>NC_083692.1:76147500-86147500 GCF_033118175.1 Dama dama | reverse complement strand
CATCTGCTATTGAGGAAGGTCTGGGTGGATGGGGGCAGGAGGGAAGATGACACCTGAGTTTGTGCTGGGGCCTCAGGCTGGTCCCAGGGGCTTTCTCCTCTGCCCTCCGGGCAAGCCTCCCCACTTTTTCCTGATAGAGCATCCCTTCCCCACCCCACTTGGGCTTCTCTTCGCCAGTTCCAACCCTGAGTCAGGTGCTTCCTTTACCTGAATGCTCAGAATAGCTTCAGTGGGGCCCAGAATCACAGGGTCGGGATGACTCTAATGGGCTTTGTCTAACCCTCTGCTGGACACCTTCTGCCATGCCAGTCCATCTGCATGTGAGCAGTTCTGACCAGGATCCTTGGCCAAATAGGTGACCCTATGGCCCCTCTTGGGCTTTTGTTTGGCCCACATGGGACCACACAGTGATCAATAGCTTATGACCCTGTGCGGGACACAGACAGGGTCACTAACAAATAACCCTCCAACTACCAACCCCCATCCCAAATTCCACCTAGTGCCTCAGCCTCCCACACTCTGTTTCCACGCTGTGTCTCCAGCCCAGCTTGGCCATGAATCCTGTGAAACTGCAGGTGGGGGAGCTGAGTTGGAGAACTGGGAGACAGGAGACCTGGTTACATCTTGGCTGCACCACTGACGGTCGTGTGACCCTGAGCAAGTCATTGCCCTTCCCTGGACAGTGTTTCCTCTTCTGCTTGACTGGGGATTGGGTTTAGATGACACTGGTGGTGCTAAGGCCCAGCTGCCCATTAGAACTCCTGCAGAGCTTTCAAAAATGCCAACGCTGGGCTCTACCATAGATAGTGATGGTGTGTTCAGGTGGGGCCCAGGCAAAGGTTTTGTTTTACACCATCATTCCCTTCTTCACCCAGGAATGAGGACCACTGGATCTGCTGATTGTCTGCAGACCAAGAGTGGGGGCTGAAGTGGGCAGGTAAAAAAACCCGAGAAGTAACTCCTTATTTATAAGTGTTAGCCCAGCAGGACCTCAGCAGGACCAATACCTTCGGCTGGTGGGAAGGCTAGGTGGCACTGGTGGTAAAGGGTCCACCTGCCAATGCAGGAGACATAAGAGACTTGGGTTTGAGTCCTGGGCTGGGACGATCCCCTGGAGGAGGGCATGGCAACCCACTCCAGTATTCTTGCCTGGAGAATTCCATGGACAGAGGAGCCTGGCGGGCTATAGTCCATAGGGTTGGACACTACTGAAGCGACTTAGCATGCATGCATGTGGAAAGGCCAATATTTTGAGTTTTGGTTTCTCGTGTTCATCAAGGGGGCTACTCCAGAGCTCAGCATCAGATGCTTGAAAGTCCCCCAGAAAGGCTCTCAAAGTGGTCTTGGGTTAGTAACTGGAAATAGAAGCATCTTCTGAATCCCATGGCTTAAAAATCTTCCCACGGTCCTTGCTATGTGCCTACAGAGCTGCTCCAGGGATCCTCTGCATCTACAGACACCAGCACTTTGCACCAGCAGCCTGTGTGTGATCTGTACCTCTCTGCCCTCACTGTGTTCCCTGAGGTGGAGGCTGGGCCTTATCTGATTTGGAATTTCCAGAACCTGGAGATGCCTGGGGTTTCGTGGGTGCTCAGTACATACTGGCCAGATGGACAACCCACTCAGTTTCTTCATGTGTCAAGAGGGATGCCATGCCTTCCTTGCCAAATGATAAGCCCGAGAGGAGAGAACTCTGTGAGAAGTGGCTCAGGCCCCACACTCCGAACGGGTCCCCTTGGTCTGATGCTGTGCTGTGGCCATCTTGAAATTCTTAATAGTCTTTAAACAAGGAGACCTGTATTTTCATTTTGCACTAGGCCCCATCGATTATGTAGCTGGTCCTGTGTATGTGGTAAGTGGTGGGAATAAACTCAGAGAAGAGCTCTGTCTACATACTATTTATGGGACTTAATGATTGCCAGCAACCACTGAATATAAGGGGCTAAGGGATCCAGGAAAAGAGCAGTTCCAGTGGATGGAGAGGAGATAGACATAGCTTTGTGGTCTTCTTCCTGGCAGCAGGAGAAAGCAGCAGTCTGAGGGCTTGGGGATGGGCAAGGCAGAGCGAATGATGGAGACTGGAGACACCCTCAGCAGTCTACGGAGAATGATTCCAAGGATCTTGTCCTACCTGCCTGCCACAGACGTAGAAAATCTACTATTAGAACTTCATTCCTTTGGCTGAAGCAATGCTTTCTCCTTAAATTCCTCTGATGAATGTAGCAAATTAGGTTCCTAATCTCATCTTTGACCAGAAGATCTGCCCTGGAGTTTCTATGTGATCTTGGGGAAATCACTTAATTTAAAGAAAGTATTTATTTATTTATCAGCACTGGGTCTTAGTTGTGGCATATGGGATCTTTAGTTGCAGTGTGTGAACTCAGGTGTGGTATGTGAACTCTGAGCTGAGACATGTGGGATCTAGTTTCCTGACCAGGAATCAAACCCTGGTCCCCTGCATCAGGAGCATAGAATCTTAGCCACTAGACCACCAGGGAAGTCCCAGAAAATCACTTAACTTTGAAAAGCCTCTTTCTCCCCTCTCTATCTAATGGACATACCTCTGACCTCAGCTAGTCTGTTCTGACTGGTAGAAAAAATGTACGGGAGTGCTCTTTGCAGACTGTTGGGAGTTACATCCACTTGCTCATTTCATGATTTTTCCATGCCCTTCCTGAGGCCCAGTCTGCAAAGAATCGAGTTCTGGAAATCTGCGGGGTCAGGATTCCTGGTAGCCTGACCCAGCTGGGTGATGCGGCTTGGGGAAGAAAGTTGTCAACCCCAGCTGCGGAGGCAGGAGCCCCTTCTCTCCGTGTCATCCTGTTTGGAATCCTAGAGCACATTGCTATAGCAACTTGCCTAACTCGCCCCACATGCCACGTGGAAAAACCTCTGCCTGCTTTAGAGCAGCATTACCAAACCACAGACTGGCTTCTCCTGTGTTACAGGATGAGGGCTCCCCTCATACACAAGGGTCTAGGTAGGAGGCATCTGACCAGTGATTCAGAAGTGAGCTAAGGGGTTGGACCGTGCCAGGAAGGTCTCTAGCCTCAACCATTTGGTCTCACCTATTTCAAATCCTAGTACCTGAAATCCCATCATTAGCCCCTTGTTCTTTGGCTCAAGCACAAACCAGTTAAAATGCAAATCCCTTTGGGTAGGATCCATGAAGCTGTCACCATTCATTAGGGCTGTTCAGCATGCATTAACTCATTGGGCCGGGAGCTCAGAGCAGGTTTTGATTAGGGGAAGCAGAGGCAGGAAAGGGAGGAGAGAAATGCCCAGCCTGGACCCTGAGGATGGGCTGGAGAGGGAGTCAGAGTGCCCAGAGTATTGGGTCTTGGGGGCAGATGGGAGAGCCCTCCTTGGCCCTGAGTAGGAAGGCAAGTGAGGGAGAGAGGCTCTCATTACAAGACATGGCATGAGGACCACTTCTCACCAAGCCAACATTCTGACTGCGAAATCACTGTCCAGCTGAGTCTGAAGGAGGGAGCAGCCTCCCTGGGCCCGTGCCCCTGTGAGGGTGGCCACTGTATACAGGCCTCACTTTCCCCGAGGACAGCATCTTCCAGGAAGAGCATCTTATTCATCTTTCTGTGCCCTCCAGGCCCACTTCCTGAAGAGACATCAGTTAGTGTTAGTAGCTCAGTCGTCTCCGACTCTTTGCAACCCCATGGACTGTAGCTCGCCAGGTTCCTCAGCCCATGGAATTTTTCAGGCAAGAATACTGGAGTAGGTTGCCATTTCCTGATCCAGGGGATCTTCCCAACCCAGGGACTGACCCAGGCCTCCTGCACTGGAGGTGGATTCTTTACCATCTGAGCCACCAGGGAAGAGACATTATGCACGGATTAAAGGCAAACACCAAACCCCACCTCTTACTCAATCAGCAAGACCCCGGATGAGCTATTTAATGTCTCATGTGTAACCTGATGATTGTGGCCACAACAAGGTCTAGCTGAGATGTGAGAAAGTGTTTGACACAGTGCTGGTATATCGATCAAGTGAGTGATGGGAAGGGTGATCCAGGAACCGCTACTGTTTGCTGAGGCAGTACTGGGTACCAGACGCTGTACCAAACCCTTGATACGAATCAACCACAGATCATCTAAAGGACACATCAGCCTGTGAAGGTGTTATTCTACCCATTTTACACATGAGGATTGAGTCTCAGAGGGGCTTATCCAGGGTCACCCAAGCAGAAAGGATTTGAACTCAGTTGGGTTCCCAGGTCACACATATGTTAATCATCACTCCTGCTCAGTAAGTGACAAGGGAAATGAGGGGCAGAGGTGGGGGGTGGGGTGGGAGGGGGGCACGTTTGACCACACTGGCTTTTTCCTCCAGGTGGGATTTTATTCATCTTGTGAAGACTGTAAGTACACACCATGAAGACACTTCATGACATTTTGTGGGGGGCTTATTTATTTTTGGTTTACAAGGTGACCAACTGCAGTCTCCTCCCCTTCTCCCCTCGCAGGTAACATTTTGGACTTTCATCTGGCGGGGCGGGGACAGTCCCGCCTAGACCACAGCTCCCCAGAGCAAGCACTTCACACTGAGGGCATGTGGGTGACTTTGGAGCTCACAATTATTTCAGGGAAAGTAGTTCCAAGTGGCCGTGAATTCCTGATGGTAGCCCACAGTCTGGTGGTGGTCGGGCAGCGTCATTAAGCTATAAGGGCAGCAGAGAGACCGTTTTCGAGATGGGTTGGTGCACGCTTCAAGCTCGCTTCATAGCTGACCCTCCCTGAGTCAGCCAAAGGCTATCACTGCCTGGGGAGGACTATCATGGATCCTTGCTCTTTATAGCTGGGATAGAACACTGTATGGAGGGTCTGAAAGCTACAGTGAGACAGTGATCTCCAAAGTCAGGCATTAAGAAGAGCAAAGAGGGCTTTTGGAATTTTCAAAAGTCCCTTCTTTATATCAAGAGCCAGGCCAGTCCAGCCCAGTGCATAGTTCTGTCCTAAGCAGTGAATAGAGAGGATGGAAGGGAAGTTCCCTGTTGCTGGAGGAAGCGATCACTACAGGAGGGAGAGGAAGAGGGTCACAGAGGGCAAAACAAAGGTGAGTTGCTGTCTGAGTTCCTCAGGGGCCCATGGCCCTGTGTGGGTGGGCTAGGAGCAATGAGGATGGTGAGGAGACAGGCTTCCCACCCACAAGGGCCATCTGTGTGGGATGGTTCTTCTCTCCAACAACACAAAACCCTCCTGCCAGGATCACATTGACCTCAAAACAGCCTCAATGGCAACCCTTCTCCCCCAAGTTTCCATTATGATCAAGACTTTGGGCCAGGCCTTTGGGGAAAGAGAAGTTCAGGTTTATTTAGGGCCCTGGTATGCATGTTTCCACTGAGCTGCCAGTATCCCAGCACTTCCTCTAGACTTCTCTTAGGAATTTGAGTTTGAAAGTTACAACTCTGCATCCTCAAATCCCTTATTCAATGGCTGTTACCTTGAGCAATGATGATGATGATGCTGGAGAAGAAAGACAAACTCCCAGATGCTCAATGTGTGCCTGGAACTTTTCAAGTACTTAATATACATTATACATCTTTGGATACTCTTTAAGTTCTATTATTAATATTATCATCCCCATTTTGCAGATGAGAAAACTGAGGCACAGGGCTGGTTAGTAACTTGCCAAGGAAACAGAATCCCAGTTATCAGAGGTCAGACCCGTTCCGGGCAGTGAAAAGCCAGGACCTTCAGCCCCACACTGTGTCTGGTCTCCCTGTGTATCATCTGTCAGGTAACAAGTGCTCAGTAATGGCTAAGGTTTTAAAAATTTTTTTTCTGCTTCCAAACTGGGAGGAATTAATTTTATTTTTAAAAATTTTGTCAAAGTATAGTTGATTTACAAGGTTGTGTCTAATTTCTTGTATATCAAAATGACTCATTCGTATATTCTCTTCCATAATCGTTAGATGGGTCATGATAGGGAAGTTCTGCTCAGTGGGTCTGCTCTCTCAGAATGTCAGTTGTAGATGTCTTTGGACTTGTCTACTTTTTTTCTGGCTTTCTTGATAGTTTTGCCCACTTCATCACCCTGCCCAGCCTGCAGAAGAAGCTCTGGAAGGATCAAGGCTCTGAACTCAGAATGAATTCATGAGGACTTCCATCCCCCTACCACCCACCCCAACTTGGCCTTTGACAAGATTCCTGCCCAGCCACACTGTGCCATCACCAGCAGGTAAGCTTCCTAGTAACCCTCACATTGAATCCATGTGATGCACAGATGGGAGATCAACATCAATCCTGTTCTGGAGCTGGGAAGATGGGCCCAATGATCTGTGTGACCCTTCTAATCTTCAGAGTCCCCACGGACCAGAGTCATCTTGGTGGTTTTCAAATACTCACCTTTGGTTTCTTTAACTACTGTAGTTCTAGGAAATGACACTCTAATGTACAAACAGTCCCACTTGAACGTCTATCCACACTCTACAAATTCCTTCAAGGCCCAGTCCAAATGCTATCTCCTCCTCCAGGAAGCCTCCCTTGCTTATTCAAGCAGAATTGAACTTCCCCTGTTTGAACTGCAGCCCTTAGCTTCTCTGTGCCACTCACTCCCCAGTGCATCTATTTCGCTTTCCCTGGTCTCACCTTGTTCTCAGCTACAGGCAGGGCCCAGACTGCATATATGCTTGGGCCCCACCCCCAGCTGCTTGCAAGCAGATGTCATTCCAACATTGATTGATATGTTTAATGAATCCCATCTTTCAAGAACTCAGACTGACCAGACATAACTCTGGAGTGGTTTTCTCCATATAAAGGGAGTTCTGAGTCACAAATCCTGTCCCTGTCCTTCACCCTACTCCCTTACCCACCATCCCCTTCATCCTTGCTTTACCATTATCATTATCAACCATTGATTCAACCCTACTGTTGACCAAGTGCTGTATTAACAACTTTTCTTATGGTGCAGCCTCACTTAATCATGCCAACCACTCAGAATTTCTATCTCCATTCACAGAGGAGGAAACCTGTTGGAGAGACTGTATAACCTGCCTAAGGTGGGCGGCAGAGCCAGATGGGAAGCCAAGACTGATTTCAAAGGCTTTGCCTCTAGTATCCTGAAGTCTCTAGCCTATAAAGCAGCTGTGTGTGGGCTCAACTGCTCAGTCATGTCCAACTCTTTGGAACCCCATGGACTGTAGCCCACCAGGCTCCTCTGTCCATGGGATTCTCCAGGCAAAACTACAGGTATGGGTTACCATTTCATACTCCAGGGGATCTTCCCAACCCAGGGATTGAAACCATGTCTCCTCCATCTCCTGCATTGCGGGGGGATTCTTCACAACTGCAGCACCTGAGCAGCCCCATAAAGCATCTACTTCAACTCAAGTTCTGATGGGCCCACGTATCTGGGATCACACAGGAGTGCATTCCCTTTTCCTGTGGCTGGATCTGCTAGTGACTTGAAGACAGTTCCTAGAGTTCCCCTCTTGCGTAAATGACCTAGAGAGGGCTTCACCTCTGCTTCCATCAGCTGGTTTCTATATATATGCTCACCTGGTTCCAGCTCTTCCCCTGCTGTTCCCAACACTCCCTCCTCCCAGCTTAAAGCATCTATGTTTGTTTTCAGCTGTGACTCTCGGATCTGAACTGCACCCCACCAGCAGAGGCCCTTTCAAGTACAGAAGCTCCACTATAGACGTCCACAAGGGTGTACAGTGTTTTCAGTGGTATCCCGGGACTGGGGTGAACTTCCTTGGGCTGGGGGCTCTCCACCTGTGCTCTTTAAGGGCGCCTCTCCCCCTGCCATCGCATCTGACTCCCACTACTGGCCCATCCCGGATCTGGAGCCCACGCAGAAGAGGAGGCTAGGCCCAGCGGCCAGTCCCGGAGGCGCTGGTCCCTGCCAGAGCACTGGGCCACGCCAAGGAGGGGTCCTGCAAGCTTTCTGGATTTGTAGAACAGCGCCTCTGTCTGCCGCCCCGGAGTGGCGGGTCTCACAAGGATGTCAGGTGCCCTGGTGCGGAGAGCCCTTTCGCTCCGGGCCGCTCTCCCCGCCGGCCCGGGGTCCCTACCGCGCCGGGACACCTGGAGCGCATTAGGCTGCGGCGCACGACGACCGCTGTCCCCAGCTTTATTGAATGAGCGCACAGTTCTGAGCGCGGGTTGACGGGCGATGGCCCGTCCCTACTTCGAGGGTCAGGTAACGTTTTCGGGGGGCCCTGGACTGCCGAGCGGCGCCCCGCCGCCTTTGGCTCGGCCACAGACGGCTCGCCACAGCCTGGGCGCCGACCGCCCCAGGGCTTCGCTCCGTCCAGGCCCGAGGGACTCTGGGCGGCTTTCAGCTCCAGGTCTCCCCCAGCACCCTCCTTCCCCTGGACCGCCGCACCCAGCTCCCGGCTCTTAGGGATGCTGCCTCCGCGAGCCTCGGCGCTGGCGGAACCCCGAGTGCCCGCCGTGGCGGTGCGGGAAGCTCGGTGGGGCCCTCGGAGAAAAGCAGACCGCCCGGAGGGGCCACCGGCCCTCGGCGCTTTTCAACTCGAGCCTCCTCAACTCTTCCCAAACACACCAAAGTCCCCGGTCCAGGCCGCCTCGGCGCGCCTCCCTCCTGTGTAGAACTTGGCGAGCCGCTTGACGGCAGCCACTTCCCGGGGGACCCACGTCCCCAAAAGCCGCGGAGGTCGGACCCTGGGAGCGCACCGCGACGCGCTCCTGGCCGCCGGACCCCAGGCCTCGGTGGGTCAGGGAGGGGCTCCCGGAGGCCAGGGTGGGGGTCAACAGGGGGACGTACCTGGCCACAGGCTGAGGGCCCAGGCCACCAGGAGGCCCCTGGGCAGGTCCATGGCCCGCGGCGCGGCGGCGGGGCCCGGTGCGGAGCGGCGGCGGGGGGCGGCGAGCCAGAGCGGCAGCCTCCTCTGCGCGGCGCCCCGAGCCTGCACTGCGCGCGGCGCCCGGTTCCCTGACAGCCGCGGCTCCTTCAGAGGAAGTGGGAGGGCTGGAGCGGCGGGGAGGGGCGCCGGGACACCGCGGGGCTCTGGCTGCGGTCCAGTCTCGGCCCCTCTGCCACCTGGGCAGGCGGCCGGCTGCGGCCTCGACGCGTCTCCAGATTTCTCCTTCTGCCCCCACCCCACTCCTGCCGTGGGAGACAATTCCAGAGAACCACCGCTCCTGGGAACCACCTCGTCAGCGCCGTGCCTCCCTCCACACCACCACCACCACCACCGAATTCAGTCTGTTCAGGAGGAGTGACTTACAGCCCCACGTCCCAGAGGAAGGGGCTTCAGAAAGCTCAGAGGGGTACCTCAGGTGACCTAGGGCCATGACTCGGGTCTCTCTTGGCCCAGAGGAGTGGATGTCCCTACAACGTCCATTTTGAGACACTCCCCTGCTCTCCTGTACCCTGGGGCTTGGAATGCAAAGCCACGGTTTTTCTCCTGAGCCTGGAATAAACGCAGATCCCCCCTCTACCTCCACGGTGTCCTCCTCACAGGCCTGAGACATTCCAAAGCATCCAGGAGCACCCTGTGCCCCTGTTAGCGTCACAGCGAAGCTCTTCTTTGGAACCCAGCTACCTTCCTTCCCAGCGCCTCTAACCACTCACTGACACTTAAATTCAATGCACATTTTTTTGCACAAGCTTTAAATCACAACCCGTGGGTGTGGAGGCTGGCCTTTCTAGAAACGGAGACATCTGAGGCAGAGGGTAGGATGGCCAGTGTGGTGAAAACTAGAGTAGAGGTCCCACCTGACTTTCTCAGAAAAACCTTCTCTCGACCCCCTCCCCAGGCCCCATCCTCAGCAGGTCAGGTCCCCAGATACATGCTCATTCTCCCCCACTCAAATCTTTTTCATTGAACTTAGTAGAAAAGCTTGACACTAATTAGTGCAATTGTTTGATTAACTCTTCTCTCCCTGCCCAGACTGAAAACATCATTGAGGCAGAAATCTCTGGGTCACACTGAGCACTTAGCCCTCAGCACTCCAGGAAAATAGTAAGTGGGTGGATGAATGGATGGGTGGATGAGGGCAGATGGTATGTGGGTGCATAGAGTGGGGATTCTGATTGAGAGGGATCAGAAGGTTTCTCAGAGGAGGTGACATTTAGGCTAGGTTCCAGAGAACTAAGTGGGTTTTGAGAAGGCCCAGGTTCACACAAGAATAGTAGTGGGCATTATGCCCGCCACTGTAATGTCCCTATCCTCTTGCTAGCTACCCTGGTTTTTATTCTGGCATCCTCACCTCTGCCATTCAGCCAGTCTTTGGAGGAAGCTCATTCTCTCTCTGGGGTGTGTGTGTGTGTGTGTGTGTGTTTGCACATGTGTTGGGGGAGGCATGTGGTTTAGGCTGAAATGAATCAGTGTATTGCCATCCCCAGTCATAGTTTAAGAAAGGGCAACATGATTTTCTGGGAAATAAGTATTCTTGCTCTTCTAAAAGAGCCCTTAGAATGAACTAGGTAAGTAAGTATTTTCTCTTCTACCCTTGCCTCCTCCCTCCCAGCTGGAGGGTCTGGAAGTTGATGGGGATCCAGGTGGGTCTGGGAAGAAGATCTGGCCTTGGGATGAGGCTGGATGACAAGATGGAGAAACCAAAGTCCCGGAGGGTCTTATTGGTCCCCTGAATCAAGTCACCCTCTCAGTCCACAACCCTGAGCACTTTCCAGTTGTTTGACCAATGAATCCCCTTTATTGTTTAGGGCTGGTTTAAGTCCAGATGCTTTGAACCTAGAGTATCCTGATAACAGCTTTCCAGCAGGCTGTAAACCACTTCCCCATCTCCCACAGATTCACACTTTGCTTAGTGTTCTCAAATTCCAAGAGCATGGGAATTGCCTGGAACATTTGCAAAGAACTTTTCCTGAGATCAGGGAGTCCTGGTAAGCACCATGGTCACTCTGCTGTGGAAGTGGGCTGAGGACCTTGCTCCCAGATTTGCTGAAGGGACTCTCTGCAGTGGGTGTGAAGCTTCTTGTCTTCAGATAATGATTCTGCCATTCATTAACTCACACATTCATCAGGGGCATGGAGTTTCTGAATACATGATGGGTGCCTTTGTGTTAATCTAGGATGATGACGTGGTAGGGGGGGAAATGTGTCCTCATTTATTCTTTCAACACAGACTTAAGTGTCTACTCTGCCCTCGGGCCCTGCAAGTCAAACAAGAGAAGCTGAGAAGACAAGACATAACCTGGTAGACAATTATATGATACCACTTATATGAGGACTCTTTTTTAAAAAATGATACAAATGAACTTATTTATGAAACAGAAACACATTCACATATTTAGAGAATGAATTTGTGGTTACCGAGCGTGGGCTGGTGGACGGAAGGGTGGGAGGACGGCTAGATTGGGAGTTTGGGATTGACATGTACACACTGCTTTATTTAAAATAGATAACCAACAAGGACCTACTGTGCAGCACAGGAAACTCTGCTCAATATTTTCTAATAACCTAAATGGGAAAAGAACTTGAAAAAGAATAAATACATGTGTAACTGAATCACTTTGCTATATACCTGAAATTAATATAACATTATCAACTATACTTCAATAGAAAATAAAAATGTTAAAAAAATTAATTTTCTATGGATACTTTTCTATAATAATAAATCAAAAAAGACATAACCTTGTATTTATTGACATATTCATTATTTATTTAATCATTTGTTTAAATCATTTATTTTTTAATGATGATTGAACATTATGTAAATCACACAAATATAAGATCCACGTTCAGTCCGGAGAAGACCAGAGAATTGGATGAAGGGCTTTATGGAAGCTGGGATTTGAATTAAATAAAGTAATACCAATCATCCTTTATATGTCCTTGGCATGTTTATTTATTTTTTTATTGAGATGTAATTCACAACTATAATACTTGCTATTCAGTTCAGCATTTTTTAGTATTGAGTTCGGATTTCATATTATGGAAAAATCTGAACAAACTTTCTGGCCAACCCAACATATTCCAAAGGTTATGCAGCTATTACTACTAATTTCAGAACATTTTCATCACCCTAAAAAGAAACTAATCATTAATAGCCACTCTCAATTTCTTCACCCCAATCCCTGTCAACCACTTGTCTCTGCTTTCTGTCTTGTGGCTTTGTCTATTCTGGACACTGTGTCCAGATCATACAGTATGTGGCCTACTGTGTCTGACTTCTGTGACTTAGCGTAATGTTCCCAAGGCTCAGCCATATTCTAGCATTATCGGCATTTTGCTCCTTTTTATTGCCAAATAACATTCCATTATATGGCTATATCACATTCTGTTTATCCACTTATCAGGTGAGGGATATTTGGTTGTTTCCACTTTTTGACTATTATGAATGATGCTGCTATGAACATTTGTGTACAAGTTTTTGTGTGACATATATTTTCTTTTTTAAAAATTGAAGTATAGTTGGTTTACAATGTTGTGTTAGTTTCAGGTTTAAAGCAAAGTGATTCAGCTACATCCGTATCGATATAGATATAATCTATTCTTTTTCAGATTATTTCCCCTTATAGATTATTATAAGATATCAAGTGTAGTTCTCTGTGATCATATGTTTTCAATTTTGGGAGATATATACCTAGGAGTAGAATTTCTGGGTCATATGGTAACACTATTTTTAATCATCTGAGGAACTGCCAGACTGTTTCCACAGTGGTTGTGCTGTTTTACATTCCCACCAGCAACGCACAAGGGCTGTATATGATATTTTACTAATTTTGAAATCTCTTTCACACTTGTGATCTCATTTAATAATGATAGTAACAACAAGAATAATAAAGTATGTCACAAGGGTCCTGCAAAGAATTATATTCATTTTTTACAGATAAAGAAATTGTATTGGTGAGGATTCAGGTGCAAGTAACAAACACTCTACACAAACTGACTGAAGCAAAAAAGGAATGTACAGGTTCATGTAAATAGGAAGTACAAAGGTGACTGCTGCAGGTATGGCTGGATCAAGAGTCTCAAATGACACTCTTGTCTTTCCCTCTCGGTCTTCTCTTAGTTTTGCTTTCCTCTCTCCTCCTTTCCTGCACCAGACAGGATTTCTCTGCCTACAGGAAAGATGTAGCCAGCAGACCCATGCTTACACTCTGCAGTTTCTAAAGGGAGACAGCCTTCTCTACTAGAGCCAACAAGAAAGTTCAGGGTTTTAGTTCATGCCCACCCTTGAACCAGTCAGTGTCTGGAGACTATAGTACTATAATTGGCCCCATCTGGGGCACACACCCAACCGTGAGGAGTTGGGAAGAGAAGGGTATTATGACTGACAGCCCCACCAAGACCACATATTATAGGAGTTCCCTAAAGGAAACAGAAAAAGGGGGATGACAAAGTGTACTGGACAGGCAAAATTCATAGTTACTAACTCTGCTTTAGAAATCTAAGCTCCAAGCAGCAAGGGAGTCACCCCGGCTTCCACAGCACCCACATGGCAGAACTGGGATTGGAGTACATTCCGGTAGCCTGCTCAGAACTCATCATAGCATCATGCTGGATGGGGCAAGCAGATATTTCAGGCCAGGAGTTCATGTGCGACGTCAGCCCAGAGAGTCCTCTCACACGCTCAGCCTGAGCACCCTCCTCTGGGGGTGCCCTGGCTTCTCCAAGAAGAAAAGGTGGGGAGATGACATTCCCTCCCAAGAAACCCGGCAGCTCCTGAGCACTGATGGAAGGCCTGGTTCAGCTCGGACTCACACGCTTCTTCCAGGAAAGGACTTGGGGCAGCCTGATCTGCTTTCCTTTTGGATGGCGCCTCTCTCTTTTTGCCCTTTCTCTGTGTTTTCACCCCTGTGATCTAAGGTAATCATCTGTCCTGGTTTGTCTTGGACTGAGGGGTTTATGGGGTTGCTGGACTTTCAGAGTCAAAACTAGGGCAATCCCTGGACTACCAAGACAGATTGGCCCCCCTAATTCTGTCTATCTTGTACTTCTGCCTCATTTTCTACCAGTTTTTTTCTCCAGCCCTTCCATCTCCACCACATCCCCCTTGGGTATCTTTCTCTCCCATTCTATGGTTATTTCTTCCTACCGTCTCTGCTATCTGTTGCCTCCAGTGCAGCCAGTTTCCATGCCTGCATGGAGGTGTGGGGTCTACTTTGAGGCACGCTCTGGCTCCCCAGCCCCTCTCTGCCCTCAATAGTCCTCCACATGGATCTGGTCTCCTCCCTATGCTTTGTCTGTCAGCTTGTGCTTAGAAAATGCAAACTGTTTTCTTTTTTTTTTTTTTTTAAAGATAAACTTAAGTGAGCTTACAGTACTGGGAAGACACATGTTCTGCCAAAAAATGATATAATAAATTCCAAAGCCAAAAAGAAAGAATAAAAAGATGTAGAAAAGAAAGCTGCAAGATTGCTTTTGGTATCTGCTATTTGAATGACACGCGTCAATGTTCTGGGTCAATAGTGTGGATGATGAGGAGGTGATGGCATTTGTCACATACATAGAGGCTTAGAGGTCTTCCCCTGGTTTCTGTCTGTCACGCCAGGTCTCATCCCTGCCAACAGAGCAAAGGACATTAAATTTGAACAAATGTGTTTACACCATAGCTTACGTTTGCTGCAGGCACTTTCCACTTGAAGTAGAACGTCTGATCCAAAGCGTTGGAGGGGGTGGATGCCGCCTTCTCCCAAATGCTGCTCCTGAGCACCAACTGCAGTACCGTGACTGGGATTTCTACTAGGATCAAGCCCTGTATCTGCCCTATACCAAATCATGAAAGTTATTTTCTGAGCTCCATTTCTCAAGCCACAAGTATGTACAGCATTTACAGTAAAGATATCAAAGGGAATAAGTATGGCTCCAGCACAAACAGACATGCAGAATGGATAAGGAAACATCCTTTTGAAGAAAAAGTATGTCAAAGTGTGTGGGAGGATCGTGGTGCTGGAGCAGACTCTTGAGAATCCCTTGGACTGCAAAGAGATCAAACCAGTCAATCCTAAAGAAATTCAACCCTGAATACTCATTGGAAGGACTGATGCCGAATCTATACATTATTTTGGCCCCCTGATGCAAAGAGCTGACTCTCTGGAAAAGACACTAATGCTGATAAAGATTGAGGGCAGGAGGAGAAGGGGATGGTTGGATGGCATCACTGACTCAATGGGCAAACTCTGAGGGATAGTGAAGGACAGGGAGGCCTGGTGTGCTGCAGTTCATAAGGTCTCAAAGAGTTGGACATGAGTTAGTGATTGAACAACAACAATAACATGGGAAAATGCAAATCATCTTAAAAGTCTAGAGGTAGCAGACAGTATGCTAGTTGAGAGACCATTTCTGATGAGCTAAACCCTTGACATTGGACCAGACAGGAAGAGCCACATCAGAAACAACCATCCCAGAAACAACCGTATGAAGAATAACTGCCTTCAACTAAGCACTTAATGTGGGCTAAATGCAACTTCTCAATCATTTCCTTTAGTCATCAGCACAGCCTGAGTCAGAACTTTCACCTTGGCCCTGGCTGAACTGAGATGTCAGGGAGAAGCCATGAAAATCAGGATCTAGGTGGGTTCTAGATGGAGTGTCATAAGGATTAAGATGGTCTCGGGGAGCAGAGTCATGACATTAAACCAAGACAGACATCAGAGAGAGGAATCACCACAGCACATGGACCAGGGACAAGAGATCAGACACTGAGCCCCTCAAGAAGTATTTTACTGAGCACCACGCTGGCGATGGAATGAGAAACCAGATGTGGTTCTTGCCTCTCCACGAAGCTCCTAATCTAGGAGCAGAGGCAAATGTGTACAATAATAATAAGTGACCACTCACTGCACTGGACACATCACTTCCTTTGATCTTCATGACAGTCCTACGAAGAGGTACAATTATACTACCTGCCTTTTACAGAGAAAGAACTCGAGACTCAGGGAGGTGAAGTCCTAGAATTTGTAAAAGGCAGAACAAAAAGCAGACCTAGGATCTGAACCCGATCTTACCAGATCCCAGGTTCTGAGCTTCTAACCCTTGGCTTCCTTGGTTTTCAACGCTAGGTCGTAGATGGTACTATGATCAGTGTTATTACAGAAGTGTGACCAAGTGACCCTGGAACACAGAGGAGGGTCTGAGAAGGAGGTGCTGTCTGAGCTGGCCTTGGAAGTGGGAATTTTTCATCAGGGAAGTGAGGAAGTTCATTCTAAGTATATGAAGTGGTAGCCAGGTCTGAGCAAGAGAGTGGGAATTCAAGGTGCCCAGGGAATAGTGAGCAGTTGGCACAGGTGTAAGAACAGAGGAAGCCCCAGTTTGGAATTTCTGTCCTTTCAAGGGTCAGCTCCCTCTGGTGAACTTAGGGAGAGGGAGTTTGCCTCACTTGTGCTCCTGAGTCAGCCTGTGGAAGCCACTTCTTTGGTCTGAGTCTAGTCAGCTTCAAGTCCGTCCTTCAGCAGGGGGCATGATATACAGATATGCACCCTCTCTTCAGGCTTCCAGCAGATGTGACTGTGTCAAACATAAGTGTACACAGACACCCACATAGCCATGTACATGCATGCACATCCACACCAACAATGAATAACACTCTTCCCATCCAGCACAATCCAAATCCACATTAAGGAAGAGAAACATCTCTAAGCAAACCTCAGATGTACAGATTACCCAGTACATTTGAGAGGTAACATTTTCCATTAATTTTTCAGGGCAGTGTTGGTTCTTATGGTTCTTTCTCTCACTTTCAAGTGAAGCTTCAGGGTTATAAGTCATTGCATCCATGTCTTAAATGCCAGGTACAGAGCCCCTGAAGGACACTCTTTGGTTAGAAAAAGACCCAGATAAAGCTTCTACACTTTCATCCTTTTCATCCTTTCTTTTCTTTGGTCAAATTCCAAGGGGTAAGTCCTAGGGTTTTTTTTTTTGGGGGGGGTGTTGGGTAGTTAAGAGACAAGGGTAGAAAAATAATTTGGGTTCACGTTGTGGGGGATTTTTAGTTGGTTTTAATTTGATAAGTCATGAGGAGCCTTCAGAGATTTTTGAGTGAGATAGGGGAAGGGAAGGGCAGGTCTATGTCTGAACTAGTCAGGAGGACAGAAGCCTGTGGTCCTTTGACCAGTTCAGGAAGGTTCTGTGGAGGAGGTGCCACTGCCTCACAGATCATCCTTCAGACACCCCCTCCCCCTCCCCCAAGATGTCGTATGTCATCATTTGCGTTCCTTGAGTTTCCATAACGATGCTGTTTTTTTCCCACCTTGACGTTGACAGGTCTTCCGCTCACCAAGGAGTGCCTCACCACCCTGGCCTTGCTGCCCACTGTGTCAAATCCGTGCCCTGCCTGCCCTTCAAAGCCTTACTCCTGATCTCCTTACTTGATTGCCTACCTCTCTCCCAAACAAACGGGGCTCTCCCATCTGGTGGCTAGAACTCAGCATGCCCAGCACACACACAACAGGACCAAAAGCCATCACTGCCGTGGGCCAGGCACTGCAGAGTGCCAACATCATCTCATCCAATACCTCAGCATGTGGGGTTTTTCTAGTCCCAATGAATGGATGCTGGTACAGTCACTGTCAATATTTTAACGTGTTTCCTTAGCACACACCATCCCTGTGACTGCTTCCACCTGCAGGCCCAAAGGTGTCCTCTGGCCCATAGAGCTCTTGCAGCAGACTAGGCGTGCTGGAGAATTAGCGTGAGGCGTCCCCAAGCTATGACTAATGGGAGCTCGAGGGAGAATACCCGAGTTCCCATGCCTCTTGCTGTGCACTGAAGTTTGTACCCCCCTCAAATTCATATGTTGAATCTTAACCCCCAAGCCAACAGGATTAGGAGACAGAGCCTTTTGGAAGTGATTAAGTCAAGAGGGCATAGCCCTCATGAATGGGATTGGTGTCCTTATGGAATTGACCCCAGAGAGCTCCCTTTACCTTATTCACCATGGGAGGTTACAACTAGAAGCTGGCATCTGTGGACCAGAAAGCAGGCTGTCACCCTGAATCAGCCTGCACCTTGTTCTTGGACTCCCCAACCTTCAGAACTGTGAGAAATGCATTTCTGTTGCTTAAAAGGCACTCAGTACAGGGAACTATATTTAGTGTCTTGTGATGAACCATAATGGAAATGAAGATAAAAAAGAATATATGTATATGGTCTTCCCAGGTGGCACTAGTGATAAAGAACCCGCCTGCTAATGCAGGAGACATAAGAGACATAGGTTCGATCCCTGGGTCAGGAAGATCCCCTGGAGGAAGGCATGGCAACCCACTCTAGTATTCTTGCCCAGAGAATCCCATGGACAAAGGAGCCTGGTGGGCTAGAGTCCACAGTGTCGCAAAGAGTTGGACACAACTGAAGCGACTTAGCTTGCACACACACACACACACACACACACACACACACACACACCTGAATCATTCTACCCTACAGCAGAAACTAACACAATATTGTAAACCAACCATACTTCAATACAATGAATTTTTAAAATTTTTTGGGAAAAAAAGCCACTCAATCTATTGCATTTTCTGTTACAGCAGCTGGCATGAACTAAGATATTCAGCCTGAAGGACAACACTGAGATAAGTTCTGCAGCCTCCCAGGGGAGCCCGGTGGAACTGAGCCCCAGTTACCCACAATGGCCCCTTGCTCACTATTGCACCTGGTACAGACATCCTTCCCACCCCTCATTTCTTACTTCCTCATTCCCTTGACTGTGCTTCCTGGGATCACCAACCTTCTCCCACCCCCTGAACACCTGCACTTAAATCCTTGTGTCAGAGTCTACTTCCAGCAGATCCCAACATAAAGCAGTGGTTAGAAAGGTGAAGCAATTTGCTCCTACTTTCATAGCTAGAAAGTGGCAGCCTTAGAATTTGAACACAGGGAACATGGCTGGAATACAGATAGTACCTCCAAACCACTCTAGTTATACTGCCTCCAGACTTTTCACATCTGTACAAGCATCTGAAACGTGTGGGGATGCTGAAAATTCTGTCCTTGGAGTTTCTGGCTCCAGGGTTTACTCGTTGAAAAAGAAAATTCTCCTGGGGAAGTAAATAAACCTATTAGCTAATATCAGCCATTCACCTAAAATTTGAATTTCCCATATCATTGTCTTCCTCAAGGTCCCTGAACAGGGTGGGAACTTTGATAGGAAAGAGAAGGGACTGTTTTGTAGGGAAAGTGGGTAAGGAGCACCAGCTTTCATGCTGCTGGAAGGCTCAGGAGGAGAAAGCAGACCCTCAGAAAGGCAGCTGAGATAGTCATAAAAATGAGCACATCCTGTTTCCCCGGTTAGCGGACAGCCAGTTCTAGCCCTCTGGGCTGATGTTCTTAGCCTGGGAAGCATGCAGGGATTTCTGAACCTCACAAGTTTCATAACAGATCTTGGAAGTGGATGAGGAGAGATAAGAGAGCATAACCAAGACAAACCATAAAAAACATTCGTGACAGTGTGACCACTGACAAAACCCACTATCTAGTCTCTATCTTCCACCAGTCTCACTCAGCCCAATGATTAGAATTTTAAAAGGATGCTGCCTCTCTCTACCTCCTCTTCTGCTGCAGGCAGAGGAGCTGCCCTTGTCCCTGGGATCCAGTGCCAGCCAGGCTGGGGCGGCCACCAGCAGGTGCTTGTCGCTGCTTATTTCTGCAAAGACTACTGACCTCTTGCCTTGCTAGGGGAGGTTTTCCCCAGACTGCTCCAGCTGCTGCTGCTGCTTATCCTCAGGCATGTACCAGAGGTAAACATCTCCCAAGCATTCAGCAGCTGGGAGCAGAGGCCAAGTAGATGTGGCTGGGGATGGGGAGATAGGTATGATGAGTGTGGATGTTTTAACTGATATTTGGGTAACAAATGCTTCTGTGAGCATTTTCTTTCTCTGCTGAGCATTAGTGAGAAAAATGTGGATGCAAGTACTGGGCTTAAGACCTCTTGAGAACTTCCCTCTCAGTGAAGGTCAAAAATTAAGCTTTTTGCAGAGGATTATGGCAAATAGATGGGGAAACAGTGGAAACAGTGGTTGACTTTATTTTAGGGGGCTCCAAAATCACTGCAGATGGTGATTGCAGACATGAAATTAAAAGACGCTTACTCCTTGAAAGGAAAGTTATGACCAACCTAGACAGCCTTTGTCAACAAAGGTCCATCTAGTCAAGGATGTGGTTTTTCCAGTAGTCATGTATGGATGTGAGAGGTGGACTATAAAAAAGGCTGAGTGCCAAAGAATTGATGCTTTTGAACTAGACGCTTACTCCTTGAAAGGAAAGTTATGACCAACCTAGACAACCTTTGTCAACGAAGGTCCATCTAGTCAAGGATGTGGTTTTCCCAGTAGTCATGTATGGATGTGAGAGGTGACTATAAAAAAAGCTGAGTGCCAAAGAATTGATGCTTTTGAACTGTGGTGTTGAAGAAGACTCTTGACAGTCCCTTGGACTGCAAGATCCAACCAGTCCATCTTAAAGGAGATCAGTCCTGGGTGTTCATTGAAGATGAAACTCCAATACTTTGGCCACCTGATGGGAAGAGCTGACTCATTTGTAAAGACCCTGATGCTGGGAAAGATTGAGGGCAGGAGGAGAAGGGGACGACAGAGGATGAGATGGTTGGATGGCATCACGGAGTCAATGGACATGGGTTTGGGTGGACTCCGGGAGTTGGTGATGGACAGGGAGGCCTGGCGTGCTACGGTTCACGGGGTCGCAAAGAGTCGGACATGACTGAGTGACTGAACTGAACTGATTACAAGGAAAATGGAGACTGCAGATTCCTTGGTCTGCAGAACTTCAAAACAGGCTTTGCAAATGGCTGGTGACCCTGCAGTTGCTCATGGGACTGCAGGAAGTAGGGAGTGTTATGGTTAAACACATGGGCTCTGGGTTCAGAGAGACCTGGGTTAGAATCCCAGCCTGGTCCTTCGTCAGCTGGGTGACTTGCTACGTACAAACATCTCATCACCTATAAAATGCAGATGATAAAACAAGCTCCTACAGACCACTTATGAAGTGCCAGACACGCTTCTAAGCACTTGACATTTATTAACTCACTGAATCATCACAACAGCTCGATGAAGTTGTTGCTTTCATTACACTTATTTTACGGATGAGGAAACTGAGGCACAAAGGAGGGTCATAAATGTGCTCAAGGACACTCAGCTGATAAGTGGTGGCGCCTGGAGATGGCCTCAGGCAATCTGGCTGCAGGGCCCTGGACCACTCTGTCTCTTGGGTTGCTATGAGGAGCAGATGGAATGCAGCCTATAAAGGGCTTGGCACTGTTCCTGCCACATGGCCAGCTTTCAATAAATGTTAGCTTTTATTATTAACAACATATGAGATAGCATAAAACAGACTAGTTGAGCTATCTGCACCATTTGAGATTCTTAACAATGCCTGACATTTGTTTAGCCCTGTATATAGCTCAAAGAGCTTCCCCAACTTTGTCTCCTGATGTGCTGTGAAGGCAGTGGGGCAATTCAGAATGGCATGATTATTGGATGAAAGAGGACCCGGAGGTCCAAAGGAGGTCAGTGACTTGTTAAGTTCCCACACTAGCTCTCTGGTCGTACTATCCTTCAGCAAGCCTGAAGTGGTATCCTGGAGCCTGAATTACATATGTGTGTACTGAAAAAAAAAGCAAAAAATGCCAAAGAAGCACCACCACATGACCTTTTAGTAAGTTTGATTCAAATTCTATTTACTCAAACATTTTTATACCAAACTGTATGAACAGTGATACAGCAATAACAATTTGTTTTTGTAAAAGTATAATATACTTCATTTATTTTTCAAAAGTACAACAACTTTATTGAGATGTGATGCACCTACCATACAATTCACCCATTTAAAGTACAAAATTCAATAGTTTTTAGTATATCTGCAGAGTTGTGCAACCATCCCTACAGTCAATTTTAGAATATTTCCATCATCCCCAAAAGAAACCCTCAACCTGTTAGCATTCACTTCCCATTTTCCCTCAAGTCCCCAGCCTTAGGCAACCACTAATCTACTTTTTTTTGGTCTCTATCAGTTCAGTTCAGTTCAGTCACTCAGTCGTGTCCCACTCTTTGCGACCCCATGAACCGCAGCACGCCAGGCCTCCCTGTCCATCACCAACTCCCGGAGTCTACCCAAACCCATGTCCATTGACTCCGTGATGCCATCCAACCATCTCATCCTCTGTCGTCCCCTTCTCCTCCTGCCCTCAATCTTTCCCAGCATCAGGGTCTTTACAAATGAGTCAGCTTTTCGCATCAGGTGGCCAAAGTATTGGAGTTTCAGCTTCAGCTTCAGTCCTTCCAATGAACACCCAGGACTGATCTCCTTTAGGATGGACTGGTTGGATCTCCTTGCAGTCCAAGGGACTGTCAAGAGTCTTCTTCAACACCACAGTTCAAAAGCATCAATTCTTTGGCACTCAGCTTTCTTTATAGTCCAACTCTGACATCCATACATGACCACTGGAAAAACCATATAGATTTGCTTAATCTCAACATTTCACTTTAATGAACTAATATCATCTATTGTGAATGGCTTCTGTCTCAAAGTGGATTGTTTTAAGTATATTCCACCCTAGCTGAGATCCCACCTGATGTTGATGTATGGCAGAAACCAACACACTATTGTAAAGCAATTATCCTCCAATAAAAAAAAATTATTGGTTATATATACTTTACTTTTTGTGTAATAGGGATCCGAAGAGATTACAGTGAAGGTAGATATGACAAACTCAGAAAGTTGCCAAAAAGTAAACATAGCAGACCAAGAGTCAAATAATGGAACTAATATTTGCAATAGCATTTTCCAGTTAATAAACATGTGTGATCTCACTTCAACCTCCCAACAAGCCATCAAGACAGCACCAGCTTCAGAACTGTGCCATAAAACTTGGGCTAAGAAGAACTACAGTTATGGAGAATCATGTGACTCCACTCAAATCTCCTACTCTTGTTGGGTTTCACCTGCATGTTTTATCAGTTACTAAAGAGCAATGTTGTCTCACACTACATTTCAGTAAGACTCCAGGAGAGCTAGAATGCTGGGCTTCAAATTGGCCCTGACATTTAATAATTCTGTGACTTTGGGTGAGCTACACCCGTGATGTTTCAGAATTCTCACCTACTTTAGGTAGCTACTGTGAAGATTAAATGGGTTAACACAAGCAAAGTGTTTGGAAAAATCCGTGGCACATAGTAAGTGTTATTTGCTTTTATAAAAATAAAAGCAAAAATAATCTCCCACAAATATTGTAGTCACATATGCCTCTTTGCAATATTCAGTTTTTTGTGAGTTTTAAAAAAATATTTATTTTTATTTATTTATTTGGCTGTGCTGAGTCACGAATCTTTGATTTATAAAAGTCTAACATTAAGAAGTGCTTTTATCCCCTCTCAGACAATGCAAAGTCCTCAGAGCATTTGCATGACAGCTGCTCTTCTCCTGATTTAAATACAGTTGATTTTGTTTATTTTAATTCTCTTTATATTTTAAACATCATGAGACTATTATTTTCTTACAGCCATTCAATATTTAGATTTATCCACATATTTACCATTTTTGTTGCTTTTCCTGCATCTTTGTCTTTCCATATGGAATCATTTTCCTTCTGCTAGAAAAACAGTATTCAGTGTTTCCCTTAGGAGTGGACTTTGTGGTGTCAAATTCTCTCAGTTCTTGTTTGTACAAAAACAACATTATTCCATTTTTATTCCTAAAGGATGTTTTCTCTGGGCATTATTTTTTATTCCATCACATTGAAATTATGATGCCATTTTCTTCTGATTCTTGTTTCTTTTTAAAAATCCATTTTATTTATTTTTTGGCCCCACCTCGCAGTCTGTGGGATCTTATTTCCTCAATCAGGAATTGAACCTGTGCCCCTTCAGTCAAAGGGTGGAGTCTTAACCACTAGATTGCTAGAGAAGTCCCTGATTCTTGTTGTTTCTGATGAGAGGTCAAATGTCAGTTTAATCATTGCTTCTTTGAAGGTTAAAATGTCTATCTCTCCTGTGGCTGCCTTTAAGATTTTCCCTTTTTAGTTTGGCTTTAAGCAGTTTTGCTCTAATGTAGATTTACTGGCTCCACTGGTAGCTCAGCTGTTAAAGAACCCATCTGTAATGCAGGAGGCCCCGGTTAGATTCCTGGGTTGGCAAGTTCCCCTGGAGAAGGAATGAACTACCCATTCCTGTGTTCTTGGCTTCCCTGGTAGCTCAGACAGTGAAGAATCCACCTACAATGCCGGAAATCTGGGCTCAATTCTTGGGTTGGAAAGATCCCCTGCAGGAGGGCGTGGCAACCCACTCCAGTATTCTTACCTGGAGAATCCCATGGACAGACGAGCCTGGAGGGCTACAGTTCATGGGGTGACAAAGAGTCAGACACAACTGAGTGACTAAGCACAGCACAGATTTATTTTTATTTATCCCCCTGAGATTAATTTGGCTTCTTTCATCTATGAATTTAAGCCATTCATCAGCGTGAGGGGACGTAAGACATTACCTCTTCAAACATTGTGTGCATCCCATTTTCTCTCTCCTTTACAATGGAAACTCCAATAAACATGCACTAGGATTTATCACTGTATCTCTTATAGACTGAATGTGTCCCCTCAAATTTTTTTGTGTGATCCTAACCACCAGTGTGATGGTATTAGGAGGAGCGGCCTTTGGGGGGTGATAAGGTCAACTGTGGAGCCCTCATAAATGGGAATAGTGCCTTTATAAAAAAGACTTCAGAGAGTTCTCTCACTCCTGCCATTTAAGGACACAGTGAGAATGTACCATCTATGAAATAGGAAACAGGTCCTCGCCAGACACCAAATCTATTGGTGCCTTGATCTCAAACTTCCCAGCTTCCAGAACTACAAGAAATAAATGTTTGTTAAGCCACTCTATCTATGGTATTTTTGTTAAAGCAGCCTGATTGGACTAAGAAAGTATTATTCATATCTCTTACCCTCTCTTCGCATTTTTCAGTTATTTTTTTCTTGCTGTGGTTCATTCTGGACTTTTTTTGCCTTATCTTCCAATTTATTGTCCTTCCCTAGCTGACTCAACAACTATTCATTAAGTTCTTACTTTTGCTTATTTCATTTTTTATTTTGAGAATTTCTATTTAGTTCTTTAGAATCCTCTGCTAAAGTTTTAAATCAATTTTTTTTCATTGGAGGATAATCACTTTACAATGTTGTGTTGGTTTCTTCCATACAAAAACACAAATTAGCCATAAGTGTGTGTGTATATATATCCTTTCCCTCTTGATCTTCGATCCCACCCCCTCAACCCACTCCTCTAGGTCATCACAGAGCACTGGACAGGACTTTGCGTGTAGTATAGTAGCTTCCCACTAGCTATCTATTTTACACGTGGTGGTGTGCATATGTCAGCGCTTCTTTCTCAGTTCATCCCTTTGTCTTTTATTTCCTCAAACACCAGAAACATTAAGGTTCAGTTTGTTCAGCTAGCGTTATCGTAGTTTGTTTCTAATGTACATTGTTTCTCTGGATCCTCACAGGTCTTGTCTGCTCATGGGACTGGTTGTCTTTGATTGGGCACAGGTCATTATACTTGAAAATTGTAAAAATAAATCAAGAACTTAAATGTTGTCTTCCCAAAGGAATTAAATGCTTGTGCTAGGCTCCCAAGGCCATTCAGATCTCATGAACACTGCTAGTAATGGAAATGTTTTAGGATTGAGCCTTTCTAGAGTACCCTGATGTCTAGCAGCTGGGTTGTAGCCTACATGAGGGCTGGTTTACTGACAGTTCCCCCGTATATTCCTTCAGAGTTTAAATGTGTTAAGAGGTTTACTGTGATCTCCACTTTTGCAGACCCTAAACTAGAACGTTTCCCCCACCCACAAACATTGTCAAAAATGTTTCCCAGTCTCTCAACTGCATCTTCTGGATTTGAAAATGCCCCAAATACCAAGCTCTCCTTTCTGGGATTCCTTCCCCTTTCACACCTCAGTCCAGTCATTTTTTCTTTTTTTTTTTTACTACCTTAATAGCTTTCCCACACTTTTAATCTGATTTTTGGGAAATATTTTGTCAGTTTTTTAAATTTTCCTCAGAGAAAATTTGTCTATGTTATTCAACCTGCCAAAATTGGAAGTAATCCAAAATATGACAATGTTATTTCCCCAAGATGCCCTTTGATAATATCTCATAAAACTTAACAAGAACTTTCTGGCAAACTTCCTAAGATTTCCTATTCAAAAGTAAGCTCCCATGGAATGGTGATTTTATCCAGTGTTATCTAATAACAACTTGAAGACTAAGAGATTAGTCCATTCATATATTCAACAAGTATCTATTGAGTGGTCTCTCCTGGACACTGATCTAGGTCCTGGAGATATAATGGTAAGTAAAGCAGACACCTTCCCTCTTCTCCCAGAGTCAAAGTTCTAGAAAAAGAGAGGAAGGAAGAGAGAGCAGGAGGAGGGAGAGAGACGGAGAGAGACAAAACAGCTGCTCTCAGAAGTGATGAGAGATTGAGAAGAAAATTGAGAACAATTGATCGAAATAGGAAGAACAGGAGGGTGCCAAGTACAAAAAGAATATCAGTAGTGATGCTTTTGTCTGCAAGTACCAGGAAACCGGACCCAAATGGGCTTAAATAATAACTGAATGAACTATCCATCACGGAATACTAAGCCTAGAGGTGGAGGGACATCAGACAGAGGTCTTGACAACTCAGCTGCTCCGCCACCTCTTGCCCTATTGTCCTCAGGCTGGTACAACGGTGGCAGCTGAAGCTCTGTTTGTTTCATCCAGCCATGAAAACATCCAGAAGAAAAACAGGAACCCCCCGAGCACCTTTCCTCATCTTTCACTGGGCAGAACTGGGTCACATGCCCTCTCACATACCTAATCACTGGCAAAGGGAATGAAATTACCACAATGGACCATACTAGTCACAGTTTGTTCCTGACTAGGAATGAGGCCATCTTCCTTGAGGCATGCATGGGAGATGTTCAATAAAACTGGGGTCTGTTAGGAAGAAAGAAGGAACAGAATGGGTGCTGGAGAGATGGCCAGCATCCACCACGAGGGGTTGGTAGTAGAGGGGGGAGATGACCAAAGACCAACCACTCACTCCACAGTTCCCCTGGAGTCTTTTATAAATGCGTTCTAACCCATAAACCAATAGCAATGGCTAACATTACTCAGTGTTCATTTTTATATAAGAGTTCATCTGGACTTTACAACAGCCCCAGAAGGTAGATCCTATCTTATAACGACACAATGGAGTCACAGAGTGTTCAGAACTGTATCCAAGGTTATATGGCTGGTGGAACCTGGATGAAGCCCAGGATGCCTGGTTCCCAAACTAACGATTTTACCCTCTTTGATAAAACTGTCTCTAGCAAGGTAAGTGTTATTGTTCAGTCACTAAGCCATGACTGACTCTTTCGAGACCCCTCCCCATGGACTATAGCCCACCAGGCTCCTCTGTCCATGGGGTTTCTCAGGCAAAGATATTGGAGTGGGTTGCCATTCCCTTCTCCAGGGAATCTTCCTGACCCAGGGATGGAATCCGTGTCTCCTGCATTGGCACACAGGTTCTTTACTACTGAGCCACCAGGGAAGCCCGCAAGGTAAATGGAGGTGATTATTCTGATTTTTCAGGTGAGGAAAATGAAGTGCAGAAATGTGAAATTCATTCATCCAGCTACTTAACAAAACTTTATTGAGTGCTTTAATACTCCTGGTGCTATGCTGGACTCTAAGGATACTGTTCTGAATGAAACATGTCCCTTGACCCTGTGATGCTTATAGACTAGTGGCATTGTAATGACTGAATGCCCATGGTGAGCAATTTGGCACAAAAGTAAAGGCTGTAGCCTCTGGCATCAGATACTAGGGTTCAAGTGCCAGCTTGTGGCTCCCTAGCTGTGTGATTGTGGGCACGTTTCTATTGTAATCACCTCCTTTTCATCGGTGAGAGATTATCATCCTAGAGCTATGGGGTTAGCTAAACCCACAATACCCAACACAAGACAGATGAGATCAATAGTCACTTACTAGTCACCTTCACTGACAGCCTGGGGAGGACTACACACCACCCTGAGCCACATGGGGGTTTCATTTAGGAGCAGGGTGAATAACTGGGGGCTATGGGAGGCAGGCTTTATAGTGTCAAGATGGTGAGGTTCCCTTGGTCCCTATAGGAGGATATGATTGGCTTATGCGAATAATTCTGCAGGCTGGCAGGCAACTGAAACCTGCTATTTGGGGATCAGCCAGAACTGCACATCTAATAAGAAGAATTGCTTGGCTATAGAACATTATCCATCAGAGCAGAGTGGAGAGGAGAGCTTGCTGTTTGGACATCTGGGGCTCTCTTAATTCTACTAGATATCAAGCTGGTACATAATATTGAATCTTAATTTTAGGGCTTAGGTTACTGCTTCTTAACCTTGTTGCACCTTTTTTTTCACCTGTAAAATAGGGACAATGACGCTTAACTTATTGGTAATCTGTGGGTTTTGAATGAGGCAATGTGAGTGAAACATTTCATACAGGGACTGGTCATGGTGAGGGCAGCTCCAAGGGCCGGCATGGGCTGAGAGACCTGCGTGAGGCCCTATGACTGGTAAGCGGCGATCTCAGATTTCAACATCTACCGTTAGTTTCCAGATTCTGGGGACTTTCTACAAGACTGACCTGAGATTTTGTTCATTGAGAAAGTACTGGTTTGCTTACCTATTCATCTTAAACACACACCTATATATCCACGTATTGTTCACTCATTCAATAAACATTTATTTCCTGTCACCATGTTGCATGTTGCCAGCACCAGGAAGAAGGCCTTTGGAAGCAGACAGTCTGATGGAGGAGACAGAACTGAATGGTGTGCAATACAATGCGATGGATGCTGTACCACAAGAGGTCAACGCCCAGGATGAACCGAGGGAAAAACCCCTAGAGGTGGGGTGTATGTGTTAGTTGCTTAGTCGTGTCTGACACTTTGCAACCCCACAGACAGCAGCCCACCAGGCCTCTCCATCCATAGGATTCTCCAGGCAAGAACTCTGGAGTGGGTTGCCATTTCCTTCTCCAAAAGGAACGATAGAAAGAAAGAAAGTGAAGTCGCTCAGTCGTGTCCGACTCTTTGCGACCCCATGGACTGCAGCCCACCAGGCTTCTCCATCCATGGAATTTTCCAGGCAAGAGTACTGGAGTGGGTTGCCATTTCCTTCTCCAAGAGGTGGGGTGTGGGCCATTAAGACCCTGGGAATAAACTCAAAGCAGCCCTCTGAAATATCTCTAGTTCCTTCCCCATTGACAGTTGTGGCTGATGATCCCTATGTTCACACCGGAGAGGAGTTTCCCACTGGAGTTCCCGGCTGACAACTGTCAGACTGTGAATAAACCAAGACTGTCCCTGAGCAGGAGGAGACTCTTTCTGGCTCCTATATGCAGCTGGCACTCGAGGTGATGTGATCTCAGGCAGGTCCCTCTCCTCGCTGGCCTCAGTTTCTTTACTTGTAGAATAAGGGCACTGGTCTAGGAGGTCTGGGAGGATCTCTCCAGCTCGACCTGAGGATATATTTTTAAACACCACTTCTCATGAGGTCCCTGCTTCATGAAACCGCTGCTATTTCCTGAACTGGCCCCATTGCCCTTCCTCACCCCTTATAAATATGACACTCATCCTTCTGGTCTATACTACACACTCCTCTGGGCAGGGACCAGCCTCTTCAGACAATCGCTTCCAGGAGGAAAGTAATAGGACCCAACAGCAACACCACCAACAAAACCCAGTGGAAACAAGAGGCCGTTGCTTGCCCCTTTGTCTCTGGAGGCTGGCAGGCTTCATTCATTTGGACAGCTTGACTTTTCCCACAAAGGGGCCTCTCATCTTTAAATTAGACTGTGCCATGGCCTGGCAACTCAGCGCTATTTTTTTACTCCGTGCTTGGTCCTCCACAGATTTCAGAAGGGAGAGCCAATTTTGCAATTTTCTCCAAATTTGCTGCTGCCCAGAAATGTGGGAGGGGGCCTTCCCAGGCTGGACAGGAAAGTGGAAACCGAGCAGCATCTGATACGTCCTAGCCTGGCCCGGCCACAGCCCTGTGGGCAGGCAGCAGGCAGGCAGCTGGGTTGGCAGCTGGGGGAGGATCTAGAGAAGGAGGCAGAGAATCTGCCTCCTCTTCTCACTGGCTGTGCAGGAGATGTGACAGAGAGCGCCCAGCGCTGGGCTCTCTTTATATATATGTTTTTAATTGGAGCACAATTGATTTACAATGTTGTGTTAGTTTCTACTGCACAACAAAGTGAATCAGCTACATGTATACACATATCCCCTCCCTCCTGGACCTCCTCCCCACCCCCATCCCCCATCCCACCCATCTAGGTCCTCACAGAACACTGAGCTGAGGATATTTGTAGAGATGTGGATGGACCCAGGGTCTGACATACGGAGGGAAGTCAGAAAGAGAAAGACAAATATCCTACATTAACATGTATATGTGGAATCTAGGAAAATGGTACAGATGAACTTACTTGCAGGGCAGAAATAGAGACACAGATGTAAAGGACTGACCTGTGGACACAGCGGGGGAAGGGGAGGGTGGGACGAGTGGAGAGATCAGGTGCTGGGCTCCCTTAATCCCGAGTGTCTAGAGCCTGGCCAGCACCAGGACTTCATAGGGGCAAGGTTGTGGGACTCTCCCCCAGCCTGTGCTGTCTCCTCTCTCTGAAGGAGAAATAGATTCTTTATATCAATGAAAGGACTCAAGTTCCTAGAAGGGAGTAACTGAAAAAGATTTCAAACAGTCCAGACCAAAGAATGTTCATTACAAGCCAGACCCTTGGAAGGTGCAGGGAGGGCTTCCACACCTGCCTGGTGCGCCTGGGGCATCAAGGGGAAAACCAGGCCAGCCTGGCACTGCCACTGATAAGCTGTGTGACCTTGGGCCAACTGCTTTACCTCTCTGTTTCCTTCTTTGCCAAAGGAAAGTATTAAATTATTCAATATAATAGTATTATATTAGTATTGATTATACAACATAGTATTATATTAGATTATTATTATATTGATATATTATCTTAATAACATATCAATTATTCAATTAATCAATATATTGGATTTATTTGAATAATCATTTCAGGTTATAAAGTACTAAAAGTGGGTTATGATCATGGTCTCTGGAATCAGATCTAGGTTGAATACTTGTATCACTTACCAATAGATGACCTTGGGTAAGTGAGTTAACCTCCCTTAACTTCAGGGTTGGCTTGAGGATTCGATGAGCTACTGCATGTTAAGAGTGTGGCACAGGGCCGGCTATAAAGTAAGCACTCAGTAAATAAGTTGTGAGCTCTCAAGACAATGAAGGTAATGAGTCTGAGCATTCAGATCAACTTCCTTCTATTGTTCTTCCTTGGGCAGAGGTCCAAAAGTGAGTGCAGTGAAGTGGGCAGGAGCCAGCAGTGGCTGGCTCTTCACTCCCCCAGACTGGGATTTCCTTCCCAGGCACCCAGGCTGATATTGGGCTGACCACCAGAGGGCCAGAGGCTAGACATTAAGCAGTTGCTGCTAAGAGGGAGGCCAGGGGCCAGGAGAGGCCAGCTGAAAGGCAGCTCTGCTGATGGACGTGAGGAGAAGGGGCAAAGAGCATTTTCTGGAGGGGATCATAACTGGAAAGAAACTCAGGTTCTGCCTCTAGTTAGACTGGCCTGGCCTTGTCCAGCTGGTGTGCGCAACCCGTCCTCCTGAGACCTAGGTGGCGATGGTGTGCACAGTGGGATATAAGTTTGGGAGGGGAAGAGCAGGCTTCAAAGGATAGAAGGGTGTTGGGGACACTTGCCCCTCCTTGACTATAGATCAGAGACCTCTCCCCAGTGGCCATGGTAAACAGCCTGCCAGGTCAGGCCCGGCCCCAGAGAGCCTTCCATGAGCAGTGCTCTCAGGGCACTCATTTGACCATGTCGGCCTCTATGTGGCTGCAAGCTGACTTCCTCTCTCTAGTCCATAGAACCCTCTCTTGTGAAGTGATAAGGTTTTTTTTCCTGCATGATGGCAGACTAGAGAACATGAATGACACTACCAAGTGAAATAATGGACAATGCTGTATAAAGGCGAGAAAAATACTTTTAATCGCACGACTAAGTTGTCATAAAAGTAAGGAATCCCAAATGAGATAAAATAAAAAATCCTTGGATGTAAGTTGGTGCCAAAGTTATCTTTTGAATTGTGGGTTTCTATCAAAATATGGGGATGCTGATCTTCTGTTTCACAGTTCTACAGAAGCAGGGAATAGAACAGAAAGCCTAGGGGTCAGCTAAGATGGAAAATACAGTGCAAGATCTCCTTGCATAAAGCAAGGACATCCCTAAAAACCTTTATCATCAGTGTAAACAAATAACAAATGAACTCTGCAGAGGGTTGAGCATGGAAACTAGCCTTGAAAAGAATCTTGATAGCGGATGGAGAGGAAAGAACTCTGAAATTCAAAACTATAAGCTGACGTTTATGTGACTTTGCCACCCAAATTCATACTCAGCTTGGTCCAAAAACCTCAAATGGAGAATTTAATTTTAAGTGGTCCTACACTGGAAGGAGCAAATATAAATAATCTCTGGAGGAACTAGACTTAAACTCAGCCCTCCAAGAATTCCTACAAATAAACTTTCAAGGAAAATGAGCAACTTCTGTTTCAATAAAGACAAAATAAAATAAAATGCACAAGAAATAAGGTACCAAAAGGCCAGTCAGCAGGGAAAACACACAATAGGGACAGACCTATAAAAACTTTGTATTCTGGAGTGAGCAGACAGAAAGACTAGGTTTAACACATTTAAAGAAATTTAAAAATATTATGTTTTATTAAATAGTATTAAATAAATAAATAAATTTAATATTATTAAATAAAACATAAATATTAGGTTTTATTAAATAAATAAATACTATTAAAATGTTATACATATGAACAAGAAACAAGCAGGTCTGAAACAGAATCAAGGAGACTGAGAATTGAAAAAAAATTAAGAGCTGAAACTAAAAGCCCAGGTGAATTGGTTAATGAGCAGATCAGACCCTGAAGAGAGAATTTGTAAATTGGAAAGTAGTTTCAGAGAACAGAAAAATGTAGTTGAGCAACACAAAGAGCTAAAAGATATGAAAGAGAGAGAGGGGTCAAGAGACACGGAAGACAGTGAGAAGTTTTAATATATTTTGAACTGATTTACAGACAAAGGTAAAAGAGAAAATAGGGAAGAGATAATGTTTGAAGAGATGAATACTAATTTTACAGAACTGTTGAAAGATTCTATTCTTTATATCCAGAAAACCCAATGAATTGCACAATAAACACACACACACACACACCCACACACGTTCCGACACCTAGCTGTCACTGTTGTTCCGTCACTAGTTCATGTCCGGCTCTTTGCAGCCTGGGGACTGCAGCACACCAGGCGCCTCTGTCCTACACTCTCTCTCCAAATTTGCTCAAATTCATGTCCGTTGAGTTGGTGATGCTATCTAACCATCTCACCTTCTGCTTCCCCATCTCCTTTTGCCTTCCATTTTTCCTAGCATCAGAGTCTTTTCCAATGAGTTGACTCTTCACATCAGGTGGTCAAAGTATTAGAGCTTCAGCATCAGTCCTTCCAATGAATATTCAGAGTTTATTTCCTTTAGGATTGATTGACTGGTTTGATCTTCTTGCTGTCCAAGGGACTCTCAAGAGTCTTCAGCAGCACAATTTGAAAGCATGAATTCTTTAACGCTCAGCCTGTTTTATGGTCCAACTCTCACATCCGTACATGACTACTGGAAAAACCATAGCTTTGACTATATGGACTTCATCGACAAAGTGATGTCTCTGCTTTTCAATACGCTAAGTTTATCATAGCTTTTCTCACAAAAACTGAGTGTCTTTTGATTTCATGGCTGCAGTCACTGTATTTTGGAGCCCAAGAAAATAAACTCTGTCACTGCTTCCACTTTTTCCCATTCTATTTGCCATGAAGTGATGGGAATGGATCCCATACTTTTAGTTTTTTTAATGTTGAGTTTCAAGTCAGCTTTTTCAGTCTCGTCTTTCAACTTCATCAAGAGGCTCTTTAGTTCCTTTTCACTTTCTGCCTTTAGAGTGGTATCATCTGCATGAGGTTGTTAAAATTTCCTCTGGCAATCTTGATTCCAGCTTGTGTTTCATCCAGCCAGGCATTTTGTATGATGTACTCTGCATATAAGTTAAGTAAGCAGGGTGACAGTATACAGCCTTGTTATACTCCTTTCCCAATTTTGAAACTTTTTCCTAGTCAGTTCTTCTGGTTCTAACTGTTGCTTCTTGTCCTGCGTGCAGGTTTCTCAGGAGACAGGTAAAATGGTCTGGTATTCCCATCTCTTAAAGAATTTTCCATAGTTTCTTGTGATCCACACAGTCAAAAGCTTTAGCATAGTCAATAAAACAGAAGTAGATTTTTTTTTTTTTTTTAATTCGCTTGCTTTTTCTATGATCCAGCAGATGTTGACAATTTGATCTCTGGTTCCTCTGCTTTTTCTAAATCCACCTTGTACATCTGGATAAGTTCTCAGTTCACAAACTGCTGAAGCCTAGCTTGAAGGATTTTGAGCATAACCTTGCTAGCATGTGAGACGAGCACAATTTTATGGTAGTCTGAATATTCTCTGGCATTGCCCTTCTTTGGGATTGGAATGAAAGCTGAATTTTCCAGTCCTGTGGCCACTGCTGAGTTTTCCAAATTTGCTGACATACTGAATGTAGCACTTTACCAGCATCATCTTTTAGGATTTGAAATAGCTCAGCTGGAATTTCATCACCTCCACTAGCTTTGTTCATAGAAATGCTTTGTAAAGCCCACTTGACTTTGACTCCAGGATGTCTAGTTCTAGGTGAGTTACCACACTATTGTGATTATCTGGGTCCCTAAGACTTTTTTGTGTAGTTTTTCTGTGTATTCTTGCCACCTTTTCTCAATCTCTTCTGCTTCTGTTAAGTCCTTACCATTTCTGTCCATTATTGTGCCCATATGTGCCTGAAATGTTCCCTTGATATCTCCCCTACCTACACCTAGACATATAGTAAATATTGCAAAAGCAGCCAGAGAGAAAAGACAGGTAGTTTGGCAGCTGATGTCTTAACAGGAAAAAAAATTGAAAGAAAATAACTACCAATACAGGATTCTTTTTTTCTTCTGATTTTTATTTAGAAGAAAATAAAAGTTGCTTCAGTGTTGTGTTGGTTTCTGCCTTCCAGCAAAGTGAATCAGTTCTACGTGTACATACAGATCCCTTCTTTTTTGGATTTCCTTCCCATCTAGGTCAGCACAGAGCAGTGAGTCGAGCTCCCTGTACTATGCAGTAGTAGAATTTTATACACAGTGAAACTATCCTTCAAGAATTGGGATAAAGTAAGACATTTGCTAACAAACAAAAACTAACTTTACCAACAAAAATCTTGGCTAAAGGAAACTATAAAATATGTACTTCATGTGGGAAAAAATAGTTTTAGATGTAAGGTTTAAGATTCAAGAAGAAATGAGTAAATACGTAGGCAAATAGAAAAGAACTATCTGCTCAAAATATCAATAATATGGAGAAGAATCAAGATAAAAATAGAACACTGAACAGTAATAGCAAAGGAACTGGAAAGAGGTAACTGGAGTTAAAGAATTCTAAGATATTTATATTACCTAGTAGGAAGACAGAAAATAATTTTAGCAAATGCTAAAGTTCAACATGTATATAAAGATAACTTCTATAATCACTAAACAAATAAACAAAGAACATACAACTTCTAATAAAGTAAAGGGGAAAGGAAAAACCTCTTCATAAATGTGAAAGAAGGCAAGAAAGCAGTGGGGAAAAGAGAGAAAAGAGCAGGAAAAAGAAATGGTACTCAATAAAATATTAGGAGTAAATTAAATATTTCAGTAAGTGCAATAAATGTAAGTAGAAAAAAACTTAAGTTAAAAGAAAAACATGGTCAGACTAGGTTAAAAAAGAATATGGCAATCATATGCTGTTTACCACAGGTGTATTTATAACAAAGAACAGAGATAAAAAATCTCAGCATGGAAAAAGGCATGCTAGGCAAATACTAACCAACCTAAACCTGAATTTATGTTAATAAAAGACAAAAATGAACTTTAAGATCAAAAGTATTTTAGAGTTAAAGAGGTAAAGTATATAATGATACATAGAAAAGTCTTCAAAGTAAACAGGAAATTCTTCATTTGTATGCATATAACATATCTTCTTGGACTCCATGGAGTCGCAAAGAGTCAGACATGACTGAGGGACTTTCACTCACTCACAACATATCCTCAAAACATATAAAGGAAAAATTCATAGCTACAGTAAAAAATAGACAAATAGACCTTGTAGTGAAAGATTTTAAAACTATTTCTTCTAGTAAATACTTCTAATAAAAATTTTTTTAAATCTCTTGGACTGCAAGGAGATCAAACCAATCAATCCAAGAGGAAATCAACTCTGAATATTCATTGGAAGGACTGATGCTGAAGCTGAAGCTCCAGTACTTTGGCTACCTAATGCAAAGAGCTGAGTCACTGGAAAAGACCCTGGTGGTGAGAAAGATAGCAGGCAGGAGAAGGGGATGACAGAGGATGAGATGGTTAGACAGCATCACCACACTGTTTTTATACCACTATGGCCTTTTGATAGGTCTTGCTATCTGGTAGTGGCCATCTTTCAGCTTAGCTTTTCTTTAATTCTGTTTTTTTATTTATTTATTATTTGACCGTGTTGGGTCTTAGTTGTGGCACATGTGGTCTTCCTTGTGTCACGTGGGGTCTTTTGTTGTGGTGTGCAAACTCTCTAGTTGTAGTGCACAGGCTCCGGAGCGTGCGGGCTCAGTGGTTGTGGCACGTGGGCTTTAGTTGCTCCACTAACACACACAAAAAATAAAACCCAAAGGGATTACAAATCTAAATGTGAAAGCAAAAAAGTAGAGAAGAAGAGAAAAACATTAGAAAACATTTTCATGTTCTTGGAGTAAGCAATGGTCTGTTACATAGGACACAGACAGTGTTAACTATAAAAGAAAAAATGTTAAGTCAAATCAAAGATACCATCAAAAGAGTGAAAATGAAATGCACAAAATGAGTTACCCAACAAAGTACTCATACCCAGAATATAGAAAAAACTTCTAAAAATCATTAGAGAAAGACAAACATCCAGTTAATAAATGGGCAAAATTGATGAGCAGACATTTCAAAAGAGGATATCCAAATGACTAATAAATACATGAAAAGTTGCTCAACTGCATTCATCATTGTAGAAATGCAAATTAAAACCACAGTGAGAATAAATTTGTACCCCTACTTCACATGTACACAAAAATGAACTCAAGATAGATCATAGATCTAAATGTAAGTTAAAACTATAAAACTCTTAGAAGAAAATATGGGTGTATATCTTCATGACAAAAAATGATTTCTTAGATTGATAAAAAGAGAAGACAAAGTTGTCCTTTACCAAGATGAAAAACTGTGTTTCAAAGGACACCATCAAGAAGGTAAAGGATAATTCTCAGAATGGGGGGAAATTTTTGCAAATCACAAATCTGATAAAGGACTTGTATCTAGAATATATAAAGAACTCACAACTCCATAATAAAGGCAGCCCAATTAAAAGTGAGCAAAGGATTTAAACAGACATTTTTCCAAAGAAAATATATAAATGGCCAAAAAGCACAGGAAAAGATGCTCAACATCGTTAGTCATTAGAGAAATGCAAATTGAAATCACAATAAAAATAATAGACAAAATAATTTTAAAACTTAAAGAATAAAAATTAAAACAGACAACAAAAAGTACTGGGATTCCCCAATAGTGCTGGTGGGAGTATAAAATGGAAATGACGTACCAGTCATATAAAAACTTGACAGTTCTCCATGCAGTTACCATATTGATTCAGCTATTTTACTCCTAGATATCTGTCCAAGAGAAATGAAAACATATATCCACACAGAACTTGTACATGGATATTTATAGCAGAATTATTTATAGCAGCCAAAAAGGAGGGGAAAAGCTCATGTTACTCAATTGATAAACGGATAAATTAAGCTTAGTGTCCATACAATGAGCTATTATTCGGCAACAAAAAGGGATATGCTGTGACATGGATGAACACTGAACACATCATGTAAGTGAAAGAAGCTAGCCATTGGGGAAATTCCCTAGCAGTTCAATGGTTAGGGCTCAGTGTTTTGACTGCCTGGGCCCAGGTTCAACCCCTGGTTAGAGAAAAAAGAGCCTGCAAACTGTGTGGTGCAGCCAAAATAAAATAAAATAAGATAATCATAAACGACTACATATTTTATGATTCCACTTACATGGAATGTCCAGAATAAGCACATTTTTAGGGAAAAAAGTAGATTGTTACTGCCTAGGATTGAGGTGGGAGGGACAGGAAGTGGAGGGAGATTAGAGAGTGATTATTAAAGGGCACAAAATTTCTTTTGGGGATGATGAAAATGTTCTGAAATGAGATTATGGTGATAGCTGCAAAATTCTAAAAAATAAGCTAAAAACCATTGCATTGTATGCTTGAAATAGAGGACCTTTAAAAAAATAAAGTGAAAGCAAGTTTATTTAGAGAGACACACATTCCGTAGGCAGAAGGCGAGAGCGGCCTCTAGATGAACTTTATTGTATGTAAATTATATCTCAATAAAGTCATTCAAAACAAGCACACCATGAGATACAAATTCACTCCTACCAGGATTTTAGAATGAGAAAAGACAAAATATCAATTAGTGGCAAGGGCGGGGACCACCCAGAACCCTCTCACATTGCTGGTGGGAATGTAGGTTGGTATAATCACATTGAAAAATTGTTAGGCAGAATCTCCTAAAGTTTAACACACAGTTACTCTGTGATTTGGCAATTCCACTCCAGAATACATTTCCAAAAGATGTGTACCAGAATGTTTTTAACCACACCAATCACAGTAGGCTTGAGCTAGAAACTTGAGCTAGAAGCTTGAGCTAGAAACTACGGTATGCTCATGAACAGGGGAACGGATAAATGAATTGTGGGATGGTCTCACAATAGTGCAATGAGAATGAGTCTACACCTACCAGTGTGAATACATCTCACAAGTATAATGCTGAGTGAAGAAGCTAGACCTCAAAGAGTAAACCCTATGTGGTTTCATTTAAAAGAAGTTCAAAAACAGGTCACATAGATTGGTGTCTAGATGAAAGAATTGGGACAGTGCTTATCCCTAGAGGACAATGACTGGCAGAGGGCACAAGGGGATTGATTTTGAGGATGTTATTAATGTTCTATTTCTTGATCTGGGTATTGATTAGATGAGTGTGTTCAGTATGTGACAGTCCAGTGGGCTATTAACTTGTGATATATTAATATGTAATTTTCTAATGTACGTGTGTGTGTCAGTCACTCAATCGTGTCTGACTCTGCGACCCCATGGACTGTAGCCCACCAGGCTCCTCTGTCCATGGGATTCTCCAGGCAAGAACATTGGAGCGGGTTGCCATTTCCATCTCCAGGGGATCTTCCCGACCCAGTGATTGAACCCAGGTCTCCTGCATTGCAAGTGGATGCTTTACTGTCTGAGCTACTAGGGAAGCCCAATGCATCAACAAAAAAGTTATAAAAATACCTAATGCAAAAACAACAAATATTGTAGAGAATTTAGTAATAAATTTAAGAGAGATGGGTTAGCCTTTTATGGATAGATGATAAAACCTAACTGAAAAATATTAATGAAGACTTAAACCAATGGAAAGGTAGACCATGTTCTTGGATAGGAAGACAAATATCATCATGATGTCAGTTCTCCTGAAGTAGGTATGTAAACTCAATATAATTCCAATGAAAACCACCAGAGTATTTTTGGAAAGAATTTTAAAAAATTTTAACAAGCAGATTCTCAAATTTATATGGAAGAGCAAAAAAAATCAAGAATAACCAAGACAGTCTGATTTTAGAAACCTCAACAAACCAGATGGTGGACTCATCATGCCAGATATCAGGATTTATCATAACAATATGATAAAGACAGCATGATATTAGCATAGAGATGAAATAGAATAGAGAGCACAGAAACCAACTCTCACATATGTACGAGCTTGATTTATGACAGACCAGACATGCAGAGCCGCAGTACTAGGACAATTGGTTATCCATATGGGAAAAAATGAAATTAGTTTCCTACCTTACACAGTACAAAAAAATCAGTTCCAGATGGAATAAAGGCTGAAATATAAAAGGGTAAACTATAAAAAGATTAGAAAGATAATATCAGAAAATATCTTTTTGACCTCAAGATAAGGAAAGGTTTCTTAAATAAAATAAAATAAGTACAGATCGTAAAGACAAAGATTGATAAACTTAGCTACATTAGAATTAACAATTTTGGTGTCATTAAAAGACACCAAAAGGGAGTGAAAACATAAACCACAAACTGGGAGAAGATAACTACAACCCATAAAACTAACAAAGGATTAAATAGCATCCAGAATATGTAATTAGAATCAATAAGAAAGTGATGAAATGGCAAAAAAGTAACCAGAAAACAAAAAATTGTAAAAAAAAAAAAAAATTTCATAGACAAAGGAAAATAAATGGCTTGTAAAGTGTAGGAAAAGAGGCTCAATCTCATAAGTCATCAGGGAAATGGAAGTTAGAATGAGATACAACTGCATATTTATGAGATGGACAAAAAGTCAAAGTAGGACAATATCAACTATTGGTAAGGTTTTGGAGCCATGAAACTCCCTTTCCCTGCTGGAGGGTGGCTATAATTGACGAAATGATTTGGAAAACAGTTTAGCATTACCTTGTTGAGTCAAACATACACAAATCCCGTAACTTCAATTTCACTCTTAGATAAAGACACTTTTTAAAAAGTGTATTTATTTATGGCTGTGCTGGGCCTTCCTTGCTGTCCAGGCTTCCTCTAGCTGTGGTGAGTGGGAGCTCCTTGTCTTTGTCATGCATGAGTTTCTCTTTGAGGTAGCTTCTCTTGCTATGGGGCACAGGCTCTAGGCTTGCCAGCTTCAGTAGTTGCAGCACATGTGCTCAGAAGTTGTGGCTCAAGGACTTAGTTGCTCCACAGCATGTGGAATCCTTCAGGACCAGCGACCGAACCCATGTCCCCCGCATTGGCAGGTAGATTCTTATCCACTGTACCACCAAGGAAGTCTGATAAAGACATTTCATGTGTGCACCAGGGAACACTTTAAAGACTGTTCGTAACAGAACTCTTTGTAATAACCCCAAATTTGAAACAGCACAAGTGTCTATCAATAACAGAAGGTTTAGTTTATTTGCCTATTTAAAATTAGGTTATTTGTTTTTTATTATGTAATTGTGATAGTTCTTTATATGTTCTAGATATGAATTCTTTGTCAACTATATGTTTAGTGACAATTTTCTCCCATGTTCTCCATGACATCCTACGAAGCACAAAGTTTAATTTTGATTACAGTCAGTTTATCTGTTTTTCTTTCATCATTTGTACTTTTGGTGTCATATATAAGAAACCATTTTTAATCCAAAGTTATGGAGATCTATACACATATTTTCTTCTGAGAGTTTTATAGCTTTAGCTCTTACATTTAGGTCTTTGATGCATTTCGAGTTAAGTTTTGCATGTGGTGTGACGCAGGAGACCAAATTCATTCTTTTGAATGTGGAAAAATTCTTTAAAAATATGTACTGCTCAACTTAAAAAATAAGTGCAGGATTTGAATAGACATCTTTCCAAAGAAAATATGCAAATAGTCATTAAGTACATGAAAAGATGCTCAGCATCATTAGTCATTAGGGAGATATAAATCAAAAGCACAATGAGATACTGTCTCATACCCACTGGGATGGCTATGATCAGGACAGACTGTAACAACTGTCAGAGAGGATGTAGAGAAATCAGAGCATACACACTGTTTGTGGTAAAATGGTGAAGACATTTTGAGAAAGTATCTGGCAGTTTTCAAATGATTAAACATAAAGTTACCTATGACCCCAAATTCCACTCTTAGGTGTATACCCAAGAGAATTGAAAACATGTTCACACAAAAATTTGTACATTTTAAAACTGTATGGTGATGATAGAGATTAATTTTTGTTAGCATGCTATAGTGTATGCAGAAGTAGAAATATAGTTTTGACCTTGTGAAACTTATACAGTGCTATAAACCAATGTTACCTCAAAAGTAAATTAAAAACCTTATACATGAATATTCATTGCAACATTATTATAACAGCTATAGAGTGGAAACAACACAGATACCTATTACTTCCTGATGGACAGATAAACCAAATGTGGGACATCTACACAATGAATTTTATTGGGCCCTGAAAAGAAATGAAGAACTGATATGTGCTACAGTGTGGCTGAGCCTTGAATAATACATTATGCTTAGTGAAATAAACCAATCATAAAGTATCACATATAGTGTTATCTGTTTATATAAAACATCCAGAAGAGTCCAATCTATACAGATGGAAAGTAGATTAATAGTTCCAGGGATTATGGGGAGAGAGGTGTAGGGAGTGATCATTAATGGGTACAGGGTTTCCTTTGGGGGTGACAAAAATGTTCTGCAATTAGATAATGGTTGTACAACTGTGTAAATATACTAAAACCCACTGAATTGTTAATGTTGAAAGGGCAAAATTTATGATATATGAATTATATCTCAATAATAACAATACATATTAGGTAGTTAAATTGTTTTCAAAATTAAAGGCTGATTAACCCCAAATCAAGACATGATTGCCTCTAGTCTGTATAAGGGAGTTATTACTACATGGAATGGGGTGGGAAGTTCTAATGTAATGTTTCCTTTCTTAATGTGGATGATGTGTACATGATGTTCCCTTTTATGATTCTGCAAACTATACACACATCTCTTGTGCAGTTCAGTGTATGTGATACATGCTACAATAAATAAAAAAACAAAGTGAGTGAGTTGGATTAGATGATCTCTGAGGGTCCTCTTTGTCCAGATGGCCTCCAGCTCTGAGGATGTGACAGAAGATCTCTTAAACACAGATGTGATGGTGCTCCAGAACTGGTGAGCTGTTGTGAGCTGTCCTTGGTGTGGACACTCAAGTGGAGATGAGGTCTCCCAGGCGGGCCCTCAGTGTGGTCTCCGGGGATCTCCGGTTGGCCATCTCCCAGAAGGCCTCAAGGGGGAGCTCATTACATTGACTCTCTGCCAGGCTCAGCAGATACGCCTGCAGCCAGCAGCTCCATCCTCCACCCAGAAGGGGTGGGGAGGGGCAGGTCCTCACGAACAAAGCACAGGAATCTCACAGATAAACCTAAATACTGCAGTGTTAATTTGCAAGTAGAATTTAGTACTTACATTGGTGTGTCCACATACCCTTCCTGAAAGGGGGCAGCCCTTATTTCCAGCAGGAAGTGGCTCAGGATACTCACAGCAAGGACAGGGGGACCATCTCTCTCACACCTGGATGGTCTTACCAGTGAGGCTGGAATCCTCGCTATCTATTGATGCAATCTCCTACTTCTCTAATCTCAACAGGGATGACCTGTCCTATACTGTCAATGAATATTCATCAAGTGCTACTCTGATATAGGTCCCATGGTAGGTACTGGGGATACAGCATGGAGCAGAAGAGACCTTACAGTCTAACAGTGGAGGTGGGACATATTTTCTAATAGCCACACAGCTGAGAATAAAGTTAAAAATTGAGACAAATACAATGGAAATGCATCTGTTCTGCTCACCAACTAATCCCAGACCCTAGAGGAGTGTCTGGCACATATGTGCTTGAAGAATAAATGAATGACTAGAGATTGAATGAAATGAATTTGTTACGTGACTAGAAATGTTTCCAGTCCATGGCCAAGGGCTCTCTCTGCCTGTATTACCTGGCACCACCAGAGTTGGTCCAGGCACATCACCAGTCTCTCTCTTCTGTGATTGGCCAGCCCCTCCCCATGTGACCTACCCATGCTCTCTTTAGACCTTTCCATCAGGATGCAGCTCAGACTTGCGGACATGGGAGCAGCCTGTCTCTGAAGGGGACTTTACTTACTATTGCCCTGATCTAAGTCCTTGGAGAGCAGGTCCTCGATGCCAGCACAGACAGCACTTACTTGGCTATCACAGAGCAGCCTTGGGTGGTCATTAGAGCAGCGTGAAGGTGAGACGCTGATTAATTCTCATCCGGGGGAAATGCTCAGAGAACTGGGAGATGTCACTTCTTCTACATGGCAGGCATGAGCCTATTCCTGATGCTGTCCAGACTTGCCAGGCCAAGAGGGGATTGGGACCTCAGGGCAGCAAGGAGCTGTCAGTCTATAAAGACACATGGAGCGAGGTCCTTGGAAGTGGTGATGGGAGAGTGGAAGGGTATTCCTGAGAGTCAAGTAAGGAGAAGAAAGGAGGGAATTCTGTAGGAGCCCAACTAAAGAGACTTACGACCCAGAATGGAAGGAGCCCACTTGCTCTGCTACTGCAATAAAAGAGACCTTGGTCTTCTGGGAATGCGAAACCCACTAGTAGAAGGGCAGGGCTGACTTAGTCTGCCTGTTTTCCAGAAGCAGAGTCCTTCTCTGGAAGGCAAGCTGAGGATGGTTTTCACTGAGAGTTAATTCTACCTAAATCTCTAGGAACCAGGGAGACTGAAAAGAGCAGGTATTTGCCTATTCTTCAGTTGAGAGGTGAGAGTCTAGAGAGCCAGACAAGGACATGGAACCAATGGGAAAGGGTGTGAAAAGCTGCCAGGATGGGTGGTAGAGACAGAAGAAGCTGCAGGTCCCACCCCCGTAGACAGTGTAGCCGAATGGTTAGAACAAGGCCGCTGGCTCACACAGCCAGCCCTGGGCTTGCACACCAGCCCTGCCCCTGACAAGCTGTGTAACCTTGGGCTAGTTACTTAAACTCTCCAGTTCCCCTGTATTCCCCTTCAAAATGGGGATAAAAAATGGTACCCGCTGGGCAGTGATCATGCTCCTAGGGTTTACATGAAGTGATCTCGGGGCAGGACACTTGACACATACGAAACCTCAGTAAATGTTAGTTACTTATAGTTGGTCACTATGTAATTGTTAAATACATATTATAGGTATTACTGTTAGCATAATTATTACTGCCGTTAGTACTATCCTGGTTCAGAGAAGAGCGAGAGGGCTCGAGAACCTGAGATAAGCTTTACGGAGCAGGCAGAATGACTCCTCAAGGGAAGAGTAAGAACTGGATACATGGAAAGGATGGCATCAGTGGGGGAAACGGAGGCAGGGGACAGGAGCAGCGAATGGAGCTGGTGGCTGGTGGACAGGATAGGGCACAGAGACAGAGCTGGGGAGTCCTGAGGGTTGAAGAAAGATAGCTGATGGGACCTGGAGGGGTTGAGCCTGGGCCTGAACCTCCATCTATGGAGCCCTCTGCACCTTAGCAGAGGCAAGGGCCCCTGTGATCTGCTGAAGCGCTCTTGAAAGTGTCCCCCCTCCCTTCCTGAGATCACCCAGTCACACGCAGGGAATTTGTGAGGCAGCTGCTATTCTGGAAAGATCATCCCTGGAGAATAAAGAAGACTCAACTTCTCATCCCAGCTGTGCCTCTAACTGGAGTGATGACGCTGTGCTGGTCCCTCCCTTTTCAGGACTTCAGTTTCCTTATCTGTAAGATGGGGGTAGGAGAAATACCTGCTTTCAAAAGTTCCTGCTACTTAATGATCTCTAACAAAACAACAACAACAACAACAAAAACCCACCTCTAACCATGCAACTCTTGTTTTGCAGGTTTGGGGGTACAGATCCTCAGATATTTTATTTAGTTAGAGTTCAACGAGAGGTTGCCATGAGCCGACGCTAGCAGTCTCCCTTACTTTTAAGTCTGAAAATTAACGAGGCAACTGTTGTCTCTGGTTCTGAATTTCAGGACTAATATTTTTTTTAAAGCCTCTTTAAATGCAAATTGGCTCCAGACTAACCCACAGGCAGCTGCGGGGGTGGGCAATGGAGGAGACCTTGGTCTTGGGGTCGGTGGATGTGGCTGGAATGCTGGCTCAGCCGCTCACCGTCTACTTTATCTTAGTCAGATACTTAATCTCAGTGAGCCTTGGCTTTCTGTAACATATGGTTAAGGGTCCTTTTCTCACGAGGTGAAGGGCAGGCGGGATGTCATAATGGTCATTACATTCTTGTTTTTCTTCCATGTGTTGAACTGTAGCCATCACAACAATCTTGTGAGCCTAAACAGATGCTATTGCTTCTGTTTTCAGGTTGGAAAACAGGTTCAGAAAGGGGGAATGCATTTTCCAAAGCCACACAGCAAGGGCAGAGCTAGGATTAGAGAGCCACTTCCTGTCTCCTCTGGACCGTGATGGCACCTACACAGACCTGCATCTTCATGATTACTGTGAAGGAGACTTGGAATTCACCATCCTTGTCCTGTGGACCCAGGTGAGGCCAGGATAACCTTTGCACTGGGCTGTGGATGCAGTGTTCTCTGACATCTGGGCTGCTGGGGCAATCCTGGCAGGGCCTCCCTGGGAGCAGCTTTCCAGCCTGGACCAGGAACGATACCCTCCTCCTCCAGTGGACGACCATGGCCTGGGAAGGCGAGGCAGGCCCATGCGGCTGTCAACCACAACCACTAGCAGGCCCCTGATTCCAGTAGCTGTCCCGGAAGCTGCAACCCAGGCCTGTAATTTCCAGACTGGGCCTGGTCCAAAAGCAACCCCACTGCTGAATCAGTCACTCGATCGGTCCTATCTTATTATTTCTTGGCTTCTTGGCCAAGCAGCTTCGCCTCCGGGAAGTAGCACGCAGGAGTCTGCCTTCTGCTTGGCATGTGTGGGGTACTGGCCAACTCCATCCTGGCCTCCTCACTGTCTCTGCCCTGCTCTCCAGGGCTCTCTTGCCTTGAGGAATCCAGGCCCCTCACTCTTTGCCCCTCACCCCCAGCACCCCTCCAGCCTCCTCCATCAGTTACAAACCTTCCTGGCTCCATCTCACTGGCCGAATCATGCATTTCTTCTCCCCAAAGGGCCTCAGCTGGGGTTCCTGCCAGACAATCTGACAATCTGTGCAGATAACTGTAGGGCATTTTCCCACCAAAAAAAAAAAAAAAAAGGGAAAATGGCCCAGAAATTAGAGAACTTGCCTTCCTTCTTCACCAACCCCCAACTTCCCTACCATTTAGCAAAATGCCTAAGCTCAGCCAAAGAGGAGATGATTCTTAGGAGGACAAAGCAGAGACTTCCTAATACCTCCAGGAGGCTGTTTTGTTCTCAGGTGGGCCAACAAGCTGAGCATCCCATCCTGGACCCCAAACCGCTGCAGAAGAGGCTGGGGACTTGGGCCAGTGAAGGCCTGGTAATCATTCCTTAGATACCTGAGCATCTATCACCTTCATCTCTGGTGGAGAAAGCTCTGGATCATGCAGTCACCTCCCAGCAGGGCTAACTGCATCACTGCTAATTCTTCTCCATCTCTTTTCCATGAGGAAGCCAGGGCCCCTTTCTGAAATGTGAATATCTTACACTTCTCTGTGCTCCTTCTTTAAAGCCCATCCATGGCTCCTTATTGCATTGGGGAGATTTGTCACTATCACATCTCTCCAAGGCCCTACCTGGTCAGCCCTCTTACCCTCCAGCTTCTCTCAGGCCTCATTCCACCTCCATTACTGCCCAGCTCACATCAGCCTGTCTATGGTCCCCCAAGTCTACACTCCCTCCCGCACATATGGTTCCTTCTGCCTAGAGTGCTCTTCTCCATATGCTACCTGACAACACCCATTTATCCTCAGACCTCAGTCCCTTTGTCCTCAAGCCCTGCTCCTTCATGGTGGTTTAGTCACTAAGTCGTGTCCTACCCTTGCGACCCCATGGACTCTAGCCTACCAGGCTTCTCTGTCCATGGGATTCTCCAACCAAGAACAGTGGAATGGGTTGCCATTTCCTTCTCCAGGGGATCTTCCTGACCCAGGAATCAAACCCAGGTCTCCTACATTGCAGACAGATTCTTTACTGACTGAACTACGAGGGAAGCCCACCACCTTCATGGGATCCCCTCATAGCATCACAGAACCACCCCCCATGACAATAGAATCATGATGCAATTGTGTGTTTATCTTTGTGATTATTGGGTTAATGCCTATCTCTTTGATGAATGCAGGGAGCGTATCTGCTTTTGCTCACTCCAGTGTCCTCAGTGCCTAGTACCTGGCTCAGCACAGGGAAAGTGTCCTGTCAATGTTTGTAGAGGCAAACGCTCTATCTCCCTGGTGCCAAGCATCCATGGTCCAGGAGCTTCTCATGGGTGCCACAAGGGCTCAGAGAAATGACATGGCAGAGTTGAGGGCTGTGGATGATTTATTCCCTTTGTAAACATGAAAAACATGAAAACACATATGTGCATCCTCAGAGTATGCAGTTAGGTAGGCATAATCTCCTGGCCCGAACTACTATCGGTGCAGAAGTTCCTTTATCTGTCAGGTATGTACAGATACATACAGGTATGTACAGATGACAGGGGGTCACCAGCCTCAGACTGAACATTCCAGTTACAGGGAAAAGCAGAATTAAAAACACAGGGCTTGAGGTCAGACAGGTCTAGGTTGGAATCCCCGCTTCCATCACTGATTAAGCCATTTAGAGTTTGGGAGCATCAGTTTCCTGCCTTGAAAAGCAGAATGATGACTTCTACCTTATGGGATTTTGGGAAAAATTAAATGCAATACTGCATTTGATGTACTTAACACATGGCACACAGGAGGAGCCTAATCATTTATGCTATCAGCATCACTAAAATCCGTATTTGGTTCTTCTTCTGTGAGCAAACTTTGATGTGGTGCCACATCAGTTGTGGTCAGGAATCAAGAGTTATCATGTTCCTCAAAAGTAAATTCACTGCCCAAAGTATAAGTTAAGGCCATTAAGCTCAGGGAAGACTTTGAGGAGAGCTCAAAGCAGGGTTGTATGTTCTACTCCACATCATAACAATAAAAGTTCCTAGACGTCCTTCTCGTTGGGTTTGTTCTCCACCCACCATGCTACAGAGTTACTTTTCTTCCACCATTTCTCCATACAGCTCTTCGCTACTGTGCCTAGCAGTTCAGCTCCAGCCCAAGCTTGCATTCACCATGAAGGGAAATAAAAGCTCACAGTTTCCCAGGCCCGACTTCCCCAGCAGTGCTTTACCACCAGTGATCACATTTGGTTATGAAGGTTTTCCCCTTGAGATTTACCCTACTCTTAAGCCCAGCTGCTGGTCATTACTCTTCTTTTTAGTCTTATGGCATACTTTCTCTAAAAGGTAATTGTGGTAAATTAAATTTCTCTAATTTTTAAGCAAATCATGAGGCCCACTTCAGTTCTTACGCTGGGCTGAGATCTATCTCCTTGTAACTACAACTCCCTGGCCTAACTCCCCCAATGTTCATATTCTCCTTTCAGGACAAGCCTTCAAATACATCAATTTCCTTTCAGAAACACTGCTTAGTCTACTCTGGCCTTCAGCTTTGTCAAACGTTTCACATCGTGCTTTTATGTTTGTCCTTGGCTCTGTGTTTGTCTGTCTGTCCTTTCAGTTCTCATATACGTCCTTTTCCAGTTGTGGTTCATAGAGTGTCTGATGCCACTATGTTGGCTTAAGTTAGCTCCCCTTCACCTCTGTGTCAGGTCACATCTGACCGTACTGGCTGAATTTTCATAACTCCAAGATGCAGTCTCTCAAAATCAGATATGAGAGCAACTGGCCTCTAAATTGTCTAGAGAGATGATTAAAAACACAGATTCTGGGCTTTGTCCCAGACCTACTAAAATCAAACCTCCTGGGATAGGGACCAGGGATAGTGTTTTAAACAAATTCCCCAGGACTGACGATGCGCTGTGAAAGCTGTAAACCACAGTTCTAAGGCCACCGGAGATGCCCCTAATAAAACTGAGCCCCCTCTCACATCCCATTGCACTTATTCCCCAAGTGGATTTATCTTTGAAAGGATGGAATTCATGATGGAGTTGGTGGTGGGGAGAAGAGAAGTGCTTTTTTTTTTCTTTTATGAGCAGAGGCTGTTTATCATGTAATAGAATGTTCCTTTCTTGGGCTTTAGTAACATCATTTCTGGAGTTACTAGGGTTTCTAAAAATGCCCCCAAAGCTGATGAATTGAGCTAGTTTCAAACCCACTGGCCAGCTGCTGAACCAAGCTATCCATTTTTGTGTTTGATAATATTTATTGAGTGCCTACCTTGTGCCTGGCACTAGGGATTCTTCAGCGAAAATGTAGACACATCCTGCCCTCACAGAGCTCACTTTCTAGTGGAAAATAAATAAGGCCAAAGGACAGAGAAGAAAGGAGACAACAGTAGCTGGTGAGTGATATTAGCTGACCTTGGAAATAAAGGAGATTTCCGAGGATACAGGAGGGGTGGCAGAAGTGGGGGGCTCTGGAGGAGACTAGGACTGTGCCAAGGAGACTATGTCACACTACATGTCACACTACAGGGGACCAACACACGTGCAGTAGACTGGCAGCTGATAGATAGGCAGTAGATACGGCTGGGGGTGTAACAACCCACTCCAGTGTTCTTGCCTAGAGAATCCCGTGGACAGAGGAGCCTGGCGGGCTGCTGTCCATGGAGTCGCACAGAGTTGGACACGACTGAAGAGGCATAGCATGCATGCATGCACAGGAGAAGGAAATGGCAACCCACTCCAGTGTTCTTGCCTTCAATCCCAGGGACAGAGGAGCCTGGTGGGCTGCCGTCTATGGGGTCGCACAGAGTTGGACACGACTGAAACAACTTAGCAGCAGCAGCAGTAGGAAGACAGAGAAAGAAGTGAATGTCAGGGTGAGGAGGTGTAAGCCTGATATGTTGGAACAGGAGCTATAAAGCTGGGTATACAGGAAGAGGAGGTTTCAGTGTGGATCCAGGCCACTTGGACAGGCTGGGGAACCTCTGAGCAGATAATCTGTAGGTTTGGCTCATCCTTCTGTGGTTTCATATCTATTAAACATGGTGCGCTGGTTCCTGCCCTGAAAAATGGGGCGTGACAGAGTAGAGGGCCTGACTCCAAGGCTCACCAGAGGCACAAGTGAAACATGTGTTCAGGACACGTGACAGGGAAAAGAGACATCTCACACACACAAGCACACACAGTCCTTTTGTTCCACTGAGCTTGTTAGGTATGGAGCAGGGATTAGGGCTGCAGAGCTGCCGGTGGGGTTGGCTGGGATGTGAAGTGAGGAGGCAGGAGGGAAGGGTATTTGCTGCTCTCTGACATCTGTGCTGAAGATCTAGGGTCATCTCGTTCAGGGCCCCACTCGGCTTCCCAACTGCAACTGAGCTTTTTCACCATGAGTGAGTAATAACAGCATCAACAAAGGAGAGAGCGCATCAGATAGCACCAGATTGGCGTTTGTCCTCCTCAAGAGTGGAAAACACATTTTTGAGGTCAAATTTTTTATAGCTGGGAAGTCATTTTAACCAAAGCAGCTAGCCTAGCGATGTGTCATTTTGACAGCACAGTTTCACGTTCATTAAGCTCTGCCGTATAACCTTCCCCTCCATCCGTCAATAAATACTTGTTTCGCTCCATAATGTTTGAGGCCCTGTCCTAGATGATCAGTGGGGAGAAGGACCAGCCTCAACTTTTCTGGAGCTTTTGCTCTAGTGTGAGATCAGGCCTTGGGAGCAGAGCAGCTTGGTTGGGACCAGAGGGCCAGGAGTCCTTACCAAGACCACTGTGGTCTTTCTGGATATGGAGCTTCCCTCCACCCTACCAGGGGACGCGGCTGGGCTGCCACCCGTCACTACTTGCAGAGCAGAAGGTCTTAGGCCTTTGCTGTACCTTACTGTCTCCCGGAGTGCAGGGAGGCCCTGGGGCTGCTGAGTGGTGAGGGGAGTAGCCTGAGTTCAGGGTTATCTGTGCCCAAGGATCAGAGGATGCTGTTTCCTTCACCCCCTATCATTCCTCAGGAAAGTTCTCTCTGCTTCCCCACTGTGATTCTGCATCGTCCTGGGGATGGAGTGGAGAGGAGAGAGATCTGCTTTGGTTGAGGCCAGGTTCTTGTGGCGCCTCAGAGGCCAAAGTCACATGGGTCTGGGTGTGCACCCAAGGTCAGTGCTAAAGTCCAGCTTTACTGCCTTCCCTGGGCTCCTTCAGAACATGGCCTCCAGGTCCACCTGCGCGGGGCTTTTCTGGCCACCCTGCTCCGTGCAATAGCAACTCCTGAGGCATGCTGAGCAAGCGTGCTGGGCCCAGGGAACACACAAACATGAAGCGTGTGCCCAGTATGTTGGGGATGGACACCTGATGTTTTGACGGAGTAAGACAGGGGGTCTGAGCAGGCCTAGGGTCAGGAATACTTAACTCTGAGCGGGAGATGTGCCCATTTGACGGAGTAAGACAGGGGGTCTGAGCAGGCCTAGGGTCAGGAATACTTAACTCTGAGCGGGAGATGTGCCCAGACTTAGAGTGATGCCATCTTCTAAGTAAGGTCTGCCAGAGCAGGTCCATCGTGGCACCCCAGGGCCTAGCACAGAGCCTGGAGCGTAGTATTGTTGTTCAGTAGCTCAGTCGTGTCCAACTCTTTGTGACCCCATGGACTGCAGTACGCCAGGCTTCTTTGTTCTTCACTATTCCTGGAGTTTACTCAAACTCATGTTCATTGAGTTAGTGATGCCATCCAACCACCTCATCCTGTTGCCGCTTCTTCTCCTGCTCTCAATCTTTCCCAGCATCAGGGTCTTTTCCAGTGGGTCGACTATTCATATCAGGTGGTCAAAGTGTTGGAGTTTCAGCATCAGTCCTTCCAATGAATATTCAGGGTTGATTTCCTTTAGGATTGACTGGTTTGATCTCCTTGCAGTCCAAGGGACTCTCAAGAGTCTTCTCCAACACCGCAGTTCGAAAGAATCAATTCTTTGGCACTCAGCCTTCTTTATGGATGTGGTCCAGCTCTCACATCCATACATGATTACTGGGAAAGCCATAGCTTTGATTATATGGACCTTTGCTGGCAAAGTGATGTGTACAGTGGATGCTTGTCATTTATTTGTCAAGTAAATGACTAAACACAGTCAGTCAGTACAGCCTTCGGTCTTGCAGTTCTCTTGTGCCCTAGGCTATGTGACCACGTTATAGTCCCCTCTCCAGAGGGAACTCCAGAGAGGTGCAGTAACCACACTGGCCCAGTGTGGAGGATCACTACTAGTGACCTCTGAAGAACCTTGGTTCTAGAGATGATGGGCAGTAGAGCTAAAGAAGCTAAGGTTTCAGGACCTCTCTCTTGCCCAGACTCTTCCAAGGCTGGGAGTTCCCTGCTGGCAGTACACAAGTCTGATCACTATGCCCTGGTGGTGTCAGCATGACCCCATGTATTATATAAAGCTCCCCAATACCTGCCTCTGGGAGACATAGTTAAGCAATCGGGCCCTGCTTTTGAAGACCATGGAGAAGGTGCTAAGGGAGATGCCACTGAGATCCAGGTCTTACTGTGACCCTGCTCTGGGGGAACCTGTCTGGCAGGTAGGGGTGATGGTGATGACCGGACTGAACTGGGCCAGATGCCTGGGGAATGATCTCAACACAAAACACCAGCTGAGCAGGAAATTTCAGAGGGCGTTTCATGTGTGATGTTAGTAGTAACAAGCCCTGAAGGCAAATTTTCCAGATCATCAACAACACAAAACACATCTTGGTAACACATTCCAACCAAAGGGAAAATGGAATTATCTTTCTTTTCTCTCTTTAATAAAAGATTTTTATAAAATCCTTATTATATAAAGAAGTGATCAAACAGGGTGCAGTCAGAAATGTTAAAATATAGGGGAAAGTATCAGTATCCTTGAGCCATGTTAGAGTGCGATTATTATAAATGAAAATATTATGGTATTCTTTTGGACTCTGTGATGTTTGTGTTGTCACATGTATTAAAATGTGCAATTTGTGATTTCTAATTCTAAATACTTTTATATCTGATTTTATATTTGTATACTTTTTTCTTGTAGCGTCTCTCTTCCAAATTGTATAAGTTTCAGGACCTATGCAATATGGCTATGTCAGTATGGTTCACAACACATCCTCATCGTTGCTGTAGTCATTATCAATTTTTCTATGTAAACACTTAAAAATTTATTTATTTAGCTGTGCCAAGTTTCAGCATGTAAACTCTTAGTCGTGGCATTCAATCTCTTAGTTGTAGCATGTGGGATCTAGTTTCCTGACCAGAGATGGAACCCAGGCCCCCTGCTTTGGGAGCACAGAGTCTTAGTCACTGGACCACCAGGAAAGTCCCCTATGTAGGCATTTTAATAAGCACCCTTGAACCAGGTGGCACTTGTGGTAAAGAACCCACCTGCCAATGCAGGAGACATAAGAGATGTGAATTTGACCCCTGGGTCGGGAAGATCCCCTGGAGTAGGAAATGGCAGCCTGCTCTAGTATTCTTGCCTGGAAAATCCTATGGACAGGGGAACCTGGCAGGCTACAGTCCATAGGGTCACAAAGACTTGACCTCAACTGAAGCGACTTAGCACCCATGAATCTACCACCCAATACCAAGACATGAAACACTGGCAACATATATATTTCTCCCATTCCATCTTCTTGTCGAACCTGCTAAGACAGCCACTATCCTGAATCTTGTATGCATCATTCCCTTACTTTTAAAATGTGTTAACCAAATATGTGTATTTAGTTTAGTGTGTTATTGTCTTAAATCTTTTAAAAAGTGGTATTGCGCTGTTTGTGTATTTATGTTTGTGCTAATGGATTGAAGACTCAAAATAGCAAAGATGTCAATACATAAGTTTAAAGCAATTTCTATCAAAACCCCAGAAAGATATTGTGTAGATATAGGTAAGCTTATTCTAGAATTTATATAGAAAGATGAACTAGAATAGCAAGCATAATTTTGAGAAAGAGAAACAAATTGGGAGAAATCAGTCAACCCAATTTCAAGACTTACTGAATAGCTACACCAATCAAGATTGCATGGTATTGGTGGCAGGACAGACACACGGATCAACAGAACAGAATAGAGAGCTCCAAAATCAACCCACACAAATATACCCAACTGGTTTTTTGACAAAGCTGCAAAAGCAATTCAATAGGGAAATGATAGCCTTTTCCACAAATGGTGCTGGAGTGATTGAACATCCACAGGCAGAAAAATAAAGCTTGATCCAAACCTCACACCTTGCACAAAAATTAATCTAAAATGAATTACAGACTTTAATATAAAGCATAAAACTATAAAATTTTAGGGAAAAAAAGCATAGGGGAAAATCTTCATCAAGGGCTAAACAAAGAGTCCTAGACTTGACATTGAAAGCATGATCCATAAAAGGAAAAAATTATAAACTGGACCTTGTCAAAATTAAAAACTTTTTCTCTAAAAAATACTTTGTTTCAGCCTGTGGGTGAAAAACAAGCTACAAATTAAGGAAAAAATACTTGCAAGCCATGTAACTAATAAGAACTAGTATTTGGAATATCTAAAAGCATTCTCAAAACTCAGCAGTAAAATCCCCAAACAATCCAATTAGGAAAAGGGCAAAAGATGGGCACAGGCATTTCACCAGAGAGGACATTCAGATGGCAAATGAGCACATCAAGAGATGTTCGTCATTGTTAGCCACGAAGGTCATGCAAATTAAAACTATAGTGAAACTGCACTCCTGTCAGGATAGGCTAAATAAAAATAAGACAGCACAGAGATTAGAGAGATCGCTCATACATTGCTGGTGAGAAGGTAAGATGGTATAGTTACTGTGAAAAACAGTTTGACAGTTTCTTAAGAAACTAAACATGTAACTACCATATGATCCAGCAACTGCACCCCTGGGCACTTATTCCAAAGAAGTGAAGACATATGTTCACATAAAACCATGTACATGAATGTTAAGAACGGTCTTATTTGCAATAGTCCAAAACTGGAACCAACTCAGGTGTCGAACAGTGAATGGTTAAACAAGCTGGTGGTACATCCACACCGTGGAATGCTATTCAGCAATAAAAAGGAATGAGCTATCGATAGATGCATTGTCTGTGCCGCCTCTCCAGAAAATTATGCTGAGTGAAAAAAGCCAATCTCAAAAGGTTACACCCTGTATGATTTCATTTAAACTACAGTCTTTAAAGGACAAAATTATAGAAATAGAGAACATGTGGCTCTCCAGTGGTTGCCAGGAATTAAGGAGGAGATGGGAACAGAAAAGAAGTGTATGAGGCTATAAAAGGGCATCATGTGGGATCCTGTGATTGGAAACGATCTGCGTCTTCTTGACTGTGTCAGTGTCAACATCCTCACTGTGATATTGGACTATAGTTTTACCAGATGTTACCGTGGAGAAAACTAAGGGTAAGAGTCATGGATCTCTCTGTATTGGTTAATCTACGTCTCAGTTTTCTGAGGATGAGGAAAAAGAGTCTTGTTCAAAGTAATTTGAAAAGCTAAAGGTGCCCTTTATGCTAAATTTAAAGATATAAAGAGCTGGGTCTTCCTTGGTGGTCCAGTGGTTGAGAATTGTCTTCCAACGCAGGGGACCTGGGTTTAATCCCTAGTCAGGGAACCAAGATCCCGTATGCCACAGAGCAACAAGCCCACGCATCACAACTACTGAGCCTGTATGATCTAGACCGCTGCTCCGCCACTAGAGAAGCGTGGGTGTCATAACCAGAGAAGCCCCCCCACAGCACAACAAAGGCCCAGCACAGCCCCCTCTCCTAATGTAGCAGCTGCCGTGGATGCCAATGCTGACCCTGAGGTACTGTGGATCACAGCTGCGGAATAAAGCAACCAACTCTCTACGTTGAGACAAAAGACCTGGGTTCAAATCTTAACTTTGCTGCTTACCAAGCCCTTGACCTTTGGCAAGTCGTTTATGGCTCAGCCCCTTGGTCTGCCCTGAATCTCTCTTCCACTCTCCTTAATTCATATGAGGCTGACCTGGTCTTCCTGGCCAGCTGTGGGCACAAGGCTGAGGTCTGAGCGTCAAGGACTCATCGACCTAGCCAAAATGATTTGTTCTGGTATCAGGCTGTGATCAAGGCCAGGTCAGTTAGAGTTTTCCTTACACCTTTTTTTTTTCCCCAAGAGCTATCAGAAAGGGGCCTCTCTTTTCCTCTGGAATTGTGACTCTAAGAATGATATGGGAACTGCTTGGGATCCTCTTCTCAAACACATGTAAGAAGCAATAATAATATTGTTAGCATTCTGAGATCCAGCCAGGCCTTAAGCCAGCCATTTCAATAAATATTCTTTTCTATTTATGCTAATTTGAGCAAGATTTCTGTCACTGGCCCTTAAAAAAGTATCATGATTATTATTTCATTTAGCTATTTTGAGCCTGTTTTATTATCTATTTATATAATAAGCATGCTATTTATCTATTACACATAAATATAAAAATAGTAACAATCTCATTGGATTGTCATACTTAAATAGATGATGCACATACATCTTTGTTCCTTTCCTCCATCCCTAACCAGTTGATTAAGCTGGGTAGAGGCACAGAGAAATGTAAAACAGCATAAACTAAAAGGTCATAGTTGGAAGGGCCTTAACAGTCATCTAGACCAGCAATCCTACACTTGTATCTTTTATACCTTCCCACTTAAATATTCTTACATCTTGCTTGTTTACAGTGAGGATAATAACCGCTTTTTAAAGCAGTTGGTGTGGTTGGGAGGATCAAATGCCTTGATGCATCTCAGTGCATTTTGCACAAAATATAAGAAAATAGTTATTATCTTACAAGGAGCTTGTGGTCTAGTGATAGAGATAAGAAAATTTTCCAAGAATCCTCTAGATAGAGGTTCTCAAAATACAGGGTGTATAAGAATAATGTGAGGACTTCCCTGGTGCTCCAGTGGCTAAGAATCTGCCTACCAATACAGGGGACACTGGTTTGATCCCTACTTGGGGAAGATTCCACATGTCAAGGGGCAACTAAGCCTGTGTACCACAACTGCTGAGCCTGTGCTCTAGGGCCCGAGAGTCACAACTACCAACACCTGCGTACGTAGAGCCTGTGCTCCACAACCAGAGACGTCCTCATGCTGCGACTAGAGAGTAACCCCTGCTCGCGGAGACCATAGAGAGCCTGTGTGCAGGGATGCAGACCCAGCGCAGCAAAAGACAGAAGAGGAATCGGGGAGACTGATCAAAATGCAGACCTCCTCCTTCTGGTAGACACCAAGGTCATCCAGGAGTCACCCTCAACTCTGAATTAGTGACTAAAGAAAAGGAAGAGAGCTTGTGGAGAGGAACAGCTCTTACATGCTTGCTGCCGGCAATCAGAGAAGTGTTCATTAGGAAGACGCAGAAAAGGCAGCTGGTCTGGAGTCAGGATGGGCTCCCAGAGGAAGGGGTTGTCCCCAAAGCAGACTCAGAGCCGAGGTGTCAGGAGCAACAGACTGCTTAAATGTATGCTCCCAGTGGAAACTGGTAAGAGAGGGATGCAGCAGGATGTGCAGGGGAAGAAGCCAGGCAGGGGGGCTTGCAGGTGAAGTTCCACACTCAGCCTGATCCCAGGGGAGCTCTGCAATGTGGCTGACCCCTGGGTACTCCCTCTCCGGTCAGTCACTGGCCAGAGGGTAGATGGATAAGGATCAGCTCCTACCCCATGCAGCTTTCCCTGGACACTTGTGTTCCAGAGCCCAAGAGTAAGCTGCTGAAGGCCACAGGTGCTAGCTGTTAGCAAAAGCTCCAAGAAGCTGGAGGATGGGAGCTTTGAGAATCTTGGCGGGGCAGTGGCAGTGTCCATGACTGAGGTCTGGGGTAGCACCTGGACGCTGGGTGCATGATCTAGGAAGGAGGGGGGAGAATCATAATCCTGGACTGAAAGCACCATGGGATGAATTCCATGTGGCCAGAGTTGCAACTCTCCTGTTACTTCTTGTATTCCCAGCAGAGCACAGATAAAAATCCAGAGCATTTGGGAATGTGACCCACCTTCCCACAGCCCCCTCCTTCTCTGCCCCCCACCACACACACGAAAATGAAATATTTTTAGCTGTGTAAATTTGCTGTCTGTCTCTCCAGACAGGGTTGCATAAGAAGGGCTGTTTTCCTCCCTACGGGACTGCAGAGGGATGGCTAAGCTGCACAGGGATGGTAAAACCATTTACAAGTGGAGAAGCAGCCAGTGTGGCTTAGAGGGGATTGGCAGGTCCCAACTCTCTCGGCAGACAAGTAGAAAACCTGACCGACGCCAGGGAGGCAGAGTGACTTCATACAGGGGCTGATTTACCACAAAGAACAACACACAAGCCCTCCCACTGCCCCCATCTTTTTGACTTTTTTAAGATCAGAAAACATTACATCTGTGAGGAGGGACGGTCAATCACTTGGCCTGAACTGGCCATTACAAAGATGAGAAAACTGAGGCCTCAAACTGGGGAAGGGAAAGGAACAAATACCTGTGCAGCAGCCCCTGCTGGCCCAGGGTCACTTTACTAGAGTCCCGGAGTCCACGCAAACCCATGTCCATTGAGTCGGTGATGCCATCCAACCATCTCATCCTCTGTCATCCCCTTCTCTTCCCACCTTCAATCTTTCCCAGCATCAGGGTCTTCTCAAATGAGTCAGTTCTTTGCATCAGGTGGCCAAAGGACTGGAGTTTCAGCATCAGCATCAGTCCTTCCAATGAATATTCAGGACTGATTTCCTTTAGGATGGACTGGTTGGATCTCCTTGCAGGCCAAGGGACTCTCAAGAGTCTTCTTCAACACCACAGTTCAAAGTAACAGTTCTTTGGCACTCAGCTTTCTTTATAGTCCAACTCTCACATTCATACATGACTACTGGAAAGACCATAGCTTTGACTAGACGGAACTTTGTCGGCAAAGTAATGTCTCTGCTTTTTAACATGCTGTCTAGGTTGGTCATAGCTTTTCTTCCAAGGACCAAGCGTCTTTTAAATTCAATGGCAAGCCTTTACTGTTCCCTTTATGCAGCTACCTGTACCACAAAAGAAGAAACGGTGATGCCCTTGGGGTGCTCATGCTAGAGTTGATAGGACACGATGCACACGTGGTGGAAAATGCTGGAAACGGGTCCAAGGTGACATAGATGCCCATGTGAGCTGGTGTGGTCCAGATGGGCCTGAGTCCCGGACAGCTATAGGGGTGTGTGTGTATTTCACCACTGCTCTGCCCACCTCCACCCCACCAAGCTCTGGCCAAAGTGAGCTATTCCTCATGCCTTTCCAGCCAGAGCCTTAGCCCCAACTGGGCTCCTTCTTCCCAAGTGCCACCAGCCTTCAAAGAGCTTTTCCTAAACCTTTCAGCTGGAGATTTCTCCCACCTCTGAGTTCCCGTAACACTTGACCTGTACCTCTTCTGTGGCTTGTGCCTCGTCTCCTTTACTGACCCCCAAGATGGGTGTTGCTCCAAACACCTGATAAGAACCTGCACACTCTGGTGGTTCCCAAGTGTGTGATGAGTGAGCCAATGGAGGAATGGACAGAGAGGTGGGCGCCAGACACATAGGGGCACCTGGTGCTTTCTGCAGTAGGTGGTTGTCTCCAGGACATGATTCGAGGGGCACAGGGTCCACTCTCCCTGAACTGAGTGCCCCCCCCAGCATTGGGTCAGACTTCCCTGGTGGCTCAGATGGTAAGGAATCCGCCAGCAGTGCAGGAGACCCAGGGTCAACCCCTGTATCCAGCAGATTCCCTGGAGAAGGAAATGGCAACCCACTCCAGTGTTCTTGCCTGGAGAATCCCATGGATGGAGGAGCCTGGTGGGCTGCAGTCCACGGGGTGGCAAAGAATTGGACACGACTGAGCAACTTCCCTTATATATATATATATTATTATTATTTTTTAATCTAAAGTCACAACCAAGAAAGGGCTGAAATAATTGAAAGCTGGTGCCACTAGGGAGAGGAAATTAGGGTAGCGGGCAGAGGGCCACAGTTTTTCATCAATTTTTACAACAGTTTAAAGAAACATGTATACAGTACTTTGACAAAATAAAAATTAAAACATTAAAGATGACTCTGGTAGCCTTGTGGAGGATGGATGCAGATGATAAGGCTGGAGGGAGGGAGGTGGGGGGAGGGTCGCAGGACAAGCCTTCTGGAGGAAGCTTTCTGGGGAAGATAGCATCTGAGTGAGGAGCTGCTGGTCTGGGCCCCTCGAAGATTCAAGTGTTGGGGGGCCTAGGGGTGAGCTGAGGACAGGAATGCCATGGGGCAGGCAAGACAAGCATCCTGGGCTGGCCTCAGATGAGGCTGGAGTGGGGAAGCTCAGTCCGGCTGCTGCGGTGGCCTGTGAGCCCTCTGTGAGCTCCCTGACTGACACGCAGGCACCTTCATGATAGCTAGGGAGGGGGCCCGGGGTTCCCATGGCAACGGGACAAAGAATCCCAGGAAAGGAGAAAGAAAATGATGAAATCGAATCTGGCCCTGAAATAAAAACAGTCAATAGTTGAGATTTTTAAGAAAGAGGAAAAACAAAAACAGTGTTTGGTATATGAGTCACACCAACGTCTCCCAATTACCAGCTTTCAGGCTCCAAAGAAAGCATCTTTGGAGAAGCCTTGGAATGTCGTGATGGTGACGCTTCAGGGCTCTGGCCCTCCAGGCAACCGCACGTTTGCCTCTTTCCAAAGGGGGTCCTCACCCGTCCTGCCCAGAGCCAATGGCCCCACAGGCAGCTGGGTGCCAGGGCAAGACCAGTGCTCTGGAAGCCAGAACTGGGGTGTCATGTCCCTCTCTGGGTCTCAGTTCTTCCCTCCTCAAAGTGAGCAGCCAGACTGAATGACATCAAGACCCCACCAGTTGGTTTATACACTGGCTGCTGTGCTTTGGTATGGGAGTAGCAGTAGATGTGGCTATGGCGATGACCCTGGCACTTAGATTATTTATTTAGATTATTATTGTCAACAGACAAGAGAGAGAATGCTGAACCCTGGCAGAGGCTCCCATTCAGAAGACTGGGTGGAAATGTTGGGGAAATCTATTCAAACTATGAGTTTAGGAGGAGGGAGAGAAGGCTGTCTATGGGCTTGGCTGGGAAGACAAGGGAGGCTTCTTTAGGTGGTTTCAAGCTTGGAGAATCAGATGGATGTCCAGCTGCTCAGGCTGGTTTGGGAAAGGGCACCCAGGTGGGAATGGAGTTCTATAGAACTCCCTGATCTATCCATGACCTCAAGGCAAGTTTAATAGTAACCTCCTCTCGCATCTGGGTCTGCACCATCTTGCTACATCTGCATACTCCCTTTCTCCATAAAGCACAGGTTTTGTACTTTTAAGGATTACAGTACACATGCTTGGGCGACTGGCGGTTGGAGAGAATTTAAGTAGTGCAGGGAGATTGCGGCTTTCATTTCACTCAAGACAGGCAGGACTGTTCTGGACCCTTGGTCAGTCTCAAGGCTATGAACCTCACCTGGTGAGACCCTGGGAGATTCCGTTCTACAGATCCCAGTGTGCAGCAGGGCCATGGGTCACTGGCCTTTTTGATAAGAAGTTGCGTGTCTGAACCTGGCTCTGCCTCTTACTAGATGGGAGATCTTGAGTAGGTTCCACAGGAAATATCCACTCACAGAGCTTGAAGAAGGGGATGTTTACAGACGTGTTCACTGGGGAAAGGGAACCCACAAAGATGAGGAAATGACAGGGCCTCCCCCAGAGAGGGTCGTTCTGCCTCCAGGACTGAACCGGCTGGTAGGGAGGAAGCCAGGCAAATATTGTAACTTCCATGTCTCCTGCCAGGGGACAAGGGAGCAGGTAAAGCTGACTGTCGATCAGCCCCTCAGGGCACAGAGCAGTTGGAGAAAGATGAAGGGTGGACCTGGAAGGACAAAGGCCGGCATGCATGACCTTTCGGTGCCTCTGTTCCTTCATTTGCAGAGCTGTGGTGATAACACCTACACTATAATACCATTGTCAGAATTATGTGAGTAAATCCACATCCATATCTGTATCAATTGCTCAGAACAGTGCCTGGCACATAACGCATGATGTATAAGTGTTTGCTATTATTCATCTTATCAGGCTCCCACACAAATTTGTTCCCATCTTCTAGATACTCAAGTTTCTTCCTCCTTTTTATCCAAATCTGTTCCCTGCCAGCTGGCTCTTGGGAAGGGTCTATCATCAGTTTCAGTGAGAGGGTACATAACTGGTAACAGCGCAGGAGAGACTTTGCCTGGGGGCATTTAGCGCTAACGGTAGAACTGCAGGTTATTTTTTGCTGCTGTGATTGCAGGTGAATGGTCTTCTCTTCCTACACTGAATACTAAAGTGACCAGTGGGGGATACTGGGGAGCAGGGAGGGTTCCTGTGGTCCCTGCCTAGGGACTGAGCACCTGACAGAAGGAGGTGATCGAGCTTCTTGCCAGTGCCAGAGCAGCCAGCCCTGGCCCTGAGCTGGTGAGACCTCCTTGTGAGGCCCTTCAGAGCTCAGAGAGCACCTTCAGTGTCCAGCAAACAAGGTGCCCAGAGAGGGGTGACCGAGCCTTGGGTCACCCAGGTGGCTGATGGTGAGGCCAGGACTTGAACCAAGAGTCCTGACCCCAGGCTGAGGTCCTTCCTTCACCCCCAACTGACCACTTTCAAGAGCACACCCTTGAGTGGCCAAAGACATCCCTGGGCAGCTGTGTGAACTCACCACTTGGCCTTGGAGCAGTTTGGCCTTTCAGCTAGAGGGGAATGTATGACCCAGGAGAGGCTCCAAATGTGAGTCAGGCTGAGAGGGGGACTCTTTGGGGTGTAAAGCCCCTCCTGTTCCCTGCTCCATCCAGCACTAGTGACTCTCAGCTTGGGTATGTGACCTTGACAATGATTTTCTCCCCTATTCCCACCTATGGAGGTGCCCTTCAAGTGAATTTTCCATTGACCTCAAAATGCCTTTCCCTCCACCTCATAGCCTGAGCCACCTCCAGGCCGTTGGTCACATGCTCTGGGACGCACACACATGTGAGCTGATTGTTTATGCAGTGTTTGCTCACAATAGCAACAAGTACCCCTTCTTCTGCAGCCCTTTGATAGAAACACTTCGTCACACTAGGAGGGGCTATAATGTAGCTGGCAGCAGAAAGCATTCAAAGCGCAAGCTCAGTCTCATGAAGGCATCTGCAAAACAAGCCCACACTCAAGAAAGCATCCAAAAAGACTGTTTGGATTCAAGCTCTCTCCCCAGCTCCTGACTCATTTGTGTGACCCAAGACTTGCTCCATGGTGACAGAGACTGTCTGCTTCTGCCATATCTTAACCTCTTGAACCTTCAGGACCCCTGACCCAGCATCACTCACACCCAGATGCCCCAGATTCCAAGGCTGGGAAGAGAAAGCTACATGGCTTCAAAGATCTTAGAAACAGATGAAATTTTTTTAAAAATAAATTTTATTGGAGTAGAGTTGGTGATGGGCAGGGAAGCCTGGCGTGCTTCAGTCCACGGGGTCGAAAAGAGTCAGAAACGACTGTGTGACTGAACTGAACTGAGAGTTGAAGGGAGTGGCAACCCACTGCAGTATTCTTGCCTGGAGAATTCCATGGACTGAGGAGCCTGGTGGGCAACAGTCCTTGGGTTCGCAGAGCCGGGCACGATTGAGCTGAAACACAACACACAACTGCTTTACAATGCTGTGTTAGTTTGTACAGTGAGTAAAATGAATCAGATAGATGTATACATGTGTGTGAGTGCTCAGTCGCTTCAGTGGTGTCCAACCCTTTGCAACCCCATCTTTGCAGCCCATCAGGCTCCTCTGCCCATGGAATTCTCCAGCAAGAGTACTGGAGTGGGTTGCCATTTCCTTCTCCAATGTATATGTAGATATATCTCCCTTATTTTTAGATGAAATCTTATGACATTGAAGTTGAAAGATACTAAATTTTGCAAGAATATGCAGTTTTCTTGTGGCCCAAGCTTTCACTGTTACTGGGTCCAAGGTCGCTCTGTCTGCTGCATGACAGGGCAGTGAATCCAAGAGGCAAGGTGTCGAGGCAAGGATTACGACTTTGTTTGGAAAGCTGGTGGAAGGAGAAGATGGCAAACTAACGTCTGAAAATAATCATCTTGTCAGGCCCTGGATGTCAGGTTCTTTTATGGATCAGAAGTGGGGGGGGGGTGGGGGTGGGGGTGGTGAGGGAACAAAATCTAAAGACCATTTAATTCTTGCAAATATGTCCTAAAATGGCAAGCCCCAGGGGGATGTGTTACTCTCTTTTCTTTATAGTCATTCATAGGTGGGCAGGGCCAGATTGTCCCCCTGTGAGCTAAACAAAGGCACTTTAGTCTAAGGGTTAGGCAGAGGGGGCAGGGTTCTCTGAGGCAGGCCATTATGTATGATTATAACAAAACCGGCAAAAACAAGGGTTAAAGTCAGAGCCTGGACTTCAGATTCCCAAAGGGACTAGGTAGTGCATCGGTAACAAACGATCACCTGATCTCAGTGGCTGATGGCAACAGTGAATTTTCAGAGAGCTCCTGGTTGGAGCCTGCTCCCTGAGGCTGTTCTCTTTCCCTAACATCCAATCGCCCATCTTTGTAAGAACAAGCTAAACAACAGAAAACACAACCAAGTTGTTTTACTAGATGAGCCTTTGCGTGGCAGGCACAGGAAGAACCGAGTGTTTCATGAAGTGCTGTCTTATTGGATCCTGTGAGGCGGAGGAGGAAACAGGCTCACGGAGGGGAAGTGACTGGCTCTAAGCCACCTAGGTTGTTGTCTAGGCAGAAGCTGGGCTGTTTGAACCCAAGCCCTCCCCGGTAACTTCAGTGACTGAGCCCTTCCCAGCCACAACACTGCTAGTCCTGGTATCTGTATTGGGCTTTCGGGTGTCTGGGGCCTTCACGTTTGTTTGGTGAATATTCATTGAGCCCCCTGTCGTGTACTGGACACTGTTCTAGCTGCCGGAGTTCCAGGGGTGAGTAAGATTGACCTGGGGGAGACAATCGACAAAGGCAGAGAATGGATCGGAGCAACAGAGAGAGGAAAACTAGACCATTGACAGATGAGGAGACAGAGCTTTAACCGGAAAGCATGGTGCCCGTGGGGATTCAGGCTCCAAACGGATTGGCCAGAGCTATTCTCGAGTCTTCCACAGTGGCAAGTCGCTCTGCCTCTAGCGTGGGGGTACAACTACCTGGAAGGATTCTGGGGCTGTCCCTGCACCACTGGGCCTGGGCTGCTTTTTTTAAAAAAAAAAAATTGTGGAATCACAGTCATCATTTTCTCTCCGACAGCTTGGGATCTGGTTTATAGAAGATATTCCTCAAGTGTTTATTGACGGAGTGAATAAATAAACAAGTGAACAAATGAATGATGACTGACAGTGGGCAAGCCCCATCTGTTCTCTGGGCCTCAGTTTCCCCATCTGTTCACTGGGATATTGTCTAAGGGCTCCTCCATGGCTCGTGTCTGATGACTAATGTGACAGCAGTTTGCCTTTGTGATTGGAAACCCCGCCTACTGTATCTGCCCAAATGGGGCCTGTGCGTCAGTCCCCAAAGCTGACTTCTGGATTGGCTGGGTGATTTTGCCCCAGAGACAATGTTAATATGGGAATCAAATCCAGTAGTGTAATGTGGAGCAGGTGAGAAATTCTCTAGCGAGCTGGATTCAAGGACTCTGTGGCCAGTGTTAATAGTCAGACAGGTGTAACCCTAGAAACACAGACAAGAAGTGTCTGTTCCCAAATAGCTCTCCTGCTGCTGCTGGAAATTCCACCATTTGTGATTTAGTCCATTGAGTTCAGCACTGTTTATTATGTGTTTGGGGGGGAGGGGTGGCGTGCGGCTTGTCCTCTTTGTTGCTGCTGTTATCACTAAGTCGTGCCCAACTCTTTGCCACCCTATGGACTCTAGCCCACCAGGCTCTTCAGTCAAGAGCCTGGAGTGGGTTACCATTTCCTACTCCAGGGGATCTTCCTGACCCAGGGATTGAACCCATGCCTCTTGCACTGACAAGCAAATTCTTTACCCATGAGCCATCTGGGAAGACCCATGGGTCCTCTTTACAAATGCTAAAAACCTTGGCAGAGTGATGGGAGCTTTTAAATAAAATTGAATTCGCATTTGCCTTTTATGTGCCAACTTCTGTATGGCAGCGAAAGGTATATGGAGCTTTGCAACTTTCCTGTAAACCTAAAACTATCCTCAAATTTCATATATTTATTTAAATAAACTAGAAACTCCCTCTTCAGGCAGCAGAGTTGAGTGGGGAGGACCACAGCATTTGTGATAGTGAAGACCTGTGCTCTGCTAGTGGCTGAAGGGAAGGGGACAGAAACGAGGGGCCCACAGGCAGCAGGTGAGACTGGACTTGACAGCTGCTTGAGTGTGAGGGTTGAGCTGGAGGCACAGGTCAAGGCAATGATCAAGCCCCGAGCCCAGTGCCAGGCATGGAGGACACCTCAGGAAAGGAAGGGGCAGGCTGCCACAGTCCAACCTGGGCAGCTGGCGCCAGGGGTAGTATACCATCCCAGTGCTGCTGGAGTCTTCCCCAGTTCATGTACTGGGAGGCCGTGCTCTTTACAACAGTGCTTACCAAACTATCTGTGGTGATAGGACCAGGCTTTTGTTTTTAGTCTTATAATCTATTTCCTGTCCAATGAAGATCAATATGATGGTCCATACCCTGTTCAGTGAGGCAAGTCCCCTAATCATGAGCTTGGATGTCAGGCAATTTCAAAGTCTATAAATGTTTCTGAACGCTTAGTCTCCATTGCTCTTTTCACCTTGCTGCAGGCCAGTAAAAACACAGTCGATGGATGAGGACTGCTCTCTTTCAACCTCACAACTACCCAAGTTAAGGACCATGATTGTCAATGTACAGATGAGAAAACTGAGACTCAAAGAGGTTTGTAACCTACCCAAGGTCACGCAAAACTAGTAAGCTGCAAAAAGCAGAGATGTGATGTCTTTAAAGCTTCCATCATGCATCCCCATCAGTTACTCAGCAGACCTCTTTCCTCCTGCCCCTTCAGGCTGTTTTCAATGTTACTCTTTACTCCTTTTCCCTGGAGGTCAAATCACGGGTTGCTTTGACTCAAGAAAAGGAGGATGTGGAGAATGCCTGTGCCAGAAGTGACCTCACAGCCTGTCTCCCCGGGGCCTGGCGGGGCGGTGAACATGCAGAGTACTCAAGCGGAGACCTAGCCAACGAGGCTGGGAGCACTGACCCTGACCCAACATCGTTCCTGGGGCTCTGATGCCAACCAGCTGGGAGAGGAGGGAGGGTCTCACAGCATCCTGCCCATGGACCACCCCTTGGGTGACCCCAGGTAACACTTAGCAATGACTACTGATATCAACAGAATGGTCTGAGGACCTGCCATATGCCAGGCACAGGGCAAAGTATGAAGATCCTCTTGTAAAATGCCATCTCCCTGGGCTTCTATTTTTCACATCAAGTTTCTCCCAGTCTGAGACCAAAGCTGGGCTTTGGGGCTCCCCTTCTTCAGAGATGTTTGCAGGGATGAAAGAGACGTGGATTTGAAACAAGCTCCTTTTCAGGGTCTGACAAAGCCTAAACTTTCAGAGGAGATGGTGCCAGAAAAGAAGACAAGCCATCCCTGTGGGGTAGGTAAGGGAGCAACAGATGACAGAGAGTCCCAGCCCTTGGGAATGGTCAGAAGTCAGTGGGTCTGTGGGCATGAGGGACCCAAGGAAGGTCCACTTCCCGGGGCAGTGGCTGAACTATGGGCGTAGGGAGATTCGTGCCTTTAGTCATCAAATATTCACCAACATCCACTGCATGCACACACCCATCTAGGTTCTGAGGATACCATGTTAAAGACAGACTTTTAGAAAATAATAACACATTTCTGGGGACTTTCTTGGTGGTCCAGGGGTTAAGAATCCACCTTCCAATACAGGGGATGCGGGTTCTATCCCTGGTCGGGGGAACTAAGATCCCACATGCCGCAGAGCAGCTGAGCCCATGTGCCACAACTACTGAGCCCGGGGTTCTGGAGCCTGTGGGCCCGCACTGGAGAGAAGCCCTCGGTGAAATGAAGACCCCTCGTGCCACAACTAAGACCTGACACAGACAAGTAAATAGATAAACAAATATTTTTTAAAAAAAGAATGCATTTCTTGCGCACACCTCTCCTCCAGCTCCTGGCTCTGGTCATTCTCCTGTCCCTGAATTCTCCCCGCGGGTCTCTGCTTGCTCGTCCTGTTCCACAGCAGAGGGCCACTCTTACGCAAAACCTTGATATTCAGTGGCTGCATTTTAACAAAGGATAAAGGGCATGTTCCTTGTCAGAGCTACAAGGCTGTTGGAATGGAACAGCCGAGACCACGTGTGACCGCCGTGGGCACATACTCCTCGGAACCTGCGTGTGCACCGCTGCCCTGACCCTCTGCACCCTGGCCAGTTCTCACCCTGCCAGTCGTGTTTCCAGCGCATCCTTTCACACGTTTCATGCCCTGGCAGCACACGACCACTCCTTACAGTTCACTTTCAGGTCTCTGCTCTCCTTCCCTTATACTCTTCCCTCTGCCCCAAACCGCTTGGGGATTTCCCATTCCTCAGCATATTGAAATCTTATTAACTGCCCGAAGCCGGGCTCACAGGCCACCTCGGCTGGGAAGCCTTCTCTGACTTCCACAGTCAGAATGAATGTCTGCTGCTCTCTGTTCCCAGCGGCCTCACACATACCCATCATGACCTCCCTACTTTCAGCCAACCCCCTCCGTTTCTTCTGCAGAGCTCACTGCTTGGGCTCCTCTCTGCTGGCCCTCACCCTCTGTCCCTACCACATAGCGTGTGCTCACCGAGGCATTGTTCCCAAACCTGCTTACCCAGCTTGTTCTGGTTATTGTCCAGATGGCAGGTCCACCCAGGCTCAGCTGTAACCAGACTGCAGCAGGGGGCAGGGGTGCGGACAGGGCTGGCTCCAGCAAGGGAGAACTAAGCTTACAGGATGTGTTGAATTTGATGGAGAAATGTTTACAGTTCTGATGGAAAGTTAGGGGCTGAATTAATCATAGATTCATGGAAAGAAAACAACTGAAAAAGGAAAAGCAATTAATAACTTTATTTATTTTTGGCTGTGCTGGGTCTTTCTCGCTGTGCATCGGCCTTGTCTAGCTGTGGTGAGCAGGAGTTACTCTCGAGTTGTGGTGTGTGGGCTTCTCATTGCAGTGGCTTCTCTTGTTGCAGAACCCAGGCTCTAGAATGCATGGGCTTCAGGGGTTGTGGCTCCCAGGATCTAGAGCACAGGCCCAGTAGCTGCGGCACATGGGCTTAGTCACTCCTCAGCACGTGGGATCTTCCCGGATCAGGGATCGAACCAAGTCTCCTGCATCGGCAGGAGGATTCTTTACCACTGAGCCCACCAGGGAAGCCCAGGAGAAGCAATTATTGATTCCAAAAATACCTTAAGAACTCTTCAAAAGAAAGAAAGATGTGTGTTTTGTATATTATTTATACACTTAAAACCGTGTCAATACTGAACAGAGATTAAGTAAAAATTGTGTATGCATGCTTGTGTGTGTTTATGTGCAAGTGTGTATTGGGTTTGAGACAGTGTTACAGAGCTAAGTTGTCATTTCGCAGTTAACGGCTAATGTCTAAAGCTGAAAAATCAAGAATCAGAATTATAAGCTTATTATACACAAGTATACAGATACACACACTCCAAAAAATGCTGAAAGTGGTTGTCTCGTTTTCAAAATCAGGACACTGCTGTTTTTGCTAGAAATTTTACAGTACTATTTGCCTTTTTTAAACTAAGAATGCTTATGGAATTCTCTAGAGGTCCAGTGGTTGAGAATCCGCCTGCCAATGCAGGGGACACGGGTTTGATCTCTGATCCGGGAAGATTCCACAGGCCACAGAGCCACTAAGGCCGTGTGCCACACTGCTGAAGCCCACACACCCACAGCCTGTGCTCCGCAACAAGAGAAGCCACAGCAATGAGAAGCCCGCACATGGCAGCTAAAGAAAGCCCTCGCAGCAATGCAGACCCAAAGCACAACCAAAAATGAATAAATAAATAATTAAAAAGCAAACAAAGCTAAGAACATATACAGCTTTGTCTAACCATTTCAAAATCCTCAAGGTAGGTAAGAGACCGGCTGACGGCCATTCCTGCTGCTCGGCAGGCTCCTCTTGAGCAGACCCTGGTGGAACAGGGTTGAAGAGAGCCGCGCTCACCCTCTGGGGCCATTCTGATCCCTAGGGAAGGGTTTTGGGGAATCTGCTGGGACACAGCTGCTGCACCCGGTCGTGTTTTATTTTCATGGCTCAGGAGCACAGGGTGAAATAGCTCCTCATTAAATGGAATGTCCCCTGTTAGGAGGGAGCATGGTGGAAGGCATTAGGTGGAAGGATATTTGGGGCCAGCCAGGAGTAAGGTATTTGTTTTTTCTCTGCGACTCAGACACTTCTGGTAACCATTGTTCCCAAGTGTGGTTTTTTGAAAACTTATTCTTTTCGAATTCCATGGGCAGTCCAGACTGATTTGTCCGTCTAGGAATTTGAGGGGCCAAGAACAGAAATAACATTTTATGGGAGAAGGGGGATCAAAGCCAGTAGGCTTTTTGCAGAATCCACTCAGGTCTTGCACTTTTGGGATCACACCTCATTAACGCCCCCGCCCTCCCCAGCCTGGCCAGGTTGGTTTTTAACAAGCTGCCCTTCAGCGTGCTCTGGTTTCTTGTCAATGTTTTCCAGGCAAACTGTTTCGCGTGGTGCTGGGACCAGTCCTCAGGGCCCAGACTGCAGCATACAAGGGGTCTTGTGCTTGGTCGACATACCATTGCCCTTCAGCAGCTAAGGGCATTGGAGATTGGTTCCAGGACACCCATGGGCACCAAAATCTGCAGCTATGCAAGTACCTCATGTAAAATTTGGCATAGGCTGATGGGGATCAGTTCAGTTCAGTTCAGTCGTTCAGTCGTGTCCGACTCTTTGTGACCCAATGAATCGGGTCACAGCATGCCAGGCCTCCTTGTCCATCACAAACTCCTGGAGTTTACTCAGACTTATGCCCATCGAGTCGGTGATGCCATCCAGCCATCTCATCCTCTGTCGTCCCCTTCTCCTCTTGCCCCCAATACGGAGGGCTGATTATATATAGGACTTCTTTCTCAGTGTTCTTTTCCTCCCTTAAAGCAATTGTTTTCATGTCTCCAGGGCTTTACAGTTCATGAAGCACTTCAGTTTATCTATGTAATATCGACACAAATGGGCCAGGATCACTGTTTTCATTTTACAAGTGGGTTCACTGAGGCTCAGGGGCTTCCCCAGTGGCTCAGTGGTAAAGAATCTGCCTGCAATGCAGGAGACGCAGGAGATGTGGGTTCCATCCTACATCAGGAAAATCCCCTGGAGGAGGGCACCAGGCAACTCGATCCAGTATTCTTGTCTGGAGAATCCCACGGACAGAGGAGCCTGGCAGGCTGTAGTCCATATGGTCACAAAGAGTCAGACACGACTGAAGCCACTAAGGCTCAGAGAGGTTAGGGACTTGCCCATGACCACACAGCTAGAAAGAACAGAGTTGGGAGATGAACCCAAGTCCTGAGGCCCTGGTCAGAGCCCTGCCCAGCTCCAGGCACCTCGGAAGGTGCCAGCCCTCAGCCCATTTACCCTGACGCTGCCATAGCACCTGGGCCGGTTCACCACCAGCCTTCTTTACACGCAGCCAGGTCTCCAGGCCTCTCAAGTTTCTATCCCTTCCCTCCCCAGCCATGGCCTGTTTCCTAGAGCCTCGGCTTCGACTATGGCCACCAGTCGCACGGTCTGGAGCTAGCTCACTCTAAAGGGTGAATGAATTCTTCTCAGTCCCTCCTAGGTGAGAGCAGACACAGCCCAGGGTTTGATATGAGGGACAAGTCCCAGCTCTGTAACTATACTGCCTTGGGCAAAGCTTAAGACACTCTGGGCCTTAGTATTTTCTTCTCTGAAATGAAGGTAGTAATTCTTATATCAATAGGGTTTTAACAATCAGACAATAAAAATGATTTATCAACTGTATAGAGGAAAGGAATTATTAATATCAGCAATAGTAATAACTGCCTGAGACCTCAAGGGTATTTCATTCATCCCCATTTCACAAATGGGAATACTAACCCTCAGTGACACTTTCTGACTCGTCCAAGGTCACACAGTGAATTAACAGTGGATTCAGGTCTAGATCTCAGCTCTGTTCATTCCGAGTTCAGTGTTCTTTCACTTGACAGAAGCCCAGTAGTTGCCTTCCCATATGAATGTCCGTCTTGTGGCTGAGTCATCCACACCTCTCAGCGTTCAGACAGTAGCTAGTGAATTCTTTCAATAAGAACTGTTATATGTTTTAGGATTATTTTGATCGCAAGGAACAATTTATAACTAAAACATAAGGGAAATGTATGACATCACACAACCAATAGTCCAGCGACCCAAGCCCTGGCGGACTCAGGGCTCAGTGTCACCGCCAGCAAGTGACAAGCTGGATGTGTGGCAGTTCCAGGGGGTTCACACGGGCGGGATGGAGCTCCGGGAAGGAGGGGTACTTCTGCCAGTATCTCTGCTTATTAGTGAGGAAGGCTTCTTAGAAGCCACCCCCTCTCTCCCAGCAGAATCCCCCTCATTAACAAGGGGTGTATCGCGGGCCTAGGCTAAACACACCACTGGGCAGGGGATTACCAAGATTGGCCTAAGCTAATGAATCCCCACTCCTGGGTGGGCCTGGAGCTCACACCACCTTCCAGAATAGGTGGGAAGGTGAGCACCTAAGCACAGTCAAGGCTCTGGCAAGACCCTAGAGCAGTACAGTCCAGTAGAACTTTCTACAGAGATGGAAATATTCTGTATCTGCTCTGTACAATACAATGCCTACCACATTGGGTGTGGGAGATCTAATATGTGTGTGTGCTCAGTCGTGTCTGACTCTGTGACCCCATGGACTGTAGCCCGCCAGGCTCCTCTGTCCATGGGACTTTCCAGGCAAGAATACTGCAGTGCGTTGCTGTTTCCTTCTCCACAGGATCTTCCTGACCCAGGGATCAAATCTGTGTCTCTTGTGTCTCCCTCACTGGCAGGGGGATTGTTTACTACTGTGCCACCAAGGCTATGTAAGTACATGTATGTACATTTGTGTCTGTCTGTCTGTCTGTCTACTGGATATGTAATCAATTGTTTCCCACAGCTAATGAGCTCTTCTTTTTCTGGGAATACTTATATTTTCTTTCCCCTAAAATGGAAAGAGAGGGTTTTTTTGTTGTTGTTGTTTGGTTTTTTTTGCAGCTCATAAACTGGTGGGTAGAGAGGGAGATAAAAAGCTTCTAGCAGGCCGGCCTGGAGCTGGGGCTCCACGGTCACCCCTGTCCTGAAAGACAGCTGTTTCTGACCGAAACTGCCTTTCTCGGTGGGCTTCCCACGTTGCTGAAAGCTGGGAGTCCCAGGGCCTAAGCAGCTCTCTGAAAGGAGGAACGACTTCAGAATTCTTTCCAGCTTCGGATCTTCACTGTATTTTTAAGGGCCAGATGCCATCACCCAGCCCCTTTCCAAAAACCCAAATGGCTTTCAAATAGGACAGACAGGGGCTTCTGCTCTCCAGGAAAATCCTCCACCTCAAGTCATAAACAGCCCGGGTAACCCTACCCTAGAACGCCCGAGCTATAAAGACTGGCTTTGTTCAGGGAAAGGGCCTAGGAGAGGCATCAAGTCTGAGCAGAGTGCTTGCTTTCTCTCCCGGGGTCTGTGTGGGCGGGGGATGCCAGTGATCCTGTGCCAAGCAGGGAGGCCCACCCAGGTGGCGGCAGACGGGGCTGTGACCCCCATGGGCCTTGAACATAGAGCCAAGGTGGCGGGGAGCGTGGCCCAGGCTGGAGGACTTTGTCATAAACACCCTGTTCTGCTCCCAGGCAGACCACCTCTCTAAGCAAACACTTCCAAGTTCCCTCAGGACCCTGCTGGGCCCTCTAGGTTCCTCCCCGACTTCCATACCTCCCTCCCTCCTTTTGTTCCAGAACTGACTCTCCACTCACATGCCAGGACTCCTTACCTACTTACTTCTGTTTAAAATGTCTCCTCCTCATCCATCTACATGGTCCTGGGCTTCTAACAAGGTCCAAGTCAAAATCTGCCTCCTCCTTAAAGCTCTTCCAGATTTCCTCCCAGTATTAAACACTTTCCTCTCTGTCTTTGAGAGGTAAATGAGAACGAATCACAGTTTGCTGTACTTCAGAATAACTTCTGTTATTCTGTTATTCCATCCACTTATCTCTGGTCTATTCTTCCTTTCTGCACTCCCACCAGTGCCAGGCTCCATGTACCATTTGAACTGGTCCTCAACCTCTTTGGTGAAGATTCACTCTCTTTCAAGATTTTGCATGAGTATCATCCTAAGACCTAGCATTTACTGAGCACTTACTATGTGTCTGGCCAAAGTCAAAGTGTTTTGCAGGCATTAATGCTTGCCCCTTATAACAACCTATGAAGGAAACATTAAAAGTCCCCCATTTTCCAGGTGAGAAAGTTAAGGCACTGAGATGCTGAGTAATCTGCTCAGAGCCACACATCCAATAAGTGGCAAAGCCCAGATTTAACTCTGGACCATCTGTGTCCAAAGTCTGCTCCCTCAGACCTCCCCGGTGTCCAATGGTTAAGAATCCTCCTGCCAATGATGGGGACATGGCTTCAATGCCTGGTCCAGGAAGATTCCACACGTTGGGGCAGGGCAAGAGAGCTAAGCCCAGGCACCACAACTACTAAAGCCCGCGTGCTCTAGAGCCCGTGCTCCACAGCAAGAGAAGCCACCACACTGGGAAGCCCTTGCACCGCAACTAGAGAAAGCCTGTGTGGAGCAACGAAGACCCAGTGCAGCCAAACCAAAACAAAATCTGTGCCCTTTAACCCTGCGCTCCCACTCTCAAAGTGGTTGTGAACATGGCACCTGACTGGTGGGTTTGAATCAAGGCTTTACCTTCCCCTCCTATGTGGTCTTAACGAAGTCGCTTATGAAACCTCATATGTGAAATAGGGGCAAAAAGAGAACCTATATCCCAGTGCTATTTCCAGGGTTCAGTGAAAGAATGTGCTCCAAAAACTACTCTGTGCTTACTAGTCCTGTTGGGACCACTGGACTTGCAGAACGATCCTGGCCATCTGCTGCAGGCCCAGGTATTGAAAGTCAGTCCTAGGGAAGTGCCTGGTGAAGGATTCATGTGGACAAGTCCAAGCGTTTAAGGGCCACCCCTGCCCAGGACCCTGGTGAGGCCTGTCTGTGTGGAGGGTGGGAGAGTGGAGGGGTCAGGGCCAGCACTGCCATCTAGCACCTCCTACTCTTAACCATTCCAACACCCCAGCAACAACCCACCCTAAATTCCAACATCAGAAAACAAAAAAATGAAAAAACTACCTTGGAAACAATAGGCTTGCGGTTAGAGGCCCAGAGTGACAAGATTCCTTTCTGTCTCATTTGAAAAGAACCAGCCACTCTGTCCCCAGGCTAACCCTGGTCTCTCACGGTCTTCCTTGCAGACAGGAAAACTATGCTGTGGGCCATCACCGCCTCAAATGATGTATGCATGGGGTCAAGACCTGGAGGTGATGAGCATGAGTAAAATGCATCATGTTTGGTATGGCATAGAAGGGTGTGAGTGTGTGAGTTTCTGGAACATTTTTTAATAGGGTTATTATATCCCCTCAACTCCCATTAAAATATATTGGAAGGAAATAGTGTTGTTTCAGACCTATTTGCTGTGTTTGCCTGTGCAGTACGTGTTCCCCCGTCATCAGGGTAAATAAGAGCCCTCTGCCCACTCTTAGACCATGGGATTCCAGAGTTCAGATTCCAGGCCTGGCTCCCAGGTTGGGCCTGAGACCCAGCCCTGAACTTTTAGAGCATAAGATGCCCTGGACCACAGAGGGTGGCTCAGAGATGAGCATATGACCCCAGGTGGTCAATTGAGACAAATTTCCGGGGCTGTCGTTTCAACAGTTGGGGTTGGTGGAAGCCTTAGGCTGCTGATGGCTACACAGAGAGGACTGAGACCAAATCAGCACAAGAGCTGGCTGAGAGCTGGTGAGGACAGCGGGCTTTGGAGCCAGCCTGCCAAGGCCAAATCTGGGCTCTATCACTTCCCAGCAGTAGGATCTGGGTCAGTCTGCCTCATATTCCTCACCTGCAAAAATGGGGATAGGAATACCCACCTTTGGGTTGTCGTGAGTATTCACTAAGCTCAAATGCCAGCACTAAGTAAGTATTAGTTATTGTCAATTATCCAACTGGGTTTTTGCCACTTGTAGCTGAAAGAGCACTCACTGTTACTTGGAACCAGGGTTGGGGATAGTTTCTGAAGCTGACATGGAGGAAAGCTGACAAGTGGCCCTGCCGTAATGGAACTGTCCACAGGACCACATTCCACAGTCATCAGTCCATCTCTGCTCAACCCCAGCCCCTCGGCCCTTCACCCATCATGAGAGCCAGTTCTGAGCAGGCAGCACGTCCCCCAGGATCCTTTCCACCCACCAGGCAAGGAAGGGCATTAGCTGCCCTGGGTATTCAGGGCCCTGATGAGCCTGGACACAGATGTGTCCACTATTGGGTCACAGCTTCTTTCTTCACTGACCCGTTGGTCTCACTTGGAAGATGGTCCACTGATCACTGCCCTGGCTGGCCCTGCAGTACCCTATGCAACCAACACCTGCCCTGTTTAGCCCATGGCAGCCTTGTCCCCAGCAAGGGACTCTATCCATGCACATGAGGCTTGCTCCAAGCAGCTGGACTTTCTGGAACTTGCCAAAAAAAAAAAACAAACCCTGATACTTTCCTACCAAAGGAAATCCCCAATAGGGGCCAAACCAAGAGCATGGCACAGTCAGTTAAAGCAGCAGCCACTATTTATTGACCATGGGTTCCTTGACCACAGAAAGGTAGTGCAAAGCTGTGCCCTGGCAAGGGACATGCCCCACCCATTCAGCCGTTACCCTCCTCTGCAGGGGCTGCTGCCATCACACAGAAAACCTGGGGCTCTTTTCTCTTGGCTGTGCCTCCGGTCCTGTGAATAAATCTCCCTTCCCGGCAGCCCTGGCTAACTGCTGCCAAAGGCTGTGCCTGAGCTCCGCACCCCACCCAAGAGCCCTGGTATCAGCTAGCTATTGCCGTGTAACAAATGAAAGCTTATCAGCCTAAAACAACAAACACTGATTGTCTCCCACAGGTTCCAAGGGGGAGGAATCTGAGGGCAGCTTGGCTGGGCGACTGTTCCTGAGGCGGCAGTCAAGCTGTCAGCCAGGGCTGCAGACATTAGAAGTCTTGTCTGCTGGAGGACCAGCTTCCTATCCCACTCATGTGGACGTTGGCAGGAGGCCTCAGTTCCACAGAGCTGCTAATGACATGGCAGCTGGCAGCCCCCAGAGTGAGTGATGTGAGAGAGAGGCAGAGACCCCCCCAAGACAGAAGCTGCAGTGTCTCATAACCAAACCTTGTATACGGCACACCTCTCTTCTGCCGTATTGCATTGTTCACAAAGACCAACCCTGGCACCAAGAGGGAGGAGGCCCCACGGGGTCTGAACAACAGGAGGTGGGTCCTCTAGACCACCTGAGCGACAGGCCATCACAGCCGCTCACGCCCCACTCCCACCCTGCCCCAGCAGAGTTTGAAGTCAGAAAATGAGGGCAGGGGAAGGAGTGTGACAGAGTTAAACAGAAGGTGGTTGGTGACAGTAATGCTTCAATCATCTAGATCATCACCCAAGAGACTTTGATTTTCATAACCTGACCGGATTACAAAGCCCCTTGAACTGGACTAACATTCCAGCAGCAACAGGATGAAGTGTGATTCTGCTCAGAGGCAACGGATGGTGGAGGTATTTGGGGACCAGCACAGACTCTGCAGCGTTGAGAATAAAGCGGGTTTGTACCCGAGATGGCTCAGTAGGGCAGGGCCACTGGGCACTGTGCTGTGCATGGAGCTGGGGGCTATTTGCTCACTTGGGGACCCACCCTTAGAGGCTAGAGGGAGGGTCCCCTCCGTGAGGGGAAGGTTTTTTTTTTAATGTATTTCTTTAAATTGGAGGATAATTACTTTACAATATTGTGATGGTTTTTGCATACAGTAACATGAATTGTTCACAGGCATTCATGTGTCCCCTCCCTCCTGAACCCCCTCCCACCCCCTTCCCCACCCCACTCCTCCAAGCCGTCACAGAGCTCCAGCTTTGGGTTCCCTGGGTCATACAACAAACTCCCACTGGCTATCTATTTTATATATGGCAATCTATAGGTTTCAAGGCTGTACTCTCAAATCACCCCGCCCTCTCCTTCCCCCACTGTGTCCGAAAGTCTGTTCTTTATGTCTGTGTCTCCTTTGCTGCCCCGCACATACGATCATCAGTAATATCTTTCTATATTCCATATATAATGTATATATTCCATATATATAATATAATATATATAATATACACATAATATTCCACATATATTCCATATATAAAGATATTTGTCTTTCTCTTTCTGGCCTACTTCACTTTTTATAATAGGCTCTAGGTTCATCCACCTCATTAGAACTGACTCAGATGTGTTTCTTTTTATAGCTGAGTAATATTCCATTGTGTATATGTACCACTAGTTCCTTATTCATTCATCTGCCAATAGACATCTACATCGCTTCCACATCCCAGCCATTGTTAAGGAGTACCACAATTAATGTTGGGATACATGTGTCTTTTTCTTTTCTGGTTTCCTCAGGCTATGTGCCCAGTAGCGGGCCCGCTGGGTCATGTGCTAGTTTTTTTCCCAGTGTTTTAAGGGCTCTCCATACTCTTCTCCATAGTAGTTGTATTATTTTGTATTCCCACCAACAGAATAAGAAGGTTTCCTTTTCTCCACACCCTCTCCAGCATTTATTGTTTGTAGACGTTTTGATGATGGCCATTCTGACCGGTAAGAGATGATACCTCATTGGGGTTTCGATTTGCATTTCTCTAATAATGAGTGATGTTGACCATCTCTTCATGTGTTTATTAGCCATCTTTTGAGCACTGCCTTGAGGGAAGGGAAGGATTCTGTCAGAAACAGTGAGGACATCAGCATGGATGGACAGCGAGAGAAAGGATTGAGGAAGCAGAGCCTGCAGGGCGGCTTCCCAGAAGTCACCCACCATCCTAGCTGCTGCACAGGCCACATTTCTGTCTTCCTGGCTTCATGCATCTTTCCTCCTCATTTTGCCCCACTGAATTTTAGGTTTCTATGCATTGTCAGAAGGGTTTTTACTTCTCTTTCCCAAGTATTTGTTAATGTCTGCTCTGAGTTCCTGGAGCCTGTCCAGACCTCAGCGGTTCCACACCAACCCCCATCTAGCTCACTGTCCCATTGAACCCCCCTCTCACCACCACCCGCTCCTGTCCATCCTCGGCGGCCGCACATCTGGCCTGATACAGCTGCAGACACCATCCCCGAGGAAGCAGGGGGAGTGGCTGATCCAGATCCAGCTAGCAAATTCCTAAAGCGTTAACAGGTTGGTTTTCATCAACGACTTGAAAGTTCTGGACAGCCAGACACGTCTCTTCAGGGTAATGATATTTGCAGACCCCAAGGCCTGTCTTCCAGCTCCTGTGCACGGCAGCCCTCGGTCTCCCGACAGCCATCACTTTAGGGTCTCAGCATCCCAGAGCCAGGCTCCCTGAAGCTTTCTGAGTCCTCCTAGAGATCTCCAGGGCCCAGAGTTTTACTGGATGGGACAAAATCTAGTTATTATAAACTATGCATTTAGTCAGAAGGTGCCAGGGAGTCCTAGACTCAGGCCTGAGTCTCTGAAATGATCAACATTCCCCTCTGCCTTCTTCGCATGGGGCTCCCTGGGTGCAATTCCTACCTTCCTACCTCATAAGATGGCTGAGCAAGCAAGTCCATCAGACTATAAGTGTAATGGTCAGATGATGCTGTTCTAACAATTCATAGAAGTTTGTGCTTCTTTGGTTCAAAGTTCCCCCATTGTCTGTTTTTTTCCTTTGTACAGCATTCATTTCAGACCACCTCTCACCAAGTAATTCAAAGGGCGTGATTTAGAGGAATAATCAGTTGCTGTCTGTGGTTGCTGTATTGACATTTGCAGTTCCCTGGAAGAGTACCAAATCCCCTGGCGCAAGCCCATGTAGCAAATTAACATGTGGCCAGGTCAGCTTCTCCCTTGTTCTGAATTCCCTTGTCACTCCCACAGGTGACATCAACAAGGGCAACTCATGGTTTCTAAATAACAGCCAGGTCAGAGGGTTTGCTTTTCACCAATTTTCCCTCCTCCATCCTCCCACCCACCCCACCTCTGACACTGGTGAGAAAGCTCTCAGATGAGGAGTCAGATGATTTTCAGGGTGCTGAGGGTGCAACATTCCCCCTCCCCTCTGAATGGTGAGTCTGTGCAGCTGGGATCATTGGAACGGGGCCTGCAGCAAGGGTCTGCAGTCTCCAAGTGAGTTTGCAGATGGGCCAATTTGAGGATAAGCATACAGCACTCACCTTCTCATCTTCTAGAAGCTCCTGCATTGTTGCCAGGCAGAACTGCTGTGAAGCCACAGGAGTGACTCTGACCACTGCTGTCCATTCCTTTCAAATTAAGACTCCCCATGGTGCTAAATGGGAGAATTAAGCAAATATGATCACATCCAGATGGGCCACTAAGGCAAGAAGGAGCAAGCAGGTACAATGTGAGCAGGGATCTACTTACTCACTACATTGGCATTCACTCATTCAAAAATTACTCTGCGCACTCGGTGTCAGGCCCTGGGGATGGAGTGGTAAGTGTGACTGCCTTGGTCTTGCTCTCATGGTGCTTACAGTCTGGAAGGGAAGTAGAGGGGTGGCCCGGCAGTTGCAGTACAGTGGACAAGAGTGGCTTGTACTATGGGAGTCCATGACAGGGCTCTGCTATCTTTGAATTGTGTCCCCCCAGAAGATATGCCAAAGTCATAACTCTCAGTACCTGTAAATGTGACCTTACATAGGAATAGAATCTTTGCAGGTATAACCAAGCAAAGAAGAGGTCTGTAGGGTGGGCCATCATCCATTGTTGCTGGTGTCCTTGTAAGAAGAGAAGAGACACAGAGACACTCAGGGGAAGGCCATGTGAGGAGGAGGCAGAGGCTGGAGAAATGTGTCTACAAACCAAGAATTGACAGAAACATCAGAAGCCAAGAGAAAGACATGGAACAGGTTCTTTTCTAGAGCCTTCAGAGAGAGCATGGCTCTGCTGGCACCTTGATCTTGAATTTCAAGCCTGCAGAGCTGTGACAGAATAAATCTCTGTTTTTTAAAGTCACTCAACTATGGTACTTTGTTACCACAGCCATAGGAAACATATAGGCATCAAACCCAGAGTAGTGCATCAGGGAAGGCTTCCTGGAGGAAGTGACATTTAAGCTGTGACCTAAAGAAAAGTGCTATAATCAGGACTGTTTTGTTTTTGGTTTTGTTTTCATTGTTTCTCAGATGGTTTCTACTTTTTAGGTCTCAGTAAATAAGTCACCTCTTCAGAGGGCCTTCCATGCCATACTAGATAAGTAACTCTTCATTACTCACCCTATTACCCTGTTTATTTTCTTTATAATGTACATCACAAATAGCAATTATGGTGTCAACTTATCTGTAAATTTGTTCTTCATCTATTTTTCTCATGAAATCAGAATTGTGACCTGCTAAGAATATAGACTAGCTCCGTTAATAAAAAATCTTCCTGCAATGCAGGGGACCCTGTTTCAATTCCTGGGTTGGGAAGATCCCCTGGAGAAGGGATAGGCCACCCACTCCAGTATTCTTGGGCTTCCCTTGTGGCTCAGCTGGTAAAGAATGCAATGCAGGAGACCTGGGGTTGAGCCCTGGGTTGGGAAAATCCCCTGGAGAAGGGAAAGGCTACCCATTCCAGTATTCTGGCTTGGAGAATTCCATGGACTGTATAGTCCATGGGGTTGCAAAGAGTTGGACACGACTGAATGACTTTCACTTCACTTCAAGAATCTAGAGTTTCAAAGAATAAGGAGGAATGTCGAGATCTGAATTGTGTTTTCTAAAGTTTCTGGGCTGCAGATGGAGGCTGGACTGGGCGAAAGCAAGACCCAGCATGAGGCCTGCACCAAGCCTCTGCTCAGGTGATAGCTACTGCGTGGAGGCAGGGAGACTCATGGGGAGAGACCATTTCCATTGTCTGGTCAAGAGATGATGGTGGCCCAGGCTGGAGCAACAGCAGGGAAGATGGAGAAAAGCAGGTGATTCTGGAGACATTTAGGAAAAAGAATGGAGGAGACTGGTGCCTGATAACATGTGGGGAAGGTTTGCAGAAAGAACACTCAGGGTTTAGGATACGGCAGTGGGGGGTTTGAGAGGGCATGAATTCCTGGATGTGGTGAGTTTGAGATGCCCAAGCAGCATCAGAACGAGATGTTGGCGAACAACTGTAACATCTGTAGTTATGGCCTGAAGTTCTGGAGGCCACACTTGTCTGGATATACTGATTTGGAAGTCTTTCGCCTATAAAGAGTAATAGAGCCTTGGAGATGACTCCCAGGGAACCTATGAATACAGAAAAATGAGAAAATGACCTTGGACAGAGCCCTGAGAAGCAACAAACCATAAAGAATGATTAGAAGAAAGAAATCTGCAGAGAAACCTGGGAGGCAGTGGCTGGAGAGGGAGGAAGGAAACCGTGGGAGAGGTTTCATAGAAGCCATGCAAGGAGCACTTGACAGGGTGAAAATGGCCTGCAGCATCAGATGCTGTCTCGAAGCCAAGGAAAATGAGAAAAGGAATATATGCCACCTATTTATGGATGAGGAGGTCATTGGTAATCTTGGCAAAAGCCACTGCACTACAAAAGGTGAGGGCAAAAGTAAGATTGCCGTGGGGAGGGAGTGGGTGAACATTGTATGTACGGACAACTCTTTCTAGAGAAAATGGGCTAGAGGTGGAAGATGAGGGTAATTCTTAGATGGTTGCTGGTGTTCAGTGGCTGAGTCGTGTCCGACTCTTAGCGACCCCACGGACAGCAGCATGCCAGGCTTCTCAGTCCTTGACTGTCTCCCGGAGTTTGCTCAAACTCATGTCCATTGAGTCAGGTGGGGGTGAAGAATAAGGAAGTGATGGAGATGTGTTTGCTTGTTTCGCATTTCTGGGCACAAACAGAGGTACCAGCCCTGAGAAGGCAAGTGGGGCTGGGATCCAGAGCCTGCAGAGAGGGAATCCTGGGAAGGAAAAGGCAGGCAAGAGTGAAAAGGGTCACTCCTCTGGTAAGAAGCCACAGCTCCGCAGGTGGGACAGAGCAAAGGGCAAGGGAACACAGAGATCTTGAAAGAGGCTCAAGGCAAACAGCCCCCCAATCTTCCCCTTTCTCACCCTCTTGGCCCTGCTGAATGCCTACACATCCTTCAGAGATCTGCTTAATGTCACATCCTCAGGAAAGCCACCCCAAGGCTTCCAGGAGGGACACAGCACCAGTGACATACACTCTCTTAGCACTCCACACATCTCCTTCAGAGCACTTTTCTATAAAAACATAAGTTATAGAGACTTGAGAGAACTACTCTTTTTCATGGAATTCCAAGATCATCTCGCCATGCAAAGTTGCTGTGGTAGGCAAATTAGTAGTCCCCCAGAGGTGCCTGAGTACTCTTCCCAGGAACTTTGATTATTTTATTGTACATGGGAAAGTAGACTTTGCATGTGTGATTAAGAAACCGATCTTGAGATGGGGAGACTCTCCTGGATTATCTGGGTGGGCTCTGTGTTGCCACGAGAGTCCTCATAAAAGGAAGGCAGGAGTACATGACCCAGCAATCCCACTGCTGGGCATACACACCGAGGAAGCCAGAATTGAAAGAGACACATGTACCCCAAAGTTCATTGCAGCAGTGTTTACAATAGCCAAGGCATGGAAGCAACCTAGATGTCCATCAGAAGACAAATGGATGAGAAAGCTGTGGTACATATACACAATGGAATATTACTCAGCCATTAAAAAGAATGCATTTGAATCAGTTCTAATGAGGTGGATAAAACTGGAGCCTATTATACAGAGTGAAGTAAGTCAGAAAGAAAAACACCAATACAGTATACTAACACATATATATATGGAATTTAGAAAGATGGTAATGATGACCCTATGTGTGAGACAGCAAAAGAGACACAGATGTACAGAACAGTCTTTTGGACTTTGTGGGAGAAGGCGAGGGTGGGATGATTTGAGAGGGTAGCACTGAAACATGTTTATTATCATATGTGAAGTGGATCGCCGGACCAGGTTTGATGCATGAGACAGGGTGCTCAGGGCTGGTGCACTGGAATGACCCTGGGGGATGGGATGGGGAGGGAGGGTGGGAGGGGGGTTCTGGATGGGGAACACATGTGCACCCGTGGCTGATTCATATCAATGTATGGCAAAAACCACTACAAGATTGTAAAGTAATTAGCCTCTAATTAAAATAAATAAATTATTATTTTTTAATTAAAAAAAAAAAAGGAAGGCAGGAGGATCAGAGTCAGAAAAAACCATGCGATCATGGAAGCAGAGTGAGTAAAGGAGAGGAAAAGATGCTACACTGCTGGTTCCAAAGATATAGGAAGGGGTCGTGAGCCAAGGAGTGCAGGCAACCTCTAGAAGGAAAGACAAAGCAAAAGACATGGTTCTCGCCTGGAGCCTCTAGAAGGAATCAGCCCTGCTGACCTTGACTTTGGTCCAGTGAGACTGATGTTGGACTTCTGACTTCAGGACTGTAAGAGAGTGCATTTGTGTTGTTGTAAGCCGCTCGGTTTGTAGAAATGTGAACCAGTAATAGGAAAATAACACAGCTCCTGTCTTGTTTTATTTTGCTTTTTGCTTTCATCCCCAGTGTATGTGATATATGTCTTTAGATATGTGTGTATCTTAGGGAAATATGTAATGTAGTGCTCTTTATGTGCATTTGCTTTTTTTTTTTCTTTTTAACTATGATCTGCTGATTCTGGGATCCTAGTTCCCTGGCTAGGAATTGAACCCAGGCCCTTGGCAATGAACGTGCAGAGTCCTAATCATTGAACTGCCAGGAAATTCCCTATGTGTATTTGCTTTTAATCTACATGAATGTTAATGTGATCTAGCTGTCACACTTGCATTTCTTTCTGTAAATGCTATTTTTAAGACCTACACCTAATTGTTGCGTGTACTTGCAGTGTGTTGCCCTGCCTATGACACGGACTTCACAGGGCATGCTGACAACAGTTGACAAAGAATGCTAAGATTTCTGCTGATGTCCTGCTGCCGCCAGGATTTTTGAGATGAACGTCCTTCCTTGCCTTCTCCATGGGCCTGTGGGTGAGTCTCTCTGGATTGTATACCCGTGGTGGGCTTGTACTGCCCAAAATTCATTCACTAAGTATGACCAGGTCACTCTTCAGAGTAGATGGTCTCACATAAGTAAGTGGCTCTTGTTCTCCTACTTCTCTGACAGTGTCTGAGATTATCCAGCTTTCTAATTTTTGCCAGGATTATGAGTGTCAGTGGGCATGTCATAGTTGTTTGAACTTATTCTTTAAGGGCCATGAGCTTGTGTTTCTCTTCACATACTTCTTAGCCATTTGGCATTTTCCTTATGTAAATTGCTTATTTATCTCCTTTGCTAATTTATCAATTGACACTGGGTTGTGTATCTTGTTGATTTGCAAGATTTCCTTATGTATTTTTGCATCCATACTCCATTTAAGCTATTGAAAATATTTTCTCCCAGATTATCATTTGTTTAGCTTTGTACGTTGTGATTTTTATTGAAAAAAAATTGTTACTAATGATGTAGATAAATTATCCCTTTTCCCTTTTAAGGTTTGTACTATCAGGGCCATGAAAGAAGTCATTTCCCATTCCGAGACAAGATTTTCTTCTGGTATATCTTCTACAAGTTGTTTAAATTTACCTTTCACATCCAGTTGGTATTTACCTTTAGTATAAAGTTTTATAATTTGATTCACAAATGTCTAATTAATTTTTCACTTGGTTAATCCCTACGTAATTTATAGATTTGTTGCTATTGTGAATAAAAGTTTATTTTCTATTATATTTTCTAATTGTTGGTTGGTGTTTTAGAGGAATGTTAATGTGTTTAGTAGGTTGATCTTATATTCAGTCATCTTGAGAAACTATCTTAGTTCTATTAGTTTATCCGTTGGATGTCAGTTTTTATTTGTAGATAAGCATATTCTCTATCATTGATAGTTTCATTTCTTCCATTGCAAATGTTATATTACAATCCTCATTTCTTCTTCTTATCTTAATCATTGACCAGGCCCTCCAGTACTATTAATATATTGAATAATGGTAGTCATCCCTGTTTTGTACCTTAACAGAAGAAGAATGTATCCAAACTATTAAGAAATTTATTGCTAAGATTATCTACCATAGGGTTTTAGTAGAGAAACTTTTTAGAGTTAAAAATATACCCTTCTATTTATAGTCTTTAAGACTTCTTTTCATAAAGAGATGTGCCCAACCAACACATCACTGTAAAGCAATTATTCTCCAATTTTAAAAAGTTAAAGAGATGTGACTTTTTAAAAAAATTTTTATCTGCCCATTGAGAGACACATGGTTTTTATCTCTTAGTTTATTAATGTGATAAGATACATAGGTAGACTTACTGATACTGGACCATCCTCACATTTCTGGCTGAACCTTTCTTAGTCATGATGTGCTGTTTTAAAAATAATTTTGCTAATATTTTATGAACAATTACCTGTGGCTCAGATGGTAAAGAATCTGTCTGCAATGTGGGAGATCCAAGTTTGATCCCTGAGTCTGGAATATCCCCTGGAGAAGGGAATGGCAACCCACTCCTGTATTCTTGCCTGGAGAATTCCATGGACAGAGGAGCATGGGGGTCACAAATAGTCGGACATGACTGAGTGACTAATGATTTTCAAGAAGGACTACAATGATGGCAGTGAGTGAAATAGTCTGGAATTTTCTGCAATGTCCTTATAAAGTTTTAAAAGAGGGTTATAGTGGCCTCATAAAAGAGTCAGGCAGGTTTCTCTCTTTCTGATAGGATTTCTACTAGGTGGACTCAAATGCTGCCCAGGCTGGAGGAGGTGGCTAAGACCATCTCACCATGTATCCTCCTCATGTCAAAGTTCTTCCTCAAAGAATACTGGTTACATATGTGTCTGTAGAGATGACCGTGTATGTCCTCCGCTCCCCAGCCTAGTGAGTCTAAGTGTTACACAGTGAAGATTCATTTACCTTCTTCTTTGTATGTCCAATGACACATGCTCTTTTATAGGGTCAGGCCAGCCTGGGGTTAGGGGTTAGTGTTCAGGGGTCAGTCTGCACTCAGAGAGTGGTTAGTTTATGGCAGTTAAGGGCAGCCTTTGAGAATTGGGGTCAAGTATGGGTCTTTCCCAGAGGTCATCTCTAGTTAGTCTCTAGGTGGAATAACACCATGGGTGGGTTCAAGGTCAGTCTGTGCCTGAGGTTTGGAGCCAATCTCTGCCTGGTTTAAGGGTCTATGTGGGGCCAGGGTTGAGGTCAGTCCTGGCTAAGGTTAGGCATCAGTGTGTGGCTTGACCATGGATCAGAGAGCAACCCACGTGGGGCACCAGGCTGGCCTTGACCCCATGAGCTGTGCTCATTACCCTCTGCCCACAGAGAGGACAGGCTGGATCCCTTTGGCCAAACAGCCTCTGTTCTGGGTGTTTATACAGCTTGTGCTCTAACCAGGTCCTCCTTAGCAACCTGGGCCACAGCAGATCTTGGCCCTGCCCCTTCACAGGATCATCACTCAGCCCTGGGGATGGCCTGTCACTCTGCTCCCAGCTGAGTCAGGTGACACCACTGCTGGGAGATGGCACTGCTCTGCTGCCCTGGGACAGGCCAGGCCTCCCGAGGCCACCACCCCAGAGAAGCTGGAGGCTAACTTAGGTAGCCTCCTACCTAGAGTTCGGACAAAATGTGGTCCGCTGGAGATGGGAATGGTAAACCCCTTCAGTATTCTTGCCTTGGGAACCCCATGAATAGTATGAAAAGGCAAAAAGATAGGACACTGAAAGATGAACTGCCCAGGTTGGTAGATGCCCAATATGTGACTGGAGATCATTGGAGAAATAACTCCAGAGAGAATGAAGAGACAGAGCCAAAGAGAAAACAACACCCAGTTGTGGATGTGACTGGTGATAGAAGCAAAGTCTGATGCTGTAAAAAGCAATATTGCATAGGAACCTGGAATGTTAGGTCCATGAATCAAGGCAAATTAGAAGTGGTCAAGCAGGAGATGGCAAGAGTGAATGTTGCCATTTTAGGAATCAGCGAACTAAAATGGGCTGGAATGGGTGAATTTAACTCAGATGATCATTATATCTACTACTGTGGACAAGAATCCCTTAGAAGTGGAGTCATCATTGTAGTCAACAAAAGAGTCCAAAATGCAGTACTTGGATGCAATCTCAAAAACAACAGAATGATCTGTTTGTTTCCAAGGCAAATCATTCAATATCACAGTAATCCAAGTCTATGCCCTGACTAGTAATGCTGATGTTGAAAGGTTCTATGAACCTTTCTAGAACAAGACCTTCTAGAACTAACACCCAAAAAAGATATCCTTTTCATCATAGGGGACTGGAATGCAAAAGTAGGAAGTCAAGACACAACTGGAGTAATAGGCAAATTTGGCCCTGGAGTACGGAATGAAGCAGGGCAAAGGCTAATAGAGTTCTGCCAAGAGAACGCACTGGTCATGGCAAACACCCTCTTCCAACAACACAAGAGAAGACTTGTGTTGACATCTGGTGATGTCACCAGATGGTCAGTACAGAAATCAGACTGATTATGTTCAGCCAAAGATGGAGAAGCTCTATACTGTCAGGAAAAACAAGACTGAGAGCTGACTGTGGCTCAGATCATGAACTCCTTATTGCCAAATTCAGACTTAAATTGAAGAAAGTATGGAAAACCACTAGATCATTCAGGTATGACCTAAATCAAATCCCTTATGATTATACAGTGGAAGTGAGAAATGTATTCAAGGGATTAGATCTGATAGAGTGCCTGAAGAACTATGGACAGAGGTTTGTGACATTGTACAGGAGACAGGGATTAAGACCATCCCCAAGAAAAAGAAATGCAAAAAAGCAAAATGGCCGTCTGAGGAGGCCTTAAAAATAGCTATGAAAAGAAGTGGAAGGCAAAGGAGAAAAGGAAAGATATACCCATTTGAATGCAGAGTTCCAAAGAATAGCCAGGAGAGATAAGAAAGCCTTCTTCAGTGATCAGTGAAAACAAATAGAGGAAAATAATAGAATGGGAAAGACTAGAGATCTCTTCAAGAAAATTAGAGATACCAAGGGAATATTTCATGCAAAGATGAACACAATAAAGGACAGAAATGGTGTGGACCTAACAGAAGCAGAAGATATTAAGAAGAGGTGGCAAGAATACACAGAAGAACTATACAAAAAAGATCGTCATGACCCAGATAATCACAATGGTATGATCACTCACCTAGAGCCAGACATCCTGGAATGTGAAGTCAAGTGGTCCTTAGGAAGCATCACTACAAGCAAAGCTAGTGGAGGTGATGGAATTCCAGTTGAGCTATTTCAAATCCTGAAAGATGATGCTGTGAAAGTGCTGCACTTGATATGCCAGCAAATTTGGAAAACTCAGCAGTGGCCACCGGATTGAAAAGGTCAGTTTTCTTTTTTTTTTTTTTAATTAATTAATTAATTAATTTTTTTCAGTGGGTTTTGTCATACATTGACATGAATCAGCAATAGATTTACACGTATTCCCCATCCCGATCCCCCCTCCCACCTCCCTCTCCACCCGATTCCTCTGGGTCTTCCCAGTGCACCAGGCCCGAGCACTTGTCTCATGCATCCCACCTGGGCTGGTGACCTGTTTTGCCATAGATAATATACATGCTGTTCTTTCGCAACATCCCACCCTCACCTTCTCCCACAGAGTTCAAAAGTCTGTTCTGTACTTCTGTGTCTCTTTTTCTGTTTTGCATAAAGGGTTGTCGTTACCATCTTTCTAAATTCCATATATATGTGTTAGTATGCTGTAATGTTCTTTATCTTTCTGGCTTACTTCACTCTGTATAATGGGCTCCAGTTTTATCCATCTCATTAGAACTGGTAAAAGGTCAGTTTTCATTCCAACCCCAAAGAAAGGCAATGCCAAAGAATGCTCAAACTACCACATAATTGTACTCATCTCACATGCTAGCAAAGTAATGCTCAAAATTCCCCAAACTAGGCTTCAACAGTACATGAACCCTGAACTTCCAGATGTTTAAGCTGGATTTAGAAAAGGCAGAGGAACCACAGATCAAATTGCGAACATACGTTGGTTCATCGAAAAAGCAAGAGGGTTCCAGAAAAACATCTACTTTTGCTTTATTGACTATGCCAAAGTTTTGACTGTGTGGATCACAATAAACTGTGGAAAATTCTTAAAGAGATGGGAATACCAGACCACCTGACCTGTCTTCTGAGAAATATGCATGTAGTTCAGGAAGCAACAGTTAGGACTGGACATGGAACAACAGACTGTTTCTAAATTGGGAAAGGAGTACATCAAGGCTGTATATTGTCACTCTGCTTATTTAACTTATATACAGAGTACATCTTAAGTACATAAGTACATACAATTTATATACAGAGTACATATATATATACCTATATACAGAGAAACGCTGGGCTGGATGAAGAACAAGCCGGAATCAAGATTGCTGGGAGAAATATCAATAACGTCAGATATGCAGATGACACAACCCTTATGGCAGAAAGTGAAGAAGAACTAAAGAGTCTCTTGATGAAAGTGAAAGAGGAGAGTCAAAAAGTTGGCTTGAAGCTCAACATTCAGAAAACTAAGATCATGGCATCTGGTCCCATCACTTCATGGCAAATAGATGGGGAAACAGTGACAGACTTTATTTTTGGGGCTCCAAAATCACTGCAGATGTGACAGCAGCCATGAAATTAAAAGACGCTTACTCCTTGGAAGAAAAGTTATGACCAACCTAGACAGCTTATTAAAAAGCAGAGACACTACTTTGCCAACAAAGGTCCGTCTAGTCAAAGCTATGGTTTTTCCAGTGGTCATGTATGGGTGTGAGAGTTGGACTATAAAGAAACCTGAGTGCTGAAGAATAGATGCTTTTGGACTGTGGTGTTGGAGAAGACTCTTGAGAGTCCTTGGGACTGCAAGGAGATCCACCCAGTCCATCCTAAAGGATATCAGTCCTGAATATTCATTGGAAGTTCTGATGTTGAAGCTGAAACTCCAATACTCTGATGTGAAGGAGTGATTCATTTGAAAAATGATGCTGATGATGGGAACGATCTGCTGGGAACAATTGAAGGCAGGAGGAGAAGGGGACAACAGAGGATGAAATGGTTGGATGGCATCACCAACTCAATGGACATGAGTTTGAGTAAACTCTGGAAGTCGGTGATGGACAGTGCAGCCTGGCGTGCTGCAGTCCATGGGCTCACAAAGAGTTGGACACGACTGAGCAACTGAACTGAACTGAACTGAACCGAGGCAGAGAGGAGTAAGCCATGGAGGAAAGTGTGGCTGCTTAAGGCCAGCCTGAAGGTGCCCCATTGTACCACTCAGTGGCTCTGCTGTGAGAAGGAACGGTCCTGGGTTCAAGTCCTCCTCTCCCACCAGAAGCAAGCAGTCCTGGTTAAGCCAGCACTCTCTCCCGATTGCATTAATATGATGGGAATCAGAATTTCTGTGAGGATGAAATGAGGTAGAATGCTAAAACACTGAAAACTGTAAAGTGCTACTACAAAGTAGGGGGCGCTGGTGGTGGTGATGATGGTGACAATGATGGGGAGTGATAGCTATGATTCTCTTGGGCTCTTCTGGTGGGGCACAGAGATCCTCCTGAGATCTCCTGCAAATACAGAGATGAGCAACAGCTCTGGAGTAACACTATCTTCAGTTCCAGGCTCACCTTCTTACTAGACACACATCTAGTAACATGTCCATAAGCAAGACATGTTACCTCTCTGAGCTTCATCATCTCTAAAAGGAAACTCTTGGAACAGCTAACATTGTGAGAGTATTTATTACGTGCTAAGTACTTTGGCCACCTCATGTGAAGAGTTAACTCATTGGAAAAGACCCTGATGCTGGGAGGGATTGGGGGCAGGAGAAGAAGCGGGTGACAGAAGATGTGATGGCTGGATGGCATCACCGACTCGATGGGCATGAGCTTGAGTAAGCTCCAGGAGCTGGTGATGGACAGGGAGGCCTGGTGTGCTGCGATTCATGGGGTCGCAAAGAGTCGGACACGACTGAGCGACTGAACTGAACTGAAGTACTTTTTGCAGAATAACTCATTTAAACCTTCATAACATTGTGCAGGGGGCTTCCTTGGTGGCTCAGTGGTAAAGAATCCACCTCCCAATTTAGGAGACACAGGTTCAAGTCCTGGGTCGGGAAGACTGGAGGAGGGAATGGCTACCCCCTCCAGTACTCTTGCCTGGAGAATTCCATGGACAGAGGAGCCCGGTGGGCTACAGTCCATGCGGTCGCAAAGAGTTGGACACGACTGAGTGACTAAACAGCAACACTGTGCAGATGCGGCCGCGGCAGCACAAATAGGTGAAGTGAACTGTCCAAAGTCACACCGTGAGTCCAGAATCGCGCCTGGCCAGAGGGCCCCTCCCTCATAGCTACTGTGTTCTGTTGACTCTCTAGGTGCAACTGTACCCTCCGTCACGGGGCCTTCCTGGGCACGAGTGCTGATGCTGAGAAAGCTCCCCACCCAGTGTCTGGCACACAGCACAAGCTCACTAGATGGCAGCTTTTTTTAGTAGTAGTATGTAAGGCCTAAAGGTCCCAGGAGAAGGTCTGTGGGGCCCAAGGGTTTCTAGTACTGAATCTATGCCCAAGCCGTCTGTCCCGAAACTGGCAGAGCAGCCATCCACGTTTAGCAGAGCCCTGCCCACAAGATTTCTTTTGATCCTCATGACCCCTGTCCTCCCTGCCCCACCGTCCACCGCTCCCAGGAGGTGTGTTAACCAGAAGGAGCTGGGATGTGCCGAGGCACAAATAACCCCCTGATCGCAGCAGCTCTTCACAGCCAAGGCTCTCTTCTCCCTCACTGCAGAACACAGTGCAAGCCGGGTGGCCCTGTTCTGTGTCACGACGCCTTCCTTCTGGAGCTAGACGTCCTCTGTCTCCTCTGGGGGGGGAAAATCGGGCTGCTGGAACACGTGGATTTTTTACGGCTCAAGGCTGGGATAGCTAGCCTTGCTTCCACTTACATTCCACTGAGAAGAACTTGGTTCTAGGCCCCTGACCTAACAGCAAGGGAGCTGGGAGTATTTCTACCGTGAACTCAGGAAGAAGACATGGTAGAGGGAATATAGCACATTGTCTCAGCCACGGAAGGCGCTACTATCCCCATTGTACAGATGAGGAGACTGAGGCTTGAAGATGATGTCATTTACCCCAGGTCACCTAAGTCAAGGCTCTTTGACTCCTATGTTAGGATTTGTGCCTCGGTGTGGAAGGCATGCCTCCATGCTCCCTTCTTCAGTATCATTTTCCATTTGTCCGCACCCCAACTGATGGCAAAGTTGATAGCAACAGTTGACGCAGTGCTTGCCATCCACCAGGTACATACTGTTTTTAAATATCTCATTTCTTTTCATCCTCATGACAGCCTTTAAAAGTTGGGGTGGGGGGAGTTTGCATGCAGGCCGAATGCTCCCAGGAGGGAATGTTCCCAGGAGAGAAGAGGAAACTGAGGCTCTGAGTGTGGGAGTGACTTGCCTGGGGGTGGCTGGACCAGGCCTCACTCCCGCATCTGCTTGGCTCCAAGCCTGTGCCCCTCACCTCTATGAGGCACTGAAAGTCGGCCAGTGTAGCCTGGTAGTCAGATGTCTGACTCCCCACCCTGCGTGGCCTGCCAGAAACACCTTTGCGTTACTTGGACTGGTCTGACATGCTCACTGGGAGAAAATGAAAACTCCCACCACGTCTGCTTTTTGTGGGGAGGGGGCAGTTGAGGATCAAACGAGTGGAAGAATATATTTAAAAGGTCAAATTGTTCCATAAGTGGAAGAGATTTTTAATATCCTCCAAACTCTGCTTTCCTCCACTTCTTCCTAATGGGGACAAAAGTGGTGATTATCTGAGGGGCACAGCGGGGTCTGTCTCTTGGCAAGGCATCTCCTCCTAGCCCCCTGGGGCTTTTCCAGTTTCCAGGCTGTTCCCAACGACCCCAAGAAGACTGCCACCGTTTCCCTCCGCAATGATGGAAATAATTAGCTCCTTTCTTCCTATTTGGACAGTCATGCCTCGTTGGGCTCTTAAATATGATCTTTGTTTGCAGTACATTTTCAGCCTCTCACAGGTTCTATTTTTACTTCTCTCGCTGGAGGAGCTCTGGGGGAAGGGGATCCAGCACAAAGGGCCCTAATTAATTTCCCCCCGCCTTGAAGAGTTTTTCAAAGTATGTGTTTGAAAGGGATATTAAAAAAAGAAAATTCCATGGCTCTGGAGGCAGATTCCAACATATTTCTCACTGCTTTCCACTTGGAAAGCACCCGCCCCTGCCAGCGGTGGCCTGGCTCGAACATTCTGTTTTGCAACTGGTAGTGCTGCTCCTCCTCCCACAAAGGACGACCGCCTTCTCCTTCCAGCCCCTCAGGCCACAAGCCGCCTTCGATTTCAGAGTCTGTAGGCCCAGGGAGGAGATGGTCCTGGCGAAGGGCCGGGCAGAGGTAAAGGAGGCCTCCAAGAGCCAGAATCCCGAAAGCCTAGGACCGGGCCTTTGGAAAAACCATTAAGGCAGATTCCTTTGCCCTGAATCCCCATTCCCAGAAGAGCCGTGCAGCCAAACCATGTATGTTGGAGGGTGATTTATTATCAACCTGGCCACCCCAGCTTTGAAATCACATCCCTTGTACTGCCTGGGTCTTCCCATGGCCACGGGAATCCTGAGCACAAGAGCCCAGGGTGACCAGAAGCTTCTGTGACCTAGAACACTGGCCTGGAGGGAGGCAGTTTCATTCTTGGAGAGTGATTCTGGTGTTCACATTTCTCATTGAAAGTTATTTCGAAAGAGCAGATGCTTTTTGAAAACACAAGGAAATGTTTTCCCATTTCCAGCTTTCAGTTGCCAGCATTAGGCTGCAATTTCCTGGGATGAATCTGAAGTCTAGAAGGGAGGTTAGGGGTTCTCTGAGATGAAGGGCCATCTACTGAATATGCTTGAATCCCACCATTAGTACTTCGTGCTTTAGGATCTCAGGCTCTATCCCTGACAACATGCAGTTTCTCTTAGTGAAAGGCATGGATGACAGTGATCTAGGCACACATTCCTCTCTGCCTTCCTCTGTTTCCCCTCTGCTGCTTCTCTCGTCATCTGGCCTTGTTCCCTTCTTTCTGTCTTGCCCATTCCCATCCACCCTCCATCTATTCCCAGTTTTCTTGTTCTTTTTTTAATTAAAAAAAAATTTTTTTTTTTTTGGTCACAAGACATGTGAGATCTTCTTCCCCCGACCAGGGATTGAACATGCGCCCTCTGCATTGGAAGCTCAAATTCTTAACCACTGGACTGCCAGGGACGTCCCCCAGCTTCCATGTTGCTGTTTTTTCTTTTTCCCCACCTCTCGTCTCCCTTGTCTCTGGTCTCTTCTCCTCTTGCCTTTGGCCTCTGCTCCTCTTGCTTCTAGGAAGCAGTGCCCAGTCCTTTTTTACTGCGCTGAGTTCAGTCAGCAGCTCGGCATTCCTGCTCTAGAATTGGGACCATCTGGGCATGAGCTTCAGCTGCAGCTGGAGAAACACACTTCGGGCTGCTCTCCACCCTCGGGCGTCCCAGGGGCTCCCTGGTAACCCTGTGATGACCTTTCCTGCTTCTCTCCGATGAAGCAGGGCAGGTGGGTGGGGGTGCACTGGCTGAAGAAAAGAAAGGTCTTCTCTTTATAGCTGTAAACACTGAGAGGTCAAGGGCCGGTATAGACACAGAGCAAGCTGGATGCTGGGTCCCTCCGTCACTGCCCCGAAATGACCTCCAGTCTAGCAGGAGCCTGGTCAGGGCCTCTGCTCTCTGGTCACTGATTTCAGACCTCACACCCTGGCGGTCTAGCTCCAGCCCAATCCTGCATAAACAAGAGCAAAGGCTCAGAGAGCAGACGGAGCCCCAGGGAAGCCCGTGCATCTGGGGAGCCCCTGGCCAGGCGGCTCATTGTGCGCGCGCACAGGACGGCCGCCGCCGGGTCACTCCTGCTGTGCCTGTCCCCACCCCCACTCAGCCCGGACAGAAGGAGAACCCAGTCCCAGGAGCCTGCAGATGTGGCCAGGACAGACAAGGGCTTGGGAGATCTGACTTCCTACACTGAGGCACACACCCATAAATGCGTGTGGTTGGAGTCCCAGAAGGAGAAAAACGAAAAAAGGGAGCAAAAGTCATCTTTGAAAAGACAATGGCCCTGGATTTTCCAAAACTGTCCGATACGTTACTTCTGTTTTGTTAATTTGATTTGATTTGACTTGATTTTCTAGCTTTATTGAGATATATTTAACAAATAACAGTGTATCAGTTTAAGATATACTATTTGCTGATTTGATACATTTATATATTGTAAAACGCCTACCAACATAGCTTAGCTGACACCTGCGTCACCTCACATAATTACCTTTTTTTTCCAGTGGTGAGAACATTTGAGATCCACTCTTTTAGCAGCTTTCAAGTATATAACACACAGTTGCTAACTGTAAGTTACCCTGCTGTTCATTAGATCTCCAGACTTTATTCATCTTATAACTGCAGGTTTTTACACCTGACCACCATCTCCTCTTTTCCCCCACCACATGACCCTAGTAACCACCATTCGAGTCTGTTTCTATGAGTTTGGCTTTTTCAGATTTCACATATTATACAGTATATATCATTCTCTGTCTCACTATGTCACGTAGCATAATGCTAGGTCCATCCATGCTGTTGCAAACAGTAAGTAAGGTTCCAGCATTAAGTAGGTTCTTTTTTTTCTTGACTGAATAACACTTCATTGTGTGTATTTATGTCCCACATCTTTGTTCATTCATATGTTTGATGGGCACGTAGTCAGTTTCCATATCTTGGCCATTGTGCATAATATCAATTCTATTTAAACCACAAAGACCTAGGCAATCTGGTCTTATAGGCTGTTCTCTTAATCACTCCATAATGCAGTCTGTATAAATATGAATATTTGAATATTATGACTATTTGTCTTTTCATTACTGATATTGGTAGTTTGTACCCTCTCTTGATTCATCTTTCCAACAACTGACTTTGACTGTTGATTTCCTTTTATTGTTTATATCCTGTTTCATTAATATCTGCTTCTATATCTATTATTTCCTTCTACTATTTTCTTTGGGTATAATTTACTATTCATTTTCTAATTTCTTGAGATGGATACTTGTATAAATGATTTTCAGCTTTTCTTCTCTTTTAATATAGGCATTTTAAGGTAATAAATGTTCCTCTAAGTATAGCTTTAACATCAAGGTTTGATATGTCATATTTATATCATTCATTTCAAACTGCTTTCTAATTTCTATTGTGATTTTTTGACCCATGTATTATATGAAACATAATGATTAATTTTCAAACATCTGGAAATTTTCCAGTTATCTTTTCTTAATTGATTTTTTAAATTTAGTCCCCTAAGGGCAAAGAATATACTTTGAACCATTTCTACCACTTGGAATTTGTTGAGCTTTGCTTTATGGTTGACCCTGTGGTCAATATTGGTGCATGTTTCACGTGCACTTGAAACAAAAGAGTTTTCTGTTGATGTTAGGTGCAGGCTCTATGTATGCCGATTAGATGGATTTTGTCAGTTTGTTGTTTAGGTCTATATCCTTATAGATCTGTGTTGTTGTTTACTTGTTTCATCAGTTACAGAGAGATATATTGGAACCTCTCCTTATAATTGTGATTTTGTCTGTTTTTCCTATGAATTCTGTTAATTTTTGCTTTATTTATTGTGAAGCTATGCCATTAGGTTCATATGAATTTAGGACAGCTGAGTCATCCTGATGGGATTGGCATTTTAATCATTACAAAATGTCTTTCTGATACTAGAAATGCTTCTTGCCTTAGTCTCTACTTTCTATTCACTACTGTTTGCATAGTTTATTTTTTTCTGTCCCTTCAGCTTCACCGTGCCCTCATTTTAGGTTGAACCATTCGAAACTGCCATTTTTGTAAGTCAAATATGGCTACATGTTGGTCTTCACATATGTTTCAACTTAATATTTAAGGGGAGTTTCTTGTAAGACACTTACGTTTTAGAAAAATATCTAGTCCAAAAATTTATGTCCTTTAAATGGAGTATTTATTCTACATCCCATACTTTTCTTTGTTGTTTAGTCTCTAAGTTGTATCCGACTCTTTTGCGACCCCATGGGCTGTAGCCCACCAGGCTTCTCTCCCCAGGGATTTCCCAGGCAAGACTACTGGAGTGGGTCGTCATTTCATTCTCCAGGGGATCTTCCCCATGCAGGGATCAAACCGCATCTTCTGAGTCTCCTGCATCAGCAGAAGGATTCTTTTCCCACTGAACCACCTACCTCTCATCATTATTTTCCTTTTTGACTTTTAGCTGGAGTATTTAGTACTTTGACTGACACATTTGGTTGTATACTTACCATCTTTACTGTTTTTTTTTTTTTTTTTTGTATTTTTCCTACCTATTTTATATTCCTTTTCCTTTTGCAATAATAAAACACACTTCATTATTCCATTTACCCATTAGCTTGTCAGTTTGACATTCTTTTACTACTATTTTAGAGATTGCCTTAGATTATTTAATTTATTATAGTCTAGTAGAAACTAATCCTTTTGTAAATTCTTAAACAGTGCTAGAAGCTTAGAAGATAAAGTCCATTTACTCCCTCCTTTCTGTGTTATTGTTATGCACTTCAATTCTGTGTGTATGTGAAACTTATGTTGTATTATCTTATAAGTCAATATTCATTTAGACTTACTCACTCTTTTACCCTTTCTATTGTTCCTCATTCCTTCCTACATGTTCTTTTCGCCCATCTGGGATCATTTCATGTCTTCCTGAAGAATTCACTGTAGTGTTTATTTTAGTGCAAGTCTACTGGTGCTGAATTCTCTTGGTTCTTGTCTGTCTGGAAATAACTTTATTTTGCCTACACTTTTGCAAGATTTTTTTTCTACCAGTACAGAATTCTAGATTGTATTATTATTATCATCATCATTATTATTTTAGCAATTTGAAGAAATCATTGCATTTTTTTCTGGCTTTCATCTTATAATTCTGCTTTTAAAAGTATGCATCTTTTTACCCCAAGCACTTTCAAGAATATTTTTTTTCCCTTGGTGTTTAGAGATTCACTGTGATGTTCCCAGTTGTGATTTTCTTTGTATTTATCCTGCTTGGACTTTGTAGCGCTTCTTGAATCTCCAGTTAGAAGTCTTGTCATTGTTGGAATATTCTTGGTCATTATTTCTTTAAATATCACTTCTCTGTTCTATCTTCCCCTTCTGGGATTTCAATTATATGCATATTTGGATGTATATTTAAACATTCCTCCATGTCCCTTATGTGTCTTATCTTCTTTTCAGTATTTTTGTTTATTTGTTTTGGACTTCAGACTGGATATTTGCTAATGACTTCAGTACAGTTTAACTAATTCTCTTCAGTTGTTTCAATCTGCTATTGCATCATCTGTTGTAGTCTTAATGCCATGAATTGCATTATTTTTCAGTTTTAGAATTTCTGTTTTATTTTTTAATACAATTATAGTTCTCAAGTAAAATTCTCCATTTTGTTATCAATAGAACATTAATCAGATTATTTGAAAGTTACTATATCTGATAATCTAACATCTAGGCTCTCTGTGGGTTTGTCTTTCCCCTGCATTTTTCTTGTCTGTTTCTTTTCTTCGCCCTGTGACCTGGTGCACCTAGTACTTTTGACTGGATCCTGCTGAGCTTGTATTTAAATTTGTGGAGGCTTTGGATGATGTCACCCTCTTCTATAGAGGACTCACCCCATCCACTGGCGGCAGCTAGAGTAGGGGTCATGAGTCCACTTCAGTTCAGTTGAGGCTGAATGACTTGAGGCCTGGTTTTAGTCTTTGTAAGAGTCAGTCTTCCTCTGGTAAATTTTATAGACAGTTGCCCTCCAGGGGTCCCAGCTGAGAACCTGGGTAATTCCTGGGTCCTTTATCCCTCAGTCAGTCAGTCAGTCAGTCAGTTCAGTCGCTGAGTCGTGTCCGACTCTTTGCGACCCCATAAATCGCAGCACGCCAGGCCTTCCTGTCCATCACCAACTCCCGGAGTTTACTCAAATGCATGTTCATCGAGTCGGTGATGCTATCCAGCCATCTCATCCTCTGTCGTCCCCTCCTCCTCCTGCCCACAATCCCTCCCAGCATCAGGGTCTTTTCCAATGAGTCAACTCTTCGCATGAGGTGGCCAGAGTACTGAAACTTCAGCTTCAGCATCAGTCCTTCCAATGAACACTCAGGACTGATTTCCTTTAGGATGGACTGGTTGGATCTCCTTGCAGTCCAAGGGACTCTCAAGACTCTTCTCCAACACCACAGTCCAAAAGTATCAATTCTTCGGTACTCAGCTTTCTTCACAGTCCAACACTCACATCCATACCTGACCACTGGAAAAACCATAGCCTTGACTAGATGGACCTTTGTTGGCAAAGTAATGTCTCTGCTTTTTAATATGCTGTCTAGGTTGGTCATAACTTTCCTTCCAAGGAGGATGCATGTTTTAATTTCATGGCTGCAAACACCATCTGCAGTGATTTTGGAGCCCAGAAAAATAAAGTCTGCCACTGTTTCCACTGTTTCCCCATCTATTTGCCATGAAGTGATGGGACCAGATGCCAGGACCTTGGTTTCTAAATGAAGAGCTTTAAGCCAACATTTCACTCTCCTTTTCCACTTTCATCAAGAGGCTTTTTAGTTCCTCTTCACTTTCTGCCATAAGGGTGGTGTCATCTGCATATCTGAGGTTATTGATATTTCTCCCAGAAATCTTGATTCCAGCTTGTGTTTCTTCCAGCCCAGCATTTCTCATGATATACTCTGCATATAAGTTAAATAAGCCAGGTGACAATATACAGCCTTGACGGACTCCTTTTCCTATTTGGAACCAGTCTGTTGTTCCATGTCCACTTCTGACTGTTGCTTCCTGACCTGCATACAGGGCCTTGTAGTCCTACAACTCTTCAAAGAGATTTCTAATTTTTTTTTTTTAATTCAGCATTTTCAGTTGGTCTCAGTGAAAACTATAATCTGATACAAGCTATTCTATCATAGCTCAGAGTCAATCCCCACCTTTACATCTTTTAAAATCTTGTTTTAATACTTTTCAAGTTAACTGAAACTATTGTTTTTCTTAATCCCTTCTTGCTATTTTGTGAGACCATAAACAAATAAATCATGAATATTTTCTTATACTTTTTGCTGAGTTGTCTTAGGCTTATCTCCCCAATCATATTCTAATAAATGAACTTTGTAATTTTATTATATTTATATTTTATAAATGGACAACCTAAGCATTATCTTCTTTGAATCTCACTCTGATCTGTGAATAGAAGTAACTTTTTCCTATTTTGAAAATAGTGATGTGGAAGCTCCTTAAAATTCATTTAACAAGGAAGTTACATGAATTCTTGAATGAATGCTGCTAAATAAGCAGAGGAACCTTAACTAAAGTTTAGTTACCCTGGCTTGAACCCTAGCATCCATTCGTGCTCCTCCTTTGTGGTGGACCCTTGAAGCCAGAACCTTCGTCTGAATATTCCATCAGGCTCATAAAGGGTCCAGGCGCACAGCTGACACTCTGGGAACCCTGGCTGGACTGATTTACTTTGTGTTGCAGCCGCTGATCAGAAGTGGAGGCTCCCAGGAAGACACTGGCCCTTAACTATTGCATCAGACTGCATTTTAAAAGAAACAGAGAATAATAAACTAAATGTTGGTGCCAAAAGAAACCCACAGGAATTTATGAGAAATACAGCATCAATTCACTGAATCTCTGACTCAGTATTTGTTCTCCTCTGTCTTTTATTTAGGCACATCTGGATATAACTAAATCAGACAAATCTGTCCCTCTCAGACAGGCAGCAAATCCAGCAAAAAAAAAAAAAAAAAAACCACTAAAACCCAAAAATAAAGCAAACTGACATCATTTAACATTTAATGGAGACTATTATGGTCTAAAATGACAGGCATGTAGATTGAAGCCATTTCTGAAATCAGTCATTCAAAATTTGAGGAGTGGGGAAAATACAACTTTTTAAAGTCAGTTTGAAAGCATTTGAAAAGAAAAGAGCAGTCTGTGAACCATTGCTGAAAAAGTCAGGAAGGATTACAGATGTTTTAAAGCAGATTACTGGTGAGCTTGTCAAAATCTGGAAAAGGATAGCATCCCCTCATTCTGGGTCATAGCAGGATTCAAGGCTTTATGAGTTACCAAGCTGGGAGTAACTCAACTCTCAACAGAGTTTGGAGAAAATATTTTTCATTTGTTAAAAAATAGAAATGTGATTTCTGTAATTTGTTCACTCAATGAAAATCTTCAAACTCCTATCTCAGATTTAGCCTAATTCACATCTGTCCACAGCACAGAAACTGCAATCCATGAAGATTGAAATTGTCAACATTGGTTATATTGGGCTACTGGGTAGACAATAAAACTTTGTGGATTTTAAAAATGGTTTTAATCAAGTTTATTGGGGTATTATTTATATACACATGCATATATAAGTTTATATATGCATGTATGTATGTATCTATATATAGTAAAATGAACCCATTTAAAGTGTACGTGGGAAGTACATGAGACTTCCTTGATGGTCCGGTGGTTAAGAATCCATGTCAGTGCAGGGGACACAGGTTCAATCCCTGGTCAGGGAGCTAAATTCCCTCATGCCACAAGAAACAGCCCACTAAGCCTACTGAGCTTTCAGGCTCTGGCGCCCTCACACCGAAACTGAAGATCCCGGGTCCCGTAACTAGGACCCAATGCTGCCAAATAAATAAATAAATAAATAATAAGTGTAAAGTGCAAAGAGCTTTAACAAATATATATATTCATGTAAAGAACATCAAAATCAAGATAAAGAACACTTTCTTCACCCCCAGAAGTATGCTTGTGCTATCTATTAATACCAGTAAATAAGAGTGATTGAGAGCCAGCTCTAGGCAACCACTAAACAGCTTTTTGTCACTATAGCATAAATTTGTTGTTTCTATAATTTCTAGAGTTTCAGATGAATGAAATCCTAAATATGTTTTCTTTTGTCCCTGGCTTCTTTCACACAGCATAATTATTTTGAGATTTATCCATGTGGTTACATTTATCAATAGTTATTCCTTTTAATTGGTGAGTAATATTCCCTTACATGTGTGTCTCACAATTTATACACTCACCAGTTTGTGGACATTGTGGTTGTTTTTAGTTCTGGGCTTTTATTAACCTGATATCTTAAGCTGTTCCTTGGACTGCAAAGAGATCAAACCAGTTAATCCTAAAGGAAATAAACCCTAAATATTCATTGGAGGGACTGACGCTGAAGCTGAAGCTTCAATACTTTGACCACCTGATGTGAAGAACTGACTCATTGGAAAAGACCATGATGCTGGGAAAGATTGAGGGCAGGAGGAGAAGGGAACGACAGAGGATGAAATTGTTGGATGGCATCACCAACTCAATGGACATAAGTTTGAGCAAACTCCAAGAGGTAGTGAAGGACAGGAAAGCCTGGCATGCTGCAGTCATGGGGTCACTAATGACTTGGTGGCTGAATAACAAGCTGCTAACGAACATTTCCAAAGAAATATTCCAAAGAATAGCAAGGAGAGATAAGAAAGCCTTCCTCAGCGATCAATGCAAAGAAATAGAGGAAAACAATAGAATGGGAAAGACTAGAGATCTCTTCAAGAAAATTAGAGGTACCGAGGGAACATTTCATGCAAAGATGGGCTCAATAAAGGACAGAAATGGTATGGACCTAACAGAAGCAGAAGATATTAAGAAGAGGTGGCAAGAATACACAGAATAACTATACAAAAAAGATCTTCAAGACCCAGATAATCATGATGGTAAGATCACGTACCTAGAGCCAGACATCCTGGAATGTGAAGTCAAGTGGGCCTTAGGAAGCATCACTACAAGCAAAGCTAGTGGAGGTGATGGAATTCCAGTTGAGCTATTTCAAATCCTGAAAGATGATGCTGTAAAAGTGCTGCACTCAATATGCCAGCAAATTTGGAAAACTCAGCAGTGGCCACAGGATTGGAAAAGGTCAGTTTTCATTCCAATCCCTAAGAAAGGCAATGCCAAAGAATGCTCAAACTACTGCACAATTGTACTCATCTCATACACTGGTAAAGTAATGCTCAAAATTCTCCAAGCCAGGCTTCAGCAATACATGAACCGTGAACTTCCAGATGTTCAAGCTGGTTTTAGAAAAGGCAGAGGAATCAGAGATCAATTTGCCAACATCTGCTGGATCATCGAAAAAGCAAGAGAGTTCCAGAAAAACAGCTATTTCTGCTTTATTGACTATGCCAAAGCCTTTGATTGTATGGATCACAATAAACTGTGGAAAATTCTTAAAGAGATGGGAATACCAGACCACCTGACCTGCCTCTTGAGAAACCTGTATGCAGGTCAGGAAGCAACAGTCAGAAGTGGACATGGAACAACAGACTGGTTCCAAATAGGAAAAGGAGTCCGTCAAGGCTATATATTGTCACCCGGCTTATTTAACTTATATGCAGAGTATATCATGAGAAATGCTGGGCTGGAGGAAGTACAAGCTGGAATCAAGATTTCTGGGAGAAATATCAATAACCTCAGATATGCAGATGACACCACCCTTATGGCAGAAAGTGAAGAAGAACTAAAGAGCCTCTTGATGAAAGTGAAAGAGGAGAGTGAAAAAGTTGGCTTAAAGCTCAACATTCAGAAAACTAAGTACCTGGCATCTGGTCCCATCACTTCATGGCAAATAGATGGGGAAACAGTAGACACAGTGGCAGACTTTATTTTTCTGGGCTCCAAAATCACTGCAGATGGTGATTGCAGCCATGAAATTAAGAAAAAAAAAAAAAAAAGACGCTTACTTCTTGGAAGGAAAGTCATAACCAACCTAGACAGCATATTAAAAAGCAGAAACATTACTTTGCCAACAAAGGTCCGTCTAGTCAAGGCTATGATTTTTCCAGTGGTCATGTATGGATGTGAGAGTTGGACTATAAAGAAAGCTGAGTGCTGAAGAATTGATACTTTTGAACTGTGGTGTTGGAGAAGACTCTTGAGAGTCCCTTGAACTGCAAGGAGATCCAACCAGTCCATCCTAAAGGAGATCAGTCCTGAGTGTTCATTGGAAGGACTGATGCTGAAGCTGAAACTCCAATACTTTGGCCACCTGATGCGAAGAGCTGACTCATTGGAAAGACCCTGATGCTGGGAAAGATTGAGGGCAAGAGAAGGGGACGACAGAGGATGAGATGGTTGAATAGCATCACTGACTCGATGATCATGGGTTTGGGTGGACTCCAGGAGTTGGTGATGGACAGGGAGGCCTGGCGTGCTGCAATTCATAGGGTCGCAAATAGGTGGACATGACTGAGCGACTGAACTAAACTGAACAAACATCTCTGTATGAATTGTTCATAGATGTATGTTTTCATATCTCTTGGGTAAATGCCTAGGAGTAGAATTGCTGGGTCATATGATAAGCGTCTGATTAATAAAATTGCCAAATTTTTTTGAAAGGTTGATATCATTTTACATGGTCACTAACAGTGTTCCACATCCTTCCAATTCTTAGAATTGTCAGGTTTTAGGCATTAACCACTATTGGGTGTGTAGTTATATTAATATCTCATTGTGGTTTTTTAATTTTCATTTTCCTGATGACTACTGATGTTAGGCATCTTTTCACGTGCTTATCGGCCAGTCATACATCTTCTTTGGTGAAGTGTCTTTTCTAACCTACTGAACATTTTTAGTTGCTTTTTCTGTTATTGTTGAATTCTAAACATTCTTCATAGATTCGTGATATAAGTCCTTTGTTAGATGTATGTAAAGTGAATATTTTATCCCAGCCTGTGTCCTGTTTTTTCACTTATTAAAGAAGTTTTCAAAGAGCAGAAGTTTTTGATTTTGATAAAGGTTGTTATGAATTGAATTGTAGTCCCCCTAAAATTCACATTCTGAAGCCCTATGCCCCAAGTGGCTATATTTGAAGAAAGGACCTTTACAGTGGTAATTAAGGTTAAATTACGTAATAAGGGTGGGGCCCTAATCCAACAGAACTGGTGTCCCCATAGGAAGAGGAAGAGACATGGAGATGCTCAGACATAGAGAGAGGGCCATGTGAGGACACAGTGAAAATATAGCCATCTGCAAGCCAAGGAGAGAGGCCTCAGGAGAAACCAACCTGCTGGCACCTTGATCGTAGACTCCTACTCTCCAGAACTGGGAGAAAACCAACTTCTGATATTTTAGCCACCCAGACTGTGGTATTGTGTTGTGAAAGGTCTAGCAGGCTAATGCGAAGTTCAAGTTATCAATTTTTTTTGTGGGTTTTTGCTTTTTCTGTCCTAGCCAAGAAATCTTTGCTTACCCTCAAATCACAAAGATTTTCTCCATGTATTTTCTGTAGGTCTTATAGTTTTATGTTTTACCATTTTGTATTTTACTAATTTTGAGTTAATTTTTATATGTAATGTTCAGTAGAGATTGAGGAGTTGTTTTCCCATATGGACATTGAGGCTTCCCTGGTAGCTCAGATTGTAAAGAATTTGTCTGCAGTATGGGAGACCTGGGTTCTATCCCTGGGTTGGGAAGATCTGGAGAAGAGAATGGCTACCCACTCCAGTATTCTGGCCTAGAGAATTGCATGGGCAGAGGAGCCTGGCAGGCTACAGTCCAGGGGGTTGCAAAGAGTGAGACACAATTGTGTGACTTTCACTATGCATATGGACATCTAGATACTCCGGAACCATTTTTTAAAAGACTGTCCTTTTCTTTTTTGAACTATGTCAAAAGTAATTGACCATCTGCATAATTTTTGACTCTTTTTTCTGTTCCATTGATCTATATGACTACTTTGATGCCAGTACCACACTCTCTTGATAACCATAGGCTTACAGAGGACATTAAAATCAGGTGATACAGGTCCTTCATCTTTTTCCGCAAAGTTGCTTCAGCCATCCTAAGTATTTTGCACTTCCATATAAATTTTAAAAGAAGCTTGTCAATCTTAAAAAAAAAAAAAAGACTTTGGATTTCACTGGGATTGCCTTGAATCCATTGGCCAATGTGAAGTGGATTAACATCTTAACAGCATTCCAATCTATGAACATAATACAGCTCTCCATTTATTTTGGCCTTATTAAATTTCTCACAGCAATGTTTCATAGGTTTTAAAGTACAGGTCTTGTATATATTTTTTGTCAGATTTGTCCCTAAGTTTTTCCTAAATTTATCCCTCTGTATTATTAAATTGATAATACTTTCAAAAAAAGTATTATTTGATACTACTGTAAATGGTGATTTGTTCAGTTTTGATTCTGAATTGTCATTGCTAGTAGAGAAAAGCAGTTGATTTTTGTGTATTGGCCTTTTCGCCATGTGAAATTTACTTTTAAAAGATCCCCTATATGTAGAGAATCATGTCATATATGAATGAAGAGAGTTTTGCTTCTTCCTTTCCAATCCAGGTGCCTTTTATTTCTTTTTCTTTCCTTTGGGCACTGAGTTGCATCTCTAGGACAACTTTGAGTAGAAGTGATACAAGCAGACATTCATCTTGTTTCTCACATCAGAAGGAAAGCATAATCTTCCATAAAATTAACTGATCCTCTCTATCAGGTCAAGTAAGTTCCTTTCTGTTCCTAGCTCATTAAGAATTTTTATCATAAATTGTGGAATTTTCTCAGATACTTTCTCTGTGTCTATTAAGATGGTTATATAGTTCTCACCCTTCATTTTATTAACATTGTGAATCTCACTGATTAATTTTTGAGTATTAAAGCAACCTTTCATTCCTGGGATAAGCCTTACTTTTACATGGTGCATTATACCTTAAAATATCACCAGTTCTATTTGCTTTTATTTTGAAAAGCTTTTTTTAGTATATGTTCATGAGTGATACTGGCCTGTAGTTTTTCTTTTTCCATGGTGTCTTTGTGTGGTTTTAGTGTCAGTGTATAATGGTCTTATAAAGATTTGGGACATAAAGAGTTCTCTCCTTCTTTTTTATGAAACAGTTTGTTTAGAATTGGCATGATCACTTTCTTAAATGTTTGTTGGAATTCAATAGTGAAGCCATCTGGATCTAAAGTGCTCTGTTTTAGGGATAAGCTTTTAAATTACTAATTCAATTTCTTTGATGAAATATGTGTTGTGCTTGAGTTTCCAATTTCAATTTCAATGTTACTACTCAAATGTGAGCAAAAACTATATGCAGAACTAAGAAACCACACAAATGACTTAATTAAACATTAATGCATTCAAAAGCAAAGGAGAAAAGGAAAGATATACCCATTTGAATGCAGAGTTCCAAATAATAGCAAGGAGAGATAAGAAAGCCTTCCTCGGCAATCAATGCAAAGAAATAGAGGAAAACAATAGAATGGGAAAGGCTAGAGATCTCTTCAAGAAAATTGGAGATACCAAGGGAACATTTCATGCAAAGATGAGCGCAATAAAGGACAGAAATGGTATGGACCTAATAGAAGCAGAAGATATTAAGAAGAGGTGGCAAGAATACACAAAAGAACTATACAAAAAAGATCTTCACAACCCAGATAACCACAATAGTGTGATCACTCACCTAGAGCCAGACATCCTGGAATGTGAAGTCAAGTGGTCCTTAGGAAGCACCACTACGAGCAAAGCTAGTGGGGGTGATGGAATTCCAGTTGAGCTATTTCAAATCCTGAAAGATGATGCTGTGAAAGTGCTGCGCTCAATATGCCAGCAAATTTGGAAAACTCAGCAGTGGCCACAGGATTGGAAAAGGTCAGATTTCATTCCAATCACTAAGAAAGGCAATGCCAAAGAATGTTCAAACTACTGCCCAATTGCACTCATCTCATACGCTAGTAAAATAATGCTCAAAATTCTCCAAACCAGGCTTCACAGTACATGAACCCTGAAATTCCAGATGTTCAAGTTGGGTTTAGAAAAGGCAGAGGAACCAGAGATCTAATTGCCAACAACCACTGGATCATCAAAAAAGCAAGAGAGTTCCAGAAAAACATCTACTTCTGCTTTATTGACTATGCCAAAGTCTTTGACTTTGTGGATCACGACAAACTGTGGAAAATTCTTAAAGAGATGGGAATACCAGACCACCTGACCTATCTCCTGAGAAATCTATATTCAGGTCAAGAAGTAACAGTTAGAACTGGACATGGAACAACAGACTGGTTCCAAATAGGGAAAGGAGTGTGTCAAGGCTGTATATTGTCACCCGGCTTATTTAACTTATATGTAGAGTACATCATGCAAAATGCTGGGCTGGATGAAGCATAAGCTGTAATCAAGATTTCTGGGAGAAATATCAATAACCTCAGATATGCAGATGACAGCACCATTATGGCAGAAAGCAAAGAGCTAAAGAGCCTCTTGATGAAAGTGAAAGAGGAGAGTGAAAAAGTTGGCTTAAAATCAGCATTTAGAAAACAAAGATCATGGCATCCAGTCCCATCACTTCATGGGAAATAGATGGGGAAACAATGGAAACAGTAGGAGACTTTATTTGGGGGGGCTCCAAAATGACTGAAGATGATGACTGCAGCCATGAAATTATAAGATGCTTGCTCCTTGGAAGAAAAGCTATGACCAACCTAGACAGCATATTAAAAAGTAGAGACATTACTTTACCATTATTTACCGTCTAGTCAAACCTATGGCTTTTCAGTAGTCTTTTATGGATGTGAGAGTTGGACTATAAAGAAAGCTGAATACTGAAGAATTGATACTTTTGAACTGTGGTGTTGGAGAAGACTCTTGAGAGTTCCTTGGACTGCAAGGAGATCCAACCAGTCAATCCTAACGGAAATCAGTCCTGAATATTCATTGGAAGGACTGGTGCTGAAACTGAAACTCCAATACTCTGGCCACGTGATGTGAAGAACCAACTCATTTGAAAAGACCCCGATGCTGGGAAAGATTGAAGGCGGGAGGAGAAGGGGATGACAGAGGATGAGATGGTTGGATGGCATCACCGACTTGGTGGACATGAGTTTGAGTAAACTCTGGGAGTTGGTGATGGACAGGGAGGCCTGGCGTGCTGCAGCCCTTGGGGCAAAGAGTCAAACATGACTGAGCAACTGAACTGAACTGAATACATTCAAGGTTTTAAATGAAATATTTACTTTAAAACTAAGTGGCCAAAGCAAATTTAAGAGGTGTTGAATCCCCAAAGTAGTCAGCCTTCCTCTCTACCTCAGTCACTATCAGGTCCTCTGATCTGGCATTCCAGTGTTTTCTGGAGAGACACGGGGAACCCAGTACATGGGTTGCTCAATGGGAAGTGGTGGATGATGATGATGTGGTAGACTGGGGTTTTATTCTCTCACTCTCTGTATGTGTCCTGATGGTGACTGGTCAGTAGATGTAATATTTTCCCAGATGCTTCCATATGTAATGATTTGGTAAACATAACTCTATTCACTGCTCCTTTTGTTTGTCAATTTAGGAGTAAATAGCCAAAGTATTTTATTTTCTTATGTTCTTTCACATGCACAATTCAAATCAGTCAAAGCAGGTCACAATAGGAAACACAATGCTAAGGATGAGGTATAATTCACAAAATTCAGGAAACATTCATCACACATATAAGGCTATATGAATATTTTTATTTCTTAAGTAAGCTGTGTCTTTAAGCAATTGGCCATTTCATCCAAGTTGTTGATTTTATTGGCATAAAGCTTTTCATTACATTCCCTTCGTATGCTCTTTATCATCTCTAGAATCTGTAGTTATATTTTCTCTTTCATTCATTGTATGAGTAATTTGTATTCACCTCCTGCTCACCCCAATGATGAATTGTTGTCACAGGTTTTCTCAGTTTATTGATCTTTTCAAAGTCAGCTCTTGATTTTGTTGGATTTCTCAATTATTTTTTTGTTTCCTATTTCTGTTCCTTAATATCTTTTCACTTATTTTGGGTGTGATTTGCTTTTTTCCCCTTAGTTTTTTAAGAGTGAAACTTACAATGTTGACAAAACACCTTTCTAAAGCAAACATTTAAAGCCAGAATATTTTCAGTAAGCAGTGTCCAAGAAATTTTATTTGACTTTTCATTTTCACTTAGTTAAAATATTTTTTAAATGTCCCTTGTGATTTACTCTATGAATCAAAAGCTATTTTAAAGTTATTTTAAATCTCACACATTTGGAATTTTAGCACCTTTCTGTTATTGATCGGTGGTTTAATTCCATCTTGGTCAGAAAACATATTTTGTTTTTAGTCCTTCAAAATACATTGAGACTTTCTTATAGTACAGAAAATGGTCTGTCTTGATACATATTCTATGTGCACTTGAAAAAAAAGGTAGAACTGTTGTCAAGTGACATTCAATACATGTCAATTAGGTCAAATTGGCTGGAAGTGCTGTTCAGGTCTTTTCTAGCCTTACTGATTTTCTAACTACTTGTTCTATTGAGAGAGGAGTATTGAAATATCCAACAATAATTGTGGATCTGTCTATTCATCTTTGCAATTCTGTAAGTTTTACTTCACTCATTTTAAAGCCGTATTAGTAGAAGTACACATATTTATGATTTTGTGTCCTCTTAATGAACTGTGCTTTATTATAATTGCATATCCATTTTTATGTCTAGTAATATTCTGTTTTTTAAATACTACTTTCTCCAATACTAATATAGTCACACAAGTTTTCTTACTTTTATTGTTTTCATGGAATATCTGATTCCATCCTTTTACTACAAACTATCTGGAACTTTATATTTAAATTGGGTTTTTTGTAGACAGAATATAGTTAGATCTGCCTTTTTATTCTGACAGTGATTTTTAAATTGGGGTGTTTAGATCATTTACACTTAGTATAACTTTTGGTATCACTCTACCATCTTGTTACTTGTTTTCTATTTGGCCCATCAGCTCTTGGCATCATTTTTTTCCCTTTCCTTGCCTTCCTTTGGATTAATTGAGTTTTGCTTTAATTTCACTCAGTTTCCACTATTGACTAATTAGGTATATATCTTTGTTTTTATTTCTTGCTGTTTGTTCTATTACTTGCAATATATATCTTTTCATACCAGACCCCTCTCATGCTTGGGCATAAGCCCCATCTTAGAGCCTCACGTATAATAGCTTTATACAGCCATTGATAGATCCAAACAAGACTCAGTTTGGCCCTAATCTCCCTGCTTTCTAGGCTCCCCAGCATGAGCTCTTTGTCCAAATCGTGCAGATTTCCTCATGGTTTTCATGTACCCATGTGCCTTTCCCCCACCAGGAACCTGTGTGTTTGGTTGGTCCTCTGGCTGGTAAGGCCTCCCAGCACCTCTGCCAGTCCCACCCCCAACAGACTTTCTCCTTCTTGTGTTTATAGAGCCAGCCCGCCATCTCCGTCTCCATCAACCCTTCTCCACTCGCCTCTCTGCGCATGTATGCATGCACACACACAGAGATGCATACAGCACCCCCAACGCCAGAAGTGAATTTAGGTTGGACCTTGGTTCACTTGTTCCTTTTGTTTAAGTGGGACTTCTTAAAGACAAAGATTTTGCCTTATACATTTTTACAGTATTTTATCTCCAGACCCAGCAACATGATAGCAACTCAACAGTTGACTGCTGAATGGTATACTCACTTCCACCTTAGGAATTTATCTGCCAAATGGACCAGAATATTCACACCAGCCAATGCGTGCATTTCCCACTCACTGCTGATTACAGACTGCTAAATTAACCTTTGAAAATATACTGATTTTTACGGCCCCTTTGCCAATACATTTGCTCTTTCTACATGTCCCAGAACAATCACTCCTGTAACACAGTTCTTAGTTACATGGGTTACACTCATGGCTTCACCCTGGTCACCTTATTTAGACCATTGCCTTCCAAAGTCTCCTTGGATCCTATTTACTCTTAAGAAGGATTTTTTCAGTAGATGGCTCCTTTTTTTCTTTTTTATCATTTTCTAGTGAAATATGGCAGTTTTGATCTCAAGGATAAACCTATCTTTTACTACACTCTGCCCTCAAAGCTGGAGGAATCTCCCTGTACCCCTGGAACCAACAACCAGGCTGACAACTTTAGAAAAACTACTACTTCAGAGACTTATGACATTAGACAGGTTACTTAACTTTTCTGAGACTGAGTGTGATCATCTAGAAAGTGAAGGTGTAGATGATAATTATTGATGATGTTAATTATAGTGATAATTCAATCACAGGGTTGCTGGGATAATTAGATGAAGTACATCAATGACATAGTAGATATTCAATACATGTTGTTCTAATTATTATTTTTATTAACCCTCAATACACTGATGATACCACCACTCTGTTCCTCCAGCTTCTCACAAATATGTAAACACTTCCAGAATCTGTTAGGGGCTATGCCACAGTTGGGGTTGCCCAGAGAGAGGAAGAGTGCCTGTCATTGGCATTGGAGGAGTAACGTTCTATGAACCTTGAGAGCAGACTGTCAACTTCAATTGGTGGCTCAGTGGGTGATTTAGAAATGAGAGGCCAGGAATATAATCTGTATAGAATTATGTGGGATTCCAGAATTCAGGTCTTTTAAGAACACTGAATGATTCTGGAACTTTGGTCCATGAGAAGTATATAGGTTTACAGAACAGTAGACAGTTAGAACACTGGGCTGTGTGTTTCTAGATCCAAAGGTTTGAAAGAACTTTCTGTGATTCTGGAACATTAACCTGTGAAAATGTTATGTGATTTGCAATTTTGGCTAATAAAAATGTTATGCCATTTCATAACTTTATGTGCTTCTGGAAACTTGACCTGTAATAAACTTACATGATTTTGGAAACTTGATTTATTAAAACATTACGTGGTTCTGAAAACTTGGCATGAAAAAAATACACTTGATTCCAGGATCCTTGCTATCACAATATTACTGTTTTATTTCAGAAACTTGCTTACAAGAATATTATCTGATTCTGGAAGCCTAGTCCGTAAGTGCATGCATGCTAAGTCACTTCAGTCGTGTCTGACTCTTTGTGATCCCATGGATGGTAGCCTGCCAGTCTCCTCTGTCCATGAGATTCTCCAGCTAAAAATACTGGAATGGGTTGCCATTTCCTACTCCAGGGTATATTCCCTACCCAGGGATCTAACCCCCATCTCTTGGTCTTCTACATTGGCAGGCAGGTTCTTTACCACTAGTGCCACCTGGGAAGCCCTGATATCACTTTTGTGCAGAATCTAAAAGGAAATGATTTTATTTATAAAATAGAAACATACTCACAGACTTAGAGAATGAACTTATGACTACCGGCAGGGGAAGGATGTTTAGGGTGTATGAGATCGACATGTACACACGGCTATATTTAAATTGAATAACCAACACGGACCTGCTCTATAGCACAGCGAATTCTGATCAATCTTATGTGGCAGTCTGGATGGAACGGGAGGAGAGTTTGGGGGGGAATGGATACATGTAGACGTAGGGGTGGATCTCTTTGCCGTCCACCTGAAACTACCACAATATTGTTAATTGGCTATATTCCAATGCAACATAAAAAGCTAAAAAGAAAAAAAAACCCTCATTAGAAATTAAACATGCCCCATCACTGAAGCAAGACCCTTCTGAGCACTTTGCCCAAATGCTCTGTGATTTATGAGGTTTTTCAGTCTGACTGGATAACAAGCACTGTTCCTGACCCTGTGTGAACTTCTGCTCCATAATCCCCCTAATCTTTTCAGGTGCTTGCTCTTCCTCTGGCTCAGAGAGTATCCTCACAGGGACTGGGCTTCTCAGAACTCTGCCCAAGACTTGAGGGGGACCCTCTGTCGATACTTGCAGTCAGGTAGCTCTCTCCTCTCCAGCTCTGTGCCGTGTGAATTCTAGTTGCCTTGGTCTCCTTAGATTCAGTTCTGTCTCCTCAACTCAGGGAGTCTTCCAGGATTTGCCTGTGTTCCGTCTCCCCGCACTGTGGCCAGGAAACTCTGTCCTGGCCAGCACACTGAGGCAGTCACAGGACTCATCTCATTTGTGGGTTGTGTTTGGAGATCACTGTCCTCTGTGGCCTGAGATCCAGTGTCTTGAAAACCATTGTCTCATATTTTTAATTGTTTCAGGTAGGTCAGTAAATCCAGTTCCTTAGCTCTTCCTGGCAGGAAAGACTCCAAATGTTCCAGATCTCATCCTGCCATGTGCACCCATGTATTAGGTCAGCCCATCCTTAACCATATCGTTTCTGTGCTCACTTTTTTAAAGATGTATTTACTTTATTTTTTGGCTGTGCTGGATCTTTACTGCTGCACATGGGCTTTCTCTAGTTGCAGAAAGCAGGGGCTTTCCATTGCAGTCAACAGGCCTCTGATTGCTGTGACGTCTCTTGTTGCAAGTACTGGGTCTAGGTGCCCAGGCTTAAGTAGTTGCAGCTCACAGGCTCTAGAGCACTGGCTCTGTAGTTGTGACACATAGGCTTAGTTGCATGTTGGATCTTCCTGGACCAAGGACCAAACCAGTGTCCCTTCCATTGCCATTGCAAGGTAGATTCTTAAGCACTGGACCACCAGGGTAGCCAACTCATCACTTTTTGCAGTGCCTTTCCAAATGTAGCCAACATTAAGCAAATCACACTATTAGCTTTCTGTCTGCAAACTTCTTTCCCTGGACTACTTTCCACGTAACCACAGGTAATTGTTTTACCTAATCCTTCTCCACTGCAAAGATCATCATCTTTCCAGCCTCCAGCATTAATTTTATCACCACCTGCCATGGAATCTCTAAGTGTACGCCACATCTTTTTGTTTTTGGTTTGTTTCAACAGCCCCCCACCCCACACTTCCAAATATAAATTTCTGTCAGTCAGAATAGGATAAGCTAAGCGATGCTAACAACACCCCCCAAATGAATAAGACTTTATTTCTGGTTTACATTTCATGTCCAGTGTGGACCAGAAGGAAGGAGACCTCACTTATGGTAGTCACCCAGAAACCAGGCCATCTGAACAAGGCTCCATCTGAACACCCGCTTTCACGGTTGCTGAGCAAGACGGGGATATGGCCAAAACTGTACCTTGGCTCTTCAAGCTTCCCAAGAGGGTCATACATTACTTCTGTCCACACCGTTTAGGTCAGGGCAAGACCTATGACTTCACTTAATTCCCAAAGAGAGCAGAGATATTCAGTCCTACCATGTGCCAAGAAGGAGAAAAATGGGAATATTTTCTACCCACCCCAGTGCCGACTCACATACTATGTAGCTCCCTCTTTGATAATCAGCAGTCAGTATAAATACATGATTTGCTGAATGATGCTCTACTACCTGGAATATTTAACAAGAAATGCCTTGTTCCAGACTTCCCCTGGGTGATCAGAGCTTACTGCAGAACAAAGGAAACTCTTCACTACCAAGGCAGTGCAGATCTGCAAAGCATCAGGCTGGCCAGGTGGAGACAGCTAGGAAGGCTTGCAGCAAAAACATTCGCACTCACAGTAAGCCTGGGCTTAGTTTCTAAGGGGGCATTTTCCAGCAGTGACTCTGCTGCTGCCATGTGACCTTGAACAAGTCGTGTCTCCTCTGTAGCCCTCAGCTTTCCCTCCTCAAAAAAGGGGGAAATGTGTGGAAATTTCCAGGAGAGTGACGGGCTTGCTCCCTCCCCGCTGGCTGGGAAATGTCTCTCGCCCCTGGACCTGAGCCTGGGGCTGATTCACAGTAACTCTCAGCGTCATGGGCTGGGTCAACCAGTTGTTTATCTTGGTGTCTGAGCCCATTCCTGACATTGCAGAGATACAGACACTAAAAGCATTTGGGGGGCCAGTGGATCCCCACCCCCACTTTTCTACCCTCTTCCCTCTGTCGTCTCTCACCCCAAGGGCTCAAGGGAATGTCTGAAAATGCGACTCAAAGGCCAGCAAGGGCAATTTCCCAGGGGCAGAGTCTGATGGTTCCCATGGAGACCCTGCTGTTTGCTTCCAAGGAACCTTCCCTGGTGATGACTCTTGAATTGGTGCCTCCTTTCCAGCACCCTCTCCCACCCCCAGCTTGTCTCTGAGCTCAGAGCTTCCATTCCTCCCTGCAGTGATTCTAGAAATCTCCCCTCTGCCCTCCTGCCCTGATCCCTGCCCGTATCCACCACCGCTTGTGATGGCCAGTCCCGTCTCCCCAGCTTCCCTTTTGCAGCCCCCTGCCCAGCGGCCTTCAGGGGCTGCCTTTTAGGGAATGAAGGGAATGGAGCCCCCCTGTGACTCTAGACACCCCCAGCCCTCAGTTCAGGACAGTCTGCTGGACACACGGTGTGTGTTCTTCCTGGATTATCTCCCCTCAGCCCCATCCTTCTCCTGGTTGTCTCGGGGGTATCTCAGACCTCATCCTGTTGACCACACCAGCCCACTCCAAGCTCTCACGCCCCCCGCTGTGGATAGCTAACTGCGTAGGGTGGTGGTTGGGAGCAGAGGCCCCGTCACCAGGCCACGCCCTGGCTCTCCTTCCCCTGAGCGCGTGGCTGGATCACTGTGTGGCTGAGTTTGCCGTCTGTAAAAAAGGAGACAAAGATGGCACTTCCCTCAGAGGGTTACTGGGAGGAGCAATTGGGAGACAGCATGTAACAACACGCAGTGTGTCTGTGTGTGGCCAGGGACCTGCACGCTAGGCAACATTTATTTCATCCACTGACCCACCCACTCGGCACCTGTGTACTGGGCCCCTCATTTCTGCCGGGCTCTGAGTTAGTTGCTGAGGACACACAGCAGCAGGGGACTCAGTCCTGGCCCTACAGCAGGAACAGAGAACAGAGACCGACCCTCTGCCTGGAGGACAGTACCTGAGTGGGGCTCTCGGGGTGGCCTGGGTGAGAGCTTGACCTTAAACTTGACCCAACTTGACCCTAAACTCCTGGAGGATGGCGTGGTAGCATCCCCGTGCTCCCTCTGGTGCCTGGCACCCGGCCCTCACTGCAGTTGCTGAGCAGTGGAGTCAGTCAGCGACGAGTATTCACCTTTGTGTTGTCAACTTAAAAAAAATGCACAGCGTGACGTTGTGAGTTAAGTTTTATTTGAGGCAATATGAGGACTGCAGCCTGGGAGATAGCACCTCAGACAGTTCTGAGAAACGGTTCCGAAGAGGTAAGGGGAGAAGATAGTATGTATGTGATTTTGGTAAAGGGGGAGTGCATGCAATCAAGCACATATTTTTTATAGAAAGTTTCTGCTGGTCTCGTGAAGCTTCTGCTAGTCACGAGTAACAATCGTCACCATCAAGGATTTTAGTGCTTTTCTAGATGTGAGGAGATACAAGAACTGGGCTCATAAAATCAGCTCCTAAGAATATCTAACTATCTGAAGACCTGTCCTGCCAGTTTCCTGGAGCACGGAGTGCCTCATCTCTACTCTCCACCCTGGACTCCTTCAAGGTTATTGGAGGTCAGCAGCTACAGCAGCACATGATTTAGTCCTTGTAGAGGTAAGCAGCAGACACTCATGGCAAGGGCCAAATTGTGATTGACACTGTGTCTCATTTTCTGCATCTGTGAAATGGTAGAAGTATTTCCTCTTTTGTGGGGCTGCGAGGATTGAAGGAATTATGATAAATAAAATCATGATGCCCGGCACATGTGGAGTGGTCAATCGATGAGGAAGCTACCAAAAAATGAAGACCCTTCCTCTCCGCCTTCGTGAATTTTCCCCCAACTTTTCCAGCTGGGGGCTTAGTTCACTTATTTTCATTGCATTGATATATAAAGGCATTTGCTGCTATAAATGTTAGGTCTGGGGTTTATGTGACTCCAAAGTGTGTGGCCTCCCTACTGCCCCCACCCTAGTCTCTGCCAAATATGAGGTGGTAAACTCAATCCTGTGAATTGAATCATGAATTAAATTGCAGCGCCTATGTGGGTGTGGCCACTCCCCACATTTTAAAGTCAGTGAGATAAAGGATGGGGTTTCTCCACTGGCCTCTCCCACCAGCCCCAAAATGCCCTGAGGCTGAGGCCCTGTGCCCCCCAGCCAGACTGGCATCCTACAGTCTGGAGCCCAGCCTGGAACAGGGCAGGGCGGGGGGTGGAATCCTGGGGTGGGGAGGTGGGGGGCAGAGCGGCAGCCAGGACGGCGCTTGAAGGAGCCAGAGGGGTTTCCTCTTCCTTCAGTTCTGGTAGAAACATTCCTTTTTTGAGAGAGAGAGAAATCCTATCGCCCAGGCCAGGAGGGTAAAGAGCCAGGCTAAATGAGGCTGTCTGGGAGGCTGTGGGCAGTGCGGGAAGGCAGCAGGAGCTGGGGCCGCCTCCTGGGCTGAGTCCCACTCGACCCTAGCCCCCTGGAGACCGCTGTGCCAACACCCAGAGAGCCTGTCAGGGTCAGCGGCCGCCCAGAGACTGCGTGCTTCCCCCAGAAAGGTCCTGTTTCCTCAGCACAGGATCTCCTAAACGCCCAGACCTCACTTCACCCTGCTGTCCCTCCCTTGCCAGCCCGTGTCACTCATTTTCCAGAGCAAAATCCCAACACGAGCAGTGCTGGCCACGCTCAGTTCTCCAGGCAAAAAGTGGGCTCGAGGCCCTTTCCTGAATATAGAATCACTCTCTACTGATGGTCCCTTATATTCTGCTGCACCCCCTCCACATTTCCTGCCTGGAAGGTGACCAGACAAGGAATTGTAGTGTTCGTCTTGCCAATGAGGAAACCCATCTGGAGACAACGAGTGACTTTCTCTTAGACTTCCCTAAACTCCAGAAGATTCTGTTATCTAATTGCAGTATGTGTGTGTGGAGCAAGTTTCTGTAAATCAAGTCGTGACTCAGTTACCCCAAGTGACAACGATAGTTATTAATATTTTGTCAGAATTACTTTAGTGAATAAAAGAAACAAAACACCTCAGGGAAAGTCCCTCATCTCCTTCTTCTCCCCTACGTTTCCCCAAAGGCAACTACCACAATAAATTTGGTGTTTTTCCTTCTAATCAACTTAAAATGCAGACATACGTTCCATCAATTTATCATTTTTAATCTACATCAGTTCTGTTCAGTCACTCAGTCGTGTCTGACTCTTTGCGACCCCGTGGACTGCAGCACGCCAGGCCTCCCTGTCCATCACCAGCTCCTGAAGTTTACTCAAACTCATGTCCATTGAGTCGGTGATGCCATCCAACCATCTCATCCTCTGTTGTCCCCTCTCCTCTGCCTTCAATCTTTCCCAGCATCAGGGTCATTTCAAATGAGTCAACTCTCCGCATCAGGTGGCCAAAGTAGCGGAGTTTCAGCTTCAACATCAGTCCTTCCAATGAACACCCAGGACTGATCTCCTTTAGGATGGACTGGTTGGATCTCTTTGCAGTCCAAGGGACTCTCAAGAGTCTTCTCCAACACCACAGTTCAAAAGCATCAATTCTTCAGTGCTCAGCTTTCTTTATAGTCCAACGCTCACATCCATACATGTTTATTGGAAAAACCATAGCTTTGACTAGAGGGACCTTTGTTGGCAAAGTAATGCCTCTGCTTTTTAATAAGCTGTCTAGGTTGGTCATAACTTTTCTTCCAAGGAGGGTGAATCTTTTAATTTCATGGCTGCAGTCACCATCTGCAGTCATTTTGGAGCCCTCCCAAAATAAAGTCAGCCACTGTTTCCATTGCTTCTCCATCTATTTGCCATGAAGTGATGGGACTGGATGCCATGATCTTTGTTTTCTGAATGTTGAGTTTTAAGCCAACTTTTTCACTCTCCTCTTTCACTTTCATCAAGAGGCTCTTTAGTTCTTCTTCACTTTCTGCCATAAGGGTGGTGTCATCTGCATATCTGAGGTTATTGATATTTCTCCCAGCAATCTTGATTCCAACTTGTGCTTCATCCAGCCCAGCATTTCTCAAGATGTACTCTGAATATAAGTTAAATAAGTAGGGTGACAATATACAGCCTTGACACACTCCTTTCCCGATTTGGAACTAGTCTGTTGTTCCATGTCCATTTCTAACTGTTGCTTCTTGACCTGCATTCAGACTTCTCAGGAGACAGGTCAGGTGGTCTGGTATTCCCATCTCTTTAAGAATTTTCCAGTTTGTTGTGATCCACACAGTCAAAGGCTTTGGCATAGTCAATAAAGCAGAAGTAGATGTTTTTCTGGAATTCTCTTGCTTTTTCAGTGATCCAACAGATGTTGGCAATTTGATCTGTGGTTCCTCTGCCTTTTCTAAATCCAGCTTGAACATCTGGAGGTTCACGGTTCATGTACTGTTGAAGCTTGGCTTGGAGAATTTGGAGAATTTTTAATCTACATAGCATCTCTCTAAATATTTCATTCTGTCACTTTTTTTAACAGTATGATTTTTAGATCAGTCTTTGTGGATATATAAATCTAGTTCTTTTAATGTCGGTACACTATTTTATAGAATAAACACACCAAATATTATTCATCAATTAATGAACATGTAGATTAGCCAATGTCTTTCTATTAAAATCCAAACTACAAAGAGCATATTTGCAGTGGTGTACCAGTATATGTTTAACCATCAACATTCTGTTAAAAAAAAAAAACAGCCCTTGTTTGTAATGTTTGCTAATTCCTGAGGTGTAAATAATCTCACCATGACTGATTTCAAGCTACTGACATGACATCACTGAATGCAGAGTTGGGAAGAGTTGAGACCACCCATCTCACGAGTTGGTACAGGTCAGCTGCCGCACCACTGCAGCAGGTAAGTCCCCCTGCACACGTGTGTGAGCGTTTCTCTAGGGATACATGTCAAAATGAAGCTGCTGTGGGCATTCTCAAGTTTATCACATCACCAAACTATCTTCCAGATTGGCCTAATTTGCACTCCTTCTAGCAACACATGAGAGTGTTTGTGAGTCCATCTCCTTTACCGATATTCAATATACTTTTCCGACTTGGCCGTTTTCACCAACACGATGAATGAGCAATGTACAACTGGGGGGATGAACACATTTTCATGTGGTTATCGACACCTTGGGTGTTCTCTTTCGCAAACTGCTTTTCGTATTCTTAGCCCATTTTAATCTTGATTTATTTCTTTTCTTTAATGATCAATAGAGGTTCTTCCTACATCATTTCCTAATCCCTTGTCTGTTGTATGAATAGCAAATATCTTTAGTTAGACTAATCTTTTCTTTATTGGCTTGTGCTTTTTGTAGTTTAAGGAATTCTTCCTCCTCTTCCCCAATCATAGATACCCCTCCTTTTTTCTTTCTTTTTTGCAGATAAATTTTTTCTATTACAAGAACAATATAGATTCTTTGCAGGAAAATTAGAAAACACATATAACCGATGAAAAATGAAATCAAATCAAATGAGTCAAAATGAAAACAAATTAAATGAAAAGTCACTGACAGCCCTACAACCCAGAAACAACAGTCAGTATGCTGGTATATTACCCTCTGGTGTGTATATATGTCTACACTATATATGTGTAGTGTATATATGTCTACACTATATATGTGTAATGTATATATGTCTACACTATATATGTGTAGTGTATATATGTCTATACTATATATGTGTAGTGTAGACATGTCTACACTATATATGTGTAGTGTATACATGTCTACACTATATATGTCTGCAAGGTGGGCCAGTGACATCACAGCGCCGAGGGCATCTTGCTGGACAGTATGCGGCTCTCTGAGAGTTTGGTTTAGCAGTTTTTAATTTGTCAGTCTCCCTTCCTGGGGTTGCCAGGTGGCTCAGTGGCAAAGAATCCACCTGCCAGCCAGGAGACATGGGTTTGGTCCCTGGTCCAGAGGCTTCACATGCCGCAGAACAGGTAAGTCCATGCGCCACCTCCACTGAGCCTGTGCTCCAGAGCCGGGGAACTGCACCTACTGAGCCCACCTGCCGAAACTACTGAAGCCCAATCACCCTAGAGCCCGTGCTCCACAGCAAGAGAAACCACCGCATTGAGAAATCCGTGCACGACAACTGGAAAGTAGCCCCTGCTCGCCACAACTAGAGAAAAGCCCACACAGCAACGAAGACCCAGCACGGCCAAAAATAAAAATTATTTTTAAAAAACCTTCCTTCCTGACATTTTAGAGCTGGACCTTACATGCTTGGTTTTTTTCCTTTTTATTGACAGGTTGTTTAATGTACCTGCTCTTGCACCAAACCTCCTGCTGTCTTGAGCAAAGTCTTCCGGCTCCTTCTCTCCTGCTCCCTTGACTAGTCTCTGGCAGAACCAGCTGGAGCCTTCTGTGGGGCAGGGGAGGAGCCACGGGGAGGACGGAAGGGGAAAGGCCCTGAGCTGGAAGATGGGTCATTCCACTGCAGCCTCCGCTCCTCCACGAAACTGCCACTGACAACCAGCGAGTCACTTAGCTTCTCTCAGTCCTGCTAAGCTCCTTGCTTCCTGCCCCCTGGAGGGTGCAAACTACTCTTGGTAGGTTTCCAGGCCTGGAGAAGGTGGAGGTGGCTAAGAGGTGGAGAGGAGAGATGCCAGGCCCAGGTGTGCCTGAAGCTGGGAATTCTCTATGGAGAAACCTCCTTGCCTGAGGCAGGATTGAAGCTACTTCTATCCTGCCACATGAATATGTAGCGTTGCTCAGACGAACCCCAGAAACAAGCATGGAGGAGCATCCTTGGTGTAACGCTTCCTCTAGCTGAATTAGGTTTTCTCCCTACTTTGTCACTGACTTGCCATGTGGCCTTGGCGAGTCACTCAGCCTGGGCCTCAGGACCCCTCTGACACCTGCCTGTTATAGGGGGTTATGTAGTGATGTGACGGACTGCTGTAAACTTTTAATGAAATGTTCCAGGTGCAAAGTAAGGCTCAACCGCTGCCATTTGGACCACCCGTGATTCTAGGGTCAGCTGAGAAAGGATGGGCGTCATTCCCAAAACGGCCAGCAGGTGGTGCTGTCTCAGAACAAATCTCCCAGTCTCTCCATCAGAAGGTTTTATCCACAGACAGCAGAGGTCCCTCTGGAACCAGAGGACATTTCAGATGGGAAGGGGTTCTGGAGAGTCCAGCCTCCTCGTTTTCAGAGGGGGACCCTGAAACTAAAGAGGGCAGGGCCAGGGCTTTAACCAGGCCCCGTAGCTCCCAGAGGAAGACAATTTCCACTCCTGATACCTCTATCTCCCTCCCACCTGCAGGCTGCCCCCTCCGGGCCACAGGTGTGGGCTGTTTGGTGGGCAGAGCCTGAGCAAAGGGGTTGGGATGGCCGGCTTCCTGCAGCTGTGCTGGGTGTGTGTCTGTGTGGGGAGGTGGTTCCTAACCCTCCAGGGCAAGGGGGTCCAGGGTGCCCCCCTTCAGTGACCCTCAGTGGGGCTCCCCACTCAGCTTTTCCCAACCACCATCTGCCCAGGTGGGTGGGGAGGATGCCGTTGGGAAAACCAAAGTTATGACCCCAAAGACAGGCAACTCAGAGGACACAGAGCTAGGATGTTCTCGGGCCTCATTCTGTGTGCATGTCCAGCCCCCACTCCAGTCCACCCTGGTCCCCACTCTCAGGGTGCCGGGGATTGGGAGGCCCAGTGAATGATCACTGCAGGCTCAAGGTGCGGCGGGGATAGCTCATCTCATCTTGGAGCTCCTTGGCCCACAGACCCCTACATGGGCTGTGCATAAGGCAGGGTCGCTCCCAGCTCTGGGAGCAGAGGGAGGAGTGGTGTCTGGGCAGTCTCTCACCCGGGTCTGCCTTCTCAGCCTCTGTGTGTGCGTGCTGGGTGGCTTTAGTCGAGTCCAGTTCTTTGCGACCCTATGGACCATAGCCTGCCAGGCTCCTCTCTTCATGGGATTCTCCAGGCGAGAATACTGGAGTGAATTGCCAGGCCCTCCTCCAGGGGATCTTCCCAACCCAGGGATCAAACCCACCCCTGTTATGTCTACCTGCATTGGCAGGAGGGTTCTTCACCACAAGAGCCACATCTAGTTCTCCTCAACCCTTGACTCCCCCACTGCCCCCCGCAGACCTGGCCCTTGACCAGCCACTCTCTCTGAAGGTCCCACATCATCTGCAGGGTGCCCAAGACCCCCAGATCTCCTGGAAGGGACACTAAGCAGCTAACCCCCTAGAACTGGTGAGCCAGGGTCCTTGCAGGTGGAAGGACACCTGGACTGTTTTCATTTCTTTCTTGTTGTTTAGTCACTAAGTTGTGTCTGAATCTTTTTGAGACCCTATGGACCGCAGCCTGCCAGGTCTCTCTCTCTTTGGGATTCTCCAAGCAAGAATACTGGAGTGGGTTGCCATTTCCTCCTCCAGGGGATCTTCTCGACCCAGGGCTGGAACCCACGTCTCCTGCCTTGCAGGCAGATTCCTAACCACTGAGCCGCTAGGGAAGCCCTTTCATTCCTTTAGACTGAAATGTATTTGAAAGATGAAAAATGGCAACTAAGAGTTACAAAGACTGCAGCTTCTCTTCAATGTTTATGACTACTGAATTTTTTTTTTCAGTTACGAAACATAACAGTGACTATAACTTTCTCTGGTCTGACATCTGAAGTCTGGATTTAGGGCCCTTCATCAATGTGATGTGTGTATGCTAAGTCTCTTCAGTCATGTCCGACTCTGTGTGACCCTGTGGACTGTAGCACCCCCATACCCCTCTGTCCATGGGATTCTCCAGGCAAGAATACTGCAGTGGGTTGCCATGCCCTCCTCCAAGGGATCTTCCTGACCCAAGGATCAAACCTGGGTCTCCTGCGTTGCAGATGGATTCTTTACTGCTGAGCCATTGGGGAAGCCCCCATCAATGTGACGCTCAGAGCCAAATGGCCCTCCATCCCCCTCTCCCCACAGACCAAGACCAGAGGCTGCAGGGCTGAGGGGTGGGCAGGGGGGCAGATACCTGGATGGAACCTGGAGTCTGGTGTCTTATCCATCTCTGCCCCTGAGGTTCTGGAAACACAGAGTGTCAGGCCTAGAAGAGGCCTTGGTGATCAGCTTGCCCAAACCCTCCTGTCAAAGATGTGGAAACTGAGAACCAGGCAGGAAAGGTCTTTTGCTTGAAATACTCAGCAAGAGAGAGGCAGATCCAGGCCACAGCACCAGTCTCCTGACTCCCAGGCTGGTGTTCTTCCTGCTTCACTTTAGCAAAATGGAAAAGGAAAGACTGAGGCTGAAACACCTCCTTGTCCCCCTCCTCATCTAGGCCATCTCGGCCCTCTTCTCTCCTGACACTGAATCCATGACCCTGACCGCAGCCACCACAAAAGAGCCCTTTCATCTATTACCATTGGTATTTGGACACAGAGGGAATCTGGTCCCGTCTAAACACTGGAGCAATCTAGAAAGGGCTCAAAGCTCCCAAGGGGCAGAATTGGCCATTGGAGGGATGGGGGAGGCAGGGCCTTGTTGCTGGGCAACCAACTTCATCTGTTGCCTCGGTGACAGCCCCATCAGAGGGAGGCTGTGTGCAGAGTGTGTGCTCATGAGCACCAGCTGGCTGGAACCACCTCCTCCCCGTGCAGACTGCCTCCCGTACATGTTTGAGGCCCCCTGAGCATGAGGAGGACCCTTTCCAGCCTCATTTCCAGCCTCCTCCTCCACTCCTTATGCAGAATCTCAAACACCCCAATTGTCAACCTCTTTGATTACAATATGCTTCGTCTTACCTCCAGACCTTTGCTCAAGCAATTCTCCCATCCTGATGGCCTGGGGTCTCTCCTCTGGGAGCAGAGAGCTGGGAAGAGCAAGGCTCGCAGCCCAATCATGATGCTTGGCAGTTGCAGAGGCTGCCCACGAGTGGGCTTCCTGCTGCCAGCCTTCAGGTGACTGAAGAAGCAGAGAGGTAGCCATTCATTCACTTGGCATGTGGTGAACGCCGATTACCTGCCGGGCATGGTGCCAGGCCCAGGGGGCACAGAGGACAACCCAGGTGCAGGTCAGTCTAGCAGGGGAGTCAGACCAGGGCAGGGAGAGTTACCCAGAGAGGGATGTGCTCCAGTGAAGAGGAGATCTCCAGGGGCTTCACAAGCACAGAAGAAATGCATCTCATCCATAACAGAGAGGGGGCGGTTGGTTGGCTGAATGCTGGCTCCTCCCAAAGATGTCTGTGTCCTCATCCCCAGAACCTGTGAACGTTACCTTATGTTGCAACGGAAACATTACAGATGTGACTAAAGATCTTGAGATGGGAAGGTTACCCTGGATTATCTGGATGGGACTGATGTAATCGCAAGGGTCCTTGTAAGAGGAAGGTAGGAGGGTCAGAGAGAAAGAGGAGACAGATGATGGAAATAAGAAAGGTTGGAGTGATGGGGAAAAGTGGCCACAAAGCAAGGGAGACAGGCAGCTTTAGAAGCTGAAAGAGGCAAAGATCAGGTTCTCCTCCGAACCTTCCAGAAGGAGTATACCTCTGCCAACACCTTGATTTGACCCTGTGAGACTCTTGGATTTCTGGTCTCCAGAACTGTAAATCTGCATCATTTTAAAACACTAAGTTTGTGATAATTGGTTGCAACAGCCACACAAAAACCGATAGGAAGGCAAAGCCTTCTTGGAGGCGATGATGTCCAGCAGAGTTCTGGAGTGCTAGTAGGAGTGTGTCCAGCAAAGCAGCAGAGAAAGCAGCCTGGGCAAGGCCAAAAAAGTGAAAGAGCAAGGACTCCACACTTCTGTGCCCTAAATGTGGTGCAGTGAGGATGGCGGGTGAGGGGGGCTGTGAGAGATGAGGAGAGAGACCAGGGCACAGGCTGGACCACTCATAATCTTACAGACCATGGAAAGTGGTTTGGATGTTTCCGCAGAACTGTGGAGAGCATGCAGGGTTATAAGCAGGGGTTAGAGCACATTGAAATCCTAGGTAGCTCACTCTGATTTCCTAAGGAAGAACGGATTACAGGGGACAAGAAGGATGCAAGGAGACCAATCTTGGCAGTAGTCCAGTGGGAAGGTGACCATAACAGGCTGGAGAGCAGTGATGGTCGTGAGAAGCTCAGCAAATGGACTGGTCGGGCCCTGGTGTGTTGGAATATGGAGGAAGGGAGAGGAGCAAACACAGAGGTTTTGACTTTGCCAGTAGGTGGCAACGTTGGTCCCATTTGGGAAGCTGGGGTGAGTGGCTAGAGGAGGTCAAGGGGACACGGGCTCAGAGGTAGCTGTTGGAAGGACCATCCAGGGGTTCATGCCTCAGGACTGGGAGCAGGTGGGGGCAATCCTGAGCACGAAGCCTGTCTATATTCTGCTGAGGACCCCAAGCAAAGCCCTCAGGAGATGCCCACCCAGAAACCAGAGAGTTCTCCCTAGAGAACCTGCACTTCCCAGGACTAAACAGACCTTCACCTCCTTCCCCGCCCCTGCCTCTGCCCAGACCTGGCAGGAGAAGCATTCTAGTTCTAAGACCCCGTGACTGCTGTTGCTGAGGCCGGGGCATCTGTCCAGGCGATGCGGAGGAGAGACGGCCCTGCCCTTTAATTCCAAATCCCGAGTTACAGCACTCGCAGTCAGGCCTGGTCTTGGGGGAGGCGGGGGCTGCAGAACTGTTGACTCTCTTTCTCTGGCTGTTCCCCACGATGGAGGAGAGCTGGAGGCCAGAGTGGCTCCTTCCCACCACCCTGTGTGACCCTGGCCTTGGGTTAGAGGCTGTGAAGTCTCCATTAGCAAATGACAGGAGGCAGAAGGAGAGAGATGCTCACCTTCATGAGAAATCAAAGAAATAACTGTTAAGCTGCAAAGCATCCTCATATCCAGCAATGGCCCATGGGGGGTGGGACACCGACCCGGGCATGAATTGGTAAATGCTTCTGGAGAGCAACTTGAGAATCTGTAGCGTAGAAATGCTCATTCCCTTCCACCCAGTAATTTCTCTTCTAGGGATGTGTCCTAAGGAAATAGGCACAGATGTGAAAAGAAAGATTTATGTTCAAAAAAGTTCCTCACGACAGTTCTTATAACTGGGAAAATGAAAACTATTCCACAGCAGGGCAATGGTTATGACTCTAGGTCACAGAGTTAATCAGAAGTGGGATTAGAAAGGGGGCCAGACCACAAGCCTCCCCAGCAGGGCTCTGTCTGTCCTCTGCCCACTCTGGAGCTCGGATTTGAGGAGCCGGAGCCCCAGTGCTGTTTCCTGTTTGAGCATCTTCCAGCTCATCCCCCCTGGACCTCTGCTAGTCCCAGCCCTGCAGGGCTGCTGTTTTCCTTCTGCTTCTCCATGACCCCCTCCAGGGCCCGGTTCTCACCCCACCCCACCCGCTACCCGGCTCCACAGCAGGCGCTGGGGTGGGAGGCCCCTGCCCACACTGTCCAGCCTTGGGCAGGCCCAGTGGTCCCATCACAGGCACCAGCCTCCTCCTGTGTTTACAGTCACTAAAGGCTTTGTCTCAGGAAGGGCCCTGGCACACGGCTTCCCTGATGAGTGGGCAGGACAGACTGGCATGGCAGGCATTGAGGGCTGCAGGAGGGGCTGAACCTGCCCCGTGAAGAATGGACAGCCTCAGGGGGGCCTGGGGGACAAACTATAAGCTGAGAGCCCTCGAATCCTGGGGGAATCCCTGCAGTGGGACCATGCCTGGTGGGGTGGGTGTCTCTGATCCCTTCAGGCCCTTTCAGGGAGTGCCTGGGCCCAGTAGGGAGGCAGCTGAAGTCCTTTGTGAAGTGAAAAAACTGATTTCCCCTCCCTGTGTCAAGCCATAGACCAAACCAAAATGACTCAGTTACTTGTTCCAGAAAGGTTAAGACTGAACTAATTAAATTGTCTGCTAACAACCAGATCATCAAGACTCACTTCAAGACCCTCACATCCCTGTGCCCTGAGATTCCAAACTCTGTAAACTGCCCCCAGTCCCAACCAGCTCCCTGCCTGCAAGTGCAGTCCTAACATTCCGTCTTTTCTCTTCCCCGGCTTTCTCACTTCAGACCCTGGTGAGAGCCTGTCTGGGTGGATTCTCCTTTACTGCCGAAGTCTAGGTGAACCCTCTACTTGATCAACAGTTCTTTGTGTCTTTTGGACAGTTCTTGGTCAACTTCTGGCTGACAACCTTGGTTGATGCCTATGATGTAAAAAGTAATAATAATAATAAATATACATATAGTCTTTGCCCCCTGTTTCTGGCACAGAGCCCCTAAAACCCTTGGAATTTTCTAGGACTAGGAGCCTCTTTCAAGCACACCTGAGTGTAAGCTAATGAGATAACTTAGGGTGGGGCCCTGGACAGCCTCAGGATGGGGCTGGGCACCAGAAAAACCAAGTGATTAGAGCATTGGAACTTCAGGCTCACTTAGTGACCTCTGGGAATGGAGAGAGGGCCTGCAGATTAAGTGCCATAAAAACTCTGGAACAACCAGAGTGGATGAGCTTCTGGGCTGGAGACTGAGGAGGAGGGGCCCATACCTTGCTCTGTGCATCTCTTCCATCTGGCTGTTCCTAAATGGCAGCCTTTTATAATAAACTGGGAGACATAAATGAATGTTTCTCTGAATTCTGTGAGTTGCTCTAGCAAACTGATGAAACCCACAGAGGCGTTGGAGGAACCTCTGATCTAGAGCCAGCTGGTCAGAAGCACAGGTGATGACCTGGGGCTTGTAAGTGGCATCTGAAGGGAGCAGGAGGTAGTGAAGGGCAAGACTGAGCCCTTAACCTGTGGGATTTAATATCACCTCCAGGTAGATAGTTTCAGAACTGAGTCAAATTTGTGAGGGCACCCCGTTAGTGTTTGCTGAGAATTGGAGAATCGTTTGATGGCATGGAAAAACAAAACATGTTGGGGTACATCAAAGCTATGGTTTTTCCAGTAGTCATGTACAGATGTGAGAGTTGGTTCATAAAGAAGGCTGAACACCAAAGAATTGACACATTTGAACTGTGGTGTTGGAGAAGACTCTTGAGAGTCCCTTGGACTGCAAGGAGGTCAAACAAGTTAATCCCAAAGGAAATCAACCCTGAATATTCACTGGAAGGACTGATACTGAAGCTGAAGCTCTAACACTTTGACCCCACCTGATCAAAGAGCTCACTTACTGGAAAAGACCCTGGGAAAGATTGAAGGCTAAAGGAGAAGGACAGAGTATGAGGTGGTTGGATGGCAACACCGACTCAATGGACGTGAGCTGGAGCAAACTCGGGGAGATGGTGAAGGACAGAAGAGCCTGGCGTGCTGCGGTCCATGGGGTCGCAAAGAGTCGGACATGACTTAGCAACTGGACAACAACAGGCTCAGGAAAGAAAAAGACATGGTCCCCCTTCTTATGTTCTAAGAGCCTGAAGAATGGCCTGAATTGGTGGTCTGAATACGAGCCTCTGGAAGGAAGCAATCCTATAGACTTAGAGCAGCACAAAGAAGTGATCGCTCCTACCGTGTGGGATGCAGGTCAGTACACAGGCTCGGGGAGCCGGGGAGGAGGATTTGAGCCAGGCTCTGAGATGGGTCATCGGGTGCAGAGTTCTCGGTGCATGTGGAAGAAACAGCCTCTTTGGGCTGGAGACATGGGGCTTCTGCAATTCTGGGCTCTCAGTGACAACTGGGTGAGGGTGGGGAGTGAGGGAGGGGGCCCCACTGAAGTGGCCTTACAGGCGAGATGCCATGGTGGCCTTTAGGTGGAAAGCAAAGGGGCCTGACTTGAGATCTAGGAAGGTCACCCTGGCTGTAGGGGGGGGGGGGGGGGGGGGCAAAGGCACCTGTGGGGAGGCAATCACAGAGGTCCTGGGAGAAGGATGGAAGCCAGTGTGAGCAAGGATGCCCACGAAAGGAAGAAGAGGGCAAAGCTGATGGTACCCACGCCGGCACCCAGAAGAAGAGCTGAAAGGACAAGATAGGGGGCAGAGGAAGCGACCTTGGTGGTGGCACGATGTCCCCCAAGACCTTCTCTGTGTTTGATCCTTTACTGCTCTGGGGCTCATTTTCCCTGTTGGTACAGAGACCCCTGAAGTTCTCACAGCCAACAGTCTCTGAGTGGAAGGCCTCAATGAGACGGTACCACGGTCCCCATCGGCCGCTCTCTGGAGGTGTAGTTCCACCGAGTGTCCAGCAGAGGGCAGGGCGGCCCACGTCCTTCTTTTCAAGAAAGCGAGGGCTCAAGAGGAACTGTTTCCCCCAAAAGTGTGGCTCTTGGCATCTGTGTCAGTTTGGGCCGTCTGGTAAGCAATCATTGAGTTGGAGTTAGGGTGCAAGAGGCTGGCTGATGCTTAAACTTGTGAGAGATGGGGAGGGAGGAAGCAGGATTGGCGGGGACGGCCTCAGACCTAGATGCAGACCTGACAACATCCTGCAGCCAATCTGCAAGTTCTTTCTTGAGGAGGGATCAAGCAGAACACACAACCTCCTCTTTCTCCAAGCACAGTCCTCCACGACCAACCCATATTCCACCTGTCTGCTCCTGGCTGGTGAGTCTCCTCCGCCCTTCCTAAACCCTTTGCTTTCAGGTCAGCTTTCAGGACCTTGAGGGCAGGGAGCCAGGCCTAAGCTGGTCTTATTAATGGGTCTGATATGAGAGAAGAGCCGGGACAACCCGCGGGGCCAGAGGAACCAGAGCCCAGCCCTCCTCACCCTGTCTGGGGTTTGCCCAGAGGAACACCCACTCTTCGGGATTCCCTATAGCACAACGAGTGTAATCTTCCCCACCTGCCACCAGGGATAGGACACAAAATGGGAATGCAGGGGGGGGGGCCACGCTTCCCCCAAGGGAACAGCCCACAAGCAGCATGAGAGCCCCGTGGTTTAAAGGGCTCTGGGCCTCCCCCACACCCGAGCATGACTCCACGTCTTGGTGCTGGTGGGGGCCCAGAAAAGGAAGCTTCAAAAGTGAATTTCCGGAATCAGATCTGAGGGTGCTCAAGGAGATAAGCAGTGGGCTTGGGGACTAGGCTGGGAGGGGAGTGGGGCTTCTCCTGCATGTGTCACCCAGGCTGCCCCCTCTTCTCAATTCCTCTCAGGCACCGTGATGCCCATCTGCCATTTTGGAGGGCTTGGGCAGTGCCTGCGGCTCCACTCTCCCGGGTCCAGATGGCCATCCCATCCGCCGCTCCCCCTACTCCCCCCACTGGCCTCACCCCCTGGCCCACTCAGATCAAGGGCCTGGGCAAAGCCAACAGTGCCTCCCAGCACCTTCTCCTTCCAGAGAAGAGGGTCCTTGGTTGTCATGGAGACCAGAACTGCCCATCATCCCTCAGCCTTCCTGTGGGGAGGGAGGCAAATGGCTGGGGTGGGCGTCTGGATGATGGACAGATATCCAGATAAAGATAGTAGGAAAAAATGGCTACCTCCCCCAAATGCACACGCACACACACACATACACACACACACACACATCTAGAGCTTGAAAAGTCATAGGCAGAGAGCACAAGGTTTGTTGTTACTGTGACCCATTATTTTGTACGGGATTGAGCGAGTGTCAGGAGGGATGTAGTCATGTGCAGGACCATGTGTCTGTGTGAGTGGGACACATTTCAGTGAGTCTTCATGTACAAGACCATGTTTATCCTGCTTGTGTGTTTGGCAGGCCTGTGTGTATAGTAGTATGTGAGAATGTGTGTAAAGTAAAGAATATGCCTATGAGTATTAGCATGAGTGTGCAGTGGTGTGTGCACACACAAGTGAATGTGGATGAGTTGGGAGTTATCAGTGCCCTGTTATCCCTGTTATCCACTGATCTTGTCCCCAGTGTGAGCTATTTGGGACTCCCCAGTTCTACAGTGAGGTATGAGGGAGAGAACCTTGGGAGACCCAAGAAGGAGAAGGGGCCCTGATGGAAAGACCTGGCCAACTCCCTTGGCCTCATGGTCAGATTATACAGCCTCTCCGCACCTCGATTCTCCTCAGACTGCAAGCTCCCTGTACAAGGATTATATTTCCCCCTTGAACTGGGAGCCTTTCCAAGGTAGGTCCTAATTTTCTCCTAAAATCAGAAATTCTCAGAGGGTAGGGCCTGTATCTTTAAATGCTTGTTGGAAAAGCATTCCCAAACAAAATGCAGGATGCCCTGTTAAATTTGAATTTCAGATAAAACATGAATTTTTTAATATAAATGGACTCCAAATATTACACTGAATATATTTATATGAAAAAATTACTCATTGTATCTTAAAATTCAAACTTAACTGGGAATTCTGTTTTTTTATTTGCTAAATCTGGCAACCCCATACTGGAAGCCCCCCAAAGACACAAATAGACTGAAAATCAAAAGTCAAAAAAGATATTCCATGCAAATAAAAACCAAAATAGAGCTAGGTGGCTATATATATTAATTGCAGACAAAACACATTTCAGAAAAAAAATTGTTACAAGAGATTGGGATGTTATATATTCATAAGAGGGCCGATTCATTAAGAAGATATAATGGTATAAACAAAAATACTCCTAACAACAGAGTTCCAAGATATATGATGCAAATACTGACAGAATTGAAGGGAGAGATACACAGTTCTACAATAATAAGTGGAGATTTCTGTACCCCACTTTCAATAATGCAAAGAACAACTAGAAAGAAGATTGATAAGGGAATAAAGGACTTGAACAGAGCTGTAAACCAAATATATCTGACAGACACATACAGTGCCCTCCACACAACAACAGCAGAATATATATTCTTGTCAATGCTCATGGAACATTCTTCAGGACAGACCACATGTTAGGTCACAAAACAAGTTTCAATAGTTTTTTTGTTTTTTTCTCATTTAAATTATCCAAATCACCACACTGGGATGAAACTAGAAACCAACAACAGAAAAGAAAGCTAGAAAATTCACAAATATTTGGAAATTAGGCAACAAACTCCTAAACAATCAGTGGGTCAAAGAAGAAATCACAAGGCAGATAAAGTTAGAAAATACTCTGACCCATTAAGAACAAACTTACCATACCCAAACTTCTAGTACTCAGCATAGCAGTACTTAGAGGGAAATTTGTGCTGTAAATGCCTACATTCGAATAGAAGAAAAGATCTAAAAAAAAAAAATGACTTTGCATCTTAAGAAACTAGAAAAAAGGGCAAACTAAACCCAAAGCAAGCAGAAGGAGGAAAATAATAAAGACTAAAGCAGAGATTCCCTGGTGGCTCAGAAGGTAAAGAATCTCCTGTGATGAGGGAGACATGGGTTTGATCCCTGGGTCAGGAAGATACCCTGGAGAAGGGAATAGCAACCCACTCCAGTATTCTTGCATGAAGAATCCCATAGACAGAGGAGCCTGGCGGGCTACAACCTATGGGGTTGCAAACAGTCAGACACAACTGAGCAACTAACACTTACTTACTTAAAGAAAATAGAGAATAGGAAAAATTGAGAACACCAGTGAAACAAAAAGTTGACTCTTTGAAAAGACCACAAATTTGACACACCTTTAACTAAGCAAAAAGAGAGAATACTCAAGTTACTAAAATCAAGAAATGAAATTGGAGATATTACTACCAACTGCACAGAAATGAAAAAAGATTGTAAGAGAATATGAACATCTGTATAACAAAAAAAAATGAATAGCATAGATGAAATGAACAAATTCCTAGAAAGATACAAACTACCAATATTAACTCAAGAAGAAATAGAAAATCTAAATAGACCTATATATAGTGAAGAGATTGAATCAATAAAGAAAACTCTCCCATTAAAGAGAAACCCAGAACCAGATGGCTTCACTGAAGTCCTCTACTCATTAAAAGAAGAATCAGCACTGATCTTTTCTCCAACTGCTCCAAAATAAGAGAAAAAAGGAATACTTTTTCATTCGTTCTATGAAGTCACCATTATTTCCATACCAAATCCAAAGATGTTACATGGAAAGAAAACTGTAATAGCCCTTGTGAACGTTAGATGGTCTATGTTTAAATAACTGCTATCTTTATTATTGAATGTGTGGTTTTCAAATGTGTCTTGTAGCCAAAGAATTCCAGTAAAATATCTCACCATTTTTTTTCACTCTATTTAGTAAAGGGTAAATAATAAAAAGTGCCAATATACAATACATTTTTTATTATTTACCCTTTAATAAATATTGTTTTCAAGATGTAAACTCCCGATTATACAATGGACCTTACACACCTAAACTAAGCTACTCTATGGAAATGTTTGGAGATCAATTAAATTATAATGAAATCCTTCAAACCATCCTCTGACATAGTTTCTATCTCAGTAGATTCAAAATTACCAATAATTACAGTCATTATGAAGATGAAGAAATAGAAGTTGAGTTACTCAATTTTGTCATCTTTCTAAACCATGGGTCAAATTACATCAATGTTCTTTGTCCTGCATGTGTGGATGTGAGAGTTGGACCATAAAGAAAGCTGAGTGCCAAAGAATTGATGCCTTTGAACTGAGGTATTGGAGAAGAATCTTGAGAGTCCCATGGACTTCAAGGAGATCAAACCAGTCAATTCTAAAGAAAATCAGTCCTGAATATTCATTGGAAGGACTGATGCTGAAGCTGAAGCTCCAATACTTTGGCCAAACTGACTCATTGGAAAAGACCCTGAGGCTGGGAAAGATTGAAGGCAGAAGGAGAAGGGGACGACAGAGGATGAGATGGTTGGAAGGCATCACTGACACGATGGACATGAGTTTGAGCAAGCTCAGTGAAGGACAGGGAAGCCTGGCATGCTGCAGTTCCTGGGGTTGAAAAGAGTCAGACACAACTTAGCAACTGAGCAACAACAATAATCTACACCAAAGAAACAAAGATATAAACTGTATTGCAATTTCTGGGATTTGTTGTGAAATGGAATTTTTAGAATTTCTACCAAATCTATTCGTATACTTTTTCTAATTATTTACTTATCTATTGCTTCATGTAAAAGTAATTTTTAAGTTAAAATTAACTTCTTTAGTGAATTATGAGCAAAGATAGATGGACAAATATGGCTTTACTTTGCCCTGAACATGAATTTGAGAAGATCAAATTGGATGCTGTCATTCACAGATTTGCAGAAACTGTAATGTTATTATTTGCCACTGTGACTAATATAGAAATGTAGGTTTTTCTCCATTTCAAAAAACACATTAATGTCATGAGAAAGTATTGATCATTACTATTTTCCTTTTTTGTACTTCTATTAAAGTTTTTATTGGCTGAATATATGAGAAGTTCAAAAAAACATTTTCACCACATTTTTCCCATTCATTTTTGTGATTTCTTTGCAAGATTATAACTGAGAGTGTTTGTCGTATGGGATAAGGGATGATTCCCCCACTCTGGGTGTCAGACCCACTAGGAGGGCGACTGACTGGGAGAGACCATTTGTCTAAAGCTTGAGGAACAGACCTGCCCCAGGCTCCTGCCCGCCTCACTTCCTTCTGGATCCTTCCTGCATAGCTAGGAATAAATAGGGCTTCCTCAGTGGTTCAGTGGTAAAGAATCGGCCTGCAAAGCAGGAGACTCGGAAGACACAGGTTCAATCCCTAGGTCGGGAAGATCCCCTGGAGAAACGAACGGCAACCGTCTCCAGTATTCTTGCCCGGAGAATCCCACTGACAGGGGAGCCCGGAAGGCTACAGTCCATAGGGTCACAGAGCCTGACATGACTGAGCACAGGCAGGCATGTTGCACAGGAATAAATAACACTTGCCAGGGCTCCGCTGACACACTCCAGTCCTAATGCTGCTTCCACAGTATCCCCCTCGCCCCCAGCCTGGCTGCCTCCTCTGCCACGTGGCTCCAGGCCCCCAGCCAGCAGGGAGGCAGACCAGGGTGAGAGCAGAAGGGAGCCTCAAGGTGTTAATTGGTGCTAAAGAATTCCTGCAACCCCATCTTTCCTCCACTGCTGAGGCGAGGCAGCTGAGAACCGTGCCAGCTTTGCACTTTTTGGCCTGAAGTCAAGCAGCCCCTCCCCCATGCCCTCGCTGCCCTGCTAGGGACGGGAAGGAGGGCAGGGCGGGGGAGGATGTTCATAATAGAACGTCAGCCCTTTCTCTGTGCCAGCATCCTTCCTAAGCACTTCTCATGTGTGTTACCCGTTTGACCTTGATGACAAGGTAGGTGCTATTAGAAATCTCCTTTTACAGCTGAGAAGCAGCTCAAATGTTCTGAGTCCCTGACCCAGGCCAAATACAGACTAAGCCCTGGGAGGTGGCTGCTGCCCTCATCCCCGTTTGATAGAGGAAACTGGGGCCCAGAGAGGCTGAGTAATTCAACCAAGGTCGCAGAGCCAGGGCACAGCAAAGGTAGCATTTGGACTCAGACCTGGGTAACAGTAAAGCCTTTGGTCCCTGATAACCACATAGAACATAGGTGGTTCTACGTGTGCTCTGAGGGGAGTGCATGCTAAGTCGCTCAGTCGTATCTGACTCTTTACGACCCCATGGACTGTAGACTGCCGGGCTCCTCTGTCCATGGGATTCTCCAGACAAGAATACTAGAGTGGGTTGCCATGCCCTCCTCCAGGTCATCTTCCTAGCCCAGGGGTCAAACCCACATCTCTTATGTCTCCTGCATTGGCAGGCAGGTTCTTTACCTCTGGCGCCAGCTGGAAAGCCCATCCCACTTGAAATCTAGACTTCGATACAGTGGTAGATACCAAGGGGAAACTGGCTCCTCCCCTCCCCTTTAACCTTGGGCCACATCTTCTGGGAGTCAGGACACTAACCCGGCTTGCTTCCTGGCCCTGGATGCTTTGCTTCCCTGGGCTACGTACTGGCTGCCCTGTCATCCCGCTGTGACCCATTCCTGCTCCACGGCCCTCCTCTGTGGTTAAGAGGCAAGTGAGGCTTCAGGCTTCTGACTTTCCCTCCTCCACCTTGACTTTCCTCCCCCGTCCTGGGTGGGGAAAGAGGCCTGTACTGCCCTGTGCTCCCAGGGTGAATGCAGCAGAGGGCAGGGCCCAGCTGTGGCCCAGCTGTGGCCTCTCTCGGCTACTGATTTGGTGAGTCTCAAATGGAAGTGTTGCAGCACCAATACAGCAAAGTGGACCTTATAGATACATGCACACAGACACACACACACACACACACACACACACACACACACACACACACACTCACTCACACCTGACTCAACTGATCTTGTAGCAACTGGAGGATCCAAGGTCTCCTGGGGGAGGCAGGATGTCCAGTAGAAGACTTGGACGAGCTGAGCCCCACTTTCCCTCTTGGGTCTGATATTTTCTGTTCTTCAAGTTCTAGGCTTCAGTTTGCTCACCTGTAAAATGGACATAATAAAGGCACCTTCCTCGTGGAGTTACTGTAAGAAGGGAAACAGGGCATATCATATGCTTAAGACTAGTCCTGGTTCATAGTAAGTCCTACAGAAGTGTTGGATATGGGACGTCATTTGTCATGAAGCTGGTGCCCAGTCATCAGGCAATGGGGCCACCTCCTCGGGTGCCCTCCAGGGTCAGCCTGGGCCATCTGGGGGCAAACCTGGAGGTTAAGTACAAGCAAGGAGTCTTCTGGAACCTACTTTGCTGCTGATCAGCTGTGTACACAGGGCAAGCTGCCTGTCCTCCACCCACCAGCCCTCCCCACTTCTCCCACCCCATGCTTCAGTTTCACCAGTTGTAAGGATTAAATGAGACATGTATAGAGGGCTTAACACAGGGCCTGGGTATAAACAGGGGCTGCCACCACCACCGTCACCATCACCACCACTTGCCACTTACTCTCTGAGAGGTTGTCATGGGGTTGAGAGTGAAGAAGAACAAGCATTACTGTTTGTAAACCATTACTTGGTCCATAGCAAAGGATATTGGGCCCCCAAAGTCAAAATGACAGACTTGAACTCCCACTGCAGAGTTCTGGCACAACTGGGCTGTAAACACATAATAGAATCAATCCCTTATATCAATAAACTAACTTGTCGTCTGCAAACTCTTTCCACTGACATTAGCTTCTTTATCCCAGCCTGAGACCTGTGTGGTTTTGCCCCACTTTTAAAAATAGATTTTTTTTTTTTTAAGAGCAGTTTTAGGTCCAGAGCAAAACTGAGCAGAAATTACAGAGACTTCCCCTATGCTCCTTGCCCCTCCCTACACAGACCCAGCCTCCCCCCAGTATCAACATTCCCCACCAGAGGGCACATTTGTTACAACCCATGAGCCTACCTGGATGCATCCTGATCACCCAAAGCCCACACTTTGCAGTTCACTCTTGGTGTTGTATGTTACAAATTTCAGCAAATGTATAATGACATGTATCAATCATTACAGTATCATACAGACCATTTCCAACTGCCTTAAAAATCCTCTGTGCTCCAACCATTCATTCCTCTCTGCCTTAACTCCCGAAAACTGCTGATCTTTTTACTATCTCCATGGTTGTGCCTTTTCCAGAATGTCACATAGATGGAATCATATAGTATGTAACATTATCATATTGGCTTCTTTTACTTTGTAACATGCATCTAAATTTCCTCCACGTCTTTTCATGACTTGATAGCTTATTTCCTTAGTGTTGAATAATATTTCATTGTCTGGAGGTTTATTTATCCATTACCTGCTAAAGGATATCTTGGTTGCTTCCAAGTTTGGGCAATTATGAATAAAGTTGCCTACTACCATAGACATCCAGGTGTAGGTTTTCATGTGGATGTGCTTTCAATTCCTTTGGGAAACTCCAAAGAGTGTAATTGTTGGTTTGTAGGGTGAGGGTATGTTTAGTTTGGCAAGAAACTGCCAAGCTGTCTTCCAGAGTGGCTCACCATTTTGCATTCCCACCAGCAATGAATAAGAGTTCCTGTTGCTCTAGACAGTCAACAGCATTTGGTATTGTCAGTGTTTTGGAGTTTAGTCCCCATTTTGCAAATAGGAGACTAAGGTGCATAGAGGTTTAAGGCTTTGCTCAGGCAATGACAGATTGCCTCCTGCTTCACTGCCTTCCTGCAGCGTAACTCTCACAGTGTGCGATCTGATGTGTGTGCTTTGGCTAAGGAGTCATTTTCCAGTGGGGTCTGTGCCTTCCCCAGCAGGCCTGGGAAAAGGTCTCCCCTTTAGGGAGAAGCTACTCTTGTAGTCACCTGGGCAAGCAGTTTGGCAGAGGGAACACTGGAAGGAAGGGACAGATCTGCAGGGTCCGTTGTTTCTCTTAACCTCTGTGCTGGCTGGGTGGTGTGGACTTGGAAACAAATCTGAATCTTAGCTCTATCGCTCATGAGCTATGTGAATGCATGTAAGTCATTTAGCCTTAGCCCTTAGTTTTTCCCCACAATCTTGACTCCAGCTTGTGATTCATCCAGCCACAAAATTAAAAGACGCTTGCTCCTTGAAAGAAAAGTTATGACAAACCTAGACAGTGTATTAAAAAACAGAGACATATTTTGCCAGTTAAGTTCCATCTACTCAAAGCTATGGGTTTTCCAGTAGCCATGTATGGATGTGAGAGCTGGACCGTAAAGAAAGCTGAGGGTCAAAGAACTGATGCTTGCAAACTATGGTGCTGGAGAAGACTGTTGGAGAGTCCCTTGAACTGCAAGGAGATCAAACCAGTCAATCTTAAAGGAAATCAATCATGAATATTCATTGAGAGGACTGATGCTGGAGCTGAAGCTCCAATACTTTGGCCACCTGATGTGAAGAGCCCACTCAATGGAAAAGACCCTGATGCTGGGAAAGATTGAGGGCAGGAGGAGAAGGGGCGACAGAGAATGAAATGGCTAAATGGCATCACTGACTCAATTGGTATGAGTTTGAGCAAACTCCAGGAGACAGTGAAGGACAGGGAAGCCTGATGTGCTGCAGTTCATACAGCTGCAAAGAGCTGGACATGACTTAGCAACTGAACAAAAACAACAACCAAAGATTCTCCACCTGCCAAATGGATGCAATTTCATGGGGTTGTTGGGAGGATCAAAGTGCCTGCATGCAGCACAACAATTATCTAGAACTTAGATCACTTATATTCATAAGAGGTAATGGTCTGTAGTTTCCTTTTCTCATGATGTCTTTGTCTGGGACTTGGTATCAGGGTAATTCTGGCCTCATAGAATATGTTAGGGGCTACTGTAGGTCTTGATCATGACCTTGTAAAACCTCGAGGGAAACTTCTGGGTGGCGATTCATAAACTGGTGTCCTCACTGAGAGACAAGACCAGGGGATACAATGTAAGGAATTAGCAAAGTGCCCACCAAATGGGCTGGTCAGAGGGCCTGGGGAACCACAAGTAAGACAGTAGGTGTGCTTTCAAACTCTCCTGCTGTTCCCCCCTGAGGTTCAGAGAAGTCCCGAAAGCTTCACCTGTCCCATCTTTGGTGGAGGGAATACAAGTACTTGAACCAGTTGAGGCTGACAGTACCACCCAAACAAGCTGCCTGGGTGCCTGGACTGGACCCTGCCCGGGGTCCCCATCTCCCTCCTTCAAGTACTCTCTAACCTTTCCCCCAGGCAGGGAGTTGGCACGGTAACTGCCCACCAGGAGCTTCAGGACTCACACACACCGGGGAGCTGTCCCAGAGCCCTTGAGGCCAAGCTCCAGGTCTAAGAGGGTGGTCTAGTGAGCAGGTTGTTCCCACAGCCTGGCTGGTGCCATATTGCTTTTGCAGGGTTGAGATCCTGAGAGATTGGGCCACTGGAATTGTGCTGACGCACTGATTCTGAATGATCTTCATATCAGACTCAGGACAAGTTCAGGCTTCTGGACTACCATCAGCCCACTGCTGACCCTTGGGTTTGAGCCCCACGTGTGGGTCTGTGCAGTGATTCTTGCCCATCCACTCTTTGGTCATGGTGTCACCTCTGGCCTACAGCACCAACAGTGGCAGGAGTGGTAGCAAACGTCCTTTACCCCGGTGCTAACTTCTGGGAGCACCCAGGCCACCCCCTCCACCCCACTGCAGCCTTTTATGGCTTTTGTCATTTACACTTGAACACTGTGAATGGTCAGTTTATGATCAGAAAACAAATGACCCTTCTCGTGCTCCTGCACACTGGGTAGGGCTTGCATTTACGGTCATCATCAACAAAGCAGAGCCTTTGAGACAGTCGTTAGAAGCCAGAATTCGTGGCAACAGAGCGGATGCTGCAGTGTCAGGAGTAAGTCGGCAGCCAGCAGTAAGGGTAGCAGGAAACGGCAGAGGCGAGAAGATCCACGTGGTTTCGACACAAACAGGTTCCTGTGAGCCATGATATTGTGAATAACAACAGCATTCTCACTTTTTTTCATGAAGGAAGAAAGGAAATTAACCAGGATGTCATATTTGGTGATTAAGAACATGAAGAGATGGTTCCTGGACCTGAGCAGGAAAAGATGGTTCTTGGACCGTATGAAGAATCTTCACATGCCCTGATTGGACAATCAGCAAAATATGTTAAGACCTTTTCTCTGCTCATTCATTGATAAGTCACAACACCTCATAAGGGCCAAGAATTTCATATTGCATTTAAAAATCAAGTTGTTGATCTAGACAAGGGTGCTAAAGAGAAAAACCACAGGCCCCAGATGGTGTCGTTTTGTGCTAAAGCCCATGATACCAACCCTAGATTTAGTATCTAACGGAATTACAGTTTCAACCTTCACTAGAAATGTAATCATAATCAACCAGTCTGGAATTTTATGGTTACCACCAATGAGGTAATCCATCAAGAAGGCCCTTTCCTCGCCCCAGAGAAAAAGGCAAGCTGCAAGATAAAAGCCCTTGTCAGTCCCTTCCCCACCAAAAGAGGACATCCAGACCTAAAAATAATTCTCTTTTCTTGTGTGAATAACTCTTGCCTCGCCTGTCTTTCTATAAAAACCTTTCATTTTGTCCAGCCCCTCAGAGCTCCCTTCTATCTGCAGCATGGGATGCTGCTCAATTGATAAAATGCCTAATAAAGCCAATTAGATCCTCAAATTTACTCACTTGAGTTTTGTTTTTTTAACAAGGGTCCCACACACACACAAATTTGCTAGAGGCCCTGCATGTGCTAAGAGTAGCTATGACTGAGAGAGATAAACCCCGTTCTTGCGAACTGAAGTTCTGATCATCTCAGAGTAGCCAGAGAAGACCCTGGAGACCGTCTGGTTCAAAGCCGGCTCTTTACAAAAGATGAAGGACTTGAGATGCAGCACTGGCAAATGCCTCAGGGTATTTAACATGGACAAGCTGCGAAGTGCTGGGAGCATAGTGGAGGGAGAGGATGGACTATCCCTGTGGCTTTCTGCTGAGCACTGAAGTGTAGCCAGATCTGACCAGCCTGGAGAAGAATGGAAGAGAGCAATCCTAGGGGCAGGCACAGAGGGGTGGGGATGAGTGAGACCTGGGGGTCCTGCCGGGGGCTGGTCTGGCTGTGGGGCTCCTGGGGAGGGGCTGCTGGGCTGTAACTGGATCTTCAAGACCTCGCTCCCAAGCTCTGAGGTCCATCCTCACTCTCCAAACTGAGGCACGTGTCTCCCATGAGCCTCTCAGGACTCCTGCCATCTCCACTCCTGGGTCTGTCTTCAGGTTTAACCTCAGACAGGCAAGCGGGGCTTAACCAGGACAGGACCTGCAGCCATGAAGTTTGCACAGAATTTCAAGCCAAAGCAGGAAACGTCAAAGCTATAGTTTCTTGCTGGACCTGTTTCAGGCACCTTCGGTCACCCTTCTGCTCCCCGCCAGATTTGTAATCTTGTCCTTAGAGGAAAGACTTTGAAAGCCACTGACTGGTTAAGATATTGAAGCCCATGTTCAAATATAACTATGTTACCTGGGACATAGAATTTCTCTGACAGGGTGTTTACCGTACTTTATGATGAAAATCAACGATTCTCCGTATCCCCTGGAGGGCTTATTTCAACAGTCTGCTGGACCCTGAATTGGTAAACTTGGTGTAGGGCCCACAGATCTGCATTTATAACAAGCCCCCATGTGAAGTTGATGCTGGTTTGGGACCCACACTTTGAGAACATTTGCAACGAGTGTTATTTCAAAGTTTAGATCCAAAAAGCCCTAAAGGCTGGAAATCTGGTTTCTAGGGCCCAAGTTGCTCTGATAAGGGACTGCTTTCACCTTCTGTTGGTGGTAGTGGCACAGCAGGTTTTTTCCTCTTTTTTCTTTTTTTTCCCCAAAGATTTTTCTACTGAAATAAAATGTTTGTCAATGGACGGTTCTCAAATAGATGGGGTTTTGCAATCCCATTACAAAAATGAGTGAAACCAAGCCAATTGCTTCACTTGGAGATGGGGCTCTGGTTAGACTTGGGGGGGGGGGGGCAGCAGAGGATGAGATGGTTAGATAGCATCAGTGACTTAATTGATGTAAATCTGAGCAAGCTCTGGGAGATAGTGGAGGACTGGGAAGCCAGGTGTGCTGCAGTCCATGGGTTGCCAAGGGTCATTCACAACGTAGCGATTGGAGAAGGGAAAGGCTACCCACTCCAGTACGCTGGCCTGGAGAATTCCATGGGCTGTACCGTCCATGGGGTCACAAAGAGTCGGACATGACTGAGCAACTTTACTTCACTTCACTTATCAAGTGAAAAACAACAGTAAGAACTCAGACTCCTGACTCCCTTCCCGAGACTCTGTGAGCATGCTCAGTCATGTCTGTGAGATGCTGGGGCAGATGCTCAGGGCTGTGGAAAGTGCAACAAAGATTCGGTCTTGCCTGGGCCTTGAGCCCGCTCTGCTAAATGTGAGCTGTGAGCCTAGGCTAGCCACATCATCTCTCCCAGCCTCAATTTCCTTTCCTGATAAATGGGGAAGATAATAGTTGTTTAGTCCAACACATACATATACTATATTTATATTAGTATTAATAGTTCTTGGCACATAGTAAGTACTGTATAGATGAACAGAATGATGATGTTAATGATAGTGATGATGTTAATTATTAGCAAGACATTCCTCCCTGTAATGCATATTGTTGTTCAGTCACCTACTCATGTCCCACTCTTTGTGATCCCATGGACTGCGGCACGTTAGGCTTCCCTGTCCTTCACCATCTTCCAGAGTTTGCTCAAACTCACGCCCATTGAGTAGGTGATACCATCCAACCATCCCATCCTCTTCTCACATTAAACATTAATTACGATTTTTTTAAAAAAACAGTTGTTTAGTCCACTCTACTCTGACTTGAAAATCATGAGAACTGAAAGACTGAATGTTGGAGATACTGTTGATTTCTCATAGTAGTCACAGGACTTATGGAGTGGATACACTGCACCAAGTGCCTTCTCTCATTTACACTGCATAACAGCTCTGTGGGGCCACTGCTATTATTATCTTCATGATGAACGAAAGAAGACGGGATACCGGGAGATCAGAGAGCTGTCCTGATGACACGGTGTGGGGGAGGGGAGCTGGGGTTTGAACCTGTATATCACATCTGCAGAGCTGGGCACCTAACCACCTCTCTATGTGAGAGAGGACTGTGTTTCTGGAGCAGACCTGTCCCTGGGCTGCACGTGTCGAATCTGCTGGGAAGCCCTGCAGGGTGAGCCATCCGCCCTTTCTGCAGCCGTCATGGCCCCAGAAAGAGATAGGAGGGCAGAGCTCTTGGGGAAGGCTGACCCTGAGCCTAGTTCCAAGGCTCCTCCCTCCATCATCCGTTTCCATACCCCACCCACCCGAGTGCAGTAAACGGAATAAGCCATCCAGTCCCGCACGCATGGGTACAAGCTCCCAGAGAGGCTCGAGGACGAAGAACCCGCTGCCCAGGTGGAGGTGTCCGCAGTGAAGGATGCAGCCCTCAGAGGGCCAGACGTGCCTGCCTCCAGGTAGCTCACCAGTCATCACCCCTCAGATATGGGGTGCGAGAGGGCACCCCAGGAGCAGCCCAGCAATTCGCCCACACCAGAGTCAGCATGTGTATGTTGTACAGAGGCCACGGGGAAAGGGGGTGAGAGCTGAAGAGACAGAGTGAGGGGGACAGAGAAGACAGACACGGCCACAGGGACGGGGAGGGAAACAGAGATGAGGAAGGCTGCAGAACAAGAGCAAGCAGATGCGGTCAGAGGACAGAGCTGGGGGAGAGACGGGAGGCAGAGAGAAACAGTAGTCAGGGGGAGGTGGAGAGGGGAGAGCCCCACACCCAGACGTGAAGAGCAGCGGCGGTGCTGCTCGAGGGGGCAGAGCAGGACTTGGGTGTCGTGAAGTAGGAGGAGGACACAGACACGGAGCACGGAAAAGCGGATGCACCAGTGGAGACAGGGAACGGGGGAGAGGGGATGGGCGGACAATAGAAAAGAAAGGGGGAATGAGGGGCCGAAAGGATTAAATGCAGGGAAGGGTATTGAACACGGTACTTGCTGTATGCTGGAATTACCAAGAGCTATTAAACACACAAACAGGAAATAATAAAACAATGAAGAAGTGCAGAAAAGAAGGCGGCTCAGAGGGTTATGGAAAGTAGCACAGAGCCTGGGCACCCAAACCATCCCCGTCAGAGTCCAGGAAGGCTACCTAGAAGAGGTGACATCTGAGGAAAGAATGCGGAAGAGTCTGGCAGGGGGAGAGAAAAATAAGAGTGTGATGAGACAGACAACATGCAGATGCAGGGGTTGGAACAGGTTTGGAGGACCCTGTTGGGACCTCATCCCGAAGGCAGCTGGGAACTCTGGTGGGTTTCAAGGAGGCAGGTGTGTGTGTGTGTGTGTGTGTGTGTGTGCGCGCGCGCGTGTTTGATCAGGGATGCCTGAGCTGCTGGGTGGAGAGTGGAGTGATTAGCACAAGGCAGGAGGCAGGAGCGGAAGGGAAGGAATTGAGGGACAGTGTGAGCTGCAGGGCTTGATGACTGAGTACCCGAGGGCAGGTGGTGTGTGGGTGTGTGTCCGGGCATGAACAAGGCAGCCAGGGAGGACTGCAAGAACTCCTCCCTCCTATAGGGCTTCACAGCTTTGATGATCTTCCTCCCCGAGTCCTGTGCTACAGTGCAGCCCCCACCCATGGTCTGGGATGTGCGCTCACATCTGCGGGTCTTTCCAGGAAGACTGCAAGCTTCTTGCAGGCAAGGGCCAAGCCCTCCTAATTCTGCACAGTGGCATCCAACATAGGGTCTGGGGAAAAGCTCGGCAAACAAACACACGAGGCGGATCAGAGCCTGACGTCGACATGCCGCCCTAGGGCATGCTGGGACTTGAGCCAAGAGGTTACTAAGGCTGAAGCTACAGGTGCCCATGGCAGCCCAGTTGGATTGGCAAGCAGTTATCCAGCATCTCCTATGTGTCAACTATGTTTGTGATTAAGAAAAGAGAGAGACAGAACACATGGTCACAGCCCCATCAAAAGAGACAGGACAAATATGTTTAATTATGAGAGTTATACTACAGTGTGAATCAGGCAGCTGTGGAGATAGTGTCAGGAGAGCTACATAGAGGTTTGAGCTGGGATTTGAAAGATGAATAGGAGTTTGGCATGCAGAGAAAGAGGGGTAAAGGCATTCAAGGCTGAGGAGAGAGCATGGTTTACAGCACCGAGACATGAAAGAGTCTAAAGGAGACCAGAGCTTCTACTGCAAATGCTTATGTATTCCACAATTTTTACTGTGTCCGCTCTGGTTTCACCTACAGCTCAGTGGGTGGTCCAGTAGAGATCAGACTTAAACTAACAGCATCCCACCTCCAGTAAGAGCTGGGGGGTGGTGGTAGTGTTTTCCTACTTTCTGGCCCAGGGCATTCTCCAAGCTGAAGGAATGCCATAAGGGGCAGTCCTCAGACAGTGGGGGGGAGGAGTCCATGGATGAATGCCCACTGAATGACTCCTGGCAGGCAATCCTGGCCACATCCCAGACGTCTCTGGGGAAGTGGGCCCCCTTGGCCCCAGCAGTGACCTTGAGAACAAACAATATAAAGCCATTTTTTTTTTCTTTCTCCAATCTTAATTTTTTTTTCTTAACATATATATTTTATTGAAGCATAGTTGACTTGCAATCTTTCAGGCGCACAGCAAGGTGATTCAGTTATACATACGTAAAAGTGAAAGTCGCTCAGTCATGTCTGACTCTTGGCGACCGCATGGACTGTACAGTCCCTGGAATGCTCCAGGCTAGAACACTGGAGTGCTCCAGGCTAGAACACTGGAGTGAGTAGCCTTTCCCTTCTCCAGGGGATCTTCCCAACCCAGGGAACAAAGCCAGGTCTCTGGCATTGCAGGCGAATTCTTTACCAACTGAGTTATCAGGAAAGTCCATATACACATATGTTATTTTTCAGATTATTTTCCATTATAGGTTATTACCAGATATTGACCACAGTTCCCTGTGCTATACAGTAAACCTTTGTTGCTTGTTGCGCACCTATTTTTTAAATTAGAAATCTAGCATTCTATTCATACTAAGTCAAACAAATAGAATCAAAGGTCATACACTTTTTAGGCAAAAATTTTCTAAAATATATATATTATACATATTTATAGACATGTATACAAAAGCTTTTCTACTATATAAAGCCAATTTTTATGTTGACTTTTCTTCCTTCCCAATCTCACTAATTACCCCCATTCACTCTTCCACTCCTGCTTCCTGGGATCACCTTCCAGTTAAGCCACCTGCATCCAATTCCTTTCTCAGGCTCTGCTTTGGGGAAAATCCAAACTAAGATGGGCCATGTTGCAGGGGATCAGGAGGTGGGAGGTATTGTGATACAGACAGTCAGACCACAGAAAAAGCACACGTTTCTGCGTATCTCTTAGGGGCCAAGTGCTTGACTTGCAGGGGGGCTGCCAAGTTCTTTGAGGGGGCCATTGCTCTTCCAGACCTCTGTTCTGCTTGGGGAGAGTGACAGACAGAAGGGGCAAGCCAGCAGCATGTGAAGAATCAGAAACATTTTCCTTCTGCCTTGGGAGCCTGTCACGTGGGCTGTGGGCAGCAGATTGATGTTCCTAATTACATTTGGCTTAGGCTGATATTAAGTATCTGTCTCGTTCCCAGAGCCCGCAATGCTGGCGGATGGTGGGGAAGGTGCCAAGAGGCATGCTGGGTAGCTGAGAATGACAATCTGGGATTTTAAATATCCATGAGAGAGAAACATGGATGTCGTGGTGGGGCAGGGTGGCTCATGTTCTTGAGTTGCCCTTTAATAGTTTCCAAGGGCTACAGGGGCTTCAGAAAGGTTTTGAGGTCCATCCTCCTATCTTGAGGCTGACCTGCCCAAGACAGCCCAGACAGGGCATGTGACCCCTTCTGATGCTGGACATCTTGCTAAAGGGAAATGCTTTCATGGATCCAATTTAAATTTCTTCTGCTGTAGGTCAAAGGTTTACTCTGCTTGATTTTGTTCTTGGTGGCGTTAAATATTCACTGAGCACCTACTGTGTGCCCGGGGCACACAGTAAGGGAAGACATGCCCTGGTTCTCTGAATGCTTGCGGGCTCACAGTTTGTATTGGCCAGAAACTCATGAAAACAAGACCAAACGCTGGGACTCAAATGCAACATGGGGACCCGTGGGGGATGGAGATGTCAGGGGTTTGGCAAGGAGATGGGACCGTGAGAGGCAGAGTCTAGATCAATGCAGAAGAATGAGGAGGGCATTCTTGGCAGGGGAGCAATGTGGTCAAAAGCATGAGGTCCAACATGGGAAGACACTGAGGAAGAGTCTGCACAAACGAAATGCCTGAGGCTTGTGACATCATGTGTCATGTCACATGTGTCATGACATCTCTTGGGTACAAGAGACTGAGTCAGGCATTTAAACTCCTTGTGGCTGAAAACAGGACTACTAACTGTCCAGCTACCTCCCAAGTGTGAAGCTCAAATAAGGCAGCAGGTATGAGTAGCCCTGGAATTCACAGCTCCAAGGCACAATGCCGTGCTCAATTGAAAATGACTTCTGTTCAGTGTTGGCTTTGTCACTGTGTGATCTTGGGGAGGTCCCCGTCCCTCTCTGAGACTGTTCACTCAACAGCAAACCGAGAATGGTAATTCCTTCCTCATACTATTGCATTAGGGATCACGGGCGAAAATGTAAATAAAAGTAGCAGGATGATCCACAAAGAGGTCTACAGCTGCTGATGACTATTGCTGCTCGGAACAGTGGGCTCGTCGAAGGCAGGCATCCGATCTCCTCTCTGTTCGTCCAGCGCCTTCTGCAGAGCAGGTGCGCATATCACTGTGGACACCTTCTCCTACTTGATTGAATTGTATAATCGCCGGGAGCAGAAAGACCAACACTTCCGGGCGTAGGGGGAGGCCGTGATGCGTGGCAGATCCCTCCGCCTCCATCTCCGCTAACCCCTCCCCTCCTGTTTGAGTAGTTCGGGATCTGCCGGAACCGGTTCTGCCCAGGTGCTTAGGGGGAGGACTCCTTTCAGAGACTTGCGGGGACGCCGTCGGGTGGTTGTACCCCGAGTCCCTGAAGCAGCTCCAGAGCATGGAGGGAGGGGCCCAGGTCAGGACTAGTTCACCACAGAGGCCGCACCTGTGTCCCCCCAGGGTAGCGCTAAGCCCGAGGGTCGCCCGAGCACACCTGCGGCAGGGCTCGCCCTGTCTCTGGAACGCAGCTGTCATAACCCGGGCTTCGGTGCGGAGCTCAGAGCTCGCGGCGACGTGGAAAGAGCGGGCTCCCGGAGAAGCGCCAGCCCGGCTGCACGCCAGTCGTCTCAGTCACTTCCGATCCTGACCCTCAGTTTCCTCCTCTGTAAAACTGGCTACGAGCGCCCCTGGGCCACCTTCTCGCTGCGGGAACGAGACTGAAACGGGTGCCGGGGCCGCCTCATCCTGCGGCCCCCGGTGCCGGGGTCTGCGCGAGGCAGGGGTGCAGGCTGAGTCCCGGCGGGCGGCTGCCACGCCCCTCTCGGCCCGCCGCTCGGCCCTCCCCGCCCGCCGGCCGACTCTGCGAACCTCCGGGGGCCAGCCTGGCGGTCGTTTCGGCCCGCGCGGCGCCTCGGCCATCTAGCGTGTGACTTCGCCAAAGGCCCGGGGCCAACGGGGCACGGAGAGCCCGGGTCGCCGCCCACCCCCCACCCTAGCTGGCAGGTGCCAGGACCCAGCCTCGCCCGGCCGCCAGGCGGCCGCGGGCCTGAAGGGGTTAAGGCCGCGGGCCTGGGCGCCGGCCCCGGGCTTGGCGAGCCGCTGTGCCCCGCGGCCGCGACCGATCCCGGAGGCGCGGGGCACGGCGGCTGGCGGGCGGGCGTGCGTTTCCTCCTCCTTCCGCCTCCTCCTTTGTAGCGAGTTCCCGGCCCCTCTTCCTCCCCCCGCCCCCCAGCCCGGGCCCTCTCCCTCGCTCCCTTTCTTCCTGCCTCGCCTTCCTGCGGCGAAGGAGGCTCATCTATTATAAATGCACATTCGGGGCTGACATCAGCGACGAGCGGCGGGCGAGCGCTGACGAGCGGTCCCTGCGCGCTGCCCGCCCGGAGCGCGGCCCCCAGGCTCGGCTGAGCCTCCCGCGGGGCGCGGGGAGCGCGCGGAGCCGCTCCGGACCCCCTTCCTGCCGCCGCCCGGAGCCCCCGGGCGGACCCCGGCCGCCGCCCCCGCACGCCGCGCCCGCGGCCCCGCACCGCCCCGGAGTTTCTGCATGACTGTCACAAAGGTAGGCGCCCCTGGCCCGCCGCGTCCGGGACCCGCCGGCGCTGGCAGCCCCCCCCCCCCCAGCCAGGGCTGCGGGGGGCGCGGGGGTGTGGGCGTGAGGAGGGGGCACTGTGTCCGGAAGGTGTGCCTCTCTTGCTCCCGCAGTCGCTCGAGTCCCTCGGCCCCCAGGACTGCGGAGGAAAGTGGGAGGATGCCGCTTTGGCAGTAGCTATCGTTTGGGCAGGATCCCTCTCGCAGGCTCAACCCCAGGACTGCATTTTTAACCCTTGTTTAGGATGCTGCATTTTTAACCCCAGGAGAACAGTGTCGGGCGGCTCAGTGGTGTGCCCCCCCCCTCCCCGTTGGAGCGCACCGCGGGAAGTGTCGCTGGCACAGACCGGCGCTGGGCAGTGGGTGTGGGAATGGACTTGCCGCCCTGAGGAGGCCCGCAGAGGTGAAGGCCCACCCCACCTGCCGGGCTCTGCTGTCCACCCCAGGAACTCGGGCCTGACTCCAAAAGCAGTCTGTGGGCGCTACTCGGTCCCGGGAGTTGCTGCCAGGGTTGGGAAAGATTCTGGAGTGGCCAACTTGAAGATATGGGGAAGAGCTGTGGCGGGGTAAGGAGGGGCGGCGCTCATTCTGGCAGCTCCCATGTTGCGGGAGAGTTCTTGGACCTCATCTTAGGGGCCGAGGTTTACAGGAGACATTTTGGGCGCCTAGTTGCTGCGGGAAAGAAAGAGTTAAGTGGAGAGCTGACCTGGGAAAGTGCAAAGTGCCCAGGGTTTAGGAGACCTGCCATTCACCATTCACTGCAGCTCTGTCCCGACCCCCTGGGTGACCTTGGCTGGGCCCTCCTGCTTTGGCCCTGGAGTGTGAGCATAGGAAAGATAATATGAACGCTGGGGTTGATGACCAGCAATTATTAAGAACCAGTAAGATCAAGGGTGTGAACCCACACTTTTCAGAGAGCTCAGTCAGGGTAAGGAGATCACAGCCTGGCCTTGGTCTTGGGTTTGATGAGCCGTGTACCCAAGGCCAGACTCCACCAGCTGCCCACCTGGCTCTCATAATTAGAGAGTTGGAGGTCAAAGTGGGAAGGGCAGCTTGTTTGTGGTCAGAGCAGCAGACCAGATGGTGGGTCAGCCTGGGAGCAATGGGAGAAGTGGTTCTAGCTCCATCTGATGCCCCCCAAGATCTGCTATAAGACAGCATGTTCATTCGGGGTCTTTGGGCTCAATTCCAGAATTGGAACTTGGAAACATTGTGGGAAGATGAACTTGGGGGCTGATGGGGTACCTTAGCTCTGGCTGTGGCTGGCAGGGCTGCTGAGACCCACAGAGGGCAGGATGCTTCCTGTTTTGAAATGATAGAAATGCTGTTTAGCTGGGAAGGATTACTGTCAATAACAATGTTAATGTCAAAGAGGTAAGCAGGTTAGAGTAAAAGAGTAATGGATGGGCCTGGATGAGAGAGAAGAGATGAGAGATTTGTAATAATAGCAGAGATTTGATTCATTGTCTCCCCCGTGTCTCTTTATGTATGTGAGCTCAGGCAGCCTTCCCAGGAGACCTGCAAGGAAGGTGTATTCAGGCTCCCTTTAATGGAGGAAGAAACTGAGGCTCAGAGAGGTAGAGTAACTTGCCTGAGGTCACACAGTGAGTAAGTAGCTGAGCTGGGGTTTGCCCTCAGGCCTGTTTCAATCTCTAGCCTGTGATCTTTCCATTACCCTGCACCTTGGAGCCTGGATGATTCCAGTGGTAGAGGGCCACTACTTGGAGACCTGGGCCCTGGGGTGGGGAGTCCATGAAGGTGAGTTACCTGTCTTTTCAACCCACTGGCAGGACCAGCCTCTTGGTATCCAGTGATTATTCACTAATGTGCCCCCTTCCCCCCACCATCCCCCATCAAATCCCTCTGTGTCTGGCTCTTCTAACAAATGTGGCATCAGTTTAAGCTGGCTCAGAGGATTAAATAAAATCCCCACCTTAACCCTATCTTCTCTTCCCTTGCTAGCCCATCATAGACTGCTGGTTTTCCAGTGGGGAGGGCTGGAGGAGCAGCAGGCCTGCAGGGGAGGGGCCTGGTGGGGTGTGGGGCAGGCCTGAAAGCCTGTTGGTAAAGGCTCCTCTCTGAGTTTGAGGAGGAACCAGAGTGCTCTGGGAGTCTGAAGGCCTGCCCTCTAGTCCTAAATAAGCCACTAACAGGCTGTGTGACCTTGGACCAGTCACTTCATCTCTAGGCCTCTGTTTTCCCATCTGTGAAATGCAGAATTGGTTCCACCTTCTGCTGGGCTTTGGGACAGCTTCAGCTCTTTATGTACTAAGGAGAAGAAAGGGAGAGAAAAGAAGAGAAAGCAAAGGGAAGGACCAGATGCAGTTTCCCCACCTGCAGATGTCCACAGGAGGTCAAGGGCCAGCCTCCTCCTACTTCTGGTCCAGTATCCTTCCACAGGGCAGGTCAGGGGTGACAGTGAAGGTGGCCCTCCTAGGAACAAGACAGTTTCATTCCAGATGATTTTATTCTTTGAGTCCTTGTGCCTGGTTTTTAGCATTTTTCTGTCCCTGTTCCATTTCAGTCATATACCTGGCATAGCATATAGCAGTCCTTCTCGGCTTCTAAATATCTTGTTTCTAGACTGCCCTCAGCTGGAAAAACAGAACAAAATATATTAGAATTGTGTGTAGAGTTTGAGTCAATGGGCTATAAGAAAAGTCTTGGAGCTCTATGTTGGCCCCTATAGCCTCCTTCTCGTTGCTCAGAGGTCTTTTGGAGTGCTTTCCTGGCTTTTATCTGTGATGTGACCAGACTTGGGACTTCTGGGTAAGGAAGGTGGTGGCTTCTAGTGGCTAGGTGGCCTTGTTAAGCTAGGTGCCACTGAGCTTAGCACTTTCCAGGTTCCCTAGGCTGGTTCAGGGAGCCAGTGGTCCACAAACAAAGTGCCCTGAACAGCAGGAATGCCTACTGTCCCTCAGAAAGACTTAGGGGAAGGAATGTGGGCAAAGAGAGGACCCCGGATGCCAGTGCTGAGCGGTAGATTACAAGTCCACGAGCAGGATTGTCAGCTGCACTCTGGCCCGCAGACCTGCAAGTTTGCCTTCCCTCTCCTGTCCCACCCTCGCAGAGCTCAGCTCACTGGCTGGAGCCCCTGGCTTCTGCTGGGAAGGATTGAAGGCTGAAGGGGAAGAGGGTGACAGAGGATGAGATGGTTGTATGGCATCACCAACTCACTGGAAATGAGTTTGAGCAAGCTCCAGGAGATAGTGGACAGGGAAGCCTGGTGTACTGCAGTCCATGGGGTCGCAGAGTCAGAAACGACTTAGCAACTGAACAATACAGCAACTTATCTCTAGGCCCCTGTAGAGAGCCTTCCAGGAGAACAGAATATATGAGCAGTTACATCATCGCGTTCTCTCCCTTGACAAATGAGGGAACTGAGGCCCACGGAGCAGAACTGTGGTTTCCTTAAAGTCACTCAGCAAGTGACACTAGAGAGCTGAAACTTGGGTTCTCCTGACGGCTGGTCAGTGCTCTTTCTGCCCAGCTGCCCAGTGAGGGGGACTTCAGGCCACCCTAGTGGGGGTGGGTGTTTTACCCCCACTGCATTGCCCCAGCCTGGGCTAGCTGCTAGTGTCTGGGTTTCCTTCTGCTAGACAGCCTCTTTCTTTTTTGGGTCCAGGTGAAGGGAGCCCAGGGTCAGGATAGGGAAGAGGGGATTATAAGCCCTTCCGCTTCAACTCACTGACCCGCATCTAGTCCATGTAGCATGCTGGAGCCCCAACATCCCACTTCCCAGCACCTTTTTCCTGTCTGACTCTTACCACAAGAAGAGATGTGAGAAACTCAGTTAAAAGGCCGAGAGGTACCAGTGTAACTGAAAGTGGGATCTTTCAGTTCTGGCTGCTCACTGCTTAATAGCCATTAAAGAGGCCAGGTTGGTGGAAAGGAAAGTTTGCTTTATTTTGGATGCTGGCAACTGGTGGGGTGGGGGTGGGTGGATAGGGTGAATGCCTGTCCAAAGGCTGACTTCCCCCATCCCCAACACCCAGTGGGGTAGAGCTTTTATAGGCTGAAGGAGGGGGCTGCAAATAGAAACAGCACAGTCGGCTCTGATAGTCATCTTGAAGTTAGTCATTGGTGGTCTGACCAGCGTCATCCTGATTGTTTTAAGTACAGTGAGTCTTCAGTTCCAGGGTCAGTTTGTTCCCATTTCCTTGAGGCCGGTTTTTGGAATTGTGGCAGCTTATGTCCTGACTGCAGTGTGGTCCTCATGTAATTAACTTCTCCACCTGGTGGGAGTTTCCGTATCCATAAGACGATTCACAGGCTATGGCTCAGAATATTATCGATAGCTCCTGAGAAGGAACTACAGGTCCTTGACTACGCTTAATATCTAAACTATTATTATTTGGTCTCCTTTGGCTGTTTTCCTTTGTTTCTGCATATTCTCACTGCGCTGGTTAAACTTATTCTTTGAAGTTTTTCCACGGACAAAAGGCAGGCAGAGGACGTGAGGGGCAAGGACCATTGGGTCCTGCCCCGTTTCACCAGCATAGACCCAGCTCCCAGACTCTGGGGGTGGGATGGGGTGGGGATTCTGCCTTTTGTACACCTCACACTCTCACTATACTGCCTCCTTCCTTGCAATTCTTTTTGCAGATCACTGGCATCCTCATGCAGAAGGAATCTAGGTAACATTTACTCATTCGTCCAGCCCTCTGAGCTCCTGCTCTGGGCCAAGCCCTGTTAGGCACTGTGCTCAGAGAGTATATAGCGGCAGCTCATGCTGTTCAGGATCTTTGAAGAAATGGGTGTGTAAGGAGGTATCATAGAGACCTGGGTTAGGAGCCTCAAGGCCCAGGGGACACGAGCTGGGGCTTGACTGCACGCCCTTAGTGCTCGCTTAGTAAATGCAGGCTCTTCCCTTCCTTGTCGTCTCTCCCTCTCTCTCTAGAAAAGCTCTGCTGAGTTACTCTCTTCCTGAGTGTGCCCAGAGGCCCTGTGTTCTCATGGCTGGGGGTGTTGCCTCCTTGGCACCCATGGCAGCACCCAGAGGCATCAGGGCAGGGTTGTGAGGCTCCCCAGGGCCCCCAGAATCATCCCACAGCCAGCCAGGCCTGTGGAGTCAGCACCGACACGGGCTCGGTTGGTTTGCGTGTGTGGACGCTGGCCGGACCAGCGGCCTGGCAGCGTCAGGCCCTGGCAGCCCAGCCATGGAGTGAGTTTTTCCACTTCTCTCCCAGGTTGGCCAGCCTGGAGCAGACATGGCCTCAGCCGCCACTGGCTGCTGGCACCGGGAAGGCCCAGATTCTGATTTGGATGTGCCGGCCACAGGATTTGTCTGGTGTCCAGGAGATGAGGGAATGTGCAAATTCCCTCTGTGCCCAGCCCCCTCTCCTTCCCTCTCTTCCTGCTCAGCTCGTTCAGTTCCCTTCCTTTCCCTGCCCTGGACCCCATAGGCCCCGGCCCGAGCTGCCTGCAGCCTGAGAAGCTCAGAGCAGCTGGCAGGGAGCAGGCCTGGCCAGGGAAGGACAGATGCAAATCTAGTGGTTTCCACATGAAAAGACGCTGTTTAGAATGAGCCTCTCCTTTGTGGGCCTGGAGTGTGGGACCAGCTGCGAAGGAGACACAAGTAGGGTGGCGGGTTGAGGGGGGAGATGGGAGGAGCTGTCACCACTCTTCCCCTCTCCTTCCTCCCTGCCCCCTGCAGAGGCCCCTGGAGGGACTTGGTAATTGGTTTCTGGCTGGCACCCTCCTTCCAATTAATTAACACAGTGATGGGAGGTGCCCAGGTTTCCTCAGAGCTGTCTTGTTTACAGAATACAAGCATGGGTTAATGCTGTGCATTGCTTTGCCCGTCCCATGGTGGGAGGCTTCCCCCTATTTACTGATGAATAAACAGAGTCTATGAGAAAAGAGACCACACCCTAAGTCACAGAGCTTATGTGGGTCAGAGCCCGGATGCACACCTGGATCTTCTGACTTTGAGCTAGAACCTTCTCGATTCAATCACATAATAGTCTGGAACACGTGAAGACACAATCACCATCATGACAAGAATACCAGTTATTAAGCAGCTTTGGGCAGGCATGATCGCACTGACTCTGTACACCATGAGATTGAGTCTATTATTGGATGATCCCATTTTTCAGATGAGGAAATTGAGGCTCAATGAGAATAAGTGAATTGTTCAAGATTGCAGGTTTAGTGGGTGGGGGAGCAGGGATCTGTACCTGGGCTGTCTCACTCCAGAGCACACATTCCTGTAACTTCCAGGCCTCTCCTACTGGGGCTCCATCATATTCTGCACCTTCTACCCCCAAAGCATAGGGCTCCCGTCTGTGTGTCTGTGGCCCTGCCGTGGAGGTGTGCTTGCCTTGAGGGTGACGCTTGTGGCTGTGTCATACTTCCCTGTGGCCTTTGCTGGAGCTGGGAACCATGTGCTTGATTGGGGGAAGGCTGCTGGGGAAGAAGGACATCTTGGATGTGGTGACTGGCATTAGATAGGGCTGCTTATTGGTAGGGCAGCCAGCCCAGTGGCGAAACGGAGACAGAGCCTTCTCCATTTCTATGAAGCTAGCTTTGCGTAGGGACAGCAGGTCTGTGATTCAGGCCTGCAGCCCTTACCAGAAGCAGCCTTCTCTTGAGATGGCTTTTGATGCCCAGGGGGTGCCTAAGAGTGCCAGCTTTAGAGTCAGCCAGATGGCACTGTTTTATTTACTTGCTGTGTGTTCTTGGGCAAGTTGCCTAACCTCTCTGAACATCTGCTTCCCCATCCATTAATTGGGATTGATAATAGTAGTACTTAAAAGGATTATTACAAAGATTAAAAGAGCTGATCTGTGTGAAGCATTTACCACATGCCTGGCAGTTGTTGTCAGCTATTAACGTCAGGCAGACAGAAAATTAAACAAATGCTGACAATGAGTGTCCTGGGGTGTTATGAAATGAGCAGGGAACTCTGGGAATAGTAACAGTGGGCCTGACCTAGTCAGGGGGCTCAGGAGGGGCTGTTAGCTGAATCATGTAGGCTGAGTAGGAGGTGGCAGGTGACATACATGGGGAGCGGGGGAGAGATAACCGGCAGAGGGAACAGTAAGGGCAAATGCCTGGAGTCAGAAACAGCTCTCCAGGGTCGCGTCCTGCATGCCAGGCATGGGTGAGGGCTCAGCCCAGCTCATTGAATCATCAGAGAGACTTCATGGTAGAGATCACTGTCATTATTTCCACTTTACAGATGAGGAAACAGGCACAGAGAGGCTAAATAAGCTTCAAAAAGTCACCCATGAGGCGGAATAGATACTCAGGCTTCCTAACCTTGATACTCTCCTTCTTCCTCCCTGCGGCTTGAAGATGCCTTATCCCACTTCTTTTTCTTTTGTTCCTGCACCACATGGCTTGCAGGGGACCAGGGAGCGACCTCGCGCCCCTTGCATGGGAAGCACAGAGCCCGAATCATTGGACTGTCAGGAAAGTCCCTCCCTGGGCAACTTCTTGAACGGACCTGAGGGGTGTGGAAGTGCCACGTGCAATTGCCCAGCCCTCTGCTGCCCTCCCAGGGCCCCCCCCCCCCCCCCCCCGCCAGGCTGCCTGTGGGAGGGTAGTGCCCCTCCTGGCTGGCTGGCAGCTCTGGGGAGGGGTCATTTATTTTTTCAAAAGATAACTTTGCTCTGGCAGAAAAATTTCCACCTTACATTTTTACTGGACCTGATTATGACCACTTTGTTCTTTAAATCTTTCTAATTATCTGGGTTGGGCATTGGTCTTTAAAGTAAATCCGTCGGGACAGATCCAGAATTTTTAATGTTCAAAGTCTATTGAGTGTCTGCATTTTGGTTTCTGCCCTGCCTGAGCTTGGAGAAGGTGACATTCGCCACAGGCTTAAATTTGCCCCCGAGTGAGACAGATGGTGACAGGGTGGGAGACTCTGGCTGCCCAGAGATGGGAATATGGGGAGGTTGCCTCTGGGTGGTGCTCACGCTAATCCCTGGGAAGAAGCCCCCATGCTCAGGGTTTAACTCCCAAGCCATCTGAGGTCATCTGGTCCAGGCCTCTGCCTCCATGAACTTCATACTTTCTAGGAATATGAGAATGACTACTAATCTTAATAAATATGAATTTATTATTAGGCTGTTCCTAGCCTTTCACCAGTTGGTAAGTCCCTGCTTTCAAGGAACTGACAGTGAAATAAACAACAGAAGTAGCTAACCCTTCTAGGGTGTTTAGTTTATACCAGGCACATGAAAAGTGTTTCATATGTATTTACTCATTTAATCTTCCTGACTACCTCTGAGCTCTGTGCTATTATCATTTCCATTTCTATAGTAGCAGAAACAGGCCCACAGAAGGCAGGGAGGTAATTTACAAGGGTCCCAAAGCTGGGGAAGGGTTGAGCCTGCCTCCTAGGCTTCTGTTTTTCCCCTCAGTCAGGCTGGAATGACCCCAAAACATGGGGCCAGAGCAGGGGGCCTGAAGGCAGAAGACCCAGGCCTTGCCCTTGCCTCCTTTCCTTACTGTGTGACCTTGGACCAGTCCCTCAACATCTCTGAGCCTCTGTTTTCTCATCTTTGAAACCTCACTAGGACGCTGGAATGTGTGAGTGAGGCTCTCATAGGTGTCATGTGTGGGTTTGTTTATTGTCAGTCTGATCCGATCTCTCTCCTGTTCCCTGCATTACCAGCATTTCCTGGCCTTCAGAGTTTGGCAGTTCCTTCCAATAGATAACCCACTTCTCCCCTGCTGTCCTGGCTTCAGATTTCATTCAAAGACTTCCCTGCTGGTTCAGTGGCTAAGACGCCGTGCTCCCAGTTCAGGAGGCTTGGGTTCAACCCCTGGTCAGGAAACTGGATCCCACATGCTGCAACCAAAGGTCCCGCGTGCCGCAATGAAGATGGAAGATCACACATGCCGCAACTAAGACCTAGCTCAGCCAAATAGATAAATAAAAATAAATAAATACAGTTTAGAAAGAATTGATTCATACTCTGCTGGTATGAAAGAGCCAAGTTCATTTCTTCCAAACAGCCTCTGTTTTCACTTCATCAGGCTAGTTGGGTACGGATAAAAAATTGTTTTTCTCTCTTCTTGTTCTTTCTTTTTTGGCTGTTTTGATACGCTTGGGACAAATAATCTGGCTGTAAAAATTGGGTGTCCTGCTTTCATTTGAAAAGTCAGCCAAATAGCATCCGTACCTTGATCTGTATCATCCTGGCTCCCCGTAGGTCTGAGCTCTCTGTGGAAGGCAGGGGAGGTTGGGTTCCAGAACACAGTCCTGCCTGGGTCTCTGGGCAGAGAGACCCCATCCCATCCCCAGTGGCATGTGACCTTGGCCTTGGCTCTAGGCACATCCTTATTTCCTCGTGGCTCAGGTTGCTTTTCTTTTGGGTTTAGGGAAAGGAGTATGTTCTAGTAGCATGAAGCATTTACACCAGACAGTTTAAGCACCTTAGGTGTGATTTCAGAACTAACAGCTTTATGATCTGGCAGAGTTTCTAAGACATGGAACAGCTAAAAAGAAAAGTGTTGGTGGGTGGGAACAAAAGGATTTAATTCCTGGGCTTTTTTTCCTTTAACTTAAGGAAGATAATACTGTTGCTGCCTGCCCTGCCGACTTTCAGGTGAAAGATCAGTTTGCAGGAATGCTTGGGGAAATTTGGGATTCTGAGAAATTTGGAATTCTGGGAAAGGGGATTTCTGTATATCTGTGTATCTGAAGGGCCATCTGATAACTTTTTATTATCACAGATCTGTTCTCTAAAGCCAGGGGTCTACCTTCCTGCCTTAGTCACTATTATATCAGAGGACAAACTAAAATTGTTGCGCATTGCGTTTCTTTCAGGACCTGAGTTGTCCTGTTAAACTGGCCTTTTCAGGGTCTCCAAGTGCAAGTCGCTCAGTCATGTCCGACTTGTAGCAACCCCATGAAATGTAGCCTGCCAGGCATATCTGTCCATGGGATTTCCCAGGCAAGAATACTAAAGTGGGTTGCCATTTCCTTCTCCAGAGGATCTTCCTGGCCCAGGGATTGAACCCAGGCTTCCTACATTGCAGGCAAATTCTTTACCGTCTGAGCTACCAGGGTCTACAACCGTGTTCATTTCTCTGTCCTAGGAGCTCCTGTAGCACCCAGTCTCCTCTACACCAGACACAAATAAAAGCTTAACATGTTATGTTGTTTGCTGATTGTTTTAGGGAGATGAACCTTGACTCATTAATTGTGAGCTTGCTGAAACCAGGGATTACACTTGATTCTTTTTAGTACTTTTCACAGTGCTCATCCAAGGGCTATCTATGCACATTAGAAAAGGTGTGATATAGATTTTGGGGTACCTGGTGGAAAGGTACAAGATGGGCAGAATTTGAAACAATCCTAGACAGTTCCCTGGTTGCTGCTGCTGGGCTAAATCTTTACTCCTATAGATCCACACACTGCTAGAGCTGGAAGGAAACCTAAAGAGATGTAATGGACTCCTCCATTACAGAGGAGAAAATTGAGGCCCCAGAAGGTTTTCCCAAAGGGGCACAAGTGACTGAGCCAGAATTAGGACTCCCTCCAATTAGTTGCAGGCTCAGGTTGGATGAGCTTCAGTTCAGTGGGTTTTTCTAGGCTTCTACTAGAAATCAGGCCAAGGACTGATTGAAAAGTGGGCATGGGGGAAAATTCCAGAAAGGAGACTTTGCGAGCTTAGCCTAGCTGGCAAGGGGCACCTGAATGGAAAAGCTTGGCTTCCCAAGTAACCAACCAGGAGTGGCTGGCCCTAGGGCCTACTCATGGCCGTGGCAGAAGAAGCGACTTCTGAGGCTCCTGCTGCTGGGCTGTGGGGCTGTAATTACCCAGATCTGGTGGCCCATGTGTCCCTCCTGCCAGGCCGCCACCTTTGGCTGCACAGCGGCCCGAGAACCCCACTCTGCCTCCTGGAAGCCGGCCCTCCTGGCACACAGGGCTGCAGGCAATCTTTCTCTCCTTTGTTTCTCTGAAACCATTAGAAGGGCCTCTGGGTTGGGAGTCTGGGTTGCTAAGAGCTTTCCTCTGGCCAGACCTTATCACTGGCTTGAGAAGTCTCCAGACAAAGTTTTCCCTGGAACTCTCACTTGGAGGGAGGGAGAGAAGGAGGAAGGGAGAGTGGGTGGAGGGAAGGAGAAGGGGGGCTCAGGAGCCACAGACAAAGCCGCCCCTCTGCAGGCCCCAGAGGGCCAGAGTGCCGGGGCTGGCCGAGGGAGCTGCGAGCTCTGCGGGCCTTTGCTGTAGAAAAGCAGCAGGAGTGACGCCGCTCTGCTGAGCCTGCCGCTCATGCCGGCCAGTGCCCATCCTTTACCTCCCGTTCCTGCCCACTCTCCTCCTATCCCCACCTTACAGGAGGGGAAGTTGAGCTTCAGAGAGGGGGGCGGTCATGCTGGTGCACACAGCGGGGAAGCTGGGATCTGAACATACGTCTGATTACAGAGCCCCGTGGACACACAGAAGCTGATCGTGCTGTGTGGTTGCTTTTTAAAGAAGACCCTCCCAATCACCATGCCCAGAAACCTCTGTAGAACTCAGTGCCTCTGGGCCTTTGAGATGTTATTAAAATAGAACTTGCCCTGGGAAGGGTAACGCCTTAGCTTGCTGATAGCAAGACCCCAAGTAATAAGGCTCAGGAGAGGACTTCCCCGGTGGTCCCGTAGTTAAAAGAGTTCGCCTGCCAATGCCAGGGACACGGGTTTGATCCCTGGTCTGGGAAGATAGCACATGCCGTCGGGAAACTAAGTCTGTGCCGCAGCTACTGAGCCTGTGCTCTAGAGCCCGGGCTCTGCAACAAGAGAAGCCACTGCGATGAGAAGCCCGGGCACCGCAATGAAGAGTAGCCCCCTCTCACTGCAAGAGAGAAAGCCCCTGTGCAGCAACAGAGACCCAGCATGGCCAAAGGTAAATAAATGCATTTTAAAGAAAGACTCAGGAGTGGTTCCTGAGGGGGAAGGCAAGGCGGGGGAGAGCTGATTACCACGAACCAGTTTTGCCCAGGGAACAGGAGTGGAGAGGATGACCAGCCTTATTCTGTGCACCTCTCCACCCTGGCTTCCCTGCTCCCTTGACCACTGACCACGCTCCCCACCCGTCACCCTTAATGCAGGTAGAATGAGGCCTTGGATTCATTCAGGAAGCCTTTGCTGAGCACCTGTACTGGGGCCAGAGTGCCCGCAGCTGAGCTCACAGGAGGAAACTCGGGCTGCCCCCTCCGGAGGTCAGTCTCTTGGAGGAGATGGTGGCTCAGCAGGACACATGGATGCAGAGATGAGGGGACAGAGGCTGGTGTGTGGGGTGCAGAGATGTGTGCACACACCTCTGAAGCCATGGGGATGGGGAGGCGGCCAAGGAAGGCTGCTGGAGGAAGAGATCTCATCTCAGTCATCAAGGATGAGTTAAGCAGAGGCAGGTGAAGAGGAGGGGAAGGCATTCCAGATGTGAACAAAGGCTTGGAGAGAGCTGCGGGTTTGGCTCATTCCAAGAGAGACGAGAGTTGGATGCTGCTGGGTGGGAAAGGGTAGGATGGCGGGTGATAAACAGACTGGGAGGCGGGGAGGAGCCAGGGGAGCAGAGCTGCCCAGCCAAGGAGGGTGAGCTTCACCCTGATGGTGCTTGGAGCCCCCAGAGGGTTTTAAGCAGGGGAGTGACATGGTTCGACTTGCACTTCAGATGGTCCCACCCAACTCACGTTGCCCCGGAGGCATTGCAGCGATTGGAGATTCACGAAGCTCATGTGTCATGAGGTAGGAGTGAAAGTTCCAGGCCCCCAGCCCAGAGTTCCTGCTGGCATCTCCCTATACCTGGGTGAGTACCACACGTGCCCCTCTCTTCCCCAGGGAGATGCCCCTGGCTGGGACCACTGTAGGGTACTGGCCCTTCCCATCCACCTAGGGGTGCCAGAGAGGTTGGATCTGAGCTTGAGAGGATGGGGTGAGGGTGGTGGAGCAAGAGGGGCCCAAGGCCTCTTTCTAGGAAGATGTGCTTTTGGCCTGGTGAACAGACCTCTGAAATGCGATTTTGGAGCCCCTTGTTTAATTAAGCCCCAGCTCTGACACTGTATGACCTTGGGTCGAGCCCCTCTGGTTGGGACTCAGTTTTCCCAAACTAGCTTAGGGGAGTGTCACCCGGTGCAAATCCAGGTGCAAGAGTGAGCCTACCGGTGAGCTTATGCCCAGAACTAGGCCCTGTGGCTGCTCAGCCTGTCTTCCCCAGCTTTCCCAGACCCTGCAGCCAGAGTCTCCTCCCGAGCTGTGTTCTCCAGCACACACATACATGCACACACACCCCACTCCAGACTGCCAGGGGTTGTGGCATGTTTATGAAATTCAAAGGTTGAGGACCAGAGTTGGAGTCTCAGCTCTGCCACCAGCTTGCACTGTGCCTCTGAGCAAGTGGCTCAGCCAGAGTCTTTGTGCCTGCCTCCTCCCATTTGGTATGAATATCAGTCCTCGGCACACAATGAAGGGAATTTTATGAGTCAGCCTCTTCCTTGTCTCTTTAGTACACCCTCCCCTGTGCTGCTTCTGCCAGAGAGCCCTTCTTTTTTTTTTTTTTTTTGGCCACAGTACGTTGCATATAGGATTTTAGTTCCCTGACCACAGACTGAACCTGTGCCGCTGGCATTGGAAGCTCAGAGTCTTAACCACTGTACCACCAGGAAAGGTCAAGAGAGTCCTTCTTTGATGAAAATTCTGTCTAGTTTTGAGTGCTGAGCTGGTTGGGGATGAGGAGTAGAATTAACTGGGATAGGGCACAAGAGAACCTTCTGAAATGGTGGTTAGGTGAATGTGTAAAAAATTTTCAAGCTGAACGCTTCAGATTTTCGTACTATAGGCATGTTGGATATATTTAAATATGTGAATGTTAAAATATTAATGCTTGGTTTTATTATATAAAATATTCTATTAATAATAAAGCATTAATATTTAATACATTTACTTTTTAATGGAAAAAAAGATCCTTTCTCAGCTTTCTGGTTCAAGCTCCATCTCTCTCCATCCATTCATTTATTCACTCACTCTACAAATATTTGCTTGGGCCCCAGGCAGCCCAGGTTTGCAGAGGTGGAGGACACACAGATGCATGTACTGTCTTGGGAGCCCAGAGATGCAGAACCTTCAGTGGCTCCTCGTTGTCATTAGTGGTGATTCTCCATGCTGGCTGCAGATCACCTGGGGAGGTTTATATGCTTTTCCTCAGGGTCAGTATCCACAGGTGTGTAACCTGTGCAATGCCTGATTTAATGTTCTGCTGATCCTGTCTTGAAATTCTTCATAATTTTTCATCAAGAGGACCAAATTATGTAGTTGGTCCTCCCTACTCCCCCACCCCCAGAACAACAGAATCAGATTCTCTGGGAGCTAGGGTCTGGGCATCAAGATTTCTTCAGAGCCGAGTGTCCTGCTGGAGGAGACCTATCCAGATTCAGCTCTCACCCTCAGACCCCTGGGAGAAACAGAAGCTAGAGCCTGGCTCTATAGACACTTGTAACTGAATTGAAATGATAAGCCCTCACACGTGAGCGTGTCACAGGAGCAGTCCCCGGGGAGGCAGTGTGGGCGGTGAACCAGGAAGGAGCGCCGGGGAGGGGCGGGATCACTGTGGCGTGGGCTGATCCAGAAGGGCTTCACGGAGGAGGTGGCCCGTGCACCACCCTGAGAAGGGCAAGAGAAGACAATGAGAGAGAAGAGAAGGCATGGACAGAACAGCGTTTAGGAAAGGGAAGGACTCCTGGGGGAAAGGAGGAGCCAGGTTAACTGGAATGCGGAGTGTGACTTGGGTAGGGAGAGGTGGTCGGGAGGCTGGGATGGGGCGAAACTGGGAAGCACAGGAAATGACAGCCCGAGAAGTCAGAATCCTGTCAGCACTGGGGAGCCGCTGAATGTTCCGGGCCCAAGAATAATGTACTCCATGAGCATTTGAATCAATGAACAAAAGGACTGTTTGGGGAAGTCTTAAGGGGAAACTGGCCTGCTAAGTTGCCGAGGTCTCCAGCCTGACTGCGGTTCACCTGTTCTGAGAGGCTTTGCATCCCCTTCCCCGTAGGTGGTGCCTGTCTGTGTGGAACCCCATGTCCCCTGTGATGTGGTCTTGGGCAGCAGTGATTGAAGTGTCCCCCAAAACAACAGATTCTGAGCAAAGGAATGGCAGGCAGTGAGGGGAGGGCTGTTTCTGGTAAAAACTGGGCTCTGCTCTCCAGCTCCCATCAGGTTCCCTGACCCAGGTGAAGAGCCCCTGTAAGAAGGTGGCTGTCCCCACCATCTTGTCTTTCCCATGGCCTGGTGGACACTGTAATCCCTGGGGACAGTTTGACGGTCCTGCCTGGGATAGAGGAGCCCCCATTTCTGAGTGGCCAGCAGATCAAACACAGATCTGTTTGTTTCTTAAGTCTCCTGAAATATTTATGGAGAAAAATAAGAAAGGGTCTCTGTTTATTTAATGCATCCTCCAAGGAAGAAGTCACAGGGAATAGGCCGCTTCCCGAGTCTGAGAGTCAGTGAGCAGAGATGGAATTTCTTTGGGTTTGAAGCCAGACTGTGTACTTGCAGAAGAAAGTGGGGTAGGATTTCTGGAGGTGATGAAGCCCTCTCAATTTCCTGCCTCTAGCCCAGTAAAGCCCTTCAGCACTTGCTTTCCTGGTGACTCCAAATAACGGCTGAAATCTCAGCCTAGTTTTTATTCTGGGCTTTGCCTCAACATGCTGTGTGACCTTAATGCAATTTGCTTAACCTCTCTGGGGGTATCAATCCTATTTGGCCCTTGATAGTGTTTGGAGAGTCAGATGAGCTGTGGAGTGGGCTTGCTCTGAAGCAACGGAGAGGTAGAAAGGGGTGTAGGGAGCATTGTGCTCTGCAAAAGTCCCAGCTATCCAGTGTTCCGGGCCAGAGAACTGGCCAGGAGCAGGAATGAGTGCTGTTGGCGGCCTCAGCTGTGGCCGATGGGGTCAGGCTGGCTGGAGGGCTCTAGGACCCAGGCCCATCCTACGGCCCCTCCCCCCTTCCTCCTTCAGCTCAGCCCTGCTGTCCCACGTCCCTGAGAATGCTGGCAGGATTTCCTCCCAGGAAAGGGACGAGGGTGTCCGGTTTACATCCCCTGGGAGTTGCAGGCAGCAATTCCCCCTGACAGTGGGACCAGCCTTGTCTTCAGATGTGGAAGTCTGTGGCTGCGTGCCCGAGCCTCGTGGCTGGCCTCAGATTATCTGCTGTCCACACTCAGGGAACCTGGATTCCTGCCCTTAGTTTGGCCCCTGAGGCTGGGCTTCTGTTCTCAGCTCTGGGGCTGGCTTGTTGTTCTGTCTCCCATGGTGGACCTTGTAAAGAGATAGTACTTAATAACAGTTTTTGTCATTAGAACAATCTGAATCTTAATGCAAATGACCATCCACTAAGCACCTGCTCATACCAGGCACTGTGTGGGCTGGGGATGCACAGAAGGGACCCATCTCCCCAGCCTTTAAGGAAGTTGACTTCTGCGTGCGAGACAGACACAGACACTGAAGGAATGTTTGGGGCAGTGCTGAAAGCAGGTCCTGAAAGCCACAGAGCCCTGGGAGACTGGACGAGGCTTCCGAGGGGAGGTGGTGTTTTGAGTCTGACTTTAGAGGTTGAGTAAGATTTGGGAGAGGGTGGAGGAGGGGAAGCACAGCATGAGTTAAAAACAAGACAAGGTCACTCCCGAGATGTTCTAGAGCTTCCAGGTTGTCCAGGGAGGTTGGAGTGTGGATGGTCAGGAGCTGGGAAGGTGGGGAGGGGAGGCAAAGCTGGAAGCCGTGGTGAGTTGTGCATGAGTTGTACATGGGAAAGAGACATGATCGAGTCCTTAGATTCCACAACAGTAAACATCCATTAAGCACGTACTGTGCCAGCCACTGTTCTAGATGGTGGGACACATCCACATAGGTGAACAAAACAGAAAAAAGTCCCTGCCCTCAGGGGACTGGCCCTGGAGGGCGGGGACACAGGACAGAAGACAAATACATAAATATTAGGATGTCAGGTGGTAGTAAATGCTATGAGGAAAAATGCAGTGGGGTCAGGGGGCAGAGCGATGGGAGGGACTGCTTTAGACAGAGCCGCTCTGAAACGGTGACATGGGGTCCCAGAGTGGAAGGAGAGGAGGAGGAGCCGTGTGGAATCTGGGAAGATCTTTCTGGCTGAGAGAACAGAGAGTTCCTAGGCCCTGAGGGGCTTCCCTGGTGGCTCAGATGGTAAAGAATCCGCCTGCAATGCGGGAGACCTGGGTTTGATCCTTGGATTGGGAAGATTCCCTGGAGAAGGGCATGCAACCCACTTCTGTATTCTTGCCTGGAGAATCCCTGCAGACAGAGGAGCCTGGCGGGCTACAGTCCATGAGGTCTCAAAGAGATGGACACGACTGAGCAACTAAGCACCTCAAAGGCTCTGAGGAGGGGCTGCCCTCCACTCAAGGCGTAGCTGTGAGGCTTTTGTCTGGAGGCGTGTGAGGGGGGAGGTCAGAAAGGAGGGCAAAGCTGGGCCTGGGTCCCCCCGAGTCCTCCTGCCTCCCTCAGGCTGGCACGGGCTTCCTGCTCACTGTTGTTTGTTGACTGACTGAATGAGTGACCACTCAGGGGAGGACGGGCAGGAGAGGGAAAGGCTGATGGCAATGGTGAGGGTCTGAACTGGGGCAGAGACAGTGGGAACAGGAAGAGGAATTTCCAGGCCTTGGGGACTAGTTATGAGGAGAGGAAGACAGCCAGGGTATTCCTAAAGCGCCCCTAGAGAAGTGCTGGATCACAAATCCATGGGCATCACCATGGTGGGCTTCTCACACCCCTTCCCTGGGTCACCTGAGCCAGCTTAGCCTTGATCTGGGGCTTGTGAAGTGAAACCAGAGCTTCCCATCGCTCCTGACCTCTCGAGGGTGCTCCAAACTGGGCCTCATCCTCCCGAGGGGCCAGCAGGACTTGGCGGAAGTGCTCAGGGGCCACCCCTGCCAGCCTCACCTCGCCTCCAGCCTCATTAGTATTTTGAGCAGAAGCATATTTATTTTTTCCTGCAGGGAATTGATGTCCAGCTCACTTCAAATTGAGTAAAACCAAAGAGCAATTAAGAGGCCCTGCCTTCCCGGGTCAAGGAGAAACGACCGAGGGACACGGTACTGATGCTTTGCTGGCTGCTGGGCACGTCTTTTCTGGGCTGGCCCAGGTTTGAGTGGCAAGGGAGATGCTGTAGGACTGCGTTCACCAGTAACAAAATACTAAGAAGAGATGCTTGCTCAGTGCCAGCCATGATCCAGGGACTGTGCTATTTTACATGCATATTATATCATCCTTTCAACAGTCCGTGAGGCACAGGGATGGGGGGCGCAATGCAGGTGCTACTGTTATGTCCATTTTGTGGATGAGGATACTGAAGTTCAGAGGGTTATGTAATATGCCCAAGATCACACACTTGTAAACTGAGATAGCGCCAAGATTCTGTCCCATCCTTCATGCAGCCCAGAGCCCATGCCTCTGCCTGGCTCTTTAGTCCCTCAGAAGCATTGCATTTTACCAATAGCTTCTCCCTGAATTGTTTCCGTCCCATTTAAAGAAAAGGACCAAACAAAAAGCCCTTTCGTTGCTATGGAACAGAGGCCTCTCCAGAGTCACTGAGGTGACCCAGGCCAGAGGGGGGCACGGGCAGACATTCCGTCCCGGCTCTGACTCTGCCCCTGCTCCTCCCCCGGGGGCCCAGTGGTTTCTGTGGGCTCAAGGGCAGCAGACCCTTGGGGGGCCATTGTGATGGTCCAAGCAAGAGGCCTAAGCCGGCCAAGTGGAACAGTGAGGGCTGGAGTGGAGACAGGACTGGAGATGAGGTTCTGGAGGTTGTTGAGTCCCTGGAGACGCCTGAGGGGTGGAAGTCAGTGGGGGAGCAGGGGTGCCTGAGAAACCCAGGAGGAGGCTGCTTTGGTCAGCAGTTCTGTGTCCCAGGTTCAGCCCCCCTCAACCAGACCATCTCGCTTGTTCCCCAGACTTGGCTCGGACAGCATTTTCGGATTTAGAAAATCAGATCTCTCAGAGGCTGAAGCTCAGTGCCTTGGGCTTTGTGGGCAGCCCTGGGAGAAGAAGGGTGGCAGCCAGCCGGAATTGGGGAACTGAGCTGGGTTCCTGGCCAGAGAGATTGGAAGCGAGTTGGAGGAGAGAGACAGAGAACCACCAACAGGACGCTTTGCCATCTCTGCTTCTCTGTCATACAGGGTCAGTGATTTTTGCTAATAGCAACCTCCTGGGAAAAAAATGGATCCAAAGGTGGTAATCCAGGAGAGTTGTATCCCTGCCTTCTAAAAAGCCTGAAACTTCAAGAATCCCGGGGAGCTTGGTACCCTAGAGGGCAAGTCCCTGGTAAACATTCCTCCCCGGAGCCTGCCACGCCCAGCTTGCCCCTCTCTGCAGCTGTCTTCTTTCCCCAAGTCCGTCCTCCCTACTTCTGAACCTACAGCAGACCGTAACTCTCCCCCTCCCTTCCCCTGTCTCTGCTGGGCACCAAGGGGCTGGTCTGTGTTTAGAACACTGAGGGGTTTGTGCAGGAGACTTGTCAGAAAAGAGTTTTGACTCTGACCAAAACTTCTGATGGCCTGGACGGGTGATGCTGCTAGAGGAAAACTGATAGGGATGAAACCTGGGCTGCCTCGCTGGGAGCCTGTCCTGGGTTCAGGCCCAAAGAGGGTCTGGGTCTTCCCTGGATTAGGGGAGCGTGGAGTGGGGTCCTATCAACCTGGGTAGCAGTCTTCTTTAGCTTCCCCCTGCCCTGACCCTGCCCTCCAGCCACGCTGGTCTGCTAGCTGCCCCAAACTCAACTTGTGCTTTTCTGCTCTGTCTCTACTCAAAAGATCTCTTGATCCCTGCTTTCAAGGCCCAGCCAAAATGTCACCTACTCCAGGAAGCCTTCTCTGATCTCTCCTCATTCCAGACTCCATCCTTCTCATGTCACTGCTGTGTTGAAATGGTTCTCGCTGAACACACCCCGTCTCCCCTGCGAGAGGGTAAGCCCTGTGCCCTGAGTGGGGAGGAGCATGCGGTGCCCCAGACCCCATGATGTGTGTCTTGTGCCTGGCCCCGTGTATGTTCCAGTAGAGAATTTTGAATGACTTATCTATGTTTTTGCATGGATACGAGGATCTATTCTGTGCATACAGCACAGCTGCAGCCATGTGAGATGTGTTTGTTGGCAAATTTATCAGAGGTTGCAGAATAACGCCTCCCAAACCTGTCCCCTGAAGGGCTGGGGACAGATATGGAAAGCTTATTTTTCCTTTCTCGCATCGCCCAGTGCTGCTCAGACAGAGGTGTGCTGTCCTTGAAGAATTCTAAAGGAAGGGAAGTGCTCCCCAATGCCTCCCAGATCTCCTGCCCACGAGAGGCAATGGCCTGGTGGCCTTGTGACAGGAGTGAGTGTGCTCTCCCGGGGCTCCGCTGTCCCCTGGGAGGCTGCCATATGCTTTCCGGACGTCCGGGTCTCATTATGCTCCAACTCGAAAATCCATCTTGTCTAATTGTGCTCGAGGCCTGAGTGAATTCAGGAACTATTAGCCTGGCTCTGTGGGCTGGGGATCACCATGGCAACAGAGGATGCGTCCTGATGAACTGCATCCTTGGAGACTGGCTGAAGGGTCCCCCTCCCACCTCTCTGCGTGGATTGCTGCTGTCCCTGCTGCTTGGCAGGGGCCTCTCCAGAAAGGATCTGGGCTGAGGAGAGGTGATGGAAGCAGCCTCTGCAGGAGCTGCCCGGCCCCCTGTGGTGTGGTCCATAATTCCTCCCAATGCTGCAGGGATAAAATATACTTACACATGATCCTACAGCCCCATTACGGGCCAGGGGTTTCCCTTCCCCCACAAACAAATACCTTTCATCTAAAACACACACACACATACACAATTCCAGTGGTTTAAGTGCTGTTTGCTTTGCAAATCTCTCTAAAATGTGGAGGTTACCCTTCCCCTTGGAGGCCTGACTCAAATGCCACCTCCTCCAGTAGGCCTTCCTGGAATGTCTGCCTCTCTCCCAGCCCTGTTTTGCCACTGTGCTTGGTTTTTGCCTCCGGGATGTTTTTCAGCACAGTCTGCCCAGAAGTGGACTTAGCCCAGTACATAGCAGCTTTGCTTCATGCCAGGGACAAGCTCCTCTAACACAGTAAGCCCCCACCTTGCTCTTTGGAGGAGTGAGTGAGTGAAGTCGCTCAGTCGTGTCCAAGTGTTTGCGACCCCATGGACTGTAGCCTACCAGGCTTCTCCATCCATGGGATTTTCCAGGCAAGAATACTGGAGTGGGTTACCATTTCCTTCTCCAAAGCTCAGCTTGAAGGAGAAAGCGGTCTTTGCTAGCAGCCTTTCTCTACCTTCAATACCACCCCAGGGCTCAGATCAGGAGCTTCTCTGTTGATGTGGTTCCCAGGACCTCCGGAGACCCTCCTGCCTCTGTAACTGTGGGTAGTGGCCCCAGGCCAGGCACTTTGCCTTCCCCACCTGAGGAGGAAGGAAGGGGATCCCCTAAAACTGGGCCTGTGGGGAAGTAGTGGAAAAGGAAAGAAGACTTGAGGAAATGAAAACAGCAACAAGGGACAGTCCTGGCCCGGCCCTCAGCCCCCAGGCCCCTGGCGCTGCCATCTCTGGGCCTGGTCACCCACAGGAAAGTTGCTTTATGTGGGAGGAGGGTTGTAAGGCAGAGATACAAACCCAGCAATTTCTCCACATCCACCCCACCTCCCTCTCAGCTGTCCTGCTGATTCTCAATCTTCAGAAGTGACCTGGAGAGAGAGGAATGAGCAGGGAGGAGGCTGCCGGTCTGACTTTTAATTAAAGAGGACAGGACACCTCCCAGCCAGCCCGAAAGGCAGTGGCACTCGTGATGTGTGTGGGTCTCCGTTGAGGAGACTGGGGTGGTGTGCAGGTATGTGGGTGTGTGGACAGCTGGCAGACAGAAGTAGAGATCTGAGCATCTACCCAAAGCTGAGTTTTCTCTTCCTCCTCCGTACCCACTCCCCTTGGTGCAGCAGACATTCTTGAGCATCCGCTATGTGCCTGGCCATGCAGAAATGGACAAGATACAGGCCCTGGCCTCTGGGACTGGGTGGGGAGGGTGGGCACCAAGGGGTTGAGGGGCCCACCTCTCACTGGACCATTTCATTCATGCAGCACCCCCTGAGCTCTGCCTGGGTGCTGCCTTTGAGAAGGTCCTGAGGATGAAGTGTGAATGTGGTAGAGGCCCAGGTCTACGTGAAGCTTACAGCCAAGGGTGATGTGGGGGTGGGGCAGCTATTACAGGATGAGGGTAGCATGTGGGTTGGGGGGGTTAGGCACCCCGGGGAGGAGCAACTAATGCAGCTCAGGGGACTTCGAGGGCACTGAAGCAGAGGCCAGGAGGAGGAGGATTTGGCCAAGCAGACAGTTGGGAAGGATGACCAGAGTAAACAGTGGCTTGGCATGTGCAAAGGCCAGGAAGAGAGAAGCAAAGGCTTTGAGGAACAGAAAGAAATTAAGCGTGGTAAGGCCATAAGTGTATCATGGTGGGGCCAAAGAGGCCATCAGAATCCAATTTGCAAGGACCATGGCCTTGATCTGAGGGCAGGGAGCGAACTGCGCACTGTGCTGGGGAATGATATCAGGTTTAGATTTTACAAAGACCACTCTGGCAAGCATTTTTGTGTGTGTGATTAAAAAATTAAAATAGTTCCAGTTTTTTCAGTTAAGGCCACTTGGTACTGTGGAAGGGAACAAGGGAAGGGAAGGAGAGCGTTGGAGTAATTGGGGTATTTGGCCCAAATTAGGGTCTGACCCCAAGCACACACTTGCGTTGTACTTGGATGGTTTCTGTTTTTAATTGAGGTATTGGTGTACAGTTGATTTACAGTGTTTCCAGTGTTCAGCAAAGTGATCCCATTATACATAAATATCTATTCTTTTTCAGATTCTTTTCCATTATGGTGGTGGTTTAGTTGCTAAGTCGTGTCCAATTTTTGCGATCCCATGGACCGTAACCCTCCAGACTCCTCTGTCCTTGGGATTTCCCCAGGCAAGAATACTGGAGTGGATTGCCAATTCCTTCTCCAGGGGATCTTCTCAACCCAGGGATCAAACCCAGATCTCCTGCATTGCAGGCAGTCTCCTGCATAGCAGGCAGACTGTTTACCGATTGAGCCACCAAGGAAGCCCATTTTCCATTGTAGATTACTACAGATATAGAATATAGTTCCCTGTGCTTTATACTACATCTTTGTTGTTTATCCATTGTACCTAGATGTTTTATTTGCCTTGATATAGGAATTTCAGGCCACTAAGAAAAAGAAGAGTGAAAAGGGCTCCCACTGCCCTTTGTAATACATCTTTAATCCCTGCCTATCCCTCTCATGAGGCTTCCCAGGTGGCTCAGTGGTAAAGAATTCACCTGCCGATGCAAGAGATACAGGTTCTATCCCTGGGTCAGCAAGATCCCCTGGAGAAGGAAATAGCAACCCACTCCAGTATTTTTGCCTGGGAAATCCCATGGATGGGAAATCCCATGGACAGAGGAGCCTGGCGGGCTACAGTCCATGGGGTCACAAAGAGTTGGACATGACTTAGAGATTTAGCAACAACAACATCCCTCTCATGTACCAAGTTAAATAGGATCCAGCTGTCACCTCTGCGGTTTCCAGGGCTCTGATAGCCCTGATTGGTGGGGGTCCCACTGTTGTGTCTACTGAGGTTTCCCCTCCTTTGCCCCTCCTGGGAGAACGATGGTGGCTATGAGTTTCATGGTTCTCTACTTCAGTGAAGGGAGATTTGGTGAGGTAAGCAAAGCCCACCTTCTCCCTCTCCGAGAACATCAAGAAGCAGTTCCTTTCTGTTTTCTAATAGAAATGCTTCGTGGAAGCAAACCTGTTTTGTGGGCAAAAGGGACTGCTTGTACAAGTCTTACAAGCACACATTTATTTTCCTTGTTGGGGTATGCATAGTTTTATTTTCTGGGAGGTAACACACAGCTTTGCGATCCCTTGCCTAGAAACAGTTGGCTGTCCCATTGGATGAACACCATCTGTTTCCTCTGAGCGGGAAGGTGTTAAGAAACCCCTGCCCAGGCTGGGTTTGGGACAGGAGGTGAGAGCTGTCAGACGGCCTGGGGTTAGGGAGTACAGTTGGGGGGAGATGTGGGCAGGTTGGCCTTGTTAGGATGCAGTTGTCACTGTATCCTGGGCACCACTGAAATCCCAGGGCTGACACAGGGCCTGGTTCCTAGTTGGTGGACGACAGAGTGAATGCATGAGTCAGACAAATGAATGGGGTGGTGGGCACAGATGAGTGAAGGTTGCCTGCAACCTCCAAATAATCATTATCTAGTCAGAAAAAGCTTGCTCTTTGACAGTGCTAATGTGAGGTGTGATGAGCGCAGCTCCTGCGTGGAGGATGAGCTGCGGGGCAGTGCAGAGTCACCTGGAAGATGTCAGGAGTCTGTGTTTCTCAGGACAGAGAGGTATTATGAACTGATTGTGCTGCTCATATGCTCACCCCATGCATATGTTAAAGCCGTAACCAAATTTGGAGATAGTGCCTTGAAGGAGGTTATTAGGGTTAAACCGGGTAATAAGTCTGGCGTGCTCCAGTTCATGGGGTCTCAAAGAGTCGGACACAACTTAGTGGCTGAACAACAACAACAACTGGTAATAAGGGTGGGATCCTAATCCTTAGGACTGACTCCCTTATGAGAAGAGGAGGAGACACCGAGTGTGTGGCAAGCAGTGGGAACGCGGCCGTCTGCAAGCCAGGAAGAGAGCTCTCACCAGAAACCAGCTCCACCAGCACCTTGACCCTGGACTTGCAGCCTCCAGAACTAGGAGGTTGTTGAACCCTCCGGTCTTCTGTTGTGGTAGCCTTAGCACACTAATGCTACAGTGGGGATGCTGTGTCTGAGTTGGGCAGTCAAGCTGAACAGGGCAGGGGGAGGACTGCTCCCTCACAGAATTCTAGGGGCAGCTTGTCTCCTTGGGAGACTTATCCTGGAACACGTGCACCAGGAGATGCAGAGTAACAGCCCAGACTGTGGACTCAGACTGCTGGGGTCCTGAACAGGTTCTCATCCCCCAGTGTCTTATCTGTAAAGGATGATAATACTAGTAGTTACTGTTGGGACTTCCCTAGGGGTTCAGTGGTTAAGACTTTGCCTTGCAATCAGGAGGTTCGGGTTTGATCCCTGGTCGAGGAGCTGAGTAAGATCCCACATGCTTTGAGGCCTTAAAAACCAAGACATAAAACAGAAACAATATTGTAACAAATTCAATAAAGACTTTAAAAATGGTCCACACCAAAAAAAAAAAAAGTAGTTAACTGTTGTAACTCCTTATTGTATAAGTAACATTGTGAGCATTACATTTATTTTACACCTGTAAAGCGCTTAACCCCTAGCCTGGCGTATAAGTAGCAAACACGAGCTGCCCCTCTTGCTCTTTGCAGTTTTGTCACTGTTGTCGTTCTGGGGGCCCCCTTCTCTCAACTTGTGTTCCAGGGGCTCCAGCCACTGTTCAGAATGTTCTAGGACCTCCTTGAGAGCAACTTTCAGTACCAGCTCTTAAGGTCGGGAAATCAGTTTGACACTTTAAGCTGGCCTCCCCCGCACCCCTGAGTCATCTTCCCCACCTGGAAAGGACCAAGCTTGTGTCTGAATGACTCTGCATGTGACTCAGGAGATGGACTCTGTCACTGGAGGGCAAAGACATGCCCTCACTGAGGGTATCCCTCGCCTGCCCTAAGCAGGATTTCACACCGGGAATTTAAAAAATATAATTTTTTTGTTGTTGTTGTTTGAAAAGGGGTGATTAAACTTAACAGTGTGGCAACAATATGTTAATGTCCTTCCCAGGGGACTACTCCAGAAAGGCCAGGGTCCTCTCTTTTTAAAGCCATGATTTAAAACAACCACCTTGGACATCCCTGGTGGTTCATTGGTTAAGAATGCACCTGTCAATGCAGGGGACATGGGTTCAATCCCTGGTCCCGGAAGATCCCACATGCTGCAGAGCCCACGTGCTGCAACTTCTGAGCCCTCCTGCCCTAGAACCCGCGCTCTGCAACAAGAGAAGCCCACACACCACAACTAGAGAGTATCCCCCACTCACTGCAACTAAAGAAAACCTGCATGGCAACAAAGACCCAGTGCAGCCAAGTTTATAGATTAATCCATTAATTAAAAAAGAGCAACCACCTCACTTATGTGTAAATTCAGCCCAAATTCATCATCCTAGCAATCCTACAATCAAAAGACATGTCTTCTGAGACCCTTTGGAAAGGTGGAATTATAGGTACTTTTATTTGATTATACGTTTCTGTGTTTGCCTTTCTGTACTAGGTATTATGGGCTTCCCATTTGGGGCTAGTGGTAAAGAACCTGCCTGCTAATGCAGGAGACATAAGAGACTCGGGTTTGATCCCTGGGTTGGGAAGGTCCTCTGGAGGAGGGCATAGCAACCCACTCCAGTCTTATTGCCTGGAGAATCCCATGGATAGGGGAATCTGGTGGGGTACAGTCCAAAGAGCTGCAGAGAGTCAGACACAACTGAATTGACTTAGCACCCATGAACTGTGTGTTTATTACTTTGATAATTAGAAGGAAATTAAGCAACCTTTTAAGAAGTCTTTAAAAAAGAACTCCAGACTCCCAGCTGCCAGGACTGTCCTGGGTCTTTGGTGGCATATTCCGACCTGTATATGCCATCATCAAAGATGCATAAAAGCAGTGTCACCCTTTTGGAGAGCAATTTGGCAATGTGCTTCACAAGCCATAAAAATGTCCATATCCTGTGACCTAGTAATCCCACTTCTGGGAATCTGTCCAAAGGAAATAATCCAGAGTCAGGGACAGGCTCTGTGCGTCAAGATGCCCATTGCAGCATTATTTATAACCAAAAATTGGAAGCAAAATAAAGGCTTTACAATGTGAGACAGGTTAAGTAAATTAAGCAGCATTTATTTGATGGAGCATTCTGCAGCCATTAAAAACTGTAATACCCGATGCTCTGCATGTGGGAAGTTGTTTCTACTAAGTGAAGAAGGCTGGATACAAAGTATTATGCACTCCAGGGCTATAACTGTGTAAAGGTTCTTTGGAAGATGCAGGTGCTCTGAGATTGACAGGACCTCCAGGTGGGCTGAGGGAGAGAGGAAGGTTCACTGATGGCTCTCAGGCTCCTGGAATGAAAGTTCCATTGACTGGGAGTCACCGTGGCCGAGCAGCCTGGGGCGGGGAGAAATCAGTAGTTGGCTCCCAATGTATTAGGTCAGAGGTGTGTCTTTGAGAATCCAAAGGGAAGGGTCTGAAGCTTAGGAAAGATGTCAGGTGGAAATTTCAGAGCCATCAGCTTGTAGATGATATTGATTTGTTTATTTATTTTCAGGGGTGTTGGGTCTTGGCTGCTGCACGCGGGCTTTCTCCGGTGGCAGTGAGCCTGGGCTACGCTACCCGGGTGGTGCTCAGGCTGCTAGTTGCAGTGGCTTCGCTTGTTGCGGGCACATGGGCTTCAGTAGTTGCCGCAGGTGGGCTCACTAGCTGTGGTCCACAGGCTTAGTCGCCCCGTGGCATGTGGGGTCTTCCTGGACGAGGGATTGAACCCACGTCCCCTGCATTGGCAAACGAATTCTTAACCACTGGACCACCAGCAAAAGTCCTCCAGAGGGTGTTTAAATCCCTGAGTTTGGATGACCTCAGGCGGGGAAGAGTAGAGGCGGCGGGTCATACCCGTGAGTACCGTTAGGGTCCCTTGCACGTCCCTGCAGGTCAGTGAGTCAGAATCTCTGAGGTGCTGGCCCATCAGCATTTATTCCAGGCTCCCTGAGTAATTCCCATGGAGGGTGGGGACTGGGTAAAAATAAAAGAGAAGTGACAGGTTTGAGCCCCAGGCTCTCCCTGGCTGAGACTGAGGAAAGGCTTCAGGAGTGACTGAGGAGGTGTGGTTAAGGGAGGATCAAGGAGGAGGGAGCGGTCACCTGTCCCAACTGCCCTCCAGAGAGCGAGTGAGGAGGCTTTGGGCTCTGCATTGGGCAGGTGGATGAGGCCCTTCCAGCTCTGGGATTCCTGTATCTAAAACCGTGTGGATGGGCCTCACAGTGCCCAGCACAGGGCCTTGCAGGCTGTCAGCACATTCTGTTGAACTGAACAAAGCAGTTGTTGGTCAGTGGCTTTCCTTAAAGTAAATGTTTTCTGTACCCCAAATTCTGGCACATGGTCTACAAGATTTTTGAGCTGCTTCTGAGTGGAAGTGGCCGTGTAGAAACTGCAGCTTTGGATATAGGTACACTAAAAGGATGGCAATGTTTTGATAGCTCATGGAGATAGTGGGTCAGAGTATTTGAAACTGAAACAGACAAGAAAAATCCAGAGCAAAACTGAGCATGGGGTTCCGTTTTCTCCAGTACGTCTGATCAGTCTCTGATGGCTCCAGATAGAGAACAATTTTCTTCGGCACAGGGGGTAAGAGCAGAAGATGCTTCCAGGAGCTATGGGCATGAGGAGGGTGCTTTATAGGTGCTCAGTACATCCTCCACTCACTGTGGATTGATTTGGAGCTGCAGAAAGGGAGTCCCATGATGGAGGGTTATACAAAAAGGAGCCTGTCTCATGCATCCTGGAGCTCCCAAGTTCCTCCCTGGCTCTCCAGGGTAGAGACAGGCATTGGGTTTTTAGAGTAGGTGGAGGGTTTAGCAAGGGGCTGCATGGATTCTGTTGGTCAGCATCCAGACAGGGCACAGAGGGGACAGTGCATCTCTGTTCCACAATGTCTAGGGCCTCAACTAGGAAACCACAAATGACTCGGGGTGACTTGAACACCTGGGGCTGGAATCATCTGGAGGTGTCTTCATTCTCAGATCTGGTGCCTGGACTGGGGTGACTTAAAGGCTGGGCCCAGCAGGAACTGTGGATGAGAGCATTTGCATAGGATATCTCCAAGTGGCTTGGCCTTCCTCGCATGGCAGCCTGAGTAGCCACATTTCTTCTATGATGACTCAGGGCTCCAGGAGCAAGTGTTCCAGCAAGTAAGGCAGAAGGTCATGACCTCTTAGGATCTAGCCTCAGAAGTCATGTAGTGTCACTTCCATACCAGATTCAAGGGGAGGGGACATGTTGCTGCTGCTGCTAAGTCGCTTCAGTCGTGTCCGACTGTGTGCAATCCCATAGACGGCAGCCCACTAGGCTCCCCCGTCCCTGGGATTCTCCAAGCAAGAATACTGGAGTGGGTTGCCATTTCCTTCTCCAATGTATGAAAGTGAAAAGTGAAAGTGAAGTCACTCAGTCGTGTCCGACTCTTAGCGACCCCGTGGACTGCAGCCCACCAGGCTCCTCCGTCCATGGGATTTTCCAGGCAAGAATACTGGAGTGGGTTGCCATTGCCTTCTCCAAAGGGGACATAGGACCACCACAAAGTCCTTTTCACAAAATGTTTCTCTGGATTAGTCACTTCCAGACCCTGTCTAAGGTGGGTGAGACTAGGTCTAGAGGAACAGTTGCCATCCCATGTCCATGTCCCCATTTTCCCTGAGACCTCAGGGCATGTATCCTATTTCAGTCAAGACCCAGTGCTTTCAGACATAGCCCCATAGCAGGGGCTTTGGAGGGAGGACTCTTATGTGCCTGACTGCCACCCTTCGGCTCAGCTGCAGCTACTAGAGTGCAACCTCAATTAGGGTTTGTAGACTCTGAGCTGCCACCCCTGGGAGGGGATTTACCATACTTAGGCCGGGCAAGTGTTTTCTTTCCCTCGGACTGAGAGAACTGAGACTAGACCTGGTGGCCTCAGCAGGGCCACAGCAGGCCTAGAGTTGGAAGTCAGAGGCTGAGCAGTGCCCATGGTAAAGTGATCAATGTTTGGCCTCCTGTGGCTGGCTGCCCAGGGCCAGACCAGAGGGTGGTGGTCACAGTGTCCAGGCCTCTGGGAAAAGGGCCAGCAAGGCAGGTGCTCCCTCCCCTCCCCTCAGGTTCCCTGGAAGAATGTGGCCGCAGGACAACTCCCCTGGTCAGGTTCACCTGACTGGCTGGGGGCCCAGCTCTCTCCCCGTGTGTGTGTGTGTGTGTGTGTGCGCGCGCGCGCGCATTTCTGGGGGTACATTTCTGTTTTTCAAGAATTTGGCTTCCTGTGCACTGCAGGGATTTGTTGCAGGATGATGTGAGAACCATGGGTCAGGGAATGCTCTCGCCTCTTCTTCCCGGCCCCTCCTCTCCAAAGGAGGGACCACCCCCAGGAACCAGGATTCTTGAATCCTGAATGGTTAGAGCCTCAAGGCTTTCTTTGTTCCCTGCCCCTCCCCAGCTGGACTCCTAAATGCCCTTTCTCAGGCTTCCCACCAACAGAGTGAAGGAGCTCCATGAGGGGACTTGGAATTCTTTATCATTGTCATCATCTTTGTCATCTGTCTCCCGCGGTGTCCTCTGTTCCAGCCCTCCATCCGTCCATTCAGCAAGTATTCCAACAAGTATCCACTGAAACCTAACACGTGTTTACTAAAACTACTCAATGTCAGACACACAGAGAGAGATCTCAGATTCAGACCCTGTGTTCCACGGGCCGACAAAGGAAGCTGACCTTCGATGGCAGCCAATGCACTGGGAAGTCCCTGGGGCCCCCAGGTCAAAGCACAGGGCGCTGGGGAAGCAGGGCGGGGCTCACAGAGAGTCACATGTGGACCGGGCCTTGGGGATGGCTGGGATTTGTCCCGGCAAACAGGACATGGGAACTCTCGATAACAAGAGCGACCTGAGTGTGGGGCCTTGTTGGGGCCAGGAGTGCAGCTGCCCTGCAGGGGCATATTTGCTGTGTCAAGAGAACCTGGTGGTCCAGTGGTTAAGAATCTGCTTTGCAACATGGGGAACTCAAGTTCAGTCCCTGGTTGGAAACTAAGACCCCACACGTCCCGGGGCAGCTAAGCCTGTAGCCTCCCCCGCTGCAAGTACTGCACCAAGCCGGCCAGGACTAGAGAGGCTGTGAGCTGCAACAAAAGATCCCTCACGATGCAACAACGATCCGGCATGCCACAGCTAAGACCTGAGACAGCCAAATTAGTAAGTGTATATATATATATATATATATATATATATATATATATATATTTAAAAAGAGAGAGAACCTGTCCTTGTCCTTGGGTGCTCCCTGTCTAGAGCCCTTGGGGCAGAGGGGAAAGAGGATCTGGTGGACTGGGTCACACCCAGCCATTAGGAGTGATCTTTCTTCTTTTTCCCAGCAGGGTCCATATTATTTTATTTTTGTTGTTGGTTTTTTTGTTTTTCTATTTTGGGGGGGCCATGCCATTCGACTTATGGGATCTTAGTTCTCCAACCAGGGTTTGAACCCATACCCTTGGCAGTGAAAGTATGGAATCTTAACCCCTGGACCACGAGGGAATTCCCACCAGGGTCCATATTTGAGAAGAGGTGAGGCTATGTGAGTGCCAGTCCAGGGAGTCCGTTTGCCGTCCACACCAAACATCTAGGCAGGAGGTGGCGAGAGGCTGAATCAGAGGAGAGTCGGTGGAGGGGAGAAAGAAGGTCTCTGAGCCCTGGGGCTGGGCCTTGCCTCCCACGGGTGTCTGCCGAATTGTCTTTGATGGCAGGTTTCCTGAGTGGAGGAGGTCACTGGGGTCTCCCTCTTCTCTTTGCTGCTGGCCTCCCACCTCTTTCCAGTGCCAGGTCTGTTCTCCTGGTCCTTTGCCCTCTCGCTATGTTTTTCCCCCAGAGCCTCCTTGTGACTTAATCAAAGGCATAAAAGCTACTGATGGCAGACTGCTGCGCTGGCCGCCTGGGGTGAGCTGGGGTCAGCCAGTGAGGACATGGGACCAAAGACCTGATTTTCCCCGCACGCCTGTGGATGGGCCTTTGGGGCCTGTCACTGGCAATGATGGCAGACAGGCTGGAATGGGGTGGGGGAGGGTGAAGAGGTCCCTTTCAGCCTGGAATCCACATGAGTCATCCAGACTGGCCAGCTAGCCCTTCCCCGGGGGGCCCTGGAATTGTGTAACCAGCTTCTCCCCTCCACCCTTAGTTTTCTTGTTGGAAACCTGGCCAGAGACTCAGACACTGAGAGAAAAAGGATGTGGTGATAATTCGTTCCACTTGTTATTGAAAATGAGCTAGGTGAGAATTTATGGAACACCTCTCACAGGGTAGGCATTGAAGATCTGTCAGAAATGCGCCCTGTCCTCAGGGAGTTTGCAGTCTCGAAGTCCTGTGGAAGAGCCTAGGCTCTGCAGGGTGGATGGGGTCTCTGGTGCCTCCAGTGGTTTAAGAAGCAAGCGATGAGCCAGCCACTCCCTGCCCAGAACTTCTGGGGTTTCCTCCTGAAGATAGGGCTGGCTTAGGTCCAGGCACACCCCTTCACTTGACATCCAAGACTCCTGCCGCCTGGCCCCGCCCATCTTCCCGGGCTAGGCTCCAGGCTCCCTTGTTCTAGCAGCAACTGACTCCTTGCCCTTTCCTGATGGCCCATGAACTTGTCCCCTCCACCCTCCCCTCGTGCAGTTTCCTCTTCCCGAAATGCCAGTGCCACTCCCTCCCCCGCCCCTGGTTCCACACCGCAAATCTGGAATCTGAGTCAAGCCTTAGGCAAACTCCATGCCAGCTTTTCCTCGACTCCCCTTCATCTCTCGTTGGGTCAGTCAGGCATTGTTTGGTCTCCCACTCAGTATTGCTGTGGTTGCCTAACTCAGACACTCACTGGACTGTGAGTTCTTTGAAGGCAAAAGTGGAGCTCTATTTCTTAGCAGGAAGATAAAGCAGAATGGGTCAACTTGGATTAGGCTCTCAATTCAACTGTTTATCATTCTGTGACCTTGGGCAGATGACCTAACAAGTCTAAGCCTCAGTTTTACCATCTGTAGAATGGGTGCTTGACAAGTATGAAATGTTCTGTGAATGTGGCCTCTCATTCTGCTTTGCGGCATCTGTGGTCCCCTTGCACGGATAATAAATTCAGAAAACTTTGATGAATAAAATGAGTGACTGGTGCTCAGAAATAAACGAGCATACACCATTAACTAATTTTCTACAAAGGTGCCAAGAAAACACAATGGGGAATGAACTGTCTCTTCGGTAAATAGTGTTGGGAAAACCAGATATCCACATACAAAAGAATGAAATGAGATCCTTATCTTACAGCATACACAAGAATCATCTCAAAGTGAAGTAAAGACTTAACTGTTAGACCTGAAACAAACCTCCTAGAAGAAACCATAGGGGGAAATCTCCTTGATGTTGGCCTTGGCAAGGAGTTTTTGGATATGACACCAAAAGCACGGGCACCAAAAACAGAAATAAACAAGTGGGGCTATATCCAACTGAAAAGTTCTACACAGCAAGGGAAACTATCAGCAAAAAGAAAAGGCAACCTGGGGATTGAGAGAACATATTTTCAAACCATGTATCCAATAAGGAGCTGATATCCAAAGTCTAAAAGGAATTCATACAACTCAATAGCAGAAAACAGAAACCAAATGAATAACAACAGAACACAGTTGTTTTTTGAAACAAGGGTAAACAAAGGGCAGAAACAGAGAACATAGGGGAAAGGATCTGACCAGACATTTTTCCAAAGAAGACATATAATTGGCCAACAGGTATATGAAAAGGTGCTCAGTGTCACTAATCAATCATTGGGGAAATGCAAATCAAAACCACAATGAGACACCTCCTCAGACCTGTTAGGATGGCTGTTATTAAAAAAAAAAAACAAAAGGTTGGCGAAGATGTGGAGAAAAGGAAACCCTGGTACACTGTTGGTGGGAATGTAAATTGGCACAGCCTTCATGGAAAACAGTATGGAGGGTCCTCAAATATTTAAAAGTAGAACTACCATATGATCCAGCTATTCCTCTTCTGGGTATATAGTCGGAATCCTCTTCAGATTCTCAAAAAACTATCTGTACCCCTGTGTTTATTGAAACATTATTTATAATAGGCAAGATATAGAAACAGCCTAAGTGTGTTTGGCCTAACCAGTTTGATCCCTGGTTGGGGAACTAAGATCCTGGCCAAAAAATAAATGAAATTTTTTAATTAAAAAAATTTTTTTTAAATCTCTTGCCGTTTTTCAACAACATGGATTAAACTGGAGGATATTATGCTCAGTGAAGTAAGTCAGACACAGAAAGAAAAAAAACTATAATCTCACTTATATGTGGAATCTTAAAAATCTAAATGAATACGTATAAGCAAAGCTCAAAATGTTGGTTACCAGGGGCAGGAAAGTAGGGAAAATGGGGAGAGGTGTGTCAAAGGATGCAGGGTTGCGGTTAACAGAATGAATGGGTCTAAAGATCTAATGCACAGCATGGTGACCATAGTTAATAATATGCAGTGAATATTGCATACTGAATACGGCACTGAATACTAGATGTTTGCTAAGAGTAAGTAGGTGTCAGGTCTGTCACCACACACACACACACACACACACACAAATGACAACTTTGTGAGGAGATGAATGAATTAACTAGCTTGAACACAGTATTCATTTTCACTGTGTATATGTATACCAAATCATCATGTTAAGTATACCAAATTGTCACACCTTAAGTATGTACTGTTATTATTAGAGAAAAAAGAAAAAAAATGTTTTAGTCAATGACTTGCCTGCTGCTGCTGCTGCTAAGTCACTTCAGTAGTGTCCGACTCTGTGCGACCCCATAGATGGCAGCCCACCAGGCTCCCCCGTCCCTGGGATTCTCAAGGCAAGAACACTGGAGTGGGTTGCCATTTCCTTCTCCAATGCATGAAAGTGAAAAGTGAAAGTGAAGTCACTCAGTCGTGTCCGACTCTTAGCGACCCCATGGACTGCAGCCTACCAGGCTCCTCCGTCCATGGGATTTTCCAGACAAGAGTACTGGAGTGGGGTGCCATTGCTTCTCCTGACTTGCCTGAGTCACATCTATTTTGGAACCTTAAGCTGTCCAAATAAGAAGAGACCTTAAGGATCACTTGATTCATGTGATCGGTTTTATTCTTCCTGAAACGAGTACTGAAGGGCATATGATGTACTGAGGGTCACTTCAAAGACTCATAATTCAAACCTTAGTCTCCAGGTCCCAGGTCAACGTTCTGACTGTTCCTGACATGTTGGCTGGCCCCTTGGGGCTGCTGGGCGTGGACACAGCCAAGGGATATCCTGATGGGGGCGTGGACACTTTGTGAGAATTCGGCATCTTCACACCATTCTGCTCACCTCCACTTCCTCCCTTTTTCCTACAATCAAAATTCCTAGATTTTTATTTCCTACAATCAAACTAGGGAGTTTGGCATGGCATCCAGAGATGGCAGTGAAAGTTGCTCAGTCGTGTCCGACTCTTTGAGGCCCCATGGACTGTAGCCTGCCAGGTTCCTCTGTGGAATTCTCTAGGCAACAATACTGTGGGTAGCCGTTCTCTTCTCCGGGGATCTTCCCAACCCAGGGATTGAACCTGGGTATCCCACATTGCAGACAGATTCTCTACCATCTGAGCCACTGGGAAAGCCCAAGAATACTGGAGTAGGTAGCCTATCCCTTCTTCAGGGGATTTTCCCAACCCAGGAATGGAAGGAGGATCTCCTGAATTGCAGGGGGATTCTTTACCAGCTGAGCTACCGGGAATGCCCCAGAGATGGTAGAGTCCAGCCTTTTCCCTAGCTCTGCAGGGAGGCAGGCATAAACTCTTGCTTGCTGTTTTCCTTGGAGAAGATTGTCTGCCAGGCTCCAGGTCTCCTTTTTCATGCCCTTTCCTTTGGTGTCATGGATCCTTCTGCATTTTCCCTCATTCACCCCCTTCTACTCTTCCATCCCTCCCTCTCATCCTCCCCAAGCACCCTGTGCCTTTAAGTTCTGTTTGTAGACACCTGGCCTCAGACTAGATCTATATCCATCTTCAGTACCGGAGGCTATGTCTCTCCCAGGCTCCCATCTCTCCAGGAACTGATGTTTTCATTTCAGTTATTGAAATGACTTACCACCTTGCAGAGTGTGATACTCTGCTCTCCAGTCGAAGAATTTCAGCCTTTGTGAGGTGGGTTTGGGAGGCCAGCAAGGCCTCAGGCCAGTCAAGAATGTTCGCCTTAGAGAAATCGAATGAAAGTGAAAATGGACCTCAGACACCAGCCTGTCCCTTGGCTTCAACTCACAGGCCTGCCAAGTAACACGTTCCATGCCACACCCTGCAAGTGGCCAAGGAAATAACCCAAGAGGGAAAAGGAAAGAGGCTCTTTAAAGCTTCTGTTAGCAAAAAATTGTACTGAGCAGCTACTAAGCTAAGCCAACTGTGGTTCTTCAGCGAGAGGGACCGTGCCCAGCACTGAGACTGGCTCTGGGAACTGGCTGTGACTGTGCTCACCATGATATTGCCCATTCCAGTGCCAATTTATTTTTATAATTATTTTTGTAAATGATACTTTTTCAGACTATAAAGGTGATATGTGTTCATCCTGGACCATTCTTTGTGTTCTTCTGCTTTCCCTTTCTCTTTTTTTCCTATGAGTATATTTAAATATATCCTACCTTTTGACATTTATTATTATAACATTATATCAAGAGCATTTCCCCATGGTGTTATCTATACTATATTTCATTGATTATAATATTGCACATTTTGTGATCTCTGAAATTGGGATATATTTTCAATAGATAGCATGTCATAGTTTATCACTACATGTTTTTCTTTCTCAGAAGAACAGAAATTGATAGTCAGCCCCACAATCAATTGAATTAGAGTGATAAAATATGGCATATGCTTCAAAAACATACTTTTTAATGTTTGAAAATGATGGTCTGTCATTTGAACACAGACCTACTCAATGTTATCAACCTCTTATTGTTGAATAATTAGGTGGGTCCAACTTTCTACTTTTCAGAAACTTCCGGATATGTGAAGTGTGTCCACATTGCTCATTGTTTATTCTGGGAGTAGACTCCCACAAGTAGGTAAAATTAAGGAAAGTCTTAGAGGCTCTTAATGTGAATACATGTGCATGTTGACAAGGACCAAAAGTGAACATAAAGGGACTAACCTCTCTCTGAAGGGTTGAGAACAGATTTGGAATTACAAGCCAATGAAGCACAATTCCGCTGATTTTTATTTTAATATACAACCAAAAGTTGCCTATGAGTATCTTCCTGTATCAACAAGGATTATTAAGCTATATTTGGTATTTGTAAATCCAAACTAGTACATCCGTAGAGTTTACTGAGGCCTTAAAATTCACAAGGATGGCTGGTGCCGTTGCAGTTTTTAGTAAAGCTCCTACTGTGTGCTAGAAACCCAGAAATTCTCAGGAAGCACATTTTACCCTCAGTGTCATTTTGAGTTGGTGTCACTGTCCAGTTGCTGATGTTTCTACTTTTTAATTGAAAATTGCTGTGAGTTTAACTCTGTTGTTATTGATTTAGTTTGTTGTGGGTTGTTTAAGTGAACCACCCCTGTGTAGTACTTATTTGCATATCTGAAACCTATAATTTTTAATTAACCAGTTCCTCTTAAAGTGTCATCTTGGACTTCCCTGATGGCGCAGTGGATAAGAATCCAGTGCAGGGGACACAGATTCAGTCCCTGGTCTGGGAAGATTCCACTTGCCTTAGAGCAACTAGGTCCTTGTGCCACAGCCATGGGGCCCACACTCTAGAGCCTGTGAGCTGCAGCTACTGAAGCTGGCATGCCTAGAACCTGTGCTCTGCAACAAGAGAAGCCACTGCAGTGAGAAGCCCGTGGAACACAATGAAGAGTAGCCCCCCTTGCTTCTACTAGAGAAAGCCCAGGCACAGTGATGAAGACCCTACACAACCAAAAATAAAACAAATGTATTTTTTTAGAAAAGCGTCATCTGTGGCCCACCTACATGGGAGTCTCTTAGGTGCCTATTCAAATGCAGATTCCTGGGCTCTCATCTAGACCTCCTGGATCAGAATTTCTAGGAGTGGACCTTAGAATAAGCATCTCTGTGCTAATGAGACCCCCTGAACACATCTTTAATGTGTTTGCATGGTGGTTCAAAAGGGAATCTTCCAGATCCTTATTGCTAAGGCAGCTATACATGTAGTTCCCCAGTTCTGCTTATATAGAGATGACTGCATGTGGATTTATCCTACTTAAATATCCTGCAAGAGGAAGGGTGCTGTTCTGTCACATAAAATTGCGCAAGGCCTTTTTTAGGAAGTAGTGGGTGATGATTCATCATGCCTCCCTCTTATCCTCTGTTATCCCCAGGTGGTTTCCCACTGATGCTTGGGCGTGGGTATGTGCGGGGCCTCTGGAGCAGCCAAGATCAAGGAGCCCAAGACCTCAAGGAGCACACTATACCCTGACAGAGGCAATGCCTGCTAGAGAAACCCACTTTAAAAAAGGAACATGGCGACCAAGACAAGGAGGGGTCCTAGATGGCTCTCCACGCCCACAGGGAGAAACAGCCAAGTCTCAGAGCCAAGGATGCCGCTGCACTGGAAAGTGGCTGGGAGGATTTCAGGACAACCACCCCCACCCCCGGGGCCCTCTGAGGGCAGCCTTCTCCATCCCTGCCCTGAGCGCTGGGGGAGGGGCCGGTTCCAGGGCCCCAGTGGGCCTTTATCCGCTGCCCTCAGCTCTGACTGGAGCACATTGTGTCCCGGCTCACAACCTCTTAGTGACGGGCCTGTTGTCCGAGATGGGCCTGCGGCTGGTCCAGGCCTGTGCCCATGTATTATGCATCAGCCGCTCAGACAAAGCTTCTGTGTGTGGGAGCCGGGTGGGGTGGGGGCTTGGCCCCCCACAGAGTCCTGTTTACCAGGCACTGGATGGCCAGAGGAGGGGATGGTGGGGGTGCTGGGTGCAGGAGGTGAGCTCTGCAGTGGGGCCTCTGAGAGCAGAGAGGTGAGCGTCGTGGGTGCCAGGCAGGCCTTCCTGACCGAGGTGGGAGGGGAACGATAGCCCACTGCGAGTTCAGGGCAGTCAGGGGAATGGTCCCCCTCCCTCCAACTCTCAGGGCTCCCAGGCCTGTTCAGAAATCACTGTTTGGTCATTAAGAGAGGCTCTCTGGCCAACCCTAGCTCCAGCCAGCCAGTAATTCCCTGAAGCACCTGTGATGTGGGCGGGCACCCAAGGGACGGGACTGCAATGGACCTTCCTAATCTGAGTGGACAGAAAATCAGTCATTCCCCCCGGACGGGAGCCTCTTGGGGGTGCAGGTGGGTCTTGCTCTTCTGAAGCCCCTAACCTGAGGACCTGGCAGCCACACAGTAAATGTCTGTGGAATGAGACAGGGTTTTTTGAGCCCTAATGGGTCCATTCCCGAGTCAGAGGCCATGGTCAGGCTCGGAGCAGCAGCAGAGGGAAGATGTATAGCCTTCCTTCCTAGGTGCTCCTGCCAGATGAAAGACAGGCTTCCCCCAGAGGAGGAGGGTGGGGGAGGCTGCCACTTATAGAGCCCGTTCTGTGGACCAGACACGCGGCTGGTTGATACGTGGGCTCACTCCCTTTCCCCACCCAGCAGCCCAGGAAAGCAAACCCTTTCCTCCCCTCTGTGCTGGAAGAACCCGTCTCCCACTGCCCTGCACCCTGCCTGGAGTGCATCGTGTCCTGCCTCGAGTTGGTCAAGCATGGTGCTCTGGTGTAGAACCTACAGCCCAGGGACTGACCCTGGAACTTGCGCTTCAGTACCAAACAGGATGATCACGGGCCCCGTGTGATTGCTGTTGGGGACATGACTTATCAGAATTCTTTCAAAAGAACATTTGTGCCTCTTCTCTACCCCTCACCCAGTTTCTGATACACATTTTTTAGGGAGAGGAGGGTTTAGAATCTTGGGCAGGATGTATATAGCCTGAAAAAACTCTCAGTTGTCCTAGTTCTTTCTCAGACAGGCATTTAGCCTTTTTTCTGTGTTATTTATAGGTTTCAAAATTGTATTGTGAGTCCCACAGGAGGGAAGTCTTTGCTCAAGGTCGCCGGCCCCCACCAGGGTCTCTTGCTGCCTGGCCCGCTGACCTTTCTGCCACGCCACACTCCCTTAAAAGCCGGCGGCTGCCCTGGATCTCGGATCAAATGCTGCTGGAAGCCGTGAGCAGTTATGAGAATTTTCCGGGCCGCAGCCCGAGTGATTCTGACAGCCCTTGCGTGCAGGCGTCGGCGCGTGGGTGCTGACACGCACCGGGAGTCCCACAGCGCCGTCATGCGTGAGAGCCCTGGTGCGTCTGGGCCCAGTGGCCCAGGATCAGGGTCTTCCCTCCTGGGTGCTCGTGGTCTCAGGGGAAAGACACGCAAGAGTGACTGCACGGCGTGCTGAAGTGCTCTAGGTTCTGGAGCGCAGCTCACACAGGCAGACTCATTCCAACAGCGTGGGTCCGAGAAGGCTTTTGGAATTAGGTTTTTGAAAGGATCGTGTGGAGAAGGCAAGTGTGAGGACAGAATGCTCTGTGTGTGTGTGTATTTGTGTGTGTGTGCGTGCGTGCTTAGGTGTGTGCATGTGTTCATTGTCAGCAAACCCTGAGATCGCAGGTGACGGGCTGGATAAAGAACTAATGAGATAAAGAAACAGAATCCCACCCACGAAGGATTTTGAGTGTCTTGCAGGGAACTTGGACTTTCTTCTCTTAGTGTAGGACACCAAAGGTGTTAGCGCAGAAGAAGATGTGACCAGAGGTGTTTTGCTCTTATTTGGAAGAAATATCTGAGGATGGAATAACAGGTTCTGAGAAGGAGGGAGGAATTCAAGTTTACACTCACATACCAGGTCCTCAACTTATCTTGTCTCACTTAATTCTCCCAAAAACCGTGAAAGTGGGGCAGTAACTGTGGTTCCCAGATGAGGAGCTACAGCTCTGAAGGGTTAAGAAAATGGCTCAGGAATTGTTGGGCCTGAGTTACAGCTTTCCAAAGACATTGGCTCCCTCCGGCTCTGCTGAGAGGACAGGTGTTGTCCTGCAAGGTGGCCCTAGGAGACTGGCGGCTGCGGGTGGGCCAGGACCCAGAGGCGGTACGGAGGGACAGGAGCATGTCAGCCCCTGCAGACCGTGGGGCTGGGCCTGACACCGCCTCTCAGTCTTGAAAGGGACCTTCTGTGTTTTTCTGAGGCTCGTTCTATTTAATACATCATTTGTCCTCTCTTCATCCTTGGTCTAGGAACCAGGGGTCTTGTCTGATCCCAGCTCTGCCCCTGGTCTACTGTGTGACCTTGAACAAGTTGCTTGCCCTCACTGGGCCTCCATGTTCCCACCTGTGAAGTGGAGAGCAGTGTGCGGACATATCTGTGACTCTGTGTGTGTGTGTGCCTGTGAGTATGTGCATGCATGTATAAGTATAAGTATGTGCTCGTGTGTTCTTTCCAGCAGACTCAATGTGAAGAGCAGGAGCAGGTCAAACCTAGGGCTTTCCTCACTGTGTTCTCCCCCTATGGGGTGGGCACTGCTGCCGTCATCACTTCTTGTTACAGAAGATAGAGCCCTGTGAGTGGGTCCTAAAGAAGCATGAACTAAGCCACATTGTTCTTTTCCCAACATCCTCGATTTTATTTCATTTTATTTATTTATTTGATTGTGTCGGATCTTAGTTAAAAGCATGTGGGATCTTTCATTGTGGTATGGAGACTCTAGTTGCGGCTCACAGGCTCTGCAATGGCACCATAGCACATGGAATCTTAGTTCCTTGACCAGAGATCGAACCCACATCCCCTGCACTGCAAGGCAGATGTTCAATGCCAGGATCACCAGGAAAGTCCCCCAACATCCTCATTTTAAATCCCCACTGGATAACTGGAATCCTGCTTGCTTGACCCTGTGTCTGAATGGGGCCCTCAGAAGTTATGGTTAACTTGGGGTTTATGGTTGAAGCTCAGGCACCTGCAATGCCTTAGTGAACATGTTGTTCTAGATCACTAGATTTTCAGTTCACTTCAGTCAGTGTTTACTGAATATCTCCTATGTGCCAGGATCTGTGCAAACTGCTGGTGACCCAGAGGTGTACCTAACTTGGTCCCTGCCCTCCAGGAACCCGCAGACGGTGCCGTGGCTTTCAGATGTTTTTTTTTTGCCTGTGACTCCTAGTAAGAAAATCATTTTGTTTTGTGATCAGATGCACACACACACACACACACACACACATTATATATATAAAATCAAATCCAAAGTCATGCCACGCACACTGATATTTTCTAGTATTTTCTTTCTTTTTTTGCCAGTAGCAACCTACCACTTGGGTTTCATAACCTACTAGTAGGAGGTGACCCTCCAGGGTGAGAAATGCACATAATGCACAGACTGTCTTGCATTTAAATGATGTGCTGTGGGGAATCAGGGCAAGGAATGGGTTCTTCTGATTGGGAGAGTCAGGGGAAGCCCCTGGTTCAAGTGGCACTTGAACTGTGTCTGGATGAAGGATAGGATTTCAGCCAACAGAGAAAGAGGATGGTCATCCAGACTGAAGCCACAGCCCATGCTGTGGAGATATGCGAGGGCCCCATGGAAGAGCAAAGAAGAGCTTATGGAATGTGAGCAGTGCCTTTCCAGGGTCAGCACATTCACTTCTTGGAATGTCCCCATAAGACAGAGCATCTTCATGGTACAGATGATGAAATTGAGGTTTTGGGAAGTTATGTATCTTGCCCAGGGTCACATAGCTCCTAGGTGGTAGAGCAAAGATTTGAACTCAGGCAGTTTCACTGAGATCCAAATACGAGGCTCCTATAGATTTAACCCTAAAGATACTTTGGGGCTAGTTCATGGTGATGAATGAATGCAACCCTGAAATTTTCAAATTTCATTCTGGAGGTAAGGAAAAAACATACATTTTTGAGAAAGGGAAGTGATCTGGTCAAAGCTTTATTTGGGGAGGGAGGATGTCACAGTGGCATCAGCACAGGAGACGGGCTCAAGGAGAGGCAAGGGCACCTGTCAGGAGAAGGGAGCAGCATCTTTCTGCCCTGGTCAGCAGCCTCAGAGACCAGCACATCATATTTATCTCAGGGACGCAGTTGAGGGCGTTGCTCGTGTATACCATGCTGGTGAGAATGAAAGGAGAATGAGTCACGTTTCCCTTTTTACTTGGCTGCTAGGAAGCTCAGTGCTCTAATCAGTGGCCTTTTGTGTATTTGCCTTGCCTTAGTTCTCCTACCCTGACTTTCCTATACTCTGATTTTTGTCACCTGCTTAATTTTTCCTCCCACTATAATACACATATTTAGGTATAATGCCTTAGAGTAGGAAATGGCAATGAAGTAGGAATTGGCAATGACTGAGTGACTAACACTCTGATGATAATGCCTAGAAAGTGCATGTGTGAGTACATGCTCAGTCGTGTCTGACTCTTTGCTACTCCGTGGACGCAGCCCACCAGGCTCCTCTGTCCATGGGATTTTCCAGGCAAGGATACTGGAGTGGGTTGCCATTTCCTCCTGCAGAGGATCTTCCTGACCCAGACCAAGAGACTGAACCCACATCTCCTGCATCTCCTGCATTGGCAGTGGATTCTTTACTACAGTGCCACCTGGTAAGCCCCCATGATGCCTTAGAGCAAGCTTTAAATAAAATACAATAAAGCACACTGAAGCAACTGGAAAACAGTTTTTCACAAACAAGATTGGACTCTCCTAGAAAGTGGGAATTACCACCTCCTACGGCTTCTGTCCCAGGGCTGGGTGCCAGGTGGGTACATCACATAGATGTAAACCTTGGACTATTGGAGCTGGAAGAAGCCTGAAGGATCCTTTCTCTGTGTTTTTTTTAAATCTTATTTTATGTAGACCATTTTAAAATTCTTATTGAATTTGTTACAATATTGCTTCTATTTTCTATGTTTTGGTTTTTTGACCACAAGGCATGTGGGATCTTAGTTCCCCAACCAGGGATCAAACCCATACCCCCTGCATTGGGAAGATGAAGTCTTAAGCGCTGGACCACCAGGGAAGTCCTTCTGTTTCTTAAAGAATGGAGGTGGACCACCAGTGGTGTACAAGAGGGTTTCAGTGGGGCCTGAATGAACACTGTTTGGTTTAACTGTCACGTATTTATTTCATGTGTATTATAAACAAATGCAGCTAACACTCAACCCAGTTTGATCATGGATAAAATTGCTTAGGATGAGTCTGAAGTAGATATTTAAATTTTAGAAAGTCAATTTATAAAAAATTTAAAAATAGATATGGTTCAGGCGACTTATAGAAATAGTGAAGACGTGTTGACAGGGGTACGCAAATTATGAGGTTAGGAAAACAGTGTTTCATTTGAACGCCCATCTGACAAGCGACGAACTCATGGCCCAGAAAGGACGTTGCCTGTGGGTTGTATGAAACCACAGGAGTGAAGTGAGTCTTCCTCCTCCAACCTCACCAGGCCCTGCCTCTGGCTATTGAATCATCTCTATATTTCCAAAGTGCCTTCTATCTTTTACTCACCACCCCCTTTTCCCCTGGCATTGGAGGGCAGACACAGCAGGGGTCATTGTTTGTCCTGCTTCGCGGATGAGCAGACTGAGGCCCAGAACCGATGGGCCTGACCAGGGTTAGAGCACTCCAGATCGGCCCCTGTGTGTGTCAGGCAGGGTCGGGCGGGGAGCCAGTTTCCATGATGAAATCCCCCAACAAATGGTAGAAAGTCGGCCGAGTGAAAGCAAGGCAGTCTGCGGCCGGGCTGCACTTAGGAGCAGCATGAACAGTACGTCCCGATGCTACACCGTCCACTTCCCAGAATCGATCGCTTTCCAAAGGAGCCCCAGATGTTCTGTGCGCCTGCTGGCTAACAGGGCTTGTTACTCAGCTCTTTGTGGATGGATGACATCAGCCATGAGCGTTCTCTACTCTATAATGATTGCAAGCCCTGCCAGCGCCCTGTGTGGGGACCTTCCCGGCCATGAGTAACGAGACCACAGCGTTGATTGGGCATCTTTGCCATGCCAGGCCCTGAGCTCACAGAGGGACTTGCACATTGAACCAGACACTGCCCCGACCCCAGGGGATTCACAGTCTGGCCAGGGAAGCAGACACATAAACAAGGCAGAGAACACTGCAGTAAGTGCTGGAATGGAAGATGGGACCAAGCGTCATAGAGGGGGCACGGAGGAGGGAGGGATCAGAGAGGGATCAGAGAGGCTTAGCCAAGCAGGAGAATAGGGTTTGCCAGGAGGAGAGGAGAAGGCATTCCTGAGAAGAGGCCAGGCCTGAGCAGAGGCCCAGAGGTGCCGAGGCAGTGTCTGGTTTGGCTGGGTTGTATGGTTGAGGGAGGCAGGAGTAGAGATGAATTACAGAGGTGGGTTGGAACCATTCACAAGCTGGGGTCCCTGTATTGCTCATGCGCCGGCGGGAGTCCACTGCTGATGGGGGTTCCACACGTGAGCCCACCATTGACTGGGGTTCCACGTGAGCCTGGAGACCAGTTCACATGCTCTTGAGGTGAGACTGTGCCTTTGGCCTCACGATCCGCCTTTCCCAGTGGGCAGGTTGCTGCTCCGCTGACTCTGCCATCAAGGCTGGTGCGTCAGCTGGGCTGGAAGCAGCCTGGTGAGATCCAGGTGGGCTCACTTCAGTTGGGTTACTGATCCGTGTTAGGGAGCAGGGTGGCTCAAGAGGACGGGCTTTTGAGCAAGACATCTCCCGCCAACCCATGTGACCTCTAGAATGGGGATACGGAGCCCTTCCTCTTAGGGGTGAGAATTGAATGAGACCAAGTCGGAGGAGGACCTAGCCAAAGCCTGGTTTTGCGTGAGCATTCAGTACGGCAGCTGCTGCCGTCGTCGGTGATGATGGTGACAACTGCTCAGTGAGTGGCTGGGTGTGTAAAGTAGGGTGTGTGTGGACGTGAGCATAGTTTGAGGCCGTCCGTCTGAGTGGAGTCTGTGACCACAGCGGATGCCAGGGCTGGTTTTACATTCACTGAAGTGTGAATTGACAAGAGAAGGCAGTTGGTGGCTGAAGGATATGGATAGGATGTGTAAGTTAGAAAGGACTCGTGAGGTGTCACCTACATGATGTGTGAGTCCCATATCTGACACCTGAGTCAAGTGGCCTTCCAGTTTCTTTAATTGCCTCCAGTGATGGGGAACTCAGCACTTCCAAACAGGACCTGTTCTGTCATTGGACATCGCTGACTACTCATTAGAAACAAAAGTAGCTCACCCACATGGAGTGCCTTCAGAGTCACAAGAAACATCCCCGTGCTTCATTCACTCACTCATTCATTCACTCATATTTGCTAAGCACCTAATATTACCAGTGGTTCAGTCACTAAGCTGTATCTGACTCCTGCAGATATGATTAAGACCAGGCACTGCTGTAAATCCTAGGGATGCATCAGAGGAGAAAGCAAACTCAGGCTCTGTCTTCATGGAATTTACAGTTTTACCTTATCTCACAATACCCCTCTGAGGTTGGCAGGGCAGGGATTAGAATTAATCCCATTTTGCAAACTGGAAAACTGAGGGTGGTGGTGGTGATAGCTAAATTATAGAGGCCTAGAATGTGTGAGGTGCTTTGTATATTTTATTGACTCTAATCTTCACATCAACTCTGTAAGGTAAGCACTATTAATATCCCCACTTTACAGATGAGAAAGCTGAGGTTCAGAGAACTGAGGTTGCTTGCTTAGGGTCATCCAGCAAGGATATGGCTCAGTTCTTTTCACCTTCACTCTGTGCCTCTAGAAGTGAGGTCCTGAGACTTGCCAGGGTGGCAGGGTTGGGGCAAGAAGTGAGCAGCTGGACTGAGACCTTGACCCCTGGCAGCACTGTTGGAAGGCTACACGGGAATCCGGGCAGTATTCTGCCAGGTGCAGGCTGCCAGCAGTAACCTCCAGCCTTCCCTACTCATACATAGCCTTGTTTATCCCGCCTCCTCAGTGCCACCCTCCTACAGCCACAGAAGTGGGTGAGTCCATCTTGGACAGTGTCCAGGAGTGATTGTGGGCATCCTGGTGGGAGAGGCCAAGGGCGGCCCTCAGCTTCCTTTGCTCCAGAGACCCTGATGGCTTCTCCATCCAGGCACCCGGGCACCTAAGGATCCCAGGAGCAGCAGACACAGGCAGGCAGCAGTGGGTGTGATTGCTGCGTGCTGGGTCACAACTCCTGGGCAATCCCGGTTTGCACCACTTGCTCAGAATGAGATTGGAGGCTGACGCCTTGAGCAGCCCACCCTCTCATTGCCATCACCATGATCTCAGCTGCTGCTCTGAGCCTGGGCAAACAGGAATATTGACAGCTGGATTGAGAGGAAACCCTTTCTGATTCCTCCCTCTTTGCCCAACCCTTCTGGGTTCATCCTCCAGTGGGAAGGAGGATTCTGAGCCTTAGGGACAGGATGAAGTGGACTCAAAGCACTAGGGTCACGGTTCTTCTCCTGCCCCATCCGGGCAAGCGACTTAACCTCTCTCTCTGTTTTCTCCTCCAAAAAATGGGGATAAATCAAGCTAGCCAGCTGCCTGACTTAGACAAGGTCATCCGTGTCAGGGTGCTCTATAAGCTGGAAGCACCCTGCTGAGGCTAGCTTTTAGACCTAACAGTGACCACAATTACTAACAAACATATTGATGATGCCAGGGCATCCATGTCTTTGAAAAATACCATTCACTATTTTCTCCAACCTGGAACTTGTATCGGGAACTACTATCTATAGGACCTAAAACCAATATATGATGTATCTCAAATATTATACATTGGGCTCACCTGAGGGGCTTTCTAAACATCAGACCAGCAGGTTCCTGGGCTCTGACTTCAGAGATTCTAATTCAGTGGTTAGCTCCATTGCTAGTGGCTGAAGGTCTCACCCGTCCAGTCCAGGGACGTTACAGGACAAGTGGCAGCCTTCCCAGGGACCCTTTCTCCCAGCTACACTAAGGCTCCTGACAGTGTGTGTACAGAGCACATCCCTGCACGGACAAAGGGACCCAGGTCTGCTCGGCCCATCAAACAAGGTTTAGGGATCTCTCAACTGGAAGCTTGCTTTTATGCAACTTTCTGCATTGAGGCCAGGACAAAAATTTCTTTCAGTAATTTGTTTTTAAGGCCAGGCTTCTTATTCTAAGACCCAGGAATTCTATTCCTAGGTACTGACTCCAAACGTTTGTCCACACAAAGAATGGCATATGCACGTTCCCAGCGGCTTTATTTGTAACAGCCTCAAACAGGAGCAACCTAATGTCTGCAGAAACAGGTGGATGGATACCGCGCCCCACAGTGGGGCACTGACCAGCAGTGAAAGGAGCAACCTAATCCACGCAACAACAGTGATGAATCTCAAAAGAACTTGATGTTGCATGGAAAAAAGCAAAATAAAAAAGTCTACACTCTGTTCCATCTACGTGAAACTCTAGAAAAGGCAAAGCTAGTCCATTAGTAGCAAAAATCAGAACAGTGGTTGCTGCGAGCCAGAACAGCAGGTGGAGCAGGGCCTGACTGCAAAGGTACCTATCAGGGGACTCTGGGATGGTAGGATCATTTAGTTTCTTATTTGTGGGGAGTACTCATCAAACTGTATGCTTAAAATGGATGCACTGTATTTTCTATACATGATATTGAAATAAAGTTGATTCGAAAGGGAAGAAAAAAGGCCAGGTTTGTTGAGGTATAATTTACATGCAGTAAGAGTCATCCTTTCTAGTATACAGTTGTGTGTATTTCCACAGCTGCATATAGTATGTAACCACTATCCTGATCATGGTAAGGCACGTTGCTGTCACCCGCCCCCCAACAAAGTTCCCTTATGCCCCTTTGTAGTCAACTTCTCCCAGCGCCAGGCCTTGCCACTCATCTGTTTTCTGTCTTTATAGTTTTGTCTTTTCCAGACTATCATACCTGGAAATACCTGCATACCTTGGAGATACTGCTGTTCTAGGCCACTGTAATAAAACAAATATCACAATCAAGAAAGTCACAAAAATTTGGTGGTACATACAAAAGTTATGTCTATACTATAATGTAGCCTATATGCACTTAATACTGTGTAATAGCATTATGTCTAAAAAAATATGTGCATGTGTGCTAAGTCACTTTAGTCATGTCCGACTCTTTGTGTACATACCTTGATTGAAAAATACAGAAACTTCTCTGATGGTCCAGTGATTAAGAATCCCCTGCCATGCAGGGGACACAGGTCGATCCCTGGTCTGGGAAGATCCCACATGCTTCAGGGCAACTAAGCCCATGCAGCGGAGCTACTGAGGCCCTCGCTCGTGCCTTAGAGCCTGTGCTCCACATCAAGGGAAGCCACCACAATGAGAAGCCCTCACACTGAAACTGGAGGGTGGCCCCTGCTCACTGCACCTAGAGGAAGCCCATGCCCAGCAACAAAGACTCAGCACAGCCAAAAATAAAAAATAGTTAATGTTTCTAAAAAAGAATAATATAAAACAAAAAATTTGCAATAGTAACATCAAAGATTACTGATTGCAGATCACCAAATATAATAATAATGAAAAATTTGAAACACTGTGAGAATTACCACAACAGGACACAGAAACACGAAGTAAGCAAATGCTGTTGGAAAACTGGTCCCAGTAGACTTGCTGGCTGCAGGGTTGCCACAGACCTTCAATTTGTAAAAACTGCAGCATCTGTGAAATGCAGTAAAACGAGGTCTGCCTGTAAGTGGAGTCACTCAGGAAGCCTTGTGTCTGGCTTGTTTCACACCTTCATCCATGGCTTTGGGTGTGTCAGTAGCTTGCTCCTTTTATTGCTGAGTAGTTGTCCATAGTATGGAGGTGCCACAGCGTATCCTCCTTTTTGTTGTTCAGTCACTCGGCTATGTTTGACTCTTTGCAGCCCCATGGACTGCAGCACGCTAGGCTTCCCTGTCCTTCACTCTCTCCTGGAGTTTGCTCCAACTCATGTCCATCGAGTTGGTGATGCCATGTAACCATCTCCTCTTCTGTGATCCGCTTCTCTCCCTGCCTTCAATATTTCCCAGCATCAGGGTCTTTTCCAATGAGTCAGTTCTTCACATCAAGTGGCCAAAATATTGGAACTTTAACTTCAGCATCAGTCTTTCCAGTGAATATTCAGGGTTGATTTCCTTTAGGATTGACTGGTTTGATCTCCTTGCTGTCCAAGGTCCCAAGGATCCTCCTGGCGTAATTTAATTATCCCCAGCTGTTGTCTAGAAACCCTGTCTAGCAAGAAATGCTGTTTCCTTGATTCACATACACATCTTTCTGAACTGGCTGCTTCAAAAATCAAAGTAGATTCATTCTTCTGCAATATTTTTGTAATTACCTCCAGCATGCCTCTTCCAGGGCTCAGAGTTCAAGTGCGTACAAGATGCAGACAAGAAGCATGATTAGGGAGGTGACTTGGGCAGGACTGGGACAACCCACTTACTTCCTGAATGGGCAGTGATGGAAATATGGGCCTAGAGGGGACACATCTTCTGATTTCTGGTGTTCTGAATCTTTATGAAAAATATCCTGATTTTTTAAATGTTGGCAACCAATTCAGAATATTTTGAATTATGGCCCTGGCCCTCAAGCCTCACATCTGCGGGCCAGATTGAGTCTGTGGATCTTGTCTTGTGGCCCGTAGCTAGTGCTGTGCTAAATGCTAGGGATGCAGAGAGGAAGGACTCTTGCCCCGAGGTCCTATACTAGTGGGAGAAACCAGAGTTGTTGACCCACAAGTGTAAGCACTACCCACTGGGGTAAGGGCTCCTTGAGCCATGTGGAAAGGTGTTTCGAGAAGACAATACTGTACCTAGTCCCTAAGACTATGTGAAAGGCTTCCCAGATGAGGTGACCTGGAATGAGTAAGAGTTTGCCTCCAGGAGGGACAGGCCATTGGAAGGATCAGCGTGGGTGGGGAGGTGTGGCATGGAAGAGGCTGGACCCTGTAAAGTGTGGCAGGTCAGCAGGTCTGGGCAGGTGCTTTGGGCACAGGGGTTGATTCACAATCCATTCTGTTCATGGACTTGTCCCTTAGATGCTATATTTTCAAACCAGGAAGTTGGCACTGCCCCTGGATTGTTTTATCCTTAGAGCACACTCTATCAAAGGCTTCAGTGGCCATTGTCCTGGAAGTCTGGCTGCACCCTTTGGAGGACAAACTGTGGCCTAATTTCTGGCAGCTCAGCCCTTCCCCTGGGAGGTCCAGGGCCCTGGAGCCCTCTGCCCAATATGCTCGGCAGATCAAAGGAACACAAGGGCCCACAAGTGATGCCATCAAAGCCAGTTCCTAGGAAAGATGAAGACCGAATAGCACAAACATGTAAATAATGGAAAAATAGCACCAATCCCTAGGGGGTTTGAATTATGTCATTGTGCCTTAAGGACGGAGAGAAAGTGAAAAAAGCTCTTGAGACTACTCCAGATTCTTTCCATCCCAGGGCCTTCCGTGGCTGCATGCAGGGGAGCCTGGTGCCGTGATGAGGGTGAGTTTTGTTCTTTAACCTGCCCTGGGCCCTCTGGGGAGGAGTGATGTGGACAGAAAGAAAACAGCAGCCTGGATGATAACAGATGCAGGACTGCCAGCTTTTGAGTGAGGAGATGAGATAGCAAGATCGAGCCGGGGCCCCCATGGCAATCACCGCTTTTAGAGAGCGGCTCTCAGAGGTCACTGAGTGGGGCTGTTAAAAATACAGATGCCCAGACCCCCTCATCAACCTTCTGTCTCCTTGGCGGGGATGGCCCAGGCATCAGTACTTATGAAAAGAGACCTTCCCAGGTGAACATAAGGTGCTGCAAGAGCTGAGAACTACTGCTTTAGAAATCGTGGCCTGGAGGTATGACCAGGGGCTGGGTCCATAGCCCTAGCCCCTCAGCTGCCAGTCTTGCTGGGGAAGTTACAGATCAGCTAAGAGGACCGAATCACTGAGCCCCTTAGCAATTACTGATGAGGGCTCTGAGCATCAGCCCTGGACCAGACTCCTGGGTCCAACCTCCAGTCCCATCACTGCTGTGTGTGGGACCTTCAGTTCAGTTCAGTTCAGTCGTTCAGTTGTGTCCGACTCTTTGTAACCCCATGGACTGTAGCATGCCAGGCTTTCTTGTCCATCACCAACTCCCAAAGCTTACTCAAACTCATGTTCACTGAGTCAATGATGTTATCTAACCATCTCATCCTCTGTCGTCCCCTTCTCCTCCTGCCTTAAATCGTTCCCAGCATCAGAGTCTTTTCAAATGAGTCAGTTTTTTGCATCAGGTGGCCAAAGTATTGGATTTTCAGCTTCAGCATCAGTCCTTCCAATGAATATTCAGGACTGATTTCCTTTAGGATGGACTGATTGGATCTCCTTGCAGGCCAAGGGACTCTCAAGAGTCTTCTCCAACACCACAGTTCAAAGCGTCAATTCTTCGGCGCTCAGCTTTCTTTATAGTCCAACTCTCACATCCATACATGACTACTGGAAAAAACCATAGCTTTGACTAGACAGACCTTTGTTGGCAAAGTAATGTCTCTGCTTTTTAATATGCTGTCTAGGTTGGTCATAACTTTTCTTCCAAGGAGCAAGCGTCTTTTAATTTCATGACTGCTTATCAAGCTACTTACCTTCTCTCTGCCTCCATTGCTGCATCTGCACAATGGGTACAATAATTTCAGCCTAAGAAAGATAATCAGAGCTTAGTTAATTCATGTAAATTGCTTCTAACAGTGCCTAAATAAATGTTATATGTTCCATTACTTATTATTTTTATTTTTGCTTGCTTATTTGTCTTGGTTTTATTTTGTGAATCCATTATTACTTTTGTTCTGTGTGGGTTTCATAAGGGAGATTTGGAGATTACTAAGGCACCATTCTAATCCTCAGGAAATTTAGAGGCAAGATCTGAACATAGGAAAAGCAATGCATCAGGGTGGGGTACCTTACTCTATGTGCCTGGAATCCCTGTGAAGGGACCCAGAGTGTGGAAGGATATCCTTGCAAGGAAGCGCATGTTGGTGGGGAGGGCACTGCAGCTGTGTGGCAGAGGTGGGACTGGTGGGACCCCAGGACACAGAGAGAATAGGACGGGAGTCCCCTTGGGCCATTTTGGGGTTGGGAGGAGAAAGTAACCACGTGCCCGGGGCGAGGTGAGTCTGGCTGCAGCACAGTGGGAGGGGAGACCCAGAGTGATGGTTCGGTGAGAGGTGCTGGTCTGGTCTGGTCTCTGTCTTCGGGCGGGATGGGATGATGTGAGCCGGAAGTGTGCAGGAGGGAGGGGGGGCCTGGACAGACCCCCAGCCTGAGGGGGTGACTCAGGGGTGACTGGGCACTGGCCAGAGCCAAGGCAGGGAAGGAAGGGTGGCCTGGGGGACACTGCCCTCCTCCTGGTGAGGCCCAACCTTTGTTGTTGGTGGAAACCGAGGCCGTCCTCACCCACGTCCCCCCCATTTACTGGGCCCTCATGTTGTTCACCTCTCAGGCCAGCTCAGGGTCTCCCCAACCACATAGTTGCTCTGCAGTGATGAGTCCACAGAAGAGAGAGGCCCCAGGCGGGCGGAGGTGTGTCTTGTTCATTTACCATTCAGTTAACAAGCCTTCGTTAACGAAAGGCCCTGAGGGAGATACAGATATTGCAGACCTGGTCCCTGCTCTCCAGAAGCCTATAGTCAGAGATGTTTGGCCTCTTTGTGCTGGGAATCTAAAACAAAGTGGGCATTATGTGGGTGGGGTTGGGCTAGAAATATAAAGTATTACAGGAGCAGGGACTTCCCTGGTGGTCCAGTGATTACAACTACACATTCCCAATGCAGGGGGCATGAGTTCGCTCCCTGGTCAGGGAGCTAAGATCCCAAGGGCCACATGGTACAGTTTAAAAAAAAAGTATTATTGGAACAGAGGGAAGGAAGAAGTTGATTCAACTGGGAGATCTAGCAAGGCTTCCTCGAGGGAGGGGCGTTTGCACTGGGCCTCAGAGATGGTCTTAGGTGTCTCAGTTATTTACTGAGTTGGATCTTGCAGGGGCAGCTTGGTCTCCCTCCATCTGCTTCGACATCCCAAAGACCCCCAGGCTCCCCTTACTTACCCCCACCTCCCAGCCTCCCCTTGTTGGACCAACTTGATTTGCTGTGTGTCTGAGGTATCACCAGCTCGATGAGGCTCTAAGCCGAGGGATTTTATTCACCCTCTCCTTTGTACCCTAAATCTCTCTCTGCCCCCAAACTGGAAACCCAGCAGGAAACCCTCTACAAAGAGTGCCAGGAATCCCACCCACCACCAAAACACAGCAGCCTCAGCGCTGGAGGGAGGGAGAAAGATGAAAAGGCAGCTTGATTTTGGTGGGCACTTTGCATATATTAGTAATAATGATGATGAACATTCAACAGTAATGCCTCATTAGCATAATGACCGTATATTGAGTGGCTTCTCTGTGCCAAGCACTTCGAATGCATTATCTCATTTAGTTCTCACAATAGCCACCGAGGCCCCACAGCTTACTTGTTAAGCACACACCCAGTGGAGCTGGAAGGCCTCGGTTTGAATCCCCATTCTACTGCTTCCCAAGGTGACCTTGGGCAAGTGACTATGCCTCCGTTTCCTCTCCTGCCAGAAGATATAGCACCTGCCTCATTGGAGTGCTGTGAGATTGACGTAAGTTAATATTGTGAAATCATAACTACAGTACCTAACACACAGTGAATCCTACACATTGTCAAAAACATTAAAACTTGCAACATATCGCTTTACCCATGTCATGGACAAAGAAATAGGAACTGCTGAGTCAAAGGATTTTGCAGTAGCTGCATGTGTGGAATCACACAATATGTGTCAGATAATGTCGTCAGCAATTTACCTGCATTTCTCACTTAATCCTCATGTCTAACCCATGAGGAAACACCACTGTTATCTCCACTTACCCTGCAGACAGAGCCCCGAGAAGTAAAGCAACTGGTCCATGACAGTAGCTGGTATTAACCATTAGGTAGAGGAAGACTTCTAACCAGGGTGGGATGCTAACACGGGAGAAAGGGACCTCTGTGTCTCCAGGGACAGCTCTGTGATTCTCCTCCAGGTGGGACAGGGAGGAGTGAATTGGAACTAGGTGGCAGAGGTGCTTTTACTTCAACCTGTGTTAGCAGAGAGGAGCTCAGGAGGTGAGCCCTACAGGGAGTGCTGGGTGAGCCTTGGGACTGTGCTGGGGAGTACTAGGCAGGTCTTGGTGTTCTGTCAATGCTCCATGTCAGAAGTTCTAGAGTTATTAGTTTCAAGAATAGCATTTAGGTCAGAAACACAGGAGGGTAATTGGAAAAGCTCCATGCATGGCCGCCATGGACAGTTGTGTGAGCTGTGCCCTGCACAAGGGCACCTGGCAGAGAAGCAGTTGTGGCTGCGATCCAGCCTGAGCTCTACCCATGGGGCAATGGGCTCTGGCCTGGAGCTGCATCTGCCGAGAGGAAGGGGCCCCTTTGTCTGTTCTTATCAAAGCATCGTACAGACTGGGGTGGTCTGACTCCAAGAATAAGGTCAATAAAGAGACTGTATCTGCAGAGGTGAGGCTGCAGAGGCCAGATGCTGCCAGTAGGTCGGCACTCAGGGAACCTCAGCCTTGATTTCCATAGTGACCAGGGAGGCCTGAAGCAAAGAACCCAACCTTGGGCCAGGACTGAGATGCAGTGATGTATGAGAAAACGCTGAGCACCCAGCAACTTCACGGGCTCTGCGTTGCCCTCATGAAGTGGGTGGGGGGCCGTAGAAGGGTCAGCGCCAGGAGCAGCCTCAGTGGGGACTAGACCCAGTGCTTTGGGATGGGGCTGAAAAAAAGGCTAATTGAGAACCCTGACCCTGTGACTGTGACCCCCAACTCACTGGGGAATCAAGGAGCTTGGGTGAGTGTGTGTGTGTGAATACCATGCGAGAAAGCAGAAAGTACTTCAAAAACCAAGAACCCAGACTTGCCTGGTGGCACAGTGGATGGGGATCCACCTGCCAATGCAGGAGACACGGGTTCAATCCCTGATCTGGGAAGATCCCATGTGCCATGGAACAGCTGGGCCCATGAATCACAACTGTCGCGCCTGTGCTTCAGAGCCCGGGAGCTGCAGCTTCTGAGCCGCTGTGCCCGAGAGCCTGTGTTGTACAAGTGTAGCCACCGCAATGAAAAGCCCAATCTGCACAACTAGAGTGTAGCCCCATGCTCGCCACAACTAGAGAGAAACCCGTGCAGCAACGAAGACCCTGCACCACCAAAAACAAAATAAATAAATTACTTTAAAAAACCAAGAAGGACAGTGGGAGGGCTCCCCGCCAGAGGCACCCCCAACGGCCATGTTTTGTCACTGCGTCGCCGCTATGTTGAAAGGGACAGGGTGCTGGCGGTTGCTCATTACCCCTGTGGGCACTGCGCCAGATGTTTTACATACGTAGCCTCATTTTCCTCTCCACCCTCCTTCCTCAGGGTTTCTGTAGTAATGACAGCATTCAGTGGGATAGAGAAAATGAGGGAGGGGATGGTAGGGGAAACTTCCTTGCAAGCTTTAACAGTGTTGCCGGGTGGAAAGGTGCCGTGTGGGGTGGTTGTGTAGCAACAGGCATTATGAGTCTGATGACTGCTTCTTTCCCCCAGTGGTCATCATTATTACCCCCTGAGTTGTGCAACTTTTCATGCAAGTGCACAAGAGGCAGAGGTATCAGCCCACCCCAAGAAAGAGAGTACACCACATGGTGTACTCTCCGCTGAGTGAGGAGAGAAAACCTGGAAAGGGAATGGAAGGGCTGTGGTTTCCTTCACTCTCTGGCAGAGATGGGTCTGCCGAGCATGGATGAGGCTTCTTCATAATCTCTAGGTTCTTGGTCGTGGGGGCAGAGCGTCTGAGACGTGGAGACCTCATGGAGGCAGGTCACAGGCAATGACCAAATACTGAGACGTCTGCTACCCTCACCCTTCCTGCTACATCTCTATCAGTTGGGATGCTTTTGACTGTAAGTAACAAAAGCAGTCAGTCAAGAATGACTCAAGCTCTAGGCATATTCACAGTTTATTGAACAAGAGGCCTGGAGAGAGGAGGTCTAGGGTTGGTTTTGTGGTTCAGTAGTGTGATTAAGTGAAGAAGGAAATGGCAACCCACTCCAGTATTCTTGTCTGGAGAATTCCATGGATGGAGGAGCCTGGCAGGCTGTAGTCCCTGGGGTCACAAAGTGTTGGACACAACTGAGCAACTATCACCCACTTACTCAGTGTCTTTAAGAACCCAGGTTTTTTCTATCCTTCTTGTCTGCCTCTTTATCATGTTAGCTTTTGATCAGGGACTCATCACCTCATGGGCCCATGAAGGCTGCCACAGCTCCAGGCATTACATTCTCAAATGCTAACAAAGCCGGGAAGCAGTATATCAGCCAGTTTGGTAAGAAAGAGCTTTTATATCTCTCATTTTATTAATGAGTTAAAAAAAACCTTTCCCAAGAGTCCCCCACTGAACTGGGTGATAGGGTATCTCCTAAGTGTGAGGGATGCTAGAACAGTGAGTATCCCTCCTGTAGTGGAAGTGGGTGGAAAGGGGTGGGGATGGCTGGCATGTAGCCAGTCAGGAGCATCTGCCACAACACCCTTTTCCAGGCACTTGTCCTAGTGCTCCCAGGGAACACCCAGATGGCAGAGTCACGGAACAGTTCTAAAGTTGTGCTTGACTCCCTCCCTCCAACCCCCAAAAGCCAGTCACTTACCCAACAATTGGCTATTGACTGTATGTTCAGGATACTCTGAGGGAGACCAAGAGGATGGAAGTGGCCCAGAGAAGTAGGCATTGTTTTCCTCCAGTTTTACAGATGAGAATGCAAAATCCGAAAAGCTAAGGAACTTGTCCAAAGTATGGTACATACCTAGTAAGTGATGGTGGTTGTTGTTAAGTTGTTAAGTCGTGTCTGACTCTTTGTAACCCCATGGACTGCAGCACACCAGACTTCCCTGTCCTTCACTTCTCCCAGAGTTTGCTCAAAAACTCATGTCCATTGAGTCAATGATGTTATCTAACCGCCTCATCCTCTGCCACCCCCTTCTCCTCTTGCCTTCAATCTTTCCCAGCATCAGGGTCTTTTCCAATGAGTCAGCTCTTCGCATCAGGTGGCCAAAGTTTTGGAGGTTCAGCTTAAGCATCAGTGCTTCCAATGAGTATTCAGGACTGATCTCCTTTAGGATGGACTGATTTGATCTCCTTGCAGTCCAAGGGACTCTCAAGAGTCTTCACCAGCACCACAGTTTGAAAGCATCAATTCTTTGGTGCTCACCCTTCTTTATGATCCAACTCTTTTTTTTTTTTTAATGATCCAACTCTTACATCTGTACATGACTACTAGAAAAACAATAGCTTTGACTATACAGGCCTTTGTAAGCAAAGTGATGTCTCTGCTTTTTAATACACTGTCTAGGTTTGTCATAGCTTTTCTTCCAAGGATCAAGCATCTCTTAATTTCATGGCTGCAGTCACTGTCCATAGTGATTTTGGAGCCCAAGAAAATAAAGTCTGTCAGTGTTTCCACTTTTTCCCTGTCTATTTGCCACAAAGTGATGGGACTGGATGCCGTGATCTTAGCTTTTTGAATGCTGAGTTTTAAACCAGCTTTTTCACTCTCCTTTTTCACCTTCATCAAGAGGCTCTTTAGTTCCTCTTTACTTTCTGCCACTAGAGTGGTATCATCTGCATATCTGAGATTGCTGATATTTCTCCTGGCAATCTTGATTCCAACTTGTGAGTCATCCAGCCTGGCATTCCACATGGTGTACTCTACATATAAGTTAAATAAGCAGGGTGACAATATACAGCCTTGATGTACTCCTTTGCCAATTGGTACAAGATGTACAAGCTGGATTTAGAAAAGGCAGAGGAACCAGAGATCAAATTGCCAATATCCATTGGATTGTAGAAAAAGCAAGGGAATTAAAAAGTGTATATATCCATCTACTTCTGCTTCAATGAGTATCCTAAAGCCTTTGATTCTGTGGATCACAGCAAACTGTGGAAAATTCTTAAGGAGATAGTAATACCAGATCTCCTTACCTGTCTCCTGAGAAATCTATATGCAGGACAAGAAGCAGCAGTTAGAACCAGACATGGAACAAAGGACTGGTTCCAAATTGGGAAAAGAGTATGTTAAGGCTGGGTATTGTCACCCTGCTTATTTAAGTAAGTGGTGGTACTTGGATTTAAACCCAGGTCTGTCTGATTTTAGAGGCCTGCTCTTTCCAACCTGCAAAGCTGGTATGTGGGCCTAGCTTACAGCCTTCTCGCATCTTCTTTTTACATGTCAACAGAACAGATCAGACCATGAATGTACACTGAGGGCCCACTGGGACCTGCAGCCAGGAAATACTCCAAGTGTGCAGGAAGGGTGAGTTCCCGGGGACAGTGTGGTCAGAGACCTGCTGGAGCCAGTTCACTGGCCTCTTTGTGTGTGTGTGTGTTATTTTATTTTTTAATTTAATTTCATATTTAATTGGAGTATAATTACTTTACAATATTGTGATGGTTTCTGCCATACATCAACATGAATCAGCCATATCACTAGCCTCTTGACACCAGCAGCCACAGCAGAGAAAGTCCTGACACGCCTGTTCAAGGAGAGTCCCTTCTCTTGAGCTGCCAGGGATGAGACACTTCCACTTGCCAGTGTAGACACTTGTCAGTGTAGACTGGAGGCTGGAATGGCTGAGGGCAACTGCCCAAGAAGGGCCACACGTTGTCCCTCTGCATTGCTTGAGTGGGATCTCTGTCGGTAGAAACAGATTCTCTCTGTTGACCGTTACTAATGGAAGACAAGTCTGTAGTTTTTCCAGTGGTCATGTATGGATGTGAGAGTTGGACTATAAAGAAAGCTGAGTGCCGAAGAATTGATGCTTTTGAACTGTGGTGTTGAAGAAGACTCTTAAGAGTCTCTTAGACTGCAAGGAGATCCAACCAGTCCATCCTAAAGGAGATTAGTCCTGGGTGTTCACTGGAAGGTCTGATGCTGAAGCTGAAACTCCAAAACTTTGGCCACCTCATGCGAAGAGCTGACTCATTGGAAAAGACCCTGATGCTGGGAAAGATTGAGGGCAGGAGGAGAAGGGGACGACAGAGGATGAGATGGTTGGATGGTATCACCGACTCGATGGACATGAGTTTGAGTAGGCTCTGGGAGTTGGTGTTGGACAGGGAAGCCTGGCGTGCCGCAGCTCATGGGGTCTTAAAGAGTCGGACACGACTGAGCAACTGAACTGAACTGAATGGAAGACAAGAGAGTGACCAGCAGGCAGACTCCCTGGATCCCAGAGCAGCCATAAGACCAGGCATCAGAAGCCTGGGACAACATTTCAGAGCTACACGTACATGGGGTCCCCCTGGTTGTCTTGTCTGCTCAAGCCTGGCCTCTGTGGTGGTGATGGGATCTCTCTCACTCCACCTCCTGCTTCTGCGGTCACTTCTTCATTGTGAAGGGACTCGCAGGCACCCCTGCCCCCGCATGCATAACTCCAGGGGACACCATTCATATGGTCAAGCTATGCGGTGCACAGATTATATATTCTGTTTTAAATTCTTTTCCATTATATGTTATTACAAGATATTGAATATAGCTCCCTGTGCTATACAGTAGGTCCTTGTTATTTTGTGTATAATAGAGTGTAAGGAGATACAGATTCTTTATTTTCTCTAAGGCTGATCTGATCTCATTCAGGAGCCCCACCTTAAAGGGTCACAGTGATGAAACACGTGGAGCCCTGCGGTGGGGACAGTCTGATTCAGTAATTTAGACAGTCTTGTGATGTTAAGACTCGGCCTCTTTGAGCTAATTTGGCTTCTGCTTGAGTGACTCCCAAGGGTCATTGTTCAGAGCTCCTCCTCTTCCGACTCTTTTGTAAAATGGCACCTGCGGATGTAGACAGCACGGCTTATGTGACCTGGGGTGTCGAGGGTGGGGGAGGCCACTGGCCGGTCCTCAGACATGTCCTGGCTGCTGTCTGCTGAGGTGTGGCTGGTGTCCCCTCCAGGGCATTCTTTGGGCGTCTGCATTGGAGTCTGCAATGGACAGACTCGTAGTCCATTTTCCCTTGGCCCTGAGGGCAGCATCCATCCCCGATGGGCCTTTGGCCCACGGTCCACCTCACCCCAGGCCTGTCTTCCTCACAGCCTCTGCTTCAGTGAGCTTGCCCCTCGCCATGGCAACCTCCTGCTGGCCTGTGGCTCTTAGATCTTCCATGTCCTCCCTGTGGGGTGTGCAGGGCCGGACTGCTGGGTTCCCTCCACCAGCCAAGAACTGAAAGAGGCTCCAGAGTGCATGCCTGATCCTCTCTGACCATTCCCCTTGGCCGTCTTAATTCTAAGAGGTCACCTCTTTTTTGGCCCAGGGCCATCCTGAGTAGTGGTCTCTCTCCTTCTAGAATACCAGTCAAGAAGTTGGAGAGAGATGCCTCTACCCTCTGCCATCAGCATGACTCTCAACCTACAAAACACACCCACCTCCTCTCTGAGATTCAGGCCCAGAGTGTGGAAGATCGGGGCGTGCATCTCAATCTGCACATCGTCTCTGTTTCCTTCTCATTGTCAGTCTTTCCTTCTGCGAGAAGTGGGCTTCCCCTCCTTCTGGTGTCTGCCCAGGACACTCTGCCATCCAATCATCCAGGAGACACTCCTCATTGGCCATCAGGGGGTAAATAGAGGTCAAGAACAGCCTCTCAAGTCTGGCTCTTAAGACTGCTGTGTAGCTGCAGATCCTATAGTGGATGTCAGAAGCGGAGTTGTTCTGATTCCTATGTGAACAATCCTAACCCTCTCTGGGTGAACGGATGCCATGAGGAGGAAGAGAGGGAAGGTTGTGGTTAGAAAGGACTAAGGAGTGAAGCACAGCGACATGTTTAGAAAGAAAAAATGATGCTCTTCACACTTCTCTCTGTCCTCCTCCCCATGCCCTTCTCTCTGTAACCAGCCACTGTCTCGCGTAGTTCACATTTAAACCCCCAGCCTGTCACCGCTGAGTGTGGGTCCCTTCTGCTGGGCAGAGCTCTAGAGCTGAGCTGGGAGTCCCCTGGAACACAACACAGCCACCTAGAAGGAGGCTGTGTCCCTTGTGAGTTTGGGGAATGAGTGCTGTGCTGGGGGAACTGGCCAAAGATCCAAGTGGAGTCTCCCTCCCTTGCCGGGTCCTAAATTAACTCCAAGATTCTTTTCGTGAGGCAGTTGGTGACAGGTAGAGCATCATAGCTGGTGGCACTAGCAGTAAAGAATCCACCTGCCAATGCAGCAGACATGAGACACGGGTTCGATCCCTGGGTCAGGAAGATCCCCTGGAGGAGGAAATGGCAACCCACTCCAGTATTCTTGCCTGGAGAGTCCCCATGAACTGAGGATCCTGGCAGGCTACAGTTCATAGAGTCACAGAGTTGGACACGACTGAAGTGACTTAGCATGCTAGCACAGACCATCATAAGACAGTCATTGGTCAGAGGGCTTTTTCAAACAAAAGTCATTTTATTTTCTCGGTAATGTTAAATTTGGACTTCCCTGGTGACTCAGCAGTAAAGAATCCACCTGCCAATGCGGGAGACTTGGGTTCTATCCCTGGATCAGGAAGATCCTCTGGAGAAGGAAATGGCAACCCACTCCAGTGTCTTTGCCTGGAAAATCCCATAGAGAAAGGAGCTTGGCGGGATATAGTCCATGGGGTTGCAAAGAATGGGACATAACTTAGTGATTCAACAGCAACAGCAATGTGAAATTTAATCAAAAAGTTTCTGCTTTAGTCTCCAGACCCTCAGCTGGTGAGTCCTCTTGAATTATTCTCAGCATCTTAGAGGAAATGGTGACTCTCTCACATACACACACATCCCTTGGAGGACAGGGCAGAGTCTCCTCAAGGAAGCTCTGTGCATGTGGCCTGCTGTGTGTTTACTGCCCTCTCTTATGCCCAAGATGACTGAGAGGAATGTAAAGGGTTCTCCCCTTCCCTTTCTCATTTGAGGCACTGAGAGATGGGCCGGCTTCCCCTGGTCACTGACAGAGATCCTGCAGCCCTCCCCTGGATGCAATTTAGATAAATGATCTCTTGGGAAGGAGAAGGCCCAGGCCACATTACATGTTCCCCCAGGGACTGTTTATCAGTCCATCTTTTTCTGCATTTCCAGGCAACGGGAAGCTACGGTCCTGGTCTATGATGTGGATGGTCTGAGAGTCCCCTGCTTACAGGGACCAAGCAGAAGGGCCCCTCTGCAGGGCCCTGGGGAAGCCCATGGGATTCCACCCATGGACAGCTCCAACTGTCCCTTTCCCAAAGAGCACACCGACACATCATTTTAGGAGGTTTTGTTGACAGGGAGCAGCATCAGCCCATGCTAGGTCTGCCCATAGACATACAAGCCCTGCAGTGCCCCAGCTTGGGGAGAGCCGGCTGATCAGATCCTGCTGGGGGAAGAACCTCTGCCTGGAGCGCACACCCACCAGGTGCCAGGGGATGGGCCAGGTGCTCTCAGCATGGGATCCCAGCTCAGCCTGAGAGTCACGACATTTCACAGGGGAGGAGCCTGGGGGTGGCAACTGGGCCTGGAGTCTCCTTAAAGCTCACCCTTTAGCCCCAAATATCAAATAACCTTTAAAAAAAAAGTCTCACCTAACAAGGAACCAGAGGACCTCTAAGGAGAGGATGTGAGAAGTAGAGATTGCAATGGAGAGTGAACCAGCCGTCTTGGGTTGAATTCTACCAGTCCTTATTGAGCAGTTATTGCCTGTCTAATCCTGTGCTGGATAATCCTGGGATGCAGAATAAAGCCCTCGAGGAATGTGTGGCTCTTTGACTGACTTGCTATAAGTCAGGGTGACTGTCAAAGCCAGTGAGATCATCTACAGCTCTTTGTAAAGTACAAATTGATGTAATTTACATAGTTTTTACTATGTAAAAATAATTATTCACAAAGTATTCACAAAATACTTTCACACATGTTATTATTTTTATTGGTGCCTCACAACTGCATTGGGGGGAAAAAAAGTATGAATTATGTCCATTTTACAGATGCTCAAAGGGCACAGTGCCCCTTGTACTACAGCTCAGGGATTTAGGGAGCTTCGTCATCACCAGGCAACTTGTTAGAAGTGCATATTCCAGACCCCCAGACTTCCTGAATCAGGTGAGGCCCAGTGATCTGTGTTTTAACAAGCCTACGGGGGGGGGGGGGGGGGGGTGTGATTCTGATGCATGCAGATTCAGCAGGTTCTGCTTCAGTCCTGGGTGGGACTTGAGATTCTGCATTTCTAACCAGCTCCCACATGATGCCAGGGCCGCTGGCCCACAGACAGTACACTACAATAACAGAAATCACCTGGAAGCTTCATTCATTCAAATGTAGAGTCCCTGGCCCACGCCCTGAGAGAGTGATCCTGCAGGCCTGCCATGGGGCCCAAGAACCTGAATTTCCACAGACACCCCACGTGATGCCGTACTTAGAGGATCCATGGTCTGGAGTTCAAGCTTGCAGGCGTCCACCCCAGCCTCATTTTCAAAGGTTTTCCCCCACCACTCCCCATCTCCACTGGCCCTGAACCACCCATCTGATCTCTTGCCAAATCATGGGTTAAGGGGTGCGAGTGGGAGGCCATCCCTGAGCCAGCGGGGCCCTCAGTTCCTCAAAATAGGTCAGGAGTCTGGCACAGACCAGGCGCAGTGTCTGCAAATAGAAACCATCTGTTGGGTCTGTGCTTTGAGCTCTACCGCCCCCTCCCTCCCTGGGCAGAGGAATATAGGACTCAGAACCCCAGGAGGGGGTGGGTGCTTCCTTGGATGGGGCCTGCCCACCCCAGACACTCCCTCCAGGGCTGCCTGCAGGGGAGAGATGGCAGCGCCATATCCAGTCCCCTTAATTGCGCCCCCCACATCCATTTACCCCCCACCTTCCCACAAGGAGGCTTACAGTGTGCAGACTGGTCATCAGGTGACCTTGCTGTGTGACCTTGGACAAGTCACTTCCTCTTTCTGGGCCTCAGTCTGTGAAATGAGAAGCTAGATTTTAGTGGACCCAAGGGTCCTCTTCTGCACTGGCAGGCTACGGTTCTATGAAAGCCTTTATGTGTCAGGACCACATGTAAGAAAAGTTGAGTTCATAGGCAGGCAGATACTTCCTTCTTCTTGCTTTCTGCCCAAGTTGGATCTTACAAGTTGGAATCAGCCTGCAGGTCCCCATAAGGAGATGGTCAAGTTTTCTGATCTGGGGGCTTTTAGAGGCTTTAAGGGGAGGTGACAGGGTCACTCTTCCTTCTTCCTGTCCTCTTGTTTCTGTACTCATTCACATATTTAGTAAACATCCATCAATACTATATTAAGTCTAAGGTAAACCCAGGAAAGAGAACGAAGGATAAGACATAGCTGCTGCACTCAGTAACATCCAGTGTGGTTGGGGAGCAAGCACGTAAAGTAAGAGACCAGTGGCAGATTTTATTTTCTTGGGCTCCAAAATCACTATGGACAGTGACTGCAGCCGTGAAATTAAAAGATGCTTGCTCCTTGGAAGAAAAGCTATGACAAACCTATACAGTGTATTAAAAAGCAGAGACATCACTTTGCCGACAAAGGCCTATATAGTCAAAGCTATTGTTTTTCCAGTAGTCATGTTACTCCTGGGAAGTAGTTAAGGAAGTCACTCAAGAAGGCTAACTACCAAAGAATTGATGCTTTCGAACTGTGGTGCTGGTGAAGACGCTTGAGAGTTTCTTGGGCAGCAAGGAGAGCAACCCAGTCAATCCTAAAGGAAATCAATCCTGAATATTCATTGGGAGGACTGATGCTGAAGCTGAATCTCCAATACTTTGGCCACCTGATGCGAAGAGCTGACTCATTGGAAAAGACCCTGATGATGGGAAAGATTGAGGGCACAAGAAGGGAGTGACAGAGGGTGAGATGATTGGATGACATCACTGACTCAATGGACATGAGTTTGAGCAAACTCTGGGAAACGGTGAAGGACAGGGAAGCATGGTTTGCTGTAGTCCATGGGGTTGCAAAGAGTCAGACATGACTTAGGGACTAAACAATGAACAATAAGAGACCCTTGTGTCAGGTCTGAGTTCAGATCTCAGTTCCTCCACTTAAGTGACCTTGGACAAACTTGGTTGCATCTGTAAATAGAGATAATAATTGCATCTTTACCTTGGAGTTATTATAAGGATTACCGGATGTAATGAATGTAAAATCTTTGGGTCACAGTCCGCACTTAATAAATGTAAGCTATCGTTATTAGTCTGATAAGCTAGAAAAAGGGGAGCCCAGGACGGAATCTGGGGACTTCAGAATCTGGCAACTGCCCAGCTCAGGAGTCATCTCAGGGGAGATGGGAAGCTCTCCTGAAGAGCTTGGAGCGGAGGAGGCTGGCAGCCTCTGTTCCCATGTCCACCAGTCCTGCTCAGCAGATCGGGAAAGGCTGCAGGGATTCAGGGCAGAAGCCTGCTCCCGGAATAGACTCCATATCTGGCTGGACTTGTGTTGGGTGATGGGCAGAATGCAGCATCCGTGGATGTTTGATCTGAATCTTCCATCTGCAGTCTGTGGAGAAGGCGCCATCCCAACCATGTTCATTCCCACCTGACTTTGCTCTGCTCCTTGATGGTGTAAGGCAGGCAGGGTGGAGCATGACAGGGGAGGAAGCCTCTTTTCATGGTAGAGAAGATTGAGGGGTTTGCCCAAGAGGCTCTGAGAGTTGGCCTGGAACCTAAGAATTCTGAATTTGCTAGGGATGGAGAGAAAGTCAGTGCGGTGGCTCCAGATCCTGGCCTTCTGTGGTCCCTGTGCACCCCAGCTGGAACTCCCCGATGTGGAGGTTCTGCTGGAGTCTCTTCTTCCAGGATGTGACTTTTGAGGGCTAACTGATATTCTCCTAGTGCCATGCAATAGAACTGTTTGCAGTGATGGGAATGATCTGTAATCTGTGCTGTTCAGTATGGCAGTGGGTCAGCCTCCGCTGTCATGCACCCCTGCTGAGATCGCTTGTGGGGCACAGAGGATCCAGAGGCAGACCCTTGAGGTACTCCTGGATCCCTGGAGGCTCAAACCCAGCAGATTCAGAAAGAGAGCCTTTAATCGAGAACACTCGTGTTCTAGCTTCTTCATGCTAGAAATTTCTTGAGTGGCTTCAAGATCTTTTCAGAAGTCCTGGAAGCCAGTGAGAACCCAGTAAGACTATTAAATGCCGGAGCTGGAAGGGTGGGCCATCTCCTGTAGGGGAGGAAGCAGGGATCTACCAGAGGGTCCCTAGTGGGTTCGTGGCTGAGCCAGCTGGAACGTGGGTTTCTGGCCACTTCCCTCACGCCAGAGGTTCTCAAATTGGGTTCCACGGTGCAGTCCCAGGACCATTTCTGGAAGGTGCTCCCAGTTTCCTGCTAGATTTGAATGCAAACAGTTCCAGCCTTGCCCATTACATTTTGGAGTTCTGAGTCATATTTTATTTAGAGAACGTGTTCTTCTGCTTAAAAAAGATCCTAGCTTTTCATTTCACAGAGGAGAAAACTGAAGAGAAGAGTCCACCAGTAATTACTACCTGACCTGAGAAGCTTCTCAAAGCCCTGGGCTGACCTGCTCCTTCTCCCTCCCGTCTGAGAACACGTGCTATGTTCCTCCCATGTGTCCAGTCCTGGGCTCTGGAAAGCAAAGCTGGCTCAGAGATGGAGGAGGACCAGCTGACCAGCAATTGCTTGTGAAACCAGAGTGTTGTGGGCGAATTCAGCAGAGATATTGATGATAGTATCTGTGGTTGACTAGAGTGGCACACCTTTTGCAAAGCCTCTGTCCCTCGTGTCCCATCCTGATAGGGATTTCAAGATGTAGGTGTGGCTGATATCCACATTTCATCGAAACAGACACCGAGCCTGGAGAAGGAAGGTGCCTTATCCCGGGTCACGTGGGTGATGACCCAGAGAAGGCGGAAAATGTCAGCCTTTCTCTGACCGCACAGGGACAGGGAGGGGCTCTCCCACAGGTCCTGAGGGGCTGCCCCGTGGGAGCAAGTATCCAGTGGCCGCCAGGGCAGATCCTGAGGCCTCCTGCGCTCCCCGGCTAGCAACTCTCCCCGAGGATGTAGCCCTGAGCTCCCCAGCCCACCTTAGTTAGAGATGAGAACAAAAAGTACCCCCCGTGTATCTTTTTGTGTATTCCAGTTAAAGCACTGAATTTTAGCCATCTTCATCTAGACAGTGTACCCGCTGGCCAAAATGCATCATTTTGGGGATTGGAGGACAGGATACAGTTTGTCTTCATGTGGAGTGTTCATAACAATTATCTCAGAGGAGAAAAAAGCCTGCCTCTATTTCTTAAGAGGCTATAAGAGCCGTTCAGCTGCAAAATGAATACTTCCTCCTTCCGGGCCCTCCCCTCTCAGAGGGAGACCAGGATGGCCCTGGGCCCAGGGAGAGGCCACCAGGGCGCAGGCCCGGCAACCACGCACATCTGGAGGCCAGAGCTTTTCCCTCCCTCCTCCTGACCCCGGGCCCAGCCCAGCCCCCTCCTTCCCCTGCCAGGGCCCGGCCTCCCCAAGTGAACACTTAACTGAGGTCAGAGTCTCTCCCTTACAGGAGAAGGGGAGAGGGTGGAACTAGCGTGTGATAAGCGTCATCCCACTCCACGCCAGATACCTTGCCAGGCACTTAGCATTTGGTCACGTCATTGCATTCAGTGATTTGGACGACATTATTTGCGCTTTGCAGATAAAGAAACTGATGCTCAGAGAGGTTGAGTAACTAGTCCGAAATCACACAGCTAACAAATAACAGCCAAGATAGAAACGCTTGGGGCATTGCCCCAAACCCTGCCCCCATACAGTTTCTTTACACTTTTGTATAATACCCTGTATTGTATGAAAAAAGCAGGGAGGAGTAATTAATAGCTTGGGTGGAGAGGCCAAAAAAAAAGGAGAAGATGGATATTTTGTCGGAAAGAACAGTAAACTGTCTGAAGTTCCTTTTTTTCCTTAAGCACTCTATCCAATTATCTCATTTAATTCTTATTATAACTTACGGGGCAAATAACATAGTTGTTTCTGTCTTACAGCTACAGAAGCAGAGATTTAGGATTTAAGTGATGGAACCAGGACCTGAGGTCACGCATGTCTTTATAAGAGTCAGAAGTTCTTGACAGAGGGCCCGGCTCTGTGGCTTTCACAGCTTATGACTTTGGGACAGCCTCTTAGCCTCCCCAAGCCTCAGATTAGTCACATATGTACCAGATATTTTCAATGGGATTGTGGTACCTGTCCAGCTCTGCCCACTGCACGGCTGCCCTTGGGGGCAAATGAGGTGATGGGGAGGTGGTGTCTGGGGAGGATCATGGAACTGGTCGCCTTGCTGATACTGTGCTGTCCCTGGCAAGGGACTCATTAAGCCCCATCTTGAGTGCTGTACTGAGTTCAAGAGGCCTTGGCATCCTGGTGACAAGGAGCCCAGAGGAGATAGGGCTGTGTGACCAGAAGGACAAACACTACAAAGAAAGGCTTGGGCCCAGAGCCCTCATGGGCTGAGCATAAGGACCAGGCCCCTCATCCTGTGGCCAGGAGTGGGGGGTATGAGCTGAAAATTCAAAATCTCAATAAGCTGAAGTCACAGCCCTGGGGTGAGGTTCATCCCATTGCATCCAAGGAACCGGGCAAGTGTGCCTGCCCTTGGTCCTTGCCCTCCCACCATACCAAGAGGTTATTCAACCAGGGTCACCAGAAGACTCCTGCTAAGCAGGAGTCCAGGGCCAGGTCTGGGGCGGAGGGGCTCTGCAGAGCCCAGAAGGAGTAGGATGATCACATAGCCTATAGTCTAGTACTGGGAGAGAGAAAATATTCATACCTTAAAATAAGTAACTGCACTAATCAGCAAGGTGAGGAGGCCTAGGGGGAGAGGCCAAATGCCACGAGAACCGTTGTCATTCTGTGTCACAGCAACCCAGTTGGGGAGACACTGGAATCTCTGTGTCACAGAGAAGGAATGTCACTGGCCAGGGTGTCCTCTGACCTGGCACTCTCTGACCCCAGCCCTCCTCTCTGGTGCAACACAAGGTCTATTTGGGGGGTGCTGGAAGGCCATCTAGTCCCATCTCTTGTTCCACGTTGCCCTTAACCAGAGGTCTTCTACCTGAACTTTGAATCCTCCCAGGGATGGGAGGCTCATTACCTGTCATGATACCTCCTTTTTCTATTTCAGGCAGCTCTCACCATTAAGAACATCCTTCCTCTTAGGGAGCTCCAATGTATCTCAGTCTTGTGTGATTGCTCCTGGAAGATTCAGAGAGAGTATGTGTCCTATCCTCACTGGAACTAGCTTTGGGGAATCCACCAGGATCTGGGCTGAGCTTGAGGGCTAGGGGCAAAGGTCAAAGGGCTAGATTTTCAGGTGACCTCTGGGCTGCCACACTGATTTCCCTTTGAGGTCTGGGTATCTCCTTCAGTCCAGCCTCAGCATGGCCTCCTCTCTCTGCAGAAGAGGGAGGAGGCTTTTCTATTGCCTGCCTGCACACCCCTGCATCTGACCTCAGAATGAAGTCAGCCCCTTGGTAAGCGCGGGTGGAGCGGTCAGACCTCTGGGGCCAGCAGATGCTCCACTTTGGCCCACAGTGTCTGCCAGTGCCTGATCCGGCCTCCCAGGTCCTCCAGCTGTCTGTCCACGACCCTCCAGAACATACGCTTGGCACTGGCCAGCTGCCCTCACTGCCACCAGCTCTGCCAGGTGTGTGCCCACACGTTCCCTCTGTCCCTGCCTCTATATGCTCACCCTCACCCAAGCCAGAGATTAATAACAGGGGCATCTTCAGTGTGAATTGTATCAAAGCTTTACATTTGACTCCTCAGCTTTATAGGGAATCCAAGAATGGCTTTGAAGAGACCACAAAGCAACATAAGACAAATCGCTAGGACAGTTTCTTCTTCTTCTGTGTTTTAAAGTCTTCACTGAATTTGTTACGACATTGCTTCTGTTTTATGGTTTGGTTTTGTAGCCCCAAGGCATCTGGGATCTTCTCGCCTAGAGATGAAACCCACACTCCCTGTGCCAGAAGGTGAAGTCCAAACCACTGGACCACCGGGGAAGTCCCTGACGAGGACGTTTTCTAAGACGTTTAAAAAGTCAGTGTCACTTTAAATTTAAAAAAAAAAAGTAATGGGAGTGTTCTAGATTTAAAGGAAGCGAAAGGGAGATCACAACCAAATGAAATACATGGGAACAACACAGTTCCCAATCCTGGTTCAAAATACGGAATAGCTGTAAAAGGCATTTCTTTGGTTTTTAAGGCCATACAGCATGGCATGTGGGATCTTAGTTCCCTGACCAGGAATCAAACTCCTGCCTCCTGCGATGACAGCATGGAGTCTTAACCACTGGACCGCCGGGCAAGTCCCTGTAAAAGGTATTTGGAAGAATTTTGAATACTGCTGGGTGTTAGATGGTATTGCGGAATTGTTGATTTTCTTAGATGTGGTAATAATGATATGCTCATGTAGGAAACTGTCCTCCTTTGTAGGAAATGCAGGCTGATGTAATAAGGGGGCAGGAGTCATGACGCTGGCAGCTTCGTTTCAACTAATTCCACAAAACTAAAAAAAAAAAAGAAAAGAAAAGAAAGACAGGCACATAGAGAGAAAAAGGATTGTGACAAAATGCTAATGCGAATGAACCTAGGTGGTGGGTGATTACTACACCATGCTCTCAACTATTTTTGTTTTCTGAAGTATTTCATAATAAGAAGTTGGAAAAAAACATAGTCAGGTCTGCAGAGTCAGGGCAGGTTCCAGTGAATCCTGTGCGTGTTCACTGTCCGACTTGGGCTGGGTCTGTTTCCCACTCCGTACCACAGGACGTCGTAATTCCCACCTCTCGGGGGACTGTGCTCTCTCAGTATCCCATGCTGGCAGATGCCCCCACCTCCGTGAAGCCTGCCCCAGTGCGTTCTGCTTCCCTGGCCTCTCACTACTTTTCAAGCCTTGATTTCATCTCCTCCAAAGGCTCCTGAGATATTTGAACTCGGGATCTGTGTCTGACGCTTTCCAGACACCTCTCAATGGACTGAGCCCACAGGAGCAGTGGTGCGATCTTATCTTGGATGGGATCTTGTATCTACATATCTCATTTTGATTCTTAAAGTAACCACATAAAGTCAGAAACTATGGTTCTTGTTTTAGAACATCTCAAGGAGGCAAATTGTTTTTCTGAGTCTAGTAGGAGTTAGAATGGGGAGTGAAAATCCAGAAATGCAGACTCCCAGTCCAGTGCTCTATCAGGCATGCTTGCTGTGGCTTCATGCGGGGTGAAGGTACAGGTCCAGTGATAAGGGCCCCCTGGCCTCCTTCCCCTAATCCTTCCAAAGGTCCTGCGGAGAGATCAGCCCCAGTCTACCAACTGATGGGGGAGAGGCCAGTGCCAGGCTTGCTGCAAGATGCTCTCTACATTTCCCTGGATGCAGGCTGGGGCTGATCCCAACAGAGATTCTCTCTGCTGGACTTTTGGAAGGGCAGTGAGATTCAAGTCAGGCCTTGAAAGTTGGGCAGGGCAGAGAAAAGGGCAAAGGCCTTCCAGACTAGATCTGCATCTACAAGGAACAGGAGATTGGAATGAGCAGGCTCCTTTCTCTTTGGGAGGACTATGGAATCTAGAATGTTCTACCTGAAAGAGACAGAGTGATTGCCAGAACTCACATACCAGACAAAATTTCTGCCAGGACCATGTACCACCCATACTATATTTTTCATTCTGTATTTTCTTTGAATTAATTCATTATTTTTAAACTTTGCTTTCTTAGCACTAATAGATGTGAAATTGCGGATTTGGCATGTAAGTTACATGTTTTTTCTAATGCAAATTAAAATAAACACATGAGGGACTTCCCCAGCAATCCAGTGATTAAGCCTTTGCCTTCCAATGCAGAGGGTATGGGTTCAATCCCTGGTTGGGAAGCTAAGATGCCACATGCCTTGCAGCCAAAGAAACAAAGCATAAAACAAAAGCAATATTATAACAAATTCAATTAAAAAAACTTTTTAAAAAAAGTGGCCTACATTAAAAACATCTGTAAAAAATAAGTAAATAAAAATAAACACCTGGCTAGTAAAATTAAAAACTTCATCTCATGTAAAGGAACATGAGTGGCCGCCTGGGACTGCAGTCAGGGCATCACTGATGTAATCCTGTTGAGGATACGGTCAGAGGGGGCTTGCCTAAGATCACACAGCCAGAAGCGCGCTTGCCTCTCCAGCAGGACTTTGTCATGAACGGTCGTGGGCAGAACTCAGCAGAGAGGGGGAAGGCAGGTGGGAAGGGGTACTGTGTGGGCAGAGGCTGGGCGGGGTGGAGGGGAGGGCAGTGGCCTGAGGGAGTAGAGGACAGAGAGCTGGCAGGAAGAGGGTTTGCCTGAAGAATCCCTGGGATTCTCCTCATTGGATCTGAACTTCTTCCTTCAATAAAGAGGCCTTTGTGTCTGAGCTCCTGGCTTTATTTAAATCCAATGCAAAGTTCTGTTTTCGGGCAAATTCCCAGGGTTGGTTTCCTGATTCTGTGGCGGTTATTTCCTTTTGCCTTCCATCCCCTTGGGAATTTCATCTGAAGAAATTTCTGTCCTGAGATGGGTTGGGAGACTCAAGGCATATCGGGGGACTGGACAGGAAGAGCAGGGGGTGGATGATGGCAGATAATGGCAGTCGGGTCAGAAACATGTTCACATTTTTTTTTTTTTTTACAATTTTAAACATTTATTTTTGGCTGTGCTGGGTCTTTGTTGCTGTGCAGACTTTTCTCTAGTTGTGGCGAGTAGGGCCTACTCTTCATTGTGATGTACAGGCTTCTCATTGCAGTGGCTTCTCCTGTTGCCGGGCACAGGCTCTAGAGTGTGCAGACTTCAGTAGTTGCGGCTCCCTGGGTTAGTTGCTCTGTAGCATGTGGGATCTTCCCGGACTAGGGATCGAACCCATGTCTCCTGCATTGGCAGGCAGATTCTTTAGCACTGAGCCACCAGAGAAGCCCATATATTCACATTTACAAAACTCTTATTGAGCTCCTACTGAATGCCAGACCGCAGCTGGGTACTTTGAGCTTGGCTGCCTGTCTGCCAGGAGAGCACCCACTTGGACTCCACCTGCCATGGTGCCCATTTGTAGGGTTTCCCACAGGGGCGTCATCCTACAGCAAAGTTGAACTCCACGGTGGGCTGCCCATCCTGTCCTTCACCTGCACATCCGTCCATGCACATCTGTGTTCTCTGCAGTGCCTAGCACAGGACATGCATGCAGTAAGGGCCAACTGGTTGGTCGGTTGGACTCTGTCTCGTGAATGGTGGGCAGTGAGGGGTGAGGAGGGGTGCTGTTCCATTCTCTAGAACAGGGACTCTCAAACTTCAGCGTGCTTCTGTTTCACTGGGGCAGGAAAGCTGGATTAAAATACATATGTCTGGGTGCCATTCCCAATATATTAGATTCAGTAGGTCTGGATTGGGACCCAGGAATCAGCATTTCTAACAAATGATGTGGGAGGCTTAGAAACCTCCCCCATCCTGGAAGATTTTTAATACAAGTGACCTGTGGGCCACAAGTAGAGAAACCTTGCTCCAAAGAATAATCTGGCATAGCAAAGAGTCTCAGATTTCCAATCAGGAGACTTGTGTTCCTGGCCCTGCTCATCAGCTGTGTGGCTTTGGACAAGTCACTTAACCTCTCTGGGCCTGATGATGATGTATAGGACTGAGATTTCTGGGGTGTACTTGTGGGTTAGAAGCCCTAAAGACAATCAGAGGAGGGTCATTTGCCTTTTTGCACATAGAGGGGCCGTCTTCCTCCCCCACCCCTCATCATCAGAAGTGTTCTCTGTCTTTGTGAACACCCAGCCTCCTCTGTCTGCACGTCCCGTACTAAATTAAGCAGTTTCTGACACGCAAGAGGCAGCCCAGACATGTTTTGGATGGATGGTCGGCTTTATCACATGGCACATCCCTTGGAAGTGAAAGGCTTCCCCATCCTTTCTGAAAGGTACAGTGGGCGGGTATACTGAACAAAGAAATGGGTGAGTGCCCTCGTGCCAGCCTTTGCTCTTGCGGGACTTTATTGAAAGAATGTCCTCCAGCACAGGGCCAGGCATCCGATTCTTGGAGGTCCCTTCCCTTCTGCCGCCCGAGGGCAGGCACCAGGCTTTCCTCACCTCCTTAATTCCCGAGAGCAGCTTCCCTCCCGCCCATGCCCAGCTCAGCTCCTCAGGGACAGTCTGGCCTGACCCTTGTCTCTCCTGGCCTCTCACAGATGTCCTGGCGTCCGCAGTATCGCAGCTCCAAGTTCCGGAACGTCTACGGGAAGGTGGCCAACCGGGAGCACTGCTTTGACGGCATCCCCATCACCAAGAATGTGCACGATAACCATTTCTGTGCCGTCAATGCCCGCTTCCTGGCCATCGTCACCGAGAGCGCGGGGGGTGGCTCCTTCCTCGTCATCCCCCTGGAACAGGTAGGCGCCCCCCGCACCTCCTTAGGCCTGGCTGCCACCCCAGGACGGAGGGAAACCCCACTTGGTCATTCTTGGGCCTGTTGCCCTATGTCTCCCTGCGCCTCACCTTTTACTTTTTCATCATGTGTCCAGTGGCTATACTTTCCCCAAAGTTCTCCCCAAGAGTCACTGGAACAGGCGCAGCTGGGGAACCTGAGGAACATCCAGGAGAGAACATGTTTCTCTAGGCGGACTGAGATCTGTTCCCAGAACCCCCCAACTTGGACAAGTCACTTGCTTTGGGGTTCCCAGGCTTCCCACTAACCCTGAGAGATTGGATCATCTGATCTCCAGGCTAGATCCAGCTCTACAATTGTCCTTCCTGAGTGTCCTTTAGTTCTGGAGCTGGAGGGGCTAAAGATCCAGCGTAACCACATCAGGCGGGCATCTGCAAAAGTGACACACCCATTAAAAACAACATTTCAAGCTCTTCACTGAGGGACTAGAAGTAATTTACCTTCTCTCTCATCCCCCACCTCCTCTCTAAAAGCTTCTTCCCTTCTGTGGCCGCCTTCGTGAATCTAGCAAATTCAATCTGCAGAGCCTCAATCATGAAATTTTGAAGCTCTGCCATTCAGGCGGAGTCCCCGGAGGCCCGTGGGAGGTCACGTGCCTCAGGGAAAACGCTGGCTGTCAGTCCCGCTTGTTTATGGCTGAGCTCTCCCTCCCCAGCCTGACTCATCGTCTCTCCCATCCTCCGCCAAACGCTTGGGGAGAGGAGGAGGTGCGTGCCCAAGGAAGCCTTGGGACCGGAAAGCCCCTGTGAGCTGGTGGTGGAGGATGGGTTTTTCCAGTCTCACCTGCCCACAGTGGTGGGGGCTCAGATTCGGGAAAGCCTCAGGCCAGACCCTCCCTCCCATGGAAGAGGGAAGCCGCAGTGATGGTGACGCGGCGCCTGGTGCGCGGAGCCGGAGGAGCTGTGGCCTTGGAGGCAGGACGTCTAGGTTCTGGTCGGTCTCTGTCACTCACCAGGAGTGTCACCTTGGGTGTGTCACTTAACCTCTCTGCACCTTATTTTCCTGTAATGGCAAAGTGGACCTCTTAAATCCCCTTCCACTTCCATAGCGATGTTGGCATTGAGAGGGTGATGGGCAGAAAGCTCTTTGAGAACCAAACAACCTGGTAAAGATGTTCTGGTACTTTCTTGGAAACATTATCAGCTCTCCCTGTCGACTTTGCAGATGCCCACAGCAGCTCTATCCCATTAGGAAGGATTCTGAAATGTCTCCCCTCCTGAACCAGATGGGCTCAGATCTTTGTCCAGGCAGGGACCAGCTCACCTCCAGCTGCAGTAGGCAGGCCTGCGGGTCCCTAGAAACACATGGGCTGGTTCTTACTGGGGCTCAAGTCCATTGCTGACACCCTGCCACACTCCACTACATGGTTTGCAAAGGTCAATAGTCAATGCCTCACACCATAACAAAACAAAAATTAATTCCAGATGGATTGAAAATCTAAACATTAAAAAAGAAAGAGAAAAGCTCCTAGGGTATTAGAGGGAAATGGAGAGTATTTTTAAAAGCATAAAACAGGGAAAGGCTTCCTAAGCTAGTTAAGAATCCATAAAACCATAAAGGAAATGATTAGTAGATTAGAATAAATTTATAATAATATTTTTAAAGGTAATTTTTGTACTCTAGTGAGACATGTAAGCAAAATTAAAAGGCAGGCAACATAATTGAGTACAATATTTGCAACGCATAACAGACAAAAGTTGCACGTCCAGGATATACATATATATAAAGAGTTAAGAAAAATCAATAAGAGGACCCAATAGAAAATGGGCAAAGGCTATGAATAAACAATTTATAGAAGACAGAATATATTTTTTAGCCTACTAAGTAGAAAAAGTCTGGTCAAGGCTATGGTTTTTCCAGTGGTCATGTATGGATGTGAGAGTTGGACTGTGAAGAAAGCTGAGCACCGAAAAATTGATGCTTTTGAACTATGGTGTTGGAGAAGACTCTTGAGAGTCCCTTGGACTGCAAGGAGATCCAACCAGCCCATCCTACAGGAGATCAGTCCTGGGTGTTCATTGGAAGGACTGATGCTGAAGCTGAAACTCCAATACTTTGGCCACTTCGTGCGAAGAGTTGACTCATTGGAAAAGATCCCAATGCTGGGAGAGAGTGGGGGCAGGAGAAGGGGACGACAGAGGATGAGATGGCTGGATGGCACCACCGACTCGATGGGCATGGGTTTGGGTAGACTCCGGGAGTTGGTGATGGACAGGGAGGCCTGGCGTGCTGCGATTCATGGGGCCGCAAAGAGTCGGGCACGACCGAGCAACTGAACTGAACTGAACTGAAGCAGAAAAAGATTTAAAAGAGTCATAATCTTTGGTGTTGCCAAAGATGTGAGGGCAGGCACTCAAATATGCTCTGAGTATCTGATGGACTAACATCTTACTCTTGGTGAGGTGTAAACAGAGGTAACTAGGCAATATCTAGTAACATTTAAAGATGTGTTCATTGGCCCAGTGATTCCACTTCTAGGAATGCATTCTATAGAAATACTCTCAAGCATATATATTTTTTAAAGTTTATGGCATTTTTGTACTCATTTTTTTTTTTGCAAGTATCATTTTTTAAAATTATTTTCTAGAGGAATAAAATTTCTCTCTCAAATTGCTTAGAAGTTTCTAAACTCCTCTCCATTATTGTAATGGTACCAAAGACTTTCATGTTGTCTGTAACTCTGCTCTAGAATATGGTCAGCTTCTATAAACACTTCATGGACAGCAAGGGGAGAAAGGGCTCTTTATAGAGCATAAGTTTCTCTCTTTGGAAACATATGTATCTGTACACATACATGTATGTTCAGTGTACACATAATTTTTCAGCTTTATTTGTTCATATCCTGTGATACATTTTGTTTAATTTAGTAATAGACTAACAGTGATGGCTCAGTCTTCCAGTTGGTTTCTCTTGTTTTGTTTCATTTCAGGAAGTTTTCACTCTATGTAGGTACTCAATCTGTTTTTTGAAGGGGGTGGTGTTGGAGTTTTTTTGTTTGTTTGGTGGTGGTGGTTTTTTGGCTTGTTTGTTTACTCACTCAGTCGTGTCCAACCCTTGTGAGCCCAGGGACTGTAGCCCGCCAGGCTACATCTGTCTGTGGGAGCAAGAGTACTTGAGTGGGCTGCCATTTGCTTTCTGTTGGTGGCAGTGGGGTTTTTGAGCCACACTGCACATGGCATGTGGCATGTGAGGCCTTAGTTCTCCCACCAGGGATCCAACCCCTGCCCCTACTGTAGAAGCACAGAGTCTTAACCACTGGACTGCCAGAGAAGTCCCAGGTACTCAAGGCTTTGTGTGGCACTTTTATAACAGTGAACATTGGAAGCAACCTGCAGATCCATCAATAAAGAAACGGGTGAACAAATTCGGGGCCATCCACACAAAGGGGTGCTATACAGTCACAAAGGTGGTGATGTAGGGTAGTTGTTCTCACGTGTTCAGCCTCAGAATCACTTTATGCGCTTAAACATTAAACATTATTGAGGACCCCAAAGAGCTTTTGCTTATATCGCTATATGACTATTGATATTTAGCATATTCAGGGGGCTTCCCTGATGATAAAGAATCCACCTGCCAATGCAGGAGACATGGGTTCAATCCCTGGTCCAGGAAGATCCCACATTCCTCAGAGCGACTAAGCCCGCGTGCCACAACTATTAAACCTGTGCCTTAGAGCTCATGAGCTGCAGCTGCTGAACCCACGTGCCGCAGCGACTGAAGCCCGAATACCTAGAGCCCGTGCTCGGTCACAAGAGAAGCCACTGCAATGAGAAGCCTGCACACTGCAAGTAGAGAGTAGCCCCTGCTCACCGTAACTAGAGAAAGCCCGCAGCAACGAAGACCCAGTACAGCCAAAAATAAATGAGGAGTATATAAATAAAACTTTAAAAAATATATTTTGCATGTTCAAAATAAAAATGAATGAATTTCAACAATATGCATTTGTTATTTGCCTAATAGTAAACCCATTTCACATCCTCACAAAAAACTGTATTTTATGAAAAATTATTATATTTTCAAAAAAATTGAGAATTACATTGCTCTACACTTTTGCAAATCTCTTTAAATTAATCTGACTTAATAAAAGATGGCTGAATTTGCATATCTGCTTCTACATTCAGCCTGCTGATATATCAAACATCATATACCTCTGGAAAACTTCACTGTATACTCCTGAGAGAACAAGAATGAAAAGGCAAATAATGTCTCCTATTATGAAAATAGTTTTTACCCAATAGACTCCCTGATAAAGTCTTGGGGATCCCCAGGGGTCCCCAGACCACACTTCAAGAACCACCAATGCAGTGGAATATTTAATAAGAAAATTTTATCACCTACTGTTAGCTGGGGGAAAAAAGGTAAAATCTAATTAATCCCATTAAATTATATCTATGTAGCCATCCACCTTTTTGGAAAAGACTGGGAAAATATATGGGCTTCCCTGGTGGCTCAGATGGTAAAGAATCTGCCTGAAATGCGGAGACCTGGGTTTGATCTCCAGGTTGGGAAGATCCCCTGGAGAAGAGAATGCCTACCCACTCCAGTATTCTGGGCTGAAGAATTCCATGGACAGAGGAGCCTGGCGGGCTACAGTCCATGAGGTTGCAAAGTGTCGGACACAACTGAGCTACTTTCACTTTTTTAAGCTTCTCTGGTGGATCAGATGGTAAAGGGTCTGCCTGCAATGAGGGAGATCCTGGTTCACTTCCTCAGTCAGGAAGATCCCAGGCGTGATCTTGCTCATACTCCAGGCAAGAATACTGGAGTATCCCATGGACAGAGGAGCCTGGCAGGCTACAGTCCATGGGGTTGCAAAGAGTCAGACACAACTGAGCGACTTCACTTTCTATATACACCTACGGGTTTAAAAGTGGTTATTTCTGTGTATTGGATTCATGAGTGGCTCATGATGGCTCATTGGCTCTTTCATTTTTTTTCTTTTTCCTTAACTATATCTTCTAAATTTATTTTAGATGAACACAATGTTTTGTACTTTAGGGGGAAAGAAAGAAATGAAAAACAATTGGTTGATGTAAAGAGGGAGCCCTGAGGTTTCAGAAGACAAACAGCTCAGAGTCGGGACTTAGGTCAGCCCTTCCTTTATGTATTTTGTCAAACGTTTCCCCCCAAAGTAACACGTGCTTCTGAACTGGCTGGAGCGAATGCTAGAAGGAAGTACCCTGAGTGAGGGTAAGGCGCTGAAGGGTGGGGGGAAGGCAGATCCTGGGTCTGAGCAGTTGGTTTAGTCCGAGGCAGGACCCTGATGTCTGAGACTCTGTGAAACAGAGTCCTAAGCCCAGAGAGGGGCCTGCCTTCCCAGCAGCCTCGGTCAAAGCTGTCAGTCTCCTGCCCCTGTGGACTTGGGAGAGTGGGGAGGACAGGGCCTAACATCAGCAATAACAGTAATGTCCAGTTCAGAACCCCCTCCTGATCTGCCGGTAGGAGGGATGAACTGTTCCTCATTGGTCAGTTTTCTAGGAAGAAGATTCTATTATTTTAGCTCCAGTCTTTTATTTTCTTGGTTTAGATAGAAATCTCTCTGAAAACAGTTTCCTGTATTATCCAACAGAAACACAGGAAAGATTCCGGCCGTTTCTTGGCGAGTCCTAATCGTTGCTTGGACGTTACTCACGCGCTGTGAACTCACAGCGGCACACTCTTGTCCCTGCCCTGCGTGGCTCCAGACTGTTTTCCTGAGCACGCAGAAGGCCGCTGTCTGCTTTTGTAGTTCTTTTCTGAGTTTTTGGCCATCTACTGTCAAATGCCCTTCCCATTCTTTTCTTGCTTCTCTGAGAGGTCTGGGGCAGATGAGAATAACAAGATTGGCACCTGCCCTGAGGCCAAGCCTGAGGCCGACTCTTCCAGAAGCTTCTCTTCCTTCCTCAGTTTACCCCCAAGCCAGCTTGCTGAGACTTCAATATTTGTGATGACAAGCTTTCCCCCAGGGAGGAAGTATGCCCGCAACAATAACAAACAGTGAGGATGGCTTGCCTTTGTCTAGCACTCCAGTCCAACAAACTCTGCCTTAATCAACCCTCTTGGGGGTTAGGTGGCGGTTGTTGTTCAGTGGCTGTGTCATGTCCAACTCTTTTCGACCCTGTGGACTGTAGCACGCCAGGCTTTCCCGTCCTTCACTATCTCCTGGAGTTTGCTCAAACTCATATCAGTAGAATCAGTGATGCCATCCAACCATCTCACCCTCTGTCTCCCCCATCTCCTCCTGCCCTCAGTCTTTCCCAGCATCAGGGTCTTTTCTAATGAGTCAGCTCTTCACATCAAGTGGCCAAAGTATTGAAGGTTCAACTTCAGCATCAGTGCTTGCAATGAATATTCAGGACTGATTTCCTTGAGGATTGACTGGTTTGATCTCCTTGCAGTCCAAGGGACTCTCAAGAATCTTCTCCAACACCATCTTTCAAAAGCATCAGTTCTTTGGCACTCAACTTTCTTTATGGTTCAAGCTTCACATCCATACATGACTACTGGAAAAACCATAGCTTTGACTAGACGGACCTTTGTTGGCAGAGTAATGTCTCTGCTTTTTAATACACTGTCTAGGTTTGTCATAGCTTTTCTTCCAAGGAGAAGGCATCTTTTAATTTCATGGCTGCAGTCAGTGATTTTGGAGCCCAAGAAAATAAAGTCTGTCACTGTTTCCATTTTTTTCCCCATCTATTTGCCATGAAGTGGTGGGACTGGATGCCCTGATCTTAGTTCTTTGAATGTTGAGTTTAGGGGATTTGGTAGAACCATCCCCATTTTACAGTTGGGGAAACTGAGGCTACAGAACCAGACCAGAAACCAGCCCACTTATTTCTGAACCTGAAACTCTTTCCACTGCCCATGACGCTGGTGGACGGGTAAGTTCTGGCCGAGTTGGCGGATCTGAAAGGGGTGGATTTGTCTTTGCCGGGCTCATGTTCGGGTGGCTGTTGTGAAGGCCGGTTTTTCCTCTGGTTAACATTCAGCCACCAGCTCTGTCCTCTCTGGAGTGGAATGTTAAGCTGCAGATGGGGGAGCAATCAGCACCCTGATTGTTCTGGCACAGCTGGAGGGGCCTTATGAATATTCCAGAGAGCAGGCACGGTGCCCAGAGGCCTGATTAACTGCTCGGGCCTCCCCAGGTACACCACCCCTTTCCTGCTGTACGTACTCCACCAGGGCTGCCCACCTGCCGCCTCCACATCCAGGCTGAAGCTGGAAGCCGGGCCTGGCACACCTAAGCTTTAGCCAGCTACCTGCTACCCACTTGGTACATAGCAGAAAGGAAGGAAACCTGACCTGGACATCAGGGGTCTGGGTTCTCCTTACAGCCCAGCAGTGCTTTGCTCTGGGGAGCTGTTGGGGGTCTCACATACCAGCTGTTCTTGAATCTCATCTCCAGCCCTATGATGAAAGCACAGTTGTTCATCTCATCTTACAGATGACGAAACAGAACCTTGGTGAAGTCAAGAGACTTCTTGGAGACTTGTGCAGCACACGAGTGGCAGAATTTAAAACCAGGGCTCCCCTGGCCACATGCCCCGTCTGTAAGAGGACTCGGAAGAGGCATGTGTCTAGAGGTGCCTTGTATTATTATTACCATCATTTGAACATCTCCACACATCCAAGTGGAGCTGGACATTCATTGAACATTATGAATTAATGAATTATGAGTTAATGAATGAACATTATGAATTAATTCAACATTGAACATTAATTCAGCCAGGACTTTGTAAACTCCTGTGATATACTGACACCTCATGTGTCCATCTTTTCTCGAAGCCATGAGAACAGGTATTTGCTAGAAGGTAGGGAAGCTTTGTCTCTAAGGAACAGAAGCAACGCTCTCGGTCAGCAAGGAGAGATGGGGGAGGCATGCTGGAGCAGAGGACCACACAGGAGGGCACCACGCCTTCATTCATAGGGCGTGCCCTGGGCACCCAGTCGCATGCCTGGCACTGGAGACCCAAGTAGCATCAGGCCTTTTCTCTGATATGTCCAAGGGGCATCTCATTGGTGGACCAGTGGGTTGGAGGTCTCTGAGAGAGTCCTACCTATGTCTTGCTCAAGGAACCAACTCCATGGTTCAAGGAGGGAGCTATTTTTATTAATGCATTTATTTATTTTTGGCTGTGCTGAATTTTCATTGCTAGGCCCAGGCTTTCTCTAGTTGTGGCAAGTGGGAGCAACTCTCTAGTTGCAGTGTGCAGTCTTCCGTTTACAGTGGCTTCTCTTGTTGTGGAGCATGGGCTCTAGGGCATGTGGGCTTCAGTAGTTGTGGCACACAGGTTCAGTGGTTGCAGCTCATGGGCTCTTGAGCTTGGGCTCAGTAATTGTGGCGCACAAGCTTAATTGCCCCATGGCATGTGGGATCCTGCTTCCCAGACCAAGGATTGAGTTCGTGTCTCCTGCATTGGCAGGCAGATTCTTAACCATTGGACCACCAGGGAAGCCCCTGTTGAACAGGTTCATCCTAACTGTTCATCCTGCTGGCAGTTCAATATGATGGACATTAATTGCATTCTCCATACACACCGAGGAAACCAGAACTGAAAGAGACACGTGCACCCCAATGTTCATCGCAGCACTGTTTATAATAGCCAGGACATGGAAGCAACCTAGATGCCCATCAGCAGACGAATGGATAAGGAAGCTGTGGTACATATACACCATGGAATATTACTCAGCCATTAAAAAGAATTCATTTGAATCAGTTCTAATGAGGTGGATGAAACTGGAGCCCATCATACAGAGTGAAGTAAGTCATAAAGAAAAATACCAATACAGTATACTAACGCATATATATGGAATTTAGAAAAATGGTAATGATAACCCTATATGCAAGACAGAAAAAGAGACACAGATGTATAGAACAGACTTTTGGACTCTGTGGGAGAAGGCGAGGGTGGGATGATCTGAGAGAATAGCATTGAAACATGTATATTATGAATTGTGAAACAGATCGCCAGTCCAGGTTGGATGCATGAGACAAGTGCTCGGGGCTGGTGCACTGGGAAGACCCAGAGGGATGGGATGGGGAGGGAGGTGGGAGGGGGGTTCAGGATGGGAACACATGTAAATCCATGGCTGATTCACGTCAATGTATGGCAGAAACCACTACAATATTGTGAAGTAATTAGCCTCCAACTAATAAAAATAAATGAAAAAAATAAATAGATAAAAGCAAATTTAAAGTTATTGATTTAAATAGATGTGGCTGTAGAGTTATCAAATTAAAAATAAAATGTTTATTCTAAAAAAAGAAAAAATTGCATTCTCCAGAAACTGGAATCCCTGGTTCATTTATGTTCAGATTTAGCTGTGTATAATGCAAATAACTGAATTCTGGGATTGGGATGCTGCATTTGGTCTCCAGATAGGAGTCACTCCTATCTCCTGTGTAAGCTTTGTGGCCTCCACTTTCCCCCTCGTGTCTGCTCAGTCTCCACAATCTGGTGGTGGAACATTTCCCCCTGGATCTTGGGATGGGGTGCTGCATTGTCCTTCCCCAACCTCGTCAATGTGGCTTCCTCTTGCTTCTTCTCCTGTCTCTGCTATTCAAGGGTGGAGGTCTAACCAAGGCTGGACAGTTGCTCCGGGTCTCCCCAGCCCTGCAGGGATGGGTGGTGGAGGTGGGCTGGGGCAGAAGACACAGCACAAATCCACAGGCACCTCAGTGAGGAGAGCAGAGCCCTGGAGTAAGAGAGCGGCATAGGCCAGGGCTGAGAGGTCAGACTCTGGACGAGCAGACCTTGTTTGAATCTCCGCCATGCCACTAGTTGCCGAGTGACCTTAGGTGAGCACTTCACCTTTCTGTGCCCTAGTTTTCCTTTCTGCAGAGCGATGGGGTTGGACCACATGATCTCTAGAGTTCAATTTAGCTCTCACATTCCGTTCCCTTCTTTAATGCAAATATGTCCTCATTTGTGTGCTGGTAGGCACTGTTCCTTCTCACCTCTCAAGGACCAGTTCCAATGAGGCCAGCTCCATGAAGCTTTCCCCATCCCAGTACCCATCCGAGGCACTTTGTGTCTATTGCTTAGAGTACTGTCTATATGCTTCCTTCTTTTCTACGTGGTTAGTCCATCCATCTGTCCATCCATGCATCCATTCATCCATCCATCTAGCCACCTATCTCTTCATTCATTCAACCATTCACCTATACACTCACCCACAGACCCACCAACCCACTTACTCACCCGTCCATCTTATAAATGTTTATTGAGTACCTGTTGTTTCGGTCATAGTTCTAGAATTGGGGATGCCACTGTAAATAAGACCAATCTCCATCTGCATGGAGTTTTCAGTCCAGCTCACCACCTTGATTAGGCTGAGAGCCCCTGAGGCAGGGAGGTGTCTGATGTGTACAGGGCCTGCGCACAGTAGGTGCTCAGCAAGTGGGCATGGGTCTGACCTGAGGCTCGGTCCCAGAGGCACCATGCCACATCTCCCAGCTGGGGTTTTCTCTTTGCTGGTCCTGGGAGCCCCTCACCTCAAAGCCCCAAAAGACCATGTGGTGCCCTGCAGGGGCTTCCCAGGCTGAAGAGGGCTGCACCCTCCCCTTCAAGCCCTTACAGCAGTATTGCCCAACCCAACTGCTCTGAAATCAAACCTGAATGTTGGCAGACAAGTTAGCTCCATGAGTCAAAGTGTGTAATATGTGTGATGCCTGATATTAAAAGAAGGAGTCAGTGCTGAGGACTGTAATCAAAGCAGACTTTTTTTACCCGCCCAGAGCCTCGGTTTGCATGATTTCTATAAAAATCCCTCCCCATCATTCCCCATTGTCAGCCCTGGGCTTCTCAGTCCTTCTCTCTCCCATAAAAAAGTCCCAAATCTTCATCCCCGCTCCCCTGTGTGGAGAGGTCTCCCCTCTCCCGAAGAATTAAGGAAACCTTTTCCGGATCCATCTTTCAGATCTTTCTCCAGTCGTTCTTTGTTCTTCAGGCTGCCTTCTGCTTGATGCAATTTGCATCTCAAAGCCTGTGACAGACAGCCCGCGTGTACAGTAAGTGACTTGGGGGAAAGGGGGAGAAAGAGAGAGAAGCCTCAACTTCACTACATTTGTCTGAGGCCTGAGATTGACAGCCTTGCTTGGTGTTTTTCCCTTTTTTGGAAGAAAGACTGCTTATTTTTGAGAAAAGTGAAGGCAGGCTCTTCAGCAAAAGTGGAAGTGTCGCTCCCTGATTTTATTTCTCCATAATGGACTGGGTGCTCTCTCTGGAAGGGATATGGACTAGGGATGCAGGCTGGCTGGTGGGTATCCTGGAGGGGTCAAAGAGTTCATCCCTCTGCTTTGGGGCCAGGGCCTCCATTTGATTCACTCTTCTCTTTTCTAGCAGAGTCAGTGAAGCTGGAAGTAATAGGACCTGGTCCACTAGGACTCCGTGAACTTGAGCCACGGGCCCTGCCTCTGCCCACAGGCACCACCCTCGATTCCAAACTGTTGCAGGAAGGGGAACCCCTTCCTGGGCCCAAGAGTGGCTCTTGTCTAACACTCGGAAGTGAATTGTCTGAGGACATTCATGTGCTGACAAGCAAGAGACTTTATTGGGAAGGGACATAGAGTAAGGGAACCCAGGAGGCCCTCTCTGACCCATGACTCCCAGCCTAGGGTTTTATGGTGATGGGATTAGTTTCTGGCTTGTCTCTGACCGATCATTCTGACTCAGGGCTCTTCCTGGTGACACAAGCTTTGCTCAGCCAAGATGGATTCCAGCAGGGAGGACCCTGGGAGGTTGGTAGGACATGTGATATCTCTTTGTGACCTTTCCCGAATTCTTCCAGTTGGTGGTGGCTTGTTAGTTCCATGTTCTTACCAGGACCTCCTGTGGTAAAATAACTCATACAAATGGCTACAGGGGTGCCCGGCCAGGGTGGGCAGTTTCAGTCAGTATTTCCCCTAACAAAACCAGTTTACCAGTTACCTTGGTCTGCTTCCCATCTTCCCTCTAATGGAGACTCACATACCTTTAGAAATCATAGCTCCATCCCTTTAGCTAGGAGCCCCAGGGATGTAACGTCTCTATGCCTCCCTTTTCCTGTTTGTGAAATAATAATGGTTTTTATTCCTCAGGTGCCACCAGGATTAAATAAGATTCTATATCGGGACGTAGCACATCACCTGGCCCGGAGTGTGTGCTCCGGAGCTGAAAGCTGTGGTGATGTCAAGGTTTTTGCCCGTCTCCTCGCCTTCCTCAGTCCACTCAGGCCCAGAAATAGCCCGTGGGCTCCTGCATCCACAGTCAGCAAGTGGGGAAGCTTGTCTTTGGCCTCCAGACAATCCCCTGAGCATTCCTAGCAGTGAGCATTCCTAGCATTCCACACACTGCCTGAAGGGGAGGCACCCAGAGCCCCCCAGAGTGGGGGAGGGACACACTCATGTCCCAGGTGAGTGCCTGGAGGAAGGGCCTGAGGGCAGGGGCCTCACCTGCTTTGGGGCCCGAGATCCCCTGAGTAGGAAATGGCAACCACTCCAATATTGTTGCCTGGAAACCCCGTGGACAGAGGAGCCTGGTGGGCTGTGGCCCACGGGGCCATGAAGAATTGGACACGCCTGAGCTACTGAGCCCGAGCATGTACTTCTTGTACCTCTAAGTCAGCCTGCCTGCTTGTTCGGGGTCCTCCTCTCCACCAGGTCAAATGAGATGTAAGGCATGAAGAGGTTTACCATGGCGCCCAGTATACAGTCACCACTCAGGAAAACCCGTGCTATTCTGCTTCTATTATTGCAGCTACTTAGAATAAGCGTCAGGTTGGTGAGGGTGGGCAAGGGCAAGGGCACTGGGAACTTGGACAGAGGCACTCTAAAATCCAGTTGGCTTGGATTCGCGGCACAGGCCCACTGTGTAGGCATGAGTGTGAGATTCTGTGCCCTGAGCCACACAATCCTAATAGCCCATGCCCAGCTCCCCAGGGCCCTGATTCCAGTCTCCATGGACACTGTACCCAGCACCTCGTTCTACCAGGAGAAATCTTGGCCCCAAGGAGAAGTGTCTTACCCGGCTCTACTTGCTTGCCCTCTGTCCCCTTCCCAGAAATCCTTGCACTTAGCCTCTCCTGAGTCCAAAGTCACACCTGCTAAGCTGTGGGTGATGACGATGGCTTCCTTCACCAGGGAGTTTGTGCTTGGTTAAGGTGACAGTGAGTTTCAAGGAGACCAAACACTTGAGACCCAGAGGAATGTGTTGCTAACCATGGATTTCACAGCACGCAGGGGGATCTGTCCACATAGGGCCGCCTTCCCCACACCCTATTCTGTCAGGCCTGAGGCTGTAGTTTCAGAAGCTTCCTCTTCTTGGGTCTACGGGTTCCCACTCTTTAGGAGCAGAAGTGGTATAGGGCTCAGGAGGAGAATGGGGCATAGAACTAAGATGGATTGACTGGGAGCAGAGCATCTTCCTGGGGGCCGGTGGGGCCCTGAGGCCTTGGCCAAGACCCTTACTATTCTGCCATCTTTTGGTACCTTCCAGAACAATGAGTGTTAGCCCCAGAAACTCCAGGTCTGACCCTGTCCTTAGGCAGGTTTCTCTTCAGGAAGGCCTTCCTCAAGTCCCTCCCCCACCTCCATCCCCATTCCCAAGACTCTTAAAGGGTCAGGTCACCTCGACTGAGGGATAGGATGGGGTGGGATAGGTCACAGCACTGAGCCTCTTAAGACAAGAGACTGCTCTGTGGCACCAGCTAGCATCATGCTAGCCTGTCCTCCCCACTCTCCATTCTATTCAGCGAAGACCTTGATTTTAGTTGCTAAGCAACCTATGCTAGGTTTCCAAGTGGGTCACCCCTCAAGTGAACACAGGAGGGGGAAGGTAGGGGTGACAGTGCTTAGAACTCCACATTTTATAGATGGATACACTGAGGCCCAGAGAGGTCGATGGACTTGGTCAAGGTTGCATAGCCAGTTAGTGCCCCCTGTGTCAGATGATCAGCTGGGGCAGCAGACCCTCAGGATCCCATTCCCATCACCCCACCCCCACCAAGTAAAGCACCCAATTGGCAGCAGCCACACCAGAGGGACTTTTCTTGGAGGCTCACGTCTACCCAGACAGGGATGCTGGATGCCCAGTGATGAAGCACAAAGGCTCTGGCATTGGTTGGTCTGAATTCAAGTCCCAGCTCCACCATTTCCTAGCCACATGCTTTGGGCAAGTGACCTAACTGTTCTGTGCCTCTGTTTTCTCATCTGCAAAATGGGAGATATGCTAGTGTCTACCCTAAGGCTGTTCTGAGGATTTAGTGATGTGTTACATAAAGACTGGGAGGGTGCTTGGCACAGAGCAAGTCTCTCTCTGTGTGTGGGCTTCCCACGTAGGGCACCAGCCATCCATGCCCACACCCCCAGGCATACTCCTTTATCTCAAGGGAATTCAGTCCCAATTTTATCAGTCTTATGAGGTTACAGATCTAGTACAAAAAGTTTCAAACTTTAATTTTCAACCCTGGAATATTTTGTTCAAACAAAACATTCTTAACTTCTGAGGACAGCAGGCCTAGACACTTTTGGCTCTTTGGAAAAGCCTGTGGACCCTTTCAGGGGCTTCCTCAGTGGCTCAGATGGTAAAGAATCTGCCTGCAATGCAAGAGGCCCAGGTTCAATCCCTGGGTCAGGAAGATCCCCTGAAGAAGGGAATAGCTACCCACTCCAGTATTCTTGCCTAGAGAATCTCATGGACAGAGGAGCCTGGCTGGTTACAGTCCACGGGCTTGCAAAGAGTCAGACACAACTGAGCGACTAAGTGCACACACACACGGACCCCTTCACAGAACAGAGATTTTCAGTACATAAAATAAAATATACAAGATTGTAAAGAAAACCAATTATATTGAAATTTAGTTATCAAAATATATACCAGAATTGTGATCTAGTAGTCAATGTGCTTTTATATTAGTACATTAAATAACATGCTCAAGTGGACAGCCTAATCAGTACTGTAGTTTCAGAGCAGTGATGAGCGTAAACAATATTTGAGATAACTCTAATAGACTAAGGTGATCTGAAAATACCTGTGAAGTCTATTGATGAAAAAGTTACAGGTTCAGCTAATGCTTCTGGGTTTGTTGCTTCATTTATAAACAAAGGACATACTAAATTTCAGTTAGAAGCTAGTGGAAATGTAGACATGATTTTCCTCCTAGCCAAGCTCGCTGACTTCCTAAAGGGTCTGTGGACCCAGGATAAAGACCCCTGACATAAAATCACAGGTAGATGATAACTGTATTAAAATTGAGACAAGCAGAACTGCTCTGGTGGAAGCTTCGTGGGGAGGGGGAAGTACAACCTGCCCGAGCACCCCTGTGAGGCACCCCCAAATCCTAAGCTTTGCTGGCAGTGGGGAAGCCTGACTTCTCTGACTGTTCTTTGTGACCTTGGGCAAGTCCTGCTGCCTTCCTGGACCTCACTTTCCCCATCTCTAAAATGAGATGTCAAACCCATTGTCCTCTGAGGTCTGTCTTGTCTGGCTCTCACATCCCGGGAGTCTGTGTCTCTCCTCCCCTGGAGACAAAGGCCTCAGAAGCGTGGTTCTGCAGGAGCCCTGGACCAGGAAGAGGGAACAGCTGGGGCCAGGCTGGCCAGCTCCCAATTGTTCAGGAGAGGAGGAGGAGGAGATGCATGGTGCTCTCCAAAGTGACAGCTGGGTGAGCCTGGCTGGGGGCCTCATCCTCGCCTGCCATCTGTGCCTCCTTCCTGTGATCGGCAGGGGGGGGTGGGGGGAGGCTGGGGGGTGCAGATGGGGCCCAAGGCCAAACAGCAACCTGGTGGGCGGGGGAGGGGCTGCCTGAGAAAGAGCCAGGGAAGAGCCCGGTTGCTTCGTCTTGGGTGCTTAACTCTTTCCACCCTCCCTTTCCCCATCTCCTCTTCCAGAGTTCCAGAGAAGGGAGGATATATAGGCCAGGGTCCAGTTAGGCTACGTCATTGCTGTGTGACCTTGGACAAGTTACTCAACCTCTCTGAGCTTCCCTTTCCTCCTCTGTCCAACAAGAGACATAATCCCTAAGACTGCTCATTAGATAGGAACAAGGTTTAAAAAATAAATAAATAAATAAGGAACAAGGTTTAAATAGCACAGGGCAGATCATGTACCCCAAAACGGTACTGATAGTGGTAGATACTTCCCTGTGGCTCAGTGCTACCAGCCATCCAGAGGGCTTGTACCTGAGGGTTTACACCTGAGACAGTGAAAACTCCTGCTGATTGGAAGGTAACCCTGAGGCTGTGCTGAGGCTGGCAACACAGTCTGTGAGTGCTCTCACCTCCCCAGGCCTGGCGGACTTGACTTTCCTCCACAGCTTTGCTCCAGCCCTTCCCCTCTCTGGGCTGCCCCTTCTCACCAATATCCACATATAGAAAATCTTACCTACTTGGAATAACGTGTGTCTGTAAGTATTTCTTTTCAGATAGGTAAAATCTCCATAAACTTGAAGAAGCAAAGGACCTACAGTGAGAAGTGTGCCTCTCGTGCTTAGCTTCCAGTCACTCAGTTCTTCTACCAGGAGGCAACCAGTGCTGTTTCTCAAATGTCTTTCCTGAAATATGTATATGCATTCACACAGGCACGTATCCCTTTTTACACAAAGATAGCACAGTACTTATGTTGTTCTCTGTGTATCTTGCTTTTTTCCTGTAATTATGTATCTTGGAGATCTTTCCATGTCAAATACAGAAAGTTTCCTCACTTGTTTTTGCAGCTACACAATATTCCCTTGTTTGGACGTACCACCATTTGTTGAACCACATATTTCCTGCCGAGGAGTGTCTAGATTGTTTCCAAACTTCAGTTTCACAAACAGTGCTACAGAGAACTATGGACATACCTTGTTTCACATATATGTGTAGAATAAACTCCTAGAAGTTGAATTGGTGGTTCAAGAGGTACGTGCTTTCTCTCAGGAAGCACACACACATGAGAGTTTCTTCCTGACATGGTAGTGGGCGTAGATTGTTAAATGGGACACAAAAAACAACCACTGTAGGGGCTTCCCTGGTGGTTCAGTGGCTAGGACTCTGCACTCCCAATGCAGGGGGCTCCAGGTTTGATCCCTGGTGGGGGAACTAGATCCCACATGCTGAAACTAAAGATCCCAAGTGCTGCCACTAAGACCTGATTAAGCCAAATAAAAAATAGATATTAAAAAAAGTAATTATAAAACATTTGATAAATTAGACCTTATTAAAATTAAAAACTTTTGCTCATCAAAAGGTCTCATGAAGAAAGTGAAAAGGCAAACCACAGGCATGGGGACAATGTCTGTAATGCATGTATCTGAGGAAGGACTGGTACCTCTAATACATGACTGAATTTAAAAATGGTCAAAAAATGGGGTGTGTAAGACTCGAATGGGCATTGCATGCAAGTGCGATGACCAATAAACCTCTAATGACCACTAAACCTATGAAAGGTGCCACTTTCTCAGAGTAGGTTTAATTAGCATGGTTTATCAAGACTGAGGCCGAAAATCTCTGTTTAACAATTATTTGCCCTTCATTTTTGTGTAGATTGTTTATCCTCATGATGTGCCCATTGTTACCCAGGAAGATGCAAATGAAAACCATAAGTTATTACTATATACCCACCAGAATGGCCAAAATTTAAAGGATTGACGATGTCAAGTGTTGGTGAGGAGCAACTAGAATTCTACTTTGCTGGTGAGGGTGTAAAATGTTACATCTACTGTGGAAAACTGTTCAACCTTGTCTGATAAAGTTAAGCAAATCTCCATGCTATGACTAACCAATCCCATTCATAGGTTTATACCCAAGAAAAAAAGAATACACGTATCCACAAAAAGACAAAAAAAGACTCGTAGAAGCATGTCCATAGCACCTTTATTCATAATAGCCCTAAACTAGAAACAATAAATACCCTTCAGCAGGATAAACAAATTGTGATAGATTCATACAATAGAGCAGTACACAGCAGTAAAAAGGAATGATTCCTGTTACTCACAGCAGCGATGATGGATCTTTAAAATATGCTGAGAAGAAGCCAGACACAAAACTATACATGGTGTATGACTTCATTTATGTACAGTTCAGAAATAGGCAAAATCGACCTGTGGCATTGGAAGTCAAAGCAGGGGCTGCATTTTGGGTTGGCATGAAGAAACTTTTTGGGTGATAGAAATCTTAATTTCAGAGGTAATTACGTGAGTGTGTACCTATGTACCAATTTAAGAAGTTATACAGCTGAGATCTCTGTTTTTTATTGGATATAAATATGCCATAGTTAAAATTTTTAAATTAAGAGGGAAAAGATATGTGCTTTTAAAATTTTGATAGACATTTACAAAATTGTCTTTTATTGAGGTTGTAACAATTTATATTCTAACCAGCAAAGTATACATGTGTATATTTTCCTACACCCCTTGAAAATGGAATGTTACCATACTTTTAAAATTTTTGTGAAGATGATGAGTGGGAAACTTTACCGGAGTAACTTCATTTAACATTTGATCAAAAATGAGGTTGAAACATCTTTATATGTTTAAAATCTATTTACATTTCCTCTTTGTGTGAATTGTCTATCTGTATCCTTTACCCTTTTTTTCTACAGGACAATTGATTCCTTTCTTATTGATTTTAAAAGTTCTTTATATATTAGGGAAATTAGTCCCTTTTTTAGGATATAAGTTGCAAATATACGTTATAAGTGGTGCTTTTTGCACTGGAGATTTCCTCTTTTAAACTTCAAGAATTCCAATTTACCAATCTTTTGTGTCTTCTGTATCTTGGACTATGATTAGAGTCTTTTCCTTCTCTGAGTTTATAAAGTAGTCTTCCTACCAGGCATTCCAATACTTTGATAATTTCATTTTTATATTTAAATTTTTGCTTGATTTGAAATTTATCTTGGTGTAAAGTAGGAGATATAGATTCAATTTAATTTTTTTCCAGGTGGTTATCTAGTTGTCTTAATACTGCTTAATGAAAAATCCATCTTTCCTCTGCTGATTTGAAATGGAGTTTTTACTCCTTTCTACATTTCTGAATTGTACTGGGGTTTTTTTTATGGACCGTCAATTCTTTTCTACAGATCTGTCTGTCTGTTCATGTACCAGTGTCATAGGCTGTGTTACTAAGGCTTTATAATATGTAAGCTAGTCATCATTCTTCAAGGTCTTTTCTCAAATGTTGGCTAGCCCTCATTGCTTGTTTATTTTAGTATTTAATTTTAGAATCTGCTTGTATAGATACAAAAACCCTCTGCTATTTTATCAGGCTTATATTCAATTCATAGAATAAATTAAAGAGTATAGACAGCCTTAAAATGTTGAATTTATCTATGAACATAGTTCACTTGTTCTAGTCTTTTCTAGGCTTTTGTAGTGTGTTAAAATTTTTCCTACATCTTATACTTGTTACACGTATTTAACTTTTTTCTCTGCTATGGTAATGTAGGGCCCTGTTTCCATCGTATCTGCTAATTGGTGATTAAACATTTGAAAGCCACCAGTTTCTCTATATTCATTTTTTTTATCCCCCCATGTTCCTAAATTCGCTGTTTACAGTAGTTTTTTAGTGGTTCTCTTGGGTTTTCTGGGAGTATTATCTTATCATTTGTGAGTAGTGATAATTTTACCTCTTTATAATTTTTATACCTCTAGTATCTTTTTCTTTTCTAATTTCATTGGCTAGTATCTCCAGGAAAGTGTTAAATAATGGCGGTGTCTTATCCTGAGATAATGGTGGTGATATGTCAGATGTTTATCTGTTACATACTTCGGGTTGGGAAAGATAGCTTTTTTCTGCCAACATTTTATTATGTAACTTTTCAAACATACGTCAGAGTTTAAATAGTTTTGCAGTGAACACCACCTAGATTCTACTATTAACAACTTACTCTACTTGCCAAAACTAGGTGTCCCAGTTTGAGGTAGAGAAGAGACTTCAGACAGAGAATCCCTTGGTGACATTCTGGGCAGCTGGCACAAGACCCGGCATACGCTAAGTCATCAGATGATCTCAGACATTCTGAAAGTGAAGGAGAGGGGAGCTGAGATTTTAGGACATGAACTGGGTGTGGTGATGCTCATGTGAAAGCAAAAGGTGACAGCCTCCCCCACCACTAGTGTTCCATCTTCTATAGCACCCAGGGAGGGGCTGGTAGCATTTCTAAGAGACAGTCTCTTTCCTGACAGCTGGTGGGAATTTCCTTTCTTCCTTTTTCTCCCTCTCCTGATCTGCCCAGCTGAGCCCTCCAGGCTGAGCCCCAGACAAAGAAAGGGAAATGGCCTGAGAAGGTGCTTCCCTTCTCCCTGAATGAGTTCTTCCTGGACAGCTGGAGTGGGCATCAAGGTGAGGCATGTGGGGCTGGGGGTTGGGGGATGGGGAGTGGGTGAGGAAGGGGCCAAAGGGGCTTGTGTCTCTCTCAACTCCATGGCGGGCAGGAGGCTTCTGCATTGTCTTTTTAAACTTATACTACTGGGATCACCTCCTTGAGAGATTATACATAAGTAATACACAGCTTTATGGTTGAAAGACTTGCATCCAAATCTTGGCGCCAGAAACTGGCTATGTGACTTTGGGCAAGTTACGAGTCTCAGCTCCTCCTGGGGTTCATGAGAGGATCCACAGTCACAATGGAAGGGCCAGTCTGCATGACAAGCAGGCACTGAGGTCCTTCTCTCCAGCCTCACCCCTTCTGAATCTCCTCCCACTCTCTTGGGGCCCTGAATTCTCCTAAGGCTTCCCCTCCCTTTCCGGATTAAGTCCTCACCTCCCTGGCTCCACTGAATCTCCCGCTCCTCCTTTGAGATTCACCACATCCTCCATCCTAGCCCTGAGCCACCCTGGCCTTTTCCACCTCCATGCCCTTGCCCCACTTCTCACATGGCTGACGCCTGCCTGTCCTGCCCACTCAGCTCCAGGGCACCACCTTGGAGAAACCTCCCGGAGCTGTGTTGCTTCTCCCTCTGATCTGCCAGCTGGTTATGCTCACACCCACCCCTGCCACTCCCAGGGCCTCCGTCTGTTTCACACCTGTTCCTGCTACTACCTGCTGGGCTCCTTGAGGCTGGGGACAGTTCCCAGTCATCCTTCTCTTCCCAGCAGCCAGGGTTCCACCAGGACACTAGACCGAGATCTTTTTGGATGAGGAAATCTTTTGAGGCTCAGGGTGGTGCCGTGTCTTAGCCAAAGCTCCAAGGCTGCCTGACTACAGATCTTTGAAATTAAACTTCTGGACCAGGGATATAATGGGTGAGCTCCCATGGACAAGGCAAAAGTTTCCAGCAGGTCCCAGTCAGGCCCCCCACATGACAGCCTGCTTGAGTGTCTGGGAGCAGAATTCGGTGAACCAACTTTGCACCAGGCTTCTCTGCTCATCCACATGCTCCTTCTCAGCCTCAGGTTGCCTCATCTGTGAGATGGGAGAGTGCACTGAAGCCTGGGGTAATGTGGCCTTGCCTCACACTGCAAAAATGCAGAAAGAGCCTGTTCTGTTCTTGTGTGGAGGCAGTCGCTGGAAAGGGAGACTGCAGACCAGTTAGGTCTGTCTCTTTAAGAAGACCATGTGGCCATGAAGTCATAGGCCTTGGGGCTTAGAATCCTGACTGAGCCACTTCCCAGCTGAGCTATAGACCTTAAAACCTTGGTTTTCTTATTTAGAAACTGGAACTAACAAACCCTACGTGGTAGGGTTATTATGAGAACAGTAATCACTGACATGCCTGTGAAGCATGTGGAGTGCGCCAGGGACTGTTCCCTGTCTACTGAATGCTCACGGCAACCCTGTGAAACAGGGCCTGCCCCATTTTACAGATGAGGAAACTGAGGCACAAGAGAGTTATGTAACTTATTTAGAGTCACTCAGCTGGATAATGACAGAACCAGAAGAAAAATGATGATGTATGTAAGTCAAGAGGTTAGCAGTACCTGGTACAGAGCAAGCCTCGGTCAGCAAGATGGCCTGGGTTGTGTCTGCCTGTCCCCTAAATGCCCAGATTTGGCAATCTGCAGGCATGGCTTGGGATGGGAGGGGAGTGCAGCAAGGGAAGCTACAGGAGATCAGAGAACTGTCTGGATTGTGAATACATTGCAGATAGAGTGTACAGACAGGGTCCCTGTTCTCAGGAGCTATGTGGGCCAGTCACAAACAATATAAGGACACAGACTAGGAACAATCCAGTCTTACAATAGTTTCAGATAGGGCTACGTGCTGTGAAAATAACAACAACATCTTAGCAATGCAATAGAGACTTGGGAGGTATGTATAGGATAAGATGGTCAAGAAAGATCTCTTTGAAAACTTGGATGGGAAGGAGCCAGTCATATAAAGACCACAGACAGCAAAAGGGACTCCCAGTGGTTAAGACTCCACGCTTCCACTTCAGGGGTCATGGGATCCATCCCTGATCGGGGAACTAAGATCCCACGTGCTGCATGATGCAACCAAAAAGTAAAATTGAATAAATTTTTAAAAGATCACAGGAAAAAATGTCTCAGCTGAGGGAATAGTCCATGTAAGGCCCAACACAGAAAAGAAGGCTGACGCAGGGGGAGCATCGCAGGTTAGCAGGAGAGCAGTGGAGAGAGAGGCAGGACTAGATTACCTAGAACTCTGGAGACCTCGCGACAGTTAGGATTTTCACCTAAGTGCGATGGGAAGCCACTGGAGGATTTCAAGCTCAAGGTTGCCTCTTACTCGAGCTGACGAAGAGATACACACAATAATAGATTCCTTAGGAAGCCTGGAGACAGGACTTGACCTTGAGAAGTGAGGCATCTTGTTTACTCCTGGACGATAGCTTATTTGCATCTGAGTGTCTGAAATCCGTCCCGGTCCCTTTGCCAACCTACAGATGGGTGAACTCCATAATGGGAACCGTGACTGGGCATCTCTCTGGCAACGTGGGTATTGGTGTGAGGCCTGTGGTAGAGTTTTCTGGCCCAGTGGGTGGGGCATGTACTCTAAAAGCAGTCGCAGTGCTTTGCATAAACACAGGCGTGGGCTGGGGCCAGGAGAGCTAACAAGAGGAACCCATCCCCGTGACTGGCTCTGACTTTTGGCGTATCACTGAGAACAGTGAGCAAAACTACCTCTGAGCTAGCTATGATTCTGTGCCCCTGGGCCAGGAATAAATCTGAACTTACTGGAAAGATCACCTCAAGGGTGGTTCTTTGGGTTCTACGAAGAAATCCTGCTAATAAAAAGATTATTTATGGACTTCCCTGGTGGTACAGTGGTTGAGAATCTACCTGTCAGTGCAGGGGACACAGGTTCGATCCCTGCTCCGGGAAGATTCCTCAGGCCTCGGGACAGCTGGGCCTGTGTGCCATGACTGCTGATCCCGCGAGACACAGTGAGAGAAAGCCCATGCGCAACAGTGAAGACCAAGCTCAGCCAAGTGAATAAATAATTTTTTTGAAAAATTATTTATAGATAACCAACTAGATATGGGACCATGTAAGGACCAAGAGACAAAGTAGAGGCATTTAGTATCACGCATTTTAGCAGATGGATCAAAAGTGAGAAGGGACACTAAATGTGAAGAAGAACTAATACAAAGAGCGCTCATTAAGAAAAAGGGAAGCATCCCATGAGAAAAAATTTCTGTACCTCATATAATGAGGTAATTCACAAGGAAAGATATGCAACTGTCCAATAAGCAAATGGAGACATAATCAATCCTACTAGACATCAAAGACTTGCAAATGAAAACAATGAGATCTTATTTTTTTAATCTAAAAATAAGCAAGTTAAAGATATTACAACATCCTATGCTATTAGAGATACGAGGCCAACAGTCATCCTCTTGAGTTGCTGATAGGAATATAAATTAGGACAGCTGTTTTGAAGGACATTTAAAAACCCATAACAAAAGCACTTTTTAGTGCAGTCTTGTTAACCCAGCAATTACACTTACCAGAATTTTCCTTCTAAAAAAATACTACAAATGTGTACAAAGATTCTGCTGTGTTGACCATGGCCTTTTTAAAGTGATGGAAATTATAAACCTCTTATGGATCCAAAAGTATGGGATTATGTTCTATTCTGTGGTACAGCCTTACTATGAAATACCATACAGCCATTAAAAATGGTCATGTCAAAGAATATGTAATGGCACAGGAAAAAAAAACTCTCCAGCTGGGTATTAAATGAAGCTAATATTCACCAGGGTAGAATAGTAGTTATCTCTCATCTGTATTTCCCAACTTTCCTTTTTTTTTATTACTGCCTTTTTTTTTAAGTGAGGAGGGGACCTCTGAAATATCAGGGGTTGGAGCTCAAACTGGAGACCCAAGAAAGTTCATGCATCAGATTTGCTCCTCTCTGGCTGTGGACAAACGTGTGGGTGAAGGTCTCACCTCCATGGCTTATTTGTTCTGTGCTTCATTTTCTCATGATGCTCGTGCCTGTCATGCTTCCCTCACAACAGATGAAAACTGTATGACTTTCTACTGCTGCATAACAAACGACCCCCAAACTTAGCTGGGTAGTTCTGGCTCGGAATCTCTCATGAGGTTAAGCAATTGACTGGGACTGCAGTCATCTGAAGGCTCAGTTGGGGAAACTCATTTTCAAGCTCACTCTCACATGGCTGTTGGTAGGAGGTCTTCCTTCCTCACCACCCAGGCCTCTCCACAAGCTAAATGGCCCCACGCATGGCAGCTGGCCTCCTCTGAGTGGTGATCCAAGAGAAGAAGAGAGCCCAAGGCAGAAGCCACAGCTTCTATAGCCTTCACTGCATTTCTTAGCATCACACACTGAGCCCAGTACAATGTGGGAGGGTGCAGTGTGTACCCCAGAACGTGGAGACTGCAGGAGGCCACCTGGAGGCTGCCTCCCACCGCATCCCAGGATTAAAGTACTTCATAGGAACACAGAGTGTCCCAGGGGGGCTGTGGGCGGCTGTGCATCAACTCACAAAATTCTGATTATGCCTGACTTTTGGGGGAGCCCAGGAGAGCCTGATGGGAGGTCCACAGGGATAGTGAACAGGAACAAAAGGCCCTTATTCCACTTGTTCATTGAGTGCAGATTAGGGGAACACTTACACCAAAAATAATAGTGATTATTCCTGAGGATAGTAGAACAACCTGGGAATCTGGAGTTGGGCTATGTGTGTATGTGTATATGTGTGTATGTGTGTGTCTGTGTGTGTATTTCTGGGGTGTTTTCAAGTTGTCTCCTTTGAGTATGGATAACTTTTGAAATTAAAGCAAAAATGTCTAAGGACAGTGAGTTCATCTGACTCTCAAAGGAAACCACAAATGATGCAGTGACTGAGCTTTGGGATGAGAAAAGGCACTGTGAGAACCAAGAAGAATCCTGATCCAGGATGAGAGGCCCAAGGAGAGGCGGAAAGGGAAAGAAAACATTGAGGTGCTTCCAGGTTATGAGGTGGGGACCCGCCACCCGTGAGCCTGTCCTTCTCCCTCCCTACCAAGTGGCCAGGGGATGCCAGGCAGAATGAGGAGACCGGGGTGTGAGCTCCAGCACTCAGGAGCAGCCCCCTGCGTGGCAGCTGGATCAGCTGCACTTACTGAAGGTGTCAGGTGTGGCCGGGGCCGCAGATGAGCTCAGGTGGAAGCGGGTGAGCGTGTAGTGGCCAGGACAACCCAAGTCCTCAGGAAAGGGTCTAAGAACAGGCTGTAGCTTGGAAGGTGGTAACACAGTGCCTGGAAGGCACCGTGAATACCAGAAATTTCCCCCAAGACGGTGTGCAGAGCACCCCCTCTTCTGTCCTTCCGTGGTCACTGTGAAAGGAGTGTCATTTGAAACATCAGAGTTGGAAGGAGCCTTAGATTTATCAGGATCCTTCCCTTTGTCTCATAGATAAGAAATAAAGACCCAGAGAAGAAAAGTTCCTTGCTGAAAGTTTCACAGCACTGCAGGCAGCCAACTCCAACTCTCAAGACCTGGCAGATAAAAAAGTGGTTGACTTTTTCTGTGTGGCCCAGAAGCATAGCTAGGTGCTCACAGTGAGAATTACAAGAAGGCAGATTTTCATCTCAATATATAGAAGTTTCTAGTGAATATAGCACAGTAGTGAGCTAGAGTTGCCTGGAAACATTTAAGCGAAGGCAAGAGTGTGTCTCAGGAACCAGAGCCTTAGGAAGGGCTGGTGGGATCAATTTCCTCCTATGCCGTTAAAACTTTGGCTCCAGCTGAGAGCAGCGCAGCCACCGCCCTCTGCTGGTGGAATGCCGGTAGCACAGCTCCTCCGGCTCGGCCTCTATGCTGTTCCCCAGGCTCGGGTAGGCTTTCCAGAAAAGAAGCAACGCTTTGGGGTCCTAGAGCTCCCTGATGAGAGGGCTTCAGGAAGGCAGTGGAGGGATAGCCCCTGTACATATGTGCCAGGAAGGCGAGAAGGGTCAGCAGAATGCCCCGCCGGTGTCTGATATAGAGTGAAGCCAGTACCCTGCACTCAGGTAACTGATGTGTGCCCTGTGTCTTCTTGGGGTGACCTTACTGCCCTGTTTTTGTGAGTGGTGCCTCCAAAACTGACAGGGCTGGGACTGGAGACTGTGTGTCTGGAAACCTGGGCATAGCATCATCTACTGTTTCCTACATGGCCTTGAACAAATGCCTCTCCTCTCTGGGTCCCATACCGGTGGTAGGTGGAGGGGCAGGGCCTCTGACTGCCAGAGACAGGCTCATGGATAGGGGCTCCCCTGTGGGACCCGACAGTTCTGAGGTTAAGAGCTCACACTGACCCCAGTCACCTTTTCCTCTTTTTTTCCTCCCCCTCTCCAACCTTTCCTCCAGTGGCCTCATGCTCTTTTCCCCTTAGTTCTGCCTAATTTTCTGAGGAAACTTCCCAAAGCTCATTCAGAATGAGTTGACAATGACCAACATTATCTCCTACCACTGTGCTCTAATCAATAGTATCTATATGTTAAGAGCTGCGAAGTGTAAGGAATGAATCCCTAATGGTGGAATTTCAGAGCTGAGAGCATCAGAGTTCTTTTTATAAAAAGGTAGCAAAACCTCGTGGTCAAGAAAGAAGAAGGAAGTCTCTCCCCCTCCCTTTGGTACTGGTCAGACCACAGGCTGGAAGTCCAGTATTGTTCCCGGCTCTGTGAGCCATGCTTTAATTGGGAACTGGAGCAGAAGGTAATCTGAAGAAGGCAGCCATGATGCTGAGAATACCTCTGGTCCAGCGTGAGCTGGAGTGTTTGTACCCGCTTCAGTCTGTTCTGGAGGTCCCCTTCCAGCGTCTGCCTTTTGCTTTGCTGTCAGGCCTCTGAGGATTTCACAGTAACTGAAGGGAAACGAGCTCGTGCCAATTCGCCCTCCTCGATGAGTTCCACCTCTGCCTGGGCCTACAGATCTGTCCCTTCCTCTTGCTCATCTTCCCAGGGAAAGCATAAGCTTCTGAGGCTGGAACAGCATCTTCTAGATGCAGGCAGGGTGCCTTGATGTCTGGAAAGACCTGGGGACTTGAGGGGAGGGTGATAATCCTAGGTTGTAGTTTCAGCTCTGGCACTTTTTTGGTGAAAAAAAGTTTCACTTTTTTGAGCAAGTCAGTTAACCTTTCTGAGCCTTTATTCTCTCATTTCTAAAATTAAGAAAATAATGCCTCCTGCAGGGGAGTGGTGAGACTCAAGTAAGATGTTAATAAACATGTTTGTAAACCATAAAACCAAGGTCATTAATAGAGTAATTAATACACACACAGAGATACACAGCACTTGTGAGATAGCTTTCCCTATGTGACCTTAGGCAAGTCATCTGTAAAATGGAGATTATAACAAGTTAATACATATTTACGGTGCTTAGAAAGCATGAATACACAGTAGGTGTTCTGTAAATGTAAGCCATTATTATATTATCTGGGAAGAATTCACTTACTCATCCAGTTTTTGCTGAGCCCCTACTAAGTGCCAGGCACTGTTGGAAGCAGTGGGGACCCAGCAGAGAACAAAACAGATTTCTGGCCTTTGTGGAACCTACGTTCTAGTAGGGGAGACAGACGATTAAGTAAATCATAGAGTATAATAGAAGGTAACTAATGCTAGGAAGAGAAATAAAATAGGGAAGATGACAGAGGTGTGGGAGGAAGGAGGGGGTTATAACTTTAAATAGGGTGATCGAGGAATCTGATTGGCTCAACACTTGAATTAGATGTCCATCTTGGTCCAATCAGCTGAATGTACAGGTGTATTGGAAAGGTGGGGGTGGGGGGGAGGGAAAGATCAGAGAATCTGATTGGCTAAACTTGAATTATCAATAGATGTTCATTCTGATCCAGTCAGCTTTGTATGTGTGTGTGAGTGTGAGTGTGCGTTGGGGATTAGCATAGCTTTGAGCCTCAACATCTATGAGTAAAAGTCTTGGTAAGGGAGTCATCATGAGCTAGGTAGACACTCCAAGGGAGGACCCTGAATTCAAGTGGAACCTCTCTCTGCTCCTCCTGGCCCACCTTAACTAGCTGAAAGTCTTCAGCTAGTCTTCAGCTGTCGGGACTGAGGGGTCAGAGGGTGACATTTCCCCTCCCCTTCTCTTGGGCCTGCCTCCTGCCTTCATGGTCTCCTCTACCATCATGTCAAGAACAGATCCTGGTCTCTGACCCCACTGGCCACAGGGTCTTTGCAACTAGACATGAGGCTGGACTGGACCAGGGCTTCCTTCCCCTCCCAAGCAGAGATCAGGCTCCATGAAAACCCTTGCCTCCTGGGGCCCAGTGAGGCCCAAAGGCCTGCCCAGGGAGACTGAGCTCGGCCTTCGGTAACTGACAAGAGCCTCCACTTTGCACTCCAAGTGCCACTATCCCTTCCTGAGGCTGATCATGCACTTGACATCCCCCCGGGAGAATTGCTCAGCGCCCATGTCACTGCTGTTTGTTCATCCTGCAATGCAGGTGGGTTAACCCTGCGCCACCCAGTCTGGGGAGACCACCAAGCCAGGCATGGCCAAGGGCTCCACAGCTCAGAGGGTGGGTTCTGAAGGATCAGGAAGCCCAAATTTCTACACTGATGGAAGCCCTCTCTGCCCTCCCCCACACAGAGCCCCCAGAACGTGGCCATGGGGCCACTGACCAACCTGAGTGTGCCAGGGATTGGCAGGTGGGGCAGCCAGGGCCAGGCGCAGAGGAGCGGCCCACGCCGTCTCCCATGCGGAGCCTCCAGACACACAAGCACCACACACCCAGACTCAGGCTTTCACGGCTGCCTCCCCCAGCGCTCAACCCAGGCCAGGCATCACATCTCATTTATCTTTTGAGAATTAGAGTAGCCCCAAGTCACTGGAAAGATAATGGATCTGGCTAGAGGCCAGATGGCAGGTGTAAACAGGGGGTGTGTTCCCCTCCCTGCCCCTCTGACAGCCCAACTCAGCTTGACAAGAGGAGCAGAAGAGCAAAAGCCTGCCCTGGGCCTCTAGGTGGGTGAGGGAGGGTGTGCACCTTCCTGGAAACGTCACCTGCTTCTCACTCTTGCGTTCATTCCATAAATATTCATCAGTAGAGTCTACTCTGTGCCTGGCACTGTGCTAGGTGTTGTGGTTACAACAGTGAGGAAAACACACATTGTCGTGGAGCTGGCATTCAGAGAAAGGATTCCATCTCTAGGTGGCCAGTGCCAAACCCAGGGAGGGTCCTTGTCTGTGTTTGATGAGCGTATGGGGGGAGGTTCAACTTGTAGCCATAGACAGAGCTGGAAGGACCCTGAGGTTTCGGTTCTGTTCACCAGTCACTTCTGGGCATGCGTGCCGGGTGGGGCTGCGCTCGGTCTGGGGTGTGAGGATGGGTTAGACACACACCCGGCCCTGGAGGGCTCACTGTTGGGTAGGCGACGGAGCACAGGCAGGGGTGGGAGTGGTCCGGGCCTGGGTTGCTGTGCAGGGCACAGGGGTAGAAGGGGAATGCAGACCCCCATTTTGGAGATGATGATGATAACTGATACTGATTGAGGGCTTACTTAGTGCCAGGCGCTGTGCCGCGTGAGCGTGCGTTTATTGTCATGAGGAAACCGAAGCCCAGGAGGAAGGAACTTGCTCAGTCACCATCAGTGAGAGCGGAGTCGAAACTGGACCCCAGAGCCTCAGAGCTTAAAGTGCTGCAGTAGGTTCCTGCTCTCACCAGCCCAGCCCCGACCCCTGAGGATCACTAGCCTCCACAGAGTCAGCCAGGAGCAGGCTTGGAGAGGGAGGGCCATCTAAGGATTGGGCTGCTCACTCACTATTTAAAGGGAGTTTTCAAGGTCATTGAGGTCCCAGGGCCCTTGCCTCGGAGGTGGTGCGTCCCTTTCTCTGGTCTCTTAGATGTCCCTGATGGAGCAAGGCTGAGGGTCTGAGCCAGAGGTTCCCGGCTCTGCCCATGCATTTCACAGCTTCCAGGGGCCAGTGGTAGCCCAGGGCTGAGCCTTGGTGGTGTTGAAGCAAGGGAGATGGTGGGCATTCGGCCTCCCTCTGCACAGTCAGCATGCTCTTGGCGGATGGTGGGTTCACTCTGCAGATAAGGCAGAGGAGTGGGCCAGCCCCGGGGAGTGTGGGTGATGCCCTGTGACCCACCGCCACTGCTGACAAAAGCAGCTTTGGTACAACTGGCAGCATGAGGTTGGGGAGTCATTCCATCTTAAATACAGACCTGACCTTGTATTTGTAGCCAGAGGGCATAAGAAACAGGTCTCTTATGTCTTAGGTTTCCCTTTTGTCCCACACTCTGCTGAGAAACCTCCATCATTATCTCATTTAAGATGACGGTACTGATAATCTCTCGGGAGAGGCAACCAACAACCATGAAACAAAGCAAACACAAGGCAGTACTAAGTGAAGAAGCAGGGCAGCATCATGGTTAAGCCCAGAGCATCACAGGAGGCTCCACACCATGTGAATTAGAGCCCCTTGAGTTGTGCAGTGCACAACCCATGCAACTGTACAGGGGACCTGATGAGGCCCAAAGTTTATGGCATCATTAAGCCATTCAACAAAAATTTACTGAATTTACTGAGAGCCTACCATCAGTCGGGCACAATTCCAGACACTGGACTTATAGCAGAAAACTAGACCAAGCACTACCTCTCAGGTAGATTACATTCTAATTGAGAAGTCACACAGACTGAGACTTGCGTCCTGGCCTTACACTGTGTTAATTTCACTGAGCTTCAGTTTCCTCCTCTGTAAAATGGACACAATGATATGTACTTTATACAGTTATCTTGATAAATAATTGAAATAACATTTGGTTTCAAGCCTGACATGTAGAAGCCCCTCAGTGATCATCAGTATTATCACAAGTGGTGAGTTATGGGGAGAATTGTGAAAGCTAAGGGAAAGGATGGCTAAGGCTTGCACAGGCCCAGCGGCCCAGCCTGGGAAAGACGTGTGTTATGAGGAAGGTGGGGAGGGGGGGTGAGGCTGTCATGGGCCAGTGAGGAACACCCTGTTTGGGGACCATATTTTCCGAATTCAAGGGTTAGGACACACATGACCTGGCAAAGAAGTTCTGTGCTTCTTCTAGATGTGAGAAGCAGTCTGAGAAAAAAAAATATGGTCATCAAAATATTGGGATGTAGGGAGATTGCAGTATTTTATAAGGACCCGAGATATAATATTTAAAATTGAGAAGTGTGACCACCAGTAGCATTGAAGAAACTGGTTGGTAAGTTGGTGGAGGGTGTGGAACAGGGTGTGTGAGTCCCTCAAAGGCCAAGCAGATGAGCTGGATATAATCAGGTAGGGACAAGGGCGCTGACTCAGTCAGGATCCCTGGCTGGCCATAAAAGTCAACCTTGATCTTCCTGAGCAAAAGGGGGTTGGGGGCCTTCATAGATCCAAGGGGCTGGGTGCTGGCAAATCGAACTGGAACACAAGTGAGCACCAAGTTAAATCAGAGTTTGGCCATCCTGGGCGGAAGGTCTGATTGGCCAAGTCCAGCTACATGTCCCTGCTTGGCCAGCAGGAGACCCCAGGTCGGAGGAGACCCATTTCAGCTTCACAATGGGAGGTGAGGCACTGCGTCTCATCAATGCAGCCCACAGCAGGAGGGTCCCCAGAAACCGTGGAAAGTTCTGGAGGGGCCGCACAATGCAAATCATTATATTAATAGAATGCCGATGTCACAGTGGGGTTTGGGAAAAGGCAGACATGAAGGAGAGAGGCTGGGAGAGTATGGAGTGCCTAGAGGTGGGAGGCAGGGTGGGCCTGGAGAGAAAGGGGCGGATGTGAAGACATTTGTGAGGATTAACTTACCCGAGGCCTCTGGGAATCTCCTGTGAATGCAGAGAGGTACCGGGGGTCTCAAAAGCTTAGCAGACAGCTGTCAGAGCTCTAGGGGGTCACGTGGCCCCAGGCAGACATTCAGACTTCATCTCATCCATGTCCAGCTCAGATCTCCAAAGATGGTGAGACTCAGGAGGGACACAGGAAGCAATTAACATCATCTGCCGGAGCCCTGACTCGGGGCTGCTGCCCTGTCCACTGGAACAGAGCTTTAGAGATGCTCGCCAAACCCCGGGTGGGCTGGCCCAAAATAACGGCCCCTAATGATTTTCCTTTCACTCTGCAGGAGAAATAGGTGTGTGGGGAGGTTGCAGGAAGAGCTTCAGGCAGGAGGGTCCACCTTTCTGTCCTTTTTCCCTGGGCCAGATGGCAAATGGAAAAGGGGGATTTTTGTCCTCTTGGCTCTGCGGCAGGGAGGAAGGGCAGGGCTGGTGTGGACAGCCTCGAGATGGTGCAAGCACTCTCCTTTACTCTTGCTTTTCTGCCCCTTGTAAAACAAGCAAAACTAAGGTTTCCCCCACAATTTGCATAGATGCTGTTTTCGTTTTTTTGCCAATTCTTTTCCATTTCCAGTAGACACAGATTTTGGCTCACTCCCCTTCTTCCCTTCAATGGGACACTGGAGCATGAAGGGAGGACCGGGGTGTGAGGGGCTCTCCTCTCTGTGGTCCGCAGCCCCATCATACTTAACGCCTATGGGGTGAAGCCGACACCCCTTCATGAGGCCAGCAAGTCCCCCGAACCATCTAAACTGGCCCTTCTTCTCTGGTCTTTCTCTCCACTTATCCGGCAGGGACTGGTCCTTCTGTGTCGTAAGCATCCCCCCACGCCGTCCTTGGCTGTGTGCTATCAATCTTTCAGGCCTCCCACGCTTCCTCTGGGAAGCCTTTCTGGATTTCAGAGCCTCAGCTACTTGCCCCTCTCCTGCACTCCCACAGCCCCGGCATTTCCCCGACCGAAGCACAGCCCACCCTGCACCTGTCCAGCTCTTTGTCTCCCCAGGAGACTATGAACAGCCAGGGCCAGAAACCCACACCCCCAGGAACCCCCTTAAAAACCCCACTCTGTGTAGACTCATCAGGCACAGTAAGTTTGGAGTTTTCTTATTTTCTTTATGTTTTAGCATGGGATTTTATCTTAATAAAAAGGGGCCAGTAATCAGGAAACTGCAGGGGCTAGTCTGAACACTGAGGTCCCAGGCATCCTTCTCCCCAACACACACACACTCACACTCACTTACACGCCCATTGTTACTCAATTTTTTCCCATTTCAGCCTCAAGGAGTCTCTTATCTCTTCCCCTGGGGTCTGCCGCATGACACAGCCCAGGACTGAGGACAAAGGTGGCCTTATTACCTCTTCCTGCTGGAGCCTGGGAAAACCGGGTTCATCTCCAAGTGTTCAAATGCATACCAGGAGAAAGAGAATTCCTTACATCTCTTCCCCAAACAAACCCTCTCCCCCCGCCCCCCAGGGGACCCGCTCCCACCATTTTCCCCCAGAACATAAGCACACATGCTCACTAGGGATTTTAACTGGAAAAACCAGCAAACCCTTTCCAGCTTGAAAAACACAAAGATAAAAGACCAAGGGGAAAAATCAAAACAGGAAGTCATGAAGTTGGGAGGCTTCCTGAGGTCTCTCCATGAACTTTTGTCTGACAGGGTGACAGCCTTCAGAGCAGCACAGCCTTTGTTAGACACTCTGCCCTTTGACGGTGAATCTACCCTGAAGCTCAGCCCCAGACCTAGAATTTCTCAAGGTCAAAAGAACAGGATCCAGAATTATCTCCCAGCATGGGAAAGGTCGAGAGATATGTCTGGTCCCTGGACGGTGTTTTCTGGGTGCTGAGGATAGACGTGCACTAGAAGGGAAGGGCGTCTGGGCTGAAGGAACAGCATGAGCAAAGACTCAGAGGTAGGAAACAGGGTGATAGTCATTGACCCAGCTCAAGTTCTTGTTATGAGCAGGGCACTAAATGATGCTCTGAAGGTGGTGGGCCAAGGTCACTGGCCTCGGGGCGCTCACCAGCTGGTGGCAGGGGTGAGCCAGGAACCAAAGGTTATCGGGTGGTGGGAGCATGGGAGGTCAGGGGTGTGGATAGTCACGTGCGTGGCAAGAGTAGGAGGGTGGGCGATTGTATCAAGGCAGGGTCAGGCCGGGACCACAGCAGTTCTGATGTCTCATAAGGAATTTGGCTTTGACAGTCAAGATAGTAAGGAGAGTAGGGAGCCATTGAAAATTTCAGAGTGGAAGAGTTACTGCCGCAGAGCTGTACTCTGGAAAAATTAGACAACAGTATGTAAGCTGGATCAGAGAGAATTGGCAGAGGGCAGACACTAGAGACAAGGGGGCAAATCAGTGGACCCGCTGTGAGCTCTAGCACGAACAAAGCCTCCACCCAAAACAGAGCTCCCGGAGGACTGCCCAGGGGTCTGGACACCCAGGAGAGACCACCTCTGGGCTAAATGGCCTTCTCTAAAAAGTCGCTCTGAACATGCACATAGATGACTCACAGGGAGAAATGGACTGACCCTCCAGTGTCCTCCTTAGCAGGCTCTCGTTTATTATACATATTATTTCAGATGAACAGGCCGAAGACCCCAGGGCCCTGAGGTGTAGGACATGAGGCCAGGAAGTTCTGGTTGGGAGGGAGGGAAGGAAGGAGTGCAGCTGGAGGCCTGGGAAGAAGTGGTGTGGAGAGTAGTTTAAATGGAGGGAGGGGGCATGTATAAAGTGTGAGCGTGCGTGCCTGCGTGTGCTCGTGTGTTGGGGACAGCCGCTGGCAGATTGGGCACACCCTGGGTTGGCGGTACCCACACTTTGGACTGGCAGTCCCCAACCTTTTGGGGACCAGGGGCCAGTTTCATGAAAGACAATTTTTCCACAGACCAGGGCGGAGGGGAATGTTTTGGGGGTGGTTCAAGCACATTCCATTTATTGTGCACTCTATTTCTATTATTATTACATGAGCCCCACCTCAGATCATCAGCCTTAGATGCTGGACACTGGGGACCCCTGCTTTGGACGAAGGACACGCAATGCTTAGGCCCTGCTGAGGAGGCCGTGGTGGTACCCGGAGCTCTGAGGCTGCACAAACTCGTTCTGGTGTCACTGCCACAGGGGGATGACCAGGAGCAAGTTCCCTTGGGTCACCCCTTCCCTGGGCCTTAATAATCAGATAATGCGGGTGCAAGTGCTTCATGAAGTGTCAGGGCTGAGAGCTGGAGGCCGAGGCCACCTTCACACCCAGGAGGCTTGGACACAGGGGGCCTGACTCTGCCCAGAGCTTTAGAGAGAAAGGCTACACTGCCTGGTTTATAATAACTCTCTCAATGTCCACGTCCATCCAGAGAAGACAGCGATAGGCAGCCTACTCGGATAGTCTGAGCCTCCTGGGGCAGCACGTGGAGGAGGAAGTGTGATGACAGAGGCAAAAGGGTGTGGAGCCCAAAATATCTCTCATGCAGAATCTTGGGGTTCCACTGTGAGCTCACCCATCTCCTGGGTCAGGGTTATCTATTGCCCTGGGGCTTCTTTTAAATTGCACATCACCTGATGTGACCATTTTTCTTCCTGTTTGCTTTATCTGGACCTGCACTAAACATGCAATACTGTTTTTTGACTTCTCACCCCTGGCATCTACATCTGGCACCACTGATAGTCCCTGCTTCTGTGCCAGAAGGAGTGAGCATTGCAGGTACTTCCCTGAGGGCCCAGCAGAATATGGAGCCTTTCGGGTAGTGGCTCCCAAACTTCACTGCCCCAGGGAATCAGTTGGAAATCTTTAAAATACACTGATGCCTGGCTCCCCCTTCCCAGACACTGGGATTAAATTGATACGGGATGCCCACCTGGGCACTGGAATTTTTAAAACTTCCCATGTGATTCTAAAACAAAAGCAAAGTTTGAGAACCTCTAGGGAGAGGGAGAGGAATGATGGAGTCGGGGAAAGGAGGGTCTTCGGGAGCAAGCATATGGGTTTTCACAACTGAGTTGCCAGTCAGTCCCTTCTGATAACCTTATGAGAAATTCCGAAGGCCTACTTCTGATTCATGACTTTCCCCCCTAATTTACGGATGTGAGAGTTGGACCATGAAGAAGACCGAGTGCCAAAGAATTGATGCTTCTGAATTGTGATTCCCGGAGAAGACTCTTCAGAGTCTCTCGGGCCACAAGGAGATCAAACCAGTCCATCCTAAAGGAAATCAACCCTGAACATTCATTGGAAGGACTGATGCTGAAGCTCTAACACTTTGGTCACCTGATGCAAAGAGCCAACTCATTGGTAAAGACTCTACTTTTGGGAGAGGTTGAAGACAAAAGAGGAAAAGGGGGTGACAGAAGATGAGATGGTTGAATGGCTTCACCGACTCAGTGGACGTGAGTTTGAGCAAGCTCTGGGAGATGGTGAAGGGCAGGGAAGCCTGGTGTGCTGCAGTCTGTGGCGTCACAAACAGTTGGACACGACTGAGCGACGGAACAACCACCACCACTTACTTGTCACGTGTCTCACCTACATTCTTTTTTTAAATTATTTATTTGTCTTTGGCTGCACTGGGTCTCCGTGGCTGTGTGCCGGCTTTCTCTAGTTGCAGCGAGCGGGAGCTGCTCTTCATTGCAGTGCACGGGTTTCTCGTTGCGGTGGCTTCTCTTGTGGCAGAGCACGGGCTCTGGAGCACAGCTTGAGAGCATGGGTTCCATATTTGTGGCACATGGGCGTAGTTGACCTGTGGCACGCGGGGTCTTCCCAGACCAGGGGTCGAACCCGTGTCCCCTGCATTGGCAGGCAGATTCTTAACCCCTGGACCACCAGGGAGGCCCTCACCTACATTCTGAAATAGGAGGGCAGCGTAGCCGAGGTGCCTCAGAGCCAGACAGCACCCAGGGCAAATTGCAGCTTCTCATTGCCCAGCTGTATCACCTTCGGCAAATCATTGACCAGAGTTTGGTTTTCTCATCCATAAAATGGATTGTTATAGGGGAGTTGTAGGATTTAGTAAATTTAATTTTTTTAAAATTTATATTGGAGCGTAGTTGGTTAACAATTTTGTGTTAGTTTTAGGGATACAGCGAAGTGATTCAGTGATATGTGTACGCGTATCTATTTTTTTTTCCAATTCTTTTCCCATTTAGGTTATTACAGAATACTGAGCAGAGTCCCCTGTGCTATACAGTAGGTCCTTGTTGGAGTTGCTAAAACTTTGTCACAAGACCTAAATAAAATAATGTATGCAAATTGCTGAGCACAAGACAATTTGTGAGCACTTGTCAAATGGTCTTTATCACCATCCTTGTCTTTTTCATTGTTATCTCTAATAATGCCATCCCCGGGACTTGATGTTCGTCCATGCCTTCTGTCCTGGTGTGCCAGAAGCTAGGCCCTCAGGTTGCAGGCATGCCTGGCTTCATACAGTAAAATGGGCAGCCAGGAAGAAGCAGAAAGGAATTTGCCCAGGGTCCAGGAATCTGGGAAGCCCAAAGAAGCCCAGGGGCACATTCAAGGTCATTCAGTTGATGAGGTGAACTGAGGCTGGGCCTAGAAACCCTACCTCCTGCTTAGTCTTTTTTTTCTGCCTCACTAAGCTGATTCCCCAGGTAAGAAAACATTTTGCTTCTGTGTACAAAATTCAGCTTTGCAACCATGGGAAATTCTAGGAAGCTAAAGCTGCAATGCAGGTTGTTTTGAAAATATCTCAGTCAGTTCACTGGGTTCAAATAAAGCCTGGACTGGGGCCCAGGGCACCCGCCGTTCCCCTGGCAATCTGCTGGGTGAGCCACACCCTCCAGCCTATCCAAGGGAGAGCCTGGCCTGCCTACACACATGCACCACACACACACACGCCAAAACATATTTTCAATTAGCTATATAATTTTATTCAATGTCAAGAATCTTATTTTCCCCTAAACTGTGTGGCAACGAGTAAAGAAACCTGTATGAACAAGCCATATCTATGTTCCACCAAAGCTTCTGAAACATGTAAATCTGGTCAGTATGAGTCTGCATCTCATTTTCTTAAGACCTGCTTAACCAAAACCAGAGAGGGATGGTTTTCAATCAAATCTATGGTGATCATCTCCCACCTGGGGTACCAGAAACAAAACACTATGGTGAGTGAGTGTTTTAAATGACATTTATATTTTTATTAGAAATTATAAATGTTCATTGCAGAAAACTTAGAAACACTAATATCCAACTAATGGGAGAGTGTCACTATTAACCTTTTGATGCATTTTCTTACAGACTGTGTTTTTTTTTTAATAGCTTGGGATCATTTTAGGTATAAACTTGATTCTGACTGTTTCACTTACCATTAGCCCTTGAGTAATTCCCATGTCATTAAATATTTTTTGAAAATATGATTTTAAGTGACTTCATAATATTCCATTATATTGGCATCCTAAAATTCATTTCCACAATGTGCCATTGTTGAGCTTTTATTTTTGTTCCTTCTTAGAAATAACAGGGCAGTGAATGTCTTAGTATGCTTCCCTGTTCATTTCTCTGGGATGCATTCCCAAAGTGGAGCTACTGATCAAATGCTAAGAAACTTAGAAGTCTTCGCGGGAGTTTCCTGGTGACCTAGTAGTTAGGATGCCGTGTTGTCACTGCGGTGGCCCAGATTCAATCCCTGGTCTGGAAACTGAGGTCCCACATGCTGAGTGGCACGGCCAAAATATAAAAAATACAAATAAAAACAAAAATCTCTGTGCTGTGCTTAGTCACTCAGTCGTGCCCAACTCTTTGCGACCCCATGGACTGTAGCCCACCCAGGCTCCTCTGTCCATGGGGATTCTCTAGGCAAGAATACTGGAGTGGGTTGCCATGCCCTCCTCCAGGGGATCTTCCCAAGCCAAGGATCGAACCCAGGTCTCCTGCATTGCCGGCTGATTCTTTACCCTCTGTGCCACCGGGGAAGCCCAAGCCCCGGTCAAACGGATCTGTGGGAAAGTTGCCCTGCTTGGCACGCCCCTGCACCCTGTAGAGGCCGTGTCCCAGCTCCTCCCAGCTCTGTCTTTTGGCAGCTCAGGTGTATTTGAGCTGCAACCTGATCTCCAGCTCTGGGCTCCTCCTTGAGAAGACTCAGGGTGCACGACAGCTGCCATCTGACATCGAAGGTCTGTCCCAGCGAAGGGGGCTGGATTTGTCCTTCGAGGTAGCCAGGAGATTTTATGATTTTAAGTGACTTCATAATATTCCATTATATTGGCATCCTAAAATTCAGCCTGAAGATCTCCCGGAAGATTATGGACATTGTGTAACAGGCACCCCCTTCCCCACCCCATGCAGCAAGACTTCTGTCCCAGCTCTGTTGAGGCTCAAGCTCCCTTTGAGGTTCAGATGGCAGGTTAGACCCCGGGACCCCGGGGAACCCTCCTGCTGGAACAGTTCTGTCAGCTGACTGTCTCAACAGTGATTCTAAAGTTATGAAACAGTGAGAAACTTTGACTTCACTCCTTAGAAGCTCTTTGCACTGTGCTAAGTCACTTTAGTTGCGTCCAACTCTGTGCAACCCTATGGACTGTAGCCCACCAGGCTCCTCTGCCCATGGGACATGCAGGCAAGAATACTGGAGTTGGTTGCCGTGTCTTCCTCCAGGGAATCTTCCTGACCCAGGGATCAAACCCACGACTCTTACATCTCCTGCATTGGCAAGCAGGTTCTGTACCACTAGCGCCACCTGGGAGAAGCTCTTTGCACAACTATTTTCTCAGATATAAGCTGGGGTTGCTATGAGGATTAAATGTGATGATATCTGTAAATTAATATGTTTGATTATATTGCTGTAGTAATAAAAGCTATTAGCGTTGCCATGAGCACAAGTATGAGAAGGCAGTGTTGGGTTGCTGTGAAGAACCAGATCGGCATTTGGTCTCTAGCCACACCCCCATCCAGAAAGTAGAACAGAAAACAGAGGCATTTGAAGGGTCTGGGGAGAGGATTGTTCATATTTATTACAAATTCAGGAAAACAATTTCAAAACAAGCTTCCTTTAGAACACCTGATATATGCATTTTATTTGTTTGTTCTTAGGTCTCTAAGAGTAATAATTGTAAAGGGTCATGAAGTCTAATAGTCCTGAGGCCTGTAACACTGCAAGGGATGTGCTGGGGTTGGCTTACCCCAGCTCATGTTTAAATTTTTGTTTAATTTTTGCTTACTGTTAAATATTTAGGAGTTTTCTCTGCCAGTTTTTAAGCACAATTATTAAAAATTAAAGTTATGCAACTTTAAATTAAATGAATTATGTTAAAAACATAAGTACCAAATATTAAAAATTTATTCCTTCCTAATTATTTTACTACTGTCCGGTGTGCTACTGTCTCTTTTTTTCTAATAAATGCATCTTATTTATTTTATTTATTCATTTCCTGGCCGTGCTGGGTCTTCGTTGCTACACACGGATTTTCTCTAGCTGTGGTGAGTGGGGGCTCCTTTCTAGATGCGGTGTGTGGGCTTCTCACTGCAACGGCCTCCCTTGTTGCAGAGCCCAGGCTCCGGATGCACAGGCTTCAGCATTGGCAGTATGCCAGCTTTGGTAATTGCAGCACATAAGCTCAGTAGTTGTGGCTCATGGGCTTAGTTGCTCCTTGGCCTGTGGAATCTTCCTGGACCAGGGATCAAACCTGTGTCCTCCTCACTGGCAGGTAGGTTCTTATCCCCTGTCCCCACCAGGGAAGCCTCCTAAGTCTCTTTTAACTCTGCTTCTGGTGATAGCACCCTGGTAGTTTGAAATGATGGGCATTTGCCACTGAAATTGGCAAATGTGCCAAACCACAGCCTTTCTTTCCTGGAAAATCAGTTGTTAAACACTTACTAGCACACCAGGCCCTGTAACCCTCGATCTTTACCCTACTTTGCTACACCCCTCATTTCCTACTCCTTAGCTGCTTCCAATGTTTTGAGCTGTTTCTTTTTGTACTTTTCTTTGTATTTCTTAATTACATGCTTTCTCTTCAATGTCTTGATTTTTTTTTAAATCTTAGACATTGTCTATTGACTTCCTATTATGGAAGATGAGGATCTGGCTCTCTAGCAGCTCGGTCTCCCCTCTTAACTCTATACGCATACATTTTTCCTACCTCTGCCTGCCCAGTATATTATAGCACAACTCATGTTTAAATAGATATTCAGATAAGAAAAAAATAAGTATTCAGGATTTACATTATTACCACGATGTAAATATTGTCCATAAGACATTATCACTATGATTTATAAGATTTCTTATGCAGTTCTTCTCTTGGTGTTAATAATTATATTTTAAAATTTGCTTGATTTCTCTATAAAACTGTGGTTTTCAAACTTTTCTTCTTAGCAATGAATCTTTGTCGTTCAAACAAAATTTGGGGAATTCCCTGGCAGTCCAGTGGTTTAGGATTCGGTAGTTTCACTGCCGTGGGCCAGAGTTTGATCCCTGGTTGGGGAACTAAGATCCCACAAGGCGCATGGCATGGCCAAAAAAAAAAAAAATTATGTGAACCCTACTATATAAAACGGGAAAATCAGAGCTGCCAGTTTGAAAAGAGGTCCCTCCCATTGAGGGCGCTGTGTACAGTCGAGCAGGTTGTACACTGCAGAACTCTGCAGGTCACCATTTACAAGAGCAACAATATGATTCAGTCATGAAAATCAACGTTAACCATCCCTTTGGGGAAGGCATCCCTTTTGAAAAGGAAAGTCCACCTGGAAGGATGCGCTCTGTCAGGATGGCGTGTGGGTGCGTGCTCAGTTGTGTCTGACTCTTTGCAACCCCATGGACTAGAACCCACCAGGCTCCTCTGTCCATGAGATTTCCCAGGCAAGAATACTGGAGTGGGTTGCCATTTCCTTCTCCAGGGGATCTTCCTGACCCAGGGATCGAACCCGCATCTCCAGCGTCTTTTGCGTTGGCAGGCGGGTTCTTTACCACTGCACCACCTGGGAGACCCACCCTCTCCCGACCCCCCAGCGTAGACCCTTGACCTCTCCCCATTCTGAATACATTCCAGTGATGCGGCTTCACCTGTCCCTCCAGGACATCACCTGCAGGCGGCTGCTCAGAAGCTGCTGCTAGCTGCTGGCTACCTACTGACTGACTGATTCAGTGCCCTGAGATCTGCCTGGGCACCGAAAGCTGAATGCAGACAGCTTTACTCAGGGACCACTCAGGGCAGCCTTCAGGATCAGATGTAAGGAGAGAAGGCTCTGGCAGAGAGCACGTGAGCTGTGGAAACAGGTGATGCAGGGCCTGTCAGCCCATGGACATCAGAACTGGAGGAGGGGAGTTGGCTGTCAATAAGCAGTGGGGTTCAGCTCGGCTTTGAGGGTCACCCCTGTGTGGGAATCCTAGCTTTGCTTTCAGCTGGGTGACCTTGGACAAGTTGCTTAACATTTCTGGGCATTCATTTCCTCATGCCTAATTCCCAGGGTTTTGTGAGAGTTAAAGAAGCTACTTTGTAACCCTAGTAAATCCTAGGGCTATGTGTGGCTCAGTCTCTGCTCAGAATCTCAATTAAAGAAACGTAGTCCAACAGCCTAAAAGTAATTGAAAAGGGTATTCCAATTCATATTGTGTCCCTCATAGGATGCAAAAGAGGATCCCATTCTTAACTGAGAGCCATATCCCCCAAATCCTTTTCCTTAACTCTCTAATTTCCCCCAGCATACAGTGTCAGTGAAGTTCTCCCAAGTACAATCTCCAAGGCCTTTTTCCTCTCTCTTTCTCTACCTCATCCCTCACCCTCCATACCACTGCCATTGCTGTGTCATAAAAAAAAAAAATCAGACAACCTGGAGATACACATTCAGACAAGAAGTGGGTGGGGAACAGGTTACGGCAGGACGCATACTCTGAAATAACTCTTGCCCCATCACACTGGTGAACTATAAGACATGTATAGCGGGGGTTGCCTGAAACTGGTTGATCTCCTCCTTATTCAGTTGAGGAACTTAAAGGAGCGTGAGGTTTGACCTGCCTCAGGTGCCTCTGATCACCTAACCACTATTAGCAGATGGGCAGTGACTGGGAAAACCCTTCCTGTTCCCTCCACACACCAAAAAAGCTAATATTAAAACACCTGGGGACAGAGACACAGCCTCTGTCTCCAATTTCTTCTCTCTTCCCTGCCACCTTTGCAGCCAGTAGGCATGGAACTACCCCTCACCCCGACTCCCCTTGCTCCATCTTTTGTGGACCACATCGCCACTGCAGGATGTCTTTCAAGTCATGTACTGAACACCTACTGTTTGCCAGACTTGTAAGTTGCTGGAGATTCAGAGACAAGCCAGTCCTCAGTTGCTTATAAACAGACAGAAACAAACTGCAGTTCTTTGTGATGGTGCCTGTCATAGAGGGACGCACAGAATACAATGAGCTCACAGAGAAGGAATGCTTAATCCATTGAAGGAAGACTTCCTGGAGGAGGTGTCATCTAACCTGTATGATAATAACTAGTATCGGGTATGGAGCGTTCACTATGGTGATAATCTCCACACTAAGTACTTTGTTAAGCACATTCGCTCATTTAATCTTCACAGCAATACTAATGAGGAACCTCTCTTATGACAGCTGCACTTTCAAGCTTTCCAGCTGATTTTATACCCACATGTCTGAAAATAAAGTTGCTGAAGCAGTGAAAAGAAGAAAGAAAGAAAAAAAAAAATGAGGAAACCGAGGCCCAGAGCAGTTCATTGACTTTCCGAAGGCCTCCAAGCTCAAAGGCAGCAGAGCTGTGATTCAAACACAGGCCCGCGTGGTTCCAGAGATGGTGCTTTCAGCCACAGGGCACCGGGTGCAGGTGTTTAAGATGCAGACTGAACAAGCATGTGCCACATCTGGGAATAGCACCGTTCACATCCCAGGCAGAATAACATGAATGTGTGTGGATGGACCCCGAGATTCAGACCTCTCCACCGATTCCTGGAGCAGCAGGAAAGAGCCTCCTTTTGATCCAGACCTGTCCGGGTCAGCTCCTCCTAGAGATGAGGCGGGAGTACAGACATATGGCCCATGAACTGCCAGGGCTGCTGCCCACCAGGCTTTGGTGGTTCAGGTGGATAGTTACATCTTAACTTTAGATGTTTTTACTTGAGGAAGGGACACCTTTCTCTAAGTTGCACTCAGATGCCGTGTGGACCAGCATGGCCCCACCCACCCTGCTCTGGGACCCTCCCACCTCCGTTCAGTGTTGGGAGGATGCAGCCCCAGAGCAGTATGGCCCAGCCGGATGCAGGGATCCAAAAACATTAGTGGACCCTCTAGGACCTCTGGCTCTTCTTTCAGGTCATCCCAGGGCCATCAAACTAATCCCCTTCTCTCTTCTCTTTCTCTCTCTCTCCCCTTGGCAGACGGGCAGGATCGAACCCAACTACCCCAAGGTCTGCGGTCACCAGGGCAATGTGCTGGACATCAAGTGGAACCCCTTCATTGACAACATCATTGCCTCGTGCTCAGAGGACACATCGGTGAGCAGGAGGGGTGCTCCCTGGGGAGGGTGGGCGCATGGCGACTCCTCCTGCTTCCTCCTGGAGGCCTTCCTCTCTAAATTTCCTCCTTCTCCCTTCTTTGCCCCTCTCTGTCCTCTTGGTCATCCCTTCAGCTAGCCCCGGGACAGGGAGTTAGGAAGGGGACAGGGAGCAAAGCCATGAACTGTATGGCAGGTCTGGTGCCTTTACCGTGATTTCATTCGGAGGTGTTGACTTTGTAGGTGAGAATAGAACAAAAAGATTAAATCTGTGATCTGGCACTCATCTGTGACCGCAAAAGGAGAAGGATCAGAAGAGGAACTTGGGCAAGGAAGAAGGGGGAAGGGGATGAAATGGATGAGCCATGAGGAAAAGAGACCCTGTTCTTGCAGGCTGGGTGAAGTTCTGTCCTCTGTGAGCCATGGTTTTAGGGATAGACACTGGGCTGAGGTTTGTCATGACTTGTCCAGGGACCTACAATGGTGGCCCAGAATTTGAACACCATGCATCCTACCACGTAATGAAGAGAAAGAAGAAATAGGGGAAGGAAAGTGAGGAGGAGGGAACAGGGAGATAGAGTGAAGGAGAGAGAACAGGTAGGAGGGATGAAACAAGGGAAGAAAGGAGGCAGATAATTTGGAAAGGGGAGATAAAGAATCCAGGGAGAGCAACATGTGAAGCTGCTTTCTGGTCGCCCTTTCCCCAGGCTCTGCTGACTTGCGCACGTGGAGGCAGAGTCAGGTGTTGGCAGCAGAGTCTGTGTTTCTGGAGAAGGGCCCCGTGCCTTTCCTCAATTGCCCTTCAGCAATGTCAACACACCAGCCTGGGAGCAAGAGGGGATTTCAGAGCCTCAGCTGAGCTGGGGAGGAGGGACTGCTCTGGCCCCTGGTGTTCCCAGACGAGGGGAGATCAGACCACGGGCATCTCTCTAGTGCTCACTGGCGTAGTCTGGGGGCAGGTCATAGACTCCCAGGATGTTGGAACTAGAAGAAACTTTGAGGCTCATGTCTCCTGTCTTTCCAGACTGGCCTGAGAGCTCCTGAGAACAGAGCTCATGGCCTTTTTGGTTCTGAATCCCAAGCATCCAGCACGGAGCCTAGTACCTAGTAGATGCTTAGTAGGCATTTGATGGGATGGTTGGTTGGATGGATGGATGGATGGATGAAAGAATGGACAAACAGATGGCTAGATAAATGGATCTTTGGGTGGATGACTAAACTAATGGATAGATCACTGCATGGATGGATAATGGATAGATAGATGAATGGAAGGAAGGAAAGATGACAAGATAAAGGTGAATAGGTAGATGAATTGAATAAAAAGATAAATGAATACATGAGAATGAATATAGTCCATCTAATGAATTATCCAAAGAAAAAGATTCACAGTAAATAAGTCCCCATTGGTTAATAAATTAGGGGGTAGGGAGGAGGTCAGCTGGCACAGTGTCTAGTAAAACAGAGTGTTGTGGAGGGAGCTAATAGAGTAGAATGGGCTTGACCAGCTCCTAAAAGTCAGAGCCCTGAGTCAACTCAAGAGGATTCCTGAGAGCAGCAACATCAAGGGCAGGGCGCAACATAAGAAAGGAGGGCAAGAATTTGTGACGGGCAGTCCATCAGGTTTGTCTACTTTCTGCAGCAAGATGGAGATGGTGACTGGGCAGGAAGGGAGGCTGTGAACGGAGGTCAGGAGCAGAGAGGGAAGGCTCGGGACGCCAGGATGAGCAGCTGAACTTTGAAGTGAGACTTGTGCTTCTCAAGCCGTCTGAACAGGAACCCCTACACCTGTGCAGTGTGAAGACACTGCATGCTCTGGGGTCAGGGAAGGGGCTGGATGGGTCACAGCGGCTTTGTGGAAGAAGCAGAACCCCAGCCAGCTGGGCTGGTGCTGGAATGTGGCTCAGCAGAGAGAAAGGGAGTGCCCAGGAGCGGGGTGTGACTCGTGTACGTGTTGAGGGTATAAACAGAAAGGATGGGGCTTGAGGGCACAGGGAGAGAGGGGTTGGTCCGGGGCTGCTCACCAGAGAGAAGGGGATTAAGTCTTCAGAACAGAGAGGAACTCAGCCCTGGCTCTGGCTGCCAGTCCTGCCAGCTCGGAGCCCGCACAGTGACCCTCATGTCTCTGCCCCTCCCCAGCCTCAGGGCCAGAGGTCTTGGCATGGGAGTCAGTATCCCCCCTGCCCCTGCCATGGCTGGAAACAAGCCCCTCCTGGTGAAGGGCACACCGAGGGCCCAGGATCACACAGGGGCTCACGTCCCAGACAGACCTGGAACCCAGGTCCCCTGACTCCCAGCCGGTACCCTGAGCAACTACCCACAGCCCTGGTTTTAGGTGAGGAAACTGAGGCTTAGACCCTGGAGGGGCTGACAGTTCAGATCCATCTGATCTCAGTCTCTCCGACTCAGCGAGCTCTCTATGCAGAGCCTGCGCAGGCCGCTGGGGGCACATGAAGCAGGGCATCCCTGCCTGGGTCCTGGGATGGGGGCTGGAAAGGCAGAGGACCAGCCGCCCCCAGGGTGAGGAGAGGAGGCTGGTCAGTGCTGCCAGGACCGCTCTGATTGACCTTCCCCTCTCTGCCATTGCCCCCTCCAGGGTCAGGCACCCTTTAACCCACTCCAGATCACATAGTCAACTTACTGCACCTCAGACACCACGCCCAGAGCCAAGGTTAAGAGGTCAGTCAGCACACATACTGTATGCCAGGCACTGTGGGCCGTGCCAGAGCTGGGGAGGGAACCAGCTCCTGAAGGGACCCAGAGAGACCCTGACAGGCCCTGCACACCCACTCCCCACCCTCTGCTTGTCTCACAACATTCAGAGGACACAGGGGATCCAGCTGGCCTCCACCCCGCTCCCAGCTCTGTTTCCATATCCCCATCCCTTGAAAAATCTCCAGTGAAGTCCATCCCCCAGGTCCCCCCTCCCCCCAGTCTCCTCTCCCTTAGGGCATGAGGAGGTCTTCAAGAGTCTAAGCCCTTCCTTTCAGGGATCCAAGAGCATACCAAGCCCTTCCCCAAGGGGCTCCCGTCCTGAGGGAAGGCTGGGGGCTGTAACTCTCCCTGGCATCTGGCAGAATCCAGTTCTTTCCGCCGCTGGGTGATGTCACCTATTGTTGAAGGGCTGTGCTTTTTATAGCTTCTGCCGCAGCTAGGGAGGGCGGCTGGCAGGCGGCAGGGAAGGGCGCTATGGGTTTCCAAGCCTCATGCTCCCAGCCCTTCTCCAGCAGCCACAGAGAGAGGTTTCTGACATCTCAAGGAGAGGAGAGAGCAATCCCAGGAGAGTGGGAGGACGGGGAGGGAGACAGGCCCCTCTCCTGGGCTCAGCATCTTTCTTCCCTTCTATTCCACTGCTCTTCCATCCAGCAGCTGTCCTCATCCCCCCCACCCAGGAGAGGTGATGCTCTCCACCCCTCCAGAGCTGGGGGTGGGCTGGGGCAGGATGTCAGCCCTGCTGGAAGCAGCCGGAAGCCACCCACCACCCTGCCCTCCTACACACACATATAAACTTGAGAACCAATACCTCTTGGAGCTGGAAGGGAGCATCACACTCCTTTTAGAAATGGAAGCACATAGCCCTGAGAGGCCTCACCAATGTGCCTGGCAGCTGCAGAGACTCCACCAGTGTGGAGGAGTGGCTCAATCATTAGGCAGCCAGGCTTGGGAGGCCATGGGCCTAGGTTCAGATCCTGGCTCTTCCGCTTCCCAGATCTGTGATCTTACCAGCTTCTTTAACCTCTCTGGGCCCTGGTTGCCCTGCTGTAAAATGGTTTATCATGAGAACAAAATGAATCTAGTGTTTCTTGGCTACTAAGAACTTTATAACCATTAATGTGGGGACCAAGGCATTTAGATAACCTTACCCAGTGAGGGCAGGCTGGAGGCCTGGGAGAGAGAGACCCAGACTCTTTTTTTTTTCTTCCAAAATTCTTTCCATTATGTATCTCACTCTGTGCTTCTTGAGGCCCCAATAGGCCTTTTATCATTGGTTTCCCAAAAGGACTAAGCTGAATGCTAAGCCTTAAAATCTAGGAAAGAAATCCCCACCAGGTCCCCCTTCCAAATCAGGACTAAAGGGGTGTTTTGCCACCTATCCAGCTCACTACCGGCCAAAGCGGGAGCTAGCATGCTTCCTTATGGGTGACTCATTGCTTAAGATTAAGACTCATTGCTTCTGATGGTCAGAAGGTTTCTGGGCTTCTCAGGTTCTTCTGTTGGTTCATTCATTTAACAAGTACGTCTTAGATGTCTATGATGTGCCAGGCACTGTTCCTTGTCCTAGAAATAGGGCAGTGGATTTAAAGACCCCATCCTTGAATGGAGGAGTTGACTATCAGTGGGAGGCCTGGAAGGTTGTCTGTGCCCCAGATGGGGTGATTTTTAGATTCTTGGGGCCAGGGAGTAGCACCTCTTTCTTGGAATAGATGAGCAGAAGGACAGACCACACCCTCTCTAGCTTGTCAGATTCCGTCCAGGGAAGAAGGAAGGGATGAGCAGGGGTAGGGGTTCAGAGGAGAGAAACAGGGCAGTTTGCCTGATTCATATCCAGAATTTGAATCCCAGCTGCTCCCTTCCTAGCTGTGCAACCTGGGCAAGTTTCCTAACCTCTCTGTGGCTCATTTCCTTACCTATGTAAGGAGAGTCATTAATAGTAACAATAATAATGATGATAAGTAACACATATCCTTTCCTGTGTCCAACCTCATGTTTACCATTTCATTTAATCTGCTGGCAACCCCTTCATAAGATTCTCAACAGCAGATGGTCAGTCGTGCTCTCTTCTGGACCCTCAGGTGGCCTTTCTCTCCTCCTTCTCTTTGGAGTGATCTGTTTCCCATGTTAGGAAACAGTTACATGGTCAGAAGATATCAACATTAAGGCGGACTTGGAGGCTTTACCTCTTGTTTAGGATAGTGACGATGTACTCCATTTCTAGTGGTAAACCAAATAGTTGGGAAGAAATAAGGAGGTGGGTGTTCCAAGACCTTCTGGGCAAGACCCTCATGATTTTATTTCTTACTGCAGAAAAGACAAGAGAAAAGAGTTGCTCTGACCTCAGCTCTAGGCAGTGTATCTGTGGATTTGCTGGATGGAAATCCTGGGCTCATGACTATGTAATGTAGTACAGCTTAATTGGATACTATCAGAAGGCAGAGACTATACCTTATATGTGCCCATTCCTCCCCACACTACTCCGAAAAGAGTTGTTTTTTAAGTAAATATTAAGGAGTTGGAATCCATATCTTTTCCCAGCTACTTAGGACCACTATGAACTTCGGCTCCTCCTCTGAGCTCCTATACCACAGATGTAGACAGGAAGTACTATTTGCCATGGCTATGTAACAACAGTTCCCCTAACCAGAGCATTCTTTCACTTAGTAACAGTGTTCTCAGAGGGGCTGAGTAGGCCCTGGGCCTAAGTCACTAGCAGCCACAGTCCTCAATGTATCAGAAAGCAGAGAGATCCAGCCAGACACCTTCATAATCACATAATAATTTTAAAGAGGAAATGTATTTGCGTTGCGTAAAATGGAGACAGACTTTATACCACATTCATTGACTACGCAGGGGGCCACAAAGCACCTATGAGAAATAGAAATCACATCTAAAATGTGACCTGTCTAAAATTTGTATATAATCTTTAATTAATATTAAGCAAGCATTGTTATGGAGAAGGAAATGGCAACCCACTCCAGTATTCTTGTCTGGGAAATCCCATGGACAGAGGAGCCTGGCGGGCTACAGTTCAGGAGTCTCAAAGAGTTGGACACGACTTAGCGACTAAACAACAAAGCATTGTTAAGTGTTACTAACGTGTTAGTCATCTGCTTGGTAGGGTATATAGTTTATTTCGTCCTCATAACAACGATAATGGTAGGTGTAATTATTCTTACAGTTGAGAAGACTGACATTCAGAGAGGTTGAACGTTGGCTGAAGTCTCAGAGCTGATAAGGTCAGAGCCTGGGTTGGAATGGCGTGTGTTGGGCCACAAAGCTCTCTCGTTCTCAGCCAGCTGCTCCCTCCCCTGTGCACAAGGACACTTGGTTTTGCAGCTTTATAAACGGTGTGCCTTTCACCCACCTGGCCTTAGCCGTGTCTGCCGTCGACCCCACAAGACTGTGAGCTACTGGCTGAGGACTGGCCCCCAGTGTGTCCAGCATTGTGACCCAGGGAGTGGCTAGGTACATCTCGTTGGCTTGGTTGTAACTGAGTTTAACTAAACGGGGTTCTGACCCAGGGACTTATGAAAGGGACAGTCCCAGACACAGCTGGCTTAGCTGGAGAAAGCGCTTTGCCACTTCTCCCCTCCCCTTACTTCCAGAAATCCGATTTGGCAGACTCTACTGGGTTTCCTGTTGAAGTAACCTCTTCCAGAGCAACCTCTGAGCAGATCTACCTACCGCGCCCATCCACTCTTTGTTCCCAGCAAATCCCTTGAATGTTTAGGGATTGGAATTCCTTTCCAGCTACTTGGGGCCTTTGTGAACTCCAGCTCCTCCTCTGAGCTCCCCTTGCGTATGCTGCCAGCTGTTAGCTGTTGTGGTGGATCAAATAGAGGTAGTCTCTTTTCCCCAGTGATAACATTCAGTGGTGTCAAAAGCAGAGAAGTCTGGAAGGTTAACTAATACTGTCTCAATATGCAGCAGGGCTTCCCTTGTTGGCTCAGCTGGTAAAGAATCCGCCTGTAATGCCTGGACTGGGAAGATCCCCTGAAGAAGGGAAAGGCTACCCACTCCAGTATTCTGGCCTGGAGAATTCCATGGACTGTGTAGTCCATGGGGTCGCAAAGAGTTGGACACGACTGAGCGACTTTCATTTTACTTTATGCAGCAGAAGAAACTGGACCCCAGGAAGCAAAGTGGTTGGAGTCAAATGGGGTTTTAAGGCAAGACTCCCCTTTCCTTCCCTGTGGGACATTTTCCATCTGAGACCCAATTCTAGCAGTTATTGGTGAAAACAACTCTTGGCTTCCCCCCCGCAGCCCTTCATTCCCCTGGACTTGGAGTCAGTCCAGAGGCTGTGCCTGGGCATAGACACCACGTGCCCTCCCCCTCCCCTTTTAGCCCCTTCATTACCAGGCAGAGCTGTCACGCCAACAAACCAACCTGTGTGAGCGGCTAGAAAGCCTCAGACTCACAAGGACCCTGAAGTCCAGATTCATTCAACCCTAGCCTCTAAAAGGTGTGTATCTCTCGATTTATCATCCGGATGAGGAGCCTGAGCCTCAGAGAGGTTAACTGGCTTGTCTCAGGTCATCTAGTTGGGCCCTGGGATTACAGCCTGAATGGACCCCCCTTTCACAGCTTCCCTGGTATCCCTGCCCGTGATGCGAGTCCGGGATGCCTCAGGTAGCTGGAATCAGGCTGTTCTGGAAAAAGGGTTTCTTCTGAGACTCAGCCCAAGCAGGGCTCCTCAGGTCCCACCTCTGGCTTCCTCTGTCACCGGCTGGCCTGCTCCACACCAGCCAGGCTGGCCCAAAATGTAATTTTCCACCCACTGTGCCTACACCCACACACAGGAGTCGTTTTTCTGTCTCCTCGTCTTTCCCCACATTCCCAACCTGTCTTTTCAAATGTGGGTCAACATCTCCTCTCCTAACCCTGCCTTGTGGATCTTCCCACCCCCATCACCCTCCAGACTGAATTCGGGCTCCCCCATCCCTGTGCTCCCATGGGCTCTCTGCCCTGTGACCCTACTGTGTGCCAATCAAGAGCAGGCATGGGGTGGCCTCTGCATCCATCCCTTTGGTACCCAGGGCCTGGCTCCTAAGAGGTGTATATGGAATGAGTGAGGCTTAACTTTCTGTTTCAAAGATTTTCTTAAAGGCCAGATTTTCTCTCTTGTCTCAGTCTGTGAGATGTGTATGCTCTGAATGCCATGGGTTCCTTGTGTATGTGCTTGTCTGCTGTCCTCAAGATACAGTATGACGTGTCTGTAGACAAGATCTTTTGCCCCCATATACTTCCACATTGGCCTATCTTCCTGCCCATTAAAGTTTCATCCCCTTGACTCTGAAAGCATCTCAAACTTCCTGCTCAAGTGCAAACAAAGGTAGCCTATCAAGACGGAAAAAGATGCCCAGTGTTGCTAAGAATCAAAGACCTGCAAATCCAACAGCAGGGAGATGGAATTCTTGAAAGTAAAAGTTGCTCTGTCGTGTCCGACTCTTTGTGAGGCCATGGACTGTACAGTCCATGGAATTCTCCAGGGCAGAATACTGGAGTGGATAGCCATTCACTTTTCCAGGGGATCTTCCCAATCCACAGATTGAACCCAGGTCTCCCACATTGCAGGCAGATTCTTCACCAGCTGAGCTACCAGGGAAGCCCTTCTTGATCCAAGGACAAAAACCTATGGGCTTTTTAATATTTGTTTTTCTTGATACAGCATGAGGGCTATTCTCTAGTTACACTGCACCGGGGGCTTCTCATTGCAATGGCTTCTCTTATTGTGGTGCACGGGCTCTAGGCTGCACAGGCTCCATAGTTGTGGTGGGCAGATTTAGTTGCCCTGTGGCATGTGAAATCTTCCCAGACTAGGGATTGAACCTGTATCCCTTGCATTGGCAGGCAGATTTTCTACCACTGGACCACAAGGGAAGTCCCCAAAACCTGTTTTTGAAGGTACAGTTTTAGAGACATAGGTAAAGAAACACAGACTCTGCTGGTGAAACCTGAGGCAGCTTTGAAGGACAATTTTACAGTGACTAAAAAAGTGAAACACTTCTAGGCATGTGTCTTACAGGAATACTTCTGGCTTGGCCAAACTTGTATGTCAGGCCTCATCATCACAGAATGAACTGTAACAGTGAGAAAAATGGGCAGAGCCCAGGTGTCCATTCACACAAGTTGATTAACTCCATCATGGCACGGCCACAAAACAGCTGTCCTTCTGGCCACTTAAAAAGCTAAGGTAGAGCCACATGTAGTGGTGTAGAAAGATGCCCACCAGCTCTCGTTACATGAGAAAAGCAAGCCGCTGAAGTATATGGATCATAGCATCCCTTTGGAGAAAAAAGAAAGAAAGGGGAAGGTATTGAATGCGTGATGTGTGTGTATGTGTGTAGCACAAGCATTTTTTAGTTTCCACTTTTCAACAGTCACCTTCCTCTGGGACATTGGACGACAAGAAGAATGTGTGTCTTTTTTTTTTTTTTTTTTGGCTATACCAGGTCTTATACCCGAACGCTTGGTTGCTGCATGTGGTATCTAGTTCCTTGACCAGGGATTGAACCCTGGCCCTCTGCACTGGGAGCACAGAGTCTTAGCCACTGGACCACCAGGGAAGTCCCAAGAATGTGTGTCTTACTGATGACTACTGAATCATCTACCCTGGTCCCCACTCCACCCTCTCTGCTGTTTCTGTGTGAGACCTCATCTCGTAAGGCCTTTGCGCAGAGCTGTCAGGGAAAACCATGGAGCACACTGGGTCCACTTTCTGTCACCTCCCTCCCCCCAGCTGCCGCCAGCATGCCGGGCTGTGTGGGGTGTTGGGCTTTCCTAGAGAGCTGGGACAACCACAGGAGATTATAACATTGAGGATGGAAAAACATCAAACTGTCCCCTAATTATAAACTTTCTCTCAAATATGTTTTTTGAAGCCGAGGATGGTGCTCCCAAGAGTGACCATAAATCCCTGGCTAGACCTGGAGCCTCCCATGGTCTATATGTTCAGAGCTGGGTCTTCAGGGGAACACATGTGTGGGAAATACTCATTTCTGTACTCAGGATAAAGTGCCAAGAAAGGAAACCACATCAAGGGAATTCCCTTAGGGACACCCCTAGTTGCCAGCCTTGCTCCCCTGTTTTTGGGATTGCCTTTGGCTTCCTTTAACATACTTCCCATATTTGTTCTGAGCCATCATGATTATCTTTGCATGGCTAATATTGCATATTGCTATGACATATTAAATTATTTCCCTAATGGTGGTCACTTAGAGTGTTTCTGAATTTTCTACATTGCAATGAACATCCTCATGCATGGAGATTTTTGCTTATATTGAAATGTAAAAGCAAAATTACTAGGTCGAAGAATATAATACAAATGTCTCTATAGTTCCTACTAAAGGGGGAACAATCTACTAAAGAGTGCCAAATTGTTTCCAAAATAGAGTTACTCTGATTTATAATACTACCAACACCAATTGAATCCATAAGCTCCAGTATAATCTTGTCAACACTGTTTCTTTCAATTGGCCATTTTATTAATAGAAGATTATAAATGGCATCTCAAAGCTGTTTTCCCTGTTTTTCTCCTTTCTAGGAAGGGTGGAGTTAAGATTTTCAAAACGTTTGTTTTAAAGGTGTCCTAGACTGTAATCACATGTGCTTTTTCCTCTCCACTCAGATCATAATAAATAGTATTAATGATGATGATGATAATGATAATTATAACAAGAACTATAATCCCATAGGTCTTTAGAGCATTTTATACTTTACAAGTTTTTACAATCAGTAGCTTATTTTATTCTGCCACTAGGCAAGGCAAAGTAAAAACTTCCCCCACCCCCCCATTTATAGATGAAACAGTTGAAACTATGCAAAGTATGTTTGACTTGAGAAACGGAAGCCTGCCAACATTAACATAATAATCAAGGGGTAATTCAAAGATCGAACTTCCCTGGTAGCTCAGTGGTAAAGAATCTACCTACCAATGCAGGAGATACAGATTCAATCCCTGGGTCAGGAAGATCCCCTGGAGAACGAGATGGTGACCCACTGTAGTATTCTTGCCTGGGAAATCTCATGGACAGAGGAGCCTGGCAGGCTACAGTCCATGGGGTCCCAAAAGAGTCAGACATGATTTAGCAACTGAGCATGCATGCATGCAATTCAAAGATGACAGAAATTGCTCAGTTTCTCTCTCTGGGGTTACATGGTCACCCCTCTCTCTGAATTCCACCTTCCTCTTTCTTCCCACTTGCTTATCAGCATCTGCAAGACTACATCCAGGCTCTACATGCTTTCAGCTCAGGGTCCAGCACCTCACCCTTCTGTGCCCCGTAGTTCATCATCTTCAGGAGAGGCCCTGGGCCTCCCAGATGAGTTTCCCTCTGCTCAAGTGTCCATTCTGGGTGGGGGACAGAGTGAAGGGCAGGCCACGTGGTACAGACAGAGGCGCTGAGGCTGAAGGCATTCATAGAAGGGCGTGGGAAGGGAAGCAGAGATAGGCTTTGAACACAGCACTTGTTAAAAGTTGCTCAACGTGTGGTCCTCTGGCCCTGGCTAGACTGAAAGAATAACAAACATGCCAGGGTTAATAGTTGCCAAGATCTGCAGAGACTTCTTAGAGAAGATCCTCCCAAAGGCCCAGAGAAGATGGTCTCTTTTCTCTCTAACCAGCCCTTGCAACCTTCCCCCGCCCCCCAGCCTCAGCCAGGCTCTGCCCACTGCCCTGGCCAGGAGATGTCTTACTAGGCAGATCTGGTGTCCAAGGAAGGGGCAGCAGGGGCTTCTCCTGGCCCTGCCCCCACCAGCCTTGGCCCTCCATCCGCTCTGCAGGTGCGGATCTGGGAGATCCCCGAGGGCGGGCTGAAGCGGAACATGACGGAGGCTCTCCTGGAGTTGCACGGGCACAGCCGGCGTGTGGGACTGGTCGAGTGGCACCCCACCACCAACAACATCCTCTTCAGTGCTGGCTATGATTACAAGGTGGGCAGCCAGTGGGCACGGTGGCCAGAGCCAGCTCAGCAGGGAGGCAGAGGGAGAGAGACGGGCATCTTTAGGGGGCTGTAGGGGGCACTGCTACTTCCCCAAGCCTGTTAGCCAGTGTCGCATCCATTCAGTCACTCATTCATTCGCTCATTTGACATGCACACAGCTGAGCATCTTCTGTGTGCCCATCATTCCTGCGGTCCACAGAAGCTGGAGGCATCTTGACTGCCTTCTCCAGCCCTGATACACCAGAGAAGCATACCCTCTCCACACCTGAAACTAACACAATACTGGAACTCAACTATTCTCTAATAAAAATTAAAAACAAGAGAAAAAGATGCCCACTCTATGCCCACACTCCCTACCTGACTGCTTCTTAACCAAGAAGTAGTCTCTGCCCTCCTAGTAGGAAAAAGAAGAACCCAAAGCTGCTGGTGGGGAGAATGGAGCCCCAACCCCAGGTATGCCCTCAAAATAGATGTGCCAACCACTGGGACCCAGCCAGGAACACTCATACTTATTGCTAGAAGTAGGAACTGAGCCCCGGCCGGGGCTTGGACCTGCCCAAGGACAGTGGTGGATTTGTGTGACAGGAACACATCCATCTTTGATGTAGAACCCACCGACATGGTCCCCCATCCCAGCGCACGTGACCCTGCACAGGGCGTCTCTCCCAGCAGGGCTGAGCCTGCCTCCTGCGTCTCTGCCCTCCCAGGTCCTCATCTGGAACCTGGACGTGGGTGAGCCGGTGAAGATGATAGACTGCCACTCGGACGTGATCCTCTGCATGTCCTTCAACACTGACGGCAGCCTGCTCACCACCACGTGCAAGGATAAGAAACTGCGCGTGATCGAGCCGCGCTCTGGCCGTGTTCTGCAGGTGAAGCCCCGCATCTTTCTTGAGGGGTAGGAAAGGTATTGGGACCTGGGGCTCTGCTGTCAGCCAGTCCTGGAAGGAAAGACTGTGCCGGCTCCCCTCTTCCATGTACCCGCCCTGCACCTCTGGGGACCAGCCCATTTGTTCTGGGCCCTTCTCTGCTCATAGGAGCTCTGCCTTGTTCTGGGTGCAGAGGGACCTCAGTATCCTCTCTCACCCCCACGGACTCCACTCCTCTCCCCAGATGGGATTCTTCTGCCTGCTCTGGAGGCCAAAGTGGTGACCCCCTTCTGCACATGAATCCCGGGGTGCTCATCGTGGGCACGGGAGGAGGGGACTTTGGACTCACTGCCCAGCCACCTGCATGGGATAAGATGGTAGAAGTGGCTCAGGGTGCCAGCCTCAGGGGCAGTTCCAAGTGGAGAGGTGGATGGTGAACTAAGCTCCAGTTTTGGTCTTTGATTCTGGGTCTTGATTCCGAGGAAGGGATCAGGTGCCATTTGGGAGTAAGAAATTTACATTTCATGAGTACCAACTACATGCTAGTAGTGGCACTAGATGGGTTGGAAAATTTGGATGGGATCTGAGGTTTACCTCCTAACACCAGCAAGACTAATGCATTTATCTTGGAAAAACCCAATATTGTGTTTATGTTTATCTTGGAAAAACCCAATACTGCAGGACCAGAAAGTCATCTACAACACCTGCTATTACAAACAATAATCACCATAGTTATTAGCGTCATTAGTATTTACTCAGAGCTCACTGTGGCATGCACTATACTCTGGGCTCCACGTCACCCTCCCCCCACCCATTTAATCCTTGTGACGGTCCTCTGAGGTGGACACTGTTACTCCTCCTGTCCGTTTCCCTCGTGGGAATACTGCTTCTTGGAGAGTGACAGACCTGAATCTCAGAGTTACAGGAGGAGCTAGAATTCAAACCCAGCCAGCTGGACCCCAGAGCCCCTGCTGAGCAGAAAAGATATAAAACAGCAGAGACCTCCAACCTCCATCTCACACCCAGAGAGGGTGAGGGACTCCTCCATGGTTCCACTTTCTGGCAGAACTTGGAGTGAGTGACGCCAGCCCGGCTCTCTGCACTGCCCCACCAGCCTCTGGTTCCTACCTGACGCTGACTCATCCTGGCAAAGGGCCTCCGTGTGTTAGGAGGGAAAAGGAGGTGCCCAGAGGCAGGAGCAGAGGCAGAGGACGGCCCAGTTAGAAGGAGGTCCTGGTGAGGTGAGGCAGCCAGCGGTGATCCAGCGTGAGTCCCGGTCGTCCTGAGCCTCAAGCTCGGCATCCTCAGAAAGCCCTTGCCGTGGGCATTGTGGTGACGGCTGAGAGATGCCTCAGTGAGGGCACTTGGCACCCGGCCCAGCGCCAGCCCTGCCTGGGACTTGGTCCATGTCCCCATCCGCTCTGGGATATGGCCAGTGGTCTGGTTTCCTGGTCCCAGGGCTCCGAGCTCCACAGCACCTGTATTCATTTCCTGTGGCTGCTATAACCAACTACTGTAGGCGGGGAGTCTTACAGCAGAAATCGATCCTCTCGCACAGTTCTGGAGGCCAGAAGTCCACGTGAAGGTGTCACCAGCTTCCGGTGGCTCCCTTGGCTGGTGGCCCCCCATTCCAGTCTCTGCCTCCACAGTCACGCCACCTACTCCTTTCTGCATCTGTGGACTCTCCCTCTGCCTCTCTCTTCTAAATAAGGACACTAGTGATGGCATTTAGGACCCCTGAGGATGATCCAGGGGGAATCTGCCCATATCGAGGTCCTTCCCTTAAAATCACACGTGAAGACCATTTTCCAAACAAGGGAACATTCACAGGTTCGGGGAGTGGGGACACGGATATGTGTCTGGGGTCCTTCAGGCAGCCCAGCCCCGTACCCTGGTGTCTGGGGCCTGGCTCACCAGCTCTCTGATTCCATCAGGAGGCGAACTGCAAAAACCACAGAGTGAACCGCGTGGTCTTCCTGGGGAACATGAAGCGGCTTCTCACCACGGGGGTCTCCAGGTGGAACACGAGACAGATCGCCCTCTGGGACCAGGTCAGCCGCAGGAGGCAGGGAGGAGGGTGACGTCAAAGGGTTGTAGCCCCGGGGCCTTGCTGGGGTTGGGGAAGGTGAGCTGCCATCCTGCCTGGATACTGATCCTGGGCCCCCGCCTGCAGGAGGACCTGTCCATGCCCCTGATCGAGGAGGAAATTGATGGGCTCTCTGGCCTGCTGTTCCCCTTCTACGACGCTGACACCCACATGCTCTACCTGGCTGGAAAGGTAGTGGAAGGTGGGGGAGGGACGGGGGCAGCCTGTGGGAGACCTCTGCCCCTATCGGGCCCTCAGTCTCTCCCTACCTCCCAAGAAGAGCCTAACCTCTGCCCTTCTCCCGACCCAAACGGTCCCACCATCTTCTATCAGAACCTACCCTTGCATTGGACATTCATTTTATTCAGGTGTCAGTGACTGAGAATCCCTTGGGGGTGGACTGGCACCAGATTTTACAGGGGAATACGGATCAGAGCCTGGAGTGCATCATCCCTAATGATAGGATTCGAGGCATCTGCCAGGAGATCTTATTTGTCGAGAAGACTGTCTATATGCCCACCAACATACACACACACCCCACACACACACACCACCCCACCCCACCCCCAGCGAGTCCCCCATGGCATCCCCACTGGGGCCTAGAAGCCAGGCTTCCCTGGTCTTTTGAGCATCTTGGAGGTTGGTGGAGGCTCTCTTCAGTGGCCTCCTGGACCAGGGTCTGCTGACCCCACCCCTGGCCCTCCTTCTTCCTCCCCTCCCTCTCCCCTGGCCCCCAGGGTGATGGAAACATCCGGTACTACGAGATCAGCACGGAGAAGCCCTACCTGAGTTACCTCATGGAGTTCCGCTCCCCGGCCCCGCAGAAAGGTCTTGGTAAGGGGGCCCCGGGGCCGCCATGGCTGTTACACTAGGAGAGGAGAGACTGGAATTTAGCTCTTGGGTCACCTCTCCCCCACAATGAAAATCAGCCTCTGAAGGTCAACTCATGGACCAGTCAGAATAGAACCTTCAAGTTCTGCCCTGTGAAGGTCAGCCTACTCTTCTTCAGCCAGCCTGTCACTGCCCATTCGACCAGTTCCATACATCCACGGTGCTTGGCGTCCTCCGCCATCTCTGGCCATCAGGAGCCTGCAGGGGTGCGCATGGTCCCTGCATTCCTGTCTGCAAATGGGGAGGCTGAAGCCCATTGTGTATCTGACATGGTGGGAGGAGGTTCAGTAACTACAGCTCAGAACCAGGTCCAAGTGCAGGCCCCTTCCTGAAGCTGCTGGGAAGCCAGGACCCCCAGCCCCCTGAAGCAGCTCTGTCCTTGCCTGAGAAGATGAGAGGAATTCCAGGGGTCCCCTCACCACCTCCCCAGGCTCCCCAGGTTCTCAGGCAAATCCCCGAGAGGACTGCAGGACTGACGAGTGTAGTGAGTCTGTTTTTCACACCCACTCTCTCCCACCACTAAAGCCTTGCTGTGAAGTCTTTGTGCCCGGGGACTCACGCTGACAGGGCATCCGACTCAGCAATCCGCCATGTGGGGTCCAGATCACCCAGTGGAAGAAATCTCTGGAGTGGCTCTCTTCCCTTCTCTCCTTAGAGCTTGAGTCTGGCTTCATCCTTCTGAGGATCTGGTGTTATGAACAGGGCCTGAGTGCCAGCTTCAGAGACATCAGGGCTGCAGGGGCCCAAGGGCCCCCCCACCCCAGTGACCAACAGCAAAGTGGAAGCCTAGAGATATGCCTGAGGTCCTGATGACCATTCCACTGATTTCACCCTTCCCCAGGGCTCTGTCACCCCCACCTCCCTCACAGTCACCCCATCATCAATTAGTATAACAAGCAGCCTGGACTTTGGAGTCCAAACTAGGTTTATACTCTGATTCAGCTGTGTCCTTAACCCCTTTGAGTCTTAGTTTCCTCATCTGTAAAATGGGATTAAACCTACTCTGAAGGGCTCTTGTAAAGCTTAGAGATCATGTACACAAAACACTTAGCAGAGTACCTGGCTCCTTCTGCTCCTTCACACAGTCATTCAACAAACGTTTGTTGGCTACAACTGTGTGCCCAGACCCTAGCTTAGCCCAAGGGTACCATGATAAATAGAACACGGCCTCTCTCACTGCCCACTGAAGGGAAGACAGACAATAAACAAATACGTAAGGAAAATATTGTATGGTAGTAAGTTCTAAGAAGAGAATCAAATGGGATCGTAGAACAGAGAATGACAAGGACTGTTTTAGACCAGGTGACTGGGGGAAACCTTGCGTGGAAGTGACATTTTAAACTGTGATCTGAAAGGCAGGAAGGGGGAAGAGTAGTGTCAGCAGAAAAAACAGTTAGTGCAAAGGTCCTGAGGCCAGAAAGAGCCTGGCATGCTCTAGGAGCAGAAGGGAAGTCAGTGTAGCTCAGCGTAGAGTCGACTGTGGAACAGGTGGCAGATGGGGAAAGTGTTAGGAGATTAAGTTGGAGAGGTGGGCAGGGGCCAGATCCCATGGGATGCATTAGACAGGGTGTATTAGAGTTCTCCAGAGAAACAACCAAGTGTATTTATAAAAGAGGAATTGCAAGAATTTGGCTCATAATTACAGAGGCTGAGAAGTCTCACCATCTATGCTCTACAAGCTGGAGCCCCAGGAAAGCCAGCGATATAATTCAGTTCAAGTGTGAAGGCCTGAGACCCAGGGGAACCAATGCTACAAACCCCAGTTCAAGGGCAGGAGATGAGATGAGATGAGATGTCCCAGCTTAAGCAGCGAGGCAGGAAAAAAGGGCAAATTCCTCCTTCCTCTGCCTGTTGCTCCATGCAGGCCCAGAATGGATAGGGAGATGCCCACCACCCACCCTCACTGGGGAGGGCCATCCACTTTACTGAGCCCACTGACTTATAACATTAACCATCACACAGGGGGAGGAGTTGGGATTTCATTGGGAACTCTTTGTAGAATTTTATTCTTCTTGGGCTGGTGGGTAGGTGAGAGTGGGACAGTGTGACATGATCTGAAATGTTAGTTTGAGATTGCTGTGGCTCCTGTAGGAAGAATGGATTTGGGAGATTGGATCTTGAGAGGGCAGGAGGCAGGCAGAGACCAGTTAGGAGTCTGCTGTGGACTTCTAGGCAAAAGAGGATGGTAACTAGGGGGATGGCATGGAGATGAGGATGGATCCAGGGGATGTTTAGAAAGTTGGGTCATTAGGACTTGGGGAGGGGGGAGAGAGGGGGTACTGAGGATAACTATTGCTGTTTGTCCTCCTCACCTGTGGTCACTGTTGAGCACTGACCATGAGCCAGGCACTTTCTGCAGGCTCTGGGTGGCTACTTAACTCACCCTGGGCGGGTAACATAGCTCTAAGTGGCAGAGCCAGGACTCAAACCCAAGTCTCCTGGCTTCTCACAGTACCACGAAGCCACTGCCCTCCAGGTTCTGGAATTCTCAGTTCTGGTAGAGCATCCTTCCATTCCAGATGAGGAAAGGTAGAACCTTAAGTCATTCACATCCTGGAGAAAGAAATTCATGTTGTCTGTGCTCATCACTGCTGGGCAGTTAACAAGCATCTTCACACTCAGTCTCATGAGGGGCGACCACTGGACTCCTCTAGGCAACCAGGGAAGCTAAGGCTTAGAGAGGCAGTGATTTGCCCAAGGACTCCCACCCAGAAAGAGGGGAGAATCGAGATTCAAACTCAGGATCCTGTCCCACCCCAAAGCTGGTGTGTCTAACCCCACACCAAACTGCTCCCCCCGCAGGTGTTCAGCTGATGCAGCTGTTAGGAATGTTGCGTCTGGTGCCCACACAGACACACATGAACACACGCAGACATACATGCGTGCACATATGCCTGTCAGTCCTAGAAAACACATGACGGAACAGCAGTCTTGGGCTGCATTTAAACCCCTGAGGTGCACAGGAAAGCGTTCTCCTTCTTCTTCCTTCCAGTATTTTATTTATTTTTGGCTGTGCTGAGTCTTCGTTGCTACTGATGGGCTTTCTCTAGTTGCAGCAAGCCGGGGCTACTCTCTGGTTGTGGTGCGCAGACTTCTCATCGCGGCGACTTCTCTTGCCGCAGAGCACTGGCTCATTAGTTGCAGTTCATGGGCTCTAGAGGGCAGGCTCAGTAGTTGGGGCACATGGGCTTAGTTGCCCTGAGGCATGTGGGGTCCTTCCAGACCAGGGAGGGATCGAACCCATGTCCCCTGCATTGGTAGGCAGACTTTTAACCACTGGACTCCCAGGGAAGTCCTCTCCCTCTTTCTTTCTCTATGAAGACTGGGAGCACAGAGGCTTCGGGAAACCAGTTCATTTCAGAAGGTGATGGGCTCTGGGGTATATAGATTGACAGCACTGTGTAACTGTGGGGAAAAGCCCCTTTCCCTCTGCCCCTCAAGAGTCTCACCTACAAAGAGAATGGGTTAGATCCAAGTAGTTGCACAGCCCCTCGCAGTCCTCAAAGGCCCCCAGTTCTACAGTATGCACCTTGGTCAAACAGGTCTGGTCCATGGGGCTTATTTGAGAAGTTACCCCCAGAGTCAAAGCCTGACTCAAGAAGCCCCCAGCCCCTTCCTGTCCACTGTATGGGTCCTTGCCTCCAAACCTAGTGCCCTCCAGCTGCACCTTTCCCCTGGCCAAGGTCATCAGGAAGGAGGGTACTGGGGGAGATTCCTGGGACCCCATGCAGCCATGTGTGTGCCTGTCTGCAGGGGTCATGCCCAAGCATGGGCTGGACGTGTCTGCCTGCGAGGTGTTCCGATTCTACAAGCTGGTGACTCTCAAGGGCCTCATAGAGCCCATCTCCATGATCGTGCCCCGGAGGGTGAGTGGGGCTGGGCTGGCTGCAAAGGGCCCCTGGCATTGAAGGCTAACTTCCTCACTACTGGGACTATAAGCCTGAAGGAGCTCAGAAGGAGAAGGTGGTTTCCTGTGGATTGGGGTCTTCAGACCTAATTTGGGGTGCAGGGGGGGGCCACTCCAAGGTAAGGACAGTCTGGCTTGCTAACAAAGGCAAGGTGGGAATTCCAAGTGGGAGACGCCGAGTGCAAAGACTTGGAGGGGAGAGAGCAGGTATGTGGCTGGAGGTCAGAGAAGGGGAGAATCTGATTGGAGAGAAGGGGCCTTCTCAGCAGTCCCCCACCTGTCCACCCTTCTGCCCCACCCCACTGCAGTCGGATTCCTACCAGGAAGACATTTACCCCATGACGCCGGGCACGGAGCCAGCTCTGACCCCTGATGAGTGGCTGGGAGGCATCAACCGAGGTACCACCAGGGGTGGGCTTCCCAGAAGAGAATGGGAGACTGCAATCTTGGCCTTCAGTCTAGCCCACCCCCTTCCCCTTGCATATCCTCCTCGTTGAGCTCGCCCTCACACTCAGCCAACTGTTAGGCCTGGTGTAATGAGAGCCACCATCACCGGACAGGCCACAGGATAGTCGGTGAGAATCCATGCCTTGCCTTTCTTAGATCCTGTGTTGATGTCTTTGAAAGAAGGCTATAAGAAGTCCCCCAAAATGGTATTCAAGGCTCCCATCAAAGAAAAGAAGAGTGTGGTGGTCAACGGAATAGATTTACTAGAAAACGTCCCACCCAGGACAGAGAATGAGGTAAGAAAAATAAGTTATTGCCTCCACACACACTGGCAGAGCGAGACCTTTGCATTTCAATTATGAGCTTCAGGCCTTGAGGCCAGCTCGGTTCTGAGGCATTTTTCTTTCTGTGACAAATACCATAAGTAGCCTGCTATGGGCTTCTGTTGCCTCTGACCCCAATAAATAGAGGCTGGGCTATGGTAGGGATATTGATGCCCCTCCCCATCCCCACAAATCCCAGAACCTGGAGTTACATGTCCCCTTGTGAATCCATATCAGAATGTAGCTGTCATCTGGAGTTGTAAATTCCTGGCTCACGAGGGAAAGCCAGCCTCATGTGTTACAGCACTGCCTTCCTCCCTGGCATGGCAGCTGCCGCGAGGTCTGATGATTTCCTGTTTTTGTGGAAGAGGCTGAGCATTTATGAAAGTACTCTTTGTACCATTTGGAAAGGGAGCAGCTCTCTCAGGGCAACCAGAGCTGGGCCTTGTCCACACCCCCCAGAGGCCTTGCCTTCCACCACACCCTTGGTCCCTGGCACAAATACAGTTCAGCTCAGCCAGGATTCATGGAATGCCCACTGTGTGCCAGGCGCTGGGCTGGATGCAGCTGAAGTGGAGATGCTACAGGGAGTCACCTGCATCTGGCTTTCTCATTTCCTGGCTGTGCCTGAACATGTTTCCTGACCTTCCTAAGTCCACTTCCTCACAGCAATATGGGGATATGAAATGCTGTGAGAGTTAAAGAGATCATCCCTAAGTGTCTAGCACTTTTCCTGCTCACATGAAATGCACAGAGAGGCTAACTGCATTAGCCCTTGAGAAGGGGGTGACAGGATGAGATGGTTGGGTGGCATCACCAACTCAATGGACATGAATCTGAGCAAGCTCCAGGAGACAGTGAAGGACAGGGAGGCCTGGCGTGCTGCAGCCCATGGGGTTGCAAAGAGCTGGACACGACTGAGCAACTGAACAAGAACCATGTAACAAATTACCCTGAGACTTAGGGGCTTAAATCCCACAAATGTTTTATTATCTCATAATGTCTGTGGGTGCCTGTGACTCAAGGTCTCTCGTGAAGGTGTCAACTGTCAGCCAGGGCTGCAGTCACATCTGAAGACTCACCTGCGGAAAGATCTGCTTCTGGCTTTCCTCAGTTGGTTGCTGGCAAGACCCATTTCCTCATAGGTTGTTAGACAAAGGGTCTCATTCCCTCAAGAGCTGTCAGCCAAAGGCCTCCTTCAGGTCCTTGCCACATGGACCTCAAAACAGGGCAGCTCACAGCATGGTCTTGAGGAAGAGAGGGTGTCAAAGGTGGAAACCACAGTCTTTTTGTAAACTCACCTTGCAAATGGCATCCCATCACATCTGCCATATTCTGTTCATTAGAAGCAAGTTACTGGGTTCAGTCCATCCTTGAAAGGAGTGGATTACATGGGGGCCATCTTACAGGTTTCTTGTCACACCAGCTTATAATTGTCACTGTTATTTATAAAAGTATGCTCATTCCTGACCTCTGAGGCTTAGTCTTAAAGGTAAAATTGACAGGTAAATTTTTAATTGCTATAAAATGTTTATGTGCCATTATAGAGGGATGCTCAGATTTCTAAGGCTGGATGAAACTATGATCAATGGGATTCACTTCAAAATAATCACCAAGGAGAGTGGTACAGGGGAAGTAGTAAAAATAAATATGAAGCAAGAGTGGTTACATGTTATTTGCTGAAATTGGATGTCGGGTACTTGGAGGTTCATGGTGCTTTTCTTTCCACTTTTGTATATATTTGGTGTTTTCTTTAAAAAAGGTTTTTTTATGTACCCTGACAAGGTAGGCATAGTTGAATTGCTATGAGCCTAGGGCCTTAATAAGAGCCTGAAGTTTGTTCTAGTACTGGGTGTGGAGAAGGCAGGGTTGAATAGCAGTTACATGGAGTGGACTTGTCTATATGAATCAGAACAGAGGACCTGGAGAAATATTTTAAAGGGTCTCTAAGCAAACAACACAAATGCCACCATCTATACACTACAGCTTGTATTCTTTCCTCTCTGGGGGAAAAAAATTTTTGCTCAGAGGCTGGTAACTCTTGTTTTACCTTTTACCCACAATTTTAATAGAGAAAACTAGAAACAGCGAATGAGAAATTGGTTCAAGAGTGAAGAGACCACGGGTAGCTTGACACACGGGAGAAACATGGTTGTACGGCTCTGTAATTTTACTAAAACTCACTGAATTGACCCTTAAAATGAGTGAAATTTATGGCATGTGAAGTATACCTCAATAAATATGTTTTTTAAACAAAAGCTGATCCAAAAAGATTATACAAGGAAACTTTGAGAACTTGGAAGGCATAGGTGTATGTAGAATTATTTAGTGTGGGGCATATAGCATAATATCTCTCTGCACAGAGGTAACCAGGACTGGTTTGTTGGTTAATATAAATTTTTTCCAAGTCAGTTAAAGAAAGGAATCATATAAATGATATATACATTCTTTAAACAATTTCTTGTTGTTTAAAATATAAAACATATACATTCATTCCACATGTTTTGATGGAGCATCAAGACCTTCCTTTTCTCTCAGGACATCCCAGTTGGGATCTTCTGTGTGTTTGTCAAATAAATCACACTTTAACTCCAATTTCCATTTTCAGTGTTTTTTTAGGTGGAATGAGAACTTAAAATCAAGCTGAAAACAAAGCTTTTGTTTTTTGAAAGTTTTCCCCAGTGTTTTTTTTTTTAAGACAGGTTTATTGAGGTATAATTGACCTAGTGTGCAATTCATCCTTTGTAGTGTACAGTTCCATGAGTTTTGACACATGCCTATAGCCATGTAACCACTACCGTACAATCAAGATACAGAATATTCCTCAATCTTTTATGTGTATATCATCCATACCTATCAGTAGCAACTTTTTAGCACCCCCTCTTCATCAAGATTCTCAAATGCATTCAACTTAGTTTTTATAGAATGATGTATTTCTATTTCATCAGTTTATGTAGTATTAAAATGATGCAATTACAAAGACAGCCGCAACTCACAATGGGCAGTCGGAGGACCAACACAACTGTCTGTTGGCAACATTCAACTCAAGTGTGTGGGGTCCTTCCGGAGCCTGCAGACACTGTGTTGTGTGTTCTGTTTTATGGAAGCCGTGGAGAGGCGGTTTAATCCAGGAAGTCATCTCAGCAATGGTGTTGTCGATTCCTATGCTTTGCTCATGGCCACTCCAGCAATGCCCAGTGCAAACTTTGGGGTGCTGTGGTGCCAGTCCCCCATCAGCAGGAAAAATACCATTCTATATCCTGACCTTAAGGAAAAGAGAAGAGTAGGGGGAGGACTATATGAATAGAAAGGGAACTATATGAATCTTAGGAATTAGATATTCTTAACTTCCGTGGTGGGTCAGTGATAAAGAATCCGCCTGCCCATGCGGGATACACGGGTTCGATCCCTGGTCCAGGAAGATCCCACATGCCTTGGAGCAACTAAGCCAGTGCTCCACAACTACTGAGCCAGCACTCGAGAGCCCTGGCGCTGCAGCTGTTGAACCCATGTGCCACAGCTGCTGACGCTCACGAGCCTAGAGCCTGTACTCCGCAACAAGGGAAGCCACTGCAATGAGAAGCCTGCACACCGCAACTAGGAAGCAGCCCCCGCGCTTCGAAACTAGAGGGAAAAAGCCCAGGGAGCAACGAAGACCTGGACAAAAATAAATAATTTTTTTTAAAAAGAGAAGGAGATTCTGTATAACATGGATAACTAATGAGAACCTACTGTAAAGTAGAAGGAGCTCTACTCCGTGCTCTGTGGCAACGTAAATGCCAAGGAAATCCACAGAGGAGGGGGTATATGTACACATATAGCTGAGTCACTTCAATGTGCTGCAGAAATCAACACAGCAGTGTAAAGTAACTGTGTGCATGTGTGCATACTGTCACTTCAGTCACGTCCAACTCTTTGCGACCCTCTGGACCATAGCCCCCCAGGCTCCTCTGTCCATGGGATTCTCCAGGCCAGAATACTGGAGTGGGTTGTCATGCCCTCCTCCAGGGGATCTTCCTAACCCAGGGATTGAACCAGCATCTCTTACATCTCCTGCATTGGCAGGTGGGTTCTTTACCACTAATGTCGCCCTGGAAACCCCCAAAGCAACTATACTCCAATTTAAAAACAAAAAGAGAGAGCCGGATACAAAACATTTCAGAAAGCTTTCCATTCTGAATGGTAAGTAAATAAAGTATTAAGACTTGAAGCCCTAAACGGGTAAGCTTAGGATATCTGGCCTGTGTGGACTGGGCCCTTCCTTGGTGATCCTGGATCAGGGTCCTTTCTTTTCTGCCTCACAGGGTAGGGTGGGGATGGGCATGGGTAGGAGCAGGAGAGGGCATGGGTGAGCTGAGTCTAGAGATGGGAGAGCGGCCACCTGAGTCACCTCAGACCCGGGAGTGGGGAAGGGGTGGGAGGCCTGAGTCAGAAGAACAGCGGCTGCATGGGGGGAGGGGCGGGGGTACGGATACCCCCCACCGCCCCCCGCGAAGGTCACCTTCTCACCTGTTCTCTCCCACCCTTCTGGCCCCTTCTCTCATCCACACCAGCTCCTCCGAATGTTCTTCCGGCAGCAGGATGAGATTCGGAGATTGAAAGAGGAGCTGGCCCAGAAAGACATCCGCATTCGGCAGCTTCAGCTGGAACTGAAAAACTTGCGCAATAGCCCCAAGAACTGTTAGCTCCCCGGCTGGGCTGCTTTCTAAGCCAATCTCTCCGTTGTTTCTACTCGTCCCTTAACTTCCCCTTCTCCGGTGACCCCAGAGAGAGCGCCAGGACTGGAGCTGGGGGAGAGCCTGAGGAACCCCCCACCTGCCACCTCAAGAACTGGAAGCTGACCTTTGACCTCTCAACCTCATGCTAATACAAGTCCCCAGCCTCTCCCAGAGTCCAGGCTGGCAGCCCCTTTCCCTGACAGCCCCGGAGCCTCGGCTTCCCCTCGGCTGGGCAAAGGCCATGGACTCCCCACGACGAGTGCCCTCTGTGGACCAAGGAGGGGAGGGGGAAGCCAGAACTCCAGTAGACCAGAGGTTGAACTTGTCCCCAGCAGAGGGGGCTGCCGGGACATCGCGCTCCCTGCTGGGGCTCACGGTGGCCCTGATGGACGCGCAGTAAGGGCTGGATTGCAGGCATCAGCGGTCTCTCTCCCCTCCTCCACCTCCCTCACCCTGGGCAGCCCCGGAAGCCCATTCACCTGACCAGGGTTGCAAGCAGCCCAGCTCCTTCCTGTCTCTTGCCCCTTCTCTCTTATCTTCAGGGAATTAAGAGGATCCTTCACCAAGGCCATAATGACCCCTTGCCCTCCCCTGATGCTCTTCAAAGCTCTGGCAACGCCCTTCTCCCCGTTCACTTTGTGAGGCAGTCAGGGTAGGGAATAGTGTCCCCATTTTACAGATGACAGAACTGAGGGTTGCTTTGGGGAAGTGACATCACTGAGTCACCCAGCAGGTGGACAGTGGACCCAGGACCAGTGGTGTGCAAACTGCAGGCCCAGGTGCTTCCCACTGCATCAAGATGCTAATCCCACGGGGGCATCACCAAGGCCCAAGTCTCCGTGGAGCAGGAGAAGGACTGGGAGCCTCCCAACACCACTAGTGCCAATGTGCCACACCCCTCGCCCGCACTCAGTATCCCTTCGACCTCCTGGCCCCCACCCTTTGCTCTGACCCCCCAGGTGACTCACTCCGAGATGAGGCCTCGTCCTCCTGGAGGCTGAGGCCGAGACGGGTGGCGCTGGCCCTGGGAAGGCCATGAAGTGGCCTGCCGGCCCCGAGGGCTGCTCTGCGTGCGTGTGCCTGCTCCCTGCTCTCAGCCACGGTCAGCCTTACGCTTGTAGAACAACCACAGCCCCTTACACTGGTGTAGCACTTTAAAGTTTACACAGCCCTTCGACATATAGGATCCCCTTTGAGCCTCATCTCAGCTCCCAGAGGCAGGGAGCATTCTCCCCACGTTGCAGATGAGAAAACTGAGAAGCCGCTCAAGGTCACAGGACCCTGGGAGATGCCACATTTCACTTGGTCTTCTACCATTTTCTTTTTTTCCTCCTTTTCTTCCTCCATTTCTCATTACTCACAGAGTGTGTGAACACTGTTCTCAGAAAAGTCACAGTTTGAGGGGGGAGATCTGGTTTGGGGATCAAGAAATGGGTGTCTACACCTCTCTCTCATTAGCTTGAACCTACTAGACGCATTGTGCTCTGCACCTGCTTGTCCCACGGCCACCCTGCAGAACTTCTATCCACACAGGGGGAGCTCCCTAAGCCCCTCCGAGTGACCTGGGCAGGGAAGGCCCCCCCAAACCCTCAGGCTTTTCCTCCAAGAGCCTTCTACCCTCACAGCCAGCTAAAGCAGGGTCTCCTCACCCCCCAGACTCCGCAGCTAGACTGCGTCAGCTCACATCTCCTCCTCCCCACACTTCTGAAGCTTTTTTTCTTCCCCACTGACCGTTGTGGTCTTCTGTGATTATTTATGCTGCCTCCCAAGGATAGAATTGAAATAAAATGTTTTCAAGTTATCAGACCTGGGCACGGCCGGCTCATTTAACCTGGGTGGTTCCTCCTGTTGGTCACCATGGTATCTTGATGGCCAACTCCCCAGCCACAGCTCTGTTGCTTTTCTGCAACAACAAACCATGTCTGTATCTACAGGTGTGACTTCACACCTCAGCACTGTTGACATCTGGGGCCAGATGATTCTTGGCTGTGAAGGCTATCCTGAGCACCATCAGCTATTTAGCAGCATCCCTGGCCTCCGCCAGCCAGATGCCACGGCAACCCCAGCCCCATCGTGGTAAACAAAAATGTCTCCAGATATCACCCAGTGTCCCCCCTGGAATGTCAAAATTGTCCCCAGTTGAGAACCACTATTCCATGGTTATTCAGTAGGCAGCTGCTCCACGTCCAGCCCTGTGTTGGGGTCTAGAGGACACCTACATTTCACACTGGAATGCTGCTTCACAGTTTACAAAGAACTAGTCCATGTACTTGACTCCTTTGATCTTCACAGCTGCTCTAAGTGGTGTGTTCTAATTTTTCCCATTTTCAAAAAGAGTAGTCAGGTCCAGAATGTGACCTGCTCAATCAAGGTCATTTAGCTGGTGTAATGGGGAAGACACACGGGGACACAGACCTCCTGGGCCCAGAGTCAGAGGAGGCACATGCTCCCAGTCCTCAGCCAGTCTCAGCACTGGGCAGGGTCTCTTCTGGAAGGAGGGCTAGGGCCCATCATGAGACAAGGGGCTGCCAGGCTGCTGGGACACCCTCACTGTCTCACCGAGCCAGGGTTGTCGTGGAGCAGAGCTGTCAGTCTACAAAGTGGATAGTCATGTGACAGTGTGGATACCACAAGAAACCCTGAAGAGAGAAAAGCAATGAAAATCTCAGAAAAGAGGGCTGGAGAGGAAATGATAAAGGGCAGTGGAAGAGCAGGGGGCGTGACCTGGGGTAGGTAGGGCGTGGTCCAGGCCCAGCTCCACCTCTGACGGGCTGTGTGACCTGAAGTGATTCACTGCTCCTCTCTGGGCTTCACTTTCTCTATAAAATGAGGGTGTAGGACAATTGGAGGGTCCTTTAATGGTCTGACACTTGAGTTTCCGCGAGTTTCTCCTAGCAACTAGGAGAATGGGACAAAGCCCCAAGATCACCAATTGTCTAGGACGAGTAGTGCAAACAAGAAATAGTTTCCGTAAGATGTTATGGAAAAATCCAAACAAACTTTTTGGCCAACCCAATATTATCAGAAGGGAAGTAGTAGGGTGGCTTCCGACAGGGCTTGGGTGGAGAAATATACTCTAGCTAAACATGCATTTGAAAAAGACACCCCTAGAGCTTCTGATGTGGATCAATTCACATTTCTGGGCTTGAAAGAAATGCTAAGGTCATTGAGAGTTTGGCCTCCAAAGTTCCTTCTCCAGGGATGCAGGAGAAGGTGGGTGAAGCTGGGTCTTTCACCAAGGCTTCTCCCAGGCTGGGCAGGTGAACACACACGGTGATCTGTCTCATGTATGCCTCTGTCCCATGGGATCCCCAATTCCCAGTCCAATTGAGCAGCTCTTTTTTTTTTTTTTTTTTTGGGCAGCTCTTTAATTATCACTTATTATGGAAGGTTGTTCAAGGTCAGGGGTGAATGTGATTTCTCTCCAAGCAGCCCGTTTCCCAGGTGCATTTGTTGATGAACACATTGCTTGCTCATTGGTTGTCCACATAGGTCCTTTAGTTCTTCACCTACTAGAATATGCTCCATGCCTCCTCATTCATTACACTGATCCTGCAGCCAGTTACGGCCTCACCTACCACGTTGCTCGGATTAGTGTAACCGTGTAGGAGAACAAGCCCATCTGGCTTTTCATACCTTTTCCCAGCGCCATGTTCCCCACCAGGCGCTTGCTCCCTTCTTTTCTCCAGGTGAGAACGTCTGAGGCTAAACTCCAGACCCTTTCCTTTATGGAGAGGTCCCTCTGGGCACGCCTAGAACTCTGGTCACACATCCCCCACATACAAACACCTACTTGGATTTTCAGCTCAGCCTAATTCACCTTGAGTGGCTGAATCTACTCAGTACTGGGCTCTGGGGACCCAGAGACGGGAAAGAACCAGGCTTGCCCTTGAAGGGTGCCAACCAGTGGCCCATCAATAGGCATCATGTCACCCAGCAGGATGTGGAACCCCCTGGAGGCTGGAGTGAGTTCCACCGTCTGCCGGGTTCCGGGTGAAATAGGCAGTTGTTTGGGGATTTACAGACTCCTGGATTCCCTTCAGTCAGCCTCCTGAGATCCCAAGATGGGCTTGAGCATTTTTAGACTCTCTCTTGGTGCTGGGCACACATCCCAGACTGCCAGTGGACCGTGCAGAACATGGCTGCTTCTTCACTGTGGGAAATGATTTCATATTGCAAACACCTCCACCGCAAGGGCCCTGCCCCTCAGCTTGGAAGGCTGTGCTGACTGGGCTGCCTAGAGCAGGAACAGACGCTCCACTCCACCACAGGAAGCCTTACCAGACTCCTCTCCTCTATCCCCACCAACCCAGGTCTGCCAGCCGGAGGAGGAGGGGAATGCAGACCCTTAGATCAGGGAGGGGAAGGGGGCGATGCTGGCAGAAGCTTCTTGTTCTCTGTGCCTCTGTGTTTCTATTTGAGAGCAACCTGCAGACTGTCTTCCCTTAGAATTTTAATTCAGTGACAAACTCCATTGGATCAGCCTTACTTAGAGAAGGTGAGCAGCTACAGGGTTGGGTCTGCAGAGTTCTACGAAGTTCCTGTCCCAGTCCTTATACCTGGCTGTCCCACTGCCTGGAATCCCCCCATTAAGCACAGTCCTTTGGGGCAAAGCTTTGCCCTTACCAAATCCCTCTACCTATAACAGATTCCCTCGAGTATTCAGATGCTATTGTGAAGACGGTTGACAGATTGAGGAAGGAAACAAGCGGGCAATGAAAAAGGGGCGGGCTCAAGTGGAAGGAGGGCGATGGGAACACTGAAGAGTTAAGATTTTGGATTTCAAGGTCACAGTGATTAAGGCAAGATTCAAAGACCAGGAAGAGTTTGCTAGGAGCTTGAATCCAGCCAGCAGGTGGCAGATTATGGCCTTCTTATCGAGCCCATTTTTCCTGTGCTGAGTCCCTTCTGCCACCTCCCATCCCACCCCAGAATGAATGACCTAGATATAGGCACAAGGGCCTCATGGCAAAGCAGGCACACAGAACAGCCAGGATCTGAAACGCCCCAAGTACAGAAGAAGGAAGGCTCAATGGGGGACAGCAGGACCCTAGCTGCCCCAAGTTGCTGTCAACAGACAGCTGGAGGAGTTATCTGGAGAGAGCCAGAGTGGGGCGCTCACCTCACCACCCTCTGAGGCTGCCTGTCCTGAGTAGCTGGAAAGACGCTGAATCAGGGTTGCCTTCCCAGCTGAGCCCCTGATTCTGTGACCTTTAGCAGCTCCCCACTTCCTGTCCTGCCCAAGGGACAATGGCAGGGAGGGGCCTGGAGAGTGCAATTCAAAGAGGCCTGGAGCTGATGAGATGGCAGAAGGAAGAGCCAGGAACCTGAGGGGAGGGAAGAAACGCCAGAGAAGGAGGAGCAGGGGTCCAGGCCAGACCTCTGCAGCCCTGGTCACAGCCCAGCCCGGGCCTGTGGCTCACCAGCTTCAGCCCCACACGGTCTCCAGGAAGTTGCTGATGAGAGAAACCTGAGCTGCATCCCAGGCAGAGATACAGCCCGGGGGCAGAGAAAGAGGGGTCTCAGCCAAGCCATGGAAGCCCTGAATCGGTGCCCTGGGAGGCTGGACTCCACTCTGTTGAAGCCGGAGTGAACACTTCCTTCTGACTACTGCAAAAGGAAGGATTAGGGGGCGGCCCTGAAGCAGGAAGCCAGGTAGGGACTGGTAGGCTAGTGGTGGGTAAGAGAGGAGATGGGGAAAGGGTGGCTGGTGCATAGGTTAGGGCAGACTTCAGGATGGTCATCTGGGGTGGGGATGTAGGGGAGGGGAGGAAGGGGGGAACTTCCAAGAGCGGGCGTTGTTGGCTGCACCCTTCTTAGCAATTGTCCTTCAGACTAGCTCACAGAGGAATGGCTGTTCTTAGAGAGCTCTGTTGGGTTCTTTTTATCACCAGAAAAACTGTCTTCCCCTTGGGGCTGCTTGAGACTGTCCCGTGAAATGACACGGCCCCATGCACCCTAGGGTTTCCCACCATACCTGTCCCACCTGCCCCTCAGGATGCCTGACATTCACCTATTTGTCCAACGGTGAAGTCGTTTGTAATGATAATGAAAATAGCTTTTTTGTCTCTCTTCACCTTCTAGGAAGCAAGTAGACTATTTTCATTCCAAAGGTATTTTACAAAATATTTGTTTTATAAAATATTTATCAAGCATCTTTTCTGCATCAAGTATTATCCTAGGTGCGAGGATGAAAAAGATGAACAGGATATAGTTCTTGTTTGCAAAGAGATTCCACTCTAATTTACAATTAAAATTCACATACAGTGCAGAAAAGAATGCTTGGGAGGACCGAGAGGACTAACAGTGATTTTCTCAGGATGATGAGATAACAGGTTAACACTCTCCTTTTTGAATAGTTACATTTTTCTACAATAAACAATTTTTCTCAGTGAGAGAGAAAAGTTATTTTTTTAGTTTGGAAGATATTTTAAATACATGTAAAAGCGTAGGGTTTGCCACTGTTTCCCTTTGAATGAAACCTTGGGCTCAGTTCACCAGGTGCAGGAACTGGGACTTCTCTTCCCACATCATCATGGCCCCTCCAGACCAGAGGAGGAGATTGCCCATGTGGGTAGCTGGATGGTGTAAGCAACTCAGATACGGCCAGGTGTCACTTCTCTTGGACACTTGATGGGAGGAAGCCCTCATAGGAGAATCCCTGCCACTGAGATGCACGCTGCTCACATGGATTCCTGCACAAAGGTGGCAACAGATTTTCACCAGGCTTTGGCTCAGCCTTCCCTGGATCCTCTTGATGCTGACTTGGCCTTCCCTGATCCCTTTACGTCTGGTGCCACCCACTGATCTCCTCCTACCCTACCCCAGGTGTCCCCAATCCCTAATCTTGCCTCTTCCCAATCCACTGTTTGTGGCATAAACCCTGTGACCTGCTTCTTCTGGCACTGAGCCCTTTCTCCTCTTCAAATCAAAACCCTAGGCTGTCAAAACTATTGTTTCAACCACGAATTTTTGAAATTACATTTGGAAAGTCAAAATCTGATTATTGATTGTTTATTTGTTACACATTCCTGCTATCAGAATCTTAGTTTTACCTGAGGCAGTGAATATCTCTGACTGGGATGGGGAGAAGATACATCAGACACCATAAGATGAACAGCTGTTTACAAAATCCATCCTCTCACCTGCCCCCCACCTCACCAACATTCATGTGTGCACACATATGTGTACCCACGCGTGCACACACACACACACACAACAGGATCATTAAAATGGCCACAGATTAAGATAATATCGAACTGGAGAAATTTAATTAATGACATGGAAGTGGAGAACAGTGTTCTTTTTCTTATACAAATAATTTCTTTCTTTCTAATCTTGATTTTTATTTATTTGGCTGCTCTGAGTCTTAGTTACAGCATGCGGGACCTAGTTCCCCCACCGGGGATCAAACCCAGGCCCCTGCATTGGGTGCTAGGAGACTTAGCCACCAGACCACTAGGGAAGTCCCTGGAGAACAGTGTTCTTTTGCTAATTTTCAGTTAGCATTTGCTGGATAATGGCATTACATTAGGTGCCAGTGATATAAAACCAACTGAGATACACAAATTCCTGGCCCACATCTCTCAAGATGCAGACATGTGAATGAGTAATTATAATTCAGTATAATACATAATAGATCAGAGCACTATATAGGAACAATCAAAACACCAACCTCATGGTGATAGGTAATCTGAGTTTTATTTTTTATTTATTGAGATATAATTGACATATAACATTGTGTAAGTTTACGGTGCCCAAGGATTTGATGTGTTTGTGTATTGCATATGTCTACCACCGTAGTGTTAGCTAACACCTGTATTAAGTCACTGTTTATGTGTGCTTACATCACTCAGTGGTGTCCAACTCTTGGTGACCCCATGGACTGTAGTCCATCAGACTAATCTGTCCATGGGATTCTCCAGGAGAGAATACTAGAGTGGGTTGCCATGCCCTTCTCCAGGGGATCTTCCCAACCCAGGGATCAAACCCACGTCTCCTATGTCTCCTGCATTGCAGGCAGATTCTTTACCCACTGAATCATTCGGGAAGTCCAATCAAGTCATTACCATTGCTATTCTTTTTTTGCCGCTATGCAGCATGCAAGGTCTTAGTTCCACTGCTTGCTTAGTCACTTCAGTCTTGTCCAACTCTCTGTGCCCATATGGACCATGGCCTGCCAGGCTCCTCTGTCCATGGGATTCTCCAAGCAAGAATACTGGAGTGAGTTGCCATTTCCTTGACCAGGGATCAAACCTGCCATTTCTTTTTTGTAGTGAGCACATTTAAGATCTATTAGCAGGACTTCCCTGGTGGTCCAGTGGCTAAGACTTTGTACTCCCAATGCAGGGGCCCAAGGTTCAATCACATCCCTCATGCCACAACTAAAGATCCTGCATGCCGCAACTAAGACCCAGTGCAGTCAAATATATTTTTTTAATCTTAAAAAAAAATTGTGGCAACTTTGAAGTACATGATACAGTATTATTAACTATAATCACTAGATGTACATTAGATCCCCATCTTCTACTTACAAGTTGGTACCCTTTGATCAGCATCTCCTAAAACCCCTGTCCCGCCCCACCTCCACCCCCCAGCCCCCACATTCTGGTAACTACCATTCTAGTCTCTATTTCTACAAATTTGGCTTTTTTTGATTCCACAAACAATATTTGCCTTTGTCTGGCTTATCTCACCTAGCATAGTGCGCTCAGGGTCCATTCGCGTTGTCACAGATGACAGGATTTCCTTCTTTCTAGTAATCTGAGTTCTTAAAGTGAAAGTAGTTTTCCACTAGAGAAGAGAGAGAGGTGCCTTCCCATCAGGGAACAGTGTGTGCAAAGTCACGGAGGAAGGAAACAGCAGACTTGAGGGGGCCTTGAGTTGCTGAAGCTAAGGAAAAGGTTGGCAAGGGGACCGTCTGGCAAAGGGCCTTCTCCTTGGGCTATTTATTCGGTAGGCTGTTTTAAGCAATGGAAAGCCTTAGAAGCATCGGAATGATCAGATGGAATTTGCATTTTTGAAAAATCCATGAGGAGGATGGAAAAGAGAGACACGTTGGGCAAGAGGCTGTGAGGAGCTTCTGGGAGTACTCAGGTGAGCTGACCTGGAGAATCAGATCGAAAATCAGGAGGTGGAGGGAGGCTGCAGAACATGATAAAATATCACACTGAATCGCAGAGAGATCAAAGGAATGACTGGGCTTCCCAGGTGGAGCTAGTGGTAAACAACCTGCCTGCCAATGCAGGAGATCGAGGAGATGTGGGTTCGATCTCTGGGTCGGGAAGATCCCTTGGAGAAGGACACAGCAACCCACTCCAGTATTCTTGCCTGGAGAATCCCATGGACGGAGGAGCCTGGCGGGCTACAGTCTACAGAGCGGCTCAGAATCAGACACGACTGAAGTGACTTAGCACTCATGAACAAAGGAATGATTATTCTTAGTGGGTCTTGAAATCAATTTACTGTGTTACAACCAGCATTTTTTTTTTTTTTTTTTAGTATCATAGAATAAGAGAGCACTAAGTAGAACAGAAAGAAAATATTAGTGTGCACCACATGAAATAAGATGGGCTTCCCTGGTGCCTCAGACAGTAGAGTCTGCCTACAACGCGGGAGACCCCACTTCAATATCTGGAAGAGGAAGATTCCCGGAGAAGGAAATGGCAACCCACTCTAGTATTCTTGCCTGGGAAATCCTATGGACAGAGGAGCCTTGCAGGCTGCAGTCCCTGGGGTCTCAGAGTAGGACATGACTGAAGTGCCTTGGCACAGCACAGAACATCTGTGCATGAAATTTTGTTCATTGCTAATGTGTGTATTGCTTTGTGTGTTGGAGGAGGGGGAGTGTACTGAAATGAAAAAATATGTGTTTTTCACCGTGGGTCGCAATCAGCCAAGTTTGGAAGCCACTGATCTAGAACCCACTAATTGGTGCAAAGCAGAGAGTAGTTGCCAATGGGATTTCCAGGAAAGAAAGATTCCATCTGTGTGAGGCTGTTCAGGATGGCTTCCCAGAGGATTCTGAGGAGTGGGAAGTGGGCTTGAAGAAGGATAGGGTAGGGGTGGGAGAGAAGAGGGCAAGGTACCCAAGGCAGGGAGAAGGAGGCGCATACCTAGCAATCTGGCTGGATTCCTCCGTAGCCTTAGTCTTTCCTAACGGCCTGAAGATGGTTATCTTGAGGAGGCTAACATTTCAGTCTTAGCACAGAAGAGCATCTGCTGACAGCTTATCTTTTCTTCCAGCACTTATGTAAAACCTATCTGTCAAATAACCCATGTCTCTTTTGACCTTCTTTGCAGGGACACCAAGTTCATTCTCAAAAGAGCTTACTTGGCTAATAAACCAGGGACATTTTCAATTTTCATGAAAACTCTTAGGGGAAAGACGACTGAATGAGCTGGATCTGGGTTCAAGATTGAGTCTAAAAGTGCATTCATCCAGTCACTTGTCATTTCTAAATGCTGTTTTTGCCCATCATAAAATGAGCTAATCAGAGCTACCTACTCTTTCTCCCAAACTTGTGAGCATCAAATCAAATGACATAAGGGGTGCAAACCTAAATTACCAGGGATGCAGACAGATTACTTTTCCCATTTGCCAGAAGGCCCAACTAATGTCAGATCCTCTGACGAATAAACATGATCTGGCAACCTTGTCATACTTGTAGCAGATAAGAGAAGTCATTATTTTATCAGCTGGCCCCAGAGTTCCTTTCCAGGAAGGAAGTGTCATTGTTTAGGAAAATACCTTGATAGGCCCTTTGGGGATAGAAGGTGAGGCCCTAAGGACATGGGTGGGGAGGAAAAAAACAAAGATAGCTAAATAGCTCTGCCGAAGAATTGAACAAAAATTCAGGAGGTATTCACTGGCAGACCAGTGGTTAGGATTCCACTCTTCCACTGCAGGGGCTTGGGTTCAATCACTAATCAGGGAACTAAGATCCCATATGCTGCATGGTGAGGCAAAAATAAATAAGTAAATGAAGAATTTGGGGATGAGGAAGAACAAAGGAGAGAGGCAAAAGGGAAAACCAAGTAATCTGACCAGAGACTAATGCCCTAGTCTGTAAAAAATTGGGGAAGATTTTTAAGAACAAAGAGATCTCTGGACTGCAGTCCTGAAATTCAATCCTCTCTCCAATGTAATCTATTTCCCAAATCTCCAATAATGTCTGTTACACAAAGCTGCCTTGTGGGAACATGACCAGTGGGCAGCAGAGTAGGAACTGTGTTCAACTTGGGGGACAATTCTAGGATAGAGATAAAGGTGTGTCCACAGACAGCAAAGAAAGAAATTTAGAGTCAGGTGACACTGAGAAACATAGGTCCAGGTGAAACTGTGCAACTCAGATTGGGACTTGAACCGTAGTCTTTTAAGTGAGAGCACACCTGGTCTCAGGACTTAATGACGCTCGGGTTCTTGATGTCTCAGAGCAGAAAGAACTCAGTGAGAGACAAAGTGATACGTAAAAAGTGGATTTATTTAGAGAGAAACATAGTCCACAGACAGGGTGTGGGCCATCTCAGAAGACAAGAGCAGCACCAGGGTATGGGGTTGTCAGTTTTTATCAGTTCAGTTGTTCAGTCATGTCTGACTCTTGGCAACCCCATGGACTGCAGCACGCTGGGCTTTCCTGTCCAACAGCAATTCCCGGAGCTTGCTCAAACTCACATCCATCGAGTTGGTGATGCCGTCCAATGATCTCACCCTCTGTCATCCTCTTTTCCTCCTGCCTTCAATCTTTTCCAGCATCGGGGTCTTTTCAGTTTTATAGGGGTGGATAATTTCACAGGCTAATGAGTGGGAAGATTATTCCAGCTATTTGGTTGAAAGGGTGGGGATTTCCAGGAATTGGGCCACTGCCCATTTCAAGACCTTTATGGTCAGACTTAGATCTATCTTGGTGCCTGTGGGCACATCATTTAACTTGCTGATGTGTTTCAGTGAATGTATACTGAGGCTCAAGGTCTAGTGGAAATGACTTGTCTGCCTCTTGGACCTATTTTGTTCTAAACTGTTTATGTCATATCCTTGGGCTATGCCATTCTTTTAAAGGTTGTGCCCTACCTCCTGTTTCACAGGGAAGTCATAGAAATCTTGGAGAAGACCTAAGTTTTCCCTATCTTGTGAGATGGGGTTCAAGCCAATCACTTGTACAGTTGAGATGTTAGGATAGATCTCAGCGAGGCAGCAGTGAAAGGTAGCATGAAGCGAGATCTTAATTCCCTGCCCAGGAATTGATCTTGGGAAAACCAGGAATGAAAACCAGGAATCCTAGCCATGAAACCAGCAAGGGCTAGAGGCTAGAAGGTAATTTTCCCCTGAATCTTTGCACCCAGTGAAAAATGCATTTATCACTGAGGCAGAAACTGTAAACGCGGGTACAAAGTTTATTATTAGAGATACAGCATCAAACAAGAAGTGGGGCAACACATAGAGAAAATTTAGTTGAGACAGAAGAAAGGCAGAGATGCACAACTGGAGAGAAAGGTTGTGGGCGTTCCCTCTAGTGAGGAGGGACGCAGCAAAGAGGCTGTTAAGTCATTTATATAAGGCAGTTCTTCTGGGTCTTTGTCTTCCTCCAGGCCAATCATCTGTTTTCGCTTTTCACACCTGACCTACCCTGCAACTCTCCCCTGGGGGACAAAGATGGATTTTGAAGTGAAGGCTTCTGGGAAGAGCAAGATTCATTATGGCCTAGCATTATCCCTTGACTTTTGATCCACAAGGAGCCTTTCTGCATGTGTGTGGTTTCTCCTTTGTCCCAAAATAGGGGGGGAGGGAGATCCCTTAATCCTTTATTCAAACAGGGTTTTGTCCCTCTTTGTTCTTGCCATGACTATTACCTAAAAGTGTTAACAAGAGACAAATGCTGGCTATTTACCCTGTTTTTGTTGTTACTTCCATTTTGGAGGACAAACAGGAGGCTGATTGTAAATGTCTCAACTGGAACCCACCTATCACTTGACTCAGGAAATGGAAACAGGATATATATAAATATATGTATATATATAAATGTCTAGCTAAAGTCCCTCTATTTCCTATGTCAGGATTACCCCAGTAGACACAAGAAACCATTGACTACCCAACTCAATTATCACAATAAACATTTTTCCAGGCTTCTCTCTTGCTGAAGTCAATATTATGTGGCTATTATTGATTGAACTTCAGTCATAATTTATGAATCAAACATACAAGAGACAGTAAACCAGGTTTTCTCTTTTCTGACTGTATCCTGACCAATATATTTGTGCTGTGGGCAGTGCTAATCTAATACAGATAGGTAACTCCTTTCTGATAATCATCTATTGCAGCTGCATGCTATTTAGAGCATCTTTATCATCATCTCACTGAAGGCTATGTCTTCAAAATAACTTTATGAAGCAGGAAAAGCCTGGGTTCTCAACCACATGTTAACAATAAGGAAACTGAGGCCCAAAGAATTAAAAATTACATTTTGATTAGATATGAGAGATAATCTCAGATCTTAAGGAATGTTGGAATCATAGATATGAATGCGTGAAAAGTCAAACAACATTAAAGAAGTAAATATAAATAAATAAAAATTAAAATGTAATAGGTACATCACTGGTGGTTCATTGGTTAAGACCCCACTCAGGCTTCCCTGGTGGCTAAGACAGTAAAGAATCTGCTTGCAATTCTGAGACCAGGATTCAATCGCTGGGTCAGGAAGATCCCCGGAGAAGATGAATGGCAATCTACTCCAGTGTTCTTGCCTGGAGAATTCCAAGGACAGAGAAGCCGGGTTATAGTCCATGGGGTCACAAAGAGTGACACGACTGAGCAACACTTTGACTTCACTTTCTTCCACTGCAGGGGGCACAGATTCCATCCCTGGTCAGGGAGCTAAGATCCCCATCCTGCTCAGCATGGATAATAAATAATTAAAATGTAATATTAAACATAAATAAATAAAATTTATACACAAAAGGAGGAATAAATGTAAAAATAAATGTTGTAAGTGAGAGCACAATTTCTGAAAGGATGATAGAGATCACAATGCATTCAACATCAAAGTCAGTCCAGCTCAACCTTCTCATGACCCCACCCACTTCTTTCCATCTTCTTGGCCTCCCAAAGCCATCATTGTCTCCACCAGGATTACCATAATATCTTCCTTACTAGTCTCTCTGACTCCAGCTTTGTCTCTATAATCAGTTCTCAAAATAACATCTTTATAGTATGATAAATCTCACCTTATCACTCCCCTATTTAAACCCATAGTGGCACCCCACTGCCCTAAAAGTAGAATTCTTTAACGTCATCAACAAGATCTTTCTTGATCTGGTCCTCTTATCTCTTGGGCCTCAGCTGTTGCCATTTGCTGCCTAAAACTCTGCTTCTTAGAGACTGCTATGTTATTAAATAAATATCTGGTCTCTGCTTTTTCCTGGCGCAGTGCTCCTGAAACCCTTGGGATTTCCGGACTGATAGGAATGTCTTTTGTTATTCATGAGGAATCCCTTTCTATCCTGAGTTTATGCTAAAGAAGTGACTTAGGGCGGGGCCCCTAGAGAGACTCCAGATGGGGCTGCTTAACAGAAGGACCCAGTGATTAAATGGTGAGAACTGCCCGCTGGGAGCTGGGGAGGCAATGCTGGAGGTTGAGATCTGCGAAAACCCTTGAACAACAAGATCCCGAGAGCTTCGAGCTTCGGAGTTGGTAAGCACATGGACGTGCCAGGAGGATGGTGCACCCCAATTTCACAGAGACAGAAGTTCTTCTGCTCAGGACCCTTCCTTAACTCTACCTGTGTACTTCTTATCTGGCTGTTGATTTGTATCCTTTATGATCAACTGGTAAGCGTAAGTAAAATGCCTTCTTGAGTTTGGTGAACTGATCTAGTAAATTATACAACCCAAGGAGGGTGTCCTGGGAGCCCCTTATTTATAGCCAGTAGGTCAGAGGTTTGTGCAGCTTACAACTTACAGCTGGCATCTGAAATAGAGGTTGTTTTGTGGGACTGAGCTTAAGCTATGGGGTGTTACTAACTCTTGTGTAGTTTGTTATATTGAATTGTTGAACACCCAGCTGGTGTTGCAGAATTGGTTGTTGTCCAAAAGCATCTCAGATGGATACTTTTTGTTTTGGTTTTGTTACCGAACCCAAGTTCATTTGCCCAATACACACTCAGGCCAAACACACCAAAAAGTTGGAGTTGGGAGCAGAGACAAATTTATCGCAAGGCCAAGGAAAGAGAATGGGTGGCCTCTGCTCAATAACCCCACACTCCTCAATGGTTTTTGGGGAGATGTTTTTATAGGCAAACTTGGGGTGAGGGCTACAGGGTGTGTGATTTTCCCCTATTGGTTGGTAATGGGGTAAGAGAGTGGTGTTCCGCGAGTCTTGTGCTCAACCTGAAGTTACTACCATCCTCCACCTGGGTGGGGGTGGTGGTGAAGGGGTGGGGTGTCTTAGTTCCTGGAGAAGAACTCAAAAATATTGTTATATATATTCCTCCTGGAGGAACTGGGACCCAGTCCCATTGCTGCACTATTTTTCTTGACTACTTCTCCCTTGTTTCTGTATTCCCTTCCTTCCCTGTGGTGGTTTAGTGCTAAGTCGTGTCCAACTCTTTATGACCCTATGGACTGTAGCCAGGCTTCTCTGTCCATGGGATTTCCCAGGCAAGAACACTGAAGTGGGTAGCCTTTCCCTTCTCCAGGGGATCTTCCCACCCCCAGGGATTGAACCCTGATTAATAACTATTTAAATCTGCTCTTTGGTACTGAGAGAAGGTCTAGAAGGATGAATGAAGCCTATTTCCTACAAACAAGAAACAAGAACCATGGAAAGGATTTGTACTTGGAAGGGCCCCCACAGGGTCCTGCTCAATTTCACTTAGTCTTCCTGATTTCATGTAGTATTTTTCCACGTACTCTTGCCTCCTGGTCTTTGTATGCCATGTCCCTTCCACTTGCATGGCTCCTGCCCACTCCCCTGATCTAGCTAATTTCTTCCTTTTCTTCATGTCTTGACTTTGATAATCCCTCCTGAGAGGTTCTTCCTATCTCTAGAATAGGTTAGAAGCTACACCCTGCTACTCACAACATCCTTGACTTCCTCACCCTAATGCTCAGCACACTTCACAGCTGTTACTTATATAATTGTCTTCCCCAAGAGTGAAGAATGCTCTGTGAGCTCATTGATGGGTGGACTGAATGATCTGTCTTGCTCACCTTCATTTCCAGCACCCAACATCATGCCTAGTGTGTCTCAGGTACTTAAGTGTGTTGAGTTCAGAATGAATGAATGGATATTGTCGGAACTCTAAGGGGAAAAAAAGGTTGAGGTGGTCAGGAAAAAGGTAGGCTAGGACTAGAATGACAAATGAAGAAGCTTCCATAGTCACCCAATATGTTGCAAGCAGGGGAACCCCCTCCAGGGTACGAGAGTGGGCTCTTGTCTAACACTCAGAAATGAATTGTCTGAGGAGACACACGTGCAGACAAAGCAAGAGGCTTTATTGGAAGTGAGGCCCAGGAAGGGAGAGCAGGAGGGTAAAGGAACCCAGGAGAACTGCTCTGCCACGTGGCTCAAAGTCTCAGATTTTATGGTGATTGGGATTAGCCTCTAGGTTGTCTTTGGCCAATCATTCTGACTCAGGGTCCTTCCTGGTGGTACACACATGCTCAGCTAACATGGATGCCAGTGAGAGGGATTCTGGGAGGTGGTAGGACATGTGGCTTTTCCTTCTGACCTTTCTCAAGCTCTTCTGGTTGGTGGTGACTTATTACTGCTGTGTTCCTTACTAGGACCTCCCTTCGTAAAATAATTCACGCAAATGGCTACTGTGGTGCCTGGCCATGGTGGGTGGTTTCAGTCAGTGTGTTTCCATCGTGAATACATTGGTGATAAACCATGGCTCCTTACCTCCCCAGGGAGCACCTGCAGAATGGAAGAGGCTGAACTCTGAGAGAAGAGCAGGTTCTAGTGTTGCCTCTGTGTCCTCACTGCATGACTTTGAGCCCGTCATTTAACCTCTCAGAATCTGAGTTTCCTCATTTGTAAAATGGGGCCCCTACAGGCTACTGGTGGGTTTCTGTGAGGCTCAGGGCGGTCCAGAATGTTTAAGTCCCCAGCACAAAGCGTTCCTGACCAAACGCATGTGAATTTGTTTTCACACAGCCTCTCCGTCCAAGATTTTCCAAGGCACTGGCTGAAAGCCAGCCTGGGAAAAGCCGGCATCTCTAAGGCCAGCTTCCTGCCCCTGAACAAACCCACTCTGCCCAGTCTGATCACCAACAGGAGCTTGGCCATCTGCTCTGTCCAACCCAGAAACAGCAGACGGTATCCATAGCCTCTCTCACACCAAGCTTTAGGAGTGCCACCAGCCAGAGCCACTGACTTAAAGGCATTTTCCGCCCACAAGGAGGTAGTATGTCTTCCCCTATAATTTTTGAGTAAAGAACTTTTAAAATTCTTTAGAATTTGAACTCTTCTCTTTAATCTTCTTTGTTAGACAAAAGGCCTCCAAGTCCTCTGAGCAACAGAATTTATTAGGTGCCTGCAAGGTTAGGGTTGTTTACTGCCCCCACTCTGCAAGGAGATTCCAAACTAATTAGGGGTATGGTAGGCCAAATCATGCCCCCCACCAAAAATAACCGTGCACTTATCCCTGAAACCTATAAATATGTTTTGTTACATGGTAAGCAACTTCACAGATGTAATCAAGGTTTTGGATCTTATGATTATAGGGAGATGTCATGTATTACTTGGGTGAGGCCAATCTAATCACATGAGCCCTTAAAGTTAGAGCACTTTATCATGCTGGAATCAGAGGAGGAAGATGAGGAAGTTGGAGACTCAAAGCATGAGAAGGCAACTGACTTACTGTAGGGGTGGTGGAGGGGGTACATGGAAAGCATGAGAAGGAATAAGGCAGCATGTAGAACCAAAGACCAGCCCCCAGCTGAGAGCAAACAGGGACCTCAGTCCTACAACCATGAGAAACTGAATTCTATCAACAACCTGAAAGAGCCTGGAAGTGGATTCTCCCCCAGAGCCTTCAGACAAGAGCCTAGTCCTGACACTTTAATTTCAGCCTTATAAAAACCACAAGCAGAGAACTCAACCAAGACTCCTTGGACTTCTGACCTACAGAACTGTGAGACAGTAAGTGTGCTGTTTTAAGCCAGTACATTTGTGGTGATTTGTTACCATAGCAACAGAAAACTAATACAGGGAGACAGGGTTTGTGTCTTGGGGTCTTTCAATCTAGAGCTTAGCCTTAAGCTGCCACAGCTGTGAATTCCTAGGCATCTGACCATGTCTGGAAAGTTGGGGGTTGTGGGTAGGCCATAGACAGAATGATTGAAGCGAAGAGAATCAGTTTCCATAGAGGTTAGATCAGAGAGCCTCTTTCAAGAGAGATACCCAACCCACAAACTTGGTACAAGGACCCAGTTCTGAGAACAGGGAACAAAAATTAGAGTCCCACTTGGAGGGTATTTAGAGTAGATGGGAGGTCCTCCCTGTGGTAGTTCTGGCCAGTGACCTTTGGCCCACAGAAGGACAAATGGGGTAAAGGCAGCCTACTGAGTTAAGACCCTGGGGACTGACTGAGAAGGGCATATGAGACCCACCTGGATATTCGGGAGGGGTATGAGAGCCTCTGGGATTTCTGTAGTTCTGTGGTAGAGGCGTCAGAGCAACATTGATTTATTCACGTTATTTATGATGCAGTTACACCCTCTGCCCCCCAAACTGGCGTGGCCCAGAGAAACAGAATGCCCCAAGATCAGTTAACCTCCAAGGGCAAAATAAGAGGCTTTGAAATGTCAGACAGATGGAGCAGGATGCAAGAGGCAGGAGCATAGAGAGGGGGTGGCTTGGTCAGACACAGCTAGGTGCTAACTTTTCCTCCCAGTGCTTTCATAGGTTACCTTACCTTTCTGAGGTTGAGTTTCCAAACCTAAAAAAAAAAAAAAAAAAAAATGATCTTCATCACAAAACATTATGAAGAAACAATAGGCAGGTTATTAATCATTACAGCACATGATGAAAAATACATTCCATACTACTCCAGTTCAAAAACTCTCATGTTTCCCATTTTAGTTCTCCGATATTGAGATGTGTCTTATATTGGCCAGGCAGGAGTCCTGAGGCAGTTTTATTGCCTGCACTTGCAAAATTAGTGTCAGTGGTTGAAAAGAAAATTCCAAAGACTATTGACTAGTGAAGTATCCTTTTAAGAAAAGCTATCTCTTCAACTTCTCAGAGCTCAGAAGATAACCTCATGCAGAAAAACAGACAGCAATGATGACTCAGAAGGGCTAGACTCTAAATGTGGACAAGTTTTAGTGATGCCACAACCAATTTTTCTTTTTTTAATGTGTGTACAAGACAGATGAATGATAAAAACACAAGTCTAAAAGAGCACTTTCAATAAGTACAAAATGAAAAATTCTAAGTGATAAAAAAACACTGATAAAATATGGGAACTATTTTTATGCCCAACTAACTTATACAGAAATCAAGGCTGAGAGAACACTTACAGCAAATAGCAAGACTAAGATGTAAGGAAATGATCTCAGGCCTATGGCAGGTACCTATTTGATGTGACTAGTAATCACTGTATTTAACCACTGTATTTGTATCCCCCAAATCCTTCACAGGAGCCCAAGAGCTTCAACCTTTGACCCACCAGAGATATGCTTCAGTTTTGCCCGCTGAGTATGTGTGTGCACACACAAATCCAAAAAACAGGAGTTGGTTGAGAAACATAGGGAAAAACCCTCGATATTGCAGAACATTACAAAAGATTGGAGTTATTTTAAAGAGGGTCTATTATGGCATAATTGATAAAGTGTATTGATCATGTGTATAATTGATTATGTGTATAATTTATGAGTTTGGACACATATACAGGCTGAGATACCCTTACCATAACCACTAGGGTAATAGACATCCCTTACCATTCAAAGTTTCTTTATGTCCCTCTGTTTGTGTTAAGAACACTTAACACCCTCTTAAATTTTGAACCAGGGACTGAAGACAGGCAGTGACAAGGACAAAATTGAATAGGGAAGTTGTTGGTTCAGTAAAATGCTCAACTCCAGGAAGTGACGCAATCCAGGAAGTTATTTTTTCACATAAAGACACAACCAGGAAGAGGTGCTTTAGTTCCAGTGGAAAGCATGGGAAGCAGACATTGTTGCTGAGGCTGCACAGAGAGCTTCTTGAGCAAATGGCTTGAGGTAGAATACTGAGATTTGCAAAAGAAGCAAGGACAGTGGAGAAAGAAGAAAGGCAGAGAGGTATGGACCACCCCTGAGGGGCGCCCCATCTGCAAGCATCTTCTTGAAATGAAGCAGAATCAGAAAGCAGGCTTCTTCCAGGCTCCACAGTTGCCCCCACCCCCGCTGCTTTCATTATGAAGGAAGAACAGCAGAAAAGAATAGACATTTTGAGTGCTGCTGTGAAGCAGAAGAAAACCAAGACAATGTTTTAGTTAAATAAGGAAAGTAAGGAAAAAAGGAAAGGAAACACAAACCCCAAAGCATCAGTGGTAAATCTCCACCGGTCAGGATGAGCTGTGCTGGGAAAGATCTCAAATAAGAAGGTATATTCTGTTCCTTTTTGTTGTAAAGCCTATAAATATGACTTCTAACTTTGGGGCTCCAGCCATGGCCAGAGACTGCGGATTCCTCTGACTTCGGGACACAAAGGAAGTTTACAAATTCAGGAGCCCCTCCCAGTCACCTGCAAGATACCAGGAAAGAATAATAATGGGAAAGTGAGCGACAGGACAGTGAAACAGGGTTCCCAGGATACAGTGAACATCACATTTTTAGATCAAGAAAGAAGGCAAAATATTTCTTTCCTAGAGTTTTCTAGGAAAACTCTCAATAGAAGAATGAAAGGGAAAAAAAAAATCTAACCAAAAAAAAGAAGCTAAGAGGAAGGAGAGCTGACCACTTGAAGAAGTATGAAAAGGGTGATAGAAGAGAGGCATGAAACATTAGGATCTCCTGATGGGAACTTATCCAGAGCCTCAAGTGAGTGGAACAACTTGAACCTCAGAGGGTCTGGTGGGCTGGAAGAGATGCTTCCTGCTGAGAACCTTGGCAGCCTAGCTCTTTAAAGAAGATGAAACTTTAGTCTTCTTCTTGGCTTTCCTAGTAGAGAGTTCCTTAAGAATTGCCTTTTTATGATTTCAAATGACTTTCTCCAAAGATCAAACCATTTTTTTTTTTTCAGTGATTCTCCTTCTTCCTTGAGAGCAAGTCTCTTTTCTTGAGCAGCTGTGAACTCATTGTCCACCTCCATCATTGAGGGACTGAGTGGATAGGGCAGGGTTCCCTCATGAGCTGTCTTGGGGGTGAAACTGCCTCCCTCTTTAGACAGCTGTGCCTGGCTCTCCTTGTGGGATCTTAACTCCCCAACCAGGAATCAAATGTGTGAGTGGAATTGCAGAGCCCAAACCACTGGGCCACCAGGGTATTCCCTCTCCTGAAATCATCAGTGACTTTGCTCTGGGTGCCCAGACCTACTCCACCATCTCAGCCTAGACTGGACCTTTCAAAAAAGGAAATCCCTTTAGGATCATTCATAGACACCACACCCCCCCCCCCCCCCCCCCCCCCCCGCCGTCCCTTGCACATCCTGATGTAAGAGATCTTAAATTTTACTTTAATTGGTATCTGGTGAGAGAGAAATTTAAGTGAGCTCAGGAAGATTCTAGGGAGTCAAAGAACTTAAAAATGGAGGAAACAATACAAAAAAGTGCTAAAGGAAATTGAACTGTCTTTTAGTTATTTAAAGACTATTAATATTTGATATTAGTATTTGATAAGGGCTTCCCCGGTGAGCTCAGTGGTAAAGACTCTGCCTGCCAATGCAGGAGACACAAGAGATGCAGTCCAATCCTTGGGTCCAAGATCCCCTGGAGGAGGAAATGGCAACCCACTCCAGTATTCTTGCCTGGAAAAAAATCCCATGGACAGAGGAGTCTGGCGGACTACAGTCTACGGGGTTGCAAAAAGTCAGACACAACCGAGCGACTGAGCCCAGCGCACAACAGCACAGTATTTGATAAGTGACTTTAGTAGAAGATTGTGCTGAGTCATTTCCGAAGTAATTGTCCTTGTTCAGTCACTAAGTTGTGACTTCCCAACCCAAGGATCGAACCTGAATCTCTTACGTTGTGCGGGTCAGTGCTATATTTCTCTAAATGTGGGTTCTTTTTTCTTTTTAACTCACAGGGTCCATAGTGGCCTTGTATACCCAATCATTTCTTGGTGTTTCTGATGACACTGGTGCAGGGATGAAGTAACATTTTGTCTGGAGTTAAATGAGCTCTTAGTAACAATAGGCTCAGTGAAACGATTAAAATAATTTGGAAGTATACAAAGTGAAATCTCTACTACTTGCTCATAATCAGGGGGATTTGGAGAAAATACCCTTAGTTGTTGAATTATCCTTCTAGACCAGCAGTCCCCAACGTTTTTGCCACCAGGGACCAGTTCTATGGAAGACAAAACGGAGTGATGGGGTGGTTTCAGGATGATTCAAGCGCGTTACATTTATTGTGCACTTTATTTCTGTTATTACATCAACCCCACCTCAGATCATCAAGCACTAGATCCTGTTCTAGACCTTTTATTATCTACCTGTCAGATTGATACATGACTATTGGCATCTATTGGAGTGTACTCAGACTGTGTTAATTTTTTTAAGACAGTACCTTGTAGACATGAGTTAAGGTTGCTGTATAAAGGTTTACTTCATTCTTTATCATGGTTATACAGTTTCCTAAAGTGTAAATTTGTAATATATATATTATTGACATATAATTGATTTACAACGTTATATTAGTTTCAGGTGTACAGAAAAGTGAATCCAGTTATATATTCTTTTTCATATTCTTTCCACCTGTAGTTTATTACAAAATATTGAGTATAGTTCTCTGTGCTATACAGTAAGTCTTTGTTGGTTACCTATTATATTTGTAGTAATATGTAAATGTTAATCCCAAATTCCTAATTTATTCCCCCCCCACCACCATAATAATATTAACTAATTCACTCTGGGACTTTCAGGTGTCTTTTATTTTTTTTCTTTTAACTATTTCAAAGAGTCTACTTGTATAATACTAAGAGCACAGATTAGGAGCAGGCTGCCTGAGTACCATCCTCTCTCTGCAGCCTTCTCCTCCATCTCAAGTGTCCGTGTCTGTAGAATGGGAAGAATTAGCCCAGACTTATAGCACTGTGAGATTTTGATGAGTTTATAGAGTAAGCATTTTGCACTGTTTCTCCATTCTTGCCATAATTGTTACACATGTTTTTGCAACTTGTGCTAGAATTTCAGTGAGATAGTTTCCCAGAATGAGAATTTAAAAGATAGAGCCAAAATGTCTTTCAAAAAGTCTGACCCATTTAGGTGGCCACCAGCAGCATACAAAAATTTCCTTTCTCCCATTCCTGTGTGCTGTGACTCTTGTCATCCTGCTCTCCGCTTCCATGAGGTTGATCCTTTTCAAATGGCCTCAATCCACGATTCCTTAGCTGAAAGTAACCTGGCCATTTAAACTGGAGCTTAGAATACCTGCCAACGTTGCAAATATGTGTACTCTTTGACCCAGCAATGCCAATTCGGGAATTTATCCTACAGATAGACTAGCAGGCTTGCAAAATGACATGTCTACAAGGTTATTCATTGCGGTATTGTTTGTAACAGCAATAGACTGGAAACTAATAGGAGATCGGTTAAATAATTTATGGCTCAACCACACAATGGATTACTATATAGCCACTTAAAAAAAAAAGAGAAGCCTTTGTACCGATACAGAGTGATATCCAAGTTGTATTTTTAAGTGAAAATAAGAGTGTAATAGCTAACACTTGTATCCCTTATTTCATCAATTCTAAGATGTGCATTTTTTCACTTTGTGATGCACTTGAAATGAGGATGTGTTGTAGTCAAAGGTGTGTCATAATTTAATTGGAATTTTTTTCCTTTCCTAGTCCATAAAATAATGACATGTCTTAGAATACATGGCATTTTGGATTTGATGAAATACAGCCATGCTTACCCAGTGTGAGGCACTGTCCATTTCAATCTCACAACAACCCTGTGAGGGTAAGTACTATTATTTTTTACACTTCACATGTGAGGAAGTTAAGATTTGACCTCGGGCAGTCTCACTCCAGAGCCCGCGCACTTAGACCTCTGATCCTGCAACACCACACATCACATGTAGACGGCTCACAGTGCACCAGGCCCGGTTCTAAGTGCTTTGTGCATGTGTTTGTTCATCTGATCCGCAAATAACTGGAGGAGACAGTGGCCACTCTTATCCTCATTATACAGCTGAGGAAACTGAGACACTAAGAGGTTATGAAACTTGCTTAAAGACACAGCTGATCTGTGGAAGAACTGGGGTTTGAACATGGGCAGTCTGGCTTTAGAGATCATGCTCTTCATGATACCTTTTGTGTAAAAAGGGAGGGAAGTTGTGATACATTCATATTTACAAAATGGCGTCTTAGAAGTAATTTAAAAAGTACAAGTGTATCAGTAGGGTAACACATAGGAACTGAGTGATTGGAGGATGCAATGGGGATGAAAGTTTTTATTGCATGCCTTTTTATTTTTAAATTTCATTTAATTAACGTGTAGTTGACTTACAATATTGTGTTAGCTTCAGGTGTACAGAAAAGTAATTCATATATACGTGTGTGTGTATATATGTATGTATGTGTATAAACATGGGGCTTCCCAGGTGGCGCTAGTGGTAAAGAACCCACCTGCCAATGCAGAAGATGTAAGAGACGAAGGTTCAGTCCCTGGGTCAGGAAACTCCCCTGGAGGAAGGCATGGCAATTCCATATATATATATGCACATACATTGTTTTTCAGATTCTTTTCCATTATAGGCTTTTACAAAATATTGAATATAGTTGCCTGTGCCATACAGAACCTTGTTTATTATTGTATACATAGTAGTATATGTCTTTTAATTCCGAACTCCCAATTTATCCCTTCCCCTTGTTAGCCTTTAGTAACCATAAATTTCTTTTCTATGTCTGTGAGTGTGTTTCTGTATTATCAGTGAGTTTACTTGTATTATTTTTTTTAGATTACTCATATAAATGTAATTTTATATTTGTCTTCTGACTTCACTTAGGATGGTAATCTCCAGATTCATCCATTTTGCTGCAAATGGCATTATTTCATTTTTTATGGCTGAGTAATATCTCACTGTACCACACTTTCTTTATCTATTTATCTGTTGATGGACATTTAGGTTCCTTACATGTCTTGGCTATTGTAAATAGGGCTGCTATGAACCTTGGGGTGCATCTTTTTTTTTTTTTTTTTTTTTTCATTTTTTAAAAATATTTTATTGGAGTTTAGTTGATTTACAATGTTGTGTTAGTTTTAGGTGTACACCAAAGTGAATCAGTTCTACATTATATCCATTCTTTTTTAGATTCTTCCCCCATACAGGTCATTACAGAATATTGCGTAGAGTTTTCTGTGTTACACAGCAGGTCCTTATTAGTTATCTATTTTATATATGTGAATGTGTTTTCAAATTAGAGTTTTTGTCTTTTCCAGATATACGCCCAGAAGTGGGATTGCTGGATCATTTGGTAGCTCAATGTTTAGTTTTTAAAGAAACCTTCACACTGTTTTCCATACAGGCTGTACCAGTGTACATTCCCACAAACAGTGTAGGAGGGTCTCCTTTTCTCCACACCCTCTCCAGCATTTACAGGGCTTCCCTGATAGCTCAGCTGGTAAAGAATCCACCTGCAATGTGGGAGACCTGGGTTCAATCCCTGGGTTGGGGAGCTACCCTGGAGAAGGGAAAGGCTACCCACTCCAGTATTCTGGCCTAGAGAATTCTATGGACAGTCCATGGGGTTGCAAAGAGTCGGGCACAACTGAGCAACTTTCACTTCACTCTCCAGCATTTATTGTTTGTGGATTTTTTTTTTTCTTGGTAAGGAAGTAGGATTCATTGGTGGGCATGAGTAAGGAGGGGACCTTGCCAAGTCTCTCATGAGTGCAGGGCCCACCATTTGTCCAGCGGCATGTATTTGACCCCACAGCCATCTGGGATGAGCTGATTTTCTACCACCATGTTTTCAGATTCATCCACGTTAAACTTAGTAAATCCCTGCTTCTTGGAGATGTGGGTTTCTGGTGGCCAAGGAACTTGAACTTGGCCCTGTGGAGGGCCTCAGTCACATGCTCTTTGTTCTACAGGTTGTTGTGGATGGACATTATGACCTGGCTGGTGTGGGCCCTGGCGACCGGGCCCTGGGGCTTTCCAAAGTCACAGCACATACCTGTCTGGAGCCTATGAGCTCTAGCACAGGACAGCATCTTGTTGATGCAGATGAGGAAGGGGTGGAGCCACACTTGGATGTGAAAATCATCTTTGCCATAACTTTTTGCCATGTACTTGTTGGCACAAATAGGGGCAGCCTCCAGAGCATCAGAGGAGAGCTGCTTATACTCATCTGATACTATGTGGCCACAGAGTGGGAACTCATTCACTTTGCCTTCTTTCGCCTCTGGTCAAAGATGCGGATCTTAGCATCAGGGACACCTCAGCAGAAGCAGGACTTGAGGTATGGCTTGTTCTTATCATACCAGTAATACAGGGCGGGGCAGCAGCCCATGGCAACACCAGAATCTTCAGTGGCCTGCTGAAGGGAAAGAGTGTTTGTAAATTTTTTGATGATGGCTATTCTGCCTGGTATGAGGTGATAACTCACCGTAGTTTTGATTTTCACTTCTCTAATAAATAGAAATAGTGAGCATCTTTTCATATGCTTGTTGGTCATCTGTATGTCTTCTTTGGAGACATGTCTATTTAGGTCTGCCCATTTTTTGATCAGATTGTCTGGTTGTTTTTTTTTGCTTGTTTGACATTGAGCTCTATGAGGTGTCTGGTTACTTTGGAAATTAATCTCCATCAGTCGCATCATTTGCAAATATTTTCTCCCATTGTTTAGGTTGTCTTTTATTGTACTGACAGTTTCTTTTGCTGTGCAAAAGCATTTAAGTTTAATTAGGTCCCATTGGTTTGTTTTTACTTTTCATTACTCCAGGAGACAGATCTGAAAAACTATTACTGTGATTTATATCAAAGAGTGTTCTGCCTATGTTTTCCTCTAGGAGTTTTATGGTATCCCATCTTATATTTAGATATTTAATACATTTTGAGTTTATTTTTGTATAAACTGTTAAAAGAATGTCCTAATTTCATTATCTTATGTGTAGCTACCCAGTCTCCCCAGTACAATTTATTGAAGAGACTGTCTTTTCTCCATTATATATTCTTGTCTTGCTTGTCATAGATTAATTGACCACAGGCATGTGGGTTTATTTCTGGGCTTTCTATCCTGTCCCACTTATCTATGTGTCTGTTTTTGTGCCAGTTACCATACTGTTTTGATGAGTGTAGCTTTGTAGTATAGTCTGAAGTGACAGAGCATAATTACTGTAGCTCCATTCTTTCTCAGAATTGTTTTGGCTATTTGGGGTCTTTTGTGTTTCCATACAAATTTAAAATTATTCTAGTTCTGTGAAAAATGACACTGGTAATTTGATAGGAATTGCACTGAATCTGTAGATTGCCTTGGGTAGTATGGTCATTTTAACAAGATTGATTCTTCCAGTCCAAGGACATGGTATATGTTTCCATCTGTTTGTGTCATCTTCAATTTCTTTCATCAGAGTCTTACAGTTTTTAGAGTACAGGCCTTTTGCCTCCTTGGGTAGGTTTATTTCTAAATATTGTATTCTTATTGCACACTTCTTTGTTTGATTTTTAAGACATGTGAGTGTATTACCTATTTAAATCATAACAAAAGAACAGTTTAAACTTTGCTCCAAATGAATGTATAAGTGGTTTGAAAGAAATGATCCTAAGTCATCAGTTAATGAGATTTCTGTATCTATTTGCTCTTTTAATATTTATCTTTTAAGCCTCAGAAGGACCGCTTTTATTGTTAAAATAGCAATGGATAACAGACAAAAATCTATGTTAATTCTGATTACATATACCATGATTTCAAAGCTTGAATTCCACTGTAATACCTATATATGGCTCTGTCAGACCACACCAGTATGAGGATAAGAAAGTGAAAGTCACTCAGTCGTGTCCGACTCTCTGTGACCCCTTGGACTATAAAGTCCATGGAATTCTCCAGGCCAGAATACTGGAGTGGGTAGCCTTTCCCTTCTCCAGGGGATCTTCCCAACCGAGGGGTCAAACCCAGGTCTCCTGCATTGCAGGCCGATTCTTTACCAAATGAGCCACAATGGAAGCCCAAGAACACTGGAGTAGGTAACATATTCCTTCTCCTGCAGATCTTGCCAACCCAGGAATCGAACTGGGATCTCCTGCATTGCAGGCAGATTCTTTCCCAACTGAGCTATCAGGGAAGCTCAATATGAGGATGGTAACATATGACCCACACATAATCCACCTTTCTCTTTGACCACAGTATGGCCTCGGGCTGTCACCCCAGTGAGTGAACGGTGGAATGGCATGAACATCCATTGTGTTATGGTTGATTTTTTTAAAGTCTTTTAACCCATGATAGTGTTCAAGTTAGTTAGGCCATTAACTTTCCTGACATTTTCTTATAGCCTCCATGATTTGGAGGATTGGATTTTTTTTTTTTTTTTTTTAGTATCTAAATTCACCAACAAATCCCATCTTAAAGGACTGGGGCTTAGTCTTTGGCTTGCATTTATATTACACAGTTGTGGCATCAGTTTTTAAGCAGATTTTGAGAAAGATTTTGACTTTTCAGAAAAGGTGATAAAATGGCTACTTTGTATTTGTATTTACTTTGGGAAGCTTGCCTGCTATTACATACATAAAGGACAAGATATACATTGTGGTTATATTAAACTATTTATTTGAGTTGGTAGATCAGCATCCCCCCCATATGTTTCATGGATGGAAAGCAACCCTTCTAGTGTTGATTCTTTCAGAAGTGTTGTTCTAGCACAAGTGGAAAATACTTGAGTTCTGTTTCTAGGTAAAAGCCTAAATAATCAGCTAATACGAATCCAGTCATCCTAGATAAGGGTATACTATACTCAAAGGACGCAGAGCTCACTGAACCATCAAAAGAAAACTCTGTTAATGGCTTTTTTTTTTTTTTTTTCAGATTCCTAGTAAGTTAAAAATGAAGAAATATCTGAATGAGGCCACAAAAATCAAAGCATATTTTAAATATCTACATTTTTAAAACTGGCAATTTTAATACAAAAAAACAGACATAACAAAATTTACTGGTGCTAATTAGAAGATAATTACAGAATTTGTAAAAATATTAAGTCACAGGACACAATCAGCAGTTGTGGGTCCACTAATGGGTCACAAGTTTAAAGTTGTTCGATAAACCTCTTTCAGTCTTGTTGGCATGCCTCTGTGGGCACACATATGATTTCATTTGGAAAAATATTAAAATCTTATATCTAAGAGATCTTTTGTGAATGTGAGGCCTGAGGGAATCAAGCAAAATTCTAGAGGTTGGGAGAATTGTCCTCAGAAAATCCAAATTAGGAGAAGACCTTTGATTATAGTTCTGTTCTTTGGCATAAGTTCTACGAGGATTGGTATAAGCCAGCTTTGAATTAGGCATATCAAAGTTACTAGAACACATTATTCTTTTATTAATTTGTTCACCCATAAGAAAGCACACTGGGAATAAAATAAGTGAATTCAGCAATGCTGCTTGGTCTCTGAACATTTGGATTCTTCTCTTTCAGTTCAGTTCAGTTCAGTCACTCAGTTGTGTCTTTTCTCTATGTATAGCTAAAAGTTTAGTCTACCTTTTAAAAGTATTTAACTATAATTCTCATCATCTATTTCCCATTTTAAAGAGGCTCTTTAGAAAATATAACTCCCATGCAAATAGCAATAAAAATAAAGCAAGAATGGCTATATTAATGTCAAAGCAAACTTCAGAGCAAATAATTTTACTAGGGACAAAGAGGGACGTTACACAGTAATAACAGGACATTTCTACCAAGAAAGCACGGCAGTCCTAAACATATATACACCAACAACAAAGCTGCAAAATAGATGTGGTAACAAGTGCCAGACCTGAGAGGAGAAATAAACAAACCCACACTTAGAGCTGAAGACTTCAATATTCCCTTTTCAACAAGTGATAGAACTAGACAGAAAATCAGCAAGGATATAGAAGAAAACAATGACCAACAGGATCTCATTGACATTTTTAGAACACTCCACCCAATAACAGAAGAATTACACAGTCTTTTCACACCCTAACAGAATATATCTTGGTATACGTACATCTTGGTATACAATTAGCTTGGTATATGATGATAGACTGTATCCTGGGCCATAAAACAAGCCTCAATGAATTGAAGATTGATATCATAAAGAGTTTCTTCTTTGAACATAATGGAAGAAGAAGGGAAATAATGAGGATAAGAAGAGAAATCAATAGAATTGAAAACAGAAAAGCAATAGAAAAAAATCAATGAAACAAAGAGCTGATTCTTTGAAAAAATCAATAAAATTACAAAACTAGGAAGACAAAGAAAAAATGAGAGAAGCCTTGAATTATCAATGTCAGGAGTGAAATTGAGGTTTCATGAAATTGAATGAAATTGAATTTTCATACAGACCCTGCAGAGATCAAAAGGAAAATAAGGAAGTACTAAGAACAACTCTACACACATTTGACAACTTAGATGAAAAAGACCAATTCCCCCAAAACACCAACTGTCACAGCTTACTTAAGATGAAACAGATAACTTGAGTAGCTGATCCTATAACTACTAAGGAAACTGAATTCATAACTTAAAAACTCACCCCAAAAGAAAGCATCAGACCCAGATGGTTTCACTGGAAAAGCCTATGAAACATTTAAAGAATTGACACCAATTCTACACAATCTCTTCCAGAGAGGACAAAAAGAATTTTCATAACATATTAAACTAGTATTTCCCTGATACCAAAACCAAATAAAAATAGTACAAAAAAAGAAAACTACAAATCAGTTCTTATCATGACTATACACGAAAAAATCCTTAACAAAATATTAGCAAATAGAATTCAGCACTATATAAAAAGAATCATACACTACAGCAAAATGAATATTATTCCCAGGATGCAAGGTTAAGTCAACATTTGAAAATCAGTTACTATAATCCACTTTAAAGTCTAAAGGAAAAAAATCACTCACTCAGTCCTATCAGTTATTCCAGGAAAAGCATTTGACAGAATTCAACATCCATTCTTGATAAAGACTCTTAGAAAAAAGGAAGAGAAGGGAACTTCAACTCGATACAGAAAATCTACAGCTACCATTTTACTCACTGGAGAAAGACTGAATGCTTTCTCCCAGATTTCAGTAACACAGCAAGTATTTCCACTTTGATCACTCTTAGTCAACATAATGCAGAAGTTCTAGTGAGAGTATTAAGGCAGGAAAAGATAATTAAAGGCATAATGATTGGAAGAAAGAAACAAAAATGGCACTATTAGCAAATGGCATGTTTGTCTGCCTAAAACCCCAGGAAATCTACCCAAAAAACCCTCCTAAAATTAAAAAGTAAGTTCATCAATATTATAGTATACAAGATCCACATAGTAAAATCAGTTATACCTCTATATGGGCTTCCCTGGTGGCTCAGAAGGTGAAGAATCTGCCTGCTATGCAGGAGATATGAGTTTGATCCCTGGGTTGGAAAGATCCCCTGGAGAAGAGAATGGCTACCCACTGCAGTGATCTTGCCTGGAGAATTCCATGGAAAGAGGATTCCTGGGAGGCTGCAGTCCATGGAGTCGCAAAGAGTCAGACAGAACTGAGCAACTAGCACTTTCATTTTTCATTCTAGTAACAACCATGTGAACACTGAAATTAAAATGCCATTTTAAATTGTTCAAAAAATGAGATACTTAAGTACAAATCTAACAAAATATGAGAAGACTTGTATGCTGAAACTCAAAACACTAGTGAAAGAAAAAAATTTAAATAAATGGAGAGACAGATTGTGTGAATGGATTGGAAGGTTCAGCGTGGTAAGGATGCCACTCATTTTTAAACTAATATCTAAGCTTAATGCAGTTCCTATCAAAGCCCCACAAAGATTTTTTTGTAGACATAGGCAAGGTTTTTATAAAATTTCTATGAAAAGGCCAAGAAGCTAGAATAATTAAAACAATTTTAAATGAGAAAAAAGTGGGAGGGGGACTGCCCTGGCAGTCCAGGGGTTGTGACTCCATGCTTCCAGTGGAGGGGGCATGAGTTCAATCCCTGGTCAGGGAACTAAGATCCCACATTACTCATGGCATGGCCAAAAAAAAAAAAGGAAAAAATTGGAGGAATTCATCTACTTAATTTCAAGATTTATTAAATAGCTACATTAATCAAGCCTGTGTGCTATTGAAAGAGGGATAAACATTAGATCAACAGAATAGAGTATCCAGAAATAGACAGATAGATCTCCACATATACACCTAAATAATTTTTTACAAAGGTACAAAAGCAATTCAATGGAGGAAAGATAGACTTCTCAAAATATGGTACTGGAGCAACTGGACATTCATAGGTTAAAAACAAACTCTCAACCTTAGCCTCATAGCTTATGTAAAAATTAATTTAAAATGGATCATGGACTTAAAAGTAAAATGTAAAACTATAAAACTTTTGGATAGAAACATTGGAGAAAATTTTCCAGACATAAGGCTAAACCCAGAGTTCTTAGTCTTGTCACCAAAGGCATCATCTATAAAAGGATTAATTGACCTTCATCAAAATGAAAAACATGTGCTCTACCAAAGTCTGCATATATGACAAAAGACTAGTAACTAGCATGCATAAAGAGCTCTCAAAATTCAATAGGAAATAAAAAGAGAAAAGGAAATAAGAAAGTATTCAAAGAGAAAACAGACAAAATGCATGAAGTGACATTTCACCGAAGAGGATGTAGCAATGGCAGATAGACATATAGAATATCATTAACCATAAGGGAAATGCAAATTAAATCCACCGTAGTGAAGTGAAAGTCACTCAGTTGTGTCCGACTCTTTGCTACCCCATGGACTATACAGTCCATGGAGTTCTCCAGGTCAGAATAGTGGAGTGGGTAGCCTATCCCTTCTCCAGGGGATCTTCCTGACCCAGGAATCAAATCGCTGTATTGCAGGCAGATTCTTTACCAACTGAGCTATCAGGGAAGCCCACCATTAAGCTACTCCTATAATACATACCCATTAGAATTTCTGGAAAAAAAAAAATGACAACACCAATGCTACCAAGGATAAAGAGAAACTCAATTATTTACATATTCCTGGTGGAAATGTAAGATGGTATGGCCACTCTGGAAAAGAGAGAGTTCCTTTGAAAACTAAACACACAGCTTCCATACAATCTAGTTATTGCATCCCTGGGCATTTATCCCAGAGAAATGAAGACTTATGTTTACATAGAGAGCTATATAAGAATTCTTTTACAGCTTTATTCATAATAGCCAAAAACTAGAAATAATCCTCCATGTCCTAGAATGGGTGGAATAGTTAAACCCTGGTACATCTGTATCATGAAATACTACCCAGCAATGAAAAGGAGGGAGTTATTGATACAACAACTGGGGTGAGTCTGCAGAGAACTGTACTGAGTTAAATTAGACAATCTCAAACATTTACATATTACATGATTCTACTTATACAAAATTCCTAAAAGACAAAATTATAGAAATGTAGAACACAATTGTGCCAGGGGTTAATGAGGGACTGGGGCCTGGAGAAAAGAGTGGCTATAAAAAAGCCAACAGAAGGGATCTTTGTGGTGATAGAAATGTTCTGTATATTGACTGTGTCAATGTTAATATCCTGATTATGATATTTTACTGTAAGTTCATAAGATCTTAAACCACTGGGGGACCTGGGTGAAGGGTGTGCAGAATTTCTCTGCATTATTTCTTACAGCTACATGTAAATATACACGTGTGAGTGCTCAGTCACTTCAGTCGTGTCTGACTCTTTGCGACCCTATGGACAGTAGCCCACCAGTCTCCTCTGTCCATGGGATTCTCCGGGTGACAGTACTGGAGTGGGTTGCCATGCCCTCCTCCAGGGGATCTTCCCAACCCAGGGGTTGAACCATGTCTCATGTCTCCTGTACTCATAGGCGGGTTCTTCACCACCAGTGCCAGCTGGGAAACCCAAATAGACAAGTATCTCAAACTAAAACTTTCAGTTAAAAAAAGAGAAGTAATGAGCTAGGGAAAATGTCTGTAGCAAACATGTGAGGCACGGAATAACAGTCATTTTACAAGAAGTTTTAATATAAATATTTTTTAAAGTTTTAGTAAATCAATAATTAAAATAGTAAAAATCCCCCAGAATGACAGGAAAATAGATGTGGATAGATAATTCAAAAAAGGAATACAAATCACTATTTGAATTTGGGAAAAGAAATGTTTAGTAGCATTCAAAGGAATATGGATTAAAACTATAAGGTACAATCTTCCTCCTATGAAATTGGAAAAAAAAAAAAACTAAATTAAAAAAATATGTATCCAAAGGTGACTAAATTGCACGGAAAAAGTGCTCTTGTACACTTGTTGGAGTATGTAAATTTGCTAGTTTTAACTGTAAAAAATGTTTCTAACTTTTGACCTAGTAACCCAACTTCAAGGAATCCATTTGAAGAAAAATCAAAATGTGGTCAAAGATGTATGCCCAGCACTGTTCACCCCAGCTTCATCTGCAATAGAAAAACTTGGAAACAAGCCAATGTTTAACAACGGGGAATGTTTTTACAGTTTATATAGTACATACATACAATGGAATATACTATCTAAAAATCATGGTTTTAAGAATATTCACTAATAAGAAAATGTTCAAGATATTATTAATAAGCAAAAAACTATACTAATATGTCACTGAGTAATTCTCTGAGGGTCACAGGTTTACAGATTTAAAAAATTTGGTTTCTACTTTTCTATATATTTCAAAATTTCTAAAATAAGTTTGTTTTCAAAATTTGGTAACACAAGAATGATGTTACTACTATTTAAATTGAATATAAAACACTGTTTAATATTTTAGGTGATTTAAAAAAGGCATTCATGGGGACTTCCCTCGTGGTCTAGTGGTTAAGACTCCATGCTTCCAATGCAAGGGGTGTGAGTTCAATCCTTGGTCAGGGAACTAAAATCTCACATGGCCGTGCTGCAAAGCCAAGAAATAAAAGTAAATAACTTTTTTAAAAAAAAGTCATTCATAATCTTAATTCTATAATATCTTTGTTTTTGCATGTTGTCTTCTACATCATTATCTCATCCTGAATTTTTTTGTACATACAACCTGAAAAAATTGTACAATAATCACTCACATATTTGCCATTTAATTTCTAGCATTAACATTTTGTTTATTCACTTGATCACGTATCCATCAATCCATCTTATTTTTTTCATGCATTTAAAATTAAGTTTCAGAAATCAGTGCCTTTCACCTCTAAATACTCCAGCATGCATATCCTTAGCCAACATTCAATATTTATTTATTGTTCTAATTTTTTTAGTAGAAATTTATACCCAGTGTGTGTGAAGTTGCTCAGTCATGTCTGACTCTTTATGACCCCATGAACTGTAGTCCGCCAGCCTCCTCTGTCCATGGAATTCTCCAGGCAAGAATACTGGAGTGGGTTGCCATTTCCTTCTCCATTGCACCCAATGTCCATTCTTCTAAAGACTGTCCATTTCTTCTAGGTTGTCCATTTTGTTGGCATATAGCTATTCATAGTAGACTTTTATGATTCTCTGTATTTCTGTGTTATCAATTGTAACTTCTTTTTAACTTCTCATTTTATTGATTCTCTTTTTTTTAATTGATGAGTCTAGCTAAAGGCTTATCAGTTTTTACTTTTTCAAAGAAGCAGCTTTTTGTTTCATTGATCTTTTGTATAGGTTTTTTTTTTTAAGCATCTATTTCATTTGTTTCTGCTCTAATCTTTATGATTTCTTCCTTTCTACTAACTTTAGGTATTGTTTCTTCTTTCTCTAGTTGCTTTAGATGTAAAGTTAGGCAGTTATGTAAGATTTTTCTTTTTCCCTGAGGTAAGCTTGTATTGCTATTAAGTCTCCTCTTCAAACTGCTCTTGCTGAGTCCCATAGGTTTTGGATCATCGAGTTTTCATTTTCGTTTGTCTTTAGATTATTTATTTCCTCTTTGATTTATTCAGTGATCCATTAGTTGTTTAGTAGCATATTGTTTAGCATCCACTTTTTTTTTCAGTTTTTTTCTTGTAGCTGATTTCTTGCCTCATAGCACTGTGGTTGGAAAAGATGTTTAATATGACTTCAAGTTTCTTACATTTACAAATGCTTATTTTGTGATCCAGCATGTGATCTATCACAGAAAATGTTTCATGTGCACTTGCAAAGAATATGTATCCTGCTGCTTTTGGATGGAATGCTCTATAAGCATCAGTTAAGTCCATTTGGTAACCTACTGTGGTACTCCCATCCCAACAGTCATTCAATTCCAGCCATTCTCTAGTCTACCAACCATCTCCTGCTTTTTCACTCTCAGTCATGACTCACTTCCCTCTTTAGCCAACTTAGAATGCATGGTCCAGTCTTACAACTTTCTAAACACCCCCATCTTCCTTGCCCCCACATTCTATGCATTATAATCATCCGGCTAGTTAAATCCAACTGTCTGCAACCTTGATGCCTGCACCGAGCCGCTGAGCCATGCTGACAGGTCCCACTTTAAAGCTATGGTCATCTCTTGCAGGTAACAACAGGCTTTCCAGAGGTAGTGGTTTTCCCACCCTTCAGAACAACATTTCATACTTCCTGGTCTCTCCTCAAATCTCAACAGCCATTCTGCTCCTACTGGTGACCTTGCCTCATATTTCCCTCAAAAGCAGATGTCCCCTCCACCAAAGCTACCCATCTAACTTTACCTATCACCTTTTTTCCCTTCTCTTCGGTCATAAAGGAAGAAGTGTCCTTTCCTGTACTGAAGACTAAGCCTCTATTACAGGACCCCAGGCCTTTGATTTTCTCCCATATTCTGTCTCTTCTCCATCTTACGTGCCTCCCTCTCCTCTGGACCAGTTCTATCAGAACACAGACATGCTCTGTGTCTCCTGACACTTCTGGGAGGATACACACTTCAGAGAGGTGGCTCTACCCTGATCACAGAGGCTTCCCAGCTCTAGCTCAGGATGGTACCATCAGCCATGCTGTCTCCTCCTATTTTTAAAGCATTAGAAAGAGTTGTTGGGGGAGGGGGGCAGTTGTGGTTTGCTTGTTTTTGTCATTGGCCATGTGGAATCCTAGTTTCCTGACCAAGGATTGAACCCAAGCCCCCTGCATTGGAAGCACAAAGTCTTAATTACTAGACCACCAGGCAAGTTCCAGAAGGGGTTGCTATTTATCCTTCAAAACCTCTAGTGTCGCTCTCTCCAGAGGTAGCCATCCATCCTCCTTGTTCCTGAGCTTCTGATCACTTGTGTTTTAAGACATCTATTTCCACGGACCATGGAGAGGCTGTTTTTGTCACAAACTTAGAAGTCTGGAGAGCCGCAGAGATGAGTGGGAGGAGCGCACTGGTTCTGAGAGCTAGATTCTTGAGAAAAGATGTGAAGTTAGTCAAACCAAGATCTGGAGAAGATGAATCTCACTGCCCTTCAGTGTAGGCTTCTCAGGATCTGAGAAGTGAGGAAACACCTCCATCCTTCAGGCCAGGAAGCCATGGGTTCTGATACCAGCTCATGCCTTCCTGGGCTGTGTGATCTTGAGTAAATGACATAGTGTCTCTGAACCTCAGTGTCTTCATCTGGAAAGTGAAAAGAATCCTAAGTACCTCCAAGCGGATTCTGCTGCGAGAATGAAATCAGAGCACCTGTGTCAAGCTCTGGGCACCTGGCGAACACTCAGTTCAGACTGGTTTTCTCTCTGCTTCCTTATTGGCCCAGCTGGACGACCCAGGCAATAGTGGGTGTGTAAAAACTGGGCTATTTATAGGTTGGGACCTCAAAGACATTTTGCTAATTTCTCATCAAAAGAGCTCCTACCTCAGCGGAAAGACTGCTTCTCCCACATTTAACCCTTTTGTTATCCCAGAGTTCTTACCATGAATGCCTTTTCTAAACTTCCCATTCAACAAAGCCTAAACTGGAGCCTCAGGGCAGAGAGGGAAAGAATGTAACAAACTATCAACTAAGGCTGTCAGAAGACTCACAGCCCATGTCATTCTTCTTATAGGACATAAAGGTGACTTGTCCACAGTCATCCAAACTGTTAGTCTCAGAGCTAGGACGTAAGTCCAGTCTCCTCTGAGTCCCAGCCAAGACTCGTAACACTTTCAGAAGTCCATCCACAAGACTTAGGACATTCCCAGAGAGTTGATCCATTTCTTTTTACAACTAAGATCTATGAACTAAAATCTAGTCTATCTGGTGGTTGACACAAGAGCGAATTTTATTATATGCAAATTTTAAAAGGGCGGAAAAACTTCCATGTAGGTCATCTCATTTACCAAGTGGTTTAGGGCTTCCCTGATAGCTCAGTTGGTAAAGAATCTGCCTGCAATGCAGGAGACCCCAGTTCGATTTCTGGGTCAGGAAGATCCACTGGAGAAGGTATAGCCTACCCACTCCAGTATTCTTGGGTTTCCCTAGTAGCTCAGTTGGTAAAGAATTTGCCTGCAATGCGGGAGACCTGGGTTTGATCCCTGGGTTGGGAAGATCCCCTGGAGAAGGGTAAGGCTACCCACTCCAGTATTCTGGCCTAGAGAATTCCATGGGGTCGCAAAGCAAATTTCACTTTTAGGTCTTTTGTTTTTCTCTTGTCACTTGGGCTTCTTTTTCATAAATCACCCTTCTCTCTCTTGGTAGTGGTTTTCACTTTCCACTTTGTGATGTTCTTTCCATCTTTTGAGTCTCTTATGACCCGTGAAACATACAGGCAGTTGTTATCACCCCCTTTCCACAAGGAGTGTGAAAGTCAGGTAGATCCAGGTTCAAACCCCAGCTCTGTCACTTGCCACCTGTGTCAGCTTGGGCCGGTTACCTAACCTCTCCGGAGCCTTGCTTGCCTCAACTTTAAATAAAAATGGCTGTAATAACCTTCCTCAGTAGGCTGTGGTGGGGATTGAGTCGAATGCATTTCCCAAATGTCCTTGATGCTGAGAATCCTCAGGGCACTTGTTAAAATACAGATTCCTGGGCCCTCATCCAGAGCTCCTTGACCAGAATTCCCAGGGGTAACACCTGGCAGTCTGTCAAGCCCCAAGTATCCTTTCTAGGGAAATTTGGGAAACACCAGGCTGATTGGCACGGAGCAGCTAATATTTATCAAGTACTTGTATGTGTTCAGTCTTTGAAATGAGGATAATGACGACCATCAGGATTATTCTGAGAAACGGGCAAAATGAGGTACAAAGTCCAGTGAACAATAAGTTATATGTATGCCGGTATGCTGGTATCTTCACTTCTCTGAATTCATCAGGACTCTCTCAGGCCAAAATGGAAACATCCAGAGGCTCTCCCCAAGGGATGTCCCTCCATCCTCCCAGCCCATTACCCCTAGTAGTAGGTTTCTCAATTTTCCAAATCCCAAGGACCAAGCCTCATTTAACCAATTTGGTTTCCAGGCTCTCCTCGGACCAGTCACTATGGTCAAAGTTTGGAATATGCTGATTGGCCAGGACAGGGTCACTTGCTCATCCTAGGAACCACAGAAGTGAGGGTCAGCCCCATCTGAACTTCAGGAATGGGAGTGGTCCATATCTGTGTGAGTCCTTTCATTGGTCCCTTGACCAATAGCAGCTGATGCTTGGTGGGCAACTCCATTGATGTCCCCTGCATTAGCCCCTACAATCACAGACCGTTAGCAGTCCACGGAAGCCCCATCAGGTTTGAATCTGTCTCCGGTCTTTCCATCTGCTGGCATATTTGTGGCTACCTTGAGGGCCTCAATCAGGCAGATGAAGCCTCAGACCTGCCCTCATCTGTCTCACCATCTCCAGTCCTTGGCCCCGCTCACCCCTGGTCCAGCCGGCCACAGGGGCCTGTCCAAGGGCTGGTCCCGGGACTCAGGGCTGCCATTGTCCAAAGCTGCTTATTAGGGACCCACTGTGGGAATCTTTCCAACCAAGAACAATGAGTTTCTGAATGAGGATAAAAACAGCCTTTGCAAGTCAGCAAATGAGGCAAACTGAACTGCTTACCCCCTCTTCCCTCATCTGCCTGGCTCTTTCAATGTAGTGCATGAGAACAAGGTCTCTTGCATCAGAAAGACAAGTTTGAGGCTAGCTGTTTCACCTCTCTAAGCCTTGGTTTTATCTCTGAAATCTGTACGAGGATTGAGGGAGGCAGTAGACACAGCACATGACACAAAGAAGGAGCTCATGATCAAGAATCATCACATTACTCTCTCCATCAAGAAATTCACACCCTTTTCTAGGATGATCAACCTCAGACACTACCAGGAAGGCAAACCCACTGTGAATATTTAAACACATAGGTGAACTCCAAAGTCACATGAAACAGATGCGTCACGCATTCACTACATCCTGTCCCCCCAAGACTTGGCTGTGCCCTGGAAGACGTTACACTGTGTACATTCTACATCTCATGACAGCTGGCTTCCCTGCACCCACAGGGTGTAGCTGTGAGACGTGGCTCTTCAGAAGCCAGGAATGGGAGCTTGCGCTCTGCCACTGCCCTGCAGGATGACCTTGGGCACATCACTTACCTTCCCTGGGTTTGGTTTCCTCTTCCATCAAATGAGAGGGTTGGTTGAGGACTAGGTGATTTCTAAGGGCCCTTCTGTCTCAAGGGTCCATCCTGTGGTTTCCCTGGTGGGGAAACCTGGCACCAAGGGTGAACAGGGGTAACTGCTTCAACACAGCTGGCTCACACAGGTGGTTGCAGCTTGGGGGAGGAGGAGACTGGAGGTACTCTGGTGTGTGTGCGTGTGCTAAGTTGGGTCCAACTCTATGACTTCCTGGACTGTAGCCAGCCAGGGTCTTCTGTCCACGGCTGGGAAAGTATATCATTTCCTCCTTTAATAAATTTCCATTTCTTCCTGACCCAGGGATCTTCTGCACTTACTGAGCTACTTGGTAAGAGGGATTCCCTTGTAGCTCAGGTGTAAAGAATGCCTGCAATGCAGGAGACCGGGGTTCGATTCCTGGGTGGGAAAGATCCTCTGGAAAAGGAAACGGCAACCCATTCCAGTATTCTTGCCTGGAGAATTCCATGGACGTAGGAGACTGGAGGGCTACAGTCCAGGGAGTCCTGAGAGTCAGACACGACTTAGCGACCAAACCACCACCACCTGATAAGAAGGCTGGTGCTGGAAGCATACATCCCTGGTTTATCCTTGATGTTGTTTTTATCTGACTGCATGACCCTGGGCCTGTCACTCTCTGAGCCAAGGATTATGGCAACAAGGTTTATGGCACCTACCTAAGATGGCTGTGAGGATTCAATCAGGTCAATGAGATGCGATCCCAGGTATTCAGCAAGAGCACAGTAAGGAGCTTACTGCCTCCCTCCCTCTGATGGAGCTTCCTCTTCCTACTTGCCATACATGACTAAGTTAGATGAAATGGAAATAGACCAAAGAGACCGAGGTTTCACCCTGCCTCCTGCTCTTCATACCTCCAAGTCACTGGACCTGTTTTCCTCATTAGTAAAACGGGCACAGTAAGACCTTATCTCAAGGGCTGATGTGACTGCTTAGCATGACTGACACAGACAGGGCTTTCCTCCCTGGGTCTCATTGTCAGTAACCCACCCACCATCATCCATTTTACAATTTATTTTCAATCTATATGAAATTAACTGATTTCTTAAAAGCCCTTATAGAAGGGGTCAATATCAGAAAACCTGAGACCAGGCTTGTGTCTCTGAATCTCACTCCACTCCCACGTTCCCTTACCAGCTCTGGGAGGCCAGAGCACACCTGGCCAGTTCATTCTCACAGTCCTGATGCCAGGCGTAGCACCTGGCCTCTGGGAGGCCACCTCCCCAACCTACGCCTGGAGCCAGAAAATGTCCATCTGCTCCAAAGAAGGGGGCAGTAGGTCTCCGGGCACCACCCAGAGGGTGGGGTGGGTCAGTCTCTCCTGAGAAGCACCTCTTTCTGCTGGAATCGCGTAGGATCTAGGGCTTGCTGTGAGGTTCAAGCCCTTATGGCTGAGAATGAATTTATGTGTATATGTATCAACTACCACAGGATGTGGTATGATCTTTCTGGAAAACACAGAACCTTGCACGAGACTTACAAACGTCAATTTTTGGTACAATGACTCCTAAGCATTTGGACTATAAAATCCACAAAGAGTGTAACACAATGTCTAGTGGTTAAGCTGAAAATAACCTGAATATCTTACTATTTGGTTAGAATTAAGTAAATTAATGGACTACTGCATAGCCATTTCAGGCATATGCTTTTGAAGCCTCTTTAGAGGGAGAAACTATCATACTTAACTCTAAATGAAAAGGAACAAATCTGTTTTGTATGTTCCTTTGGTTTTCCTGTATTCTTTTTACAGTCTGAACAACAAAACAATAAACTAAAAATAAGGTCCCAAGGCTGGCTTTTTGGTGTTTAATAAACCTTTTTATATCTTTATCTTTTTAAACCCCCATCCCCCACCACTTCCCTGCCCAAATCCAGTCTTTAATGAAGACTGCACACCAAGTCTTGAGTTGAGACCCAAAGTAGCCAAACTTAGTATATCAGGTTACAGATCTTTTAAGAAAAACTATTTTATCAGGTAACCAACGTGAAGCTTCCTGTCCCCTACCCTCACTGCCCCATCAGCTAGCAGGTTATTTAGACAGCATCGTAGACCAATGGCCTGTTGGATTCAAAGAAGCCACCCCCAAAAAAATTGTATAAAAAGATTTATTGAAATTTATCAATGACAAACAGACATAAAACTCAAAGTTTGGCTCTTCTGAGGGGGAGGAAAACCGGTGCAGATGTTCTTTTATACAGATGAAACATGGGCTAGGAAGTCACGTCACTTGGAAAGCAATCCAGAAGAGGGACAGGAAAGCAAACCTGTACATTCACTAGGAATTTGCAGTCATTTCAGATTTCCACTAGGTAAGAAAATACAATTTTGCATTAAGTTTTTCCGTGCTCAGGTGTATGAAAAAAAAACCCAGCCGACATGCAGCAGTGTCTCCCGTGCCTAGGTCTGTAAAAATGGTCTAGGCTGAGCAGGACACACAGAAGAATTCTCCTGTCATTTTGTAAAACAAAGCGTTCTAATATTTTACAGAACAAGATAGGGACAGTTTTGTTTTATTATATCTTTGAAAGAGGTTGAGGTTTGAGGGTTTGCTTCTTCTCTTTTAATTAGAATTACCGAATCCATTTTACTCCTAAACTCTGAAGCCTGCTGTTTCCAGCTCTCTGGCTCATCACTCAAGAGTGACATCAGAGTCTTCTCAGGAGAGCAAAGCCCACCACCGTCTGGGAAGAGAGAAAGGGGATGGAAGACGGGGAAGGTCCCCCAACCAGTGCCAAGATTCGCCTTTAGGTTGCTATTTACAAGCCAAGGCGCTTGCTGCCTCTAGCAGGCCGAAGAAACGTGAAAATCATGGGATCCGGAACAAGAGGTAAGACGCGGCTGGTGCTCAGCCCTCCTGGGCTTTGAGAAACCAAACTGAGGCCAGCCCTGGCCTTCCAATCAACTCAAGAGACTTGGGAAGTATCAGGAAATGTCAGAGATCTCCAAATCGTCCTCTTTGAGGGTAAGGAACAAATGTTCACTTGTGTGTACTCAGCTATTGCATTTACAGGGACAGAACCAGACACAAAGAAAAATTAGGGGAAAAAAATAAAGAGTGGCAGTAAAAATAGTATTTTATTCCACCCCCTCCCACCCTCCCTCCCCCCACAACCCCCAGGACACTTTCCCCTCTCGTTCCCACAGCAACGTTACAATCAGAAAAAAATAAGTTTCGGGGGGCGGGATTTGGGGGGGTACGGGTAAAAACAGTCAAATCACAATAGGAATTTTTCAAAATAGGTTATTCCACTTAGTCATCGTCTTCTCCCTCATCTTCAGGTTCTCGTTTTCGCTTCTGACCCCTTTCTTCTTCTGGAAGAGTAAGGAAAAGGCATTCAGGTTAGACATGGATCTCGCCTCTGACTCTGTCCACCCGCCGGGAAAGCAGGGATCCCAAGTCTAGGACGCTTTGCCGTCCCTGGCAAACTGAGGCCAGGTCCTCAGGGCCCAGCAATCTACTGTGACCGAAGGGGTCAGCCTGCTACCCTCGGACAGTAAAAAGGCTGCCATACCACCAAGCTCCTCTTCATCTTCCTCATCGTCTACTTCCCCGTCGTTATAACCTTCCTCATCCTCCTAGAAGAGAAGAAGACATTGGATTTCAGGAATGCCCTGGACTCGAACATGGGGAAGAAGCCACTTTCCCCGACCCTGAGCTCAGAAAGGTGAGGGCCAGCCTCTCAGCATCCCCAAGGCTTGGTCAGGTGAATCTAAAGCAGAGGTTCTTTTACATGAAGGACAACCTTTTATGAATCTGTAGAAAGCTTTGAACCCCCTTTCCGGAGAACACCGGTATCACATACAATACCTGCAAGAGTGGGGAGTGGGGTGGATTCGACGCCCAGGTTAAGAATTCCTGAACTGAAGTCCTTGCAACTCGGGCAGCTCTGCAGTGTGCCCGCCCAGGGGAACAAGTTCCCCTGCCGACTCTCCATCACATGAAGTGGGCTGAACTTTCATCTGCCCTCAATCTAGTTTTGGTTCAAGGGAAAACCCCAATCCAGATTCCGTGGGTGGGTCCAGCCTCACCCTACCCAGCCCCTTCACTTTCTTACAAACTTGGATCACTTGGGAGGAGAGGGAAAATGCCATGTCCTCCCCTCTCCTTGAAGAAAATCACTTCCAGCTCCTTGAGATTCAGCAAGGGGTGTGAATTCACCCTCAACCCAGGACCACACTTTATGCTGCTCCTGGGGGTCCAGGCTAGTTGAATCTGCATGATACTGTTCCTGAAGCACCAGGCAACCCATTGTTTAAAAAGAACTTGGCAATAGACTTCTTTTTGTCAAGGGAAATATCCTTTCATAATGTCACCAAATAGTTCCTTAATCAGTCTGTTTGCTAAGACTGTGCGTGTGTGTAAGCTCTCCTTTACTGGAAGCTGGAAATCTGCAGATGGTCAATGAGATTACAGAAGAAGAAGAAAAAACAACACACCACCACCACCCAATCCCAAAACAAAAACCTGCATTCTGGAGGTGCCTGTGACAGGAACAGCAAGTCCATTAGCCAAAATGCCTTATTGCCCTGTCCTGGCGGGGGAGAGGGGGGAACCCGTTTTGCTATCTCTATTTTTAAAAGACACAATATTCTTTAGAGGTGAACTTAGCAGCCTGCACCTGGGCAGAGACACCCAGAAGCACCACTCATGGGGAACCAAACCTACGTCACCAGCTTTTCCTCTGACCCGGAGCTGCCTCTCCCCAGCATGAGGGACCAGCCAGGAGGTCCCACCTGAGAGGGCCTGTGTGGCAGACAGGTGTCCATGCCCTTGACGGGGAGAGATAGGAAGTTAAGGGAGAAGGCAGGTACCTTGTCTGTGCTGTCACCATTTTAAACCTCTCTCTCTAACTTTGGCAGTCAGATTTAGAAAGCTGAAAAGTCAGGGAAAATGACTGTGCTCTAGAAAGACTCAGAACATCCATCCAAGTACAAAACCAGGCACACAGAGCCAGGACCTTGAAGGGTGTGAAAACCGAAAATAGTAAACACTCCCTGTCCTTAGGGGTTTTACTTACAAATTATTTTATCCTCTAAACAATCCAGTGAGTTGATCCCTATTTACAACCCAGCTGTAAAATGACACCTATGAAGAAACGGGCTCAGAAGGTCAAGCAACTTGCCCAGAGACACACAGCTAGCAAGTGGTAGAAATGGGCTGCACCCTGTCACAGACACATCCCAGACCTTGTTAAAAAAGAATGCCAGCCAGTGTGTTAGGATAATGGCACTTTATCCGCTGTGTGCAGGGGACCCTTGCCACCCTCTGATGTGGAATCCAGCAGTGTCTTATCCTATTACCCACCAGTTCAAGGCAGTCCTTGATTTTTCCCCAGCATACTGTAAGTGCTCACTGAGTATCTGAAATAACACACGAATGCAAAAAGGTGGAAAATGGGGATGTGGATTCTACGAGAACTGATTCTCACATGGAAACAAATGCCAGGCTGTCCCAGAAGAGTCCCCTCCTTACTGGCCTCCAGAATCCCCTCTTTTCCAGGGCCGACTGCAAGGCTTGCCTCGCCCAAATCAGCCCAGTAACAAGCCCTAAAATGATTCAATACACATTCAGGGTTCCTGGCTGCTAAGGCCCATCAGTGAGACAGTTAGTGGGACAGATTCAGACGCAGCAAAGCAAATAAGGGGGACTCCAAGAGATGGTCCCCCCAGCCCAGCCCAGCCTCTTACCTCTTCCTCTCCACTCACGTCCTCTTCTTCCCCTTCCTCCTCCTCCTCCTCGTCCTCCTCGTCTTCCACTACCTGAGCATCTTCATCGTACTCTTCCTCTGCGAGTGGAAATGGGGACAAGGACAAAGGGGTGGTGAGCTGACCCCTCTTTCCCACAGTACAGGCCCCAGGTTGCTGGGCCTGGCACAGGAGATGCACTCCTTGATAAAGGGGCCACAACTCCCACACCCACCCAGCTCACAGCCTGGATGCTTTAATGTGACTGAACACAGCCTGAAGTCATCCAAAAGATAAGCATCCTAGAATGACCTCAAAGGTAAGCCCTCTTCCCAAGTATTCTGAAAAGGAAAGATCCCACATGGAAGCTAAGATGGCAGAGAAAATGCCAGATCAGAGAGCCAAGTTACAGAGCCTAGGAAAGCCAAGAAGTCAATGCATTCAGAGAGAGCATCGAGCCAAATTCTACAAGTGAGGAAGTCGAGTCCCAGAGGGGAGAAGTGACTTGTTCAAGGTCACACAAGGAGTCAGCTGCAGAGCTGGGCTTAGAAGCCTGGTCTCAGGATTCCAGTCCTGAGACTTTTCTGTCCCAGCACAAGATAGAACAAACTAAGGCAAACAGGATGTCTGAATACCTAGTAAAATACTCCTACCTAAGAAGGGAAAAGCACTCTCATCTGTGAATTATTCAGGCAAGATCTCAACCCTCAACTTCTGCCACGAAGGCCTGCAGGGAAGTGGCGCTGAGCTGGCAGTGTGGAGAGGAGAGGAGACGGGAGGTCCTCCTTCTTTTTCCTTCTCTCCTTCCTGTAAGTCCCTGACTCCTTACTGCACTACTAGGGAGCCCAGGGTACTGCCTACAACCTCCTCTGCTTCCAAAATCCCTGGGGCTCCCGAGTCCTCACCCCCAGGTCCTGCCATGGGGTCCTATGGGCAGCAGCCACCAGGGGGCCCCACAATCTCACCGGCCATGACCTCATCTCCTCCACATGAGAAGAGGGGACCCTCAGGCCTTGCCCCACCTTCCTCCACCTGCTCATCTCCTCCCCGGAAGCAAATCCAAGTCCAGTGTCACACTAGAGAGACACCATAGGATCTCATTTTGGGGAGGACTTTGGAAAAGGGAAAAAAACTGAAAGGAGGATTCAATTTTTTTTTTTTTGGTGTGGACCAATTTTAAAGTCTTTTAATCTGTCACATCTTTTCTTTTTTGGCTGCAAGGCATGTGGGATCTTAGTTCCCTGACCAGGGACGTCCCTCAGATGGTTTCTAAGGAGTTACCATGCAGTTGGAGAATCTCGGATGTTTCTCTGGGCTCAGGCCCTGTTATTACAGGGGTGTCAGTTAATTAGACAGACCACAACAGCAAAGTGGACAGCCTGCTCCCCTCCACAGCTCGAGAAAGAGGTCGACTGCTCTCAGGGACCAGCGACGCCCAGTCTGCCCCCTGTAAGACCCAGCCTGGCCTCCCCTGGCGCCACCCACCATCCTCGTCCTCCTCGTCGTCGTCCAGGCCCTCCACGTAGCCCTCGGCGTCTGAGTCGGGGGCCTCCTTGTCGTCCCGGTCGTAGCCATCAAGATACGTGAGCTGCGGAAGGAGCTTGAACACGTTTTCTCGGTAGTCGTTCAGGTTGGTCACCTCACAATTGAAAAGGTCTAAGCTCTTGAGGTTTTCTAACTTTTTCTGCAAGAAAACAGCAAAGTCAGCCGGTGAGCAGGATGAGGAGACAGGTGGGCTGATGTGAGACAGCATGCAGAACTCATGGGAGAGGAGCAAACCCTGGTTTGGCTCCGCTTGGTTGTGTCACCCCTGGCGGGGAGCCTCCTGTTCATTCATGTGAAAGATGGGGGGCTGGAACTGAGGATCTTCAAAGCCTCACCCAATGCCAGCACTTCTGTTCTGCAACCACAGCCTTTGCCATAACACAGACAAGTTTGAAATTAACCTGGGGCTCTCTTGTTGCACAAGCCAAGAGCTCTGGAGCCTGCCCTGTGTCTAAGGAGCCAGAGAGGAACTGAAAAGGCCACAGGAATGCAAACTACCTCCTTCTGGGAATAATAATAATGGCAATTAATACTGCACTTTGTGTATTAACTCAGTTAATCCTCAACACACCAATAAAGCAGAAATAATTATTAGTTCATTTTATAGAAGAGGAAGCAGAGGGCAGAGAATTGGGTTTTGATCAGGCAGTCCAACTTCAGACCTGTGTTCTTACACTCTGCAGTACTGCCTGTCAAAAAGGACAAGAGAAAAACCAATGAAGGATCCAGATTTTGTCCACAGTACTTAATACCGATGGGTTTAGCTGACCGGCTCTGGTCCACGTCACACTTGTTGGGAGCTGGATTCTGATGCCCGGGAAGTGAAGGGTCACAGAGCTGGCAAGAAACAGCTACATCTTTCCAGTTCCCTCATCTTCCAGGAGAGGTATCCCACCTCAGGCCAAGTCCCTGCTCCAGTGGGTCCAGGCCTAACTGGTGATTGAAGAAACTGTCCCTCAAGGTCAATGTCAGCAACAAGGTCATTCTCTTGAGATTTCCTGATTTGAGACCTGGTCATTTTCAGCAGAAGGTCAAGGGTAGGGAGGGAGTTTGGGCTGTGGGCTGGGTGGGTGAGGCCCACCTCTCCCAACCAAATGCAGTTCCCCACTCTCAGGAGTGAGTGAAACACAATAATCACACCGATAACCAGGGAGGAAACTACAAAGACACGAGTATTCTAGGCCAAAGGAACACTGTGTGTGTGTGTGCACACATGTGCATACACAGTCTCCATAACTTGCCTCCCAAAATACACATACACAGAACTTCGAAGATTTTTTTTCAGTTTATAATAAAATTATGAAATCGAAGTTTCTAGGTAGATAAATATAGCTGCTTTCCCCTAGGAGATCAGAAGAAGTCCTAAAAGAAAGTTCTATGGGAAATCTATTCTCATAGTTGACCCCATGCCACAGATTGGCAGGTAAAGCCTGAGTTTGGAGGAGAAATGCCAGCCTCCCATTCTGCCACACAGGCACATCAACCAGCCCCTCAAGTACCCACAAAGTACAAGGAATGCTTTTTGGACAAGAACCAAAAACTGAGAGATGCCCCAACTGCCACCTTCTATACCCAGAAAAAGGAAACGTGCAAACTTAGCCAAATATCCTTATGGCCCTTTCCTGATTCTAAGGTGGCCAACTTAACGAAGTAATTCTTACGTATATATTTATGCTAAGTGTCAGTTTAATGCAGTAGTATCTCTATATTTCAAAAAATAGAAATCAATGATTAATTAATCAAAAATTAATCAATGGTACATCTTACAGTTGATTTCCTTAAAGTCAAGTGAATACTTTCATTCGGATATGGGTAACACAGAAACTGCTATTCTGACCATGACCTGACCTTTTCTGGTGAGTGTATCCTGAAGTCTGGGTGTGCTCAGCTCTATGTGGACAAGCAAAGGAGGACACGCTGCCCAGGTCTTTGAGTCCATGGTCACCATCATAGCCAGGACTGCTGACCAGGGTCACTCTTCTCTACACCCTTTAGAGAAGTGCATGGGGCTCCAGTACCATACAGCGTTCTGTTATCCCAGGGCACCTGCATCAGGCCCAACCCACCTTCAGAGGCACCAACCTCTGGGCAGTGACCCAAGGAGAAAACAGGCAGCCACCTTCAGGGCCGGCTGAGTTCCTGGATGGCCCCTCTCTCCCCCAGTGAGAGGCACAAGCCAGGCTCTAAGCCCAAAGAAACGACAGCTCGGGTTTCCAAAGCTGAGTGGGAACTCTAAGAGGAAAAGCACCAAGACCAGAAACTGAGGCCTGGGTCCTACAGCATCCTTCACACCCTCAGGCTCTGGGTTAAGCTCTCTTAACTTCTAGAGGCCTCAGTTTCTCTATAGACAAAGCAGAATTCTATCTCATAGCACATAATTAAACACAAAAAGCATGTCACACAAATGTAAAAGTAGCATTTCCTGGTATCAACCCCTCCCATCCCAGAGGAGAGGGGAGGCCCCGATGACTCACCAGTGGCTCTATTGTGCTGAGGTCTTTAATTTTGTTGCCACTTAAATTTAGATGCGTGAGGTTCGGACACTTTTCTGCCAATACTTCCAGGCCCCCTGAGATTCTGTTATCACTTAGTTCAAGCTAAACGAGGCAGGGAGAGAAAAAGCAGAAATGACTCTTAAAATGAAGGCTCTGGGCTCAGGCGTTCAGCTCTTTACAGACGGGCCAGGAAGGGAGTCAGCTCAGGGAAGGGGCAGATGTGCTGGAGCTTGGCCTGGCCCCCCTGCAGTTATGCTCCCTCAACCTGGAGAAATGACCGGGTCCTCCTCCCTAGCCCAGCTCCCAGGCACACCTGCGCCTCCGTTCTATTTACCTTCTTAAGTTTGTTTAACTTTGGTAAGTTTGCGACTGAGGTGAGGCCGACGTTGATTGTACTCAAGAACTCCAGTTCTTCAAATTCATCTGTGAGGCCTTCGATTTTGCCTTCATTCGACCGACAGTTGTCCAGGACAAGCTCTTTTACCTGGGAAGGGAAGGAGGGAATGAATCAATCGGGGTGAGGAACGGGGGTTGAGGCCGGGGATGGGGGGAGGACAGGAGGCAGACCAGGAAGCCTTTCAGCGCCAGCACCCACCCTGGTCTTTCTCTGCTTTTAGCAACACTGAGGCAGGGTGGGGAGAGGTGCTGGGGTGACTGGAACTGCAGAACCAGGGGACCCTTCTGGACAGGCATCTTGGCTGGACCGGAGAAGACAAATCCAATAACCCCACTGCTGACAGCAAGGTTGGGAGTTTCTTTCCAACCCCGCTGCCGCACCTCAGCCCCCAGGCTCCCCACTGCACCAGCCACAATGCTGTTAGGGAACCTCTGGGGCTTGACATTCCTTCTGAGCCCCTCACCCCAGGGTCCACCATGGTCCCAGCCTGACCACCTTCCCCTCCTCAGTCTCCACCGTCTTTTCACCTCTGAGTCCATGACCCTCTGCGTGCGGATGGGCCCCGGGATGTACCTGAACCCTACCCTGCTGCCACAGTCAGAGCCAGCCCACCCAGCCTGGCAGTCATCACCTGGCCACTGGCTTGGCCTACCCCACAGTAAGGGCTGCAGGCCAGGGGCCCAGCAGACTCTCCATTCTGTAGACCAGTGCTGTCAAACAGAACTTCCTGTGACGATGGAAACCCATCCAGGAGAGGAGCCACCAGTCACATGTGGCCCGGTAAGCTGAGACTGAGGAGCTAAGCTTTAAACTTTATTCAGCTTTAATCAATCAAAATGCAAAGAGATACATTAAAGTTACCACATGGAATACCACAGTTCTAAACTTTGCTCTTCAGGTCCTGAGAGCCAATGTGCAAGGAAAATGGACATCCACAAGCCCAGGATGAACCCACACAGAAATGCTGGGCTTGGCAATGTCCAGAAGTTGGTCTTTGGAGATACCTCTGTGGCCCTGCAGGCCTCCTGCCTCCCTGGAGGTGGTTCTGCCCTGTTAAGAGACCTTAGAACCCCTCTCTTATCTTCTTATCCAGAAATTGGGCCCTAAGCCCTTTATTTCGAATGAGGGAGAAAGAACTGATAAAGAGCTACAATCTCACTGGGTTTTTAAAAGGCAGATTTGGCTACAGGAGAGGGTCCAGGCTCCAGCACAGATGGTAGGGAGACAGTCTGAGGAAGAGTCATCAGCTCTCAAGCCTGCCATGACCCAGGGGTGTCAGTAAGGGATGCCAGGGTGCCTGGCCTGCCAGCAGATGCCCGGAGCTCTCCACTCCTGTCCTAAGCTGATAGGGGGCTGCTCCCCAGCCTTCCATGGACGGTGGGTGCCTTAAAGGTGATTCCTCCTGGCTGCAGCTGGTGGCTTGACACTGCACTCCCACCTGCCTGGTCTCTGCAACCTCCAGGAAACGTGTACTGATGTTGCCTGGATCTGATGCTCCCTGGGACTTCCATCCCTAGGTTTAGATTTCTCACCCATGGGTCACTTGAACCAGGCCTGTCCTGTCGACAGCAGTCCTGCATTATCATTCCTGCCCCTCACAGCCTTTTTTCCTCCTGGATAAGCGAACAAGGCCTATCCTAACCAGTCACTGTCCAGGGCTGCTCCCCACCTCTGGGCAGGTCCATCTGCCCAGGGTGACTGTCCACCACAGTGGTCCTCTTACTCGGGCATCACTGGGACATATGTCCACATGGGAGAAGAGAATCCCCAGCAGGTGTTGCGCCCCTCCCTCAGTCTGCCCTTGCCAGAGGTCAGACTAGGAGAGCTCAGGGCCTGTTTGGGCCACAGCGCCCTGCAGGTGCCCTGCTGTCTTCTTCCTTGGTGGAGAGAGGTGGCCTGCTCAACTCAGGACAGGAGCAATTTGGCAGGAGGGGTGAAGCCAGGTGCAGCAGCTCCTATCCAGAGCCAGCAAGCTCCCAGCCAGGAACCGGCGCCAAGGCCCACCTTTCCCTTGGATCTGAGATGGGGGAAGTTAAGTCCTTTCCCCCTCTTCAGGGGAGGACAGATGTCCGGGTCAAGCCCCCTTCTCAAGGTCACCGGCAAGAGACGGGGAGGAAACCCCGTGAGGCCTTCTGCCCCAGGGCAGGTCAGTGCAGAGCCAGGAAGCCAGGTCTTTGGGGAGCGAGTGCCACCTCCTTCGTGGGCAGCTCTTGCTGGGGTCACACGACTAGGCTCCTTCAGTCACTCCTTTCCTTGGAAGGCCCTGGGAATTCTTTAAGTTCCATTACGGAAAGACAAATATGAGGAGGCTTTCCAGTCCACCTTCAAAGATTTCAGACATGTGGCTCTCTAGAGGGGTCAGGGCTCCTCTTCTTGTGGCCAGCAGCCAAGGAGGAGGCCTCAGTAAGGGGGGCCAGGGGGCGGTGCTGCGGAGCCAAGGGAGTTCCTCCGGGAAGTCTGCCTCTCCCAGAACGGCTCAGTGCTGCCTGGGGATTCTCCAGATAGACCCAAGGTTCCAGTCCCAGCACCATGCCCAAACGGGTGGCCATTCCTCTTGGGGACAATATGCAAGACACCACTACTAACAACAATGATTGTTTCTTCATTAACAACAATCAAGGGCTCTTTCCTGAGCCCTCAGCAGGCACTCTTTGCAGGCGCTGTCTCATCTGATCCTCATAATCGCCCCATGGCGTGCTCCTGGGGTGCTGTCCTCTTGTACAGCCAGATCAGAACCACTGATCCTAAAGCTGCAGGAACAGGCCCCGATGGTCAGTGTTGCCACCGATGAGGAGGCTTTCCTTGCTGTTCCCAAGCAGGGTACAGGTTCTCCCAGACCCCCGAATCCAATCCTACAAACTACCCTGACTGCACTAAACCCCCTTCAGCCCCTTTTCTAGCTGTTCCACTGGTGGGATGGGGGCTACTCCCAGCTGTCCCCACCCTGGTTACACTTCCTCGGTAACCAAAGCACAAAACCTAACCCAACCCCCATTCCAATGACACTGCAGTCAGGAGCAAGGATCTGGACAAAGGCCGGGGGCCTGAGACCCCGCTCCTCCCCAAGGAGCAAAAAGCTGCTTCCCATCACTCGGAAGGGAGAGCCTACGGTGTCTGGAAGGCCAAGTGGCTGCTCCAGGTCTGTGGGGCCTTTGGGATCCCCACGGTTTCTGCATTTCCTTCCTGGTGGGGTTTCAGCACAGTCTGGGGAGAGATCAAAGTGGGTGGGGTAGGTGGGCTGAGGCTTACACCCTGAGGTTGCTGATATCACCAGAAAGCCCAAACCACGGGGGAAACCCACAGTTTCTTTGTGGGGTGATGAGTCACATTGGGGATGGCAGGTAAGCAGACTGTGACGTGTCTGTAATGGACCAAACAGGAAAAAACAAAAGGTCCAGTCCAACAGCTGACCTGTCGAAGGCATGGCATCCAGCCCTGTTCCACCTGCTTCCACGCAGGGCCACGCTTTCTTACAGCTCCAGGGCATGTTTCAAAACGTCCAACCCACCCCAAGCTTCCTTAAATTGACTCTTAGAAATCCTGCTGCAATTCCAGCCCACTTCCTCCCGTCTCTCCTTAGTGCTGCTGCTGCAAACCCTTCCTCCATGTGAAGAGAACATCCTTGTTACATCCAGGGTGTGTTCTGCTTAAAACAGAAAAAAAAAAAAGTAAGGCCCATTCCCCCCTGCCAAACCCTGGGTGTGAGCTAAGTGCAAAGTTAAAATTAAACTGAAAATTTGTACTTTGGGTTTAAACTCTCTCCCAATCCCACTGGCCGTTTAAAAATACCAAAATGTGGTTACTCTCTCTAGAACCAACGACTGGACTTACTCTGCTTCTATCAGGAGCTTTTCAGTCACTCCAATGACAACCTTCCACAGGAGCCTTTGGCTCATTCCTCAAGTGTTAACACCTAAGAGGTGTATGCATATTCATACTCGGGCCCCCCTGGAGATGACAGCAGGGCACTGAAGGTTCCTAAGAAATCAGACTGCCCGGCTCTGGCATTTCCTGAAAAATGTGTCCCCAAAGCAAGACGCGGCAGTCATTTCTCACCAAGGGGAGCTGAACCGTCCGTGATAAACATGAACACATTATTACTCTAAGGAAGAACCCGTTGCTTGTTTCAAAACTGTGAATCTTGTCTTCACAGATCTCTCAAATTTGACCATTCTTCTCTACTGCCAGCAATGTGGTCCTGTTCACGGTAGTCTAAGTCACTCTAGATTTGATTCTGCTTCCAAATGGGGTCTCTGTGACAGCAGGAATACTGGACTACTGGGAACAGACCTCTACCCGGAGGCCCAGCCCAGCTGGCTGAATGACCCTGACTCTATCCCTGAGGTCTCAGGCTCTGCCTTGCAGAAAAGGGACAATGATATCTGTTTAGCCTATAAAGCACAAACTCTGGCCTAGAAAACATTCTTGGCTTCCCGCCGCCTCCGGGAAAAAAAAATCAAGGTCCTAAACTGACCTAAGGAGGCCTTCTACTCTCAACCTCAGCCAACTTCCTCCAATCTCATTGCTCCCCACCCCACCTCTCACCCTTGCCTACAGACCAAGTTAAGCCCCCCTCCCCAGGAAACCTTCAGCGCCCAGCTCTGAGCATCCCCGGGCACCGAGGGCAGCTGCCACATGAATCATTTAATCGTGTATTAAGCATCCGATCCTCCTAGAGGTCAGGGACTGTCCTTCTCCGTAATCAGCCTAGTGGGGAGCGGACAGCCGAGCAACTGCTTAACAAATGTCCTGTTTATCGTGCCGGCCACAGCACTCGGTGCCAGGCATGCAAAAGGAGACACACCATTGTGAAATTAACAGTGCAACTGGTCTGACACAGGTTGAACAAGCCCTCCGTTTTATAAACAATAACAACATGTTCTGGTGTGTCTTGCATCTGCCAGGCAAGCCCCGTGAGGAGCTTGGTCAACAGTGCACCCTCCTCTTGACCTGACCCAGTGCTCTGCAAGCAGGTTCTCTTGCCTGTAAGAAACCCCCTCTCCCCACCCAGCAAGCTCCTGTGACACTGTCCACCTAAGCAGCGGAGGGGACGCGGAGCCAGTAACGATCCACAGCTGGGGCCCCTGCCAGCAGGAGGTGTTGGGGGCAGGCTAGGAGACAGACAGCCAGTAAACAACTCCGGTCCAGTGTGCCAGGGAGCAGGCCCGAGGCTGGAACAGGGTGCATGCTGCACATGCCTCTGCCCGGACAGGACGGACACGTTGAGCACAGGCAGGAGGGACCCAGCGAGACCAAGAATCAGGATGCACTCTAGCAACGCCAGGGCTGGCCAGACAATCTGCAGGGCCCAGTGCAAGATGAAACTGGAAGATAAGAATCCCCAGACACTGACAGCTCCCCAGACACTGACAGCAGCGCATTAAACCCAAGAGTGGGGAAGGACCTTCTAAACATGTGGCCTGTGTGGTCACACAGGCCACAGGCCCGTGGAGCTGGCCTGGGTTTAAATGGACAGCTTGGGCCTAAAGCAAAGCCCTCTCAAGGCTAGAACTAGAGAGAAGGAAGCTCAAGAGAGGACTGCTCTTTATTTTTCCAGCACTTCCTGAGGCAACATAGAGAGGTGGACAGAAGGCAGGCTCTGGAGGCAAACCGACCTGGCTCAAGTCCAAATTTCCCTTCGCAAGCTCATCACCTCACTTCTCCTGAGCTTCTGTTTCCTCCAACGACAATAGTGCCATCACCCGGGGTTGGATTAGATGAAATAATGCGCAGAAAGCACCCCCAGCTTGGAAAAAGCCAAGCTCCTTGACCCCCAGCCACCTTCACTGCTGTCCACGGTCAAGGGACAAGAATGGGCATCAAGGGAGACCTGCAGCTCTGAGTCCCCTCTGCCGCCCGCAGGGCCCTTTCATGGAATGAAGGCCTCTCCAGGTTCTAGAGAGCTGAGAATGGTGTGCCCCGAAGACAGGCCTCTGGATTTTACAGCTACACCTCGTTTTCTTTAGTTTTTCCCACTCGCCTCGAAGTCTGATCTCTCCTTTCTCCACATGGGCACGCAACAAATATTTGTAACTATGGTTTCAACCTTGTCAGTCCCTGACCAATCTAGTTTTCAGGTCCCAACCTTGCCACAGAAGAAGACTTAAATCAGATTGACCCCGTGTTTTTTTGCTGCTCATGGGTTTTAAGTAGGTCACCTTTTAAATGGGCCATCCCCTGTTGCAGATCCCATTTCTAGCTCGAAGGCCAACCTAAGACACCAAGGCAGCAGCGAAAGGGGCTTCTTCCTAGAGGTGCTCCATACGGATGATGGGTGACTGGTTTTGTCCTTTTAGCCATAAAGTCTCTAGTTTTGCTTAACAATCAGTGTGGCAAAACCTGCAAAAATCAGTCAAGTTCCATGGGGGAACCATCAGGCTCTGGGGGAAAAGTTGGACATCGATTTCAAAAGCTTAGAAAGGCCTTCAGGATCATCTAGGTCAGTGGCTTTCTGACCACAACCCACAGTAAAAAAGACATCGACACCTTGGCTCAGCACACATGTATTTTCGTGTGTTTACATGCACACACAGAGAAACAAAACTTACCCTGTTACAATTTTCCTTTTCTATTACATTAAAAGAAAAAAATTAACCTGATCCACAGTTTTCAAAATGTTGCTCTAGTTTAGCTCTCTTTTTCTAGAGGAAGCAGTAAGGTCCAGAGTTGGCTGAGAGCCCAGGAACCCCAAGCTGGGTGCTTCTCCAGCCACAGCACACCACTGCTCTGATCAGAAATCACAGTCCCCAGTGGAAGACCCTGGAACCAACCATGAAGCTCTCTCACTTCTGCTAACAGGAGGTTATTCTTCAGCCTTAATGGTAGCTAAGACTGGGATCTCCACACTGCATAAAGATCTTTTAAATTCTTAACTAAGGGGCAGGGTCCTACCTTACTTTAATACAAAAAAATCTCTCCCAGAAAAAAGCATCTAGGTCTCTGGATTTTGTTTGTTTCCTACAATAGAGCTCTGAAGGCACTGGGTGGGAGCACATGGCCGCGGGAAGTCGGTGACGCCATCCTTATTATTTTAGGGAACCATGGAAGGCAGGCTGAGGCTCGCTGCGCCACTAATGAAGCTATCGGCAGGGCCCGGGTAATAGGCTAAGCGCTGGCTGGGGGAGGGCCTGCATTAACATAAACCCTGTGACTGGCTCCCTCGCCGCCTGGAACCGGCTTCCTACCTCCTCCCCCAAGCGTGGGGAGGACTGGGCTTCTGCCTCAGCAAGGCAAAGACGGAGGAGCTGGTGCCACTGCAGATGCTTCCCGGCCAGAAGATCGGACTCGGCGGTAAAGTGATGACTGGCACAGTTGGTGCAGGACCTGGGCTGTGGGCTCAGCAGAGGGGCCTGGCTGGGCAGCGGCCCTTCTCGTGTCAAGCCTTTGCTTTCCTCCCCTAAGCCTCACTCTTTCCTTCCAGCCAGTCAGTTTCCCCTCCTGCAGGAAGCCTTCCCTGACTGTCCACCCCTTGAACTACCCATGCTTAATTTAAGAGCAGGTGAACAATTCCCAGAACAGGGGTTGGGGCGGGGGGGGGAGGCCCAGAAGGCTGTTTGGGAGACAGGAAGTGGGGAGGAGTCAAGCTGGGTCTGACTTTAGTGTGTGTGGGTGTGTGTATGTGTGTGTGGTGGGGGGACAGCGCAGTGGGAATGGGGGAGCTGAAGGTTTTAGAACTGGTAAATGACACAATCAAGTGAAAATTTAACAGGCTGCATCTTTTAAGTAGCTGTCCCTTGCTACCTTCAGTGGGTACTGGAAGGTGTGAGAAGTAGGAGTTGGAAGCAGACCCCAGTGAAGGCTTGGTCCTGCTGGGCTGTGTTTGAATGGAGACCGGGAGAAGGAAGGGTGGCAAGATGCAGAGAGGTACAGTGCCCAGGATGCTGGTCAGGAGGCCTGATGACCTGGACTCTGGGGCCCACTTCGCCACTACTTGCTATGGGCCCCGAGGGGAGTCGTGTCCGACTCTCTGGGCTGCTGCAGTACCCTAACTCGCACACTGGACTGACAGACACAAGATCCCTTCTAATTACAAAATTTTGAGGGTCTGTCCACTTTTAGTCTTAGCCCACATCAAAACTCAGTCACTGGTCCCCAAAAGGAGGTGGGAGATTTTATGGGCCAGAGAAGCCCAGTATTCATCACTGAGATGCCAAAAAGGAAATCTGGACTGCCAGGCAATTACCGGGATAATTATTGAAATTCGAAAATCAATCATGTTGTCTCTTATAACACACCAGGATCATAAAAACAGCCCCCAGGGCTGAAGGTGTTGGATTTCCAATGTGGGAGACTGGCACCACCCGTCTGACGCCTGCCACCTCACAGGACAGCTGGGAGCAGGCATCTCAACTCATGGAGTTGTTCGGCCTGCTCTACAGTCCTGTGGTTCATAAAACTTCCACGATTATCCAACAGCCACAGCACTGGCCCTGTGCAACAGAAGACCCCGAGGAGACAAGAGCAAGGCCCAGAGGGCAGAGGGGTACATCTGACACGACCTTCCCAAAACGCTGCTTTGATCACGTCAAGTCCTGTCACTCCTTGTCCACAAGCCTCTAATGGTCATGGGAGTCCAGTGTCAAATCCAGAGGAGGATCCCCAGCCCCCCGAACATCAACGCCTCCGACTAAAACCCTGTGCCTCTTCCAGGCGCGTCCCTGCCTCCCCCTCTGCCAGCCTCCCTGACTTCCCGCAATACGGTGACACCACCTGCTGCTCCCTTCCCATGTTACACTTTACAAAGGGCTCTCCAGGTATTACACTTCACTGAACCCGCTGGCAACTGGGTCCCACCCCAGGGACACCCGCCCCCGCGCCCGTCCACCCACCAGGGTCCTCCGGGAGCCGCAGCTCGGCCACAGGATGCCTGGCCGTCTCTCCTCCTGTGGTCTCTCCTCTCAACAGTCTTGCTGAGGTCTGACGTCCCAGTGTCCCCTGCTGGTGCCCTGCCCAGAGGGGCTGGCTAAGTAGTCAAACTGGACTGGGTCACTTGAGAGGAAAGGGCGGAGTAGGGGAGGGAAATAGTTCTGACCCTTCATTCACTTTTGAAAGCAAAGCACCCGGCTAACTCCACTGGGGCAAATCAACAAAAGGTACAAAAATGGCTTCCTGGGCCCCAAACCAATTTCCAGGGATTTCAGCCCTGCTGGGCTGGGACCACTTGTGGAAATCCCACCAAGTCCTCAGTCAGCAGGGTCTGAAAAGAGAACACGGCTCAGGGTCTCTGCCATGGGTCTGGTGTGGACAGTGACAGCTACCCACCCCCCAGGTACCAAGTGGGTGAATGGTCTGCAAACAGAAAATAATTCATTTCCTTAGCTTCATCACACGGTGATCCATAGGCCGGCAGTTCACAGCTCCTGCCGCCCAGCCCTGGCGAGCAGCACAGCCCACCTAAGACGACACCACACCTTCAGACACAGGGCTAGCCGCCTCCCACAGCCCTTGTATGGGCCTCTGCCTAACTTCCAGCTGGCTTTAGAAAAGTGCTTCAGAGAACCAAAGGACCCATCATCACACCTCTGGGGAACCACTGGATCTAATCCAGCTCCTCGGGCAACTGACAAAGCCAGGTGGAAACCAGCCCTGTGACTTACCCAGGGTCACAGAGCCCACCATGGAACTGAACCCTGGACCATTCTTATCCTCCTAACTTAGGGCCCACACCCCAAAGTCGCAGGTTTCTCCATGGTGATCTCCTTGCAGCAAGAGGAAACAGAGGAGGAGAAAGAGAACAGCTGTTAGGAAAAGAGCCCCAGGCCTGAACCTGACCCTCTTTGTGCCTGGCCTGCCTCCCCACGTGGCCCAGGAGGGCTGGCAGGGCAGAAGAGGTGGGGGAGGCTCAGTAGACTCGGAGAAGAAGCCCTCGACCTTGGCCTCCTTCCCTGCCACCTCTACCCAAACGACAGCCGCATTGGCAACGACAGGAGCCGAGCAAACACCGAGGCACGGAGGGCCTCGCGTCCAACCACCGATCGGAAACCGCTGATTTGGGCAGAAATGGGCACCAATCATGCAAGAAAACCTGAGGCTGAGGACCGAAAGTTTTCTCTATCCAAGACCACAAAGCAAATTAGCCAAGGGTCACACATAAGAAGCGATCTAATCTCTTTCTCCCTTAGAGAAATGGCAGCTTGCCTTAGTCTGGAAATTAAGCACTTGTGGTAAAAGTATTGGTGACCGAAGTGCAGGAAAGGCTAAGGAGTAATGTTAGTTCCATATGCCACTAGCTGGAAGGGGGAACACGGAAGAGCAAGGACGGAATGGGAGCCGAGCGGCGGGTGGGAGGAGGCGAGAGGGCTGGATCATGGAGGGAGAGGAGGAGAAAGACAGACACTGGGAAGAGGACACGGGCAGCCAAGAAAGGCAGAGAGGAAGAAATCAAAGGCTCCGTGGGTTTTTCTTTACTTCCAGAGTTCCAGCCTCTTCACCTCGATCTTGGTGGTAGAACTTTGCCCGTATTGACTGCTTTTTTAAAAAAATACAGTACAGGTTGAATTCACTGCTTTTCACAGATTTATAGCTGCTTTAATCTCGAAATGCCAAAAACAAAGACAAAACCTAAAAACCTTTATGATTCTTAAAGAGTTAGGGAGGGGCTGGACAAAGAGACGATGTAAAAAGAAGAAAAAAAAAAAAAGTCTAGGGACTTCCATAGTGGTTCAGGGGCTAAGAACCTGCCTTTCCATACAGCGGACCTGGATTTCACCTCTGCTAGGGGAACTAAGATCCCACTTGCTGTAAGTCAAGTGAGCCTGCATGCTGCGACTACTGAGCCTGAATGCCACGACGAGAAAGTCCGGGCGCTGCAACAGAGCACACATGTGCCAACCAAGACTCGATGTGGCCCAAAATAAACAAACAAACAGAATAATATTTAAAAAAAAAGAGCCTAGAGATTTTACTCTTCATCACAAGGTCATAAAGAAGCTCCCTGCCAAGGCAGTTAACACAGACAAGGCCGCCCCTGGTTGTGGTGACAGAAACAAGGCAGGTGGACTGAGGGTCCTCGGTCAGGGTCCCAGAACATTCTGCTCTGACGGGACCAAACCTTAAGTTCCAACGCCTGAAACAAACCTGAGGAAGGCGACAAGGGTGGGGAGCCTTCTGAAAACCATGACACTGGAAGAACAATGGAAGGAATCGGTGATGTTTAGGCCAGAGCTGAGGTAGACTTATGATAGCTGACTCTCCAACTGTTTAAAGGAGTGAGTCCTCTGCAAATACATTTATTCTGTGTTCTCCAGCGGCTCAAGAGCCAAGATCAGTGTGCAGGAACTACAAACAGGCAGTTTTCAAGCCCAGCGTAAAACACAAGAGAGTATTTAAATCTTTACAGCTGTCCCACAAAAGAAAGGGCTGCTCTAAAAGAAAAAAAAAAAAAAAAAAAATCAGTGAGTCCCCTGTCCCCTCCACTGTGTATGCATACACGTTGGAGGCTGCTCAGTGACTGCAAAGAACTGTACACATAAACAGCACTGAACAATTATTAAATGAATTAATAATATTGTGTAACGAAGCTCTGCAAAGAGATGAGCCTCGGGTCTTTTCACCTCTTAAAATGCTATTACTTAATGTATAGGCCCGATTTACTCATTCAACAATATTTACAGAGTATCTGTCAGATGCTGGGCACCCGTCGTAGGCAGTGCCCAGACAGCAGTGGCCAAACCTGGGTGCCTAGCACATGGATTTACCATCTAGCGGGAAGTGAGATAATAAGACAATATGTGTATATGTCTATACTCACTGTTGTTGCTCAGTCGTTAAGTTGTGTCTGACTCTTTTGGGAATCCATGGACTGCAGCCCTCCAGGTTCCTCTGTCCATGGGATTTCCCAGGCAAGAATACTGGAGTGGGTTGCCATTTCCTTCTCCAGGGGATTTTCCTGGACTAGGGATTGAACCCATGTCTCCTGGATTGGCAGGTGAATTCTTTACCAGGGAGCCACTTGGGAAGCCTATATGTCCATATACAACATATATAAATGCTCCAAAGGGGGAAAAAAAGAAAGAACCACAACCGTGATGAGGGAGAAGTTTACAAAGTCTACCAGGGAAGGCCTATCCGAGCTGAGCGTTCACTGGGGACTTGAAGCCAAGTGAAAAGAGGGCAGAGGGAACAGCCTGGGAAAAGAACCCAAGCAGGGGGCTTGCTTGGTCCTTTTGGGGAACAGCTAGGACAACAGGTGGTGGGAACAGAATTTGTGAAAGAGAAGGAAAGTGGTGGGAAGAAAGCCACTGTCACACGCACTCATGCACACCCATGGACATTCTACACCTAACTGGTGAAGGATGATAGATTTCACAAGCAACAGAAGGCAGAACTAGAACTGTCTGAACCACAGCAATGGCAGTAAGACCCAAGAGCTGACCATAAGCCAAGATTTCTTTTGCTCTTCCTTAGAGGAAAAACAGAGTGTTAGTCAGGATTGTGCTCACCCAATGTCTCCAGTATACCTGCTGCCTTGGCTACACCCCTGGGAAATAGCCTATGGCAGAAGGTTTTGCTTATGAGCGTGTGGGTGCATAAGAAGTAGTTAGAAAATGTGGTTTCGTTCCAGGCTTTACCATTCAGAACTGTGTGGCTTAATTTCCTCATCTGTAAAATGGGGAGAAGAATATCCCTAAAAACCCCACAGGTCTCTGTGGGACCAGATGAGGTAAACTGTGGTGTCCCGGAGGGCACAGGGAGGAATTTTACAAGCAAGTTTTGTACCCAGAACTTGGCACCCCAGGGAGCTGAGAGGAGGTGTTATGTAGCTCTGATTTCCCCACACTGCCTTTCACTTAGCTAGCAATAAATGTTTGCTGAACTGAAAAGCATAAAAATAACCTGGGAAAACATTCTGCCATTTTTCCCTTCCTATTAAATGGTAGCACTTTGCCAGAATGCTCAGAACAGTCTCTCTTCTCGGAGATCCTTCACTTTGGGGGAAGAACCAACTGAGTCACATCAGGGCAGAGTGTTCAGAGGATAAAGTCCCAGGATGGGGACGGGAACAGGTCTGACTCCTCTGCAGAAGGCTCCTGGCTCTCTGTGTCACCCCAGGCTTTCTCCAACAGCTTGAGCTGATCCAGGTCCAGGCCACCAATGAAAGAAGGGACTGCAGACTAGGATAGGGTCGGCAGCTCTTGGAAAAGCCCATGAAAACCAGAGACACACAACATATACAACATGCCATCCAGATGAAGCCTTGATCTAATCAAACTGCCTTGATGCAGACAGGGAGAGAGAAGACCAGATACACAGAACAGCTGAAGTCATTTCCATTCTTTCTTTTTCAATAAGTAACACATTCATTCTAAAGGTCTCAAAACCAAAAAACATAAGATACACAGTTCATTCTCCCTTCCATCCTGTCCAATTAACTATTAAGTATCCTTCCAGAGTTTGTTTACATACGTACAAATTCAGAATCTTATTTTTCTCTCCCAAATTAGCATATTATATATTGATCTTTGCCTTGCCCTTTTCCATGAAGTTTGTTATATCTTTTGCTGTAATGTTGCAATATAGATAAGCTGGCACATGTCATTTTGCATTCATCCAGCTTATTAACAAATGAGATGGAATCAAGACCCCACTTCTGATCTGCAGGGCAGCAGTCGTGGAGACTTGGGAGTTCTAGAATCTAATGGGCTCACCACTGTACCCATGTGGACAAGTTATCTCGCCTCCAGCCACTCAATACTACTACTTAGAACCTGCCAAATGCTACTAGTTGCACCAGGCTCCAGTGGTAAAGGTATCCTTCCCTTTTGCCCCCAGTGTCCAGTGTGGGATGGACAGGCAGAAGGGACCACTACAGCACCCAGAAGCAAGTTTAGTGTGCCTCAAAGGCCATCTGACCTCTGTGTACTTATCTCGCTATCTGGTAACGGGGTGGCCACATCTGCACCTTAGGGAATATTTAAAGGATTAAAACATAGTATCTGCCAAGTACCTGACATGAAGCAAGGCTTGGAGCAGGTGCTCAACAAAGGACAAGTCTAACTCCTGTCACAGGAGGAGTCTTGCTGATGGCAAGGACAGCAAGGTGTTCTAGGCAAAAAACACGGCACTGCCATGCCGTTCACCACACTTGCCTTACAGGAGGCTGGAAGGCACTATTAGTTTCTGAGGCAGCACTCAGGCCCCTAATTATGTCTTAGCCCACTTTTCTTGGAAAATGGTTTGGCTTTCTCCCACTTTCCAGACTCTCTTTCATAGTTTGAGGTCTCCTGGGTATGGCCCTCATTTGTGTGCACAAGCTCTCCTGTCTGAAGTACATTCAGAGTGGCCAGACACATATTTGTTAAGGCCCTGGCACAGAAAGGCAAGGATAGGCATGTGGAAAGGATTTTCCTGGGATTTCACTGACAGTGATATAAAATAATCATTTAAACAGAAAAAAATCTGAGGAGGAAAACCACTGAAACTCACATTTGTTTTGTTTACTCTGAAATGTGTTCTCTTTCACAATAATACACTTTAAAAAAAAATCAGAAATTCTGGCATCATCTGTTTTGCTTTCCTGGGGGAACAAATGCAGCAGACTTTATAACAGAAAAATAAATGGAAGTCAGGAGTCTAGAGTATTTCCATATTAGCAGCAGCTAAGAGGAGGCAAGAGGTCAAAGTTAAGATGCAAGGTTTCATGCACTACTGTGACGCCAATGACCTGGCTTTGCACCCAGCACAGCTCCTCAGTACTATGTGACCTTGAGCTAGTTCACTAGCTTTCTGAGCCTCACTCCCCTCCTCTGCTAAAGTGGGAATAACCTCATTTTGCAGTGTTTCTTTACAGATTAAATAAGAATAAATGAGTATCTATGTACCAGACACCGTTAACAGTTAAAAGCAAACAAAACACATAGAAAAGATATTACTTTCAATACTTAGCAAAAAAAGATGAAAATCTAGTGCCTTTAATTTGGAAGCTTAAAGCAGAACAGTAGGCATCAAATTATCCAGCCCCCCTAATACTGGGACGCCAGGCTCCTAACAGGCTGATTAATGAAGTCTTACTTCACCAGAAGCTCCTTTCATATTCATGCAAGACGCCTGCTTCCAGATGAAAACTCTCAGCCAATTAAAGCTCATCACGGTCCTTGGGAGAGGTGGGTCACAGCTGGATTTGTGACCTAACTGTGGGTTTCGCGATCTAAAATAAGCCCCGGGACCTGTGAGTCCTGCCTTACCACCCTTCATCAGAGGGTTTGGCAGGGTCTCCTTCTCCCACCCAAAGGCATCTGGCCCAACAAATCAAGTGGGAGGGCCTGAGAGGTCCAAATGGAATCCAAAACGTAGCAATAGGGCCCCTCAAGAAACTATTTCAGAAGGATGGAGAGAAGGTGTGCTAGGCAGGGAGAGCTTGTGGCTACCCAAACAGGGCCACATCTATGCCGAGACAGGAATAAGACCAGTTCCAGGTGGTGAGCCCGTGCCTGGGAGGCTGACTGGTGCTTACAGATGTTTCTGTTTCCCACCCCCCCCCCCACCCCAGCCATGAATGAGGAAATCAATCTACTACTGTTAATAAACATGATTTGGAAGTACCAATTTTTCAAAGTATGAGGGTCAGCTGGCTTGGGGAAAGGCCTAAGGTTGTCACTCTTTTGTATCATGTCATTAGCTCGTGAATTGGCATCTTAACCTCACTAGGTCTCAGCTTGCTTCTAGCAAGATGATTCATAGATACTTTCAGATGGAACATTCTAAGGTTCCGGCTCCTGGGGGCCAGAAGTCTAGTGTAGGTTACCTGAGTCTCTGTCAAATGCCACCTCCTCAGGGAAGCCTTCCTGGATTACTTATCTCCTTTAATACAGCTTTATCTGTCTCCATGGGACCTGTCACAGGAGCAGTCACACCTTTGTCTGGCTTACTGATGGTCTCCCTCTATGGAGTGGAAGCCTGACGTGGGCAGCCCAGATAATGTCCTTCTCCTGTTCACTGCTGTATCCAGAATGCTCAGGATGGAACCCAGCACACGGTAGGCATGCCATCAACACTGTAAGTGAAAATGAATGACCCTGCAGTGTTTTCCATCTGCAGATCTCTCTCTCACAACTCTTGTTAACAGGGACTAGCCAGCCAGCACTGCTCACCATCAGAGATATCTGGAGCCACAGCGAGCCTCCAGGGGCTAGCAAGCCATGTGCCCAATACAAGTCTGGCTTCCAGCACAGTGGACACCTTAGACCAGGATCCAGATCCCACTGGAGTTTAAGGCCAAGGGTATGGCTCAGAGGTGCTTTTTCACTTTCACCTCTGACTTTCCTGGGTGGCCACTCCTGACAATGACCACACTGGCCACGGGAACTGAGAGGAGATGGCCGAGTGCTGCAGAGGCCAGCTGTCTGCTCTGAACCAAGTACTCCCTTGGTTTTAAAAAGCCAGAGTGCCACTTCTGCTCCCGGACCGGCTGCTTTCCCCCCAACACTGCAACCTCGGAGGGTCCTACCTGAGAAGCCTCCCCAGGCTCCTAGACCACGCCTCAACGTACAGCGCTCGTCTCCAAGACACACAGAGGCATGTCTGCAACAGAGCCGCAAGCTAGACGGGGGCTCAGAGGAGAACCACTCATTATGGCAGCAGGCCAGCCTCTGCAGAGGCTGAAGGATCAGGCCTCCCAGACAGCGGAGGAGCTCCACTCAAGTCCACGCCTGCCCACTCTCCCTGGGCACCAGGGTACACCCGAATCCCCACGGGGAAGGGGAGACAAGCAGCAGGGCAAGGAATGCCCCGGTGACTGCGATGGCCTGTTCCTCGCCCTCCATGTGGAACAGGCCCCTGTGCCAGAACAGACAGATCCTCCCACCAGCTGCCAGGCGGGAGGCTGGAGGCCATATGACATCATCACAGCGCCTTCCCAATGCACCCAGCTGCAGGCGGGCTGTGCTGGGCTCTGCAAACCCTCAGTGCTGCCCTCCAACAGGGGGACTAAAAAGACACTGACCAATCCAAGGAGAGAAGGGCCACCATGTGCACCCCAAGGTGATTCCAGACTTAGTGGAAAGCCAAACACTGCTGCATGACCTAGAAATCCTGGGGACTTGTACATCTCGACATCACCTGGGATGGACACAACTTCCTCCCCTGCTTCCAGTGAGCCAAGGAAGACTTCCTGGAGGAGACTTCTCAGGAGCTGTTTGAAGGAAAGATGAAGGCCTGACCCAGAGGTCTGTAGCCAGGATGGAAGGTGAGAGGCGGGAGGGGCTGCTGACACACAGCACTCCGTGTAGAGAGCCCCTAACCCCAACCCCTGAGATGGGAAGGGGGAGCCTGGAGCAGGGGATGTCACTCTACTCCACCTCAACAAGAAACTGGGGGCTTGGTCCCTTGCCTGGGGCCCCTCCTGCCCTCGCCCACTGCCTGACAGCTCCAAGTAAGGTCTCCTTCTGAGGCGGGCAAAGACAGCGCTCCCAAGTACTCCCACCACACACAAGCTCAGACACCAAGCAAGGATGGCTGGCCCCCCTCGTTCCAGCAGCTCAATCAAGCCCAGGCTGGTTAGAATCTACGAACCTTTAGGGGTGGCCCACCTGGCATAAACCTTATTTCTTTTGGTCCTGACAATAGCCCCTGGGAAGAAAGTGTTAGTCCCATTTATATATGAGGCAACTGAGGCTCAAAAACGTGCCCTGCGATCGATCCTCCAGCCACTGGGCTCAGCAATCCCCATGCGGCTCAGTGCATCTGACTGATGGCCCTCTGGTTCTCTCTTTACAAAATGCCCACTGGCCTTGGTCCCTGGAGATCAAGGATGGGCCAAGTCCAGCCTTGCACAATAAATTCCACTTAGCACTCAGCAGCCTCATGAGTACAAGTAAATGAAAACTCACAAGTGTGATGAGCAGGAATGTGGGCACGTGTGAGATTTGTGTGGCCACGGTGGGTGGCCGGGGGCGGGGGCGGGGGGAAGATTAGCAGGGCAAGGACTGGGTACCAACACTCCAGTAGCTTAAATCCTGCACCCTCTTTCCTGTTTTCCGCGCTCCATATTGCTCTCTTTCAACCACTTAAGTTTACCTCTTCCCACCTGCTGTGAAGCTCCACACCCTGCCTCAATGTGGTAGCTCATTTCAAAGCCCCTTTAGAGGACTCTAAAAATACACAGACTGGGCACCACCCTCAGAGACTGATTCTGTAATGGGGTAGACTCTAGGAATTTCTCAAAATGCTCCCCTGGTGGTTCTGATACACAGCTGGGGCTGAAATCAGCCTTACCAACCACACACCTTTCCTCCTGCCTAATGGGCTGTGTTACATACACCTCCCAACTCTACCCCTGCATCATTCTGGATGCTGTGGACAGAGCCCATGCCAGTGGGCTCCCCTCATCCTCCCCTCCACAGCCACACCATATACACCTGTGGGTCAGACAGTAGCTCAGGTGGAAGCTGGTTACATTACATGGATGAGTCTCTCCCCAGGATGCACGCCCCGCAAGAAATCTACAAGTAATCCCTTTAAATTTACTGTAAGAGTTGCGCTCCCCACCAGCCCTCTCTCTCGCTCAGGCATCTCTTGCACCTTCTGCAAGAGGCATTAGAATCCACCGATGCAGACCTTCAGGGCACTTCTGACTGTACAGTCCCACCCAACCCTACTGAAGTGTTCCCCAGAAACACACAGGAACACCGGCAGACCTCTCTCCTCCAGGGTTCCCTCGGTCCTCCAAGCCTGCTCTTCCTGCCTGCTGCTTCTTTGACTCATTTCCAGCCTGCGGGTAGGTAGGAGAAAGCCTCCCTCCCCTGCACTGACCAGCTGAAATCTATGGCTGATAAAAATTCTCTCACCTCAGACACTTGCGGGCTTTTCTAAGCATCTGCAGGAGCAGCCCAGGGGTGTTTTACAGAACCAAGAAGACCCGAGGGAGCCTGGATGGGCCTGTGCACACGGTCTGGGCAGGCAGAACCCAGGTTACACGCAACAATAGATCCCCGAGCACACAGACACATGCATTTCTTGTATGGTGTGAACCTTGGTAACCAAAATTACAAATAAAGTAAGCAATCGATTGGAGGAGTGGTCTCCTAAGTGGACGATCCTCAGACATTCCACTGGGGTACTTGGGGTTTTAATATATTTTAACTTTTTAATTTTTTGGTGTTATTTTACAATGTACATATTTATAGGTAGTGTAGTGAATGCGTGCTCAGGCCCTGCAGTGATATCTGACTCTTTGCAACCCTACTGAACGTAGCCCACCACGCTCCTCTGTCCACGGAGTTCTCCAGACATGAATACTCAAATGGGTTGCCATTTCCTTCTCCAGGGGATCTTCCAGACCCAGGGATCGAACCTGCGTCTCCTGCACTGCAGGTGGACTCTTAACCGCTGAGCCACCGGGGAAGTCCAGTGTATGTGAATAATTCCTAACTAAAAGGCAGACATACCGGGGCCGGGACTCAGGTTCAGATTTTACTGACACAGGATATAAAACCCAGAAAAATGTGAGGACCGCTGGGCTGAGAAAGTGTGAATCAGCCCTGCAGAGGCAGGAGCTCACAGCGACCCAAGAAAACCTGACACCAAACCTGGTGATGTTTCAGATGCTTTGTTTCAGCGGCTCCGTGCTTGACTCACCAGACCGTGGGTGATGAAGATGACAAGAACGTGCAAGGACCACGGCTCCTTCTCTCAACCAGCACTTCTACAATGCCCGACACGTGCCAAGCGCAGTGCTGAGCCCAAACAGGCCCCTTCAAGCATGCAGTCTACCGGCTACAAGGGGACAGAGATGCTATTTTGAACACTCACATGCAGGAATGCCTAATTACAAACTGAAGCTCTTTGAAGGCAATTTCTGTAAGAGTTTTAGAACAAAAGAACGAGACCGACAGCTGAGGAGGGTTGGAGAGATGATTAGCTGCTGAGGAAGTGATGGGGGCAGTCCCCATGAGTAGATTTGAGGGCATAAACGGTGGCAAGTGGGGCCAGTGCAGTGCAAGCGGGGGTGGGGGGCAGGTGAGGAAAAAGATGAGAGCAAGAGGCAGACCACACAGGACCCTCACAGGTCTTACTAAAGCTTTTGGGCTTTATCCTAAAGAGAACGGTGTACTGTTAAGTACAGGGTGACACGATTACAGCTGCATTTTGCTAAGATCATTCTGACAAATTTGAGGCCTGGCTTCAAGAGGGCTGTGTGCAGGGGCAATCTGCTGGTAACCAGTAGAGAGTGCTATTTTGAATCGACAGGATCTGTGATGGATATAAAGATCACATGTGTGCATGTGGGGGGATGGAGGAGGCTGCAGAGGTCATGGGTTTCCACTGGACATGCTGAATGTGGGGTGCGGTGGGGACACTCAGGGGGAGACACTAGGTGCATCCTGAGCTCAGCCAAGGGGTCAGATCAGAGATGTTAACAGTAAACACCAGACCCCAGAAGGACAAAGCACCTGTAGCTGTCAGTGGGGAAGAACAAGATTTTTGTGAGGACAGGGAACACAAAACGAGAGAGCACTCAGGGCCTGGGCTTGACTGGATCCAATACTTCATGTCTGCAGAGAGCGAAAGGACCCCAGAAACTGAGGAGTGGCCAAAGCCATAGGAGGGATATTGGAGAAACGGAGAGGTAATGGGGAACATACCTCATGAACATCAAGGGTGGGAATACTGCTGCTGAGGAATCATAGAAAAGACGACAGTGAAGGCTTCTGGGATTGGGGGAGCTGTTTAGAAAGCCAACCAGACTGAGGAGGCTGAGGTGTGAGAGAAGGTAGAGACAATTCAGGAAGTTTGAATGTCAAATGGAAGAGAGATGGCCAGCAGCAAGAGTGAGACAAAAGATCAAGGGATGTTTGCTAAGACGGGAGAAACATCCCAAGCTTGAGAAGGATCCAAAGGAGTAGCTAGGCACCCAGGAGGGAAAAAACGGTAACTGAAGGGCAGGCCCAGGTGAGACCCAAAGCACAGCTGAGCTGGGCACAGGTTCGGTCTAGAAATTTCTTGGGAAACCTGGAGGTTTCCACTTTCTCTGAGAGGAAAGTAGACATACTTTTCTGCTGGCTGGGAGGCACAGAGTGGAGGGTCGGTGGGCAGTTTGTGGAGGACAGTCTGAAACAGTTGCTGGTGGTAATGACCAGGCGTGTCCAGGAAAAGGGCAAGTTGAAACTACTTGGAATTCAGTGCTGGGGCTGTTCCTTGACATGTAGATGCTATAACTACACAGAGAAACAACACATTCTCTGTTGAACTGCTTGTCGGGAAAAACAACTTCTGGCAAGTTTGAATCTCTAGCATCTAACCTCTTTTCCCATAGAAACAAATGTTACTCTTTGATATGTCTGTTGATAACGTAAGCTTTTTTTTTTTCCTAAGTGAACGCCAACTGTGGTGTTCCAGCAGAACAGACCATAACAACAATGACATCTAACGTTTATTGTATGCTTACTGTGTGCCAGACTGGGTGGTAGGTGCTATTACATCATCATTTACAGAGACGAGCAGGGAAAGTACTGTGACGTGGAGGGCTTGCCCAAGGGCTGGAAGTGGGGGCTACGAGTACACACCCAGGCCATCTTGGGGAGAGCAGGGGTCAAATGCACCCCTCACCCTGGAAATGTTCGAGCCCCCAGGCACCCAGTGCCGCACACTGGAGTGGTGGAGGGCAGCAGCAGGTAAGCAGAGAGAATGGGGTGGAGGAGCATGCTTGGCGGAGGGTCGCTGGCACATTCAGGACACTTGGGAGGCATCCATCCAGGCGGGAACTTAGGACTGCTATTGTCTAGTCACTTAGTTGTCTCTGACTTTTTGTGACCCCATGGACTGTAGCCAGCCAGGCTCCTCTGTCCATGGAATTTCCCAGGCAAGAATTCTGGAGCGGGCAGCCACTTCCTTCTCAGGATCTTCCTGACCCAGGGATCGAACCTATGTCTCCTGCATTGGCAGGTGGGTTCTTTACCACTGAGTCAATTTAGGATAGTGACTCCATAACGCTGGGAGAAGGTGAGGGTTGGGAACGAGTTAAGGAGAGCAGCTTGAGAACATGGGACCCAAGATGAGCTGGCTTAAGAGCAGGAGGAATCACTACTGACTCTTGGTGGAGAGATTTTACAAAGCTGCAAATGGCATTCCCATCACCTTCCCCCAAAATCAAACCACAAAATATTTGTGTGAAGGAAACTTAATATTCATCTTTAACCGTCTTTCAAACATTAACAAGTAATGAAATCAATTTACGGGTTAAAGCCAGCACTTTTTTTTTTAATGAATAGAGAAGTGTTTTATCCATAAAGGAGTATACTGTCAGCTTTTCAGATAGCCTGTATATGTACACATATACTATAAAACATTTACTATAGGAATGAAAAGCTTGAAAGTCACTGATCTCACTCAAAATCCCCATTTTAGAGTGGAGAAAACAGAGGCCCAGAGAGGACAAACAACTTGTTCAAGTTAGTTAATACCAAAGCTGAGAATAGCACCCAAGACTCTAATAGTTCTCTGGTAATTTCCTCACCAAACCGGAATCTCCAAAGGCAAATTTCTCTGGGAAAGACAGCCCAGACTTTAATCCACATTAAAGTCATAGTGGGGTAAGTAAACTGATCTCTTAGATCTGCTGCCGGAGAGAAGTTTTGGTAAAGAAAGCAACAGATGGGTGCACCAGGGCATCTGCTGAGTCGAAACAAATTTGCGGGAAAACACAAAGGTTGCAGGGTGTGGCCAATAGACGCTGGATGGGGCCCACTGCTGGTGAACAGATACATCTTATCTGACTTCACAGGCTTCACGGTAACAAATGTCATCAGGACAACTGGTTCTATGCAAGCTGCTTCCAGTCTGGGAAGGGGCCCAGGGCCACTTTGCTCATCTACCTTCAACCCATTTTATTAAATGAGAAGTTTGGTATAACAGATGCCTTCACAATTCTCCATCTCTGGCACACTCCATTTCTTTAATGAAAACATCACTGCTGGGTATTTATCATCTGTCATTATTTCAATATATGTAATATAAGATTCAGACTCAGGTCACTATTTCTTTACTTGCTTGTGGGAGGAAGGCAGTGTGATGGGGTACCAGGGAAGGGTACTTTCCAGGAGATTAGAGTACTAGCTAGAATAGAGGGCAGACAGGTCAAAATGTGTGTGTGTTGCCAGGGAGGGCATGGCAGTGAACATCTGGAAGGGAGGACCCTGTCTGGACACCAAGAGTAATAGGCCTTCTCTTCACCAAGTCAGAAGACAGACTAAACAATTGGGTCAAAATCTTTCAACCAGGGCTTGTAACCACTCAGCAACAAGCTCTCTGCCCTTTTCCTAAGTGATACACTAGAGTAGAGGGCAGGCACGTGGAAAGGACACATCTGATGAACATCCTATACAATCTCCATAAAGGATATCCAATAGTTCTGAGGTTTTTTACTTCAATGTGGTAAGATTAATATTAAATAAAACTCTGGATGACCAGCCCCCAGAGTTCAATCAGGTGGCTGAAGGATTGTGTAAGTCCAGAGCAAGTCATCTTGAGAGGCTGGTGGTGCAGCAGCTGCCCAGAGAGGAAACTGGGTCTGCCGTTCTTAAAGTACAGGCCACAGTTAACGGGGACTGGGATCTGCGCTCTTAAGATTTATCACCTCCTCCCGAGGTCTGGCCAATCTAGCCATATCTTCATCAGCTCAGGCACAAGAGGCTATAGGTACAAAGAAGGGTTCTGGAACTCAAAACCACTTTGCTGCTGGTCTATCCCCAGGCAACACGCATGATGGAAGAGCAGCACAGGCCCAAACTAGAGATTCCAGGATTATCTGTGCTTTTCAGTAAACTGTGCTCTGAGGGTCTGATGTCAGCCACCAAGTACACAGCTGTGGTACCTTCCAGGTCTCAAAACTCAAACCACTGCAATTAAAGTTCCTTCCTTCTACCTCTAAGAAGACATCTAAAACTTAAGAGTAACTATTTAACTACAAGACATGCAAAAGCCTTTTGATATATCCTGAATAGGCAAGATAAAGAATTTTGGTTGGTTACACTGAACAACTTATGGATAGAAGGGATGCTCAATTTTACACCAGCAACAAGTAGGATTTCTCTTCTTTTGCATGCTTATAGATCGAGGCAGATTTCTACTAGACATTAATGGCACATGTAAAAGGACTTGTAAAGACCCCTAAAGCACCACCCACATAAAATTAAAAAACTTAAGAATTAAAAAAAAATTTGAAACACCCAGATCAAAAGGTCCTTACCAACAATCTGTTAAACCAGGGATTACCAAATCTTTTCTGTACGGGGCCAGATAGTAAACTTCACCTAAAGGCAAAACTGACAATACTACATAGGCACTTTTTTATAATGAAAGAAAACAAATTTCCACAATTCTTTTATTGATAAAATTCAAAATATATAATGAGTACAATTCTTTTGGTAATAAAGGTCCAAGGAGACAAGTGGAATTCTTTGCAAGGGGGAAATGGGGATAACATTTCACTTAATTGGGATTCAAAGTGTTCCACATTATCAAACTGACTGCAGTGTTTACATGTACAAAGTATTCTTAGCTCACAATACAAAAACAGGCAGCTCACCCCAAACTTGGCAACACCTGTACTAAACCAAGGCAGGAGACCCAGGTTCAATCCCTGGGTTGGGAAGATCCCCTTGAGGAGGGTATAGCAACCCACTCCCGTATTCTTGCCTGGAAAATCCCATGGACAGAGGAGCCTGGCAGGTTACAGTCCACAGGCTCCCAGAGTCATACAGGACTGAGCATGCACGCATGTGCTTAAATCAGAGTCTAGGGGTGGGGCCAGGAATCTGCATTCTACATGCTCCCCAGATGATTCTGGTGATGGGTCACATTTGAGACCCAATCAATTAAACAAAATTCAAAGTTCTTCCTTCTAACTAAAGGATCTCTGGTTTTACAGTAGGAGGAGAACCCAATTCTGCTACGTACCAGCTGTTTGACTTTCTTTCAATCTGAATGATTCACCCTCACAGGAGAGGATGTCACCCTCCTTGGCTTACCCTTAAGGAGCCAAGTGATTAAGTGAGATGATCCAAGAAGTGTTATTGGTAAACTAGGTCTTGGAAACCAAGGACGTGCCAATTCTGTTTAGCTTTGTGTCTGCAGAAAGAGACTAATAAAAGTGGGGAAGCATTACAGGCACAATCCCCCACACACCACCACATGACTGGCTCCTGCTTATCCTCTCATTACTCAAAATGTGTCCCCCAACACCTAAAAGCCCAGATTTCTTTCAGCCTAACCAGATGTGATGTGCTAACCCAATCTAGGGAAGTAGATGTTTGACTCCTCCTCTCCCCTCCCCAACCCAACCCCCATAAAATCCAGAGCACCTCCGATCCTGCCCACCCACCTCAGTATCTTCAACTAGGAAGCTGTCCAGTCTTCAAACTTTCACATAGGGTAGCACCATTTCAAAGCTTTTCCTCACTGTACCTTACAAGTAAGGGTGCTTCTGAGGAGGCAGTAGAGATTAGGGATGGAGTTTGAAGTTTGGCTGTGATAACATCTTTATGCCTCGATTTCCTGTGTTTATATAAGGATAGTAATAGTACCTGTCTCACAATGCTGCTGTGGGGACTAAATTAATTGATTTGTGTAATCCACTCAGAACTGTGCCAGGCATAGATGGGTGCTATACAAGCATTAGTTATTATTATTGTTCTGTAAACTCTATAGAAACACAAAGTTGTACCTCATTGTACCCCAATATCTGAGAAATAAAACTATCACATACTGAGCACCTGAGGGCCAGATCAGGCCAGTTTTGTCACTGACTTATTAAATAGGATTATTCCCATTTTACAGGTGAGAAAACCAAGGATCAAAGAGGTTAAGTTAACCTGCCTGAGATCACAGGGGCAGGTAAACTTATCTTACTTCTGTGGCAGGAGGAATTTAAACTCAGGCCTGTGTGGTTCTACTAGCCACCACCCCCGTGAAGCTTAGGCTCAAAACTGCCATCAGCAGCAACAACCCAGTAACAAAACATAACTGACCATGACCATACAGAACTCACGCTCAATTTTCTGCCCCCGGATCCCTGGTAGGCTTGCACAAACTGGAGTTAGTATCAGGCTACTTGAACCCAATTAGGCAGTAAGTCAGTCTGGAAAACATCATGCGATGTATTCCAAAGGTCAAAGTTAAACCCGGCTTCCTGGGCAGCCTTGGCCGGCCACTGCCATGAAAGCTAGTCTCCATGCAGACGTGTACCAGGGTTTAACCAGTGAGGTGCTTAACCAGCATGGGTATCAGCTTTAAAAAGTCCCAGAGAGATGTTGGCGACGCGGATGACTTGCCTGGCTCCGCAGTCAACAGCCAAAGAAAGGCAGTTGGAAAAAGATAACATTGACTTTTTAAAAACCAAGCCTCATTCCCTACTCTTCTCGGTTTAGGATTACATTTACTACTGTAGCCGCCCTCCCGCGGGCAAAAATAAAAGGGGGAGAAGCCGAGGAAGACCGAGAGGGCCTCCCCTAGCAGCCAGCAGGGCGCTGCAACACCCACCTGAAAACACGGAGCGCGACCTACCTTCCCGGAGAGCCCAGCCCCGAGGGCGTTTCCCCAGCGCATCAACTCGTCCCTCCCGGGTAAGCGGCTGCTGTCCTTGGCTCCAGTCAGGGCCGCTAGAGTCGCGTCCGCATCGCCGCCCACCCCTCCACCCCAACCCTCCAAAGAAACCTCGTATTTCATTTCTCCCCCTACCCTCCTATCAGTTCCGCCGAAAAAGCAAACACTGGGTCGATCCGTTCGTCTTTAGGGTCACACTGAACTACCTCTAAAACGCCTGCCGGAGGAAGGACGAAATACTGGAGAGAAGGGGGGCGGGGGAGGCAGGGAGCGCGCTGGGGGGTGGGGGGAGCACTCGCAGGGAGGATCGTCGCCCTCCCGGAGCAACGGCCGCCGCGACGCTCCAGAAGAGCCTCACGCCGTTGGCAAGGGGAGGGGACCCCCCCCCCCGACATCGGGGCCCAGAGCACGACTACGGGTCCCCGCAGCCCGTTCCCCTTGCTGCTTCCACGTCCGGGGCCGTCGGGGCGATGGCGCAAGTCTGCGCCCCCACCCCCCCACAGCGACAACAGCCACGGTGACAAAATGGCAGCCCGGCGCCCGGCAGTCCTGCCACAGGCGTGCAGGGCCCTGGCGGCCGCCCCTGGCCCCCAATAACGCCTCGGCGCCCTTCGGGTTCGGTCTCCGGCGGGCCTAGCCGTTAAAAATACAATAATAATAAAACACCTCGAGCTCCAAACCAGCTCGGGAAGCCAAAAGGCCCGCCCGAGGGCCAGCTCCGCGCGCCCGCGGCCCGGCTCGCGCGCACGAGGCCCGGCCGCCCCGTCGCCCGGCCGCCGGCCCGCGCCCCGCGCCGCATGGAGCCCGGCGCCCGCATTCGGAGCCCCGCGCTCGGCGCCGGCCGCGCCATGGGGGAGGGGCGGGGCGGGCCGCGCGAGACCCGGGAAACATGGCTGCTCGTCCTATTTCGGCTTCGCGGCGTGGCCACCAGCCCCCGGATCAGAGTTGGGAGAGGCTCCCAAGGTGGGTGTGATGGGGGGTCCTGGGGGGAGCAGGGCGGGGAGGGGTGCAGGGGGCGCTCTCCGGGAGCTATTTATTTTAAGAACGTTAAAAAAACGAGCCCCTCCTCCCCCGCCCCTTTTGTCCCTCATTAGCTAGCTTTCTCCCTCTCCTCCCCAAACGGGCAGAAAGTGCCCCCTCCACCCCCACCCCGCCTCAAGGCAGGGGGCAGGCGTGTGGGCCGGGAGGCGAGGGGGCGAAGCGTGAGAAATCGCTCCCAGATCTGCTCGGCGCGGCGCGTTCCCCTCCCCCAGCACACACTCGGGAAGTTTAAAGAGCCGGTTCGACCCGCTTTCGATCTCGCTCCCAGTTGGCCAGCAGCGGGGGTAGGGTTGGCCGCGCGAACCGCGCCTCCACACCCTCCCGCCGCGACCCCGGCCCCCTACTTGGCGCCCTTCCCCCTCCGCACAGGGGGCTTCCGGAAAGTACGCGGGAAGCCCGCGGCTCCGGCCCCCTCCCCCATCACCACACCCAGCCCCCCAATCCTCTGGCTCGGGGTCCAAGCTGGGATGAAACTGGCCAGAGAAACGCAAACCGCCGGCAAATTGTTCGCGGAAACTCCAGCGTCCTTCGGCGGGCAACCCCTCCCCTCCCTCCGCCACCCCCTCCCCGCCCTGCGCGCCATAAGGCACTGCACGTCTACAGTCCACAGCTGCGTTATGATGGGGGGGGGGGGGGGGGGGGGCACAAAAAGGATCTTGTTTTCAAAAGTCTCACTCAGGTTTGGGGGAGGAACTAGAGAAAAGAGGAAGCAAGGCCTGCCTCCGCCAGGGATTCGGGCTTTAACGGGTTGGAGGGGCGACAGGTCAGCGCACAGTGCTCCCCAAAGTCCCAACTCTGTGGAACCCTGGCCACCGGGGCTGGGGTGGGGGTGTCCACTCGCCCGCGCTCCGCTGGTCCCGGAGGGGCCACCAGAGGAGTCAGCCAGCGTCTCCGCCCCAGACCCGGGGTCTTCTCCGCTGAGCCGCCAACTCACATAAAACAGTGTTTGAAAGCGAGAGGGAGACAGAAATAAAAACGGGCGTCCGAGTAACCCACCCTCACCTTTCCCCTCCTTGGGGGTGAGCTTTCGCCCGAGCCTCCCAGTTCCCATCCATGTAAGTTTCCTCCGGCTGTACTCCCGCTGCTGCCCAATCAATAACGGCGACGGGAAGGCAAACTCCCATCCCCGAGCTGCGTGTCTGCTATGCCCGCATAAATCTGGACCCAGCCAATACCCACCACGGGCACCAGCTCTGGGCAGCTCGCGTCCTGACAAAGTTTCCCGGGCCCATTTATTAATCGGGCACCGAATGGCTGCCAAGGAGCCCACCCTAGAGAAAGACGGGCCGGGGGTCGGGGCCGGGGGGCGTCAGGGCTCAAAGGCTGGCATCTTAGGGAGGCCGGAAGGAACAGGGGCGAGGGGGACCGGGACGTAGCCTTTGGGTAACTTGCAGTAGCGATCGCGCGAGGTGGGGAGGCGCGGGGATTATCTGTGCCTTTGCACGTTCGAAAATCCCTCCCCACCCCCCCTTCTTTCCATTTATCCTCCCTTCGGAAGGAAAGGAAGAAACATCAGCATCTGGCCCGAAGGTGGGGTGGAAAGAGTGAGGGAGACAGAGGAGGAGAGGAAGGGAGGCAGAGAAAGGGAGGGAGGGAGAGAAAGGGCGCGTTCACGAACACTACAAAGTTACAAATATGGCTCCCCCGTCTCTCGCCTCATCACTGCAAAGAAATGAAGACGCACTTTAAACTCGAGCCATTCCCAACTCCGCTGCAGCCCCCTCCCCACGCGCTCTCCCTAGGGGCCTCGGCCCACATTTATCAGAAACTAAACCGGACTCGCGAAGCCCAAAACTTATTGTGTGTGTACGAGAGAGAGAGAGAGAGAGAGAGAAAGGGAGGGGGAAGGCGCGGGAGGGGGGCGGAAAGGGGGATTCATTTATAAAATATAAAACCCCCTTTTTTTGTTGTTAAATCCAGGAGGCAGCCCCTCTCCTCCTCCTCCCTCGTTAATCTTTCCCCCAGACGGAGTCACGGGAGCAGAAAGCTCAGAGGGTTATTTTGCCTCATTCTCTCCGACCCAAACGCGTGCGCCCGCTGGCCCCCGATGGGTGCACACTCGCACGCACACTCTCGCACCCACATTCGCACACGCGGGAGCACACGCACAGGTAGTCACACACCAAGGGCAGCGGCGGCGGCAGCCGGAACATGCTTGGATGGCATTGCAACCCCCCAACCTTGCAATTCATTTGCAGTCCGACCCCCAAACCCACATCTCCCGGGCGCCCCCCCTCAAAAAAAAAGTGCCTCCCCCTAACGCGCACACACACAAAGTAGGAGAATGGACCGACAGAGATATTTTTGGCAAATGCTCACATCAGAGGGCGTCCTGTTCCGCAGCTCTAAATGAATCCGTTTGTCCATGTCCATCTCTCGCGCTCTCTCTCTGCAGAGGCTCCCGCGCCGGCGGAATTCAATCAATAAACCCCGAACCCACGGCCGCGCGTTTTAGGACTTTGAAGGCTCAACCAGCTCCGCTCGGTTCTCGAGCCCCCAGCACCCGCGGCGCACACTAACCTGATCACCGTGGAGGCGGGATCGGCGGCCCCGCGAATGAGTGGCAGCAGCGTTAGCCAATTGCCGCCGCCGATCTCGGGGCAACAGCGAATGGTGGTGGAGGCGGGGGGGGAAGGGACCAATGGGCGGGCTGCGCAGCCGGCCAGGGAGGCTCAGCCATTTGGTTGTGGTGCCGGAGACGGACCCCTTTAGATTTCGGGGCGGCTGAGGAGCGCGGCGGCAGCTCGGTGGCTGAGCGAGGGGGGTGGGCGGAATGGCGGGGGAAGGGAAGGCGACTGTGCCTGGAGGGCCGAGCCGCCCGGCCTCGCCAGCCCGCCGCCGCCTCAGCTTTTGGCCGGGGGCGGGGCCGCAGGTGCGTTACACGAAAGGGAGGGGTGCGGCCGGAGGGGCCGGGGGTAGGGGTCCTCGCCGGGCCGTGGGCTTCGCCCCGGGTCTGTCCGCGCCGCACGACTGGGCCGTGGAAGGAGGCAGGCGGCGAGAGGTCTGGGGGCGCGGACTGCCCGGCGGGCGGGCGGGCAGATGAAAGCCCTGGAAAGAGGGGGGAGGGGTCAAGGGTGCAGTTGGGGGAGGGGCTGGTCATTTTCTGGGTCCAGAGGACCGAGCTAGCGGAGCGAGGCTGCTGCCCCCATCTCCTCCGCGGGTTCCCACTCCGGGTCTGCGGCTCACAATCCGCGCGACCCTTCGCCTCCCTCCTCGTCGTCCAGCCGTGGCCATCGCAGCCCCTTGAATACATAAGTAAATAAGCAAGATGCGTCCACCTTTGAATGACTTACCTCGCGGTCTAGACCCTCTACTTAGAGGGTCTGCTTAGACAACATTTCAGTTTGTTGTCATATAAGGTCAGCTTGGAAAGAGGGATCTAGAGGCACCGGCAGTCTTGTTTAGTCAATAAATGAGTGAAGACCATGTATTAATTGATGCTGAATATTCTGAATATTTTTAAAATGGAAAAGGAAGGTGCTAGTAAGTCTGGTTTTCTGGACCAAACATTATTTATGGGCTTTATTGACCTAGTGAAAGAAAACGGCGCACGGTTTTTAATTGTCCACCTGAGTCATTTGGTTCAATTTGGACTGCCAAAGAGGCTCTATTTGGAGCACTTTCTCCAGGTTTTAGGGTTTGCTTGCTTTGGGGTTTTTGAATCACAGTTGTTGTGAGAGATCTTAAAGCCTTAATTCTCACTTGGTTACCAACGTATTGTGGCCAGTTCTAGAACATATATTGTGTACTAAGTTGGCTGCCTATGTCTGTTAACAGATCATAGGGACTGCTGTCAACAGGACAAATACATCTCCACACAAGTATTTTTAGATTCTTTTATTTCTACACCTCTACACTCTTCCTCATGTGCTCCAAGGTAGTTCTTTTGGATACATTGTATTTATTTTTCAGAGACATGGGTTCAAGGGATAGATAAACCAATATGTATGTATGTTGCAAGTTTGAAATATTTTTACATAACTCCTATACAGTTATATTCTTGAACATACAAAATTTAAGAGGAAATAAAAAGTGACAATGTAAATAAAAGGCACTATAGAATGCCTACACCGCGGAAGAAACTGTAACTTTAAAATTGTAACCTGATGGATTGCAAATGTGAAATCCTGCAACTAAGCATTTTACTCAGTAAGTTCTTTAAGGTAAAATATTAAGTGGAATTTGAAAAGGGGTCATGTTTACTTTTTGAGTAACTGGGAGATGCAAAATAAAACTGGAAAGCCATTGTTTTATTTCATCTGTGTATAAGTATTACGGGGTGTTTTATTTGACTTGTGTTAGCAGATGTCATTCATCAGTTTTGCTAATCTTATTGACATCAATTTGTGTAGTTGGAATTTATCATTTTAAAATATATTGGTTTCATTATAAAACATACAGGGACCCCAAATTACCTTTCTTTGCTAGAGTCAGTTATTTCTGGATATGGTATTTAAGGTTGCTTGAAAACAGAGCTCTTTATCACAAACACATAATGCTGAAATATGATATGTAGAGTCTTTGTAACACAAGAGACCTGAAGTTTATGTTCTCTCTGATGGTAAATGCTCATCTTCAATTTAAAATTTTAACTGCAGCTAAGTCTACTCCACTAGCAATGTGGTATGAGACAGTATCTTTCCAGAGAAGTAATCCTTTAAAAGTCAACCAGTCAAATGCAGAGCTACCCACCATCCAGCTCTGCTAAACTGAAACAAATAGCTCACTTTAACATACAAAGACTGGAGAGGAGGACTTGGAAGCCCAAACCCCTGTTAAAAAGAGTGTACAGGACCAAATCAGAATTGAAAAAGTCCTGACTTGATTACTAATCAAAATATTAAACTTATAACAGCTTTTGTACTGGTTTTAGAAAATTGAAGGCTTTACTGGATGTCAGTCATTACAAAAGTTAAAATATCCAAAAAGTGTATTTAGCCAATTGAATACTTAACTTCCAGCATACTTTGAAAGAAGGGATTTTTCTGTCACTCACAAACAGATTTGTTTGTAGTTTATTTCTCAGAAAATTTTAGTGATTTTGATTTTTGTTACCAAAAAGAAATGATATAGCTCAGCCAAAGCTAAGCCATTTGCCCCAGGCTACTTAACCAAACATCAAAACAAACCACCACCACCGCTGTCCTTATAGTCCCTATTTTACAGAGTTGTTTCTTAAATTGGACTTCATTGCATATTACAGGAAATAAATGTTCCCTTAATGGCTCTGAATATCAGACATAGTAAGAAGAGAAGCCCCATATCAAGGAATGTGGCTGAATTTTGGAGTGGGAAGATGAGTTCCTAACTCTTGAATGATTCTACAATGGGAGTTAGGTTATGAAAGATACAGAGTTTGTAACTTCTGGAACTGGATTTGATTCACCTTGAGAAAAATAAATGAGATACAATTCAAAAGTTTGAGCCCCTAGGGAGAAAGATGGCCTTCAAGTAAGGAAAGATACCATCCTGCCTTCCAGAACAGGAAGGATATTTTCCTTCAAGAACCATTCTCAGCAAATGAGCAATCTTATTCTCTAAGAGGTATGAGCAACCGGTGTCCTTAGCCTCTTGATACATTTTGAAAAGCACTGTTTTATAAGTAACCCACGTTGATGCTGCTGCCACCATTTTAACTCATTTACCCTTGCCCGGTCTCTAAAAGTGGAGACCCTCTGGTTAGCATCCTTTTATGAGTCAAGTTAACATATTCACAGTTCAACTTCTTGTTCTTCAGCTTGAATCACATACACTGGAACCTGGCCATAGTACTTTTTCACCTACATCATGGTTTTGCTCCCTGGACCCCAAAAGACAATGATATGGAAAGACTCCAGCTTAGTTATGTTTTCTTTTGTCTTTCTATATAAATAGCTTTTACAAATGCAGATTATTCCCCCCCCCCTTTTTTTTTAGAAATGTAAATTCTTTCGAAATTCATGGTAACAAATGTGGAGGCTACTGCATTTTGATTTGAATAGCAAAGGCATGTTGAGGTTCAGGATCTAAAAAGTTAAACATTCTTAATTCTTTTGCTTAATAAAGCACTGGATGATTTTATCATTCAAATTACTGAATTTCAGAATTACTGAATTTTATTAAATTATTGACACCTTATCATTGTGTTGGTTATGGAGAAAAAGCAGTCATTATGCAATATATAATGAAAATAGTCATTATATATGATTTTTAAAATAGTAAAAAATCACAAAAGCAGCTTAAAGGTAGTTTATTTTGAAAAGAAAAAAAGAACTATCACCTATATACTTGTTAAGAACTCACTAGAAATTTTGTGAGTCTGTTTCTTTAATATATTTGTTAAAGGTAGTTTGAGAGTAGCAATAAGGAAAGTTTGTTTACCATTCACTGGGAAGAAAACCATAGCTATAGGCTCTTATTTTTAGTATTAAATATGGCTATAAAAGGGCTTCCCTATGGCTTAGAGGTAAAGAATCTGCCTGCCAATGGAGGAGACCTGGGTTCGATCCCTGGGTTGGGAAGATCCCTGGAGAACGGAATGGCCTAGAGAATTCCATGGACAGAGGAGCCTGGCGGGCTACAGTCCATGGGGTCGCAAAGAGTCAGCCTGGACTTACTGACTAAACAACAGTGCCATGAGAAAAAAAAAAAAAAGATGCGTTAAAGGCAAATAATGGAATGAAGAGCCACAGAACAAGGCTGAGGGCAACAGAGGTTGAAAAAATAAAAATGCATTTAGAATCTACTAATTCATCTTAATCTATCTGGGGTTGAAGTTATCTCTTTGAAGAAGAGTACTGAAGTCTATTAAGAGGGAAGAGGTAGAGAACAGACTTTCTTAAGAAATCTTAATATATTTACTATCTGCAAATAGTTTCTAAGTTTAAGCCTGCTTGGTAAAGTTGTCCTCTCAGCTTAACTACTTTGTAATGGCAGTTATTTGTATATACAAGTAATTACTTAAAAATGTATATTCTATAATTCTTCTTAGAGATCAATATAATACACTCCAAGAAATTAGTAATTTTTAAGTTATTTCATGGAAATATTAGGTCCTCAGAAGAGTATACCTATAACCTGAACTTACTCTGAAATTCTGAATTGTAGCAACTTGAATATAAAAATTACATATCACTTGACCTCACCAAGAGTCATATGAGGATTTTTACCCAGCAGAGGAAAACTGTTGTCTGAAATCATTTTATATGCCTTCTTGTGTAGGATAATTATGTCACTTCTACATATGTTTATTCAAAGGCAACTTGCCTAAGGGTGACAGATACTTTTCACAAGGCTGGACCAACTCATGATGTCTATATTCAAGTTCATAGGGAGAAGCAGTATTATAAACGAGGCAGAATAGCAGGTAAATAACAACCATGTTGATCAGAGTGTGGCAGCATTTTTTGGTAATAGCTAAATAAACAGAATAGGTTCACATATCCAGGGAAAAGTCTAGGAGAGTATGCACTAGAACATGCTTAAAACTTTTTACAGAGGTTCTCTGTGGGTGATGAGGTTACACTGTTTTTTGTTCCTGTCTATATAGTTTCTAAGGTTTTCAGTTGATAAGTAATTTTTGCAAGAAGAAAACATTATTTTTATAGGAAATATAGCAGATTTGGGGGATGTTTGTGCTAATAGGAATTCTTAGTTGCAGACAATAGAAACTTTCCCTGACTGAAGAAGCAGTAGGCAATCTCTTATACCACATAACCAAAGACCAAGGTGGAGGAAAATAGCAGTAAAGCTGAGTGATCTGGAGCAGTTAATGTGGTACTCTAGGTATGGCAGAAGTCAGCTCTAGCCTGCGGACTCTACACCCCTCCACTGCTGTGAATGATTTTTCACAAGCCTTCATTTTTGTGTCACACCTTCAAGGTTTAAAGCCCTGGGCACGACCATTTGCAGATGCCCCAGCTATCGGAGGAAAAGATTATCTGCCCCCTGTAGCTTCTACAGTGCTGCTTCCCATCTATTTAAGAATCCTGGCCAAACAGTATTCTGATGCTAGATGACCAAAAGCAAAATCCACTGAAATGTTTTGATGAAATAATACTGTGAAATTTTCCTAAAAATCCAAATTAGCCTTGTCTGAGCTCCTCCCCTGCTAACTACTATTTACCAGGAAGAGACTTGCTATGGTCTGAATGTTTGTGCACCTTCCCCTACAATTCATGTGTTGAAATCCTAATCCCCAAAGTGTTGGTCTTAGGAAGTGGGGCCTCCTCCCACAGGACGTGACTAAATTGTAAGCCCTCATGATTGAGATTTGTGGCCTTATTAAAGAGGCCCCATAGTTAGAAGTCTGCAACCTGGAAGACAACCTTCACCCAACCATGCTGGCACCTGACCTTGAACTCCTAGCCTCCAGAACTGTTAAACACATTTCTTTTAACTTATAAACCATTCAACCTGTGGCATTTTGTTAAAGCAACCCAAAGAGACTAAGACAAGATTGCATCACCTATCTAGGATCAACCTAAAACAGAACTAATAGCTGAACTCTAATTTTCTTTCAAATGCTTCTCTCTCCAAACCTGAGGCCACAAGAAACAATGTGATGTCAACAAACTACTTAACAAAGCTGAGCTGGTAATAACTAAGACATTGAGAAGAAGGATCTGCAGTAGAGATAATTGATTTTAAGTCACAAAGAATTTAGTCCTAAGGGCTATGCTAAAGATAGGAGTAATCTACAAGTTATACATCATGAATAAATGCAGAGATCTCTGGATATCAGGTGATATAAGATCATGAGTAGTGATGTTTTTACTGCTGTTGGATTTCTGTCTACTTCTCTGAACGTATGTTCAGGTTCAGGTGCAGAACTAAGCTGAAGAGTATGAGATTTGTAGTAAAAATTTATTTGAAATAGGCAAGTGGTCACAGGCTAAGTAAGGGTTCACAATAGGATGCAGTCGCCTTAAGGACAATTTTGAAGAAAAAATGCTGATGGGGAAAGAAATGCAAAAACCACAAACACATCAAAGAGGCCCACGTTCCTGGGAACAAAAAGGAAGGTCAGAAAGGATCTGCTTATAGAAAACATATTAATCTTGGGATGCTGTCCTTTTTCCTCTTGCCCCCCATCATCTCAGGTCACTTAGCTTAGATTGCTTTTCAGCTGGAAAAGGCAAATGATACCCTGGCAAGGACTCTGCACAACCTTATAGGAATTCAACTGTTTTATTTTTACAACTATTAAAGCATGGTTTAACTCTTACATGAATAGACATTCCTTATAAATGGCAGTAACTTCTCTCCAGAGATGCAGTGCTCAAGATTCTATTCATTGACAGACTAAATGCTCTTCATGATCAAGTGTGTCACTTATTAGAATTTAACTCTTTCTCAGGCAATTTATTAATAATACAAACCATGGCAGACAGCTAATTATTCAACCAAATCCATTTCCTCTTCTTCCTGGACATAAAGCTTGACTGTGCCTCCCAGCTGCCCATGTTAGATTCAGCCATATATCTGAGTTCTAGCCAGTACAGTGTGAGTAGAAGTAATGTTTGCCACTTTGAGGGATGAAATCTTGAATGCATGCTGACTGAGATGGAAGTGACAGAGTGACTTTAGAAGCCATGTGTTGTTCATGAATGTGGATCCCCTGATCTGCCTGGGTCTCCCTGGAGAGCCATTCTACCAACCTATTCACTTGCTCATCAAGAGGTAGAGTGTGACCAAATTAGAGACTTTATGGTACTGTGCTGTTACATGTTTGTTTATTTGTTACTGAAGCCTCGGCTAACTAATACACTAATAAAACTTTTTTTCAGTCTTAGTTTTTGATTCATTTATGATTTTGTAGATCAGTTGTAAATTTTAGATATTTATTACTGTATTTGTGATATATGTTTGAATTAGAGGTTCTAAAGCACCATAAAGAGAAATAAAATAGCTATATTGTTGACTGTTGAACAATATGAGTTTGAACTGTGTAGGTCCACTAACATGCAGATTTAAAAAAATTAAGGCAGTAGAACACAACCGAGGTTGGTTGAATCCATGGATGCAGAGGGAAAGCTTCAGAGGCCAACACGGGGACTCAAGCATCCTCAGATTTTGGTATCTGCAGTGGGTCCTAGAACCAAACCCCCATGGACCCCCAAGTATGACTGTATTAAGAAACAAGTACTTAAAGAAGAAAAGATCATTGTAAGGGAGTCTGTATAAATGACACATAAATATATCTTTTCCCCCCAAATTTAGTGCTTAGCTCATAGTAGGTATAAAATAAATATGTTCTTTCATCAAGAAATCTCTCTTCCAAGCTCCAGACTGACATTTCAGTTGCCCAACGGACATTTTTCAAGTTTCCTACAGGATCATCCACAGAACATTGCCACAACTAAAATGATATGCCCTGTTAGCCTCTGCCTGCTTTGAGCGAGTGAAAGTTGCTCAGTCGTGTCTGCCTGTTTGTAACCCCATGGACTATATAGTCCATGGAATTCTCCAGGCCAGAATACTGGAGTGGGTAGCTGTTTCCTTCTTCAGGGGATCTTCCCAACCCAGGGATCAAACCTAGGTCTCCCACATTGCAGGCGGATTCTTTACCAACTGAGCTATCAGGGAAGCCTGATTCTGCCTGCTTTGCCTCTACCAAAATACCATCATTTCCTCACTCCTGTTTTTATTAGGGCACCTTTCGAACTGTCCTCTGTTGACTCACATAGCCAAATGGTTGCTTCATCTTCTAAGTTTTATTCCCCAAATATCTTTCCTCCTTTCAGCCCACTTTCTCCATTCTGTCCAAGAGTACTCAACCAGCTCTAATTGACCCTATATGACAGTAGCTCCCAGGCTTTTAGTTTTCTGACCAATAATATTTTAAAAAAAAAAGTTTTAAGGACAAATATATGATTGCCAACTTTTAATTTCACCAAATAAGAATGCTATTTTAAAAACTTCCTTTTTATGGCTGGATAATATTCATATATAAATATATCAAACTTATATGTATCACATATATTAACATTTATAAATAAGTATATATCATAATTTATCCATTCATACACTGACAGTTTGTTTCCATGTCTTTTCTACTGTAAATAATGCTGCAATGAACATGGGGATTTATCATATATTTTCTATAGACTATTTTTTAAATAGTAGAATAGAGAGGGCTAATTTCAGAATATAGGAAAGTCTTTTACCTTAAGTAAATGAGATTTTATGCAAATCATGACATTCTCCAAGGTTTTCTACTCATGTAGTTGGAAACTTGTGTGGACCAGCACTGGCCCTGCGGGCCTGACGTCCTCCCACGACCAGATGAGTATTTCTGAGCTCTGGTCACAGTGTTCCTTCCATCAACAGTAGCCTCTTTGGTTCCAGGTGGCTTACACCCCACAAACTAGCATTTGGTCCCCCAATGAGAAGACCCCACACTACCTTCCCATTGTTATCTCTAATTTCTAGACAAATCAGATCATCTGCTATTCCCCTTTTCTACCTTTGATGTGACTCTCCCTTTGTATCACTTCGATGTGATATGCCCTTTCCTTTTTATCCTTACCAAAGTTCTACCCAAAATTTAAGATCAATTTTGATAGCACTGCATCATTTAACCTTTTATGACCCACCCAAACAAATAAGGTCTTTCCTTCCTTGAGCTTTTTTAACACTACAAAAGTTATCAAGAGACCACTTACTTCCATGTACTATGTTCAATTACCCCTCCCACAGTAACTCTGAAGGTGAGAATGTTTGACACATTTGGAGGATCTGACATAATGGAGGGGGTAACAAAAATGTGTCAAACATTATATATATTTACATATGTCTAGAGCTTCCCAGGTGGTGCTAGTGGTAAAGAATCTGTCTGCCAACGCAAGAGACACAGTGAGATACAAGTTTGATTCCTGGGTCGAGAAGATGTCCTGCAGGAGGGCATGGTAACTCACTGAAGTATTCTTGCCTGGAGAAATCCATGGACAGAGGAGCCTGGAGGGCTGCAGTTCAAAGGGTCAAACAGAGTTGGACACAGCTGAAGCAACTTAGCACAGCGTAACACACACACACACACAGACACACACAGACACACACACACACAGAGACACACACACACACAGACACACACACACACAGACACACACACACAGAGACACACACACAGACAGACACACACACACACAGAGACACACACACACACAGAGACACACACAGACACACACACACACACACACACACACACACACAGAGACACACACACAGACAGACACACACACACACAGAGACACACACACACAGACACACACACAGAGACACACACACACACACACACACACACAGAGACACACACAGACACACACACACACACACACACAGAGACACACACACACACAGAGACACACACACAGACACACACACACAGACACACACACACACACACACAGAGACACACACACAGACACACACACACACACACAGACACACACAGACACACACACACACACAGAGACACACACACACACACACACACACACCGCTAAATGAATGCTTTGAGCATAGTTGGCACTCTACTTTTAAAAGTTTCTTTGAAACATTTAAATCAGTGGTCCCCAACCTTTTTGGCACCAGGGACTGATTTCATATAAAACTATTTTTCCATGGACTGGGGGTGGTGGGAGGATGGTTTTGGGATGATTCAAGGGCATTACGCTTATTGCATGCTTTATTTCTATTATTGTTACATCAGCTTCATTACAGATCATCAGGCATTAGATCCCAGGGATCAGGGACCCTTGATTTAAATAACTTTGATCTTCAGTGTCACATAAATAGCAATAGGGTATTGAAGAAACAAAGATGGCTAAGCAACTTCTTTATTCTTTCCAACATGAGGGAAACAAAAACAAATTCTTGTTTCTATGACCATAACACAGAAGCTTTTCTACTATAAAATTTTTATTTTACATTCCTACTCAGGAATTGTCTTTTATTTTAGGCTCCTACCCAGGGATTGAATTGTCTTAAAAGACAATTTGTAGGAGAGATGGGAATTACAGAGCTCCCTAACTCTAATTTTGTGTCTCTGCGAGTTTTAATGAAAGTATACAATATTTATTCCTTTGGGTTTTACATTCATCAAAAAGCAAGACAGAATGATACGACAAAGCTCAAAGACCTGAAACTACAACATTTCTAGACGAAAACGTAGGGGTTAACTCCTTAACACTGATTTTCACTGTGATTTTTTGGATTTGATACCAAAAACACAGGCAACAAAATTAAAAATAAATGGGTAAGACTACATCAAATTAAAAAACTGCACAGCAAAAGATACTATCAATAAAATGAAAAATCAGCCTACAGAATGGGAGAAATTTTCTGCAAATCATTTATCTGGTAAGGGGTTAATAGTCAAAATATATAAACAATAATTCCATAATAACAAAAACAAAAAGAATCCAATGAAAAAAATGTATAGAGGAACTGAACAGACATTTTTTTTCTGAAGAAGACATATAAATGGCCAACAGGTACCTGAAAAGGTGCTCAGCATCACTAAATATCAGGGAAATACAAATCAAAACCTCAGTGGTCTATCATCTCACACTTATTAAAATGTCTTTGATCAGAAATACAAGAGTCAACAAGTGTTGTCAAAGATTTGGAGAAAAGGGAACACTTGTGTACTGCTGGTGAGGATGTACACTGGTGCACCTGCTATAGAAAACAGTATGGAGTTTCCTCAAAAGATGAAAAATAGGACTATCATATGATCCAGAAATTTTACTGCTGGGCATACAGCTGAAGGAAAAAAAATCACTGCCTGGAAAAGATATCTGCACCTCCATGTCCACTGCAGCATTATTTACAATAGCCAAGATATAGAAACAACCTAAGTATACACTGATGGATGAGTGCATTGCAACAACATGGATCGACCTTGAGAGCATTATCCTAAATGAAAGAAGTCAGAGCAATATAAACACTGTGTAATCTCACTGTTAAGTGAAATCTTAAAAAACTGAACTCATAGGTGCAGAGAACAGACTGATGTTGCCAGACATGGGGGACAGCAGGTGGAGAAAATGGGGAAAGGCAGTTTTTTACCTTTTGGTACAAACTTCCAGTTATAAGTCCTGGGGATGCAACGTACAGCATGGTGACCAAAGCTGACAATACTGTGTTGTATGTTTGAAAGCTGCTAAGAGAGTAGATCTTAGAAGTTCTTATAACATGAAAAAATAACCCACAAAACTATTTGTGGTGATGGATGTTAGTTAGCTAAACTTATTGTGGTAGTCGTTTTGCAATATATACATATATCAAAGCATCATGTTCCACAACTAAAACTAAGGAAATCTGTTTTAGCACTTGTACTATTGTATTCTATCTTTGACCTAAGAAATCTAACTTTTTGCCTGTAATGCTCTATAAATATGAAAATCAATATGCAAATGTTTTTGTTTCACTCCAATTTTATGAATAGAAAATTTAGCAAAGATTAGAATGAATTTATTTTATTAAGCTATTAATTATGTTAAGGGAGGCATGAAAATAAAGGCGAGAACTCTAAAATTATAAGACTTTCACTTTGGAATTTGAATTTGAATGGCAGCAGTTAATAAGAGGATCTTTATGCTTAGCCTTTCTCTATGGTTACAGATGAGAAAAAAATAAATGTCCCTTAAATTCATTCCCTTTACAAAAATGAATCTCCTGATTTCCAGCTCCGGCTGTGATTGAGTACCTGATATTTGACCCACCTGCCTGCTATAAACAATAGAAGTTAGACGGATGGTATAAAACAATGCTTGATGACAATGGACAGCAACAAGGCAGAAGGAAGCACTTGAGCTCAGCTGCATGTTCTTCCTACCCCAAGGATGCAGAGCCCAAGCAGAGAACAGGAGTGTCTCGGGGCACAGGAAAGAGATCAAACATAAGACCTGCTAACCCAGCTGGGTTTGGAGAGCAAGGTGCCTTAAAGAAGGGAGCTGCAGAGAAGAAGCCCTCCAAAATTGCATAAAAATTTCCCTCAGTTACTTGGCCCACTGTTGAGATGTGAATGAGCAAGGCAAGACTCTAGGAGACCTAGCAGAGAACAATTTCTGGGAGGCTAAGAGCTGAACAGAGATTTCAGAGGTTTCACAATATGGGGAGACATGAGAGGTTCAGTTCAGCTCAGTCACGCAGTTGTGTCCAACTCTGCGACCCTATGGACTGCAGCACACCAGTGCTTATCCTGCACTATCTCCCAGAGTTTGCTCAAATTCATGTCCATTGAGTCAGTGATGCCCTCCAACCATCTCATCCTCTGTCACCCACCTTCTCCTCTTGCCCTCAACCTTTCCCACAATCAGGGTCTTTTCCCATGAGTTGGCTCTTCCCATCAGGTGGCCAAAGTACTGGAGCTTCAGCTTCAGCATCAGCCCTTTCAATAAATATTCAGGACTTATTTCCTTTAGGATTGACTGGTTTGATCTCCTTGCAGTCCAAGGGACTCTCAAGTTCAAAAGCATCAATTCTTCGGCACTCAGCCTTCTTTATGGTCCAACTCTCACATCCATACATGACTACTGAAAAAACCATAGATTTGACTAGATGGACCTTTGAAGGCAAAGTGATGTCTCTGCTTTTTTAATATGCTGTCTAGGTTGGTCATAGCTTGTCTTTCAAGGAGCAAGTGCCTTTTAATTTCATGCTGCAGTCATCATCCACAGTGATTTTTGGAGCCTAAGAAAATAAAATCTGTCACTGTTTTCATTTTTTTCCCTATCTACTTGCCGTGGGACCAGATGCCATAAACTTTGTCTTTTCAATGCTGAGTTTTAAGACAGCTTTTTCATTCTACTCTTTCACCTTCATCAAGAGGCTCTTTAGTTCTTCTTTCCTTTCTGCCATTATCATGGTATCACCTGCATATCTGAGGTTGTTGATATTTCTCCCAGTAATCTTGATTCCAGCTTGTGAGTCATCCCGCCTGCATTTTGCATGATGCAAATAGATGGAGAAACAGTAGAAACAGTGGCTGACTTTATTTTTCTGGGCTCCAAAGTCACTGCAGATGGTGACTGCAGCCATGAAATTAAAAGACACTTACTCCTTGGAAGAAAAGTTATGACCAACCTAGACAGCATATTAAAAAGCAGAGACGTTACTTTGTCAATAAAGGTTCCTCTAGTCAAGGCTATGATTTTTCCAGTGGTCATGTATGGATATGAGAGTTGGGCTATAAGGAAAGCTGAGCACCGAAGAATTGATGCTTTTGTACTGTGGTGTTGGAGAAGACTCTTGAGAGTCTATTAGACTGCAAGGAGATCCAACGAGTCCATCCTAAAGGAGATCAGTCCTGAATGTTCATTGGTAGGACTGATGTTGAAGCTGAAACTCCAATATTTTGGCTACCTGATGAGAAGAGGTGACTCATTGGAAAAGACCCTGATGCTGGGAATGATTGAGGGCAGGAGGAGAAGGGGATGACAGAGGATGAGATGGTTGGATGGCATCACTGACTCAATGGACATGGGTTTGGGTGGACTCCGGGAGCTGGTGATGGACAGGGAGGCCTGGCGTGCTGTGGTTCATGGGGTCGCAAAGAGCTGGACATGACTGAGTGAACTGAACTGAACTCACTTCATGGCAAATACATGGGGAAACAATGGAAACAGTGAGAGACTTTATTTTCCTGGGCTCCAAAATCACTGTCGATGGTGAATGAAATTAAAAGATGCTTGCTCCTTGGAAGAAAAGCTATGACCAACCTAGACAGCATATTAAAAAGCAGAAACATTACTTTGCTGACAAAGGTCCGTCTAATCAAACGTATGGTTTTTCTAGTAGTCATGTATGGATGTGAGAGTTGGACTATAAAGAAAGCTGAGTGCTGAAGAATTGATGCTTTTGAACTGTGGTGTTGGAGAAGACTCTTGAAAGTCCCTTGGACTGCAAGGAGATCCAACTAGTCAATCCTAAAGGAAATCAGTCTTGAATATTCATTGGAAGGACTGATGCTGAAGTTGAAGCTCCAATACTTTGGCCACCTGATGCAAAGAACTGACTCACTGGAAAAGACCCTGATGCTGGGAAAGATTGAAGGCAAGAGGAGAAGGGGATGACAGAGGATGAGATGGTTGGATGGCATCACTGACACAATGGACATGAGTTTGAGCAAGCTCCGGGAGTTGGTGATGGACAGGGAATCCCAATGCTGGTCTGCAGTCCATGGGGTCGCAAAGAGTCGGACATGACTGAGCGACTGATCTGAACTGAACTGAACTCTGCATATAAGTTAAATAAGCAGGGTGACAATATACAGCCTTGATGTACTCCGTTCCCAATTTTGAACCAGTCTGTTGTTCCATGTCTAGTTCTAACTGTTGCTTCTTGACCTGCATACAGGTTTCTCCAGAGGCAGATATGGTAGTCTGGTATTCTCATCTCTTTAAGAATTTTCCACAGTTTGTTGTGATCCACACAATCAAAGGCTTTAGTGTCGAATTTTCCAGGCAAGAATACTGGAGTGGCGTGCCATTTCCTACTCCAGGAGATCTTGACCCAGGGATTGAATCTGCATCTCTTACATCTCCTGCATTGGCAGGTGGATTCATTACCACTAGTGCCACCTGGGAAGCCCTGCAGAATGTATAAAGCTTCACAAATTCCTCCACACTAATGAAGGCCCCAGAAAGGCTACAGCGTAGCATTAAAGACCTCGAACTAGCAGTGTTACCAGCAGGAGTAAGGACTAGACTTAAATAGACACTTGTTTCCAGAACAAGATTCAACCTTAGAGGGAAACAATATAATCTAGAACCTCTTCATTTTGTTAACCACTGTATTAACTAGTGGATACACACACACATATACATGCCCAATCCCTGAATGTGTAGACAGAAAAAAAAAAAACCCACAAATCATCATGAGATAAAGCAATAAAAGAAACAGACCCAGAGATGATTCATAAATTAGAGTTATCAGACAAAAACTTCAAACAGCTATATTTAGTATGTTAAATAAATTGGAGGAAAAGATGAACAAAATTGATAAAAAGAGTACTTCAGTAGAGAATTTAAATCGAGGAATAAGAATCAAATGGGCATTCTAGAAATGCAAGTTGAAACATCTGCAATTAAGAGCTAATTGAATGGTTACAGTATGAGTCTAGATTCAAATATAGTCATATAAAATACTTAAACTGAAGACAGAAAGAAAAAGTATTGAAAAAGAACAGAGTATCACAGAGATTTGGATCACAGGCAAAAGGCTTAACAAACATGTAACTGGAGTCCCAAACAGAGAGGAGAGAGAGTCAAGACATATGTGACATTTGAAGATTGGTGGCTGAGATGTTCCTAATTTAATGAATGATAAAGCACACACATTCAGAAAGCTTCATAAACACCAAGCAGGATAATAAAAGAAAACCATGCTTAAGGATACGACAGTCAAACTTCTGAAAAGTTAACTTACAAAGAAAATCTTTAAAGTGGTCAAAAAAAGCCACAATACCTCCTGGGGAAACTATTTTAAATATAATAGTTGATGTCTGAGCAAAAATCTATGGACACTGAAAAACAATGAAATAACATCCTTAAACTGCTAAAAGGGATTCCCTGGTGGCTCAGATGGTAAAGAGTCTGCCTGCAATGCGGGAGACGGGGTTTGATCCCTGGGTCAGGAAGATCCCCTAGAGAAGGACATGCAACCCACTCCAGTGGGTTCTTGCCTGGAAAATCCCACGGACAGAGGAGAATGGTGGTCTATAGTCCATAGGGTCGAAAAGAGTTGGACAGGACTGAGCGACTTCACTTTCACTTTTAAACTGCTAAAGGGTCAAACAAACAAAAACAACAAAACAACTTGTCAAACTATTCCATATGAAGAAAAAAATACTTCAAATATGAGAGTTAAAAAAATGTTCTCAGATAAGTAAGAGCTGCAGAGTTGTATCCTTAGCAGGCTTACATGATTTTAAAAAAAAAATCAGGTTAAAAGGAAAAGATCCTACATCATCATACTGAGTAAATATAAGACTATTGAATAGTAACAATAATGACAAATATTTGTGGGGTTTATAACATAAGTAGGAAATCAAACAAAATCAATAAAAATATGTGCGTGGAGATGAAGATAAACTGTTGTAAGATTCTTCCATTATTTGTATACTGCAATAAGAATACACTTTTTTAAAAAGATTCTAGGATTAACTGCTGAAAAGACTGACAGTTAAAGGGAAACAAAAAGATAAAATAGGATACTAAAATACCTGATTAATAAAAAGAAGATATGAAGGGAAGAAGAAAAGAACAGATGGGAAAAATTGGAAAAAAAAATATAGTACACTTAACCCTGGCTGCAGTCCACAGGGTCACAAAGAGTCAGACACAACTGATGCGACTTAGGCAGGCAGGCAGACTTAACCCCAATTTAATTATGTCATCATGAGAGTACGTGTAAATGTCAAGGAACAAAACAACCAATAAAAAACAGATTGGCAGAAGATTCAAAAAAGGAAAGACCTGGGGCTTCCCTGGTGGTCCAGTGGTTAAGAATCCGCCTGCCAATTCAGGGGACATGGGTGTGATCCCTGGTCTGGGAAAATCCCACACGGCACAGGGCATGTGCCGCAACTGCGAAGCCCATGCGTGAGCTGCAACTGCTGAAGCCTGCATGCCTAGAGCCCACACTCAGCAACAAGAGAAACCGCCACGATGAGAAGCCTGCGCCCCGAAACGAAGAGTGACCCCTGCTCACCACAGCTGGAGAAAGCCTGCATGTAGCAATGAAGCCCCAGCACTGTCAAAAGTGAATGAATAAATAAATCTTAAAAAAAGACCCATTACAGGCTGCTTACACAAGACATGCCAAAATGCACAAAAGTACGAAAACACAAATAAGTTTTGTGTGAAAAGACAAATCAAACATGTCATTTAAACAACTAATCAAAGCAAGCAAGTATGATCACATTAATATTATCATATGTAACCAAATAATCAGCGAAAGTAAAATTTAAGCCAAGAAGCTATAACTTGAAATAAAGAGAAATTCCAAATTGATGAGAGTTAACAGGAAGTAATAACAATGCACCTAAGAATATAGCTATAAAATGCATAAAGCAGCAGTTGGCAGAGGAAAAGGACAGACAAATCCCCAGTCATACTTGGAGAGTTCAATACAATACAATTCCCACATGCCACGGAGTGACTAAACCCGCATGCCACAGCTATTGAGCCCACACCCTTGAGCCTGCGAGCCTCAGCTATTGAAGCCCATGTACCTAGAGCCTGTGCTCTGCAACAAGAGAAGCCACGGCAGTGAGAAGCCTGCGCTCCGCAAGGAAGAGTAGGCCCGGCTCGCCAAAACCAGGGAAAGCCTGTGCGCACAGCCAACAAATAAATAAATTTAAAAAAAGAGAAAGATAATATTATGAATAACTTTATGCCACCAGTTATGAATATTTACATGAATGGACAAATTGCTTGAAACACAGTTTACCAAAATACAATCAAGAAGAAATAGAAAATCTGAATAGTCTTATATCTATTAAGTAAATTGTAGCAAACCTTTCTAATAACAAACATTTTCACAAAGTAAACTCCAAGCACAGGTGGCTTCACTGATGAAATCTATCACATATTTAGAGAAGAAAAGATACTAATTTATATAAATTCTTTCAGTAAATAAAGGATAAGAGAATATTCTCTAATGCATTTATGAATTCAGCATATCCTGGATATAAAACTTTACAAGGATATTACAAAAAAGGAAATCACAGATCAACATCTTTCAGGAACATAGGTACATATTCCTAAACAAAATTTAGCCAATGAGATCTATTCCATGGTGACAAGGACAGTTTACCATGAGAAAATCAGTCAAAGAAACTGGTCACAATAATAAGGTATAGGTAAAAACCCATATCATAGTCTCAGTAGATTCAGAAAAAGCATTCAGTAAAAGGGAGCATCAGTTCACAACTAAAACACCTTAAACTGGCATGGCAGGGAGTTTCTTCAACCTGATAAAGGCCATCTAAGAAAATCCCAGAGCTAACATGATACAATTATGGTGAAATGTTGAAAAAATATTGCCTTAAAGTCAGAAAAGGGCAAGTATTTTCACTATTGCCACTTCTGTTTGACATTGTATTGGATGTCCTAGCCAAAAGACACAGGAATACAGATTGTAAAAGGTTGAAGTACAACTGTCTTTACTACAGAAAATATGATAGTTTACACTGAAAACTCTTTTTCAATCTATGAAAAAAAATACTAAAATTGAAGTGTGAATTTAAGAACATTGTATGAACATTCATGGCAACCCACTCCAGTACTCTTGCCTGGAAAATCCCATGGATGGAGGAACCTGGTAGGCAATAGTCCATGGGGTCGCAAAGAGTTGGACACAACTGAGCAACTTATCTTTATGAACATTCTTGGTGATAGGTTTTTTTCACTTTCATCACTTTACATATACCTGGAGGAGGAAATGGCAACCCACTCCAGTATTCTTGCCTGGAGAATCCCATGGACAGAGGAGCCTAGCAGTCTATGGTCCATGGGGTCGCAAAGAGTCAGATACGACTGAAGCAACTGAGCATTTTAAGTATATCGTGTCACTCCCTTATGGTCTGCAGTTTCTGCTAAAAAATCAGCTGATAGCCTTAAAGGAGTTCCCCTTACTGACAAAGGTCCGTAAAATCAATGCTATGGTTTTTCCAGTAGTAACGTATAGATGTGAGAGTTAGACCATAAAGAAAGCTGAATACCAAAGAATCGATGCTTTTGAATTGTGGTGTTGGAGTCCCTGGACAGCAAGGAGATCAAACCAGTCAATCCTAAAGGAAATCCGTCCTGAATATTCATTGGAAGGACTGATGTTAAAGCTGAAGCTCCAATACTTTGGCCACCTGATGCAAAGAACTGACTCGTAGGAAAAGACCCTGATGCTGGGAAAGACTGAAGATAGGAGAAGAAGAGAACAACAGAGGATGAGACGGTTGGGTCTGCCACCAAATGGACTCTCACCCACTCGATGGACATGAGTTTGAGCAAGCTCCGGGAGTTGGTGATGGATAGGGAAGCTTGGCGTGCTGCAGCTCATGGAGTCGCAAAAAGTTGGACACGACTGAGCAACTAAACTGAACTGAACTGTATGATATTTATTGCTTTTCCCTTGTTGCTTTTAATATTCTCTCTTTAACTTTTGTCATTTTGATTATAATGTGTCATACAATAATAGTCCTCTGTGGGTTAATCCAGTATAGGACTATATGTAGCTCCTGGACGAGGTTAATTGTTTCCTTTCCTAGGTTAGGGAAGTTTTCAGCTATTACCTCTTAAAATATTTTCTCTGGACCTTTCTCTTTCTCTTCTTTTTCTGGGACCCCTACAATGCAAGTATCAGTTTGCTTGATGTTGTCCCAAAGTTCTCTTAAACTTCCTTCATTTTGTTTCATTCTTTTTTTTCTTTTATCTGTTTGGTGGCAGTGATTTCCACTACTCTGTCTTCCAGCTCACTGATCCGTTCTTCTGTCTAATGTAGTCTATTTATTCCTTCTAGTTTATTTTTCATTTCAGCTATTGTATTCTTTAATTATGTTTGGTTATTCTTAATATTTTCAAATTCTTTGGTAAAAAAAAAACCTCTAGTTTCTCATTCTGTGCATCCACTCTTCTGAATTCTTTGATCCTTTTTTTTTCTTTTTTACCATTATTTTGTTTGTTTTTAAATTTTTTTTTGACCTTACCACATGGTGCAGTGGCAAGCGGTATCTAGTTTTCTGACCAGGGATTGAACCCTGCAGTGGAAGTGTAGTCTTAGCCACTGGACTGTCCAGGAAGACCCCTCTGATCATCTTTATAATCATTACTCTGAACTGCTCAGGTAGGCTGCCTGTCTCTGCAGTCAAGCCTTACTAGCCTTCACAATCAAATGCTCTGAGGATTCCTCTAACCATTTCTAGACCTCCACGCTGGATCGGGGGGCAGGTCTGACATGGGGCTCAGAACTCTCACTCCTGTGGGAGAACTTCGGTAATATAATTATTCTCCAGCTTGTGGGTGGCCTTCCCAGGGGGTATGGGGTTTGACTATATCACAAGTCTGCCTCTCATACCCATCTGTTTTGTTTCTGTCTTTATGTCATTATTTGTAGAGGATCCTTTATGGTAGGTTTTCAGTCTTTTTCATTGATGGTTGTTCAGCAAATTGTTGTGATTTTGGTGTTCTCATGAGAGGAGGTGAGCTTAGGGTCCTTCTACTCTACCATCTTGGTCGATCTCCCCTCCAGGTTTTTCTTAATGCAACTCCTTCACCTTCTGTTATTTTGGTCAGGGGTCCCAGGCCTGCCAGTGCAGAGGACATGGGCTTGATCTCTGGTCTGGGAGGATTCCACATGCCATGGAGCAAGTAAGCCCATGTGCCATAAGCACTCACGCTAGAGTACATGAGCTACAACCGCTGAAGCCCCTACACCTGGAGCCTGTGCTCTGCAACAAGAGAAACCGCTCCAATGAGAAGCCCGAGCACCGCAACGGCGGTGGTGCAGTCACTGACACCTGTTGGTGAATGACAAGTGCACCCCACTTGTCACAACTAGAGAAAGCCCTCGTGCAGTGACGAAGACCCAGTGCAACCAATCAATAAATACAGAAACAAAAAACAGAAGAAAAGGTCACAACTATAAACAAGAAAATTTCAAAATGGAAAAGCTCACTGGTAAAGGCAAACATAGAATAAAAGTAGGAAATCACACACAAAGCTAGTAGGGAGGTTAAAAGACAAAAGTAGTAAAATCATCTGTATCCACAATAAGCAGCTAAGGGATGCACAAAAAATAATTAGATGTAAGATATAGTATCAAAGCAGTAATCATAGGGGAGAAGAGTACAACTGCACGGTATCCAAACTGCATTTGAAATTAAGAGATTGGCAACTTAAAACACATAAAACACATAAAAATACAGACCCCTTAAAAAATATTTCATGGTAACTGCAAAATAAAGATATATAATAGATATACATACAGAAAAGAAAAATGAATCCAAATATAACACTAAAGATAGTCATCAAATCACAAGAGAAGAAAAGAAGGGGGAAAAGACCTACAAAAACAAGAAACAATTCACAAAATGTCAATAATTACCTATGTATTGATCATTACCTTAAACGTAAATGTATTAAACGCTTCATCCAAAAGACACAGACTGGCTGAATGGATATAAAAACAAGAGCCAAATATTTGCTGCCTACAAGAGACTCACTTCAGATCTAGAGACATATACAGACTGAAAGTAAGACAATGGAAAAAGGTATTCCACACAAATGGAAATCAAAAGAAAGCTGGAGTAGCAATACATCAGACAAAATAGAGTTTAAAATAAAGACTGTTAACAAGAAACAAAGAAGAGCACTACATAATGATCAAAAGATCAATCCAAGAAAAAGATATAACAACTGTAAATACATATGCACCGAACATAGAAACACCTCAATATGTAAGGCAAATGTTAACAGACAAAAACAGAAAAATTGATAGTAACACAATAAGAGTAGGAGACATTAATATCCCAGTTACAACAACGGACAGATCATGCAGACAGAAAATCAATAAGGAAACACAGGCCTTAAATGATACATTAGACTAAATGGACTTAATTGATATTTATAGAGCATTGCATCCGAAAGCAGCAGAATACACATTTTTCACGTGCACGTAGAACATCTCCCAGGTAGATCAAATGTTGGGTTACAAAGCAAGTTTCAGTACATTTAAGAAAACTGAAATCATATCAAGCATCCTTTTCAACCGCAACGCTGGCTACAAGGAAAAAACTGCCAAAATTACAAACACGTGGTGACCAAAAAATATGGTACTAAACAACCAATGGATCACTGAAGAAATCAAAGAGGAAATTAAAAAATACCTAGAAACACATGAAAACGAAAACATAATGATCCAAAACTTTTGGGATATAGCAATAGCAATTCTAAGAGAGAAGCTAACAGCAAAACAAGCTCACCTTAAGAAATTAGAAAAGTCTCAACCTCTTTAACAAGTGGTGCTGGGAAAACTGGTCAACCACTTGTAAGAGAATGAAACTAGAACACTTTCTAACACCATACACAAAAATAAACTTAAAATGGATTAAAGATCTAAATGTAAGACCAGAAACTATAAAACTCCTAGAGGAGAACATAGGCAAAACACTCTCCGACATAAATCACAGCAAGATCCTCTATGACCCACCTCCCAGAATATTGGAAATAAAAGCAAAAATAAACAAATGGGACCTAATTAAACTTAAAAGCTTTTGCACAACAAAGGAAACTATAAGCAAGGTGAAAAGACAGCCTTCAGAATGGGAGAAATAATAGCAAATGAAGAAACAGACAAAGGATTAACCTCAAAAATATACAAGCAGCTCCTGCAGCTCAATTCCAGAAAAATAAATGACCCAATCAAAAAATGGGCCAAAGAACTAAACAGACATTTCTCCAAAGAAGACATACAGATGGCTAACAAACACATGAAAAGATGTTCAACATCACTCATTATCAGAGAAATGCAAATCAAAACCTCAATGAGGTACCATTACACGCCAGTCAGGATGACTGCTATCCAAAAGTCTACAAGCAATAAATGCTAGAGAGGTTGTGGAGAAAAGGGACCCTCTTACACTGTTGGTGGGAATGCAAACTAGTACAGCCACTATGGAGAACAGTGTGGAGATTCCTTAAAAAACTGGAAATAGAACTGCCATATGACCCAGCAATCCCATTCCTGGGCATACACACCGAGGAAACCAGATCTGAAAGAGACACGTGCACCCCAATGTTCATCACAGCACTGTTTATAATAGCCAGGACATGGAAGCAACCTAGATGCCCATCAGCAGACGAATGGATAAGGAAGCTGTGGTACATATACACCATGGAATATTACTCAGCCATTAAAAAGAATTCATTTGAATCAGTTCTGATGAGATGGATGAAACTGGAGCCCATTATACAGAGTGAAGTAAGACAGAAAGATAAAGACCAATACAGTATACTAAAGCATATATATGGAATTTTAAAAGATGGTAACGATAACCCTATATGCAAAACAGAAAAAGAGACACAGATGTACAGAACAGACTTTGAGACTCTGTGGGAGAAGGCGAGGGTGGGATGTTCTGAGAGAATAGCATTGAAACAAGTATACCATCATGGGTGAAACAGATCACCAGCCCAGGTTGGATGCATGAGACAAGTGCTCAGGGCTGGTGCACTGGGAAGACCCAGAGGGATGGGATGGAGAGGGAGGTGGGAGGGGGGATCGGGATGGGGAACACATGTAAATCCATGGCTGATTCATGTCAATGTATGGCAAAAACCACTGCAATATTGTAAAGTAATTAGCCTCCAACTAATAAAAATAAATGGAAAAAAAAAGAAATTAGAAAAGTCTCAAATAAACAACCTAAATTTACACCTAAAGCAACTAGGGAAAGAAGAAACAAAACCTAAATTTAATGAAATCATAAAGATTAGAACAGAAATAAATGGAATAGACACTAATAAAATAAAAATATCAATGAAACTAAAAGCTGGTTCTTTGAAAAAATAAATAACTAGGAATAAAACTACCATGTGTGTGTGCATTAGTTGTTCAGTCATGTTTGACTTTTTCCAACCCTATGGACTGTAGCCGCCCAGGCTCCTCTGTCCATGGAATTCTCCAGGCAAGAATACTGGAGTGGGGAGCCATTCCTTTTTCTAGAGGATATTCCTGACCCAGGAATCGAACCCAGGTTTCCTGTAGATTGCAGGTAGATTCTTTACCATCTGAGCCACCAGGGAAGCCCAAAATTACCATGTGATCAGCAATCCCGTGACTGGGCATATACCCTGAGAAAACTGTAAGTGAAAAATTCATATGTACCCCAATGTTCATGGCAGCACTATTTACAATAGCTAGGATAATGTAGATGTCCATCAACACGTGAATGGGTAAAGAACATGTACATATATGCAATGGAATAGTACTCAGCCATAAAAAAAAACAAATTTGAGTCAGTTCTAGTGTGGTAGATGAACCGAGAGCCTGCTATACAGAGTAAGTAAGTCAGAAAGAGAAAAACACATATATTATACTAATGCATATATGTGGAATCTAGAAAAATGGCATTGATCCTATTTACAGGAAAGAGATGGAGACGCAGATATAGAGAATGGACTTGTGGACATAGTGACAGAAGGAAAGAGTGGGATGAATGGAGAAAGTAGCATTGACATATATACACTACCATGTGTAAAATAGAGAGCTGGTGAGAAGTTGCTATATGAAACAGGGAGTCCAGCCTGGCCCTCTTTGATGACTTAGAGGGGTGGGCTGCAGGAGGGGAGGGAGGCTCAAGAGGGAGGTGATATATGTATAATTACCAACATAACATTGTAAAGTAGTTTTCCTCCAATTAAAAAAAATTTAAAACTAAACTTAAAAAATAAATAAATGAAATTGATAAGCCTTTAGCCAGACTCATCAACAGAAAATGGAAAAGGGCCCAAATGAATCAAATTGGAAGTTAAAAAGAAGAAGTTACAATCAACACATCAAATAGATGGAGAAACAGTGGAAACAGTGGCTGACTTTATTTTGGGGGGCCTTCAAAATCACTGCAGATGGTGACTGCAGCCATGAAATTAAAAGACGCTTACTCCATGGAAGAAAAGCTATGGCCAACCTAGACAGCATATTAAAAAGCAGAGGCATTCAGTTCAGTTCAGTTCAGTCGCTCAGTCGTGTCCGACTCTTTGCGACCCCATGAATCGCAGCACGCCAGGCCTCCCTGTCCATCACCAACTCCCGGAGTCTACCCAAACTCATATCCATTGAGTCAGTGATGCCATCCAGCCATCTCATCCTCTGTCGTCCCCTTCTCCTCCTGCCCCCAATCCCTCCCAGCATCAGGGTCTTTTCCAATGAGTCAACTCTTCGCATGAGGTGGCCAAAGTATTGGAGTTTCAGCTTCAGCATCAGTCCTTCCAATGAACACCCAGGACTTATCTCCTTTAGGATGGACTGGTTGGATCTCCTTGCAGTTCAAGGGACTCTACTTTGCCAACAAAGGTCCATCTAGTCAAGGCTATGGTTTTTCCAGTGGTCATGTATGGATGTTGAGAGTTGGACTATAAAGAAAGTTGAGCACTGAAGAATTGATGCTTTTGAACTGTGGTGTTGGAGAAGACGCTTGAGAGTCCCTTGGACTGCAAGGAGATCCAACCAGTCCATCCTAAAGGAGATCAGTCCTGAGTGTTCATTGGAAGGATTGATGCTGAAGCTGAAACTCCAATACTTTGGCCACCTGAAGCAAAGAGCTGACTCATTAGAAAAGACCCTGATGCTGTGAAAGATTGAGGGCAGGAGGAGAAGGGGACGACATAGAATGAGATGGCTGGATGGCATCACCGACTCAATGGACATGAGTTTGGGTAGACTCCGGGAGTTGGTGATGGACAGGGAGGCCTGGCGTGCTGCGGTCCACGGGGTTGCAAAGTGTCAGACACGACTGAGCGACTGAACTGAAGTGAACAATCAACACCACAGAAATATAAAGGATAAGAGTCTACTATGAACAACTGTATGTCAATAAAATGGACAACCTAGAAGAAATGGTACAATTACAATGTACAATGGTACCATTGTACCTTAGAGAGGTACAATCTTGTGAGGCTGAACCAGGAAGAAATAGAAAGTATGAAAAGACCAATTACCAGTACTGAAATTGGATCAGTAATTTTAAAATGTCCTGAAAGCAAAAGTTCAGAACCAGGTGGCTTCATAGTTGACTTTTACCATACATTCAGAGAAGCGCTAACACCTATACTTCAGAGACTATTCCCAAAAATTGCAGAGCCAGAAACGCTTTCAAACTCATTCTATGAAGTGACAATTACCCTGATACCAAAACAAAGATATCATACACAAAAAAGGAGAATCACAGGCCAATAACTTACTAATTATGATGTTTAAGTAGGAGGATGTCCTTATTTGGACTAAATGCACACTGAAGAATTAGGGGGAGTTGGGGCACCAGGTTGGCCACTTATTCTAAAATGGTGAAAGAAAAATATTCTTTGTATTGTACTTGTAACTTTTGTGATTGTGCTTTTTTTAAAAAAATTAAAATTATAATGACACTAAAAAGATAATACCGAGTATGGTGAGGATGTAGAGCAGCTGGCCCTGGTTGATGGTTAAATGGTACAACCACTTCAGAAAATTATATGTCAGTTTCTTATAAAATTAAAGTTACCTCTACTTTATGACTTAGTAATTTCACTCCTAGAAAGATCCACTAAAGAGCTTGCACTAGCCTGTTCTTAGCAGATTCAGTTGACACAGTCTCCAACTGGAAATAACCCAAATGTCCATCAGTAAGGTAACGGATAAGCTGTGTTGTTTATCTCACAGTAACAGAGAGGAACTGCTATTACACAGAGCAAATGGTTTATTCTCAAAAAATTATGTCAAAGCCAGACCTAGATGAATTTATACTTACGATTCCATTTATATGAAGTTAAGGAAAAGCTAAAACAAAACCACAGACGTTTCACACTGTTGTACAACACAACTAACACAACAGTGTTGACTAACACAACATTGTAAAGCAATTCTCCTCCATTTAAAATTTTTAAAAATCTAGAGATTGAAATTAGAATAGTTGTTGCTTTAGGGAAATAGGGATTGAATGGAAAAGGATGAGAGGGAACGTTGTGGAAATTTTTATATTTTGACTGGATGAGGGTTATTTGAGTGTATGTATTTGTCAAAATTCATCAAACTATACACTATACACATGTTATTTGTATACTTCAACTTAAAAGGCTAATTTTAAAATATTCACTAAATCATTATCAATGGTTAGCTCTAGAGGGTAAGACTTTTGGACTTTTTTCAACAAGTCTGTCCTACTTATCTAAAACAGGCACATCTACAGTCTAAAAATAAATATATATAATTATATAAGAGTAAGAATTTGTCCAAAGGGTACTCAAGCAACTAGTTGTTATGGGGGAAAATTAAGTTAGTTCTTCTCCTTTTAAAATATAACCCCCCAAAAAAGTTCAGGTAAGTCAAAGAGTTAATGTATAAAACCAAGCCATAATTTTAAATCAAGCCATAAATAATAGAAAATAGAAGTTAATACTTATTTGACTTCTGAATGGCAGATAAATTATTTAATATTAAAAACAATGTCAGAAACTCTAAAAGAATAGATTTCTGCTACATAAAAATACGGCTATATAATAAAATATTAAAAAAAATGAAATGTAACAGAAATTGTGAGGATTTATAAAAAACATTTGATAGACTTATAGGCAAAGTATATGAATTCTAGAAAGGAAGGAAGAATGGAGGGAAGAAAGGAGGGAGGGAGAAAAAAAGGAGGAATGAAAGTCAGAAAAAAGAGAAGGAAAGGAAAAGAGAGCTAAAGGGAGGAGAGAGGGGAGAAGGCGAAGGAAGTCAGGACAGAAAGAAAGGAAGTGGGGGGGCTGGAGAGAACAGAAATGGCTAATCAACAAGTGAATAAGAAATAAACCTGAAATTTTACCTTTCAAATTAGCACACATTATTGTTACATTATAGTATCTGATGGCAGTCATAGAGTGGCAAGAGGAATACTTGGTCACTGCGTGTAGGAGTGTAAATTACTACATTTCTGGAAACCACTCTAGCAATGTGTATCCATAATCTTTAATGTTTCTGTTCTTTGAATAAGAAATATCTTTTTGTAATCTGTCTAAAAGAGATAATCGAAGAAGTTGCTCTTTTTAGGATTATTCATAATAGCCAAAATAATAAAAAGGTAAAACATTATGGAACTAATTCGTTAAGTCACGTGATATCTGATAATTATTCCACCATTAAATGGTGCTTACAATGAGTTTTTAATGTCACTTTTTAAAAAATGTTCATGATAGTGGGAGGGGGGATCGGGATGGGGAATACGTGTAAATCTATGGCTGATTCATATCAATGTATGACAAAACCCACTGAAATGTTTTGAAGTAATTAGCCTCCAACTAATAAAAAAATAAATAAATAAATAAATAAATAAAATAAAATAAAATAAAAAGCAGAGACAACAACAACAACAAAAAAAGAAAGTTTAGGCCAATATCTATTTTGATTATTCTTATAACCAAAATTAATCTAAGAAAAAAACATTTACCTGATTTAGGATGTATAGTGATGCATTAAATTTAAGTCTACTTGACAACATTTGACTACTTAAATAAAAATGTAATGTCCAAAAAAAAAAAATAAATAAGAAATAAAAAATGTTCATGATAAATTAAGAATAGCAAGCCAGGACTCCGGTTTGGCTCTGAAACAGAAATTCCCCGTTGGTGAAAAACAAAAAACACTGTCTGTCTAGACACATCACATTTCCCTACCTTCGTTATATTTTAAATATTTCAAACGTTAAATGGTACCACTGTCCCAATATATATGTGTCTTGTTCAGGGTTTGTTCAGGAAAACATAAGCCACTTTACGTACGTCTTTGGATAAAAGGGGCTTAATGTAGCTTTAGGGGCTTACAGGATTGTTGGCGAGCGGAGGGAGCGGAACTCGGGGCAGCTGCTGCGAAGGTAGAAGTGGATGTGGAAGGTGTCAGAGCCTGAAGTAAGTGGTTAGCTCTTGAGAGCTTGCTGGGGGAAGCCTCGGTCACTCTCACATCTGTGCAGCATCTGGCTTTCGCCACCTCTGGAGAATGATAGATTCCTTTCCTTTCTGCTTTCCAAATTTCCCCCGAATTCCCTTCGTGCAAACGCCAACCTGGAAGCGGAGGTGGGGGAGAGTTGGGGAGGGGGTATTCTGGGAAATGTAGTTCCCCGCTGCTCTGCATTGCGGAGGACGGGTGGGAGTGACGCTGATTGCTGAGACAGTCTAGCCCGCGCCGCACGCAAGGTCTGAGACTCATCCCCATATTTTCCTGTTGCTCAGGAGACTACAGGTGTTAGGGCTGAAGAGAAAAATAATATGGTTTATAGATATCAGAGGTAGTGCGACATTTTTATTATTGAGATAGTTTTTTCCCACGTGTGGCATTCCCAGCTTATTACAAATTTGCAAAGCAAAACATAAACTGTATAACTTGAACCCAGTTATACAACCTTTTTAGAAAGCTTCAAAAATGACAGCATTAAAAAACTTCACCTGAAACCTTCACACACTGGCAAGAATGTGAAATGGTGCATCCACTGTGTGAAATCTGACAGTTCCTCAAAATGTTAAACAATAGAGTTACCTTATAACTTACCAATTCCACTCCCAGGTATATTCTCGATAACAATGTTAAATGTGTGTTCACACAAAACCTTGTACACTAACGTTCATAGCAACATTACTCTCTCTTTTTTAAATTGAGGTATAGTTTTAATTGATGTTGGATAAGGAAATGGCAACCCACTCCAGTATTCTTGCCTGGGAAATCCCAAGGACAGAGGAGCCTGGTGGGCTACAGTCCATGGGATCGTAAAGAGTCAAACACCACTGAAGTGACTAAGCATGCATGTACATATAATTGATGTACAATATGTTTCAGGTGTACAACGTGATTCACAATTTTCAAAGGTTATACTCCGTTTATAGTTATTACAAAGTATTGGCTATGTTCCCTGTGTTGTGCACTATATTATTACAGCTTTTAAAATTTTTATTTATTTATTTAGCTGCACACTGTGCAGCTTGTGAGATCTTAGTTCCCTGACCAGGGATCAATCCTGAAAGTCCTAGGTTAGGTGAAAGTCCTAACCACTGGACTGCCAGGGAATTTGCTAGCTTTTTTATTTTATACATAGTAGTTTGTTCCTCTTAATCCCCTATTGGTATCTTGCCCTCCTTGATTCCCTGTCTCCACCAGTAACCACTAGTTTATTCTTTATATCTGTGAGTCTGTTTCTTTTTTGTTGTATTCACCGGTTTGTTTTGTTCTTTAGATTCCACATATGAGTGGTATCATATGGCATTTATCTTTCTGTATTTGACTTATTTCGCTTAGCATAATACCCTCCAAATCCATTCACATTGTTGTAAGTGGCAAAGTTTAGTTCTTTTCATGGCTTAGTAGCATTCCATTTATATATACTGCATCTTCTTTATTCATCTGCTGGTGGACACTTCAGTTGTCTCCATATCTTGGCAATTGTGAACATTGGGCTGCATGTATCTTTTGAAATTAGTGGGTTTTGTGGCTGTCTACCCAGGGGTGGATTTGCTGGGCCATACAGAAGGGTAGTTCTATTTTTAGTTTTTGAGAAAACTCCCTATTCTTTTCCCACAGTGGCTATATCAATTTATATTCCTACCGATAGTATATGAGGGCTCCCTTCTCTCCACATCCTCCCGACATTTGTTGTTTATGTTCTTTTTGATGATAGCCATTCTGACATATGAGGTGAAATCTCCTTGTGGTTTGAACTTGGATTTCCCTGATTGTTAGTGATGTTGAGCACCTTTTCATGTATTTGTTGGCTATCTGTATATCTTATTTGAAAAAATGTCTATTCAAGCCTTCTGCCCATTTTTTAAACTTTTTTGTTGTTGTTGTTTTTTGATGGTGAGCTGTATGAACTGTTTATATATCTCAGATATTAACCCCTTATTGGTCTTATTATTTGCAAATATTTTCTCCTATTCAGTAGGTTGTCTTTTAATTTTGTTGATGGTTTCCTTTGCCGTGCAAAAGCTTTTATGTTTAATTAGGTTCCATTTTAAAAGTTTTGCTTTTATTTCCCTTGCTTTAGGAGACACATAAAAAAATATTGCTACAGTTTATGTCAAAGAGTGTTCCACCTGTTTTCCTCAAGGAGTTGTATGGTTTCTGGTCTTACAGTTTGCATTTATTTTTGTTACCTAGTGTTAGGGAATGTTGTAATTCCCTTCTTTTCCAGGTAGCTGTCCAGTTTTCCCAGCACCACTTGTTGAAGAGACTTTCTCTTCTCCGTTGTCTATTCTCGCCTCCTTTGTTGTAGATTAATTCACCTTGAGTGTGTGGATTTATTTCTGGGCTCTCTCTTGTGTCCCACTGGTCTGTGTGTCTGTATTTGTGCCAGTACCACACTGTTTTAATTACTGTGACTTTATAACATTGTCTGAAGTCAAGGAGTGTGATACCTCCAGCTCTGTTCTTTGTTCTAAGTATTGTTTTGGCTACTCAGGGTCTTTTTTGTTTTTGTACAAATTTTAAAATTATTTGTTCTAATTTTGTGAAAAATGCCCTTAATAGTGTGATAGGGATTATATTGAATCTGTAGCTTGCCTTTGGTAGTATGGTCTAATATTAATTCTTCCAATCCATGAACATGGTACATCTTTCCATCTGTTTGTGTCATCTTTAATTTCTTTCATCAGCATCATATAGTTTTCTAAGTACAAGTCTTTTGCCTCTGTAGGTAGGTTTGTTCCTAGGTATTTTATTCTTTTTGAAGTGAATATAAATGCGTTGTTTCCCCAGTTTCTCTTTCTGATAGTTTGTTGTTAATGTATAGAAATTCAACAGATTTCTGTATATTTACTTTATATCTTGCAACTTTACAGAATTCATTGATGAGCTCTAGTAGTTTTTTGGTAGCATCTTTAAGATTTGCTATGTATAGTATATAGTATTATGTCATCTTCAAACAGTGATGGTTTTACTTCTCTCTTACCTATTTAGATTCCTCTTATTTCTTTTTCTTGTCTGATTGCTGTCACTAGGACTTTGAATACTATGTTGAATAACAGTGGTGAGCATGGACATTTTTGTCTTGTTCTTGATCTTGCAGGAAATGCTTTCAGCATTTTGGCATTGAGTACAATGTTAGTTGTGGGTTTGTCATGTGTGTGTGTTAGTCAGTCAGTCGTGTTCAACTCTTTGCAACCCCATGGACTACAGTCCACCAGGCTCCTCTGTCCACAGAATTCTCCTGGCAAGAATACTGGAGTAGGTTGCCATTTCCTTCTTCAGGGATTTGTCATATATAGCATTTATTTTTTTGAGGTATGTTCCCTCTATGGATTTCCCAAGTGGTGCTGGTGGTAAAGAATTCACCTGCCAATGCAGGAGACATGAGACACGGGTTCAATCCCTGGGTCAGGAAGATCCCTGGAGGTTGGCATGGTAATCCACTGCAGTATTCTTGCCTGGAGAATCCCATGGATAGAGGAGCCTGGTGGGCTACAGTCCATAAGGGTTGCAGAGTCAGACACAACTGAAGCAACTTCGCATGCATGCATGTTCCCTCTCTGCCCACTTTCTGAAGAGTTTTTTTTTTAATCACAGATGGATGTTGAATTTTATCAAAAGCTTTTTTTGCATCTGTTGAAATGACCATATATTTTTAAAATTCTTTAATTTGTTAATGCAGTGTATCACATTGATTGATTTGCAGATATTGAAAAATTCTTGCATCCCTGTGATGATTCCCACATGATCATGGTGTATGATTCTTTTAATGTATTGCTGGAGTAGGTTTGCTAGTATTTTGTTGAAGATTCCTGCATCTATGTTCATCAGTGATATTGGCTTGTAATTTCCTATTTTGTGTGATATCTTTGTCTGGTTTTGGTTTTGAGGGTAGTGGTGGCTTCATAGAATGAGTTTGGAAGTGTTCCCTCTGCAATTTTTTTGAATACTTTCAGAAGGATAAGTGTTAACTCTTCTCTAAATGTATGGTAGAATTCATTTGTAAAACCATCTGGTCCTGGAGTTTTGTTTGTTGGGAGTTTATTCTTTTTAACTAACCCAATTTCAGACTGGCAATTGGTCTGCTCATGTTTTCCATTTCTTCCTGACTCAGCCTTAGGAGATTGTACATTTCTAGGAATTTGTCTATTTCCTCTATGTTGTCCACTTTAAGTATTAATAGTCAAAACATGGAAGCAATCGAAATATCCACCAACTAATGAATGAATAAACATAGGTTGTATATCTATACAATGGAATATCATTTGGCCATGAGAAGAAATGAATTACTGATACAACATGGATGAATCTTGAAAATAATATGCCAAGTAAAAGACACAAAGGCCACACAGTTCGTGATTTCATTTCTACTAAATGTCCAGAATAGGCAAATATATAGAAATAGAAAGTCAATTAGGATCTGGGAAAAATTGGGACTGAGGAGTGATTGTTAATCGTAATTGTTAATACCAGGTTTCTTTGAGGGGGGATGATAAAGGTGTTCTAAAATTATATCTAAAACACTTTGCTTATCCATTTGTCTGTTGATAGGCACTCAGGTTGCTTCTGCTTTTTGGCTATTTTGAATAATGTTGTTATGAACACAGGTGTTCAAATATCTTTTCTAAATCCTGCTTTCAGTACTTTTAGGTATATACCTAGGAGTGAAATTGCTGGGTCATAGAGAAATTCTATTTTTCATGTTTTGAGGAACCTCCACACTGTTTTTATTAATTGCTGCACTATCTTACATCCCCAGTAGCAATGCACATGGGTTCCAGTTTCTCCACATTCTTCCCAACACTTATTATTTTCTGTTTAAAGAAAAAAAAGTGTTTTAAATGATAGTCTTCTTATCATATATTAATTATATCTCATACTGAAAAAACTGTTCACCACTGGACCCTACACTAATTGAGCATGCTTAATGTCCAGATCTTGGCTTCCAAATCTTTCTTCACTAAAGCAGCCCCAGTTTGGGGCAGAGAAGGTAGAAGGTGAATCTGGGACATTTCATTGTGTCAAAAAGCAAGGAAGACCTCAAATAATGATGGGGTATGTCTAAAGGACACCAGCCAAATTTGGAACAATTTGAGCATCAAAATGAATGACTGTAATTGATTGTAATATGCATAAATAACAACCTATGAATTCATGATAATAAAAAGGAGAGAAAGAAAAAAGTGACTTTTTTATAGAAGAATGCAAAGAATGATAGAATTTTAAAATCACCATTTTTTTGCAGCTCCTAATGAAATAATTGGTTCAAGCAAGGGTTGGTAATAGATGCTATAGCTGTTAGGTGAATGGTTATTAGGAAACCAAATATCCACATGGCATCATCCCCAGATTACATATTAATTGCAAATAGAATCACATACCTTTGCAATGGAGAAATCTGGTGATTACAACTTTAAATAAGTGATCAAATTCAACATGGCAAATTGTAGAAAAGTTTGATATTTGTGCTTCCTAATATGGTGCAATACTAAGTATGCAACATTAAGTATTCTTACTAAAATGTGTGGCCTGAACATAATCAAGCTTGTCTAGATAAGGAATTCAGAGGATAGTGGGATAAGTGAAAGGATATCATGTAGGATATTTCATAAGGCAGTGACCTAAAATCTTCGAAAAGTCAATGCCAGGAAGAAAAAGAAAATCAGCAACACCTGGAAGACTAATATGGATTAAAAGACATTTGAGTATTCCCCTGCTTGGTGTACATTTCATTTCTATTAAGGAAATTTTGTTGTACAGACTGTCGGCAGTCTGCTTTCCCCTTCTACCACGTGGAGTCACCTGACCTGCATGCCGTTTACTGTCTTGTGAGTGTCCCCATGTGTGCCTTACCTGGCTCGCCCAGCTGCAGGGCCAGGTCCCTGACTCCAGCAGATTGCAGTCTCTTTGTTCTCCACCCAGCACCCTACACAGGGCTGAGCCCATAAGAGGCTCTTTGCAGTTACTCACAGAACTGCCTTCCCAAGGCTTCTCCACAGTTCCAAGATGTCTAGAAAGTCAAAAGAGATGCATAATGCTTGTACCTGAAAAAAACATGTGTGAGACCTGAGGCTGCTTTGGTTGGGAGAAAATATCAGGGCCGTGGGAGACATCTGCATTTTGTGGCAGATTGATTGCCAAAATATCCTCAATTCTTCCACCTGTCCTGTATCCATACCTGTTCTGAGATTTTGCAGTTCTTCTACCAAGAGGCGGACCCCACTTCCCTGGCCTTTAATCTGAGCTGGCTCTATGGCTTGCTTTGGCCATGAGGATGAGGCAGAAGAGACAAAGTACCAGTTATGACCCAGGGCCTCCAGATAAACATGTTCAGTGAGGACACAGGAGTAGAGAGGAGAGCCCCCCCATTCTGGTCCAGCTCTACCAGTAACTGACAAGGATACTAGAGCAAGATGCTTCACTTCTTGGGCTTCCATTTTCTCGTCTATGCAATAAAGGGTTCTAACCAGGATCATCCTACAGAGTCTCCTAGATCTTTATCATTGCATATTCATGAAAATGATGAATATATGTATATTATATACAACTGCTCTCACCCAACAAGACTACTAAATTAAAATTTTGCCAACCATTGTGGAAAATGGGAATGTCCTATACATGCAACAGATAATTGAGACAGTGTCTACACAGTCTAAGCAGTCATTAATAAAATCTTAAACCATCTTTGGAAATAGTCACTGAAAAAGCAACTGCTGTTTGCCAGGTTCTTCTGTGTACCCTCGAATGCTCACAACTCTGTAAGATGGATGATTTCTCTTTCTTTGGGGAAATACAATCCTATGTAGGTTAAGCAGCCTCCCGAGGTCACACAGTTAGTGGATGGATGGTGGGTGGAGCTCATTTAGACGTTGGTCCTACCCAGAGTTGGGGCCCTCCCCCACTAGACCGTGTATGTGCTGCTAAGTCAAGCTTCAGTCATGTCTGACTCTTGGCAACTCCATGGACTGTAACTCTCCAGGCTCCTCTGTCCATGGGATTCTCCAGCCAAGAATACTGCAGTGGGTTATCATGCCGTCCTCCAGGGGATTTTCCCCACCCAGGGATCCAACCCACGTCTCCTGCACTGCAGGTGTATTCTTTACTGCTGAGCCACCAGGCAAGTCCCCACTAGACCACATTGTCCTGCAACAGTTGGGATGGCTCCTAATGAGACACAGAGATGGACAGAGGAGCCTGGAGGGTCACAGTCTGTAGGGCTGCAAAGAGTTGGACACGACTGAACATGCACATGATGTGTTTACAGTATGATGAAACTGTTCTGCATCTCGTCTGTGGTAGTGGTTGTGCAATTCTGTTTGTCCAATCTCATAGAACTGTGCACCCAAAGGAGCAGATTTTACTGTGTCTATTTTTTTTTTTAATTAATGGAGTAACTTTACAGTGGAAAAGCCTGAGAGACAACACCTTAATCAGGCAGTCAAAGTTAACATCATCAGTAATGGGACAATTTGAAGCCCTGTGATCCCTGAGGGGATGCAATGAGAAGAATGCAGCATCACTTTTATGCTATTCCTGTCGACAATGCATAACCTAAGACCTTGTTTGGAGGTTCTAGCAAGGGAACACAGTTATATCCTTGATGGAAGATCATCCTCCTTCTTCAGGGAAGCTCATCCTCTTTGACCCAGTGTGCAGCTTTCAGAGGAAGCATGTGGAGCAATGATGGAGGAAGGGGACACCTGCCTAGCCAGCCAGATCAGATTGACCCTGGCCATCAATAGGGTGACAGATGGCGCAGGCAGTTCACTCTCACATTCTAAAGATGCATAAACTGAATCTAATCATGAGGGATCATCATACTAATCCCAACTGACCCACATTCAGCAGAATACCTGCCCTGTGACCTTTAAAGGTAACAAAGCCAGTCTTCTTCTGGGTGGGCCAGTGGTTAAGATTCTACGCTTCCATTGCAAGTGTCACAGGTTCCATCCCTTGTTGGGGAACTAAGATCCCACATGCCGCATTGTAAGGCCACAAAGAAAGCAAAAGTGACAAAGCCAGGAAAATCATGGCAGCATGAGAAACTCTTTTTATGATTTTCAGCCTACAGATCCTATACATGTTTTGTTAGATTCATGTCTTGGTATTTCATTTGCTTTTGGATGGTTATAAATGGTCTTGTGTTTTTAATCTTGTTTTGCACATCTTTGTTGCTGGTACATCAAAGAATGTTTGAGTTTTGTGTGTTGATTTTGTAGCATGAAACCCTGCTGAAGTGTTATCTCTCAGGCTTTTTCTTGATTATACTTTAGAATCCCAATTGACCTCTCTACTCAAATTTTTTAAAAATTGAAATATAGTTGGCATAAAATTTTATGTTAGTTTCAGGTATACTACATAGAGATTTGATATTTGCATAGATGATGAAGGGATCACAAGATAAGTCTAGCAGCCATATGTTTCCATACAAACTTAACAATATTATTCACCATATTCCTTATGCTGTATTACCATGGCTTATTTATTTTATACACTGTGAGCTTTTTTCAGAGTAGTAAATTCATTTATTTTTAATAGTTCTTGCTTCTCAGTACCACATCTTAGCTTTAGTCAGTTCAGTCGTGTCAGACTCTTTGTGACCCCATGGACTGCAGCACACCAGGGTTCCCTGTCCATCACCAACTCTCAGAGCTTGCTCAAACTCATGTCCATCGAGTCGGTGATGCCATCCAACCATCTCATCCTCTGTCATTCTCCTTCTCTTCCTGCTTTCAATCTTTCCCAGCATCAGGGTCTTTTCTGATGAGTCCGTTCTTCGCATCAGGTGGCCAAAGTATTGGAGCTTCAGCATCAGTCCTTCCAATGAATATTCAAGGCTGATTTCCTTTACGTTTGACTGGTTTGATCTCCTTGCAGTCCAAGGGACTCTCAAGAGTCTTCTCCAACACCACAGTTCGAAAGCATCAATTCTTTGGCACTCAACTTTCTTTATGATCCAACTCTCACATCCATACATGATTACTGGAAAAATCATAGCTTTGACCAGATGGACCTTTGTCGGCAAAGTAATGTCTCTGCTTTTTAATATGCTGTCTACGTTGGTCATAGCTTTTCTTCCAAGAAGTAAATGTCTTTTAATTTCATGGCTGCAGTCACCATCTGCAGTGATTTTGGAGCCCAAGAAAAGAAAGTCTGTCACTGTTTCTATTGTTTCCCCATCTATTTGCCATGAAGTGATGTGACCAGATGCCATGATCTTAGTTTTCTGAATGTTGAGCTTTAAGCCAGCTTTTTCACTCTCTTTCACTTTCATCAAGAGGCTCTTTAGTTTTTCTTCACTTTCTGCCATAAGGGTGGTGTCATCTGCATATATGAGGTTATTGATATTTCTCCCTGCAATCTTGATTCCAACTTGTGCTTCATCCAGCCTGGCATTTCGCATGATATAGTCTGCATATAAGTTAAATAAGCAGGGTGACAATGTACAGCCTTGACGTACTCCTTTCCTAATTTGGAACCAGTCTGTTGTTCCATGTCTGATTCTAACCATTGCTTCTTGACCTGCATACAGATTTCTCAAGAGGCAGGTAAGGCAGTCTGGTATTCCCATCTCTTGAAGAATTTTCCACAGTTTGTTGTGATGCACACAATCAAAGGCTTTGGTGTAGTCAATAAAGCAGAAGTAGATGGTTTTCTGGAATTCTCTTGCTTTTTCTATGATCCAACGGATGTTGGCCATTTGATTTCTGGTTCCTCTGCCTTTTCTAAATCCAGCTTGAACATCTGCAACTTCATGGTTCACATACTGTTGAAGCCTGGCTTGGAGAATCTTGAGCATAACTTTGCTAGCGTGTGAGATGAATGCAATTGTGTGGTAGTTTGAACATTCTTGGGCTTTGCCTTTCTTTGGGATTGAAATGAAAACTGACCTTTTCCAGTCCTGTGGCCACTGCTGTTTTCCAAATTTGCTGACATATTGAGTGCAGCACTTTCGCATCATCTTTTAAGATTTGAAATAGCTTCTTACCTAGCTTTGTCATCGTTGATAATAATGATTTTTTGTGTTTTTATTGTAGTAAGAACATTAACATGAGATCTACCCTCTGAACAAAATTTTAGGTGTGTGATAGAGTATTGTTAATTAATTATAGGCATGATATCGTACAGCAGGATCCTGAGTTTCTGTTTAGTTTTCCAATCTGTTTTCTCTTTGTTGCTCAGGTTGGTTCATTTCTATCCTTTTAGCTTTAGGTTCGCTCCTCTGTCACCTGCACTGTTTTCTTGAGACCATCCAGTAAGTTTATTTATTTTTTTTTAATTTCAGCTGTTGCTTTTTAAATTCTAAAATTTTCATTTGATTCTTTTCATATATTGTATTTCTTTGAATATTTGCTAAATAATTAAAAATACATCATCCCTGAATACTCCAGTATGTCTCTGTATCAGAGTGGAAGCTCAACTTCCACTAAGGGATGCTGCTATAAAGAGCAAGCCCAGATCTCAGCAGCATACAATGAAGTTCCTCTTCCTTCGCATTGCATGTGAGCTGTTAATCACCAGTGACTATACTCAGAGGATGGATAGGCTATGAGTCTAACGTCATCTTTCTCTTCGTCCTGGGACCCAGGATGAAGGAGCAGTCCTTAATTAGGTCATGCCATTCCCATGGAAGAGGGAAAAGAATAAGAGAGCAGACAGAAATTTGCAGTGCCACTTCAAGTTTCTGTCAGACTGGCAAAGTGTCACTCCTGCTTATATTTCACTGACCAAAGACCAGCCTGATGTCAGTGGCTGGGAAGATATACTCCTTCTCGAGGAAGGCCTGCAAATCTCATGGCGAGAGGTGAGGGAAGGAGAGGATATGTAATTCTTATCCAGAAAAGAAGGGTCAAATAACTGAGGACAGTAATACATTACAAAGCATTTCCAAAGAGTAAGGACATTTTCTTACTTAATCACAACCCATTGTCACATCTAACCAAATTAACACTTCCTTAATATGATCTAATAGTCTACATTTAAAATTTTCCAGTTATCCCAAAAGTATACTTAAAACTTAATTTATTCAAACCAAAATTCAATCAAGGACCGATGTAACATGGTTATGTGTCTTACAGTCTTTTTAAAATTAAGGACGGTCAGGCGACTGCATTTTTTTTTCATTATAGGATGCTTTTTCAAGGGAATTGGGCATTTGTCCAGCAATATCTTCTACCTTCTGGATTTGTTTGGTTCACCCCTCATAGGGTCAATTTAACCTGTTCCTCCATCCCCAGATTTCTCATTAAATGAAAATTAGATGTAAATAATCAGCCAAACTCTGGTAAATATTTTTGGCAAGAATATTCACAGGTACTACTGTGTTGTTCATATTATATCACACCAGGAACAAAGTATATCTTTCTGTCTTATCATGAAGGATGACAGGGTTGATCAGTGAGTTAATGTGTTGACAACTTGATTCCTCCCATGTAAATTTTTCCCTCCTGTGGTTATCACACCGGTGTGTAAGACTCCTGAACTATGTGAACAGTGGGTTCCCCACCAATCTTTCACTCAAAGGCTTTGGCATCCATTGACAAGTCTGTCTGAATTAATTTTTTTCAGTTGTGGTAAAATGATCATTTTTATCATTATGTTTATGTTTGTTAGCTGGCAATCTTGTGTAAAGAAGGGTGTTCTTTATAGTCCTATCTAGTATATTTATAAGATAGCTAGATAGATAGCTATTAGATTAAAAAGTAAAACTCTTAGGATTCTGTGCATTGAGTTTTTAATTGTATCTTTAATAAACTAGTGTTATAAACACTTTTCTGTATATATTCTTCAAAATAGTTTGGTGGCTTTTAATATGAATTATGGTGAAAAATGACTATGATGAGTATTAATCTGTTGAATAATATATAGAATCTGTATGCTGAACATTATAAAACAGGTTTTTTTGTGTGTTTCCTTAATTTTCATGGCTTTGATATTTTTAAAGATTATAGGGCATGTATTTTGCAGGATATCAGTCAATTGAGTTTGTCTGATAATTTCTCATGATAAGATTTAGGTTGTACATCTAGAATTTCTAGAATTCTGGAATTTCTGTATGGTTTTTTAAAACAACTTTTTTCATTTGTCCATTGAGATTCCCTGTCTCTTCATCCACCTTGGCCATATTTTCCTATAGATTCTCTATCATATTTATTATATCCGTTTCAAGTAATTCCATTTCGTGAGTCACTTACAGGTCTGCTTCTACTGACCTCTTAATTATAGATCAAATTTGTTTGCTTCATTTCATATCTAATTTTTTATTATTATATATTAGTCATTGAGGATAATATTGCAGAAAATCTGGGTTAAGTTATCTTCTTCTAAAGAATTTTGTTGTGGTAACAGTTAATTTACTGGCAGATTATCTGGATCCTTGGGGGCTTAGTTTTAACTTTCATTAAGAAAAGCATATTCAGTTTTTTTCCTCAGATGTGGTCTTTATTTCATAGGTGTAGTTCTTCAGAAAGGTCAGAGGAAAGCCCTAGATTTTTGCAACTTCCTCTATTTTGGATGGACTTAAATGCCAGCCTTAAAATCCTGTGTCCTAGGCAGCTGCTAAAATCCCAGTTCAGTTCCTTAGCCTCCTTTTGGCTGGGTTTCTTGAGGCCTTGTCCTGTGCATACACAGTTTAGTAATTAGTCAAGAATTAAAGGGATATCTATATGAAAATTTTGGATTGCCTTCTTTTATTTATTTGTTTGGGCTTCCTTCATGGCTCATGTGGTAAAGAATCTGCCTGCAGGATGCTCTATGGCCCACCTTCCAGAGTAATGGAAATAAAAGCAAAAATAAACAAATGGGACCTAATTAAGCTTAAAAGTTTTGCACACTGAAGGAAACTACAAGCAAGGTGAAAAGACAGCCTTCAGAATGGGAGAAAATAATAGCGAAAGAAGCAACTGATAAAGAATTAATCTCAAAAATATACAAGCAGCTCATGTAGCTCAATACCAGAAAAATAAATGACCCAATCAAAAAATGGGCCAAAGAACTAAACAGACATTTCTCCAAAGAAGACATATAGATGGCTAACAAACACATAAAAAGATGCTAAACATCACTCTATCAGAGAAATGCAAATCAAAACCACAATGAGCTACCATCTCATGCCAGTCAGAATGGCTGCTATCAAAAAGTCTACCAGCAATAAATGCTGGAGAGGGTGCAGAGAAAAGGGAACCCTCTTACACTGTTAGTGGGAATACAAACTAGTACAGCCACTATGGAGAACAGTGCAGAGATTCCCTCAGAAATGAGGTAGAACTGCCATACAACCCAGCAATCCCACTGCTGCGCATACTCACTGAGGAAACCAGAATTAAAAGAGACACGTGTAACCCAGTGTTCATTGCAGCACTGTTTACAATAGCTAGGACATGGAAGCAACCTAGATGTCCATCAGTGACGAATGGATAAGAAAGCTGTGGTACATATACACAATGGAATATTACTCAGCTATTAAAAAGAACGCATTTGAATCAGTTCTAATGAGGTGGATGAAACTAGAGCCTATTATACATAGTGAAGTAAGTTAGAAAGAAAGACACCAATACAGTATATTAACGCATATATATGGAATTTAGAAAGATGGTAATGATGACCCTATATGCAAGACTGCAAAAGAGACACAGATATAAAGAACAAACTTTTGGACGCTGTGGGAGAAGGCGAGGGTGGGATGATTTGAGAGAATAGCATTGAAACATGTATATTACCACATGTGAAATAGATCGCCAGTCCAAGTTCGATGCATGAAACAGGGCACTCAAAGCCGGTGCACTGGGACAACCCTGAGGGATGGGATGGGGAGGGGGGTTCAGGATGGGGACACATGTACACCCATGACTGATTCATGTCAATGTATGGCAAAAATCACTACAATGTTGTCAAGTAATTAGCCTCCAATTAAAATAAATAAATATTTTTTTTTAAAAAAAGAAAAAGAATCTGCTTGCAATGCGGGAGACCTGGGTTCGATCCCTGGGTCAGAAAGATCTCCTGGAGAAGGGACTGGCTACCCACTCCAGTATTCTTGCCTGGAGAATTTCATGGACAGAGGTCTTGTCCTGTGCATACACAATTTAGGAATTAGTCAAGGAATAAAGAGGTATCTATGAACATTTTGGATTTACTTATTTTATTTATTTATTTTTTAATCAGAGGAGAATTGCTTTACAATGTTGTATTGGTTTCTGCCATAAAACAATGATTGGATTGCCTTCTTGTGTGACGTTTTCCTTTCTGAGTTCCCCGCCCTGACTTCTTGCTCCCTGATTTCCAGTGCTTCTGGATCATTTCTAAAACTCCAACTTCTGTCTCCACATTCTAGTAAAACTGCTGCTCTCTCAGTCAGTCAATTCAGTCGCTCAGTCGTGTCTGACTCTTTGTGACCCCATGGAGCACAGCACGCCAGGCTTCCCTGTCCATCACCAACTCCCAGAGCTTGCTCACATTCATGTCCATTGAGTCGGTGATGCCATCCAACCATCTCATCCTCTGTCATCCTCTTCTCCTCCTGCCTTCAATCTTTCCCAGCATCAGGGTCTTTTCTAATGAGTCATTTCTTTGCATCAGGTGGCCAAAGTATTGGAGCTTCAGCTTCAGCATCAGTCCTTCCAATGAATATTCAAGGCTGATTTCCTTTATGTTTGACTGGTTTGATCTCCTTGCAGTCCAAGCAACTCTCAAGAGTCTTCTCCAACACCACAGTTTGAAAGCATCAGTTCTTTGGTGCTCAGTTTTCTTTATGATCCAACTCTCACATGCATGCATGACCCCTGGAAGAACCATAGCTTTGACTAGATGGACTTTTGTTGGCAAAGTAATGTCTCTGTTTTTTAATATGCCGTCTAGGTTGGTTATAACTTTTCTTCCAAGGAGCAAATGTATTTTAATTTCATGGCTGCAATCACCATCTGCAGTGATTTTGGAGCCCAAGAAAAGAAAGCCTGTCACTGTTTCCATTGTTTCCCCATCTATTTGCCATGAAGTGATGGGACCAGATGCCATGATCTTCATTTTTTGAATGTTGAGTTTTAAGCCAACCTTTTCACTCTCCTCTTTCACTTTCATCAAGAGGCTCTTTAGTTTTTCTTCACTTTCTGCCATAAGGGTGGTGTCATCTGCATATATGAGGTTATTGATATTTCTCCCTGCAATCTTGATTCCAACTTGTGGTTCATCCCTCCTGGCATTTCACATGATGTACTCTGCATGTAAGTTAAATAAGCAGGGTGATAATATACAACATTGATATACTCCTTTCCCTATTTGGAACCAGTCCATTGTTCCATGTCCGGTTTTAACTGTTGCTTCTTGACCTGCATACAGATTTCTCAGGAGGCAGGTAAGGTGGTGCTACTCTCTGCTTGAGCTCAACTTGCCCACACACTGCAATAAACTATGAAATGTTCCCAGGGGAAAGCTTATTAAATGTGGGCCTCATGGTGGCTTAGATGGCAAAGAATCACCTGCATTGCAGAAGATCAGGGTTCAATCCCTGGGTCAGGAAGATCCTCTGGAGAAGGGAATGGCTAGCCACTCCAGTGCTCTTGCCTGAAGAATTCCAAGGGCAGAGGAGCCTGGCAAGCTACAGTCCATGGGGCCCCAAAGAGTCAGACACGACTGAGTGACTTTCATTTTCCCCCAGAAAGCTTATCTTCTGAAAGGATAATATCCTTTCCATTTCTCCCTACTTTGTGTTGGTCTCTAGTGTCTTCATACAGTTGTTTTTTATATCTTATGGAAGATTTATAATTGTTATTGGCAAGAGAGTTTGTCTAATACAGGCTACTCCTCCAGTCAGTAGAACTGGATAGGTGTGTTTTGATTCAAGGTTATTTAGAATTCACTATAAAGATGAAGAAGTAAATGAAACAAATGGCAATAATATTTATATTTTAATGGGTTAATTTCTGTTTGGTATTTTGGGTGTTTGTGATATTTAAAAGAATTTGACATGCTAGATTTGCAGTCCTAACTTATAATGTGTAGTTAAATAATTTGTTTAAGTCTGTGGTTTAGTGTTTAAATCTCACTTATTTTTATAAACATATGGGAAGAGTGAAAGGCATTTTAGATTCTTATGTATATTTAACTTATTGGATATACAGATATTCTTAAATACTTGAGAGAGGTCTCCCTGTAAATCAGATATTGAAATACCTAAAAAGGTAATAGACTATATTTGATTCAAAATTCAATTTGAAATGATTAAAGCATTTAATTAGATTTGTAAATAGGACCAGAATTAATACTAACTCCTTATTAAAGACTATTAAAATTTTCTACATTTACAAGGAAAATAAGATAGTGATTAATATCATAAGTTGAATATTGTATTTGTAATTTTATTTTATTTATTTTTAAAATTAATTTTTATTGGAGTATAGTTGATTTACAATGTTGTTTTAGTTTTTTCTGTATAGCAAAGTGAATCAGTTATACATATATCCTCTCTTTTTAAAGATTCTATTCCCATATAAGTCATTACAGAGTATTGAATAAAATTCTCTGTGCTATACAGTGTATTTGCAATTTTACGATATTGGGCAATTAATTTTAAACCAATATTCTAAATGAGTATTTATTGATATAAAGTCCATGGATTTGGATTCTTGTAAGACTGGGTTAAAATGACTCTGGGTCATAACTTACTTAATGTCTGTCATTCTCAGTTTCTTTATCTGTAAACTGAGAATAGTGATGCTTCCCTAAAAGTACATGTTTCAATAACTAGTAATGTTCCTGATAGTAATAATGATAATTTAATAATAATATTTTTAAAAGAGAGGTATAGAGCAATGTGCACAGTATGATTCCATTTATTTTGGTTAAAAAAATAAGGTATGCAAAGATAGGTATTAGAAAATTTCCAGAAGATTATAAACATTAATTTTTACATATAACTATCTATCATTTAAAAATTGTCCACAGTGTAAATATATTATGATATCTATTTGTTGTATGTATATGTGTGTGTATGTTCATATGTAAAACTTCTAGTTAGTTATTTTGTGAAATACAATTGTGAGTAACTTTTTTTTTTTTAATTGTGAGTAACTTTTACTACTTGTTTCTTAATTTTATTTATTGTCTTTGTTGAACAGATATAACATAATCAGCAGAAATACATACCTGAACATTTTAAAGTCAAGAAAAAGACATCTTTCCTTGGTTTTAATCTTGCTGGAGATCTTATCGCAAGGGTTCAGGGAGATAGAAGTCATGCTCAGCATCTGTCATCCATCACACAATCATTAAGTCATTGAAAAATCCCTGTGTGGTGTATTTGCTTTGAGATTGGGTGCTAACTGATTTCCATCCATACCCACTTCATTCTTGCAGTAAATGTGGTCTTGCTTCACATCGTAATGGAGGTGCAAGTCTTTGCCTGAGTCTCTCTAGGAGAGTGGGTACCTTGAGAAACCTTAAAAGTAGGAGGGACCTTGGTATCCTTTAACTTTCTCCTTTATCCCCCTTTTCATTCTTCATGCTCTCTGATAAGACTTGACCCCTCTTGGGCCCCTCTGAGACTCTGCCCATCCCAGGGGAAATTTCCAAATCTCTCTCTTAAACTCCTTCCTCTTCCCAGGACCCATGTCATAATTTCCAAATGTCTATTGGACATTCCCACCTCAAATTCAGCAAACCAAACACTGCCAGTTTCACAGCCTGCAAGCCAGCTTTTGTCCTTTTTTGGGGTAATGGTTAATGGGATCTCCAGTTTACTTAACCAGATAAATGTACATAACCTTGTATTTCATTTCTTCCTAGAGGCTTTTCCTGACCATCTCTCTCCCAGAGAATAAACCTTCCCTCACTTGGGCAATCCAGGCTCCATGGCACAAATACCTTTTAGAGCACCTCTCACTTTGGACCATGACTCTTTGCTTATATTATTTTGTCCTTGACAAGATCACATATTCCTTGAAGCTAGGGATACATCAGGGTATCCCAGAGTTGACCACAATGCCTGTAAAGATGTTCTCATCTCTTGTTAATTGTCTTGAAGCAAAAGCAGTCCATTTTATGCCCTCACTGAGAAGAGGCAACATTTCTTTACAGAGGAATCCCAAATAATCTTTGTAGACACCTTCACCTCCTACTCCATGTATGGCCTGGACTGTTACTCACTTCCAAAGAGTAGCATATAGAAGAGGAAAAAATAATAACTTTACAGTATAGATATCTTGCCAATACCACCTTTATCAAGTGACAAAGGTTAACATAGTCAGTGGGTACCTTAAGATGTCTTATAGATAGCAGGCACCCCTGATGGGATGCAATGAGAAAGGCACTTCACCTCTGCACTACACTTCCCCCAAACCTGTAACCTTAGTCTAACCTTGAGAAAACATCTGACAAACCCAGACCAGGGGGCATTCTACAAATACCTGGTCTGTACTCCTCAAAACTGTCGAGGTCATTAGAAACACAACTTTTAAAAGGAAAGACTTGAGAAACTGTCCCAGACCAGAGAAAACTAGGAAAAAATGATAAGTAAATGTAATGTGGGATCTTGATTTGGATCCTGGAACAGGAAAACGACAAACTGGTGAAATCTGATAAAATCTGGAGTTTAGTTAATAGTAATGTACCATGTACCAATGTTACTTTTTTAGTTCTGACAAATGCACCGTGGTAATTTATGATGACAGTATTTGGAGAAACCAAAACCGGGTAAATGAGGAGCTCTCTGTACTGCATTTGCAGTTTTCTGTAGGTCTAAAATTTTCCAAAATTAAAAGTTTATTTCAAAAAATCACTCCCCATGTACTACACCCTCTGTAATAGGCTGAAAGGTTAAACATCTCTGGATATAAATGGAACCTAGTTAGAAAATATGTAGTAGATTTGAACAATTAAAGCAACATAATTTATTTATACTGATTATAATGGTCTGTGCAAGAGAATATCAATTGGCTGCACATCCATTCTTAACTAGCTGAACCCATGTCAGCACTCAGATGAATGGCTATATTTATTGCCTACCTTGTAGCTGGGGTGACCCTGGTCAATGCTATGGAAGCAAAAAGGGTATGATATTTCTAGGAAAACTTCTTTAAAGGGTTAGGTGCTTCCTTCCTCTTTCCTGCTCCTGGTGTGGGAATGCGAAGCCTCTGGGGTGGCACGCTGAGGTGGATGGAACCCCAGGAGGGCATTAGTCTGAAGCTGATGAAGTCGTGAAGGTATCACACCTAGTCCTCACTAACACAAGGTCATACACATCCATTTTTTTAAAGGGAAAAATTCAGAAAAGAATATTGGTGCATATGAAGGAAAATAAAAATGACCTGTAATTCTACCATGTAAAAATCCAGTACCGTTTATGAGATAAATACATACATATTAAATTGAAAAAAAAACTCTTACAATCCTATACATGGAGTTTTCTATTTTACTTTTAAAAACTTGATATTATTTCATTGACATTTTTGTATATATGTATTTTTTGAAAATACTGTTTGGAAAATTTGTTATTTTGAAAATACTGTATATCAAAATATTGTTTGATGTTCATATAATATGCATTATGGTGATGAATGACTGTGATGAGTATGAGTTTGATTCACGCTGACTCGTGTGTCAAGACTCACTTGGGCCACTGACTGTGTGACTTTGGCAAGTTGTGTCACCTCTTGAAACAAAATGGGAGTTATTGGGAAGATTAAATTAGTTAATGCATATAAAATCTCTAGCACAAGGCCTAGATCTTGGTAAGTTGTTTTTTAAAAAATTAATTCATTAATTTGACTGTACAGGTTCTTAGTTGCAGCATGCAGGATCTTTAACTGTAGCGTGTGGGATCTAGTTCCCTGGTCAGGGACCAAACCCGGGCCATTGGAAGCATGGAGTCTTAGCCACTGGACCCCAGAGTCGTCCCAGTAAGTTCTTAATAAATATAAACTATTGTGATTATCATTATCATTCTTTAATCAGTTTCTTCTTCATGGGCAGTTAACCTGTCAGGGTCTAATTAAGAAATAGACAATCAATTAGAGTTCAATTTAAAAAAAGAAAGCAATGGAAACCACAGGAGAACTTAGAACAGAAGAAATGTAACAGAGAATTGGTTACAAAGGTGATAAGAAAGCTGAGAAATAAAACAGGGGAAATTAGAAACCCCAAAGATTACCAGTAGCAAGAAGGCGCTACTTCTGTCAGGTGGAAGAGAGGGAAGGGCAGTAACCAGAGCCCAGGGCCAGGGTCACTGGTAGAAGCTACAATCATGGCAGACCTTTCCTATGGGAGCTCAAACCAGGGAGGAAATTCACCTACTTCTGGAGATGCCACCTGACATGAAGAGGGCTGGATTCTCTCCCTCCAGAACTTCCCGTTGCAGACCCATCAAGGCACCCAGAAATGGAGTCTTCAGGGATCAGCCTTGAGATACAGAGCAGAGCAGAGGAAGAGAATGTGGATGGAGTGGATCTGATGGTAACAGACTCAGGACCAGCATAGTCCACCCCTTTTAATATCCAGCATTCATTCTTATGCTCCCACCTATATTTAATGTCAGATGTGAAACACCTCTCTTCTACAAAAGCCTTCTCCATCTTCCCTCTGACAAGAGGAGCTGCAAATTCCATCAGTCGTCATACTTATCTTGGATCCAAGATCTCCAGGTAAATTTCAGCACTCCCCATCTACTTTGGATGTGGCTTCTCGTGGCCTAGTGAATTCACTGTGAAATTAGCATCAACAGCATTCTTCACATAAAATATGAGGGTGAGAGGAAAAGCAGAAAAAAATGATCAATAGATAATAGGTTCATAAAAATATGTACAGACCCTTCAGTTCTTATTTCTCTAACTGGGCACAAAGATCATCACTGATATTTTCTCACTGATAAAATATAACTTTTTCATTGAGATTCCATCACCTGTTCCATGTAGCCTTGGCTGTTAGTCAGTCCATTGGTTATTTGGGATTATTTACTTTATGAAAAATATCTTCATACCTAAATGGTCTGAATCTTTATTTTTCTATGGTTTTATTGGGTTACTTTCCTCTTTAATCAAACTTTAATATTGGACATGCAATTACTGTTCTTTAGCTATTTCCAGATTCTAAATGGCCCCCTAATGACTATCCTAAGTCCCCAATGTGGTCATTCCTGCGCCAGATGCGTAGCAGCAACTTAATTTTCCCATGATAATTAATACCAATAACCCCTGATCTGCTTTCTCAGTTTGACCTGAGGAATCCTGGATGGTCAGTAGCCCCTACTCCACTTCAAGTTTAATGGGACCATTATTTTATCTCCTGAAGAAATAACACTTTTCCTGAGGACCTTGTTCACAAAAGTAGTAGCACCCAAGGTTTGGGGATGGGAAACAACAGCTTGCCCAGTGATTTATCAGGTGTAACAGTGAAAGTGGCCCCTCCCAGCTTTACACCTTAGTTCCCAGAGCCTTCAGGCAGCACTTCAACCTTTGTAGGTGCTAACTCCGAGCTGTTGTTGATGTTGTTTAGTCACTAAGTCTTGTCCGACTTTCTCTATCAGCTGGGCAGTCCTCATACGGCAGTGTGAATTGAAGAAGGATCAGCACCGTAGTAAATGGTGATAGATGTAACTTGCTTGTTTCTTCCAGATGTACTTGGACCTAATCTCACAGACAGCACTTCCAATGAAAAGAATTGTTTCTGCTCACACCAACCGTCATGGCTCAGTGGGGTTGAGAGCACTCAATTCATGGTAGGAAGCCCAAGCCACTCAGAGTCCATGGTACGGTAGATGCTGTCGCACCCTGCCCCGATCCAGGACTGAGACAGTCCTTGTCTTCCTGAAATAACACTTTCTGCAAGAACATGATCCTAGCTGATCCCCCTTTGGAAATTTCCCAGAGCCTATGGAAGCAGACTCGCTCAAAGTTCTGCCCCCCTCTCTGGGGGAAGCCCACACGGAGTACCTGGTTGTTGTAGCAATATCTGGCTCCCTTTTCTCTTCAAGGCAAGACAACTCTACAGAGACAGCTCACACCCAGACCTCCCTGCGTGACCAGTTGAGGCTTCTGTTGCAACCACATCACCACTCAACTTCTCCTCTTGCCCAGTCCTGACTCTTTCGGTCTCTTACAGTTGTGCCCAAGTGCGGTCCCCAGTATGCCTCCTGGGTGCAGTCTGCATCTCAGAGTTGACTCTGTGGGGAACCGAACACACAGTCGAGTGTTTAAACTCTGTGATGTCCTTGAGGCATGTCAGGGTCTTCTCCGGGGAAGAACAGTTATCAGCTCAGAAAGGCACAGCTTTGCTTCAAAACTCTGTGGGACTGTGCTGTGATTCTCTTGCTGGAATTTCCTATTCCACACAACTTTGAGGACTTCTCTGGTGGCCCAGTGGTTAAGTAGCCACCTGCCAATGCAGGGGACATGGGTTCAATCCCTGGTCCGGGAAAATCCTACACGCTGTGGGGCAACGAAGCCCATGCACCACAACTACTGCGTCTGTGCTCCGCAACAAGATAAGCCACCACAATCAGCCTGAGCCCCGCAACTAGAGAGTAGCCTCCGCTCACCGCAGCTAGAGAAAGCCTGCATGCGGCAATGAAGACCCAGCACAGCCAAAAATAAATTAATTAATTAACTTAAAAAAAGCTTTTGAGTACCACTGAATCTGTTGGGTCATAAGCCTGGGTGACAGCCTGTACCCACTAAAGAATCTGCTCTTACTCCAAGCCCTACTTGAAGACTAAGTCTTGCAGATCACTTGGTAGATAGGTTGGACCATCATACCCAAGTACAGAATATATACCCTCAGAAATGGTACAGATAGCTCAGTAAGATACATTAATTTTACATATACTCGCTGATGTCTACTGTACATCAGTCACTCTGGGAGACGTAGGGAAAAAATGAAAAGTGGATTCAGCCTTAGAAGAATTTCATCTAGTCAATTGCAAAGCAAAATGAGCCATGATGATGGCTCTTTGTGGGCAGTGCCATATTATATTTATGTATGAAGTGTCATGAGCATGCAAGAAGAGAGTCATCATTCCTACCCTGGCAGGCTGAATAGGACGAGGAGGTGATATCTGGTCATATTAAACTGTGGACTGATCAGCTCAATGAACAGCAAAATACTTTTCTGAAGCCAGATATTAAAGGTGTTTATATGATTTATGAGATTTAATGATTTAAATTTAATGATTCTGAGATTTAAGCTGTTTCTAAGTACATAATTCACCTATCATATAAATTTGTTTTCTGGGTTTGGATCCTAAAAAATACAACAGAATGAATTTCTGTTTCTACTTTGTTGAAGGGGTAATTTAAAAATAATTAAGATAATTTCTTCTCTTCAAAACAACAATATAATTCTCACTATTTTAATTTTCTGCTCATGGCCTGGCATTGAACAATGATTAAAAAACTATACACTTAATTATAGATTATGTGCTAAATGGATGTTCTAAGTAGATTGTTGAATATGCAATATTGGCACCAAATTTTGAGAGTTGAACACAGCCTTTCTTTTGTTTCATGAATCATATGCAAGATATTCAGAACACCCTGGCATTAATTCTCATTTACTATTTCTAAAGTTTTTCTTTTTTAACTAGGAAGTCTTTTTGGAAATAAAATCAGGAAAAGTTTAGCAACTTGGAGCAACAATCTATATACAATATATCATATACTCTTAAGTCAAATGTAATCAAGATTGAATAATTTATATTTTGCTATTAACATGAAAGATATTTTGAGATTTTTTTAAAAAAGGAAATTTTCTGATGCCTATTTTCCCCTAAACCAACATGCACACAGCTATTGAAATGTCTTGCTTTAAATTTGTGTACTTGAGATGATGTTGATAGTTAACAATAATGTGTGTAAATTAATATACCTCTAATAGTATAAATTAGATAAATTTGATGAATTCAAGCCTTTTTGGCTGACTGTCAGACCCGATTATTGGATGGTTGCTGATTCAAACCTTGTAAATTCACAGGAGGTATGTCAGGTTTGCCTCTTTTTTTTGTTGTTATTCAGTTGTGCTTGCTTTGTTAGTGTTATCTTTGATCCAAGGTCCTTTTGTAGGCCCAATTTTTCCACATTTTGGGCAGGTTACTTAAGCCAAAATGAGATAATATAGTCTGTAAATCCATGTAGCCCAGTGTCTGTAAACTTCAGTGCATTGCTGTGAGCTGGAAGCAAGGAAACCATCAAGGGCACAGTTGTCAGCTGCTCCAGGTCATGGGGACACCTCTCATCCCTCACCTCCTGGGATTCCCCTGGAGAACACATGGATGTCATGGTATCAGTGTGATATGAGCTGAATATTATCACTAATCTAATTCTGTGTCTCTGAAATTTGACAGTAAAAGGATTTAGGGCCCAGTGAGGTGGGTGAAGTCTGAGGACTGGGGTCCATCAGCAGTGTCTACAGATGGACTCCCCTGCTTCTAGCAGAGGTGACAGAGCTTGTGATGCTGGGCAACCCCCTCTGCAGCAGCTCCCCTGGTGGGTGGTTTAGGCCAGGGCTATTCCAGGAGGCAGTCAGATTTCTCTATGTACCCTGTATGGGGTAAAACGAAGGCCGCTTTGCATCTGGCCTGAAAGAGCGAGCCTTTGAGGCTGGATGATGGGGAGTCTGCTGCGTGATTCGGTGAGCCAGACCCACCCCGCACCCCACCCCGCAAGTGTCAGCCCCTTGGAGACCACTGCAGGGGTGCAGTTGGAAGGAGGCTAAAAGACTAGATCTTACCAAGGGGGTAGGTGGGGTGGGATGAATTGGGAGATTGGGATTGACATATATACACTCTTGATCCTGTGTGTAAGAAAGATTACTAATAAGAACCACTGTATAGCCAGAGAACTCCACTCAGTGCTCTGTGGTGACCTAAATGGGAAGGAAAGCTAAAAAGAAGCAGTGGCGCTAGTGGTAAAGAACCCGCCTGCCAATGCAGGAGACATAAGAGATGCGGATTTGATCCCTGGGTTGGGAAAATCCCCTGGAGGAGGGCATGGCAACCCACTCCAGTATTCCTTCCTGGAGAATCCCATGGACAGAGGAGCCTGGTGGGCTGCAGTCCATAGGGTCGCACAGAGTCAGACACAACTGAAGTGACTTAGCACGCGCACACGCGCATAGCTGGTTCACTCTGCTGTACGGCAGAAACGAGCACATTATAAAGCAGCTCTATTCCAATAAAAATTAAAAAATAAAAACGGCTAGATAATAAGTGCTCTCACCACACCAAAGAAGCGGGTCTTCTCGTGGGTGACCTTTGCCAAGAAGGAGGAATCAAGTGGCACCAGTCAGAGGCTGGTGAGGTCCAGGAGTGCAGGCCTTGGCTGCACAGTCCTCTTCGGGGAGGGGGGGTTATACTACAGAGGCCCAGAGCCGCCGGAGGGGGAGTGCCCACTTCAGGTGTCAGGACCCCTGCCCGAGAGCCTGTCACCCCTGCACCTGGCCCGTGCTGTGGAGGAGGGATGACCAGGCCCACAGGGTCCTACTTGGCAGGGCACAGACAGTGAGTGGTGGCTTCTCCAGCCCAGGGGTCTGGTGGCAGATCAGGAACATTCAGTCAATCTCTAGGAGAGCCCCCTCCAACTTGAGACTGGCAGGGGACCCTCTCTGACATGCAACCAGACCTCATTATCTTCACCCCCGACTCAGTCTCAGCCTTAGGTAGGGGCTACTGGTTGAATTTCGTAGGTTCTGTTCTGTTCACTGACCTCCTGTGTTCTCTTTGGTTTATGTTTATTTTCATATATTTAAATGTTTATGAGGGCTTCCCAAGTGGCTCAAGGGTAAAGTATCTTCCTGCCAATGCAGGAGATGTGGATTCAGTCCCTGGGTGGGGAAGATCCCCTGGAGTCAGAAATGGCAACCACTCCAGTATTCTTGCCTGGAGAAATCCCATGGACAGAGGACCCTGGAGGGGCTACAGTCCATAGGGTTGCAAAAGAGTGGAACATGACTTAGCGACTAAACAATGATGGCAACAAATGTTTATGAGTAAGTGATACAATGACGTAGTCCAGAATTAAACAGCAATAAATGGTTATATACAGTGAAAACTCTTCCCTTCCATCCCCCAGTCCATCCTTCTCTCCAGAGGCAACTGTTATTGTCAGATCCTTGTGACTATCTGAGATTTTATGTGCATACATGTATGTGTGTCTCAACAAGTATCTATTTTATGTCCCTGGCAGACTCGTGGTAGAATACTGTGTACATCGTCTTACACTTTTTTCACTTAATTTATCTTGGAGAGGTTTGTTTTCATATTAGTACATTAAAAGCTTTGTTATTATTTTTGACAATTACATGATTTTCCTCTGTATGTATGTATCATATTTTATTTAACCCATCACCTATTGATGGATATTTAGATGGTTTCTGATCTTTTGGTATTACTGTGTTGTATAGAATGACGTGGTACAGTATAATTCCCATGTGTGAAAATATTTACAAGGATTAATTCTGAGAAGAGAAAAATCCTAAGTCAAAAAGTATGAATATTCATGATTTTTATAGATACTGCCAAATTATCCACCATAAATGACATACCAGTTTTCAGTCCCTCAAAGACTGTGTGAAAGAACTGGGTTTTTTTTTTTAAATCTTTACCATCCCAGTGTATTATCAATCTTTTTTATTTTTGCCAGCCTACTAGATTAAAAATGATATCTTGGTGGAATTTTAATTTGGTTTTCCTTAATAAGAGTGAAGTTAAGCATAGATTCCTATGTCTAAGATGAATGCATTTTTATTTATCTGTGAACTGTCTGTTCAGATCTTTCATCCGTTTTTCTGCTGAGTTATTTGTCTACCAGTGCTTTATGTGTTCCTTTGGGTTGTGCTTTGAGTATTTCTGGCACTTGCATGTTTATTTTCCTCATGGTATTTTGAGTGTGTGTGTAGTCAAATTTATCATATATGCATATATGTATGCACATGTATATATATCTCCCCCTGCTTTTTGCATGGCTTCTGGATTTGTGTTTTAGAAAAGGATTCCTCACTCTTATACTGAAAGTTTTTCATCTTTATTTATTCTAGTACTTTGATTGTTTCTTCCATTTATATACATACATTTTGATCCACTTGTCATTTGTCCTTATGTAAGCTGCACGGTTACCCAGATGTTGCAATACCATTTATTAAATAATTCATCTTTTTCCCACTGATTAGAACTATAACCTATAATTATTTATATTTAAATTTATAAACTATAATTATTACCACATTTTTAATTTTTATTTAGATCTCCTGAATCTTCTATTATTTTCCATTGATTTCAGTACCACCTTTTAAATGACTATATTAAAATAAGTGAAAGGAATGTTGGTCCCTCATTATTTTTATCAGAATTCTTCTGAATATTATTGCTTATTTATTGCCTTATTGTTAAAAATAAGAACTAAGGGCTTCCCTGGTGATCCACCTTGCAATGCAGGGGCCACAGGTTCGATCCCTGGTCAGTGAAGATCAGACATGCTGCTGGGTAACAAAACCTGTGCGCCACAGCTACTGAACCCGATGCTCTGGGTCTCTGAGCCACAACTACTGAGGGCTGCACACCCTAGAGCCCATACTCCGCAACAAGAGAAGCCACTGTAATGAGAGGACCGCACACTGCAACGAAAGAGTAGCTCCTGCTTGCTGCAGCTAGAGAAAGCCCATGAGCAGCAATGAAGACCAGTGCAGCCAAAAAAAAAAAAAAACTAGAACCAGCCTGTTCATATACACATAAAAGATGAAAAACCCTATGTTATCTCAAAGAATATTGACATCTTTGACATATTGATTGATTCTTCTCATGCATGTGGTAAACTTACATTTATTCAAGTATTTTCTTGAGCCTCACAGTTAAAGTTCTCATGTCATAGATCTTGCCCTGGACTTCAAGTCTACCATCGTGTGGCCACTGCTGAACCAGTGAGAAGGGTCCAGACTGCATTAACCACCCAAGGGACTACCAGTGGTTTGAATCATTTTTTTAGAAAATCATCTTAATTGAGGTATAATTTACATACAATAAATTATATATTATTCACGAATTTTTACTCAAAACATAACATGTAAAAAAACTTTGTTCACCACAATGAGATATCATTCCACAACTTTCAGAAAGGCTATAGTCAGAAAGACAACAAATGACAAATGTTGGAAAGGATATGGAGAAGAGAGAACCTTCATGTACTGTTGGGAATGTAAATTGGTGCAGCCACTATGGAAAACAGTATGGAGATATCTCAAAAAATTAGAGGTAGAACTACCATATAGTCCAGCAATTCCACTTCTGGGTATTTTTCAACCCCCCTCACCCCCTGCCAAAACACTAATTTGAAAAGACATGTGTTCCCTTATGTTCACTGCAGCATTATCCGCAACAGTCAAGATACAGAAATAACCTATGTATCCATCAATATATGAATAGATAAAAAAGATGTGGTATGTGTATGTACACACACACACACACACACAGAGACACTGGAATACTCAGTTCAGTTCAGTCGCTCAGTCGTGTCCAACTCTTTGTGACCCCATGAACCTCAGCACGCCAGGCCTCCCTGTCCATCACCAACTCCCAGAGTCCACCCAAACCCATGTCCATCGAGTCGGTGATGCCATCCAACCATCTCATCCTCTGTCATCCCCTTTTCCTCCTGCCCTCAATCCTTCCCATCATTAGGGTCTTTTCCAATGAGTCAGCTCTTCACATCAGGTGGCCAAAGTATTGGAGTTTCAGTCCTTCCAATGAACGCCCAGGACTGATCTCCTTTAGGATGGACTGGTTGGATCTCCTTGCAGTCCAAGGGTCTCTCAAGAGTCTTCTCCAACACCTCAGTTCAAAAGCAGCAGTTCTTCAGTACTCAGCTTTCTTTTGTTCAACTCTCTGCGACCCCATGGATTGCAGCCAGCCAGGTTTCTCTGTCCATAGAATTTCCCTAGGCAAGAATACTGGAGTGAGTTGCCATTTTCTTCTGCAGAGGATCTTCTGGACCCAGGGATCAAATGTGCATCTCCTGCATTGAAAGGTGAATTCTTGACTGCTGAGCCAGCAGGGAAACTGTATTGCATTGCCTCCCTCTGGTCCCAGATAGGTCACTTTTAACTCCTTTTTGAAGTCTATGGGAGGCTAAGGAGTCCAGTTGACCATATAAATATCATGTAGGAGAAAGAATGATGTATTAAGGCCAAGGAGATCTGGGCATCCTCATCTTGGCCCATCTGGTATCCACCTGACAGGCCAAGACGTTCAGCTTTTTTCAATTTCCACAACAGAGGGATATGTATTGATAATGCCTGCTTGGTCTACATTTAGGATTATTATGAGGGTTAAATGAGATAGAGTGTACAAAAGGTATTAGTAAAGTCAAAAGGTAATGAAAATACAAGGGATTATTATCTCTGTTCTAAAGAAACTCATCATCTAATGCGGTAATATATAGCTTTTGGGGTGTTGATTACATGACTATGTTCACTTTGTGAAAATCCATTGAGCTGTACAAGGATAACGTGTGTACCTTTCTGTATGTATGTTAGGTTCAGTAGAGGTTACTGAAAAGTAAACTGGATTCATTTGAACTTTGTAATATGCATTCATAGATTTCAGTGTAGCATTACATTTTATCAGATATTCCAATACAATTTATTTGCTTCTTCTCCTGGTGATGGACATTTGAGTTGTTTCTGGTATGGGGCGTTCATGAGCAATGCTTGTGCGTGTCTCCTAGGACACATGAGCACAAGTTGCTCAGGGAGTGGAAAAACTGAATCATTGTCTGTGGGCATTTTCAGGTTTACTAGATCATGCTAAACTGGTGTTTGAAGGTAAGCTCCAGTCCTCCTCCCCACCAGAACTGTATGAGATTACTCTCATTGGCTCGATGGTGGTGGTGGTTTAGTTGCCAAGTCGTGTCCAACTGTTGCAACCCCATGGACTATATAGCCCGCCAGACTCCTCTGTCCATGGGATTTTCCAGGCAAGAATTCTGGCATAGGTTTGCTTGATAGTCATTAGAATTTTTGCCAATCTGACCAGTGTTCTGTGATATCTAATTGTGATGTTACTTTGCATTTTCCTCACATTGAACCTATGTGTACTGGACTTTTGGATTTCTTCTTTTGAGAACTCCTTCCTCAAGGCTTTGCCCATTTCCCTACTGTGTTTTTGTTTTCTTATTGATTTGGATTGAGGCTTACTTAAGAATTCTGGGACTCTGAGTGGACAAATACTCACATTCTAATATGTTCCCTTGGGAAGAAGTTACAGCTTTGACATCTCTGAGGTCACCAGCTGTGCTGCTTCTCTCAACGTGTCACAGGGGAGGATGGATTTTCCATTATGTTTTTATTACTGATTCCTAGCTTAATGGCATTATAGCTAATCCTTTTGAAATCAACTTATGGCCTTACTGTATAGGCAATTTTTCTAAATATTCCAGGTGTGATGTGAAGGATGTATATTTTGCAGATGGTTGTTGTGGGTCTATACATGTGCATTAGGTCAAGTGTGTTACATGAGCTATTCAAATCTGTATCCCTTGTCGATTTTTTTTGTCTGCTTGTCCTATTAATTACTGAGATGAATATACTAAAATATTCCATTGAAGTAAAAGATTTGTCTATTTATCATTGTAGTTCTGCCCACTTTTGCTTTACATAAGACTGTTTCGGTCTATTTCACTTTCCATAGTACAAGTCCATGTCGTTAGTCTGGTTCATTGTCAACAGGAAAACAGAGCCCCTATATCTGCCTTGTAGTGTGGCCACAACCCCTGCATCATGAATCTTTTCCTTTCATCTTCCTTTATAATCCTGCCTCACTCACTTTATAGAAGAAAGGGACTTTATACACCCTTTTCCCTTCTTACTATGGTTCTTTGCCTCCAGAGCACCAAAGGGTACTCTGAAATATTAGTTATTAATATTAATCAAGAACCCATAAATTGACGTCAAGGCTTTGTGTTTTTCATTAGTTAGACATATATGTGTTAGGGACACAGCATGGCATTAGATTATGATGGGATTTTGATATATAAGTTAAGACTGTTTAAAAAGCTCCATGACATTATGTAGTAAAATTTCTCCCATTTCCACCCACTGATATATATATATAAACATATTTTCTAATGATTTACATATATAGAGATGGAAAGAGGAACAGAAGTTGTGCTGATCCTTGTCTCAGTCTAATCAGTTCAATTCAGTCTGTCAGTTATGTCCAACTCTTTGCAACCTCATGGACTGCAGCATGCCAGGCTTCCCTGTCCATCACAAACTCCCAGAGCTTGCTCAAATTCATGCCCATCGAGTCAGTGATGACATCCAACCATCTCATCCTCTGTCGTCCCCTTCTTCTCCTGCCTTCAATCTTTCCAAGCATCAGGGTCTTTTCTAATGAGTCTGTTCTTCGCATCAGGTGGCCAAAGGATTGGAGTTTCAGCTTCAGCATCAGTCCTTCCAATCAATATTCAGGACTGATCTCCTTTAGGATGGACTGGTTGGATCTCCTTGCAGTCCTAGGGACTCTCAAGAGTCTTCTCCAACACCACAGTTCAAAAGCATCAATTCTTTGGTGCTCAGCTTTCACATAGTCCAACTCTCATATCCATACATGACTACTGGAAAAATCATAGCTTTGACCAGATGAACCTTTGTCGGCAAAGTAATGTCTCTGCTTTTTAATATGCTGTCTAGGTTGGTCATAACTTTTCTTCCAAGGAGCAAATGTCTTTTAATTTCATGGCTGCAGTCACCATCTGCAGTGATTTTGGAGCCTAAGAAAAGAAAGTCTGTCACTGTTTCCGTTGTTTCCCCATCTATTTGCCATGAAGTGATGGAACTGGTTGCTATGATCTTTGTTTTCTGAATGTTGAGTTTTAAGCCAACTTTTCACTCTCCTCTTTCACTTTCATCAAGTGGCTCTTTAGTTCTTCTTCACTTTCTGCCATAAGGGAGGTGTCATCTGCATATCTGAGGTTATTGATATTTCTCCCTGCAATCTTGATTCCAGCTTGTGGTTCATCCAGCCTGGCATTTTGCGTGATGTACTCTGCATCTAAGTTAAATAAGCGGGGTGACAATATACAGCCTTGATGTAATCCTTTCCCTATTTGGAACCAGTCTGTTGTTCCATGTCCAGTTCTAACTCTTGCTTCTTGACCTGCATGCAGTTTTTGCAGGAGGCAGGTAAGGCAGTCTGGTATTCCCATCTCTTGAAGAATTTTCCACAGTTTGTTGTGATCTACACAGTCAGAAGTTTTGGTGTAGTCAATAAAGCAGAAGTAGATGTTTTTCTGGAATTCTCTTGCTTTTTCTGTGATCCAGCAGATGCTGGCAATTTGATCTCTGGTTCCATTGCCTTTTCTAAATCCAGCCTGAACATCTGAAAGTTCACAGTTCATGTACTGTTGAAGCCTGGCTTGGAGAATTTTGAGCATTACTTTGCTAGTGTGTGAGATGAGTGCAATTGTGTGCTAGTATGAACATTCTTTGGCATTGTCCTACTTTGGGATTGGAATGAAAACTGACCTTTTCCAATCCTGTGGCCACTGCTGAGTTTTCCAAATTTGCTGGCATATTGACTGCAGCACTTTCACAGCATCATCTTTTAGAATTTGAAATAGCTTAACTGGAATTCCATCACCTCCACTAGCGTTGTTCATAGTGATGAATACTAAGGCCCACTTGACTTCGCATTCCAGGATGTCTGGCTCTCAGTTAGTGATCACACCATTGTGGTTATCTGGGTCATGAAGATCTTTTTTTGTATAGCTCTTCTGTGTATTCTTGCCACTTCTTAATATCTTCTGCTTCTGTTAGGTCCATACCATTTCTGTCCTTTATTGTGCCCATCTTTGCATAAAATGTTCCCTTGATATCTCTAATTTTCTTAAAGAGACCTCTAGTCTTTCCCATTCTATTGTTTTCCTCTATTTCTTTGCATTGATCACTGAGGAAGGCTTTCTTATCTCTCCTTGCTATTCTTTGGAACTCTGCATTCAAATGGGAATATCTTTCCTTTTCTCCTTTGCCTTTCACTTCTCTTCTTTTCTCAGCTATTTGTAATGCCTCCTCAGACAACCATTTGCTTTCTTTGCATTTCTTTTTCTTGGTGATGGTCTTGATCACTGCCTCCTGTACAGTGTCATGAACCTCCATCCACAGTTCTTCAGGCACTCTATCAGATCTAATCCCTTGAATCTATTTGTCATTTCCACTGTATAATTATAAGGGACTTGATTTAGAGCATACCTGAAATGCCTAGTGGTTTACCCTACTTTTCTCAATAAGTCTGAATATGTAAATAAGGAGTTCATGATCTGAGCCACAGTCTGCTCCCAGTCTTGTTTTTGCTGACTGTACAGAGCTTCTCCATCTTTGGCTGCAAAGATATAGTCAGTCTGATTTCAGTATTGACCATCTGGTGATGTCCATGTGTAGAGTCTTCTCCTGTGTTGCTGGAAGAGGGTGTTTGCTATGACCAGTGCATTCTCTTGGCAAAACTCTGTTAGCCTTTGTCCTGCTTCATTCTGTACTCTGATGCCAAATTTGCCTGTTACTCCAGGTATCTCTTGACTTCCTACTTTTGCGTTCCAGTCCCCTGTGATGAAAAGGACATCTTTTTTGGGTGTTAGTTCTAGAAGGTCTTGTAGATCTTCATAGAGTTATTCAACTTCAGCTTCTTCAGCATTACTGGTTGGCACATACCCCAACCAGTTGGGGCATAGACTTGGATTACTGTGATATTGAGTGGTTTGTCTTGGAAACGAACAGAGATCATTCTGTCGTTTTTGAGATTGCACCCACGGTCTATGGCCATACCACCCTGAACGCGCCTGATCTCGTCTGATCTCGGAAGCTAAGCAGGGTCAGGCCTGGTTAGTACTTGGATGGGAGATTGCACCCACGTACTGCATTTTGGACTCTTTTGTTGACTATGAGGGCTGCTGTATTTCTTCTAAGGGATTCTTGTCCACAGTTTGAGTTCTAGATTGAGTTGTCATTGCCATTAATATTAGCATGTGCTGTGCTATGCTTAGTTGCTCAGTCATGTCTGACTCTTTGCAACCCCGTGGACTGTAGCCTGCCAGGCTCTTACTAATATTAGGGGCTTCCCAGGTAGCTCAGCTGGTAAAGAATCTGCCTGCAGTGTGAGAGACCCCAGTTTGGGAATTCCCCCTGGAGAAGGGATAGGCTACCCACTCCAGTACTCTTGGGCTTCCCTGCTGGCTCAGTTGGTAAAGAATCTGCCTGCAATGCGAGAATCCTGGGTTGGATCCCTGGGTTGGGAAGATCCCCTGGAGGAGGGCTTAGGAAACCCACTCCAGTATTCTTGCCTAGAGAATCCCCATGGACAGAGGAGCCTGGCGGGCTACAGTCCATGGGGTTGCAAAGAGTCAGACACGACTGAGCAGCTAAGCATAGCATAGCACATACTGATATTAATGGCAATGATAACTCAATCTAGATTGCTTTTTTAACATTTAGAGCTCCATGGTCATTTGAAACTAAAAAATTTAAATCAATTTTCCCATGTCTTAGTTGCAGATAAGGGTGATAAGGTAATCAGTTTTTAAAACTTTGAGATATAAAGCTATTTTTATGCAAAATTCTGAGTTCAAGAAAAAAACTTATGTGGAATTTTTGACTGTTAAAGATGAGTTCATTCATGTTTTAAATGGACAACAATGGGAATCAAATTGCATAGTATTTATTTTCCATTGTGTGTATTTAAAAGAATGTGAAAGTTTTTTGTTGAAATGTCAATTTCTGTGATATGCAAGAGATAACAAAAGTTTTTGAGATCAACTTTTTAAAAGTGTACAGTTCTTTTAGGGGTTTGCAAGCAGAGCACGGTGGAAGACCCTGACCTCATGTTGGCCTAGTTCATCTCCTGCCTCTGGGCATTCAAATCATGCCGGACATTTGAAAAACCATGGATTTCCTGGGAAGAAGTTTCCTCCCTTGGTAAAAGTGTTTCAGTAGCTCAGCACAATTACCATGTGGAATTTTCTGATACTTCCCCTTTTATCTAATAGAAGGCACATGTGAGGAAGGGCTTGATTGTCCAATCAGGAAAGGAGTGTCACCATGTAGCAGTGAGCGCTCAGAGTACTCCCAAGGTGCTGGAATGGTGGACCTCACTCCCTTTTTGAGCTCACATCTGATTGCCCACCTTATTCCAGCTGGAAAGAGTAAGGGAGGAAGGGAAAATGAACAGATAATTTATGAAGTGCCTACCATGTTTGGGTACCATGTTTAGCTACTTTCCTGTGCGTTGTTTGATTTCTATAACAATCCATCCTACAGATGAAGAAATGAAACCTCAGGAAGATGACAGGTGTGCCAAGTTTATACAGCCTGTCAGTGGCATGGCTGGGATTTGATCCCAGGTCTCTCTGACTTGGTTATATCCATGGCCTCAGAATCAGAAGATGCATGTGCCTGCAGTCAAATTACTAGGCATCTCTGAGCTTAAGCTTCCTCATCTGTAAAATGGGCTAGTGATAGTTATTTTGCAGGTTGGTATTCACAATCTAGGGAGTTAATGTGTGGGCATACTCAAATCTTTCACTTAGGCCTGGCCCATGGAAGGCACTGAAGATATGATAATAAAATAATAAGGCATAAAGTTGGGTATTCTGGCACAATACTTTTGCCAGCAAAATGATGGCTGGTATTGGGGACATAAACCTTTGGGCATATAGCTATGTCTTGAAGGTGACAAGCAGAGTAGTACTTGCCTTAAACTTTGAGAGCAAGCAGTTAAGACTGAAGGATGGACTTGATTTTGTGGTAAGCAAAAGGAAAGATGGCTATTGCCTCCCAGGCCTATCCATCCCACCCACTTCTAACCAAGAATTTCCCACCATCCACTGTGTTAAGACAAAACAATGCAGTCCACAGAGCTCATTCTGCTGTCTGTTGGAGAAGAATAGAAAAACCTCATGTTGCCTCATCCAGGCAAGGCAGTAGCCACAAGGGAACACCCTGCCTCCAAGCCTCCCTTCCAGTTTTTCCATATAACAAAGCAGTTTCAAGCCTAAGACCCATCCTCAGCCTAGCTCAGTAAACTTTATCAGAAAATGGTCAACAGAAAAACGAGGTATCCTGGACTGAGGCAAATCTCAGAGTGAGAGCTATTCTTTATTCTTTTTTATATTTGAATCACTATGCATATAGCCATCATGCTCTTTGATGGATCTGCATTTAAAGCACTGATGTGTGTGTCTAAACTTTGCACTGAAGAGGTGAATTTGTTAATCTGGGAGAATCTAGCCCGGTGTTCTTGGAGCCATTGGTGTTGTTTGGGCGCCACCTGGTGGCCAATGATCTTCTCTGTTGGCGAGGTCATCAGTTTTCCTAGCCCTGGCTACCTGTTAAGGATCGCCCCGAGATTCTCACAGGACTTCCAGTTGCTAGTTCTGCATATAAGCATTACTCTGTCCTGACAACATGTAAAAAGCTGAACAGATTGAACGACCAACAATTCTTTTAGGATCCCTAAGAGAGGTAGGACACAGTAAACCACCGCTCCCAAGATTACAGAGACCAACAGGCAAATACAGAGAATAATAGCTTAACGGAGCAGAGATTCACCAGCCAAAATAGCTACAGGAACCAGTGCTGGCCAGGAAAACCTGAACTGTAACTGATGAACGGATGACCCAGTCATAGGGCGATTGCCACAATATTTTGAGATGTGCTTCCAGGAGCTGGATCAGGTTCCCACAGTAAACAGCACAGAAAAATCCCCTCACGCTTCCTGGAGGGGGACAGGAAAAGGGACCGTTCTGAAATATACCAGAGCACTCTGTGCTTCTTAACACCTGTCCTCAGGAGAAACTACTTAAGCAGGGCATAGCTGAGCCTGCTCAGTTATGGGAGAACCCAACTCCAGTCCAGTCTAGGCAGCCTGTTCCACCTAAGAGGGTTGGGAGCAGGAATGAGAAACACTTGTGAAATTCACAGTCCAGAAGCAGAGGCTCACAAGAGACCGAGACATAATCACAGGACTATAGAAATCTTCTAATATGCCCACAACTTCCCCTCATATCACTAAAGGCCCTGCAGTTCCTTCTACCTGGTACATCATCTCCAGCTATCAAGAAAAAGCTTACAAACCACCCCAAAAGGCAAAAATTTGAAGAGACTGAGCAAGCATCAGAGCCAGACATGGCAGGAATGTTGGCATTATCAGTTCAGGAATTTAAAATAACTATAATTAATATGTTAGGGGCTCTAATGGATAAAGTAATCAGCATGCAAAAACAGATGGGCAACGTAAGCAGAGAGATGGGAATCCTAAGAAAGAACCAGAAAGAAACGCTAGAGATAGAAAACACTTTTATGGGGATGAAGAATGTCTCTGATGGGCTCATTAGTAGACTGGACACAGCTGAGGAGAGGATCTCTGAGTTTGAGGATCTCTCAATAGAATCCTCTGAGATGAAAAGCAAAGAGAACAGAGACTAGGAAACAGAACAGAATATTCAAAGGCTGTGGGGGCAACTCTGAAAGGTGTAATACACCTAATGGAAACACCAGAAGGAGAGGAAAGGGAGAGAAGAACAGAAGAAATTCTTGAAACCATGACAGGGAATTTCCCCCAATTAATGTCAGACATCAAACCACAGAGGATAAATGCCAAAAAAAAAAAAAAAAAAAAAAACAGCCTACAGGGCCTTCCCTGGTGGTCCAGTGGTTAAGAAGCCACCTTCCAGTGAAGGATTGCAGGTTTCGTCCCTGGAAGAGCTGAGGATCCCACATGCCGCAGGGAGCTGAGATCCCACGTGCCGCAGGGCAGCTAAGCCCACGCACCACATCTAGAGAGAAGCCAGCACACCACAACGCAAGATCTTGAGTGCTGCAACTGAGTCGATGCAGCAAAATAAATATATAAATAAGTAAATATTAAACAAAACACCCTACACCTGGGCACATGATTTTCTCATTACAAAAATCAAAGATAAAGAAAAAATCCCGAAAGGAACTGGGGGAGTGATCTTATCTATAGAGGATGAAAGGTAAGAATTACACCTAATATCTCTTCAGAACCCAGGAAAGCAAGACGAGAATGGAGGGAAACGTTTACAGCGTTGAGTGAAAACTCCCACCACCCTAGAATTCTGTACTGTGTGAAATTATTCTTCAAAAGTGAAGGGTAGATAAAGGCTTTCTTGGGCCAACACAACTGAGGGAATTTGCTGCCAGTAGATTTTCCTTCAAAAAATGTTTAAAAAGTTCTTTAGAGAGAGTGAAAATAATATAGGACAGAAACATGATCAACATTAAGAAAGGAAGAACATCAAAGAAGGATTCAATAATGGTAAAACAAAAACTCTCATTTTTCTTATTTTTAAAAATTTATTACTTATCATTAAATAATATTATTATAATTTTCTTATTCTTAATTGTTTAATAGTTTGTTCAGAATAATAATGGCAAAATATATTCAATTATGATTATATATATATTTACATTTATGTATGCTTATATATTTAACTAATATGCAGAGTACATCATGAGAAATGCTGGGCTGGAGGAAGCTCAAGCTGGAATCAAGATTGCCGGGAGAAATATCAATAACCTCAGATATGCAGATGACACCACCCTTATGGCAGAAAGCAAAGAAGAACTAAAGAGCCTCTTGATGAAAGTGAAAGAGGAGAGTGAAAAAGTTGGCTTAAAGCTCAACATTCAGAAAACCAAGATCATGGCATCTGGTCCCATCACTTCATGGCAAATAGATGGGCAAACAGAGGCTGACTTTATTTTTTTGGGCTCCAAAATCACTGCAGATGGTGATTGCAGCCATGAAATTAAAAGATGCTTACTCCTTGGAAGAAAAGTTATGACCAACCTAGACAGCATATTAAAAAGCAGAGACATTACTTTGCCAACAAAGGTCCATCTAGTCAAGGCTATGGTTTTTCCAGTGGTCATGTATGCATGTGAGAGTTGGACTATAAAGAAAGCTGAGCGTCGAAGAATTGATGCTTTTGAACTGTGCTGTTGGAAAAGACTCTTGAGAGTCTCTTGGACTTCAAGGAGATCCAACTAGTCCATCCTAAAGATCAGTCCTGGGTGTTCATTGGAAGGACTGATGTTGAAGCTGAAACTCCAATACTTTGGCCACCTAAAGCAAAGATCTGACTCATCGGAAAAGACCCTGATGCTGGGAAAGATTGAGGGCAGGAGGAGAAGGGGACGACAGAGGATGAGATGGCTAGATGGTATCACCGACTCGATGGACATGAGTTTGGGTAAACTCCGGGCGTTGGTGATGGATCGGAAGGCTTGGTGTGCTGTGGTTCCTGGGGTCGCAAAGAGTCGGACACGACTGAGTGACCAAACTGAACTAAACTGAATGCTTATATATAAATGAAATGGTTTATGGAAAATCTCTGTACCTTCCTCTTAATTTTCCTGAAAAGCTAAAACTGTTCTGAAAAAGCAGAGGTTTTTTTTTTTTTTTTTTTTAAGTCTACGGTCATTTTTTTTAAAGTCTGTGGGGGTCATTCCCAAACGGCTCAATGGTAAAGAATCTGCCTACAGTGCAGAAGATGTGGGTTCAATCCCTGGGTTGAGAAGATCCCCTGGAGAGGGAAATGGCAACCCATTCCAGTATACTCACCTGGAGAATCCCACGGACAGAGGAGCCTGATATGCTCCAGTCCATAGGATCACAAAAGGGTCAGACACGACTTAGTGGCTAAAGAACAATTTGGTAGGGAGGGACATTAGTCTTGTTTAAAAGAACAACTTCACAGATAATTCTAATGTGCAGCCAGGGTTGAGAACCACTGTGTGAGGATTTCATTTTTAATTACTGATGGGTAGTTTTCTTTGATTTATTTCACAAAATATTGTTATTGAGCTCTCACCAGGTGCTAAGCACTCTGATAAGAGATGATGAGCCAAAAAAGACCAGTCCCCTGTTCTCACGTAGATTACAGATCTCAATAAAATAAGTTTCCAACTGGGCAGCCTGAACTCATCTAGGGGTTAGCAAAGGTTTACCTAAGGAATTGACTTTTGAAGTGAGTTCTGAAAATTGAGTTGGAATTAACTAGGTAAGGGTGATGTACTGAACTACTTAGGTAATTGCCTCAGATGTCCTTGCCCTTTTGGGCAAATGGCCCATGAAGTTGGAGGAGGCAGGCTTTTCCTGATCTGACTCTGATCTCTCCCTAAGTGGACAATCATGTCCCTGGATAATTGAAGACAATTATATATTTATTTCATTGAGTTAACATAAGAAAGCAATAATGTAGGAAAGTGTTGTCTCTAGGGACAGCTACAAGTATGTGGATGAGGAAGACAGAGCACTGAAAATAAAGAAATGCAACCTAAAATATAAAGATGCCATATTTCGTGAAACCGATTGGCAAAGGCAGATAAATGCACAGTGCTGGTGAGAATGGAAAATCTCTCTGACACAGCAAACTCACTGTTAGAAAATTAGCCTACGGGATTATGGGCATTGCTCTGTGAAGAGTCTAGCAGAGAAAGAGAGCGTGGCTGGGCTTAAATAATAGGATGGTAGCCCAGTCTAGGAGAGAGGTTTCTTTTTGAGAGAGGAAAACTATTGTGTGGGAGGTTGTCTCAGTGGCTGAATTACCATTGATTGCTCCATGTGGGATTATGTAAAAGCAGATTCATGTGCAGAAACATTTCTATATAACAATCTATCTTATCCTTTTAGTTTCAGTTCAATTCAATGCACTTATTGAGTGCCTGCTGATACAAGGCTTTGGCAGGGATAAAGAACTGTATTTTATGAGAAGGGTAACACCTGGCTTCCTGTGCTCCAGGAACATGGTCTAGAAAGGAAGGCTGACATGTGAGAAATCTAAATACAGTGATTACAGTACAATAATCAGGGCTTCCCCAGTGGCTCAGCGGTTAAGAATCTGCCTATGATACAGGAGACACAGGTTTGATCCCTGGATCGGGAAGATCCTCTAGAGGAGGAAATGGCAACCCGCTCCAGTATTCTTACCTGAAAAGTCCCTTGGACACAGGAGCCTGGTGGACTACAGTCCAAAGGATCACAAAGAGTTGGACACGACTGAGCCCAGAACACTTGGTATATTACAGATATGAGAAAGTGAAAAGGGAAAGTTTAGTTGCTCAGTTGTGTCCGGATCTTTGCGACCCTATGGGCTGTAGCCTACCAGGCTCCTCCGTCCATGGGATTTTCCAGGCAAGAGTCCTGGAGTGGGTTGCCCTTTCCGTCTCCAGAGGATCTTCCCAACCCAGGGATTGAACCTGGGTCTCCCACACCTTAGGCAGACGCTTTACCGTCTGAGCCACCAGGGAAGTCCTAGGTATGAGAATATGTGTTTACATGTGTTATACAAAAAGAAAAGCACAATAAATTGTAATTGAAGAAATGTGAGTGAGGATGATTCCCAGAAGACATGATATTTGAACAGATTTTGAAGAATTAATTGGATTTTGATAGATTTGGCATAGGAGTAGTGGAGAGGGGAAGGAGCTTCTGCTTTAAGAACTGCACGAGGCCTTTTTTACTTGAAAAGTGTTTGCTGCGCTCATACTGAACATGGTATAGATACTGTGTGGGGTGTAGAAGTAGGAGGACCTTCTACCATGAAAGGAGCCAAAACACATCACAAGGAGAAAAAAGGTATGATGTTAAATTACAGTGTGTAATTACAGTGACAGTTATATTGTCAGCAGGATCCAGGAATGAGATAGAGCCATTGCCCTAAATATTTGCAGCATAGTGGAAACAGCTTGCTGAGGGCAAAGGGCAAGATGAGAGGTACATTGTTATCATTACCTCTTCTCAGGTTTTGGGTTAAAATGTATCATTATTTCTTAATGTTTATGAATTATATCTGAAAATGTTTTTGGCAAAAAATTCAAGCATAAAAAGTACAAAAAAAAAAAAATCAGAATCTCCCTTTATCATTTCCAACTCCCTCCAAGCCCACATCTCTCTGCAGATATAACTACCATTGAGTTTGGTATGGATCCTCCCAGAACTTTGTCTATGCATTTACATACAATTATGTGTATATAAAAATATATATAGTTTTTTGTATCTGTGTTTTATAGAAATGGTAATATTCTGAACATTTTCATCAACTGTTTTTTTATTCCAGTATATTTAGGGAACTCTATGTGTTGTTCCATTTATATACACCTTGTTTTTTAAAACTGGCACTCCGTGGTATGGCGCATCTGACTTAGTTACTTAAGTATTTCCATCTGATCAACCACAAAACGGGCAACCCATTCAGGCTCTTCTTGATGTATACAACAACAACCACAACTAATCCTAGTCTGGATTTAGTAAATGGAGTCTTGTCTTAAGCCACCATTCCAGAGAGTCATGGACCCATTGTTGATCCCAAGATCTGAATCAATTCACAGATCCCAGGAGGAGGGGAAGCTGGGGACCCCTGAATAAGATCCCAGTGATGGTGCTAAGAGAGTGAACTGAGAATCTTACTTCAAGCCATCCCCAAAGAAACTAGTGGCCATTGGCTAAGTAACAGAGGACTGAGGAAAGGGAAATACCAAGAGCTTATCTGCCATCGTTGTCCACCAGTGAGGGTGGGGACTCCTAGTGGGCAAGGGAATAAATGATGCTTTGATTTGATCCCATCTCACAGTAGGCTGACTGGGACATGGACTTTAAAGATATTCAAAAGTGTTTGGGTTGGGGAAGGGAGAGCTAGATGGAGCTCTTTGCCTCACTAAAAATTAAGGAAATGAAGATTAAAACAAGATCCCCAAGCTGATTGCTAATTTAATACGTTGTTTATGGAATGGAAATTGATAGTTTCCCTTTGACCCAGCATCCTCACTTTTAGGAATTATCCCTTAGAATTACCTTCACTGATGCATAGAAGAACCTGAAAGAAGCTGGTAAACATCTATTTTACTTATACCTTGGGATTAAACAACCTCTGAGGTAAGATGTTTTGAACCTATTTGGTAATTATTTCCCAAATTCCTGAGTGTATAGTTGAAACTGATATACTTAGAAATTAGCAGAATCTTCACACTGGATCCCTGAAGCATGGAGTTAGAACTATTACAGTTGGAAAACCCAGGCTGCCCCTTTTTTAAAACAAGTTAGAGAGTAATATGGTATCCCTGGGAAAACTGTAGCAATTAGTACCACTGTCTAAAACTTGAAAGATGCAGAAGTGATGATTTCTATCCCAGCTTGCAATTTACCTGACAGTTTAGAAGAATTTGGAGAATGTAATGACAGTGACTTCAATTGCATCTGCTTTTATAGCTGCTGTCTCTTTCATGGCCCCTGATATGTATTATCAATTTGGCAAGTACTTCTTTCTCCATCTCAAGAAACAGTGATACCAGAAGCAGCTTGCTTTTACATGGCAGGGACTGCAGAATATTTTCAACATCTTGCCTTAGACTTGTATCAGCTCCATGGTTTTGTGATTCAGTTTTGTATTTAGAGGGCTTCCCTTGTGGCTCAGCTGGTAAAGAATCTGCCTGCAACGCGGGAGACCTGGGTTTGATCCCTGGATTGGGAAGATCCCCTGGAGGAGGGAAAGGCCACCCACTCCAGTATTCTGGCCTGGAGAATTCTGTGGACTGTATAATCCATGGGGTTGCAAAGAGTTGTATTTAGAAACTTTGAGCATCTCACCAATCCACAGGATACAGTCCTGGTCCTCTACATAGATGTCATCATGCTAAGAGGGCCTGGTGAGTGGGAAGGAATAGGTCTGCTGGTCGCTTTGGAAGATGCAGGCATACCAAATGTGGCAGATAAATACCAAGAAAAATCAGGAAACAACCATGTCAGTAAAGTTTCAGGGAGTCCAGTAGTCTGAGTCATGATGGATACTTGCTCCAGAGTGAAAGATTAGTCTCTTCATCTTGTACCCTTCTACAATCTTGACAGAGACACCATACTTCTAAAAACAAACAAACAAACAAACAAAAACACACTTTACTTTGTATTGTGGTATAGCCAATGGGGGCTTCCCACGTGGCTCATTGGTAAAGAATCCACCTGCAATGCAGGAGATGCGGGAGACATGGGTTCGATCCCTGGGTTGTGAAGATTCTCTGGAGGAAGAAATGGAAACCCACTCCAGTATTCTTGCCTGGAAAATTCCACGAACAGAGAAGCCTCACAGGCTACAGTCCAGAGTGTCGCAAAGAATGGGACATGACTCATTCCCATGAATGAGCAACGGAACACTCACACATAGCTAATTAAACAATGTTGTGATAATTTTAGGTGAACAGCGAAGGGACTCAGCCATACATATGCATGTATCCTTTCTCCCTCAAAGTCCCTTCCCATCCAGGCTGCCACATAACATTGAACAGAGCTCCAAGTGCTATACAAATCTGACCTTGTTGGTTATCCATTTTAAAAATAGCAATGAGGAATACTTAGGGAGTTTAGGATGGGCATGTACACACTGAGATACTATACTTTATAGGACGTTTTTGGATAAGCAAAACCTTGCCAACTTTGAGAGAGGCCTGGGGAGATGGAACACTTCTCAAGCTAACCAGGCTGCAAGGAAAGTAATCTGCCACCTAGCCTTTCTGGCCCAGCATATTCGACGATGCTGTGTCTGTGGAAAACTGGGCTATGAAGTGCCTAGGACAAGCAGTGTGAAGGCTACTGTTTACATAGCCTAATATTTCTGTAACTGTAACTTTTCTGGGCTGTTACCACAGGCTTTTTGTTGTTATTCTTAATATTTTAAGAAAAATTTTAATTGTGTAAAATATAGATAACATGAAATTTACCATGTTAACCGTTTTAAGTATACAGTTTAGTGCTATTATTTACATTCACCTCATTATGCAGCCATCCAGCCCCAAAACTTTTTTTCATTTTGCACAACTAAAACTCTGTATCCTTAAATAATCACTTCCATTGCCTATTCCTCTAGCCCCTGGCAACCACCATTCTACTTACTGTCTCTGTGAATTTGCTCCAGTGTACCCAAGGGGACTTCCCTGGTGGTCTAGTGGTTAAGAATCTGTCTTGCAATGCAGGGAACATGGGTTCAATCCCTGCTTGGGAAACTAAGATCCCACACACCACAGAGCAACTAAGCCCGCATGCCGTAACTCCTGAGCCCACTCACCGAAACTTGAGTTTTTGCCCCATAACAAAAGATCTTGCAGGATGCAACAAAGATTCTGAGTGCCAAAACTAAGACCCTACACAGCAAAACAAACAAAGAAACAAACAAAATAAGGTACCCCAGAGATTTGAGTTTTGATCTCTTTATAGTATCTTCTGCTCTCTTGAAAGTCAAATTTTTCCTCATTGCTCTTAAAAAAATTTCCTGAACACTCTTGTACATTTGATTTTCCAGGTGAGTTTTTGAGTGAGCTTATCAAGTTTCATAAAGTAATTCAAATAAGGTTTTTGATCTCACATTGAATCACCATTTCTAACATGTGACAATTCAAGCTTCAGAAAAAAATTGTAGTTTATTAAAACAAGCTAAGTCTATTTACCAACTGAGCTATCAGGGAAGAAACATTACTTTGCCAACAAAGATTTGTCTATTCAAGGCTATGGTTTTTCCAGTGGTCATGTATGGATGTGAGAGTTGGACTGTGAAGAAAGCTGAGTGCTGAAGAATTGATGCTTTTGAACTGTGGTGTTGGAGAAGACTCTTGAGAGTCCCTTGGACTGCAAGGAGATCCAGCCAGTCCATCCTAAAGGAGATCAGTCCTTTGTGTTCACTGGAAGGACGGATGCTGAAGCTGAAGCTCCAATACTTTGGCCACCTCATGCAAAGAGTTGACTCATTGGAAAAGACCCTGATGCTGGGAGGGATTGGGGGCAGGAGGAGAAGGGGACGACAGAGGATGAGATGGCTGGATGGCATCACCGACTCGATGGACATGAGTTTGAGTAAACACCGGGAGTTGGTGATGGACAGGGAGGCCTGGCCTGCTGCAGTTCATGGGGTCACAAAGAGTCGGACACAACTGAGCGACTGAACTGAACTGAAGTCTATTTAAAAAGCCATGAGACCCTAATGACTCCAAATAGAGAAGTTCTTTTATTTTCAAATAAATAGTCCTATACTCAGGTTAATTTTATTCAGGTCAAAAATATTTTGTTTAAATTTAACTGTAGGTAATAAAGCATAATGAAAAAGAAAAATATCAACTGAAAGGATATTCTCAGGATGTTTTCATTATACCCTTACAAAAGGTTAAGACTCTTCCCATAGATTGTCAGTGACGATGCTCATGAGACTTTCTGCCCCTTCAACATATGATGTTGGAAGGGGGAGGATAGGGGCATGGAGGGTGTTGGGGAGGAAACTAAAGACTGAAATTGCAACCTCAAATTTTCAAAATAGGTTTGTATTAGACAACCTAACATTACTAACTAGATTTTAGCCATCTTGTGCCATAAAATGATTTGATTCTCCCTAAATTCCATCCATTGTATGTCCACAGGGTGAGTTTTGTTGACCCTCACAAATGCTATAATTCAATATGGTATGTGGAATTTTTGTAGCCCGGTAGCCCTTAAGGTATTGTCTCATAATTGTAGTCTCTTTGATGGTGAATGTACATCCTTAAGAACACTTTTAAAGTTATGCCTAGGACCATGGAGCTTATAATGTGATGTAGGATAGTGTGCCTTTCCCAAAAGAGAAATCTATTAAAACCCTACCAGTTCCCTCTTCTCAGCAGAGGCAAACAGCTTATTTCATGTAGTAAAAAGATTGGAGAGGGTTACCTAGGAGCTGGAACTCCCGATATAGAGAGTAAATGAGGATAAATGGAATAAATGCACAGAGTCCTTCCTTAGTCTGAGTGGTAGAATTTGGTGTTGGAAAATTCCTAGACTGATAATCAAATCAGAAGCCAATGCATAATAGTTCTGTTTTTAGAAGCGTCCTGGCTTCACCCATCCTGGTGATGATTCTTCCATGTGTTCTAGAACATTGAAAGAAGACTTCCCTGGATGGCATTTTAATTGTACCAAATTTGAATTAACCACTTCATAAGTTGAATTATTTAAAAGGTACATATGACCAACTGCATGCTTAACATCAAGATTTATTTTTTCTGAGTAAAACAATGTATTTGCAGCAACATGGATGGACGTAGAGGCTATCATACTGAGCAAAGTCACAAAGAGAAAGGCAAATACCTTATGATATCACTTATATGTGAAATCTAAAATACAACACAAGTGAGTCTATCTACGAAACAGAAACAGACTCAGACATAGAGAGCAGACTTGTGGTTGCCAGAGGGGGAGGAGGGAGGGGGAGGGAAGGATTGGGGGTTTGGGATTAGCGATGTGAATTGTCACATATAGAGTGGATAAATAACGAGGTCCTACTGTATAGCCCAGGGAACTATACTATAATGAAAAAGAATATATGTGTATAGCTGAATCACTTTGCTGTACAGTGGAAATTAACACAACATTATAAATCAATTATACTTCAATAAAATTTTTAAAAAACAATTTTTTACAGTACACATTAGAAAAAACACTCCCCTCCATATTTTACAAATAGAACTTATATTTTTAATTCCTTTTTAAGATAACTTTTTATATAATTTTGATTATTTTTCATGTATCAAAAAGAAATAGAGTTACATCCCACATATAAAGGCTGAGTGGTTTATGCCATGCTACTTGGCATTATTAAGAATGGGACAACCAGTTGTCCTGTGTCTCTTGAAGAGATGCAGCATGCACATAGGCAGTACTCTTGCCTAAAAAAGAAACAATCTTGAACCTGAATTTAATCAACCAGTGGATCCAACAACACTTTAAACAACATCACAAGGATATAATCGGCCTAAAGCTACTTTTATGATAAAGAATATCGCTACCTTTCAGATAATTGGTATACACATTTGAACTAGTTTCAGAAAATTAAAAAAAATGTTAATTCACTATAGTCAACAAGAATTCATCTTACTGCACCTTGACTAGAATTGCTTATTGTAATTAATTTTTAATATGTACACTATTTGAATTAAGCAAAATGGCATTTGTTATTATATTAATTTGCATACAGTTGAGGCTAAATATATTTTTACCTATTAATTAGCTATTTTTTCCTTTTTTGGAACTATTTCTATTTTTTGCCTGTTGATCTGTTTGATCCTTGATGGTTTTCTTATTTCTACATGATTTCTTTATTTGGTAAAGACATTTGTTATTCATCATATTTGTTGCAATCTTTTTCTAGCTTCTAGTTGGTCTTTTAATTTTGTTTATAGTCTCATATAGATTTCAAACATTTTAATGTTGTTAAATATGTTGCTACTTTCCTTTGAATTTTGCTCTTTAGATATGCAACTCTTTTTTCTACTTATGGCTTGATGCTTATATATTTAACTCCTTGATCTACCTACACATTTTTTGCCATAAGATATGAAATAGGTATGAAAATAGCTTATTTCCCCTCAAATAAAAAACCAGAGGCTTAAATACTATATTGAATAATTCCTATTTTCATGTAATTATTAGTAAGTGAAGTTATAATGTTATTAAGACCCCATGTTCCTTCTATATTATTGATCTAGAAAGAGCAGTTTTGCCGAAACCTGAATGGCTTTTGTCTGAATATATTTTGCTCTATTTTATTGTTTCTTTAAGGTGGAAATGGGGACTAGCTTTTTCCTCCCTTATATTACTGACTAACAAATAAGGAAATCAACTCATTGGCACTGTATCTTAGTGAATATTTTTGCCTGTTTCACATTTTGTAAGTTAATATCATTTAATTTTCACTGGTAGCAATCACATTTTGATTTCTGTTTGCATGCACTAGTCTAAAGTTAGGAAAGTCAGTTTCTTAAATCTCTAAAGGTGAGATCCTGACTGATTCTGGCTTTAAAATATACTCCTAAAGGGAAGTTCAAAATAAAAAAAAAATCAATTCACAGTGAGAATAAATAACAGCCAGCATGTCTATTGAATTAAAGGACCATAGGAAATAAAGAGAAGGTGAATTTTGTCATGGGAGGAGGGGAGAAGAGGGCTGGCTGCCTGGGGACAGCGCCAGGGCAGAGCGGGCTGCCCAGACATTCCAGAGTCGCTGGGAGATCCAGGGAGAACCCAGCAGGGCTGCATTCTGGTATGCTGCTGGAAGACGTCCTTTAATATATTTAAAAGCCCATGGTGAAAACACTGTCTGCCTCAGATATACCACTGGGTTTAGATATACTAAATGATGCCAAAGACAGAGCATATGCCAAGTTTATATGCACCTTCTACAGCCACCCCTGCGTGTCAGAATTGAGCAGAGGGGCTGAGTAGAGAAACCATCCTGTGAAGACAGTGGAGCTGTGTCATCCATTGAATTATTAATACAGTATTAAAATATTTCACTCTTCACACACCTGACATTCTGAGTGCATTCCTTTGCACATTAGTAAACAAATAAGTCAAGTTGTTCAAGCTAAGTTATACAAACTTTTCAAAGGTAAGAGCAGAAAATGTTCATTGAGGGCACACACCCAGCTAGACCGGAATGCCTAAATAAATTAAAGATGCACTTTAGTTTACCATGCTTCCATAATAAATATAAGTGTTTGTACTGACATTGTATTTTACGTTCTCTCCCCACGGGGGGTAAAAAAACCCCATAAATGTCTGTCCTTAGAAGCAGAGAGTATTAATGATATCTGTATGACTCATCACTGAAGGGTAGCCTGGGAAGAAAATGGAAAGCTTTGGAATAACCTGTGCCTTCATTGGACATGTAAAACATCTCCACCTGATGTCATTAACAGCATAATGGAATACTCTCTGACAGCGCCTCAGGTCTGTTTATATATTGGACCAAGGTGGAATTGGCCATGCGGACGAGTGATACAACGCAGCGTCTTCAAGTGTATGCTACAGGTCTCTCCCCAGCCACAACCATTAACTCCTGGGACCCTTTGTGGGGCTCACTTTGCCCATGAACTGACAGGGATGGGGCACTAGCCCCTGAATATTCTTGCTTCTGGTCTAGCTCCCAGCAAACTCTCTACGCACTCACTGAGAGCATTCCAGAGGGGCCCACAGTTTACAGAGACGCTGTCTGGAAGGTCTCACAGACATTCATTTATATTTAGAAAAAAAGGAAAAGAAAACATTTGGGAGAACCATGACTACTTTTGTGTGCAGAATAAAATTTTGCACAAAATGATGTTTTGCCTTTTAAACAATAGATTCTTTTGCTGAACTTCTAGACCCACATTTTTTAGACCTTGAATTACACTTGAAAAATGAACAAGAACAGATGGTGAGAGATGTCTGCAAGGTTGTGGAAAGTACTGACGTCAGAGTCAGAAGAACAGAGTTTAAATTTCTGTTCATTTAGTTTCTAACTGTGTGATCTTGAGCAAGCCACTTGACCCATAAAAGACATAAACAAAATAGAAGAAAAAGTTAACATTAACAGATACACACTAATGTATTTAACATCCCATATCCTCTAAATAACCTTTACAAGATTGTTTTCTGTAATAATCAGTAATAATATTTTTTTGATTTGTTCTTTAGCTTTATAACAACTATTTAAAAAGAATAATCAATATAAACCTTAAAGAAATTTCACACGTGAAGTAAAATGTGCACTTATCAATAAAAAATATATTTCACAATGGACACACTATTTCAATTTTCAATTTTAAACACAAGTAAAAACTCCAAGTCAAACCAATCAATCCTAAAGGAAATCAACCCTGAACATTCAAGGACTGATGCTGAAGCTGAATCTCCAATACTTTAGTCACCTGATGAGAAGAGCCAACTCTTTGGAAAAGACCCTGATGCTGGGTAAGATTGAGGGCAGGAGAAGGGGATGACAGAGGATGAGATGGTTGGATGGCATCACCGACTCGATGGACATGAGTTTGAGCAAGCTCCAGGAGATAGTGAGGGACAGGTAAGCCTGGAATACTGCAGTCCATGGTGTCTGAAAGATTCAGACATGGCTGAGCCACTGAATAACAAGGAAAAAACTCAGAGATCATGAAGAGTGATGAAATTGCAGTACCTCAGGCTCTGCTTCTTCATCTTTATAACTTGTGTCATCTTTGCTTATGTCAAATTTACCATCTAAATGCACCTAAAATCACATCACAAGCTCTGTGGGTACATACAACATCAAAGAGAATTTGAAGAATCATGAATGGTTTGAACTGAACCTCAAACCAAAAGTGCTTAGGTGAGTGTTGGGGTCAACTATATAACTGAGAGTTCTTCAAATTAGTCTCCACATAAAGTATGATGCTTACCAAAGTATATGATAAACAGGTGTGCTAATTCATAGCTTACATGTATGTTCTTAAAATTCAACAATAACTACTACTGTTTAGAATGTAGACCAATAACATTTTTTTGGGGGGGGGGAGGGAAGAGTATTTTTAAAAAAAAATTTATTGAAGTATAGTTGATTTACAATGTTGTGTTCATTTCTGCTATACAGTAAAGTGACTCAGATAAATATCTGAGTCATATATATATATATATATCTGAAGCATATATATAAATATAAATATATATAAATATATTTATACATATATAAATAAAAATAAATATATGAATATATATATATAGTCTTCTTGGGTCAGCAAGATCCCTGGAGAAGAAATGGCAACCCACTCCAGTATTCTTGACTGGGAAATCCCATGGACAGAGGAGCCTGACGGACTACAGTCCATGGGGTTGCAAGTCAGATATGACTTGGTGAATAAACCACCATCACCACCACTATATAGATATAATTCAGATTCTTTTCCATTAGTTTATCACAGGATACTAAATATAGTTCTCTGTGCTATACTGTAGGAACTTGTTGTTTATCCATCCTAGATATTAAGGTAATAGTTTGAATCTGGCAATCCCAAGCTCCCAAGGCTTCTCTCCCCCTGGAGAAGAGTATTTTATCATTGACATTTTTTAGAATTGTCAGAAGTAGTGATTACAAAAAACAGATCAGCTTTTAGTCAGTTTTATTATTTTAAAATTCTCTTCAGTGTTTCCCTGTTGCCTGCTTCTTTTGCTCTTGGTAATCCACCCTCCCAAGTTACTTGCATTTTGTGACTTTAATGGTGAGATAACCACTGACTCACTCCCACCCTCACCCATCAGCCAGCCTATCATGGCCCAGACCTCATATTCACAGAGACTTTTACATTTAGATGTGCCATCTATATGAGGCTACACTTGTGGCCACAGAGATAGACCAGCAAGAAGGAAGGAAGATATTCACCTTACAATATTTGACTTGTGTCATTATTGGACTGCTACATGTACATTAATTTTGTTTAAAAATCTGAAATTTTCTTGTGATTAGCACAGGCATAATGGATTGTACATTTGAGGTATTTAAAATAGGCATACTACCCAAAGCATAACCTAATGCTGCTGCTGCTAAGTCACGTCAGTCGTGTCCAACTCTGTGTGACCCCATAGACGGCAGCCCACCAGGCTCATGTCCCTGGGATTCTCCAGGCAAGAATACTGGAGTGGGCTGCCATTTCCTTCTCCAGTGCATGAAAGTGAAAAGTGAAAGTGAAGTCACTCAGTCGTGTCGGACTCTTCGCAACCCCATGGACTGTAGCCTACCAAGCTCCTCCGTCCATGGGATTTTCCAGGCAAGAGTACTGGAGTGGGGTGCCATTGCCTTCTCTGCATAACCTAATACCACACTGTAAATCAACTATACTCCAATAAAACTTTTGAAAAATGTTATAAGTAAATATTAAAATGTACCACAATTTTTAATAACCATTTTGTCATTTCTACAAAGTGACAAAGTAATAGGCGTATTGAGCCTGTAAGCACTGCTAAAGTGACCAATTCTATGAGTTTTCCAGGGACTAAGGGGTTTTCCAGGATATAGGAACTTCAGTGCTAAAATTGGGACAGTTCAGGCAAACCCAGGTGGTTAGCCACCCTACCTGAGCCCCTCAGAGAGCAGCACACCGTGATCTCATAGAAGACTGGTTTCTCACTGACTGAGTTTTTTCTGGAGGGATGGAGAAGCCAGACATTTCTCCTTGATGCTGAAACAGGCTCTCAGACTAGGAGGCTTCAGCCTAGAAGCATGGCCGCCTCTATATACCAATGTCCTTTCCTCCCTAAACTGACCACCTCTCTCTGACTCAAACAGAGCATTTGTTTGATGACAACAGCAAATGCTATTATGGAATGTCCTTTATATAAGTCACCGTAGAGTGTTTTATAACTAAACACACAGTGAATGTAGAAATTTTGCAATTTTTAAAGAATGTAGCAGAGACTTAGGTTTCTGAAGATCCCCGAGGCTGCTGCCACACCTGTGTGATGTAAATCAGAAAGCCCTAGATTTGGGGTTCCAGAGTTGAAATTTGAAGTGTCCAAGATGGGGGACCCAAACCCTTGAATATATAATGAAATAAGAGGCTTGGAGAGCGTATTATCCTGCTAAAACTGTACCCCATGTGAGCTAAATAACTAAAAAATCAATACATAGTGTTACTGACAACCAAGCTATTGTCTTTTGGTGATTTTGTGCTGAAACAGATAGTTGTAAAAGAGAATGATGGTGTTTTTCATGCATCATATGTTGCCCTCAAACCAACAGCATGATCTATAAATAATGATTTGTGGCAGGACTTAAGCATTGAAATAAAGTCATTTGTGAAAGTTTGATGAACATCTTTGCCTGTTTTTATTTTCAAAACAGTAAAATAAAAGACATCTAAGCTTGAAAGATAATGTTTAAAGAATAGGTTACAGCTTTCTGGTGGCAGAGTCTGGAAAAGATGTGTAGAAATGATACTTCACAAGGGGAATGAAAAGAAGGAAGAACAGGCCATTTTCTCCTTCAGGTTTGGCCCTCAGGTGGCTGAAGAGAAAATGTATACGGTATGTGCCACATCTTTGCATCCTTCAATGACACTTTTGTCCATGTCACTGATGCTTCTGGCAAGGAAACCATCTACTGTGTAACTGGTGGGATGAAGGTGAAGACCGACTGAGATGAATCATCTCCATATGCTGCTATGTTGGCTGCCCAGGATGTAGCCCAGAGGTCAAGGAGCTGGGCATCATTGCTGTCCACATCAAGCTCCAGGCCACAGGAGGAAATAGGACCAAGACTCCTGGACAGGGGTCTCAACCAGCCCTCAGAAGCCTGCTTGCTCAGCAATGAAGACTGGGCAGATTGAGGATGTCACACCCATCCCCTCTGACAGCACTCACCAGAAGGGTTGCTCTGATTGCCATCTGTGAACAGGACTCCTCAAATTATTATTGTTCTCTGTTAAATTGCCATGATGTAAGCTCAAAAAAAAAAAAAAAAAAAGACTAGGTTACAGAAAATTCATCAACTGACTACTTAAAATTTGGCCTTTTGCCACACCTGTGAGACTTAAACTGCAAGGTCAGTCAAAACAAAGGCAGTTGTTGATGAATGATTGAACATGCATTAGCTTTGTGAAATTGGAGCACCAGATAGGAAGGTCCCACTACTAGAACACTAGCATCTGTGTTTGTTGGATGGTATATTGGTACAAATTTTTGGAAGGTGCTTTGACCTTATAAACAAAATTTTAAATGCAATGTCCTCTGATTGAGCAAGGCCATTTCTAAGAATTTGGTACACTGACATAATGGCACAGATCTGCAAAACAAGGAAAGCTTATTGCTGAACATTGATAATATTTGTGACAGTTGTCCATCTAGACAATCTAAATCTAACAGTAGAGTTAAGAACTTTATTGTAGTTACCAGAGGCAGAGGTATGGGTAGGAAGGATAGGATGAAGATAGTCAAAAGGTAGACACTTTCAGTTATAAAGTACTAGAGATGTAATGTACTAGGGATGTAATAAATGTCATTAACACTGCTTTAATTTATATAAGAGTTTAGAGAGTAAATCCAAAGAGTTCTCATCATATGAAAAATATTATTTTTTCTATCTCTACTATTGTTGCCCTTATGATCACTAAGTTTATTGTGATAATCATTTCATATGTATGAAAGTCAAATCATTGAGCTGCCTCACCTTAAATTTATACAGTGCTGTATGTTAATTGCATGTCAATTAAACTGGAAGAAAAACAACTTTATTGGCATTCCACACTGAAGAATACTATTTAGGCACCAGGAAGAAGGAGGTAGGTTATGTGCATTGGCTTGGGAATAAGGCTGGAATATACTGGGGAGAAGATGACAAGTTGCAAAGCAGCATGCATCATGTGATTTTATTTTGTAAAATAAATATAAGAAAACAATCTGAATACATATTTGTGTGTACACTCATAAATCATTTAGGAAATATGTTCATGGCAAACTGTTGAGTGGTTAATGCTTAGAAATGGGAACAGAGGTGCTTCATTTGAATTTTTTAGGATGTACTTACATTACTTTTTCTGTTTGAAGGCAGAATTTCCTTTTTGTTTCTTTTAATAACAAGGAAGCATGTTGTCAGTTAGGTCCTGACTGAAAAGCATTGTACTTCTTTCTTGCACTGACCATATCAGAGACAAATGGCAGTGGTGACTGGATATAAAAAGACACCGTGGACAGTAGGTAAAATCAGTCCTCTCCATCTAAAGAGAGAGCTGCTCTATCTTACAGTACTTCTGGCAAAAGGCTTCAACCAGGTAATATACTAAAATCACTTATCAAATAAAGATAATATATTATTTAAGGAGTTAAATTTATCTATTTGTATCTATTTATATTGCTCTATTTCAAGTTTGGAGGATGAAGGATGCTTTTTCTTCTTACCCAATTTATTTCTCTTCCCAGGCCTACATCTGTCTCTCTCTAGACACTACTCAATTAAAATAAATTTTAAGATATTTTAAAACAGGAGGCAGAAGCTATCTCACGAATGGTTCTAAAAGAAGTCTTATTTCTGGAAGTTTCCAAATGGGCTAAGGGAATAGAGTGGGTCAGCACATACTTGTGGGATCCAACAAGTAACCCAACAATTATTAAGAGACTGAAGAGCAACTACCCAAAGACCAAAGACCAAGAGTAACTCACCAATATGGCACTTGTATCTCCACCTGTTAACAATGCCTGTCTATCAATTTAGTACCTGTGAAAGCAACCCAAGAGCTAACAGAAAGTATTAAAAACATATTTCTCAGTTACTTTGAATAATAGCAGTTTAATCTTGGAAAACATCATTTGAACTCTTTTAAAGGGATTAAAAAATGTTCATTGCAGTATTTAAACACAAAATTACACATATAATAAATGAACAGCTTGTTAAATTTTCACAAATGCAACACTTCCATATAGGCAGCATCCAGGTTAAGAAACAGTACATTATCAATACCCCAGAAACACCTAATTTTTTTTAAATGTCAGGGGACAATAAATTCGTGGGCCTGTTTTTGGATTGTCTTGGGAAAGATCAATGTCACAATATTGAATTCTCCAATTTATGAAGGTGGTTTATCTCTTAAAAAGGGAAGCTTTGTAATTTAACAGCCTTTCTGGGAAATGCTGGAAAATCAGGAAGAGTGACTAAGTTCTTCAGTTTCTTCTGAGAGTCCCTGCAGGAAGATGTCCTGCTTCACTGCTTCCTCCAGGAAGGATATGGATATGCTCCTGTCTTCATGGTATGGGTAGACTTGCCAGGTGGAGCCTCCAGTTTTCTAGCCATCGCTCTCATTTTACCATCCCAGTCACTGCAGGTGTTCATTGTCTTCCTCCATGCACAGAACATACTCCATCATCTTATGCCCTCCATTTCCTCTGCCGAGAATGTTTAGGTTGGCTCAGAGCAACGCACTTGGGTGATCTTCCATCTCAGTGTGGGGCTCTTGGTCCAGCCTCCTGCTTTGCCGGTCATTCTAGTGATGCTGCTGGCTGTTTCCTGTGGGTTTTGACCTCCTATCCAGGAGCTTTCCTAAATGTGTTCCTCATACAAGTATGTGTTCAGGGCAAACAGGGATATATTCTTATTTTTTGTAGAAGTATACTTGATGCACAATATAAGTCACAGGTATACAACATAGCATGCACAACTATTAAAGGTTCCACTCCACTTATAGTTATTATGAAAGATTGCCTGTATTCCCTGTGTGGTATAATATATCCTTGTAGCTTAATTTATACCTAATGGTTTGTACCTCTTAACCCCTACCCCATATTGCCCCTCCCTTCTTCTCTCTCCCCATGGGTAACCACTAGTTTATTCTCTATGTCTGTCAGTCTGTCCTTTTTCTTATAGTATTCACTAGCTTGTATATTTTTAGATTCCATATATAAGTGATACCATACAGTATTCGTCTTTCTCTGTCTGACTTATTTCACTTAGCATAATGCCCTCCATGTCCATCCATGTTCCTGCAAATGGCAACATTTCATTCTTTTTTTTTTTTTTATGGCTGGGTAGTATAGCACTGTGCATATGTATACCACATCTTCTTTATACATTTATTTGTTGATGGATGTCAACAAATATCTTGGCATGTTCCATGTGCCATATCTTGGCAATTGTAAATAATGCTGCTCTGAATATTGGGGTGCATGTATCTTTTTGAATTAGTCTTTTAATTTTTATTGGAGTGTAGTTGATTTACAATGTTGTGTTAGTTTTGGGTGTAGAGCAAAGTGAATCTGTTATACAAATACATATATCCATCTTTTTTAGATTCTTTCTCCATATAGGCCACTACAGAGTACTGAGTGGAGTTTCCAGTGCTATACAGTAGGTCATTATTAGTTATCTATTTTATATAGTAGTGTGTGTATGTAAATTCCAATCTCCCAGTTTATCCCTTCTCCTTCTTCCCAAGGTAACCATAAGTTTATTTTCTATATCTGTAGATATAGCTATAAGTGGATCTATATGCAGGAGTGAAATTGCTGGGTCATATGGTAGTTCTATTTTTAGTTTTTTGGGAAACTACCATATTGTTTTCCACAGTGGCTGTACCAGTTTATATTCCTACCAACAGTATACAATGGTGCCCTTTTCTCCACCTCTTCTCAACATTTGTTATTTGTGTTCTTTTGGATGATAGCCATTCTGACAGGTATGAGATGATATCCCATCATGGTTTTGTTCTGCATTTCTCTAATGATTAGTGATGTTGAACATCTCTTCATGTGCAGGTTGGACATCTGCATTTCCTCTTTGAAAAAAGTGTCTATTGAGGTCTACTGCCCATTTTTTTTATTGGGTTGTTTGTTATTTTTATGCTGAACTCTATGAGCCAAAAGGGATACATTCTTAACCTGAAATACTTCCCCCTAATTTCCATGATAAAATTTTTAACATAAAAAAAGAAAAAATTGAATAGTTCATCAAATAAGCTAGAGTTAACAACTGTTAATGTTGACCATATTTGCCACACTGATCTTGTTAAGATGTTGTAAATACAGATATTATCATATTTTACCCTAAATATCAGAAGGCATCTCTAAAGTTAATACCTTTTCCTACATAACCAGAAAACATTATCACCTCTAACAATATTAACAATAATTTCTTCATATAATCTAATATCTAGAAGTTACTTAAGATTTTCCAACTGTTTTCAAAATATCTTTATACCTGGTTTATTCATGTTATTTCATTGTATGTTTTTTCATTGTATCTTTTTTATGTGGACCATTTTAAAAGTCTTTATTGAATTTGTTATAACATTGCTTCTGATTTTTATGTTTTTGGTTTTTTTTTGGCCACAAGGCCTATAGGATCTTTGTTCCCTGACCAGGGATCAAACCTTCACTCTCTGCATTAGAGGGCAAAGTCTTAACCACTGGACCACCAGGGAAGTCCCTGTCTGTTTCACCTTGAACTACCTTACCATTCACTTGTTGAAGCACCGTCTAGATTTGTCTGTTTGCTTCCTCAGCAGTGTGAATTGCTTCTTCATCTCTTCTACTTCCTTTTAGCTAGAAGTTAAACATTTTTCGGCAGAAAATACTTCATAGGAGAGGTGATATATACTTTCTATTTCATCATATTAGAAGGCACATGAATCTGATTTTCTTAATATTTGCAATGCTAAGATTGATCCTTGGATTAAGATGATAACAGCCTGATCCTAGGATTATAAAATTACATTTTCTTGCTTGTGCATAGCAAGTAATCTTTGAGGTGAAATTTTGCAAATATGTAAAACACTGGTTCCCCATTGATCTTTCACATAACGCTTTTCACATCTTTGTTGATCCTTGCCTGAATAAACTATATCACTAAGGGATTGTAAATTGATTTCCTAATTCTATTATCTTTTACATTTATTATCTAACATTCTTCCATTACTAAGACTCTCTCTCATCAGCAAGGTTTAGTTGATTATGCTGATAATAATTCCTAATGGAAAGTGGAGTAAATGCCTAATTACTTTCTTTTAAAAACCTGTTTTCAAAAGAAGAAAGTAATTACCAATTTTCAAAGTTACTGTTATAGCCACCACCACTGATAAGAAGTAAGTTTGTTGTTTTATTCTTATTTGAATATTTTTGTGGATTTTTAGTATGATATCATTATGGATTCTAAATATTTCAAACAATAACATTAAGTAGTTTTTGGCGTTCACATTGTTATACTTTTGGCCAGGAAAACCCCTTCAAGCTGGCTTATTCCTTTGACAAACTTAAAAGGCTTCGAAAGTTCTTTACTTTCTGACATGACACGATCACCCAGGCTCACCAGTTCATCAGCTTGAACAAGTTTCTTAAACTTTCCAAGCTCCAGCACCTTCATTTATAAGATACTAGTAGTGGTACCTACCTCATAGGATTGATATGAAGAATAAATGAGGTAGTGTTGTTCAGCATGAAAACTGACACTCAGTAGGCAGGTAAGGAGTTGCAGCATCTTTTGTCATTACTGGTCCAAGCTCTGCCTTTAACACCATTAGTGTTCTTGCTGTTTACTTGCTCGGCTGTGTCTGACTCTTCGCGACCCCACGGACTGTGGCTCACCAGGCTCCTCTGTCCATGGGATTTCCCAGGCAAGAACACTGGAGTGGGTTGCCGTTTCCTACTCCAAGGGATCTTTCTGATTCAGGGATCGAATCTGAGTCCCCTGCATAGGCAGGCTAATTCTCTACTGCTGAGCTACCACGGAAGCCTTAATAACACTAGTAACCTTGGATAAGACATTTGTCCTCTTTGGGCCTCAGCTTCTCTCTCTGTACAACGGGAGATTTAAATTTGAGGTCCTTTCCACTTAATTTTTTTTGGGTAACCAGATCAGTGGTTTTGTATGAACTTAACAAGAAAACAGAAACAAAACAACAGAAAAGTCCCAAGAAGGGAATTTATGAAAATCCCATGGCTAACATCGTATTCAATGGTGAAAGACTGACAGTTTTCTCCCTTTCTCCTGAAAGTTTGATCCTTAAGATCAGAACCAAAGCAAGGCAAGAATGTCCTCTTTCATCACTGCTATTCAACATTATACTGGAAGTTCTGGCCAGAGCAATTAGGAGTTGAAACAAGTGGAGGAAGCATTGGAGGAGTGCCCTAGGATGAAGCCAGAGTGAAAGGGTTAAGAAAGGTTTTTCTCTCTGTGTATCTCTCTATGTCTGTCTCCCATTCAGTTTGTGGTATCCAAGGAAATCTGTCAAAATGTTAGCTGAATGTAAGTTAAATGCTAGCTGAACACAGCTAATGGAGGTGATGGAATTCCATATAAGACTTCAGAGACCACATATAATGAGATTACAGACTTTACAAAACTAATTTAGAAAAGCAATTCAGCAAACAAACACCTAAAGCCTACAGCAAACAATGAAAACAAACACTGAAAAAAAGAACAATCTGAATTTCTAGAGTTGCTACATTATAATATTCAAAATGCTCAGTTTTTCAAAAATTATGAAGCATGAAAAGAAACAAGAAAATATAGCCCATTCACAGAAGATGTTAACAGAAACTGTCCCTAGGGAAGTTATTGAACTTAAAAGACTTAAATCAATTGTCTTTATTATTCTCAAAGAGGTAACAGAAACCATGAACAAATAGATAAAGGAAAGCTGGAGAACAATATGACAAAATATGAAATATTAACACAGAAACAGAAATGCTAAAAAGAGCCAAGCAGAAGTTCTGGAGCTGAAAATTACTATAATTGAAATGGAAACTCACTAGAAGATTTCAAAAGCAGACTTGAGCAGGAAGAAGAAAAAAATGGTAAACTTGAAAATAGATCAATTGAAAATACCCATTTTTAGGGACAGAAAGAAAAAAGAATGAATAAAATCTAACAGAGCTGAAGAGACCTTTTGGACACCATCTATCATACCAATGTATGTATAGTGAGAGAAGAGAGAGAAAGGTACACAGAGAATATTTGAAGAAATAATGGTCCAAAACTCCCCAAATTTGATATAACATGTGAATCTACACATTCAAGAAACTCAATAAATTCCAAGAAAGATGTGTGGATCCTGTGTGGATCACAAAAAACTGTGGAAAATTCTTAAAGAAATGGGAATATCAGACTACCTTACCTGCCTCCTGAGAAATCTGTATGCAGGTCAAGAGGCAACAGTTAGAAGTGGACATTGAACAATGGACTGGTTCCAAGTCAGGAAGGAGTGCATCAAGGCTGTATATTGTCACCCTGTTTATTTAATTTATATGCAGAGTACATCATGTGAAATGCCAGGCTGGATGAAGCACAAGCTGGAATCAAGATTGCAGGGAGAAATATCAATAACTTCAGATATGCAGATGACACCACCCTTATGGCAGAAAGTGAAGAGGAACTGAAGAGCCTCTTGAAGAAAGTGAAAGAGGAGAGTGAAAAAGCTGGTTTGAAACTCAACATTCAAAAAATGAAGATCATGACATCTGGTCCCATCACTTCATGGCAAATAGATGGGGAAACAATAGAAACAGTGACAGACTTTCTTTTCTTGGGCTCCAAAATCACTGTAGATGGTGACTGCAGCCATGAAGTTAAAAGACTCTTGCTCCTTGAAAGAAAAGCTATGACCAACCTAGACAGCATATTAAAAAGCAGAGACATTACCTCGCCGACAAAGGTCCATCTGGTCAAAGCTATGGTTTTTCCAGGACTCATGTATGGATATGAGAGTTGGACTATAAAGAAAGCTGAGCGCCGAAGAATTGATGCTTTTGAACTGTGGTGTTGAAGAAGACTCTTGAGAGTCCCTTGGGCAGTAAGGAGATCCAACTAGTCCATCCTAAAGGAAATCAGTCCTGAATATTCATTGGAAGGACTGACGCTGAAGCTGAAGCTCCAATATTTGGCCACCTGATGCGAAGAATGGTCTCATTTGAAAAGACCCTGATGCTTGGAACGATTGAAGGCATGAGGAGAAGGGGACGACAGAGGATGAGATGGTTGGATGGCATCACCGACTCGATGGACATGAGTTTGAGCAAAGTCCTGGAGCTGGAGATGGGCCAGGAACCCTGGCATGCTGCAGTCCATGGGGTCGCAAAGAGTCCTATATGACTGAGCGACAGAACTGAACTGAAAGGAGAAATTGGAACATCCCTGTGTGTGTGTGAAGTCACTTCAGTCGTGTCTGGCTCTTTGTGACCCTATGGACTGTAGCCCACCAAGCTTCTCAGTCAATGGAATTCTCCAATCAAGAATATTGGAGTGGGTTGACGTGCCCTACTCCAGGGGATCTTCCAGAACCAGGGAATGAACCCATGTCTCCTGCAGCTCCTGCATTGCAGGCAGATTTTTTACCACTAAGCCACTGGGGAAGCCCTAGGACATCCTTAGATGGATACAAGATAAGATAATTTATTGGTAATAGAACTGCCATACCAGAAACACTGAAGGTGTTCTTTAGGTTGAAAAAAAAAGGGCACTAGCAGTAACCCAAAGCCATATGAAAAGAAATATCTTTTGTAAAAATAACTACATAGGTAAATATAAAAGCCAGTATTATTGGTTTCTAACTCCACATTTTACATGAATAAAGACAAATGCATAAGACAATTATAAATTTGTGTCAGAGGGTGCAAACATATAAAGGTATATTTTGTGAAAACAACAATATAAAGGGGGAAATGGGGCTGTATAGGAACAATTTTGTACACTAATGAAATTAAGTTGGAATAAATTCAAGCTACATTGTTATAAATTTAGAACATTCATTGTAATCCCCATGGAAACTACTGAGAAAATATCTAAAAGTTACAGACAAAAGCAAATGAGAAGGAGGTAAAAATGGCACACTACAAAAATTAAGTGCAGAAGAAGGCAGTAATAGAGAAAATGAGGAGCAAAAAGGTATAAGACATACAGAAAACAAATAGCAAAGGGCAGAAATAAGTCCATCCTTATTAGTAGTTACTTTAAGTGTAAATGAATGAAATGACTCTTAAAAAAGGCAGAGATTGGCAGAACTTTTAAAAAATGATCCAGCTATATGTTGTCTATAACAGAGGTACTTCAACTCTGAAAACATGCATGGATTGAACGTAAAAGGACATAAAAAGATATTCCATGCAAATGCTAACCAAAAGAACTGGAGTAACTAAACTGAACTGAAACTGAACTAAACTGAAATCAGAGTAACTAAACTGAAATAGACTTTAAGTTAAACACTATTACCGGAGACAAAGAAGGACATTATATATTATTTGTAAAAGGGTTAATTCATCAAGAAATTACAGGGACTTCCCTGGTGGTTCAGTGGTTAAGAATCTACCTTCCAATGTAAGAGATGCTGGTTCAATACCTGGCTGGGGAACTAAGATCCCATATGCTGCAGGCAACTAAGCCTACATACTATACAGCCCAGGCCAGAGCTAGAGAGAAGCCCATGTGCCACAGGGAAAGATCCTGCATGCTTCAACGAGATCCTGTGTACTGCAACTAAGATCCAACACAGCCAAAATAAACATACGACAGGGCCCCCGAAATATATGAAGTGAACAGCAACGGAAGAAATAGTTCTACAATAGTAGTTGGAGACTTCAATATTCAACTTTCAATAATGAATAGAACATCTAAACAGAAGGTCATAAGAAAATAGAACGACAATATAATAATAGAGCAACACTATACACCAAATAGATTTGACAGACATATTGGACAGTCTACCCAATAGCAGCAGAATACACATTCCACTAAAGGGCACATGGAACGTTCTCCAGCATAGCCCAAGTATTAGGCCACAGAAAAATCTCAGTACATTTAAAAAGGCTGAAGTCCTCTGAAGTATCTTTTTCAACCACCATGGAATGAAACTAGAGCTGAGCAATGTAAGGAAAACTGAAAAGTTTTAAACTGTGTGCATCTGGGTTGCTTCCATGTCCTGGCTATTATAAACAGTGCTGCGATGAACACTGGGGTACACGTGTCTCTTTCAGATCTGGTTTCCTCAGTGTGTATGCCCAGGAGTGGGATTGCTGGGTCATATGGCAGTTCTGTTTCTAGTTTTTTAAGGAATCTCCACACTGTTCTCCATAGTGGCTGTACTAGTTTGCATTCCCACCAACAATGTAAGAGGGTTCCCTTTTCTCCACACCCTCTCCAGCACTTATTTCTTGTAGACTTTTGGATAGCAGCCATTCTGACTGGTGTGTAGTAGTACCTAACTGTGGTTTTGATTTGCATTTCTCTGATAATGAGTGATGTTGAGCATCTTTTCATGTGTTTGTTAGCCATCTGTATTTCTTATGCCCATCAGCAGATGAATGGATAAGAAAGCTATGGTACATATACACAATGGAATATTACTCAGCCATTAAAAAGAATACATTTGAATCAGTTCTAATGAGATGGATGAAACTGGAGCCCATTATACAGAGTGAAGTAAGCCAGAAAGATAAACACCAATACAGTATACTAACGCATATATATGGAATTTAAAAAGATGGTAACGATAACCCTATATGCAGGACAGAAAAAGAGACACAGATATATAGAACAGACTTTTGGACTCTGTGGGAGAAGGCGAGGGTGGGATGATCTGAGAGAATAGCATTGAAACATGTGTATTATCAAGTGTGAAACAGGTCGCCAGCCCAGGTTGGATGCATGAGACAAATGCTCAGGGCTGGTGCACTGGGAAGACTCAGAGGGATGGGATGGGGAGGGAGGTGGGAGGGGGGATCAGGATGGGGAACACATGTAAATCCATGGCTGATTCATGTCAGTGTATGGCAAAAACCACTACAATATTGTAAAATAATTAGCCTCCAACTAATAAAAATAAATGGAAAAAAAAAAAAAAACTGTGTGCAAATTAAACAATGTAGTCTTAAACAACCAAGGGTCAAAGAAGAAAGGAAAATCACAAAATATTTAGAGATGAGTGAAAATGAAAACACCATATACCAAAACATATGGAATGCAGTGAAAACAGTACCTGGAGGAAAAATCTATAGCTGTAAATGCCGTGTTAAAAAAGAAGAACAATCTCAAATCAATAACCTAAATTTACAACTTAAGAAACTAGAAAAGGCATAGAAAATTAAACCCAAAACAAGCAGAATGAATTAAGTTATAAAGATTAGAGAGGAGATAAGCAAAATAGAAAATAGAATTACCTATTTTTACAGAGATTATCAATGAAATCCAAAGTTGGTTCTTAGAAAAGATCAATAAAATTTACAGATTTTTAGCTAAAATTACCAAGAAAAAAAAAAAGAGAAGAATTAATTTAAACAACTAAAATCGTAAATGGAAGTGGGACATTAATACTGATCTTACGTGAATAAAAAAGATTGTAAGAGAATATTGTAAACAACTCTATGCCAACAAATAGTATAACCTAGATGAAATGGACAGTTCAGTTCAGTTCAGTCGCTCAGTTGTGTCCGACTCTTTGCGACCCTATGAACTGCAGCATGCCAGGCCTCCCTGTCCATCACCAACTCCCGGAGTGCACCCAAACTCATGGACAAACTCCCACCAAAACTGGCTTAAGAAGAAATAGAAAATCTCAGCAGAGCATCAACAAGTAAAAAGACTGCTGCTGCTGCAGCTAAGTCACTTCAGTCATGTCCGACTCTGTGTGACCCCATAGATGGCAGCCCACCAGGCTCCCCCGTCCCTGGGATTCTCCAGGCAAGAACACTGGAGTGGGTTGCCATTTCCTTCTCCAACGCATGAAAGTGGGAAGTGAAAAGTGAAAGTGAAGTCGTTCAGTCATGTCCAACTCTTAGCGACCCCATGGACTGCAGCCTACCTGGCTCCTCCATCCACGAGATTTTCCAGGCAAGAGTACTGGAGTGGGTTGCCATTGCCTTCTCCGAAAAAGACTGCATCAGTAATTAAAAAAAAAAAATTCTCAATACAGAAAAGTCCAGAACAAGATGGTTTCAATAGTGAATTCTGTGAAACTCTAAAGAATAATTAATACTAATTCTTCTCAAACTCTTCAAAAAAATAGAAGAGGGGGGAACACTTCCTCAATCATTCTACAAAGCCAGTATTACCTTGATGCCAATTCCAGACAAAGATGTCATAAGAAAGAAAACTATAGAACAGTATGTAAATATAGATATAAAAATTCTCAACAAAATACTAGGAAACCAAATTCGCAGCATATTTAATAAGGACTATGCACCATGATCAAGTGTGGGTTGGTTTTTTTCATTCAGAATTCTTTGGAGATTCATCCAAGTTGTCACATCAATAACTCTTTTTATTGCTGAGTAATATTCTGTGGCATAGATGTACCAGAGTTTGTTTAACCATTTATCCATTGAATGACAATCGAGTTGTTTCTAATTTTTTGATTATTATGAACAAAGTTGTTATTCACATTCAGTTTTTGTATAAATACGTTCTTAAGTATCTTGGATGAGTGCCCAAGACTGAAATTCCTGAGTCATATAATTGTTTCATATTTAGTTTTATAAGAAAATGCCTAGCTGTCTTCTAGAATGGCTTCATCATTTTACATCCCACCAGCAATTCATAGTGATCCTGTATCTCTCATCATCAGTAACATTTGATGGTGTCACTATTTTTATTTTAGCTATTCTGATGTGTGGGCAGTGGTATCTCATAGTGATTTTAATTAGCAGTTCTCTAATGACCAATTATGTTGAACATCTTTTCATATGTATTATTTGTCACCTCTATATCCTCTTCAGTGACATGTCTGTTTATATCTTTTGTTTATTTTCTAATTGAATTTTTTTCTTTTAATCTTGAGTTTTGAGAACTCTTTATATATTCTAGATACTAGTCCTTTGTCAGATTTGTGGTTTGCAGATATTTTCTCTAAGTTGGTAGCTTTTCATCTTTTCAACAGGGTCTTTCTTGGAGCAGATGTTATTAATTTTTATGTTGTCTAACTTATCAAATTTTTTTCTTGTGTAGGTCATGCTTTTAGCGTCAAGTTTAAGAATTTTTCACTTTATCCAGTTTTTTTTCCTTATAAGTTTTATACTTATATCTGTAATTCATTTGAAGTTAATTTTTACACAAGGTGTGATGTTTGGGTCGAATTTCATTTTTTTAAAACTATGAATGTCCAATTGCTTCAGCACCATTTCTAAAAAAAAAAAAAATTATCCTTTTCCATTGAATTGTTTTTGCATTTTGGAAAAAATCAGTTGTGCAGATATGTCTGAGCCTATTTCTAGATTTTTCTGTTCTGCCAGTACCACATAGTCTTGATTACTGGTTAACATTTTTAAAGCTCTGCACTAATTATAAAGTGCAGTAAGGACTGCTGGAGTTGGATAAAAGGTCCCAAGAGATATAACATTTGATGAAAAGTTTGCTGCACTTAGATTCAAAAGTCTTGGGTTTTGTAGTCTTATTGCATCGGGATGTGACTGGGTGACCTGGCCAAATCATTTAGTCTGAGACTCATTTTTCTCATCCATAGAATTGAGATGCTAATACCTGGGTAGCCTACCCTCCCAGTATCCTTGTGAGCATAAAAGAAAATATAGAGTCTATAAGGTTTAGACTAAATCCAGTATTCAAATAAAAGGGTTATTATTTGAGGGATAAGGACAATAGACATTAAGGTCCTTCTTACCTAAGGTCATCTTCAATTTGGTTAGGTAGCATTAGCCAGAAAGTTTCACTTGTTATTCAACAGATACATTCTTCCAGACACTGTGAAAAGTCTGTGGGACATAGATACAAAAATACATAGTCCTGTCCTTACGAATTTTCCTTTTTTGTGGGAACGTATTCCATTTTTCAAAAGTTAAGTGAATTCAAATTAAATGTATGTTGAGCACTTCTTTAGAATTCTGGGACCTTTCTAGGTGGATGGATCCATGGAGCAAAAAATCATAGTGAATTCTATGAAACTCCAAAGAAGAATTAATACTAATTCTTCTCAAACTCTTCCAAAAAATAGAATAGGAGGGAATACTTCCTCATTCATTCTACAGAGCCAGTATTACCTTGATGCCAAATCCAGACAACGATGTCACAGGAAAGACTATAGAACAGTATATAAACATAGACATAAAAATTCTCAACAAAATACTAGGAAGCCAAATTCACAGCATATTTAATACAAATTATACACCATCCTCATATTTTCAGGGGCTGCACACTGACCTTGGTGGAGCCAAAAGGAAAGGGGGAGGGTTTTCCTGGACAAAAGTAAAAACACTCTGAGGCTCACATTCTTGTCACCCTTTCCAGCTAGTTCCATCTCTAGTTCCATTTCTTTGCCATGCATTTATTAAAATGAAACGAAAACATCTCATGGAGCCAATTTAGAGTCCTGTACGCTGTGAATAAAAAACACATTTTGCCTACCTCAAATAAGACAGAACCTGTTGAAAGGGTCAGCCTGCCTCATGTCTATTTTCCCATGTCCCATTTTACAAATTGACTTCAGTCCCTTGTCTGCACTGTACATTGCTGAAATCAGTTTGTAAAATGAAGTAGTTTTAACAGTCAGAGAAAGACTGGTATGCATCATTCCTCTAGACAGCCTGCAATAAAGAAAATCTCACTTGGAGAATAAAGGCTATTGTCATTGAAAGTGTTTTTACATGATACTTGGTGCATTTAGAAAACAAAGCATGAGCATAAAATAAAACACACAATAGCAAAACGTGCTTCCGCGCAACAAGATCAGAATCCTGTTCCTAGACTCTTAGCTGGAGGGATATTTGGAAACAACTGCCAAGTAGAATACCATCCTAACCATTGGTGGGGCTCTGCTGCCCCCAGGTGGCTGAAGCCTGTCTCTGACAACTCTAGTTAGTGCTCTAGTGCAGAAGAGTGATTTTTTGAATGGAGGAGAGAATGGATGGATACGGTGATGACTGGGATTCGTTCATTTATTTATTCAATTAATAAATATAGAATTTCAACTATATTGCCAGGAACTGTGCCAAGTGCTGTTAGGAAATGACATTTGAGATCCAAGATCTGGAAACTGCCTCATCATTAAGAAGTCAAGGGCCATGCTCAGGGCTGCTCCGGGCATTGGTCTCAGGAGAACAGTAGGAGGTAGCAAGTACTGGGGAAGTGACCGATGATAATGGAGGCAGGATTTTCCAAATATGTTTCTTCCCCCAGGGGCACAAGCGTATCTTATAGACTATTATTAATAATTGAAATCCACTGGGTTAACAAGGGAAAGAATAGAAAGTAGGTAAATGTGAGCGTTAGATATACACTAGAAGGTTTATACAGGGAAAGTTTGAGGTGGGGACAGGAAGAGAGAATAGGCAAAACCCTTTGCTTCACTGAAAAAAATAAGCAAAACAGATTAAAAAAAAAACAGGATACCATATTTAACATGGCTTATCCTCAGAGATTATGACAGCCAGTGTTAGTAAGTCACTGTAGTATTGATGGGTATGGAAACTGGCGCATTCCATTTGACATAGCAAATCCAGCATTAGGAATTCATTGTCCAGAACTACTTGTAGAGGTAGGTAGAGAAAAGAGCAGATGATAAGACCACGTGCCCTTCATTTCACCTAGGCTTAAAAGATGGCATCACAGATGCTTAGAGTTCCTCAGGGGTTCCTTTTTGAGATTGAAATTGTGTTGGCAGTTGTCTCTGTGGCTGGTTACTACTCTTATCTCCTGTTATGATTCTGTAAAAACGTTTATAAAATCCCCAACCTTTTAATTTCAGTTGACCTCAAACATTCATTTGCTGAGCTCCTGTTGAATTAAGACTTTGGCTCGTTGGGAAGAACAATGAAGGGATGATTTAGATTTGGTTCCTTGCACTCAAAGACCTTGGTCTAGAGAAGTTTGACTTGTAAAAACATAAGCTACAGTAATTCAGTAAAATAATGGCTATAACACAGCATTATGGAAATATGTCATAAGGAAGATACTGCTGCTAAGTCACTTCAGTCGTGTCCGACTCTGTGCGACCCCATAAACAGCAGCCCAGCAGGCTCCCCGGTCCCTGGGATTCTCCAGGCAAGAATACTGGAGTGGGTTGCCATTTCCTTCTCCAATGCATGAAAGTGAAAAGTGAAAGTGAAGTCGTTCAGTCGTGTCTGACTCTTAGCGACCCCATGGACTGCAGCCTACCAGGCTCCTCCGTCCATGGAGTTTTCCAGGCAAGAGTACTGGAGTGGGGTGCCATTGCCTTCTCCAAGGAAGATACAGTTCATTCTAATTAGAGAGATAAGGGAGGGGTGCATTCCTAGTAGATGTTATATTTGAGACTTGAAATATTTGAGTCAGGTGGCACTGTGGTAAAGAATCTGCGTGCCAATGCAGGAGACACAAGAGATGTGGGTTTGATTCCTGAATCAGGAAGATCCCCTGGAGTTGGAAATGGCAACCTGCTCCAGTACTCATGCCTGGGAAGTGCTGTGGACAGAGGAGCATAGAGGGCTACAGTCCACGGGGTCACAAAGAGTTGGACATGACTGAGTGAGCACACACACACACACCACTGCCCCCACCTCCTCTAAGCTTCCAGACTTTGGAAAAAAAAAAGTTCTTGTTTTTATTTTCTATTATATGAGCAATGCACATGTGGAAAAATCCAAGGGATAAGAAAAATAGAGTAAAATTCTCCCTTTAAAATCGGTGGTTCCCTGGCCAATCTCATTTCTTTTCCTAAAAGCAAACAACGCTCAGCTTACTGTGTTTTTTTCAGAATGATCTCTGCTGTATTTATGTGAATATATAAGTCTGCTGTGATTTTACGTAAATGGATATATGTGTTTTTCTGCACTTCAGAAAAAACTCAGTACCATATTTTGGAGATTTTTTAATGTTAGTACATACAGTTTAAACTCCTCCTTAACTAGAATTTCACAGTAAGGCTCTTTCACCATGTCCATTTTGGTGGTCCATAAAGTGAGAGCAACTAAGGTCTTATCTTATTTGCATAAACAAAGCAAGCAAAAGAACCCACCTCCACTCTGGACCTAACAGACATCTTTTTTTTCATATTTATTTTTATTGAAGTATAGTTGATTTGAAATGTGTTAATTCTTGGTGTACAGCACAGTGATTCAGTTATATATATATTTATATTCCTTTTTCACTATAGTTTATCACAAAATATTGAACATGGCTCCCTGTGACATATTATATGACCTTGCTTTTATCTACTTTATATATAGTAGTTTGTATCTGCTAATCCCAAACTTCTAATTTATCCCTCCCCCACACTTTTCCTCTTTGGTCACCATAAGTTTCTTTTCTATGTCTGAGTCTGTTTCTGTTTTTTAAATAAGTTCACTTGTATAATATTTTAGATATATAAGAGATATCATGTGATATTTATCTTTGTCTGATTTACTTCACTCAGTATGATAATTTCTAGGTCCAACCATGTTGCTGTGAATGGCATTATTTCATTCTTTTTATGGCTGAGTAGTATTCCATTGTATACATAATATACCACATTTTCTTTATCCATGTCTCTCAAATAGATATCTTATTTTAAACTCTCACTTAAAGCTCCTCACCCAATTTCCTTGAACTCTACCTAGAAAGAGAGACACAATCTTCGCAACCTCCAAACCTGTCCAGGGTTCTGTCTGCAAACTGCAAACCCTCTTCTCTACTCCAAGAAATTTTACTCTGCATGGGGGAAGTAGACCCTCCATCACTGGAATCCACCCCAATCTATGCATTTTGCTCTCCCACTGTCCAATTTCCTTGATTTTTGATATCCAAAGCAAGTATGTCCACTAAAACACCAACAAAACAAGTTTACAAAACAAAACTTTTTACCTAAGCAGTAGCTCCTACAACTGTGTTTTGACTTTCAATCCCACCATGAATTGGTAAAAACTCAGGTCCTCTTTTAACTCTCTGAGATTCTAGCTGGCCTTCCCTAAGGCAAGTACGTTGATATCTCAATGGTGGAATGAAAGGGAACAGGACAAGGAAGCCCAGATGATATCTCAAATATGATCTACTAGAACTTGAACATTTTCCCAAATTAAGTATACTTTGTAAGCATCATTTTAATGGTTGCCCAGCATTCTAACCAACAAATATAATTTACTATTCTCTTATTTTAAAAAATTATATTATAGATGATCTATTATGATTATCTTATGACATATTCCCCCTCACCCTGAATTTGTATAATTTACACAATCGTCAGTTAGTCAGTTCAGTCACTCAGTCGTGTCCAACTCTTTGCAACCCCCATGGACTCCAGCATGCCAGGCTTCCCTGTCCATCACCAACTCCCAGAGCTTGCTCAAATTCGTGTCCATTGAGTCAGTGATGCCATCCAACCATCTCATCCTCTATCATCCCCTTCTCCTCCTGCCTTCAATCTTCCCAAGCATCAGGGTCTTTTCCAATGAGACCGTTCTTTGCATCAGGTGGCCAAAGAATTGGAGTTTCAGCTTCAGCATCAGTCCTTCCAATGAATATTCAGGACTGATTTTCTTTAGAAAGAACTGGTTGGATCTCCTTGCAGTCCAAGGGACCCTCAAGAGTCTTCTCCAACACCACAGTTCAAAAGCATCAGTTCTGCACTCAGCTCTCTTTATAGTCCAGCTCTCACATCCATACATGACTATTGGAAAAACCATAGCTTTGACTAGATGGATCTTTGTCAGCAAAGTAATGTCTCTGCTCTTTAATATGCTGTCTAGGTTGGTCATAGCTTTTCTTCCGAGGAGCAAGCGTCTTTTAACTTCATGGCTACAGTCACCATCTGCAGTGATTTTGGAGCCCAAGAAAAGAAAGTCTGTCACTGTTTCCATTGTTTCCCCATCTATTTGCCATGAAGTGATGGAACCGGATGTCATGAGCTTCATTTTTTGAATGTTGAGTTTCCAAGCCAGTGTTTTCACGCTCCTCTTTCACTTTCATCAAGAGGCTCTTTAGTTCTTTGCTTTCTGCCATAAGGGTGGTGTCATCTGCATATCTGAGGTTATTGATAATGTTTCTCCCTGCAATCTTGATTCCAGCTTGTGCTTCATCCAGCCTGGCATTTCGCATGATGTACTCTTCATATAAGTTAAATAAGCAGGGTGACAATATACAGCTTGACATACTCCTTCCCCAATTTGGAACCAGTCCATTGTTCCATGTATGGTTTTAACTGTTGCTTCTTGACCTGCACTCAGATTTTTCAGGAGGCAGATAAGGTGGTCTGGTATTCCCATCTCTTTAAGAATCTCCACAGTCTGTTGTGATCCACACAGTCAAAGGCTTTGGCATAGTCAATAAAGCATAAATAGATGTTTTTCTGGAAGTCTCTTGCTTTTTCAATGATCCAACAGATGTAGGCAATTTGATCTCTGGTTCCTCTGCCTTTTCTAAATCCAGCTTGAACATCTGCAAGTTCATGATTCACATACTGTTGAAGCCTGATGGGAGAATTTTGAGCACTACTTTGCTGGCATGTGAGATGAGTGCAATTGTGTGGTAGTTTGAACATTCTTTGGCATTGCCTTTCTTTGGGATTGGAATGAAAACTGACCTTTATCAGTCCTGTGGCCACTGCAGAGTTTTCCAAATTTGCTGGCATATTGAATGTACTTTCACAGCATCATCTTTTGGGATTTGAAATAGCTCAGCTGGAATTCCATCATCTCCACTAGCTTTGTTCGTAGTGATGCTTCCTCAGGCTCACTTGAGTTGGCACTCCAGGATGTCTGGCTCTAGGTGAGTGATCACACCATCATGGTTACCTGGGTCATGATGAACTTTTTTGTATAGTTCTTCTGTGTATTCTTGCCACGTCTTCTTAATATTGTCAGCTTCAGTTAGGTCCATACTGTTTCTTGTCCTTTATTGTGCCCATCTTTGCATGAAATATTCCCTTGGTATCTCTAATTTTCTTGAAGAAATCTCTAGTCTTTCCCATTCTATTGTTTTCCTCTATTTCTTTGCACTGATCATGGAGGAAGACTTTCTTATCTCTCCTTGCTATTCTTTGGAACTCTGCATTCCAATGGGTTTATCTTTCCTTTTCTCCTTTGCCTTTAGCTTTAGCTTCACCTATCCTATTTGCTTCAAATGCCAAATGACAGTAGAATGATTGACACTGAGTTCTTTGACAACTTCTCCTGTAGCTATAAGAGGATCATCTTCAATGACTGCTCGCAGCTGGTCAGTTGTTAACTTCAGATGGCTGGCCACTATGCTTCCCCCATTATGACACTTCCAAGTTGTTGTAACGGCCAGGTTATTTGTCTGTCTTTCCCCAGTCACTTCCTTCTGCACAGCGACAGTGTTTTAGGCACAGCAAGTCCAGTTCCTGGAATAGGCCAAGGCCACCACACCCACCCTTTAAAGCCTCAGTATTCCCCTGGGCATCAAGATTTTCCCCTTCCTTCCCTTGGCAACCCACTTCAGTATTGTTGCCTGGAGAATCCCATGGACGGAGGAGCCTGGTGGGCTATAGTCCACGGGGTCGCAAAGAGTCGAACACGACTGAGCGACTTAACTTTCTAACTTTCTCTTGATAAGGGCTTCCAAGGCTTAGCAACTGTGTTTAGGAGGGCGGGGCCAGGCGCCGTGGCCCCACCCCCTGTGTGTGGCGCTAATAGGGGGCGGGGCCACGGCCGTTCGCGACCCCTTTACCCCACCCAGGGCTTCTGCGCTTGCGTGCTGGGGACAACCGTTGCGGGGCGCATGGGGCCCTGAGGAAGGACGGTCGTCCTGCCAACCCCTCCCCTTTCGGACTGAGGTACCCGGCCTGGTGGCCCCAGGACGTTCCCGACGCATGGCGGAGTGCTGTGGATGATGCCCATGAAGTTCTTAGTCCTTATAGTTGCGCTGCTGCTATGGCCTTCATCCATGCCAGCGTATCGAAGTGAGTGACTGGCCAGAGGCGGCTGCCACTCCAGGGGACACTTGTGGGGGAACCTCCATGGGTTCCCGGGCCCGCCTGAGACCCAGCTCTTCCTTTTCTTGGCCCTACATGCCACCCAAACCCTATTCTCCAGGGGCTCGGCCTCAGGTGCCAAGTTGTGTCCCAGTTCTGGTCCGCCCCACCTGCGCACGGTGAGGCAGTGATCAAGGCTTTGGGTCCCAAGCGTGGCTGGGGTGAACCGGGCTGGGCACCTGGGACTGTGCAAGTGACCTCACCCTGGGCAGAGACAACCCTTGTTCACCTGGCGTCGTTTGCCGGAGAGTCGCTGCAGGTGTGGTAAAGCAGGATGGGAGCACCTGCGGCCAGTAGGTCGGGGCGCCCGCGTTTTGGATGGCTGCCTGGCTGGCTGGGCATGGTTTTTTTACATTGTTCGTTACCTTTTTTGCTGTAAATGTAATCTTTCGTGACATGTGCAAAAGCATAAATTCCAATTTCATCGTTCGTCGTGTTTTCTTGAAACACAGCCAGCCTGTTGTCCAGGTTGCTTTCCCACCGTTTAACAGCAGAGTTCAGTAGTTGCTACGGAGACAGGATGGGCTGCAAAGCCTGAACTATTCTCTCTCTGGCCCTTGATAGAAAGACTTTGAGCCCATGTTTAAACAAGGAGAGTGTGTGAATTGTGGACGGCTGTCTAGGACACTCGCTGACCTCCTATGCACGCCCACGGAGCATCCTCAGGCGCACAGGATTCAAAACCTTAGTAGAGCAGGATTATGACTTAATTACTTGTCCCTCTCCGATGGCTGAAAACTAATAAGGTCATATTCAGGGGTGCTGAGACTACTAAATTAATATCACATGAACACCTTGAGGTATTTAAGTGTCTGATATCTGGTATTCCAGATAGACCATGCGGTCTATTCATCTAGCTTAACTTTAGTTCATTGTAGTATCTAGTGATGTTGGGGTTTGGTTTAACTAACTAAATAAAATTTAACAAGTAGGTGTGAAAAAAGTACTAAAGTGCATGCTAGTCATGCAGAGCTGTATTTCAGACTTGTTAAAAGCTCTTAGTTAACAATTAAATTTCTAGAATGAAAACACAGCACAATCGAAGTCATAAATAGTAGTGGATAAAGTTCTGGATAAATTGCCCTAGGTAACTAAAGTTAGCCTTTTCAATACTAGCACTTAATGATTGTTAGTTGTTTTAAACAAAAGTCTTTGTAAAATTCTTTCTTTTTTTTTTTTTTGCTGTAAAGAACAGAGCATACTGAAGATGATAATTGTCTTTTCTTGCTGTTACTAGTGGTCATTGTTACTAACACCAGAGATTGAATTTTGGTAGTTGTAGAGCAGTAGGTCACAACTGACTAATACGTATGCAGACTTCAGCTGAAGTGAAATTAATACTGTCACACAGCACTCTCTGAGACTGCTTGAGAGCAATACCTGGATACTCAGTTCGATCTCTTGTCTAACTCCAAAACTTCATGGCCTGTGCACTTTCTTTGTACCCTCTTAACCTAAACTTTCTTAAGGCTTGTAAGAAATGAAAAGATACTTCTCAGACAAAGGAATGATATTGTGTTGAAGATACAGATGATACAAGAGAAAAGGAAATATATATATACAGGTCATAGATCACAAAGATATCTTAGAAAGTGTAATTTACATATTTTCCATAGAAGTAGATTAAGGGATATGTAGGGCAGTGCTAACATGGCTACTTTTCTTGTGAAACCAGGTTTATCATTGCGTTCGATTTAAATCAGGTATGTACCCTGTTTTGTATGTCTACTCTTCCAACAGTATTGTCAAGAGAGCCATATAAAAAACTGCTCTCTCATGCCAGATAAAAGACACACTGGTTTTTTTAAGGAAAAGTGCCTCTTTAACAATTTTTTTGGAATACAAGATAGTTTTGAGGTTATCTTATGCAAACATCACAGGAATTATTATATTTGTTGAAAACATCAGTACTTCTTTGGCATCTGTCTTTGTCTTTAGGAAGGCTTTAGTCCTAATAGACCATAGAAGGCAAGGGAAGTAGTAAGGCAATAAATATTCATATCTATTGGCGACTGATTGGAATTGAAAGGGAAAGCAAATTGCTTTTATTTCAAGAACACTGAGAAGGTGAAATTCACTTGGTTCTGGTGCTGCAAGTTCATTTTTCACTATTTCAAGGCTCAAGGCCATGGCACTTGGGAGAGTCTTTCAAACTTGTGAATGGAATGTTATGACACTCTTCATTAATGTTTTAGATAATGAGGAGTGTGTCTTCTAATGCAGACGTCAGAGGATGGCCTCTGGGGGTATAGTAGTTTCATTAGCCTATTAATATTTTACGGGAAAAATTCTGTCTTTCTGTTCTTTGGAGCTGTTGTCCATGTTCTTTTGATAGGGTCTTGTGTTTTTTAAGACTTCTTGTTTTCTGACAGTAACCAGTTGTACCAAGACCACTTTGTATATTCTGTGTTCTGAATGGGATTAACCACCCTTCTGAGAAGACAAAATAGTACATGGTGTTAGAGACCCGAGTACTTGGGATATATATCAATGCTGAGGTAATATTATTATTTAGGTCATTTTACTCAACAGAACTAGAAGAGATATATTTCATGGTCATGAATTTATTTGGGTTCTGATTAAACTTTAACATGACTCATAAGATAATGTTCTGATTTTTGACTCTTCACCTTAACTAAATTTGTATTCCTTTTTCAAAATATAATTTAGCATAGTTATTTTGGTTTTCTGTTGCAGCATAAAAGACCACCCTCAAATTTTATCATTTCTCACGATTCTGTGAGTTGTCTGCACTCAGCTGAACAGTTCTGCTTCATGTGGTGGAACTGAAGAAGCTCAGTTTGGATGAGAACATCCAACATGGCTGCTCATCTTTCAGGGTCTTTCTCTACATGACTTCTCATTTTTCAGTAATCTAGCCCAAGTGTCCTTATATCATGGGAGCTTGATTCCAAGACAGAACTTTATAAGCCCTCAATATGCAAGTTTTTATAAAGCCTATGCCACGTCAGATTTGTTAGTGTCCTATAATAGGCCAAGACAGTCACATGGGAAGAGCCTATATTCAGTGTGGGAAGAGACACATTAACCCAGAACATAAATATCAAGAAGAGCAAAGCCATAAAGTTATGTTTCTTCTGTTTTCAGCTTCATTGAGACATAATTGATTAATAAAATTATATTTAAAGTGTACAATATGATAATTTGACATATGTATTAATATATATATTAACTCCCACCATTGAATTAATTAACACATGTCACCTCACATCTTTACCTTTTTGTGTGTTTCATCAACTATCATCATCATATTATACATTAGATCCTCAGGCTTTATTTTTCTTATAACTGAAAGTTTGTATTTTTTTTTTTAACCAGTCTTTCTCCCCATTTCCCCCATCCCTAACCCTGAAGTTATGTTTCCTTAACATGAACACTTAATTAATATAAACATAGTTACTTGTTTGTTTTACCTGCTACCAAAAGTTAAAATTTGAATGAACAAATTATAGGAAAACTGCTGCATGAATAACAAGATGCAACATTTCCTTTTCTCATCATTCTTTGAGTATACCCTACTAATGAAGCATAGTTATTACAGCTTTGAATTGGAAGTACTTCAGCTCAGTTATTCAAGTTTCTTTTAATTTGAAGGTGTTGGTGTTTTAGATGGAAGTTCTTACCTGCTGACAGCTTTCAGGTATTAATTCTTACTTGCAACACTTCTGTAGAGTATGGGAAGTCTGTTCTTTATGAGCTCATTACATGACTTGGATGGAAAATAAAAGCAATTTGTTCTCCAGAGCTAAGACATTCAGGCAGAGTCTGGCCCATCTATAAATGATTCAATGCGTGGGTATATGTTAAGCTTTATATACATGAATTCTTTGTTGACAAAGCCATTCACACTTGTGGTAATACAAATCCTAGTTATATTTGAATTTTTTAAAAGATGAGCATCCACGGTTCTTGTTTTAAATTGGGTGCAATCACCAAGTACTATGTTAAGATTACAGTAAAAACATATGAGTTCTAAAGCACAATGACCAATCATATTCCGTTGAACTTTAACTACTTTTGTCTGTATCTGAGAAGTTTAAAAATTTATCTTTCCCTCTTTACTGAGCTACTATGTTTCCCCCAGTTATATAGAACATTTTGTTGTTACCTTTAACTTACCAGGTATTTATTGTTATGCCAGTATTTTTAATTTAAATTAATAATATTATTGGGCTTTAAGGCCTTAGTTTTTAAAAACATAAATTGCATTTTAAGCACATGATCAGATAGCACTCATCTTATTTTGTTGTTGCTCAGTCACCAAGTTGTGTGTGACTCTTTGTGACCCTGTGGACTGCAGCACGCTAGGCCTCCCTGTCCCTCACCATCTCCCAGAGTTTTCCCTAGTTCATGTCCACTGAATCGGTGATACATCCAACCACCTCATCCTCTGTTGCCCTTTTCTCCTTCTGCCTTCAATCTTTCCCAGCATCAGGATTTTTCCAATGTATCAGGTGGCCAAAGTATTGAAGTTTCAACTTGAGCATTAGTCCTTCCAATGAATATTCAGGGTTAATTTCCTTTAGGGTTGACTGGTTTGATCTCCTTGCTGTCCAAAGGGCTCTCAAGAGTCTTCTCTAGCACCATAGTTTGAAAGCATCAATTCTTTGGCCCTCAGCCTTCTTTATGGTCCAACTCTCACATCCATATGTGATTACTGGAAAGACCATAGCTTTAACTATATGGACCTTTGTCGGCAAAGTGATGTCTTTGCTTTTTATACGCTGTCTGGGTTTGTCATAGCTTTCCTTCGAAGAAGTAGTCATCTTCGAATTTCATGGCTGAAGTTACCATCAGTAGTGATTTTAGAGCCCAAAAAGAGGAAATCTGCCACTACTTCGACCTTTGCCCCATCTATTTGCCATGAAGTGATGGGACCAGATGCCATGATCTTAGTTTTTTTAGTAATGAGTTTTAAACTGGCTTTTTCACACTCTTGTTTTATCCTCATCAAGAAACTCTTTAGTTCTCCGCTTTCTGCCATTGGAGTGGTGTCATCTGCATATCTGAGGTTGTTGATATTTCTCCTGGCTGTCTTGATTCCAGCTTATAACTCATCCAGCCCAGCATTTCACATGATGTACTCTGCATATAAGTTAAATAAACGGGGTGACAATATACAACCTTGTCATATTCCTTTCTCGATTGTGAACCAGTCAGCTTTTCCATATAAGGTTCTTGACCTGTATACAGTTGTGTCTCAGAAGACAGGTAAGATGGGCTGATATTACCATCTCTTTGAGAGTTTTTTACACAGTCAAAGGCTTCACAATCATCAATGAGATAGAAGTATATGTTTTTCTGGAATTCCCTTGCTTTCTCTGTGATCCAGCAAATGTTGGCAATTTGGTCTCTAGTTCCTCTGCCTTTTCTAAACCCACCTTGTATGTCTGGAAGTTCTTGATTCAAGTACTATGGAAGCCTGGCTTGAAGAATTTTGAGCATAACCTTATTAGCATGGCAAGTGAGCACAATTGTCTGATAGTTTGAACATTCTTTAGTACTGCCATTCTTGGAAATTGGGATGAAGAATGACCTTTTCCAGTCCTGTGGCCACTGCTGAGTTTTCCAAATTTGCTGACATTTAGAGTGTAGTACTTTAATAGCATCATTTTTTTTTTTTTTTAAAGATTTTTAAGTAGCTCTGCTGGAATTTCATCACCTCCACTAGCTTTATTGGCAGCAGTGCTTCCTAAGGCCCACTTGACTTCACACTCCAGGATGTCTGGCTTTAGGTGAGTGATCATACCATCATCGTTATCTGGGTCATTGGGATCTTTTTCTGTACAGTTCTTCTATGTATTCTTGCCATCTCTTCTTGATCTCTTCTGCTTCTATTAGGTCTTTACCCTTTCTGTCCTTTATTGTGCCCATCTTTGCATGAAATGTTACTTTGATATCTCCAATTTTCTTAAAGAGATCTCTAGTCTTTTCCCGTCCATTGTTTCACTCTCTTTCTTTGCATTGTTCATTGAAGAAGGCCTTCTTGTCTCTCGCTATTCTCTGGAACTCTGCATTCAGTTAGGTGTACCTTTCTCTTTCTCCCTTGCTTTTCACTTCTCTTCTTTTCTCAGCTGTTTGTAAGGCCTCCTCAGATAACTGCTTTGCCTTCTTGCATTTCTTTATCTTTGGGATGGTTTTGGTCAGTGCCTCCTGTACAGTATTACAAATCTCTGTCTGTAGTTCTTCAGGTACTCTGCTTACCAGATCTAATCCCTTGAATCTATTCATCATATCCACTGTATAATCATAGGGGATTTGATTTAGATAGGGTTTGATTCAGGTCATACCTGAATGGCCTAGTGGTTTTCCCAGTTTTCTTTAGTTTAAGCTTGAATTTTGCTATAAGGATCTGAAGTTCTGAGCCACAGTCAGCTCACAGTCTTGTTTTTGCTGACTGTATAGAGCTTCTCCATCTTCAGCTGCAAAGAATGCATAATCAATCTGATTTCAGTATTGACCATTTGGTGATATCCACGTGTAAAGTCGTCTCTTGTGTTGTTGGAAAGGGTATTTGCTATGATCAGTGTGTTCTCTTGGCAGAATTTTGTTAGCCTTTGCCTTGCTTCGTTTTGTACTTCAAGGCCAAACTTGCCTGTTACTTCAGGTATTTCTTGACTTCCTATGTTTGCATTTCAATTCCCTATGATGAATAGAACATTTTTTGTTCGTATTAGTTCCATAAGTCTTTTAGGTCTTCATAGAACTGGTCAACTTCAGCTTCTTCAGCATCAGTGGTTGGGGCATAGACTTGGATCACTGTGATGTTGAATGGTTTGCCTTGGAAATGAACTGAGGTCATTCTGTTTTTGAGATTGCATCCAAGTACTGCATTTTGGACTCTTGTTAATTATGAGGGCTACTCCATTTCTTCTATGGGATTGCAAGGGAACTCCTCTTATATTGAGAGAGAGAGATTTTTTTTCTTTTTAGGATTTAGGATCTTTTAGGATTCTATCTTGACTTGTATGGTTTTTGAGCATATTTCTTTGTACTGCCTGGGTATTACATTATGTATACATAACTTATTACAGTCTTTTGGGAATACTGGAGTGGGTTGCCATTTCCTTCTCCAGGGAATCTTCCTGACCTAGAAACTGGACCTGTGTATCCTGCATTGCAGGCGAATTCTTTACTGCTGACCCACTAGGGATGCCCTCCTTTCTGTTTTATGAGCTTAATTTAGTTATTCTTTTAGAATGGGTCTTCTGGCAACAACCTATCTTAATTCCCCTTCATCTGAGAGGTCTTGATTATCCTTTCATTGCTGAAGGATATTTTCCCTTGATAAAGAATTCTAGATTGATAGTCCTTTCCTTTTATCACTTGAAAAATACTATGCCATTTCCTTCTGACATTCATGATTTCTCTTGAGAATTATAATTGTAATTTAACCTGCTTCTTTCAAGATTTTTTTCTTTGTCTTTAGAGTTTTCAGAAGTTTGACCATGATATATCTTAACATGGATTTCTTTGGATTTATTCTGTTTTGAGATTCAGATTCTTGAATGTGTAAATTCATGTCTTTTGCCAAATTTGGGAAATTTTCAGTCATTACGTTTTTGAATACCTTTTCTGTTTATCCTTTTTCTTTTCTCTTTCCAAGGCTCAGGTGATATGAATGTTAGATCTTTTTGTTACAGTCTCACAGGACCCTGAGGCTCTTTTCATTTGTTTGCATTTCATTTTCTCTCTTTTATTCAGATTGGATAATTGCTGTTATTCTATCTTCCAGTTCACTGCTTATTTCCTCTTTCCCCTCCATTCTGCTGTTGAACCTACCCACTGAGTTTTTCAGTTCAGTTATTGTGTTATTCAATTCTAAAACTTAATTCATCCTTATATATTCTATTTCTTTGCTGAGATTTTCTACTTGTTTATTAAGACTTTTATTTTTCATTTGTTTTAAGCACTCCATAATTGCTTGTTGAAGCATTTTTATGATGGCTACTTCTAAATCCCTGTCAGATAATTCTAACATCTGCATCATTTCAGTGTTGGCATCTGTTGGGTTTTTTTTCTTAATCAAATTGAGATTTTTCCTGGTTCTTACAATGACCAGTGGCCTTTGATTAAAACCTGGATATTTTGGGTATTATGTTGTAAGACTCTGGACCTTATTTAACTCTTTTGCTACAGATTTAAATAGATCTCTGACACCACTTTAGTGGTGGATGGGGGGTGTTGCTTTGTTACCACAGGAAGGAGCTGAAAGTCCTTGCTCCTTATTTGGCCTTCTCTACTTGAAAAGAAGAGGTATTCATATTTGTTGCAGCACTTTGTGGGATAAGGGCAGAGGAATTGGGGAAGCTTAATGAAACTTGATGAGGGTGAAAGTCTATGTTCTCCACTCAGCCTTTGCTGGTGGGGGTAGGATTGCAGGGTTTTCTGTGCTTTTGCCTTTTTTTTTTTTTTTTTTTTTAATTGAAGGATAATTGCTTTACATAATTTTGTTGTTTTCTGTCAAACCTCAACATGAAATCAGCCATAGGTATACATATATCCCCTCCCTTTTCTGTCTTGTTAGTTTACTCTTTTCCTGGTCCTTTGGCCATGAAGAGAGCAGTCTTTTTCTTTGAGCCTTTTTTGTCTGTGTCCTTGGTGTTTTTGCATTGCCAGCATCTCCAGTTCCCAGTCTAGGATGTATATGGCAAAAAGAAAACCCAGGGAACTCACTGCTGTGTCGTTACTCAGGTCCTGAAGTCCCTAGTTGGTCTGCCTTCATTGATCTACCTTTCAGAGTCTTCTCATCTCATGCTTGTCTTACATATAGTGTTCAGGATTTTTAACTGTTTTAGTAGGAAGGATAGAGGAAAAATATATATTGTCTATCTGTTTGGAAGTAGAAGTCCAAATATATTGTTTTAAAACATTTTATTTGGGGCTTATGGAAGAGGCATTATGTTTTACAAGTAAACAAGATTACCTAAGTAGAACACACTGTGATGACTGTGATGCCCTACTTTTCATTTTGGTCAAAATATGTTGGAATTAAGTTTACAGTCGTTTTTGTCTATATTATTTTCCAGTTTGTGTATAAAGTATGTCGACTTAAAAAAATGCACAATGTAAGTGTTGTGAGTTAAGTTTTATTTGGGAAAAAATGAGGCGTGCAGCCCGGGAGACAGCACCTCAGATTTTGGAGTAATTGCTCCAAAGAGGCAGGAGGGATGGTTAGTATATATGTGATTTTGGTGAAGGAGGAATATATGCAACCAGACACATATTTTTCCAGAAAGTTTCTGCTAGTCTTGTGAAGCTTTCTGCCTGTCATGAGGGTCATTCATCACCATGGAGGATTTTAGTGCTTTTTAAAATATGAGTAGATACAAGAATTGGGCTCATAAAATCGGCTCCTGAAAATATCTAACTATTTGAAGACCTGTCTTGCCAGTTTTTCCCTGAGTAGGGTGCCTCATTTCTGTTCTCCACCCTGAACACCTTTTGAGGGGGGTAGGATTTGAAAATCAGCAGCTACAGCAGCACATGATCTAATCCTTGTAGAGGTGGATGGCAAATGCCAGTGGCAAATGCCAATTTGTAGTTGATAGGTACTAGTTATTGGAAAGAAGAGAGAAGTCTTAATTGACTATCAGATATGTATTTAAGTTATTTAGATAAAATTTTATCTGAGTATTGATTCATAGTACTCTAAATTAGAAAGAGACTGTAAATAAACTCAGTATTTTGAGAGTTTGTTTAAAATTGTCCTTTAATTTTTTATTATTATAAGCAATTAACCAGTATACTTTATTTTACTAGCAATATTCTTTTTACTTTAAAATGTTTGATACCAAACCTCAAGCTTTTGCCTTTTAAAAGTCTTTAGATTAATATATATGCTATTAATTTAAAATTGTTTTAGTTTGCAGGTTCATAATTAAGAATGTCAGGAATTATAACCAAGTTAATGTCAAAATAAAATACAATTCATATTAAATGTTGCCAGAGAATTATAGCAGTTAAAGACTATATATAGAACATTTTAATGGAAAAATTCTATTGGTCCTTATGATTTTACAGAATTGTGTGTTTTATAATAACCAGTTTTTGAGATTCCAAGTGTTTGGTTTATAATACATTTCAAGTGAAATCCCATATTCACATTTTATGTATGTGGTGTTTGATACCGTTCTTGAAAAGTTTAGCTATATGGACCTCAAGTGCAAAAATCCAAATTCTGCATATAGATTTGGATGTGTCCTTACTTTCCAGTTTTGTATTCTGCGATAACTACACAATGACCACATAAATAAAACACATAAGAATACATTTCTAAAAGTAAGTTTTTTAAAAAGTCTTTAAAAAAAAGTCTTAAGATTTACCACTTTTCTTTTGAGATTTTAAATTGTTACATTAAATAAGGAACTAACCAAAGAAATATTAAAATTGCCTAGTTTTCTTATAGTCCTACATTTTATTACCCTTTGAAGTAAAGATTTTTCATATTAAAGCTTCCAAATTTGAGGTTATACATCTTTTAAAAATTGTAGCTTCTTTCCTTTTTTTTAACCAAAAAGCTGGAGTTTTTGGTTTAGTTTTCCTTTTTATTCAGCTTAGAAGCTATTGGTTCTTTGATCAAGATTTAGGGTGACTTTTTTTTATTTCTTAAAACTTTAGTCTCAAAGGAAGTAAAGAATTAGATATCTTTCTAATAAGCCTTTTAACGTTAGCATTAGTGTCATTGCTTTTTATTGTTATTTTTGGCATGCAGTCACTTTTTAGTTGCATAGAAACTCTTGCCCCACCCCCCTTTTTAGTGTAAGGTTTCCAGAAAAATTTGTTACAACAATTAATGCACTTTAGTATTACTAAGTAGGAAATCTCTCCAGGAACAGATAAAGGTATAACCATTGAGGTTTTTACAAAACAATACATTTATATATTTCCATTCTTTTAAATGGATATTGTGGAAGAAATTGTTTTTACACCTATTATGAGTTGAAGTTTTCATTCAATTAGATAGATTCATGCAATTTTATATTAACTTCCTCGTGCTTTAAAATAGTAAAATTTGGCATATATTATGGCATAATGGCATAATGAAAAGAGATAGCATAATTAAACTGGTAAATAAAACTCTTGGTTTATGTATGCCTTCAGTTAGCTCTGCTAACTAAAATGAAAATAACGTCTATTGATAAAATTAAATTTTATTAATTCTAATTCTTTTAAAATGATTTTTAAAACCTTTGTGTTAATGTTCAGTAAGTGTAATGCAAACCAGTTACCAATATGAGATTTTAAATATATAATCTACATAGAATAAAGTGCACAGTCTAATGCATAGTTTAATTAATTTTTATAGTTAATGTTTCTGGGTAACCAATGCGTAAACCAAGAAACAAAATATTTCCAACTAGTTTAGTTTGCAAACATTATATTTTAACATATAGAAATAGTTGAAGTCTTACATAGAAATTTATTATTTTTTATTTTTTAAAATTTATTTTAATTGGAGGCTAATTACTTTACAATATTGTAGTGGTTTTGTCATACACTGACATGAGTCAGCCATGGGTGTACATGTGTTCCCCATCCTGAACCCCCCCCTCCTCCCTCCCTCCCCATCCCATCCCTCTGGGTCATCCCAGTGCACCAGCCCCGAGCACCCTGTCTGATGCCTTGAACCTGGACTGGTGATCTGTTTCACATATGATAATATACATGTTTCAGTGCTGTTCTCTCAAATCATTCCACCCTCGCCCTCTCCCACAGAGTCCAAAAAGACTGTTCTATATACCCGTGTCTCTTTTGCTGTCTTGCATGTAGGGTTATCATTGCCATCTTTTAAAATTCCATATATATGCATTAGTATACTGTATTGGTGTTTTTCTTTCTGGCTTACTTAACTCTGTATAATAGGCTCCAGTTTCATCCACCTCACTAGAACTGATTCAAATATATTCTTTTTAATGGCTGAGTAATATTCGATTGTGTATATGTACCACAGCTTCCTTATCCATTCGTCTGCTGATGGGCATCTAGGTTGCTTCCATGTCCTGGCTATTATAAACAGTGCTGCGATGAACATTGGGGGACATGTGCCTCTTTCGATTCTGGTTTCCTCGGTGTGTGTGCCCAGCAGTGAGATTGCTGGGTCATATGGCAGTTCCAGTTTTTTAAGGAATCTCCACACTGTTCTCCATGGTGGCTGTACTAGTTTGTATTCCCACCAACAGTGTAAGAGGGTTCCCTTTTCTCCACACCCTCTTCAGCACTTATTGCTTGTAGACTTTTGGATAGCAGCCATTCTGACTGGCATGAAATGGTACCTCACTGTGGTCCTGATTTCCATTTCTCTGATTATGAGTGATGTTGAGCATCTTTTCATGTGTTTGTTAGACATCTGTATGTCTTCTTTGGAGAAATGTTTAGTTCTTTGGCCCATTTTTGGATTGGGTCATTTACTTTTCTGAAATTGAGCTGCAGGAGTTGCTTGTGTATTTTTGAGATTAATTCTTTGTCAGTTGCTTCATTTGCTATTATTTTCTCCCATTCTGAAGGCTGTTTTTTCACCTTGCTAATAGTTTCCTTCATTGTGCAAAAGCTTTAAAGTTTAATTAGGTCCCATTTGTTTATTTTTGCTTTTATTTCCAATATTCTGGGAGGTGGGTCATAGAGGATCCTGCTGTGATTTATGTCGGAGAGTGTTTTGCCTATGTTTTCCTCTAGGAATTTTATAGTTTCTGGTCTTATGTTTAGATCTTTAATCCATTTTAAGTTTATTTTTGTGTATGGTGTTAGAAAGTGTTCTAGTTTCATTCTTTTGCAAGTGGTCGACCAGTTTTCCCAGCACCACTTGTTAAAGAGATTTTAAATATATAATATGAGATTTTAAATATAATTTTCTCCATTGTATATTCTTGCCTCCTTTGTCAAAGATAAGGTGTCCATAGGTGTGTGGATTTAGGGCTTTCTATTTTGTTCCATTGATCTATATTTCTGTCTTTGTGCCAATACCATACTGTCTTGATGACTGTGGCTTTGTAGTATAGTCCGAAGTCAGGCAGGTTGATCCCTCCAGTTCCATTCTTCTTTCTCAGGATTGCTTTGGCTATTCGAGGTTTTTTGTATTTCCATACAAATTGTGAAACTGTTTGTTCTAGTTCTGTGAAAAATACTGTTGATAGCCTGCATCGAATCTATAGATTGCTTTGGGTAGTATACTCATTTTCACTATATTGATTCTTCCAATCAACACGGTATATTTCTCCATCTATTTGTGTACTCTTTGATTTCTTTCATCAGTGTTTTATAGTTCTCTATATATAGGTCTTTTGTTTCTTTAGGTAGATATATTCCTAAGTATTTTATTCTTTTCGTTGCAATGGTGAATGGAATTGTTTTCTTAATTTCTCTTTCTGATTTCTCATTGTTAGTCTATAGGAATGCAAGGGATTTCTATGTGTTAATTTTATATCCTGCAACTTTAGTGTATTCATTGATTAGCTCTAGTAATTTTCTGGTGAAGTCTTTAGGGTTTTCTATGTAGAGGATCATGTCATCTGCAAACAGTGAGAGTTTTACTTCTTTCCCAGTCTGGGTTCCTTTTATTTCTTTTTCTGCTCTGATTGATGTGGCCAAAACTTCCAAAACTATGTTGAATAGTGGTGGTGAGAGTGGGCACCCTTGTCTTGTTCCTGACTTTAGGGGAAATGCTTTCAATTTTTCACCATTGAGGATAATGTTTGCTGTGGGTTTGTCATATATAGCTTTTATTATGTTGAAGTATGTTCCTTCTATTCCTGCTTTCTGGAGGGTTTTTATCATAAATGGATGTTGAATTTTGTCAAAGGCTTTCTCTGTATCTATTGAGATAATCATATGGTTTTTATCTTTTGATTTGTTAATGTGGTGTGTTACATTGATTGATTTGTGGATACTGAAGAATCCTTGCATCCCTGGGATAAAGCCCACTTGGTCATGATGTAGGATCTTTTTAATATGTTGTTGGATTCTGTTTGCTGTAATTTTGTTAAGGATTTCTGCATCTATGTTCATCAGTGATATTGGCCTGTAGTTTTCTTTTTTTGTGGCATCTTTGTTTGGTTTTGGTATTAGGGTGATGGTGGCCTCATAGAATGAGTTTGGAAGTTTACCTTCTTCTGCAGTTTTCTGGAAGAGTTTGAGTAAGATAGTTGTTTGCTCTTCTCTACATTTTTGGTAGAATTCAGCTGTGAAGTTGTCCGGTCCTGGGCTTTTGTTTGCTGGAAGATTTCTGACTACAGTTTCAATTTCTGTGCTTGTGAGGAGTCTGTTAAGATTTTCTATTTCTTCCTGGTTTAATTTTGGAAAGTTGTCCTTTTCTAAGAGTTTGTCCATTTCTTCCAAGTTGTCCATTTTATTGGCATATAGTTGCTGATAGTAGTCTCTTATGATCCTTTGGATTTCTGTGTTGTCTGTTGTGATCTCTCCATTTTCATTTCTAATTTTGTTGATTTGATTCTTCTCCCTTTGTTTCTTGATGAGTCTGGCTAATAGTTTGTCAATTTTATTTATCTTCTCAACGAACCAGCCTTTGGCTTTGTTGATTTTTGCCATTGTCTCTTTTGTTTCTTTTTCATTTATTTCTGCCCTAATTTTTAAGATTTCTTTCCTTCTACTAACCCTGGGGTTCTTAATTTCTTCCTTTTCTAGTTGCTTTAGGTGTAGAGTTAGGTTATTTATTTGACTTTTTTCTTGTTTCTTGAGGTAAGCCTGTATTGCTATGAACCTTCCCCTTACAACTGCTTTTACAGTGTCCCATAGGTTTTGGGTTGTTTTCATTTTCATTCATTTCTATGCATATTTTGATTTATTTTTTAATTTCTTCTGTGATTTGTTGGTTATTCAGTAATGTGTTGTTCAGCCTCCGTATGTTGGGATTTTTAATAGTTTTTCTCCTGTAATTGAAATCTAATCTTACTGCATGGTGGTCAGAAAAGATGCTTGGAATGATTTCAATTTTTTTGAATTTACCAAGGCTAGATTTATGGCCCAGGATGTGATCTATCCTGGAGAAGGTTCCATGTGCACTTGAGAAAAAGGTGAAATTCATTGTTTTGGGGTGAAATGTCCTATAGATATCAATTAGGTCTAACTGGTCTATTGTATCATTTAAAGTTTGTGTTTCCTTGTTAATTTTCTGCTTAGTTGATCTGTCCATAGGTGTGAGTGGGGTATTAAAGTCTCCCACTATTATTGTGTTATTGTTAATTTCCCCTTTCATACTTGTTAGCTTTTGTCTTACATATTGATGTGCTCCTATGTTGGGTGCATATATATATTTATAATTCTTATATCTTCTTCTTGGATTGATCCTTTGTTCATGATGTAGTGTCCTTCTTTGTCTCTTTTCACAGCCTTTATTTTAAAGTCTGTGTTTTCTGATATAAGTATTTCTACTCCTGCTTTCTTTTGGTCTCTGTTTGTGTGGAATATCTTTTTCCAGCCCTTCACTTTCAGTCTATATGTGTCCCTTGTTTCAAGGTGGGTCTCTTGTAGACAACATATATGGGGGTCTTATTTTTGTATCCATTCAGCCAGTCTTTGTCTTTTGGCTGGGGCATTCAACCCATTTACATTTAAGGTAATTATTGATAACTATGATCCTGTTACCATTTACTTTGTGGTTTTGGGTTTGAGTTTATACACCCTTTCTGTGTTTCCTGTCTAGAGAAGATCCTGTAGCATTTGTAGGAGAGCTGGTTTGGTGGTGCTGAATTCTCTCAGCTTTTGCTTGTCTGTAAAGCTTTTGATTTCTCCTTCATATTTGAATGAGATCCTTGCTGGGTATAGTAATCTGGGCTGTAAGTTTTTCTCTTTCATCACTTTAAGTATGTCCTGCCATTCCCTTCTGGCCTGAAGAGTTTCTATTTAAAGATCAGCTGTTATCCTTATGGGAATCCCCTTGTATGTTATTTGTTGTTTTTCCCTTGCTGCTTTTAATATTTGTTCCTTGTGTTTGATCTTTGTTAATTTGACTAATATGTGTCTTGGGGTGTTTTACCTTGGGTTTATCCTGTTTGGGACCCTCTGGGTTTCTTGGACTTGGGTGACTATTTCCTTTCCCATTTTAGGGAAGTTTTCAACTATTACCTCCTCAAGTATTTTCTCATGGTCTTTCTTTTTGTCGTCTTCTTCTGGGACTCCTATGATTCGAATGTTGGGGCATTTAACATTGTCCCAGAGGTCTCTGAGGTTGTACTCATTTCTTTTAATTCTTTTTTCTTTTTTCCTTTCTGCTTCATTTATTTCTACCATTCTATTTTCTACCTCACTTATCCTATCTTCTGCCTCCATTATTCTACTGTTGGTTTCCTCCAGAGTGTTTTTGATCTCATTTATTGCATTATTCATTATATATTGACTCTTTTTTATTTCTTCTAGGTCCTTATTAAATATTTCTTGCATCTTCTCAATCCTTGTCTCCAGGCTATTTATCTGTAACTCCATTTTGTTTTCAAGATTTTGGATCATTTTCACTCTCATTATTCTGAATTCTTTATCAGGTAGGTTCCTCATCTCTTCCTCTTTTGTTTGGTTTGGTGGGCATTTATCCTGTTCCTTTACCTTCTGAGTATTTCTCTTCCTTTTCATCTTGTTTATATTGCTGTGTTTGAGGTGGTCTTTCTGTATTCTGGCAGTTTGTGGTTCCTCTTTATTGTGGAGGTTCCTCGCTGTGGGTGGGGTTGGACGGGTGGCTTGTCAAGGTTTCCTGGTTAGAGAAGCTTGTGTCAGTGTTCTGGTGGGTGGAGCTGGATTTTTTCTCTCTGGATTGCAATGAAGTGTCCAGTAGTGAGTTTTGAGATGTCAGTGGGTTTGGTGTGACTTTGGGCAGCCTGTATTTGAAGCTCAGGGCCATGTTCCTATGTTGCTGGAGAATTTGTGTGGTATGTCTTGCTCTGGAACTTGTTGGCCCTTGGGTGGTGCCTGGTTTCAGTGTAGGTATGGAGGTTTTTGATGAGCTCCTATCGATTAATGTTCTCTGGAGTCAGGAGTTCTCTGGTGTTCTCAGATTTTGGATTCAAGCCTCCTGCCTCTGGTTTTCAGTCTGATTCTTACAGTAGCCTCAAGACTTCTCCATCTCCTTTCGAAGAAAATGGGCTGCCTTTCTGGGTGCCTGATGTCCTCTGCAAACATTCAGAAGTTGTTTTGTGGAATTTGCTCAGCATTCAAATGTTCTTTTGATGAATTTGTGGGGGAGAAAGTGGTCTCCCCGTCCTATTCCTGTGCCATCTTAGGACTGCCCCCTAAAGTGTTTTCAAATGACCAATATTTTTAAGCCTATGAGATAAAGGGCAGATTTAGTATCTTAATTTTATAGTTAAGTAAATATTAAGAGAAATTTAGTAGGTAGTAATTTAGTAGTAGAGAAATAAGGTCGTAATACTAGAAAGTGGTAGAACCAGAACCAGAATGAAAGATAATTTTTCACTGCACTAGGTCACAAGTTAATTTTCCTTAGCATTTTCCTTCAGAAAAACCCCTAGATTCAGGACAATGCATTTTATAAATATTTGCTGTTGTTCAATCACCAGGTTGGGTCCAACTTTGGTACCCCCATGACTGCAGCTCACTAGGCTCCTCTGTCCTCCACTATCTCCTGGAATTTGCTCAAACTCATGTCAATTGAGTTAGTGATGCCATTCAACCATCTTGTCCTTCTCCTCCTGCCCTCAATCTTTCCCAGCATCAGGGTCTTTCCCATTGAGTCAGCTCTTTGCATCAGGTGGTCCAAGTATTGGAGCTTCAGCTTTAGCATCAGTCCTTCCAATAAATACTCAGGGTTGATTTTCTTTAGGATTGACGACTAGTTTGATCTCCTTGCAGTCCAAGGGACTCTCAAGAGTCTTCTCCAGCACCACAATTTGAAAACATCAATTCTTCACCACTCAGCCTTCTTTATGGTCCAACTCTCACATCCATACATGACTACTGGGAAAACTATAGCCTTGACTAAATGGACCTTTGTCTGCAAAGTGAGGTCTTTGGTTTTTAATATACTGTCTAGATTTGTCTTAACTTGCCTTCCAAGAAACAAGTGCCTTTTAATTTCATGGCTGCAGTCACCATGCAGTGATTTTGTTCCCAAGAAGTTAAGATCTGTTAGTGCTTCCTCTTCCCCCTTCTATTTGGCATGAAGTGATGGGATGTGCAGGCATGATCTTAGGTTTATGAATGTCGAGTTTCAAGCCAGCTTTTTGGCTCTCCTCTTTCACCCTTATCAAGATACTCTCTAATTCCTCTTTACTTTCTGCCATTAGAGTGGTATCATCTGCGTATATGAGGTTGTTGATATTTCTATGGGCAGTCTTGATTACAGCTTGTGATTCATCCAATCTGACATTTCACATGATGTATTTTGCATTTAAGTTAGATAAGCAGGGTGATAATATACAGCCTTGTCATACTCCTTTCCCAATTTTGAACCAGTCAGCTGTTCCATGTCTAGTTCTAACTGTTTGCTTCTTGACCTACAAACAGGTTTCTCAGGAGACAGGTAAGGTGGTCTGGTATTACTCTTTAAGAATTTTCCATGGTTTGTTGTGATCCACAAGGTCAAAGGCTTTAGCCTAGTCAGTGAAGCACAGGTAGATTTTTTTTTCTGGAATTCCCTTGCTTTCTCTATGATCCAAAGCATTTTGGCAATTTGATCTCTGATTCCTCTGCCTTTTCTAAACCCAGGTTGTATATCTGGAAATTCTTGGTTCACACACTGCTCCAGCCTGGCTTGAAGAATTTTGAGTATAACCTTACTGGCATGTGAAATGAGCACAATTATATGGTAGTTTGAACATTCTTTGCCATTGCTCTTCTTTGAGATTGGAATGAAAACTGATCTTTTCCAGTCCTGGGGCCATGGCTGTGTTTTCCAAATTTGCTGGCATATTGAGTACAATACTTTAACAGCATCATCTTTTAGGATTTTAAATAGTTTAGCTGGAATTCCATCACCTCTGCTAGCTTTCTTGGTAGTAATACTTCCTAAGGCCCACTTGACTTCACACTTCAGGATGTCTGGCTCTAGGTGAGTGGCCACACCATTGTGGTTATCTGAGTCACTAAGTTTTTTTTTTTTTTTTGTATAATTCTCCTGTGTATTCTTGCCACCTCTTCTTAATCTCTTCTTTTTCTGTTAGGTCCTTCCTGTTTCTGTCCTTTATTGTGCCCGTTCTTGCATGAAATAGTCCCTTGATAGCTTCAGTTTTCTTGAAGAGTTCTCTAGTCTTTCCCATTCTGTTGTTTTCCTCTATTTATTTGCATTGTTCATTGAAAAAGCCCTTCTTATCTCTCCTTGCTATTCTTTGGAACTCTGCATTCAGTTGGATATATCTTTCCCTTTGTCCTTTGCCTTTTTTCTCTTCTTTCCTCAGCTATTTGTAAAGGTTCCTCAGACAACCACTTTGCCTTCTTGCATTTCTTTTTCTTTGGAATGATTTTGGTCACTGCCTCCTGTATAATATTACTAACCTCCATCCATAGTTCTTCTGGTACTCTGTCTACTGGACCTAATCTAATTTATACACATAAGAATACATAAATAATTATTTTCTTTAAAAAGTATGGCCTTTAATTGTTTACTGTGTTAAATGATTGGGTGTCTGTGCTTAGAGAGTAAAAGTTTATAGATAAGTCCAGAGACCCCTTTAATGTCCAACTTCAGTCCCATTCTCTCTCCTCAGGGGCAAATGCCCACATGAATTTGATAATGTTATCCTTCTAATCATTAAAATTTCTCAATTCCCAGACAAATGTATGATGCTATATCATTGGTTCATAAAAAATTATGAGGATAATATACAAATAAATCTATGTTCTCTTTCTTTTTTCACCTATCATCAAATGGATCTTGAAATATGCCAGACTTTTCTAAACATGACATAAAATGCAGAGTCTGCTTTTAGAATCTAGATCTCTAGCAGACATGTCTAATATCTTTCCACTATGACATTGCCTATTAAACTTATGATTAAGACTTTTTTTAAATTTAGAAATATGCTTTCAAGTTTGACTAAAATTCCATCTGGTCTAAATTTAACAGGTGAGTTAAGAAAGAGAGGAGGAAAAGCATTTGGGGACTACTTTGTGCTTGCTAAAGAGCTGAATAAAAGTGCCTCCTGGGCAGAAAGTTTGCTATTTCATTTGCCTGCAGAGGGAATGTTCAGTTAGAACTTATTCATTAGTGTCTGGGAAAAAGTAACTTACCTCCTTGAATTAAATCAATTTATATCCATAATAGTGGCAAAATAAATTCAAAATTACTTGTAATACAAGATTCTAGCACTTAAAAAACTTCTGACTCTAGAGTAGGGGAGTTGAACAGAATTTCAGAGTATATTATTCAGTAATCTTTTCTGTTTTCCACATTGGAAATGAGAAGATGCTACAAAATACCAGTGTAAATAGGACTGCCATTTTATTGTAAGAGTAAAATGTTGATGATTTAAACCAGAAATCAGTAAACTTTTTCTGTAAAGGCCCAGATAGTTTTCTAGGCCATAAAGTCTCTGTTCCAGCTATTCAGCTCTACTGAACAGCCAAAAGCAGCTGTATACAATACATAAACAAAGGAGCAAGACTGTCTTGAGTTAAAAAAAACAAACACTTTATTTATAAAAACATTTGGGTGGATATGACTCACAGGCTGTAATTAGATCTTTTCTGGGTTGAAAGGAGTGGTGATGTTCTAGTTGCTAAGTTGTGTCCGACTGATATACTGGTAAATGTTTAACAACTGGCTTTTCTGAGAGATGAGTACACCCTGACTTACAGCATTTGCCCATTTACATGGTATAAATACTCTCACCATGGTCGATTTCACATGACCTACTCGACCTACTTGACATCACTCAACACGGAGGTGAAAGAGATAAACAGAGGCATACCATTATATAGGATTTATAACGTACTAGATACAAATTTTCCAGACAAGAATACTGGAGCAGGTTGCTATTTCCTACTCCAGGGGATCTTCCTGATCCAGGGATTGAACCCACGTTTCCTACATTGGAAAGCAAATTCTTTACCACTAAGTGACTTGGGAAGCCAACCACTATATAGCATTTATAACATCAAGATTGCCGGGAAAATATCAATAACCTCAGATATGCAGATGACACCACCCTTATGGCAGAAAGTGAAGAGCTTCTTGATGAAGGTGAAAGAGGAGAGTGAAAAAGTTGGCTTAAAGGTCAACATTCAGAAAACCAAGATCATGGCATCTGGTCCCATCACTTCATGGGAAATAGATGGGGAAACAGTGCAAACAGTGTCAGACTTTATTTTTTTAGGCTCCAAAATCACTGCAGATGGTGACTGCAGCCATGAAATTAAAAGATGTTTACTCCTTTGAAGGAAAGTTATGACCAACCTAGATAGCATATTAAAAAGCAGAGACATTACTTTGCCAACAAAGGTCCATCTAGTCAAGGCTATGGTTTTTCCAGTGGTCATGTATGGATGTGAGAGTTGGACTGTGAAGAAAGTGGAGCTCTGAAAAATTGGTGCTTTTGAACTGTGATGTTGGAGAAGACTCTTGAGAGTCCCTTGGACTGCAAGGAGATCCAACAGTCCATCCTGAAGGAGATCAGTCCTGAGTGTTCATTGGAAGGACTGATGCTGAAGCTGAAACTCCAATATTTTGGCCACCTCATGTGAAGAGTTGACTCATTGGAAAAGACCCTGATGCTGGGAGGGATTGGGGGCAGGAGGAGAAGGGGATGACAGAGAGTGAGATGGCTGGATGGCATCACTGACTCGATGGACATGAGTTTGAGTGAATTCCGGGAGTTGGTGATGGACAGGGAGGCCTGGCGTGCTGCGATTCATGGGGTCGCAGAGAGTCGGACATGACTGAGCGACTGACGTGAACTGAACTGAGATATAAATAACCTCAAGAGCATAAATAATAGTAAGATAAGATAAAATAATAAGAAAGGATGAGTTTTGAATATTTATTACCTTGTTTTGATGAATATATTTACTTAATTGTAAATACAGAATTTAATTTTTAATGATGTATATGTTTACCATCTGGCTCATGAAGTTCATTAAAGTTTAATTGGCTCTAATGAGCCACTGTGAGTCTACTATAACCCACCCCTGTGTAAGAGAACATAACCAAGAATTTTTTTTTTAATAAGCTACCTACTGAATCACAAGTTATATGAGAGAGTAAAAGCAAAGTGATATACAGAATTGTGTTAATATGCAACTTTTACAGTAATCTTGCTCATGTATTTTAATAAGAATCTGAAAAAATAATTTTGTTCATTTAGGTGAGAGTTGATGGTGTCAGAGGTGCTTTATTTCTTGGTTCTTTATCTCAACTTTTAAGTGATAGCATATGAAGTAAATTTAGGTGAGTAAATACTGTCAGTATGTCATATATAATAATAAATGTTACTTTTTTTTTTTCCTTAAGGAGTAACTGTGACGCCTGATGAAGAACAAAACTTGAATCATTATGTACAAGTTTTACAGAACCTAATACTAAGTGTTCCCACTAAGGAGCCAGGTCGTCAGAAAAAATCAAAGTCTCCAAATAATGTTAATTCCATAGGACCGAGAGTATCAAGAGTTAAGGAGATAAATTATACACATGATGTAAGTCCAGGTGACAATGATGTTTTAATCAATCCTGTCAGTGAAGAAACTACAACTTTCCCTACTAGGGGCTTCACACTGGAAATAGACAAGAAAAAACGTACTAAAAGCACAGCATTCTGGTCGATTAAACCAAATAATGTTTCTGTTGTTTTACATGCAAAAGAGCCTTATATTGAGAAAGACGAGCCAGAGCCAGAGCCAGAGCCAGAGCCAGAGCCAGAGCCAGAGCCAACTGAACGTCGCACTGAGGCACCAAAGCAAGTGCCAAGTGTTACTGAACCAAGCCAAGACGTCACCTCTTTAAGTAGGAGCACTGACTTTGATACCGTCATGGAAGAAGAAGATGTTCCTCAGCTCTCAGGTGACAATGGAATGGATTATCTTGAATCACATGATGTGTATAATGAAGACGTTTTGAAAAGAATTGCAGATATTAATTCACAGTTGCATCACATACCTCTTCCTGAGAGCTACAAGCCAGAATATAGAGCGGACATTCGAGCCTCTAAAGAACACCTAAAACGAAGCCTTGCTCTAGCAGTAGCAGCAGAACATAAATTAGAAAAAATGTATAAATCCCAGATGTTACCACAAGGACGAAGCAGTGGTGGAATTTATGACATTGTAACTGTTATTAACATGCTGTATAATTCTAGATATAAATTATCTGAATATTTAGATATAAAATATGTTCCATCAGAGATGAGAGGGAAAGCTACTGTAGTAGTCCGTACATTGAAAAAAATACTATGTGTTGGTCATGGAGAAGAAACTCACAACCTCCTTAAGCAGTTAATAAATAATAATATAAAAATTTTACACATACTTGATACTCATGACAAAGATGATTCAGGCTAACTGTGCATTCATTTGTGGGAGAAATAAGCATATTAGTGATTCAAAAGTTGTATGAAAATATTTTCTATTGTAGTTTACTGTGTTAACATCTTTATATGTCATGTGTTATGAAAAATTTTCATATGCACTGAAACCTAACAATTTAAAATAAAAATTTGATTCAGGAGTTTGTAGTTTCTCTCATTAATTTTAAAAGTTATGAGTGTCTAATCTTTAAAGTGTTTAAACTTTGATTTTAGTTGATAGGTTAGTAAATTCTTCCATTTTATAAGACTTAAGAGACTGTGCAGTCCACTATATATGTCGTAGTAGTCGTGTTAGTCACTCAGTCGTGTCCAACTCTTTGCAACCCCTTGCACTGCAGCCTACCAGGTATCTGTCCATGGGATTCTCCAGGCATGAATACTGGAGTTGGTTGCCATTCCCTTCTCCAGAGTAGCTGGCTTTAAATAATTGCATATAAATGTAAAATTTTAGGATATGCTATCTTATTTCTCTTTTAGAGGATCTGAGTATTCTGTCTAAATAGCATAATTGGAGCTTGTATCAAAACTACTATCTGAGTACATATGTGCCACCTTTGAAAGGTGGATGATATATTAAGATACATCCCTATTCCTTTGTTGTTAAATACTTCTGAAGTGTCAGTGAAGGACTGTAACCTGGATTTGTAATGTGATCATTCTCACTTATTTTCTCCTTTTGTTAGTTTATACACATATACATGGAAGCTTTCCAAATTTTGTATTTGGGAGTATGACTAACATGGTCTTCCCTGGTGGCTCAATGGTAAAGAATCCGCCAGCAGTTCAAGAGTTTCAGGAGATGCAGTTCCGATCCCTGGGTCAGGAAGATACCCTGGAGGAGGGCATGGCAACCCACTCAAGTATTCTTGCTTGGAGAATTCCATGGACAGAGGAGTCTGGCAGGCTATATAGTTCATGGGGTTGCACAGAGTCAGAGCTGAAGTGACTTCACATGCACACACACATGACTAACACCATTAAGGTTAACTGTAATTTTGTAATTATGGTACAGGTAATTCTGTTGCATGATTTGTGGTGGTTTCATCATTAAGTCATGTCAGACTCTTGTGACCTCAAGGACTGTCGCCTGCTAGGTTCCTCTGTCCATGGGATTGTCCAGGCAAGAATACTGGAGTGGGTTGCCATTTCCTTCTCCAGGGGATCTTCCTGACCCTGGAATCGAGTCCAGATCTCCTGCATTGCAGGCAGATTCTTTACCGACTGAGCTACGAAGTATTTAATTTATTTATTCATTTATCAGGACAGTCATTTATAGTTTAATTAACATTTATTGACCTTGTGCAGGACAAAATGCTAGACTTTGGGAGTGCAACCCAGTCATTTATAGTTTAATAAACATTTATTGACCTTGTGTAGGACAAAATGCTAGACTTTGGGAATGCAACAGTAGGGTTTAGTTCCTTCTCTCTTTGAAATTATAGCATCAAAGAGACATAACTTCAGCAGTTTTTAAATTTCAATTTTGATAAGTTGTTATCAAAACTATGGGAAAACTACCCAGAGAAAGTAGCATTTAAAGTGAGATCTGTAGGATAAGGTTGTATGTAAGGAAGAAGGGGGCATTCCAGCTAGAGGGAAGAGCATGTGTAAATGCTATGAGGTGAGAATGAGTAATGGCAAGTTCAAGAAGCAGCCAGAGTATAGAAAGGTAGGGGAGAATTAAAATAAATGAAATTAAAAAAAGAAAGAAAGAAAGGTAGGAGAGAGCACCTCCAGATGGAGCTGGTAAGGTACATGGGGCTGGACTAGATCTTGCAAATCCTCAAATTGCATATTGAATAATTTTAGCCTTTATCTGATAGTATGAAGTCATCAGTAGATTCTAAGCAAAGGCTAGATATGATCAGATTTGTGTTCTTAAAAAACCCCACTCTGGCTACAGTTTTGAAAGTAGGCAGAAGTAGAAGTGTACTCTGCACAGGTCAAATTTAGCTTGGACTGGATGGGAAGAAGTGATAGTTAAGAGGTAGAATCAACAGGATTTGGTGATTGAATGGATATGGTGACTGGGGGAGTAGGAGGGATCAAAAATAGCTCCCACACAGCTACCTGTATTATAAAAAGGAGTATAAAACTTTTGTTTCATAACACTTTTACTGTTTGCTACTGTTGCTTATTTTATTTTATAAAATCATTGATTTGTTTATTACTCTTGACTGTGCTGGCTTTTCGTTGCTGGGTGAGGGCTTTCTCTAGTTGTGACTAGTCGGGACTACTCTAGTTGCAGTGCAAAAGCTGCTCATTGCAGTGGCTTCTCCTGTTGTGGAGTACAGGCTCTAGAGTGGGTTTCAATATTTGCAACATGTGGTCTTCGTAGTCTCGGTGTGTGAGCCCTAGAGTGCAAGGGCTTCAGTACTTGTGGCACTCGGGCTTTGCTTCTCTACAGCCCGTGGGATGTCCCTGGACCAGGGATTGAAGCTGTGTCCTCTGCACTGGCAGGGGATTTCTTTACCACTGGACCACCACGGAAGTCCACTGTTGCTTATTTTTTTAAAATAATTTTGCTATGGAAAATTTTAAACGTGTGCAAAAGTAAACAGATTAATAAACCCATGTACCCAGCATCCAGTTTCAACAATTATCTACTAATGACTAATTTTATTTCACCTAACCCCCTTTTCTCTTTCCTATTTTATGTTGGATTAAGTACCAGATACGTTTTCATTTTATTTGTAAATACGACAGTGTGAAGCTCTATAAGCTTTTTAAAAAAACACTACCAAAAATACCACACATGAAAGTTTAATAATTCTTTACATCATCAAATCTAGTCAATGTTCAACTTTCTGATTGCGTAATAATTTTAAAATGTTATCAGCCTGGACTTTGGTGGTGCAGTGGATAAGAATCCACCTGCCAATGCAGGGGACGTGGATTTGATCCTCGGTCTGGGAAAATCCCACATGCCCCCGAGCACCTAAGCCTGTGTGCCGCAACTGCTGAGCCCCCGTCTAGGGCCCATGAGCTGCACCTGCTGAGGCTGTGTGCCACAGCTACTAAAGCAAAGCCCACGTGCCTTAGAGCCCACCTGCTGCAGCTCCTGAGCCTGTGTGCTCGCTAGTGAAACTGTGCAACAAGACAGGCCACCACAGTGAGAAGTGCAGGCACAGCTAGAGAGTAGCCCCTGCGTGTCACAGAGGACACCTGTGCAAAGCAACGAAGATCAAAAATAAGTAAATAAATAAAATTATAATAAAAAATTTAGTTTGTTTGAAACAAACTAAATAGATCCAAATAACGTTTACACATCGAGATTAGTTGACTTAAACCTCTTTTAACCTACACCTCTTCTTTTTCCCCTTCTTGAAATTTGTCAAAGAAATTGGTCATTGGACCTGTGGTTTTACACAGCATGGATTTGGCTGATTGTATCCCCATAGTGCCATTTAGTATGTTTTTGGTAAGTTGGTAGTTAGATCTAGAGAGGCTTTGTCAGACTCAGGTTGATTGTTTTGTTTCTTGTCAAGATGTGTTGTCAGTCTGGTATGTCTGTTTTTATATTTTTAGCAGCCTTTGATGATTATTACATGGATAGATTAATCGATCAGGTGTTTAAAAAGGGGATGTCATTCCTCCCTTTATTAGCTGAAATATGTCTTATAACGCGAAAGTGCCTCCCATATGTTGTTTGAGTCCCCAGTGGTCCAGTGTGTTGAAAAGGCATCACGTGCTTGAATCTTCCTCTATGTTTAATAATTTTCAGAACAATTAGTTCATAGAATCCTCCAATGGGACCAGTTTTTAAAAATCAGATCTTTTAAAAAAAAATCAGATCTTTATTCTGTTAGAGCGGTTGTAGGCTTGCAAAAAAATTTAAAAAGAGTACAAAGTTCCTACATTCCTTGCTCTCATCCCCCCATATCTCCCCTATTTTTTATAGCTTATGTTAATGTGGTACATTTGTTACAATTGATGAACCAATGTTAATATGTTATTATTACTGAAGTCCATAGTACCTTAAGTTTCACTCTTTGTGTTGTACTTTCTTTCAGTTTTGACAAATGTAAAATGCCACGTATTCACCATTACAATATCATACACAATGGTTTCACTATCTTAAAAAAATGCCTGTGCATCATCTGCTCATCTCTCCTTCTCCCAACCCTCCATTTGTTTTTCAGTAGCTAAGTAGTGTCTGACTCTTAGCAACACCATGGACTATAGCATGCCAGGCTCCTCTGTCCTTCACTATTCCAGAGTTTGCTCAGATTCATGGCGGTGATGCTATTGGACTATCTCATCCTCTGCTGCCCCCTTCTCCTTTTGCCTTCAATCTTTCCCAGCTTCAGGGTCTTTTTATTTTTTTTTTTTTTTCGAATATCTTCACATTGCTTTTATTTTGTTTTTGTTTTTTGTTTTGTTTTTATTTTTTTTTATTTTATTATTATTTTTTTCATTTATTTTATCAGCCGGAAGCCAACCACTTCACAACATTGCAGTGGGTTTTGTCAAACACTGACATGAATCAGCCATGGAGTTACATGTATTCTCCACCCCCGATCCCCCCTCCCAGCTCCCTCTCCACCCGATTCCTCTGGGACTTCCCAGCACCAGGCCCGAGCACTTGTCTCATGCATCCCACCTTTTTCAATAAGTCGGCTCTTTGCATCATGTGGCCAAAGTATTGGAGCTTAGCACTGATCTTTCCAATGAATATTCAGGGTTGATTTCCTTTAGGATTGACTAATCTGATCTCCTTGCAGTCCAAGGGACTCTCAAGAGTCTTCTTCAGCACCATAATTCGAAAGCATCAATTCTTGAGTGTTGAAATTTCTTTGTGGTCCAGCTCTCACATCCCTACGTGACTACATAGCTTTGACTATATGGACCTTTGCTGGCAAAGTGATATTTCTGCTCCAGCCCATGGCAGTACTGGTATCTTTACTGTATATTTTAGCCTCTTCCAGAATATCATATAATTAGAATCATATAGTACATAACCATTTCAGATTGGCTTCTTTCACTTAGCAATATGCATTTAAGGCCCCTCCATGTCTTTTTGTGGCTTGACAACTCATTTCTTTCAGTACTGTATAGTATTCCATTGTACAGATGTACCACAGTTTATCCATTCACCTGTTGAAGGGATATCTTGGCTGTTTCCAAGATGTGGCAGTTATGAATAAAGCTGCTATAAACATCCATGTGCATGTTTTTTTGGGTAGACATGCACTTTCAGTTGTGCTGGTTTTTTCACACCTTTGAAAGTGAGATACTTTGTCAAATTTTTACATTTGTCCAATCTGATAAATGAAAAAATGCCAGCTAGTTATTGTATAATATACATTATAGTATATTTCTTAGTTATGAGTTGAACATTTTTTCCTATTTATATTTTATCTGTGGAAATAGTCTGTTCATGTCTATTTCTCTATGGTTTGCTCTTTCTTAGTGATGCATACAACCTTTTATATAATAAGGAAATTAGAATTTTGTGTCATAGTCTTACAAATATTTTTTTCAGGCTTACTGTTTGTATTTTGAATTTCCCATGTAGAAATTTAAAACATTTATAAAACCAATTTACAGATTTTTCTTTGAGAGTCTTTATGCTTCGTGTCTTACCCTTCCCACTCTGAGATTTGGAATATCAAGAGTAGAAACAAAAAAATTTAAATCTGTAAACCCGTGACCCAAAGAGAATCACTTAGTGACAAATTAGTGTATATTTCTTACTTAATATATCTTGAACATTTTCTTGTCAGTAAGTGTTCTTAAAAGCATATTTTTTAGATAATTCCATTTGTATGTGCTATATATAAATTGTAAAATCATTCCCTATTGTTAAACATGGGCTTGTTTCCAAGTTTTTCTACTGCAAACAAAGCTGGGGTGAGCATTACTGATTGTACATCCTTGACGACATTTTTATGTTTCTTCAGATGGATTCTTGAATTTGGGTTACTAAGTCAAAATTTAGAAACGTTTTTTACAGTTAACACTAGCAAATTTACATACTCCAAGGAGTATACAAGAGCACTTTTTCATGCAACTTAGTCACCTTTGGATATATTTTTTAAATTTAGGGTTTTATTTTTTTGCCAATTTCATAGAAAGACGATTATACTTTATTAAAGTTTTAATTTGTATTCCTTTGAATGCTGATAAATGTTTCTTTTTCCAAATTCTAATAGTAATTTGTATTTCTTTTTTGAATTATATATACACATCTGTTTCCCTATCATTCTGGAAAACTTTTACTATTTTAATTATTAATTTACTAAAGCTTTTTAAAAAGCTTTTTACTAAAACTTTAAGAAATGTTTATTTTAAAGCTTTTTGTAAAATGACTTTGTTATCCTATGCCTTATATGCTTGCTTACAGATATTTTCCCCAGTTTATTCTCTTTTTTTTTAACTGAAATTTTTAGTTTGAGATACTTGTATATTCACAGTAGTTGTAAGAAATAATGCAGAGAAATTCTGTACACCCTACATCAGTTCCCCCAATGGTAAGATCTTACAAAACTATTGTAAAATATCATAACCAGGATATTAACATTGATACAGTCAATCTTCAGAACATTTCTATCAGCACAAAGATCCTTCATCTTGCCTTTTTTATAGCCACACTTTTCTCCAGCCCCCAATCCTTCATTAACCCCTGACACAATGATTGTGTTCTACATTTCTATAATTTTGTCTTTTAAGAATTTTGCATAAGTGGAATTGTGTAATTGTAAATGTTTGAGATTGCCTAATTTCACTCAGCACAATTATCTGTAGACTCACCCTGGTTGCTGTATCAATAGCTCCCTCCTTTTCATTGCTGGGTAGTATTTCATGAAACAGGTATACCAGGGTTTAACCATTCCACCCATTCTAGGACATGGGAGTTATTCCCAGTTTTTGGCTATTACAAATAAAGCTGTATAAGATTCTTATATAGCTTTCTATGTAAACGTAAGTCTTAATTTCTCTGGGATAAATACCCAGGAGTGCAATAACTAGATTGTATGGAAGCTGTGTGTTTAGTTTTCAAAGAAACTCTCTTAACTCTTTTCCATAGAGGTCATACCATCTAACATTCCCACCAGGAATATGTAAACGATTCAGTTTCTCTTTATCCTTGTCAGCATTGGTGCTGTTATCCTTTTTTTTTTTTTAGAAATTCTAATGGGTATGTATTGTAGATTTAATTTGCATTTTCATAATGGGTATGGTAGATTTAATTTGCATTTTCATAATGGTTATTCATCGTCTTCATGTGCCTATCTGCCATCACTATGTTCTCTTTGGTGAAATGTCACTTTGTGTATTTTGTCTTCTCATTGGATTCTTTCTTATTTCCTTTTCCTTTTTTCCCCCTGTTGAATTTTGAGAGCTCTTTATGCATACTAGTTACTAGTCTTTTTTGTTGCATATGTGGTTTGCAAATACTTTGCCCCCTTCATTTCATTCTTTTAACATAGTCTTTTGTAGGGCACAAGTTTTATTTTGATGAAGTCCAGTTAATCCTTTTATGAATGATGCCTTTGGTGTCAAGACTAAGAGCTCTGTAGCCTTGTACCCAAAAGATTTTCTCCTATGTTTTTATCCTAAAGTTTTATAGTTTTACATTTTACTTATAAGTCTATGATCCATTTTGAGTTAATTTTTATATAAGGTGTGAAGCTAAGGTTGAGGGTTTGTTTGTTTTTAATCTATGAATGTTCAGTTGCTTAAGCACCATATTTTGAGAAGTCTATCTTTCTGCCATTGAATTGCTTTTGTATCTTTTTAAAAAATCAATTAGGCATGTATGCAGAGATCTATTTATTTCTGAATACTTTATTCTATTGGTTTAGTGTTTATCCCTTTGCCAATAACATACAGTCTTGATTACTATCTTTAATAAATCTTGAAATTAAATAAATGAATTTCTCTTATTTCTTCCTTTTTTTTTTTTTCCCCCACACGATGGGGTATGCAGGATCTTAGTTCTTCAACTAGGAACCGACCCCATGCCCCCTACATTTGGGAGCATAGTGTCTTAACCACTAGACCACCAGGGAAGTCCCTCTCCCTTTTTTCTCTTATTTTAAATAGTTTTTCTAGCTTTGTGGCCTTCCCATGTAAATTTTATAAAAAACTTGCCTATGTCTACAAAAAAAATTTTTGTGGGATTTTGTTAGAAACTGCATCAAACTTAGATATCAGTTTAGAGGTGAGTAACATCTTTACTGAATCTTCCAATCCATTCACACAATCTGTCTTTCCATTTATTTGGATCTTTAATTTCTTTCATTAGTACTTTGAGTCTCCTGTAGACAAGACTTCTTACATTTTGCTAGGTTTATACTTATTTCATTTTTTAACAACTTGGAATGGTATTTTAATTTCAGTGTTCACATGGTCATTGCTAAAATACAGAAGTATAATTGATTAGAAATCCACTGTCATTTGTTTTGTCTTTTCTTGGTGGTAAGATGTCACTTCTTTCCCACTGCTTTCAAGGATTTTTCTTTGACTTTAATTTTGAGATGTTTGCTGTAATATGTCTTGGTGTGGATTATTTTAGATTTATCCTATTTGGAATTTGTTCAGATTCTTGTATCTATAGGCTTATGGGTTTTGCCAAATTTGGGAACTTTTCATTCATTATTCCTTTGAGCACGTTTTCAACTCTACCTTAATCTCTCTTCCTAGGACTCCAGTGACAGGCATGTAATTTTATTATAGTACTGTGGATTCTGGGGCTCTCTTCATTTATTTTTTTGGTTTGCTTTCTCATTCAGATTTGTGTAATTTCTATTACTCTGTCTTCAAGTTTACTTATTCTTTCCTCTGTTCCTTGCCTCCTGCCCCCTATTCTTCTGTTGAGACTGTTCACTTAGCTTTTTGTTTCAGTTATTTTATTTTTCAATTCTAAAATTTTCATTTGGTACTCCTTTATATCTTTGGTTTCTTTGGGGAGATTTTATACTTTTTCCTTTATATTGATCATATTTATAATGTTCACTGAAGCATTTTATGATGGCTACATTAACATTTTTGTCATATAATTCTAACATCTCTGTCATCTTGGTGTTGACATCAGTTGATTATCATTCCTGCTAAGTTAGTGGTGAACATTCTGACTCTCCACTAGGCCTCCTTTTTCACCACTGTAGTGGTGAGCAGGAAGGATGACTTACTACTGCTGAATAAAGGTAGAAGTCCAGGCTGTCCACATGGTCTCCACTATTCAGTACACACATCAGGGATGAAATTTCTGGCTTCCTGCTCCCCTTTCTCTGGCAGCATCCAGAGATGCTGGTGAGGGCAGCATCCCTACTTGGGTTTTGCTGGTAAAGATAGTTGGACTGGAGGTCACAGTTTTTCTGTATTATTTTGCTGGAATAGAATGGTTACTATCTAAAAGTTTTCTGCATTGTTAGCCTGCCCCTTCCCAGATCCTTTGGCTAAAGGGAATGGCTTTTATGGGGTTTTTGTGTATGTGCTGCCTCCTTTTTCAGAGTTGTCAACTTCTTCAGCTCCAAGTCTGGGGCATATGAGCCAAAGAAGGAAATCTGGAGAATGCACTGCAAGTGAAGTCGCTCAGTTGTGTCCAACTCTTTGTGACCCCATGGACTGTAGCCTGCCAGGCTCCTCTGTCCATGGGATTATCCAGGCAAGAATACTGGAGTGGGTTTCCATTTCCTTCTCCAGGAGATCTTCCCAACCCAGGGTTTGAACCCAGGTCTCCTGCATTGTAGGCAGACTCTTTACCATCTAAGCCACCAGGGAAGTCCATGGAGAAGGCACTACCATGTCGTTTCTTGGGTTCAGAGGTCTTTAGCCAGTATGCCTTATTTTGTCCACCTTTAAGAGTCTTCTTATATCTAGTTTATATACAATGTCCAGGAATTTCAGTTGTGTTTAGGAGTTTGTACTTTGTCCTAAAGACCATAAGAATATTTTAAATGATTTTAAGCATTTCTAACAAGTCATTCTAGTTGGCTGCAGGGTACATAAAGGGGGGAACAAGATTGGGAGTAGAGGTCAATTAGGAGACTATAGGAATCTGGTTAAAGATGATGTTCTGGATCTAGAAGGTAACAAAGGGAATAGAAATAAGTAGTTGAGTTTAAGAGAATATTTAGGATTTAAGAATCAATAGAACTTGGTGATTGATGTCTAAGACAAAGGAGTGCTCAATAATATCAACACATTAGGTTCAGTTCAGTTGCTCACAACTCTTTGCAACCCCATGGATTGCCCCACACCAGGCTTCCCTGTCCATCACCAACTCCCAGAACTTGCTCGAACTCATATCCATCAAGTCAGTGATGCCATCCAACTATCTCATCTTCTGTCGTCCCCTTCTCCTCCCGCCTTCAAACTTTCCCAGCATCAGGGCCTTTTCCTATGAGTCAGTTCTTTGCTTCAGGTGCCAAAGTATTGGAGCTTCAGCTTCAGTATCAGTCCTTCCAATGAATATTCAGTTTATTTTCTTTAGGATTGACTGGTTTGATCTCCTTGCAGTCCAAGGGACTCTCAAGAGTCTTCTCCAACATCACAGTTTAAAAGCATCAATTCTTCGGTGCTCCGCTTTCTTTATGGTCCAACTCTCATATCCATACATGACTACTGGAAAAACTGTAACTTTGACTAGACCGACTTTTGATAGCAAATATGCTCTTTAGGTTGGTCATAGCTTTTCTTCCAAGGAGCAAGCATCTTTTAATTTATGGCTGCAGTCACTATCTGTAGTGATTTTGGAGCCCAAAAAGATAAAGTCTGTCATTGTTTCCATTGTCTCCCCATCTATTTGCTGTGAAATGATGGGCCTGGAAGCCATTTTTTGAATGCTGAATTTTAAGCCAGCTTTTTCACTCTCCTCTTTCACCTTCATCTAGATGCTCTTTAGTTCCTCTTCGCTTTCTGCCATAACGGTGGCGTCATCTGCATATCTGAGGTTTTTGATATTTCTCCCTGCAGTCTTGATTCCAGCCTGTGCTTCACTCAGCCTCTGCTTCACTCAGCCTCTGCTTCACTCAGCCTGGCATTTCACATGATGTACTCTGCATATAAGTTAAATAAACAGGTGACAATATACAGCCTTGACGTACTCCTTTCCCAATTTGGAACTGGTCCGTTGTTCCATGTCGGTTCTAACTGTTGCTTCTCTATCTGCATACAGATTTCTCAGGAGACAGGTAAGTGGTCTGGTATTCCCATCTCTTTAAGAATTTTCCACAGTTTGTTGTGATGCACACAGTCAAAGACTTTGGTGTAGCCAATAAAGCATAAGTAGATGTTTTTCTGGAACTCTCTTGTTTTTTCTATGATCCAACGGATGTTGGCAATTTGATCTCTGGTTCCTCTGCCTTTTCCAAATCCAGCCTGAACATCTGGCTGTTCTCGGTTCAGTATGTTTAAGAGTAAGCAAATTTATGGATGAGATGATTTAGGAAATACTATTTTTTGATATATTTAAGATGCCTATGAGACATGTACCAGTTAGATATATTGGTCTAAAGCTTAAGAAATAGCTGGGAATATAAGTATTTGGGAGCTATCTGTGTATAAATGGAAATTTAAACCATTGAAATAGCAGGATTCTCTATGTAATATATAGAGAAGAGAAGAAGGCCTAGAACTAAGGCTTAAGGAACTCCAATTTAAAAAGACAAATAAGGAAAAGGAGCTCCTAAAGCAACTAGGGGCAAGAATAGAGAAGTAAGAGGCATACTAGGGAAAGTGTAGTTAAATAGAAGTCAAGTGAAGTGAAGGGAAAGTCGCTCGGTCATGTCCAACTCTTTGTGACCCCATGGACTGTAGCCCATCAGGCTCCTCTATCTGTGGGATTTCCCAGGTCAGAATACTAGAGTGGGTTGCCATTTTCTTCTCCAAAATAGAAGCCAAAGGAAAAGTATTTAAAGAAAGAAGAATTTGCCATCTTTGGGATCTTGCTCATCATGCTCATCTTCCCTGGTGGATACTTGCCACTGGTACTTTGGGCTTTGGGCTTCCTTTCCTTTTTTTCCTCTCCTTTACTTATTTAACTAAAACATTGTCTTGGGTTCCTTCTGCTTCACAGCAGTATTCAAAACATCTATTCTTTTCAGCTGTTCTTCCTTCACGATGAAAGGGGCAAATGTGGAGCCTGGAAGAACCCTGCTTTTTTTGTCATTTCAAGAACATACTTGCTGATGGGGCGCCCCTCGCGGGGGAGGTGGTCCATCCCTCCCTGCTTCTCGTTTTTCACTGCCTTTCTCCACGGCCCCCACTTCTCCTGCAAAGCTCAGTATCTTATCCCAAGCCATTTGCTCAGGAACATCCCCGGGCAGCCTCAGTAACAACATCTGCCTCCAGTACTTTCAGTTTGAGCTAAAGTCTTTAGGAGGAATTGGCACTGTTGTAATTGGGAAATTGAGATGAAGACTGAAGACCTTTTCTCAGTTGGTGCAACAATGGTTGTGGTAGAGGTGTTGATGAGGAAGGCATACTGGACAAATAAGTTGATATAAGAAAATAGCAATATAAAATGTAGACAATTCTTGAGATACTTAACAGACTAGAATGAGATGAAAAGATGATTATCTGGAAGGGTAAGTAAAGCCTAGGGAAATACTTGTTATTTTGGGATAGGTGAGACTCATGTTCAGGAGCTGATGAGAAGGAGCCAGAAGAAAAGGAGAGACTGAAGATGGGTAGGAGGGTGAAATGGAGCAAATGAGATCTAGAGTTCTGGTAGAGTATTTATTTTTTCTATAGATGAAAAGATTAACACCTCCTTTATTGCACTAGGAGGGAAGGAGAAAGAATGGGCTCAGATAAAGGGGAGCTTGTAGGTTCTGTAGCAAAAAAAATTGAGGGAATTCTAGATTGTACCTTCTATTTTTTTTTTTTTTTCGATGATGTAGAATACCTGTTGATATTGGGTGAATTGAAAAGTTTAAAAAGAATAGCATATGTGAAGGGACTGGTACATACTAAGGGCTTAATAAATGATAGCTTTGTGTTACTTGCAGCTTTAAAGAGGTTTTCTATGATTATACAGGGTCAAAGCTGTATAGCATTATTAGAGAATATTCAAAATATCTCCTCTATAGTCTGGCAAAGTTCTTGAATTGTTCATTTGAAAATTCTTTCTTTAGTCCTTGCTTTCCGAGATACATATGATAGTGTATATTTTATTACAGTTTTGTGGTATGAACTCTTAGATTAATACTTAGGTCATTGATCCGTTTTGAGTTAATTTTTGTATGTGAGTGGGTAGGAGTTGAACTTTACTCTTTTGTAGTTGAATATCTAGTTGTCCCAGCACCATTTGTTGAAGAGATTATTTTTCCCCAATGAATGTTCTTGCACCAGTGTTGAAAATCAACTGGCAATAGATAAATGAGTTTATTTCTGAACTCTGAATTCTACTCCATCGATCTACATGTTTATCCCTGTGCTATTATGACACATGGCATTCGGTCCCATCACTTCATGGCAAATAGATGGGGAAACAGTGGAAACAGTAGCTGACTTTATTTTTCTGGGCTCCAAAATCACTGCAGATGGTGATTGCAGCCATGAAATTAAAAGACTCCTTGGAAGGAAAGTTATGACCAACCTACACAGCATATTAAAAAGCAGAGACATTACTTTGTCAACAAAGGTCCCTCTAGACAAGGCTATGGTTTTTTCCAGTAGTCATGTGTGGATGTGAGAGTTGGACTATAAAGAAAGCTGAGCACCGAAGAATTGATGCTTTTGAACTGTGGTGTTGGACAAGATGCTTGAGAGTCCCTTGGACTGCAAGGAGATCCAGTCAGCCCATCCTAAAGGAGATCAATCCTGGGTGTTCATTGGAAGGGCTGATGTTGAAGCTGAAACTCCAGTACTTTGGCCACCTGATGCGAAGAGCTGACTCATTGGAAAACATCCTCATGCTGGGAAAGATTGAGGGTAGGAGGAGAAGGGGACAACAGAGGATGAGATGGTTGGATGGCGTCACTGACTCAATGAACATGGGTTTGGGTGGACTCCAGGAGTTGGTGATGGACAGGGAGGCCTGGTGTGCTGCGGTTCATGGGGTTGCAAAGAGTCGGACATGACTGAGTGACTAAACTGAACTGATTATGACACTATTTTGGTTACGGTAGATTTGTAATAAGTTTTGAAATGGGGAGGTGTGAGTTCCCCAACTTTGTTTTTTTTTTTTTAAGATTGTTTTTGCTCTTTCAGGGAAACTTGCAATTCCATATGAATTTGAGAACTAGCTTTTCCATTCCTGGAAAAAAAAAAGACTGCTTGAATTTTAAAAGGGATTGCATTAAATCTGTAGATATCCTGGGTCTTAAAATAGAAATATTCCATCAACAAATGATTTTTTTTTGTTTGTTTATTTAGGTCTTGTTTAATGCCTTTTAACAATATTTTATATTTTTAGTGTAAAAATCTTTCACCTCTTTGGGGAAATTTATTCTCAGGTACTTGATTCTTTTGAATGCTATTGTAAATGGAATTGTTTTCAGCTTGGTCATTGCTGATATTTAGAAACATAACTGATTTTGTCTACTGTGCAACTTTTCTGAATTTATTATAATTTGTGTAGTTGCTATATAGTACTATATAGTTATTGTAGCTCTGTGGATTATTTGGAATTTCTCTATATAGGATCATGTCATCTGCAGATAGAGATAGGTTGACTTCTTTTCCTTTTGGGTGCATTTAATTACTTTTTCTTGCCTTAGTGCCCTGGTTAGAACTTCCAGTAAATGTTGGATAGCAGGGGAGAAAGTAAGTGATCATCTTTATCTAGTTCCTGATCTTAGGGGGAAAGCTTTCAATCTTTCACCATTGAGTATGATGCTAGTTGTGGGTTCTTTTTTTATGTTGAGAAAGTGCCAATCAATTCTAGTTTTCTGCATTTTTTTCAAACATGAAAGGGTGTTGAGTTTTATCAAATGATTTTTCTGCATCAGTTGGGAAGATAATATGGTTTTTTCATTTCTTTTATTAATGTGTTTTATGCTGATTGATTTTCTTATACTGATTCACACTTGCATTCTTGGGATAAATCCTACTTGGACATAGTGTCTATTCTTTTTAATATGGCAATGGATTTTGTTTGCTAGTATTTTCTTAAAGACTTTTGTATCTGTATTCATAAAGGATATTGAGCTGTAATTTTTCTTGAAATGTGTTTATCTGACCTCATAGAATGAATTAGGAGGTATTCCCTCCTCTTCTGTCTTTTGGAAGAGTTGTGAAGTATTGGTATTAATTTTTCTTTAAATGTTTGGTAGATTCACTGGTGATGCCATCTAGTCCTGAGCTTTTCTTTCTTGGGAAGGGGGTTTTTGATTACTGACTCAATCTTTACTGGCTATAGGTCTATCAAGATTTTCTATTTCTATTTCTTCTTGAGTCTGTTTTTGATATCTGTGTTTCTGGGGACTTGTACATTTCATCTAGATCTAATTTTTTGGCATACAATGGTTTATAGTATTCTTTTATAGTTATTTTTATTACTGTAACGTAGGTAGTAATGTCCTCATTTTCATTTCTGATTTTAGTTATTTGAGTCTCCTCTTTCTGTTTCTGTGTTATTCTAGCTAAAAATTTGTCAATTTTGTTGGTCTTTTCAAACGCCTAACTTTATTTTCACTTATTCTGTTTTCCTATGCTCTAACTTTGTTATCTTCATTCTAATATTTATTATTTTCTTCCACCTTGTGTTTATTGTGTTCTTCTTCTTCTAGTTCTTTAAGGTGTAAAGCTAAATTATTATTATTTTATTTTTTGGCTGTGAAGCATGTGGGACCCTAGTTCCCTGACCATAGATGGAATCTGTGCTGCCTGCACTGAAGCACAGAGTTTTAACCGCTGGCCCACTAGGGAAGTTCCTAAATTATTCATTTAAAATATTTCTTTGTTTTAACATAGGCATTTATTGCTATAAATTTCCCTCTGAGTACTGCTTTCATGGCATCTAACACATTTTTGTATATTTTTTATTTTAACTTATTTTTTTAATTGAAGGATAATTGCCTTACAGAATTTTGTTGTTTTCTGTCAAACCTCAACATGAATCAGCCATAGGTATACATATATCCCCTCCCTTTTGAATCTCCCTCCCATCTCCCTCCCCACCCCGCCCCTCTAGGTTGATACAGAGTCCCTGTTCGAGTTTCCTGAGCCATACAGCAAATTCCTGTTGGCTATCTATTTTACATATGGTTGTGTAAGTTTTCACGTTACTCTTTCCATACATCTCACCACCTCCTCCCCCTCCCCATGTCCATAGTCTATTCTCTATGTCCGTTTATCCATTGCTGCCCTGTAAACAAATTCTTCAGTACCATTTTTCTAGATTCCAAATATATGTGTTAGAATATGATATTTATCATTCTCTAACTTACTTCACTCTGTATAATAGGCTCTAGGTTCATCCACCTCATTAGAACTGACTCAAATGCATTCCTTTTTATGGCCGAGTAATACTCTATTGTGTGTATGTACCACCACTTCTTTATTCTGGACATCTAGATTGCTTCCAAGTTCTAGCTATTGTAAATAGTGCTGCAATGAACAATGGGATGCATGTGTTTTTTTCAATTTTGGTTTCCTCAGGGTATGTGCCTAGGAGTGGGTCGTATGATGGTTTTATTCCTAGTTTTTTAAGGAATCACCATAATGTCGTCCATAGTGGCTGTATCAATTTGCATTCCCACCAACAGTGCAAGAGCGTTCCCTTTTCTCCACAGCCTCTCCAGCATTTATTGTTTGTAGACTTTTTGATGATGGCCATTCTGACTGGTGTAAGGTGATATCTTATTGTGGTTTTGATTTGCATTTCTTTAACAATGAGCGATGTTGAGCATGTTTTCATGTGTTTGTTAGTCATTTGCATGTCGTCTTTGGAGAAATGTCTGTTTAAGTCTTTTCCCCACTTTTTGACTGGGTTGTTCATTTTTCTGGTATTGAGTTGTCTGACTTGCTTGTATAGTTTGGAAATTAATCCTTTGTCAGTTGTTTCATTTGCTATTATTTTCTCCCATTCTGAGGGCTGTTTTTTCACCTTGCTTATAGTTTCCTTTGCTGTGCAAAAGCTTTTCAGTTTAATCAGGTCCCACTTGTTTACTTTTGTTTTTATTTCCATTACTCTAGGTGGTGGGTCATAGAGGATCTCGCTTTGATTTATGTCATTGAATGTTCTGCCTATGTTTTCCTCTAAGAGTTTTATAGTTTCTGGTCTTACATTTAGGTCTTTAATCCATTTTGAGTTTATCTTTGTGTATGGTGTTAAGAAGTGTTCTAATTTCATTTTTACATGTAGCTGTCCAGTTCTCCCAGCACCATTTATTGAAGAGGCTGTCTTTGCTCCACTGTCTATTCTTGCCACCTTTGTCAAAAATAAGGTACCCATAGGTGCATGGGTTTATTTCTGGGCCTTCTATCTTGTTCCATTGGTCTATATTTCTGTTTTTGTGCCAGTACCATACTGTCTTGATGACTGTAGCTTTCTAGTATAACCTGAAGTCAGGAAGGTTGATTCCTCCAGCTCCATTCTTCCTTCTCAAGACTGATTTGGCTATTTGGAGTCTTTTGTGTTTCCATATGAACTGTGAAATTTTTTGTTCTAGTTCTTTGAAAAAATGCCTTGGTAATTTGATATGGATCACATTTAAACTGTAGATTGCATTTGGTAGTATAGTCATTTTCACAGTATTGATTCTTCCTACCCAGGAACATGTAATATCTCTCCATCTGTTTATGTCATCTTTGATTTCTTTCATTAGTGTCTTATAATTTTCTGTGTACAGTTCTTTTGTCTCCTTAGGTAAGTTTATTCCTAGATATTTAATTCTTTTTGTTGAAGTGGTGAATGGTATTGATTGCTTAGTTTCTGTTTCTGATTTTTCATTGTTAGTATATAGAAATGCGAGTGATTTCTGTGGTTTGATTTTGTATCCTGTAACCTTGCTAAATTCACTGATTAGCTCTAGTAATTTTCTGATACTATCTTTAGGGTTTTCTATGTACAGTATCATGTCATCTGCAAACAGTGAGAGCTTTGCTTCCTCTTTTCCAATCTGGATTCCTTTTATTTCTTTTTCTTTTCTGATTGCTGTAGCTAGGACTTCCAGAACTATGTTGAATAATAGTGGAGAAACTGGACACCCTTGTCTTGTTCCTGATCTTAGGGGAAATGCTTTCAGTTTTTCACCATTGAGAATAATGTTTGCTGTAGGCTTATCATATATGGCCTTTACTATGTTGAGGTAGGTTCCTTCTATGCCCATTTTTTGAAGAGTTTTAATCATCAGTGGGTGCTGAATTTTGTCAAAGGCTTTTTCTGCATCTATTGAGATTATCATCTGGTTTTTATCTTTCAATTTGTTAATATGGTATATCACATTGATTGATTTGCATATATTTAAGAATCCTGCTTTCCTGGAATAAACCCAACTTGATCATGGTGTATGAGCTTTTTGATGTGTTGCTGAATTCTGTTTGCTAAAATTTTGTTGAGGATTTTTGCATCTATGTTCATCAGTGATATTGGCCTATAATTTTTTTTTGTGTGTGTTGTCTTCATCTGGTTTTGGTGTGAGGGTGATGGTGGCCTCGTAGAATGAGTTTGGAAGTGTTCGTTCCTTCCTCTGCAATTTTTTGAAAGAGTTTTAGAAGGATAGGCATTAGCTCTTCTCTAAATGTTTGATGGAATTCTCCTGTGAAGCCATCTGGTCCTGGGCTTTTGTTTTTTTGGGGAGATTTTTGATTGCAGCTTCAATTTCAGTGCTTGTAATTGGGTTGTTCATAATTTCTATTTCTTCCTGGTTCAGTCTTGGAAGATTGAATGTTTCTAAGAACATGTCCATTTCTTCCAGGTTATCCATTTTATTGAAATATAGTTGTTCAGAATACTCTCTTATACTCCTTTGTATTTCTGCATTGTCTGTTGTAACTTCTCCTTTTTCATTTCTAATTTTGTTGATTTGATTCTTCTCTCTCTTTTTCTTGATGAGTCTAGGTAAAGGTTTGTCAATTTTGTTTATCTTCTCAAAGAACCAGTTTTTAGTTTTATTAATCTTTACTATTGTTTCTTTTATTTCTTTTTCATTTATTTCTGCTTGGATCTTTATGATTTCTTTCTTTCTACTACTTTTGGGGGTTTTTGTTCTTCTTTTTCCAGTTGTTTTAGGTGTAAAATTAGGTTGTCTATTCAATGTTTTCTTGTTTCTTAAGGTAGGATTATATTTCTATGAACTTACCTCTTAGGACTGCTTTTGCTGCATCCCATAGGTTTTGAGTTGTTGTGTTTTCATTGTCATTTGTTTCTAGAAATTTTTTTATTTCCCTTTTGATTTCTTCAGTAACCTGTTGGTTATTTAGAAATGTGTTGTTTAATCTCCATGTGTTTGTGCTTCTTACGCTTTTTTTCTTGTAGTTGATATCTAGTCTCATAGCGGCATGGTCAGAGAAGTTGCTTGACATGACTTCAATTTTCTTAAATTTACTGAGGTTTGATTTGTGATCCAAGATGTGGTCTATCCTGGAGAATGTTGCATGTGCACTTGAGAACAAGGTGTATTCTTCTGCATTTGGATGGAATGTCCTGAAGATATCAATGAGATCCATGTCATCTAATATTTAATGTATCACTTAGACTTGTGTTTCCTTATTAATTTTCTGTTTTGATGATCTGTCCATTGGTGTGAATGGGGTGTTAAAGTCTCCTACTATTATTGTGTTACTGTCAATTTCTCCTTTTATGTCTGTTAGTGTTTCTCTTATGTATTGAGGTGCTTCTATGTTGGGTGCATAGATATTTACAATTGTTATGTCTTCCTCTTGGATTGACCCCTTGATCATTATGTAGTGTCCTTCCTTATCTTTTGTAATCTTTATTTTAAGGTCTACTTTGTCTGATATGAGGATTGCTACTCCAGCTTTCTTTTGCTTCCCATTTGCATGGAATATATTTTTCCATCCTCTCACTTTCAGTCTATATGTGTCTTTAGGTCTGAAGTGGGTTTCCTGTAGACAGCATATATATGTGCCTTGTTTTTGTATCCATTCAGCCAGTCTGTTTCTTTTGGTTGGAGCATTTAATCCATTTACATTTAAAGTAATTATTGATATATTTGTTCCTATTGCCATTTTCTTAATAGTTTGGGGTTGATTTTGTAGATCTTTTTCTTCTCTTGTATTTCTTGACTGTGTAAGTCCCTTTAACATTTGTTGTAAAGTTGGTTCGGTGGTACTAAATTCTCTTAACTTTTGCTTCTCTGAAAAGCTTTTGATTTCTCCATCAATTTTATATAAGATCCTTGCTGGGTACAGTAATCTTGGTTGTAGATTTTTCCCTTTCAGTACTTTAAATGTATCCTGCCATTCCCTTCTGGCCTGCAGAGTTTCTGCTGAAAGATCAGCTGTTAAACGTATGGGATTTCCCTTGTATGTTACTTGTTGCTTCTCCCTTGCTGCTTTTAATAGTCTTTCTTTGTGTTTAGTCTTTGTTAGTTTGATTAGGATGTATCTTGGCATGTTTCTCCTTGGGTTTATCCTGTATGGGACTCTTTGCTCCTCTTGGACTTGATTGACTATTTCCTTCTCAATGTTGGGGAAATTTTCTACTATAATCTCTTCAAAAATTTTCTCATACACTTTCTTTTTCTCTTCTTCTGGGGCCCCTGAAATTCGAATGCTGGTGCACTTGATATTGTCACAGAGGTCTCTGAGACTATTCTTAGTTCTTTTCATTCTTTTTACTTTATTCTGCTCTTCAGAAGTTATTTCCACCATTTTATCTTCCAGCTCACTGATTCATTCTTCTGCTTCAGATTTTCTGCTATTGATTCCTTCTAGAGTATTTTTAATTTCAGTAATTCTGTTGTTTGTCTCTGTATGTTTATTCTTTAATTCTTCTTCTGCTGCTGCTTCTAAGTCGCTTCAGTCATGTCTGACTCTTTGCGACCCTATGGACGGCAGCCCACCAGGCTCCTCTGTCCACGGGATTCTCCAGGCAAGATCACTGGAGTGGGTTGCCATTTCCTTCTCCTTAATTCTTCTAGGTATTTGTTAATTGATTCTTGCATTTTCTCCATTCTGTTTTCAAGGTTTTTTTTTTTTTAATCATCTTTACTATCATTATTCTGAATTCTTTTTCAGGTAGTTCGCCTATTTCCTCTTCATTTATTTGGATTTCTGTGTTTCTAGTTTGTTCCTTCATTTGTGTAGTATTTCTCTGCCTGTTCATTATTATTATTTTTTTTAACTTATTGTGTTTGAGGTCTCTTTTTCCCAGGTGTCAAAGGTTGAATTCTTCTTCCTTTTGGTTTCTGCCCTCCTAAGTTTGGTCCAGTGGTTTGTATAAGCTTCATATAGGGTGAGATTTGTGGTGAGTTTTTGTTTTGTTTTGTTTTTCCTCTGATGGGCAAGACTGAGTGAGGTAGTAATCCTGTCTGCCTCTGACTGGGTTTGAATTTTTGCTTTATTTGTTGTTTAGATGAGGCATCCTGCACAGGGTGCTACTGGGGGTTGGGTGATGCTGGGTCTTGTATTCAAGTGGTTTCCTTTGTGTGAGTTCTCACTATTTGATACTCCCTAGAGTTAGTTCTCTGGTAGTCTAGGGTCTTGGAGTCAGTGCTCCCACTCCAAAGGCTCAGGGCTTCATCTCTGGTCAGGAACGAAGATTCCACAAGTGGTTTGTTATGGCATTAAGTCAGATTAAAACAAATACCCCAAAACGAGAAACCAAAGATGAACCCCAGACAAATGGCAGTTACAAAATTAGGCAAATAATAATTAAATCAATCGAATATACACATATACATATACACCCATAAGCAAAATCAAAACAATCCAACTAAATAAAGTACAGTAGATTGACCCAGCAAGCAAAGGAAATGAAAAATTATATCTACCAGTTAAGAAAAAAACTAACTAAAACACAAACTGTAAAACAAAACTAAAGCAAGGTTCCAAGTGGGGAATAAAGCAATGAAATCAAAAGTAACAAATATGTTGAGAGGAAAGGAAAGAAAGAAAGAATAGGTATGCAAAGTTAAATAGAAGTAGATGAAGAAGATTTATATACATTAAAGATTAACTGCAAGGGGAAAAGAATGGTAGGAAAAGCAAACAAAGAAATAAATGTAGAAAAAATAATAATAGGTTTAAAAAAATAAAATTAAAAAAAAGAGAAAAGAAAAAAAGGATGAGAAGAAGAAAGAAAAAAGAAAAAAAGAAAGACTCCACAGAACTGCAAAAGCTCAATGTAGAGGCAGAAATTAATAACAACAATAAAAAATGCTACTGAGGAAAAGAGAAAGAAAACCTCAAAAGCTTAATTAGATTTTATAGTGCCAATAAAATTGACAACTACAACGCGGGGTGGGGGGTGGGGTGGGGGAAAAAGAAAAGAGTAAAAAAAAATCTAAAAGAATCTACAGAACAAGTCAAAATATAAGAATCATAAATGTTTTTCTTGAGCCACTGCGATCAGTCTTTTCCCACACTGGGAGTCACAGTCAGTGCACCTGACCTCCCTAGGATGCCCTCCAACACTGTGCTGACCTCTGGACCCGCTGTGAGGGCAGCTCAGATTCTAACCTGGCTCTACTCCTGTGTGTTCTTGCCTCCAACGTCCACAGCTGTCAGAACCAGTATGTTTTCATTTGTGGGAGCCCTCAGTGGCCTTTTATATATTCCATAGACACAGAGTCTGACTAGTTGGTCGTGTGGATTTAATTTGCAGCATGTACAGCTGGTGGGAAAGATTTGGGTCTTCTTCCTTAGCCACTTTGCCCCTAGGTTTCAACTGTGGTTTTAATTCCACTTCTGCATGTGGGTCATCCACTGGGGTTTGCTCCTGAGGCTGCCCTGGAGGACTTGGGTGTGCCCCAGTGAGGGCCAGGTGTGGAGGTGGAGCAGCTGCTTGCATCACTGAGGTTCTGGCAGCACCTGGTACTCAGGGGAGGTGACAGTTAGGGCAGCAGGAAACATAGGTCTCTAGAAGGGCATGGCAACCAGTATTGGCCAATACACTCCAGTATTCTTGCCTGGAGAACCTCCCTGACAGAGAAACCTGGCAGGCCACAGTCCTTAGGATTGCAAAGAGTCGGACACGACCCAAGTGACCCTGCATGCATAGATGCAAGACTTTTTTGCCTGTGGCAGCTCTGCCCCATGAGGGTTGAGCATGAGGGTGGTGCAGCTGCTTGGCTTGTGGGGACCTTGGTGGAGCCAATTGTGCAGGGACACAGTTGCCTCTGCCCCAGGAGTTGTGGCCCTATCAGAATCTTTTTTTTTGAGCCTCTTGTAGCTGGTGATCAGAAGGCCTCTTTGGCCAGTCTTTCTCTGTAGCTCTGCACATTCAGGCACTAAGAAGACTCCCTTGCTGGGATCCTTCTCTGTTGTTTGGAGTCAGGCACATAGAGGGCCCCCCCGGCTGGGGTCCTACTCTGTAGTTCAGTACGTTAGGTGTTTGATGGGCCAGCCTCTCTATTAGTCAACTGCCAATGGTGTCATGTGGGGAGAGAGAGGCTGTGGTGATGGCTCTACCCGTTACTTGTGACTCAGCAGTATCGTCTTGCTTCACGGCTGTCTGGTTTTCTTTCACAGGCATATCCTACCGCAATCTCCTCCCTCATGTCCCCTCAATCATTCTCTCCTCCGTCAAGAGCAGCCCTTGCCTTGGGATTGCGCCACAGTTCCCAAACTCCAGCTCCCAGCCGCTGCACCTTCCAGGGGACCTGCGTCCCTGTCCAGGGTATGTATGACTGCAGCAAGGACTGCCTGATTCTCATTCCATTTAGGCTGCCACAGATCAGCCGTTTCACTCTCAGCCTTCAATGTTTCTCCTCTGACTCAGACAATTGCTCCAATGTGGGGATCAGACCCCTGCTTCAGTTCCCCCACCCTGAGGGCACGTCCAGTCCTACTAACACTCCTGTTTCCGCCCCCCTAGTTCCTTCGTCCTACCGAGTTTTACGTGGTTCTATATATTCTTTTCTGCTGGTCAGGTACTCCTGTCCGCTCCCAGCTGGTGTTCTGCATGCGCTCCTGTGTCTGAAGGTGCATTCCTGATGTATCTGTGGAGAGTGAGGTACTCCCCGTCCACCTACTCCTCCACCATCTTGTTTCCATTTTTGTATATTATGTTTTCACTTTCATTTGTCTCTAAGCATTTTTAATTTCCCTTGTAATTTCTTCTTTAATCCATCGGTTGTTTCAAAGTGCATAGTATTAATTTCCTCATATTTGTAAATTTTCCAGTTTTACTTCTGTTATTGATTTCTTTTCTTTTTTTTTTTTTTTTCTATTATGTTTGGAGATAATACTTTGAATGATCTCAGTCTTTTAAAATTTACTGAGACTTTTTTGTGAGCTGATCTATTGTCTAATTTAGTGAGTGTTCTCTGTGCACTTGAGAAGAACAGGGTTTTTTTGTTTGTTTGTTTGTTTTAATATATATATATAATTCTTTTAGGCAGAGTACCTATGCCACTGCAGAAAGGCCGCTTCTCTGTGGAGCACGTTCCATGAGTCTTGGGGAAGGCCTGGTCTTCCATTTGTATCACTAACTGTAGCAGGAGTGAGAGACTTCACCATTTCAATGATCGCTGGAAATCTAATACTAAATTAACCTACTCAGGGGCAAAGGAAGAGGTTATTGACAAATATCCTGGCTGCTATGGACATCTCTGCTCTTGCTTTGAAGGAATGGCTAGGAGTCGAGAGGCAGGCTTCTGGATTTGTCTCTGCTAGAGTGGGTTGGCGTTCCTCCCATCCTTACTCTGCAGGAGTGAGCTGAGCAGGCAATTTAACCTTGGGTGGCCAGTTCCCATTGACTGGGATTCCTCAACCCTCAGTACTTGATCCCCGTGTAGGTGACAGGAGATGAGGATAGGGCCATATTTCTTACATATTTCCCAGAGATCACTGGTGTTTCTTAAAGAAGACAGGGGTTGTCAGATGAGCTTTCTGGTTTGGGTCACCTAGATGGGACATGGGGGATGTGTCAACAGGTTGCCTCTGGGCTTCACCTTTGGGCACAAAACAGCTTTCCCTGGCCAAGCTTCATAGATCTGTGCCCATGTAGTGCTGAAAATCAATGCAACCTTCAGAAGGCCTAAAATATGACAACTTGGGAACATAGGAGGATACCCTAACCCACCAGCCCACAAGGTTGTTTTTAAAAAACATCAGCATGAAATCTCCTAGACTCTCAACGTGTTAAAATTGGAGGAGATCTACAAGCTAGGCTGACTCCAGCCCCTCATTTTACAGATGATAAGACAAGACATCATGAGAGGAGAGACCCTGCTCAGAATCACCCTGCAAGCCAGTGGCATGAGCAGGACTGCCCCAGGTCCACCCACTGCCCCACCACCAGTTTGGGAATGAAGGTGAGCACATTCTCCTTTTCTTATTCTTGCTGCTCCTTGAAGCTCATCTTTTGAATTCTGTGCCCATGTTCTTTCTTATCTAGTCCTACGACCACTGCCTTAATTAGAGTCTCTCTCCTCTTGCCAGGATGGTGATGATGGTGAAAACAATATTAATGATAGCAGCAGCTTACACTGGTTGAGTCTTTCCTGCTCACCGGGTCCTGTTCTAAACTTTACAAGTATGAACGCTTTAAGACCTAACAGCCCTTTGAAGGAGATAATAATATCACTTTCATCTCATAGATGAAGAAACTGAGGCACAGAAAAGCACAAAGTGGGCTTCCTTGGTGGCTCAGTGGTAAAGAATCTGCCTGCCGATGCCTGAGACCTGGACTCAATCCTTGGGTTGGGAAGATCCCCTGGAGAAGGAAATGGTAACCCACTCCAGTATTCTTGCCAGGGAAATCCCATGGACAGAGGAGCCTGGCAGGCTGCAGTCCATGGTGTGGCAGAAGAATCAGACACAACTTAGCGAATAAACAACAGAGAGTGGCAAGTGGTGAAGCCAGATTTTAATTTCAGCAGTTTGACTCTGGAGTTCATGCTCTCAACCATTTTATTAAAGTGCCTTGCGTGTATACTAGCATAATGGATAACATTACAGACTCCTGTATCACAGACCCCGTTTTATAGACCAAGAAACTGAGTCTTGGTGAGATTTAGCAAGGTCACAAGGCTAGTAAGGAGCAGAGTTTGTTCTCAGACCAAAGCTCTGGCTCTTAAACACCAGTTATACCTCCTTCTTGTCATCATGACCTCCCTGCCACCATCAACCTGACAAAATCTAAACCTCCAACAGGAGTGCCCAAGAAGCTGTGTTTTCAACAAGCAAACTTAAGAATCACTGATATCAGGACTGCTATATTTAAAAATAGTTAACCAACAAGGACCTACTGTATAGCAGGTTTCTGCTCAGTATCATGTAACAACCTAAATGGGAAAAGAATTTGAAGAAGAATAGATACACGTATAAGCCTAGCCGAATCACTTTGCTGTACACCCGAAACTATATTCCAATATAAAATAAAAAGTTTTAAAAAAGGGACTGCTGGAATCAATGGTCAAGATTAGGGAATCAAGCAACACGGAGTGTGGGATCCTGGGCCTATCACTTTAACCCCTTTAGGCCCCATTTCTCTCTCCTCTAAAACAGGGGCATTAGTTATTTTAAACCACAGCCAGCATTTATCATCTGCTCACTGTTGTCCAGGCCCAGCGCCTCACACACGCAGTTTCATCTGATCACACTGCTGTCCCACCAGGTTGTAGAGGCAGGTAAGTGGGATGACACCAAGCGTTGAGCCAGTATGGGTTCACACTCAGCGGACAATAGATATCATCTTAGCTATGATTACTGCTCTGCATCCATTTTGTGTCTGCCTCCCCTCTGAACAGGAAGATTCTCACAGTTACAACATGTGTCTCACTCATTTCTGTGTCTGAACGGGATCTGTCTCATAGCCAGCTTCCAGTTAATCTGTAGATATCTGTTGACATGGAGACCGAGAGCCTGTCCTCTACTTGGCTTCCAGACCCTTACTGGTTTTTTGGCTGAAGTGAGCCTCTTGAGTTTCATTTTCTTCCAACTATTCCCTATTCTTCCACAAACCCAAGCTATGCATGCTTCAGTGATTATGTTTTTACTTTAGGGATAAGGTACAGCATAGGGTGGATTTTTGAGACTTTTGCAGAAGAGGATGGAAAATCCGGGCAGTTTGGACCAGCTATCATCACAGTGTAACATAAGATGTGAGCTGACATGCTGGTGGCCAAGGTGACCGGTATCTCTCCACCCACCTTCTGAGTTCTCAGAAGGCTCATTGCTGCTGCTACAGGAGTACATCTCTTGACCCCATAAAGTCGGGTGACCACTGCTTTGTGGCATCACAGGGTCACTGTGAAGATCAGATCAAATGACCACATGCTTGTGGAGGCTTTTGCTAACTGTAAAGTTTTATATTGGGGCTATGCTTCAATCAGGTGGGCATCTGGTTCTTGGTGAGTCGCCCCTCTCCTTGATGGGGACATCCCTCTCCAAGACTCAGGGCCTTACTTTCTCATTGTTCTCTCTTCCTGCTCCTCTGCTCACTTAGATCAAACCAGGCTGGGCTTTCCTCACTTGCTTCTGAATCCCTTTCGGACCCATCTTCCTTGTCCTTGTCCCCTTGCTTTCAAATTCTTAACTGACATTTTCATTTTTCTACAGGAACCAGAGTCTTTCCAGCATTCCCATCTTACTTTATCAGTGCCCTGTGCCTGCTGGTAAGTGTTATTTGGCAGTCTTGGCTCATGGACCACTGCCTGAGCATGCAGCTGTCTGATGAGCTCCTAGCCATTGAGGGGAGGGAGTCTGTTCCTGTCTTCCTTTATTACACACCTACAAGCCTCCTGTCTCCTGGAGCATCCTGTCACATTGCTTGTCTCAAGCCAAGATTTCACCTTTCAACAGAACCTCATTCAGTTTGTTTCCTTACTGACATCATGTCATTCCACGAGGATGATCTGGTCTCTTAGTGGCCCTTTCAGTCTCTCCAGCTGGTTGGATCTAACCCAGACTTCTGAGAAATCAAACCTGGGTTGGAACCAAGAGCTAACAGATGGGGTGCTGTGAGTAGGCCTTGTGCCTGGGACACCTGATACAGTCCCGGCAGGCCCCACAGGAGGCTCTGCTCCCTGCCAGTCACCCTCAGAAGCCCCGTGCAGAAGGTTGGAGGGCAAGCACCACCAGAGTCCAGGCAAGGGGACCACCTGACCCAGGTTGCTTGGGGCCGGGGGTTTTGCAGGGCACAAAACGTTCAGCGCTAAACTGAGAAAGTCCTGGGCTCCTCATAGCCGGGACAGTTCAGCCTCAAGAGGCCAAAAGGGGGTCCTTTCACTTGTGTTAAATTAAAAAAATACAGGACATGAGAGCTGCGAATTAAGTTTTATTTGGGGCAAAATGATGACTGTACCCCGAGAGACAGTGTTTCAGACAGATCTGAGAAGCTGCTCCAAGGAGGTGAGGGAAGGAGTCAGGATATAAAGGAGTTTTGCAACAAAGGGCAGGTAGTCAGAACATCAAAAGATTACTTTTAATTATTGGAAGAGGGTGTTTGCTATGACCAGTGCATTCTCTTGGCAAAATTCTGTTAGCCTTTGCCCTGCTTCATTCTGTACTCCAAGGCCAAATTTGCCTGTTACTCCAGGTGTTTCTTGACTTCCTACTTTTGCATTCCAGTCCCCTATAATGAAAAGGACATCTTTTTTGGGTGTTAGTTCTAAAAGGTCTTGTAGGTCTTCACAGAACCGTTCAACTTCAGCTTCTTCAGCATTACTGGTTGGGGCATAGGCTTGGATTACCATGATATTGTTTGATTACCATGATATGGTTTGTCTTGGAAACAGGAGGCTTCACGGGCGCAGGAGGGCCAAGAGGAGCTACTCCATGTTCAAGGTCAGGAGGGGCGGCCGTGAGGAGATACCCCTCATCCACGGTAAGGAGCAGCAGCTGCACTTTGCTGGAGCAGCCGTGAAGAGATACCTCACGTCCAAGGTAAGAGAAACCCAAGTAAGACAGTAGGTGTTGCAAGAGGGCATCAGAGGGCAGACACAGAAACCATAATCACAGAACACTAGCTAATCTGATCACAGGACCACAGCCTTGTCTAACTCAATGAAACTAAGCCATGCCGTGTGGGGCCACCCAAGATGGTTGGGTCATGGTGGAGAGGTCTGACAGAATATGGTCCACTGGAGAAGGGAATGGCAAACCACTTCAGCATTCTTGCCTTGAGAATCCCATGAACAGTGTGAAAAGGCAAAAAGGATACTGAAAGAGGAACTCCCCTGGTCAGTAGGTGCCCAATATGCTACTGGAGATCAGTGGAGAAATAACTCCAGAAAGAATGAAGAGATGGAGCCAAAGGAAAAACAATACCCAGTTGTGGATGTGGCTGGTGATAGAAGCAAGGTCCAATGCTGTAAAGAACTGGTGGCTAGAACACAGCAAATTCACTTTCAGAACAGTGTGATCAGGATGCTACCTGGGGCCCGTGTCCCTGTACATTCACTGTGGCTGCTCCCACATTCCTGTGTCTTCCTGACACTGATTTAAGATTAAAACAGTGGGCACTTTGAGGGGTGATGGATATGTTCACTGTCTTCACTGTGGTGACAGTTTCATGGATCTACATATAAGTCAAAACATATCAAATTGCACATTTTAAATATTTGTAGTTTATTGTATGTACTCTTGCCTTAATAGCACTTTTTAAATCATGGAGTCTGAAGACAGCCCTGGTGCCTAGGGTTGGGGCGTGGCAGGGAGGGAAGGGGAAGATAAAATGGAGAATGGGGGGGCAGAAGTCGACAGGCCAGCTTCCTGAAGAGAGGCAAACTGTGGTTCCTTTTCCTAGGTCTTCTAGAGGGTCCCAGATCTCTTACTGGGTCATAGTTTGTCAATAGCAAGTTGAATTTGTAGTTGATGTCAGCTTTGATAGAATAACTACTACTTCTTCCTTCTTGGGCCTTGCTTTCAGCTCCTCTAACCATCTTTTCCTCACTAAACTTCACCCTGGGAGGGACAGCCTCCCTTCCTTTAGGAGCGGCACTGAGACAGGTCTCAATGGCTAGAACTTTGAGGGATGGCATTGCTCAGATGGGTTGTCCCAAAACAGAGAGTGAGGCATGAATTTGTATTAAGCTCCCAGGGGACACAGGTAAGGGGATGGGGAAGCAGACGAAAGCCTGGGGACCCTCAGACAAAGGCCTATGAGGGCAGCTTCTGCCAATCCCACAGGGTAGCCTGGAGTGTGAAGAACACTTGAGACGTCCTAGGCTGGGCTGGGCTCTCTTGCTGCCGCCCACCACCCACTGGGAGAAGAGGAGGAGGACGCCTACTCCCAGGAATGCCCTGAATTCTTCACTGTAGCATGGGGCCACTCCAGCAGCCGACGGCAGTTTCCCCCAGGAGAGGTGAGGGTCTACCGTGGGAGGTGGGCAGGGGCCCGGGAATGATGCAAGGTGGTCAGAGCGCAGCCCCAACACTGTCCACGACATGCCAGTGTCTCCTTTAAATCTCAGCAAGTCCAGCTCAGTTGACAGAGGTGATGGAAAGGCAACCTCACGTGGAGGAAGGTGAGCCTGAGAGCCCAGAGGCCCTAGACTTAACTATCACACAGTTCTTCCACTTGGCTGTGTGTCTGCAGCCCGTAGAGCGCAGCAGGCTGAGCCACACGTCTGACACATTCTCCCCTCCTCACGTCAGAGGCATTCAGGAGCGTCACTTCAGAAGGTGCTACACCTTCTATCTTAGTCACTGTGTGTTCTGCTGGAGATGCAGGGGTCTCTGCCCAAGGGGGCTGTGGGGCGAGAGGGAGGGCAGGGGGACTGTGGGAGTCAGTGCTTAGAAAGGCTCTGTTGACTGATTCTAAGGCAGGACTGCATGCCGCCTGCACAGAACAGGACGTGGAGACTGGGAGTGTGAAGATCACTTAGTTCAGGGGCCTCACTCTACAGACAGGGAGACTGAGGCTGGGAAAGGAGAGACTGTCCACTCCTTCTGTGCCTCTCTGTGCCAGGGCTTGCACCAGAAGCTGGGAATAGAATGCCAGGACGTCGCAGACCCCAACCTTCTAGCTTCTCACCTTGAAATAATTATAGATTCAGGGGAGGTTGTAAATATGGTACAGAAAGGCCCCACGTGCCCTTCGCACGGTGTTCCCCAGTGGCAGTATCTGCAATAAGACCACAGGGTAATATAAATCCAGAGAGCTGACATAGGCACAGCCACACGATGTTCACATGCACATGCTCATCTGTGTGTGTTCATGGTGTGTGTGTCGGGCTGTGTGTGTGTTTGTGTGTGCCTGTAGTTCTGTGTGTCACACGTGTAGATTTGTGCCCATCATGACAATCGCGATATGGAGCTTTTGTGTCACTGCAAAGGAGCTCACTCTGAGTCCCGTTATAGTTGTCCCTACCTGCCCCCCCTCACATTGGGCCACTGCTAAACCACTTTCCATCTCAGCCCTTGCGGTTGTGGGCTCACTTCTTAGGAGGGATAGAGATGCAGACACAAATCTTGGTAACGCATGGAATATTAAATACCTACGTAAGTATAGGAATGAAGTTGTACCATGATACTCCGCTGCAATTAATGTCACACTCCTGATGTTGTCTAAGTCAGGTTGAATCCATTGAAAGGGGACCGGAAATTTCAGTCATTAAAAAGAACAAGTGGCACTGAGTGAGCTGACGTAGAACAATCTTCAAAGCAGACAACAGAAGGCAAAGTACAGAACCGTACATTCTGGCGCACAGGTGTGTGTGTGTGGGGTGGGGGGCAGCTGTGTAATCAGATGGAATGCGTATACCACCACCGCCACTCATAGCATCACCTGTGGAAATGGGAGGGATGTTCCTCTCCTTGCCTGTTCTCTTGTGCTTTTGCAGTTTTCACTACAGGCGTGGCTTGCTTTTATTAAAAGGAAATGAAATTATTTTGGACCCTCCTTAGGTAGGAGGAGTGTATCCTGTATAGTCATATCCTTCATATCCTCATACAGTCATATTCTTGCTTTTTCCTCTCCCTTGGGTTTACAAAAGGCCCTCTAGGGACTTAGCATTCTGAAAAGGGGGTTTTGCAGCCTCTAGTTGCCATGGTAGCTGTTGCTCCTGGTGACACAAGATGCAGGCCTGGCCCTCCCGGCCCTGTGTGCAGGGAGCTGGGAATCCCCACCCGGGGATGATAGCACCCCCACATCACCCTGGGTCCCAGATGTTTAAAAGATGTCTCTATCAATGCTAGTGTGGGAATGAGTCAACTGTGTTATTTCAGGAAGACATTGTGTTCAGTGATCTGTGCTGTGTGGTGTACTCTTTTTAATAACAAATGCGCTTCACCTAAAAACACTTTTACCTTTGTCTTAGAGCACCAGACCCATTCTCCTCCCCTCCAGGGTAATCTGTTTACTGCCTCCAGTTAAACATAAGAGTCCCGTTTAGAGGTTGTAGAGGGGCAGCCCATTCTCACACCAGCGTTCCCTCCCAGCGCACTCAACTTCCTCTCAGACCCAGAAGCAGGAAGAATTGTTTATTGCTTCTTAAGGGACTGGAGAATGCTTACTGACATAGGAAGAAAACTGAGTTAACTTCCAGTGGGTGGGACGCATATCAAGATAGTTATTGTTCTTTCCCAATCAGTCAAGAAGAGTAATATATGACGTAAATTAATTTGTTAATAAATTATTATGGTATATTAAGTTCCCATGAAATTCTTCTCCTTCAATAACAGAAAGGTCTCACTTTTCACAGGTGATACTGTTAGTGGTGTGTGTTTGTGTATGTACACATGACATCTGGTTACAGAGCTAGCACACACACACACACACACACACACACACACACACACACACACACACACACACCAGAATGTACCATTCCACATTGTGTGTTGACAGAACAAAAGTAAAGTTCAGTGAGAACTGGAGGAGAGAACTGAAAGGTCACGCTGACCGCAGGCGGGAAAGCGCCAGCCGGAAAATGCTGATGGAGAAGCCCCCGCCGGAAAGTCCCGGATAAGACATCCACCAATCAACAGCCCGTTGCCAGGCAGAATGATGGACACGAAGGCGCCAAGACTCCGGCCAATCAAAAACTGACACGAGACCGAAAAGTCCAATCACCACCCTAGAGCCCGATTCTAACCATATATGGAAAGGTCCCGCCACTTCCGCATCCTCCAGGGTATATAAGTGTCGCCCCCGTTCTCGCAGGTTGCAGACTCCCGCTTTCCCCCCTGCTCGCTTGTGGGATCTCTGCCGGGGAGCGGTTGCCCAATAAAGCCTCTTAACACTCTGGCGCTCTCTTCATCTTGCCGCGGCGTTCTTACAAGAACTAAGTAAGCTCTTCTCTTGGGGAGGAACGGGCTGAGGAGGGGAACGTTTGTGGTGGCCCTTGAGCTGGTGTAGGGGTTCACCAGGTGGAGATATAAGGAGGAGAGCTAGCACATCCTTGGTGCTAAAACCAGGGTCCTGAGTCTGTCCAGAGATTTTCCGAACGATGTCATGCTGCCATGGCCCTGAGCCCTCTTCATCTCAAGGATCACAGGTGTAGGTTCAGGTGAACACAAAATCTGGAAAGAGGCAATGCCTTCTTGTCAACTGACCGGGATATGTTCAGCCCAGGTGGAGCCTGTACTACGCCGATGTGCACTGAAGTGCCAGAGACTCCACTGCTTCTCTAGTGGAACCAGTGTCCTGGGGACAGGCTGGGGCTGCCGCCCTAAAGTAAGGCCTTGTCATTCGTGCTGTGACTTCTGTGGGTGCAAACTAGATAGGGTTAAAAGAAGGACAGGGAGGGAAGAAAAGAAAGGCAAGGCAAGGTGGAGAAAGCAAGGAAGGCCAGGCAAGTCTACTCTGCGGAAGGTCTCAAGCCACGACTCACAATGGGAACCAGAGACAGACATCCTTCAAGGCCTGGTGTTTGAGGCCCACATTTCCTCCCTCTGGGACTCCCAGAGCTTCTTGGTTCTTGGCACCTTTCAAAAACAAAAGGCAAAAATAATATTTTAATTTCCTGCAAAAGTTTGAGTTATAAATACTGACCTTGTTCCAAGAACCAATTCTTAGGAAGAGGAATAAGACATAAATTTATCTAGTTCCTGGATCAGCCTAGATTCTTTTCCGCACTTAGGTCACATGTGCCCCACCCTGCCTCCTTCCTCCCTGTGTCTGACATACAGAGCCCAGCCTCAGGCTTTGTAATCAACCCCCTTGGCGTGGAGCCTGGCGGGAAGGGTCTGCGTTAGGGGGCTAGGGCTCTAGTTCCATCTCTACCAACTCCTGAGTGACTGTCAGGAAGCCACATCCACTCCAATGACTCTGTTTCCCGTCTAGAAAAGAAAGGTTGGTACTTCCTTGGTGGTCTAGTGGTTGAGAATGTGCCTTGCAATGCAGGGCACATAGGTTTGATCCCTGGTCAGGGAACTAAGATCTCACATGTCATGGAGCAATTAGGCCCACGGGCCACAACTAGAGAGCCTTGCACGACAACAAAGACCCTGTGTGCTGCAACTAAGACCCGATGCAGCCAGATAAAGAAATGAATAATTTTTTAAAAAAAAGAAAGGAAAGGTTGCACTAGATCTTTCATAGAAAAAAATCTGCATACACAGTTTTAGGGAGGTGAGTCGGCTAAAATTTTACACAAGTAAGTAAAAATTAAGTGTTTGGAAGTCATGGAACAAGTCATTTTCAAGGCTATGTCCTGTGCTGTGTTTAGTCACTCAGTTGTGTCCGACTCTTTGCAACTCCATGGACTGTAGCCCGCCAGGCTCCTCTGTCCATGGGGATTCTCTGGGTAAGAATACTGGAGTGGGTTGTCATGCCCTTCTCCAGGGGATCTTCCCAACCAGACCAGGGATCAAACCCTAGTCTCCCTCATTGCAGGTGGATTCTTTACCATCTGAGTCACCAGGGAAGGCCAAGAAGACTGGAGCAGGTATCCCTTCAGTTCTCCAGGGGAACTTCTCAATACAGGAATCGAACCAGGGTCTCCTGCATTGCCAGACAGATTCTTTACCAGCTGAGCTACCAGGGAAACCTCTTCAAGGCTATATCCAGATCTAACTTCTGTAAGTCTCTAGACTTCTCCACACTCAAAAGTGGAAGCAGAGTAGGGAGGAGGGAGGTGGCTTGTCTTCTACAGCCGGGTCCCCACAGCAACCCTCCCACCATTGCCCTCTTTTATAAAAGGAGAGTGTCTCACGTGTATCTTCTGTCTCTTGGGCTGGAATGGTGGTGGTAGCAGCAGCTGGCCCGCATTGCATGTGTTTCTGATGGCCGGAGCATTGACGGCATCTCCTGTGCTTAAGGTGTAGAAATGGGTGGGAAGAGAGTGGGGTAGCTGAGGACAAGAGGTTCTCGCCCCGCCTCTAGGTCTTTTCCCACCCTCTCTGAAGAACAGCCCCCTCCAGAAAGGAGAGGGAAGGGAATCAGGAGCATGTATCCAGTGGGACCCAATGGAATGTGTACTTGCAGGGTCTCAGTGGAGCCACATAACCTCACAGGAGTAAGTCTGGTGTTACTGAGTCCAAGCTCGCCCTACTTACTGCAAAACAGGCCAGTCAAGAGAGAGATGAGTTGTTGGGGCAAAGAATAGCAATTTTATTCACAAGGACAGCAGACAGGAAAATGGTGGACTAGTGTCACAAAGAATCATCTTGCCCAGGTTTGGATGCTAGTTTGTTTGTTTTTTCTTAAATAGAACAAAGAGGGGGAGGTAAGGAGGTAAAGTAAAAAGAAGGTGATAAGTTGTTGTATATATTTCCTGGTTCTGGCCAGACTCCAGGGGGAATGTGTTATTTCTTCTTGCCGGCAGTCATTCACAGGTGGGTCTGGCCAGGGGGTTTCCTGTGAGCTAAACAAAGGTATTTTAGCTTAACGCTCAGGTGTTCCTTGGCAGTGTTCCTTGTTGTTTACTGGCTAAGTTGTATCTGACTCTGACTCCATGGATTCTAGCCTGCCAAGATCCTCTGTCCATGGGATTTCCCCGGCAGGAATATTGAAGTGGGTAGCCATTTCCTTCTCCAATGGGATCTTCTTGATTCAGGGATTGAACCCTGAATTAGCAGGTGGATTTTTTTTTTTTTTTTTTAACCGCTGAGCCTCCAGGGAAGCCCACAGGGTTCCCAGAGATGGGCAGTTATGTATACTTTAAGCTACAGGCAACATCCCTTTAGTAGCAAAAGCAATACAACACAAAGGTTAAAGTGAAACAATATGGAGTCAGATTTGTCCCTATTTCATGAGCAGTCCCTTTCTACAGGTAAGAAAAGTGAGGAACAGGGACAGGAAGCACGTTGGCTTCAGGCGTCAAGTACCCATTCTGAGGGTGGTTGGATGAGCAGGAGCATCAGGATCATGATCCCTGGAGGAGGCAGTTGGGGTCACACGCACTCACCGATTCCTGCTTCAGAAAGACTAGCCAGGATACTTTTTCTGGGATTTGGGAAACAAAGGAGGTGGTTGGGAATAATGAAAACAGCCTTCTGAATGAGTGAAAATGAACTGAGTGTGTGTTCCAGGACAGGTGCTTCCTCATATGGTGTTTCATTTAGTCCTCCACCATATGCTCTGGTAGGCAGGGCAGATACACCTCCACCCACCCTGCACAGAACTCAGAGAGGGTCAGAGGGCTTCCAGGGAGGGCAGGACTCCAGTCAAGCCCAGCCCCTCTCACTCACAGGGCTTGCGCCTATTAGGGGGCCCACTGGCCACACCTGCCAAACAGCTGATCGTTCTGTGTGATTTCCTGGAGTACAGTCAGCCCCCTCTCCCATCCCATGCCCAGCGCTGGGTATGGAGGAGACACTCAGAATCAGAGCACAAGTGTTTTCCAGCCTATTTAAATGTAACGGAAGCCACTGTTGTAAATTGGCCTCCCCACACTTCTTTCCAAACCTGCCAGAGTGTGCCAGAGTGACTTCCAACAGCTAAGTGGGAAAATGCATCTTTTCCTTTAGCAGAAAGTTATACCTCAGGGGGTCCTAGGAAAAGAGCACTGTGCTGGGAGTCCTGCACTGGATCAGCCACAAGCCCGCTGGGTGCCTCAGTTTCCCCATCTGGGCCATGAGGGTGACTTTGGTGTGCCTAAAGGCCTCTTCAGAACCCACGGACTCTGACTCTCTTGTGGTTGGAGCTTCTAGTCTCTCCCAGAAGGAATTCCCCTCTAGGCTTGTCATCCAGAGGCAGCCCTGCTCAGGCCCTGTCTCTGTGGCCCTTCCTGCTTTTCTACTTAAAAATAGTCTTCACTAGGCTTTGACCAGATGAAAGAGACACACGCAGCTGGAACTTGCTAGCCAGAGACTGTCACTATTAACTCCTGCCTGCTGGTTACAGATGAATTATAGCAGGTCCCATGGGGAATCATAGCAGGGACATAAAGAATAAATGGGCTTCCCTGGTAGCTCAGATGGTAAAGAATCTACCTGTAATGCAGGAGGCTTGGGTTCAAACCGTGTGTTGGGAAGATTCCCTGGAGTAGGAAATGGCAACCCATTCCAGTATTCTTGCCTGGAGAATTCCATGGACAGACCACGGGGTCACAAAGAGTTGGACACAACTGAGGGACTAACATGATCACTATCAAAGAACAAATAAGGAATATGAGTTCTGTGAGTGCAGCAATCATGGATCATCTATTTATCGCTAGGATGGAATAGAATATTTCTTAAAGGAAAAACTTGAGTGAAATAGTGAATGAGTGGAGGTGATTCCTACCTAGAGCTGATAGGCATGTTGTGGAGAGAAGAGATGTATACATGAAAAGTTAAATAATGACCTAAGGACTAAATCCTTCCCCTCCTCCCCACCGTACAAAGCAATGTTATGAGATGTTGCAAGACAGCATGTGTTCAACCAAATCTGTGGGCAGGAACACAGTGTAATTAACTCTGGGTTGGGGACAGCAGGAAGAGCCTCCAGAAGAAAGTGGACTTTGGGCTGGATCTTGAGGGATGAGCCCAGTTTGAGGGGTGTGGTGCCTCCAGAGGCTTGCCCAGAAGACCAGGCAGTTCTTGCAAAAGTTCTATGTTGAAAATGAGCAAAACATGTTCAAGTTTTCCAACAGAGGCTGTGTCTCTGCTTCGAGAGATGGGATACTGGGCAGGACTGATGGAACTCAGAGTATTCTGTTCCAGACTCTGCCCCTTAGTTGGTCTGTCTGATAGATGGAGCTCAGAATATCTGCCCCCTGGGATCTTGGGATTTCCTGGGATGTATTTGCACAAGCATTTTGCTCCGGGAAATGTCTCATAAATACCCACTGTAACCCCAAGGGGGAACCTGTCACTCGAGGCAGGCACAGTGTTGGCTCTCTCCACATTTTCCTCAAGCTGAGGGCAGCTACTCAAGGTCCCAAATGCTGACCAAATCGCTAACCAGCTCATGGAGACCCGTGGTTGTATACGAGAGGAGGAAAATAGGTCCCAGCCTTCCAGAGCTTAAAGAGGAGATAAGAAAAGCTGGTGAAAACTTAATGTCCTCTGAGATCTTGTTTATCAGTTTAAAAGGATGATAGAAATTGCTGGAATGATGTTAGGTCAACTTAACTGCCCTGTTTTCTATGAGGTCATTTCAATCCCAGAGGGGTGAGACTACGGTGGGGTGATAGGCCATATTCAATCTCATTAAAGAGACCTAGTGATGTCAGCAGGAAGACAGAGCCTTCCCCAATGGAAGCTCAGGCCTAACAAGTCATTCACTAAATATGGACTGAGTGACTGTTACAGTCCAGGCACTGCTCTAGTGTTGAGATTCATTTAAGAATGAAACAGACACAAGTCCATACCCTCATGGAGCTTACATTCTAGTGTGGGGGAGGCAGACGAGAAACAATAAGAAAACACATCATATAGCACACTGGAAGATGATACATCTCATGGAAAGAAGAGGGTAGATCAGGGTAATGGGAACCAGTAGTTTGGAGTGGGTGAGATGCAACTTTAAGACAGGATGCTCAGGGTAGACTTCATTAAGAAGATGTGAAATGAGCAAAGTCTTGAAGGAGGTGAGTGAGTTAGCCAGGTAGATCTCTGGAAGAAGAACGTTCTGGGCAGAGGGAATGGTCAGTGCAACGGCCCTGGGGCAGAAGTGTGCCTTTTCAAGAGATATTGAGGAAGCCAATATGGCTGGAGCTGAGTGAGCAAGGGGAGTGCCTGAAATGAGGGCACATGGGTCATGGGGTCATGTCATGGTGGGGGTTATGAAGGGCTTTGTGGTTATTCTAAGTGGGATAAGAGCAGGGGAGTACTCATCTACCTTGCATTTGAACAGGATCCCCAGGGCAGCCAAATAGAGAACAGACTCTAAGGCAATGATGGTGGAACAAAGGGTGAGTTAGGAGGCTGGCAGCATGGTCCAGGTGAGCAGTAATGGTGCCTCTGGCTAGGCTGGGACCTATGGAGGGGCAGTGAGATTCTGTATCTATTTCTAATGTAGAAGTATAAGCTGCAAGATTGGCTTGTGGGTTAGATGTCAGACATGTAGGAAAGAAAGGAATAGATGAGTACTCCATAGTACTGAGGTGAATGGGGAAGGGGTCATTTACTGAGATGGGAATACCAGCTGGCTCAGAGTTAGGAATACTGTGAAACCAGTTTTGGATGTGTTAAGTTTTAGATGCAGGTTGACATCCAAGTGGAGATAGTAATTGGCAGTTGGAATTACTGAACCACAGTTCAGGGCCAAGGTTGGGGATGGAGACATGCACTTGTAGATGAGCTAGTTAACTTAACAAGGAAGTTATTTGTTTAGATAGAAAAGATAGGCTAAATCCAACTTACAAAGGCCACATAAAAGAGCAGAATCTAGGGACTTCCCTCGTGGTCCAGTGGTTAAGACTCCATATTGCCAGTGCAGGGGGCCTGGGTTTGATCCTTAGTCAGGGAACTAGATCCCACATGCTGCAACTAAAGATCTCACAAGCCACAACTAAGACCAAGCAGAGCCAAATAAATATATTTTTTAAAAAAGAGCAGGACATATCAATAAGTTAGGATACTGAAAAGGAGACAGTGAGTTAGAAACCGGAAGAGGGTGGGATTCACGAAGTCAAGAGAGGACAGAGGTTCAAGAAAGGAAATCACCTTCATCAAATGCTGCTGTGACCCCTGGGCTTGGAGGGATAGAAGTCTGATTGGAATGGGTTCCAAAAAAAGCGGGGGGGGGGGGGGGGGGAGGGCGGGGAATGAGACTGAGTATAAGCAACTCTTTCAAGAAGCTTTGCTATTAAGGAGAAACTGGGCACTAGCTGGAGAAAGAACGATCCAGCCGAGAAGAGGAAAATGCTGCAGAAACACGGGGCACCATCCTTGAATGGGCAAGGGGATGCAGGCTCCAGGGCACAGGTGGCCTCAGGAGGAGCACAGGCAGGTGACCTGTCGCCTTCCCCATGGCTTGTCAGCATGTCGGCTGCTTCTCCTGACTCATTCAGGAGGAAGGTGGCCGTAGCAGTGTTCCCACTCTACAGCAAGCAGAGAAAGTCCAGGCGCTACAAACTCAGAACTTAACAGCAGCCCCAAGAATTAAACCATCTATTACAGGGCTGGAGTGGAGACATCATGCCTTTGACAAAAAATGTAGAAGAAAAATGCTTTCTGGCAAAAAGCAACCGGTTGGGAGCATGTTGTGTAATGAAGTGCTGTGTCCCCTCTACAGGAAAATATGTCCTACTTTACTCAGAAAAATGAGGGAAAGAAGTTTTCATATTTTTCCTTCCATGATGGTGTTTCACTTTGTTACTAATCAGACTAAGGCAAATAAAAATTGAAAGCAGTATTTTTTTTTTTGCCAAATGGACAAATATTTTAAAGAATAATTCTTAGTATTCAAAAGTGTTTGGTAAAATAGGCATTTTCTTCAAACATGGGCGGGAGTGAAAAAATGATTTAAGATCTTTGAGAAGCAATTTGGCTATCGGCTGTAACCAAAAGACTTAGAAAGTTTCATATTTCAGTAATTCCTCTTTTGGGCATCTGATCTAGAGAAATGATTGGAAATATGGACAAAGATTTAATAACAAGATTTCTCACAAATTTGTTTATAGTAATGGAATAAATATAAAAAGTTAACTGTCCAAACACAGAAAACTAGTTTACAACATTTTGACATGATCATATTTAATAGTATGGAGAAATGTAAATGCTGGTAAGTGAAAAGAAGTTACAAAATTATTCCAAGTGAATTATTCAATACTATCTTAGGAATTATACATCTACTCTTCAATTATATGTAGACTAAAAATTATCTTATTTATTGAATTATTTAAATTTTTAATAACAATATTCTTCTCCATATTTCTAGTTGTGTTTTCTTCATACCAACTGGGCTGGTTTAATTTCTGCCCATTTTTATTAAAGTTCTTATTCATTTTTTAAATGGATGTTTTTCTTTCCTTTCTTTGAGGATTCTAAATATGCTTAACATCTATTATTTTCACTTCTTATAGAATGAAATCCCCCTATTGTTGGTTTGATTGGCTGTCTTTTTAGTATAGTGCTCTGCCAAAAGACTTTTGGTTTTAGGGTCAAAGGATTTATCAGCAAAATACCACTCTGCACTGAAGTAATCGAGAAATAAATATTTATTATACTGATAGCCAGACATCCTGGAATGTGAAGTCAAGTGGGCCTTAGGAAGCATCACTACGAACAAAGCTAGTGGAGGTGATGGAATTCCAGTTGAGCTATTTCAAATCCTAAAAGATGATTCTGTGAAAGTGCTGCACTTAATATGCCAGCAAATTTGTGTAATAAATTTTGTGTAATAAAGTTTTATTAAAGCATAAAGGAGATAGAGAAAGCTTCTGACATAGACATCAGGAGGGGGCAGAAAGAGTACCCCCTTGCTAGTGTTAGCAATGGAGTTATATACTCTCTAATTAGTTATTAGGGTGAATCAAAAGAATGTCTGGGGGTTGTAAAGACCTCACTAGACCTACTCCCGTAATTCACATTTTAAGACAATAAGATTAGCCAGAAGGTTTTTTTTTTTTTTTTCCAGAGACTGTCCTCAAGCAGGATATATTATCATTATATAATCCTAAGGAATGTAGAGGGGAAAAAAAGTTTGTCCTTTCTTCCTCCTTGAGAATTCCAGACCCCTCTCTCGTTGGGGACCCCTAGACTTCTTATCAACCTGCCTAGGAATTGACTCTCTAACTACTAACCAAATAAGTGAGCATCCCCCACCCCCCCCCCAAAAAAAAAAAAAAAAGTGAGCATCCCATGACCAGAGATGGGTAAAGCAGGACCAGTGACCACCAATGTTGTTAAGGAAGGGTGGATGAACTAAAACAATCGGTTGACTCCTACACTGTTGGTTGAAATGTAAATCAGTACAGCCACTATGGAGAACAGTATGAAGGTTACATTAAAAAAAAAAATATATATATATATATATGTGTGTGTGTGTGTGTATACACACATACATAAATAGAGATACTGTAAAATCCAGCAATCCCACTCCTGGGCATATATTCCAAAAAGATGAAAAGTCTAATTTGAAAAGATACATGCACCCAGGGTTCAGGCTCATAGCAGCACTATTTATAATAGTCAGGACATGGAAACAACCCAAATTCCTATCAACAGATTTGGTTTCAGAAGATGTGAACTATTACATCATGGAATATTACTCAGTAGCTTAAAAAAATGAAATATTGACACTTGCAGCAATATGGGTGGACCCTCAGAATACCATGCTAAGTGAAGTAAGTCAGATAAAGACAAATATTTTATCACTAATATGTTGAATCTCAAAAATAGTACAAATGAATCTACATACAAAACAGATTTGGGATTAATAGATACAAACTAGTATACATAACATAGATAAGGAACAAAGATTTACTACATAGGACAGGGAACTATATTCAATGTCTTGTAATAACCTATAATAGAAAACACTGAAAAATATATAGGGCGATAGATAGATAACTGAATCACTTTATATCCTTGGTTTACAGTATTGTAAAAGTAGGAAGTCAAAAAATACCTGGAGTAACAGGCAAGTTTGGCCTTGGAGTACAAAATGAAGCAGGACAAAGGTTAATAGAGTTTTGCCAAGAGAACCCACTGGTCATTGCAAACACCCTCTTCCAACAACACAAGAGATGACTCTATACAGTGGACATCACCAGATGGTCAATACTGAAATCAGATTGATTATATTCTTTGTAGCTGAAGATGAAGAAGCTCTATACAGTCAGCAAAAACAAGACCGGGAGCTGACTGTGGCTCAGCTCAACTCCCTATTGCAAAATTCAGACTTAAATTGAAGAGCTTAGGGAAAATCACTAGGCCATTCAGGTATGACCTAAATCAAATCCCTTATGATTATACAGTGGAAGTGACAAATAGATTCAAGAGATTAGATCTGATAGAGTACCTGAAGAACTATGGATGGAGGTTCATAACATTGTACAGGAGGCAGTGATCAAAACCATCCCCAAGAAAAAGAAATGCAAAAAGGCAAAATGGTTGTTTTACAAATAGCTGAGGAAAGAAGAGAAGCGAAAGGCAAAGGAGAAAAAGAATGATATGCCCATCTGAATGCAGAGTTCCAGAGACTAGCAAGGAGAGATAAGAAAGCCTTTTTAAGTAAACAATGCAAAGAAATGGAGGAAAACAATAGAATGGGAAAGACTAGAGATCTCTTCAAGAAATTTAGAGATAAAAAGGGAACATTTCATGCAAAGATGGGCACAATAAAGGACAGAAACTGAATGGATTTAATAAAAGCAGAAGATATTAAGAAAAGGTGGCAAGAATACACAGAACTATATATACAAAGAAGATCTTAATGACCCGAATAACAACGGTGTAATCACTCACCTAGAGCCAGACATCCTGGAATGTGAAGTCAAGTGGGCTTTAAGAAGCATCACTACGAACAAAGCTAGTGGAGGTGATGGAATTCCAGCTGAGCTATTTCAAGTCCTAAAAGTTGATGCTGTTAAAGTGTTGCACTCAATATGCCAGAAAATTTGGAAAACTCTGCAGTGGCCACAGGACTGGAAAAGGTCAGTTTTCATTCCAATCCCAAAGAAGAGCAATGCCAAAGAATGTTCAAGCTACTGCACAATTGTACTCATTTCACATGATGGCAAAGTAATGCTCAAAATCCTTCAAGCCTTAAATCCAGGCTTCAACAGTATGTGAACCAAGAACTTGCAGATGTCCAAGCTGGATTTAGAAAAGGCAGAGGAACCAGAGATAAAATTGTCAACATCCATTGCATCATAGAAAAAGCTAGAGAATTCCAGAAAAACATCAACTTCTGCTTTATTGACTACGCTAAAGCCTTCGACTTTGTAGATTACAACAAACTGTGGAAAATTCTTAAAGAGATGGGAATACCAAACCATCTTACCTGCCTCCTGTGAAACCTGTATGCAAGTCAAGAAGCAACAGTTAGAACTGGACATGGAACAACGGACTGGTTCCAAATTGGAAAGGGAGTACATCAAGGCTGTATATTGTCACCCTGCTTATTTAACCTATATGCAGAATACATGATGTGAAATGTACTGGGCTGGATGAAGCACAAGCTAGAATCAAGATTGCCGAGAGAAATACCAATAACCTCAGATATGCAGATGATACTACCCTTATGGCAGAAAGTGAAGAGCTTCTTGATGAAAGTGAAAGAGGAGAGTGAAAAAGTTGGCTTAAAACTCAACATTCAAAAAATGAAGATCATGGCATCCAGTCCCATCACTTCATGGCAAATAGATGGGGAAACAATGGAAACAGTGACAGACTTTAAGGGCTCCAAAATTACTGCAGATGGTGACTGCAGTCTTGAAATTAAAAGATTCTTGAACCTTGGAAGAAAAGGAATGACAAACCTAGACAGTATATTAGAAAGCAGAGACATTATTTTGCCAACAAAGGTCTATATAGTCAAAGCTATGGTTTTTCCAGTAGTCATATATGGGTGTGAGAGTTGGGCCATAAAGAAGGCTGAGCACTGAAGAATTGATGCTTTTGAACTGTGGTGTTGGAGAAGACTCTTTCGAGTCCCTTGGACAGCAGGGAGATCAAGCCAGTCAATCCTAAAGGAAATCAGTCCTGAATATTCATTGGAAGGACTGATTGTGAAGCTGAAGCTCCGATACTTAGGCCACCTGATGTGAAGAGCTAACTCATTGGAAAAGACCCTGATGCTGGGAAAGATTGAAGGCAGGAGAAGGGGATGACAGAGACAAGATGGTCGGATGGCATCACCAACTCAATGGACATGAGTTTGAGCAAACTCTGGGAGATGGTGAGGGACAGGGAAGCCTGGTGTGCTGCAGGCCACAGGGTCACAACTGAGCAACTGAATAATAAAAAAGCTCAAATATTTCAGTAAAAATTACTTTTTTAAATCGAGTAAACTCTATGACCCTGAAGTCTCTCCAGTCCTGAGTTTAAGAAAAGCAAATCAAATCTAATAAACTAAAACCAAATCAAACACTGAACTCCTAGATTGTTGTCATCACATCATAAAACCTGGACAGTTCCCCCTGAAGGAAAAACAGATGCTCTTTATACTTTCTGATACTCTGTCTTAAACCATTTGGACCCAATACATTTGATCTCTTGCCACATTGGAAGGGAAGCACTTGCCAAGGTCATCAGATAAGTTCCACAGAACTCATCTTCCCTTGGGACTTAGTCAAATGAGAACTGCTGAGCCTGTGAGCAGAGGAGCATGAGGGTCACAGCAGAGGGATTTGAGGGAACATTTCAGGTTCAGGGGCTACCATGACTGTCACTCAAGGAGCCCTTTAAATATCCCACCAGGGGCCAAACAATTGGAGAAACTTCTTTAAAACAAAGCAATAAATATTTCCCTCATTTTGGAAATGAACCAGGAACATCTAAAACAACCAATAGGAAGTCCTAATGTGCAACAGAGTCTAGGAGTTATCAGTCTGAGTTGACATCTTACCAGACAGGAGAAAAAGTGAAAAGCACTTGGAATTTTCATTGCAGGGTGGCTTTATCTAAATGACTGCACAATTCCTTTTTGTGTTTTAACAAACAGAGCTTGCAGACCACCAATTTCCCCCAGACCCCTTGGACAGAAACCCCTTACAGATGACTGTTCCAGCTTATTTTTACACAGGACACTGGGTCCGAGTTGCACTCCCCACATGGTTAAATGCAATCTCCAGATTGAATTCTTGCTGAGCCGCCTGGACATATTACTTCACTTCTTTGAGCTTCACTTTCCACATCTGCAGAGTGTGATGCTAACACCCCCAAGCAGGGTGGGTTACATATTCAATCAGGCACCTTGTGTGAAGTCCTCAGCATTTTTGTTGGTAACTGATAGGACTGTGGGCCATGAAGTCTCATGGGGCACTTTTTTTCATGGTGCATTTCTAGACCTGCCCAGTCTCCCTGAGGGAGGGAAGGTGGAAGGTACTTGACCAGATGGAACATAGCCAACATCCTTCTTAGGAAAAGGCTTGCCCCACTCTGCACCAGGCCTCCTTCTTAAAATTTCTCTGTAATAAGCTGGCTACCAGCCAGCACATGGCTCAGTGAGCAGCTGTGGGTGTGAGCAGTGTTTTAGGAAAGGCAGGAAGAGTAGCTGGGGAGAGATAAACTGTGGGCTTCAGGATCCAGGCTGCTGTACGGACAGCAGCCTTTCCGGGACCTGTGGTCTAAAACCGAAGAAGATGAGTGCGCCGGGAGACACAGCCTGGACAGACTCTGAAGGCTTCAGAGGGTGAGTGGCTCATTTGTCTCACTTTCCATGCCAGCGACAAGGGAAAGGCAGGAGTGCTTATTCTTTTGGGGGTCCACAAAAGGTAGACTACCAGTGACAGAAGGAAGGAGACCGGAGCACGCTCTTGTCTGGTTACGAGCAAGCTGTAGAATCTTGAGCAAGTCATCTGCCCTCTCTGGGCCTGTTTTCTCATCTATAAAAGCAGGAACTGGCCAAGTCTAATAACCAGACTAATAACCATACCTAACATTTGTGCAGTGTTCACGAGTTTCACTTTTGAAATAGAATCTCATTGGGTCCCCGTGGCAACCCTTGGTTGAAGGATTGACTGTTACTTTTACAGATGAAGAGGGCTTCCCAGGTGGCACTAGTGATAAAAAAAAAAAAAAATCCATCTACCAATGCAGAAGATGTAAGAGACATAGGTTCGATTCCTGGAGTGGGAAGATCCCCTGGAGAAAGAAATGACAACCCACTCCAGTATTCTTGCCGTGAACAGAGGAGCCTGGCGGGCTACAATCCATGGGTTTGCCAAGGGTTGGACACAACTGAAGTGACTTAGCACGCACGAACACACAGATGAGGAAACTATCACATGCTGGGGCCAGTGGACCTAAGAACCTGGTCTTCTGGGGACAGTTCTGGCCTCTCGTCAATACCAGGTTCCCCTGGAGCTCTGAAACCTGCAGATTCCCAGCTTCTTGTTGAGGACTACCTCCTCTTCCCTACCCTCCCTCACTCTTTACTTCCCACCAGTTGTCTCTTCTCCAGCCTCTTTGCAGAGTTTCCTTTCTCATCCTGTAGGCCAGGCACACTAATATTTCTGAGACGAGGGAGGTTAACATTTGATACCCTGCCCCCATGCTCCCTGGGTTAGCACTTGTGTGCAGCCTGTTTCCTAGGATTCGCTCTGCTTTGTGGAATGTCTTCCTGTGGGGTCCCGAGAAAAGTAGTAGGTGAGGCTGTTTAACCTTCAGGGCCGTGCTTCTCCAGATGTGAGCCTGGACCATGTTGTGTGGGTCACAGACATTCAGGGTTCTGCCTACATATGCAGATTCCTGGGCCCTGCCCCGAGTTTGGTGGGTCAGAAGGGGCATTTCACCATCTTCCCCTGTTTCTGACAAGCACTTACCAGGGCCTGGGAACCGTGCTCTTAGGAGACTTCCCTGTTGGGCTGCAGAGGGCTGTTGATAGACTTCTTAGAAGTGAACCACACTTATGTTACTAAAATAAGTCCTTCCTGATGATGATGATAATTGATTTTTACTTTCTGGCCATGCCATGTGGCATGTGAGATCTTAGTTCCTCGATCAGGGATCGAACTCTCATCCCCTGTAGTGGAAGCTTGGAGTCTTAACCACTGGATCGCCAGAGAAGCCCTAATTTTTTAAGTAAACTTTAGGATTTAACTAGGTTATATTTTAGAGTTTTGCATCTCTGTAAGTGAAACTTGTCTAGAATTTTCTCTTTTCGCATGCTGTCTTCAGTGGGCTTGGGTAATGATAGCTTTGTAAAATAAACTAGGGATCTTATGGTCATTTTCTACAATCTGAGATGGTTTGACATTGGACTTATTTTCTGAAGATTAGAGAAAGCTCAACTGTGAAAACAAGTTGGGCCTGACATTATTTTAAATGTTGACATTTAGCCCCCTTACTATTTAAATGATTATTGGTCTGTTCAGATTGTTACTTCTTGAAATTAATTCATTTCTCTGTGTTCACCAATCACTTGCACACAATACTCATATTTCTGTAGCCATTTTGTGGATTCTATTGCCTTTCTCAATATTAATATTTTATTTTTTCACTTTCTCTAATCACGCTTTTTAACTTAGTATTTTCATAGGACCGACTTGTTTTTTTCACTATGAGCATGCATGCTTAGTCGCTCAGTCATGTCCGACTGTGACTCCATGGACTGTAGCCCTCCAGGCTCCTCTGCTCATGGGATTCTCTAGGCAAGAATACTGGAGTGGGTAGCCGTTCCCTTCTTTAGGGGATCTTGCTAACCCAGGGATCAAACCTGGTTCACCTGCATTGCAGGTGGATTCTTTACCATCTGAGCCACCAGGGAAGCCTTTTTTTCACTATCCTGAGGCACAATTGATGTACAATTATTAATAAAAATGAACAATTTGATGAGTATTGACATATGCATGCATCTGTAAAACCATTGCTGTAACCAAAATCAGTTTACCATTTTGACCTTTTTTTTCCAGTTTTCTAGTTTCTTAATTTCAGATTTTATACTTGATTCTATCCTTCTCTTCATGTATGTGTGTGTTTTATTCTTTTTCTAGTTTCTTAAGTGAAAGCCCATTTATTTCATTTTTCAAAAGGTTATACTCCATTATAGTTATAAAATATTAGCTACATTCCCTGTGTTGTACAATATATCCTTGTAGCTTATTTTATACATGGTAGTTTGTACCTCTTAACCCCTTACCTCTATCTTTCCTCTCGACCTGTCCTCTCCCTACGAGTAAACACTAGTTTGTTCTCTGTATCTGTGGATCTGTTTCTTTTCCATTATGTTAACAGTATGTTTTAGTTTTTACATTCCACGTATAAGTGGTATCATAAAATATTTGTCATTCTCTGACTCATTTCACTTTAACTCATTATTTTTAATCTTATTTATATATACAATAAATTCTCATTTTTTGTGGTAGCTGTATTCTGAAAAGTCACCACAAACCCTGAATGAGGAAATTCTGCACCTTTATTCCTGGGAAAAATAAATACAGGATTTGGTTCCTACCAGCTAATGGGCACACAGTTTTCGTATAATGATCAATACATGATTTTGTTTTATGTGTTTCTGTTTAAAGACTCCTTTAAAAGCAGAAATTGTTGATTCATTAACATAGACCTTATGGTCAACAGCACTAGAACTCGTGTCTGAACAAAGCTTATCTAACAATGTAATTTCTGCATAAGGCAGATCACAGACTTTTGTGCTTAGGAACACTAGACAGTATTTTGTATTTCCTAGGGGCCATTTTAAAGAGCAAAATCACCAATGAAGAGTGCAAAAATGTGAAACACACAACACTAAATAGATTGTGGGAAAGGCATTTGTTTATAGTCTGAGAGCTGAGACAAGTAGGCAGATTGTTGCTTGTGTTGACCTCAACAGGAAACACGCACATCAAGTGACTCAAATGCATTCCCACTTAACCCATGTCCACAGTGATCTCAGAAATGCTGCAAGTATAAGGGGGTTACAAATAAATTTTAGCAAGTAGGCTTATTTCCATATATGGAATCTGCTGATAACAAGGATTGATTGTGGCTAAATTATTTAAAGTTATATTAAACTCATGGGATATAGACAAAAGCCATTCTCACGAAGGAAATTTAGAGAATAAGATGACATAAGTTCTCACTCATTGACTTGTCATTGACTCAAGTTTGGATTGCTGGGTTCTGATGCCACACAAAATGTTAATCTCTGTTCTCATCACAGTTTAGCTAGCCCATCTGTGAGGGTTTAAAATGGCTGGTGCCCTTGTGACGTTGCTGATACATCTGGACCTGTAGAGTCAAGCCCTCAGTCTCAGCCCTTGCATGGCTTATACTTGAAATGTTCAGGCAGAGGGTGGAGGTTCTTGGGTGTGATGGGAAAAGGAGTGGCCTTGGAGTTGACCTGCTGAATAAATTCTGCTAAATAACTGAAGTGCTTTGAGCCTGTTTCCTCCCTGTAAAATGTCTTAGGGAGGAAGGAAGGTCAGAGCGGTCGAGTACTTTACATTCGGTAACAAGGACCAAAGCAAAGAGTGAGTGGGAAGGATTCAGAGCACAGTAAAGAGCTGGTAAATGTTAGGTGGAGTGTCACTGTCACCGTGTAAATAACACCCATGGAGTGAGCCATTCTCTGAACTTATGCCCATCGTCTGAGGTCCAGTTCACTGGGGCCCTGTCATCCCAGAACCTAAAGAGACTTAAGCCTGGGTCAGCCAATGCCCTAGATGGAAGGAAGAGACTTAAAGACAACAAGAAGCAGCTGTGGGGAAGCACTGCTCCCACCCTGAAGCTAGTTCAACCACTTGGGAAGCCTGAGACCCCAGCTGGAGGAAGACAGAGGTCCTGGGGCCACTGTGAGGCCTCCTGAGCCCTTGGACACCCCAAACCCACCCACCTGTCTCTTTTGTCTCCCAGCACCATGACTGCCGAGGAGGACGCCAAGTGGCTTCAGTGGGTGACGCACCAGTTTAAGACCATTGCGGGAAAAGATGGGGAGATCAACCTGCAAGACTTCAAAAAAGCCCTGCAGGTGAAAGAGGCAAGTGTCTGCTCCAGAAGTGGGGACCCTGTGCTTATATTTTGTAGAGGAGGAGCAATCTGGTTTCCAGGACACAGTACCTCACAAGGAGGGAAAAGTCTCTGCAACTGGGGCCCTTCCATCCATGGTGGTAGCCATGGCCTCCTGGGATCTTTCAAACAACACATGAAGTTGGAAATCAGTAGCTTGTCAAATCTTAAGAAATATTATTGACCTTACATTTGCTGCCAGCCTCATGGGCAGAGGTGATGCCAAGACTTAAGTTTCCTGCCAAAAAACCAAATTTTTCCATGGTTTGTACCCATTAAAGGCCTGTTTGCACTGCGACTCCATCCCCAGTCCTCTCTCTCGGTGTCATAGGTCCTCTGCCCATCCCCATAACATCCTGTGTGCCTGACAAAAAGTGGAGACATTAGCAGAGAGGAGGGTGGGGTGAGCCTGCAAATGCCAACCTCTCCGCAGGTGTCCTCTGGGATGGCCTCTCGTGGTGGCCGGTATCCTTGATGGGAGTGAGACAAGGAGCATTTGAATGCCCCTGTTTGGATGGGAGGACCCCTCACTTGCTGGTACCAGGGGCACTCTAAACACTGTTTGAACTCTAAACACTGTCTCCTTTCATAGTCAATATGGGGAAGGGAAAAAAGGCCTTCTGCCTAACTGGGGCTATAAGATATCTCAAGGTGAAGGCCATTCGGGATGGTAGAGTAATATTAGGAGAGTGATAAAGGCATTACTAAAGGGACCCAGGTGAAAAAGAGTGAGGCCGAAGCAGGGCTGACTGCCCATAGTGGACCTCGTGCTCGTGAACCCATGCTTGTGAACTTAGATCAGACACTAAAGCCCTCAGGCTCCTCGCCCTGCCTCAAGGAGTAGATCTCGGCCTGGCATATCTGTGACACTGACCCAGCCTGTCTTCTTAATTTCTGTGTTTCCAGTGCCTAACACAAGACCTGCCTGGCAAGCAGGGGCTTGTGCAGATATGATTCTTGAATGAAAGAACTGTTGAATGATGAATGGAGTGAGTGCACGAGCACCTGAGAACAAGTGCTGTTAAGAACAACTCTACATTAGGAGCACTTAATTGTAGGCTATAGGCAGCCCAAACAACAAGGCAAAGATATAGGTATTCAAGTGGCACCTTCTTTATAAGTCCTTCCTGGCTTCACTGTCCCTCGAGGTCACCCGAAGGGGAAAAAGACAGGACCTGGGAGGAGCCTGCAGGGGGACACTCAATCTGACCTTTGTCCCAAGTTGAGTAAGGGGCCACCAGAGGTCTGGACTGCAAGGCTGATGAGAGTGGTGGGTTATGGAGACAGAGAGCCTATGGAAATTACCAAGCCCAAGAGCCAGAAGGGAGCCCAGGACCCATTCACAAGCCTATCCTCGCTACAGGGATCTGAACAGTTCTCCTACCAGAGCCCAAAGTTGTTCTCAGCTGACAGGATGGGCCATGGACACTGTCCCCTGCTATGGCTTCATTGGGCAGATCACAGGCTATTTTCAGTCACTTGAGTCCTCCCTGAATCCCACCACCCCATGGCATGTGTACACACACACACAGACACACACACAGAGTGAATGAATTCAAAGCCCAGGCTCCATGGCCACATTTGTACCCATCTCCTGTCCTCCTCTGGCCACAGTCTTTCTTTGCTGAGAGATTCTTTGTCCTGTTTGACTCGGATGGAAGTGGCACCATCACACTTCAGGAGCTGCAGGAGGCACTGACCCTGCTCATCCACGGCAGCCCCATGGACAAACTCAAATTCCTCTTCCAGGTGTATGACGTCGACGGTAAGCATCCTTGGTGGGATGGGAGGAGGACTCCGAGGGAGGGACAAAGGGAACGGGCTGTCTCAGTGACTGCCCAGCACTAGGCTAATGTCTCCAGCTGCTGTTGTGCTCCTGGGCACGGGCCTCTAGCCTATGGGGTTTCTCTAGCTCCTGTGTGATTTTGGCTATGAAAAAGGGCCTGTTATCACTTTGGAAGGACTTTGGAAGTCCAAATCAAGGAATTATTTCTTTTAAAAGAGACTCACACACATCCATAGCCTTTTTGGATCAGATAGGGAAGGCTTCAACCCATCCTGTGCAATAGTTGGTCTTGAGGTTGGGGGGCTCCCTCTTTCCAGGTTTTAAGAACCTGCTCCCTGAATTTATTTGTGAAGTAACTGCTCCTTCCTTTGCATTTTTAGTGGGAGTTTGCAGTGCCTTTGGGGCATAATCACAGATCACCTTCTGAATGTGTCCAAGATTAATAATGTATCTCAGGGCCTGGTTCACCCCCTCATCCCTTAGAATTCGTCAGTAGTAAGAAAAGGCCTCCACAGGTCATTTCAAATGGGCTAAATCACAGATTACTGCCGGGGGCTACATGGACCCTGAGAAGTGCGGTAGGAAACAAGTTGGTCCACGGTTCACGAGTTTCTTGGCAGAGCTTTACTAAGGTTTGCTTTAAGGTATGGTTCATGATGGCTCTTGCCTAAGCTGAAGGACAGGAGGTGTGACTGGAGAGTGGTGTGTTAGATTCTGCATCGTACTGTGATTACAGTCTTTGACTTTGGCCCAAGTATTGATCACAGTACCAATAAGACTTTCATTTATATGTAGCTACTTTCTTCCAAATACTACGGTGTTGTTGTTGTTCAGTCACCCAGTCGTGTCTGACTCTTTGTGACCCCGTGGACTGCAACATGCCAGGCCTCCCTGTCCCTCACCATCTCCTGAAGTTTGCCTAAGTTCATGTCCATCGCATTGGTGATACCGTCCAGCCATCTTGTGCTCTGACCCCCTCTTCTCCTTCTGCCCTCAATCTCTCCCAGCATCAGGGACTTTTCCAATGAGTCAGCTGTTCGCATCAGATGACCAAAATACCGGAGCTTCAGTTTCAGCATCAGTCCTTTCTGCTTTATGATTATCTATTATCCTTGAACCAATACTGAAAGGGAGGAATAATTAGCCCCATTTTAGAGATAAGCCAAGTCACAAGACTCTAACGGATTTATAGCCCACCATCACACAGTAAGGGGCAGAAGCGTATTGCTACCTCATGTGTGTCTATATCCGAAACAAGTCAAGAAATTTCTAATCAAGGGTCCTACTACTTATGAAGAATGAAAATACATACAGAAAGAAAAAAAAAAAGCCTCGGATCCCATCTCACTTGATACAGTTGTTTCTCCAGTTAGTTCCAGGATCCCTGTGGATACCCAAACCCATGGACGCTCAAGTCCTTTATATAAAATGTAGACATACAGTCAACCCTTGATACCTGTGGGTTCATCCATCCACAGATTCAACCAACTGTGATGAAATTTGTAGATGAGAAACCCGTCTGTACTGAGGGTCAACTGTACTTTTGGCTTCCTTTTCACATCACTCTTAGCCACTCATGTTCTCATAAGGTCACAACCCTGGACTTGAGGGACCAGCTGTGGCCTCTCAGGACAACATGGATGGATGAGCAGCGTCTGCTACAATTTGGAGAACAAAGAGAAACCTCTTCACCACCACCTCATATACAATTTGCCTCTGAATAACTGGGGCTCTGGGCACATAGCTCCTTAGAGATTAAGTAAGCAAGTGTATCTTCTGGGCAGATGGTCTTGGAAGTTGAGTGGTACTTAGAGAGGAGGCTGCAGATTCTAGAGGAAGGCATGCAAAGATTCTCCATGCTTGGGAAGGTGTTTGCCTCTGTTGAGCCCGGCAGTAGGGAGCCATGGAAGGTTTGTGAGCTGGAGGTGCCATATGTCCTTTGATTGCCTGGTCTTTACTCCTAAAGACATCAGGTAGGCAGAAACCTGAACGAACAGGAAGTTAACCCCACGATGCAATGGTTGTGCAAGGCAGGGGGAGTTTGCAAGTACAGAGTGAGGTGGGAGGGAGGTGGGTGCAGGTCCCCACTAGGCCTCATCTTCGCCTGAAACAGGCAGCGGCTCCGTCGACCCCGACGAGCTGCGCACCGTGCTGCAGGCGTGCCTGCACGAGAGCGCCATCTCGCTGCCCCAGGAGAAGCTGGACCAGCTGGCGCTGGCGCTCTTCGAGTCGGCCGACAAGGACTGCAGCGGCACCATCACCTTCGAGGAGCTCCGAGACGAGCTGCAGCGCGTCCCCGAGGTCATGGAGAACCTGACCATCAGGTACCGCCCTGGCTGGTGCAGCCACACAGCCCGTGCCGGGATCAGAGTCCAGGTGCGAAGTGTGGCCTGAGCACAAGGAGGGTCCCTCGGCCTGGCCCTGCCCCGCCCCGGTCGGCGCCCCCCAGCCCAGCCCCTCGGGTTCCCTCCCTGGCCCAGCTTAGCTCCTCTGCCCACTTTCTCTTGGGGCCAAATGTCTGTCCTGCCCTCTGCAGGGCAGCTGTTGTCATGCGTGCATTTTCTACAGGGTTCCTTAAGAATCAACTCAATATTAAGCACCAGCTATGTGCTGGGCATTTTTACAAGTATATCATTGCATAACATGGAAAAGGAAATTGAAGTTACACAAAGAATGAAGTAACAAAAAGACATTAAAACTATTTCACCTGAAGTAACACACCTAGGTGCACACAAATACTTAGCAAAGACATTTATTTATTCAACTTGTTCGAGCAGCTACTCTGTACCACACCTTGTTCTCAATAATGGCAGAGCTCTGCTGGGGCTGCATTCCAGGCTGAGACACAGGTAATTTATACCAATAAACAAGTACATACACTAGACAAGTACAAATTTGACAGGCACTGTGGAGAAAATAATATAAACAGGGTGTAACAGCAGACCTAAGTTTATCTGACTCCAAGTTCTGAATAGTGCCACTTTTGTACTTCATTCTTTTTGTGTATTAACTTCAAAAATTTCTCAGATTCTTCCATCCGTTATGATTGTCTCCCCACTCAAGGTAGTTAAACAACAACAACAAAAAACTCGTGGGTATGGTATCAGACAGACAGGAGATTGATCCCAGTTCTACCTAGCTGTGTGACTGTAAGCAAGTCACTTGACCTCCCTTTCCTGATGTAAAAGGAAGCCGGCCTGTTTGCCCCAAGGCTCCTAAGAGTTAGTGGCTGCAGAGGGAGTGCGTCTCCAGGCTCCCACCCCGGTGGTCCCCGCCGCACCGCGCCCCTCTGAGTGGAGTCCTCTCTTACAGCGCTGCTCGCTGGCTAACGCCCCCGGCTCCCCCGCGACACCAGCACCCACCTCGCCCGCTGACCTCTGCCTACTGGCACAACCACCGCAGCCACGCGCTCTGCCTGGCCGTCTTCGTGGGCCTCCACGTGCTGCTGTTTGCCCTGGCAGCTAGTGCCTACCGGGCCTTCGGAGCCAGCGTCATGGTGGCCAAGGGCTGCGGCCAGTGCCTCAACTTTGACTGCAGCTTCATCGCGGTAGGGCTCTGTGGGCACAGCGCAGGGAAGCGGGCAGGGGGACTGATGTAGGCTCCTCTTAGACTAAATGACCCACGCATGGACACCTGCACTGGCAGCGCAGGATGGCACCTTAGAAATCCACTGGGCCGACACTCAGTGGGGGGACTAAGGCTCAGAGAGGGGCAGTGAGCTGTCTGTCGTCACACAGCAGGTAAATAATACAGCTCGCATTTTTGTGTGCTTGCTATGTACCAGTCACAGTGCTAACCACTTTCCATAGGGTTATTGACCCTCACAATTACCCTGTGGTGGACCCAGACTAGGTTGGGCTAGCTCCTGTGAGGGCTCCAGCCAGAAAGAGAATACTTCAAGAGGCCTTGAATGCCAGAATGTGATCCTCTGGACCAGAGCCTGAGGTCTCCAAGTGTATTTGATAACACACTTCTACAACTGGAATGAAATAAAACACGACAAAATAAACAAAAAACAAAAACCCCCTCCCAATTACCCAATATATGCTCACTTACTTATATGCATGCCCTGTTATTGTTAGCCAATAGGTTTAGGCACAATATAACTATAAGCCAAGATTCATCTTTAATGATCAGAGATGTACATCTCTAGTTCAAATACTCCTTTTGACACTATCAGTTTCTTACTAGAGTGGGTTTTATTTTTAACCTCATAACTGGCCTCAAAGAATTCACACCAGGAGTGGGAGACACATGACTCATTTTTGTGGTCACTTGCTCTTGCCTTATTAACACTATTTTCAATCTGCATTTTCTCTGTAGGGAATCTTTTTAAGCTACATGTCCTTTCTGAGGGGTAGTTAAGCTTGCTTAAGTTAAAAGCAGTTAATGCAATCCACAAATTCACACAATAGGACAGGCATAAATTAAAGCAAATGGGTAAGGGAGAGGGCCCTCACCATAAGCCCCTTAAAAAGTGCCGTCTCCCCTCAGGACATCTCAAGAACTACATGGGACATGGTGCCTGTCTGACCTATGACTAAATGAGGGCTCCATGTCTACACAGAGCCTAAATATTAGTAAAAGCTTATGTGTTTCCCACGTGTTGAGATAAAAGGAATACAAACATTCTGTAAGATTTTCTCTTCCCTGCCCAGTTCTGGAGGTCCTACTTTGGGACCCCAGCTATGGATCGAGGCAGCAATGGAATACTTGAGGGCAGGGGACGTGGTGATGTCCCCTAGCCCCGCCCACCCTCCAGCCCCGCCCACCACGGCCCCGCCCCCCTCCAGCCCCACCCACCAAGCCCCGCCCACACAGCCCTGCCCATCCTCCAGCCCCGCCCATTGGTAAGCACAGCCGTCTCAGGGGGAGGCGGGGAGACACCTGCTGCGAAGGGGCGGCCAGGTTAGAGAGCGAGCCAGATGGGCTGTCTACGCTTTGCTTGGCCAGGTGCTGATGCTCAGGCGCTGCCTCACGTGGCTGCGGGCCACGTGGCTGGCTCAGGTCCTGCCGCTGGACCACAACATCCAGTTCCACCAGCTTATGGGCTACGTGGTGGTCGGGCTCTCGCTGGTGCACACCGTGGCCCATGTGGTGAACTTCGGTGAGTAGCCTGGGGCTGGGGTGGGGTGGGGATCTGGGCTTTCCACAAACCGCTAATTTATCCCGCTCCGGTGTCCCTGTGGGCGGAGAAGGGTGTCCTGGATAAGCTGGATGGGGAGAAGTGGGAACTCCAACTGGAAGGCGCAGTGGGCCGATCTTGTCTTGTGCTCGTCTCCAGCGCTCCAGGCTCAGTCTGAGGCCAGCCCCTTCCGGTTTTGGGAACTCCTGCTCACCACGAGACCTGGCATCGGCTGGGTTCACGGCTTGGCTTCCCCGACCGGCGTGGCTCTGCTCCTGCTGCTGATCCTCATGTTCGCCTGCTCCAGCTCCTGTGTCCGCAGGAGAGGCCACTTTGAGGTGCCCCAGCCTTTCCCCTTTGCCTGGCCTATCTTGGGCTCCCACCTTCATTTCTTCCTTTTTTTAAAAAAATTAAGTTTTGTTGGAGTATCAGTTCAGTCACTCAGTCTGTCCTACTCTTTGCGACCCCATGAACCGCAGCACACCAGGCCTCCCTGTCCATCACAAACTCCTGGAGTCCACTCAAACTCATGCCCATCGAGTCAGTGATGCCATCCAGCCATCTCATCCTCTGTCGTCCCCTCCTCCTCCTGCCCCCAATCCCTCGCAGCATTAGGGTCTTTTCCAGTGAGTCAACTCTTCTCATGAGGTGGCCAAAGTATTGGAGCTTCAGCTTCAACATCAGTCCTTCCAATGAACACCCAGGACTTATCTCCTTCAGGATGGACTGGTTGGATCTGCTTGCAGTCCAAGGGACTCTCAAGAGTCTTCTCCAACACCACAGTTCAAAAGCATCAATTTTTCAGTGCTCAGCTTTCTTCACAGTCCAACTCTCACATCCATACATGACCACTGGAAAAACCATAGCCTTGACTAGACAGACCTTTGTTGGCAAAGTAATGTCTCTGCTTTTTAATATGCTATCTAGGTTGGTCATAACTTTCCTTCCAAGGAGTAAGCGTCTTTTAATTTTATGGCTGCAGTCACCATCTGCAGTGACTTTGGAGCCCAAAAAAATAAAGTCTGACACTATTTCCACTGTTTCCCCATCTATTTCCCATGAGGTAATGGGACCAGATACTATGATCTTAGTTTTCTGAATTTTAAGCTTTAAGCCAACATTTTCACTCTCCTCTTTCACTTTCATCAAGAGGCTTTTTAGTTCCTCTTCACTTTCTGCCATAAGGGTGGTGTCATCTGCATATCTGAGGTTATTGATATTTCTCCCGGCAATCTTGATTCCAGCTTGTGCTTCATCCAGCCCGGCGTTTCTCATGATGTACTCTGCATAGAAGTTAAATAAGCAGGGTGACAATATACAGCCTTGACGGACTCCTTTTCCTATTTGGAACCAGTCTGTTGGTCCATGTCCAGTTCTAACTGTTGCTTCCTGACCTGCATACAGGTTTCTCAAGAGGCAGGTCAGGTGGTCTGGTATTCCTGTCTCCGTCAGAATTTTCCACAGTTTATTGTGATCCACACAGTCAAAGGCTTTGGTGTAGTCAATCAAGCAGAAATAGATGTTTTTCTGTAACTCTCTTGCTTTTTTGATGATCCAGCGGATATTGGCAATTTGATCTCTGATTCCTCTGCCTTTTCTAAAACCAGCTTGAACATCTGGAAGTTCTCAGTTCACATATTGCTGAAGCCTGGCTTGAAGAATTTTTAGCATTACTTTACTAGCGTGTGAGATGAGTACAATTGTGCGGTAGTTTGAGCATTCTTTGGGATTGCCTTTCTTAGGGATTGGAATGAAAACTGACCTTTTCCAGTCCTGTGGACACTATTGAGTTTTTCAAATTTGCATGCAGTTTTCCAAATTATTGGAATAATAAGTTTTCCAAATTATTGGAGTATAATTGGTTTCTATTGTTCAGCAAAGTGAGTCACCCACCTTCATTTCATGCTGTGCCCCCTCCAGCTTACTCCAGAGCCCAGGAAGTTCCAGGTGGTTTGCATACTATGGATATGTGACTTGGGTTCTGCCACTGAACTGTGATTTGTGTCTGGCGAGTGAAAATATTCTGCTCTAGAAGATTCTACCTTTTTTGCTGGCTTATCCTCTTGCTCTAATTGGATTAAACTAGGCTCAAGATGGCACAAAGAGGGCAAGAAACAAGCTCTTGAGAGTTCTAATCCCCACCCCACTCCTTATTGATCATTCCACTGCTGTCATTTATAAAGCGGAGCTGTGATTCTCTACCTTTGGAGTTATTTTAGAAATTAAATGAGATAATACAGGTGAAGTCAATAACTATACACACCTAGCACGTGGGCGCTCTACAGGTGTTAGGTCTAGCTTTGCCTCCCTCTCTCTAGCCTCCTGGAGATATAAAAGTTCCCGGAGGATCTAGTTTGGAGATTGTGTCCCCTGGACTGATCTGGTCATAGCAGAAACAGACATATATGTATATACAATCACCTACTCTGAGCCAACAATGACCCTTTGAGGTCATAATCAGCATCCTCACTTGACCCATGAGCAATCTGACTCATAGAAGTAACTTATCAGACCGAGGCCACAGAGCTAGTAGCCGAGCAGGTGTTAAAACTCGGGGCTTTGCTCTTTCTTCTCTACTGCCAGAACATCATTGCTCTCTTTCCTTCCTTCCCCCCGAGAAAGGGTCAGTGGGTCGGGACGCTGGTGCTGGTGAGCCCATCAGAGGGGGCAGTCCACCCGGCCCAGAACACGCCCGGGCAGATGTTCCAGGTGTTGGTCACTGGTGCCAAGAATCTTCACTTACAGACTCTCTGAGCCAGGCCCTCAGAACAAAGAGGCAACAGAGCTTCCCACCCCCAATCTCTACCCAAGCCTGTTCCCAGGAGAGGGTGTGTATGGCCAAAGCTCTGGGCATAGTCCTGGCTTTGAGGATGACCGTGAACCTTGGCTCTGTCCCACCCCTGTGCCTTGACATTTTATTCCCCCATCTCCCACAGGTGTTCTACTGGACCCATCTGTCCTACCTCCCCATGTGGCTCCTGCTCATCCTGCATGGGCCCAACTTCTGGAAGTGGCTGCTGGTCCCTGGCACGTTGTTCTTCCTGGAGAAAACCATCAGCCTGGCAGCGTCCCGCATGGCGGCCCTGAACATCGTGGAAGTCAATCTCCTCCCTTCCAAGGTACAAAGGGGGCCCGAGGAGCCAAGAGGTGTCCCAGGTGGTGGGGTGCAGCACCAGGGTACTCTGTTAGACCTCCATCCCCAGGAAATAGGGAGCACGATGGAGGAGACAAGCCAGTGCAAGACTTGGTCCAGCCCTGCAAGAGTGACGCTTCTGGAAGGGGAATGGTGGGTAGGCAGGGTGCTACTAAAGGCCAGGTGTGCATAGAACACCTTCAGTAAGTATGTATTACTTGTCGGCAAGGTGGCAGGCCCTGCGCTTGGTGACAGAGATGCAGAGAAAGTGGAGGCACTCTTCTACTCTCCATAGACACACAGGATAATTGGAGAGTCAGCCCTTTCATCAGTGCAGGGCTGTGTTGGCAAGAGAAGAAGAATCTCAGGAGGCATTAAACTCTTTGTCTTTGAGAGATCAGAGAAGCTTCAGAATGAGAGGGGAGCTGCCTTATCAGGGTTTTGAGAGATGAATAGAAGTTTGTCGGATAGACAAGACAGGAAAGGGTATTGCTGGGAGAAGGAACAGCATGGGCAAAGGCAGAGAGTAGTGAAAGGACATACTGTACTGAAGGGACTACAAGTAATTTGGAGCCAAGGTGCCAGGGAGAAGCTGGAGGCGTGGGCAGGGCCTAATGGTGAGTGGCCTCACTCTGCAGACCACAGGAACCCCTGAGCAGGGTGGGGAAAGGATGGTGGTATTGAGCTGGCTTATACTCCAACTGGATTTCTTTAGTTGCTCCGTGGAAGATGGCTTAGAGAGGACCACTGGGGAGGCTGTTGCACATATGCAGAGGAGAGCTCATGAGAGCCTTGACCCTGACCAGGGTGGGGAGGGGGCGTATCATAGAAAGACTCGAGAGGCAGCTGGCTGCATTTGGGGTTGGGGTGGGGGTATGAGGGGAGGAGTCTAGCTGTCTTGCAGGTGTCTGAGTAATTGGTGCCATTTTTGGAGAAAGGGCAGGCAGTTCTGGGGGGCTTGACTCTGGACAACTTGAAAGTGAGGACACGGAAGCTGGATGAGAGACTGAGGTTTGTGTCTAGGCCCTGGCATCAGACAGAGTGATTAGATTCAGATCCCATGGTTTCTTAGCTGGTGCTCTTGAGCAAGTCATTTAACCTCTCTAACTCAGCCTCTCCTCCGTAAAGGGGAGAAAGATTGACATTTGTCTCAGGGAGTTGTTGTAAGGACTAGAGGTAGCACTTAAAGAGCTCCACACAGCTCTGGCACCTGTAAGTGCTCAATAAACCAAAGCTACTCTCCAGGAGGCTGTTGTATCCTGAGAGAAATGCCTGTTCCTGGTTGGAATGCCAGCCAAATGCCACAGCAGTTCCAGAAAAGGGGCTGGAGCAGTCAGGGGGCTTCACAGAGGACGAGGGCCATTAGGAAGCAGCATTTACACCAGAGGAAGTGGGATCACACCATGAGCCCCGCTTCAGACACAGCCTGCCTCCCCTTCTCCGATTGGCATCTACCACCCATTGGCAGACACAAAAGGTCTCATGTCAGGCTGGCCTGGGTGATGGTGGAAGAAGATGGCCCAGCCTGTGGTCCTGGGGCCCCTGGCAGCTCTGGGTCTGCACAGATGACCCCGGTCTCTTTCTCTCCCCAGGTCACTCATCTCCTCATCAAGAGGCCCCCTCTTTTCCACTACAGACCTGGTGACTACTTGTATCTGAACATCCCCAGCATCGCACGCTACGAGTGGCACCCCTTCACCATCAGCAGTGCTCCTGAGCAGAAAGGTAGGCCTGCACCAACTCCACCAGCCCCTCAGGGGGTGTTACCGAGTCCTTGCCATGTGCCACGCAAGGCTGTGAGCCAGGAACACAGAGGCAAACAAGATCCGAGACACAAACCCGGCCTCCTGGACCTCCCTCTGGAACATGGGGGCAGATGTGCAGATGCTGGGGGGCAGATGTACAAACAAGACCCGGGATGCAAACCTGGCCTCCTGGGTCTCCCTCTGGAACACGGGGGCAGATGAGCAGATGCTGACTAAACGGGGTGATTGGGGCTCTACTGGCTTCTGTGAGGGTCACCGGGGAGAGCCTGACCTGGTGGGGGAAGTGGGCAGGGTGGCCTTTCAGCTGAACCTTGTAGGGTTTATAGGAGTTTACTAAGTAGGAGAAGGGCATGGGGGTGGAGGCAGAAGGGGAAGCATGAAACCTGCAAACGTAGAAGGGTCTGATGTAGTTTGGGTTGAGGGTCAGGTGGAGTAGGGAGGAAGGAAGCAGAGGTGAGCGGAAAGAAGAGAAGGTCAGAGAAAGGACCGAAGTGGCTGGCAAAATTGGTAAGAGGTAGTGTGGGGTCAGGAAGGTCTTCAAATGCAGGGTGAAGAATGGAATGGTGCAGGCAGTTGGGAGCCTGCAAGGGTCTTAAGCAAAGGAGTAGTGGCTCAGATGAAGGGGCACCAGGGCATTTCCAGAGGGCTGTGACAGATAGGAAGTCAGGCTTCTCTACTCCATGTGGGCATGAGACCTGGGGAGCCCCAAGGCAACAGAATCCCTTCCCATCCTTCTCCCCCATCCCTGACCACTTTCATCCTCTGGGTGCCCAGCACTCACAGAACTACTCAGCCGGCCCTCTCTTCGCCCAGCTGTCCTCTGACCCCCACCCATGCATGTGCCTGTGTGCCTGCCTTCCAGTCCTGGGCTGTTGGTGGGGCCACAACCTGGACCTCTGACCTCTAGGCCAGGCCAGGGATTAGCCTTCCCATCTCAAGTGCTGCTTTTTTTTAAAAAATATTTATTTTTATTTATCTGTCTGGTTGTACTGGAGCATAGTTGTGGGATGGGAACTCTTAGTTGTGGCACAAAAGGGGTCTAGCTCCCTGACCTGGGACTGAACCCAGGCCCCTGCACTGGGAGCACGGAGTGCTCTGGACCACTGGGGGAGCCCCTCAATAAGTGCTTCTGACGGAGGAGGCCTTGTATGGCCTATTGCAGCGAGACCCTTGCTTGGCTTCATGAGAGCTAAAGGTTTCTGGTTGCCGGGATTCTCTGACCCTCCTCCATGGAAAGCTGTAGCTCCACTCACGATGCCTCCTACCCCAGGCCAGGCCCCACCCCAGACCCAGCTCCCACAGCTCAGGGCACAGACCCAAGGCCAGGGTTCCCCACGAGAAGCTGTACAACACCTGCCCTGGAATCACATGAGTGGAGACCTGGATGTACAATGGGGTGGGGGTGAGGGTTAGAGAGGGTGGATTATTTTCTTCCTATTTTTATTTCCCCCCTTTTTTTTTTTTGCTGTTTTATAAAAAACAGATATGTTCCCGGAAAATTTGGACAGTATAGAAATATGTGCCAAAGAAAATTAAAATCCCTCAAATAATTCTACCCAAGGAAAACTATTGTCAATCATTTGGTGAATAGCTTTCCAGATTTTGATGTATCTCCATGAATAATCAGATATAGAGATAATTCTGCATATAAGGGATTATGGTTTTGCATATAAGGGATTACACTGTTTTGCCACCTACTTTTTCTCCATGAATAATATGTCATGAAGATCTTTGCATGTCAGTTCTTTTAAAAGAAGAACTTTTCCTTTTCATGGCTGCATGCTAGTCCAGTGTATTAACAGTAATAGGATTATAATATAGATGTGTAATTTATTTGACCAGTTTTTTAAAGTGTTTGTTTATTTATTTGGCTGCACTGGGTTTTAGCTGTGGCGTGTGGGATCTAGGTCCCTGACCAGGGGTCAAATCTGGGGCCCCTGCATTGGGAGTCTTAGCCACTGGACCACTGGGGAAGTCCCTATTTGACCACTTCTTGAAGGGTTTCTTCAGGGTCTCTGCCTGGACTCTCTTAGTCCTGAGCCCCCTGCAGTAAGAGAGTCCACGTGGGGGCTGGTAAATCCTCTGATTTTGTAGAGCTGGTTTCCAGGATCAGGAGTGGAGCTTAGGCTGGCAACTCTGGCTGACTGAATTTGACTGGCATTTAGGAGGCCGCTCCACCTGAGCCACTGTTGGAGGCAGTTCAGGGTGCGCCTGTGCAGACGGGGCACAGTGCAGCCCTCCTGCTGCTTTGCACCTTGAGGGCGAGGGAGCGCCAGGGAGGCTCCTGGGAGCAGGGGTCCCGGGACCTGACTTTTTCAGTCCGCTCCGCACAAAGCTGTGAGAGCGTGAAAGTGAAAGTCGCTCAGTCACGTCTGACTCTCTGAGACCCCATGGACTATAGGGACTATATGGTTGTTGTCCATGCTTTGGCGTGTCATTCATGCTCATCGCTAATTCACATCTCCAGTGACCATGCAACTCCTGCTGCATCTCGTTATTTCATGTATTAACAAAAAAGCACATGTATTTTTAAATCAAAAATTTTTTTAAATTTATTTTGGTAACGGTCTAATTATAATTGGTTTCATCCATAATTTCTACATATATTATTCAAGGTATTTAAAAACCTTATTCTGAGAAGGAGTTTATCCTTGCCTTCACAGGACTGCCAAAAGAGTTCATGATTTAAAATAAAAGAAAAAGGATGAGAACTCCAGACCAGGAAGTCTCTTAGGGTCCTCCTTGCTCTAATGTTATGTTCTTTCTGGTACCCCTCAACACCCTTCTACCAGTCATCCACTTAATAGGGAACCTTAGCAAACACCCTCTGCATCCCAGACACAGAGCAGTGAAAGCTACTGGTCCCACTATTGACTGAGCACCTACTGTGTGCAGAACCATTGACAGGCATCTCATAGAATGTGGGAGAGAGATGGTCCCCAACCTTGTTGAGACCCTGGCTTGATGGAGGAGGCCAGGCCCTCACCTCTAGGGTGCCCCCAGTGTGCTCAGGGCCGCTCTGACCCCTGCCTTGGCAGAGGAGACTGAACACGTAGGTTGACTTCACTGAGAAAAATTGCAAGGTCTGCAACAGAGAGGCCAGCTCTCCCAGTCTCATGGCTGTGGCTGCTAGTTCGGACCTGAGGAAGGGTGTTCAGAGGAGAGCCTGAGGGGTTTATGCCCAGTCCCAGTCACTTCAGTGAGACAGATGTCCCTGTGGAGACCAGCACTGACCCCTCACCTCCTGCCCTGTCTCTTGTTCAGACACCATCTGGCTACACATCCGGTCCCAGGGCCAGTGGACCAACAGGTTGTTTGAGTCCTTCAAGAAATCAGACCCAGTGTTCTGTGGTTCCAAGAGGCTCTCGAGGAGGTTGGAGATGAAGAGGAGTCAGAGGAAGTCTCAGGTAAGTGACTGAAGGGGAGAAAGGGTCCACCATGGTGACAAACCCATGGGGACCAAGTTGCCTTCTTAGCTGGCAACCCCTGCGCAATTGTGAACACTGGCTAGGACAGCACAGAGGGTAGGCCAATTGAGAATGTGTGGTCCAAGAGCCTCCTGGAAGCCAGACCACACCTGATCCTTCCTGGTCTAGTGTGCTCCATTAGAAGGCAGGGGCCAAGGCAAAGAGGGGGAAATTGAGAGGAGAAAAATCCATTTCTACCTCTCTGCTCTAGTACTTTCTAACTGTATCGACTTGGGCACATCTTTTAGCCTTACTGAGCCTCAAGTTGTTCACCTATGAAATAGAGGTGGTTCCTGTCCTTGGCTTTCCTTTCTAACATGATTGTTTTAAGGACCCATGGAATGTATGCATGTAAAGTATTGCATGAACTGGCAGCGTGGTCCAGGTGGACCATTCATTATCCCTATCAGCATGTCCACCACCACCATTATCATCATCACCACCATGAGTTTAATAATCTTTTGAGCCCTGATAAAACCCATACAATTGACAAACTGCCAATGAATACAGGCTCTGGGAGGCTTGGGAGGAATGCAGAGAGGTCAGAGCAGCACTTGAAGAAGCAGGAATCGATGTAGAAGGCTGAGGGTGCCTAAACACTAGAAGGCTGTGCCACCAGGCCTGGAATCAGGTTAATAAGTGGAAACCCTGCTGAAGGTCAAAGGAAGAGATTCCCCCAGGCTGACCCAGCCCTTCCTTGCCCTCGTGGAATATAAAGTCCAGAGAAGGAACCAGGTGGAATCCTGCCTGGCCAGACCAGAGGGCCCTTCTAGAAAGTGCCAAGAGCAGAACTTTGGGGAATGGAGAGGTAGGTAGAAACAGGCAGGGTGTTCTTTCCTGTTAATCAGGGGAAACCTCTTGAAGGAGGAAGCTGATTTTCAAAATGAGGTGAGTGTTGGCACACTGCGAATTGGTGGGTAGATGTACTAAAAGCTGTGTTTCCTTGGGGTCTTAGGCACCACTGCCAAAGAGTAAATTGGCACAGACGTTCTGGTGGACAGTCTGGCTATATGTGTCTGCATTTTAAATATCTATACACAGCAGCTTAAAAGTGAAAGTGTTAGTTGCTCAGTCAGGTCTGACTCTTTGTGACCCCATGTACTGTAGCCCGCCAGGCTCCTCTGTCCTTGGAATTCTCCAGGCAAGAATACTAGAGTGGGTAGGCATTCACTTCTCCAGGGGATCTTCCCCACCCGGGGATGGAACCTGGGTCTCCCGCACTGCAGGCAGATTCTTTACCATCTGAGCCACCAGGGAAGCCTTCCTACCCAATGACTTAGCAATGCCATTTTTAGGAGTTTAATCCTAAAAAGCTATTTGGACATGTATGCAAGCTCATTAACCACTTCATTCATTCATTCACTTAGCAAATATTTAGGGCTTCCCTGGTAGCTCAACTGGTAAAGAATCCACCTACAATACAGGAGACTTCAGTTCGATCCCTGGATTGGGAGGTTCTCCTGGAGAGGGAAAGGCTACCCACTCCAGTATTCTGGCCTGGAGGATGCCATGGACTCCATGGGACTGCAAAGTGTCAGATTCGACTGAGCAACTTTCACTTCATTTATTGAGCACAGGATCTACTGTTTTCCAAGTACTACTCTAAATGCTGGAGATTCGTCAATAAGCAAAATACCCATTGTCACTGCTTCCAGTCCGGAGAGGGTGGTGGACAGTAAATACACAATAGAGACATAATGTGTCACATGGTAATAAAGACCATGAAGAAAATAAGTCAGAGTAAAGGGGAAGAGCTGTTTTATACACCATGGTTGTTAACAATAATGAGAAAATGAGTATAATCAAAATGCCCAACAATAGGGAAGCAGTTTTAAAAATTATCAATCACCCAGAAGGTAAGTTGCCCAAAAAAGATTATGTAAATGTATATGCATTAGCATGTAAGGCTAGCCAAGATGTAGTAAGTGGAAAAGCCAAGTTACAAAGTAGTATGTTCCGTTTATGTGAAAGTGCATGTGTGTAAGTCTGGAAGGACAGAAAATGGTTAGAGAAGTTGTGTTTTCTGTTCAGGGTGCTTTTTTACTTTATCCTTTAAAATTCTGTAGTTTCTGAGTTTTTGTTTTAAATTGTATTGATTTATGATTTGAATAATAAAGCAATATTTGTTTTGAAACCAAGCCGGGCGTGCAGCCCCAGCCCATCGATTTCCGAGCCTCAGCACAGAGTGCAGTAGCCTCCAGCAAGGAGGTGACTGTGGAGCTGACATCCTACAGGCCGGAGGGAACTCCGTGGCGGGAGCACGAAGGCATGGTGAACATGGGGACAAAGGATAGGACTCGGGCACAGAGGGAAGCTGCAGCCGAGGACCGGGTCCTGGTAAGGCTGAAGAAGCTGGGGCTGGGGGTTGGAGAGCCAAAGATTTTTCTCCCAGGAATGGTGGGTGGGTCCTTGGAACTTGGAAGAGAGGGGCCCAGTCAGGAAGGACCCCACACCACATGGTGTTTCTGCAGCCTCTCACCTGTATGGCAGGCATACAGGTAACTTTTACCATATTTACTTCCCATAGGTAATATTTCCCACTGAATATTTCTCCTTACATCCCAACAGTACTTTAAACTTAATTGTATTTTAAAAGGACTCTTTAGATTAGTGTGTTTAATGGAAAATCAGTATCATGTGCCATAAAAAAGATAAGTATAAAAGCAAAAACAATGTTATTAAATTCTTGCCAGATGTTTCTGCCTGTTAAATGAGGCTCTGAGCCTGAAGCTGCTGTCTTCGTCTTGTTCCCTCTCTGTCTCTGTCATGCTCTCCATTTCTTTCTTTCTCACATCGTTAAAAGGAAAAAAAAAAGAAGAGGGAATAGTAAGTGTTAGAAGTTAAGGGGATATAATAACCATGATGTAAGGCTTTCTCCTTGCAATAAGAAGGAATTTTTTTTAAACTGTTAGAGGAGTAGCCCTCTCACAGTGCACCTCCTAAAATAACCATCACAAGTAGTTCAAGGCCAGCACCATGGAGGACACAAAATTCAGTTGCCCCTGGACAAAGGAGCAATGTGCTGTGATGTGGTGAGCGCAGGACAGGCAGACAGAGACCCAGGCTCCACCCCACCCTCTACTCAAGGGAACTTTAGTGAGTCATTGTCACACTCCCAGATTCATCTCTTCTGTGAAAGGAGGGATTTGCCTGGATGATTGTGAAGGTCACTCCTAACCAGAGAGACCTTCAGCACAGGCCTCTGAAGCCCTTTTGTGGGCCTGTTTCCTTCATCTTCAGGGAGGAAGCACATGAACCTCAAGGAATCTGGTCTGGCTGTGCTCAGCGCTGGAGGAGTGAGGCAGAGTAGACAGAGGAGGCCTGCTCCCTGCCCTCAGGTGGCTCCCCATCGGCGAGCCCACGGCAGGGTCCCCAGGGCAGGGTGAGCTGTGAGCCAGGCCAGCACCTGGTTTTTCTGCCCGGAGACCCTGGGCAAAGACTCTAGGAAGGTGGCCACTCCAAGCAAGGTGCACACTGAGGGATGCGCAGGAATTTGCCAGCTGGGGAAAAGGAAAGTGTGGTGTGCTCTAGGCCCAGGGAAAGCATGCTCACGGCCAGGGTGTGTCTGGAAACATGAAAGCAATCAGATGTAGCTGAGCCCACGAGGCAGGCGGGCTGAGTGTTCTCCTGTCACACCTGAAGCTGACTTGTATTGGGCCACAAGAGCGATTGTTAAATTTTCAGGAATTTTGAGAGCCTGTTTTTTTTTTTTTTCTTATTGTTGTTGTTATTTATTTTTTATTGTTGGCTGTGCTGTCTTCATTGCTTTGCTTGGGCTTTCTCTAATTGCGGTACCGGGACTTCTCATTGCAGTGTCTTCTCTTGTTGTGGAGCACGGGCTCTAGGCTTACGGGCTCAGTAGTTCCAGCATGCCAGCTCAGTAATTGGGGCTCAAGGGCTCTAGAGCATGAGGTGGGTGGGGGAAGCCAGTTATTAAAACCAGTCATTGGTGGGAGCGGTGATGACAGTGTTTACATCAGAAATCTCGACACTAACAATCAGGAATTTGTTTTTGGTGGTCCTTTCTTCTGAGGAGTCAGTTTACCAGCACATCACTGATGTTTTCCCTCAAAAGTGCCCCATGCTCCTTGGAATGGTTTGGATAGAAAAGGCAATCCCCTTTTTGTAAGGTTGCTCAGACTGCAAGGGCGAGTAAACCTCTGAGAAATGCCTGGCCCACCCACTCCCAGAGACCCACTTTCTCTGCTCTATGCTCTGCAGGTCTCCGAGATGTGCTCTGAGAACCACCAGTTCTGTAACATCAAGGTGAGCGGTTCCGGGGGTGGCCGTGACCAAAACCACTGCCCCAAGCGGAGGACAAAGCCTCTGCCCACGGGGAGGGCTTGCTGGGGCCCTCAGTTCCCGTGTTCTTCAGTCCCCACAGCCTGACTCCCAGGTCTCCAGATAATGGGAATCAGACCCCCGCCCACCCTCACAGGGCACACGGCTGTGCTGGTTGGACCCTGCTCTCACCAGATCTGCACGTGGGAGTTCTAGGGTGCTCCCAGACTCGAGCGCAGAGCGCAGTGTGTGAACAGTGCTCTGAGCAGGAGCCACTGACTTCCGGGTTCCAGCCCAGGAGACAACTGCCTGCATATACAGGGGGTCTGAGGTGTTGGGGTCCACTTCTCACCCGCCCACCCATCCCTCTCTCTCCTCCAACCCCTCCTGTGTGCAGTGCTACATCGATGGCCCTTATGGGACTCCCACTCGCAGGATCTTTGCCTCCGAGCATGCTGTGCTCATTGGTGCAGGCATTGGCATCACGCCCTTTGCCTCCATCCTGCAGAGCATCTTATACAGGTGGGTGGGCAGGCTGTGGTCCTGCCTGTATCCTGGGGCAGAATCCTGAGAGATGCCCACCCCTCCCCACTCCCTTGTCACCTGTCTCCATCTCCCCTGTTACCTCTTTCCTCTTGTATTTCTCCTCCTGCTCTTTTTTGGGGTCTCATCCCTCCCCCTGCCACCCCACCCTCCCTCCCTGTCGCCTGCACTGTTCTCTGGGGTCCTGAGAAATCTCATACTCACCCCAAACTCAAAACCCCCTCCTGTCCCCTCCCCTCAGACACCAGAAGAGAAAGCACATTTGCCCCAGTTGCCAGCACTCCTGGATGGACAGTGGTCAGGACGAGGATATGAAACTCCACAAGGTGAGTGAGTACTGCCTCCTACAGGCAGGACTCCAGAGCTTCTCCCCAGACACCAGAGCCAGTTCCTCCCTGCTCAGCTTGTCTCTCCACCTGGAGAGACACTCTGGGCCCTGAAGGCAGGCCTCTCATTAAAGAACACAGCCTGAAAGTCAGGCAGCCGGGATGCAGTCACAGCCATGATGCTTGCTAGCCGTGGCCTGATGGTGGTTTTAAAAATAAAAATGCCAGCTGAGCTAACTGGCCACGGCCAATACAGTATAGTAATGCATATATATGGAATTTAAAAAGATGGTAACGATAACCCAATATGCAAAACAGAAAAAGAGACACAGATGTACAAAACAGACTTTGGGAGTCTGTGGGAGAAGGCAAGGGTGGGATTGTTTCAATGAACAGCATTGAAACAAGTATACTATTAAGGGTGAAACAGATCACCAGCCCAGGTTGGATGCATGAGACAAGTGCTCAGGGCTGGTGCACTGGGAAGACCCAGAGGGATGGGATGGGGAGGGAGGCAGGAGGGGGGATCGGGATGGGGAACACATGTAAATCCATGGCTGATTCATGTCAATGTATGGCAAAAACCACTGCAATATTGTAAAGTAATTAGCCTCCAACTAATAAAAATAAATGAAAAAAAAAAAAAGAAAATGCTTGCCATTTGAAAATTCATTATTCTGTGTAAGCCACTCAAAAGAGTTTCTTAAAAAAAAAAAAAAAGTTCTTCTGGCTTAATAAGCTTAAGAGCTCAGAACACTGCTTGCTGTGAGCAATACATTATTAGGGAAAGCTCTGACCTGGCAGTCTAGAACCCGAGTTCCGGTCCCATGCTGCTCTGTAGCCTCATTCTTACCTCTGTGAGCCTCAGTTTGCACCCCCATCCCACTCCACTCCCACCACCCCAGTTAAATGGGAATGGTAGTGTGTGCCGTGCTAAAAGCAGGGCGGTCACATGCGGGAGCCTGGGGAGCACAGATAAGAGTGAATGAAGTAAACCCCCCACCCCCCACCCTGATCTGGGCCCTTCTCCCTAGGTGGACTTCATCTGGATTAACCGAGACCAGCAGTCTTTCGAGTGGTTTGTGAGCCTGCTGACCAAACTGGAGATGGACCAGGCCGAGGAGACGCAGGAGGGTAGGAGAGGGATGGGGCTGGAGGATGATGGGGTGGGGGGCGGGGGGCGGTGGAGTTCAGGGTCTCTGTAAGAAAGTGTTTATTCTCTTCCTATCAGAAATGTAGGGGAGAGGGAGCTGTTTTTCCCCCTAATAAACCATAATAATTTGTGAAACTTAAGAGAGGGGGGGGAAAAACCCATTCATAATCCCATCTAGCTACCCAGGCATTTTGAAGGATTTCCTTCTGATACTTTTTTCTTATTCACATTTCATAAAAATGTATAGCCTGTTTCCCTGGTAGCTCAACTTATAAAGAATCTGCCTGCAATGCAGGAGACCTGGGTTCATTCCATGGGTTGGGAAGATCCCCTGGAGAAGGGAACAGCTACCCACTCCAGTATTCTGGCTTGGAGAATTCCATGGACTGTATAGTCCATGGGGTCACAAAGAGTCAGACACAACTAAGCGACTTTCACTTTCAATTTCCACCCATTTCTCTTTTTTAAATGACATTTCTTTTTGTTCAAAATGAGCGCTTATTAAAAAGTTAGATTCCCAGCCCTCATTCCAGACCTTTCAAATCAGATTCTATGGAAGTAGGACTAGAGAAGTTACATTTTAACAAGCTTCTCAGATAATTCATATTCATGCTTCTTTAAGAAATTTTTTGAGGGATAAGTTATGTACAGTAAGATTCATCAATTTAAGTGTCCAAAGAATATAATGGCACTTTGACAAATGTGTCCAGTCGTATGACCTTAAAAGCAGGGTGGTCTCATGAGGGAGCCTAGGGAGCACAGTCAAAACATGGGCCATTTCTTTTACCCCCAAAGCTCCCTCATCTCATTTTGCATCAACACCCTCTCTCCACTTACAGCCCTTGGCAACCAGTTATCTGCTTTCAGTCATGATAGTTTTGCCTTTTCTAGAATTTCATAACAGTGGAATCAAATAATATTCATGTAAGTCTTTTTAAACTTCTTTCACTTAACATAAAACCTTTGAGATTTACCCATGCTGTTGCATCTTTCAGTAAGTAGTTAATTCTTTTTTGTTGTTGAGAAGTGTTCCATTTTATGGACATACCACAATCTGTTTTTCCATTCAGTTGTTGGTGGATATTAGAGTTATTTCCACTTTTTAGCCACTTTTGACTCTGAAAGTCTTTGTGTGGACATATGATTTCCATTTCTCTTGGGTTGATACTTAGAATTGGGATTGCTGGGTAGTATGGAATGTGCTCAGTTTTACTTTATAAGAAACTATCAAATTGTTTTTCCCAAGTGACTGTACCATTTTGTATTTCCATCAGTAATGGAGTTCCAGTTGCTCTACAACCTCATCAACTACAGCCTCATTTGATATTGGCAGTCTTTTTAATTTTAACTCATCTAGTGGGTGTATAGGGGTATCTCAATATGCTCTTTTTTGTCTGTTTTGGTTTTAATTTTTTTAAATTGGAGGGTAATTGCTTTCCAATGTTGTGTTGGTTTCTGCTCTACAGCAACGTGAATGAGCCATAAATATACATCTACCCCCTCCTTCCTGGGCCTCCCTTCCCTGCCCATCCCACCCCTCTAGGTTCAAAATACTCTTTTTCAAAAAAATTTTTTATTTATTTTTTATTTTAGGTTCAATATACTCTTAATTTGCATTTCCTTAATTGCTAATAACATTGAAGATATCTTCATGGTCTTGCTGTGTATGCCTTATTTATAAAGTGTCTGTTCAAATATTTTGTTCTCTCTTTAAATCCAATGTTTTTCTTGTTTTCACTAAGCTCTGGGAGCTCTTCATATATTCTGGAAACAGCTCTATAACCAGGCGTACATTTTATAAATATGTTCTCCCAGTCTGTGGTTTGTCTTTTCATTTTCTTAAACTATCTTTTGAAGAACAAAATTTTGAAATTTTAATGATGTCCAATTTATCAGATTTTTTTTCTTGTAGAATTCATGCTTTTTGTGTTATATCTAAAATCTTTGCCTTACATGAGGTCACAAGTGTTTTATGTTTTCTCCCAGAAATTTTATAGCTTTAGCTCTTTATTTAGATCGGTTTTATAATGAATTCAACAAGGTCCAGGATATACAGTCAACATGTGAAAGTCAATTCTATTTTTATTTGTCGTTGTTGTTCAGTTGCTCAGTTATGTCCAACTCTTTGTGACCCCGTGGACTGCTGCATGCCAGGCCTCCCTGTCCTTCACCATCTCATGGAGTCTGCTCAAACTCAGGTCCATTGAGTCCATGATGCCATCCAACCACCTCATCCTCTGTCATCCCCTTCTCCTCCTGCCTTCAATCTTTCCCAGCAGCAGGATCTTTTCCAACAACAAATAATTAATATTTGAAAGTCTTTAAAATACTAAAAGCATGAAATGCTTAAGGATAAACTTAGTAAAATATGAGCAAGATCTGAACACTAAAAACTATAAAACATTTCTGAGAAATGGTTTTTAAAAAAATAGTCCTTGTACTTGGAGTTTGTTGACCTTCTCAGGACTTTGTTTGTTGATCTTCTCAGGACTTAAGAGTTTTCATCAAATTTGGATAAATTTCAGCCATTCTTCCTTTGCTGATCTTCTCAGGATCTTCCTTTGTTGATTTTAAAAAAATAGTCCTTGTACTTGGAGTTTGTTGACCTTCTCAGGACTTTGTTTGTTGATCTTCTCAGGACTTAAGAGTTTTCATCAAATTTGGATAAATTTCAGCCATTCTTCCTTTGCATATTTTTTTCTGTCTCCTCTGCCCCTTCCTGTCACTTCAGTTACACAGATGTTATACTGATATCTCACAGGCCATTGGGAATCTGGTTGTTGGTTTTTTCCCACTCAACCTATGCCACATTTTAGGTAGTTTCTGTTGCTATGGTTTCAAGTACATCTTTTGTTCTGCAGTATAGTACCGTACAGCGCAGTGCTCAGTCCTACTGGACGCTTTGTGACTCCAGGGACTGTAGCCCTCCAGGTTCCTCTGTCCATGGGGATGTTCCAGGCAAGGATACTGGAGTGGGTTGCCATTTCCTACTCCAGGCGATCTTCCTGACCCAGGGATCAAACTGGATGTCTCTGGCGTCTCCTGCATTGGCAGGCAGATTCTTTACCACTGAGCCACCTGAGATCCTTCCAATTCTAGTAAGAGTCCCTCCAGGTTTTTAAAAATAGGTATTGAGAAGCTGATTCTAAAATTAATATGTAAAAACCAAAAGACCTAGAATAGCTATTAATCCTATCCATTGTGTTTTTCATTTCTGTTATTGTGTTTTTCTTCCACAGAACTTCTGTTTGGGTATCTTTTATGTCTTCTACTCTCCTCATCATGGCCCTTTGTTTTGTCTTTACATTCTCAAGCATGTTTATAATATATGTTGTAACATCATTGTCTAAGTCCATCATCTCTGACATTTCTGGGTCTGTTTCTAATTACTAATTTTCTCCTGGTTATGAATTGTATTCTCCTGTTTTTTTTTTTGCATGCTTGATAATTTGTTATTGGATGTCATGAATTGTGAATCACATGTTGTCCTGTTCTGGATTTTGTGGTATTTCTCTAAATAGTACTGTACTTTGTTTGGGTGCACAGTTACATTATTTAGGATGATTTGGATACTTTCAAGACTTGCTCTGTAAATTCTGTTAGGCTGAGTCCAGAGCAACCTTTATGGTGGGTCTGATTCAGCCCCAGAGCTAAGGTGCTACACCTCTGAGGACTCATTCTGCTGCCTTGTATATTACAAGCTCTCTGCATCCTTGATGATGGAATACAGATTATTCCCAGCTCCGGTTGAGCTCCAGGCACTGTGGCACCTCATGTTTCCTGGTAGTTTTCTTTCACGTGTATATAAACTAACCCTCTGCCGAAGACCGAGGGGGAGCTTGGTGCAGCTTTCTAGAGCGGTGAGTCCCTGTCCTCCCTTCCTCTTTCTCTTCTTCCTTCTCTCTCTCTGTCTTGTCTGCAGGTGCCTTTCTTCTAGTTTTGTGCCTGGCACGTCCTAGCTGTCTTGGCCTCTCTCAACTCCAGTATCTGTCTCCTCAACTCAGCCGTAAGGCTCACTTCATTATTTTCTCTCTCAGCGAAGACAGTTCTGCACAACTTGTGGATCAGTGTCTGGGAACCGTTGTTTTATAGATCTTGCTCATGTTTCTAGTTGTTCAAGAAGAGAGAGTGTTATGATTCCTTTTACTCACATATGGTTTTAAAAAACTCTTTCATTAATTATTTATTTGACTGCACGGGGTCTTAGCTGTGCGTGGGGTCTTTTCTGTAGTTGTGGTAGGCAGGCTTCTCTTTTCGTGGAGCCTGGGCTCTAGAGTGCACGGGCTCGGTAAACACGAGTGCGGGCTTAGTCGTCCCACAGAATGCAGGATCTTAGCTCCCTGACCAGGGGCCAAACCCACGTCCTTTGTACTGGAAAGTAGGTTTTTAGCCACTGGACCACCAGGGAAGTCCCTCCAATGCTGATTTTTAATAGATGTAATCTGTAAGTAGAGATGAACATATTTATTTATTTGTGGTGTGTGTTCAATATTTTTCCTGATGAAGTGGCAATCAAAAATTCCAGAAAGTGGTCTAAGGTAAAGATTATATAGCTTGGCATGTACAAATTCTTTTGTGGATGGTCCTTTCTTTTATATGTTTGTTAAATTGAGATGCTTAAAGTCCTCCTCCAGCCCATGCAGTCTCCCCTCCCCACCCAGAAAGTGTTGTACCCTACATTTTTTACTAAGCAATATATGATAACATGTTTCTCTGGGATACATAGTCGTCCTCTTGAGACATTTTTGTGGAATACTGTGGTTTTGTACTGTACTTAAAGTTGATCTGTTAGTCACTATTTTGTTTTGTTATGCTTTACTTGTGGAAAATCTTATAGAAGAAGGAACATTTTTAGATATGCTTCTAACTTCAAGAGAATTGGTGAGGTTTTTTTATACTGTTGAGTTCACTGGAACTAGATATTATTTGGCTGTTTAATTATCACAGGGTTGCCATGAGTAAATTCAAATTTCTATGATAAACATAGTTTATAAGCTCAAGTAATCAAACAGAGTTTTCTACAAAAACATTCCAACACATGTAGTTTACTATAATAAACATCCAGAGCCTTAAAGCACAAGTCAACAATCTTTGGAAGATGACAATTAAACCCTAGATGTTGCAATAAAGCTTCTTGCCCTTTCTTGTAAATAATAATTAAAGCAAATATGTATATAGCATTGACTTTGTTCTAAATGCTTAAGTATTTTAATTCATATAAGAAATGTCCTTTTATGATGATAGCCTCAGGGGAAGTTTAGATTTAATTTAAATTTTCTGGTTACTGGTATATAAATATTTACTGTTTGCTTCTTCCTAATCTATGTAAGCAAAGGGTAACAGCGAACCCAGTGCTTTGCATTCTCAAAGTCACTTGAGTCAACAACTTTGCTACCTCGAATTTCTTCCAAGGTTTCTCATTAATGGCAGCTGAAGCACATGGCCTCTGATTTAAACTTTAATCATATACCAAGGTTTGAGTTAAAGAATTTGTGGTTTATAATTTTTGATGTCTTTAAGTTTCAGTCATTTTGTTTGGCGTGACTCTTCTACTGTAACCCAACATAACTCTAGAACCTTGAGCACCTTGTTTTGCCTCTACTTCCTGGTCTGAAAAATATGGAAACTAAGTCCCTAGCTCTTAGGATTGCCATGAGGATTGGATGAGAGGTCATCTGTATAGCACCCGGAACAGGGGCTGGAGCTTAATACCTGCTCAGTGAGTTAGCAGTAGCAGAAACAGTGCTGGGATTAGCAGTAGCAGTGGTAGTAACTGCTCACTGAGTTTAATGTTAGAAGTAAGAATGGCAGTGGTAACTGCCCCGTAAATTTAATAGTAGTGGTGTATCAGTACTAGTAGTACTTAATGACTTGTCTAATGAATAGTACAGTTAATGGTTTGCCATAAATTACTCAACCGCGCCCCTACTACGGGACATTTTGTTTATTCCCACTTCTTTGTCATCATAAGTAAAGCTGCAATTAATATGCATGTGCACAGAGATTTTTTTCCCCTTTCTTTGGATGATTCCCTTAAGGGAGTGTCCCAGAAATGGGAGGACGGTCTTGAACACAAGTGTCTTGGAGAGAGTGAAGACGTCCACAGCACCTCCTCCTCCCTCCCACCCTGGTGTCTCCTCATCTCCTTTTTCACCCCCATGTGGGGGCTAGTGACTGTGCGGGAGGGGGAAGAAGGACCAGGGTTCTTTGGGGTGGGCATCCCTTACGGTACGTCTCTTTCCCTCCTGCGCCGCCAGCCCTGCTCAAGTTCAGCGATGTGTGAGATAAAATGTGGTGTCCCTCTTAGCGTCACTTGCATTAAGAATTTTTTTTTTATTGGAGTATGGTTGCTTTACAATATTGTGTCAGTTTCTACGGTACAGCAAAGTAAGCCAGCTATATGCGTACATAGATCCCGTCTGTTTTGGATTTCTTTCCCATTCAGAGAAAGGGCTATACAGTAGGTTCTTATTAGTTATCTATTTTATGCATAGTGGTGGATATATGTTGTAGAGCTTCCCAGGAGGCACTAGTGGTAAAGAACCTGCCTGCCAGTGCAGGAGACATAAGAGACACAGGTTTGATCTCTGGGTCAGGAAGATTCCCTGGAGAAGGGAATGGTAACCCACTCCAGTATTCTTGCCTGAAGAATCCCATGGACAGAGGAGCCTCATGGGCTACAGTCCATGGGGTCACATTGAGTCGGATACAACTGAAGCAACTTCAATCATGAGTGCACATATATATGTCAATCCCAGTCTCCCAGTTCATCCCACCCTCCTTCCTCCTTTGGTGGCCTTATGTTTATAGGGCCATTTGCATTTTAACAGTGGCTGAGATTTTAAGCCAAAGGAAAAGTGGGCTAATAAAACAGTAGAGAACAAGCTGGGATGGCCTGAATCCTTGAGGGAGAGGCAGGGATGTGGGGCAGCACTCAGCAGTCTTCTCTCCTTCCTGGCACACAGGGAAAGTGATTACGTTTGTCTGCCACCTCTGGGATCACAGAGGAAACTGCTTGAGCACAGAGATGCCCACTGAATGCACCAGTTCCTAAAGCTGGTGGGATCAACAGCTCACAGACCTGTCCCGTTGCAGACATAGAGCTGTGGACACTCACGCCTAATGGGTCTCCTTGATGCCAGCCTCTGCCCTGTCCCTTCAGTCCTCTGACGCCTTTCCCTGAAATGCCCTTTTCATCTCATCATGCCCTGCTCCAGGACCCTCTTCCTGCCCTCCTTCGCTAGCAGGGCATTCCAGATCCTTCCCATTCTGGCCTCAGTGTGTATTCAGTCCTGTCCCCTGTCACGCCCATTCAAGGATGCTCTGTCCCAGCCTGGCAGTCACATCGTGACCCACCAACACCAGTCTCCTGCCCTTGGCTCCTGCTGCTCCCTTCTGAGCGTACCTTCCTCTCACCTCCCCTTTGAGTCTCACCCACCTGCCAAGACCTCACCCAGTCTCCCCCAGCTCGGGAAGCAGCCCTGTCTGCTCCCGCCTTCCCTGTATATCAATAGCATTTGCCCTCTGATCCACTCCCAGGTGGTTCAGACGGTAAAGAATCCGCCTGCAATGCAGGAGACGCAGGTTCAATCCCTGGGTTAGGAAGATCCCCTGGAGAAGGGAATGGCAACCCACTCCAGTATTCTTGCCTGGAGAATCCCACAGACAGAGGAGCCTGACAGGCTACAGTCCATAGGGTCGCAAAAAGTTGGACATGACTAAAGTGACTTAGTATGCATGCACACACTCAAATGTGAGGTCTAGCTCCTGGGGTGGTTGTAAGGCTTACATTGGACAGTGGCTATAAGGTAACTCGTGAATGCCGTGCAGCTCAAGCAGCCCAAGGTGACCATCTTTCTCTTCTATGGTGTTGGTCAGATGGAGGTACTGGATGAACACGTTAGCTGATGGTATTTGTATGAGTCCCCCTCCAAGCCCTGGGGCAGAGTGGCTGGCGTCCTGCCCTGTCCCCATCACAGGTGCTGGCCCCTCAGCCCTGCCCTCTCCTCCCACCACGTAGGCCGTTTTCTGGAGCTGCACATGTACATGACCTCTGCGCTGAGCAAGAACGACATAAAGGCCATTGGTCTGCAGATGGCCCTCGACCTCCTGGCCAAGAAGGAGAAGAAGGATTCCATCACGGGCCTCCAGACACGCACCCAGCCTGGGCGGCCTGACTGGAACAAGGTAAAGGCCACCTGGAGTCCTGAGGCCTGCAGGGACTAGTGGGGCTGAGAGCCGGAGGCACTGGCTAGGAGATTTGGGCCAAGCAACCAGAGGCAAAGCTTGGGACCAGCATCCAGAGTCCAGCTAGGATCTCAGGGCTGGAATGGGAATCTATGTTCTGGCTCCATCACTACCTCACTTTGTTCCACCACTAGCCTCTGTTTCCCCATCTGATCACAGAGGAAGTTAGTCCATGGGACCTCTAAGGCCCCTCCCAGCCTGCAAACACCCTGCAGACCAGAGTCCAAAGGCCCCAGTGGACAGAGTTCTGGGGAGATATCAGGCCTTATCCCAGTCTTTCTATTTTATTCCTCAGATTGATTTTATTATTATTTTTCCTCCCTGAGCACTTACCAGTTGGGGTGCAGTGTTTGCCTGAAATGACCAGAAGGTATTGCTTTTCAAACTGCTATAGGTGGTCCATGTTTAGATGGTAAGAGCTGGTGGGGAAGGGATGCCAGCAGGCCTTGAACACCAAGAAAACTTTAGGCAAGGAAATTCTTAAGCAGAACTTGGGGTGGAAAACGGTCCTCCCTGGGGAAGAAAGCCTGACTTCAGGACAGAGGCGTTTTGCTGGAGGCCTGTGAGCTGGCGTGAAGTTGGGGTGTTGGGGCTCAGTGTGCCCGCTGGGCTCTGCCATTGCCCCCCAGCACTGCAGCTGGTTAGTACATGTCTCCCCCATGGATGCAGCCCTTTAAGTGGAGGGCCTGGGTCTTATCTGCTTCTGGTCCAGCCCTCCCTGGGGTCTGGGTCAGGTTATACATTGAGCAAATGGCCCCTAAACTAATGGCCGAAGCCAAGCAGCTGTGCCCTGGAGCTCCTCGTGGGGAGGACAGCCACCCCGGCCCGTCATGCCCTCAGTCCCACCGGGGGAGTCACTGGGCGGGTCCGAAGTCCCCCTCTTCTCCCTCTGCCCTTCCCTCATTCTGCGGACTCTAGGTGTTCCAGAAGGTGGCCGCTGAGAAGAAAGGCAAGGTGCAGGTCTTCTTCTGTGGCTCCCCAGCTCTGGCCAAGATCCTCAAGGGCCACTGTGAGCAGTTCAGCTTCAAGTTTTTCCAAGAGAACTTCTAGCCCTGCCTCTCCCAGTTCTGCCCAAACCCACCCTGCCCGCCAGCCTGATCAGACTGCTGCTAGTGCCCTGCAGGGACCAGCCTCAAGAGGACCCAGCAAATCCAGCTCCACATGCATAACAGGAGGCCCTAGGAGGCAGATGGACTTCCTTGAGAGCCCAGGGGGAGGGCGGGGCCTTGTGGGGTGCTGCTGTGAGTTTGGGAATTGCTGTGAGGCTGGGCAGACTTGGTCGGGGGGTAGAGGGGTGGAGGTGACGTGGTTGGGGAGCACAGGGGGCCTTCCAAGGGCAACCTGTCCTTCAGAAGTCCTCTGAGGACACCTTCCCTCCTACTACAGTGGCCCCAGACCCACCTGATCATCATGATCATTCCGGAACTTACACACACACAGCATTTTATTATGAAAATGTTCAGACATACAGAAAATTTAAAGACTCATCCAGGGAACAGTGTTACCCACTTTTTATATTCCTCAGTTAACATTTTGCTGTGTTTGGCTGACTGCATATTTTCTATCTCCCCCTCCCTCTATTCTGGAGAAGGAAATGGCAACCCACTCCAGTATCCTTGCCTGGAAAATCTCATGGACAGAGGAACCTGGTGGGCTGCAATCCATGGGGTCGCAAAGAGTCGGGCACAACTGAGCGACTAACACACACACACACTTCCTCTATTCATCCATCAGGCTATCCTGTTTTTCTGATGCATTTCAAAGCACACCTTGCTACTCAGAGGAACCTTCTTTAAAGGTAGATTCCTGGGACCCATGCCCAGAAATTCTGATTCTGCAGATCTGGGGTTGAGACGTGGAATGTGTGTTTTATCCAGAATCCATGTCCATAGGGAGAGATGAGCAGCTAATTTTCTCTTCTCTTTATGATGTTGGCTTCCCATCTCTCTGTATATCTGTGTCCCTTTTCTTCTCTCTGTCTTTCTCCTTGTGTCTCTCCCCTGTGTTGGCCCTTCCTTGCTTGGCATGATGCTTCTCCCTTCTCTCCACACACTGAGTCATTAGAGAAGTGGGGTGGAGACAGAGTCTCGGTGTGTGTTTCCAGGGGAGTCAGAGAAGTCCTGTGCCTGGTAATCTGGCAGGTTGTGGCTTGTAGCTCAGTTCAGCTGTGCCCCAGTGGTGAGCCCTGGAAACCTCCTCAGGTTGTTTCATCTGAAGGATGGGCCTGATGCCCCGCCTCCCCGATCACAGTTGCTGGGGGTGAAATGAGACATTATCAATAGTGCTCAGGATATTCATCCTCTGTCCCTGGGTGGCTCTTTATTGCTCCAGCATCTGAGTCTCTGCATCTTCTATTTCATGAAAGTGAAAGTTGCCCAGTTGTGTCCAACTCTTTGTGACCCCATGGACTATGCAGTCCATGGAATTCTCCAGGCCAGAATACTGGAGTGGGTAGCCTTTCCTTTCTCCAGGGGATCTTCCCAACCCAGGAATCAAACCCAGGTCTACCGCATTGCAGGCGGATTTTTTACCAGGTGAACCACAAGGGAAGCCCAAGAATACTGGAGTGGGCAGCCTGTTCCTTCTCGAGGGGATCTTCCCAACCCAGAAATCGAACCAGGGTCTCCTGCATTGCAGACAGATTCTTTACCAACTGAGCTATGAGGGAAGCCCATTCCCTACTTCGTAGCTCCCTCTCTCTCTGTGCTGGAGCCTCTTTTTGTATCTGTCACTGTCTAGACAGGTATAGATGGCAAGGACAGCAAATACAGAAGCTCTCCTGGGAGACTCGTTGGGGAGGCAGTGTCCTGGGTGGTAGGCAGGGGCAGCAGGGCTGGCCTCACTCCCAGACCTGAGCTGGGTGTTTTCTCTCTGCCCCACACTGAAAGCCCCTGGGGACCTCACAGTTGCCTCACATCCTCTGCCTTGCAGCTGGTCTTGCTGGGGGTTCCATCTCTTCTGTGACAGTCTAAACTCTCCTCCCCAAAGCGGCTTTCAGGGGGTTGGAATCAGGCACTTTCGAATGGGATTGTAGAATATACCTTTCTTTTCTGTGGGTTAGAAGTCCTGGGCACGGAACAGGTAAAGATGACAACCATGATGGTGACACCTCTTAAAAGGGCTGGGCATTAGAGAGGGACCTGGGACACAGCAGGTGAGGGGAGTGCAGAGGACACTTGGAGTCATCTTGTGGGTGACAATGAAATGACATCGGTGAGAGAAGTTCTTTTCAAATAGCAGCAGCAAAAGGGGACTTCCTTGGTGGCCCAGTGGCTAAGACTCTGTGCTCCCAATGCTGGGGGTCCAGGTTTGATCCCTGGCCAGGGAACTAAATCCCACATGCCACAATGAAAAGTTCCCATTCCGCAACTAAGATATCCCACATGCTACTACTAAAGATCCCACACGCCACCACTAAAACCCAGCACAACCAAATAAACTTGTTTTTAAAAAGCAGCAGCAGCAAGAGAAGGGGATGGTGGATAAGGATGTCGAAGTGCACCTTGGGGCAGAGGGCAGGACAGAGCGTGAGGACTGGGACAGAGAGAAGGTGGGACACAGGACATCATATTCCGGATGCAGGAGGAGCAGGAGGAAGAATGCAGGAGGGAGGGTGGGACCCAGCTGTCAGCCCAGGTAACGGAGGCACCCACGCGAGCCCTGTGGAGGGCAGGAAGGAGGGGCACTGGGTCCACGGGGCCTCTCCTGGGGGTGCGCATCACATGTCTGAGAGGCCCGGTGCTGGGGCCTCTGTGCACGGTTGAGTTTCGTTTCCAACAAGCCTGGGATAGACATCTAACTCCCATGGAGAAACTCGGACCAAGAACAGTCAACTTACCAGCCTGGGGTCACACTCCTGGACCCCTGTTTCCTCCTGTTGAGTCTGTGTTTTCGCCTTGTCATCAGACTTGGGAAAGCTTGGGGGGAAAAAAGTGTCATTTAGCGGGGTGTAGATGTAAGCTAAGAGGGTATCCTGATGGGGGACTGGTAAAGAGAATATAGCAAAGTCATGTGGCAAGAGTTTGCAGACCATTCTAGTGTGTGCTAATGGGACTTACACACACACACACACACACACACACACACACACACTCATGCACACAGTCACCATTATCTTACAGTTTGCCCAGGACAACTGTTCATACTCCCCTGAAACACTGGTCCCCCAGTCCGCAGTCCCTTGCTCTCTCATTACAGATTTCCACTGATCTGCCACTGCATACAAATAGCAATTTTATCTTCCAAAGGGCATGGGAGCATGTGGAGGAACTTGCACCTAGATTCTAAAATCCTTGAAGGATCCACAGGTGTGACTTGTGACCATTTGTGTCCAAGGCTTTCTCTCCAGACATATCCTAGTTCCCCACTAGAGGGCGCTGCGGAACCGGCGATCTCAAGAGGGTTTGTTTTGCTGGGAGGGAGGCTGGTTTCCGAATGGTAGTGAATCTGGAAGAGCTAGGAAATAAAGCCCCACCCCAAAGCTCTTTGCTGGAGGCAACAGCTCCATGCCGGGACTCCGGCAGAACCGTGAAGTCAAGAGACTTCATTTTCAAGATTAGAGTTTCTCGGGACTTCGTGGTGGTCCAGTGGTTAAGACTGTGCTTCAGAGTCTCATGCACCTTCACAGGGTGCATGGGTTCCATCCCTGGTCGGGAACTTCCACATGTCCTGAGGCGTGGCAAAGAAGAAAAGTCAGTTTCTCTAGCTGCCACTCTCTTACCCCGACACACAAACACACAAATGCACACACCGCCCTCCACCTCCCCCTCTGCTCCACACCCACACCACACCACACACACACAGCCCTACACCTCCCCACCCTCTGCTCCACACCCACACACACACACACCACACCACACACAGCCCTACGCCTCCCCACCCTCTGCTCCACACCCACACACATACACACACACACAGCCCTACACCTCCCCACCCTCTGCTACACACACACATATGCATGCACACACACATACACACACATGCACACACACGCACGCACACACACACAGCCCTCCACCTCCCCGCCCTCTGCTCCACACCCACACCACACCACACACACACAGCCCTCCACCTCCCCACCCTATGCTGCACACACACACACATACACACACACACACACACAGCCCTACACCTCCCCACCCTCTGCTACACACACACATATGCACGCACACACACACACATACACACACATGCACACACACGCATGCACACACACACAGCCCTCCACCTCCCCGCCCTCTGCTCCACACCCACACACATATGCACACACACGCGCACGCACACACACACACACATACACGCACACACATACACAGCCCTACACCTCCCCACCCTCTGCTATACACACACACATATGCACGCACACGCGCACACACACACCCACACACATACGCGCACACACCTCCCCACCCTCTGCTACACACACACACACACATATGCACGCACACACACACACATACACACACATGCACACACACACACGCACACACACACACAGCCCTCCACCTCCCCGCCCTCTGCTCCACACCCACACCACACCACACACACACAGTCCTCCACCTCCCCACCCTATGCTGCACACACACACACACACACACACACACACACACACCCCACCCCTCCCATCCCTGTGCCCAGTGTACAAGTTCTGGGCTTCCCTCTTTTCTAGCTGCAAGGTCAGAGCAGGTCTGGGGCGGCGGGCTGGAGGGTGGAGGGGTTCACTGGCCCAGGCTCTGCCACCTCACCTCATCATAGGTGACAGGATCGAATATGTGGGCGTACAGATCAGCCGGGCCTTCCATCTGGATGTTTCCTAGATGCCCAGATGGGGGCCAACCTGCCGTTAACCAGAAACAAGTGCATCCCCACGACTGGCTTTTGCTTCTTCCACCCAGGTGTTGGCAGTGCTCTAGGTGAACAGAGAGGGAATGCAGGTGAACTCGAGATCAGGGCGGGTTATTAGGGTGTGTACCGCCCACTCCATCCAGCTGGGAGCTCCCAGAGGTCAGGCCTGTGGCCCCAGGGCCTCCTGTAGACGGAGGGGCCTTGCGCGGATATCAGCTCCCCCAAGGTGAGGGGCTTCTTAAACAGAATCCTCCTCGGGAAGCGTCCTCCGCTTGTAACTGTCACGGCAATCTGGGGAACAAAAGCGAGAACACAAGCCCGCTGAACGAATCGCTTTGCCAGGCTCCACGACGCTGCTCTGCCGTGACGCCAGCTCTGGAGGGGACAGCAGCATCAGTGACACAAACCGTCTGACAGCCTCCCGCACCTGCGGTCTCTTAATACGCTGAGAGCCGGCCGTGCTGAGGAGCGCCGCCGCCTTGCAGACAAGGTGGAGGTGGTTCTTGTTCACTCAGTCATGTCCGACTCTGCGACCCCACGGACTGCAGCACACCAGGCTTCCCTCTCCTTCACCATCTACCCGGGCTTGCTCCAATCCATGTCCACTGAGTCCGTGAGGGCCAGCCAGCCATCTCGTCCTCTGTCCTCCCCTTCTCCTGCTTTCCGTCTTTCCCAGCATCAGGGTCTTTTCTAATGAGTCAGTTCTTCGCATCAGGTGGCCACAGTATTGAAGCTTAGAGAGATTAGCCACTCCGGTCAAGATCGGCTGCGGGCAAACTCTTGGGACCTGTGCAGTGTGGGAAGGCTTTTGCCCTCTGAAATCCAGGAGCGGCCTCTGCATCTGGTCTGTGACCTAGATCTGCCCTGTGACCTCTCGGAGCTCTTCCTGCCTTAGTGAACAGATGAACGATGTGCACATTTAAAAGCTTGTAGGTGCATAGTCTTTCCAAAAGTTACACAGACATGTGTTTTATCTGTTTGCTCTGAGTGAGTGGGAAGGACGGTGTGGGTTGTTCTGTTTTTTTTTTTTTTTTACCTTTTTATTTTCTACCCCTGTATCAATTTTGATGTTTTTATGACAAACATGTATTAGTTTTATAGCTGTATTTTTTTAAAAAAGAAATCCAAAATAGAAGGCTAATTAAAAATTCAAATGTCATGTTTTCATGTGTTTCCATTCCATCTAACAAAAAACAAACAGTGTCTGTGTATCTTGCAGGAAATAAATAGAAATGTGTTGGAAGAGGGTAAGAAGGATATACACCTAACAGTGTCACTTAATTGTGTCTGACTCTGTCTCCTAAAGACCCCTCATGTTGATGAGTTCTCCCATGGGAGTGTTTGGGGCCCTGCTGGCCCTGGGAATGGGCCCCTTCCACTGGGGGGCGCTCCCGCCTCTTCGACAGAGCAAGGCTGCTCTGTGCCCAGATTCAGAATGCAAAGCTGCCAGCCATATGTGCTCTAAGTATTCAAATTAAAGGCCCTTCCAGGCCCAGGGCTGGTCCAGAAAGACTGCCTCGGGGGCACTGACTCTGCTAAACAAATACTCACATTAACCAGCCTTCCTGACAGATTGATGCATCTTTTTATGATCTGTCTTTACAATATGATGACTCTCTCCTTTTAAAAATAAGATTAATTCAGACAAGACATTTATTTTACAGGGAAATCCATCCCGGGGTAGGGGGGTGGGGGGAAGAAGACTCCAGCAGAAAGGCAGAGATGGCTGGAGAAAGAGCACTCTCAAGGAAGCTTCCCGCCTCCCAACATTAGCTCTGTGACAGTGGCCCCAGATTAGCTGCCCTAATCCTACACCACCTGGAATCACCCCAGTTGCATGAGTGTTGCCTCCTGGAGAAAACAAAATAAATCAGGGAGTGGGTTTCAGTGTGTGGTGGTGGGGTGGGGGGGCAGGGCGGGAGGAAGTGAGGGAGGGAATGGGTGTATTATTTTTTTTGGTAAAAGAAAAAAATTCTGAGATTCTCCCAAACTTGTTTGGACATATGTGTATACAGATTAAGCTTGTCTTTAAAGAATAGAGAAGTACATCCAAGGGAAATGAATTACTCGTCTCTGTCTCTGTGTCTGGAATAGCACTGCCATCTAGCAGGTGCTTGGCAGTGGTTTGTGAAGGCTTCTGCGCTGTGATCCCTGTTTCAACTGGTGGCATCAGCAGGTACCCTTGACTCCTCTGTCTCCCCATCTTCCTCCCTCAGCCAGCCACCAAGGGCTGCCAACATGCTTCTCACATCCATTCCCTCATGTGTTGGTACTGCATTGGTTCAGTCCTTCCATAGACTGTTGCCTGGACTATTACATCCATCTCCTGGTTGGTCGTCCTTTCTCCAGCCTCTCTGGGTCTGACCCATCCTCCACACTGTTGCAGATCTGATTAGACCCCTTCCTGTTGCATAACTGTCCTGTCACAGTCATCAGATTACCAAGACTGGCCACAGGCCTTCCTGCATGAGCCCTTGATTCAGTTCTGCAGGCAGTATCATTACTGGCCCTTCTTCCTGTATCTGGCCAACATCCATTTCACCTTCATACTCTAAAAATGCCCTAGAACTCAGCGTTGCCCTGAACCCTATGCCATTTCACACCTTCAAGCCTTTGCTTCTGCGGTGCCTGACATTTGGAGCACGCTTCCCCACCTTCAGATTGAGATCTCAGAACATTTTATCAGCTCATCTGTGAAGACTCCTTGCTGGTCCCTCCCAGCGTGGAACAATCTCCTCTGTGTGATCACATCGGACCTACTTCCACCACAGCACCTGTCGCAGGTAGCAGCTTTATCTGTACCTGTCTGTGAACCCCTTGAGGGTAGGAACAGTGTCTATGCATCTTTGTCTCCTCCATGCCCGGCACACAGTAGGTGATCATGTGTTGGTGCTGGTGACCTGGCACAACCCACTTGAAGCCCCTTCTCTCTCTACTCCCTTTCTCTGCTCTGCTCTGCTCTTCACGGATAAAGAAACTCCGACATCTCTGCCGGCAGACTGGACCAGCCTTACATGTGGATACAGTAGGCAGCTGCCTTCAAGGTGCAACTCAAGGGGTCACTAGAAAGATCCCTGCCTCCCCCGTCTTCCATCCCTCCCACAGTTGCTTCTCTTCTATGAGTGGAGGTCAGGATTCCTATAGGTCGGCCTTCAGCTCCCCCTGTAGAATGAGGAGGTGGGACTCAGGGTCCCTTGTTAACTCCTCGATACTTCCTCCTCCTCTTCCTCATTCTTCTTCTTTCTTCCTCTGACTCAAAAGAGATGAATGACTTAGAAACAGCCAATGAATCAGAAATAGGGGAAAGCAAAAAAAAAAAAAAAAAAGAGTAATTTTGCCAAGTTATTATTCAAAGGAGCTCTCTGGGACCAGGAGCAGAGCAGCGCCATCAATCACCGCGCAGAGCTCTGGGCCTGGGGTGGGGGGAGGTGGCCGTGCTGTCTGTGAACGGCTCTGGGCTCCGTGCGTGAGTGAGCAGCCAGCCCAGGGAAGCTGGGGCCCTCTGCCAGGCACCACAGAGGGAGGGTGGGAGGCCAGAGGGACACTGAAGGGGGACAGGCAGCCCCAAGGCCTGGGACAAGGCTTACTGACCTGCTTTCCTCAACGGGCCAGAGCCCTGGAGCCCGCACTCTGGACTGAACTGGGCCAGCTCTGGGGAAAGCACTATTTGGAGCAGAGGGAAGAGGGATGCGGGAGGCAGGCCTCAAGTCTGGAGCCTCTTCTGCTCAGCTGCTCTCCCCAAGCCTTTGCTACCCTGAGGGAGGCAGCCTTGTCCCAGCAGAAGGGGGCCTGGTTCACGCTCATCCCTGCATCCTAGGGCTTAGCTCAATGCAGTTTCCTTGAATGAGTAAACTGATTTGAGGATGACAAACTTGTTACAGGACATTGTTTGCTTCTCTGGGTTTTTAAAAAATTACTTTACCGTAATTTTTCTGCATAGGTTATCACTGCTTGTTACATTGTAATTATAACCCATTTGGGGCAGAAGGGAAATCTGATTCCTCTCTGTGCACACGTTCCACAAATAGGAAGCCCCTGAAAAATATGTGTGGAAGGAAAGAGGACAGGAGGGAGAGGCAGAACTTCTTGATGGCATCTAAGCTTCCATGCATCCCCATGGTCCCACTGTGCCGTCATCTGGGTCATTGTTGGCCCCAGGCTCTGCGTTAGAGGACATTTTGTAAGTAAGTAAGTAAGAGGACTCACTTACTAGGTGAGTTTGTTGCATTCCTAGGTTCTAGGTGCTGGAGTTGAACAGTGGACAAAAGATTTCAAGGGCTGCTCTGTTTCCTCATCTGTAAAATGGAGACAACAACAATAATGGTACCTGTCAGATAGGAAAGTGGTAAAATGATTAAATAAATTCATGTATATAAGGTGCTTAAGACAGTGCTTGGCAGGTAGTAAGTTTTAATAAATGCTGGTTATTTCTGTCTTAGTGTGTTTGGACTGCTATGGCCCAATACCATAACCTGGAGGTCTTAGAAACTACAGAATTTGTTTCTCACAGTTTAGGAGGCTGGAGTCAGAGATCAGGGTCCCAGCATGGTCTGGTTCTGGTGAGGACCCTCTTCCAAGTTGCCCCTCTGCCATCAGGAGGGGTCTGCTGCCCTTTGTGTTCAGGTCCATTATCACTAGACACATTTGTGAGCCTGATAAACAACCTCCTTCCCAGGGAGGACTACCAGGCACCCAGGAGTCCGCAAACACTGCCCGCCACCCACCTTGTCCCCGGGGAAGACTTGACCAGCTATGTGGACATCACTGTATCGTTTCCAAAAGCAGCAAATCTTCCCCGGCTGCAGGAGGCCCGGGAAGACAGGAAAATGGAATCACAGCCCCTCCAGCTCTTCAGCTCTGCATTGTGAATTCTGGGGATAATGTGTCTGCTTTTCTCCCCTGATTGCTCCTGAAATCTCCTGCCTGTTTATCAAATCTGAGTGCTTCGCTGCACTTGGCTCTTCAGCTCTGTCTGTGGGCCTCTTCTGTAGAAGAGGGAGACAGAGACGTGCTCCTGGGGGATTTCCGTCCAGTGTTGAGGACAGGAAGGCCAGTTTCAATGAGACTGTCCCCGTGTCACCAGGGGAGCAAGCAGATGGGTGGGCTTGCAGGGCATGAGGCAGCAGGGCCTCAGAAAGCACCCGACACCCCTGTCTAGGCTGGGCTGAGGCTCATCTCCCAGAAAGGAAAGTCCCCTCCTCACACGCACTCTCCCAACAAAACCTGACCGAGGCAGCCGAGGCATATTCATTCATTCACTCCACAGGCACAGCGCCAGGTGACAAGGACAGACAACCCTAGTGCCACTGCAGTGAAGTAAATGCCGGGACAGGGCCTCGTGAGCTGCTGTGGCGGCCGAAGCAGAGGGGAATCCAAGTTAGGGTTGGAGAGAGATGTCCCCTGGCCCTGATCTTGGAGGAGGCATCGGAAACGGGTGGAGGGTGTATCTGTACACAGAAGTCCAGGCATGTGCAAAAGCACAGAGGTGTGACTGTTTAATCTTAGGGTGACTGGATGGCCGGTCAGGAGCACAGGCAGGGAGGGAGTGCAGTGGTGCAGATAGCACCGGAGGCCGAGCTATGAGGAGCTCCTCAAGGCTGTAAAGCAAGGGCCTGGCAGGGTCATGTTAGAAAGACCACTGTCCGCAGTGAATGAAGTGAAGGGGAGAACAAGTGCAGGCGGAGCGGCTGGTGGAAGAGGACTTGGACTAAGGCAGAGGCGGGGGATGGACTGGGGAATGGGAGAGAGGTGGATACAGGGCTGAGGGGTGAGCTTGAAGTCTTCCCACGCCATACCATTCAAGCTGAGGCCCCAAACCTGTTCAAACCAGCCCTCATAAAAGGAACATTGATGATCAGGATGGAATGGCAACCCCCAACCCCAGTTCAGGATGGGTCAAGTCAGGAGTGAGGCTGCCCTTTCCTTCTTTTTTAAAAAAAGCTTATTTTTTTATTTGTTTTATTTGGTTGTGCAGCAAGGCATGCAAGATCTCAGTTCCCTGACCAGGGATCAGACCTGCAGTGGAAGCAGAGAGTCCTAACCACGGGACTGCCAGGGAAATCCTTGCCCTTTCCTTCTGGAGGATCTGTGTGGTCTCTTGACACATCAAGGTATCAGGACCTCACCCTGAGCAGTAGTCTGTGTGCTTCAGATTCTCAAGATGGAGCACCTGAGTGGCCCAGCTCACGTCCGTCCTGCTGGGTATGGATTGGCTGCCTTGGGCTCAGGGTCCACACCTGACCCCATCGGCCATGGCTGGGGAGCGGGTGGGGCCTGGCGCTTATAGGATCACAGGGTGAGGAGCTGTGACGTGTTCCCCAGAGGGGTGCGGGCAGGGCAGGCAGTGAGCGAGCCTTGGACCATGACGGCCTTTACTTGTGCCTCTACTCGATACCGTGCATTCAGATCCCACCCGAGCCTTTTCGCTCTCTCGTGGGCCCAGATTGTTTCAGCTGTGTGTGTATTTCCAGCTAGCCTGAAAGCTCCTGGACACTGCATCCTTTCTCCACCACCCTCACATTTCCTATAGAGCCCTTGGAAAAGAGCTTAGTAAGCAGCAATAAAGACTTTTTGCCCCATCTCGGGTTGTATTAAAGAAAAAAATGTCATTTTTTTTTTTAACATTAAAAAAAAAATTTTTTTTGGCTGCACCCCACAGCATGTGGGACCTTAGTTCTCTAACCAGGGATGGAACCCACACCCCCTGCCTTGGAAGGCAGTCTTAACCACTGGGCCACTAGGGAAGTCCTTCCGGTGTTGTTTTTCATTGCTTTACTATTTACTTAAGATTTGCAATAGGATAGTTGTCTCTTTGTCAGGGCCTCACCCTGTGAACAGTAAGGAGCAAGATGACCTGACCCCAAAATCCTTCCCTCTTCTCCTCTGCAAGCTGATCCCTGACTTTGTGCTGGGCAACCCCAGGTGATAACTAATGACCAGGTTAGTTAGTCCTGAGAACGCTGATGCAGCCACATGCCTCTTCTCCCCAGTGATGGTGAGAATCTGCTGGGGATTCTGGAAAAGTTTTCTTTTTTTGATAAAAAGAGCAGGAGAGGCTGGTGCCACCTCTCTCTCGTGCTTCCTGTCTTGGTTGAGATTCCCGGACATCCCAAGTGATCCTAGGACCAGGAGGCAGAAGCCAGTACACAGGGTGAATGGAGGACCAAGGTAGAAATGCCTGGGCATCCCAGGCTGTGTGGAGCCCCTGCCCGCACCAGGGCTTGCCTTCTTGTTCTAGGACGGGAAGTTTCTTTGCTCTGCTCCCAGAACAGTGCCAGGCACGAAGTCACCTCTCAGTAGTTCTCTGTGGATTGAGGGAATGTCTTTATTGTTTAGACTACTGTTAGGAGTTGTGTTGAAAGTAAAATTGAAAGTCTCTTGGTTGTATCCGACTCTTTGAGACCCCATAGACTATACAGTCCATGGAATTCTCCAGGCCAGAATACTGGAGGGGGTAGCTGTTTCCTTCTCCAGGGGATCTTCTCAACCCAAGGATGGAGCCCAGGTCTCCCACATTGCAGGTGGATTCTTTACCAGCTGAGCCACAAGAGAAGCCCAGGAATACTGAAGTGGGTAGCCTATTCCTTCTCCTGCGGATCTTCCTGACCCAAGAATCAAACCAGGGTCTCCCGCCTTGCAGGCAGATTCTTTACCAACTGAGCTATCAGGGGAGTTGTATTACTTGCAACTAAACGTATGCCTAATTGATTCAGTATCTGTAAAAATCTGTGTATGCTAAGATTCTAAGTGGAGTAGGCTGGGTGGACCCACAAGCTCAGGTGGCATCCTAAAAATTTGAAAAAAGATGCCCCTAGCCTTCAGCCTTCCTCTGCCTGGAGTGGGGATCATTTGTCCTTCTATCCCCTTCAATTTGCCCTTATACCCCTTCTTGTTCCTCAAGGGAAGGGCAAAGTTGCTCATTATTTTTTACAAGTCAGTATTTTTTGGCACCACCCATCAGCTTCTGGCCTGGCCCTGACTCCCAGAGCTAAGGAGACAAATAGGATCCAGCCCCTCCTAGGTAGGAGACGTCAAAGCCCCACCAAACATTAGGGGGAGGGGAGCAGAGAGAGGGAGACTTTCAAGTCATTTCTTGCTGCCTGGCTCCAGCCTTGCATTATCCCTGATGTGAGTCATTAACCTGCTAATTACCAGCCAGTTACCTCTGCTGAAGCTAGCTTCCAGTCTTTTAAACCTGGCTCCTCAGTATACAAAGGGCCTGACAACCTCAATTCTCCACCCCCAGCCCCCAAGCTTTCCTTGGTGGGGACCTAAAAGGTCCCTCTGCAAACAGGTTCTACACATACTCTGGCACTTCCTGCAATGGGTGCTGAAGGGAACCTCCCCCAGGAGGCTCCACAATCATGAACACTTGTAAGTCAGCAGGGAAGTGAGTTCTATTATTTCTACCAAATGGGATGGAGAAAGTAAAGATCATGAGATGACCAGCTTTTCTGAGATCCCCACTGCAGACCTAAAACCTGACTTTGTAATAGCCCCATTATTTTTACATCCAGCTGAAACAGTAGGGAAGAGGGCAAGCACAACCTTTAAAAGAATGACATAGCCATAGGACATGCCAAAAACTGGTTAGGACTAGCTAGGTCCAGGATGGCGGAATATGACTTTCAGTAGACCTTGAGCCTCATTATACACTCATTGTAATACATTAGCATCTAAGTAACGTACCCTCCAGTGCTATGACAGTTCTGACATTGACCATAAAAGGTCAGAAAGTGGGCAGTGGTCCAATTCCTAGAAATCCCTGCTTCTTCCCTGAAATAGCTGGAATAATCCTCTCACTCATTAGCCTAAGAAATTACTCAGTCCATAAAAACTAACCCCATATTTCAGGGCCCCTTGACTTCTGAGATGGACCACAATCTGTGGAGTATGTGTGTGTTAGTCACTCAGCTTGTTCCAACTCTTTGCGACCCCATGGACTCTAGCCCGCCAGATTCCTCTGTCCATGGGATTCTCTAGGCAAGAATACCGGAGTGGGTTGCCATGCCCTCCTCCAGGGGACCTTCCCAACCTAGGGATCCAACCCATATCTCTGCATTGGCCGGCAGGTTCTTTGCCACTAGTGCCACCTTGGAAGCCCCATGAAAACACAGGATGCTGGCCCCAGATAGCTGAGATATGTATCAAAGGAATGATTTCAGTGAGCTCAGACTCTAGCATCTTCCCATATTTAGAAAAGCATTAAATTCCTTGAGATATCTGGTTTTCTTTAATTAACAATAATCTCTTGACGATCTGACTACCTGCTCTTTGTTGCCAAACTCCTATATATCCTGGCTCCTCCCTCACCTCCTCGGAGAAGTTCTCTCAGGGTTAACTGAGATGCTGCCTTGCTGCTTGACATCCTAAAAACTTCCTCCAATAAAACATAACTCTCAACTTTTAGGTTGTGCATATTTTTTAAGTTGGCGGAGGGGTGGCTGGAGGGCTAGCCTAGGTTGAGACTCTCTCTCTCCTCCCATAGATCTCAGGGCCTCTCTTTTTCCATGAACTCTCTCTATATTGTCTCTGTAAGCAAGCAGACAGGCCTCTCCCCATATCCTCTGCTGTAGCTCCTCTCTGAAATACCTAGATCACAGCACCTGATGCAGGTTTCCTGAGCTGTTTTACAGATATGAATCTCCCCCCAAATGGAAGATGTTATCTAACTGATGACTGAGCACATGGCCCCAGGCCTCCTGGAACCTAAGGCCGGATAATGCTAACCCCCGAGGCACAGCCCTGTTACCTCACCATCAGCCAATCAGAGAATTGTGCATGAACTGGTCACACCCCTTGTGACTCCCCCTCCCTCACCTGGCCTTTTAAAAATGCTTTGCTGGAACCTCCTCAAGGAGCCCCTTCAGGGGACTTGGGGTTTTTTGGGTGTGAGTCACCTACAGCATGAACTGCCCATTTCCTAGCATGGCCCTGAAATAAACATTTCTCTGCTCCAAACTCCAGTGTTTTCATTTGTTTGGCCTCACTGTGCATGGAGCATGTGAACCTGTGCTAACATCTCTATATCACAGAGATCAAATTTCTTACATGTTGGCTCAAGGCCTCCCCAAAACACAAAGGCAGAAACTTCCAGAAATTCCTGAGGCTTAGGCCCAGTGTCATTTCCACCTTATTATTCAAAACAAGTCACAGACCAGCCCAGATCCAATGTGGAGGGACACCGTGCAGGGTGTGGCCATGGGGAGGCCTGGTTCACTGACAGAATGCCCAATGGCATTTCACTGAGGTTTGTCTGGGTTTCTAAAGCACCAAGATTTCTATAAAAGACTCAGCTCTCTCCCCTTCAGACTGTGTTTTTTTTTTTTGTTTTTTTTTTTAATCAAGTAAAAGAAACACATGCACTCACACGGAGCTCTGGGAGCATTGCCACCCTAACCTGTAAAAATCATAAAAATCTCCAGGAGGGTGAAGTTGCATGTTATGAAGGAGAGATTAAACACCATCATTTGTAGCTGCCTATTTATGAGATGTCTTAAATGTGTTGTTTCATCTGATCCAATCTTCATACCCATATAGAGATGAAGGAACTAAGACTCAGAGGTATTAGGTCATCTGCCACAGTGGTGGAGCTAGGTCTCCCTAACCCCAAGACCCTTCCTTCATACCAAACAGAATCATTAGAGAATGGTGTGATGTTTCTAGTCTGCAGAAACAAGACCCTGAAAGGTGAAACTGGCCAGTGTCCCCCAGTCAGGATCCAGATCTCTGCCTTGGAAGAGAATAGATGCAAAAGCAAGCATAGGGCCTGGCACATAGTAGGTAAACACAGTAAACACAGGGCCTAGCACGTGATAGGTTCTCAGTAAACACAAGCGCCACCCCTCCACTCCAAACCTATTTCTTCCACAGCTCGCCATCATGGGTTCCAGGCAGCAGTCACGAGGCTGAGCTGTTGACATAATTGCAGACGTAACTGATTCACTCTCTGATTAGATGGGAGGTTGGATGGCCAGCTCAGAAGGGCTCTGCCCACTCCACCTTACTCCTTTCCTCGCTCACATTTCATCCAACCGTCTTGTGCTTTTTGAGAAGCCTGTTCCTGAAGAGCAGAGAAAAGTAACAGATTGCCGTGTTGACTCTGGGTGGCCAAGTGATTTATTTGTGATGTGACTAAACAAGATGCGCACCTGCCTGTGGAAACTTGATCACACTGAGTCATCAGCGATTTGGATGGCTGTTTAGGCAAGAAAAAGACAGGAGACAGAGGCGAGAAGGAGAACAGGAGAGGAGGGGAGGGGAGGAGGGGAGAAGAGGCTGGGGCCAGTTCCTAAAAGTTACGGTTTCAACAGCATCAGTGACGCACCTGCAATTGGGCCAGGTGTCCGCAGTTAGCTTGACTGACGCCTAAAATTTTGCAATTAGACTTTCATTCCTCTGGTTTAATCACACACAGTATGTCCCCCACTAAAGCGTTAATGAAACAGAATCAGGGCGTAAAACTACATCAGCTGTTTCTCAAGGAGAACGCTCTTTTACAAAAGCAGGATTTTGTGTTTTTTTCCCCTAGGCAGGGATGGGCACTAACCCAGTGTTTGAAGGAGTCACCAGTGAGGGAACAAAAGGGCACAGAGAGGAAATTTGGGGGTTCTAGTTGTTTTACATTGTTGTGTTATCTTCAGGTGTACCCAAGGTGATTCAGATACACACACACACATATTATTTTCCCTATAGGTTATTACAAAACACTGAGTATAGTTCTCTGTGCTATATAATAGGTCCTTGTTGGTTAACTATTTTATATATAATAGTGTGTATATGTTAATCCCAAACTCCTAATTTATTCCCTCCTCCTGTTTTCCGCTTGGGTAAGCATAAATTTGTTTTCTGTTTGTGAATCTATTTCTGTTTTGTAAATAAGATCATTTGTATCCTTTTCTTAGATCCCACATATAAGTGATATCATGATATCTCATGGCTTTTCTTAATCGTCGCAGCTGCCTGTACTGAGGCTTTGCTACTTGGGGCCGTGGGCACCATCCCACACACAGTCAGTCTTCCCAGCAGACGTCCCTCTCTGCAGCTGAGGAAACGGCGGCCCAGCCTTGACTTGTCCATCTTGGCTCCCTAAAGGGAAGCTCCAGGCCCAGCAGTTTCTCATGGGCCTCTCAGCACTGCCCACAGTGTCCGGCTCTCAGGAGGTACTCAGTCCATCACCTGTCCACAGAGGGAAGTGTGGTGGAGATGCAATGCGAGGTGGGCCCTCTACCACCAGCCCCGTGCCGTTCGCCATCTGCTGTAGCTTTCTCCCAGGTGAGCCACTCCCTCCGCCCCACTTATGGCCAGAGTAGCGTGAGAAATTCGTGAACCACGCCTCGGGGAGGCTAATGTCCTCCGTCACTGCTCCCTCCTCCAGATCCCTGGGTCAGCCCCGATAACTGGACAGCCAGACCCTTCCACTTGGCCCTGCTAGTTGTCTCTTTTCAGACATTTCCTGTCCCCAGTTCGGCTGTCACGCCTTTGAGGGCAGGCACAGCATGTCTGCAGGGGCTCTTTGGGTGATGCACGCGTACTTTAGAGTTGTAAGAGGACCTTTCTTGACAGCGACATTTTTTAAATTTTATTTTAAATTGAAGGATAATTGCTTTACAGAATTGTGTTGTTTTCTGTCAAACCTCAACATGAATCAGCCATAGATATACATCTATCCCCTCCCTTTTGAACCCCCTCCCATCTCCCTCCCCACCCCGCCCCTCCAGATTGATTCAGAGCCTCAGTTTGAGTTTCCTGACACATACGGCAAATTCCTATTGGCTGTCCGTTTTACACACGGTAATGTAAGTTTCCATGGTGCTCTTTCCATACATCTCACCCTCTCCTCCCCTCTCCCCATGTCCATAAGTCTGTTCTCTATGTCTGTTTCTCCATTGCTGCCCTGTAAACAAATTCTTCAGTGCCATTTTTACAGATTTCGTACATATGCATTAGAATATGATATTTATCTTTCTCTTTCTGACTTACTTTATATAATAGTTTCTAGGTTCATCCACCTCATTAGAACTGACTCAAAGGTGTTCCTTTTTATGGATGAGTAATATTCCATTGTGTATATGTACCACAACTTCTTTATCCATTCATCTGTCGATGGACATCTAGGTTGCTTCCTTTTTCTAGCTATTGTAAATAGTGCTGCAATGAACAATGGGATACATGTGTCTTTTTCAATTTTGGTTTCCTCAGGGTGTATGCCTAGGAGTGGGATTGCTGGGTCGTATGGTGGTCTTATCCCTAGTTTTTTAAGGAATCTCCATACCATCTTCCAAAGTGGCTGTATCAATTTACATTCCCACCAACAGTGCAAGAGCATGTCCTTTTCTCCACATCCTCTCCAGCATTTATTGTTTGTAGACTTTTTGGTGAGGCCTTTCTGACTGGTGTGACGTAATATTTCATTGTAGTTTTGATTTGCATTTCTCTGATAATGAGCGATGTTGAGCATCTTTTCATGTGTTTTTAGCCATCTGTATGTCTTCTTTGGAGAAATGTCTGTTTAGATCTTTTCCCCACCTTTTGATTGGGTTGTTGTTTTTCTGGTATTGAGTTGTATGAGCTGCTTGTATATTTTGGAAATTAATCCTTTGTAAGTTGGTTCATTTGCTATTATCTTCTCCCATTCTGAGGGTTGTCTTTTCACCTTGCTTATAGTTTCCTTTGCTCAACAGCAACATTTTATCTTTGTGTTTTCTATTAACCCCACTGTGGTAGGCTTTCTGGTCAGCATCCCTCCCCTTATTCCTAGCATTTGGTTCAGCAGCAAAGGAGGGGGATGATGAAGTTGTAAGTGAAGGGGGAGTCCATCAGAATGCTAAATTTTTAAAGATTGAGAATATTGTGTGTGGGCAGGGATGGGAGAATGGATATGCATATGCTGTGGGCGAAGCCTCTTTAGAAGGCAAATCATCAGTAAACAACAGTGGCTTAAAGCAGAAATTTTATTTTTCTTTCATACAAAAATCTAAGCTGGTAGGATGTCCTGAGAAGAAGGGTAGCTTGGCTGCTTGAGGTTATCCAGAAGCCCAGATTCTTTCTATACATCATCCCACCATCCCCAAAGGTACTGTTCATCACCTGGTGGAAGCTGGTTCCCACCACCACCACATCTGCTCTCCAAACAGCATTCTCAACGGGGAAAGAGGAAATAGACCAAAGGCTACTTTTGAAAGCATGACTCAGAAATTTCACACCGTACGTCCCATTGGCCAGAAGTTAGTTACCCGTCTCCCTTGTCTGCAGCAAGGGAGCCTGGGAAACACCTTCTCAAGCTGTGCCTAGATAAAACTCAGGAGATTCATTGCTAAAACGAATAACAGAGCAAATATTTGTTGGGCAGCTTTAGACACATAGAGGAATTATCAAAATTAAAAGTGAATATGTCACTTGGTCCAGCAATTCTAGTTCAGAAAATCTATTATAAGGATGTGTTCACACAAGTACATGAAGATTATAGAAAAGGGTAGTACTGATGGCTTTCAAACAAGTTTGCAAACTCTTTGGTACTCCTCCCTTCAAAATGGCTGGGCTCGGTGACTGACTTGTAGTGAACAGAATGGGGCAGAGATGACAGTGTGTGACTTATGAGGCTAGGCCTTAAAATGCTTTTCTGCATTTCTGTTCTCTCCTGAATAACTCACTCTGGGGGAAACCTGCCGCCACGCTGTGAGGACCCTCAATCAGCCTCGTGGAGAGGACTACATAGGGAGCTAGGAATTAGGGCTCTCCACCATCAGACAGCCAGCAACCCTCTCCAGTATTCTTGTCTGAAGAATCCCATGGACAGAGGAGCCTGGCAGGCTATAGTCCATAGTGTCATAAAGAGTCGGACGCAACATGCTAAGTACCTTAGCACGGCACGGCACCATCAGACATCACCCACTTGCCAGCCCTGGAGGGAGTGAACCCTCCAGCACAGTCAAACTCCAGTGATTGTAGCCCCAGCCAACATTCTGACTGCAACCCAATGAAAAACACGAAGCCAGAAGCCATCCAGCCAAGCAGCTCCCAAATTCCTGTCTGGCAAAAACTGTGAGCCATGTTAAATATTTATTATAGTTTTAAGTCACAAAATTTTGGGGTGATGTGTTAGGCGGCAATAATATTGCTTTCTTGTTTGTAGTAGCAAAAAACAGAAATACCAGAAATAATGAAAAGAAGTTAGGGAGGGTGCTGTCGCCTCTGGGGGTGGGTTTGGGTACCCCATGTACACCCCTTCTGGTACACTGTCGTGTATATGCATTGTGTACCCAAAGCGCCTTTCTGGATACAGTACATACACAGCTGTGTATATGTATTGTATACACAAAGTGCCTTTGTGGACACATATAAACAGTTTTTATATAGGTGCTGTCCCCTTGGGCTGATTCAATCAGCTGCAAGGTCACAGGGCTCCTATTGTTAAATCAGTCCCCATAAACAGGTAACCCTCACTGATTTGATCAACATGCTTGGGTCATGTGACACCTACATATTAAACCAGCCCCTAAAACATGTGACTCCCATTGATTAAATCAGCTCCATTAAATATCCTGACCTCCACTACATCGATCATCCTTAGATCTCCTGGCATCCATTCTACCAATCAAACCCCTTAGGTTTCCTGACCTCCATTAAATCCATCTGCCTTCTTAATTCTCCAGACACCCATTAAGTCATTCTGCCTTCTTAATTCTCCTGTACCCCATTAAGTCAATGGGTCTTCTTTTTTTTTAAGATTTCCAAAATAACAAAACATTTGAGATTTGAGACTAATGGGAAATTTTAAGTAATGGGAATTGGACTCTCATCGGGGTCTTCTGGGAAATCAGAAGCACCACCCCCTTCTGCAGCTCAATGTTTCTCCAGTTTAGTAATCAATTCCTTCTCTGGACGCCACTGGTCTGCTGGTCACAGACATAGCAGCGAGGGGTGGTGTGAAAAAGCTGCAGCGGGCAGCGCTCGCGGAAATAATGCCTGCACTTGGTGATAACTGGGTTTTGGAAGTCTGGTGACAGAGGAAAACACTTGAATGGTATTTCCCCCTGGTCGCTTCCCACTTCGTAGTTTTCGTCCTCTTAGACGCCATAGGGGCACTCATCAAGTTCGTGTTCGATCTGCCACCCATGCTTGTGATCTGAGCAGTCACGGAGGAATTTGCAGCGGTCTGCAAAGCCGCAAAAACCAATCTCCTCGTAGTCCTTACAAATGCCGAGCTGGTAATCCCAGCACATGGAGATGCTGGGGAACTCGGATGGGGCCCTTCCGCACCATTCCGGAGGAAGCAGTGCCCATAGACGTATCCTTGGGCTTCATGTATTTCTGGCAATGATTGATTATTAGATCTTATTAGATCTCATGATTACTAGATCAAACCACCAGATAGATCATCTTCCTTGCCCCTCAGCTCCTCCTGGATCTCCTGGCTGCGCTCAGAGACAGCTTGTGTGTTAAGTCCTTCTCTGTGTCCAGCTCGTGGACAGCAGTGGCCCCCATATCCTCTGGCCCTAGGGGTTTCGCCGAGCGAGTGGACTTACAGACCACACCCAGACACCTGGGCTCATTCTCCTCCTCCTCGCCACTCCGGTCACCGTATGCCGCCTCTGCTTACCACTCTCACGGGTCTTCTGTATCATGGGATTGTGGGGAGCTTGCTTCTTTTCTGGGCAAACCACGGTGTTCCCTTCATCACTGCAGCTATTCTCTCCAGACTCTTGGTTGCAGATGGGGCGCTTTCTGCAGCCTGCAGCTACTTTTTGCCCAGACTTTTTGAAAAGAAAGGACTTTTTCACAACTGGTCTGTCCTCTTTCCTAGGGAAAGTTGATCTGCCATTTTTAGGGTCTTGAGGTCCAAAACAGCTGTGGTCTGCTGGGTAGTGTGGGCCGGCTCATCACTACACTGTCAGAATGCTCGACTGTGAATTCGTGCAAAATCTGTGGTGGCAGGTGTTCTTAGTCTCCTGACCAACCTTAAAAAAAAAAAAAAGCCCCCTTAAATCACGTGATTGCTTTTGATTCCATCAGTCCACTTAAATCAGCCTGGGAAGGGGGCTGTCCTTCCTCAGGGGTGCTTGGGTAGAGTATAGTTGATGAATAATATCATGTTAGTTTCAGGTGTATGGAGAGTGATTCAGTAATACATATACATGTATCTATTCTTTTTCAAATTCTTTTCCCATGCAGGTTTTTACAGAATACTGAGCAGAGTTCCCTGTGCTGTAGAGAAGGTCCTATGTTGTTTTGGTGTTTGTTTGGGTTATCTATTTTACATACTGTGGTGTCTGTATGTCAATTCTGGTCCCCCAATTCATCTTTCCCCTTTGGTTAACCTTTGGTAACCACAGGTTTGCTTTCTAAGTCTCTGAGTCTGTTTTATGAATTAGGTTCACTTGTAATATTTTGATAGCCTACAGTGAACGGGGTCAGATTCCTGATCTCTGAAGAAGAAAATTTAGCTTCAGGATCAGGGACCAGGCTTGGCCACTCAGGGCTCTTGTGTGGCAGAAGTTTTATTACAGTGAAAAGGGACAGAGAAGGCTTCTGACATAGACATCAGAAGGGGGCGGAGAGTGCACCCCCCTCACTAGTCTTATCAGGGCCTTATACACTTTTACCAGACCCACTCCCACAATATGCATCTTAAGTTAACAAGATTAGAACCAACAGTAGAAAGATCTTACCAGACCCTATTTGGAACAACAAACTCCTTCCAAATAGGAAAAGGAGTATGTCAAGGCTGTATATTGTCACCCTGCTTATTTAACTTATATGCAGAGTACATCATGAGAAACGCTGGGCTGGATGAAGCACAAGCTGGAATCAAGATTTCCAGGAGAAATATCAATAACCTCAGATATGCAGATGACACCACCCTTATGGAAGAAAGCGAAGAAGAACTAAAGAGCCTCTTGATGAAAGTGAAAGAAGAGAGTGAAAAAGTTGGCTTAAAATTCAACATTCAGAAAACTAAGATCATGGCATCTGGTCCCATCACTTCATGGCAAATAGATGGGGAAACAGTGGAAACTGTGGCAGACTTTATTTTGGGGGGCTCCAAAATCACTGCAGATGGTGACTGCAGCCATGAAATTAAAAGACACTTGCTCCTTGGAAGAGAAGTTATGACCATCCCAGACAGCATTTTAAAAAGCAGAGACATTACTTTGCCAACAAAAGTCCATCTAGTCAAAGCTATGTTTTTTCCAGTAGTCATGTATGGATATTAAAGTTGGACTATAAAGAAAGCTGAGTGCCAAAGAATTGATGCTTTTGAACTGTGGTGTTGGAGAAGACTCTTGAGAGTCCCTTGGACTGCAAGGAGATCCAACCAGTCCATCCTAAAGGAAATCAGTACTGAATATTCATTGGAAGGACTGATGCTGAAGCTGAAACTCCAATACTTTGGCCACCTGACGAGAAGAGCTGACTCACTGGAAAAGAGCCCTGATGCTAGGAAAGATTGAAGGCAGGAGGAGAAGGGGATGACAGAGGATAAGATGGTTGGATGGCATCACAGACTCAATGGACATGAGTTTGGGTAAACTCCGGGAGTTGGTGATGGACAAGGAGGCCTGGTGTGCTGCAGTCCATGGGGTTGCAAAGAGACAGGACCGAGCCACTGAACTGAACTGAACCAGACCCTCTCACACAATTTACATTTTAAGATGACAGGATTAGAACTAACAGTAGAAAGATCTTACCAGACCCACTCCCATAATATACATTTCAAGATAATAGGATTAGTCAGAAGGTTCGCAAGGAGAAACATGTCCTCAAGCAGGATACATTGTTTTTATATAATCCTTAGTACAGATCCTAGGGCTTCCCTGGTGGCTTAGAGGGTAAAGGGTCCGCCTGCAATGTGGGAGACCGGGGCTCAATCCCTGAGTCAGGAAGATCCCCTGGAGAAGGAAATGGCAACCCACTCCAGTATTCTTGCCTGGAGAATCCCATGGACTGAGGAGCCTGGGAGGCTGCAGTCCATGCGGTCGCAAAGAGTCGAACAAGACTGAGCGACTTCACATCACTTTAGTACAGAGTTTAAGCTGAGATGTTTTGTTGTGTAAACATCACTCTGGGCTTAAAGAAAAAAACGTTTTATGTGACTGAGACTAAGGAATATAACTTTTTCTCCTTGAAAACTCCAGACCCTTATCTCCTCCTTGAAAGCCCCAGACCTGTTTCTCCTTCTAGGGGACTCTGGATTTCTTATCAACCTACCTAAGAATTGACTCTCTCAATTTTTTGATTCCCCATATTCTCCATATAATATGATATATGTCTTTCTCTGTCTAACCTACTTCACTTAGTATGATGATTTCCAGGTCCATCTTTGTAATGGCTGACGAATAGTCCGTTTTATACATGTACCACATCTTCTTTCTCCATTCATTTGTTAAAGGACGTTTAGGTTGTCTCCATGTCTTGGATATTGTGAACAGTGCTGCGATGAACTTTGGAGTGCCTATATCCTTTGAATCATGGTTTTCTCTGGCTATATGCCCAGGAGTGGGATTGTTGCATCCTATGGTAGTTCTACTTTTAGTTTATTAAGGAGCCTCCATACTGTTTTCCACAGTGGCTGTGCCAATTTGCATTCCATCAACAGTGTAGGAAAGTTCCCTTTTCTCCACACCCTCGCCAGCATTTACTGTTTGTAGACTATTTGATGATGGCCATTCTGACGGGTGTGAGGTGATATCCCTTTGTAGTTTTGATTTCCATTTCTCTAATAATTAGTGATGTTGAGCATTTTTTCATGTGCTTCTTGGCCATCTGTATATTTCTTTGGACATATGTGTATTTATATCTTCTCCCCATTTTTGATTAGGTTGTTTGTTTTTTTTGATATTGAGCTGCATGAACTGTTTGTAAATTTTGGAGATTAATCCCTTGTTGGTCAAATCATTTGCAAATATTTTCTCCCATTCTGTGGGTTGTCTTTTTGTTTTGTTCTAGATTTCTTTTGATGTGCAAAAGCTTTTCAGTTTAATTAGGTCCCAATTGTTTATTTTTGTTGTTATTTCCATTACTCTAGGAGAGTAAAACTGTTGCTGCTATTTATGTCAGAGTGCTCTGTCTGTGTTTTCCTCTAAGAGTTTTATAGTGTTATGTCTTACATTTAGGTCTTTAATCCATTTTGGGTTTGTTTTTTGTGAGTGGAGGGGCTTCCCTGGTGGCTCAGGAGATAAAGCGTCTGCCTGCAATGCGGGAGACCCGGGTTCAATCCCTGAGTCAGGAAGATCCCCTGGAGAAGGAAATGGCAACCCACTCTTGTCCAGAAAATTCCATGGACAGAGGAGCCTTGTAGGCTACAGTCCATGGGGTTGCAAAGAGTCAGACACGACTGAGTGACTTCACTTCACCTTTCGTGAGTGGTGTAAGATAGCAGTCCAATTTCATTGCTCTATATGTGTTTATCCAGTTTTTCTCAATACCATTTATTGAAGAAACTGTCTTATCCACATTGAATGCTTTTGGCTCCCTTGTCAAATACTAGCTGACCATGTAAGCTGGGGTTAATTTTGAGCTCTGTTCTTGGCATATGTGTCTATTTTTGTGCCACTAGTGTACTGTTTTTATTACTGTAGCTTTGTAGTACAGTTTGAAATCAGGAAGTGTGTGAGTGAGTGAAAGTTGCTCAGTCGTGTCTGACTCTTTGCGACCCCATGGACTATACAGTCCATGGAATTCTTCAGGCCAGAATACTGGAGTGGGTAGCTGTTCCCTTCTCCAGGGGATCTTCCCAACCCAGGGATTGAGCCCAGGTCTCCCACACTGCAGGCAGGTTCTTTACCAGCCGAGCCACAAGGGAAGCCTGGAAATGTGTGATGCCTCCAGCTTTGTTCTTTTTTCTCAGGATTACTTTGGCTATTTGGGGTCATTTGTGGTTCACTATAAATGTTAGGATTTTTTTTTTTCTATTTCTGTGGAGGATACTATTGATATTTTGATGGAGACTGCATTGAATCTATAGCCATTTTAGCAATATTAATTCTTCTGATCCATGAGTACAGATATTTTTCTATTTGTTGTGTCTTTTATTTCTTTTCAGTAGTCTTACAGTTTTTGTTGTACAGATCTTTCACTTCCTTGGTTAAATTTTTTCCTAAGTATTTTATTGTTTTGATGCTATTGTGAAAGGGATATTTTTATTTCTTTTCATATATTTTATCCTTGGTGAATGGACATAAAACTGACTTCTGCTTATTGATGTTGTATTGTGCAACTTTACTGACATCATTGATTAGTTTTAACAGTTGTTTTGGTAGAGTCTTTGGGATTATCTGTATACAGGATCATATCACCTGCCTTTCTGTATAAGTAATACTTACTAAAAGGATAAGTTTTACTTATTCTTCCCCAATTTAGATGCCTGTTATTTCTTTGTCTTAGTTAATTACTCTAGCAGGGCTTCCAATACTATATTGAGTAAGAATGGTGAAAATGGACATCCTTGTCTTATTCCTGATCTTAGAAGGAAAACTTTCAACCTTTCTCCACTGAATATAATGCTAGCTATGCATTTGTCATACATGACCTTTATTGTGTTTAGTTATATTTCCTCTGTACTCAATCTGCTAAGGGTTTTTATCATGAAAGGATGTTGTATTTTGTCAAATGGTTTTTCTGCATCTGTTGAGATGATCATATGATAAAATATTTTGTTTCATTACAATGTGTTACATTTATTGATTTGCTTATGTTGAGCCATCCTTGCATACAGGCATAAATCTCCCTTGGTTGTGGTGTATAATCCTTCTTAAGTGTTCTTGAATTCAGTTTGCTGACACTATGTTGAAACTTTCTATTCCTATATTCATCAAGGATATTGGTCTATAGTTTTCATTTCTTGTGGTATCCTTATCTGGCTTTGGTTTCAAGGTAATCTTGGCCTCATAGAATGAGTGTGGAAGTATTCCCTTCTCAAAATTTTGTAAGAGTTTGAGAAGGACTGACGATGAGAGATCAGAGAACTCTTTCTCTTGCACATGCTGAGGAAAGGCCATAGGAAGACATAGTGACAAGGCAGCCATCCGCAGGACGGGAAGAGGGTGCTCACTAGAAACCAAAATGGCTTAACCTTGACCTTGGACTTCCAGCTCCATAGCTGTGGGGCAATAAATGCCTCTGTTTAAGTTGTCCAGTCTATAGTATTTTGTCATGACAGCCTCAGGAGACTGACTAATACAGGTAATACTCCCATTTCTTCTCAGTCACCCTCTCTGCATTGAGAGGTCTCAGAAAGCAGGGAGGCTTGGTTTTGCATATAGTTATGTCCCCAGAACCTAGCAAAGGGCCTGACATACCACTGCGCCCAAATACAGACATCAACATTTGAAGTTTGCCATTCATACCTAGCAAGACAAACAGTATGAAGTAAAAATGCATACTTCATCCTGGCCTGTGCAATTAATTAATTTATTCCTTCACATTATTCAGCTTGTCGATATTTATTGAATTCCTCCTTTGTGCCAGACAGGTAACACTCAATATATGTTAATTCCCTTCCTGGTAAAATGGACTTGGTGTCTATCTAACTTTGCTGGAACTCTAAAAGGAGCCAATTATCCTGCCCTCTCCCCGGGCGTCTGATAGAACTCAGCGTGTCCATCATAGCTATAGGAATATCACTAGCAGGCAAGGCTAGCTGGATTAGACCTGCAGTGTTTAAAGTTTAGCAAGAAAGCTTTCTGCAAATGTCAACACTACCGTTCCACTCCCAGCAAACCAGCGTCCCAATCAGCAGGGCTGCTGATTCCAGTTTACTGGGTAATGCTGTAGAAAAGTCCTGAGACACAATCAAGTTCTCTAGATGAGGAATACCAGAAGGCAGAAGGTGGGGAACAACCATCACGGCTGCCTATTATGTGCTACGTGCAGGACTTGCAGCTTCAGTTACACCACCTCTGATCCTCATGAAAACACTGATGGAGGAAGAGATGAGGCTCACAGGGGTCACACAGCTCCAGCTGAGTGTTAGGGAAATTAAAGGAATAGTCTTGTTTAGTCTTCAGAGACAAAGCAGAGCAGGCCTCTGACCTTGCCTCTAACCAGCCAGGTCACTGCCCTGACTGGGAGTGACTGCCTGCAGTGAGAGCGAGCCTTGCAGCACCAGAGTTAAGATGGGGGAGGAATCTCGAGGTTGTCGAGACCCTGGAGAGGCCTTGGCCAACCAAGCCCCAGGCTTAACTACATTCCAAGTTTTACACGGCAAAACAAACATGAACCCAGGCTTGCACTTTGGTGACAGACTGATGATGCTATCAGTTTGCCTCTGTCCTGGGATTAGAAGCAGGAACCCTGAACTGTAATCTTGGAAGTCTCACCCACAGAACGGGCATGCTGCCTGGGACTCTTTCCCAATTGGAACTTCAGATGTTCTGTGACACTGGACTTCCCAGTGCTGTTTGAGTCTGGATGCTGGTCAAAACCCAATTTGGTGATGTATTCTCTGCTCTTTCTATTTCTCTTTTCTTTTAATATTAGTATGTTGAAAGGAAGCTAGATAATTCTCTAATAAATACATGTATTATTTATTTGTATGTAAGAGTGGCTTATTTTGTTAACAAATCCTTTGAACCTGAGACGTAACTTTCCGGCAAAACACTGAGGCCAGTTGGGGGGTCGTCCCTTCAACTTCTTAGAGTGGGTGGGCTTTCAGAGGCCAGTCACAGGAAGAGAGCAGTGCTCCTTTTGCCCAGGCGCCCTAGGACCCCAATCTTCTCCCTCTTCAATTCTCCTCCGAAGCCACATGTAGGGATATAGCAATTTTGGAAATTTTGAGCTGAAGGAGCAAAATGTTTTCTTTTCTTTTAATGGGGGAGTTCTTAGGGTGTTTGCCTATTGGAGTGCTGGGGTAGCACCTGGTAGCTTGATGGGATTTTAAAATGAAGTTGCTAATGGAAATTACACACTGGGAATTACACAGTTTCCAGAGCAATTGCTACTAGTGAGTGCTCGTGCTGGGAGATTGGGAGTGTGGTTCCAGCTTGTCACAGCTGTGCACAGAAGGTCCCGAGGCCAGGCGTGGCTGAAACGGTACAGAAGGGTCTTCTTGCATATTTGGCTCTACACGGGAAGCGGAGCCGAGGAGGAGCCAAGGTAAATGTGTAAAACCAGATGCAGAGGGACTTCCCACGTGGTCCAGTGGTTAAGACTCCGTTCTCCCAGCGCAATTAGGTTCAATCCCTGGTCAGGGGAACTCCCAGGCAACTAAGAGGTCACATGCCACAACTAAAGATTCCTTATGCCACAACTAAGACCCGGCACAGCCCAATAAATTAATAAAAAAAAAATTTATTTAGCTGTGCCAAGTCTTAGTTGCTGTGTGTTGGAGGGAGCTTTCATTGTAGTATATGGGATCTAGTTCCCCAACCAGGGATCGAACCTGTGCCCCCTGCATTGGGAGCACGGATTCTCAATCGCTGGACCACCAGGGAAGTCCCTAATTTTTTAAAAGTCTGGATGGAAAAGACACATTCCCTGAGCTGGCTATCAATCTGTCCCTGGGTGGAGATCTGAAGACATTTCATCTTGAACACAGGCAGGCAGCTGTATGCTAGAGCCTAATTCCTGATTCCTGGGCAGAGGCGGATAGCCTGGAGGCAGCAAGTTCCTCATTTTGATTGCCCTTCATCCCTGAGACAGTGTGGGGGATTGGAAGAGAAGACACTACCATAGGGAGAGCCGCACGTGTGGGAAGGTCTGGAGCATGGCCAGGGTGAGAGCCCAGGGGCTGGAGGATGGGAGCTGGGGCTGGAGAGGCCAGTAAGGACCACATCGTGACCTGCCTTATAAGTGACCTTAGTCTCGGGTTACATCTGTCTCATCTTTCAACCTCAAAAGTGAGCTATTGGGACTTCCCTGGTGATTCAGTGGTTAAGACTCCATGTCCCAGTGCAGGGAGCCTGGATTCCATCCCTGATCAGGGAGCTAGATCCCTCATGCTGCAACTAAGACCCAGCCAGCCAAATAAATAATGTTTTTTTTTTTTAAATGCCTTGTTGGCAGTAGATTCTATGGTTGCCCTACTAATAAGCCATTGTGAAATGTATGCTCTTTATCCTAACACTGATGAGAACGATTGTAGGGTTTTAAGTGAAGAGAGTTACATAATTAGATTTGAGAGTGTGTGTGTGTGTGTGTGTGTGTGTGTGTGTGTGTGTGTGTGTTTTGGGGGGTTATAAGGATTCCTTAGTGAGAATTTTTTTGAGGAGCTAATATGTTCATACAGGTCAAAATGTTAAAAGACTGAGAATTCTCCCTTCCATCCTTGCCCTCCTCTCATCCACCCATCCACCGAACCCCACGACTTAATTTTCCTCCCTAGAAGCAAATCCTATTACCAGTTTCTTCTGCGTCCTTTCAGAGGTATTGAATGCACATGCAACAGATCTTCTTTGTCTTTTGTTTCTATCATTTTCCCTCTAATCCTCTGTTTTCTTTTAATTTTCTGACTTCCCTTTTTTTCTCTTGCTTTCTCTTAATGACTTTTGCTGTGGCTTCTTCTTTGTCTTTGGATGTGGGGTGTCTTTCTTGGTAGGTTCCTCCTGTCGATGGTTGTTCAACAGCTAGTTGTGATTTTGGCGCTCTCACAGGAAGAGATGAGCACACATCCTTCTACTCCACCATCTTGAACCAGAAATCTCTTACTGTTTTTCTAACAGTATTTTTTTCTCCTTCAGATATTAGACTTCTTTTTAAGAATGAAGATTTAACGGTTCTCTTTTTTTCCTCCACTTCTTCCCCGAGCTCTGTCAGCTCAGGATTCATTTCCACCTATTGTTTCCATCTCTTTCCTGAGGTCTCGTCACTATGTTTTCTTAATTTTCTGGTTAGGCTTTTCATGTGCTCTGTGGCAATATTTTTTTTGATGTGCCTTTGCCTTGCTGTGGTTTTATCTTTTTTCTCCCTCCTTTTTTCTTGTCAAATCTTTGTTTAGATGATTCATCATTAGAGCAGGTGATTTCTTTTTCCCTTTCCCATGGACCTTCTGTCTGAGATTAGCCAAGGCTGCCTTCTAGGTGGTCTGAATTTTCCTTATGACCCAGGGTTAATATAAGCACCCGTAGCCTGAATTGTCTCCAGCCAGTGGTGGTGCTTTTCCCAGTGTAAAGCCTCTCCTCCCCTGTTGCCACAGAGACAGACCACTTCCTACAAATACGGCTTGTCTGCATGATGCCTCATTTAGTCCTGGTCCAGCAGAACGCAAGCCACCAGCATGTGCACCTGCTTCTTGCTTTGCCAACAAGGGCTTTCTGTAGCGCACCTCTAGGTGTGCCCTCTACCCTCTGATGAGTGTTTTGCAGGTTCTCCCCGAGACTCTGCAGCAAACTGTCCTCACTCCACTTCCTCTGCTTTTTTATTTTCTGCTGTGCCATGCGTCTTGCAAGATCCTAGTTCCCTGACCAGGAATTGAACCTGGTGAAAGCATGGAGACCTAACCACTGGACCACCAGGGAATTACCTGAGTGTCTCTGATTTGGGGGCAGCTCTTCTACCTATTTTGTGTTTTAAGCATCTCCTACTTGCACTCAAAATAGAGTTTTTCCTTTCTTAGTTCCTTTTCACTTTTAGATTATTTCCAGTTAGAAAAGGGGATTGCTAATTGGATGCCATCTTCAAATCAGAAGTTCTCAGCATAGAAAGACTATGCTGTCTGTGGCCTTGAAACAGTCTGATCCAGAAAGATTGCAGTCTGGTAGACCAGCAATCATAGAAAAAGCAAGAGAATTCCAGAAAAATATCTACTTCTACTTCAATGACTATACTAAGGTCTTTGTGTAGATCACAAAAAACTGTGGAAAATTCTTTTATGTGATGGGAATACCAGACCACCTTACCTGCCTCCTGCAAAATCTGTATGCAGGTCAAGAAGGAACAGTTAAAAATGGATGTGGAACAATGGACTGGTTCCAAATTAGGAAAAGAGTTCATCAAGATTGTTTATTGTCACCCTGTTTATTTAACTTATATACAGTGTACATCATGAGAAGTGCTGGGCTGGATGAAGCACAACCTGAAATCAAGATTGCTAGGAGAAATATCAATAACGTCAGATATGCAGGTGATACTGCCCTTATGGCAAAAAGCAACAAGGAACTAAAGAGCCTCTTGATGAAGGTGAAAGAGGAGAGTGAAAAAGCTGGCTTAAAACTCAGCATTCAAAAAATGAAGATCATGGCATCCCATCCCATCACTTCATGGCAAATAGATGGGAAAACAATGAAAACAGTGACAGACTTTAGATTCTCAGGCTCCAGAATCAATGTGAATGGTAACTGCAGCCATGAAATAAGACCCTTGCTCCTTGGAAGAGAAGCCATGACAAACCTAGATAATGTATTAAAAAGCTGAGACATTACTTTGCTGACAAAGGTCCATATAGTCAAAGCTATGGTTATTCAAATAGTCATGTATGGATGTGAGAGTTGGACCATAAAGAAAGCTGAGGGCTGAAGAATTGATGCTTTTGAACTGTGGTGTTGGAGAAGACTCTTGAGAGTCCCTTGGACTGCGAGGAGATCAAACCAGTCAAACCTAAAGGAGATCATCCCTGAATATTCATTGGAAAGACTGATGCTGAATCTGAAGCTCCAATACTTTGGCCACCTGATGCAAAGAGCCAACTCATTGTAAAAGACCCTGATGCAGGGCAAGACTGAAGTCAGAAGGAGAAGGGGGCGACAAAGAATAAGATGGTTGGATGGCATCACCAAGTCAATGGACAGGAATCTGAGCAAGCTCTGGGAGATGGTGAAGGACAGGGAAGCCTGGCGTGCTGCCATCCACGGGGTCAGGAAGAGTTGGACACGCCTGAGTGAACAGCAGCAGCAAGACCAGTGAGGAGGCTGCTCCTGCTCTGGGAGTCGGTGCCAGAGAGGAAGAGAGGGGATCGGAACAAACTTGGGAGGTGTGTTGATAGCTTTTACTGGCTGATTGTAGATGTTGGAGAAGGGGTGGTGGTGAGGGTCAGGAGGAGGTGGACTATTTCAGGGCAGGCCGCAGGAAGCCGTGATGTAACCATTGGAAGCACTGATGCTGAAGCTGAAACTCTAATACTTTGGCCACCTGATGCAAAGAATTGACTCATTTGAAAAGACCCTGATGCTGGGAAAGATTGAAGGCAGGAGGAGAAGGGGACGACAGAGGATGAGATGGTTGGATGGCAACATCGACTCAATGGACATGAGTTTGAGTAAACTCTGGGAGTTGGCGATGGACAGGGAGGCCTGGCGTGCTGCAGTCCATGGTGTTGCAAAGAGTCAGACACGACTGAGCGACTGAACTGAACGTGGAGTTGGGGTTCTTCTGCAGCTTGCTGCTGCGTCCCAAGCCAACTCTGTTTAGGCTGGCCTTCTGGAAAGGGCATAGGGGGTCCTAATGGGACAGTGAGCTCCCTACTGCTTCCCTAGAAGGTCCTCTGTAAGTGTCTGGATGAAAGTCTGATGGAGACCTCCAGGAACACCTGAGGCAATCAGAAGCAGAGTTCTTGCCACTTCAAGATTCCTGTCTCACTAACCAAGTCTCACTGATGGTGAGACCTGAAAATAGGCTTTGCAAGATTAAAAATGAACAAACAAAAAACCTGCCTGGGTATAAAATGCTCTGTAAAATTATTGATATCCCAGTGTTTCCTGCCAAGCTCTGCCTAAGGAACATAGATTCCTAATTTTCCCTGGGGTGGAAGGGAGGGCCCATTAGAGGTCTTAGAGCCCACTCCTGTCTCCTGCCTCCAGAAATGCTTTCTTGGGTAATGAAACTGGAAAAAAAAAAAAAAAATGTACAGAGAGCATTGTCTTTCTCTAGGATTCTCCAGAGCAAAAAGATCAGTTTTTTTTCTTTGATCAGAATGTGATAAGTCCTGGGGATTTTCTTTGTTTTTTTCCCTTAATGCGGTCAGGGTTGAGAACCAAGGGCTACACAGTCTCAGAGGTGGTCAGAGTTCAAAGTAAGAAATTTGCTGGCTCCAGGCCTGTCCAGTAACACAACTGTCTGCCTGTGTCTCCAGCTCTGCTTCCTGGGTACAGTTTGGTGGCTGCTGTCAATCAGGCAGGTAATGTGTCTTTTGTATCGGGTTAACATTTTTACCTTGGCTCCTCCTATGATACGTTTCTTGACCCAGCTTATGTGGTTACAGCAGGGCTGACATCAACACCTTCTGCACACCATTTGATAACGTAGAGCCTCATTCCCAATCTAAAAAGGCTGTTCCCTATTAGCAATTTCTTTGGAAAGTCTCCAGCCGTTTCTAAGCTAGTTATTAGGCCTCATAAGGATTTACTTTAGCAAGAATAATCCTGAAACATTGACTTTCTTCCCCTAAAAATTCCAGATTCTGCTGTGCTCCACAGTGGGATGTTATACCATTGTTTAAAATGGGGCTTATATAATATAAGGTGTTTAGAGAGGGTTTTAAAATGCAGGAGAATGCTTACCATATTGCAAAAAAAAAAAAAAAGCAGGCTTCAAAACTGTATGATTTCAAGTCTGTTAAAAATATGTGTGATAGAGTGAAAAGAGACTTTTTACCCTGCTCTCGCCATCGCCCCACACCCACCCCTATTTCTCTTCCAAGCAATTAAAGCCATATGCTTTTTTGTCAAGTTAATGAAGGATATCTTGTCATCTAACCTTGACAGAGAGAAGGTAAATGTTCTCTTGGGCTAATAAGGTCAGGGGGTTTGCTCATAGGAAATAGAGTTACGAGTACAGTAATGGGAAGAATATTAATTTCTTATGTGGGTCAAATATTATTTGTATGGTTGTGGGGTTTTTTCCTGGAAGAAATTAGTCTTGGTGTCGGGAGGTAGGTTCTTTCTTAGATGCACTGTTGGGTGAAGCAGCTATATGGAAGACCACCCGCATTCCCTAACTCCCACACTTGCACTCCAGAACACAGGGCTCCCCTTTGCCCCCCTGCACAGTACCTCCCAGGAAAACCAGCTTTTCCTCTCTGGAGCAGGGACAGCTGGCAGCTTGGGAAAAGACTTGGTCATTTGAAGCCAGAGGCTGGGATTGTGGGAGGCATAGGAGTAGTTTTAAGAATTCCTCATTTGAGGGAGAGAGGTCATTCCCAGAAGGGGATAAGCTGGATTTTTGAGCAGAAAGAGGTGAAGAGTCAGAGGGGCAACAGGAAGAGAGGAAAGGGGGCAAGAGATCTCCTCTCCAAGTAGGAGACTTTGGGGAGGTTCATGCAATAGCCTACTCCACCTTCCCTCCCATCCCCGCCAAGTAGAACCCCAGATCTTTTCTCATTCGGTATGGAGTTGAAATCCTCCCTAAGGGCCCAGGGGCACCTCAGAGGAAGGCGTCTAAGCCCATCCCCAGTGGTGGGGGATGGGACAAAAGCAGCACGTGTCACTGGGGACACACAGAAGTAGCCAGTTGATCTATTGACACCCTCTTCCCAGAAGACACATTAGGTATCTCCTCACAGGTCTTCTGGATAATCACGATGGTATGATCACTCACCTAGAGCCAGACATCCTGGAATGCAAAGTCAAGTGGGCCTCAGAAAGCATCACTATGAACAAAGCTAATGGAGGTGATGGAATTCCAGTTGAGCTATTTCAAATCCTAAAAGATGATGCTGTGCTTGATATGCCAGCAAATTTGGAAAATTCTACAGTGGCCACAGGACTGAAAAAGGTCAGTTTTCATTCCAATCTCTAAGAAAGGCAATGCTAAAGAATGCTCAAACTACCGCCCAATTGCGCTCATCTTACGCACTTGTAAAGTGATGCTCAAAATTTTCCAAGCAAGGCTTGAACAATATGGGAACCATGAACTTCCAGATGTTCAAGCTGGATTTAGAAAAGGCAGAGGAACCAGAGATCAAATTGCCAACATCCGTTGGATCATAGAAAAACTAAGAGAGTTCCAGAAAAACATCTACTGGGCTTTTATTGACTATGCCAAAGCCTTTGACTGTGTGGATCACAACAAATTGGAAAATTCTTAAAGAGAAGGAATACCAGACCACCTGACCTGCCTCTTGAGAAATCTGTATGCAGGTCAAGAAGCAACAGTTAGAACTGGACATGGAACAACAGACTGGTTCCAAATCAGGAAAGGAGTACATCAAGGCTGTATATTGTCACCCAGCTTATCTAACTTATATGCAGAGTACATCATGAGAAATGCTGGGCTGGAGGAAGCACAAGCTGGAATCAAGATTGCCAGGAGAAATATCAATAACCTCAGATATGAAGATGACATCTCCCTTACGGAAGAAAGCGAAGAAGAACTAAAGAGCCTCTTGATGAAAGTGAAAGAAGAGAGTGAAAAAGTTCACTTAAAACTCAACATTCAGAAAACTAAGATCATGGCATCTGGTCCCATCACTTCAAACAGAGATAGACTTTATTTTGGGGGGCTCCAAAATCACTGCAGATGGTGACTGCAGCCATGAAATTAAAAGACGCTTGCTCCTTGGAAGAGAAGTTATGACCAACCTAGACAGCATACTAAGAAACAGAGACATTACTTTGCCAACAAAGGTCCATCTAGTCAAAGCTGTGGTTTTTCCAGTGGTCATGTATGGATGTGAGAGGTGGACCATAAAGAAAACTGAGCACCGAAGAATTGACGCTTTTGAACTGTGGTGTTGGAGAGGACTCTTGAGAATCCCTTCAACTACAAGGAGATCCAACCAGTTCATCCTAAAGGAAATCAGTCCTGAATATTCATTGGAAGGACTGATGCTGAAGCTGAAACTCCAATACTTTGGCCACCTAATGCAAAGAGCTGACTCATTGGAAAACACCCTGATGCTGGGAAAGATTGAAGGTGAGAGAAGGGGATGACAGAGGGTGAGATGGTTGGATGGCATCACTGACTCAATGGACATGAGTTTGAGTAAACTCTGGGAGTTGGTGATGGACAGGGAGGCCTGGTGTGCTGCCATCAATGAGGTCACAAAGATTTGGACACAACTGAGTGGCTGAACTGAACTGAACTGCCAGAAGACCCCAGAAAGAAGCCTTTCACAGGACTTACAAATCCACAAAAGGAAATAGGCTTAAATGGAAACCATGGTTCCTGCTGAATATCTGGATTATGGCTATCATATTTTCCTGCTTATTTGTGTTTTTCTGAGTTTGTCATTTTAAGAGATATGTGCTATTTTTACAATCACGAGGGAAAAAATTCCTTGGCCATCTGCCTAAGGAATCTCAAGGCTGAAGGTTTCAGAGTAAGAGGCCTGAGGCAGCTTTGCAGGGGCGGGGATGTGGAGGTCATGACCGTGTCAGGCTGGAAGAAATGTTGAGAAGTCATCCTGTCAACTCCCCTGCCTCTGAGATGAAGTACCTGAACAAGAACAATAGCAGAACTTCCTCCCCACCTCAGAAATTGTTCATTGCTCCCCTCATCCTGCTCCCAGCAGAATCCCCAAAGAGCTTCAACTGCATGGTAAATGTTTTTATTGCTCTCATGTCTCCATTGTTCGCCTAAGTAGAAAATAGGGCACGATCTTTGTGCAAAGTCTTTGCTCGCAGGTGGCTCCAGGTCCTGTCCTCTAAGAAGACCCAGTCACCCAAGGGGCTAGTGGAGCCAAGCTGGGCCCCAGGGGAGGGGGAACCCCAGTGAGGAGGGAGAGAGTGCGTTGGCCCAGGACTTAGCAGGGAGAGCTGCTGGGCCTGGGAGAAGCAGCTGACCCCACCCTCACCCCCAGCGTCCCCCATACCACTTCCTTTTTTCCTTCCTTTTCTTTCCGATCGCATTTAAGGTGCCTGGCTGCAACAACAGCCTAAAAACGAATATTTAAAAAAAAATATTTACTTAGTTGGCTGTACCAGGTCTCAGTTGCAGCACAGGGGATCTTTAGTTGGTCTAGTTGCAGCATGTGGACTCTTAGTTGCAGCATGTGGGATCTACTTCCCTGACCAAGGATGGAACCCCGGGCCCCCTGTACTGGGAGAATGGAGTTTTAGCCACTGGATCACCAGGGAAGTCCCTGAACAAAAGCCTAGACTTTGGCCCCTGGCTTCCAGGAGCTTATAACCTGGTGAGCGGGGGGAAGGCTCAGCTGGGGGAGTTAATTTCTCGGCACAGGTGTCTGATTTCCATAACCTGTTCCTGTGCCCTATGGCAGGGAGGCAAATAGGAAACAGACATGGTGATGCAACAGGCCTTGAAGAGTAAGGATGTCTCCATTTAGGTAGGGTTGCAAGAAGAGGTCTGTGATGAGGCTTAGGTCACACACAAGTTCCCGAGTTCTGGAGATGGAGGGAGAGCTATGTTTTTGCTTTGGAGCAATACTATTGCTTCTTATTCCCTCTTCCCTTTCTCTGGATAATTCCTCCTGTCCTCATCGCAAAGATTCTCTGTCTAATGCCTGAAATTTGTGAATATGTGATTAAATGAATGGTTTTGAGATGGGGAGATTACCCTGGATTATCTGGATGACCCAATGCAATGACAAGGATCCTTATAAAGAGGCAATAAGCAGCTCAGAGAGAGAGAGAAAAGATGAAAGGATGGGAACAGAAGCCTGAGAGGAAAAAAGATATTACGTTGCTGGGTTCGAAGGTGGAGGAAAGGACCATAAGCAAGGTGATCTCTGGAAGCTGGAAAAGATGAGAGAGTGGATTCTCCCCACGCCCTGCACCTCTACCCCAGCCTCAAGGAGGAACACAGCCCCTGTGACCCTGTTTAGACATCCAGACTCCTGAACTGTAAGTCACTACATTTTATTTGTTTTAAGCCACTAAATCTGTGGAGATTTGTTGCAGTAGCAATAGAAAAGCAATACAGCTCCCCTCTGCCGTGCCCACGGTCCCTGTGAGGCAATCGTTCAAACTACCTCTAGAAACAAGAAAGACCTCCATGCATTTGAAATTAAACAGTAAAAAACTAGGGAAACATATTTGGAACATATAAAGTTGACCAAGAACTGACTAATTTATAGAGAGTCTGATAAGAAAAAGATCCCAAATCAGATTTGCCAATGAGCAGAGAATATGAACCCTACATGTTCAGGAAAAGAAAGGTGGATGACTCTGTGCTGAAATGTAGAGATTCTCTCAGATGGGTTACTGGGTCAAAAACAATTTAAAAAAAAGAATAAGCTGCGGGAGTATCAGGGAACTCCATTTGTGTAAAAACAAAATTGAGTCATACATATCAGATTACATATGTTCTTTTTTACTGGAAGGAATCCCAAGAAAATGTTGGAAAGATTGCCTTTGGGAGAGGAATACAGGGGAAGAGCATTTATTTATTTATTTTTTTTGGGGGGGGAAGAGCATTTAATTTTTAAAATTTCCTATTGCTTGCATTTTCTAAATTTAGATTTTGTTTCTAATTTTATTGAGATATAATTGATATAACATTGCATTCATTTTAAGTGTATAACATAATGATTTGATACATGATATATTATAAAATGATGAAATAAGTATATTTAATGATTTTTTTAATGTCAAAAAAAGCTGATTTGACCAAGGAGATTTTAACTTATTTTTTATTTGCTTCTTGGCACCTCTTTGTATTAAAAAAAAAAAGAGTTCAACCAGCACAATAAAAGATGTGGTCACATAGGGAGAAAGTATTATGATATGTTTGTATTATTTTCTTGCAAACAGGAAGCACTGGGCTGTCCCTTAAGCTTTGCTGCTCAGGCTTCTCCTTGAGGGGCAGAGCCAAAAGAAGTATGATTAAATCCCCAGGACACGGGTTACCAAGGGCCTCAGATCTAAACAGGATTGTGTTGTCAAGCTGGTGCCTCTAGAGCTGTGGGGAAGACAAATTTGCATTCAGCTCCCAGTGTTGCCCTGTGGCTCTATGGTAAATAATCCACCTGAGAATGAAGGGGATGCAGGTTTGATCCCTGGAATGGGAAGAAAAGATCCTCTAGAGGAGGACATGGCAACTCACTCCAGAGTTCTTGCCTGGGAAATCCCATGGACAGAGGAGCCTGGAGGGCTACATTCCATGGGGTCGTAAAAGACTCGGACATGACTGAGCGTGCACACATGCGTGGATGCATGGCTAGTGTTGCCGCTCCCTAATCATTCAACCTCTGGGCAAGTCAGGAGACTTCTCTGGGCCTTTGTCTCTTCATCTGTAAAATTGGGATGATGAGAATGCTTGTTTTGGGGGTTATGATGAGGCTTAAATAAGATCATATTAACGAATACCCAGGGATCACCCCAGGCAAGAACACAACAAAACCAAGTATTCTCCTTCCTGTCTTTCTTTCCAAGCCTGTCAAGGCCTTGTTTAACAGGAGAGAGGTAAGAGCAAGTCTTTGCCTATAAAAGTACAGCGACCTTGTAGAGAAAACCAAGTAACGAAGCCACACGTCTATTAATATTTCCACATTTGTATGTTTGCCACCAGCTTGCTATCTCTGCCAAGTCACAGAAGGTTCATAAATGTTGTGAGTCTTGAGAGCCAAGCAGGCACATTTTGCTTTCTCCCTGATGCAACTTTATTGTTGCTGCAGTAACTGAAATCCTCGGTGTCTTTAGCCTACCTGTCCACACTCCATGTGTGACCAAGGTGGGGCAAAACAAGCCCGCTTTGTCCCCTGGGCCCCTGTGTCAATGTGCTAGTTTTCTGATGAATTCAAACAAGAAATGGAGCAGTCCGACTGATAGCCGCTCCAGGTGGTACCTGGGGCCAACTGTACTGAGCTGAAAGGAAAAGCTGAGCCCTTGGAATCCCAGAATATGGAGACTGGAAGGTCTTTAGGAATCCTCTGCTCCGGTGGCCGCCTCCCACCAGAAGTGCCTCTGTAGTGTCCTGCCCATGGCGGGGGCAGCCCTCTTAGTGTTAAACATGTGTGAGGTGGGTTTCAACTGCTGGAGGCCCCACACATGGTTGGTCAGTTTGGTTCAGTTCAGTTCCTAAGTCATGTCTGACTCTTTGCTACCCCATGGACTGCAGCACGCCAGGCTTCGCTGTTCATCACAAACTCAGAGGTGGCTCAAACTCATGTCTATCAAGTCTGTGATGCCATCCAACCTCATCCTCTGTCATCCCCATCTCCTCCTGCCTTCAATCTTCCCCAGTGTCAGGGTCTTTTCCAATGAGTCAATTCTTCACATCAGGTGGCCAAAGTATTAGAGCTTCAGCTTCAGCATCAGTCCTATTCCAATGAATATTCTGGACTGATTTCCTTTAGGATGAACTGGTTGGATCTCCTTGGCATCCAAGGGACTCTCAAGAGTCTTCTCCAACACCACAGTTCAAAAGCATCAATTCTTCGGTACTCAGCTTTCTCTATGATCCAACTCTCACATCCATACATGACTACTGGGGAAACTACAGCTTTGGCTAGATCGACCTTTGTTGGCAAAGTAATGTCTCTGCTTTTTAATATGCTGTCTAGGTTGGTCATAGCTTTTCTTCCAAGGAGCAATCTTCTTTTAATTTCATGGCTGCAGTCAGCATCTGCAGTGATTTTGGAATCCAAGAAAATAAAGTCTGTCACTGATTCCATTGTTTCCCCAACTGTTTGCCATGAAGTGATGGGACAGGATGCTATGATCTTCATTTTTTGAATGGTGAGTTTTAAGCAAGCTTTTTCACTCTCTTTCACTTTAATCAAGAGGCTCTTCAATTCCTCTTTGCTTTCTGCCATAAGGGTGGTGTCATCTGTGTATCTGAGGTTATTGATACTTCTCCCAGCAGTCTTGATTTCAGGTTGTGCTTCATCTAACCCAGCATTTCCCATGATGTACTCTGCATATAAGTTAAATAAACATGGTGACAATATCCAGCCTTGATGAACTCCTTTCCCAATTTGGAACCTGTCCATTGTTCTGTGTCCAGTTCTAACTGTTGCTTCTTGACCTGCATACAGGTTTTGCAGGAGGCAGGTAAGGTGGTCTGGTATTCCCATCTCTTTAAGAATTCTCCAGTTTGTTGTGATCCACACAGTAGAAGGCCTTGGTGTAGTCAATAAAGCAGAAGTAGGTTTTATTGAAACTATCTTGCTTTTTTGATGATCCAAAGGATGTTGGCAATTTGATCTCTGGTTCCTCTGCCTTTTCTAAAGCCAGCTTGAACATCTGGAACTTCTCGGTTTAAGTACTGTTGAAGCCTCAGTTGGAGAATTTTGAGCATTACTTTGTTAGTGTGTGAGATGAGTGCAATTGTATGGTACTTTGAACATTCTTTAGCATTGCCTTCCTTTGGGATTGGAATGAAAACTGAACTTTTTCAGTCCTGTGGCCACTGCTGAGTTTTCCAGATTTTCTGGCATATTGAGTGCAGAACTTTCAAAGCATCATTTTTTAGGATTTGAAATAGCTCAGCTGGAATTCCATCACTTCCACTAGCTTTGTTCATAGTGATGCTTCCTAAGACCCACTTGACTTCGCACTCCAGGATGTCTGGCTCTAGGTGAGTGAGCCACACAGTCAAAGGCTTTGGCATAGTCAATAAAGCAGAAATAGTTGTTTTTTTGGAACTCTCTTGCTTTTTTAATGATCGAGCAGATGTTGGCAATTTGATCTCTGGTTCCTCTGCCTTTTCTAAAACCAGCTTGAACATCTGGAAGTTCACAGTTCATGTATTGCTGAAGCCTGGCTTGGAGAATTTTGAGCATTACTTTACTAGCTTGTGAGATGAGTGCAACTGTGTGGTAGTTTGAGCATTCTTTGGCATTGCCTTTCTTTGGGATTGGAATGAAAACTGACCTTTTCCAGTCCTGTGGCCACTGCTGAGTTTTCCAACTTTGCTGACATATTGAGTGCAGTGCTTTCACAGCATCATCTTTTAGAATTTGAAATAGCTCAACTGGAATCCCATCACCTCCTCTAGCTTTGTTCGTAGTGATGCTTCCTAAGGGCTACTTGACTTCACACTCCAGGATGTCTGAATCTAGATGAGTGATCAGACCATCATGGTTATCTGGGTCATGAAGATCTTTTTGTATAATTCTTCTGTGTATTCTTGCCACCTCTTCTTAATATCTTCTGCTTCTGTTAGGTCCATACCATTTCTGTCCTTTGGTGTGCCCATCTTTGCATGAAGTGTTCCCTTGGTATCTCTAATTTTCTTGAAGAGATCTCTAGTCTTTCCCACTCTATTGTTTTCCTCTATTTCTTTGCATTGATCAAGGAAGGCTTTCTTATCTCTCCTTGCTATTCTTTGAACTCTGCATTCAGATGGGTATATCTTTCCTTTTCTCCTTTGCCTTTTGCTTCTCTTCTTTTCTCAGCTATTAGTAAGGCCTCCTCAGACAACTATTTTGCCTTTTTGCATTTCTTCTTCTGGGAGATGGTCTTGATCACTGCCTCCTGTACAATGTCAGAAACCTCTGTTCATAGTTTTTCAGGCACTCTTGTCAAATCTAATCTCTTGAATCTATTTGTAACTTCCACTGTATAATTGTAAGGGATCTGATTTAGGTCATACCTGAATAGTCTAGGGGTTTTCCCTACTTTCTTCAATATAAGTCTGAATTTGGCAATAAGGAGTTCATGATCTGAACCACAGTCAGCTCCCAGTCTCGTTTTTGCTGACTGTATAGAGCTTCCCCTCCTTCGGCTGCAAAGAATATTATCAATCTCATTTCAGTGTTGACCATCTGGTGATGTCCATGTGTAGAGTCATCTCTGTGTTGTTGGAAGAGGGTGTTTGCTGTGACCAGTGCAAACTGGTCTTGCAGTTCTCTTGGCAATTCTGTCAGTCTTTGCTCTGCTTCATTTTGAACCTCAAGGCCAAACTTGCCTGTTACTCTAGGTATCTCTTGACTTCCTACTTTTGCATTCCAGTCCCCTATGATGAAAATGTCTTTTTTGGGGTGTTAGTTCTAGAAGGTCTTGTAGGTCTTCATAGAACTGTTCAACTTCAGGTTTTTTGGCATTAGTGGTTGGGGCATAGACTTGGATTACTGTGATATTGAATGGCTTGCCTTGGATATGAACAGAGATCATTCTGTCATTTTTGAGATTGCACCCAAGTACTGCATTTCAGACTCTTTTGTTGACTATGAGGGCTATTCCATTACTTCTAAGGGATCCTTGCCCACAGTAGTAGATATAATGGTCACCTGAATTAAATCTGCCCATTCCAGTCCATTTTAATTCACCTATTCCTAAAATGTCGATGTTCACCCTTGTCATCTTGTTTGACCACTTCCAATTTGCCTTGATTCATGGACCAAACATTCCAGGTTCCTGTGCAATATTGTTCTTTACAGCATTGGACTTTACCCCCATCACCAGTCACATCCACCACTGGGTGTTTTTTTCACTTTGGCTCCATTTCTTCATTCTCTCTGGAGCTATTTCTCTACTCTTCTCCCATAGCATATTGGGCACCTCCCGACCTGGGGAGTTCATCTTTCAGTGTTGTATCTTTTTGCCTTTTCACACTGTTCATGGGGTTCTCAAGGCAAGAATACACAGTGGTTGCCATTCCCTTCTCCAGTGGTTGGTCAGAGTCACCTCCTGTTCCCCAGGCCTTCTGGGAGGTTGCCTCTTTTTCCCAAGAATTCCCTTACTTTTTTCGATCACTCATCCATTTACTTGTTCTATCCACACATTTTGGTAGAAGTCTTTAAGCACCTGGCACTGTCCTGGGCTCTGATCAGTATAGCAGTGACTCTGACATAGATCCTGACCTCAGGACGAAGCCACAAGGTGTCAACTGAAAAAAAAGTACAAGCTAAGAGGTGAGAGTTAGGAGGTTTTTGGTTTGTTTGGTTTTTGTTGTTGTTGTTGTTGTTGTTGTCAGTCTTATTTGTTTTTACTGCAGTATAGTTGATTTATAATATGCCACTCTCTGCAATACAGTTACACATATGCATGCGCATTCTTTTTTTGTATTCTTTTTCATTAAGGTTTATCACAGGACATTTAATACAGTTCCCTGTGCTATACAGTAGGAGCTTGTTTTTCATCCATTTTAAATGTAAATTTAAATTTAAGTAGTTTGCATACCAATCCCAGACTCTCAGTCCATCCCTCTACCTCCGCTCAGACCCAGCCTTTGCAACCAGAGAGCTATGTTTTATTCAGTGGACAAAACTGAGGACTTAAGCCCTTCAAATAATGTCTCAGCATCTCAGATAACTTGGAAAAACTGCTCCAAAGAGGCAAGAGTGGAGTCAGGATACATAGGAGTTTTGGCAACAGGCACCAGGTAGTTGGAACATCAAAAATTTACTGTTAATTAAAGAAAACCAGATATATCAAGTTAAGGGATTTAGTGCTTTTCTATGTATGGGAAGATGCAGGAGTCTGGGCTCACTGACATCATTCCTTTGATATGCACCTCAGCTCTCTGGGGCAAGTATCCTGTGCTGTTTTATCCTGGGTCTCCTCAGCATGTACCATCAGGGCAGCTGTAATGTGATGGCTTGGTGGCTGCAGATCCTTTGTTTGCTGATATGGCAGACAGTATTTTTCATTCACAAAAGGGATGAAAGGAGCAGTGAGCAGGTCTGCATGGGGGATTGCACCTTGGCTAAAATAGAGACCAGTGGTCACCTAGGATTTCCTGAATACCTAACATGAGCAGGGCAATAGAGCTACAAAAAAGGGAGATGGAATCTAGAGAGATTTATGGCCTGGGGCTTGACGAAATTTGGGCCATGAGGGAGGGAAGTAGTCAGGGATGATCCAGCCCATTGATGAGAGTGAGGATGTGGCAGGAGATAGCTGGACCCCAGGCTGAGCAGCTGGAGTTTGCCCCTGTGGACAGATACTCCAAGATGAAGAGGAGGAGAAGCTAAGCCCGACCCAGATAAGAGACCACATATTTCTTGTTCTCAAGGTCAGGGAGACCTTCCTGACGATACATCCTCTGAAAGGTTCCTTGGTGGTCAAAAGGGAGGAGGCGTCACCTCATAGTCAGTGATGTCAACCTACCCATAGGCCTCTTTGCTGGAATCCATCTTGGCTAAGAGATACATGCACGCACATGGGAGGACCCTGAGATAGACGAAGTGCAGACTCAGAACCAGGCAAAGCAAGATGATTGGTCAAAGAAAACCCAGAATAAATGACCCATAAAAGTGATTCAAACTACCCTGAGGACAAGACTCTCTGAGCGCACCCATGTGTCTATACACATGTACCCTTTTTCCTCTTAACAAGCACTACTTGTTTTACTACTTTCCATCTTTGTGGGAATTCATTTCGACAAAGCCGAAGCGCCAGGGCCTTGTCACTGGTCACTGTTCCCTTGTGGTCTAGTGGTTAGGATTCAGTGCTCTCATTGTCGTGGCCTGATTTCAATCTCTGGCTGGGAATTGAAATCCTGCTTCAAATGGCTGCAGGCTGAGGCCGCTGGAGGTCAAGAACGCAAACAGGAAACAGATTGAGGGGTGTGAGAGTGAGCTGGGATTCAGACCCAACTGTGGGGTTCTGGGCCACCTCCAAGTGGACAGGCCCAGTGGTAGTTGGGTCTACGTTTCATGGCACAGGAGTGACAGCTAGACTGGTCGTGGGGAATCAAGGTCATCAGTAAATGGTTAGACGGGGAAGGCAGAAAAGACAGCTCGAGGGAGAGAAGACCTAGAACAGCACTGGGAGGCCGTATATGTAAGGATGGGAACCCCAAGTCTGAGAGGAGGGGGATGGAAAGGTAGGAGGACACACAGGAGGTGAAATCACAGTGGCTCTGCATCCATGCCCCTCTTCTTTTTTTAAAACAGCACTTATTTACTTTTGGCTATGCCAAGTTTTAGTTGTGGCACACAAGATCTTCTGGCATGCAAACTCTTAGTTTTGGTATGTGAGATCTAGTTCCCTCACCAGGGATTGAACCCAGTCCCCCAACGTTGGGAGCTCAGAGTCTTAGCCACTGAACTACCAAGGAAGTTCTCCTACCCACTACTTAGAGAGTTTCCTTTGGGAAGTCACCCTTCCCCCTTTATCTTTCATGTGGTTTGAGTGATTGTGGTGGAGGGGGGGAGTCCTTAGACAACTGTGTATACCAGCCCCCACCTTCACCTTGACTGATTTAGGGATGGTGTATAAACCCTCAGGGCCAACAGGAAGCAAGGAGACATGGGGGAAAGGGAGGCCTTGGGGGAAAGAGGAATTCTTCTACTAGAAGAAAGACTCCCCCTTGGCTTGGGAAGAGTAAGGTAGAATATGAAGTCAGGCTCCAATACAGCCATTTAAAACTGTGATGGAAAGCCTAGAGCTACTGGAGGCTCCCCAGGTGAGGCCTGAGTTTGAAATCTAAATTGTAGGTGACAGGACATATAGAGACCAGGTCTTAGATGACATAGTTTGAGCCACTAGATCAAGCTTCACCAGAAGCTAGCATGCATACATACTAAGTCATTCAGTTATGTCCGACTCTTTGAGACCCTATGGACTGTAGCCCACCAGGTTCCTCTGTGCATGGGATTCTCCAGGCAAGAATACTGGAGTGGGTTGCCATTTCCTTCTCCTCGGGAAGAGGATCTTCCTGACCCATGGATTGAACCCATGTCTCTAATGCCTCCTGCACTGACAGCAGGTTCTTTATCACTAGTGCTACCTGGGAAATCCATACTTCTAGGCTTTTCAGTGATGCATGGCAATAACTTCCTTTGACTGTTGAATTCAGTTTGAGCAGTGTCTTGCTTTGCTGCTTGCAATACAGAGTCCTAATTAATGCACAAGCTGAGGAATAGACCTCCTTGGGTCAGTGGGTAGAGCATGGGATGGGAGGGGAGGTGCCAGGATTTCAGAAACTTTGACACTTCCCTGAATCGCTATCACCTATAGGGCCACATCAGTGGATTTTCTATTTTGTAATCTTTTTACAGGTTTCCCCCCTTTCCTGCTGTATCACCTCCCTGACAGAACAATTAACATGATTCTAAAGTTGCTTACTCACTAAAAATGAGATGTTGTTGGAAAATAGGCTGGATTCTCCTTCTCCTTATGTTGCCTGCCCAGATACTGAAGGGCTGTCCTCATCAACCATGGTCAGAGGCATAGAACAGCAAGTTCTTGGGTCTCTCCCCACTCAGATCCATCTTCCACACTTTGGCCCAGTATGCTCTCTAAAGTATACATCCCTGCCTAAAAACTGGGCTTCCCTGGTGGCTCAGGGGTAAAGAATCTGCCTGACAAAGCCAGAGATGCGGGTTTGATCCCTGGATTGGCAAGATCCCCTGGAGAAGGAATTGGCAAGTATTCTTGCCTGTGAAATCCCAAGAACAGAGGAGCCTGGTGGGCTACAGTCCATGAGGTTGCAAAGAATCAGACGTGACACAGCAACTGAGCATGATTAAAAAATAGTACTTCCCATGGCCTGCTGGAATAAACAGCAAACCCCTTAGAAAGGGGTCACGTACATGGTCTAGACACTCGGCCCCTTTCCTGCTTCAACTACCTTCACGTGAGCCCAGCACTGCACCCACTGTTAGTTGTCAAACTGTTTGAACATGCCATGCCCTTCCACGCCTCTATGACTGCGTGACCGCTTTCTCTTGCCTAGAGAGATCGTTAATAACAGAGATCATGTTTGTTGGGCACTTTCCATGGACCAGGCACTGCATGAACTGCTGCCCATGGATTATCTCATTTAATCCTCACAGCTTCCCAATGGGTAGTGCTATTCTCATACCTCCGCCACTCCCAGAGTGTTACCTCTGTTGCCACAACTCAGACACGGGCAGCAGGGAAGATGCTGGAAAAGCAGTCATGGATTCTGGACTGTCAACCCTGGAGTTAGGGAATGGGTGGAGGATCAACAGGGAAGGTTGGATAAAATATAATTGTCAGGAAAAGTATCAGGGAGTGAGGAGAACCAGGTGAAGAACTGGACATCATCTCCAGTTTGGGAAATTCTGTCTCACTGGACATTGGGGCTCCACCCACCCTCAAGCAAAGAATCCACATCGGTCAGGCTAGGTCCTCTGGTCTATGTTCTACCCCAGAAGCCACAGGTAACGTGTATCTCTACAATGTCTCTGCCAAGTGTGCACACGTGCATGTGTGTGCGTGTGCGTGTGTGTGTGTGTGTAGGGGACTATTTGCATCTTTGTCAAAGTCTGGAGTCTGTGTGACAAGATGGCCACTCCCATCCAAGGTCCCCCAGGGCAGTCCCCGTCTCCCAAACCTGCCCCTTTTCTGGTTGGGAAATGCTCCCCAGTTTTCTACTTCAGCTGCTTCCATCTCACCCCCTCCATACCCTCCCTCTTTTCAGACAACACAGCATAATTCCTCCAAAGATGTGTTTTCATAAAACAAAAGCCAGGAAGGGGAGGATGGCTTCTGGGTGCTTGGCAACAGCAGCCTGCAGCTCAGGCTCACCCAGCAACACAAAGGCCTCTGGGAACAGAACAAATGCACCAACGCCAGGCTTCCTCCCGCGCTGGGGGCCCGTCTGCCGCAGGAAGAGCAAGCGCGTGGGAATAGCTCCACCACCCCCTCTGTTCTTGATCTTGTAGTCACTTGATTGATGGCTGTCTCCTGTGTTCATCGCTTGAGCCTAAGCTGCGTGAAGGCAGGACTTCTGTGTCTGTTGTGCTCACTGTGGTACCAGCACAGGGCCTGACACACGGCAGGTGCTCGGTAAGTGTTTGTGGAAGAAGGAACGGAGGAGGAAGTGCTACAGAGCCTGAGGGAGGTTGTGGGTAGGATAAGGGCAATCATGCCGTCATTTCACCTTTAGGCCCATCCGTTTACTCAGAGCCCCTCTGATCCTGTGTCTGGCTCCCTCACCTGGAAGGGACAGCGTGGGCTTCCACCTTGGGCAGCTGCTCTCTCTGGCTCCCCTAATGAGAAGCAGCGTGGCTTGGGGGAAAGCACACAGGGGGAGTCAGGCAGAGCTGTCTGTGAATTCCACTTCGTGATCTTGGGCAGGTTAAACTAGTCTCATCAGCAAATCAGCAGATCGAAGCTACTTAACTGTATTAAATGAGCTGCTAATATGTAAATATGCCTGACTCCTGCTGGAGGCTCGAGAAATGGAACTATTACCATTTACATGGCCTTTTGAACTTCATTCATCTCACTCAAATGAGCACCTACAGATCCTCCTCTCATAGAGTTTACTTTCAGAAAGTTCTAGTCTCTTGCTTTCTGCTGGGCAAATGCAGGGCACTTACTTTGCTAAGGGCCAGAGATCTGGGGATGAAGAGGATGGAGTCTTATCCCTTGAGGGGGTCATATCTTCCCCCTTGACATTCTGGCCCCTGGTTTATCTTTCTTATCTCCTTCTCAGTACCCTCCCTGGGCTCAGTGAGTTCTCTGGACAGAGTTCAGCCCATGGCAGCCTCAGCTGACTCCTCAGCTGAGTGGGCTTCTCCCCACCCCTCAGCATTGTCCTGACTTGGGCTGCAATGGCGAGATGGTTATACTCCACCAGTCCCCAGATGTGGGCTGTGGGGGAAGGGAAGGCTCTTGGGCAGGGCTTCCCCGGGCAGCGGAGGCTCTCCTGCAGGGGCTGCCCGCTGTGCTTGCCACAACCCTCCCAGCAGGTCCCTCACTGAAGGAGCATCTCCCCGGGCAACCTGCCACCTGGGTAGAGAAGATCTTTCAGCCTAGAAAGATTTTCTGAGACTCTTCAGCCCCAGTGCCTCTGGTTTAGTTGAATTCTTCCAGGAGTGCTGCGCAGTCGTAGGACTTGCCTGGCCCTGCAGCCTGAAGCAAGCTTCCCGCACAGGCCCGAGGCCTGAGGCTCAGCAGGGTCCTTGCGGCTCCCCTCTCACACCTCAGCGGAATTCTGTCCTTGGCCTGGATGCCCTCACATTGGACTCCCTTGGTGAAATTCAGCTGTCCTCCTTTAAGACTCAGAAATCATCTCTTCCAGGAAGCTCTCTGGGATCCCACCCCTTTTCTAGGAAGAGTGGGCCCTTTTGAGCCCCTCCGAGCATCCTGCCTTTTGTAAACGATCAATGTGGAGGAAGTTGTATGAGGTGGGAAGAAGCCTTATCGATCCCGGTACAACAATAATGGTAGTTGTGAGGGCTGCTGTCGGCTACCTCCTCTGATGGTCCTGGCACTGCGCTGTGCAGACGCAGCTGGGCTGACCTCATCCAAACAACCCCGTGAGGGAAGAGTAGCTGTCTTGTAAAACAGAGGCCTCCGTGCTCATGATCACATCATCACTAAGCATCAGAGTTATTAATAGTACACAGACGGGGGTCAGTTTGAAGCCTCAGAGTCCTCTGGAAATGGCAGTTAGGGAGGGAGAAGGGAAGGAAGGAGGAAGGAGAGAAGAGGAGAGGGAGGGAGGGAGGGAAGAAAGGATGGGGGCCCTCCCTCTGTCCATGCCCGTGGTGGCAGGTCTACTGTGCCTGTTTCCCGGAGCTGTTGAGCCCCTGCCCCCTCCCACAAGCCCTTCCCAGAACCCTCTCAGCCTGGGATCCTGGCCTGGGAAAAATGCAGTTGTCAATCAAAGCCTGTCGGTGGGGAAGTTTGCTGCATCCGGGCGTGGTGAGTTCACAGTTTTAATCCTGATGTTTACTTTCTTTCTATCAGTCCCCAGTCGCTCCCTTTGAAGAACTGCCTCAGGCTTCCTGTTGCAGCATCAAACAGGGATGGAAGATGCAGCTCGCATTAGCAGTGGGAGCCTCTAAAGCAGCTTAAGTCTCTGGAGGTGCCTGGCACATAGAAACCTGCCCTCAGCCCAGAGCACAACAAGGGGCCAGGGCGGGGCTCGCAGCGGACAGACACCCGGGCACCGACATACAGATGCAGTCGTGTTGATGTGCCTGAGCGCACACAGCTGCTTACCTGCCCAGGAGCATACATGGCCCCCAAAGTGCCTCCAGACCGCATCCTCACACGCAGGTGTGCATGTACCTAACATACATGTCGATAGACACAAGCCTGCACACACAACCACTGCAGTGACACACCTGGTTTCTGGTAAGAAACTCAATCGTGTCCTTAGCTTCCTGCCAACGAGTCTGCTGATTCCACCTCTGAAATGTTTCTAAGTGTCCCCTGCAGCCCCCCACTCCACCCCATCCATTCTGGTTGGATCTCTGCTGTATTCTTGTCCAGCCTTTAGTCTATCCTACACACAAGAGCAGGCTTCTCAGGTGGTGCTAGTGGTCAACAACTTGTCTGCTAATGCAGGAGACATAAATGACGTTGGTTCAATCCCTGGGTTGGGAAAATCCCCTGGAGAAGGGAATGGCAACCCTGTCCAGTATTCTGGCCTGGAGAATCCCATGGAACAAAGGGGCCTGGCAGGCTATACAGTCCATGGGGTCGAAGAGTCGGACACGACAAAAGCAACTTAGCACACACGCACACACACACAAGAGCAGGATGGCCTGGGTATCAGGCGAATCTGACCACATCACTCCTGCTTTAAAACCCTTCAGAGGCCTCCCCTTTCCTACCAGATGTAATTCAAATCATTTGGCATCCCATATAAGGCCCTTTGCAATCTGGTTTCAGCCCCCAGCTTGGAGCCCCAGGCACTCAGCTCTCCAGCAGGGGAACTCCAGAGAGAAGCCGCCCCCACCTGCTCACCACATGAAACCCCCTCCTCCGCCTCTACCCTTTGCTTTGCTAAACTATTATGCAGTCATCTTTCAAGACCCAGTTCAGCCAGTGTCTCCCCACTCCACCCTGATGTTCAAGGCATTGCTGGTGTCAGGTCCTACTGCTTTATCTCACCTGACCACTATCAGCGTCACATCTGTACAGGTGAGCTGCTCCCATGGGACTCCATGCATATCCAGTACAGAGCCCAAAACCCACGAATACTCAACCAACTCCCTGGAGTGAGTGAAGAAGCGAATTGGTCTGTATGATGGTCAGATGGCACTAGGTCAGATCTTTCTAGCTGGGGACTACTCAGGGACGCGCTGTAACTTCTCTGAGCTCAGCCTAACAGAGATGAAAGGACCCAGGAGTGCCTCCAGGCAGAGTTGACAGTACGGGCTACAGAGGTGCATGGAAAAATCTTTGCAGAGTGGCTAGTACGTGCTCCACAAATGATCACTGTGGCTGTTGTTTTTGATTTCTATTTCTATTTTCACTGACGTCCTTCTGCTCATGTTTTCTGATGTTCTGTCCCTCTCACTGTCTACCCAGTTTGGTGCTGTGCTCCCAGAACTGACTCACTGAAGGTTTGCTGTAGGATTGATCCACTGCATGGCTACAGAAGACTTGCTTCCAGTCTAAGAATTCTGAGCTGAGGGATGTTCTTTCTCCCTTACTGCCTCCCCTGAGCCCGGAAGACGAGAGCTATACAAAGTCCGTTCCTCCGTTTGCAGTTCTGTCAATTGAACTGAGTTGGGACCTGGGGGCAGGGGGTGGGGGGCTTCCCAGGTGGCACAGTATTAAAGTAAAATTGGCACTCCTGTCTGTCAGTGCAGGAGACACAGGAGACATGGGTTTGATCTGTGGGTTGGGAAGATCCCCTGGAGTAGGAAATGGCAACCCACTCCAGTATTCTTACCTGGAAAATTCCATGGACAGAGGAGCCTGGTGGGCTGCAGTCCTTGGGTCACAAAGAGTCAGATACAACTGAGTGACTGAGCACGGGACCTGTGGGGAGGAGAATAGCTGGGCCTTTCTGCTCCAAAAGGCAGAGTCACTGCAGCCAGCTCCTCAGCAGCTCCAGGCACCCCCAGTCCCCTGCCCCGCCGCCCCAGGATGCTGCCCAAGTGGCTGGGGTTCCCATAGCAACTTCTGTGGGGACCAGCTGTCCCTTCTTTGCCACAGGTCCTCCTGGACTTGTGTGAGAGGTTAGGAAGAGAGTGGGGGGGGGGGGTGCCAAGAAAGTGATATCATTTTGACATGCAGATGCTTTTAATCCTCACAATAACCCTGAGAGGAACATGCTATTATTGTCGTCATTCTACTGACAAGGAAGTGGAGGTCCAGGGTAACCCACCAACAAACAGGAGAACTGGTCTGTGGTTGTATCAGTTTGCACTGATGCATTCAGCCTGGATCAGCATAAGTCAGGATCTCTGGCCGCAAGTGATAGAAACTTCCATAAATAGGAAAGAATGCATGGAGGGATTGCAGTGCAGTGCCAGCAACGAGGGGAAAGTGAGACATGTGATTGGAAAGAACAGGGACCAGGGCAGCTTCAAGGGTCTGGGTAGAAGGAAGGAACAATCATTTCATCAGAATGAAGAAACTTCTATTTTTAAATCTTTTTTTCTCTCCTTTTAGGACTCAGTTTCAGAAGGGCCTGGGTCCAGTGCCACCTGTTAACTGGGAGAAAGCAGAGGCTGTGATTGACAGCCCTACCAAACCTATATCCTGTGTGGTAGGGAGGGGTCCCCCTGAAAAACTTGGGATGCTGTTTCTAGAAGAAAGGGGAATGAATGAATGCCAGGCAGGCCAGAACCCAAACTCACCTGACTGAACCATGCCATGGGGCACAGGATATTTTCCAGGCTAACTGACTTTGCACACCCAATACACACACACACACAGACACACACACACTCCTTTTCTCTTTAGCTTTTAGCCTTGGTTGTTAGAAAGAGCCCTGTGTGCCTGTGTGGGTGCTGAGTTATGTCTACCTCTTTGCGATTCCATGGATTGTAGCCATTTCCTAGGCAAGAATGCTGGAGCGAGTTGCCATTCCTTCCTCCGGGAGATCTTCCAGACTCGGGGATCAAACCTGTGTCTCCTGCACTGGCAGGCAGATTCTTTACCATTGTGCCACCTGGGAAGCCCCAGAAAGAGCCCTCGTAACCTTCTAATGTTCTATATGATTTCCTTATTAGGTCTTTTTTTTAAAGATTTTTTTTTGGATGTGGACCATTTTAAAAGTCTATTGAATTTGTTACAACATTGCTTCTATTTCATGTTTTGGGTTTTTCGGCAAGAGGCATGTAGGGTCTTAGTTCTCCAACCAGGGATTGAACCAGCACCTCTGGCATTGGAAGGGGAAGTCTTAACCACTGCACCACCCTACTAGGTTTATGTTTATTGTTTATCGCCTGCCTCTCCTGTCACCTCTAGAATATAAGATCCAGGAGGACAGATAATTTCTCCTATTTGTTCACTACTGTGTTCCCAGTACCTGAAAGGGTGCCTGGCACCTAGTAGGAGCTCAATAAATGCTGAATGACTACAGAAGTACCAACCACTTCAATAGACATTTGGTGTGTGGAAGTGAACTGAAAGCAGGATCCAGACCTCGCAAAGCTTTGGATTCATAACACAGAAACAACACAAATAAATAGCAAAAGAATAAAACTAAGATAATGAAAAATTGTAATATATACTTTGAAGTAAGCAAATATGTGTTAAAAAAAAAAAAAGAAAGTGAAAAATTACTTAAGATATGTCCTTCCATGGAAGGACATGGAAAATTACTCAAGATATGGCCTCTCTCAACCAACATTTAAACAGAGGGCTAAAGGGTGAGAAGAAGCTGATGGTGAAAAGTGTGAGGCAAAGGCTTCCAAGTCAAGGAAAGGCCCTGAGACTGAAAGGCATTTGGTATTTTTGAGGAACTGGGATGATAAGATCAGTGTGGGTGGAGCTTAGTAAGTGGAGTTAGCAAGGGCTAATGGGGTGATGCAATTGACATGGGGGAATGTGCCAGGCACCACAGCCCTGGGGCTTCATAGGACATGACTTGTAGTTTTAGAGTGCATTCTAGTAATCAGTACTTGAACACATTTTTAATTCAAATGGATCCCCCTGGCTGCTGGGTGAAGAACACAGTAAGTCGGGGGACTGGTCACTAGGCAATGTGGTGGTCCAGACTGGGGCTGAACAAGGGTGGCTGAGGACAGAAGATGGTGGGACACCTTTAAACCACCTCTCAGTTAAATCAGGTGCTACAATCAGGCAAGATGTCACCCTCTGGAGCCCATGAAGGTCCCCCCACCCACAGTTCACTCCCAGTCTATAGGTGATGAATGATCCCACTGACAATCTGGCTGGGCCCTGTGCCTAAGTGACGGGTGATGGATGGGATTGGAACTGAATGCTCTGAGCTACGTGGCCAACACACTGCTCCGAGGAGGACTTTGGAGCCAGGAGTTAATTTAAAGAAAGGAGTGGAGAGCTCAATAACACTTCCTCCACTGCTCAATTAGTGGAAAGGGCTACAGGGAGCTAGAGTTTTCAAGAGCCCCTTAATCATCTTCTGTCTGCCTGGCAGCGTGCAGGAGTGTGGCAGAGATAATTGTACCTACCCATTAACAGATGCAATTAAAGCTCTAGGGCCTCTAGCACCCCCTTCTCCATTTAAACCGCAGATGAGGGGACCATGGGGGTGGCTTTTGAGATGAATCACTTGGAGATGAAAACTTGGAGGCTGGAAGTCTGGATGGAGAGGTGATTAGAGTCCATCAGATCGTGATGGGGAAGGTGGGACCCTGGTCAAATCCCAGCCCGCTCCCTCTTGAGGCCCTCCCAGCCGTTGGATGGATAGACTTGAGGATGAATTAAAGTTCTGCTTCCCCCAGAGGAGAGTCAATGTTTGGAACCCACTGACCACCACCTCCAGCCAGCTGCTGCTTCTTTGCCAAAGACACACCCACAGAGTGTTTAGATTCTGGTGAATTCCTGGATAATTAATTTTGTGAGAGCTGCGGCTGTCTGGTGTGTTGGTGGCGGGGGGCAGGGTAGAGAGGAGTGGAGTGCTAGGAAGACATACTGCTATCCTGTAAGGGGTGGGGTGGGGCGGGGAAGGGAACGTCCTTTCCTGGGCATCACCAATATGCCAGGCTTTGTGCTCCTTCCTGTCTTATAGACCATGTCCTTCAATTTAATCCAAATCCCACAGCCTTGGAGGAAGGCCACGCTCTCTCTGTTACAGGAGATGGAACAAAGCTTGGGGAGTTCAAGTGCTTTGTCTAAGATCACAGAACTTGTAGGTGGTGGAACCAGGATTGAACTCTGTTCTATCTAACATCCAAGTTGCTCTCTCCACTATGCCAGGCCCCTTTGAACTCTCAGCGGCCAAGACCGTGCCCCTGTGTCCCTTCATGCCCCACAGGGTGGACTCAGAGGGACATTTCAGATGTTATTTCCAATTCTCTTCCCCCACCCCCTTCCCCTTGGCGAACCGCTGAGACCCTGTGGTCCCTGAGGGAGCCGAGGTAGGACTTGACAGGTGGTGAGTCCTATGGTGGTGGCCATCATGCTCATTTCAAGCTGAAAGAAGAAAGAAACCCCCTCCCCCAAACTGCCTCTTCCTGTTCTCTTTACGCATCTCACCAGTCACAACTGCTCTGAATCATCATACACGTGCTGATTCTCATTTGCATTCAACATCTCCACTGGAGCTCCAGGGCAGGGCGGAATTGAGAAGGTCGACTTTTGAGTTTGCTCTGAGGAAGGTCTGCTCTGCTTGACCCTCCTAGCGTAAGGGTCCCCCGTGCAGGGGCCCAGATGAAGGCCAGGAGGGGACAGCCTGCATCTGCCCAGAGACCCCGCGGCCCCAGATGATTGCTGCTGTAGCTCTGTTTCTGCCCCAGGAGCTCAGGGGGTGAGTGATATGTTTCCTAATCCCCAATTCCTCTGTCTTATTTTCCCGGGAACTTTGGATTTTCTCTGTGGCTTCGGTGAGGAGCTATTTCTAAAGAGGAACCAAAATCACTGGGGTGAAATCATCACTAGATTATGTCAACAGGGGACTGCTTGCCAGTCATCCTGAGGCAGGAGACAGATGGGCCCCCGGAGCAAACAGTTGGCACGGGCTCTCTGCGGACCGATACTCCGAGACTAAAATAGCAGGACAATTGAGGGAGGAGGCAGGGCCCTGCCCAGACAGACGAAAAGAGACCACATATGCCTCATTCCCAAAGTCAGGAGACCTTCACGACTACACGTGCCCAGAAAGGCTCCTTGGAGGTCAAAAGGGAGGGAGCACCACCCCATAATAAGTGATGCTAACTACTTATAGGCCTCTTGAGTGGAATCCATCTTGGTAAGAAATACCTGTGCACACATGCGAGGATCCTGAGATAAACCAAATAGGGACTCTGAACCAGGCAAAGCAAAATGATTGGCCAAAGGAAACCTCGAAGAAACACATAAGTTTAGATCACCCACATAAGTGATTTAAATTGCCACAGGGGTACAACTCTGAGTCCCCTTGTGTGTTTATCCATACGTACTATATTCCTTTCCTCCTAATAAACACTTTACTTGTTTCACTACTTTTCGTCTTCGTGGGAATTCTTTTCCGCAAAGCTGAAGAGCCAGGTCCTTGTCACTGACCACTAGTCTAGTGGTTATGATTTGGTGCTCACACCGCCGGGACCCGACCTCAATCTCTGGCAGGGAACCAAAGCCCTACTTCAAGCTGCTGCAGGCTGAGGCCACCCAAGATCAACCCTTCTTCTGAGGCCTTCCCGGGAAACACCAAGACACCTGTTGCTTTTCTGAGGCCTGGTGTCTTCTTGAGCTTAGGACTCTCCGGGTCTGCCTCATTTACTCCAGAATCCCTGGAAGCTCTAATCAGGTAGGGAGAGAAAAGGGGAGGGGCACCCAGCTGCAGCCTCACCCAGGTGAGAAGCCCGCTGCTGTCTTCAGTAGCTACTGGGCATGCGCTGACTGCCAGCAGGAGGGTCTCTGCAGTCCCCATCACCCCTAGGACATTGCTGCGTGTTTAGGACATGTTAGGACATTGCTGCAATCCTCTCTCCTCCCCTCCTTTTCTTTCCAAACATATACCAAAGGTCCACCATGAGACTGGCTGAGTTCTCGGAGCTGAGGACCACATGATAAGCAAGCCAGCTTCCAGTCCGGCTGGAGAGACACTCAGGTAAGCAACACACAATAAGAAGTAGAGTATAAGAGTTTTTTGCAGGAGAATGGGGAGCAAAGGCCTCCCTCTGGGAGCAGAGGCAGGGATAATGATCCGGCTGGGGAAGACTGGCCTTTGCATTCAGTCTTGAAGGCTGACTAGGGCAGGGTGGCACAGATTTTCCAGGAGGAGGGAAAGCCTGCACCAAGACAAGAAAGACACAAGGGATGTGGCCTGTTGCTGCCACCTGCATGCTGCTGCTTCCATAGCCCCAGAATCATCAGGGTTTCATAGCGCCAGCCCCAAAGTGGAGGGATGGCCAGGCCTCGCAGATGGCAGCCCGCGAGCCAGGTGGGGGCTCTGAAGGGCTGGGGGGCACCAAAGCCCCTGCTCCTCTCCTCTCTGTATTTTGGAGTTGGGGTGGAGAGGCCACAGACACCTGCTCTGTAGTCAGACTCCAGATTCAGGGAGAACCCTCAATCCACACAACTTGGGTAGGAACGGGCTGGCCGAGATGTCTCTCAGCCAGAGTGAGTACATGCTGTGCACGCGTGCGTGAGAGCATACACACGCAGTGCTGCGAGGGCCTGGATGCTCTCACTGCTCACCCTTCTCCTCCTCCATGGGCAGATTCCCCTTCACACCAAGCTGAGCATCACCAATTGACTGATGCCAAACAGATGGTGGGAAAGTGTGCTTGTTCCAAGGGGGGATGGGCGGCAAGGTCATTGCTGACCTTGAGTGAGGGATGGGCTGCAGGGCAGTGGAAGGACAGTGAATGGCATCCCTGTCATCCTGATGGCTCAGCCCAGGCCCTCCTGTGTTCAGCGGGAAAGCTGAATCCACAAGGTTAAGTCGCCCCACATCCAGCCTCACAGTTTCCTTCTCTTTCCTCTTTTCTTTCTTAAATTTAAACCTTCTGCTTGCTTCCTTCTTCCCTCTTCTCTATCCTTTGTGGGTGGTGGGGGAGGATGGGGGATGGGGAGTGAGAAAGAAAAAAAGTGGCAGCCCTGACTTTTGGAAGCTGGCCTGACACTTAGCAAAGTCCAGTTATGCGCCTGTTAGGTATGAAGGATTTCACAGAACACCAGCCTCAAAGCTTACTCTGAGACCAAGATAAAATGAGATGAAGCAAGGCCACTTTGTAATTTTGTCTAAGACTTGAGACTTCCCTGGTGGTTCAGTGGTTAACTTTCACTGCAGGGGACACAGGTTCTATTCCCAGGTTGGAGCACTAAGATCCCATGTATGCTGCAGAGTGTGACCAAAAAAAAAAAGAAAAAAAAAAAAAGATAGAACAAACTTAGGGTTGCCAGGGAGAGAGAAGGGAGGTAAGGGATAGCTAGGGAGTTTGGGATCAACATGTACATTCTGCTATATTTAAAGTGGATAAACAACAAGGCCCTACAATAGCACAGGGAACTCTGCTCAATGTTATGTGGCAGCCTGAATGGGGGGGGAGTTTGGAGGAGGATGGATACATGTATATGTATGGCTGAGTCCCTTTGCTGCTCACCTGAAACTATCACAGCATTGTTAATCAGTTATACTCCAATATAAAGTGAAAAGTTAAAAAAAAAAAAAAACTTGTCTAAGACAAAAACAAAGTCACTCTGTGTTGTGCTGTCCTTAGTTGCTCAGTTGTGTCCGACTCTTTGCAACCCCATGGACCCTTCTCTGTCCGTGGGGATTCTCCAGGCAAGAATACTGAAGTGGTTTGCCATGCCCTCCTCCAGGGGCTCATCCCAGGAATTGAACTGGAGTCTCCTGCATTGCTGGTGGGTTCTTTACCAGCTGAGCTACCAGGGAAGCCCTGCCACCCAACAATACCCCCACTCTTGGCCAAGGTGGGTGACTGCTACTTCTTTACCAATGTCAGTTTTCTTCTTTCTAGTCTCCCCTCCCCATAGATGAGAGTCACTGAAATAGTCATGGAAGAGCCCTGCTTTTTGAAGCCATTGATCTAGAGCAAGGCTCATTTGCTGAGACCCTCTACTAAGTCACCCCACCACAGCTCAATGCTATGATGGGTTCTTTCAAAGACACCCCAGTGGGGATAACACCCCAGGATTCCCCACGGGGATACCCTCCCTCTCATCATGAGGAACGGACTCAGCTGGGTTACTTATAGATGTCTTCCTGGTGGTCTTTGCCTGAAGGACATCAACAGAATTGGAAGTTCCACCAAGATTCAGTTGAGAATCACCACCTTAGATCAGGACCCTCACTCAATGCAGTAACAGTACACATATCTTTCACAGGATGAGCTGCAGGTCCTGGTAATTTTTAAAACCCCCCAGGTGATTATTCTGTCTGTCCTGGATTTTGAACGATGGGTGACAAGTCACTTCAAGGGGCCATAGTGGAGTCAGAAAAGCAATGTCTGTGAAGCCTTGCACGTGGGCCCTGCACTGGGTGCTCAGCTCCTGTGAGCTTCTTGTGTTTACTTCTCTGCCTTATTCATTTTGCTGTCCCCCTTAAGAAACGGCTGTCGAAGGAATGCTGATGCTGCTGATGGGAGGCTGCAGATCACGTCGAATGCAATACATCTCAGAGCATGCCACCATTTTTCTCCCCAAACCATCCTTCCCTCATATCAGTGTTCTCTCAGTCACTAAGGTTAGAGCCCAGAGTCAGAGGCTCTCACTCATCCCACGGCCCTGCTCCCTCCTCTTGCAGGATCTTGTGACCCTCCTACCTTTCTGATTCTCAGACCAGTGGTGGTTTGAGCCTTGCAGCCTTCCCTATTCAGTTCATAATCTCCGAGTTCGCTCTTTCTAGAACTTGGCCTAACCATGACACTCCCCGAGCTCAAACCCCCTCCATGGACCTCATGCGTGCATGCATGCTCAGTCACTTCAGTTGTGTCCAGCTCTTCGCGATCCTATGGACTGTAGCCTGCCAGGCTCTTCTGTCCATGGGATTCTCCAGTCAAGAATACTGGAGTGGGTTGCCATGCCCTCCTCCAGGGGATCTTCCCGACCCAGGGATCGAAACTGTGCCTCCTGAATCTCCTGTGTTGCAGGTGGATTCTTTACCCACTGAGCCACCTGGGAAGCCTCCATGGATCCTTCTCACCTCCCCGTAAGGTTCAAGTCCTTATCTTGACTTTCAAGACCTTCCATAATTTAGTCCCACCTCACACACAAATCATACTTTAATGAAGTGTTCTCCTTAGCCCTGCAAACATCCTTCATGTCTTCAAGTCATACTTTGCTTATGTGGATCCAGCTGCCTGGCATGCCCTCCCCACCACTTTTTGTAAATAAATCCTACTTATCATTCAAATTCCAGCTTAAATGCTACTTTCTCCACCTCTGATCACCTCAACCAAATGAGGCTACTGACCCTTGGTCATCTCTTAAAACCATCCTCCTCAATTGTGACTTTTTATCATACACTGAACTGAATTATGCCTCAATTTCTTCATGTACATAATGGGGATAATCTCGTAGGGTTATGATGAGGATGGAATGAGATAATCACACAAGTAGAATGCCTCACATGGAACCTGACAGAAACAATGGTTAGTATCACTGTAATGACAACTGTCTTTACTACTAGGTTGAACTCTCCCTGAACAGGTGTCTTAGTTTAAGTGGGCACACAATTCACCTGGGCATCTTGTTAAAACCCAGTATGGTTCAGGAGGTCTGGGGTGCACCTGAGAGCCTGTATTTCTTTCCTTTTTATTTTTGGCTGTGCCACATGGCATACGGATCTCAGTTCCCCAACCAGGGGTTGAACCCATGCCCCCTTCAGTGGAAACATGAATTCCTAACCGCTGGACAGCTAGAATTCCTAGAGCTTACATTTTTAACAAGCTCCCAAATGGTACAAAGGCTGCTTGTCCAAGAACCACACTTGAAATAGTAAAGTCCGAGAGGGCAGGGTTTGTGTCTCGGGTAACAATATCTTTCTCGCAGAATCTGGCATAGATTCCTGCACAGAATAGAGGCCTCATCGTTTTTTAAAATGAATGCATCCTCTTGGTGGTGGTAGGAATGAGACTGCACAGACAGCCCTCCTTACTCAGAAGCTTGCACACACACCCACTACACCCCACTGACTCTAACCTTGCATGGGACTGAGATTTCCCAGGGGCCCAGCTGCTGTGTTTCAGAAATCAGTGCTCTGAGATGGAATGGCTGTGCGCTACCCTTATAGCCCTGATTAATTCCCTCCCTTTGTTTGCCTCATTATCGTGATTAGGTTCTGCCCGTAGCATAGCAACGGCTAATTGTAGGCTGGTTGCAGAGTGCATAATTCCCGCTATTAAAATTTTATCGAGGCTTAATTGTGCTCCTTTTCTGTAGCAGCGAAGCTTCAGAGTTTCAGAAAAGAAGGGATGTGGTTAGTGGGAGCTGATGATTTTTTAATCTTAGCAAGCTCTGGAAACCCTGGCTCTGCAATAGCATTGACCTTCAGATGGTTTCCTGTGGCCAGAAAGAAGCCCATCATTTATTTATTAACCCTCCAGAAGGTCTGCACACAATCCCCTGTGGCCAGGCAGAAAGAATATTATGGGTCAAATGCCATTACAGAAAGCCCCAGAGAGAAAAGACTAAACTATTTGGCCATGTGGGAATCTGGGCTGGAGAGCAGCAGTTTGTACACGGCCGTGCTGCGACATGTTAACTCCGCACACAGTGCCACAGGGCCACTCAGCGGCCTTCCAAAATCAGCAGCAGAATTGAGAGACTGTGAAAACAGTTTTCCAGGAATTCAAGTGCCACAGCGCCCCAGCTGTGTGTAATGAGAGGTGAAAAGAGGTGACCCCATTAGCAGGTACTTTCTACAAAGGGTTTTCAAGGCCACGTGATCACCAGCATCACCAGGAGCTCATTAGAGCCGGACACTTCTGGGCTCCAGCTCAACTTACTGATCGGAATGAGGAGGCGGGCTGGAACTCACTCCTCAGGTGGCGCCCACGCTGAGACACTTTGGGAATCACTTACCTGCAGTTGCAAGGGACTGGAAAATGTATGAAAGCCAGTAAAACAACTGACATTCATGCGTTAGGTGAGGGGTTCAGTGTGATCAGTCGCTCAGTGGCGTCCCACTCTGTGACCCCATGGACTGCAGCCCAGGATGTCCATGGGATTTTCCAGGGAGGAATACTGGAGTAGGTTGCCATTTCCTCCTCCAGGGGATCTTTTTTTGGGAGGGGGAATGTCCACTTACTCTACTTAGCTCAAATTGGAACCATAAAGCCTGATGGTGCCAGATGATCTAAGTCAGTGGTTCTCCAACTACAGAGTGCATCAGAACCACCTGGAAGTCTTGTTAAAACACAGATTGCTGCACCCTACATCCTGAAGTATCTGATCCATTAGGTCAAGAGTGAGGCTGAGCCTTTGCATATTTAACAAGCTCACAGAGATATGCTGCTGCTATTGCTGGAAGGACCATGCTTTGAGGACCACTGCCCTCAGTGATGCTCCAAACTTGGACCAAATATGCCTCTTTGAAAAGGACTGAGTTGTGTTTCTTGATCCTCACATTATAGACTATTGCTCTACGTGACGACTCTGTGCTTGTGTCTTAGACACCAACCTGTAACTCAGAAACAGAGATATTTGTAATCAAGCTTTGGTCTGAGGCATTATGAAGGAGGAGTTGAATCCAGGGGTCTTGGATTCAAACATGCTGAATCCAGATGAACCCACACTCTTATCATTATTAAGTCAAGCAAGGCTTTTACAAGGAGGTGAGATTTGGGGCACTGCTTAAATGAAAGACAAGGAATTATTTGATGAGCTGATTCCAAGCTGGAAAAGACTTTAGATAGGGTGCAAAAATGGAATGGTGGTGAATGAGTGGAAAACAGTGTGCACATTTTATAGAGGGGAGATAAACAGGAGGGGGTGGTAATGGTAAAAAAAAAAAAAAGGGAAAAGTCAGAGGAGGTTTTAAGAAGGGGTTGCAACTCAGAAACATTCAGAGGCCAGACAGGTAACAGAAATGAATGTGGTAGACTATTCAAATTAGAACCTGTGATTCCAATTTAAATAAGAATATGGGGAGGGGGAATGTGGTAGATGGCAAAGGCCTAGCCCTCCCAAAAGGGGAGCCTCAATTCTGCTCTTGCCTGTTGTTGCCAGGGAAGAATGTAGGCCGAGGAATGGTTTGCTGTTTTGAATTTTCAAGAGACGATGGGAATCTGAATTCTAATATGGAATTGCCAACTTTTAAAAAACTGAGTTCTGGGACTTCTCTGGTGGTCCAGTAGTTAAAACTTCACCTTCCAATGCAGCTGTTGTCAGCTGTATCCCATGTTGTATCCCACATGCCTTGGGGCCAAAAACCCGAAACATAAAACACAAACAACATTGTAACAAATTCAATAAAGACGTTAAAAATGATTCACATAAAAACTTTTAAAAAATTAAAAAATAAATACTGAGCCCCAGTCAAAACATGCTTGTGGGCTATCAATTTATAATACAAGTTTAAAGAGTTCAGTTCCTACTTCCTAGATCCTGATTCATTGGAAGGCTTCTGCAGGTAGTTGGCATGTTTTTTGCTCTTCTAGGGTGAGGATTAGCTATAAGGAGAGAAAAAGGAAAAGAGTAAGAAGGGGTAGAAAGATGAAAAAAAAAAGAAAAATGTTGTTAAAAAGGACTCTACTATTAGAAGTGACCTGAGAGTTTATGTTTACGTAGTCCTATCCTGAAGAAAGCTGAGTGCCAAAGAATTGATGCTTCTGAACTGTGGTGTTGGAGAAGACTCTTGAGAGTCCCTTGGACTGCAAGCAGATCCAACCAGTCCATCCTAAAGGAGATCAGTCCTGGGTGTTCATTGGAAGGACTGATGCTGAAGCTGAAACTCCAATATTTGGCCACCTCATGCGAAGAGCTGACTCATTGGAAAAGACCCTGATGCTGGGAGGGATTGGGGGCAGGAGGAGAAGGGGACGACAGGATGAGATGGCTGGATGGCATCACTGACTTGATGGATATGAGTTTGAGTAATCTCTGGGAGTTGGTGATGGACAGGGAGGCCTGGTGTGCTGCGATTCATGGGGTCGCAAAGAGTTGGACGTGACTGAGCAACCAAACTGACTGATCCTGTATGTAAAGAATATATCACTTCTACAACATCCCTGATGTGGTAGACTGTTAATTTGGTGGCCCTTGTGGAGTTTCCTCCCACAGTGACTCTGGGCTTGGCCAATGGGTCATTAGAAAGCCTGATCCCAGCAAAATCTTGTTAAGTCCTCATGCATTGGAATGCTTATTCTTGGAATCCAGTTGCCATGTGGAAAGACCAGGCCCCCACTTTTCAGCCATCCCTGCCAAGGTGCCAGGCAGGTGAATGAAACCATCTTGGACAGTCTGACTGCAACTACCTAAGACCTCAAGGGAGGCCAACAGAAGACTCTCTAGCTTACCCGTCAACTTGGAGTTGTGAGAAATAATGGTGGTTGTTCTAAGCCACTAAGTTTTGGAGTGAAGTTCTTCTGTGACTTATGAGGGATTAGGCATCCTGACAAACCCATCACAGATCTAGAATATCATAAATTGAAAATGTGCTTTAAATATATCTAACCTACAAACCAAACTCCAGTACTTTGGCCACCTCATGAGAAGAGTTGACTCATTGGAGAAGACCCTGATGCTGGGAGGTATTGGGGGCAGGAAGAGAAGGGGACGACAGAGGATGAGATGGCTGGATGGCATCACTGACTCGATGGACATGGGTTTGAGTAGACTCCGGGAGTTGGTGATGGACAGGGAGGCCTGGTGTGCTGCTATTCATGGGGTTGCAAAGAGTCGGACATGACTGAGTGACTGAACTGAACTGAACTGAACCTACAAACATCATAGCTTAACCTAGCCTGCCTTTAAATTGCTCGGAACATTTAGATTAGCTGATAGTTGGGCAAAATCATCTAAACCAAAGCCTATTTTATCAAGAATGTTAAATATCTCATGTAATGTGTTGAATACTGTACTGAAAGTGAGAAGCATAATGGCCGTGAGGGTATAAAATGATTGTCCCGTATATTGGTTGTCTAGCCTTGGGGTCTCAGGACTGACTAGGAGTTGTGGCTCACTGCCACTGCCCAGCTTCACCAGAGAGTATCCTTACTATATATCACAAGGCTTGAAAATGAACAGAATTCAAAATTCTAAATAGGCTTATACTGAGTGTGTATCACTCTCCCACCTTGGTAAAGTCATATCATCATAAGTCAGGAACCATCTGCATTTTGTTATTCATAAAAATTAATGGAGATACCTAGTGGTCAGTTGGCCTATGAATCAGATATGATTCTGTGGTAGCATGAAAAGTAAATATTTGGTCTTTGTCTCTGAGTCCTAGCATAGAAGTCCTAAAACCCTTGGAATCTCCTGAATGATCGTGTCTTTTGTATACTAATGAGATGACTGGTGACTGGGGTCTCAACATAGCTTCAGGATGGGGACTGGTCACCAGAAAGACCAAGGCATGATTAGAAGGTTGGAATGTGGAACCTTAACCCATCCAACCTCCAAGGAAGGAAGAGGGGCTGGAGACTGCGTTTCATCACCAGTGGCCAATGGTTTAATCAGTTGTGCCTACACACACACCCATTCCTAACCCTATGCATCTCTTCCATTTGGCTGTTCCAGAGCTCTATCTTTTATAATAAACCAGAAAACAAGTGTTTTCCTGAGTTCTGTGAGCTGTTAGAGCAAATCATCAAACCTGAGGAGGGGGTCATGAGAACCCCTGATTTATAGCTGGCTGGTCAGAAGGATAGGTGGCCCAGGACTCATGATTGGTGTATCAGGTGATACAGTCATGTGGAACTATGCCCTTAACGTGTGGGATTTGATGCCAAGTGAATCACACTTGAATTGTTGGACACCTAGTTGAGGATCTTCAAATTATAGAGATTCTGTTTGGCTGGAAGTAACAGAACATCTGATAAACAGTGACCTAAACAAGTAACAGATTTATCATGCTCATGGCAGGAGAAATAAACTTTTAATCACTGGTCAAAATGAGGTGCAGAGACTAAGGAACTTCAATTAATGTGGCATATTTACATCCCCCCCCCCAAATGAGGTTTTGACTAGTAAGGAGGAAAGAGGAATGGATATATATTTCACAGTGTCCCCCACTGCTAGAAAAGCAAATGTGTTTCACATTTCATGATTTTCTCCTTCTCATTAAACTAGCCCAGCAGCCTGTATACCCAGCCTGTACATCACATCTATCCCATGCTCCAAGGATGAGGTCTCTGTCTCAATTTAATGGCTCAACATTTTGTATTTGTCTGTGTTTTGTTTGGGGAGTGGCAAATGAAGCTTAGAGACTGGTTTGTCTTTGCCAGCAATTTATTTAGCACAGGTTCACTGTGGGAATTATAATAATATCACAAGCCAGTAGCATCCAGGATCATGTCTTTTAATAAGCCAACAAAGAAATAACACATTCCAAACAAATGATAGATTAATCACACTGTTGTTCCAGGCAAGGGGAGAAGACAGAAATAAAGTCCAAATACAGTCTGAGGTGTACCTTTCTATGAGCTATGGTTTCTAGGGAGAGCTGGCTTTGTCCACTGAGAGCTGACATCTAGCTACCAGTGCAAAAATAAAAGTCCTTTGCTGCTTGAGTAGGTTACTAGGAAACAGCATCGGTGCTGCTGGGCAGGCTAGGCTGCTCTGAGGGTTATCACTCCAGGGATTGTACCGTGGCGCACAAGGAGTACCTCCTCGAGGCAGGAACAGATGTGTCTTCTCTTCCTGAGACTGCCACTCGGCCTAACACCTCTGCCAAGCAAGAGTAGCCTGGGCACGCAGGAGCAAGTGTCTCAAAATCTTTGGAGAGTTAGATCAGCAAAGAGTGGCTTTACCCAGACCTAAACTCTCCACTACAACTCCTGCTATTTATATTCTAAATATCTCCTTGCCAGAGCTGCTTCTCTACTTGTTCTTACTGATAGGCTCCCAGCAGGGCCTTCAGCTGCGACTAAGTGCCTCATCAGCTGACAACAGATGAGATGATGACATCCTGATATGGCTTCCTTACTTCATTCTGATATCAAATTCATTCTGATATCAAAACCACTTCACTACTTAAAAAAAAACACTTTTAAAAAAATCTTTACCGTAAGAGTGGATTCAAATAATTCCACTTGTCATAAACAAGTGGATTGGAAATTGTACCAAACCAGTACACAACGGTCTGCTTCCAGGCTGTTTGACTGCATAAGAAGCTGATTGACCTTGAACTTGATCCAGTCCACTGATAACATCAGTACTGATAAGAGATCCCAGGGCAATGGACTTTAGATTTGAAGCAATGGCAACGAACAGTCATTTTCAAATGGGCATACTGTCTGCCAACATTAGCTAACTTTCAGGATTTTGGAGCACAAAAAAGAGACCATAGAAGGAGCTAAAAATAAAGTCTGTAGTTCACAAAGTTAGCCTGTGGCCATTTCATGAGTTAGAAGTGCCTTGGAAGGAGTGGGAGGAAAGCAATAAAAGAAAATGAGATTGAAACTCACTCATTTTCTTTCTTTTCAGCAGCTTCTTGGGCGGGAGGAAATGAAGCTGAATAAGACATGAAAATCACAGAACTTAGATTTGGCAATGCTCTTAGAAATCAATTATCTAAACTTTCATGCAATTGCAAATAATAATAGCTAACATTTATTGAATGTTGACTACAAGCCAAATGTTATACAAAATAACTGACTTGATTTTTATTGATTATCTTTTAAAAAATTAATTAATTAATTAAGTTATATTGGATCTTAGTTGCATCCTACAGGATCTTTCCCTGCGACACAAAAACGGCACACAGACTCTAGTTGGGGCTCTTGGGCTTAGTCACTCTGCTGCATGTGTGATTTTAGTTCCCCAGCCAGGGATGGAACCCAAATCCCCTGCATTGCCAGGTAGATTCTTAACCACTGGACCACCAGGGAAGTTCCTTGATTACTTTATCTTTAATTCTACCCTTGAAAGTGAAAGTCAGTCATGTCCAACTCTTTGCGACCCCATGGACTATAGCCCATCATGTTCCTCTGCCATGGAATTCTCCAGGCAAAATTATTGGAGTGGCTAGCCATTCCCTTCTCCAGGGGAGTCTTCCCGACTCAGATATTGAACCCGGGTCTCCCACATTGCAGGCAGATTCTTTACCCTCTGAGTCATTAGGGAGGCCCAATTCTACCCTTACCAAGATTCTAAAAGGTAGCATACTTTTAATATCTGTCTTATAGGCATCAAATTAAGCAACTTATTCAAGGCCACAGTGAACAGAAGGCTGGACCAGAGCTCCTGAATGTGTACTGCCTCCTCCTTAGTTCTTTCTGTCCCATCCCCTGACAACTTCTGCCTTTTCTAGCTCTCTACTCCTCCAGATGCCTCTTTCCTGCTTGTAAAGCTATGTTCTCAAACACTCATCCACGTATGAAGCTGACATCTGCTTTTCTGGAACTTGCGTCATCTGTCTGCCCACCAGAGGAACACATAAGCCAGTCCCTCTGCCCTGATAGTCCTTCCGAAGTCTGCTCTCCTGAGTCATGCATCCTCTGAGCCTTTTCTTCTCCAAGCTAAAAATCTACAACTACTGTACCTCTTCCCCGTGATACCTTCCTATATGCTGTGCTTCTTCCTCTATGTATACTGCACTCAGACTATAAATTCAAACTTCTACAGGCCCCAGGCCAGTAATGAAAATAAAGAGAGCAGCAGGCCAGGTACAGCAAGTCATGTGAGCTTCTTATTTTTTATTTTCCCACTTCATAGAGACAAGGATACTGAAAAGTTTTTCTCTGCAAGTTCAGTGATAAAAGGCAACCACCCCTCCATCTTGCTATGTGGGGACAACAAGGGATGGTAAGCACTGTGGCATTCTGCCAAGCGAATGGGTGATCTAAAGAAAGCAGACAGTGTTCAGATCCAGCCAGGTGTTGTAAATGATGGTGCCGGAGCTTCTGAACTTTTTCAAAAGCTGCTGGAAGCCTGGGTTTCTATTTGAAAAATTCTGATTTTCTTCAGATCAGTTTCTTCTTTCTTTTTTTTTTGTTCTTTTCTACAGCATTCTATAAGCCAAACAAAGTGTATCTGCAGGCTGGATCCAGCCCCTGGGCTGCTGGTTTACAACTGCTCTGGTTGTTCATCAGCTAGACCTCAGAACCTTTTTTTTTTTTTCCTTTATTTTTATTAGTTGGAGGCTTAATACTTTACAACATTGTAGTGGGTTTTGCCATACATTGACATGAATCAGCCATGGATTTACATGTGTTCCCCATCCTGAATCCCCCTCCCACCTCCCCATTAGACCCCAGAACCTTGATGAAGCCTGGCCAGTCCTGTGGTCAGTGGGATCCTCACCTGACTTGACCTAAATACCAGGCTTCTAGGAATGCAGAGTAAATGTGCAGTATCTTTCCTAGCAGCTGTGTGACATCTTTTAAGTTCACATGGAACTCGTGGCCAAGTGAGTAACTTCAAGTCTTCATGTAAAGGGTTGTCCAGCCTACCTCTCCATCCATCTGGTGCAACTGAAACTGTTTGGGGTCATGTTCAGGGGCCTCAAGAGCTCTGGTCCTTTATGTCTCAGTGCAGAAAGAATTCAGCGAGAGGCAAAGTGATAGACAAGAGGTGATTTATTAGAATAGGACCCTTGAGAGGCTTACAAGCAGGCGGATGAGAGGATGTCACACCCCAAGAACTTACTGGGCTACAGTTTTATAATCAAAGGAAAAGTGGGGAGAGGGAGAAGAGCTTTTTTGTCTTTCTTGAGTAGATGTCATGCTCCCATCATCAGGTCCTCCTTCAGGTTGGGCAGGAGAGTTTTCTTGTCCTTATGTGATCAAGCTAGGTCCACAAATTATCGTTTTTATGTGTGCAGAGAGCATGTCCTAGGGATCATTAACTTGCTGAGCTCACTGGGCAGTATGTGGGTCTCATGCCACACCGCTTTATTGTCTTGGGGTATGTCTCGTGCTTCTGTTGCATAGTTTTGTTGCTAAGCAAGCCTGCTTTCCTGAGTAATCATTCACTACAAGGGTCTCCCTTGTTTTTTCTATTTACAATCCCATAGTGGGATTAACTACTTAATCACCTATTTTGTTTCTTTACTCTTTTCCTATCACAATGATATTTTGAAACTCACTGCCTGACTGTTCCTCCCTGTTGGTCCCCATTCTGTCTTGGAGAGTTTTGTCTATTTCTCCCTGCCTTTGTGTGCAACTTTGACCAGTGCTCCTTCCAGGAAATCACCATCTCCCAATACCCAGATGAACTCTGACCCACCCTGAAGGCACTGATAAAAATATTGGCTAGAAATATGGAGCTCCAAGGCACCCCAAATATCACCAATGCACTAATAACACTCCTTAGCTTCAGAATGGAAGAAAACTAGCCTGTGTTAAGCACCTGCTCTGAGCTCAAGCCTGCCAGCTCCTTTATCCTCTCTTCCTACCCATTGTAGAGACCCCTTCTGCGGCTCTGCCCCTGTGTCCAGAAAGAACCCCCAGGCTTCACTCCATATCATGAAGTCTGAACTCTCAGCTCTGCTCTGGAATTCCCAGATTGGTTCCTGATTGAACTATTGAACTGGGTATTTGGGTGTGGATCTCAGCCCCAGCTCTGGATGTATACCCACGGCCGACAGCTGGAGGGGTCAGTGTGGCCCATGCCCAGCACCCACGCTGCGCACCCTGCCCTTCGCCTGTGCCTGAGACCGGGGTCTTTCTTGACTAGGGGGATACACACTGAGCCAGGCCCTGTCCTTGGCACTGTAGCATCTATGATCTCACTTAATGGTGAGTCCACTTACTCCCACTGCCATCTGGCCCACATTTTTCAGCTAACCTTTTTTGATTATCAGGGAATTTGTATTATTCATGCTCTTCCTGCCCCCTCATTATTGTGAGTAATTGCAGGCAGGGCGCTGAGCTGTTCATCCACCTGCACAAAGCCAGCAGCACATGCTCACTCAGATTCCTTCTCTTTTTGTGAAATAGCTCACTGTTCTCATCTATCAAATGGGGTGGTTTTGAGGGATCTATTAATAGATGTTAAACATTTATAACAGAGCCAGACGTGTCGTGGGCACTTATGAATGTTAGCTTGAAGGAGCAGCAATTGAAGAACTCCTGCTGGCTACCTCCTGATCTAGCCCCCAGTAGCCAAACAGGGGGCACCCCCTTCCCTAAGGGAATGTCACTAACCCCCTACCACCACCATGGTCAGCAGCAGGCACCCCAACTTGCTTTTCTGACAAAGGGGAAGGATTGGTTTAAGCCATTCACATGGCCCAGGGGACAGCCCCTGGAAGACACAGGCCTGATTCTTGCCTCTGTCAATTACTTGTTGCATAACTTTGGACCAGTTGTTCACGTTCTCTGAGCACAAGTTCTCTATAAAGAGTGAGCACTGGTGTGTAGCTCATAGCATTACGGTGGGGGATCGAATGAGATTTAGAGTAAAACAGTAGGCACTTGATATGGTGCTGATGACAAAAATACTGAGGCGGACACTGCCTTTGGACCTTCCCAGTGAGCAAAAGCAGCCCTCTTTTTTTCTTGCCAGGTTTTAAAAAATTGAATTACAGGCTTATTGTTTGGTTGTTGCAAAAAAAGGAAAAAAAATCAAACTAACAATACAGGCATTTATAAAGTGAAAAGTTGGAGTTTTCTGCACTCCAATTCTACCTCTCCTGAGAAAGCCACTGTTAACTATTTGGGGTGTGTGCCCTTGCTGACATTTTTCTAGACACACACACACATGCATTATTTTTATAGCAACATTAGGATCATCCTGGACATACTCTGCTGCAACTTCTTTCTCTTTCAAGCAGAATTTCATACATATTTTTCCCAGTCAGAGTATCTGGGCTAGTCCAGTGTTACAAACTTAATCATGTCTCCCCAAATTCATATATTGAAGCCTTAGCCCCCAGTCCGTTAAAATGTGACTGTGTGTGGAGATAAGGCCTTTTTAAAAACGTAGTTTAGTTAAAATGGGTCATTACTGTGAGTCCTAATCCAATATGACTAGTGCCCTTTAGAAAAGAGGAGCCTGAGACACAGGATCAGGCACGTGTACAGAGAGAGCCATGTGGACATGCAGTGAGCAGGCCAAAGAGAGATGCTTCAGGAGAAAGCAATCTGCTGACACCTTAACTTTGGATTTCTAGTCTCCAGAATTTTGAGACAATAGATTTCTGTAATTTAAACCACTGGGTCTGTGGCATTTGTTACAGCACTGCTGGTAAACTTGTACATCCTGTCTTTCATAAGATACGTACTATTCCATTTTATGGATGGTATAAAAAATGTGTTTGTTGATGAACTTTTAGGTTGCTTACCATTTTATGCTCTTTACGCTAAGAGTGCTACAGGTAATATCCTTGCAATATGTTTCTGCATTTATTTGTAGGCTCTGCTCCCTTATGAGGAATGACTAGGTTGGAGAATGAAAGTGAAAGTGAAGTCACTGTGTTGTGACCAACTCTTTGCAACCCCAGGGACTGTATGTAACCTGCCAGACTCCTCTGTCCGTGGGATTTTCCAGGCAAGAATACTGAAGTGGGTTGCCATTTCTTCAGAGATTGGAGAATATGCATGCCTTAATCATTGTTGGATCACTGAAAAAGCAGAGAGTTCCAGAAAAATATCTACTGCTTTATTGACTATGTCAAAGTCTTTGTGTGGATCACAATCAACTGTGGGAAATTCTGAAAGAGATGGGAATACCAGACAACCTGACCCACCTCCTGAGAAATCTGTGTGCATGTCAAGAAGCAAAAGTTAGAACTGGACTTGGAACAACAGACTGGTTCCAAATCAACAAAGGAGTACGTCAAGGCTGTATATTGTCACCCTGCTTATTTAACTTAGATGCAGAGTACATCATGAGAAACGCTGGGCTGGATGAAGCACAAGCAGGAATCAAGATTGCTAGGACAAATATCAATAACCTCAGATATGCAGATGACACAACCCTTACAGCAGAAAGTGAAGAAGAACTAAAGAGCCTCTTGATGAAAGTGAAAGAGGAGAGTGAAAAAGTTGACTTAAAACTTAACATTCAGAAAACTAAGATCATGGCATCTGGTCTCATTACTTCATGGCAAATAGATGGGGAAACAATGGAAACAGTGACAGACTTTATTTTGGGGGGTTCCAAAATCACTGCAGATGGTGACTTCAGCCATGAAATTAAAAGACGCTTGCTCCTTGGAAGAAAAGTTATGACCAACCTAGACAGCATATCAAAAAGCAGAGACATTACTTTGAGACAAAGGTTGATCTAGTCAAGGCTTTTGATTTTCCAATAATCATATATGGATGTGAGAGTTGGACTATAAAGAAAGCTGAGCACCACAAATAATTGATGCTTTTGAACTATGGTGTTGAAGACTCTTGAGAGTCCCTTGAACTGCAAGGAGATCCAACCAGTCCATCCTAAAGGAAATCAGTCCTGAATATTCATTAGAAGGACTGATACTGAAGCTGAAACTCCAATACTTTGGCCACCCGATGTGAAGAACTGACTCATTTGAAAAGACTCTGATGCTGGGAATGATTAAAGGCAGTTAGGAGAAGGGGACGACAGAGGATGAGATGGTTAGATGGCATCACCGACTCAATGGACATGAGTTTGAGTAAGCTCCGGGAGTTGGTGATGGACAGGGAAGCCAGGCGTGCTGCAGTCCATGGGGTTGCAAAGAGTCAGATACGACTGAGCGACTGAACTGAACTGAACTGAATCAATGTATGAATTAGTTGTACCAGTTGAAACTCCTGTACCATAGGCAAAACACTACCTCCCTTTACCCCCTAAGCATAACTTCAAGGACTTACATTCTGTGGCCATACAATATAACTAAACTGGCAGCCAACAAAATATGATACCCTTGCCCTTGGTTTTGCTTGTGCTGACCACTCTTGCCTATGTCAGGACCTGGCCCTATCAACCCTCTGCAGAAACACACAGTTTTCCAGAATGGGTAAAAGTTCTCAGCAGACCTTATAATCTCTTCATTGTGAAGTCAAACTTGATAAGAACAAATGGCCATACTAGAAACAGAAGGACTCATTTTAATTTTTAAAGAGTATAATTAGATTTGAATCACACATGGTATATTGGAGTTAGGGAGAAAATATTTCATGACAAGCTGCCACTATATTTGTTGCATCTCATTTTTAAACAAATAGGAATGAGGGTTGAAGGCTGCAGACAGGGATACAGATTGGCAATGCCATTCCATTAGGCAGAGTTATTTTGATCTGAGTTGATGAATCCAACTGATCGTTTGTTTAGAAAAAAATTTTTTAATGGGAACCGTCCTCTATAGTGAGAATAACAACTTCTGGAGGTGCTATGGCCCAGGCCCTTTTTGGATGGTGTGTAAAAACAGAAGCCCTGACCACCGGCCACTTGGAGGATATGTGGAAGAAAACTGGTCATTCCCACGGTGACCTGGCTGCTGGTTGGAGAAGAGCGGCCAGCAGTTGAGCATTGATCTTTGTTCCATCTGTCTCCCACCTTAGACTGTGGGTTACTTGGGAGTAGGAACCATCAATGTACCTCTGCCCACAGCCCAGCATAGGCCCTGGGCACAGATCCTTTCTGTCCTCCTGACACGCTCACCACTGAGACAGTCTCATCCAACTTTATGACTTTAAATATCATCCATTTGCTTTTGACTCAAAAACTTGTGCCTCTGGCCTAGAACGTGCCTCTTAATCCTAGTATTTATTTCCATTTGCCTATCTGGCATCTCCATTTGGATGCCTAACAATCATCTCAAGCTTAAGATGTTCAAAACTGAACTTGTGGTCTACAGTTGCCTCTGAATCTGGTCCGCCTGCAGCCTTTTCAGTCTCAATCAATGGCAACTCCATCATTGCATTTGCTCCGCCAAAAACCGTGGAGTCATTCTTGACTCCTCATTCTCTTACTCCTCAAATCCTGTTGGCTCTATCTTCAAAATTTATCAATAATTTTTCCCAGGACCTTCACTGTTATCATCTTGGTTCTAAGCTCCTGTAGTAGACTGAATTATGGGCCCCCAAATGGCATGTCCAAATCCTAACCTTTGGAGCCAGTGAATATGTCCTTGTTTGGAAAGAGGGTTTCCTTATAGGTGTAATTAAGAATCTTAAGATGAGACTGTCTCAGATTCGGGGTGGGCTCTAAATCCAATGATGAGTGTCCTTATTAGAGAAGGGCAGAGGGGGATCAGAGACACATGGACACATGGAGAAATCAATGAGAAGATGGAGACAGACCTCAGAGTGTTGTAATCCCAAACCAAGGGATACCTGGAGCCACCAGAAGCTGGAGAAGGCAAGGAAGCCTTCTTTTCTGCAGGCTTTGTAGAGAGCACAGTCCTGTTGACACCTTGACTGGGGATTTCTAGCCTCCAGAACTGTGAGATAAGACATTTTTATTGTTTTAAGTCACCTAGCTTGTGGTAATTTGTTATGACAGCCCTAGGACACAAATGCAGTCACTGTAATCTCTCACCTGGATGATTGTAATAGCTTCCTAATTCATCTTCCCATTTCCATTGTTACCTCCCCATGGACCTTTCTCAATACACAAGCTAGAGCAATCCTTTAAGATATGTCAGTTCACGCTACTCAAAACTGCCAGTGGTTCCAACTTAACTAAAAATAAAAGCCCCCCCGCCACCGGTTTTTTCACCATGACCCTAAAGGCTCTATCTGATCTTTCACTTCCCTGCCCTTTCTTTCTCTGACTCTCTCTCCTACTTCTCTCTGTCTTGTTTATCCACTCCAGCCACAAAAGCCTCCTCTCTGTTCCCTGAATATGCAAGTACCTTCCTGCTTAGAGTCTTGCCCTGTCCGTTCCCTCTGCCTGAAAGGTTCTTTCCCAGATGTCTGCTGCTCACTCCTGGGACTCCCAGAAGTCCATTGCAACTTGACTGAGATAGGAGATTGATGGGCCCCTCGGAGTAAACAGTTGGGGTTTGTTCTCTGTGGACTGGTACTCCAAGACAAAAATAGCAGGACAACTGGGGAGGAGGCCGGGCCCTGCCCAGACAGGAGATAAGAGGCCACTTATTTCTCTTTCTCGAAGTCAAGACACCTCCTCATCTACACAGGCACAGAAAGGCTCCTCGGAGGTCAAAAGGGGAGAGATGCTAAGTGAAGCTAACTACCCGTTGGCCTCTTCAGTAGACTCCATCTTGGCTAAGAGATGTGTACATGGGAGGATCCTGAGATAAACCAAATATGGACTCTGAACTAGGAAAATCAAAATCAAAGGAAACTGGGAAGAAATGCCCCATATAAGTGATTTAAATTGCCACGAGGCTCAACTCCAAGTCCACTTGTGTGTCTGTCCACATATACTATACTGCTTTGCCTCTTAATGACACTTCCCTTGTTTTTCTACTTTCCGTCTTTGTGGGAATTCTTTTCTGCAAAGCCAAAAATCCAGGGCCTTGTCACTGACCACTGGTCCAGTGGCTAGGATTTGGTGCACTCGTTGCCACGACTCTACCTCCATCTCTGGCTAAAAACCCAAGCCCTGCTTCAAGCCACTGCAGGTCATCTCCACACCAGAGAGGCCTACCATGACCACTGTTTTAAAAATGAAGCCCTCTGCATTCCTGCTTTGCTTCCTCTGCTTGACATCCCTTCATAGCGTCTGTTACTTTCTAGCATGCTCTATCCTTCCTTCACTTATGACATCTGTTGCTTCTCTCTCACTAGAATATAAGCGCTCAAGGACAGGCATTCTTTTTTATTTATTTATTTATTTAATTTTTTTATTATTATTATTTTTTTTTCCAGTGGGTTTTGTCATACATTGATATGAATCAGCCATGGATTTACATGTATTCCCAATCCCGATCCCCCCTCCCACCTCCCTCTCCACCCGATTCCTCTGGGTCTTCCCAGTGCACCAGGCCGGAGCACTTGTCTCGTGCATCCCACCTGGGCTGGTGATCTGTTTCACCATAGATAGTATACATGCTGTTCTTTTGAAATATCCCACCCTCACATTCTCCCACAAAGTTCAAAAGTCTGTTCTGTATTTCTGTGTCTCTTTTTCTGTTCTGCATATAAGGTTATCGTTATCACCTTTCTAAATTCCATATACATGTGTCAGTATGCTGTAATGTTCTTTATCTTTCTGGCTTACTTCACTCTGTATAAGGGGCGCCAGCTTCATCCATCTCATTAGGACTGGTTCAAATGAATTCTTTTTAATGGCTGAGTAGTATTCCATGGTGTATATGTACCACAGCTTCCTTATCCATTCATCTGCTGATGGGCATCTAGGTTGCTTCCATGTCCTGGCTATTATAAACAGTGCTGCGATGAACATTGGGGTGCACGTGTCTCTTTCAGATCTGGTTTCCTCAGTGTGTATGCCCAGAAGTGGGATTGCTGGGTCATATGGCAGTTCTATTTCCAGTTTTTTAAGGAATCTCCACACTGTTTTCCATAGCGGCTGTACTAGTTTGCATTCCCACCAACAGTGTAAGAGGGTTCCCTTTTCTCCACACCCTCTCCAGCATTTATTGCTTGTAGACTTTTGGATAGCAGCCATCCTGACTGGTGTGTAATGGTACCTCATTGTGGTTTTGATTTGCATTTCTCTAATAATGAGTGATGTTGAGCATCTTTTCATGTGTTTGTTAGCCATCTGTATGTCTTCTTTGGAGAAATGTCTGTTTAGTTCTTTGGCCCATTTTTTGATTGGGTCATTTATTTTTCTGGAATTGAGCTGCAGGAGTTGCTTGTATATTTTTGAGATTAATCCTTTGTCTGTTTCTTCATTTGCTATTATTTTCTCCCAATCTGAGGGCTGTCTTTTCACCTTACTTATAGTTTCCTTTGTAGTGCAAAAGCTTTTAAGTTTCATTAGGTCCCATTTGTTTAGTTTTGCTTTTATTTCCAATATTCTGGGAGGTGGGTCATAGAGGATCTTGCTTTGATTTATGTCGGAGAGTGTTTTGCCTATGTTCTCCTCTAGGAGTTTTATAGTTTCTGGTCTTACATTTAGATCTTTAATCCATTTTGAGTTTATTTTTGTGTATGGTGTTAGAAAGTGTTCTAGTTTCATTCTTTTACAAGTGGTTGACCAGTTTTTCCAGCACCACTTGTTAAAGAGGTTGTCTTTTTTCCATTGTATATCCTTGCCTCCTTTGTCAAAGATAAGGCGTCCATAGGTTCGTGGATTTATCTCTGGGCTTTCTATTCTGTTCCATTGATCTATATTTCTGTCTTTGTGCCACTACCATACTGTCTTGATGACTGTGGCTTTGTAGTAGAGTCTGAAGTCAGGCAGGTTGATTCCTCCAGCTCCATTCTTCTTTCTCAAGATTACTTTGGCTATTCGAGGTTTTTTGTATTTCCATACAAAGTGTGAAATTCTTTGGTCTAGTTCTGTGAAAAATACCGTTGGTAGCTTGATAGGGATTGCATTGAATCTATAGACTGCTTTGGGTAGAATAGCCATTTTGACAATATTGATTCTTCCAATCCATGAACACGGTATGTTTCTCCATCTGTTTGTGTCCTCTTTGATTTCTCTCATCAGTGTTTTATAGTTTTCTATGTATAGGTCCTTTGTTTCTTTAGGTAGATATACTCCTAAGTATTTTATTCTTTTTGTTGCAATGGTGAATGGTATTGTTTCCTTAATTTCTCTGTCTGTTTTTTCATTGTTAGTATATAGGAATGCAAGGGATTTCTGTGTGTTAATTTTATATCCTGCAACTTTACTATATTCATTGATTAGCTCTAGTAATTTTCTGGTAGAGTCTTTAGGGTTTTCTATGTAGAGGGTCATGTCATCTGCAAACAGTGAGAGTTTTACTTCTTCTTTTCCTATCTGGATTCCTTTTACTTCTTTTTCTGCTCTGATTGCTGTGGCCAGAACTTCCAACACTATGTTGAATAGTAGTGGTGAGAGTGGGCACCCTTGTCTTGTTCCTGATTTCAGGGGAAATGAAGGACAGGCATTCTTGTCCGTGTGTTTCTTTCTTTTTTCCTAACTTCTGTTTTGTATTGGGGTATAGCCAATTTCCTGGTGGCTCAGTGGTAAAGAATCTGCTCTCCAATGCAGGAGATGCAGGTTAGATTCCTGGGTTGGGATGATCCCCTGGAAAGGAAATAGCAACCCACTCCAGTATTCTTGCCTGGGAAATCCCATGGACAGAGGAGCCTGGTGGGCTACAGTCCATGGGGTCACAAAAGAGTCGACATGACTTAGTGACTAAACAACAACCGTATCTGATTAACAAACGATGTTGTGATAGTTTCAGGCGAACAGCAAAGGGACTCAGCCAAACATGTGCATATTCCTTTCTCCCTCAAACCCCCTTCCATCCCGGCTGCTCCATAACACTGAGCAGAGTTCCCTGTGCTATACAGTAGGACCTTATTGGTTATCCATTTTAATAAAGCAGTGTGTACCTGTCCATCCTAAACTCCCTAACAATCCCTCCCTGCCCTGACCCCAGCAACCATAAGTTCATTCTCCGAGTCTATGGCTTTCTTTCTGTTCTGTAAGTAAGTTTATTTGTATCATTTCTTTTTAGATTCCGCATATAAGTGATATCATACGATAGTTCTCCTTCTGTCTGACTTACTTCGCTCAGTGTGACAGTCTCTAGGTCCATCCATGCTGCTGCAAATGGCACTATTTCATTCTTCTTAATTTGCCTGCATGTTCATTATTGAGTCCTTAGCACTTAGAAGAGGGCCTGGCATACAGCAGGGATTCAGCAAACATTTGTTTTGTGAATGAATAAATAAATAGCTATTAGTACACTTTTTCTAATTATTATTAATTTTCTCAATATGTCATACATTCATATCATTCAAAATTCTGGGCTGGCCATCTTGTTGTCCGTGCTCCCTGCTTCTCTTGGTCTCATTCTGGGTGGGGTTCATGTTCAGAGCCAGCTAAGGGTATCAGCTGCAGTTCATTGGATGTTTACTGGACTAGGTATTATATATAGTACCTAATCCCACTTAATCCTCTACTAGGGAGGGACCAACAGCCCATTTACCATTGAAGAAACTGAAGTCAGAGTGGTTAAGTAATTTACTTGCCCAAGGTTACACAGTAAGAATCAAAAGCAAGATTCTTTTGCAGGTTTCTTACCAGAATCTGGGCTTGTAATAACTGAATACTTAACCTTTCTGTTCCTCAGTTTCCTCAATCAGAGAATAGAGATAATAATAGGAATTATTTCATGAAGTTGTTTAGAGGGTGAAGAGAAACAAGGAGTAGAATGGGTCAAAAAAAAGTTGGGAAAAGAGTTTGAGGCAGGTCACAGTGAATGTTTAGGGATGCAGAGTGTTTCTCAAAGTGTCATTAAGAGCCACCCAGATTAGCATCACTCTAGGTGCTTTTCTCTGGAGAAGGCAATGGCAACCCACTCCAGTACTCTTGCCTGGAAAATTCTATGGATGGAGGAGCCTGGTGGGTTGCAGTCCATGGGGTCGCGAAGAGTCGGACACGACTGAGTGACTTCACTTTCACTTTTCACTTTCATGCATTGGAGAAGGAAATGGCAACCCACTCCAGTGTTCTTGCCTGGAGAATCCCAGGGACAGGGGAGCCTGGTGGGCTGCCGTCTATGGGGTCGCACAGAGTCGGACATGACTGAAGCGACTTAGCAGCAGCAGCAGCAGCAGTAGGTGCTTTTCTCAGGGCTTCCTAGGTGGCTCAGTGGTAAAAGAATCCACCTGCCGATGCAGGAGATGCCGGTTTGATCCCTGGGAAGATCCCTCCACGGGAAGATCCCTGGAGAAGGAAATGGCAACCCACTCCCATATTCTTGCCTGGAGAATCCCATGGACAGAGGAGCCTGGCAGGCTACAGTCCATGGAGCCTCAAAGAATCAGACACAACTGAGCGCACATATAGGTGCTTATTTCACATGCGGATTTTAGGACACCTTCCTGTGTCCTCAAGAGTAAAGTCTTGGAATCAACACTTTAAGTTAGCATCCGGGTGATTCTGATGCACACTGAGATTTGAGAATTTCAGGTCCTAGGAGGGGTGTGTGTGTGTGTGTGTGTGTGTTTAGTCATAACTCTATTCAGATAGCAATACTGTGGCTCTATTCTAACTTCTCTTCACCTTGCCTCTGTGCTTCCCCCGACACAAGTCATGTTTCTCTCATTATCATCATAGCCAGTAGTCCATCCAAAAGAGATGCTGAGATTCCGAACCCAGAAATCTGTGTTTCTGATTTCTTTTTGCCGAGAAAAAAAGTAGGGCTAGATGGCCCATGAATGATGTGAAGCTGTGGTCTGATGTCTTAAAGATATAGGAACCCATCTTGTCCTTGGTATGAAAGGTCCCAGTGCCCTTGGGACCAGTCTGCTGGTCCCCTGAATTTGGGGGTGGCTCTGATTTCCCAATACCTTCAATGGACTAAGTAGGTGATGAAAATTCAAGTAAACAATACTCATTAATGTTATGATCATGTATGGCATTTTCTATTACTAAATGATTCCCATACACAGATATTATTCACTTAAGTAATCAATCACTGTCAACAAATTACAGGATGCAGAGAATCAAATTAGCAAAATGAACTATGGATGTAAAATTCATTTGAAATTCAATTTAGTCACAACATTAGCTTTCAACTAGTCTGCCCAATGGTTTGAGTACCTTCCTTTGGCAGAGTTTTGTGTTTTTTTTTTTAAATAAGTGCAATTAACCTTTTTACTGTTCAATTGCTGTTGGCTGCCACGATGTTATTACATGATACCTATGATCTAGGCATGAAATAATTAAATGATGACGTGAGATGAGGACATCAGGGCAGTCTTATGACTTAGGGGTGGGACATGACTTAGGGGTGGGACAACAAGAAGGATCTGGGAGGTGGGGATGGGTGTGCGTTTGCACTGAGCCTTCCCCAGGGAGCATCTGATGTTGCTGCATCATCCCTAGATTTGCAGGGAAACCTTCTCAAGACCCATCTCCCACTCCAGATTCCTCATTGCCTATTCCACACACCGCAGTGTGCATTCTACATTTCCTGCTGATTCCCCTGAAAAGCCAGCCCCTCCCCCACTACCGCCTTTCCTTTTATTCAGACACTCTAGCTGGAGAGTGGGAGTCACCTCAGACTCCCGTTTCTCCCTCCGCTCCCATAGGACAGTGAGCCACATCACCCCTTCATGCCTTCTTCCCTTGGAACCCGCCTCTCTCCCCTGCTGCCTGCGCCTGTGGCCTCCACGAGCAACCTGGGTCCTGATCTCCACTCCCTTCTCACCTCTGCGGCTACATCCTTGTTGCCATGTCACGGTCCACCCTGTACGCTTCTGCCAGGCTGGACAGATCACCCTCAGACTCGAGATCCTGCAACTTCTCTCCACTGTCCACAGGATCAAGCCTGAGCCTCCCATCCATCAGTCCCCAGCCATCCTCACCACCCTCAATGGCCTGACAGGCAGTTTCCCCAACATCTCCTGCCTCTGTTTCTGCTTATACCCAGATTGCCCTTCAAATTGTATCCTCCTCCTCGTCTCCACACCTGCTCTTCACTTTCCTGCTCTCACATCTTTGCTCTTGCCAGCCACTCCATCTGAAAACAAAAACAAAAACCTTTTCCATTTCTCTCTCTGAAAAATCCTTCTTACCTAAGGCCCAGCCCCAGCCCCACATCTGTCATTAAGCTTTCTCAACAGCATCCTGGTCTCCAGAGATGGGTCTTCTTCCAATCGCTCAAATGCTTATTGTCTGGGGTGCTTCTTGTGATCCTTAATAACTTGCTTTGTGGTTTCTTTCCATGCTCTCTGCTGTGTAATACAGCCTTTGAAAGCAAGGACAGGTCTTATGGTCCCTGCTTGTTCCTAAATGGGCGAAGCAATTTCTAAGCCTTCCTTGGAAAAGGACAACACCAGTTTCTTTTGTGGTCTGTGTTCAGGGATGTCTTGAGGTGGGCAACTCAGGTGTGCTGAGAGCAGGAAGCCCTGCCTCAGAGGGGAGTGTGGTCGATGGGCTGATGGGATTTTCCGGACATGGACTGAGGACATGCCCATCTGTGGGTTCGGAACTGCATCCCTGGCTATTCCAGATCACCCCATTATCACAACAGAGCTGCTCCACTGCTGGGGGAGCTACAAACGGTGGCAGACATCCATCCTCCCTTCATGAGGAGCCATGGGGAAATAAGTCACATTTAGACATTAGGAGACCGCTATCCTTTTTTAAAATATACAATTTTATTTACTTATTTATGTTTGGCTGTGCTGGACTTTGTTGCTGTTTGGGCTTTTCTCTGGTTGGGGAGTTCAGGGGCTACTCTCCAGTTGCGGTGCGCAGGTTTCTCAGTGCAGTGGCTTCTCTTGTTGCAGAGAACAGGCTCTAGGCACTCAGGCTTCGGTAGTTGTGGCTTCCAGGCTCTAGAGCACAGGCTCAATAGTTGTGGCACACAGGCTTATTTGCTCTGCTGTAGGTGAGATCTTCCCAGATCAGGGGTCGAACCCATGTTTAGGACACCTCTATCCTTTAGCAACTGGGAACAGAATTCTTCAGGGGTCTGTGGAGCATCTCCACGAATTCTTGGGATTCTTCTTCCAGATGCTGAGCTTGTCTTGCTCCGGTTTGAGGGTCAAAAGAAACAGTCTCACTTATCTCCTTTCTTCCAAAATTCAAACCACTTCTGTGGCCTCTGGTGCTCGTCCTGACATGTGTGGTTATGGTGTGTGTGGATTTGGTGATCAGGGTGCCACATTCCCGTGGGCTGGCCCAGCATCTGGGCTGGAGTCAGGTTGCCCATCTCCAAGGGATGAGACATGAACGAGAGTCTAAGGGGGTTTCAGGTCACTTTGGCCACTGAGCCACCATCTTCGCCAGCCCACCAATTCTTTGGGATACTCTGAGAAAAAGCCAGCAAGGCAGGTTCCTCCTAGGCTCTTTCCTAGTTTGAAGTTTTGGCTCAACATGTCTCGAGTGCCTCTATCAAGAACTCTAATCTCTCTGTCCCTCTTTAAAAGAAGACATCCTGTCCTGTGACATTGTTTAATGCATAAATGAAAAAAAGTATGTTCAACACTTGGCACAGTGTCTAGGATACTGTGGGTTTTCTGTAAATGTTGGTTTCTTTCAGATCCCAAATAAATAACCCAGGGTATAACTGTGCTTGGGAAAATATGGTCTGAAAAATGACTACATCTCAGGCAGCTCTGGCCTGACCTCCAGTGAGCAGGACCTAGGCTCTGACCTCAGCTCTTAGCCTCCGTTCCCTACCACTCCCATCCTCCCTAGCCATCTGCAGCCCTCATCTGCCCTAGCCTCAACACAGGCCTTCCTGGAGAGGCAGAGAGAGAAATGCGAAAAGGAAGACAGGATTAACCTCCCCACCAGCACCTTGGAGGACACGAAGCCCCCCAGTCCAGAGGATGTTCCCATGCCACCCCACAGCTCATCTCATGCACTTCTCACATTGATATAAACGACTCTGTGCTCTTCAGAGAAACGGAAGTAATCAGAGGGTGCAATGGGGTCAAGGGAGGGTTTTTTTAAAAGATGGGAAGTACGATTTTACAGTTACTGATGGAAATGATCAAATAGAGAAGAACTATTTGGAAGAGAGAGTCTTCCACTGCATCTGGTTTTGCAGTACTATCTGGTTTCCTTCATCCCCCTTAAATTTTAGTTTAAATTTCCCTTTTTCGTGTCAGTTACCTGCTTATACTCAATAGAGGTAAGCATAGTCCAGTGGGAAGAACTTTGGAATTTGAGTTCAAATCTTGCTTCTGCCACTTATTGCTTGAGTGGCCTCTCTAGACCTCCATTTCCTCTTTTCTAAAATGTCAATAATAATAATAATAATATTAGGTTGGTGCAAATCTAATAGTGGTTTCAGATCATGAAATTTAAAGCATTATAACTAGGCTCAAACACATCTTTATTAATCAAAATAGGAACCAGTATAACCAACACACATTTTTGCCAGCGAGAAAGAAGTTTGTTTATTCCTGTAACATAAATATTTGTGCTTTGGGATTTGACGAACTCCTGGAAGGCATTTTATGCCTCTTGCTGATTGTGGAAACATTTTCCCTACAAAAAGTTGCTGAGATGCTTGAAGAAGTGGTAGTTGGTTGGTGAGCAGTCAGGTGAATACAGTAGATGATATATAACATAACCATATTTATTAAGAATATCAAATGTCAAATTCAACAATGTAAAAACCATGATTACTTTTACACCAACCAAATATTTACCTCTTGAATTTGTTGTAAGGATTAAAGGAGTAGTATTTGACCTGGAGCAGTTCTTAGCTAGGAACTCAAAAGTAGTCAGAGAAGGCAATGGCACCCCACTCCAGTACTCTTGCCTGGAAAATCCCATGGACGGAGGAGCCTGGTGGGTTGCAGTCCATGGGGTCGCACAGAGTCGGACACAACTGAGTGACTTCACTTTCACTTTTCACTTTCATGCATTGGAGAAGGAAATGGCAACCCACTCCAGTGTTCTTGCCTGGAGGATCCCAGGGACGGGGGAGCCTGGTGGGCTGCCGTCTATGGGGTCGCACAGAGTCGGACACCACTGAAGTGACTTAGCAGCAGCAGCAAAAGTAGTCATTGCTGTTGTTACCATTCATTCTCTTACCAAAAAGGTCCTTCAACACCTTCCCGAGATGCACTGAGTTCCTTGCTAGGAGGCAACCATTCCTTTGGCATCAGTCATGGGTCAGAGTACCAGATCCCAAGATCTGACTGTATAATTGTTTGTGCGTGGAGAGAGCTAAAGATAAATCTATATCTGGAGTTACATTCTCACCCTATGTATTTATTCAGCTGTTCCCTTCTCACAACCACTTTTCTCATCTGAAATTTCAGCCTTCAGCTGGAAGAAGTCACAAAAGCATAACTGGTATTCACAAGACTTTAATTTTTTTTAAAGATTTTTTTTTTTTGATGTGGGCCATTTTAAAAAGTCTTTATTGAATTTCTTACAATATTGCTTCTGTTTTGTTTTGATCTTTTGGCCTGGAGTCATGTGAGATCTTAGTTCCCCAACCAGGAATCTATACCCCCTGCGTTGGATGAGTTAACAACTGGACCACCAGAGAAGACTCCCAGGCCTTTAAAACTCCTCTGCTTGAAAATTCAGACTCACCAGGGGCCCATTCTAGTTTTCCTTGAAACTTGGCTCATTTGATGGGAAACAGGAACAAGCAACGGGTGAGAGCCTGAGAAACTCTATTGGAGGACCCACCTAGAACAGTGGCTGTCAAACTCTGCTACATACTGATATCACCCGGGGAGTCCCTGTCCCCAGATTCTGATTGATTGGGATGGGCCAGGGCATAGGGCCTTTTAGAACCTCTCCAGATGATTCCATTGTGCAACAGAGTTGAGAACCACTGGACGAAGAAGCTCTCCAGCCTCCTCGGTGGGATAGTCTGCCCTCAACTGTGCTGCATCCAGATTAAGCCAGCCCTTCACTGGGAGTCAGGAGACTAACTGCTTCATTCGTTTGTTCATGTATTACTGCTGCTAACAATGTCTCCAGGGCCCTGTCCCTGCCCATGTGGGTGAGCTGCCCTCATCTAACACCCTCAGTCCTTGCATTTTTATACTTGCTCTTCATAGCATTTATCCCTTTGTGAATCACTTGCTTTTCTTCTCCACATCTGTGAATTTCTTGAGTGTAAAGACTAGGTCTTCCTTATTCTCAGTGCCTAAAATGTTTAAGTGAGTGAATGCATATATTAATATGAATGAATGAATCCAATAGTGGGAATCCAACCTCAGAAGGGAGGCAGTGTAACAGAGCATGACATCTAGAGAAGACAGGTTTCAACTCAGATCCCAGCTCTGCTACTTAGTAGCCACACGCTGTGGCTTCCCCAGTTACTCAGCAAGTAAAGAATCTGCCTGCAATGCAGGGAGACGCAGGTTCAATTCCTGGGTCAGGAAGAGCTCCTGGAGGAGGAAATGGCAATCCACTCCAGTACTCTTGCCTGAAAAATCCCATGGACAGAGGAGCCTGGCAGGCTACAGTCCAAAGGGTCGCAAAGAATTAGACTCTACCGAGAACACACACACACACAAACACACGCACGCTGTGACAAAGACCCAGCGCAACCCCCAAAAATGTTAGCTCTTATTAGAATGAGCGAGGGCTGCTATTTGCACTTTTATGGGCGTTTAGACGCTGCCCTCATTCCTTAACTCATCTTGATCCTGGGATTCCTGCCCTAGTAAGGAGAGTGTTTCTGGGGCAGCCTGGGTGAGCAGGACGCTCCTTCCTCCACCCTCTATGTGTCAGCTCCCTCAGCCATGGGTGGGAATCCCCGAGGGGAGCAGTTAAAAGGAGCCTTTTAACCTCCTTGCTGCTTTGTGTTGATTACAGGGCAGGTGGAGACAGCTGTTGTGACTGGGCGGCATCTGCTGTGGCCTGTCAGCACCCGTCAGACTCACCCTGAGGGCAAATAGGGCTCCAGCTGATGAAAAGCTTAGCCGCAGTCTCTGAAACAGCCTGCAGCTGCTGTCCTGCCCTTTCCTCTTAATTCTCACGTGCTTGGCAGTTCCAGCCCTCAGCGCAGCCAGGGCTAGAGACCAGGCACCCGAGTGCCTTTCTCCAAAGATCATGTTACTGAGCGCGCTCTCTGGCTCCACCTTGAAGCACATCAAAGACTTGAGCAAAAGCAGGCTGGCCAGGGATGCGGAAGCAGCTGTCTACTTGATGCGTTTCCAGGGTCACTGGAAAAAGCCCTGGAGCCCCCCATATTTTCCTGCTAGAAGGTTGAAACTCTACCATTAGATACCGAATTTTATGATTTAAAGCAGCGGTTCTCAAAGTGTGGTTTCCCTGCAGCCCAGCAGCAGCAGCAGCAGCAGCAGCACTTAAGAGCTCATTAGAAAATGGAAACTTTGGGACTTCCCTGGTGGTCCAGTGGTTAAGATTCTGCACTTGCAGTGCTTCCACTGCAGGGGGTGCAGGTTTGATCCCAGGTTGGTGAACTAGGAGTCCACACTCAGCAGCGGCCAAAATTCTTAAAAACAAAAACCAACCCCCTACCCCGAGAAAAACTCACAGAAATGCAAATTCTCAGGTTCCACCCACACTCTGAAATCAGGATCTGGGAAGGAGAGTGTGTTTAACATGCCCTGACAGTGATTCTGATGCACTGGTGACCCCGCTGAAAGAATGCTGTTATCCAGAAGGGCTAAAACTCAGCAAGGTGATAGCTTGGAGCCTGGGACAGGAACCTGGAGAGGGGTGGGAAGGTCTTGTCTGGACAATGCAGTCAGACAGACTCAGAACAAGACTGTTTAGCACTGCTTTCTAGCTCTGGGGACAAATTGCTTAATCTCTTTGGCTCTCATTTGTATTATGAAATTCAAATTGTACAGCCAGTTCAAAGGCAAAAATGAAACAAGATATATAAAGTACTTGCACATACTAAGTGCTTAGTGAGGGCTCATATCCTCTCCCTACCCCATCCTCACCTCATTTCCCATAGAGAAGTCTAGGTCAAGTGCCATGGTAGGGGAGGGGGTCACACAGATGGGAACTTGAGAATCGCAATAGCGTGGACCAGAGAGAAAGACCATAGAGGTGGATGGGATGCTGAGACAGAGGAGGAGGAGCAGAAAGGAGAATAAGCAGTTCCCCTCAGACTCCCCCTCTGGTGCCCTCTGTTTTGCAGGGGCTGACCCTGAGGGGCGGGGTCCACCTCCAGTGGCCCAGTCTCATCACCATACTTCCCAGATGCTGGGTGGGGCTGGTTCTTTGCTTATCTTTCTCCTACTTCATTCTAACCTCTTTCAGGTGCATGACTTACAGATCTAAAGCTTTCCTGCAGGGAGATGACGGGTGGAATTATAGATGTGGGGAGCTTTCCTGTAACTCTGGGTCCTCGGGGTTGAGAAGAAGGCCAGCAATTGATGCAAAGGCCACCCGGAAGACTGGACTCCGTTGCAGATACTTCCAGGGATTCCCAAGGAGCCAATATGCAGGCAGCTGAGAGCATCTGAAGAGAGGCAGATGTGGCCCTGGAGAAGCAGATGCAGGTGCCCCAGAGAAGCCTGCTTCCCTTTCTTTTAAAGACTTCACATCGCATCTTGAGCCTTTGATGGGAAGACAAATTAAGATCTCAGTCTCACTAAGCAGTCTCATGTGATGTGGTTCTGGGGTAATGATACCTCAATTTCCCTAACTCCCCATTGCCAGGAATTCCAGAGTCAATGTTTCATCATTAATTTAAGGCATCTCTTTTAGAGCTCACATCTCCATTAAGCTATGTTCTGGGCTTTTGAGTCAGCTTATATTCAAACCCCAGCTCTACCATTTATTAGTGATTATGTTCAGGGTTAAATATTTAACCTCTTCAAGCCTCATTTCCTGCCTTTGTGAAATGCGAACAGTGATTATATACGTAAGTGTATGTATATACCTATAATTATTTCAAGGGTTAAAAATATGCAGCACTGTTTGGGTTTCTCATGCATGTATTACAAAAAGAGAGGAGGGAGTAAGGGCTGAAGAGAATCGTTGAGATCAGAGAGGGCTAGCAGGTCTCCCTCCCATGGGTGTACTTGCGTTATCAGGGCTGCAAAAGATTCCAAGCCCGACCCCAGTCTCTGCAGACAGAATGCATGACTGAATGAAAATGTCTGCTCCAATCTGGGCAGGGATTTGGTAGCACGTGCAACCCACATTTGCCATCTCTGCTCTAGATGGCTCCTCCCTGAAGCAAAAAGACAGGCTGTGACTCTTGCAATTACCTGCAGTAGAGTTATAGAAGCCATTACCTGGCATCTTCAAAGGCTCACACAGAAAGAGTAACTCAGCTTCTTAATTGAACGCCATCTCCCAGTATCATTTTGGAACAGGGAAGCTGTCCCTGGTCACAGTGCACCTCCACTTGATTTTCGTGATGAAAGTCCTTGATGCCGACTCACCAGGACAGAAAGAGGAGTGATTGCTCTGTAGTGGCAGGAAACAGATATTTGGTGAAGCTGGTTTCCTCAGGGTGGGCTGGGGAGGTGGGGACTAAGAGGTGGGGGAGCATCCCAGGGGAAACCCAGCTCCAGCCCCTTGGCTATTTGTCAGGTCAACTGTGGCTTTTGTGTGTTTCCCAGCTGGAAGTCTGTAAGGCACACAGGTGTTTTACATTATTAATCAACTAGATCTTTTTTCCTTCCTAATAATCTCATCTCCCTCCACTGCTGTGGAAACGCTTTGAAAAGCAGGCCTCGGTGTATCTGTGCAGAGCATTCAATGCAAGGTGGCAGGGTGGGCCCCTGGTCCCTTGGGACAGCGGGCACTGTCTGGGGCCCTTGGGACTTTGAAGTGAAGTGAAAGTTGCTCCATTTGCAACCCCATGGACTGTACAGTCCATGGAAATCTCCAGGCCAGAATACTGGAGTGGGTAGCCTTAGGGGCCATAAAAAGGTTTTGATTTTAAAATCAGAAGAAATAAGGAATATAGAATAATGAATCCAGCCAGGATTATATATGTCTTTATACCAATGCAATCATAAAGTATCTTTTTTTTTTACAAGATTGATTTATTAAGTATGATACATATCATATAAGGCCTTTTCCCATTCCCATTGAGACAAATCCAATACTTTGTAGCTAATACATGGTTTTAAAAAACAAAATCAATCAAAACACCTCAGTCAGAGATGCCTCAGCCTTAGTTGATGGCTGACCAGATTGGAGCCCATGATGTGTTTAAAAAATTAAAGTCTGAAAATCCACCAAACATTCCTAATATCAACTAGAAGATGTCCTGGTTGAAGTCCCTAAAATACAAAGAAATGATTATTATACTTTCTTTGCTCATTTTAAATATTTTTTATGGTAGGAGCCTACAAAAACATAAGTGTCTAGGGCCCAGGGAAATTATAACCTGGCCCTGAGCATGGGGTATAGAAGACATGTGAATTGGTTCTGGAATCAAAGCTGCAATCCTACCTCAGGTCTGCTGACCCCATGACCTTGAGCAAGCCATTCACCTGGGATTTCAGTTTTCTTGGGGTTCAGTGCCTACCAGCACAGGAGAGGGCCGGGGGCCCCTCTTCTCCGCTTTCTCTCGGCCCCAGCTCTAGACGATAACTGAATTGTGGGAGACTGTGAAAACACACATGGCATATGAAAGGTTGGATTCTCATTACCTGGAAGGAAGCTGGGCATCCCCCACCTGGTCCGGGAATGGACAGCTCCAGAGGACAGGTGAGCATGTTCACAACACCCTGGCACCCTAACATCTACCAGGCAGTCACCATCTGTCCCGGTGCTGAGAAAAAAGGAAGCTAGGGAGATGCTGGGTGAGTAGGCTGGGTCTTTCAGTGGTGTGGGGACTCCAAGAAACCACACAGCTCTGGGCAGTGTGCGGAACCGACTTCTGGAATAAGCCAGGGTGCAGCGGGGAATGGAGAGGAAGGCAGGAGGGCCTCCAGGTGTGAGAGGCTTGACCAACCTGCAGACCAAGGGTTGGTCATCCTGCTCGTGTTCCATAGGGTACCTGAGCTGAGATGAAGATCTGGAAATTAAAGGGATTTTTTCAAAAATAGGCTTGGGGAGAGTAATGGGAGAGGAAAACGGGAAAGTTTGCTGTGGGCCTGCTGCGCTGGGGTGTGACACAACGCATTCCTCCTCGCCAGGGAATTACCATAAATCCACATTACGCTTCCCAGCCCTAGGAGTTGAGTTGTAGGTTTTGACGATGTCACTAACCGCCAGATAGATAACACCGCCGGCGTGTGTTCCCATAACCCATATGCCTCATCGCTGTTCCTCCTTCCTCCTTCCTTCCTCTCTCCACATAGCTTTCTTTGCTTTTTCTCCCTTCCCCTCTGGCTTGATACTGCTCTCTCTTCTCCCCTTTCCTCTGCTTTCTCCCCATGCTCCTGAAAGCGGAGAGAAGCATGCCCAGTGGAGACCTCCCCACTGTGGGGACCCCAAGCAGGAGGGTCAGGAAGCCTCCCTGAGAGCAGTGCTATCTATCTCCCTTCTGGTAGGTGGAGCTCTAAATGACTTAGTCTGACTGCAAAGTTAACCTGAGTTCTGTCGGTGGCATTACTAATTTAAATACCATTTCTTTTCTTCTCCTCGAGCACCTTGGCAGAATGGAGTGGGGAAACGGAGACAGCATTTTTCCTTATCTGAGAACAGACGGCTCCCCTTTAGCTGTGGAGAAGTCAGACAGCTGGACCCCACCCCACCGCCCCACAGGACAGGGTCAGCACTCTGGGATGCCAGCGCCTTCGTCTGGCAGAGGCAAACCAAGCCTGGCGTCGAGAAGGAAACCCCTTACCCTTCCTCTGCCTGTGCCCTAGGGAAAGAAGAGCAGGGGATAGCTTAGAAGCAGAGGCAGTCCAGTCCTTCCCAAGGGCTGTTTGGGGTGGAGATGGTGGGCTGGGCAAAAGTGTAGGTTGGCAGAGCCCTCTCTGTCTCTGAGACCTCCCCACCCAGGGCTGCTCATAAACATGGTTTCAAGGCTGCTGTAATTAAGAATCAAAGAGATGAGTGTTCAAACAATCAAAGGTCATTTTGAAAGCTTATCAGATGGGCAACATAGTAAAAGTTTTTGAAGAACTTGCCTACTAAGCAGGAGTTCTCAGATCGTCCTGGAAATAAGCATGCAAGATATCTAGAGACACAATTTGGAAATGTGCCACTCAAAATATACCCTTTGACCCAGTTATCTCACTTCTGAATTTATTTTTTTTATTTTTATTTTTTGAATTTATTTTAAGAAACCCATAAATGTCATAAAGAGTTACAAAAACGGCCATTGCAATTTTTAGTATAGTAGTGAAAAATTTGAGATTTAGAGGAGTGGCTAGCTAAGTTGTGGTATATTTACTCATTGAAATTCTGAATATCCATTAAAATGTAGATATGGATTTATTACCTTGGAAGGTGTTCATGATATACTATTTAAAGGAAAAAGTTGTTTTCTGAGCAGGATGGATATCATGATCTTATCTTTTAAAGAAAAAATATATCATTTAAAGTGTATTAACTGTCTGTTGATACATATCAAATTACTCCCCAAACTTTGTGCTTTAAAATAATAAGCATGTATTGCCTCACACTTTCTGTGAGTTAGGAATTCAGAAGTGACTTTTGGTTCATAGTCTCTCATGAGGGTATAGTTGAAATGTTAGCTGGGGCTATGATCACCTGTGTCTAAAGACATCCCCATAAATGGGGAAAGAGGACACCTCCAAGAAGGCTCCTTCATGAGGCTGCTGGCAGGAGGCCTCAGTTTCTCAGTTTCTTCCCTGCACATCTATGCATGGGAGAGCTCTTGTATGCTCGTGGCATGGCAGCTGGGTTCCCCTGGAGCAGGGGATCCTAGAGAACAGGATAAAGATCACAACACCTTCACACTTCCCTCAGTAATCCTACTTCGTGGCTTCTGCAATACTCTATTGACTTTGCAGGTTTACCCTGGGCAATGTGGGATCGAGCTACACAGCAGCATGAATACTAGGAGGGATCACCGGGTCATCTGAGAGGCCGTCTACCACGATGTTTGTACTCACTCAATGCATCGTTCTTGGGTATCTGCTGAGCAAAAGACCCTACTGCCTCTTCACTGAGGGTACACATAAAAGGAGGGACAGATTCCTGTTCTTCTGGAGATGACATTCTAGGGGCGGGAGAGGGAAGAGACCATAAGGAAGTAAACAAGGTCACAATAAACAGTGATCAGTCAGTGACGGGGACACTGGGGGAGAGGATGTCAGAGAAGTAGGCAGGGGCAGGTGAGAAAGAATCTGTCTTGTAGGTCGTGTAAGAATTTAGCTTTTCTTATAAGTATGATATAAAGGGGGGTTTTAAGTAGAGCAAATCATGACCTGATTTATATTTAAGAATATCACTCTGGCTTGGTGCAAAGAATGACTTGAGGGGCAAAAGTGAAAGCAGAGAGACCAGTTAGGAGTTTGTAAGAGTAGTCTGGTGATGGTGGCTTGGCTAGTGACACAAGCGATCCCATGGTACAGCGGAACTGTGGAGGGTTGAAGAGTAAGATGGGGAGGTACAGAGACAAAGACAGTGAGATGGAGCTGCTTTGAATAAGCATCACAGGGGAGGGAAATGGAGATGGAGTAGACACAGGAGGGATGTGGTGGTGTGCAGGTTGAATCGTGTCCCTCTGAAAGTTATGTAGAAGTCCTAACCCCTAATACCTGTGACTGTTGTTTTGAAATTTACATCTTAAGATGTGAATTAAAATGAGGTCATACTGGAGAAGGGTGGTCCCTTAATACAAAATGATTGGTGTCCTTATAAGAGAGGAGAAGAAACACCAAGGGAGAGTGCCTCATGAGGACAGAGGTGGAACTTGGAGAGGCAGTTGCAAGCCAAGAAGCATAAAGGATTGGTAGCCACCACCAGAAGCTGGGAAGAGTCAAGAAAGGAGTCTCACCACAGATTTTGGGTGGATCACGGTCCTGCCAACATCTCGGTTTTGGTGTTCCACAATTGTGAACAACTTTACACAATTTCACACAAATTCCACACAATTTGGTGTGGATTCCAGGTTCCACAATTGTGAGATAATACAGTTTTGTTGTTTTAAGCCCCTCAGTCTGTGGTACTTTGTTATAGTAGCCATAGAAAATGAATACAGTGGTCCAAGAGGTGATATTTATATTTATTTTTATTGAAGTATAGTTGATTTACAATGTCAAGTTAGTTTCTGGTTATAGCAAAGTGATTCAGTTTATATTATTTTATATACATATATGTATATATATATATATATATTCTTTTTCAGATTCTTTTCCATTATGGTTTATTGTAAGATATTTAATATAGTTCCCTGTGCTATACAGTAGGACCTTATGTTTTAATCTGTTTTATGTATAGTAGTTTGTATCTAAACAGCTAATCTCAAACACCCAATTTATCCCCTCCCCTTTCCCCTCCTACATTTTTCCCCTTTGGTAACCATAAGCTTGTGGCCTATGTCTGTGAGTCTGTTTCTGTTTTGTAAGTGAGTTCATGTGTATCATTTTTTAGATTTCACACATAAGTGATATCATGTGATATTTGTCTCTCTCTGTTTGACCTACTTCACTTAGTGTGATAATCTTTAGGTTCATCCATGTTGCTGCAGATGTCATTATTTCATTCTTTTTTTTTCAGTTCAGTTCAGTCACTCAGTCATGTCCAGCTCTTTGTGACCCCATGGACTGCAGCATGCCAGGCTTCCCTATCACTAACCCTTTTTTATGGCTGTGTAGTATTCCGCTGTGTATATGTACCACATCTTTATCTATTCACCTGTCATTGGACACTTAAGTTGCTTCCTTGTCCTGGCTACTGTGAATTGTGCTGCTATGAACATTGGGTTGCAGGTAGCTTTTAATATTTTATTTACTTATTTATTTTTGGCTGCACTGGATCTTCTCTGCTGCATGCAGGGGCTACTCTCTAGTTGCAGGGCATGGGCTTCTCATTGCAGTGGCTTCTCTTGTTGTAGAACACAGGCTCTAGAATGTGTGGGCTTCAGTAATTGTGGCACGTGGGCTTAGTTGCCACGAGGCATGTAGAATCTCCCTGGACCAGGGATCGAACTTGTGTCCCCTGCATTGGCAGGCAGATTCTTAACCACTGGACCATCAGGGAAGTCCTCATGTATCTTTTTGAATTAGAGTTTTCTCTGGATATATGCCCAGAGGTGGAATTGCAGGAACATATGGTAGCTCTGTTTTTAGTTTTTTAAGGAACCTCTGTATTGTTTTCCACAGTGGCCGCACCAATTTACGTTCCATGAGGGGATTTTTAAACCGAGGAGAGTCTGTAAGCTCCTGGGAATAATGGAGATAATGAGCCCCTGAGGGTGTAGGAGGGCTGGGTAATGGCCAGGGTAGGGTCACTGGGGGACAGAGAAGATGGTATCCCAGTGGCTGGAGGGGCTGGTTTTCAACAAAAGCAAGTCCATTTCTATTGCAATAAGAGAGAAGGTAGGGGTGTGTCTGCAAATGGAGATGAAGTTCACAGGCCTGGTGGTGAGAGGATAAGAATTCATGTCTGAGGAAGGGCTTCTGTTCTCTCAAAGAAACATGAGGTGAGAAATGTGGGAAAGATTTCATTTGGCTAGAAAAAGGTTTACAAGAATATCTCATTAAAGTGATGTTTGAGGTAATTTTTTCTTTATTTCTAATATGTAATTCCTAATTTTTTTCTAATGAGCCTAGATTAAATGTCGAGTAAAAAATATTTTTTTCAGTTTGAAAAGAATAAATGTCCTGGTGCTGAAATTTGAGTAATAGTCAGCTGTTAATGGGTGTCTATGCACTCTGGAGGTAGGAGATGGGGTGAAATGTTCAGGTCGTGGGGATTTTTGGGTGAGCAGGAATGGTTGGAATTAAGAAGAAGCCTTAGGCACAGACAGCTTCAAACGATAGTTGTCTAACTTTGGATAAACACTAGGAGTGAAAACCTCATCAGCTAGCAAAGGACTTCAGTGCCTGGGGACTTGCAGAGCCTGTGGGGATCAGAAGGTGGGACCCACTTTCCTCCTTGAAAGATGCAGCTCTTATTCCTTGAAGCTCTGGACAGGCACATATCTGTTGAAGAATAGTATGCCTTTTGAGTTGCATGGGGAGAGAGCCAAATGCCTGTGGAAGCATCTTAAGGTTGTAGAATTTCAGAGCCAAAAGGGAACTCAGAGTTCTCAAGATTCTCAAAGTCTAGTGCTTAAATCATCTCCTTCAAAACTAGCAGAACTGAGGACCTAAGTTATCAGAAAGTTCCCATCCTGGTGATTCTGATGACTGGGAGAGTTTGGGAAACAGGGCTCTGATATAACTCTGTCATATGATGGAGGAACAGCTGTGGTCTGAGACAGTAAGTAACTGGCAGAGAAGCAAGGCTACTGTCCCAGCCTCCTCAAGTCAGGATGTCAACTGAAAAAACACACACAACCTCAAAGTTGAAAGTAATATTTTATTCAGTGGGAATTTTTAGGACTTTAACCTGGGAGACAGCCATCTCAAGCAACCCTGAGAGAACTGCTCTGAGAGGGCAGAGGGGAGGAATCAGGTTATACGGAAGTTTTGCAACAAAGGGCAGGTAGTCTGAACATCAAAAGTATTTTTATGACTTAAAACCAGACATCCCAAGCTAAAGAATTTAGCACATTTCTACGTATGGGAAGATGCAAGAGTCTGGGCTCACTGAAGCCATTCCTTTCACATGCATCTCAGCTATCCGGGGCCAGTATCCTGTGTTTTTCACATCCTGAGCTCCCTTTAGCTCACCGTAGGAAGTGGCCACAACTTGATGGCTGCCAAATCTCAGGTATTCTTCTCCTTCCCAAGTGCCTTTAGGGCATATGAACTCATTTTGGAGGGCTACAATTGCTGATTACCGTGACATTCTTATTTACTGATATGGTAGGAAATATCACATTTCTCAGGTCCTTTCCACCATCCCCTGCTGAACCCTTTTTTCACACTTTCCTCCCCAATGTGTCCCCCTCTCTCCTTTTTGTTCCTCTAAGTCATCATCCTTCAGGGTCCAGCTTAAGTCATCTTCTCACCACTAACATTCCAGAACAACCAGCCTCTCCCTCCTTGAGCTTCTGCAGCCCAGACTGTCTGCCAGACATAATCCATTCAGGGATGACAGCTTTGGGCATTTTGATCCTTTCTCACAACTAAGTCTGCCCACGGTTTGCCCAGTGAAGGTGAGCATTGCTTTTCTTGTCTTCTCCCACACCTTTGCCCAGCAGTGTTGGACGCATGGGAGACCAAGGGGGCAGAGTATTGGACTGGCTATCAGGAGGCCGCTCCCATGATAGGACAGCCAGTCACCAGCCCTGAGACCCAGTTTTCTCATCAGTGAAATGTGGCAAGTGAATGAGGTCAGTGGTTTATCAATAGCAAAAATCTTTTTTTTTTTTTAAAGCAGCGGAACCATTTTGTGCAATTGGAATCAGTACCCTAATGTATAAACCAAACGAAAGAGGCGCACTGTGGGTGAAGCAGGGGTGGGACACTCAGCCTCCCCCGTCTCCTCACTGGCTGTGTGATTTGACACTAGTGAAAGGCCTCCCAGCTGACCTCTGACACCTGCTAATGCTCTACATGCCGAGTGATTTCTAAACACTCATGATCAGCCAATTGGTTTGATTTCTGCCAGGCCTTTCCTGCTGCCACGTTGAAATGTTCTGTTCCATGGCCCTCTGCCCGGCAATATCTGGACATTCCATTCTATTCCGTCCCTTGCACACAGAGCCTGCCGGCTGAGCATCTGGAATGCTGCGCTGTCCCTCATGGGGAGGGAGGCCTCTGCATCTGGGCAGGGCTGATGAGCTTTCATGGTGTTTACCCTGGAACTCGGGACTCCCTGGGGAGGAAGAAGTTGCCTGAGATCCCCACTCATAAGCTTTTCAATGAGTAGCTGCTTTTCTCTAAGCTCCTCGGATAAGAACTGTCAGGGGAGATTTCCTAGCTGAAATCTTTTACTCTCCCTGAAGCTGAGGCCCTGACACTCCCACGTCCTCCCAGCAACTCTGACATCCTTTCGTCCCCAGCGAAGCATTTCACTCACTAGCCATGAGTTCTCAGGGAAATCTCCTCAGGCCTTGAGGCTTGGCACCCTCATCTGTGAAACTGGGATGACAACATTTACCTTGCAGGTCGCTATTCAGCTGGTGCACACCAGTAGAGGTGTTCCAGTTATTAGAATATTCAGATGTATCTATAGCGGTTGGTGAAAAACCACGGAGCTCCTGGATTTCCCTCACTCCGAAACATTCTAAACATCCCCTTCTGGGACTGCCAGGCATCCATAGCATCAGCAGCCTGAGGGCATGTCTGACAAAGCGGCAGGAGCTACAGAACTGGTCCGAGAGCGGTAGGCAGGATCAGTTCTGAGAGTTTGGTGTCTACACCTTCCTGGTTCTTAAATATTTTAGTTATACTCTTGGCTGTGGTGATGCAAGGTAAGGTACATGCAGCACCCAGCATCTTAGTTCCTGAGGCACCAGAGAAATGCTCATTGTTATAATTCTCATACTTCACAGCACTGGGCCTCCCAAATTTGTGTTCCTCAGTCAAAACCCCGCCAAAATGAATCCTCTTTCATGCTTTCACACCACCCCTCATTTCGTCTATCAAGAACTGAGGCATGGAGATGGGTGGCTTGTGTGTTGGTTGGTTTTTCAATAATCTTAGGCCATTTTATAAAGAGTGAAGTGGTGCAGAAAGGGTTATTGCTTAGCCTTTAGTGGACACCGCCACATGCCCAGAGCTGGAGTTTGCCACACAGTGTATATTCCCCGGTCAAAGCTTGTTGGCCCACTTCACAGAAACCCTCCCTGAGGACTGAGAAAATCCATCTGGCTTGCTGAGCATTGAGGCCAAGTTCACCATATATTGCACGCTTTTTGGTGCCTGGTTGAATGGTGGCCAACAAAGATATGTTTATTGTATGTCTCCACCTGTTAGACTGTAAACTTCACTGGGGCAAGGATATTTGTCTTGTTTATTCACTGAGGTGTTCCAAGTGCCTAGAAAAATGACAAGCACATGGTAGCTACTCAATACATAATTTTTTATTGAAATTGGTTCTACTGGCAGGAAGGGAGTAAGGCACAATGTAGAGCATACTCTTTCTACATAAGAAAAAGTAAGGGGATAAACGAGAAGATGTAAATGTAGCCACTCACATCCCAGCAGCCAGTAGTAGTCACATGGTAACATCTGACTGCAAAGGAGGCTGGGAAATGTAGTCTTTATTATGAATGCTCTATAATCAGCTGCCTTTAGTGAATCTAGTACTAATGGGAAAAGGAGAGAATGGTTTTTGAAAGAAAAGCTAGCAGTCCCTACTCAAAGTGATGGCTGAATAAAGATTGTGTCTTTCCTCTAACAAGCCCCTAAGTGATTCCAAGTCACAGGAGACAGGAGCACCCCCACCAAAAAACCCCATTAATTTCACAGTGTCTAAAGCAAAATTCAGAGAAAGAATATTCTATTCAGCACAACTTTCCGTTTACAAGTGAGAAAATTGAGACTTAGAAAGGACACCTAACAAGAGACAAAGCCAGTGTGCCTAATTCCAAGTAGAATCTTCTTCTCATCTCACCATGTCACTTGTCCTGAAACATGGAGCCAGTGACAAGGGTGATACTCCAAGCCAAGGACCCTTAATGAGAGAGCTTGCAGCTTCAGCGCTATTCGGAAACTTGTTGGATATGCAGATTGTCAGGAAATTAATGGGCCCCATCCCAGGCCAGGGTGAGGCAGAGCTCACTGTCCATCCAGTAATCCTGATGCATGCTGAAGGTGGTTATAGATAAAGAAATAAATTTCTAATTGGGAAATTTTCAGAACTCAGGTTACTTTTAGGGATTGTTTTTCTTGGGTTGGTTATTGGTTACTTACTCCTTAAAATAACCGGTCCTGCTCTGAGACATCATTTTAGGAGCCCAGCGAATGATGGCCACTGAGAGAAACAGAACTGAAGCCACTAGCAGGCATCTTCTATTGAGCAAGAGCGTTTCTAAGGACGCAGAGAGACCTACAGCTCAAGCCCAGAGCACTGGAGGTGATTTACACAGGCCTTCTGGCCAGGGACCAGCCCACATCTGTTTCTTTAGCAACCCAGATCCATACCCTCTCTAACCCCAGTGCTTATCTGGGCTGTCCAAAGATGTCAGCTTCCTTTGCTCCAGGTTTCTTCAAACTAGCTCCTTTCCTTTTCAAATTTTTTGCAGATCCTTTTTGTCCTCTGTTTCTTTCCCCAATTGCCCTAAAAAAATATATCTGAAGGAAAGAAACTTCCACTCTCTCCTTTTCCACAAATGTCGTCAAACTAGAAATTAAAGATCCAGGGGAAAAGTGACTTAAGCTGTGGGACTTCTTGGCGCTTCCAGTCATTGGAATTTCCTCTACCCGTCCAACTGCAGAAAGTCCTTGATTGACTCTAATCCCAAATAACCTTGCTCTGGGCTCCAGAAAACTCATGCTGTTTGTCTACCTTAGCCATGACTCTGTGACTAACTCATTTCATGAACTTGGATTGGTCACCTAACCCTACTAATCCTTAGCTTCCCCAACTGTTAAGTGAGGAACTTCATTTTGTGTTTCTTAGTGCTGACAATGGAAACTCCAGACATTTAGATAGCAGTCTACAAAGGGACATCAGTGACCTGCCACCTGGTGATAGCATACCACAGTTCAGTTCAGTTCAGTCGCTCAGTCGTATCTGAACCTTTGCAGCCCCATGGGTTGCAGCACGCCAGGCCTCCCTGTCCATCACCAACTCCCAGAGTTTACCCAAACTCATGTCCATTGAGCCGGTGATGCCATCCAACCATCTCATCCTCTGTCATCCACTTCTTCTCCCTCATTCAATTTTTCCTGGCATCAGGGTCTTTTCCAATGAGTCAGTTCTTCACATCAGGTGGTCAGAGTATTGGAGTTTCAGCTTCAGCATCAGTCATTCCAATGAACACTCAGAACTGATCTCCTTTAGGATGGACTGGTTGGATCTCCTTGTAGTCCAAGGGACTCTCAAGAGTCTTCTCTAGCACCACAGTTCAAAAGCATCAATTATTTGTGGCGCTCATCTTTCTTTATAGTCCAGCTCTCACATCCATACATGACTACTGGAAAAACCATAGCCTTGACTAGACAGACCTTTGTTGGCAAAGTAATGTCTCTGCTTTTTAATGTGTTATCTAGATTGGTCATAACTTTCCTGCCAAGGAGCAAACGTCTTTTCATTTCATGGCTGCAATCACCATCTGCAGTGATTTTGGAGCCCAAAAGATAAAGTCTGACACTGCTTCCACTGTTTCTCCCTTCTATTTGCCATGAAGTGATGGTGCCAGATGCCATGATCTTGGTTTTCTGAATGTTGAGCTTTAAGCCAACTTTTTCACTCTCCTCTTTCACTTTCATCAAGAGGCTCTTTAGTTCTTCTTCACTTTCTTCCATAAGGGTGGTGTCATCTGCATATCTGAGGTTATTGATATTTCTCCCGGCAAGCTTGATTCCAGCCTGTTCTTCATCCAGCCCAGCGTTTCTCATGATGTACTCTGCATATAAGTTAAATAAGCAGGGTGAAAATATACTGCCTTGACGTGCTCCTTTTCTTATTTGGAACCAGTCTGTTGTTCCATGTCCAGTTCTAACTTGCTTCCTGACCTACATACAGATATCTCAAGAGGCAGGTCAGGTGGTCTGGTATTCCCATCTCTTGAAGAATTTTCCACAGTTTATTGTGACCCACACAGTCAAAGGCTTTGGCATCAGTCAATAAAGCAGAAATAGATGTTTTTCTGGAACTCTCTTGTTTTTTTGATGATCCAACAGATGTTGGCAACTTGATCTCTGATTCCTCTGCTTTTTCTAAAACCAGCTTGAACATCTGGAAGTTCATGGTTCACGTATTGTTGAAGCCTGGCTTGGAGAATTTTGAGCATTACTTTGCTAACGTGTGAGATGAGTGCAATTGTGCGGTAATTTGAGCATTCTTTGGCATTGCCTTTCTTAGGGATTGGAATGAAAACTGACCAGTCCTGTGGCCACTGCTGAGTTTTCCATATTTGCTGGCATACTGAGTGCAGCACTTTCACAGCATCATCTTTTAGGAATTGAAATAGCTCTCCTGGAATTCCATCACTTCCACTAGCTTTGTTCATAGTGATGCTTCCTAAGGCCCACTTGACTTCACATTCCAGGATGTCTGGCTCTAGGTGAGTGATCACACCATCGTGAAGATGTTTTTTGTACAGTTCTTCTGTGTATTCTTGCCACCTCTTCTTAATATCTTCTGCTTCTGTTAGGTCCATACCATTTCTGTCGTTTATTGAGCCCATCTTTGCATGAAATGTTCCCTTGGTGTCTCTAATTTTCTTGAAGAGATCTCTAGTCTTTCCCATTCTATTGTTTTCCTTTATTTCTTTGCAGTGGTCACTGAGGAAAGCTTTCTTATTTCTCCTTGCTATTCTTTGGAACTCTGCATTCAAATGGGTATATCTTTCCTTTTCTCCTTTGCTTTTCACTTCTCTTCTTTTCACAGCTATTTGTAAGGCCTCCTCAGACAACCATTTTGCTTTTTTGCATGTTTTTCTCTTCAGGAGAGTCTTGATCCCTGCCTCCTGTACAATGTCATGAACCTCCGTCTGTAGTTTATCAGGCACTCTGTCTATCAGATCTAATCTCTTGAATCTATTTCTCACTTCCACTGTATAATCATAAAGGATTTGATTTAGGTCACACCTGAATGGTATGGTCTAGTGGTTCTCCCCAATTTCTTCAATTTAAGTCTGAATTTGGCGATAAGGAGTTCATGATCTGAGCCACAGTCAGCTCCCGGTCTTGTTTTTGCTAACTGTTTTTGCTAACATCTCCACCTTTGGCTGCAAAGAATATAATCAATCTGATTTCAGTGTTGACCATCTGGTGATGTCCATGTGTAGACTCATCTCTGTGTTGTTGGAAGAGGGTGTTTGCTATGACCAGTGCATTCTCTTGGCAAAATTCTGTCAGTCTTTGCCCTGCTTCGTTTTGTACTCCAAGGCCAAACTTGCCTGTTACTCTAGGTGTCTCTTGACTTCCTACTTTTGCTTTCTAGTCCCCTATGATGAAAAGGAGGTCTTTTTTGGGTGTTAGTTCTAGAAGGTCTTGTAGGTCTTCATAGAACTGTTCAACTTCAGGGTTTTTTGCATTAGCAATTGGGGCATAGACTTGGATTACCATGATATTAAATGGTTTGCCTTGGAAATGAACAGAGATCATTCTTTTGTTTTTGAGACTGCATCCATGTACTGCGTTTTGAACTCTTTTGTTGACTATGGTGGCTACTCCATTTCTTCTAAGGGATTCTTGCACACAGTAGTAGACATAATGGTCATCTGAGTTAAATTCACCCATTCTAGTCCATTTTAGTTCGTTGATTCCTAATGTGTCAATGTTCACTGTTGCCATCTCCTGTTTTACCACTTCCAATTTGCCTTGATTCATGGTCCTAACATTCCAGATTTCTATGCAATATAGCATACCTAGATTACAGATAAATTACCCAGTAAGATTGGAATAACCTGACAAACCCAATTCACAAATACAAGTGAGGAACTCCAATTTAACAAAAACAGAATTATCAGGAGGGTTTAGTCAGCATTTAATTTGTCCTTATCATCATGATTTTAGGAAACCAGGTGAAAAAATGACAAGGCTTGGCCAACAAGTTCAAGGGCCAATATACTTAGGTAGCTGTGGACCACTCATCCATCCATCCATTTATTTTATACCTCTTCTTCCCAAAATTATTTGAGGCAAATATAACAAAACTAAAAACTAATACTTTGTTACTATAAGAGCACCATATCTCACTCTGTAAAACAGGCTCTAGATTCATACATCTCAGCTCCACTGACTCAGATTTGTTCCATTGTATGGCTGAGTAATATTCTGTTGTATACATGTACCACAGCTTCTTTATCTTTTCATCTGCTGATGGACATCAAGGCTGCCTCCTGTACTGACTATTCTAAATAGTGCTGTAGTGAACAGTGGGGTCCATGTGTCTTTTTCAATTCTGGTTTACTCAGGGTATATGCCCAATAAGTCAGAAAGAAAAAAACAAATATTACATATCAATGCATATATATGGAATCGAGGAAAATGGTACTGATGAAGCTATCTACAGGGCAGCAATGGAAATGCAGACATAGAGAACAGTCTTGTGTAGACAGTGGGGGAAGGAGAGGGTTGGACAAATCGAGAAACTAGCATGGAAACATATATACTACCATGTGTGAAATAGTGGGAAGCTGCTCTACAGCACAGGAACTCAGCCTGGTGCTCTGTGATGATCTAGAGTGATGGGATAGGAGTTAGGGTGGGAAGGAGGCTTAAGAAAGAAGGGATATACGGCAGAAACCAGCACAACATTGTAAAGCAATTATCCTCCAATTAAAAATAAAAATTTTAAAAAAACCACAAACCTTTCAGTGTGTTGAGAGAAGGGAGGGGAGGAGGGTATACAAGGAGGAAAGAGAAGCTAGAATGATTGACAAGTAGCAAAGAGGAAAAAAAGAAAATACCATCCCCATTCGGCAAAGGTCCATTTACTGAGCTAGCAACCCTTTCTATTTCTTTTTAGCTGTGTTCTAAAAAGGCCTCTGCTGAGCAGTATCGATTGGGGAACTAGGCCACAGTCCCCCTGCCAGGCAGAATCCATCAAGACTGCACCAGGACTCACGGGAGCTGGTTTTCGGCCCTGATAGCGCAGGAGCCCAGCAGATTCTTTGTAGGAGCCAGTTTGGGCTTTAGTGTGTCCCCGAGGAGAGGGGAGACTGAAGTAAGATCACAGGAACTAGGGTGGAGTTGGCAGTCACTTCCTTCGGATGCTGTGGTCCAGGACCAGGCCCCTTCCCTGTGTGGAAGTTCTGTCGATCAGTCTGCCAGCCTCCTGACGAATAGGCCTGTCTTCTTTGAGCCTCAAAATATCCTGGGGAACACAATCCAACTGAGGTGCCTGATCACTCCTTGAGGCTTTTGTTAGAGAGAAAATGTTGTCACCTGTTCTAAAAAGTGAGCCACTCTTAAAAACTGCCCAGAGACTTTAAATATTGAAGGAAGGAACGAGGAGCTGGGTATGACCATCTCCACTGATAGACCTTATTAGCAGAGCTGACTCAGTGGTAGGAAGTAAAATCCAAGGGTCCTGAAATAAAAATTTTGGAAAGGAAGTTCTTCTTCATGAAAAACAGAAGGAAACCAGCAGTGCATGGCCATGCCCAAGAGTGGTCCCCGGGGAAGGCAGGACTGGTGTGCTCAAGATTTCTGAGAAAGGAAAACCCACTCTCAGCAGTGGCCACCTGGGGCCATTCAGAGGGGAGGTGAGATGGAGAAGATGGAGACTCTGGCAAACCCAAGGGTAGAGCCAGAAGTATATAGTACGTTTGAGGCACAGAGTCGCGGTCCACTCTGACTGGAGCCAAGCCTGCCCCACACTTGGGCCTGGGAAAAGTACGAGTGGGCATGGGATGCTCTTAGTTCACGTTTGTACAATGCTGAATATGTGTACAAAAGTGAAAAGTGAAAGGGCTAGTCGCTCAGTTGTGTCCGACTCTTTGCAGCCCCCAAACTGTAGCCTGTCAGGCTCCTCTGTCCATAGAATTCTCCAGGCAGGGATACTAGAGTGGGTAGAAGCCCACCCACAAGCCACTGGGAACACCCTACCCACAGATCCCATGATATTAGTAACGTGAAGATATGGGATTCTCCAGGCAAGAATACTGGAGTGGGTAGCCATTCCCTTTTCCAGGGGATCTTCCTGACCCAGAATTGAACCTAAGTGTCCTGCATTGCAGGCAGATTCTTTATTGTCTGAGCCACCAGGGAAGCCTGGATATGTGTATATGGTGTATTAACTGGTGAATTCTCACAATAGTCTTGTGAGAGAGGTACCATTTTTCTTCCCTTTTTACAGATAGAGAAGCCAAGGCACAGAGAGATGAACTAGCCCAAGGTCACCTGAAAAATAAGTGGCAGAGCTGACCTATGAACCCCACATCCTGGGTCCCAGACCATGAGTTCTTAGCCACTCTGTGGTCCTGGCTTCATGCCTATGGTCCAGAAAGAGAGCCAGTGTGTGAGGAAGAGGGTGCTGCCAGGTTGGGATCTGTTGCTTTGAGATAGAAGCATCTGCCTGGAGATTGAAACCTGGGGCTTCTGAGAGCAAGGGGTACTACAGACAGGACAGCGCCTGAGAAGGCTTTCTGGGCTGTCTGCCCACCCTCTCTCTGTTCTGGGGGAGGGAAGAGTGGACATTGGAAAGTGACTGTTTTGTTCATTGGGTTTCTGAGCAGGTCTCCAGGACAAGGTTTATATGTGTATATATATATAGCAAACAACCCTATGTAAACAAGACAGGGAATAGAGACAGAAGATATGGATAGAAATACAGAGTCAGCAGCATCCCTCTTCTCTTGGCTAATACAAAGGCAGAAGTCTTTACGCTGAGCCGATCAATGGCCAGTCAGGCCATTCTTTTCGTCCACAAAAAAATCAATTAGTCATTCTGAACCAACAAAGAGGAGCAACAGGACAGCCTAAGTGATGAAATTCACTTCTGGGAAAGCTTATACTGTGTAGTTATTCGTTTAATCTTCCAAACAACCCCGTGACTTAGATACTGCTGTCATATCCATTTTAATAGGTTGACTATTTCCCATGGTCGAAAGCCTTTTCATTAAGAGAGGCCTCAGACAAGGGTCAGGGCTCCAGGCTTGTGCATCCCAGTTTGCCACTGGTGAGTGTGTGATGTCGAGTCTCAGTTTTCCCCACTGTAAAATGGGAGCAGGGTTTGAAGTGCAGCATTGCAAAAGCTCCTTTCTGCTCAGGCTGTGTGATTCTGGTAATGCCCCCAGGACCACATCTTTCCCCTGGCTTCCTGGATCCAGGCTGGCTGCACGGCTGCTGCCCACAGCTTCCCCTCTCCCAGGAGGCACAGGCTTGTGGCTTCTACCCGAGTTGTACCCTTTCACCCCATGCCAGGGCCTTCAGTGAGCATCTGTCACTGCTTTCTGCTTCTTGGTGTGAAGCTGAGGAGGGGCTGGAACCCTGTGGTGCCTGGCTGACAGGCAGGGCTCTTCCTGAACTGGCTGAGGAGTGGAAAGGAACATGGCAGATGGTGGGCAGAGCTGCCCCGGCCCCCAGGCCCTGGGTGGCTGTCATCTGCCACTCTCACTCTGGCTGTGGTCTGGGCTGGCAGCACCCACTAGCCAGCGAGCCAAATGGTTTTTACAGACCCGAAGAGCACTGAGACTTGGTTTTATACTTCTCATTGCTTTTGATTTTTGAGTTGGCATTTTTCGTCTTGCCGAATGAGGAAATTCAGACTCTCTTCTGTTTCTGAGGCTAGCTGGCACTGAATCGGGGGATCCAAAGAGGTGCGCTGGCTCTCTGCCCTGCTCCCAGGTGTTAGAAGGCCTGTGCAGCAGGGCGGAGTCCACTCCAGGGAGGAGAGGAGACTTGCCACGCCACACCAGAATCGACAGACCCAGAGGCCTGACCTTTGGACCTGGACCTGCCTTCTTCTGTGCCTCTCAGAGATCAGCACGTGAAATGGGGCTGAGACAAAGCAGCCGCTCTCTCCAGGTCTCAAACCTATTTCTCTGCCTCGAAGTTGGCACGTCATAGCCCATGGGCCAAACCCAGCCAGCTGTCTGCTTTTTGTAAATAAAGTTTTATTGGAACACAGCCATGCCCATTTGTGGTAGCTTCTTTCATGCTATGGAGTTGAATAAGTTACAACAGAGACCATATGTGGCCTACCAGGCCTAAAATATTTACTATCTGGCCCTTTACAGAAAAAGTCTGCCAAGCCCTCTTCTAGATAGCGATTGTCACAGTCATAGGGGTTAGTCGTTGGAAATGCCTGCTGCTTTCTCTTTAGCCAAGGCTGTATAATAATACAAGTAGGGACTTCCCTGCTGATCCAGTGGTGAAGAATCTGCCTTGCAACACAGGGGATGCAGGTTCCATCCCTGGTTGGGGAACTGAGATTCTACACGCCACGGAGCAACTGCGCCTGCACATCGCAACTTCTGAGCCCACGCGCTCTGGAACCCGTTACGTGTCACAACTACAGAGTCTTTGCACTGCAGCAAAGATCCTGCATGCTGCAACTAAGAGCTCAATGCAGCCAAGTAAATAAAAATAAACCCTTAAAAATAATATAGGTATAATAATACAGGTCTTTTGTGGTCAGAGGTGTTTCAGAGCTCAGGACTGTTCAGAGTTTGGTGTATAAGCACCTAATCTGTAGTGTATTATATATTTACCCGTGGAATCTGAGGCAGCATGCCATAATCAAACACATTAAGTTTTTTTCTGTAGTGAAATATACGACTATTGCCACTCTGTGGGATAAAGAATATCATCCACAGATTCCCACCAGTTCAGGCCAGATTCTACCACTCAGTACATCAGGTTAGGTCAGGTGTGGCTGCCAAATGAAGTTTCAAAAATCACTGTGGGCTCTCAGGGCCTTAGAACTGCTGCTAAGAGACTGTGTCATAGTTCTGACACTTGATTGGGCACTTGTGAGGAACATGGGGTAGCCAGGACCACCGTTCTAGGAGGGCCCATGATTATTCTGTTTGATAGATTAGGAAACTGAGACACAGAGGAGGCTTGTGTGTGGTCAAGGTTACCCAGCTAGTGAGGGACAGACACCAGACCCCAGCCCAGATTTGTCTCTGAATTCTAATCTTAGCCTCTCTTTAAAAATATATATATACATATACATATATATATATATATATATATATATATATATATATATATATATACATGGCAATGCCTGGTCTTAGCTGTGGCATAGGGGATCTAGTTCCCTGACCAGGGATCAAACCTGGGCCCCCTGCACTGGGACCGTGGAGTCTTATCCACTGGACCACCATGAAAGTTGCTCTAATCTTAACCTCATTTAAGACCCAGATTTAATCATCCCACCCCTGCCGCCTTTCATGAGGCCTTCCTTGAGAATGCAGGTCTACATTTACCTCTGACTTTACAAATCTTTTCTTTTTTTTTTTTCTTGGCCTCAAAGTTCAGCACTATACACTATCATGTGTAAACCAGATAGCTAGTGAGAAGTTGCTATATAACACAGGGAGCCCAGGCTTGCTCTCTCTGATGACCTAGAAAGGTGGGGTTAGGGGAGGGGAGGGAGGCTCAGAAGGGAGAGGATATGTGTATAATCATAGCTGATTCATGTTGTTATACAGTGAAAACCAACACAACATTGTAAGGCACTGTTCCTTCAATTAAAAAATAAGTTAAAAAAGAATCCACCACTTTATCCTCTGCTGTGTGTATGGTTGTGCCTGGGTGGTTTCCTCATCTTTTGGAGGGCAGGGCCTATGCATTCTGTCTTCTCTTGTCTTCTCCACAGTGATGGGCACGGGGCTGAGTGCTCAGCACATCTGTGAAGATATACTTTGATTGAAGAAAGTAGCCCACCTGGGCTGTAATTTTACTTCCTGCCCACAGAGAGATGTGGAATGAAGGAAGGGGAAGTTAGCTGGTATGTGTCATGGAGCAGGGCGGACTTGAGAACATGCTCTAATGCCTCTCATGGAACCTTAACACTCCCTAACTGAGGTGGCTAGACTTGGAGATGCATAAATGTAGAATTGAAGCATATGTGTGTCGTGTTTTGTTAAACTGGAAAATGCCACAGGAAATCTGCAGGCATAAAATCCAGCTACTGCACAGACACCTTGATGGCCAAGGGCAGCTGGGAGTCAGAGGTGACTGGCCAGTGTGCTCAGTGTCAGCAAGGAGGACAAAGAGTCTGCACTCAGGAAAAGCATTTGGGTGAATCTCCTGGCAGAGTGCTCCTGTGGGGCTGGGATAATGCTGATGAATATGTGCATTTTGAAATGATCAGGAGTCAGTCTGATAATCTATTGCATGTAAAGAGGCCTTTGGGAGCAACTAACCCTTTCTCTACTGCTATGAAATCCAACCCTTTATGAGGAGGGGGACCTGGGCCACATCCCCACAGTCATTACCAGCCATCATCATTACCAGGGTAGGTTACCGAGATGCCTGCTGATGTGAGGAGCTTGGATAAAGCTCTGCCTGGGATAAGACCCAAGTCCCCATCACTGCCTTCAAGGATCTTGTGGTCCATTCCATTCCAGCCTACGTGTTCAGAGACACGATGGACAAAGCATGGCTTCTGAGTTCAGTAAACCTATGTGTGGATCCTCAATGTACTCTTGGTAACAAATCGCTTACCTTTTCTGAGTTTTAGATTCTCATCTGTAAAAGGGATTGTTAATAATATCCCTTTCTCTGGGTTGTTGTGAGATATAATAAAATATTCACTATTAAATATCACCATTTAATACTCACTATTAAAATGATCAGATTTCAAGTCCCTTCCTTTCCTATCCACTCATTACTCTCTGAAAGCAAGCAGTAACCTAGATCAGGGAGGGCCTACACTCGGCACATGTGATGCCCCTGCCCCTCCAGTGCATGTGGCAGGCATCGATAACCAATCACTGCACTGGGCTCTGTGCTGCTAAGCGTAAATGAGGCCTAGACTCTTCAACCTATCATTCCGGGCTCATAACCAGTTAAGACCTAGATCACTTCCTATACAACTCATGTGGCTCATTCCTTGATGGTGGAGCAGTCCCAGTCTTGTGGACTGTTGGAGACCCACTAGGGGTCTATTTACCTAAGGAACCAAGGAGTCTTCTGGAAAAAAAGTTTATCCTAAGAGAAGAGAGCAGGGAGATTCAGAAGTTAGATTTAAGAATAATGGCCCAGGGTGTGGCGAGTGGGTATGTGGATTCTGCCACTCAGAATGACCTCTGGCCAGCTCCACCAGTCTGATGTCTGAGCCCTTTTCTGTAGGAAGACCTACCGAAAATTATAAAAGAGCAGCCTTATAATGATGGTCATAGATGCTAATGGTCTAAAATAGCTGCTGTTTGGAAGAGAAATAGTGTCTCCAGCTTGGTCACCTGTGCTGGGTGTTGGGTAGAGGCAGGCGTGCAGCGTGGGGTTTGGGGCACGAGTCGCTTCAACAAAAGGGTCAGAGAGCACCAACAGCAGTACCAGGGCCCTGGGAGGTGCCCCTGGTGCAACAGGCTTTGGAAGGCACCCTCTGTGGCTGCTGAATGTGCCTTTGGTGGTGACTGAAGGTTTCAGCCCAACAAGGCAGAGCAGATGAGCAGGCTGGGGTCAGCTGCCCTGAGACCCCCATAAACATAGGGTGTCACCCACTGATAACCCTCAGAACTACATGGGGAGAAATTTGAGGTGCCTCAGAATGGAGGCAGCCAGAGAAATAGTTTTAAAATTGTATTCCTATAGCCAGCCTCTGGTGATCTAGGAGACTACAGAGCTGGTGTATGATCTTCAGCCATCATGCATCTTGTATTATTTTTTAGCAGAATTCTTTTTGTGAGCCTCTAGTGCAGACACGAGAAGCCCAACTGGATTTTATGCCTCATGGTGTCTTAGGTAGTCTCAAGAACAAGCTGGAGTGATAGTAGGCCCTTGAAAAAGGCTGTTCAAAGAAATGAATAAAGGAATCAAGGAATGAAATGATGGATGGATAGATGGAATGCCTTTCCAGAAGCCAGTATGGATGGTCCCCTAACACTCATGTTTATTTGTATTTTTTCCCTCCCACCTCTCTCCTTTTCTTCTGCCAACATGTTTCTTACTTCCTTAGTTTTCATCTCCTCCATCTTTGTTTCCACTGTGAGCCTCCTTTCTTAGAGTTTCACCCTCCTGAGAGCAGAATGAAAGGCCGGGTCAATTTTCCATCAATTAATTAATTAATTAATTGAGTCAGTAGGCGTTCATTGAGCTCTAGCTGTTCCTTCGTCCATTCAAGCAGGCACTTGACAAGCTGTTTATTGAACACCAGTGGAGAGTCTGAAGTGGAGCCAGGAGCTAACGGATGGGGAAGCAGAAAGATCTAAATAAGATCCCTGCTCTCTGGGGATCAACAATCTATTAATAAAAGACAAAACCAACAGAAACCGGAAGCCACTGAGCTCTGCTGTCTCATCGCTCCCACTCTAACCAGTCGCCCCACATTCGAGTTGTGAGGGGCAGTCCACTGGTCATGCTTCTTGCTAGTTGGTCTAACAGCGCTGCCTGTGGTGAATGTGTCATTTGCAGAGGCAGCCAGGCCCTCTCTCTCATCATCACCATTTACCCTGCTCGTCTCACTTTTCCAGCAGCCTTGTCTTCAGTCCTTCCTGCTCCTTCCTTGATTTGAATCCTCAGGTCTCAGCATTAAGAGATCTTGGAAGCATCTTGGTCTCCTCTTGTGCCTCCCAAGGCTGTTCCTGGGGCGCAGGCCAGCACCGCCGGCGGCAGCCTGCTCACTCTCTCGTGACCAGCCCCCTGTCCCACTGTGGCAGGTTCATACTCTGGGCTCAAGTTGACCCACTTTGTCTGGACTGCAGAAGTGGGAGCTCAGGACAATCCCGATTCATCTTTTGAGCTGTAACCTGTCAGGTATTGGCTTTATAGCTATTCCATTTCTTGTCAGGGATTTTTTCTTGAGAGTAAATATTTCCAGTTTCTCAATATTTCCTATTCAGATATGATCTTTCACAATTCTGAAGAGTTTTCTCTGGGTGGACTCTAGCTTTCCTGTAGATCCCTCAAAATGTGCCCTTTCCCCTAAAATTGATGACTAAAAAGAGGTCTGCCCAGCAATTGAGGGCTACTGCTCTAAGTGACCCCTATATTTCTACTGTCAACTACTTGTTCTTTTTGAACTTAGAGCCAACTAAAATTGCCATGTCTCCTTGACTTGGAGAAAATGTGAGAGTTACATGTTAAAGTTAATATAAACTGTCAGAATTGTCTAGTGGTCCAAGCCACTGATCTTATAGGAAAGGAAACTGAGGTCCAGAGAGGCCAAGTAACTCACAGCTCATGGGGAGTGAGGACAGAGGGGGGACTCCTACTGGTCCAGTACTCCTTTGAGTATATCAGGCTGCCTTCTGATTGGTTGCCATTTCTAAAAAGAAGTGGAAAGCATCTTCTGCTTTGAAGTCAGTTTTTCTCATTCAATATTTTGTGCTATTGAGCTTTTGAACCCAGTCATGACCTCAGGTTGAATTCTTTAGGGTTTCATCCTACTCATTGCATTCGATCTGTCAAGATAATTTCTGATCTTGATTTGGTGATGGATTGCTGCAGCAGGTCTTTCTAGCCTGGTGTTGGAACTTCCTGTAGCTCTGGATGCTCTTGGTTCTGTGTGTTCTGTCAGCCGTTTCTACTGGAAGCTTGGCAGAGAAGACACACCGTCTGAAGCCAGCCTCACCATGAGCTTCCTTCTCCCCTCACCCATCTATTTGGCTGTTGTCTTCCACACTGAGTCTCTTTTCTCTCACTTGCCTCTTATTCTGCTATTTGAAGCCCTACAAACCCATTTCAGATTCTACTCCCAGTATGAAATTTCGGGGGAAATGTGACAATCGGTATTTGTTTCGTTTTTAGTCTTTTTGAATATTGGGTTTTAAAATTTACTTATTTTTAATTGAAGGGTAGTTGCTTTACAATATTGTGTTGGTTTCTGCCATACATCAACATGAATCAGCCATGGGCATACCTATGTCCCCTCCTTCTTGAGCCTCTCTCCCAGCTCCCACCCTGTCCTACCCCTCTAGGTGGTCACAGAGCAGTGGGTTTGAGCTCTCTGTGTCATACAACCAGTTCCCACTGGCTATTTATTTTACATATGGTCATGTGTATGTTTCAATGCTGCTCTCTCCATTAGTCCCACCCTCTCCTTCTCCTACTGTGTCCACAAATCTCTTCTCTCTCTCTGCGTCTCCGTCACTACCCTGCAAATAGGTATTTGTTTTATTTTGAGAACTAGCCTTTCCTGAGCATCTGTATGTTGTAGTGAGAAAAGTCTCTGGGCCAGGCACTGGTTCCAGCCCTTTATGAACTCACATTATCTCTCTCTCCTCAGTTTGCACATATATGTAATGGGAGGCAAAGAAAGCTCACAGCTGGTAAGTAAGTGCTAGCAGCTATGCTAGGGACTCTGATTACAATTTGCATTTCATTCAGTTGTTACCACAAGCCTGCATAGCAGGTAATATCTCCACTTTAAGAAAGAGAAAGCTAAGGTCAGAGAAGTTAATTTGACAAGGCACATCCAGTTAGTAAGTAACAGAATTTCTTCACCCTCTGCTGTCTCTCTCCTGGTCAGTAATTGTAAAAATCAAATAATTTAGTAATGAGTGTAAAGCTGGTTTGAAAAGTATAAAGCACTCAGTAAATGTTAGGGAGTATTGTTAAAATGTGAAGTTTTTCTCACTTGCTCGCTATCCTTCTCCTTTTCTGCCATCTCCTTAAAGTAGAAGCAGCTGCCTTTGGTCCAGACCTTTCAAAGAAATGTCATAAAACTATTTTTCAAAATGTCAAATGCCTGTGTACTTTAGCCCAAAGTAATTAAGCTTCTTTATTTTCTCCAAGTCACAATGTAGAACCCTGGGAGCTTCCAGAATGTGCCCTTTCTCCTCCATCCTGAACTAATGGAAATCAAGGCTGAAGGCTGAGACTGCAGAGGAGTCGGTGAGAGCCCTTCTGTGCCACAGGGGCCTGGCCTGATTTTGGCAGGTCTCCAGCCTTGACCACAGTATGCTAAATAACAGCAAGTTTTAATTATTTATCTAGGGGCCAGTGGCTCATGATGGCATAGTCCACCACTAGCAGAGTGCCAGGGGCCCAAGGTTGTAGGTGAGTGGATGCCAGAGGCAGGACTGCAGTCCTGGTCTCTAGTCCACCACCCTCAGCCCCACCTCCACCCCTGGGTTAGTGTTAGCCACTCAGTTGTGTCCGACTCTTTGCAACCCCAATGACTATAGTCCACCAGGATTCTCTGTCCATGGGATTCTCCAGGCAAGAATACTGGAGTGGGTTGCCATTCCCTTCTCCAGGGGATCTTCCCGACCCAGGGATTGAACCCGAGTCTTCTGCACTGCAGGCAGATTCTTTACGATCTGAGCCACCAGGGAAGCCCTCTACACACCCTCTAATCAGCCCACCTCAAACACAGCAGGCAGAGCAATAGCTCAGTGCCTGGAGGACAACTAACATTTCAGTGACATTATAGGGTGTTTACACTGAGCTAGATATTGGTGCATGTGTTTTCCCACTTCATCTCCAGAACAATGCTTATTTTCTCTATTTTTTCTGATAAAGACACTGAGGCTCATTCTCCAGGTCACACAGTTGACGAGGGGTAGAGCCAGAATGAGAGCCCAGGTCTGCCTTATTTCTAGGATACCGTGTGGACTTCCTCTTAGGATTCCTCTTACCCGACAACTGGTTCTTGTTTTTGGAACTGCTTATTTTGTATTGGAGTATAACCGGTTAACAATGTGGTGATAGTTTCATGTGGGCAGCAGAGGGATTCAGCCATATATATGCATGTATCTATTCTCCCCCAAACCCCTCTCATCCAGGCTGCCACATAACATTGAATAGAGTTCCTTGAGCTATACAGTAGGACCTTGTTGTTTATCCATTTTAGGTATGGGTATACCTGCAGTTAGTTTTAAAAGCAGTCTCTAAGGTGTTCAGGTGGTGCCAAGCGCAGTCTTGGGGAACAACAGATTTTTAGCATGGATTTTAAAGTCCTCCATGGCCTGGTCTCATTCTAACTGCTTCATATTGTAGACACACAGTGCTTTCCATCATCAGAATCATCTGAAAGCTTCAAAATACAGACTCTTGGATCCCATGTTTGGTTTACTGTAATCATAGTACTGGTTACTGGGACTCAGGAATCTATTTTTAAGTCTCCAAATTGATTATGATGATCAGTTGGTTTGGAAACCATCATCTTATACAAGCCTTCTCTTTAGACCCTTTCCAAATTACCATCTATACTCCAATTTCTGTGACTTGGCTCATTGCCACGTACCTCACTTTAGTTGGCTGTTCTCTATTTCTACCCATCATTCTTTTTTTCCCCCCAATATTTGTTTATGTATTTGGCTGCACTGGGTCTTAGTTGTGACATGCAGGATCTTCGAGCACCACTGTGGCATGTGGGATCTTATCTTAGTTGCAGCATGTGAACTCTTAGCTGTGGCATGTAGGATCTAGTTCCCTGACTAGGAATCGAATCTGGGCCTCCTGCATTGGAAGTGCAGAATCTTAGCCACCGGACAACCAGGGAAGTCCCATCTACCTATCAATTTTTTAATCGAGCTCACACTCCATCTATAAGGATCTTGACCATCACAGCTTCCAGGAATGGTCCTCTCATCTGTATTCCATGAACATCTTTGGCCCTCAGCTGGCAAATATATTAGGATGTGAATTTAGAAACTATAATAGAGACTCAAAATAATAGTTTTGCCTCATTTAACCCTAGAAATATATTTATCTTCTGTAACAGTGCCAGAATAATCAGTCCAGTGGTGTCTCCAGGACACCAGGACCCAGGCTTCTGCTATCTTCTAGCTCATCCCTAGGATAGCACCTTTGTTCACATGGTCCAAGATGGCTCAACACCACATCCACATCCCAGTCAGTGGGAAAAGGGAAAATGAGATGAGGGAGTGCAATGACCTAGGAGTCACACAGAACAATTGTGATCACATGGCCCTGTCCAGAACTTGATCCCATGGCCACACTTAGCTGCAACAAAGGTTGAGAGATTTAACTATTCTGAATGAATATATGCCTAGTTAAAATGGGAGGTTCTATGAATTGTGTAATAGGGGAGAATAGATATTGGGGAACAACTAGCTGGTTAGTAATTTTCTGTCTGTGTTCCCAGCAAGGTGTGAAAACTGGGTCCCTGTCTTATCCCTGTTTGTGATCTTTCTGAGTGTTTAGTATATGTAAGGTATTAGATGAGTGCCTGTGATTGACGAGTTAGATGAGAGGGCTAGGCAAAGCACCGGGATTTAAGTCAGATTTTTATTCTAGTCTGTGTTCTCCATAATTTAGGGAAAGTTTCTTAACCTTTCTGGGCTTCAGTTTCATAGAATCATAAAATTTAGTTGAAAGGCACTTAAGGTATTATCTAGTCCAACCATCTCATTTTATAGATGAAGAAGCTTAAAACCAGAAAGGGTAGTGACTTGTTGAAGACACAAATATTTGTAAATAGAAAGCCAGCATCCAGGCCTTCTAGCATAGCATGAGGGTATCTCCCAAAATTTGGAAAACGAGTACAAGGGACAAGGAGACCTTGAAGTGCCCTCCCAACTCAGAAACTCTGATGCAGATATGTGCTCACATTTCTACTCTTCAATCAAATTAAATACAAAACTAGTCCTAAACCACCATATCCTGCTGAATCTTGTTATGTGCTCCAGCAGCCTAGACTGTCATTTAAGAGACAGACAAGTTCGGAGCTTTGAGTTCTGAGGTCATCTAAGAAGCAAAAGTGGTTGGGAAAAGCAAGGGACAAGGGACTTGGATAACCCTACTGCTTGGTCACCAGCAGCAACATTCCCTGTGATCTTCTTCCGAGAGGATGCTGCTCTGAGTGCCAGGGAGCAGCTGGCCTCGGGGGATTTGGAATCCCGGTCACAGCCAGTTAAATAGCAGTGGAAGAGGATGTATGTAACATCCACAGAAGAAATGTCACAAGGCAAACTGGCCGTAATAACAACAAGAGTTTCCATTTATTTATTCCATTTATTGCCCAGCTGCAGCCTGTGCCCCGCTCTGTGATAGGTATTTATTTTATAGGCTTGATCTCATTAAATTCTCACGACAAGCTTCTGGGATTACTGAAGGTCATACAGCTGGTAAGTGGTGATTAATTGTCAGGGGAGTGCTGTGAAGACAATAAAATATGGAGCAGTTCAGGATAGAAGCCTATGGATAGAGAGGTCTGGGAAGGCTCTGTTGGGGAGGAGAGGGTTACACTGGACCCTGAAGATGGGTGTGATTTGTGGAAAAGAAAAGAGGGAGAGTGGGTGTGGGTGGTAAGGCAACATATGCACAAGGAACACGGAGAAAACAAATTCCTAGGGAAGGTGTGGGAATAAGTAAACACAAGGGCAAAAGTGTGAAGTCCCGTAGCTCACACACTGCATAAGAAAAGAGAAGATAAAGTGATTGGGAAAGTGTAAAGGCAATTTGTGTCAAGTGCTTTGTAAAAATGTATAGATCTTTGCTTCCACAAATCTCACTTTTAGGATTTAACATAAAGAAAATTTCAGAGATGGTGTGAAAGGTGGAGACAACTAGATATCTAATAATAGGGAAACTGTTTAATATATTATGGAACAAATATTGCTTTTACAAAACATAGTTTTGAAAGATGTGAAATGATCTCCATAATGTCAAATAAAGAAGCAGGATACAAAGCTATAGTGCAAAATTCTTAGAGATCAAACCTGGAACCCCTGCATTGGGAGTGAGGAGTCTTAACCACTGGACCACCAGGGAATGCAAAATTCTTAATATTAAATTATATATATATATATATATATATACACACACACACACATATAACATAAAATCGTGTGGGGGGTATTTACACCTATTCACAGAAAAAAAGACTGGAAGGAAAAATACTCAGCGTATTTATAGTGATTATCATTGCCAAGTGAGAATATCATTGATTTAATATTTCTTTAGACTTTTTATGTTTACCAAACTTTATTCCATGAACATACATATTTATAGTAATAAAAATGCTCATTTTAAATCTTTTAAAAATTAAAATCCCCATACTCTGCCATGAAATACTATAATAAACATCTTATTTTGTCTTTAAAGATAATTCATTATCTCTTCTTCAAGTTATGCAGACCACTAATATTCCAACCAAATGATTGTTCAGTAATTACTACATCTATAGATTTTTTGAAAGTTCATTGAAACCTGATATTCCTGGATTCTCATGTAAAGCTTTTAGCTCCATGGCTCCCACTGGATTGGAAACACTAAAGTCCCCCATTAATGTTCTCTGTAGGTATTTAGACAAATTGCCTTCCCCAGAACCATAAATCCTAAATGAATGACACCCTTATTTCAGGGGACAGGCAACAAAGCCTTTTTAAAACTCACTGATTTATGAATTTGCAGTTTTCAGAGTGTCAGGGGTCTTTCATCAGTACCCCCAGGGCCTTCCCAGGTGTAGGAACATATCATATCAGTTGGAAAGACATTACTGTACTCGGGTCAATAGTTTTTACCTTTATCCTTTCTGCTTGGTTTGGTTTGGGGGTTTATTTTTTTCCCTTCCATTGAAATAGGATATTCGCTGAGTAAGAGAGGCAGTGCATTAAATATAACTTGATCAGAATCCCAGCCTGCCTTTGCCCTCACTGCTATGGGGCAACATAAAGGTTAATAACTGAGCGAGGCCCCCACGCACTTAACCACAGAGCAGCACCCCATCACCGAGTGACAATTAGGAACTCTCCCTGAATGCCAATGATGGGTGATCAAACAGAGCTTCACCCAAACCAGGCAGACTTCTGCATGAGCTCACATCTCCATTCATCACAGAGCTGACAGCCTGCAGAGCTCCGTGTGGAATAGGCAGCTGACTCTTCCTGTTTTACCCAACGGAATGATCTATACCATCAGGACTGAGAGGGAGAGGAGCAGAGAGGGGAGGAGGGGAATGAAATAGGCTCTTCTTTGGCACGTTTGGGCAACAGCTCCAAGTGTCTGTTAGAGACTTGTAAAGAAATATTACACAATGATCTTGCTTGTCCCTGCTTGCCACTTTCTGGCTCTCAGACAAGGATGGTCCTACCTGAGATAGTTCTCTTTTTGGAGGCAGCATGACAACTGGAACAAGCTCATAGCCAGTGTGTGGTTTTGGATGAGTCACCCTAGGTCTGTTTTCTCATCCATAGAATGAATGGGTTGGATGAGAATGGTGGTTTTCAAACTGGGTTCCTCAAGGTCTTACTGTTCCATAGTGGTGCCTCAAAACCAACAAGGGCAGGGAGGTGGGGAGGTTAGTGAGGCCAGGCACAGCTGCTTTACATGAGCTCATTGAATTTTATTTGTAGGCTGTTTTTAAATGTGCAGAGCATGGTCTTACATACTAATCTCATTTGATCTTCACAATGTTGTAAGGGTGTCAAGACAGATAGTACCATCTCTTCCAGTTCCTATTGCTATGTAACAAACCACCCTGAAACTGGATGGTATAAGACAACCATTTTATTATGTTTACAGATTCTTTGGGTCAGAATTTCAGACAGGCCCCGAAGGAAATCCTTTCTCAATCCTATGATGTCTGGGACTTCAGCTGGGAAGACTCAAAGGTTGGAAATGACTCAATGGCCAATGGCTAGACTCCCCTGCATGGTTTCCATTCACAGGTCTGTCTGTTGACTAGGACACCTACATATAACCTTTCCCTGTGGTCTTGTCACATGAACTAGTTTGTACTTCCTTATACAGTGACAGATGAGTTCACAGAGCTGAGTGTTCTATGAGTGAGGCAGAATTGCGTGGCTTTTTTATAATCTAGATTCAGAAGTCACACAGAGTTGCTTCTGCTATATTCTATTGGTTGAAGCAGTCCCAAAGTTTCACACATAATCAAGGGAAAGAACAAGATGGGACAAGAATCTGTATCATGCTATAAAATGAGCATGTGAACTTATGACTGATTCAGGTTGATGTCTGGCAGAAACCAGCACAATTCTGTAAAGCAATTATCCTTCAATTAAAAAAAAAAAAAGCATGTGGAATGAGAGAGTGTGTTGTGGCCGTGACTGGAGAATATAGTCTGTCAAGCCCTTTTCATTTGAAAGATGAAGAGAAAGAAATAATTGTTACCCTTCTATTAAGGGCAGAGCTGGGACTAGAACCAGGTCTTTCAGATTTGAGCTCCTTCTACTTTGCCATGCTGCTTTTGGATCTGAGTTTATTCTTTCTGAGTTAACAGGTCATTAACTTAGTGAATAGATGGATTCAAACATGAATCCTCACCATGATGGTGCATGACCAGCCAAGAAAAGTATCTTCTGGTGGATGGAACACTTTGGTCTTGTCAGTTCTCAGAAAACTGAATTGTTATTGTGGCACTCATTCTGCAATACATAGAAATATTGACTCATTATGTTGTACACCTAAAACTAATGTTGTCGTCAATTACACCTCAAAATTAAAATTGAGGTAAAAGGCTAGTTTCCAGTCCAGCATCAGGGGCCTAATTGGTACTTGAAAGGGTTGTTTGGTTGGCTTTTAAAAATGAATCAGTATTTTATCTTAAATCCTTGCCAGAGTCAAAGCCATATAAACAATTTTTTTTAGACTGCTTTGATGCTTTGATTGTTCCCACTTGGAGTCTACCACTCTCTTCATCCATTCTCACAATACTTAAGTAGAAAATTCTTTACTGATCCAGTAGTCATTGATTGGGAAGTGGCAATGCCTGGTCCTGTGTTGGACACGGGATCCAGAAACAGTTAATGACAGTCCTCGACATTGAGGGCTTCGCAACCTAGAGAAGAAGATATCTAATATAGCTAATGCTAAAGACAGCTGACTGAGGTGCTGATGTCACACAGGGGAAGCAGCAGCAGGCACTGCCTGAGAGGTTGATTGACTTCACAGGGGAAATAACATTTAACCTGGATTTGGAGAGGAAAGAGCTGTCCAGGCAGACACTGTGCTCCTGCCGCTGCTAAGTCTCTTCAGTCGTGTCCGACTCTGTGCGACCCCATAGACGGCAGCCCACCAGGCTCCCCCGTCCCTGGAATTCTCCAGGCAAGAACACTGGAGTGGGTTGCCATTTCCTTCTCCAATGCATGAAAGTGAAAAGTGAAAGTGAAGTCGCTCAGTCGTGTCCGACTCTTCGAGACCCCATGGACTGCAGCCTATCAGGTTCCTCCATCTGTGGGATTTTCCAGACAGGAGTACTAGAGTGGGGTGCCATTGCCTTCTCCAGGAAGAGACTATATGGGGTAGAAAAAAGTCCCAAGCTTGGGGAATACACATGGGAAGCGGAGATGAAAGGATATGAAGTGTCTTCAGAAAGGTAAACATCCTTCAGTATTGTAGGATAGGTGTGAAAGGTGATCAGACAAGCAGGGGAGGAGTCTGGAGCAGTAAGTTAAGGTCATCTTATAAAAGAGTACCAGTAGCATCCCTAGATATACTCTTTTCTGTGAGCTTCCCATTCCTTATAGTCCCGTTTTGCTCCCACCTCTCAGACTCTGCTGTCTGCCTCTCCACAATTAAAATCTACTCTGGAAAGTTATATTAGTCATTTACATTATAGTATAAATGAGATTATTCATAGTCTATAAGAAGTTCTTTCTTGGAGAGTTTCCTTACTATTAGAAATTTGATTTCACCCTAAATAATAAAAGACTGTGTCTCTCTTGTTTGAAAGAATGTTGTGGTGATCCTTTCTATGACCAATGCACTCTCTGCCCATAGTGAGAGACTTGCAGGAAAACATCTACCACTCTTCACTAGAGACAGAATCCTGCATTCAACTGGCCTTTTGTCCAACTCAATGTGCCTGTACCATCCCTGGTCATTTAGAGCTCCCCTAGTCTCTGGATGAGAGCTTAATTATCCCAAGGGCTGCTAACCACTTCTCCCGATAAAATACCATCCAACTCCTAATGATCAACCTGCAGAACTTGTATCCTTCACACACAGCTAGCCAAACTCCTAGGCATGGGGCAGAATGTAAATGTTAACAGTCTCATAGCTCATTGCCTATAAAAACTGTTTTATGAGCGTCTAAGTAACAGGCGATTGTCCAGTGCCTGCAGCTAGAGTGCTAATTTCACCTCCTAACACTTGAATGAGATGAGTGTGGATTCTATGAGAACATGTGGGCTATAGTGATGTTCAGGGAAGGCCAGACCTTGCTAACACATTGACACAGACCATTCGCAGCATTGCCAGGGAGGAAATGAGGATGTTTTCTTGTGATGATTACTTTCCTTGTTGACTGGTGTCAGGTACTTTCTGACCTCTTGGCTCATCAGTGTCCCTTCTCATCACCCACCTGTTGCCATTCTTGAAGTCTACCTGACCTGGTATTAGAAGGCAGCTGACTGATTATTAAGCCCCATTATTGCTGTTTTCTCAGAGTACTTTTTTTAACCTTTGATTCCCACCGTCTCTCACCTTCTGACCCCATAGATGGGCTCCTGATTCTTAGCTCACTTCCTGAGCCCTGGTTCCCCTGCTCTCCCACTGTGTGATTGGCTTGCTTTCATCTACTGTCCTCTGCGGTTGCCAAGGACACTTGGTACTCTCCTATAAGTATGAGGCTACAAGCCTGCTCCCTGAGTATTATTACCCCAGAAGATGGACATTGAGTCGGCCATGCTGTAGCTGCCACTTTTGTTCCTCTGACATGACCCTGAGCTTGGGAAGAAATTCTTACATTGTTCTCCTGTGTCCAAGCCTCTGCCCAGGTAGGTCCAATCTTACCTTTGGCTTGAACCCCTGCCTTGCCTGATTGCTTCCTAAAGGCTTCACTTCCCTCCTTTGAAACGAAGGCACACCGTGCCCGCAAGGGCTCCAGCCCAGTGGGAACCCCAGTCCTTTGATCTCCCCTTGTCTTGCGCAGTTAATGTCAGGCCATGGCTTCTAATACCACCTGGAAGACCCTGCTCTGGACTCTGTCCATTTTCCCTCTGGTTACTGCACTTCATTTCCTTCCACGGAGTTCCTGCTGGCAGCTGTTGCTGGTCCTGCCCAGAAACCTGCCATAGCTCATCTATTAGGACAACTACTTTGACAAACAACCCCAAATGTCAGTTGTTATTGTTCAGTTGCTAAGTTGTGTCTGACTCTTTGTGACCTCATGGACTGCAGCATGACAGACTCCTCTGTCCTCTTCTATCTCCTGGAGTCTGCTCAAATTCATGTCCATTGAGTCGGTGCTGCTATCTAACCAACTCATCCTTTGTCACCCTCTTCTCCTCCTGCCCTCAATCATTCCCAGCATTAGGGTTTTTCCAATGAGTTGGCTCTTTGCATCAGGTGGCCAAAATACTGGGGCTTCAGCCCAAATGTTAGTAGCTTAACACATCATTCCTCATTCACATCAGTTCAGGTGTATGACAGTATACCACATAGTGATTTAGGACCCACTCCTTCCATCCAGTGGTCCCTCCATCTTTTAGGACCTTGGAATCCTTCACTGGTTCCTCAATATCCAGCCAGCCAGTTGATGAGAAAGGAGAGACAGCAAAATATATCTCAGGAGATTTTTGAGCCTGGCCAAGAAGTAGTGTTCATTGCTTCTGCCCTGATAAGTCAGCAATGAGGAGTTCATTGCCTCTGCTAGAACTAGTATCTGGCCATACCTAGAAAATGAAATCTTCCTGTGTGCTGGGAGAAATGGAATTATTTGATGTACAAAGATCACTGTCTCTGCTACACAGTAGAGGCATCTGTTTTCTAAGGGTGATCTCCTCTCAGCCCAGCCATCTCCTCCTTCCCCAACCCTCAGATTATCATTCTGCCCAAAGCCTGGGAAGGACTGGGCTCCTGAGAAAACATCTCAGAAGTGACAGAGATGTGAACTGGGGCTTTTGCTTTCCCATCACCTGAGCAGAAGGTGGATCTCATTGCAGGGGCAGGGGGAGCGTGGAGTGCTCTGTAGAGAACCTCAGGCCCTACATAATCTCACAAATTGGGCTCTTCTTGACAACTGTCAGCTTTTCATTTCTTCCGAGAAATATTCTCTTTTCCCTTCTGGGCACTTTATCAGAGAAGAGATACTCAAATGATAGGTGCTTTACAAATATCTAGATGTAGGGAAAAAAGTGGCATGAAGAATAATTTAGACAAAACAATGTAGATTGCCATGGAAACAATCTTTAGAACACACTGGGGAGAAGGAATCATTGTTAACATGGTTCATATTTTTGCAGAGATACCCAATCACCAAACTCAATTCCAGACTATTCAATCATGCTACCTTCAAAATTCTAGGGTTATAACCAATGAGCACATGCTGGTTTTCAGGGAGCTCTTTTCCTATTTATCTAATAATCTTTAATAATGATAATGCTTTAATTAAGGCAACTTACTGTTTCGCTGTTGGTTCATTTAAAATCAGTGAAAGGTCAAGTTACCATTAACACAGTGAGCTTACTGAGCTATTCCAGAAGTATTTTTATTCTGACAGCAGAGGCTTATATGGCAAACATACATATTTAATTGAAATGTGCACAAGGAAAATGGGACGTGTATCTTTTGTATTGCATGGAAAGAGAATGAGAAACCATCCTTAACTACTCAAATGCAGTTTTTGTCAGATTTTTCTGTCCCAACTAAAGCCCATGGGTGTGAATGACTCTCGGTCAGCAATAATGATTCAATAACAAAAACCTCTCGGGGGTGCCAGTGAAGAGTTTGTTCCAGGTGCTGCTAAAGAACTGTCAGAAGAAGGGCAGTGGCTATTGGGAAGTCTCAGAGACGTAGGGTCCCGCGGTCTAGATGCTGATCCTCAGCCTTGCCAGCACAGAAATGCAGTGTCTGCCATGGTTTTCTGTCCACTATTCTCACAGGGCTCCAGTCCCAGCCTGTTCCCAAGGCTCCTCCCCTTCCTGGGGAAAATTCCTATGTCTTCTTTTTTTTTTTTTGTAAATTAATTAATTTTAATTGGAGGCTAATTATTTTACAATATTGTAGTGGTTCTTGCCATACATTCACATTAATCAGTCACAGGTGTACTGTACATGTGTCCCCATCCTGAACCCCCCTCCCACCTCCCTCCCCATCCCATCCCTCAGGGTCATCCCAGTGCACCGGCCCTGATCACCCTGTTATGTCTTCTTCATTGGAAGACAAAGCCATTGTCTGACCTGTGGTCCCAGGAACCAACTGAATCAAAAGTGCTCTAGGCACTCCCAGGACTTCTGGGAATGTACTATATTTATGTTCTCTCCTTTCCTTGTCCCTAGTTTTCCTAATACTTGACATCTGTGGGCTCAGGGAGACAAGAGCCAATTTGCTTGCCCGAATTAGATGCCAGGTCTTAATAATATTATGAAATTTCCTCCTCCCTTTCTTTCATTTCTTCCTTTAAGTATTTGTTGAGCATATACTACGTGCTAGGTATTCTCTCTGCTGTCTCCAGTGTTTTTTTCATGTATCCCTTTCCCCTCTCTGTGACTGCTTTCTGTATCAGATTTCTTCCTTTCCTCCACCTCTCTGTGACCTGCAATCCTGCTTTCAGGGCAGTTCAGCTATAAATCATTTGCATGACTCTCATAGTGTTCCCCTTCCTAGAGAAATTTGACATGTGATTGTCTATTGTTGTATCAAATATTTCATGTTCAATAAATCTTAGACATCAGTTTGCAAGCAGGAACCTTCTCCAAAACCTTACGTCCCACCACTTGGTAACCACCCACTGGGAACATGCATGAGACTGGTCCCTTCATTGACTCCTTTTTGAGAAAATATGTTAACATTGCTCTTTAGACAGAGTTCCAAATCCGTTTAATTGCACACAAGACCCTGCATAATCCAGCCTACTACTTAACAGTTTAGACTCTTTCCGCTCCATTGGAAGAAAACCACATTGAAATTTTGTCGAATCTTTGATAGAAATACCATCTAACCTTAGCATGTTTCTACTTGGAGTGTTCTAGTCATCAACCCCTTTCACCACAATAACTCCCATTCCTACTTCAAATCCCATTTTAAATGTTACTACTTTTGGGGAGCTTCCCAGACTCCTAGTGAGACTGGGATTAGGTTCCCTGATAAATGATCTCATAGCACCCAATAATTTTCAGAGCACCTGAAAATTGTTGTGTTCAGTTAATTGTTTCATGGATGTATGAAACATCCATAGTTGTGTTCAGTTACTTGTCTCATGGATGTATACCTCATCAACTAGTCTTCACAGCTGTTATGTTTATTATTATGTACCAAGCATCTGGCAGAATGCTGGGCTCATAGTAAATATCTGTGGACTATATACATGACCAATCATAAGTACTTTGTAGGTACTAATCATGAGTACTTACTAATCCTAAGTACCATGCCTCTTAAGTCAAAACTTCATCAAGAGTTTCCTTACTTATTATTTGGTAATTTAAAAACTGATTAGCCCTGCCCTGCAGAGTGGTCACCTACTGTCAAGGGCCTCTTGTCTTGGGCAGATTCTATACTTGGATTCTATTCTCATTGTCTCACACTTGAGCTTTTCCAATTTCAGTCCACCCTGTTAGATCCTACTGAATTAATTTTCCCCATACACTGATCTGACCAGGTGACTCTTTGGCTTAAAAGAGTTGGCTACAGAATAAAGCTTAGACCTCCCCTAGCCTCAAGCCCATCTGTATTCTGATTCTGACCTAAATTTCTGTATTCACTTATTCTGTAAAGTAAATGGTTTGTTCCACCATGACACTTTTATTCACTAAGTTTTTGTTTACATTATTTATTCCACTCAGAAGCACCCCCTTCTCTTCTGTTACCAAACTTCAATCCATGTTAAGAGTACAGGTTATGTCCCATTTTCTCTGTATAACAATCCCCAGCCACCTGTGTTGGAATACTTTCAGCTGTAAGTGAGGAGGCTAATCTCAAATGGGTTTAAGAAAGAAAAAGAATATTGATTCACGTAATTGATAAGTCCAGGTATAGAGTTTAAATATGACTTTAGGTAAAATATTATCAGGAATCATTCTGTCTGGATTCTGCTGATTCTTTTGATCTGTTGATTTCTTTCTGAGTTAGTTTTTACCAGGGAGTGGGTGACAATAAGTTTCATGGGGAGCCCCATAAACTCAAGGTTAAAATCCTACCAACTTAACCACCTTGGGAAAAATGAATTTCTCTTTGTTAAAAGTTCCAACAAAAGTCCTAAAAAAGGATGGGTTACATGCCCACCCTAAACCTACTGCTACGGTACTCTGATTAACCTGGTCTGGGTCATTCGTCCATTCCTAGACAAACAGGCAGAGTAAACCTCACAGAACTGCATTAACAGACAATGGGAGTTGGGTGAGTCCCCATAGGAAAATTAGATACTGTTACCAGAAGGGGAAATGGAAACTAGGCAGGCAAAAACAACAGCTATCCATTCTACCACTCCAAATGTAAGTGGATTCTCCTGGCTCTGAATTCCTAATACTCTTTTTGTCTACACTACTTATTCATCACTTATCACCATGGCCTTATTTCTCCATGGTCACCATACCCTCAGACACCACATCTTAATGCCAGTATTCCAAGCAGAAGGAAGAAGGGAGCGGATGGAGAGAGGATTTTCCTAGAAAAAGGATAGTTTCCCTAGAGACCATCCAGGAAACTTGGATCACGTGGTGAGGAGGCAGGGAAGATGAATATCTGGCAGAGGGGAATGGATGAGCTGAAACTGGATTAGCTCAAACGAGGTTCATTCCTGGGACTGAGAACATTCTGAACAAAGGCAGGGTTCTGTTAGAAAAAAGGAGGGGGTGCGGTTCTTGCTGTTGCCTAGGTAACCAAGAGTGAGTGCACAGGAGGCTTTTTCATCAACTTACCTGCTAGTGATTACTGCATGCAAGGCATGACATGTTTTGGATTCTCATCTCGTTTCTATGATTTTCTCTTTTAATGGCAGGAGCTGTGGCTTATACTCTGCATCTTCACAATGCTTTGTACTTAGTAGCCATTCAGTGAATATTTGCTGACTTTAAAAATTTGATGATGAGGTATTGAGAAGAAAGATAGAATTTAGAGTTTCTAGGGCCTTGTTTAAAGACTTACTTTTTGCTCTTACTGCTAAAGGAAATGATAGATCCCACATCTGTGTTATGATTGTTTGAGTAATGCAGCTGCAAATAAACCTCAGGTATATCTTCTTAGCTCTAAGTTATGTTCTGGTCAACTTGTAAAGTATTTGACTCTTTGTATATATGGCCCATCTAGATGGTTCTTACAAATGTAAGATGAATTTAGACAGGAAATGTATGTAATTCAGTTAACTGGTCTCCTTTTTATGTCTTTTCGTCATATTTTATTTAATAGGGAAATTGCTCTCCCACTGAATCTTAATTCACAATGTTAAGACTTCAGAAATACAGTTTTATAGTCAAGAAAGAATTTCAATCTTCTTGCTGTCAAATATACTCCGCTCTCACATGGGTACTTAATGGTGTCAGGATGTCAATTTCATTTTGACAGGGCCCCTATAGGTGGAAATTTCAACTTTTTATTCTTGGTTAATATGGATGGGTAAGAGGATGTTTGAGGATATTTCCACCTCTGTTTTTATGGAGACATATACTTTTCCATAAATTTGTATGACAGCAGTATGTTTGTGAAGCATTCTCAGCTTCTGAGAGTGAAAAGTTTCCTTCCTACTCAAGACCTGCTATTAACTGCCTCCAAATGACTCCATGATTATTGCAATCTCCCAATTGTTGTGATGCTCTTAATAGTCTGAAGACCCTGGAATCTTTATTTCCACCAAGAAATGACTTCTTCCACTTACTTTTGGTGTAGTACCACTAGTGCCACTTGAATTTTAGATGCAGCCATTATGTCTACAAATCCATTGTACCTTGCTGTTAGTGTTACCACCTGATAGGAGTTTTTAGCTGTTTGTCCAAGAGTAGGATTAGACTATACTGTTCTCAACACTTTTGTATTATCTATTGCTGCATAACAAATGATGCCAAAAGGAAGTGGCTTAAAACAACAGACTTATAACCTGAAACTAACACAACTTTGTAAATCAACTATATTGTTGTTCAGTAGATGAGTCGTGTCTGACTCTTTTGCGACCCCATGGACTGTAGCCTGCCAAGCTCCTCTATCCATGGGGTTTTCCAGGCAAGAATACTGGAGTGGGTTGCCTCTTCCTTCTCCAGGGGATCTTGCTGACCCAATGATCGAATCAGCTTCTCTTGCTGAGAATTCGCAGGCAAATTCTTTACCACTAAGCCACCAGGGAAGTCCCCCAAATCAACAATATTTCAATTAAAAAAGAATAGATACATGTTCTCACACAGTTTCTGTGTGGAATCGGGGAGAGGCTTATCTGAGTGGTCCTGGCTCATGAGGTTAGCTCAAGGTGTTGGCCTTGGGCTGCAGGCATCTGAAGGCTTAACTGAAGCTGGACTGGGCCTTCCATGATGGCTCACTCAAACATAGCTGTTAGCTGGAGGCCTAAGTTTCTTGCCATGTTGGCCTCTGTTTGAATGCCCTTATGGCATCGCAGCTGGCTTCCTCCAGAGTGAGTGATCAAAGACAGAGACTAAGGAATAAGCTGCAATGCCTCTTAGGACCTAAATCTCAGAAGTCATATCCTGTCACTTCTGCTATGTTCTCTTTGCTAGAAGTGAATCACTCACTTGGTCATGCCCACACTCAAGGGGAAGAGCTCTGCCACTTGAAGGGAGATGTATCAAAAGTTTTGTGGATATATTTAAAAAGGAGATAGTGCAGGACAGGGAAGCCTGGCATGCTGCAGTTCATGGGGCTGCAAAGAGTCAGACACTACTTAGCGACTGAGCGACAGCCACCACCACCACCACCCTCTTGATTCTCCCCCTTGTAACTAGGTATTTGCAAAACAAACCAAACTCAGAGGTTTAGACTATGGACAGCAAATGGATAGATGAATACTGCTTTCTCAGTCTTGGGGTAATTCATGTAGCATTTCAGCCTTGTAACCTTACCAGTTAGGTGCTCCTCCAAAACTTGAAAAGGGAGGAGCGGAGGCGGGGTCTGGGAGAGCCAAATTTCTTCTTCCGGATTCTCCAATGATACTGTCTTCTATGCCCCTCATGAATATGCAGTGGCCAGGTGAAAGCTTTCCGGAGTGCATGCTCAGAGAGGGGGATGGCAGTAAAGATGGAAGGAACAGAAAGAGAAATAGAAGTGTTGGATTGTACTCACCTGGACTAGTGGGTTAGACACAGGTAGCAGATGGTAAGACCTGAGTAAGAAGTTAGCTGGTTCTGTTTTTCTGCTGGTTGGCGAAGACCAACCACAGACGGGGGAGCAAGAGTGAGGCTATGAGTAGACATTTGTCCTGGGATTAAGAAGTGCCAGAGCCTCCTGCTGAAATCACCCGCAGCACCGCCAAGAGATATACAGGATCCGTGGGCAGAATTCAAGCCTTGGATCTTGAAAACAGAAACCGTGGTGGTTCTGGCTCCTTGGCAGTTCTTAACATACAACGTGCTGGCACAGCACTTGGTAGCAGATGGAGAGGTTGCAAGGACAAGGCATGACTGTGAGGCCACAGAGCAAAGCATCATGCCACAAAGACAGGTGGTGAGGGGGGTGCCCTGTCTGTGGTGGCTCACTGCCTTTTTGGTACTCATCCTGCCTGTGTACCCTTCACACTGGGCCTCTTCAGGAGCTTCTATCTCCAAAGCATTTTAATTTAGAAGTCAAATGTGAGTATTCCAAGCTCCAATCTAGGCTAAGAGTGCTTCACAGCTTTTCTCTTTTCTCACATTTAGAGACATCCGGGTTTCTGATACACTGATTAATAAGGGAGTTATAGAAGAGTACACTTCATGAAACAAGGCACTGGAAAGAAGATGCCACAAAAGGAGAGAGTGGAGTCAAGAATAGAGTTTTCTTTCCAGTCCTGCCATTAAGATACCAGTGCAAGGGCTTCCATGGCAGCTCAGTGGTAAAGAATCCACTTGCCAATGCAGGAGACACGGTTTCGATCAGGGATTATGGCATGGTAGCTGACTTCCTCCAGAGGTTTCCTCTAGAGTGAGTGATCAAAGAGACAGACTAAGGAAGAAGTTGCAATGTCTCTTATGACCTAACCTCAGAAATCATACGCTGTCAATTCTGCCATGTTCTCTTTGCTAGAAGTGAATCACTCACATCCAGGAAGATCCCACATGCTGCAGAGCAACTAAGCCCACATGCCACAACTATTGAGCCTGTGCTCCAGAGCCCGGGAACCACAAATACAGAGCCCACGGGCCCTAGAGTCTGTACTCTGCAACAAGAGAGGCCACTGCAATGAGAAACCCATGCACCACACCTAGAGAGTAGCCCCTACTCACCGCAACTAGAGAAAAGACTGCTTGCAACAGTGAAGATCCAGCACAGCTGGATTTTAATTTTAAAATTAAAACATTTTAAAAAGATAACAATGCAAGAGGAGGTGGGAAGTAGAAAATAAACAGATTTATATTTCAAGATACAGATATACTATATATGTCACTGTGCTACTAAAGATATGCAGGGCCTCTGCTGCTATCTGCTACTACCTTAGATGCAGGTGGGAAGGGCCTCCCTTTAAGGGGTCCTGCTCTGGTCCTTCTCCAGCTGTATTCCTACACAGGAGTCCATCACACCAAAGGAATATGCCCAGCTGCAGCTGACTTCACCCCTTTGGACCTTGTTCCAAGTAACTGGAAGGCAAAATTCTCTGCCCCAATGGTCCTGAGCCTGCTTCCAAGGCTTTTGTGAGCTTCCTCCCCTAGATCTGAAGTATAAACTCCTGGACTCGTGGAATGGCTAAGAGATTACAATTTTATAGAGGGAAAAGTGGGAATGGAGCTTGGACATGTAGGCTGGGGTACCCATGGGGTGGGGTTATTGTACAGCGTGCAGCTGAACTGTGGGAGGCAAAGAGGGTAAGACCACTCTATGTGAGGGCTAGCTCTCTGTTCCAAGAAGAAGTCCCAGAATCCTAAGTTTGGACATTGTCTTCCAAGTTGTTAGCTAAGTTTGTCTAGGCAAACGAAGATATATATAGGACTTCCCTGGTGGTCCAGTGGTTAAGACTCTGAAGTTCCACTACAGGGGACATGATTGTATATTGTCACCCTGCTTATTTAACTTATATACAGAGTACATCATGCAAAATGCTGGGCTGGATGAAGTACAAGATGGAATCAAGATTGCTGGGAGAACTATCAATAACCTCAGATATGCAGATGACACCGTCCTTATGGCAGAAAGTGAAGAACTAAAGAGCATCTTGATGAAAGTGTAAGAGGAGAGTGAAAAGATTGGCTTAAAACTCAACATTCAGAAAACTAAGATCATGGCATCCAGTCCCATCTCTTCATGGCAAATAGACAGGGAAACAGTGAGAAACTTTTTTTGGACTCCAAAATCACTGCAGATGGTGACTGCAGCCATGAAATTAAAAGATGCTTGCCCTTTGGAAGAAAAGCTATGACCAACCTAGATAGCATATTAAAAAGCAGAGACATTACTTTGCCAACAAAGGCCCGTATAGTCAAAGCTATGGTTTTTCCAGTAGTCATGTACGAATGTGAGAGTTGGATCATAGAGAAAGCCGAGCGCTGAAGAATTGATGCTTTTGAATTGTGGTGTTGGAGAAGACTCTTGAGAGTCCCTTGGACTGCAAGGAGATCCAACCAGTCAATCCTAAAGGAAATAAATTCTGAATATTCATTGGAAGGACTGACGCTGAAGCTAAAACACCAATACTTTGGCCACCTGATGTGAAGAATTGACTCACTAGAAAAGACCCTGATGCTGGGAAAGACTGAAAGCGGGAGGAGAAGGGGATGACAGAGTATGAGATGGTTGGATGGCATCACTGACTTGATGGACATGAGTTTGAGTAAGCTCCAGGAGGTGGTGATGGACAGGGAGGCCTGGTGTGCTGCAGTCCATGGGGTTGCAAAGAGTCGGACATGAATGAGCGACTGAACTGAATTGATATATATACACACACACACACACACACGACACATACATATCTGGAGTAGGAAATAGAAACCCACTCCAGTATTCTTGCCTGGAAAATCCCAAGGACAAAGAAAGCTGGCAGGCTACAGTCCATGGGGTTGCAAAGAGTCAGACACAAATGAGCAAGTAGGTATATATATATATTAAATTTATAGTTTGTTAGCTTGTTTTATAACTTTTCATACTATTTAGACATTTGATATGTGGGCCCCCTTGGGTAGACTTTTGTAAGCCCTACAACTGCTAGGGTTGGCTCTGGTATCTCATTTGATACAGAATCAAGTTGAATTAGCTTGGCCTGGTTTTTTAAGGCCTTTTACTATTGGTTCTTCTTTAAACTTACCTTCCACTGCTTTTCTGCAGGAATCCTCCGTGGGCCAATCTGGTCCACTCATATCCAGGCTTGGCCTACATCCTCTCCTCTGTGCTCAGGTTCACTCTATTTTCTCTGAAAAACCTTTGCTTCTGCTCTGCATTTGTATAGGCCAACTACTATTTAAACAGCCAGCCTCATAGTCATGTCTCCTCCTCTGGATTCTTCTAACAGCTTTTTTCTGAACCATTCATTGACACTCAAAGCGTGGAATCATGTGTGGAAGCCATTTTTCTTTTCATGTACAAGGTATATAGCTATAAGGAGATGCCAATATGCAACAGTTTTTAAACGAGGAAAGAGGATTAAAAAGACAGACAAACAAACAAACAGAAGAGTAGCTAAAGAATCAGGAGAAAGTAGTTAGGCAAGTAACCAAGGAGGAGATGGCTGGCATTGTCAAAAGGCTGCAGAGTGGTCATTGGGAAAGATGCCCCAAAATAGAAAGAGGAATGAGGTCCTTTGTGACCACTGAAAGATCAGCCCACTGTGTGGGTGTAAACAGCAATAGCATTGTAGTGGGGAAAATAAGAGATGAGAAAGTAAAGACAGCAAATACAATTTAAAGAGTTATCTGAAAAAGTGGAGGTTGGGTTGTTTTGTTCTGTGCAAAGGATGGAACAAATGTGTCTCTGGGGAAAAAAAGAGCTAGATTAGAGAGGAACAGTGATATCAGGGAAAGGATAGTTGATTAATCAAAATCTGGGAATGGCAGCCATCCAGGGCACAGGTGCAGGGATTAACCTTGATGAGGAGAAAGGACTTGTGGTAAAGGGAATGAATGCAGGCTATAGCACAGACATCCTCATCAAGAGACTGGACTTAAGGGTGAAGAAACTGGCTGTCACTGTAGAGGAAAGGCTAGGAAAGCCTGAATTTTCTTGAGCAGGTCTAAGATTTCTTACATAGTTGGTTACCATATCTGTGGATTCAACCAATCATGATATTCAGGGAAATAATTCCAGAAAAGTTCTAAAAAGTTGCAGCAGCAACTATTTACATAGCATTTACATTGTATCAGGTATTATAAGTAATCTAGAGCCAATTTAAAGTATATAGGAGATAGGTTACATACAAATACTACAGTCATTTTTACACAAAGGACTTGAGCGTCCACTATTTTAGTAGCTGCAAGTATCCTGGAGCAAATACCTCAGGATATTGAGAGAAGACTGTATTTAAATATCATATTCTTCAGTCTTTCTTTTTACATTTATTCAGTGCCCTGAGTGTGCCAGACACTGGTGTCCACAGAGATACAACTTTTCATGTAATTTTGGAATTTGTTATAACGATGAATCAGTGAGATTTACTTTTTACTCTTCTAGAAGGCTTTCAGTATAAACAAACACCAGTCGGAAGGGAGTCTTTTGTCAGACCAGATGACCCGAGTAGGGGTTGAGAAAACACGGGCATCTCAACAATGGCGCCCTGTTAGAGATGGGAAGGGAGGGGAGGCCCAGAGACGGGGAAAACAGGTTTAGACCTGGGTAACCCGAGGAGGGTGCGCCTTCAACCAGGAAGAAGTGTGCCCCTTAAGCACTTCAGGCTGCGCTGTAACCAAGGGTAACAGCGCTTCAGCTCACGGCAGTGTGAAAACCACCTTCTTCCCTAACCAGATGTATCTACGGAGCCTGACCAGGACTAGACACAAGCCAAGATTCTCCATTCAAGATTCCTTTCCAAGAACTTCCTCTGCCCCTGACTACTTAAATGTCACTGCTCTTGCCCCCAGTTTATTGATGCCGGGCCGGGGAGAGAAGAAGCGGTGGGAGAATCACCTTTCCTATTTTATGATTGGTAGTATTAGACTCCAAGTCCCGCCTCCCACGCTGCCGCCAACAGGCTCTCAGAGTTGTCACTCGATTCACTGCGGCCGCCCCTCGCCGTGGCCCCGCCCCTCTCTGTGGCTGGGATCTCGCGGGAAGAGCGGCGGGTACGGCTGTGGCTCTGTCTCCAGGCTGCGCGCGGAGCGGGAGGGCTCTCCTCACACAAGCGCTTCCTCGCGGAGGGGTTGGGAGCTGCGGCAGGCGCAGGCCTGGGCCGCCCCTTCTCTGCCGCCTCCTTCTCTTCCTCAGGGTTCCCCGGTCCGCTTGCCCTACGACGCTGCCCAGGTGAGGAAGCCCGGAGCGCGTCTCCGCTGAGGAGCGGTCGGGGAGCGGGGACACGGAGCAGCCGGGGCAGGCGGGCTCCTGACGGGGGCGGCTCCGCGGGCAGCGCGGCGCTGCCTGGTGTGCGCGAGGCTTGGCGGGGTTCGGGAGTGAGGAGGGCGAGGACGCGGTGGGGTGGGATCCGGCTGCGGACGCCCAAGGGCGGTGTAGCGGGTGCCAGGGCTTCTCCGGGTGAGGAGGCGGTTTATTGGGGGTCTGGGGTCTCTTCCGGCTTGGGGTTCGGATGGGTGGCAGCGGTTTGGGTCCCGGGTCTTTGAGGTCGAAGGAGATTTACCAGGATCCTTCGGTTCCTTGAGGTAGTATAGCGAGGTTCTGGGACAAGGGGTCCTTTTATCGCGGTCTCAAGCTCTTTTGGGGCAGAGGACTCAGTTTTAGCAAGGTCCTAGGTCTCTGAAGGGGCAGATGTATGGGATCTTGGGGGTACTTTGAGCAGGAGTGGGCTTCTTTTTTCACTTCCTGGGATAAAGAAGCAGTGTATTGGGGTTCTGTCTGTTTATCGGGGTCTCCGGGCAGGAGGGCGATGTATCTGCGTCCTGCAGGGGCCGGGACCGCCTTGGTGGGCTGCTGGGGGCTGAAGGGTTTACGGCGGAGACCAGCGTCTTTATTGGGGTTTCTAGTTTGCCCAGAGAGGGGCGGTAACTTGGCATGGTCCCCAGTTTTTTCGGGGGCGACAGGGCGAGTTAGCGGGTCCCCGGGAGATCTCGAAGGGAGGGCGCGGCTCTGCAGGCGCTGGATCGGCTCGTGGCGGGAAGGGAACTCTGGTGACATCTCGAGTTCACAGTCTGTGGCTGGTCAGCATCCTGGAACAGATCTCTTTCTAGATGAGATTTACTCAATGCTTAGTTGAAGGATTGATCCGTGTTGTTGCCTAGTTGGAGAAATAGTGGGATTGTTCTGCAGTTTTCTTCTCTCTGCCCCGGGATCCCTGTGGGGGCGTGCTGGTTTCTCTGCTCTGGGAACCAGAGTGGCAGACAGCACCTTAAGTGGATGTAGACATGTAGGTTCTGAAGGATGCAAGTGTCCTCCGGGTGAGCGTGAAAGCCGCTGAGGATAGGGAAGGCTGTGCGGTTTTGGCTTCCTTTCCTAGGTTAGGGTCTGCTTTGCTGATCCTGCATTATTAGGTCTGTCCTGAAGTCACGCCCGAGTGTTAGGCAGTCAAGTAGTGCTGGAAAGTGTGTCCTGGCTTCTCTCTGTCGTTTGAAAAACATTTGTGGAGAGGAATCTGTTCAGGTTCAGCCTCCAAGTAACGCATTGGAATTCGAAGTTCCAAAGCTAGAGCTCTGCAAAACCGTGGTTTGAGACCTGTAAGAATGGCTAACAGAACTCTTTTAAAGAATCCTGCTTAACAGTTTTATTGTATACAGTTAGTCTTGACTCATATGCAGAGTCCTTGGTAACTAGCCCAGACTTAGATGGAATTCAAATAAAATGACCTGTATACATGTGTGTGTGTGTATATATATATATATATATATATTTTTTTTTTTTTTTTTTTCTTTAAATGTTCAAGTCAGAAAGTCTGTGCTTTTGCTTGACAGTTCCCCTGGTTAGATGGCTCCTTTATCATAGAGGCCTGTAAATCAAGTCTGATGTGGCTTGTTTGATGGAACCTGTACTTATAGTAATTCTGTAATTTGGGATAAACAGACAAATTTGAGTATGGCAAAGCGGAAAATTTTTCCTGCTTTAATCTTTTTTTTTTTGAGTGACAGTTTTCTTTTAATGATATTTCTTTTTATCTTAGAACCAGAAACATTAGTGACAATGTATTTAATTCTTGACTTTTATAATCATTTTAAAGAACAAGGGGGCTTCCCTGGTGGTCCAGTGGTTAAGAATCCACCTGCCAATGCAAGGAGCATAGGTTCCATCCCTGAAGACCTGCAACTAAGCTCATGCACCCCAAGTACTACGCCCACTCTGCTAGAGCCTGTGCTGCACACAAAAGAAGCCAAAGCAGTGGGAGCCCTCGCACCACAGTGAAGACCAGCCCCTGCTCACCGTGACTAGAGAAGGCACCTGTACAGCAGTGGAGACCCAAGGCAGCCGTAAATAAATACATTTAAAAATTAAAGGAAAAAACCAGGGAATTCTATATAGCAATATATAACTCTGAAAAGTTTTAAGTATTTTGGGGTTTTGTGTTAGTTTGGTTTTTGTTTTGGTTGTAAATTAAACCAAAATGCCTGTTTGACTTTTATAATTATCAAAACTGATCAGTTGAGCAGATGTTTGATTGGAATCACAGCCAAAAAAAAAACCCTAAGCAGACCTTTGTTTCCCCATTATTTTTGAAAGCCAAAAATATATTAAGCAGATTTCAGTAACTTTTTAAAAGGCAGCTTTCATAATTTCTAAGTAAACATATTGATCAATCAACAAATATTTGGTTATCTGCTAGGTGTCACAGCATGGAGTGTACCTCCATGTACAGTGATTACAGCTTTCATGAAACCTGTATCAAGAGAAAGAGACAACAAATAAATACATAAAATAATTGAGATGCTGATAAGAGAGAAATAAATAGGATAGTTTTGGGATTCAGCTCACTTCAAAAACATTAACCCCTGATAATATAACTGGTATTAGCATCCTCTATTATATAAGCATAAAATCCGTAAGGATAAACATCAAACTTAAAAGTGTTTGGGGAATTCTTTAGGAGAGAGTTGTAAAGACATTGAAAGGAGTTATTAATTATATGTGCTGTGCTGTGCTTAGTCACTCAGTCATGTCCGACTCTGAGACACCATGGACCATAGTCCGCCAGGCTCCTCTGTCCTTGGGATTCTCCAGGCCAGAATACTGGAGTGGGTTACCATGCCCTCCTCCAGGGAATCTTCCCAACCCAAGTATCGAACCCAAGTCTCCTGCATTGCAGGCCGATTCTTTACCAGAATTATATGCTTTTATACTATTTGAATTTATTTCAATGAGCAGAAATTACTTAGGTGTTAATTAGAGAAGTCTGAAGATTTAAAACAGTTTGGTCACTGTACAGATTTGTGAAATGTTGCACAGGCGTTTTGTCAGTGTTGCCACTTCTGTGTGTACTAGTGAAGGAAAAATGTATTTCATTTATCTAAATTTATAGGAATGGGATGGGGAGGCGAACACAACAGAATAAGAAAAAAGACTGAAGTCCAAATAAAATGTGAAAACATGTTAAAGATGTTGGATCTTTAATTATATGAAGATAAATTAATCTTTGACCTTTATTTTAAATTTCTTTTCTTTCTAAGAAGACTTCTTAAAAGTCTTTTTTAGACTCTCGAGAAGAATAAGTTGTATTTTTGTGGTGCCCCCTCCTGCTGTGGTGAGGCAGCAGGTCCTTTATTGTGGCACAGATTTCAGGACGGGATTTTTTTTAGTCAGACATATGGACATCTACTAGATACGTTTTCTTGTGAGGGATATGAAGCATAAAAATAGTTTTATAATTCATTATTACACTGCTAAAAAAAATGATAATACCAGAGTGTCTTTTGGATTATCATTCAAAATTCTGAAGTCATAGATGGGACATATTAAGCCAGTTTCTAGAAAGGAAATCATAAGACATGAAATTCTGGTCTCAAACTGTGCTACTAACCATATGATCTTGGATAATTTCTTAGTCTCTTGGGGCCTCAGTTTCCATACACATAAAATGAAACAAAGAGCAGTCCCTGTCAGTAATCAATATAAACTCTAATGCCAGGGTTTATATTCCATGGTTTTTATGTTGCAGATCCACAGTATTATATGTACAGAAACCGATAGATGCTATGAGTTGCTAGTTCTCATGTAATAAATACAACTAGTTCCATGTAATTTTTTTTTATCATGCCTAATTTTAGGCCTCTTTTTTAAGATATATAGGAAATATTTAATTCACAAATATACATTCATGAAGGTAAATGACTTTCTTTTGATAATGTAGCTTTATCTGTTAAAGCTAAATTTTATCTATTATTTTCTTTCTGATCCCTGGTTCTGTAATGGAGTGTCTAAATGATAATGTAATGTCCTTATTTAATTCTGTGTGTAGAATGAGGTCTCTAGTGGTTGACCCCCTTTAAACTACTGCCAAGGTAATTTTTTTAAAATGCAAATATGTTCAGTGCTTTTTTCTTAAAACTTATACTTCTCCCTTAACTACAGTATTTAGTTCTACGGTTACAAGGCCCTTCATCATCTGGCTCATCTCCTGCATTTCTACCATCATACATCTCAAGCTCCAATTGTACTAATACTGTCAGTGTACTGAAAGAGCCATACTGTTTCCTAACTCAGAACCTTCTTATATATTCTCCCTCCTACTCAGAATGCCTTTCCTTCTCCTATCTTGCTGACAGTCTACCGATTTTTCAAGATACAACTTAAGTGCTATCTGCTTTTTGAGTCTTCTGTGTGCTCTGGTCCTCTCTCTTCCAGCCCCACTGAGTTATTTACTCTCTCTGTTTTGTTCATTCTTTCCCTATGTTTGTTAATATGCTGTAACTATGTATGTGTCTCTCTTCCATACTCTAAAGCAGATGTATATTTGTCTAATTGGGGCTGCCCAGGTAGCACAGTGGTAAAGAATCCACCTGCCAAGACAGGAGACACAAGAAACGTGAGTTCGATCCCTGGGTCAGAAAGATCCTCTAGAGTAGGAAATGGCAACTTGCTCCAGTATTCTCGCCTGGAAAATTCCATGGACAGAGGAGCCTGGTGGGCTACAGTTCATGGGGTCACAAAGAGTTGGACACACACACACGCATTTGTCTTATTATTTATTGAATACCTATTGCTTATTTTACACAGTTGGCTCTCATTACAGATTTGAACTCTCAGTGCCAAGCTTAGTATCTTCCAAATGTCTGAATTAATTGCAAATCTCAATCTTGCCCTATTTTTCTAAAATGTTGGGCTTTCTAAATTATCTTGTTCTCTTGCCCCTATGACTGCAAACTGCTATTAGATCTGTAGTATTTATACTCATATTTAAGTACCCCAGCACTGTAGGAGTTATGTGTTAACTGTTAAACTTGCAGAAAAATCATGCAGAATTTTGAAGCAAACACTAATCATAGTACCTAAAATTGCTAGGAGAGTTGTGAACTGGTTTCAGTATTTCAGATCTTGAACATCAGTGATTTGGTGGATATTTTACCTTTTTTGCTTTCTGTATGGGAAATGATTGTTGCTGATGTATATGGGTTTTTATATTGGTTTAATAGTTTCTTTATATACATTGGGCTTCCTGGGTAGCTCAAATGGTAAACAATCTGCCTGCAATGCTGGAGATCTGGGTTCAATCCCTTGAAGGAGGGCACGGCGTCCCACTCCAGTATTCTTGCCTGGAGAATCCCATGGACATAGGAGTCTGGCAGGCTGCAGTCCACGGGGTTGCAAAGAGTCAGACATTACTGAGCAATTAACACTTTCACTTTCACACTTTTACTTTATATACATTACCTTTCATCCTCAAGACAAATCCTAAAAATTTAGTTAATTTTTTCAAGAAGTTAAGAAGCAGGCTATAACTGGCGCCAGGTCTGTCTAAATCCAGATTCTATGCTTTTTAGAAATACTACATTGATTCATGTTGATACTTGGCAGAAAACAACGACACTTTGTAAAGCAATTGTCCTTCAAACTAAAAAAAAGAAAATACTGCATTGCTTTCTGTATATGAATTCTTAGTGTATTTAAAACTATTAATAGATATTTTTCTCTTTATAAATTGAAGAAGTAGATTGTAATTGTTTATCCATTCAGCTTTTTTGAAAAAAAGCTGAAGTAGAAGATTTGAGATTGATTGGCGTTTAGAGACCACTTAATCCAGCTCCTAGAGGGAACTGACATACACAATAATAGTTAAATGACTTGCTCAAGATCACACAGCTTTGTACTTGGTTAAGATTTGTTGTTATTAAGCTTGTTATGACTATTGGTGTTGTAAAACTATTATTTGAGAGAAAAGCAGGTGCCTGATTCTTGCCCCACCCTCCCACTCCCTGGCCAAGGAAAAAAGCCTAGAGTGGCTTTCAGAAAAATGATGATGAGGATCTCAGAGTCTTAAGGACATGGCTCAGAGAAAATCCTGACTTTGGATCATGACACATGGAGATGTCTCATTGCCTCTTCACTCACATAGTTCCCTAGACTTGGTTTCTTTCCTTCTTTTCTCTTTTCAAAAATATATTCACAGCTTACTGATCTGCCTGATGAAGTGATTAGCAGCAGCCTAACTAATAACCAGTAACTGTTTACATGCCAATCATGTAACTAATAGGGATACAAAAAAGCATAAAAATCTAGTCAATACCCTGAAGAGGCTTAGTTTATTGGGAGGGGGAGGCAGTAAGTATTTAACTGCAATGCAGTATATAAGGATGCAACTCCAGGAGCTTAGAAGAAGATAAATGTGGACTGGGCTAGTGGTTGTAGAAGTTTTTATGTAGAAAAGGTTTGGTTTAAGTTACTGTTTAAATGAAGAGTGGGAGGGAAAGACTAAGGAAAAGAATATCTGGCAGTGTGTGTGTGTGTGTGTAGATTTTTTTAATCTAACCCATGTTCACATCCCTTCAGCTGCAGTGGCCTCCTTGCTGTTTCAGAAGGCCTGGAACATATTCTTCCAGATATCTGTATGTCTCCCTCCCTTCTTTCCTTCAGGTCTGAATTAAGGTATCACCCCTTTTGTAAAAGTCTGCCCTGTTTAAAATTACAGCATCCTTCCCATGCATACCCTTCTATCCCTTTTCCTTGCTTTGTGTCTTTTTTTTGTGTTTTTCTGCAGTCCCACATACTTTGTGTTTTTGTTATCTTTCTACCCCTACTATAACATAAGATCCATGAGGTCAGGGATTTTTACCCATTTTATTTAGTGCTATATCCCCAGCACCCAGAATATTACCTGTTACAAGGTAGCTGCTCACATATTTGTTAAATGAATACAACAATCAAACTTTGAAGTAGTAAGATTATTTGATCTAACCTCTCTCTTTCTTGCTGGCTGGCATAGAGCAAGAGGAACTTTCTTTTCCATTAAAAAAATTTTTTTTTCTAATGCTTAAGTTCTGTACGGTATAGAAATCATGACATAAGAACTTGTACATATGTCATTGTGTAGTCACCAAGAACCAAGTATAGAATACTTCTATGACCTTGGCATCTTTTCTTATTCTCTCCTTGTTAGTACTTCCCAAAGGTAACCAGTATTCTGACTTCTATCACAATAGATTAGTTTTGCTTTTCTTAAACTTCATATAAATGGAACCAAATCATTTTTTAAGTTAGCAGGACTTCATTCTTTTTCATCGCTATGTAGCATTCCATTGTATGAATATATATATATATTTGTTGTTGTTGTTGTACTGTTTATAGACATTTGGGCTATTTCCAGGTTTTAACTTCTAGGAACAAAGCTTCTAAGAACAATTTTGTACCTAGCTTTTTGTGGGCATAAAGATTCATTTCTTGTCTAAAAAAGTTAACCTCATCTGTGTGTGTGTGTGTGTGTGTAGTGCTGTTGTTATTTAGTCATTAAGTTGTGTCCAACTCTTTGGCAACCCATGGACTGTAGCCCACCAGTCTCCTCTGTCCATGGGATTTCCCAGGCAAGAATACTGGAGTGGGTTGCTATATCCTTCTTTGGGGGATCTTCCTGACCCAGGGCTTGAGCCCACATCTCCTGTATTGGCAGACAGATTCTTTACCACTGAGCCATCAGGGAAGCCCATAAATAGAAAGATAGATACATCTGCACGTAAAATTCTTAATTCTGTGTGGTCCTCAGCACATGCTGAAAAGTGAAAGTGTGTTAGTTGCTCTGTCGGGTCTGACTCTCTGCAGCTCCATGGGCAGTAGCCTGAAGATTCTTCTGTTCTTGGGATTCTCCAGGTAAGAATACTGGAGTGGATTGCTATTCCCTTCTCCAGGGGATCTTCCTGATCCAAGGATTGAACCTGGCAGAAGCATCTAGCACATACTAGATGATCATTAAATGATTGAAGATAAATTATTGACTAATCATGTACTGTAAGATGATCTCAAACTTATTTAAAAATGTTGGAAAATAGCTTCTGGTCCATATTTTTGTTTTTACATCTGACATAAAACTTGTAGCACTTAACTTTGTCAAGATTCTACACATTTCTCTTTCTTTTGGCTAACCTTTTTTAAAACCATATTGTTTATTAGTTGCTGCCCCTTTTCCAGAAGATGGGTGAAGTATATCCAGAAAAAAGAAAATTCAAAATAGTTAATTTTAAGGTGTGAGTTTCAGAACTGGTTTCCTGTTTTTTATTTTCTCAACATTAAAATGTCGTTTCTTTTCAACAGTTTGGTTCTAGTATATGTATTTTATATATATGTGTGTATATATGTATTATATATATATATATTTATTTTTACTATCTATACAGTTTGAAATCATTTATATGAATGTGTAAGTTATGTTTTGGGATATGTCAAGTAAAGGCTTTCTTTTCTTTGATTGTGTGCATGCTTAGTCTCTCAGTCATGTCCAATTCTTTGCGACCCAAGGACTGTAGCCTGCCAGGCTCCTCTGTCCATGGAATTCTCCAGGCAAGAATACCAGAGTGGGTAGCCATTTCCTTCTCCAGGGTATCTTCTCCACCCAGGGCTCGAACCCAGGTCTCCCGCATTGCAGGCAGATTCTTTACCATCTGAGCTACCAGGGAGTAATTTTAGAAATGGCTTTAGTTGGTGAAGAATGCAAATGAGAACCCCTATGGTAATAAAAGAGATCATGAGAAATATTTTTCTAATTTTGGGGAAGCTTTCAGTTCTCTTTTGAAGTGATTTCTTAGCTAAGACTTGAAAGATGAGTAGGAAACAAGGTGGATGAGATATCCAGCAGGGAATGGGGGTAAAAGCACGGTAGGCGGGGAGCTGCATTTGCAGAGGGAGAGCAGGATAGAGTTGGGAATCTGCAGACAATTCAGGAGGGTTAAAGCAGTGGTTTTCAAGCTGTAGTGTGAGTATGAATCTCCTGGTAGGAGTGAGGCTCAGGAATTTGAAGTTCTTACATGTTCACAGGTAGTGGAGATGTTGTGGTTCCAGGATCACACTTTGCAAACCACTGGGCCAAAGCCTGGGAAGCAAGAGAGAAGGAAGGAGTGGGGAGTGAAAGCAGGGACCATATCATGGAGGATCTTATAACTATGAAAGTTCATAAGCAGTGGTATCCCACTGAAGAGTGCTAAGCAGAAAGGTGACCTTATGAGATTTTTATTTTCTTGGGGACAATAGTAGTGGAGTGGTGGAAATAATCTTTAGAGGTAAACTCAATCTCCATTTGAAACTATACAGATTAATGTCTGAGAAATTACAGTTAACCCATCCATTAATAATTACTGTTTTTTCCCACTAGCAGATTCAGTTCTTTTAAAGGGAAAGTTTGGTTTTATTTATTAATTTAGATGTTATATGTTTAATCAGTTTTTTCTTCCAGGGATATTCTTGTTTGTAATAAAATAAGTATCATTACAATTTAACTCATAATTACATTGTTAACCCTGTTTGGTAGAATTTGATTTTTGTTCATGTTGTACTATATAATAGTCCAGAGTCTTCTTTTTTATTGATTAAAAAATAACCTAGCTGGTAGTGCTTATTGTATAGTAGGAGTGATCTTAATGATTCTTAGTAATTTGAGTTAGGTTGTCACCAGCTTTCATAAATGTTATTAATTAGAAAATTTTATCTCATCTGTTTAAATATCACATCAGTTTTGCAGTATTATAAACTTAAGAATGTGTGTGTGTATAGCTTGTTTTTTCCCACCTAATTTTATAAGTTTCTAGGGACTCATTTTCGGAGAAGGCAATGGCAACCCACTCCAATACTCTTGCCTGGAAAGTCCCATGGACGGAGGAGCCTGGTAGGCTGCAGTCTGTGGGATCACCAAGAGTCGGACACGACTGAGCGACTTCACTTTCACTTTTCAGTTTCATGCATTGGGGAAGGAAATGGCAGCCCACTCCAGTGTTCTTGCCTGGAGAATCCCAGAGACCAGGGAGCCTGGTGGGCTGCCATCTATGGGGTCGCACAGAGTCAGACACGACTGAAGCAACTTAGCAGCAGCAGCAGGGACTCATTTTAAATACTTGGAGAAATGCAAAACACAAAATCTAATGCTTCAGCTCAAATATAAGCTTAACAAACATTATGGTACACATTCTTCCTCATTCCATGAATATATTGATTCATTTGTATACTGTTTATCCTCCTATCATGAATTTATATAATAAAAATTTTCCTACTTTGTTAAAATTGCTTCAAAACTGAATTTTTAAAAGCAGCATAAAATTCTGTTGAATGAATGTGTAATGATTTAACCATTCCCAATTATTGAATATTTTTTTCTTCTTCAAAGAACAGTGAAGAAAATCTTTGTGCATAAATGTTTCTCCATACTTGATTATTTTCTTAGGATAAGAATAAAAATGTTTAGTCAAAAGCTAAGACCTTAAAACAATTAAATATTGCCATATTACTTTCTAGAAAGGTTATCCCAGTTTACATACCAGTATCAGTATTAGTCTTAAAAACCTTTTCTATGGAATTCCCTAGAATTCCTGGCAGTCTAGTGGTTAGGACTCCATGCTTCCACTGTAGAGGACATGGTTTCAGTCCCTGGTCAGGGAAACAAGATCCCTCATGCTGTGTAGTGTGGCCCCCAAAATAAATAAATTTAAAAAATTTTTGAATCCAGTTTAATAAGCAAAAATGATCTGACTTTGTATTTCTTTGATTATAATTGAAGAGCGTTGCAAAATTTTTTAAAAAGTTACCATTAAATGAAAAGATTTTTAAAAGAAAACCACATGCATTATTTTATAAGGTAAAATATTTTAACTAGAATTAATGTTTTATTATAGTAGTTTTTTCTGTTAATAGATAAATTAATTTCTTGAGTAGTTATGAAAAAAAAATTACAAAATTCAAGGACCCAAACAGTCGCCCCAGAGACAACTACTGTTACCACTTTTTTATAGGTACTTCCAGGGTATTGTAAATCAAATGTGTCTGTGTGCCAAAACATTAGACAAATTATGGAGAACATTCATTAAAATACTGTCTAGTTCAGATGTGGTATTGTGTACTAAATTGTGTACTAAAAATTAGAAAGGGTCTAAAAATGATTAGTATCTGGCTACTGGCCCAGAAGGAAGAAAAGCAGGGTCTGGCAGCATCTGGCTGTAATTTTCTATAAGACAAGTGGCCTTAGCTCTTTTTATTATTGGATCAATTCTTTGACAATAGCACTTCTGTTTATAGTACCGATTCTGTAGTACTATTCCAAAAAGGAAAGCCAAGTTTTTGAAAATTAGACAGTTGATGCCTGAAAGAAACTCTTTAAAAGTACAAAAGCTGTTTTGAGATACTTAGCAGCAAGATACTTTGTCCTTAGGTATTATTTTAGGATTTCTTTGGCAAGTACAGTTTTAGCAGAATTTTCATGACTTTGTTGCTTAACAGTGAAAGTTTGAGCTTGAATAGTTGTAAATGAAATTCATCATTTCCGTGAACTCTTATTTCCTAATTTGAAAACCAATCAGCCATGATACAAAGTATTTTAAAATATAATTTTTAAAGATTTTCATGCTAATAGTTTAAGTACTAATTTGTCTCATACAGTCAAAAATCTTTTTGAGCTTGACTTGGAGGCTGCTGCTAAATAAGTGATTTGAGCAATAAGAATCAGAAGGTTTAATTGGTTGTACAGAACGTTAGAGCTTTAGGGAAAAGATAATTGCTTTGGGGAGAGTTTTTTTTTTTGTTTTTTTTTTTAAGCCCTTTTTTCTAAAAATAAAATAAAAAATATCTTAAAAAAAAAAATTGTTTACTGAATACTAACTCTTTGTGGCCCAGGATAAGTTAGGGGTATTATGAGAGTTTCTATTTGCTGGAATTCATGTCTCCTATTTCAGATTAATTATAAGGCTGTAAAGGCTGCTAAAGAATTTGCACCTGTTAGTGGTTGGTAATATTTTAGTAGTTTTAAGAAAACCTTCCCTTGTGGCTCAGCTGGGAAAGAATCCGCCTGCAATGCGGGAGACCTGCGTTCGATCCCTGGGTTGGGAAGATCCCCTGGAGAAGGGAAAGGCTACCCACCCCAGTATTCTGGCCTGTAGAATTCCAGACTGTATAGTCCATGGGGTCATAAACAGTCAGACATGACTGAGTGATTTTCACTTCACTTTAAGAAAACCAGAGGCAGGAAAAGATTTTGATTAAAAAAAAATTTACTTTTGAAATAGTTATATATCTGTATATATATTACAGAGTATAGAGAATTGCATAGTGTAAAGAATTCCTATATACCTTTCACCCAGCTTTCTCCTAATGTTAACATCTTGCATAACCATGGCAGATTTATTGAAAATAAGGAATTAATCCTGATTTTTAAAAAGAATACAACAAACTTTTTTTTTAACACCTGTTATAATAGAGTGTTTTAGCTGCTGATACACAATGTTGGGAAAAAAGCAAATGTTGCAGGTAATAATAATAAACTGATGATCTTGGTGTCATTCCTGAACAAATTCTCAGATTATTGAACATATATATTTTGGTATATAATATTTTATATATTTTGGTGTATATTTAGAAAACACTAATCACTGGGAGCCAGCTTGGGGTCACAGAGGACAAGTCATGCCGCACTAGCCTCACTTGTGGCGCTAGTGGTAAAGAATCTGCCTTCCAATGCAGGAGACACAAGAGACATGGTTTTGATCCCTGGGTCAGAAGGATCCGCTGGAGGAAGGCATAGCAACCCAATCCAATATTCTTGCCTGGAGAATCCCATGGACAGTGGAGTCTGGTGGGCTACAGTACATGTGGTCGCAAAGAATCAGACACGACTGAAGTGACTTAGCACACATGTAAACTGGTAGGTACATCAGGAGATGCTCTGGCCATAATATATTTAGAATTATAGCTACGTTTGTTAGATTTTAAATTTTGTTCAGGGTCAATTTAAATGCCTTATGTAGATTGCCTCATTTAGCCCTGTTTTACAAATGAGGAAAGGACCCCAAAAGTTATATGGATAGCTTTTTATCATATTTTTGTATGATGGCTCAGATTATCAGCTTCTCATAGCAAAATTCAGGCTTATAGACTAAAGAAAGTGGCGAAAACCCCTAGGCCAGCCAGGTATGACTTAGATCAAATCTCCTATGAATGTACAGGGATTAGATGTAGTAAACAGTGTGCCTAAAGAACTATGGATGGAGGTCTGTAATACTATACAGGAGGCAGCGAACAAAACCATCCCAAAGAAAAGAAAAATTGGTTGGCAAAGGGGTTATCTGAGGAGGCTTTACAAATAGCTGAAGAAAGAAGAGTAGCAAAAAGCAGAGGAGAAAGGGAAAGGTACATCCAACTAAACTCAGAGATCCAAAGAAGTAGCAAAGAAAGACAAGAAGGCCTTTTTCAATGAACAGTGCATAAAAATAGAGGAAAACAACAGAAGGGGAAAAACTAGGGATCTCTTCAGGGAAATTGGAAGTATCAAGGGAACATTTTGCCCAAAGATGGACACAATGAAAGAGAGAAACGGGAGAGACTTAGTAGATGCAGAAGAGGTCAAGAAGAGATGGAAAGAATACATAGAAGAACTGTAATTCTTCTATGACTCATCTTAATGAGTCAGATGACTACGATGGTGTGGTCTGTCATCCAGAGCCAGACATTCTGGAGTGTGAAGTGTTGTGGGCCTTAGGAAGCACTTTTGCCAATAAAGCTAGTGGATGCAATGGAATTCCAGTAGAGCTTTTCAAAACCCTAAAGGATGATGGTATCAAAGTGTTGGCACTCAATATGTCAGCAAATCTAGAAGACCCAGCAGTGGTCATAGGACTGGAAAAGATCGGTCCTTATCCCATTTCCTAAGAAGGGTAGTATTAAAGAATGTTCAAACTGTTGGACAGTTGCACTCATCACCCTTGCTAGTAAGGTCATGCTTAAAATCTTGCATGCTAGGCTTCAGCATTACATGAACCAAGAACTTCCAGATTTCCAAGCTGGGTTTAGAAAAGGCGGAAGAACCAAAGATCAGATTGCCAACATTCGCTGGATCATAAAGAAAGCAAGGGAATTCCAGAAAAAAACATCTCCCTCTGTTTCATTGACTATGCTAAAGCCTTTGGCTATGTGGATTGTAACAAACTGTGGGAAGCTCTTACAGAGAGGAAAATGCCAGACCATCTTACCTGTCTTCTGAGAAACCTGTATGCAGGTCAAGAAGCAGCAGTTAGAACCCTGTATGGAACAACTGATTGGTTCAGGATTGAGAAAGGATTACGGCAGGGCTGTCTGCTGTCACCATGTTTATTTAACTGGTATACTGAGCACATCATGAGAGATGCTGGGTTGGATGAGTTACAAGCTGGAATCAAGATGGGAAACATCAACAATGTCAGATATGCAGATAGCACTCTAATGGCAGAAAGCAAGGAGGAACTAAAGAGCCTCTTGATGAGGGTGAAAAAAGAGAGTGAAAAAACTGGCTTAAAACTCAGTATTAAAAAAAAACTAAGATCATGGCATCAGGTCCCATCACTTCATGGCAAATAGAAGGGGAAAAAGAGGAAGTAGTGACAGATTCCTCTCTTGGGCTCTAAAACCACTGTGGATGATGACTGCAACCATGAAATCAGAAGACAATTGCTTCTTGCCAGGAAAGCTGTGACAAACCTAGACAAGTGTATTGAAAAGCAGAGACTTTAGTTTGCTGAGAAAGGTCCGTATAGTCAAGGCTATGGTCTTCCCAGTGGTCACATACAGTTGTGAGAGCTGGACTGTAAAGAAGGCAGAGTGCCAAAGAATTGATGTCTTCGAACTGTGATGCTGGAGAAGACTCTTGAGATCCCTCGCACAGCAAGGAGATCAAACCAGTCAAACCAGTCATGGTAGCCAAACACCAAAAATCTATAATAGATAGATACACACACACACACACACACACACACACACACACACACACACAAAGAAAAGAATCCAGATATAATCCAAAGAATTTATCTTTGTTCATTATAGTATTCATTATAGTGCCAGAAGCCCTGAAAGTGAAAGTGACTCAGGCTGTCTAACTCTTTCCGACCCCATGAACTATACAGTTCATGTTTTCTCTAGGCCAGGATACTGGAGTGGGTAGCTGTTCTACCCCCCTTCTTCAGGGGGTCTTGCCAACCCAGGGATCGAACCTAGGTCTCCTGCGTTGCAGGGGGATTCTGTATCAGCTGAGTCACTCAGTTCAGTTCAGTCGCTCAGTTATGTCTGACTCTTTGCGACCCCATGAACCACAGCACACCAGGCCTCCCTGTCCATCACCAACTCCCGGAGTTTACCTAAACTCTTGTCCATTGAGTTGGTGATGCCATCTAACCATCTTATCCTTTGTTGTCCCCTTCTCCTCCTGCCTTAAATCTTTCCCAGCATCAGGGTCTTTTCAAATGAGTCAGCTCTTCTTATCAGGTGGCCAAAATATTGGAGTGTCAGCTTCAACATCAGTCCTTCTAATGAACACCCAGGACTGATTTCCTTTAGGATGGACTGGTTGGATCTCCTTGCAGTCCAAGGGACTCTCAAGAGTCTTCTCCAACACCACAGTTCAAAAGCATCAATTCTTCGGTGTTCAGCTTTCTTTATAGTCCAACTCTCACAACCATACATGACTACTAGAAAAACCATAGCCTTGACTAGACGGACCTTTGTTGACAAAGTAATGTCTTTGCTTTTTAATACGCTGTCTAGGGAAGCCCTAAATGACTCTTAATATGGGTCTGGTTAAATAGCTGATGATACAATTATACAATGGGGTGTTATATAACCATAAGAAAGGAAAAAGAGCACTTCTATATGAGCTTATCTCTAAGGCCTGTTATTGGGTGAAAAACAGACAAGACAGAGCTATGTTATGCTGACATGACTACAGAAAAGATGTGTATGTGTCGGTTTAAATAAAATGCATATTCACATACTAATAAACATTTATGTTTCTTTGTGCATAGATTTTTCTGGAGAAGTTAGGAGATTGTAGGTCTGAGATCTTAGTAAGACTGATTTGTTTTAGTTGTGTACACTTTTATTGTTGCTATTTAGTTGCTGAGTCGTGTCCGACTTTTTGCGACCCCATGGACTACAGCATGCCAGGTTTCCCTGTCCTTCACCATCTCCCGGAGTTTGCTCCAACTCATGTCCCTTGAGTCGGTGATGCCATCCAACCTTCTTGTTCTCTGTCATCCCCTTCTCCTCCTGTCTTCAGTCTTTCTTAGCATCAGGGTCTTTTCCAGTGAGTCAGCTCTTCACATCAGGTGGCCACAGTATTGGAGCTTCAACTTTGGCATCAGTCCTTCAGGTGAAGATTCGGAATTGATTTCCTTTACGATTGATTGGTTTGATCTGCTTGTAGTCCAAGAGATTGTCAAAAGTCTTCTCCAACACTACAGTTCAAAAGCATGAATTCTTCGGCACTCAGCCTTCTTTATAGTCCAACTCTCACTTCCGTACTACTGGAAAAACCATAGCTTTTTAATACTGCTGTCTAGGTTTGTCATAGATTTTCTTCCAAGGAGCAAGCGTCTTTTAATTTCATGGCTGCAGTCAGCATCTGCAGTGATTTTGGAGCCCCAGAAAATAGTCTGTCACTGTTTACATTGCTTCCCCATCTATTTGCTATGAAGTGATGGGACTGGATGCCATGGTCTTTGGTTTTTGAATGTTGAGTTTTAATTTAAGCCAGCTTTTTCACTCTCCACTTTCACCTTCATCAAGAAGCTCTTTAGTTCCTCTTCGCTTTCTGCCATAAGAGTGGTGTCATCTGCATATCTGAGGTTATTGATATTTCTCCCGGCAATCTTGATTCTAGCTTGTGCTTCATCCAGCCTGTCATTTCACATGATGTACTCTTCATCTAAGTTAAATAAGCAGGGTGACAATATACAGCCTTGATGTACTCCTTTTCCAATTTGGAACCAGTCAGTTGTTCCATGTCTGTTTCTGTTGCTTCTTGACATGTACACAGGTTTCTCAGGAGGCAGGTAAGGTGGTCTGGTGCACTTTTTATGCTTATTGAATTTTTCTTTTGGTTAAGAGTGTATTGTAAAAAGTTTTTTTTTTAATTTTGAAGTAATTATAGCTTCATAGGAATTTCCAAAATTAGGATAGCGAGGTCCTATGTATCTTTTATCCAGTTCCCCTCAGTGGTAACGTTTTAAATAACTGTAATACAATATCAAAACCAGGAAATTGACATTAGTACAATCTACAGATCTTACTCCTGTTTGACCAGTTTTACATGTTTTCATTTGTGTATATGATTTTTTGCAGTTTTATCAAGTGTGCATGCATTTTCAGTTGCTTCAGTTGTTCTCATGCTTTGCAACCCCGTGGACTGTAGCCCGCCAGGCTCCTCTGTCCGTGGGATTCTCCAGGCAAGAATACTGGAGTGCATGGCCATGCCTTCCTCCAGGGGATCTTCCCGACTCAGGGGTCGAACCCACATCTCCTGCAGCTCCTGCATTGCAGGTGGATTCTTACTGCTGAGCCACTGGGGAAGCCCCTTTATCAAGTGTAGCTCTGAATAATCACCATCACAGTTGAGATATAGTACTGTTCCATCACCAAAAAGATCCCCTAACCTCTGCCAACCACTTAATCTGTCTCCATTACTGTTTTGTCATTTCCAGATGTTATATGAGTGAAATCATACAGTATGTAACCTTGGAGATTGGCGTTTTAAAAATTCAACATAGTTCCCTTGAAATCCATCTAAGTTGTTACATGTGGTATAATCCCTGGTCTTCTGTCTCTCTGTACTCACTTTGTACTTCTCTAGTACTGTATTCTGTTAACTCTAGCTGCCTTTGTCTTTTAGACTTTCAGCTGCATCTAAACTCAAAGAGTGTGTTGTGCTCTGCCTCAGTTCTCCCTTCCTGCACCATGGGTTGGAAACTCTCTCAAGGCTGGAAGGGGAAGATAGGGCTAATAATAGGGTTTATCTTTAATTGTTTCTCAGTTCAGGGATCACTGCCCTACATTGCCTGATTGCCAATGTCTTGAAACTGTTCAATATATTTTCTTTTTCTATTTTCAGACTAAAGAGTAAATTTAGTCCTTGTTTCTCTGTTTTGGTTAGAAGTTAAAGATTTTGTGTTTTTTTTTTAATTTTTTTGTGGTGTCAGTACATCTCGACAGGCCAGTGAACTTAGCCAACTTGAACTGAAAATGTTTGGCACACATATGTTATTTAGTAGTTGACTTCTTGTACATTGTCCTGGATTAAATAAAATAGTTGTGCAAAGCTGCAGTCTTTCTAAATAATGACATATTTACCAAAAAGGTCTTGTCATCGTTCAGTCGCTAAATTGTGTCTGACTCTTTGTGACCCCATAGACTGCAACACGCCAGGTTACCCTGTCCTTCGCTGGCTCCCGGTGTTTGCTCATATTCATGTCCATTGAGTTGATGATGCTATCTAACCATTTCATCCTCTGCTGACACCTTCTCCTTTTGCCTTCAGTCCTTCTCAGCATCAGGGTCTTTTCCAACCAGTTGGCTCTTCGCATCAGGTGGCCAAAATATTGGAGCTTCAGCTTCAGTATCAGTCCTTCCAATGAATATTCAGGACTGATTTCCTTTAGGATTGACTGGTTTGATGTCCTTGTCATCCAAGGGACTCTCAGGAGTCTTCTCCAACACCACAGTTCAAAAGCATCAATTCTTCGGTGCTCAGCTTTCTTTATAGTCCAACTCTCACATCCATAGATGAATACTGAAAAGCCAAAGCATTGACTGTATGGACCTTCGTTGGCAAAATGATGTCTCTGCTTTTTAATACGCTCTCTAGATTTGTCATAGTTTTTCTTCTAAGGTCCCTGGTAGCTCAGCTAAAGAATCTGCCTGCAGTGCAGGAGACACCAGTTCGACACCTGGGTCAAGAAGATCGCCTGGAGAAGGGATAGGCTACCCAGTCCAGTATTCTTGGTCTTCCCTGGTGGCTCAGAGGGTAAAGAATCCACCTGCAATATGGGAGACCTGGGTTCGATCCCTGGGTTGGGAAGATTCCCCTGGAGAAGGGAACAGCTACCCACTCCAGTATTCTTGCCTGGAGAATTTCATGGACAGAGGACCTGGCAGGCTACAGCCCATGGGGTTGCAAAGAGTCAGACACGACTGAGTGACTTTGACACTTTCTTCTAAGGAGCAAGCATCTTTTAATTTCATGGCTGGAGTCACCATCTGCAGTGATTTTGGAGCCCAAGAAAATAAAGTCTGTCACTGTTTCCGTTTTTTCTCCATCTATATGCCATGAAGTGATGGGACTGGATGTGGTGATCTTTGTTTTTTGAATGTTGAGTTTATGTCAGCTTTTTCATTCCTCTCTGACCCTCATCAAGAGGCTCTTTAGTTCCTCCTCACTTTCTGTCAGTAGAGTGGTATCTTATGTTGTTCATATTTCTCCTAGCAGTCTTAATTCCAGCTTGTGCTTCATCCAGCTTGGCATTTCGCGTGATGTACTCTGCATATAAATTAAATAGGCAAGGTGACAATATACTGCCTTGACATACTCCTTTCCCAACCTTGAACCAGTCCATTGTTCCATGTCCGGTTGTAACTGTTGCTTCTTGACCTGCATACAGATTCTCAGGAGACAGGTAAGGTGGTCTGGTATTCTCCTCTGTTTAATATGTATATGCTTCTCTTAAGAATGGAAATGTTATCATTTATTAGTGATAATAGCCAAAATGTGGGCTTCCCTAGTGGCTCAGATGGTAAAGCGTCTGTCTGCAATGCAGGAAACCTGGGTTCAATCCCTGGGTTGGGAAGATCCCCTGGAGAAGGAAATGGCAGCCCACTCTTGCCTGGAAAATCCCATGGATCACGGAGCCTGGTAGGCTACCGTCTGTGGGGTCGCAAAGAGTCAGACACGACTGAGTGACTACACTTTGCACCAAAAAAAAAGGACCAGGAAGAAAAATAAAATAAGAGAAAAAAAATTTCGTCATTTAAGGGAAGGAACAGATTTTTTTTTCGAAATTAGTTTTTAGAATGTGGAAGTATTTGTGTGAATACTAAGTATATGATATTTAAATAACCACACAACATCTGCGTGCAATTAGAGTATTTACATTTTGCCTGCTGTAACCTCACTTGCTTTTTGCAGTGTTAATCTTATTATCAGTTTACTGGAATATATTTGTAGGACACAAAAATCAACTGTATTTCCTGCCTCCAAGACCAGCCACTGTTTACTGTTGGGTTGGTTTTCTTCTATTGTTTTTCCTATGCACTGTTTTTTTTATCTGTGCCTTTAAGCATGCAAACAAAAGGTATTATTAATTATAATTTTTTTATTTTGCTCTTTTACCAATATCCGTGAGCATTTTCCTGTATGATAAAACATTTTTGAAAGCAAGGTTTTTCTTGATGTTTGTCCAGTGTTCCATTGTCTATAGTAAATAAGCCAGTTTCCCTGTTGTTGAATGAGCAACCTCACCAGTGACCAAAGACTGAAAATAAAGTATAACTGTACCTCCATGAGAGGCATTCAAGTAAAGTGAACAATTGTAACTTCTTTCTTCTCTCTTGGTGCTATACGCTCTCTGTCTTTGCTTCTTTCTGCATGCCTATCCCATTCTTTTTTCTGCATTGTAGGTCCCTCTGTATCCTCATATTATCTGTTACCTCATAACTTTGGGTTGTACTGGTTTGACTTGCCCTGGCACTAACTCCAACTCTGAATATGTTTCCTCTTACTTCCAAGGTCACTATATTTAACTTAGTCACTCTCTTTATGTCATTTTCCAAATTATAGGGAGAGAGACTATAGCTCATTTAGTTTAGGTGAACCAGGTGACTTGGCACTTTGGGCTTTACCATCCAGGAGCTGGGCATGGTGGGTTCTCTAATACACGAGTATGGTCTTGGAGGCAGTTATTGGTATATTGACTGCAGTCTTTTAAAAAAGGCTGACTATGTGCTCCTTGAGGGTAGATTCAGTACCTTGCACTTAATAAGACCTCTATAAAAAGATTTAAGGGGGCATTTTTGCTTTGTATCTGGTGGTGTAGGAATTTTGCATAGTACTTTATTAATGTGGGACTTTAATTAATATGGGACTTTAAATGTGTAAGAAGTCAGTCTTCAAACTTGATTATTAAGTTTGTTTCATCTAGATATCTGTGGAAGTTGTGACAGGTATATCAGTTACTGCTGTTAGGGCCATATAATTCTGCTTGCTGTTGTGACTTTTGGTGTCTGTGTCAATCAGGGTTCAATCAGAGAAGCAGAACCACTAGGAGATATGTTTAAATACATAGTAGATTAACATGTGTGTGGAGTATATGTAGTAGATATACGGGTTATGTGTGTGTGAGTGTGTGTAGTGCATAGTGCATGTATTGTATATGCTTATTTTATAAATTTTTGTGTCAGAGATATATGTACTAGGTATCATTTTATGTTGTAGATACCTATGGCACTTTATATTCCTCTTACTGCATGCTGTAGACTGATTGTGTCTCCCCAAATTTTGTATGTTGAAACCTAATTCCCAGTGTGAGGATGTTTGGAGATGGGTGTTTGTGGGGGAAGGTAATTAGGTCATGAGGGCAGAACCCTAATGAATGGGATTAGTGTCCTTACAGAAGAGACCCCTGAGAGATCCCTCACCCTTTTCTGTCATGTGAGGACATGGCAAAAAGATCATCAGTGAACCAGGATGAAGGTCCTCACGAGACATGGAATCTGCTGGTGCCTTAATCTTGGTCTTCCCACCCTCCTGAACTGTGAGAAATAAGCATTTTTTGTTTAAGCTACCCAATCTGTGGTAGTTTGTTACAGCAACCTGAACAGACTAAGACACTGCATTTAACATATGATTTGTATTTTAAGACATATGAAACCATTCATTCCTCTATTTAAACTTCGTTATGACAGGGACTATGAATTATTAATTTAAAAAAATCCTTCCATTTCCTTAGATACATTTAGGAATTTGTTAGGCGAATATTCAAAGATTATTTTGTTGGGCTGTTAGAATCCTTTGTATTTAAATCAAAACCAACCAACCAAACAAACAAACACTATTTTCCCTTTGAGAAAACCTAAGGCTTATAATCTATTTTGTAAAGTTTTTTTTTTAAAGGTAAAATGCAAACTTATGTGAACTTTCATTTTGCTTTTATTTCTACTATTAAATTGCTTTGAATGTATTTTACTAATGATTTAGTGTTCTCAGTTCAAACCACCTTCCTGGGATCAAATCTTTTGTTAAAGAAAAATGTCAAGCCAGGGTTAGGTAATAATTATCTTTCTTTTTCTAAACAGAATTAATATCTGTGATGCCATAATACGGACATAATATCTATGTTGTAGTCTGGAAAATATGGTATTGATGTTGAACTATAATTTTAAATGATAAAATTGCATATTCTAGAATTTACTATTTTAGAAACAAAGTAAATCAATGCACCATTCTTAAATGGAGTGCTGTAGTTAGCCATCTGATTAGTCATGGGATTTTGAAGAATTATAAAATTTAAATTGTAGTGAAATGTGTTCTGGAGTCATTCACTAGATTTTTTAAAAGTACTAATTCAGTCAGTACCACATTAGAAAATAATGGGAAGTGCAACTTTAAAATGGTTTCCTTAAAAAGTTTGCTTGCAACTGCTTTCTTAGTAGACTTCTTTGAGACTATTTTAAATGTTGCAGCCCAGAAGGAAACTTTATGTATAATTTCAAGATGTTCACAGATTTCCCAAAATCCTTTACTTGAACCCCAAGCTAAGCACTCACATTGTAAGTTTTAGGTATATAACTTGTTTATGAATAAAATCTGCTAAATCACTCACTGTCACTGCTTCTCAGGCCTCAATATTGCCATAAACAAAACAGAATAGTTTGTTTCCTAGCACTTGTTTCTATTTGACTTTCATCCTTTTCTTGCCTGACTTACATATTCACTTCAACAAATATTTTGAGACTCTACTGAGAATAAACTACTGTGCTAAATACTAAAGGTATTAAGATGGAGAAGATGAAGGCCTTGGATGTACATATAGGTTTATGGGTAGGTAATAAAGATATACAAACAATCCTGAACAAAGAACAAAACTTGGCAAGTGCCAAAAGGGCAGAATATATTTATTGCTTTGAGAGCTCACGGTGATCAAAGATTTGAAAAGAGAGATCAGAAAAATCTTCATGGAAACAACATTAGTATAGTTATTCGTTGAACTAGCTCTAGTTCTAATCCTACATAAACCAGCTACTAACTGCTGCTGCTGCTGCTAAGTCGCGTCAGTCGTGTCCAACTCTGTGCAACCCCATAGATGGCAGCCCACCAGGCTCCCCCGTCCCTGGGATTCTCCAGGCAAGAACACTGGAGTGGGTTGCCATTTCCTTCTCCAATTCATGTAAGTGAAAAGTGAAAGTGAAGTCACTCAGTCGTGTCTGACTCAGGGACCCCATGGACTGCAGCCCACCAGGCTCCTCCGTCCATGGGATTTTCCAGACAAGAGTACTGGAGTGGGTTGCTATTGCCTTCTCTGAGCTACTAACTACTAACTAGATGTATTTAAAATAAGAAAGTTGAGAGAGAGATTTTCATTGGCCCATTTCCATATAATCTTGATACTGTGGATAATTTGATATCATCTTTGAAGGAGGGAAATGATTTCATTTATTTAGCAAATGTTTTATGACCACTTTATGCCAGGCACGCTGTAGGCCCTGGAAACACATCAGTGATGATAAAAAAGGATAACATGTTACCATTACTAGCATGTTAAATGATATGTAACAAAGAGGGAAAATAAAACAGGGAAAGTGGAGTTGAGTATTGGCGTGGCTGCACTTCAAAGTATTGCTGGGAAAATTCACTGCTGAAGGTTACATTTAAATAATGACTTGAAGGCAGTCTGTGAATGAGGTATGCAGACAAATATAAAGGTCTAGACCCAGGAAAATAGCAAATGCCAGTCCTTGAGGCTGGAGCATGCCTGAGGTATTTAATTCTGAGATCCTGTTCACAGTGGAGTAAGGAGTAAATGGAGGATTAAGTCAGAGGGTGGTGGAGGTGGGCGGATGATGGTTAAATCAATCCAGGTCTTAGGTGTTATTTTAGGGACCTACACTTTTAGTCTAAATGGTATGTGATGTAGAAGGACTTTGGATGAATTTGAACATAATAGCGATGTGATTAGATTTTCCTTTTAAAGAACTATTCTGCCTACTATCTTGAGAACATACTGAAGAAGGACAGGGACAAAAGTTAGTAAAACCACTTAGGAGGCTGTTGCAATAATCTAGGTGAGAGATGGTAACTTAGACCAAAGTGGTAGCAGTGGAGATGGTAAGTGATTGGTATTTTGAAGATAGAGTCAACAAGAGTTGTTGCTAGGGGAAGAAAGAGGGAGACAGAATGAAGGAAGGAAGGAGTGATAAATCTCTGTCAGATGCTCCTGATAGTTCAAATAGTATGAGGAACTGAGAACTGATTGTTGTATTTGGCAACGTGGAATTTACTAGTGGTTCTGACAATAGCAGATTTGGTAGAATGGTGGGAGAAAGTCTAATTGGAATGGACTCTTGAGGAAAGTAAGTGAGAAATTGTAGACAGGCAGAAAGAATGCTTCTTTGAGGGATTTGCTAATGAAGGATAAAAGAATTGTAGTAGTAACTTGAGATGTTCAGAAGAAATTTCTGTTTTTTAGATGAGAAAATTCACATGTTTGTAGGGGTCTGGGAAAGATGCAGTAGAGAGGGAAAATTTGATTTGGTAAGGAGAGCAATGATGGTGGTGGTTAGTGGAGATCTAGCGCACAGGTACAAAGGTCAGGGTCAGAGATAGTCCACAATGGTAATGACAGAGAAATGAGAATATGTGAGCACAGATGCAGTTAGGTGGGTAGATATAGTTGTGAGAGGTTGTGGAAGTTCTTTTCATATTGCTTCTATTTTTTCAATGAAATAATGAACAAGGTCATCAAATGAGTGAGAATGAGAGGGAAGGTAATGAAAGTTTTAAGTAGAGAAAAGTAAATTAGTCATGTAGGAGGACAGTGGGAGAATGAATGAGTCACAAAAATAAAATGAAATTGCTAGGCAGCATTAATGTCTCATTTGAGGTTCCTGATCATGAATTTAAAGGGAAACCAATTATCATACATTGTGTTTGTGTGTCCTTATTACCACATTCAGCTATGTGGGTTCTAATGTGGAATATGCAGAAAATTGGATTGGTACCAGTTTTAGCCAAGGAAGACTGACAAAGAGAAAGGACAAGTATTATAGGGTGTATACAAGGGAGGGGACTAATTAAATGATTGAATGTATATTGAACTTGGGTAAGAAAGGCATTGAGGACTTGGGGAGGTGCACAGAAGTGAAAAGATATAGGATTAATGGGCTGCGTATCTCTTGGGATTGTTGAAGTTAAGCTATTAGGGGGAGTGAGCTGGTAGTTGGGGTGTAATGCTTGAAAGTGATGCTTTATAGGGGTCGCACTCATTAATACCTTGGGAGTGAGCATTTGAAATGGGATTGGGAGTGTGTTTGTTGGAGAAGAGGATGTAGAGGAATTGATGAGCAAGAATTTGGGAAGGATTGTGTGTGTGGATATTGAGATTCCTAAGCATTATGACAATAATAACTTTAGAGAGGGTGTAGTGAGCAAGTATCTAAAATTTTCAAGAAATGAAGTTTAGGACTTGGTACATAACTGCAGTAAGGAGAGGCAGTAAATTGTTATAGTCTGTTAATAAGAGATTCTAAGTTAGGTGTTTTTATAGTTTGGAGTGGGGCAGTGAGTGGGGAGGGTACCTACCTCACCTTCAAGCCCAGTCCTGTGAAGAACTGGGAGAGAAAACGTAGCCTTTGAGAAAGCTTCAAAGCAGTAGGAAGCAGTAGTGAGGGAGAGCCAAGCTGGTAGTTAGAGCAAGAATGACTGTAACCAGTTGAGCTGGTGAAGAATAGTAAATAGAGGCATAGAAGGTTCTAACATTGGAAAACAGCAAAACTTAAAGTACAGATTTGGAATTTAAGTTTTATCTCTGTTTAATGTCTTTGTAGCTGTATCCCTTTTCATAGTACTTAGGATTTACAAGCATTCTCTGTATTTTAGCATCCAGAAAATTTCAGCCCCAAGACTGAAATCAGTAGGGCCTTTGCTTAATATTTCCTGGGACTCATATTGAACCGTTAATAACAAGTTGTAGCTCTGGGCATGCAGTTCAGAATAATGACAACTCCCTTGTGAACACTGCATCCCTCCCAAGTTTTTCAGGACTCCAAATCAGAGAAAAATTATAATTATAAAAAATAAGCATAGAGGTGATCTATTTCTTTTCCAGATCTATAATTTGTTTTATCTATTTTATGTTATTAAATCTAAATTACCTACTTATAACAGTGTTTTTAAAATCTTTAAAAATTCAAGAGCTCATCTTAGTTCTTAGGCACCTTTTGTAGTCTATCAGTTGTTGTTGTTCAGTGTCCCAGTAGTGTCCAACTCTTTGCAACCCCATAGACTGCAGCATGCCAGGCTTCCCTGTCCTTCACCATCTCCCGGAGCTTGCTCAGACACATGTCCATTCAGTCAGTGATGCCACCCAACCATCTCGTCCTCTGTCATCCCCTTCTCCTGCCTTTAGTCTTTCTCAGCATCAGGGTCTTTTCCAATGATTCAACTTTTCACATCCGTGGCCAAAGTATTGGAGCTTCAGCTTCAGCATCAGTCCTTCCAATGAATGTTCAGGACTGATTTCCTTTAGGATGGACTGGTTGGATCTCCTTGCAGTCCAAGGGACTCTCAAGAGTCTTCTCCAGCACCACAGTTCAAAAGCATCAATTCTTTGACACTCAGCCTTCTTTATGGTCCAAATCTCACCTCCGTACATGACTAATGGAAAAGCCAAAGCTTTGACTATATGGATCTTTGTTGGCAAAGTGATGCCTTTGCTTTTTAATATGCTGTCTAGGTTTGTCATAGTTTTTCTTCCAAGGAGCAAGCATCTTTTAATTTCATGGCTGCAGTCAGCATCTGCAGTGATTTTGGAGCCCAAGAAAATAAAGTCTGTCACTGTTTCTATTGTTCTCCAGCTATTTGCCATGAAGTGATGGGACTGGATGCCATGATCTTAGTTTTTTAAATATTGAGTTTTAAGCCAGTTTTCTTTCATCAAGAGGCTCTTTGCTTTCTGCCAAAAGAGTGGTGTCATCTGCATATCTGAGGTTGTTGATATTTCTCTGTGCAATCTTGACTGCAGCTTATGCTTCATCCAGCCCAGCATTTCACATGATGGAGTCTGCATCTAAGTTAAATAAGCAGGGTAACAATATACAGCCTTGATATACTCCTTTCGATTTGGAACCAGTCTGTTGTTCCATGTCTGGTTCTAACAGTTGCTCCTTGACCTGCATACAGATTGCTCAGGAGGCAGGTCAGGTGGTCTGGTATTCCCATCTCTTGAAGAATTTTCCAGTTTGTTGTGATCCACACAGTTGAAAGACTTAGTGTAGTGAATGAAGCAGAAGTAGATGTTTTTTTAGAATTCTCTTGCTTTTTCGGTGATCCAACGGATGTTGGCAATTTGATCTCTGGTTCCTCTGCCTTTTCTCAATCCAGCTTGAACATCTAGAAGTTCTCAGTTTACATACTATTAAAGCCTAGCTTGGAGAATTTTGAGCATTACTTTGCCAGCATGTGGGCTTCCCTGGTGGCTCAGATGGTAAAGTGTCTGCCTGCAGTGCGGGAGACCCAGGTTTGATCCCTGGGTTGGGAAGATCCCCTGGAGAAGGAAATGGCAACCACTCCATTACTCTTGCCTGGAAAATTCCATGGACAGAGGAGCCTGGTAGTCTACAGTCCATGGGGTTCCAAAGAGTCAGACACAACTAGTGACTTCATTTTGCTAGCATGTTAAATGAGTGCAATTATGATGTAGTTTGAATATTCTTATCAGCGAGGTGTATTAATCTCAGTGTCTGTTTTAGTTAGGCTTCTTTCATCTCTAAGTATCAGAAAGCCCAGTTCAAACAGCCTCACCCAATAAGGAGATTTATAACATAACTGGAGGTCCAGAAGCACAGTAGGTTTCAGAATTAGTCGGTCATTACCTTAATGAAGACACCAAGGATTTAGATTCTTTCCATTGTTCCACTCTGCTCTCCATAATGCTGGCTTTGTACCAAACAGGATTCTCTTTGTAGTTGTCTAATGGGTTGCCAGGAAGGAACCATATGTTCTACAAATAAGAAACAATCTGGCTTCCTCTTATCAGTAAGGACAAACTTAACCAGAAGCTGCCATAAAACTTCTTTTCATATTTCATTGGCACAATTTCTCTTCACTTCTGAATCAGTTTCTGGCAGTGGGACAGGCCTACCTTTGAGCTGAAGTCAGTTCCCCGGGTCACTGCCACTGAGAGTTGAATGGCATTGAAATAGATAGTGAAGCAGTCACAGTGTCTACTTTAGTTGTGTCCTAGGGCTTTGAGGTTTTTTAATTAGTCCTTTTTCCTTTATGGTTCTATAATGAGTCAAAATATGCTTAGTCATATATACTGGTATAGTTGCCCATGTTCAGAGCTTTCTATCATATAAAGCAATACAGCAATTATTAAGCATTTCTGTCTATAAAAAGAGAAAAACAAGAGTAGTGAAAAGACTGAAGATACTTGACGAATTTGAATCTCTGTCTCATTGATACCCATAATGTTTAACCTTTTTCACCTTCGGGTAATTGACTTATTTACCATTTACATGGAGACTTTAGTGATTCGATTTGTATCTCCTTTCTTAAAAAGTTGCCTGGAACATTGTGATAAAGTAGAAAGTGAGCTGGATTGTGATTAAGGTTCTATTTAATCCTAACTTCACTCCTTTCTAGTTTTGTGTTTATGGACAGATCACTTCATCTCTCAGACCTTCAACTGTCTCTCTATAAGCTGATATAATAGTACCTGTCTTCTCACCAAATTGTTCTTATAGGAGTTAAGTGATGTGATTTTCAGTTCAAGAGATTGAGTACAGAGTAGCATACAGTTTTAAATTGTTTTAATTGTTACATTAACTAAAAAGAGTTAAAGGTAGGGAAACCTAAATAACAAATGCATGATCGATGTCCGATACTGAGTGTTCAAGATGCATCAGTAGGTGATAAGGGGTGTGTGCTGCGCTCGGTTGGTCAGTTGTGACTGGCTCTTTTGTTTTTGTTGTTCAGTCGCTCAACGTCCAACTCTTTGAGACCGCATGGGCTGCAGCACGCCAGGCTTCCGTGTTCTTCACCATCTCCTGGAGTTTACTCAAACTCATGTCCATTGAGTCGGTGATGCCATCCAATTATCTCATTTTCTGTCATCCCCTTCTCCTCCTGCCGTCAGTCTTTCCCAGCATCAGGGTCTTTCCCAGTGAGTTGGCTCTTCGTTTCACCAGGCTCCTTTGTCCATGGAATTTTCCAGGCAAGAATACTGGAGTGGGTTGCCCTTTCCTACTCCAGGGAGTCTTCCTGACTCGGGCATCCAACCCATGTCTCTTTGCGTCTCCTGCATTGGCAGGCAGATTTTTTTACTGCTGGCCTACCTGGGAATCTCAAGGGATGGGTGTAACTGTTTTCAAATTAGATGCTTAATGGATAAAATAGGTATTATCATAGAACAGCTATTTAAATACTTGATTCTACCTAGTGTATCCTACCACTACTTTTCAAGTAAGTATTCCCCAGAATTTTTTTACTTCAAATTTTTGCTATGGTTTTTTGGGTCAAAAATGTTTTTGAAGATACCAACTATGGAGTACAGTTGTAAACTAAAGTGCTTTATGTGGCTTGGAGGGTATGATGGATGTATTTATTTACTCCAGTTATTGACTGTTTTCTCATATGAACTTTGTTGTCTTCCTTTCTTGATAAGAACTCTGAGGTTTCACACAGAAATGTGGGTGGAATTCTGTTGTTATTACTAAAGGAGATGTCACATATTATTGCTGAGAACTTTAAAAATCAAAACTTTGTATCTGGAGTTGAATGAAGTTAAGATGATCCTAAGGGGTTTGACTTTTAAAATAACTAATATATTTATCATGTCTTAGTTAATGTACATATTGAACTTGAATATGTTAATAAATTATAGAGTATTAAATATAGTTTATCTTTTTATTTTATTACTCTTGGTGAAACAAAGCATTTGTGCTTCTTCAATAAGTATCATTCACCTTTTTGTTTTGAGGTAGTTGCCTTTAAAAATAAGAAAGAAAACTTACATTTATCCACAAATTTGCTCATTTAAGTGTTCTTCATTCCTTTGTATAGAGTCACATTTTTGTCTACTATCATTTTTCTTATGCAAAAATTCTTCTTCATCATTTTTCATTGTCCATGTCTGCTGGTGACAGATTCTTTCATCTGTTATTTGTCTGAAAAAGTATTTCATCAACATTGAAGAAAGAAGTTTTAGTTAGGTGCTTAATTTTAGTGTGTCAGGAGTCTGCAGGACTGCCTTCCGTGTGGTGGTTCACCAGGAGGACTCTCAGGACTGAACATAGAATTGTGCTCAGGATTTATTATAGTGAAAAGATGTAAAGCCAGATTAGCAAAGGGCAAAAGTCCATGGGTAAAGTCTGGAGAAAACAAAACACAAGCTTCCAGGATTGTTCTCCCAGTAGAGTCACATAGAACATTTTGTTGTCTTCTGGTTTGCAGACCTTTTGAGGAAATATCTGTGATGATTCTTATCTTTATTGTGTGTGAATTCCTGAACTTCTTGGAAATGTGTTTGTGGTTTTCACTAATTGATATTTTCTCCACCATTATTTTTTCCAGAGCTGCCCTACCTCTTTTGTCTTCATGCTTCAGTTAAACATGTTAGATTGCTTACTGTCCCATAAGTTACTGAGACTGTTCATTTTGGGGGAAAGGATGTCTTTTTTTCCCCTTTATCTACTTTTTTTCCGTATCTTTTAGTTTGCTAATCTTTTGCGGGCTTCCCTGGTGGCTCAGATGATAAATAATCTGCCTGCAATGCAGGAATCCTAGAACGGGAAGATCCCCTGGAGGATATGGCAACACACTCCAGTATTGCTTGGAGAATTCCATGGAAAGAGGAGCCTTGTGGGCTACAGTCCATGGCTTCTCAGGTGGTGCTAGTGGTAAACAGCCAGCTTTCAGGCAGAAAGCTGAAGGACTGTCTCATTTACTGCCCTTTTAGGGCAGTAGTCTGAGATTGCAGCGTCCCGTTGTTCAGCATCAGAAAATAATTGTTTTCAATATTTTTTTATAATTTCTAGTTGTTTACACAGAAGGGTAATTTCGGATCCTTTTTTCATATCCAAAATGGAAATCTCCCTGTAAGCACTAAACTTTACGTTTTCACTATAAGCTTTTCCTTTTTCTTTTTTTCATTTATTTTTATTAGTTGGAGGCTAATTACTTTACAGTATTGTAGTGGGTTTTGTCATACATTGATATGAATCAGCCATGGAGTTACATGTATTCCCCATCCTGATCCCCACTTCCACCTCCCTCTCCACCCGATTCCTCTGGGTCTTCCCAGTGCACCAGGCCCGAGCACTGCTTTTGCTTTTTCTAAGGCAACTTTATTTCAGAATATATGCAAAAATGTCACGCCTCTCCTGTTCTTTTCTTACTGTGCTCAGAAGATAACCATGATGAATTTGATCAGGATCTCAGACTTCAAATTCTGCTCAGGTTCTTGTTGTAGTCACAAAATCTGCTATGCCTTTGATGATTATATGTATCTCTCATAGTGGATTGGGGCTCTAAATAGAGTGAGGCAAGTGGGGCATTTAGGGTACAAAATGTATGGAGGCACTCACACTCAGGTGCCAGCCCTACACTTGAACAGCCTTTGGAATCAGTGCCTCCTTAAATTTTGTGCCTGTATACCTTGCTTTCTTCACTTTATTTTAAGCTTTACAGGGGATATTCCAGACAAAGATAATTTTCATTACCTAGGACCTTGGTTCAAAATCACTATTAAGTCTAGATCATGTATTTCCTTTAGTGTAGGTTTCAGTTTTTTTTTTTTTTTTTTTTAATCTTCATAATTATTTTAACTTCTCTCCAGCCACTTATTTTCTTGTAGGAACTGTGATAAAGTCTAATGTAACATGTCAGTTCCTCAGGATTGGCTGAGAAATGGGAGAAAGAAAAGAGTATCTGAGGTGGCAAATACTGTTCCATAGAGCCAACCATGTATACTGAAGGCTTACATGTTTTTAGGTTAGTTTGTCCTGGCCCTGGAGATGGATGGCTCTCCCCACCTGGGCCAGATTCTGTTAGTTCCATGTGTGCCATTACCCACCGGGCTTGCAACCTTGTTTGCAGTTTGAGAGTTCCAAGCTAACCTGTCTTGGCTTCAGAAATGAGTCTTGTTTCTAGTAGGAGAATTTTAATCAGGGTCAGAGACACAGTTACACTCTGATGATGAGAAAAATAAAGCTTTTGATCTCATATGGAATGTACTCTTTTTGAGTTCTTTTGACTCTTGACCCATTGTTGGATTGCTTTGTGGTACAGCTGAAATGTAAAAGGAATTCCTCTTTCTTCATCTTGAAATATTAGAGAAGACCAGAAAGAAGTACAGGTGAAATAAGTCATGGGGCCATTTGTTTATCTGAAACTGAGCTAAGCCTTGGAGAGAAGGCAAAAACATTCATTCTTATATTTTTCAGTCCAGATTGCTAGGGTTAGTCAGATATGAATCTAGTGTGAGTTATAGTGAAAAGTGATTTTACCTGGAATGGCCTCTGTTAAATGACTTTCTATCTGGTGCAGTGGTCTTAGGTATCTATTTGATGGTTCAGAGGTTCTAAAACATTGAACTTGTATGCACAGAATAAACAGCCTCATGTTACTACTGCTTTGGATCCTAAATTTTCTTTAATTGATTATTATTGATTTCTTGTTTTTTTTTTCCTTTTTTTCTCTCCAAGAATGTTAGTACATTTGTACCATCTTCAAAGCACTTTTATAATAGATTGGAATGTAAAAATCCCCAATCTTGAAGGAAGGTGCTTTTACAGTCAAGTCTTCATAGACTTATGCAGTGGTACCTTTCTTTAATTGTTGAGTGAAATAATACATCATTATGATAGAAAACAGTGGACTTAGATTTGAAAGAACTGAGTTTAGTCAAGGTTGAGCCATTTATAGCTTTGTGACCTTGAGCAAGTCAGTTAATCTCTTTGAGACTCAAAATGTTTTCCATTTGTAAAAAGTGTAAGTGTGTGGGAGAGTTTGTGATAATATCTGTCTGCTTATTATACTTGTCAGTATGAAGATCATAAATAAAGATGTGAAAGCACTTTGGAAAATGTGTAAAACACTACAAATAAAAATGTAAAACTATATTTATAAAATTTCTGTATCTCAGTTCAATTAAGTCCTGTTCTTTGGGAGACTATGTGAATGTAGTTTCATCTAAATAGTTTATTTTCTTTATCATTGATAGTTTAGGAAAAGGAAAATGAAGAAGATATAGATTAGGAAATGGATGGAAAACATATGATGATGTCTTAGGTAAAGGTTATAAGTTACCTATGGAACTTCCCAGGTGGCTCAGCAGTGAAGAATCCACCTGCCAATGCAGGAGTGTGTATGGGTTTGATCCCTGGGTTGGGAAGAAACCCTGGAGAATGAAATGGCAACCCACTGCAGTATTCTTGCCTGGAAAATCCCAATGATAGAGGAACCTGGTGAGCTACAATCCCTGGGGTTGGAAAAGAGTTGTGCATAATTTAGTGATTATACAACAACAAGTTACTGATGAGAAAATTTATAAAAATCTCCCTAAAAAAAATTTTTTTTTTACTAATACACATTGAAATTTTTACTTACTCTCTTTTCTACTCCTACATTTTGTAAATTCGTTTTTTTTTTTTTTTTTTTTTTAAACAAAAAGTTAGAAAAAAACAGCAAACCAGTTACATTCTGTGGGTTTTCCACTTTGGATTATCTATGGAAAGTTATTTTTAAAATCAATCTAATTGTTCCTTTTGTCTAGCATGATTCTGGACTACTCTTCCCCTCCTAATTAGTATGTAGTATGGGCAATTCAAACTAATTTAATATAAGCCCAGTATGACTGTAATTAGGGAGTTATATCTGTCACAATGTAATCACACTGATTGAAATATGAATGTAATATTTTGGTACCTTTGAAGTTATTCAAATTACTCCCCTGTATTAGAATGGATCAGTGAGCAAATCTCCTTGGTTGCTTTAGTCTTTCATTAAACAAAAATGTATACAGTGCATACTACTGCCAGGTACTGTTCCACAACACTCAGTTCAGTTCAGTTGCACAGTCGTGTCCAAACCTTTTTGACCCTGTGCACTGCATCATGCCAGGCTTCCCTGTCCATCACCAACTCCTGGAGCCTGGAGCCTGTTCAAACTCATGTCCATCAAGTCAGTGATGCCATCCACCCATCTCATCATGTCGTCCCCCTTCTCTTCCTGTCTTCTATCTTTCCCAGCATCATGGTCTCCCAATGAGTCAGTTCTTTGCATCAGGTGGCCCAAGTATTGGAGCTTCAGCTTCAGCATCAGTCCTTCCAATGAATGTTCAGGACTGATTTCCTTTAGGATGGACTGGTTGGATCTCCTTGCAGTCCAAGGGACTCTGAGGAGTCTTCTCCAACACCACAATTCAAAAACATCAATTCTTTGGCGCTCAGCTTTCTCTATGATCCAACTCTCACATCCATACAAGACTACTGGAAAACCTTAGCTTTGATTGGATGGACCTTTGTTGGCAAAGTAATATCTCTGCTTTTTAACATGCTGTCTAGATTGGTCATAGCTTTTCTTCCAAGGAGCAAGTGTCTTTTAATTTTATGGCTGCAGTCAGCATCTGCAGTGATTTTGGAGCCCAAGAAAATAAAGTCTGTCACTATTTCCATTGTTTCCCCATCTATTTGCCATGAAGTGATGGGACTGGATGTCATGATCTTAGTTTTTTGAATGTTGAGTTTTAAGCCAGCCTTTTCACCTTCCTCTTTCATTTTCATCAAGACTCTCTTGTAAGTTCCCCTTTACTTTCTGCCATAAGAGTGGTGTCATCTGCATATCTGAGGTTGTTGATATTTCTCTCTGCAACCTTGATTGCAGCTTGTGCTTCATCCAGCCCAGCATTTTGCATGATGTACTCTGCATCTAAGTTAAATAAGCCGGGTGACAATAACAATTAATCAAAAAAAAAAAAAAAAAAGCCTTGATGTACTCTTTTTCCAATTTGGAACCAGTCCATTGTTCCAGGTCTGTTTCTAACAGTTGCTTCTTGACCTGCATACAGATTTCTCAAGAGGCAGGTCAGGTGGTCTGGTATTCCCATCTCTTGAAGAACTTTTCACATTTTGTTGTGATCTACACAGTCAAAGGCTTTGGCATAGTCAGTAAAGCAAAAGTAGATATTTTTCTGGAATTCTCTTGCTTTTTTCTGTGATCCAGTGGCTGTTGGCAATTTGATCTCTGGTTCCTCTGCCTTTTCTAAATCTAGTTTGAACACATGGATGTTCTTAGTTCATATTACTGTTGAAGCCTGGCTTGGAAAATTTTGAACATTACTTTGCTAGCATGTGAGATGAGTGCAATTGTGCAGTAGTTAGAACATTCTTTAGCATTGCCTTCCTTTGGGATTGGAATGAAAACTGACCTTTTCCAATCCTGTGGCCACTGCTGAGTTTTCCAAATTTGCTGGCACATTGCGTGCAGCACTTTCACAGCATCATCTTTTAGGACTTGAAATAGCTCAGCTAGAATTCCATCACTTCCACTAGCTTTGTTCGTAGTGATGCTTCCTAAGGCCCACTTGAGTTTGGACTCCAGGATGTCTGACTCTAGGTGAGTGATCACACCATAGTGATTATCTGGGTCATTAAGATCTTTTTTGTATAGTTCTTCTATATATTCTTGCCACCTTTTCTTAATATCTTCTGCTTCTGTTAGGTTCATACTGTTTCTGTCCTTTGGTGTGCCCATCTTTGCATGAAATGTTCCTTTGGTATCTCTAATTTTCTTGAAGAGATCTCTAGTCTTTCCCATTCTGTTGTTTTCCTCTGTTTCTTTTCATTGATCACTGAGGAATGCTTTCTTGTATATCCTTGTTTTTCTTTGGAACTCTGCATTCAAATGGGTCTATCTTTCCTTTTCTCTTTTGCCTTTAGCTTGTCTTCTTTTCCCAGCTGTTTGTAAGCCCTCTTCAGTCAACCATTTTTCCTTTTTGCATTTACTTTTCTTGGTGATGGTCTTGATCACTGCCGCCTGTACAGTGTCACAAACCTCCATCCGTAGTTCCTCAGGCACTCTATCAGATCTAATCCCTTATTTCTCACATCCACTGTATAATCATAACGGATTTGATTTAGGTCATACCTGAGTGGTCTAGTGATTTTCCCTACTTTCCTCAGTTTAAGTCTGAATTTGTCAATAAGGAGTTCATGATCTGAGCCATAATCAGTTCCCCGTCTTGTTTGTGCTGACTGTATAGAGCTTCTCCATCTTTGGCTGCAAAGAATATAATCAATTTGATTTCAGTATTGACCATCTGGTGATGTCAATGCCATGAGCTGTGCATTATTTTGGCAAAACTCTGTTATCCACAACACTCTGCAACATTAAACAAAATAGACATAACTTTGACTTCAAAACTCTGACTTCAGTGGAACTTTTGTGAAGATTTTACCTTTTAAATTGAAAAGAGAAACCGTTGGAGTCTTTGAGCAGAGTGGTCACATGGCCTGTGTTATGTTTATTAAGGATTACCATTAGTGGGCAAATTGGGGGTTAAGGCAGACATAGATCATTTAGGAGACTAAAAGTGAACTTGATAGCAGTGGAGATGGTAATACATGCTTGATTAAAAGTAAAGCCAAGAGGTTTTGCTGATAGATAAGAGATAAGAAATAGAAGGAGAGAGAAACTAGGGCTTACACTTGATTTTTGGTCTGAGCTACTAGAAGCTTAGTGTTTTCATTTACTAAGATGGGAAAGACTGTGGAAGAGGAGCAGGTTTGTGAGTTGGGTTGTGGTGAGGTTAATTGGAAGTTTGGTTTTGAACATGTTAAAAAAAATGTCCAAGTGAAAAATGTTGAGTAGGTAGTTGGTTGTACTCAGTTCAGTTCAGATGCTCAGTCGTGTCCGACTCTTTGCGACCCCATGAATCGCAGCATGCCAGACCTCCCTGTCCATCACCAACTCCTGGAGTTTACTCAAACTCATGTCCATCAAGTCGGTGATGCCATCCAGCCATCTCATCCTCTGTCGTCCTCTCCTCCTCCTGCCCCCAATCCCTCCCAGCATCAGGGTCTTTTCCAATGAGTCAACTCTTTGCATGAGGTGGCCAAAGTATTGGAATTTCAGCTTCAGCATCAGTCCTTCCAGTGAACACCCAGGACAGAGCTCCTTTAGGATGGACTGGTTGGATCTGCTTGCAGTCCAAGGGACTCTCAAGAGTCTTCTCCAACACCACAGTTCAAAAGCATCAATGTTTCGGCGCTCCACTTTCTTCACCGTACAACTCTCACATCCATACATGACCACTGGAGAAGCCATAGTCTTGAGTAGACGGACCTTTGTTGGCAAAGTAATGTGTCTGCTTTTTAATATGCTATCTAGGCTGGTCATTACTTTCCTTCCAAGGAGTAAGCGTCTTTTAATTTCATGGCTGCAGTCACCATGTGCAGTGATTTTGGAGCCCCCCAAAATAAAGTCTGACACTGTTTCCCCATCTATTTCCCATGAAGTGATGGGACCAGAATCCATGATCTTAGTTTTCTGAATGTTGAGCTTTAAGCCAACTTTTTCACTCTCCTCTTTCACTTTCATCAAGAGGCTTTTTAGTTCCTGTTCACTTTCTGCCATAAGGGTGGTGTCATCGGCATATCTGAGGTTATTGATATTTCTCCCGGCAATCTTGATTCCAGCTTGTGCTTCTTCCAGCCCAGCATTTCTCATGATGTACTCTGCATATAAGTTAAATAAGCAGGGTGACAATATACAGCCTTGACGTACTCCTTTTCCTATTTGGAACCAGTCTGTTGTTCCATGTCCAGTTCTAACTGTTGCTTCCTGACCTGCATACAGGTTTCTCAAGAGGAAGGTCAGGTGGCCTGGTATTCCCATCTCTTGAAGAATTTTCCACAGTTTATTGTGACCCGCACAGTCAAAGGCTTTGGCATAGTCAATAAAGCAAAAATAGATGTTTTTCTGGAACTCTCTTGCTTTTTCAGTCATCCAGTGGATGTTGGCAATTTGATCTCTGGTTCCTCTGCCTTTTCTCAAACCAGCTTGAACATCTGGAAGTTCATGGTTCATGTATTGCTGAAGCCTGGCTTGGAGAATTTTGAGCATTACTTTACTAGCGTGTGAGATGAGTGCAATTGTGCGGTAGTTTGAGCATTCTTTGGGATTGCCTTTCTTTGGGATTGGAATGAAAACTGACCTTTTCCAGTCCTGTGGCCACTGCTGAGTTTTCCAGAGGACAGTCATGGAGACAGGAATAGGCTATTTATCTATCTAGAAATAATTTTGAGAATCATCAGTTTGTATGTGGTAATAAAGACCTCAGACTGGAGGAGCCCATGAAGGGAGTGAGTACAGATGGAAGTATTCTGCACTCAGTTTCATACTGTAGATTTTTGCCCACACCAAGCAGTTCTTGGATACCAGCTGGGGTCTTCCAGTTCAGCTCAAGATTGACTATCTTGAGACAGCATCATATTCTTCAGGTTAAGAGCTTAGTTCTACAGGAGTACTCCTGTCCCCACTTCAGATGTCAGTCACAAGCCCAAGTTTCCATCTGTGTTTCTGACCCACCAGCTATAGATTAGGGTTTCCAACACCCTCATCTTTGAGTTTGGTTAATTTCCTAGACTGGCTCATAGAATTAAGTAAAGTAAGAATTTTACTTACTAGATTTCTGGTTTATTACAAAAAGATAGAACTCAGGAACAGCCAGATGGAAGCAATACACAGGGCAAGTACGGGAAAAGGGCACAGAGTAAGGGCACAGTGTATCCATGTCCCTTCAGAGTATGCCACTTTCCCCAAATCTCCACGTATTCACCCACCTGGAAGGTCTCTGAAATTCTCCTGTTGGATTTTTATGGCAACTTCATTACATGGGCACAGTTGATGAAATTATTGACAGTTGGAGACCGATTCAATGTCCAGTCCCTCTACCCTCCCTGAAAATTCCAGCCCTCTAATCACATAGTCCCAACTAGCCCCCATCTATAGATGTTTTCCTAGTCACCTTACTTCATTAACATAACAAAAATATCTTATATAGCTGTCATCTCTTAGGAAATTCCAAAATTCCAAGAGTTTTAGAAAATCTTTGTCAGAAACAGGGACCAACACTAAGTAAATATATATATATATATATATATATATATATATATATAATATATATATAATTCTTATTCTAAGTCACAGTATCAGAAGGGACAGGAGGTCCAAGGACAGAGATCTAGAGCATTTCTATATTTAGAGGGTAGAGAAATGAGGAATCAGCAAAAGAGAGTAAATGAGATTGTGGTGTTCTGGAGCCATGTATTTTAAGGAAGAAGTTATTTGTTTTAGCTGCTGGTCATAGGTAAAGTAAGAGGAAGACTAAGAATTGGTCATTGTTTTTAGCAATATGGAAGTCATTGGAGACTTTCATAAGGGCAAGTTTGGCACATCCACATAAATTGATGTGGATACAAGAGAAAATGAGATATGGTGATGTGAGTATTGATAACACTTTTTAGCTTTATTATAAATGGGGAGCTTACGCACATGGCATGTAGAGTTAAGGGAGGGGCTTTTTTGTGTTAAAATGTGGAATGGGAATGATCCAGGTTCAGTTCAGTTCAGTTCAGTTGCTCAGTTGTGTCCAACTCTTTGTGACCCCATGAACCGCAGCACTCCAGGCCTCCCTGTCCATCACCAACTCCTGGAGTCCACCCAAACCCATGTCCATCGAGTCAGTGATGCCATCCAACCATCTCATCCTCTTTCATCCCCTTCTCCTCCTGCCCTCAATCTTTCCCAGCATCAGGGTCTTTTCCAGTGAGTTAGCTCTTTGCATCAGGTAGTCAAAGTACTGGAGTTTCAGCTGCAACATCAATTCTTGCAATGAACACCCAGGACTCATCTCCTTTAGGATGGACTGATTGGATCTCTTTGCAGTCCAAGAAAGAGAATATTTGACAGTGCAGTAGAGATAAGAGAGAATTACTAAGCAATTTCCTTGAGAGAAAATTGGAGTCTAATGGGAGAAAATTAGGATCTAGTGGGAGAGAATTGGTATCTAGTATACAGTAGAAGGGTTGGCCACATCCTATCTTGGAACATGGACCAGTTTATTCATAATTAGTGATAGAATTCCATAATAAAATGATGATATGTAGTCTAGTGTAGGTTGAGTCTACTGCACTAATATAACTAAAATTATACTGTATGCAATGCTAGAGATCTCTTTGACTCTTATGCTACCTGTAAATGTTTGTACATTTTTGAAGTTGGGAGATGAATAATCATCTCTTTCCTCTATGTTCCAGTCTTACTGGATGACCTATAGTTTCCTAAACTGGCCATTATATTAGTATTTCCTACTTTTATGCTTATAACTCACACTTCTCCCTTTTAAAGAACTTTAATGCCTGTTTACTTCTGACACAAAACCTTTTTTGTGTCTGTACCTTACCCTCCATATGTGCAGTTCTGTCAAAGAGCCTAAAATACTTCATTGCATTTATTTACATGTCTCTCAGCCATTACTAGATTGTTAATACCTTGAACCTATACATTATGCAACTCTTGGTTTCTTCAGTATAGTGTTTTTATTCATTGCTACATAACCTATCTTAGTTACCTATTGCTGCATAATAAATTACATCAAAACTGAGCACAAAATGACATTTATTATTTCACAGTGGGCCAGGAATGAAAAAATGGCCTAGGCGAGTCTCTTGTGCATGCTGTCTGTCCGACTCTTTGCAACCCTACGGACTGTAGCCCACCAGGCTTCTCTGTCCCTGGAATTTTCCAGGCAAGAATACTGGAGTAGGTTGCCATTTCCTTCTCCAGGGTATCTTCCCAACCTAGAGATCAAACCCAAGTCTCCTGCATTAGCAGGCAGATTCTTTACCACTGAGCTTCCCAGGTGGGTCTCTCATAAGACAGAAATCAATGTGTTGACTCGGTTTGCATTACTCTAAAAGCTTGCCATGGAAGGATCCACTTCTAGCTCACTCACATGGTTGTTGCCAGAATTCATTTCCCCATTGGGCTGCTGGCCAGGGGCTTCCTGTGGTTCCTTACCACATGGACCTCTCCTTAGAGCATCTCCCTTCAAGCAAGCACATGAGAGGGCAAAAAAGAGTGCCAGTAAAGAAGAATACTAGCAAGAAGGACATCACAATTTTATAATGCAGTCACAGACAGATGACATCCCATTACTTTTGCCATATTTTATTCTTTAGAAGGAAATCTCAAAATCCATCCCACACTCAAAGGAGTAGGGGGTTACACAAGCATGTGAATACCAGGAAGCAGGGATCATTGGAGGTGCATCTAGGAAGTCTGTCACCCAGTCCTCAGACCCTGGTATTGTAGAATGCTTCTCGTGTTGAGTGAATTAACCTTTTCCCAGTCATACATAATAGGTAGCATACATTTGTATGAGGGCTGGCCAATGCTGAGAATTCAGTTTGAGGCTATCAAATGGTAACTTGCTACAAAGGGATTCTTTTATCCCATGTTCCTAGTGTCATTAATGATGTGCTTTTATGAAGTAACTTAATATTTAGTGAAAAGGTAAAATCATTTTATATTTATGAAACCAGGAATGCTATTTAAGAAAATCAGAATATGTGTAGTATATAATTTGATGAGAATTCCAGAAATAGTCTAATAGCAAGCTATATTTTGAGATAATTCAAGCTTTCCAGTCATTGCCAACACATATGTCATTTTATGACCTGTATAGATATAGCAGTATATCAAACTCTGTGGAATTAAAGTATAGCTAAAATTGAAACTTACTGTAGAATAATCTTTCCTTACAAAAATAAGCCCGTAATAATTGGACTAAATATCAGATCATGGATTCAGATTTTTTTTTTTTTTGCATAGTTTCAATGTCAAGGCAATTTAATTTTTAGAAGAGAACTAAGGAATCTCATCCTAAATTTGTAGTATACCAGATATTAGGAATGATTTTTCCAACCATAACTTTCTACAGATGAGGAAATGGCTATCCAGTAATGTGCCCGAGCTTGCTGGTAACAAAGCCAGTGCCAGATCCCAGGCTTACTGATTCCATTAAGTGCATTGTACCATGCCACATTGCCAGTAATAAACCATACTGGAACCATTTAGGGGATCTTTAAAAATACTTATGCCTAAAAAAAAAAAAATACTTATGCCTGTCCCATCCTCAGACATTTTGAGTTAATTGCTATCCAGTGGAACTTGATCATTGGGATTTTTAAAAGCGCCGAGTTTGGGAACTGTTCCATAAGGAGTTAGTGTGCTTAAGGACTTGGAACCAGAGTGAAATCAATAGTACAGACTTCTGTCCATTCTGATTCCTTCATCATGTGTTTAGCTAGGTTTTATCTGGGCAGCAAGAGACATCTTTACCTTGAGAAATAGCCAAGAGTTCTGCTGAACAAAGGGTTTCATTAAAGTTGTTTTCTTCACTCACTAGTGTATATTTTGTAAATGAGATAGCCTGTGACAAAATTCTTCTTAATCATGAAATAGGAGAACAGTTTTTTGACACTGATCAGACAAGGAGAAAGTCTTTTGCCATCTGTGTTGTAGCATACTCTGCTGTTGTTTTAACTAGATAAAATTCTAATTACTGTTAAACAGATTGTTTATGATGTTGTTTTTAATACTTTTAGGGTAAGTATATAAATATCAGGAGGCAAAGAAATGGTTCCAGATTTAAAAACAAAAGACTTTTCTTTTGAAAGTTAGTCAGAATTTGCCACACTGGTTGGTTTAATAGCACATTTCTGTGTATATCCTTCATACTGCATGTTGTAAGGAATGTGAAATTTGCAGTTTGGTTATCATCATTCTGTGGTGCTGTCATGTACTTTTCGGTAAAATGCTGACCAAGCATTGTAACTAGCAAACACTAATTCATGCTGGGTAAGTAACATTTGTTTCAAGATATCCCTTTTTTTAAAGAAAAATAAGAGCTTTCCTTCATAATGACAGGTATGAAACTGGAGTAGAAGAGTCAAGAATAGGAGATTGTGATCGGATTGAAACTTCTAAGAATTTTAGATCTTTTATTGAAGTTGTGTCAGGGTGATAGCGAGAGGTTGTATTTGAGTTGCTAGAGTAAGAGGTTAAAGGGGATGTTAGTTTTCTATTCCTGCCGTAGCAAATCACTACAGATTTAGTGGTTTAAACAACAGAAATGTGTTATCTGACAGTTCTGTAGGTCAGTAGGATAATATCAGGATCCCACTAGACTAAAATCAAGTTTTCATCAGGATAGTATTCCTTTCTAGAGGCTATAGGGCAGGTATTTTTTCCTTGCAGTTGGGGGATTTACATCATGGATTTACATCCCCCAACTGATTTACATCTCAGCTGGTATCAGATGAGAGCCCTTCCCAGCTCCTAGAGACCACTCTCATTCCTTGCTTTATGGCCTTCCCCTGCTTTCAACGCCAGCAACAGCAGGTCAGGTCTCTTTCATGGTTCCCCTATCTCCTCTTTATCTCCTCAGTCATATCTGTCTGACCCACTGTCTGTCTTTCTCTTCAGCTTCAAAGGACTCATGTGATTAGATTAGACCTAGTTGAATAATCCTAGATAATCTCCCCATCTTGGTGTCCTTAACCTTAATTATAACAGGAAGTCTTTTTTGCCAAGTAAAGAAGGCTTGGCTTGGGGGTAGGAGGGGGAAAGGACAGACACCTTTGTAGGGCCATTATTCTGCTTATCAGAAGGGGCTAGGTCACTGAAGGAAGCCAAGTAACAGTATTGACATAGCTGTTGAAGGTCTTCATTTAGCCAGAAAATAATTTTTGAATTATTTGTGCTAAGCGTTGCAGCAAGCAATAAGCAACTGGGCTTATTGTGGTAAACAGACAAGACATGACCCAGTTCCTACCCTTGTATATAGCCGTATACCTACAAAAACAAGCAGTGCTTTATAAAGGATTCTTCACATATTTCATAGTTACATGAATTCTCTGAAAACAGAGAGGAGTTTTGAGTTCAGCAATCCAGACTCAGATGATAATGTAGAATTTAATCAGATACCTACTGAAAACTTTTTTAAAAGGCATTAAGAATTATTGTATTCCATTTTTCTTTTCTCAGTAAAAACGCTGAAGTGCTAAAGGCAGTTACAAATGTTATCTTGAAATGGCAAACTTCTGGTTTCTTCTCCCTGGATTCAATAGCCAGAAAGTAATTATTTACCCAATTAAAAAAGAAATCGGCAGTTGCTTTAAATCAGTATTCATCAATAGTGAAGAATTGACAACCAAGAAGCACATTAAAGTAAACTTTCAATATAGTTTTTATGTGGCTGGGTGGACGTTTAAAATAACAAAAAGATGTTCTATTTGTAAACACTGCTCTTGGAGCTATCTTCCTCATATACAGTTTGTATTGTGTTCCCACTGTGTGCTGGGTATCAGCTTACTCTTTATGGGAAACCATAGGATTCTTTTTTTTTTTTTTTTTTCCAATCAAAATTTATTGAGCATCAACTAGGTGCCCAACACTGGAAATACAACAGTGAACAAGATGGACACTCTATCTGCCCTCATGAGCTTACAATCTAGTAGCCAGCCAGCCAATTACATCCATAATTTAAACATTACTATTGTGATAAGTGCTCTTAAATAGGCCTGGTGCTAAGAGATTTAACAGAAAGACTTGACCTACATTGAGAAATCAGACAAGGTCTCCGTGAGGAAGAAACACTTAGGAATGGCAAGGTGGGAAATGGAAGAATGCTGCAAGCAGAGAGACTAGCCTGTGTGCTGGCTCTGAGGCAGGAAGACATTTAGTGAACAGAAAGCCAGCCAAAATGACTGGAACATTGGGAATGACGGGGGGTGATGCCAAGCAGAGGCTGATTTATGCAAGGTCTTTGGTTTTAAGACTTTATTCCAAAGGCAACTGGAAACCACTGAAGAATCTGCAGGAGGAAAGTTAGATGCTTAAGTTTGTTTTTCAGAGCTCACTCTGCTGTGTGTGGAAGTTGTTGTTTAGTCACTAAGTTGTGTCCAACTCTTTATAAAGACCCCATGGACTGTAGCCTACTAGGCTCCTTTGTCCATGGGATTTTCCAGGTAAGAATACTGGAGTGGGTTGTCATTTACTTCTCCAAAACCACAGGATTCTTATCAGTTGCTTAAAGACTTGTAAAGACAGTTATTTTTAATTTTTTCGGTGATGGTCAGGGTTACAATTGTATATTATGTAGTTTCCAGAAGCAGCAGAGGGGGAACTTTAATAATAATAATGGGTTGGAGTAAGTATAGGTATGTAAGATTTATAGATAATATTGTTGTCATTGTTAGTCTCTAAGTTGTGTCCAACTCTTTTGTGACCTCATGGGCTGTAGCCCGCCAGGTTCCTCTGTCCTTGGGATTTGCCATTTCTTCCTCCAGGGGATCTTCCAGATGCACATATCAAACCCTCCTCTCCCGCATCGGCAGGTGGATTCTTTACCACTGAGCCACCAGGGAGGCCCCATAGATAATATATGATCAGTCTCTCAGACAACATACCTAGGCATTAATTTCAGAGGTAACCATCACAGAAGTTTTTATCAGAACTGTTGGTGAGGGGCTATAAATATACTTGTTACATAAGTTTGAGCTACAAAGTGTAAATATCACATGAAGTCTTAGGATACCTTCTTAATTGCAATAAATACCAAGCTCTGTATCCAGAATTCCTTCATGACTCTTTGGCAGTTTAACATTATTTATGGATAATGTGCTATCAACATGACTCTCCAAATAGCCTAAATATATTTATACAAGATTTCATTTCTGATCAAATTTTGTAGTGGATGGAAAATTTATTTGATTGGCCTGTATAAAGGGGATTTTGTCATATTGTGTTTGGGTGATATTAACTTGAGTGAAGGAAGATGATAGCTAATTCTATTTTATTGAGGTGGTTTAATGTACTGTATACAACCTTTAAGAGTTTAAGGCATTAGGAAGATCTCCTGGAGAAGTTCATGGCAACTCACTCCAGTGTTGTTGCCTGGAGAATCCCATGGACAGAGGAACCTGGAGGGCTACTGTCCATGGTTGCAAAGAGTTGGACACAACTGAAGTGACTGAGCACACATACACAATGTTTGAAAGTTTAATATACTAGATAATGTTGATTTCTGCAGACTTTTTTGTTTTTTTGATGCTTCATTGTCTTAGGAACATCTATGCTATTGGATTTAGTTCATATGCATAGATTCTTATTAAATGGAAACGTTTGAAGAAAGCTGGAAGTATAACAGTGAATCCTTCAATAATAAAAATGACTGAGGTTCTCTTGTTTCTTTTACAAAGAGAGGGGAAAATATCCTCCATGGTTTTTGACATTAAAATATCAGAATAACTTAAATGTATGCAATGACGTGGGAGACAGATGAAATTTACTGACTTAACTGAAAGCTTTTGACAGGTCCATTGCATCTTTAGAAGTCAGATTTGAATTATTAAAGTAGGCTTTGTTTAGTACATTGAACATCTACTGAGAAGATTACATGGAGGAATAAACATACAGATTTACAGTAGGCGGTGTTTTAATGGATTATCAAAATTTAATTGGCCTTACTGAACCATCACAGTAACTGCACACAAATGGCTTCAGTTAGAAAGGGTATGGTTCCATGTGTAAGTCATATATTTTTCCAAATGAGTTTCTGGGGAAAATAAAGCTGAATTCTTAAAACAAGCCATTTTACTTCTAGTTGAATGCAGTATTAGAAAAACAAAGGCCTTTAGGCAAAAACTGTTCCTCATAGAGATTTTTGTTTTCCATTTGAAATTAGTGTGATTGCAGACTGGCTTTAAAAAAAAAATATGATTTTTTTCAATAAAATACAGCAATGCGAAATTGTTGCTTACTAGCACAACTGAGAACAATTATATCCTTAAAAATAACTAATCATTGTTTTATTTAAATATAAGTAGTGACTAAATATGATTTTTAAAAAATAAAACCTAAGATGAACTTAGAAATCATATAGATTAAATAATATGATAAAGATGTTCAAGAAGGATAGTACCTTTGCACTTAAGATTTTTTAAATTCCTATAGTTGTGGATTTGAATGTTTTGTGCTGTGTATGCATAATATAATGGAAGCTTATAGTACTACTATGTTAGTTGATATAAGACAAACTCTTGCAGAAGAGTAGAATTAATTCTGAAATGTTATCTGGTTTACATTCTTATTTTACTCTGTCCTAATTATTCAAATAAAACAATTTTTTTCCCTGATAATAAGGGTGGAAACAAATGATTGACCTTTTCATTTTTAGAATGCTCTCTATGCAGTTGAGGAAGAACTAATTACATTTTTTCACTCCCTGGAATTCTTTGACTGTACATCAGTATTTTTAAAGAAGAAGAAAAACTTTAATGAAAATTTTTTATGATGCCATTAAGTAGATGCCAGGATTTACCCTTCAGTTAGGTAGGGTTATGATTGTTAGCAGATTAGACTCTTCTGCCCGTGGTGCACTGCCTAAAGTAACTGATGATAAGGCTATTGCTCCTCCAGTGATTCTACATGTCAGGACTAAGCTGAGACAGTTGTCACTTGTTATCTTAAAAGTCAGCAGAATAAACAAGAGGGTTTTTACAGACTATAAAAATCCAAGCTAAACCTCCTGGGAAAACTTTGATGACTTAAAGTATCAGAATTTTTAAAAATAAAACATACAGTAAAATTGACCATTTCTGTGTACAGTTGATGAATTTTAACATGTGTATAGGTTCATGTAACCATCATGAATACACAGTCAGCATCCAGACGCTTCCATATAAACTGCTTGGTGCTATTACTTTGTAGTTGCACCATCCCACCCCACCCGTTACCCTTGGCACACCCTGCTATTTTAGTTTTGTCTTATGAAAAATGGCCATTGAATGGAATCATATAGAATGTAGCCATTTGAGACTATTATGCATGCATACACTCAGCATAATGCCTTAAGATTTTTCTGCATTGTTTTGTGTATCAGTATTTCTTTCTTTTTTATTGGTGAGTGGTATTCATTTGGGTTGGATGTACCACAGTTTGTTTATCTGTTCATTTGTTAAAGGATTTTGAGTTGTTTCAAGTTTTCAGCTATTTTGAGTAGAGATGTAGTAAACATTGGTGTAAGGCTTCTGTGTGAATGTGAGTTTTCATTCTCTTTGGTAAATACATAGTAGTGGGACTGCTGGATCATATGGTAAGAATATAATTTAAGTTTATAAGAAATTGACAAACTGTTTTCTAAGGTGGCTTTTAATCAGTCTGCTCAGTCACTCAGTAGTGTCTGACTCTTTGTGACCCCATGGACTTCAGCACGCCTTTCTTGTCCATCACCAACTCCCAGGGCTTGTTCAAACTCACATCCATCATGTTGGTGATGCCATTCAACCATCTCATCCTCTGCTGTCTCCTTCTCATCCTGCCTTCAATCTTTCCCAGCATCAGGGTCTTGTCCACTGAGTCAGTTCTTTGCATCAGGTGGCCAAAGTATTGGAGTTTCAGCTTCAGCATCAGTCCTTCCAATGAACACCCAGGACTGATCTCCTTTAGGATGGACTGGTTGGATCTCCATGTAGTCCAAGGGACTCTCAGGAGTCTTCTCCAACACCACAATTCAAAAGCATCGATTCTTCGGCGCTCAGCTTTCTTTAAGGTCCAACTCTCACACCCACACAAGACCACTGGAAAAACCACAGCTTTGACTAGACGGACCTTTGTTAGCAAAGTAACGTCTCTGCTTTTTAATATGCTGTCTAGGTTGGTCATAGGTTTTCTTCCAAGGAGCAAGTGTCTTTTAATTTCACGGCTGCAGTCAACATCTGCAGTGATTTTGGAGCCCGAGAAAATAAAGTCTGTCACTGTTTCCATTGTTTCCCCATCTATTTGCCATCAAGTGATGGGACCAGATGCCATGATCTTAGTTTTTTGAATGTTGAATTTTAAGCTAGTGTTTTCACTCTGCTCTTTCACTGTCATCAAGAGGCTCTTTAGTTCTTTGCTTTCTGCCATAAAGGTGGTGTCATCTGTGTATCTGAGGTTATTGATATTTCTCTCTGCAGTCTTGATTTCAGCTTGTGCTTCATCCAGCCCAGCATTTCTCATGAGGTACTCTGCATCTAAGTTAAATAAGCAGAGTGACAATATACAGCCTTGATGTCTCCTTTCCCAATTTGGAACCAGTCCATTGTTCTATGTCTGGTTCTAACAGTTGCTTCTTGACCTGCATACTGGTATTCCCATCTCTTGAAGAATATTCTACAGTTTGTTGTGATCCACACAGTCGAAGGCTTTGGTGTAATCAGTAAAACAGAAGTAGATGTTTTTCTGGAATTCTCTTGCTTTTTCTATGATCCAGCAGCTGTTGGAAATTTGATCTTTGGTTCTTCTGCCTTTTCTAAATCCAGCATGAACGTCTAGAACTTCTTGGTTCACATACTGTTGAAGCCTGGCTTGTAGAATTTTGAGCATTACTTTGCTAGTGTGTGAGATGAGTGCAGTTGAACCTTCTTTGGCATTGCCTTTCTTTGGGATTGGAATGAAAACTGACCTTTTCCAGTCCTGTGGCCACTGCAGAGTTTTCCAAATTGGCTGGCATACTGAGTACAGACTTTCACAGCATCGTCTTTTAGGACTTGAAATAGCTCAATTGGAACTCCATCACCTCCACTAGCATTGTTCGTAGTGATGCTTCTTAAGGCCTGCTTGAGTTTGGTCTCCAGGATGTCTGGCTCTAGGTGAGTGATCACACCATTGTGGTTATCTGGGTCATTAAGATCTTTTTTGTACAGTTCTTCTGTGTATTCTTGCCACCTTTTCTTATTCTCACAGTGCCTAGCTCTTTTCCAAAGTGAGTTAAGTCAGGTCTTTTCTTCCATATCTCCTTCTGTCTGCTATGTCATTCATTTGTAATGCAGTTAGATTCATTTGTCACAGTTTACATTCCATCTTTGGTTCTCTGACACCCTGGTTTGGTTTTTTTAATGTATATCCAGTAAAGTTTACTCTTTGTTATGCAGTTTTCTGAGTTTTGAGAAATGTATAGATCATGTATCTACCAACGACAGTTAATCACTCCACGAATCCCTTTGTTGTCAACTTTTTTCTCATTCCAAACCCTGGCAACCTCTAATGTGTTTCCTGTGCCTTCAGTTAGCCTTTTCTAGAATTTCATATAAATGGAATGACATAAAGATAGTTTCTTAGGACTGGCTTTTTTTCCCCCACTTAAAATGCATTTACTATTAATCCATCTGTTGCATAAATCATTGGTTTGTTCTTTTTTTTATTGTCAAGGAGCATTCTTTTGTATTGCCACAGTTTGTTTATCCATTTACCTTTTGAGGGACATATGGGTTGGTTTCAGCTTTGGGCACAGTTATGAATAAAAGTACTATTTTATATTTATGTGTTTACATTTACATAAAAATTTTTGTGTCTATAATTTTTTTTTTCACTTGTATAAATACCTTGGAATGGGTTTATGGACCTCATCATTTTAAATATGTTTTTAACTTTATAAGAAACAGCTGATCTTTTTTTTCAGGTGGTTATACAGTTTTGCAGGCTTCCCTGGTGCCTCAGACCAACTGACCAGTGCACGGAAGCTCCTACTCCTCTGCATCCTTGTCTTCACTTCAGTATTGCCAGTTTGTCTTTGTCTGTTCCAATATACATTGTGGCATCTTGTGGTTTTAATTTGCATTTTCCCAGTGACTAATGATGTTGCTATACCATCCGTTATGTTTGTGGATGGGCAGCTGGTCTCTCTTCATTTCTCTTGATTTTCTCCTTTTATGATCAACTGGGTGAATAGCATCTTTTTCAGTATATTTTTTATTGTACTAGTTGCCATCACCTCTGAATATTTGGCTCTGTTTCATCTGTGGCTATAAAGACTTGAAGGGCAAGGTAAAATAAACTCTGCTAATGCTAATGGTTGACTTTGGATTAACAAATGTCATTTTAGAGAAAGAAATGTTAGAGTCTTAGGTGAGATCTTTTCCCCCTTAACTATCAAATCATCTAACAAACCTGATATCTCCTTGAAATGTCTGTCAATATATGAAACTTTTGGTATATTCTCAGAACTAATCAGTTAGTGTTAGGTGAAAGAGATCAGAAATGTATGTTTTTAAACTTGGCCCACTTTATATAAACATTTACATTGCCTGACCACTTTAAAATACATTTATATATATTGCTTCATTGAGCTGAATTAATAAAAAGGTATGAAATGCTCATCACCTACTTTCTGTCACTTCAAAGACTACTGCTAAAAAACCTGTAATTCAGTAACTGAGTTCCTAGCTTACATTAGCCTTTATCAGAATGAAATAAAGTCATATAAAGTTTCAGTTTTTAAACTTGAGTGACTTTTTTAGCTTTAGTGAGTGATTTTTACCCTATTTGAGCTTTGTATTTATTCTTTCGGTTTTGTAAAGACCTATATTCTTAATCTATTAGAGTATATGCACGGACATCATGTTATTTAAATAGATTTTTCTGTTTGTTTGCTGTTAAAACTCCTCTTAAGAACCTAATATGTTGCATAAAATACATGCTTAAATTGGGAAAATGCTGTATGCCTTAAAGGATAGCATTTCTGTTGCATTGTTTGGGTAATTATGATTGATTCTCTTGAAACGGATTCTAGTTAACTAAGTTACCCCGTATTTCAGTAGGAGAAAGCCAGCCTAAGTAGTATTTTACTTATTACATAGTCAGATTCTGAAAATGATGATTGGGTTAGAAATTTTACAAATGAGAGGATGGCTTTCTTATCTTCTTTAGAATAAGCACATCTCTTTAAGTATCATATTTGGTAGTATGATTACATCACTGATATATCTTGTGGCTAAATCCTGGGTGGTCATTATGATGATGACAGTCTGATTTTAAACCTGCAAGTTTTAAATTGAAAAATGCAGATCTTTCTATAGTGGCTGCTTTGATCACTGTACGTATCTTACATTATTGTACCCTCGCAGGCTCTCTTTGTAAATAAGATATAAATAAGACAAACTGTTTTCCTAGCCTTGTGAAAGAGGAGAAAAGGTACTATTGTGATTTATAGGAAAAATTTCTCACCAGTTTCTAGTTCACAGCTCCCAAAGCCCTTGGAATTTCCTGAGCAGTAAGAGCAATGGGATATTATTTGGTCTCTTGTCCTTAGTTCCTGAAAATGCTTCAGGGAAGGTGACTTTTGTTCCCTACTCAAGGATAGAGACTTGTTGCCAGTAGAGCCAACCGTGTAATTAGAGGGTTGGAACTTTAATCTCACACCTGACGTTCTAGGAGAGGGACTTGGGGTTAAATCAGTCACCGGTGGCCAATGATTTAATCAGGCATGCCTATGTAGTGAAGCCTCCATAAAAACCCAAAAGGAGAGAGTTCAGAGAGCTTCCATGTTGGTGAACATGTGGAGATTTGGAGGGAATGGCGAGCTCAGAGAGTATGAAAGCTCTACTCCCTTTTGCCACACCTTGTCCTATACATCCTCTCCATCCTATTGTTATCTGTATCTTTCATCATATCCTTTTATAATAAACTGGCAATCCAGTAAGTAAAGTGTTTCTTTGAGGCAGTAAACCATTCTAGCAAATAAATGAAACTTGAGGAAGGGTTGTGGAAACCTCTGATTTATAGCCAGTTAGTCAGAAGTACAGGTAACAACCATACTTGTGATTGGCCTCTGAAGTAGATGGCCATTTTGTGGGGCTGAGCCCACCTATGGGATCTGATTCTGTCTCCAGGTAGATGATCAGAATTGAGTTGAATTCTAGGATGCCCTGCTGGTGTCCTGGGACTTGCCTGGTTGTATGTAGGGCAACCCCCTCCCCCACATATACACACAGGCACTGGAATTGGTCTCAGAACACCAGAAGAGGTTATAAATATATATGTATATGTAATTTTTTAATTTCCTTCTTCCCTTTTCCAGAATAAAAAAAAAAAAGAGGACAGTGTAGGATTTTGTTTTTTAAGGTCTTAATGGCAGCCTACTTCCTTATTTATAGAAAGTTAAGAAGGTGAACTTTGTGACTTCAGTTGAGTATACTTTAGCATCTGAGACTATTAAGTAGCAGTGCTTATGTGTTAGTTGACAATACCATTTTTACCTTTCAGTGTTGAAGTCATTATTCCGAAATTGGGGGATTGAGGAAGGATGGAGTTTAACTTCTTTTGAGCAGCTATTCTTTCAGTTGACTCCAAGTCAGGCACTTTCTTTCCCATATTATTTTATCCTCACAGTTAGCCTACATAGTATGTCCACATTTCACAAATAGAGAAAATTTATCCAAGGTGATACAACTAGTAGTGGCACAGTTAGAATTTGAACTTTTATTTTCTGACCTGAAAGTCTAACATGCTTGTCCGCTATGCATACTGCTTCTTCTAAGATTAGAAAAGTATTGTGAATTATTAGAAAATCTATCTAAACTTTTAAGCTGCTAGGAGGGAAAATAATAATTATATAAGACTGAAACTATCTCAACCTTATCTAGTGTTTACTTCAACCTTAAGGGGCTTCACTTTTGGAAAATCTATTTTACGTGTTATATTCTAATCATATGACTGAATCTCCAGTTGATGTCTCAGGAAGGATTCTCTAATATTAATGATAATAGCTTTCTTGAAAGTAAAAATCATTATGAATCAGAAGTAATACATGCCTGCATTGGTGTTAGCAGTAAAAATATTTATCTCAAAAAGTCAAGACACTTGCAGTAACTTTTTAATATTCTAATTAGACTCTTAGAAAAAAGATTCTTAGTATAATGATTTGCAAAGTGTTGTATCACCGCAAATAAAGCTTTCAACTATTATGTCAATAAGCTCATTTTATGGTAGAACAATAAATCCCTTTTGCACAATGATTAAGCCATCTTTATCTTAATGGTATTTTACCCTGTAGTGTACCCTGTAGTATACCCTGTATGACCCTAGCAGTGTTATACTGTCAAAATTTATGACCATATATAGAATTGTTGTAAGAGTTTTTCTTAGCACTTTTGTTATGTTAATGGTCTTATTGTATACTTAACATAAATTTGTATATAGGCCAGTTGCTAGTTATTTAGTATTCATTGCTAGCATATTAAAATCTCAATAGATATAGAAAATATGTTAAATATGATAAAATCATATGTAAAATTGCTTCAATACCTATAAGCAATCAAACCATAGACTTTTTGTTTTGAAAGTGCTAAATATTAGTTGGTGTTTGGTAAGGGAAAAGTCCAGAATTCAGTATTTCTTTTGTTCCACTTCTAGGGCAAAGTATCTTACAATATTACATTAGTTCAGTTCAGCCGCTCAGTCGTGTCCGACTCTTTATGACCCCATGACTGCAGCACTCCTGGTTTACCTGTCTATCACCAGCTCCTGGAGCTTGCTCAAACTCATGTCCATCGAGTCAGTGATGCCTTTCAACCATCTCATCCTCTGTCATCCCCTTGTCGTCCTGTTTTCGATCGTTTCTAGCATCAGGGTCTCTTCCAATGAGTCAGTTCTTTGCATCAGGTTTGCAAAGTATTGAAGCTTCATATCAGCATTGGTCCTCCCAATGAATGTTCAGGACTGATTTCCTTTAGGATTGACTGGTTTGATCTCCTTGCAGCCCAAGGGACTCTTAAGAGTCTTCTCCAACACCACAGTTCTAAAGCATGTTACATAGGATGATATAAAGGCATAATCTGCATCTCGCTGTTTATTTCAGTGTTGCAGGTAGATCAATAAAAGCAGTAAGTTGAAATGGAAAGCCATAGATATCAGAAGAGTTGAGTTCTAATGTTGGTGTAGTCAATACTAATCGTGTGACTTCAAATTTCTACAGATTTTTTCCCCCTATTCAGTCTGTAAATAGAGTAACTGGTCTGTGGTTTCTAAGACTATTCTCAGCTCTCTGATTCTTGTATCAGAAATCATGTCAGTACTAAGCCTAATTTGGGCTTCCCCAGTGGCTCAGTGGTAAAGAACTTGCCTGCCAATGCAGGAGACATAAGAGATGTGGTTTCAGTCCCTGGGTTGGGAAGATCCCCTGGAGTGGAGCATGGCAGTCCACTCCGGTATTCTTGCCTGGAGAATCCCATGGACTGAGAACCCTGTTGGGCTCCAGTCCACAGGGTCACAAAGAGTCAGACACAACTGGAGCAACTGAACATGCATGCAAACCTAACGTAAAAGGTGTAATGGTCTGCTTTTCTTTTCTGGTTCTTAACTAATAAGTTGTGGTTTTCATTTTGTCTTTCTTCTTTAGAATGGGCCGCCCAATAGAACTATGCTGGGGAAATTTTGTGCTTAAAGTACTGCATATACCTGTAGTAGCACACCATGTGTAAAAAGTGTGGTGGTTGGGGAGGGACACCCCAGCACTGCAAGTACTCATGGAGTGGTTGGTCACCAGCCACAAAAAACTAGTGGTGGATTTGAGATGGGAGGATCCCTGGGTTTTGAACCCATTTCCTAATTGGTGTAGTATTTTCCAGGGTAGAGAAAGGGTTTACCTTCCCCTCCTCACACTGTAACTAGGTAACGGTTTGACAACTAGGGGAGAAAACAGAGTAGGCAGCAGCCACACCCCAGGCTGGCTGCAGGTCTCACCCGGGGAAAGGGATGGGCTGCCGTCCTTCCAGCAGTGTGGCCCTGCTGTGTCGGTGGGGAGATCAAGGCCAGAGACAGAGCCTTGGTGGGAAAGCACCAGTATTGCCGTCTGCCCAGCCTATCCTGCCTCCTTGGTGCCTCTGGAGGCCTTTGTGTCTCTGCTAAAAGGGGTCAGTGGGCACCAAAAGCCAGTGGAGTGGCCCCTGGCTGTCATGGGCCAAGCCCTATCCGGTGCCTCTGGAAGGAGGGGTTTTAACACTGCTCTAGGAGCTGGGGTTCCTGGGGTGCCCTCCACTGCCCTCCGCTCAGTAACGGCCTTGCTAATCAGGCTGTCACTCGACAGAAGTGCCTAGACTGAAGTTACTCTCCTGGCTTTGCCCAGCCTCGGCAACTTGTAAGACTGATAATGAAATAAATCATGTTAATCCTAAAAAAAAAAAAAAAAAAAAAAGTGTGGTGGTGGCGGTTTAGTCACTAACTTGTGTCCGACTTTTGCGACCCAATGGACTGTAGCCTGCCAGGCTTCTCTGTCCATGGGGTTCTCCAGGCAAGAAGACTGGAGTGAGTTGCCATTTCCTTCTCCAGGGGATCTTCCTGACTCAGAGATTGAACCCGGGTCTCCTGTACTGCAGGCAGTTTCTTTACCAACTGAGCTACCAGGGAAGCCCCAACAGACTACAACATTAGCCAAATATTTTTTAAACTTTATTTTTTAAAGTTTTTTAAAATTTATTTTTAAACTTTATTTTGCTATTGTTCTTTTTTGTATGATGCTAGGGAAAGGTTAGATTGTTTGGTCCTTTCTAGGAATTTTCATGGGCTTCCCTGGTGGCTTCGTGGTAAAGAATCCTCCTGCCATTACAGGAGATATGGATTCGATCCCTGGGTCAGGAAGATCACCTGGAAAAGGAAATGGCAACCCACTCCAGTATTCTTGCCTGGGAAATCACATGGACAGAAGAGCCTGTCAGGCTACAGTCCCTGGAGTTGCAAAGAGTCAGACAGGACTATACAACAAGAAAAGACTTGGCATAATGCAGAGTAAGCCCTTACTTACTTTGGGGGATGCCTGTAGCACACTAGACATCCTTGCATCGGTTCTCATGGAATTCCCTGTCTTCTTAGTCAGGATTTATGTTCTTTACCACAAAGTTTAGAACTTAATTAAATATGGTCTTATATTCTAAATAATTTGTTTGTTAATATTGATTATAAGGTTTTAAGGGGCAGTTGTTATGTCTCTTGTTTTTACATCCCAGTGCCTAATAAGTATTCAATAAATACTTATTGATTGGGTCATCATATAAAGCATAATATTATTTCGTGAAGTAGTGAAGGTTTTCAAACTTGGATAGAATTAGGTTGAAAGTGTGTATAGCTTCCTGTGAACCATGTATAAATTTTAAATTTTGAACTTTGATTTACTTTTAATTATTAAAGACTGTCTCACTTTTTAAAAATTTAATGTGATTATTTTCTATGTGCCTGGCATTGATTTAAACACTATATACATTAACTCATTTAATCCTACTCTATGAACAAGTTATTCTTTAAACCCATATGGTATATGAGGAAACAGATATAAGCAAGTTAAAAACTTTCTTAGAGACACAGAGTTAATAAGTGATTGAGCCAAGATTCAAACCCAGAAGCAACAGTTAAAAGCCTGCATTCTTTACTGTGCCATACAGCTTCTTGGTCTTACACATGTGGAGTTTACATACTTACAGACATTTATTTCAATTCTTTGTTATTAGATATAGTAATTGGGCTTCCCAGTTAGCACTAGTGGTAAAGAACCCGCCTGCCAATGCAGGAGACATAAGAGATGTGGGTTCCATCCTTGGATTGGGAAGATCCTGTGGAGAAGGGCATGGCAACCCACTCCAGTATTCTTGCCTGGAGAATTCCATGGACAGAGGGGCCTGGCGGGCTATGGTCCACAGGGTTACAAAGAGTTGGACACGACTGAAGTGATGTAATGCACACGCGTGTGCACACACACACAAACACACACACAGATATAGTAATTAGACTATCTTGTGATCATGGCATTTTCTATCACTAAAGTGCTTATCTTTAGATGAGTTGGATAAGAATAGGTCTTTGACACAATATCATTTTTGTTCCAAACTATTGACATTTTAGAAGAGTTCTGTGAGTAATAAATAAGATTTTCGCGAAGTTCCAAACACTGCTGTTGTTGGAAGTGTCATGATAGATGGAATTCTGAGTACTATATTAAGGTAGACATTGCAAATAGAGTATTTTTGTAAGTATCTCATAAACTCCTGGTCTGTATAAGCCTTGTCTGTCTCAATCATACAGATGCAGAAGATAGGAAAATCTGCAACAATAATATAGCCAATTCATCACCTTAAAAAAAATTTTTTTTTAAGTATTTATGTATTTATTTGGGTTGTTCTAGGTCTTTCTCGCTGCACACGGGCTTTCTCTAGTTGTGGCGAGTCGGGACTCCTCCTTGGCACGGTGCCCGGGCTTCTCACTGTAGGGGAGCACAGGCTCTAGGTGCACAGTCTCTAGCTGTAGCGTGCAGGCTTAGTAGTGTGGCATGCAGGCTCAGAATTTGTGGTGCACAGGGTTAGCTGCTCCAAGACATGTGGGATCTTCCAGGACCAAGGAGCCAACCTGTGTCCCCTGCAGTGGTAGGCAAATTCGTATCCACTGTACCACTGGGGAAGTCCCTCAGTCACCTTTTAAATGAGCATTTTTACTCATTTAAGATGAGGTAAGCTTGGTGGCTCAGAGGGTAAAGCGTCTGCCTACAATGTGAGAGACCTGGGTTCAATCCCTGGCTTGGGAAGATCTCCTGGAGAAGGCAATGGCAACCCACTCCAGTATTCTTGCCTGGAAAATCCCAAGGATGGAGGAGCCTGGTAGGTTACAGTCCATGGGGTCGCAAAGAGTCGGACATGACTGAGCGACTTCACTTTCACTTTCAAGAGAATTTTAAAAATAACTTTATGCCAAAGGAGTTAAAAATTTAGATGAAATGGACAAATTCCTAGGAAAAAAGTTTGCAAAAATTTATAGGAAATTAATAACTTGGGTAGTTCCATATTTATTAGTGAAATTGAGTCTGTAATTTGAAACTTTTCCACAAAGAAATCTATAGGCCCAGGTGGTGTCACAAATAAATTCTTCCAAGGAATTTTCAGAAGAAATAACATCAATATTACTAAAATGCTTTCAGAGAATAAAAGAAAATATTTCCCAGTCTCTTTTCTGAGGCTTGCATAACCTTAATACCAAACCCTGATAAAGATATCATAAGAAAGGAGACTTTCAAATTCATTGCTCTTGTGAACATGGGTGAACACATTCTAAAAATATTAGCAAATCAAATCTAGATAGATCAATAAAGAAATAGATGTCATGACCAAGTTGAATTTACTGTAGCAGCATAAGTTTGTTATAATATTCAGAACTCAGTGCATGTAAATGACTAAAATGAACAGAAAAAGAGAATTACATCATCTCAATTGGTTTATCAAATAGTATTTGATAAAATTTACCTACTTATGATTTTTTTAAATGCTTGTAGCAAACTATTCCTTCTTTAATCTGATAGGGTGTGTTAGTTGCTTCCCCTGCAAATCTAAAGCAAGTATCACATATAGTGGCAAAATACTGGAGGCATTTATTTATCTTTTGATCAGGATTAAAACAAGATCTCTGCTACAACGTTTTGTATCACCATTATATTGAAGATCCTAGATCTGAGCTGTCCAGTACCATATTTGGCAATTTAAATTCTGATTAGTTAAAATTATAGATTATCAGTCACACTGGCCACATGACAGGTACTCAAAAGGCACATGTGACTAGTGGCTACTATACACCACAAATATAGAACACTTCTGTTATCACAGAAAGTTCTATTGACAGGGTTGGCTTAGATGTGCAGTAAGGATGCATAATGATTAGAAAGAGAGAAATTAAACTGCCTTTATTTATAGACGACTTGATTGTTACAGAGAAGGTTTGAAAGAATCTATAAACTGATAGAATTAAAAAGTTAATTTTAATATTGCAAGGTTACCAGATACACTGTTGGTAAACAAAATCAATCTTAGGCACATATACTAGCAACAAACAAACAAAAAGTAAAACTTTTAAAATAATGCCATGTTAGTATATCAAAAACATCAAATATACAAAATTAATCAAAAAAAGACCTCTTCACTAAAAAATTTAAGGCATTATTAGGAACAATTAAGATAAAAAATAAAAGATATCAGTTATGGATTAAAGGAGTCAGTGGTGTGTGGTTTCAGTTCTTCTCACATAGATTCAGGGTAGTCTCACGCAATATCCCTGGAGATTTGTTTGTTAGGTTTTGAAATTGACAAGCTGATTCTCAAATTATAAAAATGCAAAGGACCAAGAATAGCTAAGATAGTCTTGAATAACAAAACTAGAGGATTTTTACTATAGGATATCAAGACTTATTATAAAGCAACAGTAGTAAAGACAACACGATTCTGACACAAGAGAAGACAAATAAGCAAATGAAACAAAATGGAGCCAACAGATGCACACATATATATTGACCCTTGATTTACATCAAAGATAACATTGCAGTGCAGAGACGAAGGAACATTCTTTTCAATAAATTGTACTAGGTCAATTAGATCAATACCCATGCAGGGGAAAAGAAGACGAGTCTTGACTTCAAATCATATAAAGAAATCAAAAGATAAATTATATGAAAAGTAAAACAATAAAGCTTCTGGAAGAAAACATTATCTTTGTGACCCTGGAAGAGGCAAAGATTCTTAAATTGAATATGTGTGGCATTAACAATAAAAGGACAAAATGATACATTGTACTACATTAAAATTAAGAAAATCTGTTCGTTAAAAGACACCATTAAGAATGAAAAGGCAAACCACAGAGTGGAAAAGGGCATTTGCAATTTGTATTACATATACCTTATTAAAAGACTGAGAATACCAGTTGTTTGTGAGATTACATTGTATCTGCAACATACTTTCTACACTTCATGGGAATATAAATTGCTTTAAGCACTCTGGTTACTACCTTTAAACATTTTTTTTTACTAAAGCTTAACTTACTCATACTCATATCACATGACCTTACAATTTTACTCTTAATTACATACTCACCAGAAATGCTAGAAGGCAGGAGGAGAAGGGGACAACAGAGGATGAGATGGTTGGATGACATCACTGACTTGATGGACATGAGTTTGAGCAAGCTCTGGGAGTTGGTGATGGACAGGGACTTGATGGACATGAGTTTGAGCAAGTTCAGGGAGTTGGTGATGGACAGGGAAGCCTGGCATGCTGCAGTCCATGGGGTCGCAGAGTCAAACACAACTAAGTGAGTGAACTGAACTGAAAACACATGTGTAACAATGCTCATAGAGCAATATTCACCTAGCCAAAAACTGTAAACAATCTAAATGTTCAACAACAAACTGGATAACTAAATAGTGGTGTATTTGTACAATGGAATACTGTACAACAAGAAGAAATGAAATATTGCAGTACACAACTATGTGGATGAATCTTAGGAACATAAGGTTCAAGGGGAAAAGTCAGCCACAAAAGAGTATACATTTCATATTCCAGCTATATGAAGTTTAAAAATAGAAAAAAAAAACACAATTTATTGTGTTAGAAGACAGGAGAGTTGTTACTTTGGGGAGAAGGGTTTTGACAAGGAAATAGTACAAGATGATCTTCTGTGTAGCTGGTTAAGGAAGTTCTGTTCTAGTTTGCTGTAAGCATTTAATAAAATCATGACTGGGTAAATCTTATTAAATACTATTTGATAAAATCTGTTGAGGCGATATGGTTTTTCTCTCCCCTCCCCCCGCCCCTGGTATCTTGAGTTCTGAGTGTTAAACCAAATTTGTGTTTTGTAGTATATATCTGGAGAAGGCAGTGGCACCCCACTCGTACTCTTGCCTGGAAAATCCCATGGATGGAGGAGCCTGGTGGGCTGCAGTCCATGGGGTCGCTGAGAGTAGGACACAACTGAGTGACTTCACTTTCACTTTTCACTTTCATGCATTGGAGAAGGAAATGGCAACCCACTCCAGTGTTCTTACCTGGAGAATCCCAGGGACGGGGGAGCCTGGTGGGCTGCCGTCTATGGGGTCACACAGAGTCGGACACGACTGAAGTGACTTAACAGCAGCAGTAGTATATATCTTGGCCTGGGTATGGTTACATGGGTGCATTCACTTTATGATAATTAATCAAGCTGTACACTATGTGTACTATATTGTGATTAAAAGTTTACTTTAAAAGTTTAATATTTTATTTTTTTTATATTGTAGTAGTCATAAAAGTTTAATATTTTAAAAAATAAAAATATATTGGAGTGATAGCCAAAGTTTACATCTTTATGGCACAAGAAGAGATGAAAGAATTTATATTTACATGTAAGATTATCCTTTTCAGTCATGCTTGAGTTAGAATGTACTCTATAGAAGAATAATATTTCATGAGGTGGTTTTGTAATTAATGCTTGCCTTGCCCCTGTTGTAATCAACACTTGCCCCTGTGAAGTCAGCTACAAATGAAGTGAAGCTTTTTAAGTGGCAGCAAGACAATGGCATAATAATTAAATGAAACATATTGGTGTTAAGGGGTTTCCCTTGTCGCTCAGTTGGTAAAGAAAGTGAAAGTAAAAGTCAGTCATGTCCCACGCTTTGCAACCCCATGGATTATACAGTCCATGGAATTCTCCAGGCCAGAATACTGGAGTGGGAGGCCTTTTCCTCCTCCAGGGGATCTTCCCAGTCCAGGGATCTAACCCAGGTCTCCCACATTGCAGGTGGATTCTTTACCAACTGAGCTATCAGAGAAGCCCAGTACAGGAGACCCGGTTTGATTCCTGGGTCAGGAAGATCCCTGGAGAAGGAAATGGCAACTCACTCCAGTATTCTTGCTTGGAGAATCCCATGGACAGAGTTGCATGGAGGGCTATTGTCAGAGTGGAAAGACTTCCTGATAGACAGGCATTGGGTAAAGTCTTAAGGGTATTGCCCTAGACTAGAATCTATTCTGGCCCCACTTTACAAAGATTAAAACTAAGCCTTGAAATGATCAAACCATTTCCAAGTTATTTAACTACAGACAGGACAAAACTCAAAAACACTAAATGCAAAAGAAAAGAAAAGAAAAAAAATCCATACCATGAGATGCAGCAATCCCATTTCTAGGTATTTATCCAAAATCATTGAAATCAGGATCTTGAAGAGTTATTTGCACTTATATGTTAATTGAAACATTATTCAATAACCAAGAGGTGAAAGCAACCCAAATGTCCATCAGTAGATGAATGAATAAAGAAAATGGTGGTATATATGTATACATACTGCTACTGCTACTGCTAAGTCACTTCAGTCGTGTCCGACTCTGTGCGACCCCATAGACGGCAGCCCACCAGGCTCTCCCGTCCCTGGGATTCTCCAGGCAAGAATACTGGAGTGGGTTGCCATTTCCTTCTCCATGTATATATACAGTGGGATATTATTCAGCCTTCAAGTGGTGGAATTCTGTCATGCAACAACATGAGTGAACCTTGAGTATGTTATGCTAAGTGAAATGAATAATTCACAGAAAGACAAATACTGCATGATTCTACTTATATGTGATATCTAAAGTAGTCAAACTTACAGAAGCAGAAAGTAGATTAGTGATTGCCAGGGACAGGAGGGAAGAGGAAATGGGGAGTTGTTGTTAAATGAGTATAAATTTCATTATGAAAGATGAAAAAGTTCTAGAGATCACCTGTACCACATTGAGCTTATAGTTAACAATACTTATAGTTAACAGTACTTAAAAATGTATTGAGGGTAGTCACTTCCCTGGGAGTCTGGTGGTTAAGAGTCTGCCTTCCAGTGAAGGGGGCACCCAGTGAAGGGGACACAGGTTCAATCCCAGTTCAGGGAACCAAGGTCCCACATGCCACAGTGTGCACCCAAAAAATTAAAAAAAAAAAAAGTTGAGGGTGAATAAATAATTAAATAAATTGCACAGATTCATTTGTTCATTGATTTGTGTTATGAAGAACATTTTTTGCTTTTTAAAAATATGCTACATATCCATACAGTGAAGCGAAAAATAAATATATCCAAAACAAATCTGAAATAAAAATCCAGTACCAAACAATGTAAAATAATGTCTTGTGTCCTAAAAAAAATTACCAGACATGCAAAGAAGCAGGAAAGTATGACCCATAACTGGGACAAAATCAACCAATAAGAGGAGAGAAAGAAATGACACATATGATTGAATTAGCAGACGAGGATGTTAAAGCAGCAATTGTAAGTATACTCCATATGTTCAGGAAGGTAGAGGGAAACATGAACATGCCAAGAAGAGACATGGAAGTTATTTTTAAAAAGAAAAACCCAAATAGAACTTCTAGAGATGAAAAACACAATATCTGAAATGAAAAATACAGCAGATTGCAGGAGAAAAGAATTAGTTAAAATCTGAAAACATAGCAGTAGCAATTATCTAAAATGAAACACCAAGAGCAAAAAAGAGCTTGGGAGAGAAAGTAAGTAAGCAAGCTATGGGTCAATATCAAGCAGTTTAACATAAGTATAACAAGTTTCAGAAGGAGATGGGGAGATAGAAAGACTATTTCAAGAAATAATGGACAAACATTTACCAAGTTTGATTAAAAACACTGTAAAGCTAATGACTGCAAGAGTTTACAAATCTCTAAACAGAAGAACCGGGCACAAAAATTGCTGAAACCAATGACAAAAATCTTGAAAATATTCTGAAAAACAGCAACAGTGGGGTAGGGGATGGGAATCATCTTAAATGACAGACAAGCAAATATATAAAACTTATTGCAGACTGCTTGTCAGAAACTAAACATGCCAGAAGTGGCATCTTAAAGTACTGGAATTAAAAACTTTAAAAACAAACAAAAAACTGCCCCACTCAATCTGGAAATCTGTCCCTGGCAAAAAGATCTGAAAATGAAGGCAAAATAAAGACTTTTGGGGGTAAACAAAGCTTAGAGAATTTGTCACCAACATACCTGCAATGTCAGAAATGTTAAAAATAGTTCTTTAGGTAGAAAGAAAATGATATCAGACGGAAATTTACAACTTTGAAAAGAAATGAGCAGCACTATGAAAAGTAAACATGTAGGTGGATATAAAAGCCTTTCTCCCTCATTTAAGAATTTTTTTCCTGAAGATAATTGTTTAAATCAAGAATAATAATATATTGTGGTATTTTCAACATAAGTAGAAGAAAAAAGAGGTACAGCTGATAAGTCAGTGGTAGAGGAAATAGAATCATAAAAAAAAGTGCTCAGAAAATGGCAGGTCAAAAAGAAAAAGAGAAGAAAGAAAAGGTTAGACAAATAAAAAATATCAAGATAGAGATTTAAATCCAACCATATAATCACATTAAATGTAAATGGTCTGAACATTCCAATTAAAAGTGATAATATAATTATATTTTAAACAAAGAAGACTCAATTACATACTGCCTACAAGAAACCCAGTTTGAATATAAAAATACATGTTAAAAGTAAACAGATGAGAAAATATACACTGTATATACACCAATCAAAAGAAAACTGCACAGCACCAAGCAAAATGACAGAGTAAGAAGACCCCAAGCTCACCTCCTCTCACTGACACATCAAAACTGCAACTATTTACAGAGCAACTACTGATAAAGAAAGACTGAAATCTGCTAGAAAAAATCTTCTACAACTAAAGGTGAGAAGAAACTACAGTGAGACAGACAGGAAGTGTGAAATTGCAGTACATGTAAAACTCATACTCCCAGTTGGGTGACTGAGAAATAGAATAATTGCAATTGAAGAAGTTCTCCCCAAGGAAAGAGTGATCTGAGCCCCATGTTGGACTCCCCAGGCCTACGGTCCTAGGCCAGGAAGACAAACCCACAAAACATTTGACTTTGAAGGCTAGTGGGGCTTACTTTCAGGAGACCTAGAGGGCTGTGGAAAATAGAGACTCCACTCCTGAAGCCTGTACGCAAAAATTTCACACTCTCCCAGACCCAGGGCAGAAATAATTTGAAAGAAACTTGAGTCAGACCTGCATGCTGATCTTAGAGTGCTTCCCACAGAGGCTGGAGGCAGCTGGAGCTCACCGTGGGGACACAGACACTGGTGACTGCCATTTTTGGAAGCTTGTTCTACTACAGGGACACAGGTATGCTAGTGATCACCATTTAGGAATCCTCTCTTTAGCTTATTAGGCCCAGGACCTAGCCCTATCCCTGCTTACCAGCCTGTAGGTATCAGTATGGGAATGCCTCCAAGGGAAAGGGCCAAAGAACATATTTAAAGACATAATAACTGCAAGGAGATCCAACCAGTCCATCCTGAAGGAGCTCAGTCCTGGGTGTTCATTGGAAGGACTGATGTTGAAGCTGAAACTCCAGTACTTTGGCCACCTCATGCGAAGAGATGACTCATTTGAAAAGATCCTGATGCTGAGAAAGATTGAGGGCAGGAGGATAAGGGGATGACAAAGGATGAGATGGTTGGATGCCATCACCAACTCGATAGACCTGGGTTTGGGTGGACTCCGGGAGTTGGTGATGGACAGGGAGGCCTGGCATGCTGCAGTTCATGGGGTCGCAGAGTCAGACACAACAGAGCAACTGAACTGAACTGAAAATTTCTCTAACCTGGGAAAGAAACAGACATCCAGATCTAGGAAGCACAGAATTGATCCAAAGATGATCATGCCAAGACATAATTTAAATGATTAAAAATTAAAGAGAATATTGAAAGCAGCAATGAAAAAGCAAGTTACATACAAGGGAACTCCTATAAGGCTATCAGCTGATTTTTCTGCAGAAACTCTGCAGACCAGGAGTGACACGATGTATTTGGAAGTGATGAAAGGAAAAAACCCTACAGTCAAGAATACTCTATCCAGAAAGACTTGCATTCAGATTTCACAAAGGACTCAGAAGTTTTACAGACAAAGCAAAAACTAAAGGAGTCTAGCACAGCCAGACCAGCTTCACAAGAACTATTAAAGAGGTTTCTCTAAGCAAAAAAAGAAAAGGCCACAACTAGAAAGTTGAAAGGAAAAAGCTCATCAGTAAAGGCAAGTACATGGTGAAGATAGTAAGTCAACCACATAGAAAGCTAGTAGGAACATTAAAAGACAAAAGTAGTAAATGTATCTATATAATTATAGGGGGGAGGGGAGTAAAAATGCAGAGTTGTCTAGATGCATTTGATTTTAAGAGGTCAGGAACTTAAAATAATCACATCAGTTCAGTTCAGTTCAGTTGCTCAGTCGTGTCCGACTCTTTGCGACCCCATGAATCGCAGCACACCAGGCCTCCCTGTCCATCACCAACTCCCGGAGTTTACTCAAACTCATGCCCATCAAGTCAGTGATGCCATCCAGCCATCTCATCCTCTGTCGTCCCCTTCTCCTCCTGCCCCCAATCCCTCCAAGCATCAGGGTCTTTTCCAATGAGTCATCTCTTCGCATGAGGTGGCCAAAGTATTGGAGTTTCAGCTTCAGCATCAGTCCTTCCAATGAACACCCAGGACTGATCTCCTTTAGGATGGACTGGTTGGATCTCCTTGTAGTCCAAGGGACTCTCAAGAGTCTTCTCCAACACCACAGTTCAAAAGCATCAAGATAGCTATAAATAAAGAGCCTCTTGATGAAGGTGAAAGAGGAGAGTGAAAAAGCTGGCTTAAAACTCAACATTCAAAAAACAAACATAATGGCATCCAGTCCCATCACTTCATGGCAAATTGATGGAAACAGTGACAGATTTTCTTGGGCTCCAAAATCACTGCAGTTGTGACCGAAGCCATGAAATTAAAAGACACTTGCTCTTTGGAAGAGAAGCTATGACAAACCTAGACAGTGTATTAAAAAGCAGAGACATCACTTTGCCAACAAAGTCTGGCTAGTCAAGGCTATGGTTTTACCAGTAGTCATGTACAGATGTGAGAACTGGACCATAAAGAAGACTGAGCACCAAAGAATTGATGCTTTTGAACTGTGGTGTTGGGGAACTCTTGAGAGTCCAATCAAAGACATAGATTGGCTGAATGCATTCAAAAACAAGGTCCAACTATATGCTGCCTCTAGGAGACTCATCCCAGCTCTAAATACAAACATAGGTTCACAGGGATGGAAGATATTACTCTAAATGGCAGGTAAAAGAAAGTGAACATAGGCATGGTCATATCAGACACAATAGACTTCAGGCCCTAAAAGATAACAGGAGACAAAGATGGGCATAATATAATGATAAAGAGAACAATCCATCAAGAAGACATCTAACATAAGAGCACCAAATTATGTAAAGCAATTATTAACAGACTCAAAGGGAGAAATTGACAGTAACACATTAGTAGGGGACTTTTAACACCCCACTTACATCAATAGATAAATCATCCAGACAGAACATCAATAAGGAAATACTGGCCTAAATGACACATTAACAAAATAGAGGACAAAAATCATATGATTATTTCATAGATGCAGAGAAAAGCATTTGACAGGATTCAATACCCTTTTTGATATGTTTCTTTATATATGCTTGTTAGTGTTACCTATTTAGGATATATATGTGTTTCATTTTTTCATATAAATCTTTGGATGGAGTAAAACAAGTTATTGTCTGAGTGATCAGAGTTTTATTTGCTGTAAAATAACATATTTCTAATTATTTAAGCTAGAGGAAAACTCTATGCAGATAGTATGTTGATGAAAGTGAAAGTGTTAGTTGCTCAGTTGTGTCCAACTCTGTGATCCCATGGACTGTAGCCCATCAAGCTCCTCTGTCCATGGAATTCTCCAGGCAAGAATACTGGAGTGGTTGCCATTTCCTTCTCCAGGGGATCTTCCTGGCCCAGGGATGAACCTGGGTCTCCTACACTGCAGGCGGATTTTTTACTCTCTGAGCCACCAGGGAAGCCCAGTATGTTTACTGGTCAAGACACTAGTACCAGTCAGATAGAATATGGCTGAATATAGTCGTTAGCAGCTACAGACTAATCCAGATGTAATATTATAGCCTGAATAACCAGTGTGATACTTCTAGGCAACGGCACCTTGAATGAAATACATAATATTGTGTTATGTTTTCCCAGGACAACAAATCTTGACTTGTCACTTGGTATAATGGGGTTTGTGTAACTACATGAATCCTCTGTGTATATGCGTGCGTGTGTATATGTGTACACTCACGTGCCCATTTTCCTTCCTCCTAGGTTTATTTGTAGTGAAAACAGAAATTTCTGATCATTTAATTCTGCCAGTTGTCTTAAAGATGTCAGATACTTTTTTTTAAAAAAATGGAATCATTGCTGTCTAAATGTTTTTCATTGTTGCAGAGCTTGGGATCCTTTACACTTCCCAAACTAGCTACTTCTCACAGGGAAAAAAAATAACTCCATGTTTAGGCTAGCAAAGTAGAATTTGAGGTGGGAATTATGTTCATAGAAATTTATTCAAGTGTATTCCAAGAATAGTTAGACTGTTATATGGAAAGAAAAAAAAAAGTGGCAATATTGTACTAGGCACTCTGGAAGGGGAAAAAATCCATTCACATATGGTTTCTCTCCTTAAGGAGTTATTTTCTGATATAAATGCAACAGTGAGGGCGTATAAGAAATTCATCCTGAGAGAGTTACACACTTTAGATTAGTCTAAAATCATAGACTATTTGAGAGAGTTTCTGTTTGAGTGGAGGATGTATTAATACTCTTTGGGGAGGAGTAGCAGAAGTAAGGCAGTGGCAGCCCACTCCACTACTCTTGCCTGGAAAACTCCATGGATGGAGGAGCCTGGTGGGCCGCGGTCCATGGGGTCACTAAGAGTCGGACACGACTGAGTGACTTCACTTTCACTTTTCACTTTCACACATTGGAGAAGGAAATGGCAACCCACTCCAGTGTTCTTGGCCTGGAGAATCCCAGGGATGGGGGAGCCTGGTGGGCTGCCGTCTGTGGGGTCGCACAGAGTCGGACACGACTGAAGTGACTTAGCAGTAGCAGAAGTAAGGAATGAGGCAGAGAATATACAAATGAGTAGCAATTTCCTAATGTAAAGAAATCATTAATTTGGTATTATTAAAGATTGTAGAATACCATACTTAGGTATTTTAGGGTAATTTTCCTCCTAAGTCTGAAGGAAGGTATACTGACTTAGAATTTGATGAGTGATCTTAAGGAGTTACTTAAAGAAAAATGTTCAAGTTGGGCATATTTAACTTTAGGGTGCTCTATATCCTCTAGGAGTTTTAGTTTCTAAAATACATGAAAAACATGTTAAAAAACAAAAAAAACTCATTATGACCCCTCAAAATCTTGGAATGGACAAATTCCTATGACCTCTTTAGTTACTTCTTGTGATAAAGTACAGAATGAGAAATGAAAGTTTCATGGACTTTATATTTATTTTTAGCTTATAAATAAAGTCTCTTTGTTTGATTTTCGCATTCAAGCTGTAAATTTATACCAAGAAAGTGCTAGATTTTAGTTTCCAGTCAAGAAATAGCCATCAGTAATTTGCTTGAGTCCCCTTTCCCTTCACCAGGCAATTTTTTTTTTTCATTTATTTTTATTAGTTGGAGGCTAATTACTTTACAATATTGTAGTGGGTTTTGTCATACATTGACATGAATCAGCCATGGATTTACATGTATTCCCCATTCCGATCCCCCCCTCCCACCTCCCTCTCTGCCCGATCCCTCTGGGTCACCAGGCAGTTTTAAAGAGGTGGAAAACATTGGTGCCGTGTCTTCAAATTTAGTGTGTAATATTAAGCTTCTTTTAAATTCACTCCGCTTCCTAGAGACAGAGTTTTAGCACTAGCAAAAAAGAATGATGTCTATTATTATTACAAATGTGCATCATAGAGAAGAGCTCATTTTATAATACAGATTCCTGTTGGATCATTTGGAGGCCATAGCTGCTTTGTTTTTGGCTTTAGAAAAAAAGAGAAAATTTGTATATCATCTTAATTTCTTATTCTCTAGTCAATATTTGCTGCATTTTTGAAACCTGAAGTTTATAAGATGTGGAATAATACTTTAAATTCTGTTTTGAATGAGCAGTTTTTTAAAAAACGTGTGTATGGGCATATGATGGGGCTTGTTGCAGGGACAAAGTATGTGTGTATATGTGTGTGTGTGTATATACATATATATATATATATATATATATATATGAAATATACATGATACATACATATGTTCAGGGCAAGATTGTGATTTGGGAAGAAAAACAAGATATATGTTTGCCAAATGTTTGTAATTCAAGTTTCAAGTAAATAATTCCAGTGCTGAGACTGTTTATTTAAATGTCACTGAAAACTTCATTTCAACCCTTAGAAAATATACAGAAATGTATTTCTATACATTAAGAAATACTATTTTGGGATACATTTTATTTCTACTTCAGTCACCTTATTTATTTAGGTAAATGGAATTTCTGTGTAATTTACATTCATCTCAAACTTCAAACCCATGAAATATCTATACCCTTTGCTTAGCATGCAGAAAGGTCTTAAGTATGAGTTAAATGAAAGTTCCTACAGTGTTGAAATTAATTTAATTTGGTAACCTTCCTATTTGTTTAGAAAATTGTACATCTTGGAAATCTTAGCTTAAATCTTATTTAATTCACATTTATTGCTGATAAAATTTATGCTCCTTACCAGTGTATCATTCTGTGGAAAAGCAGATTGTGTTTTTTTCTTGATTGCTGTTCTTATCAACTTTTCTGAGATAATCAAAATTGCAGAAGCTTAGAAAAATGTGTTCTTTTCAAGGGACTTATGTGCTTCTCAGTTTTGAGATTGCTTATTTGGGAAAATGTTAATATAGCATATAATAGATATTTAACTAATATGTGTTGACTGAATGACTGATATAGAGAGATGAAAGTTACTCTTTATTGACTTTAAAAAAGAGGCACCACTTCACACATAGACGTTTTGTTTGCCTACTCTGTGGTGGGAACCAAATTGTTAGATTAATCTTACAACTACTTTATAGAATAGAAGGTATTATTTCAACTTTACAGATGAGAAAATTGAGATTTGGAAAGCTTATCTAACTTGTCAACATTACCTATTTTTCCAATATTCACATTTAAGTCTATGAGACTCAAAATCTCAGAATTTTTCCAAAATAAACTCTTTTTGCTTATTTGACCTATTTTATTAGTTTCTTTGGTATTTTTGTAACATTTATTACCCCAAAAAACCAGTGGCAATGCATTTATTCTTGATTAATTTTTTTTCATTTATTTTTATTAGTTGGAAGCTAATTACTTTACAATATTGTAGTGGTTTTTGCCATTCTTGATTAATTTTATATGTTGTTTGAAAAGTCAGATTTATTGAGGTATAATTTACATACAGTAAAATGCACCCCTTTTAAAGTGTACAGTTAGATGAGTTTTGACAGATGTCAGTTCAATCACTCAGTCATGCCTGACTCTTTGTGACCCCATGGACTGCAGCACACCAGGCTTCCCTGTCCATCACCAACTCCCGTAGCTTGCTCAAACTCATGTTGATGGAGTTGGTGATGCCATCCAACCATCTTATCCTCTGTCATCCCCTTCTCCTCCTGCCTTCAGTCTTTCCAAACATCACCTTTGTTGGCAAAGTGATGTCTCTGCCTTTAAATAGACTGTCTAGGTTTGTCATACTTTTCCTTCCAAGGAGTAAGTGTCTTAATTTCATGGTCACCATCCACAGTGATTTTGAAGTCCAACAAAAGAAAATCTGTCACTGCTTCCACTGTTTCCCTGGATGCCATGATACTCATTTTCTGAATGCTGAGTTCTTTTTACTCTTCTCTTTCACCTTTATCAGGAGGCTCTTTAGTTCCTTTTCACTTTCTGCAGTTAAAGTGGTGTCATGTATGTATCTGAGGTTATGGATATTTCTCTTGACAATCTTGATTACAGCTTGTGCTTCATCCAGCCTGGCATTTCACATGATGTACTCTGCATAGAGGCTAAATAAACAAGGTGATAATATGCAGCCTTGACATACTGCTTTCCCAATTTGGAACCAATCCATTGTTCCATGTCCAGTTCTCACTATTGCATCTTGACCTGCATACAGATTTCTCAGGAGGCAGGTAAGGTGGTCTGGTATTCTCAATCTCTTGAAGAATTTTCCAGTTTCTCATGATCCACACAGTCAGAGGCTTTAGTGTAATCAATGAAGCAGAAGTAAAAATGTTTTTCTGGAATTTCCTTGCTTTCTGTATCATCCAACGAATGTTGGCAATTTGATCTCTGGTTCTTCTGCCTTTTCTAAATCCAGTTTGTACATCTGAAGTTCTTGGTTCACCTACTGCTGAAGCCTAGCGTGAAAGATTGTTAGCATAACCGTACTAGCAAAATGAGCCTAATTGTATGATAATTTGAACATTCTTTGATATTGCCTTTGGGACTGGAATGAAAACTGACTTTTTTCAGTCCTGTGGCCACTGCTGAGTTTTCCAAATTTGCTGACATATTGAGTGCAGAACTTTAACGGCATCATCTTTTAGGATTTGAAATAGCTCAACTGGAATTCCATCACCCCTTCTAGCTTTGTTTGTAGTAGTGGTTCCTAAGGCCCACTTGACTTCACATTCCAGGATGTCTGACTCTAGGTGAGTGACCACACCATCGTGATAATCCAGGTTATTGTGATCGTTCTTACATAGTTTTTCTATGTATTCTTGTTACCTTTTAATCTCTTCTACTTCTGTTAGGTTGCTGCTGTTTCTTTTCTTTATCATGCCCATCCTTGCATGAAATGTTCTCTTGATATCTCCAATTTTTTTGAAGAGATCTTTAGTCTTTCCCATCCTGTTGTTTTTCTCTGTTTCTTTGCTTTGTTCATTAAAATGGCCTTATCTCTCTTTGGACTTCCTTGGTAGCTCAGCTGGTAATGAATTCGCCTGCAGTGTGGGAGACTTGGGTTCAGTGACTCGGTTGGGAAGATCCCCTGGAGAAGGGAATGGCTACCCACTCCAGTATTCTGGCCTGGAGAATTCCATGAACTGTATAGTCCACGGGGTCATAAAGAATCGGACACGACTGAGCAACTTTCACTTTTCATCTCTCCTTGCTATTCTCTAGAACTTTGCATTCAGCTGGGTATATCTTTCCCTTTCTCCCTTGCTTTTTGCTTGCCTTCTGTGTGTAAAGCCTCCTCAGGCAACCACTTTGCCTTCCTGGATCACAGCCTTGTCATGGTGAAGGGGCTTGCATTATTTGATATTATACACATTTAGATTATAAACCCTCTCCAATCCACTATAATGTAAATTCCACAAGTGTTGAGATTTTGTTTCTCTTGGTCATTGCTAAATCCCCAATGCCTCGAAATGTGCCTGGTTCAAGCAGGCATTCAATAAATAATGAATACTGTTAAGCATATAATTTTAAAAATAACAGACATCTGAAATAGACAGTTTTACTTTTTTTTTCCCTCCATTTTTGGGTATTCTGAAATCATAATCCAAATAAAAATGAACATAACTGATATAACAGAATAGGGATTGTGATGCTGAATATTGGCCAACTCTGTTTAAAAACGGATTTATGATTTAATTAGCGCTGTTAGTAATGTTGCATCTGTTTACTACTTGAGAGACCAAGATTTAAATTACATAGACAAATGTTTTAGTATTCTGTGATAGCTCTAATTCAAAGGAGAACTGCTTAATACTTCTGATAGTTAGGACTCTTCCAACAATGCAAACACACAGTATTCCCTGGCAACTACTCAAAATAAAGGACAACTTGAAATGGTAATTCTGCTAATCCATTAAAAAATAACAACAAAGTTAAAATAATCTTTGATACAAGTGGCTCACAATGCTTCAAGTAAGATTATATTCCTAGACACACATCTCAAAGAAATTGAGCAGGGAGTTTATACTATTTTATACTATTCACATTTTATAGATGAAGAGACTAAGGTATATTAGCTCATAAGAGGTTCACTAAAACAGAGGAGAGGGACAAAGCCAACATAAGATGAGAATTTTAAGATGAAAAATTGTATTTCTAATTTCAGTTCAGTTCAGTTGCTCAGTCGTGCCCGACTCTTTGTGACCCCGTGGACCGCAACATGCCAGGCCTCCCTTTCCATCACCAACTCCCAGAGTTTACCCAGACTCATGTCCGTTGAGTTGGTGATGCCATCCAACCATCTCACCCTCTGTCATCCCCTTCTCCTTCTGCCCTCAGTCTTTCCCAGCGTCAGGGTCTTTTCCAGTGAGTCAACTCTTCGAATCAGGTGGCCAAAGTATTGGAGTTTCAGCTTCACCATCAGTCCTTCCAATGAATACTCAGGATTGATTTCCTTTAGGATTGACTGGTTCAATCTCCTTGCAGTCCAAGGGACTCTCAAGAGTCTTCTCCAACATCACAGTTCAAAAGCATCAATTCTTCGGTGCTCAGCTTTCTTTATAGTCCAACTCTCACATCCATACATGACCACTGGAAAAACCATAGCCTTAACTAAACGGACCTTTGTTGGCAAAGTAATGTCTCTGCTTTTTAATATGCTGTCTAGGTTGGTCTTAACTTTCCCTCCAAGGAGTAAGCATCTTTTAATTTCATGGCTGCAATCACCATCTGTACTGATTTTGGAGCCCAGAAAAATAAAGTCTGACACTGTTTCCACTGTTTCCCCATCTATTTGCCATGAAGTGATGGGACCGGATGCCAAGATCTTAGTTTTCTGAGTGTTGAGCTTTAAGCCAACCGTTTCACTCTCCTCTTTCACTTTCATCAAGGGGCTCTTTAGTTCTTCATTTTAGCCATAAGGGTGGTGTCATCTGCATATCTGAGGTTATTGATATTTCTCCTGGCAATCCTGATTCCAGCTTGTGCTTCATCCAGCCCAGCGTTTCTCATAATGTACTCTACATATAAGTTAAACAAGCAGGGTGACAATATACAGCCTTGACGTACTCCTTTTCCTATATGGAACCAGTCTGTTGTTCCATGTCCAATTCTAACTGTTGCTTCCTGACCTACATACAGATTTCTCAAGAGGCAGGTCAGGTCGTCTGGTATTCCCATCTCTTGAGGGATTTTCCACAATTAGTTGTGATCCACACAGTCAAAGGCTTTGGCATAGTCAGTAAAGCAGAAATAGTTGCTTTTCTGGAACTCTCTTGCTTTTTCGATGATCCAGCGGATGCTGGCAATTTGATCTCTGGTTCCTCTGCCTTTTCTAAAACCAGCTTGAACATCTGGAAGTTCTAGGTTCACGTATTGCTGAAGCCTGGCTTGGAGAATTTTGAGCATTACTTTACTAGCGTGTGAGATGAGTGCAATTGTGCGGTAGTTTGAGCATTCTTTGGCATTGCCTTTCTTTGGGATTGGAATGAAAACTGACCTTTTCCAGTCCTGTGGCCACTGCTGAGTTTTCCAAATTTGCTGGCATATTGAGTGCAGCACTTTCACAGCATCATCTTTCAGGATTTGAAATAGCTCAACTGGAATTCCATCACCTCCACTAGCTTTGTTCATAGTGATGCTTCCTAAGGCCCACTTGACTTCACATTCCAGGATGTCTGGCTCTAGGTGAGTGTGAGTGATCACACCATCATGATTATCTGGGTCGTGAAGATCTTTTTTGTACAGTTCTTCTGTGTATTCTTGCCACCTCTTAATATCTTCTGCTTCTGTTAGGTCCGTACCATTTCTGTCCTTTACTGAGCCCATCTTTGCATGAAATGTTCCCTTGGTGTCTCTAATTTTCTTGAAGAGATCTCTAGTCTTTCCCATTCTATTGTTTACCTCTATTTCTTTGCATTGATTGGTGAGGAAGGCTTTCTTATCTCTCCTTGCTATTCTTTGCACCTCTGCATTCAAGTGGGTGTATCTTTCCTTTTCTCCTTTGCTTTTTGCTTCTCTTCTTTTCACAGCTATCTGTAAGGCCTCCTCGGACAGCCATTTTGCTTTTTTGCATTTTTTTTTTCTTGGGGATGGCTTGATCTCTGTCTCCTGTACAATGTCACGAACCTCCATCCATAGTTCACCAGGCAGTCTGTCTGTCAGATCTAGTCCCTTAAATCTATTTCTCACTTCCACTGTATAGTCATAAGGGATTTGATTTAGGTCATACCTGAATGGTTTAGTGGTTTTCCCCACTTTCTTCAATTTAAGTCTGAATTTGGCAACAAGGAGTTCATGATCTGAGCCACAGTCAGCTCCTGGTCTTGTTTTTGCTGACTGTATAGAGCTTCTCCATCTTTGGCTGCAAATAATATAATCAATCTGATTTCGGTGTTGGCCATCTGGTGATGTCCATGTGTAGAATCTTCTCTTGTGTTGTTGGAAGAGGGTGTTTGCTATGACCAGTCCATTCTGTTGGCAAAACTCTACTAGCTTTTGCCCTGCTTCATTCTGTACTCCAAGGCCAAATTTGCCTGTTACACCTACTCCAGTGTTCTTGCCTGGAGAATCCCAGGGATGGGGGAGCCTGGTAGGCTGCTGTCTATGGGGTCGCACAGAGTCGGACACGACTGAAGCAACTTAGCAGCAGTAGCAGTGGCAGCCAGGTGTTTCTTGACTTCCTACTTTTGCATTCCAGTCCCCTGTAATGAAAAGGACATCTTTTTTGGGTGTTAGTTCTAAAAGGTCTTGTAGGTCTTCATAGAACCATTCAACTTCAGTTTCTTCAGCATTACTGGTTGGGGCATAGACTTGGATTACCATGATATTAAATGGTTTGCCTTGGAAACGAACAGAGATCATTCTCTTGTTTTTGAGATTGCATCCAAGTACTGCATTTTGGACTCTCTTGTTGACTATGATGGCTACTCCATTTCTTCTAAGTGATTCTTACCCACAGTAGTTGATATAATGGTCATCTGAGTTAAATTCACCCATTCCAGTCCATTTTTAGTTTGCTGATTCCTACAATGTCGACATTCACTCTTGCCATCTCCTGTTTGACCACTTCGAATTTGCCTTGATTCGTGGACCTAACATTCCAGATTCCTATGCACTATTGCTCTTTACAGCATCAGACCTTGCTTCTATCACCAGTCACAGCCACAACTGGGTGTTGTTTTTTCTCTGACTCCGTCTCTTCATTCTTTCTGGAGTTATTTCTCCACTGATCTACAATAGCATATTGGGCACCCTCTGACCTGGGGAGTTCATCTTTCTGTGTCCTATCTTTTTGCCTTTTCATATTGTTCATGAGGTTCTCAAGGCAAGAATGCTGAAGTGGTTTGCCATTCCCTTCTCCAGTGGACCACATTCTGTCAGACCTCTCCACCATGACCCGGCCGTCCTGGGTGGCCCCACACGGCATGGCTTAGTTTCATTGAGTTAGACAGGCTGTGGTCCATGTGATCAGATTGGCTGGTTTTCTGTGATTGTGGTTTCAGTCTGTCTGCCCTGTCTGAGCACCTACCATCTTACTTGGGTTTCTCTTACCTTGAATGTGGGGTATCTCTTCACGGCTGCTCCAGCAAAGCACAGGGCCTTAAAACGTAGGGAAGACTGACATATGCTACATGTATGAAACGTGGGTTCATTATGCTAAGTGAAGTAGGCCAGTCACCAAAAGACAAATACTATATTAGCCCACTTACATGAAATACTTAGAGTAGTCAAAATCATAGTACAGAAAGTGTAGTTGCCATAGGCTTGTGAGGAGAGAAGAATAGGAATTTATTGTTCAATAAGTATGAGTTTCAGTTTTACAAGATGAAAAGAGTAATGTTCATAAATGGTAGTGATGGTAGCCTAACATTGCGGATATATTTAATACCATGTAACTGTACACTTAAAAATGGTTAAGATAGTGAATTTTTTATTATTTACATTTTATCTCCCAAAGAAAAAAATTGGAAAAAAAATGTGCAGTTCGACACTCTTGGTTAATAGAAGACATTAGGTAGTCTCAGATCCCCTTGCAAACTGAGCTCAGTACAAGTTAAACCTTCCCCCAACTTCTGAGTTCTATTTTGAGTTTTTATACAGTTAACATATTCTTCATTAGATGGCTGTCTTTTTTAAAAAGAAGTTTTATTGAAGTATTGGTTTATGTTGTGTTAATTTCTGTTGTATATGTGATTCTCCTTTATCTCTATAGTTTGAAGTTTTTCATTTTTGTTTTGTTTTTACCTTTCATGATAATGGAAATGCTTGTAAGAGACTAGAAAGCAGAAGTATTGGTTTATGTTGCTTCAAAACAGATTTGTGTTGAGTAACCAACCGAGCAGATAAATTTGAGCTTTGATGTTATGGGTAATTTTTATTCCAAGAGTGATCTATGTCCAAGATTATAAGTTCTTACCAGAAATTAAACTAAGTAGGAAAAAATAAATTTCTTTTTTTTTTCTTTTCTGGGTTTTTCTTTGTTTCTCTTTTCTTACCAACCTCCCTCCCCGTCTTTCCTCCAATTGTGGAATAAAAATTTTTTATCTGAAGACTTCTAATTTTTTATTCCTGGGCTCCTTATACTAATGCTAATTACTCTTCTTACAAATACTGCTGCTGTGGAATTTTTAGGACATCAGTACATTAGTTTTCAATGCCTCAAATTATGATGAAACTGTTGTTAAGCTCCATTCTTATCTCTGGAGAAAGGTTTTGTTTCAACAAGCTATCTCAGAATATCATAATAATTATTAGCAGAAATGAAGCATTGTAGTGGATTTGTAAGATGTTGATAGATTTGTAGGGCCAATGGGAATCCTATTTTCAAGAGCTTAATTGTCCTCATCCACCTGCAGACCAGGTAGCTTTACTGTGTTACCTGTGTGTAGTATACATGTACATGTGTGCTCAGTTGCTCAGTCATGTCTGACTCTTTGCAACCTCATAGACTATAGCTGTCTATTGAATTTTACAGACAAGAATACTGCAGTGGGTTGCTATTTCCTACTCCAGGGGATCTTCCAGATCCAAGGATGGAACCCATGTCTCTTGTGTCCCCTGCATCAGCAGGTGATTCTTTACCACTGGCGCCACCTGGGAAGCCTACATAAATATTCATAATTATGACTTTCTATTCTTTTCTAATAGTAACATGGCATGTAATTATACTGCTGGATTTGAAGAAAATTCAAAAGTTACAAGTAACTTCATTCAGAAATGCTAATATATTTTTTAAATAACTGGGTAAATTTTCCTAAAATTGTACTTTACCTGTGTTAGCTATTGATTCAGGGATAATTCAGCTTTATTTAGAATAAGATCTGTTAATGTCTAAGCTCAATTCACAATCTGGTAACCTGTTATAAATCAGAATATCTGCCAGGAAAGGGTACTATTCAGTTTCTGAAATAAAATATGTGTCTGCTCAAAGATCCCCTGTGAATATCAGAGCACAGTCTGGAGTTCAGATCTCAAATGAACCATAAAATAATCACATGACCTAGGTGAATTACTTAATATCATAAGGCCTCAGTTTTATCATATGTAAAGACCTATCATATGTATGAAGACTTACAAGACCTTTTAGAACTAACACCCGAAAAAGATGTCCCTTCTCATTATAAGAGACTGGAATGTAAAAGTAGGAAGTCAAGAAACACCTGGGGTAACAGGCAGATTTGGCCTTGGAGTACAGAATGAAGCAGGGCAAAGGCTAGTAGAGTTTTGCCAACAGAATGGACTGGTCATAGCAAACACCCTCTTCCAACAACACAAGAGAAGACTCTACACATGGACATCACCAGATGGCCAACACCGAAATCAGATTGATTATATTATTTGCAGCCAAAGATGGAGAAGCTCTATACAGTCAGCAAAAACAAGACCAGGAGCTGACTGTGGCTCAGATCATGAACTCCTTGTTGCCAAATTCAGACTTAAATTGAAGAAAGTGGGGAAAACCACTAAACCATTCAGGTATGACCTAAATCAAATCCCTTATGACTATACAGTGGAAGTGAGAAATAGATTTAAGGGACTAGATCTGACAGACAGACTGCCTGGTGAACTATGGATGGAGGTTCGTGACATTGTACAGGAGACAGGGATCAAGACCATCCCCAAGAAAAAGAAATGCAAAAAAGCAAAATGGCTGTCCGAGGAGGCCTTACAGATAGCTGTGAAAAGAAGAGAAGCAAAAAGCAAAGGAGAAAAGGAAAGATACACCCACTTGAATGCAGAGGTGCAAAGAATAGCAAGGAGAGATAAGAAAGCCTTCCTCACCAATCAATGCAAAGAAATAGAGGTAAACAATAGAATGGGAAAGACTAGAGATCTCTTCAAGAAAATTAGAGACACCAAGGGAACATTTCATGCAAAGATGGGCTCAGTAAAGGACAGAAATGGTACGGACCTAACAGAAGCAGAAGATATTAAGAAGAGGTGGCAAGAATACACAGAAGAACTGTACAAAAAAGATCTTCACGACCCAGATAATCATGATGGTGTGATCACTCACACTCACCTAGAGCCAGACATCCTGGAATGTGAAGTCAAGTGGGCCTTAGGAAGCATCACTATGAACAAAGCTAGTGGAGGTGATGGAATTCCAGTTGAGCTATTTCAAATCCTGAAAGATGATGCTGTGAAAGTGCTGCACTCAATATGCCAGCAAATTTGGAAAACTCAGCAGTGGCCACAGGACTGGAAAAGGTCAGTTTTCATTCCAATCCCAAAGAAAGGCAATGCCAAAGAATGCTCAAACTACCGCACAATTGCACTCATCTCACACGCTAGTAAAGTAATGCTCAAAATTCTCCAAGCCAGGCTTCAGCAATACGTGAACCTAGAACTTCCAGATGTTCAAGCTGGTTTTAGAAAAGGCAGAGGAACCAGAGATCAAATTGCCAGCATCCGCTGGATCATCGAAAAAGCAAGAGAGTTCCAGAAAAGCAACTATTTCTGCTTTACTGACTATGCCAAAGCCTTTGACTGTGTGGATCACAACTAATTGTGGAAAATCCCTCAAGAGATGGGAATACCAGACGACCTGACCTGCCTCTTGAGAAATCTGTATGTAGGTCAGGAAGCAACAGTTAGAATTGGACATGGAACAACAGACTGGTTCCATATAGGAAAAGGAGTACGTCAAGGCTGTATATTGTCACCCTGCTTGTTTAACTTACATGTAGAGTACATCATAAGAAACGCTGCGCTGGACGAAGCACAAGCTGGAATCAAGATTGCCAGGAGAAATATCAATAACCTCAGATATGCAGATGACACGACCCTTATGGCAGAAGGTGAAGAAGAACTAAAGAGCCTCTTGATGAAAGTGACCTTGATGCTGGGAACGATTGAGGGCTGGAGGAGAAGGGGACGACAGAGGATGAGATGGTTGTATGGCATCACCGACTCAATGGACATGAGTTTGGGTAAACTCTGGGAATTGGTGATGGACAGGGAGGCCTAGCCCTTTGGTTGCTATTGTGAATAATGCTGCTATGAACATGGGTGTACAAATATGTTTTCGAGACACTATTTTCATTTATTTGGATATAAATCAAGAAATAGATCTGCTGGATCATATGGAAAGTCCATTTTTAAGGTTTTTGGGAACTTCCATTTTGTTTTCCACAGAGGTTGTAACATATTAACATTCTCACCCAAAGTGCACAGGGTTCCAGTTTCTTCACACTCTCACCAATGCTTATTATTATTTTTTAAAATAAGCTATCCTAATGTGTGCAACTATCTCTCTATTTGCATTTCCCTCATGATTACTAATGTCGGGCATCTTTTCATTTGTTTATTTTATATCTTTAAAGAAATGCTTATTCAAGTCCTTTGCCCATTATTTAATTTTATTTTTTTAAATTGTTGAGTTTTAGGAGCTCCCTATATATTTTGGATTTTAATCCCTTATCAGATATATGATTTGCAAATATTTTCTCCTATTCACTCATTTGAAAAGACCCTGATGCTGGGAAAGATTGAGGGCAGGAGGAGAAGGGGACGACAGAGGATGAGATGTTGGATGGCATCACCGACTCAATCGACAGGGTAAACTCTGGGAGTTGGTGATGGACAGGGAGGCCTGGCCTGCTACGGTTCATGGGATTGCAAAGAGTCAGACACAAACTGAGCGACTGTGAACTGATTCATTTCAATCTACTCTCTTGTGAACTCATTTTCTATGTGTTAATGCAAAGAGAATTTTTAACATTGTAAGCATAAAAAAATGTTTTCTCAAACTTCCTTGTTATTGAAGGAACCTGTAATGTCAAGAAAATGGTTTTGTTTTGTGCTGAGTCCTAGCTGCTTCTCTTTTAGTGGTTGCAGAGTACTAACTCAGATTCCATCCCCGGGCATTTCCTATAAACCAGTAGCTGATTCTACAGCTTGACAAAAATAGGGTTTGATTTTTCAGCAAGAATACTTTGGTAGAGGTGTGAACTTTCATCAGGAAATGTCTGATAGTCTCTTTTTTTTTCCTGTAAGGTTAATCTGTGTGTTCAGCTGTTGTCACCCTGACCCAGTTATCATAAAGTTCTGCGTTAGCAATCCATCAAATAGCTTTAGCAAGTGCTGAAAGTAATTCTTTTATTAGGGGCTGGAAAATGGTGGTATTCTATCAGCCCTTTCTAGCATAGTACCTGAAATATTTCTGTTAAAGAAAATCTTGTCCTTCCCAACAACTTGGTTATCCCTGTAGAGTTCGTACAGGAGAGGCAGAACTAATGCTTGAATCTCTCCTTCTATTTACCAATCTTCAAAATAATGAATTGAGCTCCAAAAATAAACAGTGAGGTTTTTTTTTTAAGTATCATCTGAATTCATTAATTTTAAACTATTCAATGTGCTTCAGTTCATCACAGGGACTACTGTTTGATGCTCAAAATACCCCATCTTTGTTGTTGTTGTTTAGTTGCTCAGTTGTATGTGACTCTTTTGTGACCTTATGGACTATAGCCCACCAGGCTCCAATGTTTGTGGGATTTCCCAGGCAAGAATACTGGAGTGGGTTGCTATTTCCATCTCCAGGGGATCTTCCTGACCCAGGGATCAATCCCATGTCTCTGGCAGTAGCAGGCAGATTCTTTACTGTTGCGCCACCAGGGAAGCCTATCCCATCTTTAGCCAGTGCAGATCTCTTCAGGTTGACTCCAAAGTCCTTTTGACACAACCCAAGTAGTTTCTGTTTTCATTACAATCCCAAAGAAGGGCAGTGCCAAAGAATGTTCAAACTACTGCACAGCTGCACTCATTTCACATGCTGGCAAGGTAATGCTCAAAATCCTTCAAGCTAGGTTGCAACAGTATGTGAACTGAAAACTTCCAGATGTATAAGCTAGATTTAGAAAAGGCAGAGGCACCAGAGATCAAACTGCCAACGTCCATTGGATCATAGAAAGAGCAAGAGAATCCCAGAAACATCTACTTCTGCTTCATTGACTATGCTAAAGTCTTTGACTGTGTGGATCACAACTAATTGTGGAAAATTCTTCAAGAGATGAGAATACCAGACCACCTAACCTGCCTCCTGAGAAACGTGCATGCAGGTCAAGAAGCAACAATGAGAACCAGACATGGAATAACAGACTGTTTCAGAATTGGGAAAAGAATACATCAAGGCTGTATATTGTCACCCTCCTTATTTAACTTATATGCAGAATACATCATGTGAAATGCCGGGCTGGATGAATCACAAAATGGAATCAAGATTGCCAGGAGAAATATCAATAATCTCAGATATGCAGATGGCACCACTCTAACGGCAGAAATAAAAAGGAACTAAAGAGCCTTTGATGAAGGTGAAAGAGGAGAGTGGTAAAGCTGGCTTAAAAGTTAACATTCCAAAAATTAGTATCATGGCATCCGTCCCATCACTTGATGGCAAACAGATAGGGAAACAGTGACAGACTATTTTCTTGGGCTCCAAAATCACTGTGGATGGTGACTGCAGCCATGAAATTAAAACACCTGCTCCTACACTGTTTATAATAGCCAGGACATGGAAGCAACCTGGATGCCCATCAGCAGACGAATGGATAAGGAAGCTGTGGTACATGTACACCATGGAATATTACTCAGCCATTAAAAAGAATTCATTTGAATCAGTTCTAATGAGATGGATGAAACTGGAGCCCATTATACAGAGTGAAGTAAGCCAGAAAGATAAGACCAATACAGTATACTAATGCATATATATGGAATTTAGAAAGATGGTAACAATAACCTTATATGCAAAACAGAAAAAGAGACACAGATGTACAGAACAGACTTTTGGACTCTGTGGGAGAAGGCGAGGGTGGGATGTTTTGAGAGAACAGCATCAGAACATGTATATTATCAAGGGTGAAACAGATCACCAGCCCAGGTTGGATGCATGAGACAAGTGCTCGGCCTGGTGCACTGGGAAGACCCAGAGGGATGGGGTGGGGTGGGGAGGGAGGCGGGAGAGGGGATCGGGATGGGGAATACATGTAAATCCATGGCTGATTCATGTCAATGTATGGCAGAAACCACTACAATATTGTAAAGTAATTAGCCTCCAACTAAAAAAAATAAATGGAAAATATATATATATAAAGTGATGGAAAAAAAAAACCAAACACCTGCTCCTTGGAACGAAAGCTATGACAAATTTAGACAGCATATTAAAAAGCAGGACATCACTTTGCCAACAAAGGCACATATAGTCAAAGCCATGGTTTTGCCAATAGTCTTGTACAGATGTGAGATTTGGACCATAAAGAAGGTTGAATGGTAAAGAATTGATGCTTTCAAATTGTGGTACTGGAGAAGAAATCTTGAGAGTCCCTTGGACAGCAGGGAGATCAAACTAGTCAATCCTAAAGGAAATCAATTCATTGGAAGGACTGATGCTGAAGCTCTAACACTTTGGCCTCCTAATGTGAAAAGCTAACTCACTGGAAAAGACCCTGACTCTAGGAAAGAATGAGGCAAGAGGAGAAGGGGGCAACAGTATGGGTGCTTGGATGGCATCACCGACTCAATGGACATGAGTTTGAGCAAACTCAGAGAAACAGTGAAGGACAGGAAAGTCTGGCATGCTCTAGTCTGTAGGATCACAAAGAGTTGGACATGGCTAGGTGACTGACAACAAAATAGTTTTTGAGAGCTTTCTTGCTTTCTTCTATGACAAGGTATCCCAGGGTCATCATGTACACTTCCTATCAAAGATCCAAAACAACCGTTCTTCACAGAGTTCTAGTTGCCTTCAGTGGGGATATCTAGGTTATTTCTAATAGAAATTTCTTGACATTTCTGTATCTCAGGTATATGAATGCGCCTTTTCTGTATTTAAATGCTGGTGTACTATTTTAAGGTATTTCAATGGTGACCTGAGGTGGGGTTTGAGGAAGTCACATGCCTGTATCCAGACTGATATCTGAATCAGTATGGATTAGGTTCTGCTGCTAGTAACAGACACCAGAAATAAACCCTTATATGTTCTGCCTCTTGGTATTTTCCACTCATGTAAAAGAGAACCATAATTAGGCAGTCTAGAGCTAATATACAGCTACATGATCAAGGGCCTAGGTACTTTATATCCTTCTATATCATACTGTAGCCCAAGAGAGTTGCTCAGGCTTCAGCCATCATGTCTGTGTTGTAGTCCAGAAAGAAGAAAAAATGACAGAAGGCCAAATGAACACGTCTCTCAGTAGGATGTCTTATCCATATTCACTGTAGTAGGTACTTCAAAAATACAAAATATTAAAATGGAATGTGCCTTAATCAGTCCACTGAAGGTCTGTATCTGGTCACAGTGTTTATGGTCACATACATTTTCAAACTAATCCTATGGCAATCTAGTCTTCCCGTGGTCCAGAGTTTGTGATGAAAATGATTATCAGCACCATTGAGGAGATCAGCCCTGCTGCGTTCATCCATCTCAAACCTTCAGGAGACATATTTAGATTAACAACAACAAATCACATTTAAGTGATAAAGGAAGTTGTTCTTTTTTTGAGGGTATAGGGGAAAGATTACAGGGAAAGGAAATATTTAAAGAGTAGATTTACCTGGTGGCTCAGATGGTAAAGAGTCTGCCTGCAATGTGGGAGACCTGGGTTTGATCCCTGGGTTGGGAAGATCCCCTGGATGAAGAAATGGCAACCCACTCCAGTATTCTTGTCTGCGGAATCCCCATGGATAGAGAGGCCTGGAGGGCTACAGTCCATGGGGTTGCAAAGAACCGGACACAACTGAGCAACTAAGCACATACAGGTACTGTACATACTTTCAGTTACTGAAATCAAACTCTGTAAAGAAGTTCTTGTTATCACTAGCATATACTTGATGAAGCAGTAGTTTTTAACTCTGCAGAAGAAAAATTGTCAGCAAGCACATAATGGGATTTAAACCTAGATTTACCTGGCTTCTAAGCATAGGTTCTTTATATCAGACCACAACAGTATATTGCTGCTGCTGCTGCTAAGTCGCTTCAGTCATGTCTGACTCTGTGCAACCCCATAGACGGCAGCCCACCAGGCTCCCTGGTCCCTGGGATTCTCCAGGCAAGAACATCGGAGTGGGTTGCAATTTCCTTCTCCAATGCATGAAAGGAAAGTGAAAGTGAAGTTGCTTAGTCGTGTCTGACTCCTAGCGACCCCATGGACTGCAGCCCACCAGGCCCCTCTGTCTGTGGGATTTGCCAAGCAAGAGTACTGGCGTGGGGTGCCATTGCCTTCTCCAACACCAGTATATTGTCTGACTCCAAATCACTATTTTCTCACCAACTAGATAAGAGCAGAATTAGTTGCCCTTGGTTTGTGCAGACATTTTAAACTACTGGCTCTATGCAGCAGCTTCTGAAACTAAAATTTGTTTCTGAAAAGAGCTTCTAAATGTATTCAGTTTAATTCTCTCTAGCAGTAATATAAAGAATTCTGAAAGCAGTAATTTAAAGAACTAGGATAGGAATGTTTTTTAAAGAGCAAAGAGCAAGTTTGTATCCAGAAAAGCTGAACCGCTATAGTGTAGCTATAATGTCCTTTGAAGTACTGTACAGTACTTAACTAAAAAAGTTCTCTGCATCTTCTAAGCAAGTGTCAAATGAAGCATATGCTATGTAAATAAATCAGTTCAGAAAGGAATACCAGGCCTTTTCAGCTGTATAAGATTTCTACCCTCATTAGGAAAGCCGAGAGAAAGAAAACCTAATAATGTGCTTACTCTGCATGGTTCATGCATAGGAGGACTTTACAGGACAAATTGGTAGAACTATCCTAAGAAGTTCTACAGAATAGAGTCGCTGATAATAAGTTTTTATCAAGTTTGGTGTAATCCTGCAAAACAGGAATGACAGAAGGGGAAAGATTCATCAACTTGCTTACTTACAGTAATTTTAAACAACCATAAGGCAGAAAGATAGAGTCTTGGCCATGAAGCAGAAGCTGTATATGGAAGAAATTAGCAACCAAGCTGATTTTTAAATGTGAGTAATTATTGGGCTGACTGTGACACAGAAGTAGTAGAATGCAGTTTTGAGCTACTGCATAAAGCAATGCAGTAAGAATCACATTGGAAAAAAATGGTTGAGAGAATGTGCTAACAGGAATCATGTGAGAACTATCTGTCAGGTTGTGAGACTATACTGTGAAATTCAGTCAAGTATTTGCTAGTCAACTTAGTGTTTTTCTAATGTCTATGATAAAAAGAAAAATTAATGTTCCATCCCTTTGTCAGTGTATAATTTTTTGCAATTAAAAAATAAACATGGTAAGGTTAGCCCCCATGTTTTAGATTTCTCTTAAGAGATAGCAGAATAGGTGGACAGGAGACAAGGAAAGAGGGACCTTTACAAAAAGGGAAGGAGAACATACACAAATAACAAAGCCCTACTATATAGCACAGGACTTCCCTGGTCGCTTAGTGGTAAAGAATTTGCCTGCCAGTGCAGGAGATTTTGGTTCAATCCCTGGGTTGGGAAGATCCCCTAGAGAAGAAATGGCAACCCACTCTAGTATTCTTGCCCGGGATATTCCATGGACAGAGGAGCCTGGTGGGCTACAGCCCATGGGACTGCAAAAGAGTCAGACACAACTTAGCAACTAAATAGCAGCTGTGTGGCACAGATAACTGTATTCAGTATCCTTAATAAACCATAAAGAAAAGTAATATACACATATATACAACTGAGTCACCATGCTGTGCGTCAGAAACGCAGCACTGCAGACCAACTCTACCTCAATTTAAGGGGCGGGGAGAGGGGGTAAGAGACAAGTAGTTTTGGGTCTTATTAATGGAATCACATTTAAGAGTGTTATCTCAATTTTCCAGAAGAAACTGATATGGAGTCAGTTGTTGGCTCAACCATTGCCCATTGCTTCATTTCTGTGAGTCTTATTCGAAGTCACAATGTGTCTGAAGTCTAATAAAAGATAGAGTTGGAAATTGAAACCAGATTAAATAACTAGAACTCAATTTCTAAAGTCTTAGTCCAGTGTTTGCCATTATACTACATTTTCTATATACTCCACTATATATCATTTATCTTTTTACTACTACAGCATGCTAAATTAAATAAAAACAAAAAGTATGTCCTAAATGTCATATAGTAAGTACCCTCCAAATTATCATTGAAATCAGTCGAGTTTCTTCATCTCTAATTTCTAATAGAGGGTTCATATTTTAGATTATTTAAGACTAAGGAATCCATGAATTAGTCACTCAACAGAATCCTAGGGACTCACGATAATGCCATATTAACCCAAATATTCTAAAACTAAACAGGTTATAAACATGAATGATTATAGCAGTTTATTCATAAAAATCCCAAACTGGAAATAAACTAAATGCTTATCAACTGGTGACTGGGTAAATAACTGTGGTTTATCTATACAATGGAATATACTCGGCAATAAACTGATGCCTGATATCACCAACAACGTGGATGAACCTTAAAAAGCATTTTGCTAAGAGCAAGAAGCCAGACACAAAAGACTACTTAATAGGATTTCTTTATATGACATACTGGAAAAAGAAAAATTATAGGGATAAAAGATCACTAGTGGCAGAAAGGGAATGACTATAAAGCAGCACGAGGGACTTTGGGGGGTGGTAAAGGAAGTGTTTTAAATTCTGATTATTATGTATACATGAAGATTGCTGGGAAGAATATCAGTAACCTCAGATATGCAGATTACACCACCCTTATGACAGAAAGTGAAGAGGAACTAAAAAGCCTCTGGATGAAAGTAAAAGAGGAGAGTGAAAAAGCTGGATTAAAATTCAACATTCAAAAACCTAAGATCATGGCATCCAGTCCCTCACTTCATGGCAAATAGATGGGGAAACAGTTTCCCATGGAAACTGAGAGACTTTATTTTCTTGGGCTCCAAAGTCACTGCAGATGGTGATTGTAGCCTTGAAATTAAAAAAATGCTTGCTCCTTGGAAGAAAAGTTATGATAAACCTAGATAGCATATTAAAAAGCGGAGATGTTACTTTGTCAACAAAGGTCTGTCTAGTCAAAGCTCTGGTTTTTCCAGTAGTCATGTATGATGTGAGAGTTGGACCATAAAGAAAGCTGAGTGCCAAAGAATTGATGCTTTTGAACTGTGGTGTTGGAGAAGACTCCGAGAGTCCCTTGAACTTCAAGGAGATCAATCCAGTCAATCCTAAAGAAAATCCACCCTCAATATTCATGGAAAGAACTGATGCTGAAGCTGACACTCTAATACTTTGGCCACCTGATGCAAAGATCCGACTCATTGAAAAGACCCTGATGCTGTTAAAGATTGAGGGCAGGAAGAGAAGGGGATGACAGGATTGATGGTTGGATAGCATCACCAGCTCAGTGGATATGAATCTGAACAACTCTGGGACATAGTGAAGGGCAGGGGAGCCTGACATGCTGCAGTCTATGGGGTTATGAAAGTCGAACATGACTTAGTGACTGAACAACAGCAACAAAAATATCAAGTAATGATAAATTCTATGAAGAAAAATCAAGAACCTAGAGAAGATGGGGTGAGAACTCCTACATAGGATAAGGTGGTCAGAAAGAGTCTCTCTAATAAAGTAATTCTTAAGCAGTGACCTGAATAAGTAAGGGAGCAAGCCAGGTGTATATCTGGGGAAACAAGTTTCCAAGCAGAGGAGATGGCAAATGGAAACACCTGATTCCAAGCATGCTTGACTGTCAGTGTACTCACTTTGCTTCATACTTAAAATGTTACAGTGTTTCATAGCACATTCTATATAACTTTTCTTTTTTATAGTTGGTGTGTTGTTGCATTATTGTGTTTATGCCTGTGTTTCCCACCAACCTGGCCTTTAGGGACAAGGAATTGTGCCGTATCTGCCACATGTTAGCTGGTGAATAGGTACTGATTGAACCAGTTTGATTATCTATTGAGCAGCTACTATTCCTTCTGTTTACTTGGTACCAAAGGATTGAAAGTGTTGAAAGTGTTAGTCACTCAGTTGTGTCCGACTCTTTTGTGACCCCATGGACTGCAACCTGCCAGGCTCATCTGTCTATAGAATTCTCCAGGCAAGCATACTGGAGTGGGCTGCCATTTCCTTCTGCAGGGAATCTTTCTGATCCAGGGATCGAACCCGAATCTCCTGCATTGCAGGCAGATTCTTCACTGTCTGAGCCATCAGGGAAGCCCAAAGGATTACAAGAATATTAGTTGTTAGATATGTAAATAGATAAGAGAAAAAAATGGGCAGGCAAGCTTTGGTCTACATTATTCAGAGGAAAGAAAAAGCCGATAATTTCTGTCACTGAACTCCTTTACAAATTTATTTAAAGGTTGTTCTTAACTGAAATATGACCTTCACAGTTTAAAAACTCATGGTGATATCCAGTTTTCATGTGTACTAAATTACTGTAATGGTTACTTGAAATATTCAATTAGGAAAATGAATTTGAAAAGTAAAGTATCAGGAAAATTTCTTTGAGTTGCAAATCATTTTGGAAGAGAACTGTTTGCTCTCCCAAAGGGAAACTAACTTATATTTTTGCTTTATTTAATTTTTAAGGGTTTCAGCAAATAAGTTATTACATTTTCTTTTTGATGTTTACTGAATGTTATTTCCTATTTTAGATCTCTAAAGTTACTAAACTAAATTTTATTGTATTATGTCTCTAATGAAATAAATATTTAAGATCAGCAGTACATAGACTTTCATGGTTTTTGAATTTATTTATTTTTTTACTTTTTTCCCCTTTAACTTGAAAGGTTAATCTAATTCATGGATGTAGCGAAGGCTTTAAAATGAGTAGGAAACTTATCACTATTCAGCAGAAAACCCCGGTTTTAGCTTTTAAAGTTACTATCACTTATACTTAGCAAAATGTCAATGCAGTCTACTTTTCAAAATGTAGAAGTTTTCTATAATCTGAGAAACATAATAAAATTATTGCACTTACCTTTAGATAAGCCTATTTGGTAGTTAGTACTGCATGTCAATACTCAGAGTTTTCTTTCTCTCCATCCTCCCCTCCAAAAAAATGTCACCATCTGTTTTTGAAAACTAAATATTTTAACTCAAAATTTACATTTAATATTTTAACAAAAGTGACTTTGACCTTCTTAATTTTCTATTGTATGGTTTTAAAAAACAGTAAATATATTCTTGGCAAATTAGAAAATCATACTATATGTGCATTTTGTAACCTCATTTTTTCAGTGTTAACCTCCATATGTCCTTCCATCTTTTCTTCTTACCAAGTCCGTAGTCAAATTTCCCAGCTTCAGACCAGGTTTCACATCTGGTTGTTATAGTCCTTAAGTCTCTTTTTAAAAAAGTCTAACCCAACTTCCGTTTTCTTTTCATGCCATTAATGTATTGAGGGGATGGAGCCAACTCTCTGCAGGCTGTTTCATTTTCTAGATGTATTGGTTGCATCTGCATTTAACTTGTTCCTCTGTCCTTTGTATTTTCTCTTAACGCAAGGTTAAATCATAGGGCCTAAGAGATCCAAGTTAAATATTTTTGTCTGGGATGTGCAATAGGCTATATATTTTTTATTTTAACTTATCAAGAGGCACAATATCTGGATGGGTCATCATTAATGAGATTGAATTTAACTACTGACTTTGGGTGATGACTGATCCCTTCATTGTAGAGTTTCAGCTTTTTCTCCTTGTGACTGGGAAATAATGTACTTGGTGTTACTTTGCACACAGTATGAATCATGAAGTCCCTATCAAACATATGCCTGGATATAATACTTGCCTAAATTAATAATTTCATGAGGAATCACATATATTAATTTTCTGGTTTTAATTTTTTTCTTCCACATTATTAGCCACACGTTTTCTGTTAAATAGAATTTTTTTATCATCTGGGACTATTGGTTTGTTCTCCTGCAAAGACTAGGTAAATAAATTCTTTCACTTAGTTACATATTTTTATCAAAAAATGACATAAGTATCTTTTCCGGCTTTCTCCTTTTCTGAATGTTATTGTAGACTCATGGATTTTTATTGATTCACCATTTCAGTCAATGCCAGTGATAATTCTCACAACTTTGACTTAATGGGGAAGGGGACCTTTCAGAATGATTTCTCTGAGAAGCCTTGATTGTTTTTATTTCTTTTCCTGATTGCTTAAAAATCTGGATGTAAAGGTTATTGAAAGTTTTTAATTTTGGTTTTTATTTTTCCATCATGTGCCTCATCATAATAGTAGTCTGCTAGTTCCATAAGCAGGTCTTTTGGGTCACTGAGGAAGAGTGCATCTCAAAGAAGGACAAAAGCTTTATATTTTTTTTTAAACTGGCCTAAATGTTAGGTATATCTGACAGATAATTCAAAAGTTGCTATATAAATGTTTTTAACGGAGGGCTTTTTTTTTTTTTTAATGAAACATCACTTATTATTATCAGTTTGCCCATGCTGCTATATAAGGAAATCCTCAATTTATAAATACATGACTTATGAAGATTTGCTTGTTCCACACTTTTTTTTTTTTTTTTGCATTCAACATGTTTTCTCATAGTAAATGCAGATGATAAAATATATTATTGGATTCCGGCTCTTACAATCTGTGTATGATTTCCAAGTTGGATCAAGCCCATATCTTTGCCTCCCTTCCCTCCTGTTGCCCCGCTGAAATAAAATATATAGAATTAAGAAATGAAATCAATAACAAGAAATGGGAAGATTACCATAGAATGACAATTGAACATATTTCTGGATTTCTTTTTGAGTACTAGAAGGCACAGCTCTACCCTCCTCCTCCCGACCTCTCATCCCTGCACTTGAACTGCAGATAGCTGGCATGTATGCATGCTAAGTTGCTTCAGTCATGTCCTACTCTTTGTGGCCCTATGGACCGTAGCCCACCAGGCTTCTCTGTCCATGAGATTCTCCAGGCAAGAATACTGGAATGCATTGCCATACCCTACTCTGGGAGATCTTCCCAATCCAGGGATCGAACCCACATCTTGCCAGGCTTTCTTTAGAGAAATTGGGAAAAGCTAAGGCTTCTAGAGTACAAGTTATGTCCCCAGAATAAAAGAAAAAGTCATCGTCATTCTAGCATTTAGAGGGCCTGCTGGGTCCCCACCCACATACCCTAAAGGAACAGTACCACTCAGCCTGTACCTAGCCCACACAGAGCTCCTCTCTGGAGAGAAGTCTAGCTAGAAATCAGACCATCTTCAAAATAACAGAGGAAATCTGTGTTGGCTAATGAGTCATTCAAGCCTAAAGATGAGTGAGTAACCAAAGATCACAAGCATGTCAGGAAAGCTAATACTGTGAAAGAGACTAAAATAACCAGGAAAATTACCACTAAAGAAAATAGAGATATCAGAGAGAAACTTACAAGAACAGAACTCTAACATACTCAGAGCTCCGAAAGGATACTACATCTGTTGAATACGAATAAGAGAACACAAGGTTTCAGATTGAAAGAGTACACCACGTGCTGAGATAGTGAATTAAATACCATACTGTAACACATTCTTGTAAAACTGCAGAATTCCTAGGGTAAACACAAGATCCAGAGGGAAGTTATGCACAAAATGACAAGTATCAGACTGAAATCAGACCTCTCATCAGTAGCTGGTAATGCTTTAAGAAAGTAAAATACTGCCTTCAGCATTTAGAAAGAAAATGATATGCAGCCCAAGGATTCTATATCCTGCCAAACTATTAATCAAAGGTGAGAGCAGAATAAAGTTGCTTTCAGCCATGCAAGGGCTCAGGGTTTACCTCCTCTTGGAATTAAAAGAAATGAGTGAATTACACATTTATCATCAGCTTTCCTGAACAACAGAAAATCATTATGTAGTTTTTCATTAAACCTTTTCTTTTAACAGTTTGATTTTTTTAAAAATCTCATTGCTGCCAGAAGGGTTTATTGAGAGGAAAAGGGGAAAGAAGGATTACAACCATAAAATGAGTAGTTGTGGATTTACACCATGAAATAAATTAGAGCTACTGTAGCAAACAGCAATAAGCCTACTCTCTTTACTTTCATTGTGCTGAGATATTCCATATGTTGCACATATAACTAACCTATAGTTTTATATTTCCCAATGACCCCAGCTAGAAGCGAGCCAGGACTACTTATATTCAGTCACAACTGGTTGGTATACCACAAGATGATAGGGGCGACAGCATCATCTTCTTCTCCTATCATGACTGGAATGACATGATCTGGCTTATATTTAAATGCATTGTTCTGAGAGCGATGTTGAGGGTAGACTTTGGGTAGAATAGTAGATCAAGGGTAAAGAGCAGGGAGAGCAGCTTAGACATCATTACAGTGTACTCAGTCACTCAGCTGTCCCAACTCTTTGTGACCCCATGGACTGTAGTTTGCCAGGCTCTGCTGTCCATGGAGTTTTCCAGGCAAGAATACTGGAGTGGGTTGCCATTTCTTACTCCAGGGGATCTTCCTGACCCAGGGATCGAACCCATGTCTCCTGCATTGGCAGGTAGATTCTTTACCACTGCTGGGAAGCCCCCATCATTGCAGCTTTCTAAGTGAAAGATGGCAGTGGCTGTACTATGGTGTTAACAGTGGAGTTGGTGAAAAATGATTAGAATCTGGATATGATTTAAAGGTAGGGCCAACAGGATTTCCTGACTGGTTGGATTGGGGTGAACAAGAAAGGACTCAGTATTTCTGGTCTGACCAGTAAAACAACAGGTTGAGGGGAAAGCTTAGGGAATAAATTTTGAATGTTATGTTTCAGAAATCCATTTGACCTCCAAATAAAGATGTCAGTTACTTGGATTGGCACATACACATGTATGCCTGTAGTTCTGAAGAAAGATCTGGCCTGGAGATAGAATTTGGGGAAAAGTCAACATATAAATTGTATTTAATGCCATATGATTCATGGGTGAGATCACCTGGGAATGAATAGAGATAAAGAAGAGGTCTGAGGACTTGGACCCTAAGACATTTCAACATTAAGATTCAGGGAGATGAGAAGGAATGATTGAAGATGACTAGGAGGAGCATCTAGTGGGGTATAAGGAGAACTAAGAAAGAGTGGTGCCCTGGAAGTCAGGAAAGAAAGTGTTTCAGAAAGGAAAGAGCCATTTACTATTTCATGCTCCTGAGAGGTAACACAGAATGAGCATTGTTGGATTTGGCACCATGTTATATTTTTTCAAACAGCTACTCAGTTGTTAGGACAAAGGCATGTATTAAGTTGTTGGAGCCCACCTACTTCATAAATGGAAGGAATAGGTATTTCTTTTGACTTAGGGGCTTTGTGAAAAAATTATTAAGAACCCAAGGGAGGCACGAACAGGGAAAGTTTGGGGATCTTTGCTTTAGAGGATCGTGCCAACTCAGCATTTTAAGAGGGGGAAGCACATCTTGCCTTTTCTTTGTCTCTGCTGAAAAGTTTGAGTTAGTAATTTTAACTGGGATCAGATTACATGCAGTTAATAAAACTGCCCTAGTGTGGTGGTTCAGTATTAAAAAAAAGTAAACCTTATCCTGTGAAATGTCAGTAGTACATCTTTGTGTGAATTTTTCTTCTTGCCTCCATAGGTATGGTCTGAATATGCGTTGCTTGGCAGCTCGGGTCAACTACAAGACTTTGATTATCATCTGCGCGCTCTTCACTTTGGTCACAGTACTTTTGTGGAATAAGTGTTCCAGTGACAAAGCGATCCAGGTTCCGCGGCACTTGAGTAGTGGCTTCAGAGTGGATGCCTTAGAAAAAAGAGCGGCAGCGTCTGAGAGCAACAACTATGTGAACCACATGGCCAAGCAGTCTGAGGAGGCCTTCCCTCAGGAACAGCAGAAAGCACCCCCTGTTGTCGGGGGCTTCATTAACAATGGGGGAAGCAAGGTGTTAGGGCTCAAATATGAAGAAATTGACTGCCTCATAAATGATGAACACACAATTAAAGGGAGACGAGAGGGGAATGAAGTCTTTCTTCCATTCACCTGGGTAGAGAAATATTTTGACGTTTACGGAAAGGTGGTTCAGTATGATGGCTATGATCGGTTTGAATTCTCTCATAGCTATTCCAAAGTCTATGCACAGAGAGCCCCTTATCACCCTGATGGTGTGTTTATGTCCTTTGAAGGCTACAATGTGGAAGTCCGAGACAGAGTCAAGTGCATAAGTGGGGTTGAAGGTTGGTATCCATCTACTCCACTGCATTTTTCTATCCAGATTGTGTTGAGGAATAAGTGACTGTAACTGTTAATTACATAGCAAGTACTTACACAGCTTATTATCAAGAGACCTATCACCGCTCTGACTTAGCAGGGAGGAACAGGTTAAACCTGAACCTTGGACAGCTTTCTAGATGGTGATTCAAGGGCTCCAATAATATCATACCTGATTAAATAGGATTATGCCATTAACCTGCCCCGGGAACTAAAGTTATCAGTAAAGTCAAGGCACAGCATCTTCAGAAATTTTACATTAAAATATACAGTTATTATCCTATGAGAAGAGATGGGAAAGGGAGACAGACCATCCATCAAACCCATCAATGTACCAGTGCCGTCTTGTTATCAGATTAGCCAGGTATCATCTCTGGTTGAAGGGTTAAAGTTCTCAGAACAAGATAATACATAGTACCATTTTCTCTGAACCTATATTGGAACTCCTATAGTCTGCTGTATATATTGTCTTTCCTTGTCTTTAAAATTTGGAGCACTGAGGGTTCCTTATGGATGTTTTGGAATTTATATTTCAAACCTAGAATTGATCAGAAAGTCAAGCTGAATTTGACTCTAAAGTATATAATATCATCAAAGGAAAGAACAATGTGTTTTAAGATTTCTTGGTTTGAGTTTTATTTCATTTTTCTCATTTTGTTATAAAAAGTAATTTTCACATCTTAATATTTTAATTTTTGTAATATCTTTACAGAATCTTTAGTAGAAGGAAGGGGCCACATTCATATAGATTCTTACCATTCAAGATAATGATTGCCATTTTTGTATATTCTCGAAAGGTCTTTATACCTAGGTATATGTTTTAACATAGTTGTAATAATATTTATTGTGCAGTGTTCAAGAGGGTAACAGTTTGTTAGAGACTTGAAAGTTCTCCATTGCCAACCCTTTTTCCGCCAGTAACTTTTAAAAATGTGTAAGCTTAGTAGGTGCCTAGGTGCTAAAAGAGAAAAGCACCTATAACCACTGTTAATATTTTGATGTTTTTTCCAATCTTTTTGTTGTTGTTGTGTATATACACTTTTTTAAACAGTTTAGAATCATGCTCTGTAGTCGATTTTGTTTTCTTTTTCCCCTCAACAGGATTATTTCCTCTTATTATTGAATATTTATTGAGCGTTTTAAGCACTAATACTCATAATCAGGATATTCCATAAAAATGTATGGAATAATGTATGGAACCTTGCTGTTTAGTTGGACAGTTAGGTCATATATCTTTTGTCATTATACATAATGGTGTGGATATTCATAGTTAATCATTTACTGTTTTAAATGTATTCTCAGAGTTGTTTCCCTAGGAAATAAATTACCTTGCCAAATAGTGTCAGTCAGTTTTACCAAACTATTTTCCAAGAAGGTTGACCCTGTTCATGCTTCTGGTAGCAGAGTATAAGGGTACTCATCATCTCACTCCTGCCATCATGAAACATTATTTTTAATCTGTCATTTACAAAGGAGTCTCATAATTTTCTTCCTGTAGCAATTAGTGAGGTCAGGTATCTTTTTCAAATACTTTTAACTGTTATAGAATGGCCTTGATTTTCTTTCCCCTCTCTTTTCATTGTGATTAGTGTTGATTTTTGGGAAAATATATTGTGAGACCTTTTATATATATATATATATATATATATATATGTAGCAAGGGTAGTAGCACCTTGTTACATTTGTTAAAGATATTTTCTTTAATTTGACTGTCTTTTCATTTTACTTATGATTTGTTAGTTTTAGAAATTTTTAGTCCTATTTACTAAACTTAGGAATTTTTTCAAAAATTACTACTTTTATGCTTAAAAATCATTTGCCATGCCATGATCAGCTATTCATCTTTATTTTCTCTAATAGTTTTATGGTTTTGTATTTTTACATTTAAGTTTTTAGTCCCTCTAAGCTGATTTATATTTTGACAAATGGTATAAAGCCAAGGTCTAATTTTAGATGTTTTTTCCCCTAACATTTATTGAGTCTTCTTTCCCCTGCTGATCAGTGATACAATCTTTATCATTATACTAAAATATTTTAAAACTAGAGTATGTTTCTGGCCTACTATTCTGTTCCATTGATCAGTCTATCACTTCTTAGGCCAATTGCACATTATCATAGTTATTACCCATATAATAAGATAGTGTAAACCTTCCTTTTACTCATTGAAAATCTTTTGAAAAAAGAAATCTACCCTTGGAGAAAGAATATTGAAGTTAAAAAGCTTATCTGCAGCCTAGGTTTCTTACCCTATATGGTCCCCAATTCCTTAAACTATTTTGAAACTACAGCATAATGCATATGGTTTTATAAATTCCTGGTTTCTGCTGTGCCCATCTGTTGCTTGTTAACTTATTTTAGGGCTCCAAATAGGAGTTTATCTCTCAACACATACACCATGATGCAATAATAATATATTCTGTACAGTGTGGTATTACTGTATTTCCCATGTAAGCAATTACTAAAGTAAACACTCATACCAAACATTTGAAACTTTTACTTAGAACTTTACAAGAGGTAATCCATTAGTGAATTTATCAAAAATATATGGTTAAGGGACTTCCTTTGTGGTCCAGTGGTTAAGACTCTGCACTCCCGATGCAGGGGGCCTGGGTTCAATCCCTGGTAGGAGAACTGGATTCCACATGCTGCAACTAAGACCTGGGACAGCCAAAGAAATAAAAATAAATGTACTTTTAAAAAAAAATTTTTAAATCCATGGTTAAATATACAACCATAATTCATTTTTTTAAAAAAACTACTCCTTATTCTGAGGAATTACATTTTGACATGAGGGATATGAGAAAGAATTGCAAATTGTTTATACTTTAAGTTGCCTAGTTATAGCTGGCTTCTTAAGAAAATACTTTAACCATCTGATGATATAGTTGCTAGACCAAATCTTGACATTGGAGGGAAAGATGAATATATAATTAACTTGACTGTTAAGTACAGATGTTAAGAAAATTTCAGGTTTAATACTCTAGAATAAAACAGGTAATTGTTAACTATCAATATATGTGTTTAAATTGTATAGAACTTGAATGATAAAATAGAATTATGAAAAATGACATCTATAGCTATGAGCAAGAGTAGCACTCATTAAAAATCAGTCCTTAAAAGATAATTTACAACACTGCATTGTTATCTGTTAACAAATAATGAATGAGAATGAATAAATATTTAATTTTGGTTTTCATTTCTGGTTAACTTGGTACTATTTTTAGTAATTATGAAAACAGTGTAATAAGGAAGCTTTAAAGTTGCTGGATAACCCTGTGAAGTAAAACAGTGAAAAGTGGTATTCAGAATAGGATTATGAATGTCTGGAGATAGTTATTTATTAGTTATTTATTTTGTTTCTCGATTTTATAGGTGTACCTTTATCTACACAGTGGGGACCTCAAGGCTATTTCTACCCAATCCAGATTGCACAGTATGGGTTAAGTCACTACAGCAAGAATCTAACTGAGAAACCCCCTCACATAGAGGTATATGAAACAGCAGAAGACAGGGACAAAAACAGCAAGCCCAATGACTGGACTGTGCCCAAGGGCTGCTTTATGGCTAGTGTGGCTGATAAGTCAAGATTCACCAATGTTAAACAGTTCATTGCTCCAGGTAAGTCCTGCTCTATGTGTGTTTGCTAATTTTATGTTGATTTATGGCACCTGATACTCCCTTAAAATGGTTTTTATGGTTGTAAAAATCACATTAGCAGATGCCTTGATATTACATATATAAAGACACAAATAGTGTCACCGAAATGAAATCTAAAAAAGGATCAGCTAAAAAGTTCAAGGTTACATAAGGAATATTTACTGTGTGAAGAGCCAAGCCCCATGAACCAGGTTACTGCACGAGGGCTTTCTCCTTCCAGAGATCTATATCCCACAGGAGTGAAGTTCATCAGTTTAATATTTCAGCGTAGTATTCATCCTTTAATTTTCAAGCTATTTTGCATTAAAGTGGAAATTTTTCTTTCTAGAGAGAGCCATCCTTTCCTTTGCTGATTTTTTACCAGTAGCTTTTTATTTTTTCAAGCTAATATAGCATTACCAACCAGGCCTGCTTCCTATGTGGAATTTTGTTAATGTGCTAGATTGTTTCAAACTTCATATAAAGCCATTTCGTTAATAAAATCTTTTATAAAATCAAATTAACTTTATGCAACATTTCCCCTTTTACTAAGACAGTCTCATTAATTGGGAGGTAATGTATTTCTCTCCACTAATCAATATCCATGAGAATTAATGAGTTCATTAGTTAAAAAGACAATGGAATAACTTTAGTTAGCACCTCAGGCTTAGTTTTCTGTGGAGAAATATTGTCAAGAACAGAACTCATCCTTCCTACCACCAGCCTTGCCAGTTGGTAAATAAAAAGAGTGAAAAGGTTAGAAGACCTTTTCTGTATTCTCTCCTTGTCCTTTATTGATGGCTGTGTAATTCACAGACCTTGAAAGCCACAATACAAATCTACTCCTTCTAGATGGCCTTAAGTAATGGATTTATCAGTGTTAAATGCAGTACAAATAATGAGTGACCTTTAGTTTTTTATTCTGTGACTAAAACTTCTTTTATCCTGTGGCATTCTGTGATATTCTAGTACACAGAGCATCTTTGCCTATTGTAAAACAACAGGCTTGGCTGGGTGAGAAAGTACATGGAGATGTTTAAGAATATTTAGCTTATGGCTTGTAGCAGGAAATGCTTAGACTAAAAAGGACTTTTGATTTTGGGTGCATCTAGAGGGCTTATTTTTACACTGATGAATAGTGTAGTCTGGATTAGGGTGGAAAACAGCAGCCCTCATCTTGATCTCCTCAAGGGCTGGGAAGCTTTTTAGAACCATCTCTTGAATTCTGTTTTATTTAGAGCAGTAAAAGAAACAGCATATTATAACCAAACAGTAGCAACAACAGGAAGAAGAAGAAACATTTTGTTGTTTGATTTCTTTTTCCTTCTTCTTCCTGCTGCTACTACTGTTTGGTTTTAATATACTCAGTTTCTTTTATTTGTAGAAGTCAACTTTCTGAGAGTCAGCTGTCTTCATACTATAGATATGCAAGAGAAATTTCCTGTTTGACTATTTGCCAAATAGAACAGCTCTTATTATTTTTTCAGTCTCTGAAACCTTTGGCTTTAGAATTATCATCATCGCTTTTTGCTATGTTCCAAGCCACTATCCTTTTTCTTTTTAATACTCACAGTTTCCTTGCAAAGTAATATTATCTCTACTTAACACATGAAGAAACCGAGTTGAACATCTCAAAGCTAGTAAGTGGTGGAGTTAGTAATTCAAACTAGGTTTGTTTAACTCCAAAACCTATGCTTGCCCCTCCATCTCTCCCAGTATTCCTCACTTTTTGTTGACTACAGGAGCCCAATGCTTAATTTCCAGAAGTTTTATTCACAATTCCAGTGAATGTCTGAAAACAACCTATCATTTCCAACAACAATGGGTGATTAAGAGCATGTACTTCATAGAGCCAGACTAAACAACCTGGGTTCAACTCTTTGTATCTTAGGCAAGTTACCTAACTTTTCTGTCTCTGTTCATCATCCATAAAGAGTAATAATAGCACTACCCTTGTAATTGTTATAATGGCTCAATGAATTAATGTGTAAAGCACTTAGAACACAGTAAATACTTACCAAATATTAATTAAATAAAAAATTTTTAGGGAATTCCCTGGCAGTCCAGTGTTTAGGACTCCATGCTTCTACTGTGAGAGGCTGGGTTCAGTTGCTGATGGGGGAACTACAATCCCACAAGCATGCAGCATAGCCAAAAAAAAATTTTGAAATTGCTTTTCAAACAGTCACTCAAAGCATCATTTGATGTTTAAGTCTAAGATGTTCTCAGTCTCCGTACAACTTCCATAATTGTCTGTTCCATCAATTCATGTCTAACTGTTCTTTTCTTATAGTCTCTTTCCTGTAACTATGTGTTAAACCAGCTTTTGGCTGTTTTTTTTCTTTTTGTGGAATAGATATATTAGACAGTCATTGATTATTGGTCAAACAATTTTTGATCTAGAAAAGGCATTTTGACCACAGTACCTTAGCTATCTGCTAAGGCCATTAACCCCTCTAATATAAACTAGACAGGCCAAAAGGTAAAAGAGCTTTGGTCTGATGCTCACAAGCCATCGTGGACTCAATTCTGCCATTTGTTTATGGTTAACTTAGTAAAAATTAAAATTAAAAAAATAATAATCCAACATATAAAATATTGATGTATTAATTTTCTATGGTCAGTGGTTATCAAGGATGAATTGCAAGTAACTTTTAAATACAGAGAGAGACCTTCTATTCTAACCAGTATTTTTTGGTATATTTTTTTCCCTGCAGAAACCAGTGAAGGTGTGTCCTTACAACTGGGGAACACAAAAGATTTTATTATTTCATTTGACCTCAAGTTCTTAACAAATGGAAGTGTGTCTGTGGTTCTGGAAACGACAGAAAAGAATCAGCTCTTCACTGTACATTATGTCTCAAATACCCAGCTAATTGCTTTTAAAGAAAGAGACATATACTATGGCATCGGGCCCAGAACATCATGGAGCACGGTTACCAGGGACCTGGTCACTGACCTCAGGAAAGGAGTGGGTCTTTCCAACACAAAAGCTGTCAAGCCAACAAGAATAATGCCCAAGAAGGTGGTTAGGTTGATTGCGAAGGGGAAGGGCTTCCTTGACAACATTACCATCTCTACCACAGCCCACATGGCTGCCTTCTTCGCTGCCAGTGACTGGCTGGTGAGGAACCAGGATGAGAAAGGCGGCTGGCCGATTATGGTGACCCGTAAGTTAGGGGAAGGTTTCAAGTCTTTAGAGCCAGGGTGGTACTCTGCCATGGCCCAAGGGCAAGCCATTTCTACATTAGTCAGGGCCTATCTCTTAACAAAAGACCATATATTCCTCAATTCAGCTTTAAGGGCAACAGCCCCTTACAAGTTTCTGTCAGAGCAGCATGGAGTCAAGGCTGTGTTTATGAATAAACATGACTGGTATGAAGAATATCCAACTACACCTAGCTCTTTTGTTTTAAATGGCTTTATGTATTCTTTAATTGGGCTGTATGACTTAAAAGAAACTGCAGGGGAAAAACTCGGGAAAGAAGCGAGGTCCTTGTACGAGCGTGGCATGGAATCCCTTAAAGCCATGCTCCCCTTGTACGACACTGGCTCAGGAACCATCTACGATCTCCGGCACTTCATGCTTGGCATTGCCCCCAACCTGGCCCGCTGGGACTATCACACCACCCACATCAATCAACTGCAGCTGCTCAGCACCATTGATGAGTCCCCAATCTTCAAAGAATTTGTCAAGAGGTGGAAGAGCTACCTTAAAGGCAGCCGGGCAAAGCACAACTAGAGCTCAGAACCAAAATCCTGCGTCAGCCTCTGCTGTACACAGAAACTAGAGGCTCTATGTCAGCAGAGCATAGGCACATTTTAAAAGGTTGTATACTAGGTTTTTGTGGATTACATCAAAGTGATAAATGATCCTTAAAACCAGTCTTCTGAGATAATTGCATTCCATGGGTTTAGTGTTTAGACTGTCATTGGCATTTAGAGCAGAAAAGTGTTTAGTCAGTGGGCTGAATGAAGATATTTAACTTGGCCTTGCTTATCACCCTGTTCAGTTCCACAGCTAGTCCAGTTCTCTCGATTGGGGAAAGACAACGGTAAGTAGCTCTTAAATGGCCAGCTGTCCAGCACTTGTCTGAAGACTTAGTATGGGGCTCTTTTAAAATGTGGTTATTTATGTTTATGTTGAAAGCAGACTTTAAAAAAATAATGTGCTAAAATACAGTAAATATGTACTTGTAGCCTGAATAGTGGACTGTGTGCAACTTTAAAAATGGTCTTTCTTTTCTATAAATTAATTTCTTAGGGATGGATGAGCATTTGTTGCATTTGTTCAAGTTGTTATATATGGAGAATATTTTGAATTTATGGTTTGCTTGAAGTGTGTAAATTAAAAACACAACCAGTGTTCAGGCTTCACAGTTATATAATGTAAGCACAACTAAAATGAAACTTGTTGACTGCACAAGAAATTACAAAACAGAACAAAAATGTTATCTGTTTTATGAAACGATCTACAATCAGTAAAGATTTGATAATCAGTATACCCCTCCTCTACCCCCATTGTGGTGGTTTCTTTTTGCCACTATCTCAAATTTTGTATTTCATTTCAGACTACACTCGAGAGTTTTGTCTATTTGGGGGGACATTTTGGGAACATTTGGGAAATTTTACTATAAACCTAAATTTGTGGAGGAGGTAGTAATTTTAATAAGTCCACTACCACTGCCTTTCCAGCATTCTTTTCCCCTTTAAAGAAAAATATTAGGTCAGATATTATAAGGCTTGTAGCAGATTTTTTTCCTACTTAGATCATTCTTGGTCTACAGCTTTCCAAACTATTGATGTATACAAAATACATAGTTTTTGTATAAGCGTTCCAAACTTTTCTGTATCAGTGTCTTTTCTTTGCAGTTTTTAATTTTAAATTATTTCAGCTCTTGGATAAAATTGATGCTACTATATTAGCTGTACATGTGTAATCAGACCTTTATTTTGGTTTTTATATCTCACATACCTCACATAAATAGGCACCATAGCCCTCATACCCTGGGCAGTGTCTGCTCTAGGACTTAGGCAGTAGGTCAGAACTGAGGGAGGTTGATTTTGCTGTCTCTGTTTTAGTGTGTGACAATACCTTAAATCAATACAATAACTTATACAGATTGGAAGTATGAGATCCCCTACTTTCAGAGGACTGAGTCTGACACATGCAGTGCAGTGTGTGTGTGTGTGACCTATATGAAATGCACATCAAGAGCGAGGTGGGCACCTCCTTGCCCACTGCATCTTGACTGAACTCAGCCTACCAACACCACTCAGAAATGGGAAAATGCATACATGCCTTTGTGCAAAATATATGTTATATCAGCAGCCGGAACAAAGACCTACAACTGACGTGAAAGTGTTAGTCACTAAGTCGTGTCCAACACTTTATGACCTCATGGACTGTAGCCCACCAGGCTTCTCTGTCCATGGAATTCTCGAGTCAAGAATACTAGAGTGAGTAGCCATTCCCTTGCTCCAGGGAAGCTTCCCAACCCAGGGGTCGAACCTGGGTCTCCTGCATTGCAGGCAGAGTCTTTACCATCTGAGCCACCAGGGAAGCCCATGGAAACTGGCTGTGGAAAAGTAAGTTGAAACTCCCAGTTTATATGACCACAAGTCAATTTTGCCAGAACACAACAGTTGTGGGGTGTTAGGTTTCCCCCTAGCTGTTGACCTTTGTAGTCTTCATACATTAGATGTCTCAATAAGAATATCTAGACTCCTTTTTTAATTTTATTTTCAGCACTCAAAAATAAACTTTCTCCAGTCTGGAAATCCTTTTTACTCCATTGTATTTGTTATTATTTAGAGCAGTCCAGATTTCTGCCTTCTGTTTGCATACTGGTACTTCAGATTGAGGGAATCAGTGAAAACAGTATGGTACTGCTTCTGTGACAAATATCAGTGCCTTAACAATGTGGCTGTCTTTTCTCACTGAAAATAGAAAGACATTTTGATCTAGAAATGGCATTGCAATTTCTTTGCTGTTAGTCTCATCCTGCCTTCCATGATGCAATAGCAACTCGATTTTTCCTGTGATCCCAGGATTTTCAGAGGGTGAGTTGAACCTATAGTATCCCTGGCAGTACAAACCAGTGGTTCTCAAACTTTAGAATGCCTCACAATCACCTGGGAGCTTACTGAAATACAGATTCCAGATATCCAGTAAATCTGCCTGTGAAGCTTGGTAGTCTGCATTTTAAAAATAAGCATTCAGGTAATTTTGAGGCAAATGATCTGAGGGACATGTGGGGAAACACTGCCCAAGACCATCCATCATTTTTGTTCCTTAACACCTATGGAGTTTTCTAGGGTCTTAAATCATGCAAAATGTTTAGTCTGAGATTAGAGAGAATGGGGAAGGTATTTTACCATTTTTAAAAAAATTCTTTAAATTTTTCCTTGTTCCAAGATTATGGGTATTAGTTGTTTACACTTACCTTGAGTTAGCTTGATGTTTAAATAAATCTGTTGCCACTTCAGTTATAAAACCAGCCAAAAGTTCCCAGATAAAGGTCAAGTTTGACCCTTTCAGAGTTACTGTACATAAAGGCTTCATCCAAAAACCATCCAGTGTACGTGAGCAAATACAAGAAATGGCACACAAGCACAACTCTCCAGGCGTGGCAGTCCTTCTTCTTTGGAGGTGTGCAGAAGTCTCCCTGAAAGCTGCTATCTTCGCCCCCCTTGTGGTTGTTTTCTCGTCTCCCCACTGTACGTGCGGGCTATCGGCCGTGTGTGAAATATGCAATAAGCGTTTACGGACACCCGTCTGAGGGCGGCCCCGGTGACGCTGCACAGACTGCGGTCCAAGCACAATGTGCACATGCTAGTTTTATACGCAGCAAGACTTGATTTTTTTCAGATGGAAAGGTATTTTGTTTCTATACAAAGCAAATGGATTGTTTGTGCTTAATGTAAAGCTGCTTTATATAATTGTAAAATAAAGTTTTTATCTTGAAAGAACTATGCCTGGGCGTTTCTCTTCTCTGTTTGTTCTAAGATTACTTGAGCCAGCAAGCAGGTTTCTGACCATTTCAGTTCAGCTGGGGGCAACTAGTCAGGCAACAAATGTTCATGAAAGGTGTACGAGACCCTTAAAGACAAATTGGAGAACATCATATGGGCCTTCACCCTAAGGGGGTTTAGTCCTGGGTGGGGTGGTGGAGAACACAATGTCCACAAGCAGTTTCAGAAAAACAAAATGCCAAATGATATGGTCAGTCAGCGAGAGTGTTACAGAGGAGATGGAGCTAAGCAGGGGCTTTATGCCTGGGTGCCAGCTAGAGGAAGAAGAGGTAATGTGAGCGAAAGCAGGGTGCCATGACAGTAGTGAGGATGCCCTTTCCCATGCTAATTCAGGCTGGTAACCATTTTTGACTCATTCTGATTTAATTGAAAATTTGTTCTTCTTGATTTTCCATGTTACCCTCTTCTCCAGAACAAAAAACATTACTTAATCTTTCCCCCTCTTCCTTTCAGAGAGTAATGATTTAGGCTCCCAATATATATGAACACAGAGACCAGTCTGGCTTTCTGTTATGTCTCATTGCACATTATTTTTTAGATTATAAATATCCCACACCATTTGTATATTGGAATTCCAGTTGATCACCAATCAACTTTTTCTAGCTGATGAGTGTGTATCATTTGACAGGCTGCTAATCAGCATTGTTGGCATTTCTTCCTTCTCTTTCATCCTCAGTTGGGAAACCGCCATCAGGTTGCAAGAAGTCCTTGGTCGCAATGAGGTCTCAGGCTGCTCTTGTCTTAATTTTGCTACTTGTAGCCAAACTGCTAATACATCAACCATTCCACTTCAGCACACTGAGCATCACATATTAGCCTCCCTATAGCCCTTTGACGGGGGTCAGACCCTCCATGCTGCAGAGAAGCTGTTTCATGGTCTGGTGAGCTCTGCTCTCCTGAGAATGCTTCCTCTGTCTCCACAGGGCTCTGATGGCCACTGTGTGCCCTGTGACTCTGCCTCCTCTGGCATGACTGTAGACAGGGTGAGTCCCTCACTCAATCTGGGCCAATCAGTCTCTTCCCAGGAACTGGAAATTGAGATGGATTAAAAAGGAAAAAAAACTGAAGCAGATACACAATGAAAAGCAGAGAGATGAGAGCAGAATCTTGGCAGTGCTTCAGGCCCTGGATCCAATGCATTTCTGAGGCCTGCTGCATTCTGCTCTGGTTCCATAAGCTACCACTGTATCCTTAGGATAAGTGAGTCCTGGCTAACAACATAGTGTCTCTATTACAAAGAAAAATATAATGTGAGTTCTGCATTTTCCTTTGGTCTGGACCACTGTATTTGCTAGGGCTGCCATTTTTTAAAATGCCACAGAAATGTGTGGCTTAAATAGTGGGAATTTATTTCTTTACAGTTCTGGAGGCTAAAAGTCCAAAATCCAGATGTCACCAGGGTTGGTTTCTTCTGAGGCCTCTTGCCTTGGCATGCAGATGGCCGCCTTCTTGCTGTGTCCTCACATGGTCGTCCCTCTGCGTATTCCCTGTGTTCTAACCTGTCATACTAAATCGGGGCCCATTAATTCACAAACCTCATTTTACCTTAGCTACCTCTATAAGATGCTTCCCTCAAAGCTCTGTTGGAAAGGAATCTGCCTGCAATGCAGGAGACCTGGGTTCGATCCCTGGGTCAGGAAGATCTGCTGGAGAAGGAAATGGCAATCCACTCCAGTTTTCTTGCCTGGAGAATCCCATGGACAGAGGAGCCTAGCAGGCTACAGTCCATGGGATCACAAGAGTCGGACACTACTTAGCGACAAAACCACCACCACCTCTTGAAAGGTCCTCTCTCCAAATACAGTCACAATCTGAGGTCCTAGTGGTTAGGACTTCACCATGGAATTGGGACACAATTCAGCCCATTAACAGCCACTCTTTACTCAGTAAGTGCACAGAAACAACTAGCCAGTGTTGCCATTTAATTTGTTGACCCCCAGCTAAGGCCAAAACTCAGAGATCTTTAGGGCATGTTCAATGAGCTGAAATCTAGACCTGGGACTCAGAAAACAGGGCTCTCTGGCTCTGCTGTTATCACATCAGGAACTTATTCCACCCCTGGGCATCAGTTGCTCCATAATATAGTCCAGTAAGAGAGAACTGGTTGATCTTAAAGTTTTTTAAATAAACTACCAAGAAGTAATCACTAAACTTAAGCAGTGGTGCTAGAAAAATATATGGACACCATCATCAGCTGCTAGATTTTTATCCTTCCTACCATGTGCCATTTCTATTAGCCCATTCTGAATGTAGAACTCCGAAGTATTGCAAAAAGTATATTCAGATGCAGAATATATCAAAATTGTAGGTTACGGTGAGATTTTTTTTTTCATGACAATTTAAAAAATATCAAGTCTGCATTATTGTAGCTATTATAAATAGTGAACAATAGAGGGATAAAATACTGGCTTTCATTTTACCAACTCATTAAGGATGTCAAATCAAAAATGGTTGTAAATTTAAGTGTTGTACTAGTGATGAGTTTCAGTGTTTGCTGCTCTCTTTCTGGTGGAAAAGATACAGTTACCATCTGGTAAGTATGATTGGTAACTTGTGTGTGGATGCTGCATTTCCTGAATGTTAAGTAGCAGCAACACTGTGTAATTTTGCTAATCCTTTTGCAGGAGTGGGATTTTGTGAAATGACAGGACTGCAAAGTAAACCATCAAGGAGGAGCTGTAGCCAAGAGAACAGCAAAAGAAAAAAGTCCTGTGAAGGACCAGAAATAGAGCAGCCCACAAGCTGATGGTAAGCACTCAGTTCAGGTAGGACATTATCAGGCAACCCCACACACACTGCCTCTAAACCGAGCGCCTGGAAGAGCCAGTGCCTTCCTGGGACTTTGCTCTGTTCTCATCAGCACCCGGAAGTAAGAATGACTGCTCCATTTCAGTTTAGAAAATCTAGTAGTGGTAATTTTGGGGGGGCTACTGTGCTTAGTTGCTCAGTTATGTCCGACCAACTCTACAACTCCATGGGCTATATAGCCCACCAAGCTCCTCTGTCCGTGGAATTCTCCAGGCAAGAATACTGGAGTGGGTTGCCATTTCCTCCTCCAGAGGATCTTCCCGACCCAAGGATCAAACCTAGGTCTCCTGTGTCTCTTGCATTGCAGGTGGATTCTTTACCCAAAGTCCCTGAGATCCACTGGGGGTGGAGGGGTCTTTGGCAGAAGTGCATGATCTTAATTTAATGCCTGTTATTCTGCCTTTCCTTTTTTAACACCGGTGAAATGAAATCTCTGCAATTCAATGGAATATAGGGTGGGAGGCCCCAAACTAATTCCCAAATTCCATCAGTGGTGTGGCAAGGTAATCAGGAGAAGATCGCTCATCTCCACTCCTGTGGGCAACAAAAAGAGATACTGCCTCCATCTGGAAACACCCAGCAGAAGGTGTTACCCAGGTAGCTTGTCAGTTGGAGTAAATACTCAGAGCTCTGAGCATCAGGGTACAGCAGACTATGATTCTGGATGGGTGTTTCTAGATCATTTTTGCTCAGGAATAGGGAGAGGGAATAAGTACCACTGTTGTCCCCCAAACTCAACCTCATGTACAGCTCAGCCTAACTCGGGTGGTAGGTGAGAAAACAAAACACTGTTTAAGCAACTCTCTCTAGGTCATGCAACTCTTTTCATGTGTTCCCTGTCTCAGGACAGATAAGGTAAGAAGATGCTGTGCCTGCCCTGAGCCACAGCCAGAAGTGCTCTTCCTCTGATGGGCTTTGCATAGCCTCCCCCTCCCCAAATCAGAGCCAAGCAATAGTGGGCTCAGGCAAAAGGAATCCATGTGCTCGCCTTTGAATTCCTTTGTTGGTCTCAGGAGGAGGTACTATGTGAACTTCACAAATGAAAAACTTGGAGAAGTCAAACGATTTGCCAGAAGTCACTCGGTAATTTGACAGTGTGGTATGTCTGCCCCCAGATTCCATGTTCCAAACCACCATCCCCAAGCAATAGCCATGATCCACTATGTCCTGACTCCACCCCAGGGGGCTCGACTAGGGATGCAGGTCACAGCCCCAGTGTTGGCCCAAGATGGGGAAATGAGCCCATTTCATCTGTGGATGCTATCAGAACTGCTGAAATGGATACTTGGCCCCACTAAATGATTAGAAGAGCCCAGAAAAAGGAGGTTTCTTCAGCGATCAGGTCTCATTGATATGTGCCCTGCTTATTCTGCATCCCTGGACTATTTACAGTAGATTTTGGATAACTTAGCATTGCAGCCCTTCCAAGCCTCTCCAATACCCTCCTGCTGTTTACTGTCTTCCATAATGGACTCTCAAAACTCTATATGCTACAGAGTAAGATCTAAGTAGAGAGTGTTTGTGTGTGCATGTGCGCACACACATATACAAATGCACAGGGAACATCTGAAAGGATTCATAGAAGCCAGTTACCAAGCACTGCCAGCTGCTGGGGAGACAGTGATGAGTAAGAATAGGTCCCTGCCCTCTATAATCAGTGAGGTAATAGATTCAGGAGGCACACGTATTATATTGTCTGCTATGAAAACAAAATATTTTAAAATATTACAAATTCCAAATCAGAATTCACATTAATGAAATTCTAAAGAAACTTGCTACATTAAACTTTTTAGCATCTTTCCATTCATTTAGTTTATCCTTAGAGTGGTGCTAGCAGATGAATGGAGTGGGCATCCCCTTTAATAGCGGAATGCGGGCCTCCCTGCAGCTTCTCATTTACTCCACCCCCCCCCCCCCAAACAAACCAGTTCCCGAGTCCTTAGCACTGAATTCTCTGGAAGATGGGTCAGGGTCACAGTGAGCCCCAGACCCATGTGTGTGAGCATGTACACATAAACACACACATGCTGTGCACCTGCCCATCCCCTTGGGAAATTCAGAACTCAGGCCAGGCCTGATGGGCCCAGCAGATCCTGAGAGCAAAAGCTACAGAGAAGTAAGATTAACAGAAAACCCGGAGAAGTCGGGGAAACCACACACAGCTGCTGTCTTTTTAGTGGGAAGGAGACTCTCTCCCCACACTAGAACCACCCAGAGGAAATGCCCCAGCTGTCTTGTGGTTCAAAGAATAATTCTAATTCTCAGTTTAGGAAAAGGGCTTGGAGTCTAAAGCCAGGACCCCTGCCTGTTCCCCTAAGCCCCACCTCACAGACCCCTCCCCAAAGTTATCTCCCACCCTTTTCTCACCCCCAGCAAGCTACCCTTGAAATCAGAGACTCTTGGACTAAACTGTGATTCCAGTCAAAATGTGAACTAAATCGTAAGCTGTTAGTTACGTCAGGTATACCTTGGTGTAAATGGATTAACCGCATCATTTTTAAGAGTGTTTTGCTGGGGACTTCTCTGGTGGTCCAGTGGTTGGGAATCCACCGGCCAATGCAAGGGACATGAGTTCCGTTCCTGGGACCAGGAAGATTCCACGTGCCTCAGGGCAACTAAGCCTGTGTGCCATAACTACTGAAGCCCACACACCCTAGAGTCCATGCTCCACAGCAAGAGAAGCCCACATTCGCTGCAACTAGAGAAAGCCCGCATGCAGCAACAAAGACCCAGCACCAAAAAATAATTTTTTAAAAAAAGAGGGAAACCTTAAATTTTTACTAGATGAACCAAACAAAACACATCTTTAAACTAGATTTAACTCATGGGTGACCTAAAGTATTGGGTTTCCCTGGTGGCTCAGTGGTAAAGAATCCTCCTACCCATACCGGAGACGCTGGTTTAATCCCTGGGTTGGGAAGCTCCCCTGAGAAGGAAAAGGCAACCCACTCCAGTATTCTTGCCTGGGAAATCCCATGGACAGAGGAGCCTGGTGGGCTACAGTCCATGGGGTCACAAAGAGTTGGACACAAGTTAGCAACTAAACAATAACAACAAACCTAGCATTATCTTAGGATTTCCTAGGTATTTACACCGGCCCTCACCCCCAGTTGATAATAAGATCTACCCATTATCTAACCCCCATTGTTCTTACTGGAGCATTGCTGCTGCTAAGTCACCTCAGTCATGTCCGACTCTGTGCAACCCCATAGACGGCAGCCCACCAGGCTCCGCCATCCCTGGGATTCTCCAGGCAAGAACACTGGGGTGGGTTGCCACCTCCTTCTCCAATGCACAAAAGTGAAAAGTGAAAATGAAGTCGCTCAGTCGTGTACGACTCTTAGTGACCCCATGGACTGCAGCCCACCAGGCCCCTCTGTCCATGGGATTTTCCAGGCAAGAGTACTGGAGTGGGGTGCCATTGCCTTCTCCGACTGGAGCATTAACATTTCTCAATTTTACATAAGATTTAATTCAGTTCTCCTCTGTGCTGCTGACAGTTCTTCCAAGGCTCTGCTCAGCTCCAAGATGGAAATTAAAGCCGCACTTCAGCCATGAAGCATCTCTGACAGCCTGAACTGCATCTCTCTCCCCGCCAGCTCCTGTGGGCGTTCTGAAGGGACCCATGATGAGCTATATTGTAATGTCTGAGCCCTTTGACTCAGCTGTCAACACCCATTCTCTAAACCAGTGGTTCTCACTAGGGCAATGTCTGCCACCTAGGGGACATTTAGCATTGTCTGGAGATATTTTGGGCTTTCCAGGTGGCGCTAGTGGTAAAGAACCTGCCTGCCAATGCAGGAGACAAATGAGATGCCAGTTTGATTCCTGGGTTGGGAAATCCCCTGGAGGAGAGCATAGCAATCCACTCCAGTATTCTTGCCTGGAGAATCCCATGGACAGAGGAACCTGGCGGTAGATATTTTCATGGCCGAAGTTTGGGGGAGGCATCTAGTGGGTGGAGACTAGAAGTGTCGCTGAACATCCTACAACACATGGGATGGCCACCCACAACAAAGAATTATCCAGCCCAGATGTCCATAGTCCTGAGGCTGAGAAAAACTGCCCTCAGCTGACCCTCAATGAGCTGCTTGAGGTCAGGTCTATGTCTTGTTTAATGCTGTGCCTGAGGGTCTATGCCCCAGGGGCTGGCATGCAGGAGGTACTCAAGTACTCAAGGGGGTCTAAAGAGAAAGAGTCAGTCTCAGCCCAGGAACACACAGCTGAGTCAGGGAAGGGACCACGTGCACACCGGCTTTCCTCCCCACTGACAGTGCAACTGGGGCAGGACGACCATGACATGGATCGCTGAGAGGGGCTTCATGAGTGTGGGGAGAGGGCCTTAGAATTGTTTAGTGGGGCTCTTAAGGTTGCAAGGACAGAAATCCAGGGAGAGAGATGAAACATTCACTGTGGAGATGAGTGCATGGAAACCAAGCCTTGAGAAAAACAGAGCAGCTGCCAGAAGGCTGGGCTGGGACCTATCACACTGGCAACTTACGTGAAGAAGATGAAGGTAAAGCCCCATCTTCTACACCCAGGTTCATCCCGACTTTCCTCGTTACCCTTGACCAGGGCCCCTACCACAGCCAACTTATCCAGTAGCCACAGTGCCTAGGGCACACAGTGCTTTTTAGGAACCCACACAAGTGCTTTAATGTTAATTTCTTCTAGTATCAGAAGAAAAAATAAATGTAATAATAGTGAATATAAAACAATGAATCCAGTCTGGATTATCTTTGTCTTAATACCAATGCAGGACATTTTTATGGGGAAAGGGCCCTGCCCACACTCTCCAAGTGCCTCTGCACCTACACTGTGACCTCTCAGGTGCAACCTCCGTGGGCCACCTGTCCTAGTCTCTAAATGAAAATTCCACAGAGAACCCACTGGAGACATTTTGAATACAAAGATGTAGCTAGGAAGTACACTGACTTTGATGAATTTTCCTTGGGAAAGGGCTTTCCGGAAAGGACTCCATTAAGTCAATTTAATTCCTTGATCAATTTTCTATAAAGCACAGTTAAGCCATTTCCAGTTTTTTCGCTTTTTTCATTTCGAGTTGACTGAAACTATTTTCTTGGGGACTAATTCTTTTTCAAGTAAGTTTCATGTCAGAAATTCGGTTCATAGATCACAATTTGGTCAGTACTAGATTTCACTGATGATAGATTCTGTCATGGCAAGATCTCTTCTGTGACCTTATTTCTACCAAGTCCACTTTCCAGGGTCAAATTCTGTTCTAAATTTGATCAGGAATATTTGATTCTTTCATGTAGAAGATAACAACCTGTCTAATTTAGCCATCTCAGTTTTTCTCTGTATTACATAGAAGACTTATAAGTCTCTAACGATTTCTTAGCTTATGCCACAAGACAGTTGAGACTGCATTTATGAGATGGAGAGTTAGGGTGGGGCCAGAGGGGAGGCAGAGTAGAGAGAATTAGCAGAACTGCCGAGTTGCTGAGTGCACACAAGATGTCTTGGGGAGGGAAGAGAATTGATGGGAGGATGGAAATATTCTCTGATTTGGCTCATCTTTTTCTACTCTTAAGTTGTAGGTCACCTGAACACCCTTGGATCAACTGGGCATAAGAGGAAGCCTGTGGTATAAAATAATACCATGGCCTAGATCTTCCACTGAGTCAACTGCTGGGACAAGCCAGTCCATAGGAAGGAGGTAAGGAATGAAACCAGTGCACTTGGGCAAGAGTTTCCACCTGGAGAATTGTCTCCATGTCAAGAAGCACTTCCACGTATAATTATGTCCCATGATTTCTAAACAGCGCTGTGAGGCAGGCTGTGTTGCTACTGATTCATGAATGAGGAGTGAAAATAAGTCCAGTAAGGTGGGTCCTCTGGTTCCGTACTCAGGAGTTCTCTGTTATACCTTACAGCCTCTCTGAAGAAGGATCTTCAGGAGGTCTCCTAACCCTTCTGGGGCCTGGAACAAGAGTGCAAATGGAGGCCCACCCATCACATGACTAAATATTTGAAAGTCCTCAATCAGGCGCACAGGTTCTTTAAAGAAAATTGTTTTCAACTCCTACCTTAACAAATATGCCTTTGTTTATATTTTTCAAAATTGAAAAATAGTGTTTTTCATGAGACTGAAAACTGGTTGGTTTTTCCTCAACTTTTTATTTTATATTGGAGTATAGTTGATTAACAATGTTGTGTTGGGAAAGCTGGTTTTTATATGTCTGAAAGTTAGTAAAATATCAAAGGTGACTGAGTTTAATCATTACCATGTATATCTGGAGTTTCCCTAGTCGCTCAGTGGTAAAGAACCTGCCTGCAATGCAAAAGATGTAAGAGACACTGATTCAATCCCTGGGTTGGGAAGATCCCCTGCTGAAGGAAATGGCAGCATACTCTAGTATTCTGCCTGTAGAATTTCATGGACAGGGAGCCTGGCGGGCTACAGTCCAGAGGGTCACAAAGAGTCAGACACAACTAAAGCAACTTAGCACACATGTACATCTGAGTGTTCTGTTGATGGGCTAATAACATTTGAAAGACTATTGAGGGCAGGAGGAGAAGAGGGCAACAGAGGATGAAATAGTTGGATAACATCGTCGACTCAATGGACATGAGTTTGAGTAAGCTCTGGGAGATAGTGAAGGACAGGGAGGCCTGGCATGCTGCAGTCCATGGGGTCGCAAAGAGTCAGACACGACTGAGCGGCTGAATGACAACTACAATAAGTTCTGTGTGGAGACACTTCAATTTTCCGAGACAACAGCTACTGGAATCAGTTGTATATACCTTAAAGTGGTCCTTAGACTCAGAAGTGAATCATAAATTTTACATGTTCAAATCGTGTAATAAGCTTATTCAGTTCAGTTCAGTCACTCAGTCGTGTCCGACTTTTTGCAGAACCGCAGCACGCCAGGCCTCCCTGTCCATCACCAACTCCTGGAACCTACTAAAACTCATGTCCATTGTGTTTGTGGTGCCATCCAACCATCTCATCCTCTGTTGTTCCCTTCTCCTCCTGCCCCTAATCCCTCCCAGCATCAAGGTCTTTTCCAACGAGTCAGTTCTTTGCATCAGGTAGCCAAGTTTCAGCTTCAGCATCAGCTCTTCCAATGAATATTCAGGACCTATTTCCTTTAAGATTGACTGGTTGGATCTCCTTGCAGTCCAAGGGACTCTCAAGAGTCTTCTTCAACACCACAGTTCAAAAGCATGAATTATTTGACACTCAACCTTCTTTATAGTCCAGCTCTCACATCCATACATGACCACTGGAAAAACCATAGCTTTGACTAGATGGACCTTTATTAGTAAAGTAATGTCTCTGCTTTTTTAATATGCTGTCTAGGTTGGTCATAGCTTTTCTTCCAAGGAGCAGGCGTCTTTTAATTTCATGGCTGCAGTCACCATCTACAGCGATCTTAGAGCCCCCACAATTAAAGTTTCTCACTGTTTCCATTGTTTCCCCATCTATTTGCCATGAAGTAAAGGGACCGGATGCCATGATCTTAGTTTTCTGAATGTTGAGTTGTAAGCCAACTTTTCCACTCATCATTATAACAGGAAATGTTATGTAATATTCTAATTTCCCCCTATAAATTTCTCTCATTATAGATTTCAACATCTCTTCAGGACTTCTTGACTGTCTAATGGTTAAGACTCTGAGCTTCCAATGCAGGGGGTCACAGTTCAATTCCTGGTCGGGAACTAAGATCCCACATGCCATGCAGCATGGTCAAAAAATATGTATATATATTTCAACACCTCCTGAATCAGTATCTAGTTTGGTGCTACCCCAAATGCCAGACCATAAAGTACTTGTTGCTGGTCTGTGATGAGGCAGGGATGTTGTGATAGACTATGCCTAAGCACACTCTTTAATTCCGCTGGTATTTTTTCATAGACAAGTTTCTGATAAAGGCAGCAGTATGTTAATTTACATTCCTTGATTAGCATGAAGAATCCACGTAGTATTTCTTAAGTTCTTTTATATTTTTCAACACTGGGACATTATAAAGAAAGCCCAAAATACCAGAATTTTGCTCATTTGTCTAAATCTCACCGTTGAGATTCTACCTTAATCCACAATGGCTAGAAAATAGACTCTATAAACTGGACTTTGTGGATGTGAATCTTCTCTTTTAGAGCCATATGAGCATTTCATTTCTGCTTTCTAGTTTCCTTACATTTTATTAGTTTTATTACATATTGTATATGAAGGTTCTACTTACAGAAACTTTTTTCTCTAAACATTTAAAAATATTTTTAGTCCTTTAAAAAATGACACAGCCAATTTAAATTTATTTGTTTTTAAAAAATAACCTTTTGCTAACATTATTAGTGGCAAGTACATAATTAACAAACTTTTAAAGATACCTTCATATTCTGCCAAAGTCCATGGTTTGCCCTTTATTTGAGGATCATCTGGTGTTTCATTGAATCCTTCAAGTGACACTGCATTTTGCCCAGATTATAAGACAAGTTTAAAAATAGCTTGCTGGCATTCCCAGCAAGTCTGTGAGTCAAATAGGTGTTTATCAAGATATTCTGCCTTGGGAAAGATACAGAAAATGTCATATATAATCACTGAATTGTCCAAAGAATGCTATGCACTGGCATGGCTGAAGCCACATCCCATACAACGAATTGAAACCATGAGCTGTACATAATCAAGGCTTGCCTCGCATTTTGGGTGAAAATTCTGGCTCAGACCCCTTTTTTCTTTACAGTCATGTCAGTGGCATCATTGTAGATTTACCCTTGACAGTCTTTAAAAAGCCATGCCTAATTTGAAAGCAGTTTATTCAGTTTGTTGGTTTAATCAAAACCTTTACTCATGGGAATTCCCTGGTTTACACCTTTCTCTAAAAGGTGTAAAATCAGTGAAATTCTCCTTAATTTTTACTTTGTTTTTCTGTAGTTCAAAATTCACATAATAGCGACTTCTCTGGCGGTCCAGTGGTTAAGAATCCACTTTGCAATGCAGGGGACGTGGGTTTGATTCCTGGTCGGGGAACTAAGATCCCAAGTGCTGTGGAGCAACTAAGCCCATGCACCACAACTACTGAACTCTCGTACTCTGGAATCCATGAGCCACAGCTAAGCCGTCTGTGTGCCACAAGGAACGATGCTGCCTGCAGCCCCCAAGACCCACCACGGCCAGATAAATAAGGTAAAAAAACTCACCACCAAGGCTCACCACAGCCAGGTAAATAATATAAAAAACTCACCACCAAGGCCCACCACGGCCAGATAAATAATATAAAAAAACTCACCACCAAGGCTCACCACAGCCAGGTAAATAATATAAAAAACTCACCACCAAGGCCCACCACAGCCAGATAAATAATATTAAGAAAAACTCACAGAAGAAGTGTTAGTCATTCAAATGTGACCTTTTCCCTCATATAGTCTAATAGATCTCAGTAATAATTACTTCAAAAAATTATGTTCAGTTTCATTTTTCATTTCTTACCCTCCAAGTTAATGATTTCATTTTGAATTTGATATCCTAGGTAATTATTTTGTCTTATTTTTTTTTTAAATCCATCTTACCTGTCTATTTTGGCATCAAGATTCTAGTCATTTCTACTAAACCTAGGCTTTATTATTTTGGTCTCTATATATATTAGTGGCTTTCTCCACCCCAAATAAAACATGATGTTTGGCTGAATACAAGCACATAATTTTATTCTTTTAAGAACATCCCATCTACTTTTCTTATTATCTTTATTGAAAACTATCCACAGTTGGCAGCTTATTCATCTCCTTTTTCATTTCTAGTATTCTAAGTGGGTTTGTTTGGGAGGAGGGGTACAGTGAAATCTGCTCACTTGTTTTTGGCAATGTTTTACATTTTGAGCAGACTGTCTCTTTCAAGATTTTCTGTTTCTTTGTGCCTTTTTGGGTCTGAGTTCCACTTCCATAATTGCTCTTTCTATCATGATGTCTATTTGCACTCCTTCTCAATGATCCAAAGGATTAAAAAGAAGATGAATTACATCCAGGGTATAAAATTTGAATACGTTTTCCTCATAGAAATGTAAATTAAGTCAGTTGTAAAAATTACCTTTTTAAAAAATGTATGTGAAAAATTTATTTTTTCTAAAATATTAAAACATATCTATTAAACTTTAAAGGCCAAATACAAATGATAAGTAATGGATACCAAAGCTTAAAATCAAAGTTACTTAAACCTGGAATTTCCAATTTAGTTTTTTGAGATTGTAATTAAATTTTCCTTAATATTTTCTAAAAATAAGACCACTGTGATTCTAGCATTCAGGATCCATCTAGTTGGCAATAAAACCTTTCCTAAAGCTTTGATACATCATGTTTGTTGAATAACAATACTGCTAACATCTGTTTAGTGCTTATTAGGTGTTCTGACGGCCTTATGAAGGAGGAGGGATCACTCACTTCTTTGAGTGGGATACAGAAACTAAGGGTATATCCGAGCGTCCTCAGGCAGGGAGGGGCAGATTGAAGGTTTTTGCTTTGTTTTTCTAAGTCACCACACACTGTGCCACCCTAGGAAAGGCAAACAGGACGGGGCCCCTGAGCTGTTTTGGGCAGAACAGTAGCCCCAAACCCAGAGTTTTCTCCTTCTTCACAGTGATGCCACAGCAGCTACTTCTGGTTCACTCAGTCCTGAGGCCTGGGGTTCTGCAACCCCTAGCCCGAGGCCCCGTGGGGCACAAGGTGGGGACCAGACTGGCAGCTCCACTGCCAGTGGAGCTCATGCATGAACTCCTTATTGCCAAATTCAGACTCAAATTGAAGAAAGTAGGAGAAACCGACCATTCAGATATGACCTAAATCAAATCCCTTACAATTATACAGTGGAAGTAACAAATAGATTCAAGGGGCTAGATCTGATAGGCAGAGTGCCTGAAGAACTATGGACAGAGGTTCGTGACATTGTACAGGAGACAGGGATCAAGACCATCCCCAAGGAAAAGAAATGCAAAAAGGCAAAATTGTTGTCTGAGGAGACCTTACAAATATCTGTGACTAGAAGAGAAGTGAAAGGCAAAGAAGAAAAGGAAAGATATACCCATTTGAATGCAGAGTTCCAAATAATAGCAAGGAGAGATAAGAAAGCATTCCTCACTGATCAATGCAAAGAAATCGAGAAAAACAATAGAATGGGAAAGTCTAGAGATCTCTTCAAGAAACTTAGAGATACCAAGGGAACATTTCATGCAAAGATGGGCACAATAAAGAAATGGTACAGACCTAACAGAAGCAGAAGATATTAAGAAGAGATGGCAAGAATACACAGAAGAACTGTACAAAAAAGATCATCATGACCCAGATAATCACAATGGTGTGATCACCAACCTAGAGCCAGACATCCTGGAATGTGAAGTCAAGTGGGCCTTAGGAAGCATCACTACAAACAAAGCTAGTGGAGGTGATGGAATTCCAGTTGAGCTATTTCAAATCTTGAAAGATGATGCTGTGAAAGTGCTGCACTCAATATGCCAGCCAATTTGGAAAACTCAGCAGTGGCCACAGGACTGGAAAAGGTCAGTTTTCATTGCAATCTCAAAGAAAGGCAATGCCAAAGAATGCTCAAACTACTGCATTTTCATTAGAGATGCTCTTAATTTATATTAAGTGTGTATATGTATATGCCCAAATCCCCAGTATGGGATTGAACCAATATAGTCCAATATAGAATTGGACTATAAAGAAAGCTGGATGCCAAATAATTGATGCTTTTGAACTGTGGTGTTGGAGAAGACTCTTGAGAGTTCCTTGGACTGCAAGGAGATCCAACCAGTCCATCCTAAGGGAAATCAGTCCTGAATATTCATTGGAAGAGCTGATGCTGAAACTCCAGTACTTTGGCCACCTGATGAGAAGAACTGACTCATTTGAAAAGACCCTGATGCTGGGAAAGATTAAAGGCAGGAGAAGGGGACGACAGAGGATGAGATGGTTGGATGGCATCACTGACTCAATGGACATGAGTCTGAGTAAACTCTGGGAGTTGGCGATGGACAGGGAGGGCTGGTGTGCTGCAGTCCATGGAGTCATAAAGAGTCGGACACGACTGAGTGACTGAACTAAACTGAACTGAACTGATGCAGAACTGGGTACCTGCTCGGTCAGCACAAGGGCGCCACCTGCAGGGCAGCAAGACCTTTCTCCGGCAAACTGCCTGAATCAGAGCAAGACCCAAACATGAAGAGGCCCAGCTGGATCCTTCAGGGAAGGAAGTCTTGACAGGTGCAATCAGGAAAGACCCACGCTACTCCCCACACCATTAGCTCAGTTATCCATTTTCACTTCTTCCTCTGTTAGAGGGAAAATTCTTCCTGATGGCTAACCTCAATCCCTCAGACTGCAATGGAAGCCCTTTTCATTGCACAAAAACAAAGAATAGAGCAAACTCCAGGCAGTTTTTTGTAGCTGCTTCTCAGGGTTTGCTGAGATATGGCTCACTAGAAATCTATCAAGAATTCTTGTCCCACTTGATTGATGGGAATGTAAACTGGTACAGCCACTATGGAGAACAGTATAGAGATTCCTTAAGAAACTGAAGATAGAATTACCATATGATCCGGCAATCTCACTCCTGGGCATATATCTGGAGAAAACTCTAATTCAAAAAGAGTATGCACCCCAATGTTCATAGCATCACTATTTACAATAACCAAGACATGAAACCAACCTAAGTGTCCACTGACAGAGAAATGGATAAAGAAGATGTGGTACATACATACAGTGGAATAGCACTCAGCCATAAAAAGAATGAACTGTTGTAATTTTCAGCAACATGGATGGACCTAGACATAATCAACTAAGTGAAGTAAATCAGAGAAAGACAAAGATATGTTATCACTTATATGTGAGACTTTTTAAAATGATACAAGTGAACTTATTTACAAAACAGAAATAGACTCACAGACATAGAAAACAACCTATGTTACCAAAGGGGATGGAGTGAGGGGAGAGATAAATTAGGAGTTTGGGATTAACATATAGGCACTGCTGCTGCTGCTAAGTCGCTTCAGTCGTGTCCGACTCTGTGCGACCCCATAGACGGCAGCCCTCCACTCTCTGCCGTCCCTGGGATTCTCCAGGCAAGGACACTGGAGTGGATTGCCATTTCCTTCTCCAATGCATGAAAGTGAAAAGTGAAAGTGAAATCGCTCAGTCGTGTCTGACTCTTAGTGACCCCGTGGACTGCAGCCTACCATGCTCCTCTGTCCATGGGATTCTCCAGGCAAGAGCACTGGAGTGGGGTGCCATTGCCTTCTCTGAACATATAGGCACTACTATATGTAAAATAGGTAAACAGCAAGGACCTACTGTATAGCACAGGGAACAATAACCAATAATGGAAAAGAATCTGAAAAAGAATATATATGTGTGTGTGTGAGACTGAATCACTTTGCTGTATACTTGAAACTAGCACATGTAAATTAACTATATTTCAATTTTAAAATGCATAAAAATGGATTTAAAAAAGAACACCTGTCCCATTCAGGCCAACCCTGTCCCTCCACCCCAAACTGTCACTCAGACCCATCTTCTTGTCTGACAAAGCTCCTGTGTGTGTGTGTGTGTCTAGAATCCTGCTTCCAAGTCACGCCTCCACAGCCTCACAACCAGTGAGGTCAGGATTGTTACTGCCATGTTCAGATGATGAAACCCAGGCCCAGGGAGATGGTGTAGCTTCTTTTCCAGAGTCAGGCAGGCTGGAAACAGAGAACAGATCTGATCGCAAGCCGAGGGCACTTCTTGCCAAGTTCAGTCTCCCCTGGTGTGGGAGTGGGGTGCAAAGGCAGCTCCCTGTGTCCATGCTGTGTGTAAATGGGGGTACGTCAGCCCCAGGTTGCACACTCATGTGCTTTGTATGAGTGCATGAGTGATTGAGACAATTTGACATATATTGACAAGATAAAAAGAGAAGAGAGACCTCACATACTCTGTATCATATACAAAGTTAACTACAAAATGAATCATAGCTCTAAATGTAAAATGCAAACCTATAGAACTTTTAGAAGATACAGGAGAAAACATTTGTCACCTTGGGTTAGGTAAAGAGTTCTCAGATATCAAAAGCATAATCTTTAAAAGAAAAAAGAATTGATAAATTGAACTTCAGCAGTATTAAAACCCATTGCTCTTATACAGAGTGAAAAGTCAGAAAGAAAAACACCAATGCAGTATATTAACGCATATATATGGAATTTAGAAAGACGGTAACAATGACCCTATACGTGAGACAGCAAAAGAGACACAGATATAAAGCCCAGACTTTTGAACTCTGTGGGAGAAGGCAAGGGTGGGATGATTTGAGAGAATAGCATTGAAACATGTATATTACCATGTGTGAAACAGATGACCAGTCCAAGTTCGATGCATGAAACAGGGCCCTCAAAGCCAGTATACTGGGACAACCGAGAAGGATGCGATGGGGAGGGAGGGGGGAGGGGGGTTCAGGATGGGGAACACATGTACACCCGTGGCTGGTTCATGTCAATGTATGGCAAAAAACACAATATGGTAAATTAAAATAATTAAAATTAATTAATTAATTTTAAAAAATGAAGAAAAAAAAAGCCCATTGCTCTACAAAAGACACTGAAAATGAAAACACAGACTGGGAGGAAATATTTACAAATCACATCTGTGACAAAGGACTTATGCTCAGAATGTATAAAGGACTCAACAATAGGAAAAGAAATAATCCAATCCAAAAATAGGCAAAAGATTTCAACAGACACTTTGCCAGAAAAGAAATAAGGCAAATAAACACATGAAAGATGCTGAGCCCTGTCTGCCTTAAGGTGGTTCCAGTGAAAACCACAGGGCAACAACTTAGAAACTCACCAACAAGGGTGTGGTTAGATTACAGAGCACGTGTGCCAGGGTATTTTATTCACTCTTCAAAATTATATTTTGAAAACAAACAAACAAAAGTTATATTTTGCTCTTCAAAATAACATGGGAAATACTTATGGGACAACGTATTAAGTAAAAGAACCAGGATTTAAACATACAAACAGTCGATATCCCAATCTGAAGGAAAAGAGTGAGTGTTACAAACGTGTATTTGATAAAGATGGAAATGCATAAAATGTGAAAAGGGCTCATTTCTGAGTATGACAGTGATCAGAGATTTCAGTTTTATTTATTTATTTGGTTTAGTTGTGGGACTCAGGATCTTCATTACTGCAACGTGGGGTCTTTCGTTGTGGCCCACACACTCTCTCCTTGTGGCATGCCAGCTCTGGAGCACCAGGGCATGTGGGCTTAGATGCTCCGCAGCACGCGAGATCTTAGTACCCTGACCACGGCTCAAACACACGTCACCTGCATTGCAAAGCTGATTCTTTGCGATGGACCACCAAGGAAGAAGTCCCCTGTCCTCCAGGCACTCCTCTTCCACTGTGGATGCTCCTGCTACCCTCTCCTATGATGGGGTCCTCACAGACCCCTCCCACCCCCTTTCCTTCCTGATCTTCATTCTGTCCCCCTGGGGTTTCATTCACCCTGTGGCATCAGCAAGGGCACCCAGGACACCTGCATCACCGTGTCTGGCCTAAACTGCTCTGGTGAGCTCCAAACCCTTGCTCATCCACCCATCCTAACAGCAGGTGTTTATCACATAGCTCTTACCAACAGCTGCGGCAGAGGTGCCGCTTTTACAGATCTGACATTCTAAAGAGAGTTCAGACAATAAACATAGCAACAAACAAATGAACAAATTAACTTCAGAACCTGCAATGTTAACAAGGTACCCAGGACAGCTGAATGCACATTAAAACTTGAGGATGTCTGTTGTACACCAGAGGTCCTCAAAGTGTATTTCCCTAACTGGTAGCCTCAGCAGCTCCTGGGAGCTTGTCAGAATGCAAACTCTCACTACACCCCAGAACCGCTGAATCAGAAACTCTGTGGCTAGGGCCCAGGAACTGTGTTTAATAAGCCCTCCAACTTTACTTCCTTACCTCCTCTGCCTCTCTATACCATCAAAGAAACCTGCATCCAGACCCTGATTAGATGGTACTCTAGGACTCTGAGTGCAAGTGAAAGTCACTCAGTCATGCCCGACTTTTTGCCATCATGTAGACTATAGCCCACCAGGCTCCTCTGTCCATGGGATTCTCCAGGCAAGAATACTGGAGTGGGTTGCCTTTCTGTTCTCCAGGGGTTCTTCCCAACCAAAGGATCGAGCCCTGAGAAGGAACCCAGGCCTCCTTCTATGCAGGCAGATTCTTTACTGTCTGACCCATCTAAAATCTGCCATCTTCTCAGATGCCCAACTTTCTGAATAAAGTCACTATTCCTGCCTCAAAACAAAACAAACAAAAACAAGCCCTCCAGAGGATTCTGCACAGCCCCATAAAGGACTCCTAGGGGTAAGGGACCACATCTCATTTAGCTTGGTATCTATATTAGTTTCCTAATGCAGCTATAGGGCTTCCTGGGTGGCTCCATGGTAAAGAATCCACCTGCCAAGCAGGAGAGTTGGGTTCGATCCTTGGGTTGGGAAGATCCCCTGGAGGAGGGCATGGCAACCCACTCCAGTATTCTTGCCTGGAGAATCCCCATGGACAGAGGAGCCTGGTGGACTACAGTCTACAGGGTTGCAAAGAGCTGGATACAACTGAGAGACTAAACACAGTAACAACAGTGCATCTATAACAAATCTCCACAAACACAAAGGCTTAAAACAAATCAGATTTATTGTCTTACGGTTCTGGAGATCAGAAGTCCAAAAGCAGTCTCCTGGGCTAAGATCAAGGTGTTGGTACAGATGTGTTCTTTCTGGAGCCTCTAGAGAAAAATCAATTTCCTTGCCTTTTCTGGGTTTCAGGGGCTGCTCACATTCCTCGGCTTGTGGCTGCATTCCCTCTGACCTCTAGTTTCACTGTCACACTCTTGCTCTGACCTCTGACCCCTGACCCTCCTGCCTCCTTCTCGTAAGACCCCTTGCGATTACAAGGGACCCATTCTGATAATCCAGGACAATCTTCCCATCTTGAGATCCTTAACTTAATCACATCGGCAAAATCCTTTTCACTGTGCAAGGTAACATATCCACAGGATCTGGGATCAGGACGGGAGCATCTTTGAGGTACCATTGTTCAGCCTCCCACACCATCTGTCCCAGAGCAGATGGTCAGCAAGGATCTGAAGAAAGAATAAATAAAGCAGCTGACCTGGTCCCAGGATGATGGGACCTCACAGTGATTCGCAGCACCTGGAAATGGACAGGTGCAGTGTATGTCGGGCAGGTGAGGCTCAGATGTGAGGATGGAGCCCAGCCGGCCGCCCTCACCAAATGCTGGGGAAAGCAGACCCACAATCCAAGGGAGAGCTGTTAAGAGGGAGACTGGGGGCCATCTGGAGAGCTTGGTGTCTGCAGAACATGCTCTCTGGGGTCAAGTCCTGACTCAGTCATTTGCCAAGTGCGTAGCCTTGAGCAAGCCACTTCCCCACTCTGCACCTCTGGTGACTTGATCTGCAATGTGGGCTGGCAAAGCCAGCCTTGCCGGGTTATCGGGTTGTCAGGCTGTCATGAGAGAACCAGCGGTAAGGCATGAAGTTCCAGGCCCTGGAGGGGTGAGTGAGGGCAGAGGTGGAGGGTGTGAGACGGGAGCTGCCGCCAGGGCCTGGGCTGCAGGGGTGGGCTGGTGCTGACTGTCTGATTGCCTGGCACTTACCCAGAGGGCCCTGGCCCCAGCCCTGGCAGTCCAGGGTGAGGCTTTATGTCTTACATGGCCCTTTCTCTCTGTGCAATTTGCTGACTTGATTTAGTCATTCATTACAGGGAATGGAACTCAGAGAGGGGAGGAGATGTGGGGACCCCAGGGGTCTAGGGAGCCTCACTATATGCCCCTGAGGTAGGAGCAGAAAAAATTCAGGATCTGGGTGAGAAGACCTGAGCTCCGTCAGCTTCCCTGAGCCTTTAAACCTCAGTTTTCCCATCTGTAAGCAGAGATTCAATCCATCCCATTTGGCCCTGGTTGGGGAGGACAGAACAGAAAGGTGGAGGTTAACATGGGCCAGGGCTAGGAGGATGGAGGGAACAGAGCATGCAAGTAAGAAGAGGCTTTGCCTGGTGTCTTCTGACCGGGGGTTTGAAGTGAGCTTGAGAAAGGGCTGTTTGTCATTAGTTAGACTTGGGAATGTTATGATAAACACATCAATGTTCTGTAATTAAGGATACCAGTTTGGGGCTAAATTAAATATTTACACAGCCCTCAATTATCTTCTCCCTCTCTTTAGCAGCTCCCTCCCCATGCTAAAATATTGAGCAGGGGTTTCAGGAGTATTCGCAAACCCAACTGTGGTGCAGAAAGTTACTTGAGAGTGAGGGCGAAGGTGACCACTTTTAGCAGATTCCCAGATTGGCGTGTTAAAAGATGTTGCACTTAAACCTTTAAAAGGCAGACACAACAAGCGATGCAGGCTAGGTCTGACACAGGCTGGACCCAAACGGATCTTTTAGTATTTATTCAGAAACCACCTCAAAAATAGTTGTACCACAACTTCTGAGGAGGAAGAAACTCCAGTAGGGCAGATGGCAATCTAATGCAGATTCAGCCTGTATTTCATGGCAGTAACTTGCCCTCTTTGGAGCTCACTGTTCCTACAACAGTTAATAGATTGCTACACCCCTGTTTTCTAATGTAGGAAACTGACTACAGGTACTCCCTATTTCTTGTAAGTGGACCATTTCTCAGAGGCTTGATCCTGTGAAAGCCTCAAGATTGGTTGGCTAATGTGAATAAGTCATATTTTCAGTGTACCTGTAGGGTATATGCTGTGGTAAACCTCAGAGCCGACATGTTTCAGGAAAAATGGTACATATATTTCATTTCTGGAAATTGAAATGCACCCTCTGATCCTCAAGGAAGACAGTGTAGCACAGCGGTTGATGGCACAAACTTTGGACCAGTCCTGAGTCCCAGCTGTGAGACCTTGTATAAGTCACTACCCTAACTTTCCAGTCTGTGAAATGGGGACAAAGATAGTCATGGCTCTTAGTGAGCATTAAGTGAGATTCCATGTCTATAGAGCTCTGGGTACCTAGTCTGTATTAAGAGCTTGGTAAACAGTGGTTATGACTATCTCTTGAAATCCTCCTGTCATATTCCCCTCCCCCTTGAGCCTCCCTCCCTCACCAACTCCATCCCTCCCCTCTGGGTCATCACAGAGGACTGAGCTGATCTCCCTGTGCCGTAGAGCAGCTTCCCACTGGCTGTTTACACGTGGTAGTACATTTCTTTTATAACCAGACATACACGCTGACTTAGGAAGTTGGGATTATGTTAGTATTATTTATTTCAAACTGTTTGCTTAAAGATAATATTTTATGATCATCATTTCACATCATTAAAAATTCTAAACATTTAAAAAAAAAAACACAAAGAAGTCCTCCTGTCAAAGTGAAGACTTTTTGCTCTGCTAAATGTTTTGTGTAAATCTGGATGTCCAGGCCTTAAGCGGCAGGGTACCTCCCAGGGCTCATCAGCTGTCTGGCGCCGCCCTGCCCAGCCTCAAGCCCCAGGAGAGCACAGGGGAACTTTTCTGCCCCCACCTCTCACCGCTTCTGAGCAGGGTGGGGACAGAGAACACAGCAAGGCTTCTCTGGCCTTTCCTGAGAACAGACTTCAAAAGGTCCACATCCAGACTTTAAGAAAGCCTCAGGCCTGGTGCCAACTGCCCTCCTCCCGCGGGTCAGCACTCTGTCCCAGTTCTATTCCTACAAGTGTCCTTGCCCATCCAGGCGGCTGGGGTGGCTCTAGATAGCACTGGGTCCCCTCCCCTACTCAGGGGGAAGACAAGAAAGTGGAGGGAGGAGGCCCTTGCCCTTGGCTGAGACCCACCTGGGCTCAGCTCTCCTGCTAGCTTTGAACCTAGTCAGGGTGTTCCTGTCTGACCCCACAGTTATTCTTTTTGTTGTGCAGAGCAGGTGAAGCTCGGAGGCTGAGTAACCTGTAAGTCCCTCTTCTCCCGTGGCCCCTTAAAGGGGCACGCTGACAGAGAAGGCTGCCTGCCTGCGAGAGTGGGTGTTTGTTCACAGGTGAGGGCTGCGGGGCCTTGCCCTGCCTGTAAAATAGCTCTGCCGCCCCAGCCTGAAGACTACTGTTTGCCTGAAACTTCAGCTTCTTTCAAATGCAAATACGCCACAGAGGCAGCCCACGTGAGGACCTGTGCTCATTTACACCTGCTTTGAATAAGCGCCTTCAGGAGCCCTTCCTGAGCTCAGGACTAATAATAAGTACTATTATTATGTACTCATATTTTTTGGCACAAACAATATTACAACAGTACTAGAAGTCAGAAAAAGAATCCTCCACAATCCCAAACCTAGTAAGTGGGCGTTTCGGTTTTCTTTTTCCCCCAGTTCCTCTCCAGCCCTCTCCAGGCACATAAAACAACATTTCACAGCCAGTCTCCTGCCCAGTGCAATTTTGCGATCAACACGGCCTTTGCATGTTGCAACGATCTTCCCAATCAGCTCTGCAGAGGGCTGTGCCGCTTACCAGTGCTCAAGAGCTAGATGCGTAGCTTCCTTCATTTCCTGCTGTTAGATAAAATGCAGAAACTTTGTTGAAAGAGCTTTTTCATTCTTTGAGAATTATTCCCTTTAGGATGCGTTCTCAGGTATGGGATTGTGGGGTTAAAGGTGATGTATATTTGTGTGACTCTTGAAAGAGAGCTGAGTCCAGGTTTTGCCCAGAGACTGCAGACAGCTGGTGCCTGGGAGGCTGAGAGAGAGCAGGAGTAAGGAAGGGGGTCTCTGGGTTCACTTGGCAGTCAACATTTTTTTTTAAATATATATATTTTATTGAAGTATAGTTGACTTACAATGTTTCAGGTGCACCGTAAAGTGATTCAGTTATACATATACACATACATTATTTTAAAAATTATTTTCCATTGTAGGTTTTTACAACATATTGACTATTGTTCCCTGTGCTATACAGTAAACTTTTGTTGCTTATTGTCTATCTATTTTTTAAAATTAGAAATCTAGCATTCTATTCATACTAAGTCAAACATGTGAAATCAAAATGTCATAAATTTTTTCATTAGGCAAAAATTCATGTTTCTAAAATATATATATTATACATACTATCTATATATATGTATACAAAAGCTTTTCTACTATGCTTGATCAAGGCTTGAGAAAGAACATCAAAAAGAAAAGAGATGGAGAAATTGGAAAACATAAACTAAATGAAATGGGAGCACTGAATATGAAAAAGAAAAAGTGAAACAAACTAGTAAAAAATAAGAAACCATCATATTGTCCAGTTGTTTTTAAACATGGCTGCTCATTAGAAACATATCTGGAGCTTTGGAGAAAAAAAGCAATACCTAGACATTTGTATTTTTCAAAAACATTCCAAGATAATTCTGATATACATCTGGATTTTTTTAAATGATTACAGGTTTGTTTGTTTATTAAATGGTAGTTTTGGTGATATAGAATTCTATTACTTTTCTGCTGACCATTCCTGATACAGTGGTAATTAAGTGAGTAATAATTCCATAATCACAATAGTAAAAAATGTTTATCAGCTTTACAATCAATAACCAGACAAAAAATTAAAGATAATTATAATTGCAAGCCATAATGGGAATATGATTAATGTAACAATATAAAATAATTACATACAATTTGGAGGATCAAGCAGAATGATGTGGTAAGTGGAAGTGCATGCATGCACATATTTTCATCTGCCCAGCCAGTCTATATCTTTTGGTTGGTGCATTTAATCCATTTATATTTAAGGTAATTATTGATATGTATGGGCTTCCCTGGTGGTTCAGAGGGTAAAGAATCCGCCTGCAACCTGTGGGAGACCTGGGTTCGATCCCTAGGTTGGGAAGATCCCCTGGAGGAGGGCATGGCAACCCACTCCAGTATTCTGGCCTGGAGAATTCCATGAACAGAGGAGCCTGGTGGGCTACAGTCCATGGGGTTGCAAAGAATTGGACACTACTGAGCGACTTAAACTTTCACCTTTCATTGATATGTGTGATCCTATTACCATTTTCTTAATTATTGTGGGTTTGTTTTCTGAGATCTTTTCCTGCTCTTGTGTTTCGTACCTAGAGAATTTCCTTTAGCATTTGGCGTGGAGCTGCTTTGGTGGTGCTGAATCCTCTTAACATTTGCTTGCCTTGGAAAGCTTTTGATTTTTCCATCAAATCTGAATAAGATTCTCGCTGGGTAGAGTATTCTTGGTTGTGGGTTCTTCCCTTTCATCACTTTAATTAAATACATCGTGTCATTCCCTTCTGGTTTGTGGAGTTTCTATTGAGAAATCAACTGATAACCTGATGGGAGTTCCCTTGTATATTATTTGTCATTTTTCCCTTGTTGGTTTTAATATTTTATCTTTGTCTTTAGTTTCTGTCAGTTGGATTACTGAGTCTCCGTGTATTCCTCTTTGGGTTTATCCTGCCTAGGACTCTGTGCTTCCTGGACTTGACTATTTCCTTTCCCATGTTAGAGAACTTTTTAGTTATTACCTCTTCAAATATTTTCTCAGGTCCTTTTTCTCTCTCTCTTCTCTTTCTGGGACCCCTATAGTGCAAATGTTAGCGTGTTTAATGTTGTCCCAGAGGTCTCTTAGGCTGTCTTTTTTTTTTTTTTCATTCTTTTTTCTGTATTCTGTTCTGCAGCAGTGATTTCCACCATTCTGTCCTCCAGGTTATTTATCCATGCTTCTGCCTCAGTTATTCTGCTATTGATTCCTTCTAGTATATTATTTATCTCTGTCTGGCCAGGGTTCGGAACCACTGGACCACGTGTTACATTTTCTTATTAGGGCATTTTTGGATGCAGTCACAGAGGACTTCTGAGGCTAGGTGAGGAAACCAGAGGTAACTTGGTGCCCACAGGGGGAGAGTGGGCTAAACCCTTTTCATAATCCCTGACTGCCCACCCCCAAGTCACCCCAAGTAAAGCCCCACTCAACAAAAACAGTGCACTTCTTTGCTAAAAAAGCTTGAAGACCAGTTCTCTAGCTCTCCCCTGGCAAGCAGGGGGCTCCCTCAAGCCCTGTGTGTAGAATAATTGAGGCCTTCAGCTACTGTAAAGACACTGCCTGGGCCTGGGAAGCTGGCATCCGAAGCAGAGGCAGCTTCTGAACACCACGAGTCTGCTGACCCCTCTCACAACATCTCTGTTTCAATCTGAGCATTTTTACTTAGGTCAAATGACCTTGAAGTCCTTTCTGGATTCTCTGGATCTCGATGTAGACCAGTCCTGAGGAGCCCACTTGGCACAGGGCAGGCCTATGGCTTCCTTCAGGTCCTTGGGATGACAGACTCATCAGTTTTCATTCCAGTCCCGAGGAAGGGCAGTGCCAGAGAATGTTCAAACTACCACACAATTGCACTCATATGCTAGCAAGGTAATGCTCAAAGTCCTTCAAGCTAGGCTTCAACAGTATATGAACTGAGAACTTTCAGATCTACAAGCTAGATTTAGAAAAGGCAGAAGAACCAGAGATCAAATTGCTAACATCCGTTGGATCACAGAAAAAGCAAGAGAATCCCAGAACAACATTTCCTTCTGTTTCATTGACTACACTAAAGCCTTCAACTGTGTGGATCACAAAAAAACTGTGGAAAATTCTTAAAGAGATGGGAATACCAGACCAGCTTACCTGCCTCCTGAGAAACCTGAATGCAAGTCAAGAAGTAGCAGTTAGAACTAGACATGGAACAATGGACTGGTTCCAAATTGGAAAAGGAGTATGTCAAAGCTGTATATTGTCACCCTGTTTATTTAACTTCTATGCTGAGTACATGATGTGAAATGCCAGACTTGATGAAGCAGAAGTCAAATCAAGATTGCTGGGAGAGATATTGATAATCTCAGATATGCAGATAATACCACCCTTACGGCAGAAAGCGAAAAAGAACTAAAGAGCCTCTTGATAAAGTTGAAAGAGAAGAGTGAAAAAGCTGGCTTAAAACTCAGCAGGAAACAATGGAAGCAGTGACAGACTTTATTTTCTTGGGCTCCAAAATCACTGCAGATGGTGACTATAACCATGAAATTAAAAAACACTTGCTCCTTGAAAGAATAGCTATGACAAACCTCGACAGCGTATTAAAAAGCAGAGACATTTCTTTGCCAACAAAGGCCTGTCTAGTCAAAGCAATGGTTTTTCCAGTAGTCATGTATGGATTTAGAGTTGGACCATAAAGAAGGCTGAGCACCGAAGAATTGATGCTTTTGAACTGTGGTGTTGGAGAAGACGCTTGAGAGTTCCTTGGACTGTAAGGAGATCAAAGCAGTTAATCCTAAAGGAAATCAACCCTGAATATTCTCTGGAAGGACTGAAGCTAAAGCTGTAGCTCCAATACTTTGGCCACCTGATGCAAACAACTGACTCATTGGAAAAGACCCTGATGCTGGGAAAGATTGAGGGCAAGAGGAGAAGTAGACAGCAGAGGATGAGATGGTTGGATGGATGGAGAAGTAGACAGCAGAGGATGAGATGGTTGGATGGGAGAAATTGAAGGAAGAAGGAAAAGAGACTGATCTCAAGGGGCCGCCAGGTGCCAGCAGTGGGAGGGAAGATACAATTCAAGCGGGTTGAATTGCGTCCCCTAAAAAGATGAGTCCGCATCCTGACCTCCAGTCACTGGGACTGGGACTTTATTTGGAAAGGGGTCTTTGTATATGTAATTAGGGATCTCTCAAGATGAGGTCATCGTGAATACAATGGCTGGTGTCCTTACACAAGGAGGAGAGGATGCAGTGACAGAGAGGGCCACGGGAAGAGGCAGGCAGAGGCTGGAGCGATGCCGCCACAAGCCAGGAACGCTGAGAGCCACCAGAAGCTGGAAGGGATGTGGACACAACCTCCCATGGAAGCTTCAGAGGAAGCGTGGCCCTGCTGACTCCTGAATTCAGGGCTTCCAGCCTCCAGGGCTGTGGGGTAATAAGCTTGTGTTCTTGTGTGGTTGTTTGTTACAGCAGCCCTGGGAGACTAATACTGGCGCTGCACACTTGTGTGAGCACAGTGACCGAAAGGAAAGCTCTTTCAGAAGTTCCCATCAACCACACGCTCTCCCTGAGCGGCCGTTTCTGCCTCTGTAAAAGGAGGCGAGTGCTTCCAGCCCTGATGAGATGATGGCTGGCAAAGGGCCTTGTCAGCAGGGCAGTTCTGATGGGGTGGGGGAGGCGCTGTTACGGATCCCCAGGGTGAGTCCTGGCACCTCTCCCGGCCTCAGTTTTCTCAAAGTGGAGCTGGAAGCCCTGCCCTCATGATGCCATTGCAGGAGAGATGAGAGGTGGGAGGGCTCTGATGGGTTAAGTTAGGGCTGCGTGCAAGAGAGCTGAGAATGCACAGCGCCCTGAGGACTGCTGTTAAGTGGAGGTGAGAGTTTCTTTTGCACTGTTTTTTTTTTAATGGTTTTATTTATTTTTAAATGGAGTATAATTGCTTTACAATATGGTGTCCATTTCTGCTGTACAACAACATGAATCAGCTACATGTATACGTATATCCCCTCCCTCTTGGGTCCCCCTCCCACCCCTGCCAATCCCACCCATCTACGTCACAACAGAGCACTGAGCTCAACTCCCTGTGCTATAGAGCAGCTTCCCACCAGCTGTCTGTTTTATACATGGTAGCACATATATGTGGAGAAGGAAATGGCAACCCACCCCAGTGTTCTTGCCTGGAGAATCCCAGGGAGGGCGGAGCCTGGTGGGCTGCCGTCTATGGGGTCGCACAGAGTCGGACACGACTGAAGCGACTTAGCAGCAGCAGCAGCATATATGTCATCCGACCCTCTGCCTCCCCTGCTGCGCCCACAATTCTGTTTTCTACATCTGCATCTCTATTCCTGCCCTACAAATAGGTTCATCTGTATCATTTTGCTAGATTCCATATATGTGCGTTAATATATGATATTTTTCTCTTTCTGACTTACTTCACTCTGTATGACAGAGTCTAGGTCCATCCCCGTCACTACCAAATGACCTCTTTTGCACTCTTCAGCCATTGGACAGCCTTTTGAACAAAGAAGGTGGTCTGGGCCCACCCAGGAGGAGCTCGCTGGCCCCCAGAGGAATAGGCATCTGGTTGGGAAAAGTACGTTCCTACATCTGCACCCTAAAAGTGTAGATGCCAGGGAGAGAAAGAAGGGAGACTCCAGGTCACATGGATGGGGCGGGGCTAGGTTCCCAAAAAGGATGATTTGAGTTATGGTTTACAAGGTGTCTGAATGAGAAGTGACATTTATGACTGTCGTCTCCTTTCTTCCTGGTCTACCTTTTATCCACCTGTTGCCACAGAGAGGCATGCTGAGCCAAATCCAACATGGGCAATTCCACAAATGGAGGCACGTGAAACAACAAAACCCAAAACATCACGTTCAGAATACATTCTGAAGGTTACAGACCACTTCCAAATGTACCTGTGGTCACCACAATACCCAAAAAGGAAAGAGGTTATGATCCTGGCTCTGTAGATAAAAAAACAAGAGTCAGAAAAGTGAAGGAACTGCTCAGGGCCACTTGACTCCAGGTGCTCTTTTTCTCTCTCTTTTTCTCTATTTTTTTTTTTTTTTTTTTTTGTCGGGGAGGTGGGAGGTCAAGCCACATGGCTTGTGGGACCTTTCCCTGACTGGTTGGTAAAAGCAGAGTCTCAACCACTGGGCTGCCAGGGAATTCCCTGCTTTGCTCTTCCCAGGATTCCTCATGCCTTCCTGCTGCCTCACTGGGTAACTGGGGGCCTGTGTATCTCCAGGAACACCCCATAGCTCACATCGCCCAACAGATGTGCCCTCAAAATCCTCCAAGGTCTCCAGGTGTCAGCCGGGCTGTCCAGCCCCTCCCCTCCGCTTGTCCCCACCTTGGCACCTGGGTGCAGCTTCTCTTCCTGCCTAGAATGCTTGTCCTAGGCACTAGTGCACACCCCTGTCCTTCCCAGGCTTCCCATTTCCTTGGGAGGCCCAAACCCAGTACAGAGTCCTGAGGTCCTGGTTCAAATTCCAGCTCTGCTAACTCATTGCTGTGTGACATTGGGCAGGTCACTTCCCCTCTCTGGGCCTCCATTTCCTCACTTATGAAACAGGGGAGTTGAACCCAGTATTTCCTAAGTTCTTCATACGGTCTAAGTCTAAGCCGTCTGGCCCCTCTCCCCCTGCTCTGCTCTCCCTGAGTCTCACCATCCCCAAGAGCCTCTCATTCCTCCACATCCTTCTCCAAAGGGCTCCCGTTTAATCATTCAGCTTAACCTTAATCTCCGTAAGAGCAGAGGTGGGTATTTGTGGCACGTGCTGACCAGGTGTTCTGCCAAGACATTCTGATTGATTAATCAGTAATCCACTGACCATGTCTCTTTACCTTAGTAAACTCTTATCATTAATCTTCCCTCTTTAGTTTCCCAAGCTGCAAACCCAGAGGCCTGCAGTGACTGGGAGTCTGCTGGGTCACTGCATCTCTATTCACCCTTCCTGCTGTCTGTGTATGACTGTGGGGTGGGTGCCTGTGCCAGCCACAGTGTCTACAGGGTGGGGATGAGGCCAGCTGTAGGCTTCAAGTGCCTCATGACCCATTCTGTCTCTGAAGCCCATCACTGCCATGGCCATCAAAAAAAAAAAAAAAAAGCACACACCCTTTGCCTTCCCCCTTCAAAGAACTTCATATCTCATCTGGTGCCCTAATACCCTTTGTAAGGCAAAGCCAGGATTGTTTACAAGGGACCTGTGCCAGACCACTCTGAATTCAGCAAAAGCTAGGACAGGCTCTTTTTTTTTTTTTTTTTCATGTTTAAATTTTTTTTTAATTTTTTCCATTTATTTTTGTTAGTTGGAGGCTAATTACTTTACAATATTGTAGTGGTTTTTGCCATACATTGACATGAATCAGCCATGGATTTACATGTGTTCCCCATCCCGATCCCCCCTCCTGCCCAGGACTGACTCTTTGTTAGGATCTGATTTGCAAAGGATGACTGCCTGCCTGGTTGTGCAGCCACATCACTTTCCCTTCAAGAACTTAAGTCTGAGAGGCCAGGTTAGTACACACCCACTCACCCACCCCCTTACAAGGTATGTAGCTACAGGAAAAGCTAATAAGCCAGATGATCAATAGTGTGGTTGAGGATCCATAAAAAGGCCTTGGGCTTCCCAGGTAGTTCAGTTGGTAACGTATCCACCTGCAGGAGACCTCAGTTCCATTCCTGGGTCGGGAAGTTCCCCTGAAGGAGGAAAAGGCTACCCACTCCAGTATTCTTGGGCTTCCCTGGTGGCTCAGATGGTGAAGAATCTGCCTGCAGTACCAGAGACTTAGGTTCGATCACTGTGTTGGGAAGATCCCCTGGAGGAGGGCATGGCAACCCAGTCCAGTATTCTTGCCTGGAGAATCCCCATGGACAAAGGAGCCTGGTGGGCTACAGTCCATGGGGTCGCAAAGAGTCTGACATGACTGAGCGACGAAGCACAAAAAAGGCTTTAGAGATCAACTGCAACCCACTCACCGTAAACTGAGACTCAGAAAGGACAGCGATTTGCCCCAGGTGACAGAACTAAATGGAGGCTAGAGCCCAGGTCTCTGGACTCCAGGTCCAGGGCTCTTGCCGCTGCTTGCACAGCTAGCAGACATGGCAAAGAAGGGAGCAGAAGGAGCTCAGAGAGCCTGGGGCCACAGGTGGGATGCTCCTCCACATCAGTCTGGGAGTTCAGAGTTCCTCTGGGAGGAGGAGGGCTGAGGCCGCAAGGGGCGGCAACCTTGGGTAGCCAGGGCGTCTGGGTGGTGAAGGTGGTCATGGGGGTGGTCGGGGTGCGTGTCGTTTTTCCTTTGCCCTATGTGTCCCTTTGACTATCACCGTGTCTGCTGAGTGGCAGAGGTCCAGGTGGAGCACCTTCCGGACCTGAGAAATGGGGGCCTGGGGAAAGGGTGAGGGTGGCAACCCCCCTCTCGCTGGGGCACTCCTCAGACAGCTGGGTGGAGCTGACCACAGGGGCCGCCAACGGCCCAGAGCCCCTCCCACGGGGGAGAGGACACTGGTGGGGTGCGGCTGCGGGTGCCCGGGGTTTTTTTCCCTGTGCTCCACCCCATGCGTTCTTCTGAAGGGCAGGCTCAGTGGCTCTGCCCTCCAGGAGGCCTCGGAGCTCTCAGGCCTCTGTTCCTAGAAGTGGGCGTGGAAGCTGCAGGGGACAGGGGGGCCCATGGACCCCTCCAACTCCACTTGGGCGCCGGGCTTGGCTCGCACCTCAGGCTGGCGAGGGGCGGGGCGACCCCTGGGAGGTCACGGAGTCGGGCGTGGGTGGCTCGCTCTTAGGTGCAGGCCCGCAGATGCGAGCGGAGCCCCGCCTCGGCTCCGCCCCCGCCCGCCCGGCCCCGCCCCACGCGGGCGGGGTGGGCGGGGCCCGCGGGGAGGCGCGCCGACCGCCCGGCCAGGTGCAGCGAGCCGGCGTTCCAGCGGCACACGCGGCCGGGAGGAGTCCAGGTCTCCTCCTGCTGGTGCTGAGTCCCTGCGCCCTTTCTGCCGGATGCCCGGGACCCTCGGAGCCCAGGTAACCGAGGGCAGGACTGCCCCATGACGCGCGTCCTTCCGCCTCCCCGTCCACGCGCACCCCACTTCGGCCGCCGCCCCCTCGGGCTCCCTGGAGTCCGGCGGCGGCTCCCCGGGCGGCTCTTGGAAAGTTTACTCCGGGACGGCCCTGCACCCGGCGGCCGTGAAATGCAGCCTCTTTTGCCCCCACTCCTCCGCGAAGGTGGGACGGCCGCTGCCCTGGCACAGGGTCCCCGCTAAGATCCGAGTGAAGTTTGCCTTCTAGCTTTTCCCGTTTCTCGCTCTTCTGAGCGTTTGCGTCCCTCCCCCTTGTTCCTCGATTCCTTAAGAAAAATATATATCCTTAGATGGGGAAGGCAGAGTTGGCGATTTCTTAAGGGATGTTTACGTTTGTGCTTCCCGCCTCCCCCGGCCAAGATGTATGATAGGAGGGAGACTCGGCTGAGCCAGACCGGGTGCGGGTGAGGGGGCAGCCCTCTGCCCGGTGGAGGTGGGGGTGGGGGTCACCGTCAGGACCCTGAATGACTGGGTGTCCAGCCTCGAGGAGTTCTGGGCTTCTATCTTGCCTCCCTCAGGCCACAGCCCTGCTGGGCATCCTCCACAGCCCCCCTCCCTCCGCTTCCCTCTCCACTCCCCTCCTCCCTCCCCCACTCCTCAGGATGATCACTAAGGAGAGAGGGTAGGCAGAGGGATAGAGGGTGGGCAGAGGCAGGGATTAGAGCGAGCTCTATAACCCTTGACCATTTGAACAGAATGGGCTTCCTCTTGCTTAGGCTGCGAGGAGCGCTCAGCTGTGTGTGAGGAAGAGGGTAAAAGATGGTCCTAACTACGCAGAGGTAGAGAGAACAGGTGGAGGAGGTCAGAGGATAAGAGAGGAGCTAACAGCACTCACATGGGCACTTCCCTGAATTCACCCACCACCACCACCCCCGCCCCATTAACCAGTGAGGAAGTAGGTCTTTTTCCATTGTCAGATGGGCAAAAACGGAGGCTCCAAGAGGTTAAGTAATTTGCTGGAGAAAAGTGGTGGACTTGGACCACAAACCACAGTCAGATTGTTGGTTCTCCATTTTGCTGGGCCCCTGATCATCAAGGCTTCATTTCGTCTCTCCCTCTCTTGAGGTTCTTCCCCTGAAAGGGGTAGGAAGCACACCTCCAAGAAGAATTAAAATCTTGTCGGGAAGCTCTTCCAAGAGAGGGCAAGCTCCTTGCTAAGCTACTGTAGCCCAGGTGGCGCTAGTGGTAAAGAACCCACCTGCCAGTGCAGGAGACAAGAAAGCGGGTTGGATCCCTGGTTCAGGAAGATCCCCTGGAGGGAGACATGGCAACCCACTGCAGTATGCTTGCTTGGAGAATCCCATGGACAGAGGAGTCTGGCAGGCTACAGTCCATGGGGTCACAAAGAGTCAGACACGACTAAAGTGACTTAGCATACACACATAGCCATAATACCTGATGGTGCCCCACAAGAATGGAATGAATTAACCTGAAACAGCAAAGACTCTTTTCCAGCTGACGGATCTTTGCCCTTGTGGAACAGAAAGGGCATTCTGATAAGTCAGACCAGAAAGGTGTCCAATGCCTTTCCTGAAGGCCCTTGAAATCTTTACCCAACTTTTTTTTTTTTTTTAAGCCAGTGAGCATGTCCTTAATCCCATCTGTCTTTCCAGACAGCTGGCCTTTCACTTTACCCTCCATCCACTTCTGGTTAGGCTAGGAGAAGCAGCAGGTAGTGGGTTACATGTCCAACATGGCCTTGCTCTAGGACGGATGCAGAGGGTCTTTGGCCCATCTATACCAAAGTCTTACCCATTTCTCCAGGAAATCTTATTTGGAAATGCTAGTCTTCATTCCCTTCTTCCTCTCCTTACCATTCCATGGGACCACCACGGATTTAGGGAAAAGGACTCAATTTCTTCATCTGCAAAATGGGAACAATAGACTGCATGGTTTCATGCAAGAGTATGTAGTCCAAATGGCTCTGTAAGCTGCAAAGCAAACAGAGGTATTTCCTCACATGTTGGGTCTGTTGGCCTGACCTCCTCAGGTGGGCTGTAAATTCCTTCCAGGAAGTGATCACACAATTTGATGTCCCTCTAAGAGCACTCCTCATAATGAGCACACAGTAGGTTCACATGAAGTACCTGTCAATCAAAAATAATCTCTAGAGGAAGAGAAATGGCTAAAAATTGGTGAAAAATCACCCCTCTGTAGCCATGTAAGGAGAAGGGATACTCTACAACACAGGGGAGATTCTAGGAGGGACGGGAGGGGTCTGAGATCCAAGGCTGGCATCGAGTGGAAAGGCAGGGAGTAGCAGACTTTCTATGGCAGTGCCCTGAAGACATCTGAAGCTCTGCCAGGAACCCTATAACCTTGGATTCCTTAGCAGACGTGGTGTCTGCTTTGGCCTGAGAACAGACCAGAATACCCAGAGCTGGCCAGTTCTGCTGCTTGGGGAAGGCCACTGAGAGCATAGCTGGGATTCAAGGCCCTGCATTTTGCCTCCGCCATCACCCCCACCCTTCACACACACACACACCAGTGGTTCCTACACTCATAGGCCCTGCCCGGCTTCCTACTGCCATTCCTGGCTCTTAATGAGAACCCAGTGGAGTAAGAGCTTTAGACCCAGAATCTCTCAGCTGGAATAAGCCTTAGATTTCACAGTCTTACACCTCTTCTGTGCTCTCCTTTCCACAGCACTATCACCATCTAATATCCTGTATGTTGTTCGTTGTTGTTCAGTTGCTAAGCCATGTCCAACTCTTTGCAACCCCATGGACTGCAGCACCCCAGGCTTCCCTGTCCTTCACTATCTCCTGGAGTTTGCTAAAACTCATGTCCATTGAGTCAGTGCTGGCGTCCCACCATCCCATCCTCTGTCACCCCCTTCTCCTCCTGCCCTCAGTCTTTCCCAGCATCAGGGTCTTTTCCAATGAGTCAGCTCTTTGTATCAGGTGGCCAAAGTATTGGAACTTCAGCACCCGTCCTTCCAGTGAATGTTCAGGGTTGATTTCCGTTAGGATTGACTGATTTGATATCCTGTGTATTTCACCTTAAAAGTCTTGTTTATCAACTGTCTTCCCTGTTAGATTCCATGAGGGCAGGGCTTTCAGGCTGTTTTATTCACTACTCTACTTCCAGGAGCGAGAGCGGTGCCCTGTGTGCAGTAGGTGCTTATTTCACGTATGTTGAATAAATGAACACGTCCAGGCCGCCCTTCCTCATTGTACAGCTGGGGAGACTGAGGCCTGGAGATGAGGAGTGACCTCTCTTTCTTTTTATTTTTTTTTTATTGGATTATAGTTGCTTTACAGTGTTGTGTTTATTTCTACCATACAGCAAAGTGAATCAGTTATGGTTTTATATACATCCCCTCTTTTTTGGATTTCCTTCCCATTTAGGTCACCACGGACCAGAGATCCCTGTACTATACAGTAGGTTTCTCAGTACTTATCTATTTTATACCAGTGTGTGTGCTAAGTCACTTCAGTCGTGTCTGACTCTTTGTGACCCCATGGACTGTAGCCTGCCAGGCTCCTCTGTCCATGGGATTCTCCAGGCAAGAATACTGCAGTGGGTTGCTGTGCCCTCCTCCAGGAGATCTTTCCCACCCAGGCATCGAATCCCCATGTCTTCTGTATTGGCAGGCAGGTTCTTTACCACTAGTACCACATGGGAAGCCCATTTTATACATGTGGTATTTGTTTTTCTGACTTCACTCTGTATGATAGTCTCTAGGTTCATCCACATCTCTGCAAATGGCACAATTGTGTTCCTTTTTATGGCTGAGTAATATTCCACTTTATATAGGTATCACATCTTCTTTATCCATTCCTCTGTTGATGGACAAGGAGTGACATCTTGAAGGCAGAGGTGGAGCTTTTCTTGGTTGGATTCGAGTCAGTTCTAAGCTGGGTCTCTGTCCCAGGCACCAGGTTGCTAGGGGTGCTTAGGAGCTGCCTCAGCAAGAACCTTCAGGCCAACTGCCTCCAGTTACTCAGGGGGGAGCTCCTAGCTGAATATATCACCATCCACATAGAGTGATTTGAGAGAGCCAGATGGGGAGTGCTCCCCATCAGACCCCCATCCCCAAAGAAACTGCTGCTCTCCAGAGGTGGGCTATGCCTCTGTTAGTGGTGAAAACAGTGCCCTCTCCAGGCAACCTTTTCAAATCCCCCGGGGCCCTAGAGACCGCCCCCCGCCCCCCAAGAGGACCAAAGTGAAGTCCCTGATGGCCCTGGGGAAAGAGATGAATCTTTCAATCTGCTGGGGGAAGGATCACAGACCAGTCTGAGAAGGTGCAACCAGACATGTGGGCCTGGAAGAGTAAGGACATTGTTCTGATCAGGGCGCCTGGCTCCAAGGCCTCCCTTAGGAATCCAACGAGTGGTTTACTGGAGGCTCCAAGAGCTTGAATTTCCAGGATGTTGTGTCGGGACAAGCGGATTGGAGAAGCCTGGGTGTGTGTGGGTGGGGGTGGGTAGGGTAGAAGCTGGAACTTTCTATGAGATAGAAAATATGGGAGATACATCCACACATTCACCAGCACTGAGCAATTTAAACCTCCCTTGCCCTGCATCATTCTTCCAGCCACTGTTGTTTCTGCAAAGGACTTTTGTCTGTGTTCTAAGGGAAACTCAAGGCCATGTGGTGTTTATTGGAGGAAAAGACACTGATGGGAAGAAACCCTCCCAAAGAGGTTATTGCCGGGCCAGGAGATGAGGTCCCTACAGGTGTCCCTCCTCTTCACACTCACTGGAAATGTGGACCCTGCCTTTTCTAACTGCTGGGATGAGCAGGGCTGCAGTTTTAGTCATAGTAATCAGCATTCACTGAATGCTAATTGGGTGCCAGACACAGTTCTGAGTGCTTGTCCTAGGGAATCCTTACAACAGCCATGAGGTTGAAACTGTATCATCTCCATTTTATAGATGAGGAAACAGCCTCAGCAAGGTGATATAACTTTGGCCAAGATGACAGTTGCAGGGAGAGGGGTAGCAGAATTAGTCTGGCTCCAGACCCTGCAGGAGAAGGCAATGGCACCCCACTCCAGTGTTCTTGCCAGGAAAAATCCCAGGGACAGAGGAGCCTAGTAGGCTACAGTCCATGGGGTCGCGAAGAGTCGGACACGACTGAGTGACTTCACTTTCACCTTTCACTTTCATGCATTGGAGAAGGAACTGGCAACCCACTCCAGTGTTCTTGCCTGGAGAATCCCAGGGACAGCGGAGCCTGGTGGGCTGCCATCTATGGGGTCACACAGAGTCGGACACGACTGAAGTGCCTTAGCAGCAGCAGACCCTGAAGCCTCAGCCTCCATGCCATGCTACTGCAGTCAGCCACATAGGCCACACAGACAGGACAGAGAGCCTGGAGGCCAGGAAGGTATGCACACACATGGAGACAGGGGAAGCAGATCCTGTGCAGGCCCCCACCTCAGATCCATAGGGAACTCTAGCATTTCCCCTGCTGTTGACCTCCAGGTCTTCTCCCATTAGCATTGTGATTTGCCAAATTAAGAGTTAGAATTGATGTTGGGAGAGGGACTCCAGAAGTTGGACCTTGAAGGATGTGTGGGGGTTTCCAGCACATTGGGAAAAGTGGGGAGGACTAGAGCAGGGCAGGTAGAGGGAACAATGCTAATACTTTGTGAAGAAATGAGTCTGTAATGGGGACTTCTCTTTCTGAGGCCACTCTAGTTCCCTCCCCCCATTCTTGTCCCTCAGCCACTCCTTATGGGCTCTCTTCCTGTGAGGAGGGGAGACCCTGACATGAGACATAGCTCAGACACTCCTGTTCCTTGCCTCCTCTTTATCACCACCGTCACTACAAGTCTGGTGACTTTCAGCAACAGTGGATGGAAAAGTTTGCCTGTTGTGACATGATGTGAGTCAGCCTTTCATGAATAACGGGGGTTTCATCATCAGTGCTGTTGGCTGGACCTACACCCTAGTGTCTGATCTGTGGTGGGAGACATAGTATTGGCTTCTGGGGTAAAAGGACAAGGATGACTCCAGGTGTTATTCTGAAATGGCATCGAGGAGCTCACAGGTGTGAGAGATACAATCATTTTTGGCAGCCAGGGAAAAAGCGTTCCCCCAAAGCAGCGATTCCAGGCGTGTTTTCCACCCGTGCCCTGTCCTTTTACCCAGGGTTTATCTTACAGAGTTGCTCCCTCTTCCAGCTTTGACCCCAGGCCAGGACCACCCCAGAGAGCCCTGTGAGGACTTACACGGTAACTTTTACCTAAGCCTCACATGGGCATTTTGCCTGGGCACACTGTAGCCCCTGAAGACATTCTTCCTCTTTGGTTATGTGGGAGCCCTGTGGTCAGGCCGGCCCTGGTGCGATGCAGTGGAGCCCGCCGGAGGCACGGAGCCCAGCCATCAGGAGTTGTCTAGATCTCAGGGTCCTGAGTCCCTCTACCTGGCCAGCTGGCCACCAGTCTTTGAGTCAGTCGCAGGAGTCTTGGGAGCTGAAGGCTGGAGTGGCTGGTGGGGAGCCCTGGAGACTCTAATTCTGACTCAATCTGACTCACAGTATGGTTTTGGCCCTGTCCCTCCCTGGGTAGCAGTTTCCTCATCTGTAGAAGAGACAGCTTGGCTGGGATCAGGGACTGTTGACACTCTGGACCAGAGACTTCTGTGCTGCCAGGCTGGCCCGTGCTTTGACGGCAGCCTCTACCTTCTAGATGCTGGGGACCACCTCTCTCCCCTTTCTTGACGAACACAAATGTCTCCAGATGTTGCCAATTGACCCCTGGCAGCAGAATCACCTCTAATTGAGAACCATGGGGTTAGATGATCTCTGAAGATCCTCCCAGTGACTACCCTCAGGACCAGGAAGACATCTCTTTCAGCCCCGTTTTGGAAGTGAGAACTATGTGTATGTGAGGAGCCCGTCCATGGGGTCTCCAAGGGCTTATGGGGGCCGTGTGAGCTCTGAGAACAGGAAAGGCGCTGGGCCCACTGGTCCTCTTGCTGGGTCTCTTTGCCTCCCAGACCTTGGGTTGCATAAGAAGGCAGGGGGGCGGGAGAAGCAGGCGTGTGGTCGGCCCAGGGACTAAGGTCAGCAGCCTTCCAGCCAGTGACTAATCATCTCTACATGCCCTGAGGAGTTGGCTCCTCCATGGTCCCCTTTCCTGCTGCCCTGGAAGGGGTCCCAGGAAGTGAATCAGTGGCCACCCGCCATGCAGAGGAGGGAAAGGCAGAGCACGGGGTGGCAGACCCGAGGGCCACGTACTCTTACCCCAACCCAGCCCTGGTTTTATTGTGTTTATTCCTCCTGAGTTAGTTGTTTATTAACCGTCCATGGAAGCCCCTTCTGACCTTTTTGCTTCATGGAAGGGTGAAGATTTATCTTCTCTAGGAATGGGAGGAGTTTGTCAGTGAGTCTTAGTAGTAAATCACTGTTCTGAGGGCAACAGGCTGTGAAATTTGGGGTGGTATGAACCCAGAATGACTGGTTTGGGTTATTCATTCTTCTGATTCTCACTGAAGGATGAGAGACTGCTCTGGATGCTGCAGAAGGAGCAGGGAGTCAGACACAGCCCTCTCCAGCAGAAGCCTTCAGTCTGGGAGGGCAGAGGTCAGTCTGTAATTGCAGTGCCCAGAGGAGGGTCTGGTCAGCTCCACCCAGGGGGTGAGGAAGGGAATCGGGGATGGTGGGTGGGAGGTGTGCCTGGGTTTGGGGAGGTAATGGTGGCGTGCAGGGGATTTCAACAAGAAGAGCTTGGGTGTGAGTTTTGGTTTTTGCCTTTTTTGTGGGTGGTAAAATGTATACAACATACAACTTAATTTACCATTTTAATCATTTCAAAGCATGCAGTTCAGTATCATTAAGGACATTCACATTGTTGTACAATCCTCCTCCTCATCCAACTCCAGAACTCGTTTCACTTTACAAAACCAAAACTCTGCCCGGGAAGCACTAGCCACCCTTTCCCTCCTCCCCTCTGCCTCTAGTAACCACCATGCTGCTTTCTGGGTACCTCATGTAAGTAGTCTTTTTTTTTCTTCTTAGCAGAATCTTATACCATATGGGTTTTTGTGTCTGGCTTCTTTCACTTAGTATTGTGTTTTAAGGTTTATTGGTGTGGTATACATCAGATTTTCTTTACTTTTGAAAGTAGAATGAGATTCCAGTGTTCAATATACCATGTTTTGTTTATCAAAGGACATGGGTCGCTTCCACCTTTAGGCTCTTGTCAGTACAGCTGCCATAAACATGTGTAGACAAATATCTCTTTGGGTCCCTGCTTTTAGTTCTTTGAGATATGTCCCCGGAAGTGGAATTGCTGGATTCAACGGAAGTGGTACATTTCATTTTTTTGAGGAACCACTGTACCATTGAAGAAGAAGAGTTGGAACTAGATCTTAACGATGAACATGGGCTCTTCAGGCATCTAAGGAGAGGAAGAGGAAGGGAGGGGGACAGGAAAGGGAAGACGGAGGGGCGGGGGGAGGGCCTGGACTGCGGCAGGAGACAAGAGGCACAGAGGTGTTTGTGCTTGGGGCTGGAGGCGGACCGCGGAGGGTGAAGGGTCTTGGATCAGGCAAGAAACTTGGGCTCCACGCTGTGGGCCGTGAGAAGCCCTGAAGGGGGTTTTAATCAGGAAATGATACAGGCCTGTTGTCATCTGAGATGGGCAGAGCTGAAAGTGATGTCACACAGGGCCTGGCAGGGAGAGAGGCTTAAGGCAAGCGCTGGAGCCTGGTGTCTGAGTTGGGTGGAAGAACGGGTGGGTGTGGGTGGGCTGCACAGGGCACCCGGGTCTGTGCTGGGTGAGTAGTGGTGAGGCTACCAGATGAACTTAACAGGAGGAGCGACCAATTTGACAAGATGAGGAGGGCATATCCATTGGCTTGAAGGGGCCTGTGGAACCACCTGGGTGGAGACAGGATTTGAGGGGTGTGCAAAGCTACGCAGAGCTAGGTGCTGCAGCAAAGTGGCAGAAGCTGGTCCAGGGCAGGGAAAGGACTGCCGTCAGGTGGCACAGAGGATCCCCCGAAGTTGGAGGCCAAGACACGCAGAGAGTGCCCTGCTCAGTACTGCCCATTCCTGCCCTGAGTATTTTGTATCTTTCCATATGTTTTCACTACCAAACTCAAGGCTCTGAGTTTGAGGCTGGGCATGGGAATTGGAGATATAGAGATAAACCCAAGCCAGTGACTTTAATTTATTTATTCATCTCATAAGGCTTAGAAGATGAAACTTGGCCAATACCTTTGCACAGGTAAATACTGACACGATTGTGATAGGTGCTCTTCAAGAGAAATGGAGCATGCTATGAAAGTATGTCATGGGACGTGATTTAACCTAGGGCCGGGGCTCGCACATCTCCACTCAGAACATTCTGGATCAGATAACTCTTTGTTGTGGGGACCGTCTGGAGTGTTATAGGATGTTTAGCAGCATCCCTGGCCTCTCCCCATATACCCCAACCCCAGTTGTGATCACCAAAAACATCTCTAGACCTTGCCAAATGTACCCTGGAAAAAATCACCCTCACTTGAGAGTCATTGGCCCAGGGACTAGGAAAGGTCTCTTAAGGAAGTGGTGTTAATCTGAGTTCTAGAAGATAGATAAGAATCAAGATAAAGCAGGGATGAGGAGTGGAGGAGAATATTCAAGGCAGAGGTAACTGGAATGCAGAGGCCCTGAGCTGGGAAGGCTTCCATTAGATGGACGGTAGTGGAGGAGGAGAAGAGTGGCCAGGTTCGAGGGATATGCAGGAGGGAACACAAGCAAGGAAGCCATCCAGGTATTGAGGATGAAACTGGCTGGAAGCTGATGAATTACATTTGGGGCCTATTGTGTGGGAAATCCCAGGGACTCATCCAAATGGGGCCCTGAGCTCAGAAGAGAGGTCCAGCTGGAGATGCATGTTTGGGAATGACATGCGTGTAGATGACAAGCTTAGCCTTGGGTAGACCAGGTACCCCAGGGGGATTGTGGACCGCAAAGAGCAGAGCAGAGAGGAGGGCCTAGAGGTGAGCTCCAGGGGTGCTGGCATTCAGAGACTGGGTCTGGGGAGGCAGCCCAGAGACTGAGCAGGGAACTGGGGAGTGGGGTGCTGGGGGAGCCCGAGGATGATGAAGGAGGGGGGACCTGGCCTGCAGTGAGTCACTGGAGCCTTCAAGGAGGGTCAGGACTGGGACATGGCCACTGGATTTAGAGACCAGTGACTTGGTCAGTCTGGGATCGCGGAGGAAGGGCCAGGAGGGGATGGGGACAGCTAGCAGACAGCCTTTTCCAAACGTGTCAGCAGAAGGTGAGGAGAGAGTGTAGAAACCAGAAGGAAAGTGCGATAGGGAGGGTTTTGTTTATTTATTGCATCTTGCTTGTTTTGCCCCCACACCCACCTTTTTTTTTTTTTTTTAGAAGAAAAATATACATGGTTCAGAATTCAAAAAGTGTAAAGATTTCACAGTGAAAAAGTCTCCACACCCATCTCTTTTGGCCTCCAGCGCCCTCTGCTCCTCAGAGACAACTCTACCAGCTTCTTACATATTCTTCCAGAGACATTTCATGCGCAGATCAGTAAGTGCATGTATGATCTTACCCCCAAAAGTTAGCAACACTGTCTGCATTCTTCTGTCCCTTATTTGGTCTTTTTCCACTTAGCTTGCTCTCTGTTTTTTAAAAAATTTATTTCTTATTTATTTCTTGTTTTTGGCTGCACTGGGTCTTTGATGCAGCGCATGAGCTTTCTCTAGTTGCAGTGAGTGGAGGCTCCTCATCATTGTGGTGCATGGGCTTCTCATTGCGGTGGCTTCTCTTATTGTAGAGCACAGGCTCGAGGAGCTTGGGCTCAGGTTTAGTTATCCCGCAGCCTGAGGGATCTTCCTGGACCAGGGATTGAACCCAAGCCCCCTGCGTTGGCAGGCAGATTCTTAGCCAGTACCACTATGGAAATCCTCCACTTAGCTCTTTTGAGAAGCTTCCAGATAAGTTCATGGAGAGCTTCTCCATTCTCCTTTACAGCTATGTAACGTTCCATGACATGGATGGCATGTAGTTTAGTTAACAAGTCTCCTGTTTGGGGACATCACAAACAATGTCCCTCTGAATATCCTTGTGCTTTAGCCAGTTGCAGTGTTAGTGGGTGCGTGTGGGAAAAAGTCTCAGAAGTGGCATTGATGAGTCAGAAGCTTTGTGTGGTTTGTGTTTTGAAAGTTATCAGCAGATTGCTCTCCATAGAATTTATAAGAATGTTCACTCTTATCGGTAGAACACAAGGATGCTCATTTTTCTATACCCTCCAACATAGTGTTACCAGCTTACTGATATTTGCCAATCTGGAAGACAAAGATAGTTTCTTGACGTCATTTTAATTTGCATTTTTCTTGCTCTGAATAAGGCTGAACATGTTTTCATAGACGAGAGCCATGTGCATTTCCATTTCTATGAGCTGTCTATTTGCATGTTTTACCCATTTTCTGTAAGGTTATTGGTCCTCTTCTCACTGAATTAGAGGTGATCTTTGTGTATTGGAGAAACTAGTCTTTTGTCTGGAATATAAAATACAAGCATTCTGCCCCACCCCACCCCCTACACACACACACACACAGTTGATCAGGGCAGTTTTTTTGTTTTTGCTGCTATGTTTTCAGAATTCTGATGTTCACTGGGGTGGGGGGCGGTCCCTGGCTCAGGGTTCCCCGAGGAAGTGTTGGAGTAGGTTCCACATTAGGACCGGGACCGGAAACACCTCTTCCTGTGCAACAGGCAGAAGGGCAGGTGGGATGAGGGTGCTGGTGCCAGGAACTTGGTGGCAGCAAGTTTTGAGAGAGAAGGCAGATATTTGAGTCCACTGAGGCATGGGATTGTGTTAACAAGGTGTCAGAAAGTTAAAGAACAGAACTACAGTATTAGCAAAGAGTGGATGAACAAATGCTGGAAACAGCTAGATGAGGGGAAGTGAGGGGATGGGTATTCTGTGTTTCCTTAGATAGTGTATTTTTCTGTTTGGCATGTGCTAATCAGTGGGCCGAGCTGATGGCCAACTCGGTTATGTTTCCCCTGTGATCAGACTCCATACTCTGAATCCCCTACTTATCTCACTCTCACACGTGCCATATATTTCCCCTGCCCTAAACCAGCCCAGTGCCAGGTCCCAGGCAACTAGAGACAGCCCCGATGCCCCCACGTCTGCTGGAACTATTCGAACCAGCCAATCCTGAGCGGCCCTGCCTGCCTTTCCCATGGAAACCCCAGCAGAGGCTCTGCCGTTAGGCCTACCCCTCGCTCCTGCCTCTGCCTCTTGACCAAAGCCTCGTGCTCCCTGTGGTCCTGTGTGCTGTGCTGTGCCCCCATTCTCTTGGGAAATGTAAGTAAGGCATTCTTTCAGTGTCACTGACCTCCCTATGTGCCATGCAGACCCCTTCATGAATTAAAATCCTGTGGGTGCGGTTAAGGCAAGAGGGACCCTTAGAAGGACAGAGCATGAGGGTGAGTAAACCGCAGGTCCCAGTGGGCCTGCAGAGCTGTCAGTGTGCGTGCTTCAATAAACAGGCTCTCGGTGTGGACTTCTAGAGGAGGTGTCTCAAGATGAGGATAGCGTTCATGGAAGGGCAGGAACCCAGACAGGGAGTCACAGGGAACCGTGTAAGTGCAGGTGGGTGGGGGGTGATCAGAACCGGGAGGCTGGAGGAAAATGTACAGAGAAGGTGAATCCGACTGCATATGGGGAAGGAGGGAACGATGGGGTCAAAGATACAGGCTGGGTCCTGTGGGTGCTTCTTGGAAGATGGTTTTTAAATTCCCAGGAGCAATCTGACTTTACGTTGATTCCCTGTGTGAGTCCAGGGTAGGGCTCTGGAGCTGATGAGGAAAGACCTGGAAATGACATGAGTCCAGCTCTGGCCTTTAGTGTCGGGTTAACTGTTAACCTGGATGTTAAACTGTTCACCCTGGATGAACTCAACTATCCGCCTTCGCTCCTGAGCCTTGCTACCACCACCTCCTGGCACCGGCACCGTCCTCCCGCCCTTCTGCCTGTTCCACTGCAGAGGTGCACCCTCCTGTCTCTAGTCCCCCCGCCCTCTTGGTGCTTTCTGCCTCCCCCATGAAAGTCCCCTCATCCTTGCCAGAGCCTCCCTCCCCTGGGATCAGGAGCCCATCCGGTTCTTCCAGTGGCATTGGATTTGAGAGGAGAATTCTTGAAGACCAGAAAGGCTTTACAACACGGAGAGAGAGAAATAATGGTAGAAGGATTAGCAATAGCACTGCTGTATTGGGGCTGGGGGCTGTAGTCCACAATGTCTCAGATCACACAGTATGTGTGTGTGCGTGTGCACCTGGGGAGGATTTGCCTATTCTAGTCATGCTGGTCCACCTCCCAGACCTGTGCTTTAAGTCAGTAAATCCACTGGAAGTTCACAGACACATGCTCACACTTGGCCATCACTCAGGCTACCTGGCGATTTTTCTCTTATTGTTGCCTCAAGAGTTATTGACCTTTTGAGAGGGGAATTTGTGGGGAAATAACCTCATGTTCAGCTCGTGTTTACCTTGCTTTCTGAACTCTGACCTGGGCTGGGTGTCGTAGGTCTTACAAGTCTGTTGCGTTTGTTCTGCTTCCCCAGCAAAGACACCATGTCCCCCTTCTCCAGAAGGCTCCATCGCCCCAGATGCCAGTGCAGAGAATGAAGGGAAGCCAGCTGGGCTGTGGTTGGCAGAGACGACTTCTAGAAGCAGGAAGAGCTCGAGCAGACCATGGGTCTCCTCAAGGGGGAAGGAAGGGGCGGGAGCCCCACAAGACCAGGTGTCCCAGGGGAGCTTGTGCATCAGGCCCCCCGGGGTGCAGGAAGATGGTGATGGCTGCTTTGGGGGTGACAGGTGAGCTGTTGGCAAGGGATGGGGCAGGAGACAGGGAGCCCCTGTGGGCTCTATCAAAGTGTTTCAGCCTCTTTGACAGGCAGGGGAGCCTTGGGGGGCTGCTAGCTGGATGAACTGTGGCTTTGCACTTCTGCGAGGGATGATGAGGCTTTGAAAATGCTTCCAATTGGGCAGGTGTGGTCCCTCAAGTATCCTTCAGTGGCCCTTGGGACAGAAAACAAGTGTTTGTTTCCCCAGATCAGGGCCCAGTAATGCTTCTCGCTGGGGCCCTTTCTTATGACGGGCATTGTTGGGGAGCAGTGGCTCTGAGAAGGGCCCCAAGAAGGGAGGGCATCTGTTTCTGAAATATGAGGCATCAGCAGTTGAGTTCTTTGACGGTTTTGGTACGCATCCTCTCTAGAACCCGAGAGGTTTTCAATGATTTGAAACCATTTTTTTCAATGGTTTGGAAAAAAAAAATTGTAAATAATTTTTGAAAAAGGAAATTGTGTGAAGGAGGATGAAACATTTGGCTTAAACGTGAGGCTAGGGGAGGACTTGGGAGGAAGGGAAATTGGCTGTTGTCTTTGTCCCTCCTCCCTCTTGGACTGGTTTGCTTTAATCGTCACTGTCCTCCCAGAGACAGTCCTTTGAGTCCCTCAGATGCCCAGTTGCTGGAATCTTGCTTCTAGGTTGTCCCTTAGCAAGACTGGAGGCTTCTGGGCTTGCCCTAAGACCAGCCTGCTGGATGACCTTGAGCAGGCCTCCTGACATCTCTGGGTCCTGGTTTTATACCTTGTTCTCTTCTGGAAGTATTAGTTTTGTCCTTTGGGTTGTGTGTGTGTGTACCTGTGTCCTCTTAAGTTGCTTTAGTCATAGCCAACTCTGTGTGACCCCATGGGCTATAGCTGGCCAGGCTCCTCTGTCCATTGGATTCTCCAGGCAAGAATACTGGAGTGGGTTGCCATGCCCTCCAGAGGATCTTCCCGACCCCGGGACTGAACCTGTGTCTCTTACATCTCTTACGCCTACATTGGCAGGTGGGTTCTTTACCACTAATGCCTCTCGGGAAGCCCCTTGGGTACTTTATGGTCTCCTGTTAATGATCAAGTTTTTGCTTATCCCCCTCCAGATTTCCTTCAGGGCCGGAAAAGAACAGAAGGGGAGTCTGAAGAAGTGAAGTCCAGTGGTCAAGCTCTCAGGGGCCGCAGGCCAGGGAGGGAAGGGTCAGGGGACACAGTCCCTGCGGTGCCTGGGCCTCCACCCCGCCAGCCTGGGTGTGCTGTGAACACCCTTCCTTGTGCAGAGGCCTCCCATTTGACTTTCAAAGAGAAAACACCTGTCCTGATAAAGCGGGCCTTGTTCCATTCAAGTTGGCTTTGTTCAGGCTCCTGGGCTCAGCTCCTGTGTCCTGCTGGTGTGGGGAGGACAGAGGCTGGGCAGGGTCTCTGGGGGGTTGATCAGAGTAGATGATCCCTGCTTTGGGAGGGCCGACGTGTTTGGCACACCTGGTGGGGCCCAGCGTGTGTTCACGCTGGTCTCTGAGCGCCTCCTGGTGCCGGCGAGCCTCACCTCCTCAGCGTTCTCACTCTAGGATGTGGAGACGGAGGTGCAGATGGTTACGTAGCTCGTGGGGTCACCCGGGCCTCCCAGGGCCACTCAGTCAGCCGTGACCAGGCCCCCTGACTCCCTGCCCAGTGCTCTCCCCACAAAGACGGGCCTGTGTTTATGACGGGCCTTTGTTTATGACGGGCCTAAACAGAGCTGGGTTCTCTGCCTGTGCTCCACCCCGCCTGCTCAGATGTCTCCCCCAGCTGACACACGTTACTGTGGCAATGAATTCTGTCTGTGCTGAAAGGAAGACTGGGACTCGGCATGAAAAGTTAGAGGGAAAAAAAATTCTTCCGATGATTCTGCTACTCCCATGACGCCTCTCCTCTCCCCAGAGTATCAGCATGTTCCTTAGGGCCTTCTTTAAAGACTCAAAGACGTGAACCTCTCATGGTGAAATCTCTAGCCTCACAGTGTGGAGGGTAGCCCCGACTGACACTGCACAGGCGACCGCCTTCTTACACGGATGCCGGCCTGTGTGACGTTTCTAGGCCAAGAAATGGGAGACCCATCTTCAGGCATGTTTCCCCCTCGATGATCCTTCCTGCTTCCCAGTACTCTGTGGGACACTGTGGGGACACGTGATGGGAAGGGGCATGTTAACCCTGGACATGATTTTTCCTTGCTCACTTTTCATTCAGTCTGCCTGAAGTGCAGGAGACCTGGGTTCAATCCCTGGGTCAGGAAGATCCCCTGGAGAAGGGAATGGCTACTCACTCCAGTATTCTTTCTTAGAGAATTCCGTGGACAGAGGAACCTCGTGGGCTACAGTCCGTGGGGTCGCAGAGAGTCAGACATGACTGGGTGACTTTCGCTTGCCCAGCTTTCCACCCCTGGGCAGAGTGCATCACCGTCTGCAATAACCAGAGGCTGTCGGGACTTTGGGGGCAGGCAGGGATGGCTGCAGCCAGAATCCACACCCACTGTCGCCGGCCGGCTGATCCAGCACTACTTGCCTCTGGCAGGTCCTGCGGGTTCTAGGCCAGCCTCCAGACAGGGTGCAGGCCAGCCTGCAGCCTCGGGGGCCTCTGGCAGCAGAGGTCAGGCAGGGCAAGGCTTAACTATTTACACCTTCCCAGCTCTGGCTGCACCTTCTTGGGGGCTGATTTGAAGGCGCCTATAATTATTCTCATTCTTCCTGGTATTTTGAATAATTCATTTTTCTCAGTCCTTAAAAAAAGAAACAGCCCTGTGCTTAATAATACTAGAATAATGACCTTGTGTCACATTTTGCCACTGGGGCTCTTAATCTACTGCTGCATTCAAATATTGTGAAATGTGTTGCTTTTGACTTTGGGTTAGCAGGAAAAATAGTGTCCTTGTGAGGAGGAAGGAGGATCTGTTTTGTGGTTTCCCTTGTAGCCTTCGACAGCCCAGCCAGGAACATCGTCCATCATAATAATGTCATACAGGCAGGCGACTTTATGGACACTTACTGTGCATCTTGGCCTTAACGCCGGCTCTTGTTAATGCTTGAAACAGGCCAATGACATAGTCACTCTGAGGATTATAAAGGGTCTATGCAATGTAGGAGAGCCAAGTTTGCTGGATCAGGAAGATCCTCTGGAGAAGGAATTCCCCAGGGGACTTTCTGATCCCTGCTTTAGTATTCTTGCCTGGAAAATTCCACAGATAGAGGAGCCTGGTGGTTTACAGTTCATGGGGCCTATAAGAGTTGGATACAACTGAGTGACTAACACACACACACCTGGAAGCCGATTGTGAAAATTCTGTGGAGTGTAAAATGCCCATAAAAGTCTTGGAATAGACCAAGTGCTCAGTAAGTAGAATTTCAAATCAACACGGTCATCCCTATTTACAGAGGAGGAAAGTGGGGCCTAGAGAGACCTCAGGACTCAAAGCCAGGTCCCCCTGACCCCAGGGCCCAGACTCTCTCGTCACGGATGGGAATAATTGTGTATTACAGAGGTTTCTGCCATTTGAGCTTCTCACTGTCTGTGGGGCCACTTGTGAAGTCACGTGGGCCCCGTGTTCTCCCCCTCCCCGCTGGGCCCCACGTCCTTCTCTGATCCCCGATGTCCTCTAGTCTCCGCTGAAGGTCTGGGCACATGCCAGTCCCCTGCCGGGTCCATGTGTGACTTCCTCCTGCCAGTTACACCTCCCTGGCTGCCCATGACCATTTCACCCTTGATTGTGGGCTGTGTTCCCTGGGTAATAATTACATGAAATGGCTCACTTGCCAGTTCGATCAGTAAATAATTCCCCCCCAGTCCCAATGGGTGAAGCTCAAGACTTAATGATTGCCAAGGAAAGCTGCTCAGAATGCAAATCATCTGAGGAGGGAGGCAGGAGGGAATGCTGAGCTCCATGACCCGGAGGAAGGGTGCACCCGGGGGCTCCCTCTGCCCTGCCCCTGCCCCCAGCTGTCCTCCCATCTCTTGTCTCTGGGTTCAGCAGCAGCAAGCCTCCCTGCTGTGGCCGGCCCATTTCCCCGCTCTGGGCCTTTGCTCGCAAGCTCCTCTCCCTTCCTCCGTCTCTGCCAAAGCAAGTGCTCCCCCTCATTTGCGGTCCACCTTCAGTGCTGCCTCCCCCTGGGAGCCTTCTCTGACTGCTCCCACATCCTTGCTCTGGGCTCCTTCTCAGGACTCCTTGGGCCACAGCACAGGTCTTTGCTGAGTGCTCCCCAACATATCAGATGCAGTGCTTGGTTCTGGACACCCATCATGGAGCAAGGCGGGGTCAGACGCACTCCCGGAGCACCCATGCAGCTTGAAGTGCAGCAGGGAGGCCCAGAGGACCCGGGAACAGAGGGCAGGTCAGGGGCACTGGAGCCTGATGGAGTGGGGCTCGGGCGGACACTGAAGGCTGCGGTGGAATTTTCCAGGCAGACATAGAGTGAGGGCAGAGGCGTCTCGGAGCAGAGGGACCAGTGTGTACAAAGGACAGAGTTATGGTTTGGTGGCTGGATGATGTCTCAGTTGTGGAGGGGAGTCGCCTGGGAATCACCCAGGTGGGTGTGTCCAGGAGGCAGGCGGCCACTCGGAGAGTCTGCCTCCCGCCCTCTGTGGCTCCCTCACAGTTTCACTAGTGGGCATGTCTGACTCTTCAGAAAGAAGGGGTTCTTCTCTGTGGGGGTGGCCATGCTTTCCTGCACCACCTGCTCACCGAGCGATGAGCAGGTGAGCCTAAACTCCTGCCGTGTGCGGTGGATTCTGGGCCATGTGAAGGTGACCGATCTCAGAAGCTCAAGGCAGGTGCTTCCCCGCTGGGGCTTGATACTGGGAATGCCTCCCAGGTTCCCCTGCTGGGCCATCTGATTGAAAAAGCATGAGATGGACTGACCCAGTAGGTTCATGTGTTCACAGCCCCTGCGTTATTTGAGTGCACGGGTGAGTTTGGGACTCACCGCTAGAGTGCTTATCCAGGCTCCTGCCTCTAACTTCACCCCCTCTCCAGAGTGAGCACCCCAGGCCCCACCTGGACATTTTCCCGTGGGGAGCTCAGTGTGCATGGAATGGCCCTCCCCTGCTGGAGAACAGTACCTCTGTGGCTTCAGCTGACACCTGCCTCCCAGAAGCTACATCTCAGGGGGTAGGGGGAGGGTGCCTTGGTTCTGCCCTCAGGGGCCGCATGCCCTCTTACAGGCTTCCAGGGCTGCCCCCTCCTCACCCCGAGTCCTCCCTGGGTCTCCCTGCTTTCCTTCCTCCTGTGATCTGGGCTCCATCTCACAGGCTGACAGCCTTATCTCAGACTTCAAGTTTCTGATCAGATTAGCAGCCTGGGAGGAGAGTGCAGATAGGATCGTGCTGTCCCCAGAAGCCTGACATTTCCTGTTGGGGTGAGGGGAGCCCCAGCAGTCAGGGCCTGGTTCACCTGCCATCAAGCCGGCAGGGACTCACCCTATTCCACCCTTGGAGGACAGACCTGCCTGCTGCACCCACCCTGGAAGCCAACAAGCTGTGTAGACCAGGCACCCCGGTCCTGATCCTCCAGGGCACGGTGGTGGACCAGCTCAGCTGTCACCTCGGCCTGGAATCTGAGCATTCTCACCCTGGCCATGCTGTAGGGTCGGCTGGGCTCCTCCTCCTCTCCCTGGCCTTCGGAGGCTTGCTTAAGTGAGCAGTGGATCCAGGCATCAGTGTGTGATCAAACTCCCTGGGTAGTTTTAGGGCTTCTCAGGTGGCTCAGCTGTGAAGAACCTACCTGCCAATGCAGGAGACGTGGGTTTGTCCCCTGAGTCGGGAAGATCCCCTGGAGAAGGAGATGGCAACCCACTCTAGTATTCTTGCTTGGAGAATCCTATGCACAGAGGAGCCTGCAGTTCATGGGGTCACAGAGTCAGACACAACTGAGCACACTCAGGTGGCTTTAAGACGTATCCAGAGCTGAGAACCGCTGGGCTAGATGCCCGACACCCACCTGTCCAGCTCAACAGTGTGTGGAAATAGTTATACTTGAGTAAAACAGCTGAGGTCGTCTTGTTGTGCATATCACCTAATTCTCAAGTACATCTTTGTATTTTGTAAGACGGTATTTAAAAATTTAAATCAGTGAAAGAAAATAATAACTTTAAAGACAAGAAATGTGTAATATTTTGGAACCTCAAGTAAATGTAAACATAAAAACAGACCCTGTCAGGTAACGAAAATGACATATTCAAAACATTGAAATCTGTATGCTTTAAAAACACAAAATCTAGTCATGAGAAAATAGAAGATGAGCTATTACTTTATTCCTTTTAGAGTAGAATCTTAACATCAAAGTTGGCAGGCTCATTAGGTCACAAGTACCTTTTTCTATAAAATTTTCTAGAACTTTTCCTGACTGTCCCCTAGTTGAGGAATGGTAAGAAGATATATTTGTGAGATATCTTCGAATATTTTCCGCTGACAAGGCCTTTTGGCTTTGTTTTCTGGGACTTTTCTTTATAAGGAGCCAGAGTTTTTGTTTCCAAAGCGTTTCCGGTTTGTCCTTAAGTTCTTTAGTTTTATCTTGTTCAGATGGCAATTCTGACGCAACACTTCCTGTATCAGTTTCAAAACTGTCATGTTGATATTCCACATGTTAGGAAAGTCTGTGAACAGGGTAATAATTATTCTTGCAACAGCATTTTGCTTTGTCTGCTGCCATGCAACGTCTGAGTAGGACTCAAGATGTGTTTCACATTTAAGCAGGTTTTTAAAAAAATGTTGTAATTGTCTCCTTTTAAAAATATATAGATTTTGAGAGACTGGTGTAAAGAACTTCCATGCCTGGCCTCAACAATGATCAACTCATGGCCAATCTTGTTTCACTTGCGCCCACACCCATCCACCCTGCTCCTGCCAGCTTCTCTTGAAGCCAATTCAGACATCATCTCATCTCTGTGATTACTTCAGTGTATATCTCTAAGTTAAAAGGGCCCTGTAAAAAAAATGTAACCATCATACTATTATTACATCTTAATAATTGATCGTTTCTTGTTATCATGAATTTCTTTTATCAACATTCAGATTTCCCTAATTGTCACATGTATTTTTTTTTTTTTTACAGTTGGTTTGAGATTTCAGGTCTTAAAAATATTGAAATAAAAATTTTAGACCAAGTAAAATAGACCCTTTGGGCTTGGAAGTGCAGGATTCATGAAGAGAGCATACAGCCACTGGGTGATAGCTTCTAGGCAAATGGACCAGACGCTACTTCTAGGTTTCAGAGTGTGGTAGATGGCAGAGTTGTTCAGTTGTTCGGTAAACATGTGTTCATTCCACAGGGACGCTATGCCCAGTGTTGGGCAGGAGACCTCAGACATGGCCGTGAACAAGCCAGGCTTGACCAGTCTTGACTCAGGAGAGCCAGAGCATTTCAGTGTGAGGTTTACAAAGGGAGTGATACAACCCTTGCAGGTGATACTGGGGGTAGCCTGAAGCTATTGCTGGATTTCATCAAAAAGAGAAAGTGGAGGAAGGGGTGTCTCTCCCTGAGTAAACAGCAAGTGCCAAGACATGGGCGTGTGAAAGTCCAGTGCGTTCAAGGACAGTGCTGGGTGGTGGGGCATCGGGAGTGTGGCAAGGCTGGTGAGAGGTGAGGCTGCTGCTGGCTTGAGGATGTGTCTTGTAAGGAGCGGGGTCCTCTGGGACCTTCCAGAAGGGACCCCACAGTTTTGTTGTAGCAGCATGAAGTGTGGACTGTGAGTCAGGGAGCCTTGCAGGAACTCTGAGGAGTTATATGGATTTCCCGGCCCTTCCTGGGTTCCTGCTTCCGCTAGACTGGAGTCCCACTGGGACAGGCCTGTATCAACCTGGAACTCTATATACCTCCAGCACCCAGCACACAGAGGAGATTCACTCTGTGTCTGCTGCCCATGACCTTACTGTGCTCCCAGTGCAGGACACCTCTGTCCCCCTCCCTGTTCACCACACCTGGATCAGAGGGAGCCCCCTTAGGCCTTCAACTTGGGGAAAGGCAGTGGCGTCTCCAAAATGTATGGTTTTGGAAACTGAACCCCAGTGCTATGAATGGGGGATGCAAGGCCAGTGTTGCCCTGGGCCAGCAGGCAGGCTGATACTAGAGCTTCATACAAGAGCTTCTCAGGTGGGTGTGTAAGGAAATGCCATTGTGTACAACCCATGGGCTGGCCCACATAGCTAATTCTTCCAAGACTGGCCAACAGTTGGAGGATTCTTCATTTATTTCCTAATAGTATTATTGCTTTGGTTTTAAAAAAAATGAATGAGTGAATACATAAATAGTAATACACATGCTCTAGTGTAATACACAAACTCTAGTGTTATGGAAAAGTAGAAAGAAGAGAATAAAGCAGATCTCAAGAGGTAAACCCTACCGTCTAGAGAGAACTCCTGTGAACACTTTGAGAAACAGCCTTTCAAACACTTTTCTGTCCATAAATACAAGCAGTTAAATGGAACACAGTTTTATATAGATGCCGTTACAAGATTTATGCTGTTCCATAACCTGCTTTTTTCATTTAACAGCATGTCATGACACCGTTTCCTGTCCATAACTGTAGATCTGTAACAGTTTTATAGCCCACGGTACAATTTTACATGGATGTACTGTAACTTATGTAGACAGTTCTCTATTGCCAGAAATTTGGATTGTTTCCAATTTTTCTCTACGAAGATGCTAAAGAGTATTCAGCCTTTTTTTTTTTTTTTAAGATGTGCAATAATTGCCTAGCGGTAAATATCTAGAATAGCTGGAACAAAGGAAAGGTTCCTTTCCCTGAGTCCTAAAGCCAAGCAGGGAGGTCACCATGGCAACGCCGCCTCACTTGTGGCATGCCCATTGGCCTCAGCTCCAGCCAAGGGAGGTGGGTCAGAGCTAAGCGGAAACCATCTGTTTTCAAGCAAAATTATAAACCAAGATGGAAGAAGCATGTAAGAACATTAATGCAAAATTGAGGTGGTTTAGGATGCACTTGAATTCTCTAGTAGATGCCAGAGTTTTTCATTCTCACAAGTCGTCGATACTTTTCTTATCCTCGTTTAGCTGGTGTGTGTGCGCAGTTTCTCAGTTGTGTCATACTCTTGGAGACCCCGTGGTCACCAGGCTCCTCTGTCCATCGGATTTCCCAGGCAAGAATACCCAGGAGTGGGTTGCCATTTCCTTCTCCAGGGGATCTTCTCGACCCAGGGATCGAACCCGTATCTCTTGCCTTGGCAGGCACATACTTTACTGCTGAGCCACAAGGGAAGCCCTCATTTAGCTGATAAGAAAGTTCAAATTGAAGAGATTAAGTAATCTCCCCGAGAGCAGACATCAGATGATGAAGCCAGGGTTTGAAATTGGTCTGCATCCGCTCCTCGTGATTCTCCTTACCCGACCTAGGGTCACCAGCCACCCTGTCTTCTATCACCATCCCTGAGACTTCCAGTCCTGACTCCCAGCTCTCTGGTGCATCCACTCCCACCGCATCAGATGGGGCCCAGACTGAGTCTTCATCTGTTTCCAGGCTCCACCCTGGCCGCCTGCCACGGCACACCCTTGGCCACCTCCACGCTGAGCTATGGGAGCTCCCCTCCCTCCATGCCTTGGCTCCCACTGTACCCTCAGCCTAGAGTGCCCGCTCCTCCATGGCTAATGGGCTTCTTTAAGGTTGAGCTCAAGCTTTGTTTTTCCCAGAAGTCTTTCCTGCCTCCCCGGTGTGACGTGTCTCCTCTGTGTCCCTCTGGAATCATCTGGCTCTCACTGCCGTTTGGCCATCAGATGTGCTTTCTGTCAGTTTGGTGCCGAGCTCCTGAAACCTGAGCTCATCATCTCTCTCTCTCTCCATCCCCGTATCCTCCCATAGCCTTGGACACAGAGTGGGTATTCAGTAAGTGTGTGCTGAGGGAACGAACAAGTGGCAAGGCATCTTCCTCTTCACTCTCCATCTCTGCCCAGCCCCAGGGACGACTTTAACCCAAGCGGATTGTGTGAGCACCCTGCCCACCAGGAACTGCGCTCTGATTCCCTGCCTTTTGACAGTTCCCCACCACTGCCCCTCAGCACCTGCTGCTAACCTCCATCCTCCTTAAGCCCCAGTCACCGCTTTTCCTTCCCTTGCCAGGGGAACTGAGGTCCCTGGAGAATCATTTCCATCACCGAACCTGGCCCACCTCCCTCCACGTCCCAACTTGGTTGGTTTTGCCCCATTAGTCTTAGGAACCCTTTTCTCATTCCTTGGGCTCCCCAGTCTGTGCTCCTCTCCCTTGAGAAACTTCAGGGACTTTGAGAGTCACCTCTCTCTGCCTCCTAAATTGACCTCTAGTCTTGACTTCTCCTGCAAAATGTGGTCACACTTTTAAATTACAATCTGTGCAAATCCAACTTGACCAAAAACAGCCCAGGTCTTCCTCTCTCTTTTCATGGGTGTCACCATTTGCCAGCTCTTGGGACATGCTGCTCTGAGACACCTGTGATCAGAAACCTAACCTTTATCACCAGGTCCCCAAATGCAGAGCTCCTGAGCAGGCCTGACTGGAACAAGGGGGCTGGTGTGACCCTCAGAGGCTTCCCTCATTTTCCTCATGGAGAGGGGCAAGCAGCGGCTGCCGTGGGTGAATTTGGCCTAGGTCTGTAGATACTCAGATTTGTCAAGAGAAACTGGAGTCCAGGTGTTTATGGGAGGTCCCTTGATCCTTTTTTTGGCTGTATCACATGGCATGTGGGATTTTAGTTCCCAGACCAGGGGTGGAACCAGTGTCCCCTGCAGTGGAAGCACAGAGGAAGTCCCCAGAGAAGTCCCCCAGTTTTAGGTTTTTAGGGAAAAATGTACAGAAAGTAGAGTGTTCCCATTGCCCCTTCCCTCCCCTCAGTTTCCCCTGTGATTAATATCTTGCATCAGTGTGGTACATCTGTTACAACTGATGAACCACATTCACACATGATTAAACAACTGATGAACCATGTTCACACATGAGTAACGTCATTAATGTTAGGGTTCACTCTTTGTGTCGTATATTCTACCGGCCCTAATAAGGACACACTGTCGTGTACTCATCACAGCAGTGTCAGGCTACTTAAGTCTGCTCTCCACACTCTCCTCCCACCGCGCCCCTTTGCACTGCCTCCACCTCACCCTGTGTGCCTGTTTTCTCACGTCTCTGGACTCATCGGCGCTCCCTGTCTCTGGTCATGGACAGTTTCCTGTCCCTCTCACGTCTCCACCAGACTGTCAGCTCCTTGAGGCCCTCCGAGACGGCTCAGACGTCTAAGAGGCCCCCAGCACCTGGGCAGGGGCTTAAATGCTTTGGGGACTCACTGAAGCCTGTGTCAGTGCTTGCTTATGGACCGGGTCTTGGGCTTCCACGGAAGATGCTTTGGGGGTAGTTAACAATAAGGAGATGGCAGGTGGCAAGGGACAGAGACAAGGCAAATCTCAAGTTTCAGTCGCTTCGAGGAGTGGAGGAGAAGGGGTGTCCCAGTAAGTCTGGTTGTATGTATTCGTTTTAAAATATTTCTATCTTCATTTGGTGGCATTGGGTCTTCGTTGCGGCACTTGGGATCTTCGCTGCGTCATGCAGGATCTTTCATTTCGCTGTGGAAGCTCTCTAGTTATGGTGCTCAGGCTTCGTTGCCCTGCAGCGTATGGGATCTTGGTTCCCTGACCAGGGATCAAACTTGGTGTCCCCTGCGTGATGAGGCAATTTCTTAACCGCTGGACCACAGGGGAGTCCCAGTCCAGTTTTAGAGAAGGGAGCGATGAGAGCAGACCCGGCTCTGGGTGGCACGACGCCTGACTCCTTAGCAGGAGTGAGTGGAGGTCTCCAGAGCCCTGGGTCACAGCCACCCCCTGAGGATGCCCCCTGTTCCCCACGTCTTCCCTTCCCCTCTCACCCAAGCATCTACCTTCTGTGGGAAAGTGGATGAGCGAGCAAGTGTGGGGAGAAAAGTTAGGAACACCTCCCTAGTGGGGCTGACCTTCCTCCTGATCCCCAGTCCCCATGGTAGTCCGGGGCTCCCTCCTCCTGGCACACCCAAGTCTGCCCCTAGTTAGGCAGAAGAGGACACTCACCTTACACTCTGCTGAAGGAGCCCAGAGCGGTGACTTCCTGTAATGTGCCTCTGGGCCTTTGCGTGCGCTGTTCCTTCTCCTAGCCATGCCCTCTCCAAACGGACAGATCCTCTCTGACCTCTTATGCAACAAATACGTGTCACCTTCTCTGCAAAGCTGACCTTAACTTTCCCTGCAAACCTGAGGGCACCCCCTTCCCGCAGATGCCACCATAGAACTGTTTCTGCCATCCACACAGTATCTAGCCCACTGGGTCCCCGGTTTGTGCAACCCCCTAGTTCTATATAGTCCAAGCTATGGTTTTTCCCTGATGCTGGGAAAGATTGAGGGCAGGAGGAGAAGAGGGCAACAGAGGATGAGGTGCTTGGATGGCCTCATCAACTCAATGGACATGAGTTTGAGCAGACTCAGAGAAACAGAGAAGTCCAGGGAAGCCTGGCGTGCTGCCTCCATGGGGCCACAAAGGGCCGGACACGACCGAGCGGCAGAATAACAACAGTTTGCTCTGCTTGTGGCTCCCCCAAGGCACAGCTTGTGGGCACCACGTGTCCGGCTCTCTGGAGTGCCAGCCCCCCACAGCCTCCCTTTGTGGGTAGTGGGTAGACATGTGAATGAGCGGATCACCTCTGAGCAGGACAGTCAGCGTTCTTTAATTGAGTCTCTTATATACAAACAGATCCAGGGCCTGTCTTCAAGGAATCTAATGGCGGCTGCTGAAACAACCACACCTAAAAGAATCAGAGAACGGTATAACCAAACTAGGTATAGTAATTGCCATTTACTGAGGTGCCTGCTTGATGTGAAGAGCCCATGCACATCGCTCTGCTTACTCCTCCCACCCCTCATGAGCGAAGGATGGGACCGGTGCTGAGGTTAGGGGACATGACCCGGGGATACTAACTAGTGAGCAGAGGGGCTGGGACTGCAGCCCAGGCCTGTCTGACTCCAAAGTCTGTGATCCTCACCCACTCACTGCGTCTGGAGGTGCTTAGGGAGGGGAGCGAGGGGTGGAGGGCGTACCTGGGGAAGACTTCTTCCTGGAGGAGGACTGCTGTGCCCTGGGCTTGGAAGGCCGTCAGAGCATGAGGATACTAGGGGGATACTCGGAGCGTGGAGAGACTCCGGGAGGGGCAAGGCCTGGGGTTGGGGCGGCCACCACTCCTGCCTGGGGCATTCCGGGTGTCCCACAGAGATAGCAGTTTCCTGCTGGGCCCCTGTAGCCCTGCCCTTGCCCTGGAGAGCTGCTGAGTCTGCCTGCGAACCACACTTGCCACCTCTGTGGGGTGGGGCTGTGGGTGTGGACGGTCAGAGGCTGCAGAGCCGGCTCCTCCTGAGGGGCTGCCCCACCCAGCCTGTGGGACCAGTTTCCACGGGGCAAGAACAGGTTTCTGGAAAGTACACTGCCCTCTTTCCCCTGACTGGTAGACGCATCCAGAGGACCCCGAGGGTCCCGCTGTTTCCCCCAGCTGGGAGTCGGTTCCTTGCCTGCAGTTGCGGGGTGGCGGGGGGGAGGTGTCCTCTGGGCCCTATGTTCCCTGGGGGTCTGGCTTCACCCCAGGTGCTGGTGGCTCTGAACCTTCGTGGCTCACTGAAATTCTGTGGAAAGCCTTGGAATCCCTATCCCCCGCGCTTTACACACACACGAGTTTCTGTACACACATACCCACACGCACGCACACACACTTTTACCTGTAATTTTATGAACTTCCTGAGGCCGGGGGATGTTCTTGGATCTCAGGTTAAACAGCGCCATCCAGGAGCAGTTGCAGTTGATGGTCGTGCGCTCCTGAATGTGGTGATATTTATAGTAAACAGCAGCAGCCTGGTACTACTAATGGTGATAATATCGCTAATCTTTACTTATAATTTGTAGTTAGGAAGTATGATCACATCCATGATCTCATTTTAGCCTCCCATAGCCCTGGCCTGGTGGGAATTAACAAGAGAGAGCCGGGGGAATTACTCAGTCCAGCCAAGGTCATACCTCGGAAATGGCCAAGGGGAGTCTTGACCTCAGGGAGCTTCTCCAGTAGCTCAGATGGTAAAGAATCCGTCTGCAATGAGGGAGACCCAGGTTCAATCCCTGGGTTGGGAAGCTCCTCAGGAGAAGCAACTGGCAACCCACTCCAGTGTTCTTGCCTGAAGAATTCATGGACAGAAGAGCCTGGCGGGGTCTGTGGGGTCGCAAAGAGTCAGAGACAACTGAGCGATTAAGCATGCAGGTACAGAGAATCATCAAGTTCTACACCTTGAATATATGTAATTTTTAATTGTTAATTATGCCTCAGTAAAACTAGAAACATAATTTTAAAAAGAAGATACCTCTTATGTTGTGGCCAAGTACACACATATGGTCATATGTAGCAAAACAAATATACATAACGTACATAACAAGTATCACAAAACAATACTTATCTGGACTCTATGCAATACACTGGTATTTTCTGTTCTTTTCTTTTGCAAACTATTCAGTTTTTAAATGCTAGTCATGACCCACTAAATTGACTTTGTGATCTGCTGACAGATTGTGAACTGCAGTTTGGAAAACACTGCATTAACAGACACAGTAATCGTGGTTTTAATTACTAGTGAGCTATCTGGAAATTATGTGTATTGTGCTGAGGTAGGTGTTTGACCCTGGCCGTGGACAGGCTGGAGTTCAGGCGCAAGTCATTCAGCTAAGGAGAGACCCACTCAGTCCTCTGGGCTTCGGTTCTTCTCTCCCTGTGGTAAGGTTAAGGACTGGCAGTGGGACTGCTGGTCTTCCAATCCTGTTGCCCATCCATTCATATATTCCCACTGTTCATTGCAGATCTCATTTCATCCTGACTGTGTCAAGCCACCACTAAGTGACCTCAGACAAGTCGCTTCCTATCTGAGGTCTTCATCTATAGAATAAGAATAGGGGTGGGTTGAACTAGTCTTGCTTCTCAAAGAAAGAGGGATTTTGCAGCAGTAAGTGGTATGTGATTTATGTGTATATATGCATGCTATCATCTGAATGTTTGCATCCCCTGCCCTAGAATTCATATGTTGAAGTCCTATTGCCAGTCAGTGCCTTGGTATTAGGAGGTGGGCATTTGGGAGGTAAGCAGGCAGAACTTTCATGAATGGGATTAGTGCCCTCGTATAGAAGAGGCCTGGGAGAGCCCCCGGCCCTTCCTGCCGTGTGAGGGCCCAGCAGGAAGTTGGCAGCCTGTAGCCCAGAAGAGAGCCTCCCCCCGGGTCCAGCCATGCGGGTGCCTCGTCTTGGACTTCCAGCCTCTAGAACCTTGAGGAATAAGTACTTGTTGTTTATAAGCTACCCAGTTTATGGTGTTTTGTTATAGCAACCTGTTGGGGCTAAGACAGTGTATATATTTATGATTTATACTTTTTCTGGAAGATTTGGAGAAAATGGAATTTTATATTAATACAAGCATAGCTAACTTATGGCACAAACTGTAAAACTCAGCAGTGCCTTTTTAATATATACTTCTTTCTGTTGTGGTAAAATATATACTACATAAAATGTAGCATTTTAACGATGGTTAAGTGTATGATCCAGTAACATGCAGTGCATTTGCAGTGTTGTGCGGTCATCACCGCTGTCCATTTCCAGAACTCTTTCATCATCCCAAACAGAACTCTGTACCCAGTAAACAGAACTCCCCATCTCTTCCTCCCCCTAACCTCTGGCAACCACCATTCTACTTTCTGTATAGATTTGAGTTTGTACCTGATATAAGTGAAATCAACAACGTTTGTCCTCTGGTGTCTGGCTTACTTCCCTTAGCGTGCTTTCAAGGTTCAGCCACGTTGTTGTATGTGTCAGAATTTCATTCTTTTTTGAGGCTGAGTAATATTCCATTGTATGTATATTCCATGTTTTGTTTACCCATTCATCTGTTGATGGACAGTTGGATCATCTCCACCTTTTGGCTGTTGTGACAAACGATATTATGAACACAGGTGTACATGCATCTGTTTACTCCCTGCTTTCAATTCTTTTGGGTACATATATGAGGATTTTTCATACCATTCATGGGGTTCTCAAGGCAAGAATACTGAAGTGGTTTGCTGTTCCCTTTTCCAGTGGACCACGTTTTGTCCTTATTACAAAATTCAGACTTAAATTGAAGAAAGTAGGGAAAACCACTAGACCATTCAGGTATGACCTAAATCAAATCCCTTACGATTATACAGTGAAAGTGACAAATAGATTCAAGGAACTAGATCTGATGGAGTGCCTGAAGAACTATGAACAGAGGTTCGTGACATTGTACAGGAGGCAGTGATCAAGACCATCCCCAAGAAAAAGAAATGCAAAAAGGCAAAATGGTTGTTGGAGGAGGCCTTACAAATAGCTTAGAAAAGAGGAGAAGCTGAAGGCAAAGGAGAAAAGGAAAGATATTCCCATCTGAATGCAGAGTTCCAAAGAATAGCAAGGAGAGATAAGAAAGCCTTCCTCAGTGATCAGTGCAAAGAAATAGAGGAAAACAATAGAATGAAGAAGACTAGAGATCTCTTCAAGAAAATTAGAGATACCAAGGGAACATTTCGTGCAAAGATGGGCACAATAAAAGACAGAAACAGTATGGACCTAACAAAAGCTGAAGATATTAAGAAGAGGTTGCAAGAATACACAGAAGAGCTATACAAAAAAGATCTTAATGACCCAGATAACCACGATGCTGTGATCACTCACCTGAAGCCAAACATCCTGGAGTCCTAAGTCAAGTGGGCCTTAGGAAACATCACTACGAACAAAGCTAGTGGAGGTGATGGAATTCCAGCTGAACTATTTCAAGTCCTAAAAGATGATGTTGTTAAAGTGCTACACTCATTATGCCAGCAAATTTGGAAAACTCAGCAGTGGCCACAGGACTGGAAAAGGTCAGTTTTCATTCCAATCCTAAAGAAAGGCAATGCCAAAGAATGTTCAAATACCGCACAATTGCACTCATCTCACATGCTAGCAAAGTAATGCTCGAAATTCTCCAAGCGAGGATTCAACTGAACTGAGAACTTCCAGACGTTCAAGCTGGTTTTAGAAAAGGCAGAGGAACCAGAGAGCAAATTGCCAACATCCGTTGGACCATAGAAAAAGCAAGAGAATTCCAGAAAAGCATCTACTTCTGCTTTATTGATTATGCCAAAACCTTTGACTGTGTGGATCACAATAAACTGTGGACAATTCTGAAAGAGGTGGGAATACCAGACCACCTTACCTGCCTCCTGAGAAATCTGTGTGCAGGTCAAGAAGCAACAGTTAGAACCAGACATGGAACAGGAGACTGGCTCCAAGATGAAGCTCCAATACTTTGGCCACCTGATGCGAAGAGCTGACTCATTGGAAAAGACCCTGATGCTGGGAAAGATTAACGGCAGGAGGAGAAGGGGACGACAGAGGATGAGATGGTTGGATGGTATCACAGACTCGATGGACACGAGTCTGAGCAAGCTACAGGAGTTGGTGATGGACAGGGAAGTCTGGCATGCTGCAGTCCATGGGGTCGAAGAGTCAGACACGACTGAGCCACTGAACTGAACTGAATAGCTTATTGGTCATATTTTTTGCAAATATTTTTCTCTCATTCTGTCGGCTATCATTACTTTCTTGATAGTGTCCTTTGATGCTCAAAAGATTTTAATTTTCACGTCTGAAGGTGTCGTGGGGCTGCGCCTAGACTCTGCCTCGCATCCCCTTCCCCAAGTGCAAATTCAGTCCTCTGAGGTAGTGAGCACCTTTGGTGATCCTCTGGCACAGTGATGGGATGCAAACGCTGGGCCGTTTTCGCTTTACCATGAAGGACATCTAGACAAGAGCTCTGGAGGAGGCACAGGATCAGAAGGGCGACTCAGACACTGCTCTTCTGTCCTCAGCCGGCTCAGGCCCCAAGCCTCACCAGCAGCTGCCCTTAGCCAGCAGCTTCCTGCCATGCCCATGAATGTGGGGCCTTACCTGGACCAACCCGTGTTCAGACACCTCTGAGGCCCGCCCAGCCTAGGACAGGCTGATGAGTGGGGGAAAGGTGACTCTGGTTCCCTCTCCAGGTACTCTGCGCTGGTTTCTCATGGTAACTGAGCTCCTGTTATTAACCTCGCTTCTTCTGATCAATGAATGTGATCATGCATCCCGTGCTACTTTGGACAGATGACCTCTCTGAGCTTTCTGATCTCATTTTTCCAGTTTTTCTAAAAGCAAGCTATGGAGAAATTCCTTACCAAACAGCATTCTTTGCCTTTGCTATGTATGCCCAGTGAGAGATTTTATGTTTTCCAACATGATATTTTTCAGAAAGGAGGGAATTTGGCCCATCCAGAGTTCTTCCTATTCGGAGTCCCTCTGTTCCTTTATTTTGAGCAGTGGATGGGCTGTTTGGGGGAAGACATGCTCACCTGAACCTTTCCCCAGCAGTGTTTGTTTGGGATCCTTTCAGGAGGCACCTGACATACATGATCAATTTAAAAAAAGAGAGGGACAAAAAATGTAATACAGATTGAGATTTATTCCCAGAAATCTGGTCTCCCATTTACAAGTACTGGTTTTGTTGTAAAGGAGCTTTTAATGATCCCTGTAAAGCAGTAGTGGGTCTGGGGAGAGTAGCCATGCAAAATGACTAGAAGGGCCAATCACTTGTTTACCATCATTGTTATTTCATCAATTACTATGTGTACTTAAAAAAAAAAAAAAAACCATTAAAACAGCTCTGAAATTAGGATTAATTTCCAATCAGCTCTGTCTCATGATTATAGTTGGTGATTTTTGTGTGTGTGTTATCTTAGTGGTATGCAAAATAGTGGTGTGCCTTCCATCTGAGCACATCTGAAGTTCCTGGAAATACTGTCTCAGGCCCTCAGAAAATACGGTACTTTCGGGTCCGTGAGGGCTAGAGGGCCCCCAATCTCACCACCAGGTGGCGCAGCAGAGTAAGTGCGGCAGGCTGAGTCCTGAGTCAGCTCCGCGCCCACCCCTCACCCCTATACAAACAGCTTCCAGCAAGCAGATTCATTACTGACTGAGCCACCTGGGAAGCCCACAAAACCATTAAGATGACCCATTTTGTCAGCAGGTGAAGTCTCTGCAACTTCCCCACCGAGGGACTCTTACGCACCTTTCTTGAAAGTTCGTGTGAGGCTGATGTGACAGTTGTCTGCTGCTCCGCGTCAGCTGAACTCATGGGTTCAAGCCCAGAATCCTCCTGAAAGGGCTCACTTGGGCTCATTCAGAGGCGCAGCCACTCTGGGGCACCCTCTGCTCAGGCAGGAGTGGAGGTGCCTATGCAGCACTTCTCATCAGTGTACACATCTCTAATTACACTCATTTTTCCAGTGAGACAGCATCCATCCGGCTAATTAGGAAACCCTCTGGTGTTGATCAAAAGTAACCCCAACTGAACCAAAGTTGTGGCCTCTGGAGTGTGAGCTTGTGGTTTGTCTTTCAAATGCTAATGAACCACAACGCAAGGGATATGGGGTAAAACTAACATTTTCACATCACACTGTCTGTGTGAAGTGTTTGAAAGCAATTTGCCATACAGTATCGTAATAGTTGATGAATACTTGTGACTTGGGGTACATTTTTAGCAAGAGCATTAAACATAACTTCAAAAAATATAGCTTTCTTCCTTTCTTTTCTTTTTTAAAATTTTCAGCTGCATCCTGTGGCCTGTGGGACTTTGGCTCCCCGACCAGGGATCAAACCCACACCCCATGCATTGGAAGGCGGAGTCTTAACCACTGGACTGCTAGGGAAGCCCCCAAAAGTGTAGCTTTCAAATAACTTAGAGGGAAATGAGAATATTTTTTACTTTAACTGTGTTAGGTGACTCCAAAAAGTGTAAAATGAAGATCCTTTTGTCAAAGATGCTTATGGAGATTATGAATACAATTATTTCTATGAACTAGAAGTGGAAAAACAGTATTTTAAAATTAATGCTATGTTGGATATGGTAAGGGATTCTAAATAGGTATGTCTAACTAAATTAATAAATTAATGTAATAAAGAGAGTGTGTACTCATTATCAGAGAAATGCAAATCAAAACCCCAATGAGGTACCTTCTCATGCAGGTCAGAATGGCTGCTATCAAAAAGTCTACAAACAATAAATGCTGGAGAGGGTGAGGAGAAAAAGGAACCCGCTTACACTGTTGGTGGGAATGCAAACTAGTACAGCCACTATGGAGAACAGTGTGGAGATTCCTTAAAAAACTGGAAATAGAACTGCCATATGACCCAGCAATCCCACTGCTGGGCATACACACCGAGGAAATCAGAATTGAAAGAGACACGTGTACCCCAGTGTTCATCACAGCACTGTTTACAATAGCTAGGACATGGAAGCAACCTAGATGTCCCTCGGTAGATGAATGGGTAAGAAAGCTGTGGTACATTTACACAATGAAATATTACTCAGCTATTAAAAAGAATGCATTTGAATCAGTTCTAATGAGGTGGATGAAATTGGAGCCTATTATACAGAGTGAAGTAAGTCAGAAAGAAAATCACCAATACAGTATATTAACACATATATATGGAATTTAGAAAGATGGTGACGATGACCCTATATGCAAGACAGCAAAAGAGACACAGATGTAAAGAACAGTCTTTTGAACTCTGTGGGAGAAGGCAAGGGTGGGATGATTTGAGAGAATAGCATTGAAACATGTATATTATCATATGTGAAATAGATCGCCAGTCCAGGTTCTATGCATGAGACGGGGTGCTCAGGGCTGGTGCACTGGGATGACCCTGAGGGATGGGGGATGGATGGGGAGGGAGGTGGGAGCGGGGTTCAGGATGGGGACACATGTACACCCATGGCTGATTCATGTCAATGTATGGCAAAACCACCGCAATATTGTAATTAGCCTCCAATTAAAATAAGAAAAGAAAACAAAACAAAGAATGGCAAAGAAAAAAATAAAGAGAGTGTGTACTAATTCATTTGCATCCCTGGAAGTTATCAGGCTTCCCTGGTGGCTCAGGTAGTAAAGAATCTGCCTGCAATATGGGAGACCCAGGATTCAGGGACTGAATTCAGGGACTGAATCCCTGGGTTGGGTAGATCCCCTGGAGAAGGGAATGGCAACCCACTTCATTATTCTTGCCTGATGAATTCCATGGACAGAGGAACCTGGTGGACTTTTTTTTTTTTTTGGACTCTCATGTGGGAAATAGGCCATCTGTTTGTATTCAGCTACCTAATATGTAAACATATTCGGGAGGTGATGTTTTGCTGGCCATGTCCTTTCAGGCCTGGGATACAGTGTGTAGGCTAATGTTTACTGGGTGGGGGGCAGTGAGGGAGCGGGAGTGGGGAGACCAAGGATATGGATGGAGCACTAGCCTGAGACAGACAGTTAAAGTGTTAGTTGCTCAGTGGCATCTGACTCTTTGCGACCCCATGTTCTGTAGGCTGCCAGGCCCTCTGTCCATGGAATTCTCCAGGCAAGAATACTGGAGTGGGTTGCCATTCCCTTCTCCAGGGGATCATTCTCTTCTCCAGGATCAAACCCCAGTCTCCTGCACTGCAGGCAGATTCTTTACTGTCTGAGCCATCAGGGAAGCCCAAACTTGACTCTCTTTAATCAAAATAAATTCTCTCTCTTTTTTATTCTATTTTTTGAAGGGCTTAGTTGACCCACAGCGTGAAGGATCTTAGTTTCCCAACCAGGGATCGAACCTGTGTTCCCTGCCTTGGAAGGCAGATTCTTAACCACTGGACCACAGTTGAGAGTCCCTCAGTTCTCCTTTTAAAAGGAAACTTACGCCTCTTAATGTTTTCTTCTCAAAGAGAGGACTTATGTTTCCACTATAATTTAGAAAAATTTCAGCTAAGACATCTTCTGGTTAAAATAGGGGAGAAGTCACTTCCTTGTTCTCCTAGTTACTGGTACAACCCCCTAACCCAAAAAAAGTGGTCCCTGGAGTTCCAATTAGGGGCCCACAGAGTGCCGTTTCAAAGCCTCCAATCTCTGTGCAGCCTGTAGCCTTCTCAGATCAAATAACACAACTCCAGGAGCATCACCATCCCCACCCCAACCCTCCTCTACGTCCATCCTCACAAACCAGAAATCAAATGATAGCTCTGTCTACTATCTGTGAGATCTTCTGCAAGCCCCCTCACTTTTCAACACCTTGGTTTTCCTGCCTGTAAAATAGAAAATTAATTTTCGTATCTGAAAATTAGTAACAGGAACAAGTGCTTATTGGACCTTTCCCTGAGGGCAGGCCCTTTGTATGGGTTCTTCTCTCATTTAATCATAACCACCACGCTAGGAAATACCACTGTTATTTCCATTTCACAGATGGGGAAGCCGAGGCACAAGGAGTTCTGTTGCTTGCCTGGAATTGCACAGGAAATGGCGAACTGGTCTTGGAACCGATGTGGCTTTAATCCAGTCCAGAGGCCCTAAACTGTTCTGCCTGGCGATATGAGACGGGGTGGTGAGGGTGAAAGAGACCAGATGGGCGGGCAAGGTGGGCGGCACAGGCCTGACGCAGAGTGGGTGGGAGGTCCTTCCTTCAAGGGTGACTTGTCCTGGTTAGTTGAGTGCGTGTCTGTCTTATTTTTTTCTTTATGCATTTCTTGGAGACGAGGACAGTCTTTTCATCTTTATTTTTCCTGTACAATATAGGGATAGAGTGATACGGTGGACATCTATTTTCCTCCATGCTGTGTGTCATAAACCCATGCAATTTTTATTTCAGCTAAATTCTCATGTTTTCCCTCCGGCTGCTGCAGCTCGCAGGGTGTAATCATCTTTACATTGAGCCCTGACTCTTATTCATTATGTGATAAAAATGCCAGACACCTTGGCTGAATGAAGAAGAGGATGAATCATATGCTACTTAGTATTGCCCTCCTATTGTATGTTTCGTTGGGTCAGTCTTCCTGGATGGTGTGTGCTGTGAGGGTAGGGACCATTTCTTTCCTTTTTCTTGCTCATGACATTGAAATTCAGAGAGAACCAGGGGACCAAGGTAGGCAGGTCCATGGAGACCCAGCCTTGGTCCCGTTATTGCTGCGGGTTTTTGTGATATTCCCCTGGAAACTCAAGGTGAGACTGTCACCTCTCACCCTGCTGCCCGATGAATTAGTGGTGCATCTGGGAGTGAAAGTGGCTTGGTAATTTAGATCGGAAATCCAGGAGAACCAAGACATGCCAAGACATGCCAAGTCTACTTACACAGGTGTTGCTCATTTGTTTGCAAAGCGTCAACTTTTCTTTTTTAACCTGGGCAAAATGTACCCAGGTAAAATGTAATGATTAAAAAAAATTATTTTCTCTATTATTTTGTCATTCAGAAATGTTCTGTAACTACTTTTTTAATGTGGTGAAATATACGAAACATAAAATTTATCATTTTTAAGTGCATTTTACATTTATAGTATTGAGCAACCATCACCATTACCCCTTTTTAGAACTTTTAATCCTCCCAAACAGAAACTCAGTACCCCTTAAACAACAGCTCCGATTCCTCCCTCCCCACCAACCCCTTTTCTGTCTCTGTAAATTCACCTATGCCGGGTCCCTCATATAACTGGAATCATTCAATATTTGGCCTTTTGAGACTGGCTTATTTCACCTGGTGTAATTTTTTCAAGTTTCATCCATTCATTAGAACTTCATTCCTTTTTAAAATTGGGTAATATTCTATTGCATGTGTAGACCGCATCTTGTTTATTTGCTAGTTTATCTATCCACGAGCTGATGGGTGCTTGGGTTATTTCTGAAGCCACACTCCTTGGATGGGATTTGAACCCATGATCACTGATTTAGGAGGGGACTCAAACCCACTCTTTTAATTGAAACCACTTGCCTGGTGTTGGGGCTTATCAAGCTGAGGTTCTTTTGTCTCATTGCAAAAAGAATTCAGCATGAGGCAAAAGCCATAGGCAAAGAATGACTTTATTAGTATAGGATGCTTGTAAGAGATACAAGTGGGCAGGCAAGGGAGCTCAGCCCCTAGAACAAAGAGAGCTATATCTTATAATCAGAGAGAAAGGAGGGGAGAAGACCACCTCCTTCCTCATTCTTGGGCAGACATCAAGACTTACATCATTAATTCCTCATTTGACCCTGTGTGGTCTAACCAGGACATGATGGCCCTATTAAATCATATGTATATTAGCAGAAGGATGCTAGCATATACGAAAATACGGTAATTCATCTCAGGTTTTGGTGTAATGTCCCCTTTCACCTAGTTTCTTTCCCCCTTCACATATTTTCCTCTCTTGACTACACTCAGAGATTCTGCTCTTCAAGGACCATTAGCTCCCTGACTTCACATAGCAAGACTCAAACCCCACATTGTCCTGTGTTTTAACTGTCAGGGTTTGTGGCTTGAGTGTGCCTGGATGCACTTGGATGCACCTGGTCTTCTTTCAAAGCAGTGTAGATTGTTGCTAGGTTACTGGATTCTTTTCTTGAGTGGTCATTAGCTTACAACAGTTTCCCAAACAGCCTTTAAATTCCCTCGCTGTCTTTAATCCCGTAGTGAGATTTCTAAACCAACTATTTAATTATTCTTCTCTATCCCTATCATTGCCCCCTTTTGACTGTGGTGAATAATTACTTACCCCAGTGTTTTGAATAAAAGCATATTTTTGATGAAACATAACTACATTATATTTTGCTACATAGTTTCAGATAATAACACATAGAACATAAAGAACTATAATAAGAAGCAAAAGTATAAACAAAGCCCAAAAGCAAAAGCACACCTCAGGCTCAAAGGGTGAACGACTTTGCATCATTACAGAAGCATTTGCTGAAGGCCCAGGATGGGCCAAGCACACACCTGAGATTCCAGCCAGCCCGGGATCATCCTCCCCGCTTCGTAGGGGCTGGGTGAGTGCAGGGAAGACAAGGCCTCGGCAGGTAGCTCCACCTGCAGGCAGATGTGGCTGGTGCTACGAGAGAGGTAAGCCAGGTCTTCAGGCCTTTTGGAGGCAGGGACAGAACCCCTTGGGAGCTCTAAAGAGGTGGCAGATTTTGGCCCAATGATTATGGGAGTAGATGAGGCATTGACTATGGTAAATTCCTGGCTCTGCTCTTTCTTTTGCTGAACCCAGCTACTAATAGTACTTTTCAGTTTCTTGGGCCTTTTCCTTGGCTTTGCGTTCCTCTAGTTTACATTACTCACAGCTGTTAATCCTGCATTTAAACAGGCCTGTTGCTCTGACTCCAAGTGCCTTGGACTTGCCTGGCCTGGTCCTTTTGTGTGTCTCAGGGCAACCCCGCTCCCGTGAACCTTCTGGAAAAGCTGCCTCTCTTTGGAGGGCAGCGTTTGGTGGGCCAGACCTGGATCACACTGTCTGTCCAGGGGTAGCTCCTGAAGCAGGGAGAGTGAGCAGCCCCAAGCTCTCCCTAAGCTGTGTGGCCTTGGGGAGGTTGCGCTACGCCTCTGACCCTCTTGTATAACACGAGGGCGCTGGGTGACCTCTGTAGCCCTTCCCAGTGCTATAATTTTATGATTGCCCTATTGTGATTTAATTACCTTCCTCCATCACTCTCAGAGTGAATGACTCAGCAGTCTGTTTCTCTGTTGTTTTTAAGGAAGCCTGGTTATTTTGCCATCACAAGCACAGGTCTGTTCTGTAGTTAGACAGTCTTGACCCAGCTGGAGTTAGGCTGACACTCACTGGAGTTCTTCCCGCTGTCCTTTTTCAGTGAAGCAGCTCAGACCCGGCTGGCCAGAGGCGCCCGGAGCCATGTCAGAACTTTGAGCAAGTCCTGGTGACAGGGACCGGCTGTCACCCACCGGTCTTCCAGCCTGGCTTCAAGATGCTGAGCCTGAAGCTGCCGAGGCTGCTCAACATGGAGCAGGTGCCCCAGGTATGTGCTCTCGCGCCAGTGGTTGAGGTCCAGGCTGAGACTGGGGCTTGGCCCTGCAGCCTGGCGAATGCTGTGTCTTCAGCCACTCTTCTCTGTGTAGACCCGCCCTCTGCAAGGAGTCCCTCACAGATTCCCTTGGGGAATTCAAGCTTCCTGGTTCCCTCACCTGCACCAAACCTGAAAACGGAAGTGATCCTGAAAGTCGTCTTAAGTTGTAGCCCTTGCCTGTGACATCCTGTATTTTGTCCTGAAACAGAGCCGTTATTGAGACCACAGAGTCAGGCTGCAGAGATGAAGCCAGCAGCACCTGGCTGAGGGGCAGCTTTTTAAGTATCCTCTCTCGTGGGTGCTTGGAAGCAGGCGAGGGGCAGAGTCACCTGAGTGTGGCTTTGCTGTGCTCAGTCCTTGCAGGAGGCCTGAGCCAATTGTGAGTTGAGGCAACGAGGGAGAGTCGTTGCACCTCTTTTGCCTGAGTGCTCAAGAGCAGCTACCCTGAAAGTCCTGGGATGCAGTGATCGTCTGTGTTTTTAGTGAGGCTTAGGTGAGGCTGTGCAGCCTGTGAGCTCTGGCCTGTTGTGCACCTCCTCCTGCCCTTGCAAAGTAATGTCATCTCACTACACCCATGTTTTGGTGTCATATTTTCTTCCTTTAAAAAAAATTTTTTTTTTTTGGCCATGAGGCATGTGGGATCTTAGTTCCCAAAACAGGGATTGAACCTGTGTCCTCTGCACAGAGTCTTAACCACTGGACCACCAGGGAAGTGTCCATATTTCTTTCCTTTTTGACTGAAAAAGAATGACTGTTGTTTCATGGTGAGATGTCTCACCTGGAAGATGTCACAGGGAAGGTGGGTGAGAGCTCCTTTCCACCCAGCTGACTGCCAAGCCCTTATGACACCCCTCACCAAAGAAAAAAAAAATCCCAAATGATCTTGGCACCGTGAGTGGAAGGTTAAGAGGAGACAGACCACTAGACCGTCTCCCTAAAAGCCTGCAAAGCTAGGTGATGCCAGCAGGCACTGGGGTGAAATCAAAAGGATGTGGAGCTGTTGGAGGGTAGCGTTGAGGATGCAGCAGGTAACAGACACGCTGGAAATGAGGCTGGGTCCCCACAGTGTGTCGAGCAGGGGTCCTGCCTCCGTTCTCACGAGGCTGTAGGCGTCTTCCTGGTGCATTTCCCTGGCTGGTTCCACCCGCAGAGAACTAGTGGCTGTGATGAGTGGGGACACAGAGTGATCCTTTGATTCATGCACTCGACATTGTTTTTGACTGCCTACTCTCTGCAAGGTGTTACTGTGTGTGGAGCCCAGAGAAGAATCACACGCAAAGCCTGCCCTTAAGGGGCTCTGTGTTGGTTGGGAAGACTTAAAACTATGCAGGAACGCTTCCATGGCCAAGTGGGTTAGGGTGTATGCTCAGGGAGGGACAGGTTTGTTCAGAGGAGGCGTTGCTCGCTTGCGGGAGGAGGGCATCAGGGAAGACTCCTTGAAAGAGAGAAGCTGAAAGATGCATTTTGAGGATGGGTAGGATTTGGGAGGTGGGGAGCGCACTCCCGGTAGACGGAATGGTATGAGTGAAGACCTGGAGCTGGGAGACCGCGGGGCAGCTGTGGGGTTCTTGGGGCCGAGGTTATATGTATCTTCTTGGATGTCTTCCTGGGAGTTTTGGTCAAGGCTGGGTTCAAGACTGTGCCCGGGAAAGAAATGCCAGAGAGAAAGTGTTCTCACTGGGGATCTTGGGTCACCTGCTGGGATTCTGAATGTATGGGGGTTCTGAGGATAAGGACCCAGATGGCCCCTGAGGCTGAAGATGATGTGTCTTCTTTGTCCAGTTTTCCATAAATGATGGAGGTGACAGTTTTCTTTTTAGTACAGTGACACTAGTCAGAGGCAGGGACCAACATCACGTCTCACATCTGTTTCCTTCAGAACTTTCCTTTGGCTCCCGCATCCACTATTGGGCTTCCCAGCATCATGTACAAGGTTCATGCAGCCCCAGGGGAAGCACAGTGGCTCTGCCTGTCTGGAGGGTGGTTTTACTTGAGGATTTAGTTGGGGAGGAGGAGTGACATCTTAAACATATTCAGGTGCAAGCATATTAAGGAGAAAATGCATAATTTGCATGAATATTTAAAATAGGAGACCTCATAGAAATGTTAAGCTTACTTTTGGTGGGCTCTTTGTGTTCCAATACTTGGTCCACAGAGTGACCTTAATCTCCCGACCCCAGTGTCTGCATCTGTAAAATGGGATGGTGCTAGAATCTGCTTCCTAGGGTAGTGGTGAAGATTAAGTGAGGTAACCTATGGGAAGTACCCAGCGTGTGATGGGTCAGTAATGTTGGCTGTTACTATCAACTGTCCTGTGCCCTCCGCACTTGGAGGGGTGGAGTGTGTTGGGGGGAGGCACTGAGCCGCCTCTCCCATAGACTCCCTCCCCAGCTCCCTTCCTGGCATTCCCTGCCTGACCCCTGTCCACCTCCTCCACTATTTTCCATCCACAAACCCACTTCTCCAGCCACAGTGGTGCTCTCTGTAGTCTCCCCACCGGATTGGGCTTTCACTTTCCTTGATCTCTGTCTGAAGAAGGGTTACTGCATCTCCTCCCCTCCATTTCATCCATCCTCCTTTCTGACTCCTCCATGCAGCTGCTGGTGCCCGCCCCCCGCCCCTTCAGCTGTGGGCTGACACCTCTGCAGGCTGCTCTGTACACGCGCCTCTCCCTTCGTATATTAGCCAGCTGTGTGGCCTAGGCCACTTCCCTACCCTCTGAGCTTCACCCATCAGTGGGGGTGGGGCACCCACCTCTTGGCATCCTTTATTCTGGCACAGTCCTGCTAATGCCTTACTTACAGGAAAGGACAGTTCTCTCTTCCTGTAGAAGGTGTGACTCAGGTGCACGCCTCATAATTTCAAGTCTCCCTTGTGCCTAAAAACAGGCCTGGGTACATTAGGGAGCTCTGAAAGATGTTAACAAAGAGCTCAAAGAACAGAATAAATGTCTAGGTGTTGATTCCAACACAAACCTAACCTAGAGACAAACAGGGAGGTCTAGACTGCAAGTTAATGGGGAACATGGCATGACCCTTGGCCAGGAAACAAGAGTATTTTGTGTCATATTGAGGATCTTTTGTTAATGATAGCCTTGGCCCCCAGGCTACAGGTAAACTCACCACATTGTCCAGGAGGCCTAAATTTAGGGGCACAGGCAGGAGGGTTCCTGAGGTGCTGGCTGTAGAGAGGAAAGGCAAAGCTTTTCTCAGCCTTGCACCGTACTCTGCCATTTATGATGGGAATTTGGACAAGACTCGTAATGCTAAGCCTCAGTTTCCTTGTCTTTGAAATGGAGATAATATCTGTCTCACAGAACTACTGTGAAGATCCAAGAAAAATGAAATAGAGTGTTGGGCTAATTATGAAGGAGCAGAAGCAGAGCCAGATCAGTGGTGCTGGGAAGGTGGGCTTGGGCACCCGGAAGCAAGGAGTCATCTCATAGCAACTGGTTTCTCCAGCCCAGGATTTCTCAAAGTGGGTGCCTGGATCACCACCGTGGGAATCAGAAGCTTTATTAAAGTGAATTGTGATTGCAGGCATTTTTCTATTGTTCTTGATTTTAATCCAAAGAAATGCTTTCAGCATTTTGTTACTTAATGTTAGCTCTTTCGCTGGGTGTGTATATTTAAATAACCTTTATCATGTTAAGGATATTCCTTTCCATCCCTTGTTTCCTAGGATTTTTTCCCCCTCTAATCAGTAATAAATTCTTTTTTCTATCATGTATCTTTTGAGATGGTCATTTGAAAGTTGTTAATGTGGTCAATTTGACTTACTAACGTTAAACCAACATTGCCTTTAAATATTACTTGGTCATGATGGAGGATGTTTTTAATCTGTTGCTGCAATCAGCTAATATTTTTGACTAGGATCCTTCAATCTATTTATTGAGTTGGCCTGTAATTTTTCCTTCTTATACTGCCCTTGCCTACACTGGGGATTAAGATGATGCCAACCACAGATGGGTTGGAGAGTGTTGCAGTTTTATTCTATAGAAGAAATTGTATAATATTGGAATTATGCATTCCTGACTACTTGGTAGGATTTACCTCTAAGGCTGTTTGATCAGGGCCATCGTGTTGCTCACCTCAAGGGAGCATCCTTTATCTCTTACTCTATGTGAATGACACGGTGAATTGTGCAAGGGACAACTTGATGCCACAGCTGAATTTTCTCTGTCGAAAGTTTGTTTATTTTTTATTATTTTTTTTGAAATTTTTTTTCGAAAGTTTTTTTAAACAGTCTTGTTAAAATATAATTTATGGGGCTTCCTGGTGGCTCGGATGGTAAAGAATCTGCCTGCAATGCGGGAGACCCAGGTTCGATCCCTGGGTCAGGAAGATTCCCCTGGAGAAGGAAATGGCAACCCACTCCAGTGTTCTTGCCGTGAGAATCCCACGGACGGAGGAGCCCAGTCCGTGGGGCTGCAAAGAGTTGGACGCGACTGAGTGACTAGCGCTACTACTACTGCCATAAAATACTCCCTTCAAGAGCATACAGCTCAGTGAGTTTTAATATGTGACACACACAAGGTATGCTGTCCAAAACCATCACCACAATCAACTTTAGAATGTTTTCATCACCCTAGAAAGAAACTCTGTACCAATTAGCAGGCATTTCCCAAAGCCCCCACTCCTAGGCCTATGGCAACCACTAATTTACTGTCTCTCTATGGATGTGCCTATTCTGGTCTACGGCCATACCACCCTGAACGCGCCCGATCTCGTCTGGATGTGCCTATTCTGGATATTTCGTATAAATGGGATCATGCAGTAGGTGGCCTTCTGTGAATGCCTTCTTTCACTTAGCATAGTGTTTTCAAGGTTCATATGTGCTATAGCATGGATTAGTACTTTATTTGTTTTTATGGCTAAATAGTATTCCACTTATAGATATACCAGTTTGTTTATTCATTCATCAGTTGGTGAACACTTAAGTTGTTCCAGTTTTTTTTGGTTATTATGAGTAATGCTATGTACAAGTTATTTGTGTACAAGTTTTTGTGTGAACATATTTTCAATTCTCTAGGTACACACTTAGGAGTGGAATTGCTGGGCCAAATGATAAATCTAGGAGTAACTTTTATTTTTATTGTGGCAAAATATGCTTAACATAAAATTTACCATCTTAACTATTTTTAAGTGCACAGTTCTGTGGTGTTAAATACATTCATCTTATTTTGCAGCCATCACTACCATTTACCTCCACAATCCTTTTTATCTTGTAAAACTGAAACTGTACCCATTAAATAAGAACTCCCCGTTTTCCCCTAGCCAGTCTCTGACAACTACTATTAATACTTTTTGTCTTTATGATTTGACTACTTTAAGTACTTCATAAAAGTGAAATTATATAGTATTTGTATTTTGTGACTGTCTTATTTATTTTACTGAGCATAATGTCTTCAAGTTTATCGATGTTATAGTGTATATTAGAATTTCCTTCCTTTTGTAGACTGACCCTAAATTTAGATGACTGGTATTTTCTGTTTTTTTTTTTTTATAATAGCCATCCTAACAGATATGAGGTGATATCTCACTGTAGTTTTGATTTGAATTTTCCTAAAGATTAGTGATGTTGAGCCTCTTTTCATGTGCTTATTGGCCATTTGTATACCTTCTTCAGAAAAATGTCTATTCAAGTCTTTGACCAATGTTTAAGTTGGGTCATTTGTTCTTGTTGCTGAGTTGTATGAGTTCTTTTTTGAATACAAGTCCCTTATCAGATACATGGTTTGAAAATGTTTTCTACCATTCTGTGTGTTGCATTTTCATGTTATTCATGGTATCCCTGGAAACATGAAAAATTTTAAATTTAATATTATCTAAGCCAACATTCTCATTCTCCTTTTCCACTTTCATCAAGAGGCTCTTTAGTTCCTCTTCACTTTCTGCCATAAGGGTGGTGTCATCTGCATATCTGAGGTTATTGATATTTCTCCCGGAAATCTTGATTCCAGCTTGTGCTTCTTTCAGCCCCCCATTTCTCATGATGTACTCTGCATGTAAGTTAAATAAGCAGGGTGACAATATACAGCCTTGGCTTACTCCTTTTCCTGTATGGAACCAGTCTGTTGTTCCATGTCTGGTTCTAACTGTTGCTTCCTGACCTCATACAGGTTTCTCAAGAGGCAGGTCAGGTGGTCTGGTATTCCCATCTCTTTCAGAATTTTCCACAGTTTATTGTGATCCACACAGTCAAAGGCTTTGGCATAGTCAATAAAGCAGAAATAGATGTTTTTCTGGAACTCTCTTGCTTTTTCAATGATCCAGCAAATGTTGGCAATTTGATCTCTGGTTCCTCTGCCTTTTCTAAAACCAGCTTGAACGTCTGGAAGTTCATGGTTCACGTATTGCTGAAGCCTGACTTGGAGAATTTTAAACATCACTTTAGTAGCGTGTGAGATGAGTGCAATTGTGTGGTAGTTTGAGCATTCTTTGCATTGCCTTTCTTTGGGATTGGAATGAAAACTGACCTTTTCCAGTCCTGTGGCCACTGCTGAGTTTTCCAAATTTGCTGACATAACGAGTGCCGCACTTTCACAGCATTATCTTTTAGGATTTGAAATAGCTCAACTGGAATTCCATCACCTCCACTAGCTTTGTTCATAGTGATGCTTCCTAAGGCCCATTTGACTTCACATTCCAGGATGTCTGGCTCTAGATGAGTGATCACACCATCATGATTATCTGGGTCGTGAAGATCTTTTTTGTACAGTTCTTCTGTGTATTCTTGCCACCTCTTCTTAATATCTTCTGCTTCTGTTAGTTCCCTACCATTTCCATCCTTTATTGAACCCATCATTGCATGAAATGTTCCCTTGGTGTCTCTAATTTTCTTGAAGAGATCTCTAGTCTTTCCCATTCTATTGTTTTCCTCTACTTCTTTGCATTGATCGGTGAGGAATGCTTTCTTATCTCTCTTTGCTATTCTTTGGAACTCTGCATTCAAATGGGTATATCTTTCCTTTTCTCCTTTGCTTTTCATTTCCCTTCTTTTCACAGCTATTTGTAAGGCCTCCTCAGACAGCCATTTTGCTTTTTTGCATTTCTTCTTCTTGGGGATGGTCTTGATTCTTGTCTCCTGTACAATGTCACAAACCTCCATCCATAGTTCGTCAGGCACTGTCTATCAGATCTAGTCCCTTAAATCTATTTCTCACTTCCACTGTATAATCATAAGGGATTTGATTTAGGTCATACCTGAATGGTCTAGTGGTTTTCTCCACTTTCTTCAATTTAAGTCTGAATTTGGCAATAAGGAGTTCATGATCTGAACCACAGTCAGCTCCCAGTCTTGTTTTTGCTGACTGTATAAAGCTTTTCCATCTTTGGCTGCAAAGAATATAATCAATCTGATTTTGGTGTCGACCATGTGGTGATGTCCATGTGTAGAGTCTTCTCTTGTGTTGTTGAAACAGGGCGTTTGCTATGACCAGTGCATTCTCTTGGCAGAACTCTATTAGCCTTTGCCCTGCTTCATTCTGTACTCCAAGGCCAAAGCAGATGGTGGTTGCAGCCATGAAATTAAAAGATGCTTACTCCTTGGAAGGAAAGTTATGACCAATCTAGACAGGATATTAAAAAACAGAGACATTACTTTGTCAACAAAGGTATGTCTAGTCAAGGGTATGGTTTTTCCAGTGGTCATGTATAGATATGAGAGTTGGACTATAAAGAAAGCTGAGTGCTGAAGAATTGATGTTTTTGAACTTTGATGTTGGAGAAGACTCTTGAGAGTCCCTTGGACTGCAAGGAGATCCAACCAGTCCATCCTAAAGATCAGTCCTGGGTATTCATTGGAAGGACTGATGTTGAAGCTGAAACTCCAACTTTGGCCACCTGATGCGAAGAGCTGACTCATTTGAAAAGACCCTGATGCTGGGAAAGATTGAAAGCATGAGGAGAAGGGGATGCCAGAGAATGAGGTGGTTGGATGGCATCACCGACTCAATGGAGATGGGTTTGGGTGGACTCTGGGAGTTGGTGATGGACAGGGAGGCCTGGCGTGCTGCGGTTCATGGGGTCGCAAAGAGTTGGACACTACTAAGCGACTGAACTGAACTGAACTGAAATGTTATTTTTCACCTGTTGCTTATGTTTTGGGTGTTATATCTAAAAAACATTTGGTTTATCCAAGGTCATGAAGATTTACTCCTATACTTTCTTTGAAGAGTTTTATCCCTAAAATTTAGGTCTATGATCCATTTTGTGTGTGTGCGTGTGTTAGTTACTGTGCTTGCATGCTAAATCGCTTCAGTCATGTCTGACTCTGTGATCCTATGGACTGTAGCCTGTCAGGCTCTTCTGTCCATGGAATTCTCCAGTCAAGAATATTGGAGTAGGTTGCCATGCCTTCCTCCAGGGGATCTTCCCAACCCAGGAATTGAACCCTTGTTTCTTATGTCTCCACGTCTCCTGCATTGGCAGATCGGTTCTTTACCACTGGCGTTAGTTATTGTAGGTGGTATGAAATAGAGGTCCAGCTTTATTCTTTTTTTTTTTTTTAGTATGGGATATCAAGCAGTCCCAACATCATTTGTTGGAAAGACTGTTCATTATTTCTTCAGGAATTATCTTAACACCTTTATTGAAAATTGATTGACTGTTAATGTGAAGGTTTATTTCTGGATTCTCAGTTTCCATTGATCTGTTTGTCTGTTCTTATGTCAGTACCTCATTGTCTTGATTACTGTGCTCTGTTGTGAGTTTTGAAATTGGGAAGTATGGGTCCTTTAACTCTGATCTTCTTTTTCAAGGTTGTTTTGACTGTTCAGGGTCCCTTGCATTTCCTTATGAATTTTAGGATCTATTTGTCAATTTCTTCCAAAAAAAAATGCAACTGGGATTTTAGTAGGGGTTCCTTTGAATCTGTTGATCAATTTGGGAAGTATTACCATCTTAATATTATTAAGTAAATTAAATCCATGAACATGGGCTGCCTTTCCACTTATTTAGGTATTAATTTCTTTCAGCAATGTTTTATAGTTTTCAGTATGTAAATCTTGTACCATTAAAATGATTTGTTAAGTTTATGTCTAAGTATTTTGTTGTTTTTGATACTGTTGTAAGTGGAATTGTTTCGTTAAATTTATTTCAGATTTTCTTTGCTAGGATATAGAAGTGAAACCAAGTTTTGTATATATGATATCCTACAAGCTTGAATTAATTTATTAACAGTATTTACAGTTCTAACAGTATTTTAGTGACTCCTTTAGAAATTCCTGTATGTAAAAATTATGTCATCTGCAAATGGAGATAGGTTTGCTTCTGCATTTTAATTCAGATGGCTTTTATTTCTTTTTCTTGTCTAGTTGACTTACCTAGACTCTCCACTACAATATTGAATAGCAGTGGTGGGAGCAGACATCCTGATGGTGGGAGGCTCCATTATGTTAGCTCTGGGTTTCTCATAGATGGCCTTCTGGTTTAAAGGAGTTCTGTATTATTTTACTGAGTATTTTCTGATCACAAAAGGGTATTGGATCTTGTGAAATGCTTTTTCTGTGTCAACTAACATGAATATGTGGTCTTTGTTTTAATGTTCTCTTCTTGGTTAATCTTGCCAGTTTGTCTTTTAAAAAAAATATTTGAAAAGAAGATGATTTGGGTTTGGTGGATTCTCTCTATAATGTATTTTATATCTCTAATGTCTCTGTTATTTTTATTATATTCTTCCTACTTTGGGTTTGTTTTGCTATTATTGCTCTAACTTCTTAAGTTAATCACTCTACCTCATAATATAAACAATTAAATATATATATATTTCTCCCTGAGTATTGCTTTAACTGCAGCCCACATATGCAGTTCTAATTAATTTCTAACTTCCATTTTGATTTCTTATGCAACTTATGATTGCTTAAGCTATCCATAATTGAAATGTGTTAACATCTTCCACAGTGGTGTCATATTTGTGAATTACTCTATGTAGATAAGTCAATTTTTGCTTTATATATTTTGAGCCTGTGTTTTTTTAGGTCCATCTAAGTTCTTAATTTTATCTTCCTGGTGAAGTAAAGTTCTTATTATTTTTTAAAAGTGGTTCTCTTTATATCTAGCAATGCTGTTTGTCTCAGCATCTGTCTGATAGTCCTATAGTAACTCCAGCTTTCCTGTTTTTGTTATGTGTCTGATTTATTTCTTTCCTTACTTTGACTAATAATCTCTCTCTGTCCTTATATTTCAATTGTGTCTCATGTAAACGGTACACAGTTGGATTTTATCTTGCTTGACAATATGTGTCATTTAAAGGGATGGATTAGTCTGTTCATATTCATAATGAGTATTGAAATATTTGCATTTATTTTGATCATCTTATGTGCATTTGTCCTGTTTTCTCTGTTGTCCTCTCTTTCCTGCATTCTTTAAGTTTTACATTCTTTTCTTTTTTCCTTTTGCACATGCTCTTTTCCATTCCCTGTTTTATAATTAATATGCTAGATATATTCTCTGAATTTATCAGTTTAGTGGTTACTCCAGCTGTCTTTACATGGTATTAATATGTTTGTGGTCAATAATGTGTTAACAGAGCAAAGGTTGATTGCTTGCTGACATTACACAGCTAAGTGGTCAGTGAGGAACTGTGAAGAATAAAAGATTGGCTACCTTCTAGCTGCTTCGTTGGGAACATGTGGCCTCCTACATCACCACAGAAGGGGAAGAGAGAGAGATGTCTTAGGTTGGATTTCCCAGAAACAGGCTCTGCGGCAAAAGACCTGCATGTGGGAAATTCATGAGGAACAATACTTAAGTAAGAGGGGGAAGCAGGCTTGGGTAGAAGAAGTTGCATCACAGGCCTCAGCTCATCCCCCAGGGAGCTCTGGAGTGGGGTTGATCCTTCAGAATTGTTCCCAAGGAGAAAAGGCCAGGACTTTGTATCCATCCTCAGTGGGGGGTGCGCTGCCCCTTAGCAGCAGCATAATGTGGGCAATGTAGCAGTTTTCAGCCAAAAGCGATTTCCACTGGGAGATGAGTGGGTCAGTTCTTAAGAGTGGAAGGGTTGCATCCCAAGTCCACCATGACAAGAAGGCATCATTATTTAACTGCCCTGGCCTGGAATTAATTGTAACCAGATATAGTCAACATGGCCCCAACCTAACGACAAGAAGCTCTGAGACGTGTAAGAAAGCACTTATGGTATTTGGTGAGCACCAACTGTCTTTACTGTGCCCCACTTCTTGGATCTGAGGGCTAGTGGCTTTCAGCAATTCTAGACATTTACAGTCCTAGACATTTGATGCTTTTGAATTGTGGTGCTGGAGAAGACTCTTGAGAGTCTCTTGGACTTCAAGGAGATCAAACCAGTCAATCCTAAAGGAATTCAACCCTGAATATTCATTGGAAGGACTGATGCTGAAGCTGAAGCTCCAATACTCTGGCCATCTATGTGAAGAGCCGACTCCTTGGAAAAGCCCCTGATGCTGGGTAAGATTAAATGCCAAAGGAGAAGGGGGTGGCAGAGGATGAAATGGTTAGATAGCATCACCTACTCAGTGGACATGAATTTGAGCACACTCTGGGAGATAGTGAAAGACAGGGTAGCCTGGTGTGCTGCAGTCTATGGGGTTGCAAAGAGTCGGACTCGACTTAGCGACTGAACAACAGCTATAGACATTACCAGTTATCTCTTCAAATATCACATCAGAATCATTGTATTTTCTCCTTCCAGAGAAATTTTTGCTATGTCTCTTATTTGCTTTTTCACATTTTCTATTTCTTAATCTCTCTGACTGCTTTCTGGATAGTTTCTTTGAATGTACTTTCAGTTGGCTGATTTCCCTGTCAACTTGGTGTAGTATGCTATTTATCCTTTCACTGGCTTTTTATTTCAGTTATTGTTTTTAATTTCTTAAAGTTGCGTTATCTTATTTTCAAATCTGCTTGTTTATTGTTTATATGTTTAGCTCTTTCTTTAGAAATACTTGAACATAATTATTTTATATTTCAGTATCTGTTCTTTGGTCTCTGATGTCTCCTGTTTTTGCTCTTTCTCATTCGTGGCATTTTGTTTCCAGGTGTGTGCATGCTTGTATTAAAATAGAAATCCTTCAGAGAGGATTTGCATTTGTTTTGTTACTTGCCTGAAGAAACTACAAAACTTTGATTTCTGTTTGTAATCATGGTAAGTTTTCCACTTGAGATTTCTTGGACCGTGGTGGTGGTATGGATTTGGACCATGAACCCCCTATGAAGATGAGCTGATGGTCCCGAATTCTTGGGAGAGATCTTTTTTTTTTTTTTCAGAGAGACAACTTTTGTAACTGTCTTGTTCTGTCTGGTAGGATTTATCTTGCATTCACTTCTCTTTAGAGTCCTAGTTTTATTGATGAAGTCTCCTGTTAGATTCCCTGCTTTTGATGGGTCTTGGATTTCATCTTTTATTTGCAAAGCTTGGCAGCAGAAACTCTGATGGTGAAAGCAGCTTACCTCATAGAGTTCCTGGTTTCCTTTGTTTGAGGGCTTTATGGCTTCCTTCCTTTTGTGCCATCTTGCTAATACATTTATCTAGTGCATAATTCAGGCTTCATGTAGCATTTTAATTGTTTTCTTTGAAGGATCTTCATGACATCTAATCCACCATTCTACCAGAACCAGAAGTTGCCCAGCTATTCTTCCAGGCCCTTTCTGCATCACAAGGGTCTAGCAATCCCTTCCTTCTGAAAACTTTTATAACATCTAGCATATCCATGAAATGTTTGTAGCAATCCTTGACTCCACTAGGCTGGATGCAGTGAAACATCCTGGGCTTTTCAATCTAACTAACAAGGGTTTGCATCTTGTTTCTGCTATTTCTTCTGACTTTGGAAATTCCATCTCATAGAACTTCACCTTCCTCATCTGTAAAATGGCCTTGACAGTTGTTACCTTTCAGTGCTCTCATGATGAGCAAATAAAACTGCCTTTTCCCTTGCCATGTGCTGGGTCTGAATCAGGAGAATAAATAAAGGTCACAGACTATATGTCTAAATATGTAAAGTCAAAATGAGGCTCATAGTTACATAAATTCTACCTTGACAAACATACCTTCATAATGACAAAAAACAACATGTAAAGTTATGATTCCCAGGTGGTGCTAGTGGTAAGGAACCTGCCTGCCAATGCAGGAGACCTAAAAGGTGCAGGTTCGATCCTTGGGTCAGGAAGATCCCCTGGAGGAGGACATGGCAACTCATACCACTATTCTTGCCTGGAAAATCCATGGACAGAAGAGCCTAGTGGGCTACAGTCCATGGGGTTGCAAAGAGTTGGACACAACTGAAGCAGCTTAGCACAATGCCAATAGAATGCCAAAGACAACTGAACTTAATCATTATTGTACATGTCTGGATATGATGTTGATGAATTAGTGATGTTTGGATGAGTATGATAGCACATTAAGAAGCAGAGACATTACTTTGTCAGCAAAGGTCCATGTAGTCAAGGCTATGGTTCTTCCAGTGGTCATGTATGGATGTGAAAGTTGAACTATAAAGAAAGCTGAGTGCTGAAGAATTGATGCTTTTGAACTGTGGTGTTAGAGAAGTCTCTTGAATGTCCCTTGGACTGCAAGGAGATCCAACCAGTCCATCCTAAAGGAAATCAGTCCTGGGTGTTCATTGGAAGGACTGATGTTGAAGTTGAAACTCCAGTACTTTGGCTACCTGATGCAAAGGGCTGACTCATTGGAAAAGACCCTGATGCTGGGAAAGATTGAGGACAGGAGGAGAAAGGGACAACAGAGGATGAGATGGTTGGATGGCATCACTGACTCAATGGACATGGATTTGGGTGGACTTTGGGAGTTGGTGATAGACAGGGAGGCCTGGTGTGCTGTGGTTCATGGGGTCACAAAGAGTCGGACACGACTGAGCAACTGAACTGAATACACATAATTCATAAATTTGCATGTTTATTCTATAAAATATATTTTTCTTGCCTTCATTTCAGCAAAATTATGAGATAACGTTGTAATCAACATTATCACATAATTTGTGTTCTATTAACAGTGATGCCAAATTAAACCATTACTCATGAATCACAGTTCTTAGATTTTTTTTTATTTTAATTAATTTCATTTGTGAGAAATTTCTGTTGAGTTTTTACTCAACTCTGCTGAGGCATAGGAACTGGAATTATCAAAAAGTATTCTCAAAGCCACCTTTAGAATCAGAAATTACTATAAATTTTGCATGTCAGTTTCAAACATTGTAATGCAGTTTCATATAATGATTATAACTGAGCAGTAGAATTATTAAATATTTTAATTTCATATGAATCATCATCTCTTATGTTGCTGTTGTCACTCTCTTAAAACAGTATCTATATCTATATAGTAGTTACTTGATTTTTCTTTTCTTCAAGAAAAAATTATTATAAAAAAAGCTGAAAGTAGTATCTTGCTCAGTTAACATTATACTTCAGTCAGCAATGTCCAGAAAAATAATTTCTGTGGGAATCAATTTCAGGATTGTTTGTGAATCTTCTATTTCACAGTCCACAGATATTCTTGTGTTCTTATTTGAATTTTATTTTATTGAAATATCATTTTTGCTGAATATTTCATGTGTGATTCCTTTAGAAAAGTTCTAGAGATATTTAAAATAATAAATATACATTTTTAATCCCTTTAAAAGTGAAATAACCAAACCTAGATTTTTTGGAGGCTTTTGCTAAACACATCCCAAAGCAAATATCTATGGACAGCTCAGGTTCAAAACTAACGTCATTTCCCACCAAAGGTGGGATTTGCTGTATTTGAGGACCTTCTGTTGTTTCACTGATTTCTTTGTCATCTTGCCTGAATTTTATCTAAGCATTTAATGACATTTATTTGGCATTCCCATTGCATGCATAAGAGTAGTTTATGGTCAGATTTGATATGTGTTTCAGCAAGATGTCCCGTATTGGGGAAGCTTCAGAGGATGTCATATATAATCTTTGAATTGTTTCAAAGCAAGGCATCAGTTGTCCTAGTAAGAAATCGAAACCATGTGCTACCATCTCCAGTTCTAAGAATGTTTTTGGGTTTGGGGACAAATTTGACCTTGTATTAGTTTTCTCTTGTCACCATAACAAATAACCACAAATCTGATAGCTTAAAAAGAGGATAGATTATATTATAGTTCTGTCAATTAGAAGTCTCACACGGGTCTCACTAGGCTAAAATCAAAGTGTCACTGGAGGCTCGATGGGGAGAATCTGTTATCTTGCCTTTTCCAGCTTCTGGCGACCACCCACATTACTTGGCTCCCGGCCTACTTCCTCCATCTTCAAAGCCAGCAGTGTTGCAGTTCTCAACCATTCTTCCATAGCCACATCTCCTTCTTTCCTCCACTTTTAAGGACCCTCATGATTACATTAGGCCTACCTGGATAGTCCAGATAATCTTCCTATTTTAAGGTCAGCTGATTAGCAACTTGAATGCCACCCATGACCTTAACTCCCCTTTGCCATGTAACCTAACGTATTTACAGGTTCTGGCAGTTAAGACATGGACATTCTTGAGAGGATATTGTTTTGCCTACTACAGATTTTCCAATCATGTTATCACAAGCTTGTCCGTGGCAGATTTTTAAATCAATGCCTAGAATTTAAAATTGGTTTTCTAGTTCTTATATCGAAGGCTATATATTGTACTGATGGAATGTATCATTATACTGATATTATTATATATAGTCTGTGTTATTATACTGGCAAAATGCTCCACTGTTTCTGCTTCATCACTTCTTCTGTAGATCAGCACTCTGTATTATGCCCATCATTCAGTGGGACTTCTCACCCTGGCACACCCTACCTGCGCTGAGTAACACTTACTTTTTAAGAGCGTGCTATATGTCTTTGTCTTTTTCACTTTATTGTTCACTAAAGTATTAACGCCCTTTGACTCCTCCATCCGAGATACAATGATCGTTTCCTTTCACTACTTTGTTCCCATCTTACATGTTTGGCCGGAAGAGATTTACCGTCATCTTATATACATGTGGCATTGAATGTTTGGAAAGCATCTTTATTCCTGACTGAATACTGGACACATTTTTTAAAGAACATTGTCCCCGGTGTTCTAAATTGACCTTTACCTGTAATTGCTTAATACCAACAATGGTTGGCTATTGATTCAGTCTATTTACAGTTCTAGTAATTGTGCGTGGGTTGTGTACCAGTGATGTTTTATGCTCTTTAGGTTGAGAACTTAAGTGTTTTCTTCTACCAGGACCAGCCACAGTCTATTCCGCATGAGACAGTGGCTTGGTGTCAGACCCCGTGTCAGGCATCTTGCGGAACTCACTAAATGACGGGTTATACTTAACACGGCAATCTGTGGGTGCTCTCTTCCCTCCCCATTCTCTCCAGGCCTCTGCCCACCAGCACCTCACCAGGCTCCTCGCTGGTGTCTCACTGGCCCCTCCCTGACTTCTCATGCCCGTGTCTTTGGTTTCATCTTAACTGACCTAAAGGGCACCTCCTCTTGTGTGATGAACTAGATTCCAGGCAGGGAGGGGACAGCACGATGCTGAGCCGGGAGCCTGGGCTGGAGGGCAGAGATGGCAGCGATGTCTGCGTGCCCTGGGAGCATGTTGGGAACACAGACGCCCCCGCCCCACCAACCACCCCGCTGATCTCAGACACCTGCAGGAGGGCGGTGCAGAGGCGCTGGCTTAGAGACTTTGTCACTCAGTCTTACCACTCGCAGCTTGTCTTAGTCAGCTCGAGCTGCCATAGAAAGTAGCACAGGCTGGGTGACTTAAATTTCTAGTGAGCAGAAATTTATTTTCTCACAGTTCTGGAAGCTGGAAGTTCCAAATCAAGGTGCCAGCAGGGTTGGATTCTTCTGAGGTCCCTCTTTAGCTTGCAGAGGCCACCTCCTTGTGATGTCCTCCCTTGGTCAGCCCTCTGCCTGCACATCCGTGGGGTCTCCCTGCATGTCCAGATTTCCCCCTCTTGTGAGGGACACCAATTAGATTAGAGTATCTGTCTTGTTTTGACTTTATCACCTCTTTTTTTCCCATTAAAAAATTTTTTTTTCTTTTTAAGTGAAACAAAGATGAATATTTTTAATGATAAAAGGTAAAATTCACAAAAAGATAGACATCATAAATGATTAGACCCCTAACAACAAAGAAAAAAGATGCATAAAGCAAACATCAGAAGAAATATAAGGGAAAAGAAAAAAAAATATAGTCATAGTGCGACATATTAATAGTTCTCTGAGAATATCAAGTGCAGAAAAAATAATAAGAATAGAAGCATCTTGAATGATGTCATTAATAATTTATATGATAAATTTATATTTGTATTAATTTTATATCCTACAAATGTATTTAAAATTTTGTATCTCATATATTGTTATTAGATTTCCACAGGACATTAGAAAAACTGGCTAGAAGATAAACCTTACTAAGTTCCAAAAAAGTAGAATTCTGTTTTTTTGTGATTCAGTTATACATATACACATATATTATTTTGGGAAATACTTTCAATTATAGCTTATTACAAGATATTGACTATTGTTCTCTGTGCTATACAGTAAACCTTTGTAGCTTGTTGCATATCTATTTTTTTAATTAGACATCTAGCATTCTATTCATACTAAGTCACACAAGTGAAATCAAAATGCCATAAATGTTTTAGTTAGGATAAAATTCTTAAGTTTTCTAAAAATATACATTATACTTATTATTTATATATAGGTATACAAAAGCTTTTCTACTATGCTTGATAAAGACTTGAGAAAGAACATCCAAAAAAAAGGAGATGGAGAAATCGGAAAACATAAACTAAGTGAAATGGGAGACTGAATATGAAATAGGAAGAGTGAAACAAACTAGATAAAAGTAAGAGATTCTCATATAGTCCAGGTGTTTTTAAACATGGCTGCTCATTAGAAACATACCTGGAGCTTTGGAGGAAAAAAAACAATACCTGGGCATTTGTATTTTTTAGAAAATTCCAAGATAATTCTGATATGCATCTGGATTTTAAAAAGTGATTGCAGGTTTTTCTATTAAATGATAGTTTTGGTGATACAGAATTCTGTTTTTTCTGTTGAACAATCCTGATACAATGGTACTGTGTAATAGTTACATAATCACAATAGTAAAGGACGTTTATCAGTTTTTACAATCAATAGCCAGACATAAAATAAAAGATAATTATAATTGCAAGCCATAATGGAAACATGATTAACCTAACAATATAAAATAATTACATACAATTTGGAGGGTCAAGCAGAGTGATTAAGTGGAAGTGCATACATGCACATGTTTTCATCTGTTCAGACAGTCCATGTCTTTTGGTTGGTGCATTTAATCCACTGACATTTAAGATAATTATCAATATGTATGATCCTGTCACCCTGTTTGTTTAACCTATACCCTGAGCACATCATGAGAAATGCTGGGCTGGATGAGTTACAAGCTAGAATCAAGATAGGCGGGAGAAACATCAGCAACCTGAGATACGTGGATGATAGCACTCTAATGGCAGAAAGTGAAGAGGAGCTAGAGAGCCTCTTGATGAGGGTGCAGAAGGAGAGTGAAAGAGCCAGCTTAAGACTAAATATTAAAAAAATTAAGATCATGGCATCCGGCCCCATTACTTCATGGCAAATAGAAGGGGAAAAGGTGGAAGTAGTGACAGATTTCCTCTTCTTGGGCTCCAAAATCACTGCAGATGGTGACTGCAGCCATGAAATCAGAAGACCGTTGCTTCTTGGCAGGAAAGCTATGACAAACTCAGTGTGTTGAAAAGCAGAGACATTACTCTGCCAACAAAGGTCTGTAGAGTCAAGGCTATGGTCTTCCCAGTGGTCCTGTATGGTTGTGAGAGTGGACCATAAAGAAGGCAGCATGCCAAAGAATTGATGCCTTTGAACTATAGTGCTGGAGAAGACTCCTGAAAGTCCCTTGGACGGCAAGGAGATCAAACCAGTCAATTTTAATGAAGATCGACCTTGAATAGTCACTGGAAGTACTGATGCTGAAGCTAAAGTTCCAGTATTTTGATCATCTGATGGGAACAGACTCATTGGAAAAGTCCCTGATGCTGGGAAAGATTGAGGGCAGAAGGAGAAGAGGGCATCAGAGGATGAGATGGCTGGATGGCATCTCTGATGCAAAGAACATAAACTTGGGCAAGCTTTGGGAGATGGTGAGGGACAGAGAGGCCTGGTGTGCTGCAGTCCATGGGGTTGCAAAGAGCTGGACACGATTGGGTGACTCAACAACAACAACATGATCCTATTACTGTTTTCTTAATTGTTTTGGGTGTTTTCTATAGGTGGGTCTTTTCCTTCTCTTGTTTTCTACCTAGAGAAGTTCCTTTAGCATTTGTTGTAAAGCTGGTTTGATGATGCTGAATTCTCATATCTTTTGCTTGCCTGGAAAGCTTTTGATCACCTCAATAATCACCTCTTATAAAACTATCCCCATGGGACTTCCATGGTGGTCCAGCAGTTCAGAATCCGCCTTGCTATGCAGGGACACGGGTTTGATACCTGGTGGGGAGGGAGCTAGATCCTACATGCCACAAATAAGTTTGTGTTCTGCATCTAAGACCAGGTGCAGCCAAATAAATAAAAATAAATATATATTTAAAAACAGTATCTCCAAATACAGTTACATTCTGAGGTGCTGGAGGTTAGGGCTTCAGTGTATGAATTTTGTTGTTGCGGTTTAGTCCCCCAGTCATGTCTGACTCTTTGCGACCCCATGGACTGCAGCACGCCATGCCTCCCTGCCCCTCACCATCTCCTGACACTTGCTCAAGTTCCTGTTCTTTGCATTGCAGATGCCATCCAACTGTCTCATCCTCTGATGCCCTCTTCTCCTTCTGCCCTCAATCTTGCCCAGCATCGGGGACTTTTCTGATGAGTCATCTGTTCCCATCAGATGACCAAATTACTGGAGCTTCAGCTTCAGCATCAGTCCTTCCAGTGACTATTCAGGGTCTATTTCCATTAAGATTGACTGGTTTGATTTCCTTGCCATCCAAGGGACTTTCAGAAGTCTCCAGCACCACAGTTCAAAGGCATCAATTCTTTGGCATGCTACCTTCTTTATGGTCCAGCTATCACAACCGTACATGACCACTGGGAAGACCATAGCCTCGACTATATGGACCTTTGTCGGCAGAGTAATATCTCTGCTTTTCAACACTGTCTAGTGTTATGGGAGATACAATTCAGAACAATGACACCACTTTAAAGAGAAACAACTAAGGTTCAGAGAAGTGTGTGACTGTCTACAATCACACTGCAGGCTGAGAGGGGAAAGCTTCATCTCCAGTGAGTCCTCCAGGGAGGATCGTATGAAAGACCAGGACACAAAGTCTAATGTCTCAGCTTTGCCCCCACTAATTCTGGGATCTTGTATAAATGCCTTCACCTCCCTGGACCTTAGTTTCCTTTTTTGTGAAATGAGGACAGGAAAAAACTGTCCCTCACTAGGCCGTGAGGATTCAGTGAGATCTAGACAGAAAATGCAAATTACTACAAATAATGCAGGCCTGTGGCCTGATAACCCCACTCTGGCAGCTTCTCCACTTTGCCATCAAAATCCACTCTTACTTACCACTAGCCAGGTTCGATTATTTTCCTCAGGTGATTTGCAGTTTAATAGCTGGAAACACCAAGGGTTTGAAATAGTCACAGTGGAATTTCAGGCATCAGCTGGCAGGCTCACGGGGCCTTTCTTGGAAGCCGAGTGTGTGGCAGGCACTAAGCGGAAAACCCACTGACGTACCCTTCCACCTGGCTGCCTGGGGGTTCTTGCTCCTAAATTATAGGCTGCACACAATTTGATTTCATTTCACTCTAAATTGGTTGGCCTGCAACCAGGGAGGCAAGGTGGAGTCGAATCAATTCTGCTGTGCAAATAAGCCAGCGTCTGCTAACTCGGGGCTGCCTAGAAATGAGGCCCATTTACAGAGCATTAAGGCAATGACTGTGGTTTGCCTTTTGGGGTCAAACTAGGCACAAATGCAAAATTGTTTTCAAATGTTTTGTTGTTCAGATTTATGTAGCATGTAAATCCTAGGGACCGAGGAGCCTTGTGGGCTACAGTCCATGGGCTCACAAGAGTTAGACATGACTTACTGATATCTATTCTGTGAGGATCTACTCGATGCAAAGCGCTTTGCTGAGGCTGGAGCCAGACTATGGAGAGAACTTGTCTCCCTGTGCTTGGAGGGGTTCAGGGCTGGAGTGGACCTAACAGTGCCACCTAGTGGGCGGAAGGGCAAATTGGGGAGGCAGAGGCCAGTTGCTCGGTCGCTCAGTTGTGTCCAACTTTGAAACCCCATGGACTGCAACACGCCAGGCTTACCTGTCCTTCACCATCTCCTGGAGTTTGCACAAACTCATGTCCATTGAGTCAGTGATGCCATCCAACCATCTCGTTCTCTGTCGTCCCCTTCTCTTCCTGCCCTCACTCTTTCCCAGCATCAGTGTCTTTTCCAATGAGCCAGATCTTTACATCAGGTGGCCAAAGTATTGGAGCTTCAGCATCAGTTCTTCCAATGAGTATTTAGGACTGATTTCCTTTAGGATTGACTGGTTTTATCTCCTTGCAGCCCAAGGGACTCTCAAGAGTCTTCTCCAGCACCATAGTTCGAAAGCATCAGTTCTTTGATGCTCAGCCTTCTTTATGGTCCAACTCTTACATCCATACGTGACTCCTGGAAAAACCATAGCTTTGACTATATGGACCTATGTCAGCAAAGTAATGTCTCCGCTTTTCATTACACTGTCTAGGTTTGTCACAGCTTTTCTTCCAAGGAGCAAGCATCTTTTAATATCATGGCTGCAGTCACCATCTGCAGTGATTTTGGAGCCCAAGAAAATAAAGTCTCTCACTGTTTACATTGTTTCCCTATCTATTTGCCATGAAGTGATGGGACCAGATGTCATGATCTTAGTTTTTTGACTGCTGAGTTTTAAGTCAGCTTTTACACTCTCCTCTTTCACCTTCATCAAGAGGCTCTTTAGTTCCTCTTTGTTTTCTGCCATAAGGGTGATATCTGCATATCTGAGGTTGTTGATATTTCTCCCAGCAATCTTGATTCCAGCTTGTGCTTTATCCAGCCTGATATTTCGCATGATCTACTCTGCATAGAAGGTAAAGTAAGCAGGGTGACAATATATACAGCCTTGATGTACTCCTTTCCCAGTTTGGAACCAGTCCATTGTTCCACAACCAGTTCTAACTGTTGCTTCTTGACCTGCATACAGGTTTCTCAGGATGCAGGTAAGGTGGTCTGGTATCCTTATCTCTTTAGGAATTTTCCACAGTTTATTATGAGCAGTCAAAGGCTTTGGCATGGTTAATAAAGCAGAAGTAGATGTTTTTCTGGAATTCTCTTGCTTTTTCTATGATCCAAAGGATCATGCCAACAGATGTTGGCAGTTTGATCTCTTGTTTCTCTGCCTTTTCTAAATCCAACTTGAACATCTGAACGTTCTCGGTTCACATACTCGGTTCACATGAAGCCTAGCTTGAAGGATTTTGAGCACTACCTTGCTAGTTTGTGAAATGAGTGTAATTGTGCAGTAGTTTGAACTTTCTTTGGCATTGCCCTTCTTTGCAATTGGAATGAAAAAGGACCTTTTCCAGTCCTGTGGCCACTGCTGAGTTTTCCAAATTTGCTGGCATATTGAGTGCATCACTTTCACAGCATCATCTTTTAGGATTTGAAATTGCTCAGCTGGGACCAAAAAACAAAAAAAAAAAACAAAAGAAATTGCTCAGCTGGAATTCCATCATCTCCACTAGCTTTGTAGTGATGCTTCCTAAAGGCCCACTTGACTTCGCATTCCAGATGTCTGGCTGTAGGTGAGTGATGACACCATTGTGATTATCTGGGTCATTAAGATCTTTTTCGTATAGTTCTCCTGTGTATTCTTGCAACCTTTTCTTAATATCTTCTGCTTCTGTTAGGTTCATGCCATTTCTGTCCTTTATTGAGCCCATCTTGCATGAAATGTTCCCTTGGTATCTCTTAATTTTCTTGAAGAGATCTCTAGTCTTTTCCATTCTATTGTTTCCCTCTATTTCTTCTCTTCGTTCACTTAGGAAGGCTTTCTTGTCTCTCCTTGCTATTCTTTGGAACTCTGCATTCAGAAGGGCAGGTCAGATGTTGTTGTTTTGTGACAGAGTGGCTCCCTTCCTTTCCTTTATTCATCCTGTATCCATCTGGACTTTTTTTTTTTTTTTTTTTGAGATCTGCTTTAAATCCCACCCCTATGGTGTGGTTAATGGGCTTTTCATCCATGTATCGTATCAGGATAGCTGGTTAGAGGGAAGCACCTTTTTTCCTTTTCTTTTTTAAAAATTGCAGTGTAGTTGATTTGCCGTGTTGTACTAATCTCTGCTATACAGAAAAGTGACTCAGCTACACACATTTATGCATGTTTTGTATTCTTTTCCATTATGGTTTATCCCAGGAGATTATAGTTCTCTGTACTATACTATACTGTATAGTACTATACTGTACTATACAGTAGGGCCTTGTTTATCCATTCTAAATGTAATAATTTGTAACCACCAACTCCAGATTCCCAGTCCATCCTTCTCCCCATCCCTTCCCCTTTGCAACTGAAAGTCTGTTCTCCGTGTTTGTGAGTCAGTGGTGTCATAGTTTAGATTGCACATATAAGTGACATCATATGGTATTTGTCTTTCTCTTTCTGACTTTTCACTTAGTCTGATAATCTCTAGTTATGGCGTTATTTTGTTCTTTCTTACGGCTGAGTAATATTCCATTGTGTGTATGTACCATATCTTCTTTATCTCCTCTCCGTTCATCTGCCAATGGACATGTAGGTTGTTTCCATGTTTTGGCTTTTGTGAGTAGTGGGAAGCAGGTTCTTTTAATCTGGGCTTAACCCTAGCCTTGCTGTAAGGCATCTTCCCCAGATCTGGGGCCAGATGCTTAAATGTGGTCAAGTTGTCCAGTGTGTAAATTTCCCAGCCCCTCTGTTCGTCTCTGGCTTTTGGCTCTGTCAGCATCCTCTCTGACCTCCTAGAATGCAGGGTCCAAAGAGAGAAGGCCAATACTGTATCCTGAGTCACTGTGGACAGAGTGTAGCTGACCTCCCCTCTGGGTCTCGTATCCACCGTCCAGCTGTAGCCATCACTGTGTCTAAGCTGTCCTGCAGACCTGCCTCGCTTCCTTCCTTCCACCCCCACTTGCCTGAGGTTCTGCAGGCCCCTTGTCATAAGACCTCCTACTGTATGAGATCTGCTAAACTTATTCATATGAAGAAGTGAATAATGAGTATCAGTTGCTCCTTTCTGGAGCCCTTGTATTTCAACAAGTGGCCAATACTTTAATAAAAACATTTTTTTTTAGGGAAGATAGCAAGAAACATAAGAAGTAGAATGATAGACCCATAGTTTCTGCTGGGGGCCTTCCACATGCCCACCAAGCAGGCGCCATCCTCACATTGATCAAAGGCTGTAGGCCATTGGCCTGTTTGCCTCCTTGTCAGCATGGACATCACCAGATGGCCAACACCAAAATCAGATTGATTATATTCTTTACAGCCAAAGATGGAGAAGCTCTATACAGTCAGCAAAAACAAGACTGGGAGCTGACTGTGACTCAGATCATGAACTCCTTATTGCCAAATTCAGACTTAAATTGAAGAAAGTAGGGAAAACCACTAGACCATTCAGGTATGACCTAAATCAAATCCCTTATGACTATACAGTGGAAGTGAGAAATAGATTTAAGGGACTAGATCTGACAGACAGACTGCCTGATGAACTATGGACGGAGGTTCGTGACATTGTACAGGAGACAGGGATCAAAACCATCCCCAAGAAAAAGAAATGCAAAAAAGCAAAATGGCTGTCTGGGGAGGCCTTACAGATAGCTGTGAAAAGAAGGGAAGTGAAAAGCAAAGGAGAAAATGAAAGATATTCCCATTTGATTGCAGAGTTCCAAAGAATACCAAGGAGAGATAAGAAAGCCTTCCTCGGTGATCAATGCAAAGATATAGAGGAAAACAATAGAATGGGAAAGACTAGAGATCTCTTCAAGAAAATTAGAGACACCAAGGGAACATTTCATGCAAAGATGGTCTCAATAAAGGACAGAAATGGCATGGACCTGAGAGAAGCAGAAGATATTAAGAAGAGGTGGCAAGAATACACAGAAAAACTGTACAAAAAAGATCTTCACGATGATGTGATCACTCACCTAGAGCCAGACATCCTGGAATGTGAAGTCAAATGGGCCTTTAAGCATCACTACGAAGAAAGCCAGTGGAGTTGATGGAATTCCAGTTTAACTATTTCAAATCCTAAAAGATGATGCTGTGAAAGTGATGCACTCAATATGCCAGCAAATTTGGAAAACTCAGCAGTGGCCACAGGACTGGAAAAGGTCAGTTTTCATTCCAATCCCAAAGAAAGGCAATGCAAAGAAAGTTCAAACTACCACACAATTGTTCTCATCTCACATGCTAGTAAAGTAATGCTCAAAATTCTCCAAGCCAGGCTTCAACAATACGTGAACCGTGAACTTCCAGATGTTCAAGCTGGTTTTAGAAAAGGCAGAGGAACCAGAGATCAAATTGCCAACATCTGCTAGATCATTGAAAAAGCAAGAGAGTTCCAGAAAAACATCTATTTCTGCTTTATTGATTTTGCCAAAATCTTTGACTGTGTGGATCACAATAAACTGTGGAAAATTCTGAAAGAGATGGGAATACCAGACCACCTGACCTGCCTCTTGAGAAACCTGTATGAGGTCAGGAAGCAACAGTTAGAACCAGACATGGAACAACAGACTGGTTCTAAATAGGAAAAGGAGTACATCAAGGCTGTATATTGTCACCCTGCTTATTTAACTTATATGCAGATTACATCATGAGAAACGTTGTGCTAGATGAAGCACAAGCTGGAATCAAGATTGCCAGGAGAAATATCAATAACCTCAGATATGCAGATGACACCACCCTTATGGCAGAAAGTGAGGAAAAACTAAAGAGCCTCTTGATGAAAGTGAAAGAGGAGAGTGAAAAGGTTGGCTTAAGGCTGAACATTCAGAAAACTAAGATCATGGCATCTGGTCCCATCACTTCATGGCAAATAGATGGGTAAACAGTGGCAGACTTTATTTTTTGGGGCTCCAAAATCACTGCAGATGGTGACTGAAGCCATGAAATTAAAAGATGCTTACTCTTTGGAAGGAAAGTTATGACCAACCTAGACAGCATATTAAAAAGCAGAGACATTACTTTACTAACAAAGGTCCATCTCATCAAGGCTATGGTTTTTCCAGTAGTCATATATGGATGTGAGAGTTGGACTATAAAGAAAGCTGAGCACAGAAGAATTGATGCTTTTGAACTGTGGTTTCGAGAAGACTCTTTTTTTTTTTTTTTTTGGAGAAGACTCTTGAGAGTCTCTTGGGCTGCAAGGAGATCGAACCTAAAGGAGATCAGTCCTGAGTGTTCATTGGAAGGACTGATGAAGCTGAAACTCCAATACTTTAGCCACCTGATGCGAAGAGCTGACTCATTTGAAAAGACCCTAAAAAAAAAGACAAGACCCTGATGCTGGGAGAGATTGAAGGCAGGAGGAGAAGGGGACAACAGAGGATGAGATGGTTGCATGGTATCACCAACTCAATGGACATGAGTTAGAGTAGACTCCGGTAGTTGGTGATGGACAGGGAGGCCTGGCGTGCTACGGTCCATGGGGTCATGAAGAGTCGGACACGACTGAGTGACTGAACTGAACTGAACTGAACAGCAGCCCTGGTGGGCAGACCGCTGCAAGCTGAGACTCCTGCTGCCCATTAGAGAAGGCTGTCCACTGTAATCTGGGAATGTCAGCAGAAACCATGGTGAATCAAAACCTAAAATTTTTTGATTTTAGCTAATCAAAAAATTAGCTAAAACCCAAACCTAATTCAAACAGTATTTCTTCACTGGACCTTGAACCAACTTTGTTCTTCCCCTCCCCCTAGTTGACCAGTTTCACCCAGAATTGAACCAAGATGGGAATGCCCCCGCCATCTGGTTAAGCTAATGTCACACATTTCATAGATGAGGACACTGAACTCTGAGAGCCGTGGCCCAGCGTAAAGTCATTTAGCACCTCACTGGCCCAGATTCGACTCTTTGCTCTGATATCTCCCTGCTTTCTCCAGTCATCTAAGAGACCACTTGACTCAGAATCTCAAGAGGTAGTAGAGGTTACGATACGTTGTTTATTCTTGTATTTTTTAAATTCTTTATTATTTTTTAAATCATTTTGAAAAATAGAAGTATAGTTGATTTAGTGTTGTCGTGTTTCAACTGTATAGCAAATTGTATAAGCAAGTATAAAGCAAGGTGTGCACTTTGTTGTACACCTGAAACATACATCTATATTTACGTACATATGTGTTCTTTTCCATTATAGGTCATTACAAACATTGTATATTTTTGAATCAAGTTTCTCTCTTAAACTAAGAAGTTGGTAACCCGAATGGGAAATGAATGTCTAGGTTGGAATTCTCCCAACCTTCCATTCCTCCCACAGCCCTAGAAAACCAGATGGAAACCTTTAAAATTTATCATGACTCGATTTACATTTGGTTCAGTTCAGTTGCTCAGTCATGTCCCGCTCTTTGTGACCCCATGAACTGCAGCACGCTAGGCCTCCCTGTCTATCACCGACTTCCGGAGTCTACTCAAACTCATGTCCATTGACTCGGTGATGCCATCCAACCATCTCATCCTCTGTCGTCCCCTTCTCCTCCTGCCTTCAATCTTTCCCAGCATCAGGGTCTTGTCAAATGAGTCAATTCTTCACATCAGGTGGCCAAAGTATTGGAGTTTCAGCTTCAGCATCAGTCCTTCCAGAATGAATATTCAGGACTGATTTCCTTTAGGATGGACTGGTTGGATCTCCTTGCAATCCAAGGGACTCTCAGGAGTCTTCTCCAATACCACAGTTCAAAAGCATCAATTCTTCGGTGCTAAGCTTTCCTTATAGTCCAACTATCACATCTATACATGACTACTGGAAAAGCTATAGCCTTGACTAGACAGACCTTTGTTGGCAAAGTAATGTCTCTGCTTTTTAATATACTGTCTAGGTTGGTCATATAAGTGATTTACATTACATAAATTTATTGTCATTATTATTTGTCTCAATTAATCTACTCATTTTTATTTACCTTTCAAAGATTATAGCAACATTCAGCTAAATCAATGGTTCTTAACTAGGGGAGGTTTTGCCCCAGGGAACATGGCAACTTTGGGAGACATTTTTGGTTGTCACGGCCTGGAAGGGGGCCATGGCAGGTGCTATTGGCATCTCGTAGGGAGAGACCACAGATACTACTAACAATGCATAGGATAGCCCCCCAACAACAAAGAATTGGCCCCAAATGTCAACATTGTCAAGACCGAGAAACCCTGATCTGATCAAATCCTGATCAGATAACACAAATCCTGCTGCTTCAACAAATGAAGCTCTTTCCTTTTCCATGTTCCTCCCAGCCTCCATCCCACCATGTGTACTTAAATGTCTGTAGTTCTAACCATCATGGCAGGAATACCGTTGACATTCCACTTTTGTTTCACATCCTGAGCTTTTGTTCTTCATGCCTCCTCATCTCCACAATTACTGACTGTTTTTCTTTTTAATTAATTTGTTTACTTATTTTGGGCTTCATCGGGTCTTAGTTGCGGCACACAAGCTTCTTTCTAGTTGTGGCGCTGGCTCCAGAGCAGCGGGCTCTGTAGTTGCAGAACGTGGGCTTAGTTGCACCGCAGGGTATGGTGGTAAAGAACCCAGCTGCCAGTGCAGGAGACATAAGAGACGCGGGTTTGATCCCTGGTTCAGGAAGATCCCCTGGAGGAGAGCTTGGTAACCCACTCCTGTATTCTTGCCTGGAGAATCCCATGGACAGAGGATCCTGGTGGGCTACGGTTCGGCGTCGCAGAGTCGGACACGACTGAAGCGACTTGAGCATGCGTGTGGGATCTTAGTTCCCTGACCAGGAATCGAACTCACCTCCCCTACATTGGAAGACGGATTGTGAGCTACTAGACTGCCAGGTAGAGCCCCACAGTTACCGTTTTAAATGGCTGTAACGCAGTCCTCCACGCAGGTTGACACCCCATCTTTTATCTGACCAGTCCAAGTTTCTCATCCTGGGTGAGGTGGTTGCCAAGAGCCTTGCTAGATGGGCTGCCTGAGGTGGGGGGTGTTTGTGTGGGCCTTCTCCTCCACCTGCAGCCCAGGCTGATGCCATCATAGTCTTCATCAAAAGGCCTTTGTGAAGCGCTCTGGTGAATATACCTTGGGCCCCAGGGCGATCTCCTGCAGAGATCATCCTACCAGCCCCTGACATGCAGGGCTTGTTGGCTCAGACAGGCAGCATATATGTCAACCATCCGAAGACCTGGCTGTAGGCCCCAGGCAGAGAGTGCAAAACCAGATTCTTAAGCAACATTCATGACAGAAGTAAGTGCCTCTGGGAATGGACAGATAGGCTGGATTCCCAGAGGAAGTCGGGGCCTTGAATCCAGCCGACTGCAGGCTCCTGGGAGGACACGAGATTTTAGAAGCCATGGGAAGGAAGCGGGAAGCAGCGTGACAGATCAAGGACTCGGGGTCAGGTGGTCCAGGCTCCAGTGGACAAGTGCACAGCCTGGGAGAAAGGCGGATGCTACCAGAGACGTTCCCCTGAGACCTTCCGGCCACCCTCTTGTGTAACCTCAGCATCCCTTTTTCTTCCCCCTGCAGGCGTTCCATGAGCAGGGCATCCTTTTTGGCTACCGACATCCACAGAGTTCCGCCACTGCCTGCCTCCTCAGCCTTTTTCAAATGACCAATGAGACCCTCAACATCTGGACACACTTGCTGCCCTTCTGGTACCTCCCGGCCCCCTTGTCCAGCTGTCTCATGCAGAGCCTGGGAACCGGGGCTTCATTAAACACAGCTGGGGTGGGGCAAGCTGAGGTTCCGTGCTGGAATGTGGGGGACTCCCCCCGTGGTGCATGGGTGTGGAGCCGGGGCGTGTGGGTGAGCTCTAGGGCACGGATTGCCATAGAATTTGAGGGGCTCCTGCAGCTCCCCAGTCTTTCCCTGCTCCCTGCTTCAGGGTCTGATTTGAGAGCATTGTCTTATTCAGTCTTAGAGGCTGTCTGAGTCTTCTAGAAGCCCTGGCTAGCACTCCCTAGCTTGAATAAGTCACCTCTCTGGGCTTTGCATGTTGCCATCTGCGGAGCAGGAGCGAGAGTCTGCACTTTTCCCAGGGTTGCCCCAAGGGTTATCAGAGGAGATGTGGGAAAAGGTATCGGGCACAGAGCTGTGGATGCTCATGGTCACTCTGGGACCACAGCCGCTGTGAGACACTTGGTCAGGCAGCACTTGAACAGAGCCAGCCAAGAGAATGAATGCTCTGGCAAGCGCATGCATACAGGTGGGAACTGCCAGGGAGGTGAGGAGCGACCTGGCTTAGAAAGATGGGGGCCGAAGACCAGCTTCGCACACCCGGTGCCTGGGCATAGCGAGCGGCAGGTAGAGATGGGATCATAGTATGTGAGAGTTGGCAGGACCTCGGAGGTCACACAGGCCACCAGCCCCCTCACACCGCCACCAGCTGACACAGATGCGGCCCAGAGAAGGGCGCGGCTTGCTTATATCTCATGGCAAGTTCTAGCACAGGCTAGTTTCTGGACTTCCCTCTTCCGATTGTATTGAGGACCAGAGAGAGTAGGAAGGACCCCAGGGTGTGCTGCAGGCGGAGAGGGGCCCGAGGAAGGAGACCTGCTCAGCCGGCAGTCAGACCCGGGCCAAAATGTGCAGAAGGCTGCTTGTGCCAGATGCATCAAGGGCAGGGAAGAGAGAGCCCAGGCTTGCTGTGGGATGGGACCACCTGCAAAGAAGCCCTAGGGCCTGCAGCCTGGCCAGGAAGGCAGCAAGATCTGCTCAGGGAGGCTCTTTGTCGTATTAAATTGAAGTAAACCTAGATAAGGGCTTCCCTGGAGGCTCAGTGGTAAAATCTGCTTGCCAGTGTAGGAAACACTGGTTTGATCCCTGGGTTGGGAACATCTCCTGGAATAGGAAGTGGCAACCCACTCCAATATTCTTGCCTGGGAAATCCCATCATGGACAGAGGAGCCTGGCAGGCTACAGTCCGTGGGGTCACACAGAGTTGGACATGACTGAAGCGACTAAACAACAACAAAATTTAAGTAAAAAGTCTAAATGCTAATACGTTGTAGCACTGCAGAAGGGAATCGAGTTATCTTCCTGTGACCCCTCTTGTCCTCTCTGGAGTGGCTGGGGTGACCTGCTGCTTGTAATCCTCCCAGGACGCTTTTCTAGAGACTCGAGCATCTGTGATGCGTGTGTGCCCCCAGCACCTGCTTCCCTCCTCCCTCTGCTCCTCCCTTGCTTCTGCCTCGAGATCTCCGTCTGACCCCCACACAAGCCTTTTGTGTGGCTTTTGTACAGCTGTGTGGCGTTCCATTTTCTGGATAAACGACAGGTGACTCAGGCTGTTTTGAAGTCTGTGTCACTACGAAGTACCAGCCTGACCGTCCCTGTTGGTGGGGCTTGCGTTGCTGCATGCACATGCCTTCATAGTCATTCTACACCTGAGCCACGCTGGCCGCAGCGCCCCACTGGGCCCGACGCCCCTGCACCGCCAGGGCCCTGGGAGTGCAGCACGGAGCAGCAGGAAGGGCTTGGGAGAGCAGGAGAAAGATGCCCCAGGGCAGTAGGACTCGGGGATAATCCCGAGATGGTAAAAGGATACGTTTTGAAGAACAGCAGAGGGAACAGATCACAAGCGTGGGCACAGATCACAAGTGTAGCCAGAGGATTGAGCGATGCTCCCATGGTTCCCCATGAAGAGCTTTTAGTCCCTTCCCTGGGGGAGTTGTGGGAAAGGGACCTGACTCTCTAGGAGTGGTTCATGGAAGCGAACAGCTTCTGCAGGAAAGACCCCCTCACCTGGGTTATGGGTTGGGCAGATCTGACGTGGATCTGTGTTGTGTTTCTGTAAGAGACGAATCTGGAGGTCTAGGCTTGGCTGAGACTGAGCCTTGGGACCAGGCCCCTCAGAAGAAGAGATGGTGATGTTAGTGGAAGAACAGCATGGAAGAGGGGGGAGAAAATAGTCCTGTTGCCTTCTAGACTTTCCAGACAGAGGGGTTGTTTCTCTTTGAGGGGTCTTCCCACAAGGGGAGACTGACCAACCATGGAGAGAATGACAAGGCCAAAGTTGGATCCTATGAGGAATGGCTGAATGCACTGAGGTTCTTTAATGTGAAGTTCAGAGAGGTGGGGAGGGATTATGAAGACAGTGGTGAGATATTTGATGGGTTTGTTGTCTGTGGTGCTGATAGGGAGAACTAGGACTGATCCAGTGGAGAGAAACTCCAGGGAGACAGATAGTAGCTCAGTGAAACTTTCAAACACTCAGAACTGTCTTTGGAGGTGGTGAGCTCCCCGTCCCTGGGAGCATGCAAGCCAAAAGTGGAAAGTCACTTGGGCAAGAAGCTGTAAGAGGGATCTGTCACCACATGCAGAATATGCAGACTGGACCATTGCCCTTCCTGTATATGTCCAAACAGTAAGGACCCCACTCACTCTTCCTTGCCCCTGGCATGTCAGCAAAGTGAGACCATGTAGGGGCTGGTCATCCCAGGGGAAGGGCAGGCAGGCAACAGTCAGGTGAAGGCAGTAGGAGGAGCCCTCACCCCAAAGGTTGAGGGTGCACCCCTGTGTTCCAGGTTCTTCTCGTGGAGGTTTGTGAGCATCCTGCAAGCGACGGATGTCCTGAACGACAGCTACTCCTGGCCTCTGCTGGTGTACATGGGCGCCAGCTGCTTGTTCCCCCTGGCGTCCAGCTGTGCACACACCTTCAGCTCCATGTCCAGGAACGCCCGCCACATATGCTACTTCCTGGACTATGGTGCCGTCAACCTCTTCAGCCTGGGTGCGTGAGGCCCTGCTTCTGTCCCCCAAGACCAAGCCACCTGCCCCTTCCCCTGGGAGCTGAGGTCACTGCGAGGCTCTGCTGAGCTTGCAGAAGGGTCGCTGCCATGCCAGGGCCCCTGCCCGGGTGCCTGATGAGGGTTTTAAAAGAAACTTGTCCAGAGGTGTGCTGGCAAACACTGAACAACTGGCTCCCTGGGGACAGAAGTCCCAGTCTGTGGTGATGGCTGATAGCTATGGTGTATGTACACCCGCCATGGCCGGCTTCCAGCCACCCACCCTGACAGCAGGGCCCTGAGCTGCGGAGTATCATTACACCCATACTATAGATGAGAACAGTAAAGGTCAGTTACCCAGATAGCGCAGCTTGTAAATGGCAGAGCCAGGGCCTGGGAGCCTCAGGGCCCCTGCCTGTGGCTTCCTCAAGTCCCTGGGCCTGGATCCACCTCCCTGGAGCTCCTGCAGTGATTCCCTCATTTCCACTCCTCACTGGGAAGAGCTCCCTAGGGACAGTCCGTGCCTCTTCCTCATCTGGTTTTCCGGTCCGTAGCTGAGAGTCTGACTTGGGGGGGGAGGGTGTTCAGTAAACCCGAGAGGAAGGTCTAGTCAGTTGAGAGAGGCTGGGGGTCCCCCTGGGGCTCCCTTGCCTGCAGCCACCTCTCCTCCCTGACCCCATGGAAACCCCCAACCCCTGGAGGGTGGCGTTTGCTCAGCTTCCTCACTGGTGTCCCGCTGTTCCCCTCCCATGCAGCCCTCCCGTGCACGTGCGCTTTGACTAGGCTCTGGCCATTTTAATCCCCTGCTTAAACTCCTTCGGTGGCCCCCATTGCCTGAAAGGGGATGTTCACTTTCATTGGTCTGGCATCCAGCGCTGTGTCCTGCTCCTGTTCCCAGGAAAGCCCCCTCTGCCCCCAAGCACCAGTCGGAACCTCCAAAGGGCCAGCGCCTTTGCTGCGCACCCACCCATCCTCAGCACCCACCTCACCCTGCCACCTGGAGGCTCTCATCAGCTTTGCTTCCCACTGCAGTTCTGGCAGGCGCTGGGGCTCCCTCGCTCATGTCGCCCATGGAACTTGGCCCCAGCCGGTATATACAGACCGCATGCCTCTGGGGCCACGTGGGAGCCTCCCCACGGTATCAGGCCGAGAGAAGGGTCTGTCTGTCCTCCTGCGGGCCGTTCCCAGCTGGCATCGCACAGGCGACCTGCATGAGTGGGAGCGCTGTCCCAGGAGGTGGTGATCCTTGGCCCTTACTGCCTGTGGGACCCTGGGCACGTCCCCCAGCTTCCCTAGATCTCAACAAATAGGATCAAAGGTAGAGGCTGAACTTGCATGGCTTGAGGCCTGCTGCAGCTTTGAACTTGGATTCCAAGTTCTCTTTATCTTTGGATAACAGGTGACCTTAGACCTGACCTTAGGCCCTAGGCTGACAGATCTGTGGCTGCCTCTCCCAGAGGGACCTCGGCCTGGAGAGGCCCTCTGGTCCAGGCCCCTGGACACACCTGCCCGCTTTGAAAAGGACAGTGCTGGTCCCTGTTCTTTTGAATAAAAGCTGCAGCAGGCAGGTGTCTAGAAGGTCCTTCAGTAACCCTTCCCTCACAAACTCCGAAGCCTAAAACCACACAAACGCCGAGGCTAGCCCCTCATGCTCGGTTTCTTAGCTGGCCTGGCCCGCAGCCCCCTGATGTGACAGCCCCCCTTCAGCAAGGGCTCTCCCTGCCCGCACCGCTGATTATTCCACAAGGAACACCCGTGTCATCATCTCAGGGCAAAGCCGGGCACACTGGGGTGTCATCAGGGACCACAGCATGAGGTTAAAAGCAGGGACTGTTGCTGCGCTGCCTGTGTTTGAAGCTTGGCTTTGCTGCTTTCTCACTGTGTGCCCCTGGGTGGGTTACCAAACCTCTCTGTGCCTCTGTTTCCTCATCTGTAAAATAAGCATCAGTTGCAGGACTGATGTCCGAGGGTGGCTGTAAAGATTGTAAGAGTTAATACCTCTCAAGCCCTTGGAGCAGCACTGGGCTCCCAGAACGGTTCTCAGGGTGGGATCCGGGTGGGCAGGGAAGGGAGACGGGGACCTATAGGCTGCGGGGGGGGGGGGGGGTGGGGGGTGGGGCGGTGATGGCATAGCGTGGGTGGGGTGCAGGACGGCTCAGGGTCTGTGAGGGTGAGGGGGGCTCAGCCAGATGCAGGGCGGGGTGGTCTTCCCAGGGCGTCCAGACAGTGCTGAGTCCTGGCTTCTTGCCCATGGCTGGGTTTGCTCCCCCAGGCTGTGCCGTCGCCTACTCGGCCTATGTTTTCCCGGACACGCTGGTGAGCACCACCTTCCATGACTACTACCTGACCCTGGCCGTGCTGAACACCATCGTTAGCATCTGGCTCTCCTGCTACTCCAGGTACCCGGCTGCTCTGCCACAGAGGGCGAGGGGCGAGGGGCGGGTGGCAGTGGAGTGCGGGGCTCCCCAGACTGCCGGAGGGGACCGCGGAAGAGGTGCTCGGGAGCTGGGGCTCAGTTCCACACAGACTTCCAGGAGCTGGGCGGGACCAGCTTCACAGGCACACGGCCTGTGCTGGTGCTCAGGGCTCCATGATCGAGAGGGCGTCACACTTGTCTAATGCCCCGCTGTTGTTGTTTTGAAACACTTAATGAGTTTTGAACAAGGGGGGGTCCCGTACTTTCCTTCTGCCCTGCAAATGATATAGCTGGCCCTGTTGCTGAACGAGTCACTTACCCTCCTTGAACCTCAGCTTGCTCATCTATAAAATGGGCTCAAGGGAGTTCCCTGGCAGTTCAGTGGTTAAAACTTGGCACTTTCCCTTCTGTGGACTGGGCTCAATTCCTGGTTGCGGAACTAAGATCCTACAAGTCATGTGGCTTTGGCCAAAAAGAAAAAGAAAAATAGGGTCAACACAGCTACCCTGTGAGATGGATGTAATATATCCAGAATACTTGGCACAAGCCTGGCCCAGAGGAGGCACAGCATAAACGGGTGGTCTGCTAGTAGGAACTGAGAGGGGCCTGCCTTTAGCCACAGGCACACCTCAGAGATACTGCAAAGATATCAACTTCGCAGTAGGCAAGTCATTGAACTTTCTGGTTTCCCAGTGCATATAAAAGTTATATTTATACTATAGTCTATTGACTGTGCAATAGCATTATGTCTAAAGAAACAATGCACACATCTTAATTTAAAAATATGCTATTGCTTAAAAATGCTATCATCTGTCAACACGGGGTTACCACAAACCTTCAGTTTGCAGAAGCCACAATAAAGCAAAGTGCAATACAACAAGATATGCATGTGTGTGATGCATAGATGATATTCAAACATCTGACACATCCCCAGGGGAACCATGATGGCCATGAGTCATGCCCAGCTCACTGGCTCGAATTCTTTTTTTTTTCCTTTCACTCAAGGAAGCTCACTGGGATGTGAGTACAAGCGGGCACTTTTTAGGATAACTACTCTGGATTATTCTTGGTAAAAAAAACAAAGTACCCAAAATGACTGAGGAAGCCTCTCGAGTGATGGTGTTTTCGGGTAACATTCCTGTGTAGTGGTGCCAGGTGCTGGGGGCCGTCCACGGTGGGTTAGCAAGAGCTCCTAGGAAGGCTGGCGGTCCTGACCATCCGCGCCCCCAGCCTGTGTCTTTCCTGAGCCATGGCCTTGTAGCATTCTTATTCCTGGCAGCCGTAGCTCTTCCCTCCCCAGGAGAAAACCTCAGGGGTCGGAGTGGCGAGGTATGCTTCTGCAACTTCCCCACAATGATTTTGGCTCCAGCTTTCTTTGGGGGACATTGGGTTTTGTGGGACCCAGAGGTAGGCAGATTTTCCAAACTTGACAAGCTGCTTTTCTTTAAAAGTCAAAGAGGAGAGCCTTAAACAGCATCAGGAATGCTTGCCCCAACTTGCCTTCCCCTCACCTGTCCTGAGGCAGGTGGGCAGCGTGGAGCTGCTTTCCATGGGGGTGAGTCTCGTTTGCCGGCTCAGTCTCAAGCCTGGGTTTTGTGTTGCTTCCCCTCGTGGGAAGGCCTGGGGTGTGAGTGGGGGTAAACCCCTCTCTGGGGGAATATGGAGATGAGCATGGCTCAGTCCTTGCCCTCACAGAGTGCCCCATGCAGTATAAGCAGCAGACTGCAGACCTCCAAAATGTCTAGATTGAGCCAACGTTTCCTTTAAAGGCCAGAGGAAAAGGCTTTTTCTTTTTTTTTTTTAAAAGCATGTAGCATTACAGAATATAACATAAGCAAATAATGGTAATACAAAACGACACCTACTTGGATAGCCAGGGTTCTGTGAAGCAGCCTGAGAATCGAGTATTGAGGAAGGTTGAACACTTTAGCTGGAGAAGAGGGAAGGGCATTTTGGACAGAGCCGAGAGCCTGGATAAGGGTGAGGGCCTGGCGAGGATGGGCCAGCACTGGGAGACAGCAAGGAGCTTCAGAGTTGCCAGAGCCTGTGCAGCTGGCAGGGGAGGGGGATAGAGGCTGGAAGAGCGATCCAGAGGTGGGGGATCGGAGGCTCCTCGTGTGTCCTCCAGAGGACTGGCCTTAGGCTCAGGAAGGACAGTAAACTTCCTAGGAAGACAGTTCTGTGGGCTCAGCTACTGTGCCCTGTGGGACTCAGTGGGGGCTCGGGGAACAGGAAGGGGGAAAGAAGCAAATGCGACATGCTTGGAGCCAAGGGTAGAGTGGGCCGTCCCCCTGGGGGCCCGTCCAGCTTCCTCGCGTCTCGTCCTCGCTCCTTCCCGTGTGCTGGTGGATCCTGCTCTTATAAGACCTGCCCCCTTTGTTTTCATTCTCTGTCTCTGTCTTCGGTGTCTGAGGAGGAGGGCTCATGCATGTTTGGGGAGAGACTTGGCCCTGATTAACTGCAGGGGAAGCCATGGAGGCAGGCGAGGGCTGTCTGGAGTCCCAGCTTCACAGACTTGCTGTGTGGCCTTGGGCCAATCATGGCCCTTAAGCAGGGGCCCCTGAGATGAAGTTCCCTGGGTTCCTTCTGTTTCGGCATCTATGATGCCAGCTTCAGTGACTTTTCCAAGGTTTCTCTCCTTGCCTTCTCCCCTGCATCCTCTAGGCCTGCCCCTGCCTCTCCCTCCTGCTGCATCAGTCTGCGGTATGGCTAGGAGTCCAAGAACCACCTCTTTTCCTGAACATAAAAGGACACCGTGGAGCTCATGAGTTGTGCTTTAGTTATCCACATGCCTCCCAGAGTAGTGTGGTCTGAATGGCCTTCATTCCCACACAATACATGTCCTTTAGGTAAATTCTGCGTAGAGCTGGGAGCTTCCCAGGTGGCTTAGTGGTGAAGAATCCACCTACAATGCAGGAGATGCAGGTGTGATCCCTGGGTCAGGAAAATCCCCTGGAGAAGAGAATAACAGCCCACTCTAGTATCGTTGTCTGGAGAATCCCATGGTCAGACGGGCCTGGCAGGCTACAGTCCATGGGGGCGCATAGCGTTGGACATGACTTAGCAACTAAACAACAATCATGGAATTTGGTTTAAAGGAACACGTTCCAGAAAACTGCCTTCTTGTTCTGTAGTGTTTACAGGGGAAATGACAGAACATATGACCTCTCTGTGGCTCTTGGAGCCAGGTAGGTGTGACAGAGACCCTGCCTGCTCATACCTACTGACCACCTGCAAGCCCAGGAAGCATCACCACCCGCTCAGGAATGGTAGTTACACGTGTTTGCTGTACATCACGAGTTGCTGTGGGTACTTTTTCATTCATCCATCCAGGGCATCCCGCAGTTGGATTTTTAGACACATACGCGCTCTGTGGAACACCTTGTGGTCAGTGCCGTGAGGGAAGATGGGTTTTGGTCCCTGGTGGAATGTGAGCCTGGCAGTGGTGCTGCGGCAGCTCAGAGCGGCATGGGGCAGGCCTGGAAGGGTTTGGAGGTCAGAGCCGGAGACGGGAGGCTTAGCAGACAGCGCTTCCCAGACACATCCGGAGGTCAGAGGGCTCAGCCAGATGGTAGACTGCTGCTGGGGTCAAGGGTCAGCAGGTGGAAATGTCCACATTCCTGTTACGTCATCCACACAACAACAAAACAGCCAGAATACCACCCCCCCCGCCCCCACTGCACGTGCACATGCACACACACACACACGCACACACAGCAATAGAATGATGTTTCCAAAGGCCCACTTGTTTCAAGCATAGTTCTGGAATTCACTTGTACGTCTGTCCAGCTTTGTTGCAACAGGATTTATTGGGTTTTAGAGTAGACTGGTATTGTATCCGCGCTTTCTTGGTGGAGGCTTCTCCCGAAATCCAGTGTTTCCTGCCCACCTGATTCTAGGCAGAGGAGGCCTGACTCCCTGACTCCCAGCCCTGGGGGACAGGCATTGCCGAACCAGGCGAGGCTTTGGGGGCGTGGTGCGCTTTGGAGAATGCCTTGGCTCCTTCTCCTCCCTCTCAGAGTCTCTGGCTGTGGCGACACCCTGTGGCCTGACGTGGAATTGCACTTTGGTGGTGGGAGGCCCACCGTCTTTGTGGCTGCTGGCCCTTCTGCCTCTTGTTCTCTGCTGCTCTCTTCTATTCTGCTTTTTCTCCTTTTTCCCTCTGTAGACTCGGCTTGGCAGCTGGAGAGGCTGGTTCGTTTGCCCTTGGGGAAGTACTTTATCAGGCCGGGCGCCATGTCTCAAGTCGCAGGAAATCCATGTTTTGGGGGATGGCCCTCACCAACCACAGCCAGCTTTCTTCCTGTGTAAGTGGCCGCAGAGAGAGCGTGCTTTAAGAGCAAATCTCTTTGCACCCGAAGGTGATAGGCGGTGGCAGAGCGTGGGGAGGGAGGGAGCAGGCTTGCGTGGTCGGGCAGGGTCGGCCAGCGTAGAGAAGGCCCTACGAAAGATGGGCTCTGACTCTTGGAGCAGTGGAAGTGTGTTCCGTTCGCCTCCTGGGGCAGAGGGGTGTCCGTAAGAGCAGAGACTGGGGAGTGGTCTGAGACCTGCCCAAGGGACAGAGTGGGAAGCCGACCAGATGGCCTGGGTGTAAATCCTCGCTTTGCCTCCTATTAGCCCAGCTGATTTTAGGCAAATCACCCAGAGCTTGTCTGTTCTCTCCTGTTCTGTTTTCTGGTACCACGTGGCTACAAGATGGGGAGAGGGAGAGGATGGCTCCTACAACACACACACACAAAAATGCTGCTATTTCATGAGTGTTACTCTGTGCTCTGCACAGCTGTAAGCTCCTAGTGAGCATCATTTGATAAACCCTTGCAACAAGCCCTTAAGGGATTCTGTAGTCATCCCTGTGGTACACACGAGGATTCTGGGGCACACGAGGGTTACATCACGTGCTGGCTGAGATGGTCACAAAGGTCAGGGACTGGACCAGACTCAGGGTGTCCAAGACAAACACTTGCCAGATCGCGACCCTGTGCAGCCTCGCCAATCCCAGGGTTTGTGGTTTCCTCCAAGGCTGGGGTTCTGTTCTGGGGGATGATGAGTTGAGGTCCCTTATTTCTCCTCGTCCTCCTTGAGCTTCTCTTCCTTCTCTGCCCAGTGTCCACAGGGTCAGAAAAGAAGAAGGGACATGCCCATGGGCTTGAGTGAAGTTGAAGCTCATCTCTGGAGGTTATGGGGTTTCTTGGGGCCCATGGTGAACAGGTGTCCCCAGGCTGGGCTGCCAAGCAGATGTCCACATCCTCAGGCGCACTTCTGAGCCAGATGCTGGGGTTGGAGAGCTGAGCAGACCCAGCCCCACCCTTGAAGAGGCTTCCCTGACCACCTGGAGGCAGATGGGGGTATCTCTGCCGTATTCTATGCCAGAGGAGGTGGGCACAGTGGGGCTCATAGTCAGGTGACTGCACTGGCTCATAGAGGATGTGAAGATCCTGCTGGAAGGGATGGACCTGGGCTGGGGGAGCAGCAGACCCTGTTTGGTGGAGAAAGGGTGGGCGAGTGGGCTGGGACAGGGCACCTGGGGAACAGAGGTGAGGAGCAGACCCCACCCCCACCGGACAGTGTGATGAGGGGCAGGACTATCGAGAAGGCCTGGAGGGCCCCAGCACCCCTGGCCTCTTACAGGCGGCCCCATAACAGCCACCCTACAAGCCTCAACACCCTGGTTCTGCAGATCACCTTTGCAGGGGGAGGCTCTGGCCTCACAGTCCTGTGGGTACCAAGGGAGAACCCAGCCCCCCAGTACGATGTGGTACTGAAGCGGGTGCCTGCCCTGCCACCCGGCCCAGCCTGGGAGGGTGAGCTCTCCCTTGCCTGAGCCCCACTTCAGGGCTGTGGTTTTGTGCGGAGCCTCTCCTCCAACTCCCTTGCCCCCCCCAGTGTCTAGCCTGCCATCTGTGCTGCCCATCTCCCGCACCCTCAGCTGCTGCCTACTCCACAGGCTCGGCCCAAGCCAGCTGAGGCCCCAAGGTGTTCCATCCCGAAGGACTTGCCCGTCTTGGTGACTTCCGCACCCCTCATTTTAATGCTGGCTTCCTCTGTCCTTGAACCAGAGGCAGGTGGGGGTGGTGATGAAAGAGAGAAGGAAGGAAAAAAAAAGAGAAGGAAGGACCATGCTTACTCAGTTTCCCCAACCTGGTATTCCTGTGTGTTATTAAATATTCCAGAAATCTCTTGTCATTAAACACCTAATTGTACCCAGGGCTTTTGCAGGGTGATCACCCAGCGACTCTGACTAGTTAAGCATCTCAACCTTTGCAGAGGTGCTGGCCCCAGGCGCCTGTGCGTTTGGGCCCGCCCACGCCCCACAGTCTCCCACTCCTAGTGGCTGCTGGTTTGACCTCTGGAGGCTCTTTTCGGCAGTTAGATAACTTGGCCCTTGAAGGGGTTTTGCTCCATGCCTCCTCCCTGATTTTGGATACCATTGCTTCTTATGGTGCCGGGAGATGGTGCCTCCAAACTCTTTTCACATCTGAGATGGAGCCCTTCCCCTGGGGGCTGGGGGAGAAGTGGAGAGAGCTGGTGGAGAAGCTGCTGGCCGAGGGAGGAGTTTGTGCACAAGTGGTTGTTTCTGTGGGTTACTCGGCCTTGGTTATTTTTAGTGTGTGTGTTATTGACTGAAACTCCTTTTCATTCTCATTTCTCCCCCGTTTCCTTTCCTGATTTAGGTTTTTTGAGATACAGAAGCCCGGGCTCTGCAAGATGCTTCGTGTCCTGGCCTTTGCTTTTCCCTACACCTGGGACTCCCTTCCCATCTTATTCAGGGTAAGGGCCGTGCTCTGACCCCTCTCTGTCTGTTGGCAACACCCGGGAATCAATTGTGTCCTGAGCTCTGGGGGTCAGATGCTGTCCTGGTCACAGTAGAACATGTGGGAAGTAGAGCCCCACGTGCTCCCTTAATGGCACTCGCAGACTAGTTAGACGGCATGAACACAGAGGCCCTGACGGACATAGGCAGCCGCCACCTACCAGGGGCGCTAGGTAGGTGGCTCTAGGAGATGCGTCAGTGGCCAGGGCTACCTGGAGGCTCAGGAGCAATCTCGGAGGGCTGGGCAGGGGAGGCAGCCCTGGGGTTTAGTAGAGTGAGCAGGAGAGTGGGCTCTGGAGGCAAATCTCTAATATTCACTCACTGCAAGACTTGGGGCAAGTTTTCTACTATCTCTGTGTCTTGACCTCCCTCATCTGTAAAATGGCCTGGTAGTAACACCTCCTTGTGTCAGGCTATGGGGAGGATTACATGAGATAATGTTTACAGTGCTAACTGGTGGTGAGAGTCCCATAAATGCATTATTATATATTATCATCAATTAACACAGAAGTAGGGGTGAAGGAAAGCATATGACTGAAGGTCTTAAAGGATGGATGGGAATTAGATGGAGAACACAAAGGAAGAGGGTGTAGGAGGGAAGACAAGAAGAGGGAAAGTTCACGTCCTCCCAGATGGCCATGCGTTCAAATCCCAGCCCCACTGCTCACTGGCTGTGTGACATTAGGCAATGAACATAACCTCTCTGAGCCTCAGTTTCCTGATCTTTAAATGAGGCTGACACCCCCTCCTTCACAGGCGGGTAGAGGAGGGGTCATCAAATAAGCAGACCTGATGGGCTCAGCAGTTCCAGGCCCAGGCCCCGTGGGTGGAGGCAGTGTAAGAGTCTGATGCCTGAGGCCAGGATGGCAGCGCCCAGGGCCGAAGGAGAGGGGTCGGGCTGGCTCCACCAGCTGAGGCACTGAGGTTGTGCTCTGTGCTCAGCCCGTGTGGGTCTGGGGAGACCCAGAGAGGGGGATGCAGCCCACTCCCTTGAATCCTTCCTCGAGGACACAGATCACACCCAGGAAACCAGCGCAGGGAGAACCAGCCAGCCCCACAGGCCACCAGAGCAGACAGCACAGGCTCACGTTAGGATGAGTGCTGGATGCTCCTGGCACTCGGCCACATCAGACGCTGGGCAGTGGGGAGGAGAGGTCTGACCCTGAACGGTGCTGTGGCTGAGCCCACAGGCTCTGCAAATCAGCCTGACTTTACTCATTAGTGGTTGGCAAGTCACCTTCCAGCCCAGTACTCTCATCTGCAAAATGGGGGAAATGGAGTCTGCCCTGTGGTCACTGCTGAGGCTCGATGAAATGATGCACATAGAAGGCCTGGCCTAGTGCCTTCCGTAGGTGGTGGCTGCCGCTATTTTTAATAATCGTACAAAACCATACCAAACTCCAAACCAGGATAATGTCCGTAATGAATAGTTTTTGATGACTCAGAAGGCCTTCCAGGAATTCCTAGGCCTTAAAACCTTAATTAAGAGCGTCAATTCAAGGCATGTGCTGGTTAAAAGTGAGTTCAAGTGTGAATGGGCCATTTTTTAACTATACTTACATTTTAGCCCCGGGGCTGGGGGTGGGGCAGGGTAGTGATATATCTAGCAAGATTTTTTTTTTTCCTTTCCTTTTCTCTTCACTTCTGTTGTTTTCCTTTCCTTCCTTCCTTTCTTCATATTTTGTAACTAAATAACCCAAAGGCTCTCATGAGCATGCAGGAGGTTAAAATACACTTACCTTAGGTCTCAGTTGCTCACACCCAGAACAGGAAGCCTGCTCACACAGGCCCTGTGAGGTCCCTTTCCAAGCACAGATGCCGGGAGGGAACGGCCTTGGCGTCAGACCTCCTCTCGAGACCTGATGTTTCTTTCTTTCTTTAAGCTTTTCATTTTACCTTGGAGTATAGTTGATTTGCAATGTTGTGTTAGTTTCAGGCGTCCAGTAAAGTGATTCAGTGATAAACAGGTATCTATCCTTTTGCAAATTCTTTTCCCGTTTAGGTTATTACAGTATTTTGAGCAGAGTTCCCTGTGCTATACCGTAGGTCCTTGTAGGTTATCCGTTTGAAGGCTTGATGTGTCTTCAAATACCTGCAGGTGTTCCTATTCCCCGGGGAAAGTGCGGAGAACGAAGCCACGTTGTACCACCAGAAGCACGTGGCCATGACCCTCCTGGCCTCTTTCTTCTACTCCGCGCATCTGCCAGAGCGCCTGGCCCCTGGACGCTTCGACTACATCGGTGAGCGCGTGGGGGCCCCGCTGCCCAGGGGGCGTTCCCACCCCTGACACGAGCGCATGTAGTTGCCAAGGGGAGGCGGGGGCAGGGTGAGAAGCAAAGCCTCAGGAAGTTCTCCAGGCCCAGACCACGGTGAGCGAAATTGCCAGGAGACAGAGGTCAGGATGTACACAGACTGTGGATGCCGAGGGAGGGTGGTGGGGGATGGAGAGAAGGTGGGTCTAGGGTTCTAAAGCATTTCTGGCGGGTATGGGGACAGGAGAGTCCTATTATTACCTCGAATGGGAAATCCCATTTTTAAGTGACCATGGAAGGCAGCTGTAAAGAGGAAGAGGAAAGATGGGGTACAGAAGGCTCTGAGGGTATCAGCCGGCGGGGGGCAGTGCCAAGGAGAGGAAAGAGTGTTTCACTCAGGCGGGTGTGATGGTGCCAGGAATCGTGGTAGAGCAGTGCTTCCCAGCCTCAGCAGTTCCCAGCCTGGATGAGTAGTCTCAGCCTCACCTGGGAACATGTGGATCTCAGCCCCCACCCCCCGAGACATCCCGTTGGGGTGGGCCCAGCACTCTCTCAGAAGCCGAGTGATTCTCCAGGTGAGCCTGAACATGCTCAAGCCAGAGAAGCCATGTGGTGAAGAGGAGGCGTCAGAGTTACAGGGGTTTATACCTGCTGGCAGAGTTCCTTCCTTTCTGTCGAGAGACGTGGGTAGCGCTGTGGAACATGTCTCCTCCACCCTGGTTCTGGGACTGGCTGGAGGAGGGACCCTTGTCCATTTCTGGTGAGGCTGAGGGCTCCTGGGGTGAGAGCTCCTTGGATAAGCCACCTTGGAGCTCTAAGTCCTCACCCCCAGGTGGCGAGCAGGAACCTCAGTTCTCCCCAGGCCCATTTTGTCCATGAGTTTCCATCTTCTACCCAAGAAACGTGGCCACATTTTGCTTTGACAAGAGTTTCATCTCCTTTATTCCTTCTCCTCTGCCAGAAGGGATCACAATGAGCAAAGTGGTTAGAGGGCAGATTTCAAAAAAGGAGGGAGATGTGAGGGCCAGGGGATTGGAACCTGCCCAAGGAGCCTGCCCAGCATGTCCACCTCCCTAGCCCCAGCCCAGCCGGAAGAAATAGAGCTGATCATGTACAAAGTCTGGGGTCGGCAGGAAAAACAAATAGACACTGGGCCTTATTTTGCCGACTCTGGCTTCTTAATAACATTTTATTTGCTCACCTCTATCCTGTCTTTTTGGGCCTAGAGCAGAAAGACACTCCACTGGGAGGATATGGCAGAGATGGCAGATAACGACAACATCTTAAACAAGGGCTTTGGAAAGATCTCTGTCCTTAAATAACAGAGTCAGCCAGATTTTGAGCTTCCTCCCCAATGCCCACAGGAAGCTCCTCCCTATTCCTGCCAGACGGGAGTGTTGACATCACTTTTCCCGCTGCAGGCCCCTTTCACATCTGTCCAGTGCTCTTGGCTCTTCCATCTTTTTGTCTCCTGCCCTAATGGAGATGGGTTGGTGCCTCAGTTGGTGAGCGCAGCTGGTCACTTCCTACTGCTTGGCCCTGTGTCCTTGGACAGTACGGTTTTCAGCTGGATAAGGAACCACTTCTGCCGCAAAACACACAGATTTGGAAATTGTACACAGCCCAGTGGTATGGCTTGAGTGAGGGAGGGCTGGCCCTTCCAGGCACAGTATCTCCCTGGAGGATGCATCTGGGCTGCTGGCAGCTCCTTGTCCTAAGGAAGTCGTTGGTCACTCATTCAACTTTACTGCATCTTCATTCCCGATTTGGCTCTTGCTCATTAGGGCAGATGCCCAGCCTGGTCCCTTCCGTGGACACATTTATTGAATCCTTACTATAGGATAAATCCTGGGGGTACAACACTGAATTCTTTTTTTTTTTCTTTTTAACTGAAGGAGGGTCCTTATTTAACTCTTGTATTAGTTTGCTAGTGCTGCCATAACAAAGAACCGCAGGCTGCATGGCTGATACAACAGAAGTTTATTTTCTCATAATCCAGAGGTTAGAAGCCCAAGATCAAGGGTTGGCAGGGTTGGTTTCTTCCAAGTCCTCTCTTCTTGGCTTGCTAGGGGCCATCTCCATTTCTTTTCACCTGATCTCTCCTCTGTGTACGTGTACATCCTAATCTCCTCTTCTTATAAAGATACCAGAGTGGGTCCCATGCTAGTGACCTCGTTTTAACTTAATTGTCTTTTAAAAACCCTATCTCCAGATACGGTCACTTTCTCAGGTACTGGGAGTTAAGACTTTCAACATGTGAATTTGGGAGGGGGAGGTACAATTCAGCCCATGAAACATGTGGTCTTCTCATCTTACTCCTGGTTTCTGTGGACTGTCCCCCGAGGCAATCCCCAGCCCTGGGCAATGGACTCCTTTTCTCACCAGCTACCAAGTCAGTATCCCCTGCGTACTGGAGCCTCCGTCCACTGGGCTCCCACCCTCTGGGGATGCTGACCGGGGTCCTGTGCGGTATCAGAGAGGAAGAGCCCCTCATTGTGTCTGGGATTAACCAGCAGTAGGGAGAGGAGCATCTCATAAGTGGCCAACAGGAAGTCTGGCTGGCTTCCCCTTTGGTATTGAAGTCAGAATCAGACCTGACTGGTAATAGCTCTCAAGAGGTAAACTTCAGAACTTTCTCATGTGAAAAACAGGACTGGTGGATAAGTTGTTTTGAAAATGGATTTGGTTTTCTCTGATGGCCTTTTTATTTTTCTCATAAGATATTAAAAAAAAAAGATATTTAAAAAATAAAAACTTGAAAGTATATATCACATATGGGCTTCCCAGGTGGTGCTAGTGGTAAAGAATCCACCTGCCAGTGCAGGAGACACAAGAGTCACGGGTTTGATCCCTAAGTTGGGAAGATCCCCTGGAGGAGGGCATGGAAACCCACTCCATTATTTTTGCCTGGAAAACTCCATGGACAGAGGAGCCTGGCAAACTGCAGTCCATGGGGTCGCAAAGAGTCAGACACAACTGAGCAACTGAGTGTGTGCATTATACATAACATAATACCCTAATTTCAAGTGTACAATTCAATCTTTTTTTTTTTAATTTACCACATTGTGTAACCATCACCGTATATGAGTTTTAGAACATTTTCGTCACTCCAGTAAGATCCTTCCGACCCATGTACTGTTAATTCCAACTCCTACCCCCTACCCAAAACAACAACTAGTCTATTTTCTGTCTCTATGGATTTGCCTTTTCCAGACAGTGGGTATCTTGTATCTAGCTTCTTTTACGCCACAGAGTGTTTTTAGCACACAAGCCATAGGGTGTTGTCAGTATCCATTCCTTTCTCATCGCTGATTTTGGTGGCCTTTTGTGTATTTGCTTTAGGTCACAGTCACCAGCTGTTTCATGTGTGTGTGATCCTGGCCACGCACATGCAGATGGAAGCCATCCTTCTGGACAAGACTCTGAGGAAGGAGTGGCTCCTGGCCCACTGCAGGCCCCTGTTGTTCGCCCAGATAGCCGGAGCCATACTTCTATGCCTCATCTTCAGCCTCAGCAACATTGTTTATTTCTCAGCTGCCCTGTATCGGATTCCCGAGCCGGAATTACATAAAAAGGAAACCTGATTCACACCATAAGCTTTTCTTACCAAACATCAGCATTAAGCTACAACATCCTAACTACCATAAGCAGTGGCACGGTCCCAGTTTACAATGGCCTAAAATATTTATAATGCTTGATATCTTGGCATTTTTGAGCGGGTTCAAGTCAATGAGGTATTTAACTGGGGACATTTCTCTAGATGTGCATTGGATTCTGTAAGTACTATTTTAAAAGGGGGACGTGGGTTCAAGTCAGTCCTCATTCATGCAAATCATTATTTCATTTAGCTTTTAATTTATTTAAGGTGTGTTCTCCAATTCTATTTAAACAGTTGGATTAGGCATACCACCCGTATAGCTTTACTATTAATTAGTTGGATTAAGCTTTACTGCCCTTGAAGTATTACTCTTGGAAAATGGAACACGCTTCATCTGATGAGATTCATGTAGCAAAGCCTCTCCTGCCACAGTGGAAGAGGATGAGCTGGGAAGGTCAGTCTGGGAACCTGAGAAAGCAGAGATTGAGTCTGTGGGAGCTGTGGGGACTGGGAAGGCATTCCAGAATGAAGAAACCTGGTTTGGGGAGGGGCCTTCTTCCTTTCCCCACCTCGTGAAGGGAATGAATTGAAAGAGCCATTTTTTCCCACAAGTCCATTCTGCTTCACCATGCAAGGTTCCCATGTCATTATGGACTTGGATTTTGTTAAAAGTTCACAGCCTGTGGCTGGGTGTCATATGTTCTGTTTTGCTCTGTTTTCTTGTTGCCAGTTTGATGCTGTGAAGTATTATGCAGCACAGGTAAAGTGTGTTACCCAGAGGGCACTGACTGAGTTAATCCCAATTGGTTGTACTCATCTATACTCATCTATCACCTTTTAACCAATGACATCACACTATTTGGGGAGGTTATACATTTAATGTTGCTTCAGCATTTCATATGTGCTGCAGAATTTAATGTTCATGTGCAGAGGATACTAAAGACTTTGCCAAAGGGAGGGAAACACTTGGTGAGCTTGTGATAAATGTAGATCCTCCAGGCGAGTCAGGAGATGCTGCTTTACTAGTTTAAAATGTTGGTTTCCTGCAGAAGGTCTGTACTGGAGCAAGTTCCCCAGGTGATTGTCAGGAGGGCGATGGGCCAAACTTGCAGAAATGCTGGTGTCACGAACTCCAGAATGCACAGGGCCTATCAGCTGTGTTTTGATTGGTCTAACTTTCAGCAGCTCACAACCTAAGGCTCTGTCCTCTGCTTTCTACTCTGTGGAGTACTAAAACACTGAATATTTTCTCATCTGTTGCATTACTCATCAAAAGTTCAGTATTTCATGGTGTTTTCATAGAGTACAGAAATGCTGATGCAAAACAGTTTTTAACAGAGGCCCATCACTCCCTGACATGCACTTGCTAACGACTTAAGGGGCCATCCATCGCAATACAGGACCCTCTTCTGCTGACTCAGGAACACCCCCGTTTCTTAGAACACTGCCTATATGGTTAACTGGCCCAGACATTTGAATGACCTTGTAAGTAGCTCATCAACTAATCCTCTGAAGACAAGTAGCAATTTATATCGGATATGAGTGGTCAAAAAATATGATTTCATTAGTTTTATTGTCTGTTTACTTCCTCTGGGGAAAGTAGACTGATAAAATTATATAGGCTGGTAAATTTGTGGTACATTAATTGCAAGCTGCATGACAAAATTTGTCTTTTTGGCAAGAGGTTGACACTATTACTGGAATTTTACCCTACCAGGGGTTCTGGGCTTCCATTTCATCCTACTGTAACTTCAGTTTTATGGTGGACAGAGGTACTAAGTTTACGTACTCCATTTTAGTAATGCCAAAGGCATGAAGGCTTCTTAATTCTCTTGTTTATACAAAGTAACATAAGGTTCTTCGTTTAGCTCAGAAGTAGTTGAAAGATCACTGGTGACTAATTTGAAGGACTTTTAGAATATTTAATCTTTGGTTACATTGCTTTTTCAGCATGCTTAATGATGAAAATGAAATGTTAAATCAACAAAATGAGGCCAAGTGTTTCATAATGTTTTTATACATTTGGTAAACTTAGTCCCATTGTATACTTTTGGACAGTGTTACAATTAAATTTTATAACAGTTTGCAGTACATTGATTTGGAAACTTCTAATGTTGAATGAGAATGTGTTCAAATATATTCATTATCATTAAGTGTTATGAAGTCTAATGTGAATATAGTTTTGCTAAGCCATTCCAGAAATTAAAAAGATTGGCAGTGGGTCAGTTGAAAACCTCACTGGGTATATATTAAAAAAAAAAAAAAGAAAGAAAAGAAAACCTCACTGGGAGGATATCTTTTAATGTGTATATGTATGCTCAGTTGTGTCCAGCTCTTTGCAACCCATGGACTGTAACCTGCCAGGCTCCTCTCTATGCAGTTTTCCAGGCAAGAATACTGGAGTGGGTTGCCATTTCCTTCTCCGGGGGATCTTCCCAACACAGGAATGAACCCAGGTCTTTTGTGGCTCCTATATTGGCAGGTGGGTTCTTTACCACTGAGCCACTTTGGAAGCCTTGTCTTTTAAGGTAGCAGTTCTCATTTTTTTTTTTTTTTTAACATCTCAGTACACTTTGTAGATATACCATATTCCCACTGGTAGCGATTGCTCACCAAGGCCCTGTCTCCTAAGGGGAGAGGGGGAGCAGGCACACTCCTAAAGGGATGTACCTCTTCCCCCTCCCTTGGCTTAAGAAACACTACTCTAAAATGTACCAATCATTTTCATTGTGATAAAACTCAGATATGCTTGAATGAGGCCATTTAGTCACTTGCCTCTTCTTTCAGTCACAAATGGAGAGTTTAATTTTCCTTGTGCAGTCTTTGGAGAGGAACTCTCCTTCTTTCCTAAAGACATGAATTTGTCAGACTTCCCTGATGGTCCAGTGGTTGAGAATCCACTGCTAATGCAGGGGACACAGTGTGATCTCTGGTCCAGGGAGATCCCAGATGCCTCAGAGCAATTAAGCCTGTGCACCACAACTGCCGAACCTGAGCTCTAGAGCCCAGGAGTTGCAACTACTGAACTTCTGAGCCTGAGTGCCCTGGAGTCCTTGCTCCACAGTGAGAAGCCACTGTTATGAGAAGCCTGCGCATCACAACTGGAGAGGAGCCTGCACGCAGCAACAAAGATGCAGTGCGGCCCAAAATAAATAAAATATATTTTAAAAAGAGACAAGAATAGGTCCTTGTTGACTAGAATTAGAAGTGGGATGTTTAGAAGGCTTTTGAATACAAAGTGATTTAGATATTTGGTCTGCAGCAATCTTTCTCAAAGTGTTTTTGTAGAAGGAACTCAGTTCCCAGGAGATAGTCTGAGGAAGGCTTTTGTCAGATGTGTCAGAGAAACCTTTCATTCCCATTTGCTTTGTTTGAATTTGGTTTGGCCGTGGTATCCTTTATATATGAAACACCTGTTAACCCTGTATATCAACACTTTGTTACATATTGTTGAATGCCAGCCTCTGATTTTCCAGTCGACAATCCATTATGAATGAAAAGGCAGAGACCTATTTCCAGACTCAGAGATGTTCTTCCAGCTTATACTAGTGTCTGGTTTTCTTAAACTATATGGTAGGAAAAATAAAATTTATTTATTATAGTAAAGTCCTGTTTCTCCTTTGACTTGGTTATGTTTCACCTACTATGCTGAAAACATATTCACTCATCATGAAAAATAGATTCCTGTATATGTATAGATTGTGAAATCATTCAGTGAATGTTTATTTAGTGCCTGGTATATCTAAAACAAACAGTGTCCTAAGAGTTGGGAATATAGAAGTGAAGAAAACCCAAACTGTCCTTCCCTCATGGAGATGATACACTGGTCAGCCAGTAGGACAAGAGATATAGATAAATTCAGATAATGGTAAGTGCTGGTGGTTTAGATGGTAAAGAATCCACACCCAGTGTGGGAGACCTGGGTTCAATCCCTGGGTTGGGAAGATCCCCTGGAAGAGGGCATGGCAACCCATCCCAGTATTGTTGCCTGGTGAATCCCCATGCACAGAGAAGCCTGGTGGGATACAGTCCATGGGGTTGCAAAGAGCCGACTGAGTGATTAAGCACAGCAGGAAAATAAGCCTGGGGACTTCCCTGGTGGTCCAGTGATTTAGACTCCACGTTTCCACTGCAGGGGTTTGATCCCTGGTCCCGGGAACTAAGATCCTGTTCCTACTTGGTGTGGCAAAAAAAAAGAAGCCTGGTGAGGGAATAGGGAGGGGTGGGGTGAGCCAACCGAGATTGGATAGCCAGTCCGATAAACCGACATTTCAGGAGAAACTTGATGGAGCACTAGACCATTCAGGTATGACCTAAATCAAATCCTTTATGATTATACAGTGGAAGAGACACATAGATTCAAGGGATTAGATCTGATAGTTAGAGTGCCTGAAGAACTATGGATGGAGGTTCCTAACATTGTACAGGACTCGGTGATCAAAACTGTCCTCAAGAAGAAGAAATGCCAACAGGCACAATGGTTGTCTGAGGAGACCTTACAAATTGCTGAGAAAAGAAAGAGAAATGAAAGGCAAAGGAGAAAAGGAAAGATACATCCATCTGAATGCAGAGTTCCAAGGAGAGATACGAAAGCCTTCCTAAATGACCAAAGAAATAGAGAAAATAATAGAATGGGAAAGACTAGAGATCTCTGAGGAAAATTGGAGATACCAAGGGAGTATTTCATGCACAGATGGGCACCATAAAGTATAGAAACAGTATGGACCTAACAGAAACACAAGATGATAAGAAAAGGTGGCAAGTATACACAGAAGAACTGTACAAAAAAGATCTTCATGACCCAGATAACCACGATGGTGTGATCACTCACCTAGAACCAGACATCCTGGAGTGTGAAGTCAAATGGGCCTTAGGAAGCATCACTACGAACAAAGCTGGTGGAGGCTAGTGGAGGTGATGGAATTTCAGTTGAGCAATTTCAAATCCTAAAAGATGATGCTGTGAAAGTGCTGCACTCAGTATGCCAACAAATTTGGAAAACTCTGCAGTGGCCCCAGGGCTGGAAACGGTCAGTTTTCATTCCCAAAGAAAGGCAATGCCAAAGAATGTCCAAACTATTGCACAATTGCACTTATCTCACATGCTAGCAGAGTAATGCTCAAAAATTTCCAAGCTAGGCTTCAACAGTCTATGAACCGAGAACGTCCTGATGTTCAAGCTGGATTTAGCAAAGGCAGAGGAACCAGAGATCAAATTGCCAACATCTGTTGGCTCATAGAAAAAGCAAGAGAATTCCAGAAGAACATCTGCTTCATTGACTACGCTAAAGCCTTTGACCGTATGGGTCACAAAACACTGTGGAAAATTCTTCGAGAGATAGCAATAGCAGACCACCTTACCTGCCTCCTGAGAAATCTGTATGCAGGTCAAGAAGCAACAGTTGGAACCAGACATGGAACACTGGTGTTAGTCAGTCAGTCACTCAGTTGTGTCTGACTCTTTGCAACCCCATGGATTGTAGCCCACCAGGCTCCTCTGTCGATGGGATTCTCCAGGCAAGAATACTGGAGTGGGTCACCATGCCTTCCTCCAGGGGATCTTCCAAACCCAGGGATTGAACCCAGGTCTTCTGTGTTGCAGGCAGATTCTTTACTGTCTGAGCTATAGGGAAGTCCTGGAAGTCCTAACACTGGACTGGTTCCAAATTGGGAAAGGAGTAGAAGGCTAGGAGAAGGAAGTGGCAACCCACTCCAGTAATCTTGCCTGGAAAACCCTATGGACAGAGGAGCCTGGCAGACTACAGTCCGTGGGGTCGCAAGAGTCAGACATGACTTAGTGACTAAACCATCCACCACTACAAAGTGAATATATGCCTAAAGATAATGTCTGAAAAGGATATTTGCCATATACTATTTTGGAGAAGGAAATGGCAACCCATTCCAGTACTCTTGCCTGGAAAATGCCATGGACGGAAGAGCCTGGTAGGCTACAGTCCATGGGGTCTCAAAGAGTCGGACACAACTGAGCGACTTAACTTTCACTTCACTTTCATGCATTGGAGAAGGAAATGGCAACCCACTCCAGTATTCTTGCCTGGAGAATCCCAGGGACAGAGGAGCCTTGTGGGCTGCTGTCTATGGGGTTGCACAGAGTTGGACACAACTGAAGCAACTTAGCAGCAGCAGTAGCAGGATAAGGCTATATATTGTCACCTTGCTTATTTAATTTATATGCAGAGTACATCATGTGAAGTGCTGGACTGGATGAAGCACAAGCTGGAATCAAAATTGCCGGGAGAAATATCATTAGCCTCAGATATGCAGATGATACCACCCTTACGGCAGAAAGCAAAGAGGAACTAAATAGCCTCTTGATGAAAATGAAAGAGGAGACTGGAAAAGCTGGCTTAAGACTCAACAGTCAAAAAACTAAGATCATGGCATCTGGTCCCATCACCTCAAGGCAAGTAGCTGGTGAAACAATGGAAACAGTGACAGACTATTTTCTTGGGCTCTAAAATCACTGCAGATGGTGCTGCAGCCATGAAATTAAAAGGCGTTTGCTCCTTGGAAGAAAAGCTATGACCAGCCTAAACAGCATATTAATAACTTTGCTGACATAGGTCCGTATAGCCAAAGCTATGGCTTTTTCAATGGTCATGTATGGATGTGAGAGCTGGATCTCAAAGAAAGCTGAGCACTGAAGAACTGATGCTTTTGAACTGTGGTGTTGGAGAAGACTCTTGAGAGTCCCTTGGACTGCAAGGAGATCAAACCAGTTAATCCTAAAGGAAATGAGTCCTGAATACTCACTGGAAGGACTGATGCTGAAGCTCAGGCTCCAATACTCTGGCCACCTGATGGGAAGACTGACTCATTGGAAAAGACCCTGATGCTGGGAAAGATTGAAAGCAGGAGGAGAAGGGGACAACAGAGGACAAGATGGTTGAATGGCATCACCAACTCAATGGACATGAGTTTGAGCAAGGTCCGGGAGTTGGTGATGACAGGCAAGCCTGGCGTGTTTCAGTCCATGGGGTCGCAAAGAACGACTGATGACTGAGCAACTGAACTGAAACTGAATTTAATGGACTAAGGACTTACCTGGTAGCTCAGACAATATAGAATCTACCTGCAATGCAGGAGACCTGAGTTTGATCCCTGGTTGGGAAGATCCCCCGGAGAAGGGAATGGCAACCCACTCCAGTTTTCCTGCCTGGGAAAGCCAGGGGCAGAGCAGCCTGGCGGGCTACAGTCTATGGAATGGCAAGAGTAGGACACGACCTGGCAACTAACACTTCACTTCTTTGATGGGCTTTAAGATGCCGACTTTGCCAGCAGGTGGGGGAAAGGATTTCAAGTCTAGAGAGCTGTAAGTGCAAAGGCCCTAAGGCCAGAAGGTGTTTGTCTTTTTGGCAGGATAGAATCCAGGCCACTCATTCCTGAGATAACTCCAGAAGACATTGGCAAGACTTGACTTGAATTCTGAAATTTCTCCTGAACGTTCCTCCTGGGAGATTGCCCAAGGGACTTTCCAATAGCCCCTCGGTATTTGTACGAATTCGTTAACTCTGTAATAAACATTCTTCAACAAATAGCTGTCACACTCATTCTCTCCATGTCAGGAAACGGGTTTCTAAATCTCATTTTACATTTTGCCTCCTCCAGAGTGTGGAACCACTAACTTCAAAGATAATTTAATCCAGCCTTAAAAAAATATGTTTGATGATGTAAAATACACATTTCCAGAGCCCAGATGCTGTATGCAGAAGACCCAGAGTGCGTGCTGGAGGTGACCAAGGTTCTGGAGTTTTGAAGTTTTTATCAAAAGCCCCAGTGGTTTTTAATACTATAAGAGAGTTTAAGCAGCGCTGATATAGTCCAACCATCCCCCCTCTTTTGGACATAATTTCATACTTAAGAAACATGTTGCCAAATAGTAAAAAGAATTCCTAGGTAGTTCTCACTTCCCCCCTTTTGGTATTTATATTACTCTCTAACAGTGAGAAACTTGGCTCCCCTTATCTGCAGTGTATTTAATGTCATTTCAGAACTGCTAATCCATGTCTTCAAAAAGGCCAACTAATTAGAATTCAGTGTTCCAAGTTCTTTTTGTCTTGAGCCTGAGGGCATATACTGTAGTCTAAATAGTCCAACTTGGGTAAGTGATAGCTCCCTTTCTGTGTGAGTATGTTATTCATTTGAAATATGGTTCTGCTCAGATCATCTGTGTTTTTTGTATTGATGTTACACCCTCCCCCAAGTTTGTTGATTTTATTGTTTTTTGAGTAGGTAAGACATTAACATCCGATCATTCATTTTACAGATGGCCTGGGGATGTGAGATTATGTTGTCAAGGCCACTGAAGCCTTGGGTGTGCTGTGTGTTGGGTGCTCGGGGCACCTGGTCTCCACCTTACACCTTTCATCAAGCATTCCAGGCTTTGGTATTTTCTGGTGCTTACTGGTTACTAGGTCCCCACAGCTGGACTTGTTTAGCTGGGAGCTTGGATTAATTATGGTTTCAAATCTCTGTAGTATCAACCCCTTTTCAGTGATTTACATAAGACCCTCCCAGTCCAGTTTGGCAGTTTCTTATCAAGTTAAACTTACATTGAACACAGGACCAGCAATCCTACCCAAGAGAAATGAAAATATCTATGTCTACATAAATAACTTTTACACAAATTATTATGCCAGTTTCATTCATAATTGCCAAAAAGTGGAAACAGCTTAAATGTTCATCAGCCAGTGAATGGGTAGATTGTCATACAATGGAATACTAATCAGCAATAAAAAGGGAAAATATTCCTGAGAGATGCAACACATGGATGAATCTCAAAAAGGTTATGCTGAGTTAAAGAAGAGACATTCTGGAAAAGACAGAAATCTAAGGAAAGAAATCAGAAAAGTGGTTGCCAAGGACTGGGAATAGGGAAAGGTGATTGCAAAGGGGCAGCACAAGGAATTTTTGGTGTGATGGGAATATTATACATTTGACTGTGCCAGTCATTATAGGATGGTGAATGTCAAATATATAGATGGCACAAATAAAAAGGTGAATTTTATTATATGTAAAGTATACTGCAATAAACCTGACCTTCTAAATTTTTATTTATTTATCTTTATTTTTGGCTATGCTGGCTCTTCGTTGCCACGCTTGGGCTTTCTCTAGTTGTGGTGCATGGGCTTCTCCTTGTGGTGGCTTCTCTTGTTGGTGAGCACAGCCTCTAGGGCGTGTGGGCTCAGTAGTTGCAGCTCCCGAGCTCTAAAGCACAGACTCAAGAGTTGTTGCACAGGGCTTAGCTGCTCTGCAGCATGTGGGATCTTCCCAGGTCGGGGAACCCATGTCTCCTGCAGTGCCAGGAGGATTCTTTACCACTGAGCCGCTAGGGAAGCCCAAACCTGATCTTTTAAAAAGCCTCCCAATTCTACCCTCTAGCCTTCTTCTACCCGCCTCTCCCGAACTCCTCCCCTGCTTGGCTCTTTAATTCTAGGGGGAAATGCAAATCTTTAACCAGCTATGGGGAGTGCTTGACCATTTCTGAACAGAGAAATAAGACAATGAATTGGCATTAAAACATTTTCAGTGAACTTTGGTAAGAATATAAATGAGTGAGAAAGAAGAAATTGGTCTGAAGAAAAGCTAGGGGTGATAAATTATAATTGGGTCTTCCATGGGATGTTCTGTGAAGGGATGGGCTCATTCATTCCTTCAAACACACGTGGAGCATCTTCATTGCTAGGCACGGGGGACACGATTGTGTCGTCTAGTCAGGATGTGGGGATAAGCTGGTGGTGGTGGTTTAGTTGCTCAGTTGTGTCTGACTCTTTGTGACCCTATGGACTGCAGTCTTCCAGGCTCCTCTGTCCACGGGATTCTCCAGGCAAGGATACTGGAGTAGGTTGCAATTTCCTCCTCCAGGGGATCTTCCTGACCCTGGGACTGAACCTCCGTCTCTTGTATTTGCAGGGGGATTCTTTACCACTGAGGGAGCAGCAATCACAAATTGGGATGTGAGCTCTGAAGCAAATCAGAGGGAATGACTTGGAGGTGGTGTGCAGAGGACTATGGATAGAGAGCAGGGATCCAGCATCCAGAGCAGGGCCGTGGGCAGAAGATCTGCTGAGAACTGAGGGTCAGGAGGCATTGTCAGAGGAAGGGAGGGAGGAAGGGAGGTCGCAGGGGGAAAGCTGTGTGAGCCCAGTGTGTTCAGGGCACAGAAGGTCATCATGGCTGGAGGGAGACAAGGGGAAATGATAGGTGATGAGCCTGGAGAGCAAGAACCCCAGGGCCTGTTGAGGGTGTCCAGCAGTGGGAACTACTATAGTACTACAAGTAGGGAAATGACATGATCAAATCTGTGATTAGTGGTGAGCTGGCTGCAAAATGGAACCAGGATTGAAAGATGGCAGCAGGGAAGTCTGTTAGGATACTGTTTCAGTCATCCAGACAAGAGATGGTAGTGGTCGAGGGGATAGACAGGAGGGTTTTAAAAGCTATTTAGTTGATAGAAATGTCAAGACTTGGTGACTGTTGGAATAGAAGGAGAGGCAAAAGTCAAAGGTGGTACCTTGGATGGGTGGGTGGATAGATGGTGATGCTTGAGGGACAACAGGTTCAGGAGAAGAGATTAGGATGGTGTTCCATGTGAGGTGCCTGTGAGGCACCCAAGTAAATTCAGCAGGCTGTTGGACATATGGCTCTGGAACTCAGAAGAGCAAACGTGGGTGGTATGTGAGGCCATAGGAATGGTTGGGAGTGCCTGCACAGCTAGTGAACAGCAGGTGAAAAACCTTAAGTCACAATATTTAAGGCAGAAAAAGGAACTCAAAAATGAGGCTGAGAAAGAGGGGCTAGAAAGCTAGGAGTAAAAGCAAAGACACGAGAAGAGAGGAAATATTTTTTAATCTGTTAAGAGGTCAAGTAAAGTAAGGATCAGATAATTTTGGCATCAATGAAACATTGATCTTGACGAGAAGAGTTCCAACGGAAAGACTGAGGCCAAAGCCAGGCTACCGTGTAATTAAGAGGTAATTGGCCAGCAGCCCAGGCCAATTCCTAAATGACGCAGATCCCAACCTCACACCAGCCTTCCCTGGTGTTTCAGACGGTAAAGAGTCTACCTGCAGTGCAGGAGACCCAGGTTCGATCCCTGGGTTGGGAAGATCCCCTGGAGAAGGAAATGGCAACCCACTCCAGTATTCTTGCCTGGAAAATCCCATGGATGGAGAAGCCTGATAGGTTACAGTCCATGGGGTCTCAAAGAGTTGGACACGACTGAGCGACTTCACTTCTTCTTACTTCTCAACCTCACACTTGACAACAAAATTCAGTGGTTCAAAGACTTAAACATAAAAAGGCAATAGGAAAAATATAAGATTAAAGACATTTTTTAAATGTTAGAGTACAAAAGGCTTTTTTCTGGTGTGACATAAAACAGAAGCCACAGAAGAGAAGGCTGTTAAATTTGCCTACCTTAAAATTTTCCCTAAGCTGTCACAAGGCAACATAAGCAAAATTATGAACTATAAAAAATTTGAGCTCAGATTTTGGATGAGGACTAATTTCCTTAATATGTGAAGAGCTTTTACAAATCAACAAGAATACTAACAACCCAAGAGAACAAGGAGGCAAAGGATATGAACACGATTCTTAGAGCAGGAAATACAAATGGCTGTTGAATACAGGCACAGACACCCAATTTCATTTACCACAAAAGAAAATTTAAATTTGTGATTTTTTTTTCATCTATTAGATCAACATCCACAGAAAAGTTTGGTAACATTTTGCTGTCTGAAAAATGTGGAAAAACAGGTCCTCTCGTACATGCCTTGCAGGATTATGCATTTGGACATTTATGGAGGACAATTTGGCAACACCTGTGGAATATTATGCATGACAAGTATACTCTTTAACACAGTACTTCTCTGTAAAATGAATTTCCAAGTTTATCCACTGTAACTATGTAACAGCAAAGATAGGAACCATCTTTATGTGGAACATTATGGGTTGAGGATATTATGTCTATTCTTACTGGTGTCTGATCCTGTAGAAAGTTGAGGAGAACGGGACTACAATTCCATGAAAGCAAAGATATAGGTGCGTATTTGATGGTCACTGGTTTAGGTGTAAAGGTCGAAGTGAGAATCAGTGCATCTTAGAAAAGAGTGGTTCCGGGAAGAGCCAGAAACCAGAGAGGGAGATTCCCGGAAGGACAAAGAAGAGAGAGAAAGGAAGCCAAGATGATGCGATGATCTGGAAGCCAGAAAGTGAGTCTGTCTCTGCCCAGGGTAAAGACCAAGGACTGGACACTCCTGGGTCGGAACGACACTGCTGATCTCTGAATAAATCCTGGACTTGCCCTTCCATTGGACTTACTGGGATATGGGAAAAGAAACTCTCAGTGTCCTCAGAGAATATGGATGGGGTTTATTTCCTAATATCTGAGCCTAGCTTCCCCCTCAGACACCAGGCTGCCAGTGCACTGTCTGCGTCGGTCGCCTAGGAGACGCGCACCACATCCTACTGAGCAGGCGCTTTTTCTGAGGCCACGCCCCTTCCCGCGGGCGGGCGCTGATTGGCCCGTTTGAAATGCGCCGGGCGCGAGCTCACCTGGGCCGTCAGCGGCGTTTCCCGAATTCCTCAAGCTCCGCGCTTGAGCCGCGGAGTTGCGGTGCCTGCGGCCGGTCCCGGAGGCCCGCCGATCTCGTCAACCCCCGACCGAGTCCGGCATCCCCTCCGCGCGCGTCTGGGCAATTCGGAGCCTACTACCATGAAGCCAGCGTGAGTACTGGGCCGCGGAACTGGGGCCGGCGTCTCCCCTCGCCGCGGCAGGTCCCCGGCCGCGCGGTGGGCACCAAGCCCTGTGCCGCCCGGGACCACCAAGCCCCCCTACCGGGACCGCCCAGGGGGAGACGGGCGTGAAGACCCGTCCTCGTCCACCCGGTCTAGCTCCCCGCCTCCCGGAGTAGGGCGCCTGGCTCCCCGCCCTGGCTGCACTCGGCCGGGAAGGGCCGGCCCCACGTTGGGAGGGGCGGGAGGTTTGGGCCGGGACCGCCGCCTCCTATCCTTTCTCTAATTCCCCTTTCCCTCCCTGGCCGCCCGCACCGGCGGTTTGTATTTTGCCCAGTTAGTGCGGGTCGGGGGTCGTCTCGCGGGTGGGCCTGGTGTTGTGTCCTGGGTTTGGGGTTGGGTAGGTGGTCTCAGCCCCTGAAGAGTCCTTGGCATCCGGGCGCACTGCCTGCCTTTCCGAGTCTAATTCGGTAGCCTCGGGGCCGCGACCACCCCAGCTCTCCCCTCGGGTGTAGGCTAGTTACTTTTACTCTGTTCTTTGGTCTCAGACAGCCCCGCCCCCGGCCACAAACGCCAACATTCTTCACGAAGTTGGTGACATTTGCGCCGCAGCCTAATTCCTTGACCGCTACTGGGTAACGAAATACTTGTGCAAAGAAGGTTGACTTTATAATCATCATCATGATGTAGCTAGTCGTTTGCAGAAAACAGCTTGTTTTCTTAAGAGGCTAAAGTCAAAATTTTTATCTTTAGGGAAAAATAAAAATGTTAAGTTTAAGTAAACCTACCATATTATTTTGCACTTTAAACAGGAATTTGATTTGTTTCATTGGGAAAGTGCTGAGAAAGTATTTTAACAACCTGTATAGTCCAAGCCAATAATTTCACTTAGTGTTAAATGTTTATCTCGTCTATAGATAAATGGGGGGGAGGGGGGAGTGTCATACTTGAGAAGTGGTGAAATAAACCAAAATATCTTTTTCTACTGCTGCTACTTAAAAGAGCACAAAATTGCAGTTTGGGGACCACATTTTGTCTGGGAACAAAGGATGATAGTTTTAAGAGTTCAGTAGTCACTTGTTCTTTAAAAATAAAGACATAAATCTTGATCAAAGGGTGGATTTCTCCATCTGCATTTTTATAATTTAGAAATTAATCACTTGGTCTGCCTTGGCAATGGGCTAAGCACAACTTGTGTGCTTTTACGAAATGCCTTTTGAGATAAGTGTGCTCAGTCATCTGTTGAGTTTTCAAATTTGTAATGCCTGTAAAATTGTTGGTCAAGAAAGCAAACCACTTAACACACAGAACTATAAGTAGATATTAAAAAAACCAGGGGTCTATCAGGCAGATCACTTTACCAGTGCTGACCAGGTAATTCCAGATTGACTGGTTTAAGATTCTACTCCTGGGAGTGGTTGGAACTCTAAGTTAGGTATTAAGTCATAATTTGGTGACATGGAGCTTAGCACAGATAACTCCATTTTGGGCCTGTTCTTTCTTTTTTTGGTGCCACAAATGTCTCCTAAGCCAAATTTTAATTACTTTTAAGTTACGCATGTCACAAACACTCTCCTATTAAGGCAGTTTGTACGTATTCATATTATTTGGGGCATAGTGTTTTGGGACTGCTAAAGAGTAATTTTATAACCCCTAGGAAGATTCTCTGTATAGGTTATTTTTTTATATGTTAGTGTTGAACTGAAGTGTTTTTGTTTCTATGACTAGGAGGACTAAGACACCCAGGAAACCACCAGTGAAAAAAGGATCCCAAACAAGTCTTAAAGACCCAGTTGGGGTAAGGTCTGCCTGTGAATTTGTGTATTCTTTCTTCAGTCCCTTTGTGTTTTGTATGCTTGAAAGGGACAGAGATGTGGAAGTGGAATCAAAGAACATTTAGCTAAAAGGACTGTACTAAATTGCTTAAGGCTGGTTCCAGCTTTGAAATTTTGTTTCTGTGTAGGATTTATTAGTCCAGTAAAATGAAGCCTTTGGTTTTCAGTTGCATACTTCCTGTAACTACTTATATTTGAAAAGCTAGATAATGAAAAAATATTCTTCAACTATCTTGGAGATATTCTTTATAGTCTCTGGGATGGGGGAAGCTTTGTGCTTGGATGAACATCTCTCCTATCTTTACGACAGTTATATAGTAACTTACTGCACACTTCAAGAGGAAAGCCCCAAACTCCATGCTATTGGGGATCAAGTTCCATAGACTGGTTTAGAACAGTTTCATTTATCTCATGACTACTCTATGAACTTCACTAGTTTCAGGCTTGGGAACTTTTAAAAGCAAATGGTAAATAAAAAAAAGTTGACTTGCTCTGTTTTTTTTTTTTTTTTTTTAATTTTCCCTTTATTGGCACTGGAGTGTTATCTCTTTATCTGAGTTGTGGGAACCAGATGCTTTGCATATACAGCTAAACAATTTTCTCCCAACCCTATCACTGATTAAGAAGATGACGTTTTGAATCTTGCACTTTAGTATATTGTGTTAAGCTGGCAAGTTTTAACTGACGTCCAATTCCAAACAATCCTAACAGCTTTTGAGATATTTTTCATTGTGTGATATGTTCTTGATTTTTAGAGTTTTCATTTTGTGTGCGTTTAAAATTCTCTCATATCTAATATATCTGTTTTGCATTTGACAGTCAGCAAGTTGGGTAGCAGATTTTTGGCTTCCATAGCTGTTTATATAGCTCTCTTAAGTTTAGATGTCAAATGTTGGTTGATGAATGAATAAAGGAATGAAGGAAAAGTCAGGTAAAAAGTCAACCTTTGTTCTTTAAACACCCTCTTGTATTTTCAGGTGTACTGTAGGGTACGCCCACTGAGCCTTCCTGAGCAAGAGTGTTGCATAGAAGTAATCAATAATACAACAGTTCAGCTTCATACTCCTGAGGGTTACAGACTCAACAGAAATGGAGACTATAAGGAGGTAATTCTGTTTGGAACCAACTGTTTTTAATTGATAGGTTCTTTCTTGAATTGGTTTTCTATTTTTTAAATATGACAAAATTCATGTTTCCACTTTATTGAAAGACTTATTTACTTCAGTCTAACAACCATATTAAAAGTGTCTAATTTCTGGGTTGTATAAACACGCTTTTGGTATACTGAAATTAAAAGATTGTTTTTAGATGATAATTTCTTATACTGGATATTTATTGCTTTTTAGAGCATAAGTTAAGTGAAGTTGCTCAGTCGTGTCTGAGTCTTTGCGACCCCATGGACTGTAGCCTACCACGCTTCTCTATCCATGGGATTTTCCAGGCAAGAGTATTGGAGTGGGTTGCCATTTCCTTCTCCAGAGCATCTTCCCAACCCAGGGATTGAATCCTGGACTCCCTCATTGTAGACAGACGCTTTACCGTCTGAGCCATCAGGATAGTTTAATGTGGAATGATATCTGATTGTTCTAGGCAGTTATATATATATATAGTTCCATGTGTGGAATTGAAGTAACATTTAATAGGCGTTGTATACTTGAATTGATTTCTTATGAAGTGTTTTTATTTTTGTAAAATGTTAAGCAAGAGTTCAGTTCAGTAAACATGTGCTAAGCTGGAGGGTGGAAGGAGACTTTTAAAAATGAGTAAGACAGGCTCCTTGCTTTTATGGAGCTTACAACTTAGTTGGGAGCACAGATGCTAAGCAAGTAATGCTCATAGGTGACAGAGATGTGCTTAAAGAAACGGACTCTGGGAATGCAGGAAAAAAAAGGTTAATTCAGTCTGTCAACTCTTGTAGCTGCCTTTACTCTTTTATGTACACTACTCCAGGGAGATTGTTAGTCAGAAGCCTACCAGTGGCCTCTCTGGTGATGTAATGTGATGGACACATCTTTGTCTTCATTATGATCTGTTTCTCAGCAGCACTGTCCTGTCTTCCCCCTCGAACTTTCCATGTTCTGTCTTTTATCCTTAGCTTTACACACTGATTATATGGTAATAATTTTGGAAATTTTATCTTCAGCCTACATCTTTTGTCTAAATGGAACATCCACTGTTTGGATGCCACATAGGCATGTCCAAAAGAACTCTTGATTCTTTTTCCCCTCTAGATCAGTACTTCCCTGTTTTTTCTTGTCAATAAATAGCACCACCACCATCTATTTGCTCAAACCGGAAACCTTTCTCTTGGGGGCTTTCCTAGTGGCTCAGTTGGTAAAGAATCTGCCTGCAGTGCAGGAGACCTGGGTTTGATCCCTGGGTCGGGAAGAGCCCCTGGAGAAGGAAATGGCAACCCACTCCAGTACTCTTGCCTGGAGAATTCCTTGGACAGAGGAGCCTGGCAGGCTACAGTCCATGGGATCATAAAGAGTCGGATGTGACTGTGTGACTAACTTTCACTTTTCTCTTATACCTCCTCATATCTAGTTCATCAGTAGATCCTATCAGTTCTACTCCAATGTATATCTTGAAACTGTCCTGTTATTTCTGTCTCTACTGCTGCTACCCTTGTCTGAGGTCTGTTATTAATTATGGAGACTAGTGCTTCTCAAACTGTCTGTGGTAAAGAAGCAACTTTTTTATTTTCAGTGCTTTGTGACTGATACTTTTATGCAGCTTTGCCACAAGAAACTGTTACACAGTTGTTAGGCAAAGTTAGACAAAGGAGAACTGGTTTTTAATCTGTTCAGAGTAAGCTCACTGATCACATGCTGGGATGTTGCAACCATGTGAAATGACTACAGAGGTTCTGAGCAATTACTCTCTATCTCTGTAATTACTTCCCCTGGACAGGAGACTGATAGCTTTCATAGGGGCACTGGGCCGCCTGCTGACCATACTTTGAGTGGCATTGACAAGACTATGCTGAAGCCAACTGGACCACCTGCTTCCATTCTGAATCTTCTCTGATCTGTTGCCACAGAGCAGCCAGTCAAAGCAGAAGTCAGACCTCACTATTTTCCTTTTTTTTTTTTTAATTGAAGTACAGTTAAGTTACAGTGTTGTATTAGCCTCTGGTATACAGCAAAGTGATTCAGTTGTACATATATGTACGTATTCTTTTTCATATTCTTTTCCTTTATAGTTTACTACAATATACTGACTACACCTGCCTGTACTATACAGTAGGATGTTGTTGTTTATCTATTTTATATATGTTGTTGTTCAGTTGCTAAGTTGTGTCTGACTCTTTGTGACCCCATGGACTGCAGCACACTAGGCTTCCCTGTCCTCCAATATCTCCCAGGGTTTGCTCAAACTCATGTCCATTCAGTCAGTGATGCCATCCAACCAACACATCCTCTGTTGCCCCCTTCTCCTCCTGCCTTCAATCTTTCCCAGCATCAGGGTCTTAGTACTTTGTATCTCCTAATCCCAAACTCTTAATTTATACCCCCCCCCCCCCACCATTTTTCTTTTTAAAGCCTTCTAAAGGATAAAGTTTTAAAATGGGAAAATCCTGCTTAATCTGCCTGCTATCTAATTTCTCCACCTCCCCTGTTAGTACTCATCCAATCCTGAATTGCTTGGATAAGCTGGAATCCTGCCTCAGGCCTTTTGCCTCAGCTCTTAGCAGGATGGCCCCTCATCCTCAGGTTTAGCTTAAATCACCTCCTCTGAGAGTGTGTCCAGACCACCCCCATCAGAAGTAGCGCCACTCCTACTTCTGTCCTGGTCTGTACTCTATTCTTCCCTAATAGCACTTAGCACCATCTGTAGACTTATTTACTTGTTTATGGTCTCTTTCCCCAGGTGTAATATACTCTTCTAGGGGATATGCACCTTATGTGTCCTGTTTGCCAAATACTCAGTAAATATGGAGTAAGCATGAAGGAATGGTTTGGGAAGGCTTCATGGAAGAGTAGGACTTTGAGAATGTAAAACAGTTAAGAAGTGACTTATTGAATTTCACTTTTATTAGAGTTAATTTCATGTATGTGTAAATAGTGCAAAAGCTTTAGTGGGGATTAGAGGTTCTCAGTGTCTTGTGACAGAAGGCAACACTGGATAATGGAAAAATGTTAGAATGGAAATGACTTTGACAGCAATTAGCTTCATTGGCTTGGGCAAGTTCCTTCTTGGCCTCAGTTTTCTTCACTTGGAAGAGGGTGGGGGTTGCTCATGAGGACTTGGAGGTCATCTGATTGACCTATCACCACTATCCTGTGTATCCTTTCAGTTCCAGGATTCTTTGTTCTTCCTTCGAACTTTAAAGCTGTTTTCTAAAGGGCTTTCCTTATAGCTCAGTTGGTAAAGGATCTGCCTGCAATGCAGGAGACCCCAGTTTGATTCCTGGTGTTGGGAAGATCTGCTGGAGAAGGGATAAGCTACCCACTCCAGTATTCTTGGGCTTCCCTTGTGGCTCAGCTGGTAAAGAATCCACCTGCAATGCAGGAGACCTGAGTTCAGTCCCTGGGTTGGGAAGATCCCCTGGAGAAGGGAAAGGCTACCCACTCCAGTATTTTGGCCTGGAGAATTCTGTGAATCTCCATGTAAAGAAATTAGATAGAATCTCCATGAAAGGTCATGGGGTTGCAAAGAGTCGGACACGACTGAGCGACTTTCACTTTCAAAGCTGTTTCACAGCATTGGAATAAAGACAGGTGAGAATTAGCTGAAGCATGTGATATGCTAGACAGTGTTTGAGATATGGTTAGTATTAAGTATGAGCTGTGTTGTTACGATGATGATAATGATGTATTTCAGTCCTAATCTATACTAGTCTCCTTTTGGGGGACAAAACTGCTAATAGTTTTCATAAGGGTTATGATATTGATATCTGAGCAGGTTGAATTTAAGATAAAAGATATAAAACAGGGAAGAGGGGCCACGTGATAAAGGCTATAATCCATAATAAATTCTAGTGAATACTCATGCACCAAATAACAGCATTAATGTTCATGGAGCAAAAACTGCAAGAAATTCAAGAAACCTACAGGAACAGTTGCAATGTCTACAGCCTACTAAAACTAGGAAATAATAAAAATAGAATAAAATTCCAGTGTTTGGACAGTTAGGTCATTTTAGTTTACCTTGAAATGTATTTGTTTACCCCAGTCTCCAATCTTATTTTCCAGTTGGAGTTTGGTAATATTTTTGATAGTATAGCTGTACTTTATGTTATGTTGAAAGATCTGAGAATTGAAGTATTACTGCATTTTATTTTATTTATTTATTTTTATTTATTTATTTATTTGTTACTGCATTTTAAAGGTCACAGTTATTTAAAATTTATTTCACATAAGAACACAGATCAGAGATTTCCCTGGGGGTCCAGTGGTTAAGACTCAATCCTTCCACTGCAGAGGGCATGGGTTCCATTCCTGGTCAGGGAACTAGGGTCCTGCATGCCTTGCAGTGTGGTTAAAAAAACAACAACAACTCAGATTAGATTATATTGACAGTTATTTTCTAGTTTTAAAAAAGCAATACATCAAAACTCTTAATTTTTTGCTGTTATGCTATTTTAAAATGACACCTTTATTTAAAAAAAAAAACAGTAAAGTAGTGCTTGAGGATTTTCACAAATCTGTGACTGAATTGTTATAATACCTTTTGATCTTCTTTGTCACTTAATTAAAACAAAATCAGCCTTAGTCTATGAAGCATAAGTAGACTGAAGACTTTTCTACATATATACTTTTCTATATATGTGTGTGTGTGTATACATATATATATATAACTCTTCAATAGTTGTAACCATACTATACTTCAGTACTATAACCATAAATATTTACCAGTTTATAATTGGTATAATTTAAGTATGTTATGACTTTTTAAAGGTTTCAAGTTTAAAGTTTATTGATATTTTTTCTTTTCATGTCTAGATTTAAGTGTTCATAAGGAAACATCTGAATGTGTTTAAGCAGATGTATTTCTATCCTAGATATAGTGCAATTCCATTTACGTGCTTTTTTAAAACTTTTTCCTTCTCCACAGACTCAGTATTCATTTAAACAAGTATTTGGCACTCATACCACCCAAAAGGAGCTCTTTGATGTTGTGGCTAATCCCTTGGTAGATGACCTCATTCATGGCAAAAATGGTATGACTCTTGAGTTTTGCTGAATTTTACTTTTTCTCTTCTGGTAAAACTTTTTTGATACTTACATATTTACTTTATGTTTGGCCTTGAACCCAGTTAACTTGTCAGGGTCGTGTTAAACGTGCTTTTTTGAGCCGTTGATTTTATTTTTTAATTCACTTATTTTTTAAAATGTCATATTGGAGTATAGTTGATTTACAGTGTGGTGTTAGTTTCAGGTGTATAGCTAAGTGATTCAGTTGTACATATATCCATTCTTTTCCGATTCTCTCCCCATGTAGGTTATTACAGAATGCTGAGTAGGTTTCCTGTGCTGTGAGCAGGTCCTTGTTGGTTTTCTGTTTTAATAGAGCAGTGTGCGTATGTCGGCCTCAGACTCCCAATTTATCCCTCTCCTTTGGCACCCTTTGGTAATCTTAGGTTTGTTTTCTAGGTCTGTGAGACTGTTTCTGTTTTATAAATAGGTTTATTGGTATAATTTTTTTTTTTCTTTTTTAGATTCTAAATGTAAGGAATATCATGTGATATTTGTCTTTCTCTGATTTAGTTCACTTATTCACTTAGTATGATAATCTCCAGGTCCATCCATGTTGCTGCAAATGACATTGTTTCATTCTTTTTATGGCTGACTAATATTCTGTTTGATACCACGCCTTTATCCATTCATCTGTCGATGGACGTTTGAAGTGGCTTCTATGCCTTGGCTATTGTAAGCAGCACTGCAGTGAACACTGGGGTGCATGTATCCTTTCAAACCATAGTTTTCTCTGAATATATGCCCCAGTAGTGGTATTGCTGCATCTTATGGTAGCTCTATTTTTAGTTTTTTAAGGAATTTCCATACTGTTCTCCTAGTGGTGTACCAGTGTACATTCCCACCAACACTGTAGGAGGGTTCCCTTATCTCCACTCCCTCTCCAGCATTTATTGTGGGTAGACTGTTTGATGATGGCTATTCTGACCAGAGTGAGGGGATATCTCATTGTGGTTTTGATTTGCATTTCTCTAATAACTAGCAATGCTGAGCATCTTTTCATGTGCCTCTTGGCCATCTGTATATTTTCTTTGGGGAAATGTCTATTTAGGTCTTCTGCCCATTTTTTATTTGATTGTTTTGGATGTAGAACTGCATGAACTGTATTTTGGAGATTAATCCCTTGTTGGTCACATCGTTTACAAAAGTTTTCTCCCAGTCTGTTGGTTGTTTTTTCATTTTGTTGATGGTTTCCTCTACTGTGCAAAAGATTTACATTTTAATTAGGTCCCATTTATTTATTTATTTATTTTTTTATTACCCTTGAAGATGGGTCCAAAAATTATCTCACTGTGACTTATGTCAAAGTGTATGCTGCCTGTGTTTTCCTCTAAGAGCTTTATAGTAGCTTTACATTTAGGTCTTTAATCTATTTTGAGTTTATTTTTGTGTATGGTGTTCAAGAATATTCTAATTTCATTTTTTTTACATGTAGCTGTCAAGTTTTCCCAGCACCACTTATTGAAGAGACTCTTTTCTCCATTGTATATCCTTGCCTCCTTTGTTGTAAATTGACCATAAGTGTGTGTTTCTGGGCTTTCTTTCCTGTTCCTTTGACCTATAATTTTTTGTGTTTTTTTGTGTTTTTGTATTTTTTTTTGCCAGTACTATAGCATTTCAGAGAAGGCAATGGCACCCCCACTCCAGTACTCTTGCCTGGGAAATCCCGTGGATGGAGGAGCCTGGTGGGCTGCAGTCCATGGGGTCACACAGAGTTGGACACGGCTGAAGTGACTTAGCAGCAGCAGCACTATAGCATTTTGATTTCTGTAGGTTTGTAGTGTAGTCTGAAGTCAGGGAGCTTGATTCCTCCCACTTCGTTTTTCTTTCAAAAGATTGCTTTGACTAGTGGGGTGTTTCCATATAAATGTAAAAAAATTTTTGTTCTAGTTCTATCAAAAATGCCATTGGAAATTTGAGAGAAACTGCATTGAATCTGTAGATTGCCTTGGGTAGTATTTTCATTTTGACAGTATTGATTCTTCCAATCCAAGAACAGGGTATAACTTTCCATTTGTTTGTGTCATCTTCAGTTTCTTTCTTCAGTTCAGAGTACAGATCTTTTGCCTCCCTAGGTAGGTTCAGTCCTAGGTTTATTCTTTTTGATGTGATAGTAAATGGGATTATTTCCTTAACTTCTCTTTCTAGTCTTTCATTGTTAGTGTATAGGAATGCAAGAGATTTCTGTGTATTAATTTTGTATCCTGCAAGTTTACCAAATTCATTGAGGAGCTGTAGTAGTTTTCTGGTAGCATCTTTAAGATTTTCTATGTGTAATATCATGTCATCTTCTAACAGTGACAGTTTTACTTCTTTTCCTTCTGGACTTCTTTTTCATTTCTACTCTGATTGTTGTGGCTAGGACTTCTAACACTATGTTAAATAAAAGTGGTGAGTAAACATCCTCATCTTGTTCCTAATCTTAGAGGGAATGCTTTCAGCTTTTCACCACCGAGTATGGACATAAACCGCAGGTTTGTCATATATGGCCTTTATTATGTTGAGGTGTGTGTTCTCTCTATGCTAACTTTCTGGAGAGGTTTTTGGCAAAAGCATTTTCTGCATTTATTGAGATGATCAAAGGATTTTTATTCCTCAGTTTGCTAATGTGGTGTATCACACTGATTGATTTGTAGATACTGAAAAATGCTGTATCCTTGAGATAAATCCCACTTGATAATAGTTTAAGATCCTTTTTATGTGTTGACTGAAAAGATGAACAATGTCAGAGTTGCAAGTTAAGTTTTATTTGGGGCAAAATGAGGACTGCAGCCCAGGAGACAGCACCTCAGATAGCTCTGAGAGACTGGTTTAAAGAGGTAGTGGGGGAGAGTCAATGTGTAAGATTTTGGTGAAGGGGGATTTCAAAACAATCAAGTGCTTACTTTACAAAAGCTTTTCTGCTAGTCATGAGGAGCTGATGTCACTGTGAAGGGATTTAGTGATTTTCTAGATATGAAGAGAGGCAAGGATTTGGATCAGTTCCTAAAAATATCTAACTATCTAAAGACCTGTTCCACCAGTTTCCCTAGAGCACAGAGTGACTCACTCTCCAGCCTGAATTTCCCTCAAGGGGTGTTGAAGCTTGGCAGCTGAAGGAACATAGGGTTCAGGTCGCAAATGCGCTTCTTGTTGTTCAGTTGCTGGCAAGTGCTCTTGGCAAGTGCCAGTTTGTAGTTGATAATGTATTGTTGGTTGTGCTTTGCTAGTATTTTGTTGAGAATTTTAGCATCTATACCCCTCAGTCATGTTTGCCTGTAATTTTCTTTTTTGTGATAATTCTTCTCTGATTTTGGTATGAGGATGATGTGGCCTTATAGAATGAGTCTGGGAGAGTTCCTTTCTCTGCAGTTGTTTTAGAAGAGTTTTAGAAGAATAGATGTTAACTATTCTCTAAACATTTGATAAAATTCTCCTGTGAAACTGTCTGGTCTTGGACTTTTGTTTGTTGGGAGTGCTTTTTTTTTTTTTATGAAATATAGTTGATTTACAATGTTAATTTCTTTTGTACTGCAGAGTGACTCAGTTATACACATATATATTCTTTTTTATATTTTCAATGATGGTTTGTCACAGGATAGTAAATATATTTCCTTTTGCTATATGGTAGGACCTTGTTCATCCATCCTATGTATAATAATTTGCCTCTACTAACTCCCAACTCCTACTCCTTCCCTCTAGTACTCCCTTTTCTCTGAGACCACAAATCTATTCTCTATATCTGTGAGTCTGTTTTTGTTTTGTAGATATGTTGATTTGTGTCATATTTCAGTTCCACATATAAGTTTTACCATGTTATTTGTCTTTTTCTGACTTAGTATGGTAATCTCTAAATCCATCCTTGTTGCTGCAAATGGCATTGTTTCATTCTTTTTTTTTTTGGCTGGGTGATATTCCAGTATCTCTGTGTATGTAAGTGTGTGCACCATATCTTTATCTGTTCATCTGTCAGTGAACATTCATGTTGTTTCCATGTCTTGGCTACTGTAAACCATGGACACTGGGGTGCATGTGTCCTTTCAAAACTCAGTTTTCTTTAGATATATGTCCAGGAGTGGGATTGCTGCCTCCTGTAATAGCTCTAATTTAGGTTTTTAAGTAACCTTCATACTCTTCTCCTTTGTGGTATACCAATTTACAAACCCACCAACAATATAGAAGGGTTTTCTTTTCTCCAGGCCCTCTCCAGCATTTGTTATTTGTAGACTTCTTGATAAGGGCCATTCTGACTGGTGTGAGGTGGTACCTTGTTGTAGTTCTGAATTGCATTTCTCTAATAACTAGTGATGCTGATCATCTTTTCATGTGGCTCTTGGCGCCGAAAAATTGATGGTTTTGAACTATGGTGTTGGAGAAGAGTCTTGAAAGTCACTTGGACTGCAAGGGGATCCAACCAGTCCATCCTAAAGGAGATCAGTCCTGGGTGTTCATTGGAAGGACTGATGCTGAAGCTGAAACTCCAATACTTTGGCCACCTCATGCGAAGAGTTGACTCATTGGAAAAGACCCTGATGCTGGGAGGGATGGGGGGCAGGAGGAGAAGGGGATGACAGAGGATGAGATGGCTGGATGGCATCACCAACTCCATGGACATGAGTTTGGGTGGACTCCAGGAGTTGGTGATGGACAGGAGGCCTGGCGTGCTGCAATTCATGGGGTCGCAAAGAGTGGGACACGACTGAGCGACTAAACTGAACTGAACTGAATAACTAGTGATGCTGATCATCTTTTCATGTGCCTTTTGGCCATCTGTATGTCATTTTCAGGGAAATGTCTCTAAATAGACATTTAGAGACTTCTTCTATCCATTTTATGATTGGGTTGATTGTTTTCATAAAAGAGATGCATGTTGTTGTTCAGTTGCTCAGTTGTGTCTGACTCTGTGACCCCACAGACTGCAGCACGCCAGGTTTCCCTGTCTTTCACCATCTCCCAGAGCTTGCTTAGAGTCATGTCCATTGAGTCAGTGATGCCATCCAACCATCTCATCCTCTGTCATCCCTTTCTCCTGCCTTCAATCTTTCCCAGCATCAGGGTCTTTTCCAGTGAGTTGGCTCTTTCCATCAGGTGGCCAAAGTATTTGAATTTCAGCATCAGTCCTTCCAATGAATATTTAGGACTGATTTCCTTTAGGATTGACTGATTTGATCTCCTTGCAGTCCAAGGGACTCTCAAGAGTCTTCTCCAACATCACACTTCAAAAGCATCAATTCTTTGGCACTCAGCCTTCTTTATGGTCCAACTCTCACATCCATACATGACTACTGGAAAAACCATAGCTTTGACTATATGGACTTTTGAGGCTTTTTAATACACTGTCTAGGTTTGTCACAGCTTTTCTTCCAAGGAGCAAGTGTCTTAATTTTATGGATGCAGCCACCTTCGGCAGTGATTTTGGAGCCGAAGAAAATAAAGTCTGTCACTATTTCCATTGTTTCCCTATTTGCCATGAAGTGATGGGATCAGATTCCATGATCTTAGTTTTTTCGATTGAGTTTTAAGCCAGCTTTTTCACTCTCCTCTTTCACCTTCAAGTGGCTCTTTAGTTCCTTTTTGCTTTCTGTTGTAAGGGTGGTGTCACCTGCATATCTGAGGTTATTGGTATTTCTCCCTGCAATCTTGATTCCAGCTTGTACTTCATCCAGCCCCTCATGTCGCATGATGTACCCTGCATATAAGTTAAATAAGCAGGGTGCATGGGTTTGTAATTTGGAGATTAATCCCTTGTTGGTCACATCATTTGTAAATGTTTTCTCCCAGTCTGTTGGTTGTCTTTTCATTTTGTTGCTGGTTTCCTTTTCTGGCAAAACTTGTAAGTTTGGTTAGGTCCCATTTGCTTCTTTTTGCTTTTATTTTTATTGCCTTGGGAGACTAACCCAAGAAAACATTTGTTACTGTTTATGTCAAAAACATCTTGCCTATGTTCTCTTCTAGAAGTTTTATGATATCCTCTTATTTTGTTTGCTTTTTAGCCATTCCGTGTGGCATGCAGGATAGTTTATCAACCAGGGATTGAACCTGGGCTGCCACAGTGAAAGCACCAAATCCTAACCAGTAGACCACCCAGTATCTTACGAGTACTTATATTATTACGCCATTTTGAGTTTATTTTTGTGTATGGTGTAAGGGTATGTTCTTCCTTCATCAGTTTACATGTGGCTATCCTCTTTGAGAGTCCCTTGGACTGCAAGGAGATCCAACCAGTCCATCCTAAAGGAGATCAGTCCTGGGTGTTCGTTGGAAGGACTGATGTTGAAGCTGAAACTCCAATACTTTGGCCACCTGATGTGAAGAGCCAACTCATTTGAAAAGACCCTGATGCTGGGAAAGATTGAGGGCAGGAGGAGAAGGGGACGACAGAGGATGAGATGATTGGATGGCATCACGGACTCAATGGATATGGGCTTGGGTGTACTCCGGGAGTTGGTGATGGACAGGGAGGCGTGGTGTGCTGTGGTTCATGGGGTCGCAAAGAGTCGGACATGACTGAGCGACTGATCTCAACCGACTGATCCTCTTTCCCAACACTACTTGCCAAAGACACTGTCTTTTCTCCATTGTATATTCTTGTTTCCTTTGTCAAAGATTAGTTGTTAAAAAAAAAAAATATTGTCTATAGGTGTGTGGGTTTCCTTTGGGGTTCTCTGTTCTATTGATCCACATATCTGTTTTTGTGCCAATACACGGTTGCTTTGATTATTGTAGCCTTGTAGTATTGTCTGAAGTTTGGGAGAGTTATGTTGCTTGCTTTGTTCTTTTCCCTCAGGATTGCTTTGGCAATTCTGGGTCTTTTGGTTTCATGTTAATTTTAGTATTATTTGTTCCATTTTTGTGAAAACTACCATTGGTAATTTAATAGAAGTCACATTAAATCTGTAGATTGCTTTGGGTAGTCTGGCCATTTTAGAAAAATTAATTTTTCCAATCCAAGACCAGAGGGTATATCTTTCTATTTCTTTGAATCATTTTTTAATTTCCTTTACTAATGTTTTGTAGCTCTCAGCATGTAAGTCTTTCACCTCCTTGGTGAGATTCATTCCTAAGCATTTTATGTTTTTTAGTGTGAGTTTAAAAGGGATTGTTTATTTGTTGTTGTTCAGATGCCAAGTCGTGTCCAACTCTTCACTACCTCATGGACTGCAGCATGCCAGGCTTTCCAGTCCCTCCATTTCTTGTTTATTTACATTCACTTTTTGCTATTTCATTAGTGTAAAGAAATGCCACTGATTTCTGTATGGATACAAGATTAATCTTGTATCCTGCTACCTTGCTGAATTCGTTTATCAGTTCTAGTGGTTTTGTGTGGAAGAACCACTTTAGGGTTTTCTATATATGTTATCATGTCATCTGTGTATAATGACAGTTTTACCTCTTCCCGACCAATGTAATTACCTTTTATTTCTTTTTCTTGTCTGATTGCTGTGACTAGCACTTCCAATCCTATGTTGAAGAGAAGTGGTGAGAGTGGACATCCTTGTCTTATTACAGATTTAAGTGGGAAGGCTTTCAGCTTTTCACCATTTTCTGTGGGTTTGTCACAAATAGCTTTTATTATATTGAGATATGTTCCCTCTATATCCAGTTTCAGAAGGATTTATATCATGAATGGATATTGAATTTTGTCAAATGCTTTTTCCACTCTATTCAGCTAATCTTATGGGTTTTGTCCTTTTTTTAAATTAATGTGGTGTATCACATTGATTTTATGTATGTTGAATCATACTTGGGATCCTGGGGTGAATCCAACTTGGTCATACTGTATGACTTTTTTTATACGTTGTCGGATTTCAGTTTGCTAGTATTTTGGGAATTTTTGTGTCCTTTTTCATCAAAGAATTTGTAATTTTCTCTTTTTTGTGGTATCCTTGTCTAGTTTTGGTATCAGGGTGATGGTGGCCTTATTGAATGAGTTTGGGAGTGTTCCTGATTTTGCAACTTTTTGGAATACTTTCAGAAGGATAGATGTTAACACTTCCCTAAATGTGTGATGGAATTTTCCTGTGAGGCCATGCGGTTCTGGACTTTTGTTTGCTGGAGGTTTTAATCACAGTTTCAATTTTAGTACTTATGATTGGTCTTTTCATATTTTCTATTTTTTCCTGGTTAGTCTTGGGAATTATACCTTTCTAAGAATTTGTCCATTTCTTCTATGTTACCCATTTTATTGGCAAACGCTTAATTGTGGTAGTCTCTTCTGATTGTATGTATTTCTCTAGTCTTCTTTTTCAATTCTAATTTTCTTGACTTGATCCCTCTCCCTTTTTTTCATGAGGAGTCTGGGGCTATAGGTTTGTGAATTTTGTATACCTTTTCAAATAACTACCTTTTAGTTTCATTGCTCTTTTCTGTTTTCTTTATCTCTGTTTTATTTCTGCTCCAACCTTGATGATTTCTCTTTCTTTTTACTCTGAGTTCCGTTTGTTCTTTCTCTAGTTGCTTTCAATATCAGGTTATGTTCTTAAGATTATTTTTGTATTTTCTAGTGCTTTTTTTTTTTTACAATTGCAAAAAGCTACTTATCTTTTTAATTGAAATATATATGATAATGTATAAATTTATAAGGTTACAGCACCTTATAATGTATAGATCATTTATATATTGATTGCCATTGTAGCAATAATTAGCACCTCTATCATATTTCATAATTATTCTTTCTTTTTAGTAGTTGGAATAATTAAGTTCTAGTCTCTTAGCAAGTTGGATATTTGTACAGTTGTTATTTAGTCACTAAGTCGTGTCCAACTCTTTGTAACTTATGGGCTGTAGCCTGGCAGGCTTCTCTTGCCAGGATTTCCCAGGCAAGAATACTGGAGTGGGTTGCCATTTCTTTCTTTTTTTTTTTTTTCCATTTCTATCTCCATTATAATATTAGTACTGTTGTCTGTATTCACTGTACTGTGCATTATATCTCTAGGTCTTATTTACACTTGCTGTAAGTAGTAAACTTAACATCTCTTCTCTCCTCCCACTTACCGTTCCCAAGTAACCACTGTTTTACTCGATTTTTACAAGTTTGGCTTTATAAAATTCCATCAGAGTACTTGTCTGACTTAGCCTACTTAGCATAATGTGCTCAAGGTTTATCCAGGTTGTCTCAAATGGCAAGATTTTATTCCTTATGAAAGTTGCTCAGTCGTGTCTGACTCTCCGTGACCCCATGGACTATACAGCCCTATGAACTCTATGAACTCTCCAGGCCAGAATACTGGAGTGGTGGCTGTTCCCTTCTCCAGGGTATCTTCCCAATCCAGGGATCAAACCTAAGCCTCCCACATTGCAGGCGGATTCTTTACCAGCTGAGCCACCAGGGAAGCCCATTCCTTTTTATGGCTGAATAATATTCCGTTGTGTCCATATAACGTGTTTTCTTTGTCCATTGGTTTGTGGACGCTTAGGCTGTTTCCATGTCTTGGCTATTGTAAATAATTCTGAAACGAATGGGGGGGGTTGTAAATATCTTTTCAAGGTAGTTTTTAAATTTTCTTCAGATAGATACCTACATGGACTTATGTATTATTTATCTTTAAAGTCTGGGTCATATGAAAAGTTCTGCTTCTGGTTTTCTGAAGAACTTCCATACTGTTTTCCACAGTGCCTTCAGCAATTTACATTCCCACTGACAGGGCATAAGGGTTCCCTTTTCTTCACATCCTGCCAAACACTTGTTATCTCATCTTCTTGATGATTGCCTTGATGATGATTAACGTGCATGAGGTGATAGCTCATTTTGTTAATTGTTCCTTTGCTGTGCAAAAGCTTTTAAGTTTGATGTAGTCCCATTGGTTGATTTTTGCTTTTGTTGTTTGAGATTTTGCTGTCATATTTAAAAAATTGCCAAAACCAATGTTGAGGAACTTCTCTCCTATGTTTCATTCTAGGATTTTTTTTTATAGTATCAGGTTTTGTGTTTGAGTAAATTATGTTTGATCCATTTTTAGTAAATTTTTGTGAGTTGTGTAAGATAGGGGTCCAATTTCATTGCTTTACATGTGTTTATCCAGTTTTCCCAACACCAATTGTTGAAGAAGCTATCTTTTCCACGTTGGTGCTCTTGGGTGGCTCCCTTGTCAAATATAAGTTGACTGTATGGTCTGGGTTAATTCTGGGCTCCTCATTCTGTTCTTGGTCTGTGTGGCTATTTTTGTGCCAGTACCATGCTGTTTTTATTTCTGTAGTTTAATAGTGCAGCTTGAAGTCCGGAAGTATGTGATACCTCCAGCTTTGTTCTTTTCCCTTCAGGATTACTTTGACTTTTGGGGTCTTTTGTAGTTCCATACAAATTCTAGGATTTTTTTTTTTCTATATCTGTGAAGAATACTATTAATGTTTTGATAGGGATTGTATTGAATCTGTAGATTTTGAGTATTATAGACATTTTAGCAATATTCTTTCAGACCATAAGCATATATATTTTTCTATTTGTTGTGTCTTTTATTTCTTTCAGCAGTCTCATAGTTTTTGTTGTACAGATCTTTTACTTCCATTGTTAAATTTATTCCTAAGTAATTTACTGTTTTGATGCTCTTACACATGGAATAATTTTACTTCTTTATCATATGTTTCTCCTGAGTATATAGAAGTGCAACTAATTTCTATATGTTGATGTTGTATCCTGCAACTTCACTGATAACATAGATTATTTCTGACAGTTTTTTGGTAGAGTCATTGATATTTTCTATATACAGGATCATATCACCTACATTTCTGTAGATAGAAAGAATAAGTAAAACTTACTAAAAGAGTAAGTTTTACTTATTCTTCCCCTATTTGGATGCCTTTTACTTCTTTGCCTTATTCCTGAATTTAGAAGTAAAACTTTCAGTCTTTCTCCATTGAGAGAGACTAACAGCTAACATGCATGTTAGCTGTGCATTTGTTATACATGAACTTCATTATGTTTAGGTATGTTTCTTCTGTACCCAATTTGCTAAAGGTTTTTATCATGAAAGAATGTTGTATTTTGTCAAATGGTTTTTCTGCGTCTATTAAGATGATCATGTGATTTTTATCTTTTATCTTATTAATATGTTTACATTTATTGATTTCCATATGTTGAACCATCCTTACATTCAAGGCATAAATCCCCCTTGGTTGTTATGTACAATTCTTTTTAACTGTTCTTGAATTCAGTTTGCTGATACTTGTCGAGACTTTCCGTTCCTATATACATCAGGGATATTGGTCTATAGTTCTCATTTCCTGTGGTGTCATTACCTGGCTTTGGTTTTAGGTTAATGGTGGCCTCATAGAATGCATTTGAAAGTTCCCTTCTCAGATTTTTGTGAAGAGCTCGAGAAGGACTGATGTTAGTGCTTCTTCGAATGTCTGGTAGAATTCTTCAGTGTAGCCGTCTTGTCCTGGGGTTTTCTCTGTTGGGAGGTTTATGATTACTGATTTAATCTATTTGGTTATTATTGGTCTGTTCACATTTTCTATTTCTTCCTGGTTCAGTTCTCTTTTTAAAATTTATGTTTTATATTGGAGTATAGTTGATTAAGAATGTCATGTTAGTGTACAGCAAAGTGGTTCACCTCTGCGTATACTTGTATCTGTTCTTTTTCAGATTCTTTTCCCATTTAGGTTATTACATAATATTGACTAGAGTTCCCTGTGCTATAGTAGGTCCTTGTTGGTGATCTGTTTTAAATGAGTGGTGTGTTTGTGTCAGTCCCAAACTACCAATTTACCCCTCCCCTTTGGTAACCCCGTTAAGTTTGTTTTCTAAGCCTGTGAGTTTGTTTCTGTTTTGTAAATAGGTATATTTATCATTTTTATTTTTTTTAGATTCTGCATATAAGCAATATCATGTGAGATTTGACTTAATTCTACTTAGTCTGATAATCTACAGGTCCATCAATATTATGCAAATGGCATTATTTCATTCATGTTAATGGCTGAGTAATATTCCATGTGTATGTATACCACAATTTCTTTATCTCTTCCTCTGTTGATGGAAATTTAGGTTGCTTCCATGTCCTGGCTATTGTAAATAGTCCTGCAGTGAACACTGAGGGGCATGTATCTTTTTGAATTATAGTTTTCTCCAGGTATATTCCCAGTAGTGGGATTGTTGGATCTTCTTTTCCAGTTTGGATTCCTTTTATTTCTTCTTCTAGGACTTCCAAAACTATGGTGAATAAAATTAGCAATAGTGGATATCCTTTTCTTGTTCCTGAGCTTAATGGGAATTCATTCCACTTTTCACCATTGAGTAAGTTGACGTTAGCTGTAGGTTTTTCACATATGGCCTTTATTGTGTTCCCTTAGTACCCACTTTCTGGACAGTTTATCAAATGCTTGTTGAATTTTTTCAAAGGCATTTCTGCACCTATTGAGATGATCATATGGCTTTTATTCTTCAGTTTGTTAATGTAGTGTATCACACTGATCTGCAGATATTGAAAAATTGTTGCATACCTGGGATAAATCCCTCTTGATCATGGTGTGTGATCCTTTTAATGTATCGCTTTACTAGGTTCGCTTTACTAGTACTTTGCTGAGGATTTTTGTGTCTTTGTTTATCAAAAGATGAGCAGCGTATTTATCTGTGTAATTTTTTTTTTTTTTTTTAGTTATTCTTGACTTTTTTATCAGGATTATAATGGCCTCATAGAATGGGATTATTTCTTCCTCTGCAATTTTTTGGGATATTTTCAGAGGGATAGATATTGACTCTTCTTTAAATGTTTGATGATATTTACCTGTGGAGCCATTGGCTTCTGGACTTTTTTTGTTTGGATTTTTCCAGTCAGTTTCAATTTCAGTACTTGTGATTGGTCAGCAAACCAGATTTTAGTTTCATTGCTCCTTTCTATTGTTTTCTTCATCTCTGTTTAAATCTGCTCTGATCTTTATAAATTCTTTCCTTCTACCTGCTTTGGGTTTTGGTTGTTCTTTATCTAGTTGCTTTGGTGGTGGTGGTGGTTTAGTCTCTTAAGTCGTGTCCCGCACTTGCAACCCCATGGACTGACTGTAGCCTGCCAAGCTCCTCTGTCCATAGGATTCTCCCGGCAAGAACACCGGAGTGGGTTGCCATTTCCTTCTCCAGGGGATCTTCCCGACCCAGGAATTGAACCTGGGTCTCTTGCATTCTCCTACAGAAAGAATCTGCAGGCGGAGCTATGAAGTTGCTTTAGGTGTAAGGTTAAATTGTTTGAGATTTTTCTTGTTTTCTGAGATAAGACTGTATTGCTATAAACTTCCCTGTTAGAACTGCTTTTCCTGCATCGCATAGGTTTTTGATTATTATGTTTTGTTGTCATTTGTCTGTAACTATTCTTTGATTTTCTTTTTGATTTCTTTATAGGTTTTTAAATATTATGTTTTTGTTGTCATTTATCTTTAGGTATTTTTTCATTTTCTCTTTGATTTCTTCAGTGATCTATCAGTTGTTTAGTAGCATCGTTTAGCCTCCACTTGTTTGGGGATTTTTGACAGTTTTTTTTCTTGTGATCGATTTCTAACTCTTAGTGTTGTGGTCAGAAAAGAGGCCTGATATGATTTCAGTTTTCTTAAATTTACTGAAACTTATTTTGTTATCCAGCATATGATCTATCCTGGAGAATGTTTCACGTGCACCGGCGAAGAATGTGTATTCTGTTGCTTTTGGACAGAATGTTCTATAAATATTAGTTAAGTCTCTTCAGGATGAAGTGTTATATAAGGCCTGTGTTTCCTTATTGATTTTCTGTGTGAATGGTCTGTCCATTGATGTAAGTGGGCTGTCAAAGGCTCCCGCTATTCCTGTTTTACTGTGATTTCTCTGTTTATGGTTGTCAGCATTTACCTTATTTATTGAGGTATTGACTAGTTAATATTAAGTGTTTTCTAATGCAGTATTAGAAATATTATAAGTGAAGAACTTTCAAGATACAACCTATTATGACTTTTACTATATAACTGTGACTTGTTATGTTGTAGGTCTCCTTTTTACATATGGTGTGACGGGAAGCGGAAAAACTCACACTATGACTGGTTCTCCAGGGGAAGGAGGGCTGCTTCCTCGCTGTTTGGACATGCTCTTTAACAGTATAGGGTCTTTTCAAGCTAAACGATATGTAAGTGTGTGTGTTTTTTTTAAATTGTATTATGACTCTCACTAAAAGACATAGGTGCCAAAATACCTGTGAATACAATATTATTAAGGGGGGTACTCTTTTGCCCCCCTTCTGATGCCTATGTCAGAAGCTTTCTCTATCTCCTTTATACTTTAATAAAACTTTATTACACACACACACACACACACAAGAAACATCAATTTTGTAAAACAGGAGCAATACATATAACATAGCAGTATTAGTAAAGTCACAAGTAAGACTTAAGTTAAGAGCTTTCATTAGATGTAGCCCAGTATATCCCAGGTCATTTGACTTGGTCTACTCTGTAGACTCTTTATCTTGCAGGGAAATTATATATTGGCATCGTCTATAAGGCATATAGCCCAGTTTTTTAGTGTTACTAGACTGATTATCTTTAGTGTGATTTAATTGTTTTCAACACAGAGGAGACTTTAAATGTAAATTACCATAGCCTGGTGTTATCTGTATAAATCCGTCTCATAATTGTGGGAGATTTTTCCCTCCTTTGTTGAAACTTTGTTGCTCTGATTGAGTTTGAGTAATAGAAGAAAGCTCAAATTTATGGCCAGAGTCAGAGCAGGCATTATTAATTTGCCTGGTGAAGGGATCCCATCTAGTAATATCAATAGTGTCTTGAATATGACTATAATTTTTTTTTTAAAGTAAATTTTTTCAGGGCCAACCAGTTAGACCCTTGTAGTAGAGAAATTCACCAAGGTAACCCAGAACTAGACACAGGTAATTGGCCACAAACCCAACAATTGGATTGATTTCTAAACCTAGTATAGGATCAGGCCTATGATAGAAAAGCATTTGATTTATATGTTAAGGTCTAAGAAGTCAAGAAAACATTATAAATGATCATATGAATCAGGTCCAGGGTCTTGGGCAAGCTGTCTACCTCTGATGTCATCATCTTTTCATCTTGGTGTAGTGTAGTTTTTCCTCTATTTGAGCATCATTTTAAGGTGAAATCAAGTCAGCTGTCTTCTGTATAGACCAATCCAATCCAGTATAGGGGCCTTTGGAAGTGGGAATTAATCTAAGAGTTAATTTCCCTTCACTTTCATTGTGCATGAGCTAGTTGAGTACCTGATAAAAAAGCCTTTCCATCCAGGTCGGAGACAATCCCTTAAATTATGTCTTTTCCCAGTCCTGGTTGCAGGTCATGAGGTTTCTGATCTTCATCCAAAGATAGATTACTGAGATAAGCTTTAGAAACAAACTTAGGGTGTTCTTTAATAATTTAATTAAATTTTACATTAATACCACATAACAGCAAAGAACTATCTAAGAAATGAGTACTACTAGATGCAGACCTCCATTAACAAACTGGGATTTAACATTTATTGAAACATCTTTTTTTCCCTAAAATTACCCTCATTTTTATCAAATATAACCAAATTAAGGCTAGTTTGTTTGTAAAATAGGTCTGTTGCCACTAAGTTTGGCCTGATGATTTATATAACCATAATTGATCACAAACTTTTTATTTTGCTGAAACATTTATAGAGTCTCTGAACTCTATAGACTGAACTTTTAAAATAAAACAGGGCTGGGAAAATCACACCAAAGGCTTATCACAGATTTTGCCTAACAAATCTAGGTGAATTTTTTCCTTTTTAAGGTCTCAAAAATTCCTTGAGATTTTTGTACCTGTTAGTGAGATAACCTTTTTAACGTATTTGATAAATTTATTGGAAACCTAAGAGTTTCCAATTTCTGGAGGAGTCAGATAAAGAGAAAATATAATTGTTTTGTTTATAATGTATAATTTTACCAAATTATTGTCATAATTAGTTTGAGAGTAAGATTTTCTCTACCCCCAGAAAACATAAGATTTAAACCAGTAATTTTTCAGATAGAAACCATAAAAGTTATAAGCATATTTGCTGGTTCAATCAGTCTTTTTATTAACTTTTGTGAAGTCATCAGGTTTTCCATTAGAATACTAGGACATATCAGAATGTTAAGAATTCCATATTAAAAAAAAAAAACAAAACACAATATTATTAAGGGAGAACTAAGGCACTGAATACCTTTTAAAACCTTAAATATGTTTAAATGTAAACTGTCTTGTTTTTTAAATATATTTCTTACTATTTATGACAAAGTCTAAAAATTATGGTCTGGTTTTTGCCCTCACTTTAGGTTTTTAAATCTAATGATAGGAATAGTATGGATATACAATGTGAAGTTGATGCTTTATTAGAACGGCAGAAAAGAGAAGCCACACCCAATCCAAAGACCCCCTCTAGCAAGTAAGTAATTCTATTTTGTAATACTGGCCTCACAGGAACCCTGTCTGGTGGTCAGAAGTGGAGAAGTTGGTCTGACAGTTGACTATAGTGAGATAAAAGTTGAGGGCTGTTCTTAATTATGTTTGCTCAGATGTTCTATTTGGTTTTGAATGCACTGCCCTTGAATCACTGTGTATGGAGAAGGTGCCACTCTGGGTGAAAGAAGGTGTAAAAGTCTGTGCTGTGTATCTGGGAAGACATGGGAGAACTGGTGGCCCAGCCATGAGTATGAGTAAAGTTGCTCTGTGCAGTCTTGCTTGTAATAGAGGTCATTAATGACTAAAATGTTTAAGATGAGATTGAGACTTTTTTCTTTTTTCAGACGACAAGTAGATCCAGAGTTTGCAGATATGATAAATGTACAAGAATTTTGCAAAGCAGAAGAGGTTGATGAAGATAGTGTCTATGGTGTATTTGTCTCTTATATTGAAATATATAATAATTACATATATGATCTATTGGAAGAGATGCCGTTTGATCCCATAAAGCCTAAGTAAGTAGTGGAGAGAGTCCCTTTTTAGCTGACTAACCTTGACGAAGTCACTTCACATCAGTGACCTTAGTTTCCTCAGCTATAAATGGGGATAAAGCTTACTTCTGTTTTCAAAATGAAATATAACTCATATATCATGCAGTTGGTGTGTGGTGAATAGTTCTGTTATTTACTTGATATTTAGTTAGTTGTATTAGGAAAACCAGTGGGTTAAAGTACCTAAGGAAAATATTCCCCGTAAGACTTTACTTTTGAAAACTCTTGGCCCTCGGCTACATTTTGAGAAGGATCTTAATTGTATAAAGAAGTGTCCCTATAGATGTGCCTTGGGGCTACCTTTCAAGAACCTAACACTTAATGTTGGGAATTTGCAGCCTCTAATCTGTGTCCTGGTGATCTCCACAGAATGGAGCCTAAAGCTGCTGTCTGCACAACTAGTAGTCACAGACTTCCCATCATTGATTAATCAGAAGTGACATCCGTATTGTCATTGCACCAGAGTTAAAAGATTATTCCTTAGATTTCCTTGGGTCTTGTCCTGCTGAGACTGAAGGCCAGTTACAGTCTGGCATTACAAATTACCTTTGTGCCAGAGTGGACTCCGGAATCTCATGTCTAATAACAATATCTTGTTCATAGTCTTAAGCTAAACGCTTGTCTTCAGTGCTGTCTTTGTTAGGGCCTCTTAAGACATAAATAATGTTGAAGACCTGTATTATATATTTAACTTTTCGGTATATGACTCAATCAGGTATTAGTGAAGGAACAGCTAGATTTGAAAAACCATTACACTGATGTGTCAGTATTTCTACTTTATATTATAATATATATATTAAAGAGTTTATAGACTAATTAGTTTTTAACTTAATATTAAAGACTTTATAGACTAATTATTATCAGGCTTGCCTGGTGGCTCAGATGGTAAAGAATCCGCCTGCAATGCAGGAGACCTGGGTTCGATCCCTGGGTTGGAAAGACCCCCCTGGAGAAGGAAATAGCAACCCATTCCAGTATTCTTGCCTGGGAAATCCTATGGACAGAGGAGCCTGGCAGCCTACAGTCCATGGAGCTGCAAGGGTTGGACACGACTTAGCGACTAGACCCCCACAGACTACTTACTTACTTGTTTAAAGTGTCGGTTGTGTGTACCCGTTTTCCTAGGCTTTTTTAATGTCATTAATCACTTTCACATCTGCACATGCACCAAGTTTCTGTTTGATCTGTTCCAAATGAGGCTGTTTTCTAAGAAGCCTATCTTGTTTTTATTATGTACATAAAGACTGACAAATGTGAGTGCATGCCTTGTAACCTTCCTGTAACACCTTGAATGAACTCACAGGGTGCTTATTTGGCAGTGAATTCATTTTGTTAGGGTGGTGTTTAACCTTTTTTTTTTTTTGAAGCTGAATTGAGGTTTAGTTTTTAATACAATGAAGGAGAATGTTTAAGATGTGACTCATTGTAAGTGTCACATACTCTAGACTGAATGTGTTGTTATGAGATGGCTGCTGCAGAAACAGTAACTTCTGCCTTATTCCTTTGGTAGGTGGAACAGTTGCAGCACACCCATGAGGAACACAGATTTTGTGTATGTGATGTGTTGACTCTTTTCTTAAGGAGAAGGGTGCAGTTATACTAGTGGTTGGCATTTGTGGCATGTTCGCATGTAGGCGATTTTTCATTGGTCTTGGGCCGGCTGCTACCTCTAAGCCCTGCCTTCCTGAGAAATCCGCCATTGGCTGAATAATGGTGGCTGGTAACTGCATCTGCCCCCACTGTTCACACGACTGAGGCCAAACAGGCAGCATCTTTCGCATCTTCATCCTACCTTAAGAGTAAAACTTGACCAGCCACTTTAGGATTGCCACTCCTGGTATATACCAAACTCCTTCTGAATTTGTTTTTTTGTTGACAGAACCAGCTCGATCTGTTGATCTTTTAAAATTAAGAAAATGCTAGATTTTGATGCTTAACCTTTGCATGTGATGGTGCTTACTACTACTTTGATCTCTGTTTAGTAAGTGTTGTTTCATGTGCTTTATAGGAACGAATTAGAGCAAAGCTTTTATAACAAAATAGATTCCTGTTATGTAACTAATCTTAACTGTATATCCTTATTCTTATCCAAGTGTAATATTCTTCTGGAGTCTTGCTTAGGCTTATTCCCTTTGTAAGAATGGATATCATGTTGCCTGACATTTTAGTCCTTAAGTCCTGAGATAGTTTAGGAAACTAATGTTTTTTTCTTTCCCCTAGACCTCCACAATCTAAACTGCTTCGTGAAGACAAGAACCATAACATGTACGTTGCAGGATGTACGGAAGTAGAAGTGAAATCTACTGAGGAGGCTTTTGAAGTTTTCTGGAGAGGTTAGAAGCAGAGTTAGAAGTACAAATATATAAAGTGATAAATATAATCCTGAAAGCTGCTATTCTACTGACAATACTTTTTAGTTTGGTAGGAAGTATATACACTGAAGCAAGCAATGATTTCTCTGTCACTGTAGGCCAGAAAAAGCGACGAATTGCTAACACACATTTGAATCATGAGTCCAGCCGTTCCCATAGTGTGTTCAACATTAAATTAGTTCAGGCTCCCTTGGATGCAGATGGAGACAACGTCTTACAGGTAAAGGTTTAATGTGTAGAGTTTTTCCTGTTCTGAATCCTTAATTTAGGGATTAGAGTTAAATCATGAAGGTTTCATTACACTGAATATTGTGCTAAAATTATCTTATGTGTAGGTGATGACATTTTAAAAAAAATGTTTCACTAATTAGGAAGTATAGTTTCAGGAAGTGTTAGTCACTCATGTCCGACTCTTTGAGACCTCATGGACTGTAGCCCACCAGGCTCCTCTGTCCACGGGATTTTCTAGGCAAGAATACTGGAGTGGGTTGCCATGCCCTTCTCCAGGGGATCTTCCTGACCCAGGGATCGAACCTGGGTCTCCCGCATTGTAGGCAGATTCTTTACCATCTGAGCCACTGGGGAAACTCTTGTTCTAGGAAACCGGCTATTAAATCTTAGAACCTGGAATTTTGTTGTGAAAAAGGTTTAGAAATCTTTATAAATATCTAATAGAGGAGATAAAATACGTTATGATCATTGTTTTTCTCTGAAGACTCGTTTTGTATGTAGAAATTGTTCCCGGTTTTAAAGTGTTACCAACAAACTTTTCAGGAGCGGTCAATTCTAGACTGTTCTCTCTTGGTGACAGGCCAGTGAAGCACACAGCTGCTGGTCGCTGTTTAATGCTGGGCCTGTCATGCTGCAAGGCTTATATGAATTAGTAACAGCATCTGAGCCTGAATGTAAAAATCATTTAGTTTAAGGTATGAAAATGTAATCCCATTCAAAACATACCATGAAATTGTGGTGTATCACGAAGGTTTTCAGGTGGCAGTAGATGGTACAGCATGGTACTAAAGACCACCAGGATTTGAATTCTGGTTTCTATGCATTTACTAGCTGTCTTACCGAGTTGTAATAAACTCCTCTACATAATAAATAATTTCTATGTAATAAACTATTTCTACATTCAAAATGAGTCTTCAGAGAAAAACAATGAATCATAACATTTTATATCAGTTATGTGTCTGACTTTCTTATGAAAGTTATTAGAGTATTATGAAATTATTAGGCTATAAGATTATTAAATATCTCATTATACAAATATTTAGTCTTGCTCTAGACTATTTAGCAGACATTTATTGAGCTCCTGCCGAGTGCTGGGAACTGTGCAAGGTGCTGGAGATGAAGTGGTTAAAAGACAGTTCCTGTTCTTGTGGAGCTTACAGTATAACATAGTCTGCAAGTAATGTCATGGGGATATTTATCATCTGCTTTTAGTAAACTGTTCCCCCAAAACATGTATCCTTCCCCCTTATAATGCTTTTTGTATTATGCAAACCTTATATTCCTAAGACTTAATTTCACTTGAATATATTTAAAGAACACTGTAAACCAGTTATAATTCATGAGATTGGCATTATCTTCCCTTCAGGAAAAAGAACAAATCACTATTAGCCAGTTGTCTTTGGTAGATCTTGCTGGAAGTGAAAGAACTAACCGGACAAAAGCAGAAGGGAACAGATTACGTGAAGCTGGTGAGCAAAGCATAGTATTTACTTATTGCTACAACTTTCAGAAACTTGCAGTGCCAGTTTATTGCCTGCTTATTGATGGTTTAAGCCTAACTGTCTTCAATTTGACTAAAAATTTAGAGGCTAAGTTAAGTGACTAGTGCTTTTTCTTTAGTTATGCTGGTTTCATGTTGATCTATTACAACACACTAATTTCTTTAAGAATGAGGTGGTGGTTTAGTTGCTAAGTCACACCTGACTCTTGTTGACCCCATGGACTGTAGCCCTCCAGGCTCCTCTGTTCATGAGATTTTCCAGGCAAGAATACTGGAGTGGGTTGTCATTTCCTTCTCCAGGGGATCTTTCCAATTCAGGGATCGAACCTGCGTCTCCTACACTGCAGGTGGTCTCCTACATTGCAGGCAGATTCTTTACTGACTAAGCCACCACGGAAGGCTAAGAATGAGGAAAAGTGACTAAATAGAAAGTAAGTTACATTCCTGTTGAAAGTGTTATATCTATGGCTAGAGTACCAGTACTGGGTCCATAAAATTAAGTGATTTAATAGTTCCTCCAACATTCACAGTGGTAAAAATTGGCTTATGGAGATAGGAAAAATCTTTGAACACAAAAGCCAGTTGAAATCTGTGTTTTTCTTAATTTTTCATTTAGTACAGCCATTTATGATCTGATTTATGCTAATAACATTTATGGAGTACCTACTTTGTTACAGGAATTGAACACATATCTAGTACAAAAGAGGCAAATTGCTAGTAGAAGGTGAGGGAGGTGAGTAGCAGGTGCTGTGGGGATACAGAGCAGGGCTGTTCCATCCATTCTGGGGCTGTATGTGAGATGGGGCCTTGGGGAAGAATGCCTGGAGCTGACGAGGCGTGAACTCTTAGAAGAGCGATAGAATTAAAGTCACCACCCCTGGGAGAACACGGCAGGGCCAGGGTAGCTGAAGTGGAGGGTGTGGGTTGGTGAACTGTGACCACTGAGGCCAGAGGGCAAGGCAAGTCCATGAAGACCCTTGACTATCATATTAGTGTGAATTTCTTGTTGAAGGAATAATGGTGACTACCAGTTATTAAGGGCTGAGTATTTATTATAGCATCTACTATATATGGGCTTGATTTCTTGATTCTGACTTTCCAGGATTGGATCATACCCATTTTGTCAGACTGGAAGAGGTTAAGTAATTTTCCCAAGGTTAGAGCCTGGTTTGAAACCAGGTTGGTTGAACTTCCAAAACTTGTATCTTTCTGCTGTTACACAGCCAGTGAACGATCAGTTTTAAAAAGATTTTCCCAGTGTAGTAGATTAATTTATCAGAGGCAAGTGTAGAGAGATGAAAAGCAGTTGGGAACCTTTTGCAGTAATTCAGATGAGCAGTCCTATCACCTGGAGGCAAAGGTCAGCCAAAACTAAGAGCTAGTTTGGAAGCAGGCCCACCTGGATGTGGAGAGGAAGGGAGAGAGGAGGATAAACCAAAGAAAATCTTGATTGAGGAGAAGTAGTTTGAGGTGCAGGTGTGGACAGCCAAGAGTTTTGTGTTGAACATATTCCATTTATTCAAGTGTAGGTGCCTAGCAACTGGATGCAGAGGTAGAGAGATATGGAAGGAGAGAGATTTGGCTTGAGGTTTGTAGGTTTAGGTTGTGCAGTGAAGACATGATTGAAGCAATGGGGAAGATTATTCATGGAGTACAAAGAGGAACATTCTGAGGGCAGGGTCTCAAGGACAATAGATGCTTGAGTCTGGGAAGGAGAGTGGGGGCGTAGCCAGGTGACTTGGAGTTATGAAGTGACTAAACACACACTTTTTAAAATAATTTTTTATTTTTTGCTGTGCTGAGTCTTCACTGCTGCCCGGGTTTTCTCTGGTTGCATCGAGGGGGTCTGCTCTCCAGTTGCAGTGTGCAGGCTTCTCACTGTGGTGGCTTCTCTTGTTGAGGAGCAGGGGCTCTAGAGCGCACGGGCTTCGGTAGTTGCAGTTTATGGGCTCAGCAGCTGTGGCGCCCTGGCTTAGGTGTTCCGCGTGCGTGTTCAGTCGTGAATGATTCTTTGTGGCCTGATGGACTATAGCCCACCAGGCTCCTCTGTCCATGGGATTTTCCAGGCAAGAATACTGGAGTTGCCATTTCCTACTCCAGGGGATTTTCCCAACCCAGGAATTGAACCTGCATCTCTTGTGTCTCCTGCATTGACAGGCAAATTCTTTACCACTGAGCCACCTAGGAAGCCCCAGGTTTAATGGCCCAGGACTAAAAACACACACACTTTATATACGTCTATATAAAAAGACAAAGCATCTAGAATCCAGATCACAAGAAGAAGGATTAACCTTAGGAAAGCAGGTTTAGCTGGACTGGAAGGAAAGAAGAAACCTGAGGGTTCTGATGCTTTGGAGACAAGAACAGAAACCATATCAGTGTTGACATGATGGGGAAGAGGTGACATGGTTAGGGAGTTAAAACTATACTGGGGCTAGTTTGTGGCTGGGGCATATGTGACAACCTCAGATTTCTAGAGGTTTCGGAGTTCTGAGCGACAAGGTTCAGGGCGTGGCTATAATGGTAAAGAGAGAAAGATTTCCTGGACTTGAGGTCGGGGCCTCTGATGGCATGTTAGAGTGACATTCCTGTTAGATGCTGAAGCTGACCCAGGAGCTGGCGTGTAAGGGGAATGTGTCTGAAGGCAACAGCAAGGGACTAGGAAAATGCTGCTGGCCTCCTGCTGCTCACCATCCTTTTACTATGTCAGGCTTAGAAAGCAGGCAACTTTTATTCACAAGACTACAGGGGAAGCACCACTCTTCTGGCAAATAAAAACAAGGTTGTAGGGTTTTGCATCATGGGTGGGGTGAAGCCTGTGGATATGATCCAGAATATTTTAGAATGTATAACATAAAATACAGGATTTCAAAAGAAACCAATTAGACTGAAATGTGTTTTTAAAAGTATTCTTAACACCTCTGTCATACAGTAATTTATATACTTTATTAATGCCTTAAACCTGACAGCATGTCTGTAACTACATAATTTCAAAGTAGTAATGAATGTAAGTATCTTGAGATAAGCAATAAACTGTTATAAAAGTATCTGTGACTTCTGTTGATTAGAAACCACAAGTAGTACTACTACCATTACTATAGGTGTTTGGCCTACATTCATAATTGAAGAAACAGCTAAATTTCAGCAGTTAGTAAGAAAAAAGATGTATTTACTTCCCATCCATGTATGCACACTCCCTGAAGTGTACCCATGGACAACATCCAGATCACAAGTGGCCATTAGAGAAAGAGATGAAATGGATCATTCTGTGAGCCGTCTGAGGGTATGGCAAGTCTATTAACGGGGATATGGGTTTTGGAGAACACATGGAAGAAGAGGTGGAAGGACAGTGTGAGCTGGGGTCAAGGAAGAGAAAGCACGAATCATGGATTATCATGGAGGCACAGATGAGCTCTGTATTTTGAAAGGTGGCCAAGAATGAAAGCATGGTTTCAAAGTGAAAAACTTTTCTGTGTTGTAAGGCTTTGGGGTCTCTGCAGGTGAGATCTCCTGTATTGTTGGCTTGATAGATCTGTCAGACTTGCCCTGACTCAGAAATTCAAACGAGTGGCCAGGACTAACAAGCATGCTGCCCAAGAAACCTTCTTTAGATACAGAGGGAACAGATTTAGTTGGCTCTTGAGACACCTTGACTGGTAGAAACAGGAGCTCCTTCTGGTGCAAGGGAGACATCAATGTCTGGATGGAGCCAACTGTGGCCTGAAATATGGGCATGCTTTAGAGGATATTAAACATCTGTACTCATATACTCTTTCATGGTATTTAAGATTTGAAAGAAACTTTACGGGTCATGAAGTATAATGTTACATTCAGTGGAGAGTCTTTACATAAGAATCCTGGTACTTACACTCTCCTGCAACACTGTCAGATATGGACAGTTCTTTAAGCTGAGCCCACTAAAATCTGTCATTTTAATTTCCATCTGAGAGTTGTATGAAGTAGATATTTCACAGACAAACAGACCGTACTCTGGCTACTCCGTCAGTGTCTTCAGACGCCTTCTGTGTGCATTTTTCTGCCAGGTAACATTAACCAGTCACTTATGACACTGCGGACATGCATGGAGGTCCTGAGAGAGAACCAGACTTACGGCACCAACAAGGTGAGCGGCGGCCTCTGGTTGTTTGTATATTTTGTATAGCTTTGTTTGTGTGCAGTTTCTGCCTGATGTATTTGGGTTTGGATATATTTATAGATGGTTCCATATCGAGATTCAAAGTTAACCCATCTGTTCAAGAACTATTTTGACGGGGAAGGGAAAGTACGCCTGATTGTGTGTGTGAATCCAAAGGCCGAAGATTATGAAGAAAGCTTGGTAATTTTAATGCCTTTATGAAATCTGAGTTTCTATAGACAAAACTATTTACATGTGAAAATAACATTTTGAACATTTTAAAAATTGATACAGAACCACTGGTTACAGAAGTGAACTAATAACCAATATATTACTGTCTCATTTACTAATTTCTGAAGAAAGACTAGAAACACTTATACATATAAACAAAATCAAACCCTATGTTGTATCTTAGCAAGTAATGAGATTTGCAGAAGTGACCCAAGAAGTTGAAGTAGCAAGACCAACAGACAAGGCCATATGCGGTTTAACACCGGGGAGGCGATACAGAAACCAGGCCCGGGCAGGTCCTGTTGGAGACGGTATGAGCTGCTGTGGTGTCATCTGCCTGCTGATGAGTCTGTCTCTGTCTCTCTCTTTTTTAAAATCTATTTCACTTAAGAAAACTGTTCACTTTCTTTCCCCTCAACAAACAAGAGCAAAAAAAGTCTGAACCAAAGTATACATCACATTTCTTTTATTATATACTCTGACATTTTTTTCTTCTTTACAACTCATCTCATTTTTAAGGAAATATGATGAGCCCAACAAAGTACACTGTTAACTGGACTGGGGCTCTTACCAGTGTTAAACTTGTTTGAATAACACTTTCTCTCCTGTGTGACTTTTTTTTTAAACAACTCCATACAGAACCGCTGGTTTCAGAAGTGGTTTTACAAAGTTTCCCACCTCTGCCATCCTGCGAACTTCTGGATGTCAATGACGAGCAGACTCTTCCCAGGCTGATTGAAGCATTAGAGAGACGACATCACCTACGACAAATGATGATTGATGAGTTTAACAAGCAGTGTAAGGGCAAACTGTTTATAGTTATTTTAACATGAGAAATTTGCAGGAGTTTTGTGTTGGGACAGCATCTTCAAGGAAGGATTATTTTGTCTCTGAACTTAGTATCCCCCCAAAGGCATCATTTTATATCCTAAGGATATAAAGCAGAAGATCAAAGTGGATGTGAATTTATCCCCTTTAAACACTAATAGTCATGATGAAAGGGACAAGAGCTACTTCTTAGCTCCTACTAGTTATTTATATGCAAGGCATTTAGCATGTATTATATCATAATAACTGTATCTTTGAGAAAATTACTTAATCCTTTATTTCTAGTTTCCCTGTCTGCAAAATGGGATTATAACTGTTCCTGCCTCAGAGGAAGGGTGTTAAATATAAGGATAAATGAGATGATGTTTGAAAATCATGTATGACATCCTGGTACATAGGAAGTGCTTATTGAATGTATGTATTCTTATCACCATTGTAAGAAAAATGTGAGAAAAATGGTACTTAAATCTCCATTTTAAAATGAAGAAACATGCTCAGAAACAAATAACTTGCCTACGTCACATGACTAGTGAATGGTGCATAGGGATTTCAGCTTGAATTAACTGTCCCTAAGGCTAGTGTTACTTCTGTTTCTGCATTTGTTCTCAAGAAATTATTTATGCTATAGTGCAAAATGAAAGACCTAAGTGTTTTTTCAGTAACAAAAGTGTCTCTTGTGGATTTGAGAATCAAACTCTTGATGTCCTTCCAGACTTGTTTTCTGCTTATAGACTTTTAAAGGGGTATTTGCTAAAGAGCTTCATTTTATATAAATATCAGTTATAAAAGTTGACTTCACCAGTTATTTTGGAATTGGAGTAAACTTGGCCTGCATGCTTTTGTTTCAGCTATTAATTTTAAGGCTTTGTTGCAAGAATTTGACAATGCTGTTTTAAATAAAGAAAACTATATTCAAGGAAAACTAAATGAAAAAGAAAAGGTGATCTCAGGACAGAAACTGGAAATAGAACGACTGGAGAAGAAAAACAAAACTTTAGAATATAAGGTTGGTTTGGGGATTATTATAATGGATGTATGTGCTGGACATTTAACACTGGTCTGATTTAGCTGTTCTACTATACGGACCTGCAGCTGCTGCTTCCTTGGGAGTTATCACTTGGTTATTTGCTAATCTTCATCCCATTCCCCATACAGAGGAACTATTAATGAATGGCAATAAAAGGGTAGATAGAATACTCTTTTTGAGACAGACCTTACCAATTGATGAGAATGTTCTGGTGTTTTAGTTTTGATTATAAATTGCTTTTTGACTTACTACTGAGGATAATTTAGGGGATACATGATTCATTCTAAACAGAAGCTAGTCTCAAACAATACAGTGTTCTCCATTCTGAAAGTGGCCTTTATAAAAACAAAATTTTAGGGAACAGTAATTTTCACATGAAATCAAATTTCATCTTTCAGTGAGGAGCTTGTTTAAAAGTCCTCATTTCTAAGAACAGAGATGGGCATTCAGATGAAATTTTAGAGGAAAAGGTTTTCTTCATGATTCTTCTTTCCATAACTATGCTTGCATAGGCAGATTATAAGAGAGATTATTTTAAAGAGAGAGAGATTATTTTAAAGCTACTTGAAATGTTTACACATCAAATGTTGACCATAATGGTCTACATTCCCAGGTTGAGATTTTAGAGAAAACAACGACCATCTATGAGGAAGATAAGCGCAATCTGCAACAGGAGCTTGAAACCCAGAATCAAAAACTTCAGCGACAGTTTTCTGACAAACGTAGACTAGAAGCCAGGCTGCAAGGCATGGTGACAGAAACAACCATGAAGTGGGAGAAAGAATGCGTGAGTGTCATTCCTACAGTATCCATCTCGTGGGTGACTGATTTCTTAACTACAGGATTCTGAGTGGCTTGCACTGGGGTCCCTGGTGGCTCAGATGGTGAAGAATCTGCCTGCAATGCGGGACATCTGGGTTCAGTCCCTGGATCGGGAAGATTCCCTGGATCCGGAATGGCAACCCACTCCAGTATTCTTGCCTGGAGAATTTCATGGACAGAGGAGCCTGGCAGGCTGTAGTTCGTGGGGTCTCGAAGAGTCAGACACGACTGAATGAGACACACACAGCGTTTTAGTGGTGGTGGCAACAGCGGCCACTACTCAGTCCCTTTTACTTCTTTCCTCTGCCCTTACAAGTCACAGCAAATTAATTAGCGTTATGAAGAACTGTCATCTTTAGGAAATAAACCGTTCAGGTGAACCGGTGCAGTTGGTTTGGTGTAACTGAATTAGACTACTTATTGCCATTCATAAACCTTCAGGAGCGTCGAGTGGCAGCCAAACAGCTGGAGATGCAAAATAAACTCTGGGTGAAAGACGAGAAACTGAAACAACTGAAGGCGATCGTTACTGAGCCCAAAGCTGAAAAGCCAGAGAGACCCTCTCGGGAGCGGGATCGTGAAAAAGTTACCCAAAGATCTGTTTCTCCATCACCTGTACCTGTAAGTTGTCTCTAGTTGTGTAATAACTTCAAAGTCATAGAGAAGATTTGTTCAGATTAGCTGACTATTTCTATGAGAATCAAATTTTTTGTTTTAAATTTATTATATTTCTCAAATTTCTATTTATACTTAAAAAATTTAGTATAAACACAAATTTAGTGTAAAATTAGTAATTCAGTACAAAAATTATGTCTTAAAAAGTTATAAAAGAATTATGTCTTCATGAGCTAAAATTATAGCAAAGTAATGAATTGTTTCTCAGTTTTTCAACTCCTGCTCATTAATTTCTCTTCAATTTTTTTAGCTTTCTAGTAACTATATTGCTCAGATTTCCAACGGCCAGCAACTCATGAGTCAACAGCTACATAGGCGCTCTAACTCTTGCAGCAGCATTTCTGTAGCTTCCTGTATTTCGGAATGGGAGCAGAAAATTCCTCCGTACAACACACCTCTCAATGTCACATCTATTGCGAGGCGTAGGCAGCAGGAGCCAGGACAAAGTAAAACTTGTATCGTGTCAGACAGAAGGCGAGGGATGTACTGGAATGAAGGCAGGGAGGTGGTTCCTTCGTTCAGAAATGAGATAGGAGTAGAAGAGGATCGCTGCAGCAGGGTTAGTGCCAGTTATCACTTTAAAGCATTGTAGCAATAGATTTTACTGTTGTGTGTTTCTATAACTCGGTTCTGAAAGTTCACCGGAATGATGGGTGAGCTCTAATATAAGCAAGGTCTGATTTTTCTGTTAGTTCGAAAGATCAAATCACCCTGAAACTGAGGCCTAGCTCTTCATCTGAAAAAAGCCTAGCCGCATTTGGCACAGACAGTGCCTCATGTTCAGTGAACACGTGCTCCTCAGCTGCATGAACTGATGAGCATCCACAAAATCAGTGACTGTCTTAGAACACATTTTCCATTCTTTTCTTTTGGCTTTTCTTCCTCAAATTGGATTTTTTACTTTTTTTTAATTTCCATTTTTAAAACTGCTTTCCTGGACTTTTATTTTAAACAATAGACATGTAAATATTTTTCTCCTTCAGCCTTTGACAGTAAGCCATAGACTTTGTGTCCTACATACATAACCACAATCTTCATCACACCTGAGAAAGTCAGTGGTGTCCCAGTAATGGCTGTTCGTTTTTCAAACCTTGGTCCTATCAAGGTGAATACATTATATGTGGTTATTATCTCTTTAATCTTTTTAATATAAAGTAGTACTCCCCCTTTTTTTATTTTCATTTTTTGAGGAGCCCAGGCCAGTTGTTTTATAACTGCTGAAGGAAGATTTACATGGCCAATTAATCGCTGTTAATCTCAAGGGCTTTGTCTCAACTTAGAAGGGCTCTGCCTCATTCAAGGTTGTTTAAACAAATTCATGTTTATATTTTCTTCTTAAAGATTAAGGTAAAATTTTCCTCTGAATCTGAGTAAGTTAACAAAGTTAATATTGTGAATCTACATTTAGTAAAATTTTAATATATCTAAGAATTTTTCTTCTAAATAATTTAATCTTATAGTAAATATTTGCTTTAGATTTTCTTATTGTATAATTTAGGGTATAGAAAATATTTCATTTAGGTGGCCTGCATTCCTGATTATTAAGGGATGATGATGAATTACAAGGTTAAAGGCAACAGATAAGTCTAAAGTCGCTTAAGCTCTTTACTCTGCAGATTTTGCTTTAAACCTTTTTGGGGAGCAAATTATATGGTGATTGGTCTTTCTGATCAACTCTAATAAATCCTCCTTATTTCATGCAAATTTATAGACTGAAAACTATTCAAGGCCTACTTATGCCTGGTCAACATTAACGTAGTATCTAATTTGGCTAAGAGATATTTAAGAGAATTTACTAGAGATCCTTTAACTTCTTCATTTGAAATCAAAATCTTTTTAGAAGTGCAGCAGAATACACATCTAGGTTTGTTGGTCAAAAATTATGTCACTTGGACTCAATTTACATACTTCAGTGAGGAAGAAAACTTAAATGTTTATTTCATAAATGACAGTAGAGTGTAAGGACAGTCATCTTCCAAAGTTTGTTTCACAATGTCTATTGCTAAATGTGTTTGAGAAAACTATCACCTTTGCTAAATGGTAGGTTGTGAGAACCTCTTTCTTCCTTGTTCAGCATTAAGCCGTTTTAAGAATGGGACATTTCCTGCTTGTTGTGAGGCTTGGGTATCCTGAGTGGCAAAGGCTGTTGCCCATGTTTCGGTGTCATGATTTTGTCACTGGTGCATTTGTTTCTTATAATTGTACAGGGGAAATGCCTCAGTTCTCCAGATACACATTTTAAATTAGGTGTCCACACTTGACCCATTTGGAAGGATTTGGCCTGTGACAGACCGTTTCATTTGCTTTCAGTTGTGCAAACAAAAACTTTGCAAAGTTACAAAGAAACTATTAACTATGTTCTGTATGTGATTCCCCCCCCCCCCCTTAGGTTGAATGTGCTAAACTTAACTTTTCTAAATTTATATAACATTTTACTGGAAGTATCTAGTTTTATATTGCATGATAGAGACTGATTTGATAGTGTATTCTTTATCTGGTTCTTGGAACCTTTATGAGATGTTTGTGAATTTTTCATAAAGCTATGTTTTGAGATTTTTTTAAAGTATGCAGAAGTACTTTATTTACATTCTTCTAATCATTTTATACACAAGGTTCTTAAAATACCTTATGTTTTTTAGCATGTATGTACTATACAGCTCCATCAGCTTTTGCTGGGGGGAGAGGTGTATTTTTTTAATAGGAGTATTTTCACTTTTGTTTAGAGGCCTATGATATGTTTAGGACGTTTATTGATCTTTTTGAAGCTTTTAACATAGTTGTGGACCTAACAGATTACTTCACAATAGCAGGAACAAATACTGGTTTTTGATCAAGAATGCAAAAATGAATTATTTGTCCTAAACACCACCTATGCAGGAAAGACTAGCAGCCTTACCAGAACTTTCCCTTCCACTCTTTGTTGAAAGGGAAGATCTCTAGTAGAATATATAATACATACATAAACTGGAGTTTAAAAGATGTTTGTTGGTTTTGCGTTTACATACAAAGAGAACATTTAAATTGCTTGAGTAACATAGCTTTTGAAAAGGTTCACGCATTTGTTTTCATACCGTCACCAACTAAAGTAGCCAAAACTGCTGCACTTCTAACAGTACCCTCAGATTAATTCTGGGTTATGCTTGTCTCTTGATTCCTCTCTCAATCCGATCAGAATGCACCACCAATTCGTCTGCGACACAGACGCTCACGCTCTGCGGGAGACAGATGGGTAGATCATAAGCCTGCCACTAACCTGCAAACTGAGACAGTCATGCAGCCACATGTCCCCCGTGCCATCACTGTGTCTGTTGCAAATGAAAAGGCACTAGCTAAGTGTGAGAAGTACATGCTGACACACCAGGAACTAGCCTCCGATGGGGAGATTGAAACTAAGCTAATTAAGGTAAAAAGTTTACACAAGAGAAGGAAATATTCAAAAAACAAAAAACCATTTACTCTTCTGTTCCTTTGATGACACATAGGCAGTGTCAACTAGAAGATAAATGGGTATTTGATAAAACCTTTTTGTTTGTTAGAAAAGTTACTCCTTGGGTTAAAATCTGTTAAATTGGAGCTAAATCTGTTAGAGGAACTCCAGATACATACTTTTAATTAATGTGCATTTTGTTTTAAATCAAACAAAGAACTCCTGCCGTTGCTTAAGAGTACTGTCATTCGAGGGAATTCCTTGGCAGTCCAGTGGTTAGGACTCTGTGCTGTCACTGCCAAGGACCCAGGTTCAATTCCTGGTCTGGGAACTAAGATCTCACGAGCTGTACCTAACGGCCAAAAAAATAAAAAAGATTGTACTGTCACTTGTGTATGAGAGAAGGGGAACATCCACAGAGGAAAGTATATTGCCTTAGAACATTTAGAAATTTGCTAGATTGCTTGATCTTTAGTGTAGTTTTTAAATTACTGGTTGAATAAAAAGGAATGTTATTTTCTGCAAATAAGAATGCTGTTAATTACACTGCATTGGACTTCTTTTGTTTAGTGAGACATATGTACACAAATCTTTAAAGTATTTTAAGGTATAGACCCAGCAGTCCAAGCACCATCTGGTTTTGTGGATGGGAATTTTCATAAAAGTCTTAAAATCAGTTTGAAATATGTATGTATGTATATCATTTGGATGTATAAAAGTGTAATGGTGATCTTTTCTCCTGGCTGTAGGGTGATGTTTATAAAACAAGGGGTGGAGGACAATCCGTCCAGTTTACTGAAATAGAGACGTTAAAACAAGAATCACCAACTAGGTGAGTGATAATCAAATTGCTTTCTTTAGAGGGCTGTAATTTTCTTAGCTGCTCATTCTTGAGGAACAGACTAGCCTGTAAAAACGTGTCATTAATTCTCTGAAGGAGTATATATGGTATTTCTCTATTTCTAATATTTTTCCTGTTCTTAGATGTAAAAAATAACTGTTGCGTTGTTCCCTTTTTCTGTAGCCGAAAACGAAGATCATCCACAGTAGCACCTGCCCAACCAGATGGAACGGAGTCTGAATGGACGGATGTAGAAACAAGGGTAGGAGTTAAATATTTGTAGGGCTGTCATATATTAAGCCCCGCGGCTATAGCTTTTCATGCTCTTTGAAACAAACAGCCAAAGTCTGATCTCACGTGGCCAGTGCCGCCTGGAGCCAAATCAGAGGAGGTATTTGTATTTCTGCTCTGGTCTTACTGATGGAGCTCTTCAGTTTGAAGCCCCTGTTTTTAGTGTAGTGGGACTGTGCCCAAGAATCAAGGAAGACAGCATCACCCTAGAAGAACAAGAATGTCCATCAAGCTGGTCTGTCCTCTCAGGAGCAGAACTGTTATTCCTGGGGACAGATTTGAATAAAGAGTGTGGGACGGTGGGGGCCAGGCTCCAGCTTTTACCACTAACTTTCTCAAGAAGTCTTTCTGATAGAAAATGAGATTACCTGGATGGTCTCTAAAGACCATCGTGCCTCACAGCTTTCCTCTCTGTGGTTTTCTCCCCAGTGCTCCGTGGCTGTAGAGATGAGAGCAGGCTCTCAGCTGGGGCCTGGGTACCAGCACCACGCACAACCCAAGTGAGTACTGACCAAGTGTGGTCTTTCTCTGTCTTTTCTCCCCACCCCCCTTGTCCCTACATCCACTTTTTTTTTTTTTTAAGAGGATCTCTGTGGTTTCTCTTTACCCTCTGGAATATCGTGGCCTTACTGGCAGACTACAGTAGGCAGTAACAGTGCTGAGACCCCTGGGGGGTTGGATGAGAGCAGTTAGAGCTGTAAGAACACTCACTCTTGTTCCTAATTTGCCGAGTGCTCATAAAGCTTTCAGAGGCCTAAGGGAGATCACCTGTAAGGAGGGGAGGCTGGGGTCAGGGGTGACAGCTCCTCACATAATTCATTCTTTCCTAACCTCCCTCTTGTTATAGCAAGAAGTGTTCATTAAAATAAAACAGAATGGTGAAATTTGTGGTAGGGAAAAACACACCCCAGAGTCTGGCCCATTCTTTTACAATTTTAAGCCCCCTTTTTTCGAATATCTAACTATACAGGTCCATGTGTCCATTTCTGACATACGTATGTACTCCTTAGGCAATCTGGAAAATCAGTGTAACAAGATAAAGATGGGAAGTCTAATTAAATACTACATAAGCATATTTTATTTGCTTTCTTAGAAGGACTTTAACTTTTCCCATGATAAAACAGGAATTCTCGCAAAAAGCCCTTCTAGAGTATCCATTGCAAAATTCAACACTAAATGCTGGTTTTCATTTTAGGCGCAAGAAGCCATGAATTGACAGTTTCAATAACAAAAGAACATTTTCATCATTTGTGTTGGTGATTTCTCCAAAGCAGTGCCTTCTGAAAACTTGTAAAACTCCAGCTTTGTTGAAAATCACAGACCTCATTATGTCATCACACACTGGCCTCCATCAGGGATTCTCCCCTGTGGCTCCAAAGATATCTAGGAATCTACACCTTTTTATATTATACACCTTTGCCATATTTAATATTAATAGCAGAGAAAGACCCCTCTTTCTCGTTGCTGTATGAACTTTTTTATATTGCTATTTTTTTGTATATTTCTTGTATACTTATATACTTATAAACTAATTCATGCATGTGTCTGTCTTGGATGATTAAGGAAAAATATATCTAGATCACGCTTTGCTTTTTATGGTGACTTTTCAACCTGTTGTCTGAGTATTTCTTAAGGATTTATAGACAAACAAATGCTGCTGCTGATTAGCTGCGAGGATGCACTTTAGACACACATCGGACAACTCAGCCTGAGACACCAGAGACTCGCCGATACTAACACCAGTCTAGGAAGGGGTCTGGAGTTTTGTATGTATGTACTTTCTGACATTTAGTTATGTCAAAAGAAATGAAATAAAAGCACTAAGAAATACAAGGCTATGTGATGGTAATTTAACACATACTCCCAGAACCTAGCACCATGCTTTTCATTTAGCTGGCAATCATTTGTGGGAGGAATTAAACAAAAGCACTAGAAACTGCTGTCACCATGCTGAGGATACTTGTTTCAGCATGCCAAGAAACAGGTTTGAAAGGGACTATTTACTCTGCTGAAAACCAGGAATACCCTCCCAGCCCACACAACCCGCTGGTGTACTGCAGTCCACAGGCCATCCTTCCTACATAAACTGTGTTTGACCTGGAATCCTCCTTTTACTTCATTCAACTAACTTAGGGTCTCAAGAACAGCACTCAATCTCCAGGTATGGAAATTTTAAATTACTGGTTATCATAACCTAACTGACATGTGCAGATGAAAAGCAGAGGAGCAGGCGATGGCACGATGGCAGTGTGAGCTGCTCCTTTTCTTCTTTTAGTTACAACTAACTGTTCATGGGCTTCCGTGGTGGCTCAGACAGTAGGCTGCCTGCAATGCAGGGGCCCTGGGTCCGACCGCGAGTCAGTCATAACTGAACAAAAGTTTCTCTGGACACTACACCGCAACATGCAAAAGACTTCTACCGAAAAGAACGCAGGTGGGGAGACCTTAGCAGGACCGCGGTCCCCAGAGTTGTGAGCCTGCCTCACCCCACCTGCTGGGGAGGGGCGGGAAGTGCGTCTGTGGGGAGCCAGGCACACGGTGCGGGGACAGGAACCAGTTTGGAGGCCGAAGAGGCTTCCTCCGCCAGTGACCACGGCCGCCTCCCTGGAGGTCTTGAAGTGGCTGCCTGGCTGGGCACGGCGGGAGGAACCCGTTTCTCGGCAGCAGCACTAAGTCCTCAGGAGCCACTAGTGGGAGTGGGCTGGGGAGACGAGAGCAAAGGGCACCGAAGGGTCTCACTCCCTGTCTGCCTCGGGTTTCAGCCGGAGGTCTGCGCGCGGCCCTCTGCGGGGCTTGCCGCAGTGGAGGGTCCCCGCCTGCTGTGGACAGCCACAGGTGCTAAGCCCACACGTGCCCACCCTGCCGCCTGCTTTTTCTAGGCTGACTTTTTTAACAGGCTCTGCCCAGCATGGCCCTAGAACCAGCTCAGGTAGAGAAACCAAAAATTGAGCTATGCCGCCACCTTGTGGAGAACAAAAGAAAGGCTTCTAACAGTCAGTGTTGAACTGGAACATCTAACAACTAGTAAGAAGTGTGTTACTTCAAACTCGGTGGCAGAGGCACATTTTACCAAACGGAAAAATCACGGTGACATGGTATCCCAAAGAGAAAAACTAGTAATTCTTCAGCAACTGAATCCACAGGCACAGAATACTGTAATCTGATAAAAATTAGCAACAGCTGTGATGAAGGTACAAGGACGCTTAGGCAGTCATTTACCAAATATAGATGTTATTTACCAAATATATTGAATTTTCAAAATGAACCAAATTCTTCAGCTGAAGAATTCAACGAATGAGATCAAGAATATGTAGAAAGCTTAGGGAGTCAGGCAGATGAAATCTGGGAGAGAATTAGCAACTTGATTCTTAAAAAGTGAAGAAAACCTAAGAGAATTCGCATACGTGATGAGATGAGAAAAACAAATGTGAGTGAGAATAATGGTCTATCCAAAGGAGCAGAAAGGGAGAGGGGAGCAGCAGAGAGTGTGTATTTAAAGAAATAGCCGAGACTCCCAAGCCAGGGAGGAAACGACCTAAAAGCCCAATAGGACACCCTATTATCTCAATGCCAAAAGACCTCCAATTACATCAAAAGTCATTAAAAAAATAATAATAAAGGCAACAGTGGGGAGAAAAAGTAACTTACAAATGAATGCTTGCAAGGCTATCAGTGGATTTCCCAGCAGAAATTCTACAGGCCAGGACAAAGTGGAATGACATATTCAAACTGTGGAAGATAAATATGGCCGGCCAAGAATACTTTATCCAGCCAAGCTGACCTTCAGTTATGAAGGAGAAATAAAAGCTTTCCCAGACACACAAAACCTGCTTTACAGGAAATGCTAAAAGGAGTTCTTAAGTTGAAATAAAATGATGCTAACTAGTGACACAGAAACAAATGAAAGTACACATAAAAAGAGGCAAACTGTGACATCAAAAGTATAAAAGGGGAGGTGTAAAAAGTGTTGAACCATTACAGGAGAATGAAAATAAGATGCTATCAACATGAAAAGGACTATTTTACTTATGAGATGTAGTATGAAAGCTACAACGGAAGAGGTGAGTGAAAAACCTGGCTTGAAACTCAACATACAAAAAACTAAGATGGCATCTGGTCCCATCACTTTATGGCAAATAGAAGGGGAAAAGTGGAAGCAGTAACAATTTCTATCTTCTTGGGCTCCAAAACCATTGCAGATGCTGACTGTAGCCATGAAATTAAGAGATGCCTGCTCCTTGGAAGAAAAGTTATGACAAACCTAGACAGCATATTAAAAAGAGACATCACTTTGCCAACAAAGGTCCTCATAGTCAAAGCACGGTTTGTCCAGTAGTCATGTGTGGATGTGAGAGTTGGACCATAAAGAAGGCTGAGTGCCGAAGAACTGATGCTTTCAAACTTGGAGAAGACTCTTGAGAGTTCCTTAGACAGCAAGGATATCAAAATAGTCAATTCTAAAAAAAATCACCCTGAATATTCATTGGAAAGACATGCTGAAGCTGAAGCTCCAATACGTTGGCCACCTGATGTGAAGCACTAACTCTGGAAAAGACCCTGATGCTGGGGAAGATTGAAGGCAAAAGGGGGAGGGGGTGGCAGAGGATGAGATGGTTAGACAACATCACTGGACGCAATGGACGTGAGTTTGAGCAAACTCCAGGAGATGGTTGAGGACAGAGGCGGCTGGTGTGCTGCAACCCATGGGGTCACAGAGAGTTGGGACACGACTTGGTGACTCAACAACTACCAACACCACAAAGCAAAAAAACCAGAGGCGAGAAACATAAAGAAAAAATGCGGAGTAGACTGAGCAAGCCACTAAGGAAAACTACCACTTTACAAAGGTATAAACAGGAAAAAGATAAAAAAAAAACAAGGCAAGTGACAAGATAGCAATAGTGTGTCCTTATCAATAGTCACTCCAAATGCATTGTTACTTATAGGTAGAAGCAAAAAAAAAAAGTTATAGAAATGAACCCATTTACAAAACAAACAGACTCACAGACTGGAAAACAAATTTATGGTTACCAAAGGGGAGGGATAAATTGGGAGTTTGGGACTGACATACACACTTCTATATTTAAAATAGATAACCAACAAAGACCTACTGTGTATAGCACAGGGAAATCTGGTCAATACTCTGATAATCTAAATGGGAAAAGAATCTGAAAAACAACAGATACATGTATATGCAGAACTGAACCACTTTGCAGGACACCTGGAACTAGTACGACATCCTTGAACAACTACACTCCAATATAAAACCTAAATTTTAAACAGGGGACTGAACCAGGAAGAAACAGACAATATGAGCAGGCCAATAATAACCTCACAGAGAAAACCAGAGGACAAGATGGCTACACTGGAGAATTCTACCGAAGAATCATTGTCATCAACCCTTCTCAAACTCTTAGGCCAGCATTAACCCGAAACCAAAGCCAGATAAGGACACAAGAAATGAAAACAACAGATCAGGATCCCTGATGAATACAGGAGTAGAAAATCTCAATAAAGTATCAGCAAACTGCATTCAAGAACCCTTAAGAATTGTATACCATGACCAAGTGGCATTTATGCCTCATATGTAAGAATGGTTCAACATACATAAATCAATAAATTTAATACGCATTAATAAAAGATAAAAATCACATGATCATCTCAATAGATGCAGAAAAGCTGTTTGACAAAAGACAACATCCTTTTGTGATTAAAAAAAAACCCTAGCAGACGGGATGCAGAAGGAACATACCTAAACATAATGAAGATCATGAATAACAAACAGTTAAGATATTTTCACTGGAGAAAGAAAGCTTTTCTTCTAAGATCAGGAGTAAGACAAGGATGTCTACTCTCATTATTCTTATTCAATATAGTATTGGAAGCCCTAGCTAGAATAATTAGGCAAGACAAAGAAATCTATCTGAATATAATGAAAATACTACCTTGAAAAGATACCTAACCCACATGTTCATTGCAGCATTATTTACAATAGCAAGACAAGAGTCCACCAACCAATGAATGGACAAAGAAAACATGTTATATATAATCACGATGAAATACTATTCAATTATTAACAAGGAATAAAATCCTGCCATTTGAGACAACATGGATAAACCTTGAGCATATTTTGTTAAGTGAGGTAAGTTAGACAAGTTCTGTCTGATGTAACTTATATACCCATCTGAATGCAGTGTTCCAAAGAATAGCAAGGAGAAATAAGAAAGCCTTCCTAAGTAAACATTGCAAAGAAAGAGAGGAAAATAATAGAATGGGAAAGACTAGAGATCTCTTCGAGAAAATCAGAGACACCAAGGGAACATTTCATGCAAAGATGGGCACAATAAAGGACAGAAACAGTATGGACCTCACAGAAGCAGAAGTTATTAAGAAGAGGTGGCAAGAATACACAGAAGAACTATACAAAAAAGATCTTAATGACCCAGATAACCACGATGGTGTGACCACTCACCTAGAACCAGACAACCTGGAGTGCTAAGTCAAGTGGGCCTTAGGAAGCATCACTATGAACAAAGCTAGTGGAGGTGATGGAATTCCAGCTGAGCTATTTCAAATCCTAAAAGATGATGTTGTGAAAATTCTGCACTCAATATGCTAGCAAATCTGGAAAACTCAGCAGTGGCCACAGGACTGGAAAATGTCGGTTTTCATTCCAGTCCCAAAGAAAGGCAATGCTAAAGAATGCTCAAACTACCACACAATTGCACTCATCTCACATGCTAGCAAAGTAATGCTCAAAATTCTCCAAGCTAGGCTTCAACAGTACTTGAACCAGGAACTTCCAGATGTTCAAGCTGGATTTAGAAAAGGCAGAGGAACCAGAGGTCAAACTGCCAACATCTGTTGGATCATAGAAAAAGCAAGAAAATTCCAGAAAAACATCTAATTCTGCTTCATTGACTATGGTAAAGCCTTTGACAACAAACTGTGGAAAATTCTTAAAGAGATAGGAATACCAGACCACTTGACCTGCCTCCTGAGAAATCTGAGTGCAGGTCAAGAAGCAATCGTTAGAACCGGACATGGAACAATGGGCTGGTTCCAAATTGGGAAAGGGGTACGTCAAGGCTGTATACTGTCACTCTGCTAATTTAACCCTATACAAAGTACATCATGCAAAATGCCAGGATGGATGAAGCACAAGCTGGAATCAAGACTGCTAGGAGAAATATCAACCTCAGATATGCAGGTGACACCACCCTTATGGCAGAAAATGAAGAGTAACTAAAGAACCTCTTGATGAGAGTAAAACAGGAGAGTGAAAAAGCTGGCTTAAAACTCACCAATAAAAAACTAAGATCATGGAATCTGGTCCCATCACTTCATAGCAAATAGATGGGGAAACAATGGAAACAGTGAGAGACTTTATTTTCTTGGGCTCCCAAATCACTGCAGATGGTGACTGCAGCCATGAAATTAAAAGATGCTTGCTCCTTTGAAGAAAAGCTATGACTAACCTAGACAGCATATTAAAAAGCAGAGACATTACTTTGCTGACAAAGGTCTGTAATAGTCAAAGCTATGGTTTTCCAGTAGTCATGTGTGGATGTGAGAGTTGGACCATAAAGAAAGCTGAGCACCGAAGAATTGATACTCTTGAACTGTGGTGTTGGAGAAAACTCTTGAGGGTCCCCTGGACTGAAAGGAGATCAAACCAGTCAATCCTAAAGGAAATCAGTCCTGAATACTCACTGGAAGGACTGATGCTAATGCTCCAATACTTTGGCTACCTGATGCGAAGAACTGACTCACTAGAAAACACTCTGATGCTGGGAAAGATTGAAGGCAGGAGGAGAAAGGGACGACAGAGGATGAGATGGTTGGATGGCATCATTGACTCAATGGACATGAGTTTGAGCAAGCTCCAGGAGTTGGTGAAGGACAGGGAAGCCTGGTGTCCTGCAGTCCATGGGGTTGCAAAGAGTCAAACGTGACTGAATCCAAACTTGTAAAACTCAAGCGTGTTATGGTGGTTACTTGGGCATGGGAGGTGGGAGGACCCGACAGATGTTAAGTTTACTACATGCAACAAGTATAAATAAGAGATATAATGCACAGTACAATGAATATAGACAACAGTACTGTACTCTAAGGAGCTTCCCAGGTGGCTCAGTGGTAAAGAGTTTACCTGCCAACGCAGAGGACGCAGGAGACATAGGTTCAATCCCTGGGTCAGGAAGATCCCCTGGAGAAGGAAATGGCAGCCCATTCCAGTATTCTTGTCCGGGAAATCCCATGAACAGAGGAGTCTGGTGGGCTACAGTTCATAGGGATGTAGAGTCAGACACGACTGAGTGCGCAGCACACACACACTGTATCATAAATGTCAAACTTGCTAAGAGACTAGAACTTGATTACTCCAACTAGTAAAAAGATCTTGCCTGGAGAATCCCATGGACAGTGGAGCCAGGCAGGCTACAGTCCATGGGATCACAAGAGTCGGACGCGACTTAGCGACTAAACCACCACCACCATTATGTAACTCAGGGAACCCGCCTCAGTGGTCTGTGGTGACCTAAATGGGGAGGGAATCCAAAAAAAGAGGAGATATAGGTATAGCTGATTCACTTTGCTGTATGGTAGACACTAATACAACATTGTAAAGCAACTGTTGTCCAATAGAAATTAACTTAAAAAATAAAATTAAAAAAAAAAAAAGAAATAATTATGAAATGTGATACAGGTGCTAATTATTACTACGTCCATGTGTGCTCAGTTGTGTCTGGTTCTTTGCAACCCCATGGACTGCAGCCCGCCAGGCTCCTCTATCCATGGAATTTTCCATGCAAGAATACTGGAGTGGGTTGCCATTTCCTTCTCCAGGGAAATCTTCCCCACCCAGGGATGGATCCTGTCTCTTGCATCTCCTGCATTGGCAGGCAGATTCTTTTATCACTGCGCCACCTTGGAAGCCCAATTATTATTACAATGGCAATCATTACAATACATAAATGATCTAATTATACATTACAAGATGTTGTATATCTTAAATTTACACAATGTTACATGTCAAATGTATTTCAATAAAAAATGAAAAGTAGATTTTTGCAATTGTAAAAAAAAAAGCACTAGATAATATAAAAATAATTTGCCACGAACTGACAAATTCAGTGAATTTCCTTGACAACCATATGTGCTAAAGCACTTCAGTCATGTCTGACTCTGTGTGACCCTGTGGACCGCAGCCTGCCAGGCTCTTCTATCCATTGGGTTCTCCAGGCAAGAATACTGGAGTGGGTTGCCATGTCCTCCTCCAGGGGATCTTTCCCACCAGGAATCGAACCCAGGTCTCCTGCACCGTAGGCAGGTTGTCTACCACTCGTGCCACCTGGGAAGCCCAGAGTATCTGTGTATTAACTATGCTCTTCTAGACATTTCAACAAAAAACATGGTTTTGGGACAAAATCAGAAATGGTACTATGGAACATCATGATGAAACAGCCATCCTTAGCTGAGTGAACATACACTTTTTTGTCTTTTTTTTTTTTTGGAGGCTGATTTTTTTTTTAATAATTTTTTTTTTTTTTTATCAAATCTCAAGTTTGTGTACACGACACACAGTGAGGCCAATCAACACCCAAACTAGTTAGAGTCTGGAACAGAGAAAAGTTTATTACAGACTGACACAAGGAGATGGGTGCCTTATGCCCTAAGAACCCCAAAGTTACTGGAAGCTGTCAGCAAGCCCCTTTATTCAGCAAGCCCCTTTCAAAGCAAAAGGTGAGGGAGGGGCCTGGCTAGTTGCTCCAAACTTCCTGGTGTCCGATCCTTTGTTCTTGAAGTCTGGTCATGGTCAGGTAATGATGTTCCTGTAAATCTCTATCAGATGAATGTTATTCTCGGTCCTGACCAGAAAGGGCAAAGTCCCAAGGCACAACTTTGACCCACCAAGGTCCCATCCTGCCTAAGAGGAGGTAGATCTCAGCTGGCAGCTCCTTCAGGGCCAGGTTCCCACATCCTGCCCAGCTGTGGTCCCTGAGTTCACCCAACCCACAATAGGCCCAGTCTCCTCAGGCTGCCAAATGGGGACACCAGGTCTCACAGATCTGCAACCCAGGCAGACGGCCACTGCTAGAAGGTCACAGAGACAGGCTTGGGGGAGAGGTTCACTGCTCCTCAAGGTCTGGGCCACGGCTAATGGAGGCCCTTAGCGAGAGCTCTGGAGTTCTGCAGGACGTAGTCCCCAGTCTGTTCCCTGGGCCCTCCAGCTCACCTGGTGGCCCAAGGCTGGGTGAGCTGGAGGGCCTCTAGGAGAAGGCCTGGATCTGCCTCTTCACTCACTCTCCACCTGATGACCACCACACCACCCACCCTTGGCTAAATCGGTTCCCTGGTGGTCCCCCACCAACAGTTACTTGCGAGAAGGGCCCACTGCGGGCTGACCAAGAGCTGAGCAGGACACCTGCAGCCGCTCACCGACAGCCGGCTGCTCGTGGGCGTGGCCCAGTGAGGCACCGGAGCGACGGCTCGTGGGCGTGGCCCAGTGAGCGCCAGAGCGACGGCTCGTGGGCGTGGCCCAGTGAGGCACCGGAGCGACGGCTCGTGGGCGTGGCCCAGTGAGACGCGAGAGCGACGGCTCGTGGGCGTGGCCCAATGAGACGCGAGAGCGACGGCTCGTGGGCGTGGCCCAGTGAGGCGCCGGAGCGACGGCTCGTGGGCGTGGCCCAGTGAGGCACGGGAGCGACGGCTGAGCAAGGCCTGTCCCCCAGTAACAGGGAGCAGAATAAAGCGCACAGCAATGGCTACCTGCTAAGGACTCTGCTCATCTTGCTCCGTTACAAAATGACAGTTTATCTGTTTTTTAAAAATTTGTTTAATTTTAATTGAAGGATAACTGCTTTACAATACTGTGTTGGTTTCTGCCATACATCAACATGAATCAGACATAGGTCTACATATGTCCCCTTTCTCTTGAAACTCCTTCCCACCCCATATTTTTTTTTTTTTTTTATTAATAGTGAAGGTGTGATATTATTCCTAACAAAAAGCAGATCCAAAGCTCAGGGGAAAAGACAAAATCCACTATTTGTAAGCAAGGTCATATATTTGTTTCGAGAATGCTTCAGAGTACCTCTCTCAATAGATGCTACTCTATTTCTTAACTATTTTAAATTTTTTAAAATGTCACACTGCTTAGTCTTTTGAAATACCTTTTTTTTTTTTTTTGCCTCACTAAGCCGTTTGCTATCTTAGTTCCCCAATCAGGGATTGAACCGGGGTCTCTAACTGTGGAAACGCTAGAATTCCCACGAAATAGATCTTAACAGGAAGCTTTTACTATAATATGGGAATGTGGGGTAGTAGAATTTGTCTGAAGTAAGAGTATGTTGAATCCAGTAAGTCTCTGAAAGGGAAATGCATCAGTAATTGATGTTCTGCTTAAACAGTTCTAAATAGTTACGAAGAACAGCTGTAGTTAATTGGGTGCTCAGTCTCTGATACCCTGTAAAGGTGTTATTTGTCATTTACAGGTGAAGGAGACTGAAGGCAAAAGGGAATGGGACGGCAGAGGATGAGATGGTTAGATGGCATCACTGACTCGGTGGACATGAATTTGAGCAAATTCCAGGATAGTGGAGGACAGAGGAGCCTGGAGTGCTGCAGTTCATGGGGTAGCAAAGAGTTGGACACAACTTAGCAACTGAACATCATCAAACTAAAAATCTTCTGCACAGAAAGTGAAACCATCAACAAAATGAAAAGGCAACCTACTGAATGGGAAAATATACTTGGCAAATCATGTGTCTGGTAAAGAGTTAATACCCAAAACATACTAAAAATTCACACAACTCAGTAACAAAAAGCCCCCAAACAACTGAATTTTAAAAACAGGCAGATCTGAATAGAGGTTTTTTCCAAAGAAGACATACAGATGGCCAAACAGGTACTGGAAAAGGTGCTCGCCATCACTAATCATCAGGGAAACAAAAAAACCACAACTCACACCTGTTAGGAATGTCTATCATTAACAAGTGTTAATAAATGTTGGTGAAGATGTGGAGAAATGGGAACCCTGATGTACTGTTGTTGGGAATGTAAACTGGTGCAGGCACTATGGAAAAAGAGTATGGAGTTTCCTCCAGAAATTAAAATTAGTATAAGATCCAGAAATTCTACTTTTGGGTTTTTACTTGAAGACAACGAAAAAAGGTAACTTGAAAAGATACCTGCATCCCCATGTTCTCTGCAGCATTATTTACAACATCCAATGCGTCAATAGATAAAGAAAATGTGATGTAACACTATTCGGCATAAAAAAGAATAAACTCTTGCCATATGAGACAACATAAATGGACCGTGAAAGCAGTATGCTTAATGACATGTCTGACAGAGAAAGACAAATACCATATGATCTCATTATATGTGTAATCTTAAAAAAACAAACACAAAAAAACCCAAAACAAGCTCACAGATACAGAAAACAGGTGGTTGACAGGTGAGGACTGGGGGGAAGGGACTGAAAGAAATTGGTGAAGAGGGGTCAAAAACTACAAATTTCCAGTTATAAAATAAGTCAGTCATGGGGATGTAAGGTACAGCATGGTGACTACAGCTAATAATGTATCACGTATTTAAAAGTTGCTTATAGAGTAGACCTTATCACAAGAAAAAAAACTGTTGTCTATATAATATATAGTGATAGATGTTAACTAGACTTAAGATGGTCACTTCCCAATATAAACAAGTATCTATTATGCTGTATACCTTAAACTAACGTCAATTACACCTGAACTTAAAAAATTCTAGAGAAAACCTCTCAGTATGAATTCAACACCAGTTTTCTTTAGCTTCAAAGGACACAAACAGCAGTGCAGCACCTAGCGAGACAGCAGCTACATCAAGAGGTTTATAACATCACAAGTGCATTTTCAAGGCTTTTACACCGAACCCTAGGTCCTTTAAAATTAAAAAAAAAAAAAAAAAGAAGTTGAAGTGGAAAGTTCCCCTATATTTCTAATATATCTTTTATGCTTTGGGAAGGGAAAAAAAAAAAGGACAAAATTTACTCATAACCCCCAAACCCATCCCTCTCTGCAAACAGAAGCAGGAAGCACTGAGTTTAGGTTCCCAGATTTCAAATCTAGGTTCCGTCTCGCGGTAAAGCGGAATCTCGGGATACCAGGACTACATTTTAATTTTGGAGATAATAGTACTAACCTCTTACACTGGGTGAGGCTTAACTGAATCTTTGTAGAGTGTGGCCCAGTGCCTGGGATATAGGCGTTCAAATGCGTCTGCTATTGCAACGCTGCAGATTTCCCATTTTCTCCTATATTTTATCGGAGATGCTGTTCTAGGCACCCGGACCTCCCGGCTAAACCCGTTGCTGCCCTCCAGCGGGTCGCTGCCCGCCAAGGGTGGGGACTGGGGAGTGGGCTGACAACGTCATTAAATGACTGCTTAAGAAGTGTCATACGGGCTACAGTAGATGGGAGGGACGCCTATTTCCCTAGGTAACTTTTCCGTAAAAGTATGCTTACTGTTCACAAACCCTGAGAGGTTAACCCATACCAAAGCAGTTAGCATTCACAGCCGCCTAACAACTTTTTGAACCCGCGAACTACTTACAGGTTTGCGCACGCGTTTTCAGCGGGAAGTCGCGGTTTGATCTATCCCCGCCTCTTCCGGCCCCGCCTCTTCCGGAAATCCCGGGAGCCGATTGGTTCGCGTGACCGGTATAAGAAGCTGCGCGCAGGCGCGCGGCTCTCTTTCCTCCGCTGCCGCTAAGGTGCTCGGTTCTTCCGAGGAAGCTAAGGCCGTTTTGGGGTGAGGCCCTCACTTCATCCGGCGACTAGCACCGCGCCCGGCAGCCCCCACCTAGCAGTCGCCTGCACCATGGCCTCCGTCTCGGAGCTCGCTTGCATCTACTCTGCCCTCATTCTGCACGACGATGAAGTGACGGTCACGGTGAGTGCGGGCCTGGGCCGGCGGCGTGGCGGCCTGTGTGGGCGGCCGGTTCCCCACCCTCGCAGGCGTCCGGGGCAGGCCCTTCCGGTGGGAGCGGCGGCCGTCGACACCGGGCGGAGGGGCGGACTGGCGGGACGGGCACCCATCGGATGGGCCCATGTGCGGACTGTTTGCGGCGTCGGCCACGTGCCCGCCCTGGAGTGAGTGAGTTTCACCTACAGCGGAGCGGTCCGACTTTGAAAACCTTTTTCTTATTTAGAGAAACGTGCAACCTGTGGGTAGCCTCATGCGCAGTTATAACGTGTCCCAGGACACTATATCTACTTTGGGTGTGATTTCCTTGGCTCTCTGAGTAGGTCTTGTGGGGCATGGCTGTGTGGTGTGGAGGGGAACACTGCGCTCTGCTCCACCTCTGGCCTTGCCTCACAGTTTAAAATAGCAGTGTAACTTGGGCAGGTCCCAGCTGCGAAATGGCAGCGATGAACTCGAGGCCTTGCAAAGTACCTGGCACACGGGAGCAGAAGCATTTCTTCAGAGTGGAAGAAACGGTCGTCTTAGATTAGTTTACATACAGTGCCAATAGAGTACTCGGATTGGTAAACGGTACTTTTGTACCCAGTTTATCAGTGATTTGCTTTCAATTTGCAGTATTTTGGAGACATTTACGAAAGTGCTCTCTGATGGGGTACCCATTTTGTTTGTTTTAGGAGGATAAGATCAATGCCCTCATTAAAGCAGCCGGTGTAAATGTTGAGCCTTTCTGGCCAGGTTTGTTTGCAAAGGTAAGGTGATGGTGAAAAGGTGATTTGGAGAAGCAAGCTTTGGAAGACCTACTGATTTATTCAATCACGTGCTCCTGCTAACCTCCAAAAGTGCTGGAAGGCCCTATATGTTTCACTGGACTTGTCCAAATAGAAGGGGTATTTCCTCATATTTCCATCTCTAGGAGCTAATTCTGGTTTTGCTCTGGTGTCTTTTTCTCATGGTCTCATACCCTGCTTTCTCTAATGTTCTAAAATCATGAGGAAAATATATTACCAGGTCATTCTTTCATTATAAAAGGGTCATCCAAGATATACTATCCATGATGTTCCAAGTAAATCCTGCCAGCATGGTGGTGACATTTTACTGATTGCTTATTCTGTATTGGAATATAAAAGACCAAGGAATTTAGCGGTGGCCACCTTCCACGGTGTAGGTTACTTAATCTCTGGCAAGTGAAACTAATAGCCTCTAACTATTCACCTCCTGTTCTTCAATCTTGAGATTGGAAACACTGTGCCTATATCTCTGTTAGTGAATTCCTTTGGGGAAAATTACATAGAATTACATAACAGTCTGAAAAGATTGAATTCACTGTTAAGAGGAGACATGAACTGTGGAAAAAAATCCTAGTTTGAGCGTTTAAGGTATCTTGAAATTTCTACTTGTAAGTTAAGCCAGCATTTTGGTGCTGTAATAGGAGGCCAGAACTAAGCATTTACCTGAGTATGCACATGTGTTGCAGGCTTTGGCCAATGTCAACATCGGGAGCCTCATCTGCAACGTGGGGGCAGGTGGACCTGCCCCGGCAGCTGGTGCTGCACCAGCAGGAGGTCCTGCTCCAGCCACTGCTGCTGCCCCAGGTAGGAGACTTGTATTGGAGGGAGGAGTGTGGAGATTAAAGGTACTAGGGGCAAAATTCTTCATTTGCTAAGAGTAGATGTGTAGAAATCTGAAAACAAGAGGCATCATTTGATGAGGGAAAGCTAGGATATTTTTGACTATGTGAGTTGTAGGGCCTGGAGCTCTTTGGAGTTTTAGTGAGGTAACTGACTGTCTTTTGCTTTGTTTTTAGCTGAGGAGAAGAAAGTAGAAGCAAAGAAAGAAGAATCTGAAGAGTCTGATGATGACATGGGCTTTGGTCTTTTTGACTAAACCTCTTTAGTAACACATTCAATAAAAAGCTATTTGCTGCTGTTGGTCTTAACTGATAGTTCTGGGGGGGTGTTGTGTGAAAATGAACTTTGGCTTTCAGTGTTTCTGAACATGACAGGAGCTGGGTGCAGTGTTGAGAACTGCATGGGGAGGCTAGAGGAGAAAAGTTCAGAGCAGACACCTTGTCCAGATTACTCACATGACTTCATGATTACAGGATTTGTTCTTTAGACCTGAATAAGTCACTGTTAGGCATGGGGGTGTGTGATCCAGATCTCAGATTTTTGAAAGATGAAGTAGCTCTGTGGGGAGGAGTGACTGAACAATGGTACGAAGGGTAAATTGGTTCATTTTTCAAAATGCCAGGGCCACTCTAGAACTTGGATTCATATAAAATGTATATTCAGAGCATCTGTTAGGTGCTAGGCACTTGGCACATCTGTGCATTTGGTAGGGACATGAGGTTGTGGAGTTGTAGGACTACAAGTCTCAATGGTCCATTGAAGAGTTGGACATGACTTAGTGATTGAACAACAACATTCAAACAAAGTAAGTGGTCCTAGTAAAGTACATAAGTATATATAGCATATTACCATTTATGTAAAGCTCAAAACACTTTTAAAAGGCCCAAGACATTCATATCTGACAGAAAATTGTAAGGTGTAAATAAATTAGGACCTTGAGACAGGTGGGGTACAATGAGAAAAATAACAAGTGTCATTCAAATTTTGGAGATAAACAATGAATAACGGCTAACCTAAATGAAGGCCAGTATAGTGCTAATAAGTAATTAGCACAGTAAATTCATGGATTAAAACCACACAGTGACTCCAAGTGAAAGTCCACTCAGTTGTGTCCAACTCTACGGGATTCTCCAGGTCAAAATACTGGAGTGGGTAGCCTTTCCCTTCAGGGGATCTTCCCAACTTGGGAATCAAATCATTGCAGGCAGATTCTTTACCAACTAAGCTATCAGGGAAGCAGTGACTCCAAAGCCAGCTTTGACTGCATTGCTCCCCATGCTCCTGCCCCTGCTGCTCCTGCATCAGCTTTCTCATATGTAGTGAAGGAAGTATTTAGATTTAAAACTTAATCTTTCGGTTTGTGCTGGGTCTTGACCGCTTTGCCCCGGCCTTGCCCATTGCTGCAGGCAGGGATGGAGACTCCATTGTGTGCTGGCTTCTTGTGGCTTTTATGGAGCATAGGCATTTAAGTGCACATGCTTAGTTGATCAGAGATGTGTAGGATCTTCCCAGACCAGGGATCAAACCTGTGTCCCCTGCACTGGCAGGCGGATTCTTAACCACTGGACCACCTGGGAAGTCCCAAAAGAAATCTGAATATAGTAAAAATCTATTAATAGTAGAGCTAAAAATGGTTTTTCCAAAGAATGTCCTGATAATCAAATTAGCAGGCCATAGCAGTCTTATTCATTTGTTACCAATTAATAAAGCCTGCCCAGTTCCACCCACCTTCCAGTTCCCTGGGCCTTGATTTCCTTTGCAAAGTGAGAATAACTTCATATTGGAGAATGAACCAAGTAACACTTGCTGGCACGTGCATGTTACTTCCCTTCTGCATAAGGTACAAAGAACACAGGTTCCTGAATCCCAGGCAAGCCTTGTGCTCCCCAGGTCCCTTTCGTGCTGATCCTGCTGGATCATGCAGCAGCTTTGGTGTCTCATAGCTAGTTTCACACAGCATACTTGTTCACCAAGCATACTTGTTTGTTTAAACAGTTGCATTGTTAAAATTTTATTCATGTCTGTGGCCACTGAAAGTGTGTCTAGGTCCATGGACAGCTCACTCACCCCTCTAATGCTGCATTAGCAAGAAGCTAATAGAAAAAGCAAGAGAGTTCCAGAAAAACACTGCTTTATTGACTATGCCAAAGCCTTTGACTACGTGGATCACAACAAACTGGAAAATTCTTTTAAGAGATGGGAATGCCAGACCACCTTATCTCCCTTTTAGGAAACCTGTATGTAGGTCAAGAAGCGACAGAACTGAACATGGAACAATGGACTGGTTCCAAATTGGGAAAGGAGTACGTTTAGGCTGTAATGTTACCCCGCTTATTTAACACAAATGCAGAGTACATCATGCAAAATGCTGGGCTGGATGAAGCACAAGCTGGAATCAAGATTGCTGGGAGAAATATTAATAACCTCAGATACGCAGATGACACCACATCTATGGCAGAAAGTGAAGAGGAACTGAAGAGCCTCTTGATGAAAGTGAAAGAGGAGAGTAAAAAAGCTGGCTTAAAACTCAGACTATTTTCTTGGGCTCCCAAATCACTGCAGATGGTGACTGCAGCCATGAAATTAAAATGCTTGTTCCTTGGAAGAAAAGCCATGACCAAACTAGACAGCATATTAAAAAGCAGAGACATTACTTTGCTGACAAAGGTCCATCTAGTCAAAGCTATGGTTTTCCCAGTAGTCATGTATGGATGTGAGAGTTGGACCATAAAGAAAGCTGAGTGCAGAAGAATTGATGGTTTTGAATGGTGGTGTTGGAGATGACAGGACGAGTTGGCTGGATGGCATCACTGACTCAATGGACATAAGTTTGAGCAAGCTCTGGGAGTTGGTGATGGACAGGGGGGCCTGGCGTGCTGCAGTCCATGGGGTTGCAAAGAGTTAGACACGGCTGAGTGACTGAACTGTTTAGATTGCAGCACGCCAGGCCTCCCTGTCCATCACCAACTCCCACAGCTTGCTCAAACTCATGTCCATTGAGTCAGTGATGCCATCCAGCCATCTTATCCTCTGTCGTCCCCTTCACCTGCCTTCAGTCTTTCCCAGTATCAAGGTCTTTTCTAGTGAGTCAGTTCTTCAAATCAGGTGGCCAAAGTATTGGAGTTTCAGCTTCAGCATCAGTCTTTCCACTGAATATTCAGGACTGATTTCCTTTAGGATGGACAGGTTTGGTCTCCTTGCTGTCCAAGGGACTCTCAAGAGTCTTCTCCAACACCACAGTTCAAAAGCATCAATTCTTGAGCCCTCAGCTTTCTTTATGGTCCAACTCTCACATCCATATATAACTACAGGAAAAACCATAGCTTTGACTGGATGGACCTTTGTTGGCAAAGTAATGTCTCTGCTTTTTAATATGCTGTCTAGGTTTGTCATAGCTTTTCTTCCAAGGAGCAATATGGGCTCTAATCCTCATGTTTAGAAGAATTTTAGGAACGGACGTGCTCATGGACAAACCATCTAAGAAAACAAAAAATCCACGTTTTCACTGTGTTGCACAATGGGATGGGTTTTATTTTTTGGGGGGGGGGGGGGGAATAGGTTTAAAAAACTAAAGGTCCTTCCTGTCAACTGTTAATACTATTAATGTTTTGTTGTTGGTGGTCTTCTCAACAAAAATTGATAAGGAAAGATCCATGTGTGTGAGATTTTATTTTATTTTATTTATTTTATTTTTATTTTTTTGTGAGATTTTAAAACCACCTTTTGGAAAGGAGAAAAGGAATTGAAAGAATTCAAAATATTTATACCACAAAACAACTTGGTATATTACTACAAATTTAAATATTATACATGAAATCCTTTTGAAGGAGTATATACAGTAGAATTCTGAGGTAGCAGTGTGACCAGGTGATTGCTGATTTGGTTGGGTAGCACTTTATAAATAACTCACACATTCTCCCATTCTGAACTGTGTGTGTCAGAAGAACTTAATTAGCCCTGCTTATACATCAAGAACCAGTTCCTGGGAGAGTTTGAGTGCCCTGTCAAGTTCACACAGCTAGCACAGGGTCTGCCGCCTCATTTGTCTCAAATCAGCTGTTCTTCTACCAGACCTGGTGTCCCTTCCACACATTTGCTTTTATAAGGTACGGCAATCAACTTGAATTTTTTCTCTGTCACTTTACAAGCCACTTCTCTCTCATCTCCTTATCTTTGCGATCAAGCCTGGACATACAAGCTTGAGCTGGGAGCTGTTTTTAAGAGAAGATTGATGTTTTTAGTTCTGAAATTGAAGATGTCCCCTCAAAGTCAGAACACAGACACCACAGAGAATGCTTCATGGAACTTGGACTGTTCAGATCGGATTCAACAATCTTCTGTAATATTAATGTGTTCCAGTAGTCATGTATGGATGTGAGAGTTGGACTATAAAGAAAGTTGAATGCCAAAGAATTGATGCTTTTGAACTGTGGTGTTGGAGAAGACTCTTGAGAATCCCTTGGACTGCAAGGAGATCCAACCAGTCCATCCTAAAGGAGATCAGTCCTGGGTGTTCATTGGAAGGACTGATGCTGAAGCTGAAACTCCAGTACTTTGGCCACCTCATGCAAAGAGCTGACTCATTGGAAAAGACCCTGATGCTGGGAAAGATTGAAGGCAGGAGGAGAAGGGGGTGACAGAGGATGAGATGGTTGGATGGCATCACCGACTTAATGGACATGAGTTTGAGTAAACTCTGGGAGCTGGCGATGGACAGGGAGGCCTGGCGTGCTGCAGTCCATGGGGTCGCAGAGAGTTGGACACGACTGAGTGACTGAACTGAACTGAACTGAAGCTTCCTTCTGGACACGGTGACCTGTCACCTCCCTGTCACGTCATGTCCACAGGCTCATGATTTTACAGGATTTCTCAAGTAGTTATGGGCTTCCAGAAAATCAAGGTCTACTCAGTTTAACTCAGTGAAACTTCTACTCACTTTACTGGTATACTTTGAGGGTTATGATGATGTCCAATTAAGGTAAGAAATATGTGTTTTTCACCTTCTAGATCTTTGTACTTGCTGTGTCCCCCATCTCCCTGGGCCATCCACTGCCTACCCCAATTAATTCTACTTCCAGACTCAGGAAGCCCTAGGCTATCTTACATCCCTGCTCTAAGTTCCCTGCATACCAGTTCTTAAAAGTAAATGTGTAATTGTGCATTTATGACTTCAATATCTTACCTCCACATAGTGAGTTCCAGGATCAGGCTGTCTGTGTTGCTCACCTGTACCCGCCGGTACTTATCACATCGCCTGGCTCGCTGTTGGCATTTACTATTTATCACAGTCCAGCTCTCTCCTTTCACACGGAAGGTAACCAGGGCCCAGGCAGGAGGAGGACCTTGCTCAGCAGCAGTGCCTGGAACTGGAACCCAAGCCTCTGGATCCGTGAGTGCCCTTTCCACAGCAGCCGGCCTACTCCCTTCCACCAACTGCTCACCTTCCAGGTTGCCAAGTACAGGTGTGGATATTCATGGCCTGAGGTGGGAGCCCAGGGGCCCAGATGATGCTTATACCAGGTCTGGCTTTACACATTCCTTCCCTGCAGGACCTGGTTTCTCCGACTGAAGCTGGAGCATCTCGTCTTTCCCCCAGGTGAAGCCCGGCCAGCCCATACTGACGAACTGGAATTCTCAGTAGGGAGGACTGCGGCAGCAAGGCGTGGCGCCGGGCAGCCCTCCAACTTCCTTCTGAACACGGTGGCCTGTCGCTTCCCCCGTCACGTTCACATTGCCTAGGATGAAGGAGAACATGCAGGAAAGCTTGCGGACTGAGACCAGGCGGCCGGGTGACGTGTTCTCAGCCCACTTCAGCCTTATATTCCGTAGAAATCCGTTTCCCTCAACTGGCAGTAATGCTAGGCTTGGAACACCCGCGCTCAATGTCTTGTGGTTCGCCTCTTGCCAATCAACCTCCGCGCTGGGAGGAAGGGGCGGGTCGGGAGGCGGGGATAGAAGCCGCTCGTGGCCCAGGCAAGCGGAACTCCTCAGTTGCACTGGGACCTATTGACCGCTAGGGGCGCGCACGCCGCCTCTGGGCTTTTCTGATCTGTCTGAAAGTCGCTCAGTCGTGTTGGACTCTGCGACCCCATGGACTTCCAGGCCAGAGTACTGAAGTGGATAACCTTTCCCTTCTCCAGGGGATCTTCCCAACCCAGGGATCGAACCTAGGTCTTCCGCATCGCAGGCGGATTCTTAACCAGCATTGCAGGCGGATTCTTAACCAGCTGAGCTACAAAGGACCCATGCCCATTAGCCTCAATTCCACGAACAATTTTAAAGTCTGGATTGAGGACAGTATCGCGGTAGCGGGCGCTGGTTACTGGATCGAGACAAGTAATCTGTTGTGAAATAGGAGATTCCTACACTTTCATCATCCCAACAGAAATGGGATGGGGCATAATTTGTAAACTGGGGATAATGAGCCTGTTCCTACCACAAGGCTGTATTTTTGAGGGGTTGGGAGCAATAATAGATATTGGCGTTTGGGTATCACTAGTTAATATAACGGAGTTAGTTCCCTGTTCTGATATTTTGGGGGAAGTGGATCCTGACTGTTCCCAGCACCTTGGTTTCAAACGGAAACCAAGGAAAATGGTTTTCATTTTTTGCCCAGAGAAAGAAGCGAGATTTGCTCCACTTTTGGCTGCTTATTATTCGCTGAGTCATCTGGGAAGCTGTTAAAACGACACAAAACAAAAAAAAAAACCTGAATGAAACAAAAACAGCTTCCTGAGTAGGGTTGGGAACTCCTGGATCCAGGAGTAACTGTAAACTCCCAGCTCCTACGCAGTGCCTGCCATGAAAATGGTTGGTAAAAAGGAATGACTGTCCACCTGAAACTAACACATTGTAAATCAATATAAAGTAAAAATAAAATTAAAAAAAAGAATGACAATAACTATCTTCAGACACTGAAGGAAGATTTAACAGAATATAAACCATGTTGTCAGCATTTGGAAAACAGATTGTTGCTGTAAGTGAAAATGACTACAACTTTTTAAGGACTGTAATTGGGTTCTCTCTCACAGAGTTAATAAGTGTCCTTACTTTCCACTCAGGAATTTCACTTACAGGAATCCATCCAAAAATATATGTACAGTTTCACTGGAGCATTATTTGCAAGAAGAGGCTTTTTTTTAAGGGCATGAGAGGAGGCTTTTATGTGGCCATTAACAGGAGAGCTGCTATTGAAAGATATCTATGATACCTGAAGTGAAAAAAGGCAAGTTGCAGAGTGTTATACATAATATGACCCTAAAATTTCATATGCATATGTTTATGTGTGTAAAGAAAATTTCTGGAAAGATTCAAAAGTAACTGGAGTGATTACCTCTGAGAGGATAGATTGGATGGGGCAGGAGAGAGATTTTTTTTCCATTTCAATTTATCCTTTTCCATATTGCTTGCATTTTAAAAAAACCATGAACATTTTAAAATGCCTTTTAAAAAAGAGCAGTACTTTTAACAGCTCTTAAGTCTGGTTTAGTAATGGTAATGTGGTTGATGGTGCTAGTGAATGGCTTAAGGCAACTAATCTGTTGTGAAACCTCTCTGTCAGGATTGCCCAGCACTTTCATCAGCCAGCAGGTTAGGATGTATTTGTAAATGGGAAATAATGACCCTGTTCTTGCTGTAGGGCTGGTTGAGGGCTAGGGAGCAACAGTGAATGTTATTATTATTAATTTTTCAAAACTTAAAGGGGCTTTAATATGGAAGAGAAACTCACTTTATTCCAAAAAGCTCTGGAGGGAAGAACTGTGACCAATTTTCATAGAGTTTTAGATCAAAATAAGGAAAAACTTTGCTGGGCATTTAGTCTGAGGCTGATATAAAGAAGACAACCTCTGTTTAGGGAATGAGTGTGGATTGATACCTCTTCCAGCCCTGAGATCCCATTGGTCTTTTAGGATACAAGCTTACGTGCTCTGATGTCAGACTACCTGTGTTAACTCAAATCCCATTCTGCCTCTCAACAGGGCTATGTGACCTTAGGTGAGTTGTCTAACCTCTCTGTGCCTCCATTTCTTCATATGCTTGATGGGGTTAATGGTGATACCGACCTCATAGAGTTCTTGAAGGATTCAATGAAATGGCACATGTAAAAAACTTAGTACAGTTCCTGTTTTAAAAATATTAGCATTTCTTTGCTATCTCATATGATGGGTTGACACTTAAAAAATTAAAAAGAGCGTCTGAGAAATAATTCCTACTATTGGAGCAGCTGTTTTAGTTTTACACCCTTTAAATATTTATGGAAACAGTCATATATTGGATTATCAGGATTAATGGAATTAGTAGATTGGTAGAATTGCATTCATGCCGGATGGCTTTGCTTACAAAGGCAATTTGGGAAGTTTTTTCTTCCAGATGCTTGCTCATTGCTGCTACCATGTGGTCGATCATAGGAATAACTACATGGGTAAGTTTGCCTCTGGTAGGAGAGCTTGGGTGAGCTGGGGAGTATGAGGCAGGCAGGTAGGGGTGCAGGCTGTTGGCCCAGGGGGAGTGAGTCAGTCCACACATCTGAAAGGAAAGGCATGTTTGTGTGCCCGCCAGTGACCCAGTTAGGAGGAAACCATGCACATTTTCGTATGGTTTTGCCTCCTGTGTAATTGCCTCGGCACTTTTGACTTCTCCTCTTCCTATGCTTAAGTTCACTTCTTGTCTAAAAGCAAGGAAGAGCGTTACTGCGCTGCTGTGCCAGCTGGTGTCGGCTTGGCTTTCCTCCAAGGTTGTTGGAAGGAACAGCCTCATGAAAACAGCTTCTGCTTTTGCCATAAAACTTATGGAGGCTGTTGTGCTGTTACTGTCTCCCAAATAGGGTCTTGTGTGAAAAATTCTTTTAAATTTAGGGCCAGGAGAAAGTTTGTATCCTCCAGGGAACTGGTAGCCATGCCTCCTTTATAATAAAAGAGCCCTGTGACTTATCACGCTCACTTCTGTGCCTGAGAAACAACACCAGGCTTGATGCCCAACCTTGGCAATTAAATTGACCTAAATGGATAATGGACTTGCTTCTTCATCCTCTTCTTGGTATTGATTAAAAAAATTTTTTGTGTGTGTGTTTGGCTCTTGTAATGACTTCACAGCATACTTTGATCTCTGTTCTCATACCCTTTCAAGAACAAGGAAAGGAGTCCAAAAACTAAACAAAAAGTGGAATGATTCAAGTTGGTTGAGGTTTGTGTACATGTGTGTTATTTGAAAAGTTATTTGAGACGTGGTTGCACTTAGGTTTTGGAGACGAACAAGTTTATGGGTCAAAGATTTCATACCCCAGTTTCTTTTTTTTCCTCTTGGGAAAATGAGGAGCTCATGTAAACAAGGCTGTCAAGGAGGTTATGAGGTGTGGGCACAGGACCAGAAGCTCTCAAGGTTTGTTTCCTTAGCCACTACCATTAAGGATAACATTGAATCAGCGTTAACATTTGGAGACAGAGAGTTGGTCACCTATTTGGACCAAAAATATTTTCCCACTCTGTCTTCATTAGGGTTTTACTTCCTTGAAGTTGTCTCCAAGTATAAAAATTGTCCTGGGAAGGTTTAAGACATCAGCTCTTTGACACGTCATAGCAAATGAGATGGACCTCCAGATTCTCCTCTCTAAGGGTCCTTTCAGAGTCTGGGTTTTTGCCTCCTCACCAAGAGAACTGGCTCCTTGGGGGAGCAGAGGCTGTTGGGTAAGAGTGGTCTTATCCTGCTTCAGCTGGCTGTGTGATAATCAGTAAGTCCCATGATCTCTCTGATCCTCCCACCCCACGCCCCTCCCGGCATGAACGGCTTGCATGAGCTGCTTGCATGACGCTTCTGCCTCACACGCGGCCAATCCCAGCTCCTTCTCAGGGCCCCACAAAGCAGCCTATGCCAGCAGAGTTGCCTTCCAGCCCTCGGGCGCACCTCAGCTCCTGGCTGTGTTTACTCTCAAGTAAAGCCTTCCTTTTGTTTACTCAGCAAAGATTCTTTTAAGACAGGCTAAGCACACGGTTTACTCTGCTAACAAGCCTTGCCATTTACTGTGAGGACCTGTGTTGACTTATTCTTGAGTCTCCGTTGACATTCACCGGGAAACGTTAATGCAAACACAGGAGACATCTTGGGAGCTCCAGGCCTGACAGAGTGCTCTGGAAAAGGCCATCCTTTCTGTTTTGGTTAGAACCACCTCGAGAGTTAAAAGCAACAAGCATGTACTGCACCACGACATTCTAATGATCTCCCTTTAAAAAAAAATTAATTATTTTTTATTTTGGTTGCCTCAGGTCTTAATCGAGGCATGTGGGATCTTAGTTGAGGCATATAGTGTCTGGGCTCAGTAGCTGCAGCACGTGGGGTTAGTTCTGAGGCATGTGGAATCTTAGTTCCCTGGTTAGGGTTTGAACCTGCATCCCTGTCTTGGAAGGCAAATTCTCTACCACTGGACCACCAGGGAAGAACCCCGCTCCTTTTCATTATTAGATTTAGTATCTGGACACTTCCTAAAGGAAATCAACCCTGAACATTCATTGGAAAGACTGATGCTAAAGCTGAAGCTCCAATACTTTGGCCACCTGAAGCGAAGAGCCGACTCATTGGAAAAGACCCTGATGCTGGGAAAGATTAAAGGCAAAAGGAAAGGGGGGCTACAGAAGATGAGATGGTTGAATGGCATCACCAACTCAATGGACATGAGTTTGAGCAAACTTTGGGAGACAATGAAGGACAGGGAAGCCTGCCATGCTGCAGTTCATGGGGTCTCAAAGAGTCAGACACGACTTAACGACTGAACTCAGGCTAAGGGGCTCTAGGAAGCTTGCCATGTTCATTCTGGATGGGACCATGTCTGTACCAGTCTCCTTCTGGGCACAGCTACAAAGAACCTGAGCTGGGCGTTCAAGTACAGCTTGGGGTCTAGGTGGCCCTGTGATTTTGAGACAGTTGCTTCCTTTCTCTGGCTCTTGGTTTTCCCATTCATAGGTGAGGGGAAGTGATTTCCTCTCTCATCTCCCCAGCGAGACTGGGCCCTGGGCCCAAGCACAGGTCCTAAGAGCGCTCAAAAATGTTTGTTGAATAAACGAATGAATGAGACATGCCACCTGATCCCTCTTGCCTTGAGTCCCGAATCCTCCCTAAAGACTGCCTTGGCCTTGAGTCATCGTCTGACAAGATCTGCTAATGGGGTCATTGCAGACAACCACAAAGCCCCAACGTCTGAACCAGCCGGTGCTGCTGCCAAGGGGTTTCGCTTGCCTCCACCTCCCACCTTCTCCGGCTCCCCATCCAAGCTGATGCTTGTGAAGGAAACGTCTTTTCAGGTGAGGGGAATGTGTATTTGGTTTGTCTTTGTTGCCTGGAAACTGTTGACATCCCAAGACATTCTGTTGCCTGCGCTGGCTCATGAAAAATTGATGACTTTTTTTCTCTGTCAACAAATTCGCAGCCTGTTCACCTTGACTGGGAAGGGGTGGGAAGCTTGCTCCCCGCTCCGCAGCTGTTTGCTTTCTTTCAAGCTGTTGAGTTTGCTTTACTTAGAGGCGGGGGCGGGGCCAGAGATGGTGGGGCCAGTGGAGTGTGGCTGTGTGTAGGCGGCTGGTGCTAAGGTGGGGAGGGCTGGCCTTCCTTCCCTCAAGTGCTCCTTCAGTTCCTCCAAGAGCCTTCCCCAGCTGATCCGAAGCACCTTTCCCTTCCGAGGCATCCCCTGGGCGCACCCTGCCCAGAGGCCTTCCCTGGCCTCTCCAGCCCTGGGTCCTCCTGGCCCTCTGGGGTCAGCCTCCCAGGCATGACTCCTGTCCATTTTCATTCCTGTCCGTCTGGTTTCTCCTCTTGGCAGTGGAATAGCCTTGCTGCCCATCTCCCCAGACCAGCAGCACGTTAGGTTTAGGAGGGATCTCAGAGAGCATTTGTGGAAGAGCAAGCTCAGAGTGGCAGGGTGATGTGACCATCTCATGGTTTTTTGGCCCCTTGCACAGCATTCATTGGTGGTCTCTCCCCGACCAGTGAGCAGACCTGGGCCCCCTCCTCTGGAAGTGTTTTTCTCGTGTGTACGTGCTCAGTCATGTCTGACTCCGTGTGACCTGAGGAGTCTTAACCACTGGACCATCATGGAAGTCCCAAAGAGTAAGGCCTTTTTTTTTTTTTGGTTTCACTGTGTGGCATAGACCATATAATTTTGGACTCACACTCCCCTTTGCCCTACATCAGGTTAAGACCCCCACCCCATGCCGTCCAGTTTGCCAGGGGAAGGACCTGTGTCCCCTCTGGCCTCCTTGGCTCCGACAGCCTCAGCTTTCCTGCTCAACTCTCTCGCAGATGGAGAGATCTGTTTTCTAAGCACTGTCTTCGGGGTCTGCCCCGGGGCTCCCTAAGGCCTAAGCGATCCCTTTGCTGCCCGTCCAAGGATGCGCCCTGGGTCAGCATCAGGACCCAAGTCTCAGCATGGCAGAGTCCTTGCCTCTGCCGAGTCAGTGCCCCAGGCAATGGATTCCTTATACCTGGCCATAGGACCTCAGGCAGACCTTTTTGCCCAGTGGCCATTTGGACCAGTGCCACTCAAAGTGTGGCCCCTGAACTCTGCTGGCTCACAGACTGTTGTTACTTGAAGACAGGAACCGGAGGTACTCACTGAGACCTTGAGAGGAAGCATTTAGAAACTTTTATAGCAATTTGACATTGCCACATCACTCAAGCAGCATTTTATTTTTAAAAAGTAATTTGTTTTTATTGAATTTTAATAAGAAGTATTGATCCATGACAGATTTAAAGTGGAAAAAAAAAAAAAAAAGACAATTTGGTCCTTCTTCACGGATGTCTTAGGAAGTCCTGCTCCTGACCCTTCCCGCCCCTGCCCTGGGGTGTTCCCCAAGGGCTATGGTCCAGTGCAGTTCTCCTTTGGGGCAGGAGGGGGCGACAGAGACAAAGATAATCCATCTTTCCCCAAGCAAGGCCGGTTCATTCCCCAAATAACCTCCATTTGACCACTTCTGGATGCTGGGACATGGGGAGAAAGGAAGTCTTTCTTCTTTCTCTTTGCCCCAGCTGAGAGAAAAGTTACCAGAAAGAACATCCAGTATGGCTGGCCCCAGGGAAATTGGCAGGGAAGTGTAGATCCAGGCCAGGGACTTTCTTCCTGCGGAAGATAGATGCAAACCACTGGAGTCTTCCCTTTGTGGCTTTATTTTTCTAAGTACTATTTTTTTTTTCTAACTTATTCCTGCTTTACATCTCCCCAGCTTTGCAGAGACTCTGCACATTTCATAGTATATAAGGCATCGCACTACTGGAAGGCCCTGTGACATGGTGGTTACGAACCTTGAACCTGGAGCCAGGCTGTTTGAGTTGGAATCCTGGCTTCACGTCTTGCCAGCTGTGTGACTTCGGACAACTTGCTTGACTCTTCTGAGCTCTCCTTATTCTACCTTATGTATTGCTGCGATAATCGAGTGAGGTATTGTGGGTGAAGGCCAGGTGACCGGTAAACGTTAGCAGAGGAGGAAACCGAAGCTTAGGAAGGAGACGCTTTGCCCTGTGTTAGACTCTAGACATCCCCCAGCAGAGAGGCGGGCACTTTTGTCACCAGCTGGAAGATCAGGGAACTGACATGCAGTTTACACACATCTGTAGGACTATGAAGAATTGGAGTTGGGTTGCCGACCTCAGGGTCTGACACAAAGTCCTGAGTTCTCTGCCTACTTTGTAACAGGAAAAGAGGACTATGTGGGGGTTTTTTGGACCCCTTAGGCACAGACCTAAAAGCCCAGAAATAACATCAGACTTTTCTCTCTGATTTGCCCTAAAACTAGAGAACTTTCAAGAAGACTGTTCATGAGAGACTGGGGTTCCTATTTGGGGGAATCCCCAGGCTTCCTTGGTGGCTCAGACGGTAAAGAATCTGCCTGCAATGCAGGAGAACTGGATTTGATCTCTGGGTCAGGAAGATCCCCTGGAGGAGGGAATGGCTACGCACTCCAGTATTCTTGCCTGGAAAATTCCATGGACAGAGGCGCCTGTCGGGCTACAGTCCCTGGGGTCGCAAAGAGTTGGACACGAACAGCTGAACACGTACGAATGCACCAGAGTCTATTAACCAGCAGCCCCTGGGCATTAAATGGTCTTGCAGAAGAGAGTGGGAGTGAGCAGCAGGGGGCGCTGTGACACAGAACGAGGGCTACAGCTTCCCTGGGAACAGACCCAGGGCAAAGCTCCGCTGCATTAGGCTGGCAGCAGGACGTGAGCCTACAGGTTCCCGGGGGATCTTCCACCTGAGAACTGAGAATTAGAGGGGTCTCCAGAAATCAGTCAGAATGGGCATTGTTAGCACTCACTTTGATGCTGGCAGCCTTGGATTTGAAAGTCTGCTCAGCTCTTTCTAGTTATGTGATCCTGGGCAAGTCTCTTCACCTCTTTGGAGCCTCAGTGGCCTCATCAAAAACAAAAAGCCTATTTCACGGGGCTGTCAATGTAATGAAGTGGGTACATTTCTTAGCATGGCACCTGGCACCTCATGAGCATCCAGGGCTTGGCAGCTGTTACTAAGAGATGCACAGTTGGTGGGGTAGTCCCAAAGAGGTGAGACCCCTGGCCCCCAAGGACTAGGGCCCTCTGCTGCTCTGCGCCCCTGCTGTGACCCTTCATGGGCTCACACCCCCGGGACACAGACCTATCTGGGCCTCCTCCTGCCCAAGTAAACTGCCTGTGCCCCAAGGACACTGCTTGTGTCTGAGAACTGCTTTTTCCCAGAGGCTTGTGAATCCCATTTGGTCCAACATGCTAGCCAGAGGGCAGTTGGGAGTTTGAGGGGCTGTGGGGTCCCTGCCCTGCCCTGGAGTTGCTGCAGGCCCCTTGCCCTCTCTGGGTCTCCATTTCTCCGTGCACAGTTGAAGGGGATGCAGGAGATGAGCGTGGAGGATCGTTTTAGTCTAGCACCAGCCATCTAGGACTGTGTCCCCATCCTGCAAACATTTACGTTTGAGCAGGGTCCTTTGCTGCAAAACCCAAAGTATGGGCCCGGGGTAGGGAATGGGGAGGCTCCTAGCTGATGCTTATGGAGGAGACAGCGGGTGGTGACTTCCCTCACCCAAGAGGCGACCTTGGTTTCATGTCCAGCTTGCCTCTCCTGTGTTCTTGTACCCACGTGGTGGAGTCAAAGGCCTCCATACTCTCTCTCCACCACTAGCATGGTCTGCTCTTAGCAAAGCATCTGATAGACTCTAGAACTCATATCCCTAAGATATGAATGACTGGGAGGTCTGATGCTACCCATCTGGAGGGCACTGAGCTTGGCAGGGATAGAGTTTTTAATCTAGAGAAATTATTTATGGAATCCCATCAGGAGCATTTGAAGCTGGAAGGATGTTGCCTCCACTCAGTCACAGCAGCCTCTGTTTCCTGGCCTTGGCCTTGAGTTGGGGCTAAGACAACAGGTTCAAAGCATACAGCAATCAAAGGAAAATAGATGAACTCATTTCATCACAGTTAAAAACTTTTGTGTTTCAAAAGACATCATTATGAAAGTGGAAAGAAATTCCACACAGTGGGAGAGAATTTTATAAATTATATGTCTTATAAAGGACTTGTATGCAGAATATATAAAGAACTTTTACAACTCAACAACAAAAAGTCAAATGACCCAATTTAATATGAGCAAAAATGAGCAAAAGACTTGAACAGACATTTCTCCAAAGAAGATGTGTAAATTACCAGTAAGCACATGAAAAGATGCTCCACGTCATTGGTCATTAGGAAAATGCAAATCAAAACCTTAATAAGATACCACCTTACACCCACTAGGACAGCTATTCTCAAGAAGGCAGACAAAAACAACTGCTGGTGAGGATGTGGAGAAATTGGTGAAATTATTGGTGGAATCTTAAAATAGTGTAATCACTATTTGGAAAAAGTGTGGCAGTTCCTCAAAAAGTTAGGGATAGAGTTACCATGTGATGGAGCAACTTCTAGGTATACACCCAAGAGAACTGAATACACACGTCTACTCAAAAACATATGATGAAGGATGGGAGGAGAATGAATTGGATAAAGGCAGTCAAAAGTACAAAATTCCAGTTAATACTAGGGATGTAATGTACAACAGGATAAATATAATTAACACTGCTTTATGTTATTCACGAAAGTTGTTAAGAGAGTAAATCCTAACAGTTCTCATCACAAGGAAAAATATTTTTTGCTATTTCTTTAGTTTTGTGTCTCTATGAGATGATGGATGTTCACTAAACTTATTGTGGTAATCGCTTCAAGTACGTAAGTCAAATCATTATGCTGTATACTTTAAATCTATACAGTGCTGTATGTCAATTATGTCTCAGTAAAAATAGAGGGGAAAAAAACATACAGTTAAACATCCACAAGAGCCAAAAAGAGGAAACCACTCAACTGATGAATCAATAAATTGTGGTCTATCCATATAATGGAATATTATTCCGCCACTGAAAGGAATGATGTACTGATACATGTTATGACATACAGGAACTTGAAAACATTATTTTAAGTGAAAAAGCCAAACACAAAAAGCCACATATTATATGATTCCATTTGTATGGTGTGTCCAGACTAGGCATATACAGAGATGGAAAGTGGACTAGCTGTTGCTAGGACTTGGGGGAGAGGATGAAGAGTGACAATTAAAGGGTACGGGGTTTCTTTTTTGGGGTGATGAATGTGCTCTGGAATTAGGTGGTGGTGATAGCTGCACGACTTTGTGAATATACTAAAATTACCATTTATCCTTTTTTTAATGTTAATTTCTCCATGCAAGTAGGAACGCCCCAGGGGGGCACTGAAAACAATGGGAGTATTGCTGGTGGTCCCACTGTTGAGGAGAGCACTGCTGGGTAGGGGAGGGGGTGTGAGGAGCCAGGGACGGTAGACACTGCAATGCCTGGGCCAGCTCATGGTGAAGAATTGCATTCCCCTCCATAAGACATTTTTTTTTAAAAAAATGTATTTATTTTTATTTATTTGGCTGCACTGCGTCTTACTTGTGGCATGTGGCATGATCTAGTTCCCGGCTTGGGATTGAACCTAGGACCCCTGTGTTGGTAGTGTGGAGTCTTAGCCATTGAACCACCGGGGAGGTCGCCTTGTTTTTTTAAAATATACCCTCTGTAAGACTTCCGAATGTCTCTCAGGACATTGATGTAGGTGATTATCTGAGCTCAAAACTAAACTCTGCTTTACATAATAAACACCAAGTGTATTTCCAAGAGTTTAACATCCACTGAGTTTCCCAGGAATACAGCTGCCATGTGAACTGGGAAGGGTGTATGTTCTCTCCTGCTCAACATCAGTCATCTAGTCCCGAAAGTGAGGGCTCCTGTGCAGAAGGCTTCTGGGGACATCTTTCCTTTCTTTTCTAAAGGGGAAAATTATTTGTTATCTGTCAACCCCAATCCCTTAACTGATTTCCGAGGTCTAACTATAATACTGCAAAATGCTTACATATGTAACAAAGGATCAGGTCAGGTTGTAAGATGCTTAAAGCTCTGCTTCCTGGTCACCTATAATTAATAGGGACACTAACAAGCAGTTATTCTGTAAAATAGACAGACAACAAGGATATACTGTATAGCACAGGGAACTAAATTAATATCTGATCATCTATATCAGAAAATAATCTGAAAAAGAACATATATAAAAATAATATATATTATATATACAAATAATTGAACTACTTGCTGTACATCTGAAACTAACACATTGTAAATCAACTATTCTTCAACAACAAAACAAAGAATGTGCCCCCTACAAGCTTTGTCAGATAAATCCAGTCTTCATTGAACCAGACCACGTGGCTTGATATGCTGATATTTGTGTGTATGTATTTTCTTTCCAACAGGACTATAAAATCCTTTTAAAAATAAAAGCAATCAACAACAAGGAAAACTAAGCAATTGCTCTGTACACAGGAATCTGGCCTCGGTGCCAGCGACAGCCAGTGACACCGTCCACTTCATTACTTTCATGTTTTTCAAAACACAGCTTGATTCAAATCTTCTAGTAATTGTGCTTGGAATGTACCTTGATTCTCCTCCTGAACCCTATTTCATTAAAAAATGTTGTGTTAGGGAATTCCCTGGTGGTCTAGGGGTTGGATTTGGCACTTTCACTGGCATGACCTGAGTTCAATCCCTAGTTAGGGAACTGAGATCCTGCAAGCCATGTGGCATGGCCAAAAAAAAAAAGTTATATTAAATATTGGAGATGTACAGTTAAGGGCAGACCTGAACTTGATCTTCTCTGGGCACTGGAGGGAGCGTGATTCTATGGTTGGAGCTCAAAGGACCTTTGAGAAAGTCTCTCCTTCAGTCCACAAGGAAGAGACAAAGGAACCCACGGCTTGTCTAAGATCACAGAGAGCCTGGCTGGCAGCCCAGGCTGCAGGGATCCAAGCAGTGACTCGGGGCTCTACTGCAAGACTTCAGGCTGGCATTGGAGCAGCCTGTGGAAACCCAGGCCACCAGATAAGTTTGGGGAATTGGTCACTGTGCTTTGGAGCTAGCAACCTCCAGACAACAAGTAAGTAATCTACTGTGCTGTCCCTGCCATTGGAAAGTAAGTGTCAAGGTGTTCTTGGTAAGCATGCTGCCTGGCTATTTAGAGAAACCAGTACGGACATTTGAACATGGTCAAGCCAGGGATCTGGCAGCCGAGCAGAGAGGCTGGGGGCTTGGAACCCAGGGGTCTGAAGGCCCACTGAAGCACATGTTCCTGGAAATGGGGAGAGGCATGCTCCCACTCCACTTTAGAGATGCAGGTTCATCCTGATGGGGAGGGGTCTAAGCTTGGGTACCCTAAAGTAGAGCCCAAGTGAGAGGCTTGTGTTGGAGGAGGTTTTTTAGGAATGTGCTGCCCCGGTAGCAGAGTGCAGGGTGGGAGAGGGGAGCAGGGCAGGGGTAACCAGTACTGGATGCAAGTTGGTGTTGCCTCTCTCTGCTCTGTATCACGAGGCCGTCTGCAAAATCCACAGAACAAGTCTCAGAGCATCCTGTGGGGGAAGGAGGGATGCCATCTATTCATCCCCCTTTGATCCGGGGTTACCATGGCATGTTCATGCCATTGGGCTCCCCAGGCATCCTGGGAAGGGCTGGGGCAGGATGAACGAGAAGGGGAGTGAAGGGGACCCAAGCCAGACTCAGGCTGGTAGCACCTTCACAGAATGGAGCAAATCTTGTTGGGAGCTGGTGACCCTGGGGCCAGAGGGGTAAGAAATGAGGTCAAGGGCATGGGAAGGTGCTGTCAGGCAGCGATCAGTACAGGTGGCTGGAAGGGATAAACTTGGCGGGGGCAGGGATTTGTGAATTCCAGAACATTCTCCGTGCGCCTAGGGGGAGGTAGGAGGAGAAAATTCCTTTGGAGTCTCTGGACAGCAGGTAGGGGGTGGGGCATTCTCCTACTTGCCTCGAGGTCTTTGAATGGGCTGTTCCTCAGCCTGGAGTGTTCTTCCCCACCCGCCTCCTCGCCCCTTTAACTCTCTGCTCATCCATGGCTTTGAACACAGACTTCAGGGCCTGGATAAATCAGCACTCTATTATTGGCTCTGAAATGCCTCCTTAGACTGTGTCTTTGTAACACTACCATTGTTTATAACCTTGTGTTTATTTGTGGGATTATTTCATATGTGTTGACTTCCCTAGGCTGCAAGCCTCAAGCAAGCTCCTGGTATGACCAGCAAGGACATGAGGTCCCCGGTTGTGCTGCCAGCGCTTCACGGCTTTGGCTGCTCAGTGCTCTGGAAACGCCCAGCCTTTGCCCCTCGGGGCCTTTGCTTAGACAGTGCTCTTTGCAGGGAGTGCCCCCGCCACAACCCCCCCGGGGCCACATCCTACCCTTTCAACAGTTTGGCCTAAATGTGATGTCCTCCAGAAGGCTTCCTTATGCTACCGTGTCTAGGCCAGAAAAATGTCAGTCTGTCCCCCTGGCTCTTCCTCACTCCCACTCTGTCTCGCTCCATGGTTCGCTGCCCCCTCTGTGTGCCCTTTTCTACTCCCATACTCTGGCTTTGTGCTTGTCTTATCTGCTGAACTCCACTGGGCAGGAGACAAGCCACCCCCATGTTCCTGTCTCCTCCCACCCCCAGCCCCCTGCGTGGCTGGCAGGAGCACATGTAACTCAGATGGCACCCAGAGTCCCCAGCTCTTGGAAATCTGAATGAGACAGACTGAAACCTCATTCCACCCCCTGGGGAACCCAAAGCCCTCTAAGATGCAAATTCCTACAAATTGTCACCAATCCACTCTGCCTCCAGCACCTGCCTCCATGGGATCTAATTTTCCTGCAGCTGTTCCCTCTCTCTGTCCCCGGAGTTACCCCAAACATAGAGCCTGGGTCATTCTCCTATGTCTTCTACTCCAAAGTCACTCAAGCAGTAGAAACCTTACTGAAGATTTTTGGATCACCAGGAAGTGTCATTGTGCCCTATATTATGGTAGCCTCAGTAATATTTCATGTTACACATTTCACTGTTTGAAAAGTTCTGCCAGCTTCCACAGAGACGGCAATGGCAACCCACTCCAGTACTCTTGCCTGGAGAATCCCATGGACGGAGGAGCCTGATAGGCTGCAGTCCATGGGGTCATGCAGAGTTGGACACGACTGAACAACTTCACTTTCATGCATTGGACAAGGAAATGGCAACCCAGTCCAGTATTCTTGCCTGGAGAATCGCAGGGACGGGGGAGCCTGGTGGGCTGACATCTATGGGGTCGCACAAAGTCGGACACAACTGAAGTGACTTAGCAGCAGCAGCCAGCTTCCAAGCTAATTGGCTCTCCTTCCCCTTGTCTCTCTTGGGACCAGCCTTTCCCCACCCTCTGGGTCTTGACCCTCCCACTCTGGAGAAAACAAGCCAGGTTCCTCCTGTTCAAGCTAGCTCTGCAGGGTGAAGGCCATCTGTATTCTCAGCAAACCCAGGGGTCTGCTGTGACGGAGCCCTTCCTCCCAGGAGGCGCTGGAACGAGGCTTACAGGGGACCCCAGGGCCCCCTCCATGGACCTCTCAGGACTCTGGAAGGCCCCGGCCCATTGTGCTTGGCCTTCTGGCCTAAGGGGCCTGCTCATCCCTTATGTCAGCTCCAGTGGGGCCTGGCAGAGTTTCATCTGTGACCTGGAGTCGGTTCCCAAACAAACTGCCTTTCTCAGAGACACAAACACCCCGGAACCCACTAATCTCTTTCTCCAGAGCATCGTGTTGCTCTCTGCGATCGAAATCTCTCCTGGCAGGCCACGCTGGAAAAAGCATCCAGGGGAAACCGGATTTTCCTGAGCACAGCCAGGGCTGTCTCCCCACCCACCCCATGGCCCCACTGGGTGTGCCCCGCCGGGAACAGAAGTGGCTCCTCTTGCCCGGCCCACAGCCTCTCCACCGAAAGCCCATAAGTGCTCCACACTCTCTTTTCCCTCCCCTGCCGGCCCCCCGGGCAGTGAAGGGTCTCCAGCTCACGCCCCCAGTGCGAGGAGGTGGACGTGTGGGGAAGAGGGGAGATCGGCGCTCTGAGGGCCTGAGTTTGCGCTGGCAGCTGCCCTGATGGTCTAGGTCGTGTAAACCTGGCTGTGGGACCTCAGGCGAGTCTTCCAAGCCTTCCGGGCCTCAGCGTGCATAACCTGGGCACAGTGGCACGGCGGCCACCTCACAAAGCTGTAGTGAGCGCTAAGCCAGAGGAGGATGAGAAAGCACCCTATGAACCTCAATTACCCAGCCCCTTGTGCGTGTCAATAGTCCTGATTCACAGTGTGACACTTAGGGAGTGACTTGGAAAAGTCATCCTCCTCTCGGGGCCTCTGTTTCCTGACGTGCAAAATGAAGGGAGTGGACGGTTGTTGACCTCAAGGAAGGTTTTTCCAGTGGACAACGTGTAGAAATGTTTTTTATTTTTTTAAGTCGCTCAGTCATATCCGACTCTTTGCAACCCCATTGACTATACAGTCCGTGGAATTCTCCAGGCCAGAATACTGGAGTGAGTAGCCTTTCCCTTCTCCAGGAGAACTTCCCAACCCAGGGATTGAACCCAGGTTTCCCACATTGCAGGTGTATTCTTTACCAGCTGAGCCACAAGGGAAGCTTGGGATATGATTTTTTTAATCAGTTTTACTAAGCTATATCTGAGTTATGCTGTAACTTATATATGATAAAATGTGCCCATTCTAAGCACACAATTCAGTGACTTTTGACAAATGCATATATCACAAGATTCATTTTAATCTCCCCTGCTTTATGTTCCTATGTCTAGAATGTCATATAATGGAATCCTACAGATAAACTCACTCATGTCTAGTTTCTTCCAAAAGTCAGCATGCCTGTTAGATTCATGCATGTTGCTGGATGTGTCAGTGGCCTGTGCCTTTGTGATGCTGAGGAGTATTCCATTGCACGAACACACTACAATTTGTACATCCCTTTACCTGTCGTTGGACATTGGGGCTGTTTTGGGCTTTTTTCGAATTTTGGACTATTATGAATGAAGCTCCTATGACATCAGTGTACAGGTTTTTGTGTGAACCAAAGTTTTCATTTCTTTAGGATAAATACCAGGGAGGGTATTGTTGAGTCATCATATTAAGTATACAGTTGACTCTTGAACAATGTTGAGGTTGGGCCACCAACCCCTCAAGGTTCCTATGCATTTAGGGATTCAACAAACAGTAGATGATGGATCATGTAGTACTTATTATTTACTATGGAAAAAAATCCACATATAAGTGGACCCCTCCTGCATGTAGTTTAAACCTGTGTTGTTCAGAGGTCAACTGTAGATTTTTAACTTTGTAAGAAGCTGCTACACTGTTTTCCAAAGTAGCTGGACCACTCTTCATTCCCACCAGGAGTGCATGAGGGTTCAGTTCCTCCGTAGTTTTATCAGCACTTGATATTGTCTGTCTGGGTTCCTTTCTCCTCCTACTGGCCTCCATTCCCTGTCATTCCCGGGGCCCGAAAGCCCGCCAGTCAATGCCTCCCATTCTCCCAGACTCTCCCACCCTCTCTGCCCTGCTTCTCAGGCCTGGTGTAGGCCAGTAGCCTGGGTGGCGTCTGGGGAGACATGGAGACTTTTAGGCTCAACTTGTTTTGGAGACCTGGCCTGAGATGGAATTTCAAATGCAGTCTTTCAACTCAGAGCAGCAGATAAACTAGGGGCCTTTTTAGAATCACTGGCTCCCACAGGGCCAATAATTTTGTTGTGCTCATGTTAATGGCGACTTTCTATTTATTGCGGTCTCTCCTCAGATGTCACCCTCTCAGAGAGTCCTGTCCGGATCACCAGGGGCAGACCAGACATTGTGGGGCCTGAAGCTTACCTAATTTTTGAGAATGCTCTTTAGAAAAAAGAATCTAGGACTTTGGTTACAAAGTTTGGTAGGGAAGTTCTGGAATTGGGAACAAGAGGGGACCTGAACACACCAAAAGCCTGAAGCTTGAGCTTTATCAGCTTCACTAAATGAAATAGGGTTCCCCCTTCCCTCTCCCCTCATCTCTCTCTAGTCTAGCCCCGCGCCTTGGTTTCTTTTTCTTGATGGGGCAATGCTACCAGGTATCACCTTCTATCTCTATTTATTCTCTGTCTTCCCCACTGTCTTCGCACACTCTCTGAGGGCAAGGAGTGGTTGTTTCACTGGGGTATCCCGAGCACCCAGAACACTGCCTGGTACATGACTGGCCCTCAACAAATATTGACTAAACAAAGGAAGGAATGCTTTCCAAGTGCTGCTGGTTTTCTATTTGCAGAGGTGAGACTGAGTTTTAAAAGTGAATCAATGCACTGGACTTCCCTGGTGGTCCAGTGGCTGAGACTCTGCACTCCCAATGCTGGGGACCCAGGTTGGATCCCTGGTCAGGGAACTAGATCCCATAGGCTGCAGCTGAATTTGTGTGCAGCAACTTAAGATCCTGCATGTTGCAACAGAGACCAAAGATCCTACATGCTGCTACTAAGACCCGGGGCAGCCAAATAAATAAATATTTAAAAAGTGAATCAATGTAGAAAAAAGTGAGACTCATATTGGTGTTGCACAGAAATGGCAAAGGCCACCATGATGGAAGTGTGGGATATTCCAGGATGACAAACCAGGAAATGGACGTTTATCGAGTCCCTACTATGCACCAGGCATGTTCTACACATTGTCATCTTAAAGACTGACCGCAACCTTTGAGGCAGGCAACATTGTACCCATTTTGCAGGTAACTGAGGCACAGTGGGGTGAAGTCACTCAACCAGGTGTCACAATGCCAGGCAGTAGAGGACCAGATGTCCACCCAGGTTTGTCCTATACCCTGACTCAAGATGTGTCTGCAAGGCCCCTCTCTGTCCTTGGAGCCCCTGGAAGCTCTATACTCCATGATTCAAGGGGTAAGAGGTTTCTCAGGGTCAAGTACTCAGAGCTGAACCCAGGGTGAGCACGTTTCCAAAGGTGGGAGAAGACAGCAGGTCATGTCCTCTGACTGGGCAGTGGACTATTGCCTGGGAGGCTCTGTCTACCTCTCAGGCAAAGCCCTGCCCAGGTCAACTTAAACTAGGCCAGCCTGGAATGAATCCGTGTTTGTTGTTAAACAAACGTACAGGGACTGGGCCCCAGAGGGGGTGAACCCTGAGCTGCTTCCAGGACTTGATTTGATTTAAAAAGAATAGGGAGAGTGCCAGGAGCCCAGAAACACTTCCTGCTCCAGATGCCAGGATTCCAGCCTTGCCCGCCCTGGGAGGCTGCACCTGCCTGTGTTAATGCTTCCTCTTCCCCTCCCGTGGACTTGGGCAGAACCACACACTGCACAGGTTGATATGAGGATTCGTCAGAGTCATGGCATACAAAACAGTAAATACCTGCGAACACTCTCTCCCCTCCCTGACTTTTGTTCAAAGACCTTGAGGGTTTTTTTTGGCTAACTACAGCCTGGTAACCCTTCAGTAGGGCTTCCCAGGTAGCTCAGTGGGTAAAGAGTCTGCCTGCAATGCAGGAGACACGGGAGACAAGGGTTTGATCCCCGTATTGGGAAGATCCCCTGGAGAAGGGCATGGCACCCCACTCCAGTATTCTTGCCTGGAGAATCTCATGGACAGAGGAGCCTGGCGGGCTACAGTCCATGGGGTTGTAGAGAGTCAGACGTGACTGAAGCCACTGAGCATGCACGTAACGCTTCATTGTCTGTGCTTAAAACACGCACCTTTGTCCCAAGCTCTGCATCAGATGTCATCTTAATCCCAGGGTCATCACTGTAGCCTTTTCTGTAGCACCTACCATGTGCCAGGTACTGCATAGCCATCATCTTTCTTCTTCGCCATGACTCTGCAAAGTAAAGATCATTACTCCCATCTTGCTGATGGAGAGACTGAGGCCCCACAGATAATCAGGTAAAATGAGGAGCCCCGATCTTGCTCTGTGTCCCAGGTCACTTCTCTCTTGTTTTTTTTCCCCCAACTGTCTAGTCCAAGTGCAGAATCCTACACAGCTTGTCTTTTATATCATCTAACATGTGTTTAGTGAGTCCCCACTCTGTGTGGGACAGGGTCCCAGCCCAGGACCCACAGAGGGGCCAGCCTCATCCATGCCTTCATGTAGCTCAGCAGGTAGCTGGGGAGCAGGTGAGCAAGAAGGAATTCTAAGAGCGTGTGGCAGGAACAGGTTAGCAGGATAGATGCAGTGCTATGGGGGCACCTGCTTCTGGTGGGAGACACAGACCCTAGCAGTGTGAGTGATCAACACGGGCTCCGTCCACACACAGCCGATGTTTTACGTGTGTGTGCCCACAAGTGTGGAATGACTGTGACAGGACTAATGAGACTTAGCTGCTGCCTCAACTTATGGTATAGGTTATACAGTGCCCCAAATTGCCACTTTAAAGGAAACACTTTTAATTGCATCTTTATTTGGCTGTGCTGCATGGTTTGTGGGATCTTAGTTCCCTGACTAGGGATCGAACCTGGGCCCTCAGCAGTGAGAGCACAGAGTCCTAACTGCTGGATTGCCAGGAAATTCCTTTAATTGTAACTTTAAAATGAGAACTTTGATAGAAGCACAGGTTGACAGACTGGAGTTCGTTGATAGCAAATTGGTTTGTGCTTTTTTTAAACCAACATGCAAAATATTTACAGTGGAAGTTCTTACTTCTGACATTTAAGAAGCAGATTTTAAAAAAATATACACATGCAGTTTTAACTTTTTATTACAAAATTTTGAAAACATGCATAAAAATAAAGAGAATAGTGTAATAACCATCCCTCCCATGTGTCCAGGTCCCAAGAAATTTGTCAAGATAAGTAAATCAGAATTTTTCAAAATATTCAATGTAATTTATTCAATATATATATTGTTTTTCTATGATAAAAGAAGTAAAAATTAGAAAAATATTTACAGTGTTTGTTGAAGAAGCTACTAAAGCCACACCTCTCTGCCTCTGGAACTCTAAAGGTGCTCGGAGAGAATTCAGATTCTTAGGCCAAAGGGAGTCTGGACAGGGAGACATCTCGCTAGCCTGTCTCTCAGAGACCTGATATCCTGTGGTTCTCTTATCTACAGAGAGAAAAAGCCCATTTATAACTTTTCTCCTCTGGTTTTAAATGTGGTGGCAAAGATTCAGGAATGTGTTTGCTTGGAGCTCGGAGCCCTGGGAAGAATCCCTCAGAAAACAAGGCCTGCTTGTCTCCCCTCTGACTCTCGGGACGCGTTCTGATGAATTGCTCTCAGACCCAAACTGGCTCCATCCTAACCCACAGCAGCTGCAATCCTCAGGGAGGGGAGTGGGGGGAGCTCACACCTGGGGGCAGAAAAAATAAGCCCTAGCTCTTCCCCCATTATCTGTGTGGTCTTGAGAAGGTTGCTCTTCCTCTCTGGGTCTCCATTGCCCAGTCTTTAAATAGGCTTTCACCGACTCTGAATGACTGTGATCTGTGGCTAAGTGCAAGGAAGCGGGGTTAAACACCATGAGTGGTAGATGTGCACACATCCATTTATTCTTTTATTTTTAAAAACTACGTGTTTGTTTATTTATGGCTGCGCTGGGCCTTGGTGGCTGCACGTGGGCTCTGTCTAGCTGTGGCGAGGAGGACCTATTCTTCGTCGTGGCATGTGGGCTGCTCATTTTGGTGGCTCCTCTTGTGGCAGAGCACGGGCTCTAGGTGCACGGGCTCAGCTGCTTCACGGCATGTGGAATCTTCCTAGACCAGGGGTTGATCCTGTGTCCCCTACACTGGCAGGTGGATTCTCATCCAGTGGGCCATCAAGGAGTCTTTCTTTTTTATGCCCACTTATTCTTGAGGAAATGATGGGTTAGGGCTCTGATGGACTTGGGAAAGGTGAATAGTGTTTTCTAAATTTATTAGATGCTGTGAAATTAATGAGAGTGATCTGGATGTCAGCTGAAGGCACTTAAGATTGAGATGAGATTGTCTTGAAATCCGATTCTGAAACCCCTTCCACCTCTCTGAAGAATTCTATGGATCCCAAATGGACCCCAGGCTCTCAAGGTACAGATCCAAGACCTGTTTCTTTCACCCTACATGATCCATCACTCCATCCCTGCACCAAGATCTTTGAACGTGACAGACTCTTCCACCTCTCCCACCTCCAGAAAGGGGTCCCACGGAGCATCCCACAGCAGGGGATTTAGAATCTTTTCACCCCTGATCTTTCTTATTTTAAAATGCTGATTCACCTTCTCACCCCAACTGCCCAACCTCCCTCACTTACTGTTTTCTTCCTCCCTTTCCTTTTCTGACACTCCTCCCCTCCATTCCCTTGATGTCCAAATTCATTTCCTTCTATTTTGCAGAGCAGTTCTAGCACTTAGCTGCTCCAGCCTATGAGTGCATGCATCAAACCTATCAGGGTACTTGCCAGACAAAAAGACTTCTACTTAATAGGACCAACCTTCTATAGACAGAAGGTGTCATCAATAGGATTTTAAAAAAGGTTTTTACTGTACTTCCCTGGTGGTTCAGTGGTTAAAAATCCAGCCACCAATGCAGGGGACACGGGTTTGATCCCTGGTCCACGAAGATCCCACCTGCTGCCAGGCAACTGAGCCCCATGCACCAGAACTATGAGCTTGTGCTCTAGAGCCTGTGCTCTGTAGCAGAAGAAGCCCACTGCAATGAGAAGCCCATGCACCACCACGAAAAGTAGCCCCCGCTTGCTCACTAACTAGAAAAAGCCCATGCACAGTGACAAAGACCCAACATAACCAAAAATAAGTAAATAAAAAATTAAAGGTTTTACTGTACAAGGCTACAGTCCAACACCACTTGGGCAGGACTGGGGTGACAGTACTACATACTTCTGATTCATTGTCCATCAGCTGGACCCTGTGCTTTCAGGCAGATGTCTAGGAGAACAGGTGCTAGGACGTGACACTGTTCCCTCCAGCTTGGCTGTGTCCAGCTTTACTCTGCTGGCTGGGCTCCTCTCTCCTGAGCCAGGCTCCTTCTCCTCCTCCTCAGCTGATTCTCTGGGCCACGTTTGTGGGAAGCGGAGGAGGATGTGGAGTTTAGCTTTGAGCATCTGCTCACAGTGATCCTCCTGGGGTGGGGCCCAGGGGTTCTCCCCTGCTGAAGCTCTCCTGTGATGAGCACCTGGATCTTTGGGCTCAGCTGTTGGTCTCAGGGTTGGTCCCAGACTGTGAACTTGATGCAGGGATGAGAAAGAAGGAAACAGCCAGGGAAAGTGAAAAGTGATGTCATTTGACAAGACTGGAGAGGAACACCTGCATCCAGGTGAGAACTGGCCTCTCGCCCTGCTCTCTAGCAGGCACTGGCCTACAGAGAGGCTAGAAGGAATGATGGATGACTCAGAGTGGGAAATGACTTGCCTTGGTTCCCACAGTGAAGAGAGTTCAGTCTTATGCCTTCAAGTGTGACTGGGGGGTTCACTGGGGAAGCAAAAAGTGGGGAGAGGGGTCTGTGGGCATGTGTGGACAAATTCTTCACATAGATCCTTGAGCTGAGTTTTGAAGATGGATGCTTGCAGGCTGATCCACTTTGCCAGGTGGATCAATGCAGGTGGGAAGGTGTTGAGTTAAAGGAAAGCCCCCTTTTGGTGGATGGAGCATGTCATGTGATCCAAGCAGGGTGGCAGGACAGCTGGCCTGTCTGGTGAATCACAAACAATCCTGTAAGGCTGAATTAGAAGGGGGGATGAGATGGAAGCTGAGGTTTTTGTAAGCTCTGCTAAGGCATCTGCACTTGTCATCTAGGCCACAGTCATTGGAAGGTTTTAAAGCAGGTAAGTAACAATGTCAGATGGGCACCTAAGAAAGATGCTCTTGGCTGCTGGATGGCTGCCCAGGGCCAGTGGGGAGTGGGGGTCAGTTAGGTGTCTGTTGCATCATCTAAGCAAAAATAGTGGCAGGGGATTGTCGGAGTGGTGGAAGGGAGGAAATAGATCTTACAGACATCAAAGAGATGGAATCTATAAAGCGTAAGGAGCAAATGTGAGAGGTAATATACATACATCTAGTTTCATTTTAACTGTTGTATGATATTTCATTGAGTGAATAAACCACATTTTTAGATTTCCATTTTCCTAATGGTTATTTCTGCTTTCTCATTATTACAAATAGGTCTGCAATGAACATTTTCATACCTGTCTCCCGGTGCGCCTGAAATACTCTTCAGAGTGGTTACTCAGATTTGGTTTTGCTGTGATGTGAGGTCTGATGATCTTAAGATCTACTAGATAGTCTCAAATTCCTCCACAAAGTGACTGTACCAACACACTCCCATCAACAAGTATAAGAGTTCCTTTCCCACGCTGCTTATAACTCTGTTATCAGACTTGCAAGATTTGGCTAATCTAATCAGTGTGAAATGAAATCTCTGTTGTTGCAATTAGCTTTCCTGAATCCTAGTGAGGTTAGGCACATTTTTATATGATTACTCACCACCCAGTTTTTTCTTCTTCTGTGAATGATCTGTTCATATGTTTGGCCCACTTCTATTAGGTTGTTTTTTTCTTACTGATTTGTTGGAGTTCTTTATATTTTCTGGATACTAACCTTTTGGTGGTCAAATATCTTTTCTCTAAAAGCAAAAATAAACAAATGGACCTAATCAAATGTATAAGCTTTTGTACAGTAAAAGAAACCATAAGTAAAATGAAAGACAACCTATGGACTGGGAGAAATTATTTGCAAATAATGCAATCAACAAGGGCTTAATTTCCAAAATATACAAACAGTTTATACAACTTAATAACAAACTACCTAATCAAAAAATGGACAGAAGGCCTAAATAGACATTTCTCAAAGATGACATACAGATGATTAATAGGCACATGAAAAGATACTCAACATTGCTAATTGTTAAAGAAGTGTAAATCAAAGCTACAATGAAGTACCACTGCACACTGGTCAGAATGGCTATCATCAAAAAGTCTGCAAATAAGAAATGTTGGAGAGGGTATGGAGAAAAGTGAACCCTTCTACACTGTTGGTGGGAATGTAAATTGATATCGCTGCTATGGAGAAGAGCATGGAGGTTCCTCAAAAAACTAAAAATAGAGCTACCATATGATCCAGCAATCACACTCCTGGGCATGTATCCAGACAAAACTAAAATTTCATAAGTTATAGGCACCTCTTGTGTTCATAGCAGCACTATTCACAACAGCCAAGCTACGAAAACAACCTAAATAGCCATTGATAGATGAATGAATGAAGATGTGGTACATATACACAATGGAATATTACTCAGTCATTAAAAAAGAATGAAACAATGCCATTTGCAGTAACATGGATGGACCTAGATATTATCATGCTAAGCAAAGTAAGTCAGAAAGAGAAAGACAAATACCATATGGTGTCACTTATATGTGGAATCTCAAATACAGCATAAACTTATCTATGAAACAGAAACAGACTCAGGACGTAGAGAACAGACTTGTGGTTGCTGAGAGGGAGGGAGGGTAGGGAAGGATAGGGAGTTTAGGATGAGCAGATGCAAACTAGTATATGTTGGGTGGATAAATGACAGTGTCCTACTGTATAGCACAAGGAACTATTTTCAATATTCTGTGATAAATAATGGAAAAGAAGAATATATATAACTGAGTCCATTTGTTGTACAGTAGAAATGAATACATTATAAATCAACTATACTTCAATAAAATTTAAAAAGCTTTTCTCAATCTGCAACTTATCTTTCAAATATCATTTATAAAAGTCTTTGTCAGACAGAAGTTTTAAATTTCAATGTATTTCAACATTACAAAACTTTCCTTTATAGTTTGTAGCTAATATGTTTTGATAAAAATCTGATTAAAAGTTTTATGCTGATGGTATAAAATATCCTTCTATATTTTCCCCTTTTTTCTGAAAATTAAAAAAAGATTTTTTTTTTCACATTTAGATCTTTAATCTCCTTGGATTGTGTGTTCCTGACATGTGGCATTGTGTGTATACAATGTGAGGAAAAGTCCTAATTTTACTTTTTTCCAAATTTTTCCGGTACCATTAATAGAATAATTCACCTAATCATCTATTATTTATAGAATAATTCATTACTCTGATTTGTAATTCTGTTACATATAAGCTACGTTTATGGGTTTACTTCTGGGCTTTATCTTCTATTCCACAGTTTATTTATTTATTCCTGGAGCAATACCACCACTTTAAATTATAATAGCTTTATAATAATTCCTTATATCTGGCAAGGTAAGTCTCTCAATTTTGTTCTTTCAAAATTTTCTTGGCCCTCTTTCCTTCCATATTAACTTTAAGATAATCTTATCAAGTTCTGTGATAAAAACCCTTTGAGAGTTTAGTGGGAATGGCATTGAATTTATAGATAGAAGTTGGGAAGTGCACTATTTTTAAGATATAGAGTCCTTCCATCCATAGATGTGCTCTATCATTTCTACTGGAGAAAGACATGGAAGCCCACACCAGTATTCTTGCCTGGAGAATCCCATGGACAGAGGAGCCTGATGGGCTACAGTCCATAGCGTTGCAAAGAGTTGGATACAAGTGAAGTGACTTCGCATGCAAGTGTCATTTCTATTGTTTATTTCTTCCTTTCAATACAGTTTTACATTTTTCTTCTTATAGGTCTTGAGCATTTATTTTAGATAGATTTAACACCAAATAACATGATTTGTCATTGTAAAGAACATATCTGATGTTTCACCACTGAGTACCTTTGCTGCGTATTTTCCAAGGATATCCTTTCGGGGAAGTTAGGGAAGACCTCACTAGCCCTAATGCTCTAGGAGTTTTTGTTTTTAATATGAAGCTTAGAATTAAAGTATAAATAAGTCTGAATTTTTTCTTTACTTTCTGACATTAAAGGTGCTCTAGGCTCATTTTATACATTTCCCATCCCAGTCCTAGAATCAGTCATTTATCCAGTGCAATTGATTTTTTATTTTTTTAACTTCAAAATATTAAAAAGATATATAAACGTACAGCTCAATGAATTGTTATAAGGAATGCACCCTTCCAGTGTTGTGCTAGAGCTGATTTACACAGCCTCCTAAGAGCTTTTTTCTTCTTTTTTGTTTTTCATTTAATTTTTATTTGTGTAGAGTTGCTTTACAGGTTTGAATTTTATCAAACTTTTTTTTCATATAGTTTTTCTTCTCTCTCTCCAGTAATATGGTGAATTATGTTAAACATTTTCCTGAAGTTGAACCTTCCTTGCATTTCTGGAATAAGCGTCACTTGGTCAGGATAGATAGATAGATGATAGACATATAAACAGACGGATAGATAGGTTACCACATTCAATCTTCAGGACTGCCTGGGGCGGGGCCACGGGGAAAGGGCACTGCTGTAAGAACCCCATACAGGTACTTTTATGAGGGGTTGGCACTTTCTAGACTTGCTGATGTCTGAAGCAGGCTTTCTCTGTTTGGATTGTCTCGGAGCCCCATCTACTCCACTGGGCCTCCAGGTGCAATGCCTATGGCATGGTGACATCTTGAGTCCAGCTGGCTCTCTGGTGTTCTCTGTCAGACCCTATTTGTTTGAGCCTGTCCCCCAGAGGACAGACTCCATTCCCTTCATGTCCTCCCCTCTGACCCTTTGCTTCCTTGCCCACTGTTGGCAGAGTGCAGCTCCCCAAGTCAGTCCTTGCTCCTCACACTCCCTCTGATGCTAGCTCACCATGGCTGGCTTTAGGATTTTCAAGTACACAGAAGCCTTTATGACTCCTTGTCTTGGGAGCTGCTCAAGCCCTCTGAGTGGTCCTTGTCAAGCTCACTAGGTTTGAGGTTAAGAGGAAGCTCCTACCCACCCATCACCAAAGACACCCTCCTTTCTTCCAGGCCTTTCCAATTTGTACCCTTTTAGCAGCTCGCATCACCGACTCAATGGACATGAGTTTGAGCAAGCTCCAGGAGATGGTGAACGACAGGGAAGCCTGGCGTGCTGCAGTCCCTGGGGTTGCAGAGAAGGGCCACGACTGAGTGACCGAGTAACTGAACAACAAACAGCTCGACCAGGTGAAGACCAGGACTAGCAGAACTGGTTTCACAAAACCTTTGCTCACCCTGCAGAGGGGAGGTGGTTTAGAAATGGGAAAGCATTTTGCAACTGCCTCTAGTTCTCGGTCTTAGGACACTTAGCTGAAAGTGAGATGGAGGAAGTTCCATTTTGATATCCTGTTACACACTTTTCTAGAGCATGACTTATTTAGTCTGTTTTAAAATTTATTGCCATAGATAAGTTGTTGTTCGGTTGCTAAGTTATGTCCGACTTTTTTGTGACCATGGACTGTGCCTGCTAGGCTCCTCTGTTCATGGTGTTTCCTGGGCAAGAATACTGGGATGGGTTGCCATTTCCTTTTCTGGAATGTCTTCCTCTTCAGGGATTGAGCCTGCATCTCCTGCATTGACACGTGGATTCTTTACCACAGAGCTACCAAGGAAGCCCAAGGAAGCCTGGTATATTTTAAAGAGTTAAAAAAAAAAAAAACACTCTACAGTATGTGATGTTTTATCCTCTTTTTCATTCTGAATATCTGTGCCTTCTCTATTTCTTTTTTGATCCATTTTGCCAGAGCTTTGATTATTTATTAGTGTTTTCAGAGAACACTAAAAATTCTCTTGTTTCTTTGCATTCTATTTAATTAATTTATGCTTCCTTTCTCCTTTTTCACTTTTTAAATTGTGAAATAAATCATACATACAAAAAGTGCATATAAAGTCTTGTGTATGTTTTAGGAAAGATAATAAAATGAACAATTGTGTATCCATGACTGAGTTTAGGAATATTGAATGCCAGGATCAGGGAAGCCCCAAACATATCCTCCTCTTCATCCCAGAGCAATCACTATGCTAAATGTTGTATTAAACATCCATTTACTTTTTCCCTCTCCAACAAACAGCCAATATTTATTGAGCATCCATTATGTGCACAGGCACTGTTCTAGAACACCTTCCCCCAAAGTTATCCTTTAATTTTCACAAATGCTTTTCACTTATATATTACTAAACAACACACGATATGCTCTGTTTAGCATTTGTTTTTATTGGAGTGTAATTGCTTTACAAAGTTGTGTTGGTTGCTACTGTACAACGTAAATCAGCTGTAAGTACACATATACCCCGTTACTCTTGGCCCTCCTTCTCACCTCCTCCTTATCCCACCCCAAACTGAGCTCCCTGTGCTAGCAGCAGCTTCCCACTAGCTAGCTATTTCACACATGGAGTATGCTTGCTTAGAGAATCACATGCACAGAGGAACCTGGTGGGCTACATAGTCCATAGGGTTGCAAGGAGTCAGACGTGACTGAAGTAACTCAGCAGGCACACACACGTGTATATATGTCAATGCTACTCTCTCAATTTGCCCCACCTCCTCCCAGCTCCCATCTACAAGTCCGTTTTCTACATCTGCGTCTCTATTCCTGCCCTGAAAATAGGTTCATCTTTACCATTATATGCATTAACATACAATATTTATTTTTCTCTTTCTGACTCACTTCACTCTGTATGACAGACTCTAGGTCCATCCATATCACTACAAATGACCCCATTTGGTTCCTTTTTTTGGCTGAGTAATAATGCACTGCATATACGTACCACATCTTCTTGATCCATTCATTTGTTGATGGATATTTAGGTTGCTTCCATGTCTTGACTGTTGTAAATAGTGCTCCAGTGAACATTCGGGTACATGTAACTTTGTGAATTACGATTTTCTCTGGGTATATGTCCAATAGTGGGATTACTGGGTCATATGATAGTTCTGTTTTTCATTTAGCCTTTTTTTAAAAAAAGGACCCTAGGTGACCAGAATTGGATGAACCAAAATCTTTGCTTTGTGGCATACCCTCATCTCTGGCCCATGTACAACACTTTTCTCTCCTCCTCTCCTCCCTCCCTCTCATCCTCTCTTTCTCTACACTGCTTCATATTCTTTCTTCTAATGTAAAAAGCACCTGTGGCTCCACCAACCAACAAATGCCAGGATCTTAATAATCACCTGTACCAAGCTACCCTCCCTAATCCAAATAACTATCACCCTGACATCTATGTTTGTCATCCTTTTTTAATTTTTAAAATTACAAAAGGATGATAACACATTTACAGGAGACTTGGAAAATATAGAACAAAGTTTCATAGCTCCACTATATATTACAATTATTTTTTAAGTAGATAAAGATTTTTAGTTGGGGTTTCAATGTCAAGCTCTCAAGAATTAATAGAAAATAGAAAGGGATAGTGGACTTGAAAAGCACTATGAACCAATTCAACATAATTAAGATTTACACAATTTTCACACCACAGCAAGGTACAAAATTCTATTCAAATTCCCATATACTATAAACCAGGAGACACTGGAACATATCTAGGGACATAAAATAGGGTGCAAAAATTTCATGGCCTATAGGTATTGAAATCATAGAATCTGTTCTCTTAGCACTGGAAAATTATGTTAGAAATCAATATCAAAAGATTTGAAAACAATACATATATTTTCAAGTGCAATGTGTTATTTACCAAGAGGGATATTTGCCTCAGCCATTGAAAGCCTCAAGAATGTTAAAAGGCTGAAAAAACTGAGGGTGATTGCAGAGAAGAAAATATTTAAATGAGAAATTAATATCAAACTGAGAAATTAATATCAAGGATACTTTAAAAACCCCATGGAAATTAAATGCCCGCTTTTAAATGTGTTCATCATTCTCTTGCTTTGTTTATTTTGTTGTACTGTATTTTATTTGCTTTCTCAAAAAGCCTATTTTAAACTTTAGTTGTTTTAATGTTATAAAGGACTTCCCTGGTGGCTCAGCTGGTAAAGAATCGGCCGGCAATGTGGGAGACCTGGGTTTGATCTCTGGTTTGGGAAGATACCCTGGAGGAGGGCATGGCAACCCACTCCAGAATTCCTGCCTGGAGAATCCCAATGAACAGAGGAGGCTAGCGGGCTACAGCCCATGGGGTCACAAAGAGTTGGACAGAACTGAGCGACTAAGCTCAAAGAGGACATCATGTTGTATGTCATTTTTGGCAATTTCAACTTTTTACTTGGTATTATCATGATTAATTATATATAGTAATTTTTTTGTGGGGGGGATTCCTCTGTGGGTTGGCAGTAAAGAATCCGCCTGCAATGTGGGAGACGTGGGTTCAATCCCTGGGTCAGGAAGATACCCTGGAAGAGGAAATGGCAACCCACTCCAGTATTCTTGTCTGGACAGAGGAGCCTGGTGGGCTATCATGATTAAGTTAGCTATATATAATAATTTGTTTTTTATTATGGTAATACATATAATGTAAAACTTACCATTTTAACCATTTTAAACGTCAAATTCAGTGGCATTTAAGTATATTCATAGTGCAGTACAACCATCACCACCATCCAGATCCAGAACTTTTTCGTTTTCTCAAACTGACCAGTTAACTTGATTTTACACCACTGCACATTGTGGAACACACCACAGATTATTCATTTGTGTGTTGATGAACAAGGGTCTTTCCAGGGTTCTGCTACTGTAAACGGTGCTGCTATGATCACTATTGTAATGTCTACTGACAAACACGTGTTCCCTGTCGAGTGTTAAGTATGTGAGTGCTCAGCTTTAGGAGATAAAAGTCAAGGGTTCTGCAAAGTGGTTGCACCAATTTACACTCCACTGCAGTGTGTAAAGAATATCGCAGATCCATATCCTCACTAACACTTGATGTTTCAGCTTGTGATGTTGACAAATGGCGGTATGAAAGCTTTGAAAACCAATTGTTACGTTACAAGTCGGGGAGGAGGCTTCCCACTGCCTGCCCTTGGGGTCTCCTTGAACTCTCAGCTCTCAAGACCCTTTTAGAGACTTTATTTTTGCAGAGATTTTCAAAAGGACATTTATTGCCTTTGCTTCCAAATTATAAAAATTATACATATGCTTTGTAAAAAACTTGAAAAGTACAATAAGTCACTTTTGATCTCATAACTGTTTTTAACATTGGTTTGTATAATCTTTCATTTTAACACACAAATTTGAAATCAGACTATATGTACTGTTTTGTAAGCTTTTCTCGTCTGCTGAACACTATTCAAATTATAATTATCAGGGTTATTAAATATTCTTCTATAAAGAATTTTTAGTGACTTTTAGTGACTGCATCTAGTCCCATCATTTGAAGGCACCATAAATTTTAACCAATTGTTGAATTAAAAAAATATTTGTACACCATATATCAACAGATAGCCTTGTTCGTAAATCATTGCATGTATTCGTAGTTATTTCTTAGTAGAAATACCTGAAAGTGGAATTGCTGGGGATTGTAAATTTTTTGAAAAAAGGTCTTCCTACCAAACAAACCTCATGTATCATATAACAGTTAGCTAACGGTGCACATTTACATTAATCAGAAACATCTGTATTACCAGGCTGAGCTTCTGGCTAACATGAGATAATGATGTTATTACTACACTCTGAAAGAGCATTCTAGCTCAAACCAAAGTAAATTGCCCTTGAGTTTACCTAGGAAAGTATCTTCTGTAAGACTTTGAAAACTTGGTAATAGGCTGGAGGTACCAGGGCCACGTTTTGTGGGTCCCTGGCAGCATGGGATCCCACATTTCAAAGCCTCAGCTAAGATGCTTCCTGGTCCCCATATCCCATAAGAGCAAGATAGGGGTGTTTTGAATATTGATGTATAGGGCCTGTGCCAGGCACTGTGGAAAGGCATTTGCTTTAGGTGAATTTTGTAAGAGATGGGTATGGGACCAGGAATGCCTCATCAGGCAGGTGAGCTGAGGGCTCTGCTAGGGGAGAGAGAGTAACCACCCATCCTTGACACTGGTGTGGCTGGCCTGGTCCCAGACTCCATCCTACTTAATCCTCATGGCCTGAGAAACCAGCAGAACAGACTGCACAACCCACTGTACAAACAAGGTGAGTGGAAACCAGAGGTTAAGTGATGTCTTTGGGGCTACACAGAAGAGTCACGTAAAAGACAATTTGGGACACCAATCCTACTATTCCTTCTACTGTCCCATGGTGTCCTGTAGAGACAGACCAGCTGCCAAGGCCTGGACCAGGCTCTGGCCTCATATCACAGATTCCCAAAGCTAGAGGGGAAGGGGGCTGACAGTGCTCATCAACCCTTTGTGGTTTTTTTTTAAATTTAATTTTTAATTTAATTTAAAAACATTTTAAACTGGAGGATGATTACAATATTGTGATGGTTTCTCCTGTACATCAACATGAATCATCCATAGGTATACATATGTCCCTTCCATCTTAAAGCTCCCTCCCACCTCCCCCTGCACCTCACCGGCAACTCTTTGTGGAAGAAGGAAATTGAGATTTTGGAAACTTGGCTCAGTGACCTAGAGAACGACCCAGCTGGCTCTTCAGGAGACACTATCCTGAGGGAGGGGGAGGGAACAAGTTACTCACCGTGTGGTCTTAGGCAAGTCCTTCCCTCTCTGGGCCTCCGGTCTCTAATTCTGTGAGACGGGCGATGGCTTAGCAGGTCTTTGAAAGTTCCTCCTCGACAGAAGCCCTGAGACTCTGCCCTGTCCACAGTGTCCGCGCTACACCCAGCACGGGTCTCCACGGCAGGGCTCTCCTCTCTGTGGGGAGCGTTTGTTCTGCGTTGCTCTCTGAGGCTGAGGCTGATAGTGTGGTTCTGCTGCTCCTGGGGGTTCCACTTGCCAAGGATCCCAGTGGCCTCCTCAGCCTGTTGTCGAGGGCTCAGCAGGGCCACCTCGGCACTGGCATCCTCACTGGCCATGCATGGCGTGGCTACCCTCCTTCAAACCTCAGCTCAAGCCTTTCCCTGACCGATCAGCTTAAAATCATAGGCAGCTGGAGATTCCCTCTGCTTAAGTATAATGAGTGAGAGAGGGCGTGGAACTGCTAGAAACCAGCCAGACTTCCTGCCAGTGTCTTGACGCCCAGTGGGTTTTAAAAGAAGTCCAGCCATGGGAACTTTTGTTCAAACCAAACTTTAGCTGATAGAATGGGTGGGTCCCTGGGGTTGTCTCCAGAACCTCGACTGCTCCAAGGAGCTCGGTTGCACAGCCCAGGGAACTCCACGTGTTCTCCTAACTTCTCGTGGCCTTGGGAAACCCACTGAGCTCTCTTATCCACCCCTCTACAGCTGGTGAGCAGAGGAATAAGCCTTGGCTGAGGCACCTTTGTCTGCAAGTCACAGGATTCTACTAAACTGGCTTAAGTAAGGTGGGCTGCAACACAGGGCATGACAGCTTCACAAAGGCCTGTAGCCAACAGGGTCCTGGGCTCCCTCCCCACCTCCCCACCTCCCCACCTCCCTCCCTCTCCCCACCTCTCTCCGTCTCCCTTTAACCTTCCCTCACTCACTTTTAGATCAGCTGATTCCACCAGCATCTGGTCCCAGGTCCTTAATTAAAATTGGTTGCTGATGGGCCAGGTCCCCTCTCTCAGATGTGTTTTCAACTCTGCGTGCCTCCTCGGGTCCACATTCTGGACTAGAGACTATACATCTTTTGCCCGCTACAAACCTGTGGTTGAGACCATCAAGGAGGACTGCTCACCCCTGTTAGTAAAACACCTTCTTGGCAACCTGATTGTCGACTCCACTCCTGCCTGTCCTATGAGAAAGCAGAAGGATATATGTGCGATTAAGGAACAGACTTGCAGACATAGAAAACAAAGGTATGGTTACCAAAGGGGGAAGGCGTGGGGGAGGGATGAACTAAGAGTATGGAATTAACAAATACAAACTACCATACATAAATAGCAACAGGATTTACTGTGTAACACAGGGAACTATATCCAATATCTTATAATAACCTATGGTGGAAAAATAATCTGAAAAAATTACATGTAACTGATTCACTTTGCTATACACCTGAAATTAACACAGTGCTGTAAATCAACTATACTTAAATTTAAAAAAGTGATGTTGCTATAGTTTTAACTCTGAATCTTCTCCAATTTATACAATTAAATAAGTCATTCCTGAACTTTGACATCTAATTGTCAGTAACATTATTTGCACCATGCTTCACAGCCCATAACTGCCTATCAGAGGGTCCCCATACCTCACCTGTAAATTCTCCATCCAGGTGATTGAAGGATTAGTAAAAAATAAAGGATGGGAGGAAGGGTCCTAATGTTGGCCTCTAAGTCCTGAAGCTTAGTGCATTTTTCAAAAATTAATGTTTTAATTAAAAAATTTCAAGTTTTGGTTGTGCTGGGTCGTTGCTGCTGTTGGCCAGCTTTCTCTAGTTTCTGCCAGTGGGAGCTTCTTGTTGTTGCAGTGCATGGGCTCCTCGTGGTGGTGGCTTCTCTTGCTGTGGAGCAGAGGCTCTAGAGTGCACGACTTCGGTAGTCATGGCCCAGGGACTCAGCTGTGGTACACGGGGCTTGGTTGCTCCTCAGTATGTGGGATCTTCCCAGACCAGAGACCGAACCCACACCCCCTGCATTGGCAGGTGGATTCTCTACCAGAGGACCACCAGAGAAGTCCAGCTTTGTGCACTTTAAATTATACATGGACAGCATGTGTGTGTGTTTGCATTTCGAGACTGCCTGGAAGAGTTTTGGCAGATCCAATCCCTGACCTCTGGCCACTTCTCCTCTGGGTGCAGATGGAGAGCAGGTGCTGTGACTTCAGAACAGAGGGAACCAATTATAGTTTTGTGTTTTTTTTTTTTTTTCCCCTCCTCCTCCTCCTTCTTCAAGGAGACTCGCTTTTAATTTCCTATGTGATTATCCTGCTTATTGCTAAACATAAGCTGATGGCTGGTTCTTCTTTGATTTCTCCTTTCAACAAGTCTCCTTTCCCACCTCTTTTCATTTTCATTCTTTCATATTTAGCCCCAGATGGTTGAGAAAATACGCAATGCGTGCAACCACGCAAGCCTCACCACTTGTTTTGGGTTGATGTCAGGCATTGGGGCAGCATCTTTTTGGCCCCTTGGGAGATGAGAGAGAGAGAGGCTGGAGCATTAACGGGCTCAATACAAATCTCCAACTTTGGGGGAGACAGCAGACCCTGTGTTTAATAGTTTGAGTTGAAGGGTCCTAGGAAGGCCTCTGCTCCTCCTCATACCAGTTTTGCGTATTCTATTGCAGTGACTGAGATTCCCATTCATTCATTCAACAAATATTTATTGAACATCTGCAGCTTGTCATATCTGTGGTTGGCACAAGGGATTCAGTGGTGAATAAAAGCAGCCATGGGCCCTGATCTCAAGCAGTCTGCCTCCTTTTTTTTTTTGGGGGGGGGGGGCATGCCATTCAGTATGTGGTATCTTAGAGCCTGGAACAGGGATCAAACCTGTGCCCTGCATTGGGAGCATGGAGTCTTAACCGCTGGACCGCCAGGGAAGTCCCCCAGTGTGCTTCCTTTTTAATTGCAAAACCTTATCAAGAGGTTGCCTGTACCCCACTTTCATGACTTGATTAGTTTAATGGCTTTCTGGCTGTTGGAGAATTTCTGCAGCGGAGCAGAACCTGGGCTGGGCTGGGGGCCTGGCAGGTTGTAACGGTGCACTTAAGGACATGAAATCTGCAACACATGGATGAAGGGCTGGGAAGCTAGGAGGGAGCATCAGAGTGCAAGGCCCCTGGCAGGGCCTGGGGTACCATAGTTGAGAAAATTGAAGCAGAAAGGACCTTTGAGATAACTGAATTGATCTCTTTCATTTTCATCTTGAGGACAACTGGGCTGAGGGCAGGTCCCGCCGGTCATGAGTGTGACCCCCTTCTCTACCCTGAACACTCTGGTATCACACATTAAAGTCCCTTTCCAGCTCATGTAGCTGGCATCTTTCTCTGTTCACAGACCTCAATTATGTACAGCCGGGCTGCTGAGAGATCCATGAGCAGAAAGGTCAGCCATGTGGTGCCCCCGGTTAGTTCTGACTCAGTGGCCCGGCCGCTCCATCCACCCGTTCCCTGACTGTGGGCTCTGAATGAGCAGCATGTGGACTTCTCCCTGGGCTCCAGCTGCCTGGGTCACTGTGCTCTCTGGCGCTCAGTGACATGTGTGTGCATGCTCAGTCATGTCCGACTCTTTGCCACCCCATGAACTGTAGCCCACGAGGCTTCCCCTGTCCATGGAATTCTCCAGGCAAGAATGCTTGAGTGGGTTGCCATTTACCTTCAGGGTATCTTCTGAACCCGGGGATTGAACCAGGATCTCTTGCATCTTCTGCATTGGCAGATGGGTTCTTTACCACTGTGCTACCTAGGAAGCAGAGATCACTCAAACCTTGGGTACAAAGGTGGCTCTAGCTGCCAAGGGGAGCAACTTGACCTTGGGCCTGGCCCAGCACCCCCTCGGAGCCTGGTCCAGAGGAAGGACTGAGTGCCTCCCGGAGCGCAGTGGGCCATTTTCAGGGTTCACTCTCTTGTTGTGGTCAAACCCTTCTGCTGATTCTTCCCATCTAGTGCTCTGAGCTGAGAGCCTAAATGGCTTGTCCAGCCCCTTGCTACTTCCTCAAACCCACTGCCCTAGTTCTATCTGTCATCTGTTTTGTATTCTGACTGTTTTGTCATCTGTGCTGGTAATAGTTGGAGAGACAAGTTCTCTGAATGTCACCCAGGAAGGGGCTTCCTTTGGAGCGTACTGGCTTTCTAGGGCTGCTGTAACAAAGCATCACAAACGGGAGGGGCTTACAACAGCAAACGGATTCTCTCACGGTCAAGGTGTCGGCAGGACCCCCTTTCTTTGACGAGCTAGGCAGACTCTGTCCCAGATTCTGTCCCTAATCTGTTGTAGGGTCTGGCGATGCAGGCGATCCCTGGCCTGCTGCTACAGCCCTTCAACCTCTGCCTCCCTCATCACTTGACTATCTTTTCCTCTTGTTCCTGTGTCTCCCCTCCTCTACTTATAAGGACATCGATCGTGTCGGATTATGGAATAGGGTCACCCGACTCCAGCATGACTTAATCTCCACCAGTGGCCCATGTAACAACCCTATTTTTAAATAAGGTCCCATTCTGCGGTGTGAAAGTGTTCATTGCTCAGTCGTGTCTGACTCTTTGTGATCCCATGGACTGTTGCCCGTCAGGCTCCTCTGTCCATGAGATTCCCCAGGCAATAATATTGGAGTGGTAGCCATTCCCTTCTCCAGGGAATTTTCCTGACCCAGGGATTGAACCCAGGTATCCTGTGTTGCAGACAGATTCTTTATTGTCTGAGCCACTAGGGAAGCCCATTCTGAGGTACAGGGGATTATAGCTTCAACATATCTTTTGGGGGGACATAGATTAATTTATGACACATAATAGGTGGAATTCACCAAATGGATGGAGGGAATGTGGGTGGATGTTTTGCCCTCAGGTGTATGTACCTCTCCATTATCTACACCCTGTGGCCAATGATCACCAAGGTGGGGGGTGGGTATCCAGGATTTTGTAGGGGTTGAGGCCCATGCTGCTTGAGGGCTGTCTTTTTTTAAAAGTCTTATTGTCGTCCATCAGTCTCTAATATGTTAATGTCCACTGTGCAGCAAAGTGATTCAGTTATGCACATACACTCTTTGCATATTCTTTTCCATTATGGTTTATCACCGGATATTGAATATAGTTCACTGTGCTGTACTGTAGCACCTTGTTTATCCATCCAATGGATAATGGTTTGTGTCTGCTAATCCCTAACTCCTAATCCTTCCTTCCCCATGGGGGCTCTCTTTAGGAAAAAGAGTACACAGTTATGAATACAAAAATAGGTATAAAGTTGTACCTATACCTATATCTATCTATAGTTTCTTTATTGTATTTTATGACTTTTTGACATCTTCCAAAACCTTTCTGGCTGAGGAGAGACTGCCATTCCTGGGCGCTAGCCAATTCTTAGAGAGCAGGACTTTGATATGTGAACTCACCAATGCAGAGTCAGACCTTCTCTGCCTGGCCCTTGTATCCCAGAGGCGATATTTCTCTGCCTTAATCATTCAGGTAGGTAGGGGCAGACCTATGGCCCAAACCTGCTAGAATTATTTAAACTTGCCAATCCTGAGCCGTTCACCCTTCCCTACCTTGCCTTTCCCATGGAAACCTCAATAAAGGCCATGGTGTGAGCACTTCCTCATTCCTGTCTTCTGAGCCTGTTGCTTCCCCACATGGCCCTGCGTGGTGAACCCTGCCTCCTGTCCCGAGGACACGGGAGTACAATAAACTGTTTCCCTGAGCCTCTTCTCTGTCTCATCTTGGGGCCACACCTGGCTCACCATTTCACAAAAAGAATACAAGAGTGAATGTTTATTCAGAATAAGAGAATAAGTTATAATAAAACAAAAAGCTAAAAAAGCTGACAAATACAACAAGCATCACAAAATCCAGAATAATAATGCGGACATTGCTGTTGCCCTGGGTGGATGCCCTTTATCAGGTAAGGATGGGAGATGGTGGGGTGGCTAGCCTAGGGGTATTCAGAGGAGGCCTGTTGTTGTTCAGTTGCTCATTCATGTCCAACTCTTGCGACCCCATGGACTGCGACATGCTACCAGGCTTCCCTGTCCTTCACCATGTCCTGGGGCTTGCTCAAACTCATGTGCATTGAGTTGGTGACGCCTTGGACTCATTGTGGTCTGGGGGCAGTGGCTATTCATGGAAAGTGAGTGTTAGTCATTCAGTTGTGTCTGACTCTTTGCAACCCCATGGACTACAGCCCACAGGACTCCTCTGTCCATGGGATTTCCCAGGCAAGAATACTGGAGTGGGTTGCCATTTCCTTCTCCAAGGGATCTTCCTGACCCAGGGATTGAACTTGAGTTTCCTGCATTGCAGGCAAATTCTTTACAGGGAAGCCCAAAAGCTATGACAAACCTAGCATGTGTACTAAGTCACTTTAGTTGTGTCTGACTCCTTGTGACGCTATGGACAGTAGCCCACCAGGCTCCTCTGTCCATGGGATTTCCCAGGCAAATATATTGGAGTGGGTCGCCATGCCCTCCTCCAGGGGATCTTTCTGATCCAGGGATTGAACCTGTATCTCTTACATCTCCTGCATTGCAGGTGGGTTCTTCACCACTAGCACCATCTGGGAAGCATCTCAATATTTTAACTGGTATGGCTGCATTGCTATATATGGGCCACATCTCCATGCTGGATATAAGAATAGCTCCTCGCTCCCACGTTGGTCTCCCCTTAGCCCAAATGTAGGTCAGTGGGGCTCTGTGCGGAAGGCTTGGTGGTATTGGCCATGGCTACAGGTGATGGAGAGGGAGCTTACCTGGGATGGCTTTCTGGGGTTTTCTATTCTAGGGAGAGGCAGTCTGCAACAGACTATATGAGAAAACTACATTGATCCAGGAAATCAGAACTGAACTATAATTCAAACATTATGAGGGGAGGCATGCAGGTCTTTAAAAGTCAGAGAGAACTGGGACTTGATGATTTAGAAGGGAACGCAGGGACAGCTGTTTCCCAGACATGATATTAGCCCACCTGCCTGGCAGCGAGTGGGGGCAGTTGAGAAGGGAAAAGGTGAGGAGGGAACTTACAGATTCAGTTTAGACTCATCCAGTGTGAGAGCTGGAAGGGAGTCTGACAGAGATACAGAGGCCCAGAGAGGCAAAGTGACTTGTTGAATGTCATATGACTTCCTAGTTTGACTTGGGCTTTTAATAGGAATTCTCACGAAGACAGCTTTGGGCAAGCCTTGAGGCAGGCTGCGAGAGCACTAGGTTTGGAGTCTTTTCTCATGTTCCTTTGTCAAGAACTTGGACACATGGTCACACCTAAGTGTGGAGGAGCCTGGGAAATGTGGTCAAAACCAGGTCATGGTATGCTGGGCTATACTGCTAATACTCTGGAGGAGGGGAAAGGGATTTTGACTGACAGCTGGCCTTCTCTGTCATGAGCTAGAAGAAGGTATGTGCAAAAAACATCTGCAAGGTTGTGATTGCTATTAAGCTCTTCTAGGTTTGATTGGTTTCAGTATCAACTCAATGGCGATGCACTTCAGAATAATCAAAAAAACACAATAGGGGCAAGAAAGGGGAGGAGTGAACCGTGTGTTAATTAAGCACCTACTATGTGCCCAGCCCTGTGTTATCAACTGAAGGGATATCTAAGGAAAAGATGTTATCCCCATCCTCATGGGCCCTTACAGTGTATAATTTCCAAAACACACTTGGTAAATCAAGGACATCCAAACCATGTGTTGCAGACCAGGAATGCAACAGAAATCCTGGGCCAGACCTCGTTTCTGCCCATTCAGGCATTTGTGCACACACCAGCCTGGCTCTGTGCTGAGCTCTGGGGCTAAGAGAAGTCATGAGTCCTGCCTTCTGGGGACACATAGTCTCATAGGGGAGGGTCACCCAGGAGTGTGACAAGCTATCAAACACAGTGGAGAGACTTTGGCATCACCAGAGAGACCCAGATGGCATCACAACTAGATTGGGGATGGTGGAGGCAATCAGGGATGGCTTCCTAGAGGAGGTGATATTTGATCGTGTCATTGGAAGAATGATCCAACTGGTTGTGAGGGGGTGAGGCTGAGGCGTCCCATGGGGACAGAAGACAAGAGCAGAGTTGGGATGATGGGAGAGCACTCAGAGGACAGGGTGTAGGAAGGAAATGTTGGTTTATCTGTGGGACAGGCAGTATGTCTGGAAAGTGAGGGCTTTGTCTCTCCCTGTGGAAGCAAAGAGGACCAGCTCCTTTCTCCCTGGATGGTGGTGATGAGGCTGCAGAAGGAGACCAGGCTCTGTTGGTTGGACACTCCCACCTAGGACTGGGAGTCTGAAGGTTAGCATGAGGAGGTGGAGATGCCTAGGGGTGGTTCATGGAGGCTGCAGGGATGTTGGATGATGGCAGCAGGGGTGGTGTCAGCAGTAGCATCCTGGTTGGACCACCCCCTGGTCCACATGAGTTTATTTCTGCCCTTTGCTGGCTGACCTCCCAGTTTCCCATTGGTTCTATGAGTGTCCCTGTGTCCTTATAATAAGTTCTTTCTGCCTTAAATCAGACAGTCACTCTATGCTGTTGGCAACCCAGAACCCTGATGCAGAATGGTCAACTGGAGCCATGGTCAGACATGGGGCCTTTAATTTCAGGGTGAGGAGGAGTATGGACAATGGGGAGCCATGGGAGGTGCATGAGTGAAGTAGTGCCTTGATTGACAGATCCAGGAAGAGTCAGTAGTAGACTGGAACAGGGAGGAACAAAACTTCAAGGGCAAAGAGGAGACACTGTGAGAAAGTATCAGTGGAGTAGAATTAGTCAGATTAACAGGTTTTTGCAACTGGCTGGATATGGCAGGACAGTGGGGAGAACTTTCCATAGAGACTCCACATCTATTTCCTCTCGATGGTCTTCTCAATAACCATTTCATCTGTTTCAATTTATGGTTGTGGAGGGAAGGTTGTAGATGGAGGGGGGCCAGCCTATCTCTCCAGCCTCATCTGGGAGGTGCCCCCCCCCCCTTGGAGCTGTCCTCTGCATGTAAGCAGACAGGAGGCTTAGGAAAGATTAGCTTTTAAGGGGAGGGGAAGAAAGTGACCCTTAATTCCTCTTTAATAACATATGTCAGTAGGTAACGTTTTCAATATGTCACTGTGTCTGCAGCTCCGGTCAGCAGGTCACTATCATTTCTGAGCAATAAACAAAAGACAGCTTTTAATTACTTCTGTGGAATTGCCTGACCCATGCATGATTAAATATTCATTATGTAGAAAGAGGCATTTTCTTTGTATATAGATCTATATTAAATTTAGCTGGCAACCCGCTGACAGAATGGTACTAATAAATTTCTTGTAACAGGTCACAGCTTGTCCTGGTTTCTCCAGCTCCTCTCTCTATAGATCCCTGCTTCTGTCTTGGCCCAGCTATCTCTATACCACTTAGAAAAACTGTGGTGAAATTCATATAGCTTACACTTAAACATTTTAACGTGTGCAATTTAGTGGCATTTAGTGCCTTCACGCCTTCACAATGCTGTGTAACCCCAGCTCTCTCTAGTTTCAAAAATTTTCACCCACCCTCTCAGCAGAACACCCCATGCCCATTAAGTAATCACTCCCTGCTCCTCCCTTCTCCGATCTTCTATTGATCACTAGTCCACTTTCTGTCTCTGTGGATTTGCCTATTCTGGGTATTTTCTATAAAAGGAATCATATAACTTGTGAACTTTTGTGTCTGGCTTCTTTCACTCATGTGTTTTTTTTTTGTTGTTGTTTGTTTGTTTGTTTGGCTGCACCATGCAGCATGTGGGACCTTAGTTTCCCAACCAGGAATGGAACCTGCACCCCCCACATTGGGAGCATGGAGTCTTAACCACTGGACCGCTGAGAAGCCCCTTCACTCATGTTTTTGAGGTTCATCCAAATTTTAGCATGTGTCAGTACTGCTTTTCTCTTTATAGCTGAATAATATTCCACTGTATGGATGTACCACAATTTGTTTAAATTCATCTATTGATGGATATTTTGGTGGTTTCCACTTTTTGGTTATGATGAATAATGCTGCTGTGAACATTCATGTACAAGTTATATGTAGACATATGTTTTCATTTTTCTTGGGTACATAAGAGTGGAATTGCTAGGTCATATATTAATTCTATGTTTAACTTTATAAGGAAATACCATTCTGTTTTCCACAGTAGTTGGACCATTTTGTAACCCCAGCCCCCTGTGTAAAGGATGTTGGCAGGGTTTCTATTTCTCCACATCCTAACTAAAAAATACTCATTTAAAAAAATTCTAGTAGTGGCTTTGACTTGGTATTTCACTGAGGTTTTGATTTGCATTTTCTGAATGACCAATGATGTTAAAAATCTTTCTGTGTTCTTGTTGGACATTTGTATGGCCTATTCCAATATCTTGCCCTTTTATTTTGTAATGGTTTTCACATTTAAGAATTATCTGTTTTATTTATTTGGTTGTGCCAGGTCTTAGTTGCAGCATGCAGGATCTTAGTTTTGGCATGTGGGTCTATTTTAGTATATGTGCTGCCGAAGCGAGCACGGCATGTGGACCTAGTTCCCTGATGAGGGGTAGAACCCAGGCCTCCAGAATTGGGAGCATGGAGTCCTAGCCACTGGATTACTGGGTAAGTCCCTATTGCTCTTTTATTAATTGGGTTGCTTATCTTGTTGTCCTTGTGTCAAAGTGTTCTTTATACATTCTGGATATTTATCAAGCATGTGACTTACAAATAATTTCTCCCATTCTATGGGTTGTCTCTTCATATTTTGATAATGCTTTTATGCACACAATTTTAAAATTTTGTGAAGTCCAATTTACCAATCTTTTACTTTGCTATTCATGCTTTTAGCATCAAGTCTAAAAATTCATTGCCAAATCCAATTCCATAAAGATTTACCCCTATGTTTTCTTCTAATTGTTTTTTTAATAAAGTTTTGACTCTAATATTGAAGTTGTCCATCCATTTGAGCTAATTTCTGAATATAGAGTGAGTTGGAAAGCCCCTGATGGCTCAGCAGTAAAGAATCCTCCTGCTAATGCAGGAGATGTGGGTTTGATCCCTGGGTGGGGAAGAACCCCTGGAAAAGGAAATGGTGACCCACTCCAGTATTCTTGCCAGTGAAATCCCATGGATAGAGGAGCCTGGTGGGCTATGTGGGATTGTACAGAGTGACACAACTTGGCAACTAAACAACAGCAATAAATATGGTGAGGTAAGGGTCTAACTCCATCCTTTTGCACATGACTATCCAGTTGTCCTGGCACCTTTTGTTGAAGAGACTACTCTTTCCCCCACTGAATGAGCTTGGCACACTTGTCAGAAATTCTGTCATTAATAATCTCTTTCTGTTTCTTTGTCTCCCTGGCTCTCTCACAGGATCTCCCTGTTTCCACTATTCTCTTATCTTGTAGACACATGTCTACTTATCTACATTCCTTACCTGTTGTCTTCCTACTCTAGTATTGTAAGTGGAAGGGAAGTGATGGAATTTGGGTGTGCCCTGGGGAAAGGGATCAGCCAGATGAAGAGATGCCATGTAAGGAGTGGGCTTGCCATTCCTTACCAGCGAAGTGCTTTGCCACAGAGAGGAGGAGCAGCCTCAGCGCTGGACTGGGAGAGGAGGGTAGGCTTGGGCTTTCCTTTAAAAACAGGATCAGGACTACCGTACATATATGTGTACTACTTCATTACATTCTGAACCTACCTCTAGATTTACCATTTCTTTTAGACGCTATGGAAAATTAACTGTATTAAATCAATAGATGATTTGAGTTTCTTAATTTTTTCCTTTCCTCCCTCATTCTCTCTAGTTTCCCTTGGCTATAACAACTTATTATTCAGGCATGGCCACACAGACAGAATGAAAACCACAATTACAGAAAACTAATCAAACTGATCACATGGATGACAGCCTTGTCTAACTCAATGAAACTATGAGCCATGCCGTGTAGGGCCACAAAAGATGGGTGGATCATGGTGGAGAGTTCTGACAAAACGTGGTCCACTGGAGAAGGGAATGGCAAACCACTTCAGTATTCTTGCCTTCAGAATCCCATGAACAGTATGAAAAGGCAGAAAGATATGACACTGAAAGATGAACTCCCCAGGTCGGTAGGTGACCAATATGCTACTGGAGATCAGTGGAGAAAGAACTCCAGAAAGAACAAAGAGACGGAGCCAAAGCAGAAACAACACCCAGTTGTGGATGTGATTGGTGGTAGAAGCAAGGTCTGATGCTGTAAAGAGCAATATTGCATAGGAACCTGGAATGTTAGGTCCGTCAATTAAGGTAAATTGGAAGTGGTCAAACAGGAGATAGAAAGAGTGAATGTCGACATTCTAGGAATCAGTGCATGAAAATGGGCTGGAATGGGTGAATTTAACTCAGATGACCATGATCTCTACTACTGTGGGTAATAATCCCTTAGAAGAAATGGAGTAGACCTCATAGTCAACAAAAGAGTCCAAAATGCAGTACTTGGATGCAGTCTCAAAAATGACAGAATGATCTCTGTTTGTTTCCAAGGCAAACCATTCAATATCACAGTAATCCAAGTCTATGCCCCGAACAGTAATGCTGAAGGGGCTGAAGTTGAACGGTTCTATGAAGACCTACAAGACCTTCTAGAACCAACACCCCAAAAAGATGCCCTTTTCATCATAGGGGACTGGAGTGCAAAAGTAGGAAGTCAAGAGATACCTGGAGCAACAGGCGGATTTGGCCTTGGAGTACGAAATGAAGCAGGGCAAGGATAATAGAGTTTTGCCAAGAGAACGCACGGGTCATAGCAAACATCCTCTTCCAACAACATAAGAGATGACTCTATACATGGACATCACCAGATGGTCGATACCAAAATCAGATTGATTATATTCTTGGCAGCCAAAGATGGAGAAGCTCTAAATGGTCAGCAAAAACAAGACCAGGAGCTGACTGTGGCTCAGATCATGAACTCCTTATTGAAAAATTCAGACTTAAATTGAAGAAAGGGGGAAAACCATTAGACCATTCAGGTATGACCTAAATCAAATCCCTTATGATTATACAGTGGACGTGACAAACAGATTCAAGGGAATAGATTTGATAGACAGAGTGCCTGAAGAACTATGGACAGAGGTTCGTGACATTGTACAGAAGCCAGGGATCAAGACCATCCCCAAGAAAAAGAAATGCAAAAAGGCAAAATGGTTGTCTGAGGAGGCCTTACAAACAGCTGAGAAAAGAAGAGAAGCTAAAGGCAAAGGGTAAAAGGAAAGATATATCAATCTGAATGCAGAAAATCCAAAAAATGACAAGGAGAGATAAGAAAGCCTTCCTCAGGGATCAATGTGAAGAAATAGAGGAAAACAACAGAATGGGAAAGACTAGAGATCTCTTCAAGAAAATTAGAGATACCAAGGGAACATTTTATGCAAAGATGGGCACAATAAAGGACAGAAATGGTATGGATCTAATAGAAGCAGAAGATATTAAGAAGAGGTGGTAAGAATACACAGAAGAACTATACAAAAAGAACTATACAAAAAAGAACCATAGGAAGCATCACTACGAACAAAGCTAGTGGAGGTGATGGAATTCCAGTTGAGCTATTTCAAATCCTAAAAGATGATGCTGTGAAAGTGCTACACTCAATATGTCAGCAAATTTGAAAAACTCAGCAGTGGCCACAGGACTGGAAACAGTCAGTTTTCATTCCAATCCCAAAGAAAGGCAATGCCAAAGAATGTTCAAACTACCACACAATTGCACTCATCTCACCCACTAGCAAAGTAATGCTCAAAATTCTCCAAGCCAGGCTTCAATAGCACGTGAGGAAGGCTTTCTTACCTCTCCTTGTCATTTTTTGGATTTTCTGCATTCAGATTGATATATCTTTCCTTTTACCCTTTGCCTTTAGCTTCTCTTCTTTTCTCAGCTGTTTGTAAGGCCTCCTCAGACAACCATTTTGCCTTTTTGCATTTCTTTTTCTTGGGGATGGTCTTGATCCCTGGCTTCTGTACAATGTCACGAACCTCTGTCCATAGTTCTTCAGGCACTCTGTCTATCAAATCTATTCCCTTGAATCTGTTTGTCACGTCCACTGTATAATCATAAGGGATTTGATTTAGGTCATACCTGAATGGTCTAATGGTTTTCCCCCTTTCTTCAATTTAAGTCTGAATTTTTCAATAAGGAGTTCATGATCTGAGCCACAGTCAGCTCCTGGTCTTGTTTTTGCTGACCATTTAGAGCTTCTCCATCTTTGGCTGCCAAGAATATAATCAATCTGATTTTGGTATCGACCATCTGGTGATGTCCATGTATAGAGTCATCTCTTATGTTGTTGGAAGAGGATGTTTGCTATGACCCGTGCGTTCTCTTGGCAAAACTCTATTATCCTTGCCCTGCTTCATTTCGTACTCCAAGGCCAAATCCGCCTGTTGCTCCAGGTATCTCTTGACTTCCTACTTTTGCACTCCAGTCCCCTATGATGAAAAGGGCATCTTTTTGGGGTGTTGGTTCTAGAAGGTCTTGTAGGTCTTCATAGAACCGTTCAACTTCAGCCCCTTCAGCATTACTGTTCGGGGCATAGACTTGGATTACTGTGATATTGAATGGTTTGCCTTGGAAACAAACAGAGATCATTCTGTCATTTTTGAGACTGCATCCAAGTACTGCATTTTGGACTCTTTTGTTGACTATGAGGTCTACTCCATTTCTTCTAAGGGATTATTACCCACAGTAGTAGAGATCATGGTCATCTGAGTTAAATTCACCCATTCCAGCCCATTTTCATGCACTGATTCCTAGAATGTCGACATTCACTCTTTCTATCTCCTGTTTGACCACTTCCAATTTACCTTAATTGATGGACCTAACATTCCAGGTTCCTATGCAATATTGCTCTTTACAGCATCAGACCTTGCTTCTACCACCAATCACATCCACAACTGGGTGTTGTTTCTGCTTTGGCTCCGTCTCTTTGTTCTTTCTGGAGTTCTTTCTCCACTGATCTCCAGTAGCATATTGGTCACCTACCGACCTGGGGAGTTCATCTTTCAGTGTCATATCTTTCTGCCTTTTCATACTGTTCATGGGATTCTGAAGGCAAGAATACTGCAGTGGTTTGCCACTCCCTTCTCCAGTGGACCAGGGCACTTTTATTAAAAAATAAAAACAAAAAGAGAAAATAAGTACTGACAAGAATGCAGGGAAATAGGAACCCTTATGCGTTGCTTTTGGGAATGTAAAATGGTGTGTCCATTGTGAAAAGCAGTATGGCAATCCTCAATAAATTAAACATGGAATTATCACATGATCTAGCAATTTCACTCTGGGTATATACCCCAAAGAAGTGAAAACAAAGTCTCAAACAGATATTTATACACACACATTTATAGGAGCACTATCATACTAGTCAAAAAGTAGAAGAAATCCAAGTATCCCCTGATGGATGAGCGGAAAAACAAATTGTAACATATGCATACAATGGAATACTATTCAACCTTTAAAAGGAAGGATATTATGACACATACTACACCATGGATGAACCTTCAAGACATTATGCTAAGTGAAATAAGGATAAATATTGTATGATTCCATTGTATGAGGTACTTAGAATAGTCAAATCCATAGAAACAGGAAATGGATGGTTGCTGAGGGCTAGGAGGAGGAGTTTGAGTTTAATGGATGTGGCGTTTCAACTGGGAAAGATGGAAGAGTTTTGGAGAGGGTGATGGTTGCACAAGAATGTGAATGTACTTCATGAAACAAAACAGCACACCTGAAAATGGTTAGACTGGTCAATTTTATGTATGCCCACGTGTGCCCAATCATTCCAGTCATGTCCAACTTTTTGCAACCCATGGACCATGGCCCTCCAGGTTCCTCTATCCATGGGATTCTCCAGGCAAGAATACTGGAGTGGGTTGAGATGTCCTCCTCTAGGGGGTCTTCCTGACACAGGGATTGAACCCACATCTCCTGTGTCTCCTGCATTGCAGATTCTTTACTGATGAGCCACTGGGGAAGCCCAATTTTATGTATACTTTACCACAGTTTTAAAAACTGAAAACAAACAAACAACCCAGCAGAAGAGGAGCCCATTTTTCAAATATGGAGCCTTTTCTGCAGTATTCTTCAGGTATTGTGAACGTACCGGTTGACTAGGACAGCAGTACTTACTGGGGAAACTGTGCAATCTGGAGGCAGTGTCTAGAGACCTCTGGGGATGGGTCAAGGGCATGTGAGGAGCTGGCGGCCCCCCTGGAGTCAGAAGCGCTGACTCATCGTGGCCTCACCTGCCCTTACCTTCTCCAGAGGTATCGGAGGGTTCAGCTGGACTTCAACTCCTATCCTGGGTCCCCATGGCAGCTTCCTGGAGCCTTCCCACCCTCAGACCATTGTAGGAAGACAGTTTTAGAGGGTCTCTGTTTCTTGCCTCAAACAAATTTTTTAAAATTTTAATTTCTATTTAAAAACAAATAGTTCCTCCAGTTATTAGAAAACTTTAAAAAATGCTTGGAGCAACTTGGTTTCTTGAATTTACTTCTTTCACTACAAATTTTACAAAATCTAAGTCCAGATCAAAGGTTTCCAATGCCAATTTAGAGTCTGAGTTGAGATGTACTGGGTAAAGCATGTACCCAATTTTGAAGACTTAATATGAGAAAGTGTGAAATAGCTCACTCATAATTTTATGTATTGATTACATGTTGACATAATGTTTTAAATATATTGGGTTAAATAAAAATAGTATTAATCTTGATTTCACCTTTTTGCCATTTTTTTTTTTTTTTTGGCCTTGGAGTACAGCTTGTGGGATCTTAGTTTCCCGACCAGGGATCAAACCTGTGCCCCATTGGAAAGTGGAAGCACAGAGCCCTAACCACTGGACAGTCAGGGAAATCCCTGTTTGCCTTTTTTAAAAATGAAACTACTAGAAAATTTAATATTATATGTACATGGCTCATATTATCTTTCTATTGATAGTACAGTATTCTGAGGAAGCTCAGGTTAGCTGAGAAACTTGCATAGCTAGTAAGTGGCAGGACCAGAATTTCAACCTAGATCCCCAAAGTTGGAGTTCTCTCTTTTTGGTTAATTGGAAAACCTTGTTGGTTTGATCTAGGACCTCCAACGAAACCTGCCTGGAAGGGAAGCAGACATTCTCCCCCTAAACTCTGAGTCCCAGCGTATGAGCCCAGAGGACACAGGAGAGGGGAGGGCTGAGAGACAGGTGGGGTGGATAAGCTCTTCTCTTCACTTCTGTAGACAGCCACCAACCCAATCAACTAGAGAGTTCTGCTTTTATTATTTCTTTATGCACTGGGCCTGAGATTTAATTTGAGAACACAGCCTCTACATTTAAAAAGTCAAAAATCTTTGGTGAAGAGGGAAGTCTTTGAATTCAAACACATTATGTGTTTGTGAACTGCTTGACCTTGGGCAAGTTCAATGCTCTCAGCCTCAGTTTCAACATCTGTAAAATGGGATGGTGTTACCTGTCTTGAAAGATCAAGCCAACAACTAGATGATGGAGGATATCATGCATGACTCAGAGCAGGTGTGCAATGAATGTGACCCCTCTCTCCCCCTCAAGGCTGCACTGGACCCATTCCGACTCAGTGTGTGTATGTGTGTGTAGGTGGGATAGTGGGGTGACTTAAATATGAAGTAAGTGGTGATCTTTGTCCCCTTGGGGTTTCTTGTCTCATATTTTCCCTTAGGAGAAAGCCAAAGCCCTTGACTGCGTGGATCACAACAAACTGGAAAATTCTTAAAGAGACGGGAATACCAGACCACCTTACTTGCCTCCTGAGAAATCTGTGTGAAATCCTGAGAAATAGTTAGAAATGGACATGGAAAAACAGACTGGTTCCAAATCGGGAAAGGAGTATGTCAAGGCTATATATTGTCACCCTGCCTATTTAACTTACATGCAGAGTACATCATGCGGCGTATCGGGCTGGATGAAGCACAAGCTGGAATCAAGATTTCTGGGAGAAATGTCAATAACCTCAGATACACAGATGACACCTTCCTTATGGCAGTAAGTGAAGAAGAACTAAAGAGCTTCTTGATGAAAGTGAAAGAAAAGAGAGAAAAAGTTGGCTTAAATCTTAACATTCAAAAAACTAACATCATGGCATCCAGTCCCATCACTTCATGGCAAACAGGGAAACAACAGAAACAGTAAGGGACTTTATTTTTTTGGGCTCCAAAATCACTGCACATGGTGATGGCAGCCATGAAATTAAAAGACACTTGCTCCTTGGAAGAAAAGCTATGACCAACCTAAACAGCATATTAAAAAGTAGACCTTTGCTAACAAAAGTCCGTTTAGTCAAAGCTATGGCTTTTCTAGTAGTCATGTATGGATGTGAGAGTTGGACTATAAAGAAAGCTGAGCACTGAAGAATTGAGGTTTTTGAATTGCGATGCTGGAGAAGACTCTTGAGAGTCCTTTGGACTGCAAAAAGATCCAACCACTCAATCATAAAGGAAATCAGTCCTGAATATTCACTGGAAGGACTGATGCTAAAGCTGAAACTCCAATACTTTGGCCGCCTGATGCAAAGAACTGACTCATTGGAAAAGATAGTGATGCTGGGAAAGATTGAAGGTGGGAGGAGAAGGAGACAACAGAGGATGAGATGGTTGGATGGCATCGATGGATGGACTGACTCGATGGACATGAATTGGGCAAGCTCCAGGAGTTGGTGAGGGACAGGGAAGCCTGGCGTGCTGCAGTCCATGGGGTCGCAGAGTCGGACATGGACTGAGCGACTGAACTGATTTTCCCTTATCCTCAGAATTATTTGTTTTCAGTGGTAGTTTCATATCCGCCTGTGGACAGTGAAGGACTTGGGAGAATGAGATCAAATGGGGGGTGACAATGCATGCCAAGCACTACACACGCAACTGTCTTTAATCCAGTAGGCCTTTTCTTTGCTTATTTGATGAGAAATGGAGGCCTGCAGGGGGCAGCACCTGGCCAGTACTTCACCATGAGGGACTGGCTCAGGGGCGTATGGGCTTTGCAAGAAGTCAAGAGACTCCCCAGGCACAGGGGAACATTGAGGATTTCTGGAAGGAAATTTCTGGAAGAAACCTCAGTTCTAATGTTGAGACACGCATGATTCTGCCCTGTAAAGTGGTGATGCTGATTAAATTGGGCTCCTGGGCTTCTTGGTCCCTGGGCTTCCAGGCAACCTCTTCTCCAGGCCCTTAAGGAGTCACTTATAAAATCTCCCAGTTTCAGACCTGAGAGGAAGCTAGATGGAGATCTAACCCTTAATACATTTTAACCAAAGCAGGGGGCGAGCAACACCTGGTGAGGCAGGTGTGTGTGCATCCCCATTTTACAGAAGAGAAAATGGAGACTCAGAGAGGTTGAGTGACTTTCCCCAGGTCCCACAGATAAGAAGTTACATCTCTTTTGTTTGCAGACAACAGAAATGACTAGTTAGCTTGAGCAAAGGGGAGGAAAGTGGATCCTGGGGCATATTGCAGAATGGCAAGAGAGGTGACTGGCTTGGCCCAGAAGGCTGGGGCCTGAGGCCACACAAAGAACCACAGGTAGCGGGCTGTGGCCCTTTGTCTCCTGGAAGCCCCTACCGGACCAAGCCCTGCCTCTAGTTCCTTCTAGGCCTCGTGTCTCTCGGGTTTAAGATACAGGTCCCTGGGAGAGAGGTCCTGAATGGATGCTCTGGGGTCACTCAGCAGTGGTCAGGGGTCAGCGTCATAAAGCAGAGGTGGAGGAGTTACCCCGGTGGAGCCCAGACACATCTGCCAGCGCAGGCGTGCACCTCTGGTCCGGGCTGGCCCCCGACTCTCAGTCAGGGCCTTTGCCCGGTCCACACAGCACTGTGAGGTCATTGCAGCAGTCTGACCTCAGTGACAGCCTAGCCAAGGAAACTAAAGGTGCTATTTGCATGTTAATAAAGGATGTCCAAAGACCAAAGGCCTTTGTCTGAGTCCTGAAAGGCTGATCTCCCATCTGATGGCAACTCTAGGCACTGTAACAGATGGGGTGCCAGGGACAAGGCACCCACTCCTGGTACCTCCTGTCACATCACACAAGGGTGCCTCCAACTCATGAAGTTCCCCTGTTTATTTCTCCTGTTCTCCCAACTCCTTCCCATCTCCCTCTCTAAGGATTTAGTAATATGTTGTCTAGACACTACTGCTGCAGTTTCTCCTCCATTAATCCATTTTAATTGGAAAGTTATCATAATGCAAACTCTCTTTGGTATTATTTGCAGCTCTGCATTATTAGAACTTCACCAACTCGCTTTCCCAGCAAATTAAACTTGCTATGGAAGCAATGAGATCAGCTGCTCGTATTAAATCAGGCTGTGAGTTGTTAAGCGGGGTTGGGAACGAGGCTCCCTCAGCTGGGTGGGGTGCCTGTTGCTGGAGGCATTTACAATGGCAACACTGTTTCTATGCTGGGGATTTGGCCTCTGTGCCCAATTCTCCTCTTTTTGGCTGAATGCTCTGTGTTGGGAATTAGAGATGAGAAGAAAGAGGGGACAAAACAACCTCTGGTGGTATCTGGCCCCTCACCCAAAACCCAGGGCAAATGGCAGTGATCAGAATGTACATAGGACTAACGCTCAGCAGATTATAAAGCACATTCAACTAGCCCTCAGAATGCTGTGAAGTAGGAATTCTCACCAAGAGGATAACTGAACTTGCCCTGGGTTGTGCAGGCAACCCTGTGGTCCAGGCTCGTGCAGCTGATGTAATAGAGCAGGGACTCCACGCCAGCTTCTCTGCATCTGAAACCATGCCGCCCCAAGGGACAAAGCTCAGAGCAAAGTAAGAAAACACCTTTCTCAGGGCAGATCTTGGAAGATGCATGATTGGTCCAAGCCAGTCATAGAATTCCTGTCTTCCTTTGCCAGTGATAGGTCTGGAGGCGTCTGCCTGCCTCATTTCCAGCCAATTGCACACGATGAAAAGATTGCCAGGGCCTTGTGGGAAAACTTCTCTGATGACAGAGTGGTCCCAGCTGAGGTGAAATGCCCCCAAATTCTCATGGTCTGCTTCTTGTCCCCAGGGCAGAGGGGTCAATGGGAGTCTCTATTGCTCTCAACCTCAGCCTACGCTCTTGAGCAGATTTCACTTTCCATCTGGGTAAAGGGTGCTGTGTGAAGCTGGCTCTACACCTCTGTGCGGCTCTAGGCAATGAATTTCAGGAAGAATTTTCTGGACAAAACTCAGATCTTGCTAAGGGGCTAAATGGTGTAGGTGCATTTATATCTTGGGATGGAACAGAGATATAATATTCCTCCCCTAACTGCAGAAGATCAGGCACTATGATGGCCTGGGGGCTCTTGGGACCCTGGACAGGAGATGGTATGGCAGTCATGGGTGGTATGGAAATAGCCACTCACTGAAAGGCTGGCTTTCAAGTGGTTTGTGCTCTGCAGCCACCAAGACGGTGGGTCTGTAAGGCAGGTGGACTCAGAGGCGTCATGTTATCATGGCCCCAAGGTGACTGACATCTGCACAAACTTCCTGTCCATTTCCCACTCCAATGCTTTCTGGAGGATGGGGAACCCATGGATCTGGCGATGGGTAATGCCCCCCACTTACCCTTACCTATGCAAGTTAGTTAACTCTGAGAAGCTACTCTTTCCTCAACTGAACGTGGGCAGTAAGACCCCAAGGCAGTGGGTATGAGTGCCCTGCAGACCTCCAGGACAGTGTCAGAAGTGCAGTGGTTCTCAAGAAGGCATGCCAGGTGCACACATCTGGGGTACATCCATGGCATCAAGTCTCTTGGGACAAGGCCTAGCAATCGCATTTTCCTATAAGCGCTCCAGGTTATCCTGACCCACTCTGCACATTCAAGTGCCACCCGAAGAGCCTGTTGTGCCCTGGGATGGTTCAGCAATTGGGCAGGCAGGGTGGTCAACCCACATGGGAGAGCTAAAGAGGCCAGGGCAGTGCCCAGGGTCACCCGAGGGCAGGGTGGAGTCTGGAACCTCACTCTCTTACCTCTCTCCCCTGGCCGTAGTGAGGCTCCTCACCCTCCTAGGAGCAGGTGGGAGGCCTTGGAGCTAAGGAAGCCCAGAATCAAGGGATGATAGCTATTAGGGGAAGCAGGAGCACTCACTCACTCATGCCATCCATGGCAGTGGGTTCTGGGCCTTTCCCAGGCCACATTCCTGCTTCTGGGAATATTAATAAAAATAAGAAGTGTTTATATAATGAGTATGGGCTTTCCAGGTGGTTCAGGGGTAAAGAATCTGCCTGCCAATGCAGGAGACACAAGAGATGCAGCTTCAATCCCTGGGTCAGGAAGATCCCCCGGAGAAGAAAATGGCAACCCACTCCAGTATTCTTGCCTGGAGAATTTAAGGGACAGAAGAGCCTGGCAGGCTACAGTCTATAGGGTCGCAAAGAATTGGACTAAACAACAACAAAACAACAAGTCTGGGCACTGGCTGAAACGCTTTACATGGACTAGATCAAGCCTCACAATTACCCTCTGAGACGGGCACTATTATTCTCCCCACTTTACAGATGAGGAGACTGAGGCACTCAGAAAGTACTGGTCGTCCAAACAGACTCTCAGGCCCTGAAGCAGCTAAGTGGGAATTTCTTCCGGGAACTTCTCCAAGCCCTGATTTTATAAAGAGACCGCCCAGAGAGAAGAGGGCCGGGGAGAGCTACGCCCAGTCCACAGCTGAGCTGGGCCGGGTTGTGGTTCTGGCCTCCAGGTCATGCTGCCTTGTTTCCAAAGGGGTGCTTATGGGCTGTTCTGGCCACAGGGCTCATTACTGATGCTACAAATTGAATGAAATAGCTGCTTGGTTACAAATTAATAACAGATTTGTTTGTCATTAAGGCGGCATTGTTTAATAAAATTAGTTCAGCTGAGCGTAATTACCTTCATATAAAATTCTCCCTTAAAAATTACTTTGATAAATCTAAGCCAATTAGGCAGCATAGCAACTAGGGGGTGGGGTTTGGCTCTGAGCTTAGGTTGGGTCCCTACAGTGACATCCTGGGTCCAGAATTCAGTTTCTAGGCCTTTTGGGCCATGCCCCTGGGAACCTCTTGAAGGCCCAATGGAGAGCATGTAACTCAGCTTTTCCAAGGCAAAACCATACAGGGCCTGGGACAGATCTCTCACTAAATCCAAAACAACTTTCCTCCTAAGTAGGCTTGCTTCCATTTTTCTTGCTACCCTCCCACCATTCATGCTCATTCCTAAACTCTGAGTTACCAGGTCATTTCTCTCCTCAAAGACTTTCAGGGTCTCCCTATTGCCCATAAGCCTCTACTGTATCCCAAACCTTGATCTTATTATTCAAGACCCTTCAAATCTGGTCTCCTGGTAATGTAGGGAAAAGGATAACAAAATTGGGGATCAGCCCATGCTGAGTGCTCTCAGGCCCCTTCACCTCTTTATCCTTCCATTCGTGTGTGTATTAGTAGATTAGCCGTGTCCAACTCTTTGCAACCCCATGGGCTTCCATTTACTCCCTTGTAAAATGTGAAACACAGTCGTTTCCTTCTCAGACAATTGTGAGGACTACAGGAGATTATGACTATGGAGCTTTAGAAACCACAGCCCCCACCCCCCCAGCTGAGGCTTCCCTGCTGCTCTCTCCCCCTTTCTTAGCAGCTGGTGGTCAGCGTTCCTGGCCTGGCCACTCAGTTTACCATCATTTCTGGATTCCCCTTGTTGCTGGGGCCATGCAGCTGTCTCTGGAACATCCTACGTGCTCCTCTCGGGTAACTCGCTTAGGTTTTCAGGCTCAGTCAGTGCCCACCTTCCTAGCCGCTTCTCCTACTTGTTCTGCTGGCCCCTGGGCCACCTCCCTGAGCACCTTGAGCCTGACCTTGGAATTATGTTCCCAGCCAGGAGTGGGGATGGGTATATGGAATCACACTCCATGTGGTTAATTTATAAGGCATAAGACATTCTAGTTTTATGTCATTGTTTCTTCCAGGGATTCTCTGGAAAATCTTCTGTAGAATCAAAAGATGTTTCTTCTAGGGGCTTCCCTGGTGGTCCAGTAGTTCAGAATTTGTCTTCCAATGCAGGGGATGCAGGTTCGATCCCTGGTGTGGGGAATTAAGATCTCACATTGCATGGAGCAAGTAAGCCCTTGGGCTGCAATAAAAGATCCTGTGTGGCTCAACTAAGACCCAACACAGCCAAATAAATAAATATTTTTTAAAAGAAGATGTTTCGTTTGGATGGGCTCCTAGAGATCAGCAGGCCCAACGTTCTCATTCGTGGAGGGGGAAATGCAGTTACGAAGCCACTTAGTGGTGGGGTCAGGCCTGGCTCCCTTATCTCTTCATTTCTGGGCCAGAATTTACCCCAGCCTGTATTTTCCATGGTTTCTATTCTGTTCCAATTCTCCTTTGCCCTTTGCTGAGCCTGCCGGTCATTGCTTGAGCAATACTCCGAAATCCAGCTGCCTGGATTTCCTGTTCAACTCACAGGCCCAAGATCCCCAAATGGCCCAGCAGGAAGCCAGTGGAAGGTAAGGACTCTGAGTACGGAGGACATTCAGTTCAGCTCAGTTCAGTCGCTCAATTGTGTCTGACTCTTTGCAACCCCATGGACTGCAGCACGCCAGGCTTCCCTGTCCATCACCAACACCTGGAGCCTGCTCAAACTCATGTCCATCGAGTTGGTGATGCCATCCAACCATCTCATCCTCTGTCATCCCCTTCTCCTCCTGCTTTCAATCTTTCCCAGCATCAGGGTCTTTTCCAATGAGTCAGTTCTTTGTATCAGGTGGCCAAAGTATTGCAGCTTCAACTTCAGCATCAGTCCTTCAATGAATATTCAGGACTGATTTCCTTTAGGATTGACTGGCTGTATCTCCTGGCAGTCCAAGGGACTCTCAAGAGTCTTCTCCAACACAGTTCAAAAGTATCAATTCTTCCGTGCTCAGCTTTCTTTATGGTCCAACTCTCACATCCTTACATGACTACTGTAAAAACCATAGCTTTGACTAGATGGACCTTTGTTGGCAAAGTAACATCTCTGCTTTTAAATATGCTATTTAGTTTGGTCATAGCTTTTCTTCCAAGGAGCAAGTGTCTTTTAATTTCATGGCTGCCTTTCAGGGAGGACATAGTGCCACGCATCTCCAGGGGGCGCCACTCATAGACTATTCTGTCCCCTGGCATTGCATACTGCACGGCCCACACAGCTGTGCACTGCGCCCTGCAGATCAGTGGGGATACGTAAGCATGTAAAGAAAAGACCCAACCCAAGTGCAGGGAGGAACCTAAGACAAGGAAAGAAGCTGGACAAGAACTCAGGCAGGAAGTAAGACAAGACAGCCTTTCTTTCAGAGAGCCCTGCATCCGGCTTGTTACGGTGAGCACCTGGAGTCTGCAGGGGCCCACAAACTTATCCTGCAACTTCTGGGCTCAAATTCCTCATTTGTAAGATGGTGAAAACAACATGTAATTGACAAGGGCAGGTAATGAGAAAATAGGTGTGGAAGTGCTTGAGAAGTATTGGGTTGGCCAAAAAGTCATTCTGGTTTCTTGTACAATCTTATGGAAAAACCCAAATGAGCTTTTTGGCCAACCTAATAGAAGCCTATAGCCAGGGATGCCAAAGCTAATGATCTGATGTCACAGCACAGGGGTATCTGGGGTAGAGGCTTAGGGTCTGAGGAGCGCTACTTCTGCCTCTCTCCAAGCCTGAGAACTGAGCTGATGGCTGGGTGGAAGACCCCATCTCTGGGTAGAATTCCAGCATCCCCCAGGGAGCCAGAGGTTTTGTGACAGTGGTGAGTGTTGTGGGGGTGGTGGGGTAGAATGGGGACACTGGCTTTGCTCCCTCTGCAGAGAGAAGGGAGGACATTTCCCTTTGCCCTCAGGCTCTCCACATTCCCAGGGTCCAGACCCCTGGGGTGGCCCCTCCTGAAGGGCCTCACCAGCCATCCACCCAGCAGGATGGCTTGGGAAGGGGAGGAGGTGGGGGTCTGCAGCATACATGGGCTGAAAAGTTCTGAAAACACGCTGCCTGGGTGCCAGCCCCCTCCTCGGCCCCCCCCAGCTCCCTCTAAAGCCCCCTTTGAAGGGGACCTCGGAGCTCTAATGAGTTGAGAGCTTTTATGGGAGCCCAGGCAAACCAATTAGGTTTGCTTAAAAATATTGTATTCATTAGCATGAAAATAAAGCTGAACTTTTTAGAGATAATTGCATCTTTTAAAATGTGGTAGTCTTTGTCTGGGCTTGTCTCATAAATATGCATGCTGCATAATCCTTTTGGAACTGTGGTCGCAATCATGAGTAACACACAAATGCATCCAGGGTGTTAATATTCTGACAAGAGTGGGGCCTCTTGGGCTGGCGGTGCCTCTGGTGGTGGCCTCCGGAGGCGGCTCTGTAATCCCCAGCTGCAGCCTATGCCTCTCACAGGGGTGGAATGCTGTCTCAGATCCATGATACCATAGACCAGGGCTCCAGTTCTAAATCGCTCCCTTTTGTGCTGCGGTTTCCAAGGAAGTGGGTTGCAGGATTCTTGGGCTTGGCTCAAGACACAGAGAAGGAGGGCCACAGAAGCTGAGCTCAATTTACAGCTGGGGAAATTGAGGTCCCAGGGGTTAAGTGGGTTTGCCAAGGTCACCTGGCATGGATGGGGCCAAGATGAAGCCTGGTTTACCATCAGAGGCTGGCGCTTGTTATCTAAAATCACTGGAGGGTTCCTGCCAGGGAAAGGATTGCATTAACATTTAGCTGTTAAAGAATGCATTTCAGGTTGTGAGCCTGGATGGCTGGGGGAACGGTTGGTGGCTCCAGCTGCAGTTTCTATCAGCTGCCCTCCAAGCCACCCCAAATAAACATGCCATCTAAGTTAAAGCAGTCAGCCTGCTATGTCCATGTGGCTTTGAGACAAGTTCTAAGCAAACCCCTTCCCAACTGGGAGTGCCCCTCAGTTCTCTAGATAGAAATTTCTGAGCTGCTTCTGGTGCCTGCCTACAGGAGTTCTTTTATCTCCCTTCCCTGCTCCCTCCCTTCCTCCCAAGTGGAACAGCTTTATAAGATTAACATCCCACTAGGACGATAGGACTGGCCCCCAGGGAAAACTGTGAGCTCAGTGAAGTTTCATTTCAGCAACCATTTTCTAAGTCCTTGCTCTGTTCCAGTCACCAAGCTAAGCCTTTAGGGGGCTACACAGCGGGTACGGGGGTCTGCATGTCCTAGTACACCATCCGTGGGGAGGCGGGCACATTTGTCAGGGGGCAGAGATCCTGGCCCCTTGCACAGCCACGCTACGGGGGTGTGGGGAGTGAGGCATACATCCGGTGGGTGGCAAGGCTGAGTGTGGCCTGGTAAGTTGCCTTCTGAAGACCAGCTGGGATTTGGGCAGGCTTTAGCAACAACTGGAGCAGAAGGGGCTCAGGGTCTGGGATGTGTTGGGGCAACATCCAAGCTGAGAAAGTTTTCCTTTGCTGCTTCCCTGGGTCCCTCCAGAGACTCCTATCTCCTGTCCTTGGGTTCTCAGCTGCCCCCTGGTTGCCCCTCCTTCCTATCCCTAGGTCACTGCAAGGTGTGCCAGGCCGCCAAATTTACCAAATAGAAGACCATCTATGTCCAACAATGGCTGATGGGATAGGAAGTGAATCACCTTCCCAAACTCATTCCGTGAGGCCACTATCACCCTGATACCAAAACCAGGCAAAGATACCACACACACACAAAGAAAATTACAGCCCAATATCACTGATGAACATAGATGCAAAATTCTTAACAAAATACGAGCAAGCTGAATCCAACAATACATTAAAAGAGTCATACACCATGATCAAGTGGGATTTATGCCAGAGATACAAGGATTTTTCAGTATCTTCAAATCAATCAGTGTGGTACTCCACATTAGCAAACTGAAGAATGAAAATGCTTTGATCATCTCAATAGATGCAGAAAAAGCATTTGACAAAGTTCAACACTGGTTTATGATAAAAACTCTCCAGAAACTACACAAAGAGGGACCATACCTTAAAATAATAAAGACCATATATGACAAGCCCAGAGATAACATCATACTCAATGGTGAAAAGCTGAAAGTATTTCCTCTAAGATCAGGAATAAGGCAAAGATGTCTACAATCACCACTTTTATTTAACATAGTTTTAGAAGTCCTAGCCATGGTAATCAGAGAAGAAAAATAAAAGGGATCCAAATGGGAAAAGAAGTGAAACTGTCCCTGTTTGCAGATGACATGATACTATGTGTAAAGAATCCTAAAGATGCCAGTGGAAAACTACTAGAGTTCCTTAATGACTTTAGTAAGGTTGCAGGGTACAAAATCACTACAGAGAAAACTGTTGCAATTCCATACTCTAACAACAAAAGATCACAAAGATAAATTAAGGAAACAATCCCATTTACCATTGCCTCAAAAGAATAAAATACCTAGATGTAAACCTATTTAAGCATGCAAAAGACCTATACTCTGAAAACTAAGATGCTAATGAAAGAAAGCAAAGATGACACAAATAGATAGAAAGATATACCGTGTTCTTAGACTGAAAGAATCAATATTGTCAAAACGACTATACTGCCCAAGGAAATCTACAGATTCAATGCAATCCCTAACAAGTTACCAATGGCAAGTTTTGCAGGCATAGAATAAAAAATCTTAAAATTTTTATGAAAATACAAAAGATGCCAAATAGCCAAAGCAATCTTGAGAAAGAAAAATGGAGCTGGGGTAATCAGGCTCCCTGACCTCACACTATGCTACAAAACTACAGTAAACAAAACAGTGTGGTCCTGGCACAAAGACAGACTTAGAGATCAACGAACAGGACAGAAAGCCCAGAAAAAAACCCACACAGTAATGGTCAAATAATCTATGACAAAGGGAATAAGAATATACAATGGAGAAAAGAGTCTCTTCAATACATGATGCTAGGAAAACTGGACAGCTGTACGTAAAAGAATGAAATTAGAACATTTCCTAACACCATATACAAAAATAAACTCAAAATGGATTAAAGACCTAAATGTAAGACTGGATACTATAAAAGTCTTAGAGGAGAACTTAGGCAGAACACTCTTAGACGCAAATCACAGGAATATCTTTTTGGATCCAGTTTCTAGAGTAATGAAAACAAAAACAAAAATAAGCAAATGGAAATGAATTAAATTCAAAAGCTTTTGCAAGCAAAGGAAACCATAAGGAAAATTAAAAGACAACCCACAGAATGGGAGAAAAAAACATCTAAATAGACATTTCTCCAAAGAAGACTTACAGATGGCTGAGAGCACATGAAAAGATGCTCAACATTGATAATTATTAGAGAAATGTAAATCAAAACTATATCAAAGTATCATCTCACACCAGTTAGAAGGGCTGTCATTAAAAAAATCTATAAACAATAAATATTGGAAAGGGTGTGGAGAAAAGGGAACCCTCCTACACTATTGATGGGAATATAAATTAGTACAGCCACTATGGAGAACAGTATGAAGCTCTTTAAAAAACTAAAATAGCAATACTGCATGACCTTTAAAAAACTAAAAACAGAGACCTACTACATGACCCAACAATCCCATGCCTGGGCACATACCCAGCGAAAACGAAAATTCGAAAACATACATACACCCTGATGTCTATTGCAGTACTCTTAACAATAGCCAGGACATGGAAACAAGCTAAATGTTCCTCAACAGAGGAATGGATTAAGAAGATGTGGTACATATATACAATGGAATATCACTCAGACAAAAAAATAATGAAATAATGTCATTTGCAGCAATGTGGATGGACCTAGAAATGATCTCACTAAGTGAAGTAAGCCAAGGACAAATAGCATGGTATCAAATATATGAAATCTAAAAAATGATACAGAAAAATTTACAAAACAGAGAACAGACTTGCAGTTACCAAAGGGGAGAAGTAGAGGGGGCATAAATTAGGAGGTTGGGATTAACATATCCACACTATATGTAAAATAGATAATAAGGACCTACCGTATAGCACAGGGAACTCTGCTCAATACTCTAATAACCATCTAGGAAAAGAATCTGAAAAAAGAACAGATATAACTGAATCAGTTTTCTGTATGCCTGAAACTAATACGGGACTGTAAATCAACTATACTCCAATAGAAAATAAAAATTGCACAAGAAAAGAGAAAGTGCAACGCCTTTATTTATAGCCTACTGTCGTTTGTTGTTTTTCAGTCCTTAAGTTGTCTGACTCTTTTGCGACCCCCCTGGACTGTAGACCACCAGGCTCCTCTGTCCATGTGATTTCCCTGGTAAGAATATTGGAGTGGGTTGCCATTTCCTTCTCAGGGGATCTTCCTGACCCAGGGACCGAATCCATGTCTTCTGCACTGGCAGGCAGATTCCTTACAGCTAAGCCACCAGGGAAGCCTCATAACCTGCTGACTTTTGTCAAAAAAAACAGTTAGGTTGTTTTTGTATGACATAAAATGGCCACATTCAACCGTTTGGAATAAAACAGTGATTTTAACCTCTATGGGAGATACTGTGATGACCACGCCTATTGTACAGACAGGGAAACTGAGGCAAAAATAACTGAATCTTCCTAGGTCTCATGGAGCTGGGCTTCAGCCCTGGCTACCTGGGCCACACGGAAGTGTCACAGGATACAGGCACCATGGGCTTGCAGCTCACCGGACAGAAGAAAGAACCAAACAGAGAGAAAAAATAGGTAGTTGGGTGTAGAAAACTGCATCCCATAACTCTGACGAGACTTCTGCTGTTAAAGGCAAAATGATTCTGTGCTTCCTAAGGCAGGAGGCTGGTGGGGGAGGGGAGAGGCACCAGCAGGGTCAGGGCATTCTCACTGCTAGAGGAAGGGACAACCCCAAGTACCCAGCACCATCTCCCAAGGGGCATGCCAACCAGCAGGAGGGAACTCTCTGGATTCAGTTCTTAGAGCAAACGAAGAGGTAATAGTCATGAAGGTCAAATCACACTGTTAAGGTCAGAACTTGGCTTGGAGGAAGGATAACAAAGACTTGACCCCAGGAATGCAGCTTCCTGGTGATTTGTGTTAACACAAGGAACCTAGAAGGGAGAAAGCGCTTTGAGGTGTCCAACTATTGGATCTGAATTTGAATCCCTGTCTGCCACTCACCTGGTGGGTGACCCTACGTCAGGTAATTGATTATATCATTTTACACCAAGGCTAAGTGGCTCCTGGAGCCCTTTTCCTTCTATGTTTAAAAATTCCAGAAGAACTAATGTTGTAATTATAGGGACTTCTTGAAAAAAGCCAAAATTGATTTCTAATTTGTAAAGAGTCAGGTCTGGGTCCATGGGATATGGTTGGGCACTTCACTGAGTTCTCTCACCCCACATCATTGTTGATAAAGCTGATCTTACTTGGATCTTAGGATTCTTTACAAATAAGTTAGAAATTGGAGGGTAGGAGGGGTGATCAGCGAGTTCCAAAAACCTCACACAATAAGTGTATCATGAACATTTTCTCATGCTCATACTTATAACACTACTTCACACTTTTTAATGCCAGCATAGTATTTCAAAGCATGCAGGCCCCATATTTGTTTAAAAGCAGTATATTTGTCTTTTTGTCCTTTTAAAGGTAATACTTTTGGGGTTTCCCTGATGACTCAGTGGTAAAGAATCCACCTATCAATGCAGGAGACACAGGTTTGCTCCCAGGTCTGGGGAGATCCCATATGCCTCGGAGCAACTAAGCCCATGTTCCACAGCTACTGAGCCCCTGTACTGCAACTACTGAAGCCTGTGAGCCCTAGAGACTGTGCTCTGCAACAAGAGAAGCCACTGCAATGAGAAGCCCTCACATTGCAGCTCAGGAGTAGACCCAGATCACTGCAACAGAGAAAAGCCCATGCAGCAACAAAGACCCAGAACGGTCTTAAACAATAAATTAATTAATTAAAAGTTTTTGTTTTAAAAGTGATACTTTTTTCCCATTACTGGTAATTCTGTAATGACCAGCAGAGTCTAAATACATTTGTAAATAATATTTTGTAAGATAACATTGTGCACTACACATTTACAGACAGTATTTTGTATGATGACTTGGAGGAATTACTGCATTAAATGTATGTACGGTTACCATGTTCATAGGTACTTTCAAATTACTCTTGAAAAAGAAAAAAAAATCACTTTACTTCTAACAAGTATATGAACATGTCTATTTTTCCAAATCCTCTAAATAAGGCCATTTCCCCTGTGCCTATTATTCTATATACTGATTCTTCTTATTGACTTTCAAGAACTTTTTGTACACTATGGACATATACCCTTTGTCAGTTATGCATGATAGTGCAAATATTTTCTCCAGGCTATTACTTGTCCCTTATCTTCATTTATATTTTGACATGCAAAATTTTACATTTTTATGCCATTAAATCTGCAATTTTTTAGGGCTTCTGAATTTAATGCCTTGAATAGGAAGTTATCTTCCTCTCCAAGTTTAAAAGAAAAAAATGTACCCTGTATTTTCCAATGCTTTAAAAAAATTAAAAGTACTTTTTTGAGGGATCAAAGCGTTAACTGGGGAAGGTAGTACATAGTCATTGTGCTCTTCACCACCCTTTTGGTTTTCTTCTCTTCACAGCATATGGTAGAATTTCACTTCTTGCACTCCTTGTGGTCAGGTGGGGCTGTGTGACTAGCTCCAGCCCTAGTTGTAAGCAGACTTGATGGGGTCACTTCAGGACCAGGCACTTAATTGCTAATACAAGACCTTCCAGTCCATGCCCAGCCCTTCCATGGCAATGTCTGAGATGGTGGCTGCTTCATCAGCTGGTTCCTGTGCTATTTTAATGAGCAGAGCCACCCTACCAACATGCAAACAGACATGAGCCCCGAGCCAGGACTCAGCCTTCAGGGTGTTAGGTCACTGAGGTTTGGGGGCAGTTTATTACCATGGCACAGTATAGCCTATTGTGACTGATACCTTTGCTTTTTTCCATATGAACAGCTGATTATTGATTTTCTATTTTTTAAAAACAGACCATCTTTTCCTGCTGATATAAAATGCCATGCTTGTCACTTCCTGAATTCTCATATATTCATAGGTATATGTTTTAGTATATACCTATGAACCTATGAACCCTCTGGTGGCTTAGATGGTAAAGAATTTTCCTGCAGTGCAGGAGACCTAGGTTCAATCCCTGGGTCAGGAAAATCCCCTGGAGAATGGAATGGCAAGCCACTCCAGTATTCTTGCCTGGGTAATCCCATGGACAGAAGAGCTTGGTGGGCACTAGTCCATGGGGTTGCAAAGAGTCAGACACAACTGAGCAACTAACATATATTAGTAACTGGACTCTTGAGTTACATTCATCAATCCACTTGCCTACTCTTCTACCAAAATCAACTGTTCTAATTGGTAAAGCCTTATAACATATTTTGATGTTTTGCAGAATAGGTTTTCAAGTTTATTTTGCCTTTTCTTATGAATTTACTCTTTAGACAAACTTCAGAATTTAAACCCCAGTAGACTATAGGTTAGAGTTACATTGAATTTATATATTAATTGCAGGAGAATTTCTGATTTTACTTATGGAAGCTTCCTCACTTATTTTTCATGTATTAATCCACTTATACTTTAATATTTTTTGAGCTCCTATGTATGCCAAGCATTTTGCTGGCACCAAAGGCACAATTCTTTCCAGCTAGGTTCAAAGTCTAGTGGGAGACACAGACAGGCAAGACCATCAATACTAGTCCTAAAAGGGAGGTGCAAGGCACGGTGGAAGCCCAAAGACAAGGTGTAATGAAACTGTCCTGCAGTCTGAAGGGGAGTTAGCCAGGGAAAGGGCCTATTGGGCGCGTGGAAATGTATGAACAAAGATCCCATGTGGGGTTGTGGCAGGAGAGGAGGAGGAAGGTGGGAGCTGCCTCTGCTGTGTGTAGTGTTACAGATTCTATGCTTGATCTCCAGAACAATAGGGTGAGGCTGAAGGGTTTTAACTGGGCCTGACCCTATGGCCTTAGTGTCGCCTGTATCTGGGGGCATGGTTTGTTGATTTAACTGAGAAGAAGAGGAATCCCATAAGTCCCATATTGAGGCACTTCCCTGGTGGTCCAGTGGCTAAGACTCCATGCTCCCATTGCAGGGTGCCCAAGTTCTATACCTGGTCAGGGAACTAGATCCCACATGCCGCTAGTAAGAGTTCCCATGCCTCAAGTAAAGATCTCGTAAGCTGCAACCAAAGATCCCACAGGCCTCAGCTAAGACACAATGCAGCCAAATAAATAACTATTTTTTAAAAATGTCCATATTTAATCACTTGGCCAATTTGGTGCATGATAAATCGTTTCAGTCCTGTCAGACTCTTTGTGACCCTATGGACTGTAGCCCGCCAGGCTCCTCTGTCCATGGGATTCTCCAGGCAAGAATCTGGAGTGGGTTGCCATGCCTTCCTTGGGGGATCTTCCCAACCCAGGGGTCTCTTATGTCTCCTGTATTGGCAGGTGGGTTCTTCACCACTAGCACAACCTAGGTAGCCAGTTTGGAGCATAAGCCAATTCAAAGGATATCAAATGGCTAAGGAAAAAAGAACTAAAGCCTACAAAAAACTAACATTCATTGAGCACCTACTGTGTGCCAAGAATCTTCATGGTATCGGATTCATGTTGTCAGTGTCTGGACAGATATTTTCACATAATAGAAAGCCTCGCAATAACCCAGTTTCTGCAGGTATGATTCCCACTTGACAAAGAAGACAAACAAGGTCCTGAGAGTGTAGGTGATTCCTCTGAATCACCTGGTTCTCAACCCAGGTCCAAGAACTAGTGAGCAGCAGAGCTGGGACAGGACAGCAGGATCTTGCATTTTCAAAACTAAGAGTCTTTTGGCCCCTCCACAGCTGCGTCTCGTTATAAAAAGGAGCTAGTTCTCAGCCTGGGGAGGAGAGAGAAGGCTCCTTCTTGGCCAAGTTTCATTTAATTTTCCATCAGTAGGTGTCAACTGTGAACTAGTCAGAAATGCTAAAATAACAGCTTAAAAACATAGGAACAGAAATGGAAATGTAATTTTAGCGTGCCTCACCAACCCCCTCCTGAAAATAAGTGCTGCTTTTGGAGTATCTGTTACAGAAATGTAACACTTAAGGACTAAACTCACAGGAGTTGCTGGCGATGTGCAATTTAGCAAGTTGGGCTGTTAAAGAAGCAGGAAGAAAAAAAAAAAGACTCCACAGGCAGAAAATTGAAAACAAAAGGAAACGGAGAAAAAAAAGCCACAGAGCACTGCTACCTCTGATTGCAGTTGCTTCTAATGGCCTGGGAAATAGCCTGTTGAACTGAGAAAGTCTTGCCTCTGAGAAACATTAACTCAAAGATGGAGCCTTGGATGGAAAAGGAGGCTGGATTTGGTCAATCAAACATCAAGGCCTTTGACTGGCAAATTACCAAGGGCTCATTCAGTGCCTACCCTGGGCTGGGAGGCGTGCTTGGGCCAGTGGGGTGTTTCAGAATGAGGGAAGGCAGGGATTCCTCCCTTAAGGGGTCTGCTGTTTGAATTTGGATACAGCACCCACTGGGACCAATGAAGTGATAATACAGACGCAGGACAAGATCCAGTGATACATGGGAACACGTCTCAAGCTGAGAGGAAGGAGGTCACACAGCTCTGGTTTGGGCCACTTGAGGAAGTGGACATGGAGAGGAAACATGGGGTCATGGCTTAAAAATAAGATCTATATTCCTGTTTCAATTCTGGCCTGGATTTACTATGTGAACTGGGACAAGCTACTTCACCTTTCTGAGTCCCAGATTTGTTATATGTTGAACAGTGGAAGTTGGTCAGATGGTTTCTAAGACTCCTTGAGGCTCTGGCACCCGAGTCTATGAATTAGAATGATTAGTAAGGCTCTTTTCAGTTGCCAGTAACAGAAATCCAACTCCAACCAGCTTAATCAAAAAGGGGGACATTTATTGGAGGTAATTGTGAAGGCCAAGGGAGTGCTAGGACCAGGTATGGATGGATCCGGGAGCTGACAAAGGTTCTATGAGCTTGGTCTCCCTCCTGCTCCACAATGGTTTATGCTTTCTTCTCTCTGTGCTGGCTTGTCTCTCCAACACAGGGAGACAGTCTTTTTTTTTTTTTTTGATAGTCCCTGTTGCTCAGCCGCATCTAAACCAAAGGGTTTCTTCCAGAAGAGAAAATTTCAGGTACCAGCTGAGTTGAAAGGAGATAGGATTGATGGCAGTCTAAAGTCACAGATGATCTCCACATGGGCCTTGAGTGCATTTTACGTTCAGATAGAAGTGGAGAAGGGGAGGGGAGGAGCATTCCAAGGAGAACTGCAGGGTTGTAGCTATGCCCCAGGCCTGACTGGAACCTTTGTGGGGTCCAAGACAAGAGCCCAAATGGAGGCCACAGACCATATGGCTAAATATTAAAGAGTCATAACTCCCACTATCAATCTGTTAGGTAAAACACATTTCTCTGCTCATCTGGACGCATGGACCTTCATAATGACCTGAAGGCAGGTTCCTGTCCAGAATTTTCACCATCTTTGGAATTTTGCACTGGAGTGAGATGGAGCAGAGCAAGCCTGTAGCCTTTCACTTTCTCTTTTCACCCCTGACTCCCTCCCACATCGAGTAGACACGTCAGCACACACACATCCAAAGTCTGAATCCCTGCAAATGGCTGGCCTGGGGTACACATGCTGACCCTTCCTGTTCACCTTCAGGGCACTGGCCTGGAAAGAGGCCTGTGCAGGCCGTGGAAGGAGGCTGGGGCTGTCTGAGCAGTGAATTCTGTGGCTCCAGATGTTGAAACGTGGCGCTGAGATAGGCTAAGACCTGAGAGCCTCCACTTGTGTGCTTGTACCTGGACAAACGTCTCCTCAAGCAACAATACAAAAGAATCTATAAGGACTACAAATAACTGCACGCATGCACAGTCCAGGCAATTATAAACAATAAGATACGAAAAGGCCATAGACGAACTCGCATTTCTGAGATGCTGGGAGCAAAAACAGGGTGCTCTGTGTGATCCCTGCACCACCTAAGCTGCCCCTTCACCCAACCCAGACCCACTGATTCACCCCACCTTTATTTCACTTAAGGAAGGAGGCCGCCTTCCTCAGAGAGTGGAAAGCAAGCAAGGGCACCTGTTACCTGTTTTTGCCCCCATCTGCAGCACGAGTCCCAGTAAAGCCGAGACTGAATTTCTTGTCTGGCCTCTTATCAATTGCTATTGATTAAAAAGCCCAAGGACCTGGGTTGGTAATAGCATTGAGGGGGTATGTGGGCTCAGGTGGACACTTCCTTGTGACCCCATAGACTGCTCACTCCAAGGAGAAGGGTGTGGGCAGAGAGGGGCCACAGGAAGAGCCGAGTCCAGGGCAGCGGCCTTCTTGCCCATGTGGAGGACTGGTACTGGCAGGGAGCCAAGAGTGGATGTGTCCACCTGGGGTCACAGAGGCGAATTAGATCTGGAAGGGAGAGCTGGGAAATAAAATTGAAAATATATTTAGGCTTGAATGAGGATGGCACTGAACTTCAGGCTACAGAGATTGTATTTGTTTCTGTGGACGCTGGGGAGGCTGTGTGGACTTGAGGACCCAGGGCCAGAGTGACCCCATTGATCCCACATCTGGGAATGCTCTCTTCTGCCCTTGGGGACTCGCAGGGGCTGCTTCCTGTGTCTGCAACATCCTTCACCTCAGGTTCCTTGTGATTTAGCTTTGCTGTGAGAACAGGTCCTTCGGGGGAACATTGCCCTGAACCCCACCCCCACCCAGACTGAGTGGTTCTTCCCTTGGACTCCTGGAGCCCCTGGGGTTTTCTTCACCAGGGAGCATATCACACGGACCCGGCCTCATCCCAGCAGCACAGGGACTTCAGCAACCAGTCTTCTCCCCACCCCCGCCAAATGTTGGCAAAGGAAGGAAATCACTGCAAGAAATACAAGGGAGGTGAACTTAAAGCATGTTGTGAAAGGTAGCTCGTGTACTCATGTCCTCAGAGACTTGGTTTCCACACCCTAAACCTGCACTCACCTTTAAAAATATGTTTAGAATCCGACTGCTTTCACAACCTCTATCATGACCAGCCGGAGACCAGCAGTCGCCACCTTTGTGCACCTGGATTGCAGTCAGGCCTCTCTTAATTGGCCCCCCACCCCTCTCAATCTATTTTCAACTCAGCAGCCTGTTAAATGCTAAATCATGTCATGGGTGATGGTTTCCCGGCTCAAAAGAAGTGTCAAAGTCCTTATAAAAAGTCTAGAAGAGCTTTATCTCCTAGATTTCTAGACTTTTTATAAGTGGCGGGGAAAGGGTGAATTGGGAGATTAGGATTTTAAGATTGACACATATACATTATTGACAGTAGTGTTAGTCACTCAGTCGTACCTGACTCTTCGAGACTCCACAGACTGTAGCCTGCCAGGCTCCTCTGTTCATGGGATTCTCCAGGCCAGAATACTGGAGTGGATTGCCATTCCCTTCTCCAGAGGATCTTCCTGACCCAGGGATCAAACCCAGGCCTCCTGCACCTCAGGCAGATTCTTTACCATCTGAGCTATAGGGAAGTCCGTACACTATTGATACCATGTATAAAATGGATAACCAATGAGAACCTACTGTATATCTCAGGGAACTCAGTGCTCTGTCGTGACATAAAGGGGAAGGAAATACAAAAAGGAGGAGATATATGTAAACCTATAGCTGATTCATTTTCTGTATAGCAGAAACTAACATCGTTGTAAAGCAACTATACTCCAATAAAAATTAATTAGAAAAAATGTCTAGAAGGAGCTTAGGTGCAACTGCATTCCCTGGGGGATCTTAGGAAATGCGGATTCTGATTCAGGAGGTCTGGGGCAAGGCTTGAGATTCTGCATTTCTAGCAATAAGACACCCCCATTCCCCGCGGATGTGGTCCTGCTCAGACAAGGACCTCACTGTGAGCCCCCTATTCTGAGTGCATCTACTACCCTTGCCCTCGTTCCAGGGTAACCAACTGTCCCTGTCTGCCCAGGGCTGCCTTGGTTTTATTTAGTCACTTAAAATTTTTATTTATAGCTGCCCTGGGTCTTCATTGCTTCAAGGGCTTTTCTCTAGTTGCAGAGAGTAGGGGCTACCCTAGAGTTGTGGCTTCTCATTGAGGCGGCTTGTCTTGTTGCAGAGCCTGGGCTCTAGGGCGCGCTGGCTTCAGTAGCTGCGGTTCCCAGGCTCTAGAGCACAGGCTCAGTAGTTCTGCAGGGGGTTAGCTGCTCTGTGGCACTGCATGTGGGAACTTCCTGGATCAGAGATTGAACCTGTGATTCCTACATTGGCAGGCTGATTGTTTATTACTGAGCCACCAGGGAAGCCCCTGCTTTGGTTTTAGAATTGAAGGTCCTACCCCCGGGAATTCCCTCCCTGCAACTATCTGGTCACTCCCCAGCCCCTCCCCTCGGACTCACTTCCTCCCAGATCCTCCCTCCATCACCACCTCTCAGCAAGGCATTCTCCTTACAACTGCTCCCTCCCCGGCTTGCATCCTCTGCTTGTTGCTCTTCCTCAGTTAGTTTTCCCTCTTCAAAGTTATCACCCACTAGCACACTGTCTCTTTTATATATTTATCTCGTTGATTGTGTTTCTCTCCACTAGAAAGTAAGCCGCACAGAGCTGAGGCATTTTCTCTTGTCACTAAGGTACCTGCGGAGCCTACAGCACTGCCAGGCACAGAGTTGAAGCTTCATAAAAATTCTGAAGCATGAGTGTCTTCCCTGGTGGTCCAGTGGCTAAAACTCCACAATCCCAATGCAGGGGGCCGGGGTTCAATCCCTGGTCAGGGTACTAGATCCCACATGCTGCAACTAAGAGTTCATGTGTGTGGTGGCATGTCGCTAAGGTTGTGTCCAACTCTTTGAGACCCTATAGACTATAGCCCACCAGGTTCCTCTGTCCATGGGGTTCTCCAGGCAAAAGTACTGGAGTGTTGCCATGCTCTCCTCCTGGGATCTTCCTGACCCAGGGATTGAACTCGTGTCTCTTATGTCTCCGGAATTGGCAGGCGGGTTCTTTACCACTTGCATGCCACGATGAAGGATCCTGAAGGCTGCAACTAAGACTCAGTGCAGCCAAATGAATAAAAGCTTTAAAAAAATTTTTTTAAGGATTAAATAAATGCCTGAGTCTCCAAACCAGTGCTCCTCAGACTTGGACGTGCACATGTATCCTCTGGGGAAATTGTTAAACTGCAGATTCTGACTCAAGAGGTCTGGGGTGGAGACTAGGACTCTGCATTTCTTATGTGCAAGGCTTCGGCTGATGGCTGGAGGCCGTAACTGCTTGTCCCTTTGCTTCTGTCCCAGGTGTCCCCTCCTCTCTCTAGAAGGAGGGTGATCTGGATTTGGAGGTGGGACAAGGACTCCTTGGAAGTGAGAGGAGCAGGTGGGATGATCCTAGTTCCCGTGATGAGGGGCGTTTGGCTCTGGTGTGGCTGGGTGGCCATCCAGCTGGCCCATCCGACTGATTGACTCAATGATGAAAAAGGCTCAGACCAAACTTTCCCTGCTCTGAGCTGGCTTTCAGGAAGAACTGTTCCCCCTCCCACTTTTCTTCACTGTCTCTACAGCTGGCTTGACGAGCAAAAGATTTCTCTCCAGGGCCGGGCTCTGTTTGGCTTTGCACCTGCTGCCGGCAGCTGTCCCTGAAGTTGCCGTTAATGGCACAAATGGAGTCTCTAAAGGCTGGAGCCCAAGCCCTGGTTGGCAGGGGGCTGGGGTGTGTGGGCTGTGCAGACAGATGGGAATTCTGCCAGCTCCCGGGATCCAGGCTGCACTGTCAGTCAGCCGGACGGCCAGACAGCGGGCTGGCCAGCCAGACTACCAGTCAGCCAGCCGGCCAAATCAGAACATTCACCCAGGAAGACTGTTTCAGGGGACTTGGGGTAAGTGTAGATAAACTCTCCGGTTTTAGTTGAAGTGGGAAGATTTCGACATAGAAAAACTTGAAGAATAAGACAAGATCCTGGATAAAATTTTGGGCCTGACTTATGTCTGTGGAACCAACCAGAAGAGCTACAGGAGTTCTGATAAATGGGAATATTTCTTCTTTCCAAGACTTTGATTCACCTTAATACAATGTTTTAAACTGAAAACAGAGATGATTTCTGGGATACTGCATGTACTCATTAGAAAGCTGTGACATGTAAAAGCTTTTTAATTCATGGAAGCACAATAGAATTATGGGTGGTACTGACTGGCTGTTATCTAAAGTTGCTGAAAAGTTTTAAAGGTATTGAAGGTTTGTATATACTTGGGCTGCCAAATTTTGGAATTTCTAGCTTCTAAAATAGCAGTATGCTCAAATATTAACTGAAGTTAATAATGCTGATACGGAGGTAGGTGCTGGCGAGAGTCACATTTGCTGAAAATGTTCTATGTGCAAGGTACATGTTCTCACTGCATCCTCATGACACCCCATGAGATCGTGGTGATTGTCAACTCTGGAGTGACCCAGGTTCCATCTGCCACTTAGCTGGTCACTGTGTCCTGCCATCCTCCCCAATTCTCATTCCTTGTGCCTCTGTAGGTGACTCTACCCCAGTGCAGAGGTGTGACATATGACTCAGACCTGGCCAATCACAGCATTTCCCTGGCCATGGTAGTTGTTTCAGGGATGGCCACATGACCCAAGGAGAGCCAATGATGCTTGGGAACAAGATCTGACTCTTCTCTCAAGGATGAGAAGTTGAAAGGATAGACCAGGAGTTTCTGCCTCCAGCTTGTGACCATGAGAGGAGAGCCTCTCTGAGAGCTCTGGGTAGGTGATACCTTCCCAAGGGGGAGCTCAGAGCAGAGCCTGAAGGTAGAAACCAAGGCCTGGTGACCTGTTTGCTTGTTTTTGCTGGAACCAGTTTGAGTTATTTGTATGTTACTTGCAACTCAAAGTGTCTTAGCTGATAGAAAGACAAGTATCACTCATGTTTCCATGTCGCAGACAGAAAGGTTCTGTCTGTTAAACAAGGGATGATGACAGTTCGATCTGCTATATACAGGCTGTCCCACAAGACATGCGGCTGAGTGAGAGGCCAGGAGAATGGAGGACAGCATGGTTTCTGATGGCATGGCTGGGAGGATGGTGGGGCCCTGCCCTGAGAGAGAACTGGTTTGTGTAATGCCCAGGTGGGAATGGAGTTTGGAATTTTAAGGAAAACGTGGATTGGAGACAAAGGTCTGGATGCAAAGCAAAACCGACCCACCAACAGCAACAAATCGGCTACTCTGAGGGGAGCTGTGTAGTAGACAGGGTCACTCCAGGTCACCCAGCTGTAGGGAAAGGAGTATTGTTCCTTGTGCAAGGGGCACAAGGAAAACTTTTGAGTCTCAGGGACAGAGGATTGAGTTATTTGTTTCTTAGGTATTGGCACACCTCTTACCAGTCCCCATAAAGCCCTATGCATGTAGTTGCATTTGTTATTTAGTCCCATTAATCTCCATCCCCAGGACTTCTCTGGCAGTCCAGTGGTTAAGATTTTGTGCTTCCACTATAGAGGGCACAGGTTCTATGCCTCGTGGGAGCACTGAGATCCCACATGCTGTGCAGCATGACAAAAAACCTTCCATTTCCCTTTTCTACCTCTGCTCCAGGCAGCTGCTTTAATAGGTTTAACATGTATCTTGTAGTATGTATGAGTCCCTGCAAAATGATTTGTTGTTTCAACTGATGTAAATGGAATGGTGCTATAGAACTCACTCTATAGTTTTTTTTTTTTTTTACAAAGTACCATGTTTTTAAGATGCATCTGAGTTGCCATGTGTTAATTTAATCCCTTTCTTTGACCTGCTACACGGTACCCATCATACATGTCCTCCGCATCTCCTTCTCTGCCCAGAGCACTTCCACTCCTGGCCACCCTGTGTAATGTTGCAGTGAACATCCTTGCACATGTCAACTTATGATCCTGGTGAGGATTTTTGTGGGATATGTGTCTGTGTCATTGTCATCCTCCAAGACGGCCCAGTGTTTCTAGCCTCCTGAAATTCACACCTTGAACAGGGCTGGCCTGTGTACCAGTAGGGTTTTGCAGAAAAGCTGGAATATGACTTCCAAGGTGAAGTCATAAATGATATTGCAAATATGCTTCACTCTTGGATCACTCACTTGGAGGACAGCAGTCGCTATGCTGTGAAGGCACTAGCTTCATATGCATGTGGTCAGAAGCAGACATCCTGTCAACAACCAGCATTGGCTTGCTCTTTGTGTGAGTGAAATGCCTTGGAGCTGGGTCCTTCAGCCTCAGTCTAGCCTTCAGATGACCAAGCCTCAAATAATGTCTTGACTGCAAACTCACATAAGCTAGAAGCATCCAACAAAACTGCACAAAACTACCCTGACCTACAGAAACTGAGATCAAGGATGTTTACCACTGTTTTAAGCTATTAAATTTTGAGGCAGTTTGTTATGCAGCAGTAGCTAACTAATACAAACTAATAAAACCCAGGAAGGAGTTGCTGGCTCATAGGGCATTCCTATACAGGTTTAGATCATGTGCAGATTTCAGAGAATCAATATGTTTTAAAGACTATCATGGAGTTGGCTATTATTTGTCCAGCCCTTTTCCATCTGGGTGATAGGGAGTAGGTGAATAGAGTCCCTTAGGCATAAGGCCCTAGAATGGGTCAGAATGTGAAAGCTATTGGGGGAAGATGGTCTGTGCCAGGGGCCAGCATTTCTGGAGAAATTTCAAAGGATTGCCCCAAGGGACTATCTGTTGTGGGTCAAAGCACTCCAGACCCTGGTTGGGCCAGCAAGAGCCTGGAGGTCCCTGGGGTGAGCTGACCCTTCTGGAGGGGAGCTCAGCTAACATGACCTGGCTGCATGATAAGCAGACACAGTGCAATTACTCTTGGCCAGGTTGTTGAAAAACTTCAATTTGCAGATTGAAGGGATGGAATTTCATTTTCTCTTATTTTTCCAATCTTGGTCTGTAAAATAGATTCCTGCAGTGTCATTTCTCTGTTCGCTCCAATCTTTGTTAAGGAAATGAGCTGCTGGAGTTCAATGTCTATTTTATTTAGAGTGCTTTAGCAATCCCCAGATACTGGGGCCACTTTGATGTCCTGGGCCATTGGAAATTGAGCTGCTCCAGCCAGGGATTTTTCCATTTTCAGTTCTGTTTCATTTTACAAGTTTTATTCAAAAGACATAACAGAGTTCCCACTGAGGACAGAAGGGCCAGAACAGCTAACCCACACATAATAGCAATAATATATTCTCATTGCAAGATCCCCTGATGACCCTCAGGTTAAATAGTACTTTGGGATAACAGAGTTATTGAAGAGTAACTTGCCCAGTGTCACCCAACTACTGTGGGCCATATCTGCCCAGGTCATTTGACCTCTAATGCTCTCTGTACTCAGGCCTGATGTCATCTCTATGATGAAAAACTTCTGGATATATATAGTGGTGATAGATATACAAGATTCTGAATAAACTTAATGCCAGAACACTTAAAAATGGTTAAAGATAAAATAAGGACTTCCCTGAAAGTCTAGTGGTTCAGTCTCTGCTGTTCCAATGCAGAAACATGGGTTCAATCCCTGGTCAGGGAACACACATGATGCACAGTGTGTCCAAAAGAAAAAAAAAAACCCACAAAAATGGTTAAAATAGTAAATTTTATGTTTATGTATCTTTTACCACAAAATAAATAAAGTAAAATAAAAAGTAAATAAAAGTAAATAAAAAGATGTGCCTCAGTCCACACTGCGTTGTAGCTTTCTGTTTGGGAGAGGGCCTTCTAACCAAGGGTCATGGGCTCCTAGGGGGCAAGACTATCTTGTCTTGTCTTCATCTGTGTGTGTCCTGTGGCTTTGAGTTACCTCCCCATTTCTAAATGTTGTAAAAGGTCCAACTCACATGTCTGGAGGCTTGACCGCTTCCTTGTGGTCCAGCGGATCTGGTGAGGTAACTAACTTCAGAGTGAATGTAATGCCCCTCCCAGTAATGGCCAAAAGAGCAAGGTTTTGGCCCCCACATGCTCAGGTGACCAGGAGCTCTGCCTCTCGGATTCCCTTCTCTCAAATGTCCAGGCATCCCCCAGTCTTACAAGGGGCCAGGCCAGCCCACTCTCAGAGCTGGAACAAAAGGGCCAAAAGATGCTCCATGCATCTAAAAACTGCAGTACCACCCAGACTCTCTCCAAGTCAAGGACAGCTGAAGCCTGGGGCGGGGTCTATGAAGATGCGTTGTGGGCTGCAGCTGCCTTGCTGGAGTGCGGTGCCTGTGACAGGCCTGACGAGCATCGCCTGGGACTGGACCAAGGACCCTGGTGCTCTGTCCTGACCCAGGGCACCTTCCAGATCAGAGTTCTGGATGCAAAGAGGGCTAGTGCAGCCAGCCTGCAGTTCTATTCTTTAATGCCCCATCTGGCCAAGGACGTTGTCCATGCAAATCAATGAGGGAAACTGTCGGTTGCAAGTTCAAATCAAATTCATTTGAGGACAAGGGGGAAAAGAATGTACTGGCTTATGTAAATGGCCATGTTTTGGGTTGACTTCTGCCAAGGGGACCCAGGGGTCAGTTGAATCATCAGGACTTTCTCTCTCTCCTCCTCCTTCCTGGCCTGTGGGCTCTCTGACTGGTTCTATTCTACACACAAGTCCCTTCATTAAGGAGCAGACAAGAGGGCGACGGGTGGTTTCAGACTCATATTCTCTCAATTTAGCAACAACAATTGAGAGGGTTTGTTTTCCTTGTTAGCTCTGGCAGAGGACAGCCTCTAACTGACCATACCAGGAGCATTTGTGCCTCCTTGAATTAATCACAGTAGGGCCTTGTGGGGGGCTATTCTGATTTACTGTGCCTGGAGCCTCATCATTACCAAGGGAAGGTGGATTCATATGATTGACAGGTCCAGCAGGACCCCCAGGGATCGGGGAGCAGCACGTCAAGGGAAAAGTGGCCGCATTATCAGAGAAGGGAGATGGGAAAGTGGGAGGGGTCCTCAAAGGCTTTAAGAACTGGAGTCCATGACAAGTCCTGCATATGCAGGCTCCCACTGTGGCTCTTTAAAGTCATCCCTAGATCTTCTTCCAGAAGAGTCAAGCATGATGAGAGTTATGTGTGACTCAGAGCTGGAAGCCTAGGCAAATGAATGAGTGAATACGTGAATGAATGAATAAATGAGTGGGTAGGTGGATTGACCGACTGTACTAAACTTCAGAAGGAAGTGACAATATAAGACATTCTATTCCCAAGAGGTATCGGCAAAAGGCGTTTCTGGCCAGCTTGAGTCTGGAGCTATCATATCCCAAATCAATTTTCAGACTTGAACAAAAATGTGTATCTATCTCCCTCTGGTTCCCTCTGCCTCCTCTCCCCCAAAAATGTGTCTGCGGGGACAGATGGCCCTATGTCAGCGTCCCTGTGTGATATTGATGTGAACAGTGAAGGAAGGCGACATGTCTCATGACTGTAAAAATAGACGTGCATTAGGAATGCATGAAGTCAGACCCCTCCTCTGGCCACGCCAGGCGTGCTATTCTAAGCCCAGCACTCATGTGTTTGGTATCCAACCACCCGGCAAGGCAGAGCAGTGGTCTGGAACTTGACATTTAAAGGGTTTGAAAGAAATAGAAAGAGGCATGGAGATTTCTTTTTTTAAATCAGTCTGGCTATTTCTGAATGGGACATGCCAAAGAAACCGGAGATCAAATTCACAGCATTTTTGAACGATAGCGTCTGAGAGATGGAGGGGGCTGAAGGAGCTGTTCTGTCTGGTCTCCCTCCCCATGCAGGGATTCCTTTCATGAAACCGCTGATGATTGTCTGGTTTCTACTTGAATACCACACATGAAGGGGTGCTCTCTACCTTGATGGGCGGCATTTCATCGCTGGGCTTTGTTGGATGCTTCTGGTTGCTACTGCAAAGTGCTTTTAAGAATATATTGAGTTTTTGTCTCTCTGTAATGCCCTCTTGTGACCTTGGGGTTTTGGTCTATTTTATGGTCTGGAAATGTACGTCTGCTGGTATTCCTTGGGTCCCTGCTCAGCCCCGCACAAGGAGCTGTGGAGGCCAAAAGAGAAGACATAGTTTCTGAAAGCCAGCTAGCAGACAATCTGGGGAGATAATGAACATGTGTGGAATAATGAGATAGTGCCTGGCGACAGGATATTATTAAATTTGACATTGTGTGATACTGCCTGTTTCCTTCCCAGTCAAAATCAGTGGCAATTTTTGCCACCCCCATGTCAGCTAATGGCACCTACATTTTAGCAATCTCTCTGCCCTGGGAGCTTGGAATGACCTTGGCTTATTCTTACTTGCTTCTCTCCCCAACTAGCCCCTCTCGAGTCCTGCAGAGTGGTTGCTCACCAGTGCCTCCCACCTTCCATCTCCTCTCTGCTCATCTCATCCTCACAATCTTCTACTTGGGATTTGAGACAGTCTTAGTTTTTATTCTTTATCTTTTGGCCATGCTGCACGGCATGTGGGATCTTAGTTCCCTGACCAGGGATCGAACCTGCATCCCCAGCATTGCAAAACAGAGTCTTAACGACTGAACCACCAGGGATGCTTATGGTTTGACTGTGCATTACTCCTCTCTGGCTTTGTCTTTTACTTACAGCTCCTCCACAAGCCCAGCTCCAGCCACACTCTTGGGTGGTATCCACCATCTGCCTCGAATGCCCCTGCTTGCTCCCTCTATGCCTTTGCTCCTGCCACTTCGCCTCTGACTTCTCTTTTGATCTAGATTCCATCACTTTTTTGAAGTCTGGTGGGAAACTTGCCTTCTCTGTGGTCCCTGTAAAGACGGTTGTCGTTTCTCTATAGCAGAACTGGCGGTCATCCCTTGTACCCTCTCTTGGTTTTGAAGGCTCACAGCCCTATATGATGGGGAAAAAAAAGAGTGGGCTTGTGAAGTCATAAGACCTAGGTTCATATTTGGACATTGTCACTTACTGGTTGTGCTCTCAGGTAAATCACGCACTGGCTGTCAGTTTTCACATCTGCCTTGTGGGATTAATTTCACTTACCTCCCTGGGTTGTGGATTAAGTGAGATAATGCATGTGGCATATCTTTTAAATATGCAATGCCTTATAGGTATTGGTTACAGCTATGATCATGTCTTTTGAAAGAGGAGGAAACTGGAATCAGACCTTTTTAAAATCCCTGGGATTTATATTAGTAAGTCTTTATATTGGGCATCTGCTGTTTGTCTGGCTCTATGCAGTGCATTTAGCGGGTTAAAAGAGAAGGCACAATTTCCAGACAACGAGCTCACACTCTGGGGAGATAATGAACACATGTAGAGTAATGAGACTGCAGGCTTGGACAGGGTGTTATTAAGTTTGAAGTTGTGTGAGCCTGCTTGAAAGTGAGAGAAGGTTATTGAGAGGGAGGTGGTGTGGGAGAGCTAGGGTAGTGGGAAGGCTTCCTGGAAGAGGCAGCCTGGAACCAGAGCTTGAAGGGTGGGCACCCCCTGTGAAGGTGGAGAGAAAGCAGGAGGGCCATCTTGGTGGAGAGATTCCTGTGTGGAGTGCTGCCCACCCTGGCTGGTGTTAGAAGTGAGAGGGAGTTGGGTTCAGTCAGGGGCTGTGCTGACCACTCAGCTACATCTTGCCACAGCCCAGGGTCTGGGGTTCGAAACTGGAGAACTGCTTGTCACAGATGTGTTTCGTGGGCTTAGTTGTTCAGTCATGTTGGATACTTGCTTATTCTTGCAGATGAGAGAACTGCAGCTCGGGGTGCTAACGGGTTAGGAAGGGAGGGACAGGATGCTCGCATGAGCTAACTGCTTTTGATGCATTGAGTGGAGGCACATTTGAGATCCAGCATTTTCGGGTTTGACCTCGTCTTGCTTCCTGGAGAGTCCCCTGTGTGTTGGCGAGGAGTCACACATGTGAGGGTTGTTTCCCCAGGGAGTGTATACCAGGTGTGAATGGACATTGGGGGCTCCAGACTGTCTCTGAAGAAGGAGCTCAGGGAAGGTACTCTTGATACTCACATGCTGCATTCACAGGTAGATTAGATGATCATACAGACAGGCTTTGCAGAGGGGCTGATGATGGTGATGCAGGAACCAAACTCCTTAGCTGTCTCTTGGTTAGATCTCTGACCCAACCAGCACTGGGTCTTGCTGTGATCAGTTCCATCCATTGTAATGGGTGCAGGAGTCATTCACCTGCTGTTATTGCCAGGGTGTCATCATTTTCCCAGTTCCTGGTGGATTTAAAATATGCTCTCAGGAGGCCTGTTCAGAGAATGCCTCATCTCCTGTCCAGTCCTGATGGCCCCATATCTCAAGCACCACAGGCTGGAAGGGGATGGGGTGCTGAAGACCGCTGAGCTCACGGTGAGAGAAGTGATGACAAAGGCTGGGGTGACACTCGAGCTGCCTTTGTTCTTGTGTTTGCACAGCCTTGAGCAAACAAGTCCCAATAAACTACATGACATGTGGATATTGAGAATGCAAAGAGAAAGTGTCTCTAGAACAATAAAGGAATTACAGCCAAGGTTGCAGTACCGGAGGAGGTTGCATTGTTTAATTTCCCTCAAAGGCACAGGTGGTTTGGTTTCCCAAACAAGCAATGGTTATCTGAAGCCTGTGGGACAGAGCCTGGTGTCTTACAACATTGACTTTCTGTGACTGGATGCTGACTTTGTAGGCAGGACATATGCACCCATTTTATTTAAGCCTCTTGAATGATGCGAGAAGACACCAGCTCTCAGAAGTGCCAGCCTTGCTGGGGAGGAAAATCAGGCAAGACCAAAGCAACCAGGGAATAAAGGCCCAAACTGAGACACAATGGCTCCATAAACTCAGACACCTCTTCCAGGAAGCCTCTGTCCTTCCTTCAGTTGCTTCTTCCCTCCCATCTGCAATCCACAGTCCCGGGCTAGCACAGACTCAGGTTTTACCTTCACATAGTAAACTCTTTATGTGTCTATCTCCGTATTAGACAAGGGGTCAGCATGCTATAGCCCATGTAGTTTTTGTGAAATGAAAGTTTAACGGAACATAGCTCCACTCATTCATTTGTCCGTGGTCTCAGGCTGCTTTTGTGCTAGAAGGGTCCAGCTGGGTTCTTGCCACAGAGATGGTCTGCAAAGCCATACACAGTTACTATCTGGCCCTTTGCAGAAAAAGGGTGCCAATTCTTGATTAGACAGTCGGCTGGTGGCGGGTAGGGACTGGGTCTTATTCATATTTTACCCCCTGGGTAGAGTGCTTCTCACAGGGTGGATTTCTGTTAATGTTTAGTTAAAGGAAGCAGTGTCCAAGCAGGAGAGAATGAATTGCATCAAGGGGAAACAGTTCAATTACTTAAGAGCAAGAGCCATTTTCAAGAATTTTAAAAGCCTTCATTTCCATATACAGACTTGAGAAGCTAATTGCACAACAATCTTGTCCTAATGTTAAAGCAGCCCCTCAGGTCTCATTAGATAGCACCTTGTTAACCCAGTTCAAGGAAACCTGCTGATTCTTGACAATAAAAAAGTTCCATTTCTATAATCCAGACTCTTCTCTCCTCACCACTCTAATCTCCCTGTAGTCTGAATTAGATGCTAGATAGATATTTCCTCTGAATTGGAAAGACTGTGAAAATAATCTAAGGCAACATTTCTCAAACTGCAGAGACTGGTAAGTACAACACCATTAAATTTTTTTTTTCTTATAATATGGGACTTTTTTTAAAAAAAGATTTTTTAAAAGTCTTCATTGGATTTATTAGATTATCGCTTCTACTTATATTTACATATTTTTTGCCATGAGACACGTGGACTCAGCTCCTCCACTAGGGGTCAAATCAATATCCCCTGCACTGGAAAATAAAGTCTTAACCACTGGACTGCCAGGGAAGTCTAATACAGCACCATCTTATGCATTGTGCATTATAGGCCTGATACTCAGGGCCCCTGGCTTCCCCAGGGCCTGAGAAAATGATTGCCACATGGAAATGCAAAAAATGTTGCCTCCAAAATTAACATTCCACGCAATTGAGCAAAACCAATATGAAAGAATGTTTAATTAAAAGTCTACTAGGCAAATGACATTATGCTATCTCTGACTCAACTCCTAGAGTTACTTATAAATTACATCAAAGCAGGGAGGGATGTGAGTGCATGTTAAGATGTTTGGCATAATATAGGGATGGGGCCTCTGGATGTGGGAATGAGCTCAGAGGAGGATGCACATTTTGTGGGGTCCAAAACTAGTACAATTTTTGGGGTGCTCTCTAAGAAGATAGAGACAGCACGATCTTACTTCTTCAAAGGTTACATAAACAGATGACCCAATGAACACTTTGATAGGATCCTTCTAGAGCCTAGGAATGACGTAGGCAGATGAGAGGCTCTGAAGTTTAAGTTCCATGTATCTGATGGTAAATAGTGCCCCGAGTGGTTGGGTGGGTGGATTGATGTAGTCAAATAAGCTTGGGAAGTGCTGTCTGCGTAGCTGTGGAGAATCCTGGTAACTCTTTAAAGGTTCTGAGAAGCCTTGCAATTCAGAACATTAACTTTCTTTGACCTAGAGTTTCCAAAAGTTGTTTTTGCTATAGAGACTCCGGGTGAATATTTTTAAAAAATTGTGTTTATTTTTGGCTGTGCTGGGTCTTCATGGCTGTGCGGGCTTTTCTCTAGCTGCAGTGCTTGGGTTTCTCACTGCAGTGCCTTCTCTTGCTGTGGAGTGCAGGTTCTAGAGCATGCGGCTTTTTATAGTCGAGGCACGTGGGCTCAGTAGTTGTGGCTCCCGAGCTCTAGGGTACAGGCTCAATAGTTGTGGCCCAGGGGCTTAAATGCTCCTCGGCCTGTAGGATCTTCCCAGATCAGGGATCAAATGTGTGTCTCCTGCATTACAGGCAGACTCTTTATCACTGAGCCACCAGGGAAACCCTGGGTGAATATTTTTGAACAATTGGGAAGCAGGCTGGCAAAGGCTGACTCTCCCTGACTTCGACTTACAGATACAACAGGTCAGAAAAGTGCTTTCCTGACAGCAGCTGTGCGGGAGGAAAGGCTTAGTTTGAGGACAGGGTCAGACTTGCTCATTAAGAATTTTTAATGTAATAAATTCTTTTCTTCAAAAAGGGATTCTACAGCTCAGATGTTCTCTTGCTCCGAAATGTCAAAGAATGGAGCATTTTGATTCAAATGATAGCAAAGGGGCTTGATGTATGGATTCCCATGTTTTGCTTTCTCTTAGAGTCGTCTTTTTTTTTTTTTTCCTTCCCTAAGAGTTTGATGCAAGACTGGTGACATCATTTTGCAGGTCCCAGTGCAAAGTGAAAATGCTGGGGGAAAATAATTTCCCTTCTCAGAAATGATTAAGAATGTCACAAGAGTTACAGCAGAGTGTTAAACCATGTGAGGGGCCCTTCTGAGCTCCAGCCCTAAGTGGCTGTGCGGGTCACAGACCCATGACTCACGAGGTTGGTCTTGGTTCAGTGAATATTTGTATTTACTTATCTCAAAGTTCAAAGTTCCAAAGATATTTAGAATCGGTACAGAAGGTTCAGTGGTTTAAGGCAAGATTGTGATTTTAGTATAACGCACCAGGGATGGACACTGAACCATGGAGTACGTTTTTACAGAAGTGAATCATTAATTGAACATTCTCAGCATCACTCCAGCCTTTTCAATGATTCATCAGCAGTGCTGCGGCTGTGTCGTTCACATTGTGGTTGTAATTAGCTGGGGCTTCTCAAGTGAAAACCCTCTTCTAACCTGGGTGCTTTCAAAAGCAGTGCTAGTTACTATGTATTCAGGTAAATGGGGGTCCGTTTACAATAAGTCCCTCTTTTCCTGGCTCGTAATAATTAACCCCTTCTATCAGGGGATTCAGTCTAATTGCCTTTGCTGTAAACAGTTGGTAATTATGAGTACAGCTATGGCAGGAGACAGCCGGGACATAGAAGGGAACTGTTACTCCTGTTTTCAAGCCTGCATCTTCAGCAGCTGCAGGAATGGGGCTTGTGCCTGGAGATGCGGCACCAGCAGAATCAGGGGGCGATGTTTTCTCTTTCTCTTGATTTAGGCTTTCAGAGGGGGTGGTCCCTGCAGGTGAGACAAAGCAGGCACCAGGTAAAGACTTTCTGGCTCCTGTGACCAAACGTGGATGGAGGAGAGTTTAGAGCAGGGGTCCCCAACTGGCCAGCCACGGACCAGTACCTCCTGTCATATCAGTGGTGGCATTATATTAGAAATAAAGAGGGCACGGTAACCCACTCCAGTACTCTTGCCTGGAGAATCCCATGGACAGAGGAGCCTGGCGGGCTGCAGTCCATGGGGTGGCAAAGAGCTGGACATGACAGGGTGACTTGGCACTGGCACAAGTGTACAATAAATGGAATGCACTTTAATCATCCCAGAACCATCTCCCCTTCCCCCAGTCCGTGGAAAAATTGTCTTCTATGAATCAGGTCCCTGATGCCAAAAAGCTTGGGAACTGCTGGGTTAAAGACTCACTCTGAATTGTCTCTGTTGTTGCTGTATAGTAGCAACGTCGTGTCCGACTCTTTGCGACCCCATGGACTGTAGCCCTTCAGGCTCCCCTGTCCCTGGGATTTCCCAGGCAAGAATACTGGAGTGGGTTGATATTTTCTTCTCCAGGAGATCTTTCTGACCCAGGGATGGAACCTGTGTCTCCTGCATTGCAAGCGGATTCTTTACTGCTGAGCCACTGGGGAAGCCCCTGAACTGTCCCTGTCTTTTCCTTAATCCAATCTGGGCTGAAGTGCCCAGAAACCCTTACCAAGTTCATGCTCAGCTGGCCTTCCACCTCCAAAAAGAAGCTCTGCCAGGTCTGCACAGCAGCCGACATCTCCCCGTCCAGGAAGAGAGGACTTTGCCCAACAGAAGTGAGAGTAAGGCCTGGAACCTGAGGATGGTTAGGCCAAGGGGTTGAGGGGGATGGGAGTGTGCCCTGGTTCCCTACCCCTAGGCCAGTGAGGGTATGCTTCCTGGACCTTGAAAACAGCAGTGGTTTCACTGAACAAGTTTCCCCTTTTGGCGTTTAATCATGTCATGGTTCTGAAGAGCTGAGGGGAGAGCGGGGAGGGAGGGACAGTGGGGGTCCAACAGGGGCCTGGAACCTTGCAGCCTCTGCCTGAGCTCCAGGGCCACTAGGGCAGTCCTGGCACCTGAGGTCTGGGAGGCGGGATGGCCAAATCATGACCTTGGCCGAGAGCCTTCTTAACGGAGGGCGGGAATCTTCTGTATTTGGGCTCTCTGGTAGCTCAGATGGTAGAGAATCTGCCTGCAATGCAGGAGATCCGGGTTCAGTCCCTAGGTCGGGAAGATCCCCTGGAGAAGGGAATGGTAACCCACTCCAGTATTCTTAGCAGGAGAATCCCATGGACGGAGGACCCTGGTGGGCTACAGTTCGTAGGGTCGCAAAGAATTGGACATGACTGAGCAACTTTCACTCACTCACTCTTCTGTATTTATGTCAGATGTCAGGCCATGCAGATTTGGGAAATCTTGTTGTCACTACTTAAGGAATATGCCCCTTAGTGTGTCCCCGTGTTATACTCTCTTGTTCCCAAAGTAAATGGTCTGGAGACAAGCGTGTGGGTACAGATGTGTCACTGAGGGCGGGTTAGTCACCAGGTTGAGACAGGAGTGTTAACACAGGGGCAGTTTACTTACTGGTTTCTAACTGCAGTTAGGGAACTCCGATTAATTAAGAACTTTCTGGTGAGGGGAATGAATTAGGTTACCATCCACTCCTCTCTCGCTTCTCCCTGATAACCTGTCAGCGCTCCTGCCTTAGAAGACGCAGTCTGACCACTCATTTCCTTTTTGTTACGGATAACTTGCTGGGCAGCTGCTTAGCTGCGTAGACCTTGTTTATGACTTTGGGCAAGTCCCTTCCTTGCTGGGGGCTTCCTCTGCCACATCTCTAATCAGAGGATCACAGAGCAGCTCGTTTCTCTCAAGCACACTTTGCCTCCACTGCAAGCAGCCTTCTGGCTGCCTAGAGCCCAGGTGGGGCTGAACATGCAGAAGCAGAAGGCCTTGGAGTATCTCTCTGGGGAGCAAGTCCATCTGAGAAGCTCTCACAGGCTGTGCTCTTAGAAACGTAGTGACTTTCCCGACTTCCCTGGTACAATCTCCGCGCTCACCCCAGGCTGACAGTCAGTTTTCCAGGCAAGGCTGGTGGGCTTCCTCGCTGAGAAAAGGATGTCCTCCGACAGTCACGTGTGGATGGTGCCAGTGTGTTCTCCCTGGGGTCTGTCATGCTCATGTCACGGAAATACTGAGTCCCTAATATTTCCTGAGGGGTTACATGGGTGAGGGGCTGCACCGAGGAGCCAATACACAGTAGCCCATTGAATCCTCACAACAATCCTTTCAGGGGTGTATTAGTGAAACAGGCTGGGACCTGGGACCCTTTGCTGCAGTGCCGCAATGCTTTCCTCTGGACACACCTCTCCTCTAGCAGCAAAATACAAAGAAACCATATGGGACTAAAAAGAACTGCGTGCATGCATAGTTGGGACAAATTCTGGACAAAAGATACAAACAGATTGAAAAACCCAACTTCCACTTTGGAAGAGCCAGGAGTGAAAGCAGGGTACTGCCTGAGCCACCCCCCTCCTGAACAACACCACCTAAAGTTTGGGCAAACCACCTAAGCCAGCCCTCCAACCCGACCCCTGGACACACCATTTTCCTCCCCCCAGTAAGGAACCCACTCATCCCCAGCAGGCCTTGGGGAGAGAGCAAGCCAGGGAACCTATTTGTTTTCATGTTCCCGGTGCTGAAGCAGGGGCCTCAATTAAGCCTTGCCCGAATTTCTTGTCTGGCCTCCCATCAGTCTGTGTTGATTGAGGAAGATCAAGAACTCTGGTCAGTATGATTAGTATTTCCATTTTACAGGGAGGAATATTACATTCAGAGAAGTTAGGTGACTTGCCCAAGACCACACAGCTAGTGGATGGCAGAGCTGGGGTCTGACCCCAGGCATTCTATTTTGATGCCCATGCTAGCTCTTAACCACTTGGCATCCTACAGCCTTTCAGTAAGTGTCTGTTTAGAGATCCATTAGTGATGCTCCCTTCTCTGAGCCATGGCCTCCTTTGATTCTTCTCATCACCATGAGACCACATGCCAGAAGTCAGAGATGGCAAAATGGTTTATAAGCTCCTCTTACTCTTTTGTATACAAGGCAGTGAAAAGTAATACCCTGGGATTACCCACACTGCTCAAGGCCTCCACTGAAGACAGGAGTGAGTCCTCTGAATAAGCTAAGACCCGGCATAGGTGTGCCCGCTCCTTGTTTGAATATGCATAACTGAGGCAGGCCCAGTTTCAAGGGGACTAGACCAGTCTGGGAAAGGAGATGGAGGGTAAGGTTTTATTCTTTCTGTGACTATTCTTAGAAGTGGTGGACCAATAGTGACATGTGATTCCAGTCCTCATGTCATTTGGACACTGAGGAGCAGGTATTTCCTGCTCTGTTCTTTTACAGAAATATTAAAAGACAAGCAAGCATGGTTTTTAGATTTTCAAGGAATGTGCAAACATTGTGTATTTCCTTCCTCCTGCCCAGCTTCTAGGATGGGACCCCAGGTAGCCACTTGTCTAAAACAACAGATGATAGCCAAGGCTATGGTCCATTCCATTGTTACATGGTGATCTCAGAGGGTCTTGGACCCAGGAAGTGCATCCTTCAGGGTCTCACAGCAAACAGCCCAATACCCTACACGGAGGCAGTGTTTTCAGGCAAGAGTATCCTCAGAGTGGTGTTGTCTAACCTGAGCCCTCCTGTATCCCTAGCAAGATCTGCTTCCTCCACTTGGAAGATGCAGGAGCTGAGGCCTCAGGAGGTGATGATAGAAGGCCCAGCCAGGTGGAGCTGGCAGCTACAGCCAGCCCTTGTTTTTTACATTTGATTCTTTACATTTGACCAGCTCCCATGTATGGCCAGTCCATGAGTTAGAGAAAGAACCTTTATTTCTGGATTTTCTCCTCTCTGGTAACCTACAGACTAATGTTCAGAAAGATCTGCCTCTTCCTGGCTTGGAACCTGCACCTAGAAAGTTTCTGTGTGAGGCTGTTACCTCCAAGAAGAGCAGAAAGTCCCAGTTGGGCTTATGAAAAATGAAATCAGTCCCAAGCCCCGATCTCTCTGAAAGTTGTTATTAAATTCTGCGCGTGGCCCTGACCTGGATTTAAAGATTTGCAGGAAGACAAATTCCAAACAGATGCCCATTAGGGCCCTGACAACCGCAGCTTAAAGATAACATTTACATTCTGCCGGGGTTTGTGTCTCTCTGTTCCCTGCTCAGCCCCTCTTTGGCCTCCAGTGGGATCAATACCTCGACTGAGGTTACGTTGAGGTGGTCACATTCTTTTAAGCTGTTTGCTCAGCGTTGGGTTTGCTCTGCTAACACGCCGGGCACTTCTTCCAACAGGCCTGTTTGCCCAGTATTAGGGCTGTTTGCCGAAACACCTACCCCAATCCGAGGGGGCTCAGCTTTCCAAACAGTTGGTCCCCGCATCTGTCAATCAATACGGCCAATCGGGTTCCTGATACGGACAGAAAGTGTGGCCAAGTCCAATATTTGCCCAAATGCCTCCCCCTCCCACTGCACCTGACTCTCCTTGGTTTGACAAGACGGACATTCACCAGGAGCACAGGATACTGGGAAGAGGTGATGGCAGCAGACAGGGAACTGATTCCAGGAAAGCAGGGCACATGAGCAAACATGATAGCTTCTTTATGAGAGATAATTTACTGCAATACACAGCGATGACCTACTCATCCAGCCTGGTGTAATTAAAAATGGCCAGCTTGGGGCTCTGGTTTCCCCAGCCCTGGCAAAGGAAACTGGGTTTTATCTTATGAAGCTTCAGGTTGGATTCAGGGGTTGACTTGGAGTCATATGTGATCAGAAGGACATCAGGATATTATCAAGCACAGGAAATCAACTTCCAAGAAGAACAAAATGATAGCAAGAGAAAATAAATCCTGAGGGAAGGATGAGGGAAGGGATGATCAAGGAGTTCGGGATCACAGGCACATACTGCTGTATTTAAAGTGGATGACCAACGAGGTCCTACTGTATAGCACAGGGAGCTCTGCTCAATGTTATGTGCAGCCTGGATGGGAGGGGAGTTTAGAAGAGAAAGGATACATGTATGTGCATGGCTGAGTCACTATGCTGTGCCCTTGAAACTATCACAACATTGTTAATTGACTATTGTTTCTGTGGCTTAGTTGCTAAGATGTGTCCAACTCTTTGCGACCCCATGGAGTATAGCCCTCCAGGCTTTTCTGTCCATGGGATTTCCCAGGCAAGAATACTGGAGTGGGTTCCCATTTTTTTTTTCCCAGGGGATCTTCCCCACCCAGGGATCGAACCCGCATCTCCTGCTTGGCAGGCAGATTCTATACTCCAATATAAAAGAAAAACTAATAAAAAGAGAAAACATTCCCTTAAAAGAGGGGGATGTGTAATGGGTACAGGCTTCTCCCATTTTAGAACTTGCTAAGTGTGTGAACACACTAAATGCCACTGAAGTGTTCACTTTATAATGGTTACTTTTATGTTACGTGACTTTTCACCTCAGTGGAAAAAAGAAAGAGTGAATCCCAATGAGCCCAGAACGTTTACATTTGAGAAGCTCTAATGCCTAACTCAGGCTTTGGCTCAGAGAAAATGCTTAATAAATGTTTATTGAAAGAACAACCTAACATTTGCACAGTCAACAAAGCTCTTTGTTATACATGAGCTCACTTTGTCCTTAAAGAGAGAGCCCTGTGAGGTGGGCAGGGGTGAGTGTCCTTGCGTCATAAAGGGGAAACCGAGGCTCACGAGAGTATGCACAGCTGGCATTGATGGGGCTGGGGCATGAACCCCAAAATCTCTGGCTTCAAGGTCTTGGCCTGTAAAACTATCCATTGTGTGTACCTCATGGCTTCCAAGATGGGAGAGAAAGGGTCTTATAAACGTTACCTGCCCACTTGCTTCTAGGGCATTTATTAATGAAAAATACTGAAAGAAACTGGACTGCCCAGAGAAGCTGCTCGTCTTCCCCCATAGTTGCTAGCACAGTGCTTGATAAATATTTGCTGATTCATTCAGCGGCCGAGGCTAACCTCTGGTTGCTGTGGTGACCATCCAGAGCAAAGCGCAGGCAGCTTAGGGTATCAATGACACCAAGGCCCTCTGGCTGTAAAGAGTCTAGGAGGAGGAGGAGCTGGGGTCTGTGAGTGGCGCCTCCCAGAGGCCTTTACTTTGCAAGGGGTCCTCCGTGCCCCGTGAGCAGGGGAGCCTGCTGGAGGCTGGGCCATCTTGCTGCTGTCATTTGACAGTCTAGGTGGGGGTGGTGTGGCTCCTTATTCAAAAATTAAGAATTTCCAGATGGCAACAGCAGAGCGTTAAGCCCAGCAGGCGTCCCTCTGAGGACAGGGCCTGAGAGACCGCACAGGTTGCTGGCTGTGCAGTGACCCTGGGGCGGGCACTGCTGGGCCTCCTGCTGGGTATCTCTGTGGGAGCTGTGTGGAGCCAGGAAGTGGTGGGGGCACCTCTTCCCTAGGCATTCCTGCTGCCTCCGGGAGAATTCCAGTCCTCCTCCGCCCTCATCAGAGCAGGCTCCAGATCCCCCTGGCTTTCTGTCCTATTTCTGTGACTTGGGATGAGGTGCTTCATTCTTTGGAGCCTCAGTGCCTCACTTAGAGAATGGTACCAGTGCTTTTCTCAACAAGTTATTGAGGGGTTAAACGAGAGGATGCAAAAGAGCCTGGCATGGTGCCAGAGACACAGTGCCCCTCTTTCCAGGTCTCGGCACGTCTCACACCAGACTGAGCTGGACTAAGTTCCGTCTCCGCTCCACAAAGGAGAGGAACTGACTTTCAAAAATCTATAAACAAGATAACACACATGGGTTGTAAAGTCACAGGCTGTCAGAGGCTAAGCAGAGAAGATGTGAAAGAGACAGGCTCCAGGGTAGTACATAGGGGAGTGGTGGGGACTGTGGCAAACTGGAGCTTGTGAACCCCACCTAAAGCCACTGAAATGCAAAGGGAGAAGTTTAAACAGGAGGATGCTACACGTTAATGAGGCTGTGTGGGAAGTCCTTTTGAAAACTTGGAAATACCACAGTAAGTTGAATAGGAGAACTGGAAAGGTATATATTAGGTTGACATCTAAGCACTTGGGGGGTGGAATTAAAGGGGAGAAGTTAAAATTCCATAAGGTCCCACAAGGTACGTCACGAATTTGGTTCTGAGCTTCTTGGTGCCAAAGCAGTAAGGGCAACACAATCAGTTTCTCACTTTTCACTGTTTATGAGGGAAAAATACATAGCAATTCCTGCTAGCCAGCTCTGAAACACACCTTGGGGGGCTTTATTTAGGGCACTAAGGGTGGGGCGAGGGGCACCATCCTCTAGTGCAGGTGATGAGCAGGTACAGAGGAGTTTAAAAAAAAACCAATACATTTGACTGAAATTTGGTCTGCTTTTATTGCCATTGTACACTGGCAATTGTGACCAACGTCAGTGATGAAATTCTCCTCCATGAAAAATCCTTCCTTGGCCTAAGCTGTAAACAATCGTAGTATGGTGGAGTTTAATAATAATAATAATAAATCCTTCACGTTAGGACAGTTTTACTGCTTGTCCCTTAACAAACATTTTATTGTACACAGAAGTGAATTTGGAGAACTGGTTATAGAACTGGCTCTCCATACGTGGACCCACCCATACACATTTGTTTTGAATGTCAGGCTACAGAATTGTTTGCTTTCTCTGTGGGTACAGTTTGTACCTCCAACCTCCTGTGGTATTGCACATTCTTGTGCTTAAGAAGTAGATAGGAAATGAACAATGATGATGCAGTGATTGTAAAGATAGAAAAAGGTAACCTGAGTTCTTTAATTCAGCCATTCTAGATGATCACTGGTTTATTTTTGTTGAAAATTTGAAACAGTACAAGAGTGTGAGGTGTCATATTTTTCTTTAGTAAGTGCGTATTTTAGCTCGTGATGGAAATACTTTACTGAGTTTTGATAACATCTTTTAAACTGAAGCTTATTTTTTAATTATTTTAAAAAGACAGAACAAAATCCAGAAAGTGGATTTATCAATAAACTGTACCTTTTGTTGACATTTTAGCTTTATTCAAATGCTCTTATCAGTTACTGGATAATTGTTTACATAAATTGTTATTATTATGTCAGCAACCAAAGGATTAAAGTTCAAGCTGGTAGGCATGTATAATAACCACTGTGTGAATAATCATGCCTTTTTGTCTCAGGAATTTGGGGTAACTTGCAATGTCTTGCATTCCTGTGAAAATGGCAACTGGTTCATCATTTTTCTGAAGTTCTAAAGAAATTTCAAGTGGGGCACCTGTGTCAGCCATAAATGACATGAATTCAGTGGAGCTCAACTAAGAAAAATGAAAAGAGCCACAGAGGAGGCAATTGAAACCATGTCTGGAGATATTAAAAGTAGGTACTGCTTTCAAAATCATGTGTAGTTAACAAAATTCTGAATAAATGCTAATAGGCCTCTCTAAGTGCACCTACACTATTGTTACTCATTGCATTTCATGTTTCTTACGGGAAATAATTATGTTGTATGGAAGAGGTTCGAGTTAAAAACATCACCGGATATCAAGCAGTCTAGTTGCAGCACTGATTTGCTGTCTCTGTTTGGACTACATGGGCTGCGTGGGGGTGGGAGGTATCCTTAGTCAGGGGCCAAGCGGGGGCAAAATCAGCTACCAGGAGACCCTCTTCTTTAACTGGCTCCAACTCCCTTGAGAAGACCCTCTCTTTGGGCTCTTTTGTGATAAGGAGCAACACCCATGTAGCCTGGCTCAAATCAGTGGTATGGGCTGCTCAGTATCCTGTCTTCTGCAGCCTGGCCCTGAGGGGACAGGGCAGGGAGATCTGGGTGGGTGGGGGGTGGTGGCACCTGGCCCTGGGGTTGCCCAGCTCCAAGTAGCCCCTCCGTCCACCTTTAATCAGCTGTGTTTAGAGTGGGATCATCTAACAGAGGCAAACAGGTCCACTGCTTCTCCACAGGCCCTCTGGGACATTTAAAAAAATGTTTATTTCCTTGTGTGGCTGCATCAGGTTTTGGCTGTGGCTCACGGGCTCTCTAGTTATGTAACTTGGGCTCAGCAGTTGCAGTGCAAGGGCTTGGTTACCCCATGGCATGTTGGACCTTAGTTCCCTGACCAGGGATCGAATCCATGTCCCTTGCATCAGAAGATGGATTCGTAGCCACTGGACCACCAGTGAAGTCTCTGGGAAATTCTCATTAACTTTGTCAACGCACTTGGCAGCTATTAAATACGTTCCTTAGGCCCTGTCCTTGTGCTAGCCAAGCATCAGCAAAATCAGACACGATCCAGGACTGCCCGCATGGGGCGCGATGACATTCAGGAGCGTGACTGGAATAGGAGAAAGGGCAGAGGCAGTTCCAAGAGAGAGGCCGGTGGGTAATGGTCTGGGCTGTTAAAGCAGGGTGACAGAACTTGGCCCAAAGGGTCTCCCAGAAAGCTGGGAGCCTTTGCAGAATCCGAGACAGGAGGAGAACCTTGGGAGGCTGACACGCTATGTGACCTTGAGCAGGTCCCCCTGCATTCTAGGACTCAGAGGTCCCTCCTCTGAGAAACTGAAGCAGGGGGTTCTAGCTCAACCTCCCGGCCAGATGTGGTGGGGACAAACTAAGGCGATTGTAGAGCTCCCGCCCCTCCCCAGAGGAAGTACTGAGGGCCTGTTCCCAGGTCTCCATGAGACTCCCCTTCACTGGTGGTTCTTGACCCTGATGCATGGTACAATCAAGGGTTCAACCCCTACCTGCACTCAGAGACAGCCTTTCTGCAGGGACAGAGTTGACCTGGAGCACGTGGGTCTCTGGGAGCGAAACTAATCCAGACTTGGGATGCCTAGAGGAACAGACAAATACTGCGGCCCTTGTACAACTTCCTCAAATACAAGTCATCTCAGTGGAACTTTGGGGAGAAGCTGGTTAGCTCTTATAAGCTATAAATTGTCATTTTTATTGCTAATAATAATAATAACAATAATTCCTGGGCTTCTGCCCTGAGATCATAGTCCGTCTACAGGTAACTTTAGTCATTAACCCAAGGACTGGCCCAGCATGCAGATTAATAATTCAACATTCCTTATCCCTAGAGCCTCATTCAGACTATGCCCATAACCCCTGACTCATCTCTAGATTGGCACCTGTATCAGGGCCAATATTTCAGCAACTTTGGTTGTATCACTCAATTGAATCAACCCTGTGAGGGTTATCTCCACTTTACTGTGGCTCAGAGAAGGTAAGTGGCTTGCCTGAGGTCACAAAATGGCTTTTGTAAGCTCTGGCGAGCTGGGATTTGAGCCCAGATCTGTCCGAGTCCATTGTCCAGGTTTGCAAGTCTAGCATCTCTGCTAGTTGATAAAAACAGCTCTACCTCTGGGAGTTGTAGGTGAAGATGGTCATCTACAGAATTCTAAGAAACAGAATTCTAAGAAAAGGCAAGAACATAAAATAAAGGTCTTGACCTAACTTAGTGAAATAACTTATATTCAGTTACCGCCGAGTCAGAATTTGTGGAAACCCAGTCAGTCCTGCACCCAAATTGCCTGGAGGACTCTCAAGGTAGGGAGAAGCTGTTGAATTAATAAAATGCATTAAGATGATTGCACGAGAAACACTTAATCTACAGAGGATAGTACACTGTTTTCAAGTACTTTCCAAGGCACCCTTTTCCACACCAATAATTGATAGACTAACCTCAGATTGTTCTTATTTGTTCATTAACTTGAGTCCCCCACGGGCTCACTATGCAACACTTTATTAGCCTGGATTGAGTAATATATTTTAAAGTAATAAAATGACATTATTTTTAAATTATTTTTTAATGTGGACTTTCCAGCCATTGACTGCCCTCTCTGATAGGTCTGAATTAGTGAGTTTTAATTGTGTGTGAAGAAGCAATAAAATAATCATTACTAAGATGATGGGGTGCTTCATTCATGGTAGACACTGAACTGGGATGTCATGCGCATCGTACTGTTGAGCTTCACAAAAATCGCACCACATCCTGGGCGTCACATGCCCCACTTCACAGATATGGAACTCACTCTCTAAGGGATTAAACTCCCTGCTCAGGGTCCCTGGGCTAATGGGTGGTGGAGCCAAGGATGAAGTCCAGGCTTAACACCTCTTCTGCAGTATCCACTGATTGTGGTCAAGGGATGAGCAGTGGGTGGTGCTGAATGGGGCTGAGTTTTTAGCTCAGAAGACCTGAGTTATTAAAAATGGGAAGGTCAGAAATATTAGAGCAGAGAGAAGTCAGGACATATCCTGGCACCCTGAGGACTCCTCACTGTTTATATGCTCAAGCTTGGCCACCCCTAAGAGCCAGGTGGGCACACAAAGGTGAACAAGAAGTGGTGTGGATGATTAATTTTATACGTCAACTTGGCCAGGCTATGATGATCAGCCATTTGGTCAAACACCAGTCTAGATGTTGCTGTAATTATTTACTGATGTAGTTAACATTTAAGTTAATGAGTGAAGCAGATTACCCTTCATCCAGTGTATGGGTCTTATCCAATCAGTTGAAGGCCTTAAGAGCAAAAGTTGAGTTTCCCAGAAGAGGGAATTCTCAAGACTGCACTGTAGAAATGCTGCCCTAGTTGCCAGCCTGATATCCTGTGGAATTTAAATGGGAGACTGCAAAATTAACTCTTACCTAAACATCTGGCCTGTCAGCCTACTCTATGAATTTTGGACCTCCCAGCCTGTTACTATATGAACCACTTCCTTAAAAGAAATTTATTTCTCTCTCTCTTTCTCCCTCCCTCACTTCCCCAGCCCCCAGTATATATATACAGATACACATATGCACACATATATTCATATGTGCCTATTTATCTATCCTATTGCCTTTAATTCATTTTATTTAGAAAGCCCTAATACATGTGGAGATGTGATTCTTGCCCTCAGGAAGCTCACATGTTAGCAAGTTCCTGGGGGATCATCAGCAGAGAAGCAGACAATAATAGGAAACAGCCTAGGGTTTCAATATGATGGCCAGTTTTTGTGTAAGCAGTGGCAACATTGGGTTATGTGTTAGGACTTTCAAAGCAAAGACAATAGGGAGGGAAGTAGGCAGAGATGGTTCATCCACGCAACATCATCTATTCCCACTAAACCTGGATGAGTGGCGGTGAATACTTCCCCCCCCCTCCCCCCGAGTCTTAAAGGTTCTGATGTTTTGTTTTATCATTCCAAGCAAGTATTCACTCTGGAAGGGGCCTCAAAGACAATGAAATGCAACTCTTTCATTGTTCAGATAGGGAAACCATGTCTCTGAGAGCTTTTTATCAAAGTGACAAAGGTACCAGATCATGGTGACTGGCAAGATTTATCCACAGAAATAATGGCAATTATTCATACACATTTCAGTACGTTTTTCTATGGCTGTGATACAATGAAATACTGCCCCTATGCAACTGAGATTTTACCATACTTGACCATTTTGAGAAAGAAACCAAAGGAACTAAGGAATTATGGACTCAGGACTAGCTACCATGGAATCTATCTGAGCTCCAGGTCCACTTGGCACTGTCTCCCACAGTCACCCCTGGTCTCACCCTGGGAAGGGGGCCGGGCCCCGGGCAGAATCCACACCAGCAAAGTCATCTCCAGTCACAACCCTAGACAGGCTCTCTTTCTGGAATAGAAGAATTTGTAGCCACAAGAGTTGTAATCAAAAGAGCTTCTAATCATTTAGAAGACTTGGTTCCCCATGGGACTTCCCTGGAAGTCCAGTGGTTAAGACTTTGCTTTGCAATGCAGGGAGCATGAGTTTGATTCCTGGTCAGGGACTAGGATCCTGCATGCTGTGAGATATGGCCAGAAATTAAAAAAGAAGAAGATTTGGTTCTCTAGAATATTCCATGGAATTAGTTTCTCCTCTGGAGGCCTCTTATCACATAGCATTGAGCTCACTCTTGCTCTTACCTTTTATTCAGTTATCCCCTCTATAAAAAGACCAAATCCTTTAAGAAACTGTGGTTCGTGTGCTTTTGTCTTCCTCTCCATTCCTAGTGGAGAATGGTGACAGGAAAGTGGAGATCATTCCCATTTTACAGAGAGAGAAACTGAGGTGTAGAGAAGGGTGCAACTAGCTTCTGATAGTGCCAAACGGAGTGCAGAGAGGAGAGATCTGTAGGCAATGGTCCTAGAGAATTTCTGTCACTGTGGGTGGGCAAAGTACCACTCAGCCTGGCCTTGCAAAGTAGAACCAGCCCAGCTGCTCCAAAGAGAGCCAGGTCAGTGATAGGAGAGCGTGTGGACAGGCTTTAAAATCCCTTTTCCCCCTTTTTATTACAGTTCAGTAAGATCCAGGTGACTCATTTTGTGGTGATGCTGTGACCCTCTGTCCCCTTTCCGAGGGAAGTGAGGGGAGGTTATGCCCTAAGTCTATTCTTACTGATTCTGGCATAAAAGATGCTCTTCCTAGGGAATAAGGATTGTGGCCATCAAGCTGGGGGTATGGGAGAGACACCATCTGATTAGGTGGAAGGGGTACTTGGTCTGACTACCTGAATTTTCATCTCAATTATTATTTTTATTGCTAGCTGTGTGATCGTAGACAAGTCACTTAACCTCTCTGAACCTCGGTTTGTGCTTCTGTGAAATAATTACCCTTTTGGAGTTATCAGTAGTCTTAAATAAAATGATAAGTGTGGCCATGTTTTAGAGACTGAAAAGCATTGTACCCGTATTAGTTACTGTCATTTAAAAGATAATTGTATTTATTTATTTATTTGGGCTGTGCTGGGTCTTCTTTGCTGCATGGGCTTTTCTCTAGTTGTGTCAAGTGGGGGCTACTCTTTGCAGTCATGTGCAGGCTTCTCATTGTAGCGGCTTCCCCTGTTGCAGAACACAGGCTCTAGGGCTTCAGTAGTTACAGTTCCCAGGCTCTAGAGCACAGGTGCAACAGTTGTGTATGGTCTTAGTTGAGCCATGGCATGTGGGATTGTCCCGGACCAGTGATTGAGCCCATGTCTCCTGCATTGGCAAGTGGATTCTTTACCAATGACCCACCAGGGAAGCCCTATTGTTATTTTTAGATACGCCTTACAGAAGATATTTGCTAAAACCCGCGTTGGGGCTCTCACAGATGGTGCCCGCCATCCCTTGTATGTGACTTCTGCTTTGGAAACAGGGTGAAATAAACATACACAGCCCATCTTCAGACTATCATAGACCAGGGAAGGAATGAGTTTCCCGAAGAAAACCCCCAGCAATCACGTTCCCTGAGGTTGAGAAATGTGGGCTGTAATAGCTTTGCTATCATCAACACTATGCCGGAATCACTTCTGGGTAGAATTTAGAAGACGGGGGGTGGGGGGGCGGGGGGGAGAGAAGGAGAGTGCGGTGGGCACCACACCCACACATATGGTTCAAACCCAAGTTTACCATCGAAAATGACCCAAGAATTCTGGTAAAAAGAGTTGTCATTCAAGATCAACCTTGACTCATTTCTCCCACAAAGGAGGAAATGGAAAGTCAGCAAGAGAGAACAGACTTCATATCTAGGTGATCTTGAGTGCCCCATCTCTCCTCCCTCCCTTCTACTGAACTATTTCCCCCTTTCACCTCTCTCACAGCTAATTTCACTGTTAGAGATGCATTCTGGACTTCCCCAGCGGTCCAGACTCTGCCTTTCAATGCACAGGGAGCAGGTTTGATTGCTGGTTGGGGAACTAAGATCCATGTGCCCCAGGGTGTGACCAAAAAGTGAAGAGGAGAGAGAGAAGTGCCTTTCTCTGGTTATTCAGTCTCCGAGAGTTCTCTATTACAAATGCAAACCTGCCTGAGAGAGGTGACGGGTAAATCCAGACTGTGTTCCAGTTCAGGCAATCCCAGAGACTGCAATTGTTTCCATTGGGTACCTGAGGGAACAAAAGGGGTGAGTGGGGAAACGGAGATTGTAGTTCCATTTTCCAGATGAGGAAACTGAGACTTGTAGAAATAAAGAAAACAATTAGCAGTCTGAGGTGGGAGAAGGCCAAACCCCAGTTTCTCACTCCTTATTGTGTGTTTTCTTCAGAGTCATTCAAAGGCAACTCCAAGCAATTTGTCTTAGAGAAAATAAGAATCCATTGTCTTCCCTGTTCTTACCTCTGGGGCAACCCAGGCTATGTAGGCAGCATGTGGCCCCTTCTCAAGCACATCCATGCATAAGCTGGAGGGTAATCATGACTCCTCTGCCTGGTTCTAAATAATATAACTAGGCCAATCAGGCTCTCTCTCTCTGGAATTCAAACTGAGACCTAAGGGACGTTGCAACTGTATCACACTGGAACTCAGAGGTCCGGTAGACTCAAGGGTGGTGTGGCCATTATAGGGCTATAAACACCCCAAGTTTCTAAGAAGAAACCCAGGGAGCCAGTCAGCCAGGGGAGAAGGGAGCAGAGGCACAAAGAACCACGGGAAGAGATACCCAAGGAACAGTTCCAGTCCCTGAGCAAGGAAGATGCCCCAGTCCTAGGGCTACTGCTACTGCTGCTAAGTCACATCAGTCGTGTCCGACTCTGTGCGACCCCATCGCTGGGATTCTCCAGGCAAGAACACTGGAGTGGTTTCTAGGGCAGGGACCCTTAAATGTCTGCCCATGGGATTTCGGGGTAACCATGGAGCAGCGTCTGCCAAGATGCGTCTCCCATTTATACTCTTTCTAACTCTTTCCTTGCTATTTCACTGAATGTTGAGTTTAAGGGAGGCAGATAACTTTAATTTTCAGGTAACAACCTGAAATCAAGAGATGCCCCATCTGTGAGTGATACAGGAGTTACGGCATCCCATTGCTGATGAGGACACCCCAACATGCCACCCTGATACCGCACTGATAGTCCCTGAGCTGCTAGTATGCCGGAGGGGAACCTGGGGCTGTCCGGAGGGAGAAGGAGCCAAATGTTTGATGACCCTAAGAGTAAACTGACCACTAGTCATCATGTTGGTCTCTGAATATTTCCAGCCCCTGGACCTCTGCAGGTTATTGCAACCTGCTAGGGTTGCACGTCCAGGCCTCTTGTGTAGTGCAGGGCCATGAGACCTGATCTGGACAATGAGTTATGAGTGAAAGTTTTAAAGATCTACGGAGGCCCCTCAGTCTCCTGCCTTCTTTCACTGGCAACATTAAAGACAATGGCTGTTCCCTTGTCCTGGATCCTGGAGGAGGAAATAAGGAGCATCACCCACAGACAACCCAGTTCCAAGAAATAAAAATTGTTACAAGCTGTTCCACGTTGGGGAGTGTTTGTTACCATGATGCACCCTGGTGCATTCTGACTGATGCATTGCCCTTTTCCAGGGCTTATGCATGGCGTTTGTCCTGGCTCCTTTTGGGAAGGCAGATGAAGGGGCTGCTGTGAGCTAGGGCAACCTCAGGGACTGGTGACATTCCTTGAGTGTCTCCCCACCAGCCTCAGGGCCGTCCCTCAGGCTGTGGGACAGGAGTGCTGGACAGCAGAGGGCACCAGAGGCCTGTGTCTGCTCCCTCATCTCGGTGCCATCCAGGGTGTTGGTGTCTGGGGAGGTGGCCTTGGAGGCAGGTGGCACTCGGGCCCCAAGCAGGGGGCGATCTCGGGCCTGCTCCTCTTCCGGGGCACTGCAGTTGTGGGCAAGGGTCTGCATGATGCAGCCTCACCCACCAGTAGGCTTCAGAGAACACTGGGGAACAGCAGGCAAGGGGCCTCACTCACTGAGGCTTCTAGAGAGCGGGTCTTGCCCTCACCTCTCTCTCTTGGTCCAGACTCTGCTTTGGTTGTCGGACATCAGGCCCGGCATCAGGCTGGAAGGGGCAGCTGGGAGAAGGACGGAGCATGCTGGGCACGGCGTACACACAGCCGCCCACACGGCACAGAGCAGGGCGCACCAGGCCCTCCCTGAGGCTGCTGCTCTCCAAGCCTTGAGTCCCCCGGCTAGACTTCCATGTCTTCATCACACAGCTTTCGTTTGTGTTCAGGTGCAGCCCTGTTTCTCTTTTTGCTGGAAGGAGGAGGTAGAGGTTGGAGCGCGCAGGCCGAGGAGCCCAGCGATGGGAGGACCTGGGCCCCTGATCAGCGCAAAGAGCTTTATCCTGCGGGGCAGGCAGCTGTGTGGTGCCTCCAAGTCCCTCCCTGGGCCTCAGATTCCCTGGCTGTAAGAAAGAGATTGGGGCCAGGAAACTATGCTTCTGGGAGCAAGTTTTGCCACTCAGGAATGAGGACAAAGCCCAGCACTGGGGAAGGGGTGGGAGGGAGAGAAGAGAGAGCTACCAGGAAGGAAAAGGGTGCAGAAGGGGCTGGGAGGGGGAACCTGGGCCACTGAGAGTCACTAGCTGGATGTGACATTTTCCAGGAGCGGTTTGTCCACTTGCTTTCCTTTTGTGTTGGTGTGTTTCAGTGTTTACATTCCTCCAGATATAAAGACTGAAGTCAGGTCAGACCATTACATCTCACCTTGGCTGGCCCAAAGTCAAACAGAAGAGGTTGCCAGTGGCACCCAAGTCTCCAGCTTTCTTCCCAGCCTCCTTTCTTAACTTTTATTTATTTATTAAATTCCACCCCCGCCCCCGCACCATTTTTGGTTGTACTATGTGATATATGGGATCTTAGTTCCCCAACTAGGGATTGAATCTGTGTCCTCTGCATTGGAAGAGCGCAGTCATAACCAGTGGACAACCAGGGAAGTCCCTAGCCTCCTTTAGGCGCTGCTCCTCCCTCCTGAGTCTCCTGGCGCTGCTTCCCTCCTACTTGGACAGGGGATCTGGCCTGGTCTCTGGAACTCGAGTCAGGCCTGTCTTCTAAAAGGTCAAGCAGATGAACTCCAAGCCATGACCTTGAGGGGGATGAGGGGGTAGGGAACATCCCCATTAAGCTTTGAAATGCCTTCTTGCCCCTTTCCTGACCCTTACCAGCTAGTCAGGCTTCCAGGTGAAAAGGAGGCACCAAGGTTTCCCCAGCAAGAGTCCTGGAGCTCTGGAAGGTGCCTTCTGGGTGGGATTTCCCTGGAGAAGCACTGTCTCCTTCAACCCTTCAACCTTCGTTCGGTTCAGATCCTGGAAGGCTGGGGTGAGGCCCAGAGACAGGCCGCTTCCGAAGACTTCCTCCGCTCTCCCCAGTATCCGGTTCCTCTGAGCTCTAGAGGGAATCAGCGCACTGCCTGTAAGCGAAGTGCTACCTGTAAGCTATTCTTGTGCATCAGATGTGCTGAGACTCTGGTCTCCCACTAGCTGGTTGTAAACTGCTTAGGGCGAGGCAGACAGTTTGGGCATTTCTCCCTTCTCCTGACTTGCGGGTGCTGTCATGCTCTGTCCCTGGTGAATAGCTCTGTGTCCCATCAAGTCCACCCACCTGGGTTACTCATTCATTCATTCATTCTTTCAGACATTCATGGAGGCCCCACGGGCACAACATTACCAGGGACTAGACCCCCAGAGATAAAGGGGCAGAAGACAGTCCTTGAAGGGGTTGAGTTGAGTGGGTCTTGCGATTCAGGGTGCCCTGCATGTAAGGGGTCCCGGGGCGGGGCTCTCACGAGAAGGTGAGGTTTGGATTTGTTGTTGAGGGAAAAGCAGTAAGAGTTGGCAGTTGAGGGCTGGGAGAGAATTTTCCAGGAGAGCGGTGAAATGCATAACAAAGTTGGGTGTGTTCTGGGACTGAAGCATTCAGTGCTGCTGGAGCAAATGCTTGTGAGTAAGGATGAGGCTGAGAAGAAGGTGGACCTTGGATTAGGGAGGGCCTTGGGATGCAGATTAGAGCAGGCAGTCTAGCTGAGGCTGGTAGGCCATGTGGAGATGAGTGTTCTAGCTCAGAAAGGAGGAGGAGGAGGTCATTTAAGGCAGGCAGGGGGTGGAGTTGAGGAACAGCTCTGAGAGACACTGGGTGGGTAAAAGCCATCCAGCCAGATGACCACTGGACATGGTGATGAGGAAGAAGGAGCGGCTGAGGCTGACCTCCAGGTTCCTGACTCCAGCGGCTGACGTCTGGGGGCCACACCTCCCTCACCAGACTAAGGGAGAAGAGCAGCAGGTTGGGTGTGGGGCCTGAGGGTTGATTCAGGTATGGATGCACTGAATTTGGGATTCTGGTGGCCACCTCAGGAAAGGCCATCTCTGTACCAACAAGCATTTGGTTTAGAGTTTGGAGAACTGATGTGGGCGTCTTCAGCATCGGGGAAGTGTCTGAATCCCTACGGGGTCAATGAGATGATTAAAGGGGGATGAATAAAGGGAGATAAAAGGACCAGGTCAAGCTCTGAGGAGCACTGGCATTTAACAAGGGGATAGAGGATGCAAATGGGTTTCCCTGTAGCTCAGATGGTAAAGAATCTACCTGCGATGCAGGAGATCTGGGTTCCATCCCTGGGTTGGGAAGATCCCCTGAAGGAGGGCATGGCAACCCACTCCAGTAGTCTTGCCTGGAGAATCCTCATGGACAGAGGAGTCTGGTGGGCTGCAGTCCATGGGGTCACAAAGAGTCGGACATGACTGAGCGACTAAGCACAGAGCATGCAAGAAAGAGAGGGGGCAACAGAGTCTGAGGATGGTGTGATGGAGGTCAAGGTGAAGGAGGATTAACGTGTCCGAGACTAAGGCAGGGAAGCCGGGGTGGAGCTCTGGCAGGAAGGTCATTGGCACGCCTGGCCTGAGCGAGACAGTGGAGTGGCAGGAGTGGACGCTGGCTTCAAGCTGACCCCCACACGTCGGGCTGCCGTGTCCACCCTGCCTGCTTGACTCTGAACACAGCACTGGGCAATCAGTCCCTGGGGGAGCGTGTGGTCAGGAAAACTTTGATGAATGAATGACTGTGGGGTCGAAAAAGAGACTTCTTGTTTTAAAAATTGATGAGAATCGAACGGGCAAATCTATAGAACAAAAAGTAGATGAGTGGTCATCTAAGGCGGGGTCATCGGCTGGGACACTTGGGGTGAACTAAGGAGTGTGGAGCTTCTTTTTGGGGTCGTTAAACTATGAAAATTGACTGTAGTGATGGCTGCACAACTCTGTGAAGATATTGAAAGATATTGAGTTGTACACTTTATTTTTTCCTTTTTTATAATTAAATTTATGTACTTTTAATTGAAGGATAATTGCTCTACAATATTGGATTGGTTTCTGCCAAATGTACACTTTATTTTTATTTTTTTAAAAAATTTTTATTATTTTTTTGGACGCAGTGAGCAGCATGCAGGATCTTCTTTCCCCAACCAGGGATCGAACCCGCACTCCCTGTATTGGAAATGCAGGGTCTTAACCCAGTGAACTGCCAGGGAAGTCTCAAATTGTGTACTTTACATGGATGAGTTGTGTGGTCTATGAATTATATCTCAATAAAACTGTTTTAAAAAATATAAAGCCGTCAGGAAAAAAAAAACCCCAAAGACTGGTGAGACTTGAAACTTGGGCATCTCACCCCTCCCAATTCCTTGCCCCTAGAATGAGTCAGGATCAGAGAGGTAATGGATGGGGGTGGGGGTTTCTGGTCCTCATCTGGATCTGGAAATTATGAGCTAACTTGGGGAAAACATGGAGGACTGTTTGGAAAGTCACAAGTGCTCCCTGGCCAAGAGGTGAGAACTCCTTTTCTCTGGGGGCTTTCCTGTAGTTCCAGCCTCCTGGGTGACCTCTGGTGGTGAGCTGGGTGACCACAGATGCTGCAGCTTGCTGGGCTCTGGAGGCAAAGCTCCTCTCTTTGAGATCATAGCCCAGGTCAGCAGCCAGCATAGGGAACCCTGGCTGGGATTCTAGGCCAGGCTCTGCCATTAGCTCGTGTGAGATGGTCCTTGCTCTGAGCCTCCATTGTCCCATCTGTATAGCAGGGATTCCAATACTGCATTCACCTGGGTATCCCAAGGTTAAGATGGGATAATGGATGCTGTGAAAAGGAGGACATGCTGTATGTAGGCCAGAATTTTCTTCATTCATTCATGGATACATGCATGCATTTATTCAACAGAGTGACGAGATGTTCACTGGATGCTACAATTATGAAACACTACATGTTTGTGGGCAGAACAAGCCGGCAGACTTTGTGATAAGAGCCTGTTTCTGGCCGTATTTATGCCAGTTCCTCACTGTCTGTAGCAGAAAGGCAAGGATGGAGCTGATGGGCTGGCAGGCATCAGAGCTCCAGGCTGGTGGAGGCCACCAGCCCCGATGTTGCACTAGAGTCAGTAGGCTCTGTTGCATGGGATTCTGTGAGGCTGGGAATTCCTTCTCTCTCTGTTCTGGTGGGGAAGGGTTTATACTAAATTGGGTCTAGGATTGTTTTCCTGCTTTGTCATCTTGACACCAGAGGATGCCTCCTTTGTTATCTGGTAGCAAAGGCACATCAGTCTTTGACATGGGCCTAGTCATTGTCCTTTGTGCATGTGAAAGGATTCCAGGGTAGAAGGTGGTCATCAGAGGCAGCTGGGTGGACATAGATGGCTCCTGGATATGAATGTGAAAGACCTGGATTCAAACTGGGTAGGTGAACTTGGACAAGGCATTTACCTTGATGGGACTCACCCTCCCTTCTGTAATATGGGACTCAATATCTGCCCTATGTGCTTTGTGAAGGTAAGGTGAGGTTGTGAGAGAATTTTGAGTATTATAAAGAGGCCTCCTCCTCTACATCCTTATCTTCCATTAACATCAGTTCATCAACATTGTCATCATTGGCCCACTGTTTTGGACTCCATGAGATTCTTCCCTTCTTCTGATGGACCCTCTGTAATGTGTCTACTCAGTAGGACTTTCATTAATGTGTGTCCCCCACTTATCACTCTGTGGATCTAAATGACCGCTGAGTGGCTGGCTGGGCAAGATTTGCTGACTTAATGCCATGACTCTATTTTATTGTAATTTACGGAGGCTTCCCTGGTGGCTCAGATGGTAAAGAATACACTTGCAATGCAGGAGACCTGGTTCAGTTCCTGGGTCAGGAAGATTCCCTGGAGAAGGGAATGGCAACACACTCCAGTAGTCTTGCCTCATTCCTCCATGGAGTGAGGAACCTGGTGGGCCCCAGTCCATGAGGTCGCAAAGAGTTGGACATGACTGAGGGACTAAAAAAAAAAAAAAATTGAGGTTGTAACCCAAAGGATCTGGTGCCTCAGAATCTCAAAACATCAGAGCAGGAGGAAGCCTTGGAGAGCATGCACTCTGGGTGTAAAGAACAGGTGCATAAACGATTGCTTGGATGATTCCCCTTGAGTGTGAGCAGCTTTGTCGGTGATTCTGCCAGCCTTCTTCACTGAATGCTTCTGGAGAACCAAGGTGGGTGTGGTCCAAGTGCAGTACCCTGCAGAGGTGCATCCCATCCATCAGCTGGCAGCCAAGCAGATGTTCAGATTCGGGTGGACCAGCAGAAGTTTAAGAGGTGCAGAGGATCAGTGGGTTTTACAGATTAACCTCTGAGGTTTAACTATCCATAAATGACTTCAAGGTCCATTCTGTGGGTGGGAGAGGTGCTTCTCAGACCTAAGGCTGCCCTAAAAGGCAGCCAGGCTTGCCCACATCCCCTGACATCACGTCTCCTTGGGGGCCTCTGTGGCACCTGGAGGTCTCTCTTGTGGAGGGCAGAGGGAAAATGTCTGCTCCCTGGGAGCTGTGTTCTCCTCCACCAGACTCTGCACACTCTACTGGCCAGTGGACAGCCTTCCAAAATCAATTTGCTAAAAGCCAATTTGCCAAATGACTCCAATTTGCTGAATGACTCATTTGCCACAGGACTGAGGATTCAGTTTTTAAATTTCAGTTTCCCTCTGCCTTTGCACAGCAGTTTTGGCAGCAGAATTTTGCATGAGTGTAAGATTTTTAATGCCGAGCCTGACTCCAGCACTCAGGGCTTTATGTGGAAAGGATAGGCTTGCCCAGCCCCTACCCCTGCCTCCAAATCTGCCTCCGTCTGCTTTGCTTTCTGGGGGAAGGGGGTTTCTTTTCCAACACAGTGTCTGTTTCTCTCTTTTTGCAAGACTCCCCCATGTCTGCCCTTGAACACGGGCAGTAAGAGTGGATCCATGATGGAGTGGAGGCTCAAACCCTTCGGAGGAGGAGGCTCAGGACCCTGGACTGGGGTCATCAGAGGAATGGAACAAAGTGGTACTTCTTGCACACTTGGGTTTCTGATTTAGGATTCATGCCCTTGTTATTATTTATTGTCATTTTAATTCATGTTGCAACAGACATTGAAGTAGTATTTCTAAGTGAAGAGCTTTAACCTTGTTTGTATGTATATATTATTTACTTATTTTTGGCTGCATTGGGTCTTAGCTGTGGTGCTCAGGCTTGGTAGTTGTGGTACGTGGGCTTAGTTGCCCCTTGGCATGTGGGACATTAGGTCCCCAAACAGGGATCAAATTCGTGTCCTTGCATTGGAAGGTGGATCTTAACCACTGGACTACCAGGGAAGTCTCTAACCTATTTATTTATTAAATCTAAGAATTGAAATTTAGTTTAGAACCTGCTCATTGCTAGCACATAGGATCATAAAATCTGCTCCTCACCCAAAATGAGCAGCTTAAGATCTAGAGTTTGGTTTCCCAGGTGACTCAGTGGTAAAGAATACATGTACACCCATGGCTGATTCATGTCAATGTATGGAAAACCACTACAATATTGTAAAGTAATTAGCCTCCAATTAAAATAAAAAAAAAAAAAGAATCAACCTGCCAATGCAGGAGACTTGGGTTTGATCCCTGAGTCAGGAAGATCCCCTGGAGAAGGAAATGGCAACCCTTTCAAGGAAAATCCCATCGACAGAGGACCTTGTTGGTCTACACCCGTGACATCACAAGAGAGTCAGACATGACTTAGTGACTAAACAGCAACAAGATCTAGAGTTATAGAAAAAAAATTAGTTATTTCAACTCTTGATATTCTACAGCTATTTTCTATTTCTACATCTGTATCGATATCTGTACCTGTCCCTATATCTATGTTTATTAGTAGGCAATTCAGAAAAGCAGATTAATCCTGAATATTTTCATTTGTTTTGGAATGCCTGATACTTTCTATTGCCTGGTAACATTTGGTAGTTATCTTAAGCAGAACACTGTACAGGTGACCTCTGGGCATATTCATGAATTTCACCAAGTCTTAACATCTTCATCTGCAGAGTGGGGCTAAAAATGCCTCTTTGATGAGGTTTCTGTGAGCATGGAAAGAAATAATGGGTGGCAAAGTGCTGTAATCATTGATGGAGTTGTGCAGATGTTGGCTGTTAATATGGTTTGATTTCAAGGTGGGAAGAGCAAGTCCCAATGTCTGTTGCCTTTTAGAAGAGAGATGGTTTAGGCCAGGAGGAAAATTTGCCATGGCCAAGTTCAAAAGCAGAGAGCTCTTTCTTTGTTAAGATTCTTCATGGGCTCCTCACCCACCCAGACAAGATCCTTTGTTGCTATTCCAACCTCATCACATCCCCTCTCTTTCCCACACGGCTCTGAGCTCCAGCCACACTGACGCTCCACAGATTTCTAGACTGTCCCCTCCTCCTTCCTGCCTCAGGGCCTTTGCACAGTTTGTTTCTATTTTGCCCTCTCCCCTCTAAAGATCATCTTTAGGTCTTTGCTGAGATCTCTCTTCTTCTGTGAACTTTCTGTGACCCTCCCACAGGTAAACTCCTCTGGGCAAGTGTTCTCTCTTAGCACCTGCCCTTACTTATTCTTCAGAGAATCAGTTACAACAGCACTTAATTAATTCATTGTGTAATTATTTGTTTAACATCTGCCCTTTTGACTGATCTATAAACACTACGAAGTCAGAGGTTGTGTCTTGTTCTCTGTGGTGGCCCAGCATTTAGCACTGAGCTTGGTACATAGAGGGTGTTAGGTAAGCACTTTTGAATGAATGAATGAATGAATGAATGAATGAATGAATGAATGAATGAATGAAATTGGGACAGCAGGGCAGGGGAGGATGCTTCTCTTTTTAACTCATCCTGGCACTCCCCAGTAGAACTTGGTTTACTTTCCCTCTTCGGTCTGTCCCCAGTTCAGGTCTTGGCCTCTACTCTGGGGGCTGAAGTGTGTCTATCAGCAAACAATCCATGAGGTGGAACAGCGGGCAGCCTGGGGGGACACGTGTGGACTGGGAAGGAGGAAGACCTCATCCTCTGGTTTTTTACAGGTCCCTCACCTCTTTAATCCAATTCCTGGCCTTCAGCTGCTTCAGAGGGCAGTGAGCAGACTCCACATCAGCTCCTTCCCCACCCTTGTATCCCTGGATATAAAAATTTAAAAGAACATAAAACATATAAAAAGTAAGCGGAAAAAAAAAAAAAAAAGTAAGCGGATAACATATAGAACTGGTTATGCTCCCCTCCCCCACCCCTTTAAAAAATATTTTATAGAACCAGAAAAGGCTGGAGCTGAAATGAGACTAGTTCAACCTGATATTTATAAGACAAGGAGGCTCAGACCCCAGGTGGTAAACTGAGACCCCTGACCCACACATCATATATTAGCGGTGCATGCCTTTGGTTCAGATATATTGGACCTGATGCCTTAAGCCATTGTTAGGTGTCATGTTTTGGGGGGCAGTCATGGTCAATGGACAAGCAGTTGAGAGTCAGACCCCACAGGAATGGGAAGCGGGGCACAGCCAAAAATCGAAACAGCATGGGACTCCTCACAGCCTTCTAAGAGTTGTTCTCCCTTTCAGAGCCCCAGTTTTCTCATCTGTTGAATGGGATAATAGTCTTGTCCCTGGACCACTACTCATCAGGGAGGCTGTGAAGGGTTTCATGATGAGATAAAGGCTGAGCTGCCTGATTTCGGAAGTCACCCAGTAATTTTAGGTGTGCCTGCTGTGGAGCCTGGGAGGGAAGTAATGGGAGGCTCTTCAAGGCATCCAAAAGGGAGCAGTGTGGGAGGGGTCTCCCCCGGGGCAAGGGGGAGAGACATCAGCTTCTCTTGGGCCCCTCTCTGACTGGCCGCCTATCCCAGCCTCCCTGGGCCAGGCTGACTATTTGCGGACCCACCTCACTCAGAGTAACAAGGATTCCAAGCCCCGATGTCCAGCTCCATCGCTAGATTCCTGTTAGAAAATCCTATTGGGAGGAAACACACTGAGCTGTTCTCTCTCAAGAAGAATTCCACATTTCCTCTAACAATTGGTGAGGGAGTGAGGGAGCAACTGTGTTTCTCAGTGCCATGGGAATCTTTTGTCCTCACCCCTGATGTCTTGCAAGTCCTGGCCTTTGAGAGAAAAACACCGTCTTCACTCAGAATCACTAAGAGCAAACCTAGCTGTGCCCCAGGGCACATCTCCAGCCTCTCCTCTGTGATTAGATATCTGCCCTGATCATCTCTTCCTTCAGAAATAGCTTGAGTCCTGCTGACACCCCTAGACATCTCAGCAGGAAGGACCCATTGGCCTGGCCCCATCAGCCTCTCCCTCCCACCCAGCCTGGCCCCCTGTTCTCTGTAGCACAGGAGACAGGAGTGTGGTACTAGGGCCTGCGTTGTGGCACATCTTTCTCCCCCCTGTTCCACAGTCTATTCCCCCTTCCTTCTCTCCTCCCAGCTCCCCCTCCCCGACCCCCAGGAGATCAGTGAGCCAACTCATGTGTGAGGGAACAGTGGGAGTGGGCTGGGGGGAGAGGCCAATGGGGCTCCAGTAGTCAAAGCGGCCTTCCTGGAGAAGGAGGCCCCAGGTTGGGCTTTAAAGGATGGACAGGGAATGAAGAAACACTGAGGAAGAGGGATAAGCTGTAGAAGAGCTCAAGGATGGGTGCCAGGAGCCCAGTTTGAGACAGTGGTGTAGCGGGGGCTGTGGGAGGGCTGGGTGTGTGCCTGCGTGACCAGGAGAGACAGGCTAAGAGCAGGTTGGTAAGCCAAAGCCCAGACATTTTCTTTAACAAAGAAACCAGTGGTCCCCAGCTGCGGTCGCTTTAGCTAAATAAAGCAGTCACTGTGATTTTGAAACCACAGTGGGCTTGTTCCACTGTGATGGCAACTAATTATGGATTGTAATTGTTTAAACACAGGGAGGTGTTTTGACCTGAATAGCAACAGTGACAGGCCTCCTTTAGTGTCTTCCCACGGCTGGCCCAGGAGCCATGGGCCTGTCTGTGCATCCCCACCCTGCTCCAGATGTTCGTGAGGACAAAGGTCAAGCAGGGGGCAGTGTCCACCTAGCACAGGGAACTGTCTTTTCTGGATTGCCACGGGGCAGCCCGTCATGGTGGAGAGAGCTGGGAGGAGCCCAGTCAGTTCCTCATCCATGACCCGGGGTGAATAGCACATACCTGGAAGGGCTGTCATGGGCGTGCAACGAAATGCCAAGGGGAGGGTGGTTGCACGTGGAAGACACCGGAGGCACCAGCGCTGCAACAGCAGTAAGTAGGAAAGGAAATTAACTGACCCCATTATACAGATGAGGAAACTGAGCCCCAAGGGGAAGCTTAACTGAAGTCACATGGTCACGGGAAGAGAGCTGGGTTTTCAAAGGACTCTCCCCACTGTGACTTCACCAGTGTTTCCCATCACTCTGAATCATCATGTGAACAAATGACTTCTCCGAGCCTTGGCTTTCTCATTTGTGAAATGGAAATAACTCATACGTATCCAGTGGCTTGACTGGAAGGATGACATGGGATGATAAATGCAAAGCTGCCCAGCGCCCAGCCTGCAGAACATGCTTAGGAAGTGGTGGTCCTCCCCACGCCACCACCACTGTCCACCCCAGTGTGTGGTCATCTAGAATTCAGTCAAGTGGAGGCCCTCGGTGAGGCCTGCAGCCTTCCCGGCCCCCTGCGGACAGAACTGTGGTCTCTGCAGTGGGAGGTCCCAGAATTGATGTGAGGCTGGTGTTGCTCAGACGTGAACTCCTCTGAACCCTCCAGTGAGGCTGGGTTTCTTTGCCTGATCCAGTTCCTCCCTGACAGCTTTCAGATTGTATGAGTTTCCTCTGTCCGTCTTGTCCAAAGGCCCCGAGAGAATGGGGCTGCGGCATAAAGTGGCGTGTCCTCTTCCTGCCCTAGTATAACCCAGCGGAGGCCTGATCAATATTTCATAGGATCCGAGTGCAGAGAGCTCACTTTACAGCTGGAGAGGCTCAGAGGGGGATGTGCTGTTCCCCAGAGTCAGGACATAAAGCCATGTCTTCTGACCTCACTTCAGGCTCTCCCTGCGGCCTTCCTGAATTTTCAGCAGAGCTGTTCATTAGGTTGAGCTTCTGGCCCTCTGCTTGGAATTCTTCTCCTACCCTTTGCTTATTTTGCTCCCCTGTATTCTTTGGGCCTCAGCTTAAACATTATGGCTTTGAGTTCCCTCCTTGATCAGGTGGAATCTCTCTGCGTTTTGCTCTCACAACATCATCTGGGGCAGAGATTGCTGGTCTTCTCCTGATGTACATGATTACCTTCTTGTTTTATCAAATCCCAATTTAACAGGGAAGCAACATGTACAGTTAAAAGACTACTTCTCATAGCCTTCCTGACAGTTAGGAAATTGCTGTGTAGGGCTTCTAAGAAATTGAGAAACAGCTGACTATTTTTTCCTTTGCGTATTGCCATTTGTGTCTTTCCTTTATTATTTCTGGAACAGAGATGTAATGATTAGAGCTCTAGCAGCTATCTTGGACCTTTAGGTTAAGGATATTAAGGATGCTCATATGTTAGATCAGAAGCATAGCAAGAGTTTGGGTCCCTGAGGGTTTTATGGAAGCCATCACTCCAGCCCTGGGCTGCCTACTTCTGGACTTGTTTTATGTAAGAGGTAAAACCTTCGTTTGCTTTTATCACTATTGTTGAATTTCTATTCCCGGCAGCCAAATGCAATCCCGATTGATAGAACATTCTTTGTAGTGCTTATCATAGTTAATGCTAGCTATGTGCAGACCTTTTCATTATCTCGATCGTTAGACCGTATGCTTGATGAGGGCAGAGACTCCGTCTGCTTTGTTTACGCCTGTATTCCCAGCAAGCAGCACAGTGCATGACACTATTTGTGCCAGTAGGGACTTAACAGTTTTCTTGAATGAATACATTCCAATGAGTATGTGGTGTCTAGAGAGGGTCCTACAGGGCGGTTAGAGGAAAGAGTGGCTCTGACAGTGGCCTTTGCAATAATTATGAGAAGCAACTTTAACTGCTCAGGTTGCCAGGGACCACTTTTCTTTTCCTAGTAAACTGGCTGTCCAATATCATCATTTAAAAATATAATTTACATTTTTTCCCACTCTGTCTCTTTGAGGGGACTCTCCTATAACTCACTACCTATACTAGATAGCTACTTAAAAATACACCAGGTACAAAATACACAAGAAAGCCATTTTCCCCCCTTCTTGATCTTGCTTCTCTGAAGCTGCTTTTGTCACACAGTTTGGCTCATATAAAAATTGGTATCTTTTCCTCCCCTCCAATATCATAACAGAATCTTCCCATTTATTAAAAGCTTGATGGAACTATCATTTTTAGTGGATCATCCACAAACTGTTTTCCATCTAGGGGAATTGCTTGGCCTGCCCCTTGTTTGGCACTTTTAGGTGGAATGATGCTATGATGACCATCTTTGAGCCCAAACCTTTCCTGTGCTTAGGATGACTATTTCCTCAAAGAGAGTCTCAGAAATGGAATTATTTGATCAGCGGAGATAAACATGTCCCAATGGCATTTTGCAAAACAGGAGTTGGTGTAAAATTAAAGAGAAAGAGAGACTCAGTCCTTTGGCTTTTCTTTAGGCTCAGTTCCTCCAGCTGTAAACTGAGCAGGTCAGAGTACAGGGCTCCAGATCCCCTTACAGGATGAGAGTTCTGCGCTTGGTCGGGGATGAGGCCTCTGACATCGTTCAGGGCACAAGGTCATGATATGGGGCGGGAGGCAGAGACCTGGATATATCAGCCAGCACCTGCTGCTCATCCCACCTGGAGCTGATCCTGCCTGTGAAAGTGTCCCTGGAACTTTCAGATCCCCTTTCTGTGTCTTCCTTACCTTTACACTTTCCCCGAACTCCCAGCAAGCATGTACTTTACTGCAACCTTGACCCTTCCTGGGAGGGAGGAGAGCTTCCGATCCTCATTGGGTTTGAGGACCTGTGTGGGGTCTCCTATGCAGGTGAGGATTCACCTTTGAAGGCAGACTTTCCTGGTGGCTCAGATGGTAAAGAATCTGCCTGCAATGAGGATGAGGGAAGGGAAATGCCCAGATGTGATAGGAGGAGTTCTTAGCAAGATGGGAAAGGAAGTTAGAACTGGGACTGGAAGGAGTGAGAGGGAACAAGTGACTGTGGGAAGAGTCCAGGGCTGCTCCTTTCTCTGTCAAGGCCATGTGAACTGAACCGGCCCCAATTCCCTGCAGGCTGACCCTTCTTGTGTGTGCACGTTACAGGGTCTGGGCATGGGTGTCTGAGGAATGAACTCTCAAAGTACGCACTTTGGCCAGAGTGGCAGAGAGCTATAGGTAGAGGGGAAGGAGGGGCAGAAGGAGGAAGCTGGGGGTCCCAGTTGCTCATTTGTTCATTTATTTACTCATTTTTTTCACCCAATATTTTTGAAATCTGCTCTGCGTTACGTTCTGTGTCAGGTCCTGGGTGTTCAAAGATAGAAAAGAGAGAGATGGCCCCTGCAAAGGCTAGAGCACTCTGGGGAAATGTTGGGACCTAGGAAGGCAGTCGTAGCTGATGGGCATGGGTAGAGCATGCAGGCAGGAGGGATGGTGGGCAGCAGGCAGCAGAGAGAAGCCCTCCCTGCTGGAAGGAGTCTTCTTGGCTGGTCACTGGGCCCTGGGGGAACACAAGCCTGGGAAACATCACTTACACATAGAAAAGTGGCAGGTAGGACCAAACAGCAAATCACAACCTGATATGTTTGCTAGGGTCATGTCTATGTAAAAATACTACCTGTAGAAGGTAATATGCAAAAAAAAAAAAAAAAAGATTTTATTGCATTAAGGGCGAGACTGATGATTTGTTAGGTGCTTTTATCTTACTATGTTAATGGTTATAATCTTAGCATAATAAAATTGAGGCGTAGAACAATACTAAAACTTGTAGAGAAGGGAGATGTTTCCTTGAGGTTCCTTATCATGTAATAAAAGGGTACGCAATCAAAATAGGATGGATGAATGCCCTGTAGGTCTTCTCCTGCTGGCAGGGGTCAAGGCAGTGGGCAGCCCCTGAGGGAAGCCCTGATACTTCAGGTGGTCCAGCTATATTTCCACTGATCTTGAGGATTAACTGGCCATGATTTGTTTCTCTTCATGGGCAACAACAGCTAATACCCTTCCAGAGTTAGCAAAGAAAAAGCTGTGCCTGTGTTGTCACTTCTTATTCCGATCGGATGGTTGGTGTAACATGAGTTTTAGCTGCATTAGGGCTGATAGCACATCAGAATTTTCCTCTTCTGTGACAGGAAAATGGAAAAATGGGCTTACATTTGCTCTGTAGTCTTTAAAAGTTTGTTTGTGTTTTCAGCGTGTCTTTGGTGGGGTTGGGATATAGCTTGATGGATATTTGTTGAGTGACTAATTATTGACTGGTAGTCTAACAGCCTCTATTGAAGTAGGCTGAGCAAATACACCACTGAGTGGAACGTGGTGTCTAGGTTACACAGCTTATTCATCTCCTGATCACCGGGGCACACTGCGGGTTATTATTACCCAAGACACTCAAAGGAAGCATGAGAAATCTCCATGGAAATCCTAGGAGAGGAAGGTATCAAATTAGAACAAGGGTGGGGAAGAAGATGGGCTGAAAGGCTCAGTGATGAACAAGTTTAGTCCAGAAAACAGGCCATTTCTTAATAGGTGTCTTGGTCAATAACTGTTTGCTGCAAGAAACAGAGTTATTATAGAATTACCTCTCAATAATAGTAATGATAAAAATAATTTTTTTGGAAGGCTGTGAGGAATCTCAGTGAACCCTAGTGTAGGGATGACACCAGTCCCTGTGAGAAGCTCACGGTGGAACTACTGGAAAGTTACCAGAGCCCCAGACAGCTGCTCGCCTGTACTCCGTGTCCCTCGTTCTCTGGCACCTCGTGGTCTTTTACCTCAGTCTCTCTCATTTGGTCTGTTTTATTTTTATTTTTTCTCTGCAGACTGGCCTTCTCTAGGTCCAAAAATGTTCACCTCAGCTGGGACGTGATCTCTCAGTTCACGGGCCTGATATCAAGAGTCTAAATCCTAAGTCCCAGAGGAAGGAATCTGATTGGTCAGTGGCCAGCCAATGAGGTGACTCTGTTTAGTCAGGTATCTGCCTCTGTTCCAACAAGGGGCGTTCAGGCTCCCGTGGGTGGGAAGGTGTTCCTCAGAGAAGGGGGCACAGACCTGGCAGGCACATTGGCTAACATGCCTGCTTCAGGGGAAGAGTGGAATGACTTGGCTGTTGAATAAAATATTCCACCATGTGCACGATAGGCCCAGCACGCACTTTAAAAAAAAATGAAGAGTTTCTGAAGCTTAGAGTTTGGGTCATCTTAAGGGCCTACATGATAACTTATTTTTGAGGGGTTTCCCTCTTCATTTTCCAAGTCTTTGGAGAGAGCAGTTAGTAGAAAATGTTAATGACTAATTTTAGCAAATGACCATTTTGGTGCTCCCAGGCCACTAGGGCCAGCCAGAGCTAATTTTCAGAATGCCCCCTTGATGATTCTGGCAACTTGTTTAATATTGACCTAGAGACATGCCATGGGCCCAGATCCAGACATACGGCTAAGCCTAGATTTGCTTTACTGTGGACTAGGAAAAGCTGCCCCATTTACTCCATGTGGATTTCTCATCTGTGAACATTCTCTGGCTTGTCTGTTCTTACGTGGAGCTGTTGTTTGCAGTTGGGCAGGTGGTACAAAACCATATGAGGTGGCCGTGGTCATGATTCTCATTAAAATCCCTCAGGAGCCCTGATCCACATCACTTTCATAGTTTTGTTTCATTGCCCTCTGGAATGCTGGAGCTATGCCTTCCTCTTCTATCATCCACGTGATTTGTGCAGACCTGGCTACTGGTTTCTCTCCCGTGTTCCCTCTACCCCTCTGAGGCAGCTCTCAGGAAGAACCTAACAGCCATCGCCTTACACCCAGATATTTTCAAATAGAGATGACTGTAGTTCCTCTTCCGGACTTAGTTTAAGGCCCCTCACTATGGCATTTTCACCGTTAGTGCTGGTGATATTGCTAAGTCACTTCAGTCATGTCTGACTCCTCAGTCCATGGAATTCTCCAGGCAATACTGGAGTGGGTTGCCATTCCCCAGGGGATCTTCCCAACTCAGGGATCGAACCTGCATCTCTTCTATCTCCTGCATCAGCAGGCAGGTTCTTTACTACCAGCGCCACCTGGAAAGTCCAATATATTCACTGTTGGCTCCTGTTAAGGGGACTTGAATCCAGCTGGCAAGGAGACTGTTTTCTGAGGACCAGGTTGTTCTCAGTTCTGAACTCATGCCCAGGGGCTGGTTACTCCCCTACAACAAAGACCAGCCCCAAGGTGGAGGCTGCTTTCCTAGGCCTTCATCATCCCAACATGGCGGCTACATTAGCTTGTTCACGAGGGCCCTCTCATTCTAAGCTTCTGGTCCTAGTCTGCACAACGTCTGACACCTAGTAGGCCTTCACCTCACAGGAGCTTCGCTGATGGATGGATTCACCATCATACTGCTTCGTCACCAGAACTGAAGAAGCCTAGTCCCTGTGGGCCTTTGCCAACCACAGGGCTTGGCATATAGCCTGAGGCTGCCTCGCCATCATTTTTCACGGCCCTCTTCAAAGGTTAGCCTCCCCTGTAACCTTTTCAGTTGCTCCAGCTTCCCTGGAGTGTTGACTTAGGTGGAGAGCGGAGAGCGTGCTCCCTCTCTAACCTCTGTGTGTTTGCTCAGCAGAGGAGCAGGCATTAGGTCCGCTTGACTCCACCAGCACACAGGTTCCTCTGTCTTTACAGGACTGTCCTCCGGAGGAGGGGGCGCGGCTGGGGAAGGGAGGGTGCGGGGAGGTGGGGGGTGGAGTGGGGGCTGCAGCTTCCTGTTCTGCTGCCGGTTATCACAGGCTGTTCTAATGCTGCTCAAACAATATTGAGAATAACCCCGGCTCAATAGCACCAGTGTTAGGCTGCAAAGTCAATATTGGCTGAGCAAACAGGGTGAGTAAGGAGTTGCTATTTGCGTAGCTATGCGTACTTGTGGCTCCGGCTGCCTTGACAGGGCCCTTGGAAATGAACAAGAAAGGAGGTGGTGTCTGGAGGTGGAGGGGCTTGGGGGGAAGGGCCAGACCAGAGCTATTGACAGTTGGGGCTGGATCTTTCTTTGTTGTGGGTTGCCTGTCCTGTGTGTTATAGGGCGTTGAGCAGCGTCCCTGGCCTCCACTCACTAGACGCCGGTAGCTCCCCCTCCTCAGGAGTGACAAACAGAAATGTCTCTAGAGGTTGCCAAACGTCCCTGAGGGGCCATCTCCTTGTGCAGAGACCCAGTGGAGGAACGGGAGGGGGTGAAGGGTGAGGTCCTCCCCCTCTCCATCTCAGATGGCCAGTCTCTCGTGAGTGCCCAGAAAAGCCAGCTTCTTTAAGAAATGAAGCCACGTCCAAGTGCCTCTTCAGTGCAAGAGGCCTTTCAGCCCTGGCTGGGTGTCTGTGGCCGCCTCCTCACCCTTGCCCTGTCTCGGAACCCTCAGCGCTCCACCCTGAGAGAGAGGTTGTTGGACACTCAGATACTTTACATCTGTCTCTCTCTTCTTGAATTTCTGGCATGTTTCACTCTGGCCGGTGACCTTCTCGGTCACACCCGCCTATTTATAACACTCCATCCCTGGCTCCCCATCCTGCTCTTTGCCACCCAGGAGTTGACCTGTGCGCTTTTGAGTCCTACAAGAAGCCAAGGCTGGGCCCCCGGGAAGGGCACGTTGGCTACAGGGGCTCCCTGGGTACAGGCTTCTCTGCAGAGTCACCTCCAGGCTCGTCTTTGATCCTCCTTTAGGAGGTCGAGAGAGGAAGTGTTTACAGCCTGGGGCTCACTTGAACTGCGTCGGGGGCTTTCTGTGTCATAACCACTGTTCTTGCTGCTGGTCCTTAGGGCAGGAAGATGGTCAGAAAGCCCGCGCAGAACAGCTCTGGCCACGTCTGGCCATGCAGCCCAGCCTGGAGCCTTCTTCTCCAGGCTGGGGTCTCAATATGGCATGGCTGGGGTGGGTGAGCAATGACAATGATGACACCTGCCATTAAGTGAGCCTGGGGGGACATTCTCTTCCTGCATGTTGGTCCCTTTACTGTGATGGGAGCAGGAGGTGGAAGGCCATCCCTGGGCAGCCAGGATGATGTGGGTCCTGCCCACCGTACTCATTGGCTCTGGCTCCAGGGAAGTGGCTTCTTAGGAGGAGGGAAAGCTCCTATGTGCTCAGATATTTCGAAGGAAGGAAATATTTTTAGTTAGGAAGGAACACATGGGCAGTTAGAGCAGAGCCAGAGTTGAGCAGTTTCAGTGTGTTTAAGCGGCTACAGAAAGGTTTTTTTTTTTTCTTTTTCCGAAGTCAACACACACACTTCTCCTTGCAGCACCCCAAGAGAGGGGGCCTCGCTCTCATCCCCTGCCTTCCTTCCTCACACCTCTGTCCCTTAGATGGGACAGGAGAAGGGATGCGAGAATCTTGTTGAATACATGGACATCCCAAAGGGTGATGTCTCATAGGGCCATGGAAGTCCTTCAGAATTTCTCAGATCCACTGCCTGATTTCTTTAGAAACTTGGCCGGAGATGGTTTGGCCTGTTTCTGACTCCCTGCTCGTGTATTTCTCTTCCTGTTGGGAAGGTGGTGTGCAGAGGGGCTGTTTTTGGACTTCCTTAGTACTCCACAGGTTAAGATTTTGTGCTTCCACTGCAGGGGGCACCAGTTTGATCACTGATCAGAGAACTAAGATCTCTCATGCCACTCAGAGTGGCCAAGAAAGAGAGGGCAGGTGGCACTGTTTGTGGGTGGAAAAGCCTCAGGGCAGGTGGCAAGGGGGATGAGAAAGGCGGCTCTGGGTTCGGCATGATGGCTCCAGCCAGAGACCCTTGCTCTTCTCTCTCTTGCATCCCGAGATTCCATGTTAGATTTCAGCTGAGTAGAGGCTTTTACTGTTTAAAAAAGAGCAGTTGCACTTGTAGTAGAAAATGATTTGAATCTCATGCCAGGGGTAACTGAGTTCTAATCCATGTCCCTCCACTTACTGGCCATATTCCCTAAGGTGATCTAAGTGTTCTGAGCATGAGTTGTCCTGCCTGAAATGTGAGAGTAGTAACATTCAGCCCACCAGGTTGATACGAGAATGCAGTGAAGTGGCCTGTGTATCTGGTAATGGTGCTCAGTAAATGTCCATCCTCCAGGCCCCTCATGCGTCACCCACCTGACCCTGCCCAGCTTCACAGCCCAGCCTATGTTCAGCCCTGCAGGGAATTTCACTTCTCCAGCCCTCAATCAACCCTTCCTTCTTTGAGAGATGGAGACTAATAGAAAGAACATGGGGTCAAAAGACTCAGCTTTGAATTCCAACTCAGGCACTTAATAGCTGTAAGACACCAGGTCAGTGACTTAACCTCTCTGAGCTTTTGTGTCTTCATCTGAAGAGTGGGCCCAATACTACTTTCCACAGAGGTAACAAGACCTCAGGGCAAAGCAGTGCTTTAGAGAGGTTGGCATAATGGTGCAGATTTCTTGGCCCTACTGACCAGAGCTTCTGAAGCCATTGGTCTGAGTGGAGCCTGAGAATCTGCATTCCAGGTAAGCAGGTGAGGGCTTGGGATGTGGACAGCCTGCTGAGAAATGACATAGTGTGTGTGTGGCCTCAGCATCCCAAGGCCTCCCCGAGTGGTACCTATGAGGACGCCGCATGGTACCCCACTCTTCCGTCTAGGCGCTCAGGCAGAGCAGCCGGCAGTCTTCTCAGGCACGACTGGGTCTCCCCCTGTGGTGACATCACACTGCAGTCACCTCCTGCCCCACCCCCTCCTGTCCATGGCTGCAGCCATCGTCTGTGACGAGGGTATCGCCCCTGGGCATGTCTGCCACTAAGGCGCGTCAGGTGGGGTGAGATCCCAGGGAGAATGTGGGGCGGCTGCTCTGTGCAACCTGGTTTTACAGTTGCCACTGGGCCCTAAAACTACACAAAGTGCTAGGGAGGACCTCAGGCTAAAAGCTCCTCAAGGCCTCTGGCAAGCACCTTATATTACTGAAACTGAAAATTGTCCAAGGACTGGACAGGATGCAGACGCTGTCCCTTCCCCACTAGATGCCGCACTCCCAATGCAGTGTTCACATGCTCCTTTCCTGAAGCTCCGTGGAATCTCACAAGGGCTGATGCAGAGTTTACACCTTGTATGGCCTTGTGGGACTGGCTGTAACTCTGAGGGGATGGGCTCTGCAGGATGCTCTTTGCCTCCTCTCAGCTCCACCCTTTCACGGAAGCTCAGACGGCAAGGACACTTCTCATCTCCACCATCCCTGTGATCATATGCCCCTGTATTCATCTAGGGCTTTGGCACCTGATCATAGTCTTTCTCCTCCCAAAGGCCTGCCATCATCCCAGGAGCCTTCAGCATCCTTATGTGTGACGTCACCGACACCTCCTGGGCCTCCTAAACCTTTTCAGATCTGATGGCCATCATCACACTTCATGCCATCACTCACAACTTCAGTTCTACCCTAAATGCCAGGGATTCCCAAAGCTGGCTACCATCAGCACCACTTAAAGTTTATAAAATATAGATTCCCAGGTACCAGAAACTCCAGAAATGGGACACTGTATTTGACTTGACATGCTGACGATCAGCCAGGTTAGGAACCACTGGATCTTGTCATCCTCTGTTGTGGTGCTTCCTGGAATTCAGCCTGACAGCAGCCTATCCTCTACCCCATGGGCCACCTCCAGGTCCCTTCCTCACCGTACTAGGCCTCCTCCTCAAGTCTTCCAGGCTTCTAATCCTTCTCTTTCCTTCTCGCCCCTCAGTTTCCTCCTGTCTTAGTGTCCGTTGCATCAGCCTGGACTGTGGGAACCACATGTCAGGACTTGTGTACCCACACCCTGGTCCTTTATCCCTGCTTGCCTCTCACTGCCCCTGTCGATGGAATCAAAGGGCAGGCGTCTCCACTCTTACAATGCCCTGGAATTGCTGCATCACAAACATCAAGGAACCCACATCCCCTTGAGTTCTTTGGGCTGCCTGGCATCCTCTCCTGAGTTGTCAGCCCCATCTCTTAGCCCCCTCCACAGCCATTCCTAGCTTCCAGTGTTACCTTCAACCCCCCATCCCAGCACCCCGCACCTGGTGCACCCACTGTGTCCTGAGCAAGTCAGACAGGGCCCTTGCCCTAAAGGAGCCTAAAGTGAGGGACAGACGAGCAATCCTCATCAGTCTCTGGTTGTGAAGAAGGCCAAGTGCAACGCCGGGCTGCCTGCCTCGCAGGAAAGTGAAGCCGTTAGGTGGAACCTGCTTTCAACAAGCAGCCCCACTCTGCTTGCACACCTGCGGGGCCCACAGCCCCTGGTCTTCTTGCCTGTGTTCTCGCTGGAGGAGGAGCCCTTCCTGCGTCACCATCACACGCTCCCTCCTCTGCTTCCTGGATCCCCCCTCCCCTGCCAGGCCTGTCAGGGATCAGGTCCTCTCTCAAAAGTCCAACCTCTTCTTTCGCATCACCTCGTCCCTTTCAGCTCCATCTCTTCCATTTTTTTATTGGTCATAATATTAACTGTTGGCTGACCCTCATGCAGGTCAGTCTCATGGACAAGATTACTCACGAAGAAAAAAGGAAAGTGAAAGTTTTAGTCGTTCAGTTGTGTCCAGCTCTTTGCAACTCCATGGACTGTAGCTCACCAGGCTCCTCTATCCATGGAATTCTTCAGGCAAGAATACTGGAGTGAGTAGCCATTCCCTTTGCCAGGGGATCTTCCTGACCCAGGGATCGAACTCCAGTCTCCCGCATTGCAGACATGTTCTTTACCATCTGAGCCACCAGGGAAGCCCCTTACAAAGAACCAGCCATAAATAAAATGGCTATTTACCTTTGCTGGTGGGGTGGGGTTGGGGGGGCAGGTCGAAGGGCAGAGACACAGGAGCCTGGTAGGGGAGGAGAGGGTGGCCAGGCCAGAGCAGAATTGTTGTGTTCATGCTGTGTGTTCCAAGTTGAGGTGTTCATTCAGGGCACTGGAGGCTGAGGCAGCGACGCCATCCCTGAAGGTCATCCTGCAGTTTCCAAAATGGATGGTTCTCAAGATCGGGTCTGGAAGCTGTGTGGAACCTCCTGGAGGCTCGTGCTGACCCCTCAGCTGTGAGCAGGTGGGGGTGGCGCTGGCCGGGAAGCATCTGCAAAGCTCACATCGCCTGTGGGTCTGCCTCCAGTGCCTCCAGAGAAGAAAGTCCTCTCCCCTCCTTCACTTCCCAAAAAGCACATGAGGATATCGTTGGCAGAGCATCTCATCAAGACCTGGTGCAGAAGGGGAACCTGGGAGCTCCCCATTCCTGGGAGAGACTGTGCGGCAGGGTGGCAGGAGGTCTAAGTGATAATGGACAGTCCAGTGTGGCTGCTGCTGGGCAAGGCTGGGGTCTGAACTCAGATCTCAGGCCTTCACATCCTCTGCTTCATTTCCCAAACCACGCTGACCCCTGTCCAACATCCTATTAAAGAACTTGTGTCTTTCCTGCCTCTGCTTCTTGAGAATCGTCTGAAATCCTTTCAACCATCAGAGGATGTGAAAGGCTGTGGGCCACTGACTGTGGATGAAACCTTCATGCCCTTTCCTTCTTCTGAAAGAACACTTACTATAGAATCAAACTCAAACATCAGAGGTGTCAGTTTCCAACCTGTGGTTTTTGAGGTTCTTTTAGAAGCAGAATCCTTCATTCAAATATTATACATAATCCCACTCCACACGGTGGGTCGTGAGGGACTGCTGGGTACTCTGCTGACTGCCCCTCCTCTGTCCTCCCTGGGCAGGGGTGGTTACCAACAGGTTCTGGAAAACAGCAAGCAGAAGGGTGGTGGGGGTGGGGGCAAGATGCTTCCTATCAGCCGAGAGAATCCTGGCAAGTGGCAGAGGACTGTGGGAGAGAAGTGCCAACAAAAAACCTTTTCTAGGGCAGTGACCACATGTCTTTGGAAAGGAGTGGGGCCTTGAGGTGTAACATCTAGGATTGGAGCTAAAAAGACAGTTTTGTTCCTTTGGCTACATCTTTTCCTCGAATAGCTTTGGCCTGAGGACTGGGGACATTGTTGATGACCAGTGTCCTGGTGCGGGAGGGGCCTTCCTTAGGGATTGTCGGAGTCCACATTTTTGTTCTGTGTTCCTGCTTTAGCTCCTGCAGACTCCAACCAGGATCTGTGTGCATGTGTGTATTCATTCAAGTGAGAGAGACACTGGATCATAAATTTTTCTTCATAAATTACAAATATTATGCGATGTATTAACACTCTGGGCCAAGACAAATGTAATTTTGGATTATTAAGTCCACATGACAAATGAGTGCCTATTAATTTTTATTTATCTTGAGTGAATTAACAGGAACTAGCAATGGAAAAAAAATAATTGTCTTTCTGCTCCTTTGTAGGGAACAGCCGATTTGGAGAAAAGCCTAAGAAACAGTAGCATAAAATCATAGAATGTTGAAATTGAGAGAAACATTTATTTGCTCTCATTCAACAAACATGTATGGAGTATTTCCTAGGTCCTGGGGATTCAAAAGCAAACAAGAAACTGTTTCAGTCCTCAAGGAGCCCGGAGTCTTGTAGGGAGAAGGATTACTGGGGAAATTACAACAGTGGGAATTTGGTCAAGGAACATATGTTGTATGAGGTTAGAGTGGGCTCTTATTAATCCTCTTGTAGTTGGGGAGAAAGTCAAGGAAGGCTTCCTGGAGCAAGTTATATCTGCATTGGGTTTTGCTATATTAACAGGAGTTTGGCAAAAAAGAAAAAAAGTAGGGGAAAACACTTTTGTCAGAAAGAAGGAGAGCAAGGGTTTATTCAACTAGGAGATGAGCTCAGAAGCCAGCAGTCTAAAGATATTGAGGTAGATGAGGAGAGGCAGGGGAGGGGTCCAACCCAGAAAGCTGAGCTAATGATGGGTCAGGACTTTACCTTCATGATGGGGGGCATCCAAGGGCATGAAGGAGGGGAAAGGCCACTTTGTTGGTCTTATGGAGGACTCAAGGCTGGAAGCAGGAGACCCTGGTGGAAAGACTGCAATGGATAGAGGATAGAAGCCAGGCAGGGGCAATGTGAAAGGAGAAAGCTGATGAACTGTATTAGTTTCTTTTTGTTGATGTAACAAATCACTCCCCATCATTTCAGTCTCTGCTTCCGTCATCACTTCATCTTCTGTCTGACTCTGAGCCTCTTACATCCTGCTTACAAGGACAGTGGATATCCTACAATCCAGGATTCTCTCTCATCTCAAGGCCTTAATTTAGTCACATATGCAAATTCCCTTTTACCATATCAGTTAACATTCACAGGTTCCAAGGATTAGGAGGTGGATATATTTGGAAGGCAGCCTAGCACAGGATGCAAGGGATGTTGTGAGATGGAGACAATACATTTGGTGACTGACTAGGGCATGAGGGAAGCGAGAAAGGAGTGGCTGAGATAACCCCTCTGATTACTGGCTTGGGCAAGTAGATGGCGGGGCGACTGACTGAGAGAGAGAAGGAAGAAGTGCAGATTTGGGGAGCAGGTGTGGGAGAGGTGGACAGCAACGAGTGCTATGTTGAACACATCAAATCTGGGATGTTCTATGGGCTTTCAGATCTATGGAATTCAGGACAGGGGTCTGGGCAAGAAAGAAATCCTAGTCACTAATGTGTAGTTGGTAATTGAAATTGGGGACATGGATACAGTAACTCAGGAAGAACACAGAAAGAAACGTCTTTGAACTTTATGGTACATCAGAGTACTCTTGCCTAGAAAATCCCATGGATGGAGGAGCCTGGTGGGCTGTAGTCCATGTGGTTGCTAAGAGTCAGACACGACTGAGTGACTTCACTCTCACTTTTCACTTTCATGCATTGGAGAAGGAAATGGCAACCCACTCCAGTGTTCTTGCCTGGAGAATCCTAGGAACGGGGGAGCCTGGTGGGCTGCCGTCTATGGGGTAGCACAGAATTGGACACGACTGAAGCGACTTAGCAGCAGCAGCAGCAGAATCCTCTTGGGATAGGGTTGGTGGATTTAGCAAATGAAAACACAGGATACCCCATTAAATGTGAATTTCAGATGATCAACAAGGAATTTTTTTAGTATGTCTCCAGATGTGGCATGCACCTTTGGACATCCTAAATTTTATCTGCAACTCAGGTTTGAAACCTTGTTAACAGGCATTGTCATGGGCTCCATTTTCAAGAGTCTGGTTCAGTAGGTCTGAGGGGGGGCAAGGCCTGGGAACCTGCATTTTACCATGCTCCCCTGCAGGGTCTCACAGTGAGACCTGTGATATACACTGAAGGAGAGTGAAGTGGGGAGGGGGCTCAGGGGCCGACCCCAGGGATCGCAACACTTAAGGGTGAGGGAAGACAGAAGCCAGCAAACACATCCAAGGAGGGACAGGTGAGCAGGAGGAAGGTGGGCCTGGGGTGGTATCACGGGGGTCCCACAGTGGAGGCAGACGGGGTCCCGTGGGGTGGCACACAGGGCAGAGACCATCGGTTGCCATCTAGGGTCAGTGGTGACCCTGGCCAAGTGGTAGACTCCTCACCAGACCCTGTCTGGGCTCCCCGGAGTCGTCCTGCCGCTGTAGGGTGTTCCTGGAGAACGGTGACAGCACCTGGCAGGTCTCTGCTTCTCTGCCCGAGGGCTGTCTGTAGCACAGATTGACTGCAGGCAGGCACAACCTGGAGATGCAGGGACTGTCCCCAGGGCAGCTCCCACCACTGGGGGATGCCACAGGGCTTCAGCGTCCCAGCCTCCACACCCCTTGGGGTTCAGTCCACTCAGGTCCCCAGAGGGGATCCACAGCATGGCTCTCAGTTGACCACGGTGGTGACCAACTCCTTAATTCACCTCTTTGGCTTTTGTTCCTTCCCTGTCCATTCCTCCTAAAGCCCTCACTCCCGTCCTCACTTCATGGGATCACTGCCCAGTTATGTACCTGTGTCCTTATTCAGGATCTGCTCCTGTGCATGCTGTGTGCTTAGTCACTGAGTCGTATCCGACTCCTTGTGACCCCCTGGACTGTAGCCCACCAGGCTCCCCTGTCCATGGGATTCTCCAGGCAACAATGCTGGAGGGGGTTGCCATTCCCTTCTCCAGGGGATCTTCCCCACCCAGGGATCAAACCTGTGTCTCCTGCATCTCTGGCATTGCAGGCAGATTCTTTTCCGCTGAGCCACCAGGGAATCTCTGGTCTGTACTTTAGGGGGACCCAAACCAAGACTGTTGGAGATGACTGTTTCAGTGGGGCCATAGGGTTGATCTGAGGGTGATGGCAGAGTGGGTGGGGAGGAGTGATGGTCCTTGAGGGGGTTCGGAAGCAGATCTGTCTTCAGTGAACCCTGACTCCCGGGTCCCCCCTCCTCACCTGCAGCATCCAGTCCTTGGTACTTGTACCTGTATCCCTCCTGCAGAGCTTCTGGGGCCCCTCAATCCTGGTGGACGTTTCCCAGGGACAAACGTGCCCTCCGCAGACGTGCTGATGAGCAGATGCTGGCTACCCTCTCCCCACCTCCCCCACAGTCCTGCGCTTCCTTTCAACGCAGGCCTTCACTGTCTTAAAGAAGCAAGGGGAGTATGCTGTATTGAGCACTGCTGTGTGTCCAGCTCTGCCGTCTCTTTTAACTTTCACAACAACTCCATATTCCATATTGCAAATGGAGAAACTGAGGCTCAGGGAAACTGAGTAACCTGCTGAGGTCCTCTGGCTCAGTAGGGGTGGAGCTGGCATGTGGATGTGAGTCGGCCTCTCTAGGCTGGCTCAGGCCCATGACAGGTATTTGAAGATGGCACTCACACTCAGGGGCTTCGCAGGTGGCTCAGTGGTAAAGAATCTGTCTGCTGCTGCAAGGGACACGGGTTTTACCCCTGGGTTGGGAAGAGCCCCTGGAAAAGGAAATGGCAACCCACTCCAGTATTTTTTTGGGTTTCCCAGGTGGCACAGTGGTAAAAGTATCTACCTGCTAATGCAGGAGATGCAAGAGATGCGGGTTCGATCCCTGGATGGGAAAGATCCCCCTGAAGTAGGAATGGCCACCCACTCCAGTATTCTTGCCTGGAAAATTCCATCGACAGAGGTGCCTGACGGGCTACAGTCCATAGGGTTGCAAAGAGTTGGACACGACTGAGCACACACGCACACACCCCACACTGAACCATGCTTTTCCTTTCCCTGTCCAGGCCCGTGATCGAATTTTCTCTAGCTACTTTTTCAAGAAGCCAGGTTCTCTTGAGACAGGCTGAGACCTGGGCCCTGGGACCCTTTACTGCAGTGCTGCAATGCTTATATTTGGACACACCTCTTCTCCCGCAACAAAATACAAAGAAACTATATGGGACTAAAAATAGCTACGTGCAAGGGGCTTCCACAGTGGCTCAGTGGTAAAGAATCCACTTGCAATGCAGGAGACACTGGAGATACCGGTTTGATCTCTGGGTTGGAAAGATTCCCTGGAGGAGCGCATGGCAACCCCTCCAGTATTCTTGCCTGGAGAATCCCATGGACAGAGGATCCTGGCTGGCTACAACTCATAGGGTGGCAAAGAGTTGGCCCCGACTGAAGCTGCTTAGCACACAGGCATGCGCAATTAGGGCAATTTCTGGGCAAAAGATACAAAGAGACCAAAAAACCAACTGCCACTTTTGAAGAGCCTGGAGCAAAAGCTGGGTACTGAGCATGTCTTCTGCTCACAACCCTTTCTAAGGGATGGGCAAAACACTTAAGTCACCCCTCTGGCCTGACCCTTGGACACACCCTTACCCTCACCCCATATAAGGAACCAGCTCACCCCCTACTCGGGGAGCAAACCAGCGAGGAAATCTGTTGTTTATTCTTACTCTGCCCTGCTGTAGCAGGAGGCCCAGTAAAGTCTTGCCTGCATTTCTTGTCTGGCCTCTAGTCAATTTCTATTCACTGGGGAAGGCCAGAACCCTGGTCAGTAACACTCTGACCTCTCACCTCTTGGGTGACACTCTCAGCCTGTGTTCCTAGTGAAATGGTAATTTCCCAAAGGAGGTCCATAGCCCAGACTTACCAGCTCTGTTGGCCTGAACTCTATACCTCTAACTTCCACTGCTGGATGGCATTCACTTCTGAAGCATCCCTGAGTGGGCTCACGTGATACTTTGAGGCCGCCTACAACCCTTGGGTCTTTTTCACAGGGACTGTGGCCAAGTCATGATGCTCCTGGGGTTGTTCATCACTTTGAAGCCAAATGTGGGCATTGACATTTGTTAGGACTGTGGTTTTCATGGTTGGGTATAATATTACAACAAGGTAAGAGTGTGACAGCTCCTGACCCCCACTTCCATCCACAGAGCCCTCTACAGGGTTTTGCTAAAACTCAGTGTGGTCAGGCCCCACTCTAGCTCAGGATCCCCAGGGTCTTTCCATTCCTGGAGGATAAGGTCCAGAGAGACCTTCAGAGGTCTGTTGGCCACAGTCACCCACAATGTTTGAGGGGCTGTCAGAGCCTCCTCTGGGCATTTGGACGTGCTTTTCCCTTTGCCTGGGGCCCCCTCCCCACTCCCTGTCTCTGGCTAATTCTTTCTCTTCCTTCCACTATGAGAGCATTTCCTCCTCTCAGCAGTTGTCCTTGATATCTCTCTCCCCACTCTTACCCCAGTTGATGGGAGTGAGTTCCCTTGTCCCATGTTGTCAGAGCCCCACCTCTTGTCTCAGCTCTAGGGCCTAGCCCTGAGTCGTGAGTCACAGGTCTTTCTTGAGTCCTCCAAGCCCTAGTCTTGACCTTGAGGACACAGAGATCAATGCACCATGTTCCTGGGTTTGGAGGAGTTTACCATGAGATTGAGAGGCAGGATCAGGCCAGATGGCCTGGCCTGTTAAGCCCAGATGCTCTGGGAAGTAGCCCAGGGAAGACAGGTAGTCAAGGAGGGCTTCCTGGAGGAAGACATGTTGAAGTGGAGTTTTAAGATCTTGGTAGGATATATGATTATTGAATGATCATTCTTGCCTGGAGAAGTCCATGGACAGAGAAGCCTGGCAGGCTACAGTCCATGGGTTTGCAAAGAGTTGGACATGACTGAGCACACATGCAGGCACAGGAAACATGAGATCAGAGAGGGAAGGAGGAAGATGTTTTCCCAGCTACAGTCCTGAGGAAGCAAAGCAAACTTGGACCTGCAGGAGGGTTCCCAACAATCCTGCACCAGCTTGTTTTACAGATGAGAACAGGGAGCTCTAAGCGGGTGGAGGGCTCACCGAAGGCCACACAGCACTGGCCAGAGTCTGGGGTATAGTAGTTACTCTGTATAGAGGCAAGAAAGGGCTCATGCGTGACCACAGGAGTGAATAAGTGAGTGAGTGAGTGAATCAATGAATGATAGGACTTAAGCCCAACAGGTCTGGCTCTCAGCTCAAGCTCTGGTCGGTCCTGAACCAGGGCATCTGAATTCTCTCCACCTCCATAAGAATAATACAATCCTAACGATCGGGAGAATGAATTCTACTGCTTTCCCCTGTGCTGGATATGTCAGTTGCTTTCAGAAAAGCCATCTCTTTCCTCAGCCCATTCCTCCGAGCCAGGAGCCCACAGGTCACACACTACCCCCACTTCTAGAACTTTCTCTAACTGCTCCTGGGGCACCACCTCCACAGCACACCTCCCTTTTGAAGATGTTGTTTGGTTTTCCTGCCTTCACTTCTATCATTTTCTCCAGGAAAATATTTATCTTCCCCTTACTTTAATCACGCCTCCCAGGTCCAGCAGGGAGGCCTTGGAGGAGAATTAGTCCTGTTTTTTGTTTGCTGTCCTGGGAGAACAAACAGGCTTGTTTGACTTACCTGCGTTTTCCCAGTAGGTGGACCCCTTGGAGCAAACACGGAGTAGCCTTGCCTCCTGCCCCTTGGACCTGAGTTGACCTTGGAGCGTTTAAATCATTTAAAGGGAAAGAAAGGGCTTCCCTCAAGCCAGGCCAGGGTGGGTCAGGCCATTCTTGCTGGTTCACCTCAAAGCACATGTTCCTATCTCTGTATGAGGTGCCTGAGTTGGGCTTGAGGACCTCTTGAGGTTAGGAAGCATTCCATCTTCTACAAATAGCAGCCTGACCCTGTAATACCTCAGTGGACTGAGGTAAGAGTGAGACTTCAAAATGAAAAGGTTCTAGAGATGAGGGGTGGGGTTGGGTGGACGGGCTGTGACCAAGAAGAAAATGGAATTTGTGGACGTGCAAGGGCCCTGGGTCTGGAGCCAGAAAGATCTGGTGAACTTGAGTTATGGGTAAGCTCCTTGTTATGCGTGTGTTGCTAAGGACTGAGTTGATACTTCATTTATTCTACACGTGTTTGGTGAGCACTTCCTCTGTGCCGGGTATGAGGAGGTATCAGTGAAACAAACAGGTGATGGTCTCTACCTTTGCAACAACATTCCAGTGGAAGAAGTCAGGCAAACATAAAACATAAGAAAAATAAGTAGCAAGTGAAAAGAGGGCTGAAAAGTCAAGCAGGATAAGGATGAGAGGAAGGTCTCATAGAGGGGAATTTCAGTATAAACAGGGTGGTCAGGGTAGGCCTCCTGGAGAAACTGAAATTTGAATAAGGACTTGAAGTAAGAGAGGTGCTTAATTCTAGGCATGTTTGATTCCAAAGCCCGAACTCACAAGCCTACACTCCCTCTTTCCCAGATGAGAGACCAGGGTGTTGGACGCATAATAGTGCTTGGTGTTTGTGTGTTTCACTCCCATCCTTCTTTCTTGTAGGGTCTTCTGGGCACTCATCCACTGGAGGGGGTGGGGTGGTGGCAGACATGAGTGCAGGGCTCATACTTAGAGAAAGGTGTGGGCAAAAAGTGGTGGGGAGGGGGAGTAGGCAGCCCCCGAGATGGTTCACCTTGAGGGTAGAGTTAACTCTGACTGGGGAGAGGAGTTAACCCCGAAAGGGATGGGTCCAGCTGGGAAGGTAAGGTTCAGACAAGAATGTTCACTGCTCTCTGTAAATTTGTCCTGGAGACAAATGAAACAAACACGCATTTATTGAAAGCCTGCTAGGGGACCAGTGCTTCAGAGTGGCTTCCCATATATGTCATTCTCACAACAGTTCTCTGAGGCAGGGAATATTATCTCCATTTCACAGCTAGGGATACTAAAGCTCTGAAGTTGAAAAGCTTATGTGCTTCTGACTGTCTGGGACATAGATCTGGACTTGTCTGATTCCTCAGACCAGTCGCTTTTCACATCACTGTCACTATCAACTTCCCCATCTGAACAACCACCAGCATCACTGTCATCATCACCATCATCATCAACATTACCAAGAACGTGAGCATCGTTATCACTGTCAATACCACCAAAGTCTCCATCTACCTCATCTATGACATCCCGTCAATGGCCCCATGATCACTGGCAGCTGGGGCGCAGTCTGATAGGTAACTAGGCTTTGGGGAAATCAGATCATCTCTCTCAGCTTCAGCTTCCTTATCTATGAAATGGGATAATCGTATTTCCCTCGGAAGGTAGGAGAGATGCTAACTTCAGTCTTCTGTTTCCTGCATCCGACTGAGACTGTTCTTATCGAGATCATCAATGACCTCCGCAACTGTCGTCACGATACTCGCCCCCCCCGGGGACTTGAAGGCAACTGACCACTTCCTCCTCTTTTGCTTCTCCTAGCTTTTATGACACTCCTTGGTTTTCCTTCTAACTCACCGATTCCTCCTCTTTTGCTGGCTCCATCTCTTCTACTGGACCTCTAAATGCTTGAATGTTCCAAAGCTTGGATCTAAGACCCCTACTGTCTTCATCCAAATTCTTCAACTGCTTCCTCCCTGGTCCATGCAACCATCGTGACCCCCTGGGGAACACTACGACGACCCTCACATGATCAGGGGACGGCCAAGGAAGTGGACCCTAGGGTAGGCTGTGGAGCCCCTCTGAGGAAGGAAGGCCCCTTTCCAGGTCCATCGGGACAAAAAGCAACCTTCTCAAGGAGGAGATGTAGGGCTAATCCTGAGCAGAAGTGTTTGCAGGTAGTTTGAGGGGCCTCTGCCTCTCAAATCTGCATGCCTTTGACTTTTCTTGATCATTTTGTCTACACTGTCTCAGGAGATCAGAGCCCTTGGGCTCCTTCCTCCCCCAGACATGTCCATCCTGAGATGCCAGGGACAGAACCTCTTAGAAAGTGGCCCCCACCATCCAGGGGGCGGGGCTTCCCATTTAGCAGAGAACTCAGCAGAGAGCTAAAGAGAGACCCCCAGTTAGTGGCTGGGGATATTCACCAGGACTCTTTCCTGGAAACTCTGAAATAGCACCCCTTGGGGGGCTACCATTTCCACCCACACGTTGGCCCTATCCTGAGACAGATGGTCCCCATTGGGCTGTTATGCTAACGAGCAGAGGTATGCTTTTAGGGCCTCTTGGCCTCAGGAGCATGATGAATCCGATGCCAGGAGAAGCAGATTGCCTACCCCTTATTTTGGGGGCTGTGGGTGGACGGCTTTGAGAGGAGCTCTCTTCCAAGAATGTGTTTTCCGTTTCATCTTCAGGACGCGATGCACTTCACTCTGCTCTTTTGAGGCTGACGTGAGTGTGAGATTGCTTGGGGGAGCAGGGGTAACACCTGGGCTGCCTCCGCCCTCACTGTTCACTGGAGATGGGGGGGTGGCTGAGTCACTTTTGGCATCATCCTTTGTGCCCTTTGCTTAGGGCTGCCCCACTGGAAACACTATGGTCTGCTCCCCTCAGTCAGATTATTATTCCTAAAATGGCTTGGTGCTGTTGGGCCATTCCCTGGTTCTAAAACAACCCAAAATCTCTTGTCACCCCTGGAATAACGTCTTTGGCTTCAGTTTCGCCTTCAAGCTCCTTACCATATGGCCTTCATCAGCTTTTCCAACCACATCCCCTCATTCCTTTTCCACCAAGGTCTTCCCTCCAGGCAGACAGCTCTGCCTCCTTTCACAGAGGGCCCCAGCATCACAGCTCTCCCCACACCCAGTTGTGGTTCAAATGCCCTCTCCCATCCCCTTCTTATCTGTCTAAACTTCTTGTTTTCCCAGACCCCAAACTTTGGTCCTGCCCTCTCCTTCCTGGTCCCTTGACTCATTCACTCCTGGCCCCACTGGACCACCCATGCCTTCCATGGGTCAGTCTGACCATCCATGACTTCCCCCATTGAGGAGGGTTATTTACAAAAGGGGTCATTTACCGAGGTGCTGTCAGGGATGGGAGAACCATAGCGGGTTATGCAGCTCCCTAGGGCTAGTCACAGTAGGGCTATGGCCATTCCTAGGCCTGCAGAAATGAGGGGAGGAAGCTGCTCACGACACTTGCAAGGGGAGAGTCCCATGGAGAAAAAGGGGTTGTGAGTTTCCAGAAGAGAGGCAGTCTGCTGGGGGAGAGCTCCTGGGGAGTGAGGAGGAGATTGAACACTTAGACCTCTGCCTCCATTTTCCGGCCTCCTGCTGGGGCGTGCTGTTGGCTGAGGCCATGAAGAATCCAGAGGGCAAGGGCACCCATTCTGTAGTCCCCATAAACCAGCCCCTCCAGGACAGGCCACTGAGTGTGGGACAGCAGAGAGGAGCCTGGACTATGCTTTATACCTTAGACTTCCAATGGGCAAGTGGTGAAAATGTTGAAAGTTACAAAGAGAAAGTTTCTTCAGATCAAGCGATTCAGCTTCATTTTACAGATGGGAACCTGGAAGCCCAGAGAGGATTGGTGCTGGTCTGGGACCACACAGTAAGGGAGTGTCAGGGATGAGCTCAGAGTGAATGTGAGCCTCATAGTTCATTAATAAGTTGGTTCCTTGGAATCACATATTATTAATAATATGTTAATATTATAATATAATAATAATAACATATTATTAATAATCACATATTATTAATCACATAGTAAATTACATTATAGGATTCTGAGTTGAAGTCTTACTGGCTACAATGACCATGCTTGGTAACCAGTGAGATGCCCTAGTTGAGGGGGAGTCTATTTTTAAGGGCTGGTTGACAGCTCCCAGGGAAGAGATTCATCATGAAGGGAGAGGTCATTAACAACGCCTTTGACCCAGCTGTTAGTGATCAGAGGTTCTGGTTTCTCAAGCCTGTTCCATACCTTGCTCCCCGGACACATACTTGAGACCCATGGAGGATAGTAGGCGTGTGTGTGTGTGTGTCTGTGTGTGTGTGTGTCTGTGTGTGTGTGTGTGTGTCTGTGTGTGTGTCTGTGTATTTTAAGGGGAGGCTCTGCAGTAGAATGTGATGGAGCTGTTCCATTAAATTCTGAGACACCTTGGATCCCAAGCAGTGCTGCAGTGGGACCCCTACAAGAGTGCACCCCACAAAACAGAGAGAAGACCCTCTTTTACCCCAACATACCTCACTTTGTTTTAACTCTCCACCCAATTTCCCTCTACTTTTTAATGAAAAATTAAAGTAATTGTAGTGTTTCACAATTTTGAGACATTCATATATATTACTCTTTTACACAACATGCTTGTGATAGAACCAGGGCAGGGATCATTGCATCCAATTGTCTGACGAGGAAATGAATTCAGGGAGGTCAAATAAATGGTCCAAGCTCCCAAATGTGGAAAGTGATGGAACCAAACAGCGGGCTTGACTCTGAAGGCCAGGCCCTTTGGATGGGACCACATCTGGTCCCCTCCCTCCACAAACACTGCTTTTTTCCCCCATATCTTCTCCTATTTTTCCTCTCCCTCCTTCTCCAGATCTTCCTTCTCCTTATCTCCGTCCTCTCTTCCCCATCTCCCCCTCTCTCCTTTTTCTGAAAAGTCAAACTTCTCTCCAGTCCAATACACCCAAAGCATTGTTTCAGGGACTTTCTTGCTTGTTTCTTAATATTAAGGGTGACTACATGGATCTATTTGTTGGCAGACCCTCTGCTTCCATGGAGAGAGCAACGAACTGGGTGTCTTTCTGCTTCTTGTACCCGCCAAAGTGTTGTTTGCAGACAATACATAGAAATTACAGGCAACATAAGTCGTTAAGCAATCTTTCCTTGAAACAATTAGATTCTGACATCTGCTTACTGTTTAATTATCTTCTGACTGAGGAAATGGAAAAGTTGACAAATAGTTCAACCCAACAAGAGTCAGGTTCCTTTTTTTTTTGTCTTTGTAAATGTGTTTACAGAACACCGATCTGCCAACCTCTCCTAGTCTCTCTGGGGCACTGGTAAAAAAAACATAGGCAAATATTTATATTCCATGAACTCAAGATGGTTTTCATATTGTTTCCATGTTTAACTGATTTCAAATGAACAACAATGGCCCTTAATGTGGTTTACAAGAATTTGCCATTAATTTTCACTTAAAATTGGATCCAGCTGGTATGTATGCCTTCCCTTTATTCCAGTTCTTAATGATTTGCCTTCCTAAAACATGGGCTGCTTCCCACTGGCTGATTGGCACCACAGTTCAGTGGGGGCATCCATCTCCTATTACATGTGAACAAAAATGAAGTTCAGCAAATTGCTCCTATTTCAGAGCTTCTTGCACATTGATTTGAGGCAGGCGACTGGGGAACCTGGGTGAAGGCCTTGAGAGTGAGCCTGACTTGGCACACCATCCTTTCCTGGTAGAAAAGATGCTGGCTCCAGCTCTCCACAGGAGACAGGGTGGGGTGGCCAGGGCATGCAGGAGAGGTTCAAGGTCTCAAAGCATTTAAAAAAACTTCCTGTTGTCTTTCTATCTTGGTTTTTGAGTGCCTCGGTATGATGTCCTAGGTTCTTCGTGAGGTTTCAAGTTTTCCTTCCCTTGGTCTGAAGCATTGATGTGAATGCTGGCACAGAGATGGACCTGGACAAAAAGAGGAGTTGAGCCAGAGGAATAGGATTCTCCACCTGGGGGATGTCATTTAACCTCAGTTTCTCTTGGATCAGTGTAACTAGATAATTGTGTATTTTTGTAGGGTATAAATGTTAAATTGGTTGGAAAGTTGGGAAAAATAGCCTTAAAAGGGAGATAAGGCCCACCTATGAATAAAGCATGGTGGGAGTGGGTAGGAAGTAGGTTTCGTGTTCATATTAACTCCAAGAGAAAGTAAGTTCCTGGAGTACATCTTGAAAGATGAAGTAGCTCCTTCTGAACTCAGTGACAAAGAACTCCCTGACTGATTAGCAGTGTCTGCCCTGGTTGCTGGGAATGGAATGGCAGCACCCATGCCAGGTATTCACCTTTCCTGGATTGGATGAGCTTCAGAGGACCTTTGATTCTATTTTTTTGTGATAACAAATAATTGCTAATCTCTCTCTCTGGAGGTTGAGATCTAGAGAGCCAGACTATGAGGCCTAAAGCAGGGCTTCTCAAACTTGAATGTGCACACTTGAATCTTGTTAGAAAGGAATCCGTAGGTCTAGGGTAGGGCCTGCATTTCTAACCATCTCCCGGGTGATGGCGATGCTGTTGGTCTGGGGGCTGCACTCTGAACAGTGGTGGATCCAAGGCAGCGCTCTGGACCTGGGGCCGTGCCCCTTCACTGCAGCCTTAATGGCTTCCGCGTGCAGCCGACGTTCATTAAGCACCTTCTGTGTATATGCTCCTTTCCAAGGATTTTTCACAGATCATTTAATTTATTCCTTCAGACAGCCTTTTGATGTTGGATAGATTATTTCCCACCCACTACCCACTTTTTTTTTTTTTTTTTTTCTGAGTTTTAAGTTATTTTGCAGGTGCAGTGGGTTTTACTGCTTAGCCCAGGGTCTATATAAGGCAGAGCTGGGACTCACCCCTGCACCAGCCTGGCCCTTTGAGCGCCTAACACAGAAATGTAATCGTAGGACTAATGGTGCGAGTGCCCTCAACTCAAATGGCATAGCTCTTGGAGCTGTGCTAGGGTATTGGCCTGATGCCAAATGTGCCCTCAGATCACATCAGAAAGCCAAGTTCTGCTTCGGTGACCACTGGCTCCACCATTTTAGATGGTCATTAAGGCTGGCAGGAAACATCCCGTGATTCTGGGTTCCTGGGAAAGAGCTCTCTTTGACCTTATGAGGGTTTTGGAGCCAGACAGACCCAGGTCGGAATCTAGTCATATTATTTGACCTTGAGCAAGTTGCTAAACCTCCCTGAGTGAAGGGCCTCTCACTTGCTAAAAGAGGATGGTAAACATTCTTGCCTTTCAAAGTTGTTGGGAAGATGGAAATTAATAATGCAGTAAAATGGATGATATGGTGCATAGTGCAGATGGAATACTCAATTTCCCTCTTTTGCCCTTCTGAAAACTATAATGGTTTAGTTTTTGCTATTCACTGCACAAATATAACCATTTTAGATTCTCTTTCAATGCCATGGCATTATCTGTAAAACTGGGTTCAAAGTAGAAGTTTAATGTGGCACCTCACCCACATACAATAAAACAGGAAACTGTATTAAGCACTAAATACCATTCTTTCCTGTAGAACAACAACAAAAAATAACTATTTAAACAAACGTCAAACTTATACTCTAAAGTAAAACATGTCAGCACCGCAAGATATTCAGTCAACACAGACAAATTTGAAAATGAGAAGCGAACTTCGAATGTCTCTGTTGCGACATTAGCAAAACCATCGATTTTCGCAACTTCTGCTGCCTTGTGTCTGCAGTGAGTGCTGTTATTTCTGTTAAACGTTGTTGTCGCAGTGTTCCTTAAATAGTTCCTAATTGGTTTTAATTTGGAGAAAGAATGTTCTGCTTAAGATACAGGGGCAGGGATTGTCGAAAATAAAAGGAACAGATAATATTCTATGGAAAAACATGTAGACGTGTTGTACCATTCTTTATACTCCCTTGGCAAATATGTGGATATTTTCAGTTTTGTCGGTTTCACTGGTTAATGATTTTTACAAAGCAGTGGTTTAATTGGTAATGCTTCTAATGGGTCACTGGGACATTTATTTTTCACTTTCTGTGTGTTCTTCACTGTGGACTTTTCACCCACGTGAATTAATTAGCATGGCAGAAAAAAATGCAAACAAGTCAGCCATTGCATTTAGCCCTGAAATTTTAGGTCTATTTAGGTAATTAAGGTTATCAATTAACTTGTGGGAAAAGGATAAGCCTTATAAGTGAGTGAAAGTCACGCTCAGTTGTGTCCGACTCTTTGTGACCCCATGGATTATACAGTCCATGGAATTCTCCAGGCCAGAATACTGGAGTGGGTAGCCTTTCCCTTCTCCAGGGGATCTTCCCAGCTCAGGGATTGAACCCAGGCCCCATGCATTGCAGGCGGATTCTTTACCACCTGAGCTACATGGGAAGTCCAAGCCTTATAAAATCTTTAAGAAACATTGCTGACAATCAAAGTACCCTCATACAACACTCAGCAAATAAACAGGTGGAAGCAAATGATGCAAAAATCTTGTTATCATGGTATTTTGGCACAATATCAGCCAAAGCAGTTTTTCTTTTTTAAATTTGAGAAATACAGTCAGAATTTTTTTCACCTGTCTTTTAAGATATTATCATAGTTCTGTATGTATGAATGCATGATTCCATTAAAGAATTCTGTGTCCTTTCAGCTAAGGGAGCAATATTAGCTCTGCTAGCCATGTCTCAGCAAATGCCAACTCAGGTGCCCACATTCTCTTAGCTATGAAGGCAGCAGAGGTCACCATGCTTTCCTAGGAACTGCTGTGAAAGTGAATGTATTTGTTGCTCACTCGTGTCTGACTCTTTGCAACCCCATGGACTGTAGCTCGCCAGGCTCCTCTGTCCATGGAATTCTCCTGGCAAGAATACTGGAGTGGGTTACCATTTCCTTCTCCAGGGGAACTTCCCAACCCAGGAAGTTCTGAAGACTGAACCCAGGTCTGCTGCATTACAGGCAGATTCTTTACCATCTGAGCTGACAGGGAGGCCCAGGAGCTGCTGAGTACGGAGAAGAATAGCCCTAGTCTCATCACGTGGAGCGTTTCAGGCATGCCCTACTCTGTTCCAGTGGCATCTGGCATAAAATATGTATTAGAAACATTTTTTTCCAAACTGAAGTAGATCTGAATTATGCAGGGGAGAATTGACAAGTACAGTGATCACAGTGATCTATCTACACTTAGGTACTATGTAATGTGTTCTTGCATTGGCTTAGCCAATAAGATACAAAGAGGCAGGATTTGAATGTTCCTGTCTAACAGACTGAAGTATATATTTATGACTCCATAGGTAATTGGCTATGGGATAGATAAGCTTGAATATTAATGGAATTTTTCTCATTTGATTGTCACGGAAGCCAGGGAGAAAATCTACTCAACTAGAGCTTTGTTTATTCACCAGTGGTGTCATGTGTATATAAAAGCCAGGTGTGTGGTCATCCAGCTACATCATGAGACTCGTAAAGGGCTGGTTCCATGGACACTTTCAAAGCACAAGGGACCCTGAAGTAGGGCCTTATCCTAGTTTGACATGGGTCCCTTGGCTTCCTGCTCTCACAGTTCTGACTCCTAGGATGAAAGCCTCCCCTGCCCGCTGGAGCAGCTCCAGCTCCCCTGACCCAGAGCCCCTCTCCAGGGCCTCGCCATCCTGAGCAGGACTTCGACTGTCCTGCCTCTATTCCTCTGTCTGGTCTTCTGTTTTCTGAGTTTCTCTTCTCTGCTGCATCCACCCAACTTATCCTTTAAGACACAGCATAGACCCTGTATCCGTCAGGGCTGGCAAGTAACTGACAGATGAGGCGTCAGACAGTACACCTGAAGAGCGCTAAAGAAGGGACCACTTAAGGGGGAGGCTTGGGCTCAGGGGAGGAACAGGAGCTGCGGCAGCCCTCGGGGTGTGCTGGCAGCAGGGAGCTGCTACCCTCCGTGGCTGGAAGGGGCGAGAGGAGGGAGTGTTTACTGGAAGCCCGAGAGAAGCACCGTTGCAAGTACGACTCACACCTTCACTAGAGGAAGCTGGTCACTGCCAACACTCCACCCAGCAGAGAGGAAGCCAGAGGAGCGTGGAGACCTGCTCCGTTCTTCTGCTCCGCTGTGGTGCGGCTTGGTGGTGGAGGAAACCATGTCCTCCGAGCTGCCTTCAGAGGTCAGAGCAGGGCGGAGGAGGCTGGAGCCTGGACAGGGAGTGCCCTCGCCCTCTCCCAGGGGAATCCAAGTCAGGAGGTGGCTCTCTTGTCCCCGCCCGCCCGGGAGCACGTTTGCACCTGGAGGAACTGGAACACCTTTTGGTATTTCCAGTGTATCCTGTCTCCCCATTTACTCCCTGACATGGGCCCCTTCACTTATCCTTTGTGCTTTTCTCATATGGAAGCAACCAAACATTCTGGGATTTCTTGGTCACATCAGTTTTGAGTGTTCTGTTCCTTTGTTGCCTCCCCAGGGCATCTGCACCTGGGCCTGGGATGTTGGTGGATATTCAGGTAAGGCTGAAGATTCTGAGGGTCCTGGGCCTGGTCTGGGGAGATTTCACCAGACGCAGCAGGAAACCAGAGCACAACGGAAGCTAAGTTCAACTCAGGAGAAGCAGTTGGTGTGAGGGGGCAAGGAGTGTCACCAAAAGCCAGGGATCAGAGAGAGGGGTTGAAATGGGATGTGAGTTGGGAACGCAGGGCCAAGGGGGACCTGAGCAAGCAAGTCCCATCAGGGCGACATCTGGAGGGGTGGGGAGGAGGTTTGGATGCAAGGTTAGAGAGGGTGCCAGAGCTGTAGTCTAGACCTTGATATCCAATATGGCAGCCACTGGCCACGTGTGGCTATGTCCATTTAAATTAACTAAACTTTGCTAAAATTAAAAATTCAGTTCCTTGGTCTCATTAGACACATTTCAAGTGCTCTCCTGTGTTGTTCAGTGCAAGTTAGAACATTTTCACCATCATAGAATTTTCTATCATACCGCCTGCTCCAGAAGGTCCTGGAGATTTTAGAGTCCCAACAATGCCAACCTCTCATAAACCTGTTTGTTTGCTTTGATCTGTTCATATCTGCCTTACTATCACACAGACCTGATTTCAAATCTTCACTTTGCTAGTGAGTCAGCACGTGATGAGTCTCGAGTTTTTCATCTAGAAAATGAAGATAATAATAGAGGACTAGCTTGATTGAGGATTGAAAGTTGTCTTAAATGGTCAGATGTGCTACATGAGCTGTTTAATAAATTTCAGTTCCCAACCTCCCTTGTGACAACAATGCTGCTAAAATCGTTAAGAGCTTTGTTTATTAAGATCTGTTTCTGCTGGCGCTGTGCTAAACATTTTATTGTGATTGTCTCACTTAATCCTCACAATAACTCTGTAGGCAGATAGCATCATTGTTCCCATTTTGCAGATAAGGAAATGGAGCCTCAGAGAGATGAAAGCATTTGCCTGATGTCACGCAGTGGTGAAGCTGAGTTTCTGTGTTCTTGGTTAAAACGGTCACACATTGTTCTTTGCCGTTTCCTATGTCTTATCTAACCAACCAGGCTGCTAAGAACATCATCTTGGGCTTCATTTGAATCCTGCTTCAATCTAGCATGAGGCCAGACGGATGCTTGGTTGTTAACTGACACATCAATTTTGATAAACTGTAATGAAAACATTTATAATTTCTTCAGCCCTGATTATTGACTTTAACATTCTCACCACCACGGGGGTCTTGAAAACAAATCCAGGAACGCTCAGTCGTTGTCTTTAATTAAGGGCAGAGCTGGTAGAGGACTAAAATCCAGATTTTAGGAGCACCATGACCTTGGATGCAGAGGGAAGAGATTAGTTCTTGATTGAGGAGACTTGAAAAACCCAGAAAGGAAGAAGTAAGACCATGCCGGGCTTTTGAATATAAGCAGCTGGAAAGTAGAATCTGTGTCCTGGGGAAATTATTCGTACTCTTGGAATTTCTGGTTCCTTAACTGAAAGAGACTAAGCCCTCCCTGCCCTGTGGGTAGTCTTGAGGATTGAATGGGAACTTAGGACCCATAACTCAGGGATGCCCTCAGTAAACATACTTTGTTCCCACTCCAGAGAGCTTCCTGCTCACCCTGATCTTTCTGTTGGGGAAAGGGAAGGAACTCATTGTCTGTACCACACATGTTCAAGGAAACTGAAGTTGTGTCCTGGGAGTTATACAACTGATGTTAATTTCTACCTTGATTGGAAAGTCTCTTATTTCTTCCTTAATTTACTAAGAACTAGAACTGCAGAGGGACAGACCCCCAAACCTCATCACACCTCCTAGCCTCCCCCAGAGTTGGATCCTGGCTCCCTACCTCCCTGTGACCACGGTCTGCTTGCCAGCACCTGGGTGATGGTACTGGGGAGGGAGGCACTGAGATGGTCTAAAGGATAGAGAACAGCATGTGGAACCCATGTAGGACTGGGGTAGGGGGAGGTGATGAAGACTGGGAGGCTCCCGGGGCAGCGAATCCAAGTTTCTCTGCAGCCTGAAGTTAGTGACATCAGCCTGAAGAGAAACCTGAGTTCACTGGTCTTTCCCCACCTCCTCCTCCAGTCTCTCAACAGGTTATTTCCTCTAGTGAATCCCATCATGAGCTGTTTTTCCCTGGGTTATTATTTGGGGTCTGTGGGGGAATTTTGACTACCCTGGGTGGGAGTCGCCACATTGTCTGAAAAGACCATGTTGACTAAGTGTTAGATTCAGTGGCATTATCTCCAAGCAGGTCGGGTGTGGCAGTTTGGTGTGGAAAGTTCTGATTTTAGATTCAGATTTCCCTGGGCTCCAGTCTTGGCTCTCGTAGGAGCTGGGTGTCAGCTGGACAGGTCCTTCAGCTCTTTGATATTTTGGAGCACCAGCTCTGTATTGCCGACTCACAGAAGCTATACCTTCTATCTTCACAACAGGCCTGATGTGGGTGATCGTATTCCCATTTTACAGATGGTGAAATTGAGTCTTTTGGAAGCGAAGTGACTTTCTCCTTCCTTCCTTTCCTCCCACCCTCCATCTTTTCCCTTCCCCTCTCTCCCTTCTCTCCTTCCTTCCCCTTCCCTCCTTCCCTCCCTCCCACTTCCCTTCCCTCCCCTCCTTCTTCCTTCTCTCTTCTTTAATTTTAATTTTTACTGGAGTATAGCTGCTATACAATATTGTATCCTTCTCTACTGTACAGCAAAGTGAGTCAGCTGTAGTCTACATGTATCACCTCTGTTTTGAATTTCCTTCTCTTTAGGTCACCACAGAACATTGAGTAGAGTTCCCTGTGCTATGCAGTAGGTTCTCATTAGTTATGTATATCTTACTATATCCCTCCTCCTCTTGATCACTCTATCACTCTTCCAGATACATTTTGAGTGCCTGCTAGTTCCACCTACATCATTACCTTTAAATATACTTTTGAGTTCAAAGACCCCTACTTGGGCTACTTAATGGTCTGTCCCTGAGACACATTGTTCTCCCCAGGGAGTGGGATGGCGCTCACTGGAAGGTAGTCCTGTCTGCCCTCTGCAGAATCAGGCACGGGTGCTCACAGCCAACTGCGTTCCTTCCCACCTGACTCTGGACCCCTGTCCAAAGTTCTACATCCCCCATGGGGGAGAGACTCTGTGGTAAGTCCCTCATGGAGCTATGGCCCCTGGTGTGACTGTTGTTTTTCACTAGGCTTGACCATCACCCAGACCCCCTTGGAGCAGGAGATGAAGGCTTCATGTGGACTCAGGCAAGGACCCAAACCAAGGCAATGGAGAGAGACGGCAGGGAGACTTTCCAAAGCTGGCGTTCTTGACCTTTGTCTAGTCTTTGAGAATGTTCTGTTTCGAGGAGAATCTAATTCCCGAAGTGGATTTGGGGTTGAGGCTGAGGCTGAGGGGCTCAGGGAATGTCAGTGAGTGTTGACTGCTGGGCAGGTATAGGCGAGCCTATGAGGAAGGCTTCATTCCACTAGCTCCTTGAGTGACTGCAGAAACCCTGAAGTAAGGTGTGCTGGGTTTTTTATCTTTTTAAATTGAAGTAGAGTTGAGTTTTAATATTGTGTTAGTTTCAAGTATACAGCAAAATGATTCAGTTGTACATATATTTCTTCAGATTCTTTTCCATTACAGGTGATCACAAGATATTGAATACAGTTCTTTGTTGTTGCTGTTGAGTCATTAAGTCACGTCTGACTGTTTATGACTTCTTGGACTGAAGCACTCCAGGCTCGTCTGTCCTCCACTCTCTCCTGCAGTTTGCTCAGATTCATGTTCATTGAGTTGGTGATGCTATCTAACCATGTCATCATCTGCCACCCCCTTCTCATTTTGCCTTCAATCTTTCTTAGCATGAAGGTCTGTTCCATTGAGTCGGCTCTTCACAGCAGGTGGCCAAAGTATTGGAGCTTCAGCGTCAGCATTGGTCCTTCCAATGTATATTCAGGGTTGATTTCCTTTAGGATTGGCGGGTTTGATCTCCTGGAAATTCTTGTTGTGTACGTATTTTATCTTTTAATCTCAAACGCCTAACCTATCCCTTTCGCCATCCCCTTTAGGAACCAAAAGTTTGTTCTCTATGTCTGTGAGTCTGTGTCCAGCTTGTGAAGAAGCTCATTTGTATCATATTTTAGATTCCACATTTAAGTGATACCATGCAATGCTTGTCCTCTTTCTGACTTACTTCACTTCGTATGATAATCTCTAGGTCCATCCACATTGCTGCAAATGACATTATTTCATTCTTTTTTTTTTGGCAGGGTCATATTTCATTGTATATATGTAGCACATCTTATTTATCCATTCATCTGTTGGTGAGATGTGTGTGTGTGCGTGCGTTTTAAACATCTACTGGCAAAAGAGTAAAGAGAAAGTTCTAGGATCTCCTCCCTCTCCGCATTGAGGAAAAGCTGGGTGTAATGGTCCTTCTGATCTTCACTTCTGTAGCACTTTAGCACCAGGAGGCACTTGGAGGTTCTCAGCTGATTGGTCAGCACTCACAGAGGGTGCTATTTCACCTTCACACTGGGTTGGTGGGAAGGAGCTACAAATCAAGCTCTACTCCCAAACCGGATGAAATGCACACCTAACCCCACACCATTGGTTTCTAGGGGAACCGCCCTTCAAACTTCCTCCTGCCACAGCCCCATTTTCTAACAACCTCCACTTATGTTGGCAAAGCATTAGGATCTGCTTCCAGAAGCTTCTACTTTGCCTAGAGCTTTGTTCCTACCCCTCTTCCTCTCTCTCTACTTCTTTGAAAGGAATAATGTCTTATTCTTATAGTTATGGACTCTCACTCAATATGGTGAGGTAGACAGGTAACTGAGGAGTGGGCCCAGAGAGGAGAAGGGACTTGCCCAAGGTCATACAGCTTATCAGGGCCAGACTTTCTCTGATTCTCAGGACAGTATGTTTTCCTCCACACCATCTAGAACCACCTTGACTTTTCAGACCTCACTGAGAGCAAAAGAAGCAGAAAAGCAACGCAAACAAAGCAACAAACCCAGAAAGTAATAAAATCTCTGTTATTCCCAGCCCTGACCTGAGCCGCCTTTACCGCACAAATCGGAGAGAGGCGTTTCGCCACGGGCTGCTCTGCCCGGGATCATTCTGCAGGATAAAGCATCACATCTGGGGATGTCACCCCACCCTGCCTTCATAGGTGTTTTACGCTCGTCTATGTAGGTTAGACTGTCTTCAAGCACACATCTGGGGAAATCACCCCACCCTGCCTTCATAGGCGCTTTATGTTTGTCTATTTAGGTTAGACTGTCTTCAAGGGTGCCAGCTCTCCTTGTTTTTCTTGGGTGGTTTTCGTTAAGGCTCTGCCTCCCCCAGGCAGAATCAGGGACTTGATTGTAGTTCAGGGACATCTATCTCCCCAAACTAAATTTCATCTCTCTTTAGGCCACTCGAGCTCTCTCTACCAGCTCTCTTTAGATCATTGGCCAATCTGTCCTTTTGCCGGGAGATGAGGCTAGCTGGGTTTGTGGTGTCACCTACACTGGTAGCTTGCAGTGCTTTGTGAGCGTAGGCACAGGCCGTGTGGCTCCCTGGTACTTTCTGGGATGCTAACACAGGTTCTAGCAATTCAGGGCAGAGATTGTGTTATTCACCTTAATATCCCTAGCACCTAGCTTGGGCCCAGCCCCACAGAAAAGATCTGTTGAGTTAGAATGTAATTCCCTGCACTTCTGTTCCACTTAGGGTGGTCAACCCACTGGTTCTCAGCTCTGCCATTTTGCTTCCACACTTTTATGCAAGCTGTTCCTCCTGCTTGGAATGCACTTTGGCCAACTTTTGACTATCCAGAATCTTGTTGACTTTCAAGGACCAATTCCATCCACTAGTAGATGGCACACTCCTTAAGACAAAGGTTGAACTAGTTTATGTTTGTTACTCTAAGGCAGAGGAATGTGCCTCTGTGTTAGCACGTGTTGTTGCATGAATGAGTGAATGAATAAAACTTTATGTTTCCACATTTCAATTCCTTTTTAACTTCCTTCTCAGAAACCCCTCCAGCCCACTGGGCTCTCTCCCATTAGGCTGATCTCCTGGTTGTGCCTCTGGATGCTCTGATCTCTACCTGGCTTCAGCCTCCCAGGCTGTGCTTAGATATGTTGGCGAAATCCTCTCTTTTAACTCTGTTTGTCTTATTTCCCCCAATTAAGTTGGCCCTAGAAGAAGGGCCATAAGGAAAGCTGGCCAAGCATATTCCAGAGGGGCCAGCTGAGGCCAAGAAGGACAGATGGCATCACTGGTCCAGGTAGGAAAGGAATCAGGTGCTGGAAATAGGCAAGAACACTGGAGATGTGAGATCAGGCGTGAAAGATCAGGATTTTAGAACTGGAGTCAATCGGTTTTTCCATTTAGATGGTACAGCATTCCCAAGGGCTAGCATTGACGAAGAACCACATGCCAATGACAGTAGCCCTGGCATCTGGAGCTCAGATCCCAAAGCAAAGACTGGTATCTCTCAGCGGAGGTTGGTTGTTCTGTGCTAGGCCTAGGGGCTCTTGACCAACAGAAACTGGCAGTGGCCAGTGGATGGACAGAGGCCTTCAGATGAGTCCTGCCTCTTAAATGGCCAAGGGCATTGCAAGCTCCTGAGGGTTGGGATCATATCACCATCTCATCCCAGTGTTTGTCTAAGTTCCATCGAATTGAGATCTACAATGAGGAGCCTAGGAAGCTTCATCTTTAACAAGTCCCCAAGGTCCCAATTAATTGCTAAAATGTCACAGCCACTGCCTTCCCCTTCTGAGTTGGACACTTAGAAGCTATAACATAAATATTTCTTATGATTGAAATCAGGTTATATGTTATGTGTGTTCTTCTCTGCCTCTTGAGATCCAGCTAAGATTGACTCAGACCTCCAAAGCCCTCCCTGTGGAGATACAGTGACTCCCAAATTCCTGAGATTCTCTGGTAGATCACATGATTGGCTCTTGCTTCCCCAAGGCTCCTGCTTTCACACCTACTCTCTTTACCCCATGGCTCATGGGCCCAGAAGGGAAGTTCAGCCTTGTCTCATGTTCATAGAACAACTCTGGCACAAAGCAGCTGTGGGTCAGGCAAGGCAAAAACTTCAAGTTGAACACTAGGTGTTTCTGATTTTAAAATGCCCTCTGGCCATCCCACCACTGATGTTTCTCCCTTGCCTTTTACTCCAGGCAGCCACAGCTTTTGCAGGACCTTCTGTTCCCCAATTCCTCCCATCTCTGATTCTCTCTCTCCCTTTCCTTATTTTAAGCAATCCTCAATCCTTACCTCATTTCCTGCAGAACAGGCTTACCTGTGCCCCCATGGCCTTGGATCTGGCACATATCCATGCCTTTCAGACCTCACCATCTGCTCTTTAAGGTGTCTCCCCAGATAGAGACCTTCTGCGCCTTAGAGGAATTCTGGTACCCGCAGTAGATGATAAATCTTCGCCTCATTGCCTGTGTGTGGAGCACAGATGCTGGAAGGGATCCTGAAGATGATGAGTCAAACTCAAGTCAGGCAGGCAGTGGCCCAAGGTCTCTGGCAGGTGAGAGGCAGAGTAGAAGCTAGAACGTAGGCCTCTGGCTCTCATACGCCCGTTGATTAATTGATCCCTTGAGTAATTCAGGATTCCAGTGCACTCACAAGCATTGCAATTAGGAGCAGGCTGTGAGGTCGGATCACGTGGTCCAAGCAGAACTGCCTGATGCGACCCCTATGGGTGCTTCATCATCATCTCACCCTGACTCAGGTCATTCTCATGGGCATAGCCCTCCCGCCTCCACATCACTCTTGGGCTGACAGATGCCAGGATTCCCATTCATGAATATGCTGCTTGATCTTGACCCAGAATCGTCTTCTCTTCAGGTCTCTGTTGACCCTCCCTTAAAAACAGGTCTGTGTTTGGCACTGTCCTAGAAATTTGGAGAAATGTCTCAGGTACCTTCAAGGGATGGCATACTTGACTCCAAGTATGTGTGTGGCGTTAGGGGTGGGGAGGGGAGGATTCAGGGCTTTTCACCTCCAATCCAGGTGGCAGCAGCTTCACTTTTATCTATTCATTCTAACGACTGAGATTTCATACAGGCTTCTAATCAAAGATGATTTCCATTACTTAAAAAGTACTTGACAGCTTCTGGTGTAGCTGATGTCTGGGGTCCAGGGATCTGGAGAAATACATCCTTCCTGGATACAGTGAAAAGAGCCATCGTGCAGGGTTCCTCATGGCTATGCCTTCCATGGGGCCATCATTAGCAAATTGGGACCTCCATCACAAGGCAGCTGGGGCAGCTGGGCCAGTGAGTGGGTCCCAGGCTGTTTTGGGGACTTTCTGAGTATTGGCAAGTGTGAATCAGGCCCCAGGATTTCCATTTCCTCTGCCCAATATGCTCTTTCATAAGTTATAAGTGTGTGCTTCAGCAAAACGCAGATGCTAAAAGTTCCACAGTCCAAAGGGGATGTGGGCGAGAGTGGAGGGCTGGGTGGGCACCAGCATTTCCACCGTGGGTGGTATGCTATGGGTGAAGAGCCTTCCTGCCTGCAACCCTTCCTAGGAACGTGTCTCTGGCCCGTCCATGTGTTCTGTGGCCCTTGCATGTCTCTTCTTGTCCCAAGTGTCTGAGGTTTGGACAGCAGCCAAGGCAGGACCCAGGCAGCACCTGTGTGGATAAGGCCACTCCTGGTCAGCGATGTGCGTCTGGTTCCTGCTCACATGCAGACATGGCCTGGCCCATCGTTGGCTCCCTCTGGCCTCATTTCACAATCAAAAGACACAATAAAGTCTATGTACAACACTTCTGCGTTCGCCCAGTGCTTTCCTATCCATGAGCACACGCCACACTAGGAGGAAGGCAGGCAGGGACCACTCCAGGTCTTTGGAGTCTAAATCCAGTATTCTTCACTCTCCACTCCGAGACCTCTCAACCTCAGTCTGCTCCTCATGTCATACTTCTCCCTCGCTGAAAAGGGGACCGTTACTGATGTTGTTTCCTTGGCATTTCTTATCCTGCCTGAGTTATTAATACAGCAGTTTAATGATTTGTTCCTATAGACATTCATTTATTCTCTGAATCACTCCTTTGTTTAAATACTCACTCCATTTATTCAGCTGCTCATTCCATCATTTAGCAATTCATTCATTCATTCATGTCCTTGAATATTTACTATTTGGCTACTTCAGGAAATAAGAAAAATGCTAAGCTGTGAATCTTGACTTTGAGAAGCATAAACTCTGAGCAACCATGGGAAAGAGTATAATACATGATTTCCCAGTCACAGAGGATATATTTTCATTTGTTACTTACCACTAAGGGCTGATCGATACTATTGGCTTCTGTAAGTCATTAGCTTCCTGAAGTCGCAGATGTGTTTTGCTTGGGGAGATGCTGAGTTTTACATTTCTGCAGTGCTGGGATCCTGTGGTTCTGCAGGAGTTTAGAGAAAGGAAGTTTCTGATAGCTGGGGTGGTCAGGGATGGCTTCTTGGAAGAAGTGGGATTTGAACTCAGCTTGGGAGATTGGGGAGGATTTGTGAAGGTGAAGACGAGGGGAGCATAGGCCAAGGATGGTAGGAGTGAGGGTTTGCACATGTTTGTGGGGCTCTGGAGAGGTGGCTGGGCCAGGTATGTGCGGGGAGGGGAAGATGTGAGCAAGTGGGCAGGCATGGGTAGAGGGTGGGGAGGGGGAGGTTAGTGGTCAGGAGACGAGACTGTGTTGGAACCTGCCTCTGGCCCTTCTGCACTTGACTGTTTGGTCTTGAACATGAAATGTGAGTAGGTAAGAGCTTGGTAAATTTTCCCTCCAGCTTTGATAAGAAATGTGGCCACTGCTGTTTGGGTAACACAATGGCCCTTGCCTCTGTCAGTCTTTGGCAATCCAAACATTATCTAATTATTTTCTTTCTCCATTTTAATTTTCTTTTTTCTGTAGGAAAGAGAGAAAGTAAAAAATGAACTGTGAAGAGGCAGAGAGAAAAAGAGAGAGGGGAGAAGGGAGGAAAACGAACAGGTGATGTAGGGAGAAGTTAAGATGTTGAAGTAGAAGGAAGACAAAGCAGTGGGCAGAAGTGATACAGGTACAAGGAAGGCTGGAAGAGGGAGAGGAGGGAAAAGGAAAAGAGAGGGGAAAGGAGGAAGAGGAGATGGGTACGTATGTGCGTGCATGCTCAGTTCTATCCGACTCTTTGCCACTCCATGGACTGTAGCCCTCCAGGCTCTGCTGTCCACGGGATTTCCCCGGCAGGAATACTGGAGTGGGTTGCCATTTCCTCCTCCAGGAGATCTTCCCAACCCAGGGATCGAACCTGCGTCTCCTGCATTGGCAGGTGGATTCTTACTACTGAGCCACCTGGGAAGCCTGACGGGAGATGCGGGAAGGAAATGGAGAAGACGGAGAGAAGAGAGAAAAGGAGAACAAGAAAAGGAGAGAAAACGGAGAATCAAGAAGGGTGAAAAGCCACTGGCATCTGCTTCATCCTCCTGAGAGCTTTGGCTATGTACCTCAAATACTTGGGATACATATCTGGATCTCTCAGAATCAGAGTGCCGCAGAAGGACCAACTTCCCAGGGTTAATCACAAAATCAGCTGCCTTTCCAGATGCCTCTTTCTTTCTTTTTTAACACTTATTTTTATTTTGGCTGTTCCGAGTCTTAGCTGTGGCATGCAGAGTCTTTTGTTAGGGCTGTGGGATCTTCAGGTAGTGTTGGGATTATTTGCAGTATGTGGATCCAGTTATCAAGGATGGAACCTGGGCACCCTGAATTGGGAGCTCGGTCCAGTCCCAGTCACTGGACCCCCAGGGAAGACCTCCTGACGGCTGTTTGTGCTTTCACAGAGAGACGAAGAAGCAGCTGTCTGGGGTCCTCTCCCTCCGGTCCGCCAGCATGGTCTCCTTGGGGATCAGAACACTCGTGTGCTTCCTCTGTAACCCACAGAGGCAAAGCAGCAGCAGTTGTCAGAGACTTGCTTCCCTTCCCTTCCCACTGAAATGACCATGGAATCATCCCTTCTCAGTGGGGAAAAACACAAGATGTACACAACTCAAAAGAGCCAGGAGAGAAGATACCTCCCTAATCTGATAAAGAGAACCTATCTGAAGATAGGAATAAGACAAAAACATCCTCCATCAATAATATTGTTTAAAACATTTTCCTAACACTTTTAGCCAAGGCAAAATTTCATAAAGTGGGGGGGAGGAGAGTGGTGCTGGTGGTGGAAAGCACCTTTTTCTCTATTGAAAAAGAGAAAATTATTATAGATTCTAGGGTATATAATCATATATCTAGAAAACATGGAGAATCAGTAGAGACCCCTTTAAAATTTATAAGAGTTTACTAAAGTGGCCAAAGGAATAGTAACATTAATAATCTCAGGGTCCGTGTGGCTCAGTCTCAGAACACAGTTATAGTTGAAGGAAACCTGTTTGACTGTAGAAACCTTAAAGAATCGTGCGGAGTTTTATTGCAGAATTTCTTAAGAGGGCTAGCTGTGCCCAAAGGACTTACACATCCAAATAAACAGAATGTTTTCCAGAAATTCTCTAGGCGATCTTTCCTCTTCCAGAAGCTACACCTTCATGGTGGCAGTTCATCCCCTGGCACTTCTCCATTCAGCTGGTGCTTTCATCATTGTGGTCTCTTCTCCCACCTACATTTTCTCCTCTATCTGTGGACCCCACTGGCCTGTGTCTGAGACTTGACGATGGCTGGAGGAGTGGCCTCTTGTGCCTTCTGATTGTCCCCACACCCCCAGCGAAGGGAGGACTGAATCCCTTGGGAGCATAACCCTTCTTTGCTCTCACTAGTCTTCTTGTGAATAATCACTGGGGACATTGCTAGTGAATATAGTCTCCCCCCTGATATGCAAGCTAAAATATACAAAAACAAACCAATTTCTTATATACCCACAATAACCAGTTTGAAGATAAAGGCAATCAAAAACATCATCTGCCTTTGAATGGTTCTCAGAATTCTGTGGGACTTTCATGCAGAAAGCCACAAAACTTGATTCGTTTTGTGTAAGAGAAGATTTGAATAAATGGAGAAATGTCACATGTTTTTGGTTGAGAAAAGGGAACAATGAGGAGACATTCATTCTTCCTGAACTAATATGAGAGCTAGGCAAAATTACAATCAAAATCTCAATGGAAACTTTTGGCAATTTGGCAATGAACCTGATAGAATAACAAGCTAAAAATAGCTAAGAAATATTTGAAAGAGCAAGAAAACATGGTTTGTTTAACAATATTCAAACGTGTTTCAAAGCTGCAGTAGTCACTGTACAGCAGACTGTAGAGCAAGGCCCTGGCTCCAGAGCCCAGTATCAACAGCACAGAATCCGTTGCTATAAAAACAACCTTTCTGTGGGTATAAAAGTCACATGAGATAAAAAGAAGCATTGCAAATCAATGGGGAAGGGTTAGATGAACAATTATGTTGAGAAAATTTGCTACTTGGGAGACAATCACTTTAGATCTTTTCCTCAAGTAAATTTCAGATAAATTATGGCATTAAACACAAAGAATCCCACCACAACAGAAGTAAACAGAAGTGAATATTTAAATCATCTTAGAGTGGGAAACACCTATCTAAACTTAAAAGAAATGAAAGAAATCACAAAGGAAATTACCTACACAAAACTCCCATAAATATATTTTAAAAGACATTAAGAAATAAAAACATAAGTGACAAATTGAAAAAAATATTGCCAACAGATATGACAAAAGGTTAACAACCTTTTTATATAAAGAGCTCTTACAAAGTCTTAAAAAACCCTCTAAAATCCCAGTAGAAAAATTGGCAAAAACATTCACAGAATAATACATACAAATAACTTACATTATGAAAAAAATGCTTAATTTTACTGTTTGCCAAAAAAATGCAAAATAAAACAAGATTCCATTTTCATCTGTTCAGTTGTTGAGATTGATGATGATGATGATGAAATAAATATTAGTGACCATGTGATGAAACTGGAACATAAATTGTCACAGTCTGGAAGAATTTCAACAGTCTTACTATTTTTTGACTCAACAGTCCTATTTCTAGGAATTCATCATAAGAAAACACTGATGAGTCAGAATTTTCATCACAACATTGTTGTTATTATTTTATTTATTTGGCTGTGTGGGGTCTTATTTGTAGCATATGAGCTCTTAGTTGCAGCATGTGGGATTTAGTTCCCTGACCAGGGATTGAAACTGGGCCCTCTGCATTGGGAGCTCAGAGCGATAACCACTGGACTACCAGGGAAGTCCCCATCACAACAGTATTTACCAAACTTAAATATTGGAAGTCATTGAGGCATATGGCAACAAGAGATTGATAAAATAGGGTATATTTATGTTATAGAATACATTTTAAAAAGCATGTATCAAGGAATTGTTAAAAACATGGGAATATGCTAACAATGGAATGTTAAAAATGAAAAAATAATAAAAAGTGTGTGTTTAAGGATGTGCACGTCTAAGAACAGTGAATCTCAGTTTACTACTCTTCTGCATGTAGTATGGAGGAAAGGCAGAATTAACATGGCCTACTACTTAACTTCTGGCCCTCAACCTTCCTATCTGTAAAATGGGCTCGTGATGCTTGACTGAGAGCTGTATGAGGATAAATGAAATAGCCTATGAGAACATGATATAAGTTCTGATTTTTCATGCTCCTGTATTCTCTCTCTCCAGGGAGGCTGGATTTCTCGAATGGCAAGAGCCAATGGGCTCCTTTACCCTGTAAGAGGAGGAATTGAATTGGTTGGTGTTCATTGAGATCTGCAGGTCAACTTTAAGTTCTGGAACTGTGTTCTGTTCTAGCCTTGACTCAACCTCATGCTCCTTGCATGACCGTAGACAACTCACCATCCACCTCTAGACTTCAGCTCCTTGGGACCCGATGAGGGCATGGCTATGGTCCCTTGGAGAGCTGCCACGATACAGTTCTCTTTGAACCTCACAGTTGAAAGTCATAGTCATCTCATAGTTCATTTGGGTCAGGAGTGGTCTCTGGCAGGGCTACTGCCCACAGTCAGATGGATTGACTGATCAAAGGATTCAATCATTATGTTGGCACATGACGATAGGAGTTTTCTTATGTTTAATTTGCTTCTGTGTCCTCCGTGCCTAGAACAGAGTTTGGTACCTAGTGGGTACTCAGTACCTATCAACTGAATAAAGAATGGATGAGGAAGTGAACTGATGGGCAATCCTGAAAGAAGGTTGGGTGGCTGACTTGAGATGGGTGTCCTCAGGATCTCTCCCACAGGCCTTGGAGCCATCAGAAAAGGAAGAGGGAAGAAGGTAAAAGTTAAGGTCGTGCAAGAGAAGAGAATGCACAGGAGGCTGCAGCCCCCTGGGTCTCCACTAACAGCTGCACGCTGGGCCTTGCAGCTCCCACCGTGTGCACGCTGACCAGGTTGTGGTGGTGGTCCCAGGACCCTGAGTCTGGCTCTGTGCTGTATGTTTTAACCTGTGTTGTTTCATTTGAGCCTCACTTTAATCCTGGAAGTTTAGTATGATTATCCCCATTTTTCATACAAGGCAATGATCTCAGAGAGATGAAATTTTGTCCACATGTCACATAACTTTTAAATAGAGGAACTAGAATTTAAACCCGGGGCTTCTCAGGTGGTGCTAGCGGTAAAGAATCCACCTACAAATGAGATCCAAGAGACACAATTTCGATCTCTGGGTCGGGAAGATACACTGGAGGAGGAAATGGCAATCCATTCCAGTATTCATGCCTGGAAAATTTCATGGACAGAGGAGACTGGCAGGCTACAGTCCATGGTGCCACAAAGGGTCAGATATGACTGAGCGACTGTGCACAGAATTTAAACCCAGGATTGTCTGAATTACAAAACCTTGACCTTGAAGCCATACTCTAAAAGTGTTTCTCTCCTCAAACTTCTCCCTTTACTAGAAAGGAAAAAGTCTACTTTTGCTGTGTGTGCATCTTTGGAGGGGTCCCAGCTCTGCTCTTAAATCATCTCCTGGATATGAGTGTTGTGTTGGGAATGGGCCATCAGCTGGTGATGGATCCCCACCGTCTATCATGCCCCCGCAGCACTCTGACACGCAGTGCTGAAGTGTAATCAGAGTGATGGTGTCCTGATCTATGGGGGGCGTTCATCATCCCAGGGCTGGTACCTTGACATAGTACCTTAGCTTGCTGTCAGCGGGACGGCTCCTTAATGTATTTCTGTAATATATCACCCACTGAAGGTGGCTAAGGAGGAACGATGATGCCAGTCGGCTGGAGCCCTTTCCATGAGTGTCCCTGAGATCTTGGTCTCTTAAAAATTCATACTTGCTTGTGAGTTCAAGTGAGCATAGAGAGAGTGAGCATATGAGAGGAAGGCAGAGACAGAGAGATGGAGAAAGGGTGAGAAAAGAGAGGCAGAAAGATGCAAAGGAAAAGAAGCAGGAGAGAGTTGGAAAGCAACCTAGGCATGCCAGCTTTGGAGTTAGCACAGATAGCATGGGGAACCTCTTTATCTGGCTTTAGTGGGGGCCTTGCTCCCTGGGGAGTGGGGGGTAAAGGAGTTGGGTGAGGAGGTGTGGTTGCTGGAAGGACATGGGTCCAGGACTAGCAAATGGGGAATCTGTGGTCTGCCGGGAGTTTTGGCCATCTGCCTTGATTGCTCCAGAGGTCACCTTGATAGGAAAGATTTCTAAGACTGCTTCTTGGACCCCAGAACCCCATGTCCATCTGCCCATTGGACAGCTTTACTCAGGCAACCCAACAGCACCACAGCTCAGAGGGCACCAAACTGTGGTCACCTGTCCACTTTGCTTTCCCCCTGGCTTCTTTGTTACAATGAAAGGCCTCACCAGTCTCCAGGGCCCCAAATCTCGTGGTCATCTTGTCCCATCACTCTTTTCAAGGGTCCCAAGCTCTGTCAGTTCTTCTGTTTTTGTTGCTTTAATTCTAACCCCCATCAGTAATGTGATTGATTGGGTCAGAAAGGCAAAGAGTTAGTCACGCAGTCATGTCTGATTCTTTGTGACCCCATGGACTGTAGCCCACCAGGCTTCTCTGTCCATGGAATTCTCCAGGCAAGAATACTGGAGGGGATTGCCATTTCCTTCTTCAGGGGATCTTCCCCACCCAGGGATCAAACCTGGGTCTCCCATGTTGGAGGCAGACTCTTTACCAACTGAGCCACCAGGGAAGCCATCAGTCAAACATTTACTGGATTACACTCTGCCCCAGACACTGTGCTAAGTGACAATTTGTCCCCAGTGGTAGCTCTCTCTAGTCATCACATCACTATCTAAAACTGGCCTTCCTAAGACACCCTCTTGTCATCTTACTTTTCAGCCCCTAAAATTTGTGCCACCTTGTGGGCTGTAACGGTCTGAATGGAAGCGTGATTTGCAGGGAGATGGTTCTGAGGGTCTAGGTCAAGCCTGGAGCGGTGTTGTCCATGTTGTGGCTGGCTCCTTGACTCGGCTGTAGCACAGAGCAGGAGGGAGGAGGAGGTGGGCAGGACGTGTGGCGCTATTTTTAGGTGGGGTCCCACAGTGCCCAGGATCAGCATGATATTAATTCAAAGAAAATAGTCCAGAAAAACAAAAATAAAAGCAATTCCAATCGAGATTGGATTTCTCATAAGGCATTCAAGGAAATCTATATGATGACCCATCTTAAAATCCCATTGCCACTCTTCCAGTCTTCTCAGCCCTGTAACATCCTCAGCTCCTCAATGTCCCACCAACACTCTTTTTAATGCCCAGCTTTTCTGTTTCTCTTCTTCCTCCTCTCCTTCCCTCAACCCCTTTAATTCTATACAGCAATTTATACACTTGGGCTTCTTATCATGTTCCATTTATTTCACCCATTATCTAGATTCTCTAAGAACACAGGCAAGTCTGGAAGCTGACCCAGTAAGCCTCTGGATATCCAATTGCTCCCGCACCATTTGTTGAAAAGGCTGTCTTTATTCCTTCAAATTGCTTTTTCATCTTTGTCAAAATCACTGTGGCATATTTGTGTAGATGTATTTCTCAGTTCTCTGTTTTGTTCTATTGATCCAAGATTCCTATCCTTCTGCCCTTATTATATAGCCTTGATTACAGTGGCTATAGAAGTCTGAAATCTGGTAGATTGATTCCTCCCACTTTATTCTTCTTTCTCAAAACTGTTTTAGCTATGTTAGTTCCTTGCCTTTTCATATACATTTTAGAATAATCTTGTCTACAAAAAAATCTTTCTGAGATTTTTTTTTTCACTAAGTCATGTCCTACTCTTGCAACCCCATGGACTGTAGCCTGCCAAGCTCCTCTGTCCATGGGATTCTCCAGGCAAGAATACTGGAGTGGGTTGCCATTTCCTTCTCTAGAGATTTTGATAGGAAGTACACTAAACGTATATACCAGTTTGGAAGAATTGAAAGTTTGTTGAATCTTCCTCTTTATGGAAGAGATTGTGTAGAATTGGTGTTAATTCTTCTTTAACCATTTGGCAGAATTCTCTTGTGAATCCATTTGAGTCTGGAGATTTTTTTCCTTGGGAATTAAAAATAAATTATGGATTCATTTTCCTTGAATAGTTTTAGATTCACTATTTAAATGATTTATTTAATATTAGGTGGATTGTGGTAGTTTGTATTTTTTAAGGAGTTGGTCCATTTCATCTAAGTTAGCAAATTTATTTACATAGATTCATTGTAGTATTCTCTTTATGCTTTTCATGTCTGTAGGTCTGTAGTAATATCTCTTCATTTCATTTCTGATTTTGGTAATTGGTGTTTTCTCTTTTTCTTCGTGAGTTTTTCTAGAAATAGTAAATTCTATTGATCTTTTCAAAGAACCAGCTCTTTGTTCATTTTCTCAATTTTTTTCTGTTGTCAGTTTCATCAAATTTACTCATATTTATGCTTTCCTTCCTTCTACTTGCTTTGGGTTTACTTTACTCTTCTTTTTTGAGGTTCTTGAGGTGGGAACTTAGATTATTGTATTGATTTGAGACTTTTCCTCATTTCGAATGACAGCACTTAGTGCTACAAATTGACCTTTTGGTATGGCTTTAGCTGTCCCCCTCCCCAATTTTGATATGTTATATTTTCATTTTCATTGAGTCCCATGTATCTTGAAATCTCTTTTGAGACTTCCTCTTTGACTTATGGGCTATTTAAAAGGGGCTTCCTTCGTTTCTAGATGTTTGGAGATTTTCTTGTTATTTTTCTGTTACTGATGTTTAGTTTGGTTTCATTATAATTGGAGAACACACCGTGTATGCTTTCAGTTGTTTTACTTTTGAGGTTTATTTTTTTAGCCCAGGATATAGACTATCTTGGTATATGTTCTGTGGGCAACTTGAAAATAACACATAGTCTGCTGTTGAGTGGAGTGTTCTATAAAGGTTGATGAGAACCTGTTGGTTGACAGTGTTGAATTCTATATTCTTGCTTGTTTTCTGTATATAATTAATATATATTATTGAGAGGAGGTATTTAAGTCTTTTATTACAATTGTGGATTTGACTATTTTCACCTTTTAGTTCTATCAGCTTTTGCTTCACATAGTTTGCATCACTGGTTTTCGGTGAGTTCACATTTAGGATTTCTATGTCTTGTTGGTTTTATAATGTTCTTCTCTTGTCTCTGGTAATTTATTTTTGCTCTGAAGTCTACTTTGGTGGTGGTGGTGGTTTAGCCGCCAAGTTATGTCTGACGCTTGCAACCCCATGAACTATAGCCTGCCAGACTCCTCTGTCCATGGGATTTCCCAGGCAAGGATACCAGAGTGGGTTGCCATTTCCTTCTCCAGGGGATCTTTCTGACCCAGGGATTGAACTTGCATCTCCTGCATTGCAGGGGGATTCTTTACCACTGAGCCACTAAGTAACCCCAAAGTCTACTTTATCTGATTATTAATATAGCCAATCCTACTATATTTTGATTAATGTTTGCCTGATGTCTCTCTTCTTTCTTTTAGTTTCATCCTGCCTATGTTTTATTTGAAGTGAGTGTGCTTTGGTAGCATTTGGTTGGGTCATGCTGTTTAATTCACTCTGCCAATCTCTGTCCTTTAATTGGTATATTTAGAACATTTATATTTAATTATTGATATTTCAAGGTTTAAATTTGTTTTATAGTTTCTGTTTCTTGTCTGTCAGTTTTCTTTTCCCTGACTTTCTATGAGTTATTTGAACATTTCTTAGAATTCTGTTTTGGTTTATCTACAGTATCTTGATCAGATCTCTTTGTTTAGCATTTTAGTGGTTGCTTTCAGTATTACATTATATACATAACATATCTATTGGTGTCATCATTTTTCTCATCCAGTGAAGTGGAAAGTTTACCTCCTTTTACGTCTTTTTACTCTCCCCTATTTTACATTGTTTTGTTTCCTCTCCTGTCATTTAAAACCACATCAAACAGTGTTATAATTGTTTCTCTGACAAATGTAATTTAGAATATTTGGTAACAGAAGGAAAGCCATTTTTTTCATTTTTTTACCCACGCTTATGTTCAGTGTTCTTTATTCCTTCCCAATGATCCAAGTTTCCTTCTTTTATTATCTCCTTTGGACTTAGAAAAATTTCTTTCTTTCTTCCTTCCTTCTTTTCCTTTCTTTTGAGTAGGCGTGTTGCAAACAAATTCCCTTTATTTTCCTTGATCACTATACATCTTCATTTTCTAAGGATATTTCTGCTGAATATAGGATTCTGCGTTGGTCTTTTTTTTTTTTTTTTCCTTCAGCACTTGAAGAACATTGTGCTACTTTTTCTGCCTTCTGTGGTTTCTGATGAGAAATATGTTGTTTAAATAGTTTTTCCTATGAAGCTGAAGTGTCATTTTTCTCTGACTGCTTTTGAGATTTTGTTTTTACTTTCCAGAGTCTTGGAATAGGCTTCTTTGACTTTGTCCCATTTAGGGCTCACTAAGATTTGGGAAGTTTTCAGGCATTATTTCTTCTAAGCTTTTTCAATCCTGCCCTCTATCTCTTCCTTCTGAAACTCCAGGGCCATGAAATTAGATATTCTGTTATAGTCCCACAGATCTCCAAGGCTGTGTTTATTCATTTAGTCTATATTCTCTTTGCTTTTCAGGTTGTGTGTATTATTCTATCTTCCAGTTCATCAATTCTCTTCTCCATTCCCTCCACCCTGCTGTAGAACCCATTCACTGAATTTTAAATTTTGGTTATTGTATTTTTTAGTTCTAAAATTTAATTTTATTTCTCCTTTATATCTTCTATTTCTTTACTGAGGCTATTTTAAAAAAATAATTTTATTTATTTTTGGCTCTGCTAGGTCTTCCTTGCTGCACAGGCTTTTTTGTAGCTGCAGTGAGTAGGGAGTACTCTCTAGCTGCCAAACCTCTCATTGTAAGCTTCTCTTGTTGCAGAGTACTGGCTCTAGGGTGCATAGGATTCAGTAGTTATGGCACGTGGGCTTAGTTGCTCTGCGGCATGTGGGATCTTGCCAGATCACGGATTGAACCTGTGCTTCCTGCATTTGCAGGCTGATTCTTTAGTACTGAGCCACAGGGGAAGCCTAAGTATATTTTTTTTATGTGTTTCAGGCATGTTCATAATCTCTCATTGAAGCATTTTATCATAATTGCCTTCAAATCTTTGTCACAGATAATTCTCACATCTTTGTCATCTTGGTGTTGGCATCTATTGATTGTTTTTTCCATTAAACATGAGATCATTTTTGGTATGATGAGTAAGTTTTTATTAAAATCTGGATATTTTTGTATTATGTTATGAGACTCTGGATCCTACTTGAGGCCCTCTGGTTTGACTGAATATTTTGTACACCACTCCAGCCAGGGCAGGGTGGGAAGACACCTGCCCTGAATAGTGGAGTAGAAGTCCAGGTTCTGCACTCAGCTCCCATTGATATATGAGGGGGATCCCCATCATCCATGGGTGGGGTTAGGATTTCTGGCAGTCTCCACTGCTACTGAGTTGTGGGTGACCCTGTTACCCAGACTCTGGCTTTCCACTAGACCTTCTCTAATACCACATCCCAGTGGGGCGATAGAGGGAATGCCTTGTTACTATCAAGTAGGGTGGAAGTCTAAGTTCCCCACTTGACCTTTGCTAGCATGGGTAGGGAGGGGGGCCACAGTTTTGGGTTTTTTTTTTATTCTGTGGTATTTGGCTAGAGTAGAATAGCTATTGTTTAACTGTTTTCTGTCTTTCTAGGCTGCCCCTTTGGGGCTTCCCTGGTGGCTCAGAAGATAAAGAATCCACCTATAATGCAGGAGACCTGGGTTTGATCCCTGGGTCAGAAAGATCCCCTGGAGAAGGGAATGACAGCCCACTCCAGTATTCTTGCTTGAAAAATCCCATGGACAGAGGAGTCTGGCAGGCTGCAGTCTATGGGGTCTCAGAGTCGGACACAACTAAGTGACTAGCACTTTCACTTTCAGGCTGCCCTTTTACTTGTCCTTTGACAAGAGAACAAGATCTTGTTGGGACTTTCCTTTAATCTGTGGTCACTGGAGTTTCTGGGTTGTTGGTTTCTTCAGCTCCAAGTCTGGGATGTATGAAACATAACAAAAATGCAAGGAAATCATCCGTGTGTAGTTCCTGGGGTCATGATATCCCTAGTTGATCTGCTTTGGTCTATCCACCTCTCAGAGTCTGCCTGTGATGGTTTCATATGTAATGTCCAGGTATGCAGCTCAACTTAGCACGAGGAATAGGGGAAAGCACATCTGGTTCATCTTCTGGAACTAGAAGTATACTTGAACTTTTCTTTTAAGCTGCTGAATCCTTCCAAAAATATTGTAAGTGGAAGCGTAATACTTCAAGGAGAACAATGGAGATGTTTCAATTGAAGTGCGGGTGGAGATTGCTGCCTGACCACTAGTTCCTGGGCCTTAGTAGCCACTGAAGTATCTCCTAGAGTCCAGGATGTCCATGGGGAAAACCAGAGTCCTAAATGACCCTTCCTTTTCCTACATTCTGGGACATCCGTGGGGAGAAATTCCACACAGGAAGGAAAGCTTGAGGACTTTGAGTTATAGGCAGATTTTGGACAAGTAGGAGTTGACTGACTACCTCCCAAATGAGCCACTGCCTACTCACAGCAGCTACTTGCCCATTAACACAGCTTGCACTGGTCACCTTCCCTTCCCCGCCCACCTCCTACACTGCCTTCTCGGTGCTTCCTGCAGTTATATCACTCAGTCATGTCTGACTCTTTGTGACCCCTTGGACTGCAGCCCACCAGGCTCCTCTGTTCATGGAATTCTCCAGGCAAGAATACTGGATTGGATTGCCATGCCCTTCTCCAGGGGAGCTTCCTGAACCAGGGATTGAACTCGAGTTGCTCACCTTGCAGACAGATTCTTTACTGTCTGAGCCACCAGAGAAGCCCCCTCAAATGAACTACTTTTCCTCAAATCCTTGTCTCAGGGTCTTCTTCTGGGAGGAGTCACACTAAGACAGGACACACACATGTTTTTGATTAGTGTAATCAGTACTGTGTGTGTGAGTGATGGACTGACCCAGAAATGACAAGTAAGAGTGACCTGTCCCCCTTGCATCATCCTCTTCAAAGGGACAATTGATCAGAGGATGTTTTACCCCGAGGCCAGCCTGTTCTTTAGAGGTGCCTTTAAAGAGGGGGTGTTCCTTGGCTCAGGCTGAAGGTGGCTTCAAGTACAGGAGCGTGGATGAAGGAGAGAAATTTAACTCATTTGGTTAACAAGCATCTTGTTCCATTTGACTAGTGGGGACAAAACAGTTCACCTATCTTTATAAGAAAGGGATTGGAATTTGGAGTCTGTGTCTGCTCTGTAATGAATAAACAGGGGGACATTATAAGTCCTATCTGAGTCACAGGGGGAAGGAGGGTGATGAACTATCTTTTCCAAAACACAAAGAGATGGGCAGGTGGAGGGGGCGGGGATTTCTTTGACCTTGCTGTTTTCCAGGATCACAGGTTTAGGACAAGTACAACATTTTCACTCCTGTCCTAAACATTGAGTTGAGCCCTGCAGGAAATGCAAAATAGACCCAGCATTTCTCCATGAGGACAATTAGGGATCTTAGCAAAGTGGATTCCCCACATGAGCTGCTCTCAGCTAAGCAGGAGCTCCCTCCAAGCTCCGTGGGGGTGGGCCGGGGTGGGGGACTTCCCAGACTGAGTTCCCAGGCGGCTGCTCCTAGCTCAGAGCTTAACTTCCCTCCTCCCATTCCCCCACCCTCCCAGCTCCCTGCCACCCACTTCCCTGCCTGCCACACAGCTGTTTTGCCAACAGCGCTGCCTGATTATCTTTCAAGTGGCTTCTTGGAGCAGATGTTCCTGGCTCCTTGCTGCATCAAAAACAAACAGGCGCTGTGTTGTCATTCGCTCTCCTGGGGAAAATCCCTCTGCTGCCACAGATTCTTCTGGAGAGGTTCGGGGAGGGCTGTGAAGTCTCTCCATGCTGCTCCTTGCCAGGAATTTGCCTCCAGATGGATGGCAGGGGCTTTTTGGGTCTTCTGAGGTGTATGTGGCCCCTTGGGGGCGTAAGCTGGGGAGGCATACTTGTAATATGGGAAAGAAATTCCCATGTAGGGGAAGCAAGGGTGGGCTTTGCTCCTGCCAGTACCTCCTAATATTATTTAACCTTTTGAAAAACATAAACACCCCCTTCCCAACTTTGAATCTGAAGAATCCCCCAGGGATTGATCCTCATTGAAAATCTCTTTTGTTTCATCAACAAGAAAATGCTCTTGACTTGCTTTTTTTTCTTTTTTCTTTTTGAGGTTTGTGTTATGAAAGCAATGGGTTTTTGGTTTCTGTTTTGTGAACATGAAAGTCTAATATGCAGTTGAACGTATCTTTTAAAAGTTGCCTGTTTCATCACTTATTGAGCATCAGGGTTCTAGGTGGATTGGGCAGCTGCTTAGGGGGTGGTCAAGGAGATCTGTGTGATGCCAGGAAGGCTCTCTTGCCAAACAGGGGCTGCCTTGCCAACCTGCTGTGTGCAGCCTTAGCCATTCACTCCTGGGAGGTGGGGCCCAAGAATACAGATCACAGTGGGCCCTTAGCATCTATACAGATGGCTGCAGCCTGTAGAGTGCTCTAAAGAGGAGGGGAGAGGCACCTGAGGGAGCATGCTTAGGGAGAGAGATGGGACCTAAAGGAAGTTCTGCACTGTGTGGGCTCTTAGGAGGAGCGGGGCACCTGAGGATGCCGAGCCCAGTGGGAAAGAGGTGGGAAAGAAGCCCTCCTGGCATGTGTTAGCATATCTACTCCCCTAAGCCAGAAGACTCCAGAAGCTGTGACCAGAGAGGACAAAATCACCTGTGTGAAATGAACTTTAGGGTCTGTCCTCAAATGTTCCATTGACTTGGATACTAGATCTTGCTTGTTATGCATTCCATGCTCCCAGTTTGTTATTGGAGTGTCTTCTTCGTGTCCAGTCCACTCTGGTGTGGCCTGGTACCCCTCCCACCACCAGAGATGTGTGCGTTACCACATCCCACGGTCACTCTCCTGGGCTCATCCTACTCAGCAGAGCCTGCTCAGGCTCTGTTGATCACGAGGCCCTGACACCCCCTCCTCTCTTGGCCTCTGAGACACCACCCGCTCCTGCCTTTTCTCCTATTTCTCTGGCTATCCTCTGTCTCCTTTGCTGGCTTCTCCTTCTTGATGTGCAAATGTGCTCCTGTCTCAGTAATGGGGTTCTGCCCTCCACTCCTCTCCCAGATCAGTGTTTCACATGTGTTAGACGCCATCCAAACACTCCAGGGTGATCGCTAACCATGCAGACTCCTGAGCCCCATCCTTGGAGATCCATTTTAGTGGCCTGGAGGCCTAGAAATATGCATGTTCAACTGGTACCCCAAGAGATTACGATGCAAGTAGTCCATGGAACACGCTTTGATGAAGTTCTGCATTGCACGACTGCATATATGATTCATCCAGTCCCAAAGCACGCACAGTATTTATATGCTGACAACTCCTCAATTTAGACCTCCAGCTCAGAGCTCCAGGCTTCTATCTCCGAATCTGCTTAACATCTCTATTTGGACCCAACCTAAGCATCTGAGCCTTAGGATTTGAACGAGAACTTGATTTTCCTCCTTAAACCACCTCTCCTTAGCATCATCTCAGGTAATAGAACCACTGCCGCCTCCCCCCAACCCCCGCCCCCCGCCCCGAAGCACCTTCAGATTGTCCTTTCTGCCAGCCCGTCATCCAAAACATTGGCAAATTCCTTGGCTGTGTTTACAAATATTTCCCCAGTTGGCTGCATCACTTCCTGCATCTCTTCCCTTCTGGAGCCACTGACATCACTACCTGGTCGGCTGCAGTAGACGGCTAAATGGCCTCCCTGCCCTCATTCACTCCCTTACCCAGACGAGGAGGAAGCAGGAAACACTCTGTAGTCACTGGTGCTCCCTTCAGTTGCTTCTCATTACGCTTAGATGGAACTCCAAACTCGCACCAGGCCCTCTGGTGTCGGGCCCCTGCCTGCCTCTCTTGTTCCTCCCCTGTCAGTCTAGGACTTGCTCCATGAGCTTGGTTCACCCTGATAATCTTTAAGCTTCCGGAACAGGTGAAACACTCTCTCACCTCAGGGCTTTCGTACATGCTGTTCCCTTTGCCTGGAATGCTCTTCCCTGCTCCTTCACTTGTCTTCTGACTCCTCCTCAAGTTTTAGGTCTTAGCTTTCCTGACCTCCTTATCACGAATATTATGACACCCCTCCTGTTATTCTTTCTCTTCGACCTTATGATTCCTTTTTTATTAAAAAAAATTTATTTTATTTTTGGCTGTGCTTGGTCTTCACTGTAGCGTGCAGGCTTCTTAGGGCGGTGGCTTCTCTTGTAGCAGAGCACGGGCTCTCCAGTGCACAAGCTTAGTTGACCCATGGCATGTAGAATCGTTCTGGACCAGGGATTGAACCCATGACCCTGCATGGACAGGCAGATTCTTAGCCACCGGACCACCAGGGAAGTCCTATCCTATTGTCATTAATCATGGCCACCTGTCCATTCTTTCGTGGTAGTTCACACACACTTATATTTTGTAATCGTGTATTTGTTAATGCTTACTTATGTCTTTTTTGGGGTCTCTTTCATCAGACAGTATGTTCTACAAGGGACGGGACTATGTCTATTTTTTTCTCACCTAGCAAGGATTAGCACCCCATAAATATTTACTGAGTGAATAGAGTGAATTTTATTTTATCCAGTTATATAACATTTAGTTAGCCCCAGTCCGGTTATTCTGTGGTACTCTCTTCTGTTCAGACTTGTTCTGGTGTCTTACATACTATTGTTGAATCCTCTTCTATATTACTCTGTTGCAACCTGGACTGGCCTCTCTGTTCCATTCTGTTCTGACCTGGTCTAATCTGTCCCATCTGCTTCTATCCTGTTCCCTTCTGGTCTGGTCTGTTTCACCTGCTTCTCTTCTGTTTCACGCTGGCCTCTTCTGTCCCAGCCTGTCATAGTCTAGTTCAACCTTCTTTCATTCTGTTCCATACTGTTCTAGTCCATAGTTTTGTTTTTTCTCCTTGTTTTCACCTGTGCCATCCTATTCTTTTTCATTCTATTCCATTACATTCTGTTCCAATTCATTCCCTTTGCTCTAGTCTGAGACTTTCCACCTCATTTTGACCTATTCCATTTCATTTTACCCCAGTGCTCCCTCGAGATTTCTGGAATACCTGCTTTGTGCTCAGTATTTTGATAGGGATCTATGAGATGATAAGAGAAGAAAATATCATCCCAGGCATGAACTAGTCCCTCTCAGGGGTGAGTGAATGGAAAAGAGGGGAGAGATGGCCATAGGGATCTAAGCTGACCCGTGATGGAGAAGGTTCAGAGGATGCTGACACAAGAGAAAGCAGGGCATGGTCCTGGGGGGCAGTGATATGCTGAGGACACCGGCCTGGGAAACTTAAGAGGGGCCCGAGGCTTGGGGCAGGCGGAGCGTGCTGAGTAACGTGAGATAAAGGGGCTAACCCAGAGGCGGGGTAGTCTCCTCCCATGACGTGATCTGGTACTTTGATGTTTTCCAACAAGAGAACTCCCATAGTTTGGCAATGATTATTGGGACACCATCTATCCCGTGGACACCAGGAGAGGCAGTGTGGTCCTGTGGGTGAGAATTCTTGGGTAAATTGACTAGCCTTTCTGATTCTCAGCTCCCATTTCAGTGAAATCGGGATAATCACCCTCACCTTGAGTTTTATGAGGATGGATAGCCTATACTCCTGTGCAGAGGGATGGGTAAGCATTCAGCCCTGCACCTGACCCTTCGTAGGTGTTCAATAAATGCTTGCTCTCTTCCACCAGTCCATCCCAACTCTACTAGGTTAGCGTTGAGCGTCAGTTTCCCCAACAGTGGGGAACAAACAAACCATGTGAAACAAACATGAGGTATCAGTTACTGTAGAGTTACTATTGCTTGGAGTTTGAAGGGACCAGATACATAACCAAAGTTTGTGGATCAAAGGATTGATTATGTTGATATCAAAAGCTCCCTTACACCCACCATAATGACACTTAGCAGACTTAGCTGGGAAGACATAGGTGCTTAATAAACACCTCTGACTTGAAGCCAATGCTGAAAGAACCTGGAAGAGTGGCAGATGGGTAATACCCTTTCCAATGCAGCCCAGACAGGGGGACGCTGGGGATGAGCTGATGAAATTCACACCAGACCTCCAAATATATTCAGAATCAGGGAATTAGGAGACAACAGAGGAGGCTGCCAAAAAGAATTTATCTCTGAAGTGGAGCTTGGGGAATAGCACTAATATTTTCGGAAATTGAAACTCCAACCATGAAATTGCCTATCATTTATCATACATGGTCTCTCAAAGGGGAAACGGAAAAGTGTTTAGTCTTATTGCTTTTTAAACACATGATTGCTGAGCACAGTCATCCGGGCTGTGGCTTTAAGAGATGATGTGTCTGAAAATGTCCAGCAAGGAAGCCCGTCCAACCTACCGCAGGGCCCCTCTCTGCAGACTCTCCTGTGTCAAGAGGCCCGAGCCATGCACACTGACGGGCCCACTCAGGTGGGCTTGAGCAGCTGGGTGTGCTCAAATTCTGACACGTGTAGAGACCCCCCAGTCTTCTCAGACCTTCCCCAGCTCCTTCCTAATGCCCAATCATCACATCATTGTTCAAGTTACTAATGCTTGAACGCTTTGAAAGGGACCCATGTTTGTTTCCTCTTCTACCTATATGCTGAATTTGACGACCAAATTTCTCTCTTTTCCCTAGACCCATCAGGGGTTTTGGACCCCTACGTGCAGCTGACCCCTGGGCCTCTCCATCCGAAGCATCCACACTCATCAGATACGGCAAGCTTGACTGTCGATACCATCTTCTCAGGTAAGTTGTCCAAGGCCGTAAGGCTGCAAGTGGGAGCATGAGCTTCTTACCCTCTGGTGTCCGGCACCAGGTTCTTTCTTCTGACAGGAGAAGGGCCCTGGGATGATGGCGTACAATGACCAAGAGTCAGAGGTCGTGATCTCTTGCTCTTGTTCTGCACCACACTGCTGCCTTCTGCTCTAGCACTTGGCTGGGCCCTGGGGAAATGGAGGTATTTGTGAGGTAGTGTTTCCTGGGACTCTACCCCCATTCTGCCCACTGCAGTCTTGCCCATGACTTTGAACACCATCTCTGTGTTGGTGGCACGCAGACTCCCACCACTAACCAGACCTCTCCCCGGAGCTTGGGAGCAAATTGCCAGCTGCCTCCTGGATGCCTGCTTCTGGAAATTCTAGGGGCACTGAGTGAACACATTTTTTGGGGAATTCTAAATCCCACACTGGAGATCTTATAGACCTTATTAACTTCACTCCCCCCAGAAAGGCTTTCCGGAGTTAGGTTTTATTGATTTTTCTCTTACATTTCTTCAAGAATCACCGCCGCAAGTGGTTATGTAATGAACATGTCCGTGTACAGTGTTAGTCTTCTACCTTTGTAGAATAAATTGTCCTTTATTCTGTGAATGCCTCTGGTAAGAATTTTCAAGGCACATGTCTGTTATCACCAGCCCTGGCCAGAGATGGGAGTGGGCGGATTTGATATCTCCTGAAATATTTTTCAATAAAAAAATCTGTAATATTTTTTCATTCATTAAACATCAAGATGTAAAAGTTTCCCTTTAAGTCTTGGTTACTAGGAAGCTCAGAACTTAAAGAAATATTCAGTTCTAGTAATTTTATTAGCCCACACTGTAGTACCTATTTTCGGTCTTTCTGTACATTAAAAAAATTGTGGTAAAATAGACACAACATAAAATTTACCATTTAAACCATTTTACAGCACACAGTTCAGTGGCATTAAGTACATTTATACTTGGTACAACCATCACCACCATCCATCTCCTGAATTCTTTTCATGTTTGTAAACTGAAACCCATAATCATTAAACAATAACTCCTCAATCCCCATTCTCCCCTGACCCTGGCCACCAGCATTCTTCTTCCTGTCTATGAATTTGACTACTCTAGGTACCTCGTATCAATGGAATCATACAACATTTGCTCTTTTGGGACCAACTTGTTTCACTTAGAGTAATGTCACAACTGTAATATCTATGTAGTCAAGAGTCAGAATTTCCTTCTGTATTAACACTGAATAATATGCCATTGTGCGGGTATATCACATTTCCTTTACCCATCCATCCATCCACTGATGGACACTTCCGTCTTTTGGCTACTGTGAGTAATGCTACTACGGACCTGAGTGTACAAGCATCTGTTCAATTTCTGCTTTTATTTCTTTTTTGTCTGCATCTGCACATGATTCTCCATTTTCTGTTTCACTAGCTGTGTTGACTCTCCTCCTACTGAGAGAAGAAACAATTGCACTGAACCTGTATTGAGCAGCACAGCGCACTTGGCACAGTTCTAAGTTCTTTATGTTTTATCTTCTGATCCATTGTCTTCTCTATTTTACAGCTGAGACGTTGCTTCTTTTTGGAAGAAGGCAGAGTGACAATGATAGCCAAGCCATTGACTGACTAATCAAGCTGCTTCTACGTTCTTATTCCTGACTCACACCTCAGCCCAGAGCTGTGTGACTCCTTCCACATCATCACTTGATGGAAAGGGCTCTGGCAAAGGTCACCAGGAACCACCATACTGCCAAATTCAGTGGAAGGTTCTGGTCCTTCTTTATTTACCATTGATATATTTAAAAATTCATTTATTTTTTGCTGAGTCTTTGTTGCTGTGCATGGGTATTCTCTAGTTGAGATGAGCAGCAGCTACTGTTTATTGCAGAGTGCCAACTTCGCATTGCAGTGGCTTCTTCGTTGCAGAACATGGCCTGTAGAGCACGTGGACTCAGAGTTGTGGTGCATGGGCTTAGTTGCTCCACAGTATGTGGAATTTTTCCGGACCAGGGATTGAACCTGTGTCCCTGGGATTGGTGGGCGATTTCTTAACCACTGGACCACCAGGGAAGTGCTTGCCATTGATGTTAACCCCACTGACCACACACTGTTCCTTCCTGAACCCTATTCCTGGTACCTGGGCTACCACTCTGTCCCCATTTCCTCCCTGGTTTCCTTTTCTCCTCTGTTTCTTTGTCGGATCCTTTCCCTCTGCCAGTCCTCAAAGCTGGGCACTCCCCATGGCTCTGTCCTGGAGCTGCTGCTCCTTCCACTGGTCATGACCTACTTCGGTGACTCCCTGGTCATCCTATCATCGTGGTCACCATCCTTCCCTGCTTGTGGCTCCCAAACCTCTCTCTTTAGTCCTGGGTCCCACCCTGGGTGTCATACTCACGTCTCCACCCTCCAGTCTAGTGCGTTTCTCCCCAAATGGGCCACAGTTAACCTTCAACTCAACATGTCCAAAGTGAGGTTCATTACAGCACCCCCTGCCATCGCCCCATCCTAGCAAGTGACACCATCTACCCAGCTGCTTAAGCTACCAACCAATGAACCATATTCCAGTTTATCCCTCTGCCTTACCAATCTGACATCCTTGGTATTTCTAAAGCCAGGCCTTCTTCTCTATTCTGTCTCCTTTCCCAAGATCAGGCCTCATCCTCCTTGCCTGGGATTTCAGCACTGACTTCAACCTCTAGTCTTGACAATGAATTTGAATTCATTGTCCACAGCTGTCAGATGGGTTTATGTCCCTCACAGAGCTGGCCCTGTCACTTCTGTACTTAAAACCCTCTGAGTCTCCCTGGTACCTATTTAGGATGACATTCAGGCTCCGAGGCAGGCATCGACACCCCCACGGCCCTTTGTTCCTCCCCAGCCCATTCTCCCTTCTGTGTCATCCCGTTTCCCTGGCTGTGTTGAGCGCCCAGCATGTGCTAGAAGTGAAGGGCAATGGTGAGAAGCCACTGGCCGCGCAGTGATCACAGCTGGTGCAGGAGAAAGAAGGAAAGAAAGAAAGAGTGTCAAGTTCCGTCTGACTCCTGTGATCCCACGAACTACAGCCCGCCAGGCTCCTCTGTCCATGGGATTCTCCAGGCAAGAACACTGGAGTGGGTTGCCACTTCCTTCTCCAGGGGATCTTCCTGATCAAGGAGTTGAACCCAGGTCTCCCGCATTGCAGGCAGATGCTTTACTGACAAAGCTATAGTCACCAGAGAGTCACTCAGTCTGATTCGTTTCCTGATGAGAAAGTACCTGGAGATAAAGGAGCCTGTAAGGAGTCGGGGGAACTCGACTCTGACTCTGTTCCAGCCAGAGAAGGTCAGTCCTGATCTTTCCTGATGCTGGAAATGCCAACGGGCCCATTAGTCCTGCTGATGATTCTACACTCTCACTCTGTCTTCAGAATTCATCCTTCTCCCTCTCCACTGGCTGCCTAATTCAGGCCTTCCGGATTTCTCAGCTGGATCACTTCGATGTCCTCCTAATTGTCACCTCTCTTGACCTCCAGCCCACCCCACCCAGTGCTACCAGAGTATCCTTTCTACAACACAAATCCGAAGACTGCTGCAGGAAACAGCTCCCTTCTTTCTGTGACCTCTGAGGCCCTTCTCTCTTAGGGTCTTCTCCTCTCCGTCAGAGCTGCCCTCCCCTCTTCCTCTTGAGCACTGGCCATGCTCCAGAGCCCACCAGCTCCGAGCTGGGGTTGCATATGCACAGCTCCAGCTACAGGGCCAGAACACCCAGTGAGAAAGAGGTGACAGGAACTGCAGGCCATCCTTCCAACATGTTCTGCAGTGAAGGGGAGCAGGAAAATGGGCTGGGAGCTGGGGACAGGCAGGGAGATGGTTGGAACTGGATGTTTGTTACAGGAGACCCTGGAGCAGGTATGCCTTCTGCCACGGATGACATGGTGGGGAGGGGGAAGATGTGATACAGAAAGAGGGGACCCCTGGGTACTTGAACAGGTGAGAGATCCAGTCCCTGCTTGTGGGGTGGGGAGCGTGGGTAGCCCTGGGCAGAGCAGTGACCTTCCTCCGTGCATTGAGCGGGAGGGAGGCAGTGTGGGTGCAGATATGGGAGGCTTGCCAAGCATCCTCATGGGAGGATGAGGGAGTGCTTTCTGATGGGGACCATGTTCTGAACAAAGCATGAGGCCAGTGTGGGTGAGGATGGTGTGGGGTGTGAGGAGAGGAGACAGGATGAGACACTTGTTTGGGAGAACAGAAAACATGCACAAGGGCAGTTAGACAGTGAGCATGGCGCTGCTGAGTGGTGACAGGCAGGGCTGTTTTGAGATTTGAGGTTAGGCATTTAGGGGAAAGTCAGCTCTCTCTTTCTCCAGCAGTGTTTTGCTGTGTGGGTGCAGGCACCAAGGAGGGTATGTGGATTTACCACGTTTGGGCGTGGCTTCTAAGAATAAAGGGAGAGAGAGGAAAGAAAGTGACAGCAGAGGGCAGTGATCCTGAGCCAGAGGTGCTCCGTGTCTGGAGGGCTCAGCAAGACTGTGGGAGAGCAGTCTGGAAGGACCTCAGGTGATGGGTGATCATCTGGCAGGATGCTTGAGGTGGAGATGGTCTAAACGGTGCCATTTCAATGATGGTAAGGTCAAGGGTGGGACACCCATGGGAGTAGGTGGGTGGGGGCTTCCAAGTGGAGAACAGAGAGGCCCTGATGTTGATGGATGCTCCAAGTGGATGTTGAGTCATCCCAAATGATGCCGTTATGGGGGTGGAGAAGAAGACAGTGAGGGTGTTGCTTAAGTCTGTAATGAATGAGGGGTGCAACGCGGGGTGGGGGTTGTTTCACCTGTCAATGGGATGAAACAGGGACAGTGGTAAGAGGTAAAGTCTCTTCTCCAGGATTCAGAGGGAGGGGCTGGAGTTTTGAGTTGGGAGGGAGGATCAATGTCTTGGGAGGGCAGTGGGGAGGTAGGATACCCACCTCACCTCCTGGCCCCAGGTGGTGTGGGATACGGAAGAGAGAACAGCACCCCCTTGGGAGGCGGCAGGAAGTGGTGTGTCAGGGGACAGCCAGGTGTCAAAGTTCAGAAAAGAGATTGGGGAAATGGGCTGTTTGGGATGATAGACCCTGAGTTCCCAGAGCTGAGGGGTGGTGCTCATCCAGAAGCTGGATGTCTCAGAGTCTGTGGGAGGCTTAGCTTCTGCTCTGTGAAGAAGGCACCAGCCCCATGGCCCTCCAGCTTCTGGTCCTCAGTAGTAGTGACTAGCTATGGTCACTTGCTGATGAAATGATAAGGATGCTGTGAGACAAGGGTCTGGGCCTGGCTTCACGCTGGCCAGTCAGGAACTCTCTGATCTTGTTTGGGACTGATGGGTGTGGGGTGTCCAGCCAAGCAAGCCCACCAGTTGGTGGTGGGAGGTTGATGGTCCTGCTTGCTGTGGAAGGCCCCACCCTCCACGCTGTCCAAGTTTTTGCAGGTAAGAGCTGAAATGCATTTCAAGGGCGACTGAGCACTGGATGTGCTGTGGCTTGGCAGGCGCTGGCAACACAGGTGTCTGTGTAACTGTGATACATGAGTTGTGCAGAGATGCAGCTGTGTACTGGCCTGGGGCAGCGGCGGCTACGGGACCACCAGGGTGGGTGGTTTCACCTTGCAACAGGAAGAAACCTCAGGGCACAAGCCCAGGCAGGTGAAAACTTTTGCATTTCTTTACATTAATTTGGCCTCCAAGTCTCTATCCTACTAGAATGGGGGGAATTTAACCTAGTGGCACTAGTTTCCGTGGAGATGCCCACTGCCTAACCCTTTTAGTCCCTCTAGACCCCAAATTTTCCTAACAGCTTTGACTAGGAATGTGATGCCCAGGGCCCCAAGAGCATGGCATGCCTCCCCTGCCTGCCCATTTTACTGATGAGCTGGTAGAGACCCGGAGAGGCCAAAGGCTGCTTAGCTCTTAAATAGTGGCCTTTCTACCCAGTGCTTCTAACCTGAGGCCAGATCACTAGTGGACAGAGAAGGAACTCACCTGCAGTCAGGGAGAGTGTGGGACTGCGGGCAGGGGAAGGCTGATGAGGAAGATGCTGATGAGGAAGAAGGGCTTTTTGGAAGTGGCAGCAGCTGGCATGGACCTGGGAGGAGGGGCTGGACCTGGAGAGGTGAGAAGGGAAGGGCATTCCTGGGGTAGGGAACAGCAGGGACACAAAGGAGTGGTGGAAGGATGAGCTGCCTGGTCAGAGAATTAATTATTTCAATTGGCTCTGTGTGTATAGCTGGACTGAGGTGCCTCAAGGCTGGTGTCCTCCCAGCCAGCCCTCTTTAGACTCTAAACTTAACCGGAGGGAAAAGGACTCTCCATGTGTTCTTCCCTGGTGCCCTGAGCTTCACACACAGGTGGGTTCACTTAATCTTCTCCTCGGCACTGAAGGGCAGATGTTTTTGTCTCTGTGGTGCAAATAAGGGAAGAGAGGATGGCCAAGGGCCTCAGGATGCAACCTCATGCCTCCCACCACTCATGTGGCCACGACAAAACTGGGAACACGTGGTGTGTACCCTTGACAAAGCGCCAGGAAGAGGGGAGAGGGTGCCTGGTAATCCCAAGGGAAGCCCCCCAGAGACTGCTGGGCATTGGTCTCTCCCTGAGGCTGTCCTGTGGGGAACTATGAGGGAAATGTGTAGGCAGAAGCTGGGGAGACCTCAACTCCATCTCTCATTGTAGGTCATCTTGGACCGGGGGTTCCCTCTCCCCATCTCTAGCAGAAAGGGTTTGGCTGAACAAACTCCGAATCCTCTCACCCAGTCTCTGGGTAATCCCAAGGGAAGCCCCCCAGAGACTGCTGGGCATTGGTCTCTCCCTGAGGCTGTCCTGTGGGGAACTGTGAAGATAGAAGCCTGGGAGACCTCAACTCCATCCTCTCATTGTAGGCCATCTTGGACCAGGGGTTCCCTCTCCCCATCTCTAGCAGAAAGGGTTTGGCTGAACAAACTCTGAATCCTCTCACCGCCATCAATTGAGCTACTTGTGCTTCATCTGTTGCCTCCCACCTGCTTGAGGCTGAGAACTTGCTTCATCCTTGCCTCCCTGATCCTCGCCAGTCATAGGTTAGCTTAAATATCTCAGATCTGAGATCTGTCTCAACACTGCCCCGTCTGAGTGCTGTTTGTCTTAAAATGGGCTCACAGGGACATCTTTTGTGGTCCAGTGGTTAAGAATCCACCTTTCATTGCAGGGAGCTTGGGTTTAGTCCCTGATTGGGGAACTAAGATCCCATTTGCCTTGGGGCAACTGAGCCCATGAGCTGCCGACTACAGAGCCCATGCACTCTGGAGCCCTCCTGCCACAGCTGGAGAGAAGCCCGCACGCCACAGTGAAGATCCTACGAGCTGCATCTAAGACTTGACTCAGACAAAAAAAAAAAAAAAAAACTAAAATAAAGCAAATAAACATTAAAAAAAAAACAAAACTTTCTATTAAAAAAAAATGGGCCCACCTATGGGTTCCTGCCCCTTAGGAGCCTTATGGTTCTGAATTCCCCACTGAAAGCAGACATTCACCCAAAATACATGTGATAGACCCACTGGGGCTCTGATAACAGGACTGCCTTTGACGGAGTGCCTACCGTGTGCGCACACGTGGAATTGCATCCATATATTAGTTCCCATCCTTACACTCTCCCTGCCTTGTTTATCCACTTTATAGGTAAAGAATCTGCAGCACAGAGAGGTTAAGTGAATTAACAAAGCTCTCACAGCTTGCAAGAGGCAGAGCTGGGATTAGAACCTAGAACTCTGTGACTTCAGCACCTGGCCTCAGACTATGTGACCTGTCACTAAGATGCCCGTCTCTGGCTGGGCTCAAGGAGGCAGGGACATTACATGAGTGCCCCTGCCCAAGGGATGCGCCCAACAGCTTCTCCTCCAGGCTCGGGGCTCTGAGCCGCCAGGGGCCACGACCCAGAAAGGACAATCAGCCCTCCCTCCACTGCCCCCCGCCCCCCACCTCAGTGGTCTCTCCATGGTGCTGGTGGTGGGGGGCCCCCTCTCTGGCTGGAGTCTCCAGGCAGCAGTAGGATGCATAACTGATGGTGATTAGCTAAATCATAACATGCATAAGTGATGAACCAACTGGTGCCAGGCCGCGCTGAGCGGCAGCGGGCACCCCCACCCCCGCTACGCCCGGCCCGGAGAAGCCACCGCAGGCTGCCTCTCTGTGTTATCTGGCACATCAAGTGCTGCGACAATGAATATAGATTGACCTTATTATAGCAGCCGGCTGCTGGTGCCAGGCGCAGCCAGGCATCCTTTGCACAAATTAAAGGTGTCAGCATGTAATTTACGCTTCATGGCGAGAAGGGGTGCAGGGGGTGGGGGGAGGCACCAAGGCAGGTAGAAAGCAAGGTGGGCCCCCGTCAGGCCTGCACCCGGAGCCCACGCGCCATGACGGGAGGTGCAGCCCACGTGTCATTTCCTCTGTCTTTGCACAATTTTTTTTTTAGTTATTCCTTGCTCAAGGGGAGCAGCCCCCTCTCCTAAGCTCCCCCTTCCCACACTCTGTGTGCGTGTGTGTGTATTTTTCAGCTAAATTACCGGTTTTACCTGAAGAGCGTGAAGTAGGTGTGCTAATTTACGGCTGGCAGCTGAAGCTGCGGTGCGGGGCGCTGTCTGGGAGGGCTGTAATACGACATCATTTTACTAGCGCACCCCAGAGCAGCTTGACATCTCGAGTTGGGCCTGTGATTAAAGTAGTAGTCTTCTTCCCCCCTCCCTCTCCCTTCTCCGACACGGAGAACAGATTAAACTCTAAGTAATAGATCTCGGTTTTCTTGCCATCCCACTGATATTCACAGTACACAGTTTGACACAAAGAGTAAGTTATACATCACAAACAACAGCCTCTGCTCTTTACCGCCCAGAATTAATTTTCCATTTGCTAAGCTCCCTTCTTCTCCCAGCCCATTTTCCTGTCGAGCGGGCCTCTCCCTTCTAGAGAAGGCAGAAGAGGAAAAATCTCAGGTCAGAGTGGGGAGAGGTAGTCCAAGACAGCTGGGTTAGCCCCGATGGTTTACAGAGGAGGAGACCGAGGCCTGGAGAGGGAAGGTGACTTGCTGATGTTACCCTGTGGCTTTGTGGCAGAGAGGGGGCTGTGTTGGGCGCCCTTCCACACCTCTGCCCACCGCCCCCTCACCTGTGGAATGGAGAAAGTGGGTGACTGCCAGGCTGCCCGAGAGCTGGTTGTCCTCTGATTGTCCCCCTGCTCTCCCCCTTGCCTGCAAGACTCTCTCTGCCTTCTCTGCCCTGCTCTGTGTCCCAGGAAGGGACTACTAGGGGCTGCTATTGCTGCCTGGGCTTGGCCTATAGAAGGTACTAGAATGAGAAGGCAGGGTGGGAGGCTACTTCTTTTCTGCTTCTCTCTACCAGGATGCTGTGTCTGGGGAATGGCTGCCTCCCGCTGGCCTGCTGCTCTTGAGGAGTGGACCCTCTTCCACGGCTCCAGCTCCTGGCAGGCTCTGGTGATGCCACCGGCTCCTAGCTCTTTAGGTTTGGAATGCTAACAGCCATCTGTCATTGCTGGTCTCTAGGAGCCTCACCACGCTTTCAGATTCCCTTCACCCTGCCCACCCCTGTCAATGGTCCCTGCATTAGTGTCTCTTTAGTTGAACCATCTGGGGGATTCTGTTTTCTGTGGGAACTCTGAGTGACCCTGTTCTTCTTTGAGGACTCATGCACGCTAGCACAGTCCTGCAGGTGCACAAGGGTGGCTGGCTTCCTAGGGACTCAGGTCGCTCTGGGAGCATTCTTCCATTAACCCAGCTGTCCCCTCCCCACCGGGACCCATGATGAATGCTGCACATCTCCCCTCAGGGCAGCTCCGGGCTGCCCAGTGAGGTAATGTCTCTTTAGGCCCATCTCAGAGCTGTGTACCTTGAGGCTTGGAGAGGTTAAGTCTTTTCTCCAGAATCTCCCAACCTTCGGCAGCAGAGTACAGCTGGGAACTTGGGGCTAGCCGGCTCCAGGGCTGAGCACCTTCCTCTGTGCTGCCTGGAGGCTAACTTTGCTGAACTCACATAGGAAACACAGGCACACACCTGCACACACATGCATGGAGGACAAAATGCCTTTGGGGAGCAGTAGATGAGCATGAGTAGAGAGCAGGGCCAGTAGTGATGAGGACTGGAGATGACAGATGGGGTGGGTAAATCCAGGAGGACTTTCTGCAGGAGGTGAGCAGGTACTGAAGAGGAATTAGAATCTGAATAAAGCTGTGTAGCTGAGCACCCTTCAGTAGACTACGTCAAGGGGGTTGCTGGGGAGATGCTTTAAAAATACAGATTCCCAGACTTATGTCTGTCTTTATGAATCAAAATCTCTAGGGGAGTCACCTAAGAATCTGGTTTGTTTTGTTTTAAGGTGATCCTGAGATGCAGCCAGGCTTGGGAACTACAGGCCCTCCCCATCTTAAGAGGGATGTACAGTCAGCTTCAGGACCCACAGCCATCAGTCCAGAGCCAGGGCTAGAACCCATGTCTCCTGGCTCCCAGGACAGTGCTCACCCCACCAGTGATTCGAGGGGCAGGGCAGAAACACAGCCCCGAACCACGGTCTCACAGCCCTCCCCCCAGCAGCCGCTCTGCAGCCGGTCCTCAAGATGGCAAGCGGGGGGTGGATGAAGGTGGTGGCAAAGCGAGAATGCGCCTGGAATAACATGACATTTAGAAATCTGAATCAGCTGGCACTTTCCGTTTTCCCTCCTCCCCTCTGCACTACACTTCCCCCTGTCTCCCAGCCCTCTCTCTAAGCTGCAGGAGCAACAGGCCTGGACATCAGTGGGGAGTGGAATCTGTAGAGGGGCACCCACTTGGAAGGGTGGATGGAGTCTGAGATGAGAGCAGAGACCTGGGCTCCAAACCAAGGGCTGCCGCTTCTTGCTGCGTGACTTTGGGCAAAGTGCTGTGCCTCTCTGGGCCTCACCACGCTATGCTCACTGTAGTCCTGTAAGCGCCCTTGGACATCCGTGTGAGGGATGACCCTGCCAGACTCACTCTATCCGGAACACTTCTTTCTGCCATGCTGCCCTGGAATTCCATTGTACCATTCCACTCCTTTGGTCCTCAATAACTGGAGCCTGGGATGGCGGAGGTGTTGGGGTGTGGAGGTTTGGGGAGGAGGCTAGAGGTGGGAGGGGGCCAGGCAGGCCAGAGGGTAGACAAGCGAAAGGCTGGCAGCTTAGACAAGTCTCAGCCCCCTCCTCTTTCACTCTCAACTCCGGAGCAGAAGTGGAGGCAGCCCCCATGTCATCAGCTCTGGGATCCACATGAATACACAGGTGGGGTGAGGGGAGTGAGCAAATGGTACCCCAGTCCTCAGGTGGCTTGTGCCCTCTGCAGTGTGAAAGATGGCTGGGCATTCCTCAAGTCTGCCTGGGCCAGCCCCTTGGACGAGGGTGTCTGGGCTGTCTCCATGCCCTCCCCAGCTCTCTGCACCGGCCGGCAGAGTGAATCAGCTGTGTGTGTGTGTTTGCACCCCCCACCCCCAGATGGAGCCTGACTCACCACATGTCCCGGCAGTCTGACACAGTGCCTGATGCCCAGCAGGCACCCTGGGGACATCCACTGGATGGAGTCCATGTGCCCCGCCAGGCCCGTCTTGGCCCTTCAAGGCTGGATGCATGGTCCTAAGAAGGGCACTCTCGAGCAAGGCTCCTTCCTGGGTGGGAAGTGATCACATTTGGGAAATGGGGGCAGGGGTGGTCAGGCTCATAGGTGGAGGAGCCCTTTCTGCCCTTGCCCTCCATAGATCCCACCGCCTCTCCTGCCAGCGAGAGAGCAGGCGGAGTGTGGAGTTAGAGCACGAGATAGCCATGCCTGTTTCACTTACTGCCGTGTATGCAGTGACTCAGTGGAAAAGGAAATGGCAACCGTTTCAGTCTTCTTGCCTGGGAAATCCCATGGACAGTGGAGCCTGGCGGGATGCAGTCCATGGGGTTGCAAAAGAGTTGGACATGACTTAATGACTAAACAACAACAACAACACAGTGATTCAGACAGGCTGACATGTAGTAGGTGCTCTTTTAATGTCTGTGGGGAGAGACTAGGAAAGAAGGAAGGAAGAGGAGGGAGAGAGACAGTTGGGTCAGGCTGGGATGTGCAGCCCCATTAGCTGGCTCTGCTCCTGGTCTATGTCCTCCTGACCCAGTTGTCTCCTGCCCAGCCCCACCCCTCACTTTCCTTCTCTGGCCATGGCCCCACCTCCTGATGGAGGTCCTCCTGGAAGGGCTGGTGGGGAGGAGTGCTGGAGGAAACTCCCTGCAAAACAGAGCTTCATTCTAGAGATTAGGGACATTTTTGCCTCGATTCTCCAAGACCTCCTCCTCCAAGGAGCCGTCCAGGTAGCAGGGGGTATCCCAAGCCCCGAACCTTGGCAAACCACACCCGCTGCAGGTGTGTGAGCTGTAGACCGCTGTCTAGGAAGGGTCGGATTTAACTGGTCCCTGACTGAGGGTGTGGGTGTGGGAGAGTAATGCACTCCAGAAAGTAAGAGAACAAGAGTGAGGAGGCTTTCCATGCCCAGGGCCCATCCGTGGCTCCCCACCTGGTTTTTGCCCTTAGAACACCTGCTTCTAACCACAGGTCAGAAATCGACCTCTGCCCACCCTGACGTGTGACCAGCTGTGTGGTCAGAGGACCCTGTCTGGACGGGGCCTGGTCTTCACCAACATCCTGGCCTGCCCGCCCCCAGCCCAGGCAGGAAGTGCGCTGAGGTGCCTCTGTAGGGGACAGGGCTGCCCTGCCATCAGCCAGCTGGCAGACCTTGATTTCTGTCTTAGGATTTTTTTCAAGGCAAATTCCTCTTTGTTCTCTGTCCCTCTTGTTTCTCACAAAGGCCATCTGGGAAGAGGACATGGCCCAAAGCATTCACTGCCAGTCCTGGACATGAACACGTTCCCTGTGCGTGCGGAGTCTTGGCTGGCATGTATTATGGGGAGGAACACTGGGACAGGCTTGTCCCTAGCTTAGGACCCAAGCATCAGGGGACTTTAAACTCAAGAGGAAACTCTGGAGAGCTGTAGCCAGGCCATTTAACTCCGGAGGAAGTAGGGATCCCACAGAGGCTGTGTGACTCACCCAGTCGCATTTCACAGATGAGGAAACAAAACTTTACAGATGGAACATGACCTGCTCTGGGTCACACCACAATGGCAGAGCCCTGCCTGGAGCCCAAATCTCTGGGCTCTTAGCTCCCAATTGTCTGCCATGACAGTCTGCTGGTCACCTTTAGGTGCATGGTTACTTATAAAGTAGTTATGATTATTCCCATTTTACAGATGAGGAAACTGAAGCTCAGAGCAATTATACCCTCACCTCAGCTGAGATCAGATGCCACAGTGGAGGCCCAGGTCCCGGCCCCTCCAGGAAGCCTATCTGGAGTGCTTCCTTCTCCAAGGTCTTAATACACTTATTTTGAGGGCTGGGAAAGGAAAGAAGGATAAGGAGGAAGCAAGGAAACCTTCATGACCAAGGAAACCTTCTTTGCAACCTCATGGATTATACAGTCCATGGAATTCTCCAGGCCAGAATACTGGAGTGGGTAGCCAGCCTTTCCCTTCTCCAGGGGATCTTCCCAACCCAGGGATCGAACCCAGGTCCCGTGCATTACAGGCAGATTCTTTACCAACTGAGCTGTCCTTGCCAAATAATGTGCAGGTGCTCTCAGGATCATAATGGATCAGTCTGTGAAGGGCTCATTTTACAGATAAGGAGACTGAGATTCAGAGAGCTCAGGTCCCAACCAGGTTTGTCTGATTCCCAAGATCAGTGCACATAAAGACCCTGGTGCTGGGAAACATTGAGGACAGGAGGAGAAGGGGGCGACAGAGGAGGAGATAGTTGGATGGCACCATGGACTCTATGGACATGAGTTTTAGCAAACTCCAAGAAATCGTGAAGGACAGGGAAGACTGGCTTGCTGCAGTCCATGGGGTCAGAAAGAGTTAGACATGGCTTAGCGAGTGAGCAACAACAGCAAATTCTTTCATTCTAGAATGTTTCCTGGGTGCCGTCTTGTCTCTGTGATTCAGCGCTAAGTTCACTGACTCTGAAGAGCCTGTCCTCGTTTATGCCCTGCAGTTGACCCAGGGCTTGGTCCCAAGGGACGGTCAGCAGACGCTCAAGGCCTTGAGAAGGCAGCAATGTGACAGGGGCAGCCTGGGCCACGGAGCAGGCCAGTGGATTTCACATCCCCTGTCTGCCACTTCCTAGACCTTGGACTCTTAATTCACCTCTTTGGGCCTTGGCGTCCACATCCATAGAGTGGGGGTGGTCATAACCCCGAACCTCAGACTCCCTGAGTGAAGTTTGGGGCAGGGGCTGAGTTCTGAGCATCAGGCACTCAGCAGGGGATCTGGCATGTGGGTGTGCACGATGAGGCGGTGACCGCTCTCATCAGCTCGCTCCTGTCAGGGGTGTCTCCGGGGTGGCCCCCACCCCCAGCTACCAGCTGGCCTGCCCCTCCTGGAGGATGCCTGCCTCCTCTGGGTCCCATATGTGCGGGGGCCTGGCTCTAGCGGATGGCACACGGGGGCCTGTTTGCCTTTGTGTCGCTAGCCGTGGGTGGGAGCTGTGAAAACTCCACTCCCAGTGTGCCCCCTCCCCGCCTCCAGGCTGTTAATCCTGAGTGCAGAGCCAGGCTCCTCAGCGCCTCCAGAGGCCCAGAGGGAGGCAGGGAGCTCAGAGAATGCACTGGCCTCCCGCCGCCCGCCCGTTCTGAGCAGCAAGGGGCACTGCGAGGGGAACTCTAGGCTTCATGGCCGAGGGGGCACGGGCGGTGAAGCAGAGTACCGGCGGCCAGACACTTGCTGCAGGCACACTGCCTGCCAGTCAGGCCTCAGTCACCAAGTGTCTACTGCAAGACCCTGGTCCTGATGGAGGAGGAAGCCGCTCAAGTCACCATCAGGAGGTGGGGTGGGGAGGCCCCTGTTGCACAATCTAAGCTTCTAGCTAGCTCCCCAATCCTCAGTCTTCAGTGGCAACATCTTCCTTGGGTTCTCAAACCAAGCAGACTTCTCAAAGGGGAGTGTGGGCCTGTCGGAGGCTGGAGTACTCATAGCTCCGGATTCTCTTTGCACTGCATTATCACCTGGGGGAGGTTAGGAGTGGGTCGGAGATTCCTCCCTGCAGCAGCACTGCTAGATCTGTGGCTCTATTCGCTCCTACCCACTTACCTGGCCTCTCCTGCCAGCAGCTGATCTCTTCCCTCTGCTTCAGCTACCCCAGCCTTTTTTCTGTCCCTTTATTCTGTGAATAAGCCAAGCCTGTCTTCTCCCCTGGAGATGCTCAGAACCTGTTCTTTTCACAGGGGACTCTTTCTTATCAAGACCAGCCAGCTCTTGTGGACCCCGTGCACTAGCACAGGTGGTGAATCTTCAGAGCACACATGTACAGCAGGAGTTATGTGTTTTTTTATTTTTTTTTTAATTTTAATGAAGTATAGTTGATAAAGAAGGCTGAGTGCCAAAGAATTGATGCTTTTGAACTGTGGTGTTGGAGAGTCTCTTGGACCGCAAGGAGATCAAACCAGTCAATCCTAAAGGAAATCAATCCTGAATATTCATTGGAAGGACTGAGGCTGAAGTTCCAATACTTTGGCCACCTGATGCGAAGAGCCAACTCATTGGAAAGCACGCTGATGGTGGGAAAGATTGAAGGCAGGAGGAGAAGGAGACGACAGAGGACAAGATGGTTGGATAGCATCACTGACGTGAGTTTGAGCAAATTCAGGGAGATGGTGAAGGACAGGGAAGCCTGGCGTGCTGCAGTCCATGGGGTTGCAAAGAGTCGGACACGACTGAGCGACTGAACAACAATAGTTGATTTACAATGTTGTGTTAATTTCTGCTGTACGGCAGAGCCACTCAGTTATACATACATATGTGTATATATATATTCTTTTTCATATTCTTTTCCATTATGACTTATCTCAGGATGTTGAATATAGTTCCCTGTGCTATACAGTAGGACCTTGTTGGTTAGCCATCCTATATATAGTAGTTTGCATCTGCTAATCCCAAACTCCCGGGAGTTATTTTTATCAGATTGTTTCTTGCTGCTTTTCTGTCTCCTCCACGCCAGTGGAAACTCTCCCACTGAGACTGTGGATTTTTGATCTGTGCTGTGACTGCAGTGCCCAGTACTGAAGGTGCTCAGGAAATACCTTCTAAATGAATGCGAGCCCTCATCATCCTGCCATGCTGTGTAAATGATGACAGGACTATAAGGAGGAATAGGAGGCTCATTCAGAAAGCTCTTCTGACATTCCTAGGGTGTTCATGTCATCTAGGTCATTAGGTCCCCTGGAGAATCAATAGTGGGATCACGGCCACTGCCTGCACAGCCTATCTTCTCCCCTGGAGATCCTCAGAACCTGATCTTTACACGGGGGACTCCTCTTTCTTATCAAGACCACCCAGCTCTTGTGGGCCCCGTGTCCTGGGACAGGTGGCCCTCTTTTATAATCTTCAGAGCACATATGTACTGGTATAAGACCTAGGGAAGGGAAGCATTGCAGTCAAGATGACATAGGACAGCAGCGCAGGCACGTCTGTCTGTCCTGCAGTTGGGTCAGCTTTAGGAAACCCCACACAAGGAGGCACATTTCCACCTGGGAATGGAACCTCAGGCTTCCAACTCAGGACTACCCCTTCCTGAGGTTGCAAGACCCCTCAAAAAAGCCCCTCATGCCCACAGAAGAGGGGCTGTAGCACAGTGAGGTGCTGTGGCCTGAGGTCAAAATGCAAATGACAAGTGGTCTTCAGTTTTATTTCCATCTGTTTCTTCACTTGCAAGGCTGGGAGGGCAGGGCGGAGGCATCGTGTTTGCAGGTAAAGGGGTTTCAGGTGAGGGTCTCCTTTTTGGATCCCCTGGGCAGGGAGGGGTCAGGACAGAAAGGAGCCAAGAGCAGTGGTCTCTAAACTTGTCAACTTCTGCCTCACTCTCAAGAAAAAAATAGATCCCGCCTCCACCAATATATGTATATGTATTGTTTATTCATTATGCACATTCAAATGTAATAATATATTATGTATACAACGAACATGTACAGATATGGATGATTTGAAATGCAATTTTAAAATGTAAATAACATTCCTATTCTTTTCTTCCCATCCTATTATTTCTTCCTATTTGCCAATGTCCAGCCTGGGGATTATACACCCCATTTGGTGACCACTGACTAAAACATGGGCTTTGGAGCCCAACAGACCTCTGTTTGAATCCAGGTTATTTTTGTGAATATCTATATGGCATTAGACCAGCCTCTCAGCCACAATTTCTTCTTCTGTAAAGTGAGATGATAATTTCTACTTTGCTGTGTGGCTCAGATGAGGTGGTAGGTCCAGGGTCTTGCAGGCTGGAAGAGCCCACTTATGGTAACTATGGTGCTGATGACCATGATTGGGTTTCCCCTTCCTTGTTTAAATTATTTAAACTCAACCCCAGATACCACAGGTTACAGGCTTGTTTTCTGAGCTGCCGCATAGTCACCAAAGATGGTGAGTCATGCCCAGCGTAGGATGAGCCTAGATCTTCTGTCCCCCTAGTCTGATGACCCCAGATTCCATGCAGATGGATGGACCTGGGACCTGGATGAAGCAAGGTGGGCTTGGTGACCCTGCAGTTTGGATGGAACTGAGAGATGGGTCAAGTTTCAGCTTTCTCTGTGTTCCTTTTAAAATAATGGAAGTGTCAGCTTGGGTTCATGGGCCGGTCACAGTTTCAATCCCTCCCTAACTTCATAAGGCAAGTCCATGAATTATACAGTGCCAGAGCAGACGGCGCGAAGTACGGATGCATCGCAAGCTGGGCTTAATAAGGACACTCCAGCTATTCTTGGAGGCATTTGCAAGTCAAAAATATGGCGCATGAGGATTTGATGCAGACTTCAAATTCTGAAGATTTCGGCTGGGTCAGCAGTATTTTATGTTAAATACCATCAACGAATAATACAGAAATGGCAATGAGGTGGTCACCATATTTTGTCTTTTTTAAAATTTTAGTTCTTTGGTGATAGCACATATGGTCAAATGGGCCTACCACCCCTTCCTACCAAGTAATGTCAACATACATTTGTCCACCTTCCCAAGGACTCATGGTGAGCATGGGATACTCCCTTGCTGAGGAATTAGAAAGTGTTCCACCCATTATAGTTTTGTGCTAAATAGAAGATGAAAGCTTTTCTATTTTCTTTCTGCTCTTTCACCAAGATTTTGTTTGACTGATTCCTGCTATTCTCTGTAATATGTATACCAGCTGTTAGAGACTCAGGCTAGAAGAGAAAAGAAACCAGTATTTTACCATTTATCGAAAAATGGGGACTCTTTAAAAAATGATTAAATTGTACTGGAGGAGAAGAACCATAGTGAAAGGGGGAAGTTGGTGTCCTCTGGTCCAGGAGGGTGGTGCTTCATGGAAACAGAGATGCTGGGTCCTGGCGAAACAGAGTTCCAACCATGATGGGTTCGTGCATAGGTTTCTTTACAAAGGCAATATTTAAGGGGCCAGGCAAACAGGCATCACCAAGATGATGGAGGAATGAAAGTTGTAACAGCCAAGAGGCCTTTGTGAACCTTCTTCTCCGAGTGTTGATGACATCACAGGACCATAACTTCCCTAAGTCGCTTTCTTGGATACTGGAGTGCCAATAGTCTGCTTTCAACCAGGACCGTAGTTGGTTGGCCCACTCAGGATGCAAGGCCAGGAGTGCTGGACAAATGCAGGCAGAGCATGGAGCAGAGGACAGAGAGTCAGGGGAAGCTCTGGTTCTCCTAGGACCACCCGGCTCCCTTCCTTAGCTGAGTGACACGGGCAGCCTGCAGAGCTTCCTTTTCCTCATCTGCATGTGCCTGCTATGCAGTAAGGGGGCAACTCTACCATGTTCCATAAAATTGAGTGGGATTGAGAGTCAGGGTCTGGACGACACTCCTAGCAATAGCAGCCGTGGAAAGAGAACTGCGTAAGTATGGGAACAAATCCTGGTTCTGGTACCAGTGGTTGGTCCTTGGGCAATTTTGCTTACCTACTTAAGGCTCAGTGATTAGGACACTGGCATGAACCCAGACCATCTCGATAGAGGGATGTGGGCTCTGCTCTGTAGCCTCTTGGGGCCACAGAGCTGGCTTCCCAAAGATCAGATCATGGCACCATCAGCATTGATCGAAGTAGCCCTCAAGCATAGGACTCCCAACCAAAGCCTTCCAGCATGAAGGCCAGATGAAAGCGAAAGTTGTTCAGTCATGTCTGACTCTTTGCAACCCCATGGACTGGAGCCTGCCAGGTTCTTCTGTCCATGGAATTCTCCAGGCAAGAATACTGGAGTGGGTAGTGGTTCCCTTCTCCAGAGGATCTTCCAACCCAGAGATCGAACCCAGGTCTCCTGCATTGCAGATGGATTCTTCACCGTCTGAGCCACCAGGGAAACCCAAGAATACTGGAGTGGGTAGCCTATCCCTTCTCCAGGATGTCTTCATGACCCAGGAATCGTACCAGGGTCTCCTGCATTGCAGGTGGATTCTTTGTTAGCTGAGCTGCCAGGGAAGCCTAAAGGCCAGGTAGGTTAGCATCAAATTCCATGTCCACAGGGGATGAATCCTCCAGCTGCCCCGTCCTACAGCTTTACAAGGAAGGTAAATTCTCATCTGGGCAAACCTGACAGATGGATACTATTCTCCATTTTATCTCTCAGAGTTAAAGTGTGAAATGGAGTGAAGCCCTTGCTCCCATTCTGGTTAGGGATCATGTGAGCCTGAAAGTGAGAATGCAGACTTGCTAAGCAAACATAATATTTGTAGTCCTGCTGAGACTTCTTCAAATACCTTCTTTCATGGACATTTGTCCATCTCCCTATGAATTTATTTCTTCTTCTAACAAAAGCTCCAATTTTATGTAGGTTTCTATCTTTCCCCACTTTGGTTCACAAAGCCTGGTTAAGACAGCCTCAGCTCTGGGAGTGGATCCTACAACTCAAGCCCCAACCAATCAGAATGAGCACTCCTCTGACCACAGTGATTGGTTCAGTGGAGTTGGGCATGTGACATGGGCTGGTCCAGTCAGAACGAGTCTCTGGGTATTTGCTGGACATGTTATTTTCCACCCCCACTGTCATCCATCAGTCCTTACTCCAGTGAGGCACATTTGTCAGCCTCCATTCCACTGGTGTCTGCTGAGATTTGCCATCCAGTCTGGTCTTTGGACAATTGTCTCCCACATGAGCTGGGACATGACTGTGTCCTCATCTGGTGCCACAGGGCATCCATTCCTGTTGTTGAGAGTTCCCTAGGAGGAGATTTTGCTGCTCAGTAGCCCATCTGCTCTCTGCTGCCATGGAAACACCCGTCTATTTTCTGCACCAGGCTGGGTAGAGTGGGACTCTTAGGTCCATATGCTTGTGCTCCTCCACTGGACAGGTGTCCTTCTCCAAGGTTTGCTGCATCTCAAGGCCCTTCCCTTCTCATCGCTCAAACATTTTAGAGACTGATTTTGTTACTTCTTCTCCCACTGAGATTTGAAACTCAAGAGACTCAGGAATGCAGCTCCTTCTCCCAGCCTGGAACATTCAGTTCAGTTCAGTTCAGTTGCTCAGTCGCGTCTGACTCTATGCGACCCCATGAATCACAGCACGCCAGGCCTCCCTGTCCATCACAAAATTAGCAGTGCCTTTTTGGGTTTGATCCCTGGGTTGGGAAAATCCCCTGGAGAAGGGAAAGGCTACGCACTCCAGTACTCTGCCCGGGAGAATTCCATGGACTGTATAGTCCCTGGGGTCGCAAAGAGTCCACGACTGAGCAACTTTCATTTTTCCTGCTCTCATCACTGCCTCCCACCCACCCCCACCCACTTTGCTGATTCATAGTCAATCTCTGGCAGCTGGGAGTTTAGCTTCCACCTATCCTTTCCCCAATCTACACTCTATGGCTCAGTTCCTTCAGAGCTTTGCTGCTAAGCTAAAAATTAGGTATTTAGAACTTAAAAAACAGTTCTGAAAATCAAAAGCTTTAATTTTCAAGAACTTATTTCTGCTATGAGCATTAAAAATCTACTCTGAATCTATCTTTTCTCTTTGCATTTTGCATTCCTGATCTCTCTTGAAGCAAAGCTTCCTTTGATGAAATGTACAGACTGTGGGGGGCTTCCTAGGTAGTGTTAGTGGTAAAGAAATTGGCTACCAATGCAGGAGACATAAGAGGTGTGGGTTCTATCCCTGGGTGAGAAAGATTCTCTGGAGGAGGGCACGGTAACCCACTCCAGGATTCTTACCTGGAGAATCCAATGGACAGAGGAGCCTGGTAGGCTATAGTCCACGGGGTCACAAAGAATCAGACAACTGAAATGACTTGGCATGTACGCATAGGTTGTGGGGGCTTCCCAGGTGATGCTAGTGGTAAAGAACCCACCTGCCAATGCACAAGACATAAAAGATGCTGGTTTGATCCCTGTAGACATGCACACACAGGCTGTGGCAGTCACACTCATCCTACTGTTCCATCAATGATATTTTGAGCTCTCTGGAGCTAAGGTTCTTGCAGCGGACCAGGAAGAACCACTTTTGGAGTCAAGGTACCCAACTTCCAGTCCCAGTTAGGTCACTAAATTGTTGCACAGTTTAGAGAAATTACAATCTTTGTGAGTTTCACTTTCCGCATTTATAAAATGATATTTGCCCCTCACCATAGCCTTTGCTCCTGACTAACAGACTGCATTTGGACTAATTTAGAAAGTACTCTTGCATAATTGGGGATATACGAGACCTCAACGTGTCTTCGTTTCCCCTTTAAATGGTTTTCAGAGGGCTCTCTGGGATGTCATGGCTGGAGAAAGACACATGTAGATGGTACTCAACCCTGGATTTGTCTATCCGGGTTCTCCGAGTTCAAGGTGTCAGGAGTCAAGGTGGGAAGGACCATGGGAAATAAATCAAGGATCCAAAAGTTCCCTTCTCGTTGCTGGTTAAGGTAAATACAACTTTACAGAAAGATATCAGATGATTATAGTTATTTAATTACTATAAATGTCACTATTATCACAGATGACATTAATTTTTAAGAGAAAAGGAGGAAAACATGTCACATTTCTGTTTTGTGCATATGCTGATTGAAAAGTTTATACCAGATGCCAACTTAAAATAAGGACATATAAATATTTAATTGTTTGCATGTGTATATACATTTCTGTATACACAATATGTGTCTATGTAGACACAGATTCTCAACCTGGGCCAATTTTGCTTTCCAAAGGACATTTGATAATGTCTGGAGACATTTCTGGTTGTCCCAAATTGGGGGTGAAGGTGCTGTTGGTGTCAAGTGTTTAGAGGTTAGGGAATCCTCTAAATATCCCATAATAGAGAGAAGAGCCCAAATTATCTGGCCCAAGTGTCGGTGTTGCTCAGGTTGGGAGATCCTGGCATAGATGTTCACCCGAGGTCAGGAGTGTTGGGGAGGTGTGTATAAGGACATGGAATGCTGGCACTTTTCTTTAGAGTGGTGTTGACACACATCTGCTTGATTCATTTCACATCCACTGCTTGACTGACTCTGCTAGAAGAAGCCATAGGTCTTAGCCAGGGGGAGGCTGGCCCCCACGGCCCAGATGAGACCCAGGCTCTGTGTGTCCTGAGAACATGCGCAGAGTCAGGCGCCGCTGTCCCGCTAGCTTCACACAGTGACAATTGTTGATTGACACCTAATGTGTTGTGTGGTACCCCCTGGACTGGGAGTTGCAACTGTGGAAAGAAATGGGGTGAGGGAGAAGGGAAGCTGGAGAGGAGCAGGCAAGGCATTTTACAGTCTTATGAGGACATTAGCACATCACTTAAACCACTGCCTCCGAAAGAACCTCTGAAGTCTGTTTTGTCTGTGTATGAAGTCCTGAAGATAGACGTGATTTTATACCTGTATGTAAAACATTTATATATACGTATAAATTTGTATACAGGCTTTCCTGGTGGCTCAGTGCTAAAGAATCCGCCTACCAATGCAGGAGACTCAGGTTTGACCCCTGGGTTGGGAAGATCCCCTGGAGAAGGAAATGGCAACCCACTCCAGTATTCTTGCCTGGGAAATCCCATGGACAGAGGGGCCTTACAGGCTACTGTCCATGGGGTCACAAAAGAGTCAGACATGAGTTAGCTGCTAAATAACAACATAAATTTATACACACACGTAATGAGGCAAAACATTTATTGTCCTAATGCTGACACCAAAATATCACACTCAGTGGGCACTGTCTGGGAAATGTCCTTGATAAGCCACTGGACTAGAGAAAGAGAAAGAAGCTCTGAAGGCAAAGTTTCAGCTGAACTCCCAAATAATAAGCTAGCCTGCAGGAGAAAATGGAAAATTTTTAATTCTTGCTCCTGAGATGGGGGAGTATGAAAAAAAGTTAAAAAATAGGAAGACAAAAAAAAAAAAAAAAAATTGGTGAAAGACCAAAACTAGTGAGAAGGGAGGAAGATAGAGTCGATGTTAAGATGGTGCTTTGTGCAGTGGCAGAACCCACAAGGACTGTGTACAGTGGGGATGAAGTTGAAGTATCTTTGAAGACTCAAAGTGGGGCTGTATACTACTTTATACCATTTTTCTAAGTTAAAAAAAAAAGAACAACAGTGTGACTCTTGGATGTTTGTGACTCTGGGATATTAGGACATCTGTCTGCTGCTTTGGTGAGCTGGTTTGTGCAGCTGGGGAGGAAGCTGGGCTTCATGGCAGCATCTATAGCTGTGTGGATCAAAGGGAACAGTGGGGAGGGAGGGTTGGAGGCCTTGGAGATCCATAAGACAAGGATTCATGGTTGCAGCCACACTGATCAGGATTTTAAAGGGGCTAGGGAGCTCCAGGAGACAGCCAGAACACCATGACCGCTCTACCAAATGATGAGACCAGATGCCAACTTCTTTCCTGATCTTGGTGCCAGAGATATTAGAAAAGCACTTAGAGAAAATGAAGCAAAGAATGTGAGACAGACACAAATTCACCAAGTGGAGATTCCAAACACAGTTGTAACAATAAGAGTAAAAATTCAAGGAAGGCAAATTCCTGAGCTGGATCATATATTTACAGTTTCAGTCTCTTGAGATTTCAGAGTCTGGGGTCAGGCAAGGGAAGTGAGATTTAGTCACACTCTGCCCTGGGCTGCCTAATTCTGAGGGTGCTAAATGGATTGGCAACAAGTGTCACCCAGCCTCACTTGGCACTGTGAGCAGCCTGGTGAAGGCAGAGCTCTGTGGTGTGGGTCCCTGCCCAGGTTAGCCCGGGCTGAACCCCAGATCCTTCATTCTAACAGTTAGGTCTTGTGCCCCTCACTTCTCTTGGCTTGTCTCTGCAGGGCCTTTTATTAATATACTGGGACATCATTCACTGGCCCTCAGCACCCATTCTCACCTCCTTCAAAGGTGCCTTCCTGTGCTCCAGAGTGCAGAAAGATAAAAGCAACATCTCTCAGACTCTCTTGCAGCTAGACTTCTGCTAGTGACTTTAATTCTGCTAATTAGATGCCAGGAAGCTGAGATCTGGAAGCAGAAGTGAGGCAAAAGTCACCTTCCTGTTGCTTTTAGCTGATCTCTGTGGGCAAACAAGATCAGGAGGTCTGGGACTGGCTCACTTGCCACACTGTTTCAGCATTCACGCTCCAGCCCTGTCAGAGTCGAGAAGAACAGTGGTGATGGCTTTGTGGCTTTTGGCTCCTGATCCTTGGGCTGCAGCATTAAGGCTGTGTTCCTGAACATGGAGTCCCTGACTCTCCACCTTCCTGACTGGGTCAGAGGCAGCAGCTTCCTGGAGGGTCAGTATTGTGGTATCAGGATAGCATTCCTGGGGGACTCAGTCAAGAGCCTGTTGCTCCTCTAGTCCTTTCTAAATTTTTTTTTTTTAAAATTCCAGTATCAATCCCTTTCTGTTTAAAATAGCTACACCAGTTTCTGTTTCCTGCAGACTGACACAGGTCTTTACAGAGATGTGAAAGGGCTTATTGAGAATGACTGGACTGGTACACTGGACAGAAAGCCCAAAGGAGGGAGAGTGAGCTCCAGGCTCAGTTAGCACTTCTTCCTCACCCAGATTCTCCTAGACAACAGGATGGTCATTTCTGCTTGGGACCCGACCCTGTCCCTGTCTTCCAGGCCAGGCTGGGGCTAAATGAGGCGGATTAAGGTGCCTAAGGCAGGATTTCAGGAGGCACTGTCCCCTGATGCAAGTGCAAGGTGGCCCTGGAAGGCAAGTGCCTCCTTAAATCTTGCATCCTGTGTGCCTCACTTGCCTCTCCCTTGTCCTGGCTCTACCCATGGGTCTGACTTGGGTGAACCCAAGTCATCTGATCATGAGGCGAGATGAAGAGGAACATGGAATGCAAAACGATGGAGGGAGAATTCTATTCTACTCCAGCTGGATAGGTATGCCCAGAGGGGCTGCACTTCCACAGGGAAACCAAGAGGCTGGGTCCTGGGAAAGCAACTGGCAAATGACTGATCAACAGACATGCGTGGAAAGGATGCTGAACTGGCATAGAGAACCGGAAAGTGAAAATTCAGGTAGCAGGGCATGAAGGTACTTTTTCCACCTATCAGATGGCCAGAAACTAAAATGATGGATAATTTCACTAACTGGGACTCGAGTGAGTGTTCTCTGTCCTCCCAGCACCATTGGTACCTCCCAGCACCATCAGTCCCAGCACGGACTGATACCTGGAAAAGCGAGGAGGGCAACATCAGGAGCATCACCAGTGTGTGTTAGGAGGAAAAAGAAAGTGAGTTCCGTCCTCTCTGGTTCATGATGGCCATGGACCTAGTTGGAGCAGACACAGAGCCAGTGACTTCCCCATCTGTCCTGCTTACAGTCATCTCTCATCTGCCTCTGAGGTTCCCTGGAGGAGCTCAAGGGAGCAGTTGCCGATGCTGGCCATTCAGAGAGGCAGAGATGGGGCTACCAGCCTTTGAACCTATTCAAGTGAGCACTTTGTTCTCCTTGATCCTCTGAAGGGATCTCAAACCGGGTTTTGAGGAAGCCCTGGGAACCTCTGGAAACACATCTGGAGTGGAGATGGAGGAAGTCAGCCTGAAACAGCCTGCTGCTGGCCTAATCTGTTATTAACTGATAGAAACTTAGCCCCTGGGTGCTACGTGGGGCTTGACCTCACTCCGTTATCTGACAGCCTGCAGTGTTTCAGTTCCCGTTCCTTATCCCCTATTCCCCAAATCCAAACACTCTTAGAACCAAAAGATTTTTATAATTTACTTGGTGGCAAGTCCTGGACTAAGGTGGTGTGAAGTTATTTATGGTCTTAATTATCCCATTTACGGGACTTTCCAGGTGGCTCAGTGGTAAAGAATCTGCCTGCCAATGCAGGAGACACAGGAGACCTGGGTTGAATCTCTGGGTTGGGAAGATACCCTGGAGGAGGGCATGCAACCTTCTCTAGTATTCTTGCCTGGAGAATCCCATGGACAGAGGAACCTGGTGGGCTACAGTCCATGGGGTTGCAAAGAGTCGGACATGACTGGGCGACTGAGCACGCATCCCATTTACAGTAAATGTTTATATGTTTCCCTATAGGTACATTAAAGTGTTTGATCGCAGGGTGTTCCCAGAACACATTGGATATCATATCATATACTGTGATGGGCCCTGTAACTTTTCTAAAGTCTAAACATGTTTGAATATTGAAACATCTGGACGTAAGATAAACTAGTGAGCCTGTTGTTTTCTCCCCCCATTTTACCCATAAGGAAAACTGAGGTTCTGGGAAGACTAAGTTATCTTGCCTGATGCCACAAAACCACTAAGGAATAGGCCGACTTGAACCCAGGGCTCTCTGACAGCCCATCCTTCATATTCCACCGCTAGGAACAGGCCTTGAACTTCTCAAATGCACGTGAATGCAGAGGTTGGAATGACTGTGTTTACTAACTGCCGTGTGGACAGCCTTTTGAATCCTCTTGTTCTGAGGGGAATTAGGGTGCACTACTGGGATTCTGAACCCTGCACCGGCCCGGTCCTTTATTGGATTTGGCACTTGAAATCTTTGTCGAGCCCTCTCAGTTATTGTTATAATAAACTTCAAAAAGCTTTCTGTGCTTTGGATATTTATTGTTTCTGGACAGAGTGGCAAGTGGAGATTTATCCAGAAAGCCTGGAGTTTAATAAAGCCCTCTGTACTGCAAATGTGTCCGTGTGACTGAAATAGGATAAACTCTTGGGGGTTTCTTCACCTTGTCCCCCTCCACGTCAGCCCTCCCTCCCTCCAAACCCTTGCTTTATCCTGAGCCCTTGCCAGCACTTCCCTCTGATCCCATTCACAGCCAGTAATTAATTCATTCAACAAACATCTATTGAGTCCCTGTTGCTGCTGACAGTGTGGTCGAAGAGGTTTTATGGCTTATTAGAAGCACACTGTTCTGACAAACAAAGATTGAGGTCCTGGTGCTACAAGAGTTTGGAGGAAGCCCTTCCCTGCTCTGGATCTCAACTTAACTATGTGTGAAGTAAGGAGACAGAAGAGAGGATGCAAAAACCAACCAACCAAGCAACCAACCCACCAAACAAAAAGCCATCCATCACAAGGTATCAAAACATCATACAAATAGGATTAAACAATAAAGGAATATAGATCTTGGCATGGTCTGACCAAATGCTCTTAATTCAGCCCTCCTCTGAGTATTCTTCTAATCTTCAGGGTGTCTTGCCTCATGATCACAAAAGGGTTGCCAGCAGCAACTGCAACCACATGCTTCACAGCCAGGGAGAAAGAGGTGGGGATATTGAAGACATTAAGCATGGCTAACAAACTGATTGCTTTGATCCAGGTTTGTTAGTATTGAGCCTACATTGGTTCCAGTGGGTCAGAGCCTTACCTAGAGAAGTTATCCAAAATGTTGACCATCACATCTGGAAAGAGGGTGCCACTTCCAAAAGTCTAGGATTTCCAGTTGTTTGGCTTAAGTCTAAGTTCCCCAAACCAATCCCCATGGCAAGGGGCTTAGAAGCACCTCGGTTTGGAAGTCAGATCCCTGCTAGAGGTGGGGTTGAGGTCAGATGTGCTCCACAGCATGGCTCCCACATGAGAAGAAATGACGAGGTTTCCCGTTTGCGTGCAGGGGCACAGCTACAGTGTCTTCCACCAGGTTCCTTCCTACTTGAACTCACTTTGCTTCTAGGTTTCCACCCATGCACACGGCATTGCAAAGGATAACTCCCATTTTTACCAACTCCATGCATGGTTCTTTTAGGGTAATCAGAGGGCTGCTACCACTACTGAGGATTTTACCATCAGCTTCTAATCTTACGAGAAGGCCCCTCTGAATCTGTAGACAAGATGAAGGGAAATCTAGGTATGGGGACTGTCGGTTTATGGTGTCAGCCTGGGCTGAGCAGGGAGGGCATCGCTGAGGACAAAAACATCTGTGTATCTGAAGATATCCCCTCTGCCTGGCACGCAGATAGTGCTGAAGACATGCGTGTTAATCAGTTTTTTTCAAAATATAAGAGTAATAAGAGGCTTGTTTTTAAAAAACCTCAGAAGGCAATGGCAACCTACTTCAGTACTGTTGCCTGGAAAATCTCATGGACGGAGGAGCCTGGTAGGCTGCAGTCCATGGAGTCGCTAAGAGTTGGAAATGACTGGGCGACTTCACTTTCACTTTTCACTTTCATGCGTTGGAGGAGGAAATGGCAACCCTCTCCAGTGTTCTTGCCTGGAGAATCCCAGGGACAGTGGAGCCTGGTAGGCTGCCACCTATGGGGTCGCACAGAGTCGGACACAACTGAAGCGACTTAGCAGCAGCAGCAGAAGGCTATGTGCAAAATACACTTTCCCATCTAACACCTCGAATTCCCAACTCCCAGGGTGAATTGCAGTCATCCACTTTTTCTGTGTATTCTCCCAGTCATGTTCTATACATATCCCCAAAGGTATAAACAGTATGCTTCTATAAATATATAAAATAAAATTCTTCATCCTATATGTACTACATAGAGATAGTCTAAACACATCTTTCTTGAATGATTAAGAGAATGCCTAAAACCAAAAGGGGAGCTCTAACTGTGAGAATCTCAAAAGGGATGGCGTTTACTTTTACCTACACCATGCACAATGATCAGGCAGAAAATAGAGCCCACATCAGTTATTTTTAACAGAGTTGTTTCTTTTAATGTTGGAGTATAGTTGATTTACAGATTAGTATTACTGTCAGGGGTACAGCAAAGTTATTCTGTTATACGTATATCTATTCTTTTCCAGATTCTCTCCCCATGTATGTTATTACAGTGTGTTGGGCAGAGTTCCCAGTGTTCTACAGTAGGTGCTTGTTGATTACCTGTTTGATGTATGTAGTGTGCATGTTAATCCCAACCTCCTAATTTATTCCTCCTCTTCCATCTTTCCCCTTTGGTAGCCACAAATCTGTTCTCTAAGTTCATGAGTCTGTTTCTGTTTTGTAAATAAGTTCATTTGTATCATTTTTTAGATTCCACATATGTGGTATCATGCTATTTGTCTTTCTCTGATTTACTTCTCTTAATATGATAATCTCTAGGTTCATCTATGTTGCTACAAATGGCACTATTTCATTCCTTTTTACAGCTAAGTAATAGCCCATTGTGTATATGTACCACATCTTCTTTATTCATTTGTCAATAGACATTTAGGTTATCTCCATATGAATAGTGCTGCTATGAAAATTTGGGTGCATGTATCTTCTTGGATTATAGTTTTTTCCAAATATACACCCAGGAGTGGGATTGCAGCATCGTATGGTCGTTCTATTTTTAGTTTTTTAAGGAACCTCCATACTGTTCCCATCGTGGCTGTACCAATTTACAGAGTTACACAGTAGGTTCTTGTTGATTATCTATTTTATAGGTACTTCGTATTGTGCATAACCTCCTAGTTTATTTGTCCCCCCTCCCCACCTTTCCCTTTTGGTTAACCATAAGTTTGTTTTCAAAGTCTGACAGAGAGATTTTAATGTAGGGAATTGATTGAAAAGAGTTGGAGGTCCCAAAAGGTGGAAAGTGGTCACTGGGAATGTACACAGATAACTGTGAAAGAGATGCAACTTCCCCTGGGTGTGTGGGGGGAATAAAGAAAGAGATTGGGTTGTTAGCACCTGGAAGCCTGGAGAAGAAGCCCTGCAGAGCTGGGACCTCAGTCGCAAAGGATGGGGTGCTTGTTGACAGGTCTAATGTCTCTGAGGGGGTCATGCTATGGCTGGTTCCGAGAAAGACAAAATCAGATGAGACGAAATCAACGGTGGCTGCTGGATTAAAATGAATGGCAACTAGGAATAGGAGAGATCCAGCCCCCTTCCCTTCTTCTACCTCCCACTGTCCTCCCAGTAACAATGAGAGGAAGCCCATCAAGGAGCAAAGGTGACCTGTGGTTTGCAGAGTTCCTTCTGCTGCATCCTAACGTAAGGAAGAGATGGCTGGATTTGGAGCTGAGAGACAAGAGTGTAATGACCAGGGAACCTTGTTTATGCTTATTTGGAGCCTTTGTACAAACTAGAGAAAAGGACTTGCTGTGGGTCGAATTGGCCTTGTGTCAGGGTGCATGGTTTGGTGAGCATAATTAGAATGAAGTGCCTCTAAGAAGATGCAAGGCCCCAAAATATGGGCTGGATTTTGGCCCCTGTTGTCTTCTGGGCCAGACGCATCTGTGCAGGGCACAGCCTGTGCAATCACGTCCAGTGGCCCCTATCCATCCCGTTATCACACACAGTGCATTGTGTTACCCATAGGCATTGCACACATGTACACAGGGGCAGGCGCAGATGAGAATGCATTTTTCAAAAACACAGTTACACGTGTGGCTACAGAAGTACATGTGGAGACAATTTGCTCTCACCACAGAAGATGCTGCCAGTGCTGTTTTTCTTCATGTTCCCCACCCTCCTCGGGGTCCAGGGGTTTTGGATGGTTTATCAAGAGGCCTCTGTGATCCCTGATGTGTCTTATAGCCCACTGGGTACCTGTCCCTTCTCAACAGAGGAACCAGGGTCTCAATTATTACAAGAATGCTTCTATAGATAAAGTCATAGAAAATACAACCATTTTCACAGCAAACCTTGGACAGGAAGCTGCTTCCTGTCCTGTGTGTTGGGAGTGGACCAAGCCGAGGGAGCTGGGAGTCTTCAGCTAGTAGGGATTAGACAAGATTGAGAGGCTATTCCAGAATTCTTCACAGCAGAGTTTTCAAGTGCATGGAATCCTAGAAATGATCGAGCAATAATGATGATAATAATAGCACTCCTAGATGAGGTTTCCTGGAACCAGACTCTAAGGCAGGTTGTAGAGCCTGGAAGGTTATTCATGGGAGACACATAAAGAAAGAGATGGGGAGGCCAACAGGGCAGCAGGGGAAGCTGACAGCAATGCGGCTGCTGTGCTGGAGTCCCCAGTCGGTCATCCAGGAGGCTCTCCAGTCGAGGTAAGAAGGCTCGGCCTTGTAGCCACACATCAGCCAGTCACTGGCTGCGGGCCCCCTTCGGAGGCGGTGTAACCTTGGGAGGGCAGTTTGCTGTGGTCTAAGGCAGGTTCTGATGAGGGATGAGCTATGTGCTTCTGGTCGGCTGGAGGACTGGTGCAGTGGCTCTGAAGAGGGGCTCTGGGCAGAGCTCCACGGCGTCCACCACAATAGGGATGAGGTGACAACAGCCAGCCTGTTGATCACCTACACCAAGTCTCTAAACCTCCCTGCATCTTTCCATCCCAGTAAGGAGCACTGGCATCCAACCTCACTGTTCAAGACAGAATCATAGGAGTCATCCTTGATCTTCCGCTTCCCTCCTCACAGCCTCCCCATCAGCAGAAAGATTTATTGGCTACACTCCCAACACACATCCTGAATCTATCGCCTTCCCTCCTGTCCCATCACAATGCCTTAAGCCAATCACATCTTTCCTGGTCAACTGTTGTCACTTCCCAACAGACCTTTCTGTTCGCACCCTGGTAGCCCTGCCATCCGTTCTCCACATCACAGCCAGAATGATCTCAAAATACCACTCTCCGAAGTAAAGCTCTTCAATTGCTTCTTATTGAACTTAAGTCTAAATTCTTTTCCGTAGGATGCAAGAGCCCACACAAGTTGGTCCCTGTCTCCTTCCCAACCTCTGATTTTCCCTCTGATGTATTACTATTAACACAACCTCCATAGTCCAGCTGCACTGGCTTTCTCTTGGTTCCTTGAACATGTCAAGCTTGTTCTTGCCCCAGAGCTTTTGCAATAGCTGTACCCTTTACGGCCTGAGGGCTATCTGCACGGATCAAAGCTCCCTTTGTACCACACGACCTGGCGACCCGGCGGTGTGGTGTCTCCTTTGAAGGAACATTCTCACGTGGTCTGTCTTCAGGATCCCACAGCTCAGCTGTTGGGTGCAACCCAGCTAAACTGAGTGTTGAGTAGGAGGAACTCAGGTAGGTATGTAACTTAGTCCCATTCTTCCAAGAGAGGCAGCTAGCAAGTGGAAAAGAGAAGCCCATTCGCTGCTGAATGTTTAATTGCACCAGAAGCTGCCGGTTTCTTTGGTCCAATGCTGAAAGGAAATTTGGTAACTTGGTTTACAGGCAAAGGGCACGTAGAAACAGAGATGAGGTTGGAAACATTCTTAACATGTGTGTTTTCTTCTGTCATTAAAGGAAACAAAACAAGCTCTTGCAACGTCTGAAGGAGTAGTTATTGGGTTCTGACTGTGCTTGAGACGTCAGGCTTGGGTGAGGCGCTGGGACCCCTGGGGCCTGATACAGTCCCTTTCGTTGTGGCGTTTACCTCTCAGAGCGGGGACGGGGCAACACTCACTGGGACGCCATGCTCCCTCCCAGCTGGGTTGGGGCTCTCACACGTGCAGGGCTCCTCTCAAGTAGACAGCAGGTTGGTGACCTGAAGCCTAGAGGCTGGGAAGGCAGTGAAGCTGAATCCAGGGAGGGGAGCTGGAGGGCTCCATGGGGCAAAGACCGTGAGAAGAGACTTCCCCTAGGAGGTAGACTTGGAACCAGCTCCAGAAGGACCTAGGGCTCTACACGTACTTCGCTGAAATAATGGGCCACTGAATCCATCTTCCCAGCACAATTCTGCTTCTCTGTCTCCTCTCCTCTCATCATTTCTCTTCCCAGCTGGGGAGCACTCAGGAATAACTTGCTGTGCCCCAGAGGCCACCCTACCTGGCTAGCATGTTACAGTCTCCAGCAAACACACTCCAAGGGTGTTGGAAGCACGTTGGCACCTTGGAACCTCTTCTTAGAAAAAGCAAACATTTGGGGTTTGAGCCTCCTCATGGATTCCTTTGGAAGTGGGTGGAAACCACCGCCCAGAGGGATGAAGGGATGAAGTGGAAAAACATGGGTTGGCTTCAAAGCAGAGCAGAGGGAGGCTGGGAACAGCTCTGTTTTGTGAACAAAGTCAGGCTTAAAGCACAGAGAGAGAAAGAGAGAGAGTGAAGGAGCTTGAGAGCAAGGCGGGGAGGGAGTCAGCTCTTGGTAATTTGAAGTTAATTTTGAATTGCCTTGAAAATCACCATGCAGCATCCAGTTCTGCCTTTGATGGTCGAAAGAAACCAGCTGCTTTTATTCCTCTTCAGGACTTGTTTCCACCCCCCAGCAGTGAAGCAAATTAGGCAAAGCAGAAGTTGCAGTTGGTGTCATTTCAGAGGAAAAGGTCAGGCTAATTGTTGGTTAGGAGCTGGTTAAGAGGGATGAGGCATGTTTCTCCTGCTTGCTCTGTCCTGCTCCAGATAATGTCTCATTGGCATCTTCAAAGACGGGCACCCATGGAGGCCTTCGTGACTCACTGAGGCCCCTTGTCCTAACACTGGTATGCTTGCACTCTGCTAGGCACCTGGGGGGCCGGGAGGCAGGTGGGATGTGGTTGGCCCGAGCAGGATCTCCAGGAGCAGCAGATCTCCATGCCCGCACCAAACTGCCCTGTAATCCTGCTCTCAGTTCGCAACGTCAGCAGTGTGGGGATCGTCCGGGGATGGAGCCTGGTTTTCTCCTGTTGATTCAAGTCTCATCATCAGCTCAGCAGTAAAAATTAACATCACGGAGGCTCCCTTGAAGGATGCACAATGCATGCTTGTCTCTGGGCAGTTGAAAATGCACTCCTGTAGCACATTTAAGCAGCCATCTGGGGGCTCACCTGTGCTTTTTGGGGCCCTTGTAGAGCTGTTTCCTATGAGCCGCAGGCTGGCGGGTCGCCAGCTGCCTGAGCGAAGGACTGGGGAGGGGCTTGACCCCTTGATGGATAGAAGATGGAAAAACTGTCATCGCAAAACAGCAAGTGGTTACTCTCTTGACAGAGGTGCAGACGTGAATCTTTAGGGCCGACTTTTCCTGTGTGCTGATGAAATGAGCAGAACAGACTTTCGGGTCCATAAGATGCTTTTTCTCCTGCTGTTTGCGGGGGACACTGGGAAGTAACCTGAACATGGATGTTGTCGATGGGATTATGGGAGATGAATTCGTTGCCTAGGTCCATGCCAGAGCTAGGGCTCTCCTTTTTTCTCTCTCCCCTTTCCTCCTTCCTTTCTTTACTGTTCCCCCCACCCTCTCCCCTCCCCCTGGGCCACACACCATAGTCAAGCAGTTTGACCACTGAATGCTGCTGACCCAAAAAGCAATTGGGTCCCCTTGGCTGCTTCCCGAGTAACGATTAGGGTGTAAGGGGTGGGTGTTCTTCAGATCTCTTTGGGAAATTCAGGATCCCGTCCCTGACCATCCCTGGGCACGGTGTGTCTGTCTTTCCCAACAGCTGCCCCAGGGCAGCCAAACGGGGACCTGGGGCATTCAAACTTAATGCCTGTTGGGCCACCCGGATTCTCTTGTTGGATTGCCATGATCTTAGAGCATTAGGATAGTGACCTCCTACAGCCAAAGAGAGAACCACGACAGGTCTCTGTACGTTTTATGAAAATGCTCTTGTCACTCTTGCTTCTGAACCTTTTGCACGAAAGGTATGAGTGTGAGCAGATTATTGGGAAAGGGTGATAGTCTCCAGGGCTGGCATTGGAGGATGGCGAGTAACGCAAGCCCTGCAAAGGGAATGTTTAGATTTGTACTCAGAGGTATGGGGGAGGGAGGGACTAATGAGATTAGCCTTTCAGAGTCACCCTGGAGCTTCCCTCCCAAGAGAATGTCCTCATGCAGCCCTCCCACCTGGCATTCGTTCTGCCTTCCCCGACTAGCCAGCTCTGACCATGATTTGGCCCCCACCTCCCTCAGGCTCCAACCTAGACAGCATATTAAAAGCAGAGACATTACTTTGCCAGCAAAAGTCTGTCTAGTCAAGGCTATGATTTTTCCAGTGGTCATGTATGGATGTGAGAATTGGACTGTGAAGAAAGCTGAGTGCCGAAAAATTGGTTCTTTTGAATTGTGGTGTCAGAGAAGACTCTTGAGAGTCCCTTGGACTGCAGGGAGATCCAAACAGTCCATCCTAAAGGAGATCAGTCCTGGGTGTTCATTGGAAGGACTGATGCTGAAGCTGAAACTCCAATACTTTGGCCACCTCATGTGAAGAGTTGACTCATTGGAAAAGACCCTGATGCTGGGAGGGATTGGGGGCAGGAGGAGAAGGGGACGACAGAGGATGAGATGGCTGGATGGCACCACTGACTCGATGGACATGAGTTTGAGTAAACTCCGGGAGTTGGTGATGGACAGGGAGGCCTGGCGTGCTGCGATTCATGGGGTTGCAAGGAGTCGGACACGACTGAGCGACTGAACTGAACTGAAGCCCTCAGGCTCACTGAAGAGTCTAGAGGTACAGCAGGTGAGACTCCCAGCCCTCCCCTACAACACCCGTCTGCCCCTCTGACGTCTTCCCTCGCCCCATTCTCATGGCTGCTGCACAGTCATTCCACAGGGCAGGCGACTGTCACCCAGCTAGGGTGTCCAAGACAGAACAGGCTGCACGGGCTGTCCTCAGGCGGTCGCCCCCAAATCGAGGACTAGACTAGACTCACTCCAACTGAACAGGGAATGCTACAGCTTACCACCCACTGAGGGGCTGGTGGAGACACTGTCAACCTGTACCCCCGACAGATGTGGGCTTCACTTGGGGCATCTCAACAATTGCAAGGAAGACCTTCTTCCTAGGGCCTCCGTGTGCACCATGGGGTTGTGCTTCATGTGTTAAAACCAGGCATTAATTAGTCTCCCCGCTGACCTGCCCTGCAGGAGTCACCACAGGAGACAGTCTAATGTCTAAGTAAACACTCACCCCTAGTAGATCACTCACCCCTAGATGACTGCAGCGACCTGGGGTAGCTTCCTGGACAGACAACTGACTCATCACTGTGTGTACCCTGTGTCTAGTTACCCTGTAATGGGGGTCCTCCACTTCGAAAAGGTGGCACAAAATTTGTCCCCGATTTCAGTTGACCTCACCTCGCCCTGGAAGCATGCACGTCAGCCTCAGCTCACCAGCGTGGATTGTTCTAGATCATAGCATTGCCCTATACCGTTACCTGGCAGGCCCCAGTGGAGCCTATGCAGTCCCTAAGACATCCTGCACTACTTGGATCATTGCTTTGAATCAAGGAGAAAGGTCAGTACAGAAACACCAGGGAGACATCTATGGTTTTCCCTGATTTCTTATGGCTCTGCTCATATGACTGGTCTGGGGCCCTGGAGGGGCAGGGCAGGATTGAAGTTAATACTGTAGGTTTCTCTCATCTCACTGCTTGAAGTTCTGTTGGTAGTGGCCTTAATTAAACACTGCATGAAACTCACTGAACAGATTTGGTCCTATTCTGTCAGTCAAATTAATCAGAGTAGGTGGCAGAATGGTGTACTCCAGGGGAAATATGCCAGAAACTGAGACTTCAAACAAGGGGTGCCTACTGTTGGGAGACAATTCTCCATGGGCTTTTAGCATTTCTGCATGTTTGGTGAGCAGAGGTGCCACCTGCCTTTATTCCAGACCATCTTTCCAAGAATGCTGTATAGTAGGGGTTCCCAACCTCCAAGATCTAATGCCTGATGATCTGAGGTAGAGCTGATGTAGTAATAACAGAAATAAAGAGCACGATAAATGTAAAGTGCTTGAATCATCCCCAAACCACTCCCCCACCCCTGCTGGTCTGTGCAAGAATTATCTTCCATGAACCTGGTCCCTGGTGCCAAAAAAGTTGGGAACTGCTGCTATAGCAGTCTTGGAGGACAAAGTTCCCTTCCGGAGCAAATAGCAGACAGCCTCACTATTCCTTATAAAAGATTCTCCTTCCTTAAGGTGGGGGTTTCTCTCTTGTAATGCAACCCACTGTGGGTGGGTGCAGGCATCCTCTGGTCCCTTTCATGTTGCCATCTGGGATTTGGGGCTTGGAGAAAACCGAGGCAAGAGAATGCTGTTATTTTGACTCTAGCTATTTCTGTGAGGAATGAAGTCCTGTCTCTGACCCAGGAGCCTCTGCTTCTCTACCAACTGCCATGAGAGTGGGGTCAAGTGACCAATTAGCTTGTAAGTATGGACAGCCTTGAACACCTCCCAGTTTTCAACCGCCACGTCTGGCCTGGACCACCTTTGAGCAGCACGGGAGGATGAAATTTGGAGACAGTTGCTGCCCTAGTCTGCGGCAGGGTCTGCTGCCTGCTGTGTGTGGGAGTCACGTCCAGCACTCTCCTTTGTCCAGCCCACAGAGGTGGCCCTCTATCCAGACCAGGGAAGCTGCCTGGAGAAGTCTGGGAGGGGCTTCTGCAGCCAAACCATGTGGGTCTCTTCCATGATGCTCCACACAGCACAGCCTCTGCTTCCCATCTGCCAAGCAGGGATAATGGCAGCACCCGCTTCAGAGGGATTTGGTGGGGACTCACGAGGCAGGCCCAGCCCCAGGAAGCCCTGATGAAGGTACCACTCATTTCTGCGTTACTGTTGCTCTCACAGATAACTTTTATTGCATCGACCTCCACTCATTCTTTGTAAAGCTTGCCTGTCTCTCTTAACAGCCCATCTGTAATCCAAGTTTCTCGTTTCTACACCGAAATTGGCCAATTTACATGGCACCCTTCACCACAGTCACTGAATGTGCCTCTAATCTAATTAGACTAATTTCAATTTCCTGGATTTAATTACTTTTAATTTAATTAATGTAGAATGCAGTACACAGGGTGATTAATTAGGAAACTCTACCGAGGGACTGGGAAGGTGTATTGCAGCATGGAAGTGTTTAAATATTATTGTGCTCGTGTCCACCCATCACGGCTTCACACCAGAGGCTGCTGTGGCCCTGGGAGGGTTGGAGCCGAGAGAGCCCAGGGACGGGGCGCACGGAGCTGGGATTCAAATGGAAGTCAGTTGGTGCAAGCAGTGCCCTGTCATTTCATGGCTTCCAGCGACAACCAGTGACTTTTACAAAATTCATTTATCTGCCTACATTGGGTTTTCGTGGCTGTATGCAGGCTTCCTCTAGTTTCGGGGAGCGGTGGCTTCTCTCGTTGCAGCGCGTGGCCTCTAGAGCGCAGGCTCAGTAGTTGTGGCCCCCAGCCTCAGCCTCCCTGCAGCATGTGGAATCTTCCCAGACCAGGGATCGAACCTGTGTCCCCTGCATTGGCAGGTGGATTCTTAACCACTGGACCACCAGTGAAGTCCCAAACTAGTGACTCTTAGGGAAGGCAAAGGAAAGACAGTTGATTCCAGTGAACTAAGTTTGAACTAAGGTAGGAATCCTGTGAGGTGAGGACACACTTTGTTCTTCCATAGAACATAGTGCACTGTTTTTCATGGACTCAGTAAATAATCATAGGCTCCCTCTGAACTGTCACACACTGCAAAATTTTTCTCCACTCGTGTATTGAATATCTGGAATAATATTAAAAGTTAACAAACACATGTGTAGTGCTACATGCCAGGAACTCTTTTAAGTGCTTTTATATTGATTAACTCATCATGGTCCTGGGAGTTAAGGACCAAGCATGTGTGCATGCTCAGTCGCCGAGTTGTGTCAGACTCTGTGACCCCACCAGGCTCTTCTGTCCATGGAATTTTCCAGGAAAGGATACTGGAGTCGGTTGCCATTTCCTCCTCCAGGGCATCTTCCCCACCAGAGATTGAACCTGAATCTCCTGCACAAGCAGGTGCATTCTTTACATGGCAGGGCCCTGAGATATACCGAATATAGACTCAGAACCAGGCAAGGCAAAATGAGTTGTCAAAGGAAACCCAGAAGAATGCCACATAAAAGTTGATTCAAACTACCATGAAATGCAACTCTCTCTCTGAGGCTACCAGTGTGTTTATCCAGCCACACTCTTTTCCTCCTAAATACTTTACTTGTTTTACTATGTTCCATCTCTATGTGGAAATTTACTTCTACAGAGCTGAGGGGCCAGGGCCTTGTCACTGATCACTGGCTTAGTGGCTAGGATTTAGCATGCTCACTGCTGTTGCCTGACCTCAATCTCTGGCCTGGAACTGAAGTCCCCACTTCAAGCTGCTGCAGACCGAGGCCACCCGAGATCAGTGAGACTCTGTTGCTCTCCTAGCCGGGCCCCAGATTCTGTGGTTTGGAGGGCATGGGCTTGTGTGCCAGCCAGCTCTGTAACCGAGGTGGTGGGGCAAGGCCACCAAGAGGCAGCACCTGGGCCATCTTTGGAGCTACATCAACATGCCGATGCTCGTGTGTAGGTAAATAAGCACCCCACCCCACCACATCTGCACCCATGCCTGCTCTGAGCCCTTCAGAGGTCACAGAAAGGTCAGGAAGAAATGTGAACCAGGGCAGCCAGAGACTAGGTCTCTCTTGGACTTGGAGAGCTTGTTTGAGACTGAGCCAAAGCCCCTCTTAGCACCCTCCTTCCTTGACTTAACAAAGGTGAGGAGAGTCCTGCCCTGCGGTTTTGAGGGGGGATTCCATTTCTATTAAGATCACTGCTGGCCCCATAAGATTAACTTGCAGTCACCTCCGTGAAAGCTGATCTGAGTGGAAAATCAAGTTAGAAAATTCCGCCTTCCCTTTCGCTCACACCTCAGCAGATTAAGGGAAGGCCTGATGCTGAGTTATGGGGATTTATGGGAATGTGCAGTTGCTGGCTGTTAAGCGCTCACTCTTCGGGATGTTGGCACCCTTGCTTCCTATAAATCGTTGCTGATATTTCTTAGCCTTTCCTTGCCAGCAACGCGGAGGCCTGCAACACCTTTTCCGTGCAGTAGCCTGTGAAAATATTGAAGTCGGGCCCAGAAAAACACCAGCCTAGAAAGGGGAAACTTTGATGTTTGCTAGTTATTTTCAGACAACCCTTGCCAAATCTTAATTTTTCTAGTTTACAAGTAAGGGATTCTGACCATCTGTCTGCTGTCAACCGATGTTTGTTTGGAAGAAGATTTTATTTTTTTTCCTCCCAATGTAGCACTCCTGTTCTTACAAGTAGTTTATTGGACTTCATAAATGTCAGCTTTTTGCAGGCATTTTGTAAGCAGCTTATGAGTTAGTGTTTAATCAAAATTGAGCAGTCAGTGTCTGTAATCAATCGGAAGTGAAAGTAACAATGAGACTGAAGCTTAAAATCCACCAAGACCATGACTGATGCCTCTCAGACTATCTCTGGGATATCTAGGCTTCCATCTGAAGGTGTGGGTTGAGTAGGGTGATTGATTCAGGAAATACACACATTTAGGGTACCTATCGTGTGTTATCTTTTGATTGTGTCAGTTACTGGTTGCCAAAATAAGACAAACCATCCCAAACTCAGAGCCTTAAAACAAAAATTTTTTAGCTCCTTAACTTAACAAGTCAGCTGGGAGCTCCTTCCAGCCTTGGCTGAACTCTCTAAAGGTTTAGGAATGGGTCCTGTTGGTTGATCTTGACCCCATCTGAGACAACTGGGGTGACTCTGGCAATAACTGGCCTCTGTTTCTCATCCTCCACCAGGTTGGCTTGGTCATATTCTCATGGTGGTAGCAGAGTACAGAATCATGCAAACTCCATCATTCAAGTGCTTTCCCAAACATCTGCTTGCTTCCCATTGCAAACACCCTGTTAGCCAAAGCAAGTGACACGGCCAAACTCCGTCAAAGAGGGGAATAGACTCCACCTCTTTATGGTGAAAGAATTATAAACTCACAGGCATAGACCATGGGCAGAGGGACAGGTAAAGAATTAGAGCCCATGAAGGTAATCAATCTACCACAGTGATGCTGGGAATCCCACAAGGAGGTAATTGTGATAACGCCAACATCCAGATGGAGAAAGAGAAATTCAGAGATGAAGTCGCTTGCCTAAGGTGTCTCTGCAGTTAGCAGTTAAGTTGGGAGTATTTATTAGCTTAGCTTCTGATTTACTTTTGGCTCCCTGGCTCTTTTTTTTCCTGGGAATAGGTAAAGCAAGCGTAGTGGGAGATTCTTAAAAATTATTGACCCACCTCCCCATTTTGCAGATGGCATAATTGAAACCCAGTTTGGGCAGTGGTCTCAAGGCTTCACAGCAGAGCAGTGAGACTTGAGAAGGCTGGGGCTCTCAGGAAGTGCTCTTTCAGTAACCCAGTGACATCCATGCCTCTCCAGTCCCTTGTGGGACCTTATTCTGCAGGAAGCCTGCTTAGAATTCTAGGCCCTCTCCACCAGCCATGAAAACAGTACCTCCTCAGCAGGCTCTGCAGCATGGCTTTGTCATGAATGACAGCCTTGAGAGAATACTACTACGCTTAAAGGGATTCCCAGGTGCAGCAAGAAAGCCGAAACCTCTGCTAGGTTTGCTAGAGAGGAGTGTTAAATGCTGAAGGCCTTGGATGACATCATTACTAAATTCCTTCCTTGGTCAGTGGTGTGGACTGAATTGTATGGCTCCGAATGTGTTTGTTAAAACTCTGACCCCCTAGTTGACTCCATCTGGAGACAGGGTCTTTAGGAGGTAATTTAAGGTCACATGAGGTCTTAAGGGTGGGGCCCTAATCCCAAAGGACTGTGGCCCCATAGAAAGATAAAGCTCTCTCCCTTCCCATATACACAACGAGGAAAGGCCATATGACATACAGTGAGAAGGCAGTCATCTGCAACTCTGACCACACCAGCACCTCCAGAACTGTGAGAAGCACTTCTTTGTTGTCTGATAAATGTGGTCTACAGTATTTTGTTATGGCAGCCTGACTGGCTTATTCAGTTGGGGAATCAGATTATTAGATGGTTATTCATGTTGTTCATGCATTTGCTTAGGTGTTTAACCAATATTTATTGAGTGTATACTATGGGTAAACTCTCCACATTCCACTGGACTCCTCCTGGAGGGGTGTTCTGGAGGCAGGGACAGCCTTTCATGCTGCCCACATTGGTTCCCTGTCCATTATGTAGGCAGCCAGCCTTCCATGTGCAGGTGTTCCCTCCGAGGTAACAGGATGAAGGGCCCAGAGGAGGAGGAGGTGGAACCGCCTGGCTGATTGTCCCAGCACCTCTCCACCTGGCCCCCAGAGTGGTCAGGGGCTATTGCGGGGTGTTTGCTGTGCCACTTGTAACTCTCCTGCAAAGTGTCCCAAGGAGTCACATGGACAGTGGAAGTTTTGGATTAATTAATCCTGAAACATCCTAAAGACTTCAATCCTGAAATCCAATGTCTGGTTAAACAATCCTGACATCTTAACTCTATTTTCCGTTGTTCTTCTACTCCCACAAGAGTATCATGCAAATGTTCTCCAGCGTCCAGAAGGGCATTTTTAGCCAAGGTCTGTGAGCACTGATTGGCTGGACCAGGTGGGAAGGGTAGCAACTGGAACGGATACAGGGAAAGGAGAGGTTGTTCTGTGTCTCCTCTACTACCAACTTCCCTGCCTCTAACAGACCAGCTTCATGTTACAAGGGTTGGGAAAAACCATCAGGAGGGGGTACATCCCTGGTGGTCCAGTGATTAAGAATCTGCCTCCCAATGCAGAGGGCATGGGTTTGATCCCTGGTCTGGGAAGATTCCATGTGGCACGGGGCCACTAAGTTCATTCACTGCAACTACTGACACAGCCTGCGGTAACTACTGAAGCCCATGTGTCCGGAGTCTGTGCTCTGCAACAAGAGAAGCCACTGCAAGGAGAAGCCTGTGCACTGCAACTAGAGAGTGGATCCTGCTCACAGCAATGGAGTCTCAACACAGCCATAAATAAATCAATAAAACTATTTTTAGAAAACCGTCCGGAGGAAAGCAAAGGTCATGAGAGAGACCAAGGTACTCCTAAGAACTGATTTCCTGGCTTCTCTCCTCCCCTCTTCCCTCTTGCTGACCCTCCTTAGCTCCCCCGAGTTGCCCTCCATCCTCTCGTCTCCTCCATCCTGACTTCTCTGGACAGCATCGTGCCAAGGAAAGAGCCAGCCTGCCCTCACTTAAACTCCACTCAATGTCTGTTTATCCTTGACAGTCAGTAAACACCCCTGAGCCTCAGTTTCCTGCTCTGTAACAGGAAAGACCTGGATTTTTCTCAGGTTGCTATAAAAACCGTACAGTCATACCCAAGAGAATGTCTTACTCATGGACATTCAATTAATACCCTTTCATCATCCTCCTGCTCCCTACTCCTGTTGACCTGAGCCTTCATGGTACTTTCCTCTCTCTTCAATAATTTAATGTTAATGGTTTATTAAACAGAGGCTTCCTAATGGTCTGTTATTGACCTGGCCAAGAACAGATCTTCCCCTGTGGGGTTTTCAGGCCCCCAAAGGAAGAGTAGCTGATGGAGGGGAGGCTGACGGTGATGGCATCCTCTTTCCAGGAGGGAGAGTCGGATCCTTCAGGTCTGGGAAAACTCCCAGCCTCCTGAAATCTCAGTTTTTGCGAAATAAGGCTCATATTTCCTTTCCTATAAGGTTTATATGGAAATTGAAACAAATTACATGAAACTTTCAGCTCCTCAACCCTTCCTGCTCTGCACCTAGGACTCAGGCTAGCTTCCAATTTGGGGCAGGGGGTGAGTTACCCACCTGGTCTGTTTGTAATACCCAGGTGTTTCCCCAGAATTGGTTGTATTGCTTGAAGCATCACCATCATAAATTCATTTCTTTGGATCCTTATGGGCAATTTCATCTCTGAGAAGTCTTGTGCTAAAAAGGCAGACCCTTGGGATTCCAGCTGCTGTTTCTGGCTCTGATACTGCTAAGTGTCACTATGCGATGTTGGATAAGTCACTTCCCATCTCTGAGCTTCTGTGTTCTCCAATGTAAAATTAAGGGCTTGGGTTGTATGGAATCTAGGATTTTGATTAGCTCAAAAATTTCACTGTGAGGTTCCTAGCAGGGTTCCAAGAGATGGAACGCCAGATGGGTAGGTTTGGTGAGGGTATGTTGAAAAGGCAGGAGCAAGGGATATGGGGTGGGTCAGGCAGAGGTGGTTTGCTTGGTATGGAGCCTGTACCCACTCAAGCCTATTAAACTTGATGGTTCAAATCGAGGCCCACTCATGGACTGACTGATCATTGATTCATTCCTTCTCTTCATAAGGTTTCCTTTGAGTCTCCCACTGTGATCTTCAGTAGCCCTTACTTGCAACCTGACTGCTTCCTCTTTTGACATCTCCCCCACCATCCCTTCCTGGCCCTGGCTTTTCCCCGGATGGCCTCATGTGTGCTGTTCCATGCCGTCTGTGCCCCCACATTGGAAAGCCTTCCTTTCCATCTCTACCTCCCAAAGTCCTGGCCATCACTTAAGGGCCTGCTCAGAAGCCACCTCCTCCAGGAAGTCCTCCCAGGCATTTAATTCAAAACTCTCCCTGTGCTCCCTCTATATTCATTTAATGTCCTTCAGTGTCTACCCGTTGATAGAAGACAAGGCCAAGCCCTTGGCTTAACTCCCCAGCCTCATCTCTCATCATTGCCTTCCCTACCCACCACCCAGCTGTAGATCAGCCCAGGGTCTCTTACTCTCATGAATGTCTGAAGCTGCTTCTCCCTCCTGAGAAACCTGATCCCCACCCTATCCCCATAGTGAGGACACTTAAGGACTCTAAAACTCTGCTCATATCCCCTGTACTGATGAAAATTTCTCGAACTCATTTTTTAGTCTTTATTCTCTGTGAAGTGAAGTGAAAGTTGCTCAGTCATATCCGACTCTTTGCAACCCCATAGACTGTAGTCCACCAGGCTCCTCTGTCTGTGGAATTCTCCAGGCAAGAATACTGGAGTGGGTGGCCATTCCCTTCTCCAGGGGATCTTCCCGACTTAGGTCTCCTGCATTGCCATGAGCCAGACGTGCGTGAGTCTGATGACCTTGGGTTATTTGTCTCTGAGTGCATAATGCCTTGCATAGGGCCTGGCACTTAGCAGGTGCTCAATAAATGTGACATTGAAGAGAATTTTCCCATGTGTCCTTCACAGAATCTGGCAGCAGCTGGGGCCCCAGGTAGGTGTGTTGATAGGATCCTTGATTCAAAGCTTTGTTTTCAGCAGCTCTGGGGTTTTGGATAGGGCCTTGGTGCTGGCAGAGCAGCGAATATGACTCCAGTGGTGAGGGTATGTGTGTGTGTGGTGGGGGTGGAGGATGTGGGCTTGCCTGCTGGGGTCTTGATGGTCTGCCATGCACGAGAGAAGCTTTAGCTCCCAGGATCTCAAGCCTCTCCCCTGACATCCTTTCTTCCTGGGCACCCTGCTATCAGCCTACCACTCTAGTCAAGGCCTGAGCTGCTCGTGGGGGGCTCTCTGAAGTCATGTAAGGAGACGGTGTTCTGTAGGAGTCTGGGAACAACCTTGGAGCTGGGTAGACTTGAGAAGGCCCCTGATGTGAGCATCCTCTGGGGTAATTATGCATGCAGGGCTGCCCCTGAAGACCCCATGTGGAGATCTGATTTAATCTTTGCAACCACCTTTGTTTGCAGAGGGGAAGCTGAGGCATGGGGAGGTTAAGTTACTTATCTTAGATGAAAGTGTAGCTGCATGGAGGGTAGGGGCAATAAAGCTGGACAGCCTTAGTTCACAGTCCATGCCTGGGGCATGGCGCCTGCTCCCTGGGATGCCATGATGTCTCCTTGAGGGTATTGAACTTGTGTAGATAACATTTCTGACCTGCCTGGAACAGAGCAGGCATGCAACCAGTGGAGGCTGATGCTATTGACGTCTAATTTGACCCTCTCATTTTAAAGGTGAGGAAACTGGGTTACAGTGTGTGTGAGTGACCCGATAGCCAGGTTGTGAACTGGGGGGACTCAAAATCAGGTCTCCTGATGGCCACTGGTATTTTTCATTATGCTGTGCCCTGGGAGGGTGGGGTAAAAATGAGAAGGAAAGAGAACCTAACATTTCGGAGAAATCAAGGCAGAGAGGGAGGTGGGCGGGAGGTGGTTGAAGATACATGAAGAGCGGTGTGTGTGCGTGCTCAGTCACTTCAGCCATGTCTGACTCTTTGTGACCCTGTGCACCGTAGCTCACCAGGCTCCTCTGTCCATGGGATTCTCCAGGCAAGAATACTGGAGAGGGTTGCCATGCCCTCCTCCAGCAGATCTTCCCCACCCAGGGATCAAACCCATGTCTTACATCTCCTGCATGGGCAGCCGGATTCTTTACCACTAGCGCCACCTGGGAAGCTCTTGAGGGTCCTATGCTAGTGATAGGAAATATGTCAGAGATCTTAGGTTTTATTTTCAAAACTTGTGCAGACTTTGCCTTCTTTCCCACAGTGTATCCACCTATGGAAATGGAATGAATGAATACAGTTACATCATGAATACCTGGCTGACCAGCCTAGATGGAAGCATGTCAAGGGGCTCCATCTTTGATCACATCTTGTTCAACACTTTTACCAGTGACTATGCTGGAATTACAGCTTTAGGGAGAGGATGAACATTTACTGAGAATCTTTTAAGTATCAACAAGCTCTGTAAGTATTTTACATAGATTATTTACTCCCCATAACATTCCTGTAAGAAAGGTTGAATTACTCCTTTATAGACCCGGAGAGGGTGAGTCCTATAGCCATTGATGTACTAAGATCTGGGTCCCAGATAGGTCTGACTCCAAAGGCTGGGGCACTGAGTCACCCACAGGGCTGAACTGCCTTGTGACTGAGGGGCTTGTGAGAAGGTGGAAGGGGTGGACAATACAGGGAAGGCGAGAGATAGGACCCAAAAAGGCCTCAATAGGGCTGAAATTAACACTAGGCTACAGTGAGTGCCTACCAAGCTGAAAGCCCTCAGAGACCTCTGTTCACACTGGGGTTCAGAATACCCACTGGACACATACAGGATGTGGGATACCTGGGTCAACAGCACAAGTGAAAGATGTTGGGTTTCTAGTTGACAGGAAGTCTTTATGAGTCAACAGTGGGAGGTGGCAGCCAGCAAAGCTGATGTCACTGTAGCTGCGGCAAGTGGGGGGTAATGAACAGGGGAGGGAGGAGAGACTCTTAAATCAAGGTGCATGCAGGCAGTGCAGTCCTGAAAACCTCAGTGGGAAAGGAGCACCGACTCTCTGCCGGGCTCTCAGATGTGGTGGCTGGGGTGAGAGGGGGCTGTTGGCTATTGCTGCGTCCCTCTCATCCTTTGTCCAAAGTGTGCTAATGTATTTCTGAGCAAGTATAACCCCTTCTGCATCTTTCTGCATTTGCCTTACCTGCTTTGGGAATATGCTACTTCCTATGTTTTGATTCTTAAATTAATGTAACCCGAGTAAATGTAGGGATTCCTTGTGACCCAGTCTCTACATTGTCACATTCAAAGAAGCACAGTCCAGCAAGGAAATGAAAGGAAGAGATTTCAGCCTTCACACACAACTCTCAAAGACATGAAAAAAGGATGAGGCCTCCTTTTGCTTCTCTTTCTAATTATCTTGGGCTTCAGATCTCTAGAACCTTTCACTTTACCAAAGCATCCCAAATCCTCCTGATATCAATCCACCCAACAGGCCACCTTTTCTTTGTCCCTCCACATCTCCCTTATATACACTAGATGGACTTAACCTCTATGTCTCCTTTTGCTAGTGCCTCCGTCTCCCTTCCTCTTCATTCTTTGTTGGTTTTCTTTCCATTCTATTGCTGACCCCAATTGCTCACCACAAACAAGGGCTCCAGAACTGATTCAAAAATTTTTCTAAGTCTCAGAGATGGCTTCATCTGGAAAGATTACAAGAACCAAAGGTGCAGTTGTTGGTGTACATTCAGACTTAAGGTGAGATTTCGGATGAATCAGATTGAATCTCTGGGATCCTCCTTCTGTACTTTCCAGCGGTATTGTCTTTGGGTCTCTGTAGTAGGTAGTGCCAGCCTGAGCACTTTTGACATGTGCTTCAGATCAATGAAACAGCTTACATAATTTAGACTTGTCTGAGACGGTTGGAGTAGGTTCTCAAAGTAAAATGCCTCCACAGTACCCAAAGACAGCATCAGAATGACTAAACCTCGTAAGATTCTAAAAACAAGCAAACAATAACATGCACCAAGCTACTCCCCCCATCCCCAGCACAGTCTCTCCATGCTGTCTGTCCATCCCTATTCTCCCAGGATCTGGGATGGCCAAGCTAGAACTCTTCTTAGGGAGCTGGATGAGAAGCAGAGCAGGCAAGAACTACATTTTTAATGGGGGAAGTAGCAATGGGGGTGTTGGTGGAGAGGCTGGGTACACCCTACGTCTGAAGCTTGTCCTCATTACGTTAGCATATGGTCACCGTGGGTGGAAGAGCCTGGCCACCCATGCACACGAACCCACCGCAGATTGCCATGTGATAGCTACTTGCATGAACAGCAGTCAGCAGAGGCCCTTCTTCACCCATAATGTCCCCCCTCCCATCACCCTGTGTATTTCCTTCCCATTGCACCTCGTTGGGCTCCTTTTTTAAAGAGCTGACTCTCGTTTCTTTGATGGCAAAGCCTTCGATGTGCTGGCAGAGACAGCATTCACCCACACTGCAGGGTTCTGCTGCCCTCCCCAGCCCTCTCTGCAGCCAGGTGGGGGCCCTGTGGCTCCTGTTGCCTGAGAGCCTGAGACCCAGGCAGTTAAGAGCTGGTATGCCTCCTCCTCGTTCCCCCTTGGCTGTGCTGACTTTGGAAGCCCTGTGTTCCAGATGGCATGCAAAATGGGGACAATTCTCCCAACTCACGTTGCACTTTACAGAAGCAAGAAATAAACTTGCATTGTATTAAGCCCCTGAGAGCTCAATGCTGTTACTGCAGCCTGGTCCAGCCTAGTCCCGTGAATACCCAGAACATCAGAATGAATGGAGTGATTGCCATTCTTGAGGTCTGTCATGTAGCTGAAACCAGAAGCTGTCTCTGGAGCCCCCCCAGGGCAGCTGATTGATGCTTTTTCTTACTGTCATCACCCAGCACAGATGGCGCTTCCTGTTTGGTAACACCTCACGTGGGCTTCTCGTCCCCCACCGACTCTGCCAGTCACCATCCCACACAGTCAAGCATGCACAGGATTACAGGTTTGCCAAGAACACATCCTCGTGTCTGCCAAGGAGTGCCTGTTGGAGGAAGAATTCGAACAGAGGATGTTCGGAGGTGAAATGGACTGCCTTGGGGGCGGTAAACTTGTCTCTGATGTGAGCAAGTGGAAGTTCTGTGTCCATTGGGTTTGGTGAGGGGGGAGCAGGAAGAGGGGGTGTCAGCCCTGAATGGGGAGGGGTTGGGTTTGGAGGCACAAGATGGACCAGGTGACTTTCAAGTCCCATCCAACTCTGAGAGTCCCCAACATAGAGTCTAATACTTTATTTTTTCTAAAGGGGATGCATAGATACGTTTTGGACACTAAGAAAGTAAAAAACTTATAAAATCAAATAGCAATAGCCTGGCTTAACAAGCAAGTAAGTATCAGAACTCTGACATTATTCATTCTTAAAGATCAAGCCTCATGAGATCAGCATTCTCAGCTCTCCTAAGGTTGACAAACAGGGAGGGTTGAATGCTCCAGAATGAAGCATATCTGTAATCTACACATCAGCTGCGAGGAAGGCCAAGCTGTGGGTGGAGTCAGAGCCTTGGGACAGACCAAAGCCATCGTGATAACAGCCCCATAACGGGGACACTGGTGTCTTATCATGCGCAAAGCATTTTCCCTGACATCCTGAGTGCTCACAGATGACTCCTAGCTGATTATCCTGTAACATACATGATCATATATCTCCGAATGTATTAGTATAGCCTAAGGAGAAGAAGTGCTGCCATTTTCATTGTACAGATGGTCAGGGAAATTTTCAGAGATTTATCCCCCCAAGATCATGTATCCCCCCAAGATCACGTAGTAAGCAAGGATGAGATGTCAGACTTGAACTCAGATCCTTTGACTCCAAGTGATGGACTTTAAAGCAAAAGAGCACGTCTATTCTGGGCACTAGAAGCTAGGGCTGAAATCAGTTCACACGCTCCTTGGTCCCTGAGGAACTTTCACTTTCAGCCTGCACGCTTGTGTAGGGGGAGGTGTTACAGGAAGGGGAAAGCTCTGAACCGCTTCTAGGCAAGAGGGGTTTTCTTGGGAAAAGCCACGGACCAGAGGATAGAATGCTGGAATGTAGGCCTCAACTCTTTGACCCACTTCGTGTCTGTGAAACCTCAGCTTCCTCATCTGAAAATGGGAGGAAAGACATTGATATCCACCTTAAAGGATGTCTGTGAGGACCCAGCAGAGGGTGGGATGAAAATGTTTGGAAAACCCTGTGCAAGCTGAGGCTCTCATTTCAAGTAGCAATGCTTCAGTTGCAAGTAACAACAGACAGCTCCAGGGGTTTTACCAGCCAAAGCTTTCTTTTTCCCATGAAATAAGAAGTCCCTAAAAAAAAAAAAAAAAGAAGTCCCTGGTGAGTCGTATAGGGCAGGGCAGAAGGATAATAATGCCACGGAGGGCCTGGCTTCTTTCTGTTTTTCTGCTCTAACTTCATCCACACGCAGTTACGTTGTAAACACAAGATGGCTATGGCACCTCCAGGCCTCATGTTCAAGTTCCAGGTGGGAAAAAGAAGGGAGAAGGAGAAAGAGTTGGTGCCTATAGTAGGAGTGCAAACATTTTCTTAGAAATGCCATAACTCACTGGCCAGAACTGTAATCAAAAGGCCAGCTTCTATACACAGGAGCCTGGGGATGTGAGGATTTGTGGCCAGGTACACCATCACTCTGATCAAATCCAGGGTTTGAATGGAAAAGGAGAAGCCAGAATCCACGATGGATGGAAGCTGGCTGGAGTGTCTGGTATAGCTCTGCTACTGCGATGGGTGCTAAATTCACGGCGATTTTTACATTCAGTCGCTGGGCTGGAGTGAAGGCAAATCAGTAAATCCTTTGAGGAAATAATGAAATAAGAATGGGGAACAGAGTAGGCTGGGGACAAGCAGAAGGGTGAATGCTGCTGCAGGTCTGGGAGACAGGGATAGAGGTTCAGTGCCCCCTCCCCCTCCACCCCGTCCTCTTTTTCATTTGTTCGGTTTCATGAGTCCTGTTGACTGGGGCTGGGAGAACTGAATCCGGGGAGCTCATTTCTAGCCACCGTGTTTGTATATGTCTCCACCCGAAGATGTCTAACCACAGACTTCCTCTTGACTCCTGGCAACAGAGAGAAAACAAAACCACAGCAGCTTTCATTGCTGAAAACACAAAACTGACTCCTTTGCCTAATAAGCCCAGATGGAAGGGCTTTATTTCTGGGAGGAAACGCTGAAGTCTCCAGTCCAAGGAGCCTCTGGTGGGCAGTCAGATTGCCACAGACTGAAATGTGATGTCCAGGCGGAAGGCAGCCACTAGCCCAGGGCTCAGGAGCCCAGGGCAGGGGCCACGTCACTGACCAGTGTGGCCTGGCCTGACGGACCTTCTTGCAGAGCTGGGCCCTTCACCCAGCCCTACAATCCTATTAGTCTCTTCAGCCAATTTTGATTTTATGGAATCTGTGTATTTTCTTTTCTCTTATTTTCCATGTTATTAATTTCAGCTATTGATTAACTCCCATTTCATACTTGCTTTTTCTGTTTGCTTTTCTCATTTCTTATGATGTGTCTTCAGGTCTGTACATATTCCCCCTGAGCTGAGCTTTTTTTTTCCGGATCCCATAGGTTTTGGAAATAAAATGTTCCACTTTTCATCTCTTTTTAGATGCTTTTTAATTTCAGTTTTAATATTTCTTTTGATCCATGGGTTATCTAGAAGAATATTTATTAATTTCCAAGTAGTTAAGAATATTTTCAGCCACATTATGTTTTGTATTTAAAATTTTTGGGTTATAGTAATTGACTGTGGCCTGTTAAAGCCTCCAATTTTAAATTTAAAAAAATTTCTTTTTCTTGTGTCCAAGTATGTGATCACAGTTTTTAAATGTTCCATGGAGAAGGGAGAGCTGAGCTGGTCAGATTGATACAGAAAAAAAGTTGAGTCTCAAAATGTCCTGTTTCTGAAGACACATGGCCCAGTTTGAAATCTCTGTCCCTTTCAGCTGTGTGTCTGTCCGTGAACAAGACAGAATTTTTCTGCACTTGTTTTCCATCTTTAAAATGGGGACTTCCCACCTCCTCACCTTGCTGTGATGATTGTCATGAGATCATGTATGTAAACACGCGTGGCACAGAGTAGGCACTCACTAAATAGAAACATTGATGTTTTTGTTGTTTTGCTATTTTTGCAGAAAGGGAGGAACCTTTTCTGTCTGTGCCCCGAGCTTTATTCCTAACCCAGGACTGTGGTTTAAGCTTATTGTGGGGACTAGAAGGAAAGAGGAAACGGATGGCTCAAGGCAGCCGTCACCCTCCCTGCGAGGGGAGGCACCTGCAGCCCAGAAAAATGGGGCCACTTGACCCAGGAAGCACAGCCCTTTGTGGGCAAAGTCAGGCTTCAAACCCAGGCCTCAGCAGTCCCTCCCCCTCTGCTGGCAGCTGCTCTAGTTTCTCTCCTGAAAGAAGAGATAGTTGACCGAAGGTTGGCCTCTGAAATGCAGGGAGGACTAGAGGCAGTGGTCGGGTGACAACTTCTGGGCTTGTCACATTACACCGTCATCGTCTGGAAGAGTAACTCCAAGGTCAGGAAGTTCCAAGGAAAGACGCAGAAAAAGTCTACATGGGTGGGTGCTCTGGTCATCACTGTTTCTTTGCTCAGTGGGGATGGGGGGGAAAAGCTAGGCTTGATCTACGGGAGGGCACCCCAGGAGGTGTTTGCATGGCCCTGAGTCTTAGTCCTTCATGCCAGTCTGCCATGCTGCCCTAGCCCTGATACTGACCCCAACAAAGGCTGGTCCTCCCTAGGACCCAGTCTTCTTTGCAGGAAATATCAGGGGCAGGAGTCCGATGTTATTGACCAGGGTGGCTCGGCTCCATGGATATGCTCATGGAAACTGGAGGGACTGGGGTACAGCTTGAGCTGCACTGTGGAGGCTTAATTAAGAAGTAAGGCAAAATGGGATATGGGGTTGGCTATGCCCACCAGCTGACATCTGAGATGGGCTGGCACTGTGCCCTGGGGCACACAGAAGGCATGGGACCTTCTTTATGGTGGGAGGTTGGGGAGGGGAGGGAATTGCAGGACAGGATTACAAGGTAGAGGGTGGCTGAGTTTTCTTATTGGGGTCAGGGCATTGAGCTTAGAAGAAAAGGACCACTTCTTGGTCAAGGATTCCCTATATCTGGAAGCATCATGCAACTATGCTGTGCATGGACCATGAGCAGACAAGGATATAGACACAGCAGTGCATGGCTAAAGCACATATGTGGACATATCTGGGCAGCCAGTCTCTGACCTTAGACATGGTACATGTTGTGGGTAAGGCTTGGGATTATGGGCTGATTCTAGTGGCTCTTTCATTTGCAAATTAAAATACATGGCTCCCTCATGATGATTATCAAAATTAAGTCAGTGTGTGCAAAAGTGCTTTCAAAAATATCACAAATACAGAAGAAAGTTGTGGTGTATAGAATTTGGTTAGAAATGCTTGCTGATTCTCTAATCTGCCCACAGCCCTTTGTTAGAAGCTGTAGAGGAATCAGGTGCAGTTAGGTCTTAGGTTTTCTCAATTGAAATGCTTCACAGACATCATCTTCCCTCCTTCTTCCTTCAACACACTTTAATTATGCACCTAGTATATACCAGGTTTTGGCGAGGAGCTGAATAATCTAGTGATCATTGTCTACTAGGAAGAGACATGAGCAAGTGGGTGGGTCTGAAGCCCAGGGACTGTCTCAGTCAGACGGAGGCGTTCTGTGGGCTCGAGGCAGGAGGCCACAGGCAACAAGCCCGAGAAGGCTCCTGGAAAGCTTCAGGTGAAGGGGGACATGGAGGTGGGTCTTGATGAAGCAGCCAGAATGAGGAACTGAGTCCTCACGGGGAAGCAGGGCAGAAGAAACAGCACGCACGGAGGCACAGAGGTGTGAAACTCATGTGCACCAGGGCATCAGTGAGCCTCACCCCTCTGCGCCTCAGGGCTGTCGTCTCTAAAATACGGATAGGTGATGAGCATTCTCTTGGGAATTTATGTCCTTGGTCGGAAGGAATAACCGGAAGGTGGCATGGGTGGGTGGACAGAGGCCAGCTTACACCGAACCTGGCAGTGGAGAGACCCAGAGAATAAGTTGTGATCCCAGTCATTGCAGAGCCCACAGTATCTTTTCTTAGAAGTCAAGGAAGGAAAATTTGGTCTGAGTTTTGATACATTAAGCAAGGCCAGGAAATATGGGAGCGTAGGGGAGGAGCCTGCAGCCCCGTCTGTGAAGTTTATAGTTTTCCTGGAAGCAATGTCCGTGGACCTAGTGGCCTTCCTGAAAGTCAAGAGGAAATGAGCACAGCAGAGAAGGAAGCACAGGAAAACCAGGCAGTGGGAACAGAATCTGCAAAGGCGTGGAGGTGAAAACCAAGACACGAACTAGGAAATGGTGGGGTGGGGGGTGGGGTGGGGAGGCGATGGGGCTGCAGGAAGTGGACAAGAATGCTGTGTCAGGGAGCTTAGACTTTATCCCTCATGCAGCAGGGAGCATTTGAGAATAAGAGGCACAAGGGAAAGGATTACTTAGGCTCTGCCACCAGTAAGGCAGTTGTGAGTGGGCCAAGGGGAGGCAGGTTGCAGAAGCCCTAGACGCCAGCATGTCTAGGTGGGGCCTAGCATAAGCACCATGCAGCTTCCATGCTTCTCCACACAGCCCTCCCTCGATCCACAGAGAGTGGGGCCCAGGGCCCTGAGAACTCCCTTGCAGGGCAGGGTCTTCAGAGCAACCCTCTGGGAGGATTCTTGTTCAGTCACTAAGTTATGTCTGACTCTTTGTGACCCCCATGGACTGCAGCATGCCAGGCTTCCCTGTCCTTCACTATCTCCCAGAGTTTGCTCAAACTCATGTCCGTTGAGTCAGTGATGCCATCCAATCCTCTTATCCACTCTAAGGAAACCCTCCTTGAATCCTGATGGTCTAGCTGGGGCCCCTTGGCTGCAAAGGACTACTGTTTGCTCAAGCAAAATGATGACCTCTTGGGAAGGATATGGCTGTGTTTAAGAAAAAAACCCAAGGGTGAAAAATTCATCCCTGCCACTGAGGAACTAGAATCAGGAACAGCAAAGTCATGCCTGTATCTTTCCTGCCTACTCCCCCAAGCTTCTCTTCCTCTTTTTTCTTTCCATTTCCAGCCACCTTCCTCTGTTAGCAGGAGCACATAGCTGCCCCAGCTCCTGCTTCCCACTGCCCAGTATCCCATAGAGGTGGAGGAGAGGATCTGGGTCCTGAACTCCCAGGGGAGTGTCTGATTGGCTGAGATCAGGCAGCAGTCTGGGGGCCTAGGGGTAATGCCCCCAAACGGGATGTCTCCTGGATAGCATGGCCCCAGAGCTCCACCCCCCCAACCATGAGTGCCGGGGGTGGTTCTTAGGAGAGGGGTACTGGCCCTGGATTAGCCCCTAAAGGTTGTCTATTCTCTGTAGACCCTACCTTGGAGACTGGTGGTGGTTTGCTGCTAGGTCGTGTCTGACTCTTCTGACCCCATGGACTGTGGCCCGCCAAGTTCCTCTGTCCATGGGATACAGGCAAGGATACTGGAGTGGGTTGCCATTTCCTTCTCCAGGGGATCTTCCCAACCCAGGAATCAGACCCAGGTCTCCTGCATTGCAGGCAGACTTCTACACTGCAGGCGGATTCTTCACCAACTGAGCTACGAGGGAAGTCCCACATTCAGTAAAGTCAAAGGGCATTTGGGGGAGGTGCCCTCAAGATACACAGTGGCTGGAATCCACATAGACCTCAATTCACCTCTTCAGAAAGAGAGACAGAGACAGGGAATGTAAAACTCAGGAATATTGTCATGTTTGCTAGTGAAGCGGATCAACTTATAAAGATTCTGGGGGGAGCTAGTCTTTGGGGTGGGGGCTGAGCTCCTCTGCTGCAGGCCTGGGGAGCAGGTTCGGAGCCCGGGGATGCCTTGGGAGGGGCAGCTCTTGGAGGAAGCTGAGCGGCTTGGACTGGAGGCTAACCAGGGAGTGGCCAGCAGCCTGGGGCTGAAGATGGGCCTGGGACTTCTGGGGGAGTGGGGACTGGAGAATTCCTTTGTTTCCAATGCCTCTAGGCTTTACCACGCACTTGAGGGACCAGAAGCCACTTATTTGGTTGTTTTCCCCAAATATGAGGATGCTTTCCCCTTTCCCCTTCTTACCTGTTGCCAGAAGCTGGCTTCCTGTGAGTTCTCGTAAATTGAGAGGGTCTACAATCATTTTTGTAGAGAAGGGTTTCCCTGAAAAGTCAAGGAGGGCAGCTGTAGCTGATGGAACAGCAAACAGCAGTGGCTGCTTGGGGGTGAACGTGGGCTCCTGTTCCCGCGCTGGCAGCCCACCTCCCAGGAGAGGATGTCGCAAAGCAGTTAAGCCAGTGGCCTCTGGCCTCTGCATCACCAGGTTCTGCTCTAGCCACCGTTACTTACCAGTTAAGGTCTCAGGCAATTTACTTAAGCTTGCCAAGTCTCTGTTTTCTCATCTGTGAAATGGGAACAATGAAAGCCCAAAGAGAGATTGTAGCTTGAGGATTTAATGGGCTTCTATAAGAAAGCTCTCAGCATGGTGTCTGGATGGACTCAAGGCTGTTAATAATTTCAGTGACTATTGACTCTGCTTTGCCACCCAGAGTAGGACTTCAGCCCAGTCCCTTGCAGTTTCTTTTTTGGTTTTCAGTGGACAATTATAATGCATTTTATGTGCTAGCCATCCCTGCCTCCCCAGGATTTTCTGAACTGCCCCCAAGTCTTGCCACTTCTGGGATTTCACTCCTCCTCTTTTGAGGGCAGCCTGGCCCAGATGTCATCATTTCCCAGGTGCAGCTCCCATCTGCCCTTCTTCATGATAGCTTCCTGTGGACCTGGGAAAGAATATACCTCTCCCCCTCCTACTCTCTGGACTTCCCAGGTGGTGCTAGTGGTTAAGAACCCACCTGCCAATGCAGGAGACCTAAGAGATGTGGGTTCAACCCCTGGATTGGGAAGATCCCCTGGAGGAAGACATGGCAACCCACTCCAGTATTCTTGCCTGGAGAATCCCAAGGACAGAGGAGCCTGGGGGGCTACAGTTGGACAAGACTGAAGTGATTTAGCACACACACACACATCTCCCACTCCCCAGGCTCAGAATCTCAATGAACCTCTGCTAGAGAGAGGCAGCATCCCGCATGACAGTGCATCTCAGAGGTGCCAGCTCAGTGCTCATCTCTACCTGTGTGACCTGGGCTTGTCTGTGCCTCCGTTTCCTTGTGTATCAAATGGGGAAATCACAAAGATCGCTTTTGGCATAGGGCTGTGAAAAGTTGAAACATACAATACCCAAAGCCACCTCCCACTTGGCATCTAGGAAGGGCTCGCTAAAGGTGAGCTGATTCTATAACACAGTCTTCAAAAATGCATTTTAATGGCTGTGGCATCTTCCATAGTGTAGGTAGATCATGATTTATCTAACAACCCCCTTGTTGCTGGGCATTTAGACTGTTTCCAATCTTTCACTCTTATAAATAATGCTGCAGTGAACATCTTGCATATAAATCTTTCTGTTTATTTCTGATTGCTTCCTTAGAAGAACTTCCCAAGTCTTGCTTGTCTTAGAACAAAGTCCTGTCCCCCCTTGACTTTTCAATGATGCCCTTTGAAATAAAAGTAAGCCTATTTTCCTTCAGAGAAAGAAACATATGGAACACATTAACCAAGAGGTGGCCCAGGAGGAAGGTAGAAATCGGTTCAAGATGGGTTTGGATCCATTCAGAATGTCTGACACACAGTCAGTTATAAAGTGCCCCTCGAGCCCCCTTCCCAGAGGAGAGGCAGAGTCTTGATCCTCAGGGACCGCTGCTTGCTTTCTTTGAGGCGATTCCAAGGGGCTTTGATGTTTTCAGCATTGGAAAAGCAGCAATGACAGATCAATAAATGAAGCCAGAGTTTGTGGGCAGTACAGGACTCCTCCAGCCAGTAGGGGGCGATTATTGTCTATCTGCCAGCCAGTTGGGCTTTAGTGGATTTCTTGCTAAGGAGGACTTGCTTTGTTGTTCTCAAAACTTTGGCTTACGTTTTATGTTTTGCCTGCTTTTCTTCCCTTCCTCCCCACTTTGCACTTTTCAGATTCACTTTGGGTTCCCATCTATTTGCCAACTCATTTAGGAGAAACCCCTTGCATGCTTCCCCTCGGCCAGATATCAAGATGGTTTTCAGACACTTGAGCCCTAAGCACATGTTTTGGAAGTATATTTGTTAAGTTCCCGCACATATCAAAATTTACCGAAGCTCATCCATATTCTGCATAAAGTATATTTTCTTCTGTTAAAAAAATTACTTTTCTAACCTTGCTTTTGAAATTATTTGGCCACAGTAATTCATTCAATTTACACTTGGCTTTGACTTCTCAGCCATGATCGGGGTACTCAAGAAGTCTTGCAAAGTGAGAAAATCTAACTTACACATCATTGTCAAATATAACAAAATTTTTATGACTACCCAATGAAACCATTAATGAGGTTGATGTAATATTTTGTTTGGTACATGTTTCATTAAACTTTTATTCATTTCTATTGCAAAGTTTTCCCTTTAGGTCTTGGATCCAATCATTTTGTTTTGGGTATCAAACGCTTCCAGAGGTCTCTCAGAAGTTCTCAGGCCCTATGGTGCCTGGTGGCTGGCAGAGCCCTGTCAAGCTTGGAGATGGAGCAAAGACAGACTCAGTCCAGTTTTCACAGAGTTCCCAGGCCTTTGAGTGACAGATAAACTATCATCACAAAAGAGTTAAGTATTGATGTATAGGAAAGTATCATCTCCCCTAAGTCTACTTGAGGCAGGAGGAGGTTTTAGGGGTCAGACATGGCCCAAGCCAGAAAATCAATAGCAAACAAGAGTTTTCTAAGCAGAAAGGAGGAATCGTAGGCAGAGGAAACAGCACATTCAAAGAGACTGGCCTGGGAAAGGACCAAGCAGTGAACACTCGGTGGTCAGGACTTAGCTGACCACCCAGCTCAGCCCATGCTCTTCTCCAGGCCCTTCTTGTTCAGACCAGCAGCACTGGTATCATCTGGGAGCTTGTCAGGAAGTGCAGAGCTTCAGACCACCCATCGAGGACCCTCGAATCAGAACCTCCATCTTGACGATATTCCCAGTGATCCACGGCCACACCAAGATCTGAGAAGCTGGCTGTAGTGTGAGCTGGATCAGAGACAGAACTCCTGCAGGGACTGGAGGTGTGGGAGATGGGAGGTCTTAGAGAGGTGGCTGGCCTGGGGAACTCCAGCCTGAACAGAGCTGCAGTGGTGCTTCAAGTTGTTTTCAAGTTTAGCCTGAAAGTTCATCTCTGAGAGCCCCATTTCCTTGTTGGAGGGTTTTCCACTTAAGAGATTTCCACCCATGGGGTCTACACTGTCCCTCCCATTGGCTGTCGCTCTAGACAGCCTGTCTTGCCTTCTGGCTGCTGGGCCAGCGTCCCACTGATTACCTAATAGACTGTACATTGTGTGCATAATTTATTTCTGGGAATAAACTGATCATGTTAGGATGAGCAAGGGGGAGGTATTAGCAAGAGAAGGGAGAATAGGCATCGATCACCAGGGGAAGAAAACCTGCTACGAACAGTTAATTAGATGTTTCTCTGATGTAGCTCTTTCAGCATAACTGTCTCTCTGGCTGTTGTTGGTTGACCACCTCCCTCTCTTGCCCCCACACATGTCTGGGCTTTTGGATGAGTGAGGGGTAGTGGAAAGAGCTCTAGACTGAGCCAGAAAACTCAACTTCTAGATCAGGTGGTCTTAGGCCAATCACTTCTCTTGGGGGACTGGATTTGAATTGACTGTAAAATGAGAAGGCCTGGATCCATGGTTTCCAAACATGGATAATATCAGAATCACCAAAGATACTTACAAATAGTTTCCAATGTTGCATCTCCCCAGTGCTGATACAGTAGGTACAGGGGGAAGCCAGGAACCCTGTTATAACAGGCGCCTCATATAACACTGACACGGCTGGTTCAACGGGCAGCTGGGAGCCACTGGGTTGGAAAGACAAGCTCAAAGCTCCTGTCCAGCTCTGACAGTTTTAGATCATTGATAAGGATGGATTTTCCCATAATTGCTTACAAAGCATCAGTATAGTCTTGTGGAAAAAGAGGTGAGACAGGCAAGAGGCCCATCTTCTTCTCTCGACTCTGTCACTAATTCACTACCTGATAACACTTCCTCCTTGAGCCTCACCTAGCCTACCCACACACCCACTGGCAATGTCATAGTGCTTTTATCTGAGCACCTGGGGAGATTTTAAAATCACAGCTGCTGGGTCCTCTGTTTCAGTACATCTGGGGTGTCTCAGGATGGTGTATGTTTAAAGTCTGCCAGGTAATTCTAAAGATCAGTCAGCTTGGTAAGCCAATGACTTGTCCAAAGGCATTGCTTGGTAGGACAACTGGTGCATCATGAGAGGGGGCTGCATCCAGTTCAAAGAGGCCACCACCATGCTGGCAGGAAGCATGGAATGTGAGGAGACCCAGGCAGATCCTTACTCATCATTAGCCTCCAAGTGAGCCTGGACAAATCCTGCCAGTGGAGGACTCCATGGTGGCTCCAGAATGAACAGAAGACTTGTGTTCAACCCTGGGGCTGTCACTAATGGGGTAGCCCTTGGGCAAGTCACAGGAACAACCTGTAAAATGGAGTCAATGGTGACTCCATCCTCCCAGACCAGCTGGAAAGATTAAACTGAACAACTTGGAGGCTGTGCTCTAGGAGTGGCCATGCTCTGTGCAGACTGTCCACTGCCTCCCAGCTGCCCTCTGGCCACTTGCACTGGGACCAGTTGGAACCAGCCTAATGGGAGTGTTAATCTCTCTCCCTGCCACTGAAAGCATGACTTGGAGAGGGTCTGCTGGTGCACTGGGCCAGGAGACCAAGGTCCAGTGAGGAAACAGACACCAAGGTATTGGTCCAGGTGGTCATTTCTGGAATTAATCCTCACAGCCAGCTGCCTTGCCCAGTGCTTTTGTGTTTTTTCCAACCTTTTGGAGCTTTGTTCAGTACCCCTAGTTGGTCAGCAGGGGCCTGAATGCTGATTAGCCAGTGAGACTGAAACCAGTTCCAATGGGGATGAAATTTCCACATCTGTCACTTTCTCTCCATCCTCTTCCCCATTTCCTGAATCCGGGACACCTCCAAGGGACCATCTCCTCAGGGCAGCTGGAGGGGTCCTCTTAAGATATATAAAATCAGATCAGATCATTAGTGTGGACTGGCTTCCCCTTCTCACTGAATAAAATCCAAACTGGTGTGGATGGAATATCCTGGAATGTCTGGTCCATCATGGGTCAGGGCAGCATCCAATTCACACTTCTTCCCCTGGTTTACATGGACCCGCACAACCTGGCCATCTATTTCTCAATTCGTGTCTCACTACCTACCCTTACTCACTTTGTGAGGCAAAAGAAATGCCATGTGTTCTCCTAACCTGTTTATTATCCTCCTTGTCATGTAGCTGGACTCTACCCTCAGTCCCTCTGCAGTCGGGCAGCACCATGCGCTTCAGTTCTGGTGCATGGAATATGAGTGGAAGTGACATACACCACCTCCAGGCTTGGCCTCCAGAGTGTGCCAGGAGCCTTTCCTCTTTGCTCTTGGCTGCAACTGGAAGATACAGTGGGTAATTCCAAGGAGACCCTAGAGCAAGGATCCCCAACCTCTGGGATCTAATGCCTGATGATCTCAGCTGGATCTGATACAATAATAATAGAAATAAAGTACACAATAAATAAAGTGTGCTTGAATCATCCCCAAACCATCCACCTCACCCTCGGTTCATTGGAAAACTGGTTCGTCCACAAAACTGGTCCCCGGTGCCCCAAAGTTTGGGGACTGCTGTCCTAGGGTATGGCAGAACAGCTAATTAGGAGTTTAGGTTTTGGAAAACTGAAAGACTACCCACCTGATGGGCTCTGACAAGAAGGAGGAATAAGCTTTTGCTGGCTGAAATCACTAAGATTTGGGCTCACTAGATGTGCTCTAGCAACTAGCATCACTCACCCTGACTAATGACCTGTGCTCGGTGCCTGGAATGTGTTCAGATCCATTCTGCTTCTCCCACACTGTTCCCCTTGCTCAGAATGCTTTTCTCTATTACTCCTCACATGACTTCTCATTAGCCTCTAGATTTTCATTTAAAAGTCACCATCCAACTCTTTATCCTATACCTGAGTTCTTGTCTATTTTTTTAAATAGAATTTTTACAACCTGTGTTTTGTTAAAAATTTTGTCTTTCTTGGTGTTTCCCCCCTCTAGAATGTAAGCCCCCAAGGGCATGAATCAAGTCTGTCTCATTCCCCTATGCCAAATAACGTGTCTGACAGAAAACAGTCACTTAACAACTATTAGCTGATGGATTAAATGAATGAATGAACCAATTATGTACGATTCAGTTCAGTTCAATTCAAATATTTACTGGATACTAACTTTGTGCAAGGAACATGTAATGCAGTCTCTACTCAATTGTCATTAAATCCTAATGGGTAGGTAAGAGTATTATCCCCACTTTCTATAGAAGGATCAAGAGGCGGTGCTAGCAACCATACACAGATCCTCCAGTCACCAACACATTCCAGAAAGGTAGGCACCATTAGCTGCATCTTATAAAAGGAAAAACTCATGCTCAGACAGACCAAGTCTCTTCCCCAGGGTCATGCATCTAATGAGGTCATTGAGCTGGGCTTGAAATTCTGGCCCAGGGGGAGGGGATGGAGGAGCATGGGGATGCTCCTTCTCTTATATTCTTCCTGAAGTCTGACAGCCTCATTAGAAATCCCAAGAGTGGGTAGAAACAGAGACATGGAATATCCCTAGAGTCCTTTGAGTTTAGTTTGCAGTGGGGTTTCATTTTTAATGCAGGACCATTTTCTCCTGCTGAGATGCCTTGGATTAGGGGGTGCCGTTTTGCATCCGGGGAATGCAGTTTCTGTGCCATGTCTGAGCCTGGCTGGGCTGACCACCACAGAGAAGCCGGAGCCAGGAGCCCCCACGTTCACGTGAGGAGAGCAGCCGGAGAAGCTGATAGGCAGAGAAGAATCTGTGATTAATTATGGCAGATGAAAGTATGAAGTAATGGATCCTTTCTGAGGGCTGTGTGAGCTGAAGCGTCTCACTCTCTGAAACCATTTGGAGACGGCACAACCCCTTCTGAAACCAGCAGTAAACTCGAAGAGCCACAAGTTCTGTGACTTGGCAGGCTGCGGATTGGATGGCACCTAGAACTCATGAATTTTAGGGTACAATTTTTCAATTACAGAACACTGAGTGAGCATCTCCCTGGTCCCCCCACACCATCCCTCAATGGCTACACTCTATTTGTCCATTTTCCTTTATTTCTTAATCATTTGACAATATGACAGCAATTATTTGTCATTTGGAAAAGAAAATCACCACAGAATTATTGTTTGCCTCTTGAAACCCCAGCTCTTCTGCGGAGATGGTGACATTTGATAAATGTTGGGCATGCCTGCCGCCCCTCCCCCACCCCCCACCCAGGGTTGGTGTGGCGACAGGAAAACATTAGCCTGTGACGCGGGCCTGTTCTGATTCAAACGCCATTTGCACAAAAGCTTGGAAAAGAGCAGGATTGAATTTAAAAGCTTCAGCCTAGAGCGCCGGGCCCACCCACATCACCTAGGTTGAGATTACGGCACATTTGCTTTGGGAAATTTGGTCATTTCTCTGAGCTAACAAGCCAGCCTCAGGATCAGGAATGCAAAACAGAAATGGAGAAAAAGAAAAAAGGCAAAGAAAAGAGCAGCACCCCCCCCCCCCCCCCAAGAAATAGGCAAACTTGAATGACTTTGTTTAAATGTCATGGTACTCTCAACACCCTGTTCTCATATGTATGCAAGTTAATTAAATGGAAAAATGTCAAATTAGTTGCTTAAAATATTAATAGCAGGAATCATCCCAGATTTTAGAGCAAGCAGAATCAAGGAATGGAAGCTTTCAGGGCTTAACCCTTTTCTTGGTCATCCTCTCATGAAATAGGGCTGCTGATCATCCACGAAGAGATTGGTGGCTCTAAAAGGTTTGGTGGGCTTCCGGACTGGAACTTTCCAGTGAGTTTGTAACCTACCATTGTCTCTGTTCCTCAGAACTCCCCAGGGGGCATTTATTTATCCACTTTGCATAGGGGATTTGAGGTCCCTAGAAACCCAATGATTACGAATATGTCCAAATGGTCCGTTCTGGCGTTTGGGTAATTTGCCATTTTTCCTTTAGGTTTATGAAGGGTATTTTGGTTTAAGGAGCCCATTAAAATGCAAAATAGGAACTGATTGCACAAAAAGGGGTGCCAAAGTTCTCCTTGCCAAATGTTGCTTCAGTACCAATGGGGTCCAGAGCCTGGGCTGAGCAAAATGGTGGGAAAAGGGAGAGTCACAGATGTGAGGGTTTTGTATGTGGTAGGGAGAGGCCCTGGGGCCCTTGATCCAGCCTTGTATTAGCACATGGGGAAGATAAAGCCCCAGGAAAACAAGGACTATTCCCAAAGCCACACAGCTATGGAGTGGTGAGTCAGGCTCATTCACTCCTGCAGTCCTGCTCACCTCCCCTTGGGTCTTCCATTTGTTAGGAGAGGACAGGACACGGAGACACAGCACCGTGCCTGCTGCATGCCTAGCACTGCAGAAAGAAGAGCCGAGGGTACAAAGCGGGGATGCGGGTGTCACGAGCTTTTACCTCCATCAGCCAAAGAGCATTTTCTGTCCACCACAGCAGCCTTCTGTCAGTTTCTCTCTGCTTCAGCCAAGGCAGGCAAGGAAGGCAAATGCCATTTATTAAGAAGTCATGGCTGGTCCCCACATAACACACTCAAAATTATTTCCTATCATTTGGTCAGTTCAACTCCGAGAGATGACATTACTGCTATTTTACAGACTGGGAGAATAGAAGGCCACCAAGCAAAGAAAGCAGCTGAGCTGAACCTGTAGGACTTTGTAATCCTACAGTAGGTGCTGGGGTATCCATTTACCAATAACTGCAGATTAGCAACAGACCTGGTAAATAAGAGCGGAAGGCCCAGTTACCAAAAGTGGCATCCTCAGGAGAAGGGAGGAGATATTCTGAGATGTGGAAAAAAAAATCCAATTAATTTAGGGAAAACTTACATATTGTTATATAGGGTCTGCCCCAGTGGCTCAGACAATAAAGAATCTGCCTGCAATGCAGGAAACCCAGGTTTGATCCCTGGGTCAGAAAGATCCCCTGGAAAAGGAAATGGCAACCCACTCCAGTATTCTTGCCTGGAGAATCCCATGGACATAGGAGCCTGGCAGACTACAGTCTATGGGACTGCAAAGAGCTGGACATAACTGAGGGACTAACATTACACTTTCATATATTCTTAGCCTTTTTTGTATCATTCAGGGTGATGAACTGAATAACATCCCCAAATGATCCACATCCTACTCTTCAGAATTGATGAAAGTTTCCTCGTATGGCAAAAAGGACTTTGCACATGTGATTAATGAAATGGGAAGATGATTCTGAATTATTCAGGTGGCCCCAGTGTAGTAGCAAGGGTCCCTATAAGAGGGAGGAAAGAAGATCAACATGAGGAGAAGATGTTTTAACAGAAGCAGAAACTGGAGTGATGGACTTTGAAGGTGGAAAGAGGGGCCATGAGCCAAGGAATATAGGTGACCACTAGAAGGTGAAAAAGGCAAGCAAGGGGTTCTCTTCTGGGGGTCTCCAGAAGCAACCAGTCCAGATGACACCTTGACTTTAGCCCAGTGAGACTGCTGGATTTCTAACCTCCAGAGCTGTAAGAGAATAAATGTGTGCTGCTTTTAGCTACTCAGTTTGTGATGATTTGTTACAGTAGCAGTAAGAAACTCATATAGTCAGTTACAGTTAAGTAACCAACCATCTCAATTCTGCTTTCTTGTCCCCAGGCCTAAGGGTTGCCTGGAGCTGCTCAGGTTCTGATCAGAGCCGGTTTTTATTTTTTTGTTTTTTAATTATAGTTGATTTACAGCATTGTGTTAGTTTCTGGTGTATAGTGAAGTTTTATCTCTCTATATTCTTTTTCATATTCTCTTCTGTTATGGTTCATTATAGAATATTGAGGCGCTTCCCTGGTAGCTCAGATGGTAAAGAATCTGCCTGCAATGTGGGAGACCGAGGTTTGATCCCTGGGTTGGGAAGATCTCCTAGAATATTGAATATAGTTCCATGTGCCATAGGGCGGGACCTTGTTGCTTACCTGTTTTATGTGTAGTAGCTTGTATCTGTTAATGCATACTTCTAATTTATCCTTCTCCACTCTCCTTCCCTTTTGGTAACCATAAGTTTGTTTTCCATGTCTGTGCGTCTGTTTTGGTTTTGTATGTAAGCTCATTTGTGTCACATTTTAGATTCCACATGTAAGGGAAACTATTAATATATGGGGTTTGTCCTCCTGACTTGCTTTACTTTGTATGATAATCTCTAGGTCCATCTATGCTGCTGTAGATGGCATTATTTCATTCTCTTTTATGGCTGAGTAGTATTTGATTGTATATATGTACCACAGCTTCTCTTATCTGTTGTTGGACATTTAGGTTGCTTCCATGTCTGGCTATTGTAAATGGTGCTGCAGAGCTTGGTTTTAAGTCTCTCCACCAGCTACCTTCTGCAATAGCGGGTGCCCGGCGGTGCTCTTTTCATGGCAGTGGTGAAAACTGGAGAGAAAGCTAGCGGACACTTTCCATGCCTGTTTCGATTTCAGCTCTGAGACACCCCACTTCCACCCACCCTCCCCTGGCCAAAGTCAGTCATGTGACCAAGCTGAACATCAGTGCGAACTGGAAATATACACAGCCTAGTCTAGTGGGAGGCACTGCAGGGTCTCATGGCAAAGGGCAAGGACATATGATTCCAAGACTGGGGAGGTATAGTAAAAAGCTGGGACCTGCCACACTTGGAAACCCTGCATGGACCTGGTGTGAGCTCTGAGAAGCTCCAAGTAAGCCAGCCTGTCTACCTCTGTTAATACAGGGTCCCGCAGACTTCTTTGAGCACAGACTCCTCCTCCATCTTACAGGAGTAATGTTTTGTCACAGACTCATGGAGACAGCTGATCTTCAGAAGTTCAAGGAAGGGGAAGGCAATGGACTTGACTGGGTCCAGAAGAACAGATTCTGCAGTCAATGAGGTGTTCCCCAAGGCAGAGCAAAATTGAAAAGTTTTCATATGAGTTAAAATCCTTTTCCTTAAGGGATTCTTTCTCATGAGAATCTCATCAAATCCTCCATTTCCCCCTGGACCAGAAGAACCCAGCGTGGTATCTGTGTGTCAAAAGAACACAACTGTCTTGGAGTCTGTTTTTCACTAGCCCAGGGGCTTACCGGAAGTGCCTCAAAAGCATCCAGGCAGCCTCCGAGGCCTGGGGCATCTCCTGCCAGCTCGGCTTCCTGCAAACATGCATGGATTGGAAACAGATAGAGGTGAGTGGGACAGGTTTCCTACCGGAGTCTGATCATCTCAGGCCTGCCTCTAGAGGTTCTCCTGGAATGGAGATGTCACTCAGTCTCCCTTGCTGTGAGGGGTGTAGGCATCTAAGCTAGACACAAGCTGAGGAGCGGACGTGTGGTCCCCAGCATTGATGCTTCACTCCGACTCGTGCGGTTGAACAGAGGCACTCAGCGTGGCATCTCACACCTACTCCAGGAGGCACCCAGAGCAATAGAGTGCTGCCTCAGACACACGGCGGGGGCAGGGGGGGCTCCCTTACTCCGAGAAGCCAGGGTGAGGACACGCTCTCCCTGCGCCCTGCCTGTCTCTTTGCTGCGAGGCACCGTGGCCCTGCCCAGAGAGGGCCGGCCCTCTGTGGGATGGTGACTTATTTGACACACTTAATTAGCCTATTTCCATGTAACATGTTTTAACGGAGGCCATTACAGCCTAATAAAAGGAAACAATAGTGCCATAAATCCCAAGATCAATAGAAGGGAAAGTAGCGAGGCTGGAAGCGGCTTCCTCTGAAAGACCCAGAGGGACTTCAAAAATGAAATTCCCCTTCAATCTGAAGGACAAGCGGACCACATGTTTGCTGGCTCACTCACTGATTTGGCAGATATTTAGGGGCTCAGACCACGGGTTGGGAGACCAACAAAAGGCTTGGGCTACTAGCAGAGAAAGACAGAATAATGGGACTGGCACAATTCAGCATGGCCAACGTTATGAACAGGAGCTAGAGGGAGAGACTTCCCAGAGGCAGAATATGTCAATGGATTTTGAAGGATGAACAGGAGTTTTCTGGCTGGAGATGGCAGTGGGGCTGGACAATGCTAAGAAGAGGAGGAAGACTCAGGGGCAGGAGAGGGGTGTGGTGAGTTTGGGGACTGAAAAGAGAGAGAGGAGCACAGAGTGTAGATGTGGGGAAGGGAAGGAGGTGTGGCTGGAGAGGTGTCTGGAGGCTAGGTAGGGATGGGGAAGAGCCTTAAGTACCAAGCTCAGTGTTGGATTCTTTTGAAATCCAGAGAAGCTGCAGGAGATTGGAATGCGCAGTAATCAGACACAAGTTCTGCAGGGAAGACTCTTTGTCCTGGTTCATTTGGGACCCCAGGGGACTGTCCTGGTACCCTGTAGCTTTGCAGGAGTCCTGTGTCCTGGTCTCCCAGGCAAAATTGGTAGGGCACCGTAGCTGCTTCTGCTTGTATGTGAGCAGAAGTTTGTTTCAGCACAGTGGTGAGCACAGCAGAGCTCACAGGATTGAAGGCAGGACCAGAGGCAGGACTGGAGGAAGACAGCAGAGGAGGGACTGATCCATTCACCTAGAATGAAGGCACCTCACTGGGAAACGTTTGCAAAGGTGTTTTGAGGGACACATGAGATGTTAGCACTCCGGGTGGCTCCAGGAGACACCGCCACTCTCTGTGAGACACCATGCCAGTGTGGCGTGCACGCCTGTCCTGGTTAGCCTAGAGGTGGAAGCCTCATATTGCAAGGTCAAGGCCACCAGCAGTTCAGGCCACTTCCCTATGAAAGGTGATCAGAAATCTCAAAGGTCCATGAATTGTGTGCAAGAATAGAGTTGGATTCTTGGCTTTGCCATCAGCCACTGACTTCACTGCAGATGACTCACTCCATCTGAACCGGATTTTTTTTTATGGCAAATGGATTTTCCTCAGACACTCCTGTACCCAAGCATCTGATCTGTTGCCAAGTGCAGCTGATTTGACCACCACAAATGTGTTTCCTTTCCCCTAGTTGAGGCCACTGTCATATCTCACTTGGGAACTGTCAGAGTCCCTGATCTGGGCTAGACTTCCAGTCCTGTCTTCTTGCTCTCTAGGTTCTGCATCTAGTGTGTGAAAAGCTGGACAGTAGCCATTTAGGCTTTGGGAGCCATACAAATCTATATTGCATATTCTTCTCTAGTGGAAACTACACAAATATCCATCAACTGATGAGTGGATCAGCAAAATATGATATATCCATTCAATGGAATACTATTTAGCCACAAAAAGCAATGAGATCCTGATTTACACTATGACATGGTAGAAACTTGAAAACATTGTGGTTAATGAAAGAAGCCAGGCATAAAAGGCCAGATATTATAGATTCCATTTACACGAAATCCCCAGAGCAGGCAAAGCCATAGAGACAGAAATGGGGGTGAGGGGGGAATGAGATGGGATAGCTTATTCAGGAAGAACAGGATTTCTTTTTGAAGAGATGAAAATGTTCTAAAATTGACAGTGGTCATGGTTGCACAACTCTGTGAGTATGCTAAAAGACATTGAATCACATACTTGAAATGAGTGAATTATACCTCAAGTATGTGAATTATCTCTCAATCAAGTTGTAGTAAAAAACTATAATAAAGCTTTTTTAGTTTACAGGCCATTAAAAAAAAAAAAAAAAAAAAAGCTGTGGATTGGATCTGATCCATGGGCAGGGGTGTATTGATCTGGGAGGTTTATGGTGCTACCAATGTGAATGGTCTGAAAATTCAGAACTGGTTTTGTCCCTCCCCTTCCAGGAAATCTTCTGTGGCTCCCCATCACCCACAGGGTAAAGAACAAATTATGTGGCTCTCACTCATGGCCTCCACACTCTGTCCCCAGAGAGATGGAAGTGTGGCCTTCCCCCCTTCTCAGGCTATAACCATATAGATGAGTTTTCATACCCACCAAAACTACCCTTTAATTTGGTTTCTGTTGTGCCCTCTGCCTTCAGTAATTTGGAAAGTTCTTATTTATCTCTCAGATTCTCACCCAGGTATCCCTCGGTTCCGTGGATCTTTCCCCAGTCTCCCTGGGAGAATGGATTGCTACTGTGGGATGTACTATCTTGTATTATACATATTTGATTAAATATGTGCTTCCCTTCATAAGACTGTGAGCTCCTTGGCAGCTGCGAGACAGGAACCAAGACTTTTCTTCTTGGCCCAACCAGTGCTCAGCACAAGTGCCTGGCATGCGATTGACATTCAGTTAACTGCTTTTTTGAACTGAAGTCCTTTAAGAAGCAGGCTAGCTCAACTCTATGAGAGAAATGTGCAAAATCATACTGCAGAAAAGGTTCTTAGAGGCTCTTCAGTAGCCTAAATCCTTAATTTTTCATGATAAAACCAAAGCCCAGAGAAGGGCAGTTCCTGGCCTAGGGCCACACAGCAACTAGGGGCTGAGGCATAGCTAGAGTCTGAGTCTCCACCCTACCTTGGGGCTCTAGTGAACACACCTTCATGTCTTAACTACAATCCCTTCCAACATTTGTACTGAGGCAATCGGGGTGGTTTGCCACAATCAGGTTTTTTTGCCATCTCCTTGGCTCATCTGAGCCAAACATCCCATGGCCAGCAGCCCACTTCTCTCTCCCTCTCACTCCAGCCACTCCCAAGCTCCCAAGAAGGGTCAGCCACCTCCGGAGTGGCCCAGGGAGTTGGCTAGCACCTCCTGGCGGCATCACTGGCTGTCAGAACAGACAGCAGAGTCCGCCTCTGATGCAGCTGGAGCTGGAGCTTGGACCCCAGCTTGGATCTGGATCCCACAGTTTGATTTATTGCATCAGGTACCTGTTCTGCACGTTTTCCCAATGCCTGGGGACGCCCCAGGCCAACTGCTGTTTTCTCTTTCTTTCTCTCTGTGTGTGTGTCTGAGAGAGAGACAGAAAAAGAAAGAGAGGTATATTTCTGAGCCACAGGCAAGATTAAGGTCCTTCCAGGCAGCTAAAGAATGCAAGATTCCAGGATTTCACTAAGGCTTATTCCTCCCACACAGGTGCATGTATGGCCAACTTTGGCCTCCACAGCTGGCCAATGAGCCCCTACTGTGTGCCAGGCACTCAGTTCTATTCAGTCTCACAATAGCTCCAGGCAGTAGCAGGGATTGCTCTTGTGTTAAGAAGGAGGCATGGAGAGATTACACGGTGTGCCTAAGGCTCCTGGTTGACAATGATGGCCCTGGACCTAGACTCTAGCCTTTGTTTCTACCACACTAACATTCACACCCTCTCTTCTCTAGGAATGGCCTCCTTTGCCTGAGCACTGGGCTTCAGTGATAATAAACACGTGGCCCCCACCTTTCTAAAGCTTCATTCATATCTGTCTGGTGCCATGTGATTGTCAGTCTGTGGACAGCTTTAGTAAAACTGAGCAAACTCCAAGCTTGTTTCTTGGCCCATTTTTATGTTCCCTATTTATTCTCTGACTTTTGAGCTTAGAGATCAGCTGTCACAATGTCTCTCATTTAGCAGAGGAAGAAATCGAGGAGCTGGAAGTCAAGCAACATCTCAAGATAAACTAGCTAGTTGATGACTGAGCTGGGACAGGAGTCCTTGTCTCAGCTCAAGCTCCTTCTGTCCTCCTGATTTGCCTTTTTGTGACAGGCTCTCTTCCTCCATGGAAACTTACTGGACCACATCCCATCCTACCCCCTTGGCTGTGGGGAGTTCTGGGTGCTAAGTCGCTTCAGTCCTGTTCAACTCTTTGTGACCCCATGGACTGTAGCCCACCAGACTCCTCTGTCTACGGTGTTCCCAGGCAAGAATACTGGAGTGGGTTGCCATCCCCTTCTTCAGGGGATGTTCCCGACCCAGGGAATGAATCCACATTTTCTGTGCCTCCTGCAGTGCAGGTGGGTTCTTTACCGCTATTCCGCCTGGGAAGCCCTTCTTTCCCCTTTGACTGTGAGAGTGGTCTTGCTCCTCTCAGCAAGTTTATATGTTTGTGATGCTCTCATGTCTCCATGGGTGGAGATCACACGCCAGATCAATAACCAGGAAGTGCAGATACTGTTCCTGGTTTCCAAGCTGCTGGCTTTCAGAAACCTTGAGTTCTTGCTCGAGTCTTCCCTGGCATGGGCATAAGGACAGATATGGAAGGGGCCTTAGATGTGCTCTGTCCAGCCTTCCTCATCTTACAAACAAGACTTTTCTGGTAGATGTAAGGAACGCAAGCATACACAGAGATCAGAGTCCCATCTTAGACTAGAAATGGCTGCCTCTGCTGCAGGTTGTGGTTGCAGTTTTGAGGAACTGCTTTCTTCATCCTGTGTCTCCCACGTGGAAGAATGAGAACCATGGGTCCTCATGAACAGGGAGGCAGATTCCAGCTCATGTGAGGAAGCACATCCCAATGTCTAATGTTTTCTGAATTGTGAGATTATCAGAGAGGTAGTGAGCTCGCTGTGGCAGGAGATGGTCAAGCAGAGGTTATATAAGTCCCTTAAGGGACTGTGGAGCTGGGATCACATTGAAGGGGGATCAATGACTTCAGTGCCTAAAGAGCCCATGACTCCCCAGGACCCAAGACTCCTGCCTTTCTATCTGGGAGAGTGGAGGAGCAGGAAGGGGTGGGGCTTCCATGATAGAAAAAGCCTTCTGCCTAAAGAGGTCTCACTGTTGGCTGACAACCCAAGATTTTGTGGGATGTTTTCTGAAATGTAGGTCTGGGCCTTATAATTTAATTTTAGCTCCCAACGGGGTGTCTAACTAGATGAAAGGCCATCACACTGAAGAGGATGTTCCAGAACCTCCTTCTGGGGAAATGAGCCCAGGAAATGGTTGGGGAGTGTCCCAGACACTCAGCTGGAACTGATGGGGCAGATGAAAGCACAGGAAATAGTCTGTTGCCCAATTCTGGGCAGACGCCTGGACATCTCCAAGAACCAGAGTCTATGGACCTCAGTATTCAGGGGTTCGTGAAGGGTGGGGTCCACAGAAGCCTCTTCCAGTGGGTGAAGCAGATCTGATTGCCTCTCTCAGCCCTGCCTCTCACTAACTGTTTCCCTGGGTAAGTCACGTGGCATCTGAATGGGTTTTTGCATCAGCAGTATGTGAGGATGACTCTTCCCTCTTGGGCTGTGAGCCCCGCCCCAAAGCAGGTAGATGATGTTCCTAACACAAAGCTGGGGGAGGAAGTGGTTTGAATCCCACATCTTGATTTACTGAGTGGGGCAGTCGCTCTTCGAAGTGTCTTCCTCAGCTTGGGGCCAGCCCAGACCGAATGTGGTTTCCTCTGTGTGTGTGCATGTGCGTGTGTGCGGGCAAGTGTGCGTGCGTCTTAGCTACTCGCCTTTCATGGACCTAGGGTTCATGGCCACGTGAGGAGCCCAGGACTCCCTCTCAGACCTGCCCAACATGCCAAGATGTTTTGGGACCCAGATAGACACTCATAGACCTGGGCAAACACCTGGTGAGTGTTAATGTGGTACATCTCTTGTAAGGATGGGAGTGGGAGGGGGGGGTTTTACCCTTGGAAAAATTGTATAGTGATGTAAGTCACAGAACATAAAACAAAATTCAGTGAGCAATAGAGTTCTCTTCATTTTGATTTTGTCTCCTATGGATTCTTTTGTTTTAATTTTTAATTGGAGGATAATTGCTTTACAATCTTGTGTTAGTTTCTGCTGTACATCAACATGAGACAGCCTTGGGTATACATATGTCCCCTCCCTCCCACCTCCCTCCAGGTTTGAGCTCCCCGAGTCATGCAGCAAATTCCCACTGGCTGTTTTATATATGGTAATGTGTTTGTCTCAATGTTACTCTTCAATTCATCCCTCCCTCTCTTTCCTCCCATTCGTCCCACAGGTTCATAAATCTTTGATGCCCGGCCTTACCACTGTGTTAGAATCCGGTATAAGTTTGGATTTGGTTTAACACCAAATCAGCCAGTTAGTTACTTTCTTTAACTCTCTCTACGTCTCTCAGAGAGCACTTTCACTTCCAGACCATCTGCCCCCAGAAAGCTTTGAGAATCCCCGAGAGCCACAGCTCCAAAAGGATGATTATTCTGCAGAAGCGGGGAGGCTTGAGACCTAGCTGTGGTTCTCTCTGCAACCTGCCATTAACAACCCTCCTCAACTTGCTGGGTCTCAGTTTCCCACTTCTGCTTAGAGAACAGCCGCGCCTACCTCATGGGTTGGTATGAGGCTCAAGGGGATGGAAGGGTGAAATGTGAAATGCAATGTCAACCCATTCCAACTGATTCTTGCATGAGTAAATTCCATGATGACTTGGGTGCAGAGTCTGTGCAAGTGTCATGGTAGGCTCTGGGACCCAGAGGCAGCAGGACCTACCCTCTCATGAGCTCACAGGCTATTCTTATTTCTAGAAGTGGACCTCAAGTCTGTGAGCCTTTTGTACATAGGCATAGTGTCTGCTTGCCCGTGAATTTTTGGTAAGAGAGTTCTTAACATGCTTGCCTCTTTCCCTACCCCACACAATTGCTCTGCAGGAGAGAAGGAGGGGGCCAGCTAACACCCCCTTGTCCAGATGGCAGTTGGAGTCAATGAAGCTCAGAGGAGTGAGTGACTCACCAGGACCGCATAGCAAGATGGCAGCTGATGGGAGATCAAGGCTCCTGCCTTTTTTAAAAAATCATCTTATCAAGATTTAATGTACATATACTTTTTAAAAAATATATACATATGTTTCTAACATGTGGGACATACAGTATAAAGATTTCATACCGGATAAATGATGCTCATTAAGACAAATGAGAGAAAAAGGAGGACTTTGCCTTGCTTCAGCTACATTATTTGAAATACAAATATGCAGATTTTGTTACTGAGAAAAATCTGAACTGTTTCTTTATCAGGAACTTCAGCTGAACCTAGACTTCTCCACACCTCAATTATAAAGAAAACACAACAATAACAAAACTCAGAAAAACTGGACTAAAACTTCCTTAGCTCCTGAGACAGGACTGTTTCATATTGTGTCAAGAGAGATGACGTCCGGCAGGAGATTGAATGGCTGTGTCTCACTTTCACAGGTCACCCACTTGCCAAGTTGTGATACCATTAAAGGGTGACTGGGAGGTGACCAAACTGTGGAGACTCAGAGGGTGTGTGCAGCAGGAACATCATACGTGCAGATCACAGAGTTCATCGCTTTCCCAGGAATGAGTTGCAGAGCAGAAAGACCAGGGATGCTCAGAGCTTGAGTGCCCCGGGCAGTCTCTGTGTCACTGGCATGTGCCACTGGAATCTCATCACCTGCCAGGACTCAGGAGGAGCTAGGGAGGACATCTTGGGTGGGATGGGGGAGGCAGGGGGGCCTTCCGAGCCTCTGTGGACAAAGCCTGGAGGGGCCAGGACAAAGCTGGTCTGTGGACAAAGCCCTAGGGAGGACCTCTGTGTGGTCTGAGGCCTGTGCAAGGCCCTGCCCTTGCACAGGAAGAGATGATACTCATTCCTGGCTTTCCCCAGAGACTGTCTCCTTGCGTTCTTCCACAGAGGTCATCAACTGGAGACCCAGGGGCCTTGTGTGGGCTGCAAACAGGTTTTATTTGATTGAATTGTTTTCAATAATTGCAACAGTGGTCAGCATTGAAACACTGTTTTCAAATAAAAAATCTGGGCCTTTTCTGAGAACTTGGGACATCTGGCCACACAGGTGCCCAGCCCTGTGTGGCCACTATTTCCGGGGCCAGTTGAGTCCCTGCTGCCCTTTAGCATATGTCCCTGGATTCCTACCCAGCCAGCCTCCCTCATTTTCATCACCTGCCTGGCATGGCTCCTGGGACCCATTCCCCAAGTCTGTGTTTTATTGATGGTGAAGCCGGAGACCTGGCTTAAAAAATGTAGACATGGAAACTCTGAGAGTCCTCCCCATCCCAGCCCTTTGAGCAGCTTCAGGTTTCTGTGGGCCAGAAACAGCTGGGCCAACAGAAGAGGAGGTGATGTTGGCCCTCAGTCCGCCTCCACTGTGGAATGTGCCCCCTCCCCACCCCCAACAACCATTGCGTTTTCCAGATTAAAGATTCCAGGCAGGCTGGGGCTTATTTCCCACTCAGTGTCTGGGACGTATTTTCTCCTTCAAGTCATTACAGGTTCGAGATCTCCAGCAACCCCGGGTCTTGAAGGCGGGGCTGTCTTCCCTGACAGCCCTGGGGTGCTCAGACACCAGGCTCCCTCTGTTGCCTTTCCATATGCCCCGCTCTAGCCTTTGGTCCGAGTGCAGCCTGTCAACATTAAATAAGCACTTCTTGTGGTTCGCTCATAACAATTCTTTAGATCTTGGGAGCCGGGCTGTGGAGCTCTGCATATGTATAGATCTCATTTTCACACAACAGGCTGCTTAGCAGATGGGGACCCAGACCAGCCTCCAACATTTAGCTCTGAGTTAAGACGTGGGAAACTAGGTGGCTTTTAACCAGCCCGTATTGCTGCCAGTGCTCAACCTTAGGGAATTTTCACAGGGAAAAGTAAAAAAAAAAAAAAAAATAAGACACAAAAAACCACCACCAACAACAACACACACACACACACATAAAAATCAACAAAACCACAGTTTTCCTTGCTCCCCCAAACCAGATGGCAGATGGTATGGAACCAATAAAACACAGATTCAAGCGTTTGTTTATTTAAGTTTGAAAGTAATATGGCTTTGTGGTCCCTTGCAAGGAAACACCAACCTTCCAACCAAAGAAATGACGGATTACAGTCCAAGCTGAGGGTGGCAGTTGGAGGAGAGGTTTCTGGGGAGGCTGTGGAAGGAGGGGCCAGGGACAACTAATGGCAGCACCCCAAGCCTCATGGCCCATTTGCCTTGTTGGGTGAAGGTCTAGGAAGTCTTCCTGAGCCCTGAGATGCTTGGTTTTTGTGGTTGGTCTTTGGTTGAGATTCAGTCCAAAAGGCAGCTAGCCATATGAGGAATGTTTCTGCGTCATTTCTGAAACAGCTGTGGGAGATGTCATTCTGGGCCACCAATGCTAAAGACCATGAGAAAAAGGCTCGAGTTCTTGAGTGAAGGCTCTCTTTCGTGACGCCTTGGGTTTGTGATATCAGTGGAGGGGAGCTTTGTGAGGCAGTGTGGTTCTCCTTTCACTTTGGCTTCCAAGAGACCTAGAGCTCAATTACATGCTCAGTTGAAATAACCTCATTCATTATTAGAAATAACATCTACATTCATTGAAGATACTTTTGGTTATGAGTGGCAGAAATCCAACCTCAACTACTTTAAATAAAAAGATAATTTATCAGGTCAAGTAAGTTGAGATGACTTCAGAGAGGCCTGGATTCGGGAGCTGGATTCAAGGATCCCTTTCAGACAGGCTTCTTCCACAAGGCAGCCCCAAACCATCCCAAACTTATATTCTATGAGCTTAGCAACCCTAGAAGAGAGAATCTTTTCCACCAGCTCTGGCAGCAAGGTCTTGGTGGAGATTTTGATTTGGTCCTGCTTGGTGTGTATGCCCATTTTTGAACCATTCACAGTGGCCAGAGGCTTGAGGTACTCTGATTGGCCAAATCTGGACCAAGTGACACTCCTATAGGTGGGAAAAGGAGTCCCACCCTAGGCACATGGAATGTATTCTATAAGGAGATGTGGGGAACAGCTATGCAAGCAGATGTCTACTGCAGCCTGGGATTCTGGCGTAGCTTTCTTTCCCTCTCCCCTAACTTAATGTATGTCGCTCTTTTAATGGTGTTAGTAAACGTATGTTTCATGTGGTTAGCAGTCCTAAAAGTTATTGAAAGGGGAATGAATGAATGAATGAACAAGTAAAAGACTGAGCACACTCCAAGCTATAGAGGTCCTTGGCAAGCTTGAATTGCCATTCACTCAGAAAGCCAGAGCCAGAGGGAGCTGTGGAGCTCAAACTATTTATACCACTTGGCCTGCAGATGAGATCAGAGACCCAGACAGAGGCTGCTTTGCCCGAAACCTACTAGCAAACCATCTGCAAAGTCTGGAACCCAGAACCTGACTTCAGGCCCAGGGCTCTACCTGTTCCCTGTCTGACTGTGTGCTCTCGTTTTTCTAAGCCTCTCTCTCGCTCTCCCTGGGCCTAGCCCCACTTTCACTCTCCAAGCCTTTGTTCTGAAGTCTTGCTATGAGTTGGCTGGCAAAAATTTCTTGCCAATGCATTGACTGATTAGAGGGAAACTGAATTTTCCCCAGATTATTTGGAATTTCCAGATCCCAAAGCATGCATCTTTAAGAGCCATCTATCAGTTTGTTAACTGCTGAGTAGCAGAGAAGATCAAAGGCAGTAGCTTAAAACAGCACAAACATTTATCAGCTCACAGTTTTCATGGATCGGGAGACCAGGCATAGCTTAGCTAGGTCCTCTGGGTCAGATCCCACAGGTTCACAGCCAAGGTCTTGGCTGGATTGCATTCTCATTGGGAGGCTCAGCTGGGATGGATCCAATTCCAAGCTCACTCAGGTTGTGGCTGAATTCACTTCCTTGAGGCTGTATGACCAAGGACCTTGCTTTTTGCTGGCTGGGAGCTGGAGGCTGTCCTAGACCTGCCCACCCTCAGTTCCTTGCTATGGGTCTTCCAAAACATAGCTGCTAGCTTCATCAAGCAGGCAAGGAGGATATCTCTCATTCTAGGATGCCAGCACGGAGTTTTCTATAAAGCAATGTCATCATGAAATTGGCAGCCCTTCACTCATGCTGGATAATGTAACCAAATCAAGGGGGTAACACCACATCACCTTTATCCTGGCCTGTTGGTTCAGAGCAAGCCACGGGTTCTGCCAGGGATAGGGGTTATTAGGGTGACGTTAAGGACTTCCTCCACAATTTCTCACACCTAGGTGAATTATCCAGCATGTACCTGTCTCTATGTAATAGGAAGCCCCTGTTCCATGTGGGGCAGCATGCTGGTCTCTGTAAACAGCTAAGTGGGGATGATGAGCCTAAGAGCACAAATGGCCTTATAATAAGGTAAATGCCCAAGGCTGTGTGTCTGAAGGATCTGGGAGTCACAGAGACTTAGAATATCTCCTTTGTCTGGGAGGGCAGGGCAGGGCAGGGCAGGGAGCTCAGACGGGCTTTCCAAAGGAGTTGGCACTGGCACTGCTTTGATGTACACATAGGAAATTGACAGGAAGAGGAAACAGTTGGCAGAAAAGGCCAAGATGTGGAGGCAGAGGGCAACGGGCATTTGGGGAGCTACAAGTAATCTGGTAGGACTGATGTAAACACACTGGGATATTGAGGGTGAGGCCAAATCACTAAGGGACTTAGAGAAGACAGCTTTAGAAGTGTGTCTTCCTTCTTTGATCCATGGAGAGCCACCATGAGGCCACTGGAGGGGAGCTGGGGGAAATGGCATGATGAGCTTGGGGCTGCAGGGAAAGCAGGAGCCTGAGCAGAGAAGGGGCTGTGAACAGGAGACAAGCTTGGCTTGTCTCTACTAAAATGGAGCCCCCTGCTCCCCGCCCTCCCCCACAAAAGCTCTGGGAAAGGCAAACCTTCTTCCAGCCGTGTCAGGCAGGCAGGCTGTCAGAATGATGAGTTCTGCAACCTAGAAGCTGAACGAAAGAAGAAAAAAGTCCCAACAAGCCCCGTTTCAGTGCCCTTGACCTTGCAGTAGAGCTCTAAGTGCAAAATCTGTCATCTATTAATCTGTTAGAAGTTGACAAAAGGGACTTTGATCAGAGGTTGTTTTTTCCCCACTTCTTAAGTTTCCTGATGACACATAATAGCCCATTTCAGCCGGGGGGCCGGAAGCACGGCCATCATTCTTTTGCTCACTTCAACCCCAGCAGCCTCCCCGCCCTGTGGCTTTCTCCCCGCCCCTATATTAATTGGCCTGTAAGTGGTTACATGTGTTCCTTTTTATGTGTCAGTTGGAGTCTGTTATTTGAACTTCACAACTATTTGGGAACACAGGAGTAATGCTCCGGGCCCCAGTCTGGGCCAAGTCACACTCGCTCCCACCTCGGACCTTTGTCTTCTATCCCTGAGGCCTGGGGGCCTTCCACCCTCACCCCAACTCCCACCCCATCTCACTCCTTCGGGTTAGGTCCCCTAACTTTGCAGTCCAGCGCTTGGAACCATGGAAGCTCACAGGCAGGAGAAACCTTCTGAGTCCCGCACCATAGCTTCTGGTTTTAAATAAGTTGAAGACTGGGTGGGATGGGGAGAGGGGCAGAGGATGTTTTTTAATGAAAATAACATTTGATGAGGCTCTATTATGTACAAGTTTCTTATGTATTTTCCCATTTCATCCTCAAAATAACTCAGGAGGTTAGGATCACGTGGCCATTTTTTTCATATGGGGAAACTGAGTCTCTGGGAATCTAAGGAGAGAGGTCTCTAGCGACCACTTGCCCTGGACTGTATCCTGCCTCTGACACCAGCTGTGTGGTCTTTGGCCAGTGGGTTCTCTTCTCGGTGTCTCAGATCAACATCAACAATAGGTCTAGTAATAGTACTTACTTCCAAGGGTTGTTGCGAGGATTAAATAGATTTCATGTTTTTAAGGGTTTACAACCATGCCTAGTAGACAAAAAGCACCTAATAAATGCCCGCTGCTGTTGCTGCTCTTCTGTGAGGCAAGGTAGCACAGTGGTTTAGAACACTGATTCCCGAGTGAGACATCCTTGGTTTGAATCTCAGCTACTCCCAGCTCACTGTGTGAACTTGGGTGAGCTGCTTATTTTCTTAGCAACTGCTCCCCCATTTACAGTTGAGTGTATTCCTAATGGTTGGGGTTTCCTCAATGAAATGTTTAGTTCCCCATGTGATTACCTTGTAGTGAATTTCACCAACTGACAAGCCCTATTCAACCCCACAAGAGGTTTTCATCTGATCTTTAGTGACCTATTTTCAATACATTTTTTGGACTTCCAAAAATTATTTAATATCAGAGAGATAAGAAGATACTGCATATCCAAAGCCAAAATCAGAATGTAAAAAGAAACAGTGGAAGATCAAACTAGAATTAAACAAACCTCTTAAAAATTAAAATTAACAGACCAAAAAAAAGTTTTAAATAACACAATATTTGGAACATGAGGTGAACAGTGAGAAAATAAACCAAAAGAATAAATAGACTGAAAAGAGGAAAGAGAAGAAAATTGTAGGATCCATCCAGGATAGTAAGGATCCAAATAGTAAGAGTTCCAAAAAGAGGGAAAAAATGGATAAAACACAAAGGAGGCAATATTCAAGGAAATAATACAAAAATAAAATTCCCAGAACTGAAATCATGGGTCTCTTTGTCTGAATCCTACTCATGCTCAATACAGCAAGTGATGAAAATACCCACATCAAAGCATATTATTGTGAAATTTTAGAAAACCAGGGCAAAAGGGAATATTGAAAACTTCCAGAAAGGAAAAAATGAAAACTAAAACAAGATATGTATGAAGGATCAGGATATGGAATGACACTGGATTTCTCAACAACTGTCTTTGAAGGTGATTTACACCCTAGGATCCTATACCCAGCCAAACTATTAATCAAGTGTGGGCTTTCCAGTAGAAGCACTGCAAACCAGAAGCAAAAAAGCAATGTCTTCACAATTTTGAAATGTGATTTGCAATGTAGAGTTTGTACTCAACCAAGCCACACTCCAGCAAAGGCTGTTAAGACATTTCTAAAAATGCAAATTCCCCCCAAATTTGCCATCCATTTCCCTGTCTCACAATGTTACTGGAGGGGGTGTTTTGCTAAAATGAAGGAGTCCACTGAGAAACAGGCAGATGTGGGTTCCATGAAATAGATGATCCAATGGTGGAGCAAGAGAAGGGATTCCTAAGATGATGTGGAGAGATGCCAGGATTGCCACCGTGGCCCAGACATAGGGCTCCATCTCTTCCCCCTCACCTTACTGTGACTGATGCTGTGCATCCTGACAGCTGACTGACCCTCATTCAAGGCCCATCTGGCTTCCCCAGTTACCCCTTCCCCCGATTGCAGCTCCTGGGCGAGCCTCCTCCCTTTCCCCCTGACAGGGCAATTGAGACTTGGAGCCCTCTGTGCCCCACAGGATTGAGGAAGACTCTGGTTCTGCCATCTGTGGTCTCAGTTTGAATGTCCCACCCCAGTTGTCTCATCTTCTAAACATAATAATAATAGCACCAGTGTCACAAGATCATTGTGAGGATGAAATGAGTGAATGTTTGCCCAGCACATAGAATGGCTTTTGACCTGTAGTCACACAGTATTGGTACCTGATAAATAGAACACATTATGTAGTGACGTGAAGGTAAACTTCTAGCAGGTTGGAAACACATCAGTTTAAACTTCAATCGTAGCTGAGGTGAATTCACCAGCTCCCTCTTCTTCTGCAAAGCCAGACTATTAATCCAGAGGCATCTCAACTTGCGATGCTGATACAAGTCTGACCACATCAGTTCCTGCTGAACATGCTTTAGTGGCTCCTCATTGCTCTGAGGAAGGAGTTGGAGTCTTCTCCCCAGTCAGCTTGGCTTGCTTTGCTGTCCTCTCCAGCGTCACCTGTATCCAACCCTCGCTTGCTGCCCATCCTCCACGCCAATGACTTCCTCCATTGAGCCCTTCAGGAATTATGTCCTCTTGTGTCTGAACCTTCAACCATGCTGCTCCTTCTGCCTGGACTTCTCTTCCTGCCACCATGCTTCTTTCCCTTAGCCAGTTTCTACTTGCTCCTTGAATCTCAGCTAGGTCATCATTTCTGCAAAGAAGCCTTACCTGGACCCAAAGGTGACCAGTGACACATTCTCATGGCCATGGATAGGTTCAGTTCTTGCACTCAGCATGACCTCTGCAATTCTTTGTGTCATTCACTCATTCACCACATGCTTGTGAAGTGCTTACTATATGCCAGGCACTTTTCCTGGCCTTGATGATACAGCAAGATACCTGCCATTGGTGGGGTGAGTGTGTTATCTCGTGATTATTGGATGTCTTCACCTTGCTAACCATCAGCTCCATGGTTAATGCATACCTGTCAAAAAACAGGCTTTAAATAAATATTTGTTGATAAAGAAGCCACAGGAACGATGCAGCCTTCCCCGAGAGAGTGAAGACTGGACTGGGGCCACCACCCCCCTCCTATTAAGCCTGTCAAGCCTCCTAGTAGGCAGGAAGGAAGCGGAGGTGCTGACAAGCAGTTTCTCAAACAGTATAGCGAGAGGATAAAAGAAGAAATGAGAAGCCCCACCCAGATGGAAGGTCACTGCGGTTTCCTAGGCCATGTCCCTCCCCCAGCTTCCCCTCTTCACCCGCTGTTCATCTGGTCTTGCTGGTGGCCAGGCCAGCCTTCCAGATGAGCTGGGGCTGAAGGGGTAGCCTGCTGAGGGGGGTGGGGGGCTGGGGAGACGTTGGTGAATGGGTAACTGTGACTAATCCGGAGAAACAGTTTTGGCCCAGCGGTTCACCCCAGGCTTGTTTGTGTCTAATTTCCTGGGGGCAAATGGGCCCCTTATTTTCACTTTGAGGTTTAGGGTTTCCCCTAGAGCTGGTGGAGTGGAGTGTGTGGAGACAGTCCAGGATGTTTTGCATAAGTGCGGAAAGTCTTGGAGTTGGAAGTTAAAGATGAGGTCGAAGTGAGCCAGAGGTGAGGTGAGCCAGATAGGGGGCACTCAGCTGAGCCTTCCTCTGAGGAGCTTGGCGTACGCCTCATGCTCTCAATTGTTTCTTCCCAGGTCATTCTGCAACAGAAATTAACAGTAACACCAAAGGAGGCAGCAGGATTTGGCTTTCCCCACCATCCCACCATGGGAAAGTTGGGGAGGAGAATAAGAATTAGGATGCACAGAGCCCTAAACAGGAGAGATTATTAGGCTCCTTCTTTTGTACCCAAGCCAGGCATGGAGTGTGGCATGGAGTATGCCTTTCACAAATGCTTTATCAGTGAGCTAGGGGAACTGGGCATCTCAAAGCACGCCTCCCAGGTTTTGTGCCCAGCGCTCCCACTTCTGCCCCATAAACAATGGACTTTGTTTCTTCAGGTGTCCACTCTGAGCTGGGCTCCAGCACTGCCGACATAAAGGAGATCATCTCCGTGCCTTTGTCTTTGAGAAAGTCCCTTCATGTCCCTGACTCTCTTTTTACCTAGATGTAAGTTTTCTCTGCCCATCTCAGAGGGTCATGAGGTTCACACGGGACAGTGCTCTGCCCATGACAAAGGGCTGCAGCATATATGCTTAAATAGCAGAACCTTCTTAAACAACTAACCACCTTGTCAGATTTGCGGGAGGCGCTCCATGCCCCTCAGCAAGCACTGTGCCCCTACCCAAAACACACCAAACCTTTGAAGCTAGCAGGTTCTCTCCGATTTTCCCGGGCACATCTGTTCCCATCAGTGGATTTGTGTGTGCTTATCAGGTGTTATTTGTGTTTGTTCTCAACCTGTTCCTATCACTTTAATTAAACAGCTCAATTATTATTCTATAATAAAATGAAATATGAGTGTATAAAAGTAGAGTTGTTTCTTCATGAGCTAAGTTGAGTGCTTGAAAGAGAAACAATGCATGTGATAGCTCAACAACTTTCTGGTGAATTAGTTGTAGGTGATATAACTTCAAAGGTTAGAGGGGGGAGAAAACCCTGTAAAACTGAATTTTTGACATTCAGTTTTATGTTCTCACTCCACTTTAAGCAAAAGAGACTATAAAACATCAATGATACCTTGTGGGTGTGGTTTGTTTGGCAAAGATAACAAAGAGTTTAAATCAGAGAACCCAAAGGATTCCCCACTTTGTAGGACTGTTTAGGCCAAGTGACCCTCATAAAGCCAGCTTTCATCAGATTCAAGACAGCTTGTCCTGTACATTTAATGACTCTCCATGAGCTGAAAGTGGAGTGTGTTGGGGCTGACTCAAAGCCACATCATTAGCCGCTCATAGCTGAGAGAGGCTTCACGGATATTGGGACCAGGTTCTTCCTGCGGTGGGCATGACCCACCACAGCCTCACTGCCAAGTGGCTATCCGTGCTCTCCATGAACGTTCTCAGGGGCTCACCACCCCTCAGACCAGAGCCTGGCTCATTTTGAATTCTATTCTGGTAAGCATGCTTGACATCTTTTTCTCTCTTCTCTTGGCACTCCTTGAAGAGCTCTCCTTTGCCTACAAGTGAAAAAGCTCCATTACTCACATTGAGTTAAGAAGAAAGCAGGTCCAGAAAGCAGCCAACACTCTAGTATGAATTAGTGTCAGAAAATCTCCAGGAATCATTTTCCCCATCAGAAGCAGGGTCTTCTTATCCCTTCTGACTATTCTTCATTCCTTCCTGGGGTCTTTCCACCTCTCCAGCCCCTGTTTCTGAAAGACTGACCCTGTGTGCCATTTCTGCAGATTTCTGGCAAGATTCTGCCTGACTCCTGCTTCAAGTATGTAGGGGAAACTATTGTACTCTGGATCAAGACAGAGTCTAATCCTGGCCCTTTCTATCTCTGAGAACTGAGGCTATACACTCAACCTTTTCTGAAAGCTGTGGTTTTCTCATCTGTATAATGGGAAGTAAAACAGCTTATTATGATGGTTCTCTTATTTAACAGTTTTTTTCTAGTACCTACAGTATGCCACGCACTGTGCGGCTAGGTGCTGGGAATACAGGACTGGGGGAACCGGAGATCTACTGGAACAGCCATAGGAATGAAGCTTTGCTGGGTGATTGATGGGCTGAGATATGAGTTGGAAAACATTTTCTGTATAGGGCCAGATAGTAAATATTTTAGGCTTTACTCTGCTGTTTTAGCACAAAAGCCAAGCAGCCATAAACAATACATAAACAAATGGAGGTGGATACATTCCAACAAAACTTCACAGAAACTGGCCGTGGGCCAAATTTGACCTGCAGGCAGTAGTTGGCCTACTTCTGGGCTAACAAGTCAATACTTTTGGATGGGAAGCCAGTTTCAGATCACTCCAAAGACAGCACCTTCCAACTTGTCTGCTTGTGGATTCAGCCTTGAATGTAGGGAGTTCTTCTGGAGGGCCTCCAAAGGCCTTTCTTTCCTTCCACAAAAGTTTCGTGTCTTTTGCTTATATGGAGCTGGGTGGATTAGATCACAAGCTGGCTTAATTAGTTTTGCAACATGCTTCCCTAATGAGGAAGTGTGAATTCAATAGGATTCAGTAGTCCATTTCAAGAGATTCAACGGGCATGCCAGAGGCAACCAAGCCTGCGCTTCTGGCCTGGGAGGGCAAAGGCCCCTCTCTCTACACTTCAGTTTGCCTCTCTGAAAGTGAGAGTTGGACTAGTGGTCTCCCAAACTTGAACACTCACTGAAGGATGCAGGGTGCTTATTAAAATACAGATTCCTAGGCCCCTACTTCAGCTCAACTGTCTCAAATTCCAGAGATGGCTTGGGGGCTCTGGGCTACTCCACATGTGTCCCAGACGACTGTTGAGGGGATACCCTGAGGAGCAGAGAACTTGGCCTCTGCTAGCTCTGACATTTGAAGAAGGCAATGGCACCCCACTCCAGTACTCTTGCCTGGAAAATTCCATGGATGGAGGAGCCTGGTAGGCTGCAGTCCATGGGGGTCACTAAGAGTTGGAAATAACTGAGCAACTTCACTTTCACTTTTCACTTTCATGCATTAGAGAAGGAAATGGCAACCCACTCCAGTGTTCTTGCCTGGAGAATCCCAGGGACGGGGAGCCTGGTGGGCTGCCATCTACGGGGTCACACAGAGTCAGACAAGACTGAAGTGACTTAGCAGCAGCAGCTCTAACATTCAGTGGATGTCAACAGAGTCGAGGGAGGCTGTTTGCCTTCTCTGGGCTGGGCTGGGCTGTGGTGGGACAGAGAATGGTGGTGGTGAGGATCGTTATCTTGTCTGCAAGGACGTGGCAGGATGTGGTTGACCTGAACCTCCTGTGAATGGGGGAACCAAAGAACACGGGGAGAGATTCACACCCGGGCAGGAGGCTCAGCCCACAGGCCTCGAGTGTGCCCTGCAGGTATTGGGAAATGAGAGCTTGGCCCTCTCTCCTCTGTCTGACCTTGGCAGGTCATCCCGCCTCTCAGAGCCTCAGACTTCTCAGATGTAAAATGGGGGTGCCGAAGGGTCCTTGCAAGGACACCTTGAGGAATAGCAACATTTATAAAACCTCTGTCTCAATTAGTGGTAGAAAATTCTCTCTCAGTGAAATGAGTGTCCCCCTGAAATTATTCAAAGCCAAGGTGAGGAGCCTGCTTCAGGGGCCGAGTTTTACTGATGACCTACTAATGGGCCTCAGTTTGTTTGACTGTAGAATGGGATGCTGACGCACTTGCGTTTCTCCACCCCCTTCCTCAGGAGTCTTGAAGGCTGGATGAGATTATTCCAGGATACTGCACTGGAAGTATCTTGGTGCAGTCAGGGACTATGGCAAAAATGATCATGATCTTCCTTTTTAGGCAGGGATGTGTCTGACTAAAAATGTCCTTGCTTTCTGCTTGTTCTTTTTTAGACAGAGGAAGTAAAACAACAGGGTCTCTAAAAGGCATCCTTGTCAAAATACAACCTTCTCCCTTTCATTTATTTCCCTCTGAGTTTATCAGTTGCTTGAGAAAGTCACTGGATACCAACTGTGTACCTAGTCTTGTACTAGGTATAGAAACAGAGGGGTCTCTAACTATGAGAGACTCACCATCCAGTTTGGAAGATAACACATGTGAAATAGCACTTTCATCATAGTCCTGATGATGCTGGAAATGATGGACAGAAGGAAGATGATGATGGTGCTGATCATCCTTCACACGTGTGAGCCATGGTATAGTCACAAAGCATATTTACTTCCATTATCTTATTTCATATTCAAAACTATCCAAAAAAAACCAACTTCAGGGATGAACAAACTGAAGTAATAACTGTGAGATCAGATAAGAAGGAGGTAGCTGAACTGGATTCCACTTTCTTTCTTTTGACTCCAAGAGTGCCATTGTTCCCAAGATACCATGACTTTCTTCAAGTTGCAACATAACATTGCAAAATTCACATCATTAGATGAAACTTGAGTAATTGCCACATGGGACGTGACTATGACAAGAGCCCATAGAGCAAGCAGGTCATGAGATGGTGGGACCCTAGTGATCAGAAGAGGCTTAGAAGAGAAAGGAACAATTGAGTGGGACCCAGGAGGATGCCCAGTATTTGGATAAGTGAGCAGTGGAGATGGGAGATGGGGTGGCATTCTTAGCAAGAGGAAATGTGTAGGCAAGAAAAGAAAGAAGAAAGTTCAAGGTGCGTCAAGAAACAACAGACCCTCGTCTGACCAGAAGCGGGGTACATGCAATAAATCTGCTGAAGTAGAGGAGAAGTTAGGGATAGTTTCTTCCAATGTCCTGGAGCATTTCCCTTCATTTTGCCGGTAGGTGAGAAGTCCATTCATTGTCTCTCTGACATCACTGTCCCCCTTCAACCCCAAGTCCGTTTATAATCAAATCAAGGAGTAATCAAATCAAAGGACTGTCTGCAGTTTTAGCCCAAAGACAGAGCCTGCCACTTCCGACTTTTTTCTTTTAAAGATGTCAGAGCGCTGCTGAAACAGGAACAGCATTGAGGCAGCAGGAGCTCTGACTCACAAAAAGCACATCAAAGGCGCGGCGGTGATAAGGGGCTGGCGGTCGTTGTGCGTGTGAGCAGAGTTCTGACACTCCCAGGCCTGGGGCCCCTCTGGGCAGCCTCATTGTGGAAAGCAGCGTGTGGTTTTCAGAAACAGGGTGACTCACCACAGAGGCAGGGTTTGGGGACAGAGATAGAGTCTTGGTCTGCTGGGACTGTCAGCCAGGAACCCAGGCCTAGGGCTCTGGGTCGCTGCACATTTCAGGTCTCCAGGGAGCTGAGATTCATCTGTTCCTCCAGGTATTCAAGCATCCCTGCATCAGTGTAGGCATCTGTCCATCCATCTAACAAATACTATGAGCACACACTTTGTGCAGGCCCTGTGCTAGGTGCAAAATGATATAGTGGTGACCAAGATACACACAGTCCCTACCTTCATGAGGCTTACAGTATAGTGAGGGAGAGAAGAAACAGGTGCCTGGGTAAATGAATCACTACTGTGACGAATGCTAGGAAGGGAAATACACAGTGTACTGAGAAGGCACGTCATAGGAGCACTGACCTGTTCTGGGGAAGCCAGTCAATGAAAGCAGGGGCAGATGCTAGAAGATGTGTTAGGCTAATACTGTACAAACAGCCTGTTAGTATCAGCTCTCCCACCATTAGGGACCTTAAGAGTGTAGAACTCAGTCTTGTTTTTTCAGACTCTTTCTTTTCCCCCTTCCTCTTCCATCCCTCTCCCTGCCCCACTCTCTCTACACACACATACACAGAACCGATGATCAGTTAATTGAACAGTCATATACTTCTGATCCTAATAGACTTGGGGTCAAATCCCATATTCTCAACTTCCTATCTCTGTGGTTTTGAATAAATTGCTTGCTTTCCAGTTCCCAGTATCTTCCACTATTAAGCTGGGAAAATAATGGCCTTCAAGAGCTAGTTTAGAGTACATAGGTTGAAAGAATTTCCATAAATTTTCTAGCCTAGAGTAGACCCTCAGCAAATAAACTTGGTCAGATTTTTAATCTGCTATCACCTTTGTGTGTGCATGTGTGCTAAGTCACTTCAGTTGTGTCTGACTCTTTGTGACCCTATAAGACTATAGCCTCCCAGGCTCCTCTGTCCATGGGATTCTCTAGGCAAGAATACTGGAGTGGTTTGCCATGCCCTCCCCTCCAGGGGATCTTCCTGACTCAGGGATTGAACCTGCAATTCCTGAAGCAATTGTATGCAAATCTCACAGTAGGTTTTTCCTCCAGAGATGGCCAGGGCTCCAGTCCTTTTGTCTGAACTGGCTGGTGAAGTTCTAGAACATACCTATCTCTGAAGAAAGTCTGAATTTGATGATCTCTGAAGTTCCCTGTTGCTCCAGGCTTTTAAAAATTCTAGAAAGCCTTCATAAAAAAGCAAAACCCCAGGCCAGGAGCAATACACCCAGGTTCTCATCCTGATTCTGCCACTGATAGCCATGGTATCTCTCTTGCCTCTGTGAATTCTCGGTTTCCCCATCTGTCCAATGATGGTGTTGGACTCAAGAATCCTTCCTGGTTGACAGTCTAAGATTTTGTGATTCTCCAGGAGGCAAGGTCCTGGCAGAGCTGGTGCCTGATCCAATCATGGCATCAGTAGAGTTTTACTTCCCTCCTTGTCCTTCCCCTTTTTTGCTGTCTGGCTCTAGGTGCCAGAGCTCTCACCTGCCCAGGTTCCACCAGAAGAGTGGAGAGCAGGGCCAGCCAATATCTCAGCCAATATCACAACAGTGTGATCCATGGGCATTAATGTGCTCTCCTTCCCGTGAGGAATGTGTCTTTGGAGAGATAAACATGGGAAGGGTAATGCTTGTCTCTGTTAAGTCCATCAATAATATGGAACACCAGGGCTTGAGATGGGGAAATGTATGGCTTCATTTCATATCACACCCAAGAGGGAGTTACTTATTCTATGCAGAGGTAGGGTACCAATCCATAGGCTAGGCAGAGACAAGAGAGAGACCTGGGAGTCAGAGAGGGCAGAGCTCTAAGAGGTATCCCGCCTTGTGGAGCTTTTCCCAGCGGAGAGGGGAGTAGCATCAGCTGAAGTTGAGGCCTCTGTTTCATGGTCTGGCTTCCAGGAACCAGCAGTGTGGACCAAGTCTAGCTGCATCTTGTCCTAAACTAAGTTTAGGAAAAATTATTAAGGAAAAAATACTAAGGAAACTGACTCAGTTTCCTTAATATTATATCTAAGTCTATTCAGATTTTCTATTTCCTTGTTATTCAGTCTTGGTAGATCATGTCAATTTTGTTGATCATTTTGAAGAACCAACTTTTGATTTTGTTAATTTTATCTATTGTTTTTCTCTTTATTTTATCTCTGCTTTAGTTTTCATTATTTCTTTTCTTCTGCTAGCTTTGGGTTTAATTCTTTTTCTAGTTCCTTTAGTTGTAAAGTTAGGATATTGATATCTTTGTTTTTAATGTAAGTGCTTGTAGTTATAAATTTCTTCCCTAACACTTCTTTTGCTATGTCCCACAAGTTTTGGCATGCTGTATTTTAAAAATTTAATTTGTCTCTAAATAGTTTCTAATTTCCCTTGTGACTTTTCCTTTGATCCATTGGTTGTTTAGGAGGATGTCATTTAATTTCCACAAATTTGTGAATTTTCCAGTTTTCCTTCTGTTATTTTTAACTTCACCTCATTTTAAAGATACTTTTTATAATGTCTATATTTATGTCTATTGAGAAATCTGTGGCCTAACTTATGATCTCTCCTGGAAAATGTCCCATTTGCACTTGAGAAGAATATGTATTCTATTGTTGGCTAAAGCACAGGTAAGATCTGGTGGGTTTATTATGTTGTTCAAGTTCTGTTTCCTTACTTTTCTTCTGTCTGATAGTTTTACCCATTCTTGAGAGTGAAGTATTGATTGCTCCAATTATTACCATGGGACTGTTTATTTCTCCCTTCAATTTTGTCAATTTTTGCTTCACATATTTTGATGGCCTATTATTCGGTGCATAAATGTTTATAATTGTTATATCTTCTTGATATATTGAAACTTTTATTGATATAGCCACTCCCATTTTCTTCTGGTTTCTATTTGCATGATATATTTTTCTATACTTTTCACTTTTAATCCATTTATATCTTTGGATATAAAGTAGTTTTTGTTTATTGTTGGGTCATGTTTTTAAAATCCATTCTGCCAGTTTCTGCATTTTCATTGTTGAGTTTAATCCATTTAATGATCTCACTAATAATGAGGCCTACTTCTGTCTTTTTGCTATTTTTTTTTTCTATATGTCTTATAGCTTTTTGGTCCCCCATTTCCTTCATTACTATCTTGCCTTCTATTTAGTGGTTTGTTTTTTTTTTATAACGAAATGTTTTAATTCCCTTCTCATTTCCTTTTGCATACACCTATATTTTTGTGGTCCCTGTAGGGATTACATTAACATCCTCAATTTATAATATTCCACATTGAAATGATACCAGCATAACCTCAGTAACATACAAGAACTCTGGCCCTTTATAACTCCATCACCACTCTTCCGGCTATTGACATTACAAAATTATATGTTTATACGTTGTGTATCTAAAACCAAAGTAATAGTTGTTTTTTAGTGTATTGTGTGTGTGTATGTTAGTCACTCAGTCATGTCTGACTCTTTGAGACCCCCTGGACTGTAGCCCGCCAGACTCCTCTATCCATGGAATTCTCCAGGCAAGAATACTGGAGTGGGTAGCCATTTCCTTTCTCCAGGGGATCTTCCTGACCCAGGGGTTGAACCCAAGTCTCCTGCACTGCAGAGCTTTACTGTTTGAGCCATCAGGGAAGACCCCCTCTTATTTAAGTACATTGGTCTCAAATTACGTAGAAAGCATAATATGGAACTATGAACCAAAAGTTACAATAATATTAGCTTTTAGATTAATAATTTAAAAATTTTAGTCCCTTAAGTCATAGAGAAAACAAATAGTGGTGTCAGAAACTTGTTACAGTAATACTAGCTTTAAAATTTTTCCATATATTCACCTTTAGTGAGACCTTTATTTCTTCATACAACTTAGAAATATCATCTAGTGCTGTTTTACTTCAACTTGCAGGACTCCCTTGACATTTCTTGCAGGGAAGGTCTAGTAGAAACAGAATTTCTCAATTTTTGTTGATCTGGGAATGCTTTAATTTCTCCGTCAGTTTTGAAGGACAGTTTTGCTGGATATAGAATTCTTGGTTGATAGGGCTTTGTTTTCTTTTAGCACCTTGAATATGTCATCTCTGGTCTCCAAAGTCTCTGATAAGAAATCTAATAATCTTCTTGAAGATCCTTTTGAGGAATCACGTCCATCTTACTGCTTTAAAATTCTCTGTCTTTGTCTTACAATAGAATGATTACAATAATGTCTTTGTATGGGTCTCTTTGAGTTCATCTTGCTTGGAGTTTTTTAAGCTTCTTGAAATTATATTGATGTCTTTCATGTAACTTAAGATGTTTTGGACCACTTTTTCTTCAAATAATCCCTGCGCCCCTTTCACTCTTCTTGTTTTGGGACTCTATAATGCACATGTTGGTGTGCTTGATGATGTCCCATAGATCCCTTGGGCTCTGTTCACTTTTATTTTTGTTCCACAGACTCAATAATTTCAATTACCCTCCTTTCAAGTTCACAGATTCTTTCTTCTACTTGCTCAAATATGTCTTTAAAAACTTCCAGTGAATTTTTCAATTCAGTTAATGTCTTTTCAGCTCTAGAATTTGTTTCTGGTCTCTTTATTGATATATCCATTTTGTTCATGCATTGTCTTCTGGACTTTCTCCATGTCTTCCTTTGGTTCTTTGAGCATCTTTGTTTTAAAATCTTTGTCTAGTAAGCATGTCTTTTGGGCCCAGTGACATTTTCTGTTGGCTAACTTTTTCCTTTCAATGAGCCATACTCTTCTGTTTCTTTGCACATCTTGTGATTTTTTGGACTGAAAACTGGACATTTAATCTAATAATGCAGTAACAGAATCAGATCCCCCCATTAAGGTCTACTGTTTATTTTTTGTTATTGTTTCTGTTGATATAGGCTATCTCTGTACTAAGTATTGGTCTGAGGTATGAATTTAGGGTCTTTCTCAGGTCTTTTATGAACTTATGCCTTTCCCTGAGTCTGTTCAGTGACTTTCTACATTCCCCTGTAAATACAATGCTTTTGAATGTCCTAGTCTTTAATGTCTGGTTACCAAAAAACAGAGAGAGAGAGAGAGCAGAAGGCATTGGTCCCTGTAGATCCCCTAGATGTTGCTTCAGCTGGAGGTAGAGATTCTTGCAGCAATGGCAGGGGGTGCAACAACAATGGCAGCATGCCTCTGTGTTTGCACCTCTATGAGCAGAAGCAGCAATCAGTTCAGATCCATGATACATGAATCTTTTGTCTGTCTTGGACTGTCTTAAATTCTCCTTCAGTTTTGAAGGACAGTTTTGCAGAATAGGACTCTTGACTGGGGACAGGGTCCTTATTGTCCTCACATAAACTGTGTGCAAGCTACTCCTGGTACCTGTGTATAGCTGCTTGCCAGTGGGGTTTGGGTGGGGACAGGCAGCCACTGCTGAGCTAAGAGCTGAAATTGCTCAAGATTAACTGCGTTTTACCATCAGACCCTCCTCCTGGAACTTGCAAGCTTTCAAAAACCTCCAGAGCTCCAAAATAGTTACATTATACACTTTCTGCAATTGTTGTCTAAATGGGAAGATAGATTCCTGGTACTTCCTACTCTGCCATTTCCCAGAATCCTCTTTGTAGCATATATTTTTAAAATATCAAGATCATATATGCTGTTTTTAACTTTTTTCATCTAATCAATAGTCAGCCATGTCTTCAGTTTTTGATGAGCGAGTGATTTTTCATTGTATGACTATACTGCCATTTCTTAACTAATCCCCTCTTACATTTCAGTGTATTTCCACTTTTTCATCACTGTAAACCACATTGCAATATATTTATTTCATTGTATATAGGCATATATTTATATATATACATTTCACCACACACGCATACTTTCTTAGATTAGTACATATATTTGCTCACTTGCTAAGTATTTCATTAGGAACGATGAATGAGTGATATGGATATACTCTTGGAAGATTAAGGGGGGCAGTAAGTACTGTCGGGCTTCCCTGGTAGCTCAGCTGGTAAAGAATCTGCTTGTAATGCAGGAGACCCTGGTTCGATTCCTGGGTTGGAAAGATCTGCTGGAGAAGGGTTAGGCTACCCGTTGCAGTATTCTTGGGCTTTCCTGGTGGCTCAGCTGGTAAAGAATCTGCCTGCAATTGGGGAGACCTGGGTTCGATCCCTGGGTTGGAAAGATCCCCTGGAGAAAGGAACACCTACCCACTCAAGTATTCAGGCCTGGAGAATTCCATGGACTGTATAGTCTATGGGGTTGCAAAGAGTAGGACACAACTGAGTGATTTTCACTTTCACTTTAAGTACACAAAGGAGATGATAGTGCTTTCCAGGTAGAGAGAAAAGCTTGAGCAAAGCTCCTGAGGGTTGAAAGTGTATCTCATGTTCAGAGACTGTTGAGAACTATAAAAATGTCTATGCTCTTCTTTCAAAGCCCTCCCTGACCACTCCAGTCCAAAGGTGCAATACCCATCCTCCTCTTGGATGTCCTGGGTCATGATGATCAGGGCTCCTCATCAAGCAACTACCAACCCTCTCAGAATCCTGGGCTACAGCCTTGGTGACTGCAATTCTTATGTGACAGCCAGTTCCTCTAAAAACACAGGCAGCCATAAAGGGCTGGGAAATATTTTAAGGACCTTCTCCTAAATCTTAAAATAGCACCCAGCTAGAAGGAAACATATTCCATATGTGTCTAATTCACTTGTGTAACAAAATACAAAGGTTGGAGGTCTCCTCTTCTCCTTTGTTTTTGATGTCCCGGAAACCCTCTGAGGCTTTTTATTGCCCTCGTAGACTTAACAATATGAGTCTAAGAGGCAGAGTGTGTTGGTAGCTCAGGGTGAAAAACCAAAGAACCTAAAGAATGTAGTGAGATGTAGGTTGGGAATCTCAGAGTTTTGGAAGTGGTTCAGGCCAGGCTTCCAGGTTAGTGTTCAGAGAGGGGGCAAGTGGCAAAGCTGAGGTCGTCTCTGAGCTGTGATTTATAGGGCGCTTTGCCAGCCGCCTCCTGCCTTCCCCACAATGCCGGAAACTCCCCGTTATGACTTCAGGTGAAGACCAATAAAGGGAGACCGTGCCTTCCCCCCCATCAGCATGTGTTTCTGAACTTGGCAACACACGAAAACTATAAGCGGTGGCTCGCACTAGAGCCATTTTGCCTCCAGGGAACATTTGGCAAAACATGGAGGCATTTTTGTTTGTCCCAACTGGAGCAGGTGGTGCTGCTGGTGTCTGCTAGGTAGGGGCCAGGGACACTGATTTACTTCCTACAACACACAGGACAACCCCCACAACAAAGAACAATCATCCCAAAACATCCATAATGCTGAGTTTGAGAAACCCTGGACTAAGGGATAAATGTGTTAGTTTGGAGCGTCTCTAAAAACATTCATTTTACTCATTGGGAAGTAATTTAAAACAACATTTAATATTAAAATGAGTACACCTATTAAGGTGTAGTAAAGCAGAACAGGATTTTTTTCTTCCCCTAAAACCCTGACTTCCCTCTACTCTCCCCACCCTCTTCCTGAGGCTTAAGACCCATCACAACCCCTTGGGAGCCTAGCGGAGCTGGGATAAAGGAGAAGGTCATGTGTAATCTATCTCACAGCAGGCCTAAGAGCTCACTGGAGGACCGAGTCAGGCGAGAGGGATAGCCCTGTGTGTGCGACGGAAGGCAGGGTGGGCTCAGAGGTGAGACTCAGATGAGAGGGCTGCACGTGGGACAAGAGCAAGCAGCGACCTGATGGGAGCACAGGGAGTGTGAGGAGGGAGAGGATGAGCAAATCTATCCCAGCAGGTGAAAGTAGAGTGGTACTTGAGACCCCAGTTAAAGAGTAAATATCTCCCTGCTGAAAAGCTGAGAATTACTCCATAAATCAGCTGGGAAAGTTGTGAGTATAATGGGGGCATGGGAACAGAGAGAAAACATCCAGATTGAATAGGATGAGACGGGCTACTCAAGGAGTAACCCTTCCTCCATCCCTGATCCCAGATGCCCTGGGTCCAGCCTGCCTGCCTGGGGGCTGTGATGCCTTGGGCTGGTCTGGCTGATCAGGCTCCTCTCCCCACTCTCAGCCTCTCTCTGCCACTCTTCAGGGTCCCCCTTGTTCGATACCACTCACGTTCTACTCCCCTGCTCAAGAGTCACCAATGGCTCCCTATGGCTCCTGTTGTCACATCAAAATGCCTTGCTGTGGCTTCTTAATCCAATTACTAATTCAATAAGTCTTTATTTTCAAATTATATATTCAAAGTGAAACTATAACATGTGAACACAATCAAATAATCCAATAATAAGGTGATGCAGTTCGTAAAGAATCTGCCTGCCAATGTAGGAGACACAGAGATGCAGGTTCGATCTCTGGGTTGGGAAGATCCCCTGGAGGAGGGCATGGCAACCCACTCCAGTATTCTTGCCTGGAGAATCCCATGGACAGAGGAGCTACAATACATGGGGTTGCAAAGTTGGACATGACATGAGCACACACGCATGCACCTACATGAAAGTGTAAATAATGAATGTTAACTCTCCTTTAGGTCCTCAAATACCCTAAGTACCCCAAGGACACCAGAAGTGTGCTATAAATATCAGATGGTAAAAGTACATGCTTTTTCTTACAAAAATAGGACATTGTAAACTTTGTTCTTCATCTTGACCTTATCACTTATAACTCTATCTTTGAGATGCATGTATTTTAGCACAGCCTTCCAGCAGATGAAGGCACCAGGGTTTAATTAGACCCCTACCGAAAATGTGGCTTCTGATCTTTTTCTAAGATAAGCAACACCACAATAAACACCTTGCACACCCCCTTTTGCAGATGAGCAATGCACAATTACTTCTGAGAACTAATTCCTAGAAGCAGAGTGGCCGTATCAAAGGGCACGTGTGTTTTCCGTTCTGATAGATACTAAAAACCACTCTGCAGGGTGGGCAGAACCCGCTTCCCTCCAGGCTAGTCATCCTGTGTTCTCATCACACGTTGTGATCTTTGCCAACCTGCTAAGTGAAAAATAGTGCTTGTTTTATTTTGCATTTCTTTGATTATGATTGAAGCTGGGTATCTTTTCATCTGTTTAAAAGTCATCTGTGTTCCTTTTTCTGCAAACTGGCTTCTTTCAAGCTCTTTGACAATTCCTCTCTAAGGGTCTGGAGCAAATATTTATCGACATCCACTTATGTGCCAGAGAAGTCAGAGATGGCCCCTGCCCAACCCTCCACATAATTAGCCTAATCCCTCCCTCCCCAAATCCTGGCTTCCATCCCGTACTTTGGCCACCTCCCATTCATGACCTGTCCTCACCACAGCCTCCCCTCCTAAGGCAAAAAGTTGTATGTTCCTAGGAGGAATGAGTACCTCTGATTTTTTTTTTATAGAAGTTAATAAAGTGAAAGTGTCAGTTGCTGAGTAGTGTCCAACACTTTGCAACCCCATGGACTGAAGTCTATCAGGCTCCTCCGTCCATGGAATTCTTCAGGCAAGAATTCCTGAAGAATTACCATTCCTTTCTCCCAGAGATCTTCCCGACCCAAGGATTGAACCAGGGTCTCTTGTATTGCAGTCAGATTCTTTATCGTCTGAGTCACCAGGGAAGCCCCATTATGTGCATATTATCCTTCAATTTCTAAAACAGCTAATTATAAGAAATAACACATATATCCTTGTAAAACGCATAAATAATATAGGAAAGTATAAACATTAAAATTTTTAAATCCCATGTGATTCCAGTTATACTGAGGCAAACGTCTTTGGGTTACTTCCTTCAATATTATGCTCTGCATGTATGTGTCCCTATAAAACTGAGATCATTCTGTACCAATAGCTTGTTTTTTGTCTTTTCCCATTTAATATTATGTTACTGGAAAATTTTCAGTTATTCAAAAACTTCATTTTTATTGGTCAAAAAACTTTCATGTGAATGTTCCGAAACATATTTAACCAAGCCCCAGCTCGTGAATTTGTTTTTCTTCACTCTTTCTCCCTCCCTCTTCTCCTCCCCTCATCTTCCTCTACCAAGGTCAAGAAAGACATAGAACAATGCAGGAACTATTCCAGACTGAGGAGACCCAACAAGCAAAGGCAAGGCCTGATCCTAGATTGGATCATGGACCAGTAAAAAAAAAAAAAAAAAAAAAAAAAAATTGCTCTAAAGGACATTAGAGGTACAATTGGCAAAATTTGGATGCACGCTGCATACTAGATAAGAGCATTACACCTCCGTTGCATCGTGAGTTTGCTGATGTGGATATATAAGAAAATATCATTGTTTCTAGAAAACACTGAACTAGTTAAGGGGAAAGAGAATAGTCACAGCAATAGACAGCGTGATGTGTATAAATAGAGATGAAGCAAAAGTGGCGAAATGCTAAATTAGTCATTCTAGGTGAAAAGTACACATGACTTTGCGGTCCTATTCTTAAAATATGCACTTAGGTTTGAAAAATTAGGAAAAAATTATCGCTTCTTCCTGGATCAATGCTTTAAGCTATGACGGAAGGGTAAACAGGTGATTCCTACTTGTAGAGGACCTATCAGGTGCTGGGCACTGACTTCCACGTTTAGATTTCCACAGGGCCCCTGGAAGGGTGCTACTTATGTGCATTTTACAGATGAGGAAACTGAGGCTCAGAGCCCCTAAGGAACCAGCCTAGGGCACATGGCAGTTAGTGGCCAGGCAGGCTTTCAAGCCCGCAGTTGCCTGACTGCTAAACACAGAGGCTTCCCACCCACTGCTGGGCAGGGGGCAGTGAGGAAGGGAATGGGTGGGGTTGAAAACATTGACATGTGGTCCCAGGCTGGCTCCTGTGGGCCCAGAGGGCAGAGACCCTGGCCACCGGAGGCCACTTTGGGAGGATGACCAGTGAGGGTAGAGAATGTTGGGAGGGGGCCCAGGCTTCCCGTGCTTGCAGCCAGAGGCACAGCCCCATTGCCACCAGGCTTTTTCTGAATGGGGCCACCAGAAGGAAGTAAGAAGGCCAAGGTCTGAGCTGGCAGGAGCTCAGAGCTGCTGGCTCTTTGGGAAAAGGGCAAAGGCTGGCAGCAGCTGAGTCTGAATCCAAGTCCCAGCTGCCTTTAATGGGTGGAGCCTATCTTCTCTTACTGAGGTGTTAACTAGTAAAATGACATGATGGATAAGTGATAACACCCACCCTGTTGATGTGAAGTAATTTCGTATTTCACCATCTTAATTTTTGGATCTAGTATTGCTGTTCCCATTTTTCAGAGGTGGGGACTGAGGCTCAGTAAAGCCTGGGTAGCTTGCTTAATGTTGTACCACTCAGGAAAAGCAGAGTTGGGTTTTACTAGCTTTGGGCGGCCCCAAAGCCATCCCTAGTGCCTTGGCCCTGGCCCCAGACCCCATCACGGGGAAAGCACCTGTGGAAACCAGGATGTGCCTCCTCTTATTTGGCATTGGCGGAAGCTGGGCTCTGCAGGGAGAAGCAGAGACATTTCTGAGGCCCACTTCCAGGGAGCAGCCAGCCAGCCCAAGTGGCCAGGTCTCCAGACTCCTGGTCCTGGTCTTCCTTTGAGAAGAGTAAGGGGCCATACAGACACTGGGCTGTTGGAGCAGGCAGGGCCACTGTGGGTCAAGCTGTGCATTGGATGAAAGTGTTTCTGATGGTGCACTCAGACACTTCTGCTTTCTCAGATCCTCCTGTACCCTCTGTTCTCTCATCACAACCATACCCAAGCATACCCTTCCTGCACTTTGCTTTCTGAATGATAAGGGCCCCATGCTGTGGTGACCAGTGGTTTGGTAACCACTGCCCCTAGTCATCTGGGAGAAAGATCTGCTAAAGAAGTTCACAGAATCAGCAAGTATAACACTATGTAACATCCCTTTATTTAACAGGGGCATCTTCAGAAAATTGTGTTGTCTTACTTCCAATGAATAAAGCTCTAATGCTGGAACTTCAGGCACTATGGTAAGTTCCCAGGGAGAAATGTTGAGATGAAGTCACTTGAGAGGAGACTTACACTGTAGTTTGAAAAACCACAGTATCATAAAGCCTCAAGCCATCCAGTGTAATCCCCTTTCCGAATCTGAGGCCAGAATCTCCTCAAAGTATCCCCACCAGGGGTCATCTGGCTTGATTACCCCTAGTTCCACGGAGCTCACTACTTGATGAGGCCAACTATTCCATCCTGGGCAGCTGCTCAATAGCTTCGTTGTGTAACAGCTAACATGATCCATTTTTTTTTCCAGGGCTCCAGCTGGTCTATCTGAGAGCGGCTGGTCAGGGTTGACTGTGTTCCAGCGTGAACAGGTGTGCATTTCTCTCTGTGACAGCATGGAATCAGTCATCCTCACACCCGAGGTCAAACATTTGTCACCTCTTCGTGGTGGCGGCAGTCAGCCTGCCTTATTTTTCCATGTCGGAAGAATCCAATTATAGCAGGACCTTTCTTGAGTTACATGTCACAGAGTTCTCTGACATCAGGTCATATTTAAGGGCTCGGCGCCGGGACTGTCCCCTGCCACACCCCACCTTGGCTGGCCTTATTTCCCATTGGTTTCTTTTGGTAACATAGAAGTAAAGCCCCTGGGTCTCAGTTGAGTGTCATATGCCGTGAATGGTGGCAACAGAGGTCTGTGACCTGACTGCCCCCCCCTCACAGTGGCATACGGCACTATCTGGAAGGTGTTATGCCAATGAAAGAGACGCCAAACCAACTGTGAATCAGGTAAGGTCACGTAACCCAAATCAATAGCCATCTTTCCTCGCTTCCTGATGTGTGCCATGCTCTATATTGGAACAAATAACACTAAATAAAATTGAATTCAGTGCATCAAGATTTGGTTTAGGCAATGCATTCTTGGATGGATGATGCAGTGTGTGAAGCAAGATGTCATTGATATATAATCAGGGGATACTTCCTGGGGGAGGTGGCCTTTGGGCAGGTTTTGAAGAATGATGAGAAGTAGTTACGTAAATTTAATGAGTTCAGCTGCTATAAAGGCCAAAGTAACAATGGCAATTTATTTCTCCCTCATGTAGCAGTAATAAGAGACCAGGTTAATATAGCAGTTTCATCATCTTGAAGACCCAGGATCCATCCTGTCTTATTGCTCTGCCCTTCTCTATCAGCAACTTTCATCATATGGCCCATGATAGTTGCTATAGCACCTGCCATCATATCATGAGTTCAGTTTATAGAAAGAGGAAAAGTGGAAGTTGAGGAAATGCCATCTCCATTAAGAATGGGCATGATCTAGAACTTATATACACCACTTCCCCTCATATCTCATTGATAGAATTTTTTTCATTGCCCTACCCACCTCCAGCCTAGGGAAGAGTCTTTAGCTATGCTCCCAAGGCCATGGGGAGAACAGATCCCACAGTCTTTGCCACAAGGAAGAGCCAAACTGGGGCAGCAGGAGATTGGTTATGAACTTGGCCTGGGAGTGAGGGGAAGAGTCTATGTGTTGACCTATGAGAAGAAAATCCCTGTACTCCAGTAAGTCTGGAAACTGATGCACATTTTATCTATCTCTACTTGGAGACCCGTCATGCACAGCAGCATACTGGTGGTTCTAAGTCCTGCTGAGTAGAATTTGATAGGCTTTTAAGTCATTATGGTCTCCCAAACTTTCATGATCAGAGAACAATCTTCTGTCTCTGGCCCACTAGGCCACTTCTCCCACTCCTTCCCCATCCCTCTTTGATAGGGTTCTTCCTGCTGGAAAGAGGATGAAGTTACCTCCAGGGTATCCCCAGGTACGGTCTTGGATTATTTAAGTTGCTTAACATTTCTTTTGAGGTTTTGGAGAAACAACAAACACCACCCCTTTTCTCTTGCCCCACTTGAGTTCAGGACATATTGAGAGGTGACTGCAGGCTCGCTTAGAGGAAGATCAAAATTTCAGCTTTATTCTGCTAAGTGCTATGTATGAATATGAGGCTCAGGCCCATGGGCAGAGCGGCTGCTCACAACCCTCCAGACTTTTCCACCCAAGCACAGACCCAGTGGGCTGACTGCAGACCCCATTCTCAGTAGTGGGACTAAGGGATGCTCGCTGCAGGCAGATGGGCCCCTAAGAGAACGGGCCCAGAACAGCAGAGCCACAGGGCTCAGTTCCTTCCCAAACTCACCCCTCAGATAAGTCACTGACCCCTACTCCCAAACACTCCATGCCTTGGTTTCCTTCCTTGTCAAATGGGATTAATGAAACCCATGCTATCTCCCTCTCCAGTTGTTGTGGAGAAGCCACAAAGGGTGATGGGGAAATGTCTTGAAACACTGTAAATCCAAAATTTTCATATTCAGTATCTGTTCTTATACATTTTTCATTGGGTTGATGTTTATGTTAAATTATTTGATGACTCATTCATTCATTCCAAGAGTACATAGATCAGGTGAAAGCTGAGTTTTGGAGAATTAAACACAGATTTTCTGCTCAAGAATAAAGAACATGTTGGGCTCATCTGGCCCAAGCCTCCATCTGTGGATGAGGAAGCAGAGCTTAGAACCATGAAGAATTTCACCCAAGAGCTGCGGCAGCTGGGGCCTCCGAACTCCCAGGTTCTTCCAACCCACATCTCACCCACCTCTGTGCCTGCCTGACACCTGGAATGTCCCCTCCTCTCCATTTATACAAATTCTATCTATTCTTCGAGACCCATCTGTGTGCTGTGCCATTGTTTATTTTAGCCAGCCTAGTCTTGGAGCTCAGCAGACCCTTCTTATCTGCAATGCTCCTCTTAGCACTCGACTTTCTCCTCCAGTTTTATAAGGCTATGTGTCATCTCCTCCCATAACTGCGCCATGCCCTGGTCTTAGGCACAGGACGGGACACACAGGAGGGGGTCAGTGAAGACTTGGCAACTGACGGCCCGCTGACAGATTTAGCCAGCTGGGGAAGGTGGCAGGGTGGCCATGATCTCATTTTCCCCTTTCGCTGACATGTTCCTAATTTGGCTTTATGAGATTTTTTTTCTGGCGTGTCAGCTGTGCTGTCCTGAGCTGGGCCGCGGAGGGCAGAATGTCCAGAGGCCGGGGTGGCATGTGGGAAGGGCTTGGCCGAGGGTAAGGGTGTCTGCAGCCTTTCCCAGCCTCCGTGGGTCTCGGAATGTTCTGGCCCACTCTGGAGTCTTAAAGGGACGTGTTGAGGGAAAAAATACTCAGAGATTTGGGAATGTGGGCCATAGGGAAAACATAACAGAGAGCCAAGGGTAAAGTTCCTCTGGGGCAAATCACTTAAGACCCAAGAAGTCAGGGTTGGGGGCCAGGTAATTGCGATGCCATCCCAAGATTAGTGGTGAGAGGACAGGTGACCCGGAAGTGGGATTCCCAGAAATGACTCAGCCATGCTGGACCTGGGGCTGTGTGTGGTCTCTTTGTGACTCAGTTTCCTCAACTATTAAAAGGGGTTGGAGTTGGACTCCATTGCCAGTTACGAGGTAGTCCAGGGTGTTTCATTTTAAACTTGAATTCATTTCTCCATTTAAAAGGGGGGATATTTCACATTAAAAGTTGTATTTTATAGATGTCCTTAAAAAAAGTCAGAATGTCCAGAAATCCTGAGCCCGCAGAACAGCAGCCTGTGTGGCTGTCACCCCGCCTCCTCTGACATGACCTGTGGCCCTGATGGCGTGTGGCTTTGTCCCCAGCCTGTGCCTGAACCCCTTGCTTCCTGTGGATTTTTCCAGTGACAGCACCGTGTGAGGCGGAGTGGAAAGTGGGAAGGGTGGTGCCCAGGGGACTCGGGTTCCCGGTTCTGGCTCAGACTCTGCTGACCCAGTGATTGACCCCGGTGACCTCCTTCCCCCTCTCTGCCTTCATCTTCCTCAGCTATTAAAAGTTGGAGTTGGTCAAATCCATCAATAAGGTCCTTTCAAGTTCTCACAGTCCGTGACTCTTTGAAAATGCCAATTACCAGAGTGAAATGGAACTATGATTTAAACCTTGTGGAATTTGGCCTCCCTGCTTCCTTGGAAACTTCAGGATGGGGCGTGAGAGGGGGGCAGGGAGGGAAAGAAGGAATGGGGGACAGGGCTTGGGACAAACCACCCTAGTGAGATGGAGCAAGTCTTTGACTCAGGCAGACCTGCTCGGCTGTGGGTAGAGTTGAAAGAGGCAATCTTGTCTTCTGAAATTCCTTCCAGGTCAATCAATGTCTTCGAATTCCCTCAACCCCACCCTTTCCAGAAGTCTGAGTCTCTGAGTTAAAATTGATGGTGTACAAGCCAAGCGTTCATAAGGGTGGACACAGAGCCAAATTCTCTGTCTAGTCTGTGCCAGGGAGACTTCCAGATAAGGCCTGGGTCAAAGGACAATGTGAGGCATGGCACTCAGCAGGAGGGGTCACTCTGGACTTGGCAGCCATCTGTATTCACTCCAGCTCTTTCCTAACTGGCTATTTATTACTTCATTCATTTATTTATTTCTGGCTTCTCTGGGTCTTTGTTGCTGTGAGAGGGCTTGCTCTGACTGCATTGAGCTCTAGTTGCTTCTCATTGCAGTGGCTTCTCTTGTTGGGGAGCAGGGGTCTAGGCACGCAGGCTTCAGTAGTTGCAGCTCCCAGGCCCTGTTGCCTCATGGCGTGTTAGATCTGCCCAAGATCAGGGATTGAACCCATATCCCCTGCATTGGCAGGCAGATTCTTAACCATTGAAACATCAGGGAAGCTTGCTGTGTATCTGAGTCTCGGCTTCGTCATTTGTCGAATGGGATTGAAACAAACCCCAAGTGAACCTGTGATGTCTCCTAGGGGGAAAAACATTAAACAGAAACCAAACTCTTAAAGAAGAGGTGGATGTTCCAGTCGCAGGCCTTTGTGGTTTCTTGGGAATCCTTCCTGTGGTTTCAGTACTATAGCTCTCCGGGACCATGGGGGCCAGCCTGCGGCGGTCCTGGTGGACAGCTGTCTTCCCCTTGAATCCTTCTATCAGAGAGGCCCTCCTGAGCAGCAGGAGCCCTGAAGAAGGACTCGCCACCCAGGGGGCCATACACACCCACTACCAACTCCATGGTCTGCTTTGCAGCATCTTCACTGCCTCGGGACACCTCAGGAAGAGAGTCCCTGCTCAGTAACTGGGCAAGATGCCTCCTGGCTGGGGTGAGACCATGAGGCACCTGCAGAATCATGGCAGATCTGGGCACCAGAGCCCTGATGCAAGCAGTCCTTGTAAGTTGGCCATTGTGAGCTAGAAGCTTGAAGATCTGCAGAGGTATGAACATATCTGAGTTGACAGGCGGTGCTGTGAGGTATCCCAGAGAGACACTGGATTTAGAGGTCTGGGTCTGTCCTCTCCCTTCCCAGATGACGGGTTGTTGATATTTAACCATTTTGTTTTCCCTGAGCCTCAGTAAAATGGGATAACAGGCCTGCCTGATCTCACAGCATGGTTGTGAAAGCAGACAAATAAGGCATCATTCAGGCTTGCAGGGTGGCTGCTGCCAATAGGGGCATGGAACTGAGCAGGCTGACCTTTGAGCAAGAGTGTAGTGGAAATGCCTCGGAAGTAGGTGGTGAGAATAGGGAAGGAAAGGAGGGCCTGCCTGATGGAGGGGTGCCCCATCTCCTTCCCACAGAGGCTGCCTGGTGAGAGGCTGCAAGTTTGGTCTATGCGATCTGCTGCATAGAAGCTGCGTAGCCCTGGGTTAGCCACTGACCCTCTTTCAGCTCTCATTGCCTCTCTATAAAATGGCACTAGTTATTCAGACCTCTCAGGGTGGTTTGAAAGATTAAAAGTGAAAAGGAATGAACCTGTGTAAAATGTCTAGTGCTGAGCCTGGCACACAAGTTGCCTGATAAATGTCACTACTAATATTTTCTATGACTTTTGGCCATGGCTCACTCCTTTCCACGAGGCAGCTCTGGACAGGCTTCAGCCTGAGCCCAGCTCCTGATCCAGCAGAGAGCATGTGAGATGCCTCCTGGCTGGGGCGAGTCACTGGGGCTAGTGCTGTGTGTGGCTGCCTTGCCTTCTCACTTGGTGCTGGTGGGTGTCTGTCTTGCCTTGACCATTGACGCCTGACTCCCCCAACTCCTGACTTAACCTATTCCTTTCTCCATTCCTGGACCTGTGGTGGCCATTTCCCTTGCAGCCTGCTCCAATTCTGAGTGACCGGCCTTAGGATCCAAAGGCCTCAGTCCTCTAAGCCTTGAAGGAATCAGAGGCTAATAAGGCTAGTCCAAGGCTCTTGGAGGTGGCTCCAGCCCCCTACCCTCCAGCCCCTTTGGAAATGAACTCATAACTGCCCGGATAGCTGGTTTCTATCCACCTGAAACTTCTTCCGCAGGAGGCAGCCCAACAGACTACTTTGAATTCTTGTGAGTTTCTCCTGTAGCCTCATGACCAAGTGCACAGGTAAGCTCTGGAGCCAGACTGACTGGGTTCAAGATCCCAAGACCATAGCTATTTAGCTACATGACCTTAGGTAAGTTCTGACCTTTGTGCATCTCATTTTCCCCAGGTATAAATTTTTTTCCACCCTCACAGAATCCTCATGTGAATTCAACAAGATAATGCAGTTCTTGGCATATAACAAATATATTCATCACTCACCTTGCCCCATCCTTCTGGGAATCTCCACCTTAGATTTGTGTCCAACTCCTTTCCCACCAGCCCATTTGGTGATTCTTGGAGTGTGTAATTCTCCCATGAACTAAGTCAAACCTTCCATCTGGACTGGAAATGGCAGAGGACTGAGCTGGGGAGAAAACGAGGGGTGGGGAGTTGAATGGGTGGGATCAGCCACGCAGGGGAGTGAGCCTGAGCAGTCTGCTTGCCTTCATCTGGGTGTAGAAGGCAGAGAGGGCATCCATTGGATAGATTTAGATTTCTTGAGCTCCCTCCCTTCTGCAGAACCCTTCTTTCTCCCTGCAATGAAATGGTGAACTAAGCTCAGTGGCAAAGAATCTGCCTGCCAGTGGAGGAGACATCAGAGACACAGGTTTGATCCCTGGGTCGGGAAGGCACTCTGGAGAAAGAAACGGCAACCCGCTCCGGTATTCTTGCCTGGAGAATTTCATGGACAGTGGAGTCTGGTAGGCTACAGTCCATGGGGTCGCAGAGAACTGGACATGAACGGAACAGGCACCCAGCAACACCACCACCTTTGTATAGCTTTGATTCTGAAAAAATTCCACAAATGTACTGTGATTAGTCCAACCAATCACCTCTTGATGGACAGTAGGTTCTTTCTAATTTCAATGAGTATTCCTGAATTCAGATATTTGAATCCATTCTTTATTATTCAGTTGAGAGGGACCCTTCCCCCACAGTAGAACCGCTGGGTCCAGAGGCTAGTGCCTGCTGCGAGCTTGCCTTGCACCCATCCTAACCCCGGGCCTCCCCACACAGAGGGTCTGCTGCTCTTGACAGGCACCCACTGCCCTTGGTTCCCACAGAGTCATACCTCTTACTTTTTCCTATGTGCCAAGGGCACCACTGTTTCATTTCGGTTTTCTTGCTTTTTACCAAGATTTAAAGTATGTTCATGTGCCCCTGGTCACTCTGATTCTTTTGTGAATGGCTTGTTCATCGAGCCGAACTTCGTGGGGTTTGCTTTGCTTTCTCTCTCTTGCCTGGTAGGAGTAGCTCCTGGCTGAACTGATGCCTAGAAGTTGAGCCAAGATGTGGGCATCCTAGCTTCCAGGGATTTCTGAGGTGGAAAGGAATGAGCCAGTTGGCCTGGGCGTGTACCCGCCTCCACTCCCTACAGGAAGCTGGGTGGGACAAGCTTTCCACAGGTAGCTGTCTTCCAGGGAGGATGGACTACTTGCCTTCATAGAGAGGGCTGGGCCAAATGATTCTGGTGGTTTCTCTGGTCCCCAGCTTCCATGAAAGACAGGGAATTCAGAGGGCAAACACAGATATGAGCCAGCTTTCAGATCTGAGTCCTGACCTGCTTTGGAATTAGCATGGGGGTGATGGTCAGAGTGGGGGCGGGAAAGGCTGGACAGGCAGAGGCAAGGCAAACTCATTATGTTCCCAGAGGAGCAGGAAACACCCCACGTGGAGCCTGACTCACCACTTATCACCACGGTATCTGTGGCCCCATGGCACTGTTTTCCTTTTCCTTGGAATTTTTCTGGCTTCAGAAATAAGACCACCAGAACAAAAAGGTCCTAAAAGATCTTTCGGAATTAGGACAGGAGCCAAGCAAAACAACGAGGAGTAAAAACAAAGATGAACACACAAGCAAATGACTACATTCATGCACTTATAAAAAATATATTTGTGCAGGATATCTAAAAAGAAAACAACTGAAGTATTTTTGACAAAAGATTTCCTTCCTCTAATTATTCCATTAAAGCTCTGTTATTTCATTTTTATTTTTAAAACTTTTTATTTTATACTGGAGTATTATTGATCAACAATGTTGTCAGTTTCAGATATACAGCAAAATAATTCAGTTATACATATATATGCCCCAATTTTTTTTCATGGAGAAGGAAATGGGAACCCACTCTAGTATTCTTGCCAGGAAAATCTCATAGACAGAGGAGCCTGGCAGGCTACAGTCCAGGGGTTCTCAAAGAGTCAGACACAACTGAGTGACTAATACACACACATTCTTTTCCCATTTAGGTTATTACATAATATTTAGCAGAGTTCCCTGTACTGTCCAGTAGGTCCTCGCTGGTTATCTATTTTAAACATAGCAGTGAGCACATGTCAAAGCTCTGTGTTTTTTAAAGAAGGGTGATGGGAGGGATGAGAATGTTTTGATCCACCCTGCCTATCTTACAGAAGGGGGAACTGAGGCCCAGGGCAGGCACACTATTGCCACACACAGCAAGAGGCATTTGATCCTGAATCTTCTGCCTCCAGGGCTGGGCTCCTTTCTTGTGAGATCTGTCTCTGCTGTCTGTCCCTTGAAGGGCTGCTTCTGGCCTAGAGACATAGTCCTTGGGGTTGAAAAAGAAATCAGAGCACAGGCTATGTCCGCAGCTGTGCAGCCAAAGGGGAAGCATTCCCTCTTTATTCTCACCTCCTTCGACAGGCCACGTTTTCAAACTGATGGAAAATTGTCCTTTTCCCTTCATTTTATAAACTTTGGGATTTTCTTTCTGCACCTCATATGCAATCACTTCAAAGCTGACGACACACATCACACAGATCAGGACAGACAGGGCTTGGAGGTGGTCCCAGAGCTAGTGTCAGAGTCAGGACTTGCTGGAATCTTTCTTGCTCACTAAGAAGCCTTTGAGACTTAATCTTTCTTTTTTTCTAAGTAAGATGCTGGCTTTCTGACATTACTCCCTCCTCCTCTATCCCTGTTCTAAAATAATCTCTTTCTTTCTTTTCACTTGCTATGTCCTTAGAATCCTCCTAACCCCCATCACTTTATTTTCTTGGGCTCCAAAATCACTGCAGATGGTGACTGCAGCCATGAAATTAAAAGACACTTATTCCTTGGAAGAAAAGCTATGACAAACCTAGATAGCACATTAAAAAGCAGAGACATTACTTTGCCAACAAAGGTCCATCCAGTCAAAGCTATGGTTTTTCCAGTGGTCATGTATGGATGTGAGAGTTGGACCATAAAGAAGGCTGAGTGCCAAAGAATTGATGCTTTTGAACTGTGGTGTTGGAGATGACTTGAGAGGCCCTTGGACTGCAAGGAGATCAAACCAGTCCATCCTAAAGGAGATCAGTCCTGGGTGTTCATTGGAAGGACTGATGCTGAAGCTCCAATACTTTGGCTACCTGATGCGAAGAGCCAACTCATTAGAAAAGACTCTGATGCTGGGAAGGATTGAGGGCAGGAGGAGAAGGGGATGACAGAGGACGTGATGGTTGGATGGAGTTACTGACTTAATGGACCCGAGTTTGAGCAAGCTCCGGGAGGATGGTGAAGGACAGAGAAGCCTGGCATGCTTCATCCAGTCCACGGGGTCGCAGAGTCAGACACGATGGAGTGACTGAACAAGAACAACAAACCCCCATCACTGCATCACTTTCTTCTTTTCAGAGCACTTTACCACTGAATGCCTCAGTCTGACATCACAGAACTCTGTGAAGGAAATAGAGAGATGGGGCCAGGTTTGGAGGGATTCCTCCCCCATGGAGACCTTGCTCTGAGATCTTAAGGGACAGTAGTCACCAAGCATGTCAAGGTCAGAACTTTAGATTTGTGACTGCAAAATAAGCATTTCCTCCCCTTCTCCAGCAGGGGCGTGGAGGTGTGTTCCCAGGGGTGGGGCTGAGCCTCAGAGGTTACTGCATCCAGGGCAAGCTTTCTTGAACGATCCATCCTGGGGCAGAGCTCTAGGGAACACAAGGGACAGGCTGAGGTGGCAGCCACATGGCCTCTCCGGTGTCAGCCACCCTCTACGTCTCCCAAACGCTGTGGTTCGCCTGTGTGCTGAATCCAGCCTCCTTAGAACTGCTGGGGTTTCTGGGCTGACAGATCTTTATTTTCGAGAGACATCCTGAATGTGTAACTCCACTGAGCAAAGCTCTTTCCTTGTGGGCCGCCTCTCTTCCTGGCCTGGTGCTACCACGCTCCTCTTTCGCAGAATGAGAAAGTTGTCTTTGCTGCCTGCTTGCGTCTCTTTTGGCCCCATGAGCCTGCTCCGGGTCCTTACAGTGACCCGTTTTCCTCGAACTCCTAGTACCTTGCATCTGGCATAAGCATCCTCCAGGCAGCCATGTCCTGTCCCTCATAGCTCCGTGATACTGCAGATAGACATGAAATCTCACAAGGCTGAAACTGAGCCTGCAGGCTCTGGTGTAGCCAGACTGCCAAAAATTCAGCTCATGTAATTGCCAGCCGTGTAACTCAGGCACCACAGTACCAATGGTCAGATGCCCTGTCTCTTCTCAACATGGTGCCTCCAACTTCCCTCTTGGTTCGCCCTGCCAAAAGTTTGCATGGGGGGGAAGAAAAGTTTGTGTTTGGTTGTCTGCTCAAGAAATCAACTCTAACATTTGTACCTCAGCTCTCCTACATGTCTGTCTCTCATAACTGTCATCTCTTTATCCTTTTTTTTTTTTCTTTTGCATCCCAGGAGAGCTGGCCAAGTTCTCTCTCTACTTTGCTGATTTGTTTTTCTGGGTCATCAAATCTATTTTTCATTACCTTCTTCCAAAGTGGTTTTTAATTCACCTATTATGTTTTTAGTTACTTTATAATTCTTCTGCTTTTCACCCATCTATCTTTTCCTGTTACCTCATTATTTCATCTTAAAATGAAGTCTATGTTCTTTCCCTAAGGCTTTCTGCTCTTCTTTTAGGCAGATCATGTTTTCTCTTCTACTGAGCTTGCTGAGAAGGGGAACACATGTTCCTCTCAGATCTACAGTCGGGGTAGACCAGTGTGAGGGCTCCCAGCTCAGTCCCTGACTCCTGGCATATCTGTGCTGTGCTGGGTTGGGATTCTGTCACTCCTGTCCGGCCCTTGGGCACTCGAAGCTACTGTTGGGGTGCAGGGAACCCCAGCACACTCTGGTTGTTCTGGCTTCTCCCCTCTGGCCCAAGGTCCAGCTGTCAGTGAAATGACCATGTCCCAGAATGCATTTTTCCACTTGCTCCCTACTTTCTGTTTTCTATCATTTGCTTTCCTGGTTGTGGACAGATGATGACCAAGAAAGAGAGGGCAGTGCCGTGAGGAGAGGTTACAAAACTCTTCTTCAAAGAATAGCTCTTAAGATATGGAGAAGGGTAGCTGGCCCATTTGTGACGGGTCCAACCCTGGGTCACTGAGACAGGACTCAGGAGAGGAAGGATGTGAAGAGTCTTCCCACCTCTTCCCAATGGGCCCTTCTCTGCTTGATGCAGGGCATTCTAGGTAGGTTAGGAGATATTATTGGGAATTCTCCTAGACATGCTTGGTAAGAAGTTTTAAAGGCTGACTGGTGAGCCACTCACGATTTTGAGCTAGACGCCTCATATTCAACTTTCAGTGCACATTTACTGCTTAATCCCCCACCTCCCTTCATTGATTTCTTCATCTTAACAACAGCTGAGTTTTCACTTGGCACTAATCCTCTCTTAGTCCAGGTCTCCTGCATAGGCCTCTGGAGGCAGAGCCCCTGACCTCAACCTCAGCTAATTGGTACTTCACATTCCACAGTCTCAGAAACTGGCTTAGGGGTGGGCATTGATGAGAGGGTGGCACAATCAAAATGAGGTTCAGGACTTTTGTGGAAACTCATGGAAAGGATGCTCAGGTTTCCCTTCTTGAGCCTGAAGCCTTGTGAGCTAAGCCCTGGATGGCATCCTGCAGCGTGAGAATGAAACCGAGGACTGGAGAGGGGCTGTAATCCTGAGAGCAGTGGGGAGCTCCTGATCCAGCCTTGCCTGAAGCTGGTCTTGCTCTTGGTTCATTTATCAGTGATGAACCAAGGAATTCTTTTATGTTTTAAACCATTTGAATCAGCTTATCTGTCACTTGGGGTTGAATGAGTCATAATTTACACAAGTGTGACCACAGGATTAGGAAAGAAAAGACCAAATATAAGGAGGCATGTGTGACTGCTCACTCAGTCATATCCAACTCTCTGCGACCCTAAGGACAAAGGCCGCCAGGCTCCTCTCTCCATGGGATTCTCCAAGCAAGAATGCTGGAGTGGGTTGCCATTTCCTTCTCCAGGGCATCTTCCTGACCCAGGGATCAAACCTGCATCTCCTGTGTCTCCTGTATTAGCAGGTGGATTCTTTACTACTGTGCTACCTGGATATGTTCCCAAATGTTTACAGTATTATCTTTGGGTGGCAAGATCATGAGTTATTCTTATTCATCTCTTCATATATTTTATTTTATTTTCCTACCTTTTTTTAGCAAGCATGTTTTGTGAATAAAGAACAAACAAGTAAGGAAAACCTCCAGGAAGTACTATATTAAATACTTCTTCAGTTTGGAAAGGCAAGAGGCCGAAGGGGCCAGTTCTCAGGCCCTGTGGAAGCCATGGGTCATTGTCAGGCATGCCTGGAGGTCTGGGTCGTGGAGGCGGACCTCCTACCCAGCCCCGTAGCAGACATTTGAGGAGTTCCCCTTAAAGTTGGATGAGGAAATCCTTCTTCACACAGTGAGAAGTAAACTTAAGGCAGCTGTTCTCTCCAGAGAAGGCTCGAGTTGAAAATAGAAATGACTTCAAGTGGCTTTGAACCATTCTTGAATGGCAGTTCTGTCGCAGACTTGGAGGGAGGTGTGCTACGTGTGGGGCTGTCTCTGGCCTTGGGGTGGGGGTCAGGGAGGCCCCTAGGGGGCCAGGCCAGGACCATCTGCAAGGCTGGGTGGCAACACTGCACCTACCTGGTCTCCCACGTTAGGGTTTGGGCAAGGTGGGTGGCGGCACACTGCCCGCACCCAGCTGAGCGCCCAGCGCTCAAGAAAGCATGTGTTTTTGCACTTGCTGCATCGAGTGGCACGGAGGACAAACGGGCCACGGAGCATGGCCCAAGACTTGAGTCACTGCTGACTGTTGCCTCAGGCGCAGAGCTCCAAATGCAGGCGCTCAGTCCTGCTTATGTCTGTGCATCCAGGAAGCAGAGTGATGGCAGTAAAAAAGTTCAGATGGAGTCAGGCTGAGCCAGGGAATTCCTGTGTGTGTGAGAGAGGGAGCTTTGGAAATCATGCAGTATTATAGTCTTTCCTTAAGTGATACCTGGCACCGAGTTTTCTCAATGTGGGTTCCCTTGTCATCTAGTTCTTCTAATGGGCATCAAGGAAGCATGTTTGCAGCAATATTCCTTTGGGAGCTAATTTATGAACACTCTAGTCCTGTGTTGGAGAATTACAATGTACACTAGTGTATTAATGGCTCTGAGAGGTCTTTCAGTGAAGAAGCCTGGTTGATTGAAGGATTCCAGGACTCATTTGGTGGGGGGGAGGATCACCCACAGGCTGGAGTGAGTGAGGTGTAAGGCCAATTGTGCAGAAGGTGACTACTCCCTGAAATGTGGACAGGGGCCATCTAGAGCATGGTGGAGTTTGGGGCATGGATGTGTGGATCAGCCAGGTAGATGGGGCGATTCGGGCCCAGAGCATTAAAATCATAGGACAGACAGTAAAGATGTTGGATTTCATCCAATTTAGACACCTCACGTTATAGAGACAGCCACTGAGGTCCATAGAAGGGAGCTGAGTTACTCCTTTGTCACCAGAGTTCTCTGGGGTACACCACTGAGGCCGATGCTGGATAAGCCGGGAGGAGGAGATTCGATGGGTGTACTATCAAGGAGCCTGCCCACCCACTGGAAGCTTGGAGAACCGTGTTCACAAAGTAGGCAGGAGCCCAAGCAAGTGGGTTGCTGAGCCTGTGGCCAGATATGACCCGAAGCTGCATTATGCAGCTTCAGCTGGAGCCAGGACGCGCTAGAAACTGACCCACAGCTCTTCGTGTCACCCTCGGTGGGAGCAGCCAGTTGACTCAGCACAGGCCGTGTGCCCCTCCTCGGCTGTAAGGTCTGGGAGAACCCGTGTCTGGCTGGCTTGGCCTTTGTAGCTGAGGCCTGGAGCCTGCCTTTCTCCATGACTGGCAAAGGAAAGCAGCCCAGTCATTTGGCTCAGGGCAGAGTGAGTTTACACACCCCATCTCCTAGTTTCCACTTCACATGATTCAGTCATGTGTCCTGTAAATATTTCAAATCCTGATTTAATGAACAACATGGACCTTGACAAACTTCTACCTACCACGGTAGGATAAAAATTTGAAATCATTTAAACATTCACCTGGACTGTTCTTCCTCGCTTGTCTCCTACCCTTTCCTTAGTCTTTCCTTCCAACCTCATGATACAGTCATCACAGCAGAAATAGAAGAACAAGCAGTCACATTGATTTTGAATTTCATGGCAGAGAAAATAGTTTGAGGGGTCTCAAAGTCTTTCCTTTGGAGTATCTAAACCCTAAGTGTACAGGACTCGGGAGGACAAGGGTGTGGTAAGTTAACCATTTTTTTCCCACTTACCCAGAAGGGGGTTTCAGAAAGACTTAGATGCTGACATGGAATTCTGGCTAGGAACGGTCTTGCCATACACTTCAAGTCCCCAGACCCTGGAGTTGAGGGGGAAATAGTATACTCAGTAGTTTGGGGGCTCTGAGAACAGAGGGGGCAGGTGCCCCACTCCCTGAGACAAGTTGGGGGACTGGAAGCTTCATAGAAAAGCTTCAGCATTCAGCGAGGGGCCAGCCAAACAGGAGGGGTGGCCTGAGGGCCCAGGCTATGTCACAAGCTTGCGTCTCATTGGTATGGGGCAGCAGGAGAGCTTTGCTGATGACCTTGAGGGCCAGAAAACCCGGAGGGCCTCATGCCTGGAGAAGTGGAGATGTGACGTCAGGAGCAGGCATGGACCAACAGCACCAGAGTGGCAGAAATGAGGACTCCTCACCAGCCCATGTGGGTGTCCACGAGGGACCAATGCCCCGCTCAGCAGAGGCTGATGTGGACAGGTGACCACAGAGAACCAGACATGCTCCCCGGGTGCTCTGATGCCTGTTTCCTGACCCCAGTCAGGTACCACCATCTAGAAAAAAGAGAGGGGGGGCCCCTGAGGCAACTAAAATGGAGATTCTGCCAAAAGTAGAAGGCGGGGGGGGGGGGGTCAATGGGGAAATAAGCTTTATTTCTCATTTGAATTTGCGGTCTATGAAATTAATTCTAATACAGTTAAAACTAATCCACAATATTTTAACAGATAAATGTTTCAAGCGTCTCTTTTTTTGAATTATTACCAAACACTATGTGATGCTGGTTTTTCCTTACCCATAATCTGGATTAAAATTAAAACAATGGATGACACACTGGCACTTATTTTTTTTATATAAAATAGGGCTGACCCTGATGGCTACCTTTTGGGCTCTGCTGGGTAGTCCCACCGCAGCCCACCAGTGGCTGAGTGTCCAGGAGCGACCGGGCCCCCCCATTTAGCCCAGCCTCTTGGGCTGAACACTCCATGAGTCACTCTTCTTCCTGGTGCGGTAAACACTGGTGAGATAATGCTGATGAGAGTACACTCATCCTTTGGCATTTGTTGGGGGTTGGCTCCAGGACCCCTGTGGGTACCAAAATCCTCAGATGCTCAAGATCCTCATCGTTTGCCCTCTGTATACACAGTTTTGCATCCCAGGATAGGGAGAAACAACTAAGCATTTATTGAAAAATATTTGGGTCTAAGTGGAGAAGTGCAGTTGAAATCCATGTTGTTCAAGGGTCAGCTGTACTGTGAAAACCCCAAATCTCTGCCTGTGACTGGTCCTCCCCTGGGGGCTCGGTTTCTTTGTCTGTAAAAGTTGCTTTGCTGCTCACAGCAGTCCAGCTCTCAGGCTTCCTGCGACTGCCACGGGCGGGTGTCTTTCCATGAGCCTCTCGTTTCATCTTCGCAACAGCCCTGCCAGTTTACAGATGCTGAAAGTAGATGTACAGAGAAGGGACTTGCCAAAGGCCAGACACTTAATTCCATCGAATCTAGGACTTCACTGATGGTAAGACACACCATGACTTTATAGAAAGAAAGAAAAAGAGCTGACAATTATAACTGCAAGGGGTCGCAGATCCTAAGACCATTCGAATGTCAGGGATGTTAAAATGTGTGAAAAGGAAGCCTTAGAACTGACAGACTGCTGAGATGAGCAGACAAGGGTGCAATCCTGAGTCTGAGGGATGCAAAGCTCAAGGTCTTTACATTCGGACCAGCTGCCAAAGGTTGATGTGAGTGAGACTTGAAAGAACCACAGGACGCAAGAGGACTTCTAAGCTTTTAACGTGCGGTGCAGACGCAGGAATCGTCACCAGGAGGGACGTGCCAACAGCTGGAGTGGAATAAATCCCCGGCTCTTACGGAAGTCACCTCGTTTAGACAGATTTTCAGTGAATTGGAATTGGGGTGGGATTTGGGTGGAATTTGGTTACAACGCCAAAAGCTGATTCTAGCCTAGGCGTCTGATACAGTGTTATGAGTCAACACATCCAAGAACATCTTGGCTTACCCCAGACCCAATTCCCTACAGGGGCTAGACTCCAGATTTGTTGGAAAAATAAGAAGTCTTTTGGTTGACGCAACAGACCAGGATGAAGTTCAGAAGATCAAGAGTGCCTGGACTCCCCCAGGCTCTGCCCTGCCCTGAGTCTGTGGTTGCAGGAGGCACTGGGGTCTGCATCTCACCAGCCCCTCTCCTTGGGTAGGGCAAGTCCCACCTCCCTGGGGCCCACTTTATTAAACATTTTTATTTTATTTATTTTTGACTGCCCTGGGTCTTTTTGTTGCGTACTGGTTTTCTCTAGTTGCAGTGAGCTGGGCTGCTCTCTAGTTGTCCTACAAGGAAGTGGCTTCTCCTCTTGCAGAGCACAGGTTCCAGGGTGTGCAGGCTTCAGTAGTTGCAGCTCTTGGGCGCGGTAGTTGTGGTACACGGGCTTAGTTGCTCTGAGGCATGTGGAATCTTCCTGGACCAGGGAACAAACTTGTGTCCCCTGCATTGGCAGGCAGATTCTTAACCACTGGACCACCAGGGGAGTCCTAGAGCCCACTCTTGACTGGGGATGTGTTTGGATCAAATGGAAGGTCAAGCATCCATGGACCCTGAAAACTGCCTTTGCTGTGAAACCCTCGCCCAAATTAGATCTTTCCCCTAGACAGAGCCTGAGTTCCCAAGGCTTGGGACACTGGGATCTAGACCTTGAATTGCTTCTCAGGGCGTACCAAGTCTGCATCTGGGCCTGTCCTTTCCTGGCTCCCTTGCCTCCTCTGCCATTTTCCCAGGTAACCATTTGTCACAAGTTACTGTTAACACACTTGGGCATCACCTGTGCCAGCTCTTTAGGGAGCTAATTTTATCAGTTCTGCTCAACACTCTAAAGTAGAAATTATCTTCCCATTTTATTTTTTTTTTGGCCAGACAATGAATGATGTGGGATCTTAGTTCCTTGACCAGGGATTGAACCCTTGGCCCCTGCATCCCTGCATTGGAAGCCCAGAATTTTAAGCATTGGACCAGCAGGAAAATCTCTCATACCCATTTTAAAGATAGAAAACTTGAGACTCAGCAAAGCCAAGAAATAAGACATCCAAGGCCACACAGCCCCTTAATAAGAGAGGTCCTAGCCAAGTCTCTACATTATGCTGAGAACAATGCCTAAATCAGCAGAGGCGCTCAGCTACTTGTTAGATGACAGAGTGAAAACTCCCTGATTATGATGATGCTTAGAATTTTGCTGTGAACTAATTGTTATTTAATTTTATTCATCTAAGCACCTGCTTTTGCGCCCAGCATGGACCTACAGATGAAGTGGGTTCTGGGCAACTGAGGTTGTAACATATACACACACACACACCCCCCATCCTCCCTTAATGACCCGCCTGCAATTGATCTACTGCTAAGTAGCATTTCGTGTACTGGGGAGCTTCTATTTCCACACTAGCAGCAAATTTGACCTTTGTGTCAGCTGCCAGCTGCTTATAATTCTGACAGATGCAAGCACATTTCTGGGAAGCTGTAGCCTCTCAGGACCTCACAGATCAACAGGCAACGCTGGCGGCTTTGGTAAGATTGATCGGCCCGTGAGAATCCCATTTACAGCCCGAACGGAGCCTCGGTTTACCGTGGCCTGGGCTCTGATGACTTCGACAGCTCCCTTCTAAATCTGTCAGCCGGGGCTGGTGGCGATATTAAAGAACACTCTATTTATACGAAGCAGCAATTAGAGGAATGCTCGCCAGTGGGGCACCGCTTCCAAGTAAATCCCCGGCCTTCCAAATGGTGTCATGCTTGTGGTTATTTTAATCCGCTTGGAATTTCAGGGATATTAATGTGACGGGCCATCGCGGAGGATTAGCCAGGTTTATTTCTGCTGACATTTCAGAGAGCACACTCAGGTTCCCAAGACGGCCGCTCCTCCCTCCAGGCACATCCACTTCACCAGGGCGGAGGAGGGGCTGTGCCAGGGGACGGAGAGGCAACTGCAGAGATGTGGAAGCTCCCCAGTCCTGCTGCCCATCGGTTTATTCCTTCCCCTGCCTCCCTTCTTTTCCTGGGGCACCCCCCATTTTCTGCCCACCTCCCTTTGGGCCCCCCACTCTCATGTCCTTCTGTTCTTTTTTTATTCTCTCTAGGAAGTCAAGGTGTATCTGAGATGGTCTTTCAGACATGAGTGTCAGGGTCCCATTTGACAGTTAATGGGGCACTGGTTATAATAACTTGACCTAGGAATGGGGTTGCCAGATATTGGGTTGGCCAATTAGTTAGTGGGATTTTTTCATAAGATGTAATGGGGAATAAAAAAGCAACAATCTTTTTGGTCAACCCAACAAACTGTGGCATGCTCACTTAAATATAGAGTTCAGATAAGCCCCTAAGACCATTTTTCAGTATATGTTCCACACAATATTTTGAGACATGCTTATAACCCCCCAAAATTAATTATTTATCTGAAATTATTTCACAGAGTGCCCTGAATTTTTATTTATTTATTTTTTTATTAGTTGGAGGCCAATCACTTCACAACATTTCAGTGGGTTTTGTCATACATTGATAGGAATCAGCCATGGATTTACACGTCTTCCCCATCCCAATCCCCGCTCCCAGCCCTGAATTTTTATTTGCTAAATCTGGCAAGTCTGTATGGAGAGGGTGGGTATCAGGTAGAGAAACCACTGCTGGACCAAAAAGTGTCACACCTTAATGCAGGGGCTGGACTTGTCCTTGGTCTCAATCACCTTGTTAGAAATATTTCCATACCAGCTAGGAAAGTTCCTCATCTCCCTGAGGTCCTCCCAGGACCCTCCCAGATGTTCCCCACAGGGCGTCTGTTAGAGCCCCCAGGGCCCTCGGAATCCTCTTAACTCTGATTTTTTTTCCTGCTACACTGTAGGTCTCCTGAGGGCACAGACCAGGCCTTCTTTCACTTTAAATCCTCAGGTCCTGACAGGTGCAACATTTGGAGACAGTCAATAAATATTTATTGAATGAATGGATGGATGAGTAAAAGCAGATTTTACTCCAGTAACAATGACATCACCTATCAAAGCATTTTGGGAACCCTTTTTAATTTAATGATGAACTAACTTAGAAGAGCAGGCTGCTGGTGCTGCTTATGAACTCTTCAGTTGCAAGATTGTAGGGAACGTCTGGGAGGGTCCTGGGAGGCCCTCAGGGAGATGAATTGGTATGGAAATATTTCAATGTTTTAGCCATAAGCCTGGCTGCACTGCCAGGGAATGAAGGAAATGAATGGCAACCCACTCTAGTATTCATGCCTGGAGAATTCCATGGGCAGAGGAGCTTGGCTGGCTACAGTCCATGGGGTTGCAGAGAGACAGACACGACTGAGAGGCTAACCCTTTCAGACACTTTCATAGGCTGCATTGTTGTATACAGCAGCTGAATATTAGTGCTTACTTGTTCTGGAAACAGAAATATTCTCACATACACCCCCCCCAGCCCCGACAGGTAAGCAAACTGAGACACAGAGAGGTTAAGAAGATTTTCACTGGACTCACAGCTCAAGCTGCAGTGCTAGGTTTGAATACAGGCAGCCTGGTCACAGCCTCCATGCCAGAAACTCTTTCCCAATGATTTCTGCCCGTTTATTATGTTAACATACCTATTTGTTGTTGTTTAGTCTCCAAGTTATATCCGACTCTGCCACTCCATGGACTATAGCTTGCCAAGTTCCTGTCTGTGGGATTTCACAGACAAGAATACTGGAGGAAACGGAGTTGCCATTTCCTTCTCCAGGGGACCTTCCCAATCGATGGATCAAACACTCGCCTCCTGTGTTGGCTGGTGGATTCTATACCGCTGAGCCACCCAGGAAGCCGAACACACCTATGCTTCCAGGCAGAGTCTAAACACTTCATTGTTTACATGTGGTCTGTCTGGGTCTGCTCTGGTTGCTGTAACAAAACACCATGGACTCTGTGTCCTCAACAGCAGAGGAGTTTTGCTCAGTTCTGGAGGATGGAAATCTAAGATTAACCTGCCAGTTGATTCAGTTCCTGGTGAGAACTATCTTCCTGGGTGGGGGAATGACTTCTTGCTGTGTCTTCCCGCACATGGCAGGCAGGAAGAGAGAAGGAGAGAGGGTTCTCTATGTGTCTTCTTCTAAGAGGACTAATCCTATCACAGGGGCTTTGCCCTCCAGATCTCATCTAAACAATCATTCCCTAAAGGTCCCATCTCCAGATACCATCACAGTGGGGGTTAGGGTTTCAGCACATGAATTTGGGGAGGACTATAAGCGTTCTAGAACCCAGTCCACACAACAGCTCTATGAAATAGGTCCTCTTGTTAGTCCCATTTTACAGATAAGAAGTCAGACCAACCTGAGGCTAAGTTACTGGGCTAAGGTCATGCAACCGATTTGGGGGGTAGGAGCTATTGTTGAGACAGATCTCTAGGTATTTGCATATTCAACTCTCTGGTCCTCTCCACTCAGACATCACCTCCTCCAGGAAGCCTTCCAGGACACCCAGACTGACAGCTCCCCGTCAGTTTCTGCAGCTGTTTCTGCAGCACTGCCTGCATCCCTGTTGAGTTAGGATTGCCTGGTAACTTGGTGCCCATCCCCACTCCCCACTGGATTTCAACGTCTTTCCCTTTGCTGTGTCTCCAGTCACCATTCTTGTCACAAGATAGATGCCTTGCCTATATCTATCCAGAGGATGTCTCCAAAACCCGCGTTCTCCTCTGCCATCAGGACCCAGACAGCCTGGCAGACCAGCGAGGATGAACCTATGGGCTGGGACATGGACCACCCCCCTATTAAGCCAGGCCTTCCAGGGTGAGAATTGCTTGGCTTTCTGTGACTTGCACTGTGGCTGGGATGCTAGGAACCCTGCAAAAGCCCACCTGAGCCTGGGGAAATATAAAAGTCAGAGGGTTTTATTGCCCTTTTAGGAGTCTTTAGACAGTTCCTTCTGGAAATAATTTTAGACATCAACAAAAGCCTAGAGGTATCCAGAGCTTGGCAAGGGACAGAGAGGGAGGCAGGCCTGGCCTCCGCGATCAGCTGCTCCACCCAAGCGTCAGGCCAGGAGGAAGTTTATTAGGCTCTGGCTCCCCATCTTGGAGACCTGCTCATAACTGTCCCCAACTTTGTTCCTTGGGCTGAGTGCCCGTTCCTCCAGAGTGGGCCGTGGAGGGAGAGGTGGATATGGAGCATTTATCTGAACTCACGCAGGGTGTGTGTGCTTGGACGGGCTGGAGGCTACTGATGGAGAAAACACTGATGTTCGCTAGCAGCCTGGGTTTGAGACCCAGATCTGCCACTTCCTTGTCTAGCACTTGTGAGCAAGTCTTGACCCTCCAAGTCTTTGTTCCCTCATCGCTTAAACAGGGATCATAGTATCAGAGGGTAACGATGCAGGTTGTCAGAGAGTGGAACTTGGGAAGTGTCTGGATAACTCAGGCATACTGCTGACAGAGTTCCTCAGGCTATGCTTGAGGGTCTAAACAAACTCAGACCTTGGCATCAAGAATAATAAAAATGTGAACTTCAGCCATACCTTTTAGAGTCTATACCCTAATATGGCTTTACAACCCTGGGAGCATTTCAGGCATCGTGTGCTGAGCTGGGAGTGGGTGGGGTGGGGTGGGGGCAGACAGGTGGGACAGAAGCCATCAGAGACTTCTCCTTCTGATGCAGGATAATGGGGGCCTGGAAAGATGCTGCAGGGGGAGGTGGGACTGGGGGGATGTTAAGGACCGAGGACCGATTCTGGGAGGTGGGACCGGACAGCACAGGGCATCCTATTTGTCAGCAGGAAATTATTTTCCATTTCCTAGAATTTTGTAGAGGGTGAGGGATGGGGAGTTGAGAAGTGGAGTTGAGGCCCCCAATTCTCCACAGGCCCTGGGAAGAGCGCCCTCAGATGGAGGGACACTCAGGCAGCTCTGAAACCATGTCCTTTGTGTCTGTCAACCCTGGCTTTCTTGCCCAGAAATCTCCCTGCTTTGTTTATCACAGTGAGCCTATTAAGTGTTGTCTTGGATATCTCTGTCAATACTCCTTTATTTTCCATCCACTAAACAAGCATAGCTTCCCAGGTGGCTCAGTGGTGAAGAGTCTACCTACCAATGCAGGAGATGTGAGTTCAATCCCTGAGTTGGGAAGATCCCCTGGAGAAGGAAATGGAAACCCACTCCAGTATTCTTGCCTGGAAAATCCCATGGAAAGAGGAACCTGGCGGGTTACAATCCATGGGGTCGCAAAGGAGTCAGACATGATTTAGCAACTAAACAACAACAAAAACAAGCCCATGTTTTAGAGAGCTGAGAATACCACTCCTAAGACCTCATCATCTGGCTTAATTTCCGTGTGTGTGTGTATATAAATATATATAATTTTTAGAAACTTTTCTCATGAGAGGGAAGGCCTATTGACTTTTACTCTTGGATAGATGCTTCTATTCAGAAAGAGATGAGGTTGGTCTTCTTTCTCCCCATCCTCAACTCTGCCAGAGGCTGCGGGGCAGGCTCCTTGTGCAGACGGACCTGCCCTGCCCAGGGCCACGTGACGTGCCTAGTGCCCTGTGCATGGGCCAAGGGCCCCAAGCCCCGGTGCTGGGCCCCTTGACCTCTAGTCAGAGCCGACACCTCTGGAGATCATCCGGCTTCTGTCCTCAGAGGAGGAGGGGAGGAGGTGGTCTTTCTCCCGCTCCCTCTGTCTCCCCCTGCCCATCCCCCCTTCCCCCACCCCCACCCCCCACAACCTCTCAGGGCCAGCCTTGCTCTGAGTGCCGGCTGGAGGGAGGGCGCCAAGCCACACATTCAAGGGGTCCCAGGATATCACTGGCTTCCCTTTGAAATCCTTCAGCTGGCGAATGTTCTCAATAAAGCCAGACTGGGATTGGAGCACAAGCCTTCAGTAACACTTAGCTCATGAGTGAAACCAGACAGAGGGTAATGCTATTGGTTCCACGTGGGGAATCTGGATTTTAAATCAATTTGAAATCCCATTTGGAGAATTTCTTCTGGGTGGAAATTTGAGCTCTGCCTTTGAGAGAGTGAGGTTAGGTTGACCCACAGAGGCCAGGAATGACTTCGATAGGAAGCCACCCGTGGGATGGAAAAAGCTCGCAGGAGCTCAGAGTAAGGGGGGAAAAGTCCAGCGAGGATGGAATCCAGTCTGGAAGACTGGCATAGGGCTGCACCAGGTCAACGTGGGCTCAAATTCCAACACAAATACTGGAAAGAAAGTGTTTACTACCTCAGAGCTCAGCTGAGAGTCTAGAAGAGGAAAGGAAGCAGTAAGAAAGAAAAAACGAAGGGGACGTGCCCCTTCTCTGACACCACATGCACTATGTAAACTGACTGCATTAACTCCTGGAGGAGTGAGTGTGCATGTGTGTGTGACTATACCTGTGCTCAACAATTGTTCATTTGTACTGTTCTGTGCTTAGTTGTGTGTGTCTGACTCTTTGCAACCCCACGGACTGTAGCCCACCAGGCTCCTCTGTCCATGGGGATTCTCTAGGCAAGAACACTGGAGTGGGTTGCCATGCCCTCCCTGCAGGGGATCTTCCCAACCCAGGGATCGAACCCAGGTCTCCCGCACTGCAGGCGGATTCTTTGCCAGCTGAGCTACCAGGGAAGTCCCATTTGTATTGTATCCACCGATAAACCTTCACATTAGTTAAATATCCATTATCTCACAGCCCTACAATGGGCCTCTTCACCTCCCGGGATTCTGTTTCACCATCTGTCCAATATAGATAATAAAAATAGTTTCTCCCAGTCCAGAATCCACATCGAGGGAGGAAACAGGCAGGGTGTTAGAATCTATAGCCACGGATCAAATCCAGTGCTAACACGGACCAGCTGTGTGAAACACTTCCCTCAGTCATCCGGCAAGTCTAACTTCACACCTCTCTGGCTCTCAGTTTTCCCGTACATAGAATGGGTCAAAGCCAGGAGCACACGCCGTGGGGCGTTTGCTGAAGGTACCCAGCGCAGTGGTTTCTGTCCCGCAGCCACCCAGGCCGGCACAGCTAACAGCGAAGAGCTCGGACAGAGGGGAGTCTTAGGAAGGACAAAGGCAGCCTACACCCTCTTTTCTAGGGATCCACTCTGTGGGTTTGTTGGTGAAAAGGATGAACTAGGGAGTCAAAGACGAGGTTCTTGCACTGCATAGCAAACACAGCCAATATTTTATAATGACTTTAAATGGAGTATTGCTGTTGCTCGGTCTTGTCCGACTGTTTGTGACCCCATGGATTGTAGCCCACTAGGCTCCTCTGTCCATGGGATTTCCCAGGCAAGATTACTAGAGTGGGTTGCCATTTCCTTCATCAGGGTATCTTCCCAACCCAGGGACTGAACCTGTATCTCCTGCATTGGCGGGAGGGTTCTTCTTTACCACTGAGCCACCAGGGAAGCCCTTAAATGGAGTATAATCTATAAAAATATTGAATTATGTTGTACACCTAATATTGTAAACCAGATATTACAATTAGAAAAAAAACAGAAAAAGGTTTAGATGTCCCACCTTCTGTCTCTATGACTGCTTTGGGCAAGTCTCCTAATCGTTCTGGGCCTCAGTTTTCCTATCAACAGAGTGGAACCAGGCACATCTCTATGTCCTGGGAAAGCTTGGAACAGGGCCAGACGTGAAACTTGCCACTGATACTCTTCGATTAGGTTCTGTCTTAACACCTGCCACCATAAATAGAGGCTCAAAATATGGGGGAAAATGGCTGGGTCTCTGGATTTGGTGACAAGTGATGCCCTGAAACACGTGACACCCTCCCTTGGCGCAGTATAGGGAACACGGTGAAACTTTAAACGAAGTTTGGCTACACACAGCGTGATTAAGTGCTCGAGGCAGGTCCTTCTCTCTTTCCTCCTGGAAAGCTTCACAAATCTAGCCAAACAGCTTACATGATCATTACAGTGCATTGACATCCAACGCTGTTCCCATTAAATGCATTCATCAGCTTGTAAACATTCAATAAAAGCCCTTTGGATAGCTTCTCACTCCTCACCTCCTCCTCCCTGGGTTCCCTATCAAAAGACACCCCCAACTTTCCTTGCAGTTGTCAAAGACCTCCCCCAGATCCCGCCAGACTATCACTAGGCTGGCGTTTCTGCCACATGGAGAAACTGTCTTCAGAAAGATATAAATAGGGCTAATTTAAATATCTTTATGACCGTGGTTCCACCAAGGACCGAGGAACAAGATAAAGAGATTCCTGAGACTTTCTTTAAAAGTGACTTCATGTCTTAGTTATCTCCTCTTTGAGAGCAAATGCCTTTCAATTATGCCTCGCCTGCAAGCAGGAGACATGGAATTTATGCTCAAAATTTCCCGCATTCACCAGTGATTCAGGTTTGTTTGTGCCATCGACAAATCTTTGTGCTGGCATTGCTGATGTGCAGAGAACATGGTTTAATTTCACATAGAAAAGCTCCCCATTCAGCATGACTTTCCAGGTGTGCTGTAGCACAAAGGGCTTCATGTTCCGGTAATTTGTTATTGAAACTCAAAGTCAGTCATATGGCTTCTGAGGCCCCCTCTGCCTGCCGTGTTCATCCCCACTCTACCTGAATGCCGCGTCGCTGTGGAGGCAGGGCATGGAGGTCAATGCCAGAACTCCCGGGCCACTGGCTAGTTGAGGTGCACTTGGGCAAAGTGCCTGACCTGCCCACAGGGTCGCTCTGGGATGAAACAGAAGTGGATGCTGTCCTGGGAACTGTGCAGCGCTGCACAGATGAAAGCTTTCTCCATCTCATCTGCCCACTGTCTACTCCTGTCTGCTTGTTTCTCTGATGTTTTAGTCTGCATCGCAGCTAACACTCACACCAAGCAAGAACTGAAGGACTTCTGGACTGTTCTTTCTGTCTAAAGAAGCACATAGTAGTTTGTGTTACCCATAGTTTTTCCTGGTGGTTCAGTGGTGAAGGACCCTCCTGCTAATGCAGCACCTGCAAGTTCGATCCCTGGGTGGGGAAGATCCCCAGAGAAGGAAATGGGAACCCACTCCAGTACTCTTGCCTGGAAAATCCCGTGGACAGAGGAGCCTGGTGGGCTGCAGTCCGCGGGGCCACAAAGAGTTGGACACGACACAGTGACTAAACACCAGCGCCAGTTTTTCCTAGAGGTTTGGTTTGTGCTTCATTTGCCTCAAGGGCTTCAGGGACCCATGGGAGTGAATGAAAGAAAACTTCTGGTTAGTTTGGCCGCCCCTGGAGGACCAGGGCCTGGGGGAGAAAGTCCCTCAACCTGCTGAGGAAAGGGAGAGACTCCAAGGTTGGCTTGAAGAATATTACTCCCAACTAAGGATTAGTTAGATGAAAGCTCAGAATTCTGCTGGTCTCTAGGAGGAGACAAGGAAACCTCTGGTTTCTGTCGGGGAAGCCCCGATTCTACCTGCTGAACCCTTGGCAACAAGAGTTCTGTACTTCCCTGATAGAACTTGGGTAGTGATGGCAAGGTGAGCTTCCTGTCCCCGTGGCACAGATGACTGGAATGCAGAGAAAACTCTGACCCTCTGAAGAGGCTGGACTGGCTGGTTCACATTACTGACTAGCAGGTGTGTTGACAAACTTCCTAGAACATTTCCAGGGTGAGAAAGTTGTGGGGGGGAAGAAGACTCCTAATGTGAAGAATAGCTAATAATTCAGGCATTTGAAATACACATGTCTATCCTCTTCATACTGTTCATGGGGTTCTCCTTATTGCCAAATTCTGACTTAAATTGAAGAAAGTAGGGAAAACCACTAGACCATTCAGGTATGAACTAAATCAAATCCCTTATGATTATACAGTGGAAGTGAGAAATAGATTTAAGGGACTAGATCTGATAAAGTGCCTGATGAACTATGGACGGAGGTTCGTGACATTGTACAGGAGACAGGGATCAAGACCATTCCCACAGAAAAGAAATGCAAAAAAGCAAAATGGTTGTCTGAGGAGGCTTTACAAATAGCTGTGAAAAGAAGAGAAGCGAAAAACAAAGGAGAAAAGGAAAGATATTTCCATTTGAATGCAGAGTTCCAAAGAATAGTAAGGAGAGATAAGAAAGTCTTCCTCAGTGATCAATGCAAAGAAATAGAGGAAAACAACAGAATGGGAAAGACTAGCGATCTCTCCAAGAAAACTAGAGATACCAAGGGAACATTTCATGAAAAGAGGGGTTCGATAAAGGACAGAAATGGTATGGACCTAATAACAGAAGCAGACGATATTAAGAAGAGGTGGCAAGAATACACAGAAGAACTGTACAAAAAAGATCTTCATGACCCAAATAATCACAATGGTGTGATCACTCACCTAGAGCCAGACATCCTGGAAAGTGAAGTCAAGTGGGCCTTAGAAAGCATCACTTACCAACAAAGCTAGTGGAGGTGATGGAGTTCCAGTTGAGCTATTTCAAATCCTGAAAGATGATGCTGTGACAGTGCTGCACTCAATATGCTAGCAAATTTGGAAAACTCAGCAGTGGCCACAGGACTGGAAAAGGTCGGTTTTCATTGCAATCCCAAAGAGAGGCAATGCCAAAGAATGCTCAAACTACCGCACAATTGCACTCATTTCACATGCTAGTAAAGTAATGCTCAAAATTCTCCAAGCCAGGCTTCAGCAATACGTGAACTGTGATCGTCCAGATGTTCAAGCTGGTTTTAGAAAAGGCAGAGGAACCAGAGATCAAATTGTCAACATCCACTGGATCATCAAAAAGGCAAGAGAGTTCCAGAAAAACATTATTTCTGCTTTATTGATTATGCTAAAGCCTTTGACTGTGTGGATCACAACTAATTGTGGAAAATTCCTCAAGAGATGGGAATACCAGACCACCTGACCTGCCTCTTGAGAAACTTGTATGCAGGTCAGGAAGCAACAGTTAGAACTGGACATGGAACAACAGACTGGTTCCAAATAGGGAAAGGAGTACGTGAAGGTTGTATATTGTCACCCTGCTTATTTAACTCATATGCAGAGTACATCATGAGAAACTCTGGGCTGGAAGAAGCACAAGCTGATATCAAGATTGCCGGGAGAAATATCAGTAACTTCAGATATGCAGATGACACCACCCTTATGGCAGAAAGTAAAGAGGAACTAAAAAGCCTCTTGATGAAAGTGAAAGAGGAGAGTGAAAAAGTTGGCTTAAAGCTCAACATTCAGAAAACTAAGATCACGGCATCTGGTCCCATCACTTCATGGCAAATAGATTGGGAAACAGTGGAAACAGTGTCAGATTTTATTTTTTTGGGCTCCAAAATCACTGCAGGTGGTGATTGTAGCAATGAAATTAAAAGACACTTACTCCTTGGAAGGAAAGTTATGACCAACCTAGATAGCATATTAAAAAGCAGAAACATTACTTTGCCAACAAAGGTCCGTCTAGTCAAGGCTATGATTTTTCCAGCGGTCTTGTATGGATGTGAGAGTTGGACTGTGAAGAAAGCTGAGCACTGAAGAATTGATGCTGTTGAACTATGGTGTTGGAGAAGACCCTTGAGAGTCCCTTGGACTGCAAGGAGATCCAACCAGTCCATCCTAAAGGAGATCAGTCCTGGGTGTTCATTGGAAAGACTGATGCTGAAGCTGAAACTCCAATACTTTGGCCACCTCATGTGAAGAGTTGACTCATTGGAAAAGACCCTGATGCTGGGAGGGATTGGGGACAGGAGGAGAAGGGGACGACATGGGATGAGATGGCTGGATGGCATCGCTGACTCGATGGACATGAGTTTGAGTAGACTCCGGGAGTTGGTGAGGACAGGGAGGCCTGGCATGCTGCCATTCATGGGGTTGTAGATAGTCAGATATGACTGAGTGACTGAACTGATCATCTTCATATGAGTCCCGTGAGCTAATCATTTTTAACCTCACTGTGCTCAAGCTTGCAGCTCAGAGTGATGAAATGACTTTCCCAGGGTCGCATGACAGGACAGACAAGATCCATAGCAGGGCCTTTGCCAGGATTCTACACTAGCCATCTACTCCAGTTGGTTGTCATTGTGGCCGGTGTGGCTACACTTTGGGCATCGAGGGACAGCTGAGGGGCTGGGTTGTGGCATGGGGCAAGCTGTCCCACAAAGCCAAGTGAAAGCCCTGCTGAGCCCTTGCAGATATCCCACCTGGAGGCTGTGTTGAAACAGGGCACTCAGCCTACATCACACAGGTACAGAGAAGGGTGAGCTGCAGGCAGGGGTGTGTGGACCTGGCTCCCAGCAGCAGAGGCCTGAGCCTTGTGAATTGTTGCTTAGTTGCTAAAAGTCATGCCCACCAGCCCTCCAGGCCCCTTCTGTCCATGAGATGTCCCAGTTAAGAGAACTGGAGTGAGTTGTCATTTCCTTCTCCACCATCCTGGGGCCCTCACACCCCAAGCACAAACCCTGGCAGGACCCAGCATCTTGTGGGAGCAGAACCTGAGGCTGCTGGTTGCTGCCTCCAGCCTGGGCTCGGGGCCTGAGCGAGGAGAGGGGCAGGGACTCTGGCCTCCCACACTCCTGTCTTTACAGTGAGGAGAGCCCTGCACGATCAACAGAACCTTTACTGAGAATCACCCCTACAGGAACTTAAAGATCATTTTCCGAGCCCCTGACACGGGTATATTGTGTACTTGAGGGGGTTCCCAATAACAAGAGATGAGGAAGATGGATCTCCCCTCAGCCACTCACACGCATCCTGGGGAGAGGGGCGAGAAGGAGGATGTGTGCGAATGGTGCCGGAGAGAGGCCCTCATGGGGGCTTTTGGAATGCATCACAAGCAGTGGGAACAAAACAGGAGATGGTGTCAGGGCCCAGAGACATGGCTTGAGCCTCATCTCTGCCTGGATGTAGCTCCTACAACCTTGTTATTTTATCTCAGAGTCGTGTCTGACTCCTTGCGACCCCTGAACAGGCTCCTCTGTCCATGGGATTTCCCGGGCAAGAATACTGGAATGGGTTGCCATTTCCTCCTCCAGGGGATCTTTCAGATCCAGGGATCAAACCCTCGTCTTCTGTGTCTCCTGCATTGGCAGGCAGATTCCTCACCCCTGAGCCACCTGGGAAGCCCCTCTTATAACCTTAAGAAGTCACTTTAAACTCTTCTGTGCTCCGTTTTCCAGTCTGTCAATGATGGTTTTCAATTAGGACAGAGGCTTTCAAACGTGTGATGGGCTTAGCTGCACATGCTTTGGGAGGCAGAAGGGCCTATCAGCTGATGTCATTGCTGATCTGAAGGCAGGAGCCTCCCTGCTCCTGAAAACCTGGTCTACAAAACTGTGGGGGAGAGGGTCTAATGAGGGGCCGAGGCAGTCCAAACATCCCGAATTCCTGAATCCTCCCAGCAGGGATGATGCAGTTTCAGTGGTACCTGGAGTGTCAACCAGCTTCCCACTCTGCCTCGTGTGGTTATATTGCCTTGGCCTTGGGGATCAGGTAAGGATCTTTGGGTGCAAATAATGAAAATGGCTCTGGGTGACGTAAGACAAAAGGAAGACTTGGGGGCACCACAGATTTGAAAGAGGTGCAGAACCTCTGGATCTCAATTGTTTTGGAGGCTTCAGAAGAGGAAGGTGGTAGAACATCTCTGAGTGTTGCCCCCGATGTGCCTTGACCACAAACAGCCACCAATCTCTGTGGCTCTTGCTCAGATTCAGGTCCCCACAAGAGAGAATGTGATTGGTCCAGCAGGGCCGGGTGTTCGCGCCTGACCCAGTCAACTTTAGTCAGGGCTGTGGGATGCCACTTGCCTATCTTGGGAGGATTCAGAGAAAGAGAAGTCCTGGTATCATGGCAGCATTATCGGTGGCTGGATATACTGGTATATATACTGGATATATAGCCCCAGTTATACTGTCCATTTCTGGAAGATACAAGTCACGGCTGAAATCTATGTTTTAAAATGCCTCTCCCAGAGCAAAACAAATTGCTCTAAGTCCAAAATACAGGCACAGGGGCTCTAGAGACTTGGTTTCGGGGGTGTGGGAACATCTCTTTCTCTGTTTCCACAATTGCAAAAACCTACCAACTTAAAGTATGATGTGGGCAGAGCAATTTCATCCATTTTATAGACAGACCAGTCGAAACATACCCGTCTCTGGTCCTGGGAGTAGTGAATTTGAAAAATCTGAGTGTGCCTTTGAAGGAGGAGGAAAGGTGTGTATATGGCATCTACAGAACCTAAAAGCATATCCAGACAGGCACCAAAAAGAAGAAATGACAATTATTTGAATGTTTGCCACTTTAAATGTCCTGTATTAATAAGAATAATAATAAACCAATGGTTCAGGGATTTCTAATTTTCTCTTGCTCTCAAAAATTAGCATATTTTTTTCCATTTTCCTAAATTGCTACCTTTTAGATAATGTGTATATAATTACTGAATGCTCCCTGATTCCACCCAAACTCACTCTTTGTTAGGCTGGCTGACTTTGCCTGTATGCTGTCAGATGCTGGTGAGATTTTTTAAAGCACTGTTATGATTGATGTAATTAAATCGAGACAAGGCTTCCATCTTGCTTTTTTTCCCTCTTTCCTTGCCTTCCTCCCCTCCCCATTGCGGCAGAGTTGAGAGAGAAAGAGAGCATGAGTTGTCTTTGATTTGTTGGAACCGCTTTAGCAGGAGGCGCAGTGTCTGCTTTTCGCTCAAAGAACTTAATAAAACACCCAGAGCAAACTTCAGGCTGAATTGTTCTCGTCAATTACTGGTGCGGCCTCGGGTTTCTCCTTGTTAATTGCCTTGAGCAGGGAAGCCTCACTCAGTGCACAGTGTACCCAAGCATGTATGGAGTTTAATGAATCATAGTAACTCTGCACTCCAAGCAATTAGGTAAATCTAGCTGTTAGTTAGTGAGGCATAAAATAAATTTAATCTCTCTTCTAAAAAATCAATTATAGTGCTGTAATGTATAATTCAATTTGGGTCATGCTACATAAATTTTCTGTTTTTAGTATGTTTTTAAACTGGTGGTTATTAGATTTTGCAAGCTGTGTGTGTGTGGTGTGTTTGTGTGTGTGTGTATGTGTGTGTAGGCTGGAGGATGGGAGAAAGGGACAACTCAGTCTGGATTTATTAAGCAAATGGTGTCTCACAGGGTCTCTGCCCATTTGATTCAATGTTTTACTTGAGTACCTACTGTGTGCCAAGTCTCATGGAAGATAGAGGGGGAGTAACAAACATCTGCCCTCACAGAGCTTACAGTCTAGTTGATAGTGCAAAACCAAACCAAACAGAAAGTGAGAAAATAATGTGATGCTGGATGACACCCACACGGGAAAGGGTTGTTGGAGAAAGAATTGGGGATACCTGGGCTTCCCTGGTGTCGCAGAGGCAAAGAATCCACCTGCCAATGCAGGAGACGTGGGTTCCATCCCTACGTGGGGAAGATCCCCTGGAAAAGGGAGTGGCAACCCACTCCAGTATTCTTGCCTGGGAAATCCCATGGACAGAGGAGCCTGGCAGGCTATAGTTCATGGGGTTGCAAGGAGTAGGACACGACTGAGTGACTAAACATCACCACCACCAATGTGGATGTTTGGGCTCTATTTTTAACTCTGCTACTGACCAGCTGGTGGCCTCAGGGAAGTCACCACCTGTCGGAGCCTCAGTTTTCTTATCTGTAAAATGGGACCTGATAGCCCCTTTCCCTCAGGTTTTTGAGATGGATCTGGGTGATACTGGCTGGGAAAACACTCTGTAGTATCTTAAGTCTGCTGTCAAGCTAGAGAAAAGAGGATGTCAATATCTGGCCTCCTCAGTTCCCTGCAAGTGGCCAGAGACAGGGACCATATCTTACTTTCTCTGGCATTGTTCTCAGCCCCAGCCCTAGCCTGGCTTGCAGAGAGAAAGTGGAGGACAGGTGGATGGTAGAGATCTGGGTGGGCTGCCAAGTGAATATCTGGAGAGTAACCAGACAGGCATCCGTCCTAGGCCACTTTGCATCAGGCGCCATGCTCATCAACCTGACCCTCAGAGTAACACCGCATGGACAGCCCTAGTTTCAGGCAAGGAACCTGATTCTCAGAGGTTTAGCCATTTACTTAAGGCCTTATGCTAAGAAAGCAGCAACATAGATATTTGAACCCCTTCTTTCTTCCCCTATTCTGCTTTGTCTATCCCACATGGATGATAGGCACAGGTAGGAAAGATGGCACTTACATTCCAGAGCTTTGCTGAAGTCCTGAGCCTAGAAGCCAAGGTCCAGAAAGCTCTCCATCCCCCTCCACCAGCTTCTGCCTCTGTCTGCCCATTTGATTCTGTTAATGGAATTCTTAGGAAAAATTACACACCGTTACATTTCCTTGCTAATCTCCCGGCAACAGCCATGGTATGAACATTATTAAAATAGTAAGACTCCATCCCAGCTGCCTCTTTCCAATTTTCTTGCTTCCAGGGGGGTGCTCAGCAAGGCAGCGAGCAGGCTTACCTACCGAGCACTTGTTCATGGAGAGGCAGAGCCCAGCTTTCGAACCCAGAGCTCCTAAGATGCCTGGGGGCACGTGGGCACGTGCAGCATGGGAGCAAGGGATGGAGGTGTGGGGATTGGTGAGAAGTGGGATTCTCAGCCTGGGTTCGGCCAGGCTGCTGGGAGGCCCTGAGCAGATCACCTTCCCTCTCTGGGCCTCCATTATCTCCAAGGCCTGCTGGGTTCCCTTCCTGCTCAGAGGCTCTCTGCATGCGATCTTTGTGACTTTGATAACAAACTCGCCACTGGCTGTGCTTGAAAATGGAGGCTCTGGAGTGCCTGTGGGGTTACTGTCTAATAAGCCATGAGTGGCTCAGCGCCATCAGCTGAGTCACTTTGCAGAGCCTATGGGTCATTAAAAAAAAATCAAAACTAGTGCATGTGAAGCAGCTTCCACAAAATGATTCCCATCACAAAATAAGCCTTTAATTAACAGAATATCGCACTCAGCTGAAGCACAACATTCACAGACATATACCCAGAGATGTTAATTATGAAGTGAATTTGCACATGCATGATTTATAGGCCTTTGACTTTAAAGAGAGAAGAAAAAAAAATCGGCTGCCTACTTTATTTATGCTTTCTGCCCTCTGAGAGAATTCACAAGAGAGAGATACACCATGGACGGTTCCAGTGTTTCTTGGAAGCTTAACGTCCCTTTCAGTGACTTTTATGCTTTGCTTACATCAATCAGCTAAATATTTATTGAATTCTCAATTGCCCAGCACAGAGCCAGAGACTTGGGGTGGGGAGGGGGTGGTTCAGGATGAGTCACAGCTCTGGTGCTGTGTGTAGATGAGTTATGTACCCTGGAGAAACCTTGCAGAATGTAGGGTCTGCCTCCCTAATTTTGCAGACTAGGAGGCTGGCCAGAAGGGGGACTAACTCCCCCAGAATGGCACAGTGAGTCAGGGTTGGAGCCCCAGCCCTGGCCTGATATCCTGGCTGGGTGCTTCCATGGTACCCCAGCCAGTGCCGACAGCACTCCGCTAGGCCGGGGAACAGTGAGGAAGTGTGCCCACAGCCTCGGGGGTAGGTGAAACCTGTGTGTGCACACACACTATGGACACCCCACAGAATCTACAACAACAAGATGAGTGGACTGCAGGGTGGCACCTGTTGAGGGTCCTAGGACTGCGGGAGCTCTGAAGGGGGTCCCTCAGGGTCTCTCCTGAGGCCCTGGACTAGGTGGCCCTCAGTTTGGCTCTAGAGGAGGGCGAATGGGACCGGCAGAGCAGAGGGGACACTCCTGCTGGAAGCCGGCAGGGTCAGGAGCATCTTGAGGGCAGAGAGTAGGCAGATTCTGCAAAGCCTTGGTCCACAGGTGCTTTTCTCATCCTCCTTCTGCCCACATGCCCCATCTTCCACTGGACAGCTGGACCAAGCTGCCAGGGAGTGACAGAGACAGGTTCCTGCTTTTTTGAGCTTCAAAAACTGAAAACAGTGTATTTGGAGGAGATGCTTGCTTTTTCTGATTTCCACTCAAGGGGAAATGTAGGTTTAGGAGGAGAGGAGTCAAGTTATGAATGGGGAGCAGAAGATAATGCGAGAGAGGGGCTCTGTGGCACCCTCCCTATCTCTCTCTGCACCAGAGGGAGATAGTCAGGGTAGACTCCACCCTTCAAGGTAAGCCCAGGGATCTGGACCCTTCTTCCCGCTGCAGCCACACAGCACCCATGGAGGGCTGGGCAATAGCAGCAGAGGAGTGGGTCACTGGGGATGGGGTCTAAACCGATCGGATCAGGTTTTCAATGGCATCCTCCAACCCAGCAGAGCCTGCAGGCTGGGGACCTGGTGGGGGCCTCACGGTGGGGAGAGCGCCCAGCAGATGGTGGCTGGCCTTTGACTCTATACCACCCTCACACCCCCACCTACATCAGCCTAGATTAACTGTGAAGGGAGGCGTGAAGAGAGCCAGAAACACCCTTGACCTGGCTGAGAAAACACTGGGGTGATGGAGAAGACTCAGAACTGACCAGCTACTTTTTCTGCCAACGAAGATTCTAAATTGATATAAGGAAATTGATTTATGGGAAAGTGAGTTGAGATAGTTGAGGTACAAGCACCTCAGTCTGTGGGCTCAAAGTTCCAACCCCAGTGTTTATCTGGAGGATGGGGAACAAGAGAAATGGCAGGGAGGTGGTCAGCAGAGGACCTTAGCGCTGGGCAACAAGGGTCTCAAGCTGTCCCATTGCCTCTATAGCCCAGCTGGGCCTTCTTTCAAAGGGGAAGGATGATGAGATAAAGAGCTGTCGACACTCCAGGGGACAGAGTCCATGACTTCGTCCTTAGCTCTGCTATGCACTGGCCCTGTGACCCTAGGCAAGTGGCTCAGCCTTCCTGCGCTTTCTTGTTTTTCAGTTGCTCATTCATGTCCGACTCTTTGTAACCCCATGGACTGCAGGCACGCCAGGCTCCCCTGACCTTCGTCATCTCCCGGAGCTTGCTCAAACTCATGTCCACTGAGTCAGTGATGCCATCCAACCATCTCATCCTCTGTTGCCCCCTTCTCCTCCTGTTTTCAATCTTTCCCAGCATTAGGGTCTTTTCTAATGAGTTGGCTCTTCGCATCAGGTGGCCAAAGTATTAGAGCTTCAGCCTCAGTCCTTCTAATGAATATTCAGGATTCTGTGATTTAGGTGCCCCATTTTAAAATAAAGAGGGTGAATGAAAGAGAGTGAGAAAGCTACCTTAAAACTCCACACTCAAAAAACGAAGATCATGACATCCTGTCCCATCACTTCATGGCAAATAGATGGAGAAAAAGTGGAAACAGCGACAGATTTTCTTGGGCTCCAAAAATCACTGAGGACGGTGACTGCAGCCATGAAACTAAAAGACGCTCACTCCTGGGAGGGAAAGTGATGGCAAACCTAGATAGCGTATTAAAAAGCAGAGATACCATTTTGCCAACAAAGGCCCATATAGTCAAAGTTACCGTTTTTCCAGTAGTCATGTACAGATGTGAGAGTTGGACCATAAAGAAGGCTGAGTGTCAAAGAATTGATGCTTTTGAATTGTGGTGCTGGAAGACTCTTGAGAGTCCCCTGAAGAGCAGGGAGATCAAACCAGTCAATCCTAAAGGAGATCAGCCCTGAATATTCATTGGAAGGACTGATGCTGAGGTGTCAATACTTTGGCTACCTGATGCAAAGAGCCAACTCATTGGAAAAGACCCTGATACTGGGAAAGATTGAAGGCAAAAGGAGGAGGCGGTGACAGAGGATGAGATGGTTAGATGGCATCACCAACTCAGTGGATATGAATTTGAGCAAACTCTGGGAGATAGTGAAGAACAGGGGAGCCTGGCAAGCTGCAGTCCATGGGGTCACAAAGAGTTGGACAAAACTTAGCCACTGAACAACAACAACTTGTTAGTTCTCAAACTTCAGAGTACCGGACACTCATAGGAGAATTGTGTTAAAATGAAAGTTTCCTGCCTTGACGCTCAGAGATTTGGGAGTGAGGGTCTGGAGCTCCTTGGAGAACCACTATTCCTAGGACCCATTGTGATGACCATTTCATCTAAAGCTGGGTGGGCCCAAAGATCCCTTGACCCTGGGCTTACTTCGTCTCTATTGCCCCCCTGCACACTGCACCTCTACCCCAGCCAGAATGCCTCCCCACCCCCAAAGTAATCTGTTCTGCTTTTACTTACACATGCTGTTATATGGAGATCTTCCATGTTCTTTTTCATAACTATTATTACTCCATTGAATTAATTTATGAATTCCCCATAGATCATATTCAGGTATTGTCTGTAACCACGAAAAATTAAACATCACTGCAACTAACATCTTAGCAAACATAAGTCAGTGCCTTTGAATGGTTGTAGGATGCCTTCCTAGAAGTAAAATTGCTAGAGGAAAGGTAAAAATATTTTATATTTAGTCTATGTTGCCCATTTGGTTCTCAAAAATGTACTACTTGGAGTCAGCTCTCAGTATCTTTGGGGAATTGAGGTTCCAGGACCTGCCCCCCAAAGATGTCAAAACCTATGAATACTCAAAGTCCCTCATATAAAATGTTGTCCTATAGTCAGTTCTCACACCCATGGGCTATCCGCGGGTTCTCCCCATCTGTGGATTCAACCTGCTTCAGGTTGAAATTAGCTGAATCTGTGTCTGCGGAACATACGGGTAGGAAGTGCTAACCTTACCAACTTATTTCCCCACCAGTATTCTCTAAGTGGCCTTTTCTCCATACAACACTCTCAACCCACCAAGTCTAGATACTATCTTTTAACTCTTTGCCAAACAGATAGATGAAAACGTCTTTTCATTACTTCCTTTGCAGCACCAGTGGTAAAGAATCCACCTGCCAATGAAGGAGATGGGGGTTCAGTCCCTGGACTGAGAAGATGTCCTGGTGCAGGAAATGGCAAACCACTCCAGTATTCTTGCCTGAGAAATCCCATGGATGGAGGGGCCTGGAGGGCTACAGTTCATGGGGCCACACAGTTGGATGTGACTGATCACACACGTAAAACTATTAGTGAATCTGTTTGGGACTTAACTTTTCAAGCCGTTTTAGAAAAGCATATAAGGCGTTGATTACAAAATGCAGTGGTATAATAGGACCTGAAATGAGCTTGGGAGCCCCACCCCAGGCCCGAATCTGTCCCCATCTCATGTTTGAGCAAATTGGCACATAGTGCTGGCTTTGAGGAGGCCTTGCGGCCCCAGAGCCTAGAACTTCTGCCAGGGCTTGTCTGGCCCTCCACACAGAAGCACAATCACAGCGTGCTGCCCTCCTGGTGGGCACACCACTCCCAGGCTGTAACCATGGCCAGAGCTGCGTGAAGGGGTGACCATGGGCCACCGAGGGGTATGTGAGCTGGGCGAAAGGGAGGCAGCTGGGGCTCAAGTCCCAACTTTGCAGTTAACTCTCCGAGACTGTTTAAGTACCTGTGGCTCTTGGCCTACCTATTTGTAAAAGGAAAGAGTGATATTGACTTCAAGGGCCTCTTGTGAGGCTCAAACCTGGCTGCACAAATAAAACTGGAGCCTTGCTCTGAGTCCTGGAGGTTGATGCCTGAAATTCTGTCTCTAGATCACCTTCGCTCACAGCTTGTATATGGCTCAATGCAGATGGCCTAATGCAGGGGCCATGTTTTGCTAGTTATTCCATATGTAACACAGTGATTAACAGCATGGACCTTGGTATTGAAAAGGGCTGGGTTCAGCATGCTTGGTGGCTGTGTGACTGGGCAGGTTACTTAACCTCTCTGAGCCACAGTGGCCTATGTCACGTGGGCATCCCTACTTCTTGGTTTATTGTGAAGAATTAATCAGCTGTGTTGAAAGGCTGGTAGAAGGTAAGTTCAATCAATGTTAGATATGTTATTATCATCCTCAATCAATTAATAACAACACTGACCTTAACCAAGAGTAGTGTTTTCTTCTCCTTCCTTCCTTCCTCCCTTCTCTGAGCTTGTTGAGAGCAGACCCACAGAGAACCGGATCTTGCCGATTCCACTCCGCTTTCCCTTTCCTCTATCACTGTCTGGGTTGAATACAGTCAGTGTCTCCTATACCATCACCTGACTACTCTGCCAGTGCTTATCCTGCTTTGCTTTCACTTGGCTCCCTGTGGGGCTGGCCCAGACCTGGCTGTGAAGAAGGCAGAAGAGGTCCATTTCATGGCATGACTTGACTCAAAGTCTTGTGTCTCTTCATCTGCTGTCTAGTGGTGACAAATCCATTTGTGGACAGCCTTACATTGGGTGATACTTTTGAGATTAGGAAACTAAAAGACGCTTGAAATTAAAAGATGCTTACTCCTTGGGAGGAAATTTATGACCAACCTAGATAGCATATTAAAAAGAGACATTACTTTGCCAACAAAGATCTGTCTAGTCAAGGCTATGGTTTTTTCAGTAGTCATGTGTATGAATGTGAGAGTTGGACTATAAAGAAACCTGAGCGCCAAAGAATTGATGCTTTTGAACTGTGATGTTGGAGAAGACTCTTGAGAGAGTCTCTTGGACTGCAAGGCGATCCAACCAGTCCATCTTAAAGGAAATCGGTCCTGAATATTCATTGGAAGGACTGATGTTGAAGCTGAAACTCCAATACTTTGGCCACCTGATGCAAAGAGCTGACTCATTTGAAAAGACCCTGATGCTGGGAAAGAGTGAAAGCAGGAGGAGAAGGGGACGACAGAGGATGCGATGGTTGGATGGCATCACCAACTCAATGGAAATGAGTTTGAGTAAACTCTGGAAGTTGGTGATAGACAGGGAGGCCTGGTGTGCTGTGGTCCATGGGGTTGCAAAGAGTCAGACATGACTAAGTGACTGAACTGAATACTCCAAGTGCCTGGCACATAGTAGGTACTCAATAAGTATGTACTGAGTAAATGAAAGAAGAGACAAAATCTTTATGGTCCAGCCAGGCCTGGCTCTGCCAGGAAGCCCTCTACCGCTTCCCCTTGGACTGTGGGGCTCCTCTGCTTCCCCAGCCTCCCTTTCTACCTGCTTTCTGCCCTTCTCTCTCTGCAGTGGATGACCCTACAAACCAGGCCTTGAACTCCAGAAGGGCAACCTTGGGCTGCAGAGAGGATTTCAGCAGTTAGGAACTCCTAATTGCACATATGATATACATACATGTTTTCTACACATTGGGTTCATAAATCACAAGCCACTGTTGAGGTGAAAGCTGTTATCCCATTTTACAGACAGGCACAGGGAGGCCTGGACCAGCTGAATCATTTGCCTCAGGGCACACAGGCAGTCTGGCCTGCATCTAGTCTGGTCTCTCCACAAAAACAGGCACACTGCCTCCGTAGACAGATTGTGCCAGCCCACGATAGGGATATGAAAATAAGGTGCCCAAGTCTTCCCTCTCGACTTCCAGGACACTAAAGATGGGATGTGGGGCTCCCACTCCTCTCTCCCTCTCCCGGAAGCCATGGCTTCCCACCACTGAGATGCTCTGGCAGGGGAGCTAGGTTTAATATTCATGAGTCAGCCAGGCATGAGTGATTAGCGGCTGCGTGCTGGAGATGGAGGAGGAAGAATAATTGAATAAGGTATTTACATAACAAGTTAATGCTGTCGCCTGCGGGGCTCCTAGGCAGCCCCCTCCCACCCCCAACTCTGCTTCTCCCACCCTGAGTTTTTCCCTCGCTTCGGCCCCTCTGCACCCCTCACAGCAACTGGGCCTGACATCTAAATTATAATAATATTAGAGGAAGAAAATTCAAGTGTCTGAAAGAGGCCAATAAAAAGCTGGTAGGCAGCTCATGTAGAGGGCTGGACTCCCCACCCCATCCCCCCCCCCAAACAAGCAAAACCCTCTGCAGATCCTGAGAGCTGGTAAGACCCAGAGGCCCACAGGTGGATGGTGAAGTTTTTCTTCCTGTCTTGCCTGCCACAAACCCTCGGGGACCTTGGCCCATCCCATCCCATCTCAGGGCAGCAGGCAGGGCCCAGCAGGACCCTCTGTGGTCTTGGACTCGTCCCGCCACTGGGTAGTGACAGCAGGCCAGGAGAGGAGCCAGGGCACCCTGCCATTAAGAAGGGAATTCTTTCATGGCTGCAAAGCCGAGGTGAGTCTCTGGCTCCCACGCCTCCCCAGGAGCTGCTGTCGGGGTTACCCCTGGTCAGTGCTCAATTTGGGGTTCTGGAACCAGAGGTTACTAGCTTATAATCACCTTGTTTGAGGCTGGCTGGGAGGTGTGAAACGCGTCTGACCCCGGGCAAGGGGAACGCAGCCAAGTTCTCTGACTGCAATTAAGAGGATTCACCAGCCTCTCCCTGAAGGTGAGCTGCAAAAGTCAGGGTGGGGATTTTAGAGGCAAAGAGGAGGCACTAACCATTGTGAGGCCCACCATTCCTGCCCCCACCCCACAAATGCAACAAGCTGGCATCATTCAAGTCCTTGGGTTTGGACGGCGTCCTGTGAGGGCCAGAATAATCCGTTTTTCTCAACCCAAGTACAGAAGGGTGGATCTAGGCAAGCTGGCATCTTTTGGTCATGGAACATGGGCAACCTTTGTGACTTCCGATGCTGAGGCCATCACCTGTGCAACAGGGAAGACGGCAGTGATCCCCTCACAGAGCTCAGATAGAGTTGCTGCATGAATCATTACTGGGGTTTCTTCTAGAAAGATCATGGAGTACAATATTAAGACTTGAATTCTCCTTGGTAACTAAATTATAAGAAACCTCAGGTAACTTTCATGGCTTTGAACTTCAGTTTTCCCAACTGTATCATGGGGATACTGAGCCCTGGCTGGTGAGCTGGCTGGGAGGATTACTTGGCAGACACACTGTGTAGAAGATGCCAGACTCTGTGCCTGGCACATAGTGGGTGCTCAGTAAGCACCCGCAGACACAGTACACAGTCTACCAGGACCTGCTGGAGGCTGGGACCACGGGTTCTAGAGAGGGGAAGACCTAGGGGCCCAGGACAGCTGGGTTCAAATGGTTCAAGGGCCAGCTCCCAGAGGGAGAGAGCCTCAACTTGTGTATCTCAGGAGGGCTGAACTGGGTCCAGGGACTAAGTGTTGCAACTAGAAGTATTTTAACCTACAGTGAAGAGGAGCCAGAGTGCTTGATGGTCAGGCAGCTGTGGTGGGTATGAGTGTCCTGTCACAGGATATATCCAACCTGAGGCTCATCACCGTCTTTGAGGGGCTCTGGTACCAGAGAGGGTGGAGGCTCACTGGTTGATTTCTAAGGTTTCTTCTGTGATCACAAGTTGGAGGAAGTGCCCTTCTAGGAGCCCAGCCTGGAGGGTGTGCAAGTGGGTTCCTGCCTCCTCGTGCCCAAGGGGTCCTCTGACCTGAGATGCTAGGGGCCGGAGTTGGCGGGGTGTTGCAGATTGTCTTCGCACAGGCTCAGGTGTAAGGCAGAAGCAAGGTGGACTTGCAGGAGCCTTCTCCCCTTCATCCCAGCGCCCGGATTCAGTAGACTGGAAGTTCCGCCTGAGACCGTACTGGGGAAGGGCTGCAGTTGGCTGGGGTGCTCCCTGTGTGGGGTTCTGGGAACCTAAGCAGACTGTTCAGTGGGGTTCAAGGCCCCTGCCTCTCCCATCACACCCCTGCTCTGTTCCCTGCTCTTATGGCAGTGAGGGCTGAGATGCAGACAGTGCAGAGATGCAGGTCAGAGAGGTGTGAATGCAGGAAGGGCGGAAACCAGGAAGCAGCAACTCTCCTGACTGCCCACCCCCCAACCCCCCGCACCTGCTGTGTGCCAGGGCTGCACACACATCATATTGCTTGTGAGGAAGGGCTGGAGTGTCATCATTCCCACTGTACAGATGAGGAAACAGAGGCTTGGAGAGGAGCAGATTCTTGGGCTACAGGACCCATCCGGGACCTGAGCCCACGTTCAGCCCACTCCAAGCTGCTCTCACCATCTTCAGGCCGCCTGTGCATTCCAGCACCCTTCCAACCCCCCTCATGCCTGGCCCCAAACCATCGCTGCCACTTTTTCCCTCCCCTCTTAACTTTCCTGAAGTGAATATCATTATTAATATTATTTGCCTAATTAACACGTTGGCTGAATGACAGAAAACATGCAAACAGGTTTTGCCAAGGAAACTCTGTCTGATTAAAACTGCAGCCTGTCTAATTAGATGGAGATTCCTTCATTAGTTTCCCCGTTTTAGATGAGCATTCTCCCCCCTCCCACAGCTGCCTTTCTCGGCTCTCAACCATTTTCTTTCTTCATGGTCTGGTCATTCCCGCGCCTGCTAGCACCCGTTTTTCCTAAGGCAGCTGGTGGCAGGGCTGACCCGATTCAGTCAGAAGCTGGCCAGAGAGCACTGCCAGCATGGGACGGACTGTGCAGATCTTGGAGATGAAAGGGCTGAGCCCCCTCTCCTGGGTTTAGGAGTCATCTGTGCCTAAGATCTGATTTGGGGCTTGGGCTCCTAGGGGTTTCTAAAACTTCAGGTTAACAAAGCAAAGCAAGAACCCCAGTTAGAGGCCACGAGTGACAAAACGCATTTAACAAACAATAGGAAAACTACCAGTAGCAACTGAACAATCAACCACCACCAATGCTAAGTCGTGTCTGACTTTGTGACCCCATGGACGGCAGCATGACAGCCTTCCCTGTCCTTCCCCATCTCCCAGAGTTTGCTCAAACTCATGTTCATTGAGTCAGTGATGACATCCAACCATCTCAACCTCTGTCACCCTCTTCTCCTGCTTTCAATCTTTCTCAGCATCAGTTTTCTCTGAGTCAGCTCTTCACATCAAGTGGCCAAAGTATTAGAGCTTCAGCAACAGTCCTCCTAATGAATATTCAGGGTTGATTTCCTTTAGGATTGACTTGTTTGATCTCTTTGCAGTCCAAGGGACTCTCAAAAGTCTTCTCTAGCACCACAGTTCGAAAGCTTCAATTCTTCGGCACTCAGCCTCATGGTCCAACTCTCACATCTGTACATGACTCCTGGAAAGACCATAGCTCTAACTAGACGGACCTACTAAGTGTCAGACCCCTGGCAAATGGTCTCCTTAAGAACCCTACAAATAACGAGTTATTACTACTTTAGAGGTGAAGAAACTGAGGCTCAGAGGAGGCTGGCAAGGAAGAGAGACTGGACTCAAATCCAGCACAGTCTGGCCCCACACCCTGGTTTCCCCCTCTTGGGGGTTGCCCCAATTTGGTCCTTAAAAACCCCACCTTTTCCTCATTCTCTCCCCCTTTTCCCCTAGCATAGCCCTCTGGAAAGCAGCAAGGGCTGGCAGGCAGGTCTTGAGTGAGCCAGGGCAGTCCAGCGATGACCTGCATTAGGAAGTCTGAGCCTCTGGACTGGCTGGGGTAAGAGGAGCCAAGATGGGGAGGGGTCACTGGGCACTGTGACAGTGAGGCCACTCACAAGTGGGGGCTGGGTGTTGGCCGGTGGGTGTTGGGTTACCTGAAGGAGGCACCCATAATGTGCTAAATGGTTGTACCTGTGTTTACCTTTTAAAAAGAACAGCAAGGTGTTGTCACCTCCACAATTCATAAGTGAAAAAACTGAGGCTCTCAGAGAGGTTGAGAGATGTGGGTGGAATCACACAGCCAGAAAGTGGCTGTGCTATCTCCTGTGGGTACTGGCTCTGGCGACTCTGAGGGTGATGGCAAGAGGGATGGGATCCAGCTCAGGATACGAAAAAGGCACGAACCACTGTGGACAGGAATGGGCTTCAGTGAGTTCTTTGTCACTGGAGGGGTGCAAGCAGGGGTGGATTTCAGCATCTCTAGGGGGTCTGAGGGCTTCCTTTGTGGCTCAGCTGGTAAAGAATCTGCCTGCAATGCGGAAGACGTAGGTTTGATCCCTGGGTTGGGAAGATCTCCTGGAGAAGGGAAAAGCTACCCACTCCAGTATTCTGGCCTGGAGAATTCCATGGACTGTACAGTCCATGCGGTTGCAAATAGTCGGACACGACTGAACGACTTTCAAGTCAGGCTGCTCTCCTCTGACATGCCAGTCACTCCTCTGGCATTTATTGAGCACCCACTGTATGCCAGGTGCTGTGTCAGGCACTGGGGTGAACAGGACAGGCATGGTCCCTCCACGTGGCGCTATGTTTGAGAGCCTCCTGTCTCCTTTGGGTGATTCTTCCCTCCCCTCTCCCAGGAGGGTCCTTCTGCCCACCCCATGTGCCTCCCTTAGGACCCACTTCCTTGGAACCCAAGACTCCTGACACTGCGTGCCGGAGTCTACACAACTCCACCTGAATTCCAGGATTCTTACCCTGCAGAAGAGAGCAGTGGGTGGGATGAGCTGCCCCTCCCTCCCTCCCCTCCCCCCTCCCCTCCTTCTCCTCCCCTCCCTTCTCCTCCCCTCCCTCCCCTCCCCTCCTTCTCCTCCCCTCCCTCCCCTCCCCTTATACCACACCAGCCCTCAAATGATCATCAGGAGCAATTAACCCCGTAGGTGTCTCCGGGAAGCCTCTTCCTGGCAAGCGCACTGGAAGGGCAGGAGGCCTGGTGGAAGGGGACAGACGTGTGGGCACAGCTGATTAGCTAATACAGAAGCCTGACTTGGTGAACCAGGTCCTTGAGAAGCTTCTCCAGGATTTGGGGTTTGAGCCCTGTGTGTGTGTGCAAGGAAGGCTGCCGGCCCCCAAGGAGCTTTTAGTCTAAGCAGAAGAGCAGCTCAAATGCCTGGGGGTCCTGTTTCTACATACTGTGAATACCACCTTTGCTCTTGATAGCTCAATGACCCTAGGGCGCCTTTCCTAACCTCTCTGAACCTCTGTTGCTTTTGTCAGTGGGATGTGTAAACAGTAATACCTCAAGATGGTCGCAAAGATTAAATAACTCCATGTGAACAAAGCACCTCTTATTATCCCTGGCATGGGGACAGTTCCATTCCAAGGCTCTTCTAGTAGATGAGTGAAAGTTCATTAACAGATGCAGCAGCAATGTTCTGAGCTCAGAGCAAGGTCTGTATCACCAAGGATGGGAGGATATCAGCTTTGACCTGTGTTGGCTGAAGTCCCTTACTAGAACCCCAGTTTCCATCCAGCTCTAATTTGCCTGTCTCCCCCTGGATGGGCCCTGCAGGGACTCCCAGAGTCAGCCTCAGCCTAGGGGCCCAACAACACTGGGGGGCTTCTCTAAGCCCTCAAATATGCTCTTCTGACAAATGGGCATGGACCCAGCACTTCCAAGGTGGTTCCAGGCCTGTTGCCAATTTCCCCAACAAGCCCAAGACCTGAAGGAAACATGATCAGAGGGCAGGGAAGACACACCTCATTAGACAGGCCCGAGCCTGGCCGCCTCGGGTCCCGTCACCATGGCAGCCAGCCCTCCGAAGACCAGGTGGTTTTTATTACTGAACTTGGAAAAGTTTACGGCGGCGCCAACAATGAATCTTTATTCTGTTGTTAATAGCGTGTCTCTTATTAGCATGTATCTTTTCCCCTTCTTAATAACCTTTCCATTTCCAAGCCGCATTTATAATTAAGTCATTAATCCCTTACTGGAACTTCTTGTTTTTCCAAAGCTGCCAACCAGAGGCCTCGTCTGGCTGGCACAAATGGGAGGGCAGACGCTCCCGTGCGTTGCTTCAGGAATGTCATTCTAATTACTGGATCCTGACCCAGCAGCATGCTGATAAGCTCTGGGCTGGAGACGCCCTATCTCGCAGGAGCTCAAAGCCTATTCAAAGCCTTTTCTCCCCCTGTAGCATCCCTGCCAAGCAATTAGCCTCTCGGCTGCCTGAGACATGGCACCTGGAAGGGGCAGGTCCCTGCCGGGCTGTGGTGGGGAGAGCCAGAGGGTCAGGAATGTCCTCTGGTTGTGGCCCCATCGGAGGCAGCCCTGGCTTGTCTGGATTCCCCTCGGCTTTCCCTCCAGTGCAGGCGCCAGGTTCCAGTCTACATAATGGGCCTCAAGGGTGAGGTATCTACCTGTTGATCCCCAGGCTTCTGTGATGGGCTGACTCATGTCCCCCCCTAAGTTCACACATTGAAGGCCTAACCCCTAAGACTTTAGGCTGTGACCATATTTGGAGATAGGGTCTTTAAAGAGGTAATTACATTAAAGCAAGTTTACGGGATGGCCACTGATCTGATGTGACTGCTATCTTTCTACGGAGAAATTAGGACCCATGTGCAGAAAGAGGGGGCTTCCGAGGCAGCGCTAGTGGTAAAGAACCCACCTACTAATGCAGTGAGACATAATAAGAGATGCAGGTTCAATCCCTGGGTCGGGAAGATCTGCCGGAGGAGAGCATAGTAACCCATTCCAGTACTCTTACCTGGAGAATTCCACGGAAAGAGGAGCCTGGCAGGCTACAGTCCATGGGGTCACAGAGAGTCAGACACGACTGAGCCAACTTTCACTTTCGCCCTCATGCATGGGGCTTTGTTACAGCAGCCTAGGTGGACCAGGACTGTGGGCAGCCCCCTGTAGCATGTTCACTGATGGGCCTTGCGAAGCTCCGAGGGTCAGGGGAGAGGAAGGAAGCCAAGCCTCCTGACTCCTGCTGTGCTCCAGCGACAGTGCTCACCTGGACACAGTGAGAGGCGCAGAGAGGGCTCCCTGCCACAATTTCCACTAGTTCCGGCCTCTAGGGTGGGCTCCTAGAGGCAAGAACTGGGCCAAGGCATCCACCCAAGACCTTGGAAGTAGGTCCAGGCCAGAACCCCTGTGCGCCAGCCTCCCAGGATCTGGGGGCCAACATGCAGTCAAGAGCTTCGGAGCCGGGCAGGTACAGGTCAGGCTTGGGCAGGATCTGTCAGTCTTGGGGGTCTGCCACGCCCCAGTTAGTCACACACAGCCTGGCATGGGGCAGGCTGAAAAGACCCAGAGGATGGACGGACACCTAGAGACTTGTGGTCCACATCTCCTTGTTCTCACCTCCTCTCTTGTTGTTTAGTTACTAAGTTGAGTCTGCCTCTTTTGCAACTTCTTGAACTGGGGCCCACCAGCTTCCTCTGTTCATGGATTTCCCAGGCAAGAATACTGGAGAGGGTTGCCATTTCCTTCTTCAGGGGATCTTCCTGACCCAGGGATCGAACCTTGCGTCTCCTACTTTAGCAGGCGGATTCTTTACCACTGAGCCACCAGGGAAGCTGCCCTCCTCTCTGCCCCAGTCCTAAACAAACTCCTAATCTCTTCCCTAAGAGCCTTCACAGTGTCTCTGCTTTGCTCTTGGCATGACTTTCTGCCCGGTGTCCAGTCTGGCCCCTACTTTACCCTACAGGGTCACATGCCCTTCCCTCCTGTCATGCTACGCTTCTCACTGTCCCCATCATGACATGTTCTTCCACACCTCATTTATTCAGCCAGCCATCCAAGTATCTGCTCAATCTCTGCCATTGAGTACTGTGCAAGGCTCTGACTATGCAATAGGGGCCCAACATCTGCAGTCTCGCCCCGATAAAGCTCACAGTCTAGCGGGGGGGCAGGGGCTAGACAGCGACCCCATTAAATGACTTATACCCAAGGTTATAGGCAAGAAGCACCATGAAGGGGAAGACTGGAGAGTGGAGAGCCTACAGAACTATGTGTTGACTGGGCTGGTATGGAGATGGGCTCTGAGAGGAAGAGGTCTGTGTGCCGAGACCTGGATCTCAAGTGGGAATCAACCAGGAGGAGGGACGGGAAGAGCATTCTCAGAGGGAGCAGCACTGCAAAGCCCCCGAGGTGGCAGGGAGCTGGAAGATAGCCCGAGGGACGGGGGCACAGGGCCGGGGGAGAGGGGCAGAGCTGAGATTAGAGAGGCAGGGGCTTGGTCCTGGACCCGGAGCTTTCAGGGCTAGATGCATAAGTCTTGTTCCTAGGACACTCCCTAGTTCCAGCTAGGAGCCAAGTATCTGAGAAATGCCTGAGGCTGTCAGTAGCCATCCCCCGGGTATGGGGAAGTTCAAGGTCTTCTCTTGCGCATGACCAGACCCCTCTCCTACACACTACCTTCAAGGGGTGCTATATAATCTCTTCTGTCTATTCTGGGCTCCAGAATCCTTTCCCCTGCTCTTCCACCATGAGTGTTTTGATAGGTTTTGTCCACATGTACCGGGTCACTCAGATTTCTGCAGGCCACCCCACACCTCAAGGAGTCACTTTGTTTCTCTGGCTCTACTCAACTTGTCAAATCATACACACAGACACTTGTGCACAAACGCACACACTACATACTTCTTGGAGCCCCATAGAAGGATCTAGCACGTGGTCACAACCCAGGCTGGCCTGCTATCATCCCGCATCTGCAGTGTTATATTGCTGCCCTGGGGAGACCTCCTCGGGGTCACAGTGCCTCATACCAGCTCCGACACTTCCAGGTGCTCAGGGAGGCTGCAGCCAGCCAGCACGAAGCTGCCACACGGGTTTCTGCCCAGAGGCAGAGAATGTGCTTGTTCTGTATTCTACATGACAGCACCCAATGTCCCCAGCCCAGGCAGCTCTCTGCCCTTGGGGCTTAGTCTGCAGAATAGTTTACTGAGAGCAGGTGATGCTGCTGGGTCCTCGGGGTCCTGCACCTCTGGGGTACACACACTCAGTCATGCCTACCTCCCTCCAGCCGTCATGCATGCCACCAAGTACTGATGCAGTCCTGGGCGCCCAACCCCACAAGATGACCAAGCTTGCTTAGAAATATCTGGATTCCCAAGCAGACGTGACTCAGACTCAGGCTTCACTGTAGCATGTAGGGTTTTTTTTTTTTTTAAAGATTGCTATCAGTGTGCATTCAATTTCCAGTGCTCCCCACCCCAACTCTACATGGTAAGAATGTCCACGTTATCACAGTCCTCAAACATAACTCCCAACAGCTGATGGTCGCTTAAACTGTCGTCCCATTTACCTGAGCGCTCTGCTATTGCTGGATATTTATCTTGATTCCAGATTGTTATAAATGTCATAACATTTGTTACAATGTTATAAATGATATGAATGGAACATCTCCCTATGTTGATTAGTGTATGGTGTACAGAAGAATGGCCAGATTAGGAAGTTTGAAAGACTTTGATCCGTGGTGTTTTACTGCCATTCAGCTGGCTCATGGCCACTCACTTCTCTGCCACCAGTTTACGTGGGTAAGCATCAGGTCGTGAACTGGAATTGCTGGAGGGTCTGCCTGGTTGGATTCCTGTCACCTTGATAATGCCAGGAATGATTCTTGGTTTATCTAGAAAGCAAAAGCAATCGGCCAAGGGCTGAATACAGACCACAGAGTCACCGTGTAGAGTTTCTAACCAAGGATTTAAGCATAAGTATGAATCAAAAAAAAGCCTGGTGGTAAAGCGGTTAAGACTCTGCCTCCTAATGTAGGAGGCATGGTTTTGATCCCTGGTCAGGGTACATCAAAAATAAACAAAGCTATCTTGCTTTCATGGCAGTCTTGCCTCTCAGTTGCCCGAGTAGGGAGGAAGCCCTTACTCAGTTGGGTCAGGTTGTCTTCTGTCACCCAGAGCAAGGATCATCCCCTACTTCTCACCTGGCCCCAGTTTGGACTGTCTATCCTGTACCAGTGAATGTACCTCAGGGCTGGCCTGAGTGGGGCAGAAGAGTTCTGATGCCAAAATGAGGCAAAACCCGTATGTCATGGGCAGAGTCTTCATCAGCTGCATATCCAAAGTCATGCTTATTTTTGGTCCTATCTTAACCTGCTGGAAGAGCTGAAGGTGTGACTTTCTTCCAATGTGGTACTTATGTATCCTACAGGTGTTGGCATAAAATGGCCATCTCTACCTGCATTGTGGTGATGGGTGGGGCTTATGAAGCTCCTAGGCTTTTCACATGGAAAGAAAATCTACTCCATATACAGGATCCCTTAATTTATGCTTTGGCCATTTTCTAGTTTCTGTAAGTAAGTACACTTGTTCTCCCACCCCACCCCATACAGAAGCTATGGCTGAAGTTTCCACTTGTGTCCTTGTGTGTTTGAGGAGGGATGCTTTAACTCTTTCACATAAAGTTTCACTTTCAAACCATAAAATGGTTTCACTATTAAACCAAGTTGATACCTTCTGAGTTAACAAGAGCACCCTTTCCATGGGGCTATTTGTCTGTCTGAATGAGACAATTCTTATAATCACCTTTAAGAACAAAAAGCAAAGCTATCATGGGAGAATGACAGGCAGAGAGATAAGGGTCTAAAATCACCCTGTGAGGTACCCTTCTCCTTTTCGATCATCCTTGAAGAAAATCCTATTTGGTGGGTCGTATCAGAAACCACAGCTACCTGTCAAAGACTCAGGAACAGGTAGGTATTTTATTATAGTGACCAAGCCAGACTGCCTGGGCTCAAAACCCTAGCTCCTCTGAGAAAAGCAGTGTGACTTTTGTAGAATCACTTAACCTTTCTGGGCTTCAACTTGTCTCGTATGTAAATCTGAGATAATAACAATACTTACTCAATAATGCTGTAAGAATTCAAGGAGATGATTCATGTAAAGTGCCTAATACCATACCCGGTGCATAGTGGGCCTTCTTTGCTGCTTGCTGTTCTTGTCATTCTGAGCTCTCATTTTCAAAATCCCCTCCTGGGAGACAGATTATGTACAGTGTCTCCCAACTCCGGGGTGATGCCCTTTCTATTAACCCTTTGAATTCTCATGAGGGGAGGAGAGTCATTTTCCCTGCTGTGGACATACCATCCTCATCACTAAAACATGAGCAATTCCACCTCCACACCCTCCTTTTACAGGGCTGCAGCGAGAATCCCACAAGAACATCAGTTAGAAAATGCTGTAATCACCACAAGACCACACAAATGGAAGCTCTGTGACCATTTGTGCCTGTACTTTTGCAAAGCTAAATCTTTTATCTAACCGCATAGTAAGTTTCTCAGACACACTCTGCAGCCCTTTGTCCATGGCAGACTGGAACAAGGAGGGGCAATGTGGTCAGAAAGACTTGGGTTTATTCTTCTGTGACTTTGGGCAAGTTACTAAACCTGAGACTCAGGTTCCTCTGCTTTACAATCAGGTGATTCTGTCTCCCAGAGTTGTAAAAATTCAGTGAAATAATTTAGATGAAACACCCATTTATTCAACAACTACCAGCATGTCTCTGTGCTAGACATGACTGTAGGGTGATACGAATAGGTGGCTAAGCAGAGATGAAAGACCTGCCCTTTTGGATTGGAGAAAGCGGACCCAAATCATGCACAATCATGTTGCCAGTAACATAAAATTGGCCTCTAAACAGCTTCAACAAACCAGGTATTTAAATATCCTACATAATGTATCCAAAGACAGGACTATCCCAGAGTGCTTATTCACAACCCCTGCATAATCAAGGCTAATTTTTCCCACCTTCCTGCTCTGCCGTACCTCAACATGCTGATGTTTGCCTCCAGCCCCCTGCCCTCAGGGTCACAAGATGGCTGCTGAGGTTCCAGATTGGCACTCTCATTTGACATTAGAAAAAGGCCAAGAAGGCAAAATTTCCTCCTTGGTGTCTTTTTTCCTTGATGTGAAATTCACATGACAGAATTAACCATTTTGAATTGCACAAGGCAGTAGCATAGTACACTCAATATTGTCCAGTATCAGGTTCCAAAACATTTATACTGCCCTAAAAGAGAACCCTTATGTCCATTTTTAAATAAACCTTTCTCAGAAGCTCCAAAGATGTGCCTGCTAGTCTCATCAACACAAACTGAGTTACACGCTCATTCTTAAACCAGTCATTGGCAAGGAGAGTGGAATCATGCTGCTTAGCCAATCAGAAGTCCCTCCAGTTCAGCAACCCGTAAAATACAGGACCATGACTGTGAGATTCCTGAATAAAGGAATAAATGAATAGAATTGTGGGCACAGGGTGGAGCACATAAGCAGATGTCCAGCGGTTGCCCCTTTCCTGGATTAATGGCTGCTGGATGAATGCGCAGAGCATGCCCCAGCATTTCCAACTTGCCAAAATAAAAAGGCAAACGACAACAACAAAAAACAATAGATGTAGCCAATACAGGCCTGCCAAGGGAATGCCCAGTTACTTCTCAGTGCCTGGGGAAGGCATCTCTGCAATCAGAGAGCAGCTCACTCTGTTTCAGAGATGGCAGAAGAACCGGCATCTGGAGCCTGGATGCCTTGCCAGCCTCTCGTGAATTACCCAATTACACTGCTTTTCTGATCTTTTTCACTACCCCAAACCGACTGCTCTTCTTTTCTTTAAACATGTTACTCAGAAACAGTAGACCATATTATGCGTTTCTGAGACACCTGTTTGCAATCACATTGCCTTTTATGGAACTATTTTGAAGTTTGTCTTCAGGAGCTACCAACAAAGCAGAATGGTATAGCTGACACCTGCGTGGAACATGCCGCTCTGTGGTGCCTGCCGGAGGGCACGCTTCCCGCTCCTTCTGGCGTCGTAGTGACTTGTGAGGGTGGCAGCGCCCTTACGCATCAGATAGTGCCTCGGGTTTAGGGAGCACCCCACAGCACCCCTGTGGCTCCCACCAGGATGAAGAGCTAGTTAAATTGGCACCTTCTCTCTCTCCCATCTCTTCTAGGGTGAGGCTACCCACCCCTGGTTATTCCAGGTCACAGGGTGGGCCAGAGATGCCCATCACAGGCAAGCAAAGGGTTGCCAGATCGGGTTGGTGACTCATTTCACGTCTCAGAGATTCAGTCCTTCATTATGTAACCAGTACTGATGGAGGTCAGATATGGCCCAGCGCTGTGATAGACACTTAGATATGCAAAGTTGCTGTGTGGACTCTGCCTCTGGGGAGCATAAATAATCAAATGATCTTCCAGTTACACACTGCAGACACTGTTCATGTTTGCAACATCCAACGGCCCAGCCCATTACCAAGAAAAGACATGAGGGTAATAGTTTCACTGTCAAGCAAATCCAAACACACATGCAGTCCAGACAAAGTGACGAAAGGGACCATTTCCCTTATCTTTGGACTTTTCACATCCCTTCAAGGCCTCCTCAAAGAGTCCCAAACTCTCCTTCTCAACTTATTCTGCATATGAATCTTTTGCTAGTATCTGCTTTGCAAATCCTTTTCAATAGATGGATTCATAATAGAGCATTGCAGTAAAATATGAGTTGTAGAATCTGAGGAAAAACTTTCTTAAAGAGCCAGAGTATTTTCCCACATCCCAGATATGGTCTCTTTTGTAACTACTCAGCTCTGCAGTTGTATCATGAAAGCAAATATACACGTTTGTATATGAATGAACCCATTACCAATAAAGTTTTATTTAGGGATGTTGACAATCTGAATTTTCATGTGTCATAAAAACACTTTTTGTTTTCTTCAGCCATTCTAAAAGCATAAAAATCACTTAGATTGGAGGCCATACAAAAGAGCAGACAGACTAGATTTGGCCTGTGGGCCATAGTTTGCCCTTCCCCAATCTAGGTGCCAGAACTTAAGTATTCGTTCAACTTCAAGGGATACTGGAAAATTTCCACATAGCAAAGATAATTTCTCAATGTTTTAAGTCAACGACTTGTCCATTTTGCTTTGGTGTTTTAATTTTGTTTCATTGGCCATACTGAAGTACTTTATAACTAGATGAGTCAATCTTTCATGGACTGATTTTTGTACCTCGTTAAGGAACCATTCCCCACCCTGACATTATGTAGATATACTCCTATGGTATCTATCATCATATAGCATATGTGATATGTCTGTGGTAGTCTGTATTTTCTATAATATAATCCAGCTGGACACAGTTGTGTGTGTGATGAGGGCTGCTTGTGAGGCCGCTAAGCCTCCAGGTGCCCTTGATTACTGCTCATCCCTTCCTGATGATCGGGGGGTGTCCTCAGTCACCTGCTGAGCTCCCCTCATGACAGGTCTATTTCTGGCAGTTTCCATTGCCCTTTGCCCATCTCCAAGACAGGTCTCTTTCTTGTTTCCCCCTTCTCTGATGGGTCTTCTGAGTGGTGACAATGGCCTTCCTGACTGAGTAATGGTCCTCACAGTTCACCCTGAGATCCATTTCAGGGAAGGCTACCCACATCTTTGCTGCAATAATTGCTTGGATGTTTTCTTTAGCTGACGAAGTGTCAGTCTTCACTCTACTTTGCCTTACCCAGGACCCCTCCCCCCTACCAGGGCCAAGAAGGAGAAAAAGGGACTCGAGGTGGGAGGACAAAGTGCCCGTCTCTCCCTCGGAAGGAAGCGAGCAAACAGGGAGGTCTCACCCTTCCTAGCAGCATCGTGAGGCCTGGAGATGAGGCCTGGAGATGGCCTGGCTTCCAGCCTGAGCTTGCCTCTCCCCCAGAAGGATCCCAGGCAGGCTGCCTTCTCTAAGGCTCCCGTGTCCTCATCAGCGAGAGGGCGGGACAGGCCTGGGCTTAACTCAGAGCCCACCCCTCACGTTTGCCCTGGACCGATTGAAAATGCCCCCTTCTAGTCACCAACCTCACTCCGTAGCCTCCCCAGGATCTCTCAGACTTCAGTCTCCCTCTTGAGGGCACAGAGTGGACCTGACAGCCACCTGCGAAGCGATGGCCTTATCTCGGCTTTTCTGGCTGCTCCGCTTCCTCTGTCCCCCACTGAGTTCAAAGCCCCCGCCTTTCATCCTCACCATGCTCCTGGTTTCCTCCGGCAGCGCCCGTGCTCTTGTTTTAGTTTATGAACTGCTCCCCCCAGTTAGAGGGGCCTCGGGGGACACAGCAGGCCCTGGCATTACTAAAGTACCCTGTGACCTTGGGCAAGACCCCTTCCCTCTTCTGGTTAAAGATTTTTCACCCAGATGGTGTAAAATTCCAGGTCTCCAATGGTCCTCATTGCAAACCTGAGCCTGTAGCCACTCACTCTCACATGGAGCCCTTTTTGCCTTCAGACAAGCTGACTTCCTGCACCCTCACATACTGGGGCGGGGGGGTGGGGGCGGACGGCCGGGAGTTTCCATGGACCCCTGAGGTCGTCTTGCCCAGCCTCCTCCGAACACAGCTATGTTTCTCCTAGCTTTGTCTCCAAATTAAAAGAAGTGCCTCAGGCCCCACGAGCATCTGGTCAGAGCCTAGCTGGGGCACGATGAAGGCAGGCGGCCCCTTCCTCAGCCAGAGGGTCCCCAGCTTTTTATGCTGTCTCCTTAGCCCTTCCATTTAATTTGAAGTAGGGTTGCTGCCACCACAACCCAACTCTTCAGAGTTCAGACTCAAAACATCTGCTCGTTTAAACTGCAAAGAGAATGTAGTGGGGAGAAGTAGTCATAGTCTGGGAGCTCAGGGGAACAGCTTCCCGCCCCCCACCCTGTTTAGCTGAGGTCCCACAGTGGCTCCTGGATCCACCCCTTTCCTGCCTCCCCCTTGGGGCCCCAGACTGTGTCCACTGCCCCCTCCCAGAGCATCCCTCACATGGGAAGGCCGACCTTCATGCCCTGAAAGCCAGTGGGGCAGCCCTCTGCTACAGCAAGGCTGGGAGCTGGACTCAGGTGACCCTATTTTTCAGTGAAATCAGTGGATTCCAGCTTTTGATGCCATTCTTTCTCAGAGGCAGGAGGGAGACCATGCAGCTGCATGGAACATGGGTGGGGAAGTGGTTCTGGCAGGCCCATACAGACCTCCCGGAGGCAGCCCTGGCCGGAATGGGGGGTGAGGGAAGCCTTCTCCGGGGGGTTTGTTCTCAGGGTTAGACAATCTTTTTAAAAAAAAAAAAAAACAAACGTAGAACCTGGAGGAGTTGTTGAGGCATGATCAAGGCAGACCTGAATTCAGCTCCAGCTCTGCCCTTAACAAGACGGGAGACTTCAACGTTTTAGACTATCACAGGGGTAAGTTACTTAAGTTTTAAGCTCAGTTTTTTCATCTGTGGAGATGCTATTCACCTTAGAGGGTTTCAGTGGGCGTGAAAAATGAGATAACACACGTGTAATATCATATATCACAGTAACTTTGGTCTGTTCTCCAGAGGCTTGTTTCCCCCGTCTAACCCAGGTTCTCTGCGAGGGACAATGAGAAGGGCTTGATTCCGAGAGTAACAAGGGGAACCTGAGTGGAGTCGCCCCACGTGGGGATGCGTCCCCAGGTCATGAGCACCTCCCTCCAACTCTCAGAGGGCGGACCCAGAAGGTGTGGGCCTGGGCAACACACACGAGGTTGGGCCCTGGGTCAGGGCTGCCCGCCGGCAAGGACCCCTGCCCGTCGCGTAGCCTGGGGGCAGAAAGTGTCTGGGTGCCGGGGTCATAGGAGCTCACCCAGCCTAGGACATGGGGATGCCTGCCCTGGCCACACAAAACCTCCTGGAACCCAAGGCTCCCTGGTGGGGTGAGGGAAGGGTAGATAACAAGGATTTCCACCCGGGATGACAGATTTCTGACCCAGATTTAAGAAGATGGAGAGGAGCACGGCATTTCTTGTGTCTGCCCTGTGGGCGCAGACCCCACAGTCAACCCAGGTGAATAAACCAGTAGCTGGTATGACGCCAAGACTACTTCCAGCAAATGGGAGCTGTTCTCCATGTTCCCTCTCTCAACTGGGGATCATCAGTGTTGTTGGGAGGGTTACGGAGGCCAATATTGCAGTGCTTAGAGCAGCAGGACACAGAAATGAACACCATCCCATTTAATGGCTAGATTCTAATTTGCTTTCTCCCACGCAGGGAGGGTCTGAAGGCGGAGGACCAGCTTTGCCAAGATCAAAGGCGTGTGCCGAGGGACCCGCAGCACCATGTCACCGCTACAGCGGCAATGACATCATTCCAGGTTCATCTACGGGGTGGCGCCAGTGAAGGTCAGCAGGCATCTTTGGCAGCTGCCCACATCATGCCTGAGAGGCAAGAAAAGTTACAAGCAACTAAGGATAAATTTTTAAACAGGCTGAGTTTGTCTCCCAAAGTGGCCTAACAGTTGATTCTCTTGTTAGGTGAAAGGAATGAGTTCAGAGGGTGATTAAGTTCATTTCCCTACAAGCTGCTAGCTGAGTACTGAAACACTGAGACTTAGAACAGAGAAGGGGTTTGCTTAGGAGACACAGAAGCGAGAAGGCAGAAGAGCAAATCTCAGGCCGCCTCCCAGAAGGCCAGGGGTATTTATGAGATGAGGGAGTGGGGTGGTCTTAGGCATGAGGAGTGCAGGGGCGGGGGGCGTGGGGACAGGTGATTGGAAATAAGAAAAAGGTGAGGTAATCGTAGTTCTGTGCAGGTGTAACTAGGCTACAGGTGTCCACGTTCAGAAGATGGTGGTGAGCATGATCTGAGGGTGGGCTTTGCATACTCGGATATGAAAAGGTCATGGAGAGGACTCTTGCACATGCCCAGTTGGAGGGTCCATGGTCCCAACCAATCTTAATTGCTCTCACTCAAACTGGACACAGCTGACTCTGAGTTTCTAAAAAAAAAAAAAAAACAACTCAGGCAAGTGTCTTGTTTAGGCTCCGTGCAGCTTGGAGGACATCCAGGTTCTTGTTGTAACAAGTAGAGCAAACTTGATTAGCCGAGGCATTACAGGTGTAATGGACGTAGCTGCTGATTCCCCAGGTTTCAGGAGTGTGGCCTGCTGTTACAGGGGGTTTCTCATGCCTTTGCCACTCACTCCCATCTGTCAGTGCACATAGGCATAGGTGGTGCTATGCGTCAGCATCAGCCAAGATGAGGTCTGGAGTGACAATGAGACCAGGGTTGAGCAGGGACCACTTTGACCGCGCAAAGATGCTGAGAAGACATGAAAGGCATTTGGGCAACAGGGAGACACAATGTGAGCAACAGAAGCCCTGGAGTGTTTGAACCACAACCAGCTGGGAGCCTGGAGGGGAGAGGTGTGGGGGTCAGGGGACTTCCCTGGTGGTCCAGTGGTTAAGAATCTACCTTGCAAGGCAGGGGACACAGGTTCAATCCCTGGTTGGGGAAGTAAGATCCCACATGCTGAGGAGCAACTAAGTCCATGTGCCACAAATAGAGTCCGTGTCCCCAAAAGAAGATCCCACATGATGCAAAGACGATGCCATCTGCTGTGACTAAGACCTGACACAGCCAAGTAAATTTTTTTAAGTCAAAGCTATAGTTCTGAATTTAAGAAAAAGGTCTGTGTAGTGAAAGCTATGCCTTTTCCAGTGGTCATGTATGGATGTGAGAGTTGGACTATAAAGAAAGTTGAGTGCCAAAGAATAGATGCTTCTGAACTGTGGTGTTGGAGAAGACTCTTGAGAGTCCCTTGAACTGCAAGGAAATCCACCCAGTCCATCCTAAAGGAGATCAGTCCTGGGTGTTCATTGGAATGACTGATGCTGAAGCTGAAACTCCAATACTTTGGCTTCCTGATGCTGAGTCGACTCATTGGAAAAGACCCTGATGCTGGGAGAAATTGAAGGCAAACAAGAAGGGGGTGACAGAGGATGAGATGGTTAGAGAGCATCACTGACTCAATGGACATGAGTTTGAGCAAGCTCCAGGAGACAGTGAAGGACAGGGAAGCCTGGTATGCTGCAGTCCATGGGGCTGCAAAGAGTCAGACATGACTTAGCGACTGAACAGCAAAAACAAAGAAAAGAAAGTGGGGATTAGACCTGCTGGGGAAGACATCAGTCTGGGGGTCATGAGGGATGGGAACCCCGAGACAGGCAGAGCCAGCCTTTGGGAAACAGTCCTGACTCTGTCCCAGTTCTCAGCTCCAGGCCCCTCCACGGCTCAGCTGAGTCTCCAGCTCTTCTTAGAGTCAGCTGTCTCCCCAGCCCTCCTGTCCCAGGATGCTTTTGCTGGTCTCATTCCTGGGGAGTCCTGTCAGTCACCACATTGCCCAGCCTTGGCTTGAGGTTTCACAGACCAGTGGCATTCCAAATGTAGATGTAACAGGAAGTCAACATAAGGGGCAGGATGCTTCCTTCGCTAAGCAAAAACTCAGTTATTCTCATTATTCCAGAAAGTAAGGGTTTTTTTTTTTTTCTTTTTTAAACTACCTAAACATTGGAAAGATAAAATCCTGAAGTCAGCATTGAGTACCCTTCTCTTGCACCCACACCCAACCTGCCAATAGGACTCAGCTGCTCTGCTCAGGAAGAAAAAGAATATCAAGTTCCAAATACAAAGTTAGGTATCAGAATGAGTGTTATTTAGAATGAGAAATCACAACAAATCACAAATCACATCTTAGAAAGTCAATAAATACCCACAAATATGAAAAAACTCCGGGGGAAAAAACTCACAATATTTAACAGTTGACTGCCTGACATGCCTTAAAGATATTTTTTTTCTACATATTCTTCAATCCCCTCTTCACATGTTAACAGTTGTATCATTTTCTATAGATATTGTCAACTGGATTTTTATTATTATTGTTGATCACTTAGAGAAATTTCTCCTGGCTTCATAACTTGTTGCTATCAGGTAATTTAAATTTTCAGACTGTGGCCAAATTTGGGAAAAACCTCTACCCAATTTCCCGCACAGATGAGCTGTCAGTGTATCGTGTGTTCATAATTGTATACATGGGATTATCAAGGATATTCCAGACAGGAAGGAACTTCCGTTTTGACCAGACGTGATGAGAACCAGATTCTCCACGTAGAAGTGTACACAGCTGATGACAGGCAGAATTTACCTTAGACTAGCTTCTGGCTCTATATGTTCAAACCTTCTTTGTCCTCCATGATCCATGGACAGAATCTGGTTAGATCCCAAGCTTCCTACATCCTTGTTCTCTCACTTGGCTGCGGGCTGGCTGTTAAAGGACCTTCATTGACCATTTGGAGACCCTGAGTACCAGGCGGCACCCCTGAGATGCTGCCAGTTAATCTGGCATGCTAGACTCTCTCTCCAAGGCAATCACCTTTCAACAAGGGTGGGGGGTGGGGTGGGGGGGGGTGGGGGTGGGAACTTTCCCTGTGAATTCTGAGCATAGGAAAGTCTGGTGGAGGAGAGAGTTCTATGACAGAAGGATCCTGTCAGGGCCTGCCCACCAGCATCCCAGCTTGCGGATGCCCCCTGGCTCCAGCTGGAAAGCGTCACAGTGATCGTCCCAAGAACAGAAACCCCTAATGAGGCAGCCCTGGATGGACCCCCTTCCCCACCTCCACCCCCAAATTTCGGAGATTGATTTCTGAGCCTGTTCTTTTCTCTATAAAAGCAATACCAAGGTATTCTCACTTGGGGGGAAAAGATGATTAAATTTCAAATTACTCTGCCTGCCAGATAAGATTGAAACCTTGGGATCCAGGCAGGCCAGAGACACTCTCTGCACACAGGAAGCTCTCCTGGCAGCTTCTCAGCCGCGTTTCGGGGTGACTGAAACAGAACAGCATGTTTAAAATGACGTTAAGGGCCGCAAGCATGGTAATTAGGGCGTTTGTTATTCCTGTAAGGAGCTTTCCAGAACATGGAAATTATGAACATGGCGATTATGGTTGTGAACTCGGTGAGGGAAATCGGATCCCCCACAACCAACCACTGCCCTTCCCCCGCCCCCAGGGCCCTTCTCCCCTTATGAAAAGGCAGAGAGAAGATGGAGGAGGAACAGGCAGGCTTTCAGGGCCTTGGTGAGGGAGGGGTCGTGCAAAGTTATTAAACACTTTAATAATGCCAGGAGTTGTGGCTTCAGCTCAGGTTTGTGGAGGCTTTGATCAAATCCAGCTCACAGGCAGGGCCTGCTTCCCTTGGGGAGGCCCAAGGAAGAAAACCGCAGGCGGGCAGGGCTGGGAGCCCAGACTCAGATTTCAAAGCTGCAGTGAGAATGCCTGGTAACTGGCCGGCGGGTCTTGTTTTCTTCCGAATGCCTCGCAGGCAGGTCCCGGCGTCTGCTTTGCCATTCAGGCTTATCATCACATTCAGACTAGAAGCAGGTGTCTGTGTCTGTGTCTAGAAGCAGGTGTGTGTGTGTGTGTGTGCACGCGCATGCATGTACAGCCAAGCATCTAATGATGGGTGTGAATTGTGAGCTTTCTGTGCAGACAGGCTGGCGTGTGACACCCTTACACAAACATGAAAACTAGGCCATGAAGGGTGCCCCCCAGCCCACTGAGCTCAGAGCTGAGAAAACTGACACTTCATCGTGACAGTCACACTAAGCTTAATACACGTATTACCTTTGGGCCCCGGTTTGTGCTCAGTCGCCCAGTCACGTCCGATTCTTTGGGACCCCGTGAGCTATAGCCTGCCAGGCTCCTCTATCCATGGGATTTTCCAGGCAAGAATACTGGAGTGGGTTGCCATTTCCTTCTCCAGGGCCTTGGTTTACCCATCTGTAACTTTGTCTCCCTCCCTCAGGGAAGCCTCTGACCCCTGGCATTGAGATCTCCATGAACAAGTCTGCACTTCTCTTTAAATAACGCCTTGTCCCTCATGCCCTTCCTTGCATACTGCCATCCTCCCCAAGCAGATCCGAGCTCCAGGTGGCCAGCTCCCCACAGGACCAGTCCTCTGTCAATGGTTGAGTCCCTGATCTGTGAAAGTTTTTTTTATTATTATTATTATTTAAAAAGTCTACTTTAAGCTGGAATATTTCAAAAATCTGGTTTAACGAATTGATCAAAACAGAGCAGTCAGTATGTTGATAATCAGCAGGGATGCTAAGGCATCTTCTGCCACCCTCCTGTCCTTTGTATCAGGATGGGAGACCCCTAACGTTTGCAGCGCCCAGAGCAAGAATAGAAAGGATAGTCTTACCTGCTTCTTGCGCCAGCCCCACACCATGAGACGGAGAAGGCAATGGCAACCTGCTCCAGTGCTCTTGCCTGGAAAATCCCATGGACGGAAGAGCCTGGTGGGCTGCAGTCCATGGGGTCGCTAGGAGTTGGACACGACTGAGTGACTTCACTTTCACTTTTCACTTTCATGCATTGGAGAAGGAAATGGTAACCCACTCCAGTGTTCTTACCTGGAGAATCCCAGGGACGGGGGAGCCTGGTGGGCTGCCGTCTATGGGGTCGCATAGAGTTGGACACGACTGAAGTGACTTAGCAGCAGCAGCAGCCACACTGTGAGAAGCCTTGCAGCTATACCTGTGATTTCTCTGCTTGCCATCAACCCTCCTCTTCCTAAATAGACCCCCAAAACCAGATCACCTCTTGGGCCCACACTGGCAGTGTGGTCAGACCTCAGGGGAGAAGGATGCCAGAAAATAAATTATTCAGATTCCAGAGCACAGTCAGGGCTATTTGGACAGGGAACTGTGGGGTCCTGGAAGGAGGGGGCCATCAGCTTGCAATGAGCATGGCCCCTTTGCCTTGTAGCCTGCTTGCCTCCAGGGAGGATCACAGCCAGAGAAGGCCATTGACCCATTTCCCAGGTCTAAGGACAGAGCAGATTTGAGTACAGGGAAGGACACTGCTCCATCCTCCCTCTTTGTCCAGAAATAGGCTGTGAAGCCAGCACTCCGCTATTGTAGGGCATCCCTTTCGGTCCAACACGGCCCCCACAAAGCCTCCCTTTTCAAGGACAGCTCTCTCCTTTCCTCCCGCCCAGCACATCCCTGCCCATGCTGGAAACACAGAGTCCCCAACCCCACACCACCATGGAAGAAGACCCAAGCCTACTTCTTGTCAGGAACTGAGAATGGAACTGGTGAAGATGGGAGGCAGAAGAAGGACAAAATATGTTTTTTCTTGATGCTGACCTTAGCTCTGAGCAGTGTTTGGAGAGTTGTGGCGGCAGTGGCCAGTGTGTTGAAGCACATTGAACAGACTGGTCATAGAATTTCAGAGCTAAAAAGGAGCCAGGCACCTTCTGTGCAAAGCGGAGTTTCTAGCCAGACAGGGGAGGCTCCAGTCAGATCTGGGGCCCTTGCTGGATGCCTTGTCCTTGCCCGGGAGCTTTCACTGTAGAAGTTATGAGGATCATTTAAAGTGTCCACACTTGACCTGGCACAGAGAAGGAGTTCAAAAACCGCCTGTTAAATAGAGAAACACATAAACCGTGTGCAGTCTAGTGTGTGTTTCTCTTTCTAGATGGAGCTTCTGTTCCAAACCAGCCTAGCATCCACATGTGAGAGACCCTTGGTCGTAACCCAGCTTCCTGTTGTAAAGATAAAAGGCTATTAAAATGTCTGGTAAATTGCACTTGGGCTCCAGATCAAAGGGCCCTGCAGGGACCACTATTTCAAACCTCAGTCCTCTTCATGGAGAGCTCCCGGGGCTTGGGTGGTCGGCACTGACCGGGAAGCCACAGAGCCTCCCTCTGCTGCTGGTACTAACCTTGGCACATGGTAGGAGCTGATGAATAGGTCTTAATGGATGATGTAGCCGATTCCATGCCCTGTTTGCGTCCCTTGGACTCTTACTTTGCACATGCCTCTAATGAGCCAGTTGAAGGTTGGTTGATCTTATGGCCCACTGCTGTTGTTCAGTTGCCAAGTCATGTCCGACACTGCAACGCCATGGACTGCAGCATGACAGGCTTCCCTGTCCTGGTCTGGTATCCCCATCTCCTGGAGTTTGCTCAAACTCATGTCAATTGAGTCAATGATGTCATCCAACCATTTCATCCTCTGCTGGCCCTTCTCATCCTGCACTCAATCTTTCCTTCCCCGCTCTTTTCCAATGAACTGGCCGCATTAGGCGGCCAAAGTATTGGAGCTTCAGCTTCAACATCAATCCTTCCAATGAATATTCAGGGTTGATTTCCTTTAGGACTGATCAATTTGGTCTCCTTGCAGTTTAAGGGACTCTCAAGAGTTTCTCCAAGTAGAGGGTGGGATTGAGTTGAGAGAATAGCATGGAGACATATACATTACCATGTGTAAAGTAGTTAGTCAGTGTGAGCTTGATGTGTGACATAGGGCACCCAAAGCTGGTGCTCTGTGGCAACCTGGAGGGATGGGTGGAGAGGGAGGTGGGATGGGGATTTAGGATGGAGGGGTTTCAGGATAGAGGGGACATACATGTACCTATGGCCTATTCATATTGACATATGGCAAAAACCACCACAATATTGCAATTGTCCTCCAGTTAAAAAAACTTAAAAAGAAAACAATTAGACTTCTTTGTCAATAAAGATAATCTTTCAAGCTTCAAAAAAAAGAGGGTTATCAGCATCACAGTTTGAAAGCATCAATTCTTTGGCGCTCAGCCTTCTTTATGGTCCAACTCTCACGTCCATACATGACTACTGGAAACCATAGCTTTGACTATATGGACATTTGTCAACAAAGTGATATCTCTGCATTTTAGTACATTGTCTGGATTTGTCATAGCTTTCCTTCCAAAGAACAAGTGTCTTTTAAATTCATGGCTGTAGTCGCCATTCACAGTGATTTTGGAGCCCAAGAAAATAAAATCTGTCATTGTTTCCATTTTTTCCCCATCTATTCACCATGAAGTGATGGGACAAGATGCCATGATCTTAGTTTATTGAATGTTGAGTTTTAAGCCAGCTTTTTCACTCTCCTTGTTCACCCTTATCAAGAGACCCTTTAGTTCCTCTTCATTTTCTTCCATTAGAGTGGCATTATCTGCATATCTGAGGTTGTGGATACTTCTCCCAGCAATCTTGATTCCAGCTTGGGATTCATCCAGCCTAGCATTTCACATGATGCACTCTGCATATAAGTTAAATAAGCAGGATGACAATATATAGTCTTGTTGTACTCCTTTCCCAATTTTGAACTAGTCAGTTTTTCCATGGTCAGTTCTAATTCTTGCTTTTTAACCCTCATACAGGTTTCTCAGGAGACAGGTAAGGCAGTCTGGTATTCCCGTCTCTTTAAGAATTTTCCAGTTTGTTGTGATCTACACAGTCAAAGTCTTTAGCATAGTCAATGAACTAGAAGTAGGTGTTTTTCTGGAAACCCTTTGCTTTTTCCGTGATCCAACAAATGTTGGCAATTTGATCTCCGGTTCCTCTGTCTTTTCTAAACCCAGATTGTACATCTGGAAGTTCTCAGTTCACATAGTGCCGAAACCTAGCTCGAATGACTTTGAGCGTAACCTTGCTAACATGTGAAATGAGTACAATTGTATGGTAATTTGAACATTTTTTAGCATTGTGATTCTTCAGGATTGGAATGAAAACTGACCTTTCCCAGTCCTGTGGCCACTGTTGAGTTTTCCAAATTTGCTGACATGTTGAGTACAAAATTTTAACAGTATCATCTTTTAGAATTTGAAATAGCTCTGCTGGAATTCCATCACCTCCACTAGCTTTGTTGGTAGTAATTCTTCCTAAGGCCCATTTGACTTCACACTCCAGGATATCTGGCTCTAGGTGAGTGACCACACCATTGTAGTTATCCGAGTCATTAAGACTTTTTAATATAGTTTTTCTGTGCATTCTTGCCACCTCTTCTTAATGTCTTCTGCTTCTGTCAAGTTCTTACCATTTCTGTCCTTCATCGTGCCCATCCTTGCATGAAATATTCCCTTGATATCTCCAGTTTTCTTGAAGATATCTCAAGTCTTTCCCATTCTATTGTTTTCCTGTATTTCTTTGCACTGTTCATTTAAGAAGGTCTTTTTATCTCTCCTTACAATTCTCTGGAACTCTGCATTCAGCTGGGTATATCTTTCCCTTTCTCTGTTGCCTTTTATTTCTCTTTCCCCAGCTATTTGTAAAACCTCCTCAGACAATCACTTTGCCTTCTTGTGTTTCTTTTTCTTTGGGATTGTTTTGGTCACTGCCTCCTGTACAATGCTACAAACCTCTGTCCATAGTTTTTCAGGCACTCTGTCTACCAGATCTTCCCTTGAATCTATTTGTCACCTCTACTGTATATTCGTAACGGATTTGATTTAGGTCATACCTAAATGACCTAGGGATTTTCCCTACTTTCTTCAATTTAAGCCTGAATTTTGCAATAAGGAGCTCATGATCTAAGCCACAGTCAGCTTCAGGTCCTGCTTTTGCTGACTGTATAGAGCTTCTCCATTTCTGGCTGCAAACAACACAATCAATCTGACTTCAATATTGACCATCTGGTGATGTCCAGGTGTAGAGTCATCTTTGGTTGTTGGGAAAGGGTATTTACTATGTTCTCTTGACAAAACTCTGCTAACCTTTGCCTTGCTTCATTTTGTACTCTGAGGCCAGACTTGTCTGTTATTCCGGGTATCTCTTGACTTTCTACTTTGGCACTGCAATCTCCTATGATGAAAAGGACATCATTTTTTGGTGCTAGTTCTAGAACTTCTTGTATGTTTTCATAAAAGCAGTCAACAGCTCCTTCAGCATCAATGGTTGGGGCATAGACTTGGATTACTGTGATGTTGAATGGTTTGCCTGGAAACAAAACAAGATCATTCTGTCGTTTTTGAGACTGCACCCAAGTACTGCATTTCAGACCGCCCATTAGAGTAACTCAGGTCAGGAGGGGAGGGCTTTTGAAGGGCAGGATGCTAATGGCAGGTCAAAAAAGCACCAGCATAGCCAGTGGCAAGGGAGGACACAGCAACATTTGATTCAGAAATATTAGTTGCAAACCACAGAATAACCCTGGACCACTTGGTGAGGCAGGGCCCTTGTTAGTGGGATGGTAGGGAGCTCACAGAGGGGAACCAGTCTGGGAAATAACCAGTGTGTCCTGGGTGTCAGGCTGCAGGAAGTGTGGGCAAAGATGCTCTTGGACCTTGCCTACCTTCTCACCTGTTCCAGTAGCAAAGCCCTGGGAGGGGTTGTGGCCTGGGATAGTCTGGGCCATGGTTCTGCTTCTAGCTAGGGTAGATACCCCTCTCCTGAAAGTCTCTCTAAACTTGTACCCAAAGGGAGAGCCTAGACAAGAAGGGTGTTTATTGGGCAGCTTGGAAATCATCAGAGGTGAGACTCAGGAAGGTCTCTCACTGGGGGCTTCTTGACTGACTGCAAACTGAACAAAAAGCATAAGCACCAACCCCATCCCCAATTTGTTTATTTTATGGGTAAATGATGTGCAGTTTCATCAACCAGCATTTTGGGGACTGTTCAGTGGCTGCTTCTAGGTAATCCAACACATCCAAGTTAGCCAGGGGTCCTCAAGATAGGTACAATTTTTGTTACTTTACCCTTCCAATTATTATTATTGTTGTTATTATTTTTATATTATTATGGTTATTATTAATCCAGCAGGTGAGTCATGGACTTTGCCCACCCAAGCAGGACAAGGTCAGAAAACAAAGCCCTTCACATTCCAGGTACCTCCATCTCTATAGACTAACACATTGGGTCCCCCAAATGCCACTTGTTAGAGCATGAAAGAACGATGTTTTAGAATGATTTCCATGTGAAATGGTTAATACTTTTAAAATCAATGTAGTCTTTAAAGTGAGAAACTGCAATTGACTGGAAATTGGCTTTTTGGTCAATTTCCTTGCTCTCCAGGCCAAGGGGGATTCATGGCAATTCTGACCAACTGAGACTCCAAACTGAGGTCTGATGAAGGTGGGCATGGACATTCCTTTTCTTCTTTCCATCAGACCAAGGGCTATCAGCAAGACAGTAGCAGATACGGAGTTGAGTGGACCTGAAAACTAGTGTCATTTCTGCCAGTAAGAACTGTGGGACTTCACACAAGTAACTTCAACCATCTAGCCTTCAATTGCTACATCTGCAAATGGGGTTGAAGAAACCCTGGGCAGCTTGAGAGTGGGATGGATAGAAATAACTTGCTGTCAGCTCTGGGGTCTTTTAGAGAATTAAATGAGATATGGTGCGGAAATCACCTACCAGAAAGCCTGCTATAGGGGAAGTGCCAGTGAGGGTCATTGAACAGGAAGGTGGGGAAGAAGGGAGAGGATGGTCTGGCTGCATCGCTGTGGTGTGACAGCATCCCAGCTCCAACTGGACTTGCCAGCCGCTAACTGGAAAATAAAAGTGAAGTGAAAGTCACTCACTCGTGTCCGACTCTTTGTGACTCCATGGACTATACAGTCCATGGAATTCTCCAGGCCAGAATACTGGAGTAGCTTTTCCCTTCTCCAGGGGATCTTCCCAACCTAGGGATCAAACCCAGGTCTCCCGCGTTACAGGCAGATTCTTTACCAGCTGAGCCACATTAAAACCTTCTCCTTCCAACCTGAAGCACTGATCCCAATTAAAATGCTAATTATCTCCAAGGGTTATACTTTTGAATTTTTCTTTTAATTAGTCTGCCATCAACCCCAGAGTGTGAGTGAGAAATCTGAGAGTCGCATTTCATAGACTGAGGACAGAGAAGATGGCCCGTCCCCCCAGTGCACCCATCTCCGCTAGCCTTTCTCCATCATTTCCTGTGTGGCCCCTGCTCTAGTCAGATGCTCTTCTCACTACCACCTATATCTCCCAGGCCCATCCCCGCTGCCATGCCCGAGGTCTTGTCCTTCTCTCTGCCTGCAAGGTCCTTGTTGGTCCTCTCTATCCCACCATTCAAGGCCCAGGTCAAATCCCACCTCCTTCAGCTCACACGACTTTCTGTTTCCTCTCCTCCTCCAGGGTTGCCTCAGTCCCATACACTTTAACCCTGTATTAAGGATAAATGTGTGCTGGGATGGCGATTCTGGGAAAGGCTTGCACGTGGACAGGACTGTCAGGTTTTACAGGCAGTCCATGTGATGGAGACAATGCAAGCTGGAAGGGAGAACAAGGCCCTCAGCATTAGGTAGACTTGGGCTCACATCCCAATTCCTCGACCATGAGCATTCATCAACATCTCTAAGCCTCAGTCTCCTCCTCTGTAGAACAGAGGAATCCACACAAAGGACAGCACAATGATGTATTGACACGTAAAAGTGAAGTGAAGTCGCTCAGTCATGTCCGACTCTTTGCGACCCTGTGGACTGTAGACTACCAGGCTCCTCCATCCATGGGATTTTCCAAGTAAGAGTACTGGAGTGGGCTGCCATCTTCTTCTCCAGGGGATCTTCCCGACCCAGGGATCGAACCCAGGTCTCCCACATTGTGGGCAGATGCTTTACCGTCTGAGCCAATAGGCTCCCGGTATATGATAAAGTCTCAGGCATACGACCCACGTCCTTTGTCTTGTTCTTCCATTTCCATCGATTTTCTATTAACTCTATGAGGTAGTCTAAGCATTATCACCCCATTGTACAGATGGATAAACTGAAGCCTAGACTGATCAGGAGGCTCGTGCAAGGTCACATGGCAATGAGGCCCATCCTGGTCCCCAGATCACCTGATGTCCAGGCTGATGCCTCAGATAGTCCCCACCCAGCTCCTGCCGCACTTACTCGAGAGGAGCTGTCTGGGGCAAATCAGCTAGCCTAGAGGATGGTGATGACAAGAAAGAAGCAGCTGGAAGGGTACAAATCCACAGCCCTGAAGAGAAAGCTCTTCTCTGAGAAGTAATTAAACTGTGATTGTCATTTCTAGCAGGCATTCCAGTAAGCAGGCATTTTCAACAAGCTTCTCTGGCTCCCGTGGTTTTTCTGGAGTGGAGTTAATCTCAGCTTCTTGCTGCACTTCAGCTGTTGATGCTCAGGCTACTGACAAAGAGGGCGGCTGTCACTTTGGGGGAGTGGGAGCTTGGGTCAGAACGAGGTCAGCCCTGGAAGGGTCTGTGCTCCTTCTATTACAGGTGGGGAAACTGAGTCTGGAAGGGACCAACTAGAGCTCTCTTGGCAAAAAGCTGTGCCTGCCTGCTAGCCAGGAGCCAACTCAGACCGGGGAAAGAAAGGGCAGCACAGAAAAGGAAGAAGGCATGAATGACCGAATCTATTCCTGATCTCTCATTCATTCCTGTGGCCAACTCTCTGCTGGCCTGGGAACCCAGCTGGGCCCAGCAAGCTGGGAGCCTTTCCTCAGCTGGTGTGCTCCTTGCTGAATTTTGGAGGGCGAGCCCCAGTTACCTAGAAATTCTCAGCCTGGGCGCTGTTGACCTTCAGGCTGGATGCCTCCTTGTGCAGGCTGTCCTGTGCACAACAAGTGCTTGGCGGCATCCTTGGCCTCTTCCCTCTGGATGCCAGCAGCAACTCTGCCCCCGACTGAGTGGTGATCACCACAAATGTCTCTAGATGTCACCAAATGTCCCCTGGGGAACAAACTTGACTCCACTGAGACCTACTAGAGAAAGAAAGGAGAGGCATCCTAGGAAGAGAGTCCCCTGGGCAAAGTTGGACACATTTGGGTACCTTGCACCAAGTGAGACGTCCTCCCAGGAATGGGGATAGATGAGGCTGCGTTCATACTCAGGGCCCTGAAGAAAGGCTCCATATGCTCAGCTCAGGCTTCTGAAAATTATTCCAGAAGTTACCATTCTGCTCACCTGCGCCCTTCCAGTGGCTGCAGATTTCTCGCCTTACCCACCTGTATTGAGGCTCAGCGGTGCCCTGGGGTGGAACTGCTGCCCTGGTAGGCACTCTGGGCTCTGTTGTCTCTGCGGGAGCTGCGCTGGCAGTCAGCAGGCTCATCTTCGCCTTGAGAGCAGCACAGATCCTCCCAGGTCCTTTAGCGGCCCTTTGCTGACTTGGTCAGCGTGAACAGAAAGCTGATTTATTCAAGAGAGAGAACAAGATGACACATAGACCAGAGAGGGGGAGGGTGCACAAGCAACTCACAGCATCCAGGCGTGAGGAAGCGAATGTACTCCTGCTGAACCTGTAGATTCTCTCTTTAAGCAGAGCATCCATTAGAAAGCCGCCTGTACCAAATGGATAAAGGAGACAGACTTGTTTTATTAATTTTTGTTGGAGTGTAATTGCTTAACAATGTTGTGTTAATTTTTGCTGTACAACAAAGTCAAACAGCTTTATGTATACATAGATGCTCTCGCTTTTGAACCTCCCTCCCATCCCCCTATCCCACCCATCTAGGTCATCACAGAGCATTGAGTAGAGTTCCCTGTGCCACACAGCATATTCCCACTAGCTATCTGTTTTACACATGGTAGTATATATATGTCAATTCTAATCTCCCAATTCATCCCACCTTCCTCTTCTTCCCATATTGTATATTAACTCATATATGTGGAAGTGGAATCTAGAAAAATGGTACAGAAGAACATATTTGTAGGGCAGGAATAGAGACACAGGTGTAGAGAATGGACATGAGACAGACGTTTTTAAACTTCAACAAAAGATTACCCCTTAGAGTTCTTTAACGGATGCCTGCCTGAACCCATGTAAAATGATGCTTACTCTACAAGGGGCCAGCTTGCCCACGATGTTTCCAGGCAAAGTTGTTGCTTAAAGCAACTTACCTCATGTTTATCTGTACCTAATTCCCAGCCCAAATACACTTGACTATTTTGGTCTAGACCACACTTGATCATCGCAAACAGCCACTAAATCCCTCTCCTCTCCTATTTACGGATAGAAGCAGCTGCTGTATTTGCATGCCCTGCTCCTTAGTATAAACACGACTCTGATTTCCTAACTTTCTTTGGGGAATTCCTCCTAGGCGCCCATGTTTATTTATGAAGCTGGTTTGGAAACACAGCAGGCATGACTAATTTCTGGGCTTTAGTGGACGTTGTCAGCTGGGGAGAGCTGGGTGAAGATCGAGCAAAAGGTGAGGCAGTGAGCCCCAGCCCTGAAGTATCAAGCCTGGCCCCACCTCCAGGAAAGGGTCAGATTTTCCTCTACAAGGATCCCTAGATTACCCATTCATTACCTTCCTTTGACTACTTCATTTTGCTTTGGCTGCCAGGAGTCTCAGAAGTAAATCAGATCTTATTCCAGGCTCCTGAAGGGTTCTTCTTCCCAATTCTCTAAATGGCTCTGGAAATCTCTTTTTGGTTTTACTTTTGGCTACCTTATTATACATTTGAATATTGTAAACTCCCTGGAATATTTGCAGGAAGTAGGTGGGGTGTAAGTCTTAAGAAATAAACCCCAAATGCACCAAAGGTTTCCTTCCACCTCCATTAAAATGCCTCTGTGTCTCTCTTGCTGGAGGATTTCTCTGTATTAGATGATAAAAAAAATAACCACCAGCAATGTTGAGACTGGGTGAGTTGGAGCTGAAATGGACCACAGTTCTCAGAAAAAGGAAGGTCTTAACATTATTAACCATCCCAAGTCCTTTCCTAGTATTTACAACCTAAGGATGAGAACACCAACACCTAGAGAAAAAGGAAAAGGCATTTTCAGAGCCTGTATCTCCCAGCCCCTCCCAGCCTGATGCTCCCTGCATAATTGGCCTGCTGCATCCTTGAGGCTGATGAGGGCATGCCAGCGAATCAACAGCAGCTTTTTCAGGCCAGCATCCTGTTTCAGAGGTGAGTCACTACCAGTGGGAATGTCAATGGGAAATCTGAGATTTCAGTGGCCCTGTTTGCTGTCTAGGTTCTGAGCTCAGGGGAGAGCCTCCATAGTGGTACCCAGACAGCTCATGTTGGTCCTGGGTTATGATCCACAGGGCAAGCTGGAAGAGAAGAGGCCCATGCATTTAACTTAGCAGGAGGGAGCAGCAGCTTCTAAAGGTCAGGTGAGGTCAAGAGTCAAGACCAGAGAGGACAATCGTGGCTTTTCAGGTTGAAACATCTGGCCTTACCTTCTGCATGATGCTTGAGTTTAATCCTGCAGCAGGGCTTCTCTGGTGCCTCAGTGGTAACGAATCCGTCTGCCAATGCAGGAGGCACAGGTTCCATCCCTGATCCAGGAAGATCCCACGTTCCCCAGAACAACTAAAGCCCATGTAGCACAACTACTGAGCCTGTGCGCTAGAGCCCGTGCTATTCAACAAGAGAAGCCACCGCAATGAGAAGCCGAAGCACTGCAACTAGAGAGTAGATCCCGCTCGCCACAACTGGAGAAAAGCCCACGCAGCAAAGAAGACACAGCAGAGCCAAAAATAAAAAACAAAAACAAAAACCCTGCAGCAACTTGGCCATGTGTCTGTTCAGCCTCACCTTGAATTATCTCCAGAGATGAAGAATTCATTACCTACAAAGCTAGTGAGACAGGGAAGAAAAGACAGATGCTAAATGCCCTAACTCATGGGGTTCAGGCTCCCAGAGGTCAAAAAGATGTGATAAGGGAGTATAAAGGTGGTGTAAAATTCTGGAATGGGGGCAGCTCCTTGACTGTTTTCTGGGAATCTTGCAGATCACACAGGAACTGGCAAGAGCTGGAAGGGGGCCCATAGGCAGGTGAATGGTCCCTCTGAAGAAGGTAGTCAGGGATACTTGGTCACCTCTCTGGGGAGTCCACTGTGTAATCTCTGGCCTGCCTTAAGAGATGAGAATGTGATGCCGATGGCTGTAGCCATGAAGATTCAAGACAGGCTGGAAAATAAGGTTGTTTTCTCTCCTGAACATCTTCCCTGTGAGAGATGAATCTGGAGTTAGGTTGAGCTCACTCCCATGGTGTAAATATTCCACGAGAGTCAGTCTCCAATTGGTTAAGCTGCCTATGCAGGGTCATTGAGCCAGGGTTGGGAGAAATGCTAACAGTCATCTTGTAAGTTGCTCTCACCTCACAGGGGAAGAGCATTACCTGGTCTAAGTTGCTGCTCTGATTCTAACCTGCCCTATAACTTCAGACCTCAGTTTCCTCATCTGTGTGATGGGGTGAAGAATAACTGTTTCCACTTGCCCCACAGGGGTTATCAGAAAGAAACTAGAGTAAAAGGACTTTGCTATTAATTTTTTAGAGAATTCTTAAAAAAGAATCAAAGAGCTTTAAATTATCACCAATTTTTATCTTCTGGGGCTAAAAAAGAGAAAATGCATATGCCCAGGACTAGGACGAAACAGAGAGGCCTGAGTTTTGAATCCAAAACCCGAGGCTGGAGTTCCAGTTTTGCAGGCTGTGTAACCTCAAGTCTTGGTTTCTCCACCTGTGAGATGTGGTCCAATTTTACACCCTGGCACCTCCTGCAGTGTGGTGAAACCCAGGGGTATTGAAAAAACACATACTTCCAGGAGCCCCACACAGAAGGAGATGGTGTATTACTGTGACAGAAATGACAAAAAAGAGGGCCAGCCCAGTCATCAAAGGGACAAATTATGCTCCAGAAAACAAATCCCTAATTATTCCTTTCAGTCCTAAGGAGACAGGGGCCCAGAAGAGAAGCCGGCAGCTCATCCTTCAAGTAACTATTTAAGCCCGAACCAGGAAGAGGAACAACTGTACATACACAGGCTAGAATTTGAATACCTAATTTGATGAGGCATATAAATTGGCAGTTATTCAAATGAGTACATTTACATATATGGGGTTTAAGGCTACATCATTCCTTAATATTTCTTTCATAGTGCAGAGTAAGGACTTTAAATCTTTCTCCCTCTTTTCAAGGGTTTTAGGAAGGGATTACAAAGGCAGCTGAATAGAGACCAGGCTCTGAGTGTGCCAGGGTGTGGGTGTGGGGTGAGCACCAGGGGTGCTGAGAGTCCTCCTCAGGGGTGAACAAGGTGGCGTCACTTTCCTGGGCATCTGATCACAGCTGTCCATCTTGGCAGCGCCAGCCAGGGGCACCTCTCCTGCCTCTGAAGGGTGGCAGAGGCTCCAGGATGGCTGGCCTAGGTCCCAGTAGGGCAAACCCCTCCGAGTGTGACCCCCTGACCAGCACCATCAGCAGCACCTGGGAGCCTGTTACAAGTGCAGATCCCCAGTCCCGTCCCAACTCTACCTATAAATCAGAAACCACAGGGATAGAGCCTGCAATCTGTGTTTTAACAAGCCCTCCAGGAGATCTCGATGTCCACTCAAGTTGGAGAACTGCTACCCTGGGACGTCCCCACCTGGGGAGTCTGTGTCACTTATATTGAGTTTAAGATTGCAGGATTTGGGGGATTTATCTCCCAAGGCCACTCCAGGTTCTCATCCAGTGCTCTTCAGGGATGGTTCTGACTTCTGGTGAAGGAGGAGGGAAGGTCCGGATTTCCTCCAGGAACAGAAGGAGACACCATTCCTCCAATGGGCAAGAGCCTGGCCATCAGCAGGCAGTGGGGGGCACCTCCAAGCCCCAGTGCCCGTGCCACCTTCCTCACCAGCAGGGTCGCTTAACCCCAGGCTGGGCTGCTGTCTCAGATGGATGGAGGCAGCACAAGGTCACGGCTGAGGGACCCAGAAGTTGCTGGACTATCTCAGCCTTCTCTGCTGGATCCAGGCTCTGGCTTGTGCCCACTATGACTCAACAAAGAGTTTCTGAAGCCCACCCTGGGACAGGGGCTCAGCCAGGTGGTGGGCACAGGGTGCAGCTAGCAGGCTGAGCCCCTCTCCAGGGTGTGTGCACAGCAGCGGGGTGCCTGACAACGACAGCAGACAACCAAGAGCTGAGGGCTGGGGAGGGACGTACACGGGGTGCTGGGACCCAGCACCAGGAAAGTTCCACCTGGTCCAGAGGTTAGGGGAGGTTTCCTGAGGATGGTGGGAGGGAGAAGGGCAGTCAAAGTAGACGGAGCCTGACGCATGACCAGGGGACAAAGCCCCAGAAGCCAGCGAGTTTAGAAGGCATGAAGCAGAGAAGGAAGACAATATGATTTATGTTCTGCAAAAGCCACACTGACTGCAGAGTGGAGTTTGGGTTGGAGACAAGTAAGGTTGCAGGGAGATGTCTCAGGGAGGGGCAATTAGGACAATCAGACAGAGAGGGCAGCAGCCTGACCAGGAAATGGCAACAGGATAGAGAGAAGTAATGCCTTTTGGGACTGGTTAGCAGTTGCAATCATCTGGATATGGTGGTCCTTGAATGGTGTGGTGGGAGGTGGAAGGCGGTAAGAGAGAGGCTTTCTCCCAAGTGACTGGCTTGGGCATCTGGGAAGCCACATGAGAAATCCCTGGGCTAGGATCAGTTTGGGGATCCCAAATTCGTGCCTAACAGCCTTCACAACTGGGTTTGTGGATGTGGTTCTAGCTCTCAGCACAAGGGTCTTCTTGGCCTGACCCCCAACTTGGGGTGGATGCGCCAAGCAGGAAGGATGGGCTGTCTCCAGGGATGGAGAATGGAGTTAGTCAAGGAGGAGAGTGGCAGCCAGGAAAGCAGATTCAATGGGATGAAAAGGGATGCTTCTGGGGTCTTTTGGGATAGATCCCAGAGAGGAAAGATAGCATCTGGATACAGGTCAGAATAAAGGAGCTGGTACTGAGGCTCCCCAGCCTATACCTGAGGTAGAGTTGGTAGGCCCAGGTAGGACAGAGTGAACCATTTGCTGACTGTTTAGCATGGTTCATGAGTTCATCAGGGACCCAAGCTCCTTACAGCTCTCTGCTCTACCAGCCCAAAAGTGTGAGTCCATCTTATTCACAGAATGGCTCCAGCCATTATGCCCATGTTCCAGACAGGAAGATCCTAGGAGAAAGGAAAGAAGAAAATCACCTGTCAGTCTAGTCAGTCCCCTTTATGAGACTTTCCTGGAGGTTCACCCAGTGATTTCCACTTTCAGCTCCTATAACCACTGGTAGCTGCAAGATAGTTTGGGATATGTACCTTTTTAGTTGGTCATAGTGGCACCACCAAAATAAAGGGATTCTATTATGAAAAGAGGAAAATGAATATTGGGTAGGTAACTAGAAATTTCTATTGCTAAAGAAATAAATAGGAGAAATTAGCATCCTAATCTTTTTTCCATTATTTTCCTTGGCAATTAAAAAAAATTGTACACATCAATAAATGAGGTCAAGTTACTAAGAAAATGATGAGTGTCTTAGGTAGAAATCATTTAGTTGCAAGGAACAGAAAGCTACTTGAAGGCCTTGAGTAAAGCAGAGATTTTATTGTAATTATTCATGGGACTCTCCCAGGGCCAAGTGCAGAAAGCTGGTGGGCCATTGAGGGAAACTGGGCCTAGAATTTCTCTTCCTTTTCCCCTTCTCAGGGTCCTAATCATCTCCTTTCTCCAATTCCCTCTGATTTTTTCATCTGCTTCAATTCTCTCTCTGTCTGATATTTGCCTTTCTTCTGTCTATGTACTTAGCAGGAAATGGTCACCCTGACTTACCAGTTCAAGTGCCAACAGGAACAACCCAAAGTCTCCATGACCGAATGCCAACATCCCTGAGATGTCATGAGTCAGCTCAAGCTTGGGTCAGATGCCCACCCACTTTGATCGGCAGGTGAAGCCAGGGAAGGACCCTTGGGGCAATCACCTGGAGAGTTCAGATAAGCAGCCAGGCATTTGGGTCATAAGTCCCTACAAATACCCAAGGACAGCATTGCTCTTTTCTCACCATCCTTCATGCAACCCTAGCTTTCCTTGCAGACATGTGGGGAAAGCTCCCTCCAGTCTCTATATGACCCGGCTTCCCTGGTGTCTCAATGGTAAAAAAATTCGCTTGCCAATGCAGAAGCCACAGGAGGCTCGTTCAATCCCTGGGTCAGAGAGATCCCCTGGAGAAGGAAATGGCAACCCACTCCAGTGTTCTTGCTTGGGAAATCCCATTGACAGAGGAGCCTGGTGGGCTATAGATCAAGGGGTTGCAAAGAGTCAGGCACAACTGAAGTGACTGAGCACTTAATGCCTAGCACTAGCCTCTATACGAGGTGCCTTCTTTCCAGAAATGCTCTGAGGTTCAATGCCAGACAACATAGAAACTCTCCTTGACACTTGTTGCTATATTTATTTTCTTCTCCCAAAGGCTGGAAAGTCAAAGATGAGTAGAACTGTGCTTGGCCCCAGTGGGTCATCATCTGGAGAAGAACGACCGACATGTAAATGCATGACTCCCAGGTAAATCACGTGGTGGGCTAGCCTACTGCATCATGTGCCCAGGTGGAGTCTGATCATGTTGAGCATTTTGAGAACTGAGAAGAGTCTCCTCGACAACTTCTGGATGCATGAGATAGCAACAAGAGCAAAGGTAAGAGATGCTGCGTCTAGCCAAGAAGAATAGGCTAGAGCTGATAAAATTAAGAAAACTGGCCAAGACATGGGTTGGGGACTGTGGGGGTGGGGGGAGGGGAAGGTCCTAGCAAATGACATGACAGAATTTAAAAGGATCATTTGGACTTCAATTTCCCAACATCTGAAGGAGTTCCCTGATGGTTCAGTGGCTAAGACTCTGCTCCCAATGCAGGGAGCTGGGGTTTGATCCCTGGTCAGGGAACTATCTCCCATGTGCCACAGCTAAGTGTTTGCATGCCGCAACTAAGGATCCCATGGGCCACAACTAAGACTCAGCATAGCCAAAATAAATATTTTAAAAAATTTCCCAACATCTGAGAGTAAATAAGACATGATAGCCCTAAAGCCAAGAAGAGGCCTGAGGCCTCTAAAGACAGCTGAATAAACCATGCCAAGCTTAGAAAGGGAATTTCATCTCATTGAAGTACCAATATATGCTCTTTGCCCTTAGAAGGATTTCTTAAAATTGAATTTGCATATAGGTAATATATGCAAGTAATTTCAAATTATTTATAAATGGAATTAATTTCTGGTTTATTTTTCCAAATAATTCAAATTCTTTCCAAAAATTTCAATGAGAGGAGGCATATCTATATTCAGTTTTTTTTTTTTTTTTAAGTTATTTTTCTTTATAGAAGGGAATTGTTCATCTATCTACTTTACCCTATGGAAGTACAGATGACAACTTCATGACCAACACCAGCAGAAACCAGGAGGCTGAGTAAGAACTCCTAGCTTCCCATCTGCCACATCCATGATGGAAACCTTGCAAAACCTTCCATGTCCCCTTCCACACACATTAAAATAATAATACACAGTGCCGGTGAAGTTGTGGGAAAACACACATCCTTATCCAATAGGGTAGTCCCAGCATAAATTCCTCTGGAGAGAATTTTAACAATGTACCCTGAGAGTCATAAGAATGCTCTTTCTTTTCAACTCTAGGAATTTATCCTAAGGAAATAATACCCCACCATCACCAAAAGGAAAAAAAATGAGGAAGTATCTATTATAAATAACTACGTTTATTAGAATGGAATTTGGAAGCATGTGTTTTCTTCCTTTTTAATTTAGGCCAGGTAGGAGGCATTATTTCCCCTCCATGGTTGGAATCTACCCGGTCATAGAATTAGTATTAACTGAATGCCAACTGTGTACCCAGTGATTCACTTTCCTGAGCTCACGATGCCCCTCCCCGCACCTGTTAGGTGGGTAGCATTGTCCTCTTACAAACGAAGACTCCCTGTGCGAATTACTGGGAGTGGCAGGATTGATTTCCAGCCCAGTGTTTTTCAAAGACCTGCAATCCACTCCTTTATTCTTGAAAACTCTGCCCTTGGCATTGAGGCATCCCATCTGGGATTCCACTCAGTTTGGAAAGGAGAGAATATAATATCATTTGATACTTTAGCAAAGCGTACTTTACAAAGAAAAAAAATCCCAAGTTCAAATGCACAGAGTTTTTCTTTTCCCCCTTCTTCTATTATGCACTTCATCTTCTCTAAGAAGTTGGGACTCATTAATTACGGCAGTGGCAATTATAACCCACTTGTGCTTCTGCGGAGCCCTTCTGAGGAGCTGAGGGTCCTTTATAAACACGAGCTCATTAGTTGTCCCAGCAGCCTGGCAGGTAGAAGGCAGCCACTGTCTTAAGAGGATGGGGCTCTGAAGCTGCCCAGACTGGTGCTGCAGGAGCTCTGGAGCCAGGGGCCTGGGCTGCCTGGAGCCCTTTGCAGGGACAGTTATTTGCCAGAGACACCACAGTCTAAAAGCTGCCTGGTCACTGGCTTTAGGGCATCTAACTATCTTGGAGTTCCACAACAAAACCCCTTGGAGTTCCACAACAAAAACCTCCAGGCCCCTTTCACAGGGCAGAACTAGACACCCGAGTCTGTGCCACAGCCAGGACCCGGAGCCACGTGAGGTTTCCTGACCTCTGCACCTTCGCTTGTACTGTGCTGTTCTTGCTCTGCGTCCCTCCTCTTTTCTAAATTAGCCCACCCTTCAGCTGAGGTTCTGCTGGTTCTGCAGCATCTCTCCCCGCCTGACCTCAACCAAACCATACTGTCTGGGCCATTTGTTTTTCTGGTAACTCCAAGCAGCATGGCATCTCTTCAGTTGCTTCCTTGCATTGCCCATCCTTTCCATTCCATTCTGAATCACTCTTTGGCAGCCCTTTAAAGCATACTCTGGTCTTCCTCTTGACTGAGAGCCTCTTGGGATACCTCTTCTCCATGTTTCTTGGACTTTTGGTGCCTATAACAGGCTTTAGTATACTGTAGGGGGTCAAGAAATGTTGACTAACAGGCAAATGGGGTCCTGAGTGGCTGTTCTCCAGGGAGCACCAACAGAGGAGATGAATGTTACTGTTACCTCCCCTGCCTCCATCCCACCTGTTGGGCCAAAATCCTGAGCCAGAGAAGCATACTTGCTGCCTCCCAGGCGCCTGAATTGCACAGCTCCACATCTTACTTAGGCTGCTCCTACCTCTTCTGCCAGGCCTGCCTACAATACCAAAGCATGCTCATCCTTCTAACCTTTGCTCAAATGTCACCTCTGGATGACATCTTCTCGAACTCATCCTTCCTCTATGAAAAGTCATCACCTTCTTCCCTGGGCCCCACAACATATTGCATAGGAAATGATCCAAACTGTGGCTCTGTCAATTCCTAGCTGCCTGACCTTGGACAGGTCCCCACCTCCCCAGGCCTCTGTGACCTTGTCCTTTGATGGAGAAGTGTGTCATGAGAATGAAAGGGGAGAGCTCAGTGCCTGGGGCTTAGTATGCTATCACCGCTTATTCTCTTTTTGCTGCTCTACAGAGTGTAGTGGTGCCACCTATTTCATTGTTGGGAGTTGGTGACCCCCAAATCTCTTGTTTTTAAAAAGCTTGTAAAGTGACTCTGATGTACTTTGGGATCAGAGTTCTATTTGGGAACCACAAGCCTAAACTCGACTCTCTGTGAGATGGGGAACCAGGTTCCAGAAAGCAGAGGCAGAGCAAGGGAGGGGGTGTCCAAGGTCAGCATCACGAATAAGTGTCGGAACCAAGGTAAGATGCACAGAGCCAAGGGTTGGAAGGAAACTTTAACATCACCAGAACAACAAAGCATACCTGATGCTCAAATCCTACCAAGTATTTGCTAAGCCTGATTACTCTTTTTCTTTCTCTAGTTCTATTCAAACAAATGAGGTCTGATGACATCCTCACTACAGAATGACCATCCCAAAGAAAGAATCCCCCTTGATGCCCATCCCGGCCCCTCCCCACGATCATTGTGTTTTCTCTGTATCCTTCCAGAACTTTCTCTGGATGTTCAACTATTTTTTACTTTATTTCAAAGGTACATGAAGGACTTTGTAAAAATTATGCTATACAATGAATTTTATTCTCAAGTTAACATTAAACCTGACTTCTTGGTCTATACCAGGTGATGGGGGAAGTTACTGACTGGGGTGAGGATCCCAGTCAGTCACAGCCACAGCTGTTGCTACATTGACTCTCTATTTGGGAAATGTTGCTGAGTGTCTTGAGGACCAGGCATTGGGCATTATTCAAAGTTCTCCGAGTTACACTAAATTCAGGTTCCCAAGGTTCCTGCCTGCATTTCTCCATTTCATTCATCAGGATGTCCTGAGAGTCCATGTCAATTACTTTATGGAAATTTAGATCTATTACATTTATTGTGTTTTTTATTACTTTTCCAGTAACCTTGTCAAAGAGTGCTGCTTTGACATAGGCTTATTTTGATTCAGCTATTCATTGTAAAGCCACCTTGAGCTCTGATGATCACCATGCCATTTTTCAATTACTAATAAATCATGGCTTTAATCACTCATGCTACAGTCCCTTCATGGATCAATAGTAGGCTAATGAATATATAATACTCCTATTACCATTCAAGCTGTCTCATTCCCATGGTTCTCCTAAGATCACCACTAGCTGTTTGATGATCGTCTTTGCTAGGAACTCTCAGGATCCAGGGCATTGCTCACTGGCCTTAGGAGACTGGACTAGGTTCAGGGTCCTGACCTTCTCCCTCCATCACAGATGCACCACCAGCTCACGGAATTCTTTCCTTTCTAGCCTGAAGCTCACTTTTCTGGCCTGAGCAGAAGTTAGCAGTAGAAAACATCCATTTCCTCTTCTTCCTCTGACATCAATATGAGGTATAGTGGGAAGGTCATAGGCCTTGGGAATCTGATAGAGACCTTGTTCACATCCTAGCTCCACAAGTGGCCAGCTCTATGACTTGGAGCAAGTTGCTGAACCTTGCTCTCTAGTTCTGTAAAATGGGTAGAATTGGTTTATAACTGAAAGTAATGTACTTATCCATGAATGACAGTTACAATTACCATTATCATCCCAATTGACTTGAACAACCATCTCTTGAAGCCAAGAAGTAATACTTTTTCCCTAAGTTAAGCCACTTACCAAAGCAATTAGCCATCACCCGCCTAGGTCCTCCCCCAGCATGGGTTGTGACTGATGGAGAACAAAGATGGAGCTCTGAACTTCTGTAATAAACACCAAGAGAAGAACAAAGTAATTCAGAGCACTTTGGGGCTGAGGGTCATTCTCCTCCTGAGTCCTTTTATGGAAGCTTCTCTTCTGGTCCCTGGAGAGGGAGACACTGATTCGTCAAGCATGCCTTGCTTCTCTCTCCTTCATGGAGAAGACCCTAGCCACAGCTTACTTCAAATCCTGCTATCATTCATCAGGACTTGATGAGGTCTTTGCTATCGCTACTTAGTCAAACTCCTTGCAGATAAGGAAACTGAGGCTCAGAGATGGTGATTTAATTAAGGTTCTCAAAAAATTTACTTGTGGGGTTGAAGCTAGCACCCAGGAATTCTGAGGCACCATCTCTTTCTCTGGGTTCACTCACCTTTAATCCATCTCCTTCTAGCTGACAGGGAGCTTCCTTTAATCCTGAAGGCTTAATGCAAACTAATCTCCATCACTTGCCCCTGCTCCTCCTTCTTCATGCCCCAAGGGATGTGCTGGGTGATTGACCTATGCATCAAGAATCCTATTTCTGCTGTGTGACCTAGGGCAAGTCACTGTCCCTCTCTGGGCCTCTGTTCTCAATGAAGAAGATACCTGTTCCCCAAAGTTACTTCTATGCTGATAGTCTCAGATTTGGAGCAAGTGAGGTCCACCCCCAGGTTTGAATGATCCCCACACTCACTCAAGCCCACAGTGACATGTGAGCCTTCCTTTCCAGTTTGTATGATGGTTTCAGATCCCAGTCACTGAGCTCAAGGGATGTGGGGTAGATGTGGGAACCCCTGGATGCAACGATGTGCATACCGTGAGTTTATATTGCAGTCAACTAACCAAACTCTCTGCAATGCAGAGTTTAGTAGGAAAGACACCAATCTTGCTAGGGAGCCCTGTGTGCACTGCCCAATTCCCCGTAAAACCACCTGGGCTCCTTTGGGGGACCCTCAGAAAGGCCATTCAAGAACTGGGGCTTCCTTGGCATGATCAGCATCTGGCCATTAGCTGTTAAGAGCCAATTCTGGAAGGTGGCCCCAGCCTCCATGCACACACAAACCTCCTTGGGTATCTTCCCCCACAACCCCACTTCTCCTTTTTCCTGATTAGCATTTGGAAAGTAACAGAAGCAGTTCCTACTGTGGCCCAAGTGACTCCCTGCCCAGGAAACCATATCCCGCCAGCACCTCCCACGCTCCCCTGGGGCCACACCTGCAGAAGGATGATAAGGGAATCGGATTCTCCAGCAACACCAGAGGCACAGTCCAAAGATCCAGAATATTTAGCTGTGTTTACCCGCAATAATCAGCTTCTCAAAGACATGTCTCTGGGCAGCTCTTGCTACATTGATTATGCCGCCTCATATTTTTGGCCCCCAGGGGCAAACAGCTCTGATTAATATTTCACAACACAGGTTTTTTTTTTTTTTTTTTCATATTCCTTTCTTCATGTTGTTGCTTTTCTCTTTTTTTATTTTTTTTTGTCTTCCTCCTGAGCCCCTGAGAGCTTGATAGAGAGACACGGAATATTTTACCGTCTCTTGTGTCTGCCTGCTCCAGTAATCAGCGGACTCAATCACGCTTGCAGTGTTTTTATGAATTAATAACAGGCACTTTGGAGGGCTGGCGGGGGAGGCAGGAAATGCAATCTATGGAAGCTTAATGAGCGCCGTGGGGAACAGCTACCTCGCCGCCTCCAGCCCTGCCACGCCATGCTCTAAATCATCCTTCCTGAGATTACCCCCTTCCAGAGCAGGCTCGACAGCTTGTGTGGGGCTTCCGAGTGCCCCTCGGTCCCTGCCAGGTCCTCCCAGGAAGAGGGGTCTGGGAGAGGCAGCCATAGCACATCTCCATTTTAATTCGAAAAAAAGAAAGGGAGAGCGGGGATCTGGCTTGGCTGGAGAAAGCAGCCTGCCCTTGCAGACTCTTTGCATCAGTTGTTCTTCGACAAATTGGGTAACCAGGGGTGAGGGTACGGTGTGAGGATGGGCAGATGGCCCAGGCTGGCCCCCATAATGGATCCACAACCCAGACCAGGGCCTTTGCAGAGGGTCTTCTTCTTGCCGGTCTAGAAATTTGATCTTATTACAGCTGTGCAGTGTCTGCTCAGTCGCGTCCAACTCTTTGTGGCCCCATGAACTGTAGCCTGCCAGGCTCCTTTATCCAGGGGTTTCCCAGGCAAGAATACAGGACTGGGGTGCCATTTCCTTCTCCAGGGTATCTGTCTCACCCAGGATTTGAAATTGGCAGGCACATTCTTTACCATTAGCATCACCCGGAAGCCCCTTTATTAGGGCTATCCTTGACTAGATTCTAAAGGACTGACTGATGCCACTGGAAGTCCCAAGGACTTAAGCTGTATGTTGTGACACATTACTTATAAGTTCAATATCCACTCCCTCATGGTCTGATGTATGGTCCCACTGCGCATGATCAAGCCCCAGTTCACACCACATGACATTCACCACTCGAACTTATTACCTTCAAGCCCTGTTCACAAGACCCATTCACTGACCCTGAGCTTGGATGGTAGGGCAAAGTCAATGGCTACAGAAGCTTCTAAATATTCACTCTCGATGACCTTGTATTCTGGTGACAATTCACACACAAGCTCTGATCCTCATCCCACACTTAGAGCAGTGCTGACCCAAACTTGAATGACACAATCTTAATTTGCAAAGGGAAGTACAATCACCAGGTAAACCAGGGCCATGTGGCCAGGGTCAGAGCCGCCTCTACCAGCAGAAAAATGGGTAGTCAGATTGTAAACAGAAGGTCGTATGGGAAACATGGCTTGTATTGATCTTTCTTTCTTTTCTCTCTCTTTCTCCTTTTCTTTCCTTTAAAAAAATTTATTTTTAGCTGTGCTGGGTCTTCATTGCTGCACAAGGGCTTTCTCTAGTTGCGATGTATGGCCTTCTCATTGTGGTGACTTCTCTTATTGTGGAGCACAGGCTTTAGAGCTCAGGTTTCAGTAGTTACCACACGTGGGCTTAGCTGACTCATAGCATGTGGGATTTTCCCGGACCAGGGATCGAACCTGTGTTCCCTGCATTGGCAGGCGGGATTCTCAACCACTGGACCACCAGGGAAGCCCTTCCCTTTCCTTTTTATTTTGGCAAATGCCATCTACACAAAAATAGAGAGGATAATATGACGAGCCCTCATGCGCCCATCACTGAGCTCCAAAAGTCAAGTATTTGTAGCTGCACCTTCCCTGTAAGGGCAGGTCTCCCCTCATCAGGTACCATGTGCCCAGGCTGCTGGGAGACCAGTGTCTCAAGCAGTGGGGAGGAACAAAGGGAGCATTTAGCCCCCCTCTTCAGAGGTACCATGAAGCTCACTCCCTTCTAGTGGCCCAGGCTTCCCCCTGGCATTAGCCACACCCCAGTCATCCTGTCTGCAGAAAACACCAGCCATGCAGGTGGGTGAGGTCCTTCAAGCACACATCTACAGATAACCAGCTGGGCTCCCGTTGTCACAGATGACTGGTCTCACTGTCTACATTTGGAGTCTTCCTTATTCACCCTTGAGTGGTAACTTCCAGTATCTGGGAGAACAAGCAAGCCAGAGTTTGGGAGCACTGTCCACTTCTCCTGGGGCTCGGAGCTGCCTGTTGTGAGACCTGCACGCCCATCTCCACAGGCAGCTGCTACAAGTAGCGGGAAAGCTGTCAGACCTCTTGGTCCACACCTGGTTAGCACCATGGAGCTCCAAACAAAACACCTGCGCCTTCCCTCAGGGGCTCATCATCCGGTGCTAAAATGCCCAAGACTGCAGGGGAGTAAGCACTGATCACCTGGTGAGTTGATGCATCACCCATCCTCTGGGAACCAGCTCCGGGAGAGGAAACACAGAGACAATGATTCGATGAGGAGGAAGAGGGCAAGGGAGACGCAGGGAGAGAGGAAGAGGGAATGATTGATATAGATAGAAATATATGTATATAGATACACACCACTCAACATGCACAGGCAGGTTAGAGCCCAGAGGCTTAAGAAAACCTGAGCTGGGGGGAGGTGGACAAAGCTCGGATAGGGGAAAGTGGGGCAGGGGTGAGGGTAGGCAGGGAGATTTAGTTCTCACTGGACTGCCAGGTGGGAGGGTGGAGCCGGCAAGGTCTCAACACCCATCCTCCATGTACATCTTAACAATTATTGAGAGCACAGCTCACTAACCAAGTCCACATGAAACTGCAGATTCAAATTAACAAACAGCATCCTCGTGTCTCAGTCACTCCTCTCACAATGGAGAGGTGTTCTTGGGAGTGTTGGACTTGCTGTTAGTTATTTTTGGTGTTAGTATACTTGTACTCCAAATGTGGACCTTGGACTAGCAGCATCAGCATCTCCTGGATGCTTGTGAGAAGTGTCGGTAGATCCTCAGGCCCCTCTCAAGGCCCCCTAAATCAGAATCTGCATTTTAACTCCATCCCCAGGTCGTTTGTGGGCACAGTCAAGGGTAAGAAGCCCCTAGTCTGTCACCCTCTTGGGGACCCCTTCCTGGAACACCAACTTCTCTTTATCACCTCCCTACCCCCCCCCCCCCCAGCTGGTTTGCTGCCAGCCTGGACAAGGCCATCTCTTTGGCCGGGCTCTCAGGGACACAGAGATAATGGCTTCCTATTGATGCCTCCCAAATGCATTTTAGTGAAAATGTCTTAAAGATCTGAAAGCCTTTAACATCCCAGGGAATGCATTTCTAATGATCCAATTTCAAGCCCCTTGACAAGCCTTGACAAAAGATGTTTCAAGATAGGCAAGGAGGCCTTCCTGACATTGTTTAAATGCTGCTGTAACAATAACTGGCATTTGTGTGGCATCTTAATTTTGCGTGTTTATTCCGTTGCTACTTTAATGCTTCTGACACCTGAGATAAGCAAGGCAGCTTTTAGGATCCTATTTTATGGTGAGAAAAGTAAAGTTCAGAGAGGTTGAGACTTGCCTGTGGCCACTCAGCTGCAGAGAAGCAGAGGGAGGCATGGGCCCCCAAGTTACCTCCCCCACCCGAGGTTCTTCTGGACAGTACCACGAAGTATAGGACAATCCTGTCAGAAAGAACTGTGTGTGAACTAAGGTTTACTGACATTTCACTAGAGTTCCTTCTTGAAAGACAGGAGTCAAATGTCCAGTTCAGCAGAACTACTTCCCTTATCAGGGGTCCCCAACCTCTGGCATCTAGTGCCTGATGATCTGAGGTGGAATTGATGTAATAGTAACAGAAATAAAGTGCACAATGAATGTGATGTGCTTGAATCTTCCTGAAACCATCCCCCTCCCCTGGTCTGCGGGAAAATTGCTTTCTAAGAAACTAGCCCCTAGTGCCAAAAAGATGGGTAACCACTGCCTTAGATCCTCAGTCCTAAACTAGCAGGCGGGCAACAGGGATCCAGCCCCTGACTTTGGGAGCTAGCATGTTAGGACTTCATTAAAAAAACAAAAAACAAAATAAAAATCCTTTGATGGAGCAGAAATGTGCTCTCAAATCATGGCATCATTCCCCCACTGCTCAAAAAACACAATATTTTTTTTTTCAAAAGAAAACAGAAATCTCTCTCATCTTAAAAATGAGTAAAAAGAAGATTAAAGTTTGAAAATATGATTTGTAGGATCTCTTTCAAGCTATCACACACAGAAATTTTGTGTGGCTAAGGAAGAGATTGCTAAAACAACATAACACTACAGATAATAAATCCTTGAGTGATAGAAGAAAATTCCAGTGGTGCAATTTTACTTCCTTTCAAATGTGTTGGGAAGTGCATCTGGGGGCAGGAGTCTTTGTGGAACCCGTAAAACCACAGCGCACAGACAGCATGCTCTGTCACTCAGCCTGAGGTTTGATCTCTGCCCAGTGAACCCCAAAGTACAGTCTTGAAATGAGAGTCTTCCCATGACATTGAGCCCAAGGACCCTCTGAGGGAGGGGAAGTTGGCAGGTACATCCTGGGCTTCTGTGTGAAGAAATAAACATAAAAATGTGTACAAACTTAAAAAAAAAAATTAACAATTCAGCTCCCTGTTCCAGTTCCCCCTCCCTCGATGCCCAGCCAACAGATGTTTCCCATGATGCCTCTGGCCACGTGTTGCTTGCAGGGACATGGGTCCCGAGAGCAATGGGTCAGCTCCTTTATAGCTCAGCTGAAGAGTTCCTGGTGTCAAACCTAACTTCTCCAAAACATGAAACCTCTTTTGTTTTTTTTCAGCAACATATTTAAATAAGCTTTTCTCAAGTTGGCTGTAAGCTGGTTTCACTTCCCTCTGCTCTTCTTCTGATCAAAATTTACCTCTGCTCTGTCCCTTTTCCTCTGAGCCTTCCAGGTGATTGAAAGCTAAATTTTGCAAACCACTTTGCATTCTGGAGGATTTAACCAATATTAGTATAATATTTTAGTCCTCCCCAAAGAAACACACCTTTCTAAACACATCACTGTCACAATCTAGTATTTTACCAAAGGTGTGTCTACAGAGCCCTGTTAAGGGCTTGGTGAACTTATTTCCCTAGTCTGTTGGGCTGGGAAATCCTAAAAGCTATAACTGATGCCCCCACAGCACACCTTGGATCATTAGCACATTAAAGGGTCTGAGAAGTCCTGCAAGGTAGAAAAGTCTATGTTTGTTTAAATCAGCATTTCCCAAACTTCTTTGGGCCCAGAGCTCTTTCACCCTTTACATATCCCGAGAATCTCATGCTCTACCACCTTTAGGAAATTTTATCAAAACCTGGCTGACTCTCCCCAGAAGGATTTCAGGTCTGCAAATGGGTGAAGCAAGACCTCCTCAGTCCCTCGTTGACCTGAGCCCACGCCATTCCCTTCAGACTTTCTTCGGGATCTGTTGCCTTCGTTCTGGAAAGGCTCCAAAGCTCCTTTCCACTTTCAGCTGGCTGTGTGACAGTGGTCCAGTGATGCCGCCTCTCTGGTACTCTCCTGTGAGATGGGAGGACAAAGCCTGTCTGTCGTATCTCATGGGGCTCAGACACAAGTCATGCTTCTGGAACACCAAAATACACATCACCGTGGATTCCACAGGGTCCCCAACAGCTGGTTTCTCAATCACTAAACAGTGAGGGACAGATCGGGCCTTTCCACAGATTGGCTACTCCAACCCCCCAAACTCAGGATGACATTTATGTGCCCTGGTCTCTCCTACAGAGCCGAATCTTACAGGTAGAACACTGCCTGGAATCCCAGATTTGGGCCATAGGCTGGCAACTGTGCCTTGCACTTGGTCTAGGAGGGGGACCGGGCCGGGCTGTGGGAGAGCGGGTGGCGCATGCTCTCTGCGGTCTTTCCACCAGCTTCTGCAGTCATCCCACCTGTCCCTGGCTGTGTCCTCCCTCTGAGTCACACCTGTTGGCAATCTGCACTGACATGTGCCGTGCCTGTGTGCACGAAAGCCTGGCTGGAGAGATCCTGGGGGATTTATTTTTGTCGCATACATACATACCTTGTGTGCAGGCAGACGGGGGCGGTGTTTATGTCTCAGTTCTCTTTTGCAAAGGGGAAAAAATATAGTGGAGCTATAAATGTGTACATTTTGAACAGCCGCCCTCATGCACTGTGTATATAACTCAGTTGCAAGAAATTTAAACATAAACTTGAGTTTTGCTGAGATGGGATGGAGGAAAATTTGGCCATTGGCATCTCAAAACTATTTTTCTGCACCCGGTGCCAAAATCAGGCATTAAAATCCAACACTTCCGCCCCCGGAAAAAAAAACAGAAAAAAACACATACACATATATACAACCTAATTTTCTCTGGGGAAAAGGTTGCTGTTGTTGATATGACATGTTTTTGTAGCACAAATGTTGGCTCTTCAGCTCATTTTGCTCTTTTATAGACACTCAAAATGGGAAACATCTGAGCACATAAGCACCAGAAGTTCAGAGCACTTGCCCCTAGCCCTGCTGTGCGGTTTTCTTATAGGAGAATCTGCTCCAGATCCCAAGGCACGCTCTCCAGCAGTGGAGACTGCACGGGAGGGTTTATCAATTGGCACCGAAGGTGAAGGATCTCGTGTTCACATAAGGTCTGAGAGCGGGCAGTCAGGAGAAAATGTAAAAGGTGGAGATATGAATGGGACAGAGGAGGGGGAGGTGACTGAGACGGTGGAGGTGAAGGAACGTGACTGTTACGTGGGCAGTGGAGAAATCAACAAAGCTAAGGCCACGTGCATAGGGACTGAGAACCGTCTTTGTGTACAGGAAAGGGATTTGGTATGGATCAGGCAAGCAGGCTTCAGACACAGATGGACCTGCATTAGGACTCTGACCTGGGAAAGAGCTCCCTGGGGGAGTTGCCTCCTTTCTCCTGGGAGCCTGTGAAGATGCTGAGGCAGCCGTCTAGCCCCAAGTCCAGGCCATCTCCTACTGGTAGCCACTATGCCTTCTTCCTAGTGTTTTCTGCTGCTATTCTGGCTTCTTTCCTCCTTCATAAATAGCTCAGAGGCCCTGGTACTCCTTGCTGCCCCAGTCCCTCCATTCACATTCGCCCTTGGGACAGGCTCTGTCTTCTCCACCTTCCTGGCTACACAGTGTAATAAACACTGCCAGGGCCAGGGCCCTAACAAGGCACAGTGGGGAAACGGGGCAGGGTCAGCCTTGGTCCTCAAGCCAAAAGAGTTGCTCCAGGGGAAGGGGCAGGGAGGCCCACGGCCCACTAACCTGCAGCCCAGCGGCCTGTGGACCTTCTGTCCAAGCTTGCATTTCTATCATCACAGATGCTGCTGGCTCTCCTGCCCTCCTTTGTGAAATAGCACAGCCCCTCTCTGGGAAGCCTGCACTGCCAAGTATTTCCGAGGAGGCCCAGGGCAGTTTCCCGTGAGCCTCTAAACCAGGATGGCAGGTCCTCTGTACAGTGAATGGACCCCCTCCCTGTGGCTTCCGTGGATATGCCAAGTACCACGGCCTTTGTCTTCAGTCGTTGCCAATTCCTACCCAGGCTGGCAGTCGGTTCCCTTGAGGTCCCTTGCTGTTCTTCCATCTACCATGGCTGAGACCTGGGAAGTTCAGAAGCCCAGGCTGCTTTTATGGTGTAAAGAAGAACTTCATTTTTCATTACAGCCTGGCCAAAAAGCCCAAAGCATGACTGCCTGCACCCAGAGTCTCACACAGCAGCCACCGTGCCTCAGGTGTGAATTCTTGAGGGGCAGGGCCCAGCTGGCAGGTGGAGGGTTTATTCTTTTACAAAGGTGCCTTCCAGAAGCTTCTGAACTGACCAACCAACAGCAACGCCTGCCAGTCATAAGGCTGGCCTTCTGTGTTGCTCGTGGGTGCCCAGTGTTCAGTAGGCTCTCCAGAATTGGGTGTCAAATGGGCCGCGGAGCAGCACTGTCAGATCTGGGGGTGGGAGTTGGGGTGGGTAGGGGAAACATGTTACAAAGGTTATTCTCTTAAATTCTGTCAACTTTTACCGTATACATTTTTTAAAGTTTGGAAGCTACCAAAAAGTGGGGGAAAAATTAAGACTTAACCCACTTAGAACCCCATTACCCAAAGGCAACAATTGTGAGTGTTTTTCTGTATTTCCTTTTAGCCCTTGAGGACCAGTTTTTCATGAAGATCCTTCTGCAGGGGCATCAGGCTTGTGCTGTGAGCCCGGCAAATACACCAGAGGGACACAGGAGGAAAATCCTGAACAGGAATCCAACAGGGAATGGAGAGGAAGGAAGGATCGGGGCCAGATTGCCTCCCTCTAGTCCTCAGAGACCAAGTGAGTGAATTTTCTGGAGGAACAGAGGTCAAGTGGAAGATGCGAGGCTCTCAAAGCACCAAAGCCAGCCTGCAAGATTTGGGTTGTGGAAGAACCGCCGGGTAGCCTCCTGTGTGGGGCCCAGGAGCAGGCGGGGAGGCACGTATGGGCAGCGCCTGCAAGCCCCTGCCCCGTGAGAGTGGGTCAGCCTGCCAGGACCACGGCGAACTGCTCAGTCTGGAAACTAATGGCAAATGTCTCCTGTTAAGTGTTTGCTCACCTATCTTTCTCTCATGTTACCCCTGGCTATCTCTGTGCAGACCCAGTCACTCAGCTCCCCAGGGTCTCCCTGAAGATTGGAGGGTCTGTGTGATCACCCAGAGTGCCCACCTCCCATGGAGTGGCTTATCAGAACTCGAGACCAGCTCCCTGACCATGTCTGTGACCCCAAAGCTTGGCCTGCATAGGGTGATTTGAGGGAGATCAAGTGTCCCCTTCCTTGCCCGAGACCCCCATGCCTGTACAACTGCTGCCAACCAAGTGCTTTAAGGGGCAGGGAGATGATCTGAGAGCCCAGGGGGCAGTCAGGACACAGGGTTCTTGTTAGGGTCTGTTTTTGACCCTCTGAATTATGACCTGAAGACGTAGTTTCACATCTGTGTTTGCTTTTCCCATTGGGTTAAAAAACAAAAACAAAAAGGAAGATTGGCATGAGGCAAACCAGAAAAGCCAACTCAAAAGATGCAGTCCTGTAGTCAAAAGGCGATCCCACAGGACCCCAGTGGGTCAAGGCCCCTTTGGAATGAGCATTGTCCCCTCTCCCACTCGCTTTGGGTCTGTTGAGCTACTGGGAGCATCTGTTCTCAGACCTGAGTGTGGATGAGTATATCAGACACTGTCTCAGAGCCAAGGAGCCTGGAGGAAGGGAAACTGCTCAGACCAGCTGAACTCAGAAACAGGAAAAGGAGATGGGGAAAATGGGGTGGGGTGCCTCAGCTCCAGGGAAAGAAACCCACTCACGCCCAGGGCTTTGCACCAGATAGACAGCTTCAGCATCCCATTTGATCTTCAAAACAACCCTGCAAAGTAGTAGTATTCTCATTTTGCCCTTGGAGCCAGAGAGGGAAAGTGACTCACCATAGGTCACAAAGCAGGAGGAACCATCTCTCAAAATTGGTTACTTGACTCCAAAGTCCAGGTTTCTTCCATATCTCTGCACTGTGGGAACCCAGGGGTGGGCAGGGGGATGCTCAGGCTCCTAGGTGAGCATGTGACCCCCACCCTCTCCCATCCTCTCTTATGACACCCCATAGCTGTCACCATGAGCTAAAACTGATCTGAAATTGCCATTTGTGGAAAGGCTTTGGGGAAATCTCTGGGCAGAGGAGTCATTTTCCTTTCTGCAGGGGCAAGGGAAGGAATTATGGGGCAAGACAAAAAAAAGAAAATCAGGCTGCTGGCTAATGAGAGCCAGACGCAGCGTCCTGGGAGCTGGATGGGGCAGTCTGGTCCCCCACCCACAGGGAGAAGCTGAGGCTCGGGACCCCTCACCCAGACTTTGTGTTTGGACTTCAGAGCCCACCCCTCAACACCCAACCCCTACCACACCCTCCCCTGGCTCTCATAACATTCTTCAACACCCCTTTAAAAATTAAGGGTGAGGCAGAGGTGGGGGCAGCTCCTGCAACAGATAAGAGGTAATTGCCTGCCTCTGACTCCTCTTGATGTGAAAATGGGATTGGAATGACTCACTCTGGTTGAAAGGTTAGTTGAAGGTTATTACAGGAAAATTGTTATTCATACATTTTTTTCTGTGCGGCCGGATAGCCTAAAAGATTAAATTCACAGAGTGCATAATGACCCATCAGGGCGGACAATGGTAGGGGCGTCCCCGGGGAGGGGAGATAACGGAACAGAGACTTCTCTGAATAATTCATGCTCCAGCAGACGCGGCACTAACAGATTACACGAGGGTTTTCATCAGGAAGGAGAGGAGAGAAAGGCGCTTTCAAAGCTGCTGGGTGTTGCTCGGTGTGACGGGCAGTGCTAGCCCAGTTTGCTGTGGCTTCAATCAATGCCAGTCTCCACACCTCGGGGGCCCCGGGCAGGAGGTGGGGCCAAGCAAGGTGAGCGGCATCATTGCTGTCACAAGGCAGAGGTGACAGACACCCCACTCCTGAGCGGGTCTGAGTTACCCGGCCTCACTGCAAGCCCTGGAGCTCCCAAGAGGCCGAGGCCGGGTTCATCTTGTGGGGCTCTGGATGCATTTAAGTGGAGATGGGTATGGTGACATGACAGATGTCTCCCCCCGGTCCCATCCGTACCTCTGAGCATAACCTCATCTGCAGATGGAGCCAAAAGTCAGAACTAGAGGCTTTGGGGGAATGAGGGGGTTGGGTCAGAATGTCATCCCTCTGGGAAGCCCCAAGTCCTGGATGTGACCCTAACTGCGCATGCAGCCTGGGCCTAGACCCTTTCTCAGGTCAATCAGAAGATAAAATGCTAAGCTGTCAGTGGCAGAACTTTCCACCCTGGTGCAGCTGCTGTTTCTGCAGTGAACCAGAGCTGCAGACCCCCTCCCTGGGCAGCCCCCAGGCGCTCAGGCAGTGCACTTGGCTTCCCCAGCCTCCAATTCCAATGAGCCTCAGGGAAAGTCATGCAGGTATTTTGACCCCTCCCCCCTTTTTTTTGTTTGGCCACATCCTGTGGCCTGTGGGATCTTAGTTCCCTGATTGGGGATAGAAACCAAGTCCCCTGCAATGGAAGTGTGGAGTCCCAACCACTGGACCGCCAAGACCTTTTAAAAGCAGGTGGATCCCATTCTCTCTGCCATTGAAGGCTCACATGGGCAGAATTGTGAAACAACTCAGAGGAAGGCAGATGCCGGGGGAGGGGCAGGGCTGGGCCGAGAGCCCGTGCTCACCTCTGCGGAGCTGACTCTGCACTGCCCACTGCTCTCTCCTGCCCGGGGCCAGGGGTCCACTCCACGGGAGGAGCCAGGAGCCTGGGACACAGCATTCTGAGGTTTATCTCACCAGACCCCCAGACGCAGGGCAGAGAGGATCAGGCCACTGTCACCTGGGGACCCAACCAGATTCTGTGTCCCCAGATGCTCGCCTGATGTCACACATGCTTTGATTCTGGTGCTCAGTGTCCTCACTGTCCCCACACAGGCGGGATCAGCAGTCAGGCCACCTTCAGCAAATGTCCTAGGGCCTTGCTTCAGGGCACCAAGTTGATGCCTTTGCCTGAGTCAGCACCATGGATCTCTTGGGGCCTCCAACCACATGGGGCCAGGGACACAAGAGGGGACCCTCCCCCCATCTGGGGAAATGCAGAGCACCAAGACCAAGGGAAATCACACAGGGTGCCCTATCTCAGTTCTACCCCTCGTAAGCTGTGTCACCTTGGTCTGGTCACTTCACCCCTGTGTGCCTCAGTTTCCCGGTCTGTAAAAAGACGTGAAATGCCATGGTTACCCTACGGAGGGGCATGTCAAAACAAACTGTCCTGAACCAAGCAGTCATTGCCATTACTGTTTAATTTATCAGCAGCCAGGGGTCACGCCCTGTATAAAACACTCTCCATGGTGGTTTAGGTGGTTTAGTTGCTAAGTCATGACTGACTCTTGTGAGCCCATGGACTGTAGCCAGCCAGGCTCCTCTGTCCATGGGATTCTCTAGGTAAGAATACTTGAGTGGGTTGCCATCTCCTTCTCCAGGGGATCTTCTCAACCCAGGAATTGAACCCGAGTCTCCTGCATTGCAGGCAGATTCTTTACCAACTGAGCTATGAGGGAAGCCCAAAACATTCTCCATGGCTGATCTCTAATCAAGCAGTGGACAGCCTTATCCCTGTTTTACACAAGAGGAAACAGAGACTCAGAGAGGCTAAGGGACTTGGCCAAGATCACACAGCTGACAAGTAGAAGAGCTGGAATTAGAACCCAGCTGTATCTTGTTCCAAAGCAGGTACCCCTCCCTCTTCCCTAAGGGTGCGGGGCAGCCCCCAATCATTTCTTCTCAATTGTTGGTATGGGCAGGGGCTCTCCAGGCCACACTGGCAGAAAGGATGCTGTTGATGCAGACAAGGGGTTCAGAGGCAGTGAAGGCGCAGCCCTGTCTCCCTCAGTGTGGGGTGGGGGGGATCATGGTGCTGGCTTGGGTGGGTCAGGATCTGACCCCAGCTGTGTGCCCCTGGGCACTTGGCATTTGTGTTCCCTGCTCAGTGGGATGGGATGGAATGACTGTCTGCTCCAGAGAAGCTGCGGGGAGGATGGTGGGGGTAGAAAAGGCTGCACACAGTGCTACCTCTTGGCAAACAGGAGCTCAGGCATGTGGGCACTCGTTCTCAGGAAGAGGCAGACCTTCTGGGCTCCCTGGGGTTTGGGGCTTCTTTTCCTGAGAGTTATGAGCTCTCATTTTTTCCCTGCCTGTTTGTTATTTCAGCCACTCCTTAACCCTCCCTTCCCTGAGATGCCCACTCCCTGCCTGCCCTTGCGGGGACGCTGGTCACAGAGGACTCTGCCCCACGCGAGTCTGTTCTCTTGGAGCTGTGAGCACGAGGCAGACACAGACACGGGAGTCGGCATGGGCCTCTCCCTCCTCGAGCCATAAAACCCAGAGTGGCCGGCGAGAGACCAGAAAGGGCCAAGAGAACATGGGACAGGCTACTTTAGGGAGCTCACATGGCTTTGAACAGAAGGAATTTGGATGGTATTTCTTCCTTTTGAAGCTCAGGCAAAACGCTGAGAGCTCAGCATGACCAGGTTCAAGCTGGAAAGTGAAAGTGAAGTTGCTCACTCGTGTCCGACTCTTTGCGACCCCATGAAGCCTACCAAGCTTCTCCGTCCATGGGATTTTCCAGGCAAGAGTACCGGAGTGGGTTGCCATTTCCTTCTCCAGGGGCTCTTCCTGACTCAGGGATCGAACCTGGGTTTCCCGCATTGCGGGCAGACGCTTTACCCTCGAGACCTCAATCACCACTTCTCAGATGAGGCCATGGAGAACTTGGAAGGGGAACTTACTCAAGGTACACAGCTAATAAACCACCAAGAGCCAACCCCCGGTCTCCAGACTCCCAGTCTCACCATGTTTTGCTTCTGCTCTGTTATCCATCTCCAGCCTCATCCAAAGGTATGAGATATTAGCAATTTTTCGCTTAGGGTTTGGAGTGATTGCTCCTGCCATTTAAATATAGTTTATTGTGCATCTTCAGTTTCTGGAAGCTTATCTTAAATGGGTGCAACGTCTCAGATAGGTAACTGTGGATCATGAGCTGTCATCTGCAGTTGGCGCTCAAGATAACACAGCTGTTTAAAGCCCTAATTAAATCCTAACTCAAGCAATTAATTTAGCCCCCTAATGCTCAGGATCTGAGTATACTGATTCAGAAGATCTTTTGCTCCTCCTTCCCTCCCTTCCTTCCACAACTATGTAAGATGCAGCTTCATTATGTCAACCACTGTGCAGGCGCATTTAGTGATCCAAAGACAATCACAATTCTTATCCAAAACAATCACATTTCTGTGGTTGGGAGGATAAGCAGGACTGGAGCCTGTCCTGCCCACAATGGAAGCAGACTTTGGAGACCAGCAGACCTGGGCAGGATCCCCCTGCCAGTCCTTGGTGGTTATGTGTCCTCAGCCTCCATGCAGCTTCTCTGAGCCTCTGTTCTGCCCCTTAGCAGTGGGAAGGAGCTTGGAGAATCACATGATATATCGCCTGACCCCATGCAGGATCCCCTGAAAATCTCCCCAGAGTTGAAGAGAGGTAATATCTAGAAAACCTAGTGAACCAAAAATGACACTTTGGCGGGTTGATTCTCTCCAATCAACCCCCACCTTCTGCCAAATATAGCCAAACCCAGAGAAAAGATTATTCGTACTCTGAAGAGACCGTGCCACTCAGCCTGTTCCATCAGTTCTTCAAAATGAAGGGTGCAGAAATAAAGCTCATATATGTGCAATGTAGGTTTCCTGGATGTGTCCTGAAACAGATAAAGATCAGTAGAGGGTATGAACACACACACTTACACACACAGCCAAGTGCAAAGACCTGCCCATTTTCCAACTCGTCAGCATCTCCCAGTGTTTCCTTTCTCATGATTTCCACAACTTTGCCTCAGTCCTTGGTTGCCTCTCATCTGAAGGAGCACTTTTGCTTGCTAGGTGTCTTCTTCCTCCAGCCTCCCTCCCTCCGAAGCTACCCTAAGCTCTGCTGCCAAGTGTAAAATACTGCCCTTCTATCTCCTCTGTACCTGCTCTTGTGGTTTAGTCACCAAGTCATGTCCAACTCTTCACGACTCCATGGACTGCAGCATGCCAGGCTTCTCTGTCCCTCACCATCTCCCAGAGTTTGCCCAAGTTCATGTCCATTGAATTGGTAATGCTGTTCAACCATCTCATCCTCTGTTGCTCTCTTCTCCTTCTGCCTTCAATCTTTCCCAGCATCAGGTAGCCAAAGTATTGGAGCTTCAGCTTCAGCATCAGTCCTTCCAAAGAGTATTCAGGGTTGCTGTACCTGCTGGGTACATCCAAATCACTGCCAGTTGGGAACCTAAAACTTGCTGTAATTTACAGAAACGAACAGCCTATTCATATTTGGTCACAGAGATCATCTCCACTCTCCCTTCAATGTGTGATCTAATCGGATCCCAGAGGATTATAGGAAGGTATCTGGATGCAGAAATTTAGGAAATATTGCTCTCATAATGAGCATCAACATCAAGCTCAGCTCAAAGAAGTAACTGTAGAGAAAAATGTATACAGATTATAAACCAGTCTTCAAATGAGTGCAGGTAAAACTGGTGAGATCGAAGTAAGATCCATGGGTTGTATTGGTGTCAGTTTCCTAGTAGTGACACCATATTGTAGTTATACAAGGTATCATGTTGTCGCTGTTCAGTCTCTAAGTCATGTCTGACTCTTTGTGACCCCATGGGCTGCGGTATGCAGGCTTCTCTGTCCACTATTTCCCAAGTTCGCTCAAATTCAAATCCATTGAGTCAGTGATGCTGTTTAATCCTTATCTTCTGCCTCACCTTGTCCTTGGGGAAACTGGGCAAAGGGTATAAAGATCTCTCCCTATTATTTCTTACAGTGGCCTGTGAATCCACAAATATCTCAAAGAATTAAACACACACAAGCAAGCAAAACATCTTTCCCACAGAAGCATTTCCCGCCACAGTTCCCTATTAGTCCCCTCTTTTCTGTTTTCCATTATCCTAACAGACCATATCCCATGACAAAAACTAAGGATATTTTCAGGAGAGATCAGAGGAAAGAGCCTATAAAGCCACTATTAACCTTAACCTTGGAGGTTTATTATCAGAGACCCATTTAGTCATTCCACATGCTTCTGAGCTCTCAGCATCTTCTGGCAGGATGCCAAGAGCCCATGAGCACTGGAAACATTGCCAGATGGATTCTTGGAGTCCCAGTATCTTGGCACTCCCAAAATGTGCCTCTTCAATGTCCCAAAATGTTCCTCTTCAATGTCCAACAGTCATAGGCAAGATGAACACCCACAGTGGTCAGATATTGTGTGCACACAGCCCTTTCTTTTGGGGGGACTATCCCTTTCACACACCACGTGGTCCAGGAGGTACCACAATGTGGTGCCCTAGACTCTCCCACTCCATAGAGGTAGAAGCTGACCCAGGCTAGTCCTGGTTGCAGTGATTGGTTCAGGGATGTACACATGACTCAAGCTCAGCCAATCAGAATCTTGCAAGGATCCGCTGAATCTGCTTTTTGCCTGAGTCTTGGTGCCAGGGAGGTTTGATGCTGAGGCTGCCAGCAGTCATCTTCCTTGACCACAGGGGTAAAGATCAGCTTCAGCAGGAGTGAATGGAGCCAACACACAGAGGACATCAGCCGAGATAAGGAGGGTAAAAGAGAGCCTCATCAAGACACTTGATTTCCTCTAGACACGGCCATGTCTGCCCGAACCTCCAAGCACTTCTTAGTTATAGTGTAGTGTGACATGTCTCCTCTTTTAACAAGAAAGTCTGAATTGATTTCTATCACACATAACTCAAGAGTTATGACTTCTACAATATCCTAGTTAGATAATTCCTTCATAGCAATAAGAAAGGCAAAAGAATTCAGGACTCCTAAACCTTTTATGCCAAAGGGTTATGTAGATTGTCCAGAAAGGGAAGTGCAGGATGCTAAAGAACCATAAAACGCCTTTCCTGGAAAATGAAGGAAAGGGTGATACAATCTAGGGAAGGTTGCAAAGAACTGCTAAATTCTGATATCTGCTCTTTAAGCTTCCTCTCCATAACTCAGCACAGTTATCACTAAATCTCCCTCAATACTTTCTTTAGCTAAAAAATAAGTTATTCTCCAACAATGTCCTACTGTATAGCACAGGAAACTCTTTTTGAAGTTATGTGGCAGCCTGGATGGGAGGGGAGTTGAGGGAGAATGGTTACATGTTTATGTATGGCTGGGTCCCTTTGCTGTCCACCTGAAACTACCACAATATTGTTAGTTGGTATACTCCAATACAAAATAAAAAGTTTAAAAAATAAGTTATTCTCTTTGTAGTACAACTTTTTTGGATAATCTTCCCTGCCACTGAATCCCTTATTGCTATTTAGTTCATTAGTCATGTCCGACTCTTTGCAACCCTGTGAACTGCAGCCTACAGGCTCCTCTGTCCATGGGATTTCCCAAGCAAGAATACTGGAGTGGGTTGCCATTTCCTTCTCTAGGGATTGAATCTGTGTCTCCTGCTTTGGCAGGTAGATTCTTTACCTCTGAGTCACCAGAGAAGCCTTTGTTGTGGTTTAGTGGCCAAGTTCTGTCCGACTCTTTGTGACCATTGAACCCCTGTGAAAGTGAAGTCACTCAGTCATGTCTGACTCTTTGTGACCCCATGAACTACTGTAGCCTACCAGGCTCCTCTGTCCATAGGATTTTCCAGGCAAGAGTACTGGAGTGGGTTGCCATTTCCTTCTCCAGTTGAACCCCTAACTGCCCCCAAATAAACCATTTTGTTAAAAGTCATTTACCGCCTAGAGCAGCAGTCTCAAACCTTTTTGGCGCCAGGGACTGGCTTCATGGAGGACAATCTTCCTGTGGACTAGGGCATAGGAAGTTGGAGGGATGGTTTTGGTTTCACCTGCTGCTCACCTCCTGCTGCACTGCCTGGTTCTTAACAGGCCATGGACAGGTAATCGTCCATGGCCCAGGGGTTGGGGAACCCTGCTCTAGAGTAAATCACAACCTTCTATTTTATTTTTCTTACTTTTACAATTCCATGACCTTCTCTGCAGCAAATCTGATAGTGTCATATTATCTCACCCATGAATCACCAGGCCCTCCAGCTTCTGATATATTTTTGGAGATGAGGTTGCCTAGACAGGCTAGGAACTTCAGGGTAGACAGGGTACCTAACTTCAGGCAGACCAATCAATACCACTGTCCAGAACTTAGGAATTGTATCCACACGACAGCCTAAGTGAGATAGATACTCTTCGTGTTGTGGGGTTGTACCTTCAACATGTGGCCTGATTCCTGAGGCTTGGGATTGTCCATCACCATGTGGGCCAAGGAAGGGGTCCAGCTTGAATAGCAAGAAGCAAATAAAGCTCTTATTAGGGACCAGAGATGGAGGAAGAGCAAATTGCTTTTTGTTCTAACCTGTTTCTGAGGTCAGGAAGCCTGGTTTCCCTTGGATTCTGTTAGAAATCTAGTGTCCTAAAAACAAAGCTCCCCTTTCCCCTAAGTTAAATCCAGGTGGTTTCTACCCCCTTGCAACTGAAGAATCCTTGATAATACATTCAGGTTCTTGCTAAACTGTAAAAGACTTCCTCCATCTTTCTCTTCCTTCCTTGTCTCCTTCCCCCTTACCAATCAAAAGTGTGATTGCTGACACATGTACATTATGCAGAATATCAAATATAGGTCAATGGATGTCACCATGGTAAAACAAGCAAAAGAAAAGCTCACCCTTCTCCATGCTTGTTAGTAAAAGGATACAACAATGCGGCCTCCCCCCTGTTGCTGGGGGGTCATGAGGGTCAGCCCATGCTTTGGCATGTGAACTTTTTGTTCCCACCAAATCAGCTGAAGTGGGAATGTTTTATTTAAGCAGACATGTGTCAGCCTCCGTTTGAAACAAAGACACTCTGCCAGCACCGGCCATCACAAAAGCAGGGCTGTGTGAGACATCTTTGCTAAAGCGGTGATTTTTCTCTATTGCCAGGCACCATTTTGGAAAGTTGCTAGGGGAGGTTGGTCTGCACTTTAATGACGTCTGAGACACATTCAGGGCTAACGCTTTTGAAAAACAAAGCACTAGGAAGGTTTGGGGACAGAGGGAGGTGGTGAAATCAAATGACCCATGGAGCCTAAATTACCAGCCTCACAGAGCGTTTTTTAGAAACGCCATTCTGCCTCGGCCTGGGGCCACCACTCTTTCGCTTGCTCTTCCAATTAATTATTGTGTTTTAACACTATCTCCAAAGATAATTGCCTGTCAGTGTATCAGTATGTAACACCTCGGGGTGAACGCTGCTCTTGCACTCCGTCTGTCAGCACTAATAAACACCAGGCGGGGGAGAACCCACCTGCTTTCCTGTGATCAGCCGAGATCTGGAGCATCTCACCCTTCTCTTCTGCAAAGATGCCACCTCCCTAGCTCAGCTTAGCGCAGCCCTATGTGGGGGAGGGGTGCAGAAACACACGCGCTCCGCAGTGGTAGGAACCTATGCGATCTCCTGATCTCTACCCTAATTCTGAGGGTGGCTTCTCTCCAACAGATCTGTGCTTGTTAAATGTAATTTTGAGGACGACAGAATAGATAGCAAAGAAGGATTTGTTTTCTCCCCACCTTATCCCATCACCCTACTGAAAGAAAAGGTATAGATCAATAGGCTTTGTAATTACAGAGTTGGTAAAAAAAATATTTTCGAAATAAATCATGGTTAGAGGGGTCTTTTGCACTCTTTAAAGCCAAGCAGAAGAGTGATGGAATGCTAGGCTGAAGCTATTCAGCTTTCAAGACTGCCGCATTAAATATTTCAATAGGAGAAAGAAAAAAATTCCCATTTCGAATTAAATTGAACCCATTCGGTGAATGTATGAGCATCATATGGAGTAAGTGTCAATTAAAGTGATAAGTAGTGGGTCTGGCACTGAGTTCTGGATTGTTCTGAGGTCTGCTTCCCCGGTGCGGCCGTTCGGTGCTCTGGGGGAAATTGAAACTGATCCACCAAGTGCAACCTGGGACTCTTCTGAGACACGGATTCTTGTCCAATACCTCTGAGTTAATTGGCATTTTATTCTCATTTAAATCTCTGTCACAACCTTTTATTTTATGCTTTTTTTTTTTTTGTATTTCAGAGGAAGCTCTGGCTGCAATGTCTTCCCTGCAGGTTTCAGGGAGCTAAGAACAAATTAGGCAGTGTCTTATAATCTCACCTACCGACTGCAGAGCCCTCCAGCTTCTGTCAGGATTCAGTGGGGTGGGGGGGAGAGGGTTGAGGTTGGCTGCCAGTTGGGCTCTCAGTTGCAAGATGAAGAGGAAATGGAATCACTAAGGGCACTGAAATGTTTCTCTGAAGACCAGGTTGCTTCCTACCTCCTGGGTGAGTGGCTCCCTTGGCACGCAAGACTTTCCCTGAGAGGATGGGGGGCTCACCTGAGACGGGAGGAAGAGGGTCTGGAATAAAGGATACCGTTGTGTGCAGATTTGTAACCTGGGCAAAAGAGACACATGACTAGGGCGAGCACCCAAAATGCCCATTGGTGACAGGAGGCCAGCAGCATGCTGGTTCCACCTTCTTAGAGAGCCCTCCACAGGGAAGTCCTTGAGGTCTTGGCCTGAGTTCCCTGTTCGCCTCCAGAGGGCCTCGGTCCATGGTGGCCTTCCCAGGAGGGTTCAACCTCTCCCAGTGCCTTGGACATGCAGTATGATTAGGGCCAGTGGTTTCCACACAGGCCCCACTCACTGTGGGTGCCGTCAAGTATCTCCTTTCAGAAGGACTTTCAGACTCTCAATTAACCAAAGAATGTTGCGCTAGGAACCACTGGGTTAAGACGGCTGTTTCTGCCATCCTTGGCAACTCCCGTATCTACAAACACAGACATCTTCACTCACTCTTAGCCCTACCTCTCATACCCTCCCCCCATACTCTAGTTCTTTTCTGTTGCACAGTTTTCCCAGCTTCATCAGTTTGTTGTTGACCAGTCACTCAGTCATGTCCAACTCTGCAATCCCATGGGACTGCAGCACGCCAGGCTTCCCTGTCCTCCACCATCTCCCGGAGCTTGCCCAAACTCATGTCCATTGAGTCGGTGAGGCCATCAGTTTATTGGTACCAAAAGACCTCAGTACTTAACAGCCTTAATTCAGATTGTTCTGGTTCATTGCATTCACCTGCTGATACAGGATGCACCCCATCCCCACCCCCAGAGATATCTCCTCCCAGTAAGTATACATCTGGGAATCCACAAGGAAGGTCTCAAGTGAATCCCCCAGGAGTCCATCCTATTCCCGGTTGAAAGGATCATCCGTGATCCCAGGCATCAGCTCTCCCATCAAGTTCCTGCTGAGAATTACATCCACAACCTAATATCAAGTTTCCCTGCTCTCACCCACTGTTCACAGATGGCCATCATGCTGCCTGGGATCCTCCCAGGACCCCTGCAGGGGAGAAACACATGCTTCCAGGCCACTTTGTCCTCTAGGACCTGTCATATCTTCTCTCGCCATCTATGTACAGACCTCCTGCCAACACTCTCTCCCCCAAGGCAGCAAACTCTCCCCAGGCTCCAGCCAGCTCACCATCTCAGCAGACAGTGAGATACTGACTCCCTTTAAGCCCAGCTGGAATCCCTGCTCAAGGTCTGTGTCACATTCTGCAGTTCTCTTGGCTAGTCCTTGACAAAGGCTGGCACAAACCTTTCTGTGATCTCATAGCCCTTCCACCGTGTAGCTGTCCCTGGCTTCTCAACAGCGTGGCCTGGCGAGGACCATCATTCCATTGCCTTCAGTTCACTCATGAATTGTAATTTGTCTTTTTTCTTGTCTTGTCTTTGAGTTTCTTGAGGACAGAGCCTGTGTCTTAAATAGTTTTGTGCTCTCTCATAGTATGTGGCCCATCCTTTGGTAGAGATGCTCAGCGGTTATCAAGGAGTGAACCAGAGTCAACATGGGACACTTGGAATAAGAGGACAATCTGGAAGTCCCCAAAGGCCCTTATAAAACTGTATTTTATTAGATTCTGATTCAGGAGGTCTTGGAGAGGTGCCTGAGAAAAGTGAAAGTGTTAGTCACTCAGTCATGTCCAACTCTTTGCAACCCCCAGGACTGTAGCCTGCCAGGCTCCTCTGTCCATGGGATTCTCCAGGTAAGAATACTGGGTGGGTTGCCAGTCCCTTCTCCAGAGAATCTTCCCAACCCAGAGGTCAAACCTGGGTCTCCTGTATTGCACACAGATTCTTACTGTCTGAACCACCAGCAAAGCTGCCTAAAGATAAGTATGTTTAATAAGCATCACAATTCTGATCAGTACCATTCTTTAGAACCACTGACTTAGAACACAGCTCTTGCGCCTAGGTCACCTGACTGCTGGCTAGGTGAAGGATGTGTTGGTCACTTGGTTGGAGTGGGATACATATGGACTCTCTTCCTGGTTATGTCCCCATAGAGACCCCTGGATATCTCCTCCCCCAAGGTTCCTACTTCAACATCCTCCATCTGATTGACACTTCCATCAGATTCCATTGTGAGGTCTCCTTGGGTAGTTCAGTGCCATCCCTGCCTTCCTGGCCTTGAGAGATGCCAGCTTTGGCTAATTGGGGATATTACCCTGGAGCCTTGAATCATCTGTGGTTGACCTGGCTTTGGTTTCACGTCTATATGACTCCAGAAACCTGGCTACAGAGAATGAGAAAAAAGAGAAGAGGTTACTAGCCGGCAGCCACCTTGGGCTCTGGTATGTGCCTGGCTAGTTTAATTCAGCTCAAGCAAGGGACTTAAAAGTTTAAAAATACTTTAAGCTTATTTCTCCCACTCCCCTTCCACCCCCTGACAGTGTCCCAGGACTTTTCATAATTTTATAATTAACCATCCACTGAAAGATGATGAGAGATTCCCGGGGAGATCTATGACAGAGTCACAAATGACAACTATTATGGATGTATCTTGGGTTTGACTTAAAACTGTAGGGTAGTTTTGTATCCTACTCTTCCATATAATTGTTCTTTTAATATTTAAATATATATATTTTTTCAATTAGATACCAATGAAAAACACTGATGCTCCACTAAGATACACATATTTATTCTGTGGTGTTCATACTCCCTGACATATCATCAGGGAACCCCATACCAGTGTAAGAAGCCTGACCCTACACTAATAGAGCAGCAAGATCTCCAGAAAACAGAAGTCAGCAGAGAGTGCAGAAGATGCACATCCTCACCATCATCTAGGCTCTGGGCCTCTGAGAGCAGTGGTACAAGGATGGTGATGCCCTATGGAGCAGAGACAGAGCCCCAGTGAGGGCTGTGATACCTGGGATATTGGGTGAGAAAGCAGTGGTACTCATGAACTGGACAAGGCTCGCTAGCTGATGTTTTTGGACAAGGCAATGGAATAGCAATGTGGCTGGGAATGTTGGACTTATTTCTGAGCAAGTATGAGGCATTGCCTGAGAACTCCCAGAAATACCAGATGAGAGTGGAACATTTTCAGAAGTTGGGGTTCCTTCATCAGCTGGGGGCAAAGAACTAGAGAGGTCTGGGAACTTACTATCAATGCAATCTTATTTGTCTCCTGGTAATGTTTGGTTTGCAAACTTAGCAGAAGCATTACAGGAGAAAGGCTCAGGGCAATCTAGTCTCATGGTTTTAAATACCAACTGTATACTGATGACACCCACATTTATATTGGGTTGACCAAAAATGTTCGTTCCGGTTTTTCCATAAAATCTTACAAATTCTTTTGGCCAAACCGATATTTCTAGCTCAGACCTTTTTATCTGGATTTCAGTCTTATATAGCCTAAAACCCACTCAGCATCTTGACTTAGAATTCTAACAGGCATTTCAAACTCAACATATCCCAGATTCCTAATCTCCCCTCCTTAAAACTGTCTCCACCAACAACTCTCCCCAACTGAGTTGTTGCACCTCCATCCTTCCCCTCGCTTAGCCCAAAGCCTGGGAAGTGCCTACAACATCTTTCTCTTACACCCCACATCCAAGAGAGAAGCAGACCTGGAGGTTCTCTACCTTCAAGCAGATCCAGATTCTGACCACTTCTCGCCACTTCCTGGCCCCTCACTGCTCAAAGCCACCATACTGCTCCTCGGGGTGTGTGAGTGCGAAGTTGCTTCAGTTGTGTCCAACTCTTTGTGACCCTGTGGACCCATCAGGCCCCTCTGCCCATGGGATTCTCCAGTCAAGAACACTAGAATGGGTTGCCATGCCTTCCTCCAGGGGATATTCCCAACCCAGTGACCAAACCCACATTTCTTATGTTTTCCACATTGGCAGGTGGGTTCTTTACCACTGGCGCCACCTGGGAAGCCCCACCTCTTCTCTACATCCTCGCAAAGCTTTCCTAAAAGATCTCCCTACTCCCATCCTTCCCTCCCTACCATCTCTTCTTAACACAGAACCAGAATATTCCTTTGAAAAGTGAAATCTCATCTCTCCTCTGCTCAAAACCCTGCAATATCCTTCCACATCATTCAGAGTCAAACATCAAATTCTTACAATGGCCACTGAAACCCTGTGTGATCTGCACTTTCCCACCTCCATCTCAGTGACTTTTTCTGTTCCCTCCACCCCATTATCCTGGTCCCAGTCACACCTGCCTCCTTCTTATTCTTGAACACTACACAACAGCTTTGGAATTCTGTTCAATCATTCCTTTTGCCTAGAAAGCCCCTCTCTCATCTCTGCTTGGCCAACTCCCTCATCTGCATCTCATCTTTGCTAAAATGTCACCCTGTTTGTGGGGTTACTATCTGCAGCCCACACCTCCCACTACATTCTCCATCCCCCTTTCCCAGCTCTACATTTCATTTTCTCTTAGCACTTGCTGCTTTTAACAACTGTATAATTTACTTAGGTACTATAGTTACTATATCTCTCCTTCTATGAGAATGTAGTCCCACCAGGGTATAAATCTTCGTTTTGTTCACTGATGTGCCTGCCATACAGATAATGTAGGAGCATGCACTCAACAAATGTTGAATGTTAAATGACGAATAGAAAGTTTGGTAGAATGCATCAGATAGCAAAGGAAGGTGCACTGCAAAAGATGAATGCATAAACAATGGCTTAAAACCAGCAGTTCTTGGAGTCAAACACACCAGTTGTTTGAAGGTCCAATTTAAAAGGTGAAAAGAAGGTTCTCTGAGGACAACCAGGATGGGTGGAATCCACTGGAGATCTCAATGTCTTAATGCTGACTAAAGACATTAAATAATGATAATGAAAACTCTACTTTTCTGAATATAACTTCTTTCCTAGAGAGTCATTTCTCTCACCAATGATTCTACAGGATAGATTCAGGAATCCTATTTTACACTTAAGGAAACCAAGGCTCAGAGAGATGAACAAACCTCCCAGCATTCCCTACCCAAGAAGTAGCTAAGCCAGTCAGGTCTGGCCATTTCCCAGTCTCAAGTTCCTCACTCGTTGCTATGGCAGCCAGAGAAGGAGCGAATGAGGAATGCCTCACTGCTGGTTGAGCAGACGGATCTGGGCTCATCACTCTTTAGACATGTCCAGCTTGGAAGGATTCTTTCAGAGACTGAAGTCATTCCAAGAGATGCCAACACACATTTCTCTGCACAGCTGAGCTTCCCACTTGAGCATGAAGACCTCATTCCCCAGCATCTTCTGGCAACCCTTACCCTGGACCTTGCTCCTCCTCCCCATTCCCACCTGGAAGCAGCATCCTTTCCTCATACATGGGCTAGGGGACTTGCCCAATCTCCATTCTTCCCTCCTGTTAAGAGGATACAGAATTAGTGGCGACCTGGAGATCCATTCTGGCATTTTAATTGGAACAACAGAAACAGAGGCCAAAGGGCTTTGTGCGGACCAGACAAAGGCCACATGGAGGGCTGTGGGCAGCCAGCAGAGAAGAGTTATGCCTGGGTCTAGCTTCATGGCAGCCAGACACAAAAGAGGTTATTCACCCAGACCAAGTTTTAGAGACTCCTCAGTGTGCCATCTGGACCTCGTGGGGCTGTTTTGTCTATTTCTGGGGATGCCGGTCCACCCCTCCCTTGACAGAGCCAACAGTGCCTCCACAGCTCACTCACAGATGTCCCGGGGTACCATCCCACCCCTGGGCTCTATACTCACTAACAGACACAACTGGGAATTCTTTAGTTGTTGCAAAATGGGTCATTTGGGCCCAAATTCCAGTCTCTGATTATGTTCATATGGTGGACTGTTGAAGCGCTTTTGGCTGGAGGAGCCATGGATTTCATCATTATGTCTCTGGGATTGAAAAGGCCCCGCTAAAGAAAAGTGACATTTTCTCAGATCCACTCAGCTGGAACGGGTCTTAGGCAATGTCTGGTCCATGCCCACATGAGAAACCATGGCCCGTGCCATGATGGGAAACCTTCATGGGCTCATTGATGAATCCATCATTGAAGCCTTCTTTTTTTTGTCCCTATAGAAACCGTGATGGCCTTGGTCGTGGCCCTGGGCCGTTTTGTAGGCAGCAAAGGCTGTTACAGCCCTTGATGTTTCTATTCCTGTCTGGTTCTGCTGGATGCTTTTTTAGGGTTGTGTACTTGGCAACCTCAGTCCTTCATTCCACAGACAGGTATTGAACACTAACCGCTCCTACATTTACCGGGCACTCTACCAGTAATAATAACTGATGCTTCCAGAGCTTTCACTGTGCAACAGGCGCTGCTATAAGAGCCTTATCCACAAAAGCTAATTAATCCTTACCACAACCCCGGGAGTAGATGAGCTAGTGATAACATGTAAGAGGAGAAGTCTGAAAATCAATGAAAGCCAGATGCTAAGTTCCATGGTTTCCCAGAGGTTGCCTCGACAGCTGTAAAAAGTTAACGAGGAAATTTCCATTTACAAACTCAACCTGAGCACCTGTGAGACACCCCCAGTCTCTTCCACTTTGCAGATCCCCCCCATCCTACTCCTTTCCCAGATCCTGGAACCAAACAGCCTCCACAGGGGAAGAGACGTTTTCTTGTTCACAAGATTGCCAAATGTCACAAGGCTCAGACTACAGTATGGTTCTTAAATATGAGTTGCCCCAAAGAGACCCACCTGAACATTTCAAGCAGACCTGCTGGTCCCAATGAACTGGAAGCACCTCGCTTAATCATCATTGTGTTCTCTCCCCCCAGTGCTGCAGGCATGATATTTGTGCGGCAGATACTAGTGCTGATTCATGCACATAAGTGAATGGATGGATGGAAGGATGGATGAATGGATGAATAGAGGGATAGATGGGTAGATGGATGGATGAGTTTGTCAGATTTCAGAGGCCTTAAGAAATTCCTGCCCATAAGAATCCCTGAAATGCCACCTCTCTGATAATGTCTACAATTCTACCATGGGGGACCTCCCTTGTGGTCCAGTGGTTAGGTCGCTGTGCTTCCACTGCACATGGCACAAGTTTGATCCTTGGTTGGGGAATTAAGATCCCACATACCACAGGGCAGCCAAAATAATAATAATAATAATAAAATAAAATTCTACTACTAAATTTTTATCATCTTAAGCTGCATGATCCAATATAGTAGCCACCAGCCCCATGTGGTGATTTAAATTTAAATCTCAGTTAACTAATGTAAATAAACTTAAAAATTCAGTTTCTCACTTGCTCTGTCTTATATTTCACGTGCTCAGCAGCCATGAGTGGTTAGTGATTCCATAGCGAGCAGCACAGATCCGAAACATCTCCTTTATCACAAAGAGTTCTACTGGACAGCACTGCTCAAGGGAACCATATCTTAAATCATTTTTTGGTTCACAGACCAATAACAAATCTGATCAAAGATATGGCTTTTCTCCCTCAAGAAAAAAGAGTGTGAGTACATGAAGTATATCCCTACCCAATGAACCCAAGTTGAGAATGTCTGCTCTAAGTTTAAATTTTTCTTTGAATTGAAATAATCCCTTGGAGAAATAACACATCAAGTGGTTATCAGTTATCTCTACCTGAGTGTATGTGACTTTATCAGATGCCCTCTGGAACACTATGCATCTGGTTTGGACCAAGAGGAAGAGGTGAGTGTCCTAAGGATCTCAGAGGCTGGGGAGGCAGGGAGAGAAGAGACTGAGGGAAGAGAGAGGGCATCTGGGTCATGAAGATACATGGGTACCATAGAGTGGTTCAGGGGACCAGTTTTTACTATACTGCATGGTTCATCATAAGCAAGATTCTGATGACAATCTGACATGATGTAAACACATCAGTTCAACATAGTGGCTGCTTAATGTATAAAAATGTTGAATTTTCTAGATTCCACATATATGCATTAATGCGCAGTATTTGTTTTTCTCTTTATTACTTACTTCACTCTGTATGACAGACTCTAGGTCCATCTACATCTCTTCAAATGACCCAGTTTCATTCCTTTTTATGGCAGAGTAGTATTCCATTGCATATGTGGACCACATCTTCTCTATCCATTCATCTGTCGTTGGACATTCGAGTTGTTTCCACATCCTGGCTATCGTAAATAGTGCTGCAATGAATATTGGGATATATGTATCCTTTTGAATCACGGTTTTCTCAAGATGTATGCCCGGAAGTGGAATTGCTGGGTCATATGGTAGTTCTTGGAGAAGGCAATGGCTCCCCACTCCAGTGCTCTTGCCTGGAAAGTCCCATGGACGGAGCCTGGTAGGCTGCAGTCCATGGGGTCGCGAAGAGTCGGACACTACTGAGCAACTTCTCTTTCACTTTTCACTTTCATGCATTGGAGAAGGAAATGGCAATCCACTCCAGTGTTCTTGCCTGGAGAATTCCAGGGGCGGGGGACCCTGGTGGGCTGCTGTCTGTGGGGTCGCACAGAGTCGGACATGACTGAAGCAACTTAGCAGCAGCAGCAGCAGATGGTAGTTCTATTTTTAGTTTTTTAAAGAACCTCCATACTGTTCTCCATAGTGGTTGAAACTAACACAACACTGTAAAGCAATTATACTCCAACAAAAAAGGAAAAAAATAAACACACACTTTCTGATAGTCCACCAAAAGAAGTTGAATTTCTGTAACAGTATTGTATAATACAGAGATGAATTTAAAATGATTACTGTCCTCAAAGAATTTAGTCTCCTGTGGAAGAGACAATTATATCAGTTCAGTTCAGTCGCTCAGTCATGTCCGACTCTTTGCGACCCCATGAATCGCAGCACACCAGGCCTCCCTGTCCATCACCAACTCCTGAAGTTTACTCAAACTCATGTCCATCGAGTTGGTGATGCCATCCAGCCATCCTATCCTCTTCGTCCCCTTCTCCTGCCCCCAATCCCTCCCAGCATCAGGGTCTTTTCCAATGAGTCAACTCTTCACATCAGGTGGCCAAAGTATTGGAGTTTCAGCTTCAGCATCAGTCCTTCCAATGAACACCCAGGACTGATCTCCTTTAGGATGGACTGGTTGGATCTCCTTGCAGTCCAAGGGACTCTATAAAGAGTCTTCTCCAACACCACAGTTCAAAAGCATCAATTCTTCAGCACTCACCTTTCTTCACAGTCCAACTCTTACATCCATACATGACAACTGGAAAAACCATAGTCTTGACTAGACGAACCTTTGCTGGCAAAGTAATGTCTCTGCTTTTTAATATGCTATCTAGGTTGGTCATAACTTTCCTTCCAAGGAGTAAGTGTCTTTTAATTTCATGGCTGCAATCACCATCTGCAGTGATTTTGGAGCCCAAAAAAATAAAGTCTGACACTGTTTCCACTGTTTCCCATCTATTTGCCATGAAGTGATGCGACCAGATGCCATGGTCTTAGTTTTCTGAATGTTGAGATTTAAGCCAACTTTTTCACTCTCCTCTTTCACTTTCATCAAGAGGCTTTTTAGTTCCTCTTCACAATTATGTAAACAATAACACATGGCGGCTGACAGTAACTAAGCAGATGTGATGTACCTTGCTATATATTACACGGGGATTCCCTTGTAGCTCAGTCGGTTAAGAATCTGCCTGCCATGCAGGAGACCCAGGTTCAATTGTTGGGTCGGGAGAACCCCAGAGAAGGAAATGGCAACCCACTTCAGTATTCTTATATTATATGAGGTTATTTTTTTTTTCACATTCAATCATCCCAGCAACATTGTGATGTTGACACTTTTCTTACTTCCATTTTACTGATGTTGAAACTGAGCTTTGGGAAGGGACTTACTTGTCCAGGAATGGAGCTGAATTCAAATCGGGTCCCCTAACTCCAAGGCCAGTGTTTGCTTCATGGAATCAGGTTCCTCAGGTCTGGGCACACACAGGCCCAGGTCAAGCATCCCACATCCCAGGACCGCTGGGCAAGCCTAGGTGGGATGTTTAAGTAGGTCCAGGTATGGGCTGGCCAGGGGGGAGGTGTTCGGTCTGGCCGCCACAAGACCTGGCTGTCTGTGTGTGCCCTCTGCCCGGGAAGGGAGGCCTCTCACAGCCACCCACCAGGAACTGAGCCCCGGCAGGGCCCAGCGGGAAGCCCGGCCGCGCCTGGACTGCCGAGGGAGACCACAGGCCAGCCTTCCTCAGCCGGCTGCCCCGCTTCTCCTCCCCTGAGGTCCCCTTCACAGGCCGGCCTCCAGACACACGAGTCAGAGTGGAAATAACGATCAACGTGAAGGTGCAGACTCGTCCCTCCCGCGACTCTCCGTGCCCAGAGTCCTCTTGGCAGGACCGGGCTCACGCACTGCTGTGGGCCGTTTTATGACCCACGCCATCTCTCTGAAGCCGCGCAGCCTAGTGTCGCGCTGGGCCTCGCCCTGCGTCTGACACGAGGAGACCCAGGCCCTCAGACTAAACTCGCTTGCTGTGCTCAGAAGGCGGCCTGCTCAGCTGCCCCTGCCCTGTGAGTTTTCCATGGTCCACCTGGTGTTTTCTAAGGCACTAGGGGGATCTGGAGGCCAGGGGCGCGGAAACAGAGGAAGGTGCTGCCCAAGACGGACATCCTGGAGATGTCCGATCCCTGAAATCAGTTCAGCTCTTCTGTCCCTGTGGCTCCTCCAGCTCTCAGAGGCCCCTCGGTCTCTCTCTCCTTCTCATATACACACAAACACACCCCCACCGTCCCCACTCTGTCACGCCAGGCCCCTTCCCCGGGCGGGCCTGGATTAGAGGAGGGCCCTGCATGGCATCCCCAGGCAGGCTGCATCCCCCCACCGCACACACCCCTCCCGCTGTCCCCTCACCGCAGGGTCGCCCATCCTTATATTCCCTGCATGGAGGCTTCCTCCTGGCCCGTCCAAAGCCTCACCATGCCCTGGTCTGCCCCACGGGATGGAGGCTGCTCATCTCTGGGGTGGGGAGGACTGTTGGAAGGACACAGAAGAGAGGCCAATGCCCCACCTGTCACTTCCTCACCTGGCAGCCCCTCAGGTTCTGGGCAGAGGGTGAGGAAGTGTGTGTGGTGGGGTTGGGGGGTTCCCTCGGACCATGCCCACCTTCTGCTGCAAAAGGTAGGCCTTGGCACCACGTGGCCATGCCTGTTCTCTCACGAAGTTATGTTGAGGTAAGAGGGAGCTGGTCCGGAGGGTCCACGACTTCTGGTGAGTCTCCCCACCTCTCTGAGCCTGCGCATCCCCTGCAGGGTGAGGTCTATGGCCCGCTCTGGCTCTCCAGGGAGGGGACGCGCAAGGGTCATGGGAGGTAAGCCATTCAGAAGGTACTTGGGAAAGCACGTTGCTGTAAATAGCAAGCTTGCTCTTTCTCAAAGAAGAATATGGAAATGCACCCACGCTCGCACGCGTGCACACACGCACACACAGTTTTGTTTTAAGATCTAGTGGGGATTCTTCAAACACGCAATTGTGTTCCCAGGATAGCACTGGGGACACAGAAATCTCAGGCCTGCCTTCCCCTCCATGGAAGAACCCGGTCTTGCCAGAAGAGCAGAAGAACATTCTCCCAGAGGGCAAGGACAGCTCCAGAGCCAGCTGTCACCTGGGCTGGGAGGACATGGCCACGGCCTCAGGGGGATTGTCTGAGAGCAGGTGAGAACCTGGCAGCCACCCTCCTGCCCACCTGAAAGCCAGGGAAAGGGCAGCCCTGAAGAATTCAGTGATTGGCCTGAGGATCAACAGGCAGAAAGCTGGAAGATTGGACAGGACCGTGCATGTGCCTGGGGTACCTCCAAAGGCCTACCCAGCACTCCAACCCTTGCTGTCGCCATGGAAGAAACACATGCACACTTGTACACATGCACACACATGCACACACACACGTCCCTCCTTCACTGTGAAGTGAGCCTAGAGACAGTAGCCACTTGTCATGGGAAGGTAATGAGGCAGAGCTTGCACAAGAGCTCAGGCCTCACGTGAGTTGTCGCTCAGGCTCCTTCCATTGTGCCCTAGTAGGAAAATTCCAAAAAGGCCCGCGCAGTCCCCTCAGCTGGATGCGAGGATAAAACAGGGCCTTGGCCTCAAGGAGAGCACTGGGCTAAGTACTTTCAGTACTTATTTCATTTAGCAATAATCTCATGAGGTCATCACAGTCATCTTCATCACGGGGGCAAATGGAGGTCCAGAGAGGTTAAATAACTTGCCCCAGGTCATCCAGCCAGTAGGAGGCACCACAGAGATTTGACACAGGCCCTTCTGCCTCTAAAATCAAAGAATCCTTCTCCTACTCTATCCTGCATCTCCCAGAAATTTCACCTTGACTCTTGGCAGGGAGATGGCTCAGTGGACAGATGCTGCCAGGTCACAGACCTGCCCGCTCCCACCGTCAGAGAATGACCAGCGTTGGCCTGAACTTCTTGGCTGCCTCCTGGCCCAGGGCCCTGACTCCAAGGCCACCTCAACACGGCCCAGAGGGGCAGTGGCCATGCTCCTCGCTGCAGGCGAGAGTCACTGTCGGCGGGTTCCCCTCCAGGATGGCCTGAAACTAGGACTGAATGGGCCGTGAGGAGGCTGCTTGCAGGGTTCCTGCAGGCTCTCTCAGTGGTGTCTTGAGGTCTGAGTTTAGGGCCCCCAGCTTGTTGCCCCTCAGCCAGTCCCAGACTGTGCTGACCCAGCTCCAGACTGTCTCAGTGGTGGGGTGAGGGGGTACAGGGGGGATGGGGGGGTGGGTGCTGTCAGCACTCTTTAATTATATTTTAGGGCCTGATTGGACTAAGGTTCCTATTAATCCAGAAAAACAGGATTTTGGTCTGGAGGGAGGAGGCAAATATTTACATCGTCCACATTCCTGAGGCAAAGTGTCCCTCTTGGTGGTGGCAGGGGCCAGGCAGGGACAGGGGTGGCACTGGACAGACTAGAGCTGGGCTCCCGGCTTTGCTGCTCCCAGCAGAGCGACCTGGGCAAGTAGAGCTGAGCTTCTGGGCTTCAGTCTTGCTGCCTGCAAAATGGGAGTGCTGGGGTCTGCTTCACAGGGCCTCCCAAGGGTCAATGAGACTCAGCAGAGGATCGAGCCTGCTCAGGACAGGGCTGGCCACAGGGCTGGGGGCTCGGGAACTGGGACTGCCTGCCCTCCTTCCCAGGGATGAGTAAGGCCAGCCCTGGCAGCTTAGGATGTGGAGGTGGCCCCATCACCACGGCTCCCTCTGCCCTGAAATGAGCCCCGCCCCCGGCCCTCACACCACCACCCCCAGCCCCCAGCCCCAGAAGAATCGTTCCATGGAGATTCAGAGCTGAAGAATGCGCATGTAATCTTGGCCAGTGATCTAAGCCTCAATATATGTTCCCTTTCTTTTCATTTTTTTTAAACTTTAATTTCATTTAGCCTGGCTTCCATACTAAAAATACCAACCCTTTGAGATAAAAGCGTGTGCATTATGATTGCGCCTTACTCAACCCTCCACGATACCGAGAGTGCCTGAATAATGGAAAAGGAAAAACCAGATGCTTCTTGCGATGCTCCCAGCCTGCTAGGGCTCTGTCTGCCGCCTCAAAGGGTCTTTGTGAGGAAATTGATCATTTTCTCCCAGAGCAATAGTGCCGGCATTAGGGAAGGTCAGCTACTTCTCCACCTCTGAATACAAGGAAACTTTATTCCAGGTGAAATCTCGCTGTGGTCCCATAAATCATGACCCCTAATATACTTCATGCATCTGTAACAGGAAGGGCCAACACTCTCACACTCCTCTCCCCCAGGGGGGGACTTGCCATGTGCAGAGAGGCCATAAATCCTCATCCTGCCTCCCTTCTGCTCTCAGAGGTTAGCGTGGGGCACTGGACCAGGGGAAAAATCGGGTTTCATAGCTTTCGCTACCTTTCATGGACTCAAAGGGCTCGCTGTGGACAGCACCTGTGCGGTGTGAAGGCAGCCCAGGTAATGGCCTGTCTCCTGCACTGTGGCTGTCCTCCGAGGATGGTTTGGAAATACAAGGATGAATAAAGGGAAATGGACAACGCTATTCTCTCTCCTCATATAACAGGTAATGAATTTAGGGAAGAGTTTCCCTGCCTTTCTATGTACGGGTCTGGACTCTGAGTCCCTGGAGATGACTGTTGGTCCCTGGGAGTGGTATCTGTGAGTGTGTGTGTGTGTGTGTGTGTGTGTGAATGGGGAGGCAGGAGGCCTAGAGCAGAGCCGACTCGGAAGTGCCAGGGCTCCCCTAGACTCTCCTACTGTTTCCTACCTCTCCACCCAAAGTCAGTTCGGTGTCATTTCTTTTTTAGTTTTGGCTGTGCTGGGTCTCTATTGTGGCACACAGGCTCTTCACTGCTGCCCAAAGGCTTTTCTCTAGCTGCAGCAAGCAGGGAGGCTACTTTCTGCCTGCGGTGTGAAGGCTTCTCACTCCAGTGGGTTCTCTTGTTGCAGAGCACAGGCTCTAGAATGTATGGGCTTCAGCAGTTGCAGTGTTCAGACTTAGTCGACCCGCAGCACATGGAATCTTAGTTCCCTGACCAGGGATCAAACCCATCTCCTGCATTGAAAAGTGGATTCTTAACCACTAGACCACCGAGGAAGTCCCAGTCAGTGTCATTTTAACCCAGATCTCTCTGGCATTGAGAAGGGGACGCTGGGGAATAATACTGTCCCTCCCTCTGTCTAGCGGGAAGGGGGCTTCATCTGGAAGCAAGTCCAGCCCCCATAGGCAAGAAAGGTCTGTGTGACTTGATGGACCATAGACAGCCTGGCTCCTCTGTCCATGGGATGATCCAAGCAAGAGTACTGGAGTGGGTTGCCATGCCCTCCTCCAAGGGATCTTCCCAACCCAGGGATCGAACACAGGTCTCCCACATTGCAGGTGGATTCTTTACCACTAGTCCTACCTGCGAAGCCCAGGCAAGAGATGGAGTTCCATTAACTGGAGGGTCATCTCATGGAGATTTCTCAGAAGCAAGCAACACTGCTGGAGGGGAAGGAGCATCCAGGGGCCCAAGGAGACCGTGGGGCACCCACCCCCACAGAGAGCCCACCGTTCCACTGCTCCTGCTATTTTCTCTCCTTGGGAAGTACCCTGCTTACCTGCGCCTTCAATGTCTTCCCCTGTGTTAGGATTCCTTTGAGATGTCCACAACCTCTCCTCTCTGCCTTGGCTCATTTAGGGGGTGGAGGGGTGCCAGGAAGTGTGGCTCTCCTCCTCACCCCTCCATGGAGGTCATGGTGACAGCAGCAGGACCACATGGAGGACAGAAGTTCCGGTGTGGTCAGAAGTGACTCCCAAGGGCATGGAGGAAGCAGCATCCCTACAGATAGCCCATAAGCAGCTCTGAGGGTGATGCTTTTCCCCAAATATACCACAGGAAGGAAGTCTTCCAGGGAACAAGATGTCTTTTTTTTTTGCACATGCTGAGAAGTTTATTGAATTTTTAAAATTAAAAAATTGTGATTGGAGGATAATTGCTTTACAATGTGGTATTGGTTTCTGCCACACACCAACATGAATCAGCTGTAGCTATACATGTGTCCCCTCCCTCTTGAACCTCCCTCTCACCCGCTACCACTTCCCACAAGGATGTCTTTAAATTATGCCTCCAAAGGGTTTCCAGAACATACCTATGTAAATGGCATTTTGTCCCAAGTATAGAGACAAGTCTTCAGATTTTTCTTCCAATGAAAATTCTCTGCTCTTAGACTCACATGTACAGAGAAAAACTAATGGTTACCAATAGGGAGAGGGGAAGGCAGGGCCAAGCAGGGGTGGAGAGTTAAGAAATACAAGCAATTGGGTATAAGATAGGCTATAAGGATGTACTGTACAACATGGGCAATATGTCCAATATTTTGTAATAACTGTAAATGGAAAGTAACCTTTAAAATTACATAAAAACGTTAAAAAATTGTAAAAAGACTGCAAAAAGAAATCTCTGCTCTTTCTTCGTTTGGATCCATATAGAAATTGGTCTATAGGCAAGGTTCTCATTCATTCATGCATTCGTTCACCGAACAAAGGTGTACTGAGCACTTACTACATGCCTTGCACTGTTCTAAGTTTCTAGATATGGTAAGATATATTGGATATTGGAAATCCTAGCCCAAAGTCCCAACTTTTGGCAAAGCCTTCTCTAATTTTCTTGGAATCACATGATTTAATCAAATTTTAGCCAATTAAAAAATTGATGGGCACCTGTGAGGGTTATTTTTATGTGTCAACTTGACTGGGCTAAAGGATGCCCAGACAGCTGCTAAAACATTCTCTCTAAGTATGTCTGTGAGCGTGTTTCTGGAAGACATTTAACATTGGAATCAGCAGTCTGAGTAAAGATCACTGTCACCAATGTGGGTGGCTACCATCCAATCTGTGGAGGGTCTGAACAGAGCCAAATGGTGGAGGGAGAACAGATTCACTCTCTCTACTTGAGCTAGGACATATATCTCCTCCTGCTCTTAGACATCAGTGCTCCTGGCTCTCAGGCCTTTGGACATGAACTAGGACTTACACCCTTGACTCCCCTTGTCTCAAAGTTGCCAGGCCTTGAAGTTTGGACTGGAACTTCACCACTGGCTTTCCTGGACTTCCAGCTTGCAGACAGCAGATTGTGGGGCTTCTCAGCCTCCATAGTAATGTAATTCAATCTCTTACAGTAAATCTCTTTCTCTATATATCCTAGGGCTTCCCAGGTGACTCAGTGGTAAAGAATTCATCTGCCAATGCAGAAGACACAGGTTCAGTCCTTGGGTCAGGAAGGTCCCCTGGAGAAGGGCATGGCAACCCACTCCAGTATTCTTGCCTGGAGAATCCTATGGACAGAGGAGCCTGGTGGGCTACAGTTTATAGGGTTGCAAAAGTGTTGGATGTGACTTAGCAACTTAACGACAACAAATATATATCCTATTGGATCTTCTTCTGGAGAATCCTAATATACCATTCATGCTTACACACCTATTCCATTTCTAAGTTACTCTATCTATTAGAAAGTTAGTGATGAATTCTGTCTTATGGTAATTTCTGTGCTCTACACCCTCCAGAAGTTTCATCAGTCTTCTTTGAAACTGACCCTCAGAAATGTGATCCCTGGATCTGCTCATCTTTTGACTTAACATTCCCAGTTTACCTATCATACCCCAGTGGATATAGTTTCTAGGCCCCCACCATACCTCCCTCATGATTCCCTTCGCAATACACTCTCTAATTCAGTTGTTTCAAACTCTAGGGCCCAAACTTCTGGGAGCCTGATTTCAAAGGTTCTATGAGTCTTTTGGTTCTGTATACCTTAGGTTTAGATCCAACTTCATACAATGGAAAAACAGAAGCAGCTTAAAACAAGATCAACATTTCTTACTCTCTTATATAAAAGAAGTCTGAGAGGAGACAGTTTGGAGTTGAAGCAGAATTTCTATGATTATATCAGGAGCTAAAACTCCTATCTTTCTTCTTTGCCATCTTCAGAATGTGTTTTCTATCTTTATGGTCCAAGATGGCTGCTGAACTTCCAGCCATCAGACCTCTTTTCCAAGCAGAAAGAAAAGAGGAAAGAAAGGTATATATCTTTCTCTTTTGAGGTGATTTTTCAGAAGTGCCACACAAAGCTTTCATTGGCAGAATTTGATCACATGGTCCACACCCAAGCTGCAAGGGAGGCTGAGAAACAGGGTCTTTTATCCTGGCTGGAACATGTTTAGCCAAAGCTAGGGATTCTGTTAACTAAGGAAGGTGGGGAGAATGGATGTGTGGTAATCAATTTAAATATCTCTGCCATGAACCCCAAGCATTTATTAACTTAGGGCCTTTATCACAGGGAAGTGGGAGAGAGGGAGGCAGGAATATCTTTTTATGTCATAAAGAGGCCTTACCCACAAGGTTGAGAACCATGATGTCATGTTAAAATATTTGTCTTAAGGGGCATCACCCAGGGACTTCCCTGGTGGTCCAGTGGCTAAGTCTCCATGTTCCCAGTGAAGGGGGCTCAGGTTTGATCCCTGGTCAGGGAACTAGATCCTACATGCCACAACTAAAAGATCACGCCACAATGAAGATGGAAGATCTCCAGTGCTGCAATTAAGACCTGGTGCAGTGAAGTAAATAAATAAGTTTAAAAAGTGGGGGAGCATCACCCAGAGGAGAAAGAATAAACCTGGGGAAGTCTGATATCCTGGGAAGTGAACACTCCCATTATCTCTGTCCAGCATCTTCCCCTTCTTCTGAGAAATGCACCTTCCCTTGGTCCATTCAAGAGTTGGGAGATGGGGAACTGTATCACCCGCCACAGGTGATTGGGCCAGAGCTGGGTGCCTGCATCCTTCTGATCCAATCAGAGACCTGGCCGTTTCCTTTCCTCCCCTTTCTCCCAGAAGGAGGCAGTAATCCTGGGGAAGTGTGTCCCTCTGCAGATCCAGAATGGGGCTGGGCGGGTCAGCACTGAAGCTACGTCCTCCAGCCTAGCTCCCATCAGTAATAAAGCTGGCTGCTTGGAAGAGAGAGGGGAGTTAGTTCTAGGTCCCTTCAACCCCCAACACTGTCAAGTAGCAGAGGCAAGTTGCAGAGCACTAGGTATCATGGAACTTTTCAATGACATAAAAGGAAACAAGAGCAGCACAACATAACCATGCACTGGCTGCCTGCCTGTGAAACACGGTGCTACGGGCAGCAGATTGGCTGGTGATCCAGCTGAGAACACACTTGGGAAAGACGGCACCATAACAGCACTCCGCACAGGGGCAGGCACCCGAACCCGGAGGCAGAGAGGACTGCGGGAGCCCGGAGCAGGACGGCTAGCCCCACCCTGGAAGGCCTTGCTGACAATGGGATTAGGTATTACCTAGGTAAAGGGGAGTGCGGCTGGAATAGGGAGGAGGGGAGGAAGAATTCCGGCAGGGAGCAAGGGTCTGTGCTAACACTTGGGGTGAGGGCTACAGTGGGTTCAGAGTCCTAAGGGAGACTCCCTAGCGTGCACCTGTCAAATGTGGAGGGTCAGAGGTTGCAATGGTGTCCAGGCTTCATCATTGCTGGCCTGGAAAGTGTTGCTAAAGAGGGTGAACTTTATTCTGGAGTGGGAATAAAGTGGGGGATGCCACTGAAATTCTCAGTAGGGAAGTGGGATGGTCAGATCCACATTTTAGAAGGATCATTCTTGTGCTGCTGGGGACACCATATTTGGGGGAGCCTGGGGATGGTGGGGAGGGGGCGGGGTCTGAGAAATGATGGTGACTCAGACCTAGGTGGTGGCTGAAGAGCCCAAGGTGGGTGGACAGGAGAGCTATTTAGGACCTGGAGATAGCAGGCCATGGCAATGGGTTGAAGCTGGTCAGAGGGAGGAGTCCAGGTAACTCCCAGGTTGGACACATAAGTCAAGGAGGTGTCATTGCTACCCTTTATATGGTTACTTCTCCCTGGACATTCATTTCTATAAAATAGAGGACTTGGGTTTTCCAGGTCCTTCACATTACTTCCTGATGCCCCAAAGCCCCTAAAGTTGTGAAGAAAGGGCCCAGGTGAGCTAGAGGAGTCACAGAGAACTTTGGGAACAGGTCAGATATGAGTAGCACCCTGGGAAGAAGGATTTAGATGGACAGATGGGCCCAGGGAGAGAAGAAGAGGCAGAAGAAGAGGCAGGGCCATAGCACACACTCAGGTGGGGTGATGGCAGGATTTAAGACCAACCAGGAGACTCATCGAGCTTCCTATGTAGCTTAGTGGTAAAGAATTCTCCTGCCAATACAGGAGACCCAGGTTTGATCCCTGGGCTGGGACGATCACTTGGCGTAGGAAGTGGCAACCTATTCCAATATTCTTGCCTGGAAAATCCCATGGACAAAGGAACCTGGCAGGCTACAGTCCATGGAGTTGCAAAGAGTTGGATATGACTTAGAGACTAAACAACAACAACAAATGAGACTCTTCGTGTGGGACATGAGGTCATACTAAGGGCTGGATGGTAATCTCTTTAGGTGGATGGGAGGTAGTGAGAACTGTTCAAGAATTATATCTGACATGTCAGTGTTTGGAATAGTGCCCATGACTAGCCATCTCCCACACCTCACTATCTTCTCTGTGCCCAGAGTTCCCCTAACAAACTTCCATTGACACTCATCAGATTGTCTTATGGTTGTTCACGCTTGTGTCCCTATGAAGAAAGTTAATTGTCTGAGGACAGGGGTATGTCACAGTCTGTTCAGTAGCTCAGTCATGTCCAACTCTTTGCGACCCCATGGACTGCAGCACACCAGGCTTCCCTGTCCATCACCAACTTCCAGAGCTTGCTCAAATTCATGTCCATCAAGTCGGTGATGCCATCCAACCATCTCATCCTCTGTCGTCCCCTTCTCCTCTTGCCTTCACTCTTCCCCAGCATCAAGGTCTTTTCCAGTGAGTTACTTCTTTGCATCAGGTGGCCAAAGTATTCGAGTTTCAGCTTCAGCATCAGTCCTTCCAATGAATATTCAGGACTGATTTCCTTTAGGATGGACTGGTTGGATCTCCTTGCAGTCCAAGGGACTCTCAAGAGTCTTCTCCAACACCACAGTTCAAAACCATCAATTCTTTGGTGCTCAGCTTTCTTTGTAGTCCAACTCTCACATCCATACATGATTACTGAAAAAACCATAGCTTTGACTAGATGGAACTTTGTTGGCAAAGTAATGTCTCTGCTTGTCAATATGCTGTCTAGGTTGGTCACAGTTTTTCTTCCAAGGAGCAAGTGTCTTTTAATTTCATAACTGCAGTCACCATCTGCTCTGATTTTGGAGCCTAAAAAAATAGTCTTTCACTGCTTCCATTATTTCCCCATCTATTTGCCATGAAGTGATGGGACCAGATGCCATGATCTTAGTTTTCTGAATGTTGAGCTTTAAGCCAACTTTTTCACTCTCCTCTTTCACTTTCATCAAGAGGCTCTTTAGTTCTTCTTTGTTTTCTGCCATAAAGGTGGTTATCATTTGCATATCTGAGGTTATTGATATTTCTCCTGACAATCTTGATTCCAGCATGTGCTTCATCCAACCCAGCATTTCGCATGATGTACTCTGCATATAAGTTAAATAAGCAGGGTGACAATATACAGCCTTGATGTACTTCTTTCTCAATTTGGAACCAGTCTCTTGTTCCATGTCCAGTTCTAACTCTCACTTCTTGATCTGCATACAGATTTCTCAGGAGGCAGGTGGTCTGGTATTCCCATCTCTTGAAGAATTTTCCACAGTTTGTTGTGATCCACACAGTCAAAGGCTTTGGCGTAGTCAATGAAGCAGAAGGAGATGTTTTTCTGGAACTCTCTTGCTTTTTTGATGATCCAACAGCTGTTGGTAATTTGGTCTCTCGTTCCTCTTCCTTTTCTAAATCCAGCTTGAACATCTGGAAGTTCACGGTTCATGTACTGTTGAAGCCTGGCTTGGAAAATTTTGAGCATTACTTGGTTAGTTGTGAGAGGAGTGCAATTGTGCAGTAGTTTGAGCATTCTTTGGCATTGTCTTTCTTTGGGATTGGAATGAAAATTGACCTTTTCCAGTCCTGTGGCCACTGCTGAGTTTTCCAAATTTGCTGGCATATTGAGTGCAGCACTTTCACAGCATTATCTTTTAGAATTTGAAATAGTTCTACTGGAATTCCATCACCCCCACTAGCTTTGTTCATAGTGATGCTTCCTAAGGCCCACTTGACTTCACATTCCAGGATGTCTGGCTCTAGGTGAGTGATCTCACCATTGTGGTTATCTGGGTCATGAAGATCTTTTTTGTATAGTTCTTCAGCATATTCTTGCCACCTCTTCTTAATATCTTCTGCTTCTGTTAGATCCATACCATTTCTGTCCTTTATTGTGTCCATCTTTGCATGAAATGTTCCTTTGGTATCTCTAGTTTTCTTGAAGAGATCTCTAGTCTGTCCCATTCTATTGCTTTCCTCTATTTCTTTGCACTAATCACTGAGGAAGGCTTTCTTATCTCTCCTTGCTATTCTTTGTAACTTTGCACTCAGATGGGTGTATCTTTCCTTTTCTCCTTTGCCTTTTGCTCCTCTTCTTTTCTCAGCTATTTGTAAGGCCTCCTCAGACAGCCATTTGCCTTTTTATATTTCTTTTCCTTGGGGATGGTCTTGATCTCCACCTCCTGTACAATGTCACTAATAATGACACAATAACATGTGTCACAATGATGTCAGTTTTAATAATTTAGCTAACACTTAACTGAACACTTTCTAAGTGTCAGACACAGTCATATGTATTCAGCAGGTGTTTTCTCTTTATAGATGTCCTGGGAGGCAGGTACCACTATTATCCCCATTTTACAGATAAGAAAATCAAGGACCAGAGAAATTACATAATAATTTGCCCAAGGTGACACACGGAAGCATGAGAAGATCTGTTGATTTTGTTCATCTCTGTGTCTTCAATGCCCAGTGCACACTTGGAACACAACGAGTTGCCATGGTCCAGTGGGTGGCAAGGCACAAGGGCAAATGCAGCCTGGTGCTTCCAGGCAAATGTGTCGGGGCTAGTCTGTGGGTCACTGTAAACATCTGTATCTTGGCTCACCCTTTGCTCAGAAGTGGCCTCCCTTCCCAGACCTGGCCCCAGACAAAATGCTGCAATGGGAATTTTTTATTTTTTGCAATGTGACTGTTAAACAAGCAAACAAATATCCTGTGGTTGCTGAAGCAATCCATTGCCAGTTCAGTCGCAGGGAGGACAGTGGATGTTTTCAGAGATAAGGTGGTGGACAAACCATTTTTAAAGGAGTAATAAGCAGAAGTAGCCAAAGAACTGGCTCAAGAAGGCCCAGCCAACCAACCAACAAACCAGCCAGACACATGCTATCTATCACTTAGAATCCAGACTTTTCCAAAATTTACATTGAAAATTCAAGCTTTGAAAGTTGGAATGAAATTCACTCAAATCCAATGTGTATGAAATAAATGATGGGATTCGTTGGGAGAGTATATATAGAGTACATAGAAAAGTAAGAGTAAGCCCTTATTTAAAGTTTCATTATTACTTCCATTGTCCAAAAAAAAAAAAAAAAAAAAAAAAGTACCACAACAAGGATGACTCTTACAAACATTATTCTAAATAAAAGAAGTCAGGTACAAAAGATCACATATTGCATGATTCTATTTGTAAGAACTGTCCAAAAACAGCAAATCTAGAGACAGAAAGTAAGTTAATGATGGCCTGGGGCTGAGGATAGAAATGAGGATTGGTTATAAAGAGACACAAAGATCTTTTGGGGGTGATGAAAATGTTCTAAAACTGGATTGGGTGGTGACTACACAATTCTGTAAATTTACTAAAAATCACTTAATTATACACATAAAATGGATGCATATTATGCTATGTAAATCAGAGTTCAATAAAGTTTTTTTAACCAAGAATCTTTAAAATAACCAAGAAATTGATATTTCATAAAATCTCTATGTAAGAGTTCTTGGAGATGACTGAATCCAGCTTTACAGAAGGCCCACAGAAATGCTGTGGTTGATAAAGGCTTACAGAAAAAAAGTGAAGAATTAGATGAGGCTGAAGTCCAGACCTCTAGATGCCCAGGTAGAACCATCCTCTTGGTCCTCATAGAGTTTGCTTGGGAGGTCTCATTGGAGGGGTGTTTTCCTTTGCTTGCCCATAAATACCCCCAATGTGTATGTCAGCTGCTCTCTCCCTGGGCCTATGCATGGAGCCCAGGCAGCCCTCACAGGTAACATTATAAAGAAGAGCTAGGAGGAAGCAAGAAGTGGGCTGAACGAGACTCTATGCATCCTTCTTGTCCCCAAGTGGTGGCAGGTGCAGTTAGGAAGCTGTACTTCTGGTTTCCAGGCCCATAGGTACGAATTGCCCCAGTCTGCACCTCACCTCTTTCCAGACAAAGGATGCCAAAATCCAACTGCCTCTTAAATCAGTCCCCACTAAGTCTCCTGGGGAGTCGGTGTTTACCTAAGACAAGCTGTCAGCCAAGTGAAGTGTGAGAACATCCTACAGTGTAAGATTTTGATGCGGCCTTGACATCCAAAGTGAATGTAGCATGTCATCCATGCAAATGCCCACACCAACACTCAGCCACTCATCCCCATCCACCCATTTCTCCACCCACCCATCTATCATTCCATCCATTCATCCACCCATCTATGTCTGCCTCCACCCATCCATCCATCTTTGCATTCCTCCATCCAAAACTCTATCACCCAGCCACCCACCAAGTCATCAAGCCTCTCTCGGCCAGTCTCCAGGCCAAGCTGATCTTCAGTTCCACAGCAGATGACAGCCTAGAGCATACCTGTTGGCATGTTTAACTTTCCAAATCCTACTTATACTGGCAGGTCACATATATGTGCCCAAAACTTCTTGCTCCCCAGGCTTCATCATCTCAGGAAATGTCTGATTTCTCACTCCTTCCCCTCCTGCGTCCAGTGTAACTCATGCGAGCCCTCCTTCCAAGGTTCATGCAGACCCCACCCTCTTGCTTCCATCTCCTTCACCCACCACAGTTCAAGCCACCATTCACCACTCACGTGGGCTCTCACATCAGCCTCCTCTTTGACCTTCCTGCCTCTACCTCTGTTCCCCTGTCCTCACCACAGCCAGAGCTGATCAGATCACTCTGTTCCTTCAGGGATTTTCTATCCTGGAGTAAAATCTGTACTCCCCATCTTTGTCCCTACGGCCCTCCAGGCCTGCGTCTCTGTCTGGTTTTGGCAATCTCCCCATTGCTCACGTGGATACAGCCACAATGGCCTTTGTTCTGTGCCTCAAGAGCTGAAGCTCCTTCTGTTCTCAGAGGCTCTGTCCTTGCTGATGCCTCAGCCGGGAAAGCCATCTCACATGTCTCCCCACAGCTGCCTCCTTTCTGCCACTAAAAGAGGCCTTCTTGGCTCACAGTTTAAGGAAGCCCCCTCTTTCCCAGTTGCTAATGTTATCACCAATTTTCACTCTGGTACTTATTAGCTATTTTTCTGAAACCAGAGTCTGAGTAAATTACATTGACTATTCATTTCCTAATTAGTCAGGTCTCTTTCTATTACAGAATTATTGGTCTTAATTTAAAAACTGGATGAGGATGGGATTTATTGGCTGATAAAATTGGGAGGTTCAAGAAGCAAGTTCACTGTGTGCATGCTAAGTCACTTCAGTTGTGCCTGACTCTGCGATGCTATGGACTGTAGTCCACTAGTTTCCTTTGTCCATGGGATTCTCTAAGCAAGAATACTAGAGTGGGTTGGCATGCCCTTCTCCAGGGGATCTTCCTGACCTAGGGATCGAACCCACGTCTCTTACCTCTCCTGCATTGGCAGGTGTGTTCTTTACCACTAGCACCACCTGGGAAGCCTCCCAATAAGAAAAAAGCCCGATATGGACTCACTTGTGTTGTTGCATGCGCATGCTCAGTCATGTCTGACTGTGCGACTCCATGGACTGTAACCCACCAGGCTCCTGTCCACAGAATTTCCCAGGAAAGAGTACTGGAGTGGGTTGCTATTTCTTACTCCAGGGGATCTTCCCAGCCCAGAGATCAGATCCACGCCTCTTGCACTGGTAGGCAGATTCTTTACCACTGTGCCATCTGGGAAGATACAAAATTCACTTCCAACACTGCTTGATGCAACTTGTTCCATCAAGACACCAGGAACCAGCCTCTTTTCCTTGTCTCCTGACTCTGCTTTTCTCTGTTGGTTTTGTTCTCAAGCAGGCTCTCTACATACTGGAAAAATCAGTCACCAACAGCCTTGAATCATCATCATCACTGGCTATTCCTGAGAACAGAGGAGCTTCTTTTTCCAGAATCCTAGAAAAATCCCGAGAGGGCTCTGATTGGCTCAGTTGCCTAACTCTGAGCCAGTTACTGGGTAGAGAACTCTCATTGGCCAGGACTGGTCAGATGCCCTCTCAGGTGTCACTTGCCTGTCCAAACTACAGACAGAAGGAGGAGCCTGGTTTCCCCAAAGAGAGGGTAGGCAGACAAAACTTGTCCCTCCCCACTCCCTGTGTTTCTCCTCTCCCCTGACTTCCTTCCTCCCAAGCACACACCACCAGAGGGAAATTAAACGTGGGTTATCTCCTCATATCTTTCTCTTCTGAGTCTGGCTCCTATTCCAGAAATTTCTTTTTCACCACTCGTTAATCCATCTATATTCTATACTGAGCACCTTCAAGGTATCAACCCTTTTGCAGAGAACTGCAGGAAGTGATTAGCTACTAAACCATGGGCCTTGCCAGGAAGAGAAGGTGACCTACAACAATCTGTCTTGAAAATAATTAACCGCTTGGTTGTATGGTCAGAGAAAGGGAAGTCAAGGAGTTGCAGAAAGCTCTGGTGAGGGGTCGGAAATCAGATTGGACACCTGAGCACATTTGAAGGGGCAGAGAGGTCTGCTTCATGCCATCAAGCCTTCTCTTTATACCAGTTGGGTCTCTACATGGTGTGTATGGTAGTGGTAGGGGTGGGGATTGTGCCTTCACAAATGCAAGCAACCCAGCTCCATTGTGATATTCAGAGAACTGTTTATTCCTTCCCGTGTAAATGAAACCTCTCAAGGTGCACCTTGTTCTTGGTCATTTGAGGCCAAGCCTACTTTTTTGAGTCTTCCCTCATGTTGTTGTTGTTGTTGTTGAGTTGCTCGGTTGTGTCCGACTCTTTGAGACCCCACGGACTGCAGCACTTCAGGTCTCCCTGTCCCTCACCATCTCCTGCAGCTTGCCCAAGTTCATGACCATTGCACTGGTGATGCCATCCAGCCATCTCATCTTCTGACACCCTCTTCTCCTTCTGCCCTCAATCTTTCCCAGCATCAGAGACTTTTCCAACACATCGTCTGTTCACACCAGGCCATCAAGCCTTTTCTCTTCCAGTTGTGCATCTGTGTTGTGTGTGTGGTAGTGGTGGGCGTGAGGACCAAAATACTGGAGCTTCAGCTTCAGCATCAGTCCTTCCAGTGAACACTCAGGGTTGATCTCCCTTAAGATTGACTGGCTTGATCTCTTTACTGTCCAGGGAACTTTCAGGAGTCTTCTCCAGCACCACAGTTCAAAGGCAGCTGTTCTTTGGCACTCTGCCTTCTTTACGGTCCAGCTCTCACAACATTACATGACCACTGGGAAGACCATAGCCTTGACTATACAGGCCTTTGTCAGCACAGTCATGTCTCTGCTTTTCAACACACTGTCTAGGTTGGTCATTGCTTTCCTGCCAAGAAGCAATTGTCTTCTGATTTCATGGCTGTAGTCATTATCCACAGTGATTTTAGAGCCCAAGAACAAATCTGTCACTACCTCCATATTTTCTCCTTCTATTTTCCATGCAGTAATGGGGCCAGATCCCATGATCTAGTTTTTATTAATATTTAGTCTTAAGCTGGCTCTTTCACTCTCCTCCTTCACCCTCATCAAGAGGCTGTTTAGTTCCTCTTCATTTTCTGCCATTAGAGTGGTATCATCGCATTTCTGAGGTTGTTGATGTTTCTCCCACCTATCTTGATTCGAGCTTGCAACTCATCCCACCCAGCATTTCTCATGATGTGCTCAGGGTATAGGCTAAATAAACAGGGTGACAGCAGACAGCCCTGTCATACTCCTTTCTCAACCTTGAACCAATCAGTTGTTCCATACAGGGTTCTAACTGCTGCTTCTTGATTCTCATTGATGTATTACTTCATTTATCTCTCAGTCTCTGGCTTTGTCTCTCCAACTCTATACAAGTTGGTATCTGTAAAACGCTGCTCCTCTTCACCTCTTTCAAGAGCATCCCTGTCCCCCACTGTGGAGACCCAATAGCCCTTCCCAGAAAGAGCTGGCCCCACAGCTCAGGAACACTGCAGCCCTTCTGTTTCTACCACTCACTACCATGAGTTCTGTTAGGGCTTCAAGGCTGAGTAATATCTCACAGGCACCACCCTCTGAAATTCAATCATCCATTCATTCATTCAAGGGGACATAGGATTGCAAAGGGCACATGTCACCATTTGAAGATAACCAAGTATTCTCTAACAATTTGGTCCAAACCAAGCACTTTTGACTCCTCTCCTGCTGTGCAAATGCACAAAAACAGATGTGGTCACCACAGGGGATTCTTACCTGTTGACTGAGCTGGCCACCAATTCCACTTCAGCTCGTGCTTAGACCTTAACTTCAGGGTCTGGCATTTCTCTCTCTGCTTAGAATCAAAGCCTTCCACTACTTCACTAACAGACCTCTGCTGAGTGCCAGACCCTGGCTTAGTCAGAGAATGAGTGAGAGAGATGAATGGGTAAAAATAAGAGGACAAATCCATCTGAAACAATGAGATATGCTTTGAAACAAAAGTGAACTTTGGGGAAGGTTTTGGAAGGCATGGGGTATGAGCTGGCCTTTGAGGATTAGTAGCCTGAATTGATGGTTGTCAAAATATAAAACTAAAAGGTCACTGGATGGGGTCTGTGCCTACGGGTAGAATCCCCCTCCCGGTGTCCAGATAGGGCTCAAATTTAGTCAATCAGCCAACAGTTAACATGACTTACTTTGCAAAAAGCCCAGGGAAAGTAAAAATACCCACAATTTTTCCCTCCAATATTTTGTGGGTGATGGTTCCTGCCTTGGATAAATTCACAATCCAGAGAAACTCATAGTAAATGCTTCCAGAATGCGGAGCAGGAGACAGCCCTCAGTTCTAGGGCAGGAAAGGAACACTTCTGGAGAGGATCAGGCATGGGTCTGAAGGATGGGAAGTCCCACCATTAACCTGTCTTTCTTACAAGGGCATTGAAAGAGCAAAAAAAGAGATCTTTTCTTATGACAATGTGCAGGAGAACCCCCACCTACCTACCTACCTACCTACCTTTCTTTCTTTCTTATTTTTAATACTTATTTATTTGGCCATCTTGGGTATCCACTGCAGCAACAGGACCTTTTAGCCGTGAACTCCTAGTTGTGACATGTGGGATCTAGTTCCCTGACCAGGGATGGAAGCTGGGCCCCCTGCATTGGGAGCATGGAGTCCCAGGTACTGGATCACCAAGAAGTCCCTTCCTTTCTTATTTTTGCAGAGAAGAAAATTAAGTCTAAGAGAGGTTAAGTGACTTGCCTAAGATCACACAGGTAATAAATCATGGAGTAGGACTCAATCCAGGTCTTTCCGGATTTGATCGACTCAGGAAACTTTTACTTCTTTTCTGGAAGACGAAGCGTATGTATTATTATCAGCCTTTTAGTGAAGGCTTAGTTTAAATTCATTTGCCAGATTTGCTAGTAGGGACTGTATGCCGAGGACAGGGGACACAGATGAGTTTTGGTGGTATTCAGAGGTCAGGAAGAGTCAAGAATATGAGCGCCCTCAGAAGCGGAGCTCTAACAGGGGAAACGGGAAACTGGCGTGTGGGAGCACACAGTAGGTGCTCAGTGTGTGTTAACCTGACCCACAAACCATCACAAACAGGACGACACACACCAAAGTGCTCGTCTCCCCCTGGGTGAGCCGGGCCTGGCCTGGCCTGGCGATCACGCGGATGAGCAGGGAGGTCCCCCTGTGACCCTGCTGCTGTATCCAGTGGGTCCACGGTGGCTGGGCTGGGCCACCCATCTTGAGTCACATCTCTTCACACAATCACCAGAGAGGTGGGGAAGCGCTTTTCTCAGAGCAGATGGAGAAGCAGCAGCTCGCTTTTGCCCGCGTCCTTTCATTTGGGTAGAGAGAGGATTGGGTCATGTGTTTGTCTTCCAAGGAGTTCCCGAGAACCTGACAGGTGATGAATTGCCCATGCATAGGGCTCAGTACTGGGGAGCTTGGCAATCCCAGGGTTCCATTTGGCCTCTTCACTCTTCAGTCCAGTGACTTTCGACTTTCAACCTTCTAGAAGTCACTCAGTCTCCATCAGTGGCAAGTTCTTCTCCTTTTTAAAAATACTTTATTTTTCAATTATTTTTTTTACAGTCAGTCCTCACGTTATCTATTTTATACATAGTAGTGTATATATTGGAGAAGGCAATGGCAACCCACTCCAGTACTCTTGCCTGGAAAACCCCATGGACGGAGGAGCCTGGTGGGCTGCAGTCCATGGGGTCGCTAAGAGTTGGACATGACTGAGCAACTTCACTTCCCCTTTTCACTTTCATGCATTGGAGAAGGAAAATGGCAATCCACTCCAGTGTTCTTGCCTGGAGAATCCCAGGGATGGGGGAGCCTGGTGGGCTGCCGTCTATGGGGTCCCATAGGGTCGGACACGACTGAAGTGACTTAGCAGCAGCAGCAGCAGTGTATATATGTCAGTCCCCATCTCCCAATCCATCCCATGTCCCCTTCCCCTTTTGGTATCCAAATGTTTGTTCTCTGGGTCTGTGTCTTTATTTCTGCTTTGCAAATAAGTTCATCTATACCATTATTCTAGATGCCACATATATGCATTAATAAACAATATTTGCTTTTCTATTTATGAGTTACTTCACTCAGTATAATCAGCTCTAGGTCTGTCCATGTCTCTGCATATGGCACAACTTCATTCTTTTTTATGGCTGAGTGATATTCCGTTGTATATATGTACCACATCTTCTTTATCCATTCCTCTGTTGATGGACATTTTGCATCCATGTCCTGACTATTACAAATAGTGCTGTAAGGAACACTGGGCTGGATATATCTTTTTGAATTATGGTTTTCACATGGCAGTTTCTTTATCTGTATCCCAAAGACAGCAACTCCTCACAGGCTAAAGAGAATGAAGTAAGGCTCTATGAAGCTCTAAGTTGGGATGTGAGCGAGTTGGCTTCTCAGAACAGCTTACCTAAAATCACAGCATTTATTACGCCCCAACCTTGTGTGTGAAACTGGTCCTAATTGGGTCTTCGCTTCCTCTCTTTAAGGTAGGGATTCCTACTCTTCCTACTTTGTGGAGCTGTTGTGAGGGTCAATAAGGTGAGGCCTGGTAACCTAAGCTTCGAGAAACATCACCCACTATGCAAACACAAGGTGTTATTTAGTTTCAGTGAAAGATTTAACAATTGCATTTTCCAGCCCACTAGCAATAAACCATTTATTCACAGACCTCTACTCCCTGTTCACAATAGGAAACATTAACAACCCCAGGAATATTTACACTATTACCCAGCAGAAGTCATAAAACTGGGGATGATAAAGTTTAAATCCACTCTTGTTGATGAAATACTATAGCTCAAAGTAAACCACCACCATGGAGAGTCACATGGTTTTCTTTTTTTAAGGGAAAAAAAGACCAGGAGACAATAAAACCTCCCCTCCCAAATATTTAGAATCAATAAATATGTTATGGAAATAATACATTAGCCATGCAAGGACTGCTTATCTGCCAAGACTCTTGAGAGCTCAAGATCTTGAGAGCTCAAGATAGCTCAGTCAGAGACAGAAAATCCTGAAACCTGGTTCTTGTGTCAACACCATCTCAGTGTGACTACTAAACCTCTCACCCCCAGCTCCCACCAGCCCCCGGGAACCACGGGTTGTCATGAAACAAATGGAAGAAAAACTACTGGTGGGAAGAACCTCTTGAAGTGGGGCACCCATCCTGACCCTATCACCAGCAAGAGGAGGGAAACTTTCAGGGCCTGAGTCTCTCCACCTGCAAAATGGGTTGAATGAGAGCAGGATTTATTTCTCCTTGGTGTTAATTAACTTTACATATAATTAAAAGCAAACTGGTAAAACATCAATATTAAACAACACAGAAAAGAAAACCAGAATTACTTTGTCCACCATTAGAGTAAATGGGAGCCATGACTACCTGCTCCCCCTGCCTCTTCCCTAGAGCCCCAGGGCTCCAAACAGTATGGTTCCAAACCCATTGTTCTGGTGACCTTTGGAGACCCTTTAACATGTGACTTTCTGTGGTTTTATCATTCTCTGGGTGATCTTTGACTCCTCGAGCCCTCTTTGGTCCTCTATGACACGTGGCCTCGCTTCCTGAGGCTGTGTGTGCCCGACAAGTTCTGTCTAGCCTGGAAAGCACCTCTTATGACCCAGAGTCACACAAGTGGACATGCCTGGCACGGGGCCTGGTGTCCAGCAGGGGCCCTGGAAGAGTCTCCTCTCTTTCTGGCCCCCAGACTTGCCAGAGGTGCCAACTCAGGAGACTGGGCTCTACCGAGAGTCCAGATCTGCCCCTTTCTGTGAAGACTGTAATAGCTGTGTTCTCCCCCTGTGGGGTACATGTGTGTGCGTGCATGCGCACACGTGTGTGTGTGTGTGGTGGAGGGGTGCCTGTCCTCACCACCACCATGCTGGGGTCAGTCCCTTTAGGGCTGTGTGCATGCCCTGGCCTCTCCCACTAGGGCCTGAAAGGGCGTATGTGCACAGTGTTTTCAAATAACCTGAATGATTTTTTTTAATAAAACTGTTTTTTTATTGCTGTTCCCAACCCACCTAGCACCAGCTGTGATGAGAATCACTTGTATGGTAAAGTGCTATTGATAAAATTGCTCCCACCGGAACTTAGCTATGCACTCATGCGGCTCTATTGGCTCCTTCCCCGCTCTCCTCCTGCAGCCTGCTCATCCCCACCCCTTCCTGCTCCTTCCCCGGCTTGTCTCTCCCCTGGCTAGTCCCTCCTTCCGCCTCCTCCGCTCCTCCTCCCTCCTCTCCTTCTGGCCCCTTCTCTCTCCCCACTCTCACCTTTCTCCCCACTCTCTCTCATGCTGCTTTTCCTTCTAGCATCCTTTGCATATCTCACTTCTGCTCCCGTTCCCTGCCTCTGCCTCTCTCCCATTTCTGTCCCTCCTGCTCACACCACTTTCCCTTCTCACTGTCTCCCAGTGTCTGCACACTTACGGCCAGTTCAGCTCAATGAGACCCACTAGAAGGTCCCAGGCTTCTCTTCGGAGAGTGGCAGATGCAAACCCAGACCTAATAAGCAGGCCCTAGTCTAGGCAACTGCCTGTGCTTTGCGGATCCTGCCATCCCCAGATACGCCTCTGAGATATACAAGGGGCAAGCCAAGTAAGGCAGGCACAAAAAAGTATGGGAGGTTCAGGGAACTGTGTAATCTGAAGGAACCACATGACAAGGAGCTGCTGGAGGAGGTGATGAACCCACCTATCTTTGAGGAGGTGTGTAGGGAACTGATTACACATTGTGGAAGGCTTAAAAACTTGGTAAAGAAGTTTTGCCTTGATGTAAGTTCCTTTCCGGTCACTAGAGTGCTCAGAAGTGCTATAACACAAACTTGGCTTACTTTATACTGAAGCACTCGCTGAAGAGCTGCAGATCCAGTTTTATCAGGGCTCCAAGCTCCATCATTTCTGGTGATTTTCTCAGACAACATTTCTGTCTACATATCTGCTTGGTTATCATGGGTACAACAGGTCTGCAAACAGCAGTTAGGGCAAAGGACCTTCTTGTTCATCTCCTATAAGAGCGAGAGAACACAGGTTCCCACAGTTCTCTCTTGAGAAATGTCTCGTCTCATGTCTCATTGGCCAGAATTGGATCACATGCCCCCTCCCGAATCAATCACTGGCAAAGATTAAAGGAATCCCCTTACACCAAACAGATGCTCCCTCTGGGCTGAGGGCAAGCTTCTCAAACACAGGCTGCTACTCAAGGAGGCAGAGTGGATGAGATGTTGAAGAGCCAACCACAACATCCTCTGCAGCTTAAGGTCCCCCCAGGGGAATATGCGGATGGGACAGAGGGTACACGAAACCCTGGGCCAGCAAGGAGCATCTTCCCAGAGTAGCAAAACATGTTACATTAAAATGAACACAGATTTAGGAGTGACTAAGCTACAAAATGTACCTGTAGCTTTAAATTAAAGCATGAGTCTTTGAAGACATTTTCTGCTTCATCAAGCTGCAAGGAGGTCAGCTTACACTGGTTTGGATTATTACTACATTTCTAACACATGGAAAGTGCACCAAAAAAAAAAAAAAACTTGCCGGATGAGTACTTGAATGAACAAGCCAGTGAATTTCAGGCTCCTGCCAGCCCTGGGGGGATGATCCCCTCGCCTTTTCTATTGGGATGCTTTGGCAGAAATGTTTGAGAAACATTGTGATAAACAGAGGGGATGCCAAGGGAGCTGTTTTTCTTTTCTTTTTAATAGCAGCCTTATTGAGATATAATTCATAGACTATAAAACCCACCCCTTTAAAGGGGAGTACAGTTCAGTGGTGTTTAGTATACTTATACTGTTGTGTGACCATGACCCGCTCCTGGGGAGTTTTAGAGCCAGGTATGGGGAGATTCACACTCATAAAGAGTGAGGGCTCAGGGCTGTGAGGGGCTGGGGGCAGACGGGGGCCTGACTGAAGGAAAGTGTATCTGGTGCAAGCAGAGAGAACCGCTAGTAAAGTGGAAGGGATGGAAACCTCGGTTTTGGGATGGTAATAGCAAGATAGGAGAAGAGAGGGCTCATGTCTGAGAGATTTCAAAGTTTGAAAATAAAAGTTTAGGGTCCACCGTGGTAAGCAGAGGCACTGCAGGACAAAGATGCCCCTCGTTTTCAAGTCATCAGCTGTCTATAGCTCGAGCCAGGCTGCACAGTTGCACGCAGGATGCAGCCCAGAGCAATGGTGTCTGCAAATTTTTCATGCCTGGATCAGTGATGCTGGGAATATGGGTCCGCAGGTGCAGGCCACATGGAGATGCAAGGCTGGCATGACCTGCCCACAATGCCAGGAGAACAGCACCCCAGGGGCCACTCTTCTTGCCGCAAGCTCCTAAACTCAGCCTCTCATAAGCAACATTTCAAGGATGGAGCTGATCCAGTCAAGAGAAAACAAAAATGAATTTGTTTCACCCCAGGGGTGGGGGTCCCCTCAAGAGCTCTAGAAGTTCCTGCATCTGTGCCTGGGGGTGTGGGAGTGGATATCCAGCTCCATCTAGCAAGGTGGGCAAGGAGTCCAAGAGAGTGGCTTTCTGGAAGCTCTCAGCAAAGTGGTCCCTGGCAAGGCCTGACTAACAGCATTTTCAGTACAAAGCAGGAAGGTGGTGTAAACACCTGGGCAGGAGAGCAGAGACCCAGCCCAGGACCCATCTCTGGCTCTCATGAGCTGCCTGGACCTTAGATGCTTCAGCCCTAAAGTGAACGGGTGAGACTAATTCAAAATTGCCCCAAATGGCTTTCTCTGAACACAAGACCCTCTGGGTATTCCAGAGGAAAGAGTTAGGGGCATGCCGAATACTCTGTTACCCTCCTGGAGATAGAAAGGCCCTGAGTTTTACAGTCAGGAAAACTGTTGACCTTTTCTCAGTTTGGAATTTCCCTAAGTATCTGATGGATGGGGCCAGAGTTGGCAACTTAAAATATCACTTTCTAACTCCCCTTAAAAGAACTTCCTTCTTCCAGGTGAACCCTACCTTCACTGGTTCATTATGTCATTTGGTCTCCCAGTCTCCTGTTAAAACAGGAGTACTTTTTTTAAATTAAACTTTTTATTTTGTATTGAGTTTAGCCAGTTAACAATGTTTTGATAGTTTCAGGAAGACAAACAAAGGGCCTCAGCTGTACAGATACACGTATCCATTCTCCCCACAAATCCTCTCCCATCCAGGCTGCCACATAACACTGAGCAGAATTCCCTGTGGTCTACAGTAGGACCTTTCAGCATGTTAATATTGCAGTGTGTACTTGTCCATGCCAAACTCCCTAACTGTCTCTTTCTCCCATCCTTCCTCGCTGACAACCATAGGTTCGTTCTCTAAGTCTGTGAGGCTGTGTCTAAAACACGAGTACTTTTAGATGGAGTAACATTAAGCCATTGTGGATTGACATTTTGGCCAGGACTGAAATAAGAGTGGTCAGAGCACAAGTTAGGCCTGGGATGAAGAGCAGGATAGGGTGCCAGGGGATAGGAGATGGGTTCAAAAGGGTAGAGGAAACAGCAGAAACCGATAGTCATCATTTAGCCACTCAGAGTGTTTCCAGGGAGAGAGATTTTGCATTGTATCATTCGTGCTGCAGCCAAACTCTCTTTTGGAAGAAATTGAGACTTTTACCCTCAGGTAAGACGTTTCAGATGAGGAAAAATCACCACGAAGTCCAGATAATGGTGTGACCTGCCCCAGATCACACAGAGAGTAACTGGCAGGAAGGACAGACCCCCAGGCTCCCAGGTCAGTGTTCTCTGGGAAGGGCCAAGCTAACCGGTGTCTATGGCTGCCCTCCCCACATTTACAATGCCTGACTCCCTGGCCCCATGTCGATTCTGTTCCCAAGAAGGCTTTCTCTTGACAGAAAATGGAGCTGAAAGGGCAAGGGAATAGTTCCAAATGGTTGATCTGACAGCTGCAAATTTCATTTTGTGTTACGCGCTGACCTCTAATTGTTTCCCAAGTAGTCTGGGACTGAGAGATCAATAAATCCCAGAGATAGTTAATATCCCCTCTGGCATCCTCAGCTTTAGTTAGAAAACAGTCAAATTCATGGCTTTCTGCAAATTTCAGCTTTCTGCAGGACCCGATGAACTATAATTCAGCCAAGGACCAGATTGGGGTCTGAGAAATTCGTGGTGACCCAGAGGGCCAGGACTGAGAGTGAACTCAGAGTTGCTGACCCAATCTCTCCCGGTCCAGGTGGTAAGATCCAGGACGAGAGAGGCCCACAGTGGCCACCAAGGGGGTGAGAACTCCAACCCAGCCTCCTGGGCTCTTTCCACTCCAGCAAGCTTCTTCAATTAGTTTATTAATAGAACAAGGGAGTTGGGGTCATTTGGTTAACCTATCCCCAGAGGTCTTCTTAAAAGAAGACTTGGAGGTAGTAGAGGAAATAACAGACTTGCAATGATAGAAGCTATTTCCCTTCTTCCCCTTCCTTTGCCTCTTAAGAGCCAGTTGACGTTGGTCATGGCACTTTCCCTGCTGAACCTCAGCTTTCCCAGCTGCATGATGGGGATGGTAATTGTCCCTGCCTACAAAGATTATTGTGAGGATTAAATGAATGGGTGAGCGGAAGTCCTCACCCAGAGCCTGCACAAAATCAGTGAGAACCTCCCTGAGTGTGAATGGGGTTCAGGACTAGTCAACTGAGACCAGCTGTGCTCAGACCTGGTCTGCTGAGACTGAGTCAGGAGTGGGCTGACTTACAGGTTGGCTGAAATTGACAAGCCGCAAGGACCATGCCCTGGCCAGCGTGTCAGACATATGTTGATTCCCTCATTCGATTGCCGGGGGTGGGGGACGTGGCGGGCTGGTGGCAAGGATGGGACTATAAACTCCCCGGGGTCCCCCAAGGGTGCTGAGCTATAAGCAGGTACCCAGGAAACCTTGATTGAAAGCACACGCATGAAGCAGTCTGGTTAACATGGCAAAGACAGCATTTGGGTCCACAAGATGCTGTTAAAAGAACAGTTGGGTATGGAATAGCCCAGTGTGCACGCACACACACACACACACACACACACATACACACACAATTGACCACGAAGCCAAGGTCAGTATTGGCCTCACAGTCTTCATCCCCTGGCCAACCAAATCTGAGCACCAAAAATTCTCTGACCCTCTTACACGTATGCAGTGAGAATCCACTCAGTGGGAATCCACTGAGGGACCAGGTCTTTCTCCCACCCCTCTCCTGCCTCTTTGGCAGAGAGCTTCAGCAGACAGAAGCCCCACCTAGAATGCTGTTTGATCCTAGCATCACACGAACTAGCAGTGTGAGTCTGAGAAACTTACTGCACCTCTCTGGGCTTCCATTTAACCACCTATGAAAGGGAGAGATGGCGCTACCCATGTTTATCTATCTGACAGGGTATCTGTGAGGCAAACCACAGCCCACGGAAGATGGGAAAGGCATGGCAGATCATTGGGTCTACTGCCTTCAAATATTTATTTTAGCAGATGAATCTTTTAGTTAGTTGTTTTTTTTTTTTTAATTCAGAACCCCAGTTTATAAGACAGAGCTGCCCGGGCTGCGTTGAAGAGCAGGGCTGGCCTTTAGGCTTCCTCCTTCCTGGTGAGAAACACTGTTTGAAGAACACCTGCCTCGTTTTAAAGGTGAGGAAACTGCAGCCCAGAGAATGCCCTTGATCAAGGTCACAGAAACCCAAGTCTTTGGAAGGCTCTTAGCTCCCTGGGCGGGAGAAGAATCTCCATTTTCATGGTGAGGCCAGAGGGGCCCATCCACCACCTGAGGCCCCTGAGAGCCTCCGCGGTTACCAGGCAACCAGCACCGTTGCCCAGCGCTGCCCAGCGCTGCCCAGCGCTCCCATCCTCCCATCGGCACCTCACAGCTGTCCTCGCGGCCAAAACTGGTGCAGAAAAGGCTGCCCGGCTGGCAGGTAGGAACAAAGGGATTAGGCCTCATTTGACAGACAGTGTCCCTCCCGTTTGCATGTCATTAAAAAGCAGGCTGGTGAACAGAGGGGGACACATAGCTTCAGATTCCCTGCAAAGCAGGGCACAGAGGCGCTGGGCTCCATTTTCCTGCTGGACACCTGCCCTGAGCCACAGGAGTGGATTTGAAAGAAAGAGTTTTCTTGAAAGGGGTTGGGGGGCTGGGTTGGAGCACCCACCTTGATGGTGACCCCAGCTTGTCCCAGTCTCCCTCCAGAAACTGTGACACAAGCTAGGACAGACCTTTTTGGAAGGGACAGAGCTTTATTGCTCTAAGAGTCCAAACTTGGCAACAAACAACAACTTGGGAGAAGACAAGTAAATTCTAACAACCCAGCTTATCTGGGTTTTTCCCAGCCAGCATCCCCATGCCACATAAACACACACCAGACTAGCAGGGAAATAAAAAAAGCAGGGAAGAAAGGAACACAGGCCACATTTTCTCTGCACTCCTCTTCCTTGGCCTCCTGGGGTACTCCTGATCGACAGGATGCTAAATGCAAGAGGTTTCCTGTGATAGAGAAAGAGATTTTCTTGAAGCATTCAACTCCTGACCTTTAAGAGCTTGGGGAGCGAAATGATTTTCAGTCACTTAGGTCTGAGTGAAAGGTATGTGAATTGATCGACTGCAGGGCTCAGGCCTCCTGAGGTCTCAGTGTTATGTCATTAAAATCTTACAATCGAGTTATCCTAATGTATTCCAGCAGCCACCTTCTCAGAGGTGACTGGTAAACAGACTCAAAGTTCCAGGTACAAAATGCTTTCTCCAAGGGCTCCTCCAGACCTGGGAAGGTCAAGGGGGCCTGGGGCCACTCTAGCTTCAGCCATTTGGGGTTTTATTTTTCGATCCTCTGTTAGATTATGGTAATCATTGTTATTGCTTCCTTCAAGTTTCTTCCTCTGCCTCACTTTATCTTGTAAAGATGGTCACACCTCTGATCACAGGTGGCTATATATGTAGGCCTAACTAATCACCTTACCTTGTGTGTGTTAGTAGCTCAGCCGTGTCCTACTCTTTGTGACCCCAAGGACTGTAGCCTGCCAGGCTCCTCTGTCCCTGGGATTCTCCAGGCAAGAATACTGGGGTGGGTTGCCATTGCCTTCTCCAGGGGATCTTCCCAACCCAGGGATCAAACCTGGGTCTCCTGCATTGCAGATAGATGCTTTATCCTCTGAGCCACCAGGGAAGCCCACCTTACCTTGCTCCCTGGCAACTGCAATGGATCTGTGGGAACACCTGACCAGGCTGAGCCAATCAGAATCTTCCCTGGGATTGCTGTCCTTTTACAGAGAAGCTTGGGCAGAGAGAGTGGGAATGTGTGATGATGGTGGCCACTTTTCCTGCCACACATGTTCTGTCTGCAGAAAGTAGTTAGCACAACAAGCAGAAATGGGAGATGGACAGAGTGAGCTCTGATGCCCAAATCTCCTTCTTCAAGTTACGCTCATAGCTTTCCTAGTTCTGTGAGCCTTAAAACACCTCTTCTGCTTAAATTAATAGAAGTTCATTTCTGTTGCTTGCAACCAAATTCCTGTCCAGTAGTGGGGGCTGATATTCCCATAGTACAACTGTCTGGGGCTTGGGAAGGATGAACTTGATAGGGAATGGAACTAACCGTGACAATGCAGTCTGTCAGGGACAGCCCACTAAAATACAAGCTGCGCAAAGAGGACGTTTGTCTCTTCTCTACCTTCTAGAGCAATACCTGGCACCTAGTTCCTCTTATTACCTCTCTTGTGGGCTGCATGGTCTTGCCTCTCACACACTACATTTGCTGTCTCCTGACTTCCATCCCCTGTCTTTTTGATTCTCTGCTCCCACTTAACTTCAGTTTGTATGTAGTCTCCATGGCCCAACTCTCCTTCCCAGCTTTTATTGTTAACTGCTTCTTTCTCTCCATGTTCCTTGGTACCCTGTCCAAGTGCAATTCCAGGGTCAAAGAGAAACAGAATGCTATTGGCTCAGCCCAACTTTTTGTGCCAGGCCACCTCCTAGGTCATCTGATGTCTTTGAGTCGGGTGTCCGTCCCTGAGCCAATCAGCTGAGGCAATGGGCAGGTAGTCTTATGGTATAAAACACGGCCATCTGGGCAGCAGAGGTCACAGGTCAACCAGTGTTCCCTGTCCGGGCGGCAGTATTTCTAGCATAGAATTTCTTGTTCAAACTAGGCTGGCGGAGGCCAAGGTCTGTCTACACCACCCCATTCTCTGTTCCAGAAACTTCGTCTGAGGCACAGGATTTTTTTTTGGCAGTGGAACCCTTCCCCCATTCCAAGGAGCTTGCTCCCAGGTGCCTCTCTGCTGTGTTTCTTGCTTGAATTGCAAATGGAATCACTGCATAAACCCTACATAACTCAGAGCCCCATGTTGGCAGTATCTTATTTTTCAATTTCTTTTTTTTTTAATTGAATGAACATATTTTATGCAAGCCGTTCTACCTTGGTGAAGGCTGTTCCCCTGTGATTCATCAGAGTAATAACTAGAAACACCATTATTTGGCTCCATCCTCCTGCTGAGAACATCACATAACTGAGAAATGTTGATGCGTCTCCCAGAGTTGTGGGGAGAGGAAAGGGGGGCAGTGAGAGGAGGAGGGAAAGAGGGAAGGAGGAACAAACAAATGGTTGTGTGCACAGATGCAGGCGGGCTGGCGTCCGGAGCCGTGGGGGAAACACAGACCCACACGAGGTGGTCAACCACGCAGAAAGAAACACACACACATCTCTGCTCAGGTGTCTCACCCTCGAGAAAGAGAAAAGAAAAATAAATAAACTCACAGTATTTCAAAATGAGAAGGGATGTTGGTAGGCTGGTGCAACTGCCTTATTTAACCTGTAAGAAAAATAAAACTCAGGAAGATGACCGATACCCCTACACATCCCATTTACAGACACCCATGGGTTTTGCCTAGAAATATATAAATCAACTCATCTGAGATGCAAAGCATATCTTTTAAAAATTTTGCTTATTTTTGACTACGCTGGGTCTTCCTTGTGATGTATGGACTTCCACTGCAGTGGCTTCTCTTGTGCAGAACGGTCTCTAGGCTCATGGGCTTTAGTGGTAACAGCACTCAGGTTCGGTATTTGCGGCTCTCAGGCTCAGCTGTTGTGGGGCATGAGCTTAGTTGGTCCATGGCATGTGGTATCTTTCTGGACCAGGGACTGACTCTGTGTCCTCTAAATTGGCAGATAGATTCTTATACACTGGACCACCAGGGAAGTCCCAAAGCATATCTTTATGTATGATTATTGAGCCCTTGCTCCTGAGTTAACGATTTTCAGACATTATCACTTTGATCAGAGGTGTGACTGAAATAGTGTTGCTGATGTTTTTTTGTTTTATTTTTTAATTACCTTTTACGAGTCTGGCTGAGCACCTGAAAGTGTTTTCAAAAGGTTCCCTTCAGGACAGAGAAGCCCCACAATTAATGTCTTACAAACTCTAGTGTGCACTCAGGGGCTATTAGAGACTTTAAAGCTTAGACATGTGAGACTTCCAACTCAGGTTTCTGGGAAACTTCGCATTTCTTCTCTAGTTTCATTGTGTGTATATGTTAAGTCGTTTCAGTCAATTGGCATTTCCTTAATCCAGCCCTCCTCATCCCTACCATGACAGCTCCTTGTCCACTGCCCATTTCCAAACTTTCCCCTCCTCAAACCTCTCTTCTTCTCGCCACTAGATTAATTATTCTAAAATATGACTCTTACCTGTCCTTCTTAGAATAACCTCCATCCACCTCTGCACTGGTCAGTCATCTTCTGGGTGCAAGTGAAAATATCCAGCTCAAACAACTTTATAAACTTGCAGGGAGGATGGAATACTTACAGGTTCACGTAACTGGATATTCAAGGCATAAAGCCTGGGTTTTTAAGTTTTAGCTGATGCCATCAGGAATGTTTCTTTTCTCTATCTCTCAACTCTGTTTTCTTTTGTAGCAGCTTTTTCTATACTTTTGCTTTCAACTTTTCAGTGTCCTTAAGATTTTTGCATGTCATTTAAATAATATAGAGATGAAATTAAAAAAAAAAAATCCATCTGAAACTCTCTGTATTTCAATCAGAAATTTAAATCCATTGAAAAATATTGTGATTACTAGTCTGTTGGATTCATTTATAGCTTTTTCATTTTTGCTTCCTTTTACTCTGCCTTTTCTATGCTTCTTTTTCCTCCTCCTCTTTGATTGAGTGATCTCTTTTTTCTCTATTTTCTTCTTTTCCTTTTACTGGTTTGTGGCTAATACATTGTTTTAGCGGCTTCCTTAATTTTTTAATGTGTATAATTGACTTGATAAAGTCTGAAGTTAATAAAAATCCAAGTCACCCGACAATATAAAACCACAGAATACTTTAATCACTCTCAGTCCCTTCCCATCTTACATGTTATTCTTATCCAGTACTTTAGATTCACATTGTTTTATAACTCATAATTATTTTATAGTATCTCTATATTTTAGAAAGGAAATACATTCTTTGATTCATTCACATTTTAACCATTTTCCTTCCCTACTAGTTCTTCCTGCGTCTCAGTCTTTGCTTCCAGAGAGACTTTTCTTTTTCTTTAAATAATCTTTTTGTACATCTTTTGAGGAGGCTCTGTTAATAGGAGGGCTTCCCTTGTGGCTCAGCTGGTAAAGAATTCGCCTGCAATGTAGGAGACCTGGGTTCGATCCCTGGGTTGGGAAGATCCCCTGATGAAGGGAAAGGCTACCCACTCCAGTATTCTGGCCTAGACAATTCCATGGACTGTATAGTCCATGGGGTCACAAAGAGTCAGACACGACTAAGCAACTTTCACTTCACATCACTTATTAATAGGGAATCCTGTTAGTCTTTGTCTGAACTATCTTTACTTTTTATCCTGGTTCTTAATTAGAATTCTAATTTGGCAGGGCTTTTTTCTCAACTCTTTATAAAGACATTGCATTTCCTCCTTATCTCTACTTGCTATTGAAAGTTGCTAATTGTCATGCCTTTACAATAATTTATCTTTACTCTGCCATCTCTCTTAAGACCTTCTTTTTTTTTTTTTTTTTTTTGGTCTTTGGTGCTTTATAGCTTCAGGACAAAGTGTAGTATTCAAGGAATGGGTTTATTTTTATTTATTTATTTATTATTGATTGGGATTGTCTGTGATTTCCAAGATTCCCATTAGATTGTCTAATATTGCCTCTGCCTCCTTCTCTGTAATTCCCATTTGATGTACATGGGTCCTTCTTATCCCATCTTCCATATCTCTTAGCCACTCTTTCATAAATTTCTATCTTTTTAGCGCTCCACATGCTAAGTATTTCCTCAAATATACTTTCAAATTCATTAATCCTCTCTCCAACTATGTTTAATCTGCTTTTTAACTAATCTGCTTTTTAAAATCTCAATGGCTATTTTTTTTCCATTTCTAATAATTCTATCAGGTTCTTTTTACAGTCTAAAAGTTATTTTCTCATATTCTCGTGTTCTCTTCTGTTACTAACTCCCCCTTTTACGTATTTGTTCACTTTAAGCACACTCATTTTTTTTTTTAATAGATGAGTAGTTCTGTTACCTGGAATTTCTGTGGGTGGAGGATATCAAGGTCTAATATTGCTCCTTGTTTAGTCTCCCAAGTCTCACTCAATATGGATTCTCTGTGTGTTTTGTTATATAGGTCTACAAGGGTACTTTTTTTTTTTTTTAAGGATAGTTTCAATGGAGATTTATCTATGGAGAATACTTTGGGTTGATGGCACATTGCCAAAGGTCCTCTCTATCTATCCTAGCATAGTTTTTGTTAATTTATAGATTTGGGGATTCCCAGACCATGCAGGTAGTACCATGATATACTTCAAACCCTCATAAAATGTAGACTTGCATTGTAAATTATCAGGGGAGACTTTCCCTCTCCAGAGCTCAGGCCAAGACACACATTCCATATAAATAAATAAATAATGTAAAATAATTTTTTAATACACACACAGCTTTCCTGTTGTCTCCCTGTGTAAGATGTTTTTCCAGTTTACCCTCTTGCTCTGAGCACAATACTTAAAAGATCCCACCTTTATGAAGGCTTCTCATTTCAAACTCAACACAGGCTCAAAGCCTTATTTCCTGCTCCATGCAAGAATCCGACCACAAGTCCAAGGGCAGCTACAATGTCAATTTTTGCTCTGATTTTTATCTTATCTTCATTTGGGACTCTGTGTGATTCCCCATATATTTTGTGAGTTCAGTGAGATGTCTTCTACATATCTTATACATACATCTTCATAGCACATTTGTTATAATTTATATGCAGTTTTTTAAGGAATTTTCTGAGGGAGTTTCTGGATTATTTAGGCAAATGTTACCAGGAATAGAGAACTCTGCTTTTCTCTATGTTAGCTTGATTGCCTGAATTGCCTGCTCTATGTGATGACATTAACAGTCCCTAGCAATTCCAGGCTTACCTGGGCCTTAAAGACAGAGAGACCAGAGGACAGAGTGGATCATTCCTGAAATAGGAATAACTATCATTGGCCTGACTTGGTCACATGCCTATCTGTGAACCAATCATAATGACTCAGCCGCCCTTCAAAGGAAAGACTGGCATAAGGCCGACTAGAACCACATGAATGCCAAGTTCAAAAAGAGGAAAACAGGTGCTCAACAAACAAAAATAACCAGTGTCAACCACAGCCAATTTAAAATGCACAAAGTGTTATACCATGTAATCCTTACCCTTTAACATAAGATCTATAATCATCTCTTCAGTTCACATGGTTACTAAGGGGGAGAAGTGGCAATGGATTGTGGGTCACCTACCTCCAATCTCAGACATTTATAATCAAGGCTAAACACCTTGGCCTAGCAGATAAGGCCCCGTATTCCTCAGTCCTGCTTTATCTGTCTGGCTTCACCTCTCTCTGGTTCTGTACTTGCTCACCAGTTTCACCTTGGTGTTTCATTCAGGCCATCAGCATAGGTATAGACCTATGATGGCCCCACTTAGCCTTCCAACCAAGCCAGGAAGAGGGCAGGACCTGGAGCAGGAGTGGCCCTGAAGTTTTCCTCCTCAGGCCAACTCTGATCATGGGCTACACGAGGTTCTGTGATAAGCCTGTATCCAGGCTCTGTGGGTATCTCAGGTCTGATTCCTAGAAGCAGAGCCTGAGGCAGGTATTCCCACATACTTCATTTGTGAAGGGAGTGGTCTCCAGAAAACCCTATAAAAAAAAGTGAGGGATGCAGAAGAAGCAACTACATGAAGAGGTAGTTTCAGTTGAAGCCTGATCTATAGGAAATGAATGGCACCACAGAGCTATCCCTCAGGGAGGCAAAGCTTTCACACCCCTGTGTCAATCAGTCACTGGCTGTGGGCTGGCCCTGAGCGTAGGTGGGAGGAGGCTGTGACCTCCCAGGTATCTCCTGCAGAGGGGTCTCCTGTCTGCTGAGAAAGATGCTGCAGAGAAGCATGCAGCTAGCTGTGAGCTATCATCACTGAAGTCTCACAACAGCCCAGGGCTGGGAGCATGAGGATCTGGGCAGGGCACCAAGGGCATCTACAGCAGTAGGAAAGATTGTCGTCATTGATTAATGACAACAATGAGTTATGAAAGCTGTATCCTAAGTACTTCACATCTGTCCTCTCATTTAATCTTGACAATGAGCAGATAAGCTGTGCGTGCATGCTCAGTCATGTCCAACTCTTTATGACCCTCTGGACTATCGCCTGCCAGGCTCCATCTCTATTCATGGGATTTTTCAGGCAACAATATTGGAATGTGTTGCCACTTTCCTACTCCATGGGGTTTTCCCAACCCAAGGATCGAACCCCATCTTCTATGTCACCTGCATTGGCAGGAGGATTCTTTACCCGTTGAGCCATCAGGGAAGCCTGAACAGATAGCTAAGAACTATTATTTTCCAAGATTGTAGTTAAGGAAGCTGAGGGAGGAAGAGAAAATCTAATTACTTAAGGTCATATGGTAGACGGGGTTCACACTGCACCTCAGAACCTGCACATATCACTCTTTAATGAAGCCTGGTGTCAGTGTGAGAGGCAGGAATGCGCCACTCTGAAGATGCTGGACTTCCTTGTGCAGTAGTCTTCTCCCTTCAGATGCCTCTGGGCACTGTCCAGGGCACGTGTGGAGGATGGCGTCTCCTTCCAGAAGCTTCCATTTGGAAACTGACCACCTAGAGTTCATTTGGTCTGGAACAGCCAGTCAAGGTTGTGAGAGACTGGAAAATCAGGATGTACTGAGAATGAACTGGGGATGCTGAACCTAGGACATTCTGAGAGGAGCTGCAAGGCCTCAGAGCAGGATAGGATGCTGAGTCCACAAATTCAGATGGCTGAGGGCAGACACCCTAGAGGCAACATGACTTGTCCCAGTTCAACTATCTGGTGGCTTTAACCCAAGGCCTCTGATGGAGTGGCATGCCAGTAAATGTTTAACAATCAGCTCTCCGGGAATACAGAGCCCTGATCTATAGTGTTTGCCAGTTTCTGTGGCGTAAACGCTCCCACTGTGGCCAATTTCAAGCTCCCTGTATGCCAACACTGAGTGCAGAGCTGGGAGAGATGTGCACATTCAGCTGGTGTGAGTCGGTAGAAGCCAGATCCCGCACACCAGCAACTCCCAACACAGAGCTCGTTCTGCAGGTCCAGTAATTCTCCAACACTAATCCCATAAGACACCCACTAAAGGAGCATGCTAAGGTCACACAACTTTGAAAAACACAGCATTAGCTAAATCCTATTCTCAGAGCACGATTTGGTGCATTAGTTTATTAAAGCCCCCCAAAGTCCCACAGTAAAGAAACCTGGGCAAGTTCAATTAGCTCAGCATTCTCCAAACCTGTTTGACCACCCAACCATTTCATCACATATCTCTTAGCAGCATCCCTTGGAACCAGTGTTCGATGGGACACACTTTGGACAATGCCAAACAAAACAATCTCTTCACGCAAATAAAGGGCCATCATCGAAGAGGAGGGTCAGCTTGTTATTTGGTTTCAGGGAGTGGAAACTGGACCAAGGAGTAAAAATCAGCAGAGAATGCCATCGGGCTTCCTAGATGGTGCAGTTGGTAAAGAATCCATCTGCCAATGCGGGAGACGATAGAAAGGTGGGCTCAATCCCTGGGTCAGGAAGATCCCCTGGAGGAGGAAATAGCAACCCACTCCAGTATCCTTGCCTAGAAAATTCCGTAAACAGAGGAGCCTGGCGGGTATAATCCATGGGGTCACAAAGAGTCAGACACAACTGGGCGCACACTCACATGTGTGCACACACACATGCACGCTCAGAATGTCATCACTTACCCAAATACATTTCTTTAATGTCTAGTTTCTGTGTAATTCACTTTAGAGATTTATTTCTTTAGTCTAATGCTTTATTCTGTGTCTACACACACATTGCCCTGGGAAAGGGCTAGCTTGATACAAACTGCTATGGGCCAATTATATCCTTGCGGTGTGGTTAGGTTCTCAATTCCTTCCCAGAGAGTGGGTATTGTTTGGAGAGGGAGGGTTGAGGAATGGGAGGAGGGAACAAGGGTCCTGGGTGTCTGGGCTGGAGGCTAGAGACCCCATAGGACAGGAGGGAGTCTGAGCGTTAAAGGCAGTCTTGATTGCCTGCATAAATATGTTTGGGGCTGGCCTGTCCTAGAGATATCCCAAAACTATTTTAGGAGGCAGCAAATTTAGCTGGTGATTGGTTTGCAAATCATCCAGATATGTTAGTATTTCTGTTGAGACAATCTGTCTCAGAGTAAGACATTTAAAGCCTTTACAACCAAAAGGGATTTGCCTTTTGGAACACTGTCATCCAAAAAGCACAACCACCTCTGCCTATTTCACTGGCCGAATCCAGTGGTGGTTAAAATGTTTAGCAGCATGTTAGCTTCACTTGTACAGACTTTTCCAGGTGAAAACTTGCTTTCTTATTTATTGTCTGGAGGAATTCTCAACACAGTCTGAGAAAGCAAGTGGTCTGATTTTTATTTTATAAATGGGGAAGCCAAGGCACTTACCCATGGTTCCCCAGGGAGTGGATGGCAGAGGTGAGACTTCAGCCCAAGTTTTTCAGATTTCAAATCTCATCAGGATTAATTTTTTAAAGTCGATTTGCATTTTTAACAAGGTACTATATAGGTATTAATTTAAGTGATCAAATGATTTCATGAGGCTTTTATTGAAAAATAGCTGTCCTCTGCCTAAAACTCTACCAGCCCTGATTTCCCAAAACTTAGTTGCAAGCACTTGCTATTTTTTGGCTATTTCTTATATTTATCGTCATATTTCTAAGTAAAATGTTTAAACTTCCAGTTCTTGATTTTAAAACATTTAGATATATAGTGAGCCCTCTGTATCTATGGGTACTGCATCTGTGGATTCAACCAACTGTGATAAAAAATATTCCAGAAAGTTCCAAAAAGTAAAATCTAAATTTGCCGCAGTGGCAACTATTTACATAGCATTTACATTGTATTTACAACTATTTACATAGCATTTACATTGTATTAGGTATCATAGTAATCTTGAGATGATTTAAAGTATATGGGAGGATGTACACAGATCATATGCAAATACCATGCTCTTATGTATAAGGGATTTACACTTCCTTGGATTTTGCTGTCCATGGGGGTTGGGGGGAGGGGCACTGTCCTGAAACCAATCTTCCATGGATGTTAAGAGACAACTGTAATCTAAAATCTTCCTTCTATGAAAGATAAGGATTTGTTTTTTATGCCCCATTCATGTATACACCACACACACACGCAGACCCACACAGTCACACTCACACATACCCATACACACGCTTTACTTCCTCTGCACAGCACAGTATCTTTACATCACAATTTTTATTTCTGCTATGATAGTTTTAATTTCCAAAGTCTTTCTGACTGCTCCTTTGGAATAGCATCTTGGTTTTGTTGCATAGACAGTATGTCTTTACTTAGAACCCTGAGATTTTACTTTTTCATTTGAAGCTTTCATTTTCTCCCCACATTGTTTCTATTTCTCCGGAGTTCCTTTTTTGTTGGTTCCATGTTGACATCTGTCTTTCAAGTTAGAGATTATCTTCAAACATCTGATCATCCTTGTTTCTGACATACACATTTATGCACAAGATGCTAAAAGGCATCAGACGCTCTCCGTGCCTGGGTGGGTGGTTTCACTGTCAGCTGATGAGGTAGCGACCAGCCACTTCCCCATGGTCCTCCCATCTGCCAGTATCTGTCAGAATTATCTCTTGGGCCTGCTGGTTTCCCCAGAAAAATCACTCAATCTGCTGTCACTGGGGAAGGAACAGGGAGAAGGAGACTCTAAGCTTGGCCTCCAGCACTCTGGAAGCCAAGTAGTAGAAAGTCTCTCCGCTACACTCTCCAGACAGACACCCAACCTCACTTTCAGTGGCGCCTGCTTTCCTAGACTGGGGCTCTCCGGGTTAGTCTCTCCAAGAGCGAAGCTCTTTTCTGCTGGCGGGGAGAGAAAAAGTAGCTTGGTGGCACTGAGAGGGGAGGAGATCATGGTCAAATTTTCCTGTTCCTAGAAAACAGACTCTGAGTTTTGTCTGCAGGAAGTGTACTGGGGCATGCCTGCAGGATGAGTGATGATGGGGGGTGTGAGAGAAGGTTAGACAGAGGGAGCAGAAAAACTCAGCCGATGCCAGGGAGCCCCACAGCTGACGTGATCCAGCAGAGCTGGCTTGCTCTGAGGCGAGAGGGCAGGGTCTTTCTACTCCCTCACTGACCAGTCGTTGGGAGTGGGCTCCTCCAGAGAGCGGGCAAGAGGATTTTTTTTTTTTTTACCTAAGAGCAGTTTGCTGGAGAGAGACAGGAACTGAGAGGCACTAATACCCCCAGCACACTGGAGAAATGAGTGCCTGGAGCCCAAGAGACACTGGGCAGCTCATCCCCACGGCCACGACAGCGGCCTGCCTCCTCAGGGTGTCAGTCACTCAGTCGTGTCTGACTCTGCAACCCCATGGCCCGTAACCTGCCAGTTTCCTCTGTCCATGGAGTTTTCCAGGCCACAATACTGGCCTGGGTAGCCATTCCCTTCTCCAGGGGATCTTCCCAACCCAGGGATCGAACCCAGGTCTCCCGCATTGCAGGCACATTCTTTACTGTCTGAGCCACCAGAGAATAACATCTAGAATTCTGGTTGGTCCTTTTCCCTGGGGAGATACAGAGGAGAAAGGGATGCTCCCACCCCAAAACCAACAACCACTGGAGCTGGTATCAGGCTGTAATGATACCCCTCATCTTTTTTTTTTCCACTCCCCATTTCAGATATATCTTACGTTACTGAGTGTTTTTGCTGGACCAAATGGGTAACTTAGGGAAGTGACCCAGATCATCCCTGAAGGGCCAGAGTCCTCATCCTCAAGCCGTTCTCAAGCTGTGGACATTGCTCTTGTCTGTTATCTGCAGACACTGAGCAACAGAGGGCCAAGAGACTCCCCAGAGTATTGCCTGAGTGCCACCCACAGACCCCACCCCAGCAGTTTTACAAGAGGAGCCCCACCTTGTCTTGATGATCAGAGTCAGCTCCTCCTGCCAGGGTGGGGTCCCTTTTCTCTGCCTGCTGGTCTCTTGGCACAAAGAGCTCAAAGTAATCAGTCAGCAGTAATTGATGAAAGTTTAATGGAATTCTCACTATGTCTCTAGAAGAAACAGGCTCCCCCAGGAAGTCAGGACCTGCTAAGCCTAAAGTTGTAGGTAAAACAAGCATAAACTCCCCATGGAGGTCACAAGGCATCACGACCTGCAGGTCCCCTGCTCCCACCATTTCTGGGTCCTCAGAAGCATCAATCCCACCTGACAGGCATATCGCCATTGCTCATTTGGTGTTGTTCAGTCGCTGAGTCGTGTCCAACTCTTTGCCACCCTGTGGACTGCAGCACACAAGCCCTCCCTGTCCCTCACTGTCTCCCAGAGTTTGCCCACGTTCATTTCCGCTGCGTTGGTGATGCCATCCAACCATCTCATCCTCTGCTGCCCTCTTTTCCTTTTGTCTTCAGTCCTTCCCAGCATCAAGATCTTTTCCAATGAGTTAGCTGTTACAGTATAAAAAGGTAAAAAGCCACTGCTCATGGGTGAGTCCTTACCTGTTTTTGCTTCGCGTCCCTTCTCTCTCCACACAAAGTGGATGGCCAGCTGCCCAGCCTGAAACTCTGCTCAGGGGAGGACTGATATGGCCAAATGGCAATGGGGCTGCAATTCCACTGTCCATTTCCAGCCTGCATCCCTATTCCAAGTCAATCCATCCATGAACCAAACTGGGGCTTAGTCCTTCTCCATCAGCTAATCCTAAGTGCTGGTCACAAGTGCCAGCACAGTAAAAGGGGCCAGTGCTACAGTGAGGCAGGACGCAGGGTCCAAACCACTTGCTCAGACATCTTCTTGCTTCCTCTGACCTGTCCCTATCTGATCCCAGAAGTACCATTTCCTTCTGATGGGGGATTGTTGCGGACCCACCTGATATTGTGAGGCACAGGTCTGGCAAAACTCAGCTGTCAAAGGCTGGTTACATGGATGCTCACTGTCTTACGGGTTGCTTTCTCTCTTTCAGGGCCTAGTAGCACACCAGGAGCTGAGGTTTTCTCCACTGCAGTCAGGATGGCTTTGTTCTAGAACAAAGGTGTGTACTTTGTGATGTGTACTATGTGATTCCCTTGTTGGTGCTTTCCATAGATTTCACGTGACATCTTGCTCCAGCACTGATACCTCTAGTATCATAGGGACTTCTGGGTGGTGTGGCTCAGATCGCAGGGCCACTGACACTGTAGCCCGTCCCTGCTGCAGAACCCTCTCCTGGACGCCACTCAAAGACACCAGCCTCTCACGTCATATGGCAGATGAGTTCAAGCAGTATTCTCAAGCGTATAATATGCTGACTCCAGAACCCAAACAGGCCTCACAGGTGTCATACTTCTTTCTTAGTGATGAGAGACACAGGATGACTAACATCTGGAGAGCACCTCCCAGGATGTTCCAGACCACTGAACACCAGACGCTGTCATGGCAAGGCCCTGAAGCTTTGTAAGTTTTATCTCCCAACCTCGGAAGCACATATGCAACCCAAGCCACCAAAGGTCTTGCTCAGTCAGTCTCATTGGCACCATATCATCTGTAGGATGAGCCAAGGTGATATTCAGAAGAATGTCCAGATGGTTCAGGTCCCTTCGGACTAAATTATGACAGAGGGCGGAAAGTTATCACAGCGCTGGGATAAAACCATAAATGTACACTGTTATCCAGGCTTTCCTGGTGACTCAGTAAACAATCTGTCTACAATGCAGAAGACCACCTGCAATGCAGGAGATGCAGGTTCGATCCCTGGGCCAGGAAGATTCCCTGTAGAAGGAAATGGCAACCCACTCCAGGATTCTCGCCTGGGAAATACCATGGACAGAGGAGCCTGGAAGGCTATTGCCCTGTGAGGTCCCAAGAGTCGGACACAACTCAGTGGCTAAACCACCACCACCACCCTGTTACCCATTCCAAGTGAATGCAAACCGTTTCTGATCCTCATTCCTGATCCAGCTGGAAAAGAAGGCATTCACCAGATCAATGGCTGTATACTATGTACCTGAGGCTATGTGAACCTCCTCTAACAAAAGTCACATCTGGCGCTGCAGCTGCAATTAGGGTCACTACCTACTGGAGTCCGCATACAGCAGGAGGGTCAGACTACTGAATATAAAGGGAAATGATGCAGACCTCTGCCCACCTTCCCTACCCCCAAATCCTCCAGCTCTAAAGACCTAGATGAATCTCTTCCATTCCTCCTGGGATGGATCAGTTCAGTCGCTCAGTCATGTCCAACTCTTTGTGACCCCATCGACTGTAGCACGCCAGGCTTCCCTGCCCATCACCAACTCCCAGAGCTCGCTCAAACTCATGTCCATTGAGTCAGTGATGCCATCCAACCATCTCATCCCCTGTCGTTCCCTTCTCCTCCTGTCTTCAATCTTTCCCAGCATCAGGGTCCTTTCCAGTGAGTCAGTTCTTCTCATCAGGTGGCCAAAGTATTGGAGTTTCAGCATCAGTCCTTCTAATGAATATTCAGGAGTTATTTCCTTTAGGACTGACTGGTTGGCTCTCCTTGCAGTCCAAGGGACCCTAAGAGCCTTCTCCTACACCACAGTTCAAAAGCATCAATTCTTCAGCGCTCAACTTTCTTTATAGTCTAACTCTCACATCTGTACATGACTACTGGGAAAACCATAGCTTTGACTAGATGGACCTTCATTAGCAAATTAATGTCTCTACTTTTTAATATGCTGTCTAGGTTGGTCATGCTTTTCTTGCAAGGAGCAAGTGTCTTTTAATTTCATAACTGCAGTCACCATCTGCTCTGATTTTGGAGCCCCCAAAAAATAAAGTTTCTCACTATTTCCCCATCTATTTGCCATGAAGTGATGGGACCAGATGCCATGATCTTAGTTTTTTGAATGTTGAGTTTTAAGCCAGCCTTTTCACTCTCTTCTTTCACTTTCATCAAGAGGCCCTTTAGTTCCTCTTCACTTTCTGCCATAAAGGTGGTATCATCTGTGTATCTGAGGTTATTGATATTTCTCCCGGCAATCTTGATTCCAGCTTGTGCTTCATCCAGCCCAGCATTTCACATGATGTACTCTGAATATAAGTTAAATAAGCAGGGTGGCAATATACAGCCTTGATGTACTCCTTTCCCAAATTATAACCAGTCCGTTGTTCCATGTCCAATGCTAACTGTTGCTTCTTGACCTGCATACAGATTTCTCAGGAGGCAGGTAAGGGGGTCTAGCATTCCCATCTCTTGAAGAATTTTCCACAGTTTGTTGTGATCTACATAGTCAAAGGCTTTGGCACAATCAATAAAGCAGAAATAGATGTTTTTCTGGAATTCCCTTGCTTTTCCTATGATCCAGTGAATGTTGGCAATTTGACCTCTGGTTCTTCTGCCTTTTCTAAATCCAGCTTGAACATCTGGAAGCTGCTCATATACTGTTGAAGCCTGGCTTGGAGAATTCTGAGCATTACTTCGCTAGCTTGTGAAATGAGTGCAATTGTGTGGTAGTTTGAACATTCTTTGGGATTGGAATGAAAATTGACCCTTTCCAGTCTTGTGGCCACTGCTGAGTTTTCCAAATTTGCTGGCATATTGGGTGCAGCACTTTCACAGCATTATCTTTTAGAATTTGAAATAGTTCTACTGGAATTCCATCACCTCCACTAGCTTTATTTGTAGTGATGCTTCCTAAGGCCCACTTGACTTCAAATTCCAGCATGTCTGGCTCTAGGTGAGTGATCACACCATTGTAATTATCTGGGTCATGAAGATCTTTTTTGTATAGTTCTTCTGTGTATTCTTGCCACCTCTTCTTAATATCTTCTGCTTCTGTTAGGTCCATATCATTTCTGTCCTTTATTGTGCCCATCTTTGCATGAAATGTTCCCTTGGTATCTCTAAGTTTCTTGAATAGATCTCTAGTCTTTCCAATTCTATTGTTTTCCTCTATTTCTTTGCATTGATCACTGAGGAAGGCTTTCTTATCATTCCTTGGAACTTATCTCTCTTTGGAACTCTGCATTCAGATGGGTATATCTTCCCTTTTCTCCTTTGCCTTTCACTTCTCTTCTTTTCTCAGCTATTTGTAAGACCTCTTCAGATGCCTTTTTGTATTTCTTTTTCTTGGGGATGGTCTTGATCACTGCTTCCTGTACAAAGTCAGGAACCTCCATCCATAGTTCTTCAGGCACTCTGTCTATCAGATCTAATCTCTTGAATCTATCTGTCACTTCCACTGTATAATCATAAGGGAGTTGATTTAGGTCATACCTGAATGGTCTAGTGGTTTTCCCTACTTTCTTCAATTTTAGTCTGAATTTGGCAATAAGGAATTCATGATCTGAGCCACAGTCAGCTCCTGGTCTTGTTTTTGCTGACTGTACAGAGCTTCTCCATCTTTGGCTGCAAAGAATATAATCAACCTTATTTCAGTATTGACCATCTAATGATGTCCATGTGTAGAGTCTTCTCTTGTATTGTTGGAAGAGGGTGTTTGCTATGACCAGTGCATTCTCTTGGCAAAACTGGGATATGATACTACTTTTTATTTCCTGCTTTGGCTCTGGGTGGGGAGACAGTTTCAGAGGCTTTCACTGGGCCCTCTCTACAATGAGTCTCACCCTACATGTCTAGGAGTAGTTCTGCCAACTACTAAGTATGTCCATTACAAGTATTCATTTGAAGCCTAGGTAATGAATGATGGGTATGTCTGTGGACCTAGCTGATCCATTAAGACCTAGATCAAGCTGACCTGGGTCAAGACTCCATTTTATTAGCCACCCCAATATGCCCTCACTCTAACAGATGTGTCATGATTGATCAGGTGATCAGGAAGGGAGATGGAATTCAATGCTGAGAAAGGCATGCACTGCCTCACAGGGGAGAGGCCTTTGTATCACTTTCAAGAAAGAGAGAATTACAATATTTTAACAGAAAAAAAAAAAAGAGGGTACTACAAAGTTTAGAAGGATCTGGAGATTCAAGGTGTCTGAGTGCATCAGCCTAGATGGGCCCACCCGGTTCTCAGCATCCCACTCCTTCCCAGTCATGGCCCTGATCTTGGCATGACCAACTTCCTGAGGTGGGGAATCCAATCTCTTTAGAGTTCTGCTACACTTACAGTTAAGTCCAGCATCTGATCCTCAGCTTTTTCTGCCCTCCAGTTGCAAGAGTTAAAGTTCCTTTTATAAGCTGCCAGTTGGGCTCACTGGCTTTCAGACTTGGTCTTTAGTTGGGAAATAACCACCCTTGGGCTTTGACTTCTTTCTCCAAAGCACTGATTGTCCTTAGCAACAGACATTTAACTTGATAGTCTTAATAATCACTACCTCCCCAGAATTTCTCAAATGCCTTGAATACGGCCCCCACCAGGGTTCTGCCTTCCACTGGTATCCCCTTTCAGTGCACTATTTGTGAAAGTGGTAACAACTGCATCACGACAGCATACCGGGAGTTACCTATACTCCACCAGTGATGGACGTGTCATCACCAGCCACCCTGTGAAAGGTAGCTCAGCTCCACAATCCCATTTTAGAGTCTACTGTCTTGGGCTTCCCAGGTGGCTCAGTGGTAAAGAATCTGCCTGCCGATGCAGGAGACACAGGTTCAACCCTGAGTTGCGAAGATCCTCTGGAAGAGGAAATGACAAGCCACTCCAGTGTTCTTTCTGGAAAACCCCATGAAAAAAAGGAGCCTGGAAGGCTACAGTACATGGGGTCACATGACTGAGCACGCACACACGCAAGGTGTTTCCCTAGTGGAGGGAGACTCTTGGTGAGGAGCGTCTGCCAGAGCTGTCAACCAACAGCATTCCTGGAAGCGGGGGAAATGAGTTCTGAGGCAGGATCTGGGTGATACAGCACACCATGAACCACATACTCTCTACCAGTGTTGCTCTTGTCAGCCCCACCCCACCCCTCAGCCTCAGAGGTCCCAAGTGCCCTCAGCTTCTGAGTCTTTCTGGGGGGCTACACTGGGAAACAATTTGCTTCATGTCATCTCCACAGCTCCCCACCACTCGCCTATCTTTATACGCGCCCTGGCTTACCATCTGATGAGTTATCTACTGCTAGTTCTTTTACTACCCAGCTTCAGAAATCTCACTGGACTCTCTTGCCTGATGTCATCCTGTCTGACTCTTTCCCCAAAGTGGAATCTTGCCTCTTTCTTGTTCCTTCACTGTGATTTTAGTAGGGATTGGAGAGAGAGTGAGGGTAAACATGTGTTCACTCTGCCATCACTGCAATGTCCACCACTGCAGTTTTATTAATCAGCAAGTGGTCTGAGTCCTGCCTTCTTCCTATCACCCTTCCTCCTTGGACTTCCAGGAGCTCCCATCGTGTGGTCTGTGAATCTTGCCCTCACATCATCTGTGGCAGAGCCTTCTCCTGTGGTTAGACTTGGCCTGTCACCTCCACCTGGAGAGGAGCTGTTCTCAGGCCCACATTATCAGACCTATCCGGAAGGGTAGAGTGTGTGAAGCTCTTCCATGAAATGACTCCTCAGGAGCTCCAAATTTCCACGCTGGAGGGTACGGTGGGTCTGATCCCCTCCTCCGACCCTCTCATAGCTCTTCTTCCTCATCTGAAAGGTCCCCTTCTCTCGTTATGGCCTCTAGTCTGGGACTCCCTCCTCCTGGCACCAAACCATGATGCAGCCTGGTCAGGCCCTCAAATCATTATTTCTCCAAGAGAAGCACAGTACATCTTGGGGTACAAGCCATTGTTTTAGAGGGGAACAAGACCACGGGATAAATATGGGGCATTATTTGGAGTCTTCCCTGTTGGGTAAGGAGAATGTATGGACGTTAAGTTTTTCCCACTCAACAAATAGGTATCATATTCCAACAATGCAATGGGAGATAGATTCTAACTTTCACAGATGAAGCTCTGAATACCTCTTCCCTTGACGTGGTTAGATATACTGGGCAGGGTCCAACCAACAGAGGCCCCGGCCCTGTGTGTGTACCAAGCACTATGACAAACTAGAGATAAGTGGGAAACAAGACTGACGAGGCCCCTACCCTCATGGGATTTCCATTCTACTGGACAGAAGCAGTGGCTACTCTGAAGACAGAAACACCCACCCGGCTATAAAAACACTTTGAATGAGTAAAAAGAAAAACTGATTTAACAACCAAGACATTTTTAAAAAGTTCTCCTCATTAATAGTCACATCTTTTTCTTGTGAAGGGAAAGAAAAGCTGAGACAGAAAATTCTGAAAGCCCATTAAGGGACTAAAACCAAGAAACAGCCTCATTGACTAGAGACTCAAGATGGGCTTAAGAAACACAACATCAGGGCTCTCCAGGGAAATGGGTAAGTTGGAGCCAAAGGCATTAGCACTGAATTAAGAGGAGCTTGAGCTAATGAGAAGGGAGCAGGATGTGGAGGAGCCTGGGGAGGGAAGGTGACCGGGGATCAAGTGCTGGACTCAAAGGAGGGAGGCAGGAGGCCAGGTCCCCCCCAAGCCACCATCATTGACATGCTAAGCACGCCCTCCTTCTCTAGTGGGAGGAGCAGGAGCAGCTGCTGGGGGAGCCTCGAGTGGGAAAGTGAAGTGAGGACCTGCGAACAGCCCCTGGGGTCACTCTGGGGACTTCTGAGCTCTGGCCAGGACCCAACTAGGCCGTGGCCAGGACCCAAGCAGCCTGTGGCCGGGGACAGAGCCACCAGACACTAGGGTTCTACAGGTTTCTATGGCCAGGTGGGTAGTTTGCTTCATTTTCTTCTCCACTCCTGTTGGTCCAGGTGTGAGCCGCTGTGTTTCCTCCTTGGGGGGAGGGGACAGCTGAAGCTGGTCTCTGAGTGCAGGGAACAAGTCCTCGTTCCCTGGTAACTGAGTCTCAGGAGGACCCTGCACCCAGGGACAGGACAAGGGTGGGGGGCATCTTGTCAGGATCCCCAGACTTGCCCCGCAGGAACTGCCACCTGTTGCAGCCCAGAGTATGTCACACTTTAGTATGGCATGCCTCTTTAGTAAACAAGTAGTAGTATCCACAACTAGTTACTCCCCAGCTGGACTATAGCACAGCTCAGCTACAACTTAGGAAGGTCCCCATCCTTCCAGCCAACTTGTCCTGCAGGCCGGCTCTGCTCCAGGCCCAGAGAGTGTGCAGGGCAATTCCAGGCTCTCACAAACTTAGCCAGGGCCACGGACAGACAATCACCCTGTTCTGTAACACATGATCCCATTCCCCAACTCCTCACTGTGGCTGTTGATGCACCACAGATGAAGTCCCTCTGGGGTGGGGAGAGTTGGAGGGTCTCACATACACACACACAGAGGGCCTGGGGCTGTGAGCTGAGCACCCAGCCCCTGCCCCCACTACCCAGGCCCTCACCCCAAGCAGGTGCTCCCTGAAACTGACAAGGACAGCGATGATTCGGGTGGGAGCGAGTGAGTTATGGAGCTGATGCCTCGTAAACAAGTCTGGTGCCCGCCTGTCTTCATGAATCACCGCTGAGCCTAATCCTTCATTAGAACATTCAGCAGTAATTGCTGGCGAAATGCCACTTGCCTTTTTCTCATTTTAACAAAACATTTATGCATGAAAGATTTAATGCCAGGTATCAAGCATATCATTGTAAATTTACCACTAATTAAGCCTAATTAAAATAATTAAATGGCTGTGGAGTCACCATGTGAATTGAAATCGCTTCTCCTCCACCAGCCTGTTTCTCACTAGCCAGGCCCCGGTTTCGGAGACAAATATATCTCTTTCTCTTGATTTTTTTTTTTTTTTTCCAACGCCCTGCTCAGCTTCACGCCGGGTATTTGCACGGCCAAGGAGATTTGATAATTAAGATAATGCTGTGATTTGACGGTGCGGTTTTTCAATTTCGGGACCCCAGGAGATTTTCCTTTATCTCGGTGAAGTATAGACAATTTGACAAATCTGTTGCTCGGAGCAGTCGCTGGCGTTTGCATATTCATTACTCACTGGATTTTTAATCAAAGTAGCTGATGGACCCCTTGCACCACAAATAACTCGGTCATGAATAATTTATCCGTGCTCACTTGGCTGGGCCGCGCGCACCCCCCCCGGAGCCCGGGGGCCCCTGATTGGCTCACCAGGGCTGGCCTGCCCAGAGCAGCACATGGCCGCTCCAGATGTTTGGGTATCCATATGTGCACAGCTCATCAAAAACGGCAACGGCCCGCACCCAGGGGCCTCGGCTGTCCCCAGATAGGCCATCTGGAGTTGGAGGGGAAGACAAACCACGGTGAATTGTGGGATGCGTGTTTATCTTCAGTGGCGCCGGCTGTGGCTGCAGAGCGGCGCGCACGAGGCCCCGGAATGCGGAGGATGCGAAGATTCAGGGCGGTCAGAAGCATCGCTGCTGGGGAAGCTGGGAAGCTATAGGCAGGACCCTTCCAGATCTTCCCCACTTCTTGGGCCCCTGCCTGCGCTATCGCCCCCCACCCCCCCACACACACCGGTAAACACACACAGGGCCTGCTGACCCGACAGGGCGAGCTACTCCCCACCGCATCACGGTGTCCACGTTGTACCTTTATCTGCAGTCCTCAGCCCGCTCCGTGCTACTCCCAACACAACTGGCTTAGAATTTCCCTCCGCCTCAGGCACTCTTGCAGCACTCACCCCTAATCATATCAAGCCCATTTAATTTACCCACATGCCACATTAACTATATGTTATATTTAAGTGTGGAAGAGGTGAGTGGAGATGCAGTCGACTGAGTGACATCATAGCGCGTTTTGTAGACATTTAATGGGCCATTTACTCCTTCTGATTTTGCATTTTTCTTTTCCTTTGGAGCCCATGGTGATTGGCTCCCTGGGCCTCAGTGCTTCTGCAGGCTTCCGACAAGCAGGCAAAGGTGGCATTGGCTCTCCAGTGCCCAGTGGTTTCAAAGGCCCTGGTCTACACCTTAGCTTTCACCACACACAAGATGCACTGAGTGGAACCTTCCATGACCCCCAGCACCGAGGCTGAAATGATGCCCCTTCCCAGTTTCTGAAGCACCCAACTCCTTCCTTGCCCCACCACACATGTGGCATTTGCTAGTTGGCACAGCCCCCTTTTTCATGAGACAGTGAGCTTGGGAGGACAGCATAGTGCCTGTCCCTCTGTTCCCCACACCTAAGCTCACGTTTGAGAGATGAATGACATTGACCTCTTGTTTCCAGGAAGAGTATCAATGACTTAGAAGGGAAAGGAAGCTGGAATCGCAGTCTGAAACTGTGTATGGAAAGCAGACAGGGACAGCCCTTCTCACCCAGCTGAGGATGACCCCAATCACAGATCTCTGTACGGGGGGCGGTGGGGGGGGGGGGCGGGAGGAGGGCACTTCCTCCTCTGCCTCCAGCTGCTTCCTGGCCACTTCCGAGCCAACAGCCTTATCCGTGATGGTGGGGTGCAGGTACCCTGAGCCCCTACCTGCTGTATCACATGGGGGTCTCCCCCACTCCGAGATCAAAGGAACAGCCCCTGCCCAGGAGACAGATCAAACCAAGGTCAACCTCAGCTGCAGACCCCCTTCTCAAAATTGGGGCACAGGTAATCACACACCCCTTGTGAGGCGGCAGGTGAGATGGCATCATTGTAATTGCCTCCCCCCCACCCTCCGCAGTCCGCCCGGCTCCACACGCCCCAGGTACTGGTGAAGAGCTGGGAGAAGACTGCAGCCTAATTATCAGGCAGACAGGAAAACCAGCAGGCCGTGCTATCCCTGTGACAATTAAAGTGGAAATATTTCTGGATATTTTCGTCTTTTTTTTAGGTGAAAGGGAAGGTGCGATTATACAATGTGAGTATGTTTTATGGAGAAGGAGGGAGTGAAGAAACAGGCTGAGCCCTAAGCAGGCTCTTTCCCAGAGCCTTTCATGGATAGTAATGACCCCCTGTTGCTCCGAGTGGCTGCTATCAGGGCCCACCTGACATACTCATGCCTTCCCATGTGCAGCTGGAAACTCCCCCACCGAAGCCAACTTACACCCCATGTCATTGGAGAGAGCTGAGGTGCCCTAGTGATCAGGCCACTGCCCAGCCCCCAGCTCCACCCCTAGAAACACCAGTCAAAATTTCAGACAGAGACATGCAGGCAGGGTTCCAGAAGCAGAGTCACCAACCGCCTCCTCTCTAGAGAACAGTGAAGAGTGTTTGCCTGGGAGGGCCGGCAGACAGCAGGGAGCTGGAGAAAGACCAACGCTGTGCTCACACCAGAACCTTCCTCCTCCACTCGTGGCCCTCCCACCCTTCATCCCCTCTCTTTGGGGAACCACCCCCCAGCAATGCTTATTAGACCAGACATGTCAACTGCGGACTGCCCTGCACCGTGGGCACTCTGCCCCACCTGTCCCCCTCCTGAGGGACGCAGAGACCAGGCTGTGGCTTAAGCAAAGGCCTGTCCCTGACTGAACCTTGGTGGGGGCCAGAGGAAGGGGCTTGGGACTCCTGACCAAGGAGCAGTCAATGCACAGACCAGGGGTAAAATCAGGACATGGGAGGGGGGTGTCACTCGGACTTTCCCCTCTGGAATTTGAATGGGGACGCAATGGAGAGAATGCCAGGTGAGGCTGGGGGGAAGTCTTGAAGACTCAGGGAAAGGCACAGTTACATTAACGGTGGCGCTTGGAGTAAAACTTTACTACTCTGCTTCTGAGGGAGGAGAGAGATTAGTTGTCCCTTGAGATGACTGGGCTGTGGGAGATGGTAATTCCCGAGAACAGAGATCCTTGGCGCTCTTGCCACCAGAGTGCATAAGGTCACAAAAGTCCTTGAGGTCACTCCACAATTGGGGTTTATTCCTTGCAACTGAGTGACTTCACTTTCTGGAAGTGCCCGGCCATCACTGGCTCATCCCCACGCCCCCACCAGGGCTCCCACCTTGCAGATCTCCTTCCCACGGACAGCCAGGAGCATGCACCGGAGCACAGTGGTGGCAGCAGCCGTCCAAACAGACGCAACAGTACTGCAATTATGCACCTCGCTCAGAATTCCCCAGTCAGCCATCTGCAGCCATAACCATTCTTGGGATACGTTTTAGATCCCGGAATTGTGAGTCTTGTTTGTTTGTGTTATAGTCAGAACAATAATGTGTATTCCCAATTCCTTGACAACAAACTTTGTTTTTATTGTCTTTGTGTTCTATTGTTGAATTTGCAAAAATATAGCACTGTTATCGTTTGCAACTCCAAGGAATATTTTTGCTTGTGTTTCCAGCTCAGCAAACATCTTTTGAAGAGCTACTGGGTGAAAGGCCCGATGGTGGTAGTTGTAGTGGTTTAGTCATTAAGCCGTGTTCAACTCTTACAACTCCATGGACTGTAGCCCACCAGGCTCCTCTATCCATGGGATTTCCCAAGCAAGAATACTGGAGTGGGTTGCCATTTCCTTCTCCCGGGGATCTTCCCAACCCTGGGACTGAACCCAGTGATTTGAACACAGCACTTCTGGAGTGCTGCAGTCTGAACAGCAACAACTCCTGCATTGGATGTGGTCTCCTGCATTACAGGCAGATTTTTTACCTACTAAGCCACAAGAGAAACCCTGAAAGACTGGATGCTAGGACACAAAGTTGATAAAAAATAATAAGAACAGTGGCTCCTATTAAGCATTTACTCATTTAATTCTCCTAACGACCCTATATATTAATACTGTTATGATTCCAATTTTTACCAGTTTACCAATAAAGAAACTGAGGTCACACAATTATTAAGTGGGAGAACTATTAAGTGATAGGGTTTGAATCTCAGAAATCTGATTCCAAGTTACATACTCATAATCACTGCTAGAAAAAGAAAATAAAAACCTGTGGAAAGCTTACTGTCTAATAGCAGAAGAAGACCCATAAAGAGATCATTTGAATTCTTACATTAAGCGCTAAGAGAATAATGTACATTGGATGCTTAAAAGCTATAGCTTCATATACCGTGTATTTCCATTAATTCCAACTCTAATTTTTCATGACTTAAACTGATTGTAGGTGACAACTGTAATCAGAAAGGCTACTAAGCATAGAAATGCCTCTTTCTTGAGCACTGGCTTTCTTTCATGATGGGACCTGGCTTGTGTGCTAGGGAAATTGCCAGGAAGTAAATCAGGAAAGCTGAGCACTGCTGGTGTCTGTCATCATATTGATGACACGTGGGTCAGAGCAATCTAATTGATCTTCTGTTGTTTTGTTTCATATCCCCAGGGAAAGCCCCCTGAGGACAGCATCTGTGAATTTCCATTCATTAATTCCTTCCTCCATGAAAGAAAAAAAAAAAAAACACTATTCTGGGCACCTATGAGGTGCCAGGCATAAGCTAGAACTCAGGGATAGAGAGAGAGGGCTTTACATTCTGAAGGAGAAAGATGGCCAAAGAGATAATGAGTGACACGTTGCAGCCAGGGCTGGATCAGAAGTAAGAAAAGGTGCCAAGAACCTAGAGGAGGAAGCAAGCAGCTCTGCCCAGTTGGTGGCTACACCAGTCCACACGGAGGGTTCCTGTTGCTGTAAGTTTTAAAGGAGAGTAACAGTGAAAAGTAGCTCAACTGCCAAGTGGCAATAACACCCAGAGTACTTAAGCAATTCTATTATCACAACTATGATTAATGAACATACTTCAGTACAGCAAGTCCCCTACATACAGATGAGTTCTGTTCCAAGAGTGCATTTGTAAGTTCTAATTTGTTCCTAAGTCCAACAAAGTTAGCCTAGGTACCCAACTAACACAGTAGGCTATCTGGTACTGTACTGTAACGGATTTATAATACTATCACTGCTGCCTTAACACTTGCTTCTGGACGTTTAGGTTTGGAAGAAGGATGCTGTGCTACTACTGTACTCTATGCAGTACTGCAAAGTACACGGAACACACCCCTCGTAGAGGAGGCACGCGTGTGACTGCACACCAGGCCCCTGAGCTAGCTTACATGGCTGAGCATGCGAACACAAGATGCACCTTTGAAAGTTCACAACGTGAAGGTTCGTATGTAGGGGACTCAGTGTGCACACAGGTTTTGCATACAAAGTGTGAGTCTCCTCTCCAATTCAAGCTTTCTACCCCTCTCTCCTCCTTCATTCTCCCTCCTTCCCAGTGACTCTTTCTCTACTTAACCTCCCCTCCCTTCTTCATCCTCCCATCCCTTTCCTCTAATGATCCTCTTAGCATCTACCTCTTTTTCCTTCCTTTCTTAACTGTGGTTAACTGGACAGGATAGGAAACTCAGATTCTGGAAAGAATGGTATTAATACTAGCCTGGTTCTACTTGGGTTACATCCTTCTCTCTCCCAGGTTCCACAACCTCCTCCTGGAAGTTTTTCTCACTAATCAAGAAGGTGCTTGAGTATTTCACATGTGAATGAATTATCACCTTCAAAATTAGCCTTGGATTTCACCCTCATTCATAGGGCAAAACCTCATGAGTGGTGCTGACACATGTATCCACTCATGTGTTCATTCATCCATCTATCCATTTGCTCCATCCACGGGACATTCTGAATCGCTCTGGTAATCACCAGGGAGGTTGAAATGAACACAGCCCACTAGCAGAGCCAAACACATAAAAGCCTAAATGATAATAGACTATAATATAAATCAGAGTTGAAAGCACTGGCCTGTGGAAATGGAGCCTGAAAAGGGAATTGAAGAGTGATCAGAGAGGTAGAAGGAGGATCAATAGAGAATGGTGTGTAAAAACCAACAAAAGAAGGTTTTAGAGCAAGGGAGATGCCAACAGGTCAAAGGCAGTTAAGTGGTCCAAGAGAACAAGAACAGATAGAATAGATAGAAGCACTCCCCACAGATCTGACCACAAGAAGTTGCTGGTGACCATGGTGGTGTAGTTTCAGCAGGCAGGGATGGAAGCCAGGGGGTGGTGGGTCAGGGAGGGAGTGGGTGCTACAGAAATGGAGAACTTCAGTGCACAGAACGCTGCAGAAGTTTGAGTGGATGGATGGAAGAGAGAAATAGGGCAGTAGATGGAAAGAGACAAGCAGATAGAGAGTTTGGGGATTTTTTTAGGATGAAAGAAGTTTGGACAATATGACAGATCCCACTGCCTCCACCTGGGACAGGAAAAAAACATTCATTTTCCTTCTATGCTTCCTTTTAGAGGGTCCCAGTTCCCTCATCAATACCTGTCATGTGGAGGTTGGGTAGGCAGCCTCTGCTATTCCTGATTCTGCTAGGAGATCTGGAGCCAGCAGACCACCCACCCCCAAATTGGCTTTTTAAGTTCCAGCTGCTGGATCCAATAAGTGTGTGTCATGGTTGGTTGCAGAGGGCACCCAGGCCCCAGAAACATGTTGGCTAGGAAGCCTGGTAGTCCATTTCCATGCAGAGTGACTCTCCAACACACCTTGGCTACTCAGGTGAGCCCTTCAGAAGGAGTGAGATTTGCAGGATGCTTCTTCTCCAGGCCCCACAAACTTGACTGCTTGGTTCGTTTCATGCACAGACCTGAGTATCACCACATGGGAACTTCTCTCTTGGGTCACTGTCTCCATGTAGCTTCCTGAACATTTGACAAATGCAGAAAGACTGGCTGGAACCAGCAGAGTCCTGCCCCTTTAAGTCGCAGACCCTGTAAATATTTGGCTGAGTCAATGAAAGTGAAGAGTTGGGGGGAGGGGCGCAGGACAGGGACCTGGGGACAGAGCCCAGCATGGATCTGTGAGCGCACTCATGGAAGTGTGCTGTGTAATAGGGGATCCCCAAATCGTAGAACTGAAGTCCACAGCATCGTCAGCTCTGAGGATCCTCTTTCTACAGGTGAAGAAACTGTAAGGCCCAGAGAGAGGAGGAGACGTGCCTGAGATCGTACAGAGAGGTTTTGTAGCAGAGCTGGGTCTAGCCCGGGCCCTTGGCTGTTGGCTTCTAGCGCCATCTGCTCCAGCCACCAGAGATGTGACCACACTCAGCTTCAGACAGCATTACAGGGATGTCTGGGAAAGCACATTTGAATTCAGGTTAATGTTTCTGGAAAAGTAGTGTGACTCAAGGAGTGACATGTGACCTTCCAGCCACTCATGCAAGATAGAGATGACACCATCATCAGGACCTCGGGGAAGCACACCCTGAGCCCCAGCATAGGTTCCTGAGGTGCATCCCGAACACCATGCCTATCTGGGTAAGAGGCATGGCCCTCAGCAGTTCTTGTCCCAGAACCACAACACGTCAGGACCACACTCTCTGGGAACCTGGATCTGTTTGTCTTTTTCACTGCTTTGCCCCAACACTCAGCCAAAGACTGGCCCAGGATGCAGTTCAATTAGTATCTGTTGAAATAATTAATTTGTTTATTAATTATATTCTGTAGAACCAGCTCTCCAGGTGGAAAGGTGTTCGGAATTCTGACCTCAAACCTGAGGGAACTGTCTCTCTCCAAGGCAGCTACAGAAGTGCCTCTCCTGCTGTGTTTCCCCTGAAGCAGGCCAGGGCCAGGCTCCTCCTTCAGATGTCGGCTGAATAGCAAACACTATGTATGCCTCCCCCCATCCACGTTTGGATGCTGTGTTTCTCTTTAAGCTACCCAACCGGACCCTCTCTGTTGATAGCCAGCTAACAGCGGATTAACTGTGACCCCAACCCCACTTCTCACCACCCTTGCCACCTATTTTGAACTTGACACCAGGATTTGTGCCATTGGCTATGAGTCCCCAAACGTAGGGTTTGGGGTCTGTCCTTATTAAATGTCTTACTGGATTTGCCCCTTCAATCTAGACTATAAGGATGCGCATGCTTGCTACATTTCCTCCAGTGTGCTTAACTGTCCTTCCCAAATTCAGGGCAAGCAGTTGTTCTGTCCTGATCGACTTAATTGGTTAGACTGATCAGCATTTAAGACAGAGTCCTATAGCTTACCACTAGAGACTCTACCCATTAGGTTGACGACTCTGTGGTTAACTGCTACTTATTGAACATTCTCCCTTACCAGTGAGTATAACCCCAGAGCAGTGAAAGTGAGGGCAGAAGAAAAATAAAGAAGGAAACTGTTGAACAGTGTCCCCCAAACTCATGTCTATACAGAAACTCTGAAGGTGACATCATTTGTAAATAGGATCTTAATTAGTTAAAATGAGGTCACACTGGACCACTGAGGGTGATCCTTACATCCAATGGCTGGTATTCTTCTAAGAAGAGAGGGACAGAGACACACAGGCCCACATGGGAGGAGACAGATGAAAAGGGAGGCGGAAACTGGAGTGATGTGTCTACAAGCCGTGTTGTTGCTGTTCAGTTGCCAAGTCGTGTCCGACTCTTTGGGACACCATGGGCTGCAGCACGCCAGGCTTCCCCGTCCCTCACCATCTCCTGGAGTTTACCCAAGTTCATGTCCATTGAGTCGGTGATGCCATCCAACCATCTCATCCTCTGTCACCCTCTTCTCCTCCTGCCTTCCATCTTTCCCAGCATCAGGGTCTTTTCCAATGAGTTGGCCATTCGCATCAGGTGACCAAAGTATTGGAGCTTCAGCTTCAGCAAGCCATGGAAAGCCAAATAATGGCAACAACCCCCAAAAGCTTAAAGAGACAAAGACGGATTCTCTCCTAGAAACCTTAGGGGAAGCTTGAACTTGCTGACAACTTATTTCAGACTTCTGACCTCCAAACCTGTGAGAATAAAATTTCTGTTGTTTTAGGCCACCCACTTTGTGGTCCATAATTATGGCAGCCGTAGGAAAACAATACAGAGAGAAAGTAAGTACAAGGCTGTGTCCTGAGATGGGGATACCTTTACACAAAAAGAAGTTGGGGAGTTTCCCTGGTGGCCCAGTGGTTAAGAATCTTCCTGTTGGTGCAGGGGATCTGGGTTCAATCCCTCACCTGGTAACCAAGATCCCACATGCCACGGGGCAACCTAACCGGTGTGCCACAACTACTGAACCCTATAGCCCCGTGCTCCACACAAGAGGAGCCACCACACTGAGAAGTCTGCACACCACAGCTAGAGAAAGTCCACGTGCAGCAACGAAGGCCCATCACAGCCGTAAATAAATCAATAAAACTTTCTTTAAAAAAAGTTGGATGATAAATTTTATGTTATGTGTATTTTACCGCAGTTTTTAAAATTAAGAAACAAAAAGAGACTGGCTATATGTGGAGAGGCACCAGTACTCCTGGAATGGTCAGTCAGCAGGGGAGAAATAAAAGGAATTGATTTGCTCTCTCCTTCCCAGCTACTCTTTCTCATTGGTCAGAATTTTCCACCCAAAGTGCTAAATCCTGTGAACCTCCAGACTGTGTCATTGATGAGCAGTTGCTGGGGGGATGAAACCTATGTCTGTGGCTGGGCCCCTCCACTGAACCTAGAAATGGTGCCAAGAATCAGAGTCTCTGCTCTGGGCAGATCGGGCTCCAAGGCTGGTGACAGGGGGCATGCAGATCCTGGTCCTCCAACCCCAGGAAGCTGAGACTAGGGAGGTAGCGAGAGTGTCAGGAGCTTGACATGAGCAGCAGCTTAGGTACCAGAGGGAGGTGAGGCAGGCAGACCTAGAGAGGCTCAGGCAGTGACTTCACAGTAAGAGGAAAAACCACTGAAGAATGTTTTTGTAATCTTATAGTGTGCAATACTTTTTAAGTATTAAAAGAACTCGAAAATCATGAAGGAGAAAAATTGATAACTTTGATTATAGAAAAAAATATCTTAATGGCAAAAGCCATTAAATTAAAGGCAAAAATAAATGAGTATCTGGTAAAACATGTGTACACACACTTCTATCTCATATAATAAGCAAAGGACAAATAACCTAATATACAAAGAGCTCCTTTAGAAAAAAGACAAGAGCGAAATTGTCAAAGAATATGAATAGAAATCCACAGAAAAACGTTTATCCTTACTCATAATATGAAAACTGCAAACTAAAACTCTGATGAGATACCAGTTTTCATCTGTCAGATTATCAAGATTGAACATTTTGCTATTTCACTCTGCTGATGAAGGTGTGAGAGAACAGGTTCTCCCAGAGACTGGCCATGAGAGTATAACCCAATCCATGCCATGGTGACAGGCAAGTTAATGACACCTTCAAAATTATAAACACTTATACCCTTGACCCAGGAACTCCACTTCTAAAAATTTATCCTACAAATATATTCAAAAGCTTGCAAAACAGGTCAGACAAGTTGTTGCACCACTGTTTGCAGAAGAGAAAAAACTGGAAACAACCCAAATGTCTCTTAGTGGAAGTCTGATTAAAAAAAATGATGATCTCTCCATAATGGTACGGGCTTCCCATGTGGCTCAGTGGTAAAGAATCTGCCTGCAATGCTGGAGACACAGGAGTCATGGGTTTGATCCCTGGGTCAGGAAAATCCCTGCAGAGGAGGGCATGGCAACCCACTCCAGTATTCTTGCCTGGAAAATCCCATGGGCAGAGGAGCTTGACCGACTATGGTCCATGGAGTTGCGAAGACCCGGACACAGCTGAAGCAAGTGAGCATGCATACACGTCATACAGTGCAGTGTGGGCACCTAACACAACATGTAGCCTGAAAACAATGTGGGAGTTCTGTGTCAATATGGAGAGGTTGCCAGAACATATAATTGTACTACTCAAAATAATGAACACAACGAACACACAAGGGTTAGGTCTGGCTTGAGAGCTGTCAGTTTCCAATCCATATAGAAATGGTATTTGATTGTATGATCAACGTGACAAATTCTATCAGTGAGACAAGTGTAGACTATTGAATAAATGGTATTGGAAAAAAGAGTAACCACTAGGGCAAAAAAGTAAAGTTACGCTTCTTATTTCACACCATGCTCCACAAAGAAATCCCTATGGGTTAAAGAACTAAACATAATAAATGAAACAATAAGAGTATTAGAAGAAAAATATCATCTAGGGGAAAGAATATATCTTTGAAAGATTCAGGACTCAATGGCAACTGATAAATTTCACCACATAAAAGTGTCATAAAAATGATGGAGGAGAACATAAAGCCAAAAGACAAGAGACAGACTAGGAGAAAATATTTGCCACATGAATAAAAGACAAAGAAATAATAACCCTTATATATAAATCGTGTGTATAGATCAATAAGCAGATAGGCAAACAATCTAGTAGAAAAATGAGCAAAGAATGTGAAAGGGATTTTCACAGAAAAAGAAATGTCAATAAATCATTAAAAGATGTTCATGCTTGCAAGTAGTCAGAAAAATGTAAATTAAAGCAGTAATGGGATATTGCTTATCATCTATCAGATCAACAAAAACTGGGGAAAGGGAGGAGGAACATATTTAGTGTTGGAGGTGGACTGAAGAAATAGTCTCATGTGTTGCTGGCAGGTATGTAATTGGAATATCATTGTTGGCGACAACTAGGCATAGTCTATCATATTTTTAAATATGCATACCCTTTGACCGAGCAATTTTTGAGTAGCCGTCCTAGAGAAATACTTGCACATATACACAAAGCAATATGTCTAAGACAGTCATTACTGTATCTCCATAAGAAGGAAAAAAAAAAACCAAACTAAATGTTTATCCACAGAGGGAGGTCAAACTGACACATATGTATTATACAACACTTCACAAAAGATCTGGTTTTTAATGGGATAGATCTGTAACTGAACAGGACCTAATGGGGCCTTCTCAGGACAGGATACCCCACCACTTCTTTCTCCTGCCTCTAACTGTAGAAAAACTTTACCCTCCTAGGCTTTCCCTGAGATCCAAAGAATAACTTCAATTAGAGAAATGAGAATATGCAGAAAAAGGAAAACAGTCAAGTAAGACAAAATAGTAATAGCTTAGCCATTAAACAAAGTCAAGGACCTTTAGTTCCTTCTCAAGAGCTATAGATATTCTAAGCCATGTCCTTTAAGCTCAGATACTGAAACTCCCACAAGTGGAAGAAGTTAACTGTAGGCTACCCATAAGCATAAAGACCCCAGACGGGTTGGAACCAGAAGGTTGATGACATTGACTCCCAGTTACCTCACCATCAACCAGTCAGAAGAATGTCCAGGAACTGATCATGTACCCTGCAACTCTCTCATCAGCGCACAGCCCTTCTCTTTCCCTTATGTAATTCCTGAGCAAAACCTGGAAAACAAGGAGTTGGTTCTCTGGGACGTGAGTTCACCTTCTCCTCAGGATTGTCAGCTTCCTCAATAAAGCTATCTTTCCTTTAACCCAACACTTGTCTCTCAGTATTGGATTCTTGAGCGATGAGTAGCTGAACCCGAGTTCAATAACAGATCTATGTAGGGAAAAAAAGGTATCTACAAAGATATATTGTTAAGCAACAAAAAAATAGCATATCATAGAAGAATACGCATACCATTTCGCAAACAAACCATGTTATTTCTATATTAGCATGTGTTTGGCATTATCTTGTTTAATTCTCATGACAATGTTATGCCATAAGTCCTGTTCTATCCCTATTTACAGGTGAAAAAGCTGAGGCTGCACCAGATTAAATCATTGCGCTGAAGTCATGCAGATAGAAAAAGGCAGAGCTGGGATTCAAATGCAAAGGTGTTTGACTTCAGAGGCCATGTCCTCAGTCTTGCTCTTCTAAGAATACATTTAGGTAGTGACACCTGGAGTCCAATTTCTTCCAGCTCCGTGGCTCTGCCAGGCTCTTGGGTCAGCTGGACATGCCAGGAGAGGGAGCCAGAAGCGCTGGAGGGATGGCTATCTGCAGCGGGCCAGTTCCCGGAGGGGCAACTCCAGCCCATTAGCCTGGGGACCCAGTACTGCCCATCTTTCAGTTGATGCTGAGGGCCTGGGCTCAAAGATGGACAGCTTTAGAGCAGAGCCCCCGGGGTCCTCACCGCAGATCTGACCTCCTAATATAGATGGAGAAACCGAGGCTCAGAGCAGGAAGGGGCGCCACTGCACGTGGAGGCAGGGCCAGAATCGGGATGGGATCCCAGCTGGCCTCACTCTGTCCTCCGATGGCTGCCAAACCCTGTTGCAATACCTTTCCCCGTTAAGTAGAGGTGGAGCGGTTCCACAATGGGGGATGGTAAGGGCCAAAAATGACAGGGCACAACCTCTTCTAACTTCTTAACCCAGCCATGTCTGAGTGTGGCTCTTGTACTCCAAGCCTACCTTGGAATAAAGAGGCTCATCCATTCCTGAAGAAATATCCACAAACACTCTGGTGTTGACAAGTAGCAGGAGATGGGCATGGACTGAGCTGGCCCTCTGAGGGCCATAGGGGCTGGGTTGCACACGAGATGCCACACTTGGGCATCTCATCTCTCTATCTACCTATCTCTTTTTCTCTCTGTGTCTCTCAATTTCTCTCTTCCCCTCTCTCTCCTCTGTTCTGTTACCACTCCCCAATCCCATCTCTGGTTTTATTAATAAACCGCCCAACTGCTCCTGGTTTGGGCAAAACAATTACAGCCAATTGGCCTGAAGCGATCTTTTAGGCTGCAGGGAGAGACCTCCTTCTGGGTTCATCAAAAAGGCCCCATTGTCCCTGGTGGGAGCATCTGATTCATCTCTGGGGACTAAGGTGATAGCACTAGGCTCCCTGGATCTGGAGACTTTGATCTCAGGTGGGATTAAAGGACTGTCTCCTAAAATCCAACCACCCTGTCCTGCCAAACTGTCTACTATCTCCCTCCTTTTGGGCCTCTTTGCCTGTTTCTCTCTGTCCCCTATTTCTTCCTTTGCCTCTATGTCTATTTCACTTGGATCACTCCTCTCTCTCTCTGTCTCCCTCTCTCCCTTTCTTTCTCTCATCACGTCTGAACCTCTCTGTTTCGCTACAATAATTTATCAGTCTCTGATTGACTCCCCCCTCCAATTCCCCCCTTAGTCATCGAGGACTCTACTTGCTGATTGCCAATTACCTCCCCTGCTATTTCCCCCTCATCTTCCTCATCTTTTCCCTCTTTTTCCTTTCTCGTTTCCTCTCTGCCCTCCCCCAGCCCACTGGGAGCTACAGAAGCTAGGCAGCCTGGGACCTGTGGATGAGAACCTTCTGGCTCTGGGGATGGGCATGTGGTTTGTGACCTGGTCCAAGGCAGCAGGGCCTCCACGTGCCATCCCTGGGCCCGTGGGTGTCGTGAGCTCTTCACTCTTCCCATGGCTTTTGTCAGTCAGCGCCATGACAGGCCATGGTACAGTTTGTCACACGTCACTTTCAGATGTGTTGCCAGTGCTTATTTTAAGCTTTTGAGCCCAGTACTAGGATGGTGGGGTTGATGGTGCAGAGGAGCACGTCGTGCTTGAGAAGAAACACTGCCCTGCGGGGAGGAGACCTGAGGCCTGCCCAGCTCACTGGAACACAGCAGATCATGACTTCATCTGAGGCTCAGTGTCTCGTTTATAAATCTAGACGTCCACTCACAGGACAGTGGCTGAGGAATACAGCCACACAGTGGAAGGGACTGTCACTGTGGTCATCGTGACCAGATGGCCATTCCCCTTTCTTTTGGTCTTAGCCTGGCTCATGAACGTGTACCTGGAAACTACATTTCTCAGCCTCCCTTGCAGAAGAGGGCAAAATCTTAGGACAGAAGAGACGTCAGAGTTGTAAGCAGAGTGATGGGTGCATTTTCTGGACTGCACACTTAAACGGGAGCTGTTTGCCCTCCATTTCCTCCTTCCTCTTCCCGGGGTCTGAGCTCCCTTTTCTGAGGATGATGAGCTAGCTTCTGTGATGCAAATAGGGACTACATATAAGGGCCACCTGCAATGCAGGAGACCTGGATTTGATCCCTGGGGTGGGAAGATCCCCTGGAGGAAGGCATGGTGACCCACTCCAGTATTCTTGCCTGGAGAATCCCCACGGACAGAGGAGCCTGGCAGGCTACAGTCCATGGGGTCACAAAGAGTCAGACACAGCTGAGCGAACTAGCATAGTACTTCGCAGCATAGGGGCCACAGGGGCCACAAGACAAGAGCCACCTGGGCACCTGGAGGAGATGGTGGAGCCGAGCTGCCCACCCCTGAATCACCACCGGCTCTCATGTGGAAACCATACCTCCTGCCTTGTTTAAGCCTCTGCTATCTGGTCTTGTTGAAACAATCATACCAATAGCCACACTAGTGTTCATGCCAGGGAGTTTACTATGGGGACATTAAGAAGGATAATGTAGCTCTATAAATACCTCTAGACATACTGTTGAATGAAAAATGCAAGTTGCAAAAAAACACATAGATGTGTGATTCCATTTAGCTTATATCATGTGTGAACCTCATGTATACCGAGAAACATGTAGATTTCTGTATGTCCACATTCATACATGGAAAAGCACAGAAAAAGGATAGAAAGGATACATGCTAACTGATAACAGAGCCATTTCTGCTGAGGGCTCTAGAATTGGGTCCTAGAGGGTCAAGTGAAAATTGCGATTATGTCTTCAAACTACTCATAATGAGATGGCAGGCACTTATTTTTCAGCCCCCTTTCAGCCATGATATCTTATGCTCTTAAGTGCATAGAATTTGAACTTGACACATCCACCACCACTCATTCTGAAGAAGTTCCGAGGACACCCTTGTTAATCAAATGGATTTCCGCCCCATCCCACCCAGACCTCCCTCTCTGACACCCAGTGTTCCAGGTCTTTCTTCCTCCACTCCCTTTGTTAAATCTCCCCTCCCCTTATTCATTTTCCTCTCTGTTGATTGTGAGCTTGGAAGTATGTGAGAGGCTAATCCCTGTTATAAGCTTAGTGCCTGACATCTCAGCTGATGGCGTTTACCTGCCCTTTTGTCAAATCTCCTCAGTATACCCAGGCCCAGGTGTAGAAGTGGCATAGAGCAGGTGTACAATAAATATTCAAGGAAACAGAAACAAGGCTTAAACACATTAGGAGAAGTGAAGTAGGCCAAACAAAACTGCTCGTCTACTGTATGAGTCCACTTATTGAGGTACCTGGAATAGCCTAAGATGGAGAGCTAGAACAAGGGTGACCAGAGTCTGGGGGAATAGGGAAAGGGGGAGTCAGTGTTTAATGGATACGGGTTCAGTTGGGAAGACAGAAATGTTCTGGAGATGGATGGTGGTGATGGATATGTAACAGTGTGAGTATACTTAATGCCACTGAACTGTACACTTAAAAATGGTTTAAAGCAGTAATTCTTCTGTGTATTTCACCTCAATTTTAAAAAATCAGGCCAAAAAAAGAAAAAAAAAAATGAATAGAAAGCAGAAGGGAAGGAAGGAGCAGAAGCCTGTGATGGATGATGCTCTGCGGATGGAGGGGTCTTCCCAGTAGTACCCTTTGGAAAACACCCAAAGCACTTTACCATTGGCCCTAAAATTCTTAGTCCTATAAATTTCCTTTCAACCCACACAGAGCTAAAAATAAGTGATAAATTGTGGGGCTTTAAAATTTTACATTAAGTGAAAATGTTACCTTCCAAAACCAAATTATTGCTGGAATGGAAGAAAGGAGGAAAAGGAGATGGTCATGGAACTCGGGACAGAGGCTACTTCAAAAGACATTTTAAGGAGGCTGGATGTCAAGTATTTACATGAAGATTGAGAAGTGGCGATGAATTTAGCGATTAGGAGGCCAGAAGTGGCCTCCTAACACCAGGCGGTGTTCCTGGTGCAGCGGGATCAGAAACCTGATTTCAATGGATTATAATAGTCAGTGATCTCTCACACACACCATATATACTCCGAAGATTGTGGTATGATACTTAAGGTACTTTGTTAATTAAAAAAAGTTGTTACAGAAATATATATGTATATATATACATATATATGTATATATATTATATTATATATAAAATATATATTTAATACTATATATATAGTATGATTTTAATTAGGTTAAAATCAAAACAATAACAAAGACTAGAGGAAACATATTAAAATAGGAACCATTGTGTTTTTAGTATCCTTTATCTTCTTTCTCTATTTATAAATTTAATCTAATGAACATGTGTTACTTTTATAACAACAGATAAAAATCCACGGCTTGGTGTAGCTACATTACAATGGTGGGGATTGGGCCATAAATAAATAAACAATGTGTCAGGTGGTGATAACACAGAAGAAAAATAAAGCACTGGGAGGGGTTAGGGAGTGTCAGGCAGAGGGGTTTTTAGTAGAGGGTGTTCAGGGAAGTGACAGGCAGCAGAGACCAGAGAAAGTGGAGGGGGCAAGTCTCGTGGATATATAGAAGAAAGATAAGACATAATCAACGATGTGAATAGTTTATGTCCAAGGATATTCTATGCAACATTAGTTATGATAGTGAGATGTTAGAAACAACCTCAAGCGTGAGTAAAAGAGGAATAGTTAAATAAAACATGGCACGTCCATATCTCGGATTATCCTACAAAATAAAACCACAGAAAGTCACAGCCACCTTTCACATTCATAGGACTGATTTGATGATAGATCAGAGACAACCACAGTCACCTGGGAGAGGAGTGCTCAGAATCACTGCTGGGCAAGGCATGTCTTGGTTAGGACTTGGTACTTTCATTGATGAGGGCATGGGTTTAATTCCTGTTTGGGGGACTAAGATCTGCAAGCTGAATAGTGAGCCAAATAATAATAATAAATTAAAAAAAATTTTTTTAAGTGGGCAAAGCAAACCACACTCACTTATGATGCTGAAAAGCTGGAAATGGTCTAAATGTTCAACAGATAAGTATTTAAATATAAATCCATGTGATTTATATTAATTACATTAAATCACATTAAATCCATGTGATGAGATGGGCTTCCCTGATGGCTCAGCAGATAAGGAATATACCTGTGATGCAGGAGATGCTGGAGACTCAGGTTCAATCCCTGGGTCAGGAAGATCCCCGTGGAGTAGAACATGGCAACCCACTCCAGTATTCTTGCCTGGAAAATTTCATGGCCAGAGGAGCCTGGTGGACCACAGTCCCTGGGGTTGCAAAGAGTTGGACATGACTGAGGACTGAGCACACATGCACACATGATGAAATACTTTAAAAGTATGTTTTTGAAGTTCTTTTTAATTATATAGGAAAATGCTTGTGATATAATGTTAAGCACAAAAAGAGATCAACAGTCAAAACTGTATACAGTTTTGTACAGTATCATGAAGGAAAGGACAAGTACTCTTAGGGAAATGTGAAATAAATGTGTTCAAACTGTTATTCATAGCTGCCTCTGGCTAAGAACAAGGATAGTGTTGTTATTAGGTTTTCTTTAGACTTCTTTACTCTTTCTTGAACTTTACAAGCTTTAAAATGTATTACAAATGTGCATATTATAGAGCACATATTAGTTCAATAACTATAAAAATAATACAATTAAAAAACTACTCTCTGGGGAGAAAACAATGAACACCTATGTAAAAGTAAAGGTAATAAGTGTAGAATATTCTTTTTTAAGATTTTTTTCCCATGTTGACCATTTTTTAACTCTTTATTTAATTTGTTACAGTATTGCTTCTGTTTTATGTTTTGTTTTTTTGGCCAGGAGGCACTTGGGACCTCAGCTCCCCAGCCAGGGGTTGAACCCATACCCTCTGCATTGAAGGCAAAGTCTTAACTACTGACCTGCCAGGAAAGTCCCTAGAATATTCTTTTGATAAAACTGGTTCTCAAATTATTTTGTAACCAGATGGCATAACAGGGGCCCAGTTCTCAGGGTAAAATTATGATTCATTCTTAGCTCTTGTTTTTTGTTTTTGTTCTAAGTGATGGGAGAGATTTGACCTGGTTCATAGCCTTTGAATGAAGCATCAGTAGAGAGAAAGTAGTTGAAAATACAGGACAGAAGAGCTATGAGTGAACTTAATGGTAGGCCTTTTTTAACTCACAATGAAAATATCTCTACTGATAAAGAAACGTCACCCTGGACCCTAAGAGAAGAACTGGGCACACACCCAAGTGTGAGGAGTGAGTCTTGGCAGTGCTGAGAAAAACAAATGAGGCTGCCCCCGCTCTACTGTTGGAATAACATCTGACACTTTGGTAAAGAATCCGCCTGCCAATGCAGAAGATACGCAAGAGACGTGGATTCAATCCCTGGGTCGGGAAGATCCCCTGGAATAGGAAATGGCAACCCACTCCAGTCTTCTTGCCTGGAAAATTCCATGGATAGAAGAGCCTGACAGGCTACATGGAGTCACATGGAGTCACAAAGAAGTGGACACAACTGAACATGCATGCACATGTAGCATGATGATTATCAGAATCTAAACTTGTGCTAAAATTCATAGGTGTGTACACCAATGGGAAAAAAGGCAATTTTAGTGCATGACCATTTTAGAAATAAAATGAATAATTAAAGAAATAAATAACCTGGAAGAGAAAGAACATATCAGTGGCTGCCAGGAGTTGATGGTGGGATGACTATAAAGGACCAGAAAGAGGAAATTTGGTGGGGGGGAGGGCAGGTGACAGAAACATTTTGTGTCTTAACTATGGTGGTGGTTACATGTCAAAGCATTTGTCAGAACTCATTAACCTATACACCAACCAGTAAATTTTGAACATTGAAAAGCAAGTAAGTAAAAATTTAAAACTTTAATAAAAAGTTTTTTTTAACTGGGTCAGGGGCACATAAGTGTTCCCAGATCTAGATTTTACCAGTTCCTTGAAGAAAAAAACTAAGTCAATGGAGTGAAGTCAGTAATCAAATTTAAAAGAGAAGAAGCCTTTTCTTTTCCATTGTGTTATAGTAATACCCAACAAACAGAGACTTCTTATCTTAGGGATAGTTTTTGAAATTTAAAAAACTGAAATATGCCTTAGGAGCATTAAAGATGAAAAAACCAGTTGTACCTCAAATTTCTCAAAAGCACTGTACATCAGAAAAAAATAGACCTTTTTTTTCAAAGAATTTTGATGGGAAGGGAAAAGTGAAGCTCAAGAATTTGCTACCAACCCAATTTGTTTTTTCATTGGAAGGCAACACAAAGACAGTTGCAGATTTGTAAGCCTCAGAAAATATATCACCCACATGTTCCTGCTAGAAAAAACGATGTTTCAAGACATGTGTTAGTCATCTGAGAGATGAATCAAAATGGAGAATTCAAGAAAGGAAATAAAATAGTGCAAAAGAATTAGGGACAAACTGTAAAATCAATTAAAACCTCAAGTACAATTAACAAATTAATCCAAAAAGAAGCAACGGTTCTTCAAAGGGGAATTTTTTTCAAATGACTGAGAAAATTAAACTAGATTGCTAAGCTCTGATTAAATTAACACATCTAAAAAGTGAATATAGATGTAAAAATTCAAAGTACAATACAAGCCACTACATTCAACAGTCTACCAAGAGAACAATTCTCTGTGATTTACTAGGCCTGACATCAAAAACATGCGAATCATTTAATGTGAGGCGGTCTGATGATATAATCCAGCACTTCAATGTCAAATTCTTAAAAGATCTACTTAATGTTTGCTAACAATTTCTCAAGGAAAGCTATGACAAACATGGACAGCTTATTAAAAAGCAGAGACATCACTTTGAGCTCCTACTAGGTACCTGTCTGTGCTGGACGGGGCCAGCATTCCAGGCTGGTGATATGCGCTGTGCTCAGTCGTGTCCCGACTCTTTGTGACCCCATGGATGGTAGCCCACCAGGCTCCTCTGTCCATGGGATTCTCTAGGCAAGAATACTGGAGTGGGTTACCACTTCCTCCTCCAGGGGATCTTCCTGACCCAGGGATCAAACCTTCGTCTCTTGTGTCTGCTCTTTGGCAGAGAGCAGCTACAAAGAAGGTAGAGCCATTTGATGGAGAGCTGGGACCACCCTGGAAGAGCTGTGTTCTTGACATTGTGGGGAGCCTGTGAGGGTTTACGAGGTGGGGGTGGGGTAAGAGATGTACGCTTAAATATTAGAGGCTGGAGGAAGAGAGAGCAGCACTGACAACATCTCAAACTCTCTAGTTCAATGATAGAGAGTTGGGGGTGGGGTGAGAGACTTACAGGAACAAGGACGTTGGCAAAGGTGGCAGAACTGGGAGGGCTCACAGAGTCACGGGACCTGGGCTCCACCTGGAAGGGTGAGCTCCACGAGGCCGGCAGAGATCCCCAGGGGGAGGATCCTGCGTCACAGCAGCTCTCTAGGGCTTGTGAAGGCCAAGGGTGAAAGTGACCGATCTGTAAAGACTGATTACACCAGGGAAACTCCTTCATATACAACACTCTTCAGAGGTCTGAAAGGACTCAGCAACAAACTTAGAACAGGATCTTAAACTGAACCATATGAAATTGCTGTTTTGTATTTTTATAAAACAGTCACACGTCAGTAAATTCATATGGCTCAATCTGATGTATAGTGTGGTCTCTCCTTGTTTAAAAGGAAAGGAAAAAGCAAGTGTGCATGTTCCAGTTCACTAGGATAACAGAACACTGGAGCAGGGATAGAACTGAGTGGATTGGGGAGGTGGGAGATTTTATTTTCACTTTCACAGCATACTTCTATAGGGCTTAATTTCATCACGATTCATATGGTGATTTTTTTTTAATGAAGGAAAATTATTTAAATATGAAGGTTGAATTAAGGAAGTTTTAACCCTCAAGGCTGACCTGGTTCTGATCTTGGTTTTATATCCAATGTATGACCTCAGTCACTTATTTCCTCTTTTGTGAAATGAGGGGGTTGATTAGGTCAGTGAGTCCCAAACATAGACAGACAGAAATGAAAATCTCTTAGAGACCTTTGAAAAAAATAAAAAGAAGAAGAAAGAAGGGCAGAAGTTCTAAAAAGACATTTCTACAAAGAAGACATACATACGGCCAAAAGGCACATGAAAAGACACTCAGCATTGCTAATTGCTAAAGAAATGCAAATCAATACTACAATGAGGTATCACCTCACACTGGTCAGAATGGCATCATCCAAAAGTCTCCAAATAATAAATGCTGGAAAGGGTCTGTAGAAAAGGGAACCCTCCGATACTGTTGGTGGCAATGTTAAGTTGGTACACCCATTATAGGGAACAGAATGAAGGTTCCTTAAAAAACTAAAAATAGAGCTATCACATGATGCAGCAATCCCACTCTTGGTACATATATCCCACTCTTGGGCATATATCCAGAGAAAAACATAGTTCAAAAAGATACACACACCCGTGTTCATTGCAAAGCTGTTTACAATAGCCAAGACATGGGAGCAACCTAAATGTCCACTGAAGGATGAATGGATAAAGAAGATATTGTATACATATACAATAGAATATTACTCCATCATAAAAAAGGATGAAATAATGCTATCTGCAGCAGTATGAATGGACCTAGAGATTAGCATATCAAGTGAAGTAAGCCAGAGAAAGACAAATATCATATGATATCTCTTACATGTGGAATCTTAAAAAAGGGGATACAAATGAATTTATTTGCAAAACAGAAGTAGATTCACAGACACAGAAAGCAAACTTATGGTTGCCAAAAGGGAGAGGGGAGAGGGATAAATCAGGAGTTTGGGATTGAAATATACATACTACTATATATAAAATAGATAACTAACAAGGACCTACTGTACGGCATAGGGAACTACATTTAGTATCTTGTAAAAACCTATAATGGAAGAGAATGTTAGAAAAATTATGTATATATACATAGATATGGGCTTCCTGGGTGGCTCAGCAGTGAAGAAACTGCCTGCAATGTGGGAGATGTGGGTTCATCCCTGGGTTGGGAAGATCCCCTGGAGAAGGGCATGAAAACCCACTCCAATATCCTTGCCTGGAGAATCACCATAGACTGAGGAGCCTGGCGGGCTAGAGTCCATAAGGTCGCAAAGAGCTGGACACGACCGGCAACTTAGCACACACACGCACACACACATACATATATATACATAACTGAATCACTTCACTGTACATCTGAAACTAACACAGCATTCTAAATCAACTATATTTCAATTAAAAAAAAAAAAGCTTTTAAATGCCAAAAAAAAAAAAGGAAAAAAATCAGCAGGCCTAGAAAGCTGCATTCTGACCAGGCCCTCCTCAGGTAACTGATAATCAACCAGGAAACCCCTGGCCAGAAGACTCCATAATTTTCCTCCCAGCCTTAACATTACTGTATTCCATCTCAGTTGTTTCCTTCTTTGAGTTTAGTGCCAACCCAATAAGACATTCAACTCTGTATCACAGAAGTGTCTTAAAAAAACCCTTCTAGCGCCCAGTCCCTTCAGCAAAGAAGAACTGGAGCCAGAAAGGGGGGAAAATGTTTTTAATGCTCAAATGCTTAAAATGGATTAAGCATTTGGTTTTACTTGGATTATTATTTTTTTTTCCATGAATATACACCATTTTGCATTTTGGAATCCTTTTGCAAACAGAGCAGTTTGTCTTTGTGTTTGCTCATTTAAAAACAAATATTTGCCTGCCAAGCAAATACTGTCTCTTAGGATGTGCTATTAATAGGATAATTAGGCAGCCGGTAATGAAAAGGATTGCTGGTAATTATGGCAAGATTTGTTTTGGCATTTGAAGGCAGCAATGGAGGCTGGAGTGCTAAAATCTACCTTAGAGTTAATTAGTACAATTAGAACACACCTGAAAAAATAGCCCAACTAATGAACACTTCACTCTGCTTTTAAAGTGACAGCACTCAGAGGTTCCCTAGACTGCCTGGGCAATCTCAGCCTTGATGTTTCTAACGTGACAGAGGACTCTGGACATGAGAGAGAACTTGAATTTTCCCAGCCTCAGTTTTCAAAAGACCTCACTCTTTATGAGCTCTTTCCTCTCACCTCTACTCATCCCACGTTCTGTTTGAAAGCAAGTTTCCCTGTATTTTATTATTTGGGTTTCATGGTAACCCTTTGAATATATAAGTGAGGTTTGGGTTTTTTAAGGGAGGATGTTTTCTGCCATTTGGGGGATAAGGAAGTTGAGGACCAGAGCTGCCCAGGGTTTGCACAATGTCAGAGGAATTGATGAGGTCAGAGGTCACAGACTAGGTCTAAGTAAAGTGAGAGAATGACTCAGAAGAAAGCAGTTTTCTAATTCCTATTGGGGTTCCCACATCTGCACAAAATGCCAAACTTGCTGGGTCCTCTTCAAAGCAGGCACCATCCAACTTGCCACCCGTGGTTGACTTCCCTATAACAGGTTAAGGTTCCAAAATAACTAAAACCATTCTTCTCAGAAAAGATTCTCAAGTGTACCCTTCTCCCTCTCCCCTGCTGGCCTTCTCTCTCCTATGGCTCATTCGCAGGGAGCTTTGTCTCCATGAGCAGGTGCACATGTGGGTGTGCTGGGCCTGGAGGGCACACTGGGGGCTGGCCTTGGGAACACACACACATTCTCAGGGGAAGAGCATCCATGCAGTGAAGAGAAGACAGAACTGACAACTTATCTAAGCAAAGCTCTGAATAATATGGTGAGTTATTCAACCTGTTTAAAATCTTAGTTACTTCATCCCCAAAATGAGAACAGAATTGGCATCCACTGTGTAGGTTTGTCATTAAGGATACAGTGAGACAAAGTATGAAGCATGCCCAGTCCCCTTGTCACCACCCTAGTTATTGCCATGATTGAGGCTGCTGTAAAACCTCCTTTCTTGCTGATCCTTTGTAGGGTGGGTCACATACTGGCGTTATTTCATTCAGACCTCTGGAGCAGTTTGGTGAGACAGTGAGGAAAGGAGTGCTGGAAAATCTGGGGAGATCACGCCCTTAGATTCACGAACCCTTTTCTCTGTGCAGGGCAAATCCAAAAACAGAATCTTGCCAGTACAAATGCAGAGGCTCAGGCCTGAGATTTTAGGTCATCTCCTGCATTGTATCCTCTAGAATCTTTATTCTCCCTTGCAAATGACAACAGCCCCTAACGGTTCACCGGGTACTGTGTACATGCTCTCAGGCACAGCATTGGTTGTTCTCGGCATCTCCAGGAAGCAAGTCTCATCATCTTTTTAAGAATGAGGAATTTGAGGCTCAGAGAGGTTAGGTAACATGTCCTATGCCACACAGTCTGTCAAGGATCAGGCCAGGATTGAACCTGAGCCAAGTGGCCCCAAGCCCAGCCTCTTTCTACCCGATACAAAGTTGTGTATTGTCCATGATCCAAATTCTCCTGCTGAGAATCTGAGGATTTAGGGGTCACTATGAGGACTTTCCTGGGAATTGTCAGACCTCTGGACCACCCCATGGCTATTAACAACATAAATCATGGGGATGGGACTTATATTTTGTAAACTTAACTCAAAGAAGACTACCACTCACATAAAAGCTGAAATCTATGTCCCCTGCAATAGCTAGATTTGCACTGATTAATTAGAAAATTGCATTTATATAACCCTTTAATCTGTACTTATGTGTCGCTAAGGGTGCAGCGAGCTGGGCAGGGAATTACATCCAGATTAGCTTTGATCCATAAGCAGCCTGGATTGGAGCTGCTTTCTGTGCTGAAAGGGAAGAATCAAAGGGATTTGGGGCAGGGATCCCTAGTGAGAATTCTACCCCCTCTCCTGTCTCAGACCCAACGAGTTCAGGGCCTTTGAGAGTTCTCCACTAAAACCCACATGGCCTCCTTGATCAGAACAAGGGGTGAGATTACCCAAAGAGCTAATTTCCAGCTGAGTTTGGCCCTTGGTTTCCTAAACAAAATTGGTATTATTCTTCTCAACATGTGTTTGGCAAGATTAAAGATCCGTCAACCTGCACAGCTTAATTTAAGCTGTCCTGGAAGCAGACCATGTCCTACCAGAGTTGGAGAAGGGAAGTGGGAGGGCCCAGGACATGAAATCATGTTTATTGAATTAGAAAGACCTGTAATGGATAAGGGGTACTGATGTAGGGATCTTCATACTTTATGATGTTTTGAGGGAGTTACTTGATCTCAAAAATCATTTGAAAGCACTTCAGTTGTGATTTTCATTTTCTTTTCTTTTTAAAGTTGGATCAACAGATGGGCGTGGATGGGGAAGATGCAGCTGAGAGGGTCAGTTCTCTTCTTCAGCGTGGGAGGCAGTCTGACTCTGAGGTTGTTTGGTGTGGGAGTCAGTGAGCACCCTCGTAGGTTACAGATGGTGTGGGGGAGGGTCTAGGGAGACTCAGAGGTACTGTGAAGGCAGCATGGCTGGAGTTTGACCCCAGGCCAAGGAGCCTCCCACTCTTCCAGCTGTTGCCAGGAAGCTCAATTCCTTTTGTCTAGTGGGGCCAAAAGTTGTTGACCTTGGCCAGTCTGTTATCCTCGCTGGGCCTGTCCTTCATCAGTTATGATGAAGGGAGTGGATTGAATGACTCATGAGGCTTATTCCAGCTCTAATATTCTGATCTTATAAGCATCTCCATGGATTTCATAGCCAATCAGAACAGCAGTTTCCCAAACTCCCCAATGCTCCATAGCGGGAGTAGAACACTGTGGTTTAAAAACGTGTGTTCTGCAGTCAGCCTGCAGGGGAGAAATCCAGCCTGGCTCACTCTCTTAAGCTCCTTAACCTTTGCTGTTTTCCTCCTCCGTAATTTGCACTGGTAGTAGCAGCACCTGCATCACAGAGATGAAGTGAGAAGTAGATGAGTAAATAGGTGCAAAGCTGCTACAACAGTACCTGGGGCCCAGCAGGTACTTGATAATGGGAGCCGTGATCATCACCCTCTGACACAGACCACAGCTCCCCCCACCACCAGGTGCCACTCACTGGGGCCTGAACACACACACCTTGGGTAGCTCCCAGGTTGCTCTGCAACCTGACATGGGCTGCCTGGGCTAGGTTTCCTGGAGGACACGCCAGGCTCTCACCAAGGAGGTGTTGAATGGACAGTGGTACGCAATCTACGACCCAGAAGCATGAGCGGGCATCACAGTTTCTACCCTGAGGTCATTTTACTCCACTTTCTCTCGTCTGGTCCTTCAGAGAAGATGAAAACCAAAGATTCTCCCCACACCCAGCATTCCTGATCTCACTCATACTCACACTCCCTCTTATCTTGCGTATTTTACCCAGAAAGTGCACATTCTGTGCTTTCCAGGGAGCCCAGTGGCACTTCCACATTGGAAAACAAGCTGGCGTCTTGTAGTGGCAGAGTTTCCTGGGGTAGGTGTGAGCAGGGTGGTGTTGTAGAAAGAGCCCCAGGGCAGGAGACCAGGGACAGGGGATGGGGCCTCTGCTCCACCTACTTGGGGGGGTCCGGGCCTCCCTGTCCCTGTCTGTGCAGTCAGCTGTACTGGATTACGTTTCCTAAGATGTGTTCAGCTGGACACCAGTCCCTAAACTGCTCTATCAGGGGGAGGAAAACAAGTCTGCCCTGTTTGTGTGTGTGTGTGTGTGTGTGTATCTGTATAGTTACACGTGGGCTTCCCAAGTGGCTCAGGGGTAAAGAATCTGCCTGCCAATGCAGAAGTCACAGGAGATCCCTGGGTCAGGAGGAAACGCAACGCACTCCAGTATTCTTGCCTGGGAAATCCCATGGACAGAAGAGCCTGGCAGGCTACAGTCCATGGGGGGTCACAAAAGAGTCAAACATGACTTAGCTACTAAACAATAGCAACAATGTATATGTGTATGTAGGAGAAGGCAATGGCACCCCACTCCAGTACTCTTGTCTGGAAAATCACATGGATGGAGGAGCCTGGTAGGCTGCAGTCCATGGGGTCGCTAAGAATCAGACACGACTGAGCGACTTCACTTTCACTTTTCACTTTTCACTTTCATGCATTGGAGAAGGAAATGGCAATCCACTCCAGTGTTCTTGCCTAGAGAATCCCAGGGACGGCGGAGCCTGGTGGGCTGCCGTCTATGGGGTCGCACAGAGTCGGACACAACTGAAGTGACTTAGCGTATGTGTATGTATTGGTTTGGCAAAAATGTTTGTAAGATTATGGAAAAACCCAAACCAACATTTTGGCCAACCCAATGTGTGTGTGTGTGTGTGTGTGTGTGTGTGTGTGTGTGTGTGCGCGCGCGCGCATGTTCAGTCACTAAGTCATGTCCTACCCTTTGCGACCCTGTGGACTTGAAATTGGGATTGAATCCGAGTCTCTTCACTGGCAGGTGGATTCTTTACCACTGAGCCTCCTGGGGAGCCCGCAAATGTGCATATATTGGGAAATGTGGCTGTTATGTCTCCTCCTTGATGATGAGCAAAGCTCATTAGTATATTAAAGGCCCTGAGAGGTTCTACATGATAAAAACAAAATTGTTTAGTGTCACTTTACTTCTTTACCCCAGGGTTTCCAAAAGCTTCTGCCAAGAGTTCTCCTTTCATGTGACTCCTCCCCCCTCATTGGCCTCCTATGGAACTAGACGGAGCTCTCTGATCCTTCCTGGCTCCAACAGTCTGTGTCTCCTCCCCCAGGAAACAATAGATAAACATGCAAGATGCAGCTGTCCCAAGAAATGTTTCAATGTCCTCTTTTCTTGGCCCAAGGGAGGAAAAAAGAAGAGAAAACCAAAACCACGTGACTATCCTTGCGCACTGTCATCGAAGGACCCCATGGCCCCCTGACCCAGGACATCGTGGAGACAGGCGAGAGGGAGTTCAAGCGAGAGTCAGGAAGCCCAGTGTGAGTCACCCATCATGAATAAATAAATCAGGGGGCCACCCTCGAAGCAGGTTGTGCTGCGTTGTTTGAGCAAGGCTGCTAGACATCTGGATGTTTCTGTCAGCCCCCACCCCTCCTGTTGCCATAAATTTAAGCTAATCCTGTGGGGCCGAGGATCATAAGAGTAATCCTCACATCTGTGTGGGTTTTTCAGCTTTTGAAAGCTCATTCACAGCATTATCTCATTAACTCTCCTCAGTGCCTATGGGGGGGCCTCAGAGATGATCATCCCCATTTGGCAGAGAAGATGCTGCAATTCAGAAAAGGAAAGTGACTTTCACAAGGTCACACAGCAAGACGGTACAGGGCTAAGACTAACTCACCTGTCTCCTAGTCCCCGGCCCAGGGCACTCCAACGAACACACTGCAATCATCACAGAGAACGCTCAGAGACACAGGCTCCATCCCCCTGCTACCGTATGAGAATGGAATGTAGGTAGAAAGCAACAGTGGTGGGACCATGGACTTTAGAGTCAGACAGCCCAGGTTCACATCTCTGCCCAGCTCCTAGGTCATCAAACCTCAGACAATGTGTCGAGCTCTCTGCATCAGCTCCTCAGCCCAAAGCAGGGAAGACACTGCCTTGAGTGCCACCGCCTCATCTGCTCTCCATCTGTCTCCTCTTCTTATAAGGACTCCCCATCTGTGGGAAACTGTTCTTCCCGCAACTCTAACCATGTAGTTCTGAAAGAAGGGTTCCATCACAGTGGTCCCACCTGTCTGGCTTACAGGAGTGGGCACACAATCCAGCCAGGTCAACTGGGGGCCTCTCCGAGAGTATTTTCAAAATGAAATAAAGGAAGGTAACCTTTCCCTGTCTGGGGGTAAAGCTGAGAAGATGTGACCCCAGCCTTATGGAGAAAACTGGCCTGAGAGACTGAAGCTGGTGTGCAGAGGGAAGCACTTACAGATGGGGAGAAAGACCTGGGATGCAATCAACGCCAAGGCCCTGAGGCCCCTGCCCTTCCCTAGGTGGGTCACATGAGCCTGTGAAACACCTATGCAGCCCCTCCATCCAGCTACTAAGATCTAGACTGTACTGAATGTGCAGCAAATGGAAATTATCACCCACATCACTCACTTGGAGGGGCCCTACTGACTCAAATGCCAGGAAAACAGGCAGCCATGTAGGAGGCCCCCAAATATCAGTCCATATAACCAACAGAAGATTTGAGTTCCTCAGCCTATGTAGACTCCTAGAGGCTCAAAGCTTAAAAGAATTTTAAGACTGGAGTCCTGACCTTTCTTTTTAACATAAAGGTGAGAAAATCCATCCTATGTGCCTGGATGTTGGACCCTAGGGCCCTCAGCTAGTTAGAAAGTCTCAGGACACAGGAATCCTGAATCCTTGGGTTCTTGCCCATCTGCTGATCACACACTTCAAGGAAAAGAGGCGAGAAAAGGACTGGATGATGTGAATATACCTGGATGCTCTGCTTTTCTCAGAAAGGGTTGTAAGGATCAAGCCAGATTATATCACAGGTGACTATGAAAGGATTTATCAAAGTCTAAGTACTGCTGAAAACAAGAGATTATTGTTATTATGAAATTACAGACTCAAGATTCCCTACACACAAAGTCTGACTTTCCCCAGGGAAATAATAGTACACCAGACTGTGCATGAAGGGCAGAGAAGGCAGTTAGAAAACTGAGCCAGGTCACCTCCCAGAGAGTCATCAGTTCAGTCCCCTGCCTCTTCTGCCCTCTAACCCCCCAGCCCTCCAGTTGCCTGAACTCAGGGAAAATGGGTGACAGACCAACAGTCCTGGTTTGTCTGGGACTGAGGGATTTTCTGAGAGCTGTCTGGCAAGACTCACTAACACCTGTTATCAGGTACTTTTATACTTCTGAGTCCCGTGCCCTGGGCCACTGTATTCACTCTAGAGTCTAGCAAGTACTTGAAAGTGAAAGAAAGTGAAAGTGAAGTCGCTCAGTCGTGTCTGACTCTTTGCGACCCCGTGGACTGTAGGCCACCAGGCTCCTCCGTCCATGGGATTTCCCAGGCAAGAATACTGGAGTGGGTTGCCATTTCACTTCAGTTCAGTCGCTCAGTTGTGTCCTATTCTTTGCGACCCCATGAATCGCAGCACGCCAGGCCTCCCTGTCCATCACCAACTCCCGGAGTTCACTCAAACTCATGCCCATTGAGTCAGTGATGCCATCCAGCCATCTCATCCTCTGTCGTCCCCTTCTCCTCCTGCCCCCAATCCCTCCCAGCATCAGGGTCTTTTTCAACGAGTCAACTCTTCCCATGAGGTGGCCAAAGTATTGGAGTTTCAGCTTCAGCATCATTCCTTCCAATGAACACCCAGGACTGATCTCCTTTAGGATGGACTGGTTGGATCTCCTTGCAGTCCAAGGGACTCTCAAGAGTCTTCTCCAACACCATAGTTCAAAAGTATCAATTTTTATGCACTCAGCTTTCTTCACAGTCCAACTCTCACATCCATACATGACCACTGGAAAAACCGTAGCCTTGACCAGACGGACCTTTGTTGGCAAAGTAATGTCTCTGCTTTTTAATATGCTGTCTAGGTTGGTCATAACTTTCCTTCCAAGGAGTAAGCGTCTTTTAATTTCATGGCTGTAGTCACCATCCGCAGTGATTTTGGAGCCCAAAAGAATAAAGTCTGACACTGTTTCCACTGTCTCCCCATCTATGTCCCATGAGGTGATGGGACCAGATGCCATGATCTCAGTTTTCTGAATGTTAAGCTTTAAGCCAGCTTTTCACTCTCCTCTTTCACTTTCATCAAGAGCCTTTTTAGTTCCTCTTCACTTTCTGCCATAAGGGTGGTGTCATCTGCATGTCTGAGGTTATTGATATTTCTCCTGGCAATCTTGATTCCAGCTTGTGCTTCTTCCAACCCAGCATTTCTCATGATGTACTTACTCTGCAAATAAGTTAAATAAGCAGCTTCATTTAGCTCAGCTCAAATACAGCCCTATCCTGTGCCTCTGTCCGTGGTTCTGAAACTTTTTTTTTTTTTTCAGTGCACTGAGATAAGGTTAGTTCTCCTAACACTGGGATTCTTGCTATTTCATCCAGGTTCAGTTCATTTCAGTCACTCAGTCATGTACAACTCTTTGTGACCCCATGGACTGCAGCACACCAGGCTTCCCTGTCCATCACCAACTCCCAGAGCTTACTCAAACTCATGCCCATCAAGTCGGTGATGCCATCCAACAATCTCATCCTCTGTCTTCTCCTCCCACCTTCAATCTTTCCCAGCATCAGAATCTTTTCCAATGAGTCAGTTCTTCGCATTAGATGGACAAAGTATTGGAGCTTCAGCTTCAGCATCAGTCCTTCCAATGAGTATTCAGGACTGATTTCCTTTAGGATTGACTGGTTTGATTTCCTTGCAGTCCAAGGGACTCTCAAAAGTCTTCTCCAACACCACAGTTCAAAACCATCAATTCTTTGGCACTCAGCATTCTTTATAGTCCAACTCTCACATCCACACATGACTACTGGAAAAACCATAGCTATGACTAGTTGGACCTTTGTAGGCAAAGTAATGTCTCTGCTTTTTCATATGCTGTCTAGGCTGGCCATAGTTTTTCTTCCAAGGAGCAAGCATCCTTTAATTTCATGACTGAAATCACCATTTGCAGTGATTTTGGAGGCTAAAAAAAATAAAGTCTCTCACTGTTTCCATTGTATCCCCATCTATTTGCTGTGAAGTGATGGGACCGGATGCTGTGATCTTAGTTTTCTGAATATTGAGTTTTAAGCCAACGTTTTCACTCTCCTCTTTCACTTTCATCAAGAGGCTCTTTAGTTCTTCTTTGTTTTCTGCCATAAGGGTGGTGTCATTGGCATATCTGAGGTTATTGATATTTCCCCCAGCAATCTTGATTCCAGCTTGTGCTTCATCCAGCCTGGCATTTGGCATGATGTACTCTGCATGTAAGTTAAATAAGCAGGGTGACAGTATACAGCCTTGACATACTCCTTTCCCGATTTGGAACCAGTCTGTTGTTCTATGTCCAGTTATAACTGTTGCTTCTTGACCTACATACAGATTTCTCAGGAGGCAGTAAGGCAATCTGGTATTCCCATCTCTTTAAGAATTTCCCACAGTCTGTTATGATCCACACAGTCAAAGGCTTTGGCGTATTCAATAAACCAGAAGCAGATGTTTTTCTGGAAATCTCTTGCTTTTTCTGTGATCCAACAGATGTTGGCAATTTGATCTCTGGTTCCTCTAGCTTTTCCAAATCCAGCTTGAACATCTGGAAGTTCACAGTTCATGTACTGTTGAAGCCTGGCTTGGAGGATTTTGAGCATTACTTTGTTAACGTGTGAGATGAGTGAAATTGTGCAGTAGTTTGACTATTCTTTGGCATTGCCTTTCCTGGGGATTGGAATGAAAACTGACCTTTTCCAGTCCTGTGCCCACTGCTGAGTTTTCCAAATTTGCTGGCATATTGAGTGCAGCACTTCCACAGCATCCTCTTTTAGGATTTGAAACAGCTCAACTGGAATTCCATCACCTCCACTAGTTTTATTTATAATGATGCTTCCTAAGGACCACTTGACTTTGCGTTGCAGGATGTCTGGCTGTAGGTGAGTGATCACAGCATCATGGTTAGGTCCACACCATTTCTGTCTTTTACTGTGCCCACCTTTGCATGAAATGTTCCCTTGGTATCTCTCATTTTCTTGAAGAGATCTCTAGTCTTTCCCATTCTATTGTTTTCCTCTATTTCTTTGCATTGATCACTGAGGAAGGCTTTCTTATCTCTCCTTGCTATTCTTTGGAACTCTGCATTCAGATGGATATATCTTTCCTTTTCTCCTTTGCCTTTCACTTCTCTTATATTTACAGCTATTTGTAAGGCCTCCTCAGACAACCATTTTGTCTTTTTACGTTTCTTTTACTTGGGAATGGTCTTGATCACTGCCTCTTGTACAATGTCACAAACCTCCAGCCATAGTTCTTCAGGCACTCTATCAGATCTAATCCCTTGAATCTATTTGTCACTTCCATTGTATAATAGTAAGGGATTTGATTTAGGTCATACATGAATGGTCTAGTATTTGATTTAGGTCATACCTGAATGGTCTAGTTCATCCAGGTATTCATTTCATAAATATCTTCAGTTAGCTTTGCTTATATAATAAACCATCCCCAAACTTAATAGATTTTTTAAAAATGGGTTTTTTTGCATAATTCTATGGGCTGCCTAGGCCATTTTTGTTTGGGTCATCCTGGCTGATCTGTGGTCAGCTTGGCTGACGCTGGATGAGCTAGGATTCCTTGCTCAAATGTCTGGTGATTGCCAAGCTGTTGGCTGGGGGCACTTCAGTATCTTCGGTGCAGTGTCTCCAGCATGTTAGCTCAGGCTTGTTTGTAGGGTGGACTCAGTGCCCCGAGACTACAAGAGAAGGCAAGCTCCGATATTCAAGTTCTTTTCAAGTCTCTGTCACACTTGCTCATGTTCCGTCATCCAAAGCAAGTCACATGGTCAGGCTCTGAGTCTGTGGGAGGGGAGACCCCAAAGGCTCAGACACAGGGAAAAGAATAATTGTTTTTTTTTTTTTTTCCAATTATTTTTATTAGTTGGAGGCTAATTACTTCGCAACATTGCAGTGGGTTTTGTCATACATTGACATGAATTAGCCATCGAGTTACATGTATTCCCTGTCCCGATCCCCCCTCCCACCTCCCCCCCCCACCCGATTCCCCTGGGTCCTCCCAGTGCACCTGGCCCTAGCACCTGTCTCATGCATCCCACCTGGGCTGGTGGTCTGTTTCACCATAGATAATATACATGCTGTTCTCTCGAAACATCCCACCCTCGCCTTCTCCCACAGAGTCCAAAAGTCTGTTCTGTACATCTGTGTCTCTTTTTCTGTTTTGCATATAGGGTTATCATTACCATCTTTCTAAATTCCATATATATGTGTTAGTATGCTGTAATGTTCTTTATCTTTCTGGCTTACTTCACTCTGTATAATGGGCTCCAGTTTCATCCATCTCATTAGAACTGATTCAAATGAATTCTTTTTAACGGCTGAGTAATATTCCATGGTGTGTATGTACCACAGCTTCCTTATTCATTCGTCTGCTGATGGGCATCTAAGTTGCTTCCATGTCCTGGCTATTATAAATAGTGCTGCGATGAACATTGGGGTGCACATGTCTCTTTCAGATCTGGTTTCCTCAGTGTGTATGCCCAAGAGTGGGATTGCTGGGTCATATGGCAGTTCTATTTCCAGTTTTTTAAGAAATCTCCACACTGTTTTCCATAGTGGCTGTACTAGTTTGCATTCCCACCAACAGTGTAAGAGGGTTCCCTTTTCTCCACACCCTCTCCAGCATTTATTGCTTGTAGACTTTTGGATAGCAGCCATCCTGACTGGCGTGTAATGGTACCTCATTGTGGTTTTGATTTGCATTTCTCTGATAATGAGTGATGTGGAGCATCTTTTCGTGTGTTTGTTAGCCATCTGTATGTCTTCTTTGGAGAAATGTCTATTTAGTTCTTTGGCCCATTTTTTGATTGGGTCATTTATTTTTCCAGAATTGAGCTGCAGGAGTTGCTTGCATATTTTTGAGATTAATCCTTTGTCTGTTGCTTCATTTGCTATTATTTTCTCCCAATCTGAGGGCTGTCTTTTCACCTTACTTATAGTTTCCTTTGTTGTGCAAAAGCTTTTAAGTTTCATTAGGTCCCATTTGTTTATTTTTGCTTTTATTTCCAATATTCTGGGAGGTGGGTCATAGAGGATCCTGCTGTGATTCATGTCAGAGAGTGTTTTGCCTATGTTCTCCTCTAGGAGTTTTATGGTTTCTGGTCTTACATTTAGATCTTTAATCCATTTTGAGTTTATTTTTATGTATGGTGTTAGAAAGTGTTCTAGTTTCATTCTTTTACAAGTGGTTGACCAGTTTTCCCAGCACCACTTGTTGAAGAGGTTGTCTTTTTTCCATTGTATATCCTTGCCTCCTTTGTCAAAGATAAGGTGTCCATAGGTTCGTGGATTTATCTCTGGGCTTTCTATTCTGTTCCATTGGTCTATATTTCTGTCTTTGTGCCAGTACCACACTGTCTTGATGACTGTGGCTTTGTAGTAGAGTCTGAAGTCAGGCAGGTTGATTCCTCCAGTTCCATTCTTCTTTCTCAAGATTACTTTGGCTATTCGAGGTTTTTTGTATTTCCATACAAATTGTGAAATTATTTGTTCCAGTTCTGTGAAAAATACCGTTGGTAGCTTGATAGGGATTGCATTGACTCTATAGATTGCTTTGGGTAGAATAGCCATTTTGACAATATTGATTCTTCCAGTCCATGAACACGGTATGTTTCTCCATCTGTTTGTGTCCTCTTTGATTTCTTTCATCAGTGTTTTATAGTTTTCTATGTATAGGTCTTTTGTTTCTTTAGGTAGATATACTCCTAAGTATTTTATTCTTTTTTGTTGCAATGGTGAATGGTATTGTTTCCTTAATTTCTCTTTCTGTTTTTTCATTGTTAGTATATAGGAATGCAAGGGATTTCTGTGTGTTAATTTTATATCCTGCAACTTTACTATATTCATTGATTAGCTCTAGTAATTTTCTGGTAGAGTCTTTAGGGTTTTCTATGTAGAGGATCATGTCATCTGCAAAGAGCAAGAGTTTCACTTCTTCTTTTCCTATCTGGATTCCTTTTACTTCTTTTTCTGCTCTGATTGCTGTGGCCAAAACTTCCAACACTATGTTGAATAGTAGTGGTGAGAGTGGGCACCCTTGTCTTGTTCCTGATTTCAGGGGAAATGCTTTCAATTTTTCACCATTGAGGGTAATGCTTGCTGTGGGTTTGTCATATATAGCTTTTATTATGTTGAGGTATGTTCCTTCTATTCCTGCTTTCTGGAGAGTTTTAATCATAAATGAGTGTTGAATTTTGTCAAAGGCTTTCTCTGCATCTATTGAGATAATCATATGGTTTTTATCTTTCAATTTGTTAATGTGGTGTATTACGTTGATTGATTTGCAGATATTAAAGAATCCTTGCATTCCTGGGTTAAAGCCCACTTGGTCATGGCGTATGATTTTTTTAATATGTTGTTGGATTCTGTTTGCTAGAATTTTGTTAAGGATTTTTGCATCTATGTTCATCAGTGATATTGGCCTGTAGTTTTCTTTTTTTGTGGCATCTTTGTCTGGTTTTGGAATTAGGGTGATGGTAGCCTCATAGAATGAGTTTGGAAGTTTATCTTCTTCTGCAATTTTCTGGAAGAGTTTGAGTAAGATAGGTGTTAGCTCTTCTTTAAATTTTTGGTAGAATTCAGCTGTGAAGCCATCAGGTCCTGGGCTTTTGTTTGCTGGCAGATTTCTGATTATGGTTTCGATTTCCTTGCTTGTGATGGCTCTGTTAAGATCTTCTATTTCTTCCTGGTTCAGTTTTGGAAAGTTATACTTTTCTAAGAATTTGTCCATTTCTTCCAAGTTGTCCATTTTATTGGCATAGAGCTGCTGGTAGTAGTCTCTTATGATCCTTTGTATTTCAGTGTTGTCTGTTGTGATCTCTCCATTTTCATTTCTAATTTTGTTAATTTGGTTCAAGAATAATTGTTTTTTAAATAATCTGCCACTTTTCCCATTATCCTGAACCTCCAAAGCACTCTAAATTTACAAATAATGGATGACCCTCTGGTGAACCCATGGAGAAATGAATTTGCCTCTACACCTGTGTTAAGCTGAGTGTCCACTTGGCCTCTGCTGCAATCACTTTCATAATTGTATCAGGAACAATTAAAAGTCTTTCTGAGCCCTCCTGCTAACATTCAGGGCCACAGTATCAGATCTTACTGTATCAAAAAAGAAGTCTTTTTTTCATTTCTAAATTTTTTTAAAAGTCCTTCTGAATTGCAGATCTTTTCAACAATATTCAGCAACAATTTTTTGAGTTATGTGTGACTAGGCAATAAATCCTTAGTTACCTTCTTGCTAAGTGGTTTCTGTCGTGTCCCACTCTTTGCAATCCTATGGACTGTAGCCCTCCAGGCTCCTCTGTCCATGAGATTCTCCAGGCAAGAATACTGGAGTGGGTTGCCATGCCCTCCTCCAGGAAATCTTCTTGACCCAGGGATCAAACCCACATCTCTTACGTCTCCTGCATTGGCAGGCAGGTTCTTTGACACTGGTGCCACCTAGGAAGCCCCTAGTTACCTTCTTGGATGAATATAAAAGTACTCTAGAGTACAGCAAAGTTCCCTGGCCCCCAACTCTCTGAAAGGGAGGTTATAGAGAGTGCAATCTCAGGACCAGATCCTTACAGAAATTCTCACCAAATCCCCATGACAGTCCCTCCTTCATAGTGTTGCCATCTCCACTTCAAAGAGAAAGAAATTGAGTTCAAGGAGATTAAGTTTCTTGGTCAAAGTCCAAGAGGTGACAAGTTGCATGGCCAGAATTCAGACCCAGGAGTTCTGACCTCAGAGTCTGTTCCATCAGCCATCACCTCAGGGCTGCAGAGCTCTTAGATTCAGGATCTGGGGCACAGAGGCTTCGCTTCCATCTCTGCCCCCAGCTCCTGTGTGACACCAAAACCCCCGCTATCCTCTTTGAGCTGCCGCCCCATCATCCCACGGACACCAGAATACCTGCACCTGCTAACCTTGTCTCAGACGGGACAAATGCAAACATCTCTGGGCTGCCCCCTACCTTCTGGAGAGAAAGGTCAATTGGCCTTTATGGAGAGTGATTTGGGCAGCATTTTTCAGTTTTAAATGTGTGTGTTTGTGATCTGGCAGTTCTACTTCTAAAAATCACATAAGCGATATACATCTGCAAGTGAGTTAGAATATACGTATAAAGGTGTTCATTTCAGCATTGCTTATTATAGCCAAGAAAAGCCTAAAAATAATGTAAATGCCCAAATGGATTATCCTAACCTGTGATACCAAAAAAAAAAAAAAAAACTATTTACCATTTTAAAAGGAAGGGGAAGACCTACTGATAAAAAATTAGCCCAAGATATATTGTATAAAAAGAATAAAGTAGATCTATACAGGATGACACAGGAAGATCACTGAAATATATTTTTCAGTACAAAAACAATTTTTTTAATTTTTATTAGGTTAATAAAACTTACATGTGCTTATTTATATTGAGAGAGAGAGAGAAAATCATTTGGAAGGAAACATACTGAACTATTAACAATTTCTGCATCTAACAATGGTAAGAAGATGAAGAGCTGGTTTTTTAATTTGTTTTACTTTTCACATTTCTATGTTGTTGAACATGTTCATAATAAGTGTGTATTATATTTGTAGTGTAAAGGGAGACCAGAATTCTAGAGCTAGAAGAAACTTTGAAGATGACCACAGCCCATGGAGAGAAGCTGGCTTACTGCTGTCACAGAGCCAGCCACTGGTAGAGTCAGGCTGAGACCTTGACCTCTAGATGCCCAGTGCAGGCTGGTTTCAATCATAAGAGCAAGTCCTTTGAGAGCATATAGCCATAAAAGCAAAGAATCACTGAGGTAGCATGAAGGGAAAATCCTGGGCAAAGTGCAGAGAATGGCGTTTGGTCTTAGCTCTGTCAATTACCTACAAGGCAACATCACTTCACTTCTCTGAGCTCTATTTCAGCATCATAAGTTGGGACTGGTGATGTCTATCTCCCACAGTTATTCAAAGCTTCAGATAAGAAAGGCAGGAGGTCCTGACAGCAAACACTTGAACTTGCACCCTATACAGGTCTGTGTTCAATTATTCAGTCTCCTTCTCTGAACACTGAACCTAGCAAAATGCACCTCACTTGGTTGTTGGAGAACTGAAGTGACGAAAGCATGTAGAACAACTCTCATAGTCTAGGGACTCAATATAAGAGCCATCGTCACGATATGAAAGCTCTGTGAAGACCGACTGGGGCTTTGCAGGATTTGCCATTAGACCGCATGTAACAGGGTCTTGTGATAATTGGGCTGGCTTCTCCTTCTAGCTTCTTCCCATTCTTTCTCACCTCCCTGAAGTAAAGTGAAATGAAGTCACTCAGTCATGTCCGACTCTTTGCAACTCCATGGACTGTAGCCTACCAGGCTCCTCCATCCATGGGATTGTCCAGGCAAGAGTACTGGAGTGGGGTGCCATTGCCTTCTCCAGGGGATCTTCCCGACCCAGGGATCAAACCTGGGTCTCCCACATTGTAGGCAGACGCTTTACCCTCTGAGCCACCAGGGAAGTCCCTGAAGTAGGATACAAATCCCCTGAGCCCCAGTCTCATGGGAGAACTACTCCCCGACACAGCTGTTCCATGGCCCAAGTTCAGAAGGCAGCTATACACTTACAGTCCTCACAGACTACAGAGCCTCACCTGTGGGCAGACAGACACTCTTGGGGTCAGGAACCAGAGACAGATTCAAATCTTGAATCAGCCCCTTACAGGGTGATTCTGCAAGCAATAGAGAACCACGGCCTGATGTGAGAGATTGGATTCATTTCTCTGTATATGAACTCATGTTTCTGTTCACAGCCTCAGAAATGGAAGAAAGGCAACCCTTCCCATGCCTCTTAGGATGGAAGAAATCTACACTGCATCTCTTCTTTATCCAGTCCAGAACAGACTAAATGAGAATGGGAGGTGGGAGACTGGTAGGAGGATATAAAACATCAGAGAGTCACCACTCCAGGGGCTCAGAGCAGGGCGGGGTGGTGGGGGTGCTTTTCCAACCCCCTCCCGATGCTCAGTGTAAACACTGCCCTGGATCTCTGGTCAGGCCTCTGCTCAGCACATAACCTTCATGCCCCTCCAGAAATCCTCCCTAAACACCCCCAGGTCCTGGCTTTGCCCTCCATTCTCAGCATCTCAGGCACACCAGAGGCACTGAAGTCTACAGGGAGGCCAGGAATTGCTGGGTGGCATGACCTGCCACCGCCAGAAAGGGAGGGATGCTCTCTGGGCTCAGAGGCTGACTCGGGTGGGGCACAGCTTGGCATGCAGCTGGAGCTCTGCTTTTTCAGCCTGAGCACGAGCAATCCGTCCCAGTCACCACAGAGCCGCAAAGATCAGCCTCCTCCACACTTGCCACCAAGTCAATTTCTCCTCCTTTCCTGGACGCAGATGTTTGTCAAGGGCCTGCCATGGCCTCAGCCCTGTATGGGTCCCTGAGGAGCAGCCTTGCTCCCCTCCCTGCTTTCCAAGCACCCCACACTCCCCCACACATACACCCAGTACTATTAGAGCTTGTGACTCCCCGTCCCTAGGAAAACACGAGACGAACCATGAAACTGCAGTGAGTCAGTGGTTGGTGTGTGGTTCTGATTGTGAGCGGGGCGGGAGGTCACAGAAGGGGAAAGCCTGAGCAGTCCGGCCTCCGGAGCCCCAGGGTTGTGTCTTTCTGCAAAAGCCAGGCCCCGGGCTGCAGGCAAGGCTGGCATGATTTACGATCAAGGTCCCCATTGATGGTGTTCTATGCTCAGGTCTGTAAGTAAAGGTGGGAGGTGTGAGGACAGTCACAGCTGTTTAATCACTGAAGCTATGAGCAGAGACAACCAGTTCTAAGTGCATAAAGATAAACATATATTTAGGAGAAAAGAAGAAATAACAACTCTCTGAGTTTTCTGCTCCTATTCAGCCTTCACTTCTAAGTTTGGATCCGGGGCTTTGCATTTCACTGCAAAAGTTTTCAAGAAGATCTGTTGCTTTGTTTCTATTAACGTTCTTGCCCCACCCTAGCACGTGAGGGCTGGAAAACCCCGTGAACACTCAGTACTTACAGTGGGGTATGGGGAACTGGGACCTGACGGCTTATTAGAAAGCAGAGTCTCTGGCCCCACCCCGGACTTCCCGATCAGAATCCCCATTTGTTTATTTATTTTTGGCTGTTCTGGGCCTTTGTTGCTGCACGGGTTTTGTCTAGGTGCGGGGAGCAGGGCCTGCTTCTAGTCATGGTGCACAGGCTTCTCATTGCGGTGGTTTCTCTCGTTGCGGAAGCTTCTCTCATTGTGGAACACAGGCTCCGGGCGCACGGGCTCCAGTAGTTGCCCCGTGACATGTGGAATCTTCCGAGACCAGGAATCAAACCCGTGTACCCTGCATTGGCAGGCAGATTCTTAACCACTGGACCACCAGGGAAGTCCCAGAACCTGGATTTTAGTAAGTTCCCCAGGTGTTTCTGGGCACACTCTGTATGAAGGGCTGCCTCAGCTCCAGGATGGGGGTTTCCCTCTGTGGGATGCACTCACGGCTCGAGCAGGCACATCCATTGATCTTTAGGAGGCGTAAAGGTGAACATTCACTATTTTAACAGCTAACTTAACTGTCCATTTATAGCAAATGATGCATTATTTACAGAAATGGCAGATGGACATGAATTGGTGTGTTTTAAAAAATGAGTCGACTTAAAGGAAATACTCACTGAGTAATAGCAAGGGGTGTTCAGACAGGATGATGCCTTCCGAGAGGGGATGAGTATGACTGTTTCCAGAAGTGCTGATCCCGGGCAGGCCCTCACATGGGTTGCAGCGAGGAGACGGTGGCAGAGAGAGAGAGCCGGGAACTTGCCAGTGAGACTGTGATGACAGAGGCAGGACTGGAGCCCAGGGCCGCATCCAGCTCTTGGGCCAGCCCTGCAGATGAGAAAGGACCAGGGGTGGCTAAGATGCTGAACAGGGGTGTCAGACTGGAGTTCAGCCTGAGAAGAAGAAGCAGGGTGGGGAAGCCTGAGCCAGACACCAAGGAACAAAGGAGAGAGGAATGGATTCGAACCAGCCTCTTTAGAGAGTCCCTGGATAGGAGGCAGAGGACAGGCCAGTTAACAGCTACAGGAATAAACAAGGAGGCAGGACCTCTCAAGAGTTCTCCAGAAGCACCTGAATGAGGGCGGCTCTCTTAGCATCCCCACTTCACCACTGGGGTCAAGGCAATACCCACTGGCTCCGTTTCAAACACCACTAAACCCTGCTTGGTCTAAAAGAAAGAAATCCTGCTGAGTGTTCAGTTGTTGGTGGGATGAGGGAGCAGGGCTGCACAAGCCCCGTCCAAAACACTCATGGTAAAGTCACCCCTCTGGGTGAAAAAACTGAGTAACCCCGTCAGAATTCAAGGAGAAGAGGGGAAGAACACGCCATCCTAGCTCCTCTCCAGGACGGGCATGATCACATATGACTCCTGCCCTTGCCTAGCAGAGTTCTGGGCTCTGGGTTAGGTCCAGATACAAACAGCAGGGTCTGGCTCAGGAGCACGGAAAAGTGTTAGTCACTCAGTCCTATCCAACTGTATGCAACCCCATGGACTGTAGTCCACCAGGCCCCTCTGTCCATGGGATTTCCCAGGCAAAAATACTGGAGTGGGTTGCCATTGCCTTCTCCAGGAGATCTTCCCAACCCAGGTATCAAATCCGGGTCTCTTGCATTGCAGATGGATTCTTTACTGTCTGAGCCACCGGGGAAGCCCCCAGGAGTGTGGAGACCTTAGAGTCTCCACACTCTAAAAATCCTTAGAGGCCCTTGGTTATGGGAAAGATCTGGGTGGTTTTTCTTTTAGCTCAATAAATTCCCTATTTGAGACCAGGATCAGCAGACAAGGTGAAGATCAGAGCTGTCAGCTCAGCCTGTCCCAGCAGGATTTTACCATGTATTTTACTATTTCAGTGGTGCCAGATCAGGCAAAAGTTCATGGAGAAGATAGGTTGTAAAGTCAAGCACCCTATTATGTTGTAATGGCAGACTTCATCTGGAGAATTCCTGATTTTAGTTGGTATAGGAGACTGATGGCTTTAATGGCCCCAACTGGACACACACATACACCTTGTATCCTTAGCCATTGTCACATGACTTTGCAGCTCCTGTCACCAAAGAGCTGGAGGTGATGTCTGTATCCGTAAGTCTGGGCTAGCCTGATGACTTGCGTTGGCCAGCAGAATGCAGTGGAAGTAACAGGTTGTCATTTTAGGGTAAAAGTCTCAAGAAGCCTCATACCTCTGTCACTGGCATGAGTGGACATCCAGGCTTGCCTGCTTAGAATAGAGACACCAGAAGCCAAACCCAAGTACCCCTAGTTTCCAAATTGCCACGGATGAGGTCATCCTAGATCAGCTGACAGCCAACCAACTCCAGACATAGGAGAGAACCCACCAAGAATACCAGAGCCTCCCGCCTCCCTGTATACCTGAGAGCAATAAGCAGTTATCTTGCACCTCTGAGGTTTTGTGGTTGTTTGTAATGCAGCATTATTGGGTAACAGACAATCAAAATGGTTAGTTCATTTGTTTTCATCTGATAATCTGTCATGAAGAGTTGTGGTCCCTAATGCTCCCTCATCTCAAGTATGGATTTCAAAGAAAACTTAGCCAAAAAGGAGTTGGAAGAAAAGCTATCTGTTGACTTCTGAATTTTAAATTAAGGCAAAGACACTTTCTCTTCATTCAGAGATACAATATGACCTAAAGAATCAATTTTACTTTCATGAAACTTTCTTAAATCAATTGGATTCCCAGCTCATCTTGCTTCCTCTCAAAAAACCTTATTAAAATTATAGTAGAGAGGTTTTAAAAGGATAAGAACCCCCCAAACAGGAAAGATGAAAGAGAAGACCGTAAACAAGAGGTTTCAAGAAAATTTTGGAAGATGAGAAACAGCTGAACATCTGATGAAATGACTTAGATTTCAGCTTTTTCTCTCTTCAAGTACCTATCAGGGCTAAGTGAGAAGCAGCAAGCTGATTTATATACTAGAACCCTAGGAAGTCTCGGAAATCAAACACTAGCATTCCTAAAGGCAAAGGTGCTGGAAGGGACTGAAAATTACAGATGTAATTAGAAACTATACTTAACCACAGTGAAGGAGAAAAGAGAATGGAAAGATAAAATAGGGGAGCCAGCATAGAAGAGAGGCCCCCGAATAAACAAATCAAAGCCACCAAGAGGACAGTGGAGGGCGGTCCAGGATGGGAGCTACACAGTGGACTTGGAGACCCCCTTCCAGATTGGAGCAGAGGGTCGAGTTCCAGAGAGGGTGTCTCCATTGGGGGAGGGGGGTGGATAGAACTGAACTACTATCTGATATGTCTGACCATATTTAGAGGAGTTTTACAAATTTTTTGGAAAATCTAGAGATAAATTAGGATTCCCTGGTAGCTCAGCTGGTAGAGAATCTACCTGCAATGCAGGAGATCCCAGTTCAAATCCTGAGTCAGGAAGATCAACTGGAGAAGGGACAGGCTGTCCAGTCCAGTATTCTTGGGCTTCCCTTGTGGCTCAGCTGGTAAAGAATCCACCTGCAATGATGGAGACCTGGGTAAGTTAGTCTGGGTAAATTAGAGATAAGTTACTGACAGAAATATAGAAAACCGAGCAAACGACAAAAAAGAAGCAATTATTAACCACAGAAAAAAATTAAAAAAGAAAACCTAATCATAGTACACTACCAGCTCAGCCACAAATAATATTCAAGTTTCAGGTTGTCATAATTGTATAAATGTCGAATACTGATGTATTATCAAAGTTTGTGATAGACAGAACTGTATTGGGAGAGTGTGAGAAGAAAATGTGTGCATGTGTATGTGTCAGAAGGCTAAATTCTATCATGCAAAGCCAGTAATACTTAAAATGGAAAAGTCAGAAAATATAGGTATAATCATATTATTTTAAAATATGGAGATAAAAATACAGAGAAAAGAGTTGAAGTGATTGCCTCAAGAAAGCAAGACTGAAGATGTAGAATGGGAACAGCTTTCTTCTGCTAGAAGCCCTGTCATAGCAGTTAGCTTTTTGAACAATGTATTGAGTTGGCCAAAAAGTTCATTCAAGTATTTCCACAGGATGTTATGAAAAATCCAAAAAAACTTTTTGGCCTACCCAATATTTAGGTATTACTGCAATAAAATTTTAAATTAAATTTTTTAAAAACCAATCGAAGACCACATGTATTAAAATTACAGATTATAATATACATTCATTAAGCAAACATTTGATAGTCACCTACAGAAACATCAGAGCAGGACATATCCCCCACTTCCTGAGCTAAGCGCCTAGTAGGGAAAACAGGCCTACTAAGTGTCTGTGACTCTATGGTACATGTAAGGACACGACGTCACAGTGGCAACGATTGGGAAAGCTTTGTAGATTTCATCAGTTGTTCATCTGTTTCCTATCTTCTAAAGTTTTCGTGAAATCTCTTGTTTGCTCTTTTCTCTTTCATCTTCCCCATTTGGGGGGCTCTTATCTTTTGAAAATCCCTCTATTGTAATTTTAATAAGGTTTTTGAGAGGGAGCAGAGATGAGCTAGAAATCCAAGCTAATTCTGGGTGTTCTTCTTCTACTGTTCTGCTTCTCAACCAAAAAAAAAAACCTTAAAATCTCTTTACTGCTGTATCACCTCCTTAACACGGTTTGCCCAGAAGAAGGGCTGATATCCATCATCATCATAGCATATCAGCACAATGAAGGGAAGGCCCTCCCCATCTCTAAGATGTGCAGAAGTAGAGCTGGAGCAAGCTTCTGGGCACAGAGAGGTATCCAGGCTGAGCCCCAAAGGTCAGTAGATATTTCTCAAAAGGTCTAGGAACAGGTGAGTCGGGGGACACTGCCTGGTGAGAGACTGGACCCACAGACCTCAGGGGCCTCCATGGATGGGAGGGTCAGCACAGGCCACACAGAGCAGCCTGCCCTCTGCCATCCCTGACAGTTTCTGAGAGACCGCCGGCAGAAGCAGCAGCTCCTGACCACCAGCCCTGACCGGGACAGCAGCAGGTCAGATTCAACATCCTAAAGCTGTCCTGTTGTTCACTTCAAAATCAGACATCCTCCAATTGATCCCTCCTGGGGAGCTGTCAGGCCAGCTGCTTCCTGACGGCACCAAGGGAGGGGAAGCAATTCATCTGCTGGGTCTGACTGTGGCTAAATGAGACTGAAGGCAGAGGGGGCACCTTCTGCCAGAGACCGTTCACTCGGGGCAGCTATGAAGAACCTCAGAGAGGATAACGGGAAGAGAATGCATCGAAGGAAGGGAAATCCTCAAAGCAATCCTTCCTCACTTCACCATGGAGAAACCCAGGCACAGAGATGGGAATCAACTTACTCAAGGTCACACTGTAGTTTAGGGGAAGACTCTGACTTAGGGTGATAAAACCCAGCTTTTCTAGAATGCTTGTGGTGTGCTAAACCTTTATCTACATATACTCCCCAGAACCTGTGAGATAAGAATCCTTGTATACTATATGAGGATTTCCATTTTACAAATTAAGAAACTGAGGCTCAGAGACTTTCCTGGTGGTCCAGTGGTTGAGAATCCGCCTCCCAATGCAGGGGACGTGGGTTCAATCCTTGGTGGGGGGAGCTAAGACCCCCCATGCTGCCGGGCAACTAAGCCCATGCCACGACTACGGAGCCCACACAGCGTAGCTGCTGAGCCCATGCTCCACAACAAGAGAGGCCCAAAGGCTGCAACGAAGACCCTGTGTGCCACAGCGAAGACCCGGGGCAGCCAAAATCAGAAAATAAAGTAAAAATATAAACAATAACCTAGGAAAATAAACTTTCCATTAAAAAGAGAAAGAAAGAAACTGAGGCTTAGATGTTGAATTAAGTAGTCCAAATCAACTCGTACATGAGAAAGCTGGGACTTGAACTCCATATGACCATTCCAATCTAATTCCTCACTGTGGATCTTAACCATTGGACATACTACCTCTTGGAGTTAGAATCAAGGTCCCTTATTGAAAACGAGGGCCCAGCCTGCTGCCCCCTAATGCACAATCATGCCCAAACTCTGCTTGTTTATGCCAGTGCCCTCCTGCTCTGACGAGTATGTTTTCCCCTCCACCTCTGTCTCTCTTCCCCTTGAGTGTCTGTCTCCATCTCTGTCTCTGTCTCTGCATCTCTGTTTCTCTGTGTAAATGTCAGTGCCTATCTTTGTTCTGTGTGTTCCTATCTCTGGGTATGTATGTGTATCTGTCTGTCTCTCTCTCCCACTGAATAGCTGAGAAACAGAATTCCACAGTGGATGGATGGATGGACGGATGGATGTATGGATGGATGAGGGACCGCATCCATCCACAAACAGAAGACATGGTAATGAGCAAGCACATCCCAACCTGAGCATCGCTGGCAGTTAAGTCTCTCAGAGCCATTGATCTGCCTCCCCATCTAATGCCCTCCCTCCCCAAGGCCTGTGCATTCCATTTCCGTCTTAACCCAAAGCTGCTTCCCTAGGGTTTGGTGGCTTGTATCTAGTTTTATTGTTGATACAGATCTTTATCTGCCTTGGGCTTATAACTGACATTTAAATTACTCTGCAAACAACGAATCAATATTTATGGATTCTCGGGCCAATGTATTTGCCAAACCTGATGTCCCATGTTTCTCCCAGGCCATGAGTCAAGGTCAAGACTTTGTCTAATTAGAAATGGGGGAACTGGGTCTGCCTCTAAGCAAAGGTCTCAAATTAGAATACACCAAAGCAGCTCCCCATTGGAAAGTCAATTCACTTCACAAACACTGGGCATTTCCTGTGTGTGCAAAGCACCATGTTAAACCTCAAGGAGAGACCAGAATGAATAAATCAGATCCCCAGCCTTGAGAGGTTCTCACACTAGGAGGAGACAGAGGCACACACAGGTTACTACAAGAAGACTGCACCCAGGGTTGCAGCAGAGATCCAAACACAGTCCGTGAAAGGAAAAAGTAATTCCAATAAGTGGAACTTCTTGGAGGACTCCCTGGAGGGGGAAGGGCATTCCAGGAGGGGAAAACAGCCAGCTAGGGTCAACAAGAACCAGAGGTACAGTACAGGTTTCAGAGCTGGAAGAAAAGGTTCACAGGAAAGAATCACAGAATGGTAACTGAAGGCCTGGTGCCTGGAAAACTCTGGAGACCTACCTGAGGCCTGTGGCTTTCCTTCTGCAGGTAACGGGGAGCAATCACAGGTCTCTGAGATAGGGAGGCACCCCAGTAGAGCTGAGCCTCTGGGAGCTCCCTAGGAGCATCAGGAAGCACGTGAATCAAAGCGAAGCAGGGCCTTAAACTGCAAGAATGGAGGTAGGATCTGTGAGATGCCCCATTGTGGAATCCAGCATCCCAGGGCCTCCTTCCCGAGGGCACGGCAGGATGGCTTGGCCATTTTTTTCTCACTCTTTTAAGCATGTCTCTCCTCCACCTTCAGAAAAACAAACACGAGACTGATGCTCCTGGGCCCTCTTTGGCGCCGTGAGTTATAGAGGTGGCCTTAATCGTAGAAGCTAAACCGTTTATCACCCCAGTGAATTTAAGCTCTGGTTCCAGGAAAACAGACAAGCAATAGCTTCTCCCTGCATCAGCACAGACACACGTTCCCAGGCAGTGATTTATCTGCCCAGCTGCCCCCACCGGCTCCACTGCAGAAACCCTGCCCCCAAGATAAAGCTTCCTGGTGGCATCACCCCCTGCATGGGGCATGGTCTGGGCACTTTGGCAGTGGGATGTGAGCTCCTGGAGTCTGGGGAGGTGGCCTTGGGATCGGAAGGAGCTACAGAGCACCAGTGAGGGGTCAGCAGGGCTGCTTCTCCACCAGGCTCTGTGGGGCACCGGAGTCCACGATGCACCCGGGGTCCACGAGCATGTTGTCAATCTTTTCAAAATCAGGAGAAATGAACATATTCATCTTTATAACACCACGGTCACAAAACATAATTTTCAGTAATTTTTTAATGGAGAGGTGGGGCCCATGAAGGCAAAAGGCCCAGAGCCCATGAAAGTCACACCATGGCCCTGCCACCCTGAGCTAGGCCCTGGGTTTCCATTCCCTGGCAGTGGAAATGGATAAAGTCAGGCAGAGCCCGGGGCAAATCCTACCTACATTACTCAGTGGCTCTAATTCCTGCTCTGTACCTCAGTTTCCTCATCTGTGAAATGGGCTGATGATCTGAACCTTGCAGACAGATTGAGAGGGCAGGAGATGCATGTGATGTCTAGCAGAGAGGCACTGGTACCTACAATTATTGCCCAAACTCAGTTTACATTCTCTTTTCCCTAGGAAGTCCTCTCAAGTCTTGCCTTCCCATGCCAGGCCTCCACATGGCCTCCCCCTAAACAACTGTGCTATGGGCCACAAAGAGGCCCCAGGAACCTCAGCATCTCTCTGAAGTTTTCAGCTGGACCACGCTCAGAAGCTGCTAACTGTGGAGAGGCTGTTCAGGTCAGGGCATTGGTCACTGGCTTGAGGGCAGGGACCATTCCTTACACTTCATTCTGTCTCCCACAGCAGTAGGCACGGGGCCATACCTAGGAGGGCTCTCTGAACACTAATTGGTTGAGGATCCTTGTAGTTTTCTCTTATTACTTCCACTCTAAACTCTAACAATTGATGTTCATCGGTTCACTCAACTTCATCCTCATGGCTGTACATGCAGGCCTGCCCAAATTGCTTAACCTGCCTCATACCACTCTCTCCTCCTCCTGGCCACACGAAAACCTCAGGATTCTTGCACATGCTGTCTGCTCCAGCCAGACACAAACCCCAGGACCCTTGCACATGCTGATGCTGTCTACTCCTCCAGGAATCCTCTTCTGCCCACAGTCTGCATGTCAGATTTCTCATTCATTCTTCAGGTATCATTTAGACATCACCTCCACAGGCAGGCCTTCCCTGACCACCTCCCTAAAACGGATTCTTCCATTGTTTCTTTTAGCTCTGAGCCTAACTTCTCCTCGTGCTTAACCCAAATATCTTGTCTCCTATCTCTCTCAATACATATAAATTGCTTGAGAGTAAAACACTTGGCCAATTCAACTCATTCCTGTGTTATACAATACCTAGCACAGTGCTGGACTCTGAAGAATGCTTGCAAATGAATGACTGAGTGGATGGATAGATTAATTATCTCATTAGGAAGTATTGGGTGCTCACTGTATACTGGGCAGGCACTGAGGGGCCAGCGGAAGTAGCTGTGACTCAGCAAGGTGACTCTCACAGCCTGGAGTGGCCAGGTGTGGCGGAAAGAGCAGAGCCTCCCTGTGGGAGACTCAAATGACACCCAGACAACTCACTTAACGGAGCTGATGATCCCCCAGTGGGGGACACAAGACATCTTTAGCACCTAACACAGGCCTTCCATGCATGGAATGAAACACTGGGATTCCCATTAAACTTTACTAGAGTCTTAGCCTGGTAGGATTATCACATTCTTTTTTGAAAGAATTTGGTTTCACTCATTCAGACAACAAATATGCATTAAGCTCCTCCAATGTGCCAGATACTGTGGTTAGGTGGAATGTCCAGTGATGAACAAAAGCAGTCACTGTGTGCGGAGTGAAGAATAGAGAAGGACACATGAGCTAAAAAATATATATTTTTAATAATTAAAGTGGCACAGTGGTAAAGAATCCTCCTGTCAAAGCACGACATGCAGGAGATGCAGGTTAGATCCTTGGGCCGGGAAGATCCCTTGGAGTAGGAAATGACAATGTTGCAGGAAGGGCGACCCCTTCCAGGGCCCAAGAGTGGGCTCTTATCTAACACTAGGAAATGAATTGTCCGAGAAGACGTATGCGCAGACAAAGCAAGAGATTATATTGCACAGGGGCCCCTGGGTGGAGAGCAGTAGGGTGAGAGAACCCAGGAGAACAGCTCAGCTATGTGGCTCCCCATCTCAGGTTTTCCGGCGGTGGGATTAGTTGCCGGGTTGTCTCTGTCCGACCATTCTGACTCAGGTGCACACATTGCTGAGACAAGGTGGATGCCAGTGAGGAGGATTCTGGGATGTGGTCTCACACAGGGTGTCTCCTTTTGACCTTTCCCAAACTCTTGCGCTGGGTGGTGGCTTATTAGCTCCGTATTCCTTACCAGGACCTCCTGTCGTAAAACGACTCATGCAAATGGTTGCTATGGTGCCTGGCCAGGGTGGGCGGTTTCAGTCAGTGTGCTTCCCCTAACATCAACCCACTCCAGTATTTTTGCCTGGAGAATCCCATGGACTCTCTCCCATGGAGGAGCCTGGCAGACGACAGCTCATGGGGTCGCAAATTGTTGGACACGACTGAGCAACTGAGCACATATGCACAAAGTAGGGCCAGACATCTAGAACATCAGTTCTAGAAGGATCTCAGACATTCAACTAGTACGCTTCAGAACCGCCTGGAGGGCCTGTGACCCTCTGGGTTACTGCTCGCCCAGTACTTCCCGCCTGAGATCACTAGACCACCAGGCGGTGTAAAAAGAGGGGGGTGTCTGACAGCAGGGGCAGAGGACACATCAGAGGCATCTACATGCCCCACTTCAGTGAGGACAGATTTTTGAGAAGGAGTTACTGCCTTGGGGGCCAGGGGTGCTCTCCATCCTCCCACCCAGCCCAGAGTTCTGCCAGCATGCAGGTGGGGTGCCAGGAGCTTCAGTACCTCTGCCCACAGCATCCGCTCCCTCGGGGCACACACAGACCAGGGAGAGGGTCTTGTCCTGCTTCTCAGAGACAAATGTTGCCGTAGTCCACTACCACCTGATGCTAAGAGCCGACTCATTGGAAAAACCCTGATGCTGGGAAAGACTGAGAGCAGGCAACAGGGGATGAGATTGATGGATGACATCATCGACTCAGTGGACATGAATCTGAACAAACTCCAGGAGATGGTGAAGGACAGGGAAGCCTGGCCTGCTGCAGTGCATGGGGTTGCAGGGCCAGACACAACTGAGCGGCTGAATGACAACAGTCCACTGCACCTCTACTGTGCATGTGCAGTCATATACATGTGAGTGCAAATGTGTGTCTGTGAATGTGTGCAAAGGCGTCTGAGTGTGACTGCACATGGAGGCGCACAGATACGATAGTGAGCATGCGAATGTGCGTGCGTGTGGCTGAGTGTGTGTGAGTAGATCTGGATGGATGCGTGTGACCATTTGTGCGCTCAAGGCAGCGCACGTGAGTGTGCGCCTGGCTCCGGCCCAGCTGGGCCCCGCCCTCGCTCGCTCCCTCCTCCCAGGAAGGAAGCTGCAGGGAAGGGGCCAGATGGTCTCCTCTGACCTGCTATTTATCATCCCGGCAAAAGCTTATTCAGTTTAATGCTCTTCGGCAATTCATTTAAGGGCTCTGTTTGTTTCTGCTGATGAGGACTGTTAATTTGCACAGCGGTCTCATTAGGCCTAAACCACCAATTAATTCCTTTTGTTCTCATTAAATGGCTGATTCCTAAACATTTCGTGGACAACAATGGGCCGCCCTGGCCCAGCCGCAGCTGAGAGGGCGGGGGAGCAGGTACGATGGGGACTCTCCTGAGCCCCCACGGCCCTGAGGCCCTGACACAGCCACCCGGGGCCACCCCGGCTGAGGTCTGTAAACCCCTGGGTCCTGCCACCCACGCACCGGGCCGCAAATCAGGGCCTCAAAGCCCAGCGCCTGGAAGGGTCGGGCAAGCCAGGCTGAGCAGGAGCCTTTGTCTGCTGGAGGTGCCAGCTGGCTCCTTCACCGTCTGGAGTCCAGTGGGGTGCAGAAGTAGGTGGGGTGGGAGGGTGGTGTCCCCGCTACACAGAGATGCACTTGAGACCCCGATGCACCAGCAAGATCACCCCCCACCACCCGCTTCAGGGGAATCTGTTTCCTCCCTGGAAAAGAAGGGCACTGGGCTACCAGCAGGGTGTTTGTTTCCAAAGACTCTGAGCCTTTTTGTATTCAAATACAGCCTCTCACAGGGGCCCAGGACAGAAGCGCTTCTCTAGCTGGAGTCCCACCCCACGGTAGGCCGCCCCTTCGCAAGGCTCCCCCATCTCTCCTCTCCATGTCACCCCCTCCTCTTCAGCTCACCCCTCCCCAACCCACCCCACGAAGCCTGCCGGGTGCCCAGGGTGGAGGCCTCTGGACTCGCTGTTCTCTGAGAGTTCAAGCGCCACATTTTTAAGGAGCTTAAATGGCCTGGGTCTCTGCTCCTGCTCTCCTCTGTTCTGGCAGCTGTGTGACCGCCAACCCTGCAGGGTCACAGGGGGCTGGTGAAGGAGAAGAGGCACAGCAAGGCCATGGAAAGTCCCAAGAAGGCACAGCCGGTTTACACCAGAGTTTGAGTCCCCACTCTACCACTGCCTAGCCATCATTTGGCCTCATCTGTGAAATGGGTATAACATAAGCACCCCCCCCCCTCCCGGCGATGGAGATAGGATGACAGGAGTCAGTATTGGAGTTCCTGGCACACAGCAATTGGCCCCAGAAAATGTCAGATAATAGCTAATCCTGATTCCTATTAACTGGACAATGACTTATCTGCCTTGCTTCCTCTTCCAGCCTCACTCCCCTCCTCCCTGCTCCCCACACTCCCTCACTCACCTCCTCGATCAGATCATTCCCGCTGCCAGGCTGCTCCCAGCTCCCCAACCCTAGGGCTTGTCTAAGTCAGCTCTTTGCACACACACTGTCTTCATCTCCACATAGGGTTACCAGATTTAGCAAATAAAAATGTAGAATGATATATTTGAATTTCAGAGAGACGACAAATAATCTTTTTGTTGTGATTCTTTGAGACCCCGACTCTTCGCAACCCCATGGACTCTACAGTCCATGGAATTCTCCAGGCCAGAATACTGGAGTGGGTAGCCTTTCCCTTCTCCAGGGGATCTTCCCAACCCAGGGATCGAAGCCAGGTCTCCCGCATTGCAGGCAGATTCTTTACCAGCTGAGCCACCAGGGAACCCCAAGAATGCTGGAGTGGGTAGCCTATCGCTTCTCCAGCGAATCTTCCCGACCCAGGAATCAAACTGGGGTCTCCTGCATTGCAGACGGATTCTTTACCCACTGAGCTATCAGAGAAGCCCCAATCTTTTAGTACACATAAGTTTCAAATATCATATGGGTTGTACTTACTCTAAAATGATTAGTTGTTTATCTAAAATGAAAATGTAACTGGGCATCTTGTATTTTAATCTGGCTTATTGCATGTCTAGTGAACTACCCCCAACCCATGTCTAGTGAACTTCTACTCATTCTTCCAGACTCAAATCAAGCACCACTTCCTCTAGAAAGCCCTCCCTGATCCCCAGTTAATGTAGCTGCCCCCTCTCCCCCGTCAGTGCTCTCATAGCTCCGTGGGGTGGATGACCTCAACCCAGCTCTGATCACACTTTTCACAATGTTTTGTGATCAGTAATGCACATATCCATCCCTCCTGCTATCTTATGAATCCCTTGCAGTGGTGGGGAGGGTATTTCATCTAGAATGCCCTTTTCCAAACCTGCTCCTCACTATCTCCTCCCTCCCCAATGAGCACTGTACTCAGATGAGGAACTCTTTCTTATCCCCACCAGCAGACAAGGGAGAGCAGGCAGGAGGTGGGACTGGGACAGACAGGCAGCTGCCACCCAACACGTCTGTTCTCCCGTTGCCTTAGTAACAAATCCCTGGGGCAACCTTGCATCCAGCTTTAAGACACTTCCCAGCCTCCTTTGCAGCTAGGTAAGGCCATTCATTGGGCTTCCCTGGTGGCTCAGATAGTAAAGAATCTGCCTGTAATGTAGGAGACCCGGGTTCAATCCCTGGGGTGGGAAGATCCCCTAGAGAAAAGAATGGCTACCCACTCCAGTATTTTTACCTGGAGAATTCCACGGACAGAGGAGTCTGGCTGGCTAGAGTCCATGGTCTCACAAAGAATTGGACGTGACTGAGCGTCTAACACTTTTACTTTTCACTTTTCAAGGCCGCGCACTAAGTGATGGCCAATAAGAGTTGTTTAGGACTTCCAGGAGAGCTGGGAGATGGTGACTTTGTCCTTTTCCTTTGCTCTTTTCTGCTGCATGGAATGCAGATGTGCTAACTGGAGCTTTACTATTCTGGACAGCAAAGACATCTCCCTTTGACACAGAGAATGGTACTGTATCTCTTCCAAACCTATGCACTATAAAACATCCATAAAAAACATGTTCTGAGAACAAAAGCTGCCTGTGGCTCTGCTTATAAGATGCCTGAATACACAGGAGGCCTACAGAACACTGTCTTACAGTGTGGCAACCTCTCCACGGTGTGGACAACCTGCTCATCTGTGAATATATGGTTCCTGATTGGGCTTTAAGGAAACTAGGAATAATTCAAGAAAGCCCCATTGCAACTCTATTGACACTCCCTGGCTCACCGTAGCATCACTACTGTTACCTGCCTGACATTCCCCTCTTTCTGGCAACAGTATCCTCACTTCTTTGGGGAGCTCCCTCCCTCTCACCTGCTCACCAGTGAGGCTGTGAAAGGGGCCACCCTCCAGAGCACCCACCCCAGCCACAGATGCCAACATGGGACTCAAGCTGGGCCAAGTGAGCCCTTCTCAAGGGTCTTTCAACTTGGGACAAAGCTAGAAAGCTCTGGATGGGAGTCACGGGCAGTCAGGATGCTCCGTGTTGCAGAGAAAACTGGCAGAGGAACTAACGCTGACATGAGACGTGATACAAGCGGAGTTCATATGGGTGGTAGTGGTCTGCTGCCTGGGAGCCCACTACCTTGTTCCTTCTGTAGGTCAGTCTCTCAAGTCAGTGAAACCCTTCTTCTGCCCAGCTAGTTTGAAATGGATTGTCAGGAACCATAGCTTGGAATCCAAACGACAACTTCCCCAGTTGGGAGACCTAAGACCAATGGGCCTCTTCTGTGTCCACTCTGTATCAGCCTTTGGGAGAAGGAAAAGCAACACCCAACAGCCCACCCACCTGGACCATCCACACACAACGCCATAGAGACCCCACCAGTGGAGGGTGTGCCTCAGAACACACGGTTAAAAGATCAGAAAGCCGCCAACCCTTCTCCATCCCACGGCTAGACTGAGCCAGCAGAGGGAAGCAGGAAGCAAAGCCTCAGCTGACCTTTGCTACCTGCTGGCGTGTGAACAATCTCCACCCGAGCCCCATCAAAGCTGCCCCGGAAGGCAGGTGCCGCCTGCCCTCGCCACATTATTAGAATTCATTTCCATATGTTCGTTTCGTCTCCTCTCCAGGATAATTGTTCTTCTGGGGCTCAGGGTGTGGGAGAGCAGGAGGTGCACTCCTGTTTATCAACTTACTAAATGCTTGCTTTAAATTAAAACCCACACCACATGCTGGTTCATCCGGGAATAATACGAAGACCGACTGTTTCCCTGCCTTCTGCTCTCAGTGCCGGTTTGATTTACACCTGCTCTTCTCACTTGGGGACATCCCTTCTGGAATCACCCAGCAACAACCTAGTTCCTACAGCTCCCAATCCATTCTTCCCCTCTTCAGCAGAAGAGGACGCACGGACGGGATGGAGCCTTCGAGCCCTCTACCCTGGCAGCCCGCTCTGTTCAAACGGTGGGTCTGTTTCTATCAGTCAACAAGCCATTATTGTACCTTCTCTGTGCCAGGCTTAGTGCTAAACCCTTCACATACATTATCTCATCTCATCTGATCTAATCTTCCTAACAAACCTCAGAGAGGTATGATCATCCCTTTCCCAGAGGAGAAAGCAGAGGTTCGGAGGGAGAAGCAGAATGACCCAGGCAAGGTCAGACAGCTGCCAGGCAGTGGAACCAGCACTCCTGCCCAGGACTGTCTCACTTTAAAGCCGCACCCACCACACAGCTTGCTGTTTAGTCACTCAGTAATGTCTAACTGTTTGCCACCCCATGGACTGCAGCACGCCAGGCTTCCCTGTCCTTCGCTATCTCCAGGAGCCTGCTCAAACTCATGTCTGTTGAGTCAATGATGCCACTTAACCTTCTCATCCTCTCCCGTCCCCTTCTCCTCCTGCCCTCAATCTTTCCCAGCATTAGAGTCTTTTCCAGCAAATCAGCTCTTTGCATCAGTTGGCCAAAGTATTGGAGCTTCAGTTTCAGCATCAGTCCTTCCAGTGAATATTCAGGGTTGATTTCCTTTAGGATGGACTGATTTGATCTCCTTGCTGTCTGCATAGCTATTTATCATCAATCTAGTTTCCATTATCCAACTGCTCCCCTCCTGACCTGTGGCCACTAGGACCAGATCACAGTTGTTTTGTATGCATATTGGATTCACCCTGCTGGCCACTCATCTAGCAGGGTTTGATCAACAGGAAGAAGGATTCAGCTTCTGCCCCAATCTGCCTTCCATTGACTGAAATGTGCCCATTAATCCCTTGGGTTAAGGTATGTGGTCCCTAGATATCCCCCTTTAAATGTGCATCTTCCCAATGTATTAGTTATCTATTGCTGCCAAACAAACAAGCCCAAAACTCGGTGGCTTTAAACGACCACCCTTCTGTTTGCTCACTAATCTGAGGGTCAGAGATTTGAGCTGGACCTTTCTGGGCAGGACTTCTGCTGGTTTCATCTGGCCTTGCTCACACAGCCACACTCATCTGGTGGCTGTCTGGGGCTGGACGATATAAGATGACCTTGAAGTGGTGGCTGGCACAGGTGGTTGCTTGGAGCTCTAAGCAGGTGACAGTGGAAGCTGTAAGATCTCTTGAGACCTATACTCAGAAATGCCATAATATCACTTCCATTGTATTTGGTTGGTCAAAGAAGCCACAGGGGTGAAGAAATAGATTCCCCTTCTTGATGGGGTAAAGGGACACACACACAGAGATGGGAGAAATTTGTGGACATTTGTTTGCAATCTGCCACACTTGGGAAGGTTAGTGAATTAAGGTGCCTCTAAGCCAGGTTTTCTCCATCTGGTACTACTGATGTATTGGGACAGGTAACTCAGATGATTCTTTTATGGAGGGCTGTGCTGTACATTCGGAGAAGGCAATGGCACCCCACTCCAGTACTCTTGCTTGGAAAATCCCACGGACGGAGGAGCCTGGTGGGCTACAGTCCATGGGGTTGCTAAGAGTCGGACACGACTGAGCGACTTCACTTTCACTTCTCATTTTCATGCATTGGAGAAGGAAATGGCAACCCACTCCAGTGTCCTTGCCTGGAGAATCCCAGGGACGGGGGAGCCTGGTGGGCTGCCGTCTATGGAGTCGCACAGAGTCGGACACGACTGAAGCGACTTAGCAGCAGCAGTGCTGTCCATTGCAGGATGTTTAGCAGCATCGCTGGCCTCTGCCTACCAGATACCAAGAGCACCATCCCCAGCCCCCACCCAGCTGTGACAACTAAAATGTCTGCAAACGCTGTCCAATGTCACCTTGAGGGCAAAGTCCACTGCTCAAAACCGAGGGCCCCCAAGAGGCTGATCCTAGAACTCCTCTTAGCAGGCCCCTCTGGCTCCTGTGATCCAGTTCTCAGTGCTGAGCAGCTGAGAGAAGTGGCGCTTGGAGAGTGGGAAGCAGGAGGTACAATTTGGGAGCCCAGCCCCACCTTCGCCAGCCCTGCTCAGCATGGGCGCTCCTAGTCGGGCCAGGGTCACCAGAGCGTGGTCAGTCCCGCCAGCCCACGGCAGGCAGCGCAGTCCTGCTGGTGGCTCTGACTCCAGCCTGTGTCCTTGGTCCCCATGTGCTCACTGGGCTGTGGCCTTTCCTCGGCCACCCTCCTGGCTCACTTGGCAAGACCAGAGCTCATCTAGCCGGAAGGACTGGACCTCACACTTGCCTGGCTCCTGCCAGCTCCCTCCCAAGGCGGGAGATGCTTTCTAAGTGGATAGACTACTGGAACCACAGACCTGTAGCCCATCCAGCCTGAGCAGCACCGTCACCTGAGATACCCCAGCAGATCTCCAGGCACACGCAGCCAGCTACACGTACTTTCACACTGTACCCAGGATCTGACCACCTCGCGCTCTGCCTGCTGCTACCACCCTAGACCCGCCACTGGCACGTCTCACCTTTGTGGTCCTTCCCCGGGTCTCCTATTCTACCCTGGCCCCAACAGTCCAGGCTCCGCCTAGCAGCTGTGTGATCCTATTAAAACACAGGTGCAATCCTGGTGTGGCTCTGCTTGAATCTCCTACGGCTCCCGTGTTCTCAGAGGCAAAGCCCAGGTCTTTGCTGGATGCAGCCTACGAGACCCTATGGGGTCTGGCCCCTGCTGCTCTCAGCCTCATCTCTCACCGCTCTCTGTCTTGCTCACTCTGCTCTAGCCATGCTGTTCACTGCTGCTCCCGAGACACACTCCTGCCTCGGGGCCTTTGCACTTGCCCCTTTGTCTAGCGAGCGCTTCCTCTGCACATTCACAGGCTTTCCCTTCATATCTTTCAGTTCTTTTCTCTAAGGGATCATTTCCAGGGCATCCTCTGGTCATCCATTCAAAAACATCAGCCCCATCACGCCTATTCCCTCTCTCTGCCTTATTCTCTCCAAGCACTAATCACATTCTAGCATGTGACCCATTTTACCTTATGTTGTTTATTGTCTATTTCCCGCACTCATTGACTCTGTGATGCTATGGACTGTAGCCATATCCTCTGTCCATGGGATTCTCCAGGCAAGTATACTAGAGTGGGTTGCCACGCCCTCCTCCAGGGGATCTTCCCATCCAGGGATGGAATCTGCATCTCTTATGTCTCCTGGCAGGCAGGTTCTTTACCACTAGTGCCACCTGGGAAACCCTTTACAATGTATACATATATCAAAACAATACACTGTATACCTTAAAAATTAATAAAATTAAATACATTCATTTTGTCAACCATACCTCAATAAGGCTGGGCAGAAAAAAATCTAATGTTGGTTGGGCCCTCAGCCAACCTTCAAGAAACATTGAGCTAAGATGTGTGGCTAATGCAGCTCTACAGTGGACTGAGTCATTCTCCCTGACCATGGAGGGTGGTCTCACACCAGAAAGGGTCCATATGGAGGCTTCCCAAGGAAGGCAAGGCTGGTGGCTGAGCTAAGATGAATGAGTCATTTGCTGTGCCCATCACACCTCCTCTCCAGGGAGCTTGGGACAAATAGATGGGCCCTGGGACACCTGGACCATTTAAACAAGAATGTTGGGCTTGTGGTCTGAAGAGGGATAGAGATCACCAGGATTTTATTCGGCTGTATCAGGAACTCAGTGATGACCACCATATGGGCCTGGGGCCTGGGGCCTGGGAAGGTGAAGAAACACAGCCAAGTTCCAGCACAAAGCAGGGCCGTATCTTCAGGACAGGTGGACACTATCATCAGAGGGTCCGTGTGTGGTCCCACGATCCAGCTCTACAGTCATGACTTCCTTTTAGATGCTTGCCAAAAATTCAGAAAAGCTCCTTTGGACAGTTCCCTCTGCTTTTTCTGCAAGGCACTAACCACGGAGTTATTTAATTAAAACCTTTTGTAATCAGTTGCTTAGTTGAAAGTGAAGGTCTGCTCACTCACAATCCATTCCCACCTCCTGCTCCAAGGGGTCCTTCCACAAGAACAAATGCCTACACGCACAGAATCTCTTGCAGCTAGGGTCCCATGCTGACCTGGGTTCTACCGATTGATGTATTCATCTGAAACTCAAATTCAGAACCAAGGCAAGAGAGGAGAGAGACAATCATGAGGCTCCTATTTTGTAGAAGAGGCATCAGTGTTCTAGAACATGCGACACTGACAGAAGCTGCCCAGATGTGGCCTGAATGGGACATTCTTGGGGGCCTAGGAGCTCAGCCTAGTTAATGCCTGTTTCCCCGACCTCACAGCAGTTCTAAAAGCCACTTTAATAATACATTTTTAATAAAACAAAATAAAAACAATAAAAATAAAACTAAAAACAAAAGTTTGTATATATAGATAGATAGATATAGGCTACTTAATACCCTGCATTAAGTCCCTTTCTACATAAATAGCTAGAGAAGATTCAATTCCTGGAAGGTGAACCCTGATTGATTCAGTCATCCAATGCCAGAGTCTCCATGAAGACAGTCCACAGCTGTCTTGTCCACCACTGAATCTCCAATCTCCATCTGGAACCTGGAATATAGTAGGTGCTCAGGAAATACTCATGATGGACTGACTAGATGAATGCATTTCCAGGCTACCTTACAGTTGCTCAGTGAAGTCCAGAGAAGGGGGATGTCGCTATGGGGGGTCCAACTTTCCATCCAGTGACAGCCTCCAGGGTCTAAATGGGACAGCTTGGCAACCAAGCCTTTCCACCTGCTGGCTTTGCCCCTTACTCACCCAGCATCATCTGCATGTATGAGATTGTTGATATTTCTCCAAGCAATCTTGATTCCAGCTTGTGATTCCCTTCACTTCATGGAAAATAGAAGTGGAAAGGGGGAAATAAAGTAAAACAGATTTTACTTTCTTGGGCTCCCAAATCACTGCAGACAGTGACTACAGCCATGAAATTAAAAGACACTCGCTCCTTGGAAGGAAAGCAATGATAAACCTAGACAGCGTATTAAAAAGCAGACACATTGCTTTGCTGACAAAGGTCCATACAGTCAAAGCTATGGTTTTTTCCAGTAATCATGTATGGATGTGAGAACCGGACCATAAAGAAGACTGAGTGCCAAATAATTGATTCCTTTGAATTATGGTGCTGGAGAAGACTCTTAAGAGTCCCTTGGACTGCAAGGAGATCAAACCAGTCAATTCTAAAGGAAATCAATCCAGAACATTCATTAGAAGGACTGATGCTGAAACTGAAGCTCCAATACTTTGGCCACCTGATGCGAAGAGCCAACTCATTGGAAAAGACCCTGATGCTGGGAAAGATTAAGGACAGGAGGAGAAGGGGACAACATAGGACAAGATGGTTAGGTGGTATCACCGACTCAATGGACATGACTTTGAGCAAACTCTGGGATATAGTGGAGGACAGAGGAGCCTGGTGTGCTGCAGTCCATGGGGTCACAAAGAGTCAGACATGACTGAGCAACTGAACAACAACCCTACCAAGCATCAGCCTCCTTATGAGAGCTAAAGGATAAGGAGTAAGGAAAGGAACCAATTCCTCTCCATCCCTGGTCCCTGCTCCTCCTGCCACCCATGAGTGATGGTTTGAAATGTTTGATTTCACCTCACCAAAAGTCTTCTTTCCACAGGGCCCCTAAACACTTTACAACAAAACAAACCCAGCTAGGATGGGTGCAAACTAGTTCTATTGATTTGCAATTAGAAGAATCAATTAGGAAAAATATTACAGCAGTTTCTAATCCCTGTCATTAAAAAAACCCCTCCACTTGGAAGGTTCTGAGTGGTCACATCCTTCCCTGGGCTTCAGAACTACTCTCTGTGCCGCTGTACTCAGAGACACAGCCTGGGAAACCTCAGCTTTCCCTCTGGAGCACTTCCTCTGGTCATCTAGAATGATAATAAAAGCCCGACTCTCTAGTCTGGCGCTCACCTGGTCCTCAGGCATGTCCCTTCATGCTTGCAAGATGCCTGCCACAGCTCCAAGTATGAGAGGTGTCCTGTACAATTCTTGTGTTCTCAGAATACTCTGGGCCAGAGTGTCCAGAGTGTCCAGAGGCAGGAAGCAAGAGGTCTCTTCTTGGCACAGGTTTTTACCAACAAGGTAGCCACTTTCAGAAGGCCCCACAGAGTCTCTGCCCTGAGGCCGGAACTATCATGGGGCCCCTTCTTACCCACCACTGGCAGCGGGCCTGAGAGCGACCCATACCACCCCTCGGGGCAGAGGCTCCCACTTTGCTCTGCCAGCAAGGATGGAGCAGAAGGGATGGGTACTGGGTAGGCCACTGGTGGGTGGTCCTCTGATTTCTGTGCCCCGGTGGGAAGAGCCTGTGACTGCTCATTTTCCCCAAGCCAAAAGTTGCTTAGGGAAGCCCACAGTCACACCCGGAGGCAGGCCAGAGTCCGCTCTTGGTCTCTGATCAGATCTCCTTCTCTTACATGAGGGAGCACAGTACTTCCAGGTGCAGGGGCAGGAAGTAAGCAACGCACCGCTCCCCCCCACCACTGCCCATCACACTTGACCCCCTGGATGGCATGAGTCACAAAGAAGAGAGGGTTACCCCAGATACAAACACACTTCTCCCAGACACCCCTAACAGGTGGAAAACACTTTTTGAGGAGCACTATAAATTCCTATTGTCCTAATGAAACGGCCTAACTTCCTTGCGTGGATGCCTCGCCCACCCTGCCTCCAGGCCCTGCCCACCATCCCTCTAGGCCCCGCCCACCCTGCCTCCAGCCCTCTCATGCCCTCTCAGGGAATGTGAACCTGCTTTGGCTCCAGCAAGTCGGACAGTGTAAACTGTCCCCTGGTACATTAACGTCCGCCCAAGCAGTCATTAACAGAGTCACAATCAATTTCTCCAGAATGATTGCTATTGCACAGGGAACTTAATGGAATCTCAGGGTCATTTGTCACTTAAAAAAAAAAAAGAAAAAGACGGGGAGTGGGGTGGGTAAATGGAAAGGAAGGAAAGCCCGCCCATAGCCAGCACAGGGCTGCTCCAACCACCCCTCTCATGGCGATCTCCAAGAACCTGTGATGGGAGCACGTGGTATTCTAGCTGGGTAATCACCCAGCAGAATGGAGACGGAGGCTTATTAGGCAAATAAAGCATGATGGATGTTTTATTTCAACAGTGGAATGGGGAGAAGAAGGGAGGCAGGGAGGGTCCTGCAGCAACAGCTGGATAAAGTGAGTCAGGAGGGGCCAGGTTCCCGGGTCTGGGCAAGGGGAGGGGGCACTGGGGACCCTAGGACCTAGCACCCTAGATGTAAGCAGCAGGAATTCTAGGTCCAGCTCACAGCAGTACCAGATCTTCTTTATTGAACAGGAAACCTTCCAATGATACTTTGGGCCCATATATATCTGTCCTAGGAGCTAAGACTTAAACCAGACCGGGGACAACACATGCTGAATACCTCTTGTTCCCCAAGAAAACCCCATGGGCTTATCCCCTCCCAGAAGGAGCCCTGCCCTGCCAGAGTACCCTTCTCTTCAGGAAGTGGGACAGCTCTGGGTTGCAGTGAGCTGCAGGGTGGGCATGGAGGCTGTGGCCATGGTCTTGGGCCAGCCAGGCTCCCCGCCAACTGCCTGGACAGCGGTAACTGAAGGCTGTGAGAGGCGAGCCCTCAGTAACATCTTGGGGTGGCCTCTACTGGGTGCTGGGGGTTGCTCACTGATGGCTGGAGGAGCCTGTTTCCCAAGGGCTCGGAGAGGCTGGCAGGAAGTCCTCTGCAGAGGGAAGCAGGTCAGTTCCAGCTGCCCTTGAGCACCAATCAGTCCCCGTGTCACCTCACTGAGTATGCCCCAACCCCCTGCCAAGTACCATGGCCATCTGAAAGGTGTCATTATCGTCATTGCACAGATGAGGAAACCGGGGCTCAGAGTTCCTTGGCAAGCGAGTCTGGGCAGAGGCAGACATGGGCCCTTGACTCTGTCTTGGGCACAGATGGCAGGGCCACCTTAGCAGGCTCCTGGCAGCAGTTCATGTTGAGTCCATCTTTTCCTTCCATGTCTCCTTTGGGAGATGTTGGCCCATCCAAGAGAAGGCTCCTGGGGCTTCTGCTCTCACGTGTGTTTGTTCATTCAGTAAACTTGAACCGGCCAAGTCCAAGTGCCTGGCATGTGCACTTAAAGTTGAGCCAGACACAGGCTCTCAGGGGTCTGACAGCCTGGGAGGGCTTCAGAGGGGACTGGTGTGGGAACTGCGATGGGAGGCAGGGACTTAGGGCTTGGCTCTGCCACTGAGGGTCTGTGGCATCCAGGACAAATTCTCTAACTCCTTGGAACCTCAATCCCTCTGTCTGTACAATGTTCACCTACTTCCCAGGATTATTGGAAGAATTGAAAAAGATCTCAGGGCCACAATCCCTTATCTTAATTCCTTGGGGCCAGATGTATTTCTGGATCCAGAATATTCTTTTTGGAATTTAGAAAGGGAAGATCGTGGAAATATCACATACTTCATATCACTCCAGCATGATCTGGGACAAGGCCCCGTAATCAAATGCATTAACATTTCTTCAGGAAAGCTAATGAATATTCACAGTCCATGGGTAAATAAAGACTAAAAATAGTTGCCAAATGAATCTTTAAAAAGCTCTTGGTGTTCAGAGTGTTTGGGAGCTTAGGCCTGTGGATGAAGGGTCTGGATAGTAATGATAGTTATAGTTATTATTTACTGAGCATTTGCTGATTAACATGGATTAACTCATGGAATCCTCATGGGAACTCCATGAGAGCAGGGACCATGATCATCCCTGTTTTACGGTCAAGTCTGACAGACCAGAGAGGTTGAGTCACTTGCTGTTAAATACACAGATGCAAAAGGGTAGGGCCAAGTTGGACCCAGGGAGTCAGGCTTCTGCATGTGTGTGTGTGTTTGCTCAGGCTAGAAATGAGCAACTAATTACAACAGATTACTAAGGGTAATCTGCCAGGAATACCCTGGCAGTCTAGTGGTTAAGACTCTGAGCTTTCACTGCAGAGGGTGTGGGTTCAATCCCTGGTCAGGGAACTAAGATGGCACAAACCATGTAGCATGGCCAAAAAATATAAGTAAATAAGTAATTTTTTTTTTAAATTGAGAAAGGTGGAGGAGCTGCTGGAGGACTTCAGACCACACTAACTGATCTTCCTGATGTGACAGGCTCTCCTATCCTCCTTCTATCTGGGCTGGGAATAAAGCCGTGTTTCCAGACCACCTATCCATTCTGCTTCACACACATTCACACACGCTCCCTCTCTCGCTCCCTCTTTCTCTGTCTCTGTTTCTCTTTGTCTCTCTGATCCCACCCTTTCCGCCTCCACCTTTCCAACCACCCCTTCCCCTGCTCCCTCCCTACCCCCCCCCAGAAAATATGCTCACCCAGACTAAGGTGTTAGGAAGGAAAGCAAGCCCATGACATGCACAGCACCTGGCCTCCTTTCTGCCTCTTCTCTCCCTCTGTGTGACACGTCCCCCTCCCCTGAGGCACCCGCCTGCATTCCCCAGGGATCAAAAGTGGGCGTGGCTATAAGGTGACCCCAGACAGCAAAGGCCCTCCTGGCTCCTGACCCATGCAGCCTCATGTCTGCCAGACCACATATACACAGATTGAGGTGCCGGAGACCCAGAGATCAGACCTTGACTCACACAGACCTGAGTTTAAATGATAGCTCCTCTCACTAGGCTGCTGACTGCTGACAGCCCCCTGAGGCCTTGAAAGAGTGGCAGATACCTCTCGGGAGTTGGGGCACATTCATGAGGTGGTGCTGGTGGTGAAGAATCTTCCTGCCAATGCAAGAGACCTGAGAGATACGAGTTCAATCCCTGGGTTGGGAAGATCCCCTGGAGGAGGGCATGACAACCCACTCTAGTATTCTTGCCTGGACAATCCCATGGACAGAGGAGCCTGGTGGACTACAGTCCCCGGGGTCACAAAGAGTTGAACATGACTGACCATACACACACACACACACAAGCTAACACGGTCAGCTGGAGCCTGAGTGTCCAGCTTTCCTCCCCAGGAGACTTCCTGCCAGCTCCTGTGAGCGCCAAGGAAACACGTTCCTCCAGCCTGAGCAACCCCGGGACCTCAGCCCAGGTCTTCACAGGATGATGCTCAGTCACTGTTGTGCCCAGCCAGCCACAGTCCCCATTCCCCTCCAGCTCACTGCAACCCAGAGCTGTCCCTGCTCCTGAAGTGAAGGGCACCCCAGGAAGACAGGACTCTCTCCCTAGGAGGAAATACCCCCGGGGGGATTTCTCTGGGCAATGAGGGGTGTCATTCAGCACGTGATGTCCCAATTTGGTCCGTACCGTCAAAGTGATGGTTTTCTCCAGTAATTATGTACAGATGTGACAGATGGACCATAAAGAAGGCTGAGCAACTAAGAATGATGCTTTTAAACTCTGGTGCTGGAGAAGACTCTTGAGAGTCCCTTGGACTGCAAGGAGATCCAACCAGTCCATCCTAAAGGAAATCAACCCAGAATATTCATTAGAAGGACCGATGCTGAAGCTGAAGCTCCAGTACTTTGGCCACCTGATGTGAAGAGCCGACTCATTGGAAAAGACCTGGCACTGGGAAAGATTGAAGGCAGGAGGAGAAAGGGGCAACAGAGGATGAGACGGTTGGATGGCATCACCAATTCAATGGACATGAATCTGAGCAAACTCTGGAGATAGTGAAGAACAGGGAAGCCTGGTGTGATGCAGTCCATGAGGTCACAAAGAGTCGGACACAACTTAGTGACTGAACAACCACCCCCTGAGACATGTGCAAGGCAGGCTCAGTAGTTCCCCGAGTCCTGACCTGTTAGCCCAGGGCCTCTTGGGCAGTGGCTCAGTGGTGCTCTTCAGAAAGCTGTGAGGCTGGCCTTGGGGACCAGCCATCACCCTCTCAAGTGACGGAGTGAGCTCAGGGCTGTGCGCCTGCAAGCTGTGGTCCCAGCCTTCTGTCTGCCAAGAGAAAATAGCTCTCTGGCAGGATGGTTGATGGTTCACAGTCCAGGTTGATGGTTCACAGTCCACAGTCAGGAGCCTGAGTGTGAATCACTTGAACAGCCTGAGTTCCACCACTTCCTTGCTGCATGACCTCGTTCATCACTCTGAACCTCTGTTTCTTATCAGTAAAATGGGGAGGATGAGTTCTCTTACTTCAGAGAGCTATTGGGAGGATTAAACAAGATCAACGATTGAACAGCAAAGATATATTGAGCCCCTACCATGTATCAGCGCTGAATGTTTTGAGTGGAGGGTTCGGCAAACAGACACAGCTCTGGCCTCCCTTGAAGCTTTTAGCCTTGTCGGTGAGTGGACAGTCAGGGTGCAGTATAACAAAATATGATGAAAAGAACTTGGCTTCATAAGTAAGAGCTTGTATTATCTACCTTTGGGGGTGTGGCTGTGCTTATTTCACATTCATTTATTAAAAGCATTGCTATATATCAGTATTCATTATTTATTTGTGGGCTGTTATGAAAGTTAAGTGCATCCAAGGTGGCCCTAGTGGTAAAGAACCCCTGCCTGCCAATGCAGAAGATGTAAGAGATGCAGGTTCAATCCCTGGGTCAGGAAGATGCCCTAGCAGAGGGCATGGCAATCCACTCCAATATTCTTGCCTGGAGAATCCCATGGACAGAGGACCCTGGCAGGCTATAGTCCATGGGGTCACACAGAGTTGGACACGACTGAAGTGACTTAGCATGCATGAGAGTTAAATGAGATTTTATATATAAATACATAATATAACCATATATTTTGTGTATGCAGAATCTCAATGAACCTTCATAAAAACCTCATGCATTAATATTTTCTCCATATCTCAGATGAGGACACTAAAGCTTAGAGAGGTAGAGAGACTTGCTGAAGGTCACACAGCATGTGGACCAGAGTGGAACAGAGACTCCAGTCCAAGTCAGCGTGCCCCAGAGCTGGTGTTCTTGGTCTGTAGGGACACTGTCTCCTCTTAGCTCCAAGGCCATGATGATGTGAAAGGGTTCTCTGCAAATTACAGAGTCTTGGACAAGTGTAAGGGGTTGTTATGGCTCCATTCCCTGAGTCACATCTGATCCCTTGAACACTAGGCAGATGAACCCAGTGTGGGAGCCAGGGAGATGAGCCACGTGGGAATTCTGGTGGAGGGATTAGTTTCTCTTGCCAGTGGGGGTCACCTAGCATATAGAGGTGGCATCCTCCCAGTTGGAGCTTCTTTAGGGTTTTTTAAAGCCACTTAGCCTCAGAAGAGCCATCCCCAGAGAAATTCATGTTGTCCACAGAATCGCCTTTAGCTGGTCACTCTCTCCATCATTGCAAGGCCAATTCCAATCCCAAAGAAGCCCCTAAACCCTAAATCTGCCATCTGGGAGGATGTATGAGCTTTAGCGAGAGACACACCTGGTTCTCAATCCCTGCTCAGCATTTCCCAGCTGTGTGACCTCAGGCAAGTCACCTAACCTCTCTGAGCTTTGGCTTCCTGGCCTGACAGGTGGTATAAATGTGTCTGCAGGGCTCTTCTCAGGATTGAAGGTAATGTCCCCCAAGCACCCAGGATGGTACCTTATACCATCAAGACTCAATAGATGGTAGGAGATAAAGTGGCTTGGGGCGAGGTGCCACCATATAGAAGCAGTGTCCCTCCTGGCTTATCTACTATGCATACTTGGAAGAAATGGGGATGACATTGAATCCAGCCAATTAGGAGGATTTCTCATAAAATTTTAATTCTTCAATTAAAAAAAAGTGCAAAATGACATAGGTGAAGTATTTTTAAACTGTAAATTAATGATCTATGGTTATAGCCATAATAATAATAATAGCTACCAATTATGGAATACAGAATCTGGACCAGGAGCTAAATACACAGTGCCCAGACCCACCCCTCTTCCAACACAGGGACTCAGGCATTTTGTAGGCCAGGAGAGCAGAGCTTAGTGAGGTCAGTGGTTTGCCCATCACCCCACTGACACCCTATGGCAAAGCTTCTCACTCCTGCGTTCTCTCTCCAATGACCAGGCATCTTCAAATACACTTACAACAAAAATCCAAAGAGCAAACAGAACAAGAACCGTCTCTCATTCAGTCTAACTCTCTCCAGTCCCAGTTTAAATAGAATTGAATCTTTCCTCTCCAGTCCTCTCTTTCCTCAAATTAGTTCTGCTTCTGTAGCCTCAGGCTCCTCCCTACAGCCCCTGAAGAAGGTCAGTAAAAGCTGCCGAGGTTTTTCTCCAGCATCTTTGTGAAGTCAGAAATCAATAGCCCAACTTCGCATGTATTCCCCTCAAGATCCCCCCTGACCCCAGATAGATATGCTCTCAGGGCACCCTTTAGAGTCTTCTCCAGTCTCCTCTTGTGCTCATGACTCCTCTTCAGGGACTAAAATAGACAAGACACTGCAGCTGGGGAGCACCTGAATTTGTGGATGCTGGAGCCAGGCTAGAGGTCCAGCCCTTGACTTGGTCCTTACGGTGTGACTGCAGGAGGGGTACTCAGTCTCTCTGTGCTTCAGCATCTCGTCTCATCTATAATATGAGGCTGATGATAGTAGCACTACCTTCCAGGATTTTTGTGAGACTAAACAAATGCAAAGCACTTAGAACAGTGCCTGGCACTTAGGAAGTACTTAGTTATTTCCCACGCCTTAAGTGTTTATTGTCACCCATGGCTACAATGATTTCCTCCCAATACCAAAGATGAGAGGCAGGGGAGCTCCCCTTGACAAGGCCAAGGACTTCCCTGGTGGCCTAGTGGATAGGGATCCACGTGCCAGTGCAGGGGCCACGGGTTCAATCCCTGGTCCAGGAGGACTCCACACACCACAGAGCAGCTAAGCCCAGGCACCGCAACTACTGAAGCCCACACACCTAGAGCCCATGCTCTGCAGTGAGAGGCCACTGCAATGAGAAGCCTGCGTGCCACAGCTAGAGAGTATCCCCCACTCCCCACGACTAGAGAAAGCCTGCATGCAGCTACGAAGACCCAGTGCAGCCAAACATGTTTTTTAAAAGCTCAAGTCTAAAAACTAACTAAATAAAAGCTAGACACATTACACTCTTTAAATGCATCAGCTCCTAAACGTGCCAAGCACAGTGAACGGGCTGTTGTAGGTTCTCAGTAAATGTCAGGCTCTCTGAGACCCAAGTTACTTTCTCACTCAATTAACTTAGAGCCCTTTTCCTTCTTGAAAAAACCATAATTCAATTAGAAACAGATTACTTCCTAGAAGAGAACATAAACAAAACATCCTCTGACATAAATCGTACCAATGGTTTCTTGGGTCAGTCTCCCATGGCAATAGAAATAAAAGCAAAAGTAAACAAACTTACAAGCTTTTGCACAACAAAGGAAACCAAAAACAAAATGAAAAGATAACCTATGGACTAGGAGAAATATTTGTAAATGATGTAATGACAAGGGATTAATTTACAAAATATATAAAGTTCATACAACTTAATAACAAAAAAGCAAATAATCCAATCAAAAAAGAAAAAATGAGCAGAAGACCTGAATAGACATTTCTTCAAAGAAGACCTACAGATGGTCAAGAGGCACATGAAAAGATACTCAATGTCTCTAGTTATTAGAGAAATACAAATCAAAACTACAATGAGATACCACCTCACACCAGTCAGAAGGGCCATCATTGAAAAAAATCTACAGATAACAAATGCCAGAGAGGGTATGGAGAAAAAATAACCCTCCTGCACCGTTGATGGGGATGTAAATTGGTACAGCCCCTATGGAAAACAGTATGGAGGTTCTTCAAAAAACTAAAGATAGAATTGCCATATGATCCAGAAATCCCACTTCTGGCCATAAGTCCAGATAAAACTATAGTTCAAAAAGTACTTCTATGTTCATAGTAGTACTATGGAAACAACTTAAATGACCTAAATGACAAACCACAGATGAATGGATAAGAAGATGTGGTGCATATATACAATGGAGTATTACTCAGTCATAAAAAAGAATGAAGCAATGCTATATGCAGCAACATGGATGTACTTAGAGATTATGACACTAAGTGAAGTCAAAGAGAGAAAGACAAATACCATATGATATTACTTATATGTGGAATCTGAAATGCACCACAAATAAACTTATCCATGAAACAGAAACACACACACACACACATAGGGAACAGACGTGTGGTTGCCAAGTGGACTTGAGGTTGTCGGGGAGAGGTGGAGTCTGGGATTAGCAGATGCAAACTATTATATATATGTATAACTGAATCACCCTGCTATGTACCAGAAATTAACACAACATTGTAAATCAACTGTACTTCAATAAAATATTTTTTTAAAAAAAGAAGCAAATTACTTAATGTTTGAATCACAGTCTTCTTTTATCACCGAATCCTTCTCCTGGAACTTCAACAAGGTCTTTCTGCTCTGCACATCTTTGAGACTATTTAGCTGGTAAGATTTAGATCACACTTGCTATGTGCATCCAGCTATTTTTCTTTACAGCTTGTTTCTTGAATCTACCCTTCGGATGCATCTTTATCTATAGTGACTTCTGTTTAGAAATTGAGTATTATGAATTTCAAGGATATGATTAAAGAAATTCTTCTTTAAAAATAGGTCAATTTTTAAAAAGCAAGTTACACTTTGATTGCCTTCAACAATGTGTTTCTTAAAGAAAACAAAACTTTACACTTTGGGGGACATATTTTTAAATGGATAGAATCATTTTACAAGTCACCCAGCAATTGACTCACCCAATGATCTCCCAGGGTAGCCTTTCTTTGGGGGACTTCCTTTCTCCTAAATGTTGCTGCCCACAGATACAGTATCCAGCCAACTTCCAAGGCCTATTGATTTCTCTTTAAATGTCTCCCGTTCCCAGGTCTTGTCCAGGCTTCCCCTCATCTTGAACTGTGACAAGTCCCTCCAGGGCTTCCCCTTCCCAACTGACCCCACATAATCAGTCTCCCATTTCTGGGCATCGGTTCCCCCCACAGAAACCATGGGTGGCTCTTCAGCCCGCTCCACCCCATCCTCAGCCCTCTAAGGTCTGTTTTCTGCGCAATCTCATTCTGGGTAGTTCTTCTTGCTTTCCCAAGCCTGCTGAAAACGCTTGGAGGTGGGACTGTGTTTTAGGTGCCACATGGATCTTCCAGCTCTGACAGCTAACACAGGGTGAGCACACTTCCTGGTGATCCACGGAGCGATGGAGTCCAGGCTTCCAGATTCAGTTCAGCTGGCTCTGATTGTAGTTTGAGAAGTATTCCGGGACCTGAGTTGCCAGTCTGAGTAACTAGGTGTGGTACCAAATGTCAGCAGCTAATTACTTTTAACCATTATTAATGGGTCTGCACTAATTATCCTCTGCATCTAGGCAAGATTTTACAGATAAGGCTGAGCACGAAGGAGGCGCAAAGGACTGTGCTTGAGGCCACAAGGTGAGTGTGTTGTCAGAATGGGGCTGAAACCCCTGGGGCCCTCCGCAGGGACCTTGCCCCCAGAAGAGGGAATGGGGCAGAGAGAGGTGGCTTTTGGACTGCAGGGCTGAGAAAATGGGACACGGTTCCGCCTGGGGAGATGGAACCACTGTCTCGCCTGTCTCCTCCCCCACTCCCAGAATGCAATCTACCGAAACCTCTTATTAAAAGTATTCTGGAGGTGATAAAAGTGTCACCAAAGATTTGCTCATTTTCTAAACTGTCATTAAAGCAAAATTTATTGTCAGGGGAAATATAGGCAGTGGAGGAGGAAGGGTGGGCAGGGAGAGAGGGAGGATGATTTAAAATCAGTCCCTTAATAAATTAAAGACATTCACTCATAAGATGGGGGCTTAGAGAGGGAAATCGCTAAAAGGTCATCACTTTCTCCACGCCAGCTGGCCGGGTCCTCACAGACTGTCATATCCTGCAGTCTCTTCATCCCTACCTACGCTCCATCCCTCTCCTAACCCGACTACAGGGCCAAATCCTCCCTCCCTTCAGGCCCACCCCATCCCTCTCTCTCCTCCAGGGGTCTTCTCCAACACCCCACCGCAGCGCTTCCATTGCTCGACTATCTGGCCACTACCTGGAACCCAAATCTGCCTAGAAGTTTATGTGGCTGCTTCTTACCTGCACTGGACTGTAAGGTCTTTGAAGGCAGGAGATCAGCCTCTAAGTGTCACTCGATTCTGATTCTTCCTGATGTCCTCAGGGGGAGGGGAGAGAAGGGTGTGACCTAATTCCCTTAGAATGAGGACAGTCAGCCATGAACAGGAACACAGAACCCAAAGAGTTCAAACCTTCATTATAGAGACCAGGAGCCCACACCTCAGGGGGAGATGGGACTCACCCAAGGTCACATTGAGAGGTCACCGCCGCTTCTCTGGCTTCCTACTCAGGGACCCAGGAGCCTGCTCAGGAGCTCAGAGTCTGGTTATAGCCCACCTGAGTCCAACGGAAGCCCCCCTCCACTCGCTAGCGGGGTAACATTGAACAGGTCACTGAACTCCAGTGCCCCAGGCACCTGTCTGGGTTGTTGTCGGGACCAGCTGGGAGAATGTAAGTGCTTTGCTCAGTGATGTTGGTATTTATCATGGTCATTGTCATCATCGCCCTCCTGATGAGGGGAGGGCCGTACCCTTCCAAGCTGTCAGGGTTTCTGCCTCTTGTCTGGGCCCATGCCACCGCTCAACAAGTACCCCCTGCATCCACTGTGCCAGCATTTCGGGGAGACAAGTGTGGCCCCAGCCCTGAAGATCCTTCAGCCTGGCAGGGGGAGACTGAGGCTCTGAACGTGGCAGTCACTGGGGCTGCTCAGAGATGTCCAGCCCTTGCTGCTTCAGGCTGGTGGCCGGCTTGCATTGCCCCACCCCCTGAAGTCAAATGGCCATGTGTCTTGCTTCGGCCAAGCAGGACCAGCCCAGAAGGAGGTCTCTGGGGAAAGGAAGAAGGTGTGGCTGGCGAGGGTGGGAGCGAGGGTGTGGGGTGCGCCGCAGGTGATGACCCACTGAGAAAGGGAAGTGAGAGCAGGTCAGGCCAAGTTGCAAGCTGGGCCCTTTGGGATGCACTTTTGGGTCTGGGCCATGCCAGGAGGGGCCATGCCCCGGTACCCCTTCCCATCCCCCGCCCCCTGCAATGAGGCCCCTCAGCGCTTGTCTGGAGCGAGGCTCAGGAAAAGGGGCTGGGGACAGGGGAGAGCCTGTGGTGAGCACCATGTTCTAGGACTGGATGCGTTGCACGCCAGCTCCGGGAGCTTGGCACACTCTCAGCCTGAGCCTCCGCTCCCCTCTGCCCACGGTCACGCTGTCCTCTGATTCCAGCATTCCACACTAAGGAGCAAGTGCCAGCATCCACAGGAGCAAATTTGGAAAATAGCCAGCGCGGTAGGAATCCAGGTATAATAGCTCATTTCAGAACCTCTGGGGCATCTCTCTGTGCACACGCCTGGGCGGGGAGAGGGGAGGAGATGATGGAGAAGAGGATTTTACATCCAGAAGGAGGGATGGGAATAGAGAATTTACATGCAGGTCAGGCCAAAGAAGTCCAGAGAATTCCCTGGGGATGTTAACTCCTGTGGGCTTCTTGGAGGAAGAGGAGCCTGGCTTGGGCTTTGACGCCACAGTGAGCATAGGAGGAGGGGAGAAGGAAAGTGGGGGTGGGGTGCAGGAGGAGCCTGGGCGCATGGGGACCGTGGCCACTGCAGGCTGAACTTACCCTCTCTGAAGCCTGAGGAACCAGGACCCTGCGGGCATCCCAGCCTGGGGAGCCCCCTCCAGCCTCAGTGGGGGCTTTGTTCTCAGCCTCTGCAGGAGGCCTTTCCCTCCAAAGACCACAGCTGAGGAAGAGAGCAGAAGGTCCAGCAGGCTGGGTGCTTCATCTAGAAAGCGGGTCAGTGTCCACATGGAGGGAAGGAGGCCAGGTCAAGGGGCTGTGCCGGCTCCACAGGGTGTCCTGCCCCGGCGCCAGACCCTTAGTGGAGGTCCTGCTACTCCAGGCTCTCCCTGGGCCCCCCTCATTCTCTGTTTCAGGGTCTGTTCCCAGCTGACACTCTCTTTGCACGCCTCAGTGCCTCGCTACCTACTAGGGCGCTGTCTTTGTTTTGCTTTCTGTTGTTGTTTTTATCTCCGTTTCTCTCTCTTTCTGTCTCTCTCTCTCCTCTCTATGTGTCTCTGCCCTGCCTGCCTCTCTGGATCTTGCTCCCTCTGTCCCTCTCTTCACTCTCAGCCCTCCTCCTTACCTCTCTTTCAGGCTCCCCTGCCCTGCTCTGCATGTCTCTGTCCATCTGTCTGCCTCTGACCCACTCTCTGTCCCACAGCTCTACCTGATGGACACTGGGATTCCCAGCTACAGAGCTCTGCTGAGGTTGGGCAGGCCTCCTGCAGACTCCCGCCTGCGGGGAGCTGGCTCCTCTTGCTTTAATCCAGGGCTGATCTGACTTGGGCTTCTTTTACCTCCTTTGCCTTTGATCTTTATCTTTCTTTGAAACCCTATGTTGTTAGACACCTATTGACTTCAGATGTCCTCATCCTTCCCGGGTAGCAGCCGAGGCCACACTGAGTCAGGGGATCTGAGTGGGTTATTCCCCAGAAATCATGCAGGAGAGATCCTTTCAGAGCTTGTGTTGCAGCTGGACACCTCCGCCAGATTAAATGAGAGGTGACTCAGGAAACCTGCAACCCTGGGGTCCGGGGAGACTGCATGGTTGGCAGAGGGGGACGGGGTGCCACACTGGGGACAGGATGAGAGAGGGGGACAGCATGGGACAGCGGGGTCTGCATGATCTGGGGAGCCAGGGGGGTACAGGTGGCACAGACTGGGGCAGAGCACTGTGGCGTCAGAAGACAGACCTCCCTGAGCTCTGCCATCCCTTCCTGCGTGCCTTTGGACCGATCGTAACTCCAGGTTCTCCCTTCTGGAGTTTTCATTGCTCTCCTCTCTCGGGGATAACACTGAGTATGAGACTTCTGCATAGCAATATGTGTGAGATACATGTGCCGGTGGATCACCTGGAGCATCGCAAGTGCTGCGCTTGGCTTCTACCTTGCCCTCCTTGAGTGCGCCTTCATGCAGGGCCAGGCTCATGGCTGCCACACGACATCCCCGCCACAGAGACAAGGCCCCACTCACTGCCCCACTGAAGCGGGGAGCCGAGTAGGCACAGGGATGTTCACGTTCGCAGGCTCAGCCCACGGCCCCGCCCTGTGCGTTGGGACCTCGGGACTGTTCTCCCAGCGGCTCCAGGGCTCTCACATCTGCAGGTTTATTCCCCAGGGGCCCCAGGGTGCGGCAGGCCCAGCAGAAGTAAGGACAAGTATAAAAGCAACAACCCCTGTCATAAAGCAGCCACCTCGTGGAGAGCCTTGGAGCCTCTCCCCAGACATCCCTGTGCTCACTTCCCATGAGACCCTCAAGGTGAGAAGGTCCCAGATGAGTGGCCAGACTGACTCAGGTGACCTAGCCGGTAAGGACCAGAGCTGGGTCTGAACCCTGGTCTGTTGAAGCACGGACCAGCCCCCGGTGGGTATCTCAGGAGACCCCAGAGACTGGGACTCAGCTTGGGGGCTGGCGCCTGGGACTCTGAATATCAGTCAGCCCTGGGGAGCTGTGACACAGGTGGGTTCCCCCAGTCTGAGAACACCCTTCCCCAACATCTGCATGGAAGGAAGTGACCCTCGCTCAGCTGTCTCCCCAAAGAGGCAGAAGCTTGGTTCACAGTTACTCACCCTGCCACTTACTGGGGGCAATTTGGGGTCAGGGGCTTATTAGACAAGCTGGAGGGAGACCAGCTGGGCCTGGAAACATGGGCGCTGTATCTGATGCTGGGGTGCCCCCTGTAATTCACTCTCTGGGGCTTCCTTGCCTGGTGATGAAATGATTGAGAGCCACTAGTTATCAACCCTGAGTGGACACTAAAGTAATCTGGGGGCTGTTAATAATATGATGCCTGGAAGGACTTCTGACAGTCCAGTGGTTAAGACTCTGCGATTCCTTTGCAAAGGATGTGGGTTTGATCTCTGGTCAGGGAGCTAAGATCTCACGTGTGGCACAGCACAGCCAAAAAATTGGAGGAAAAAAAAAAAATTACGCCTGGAGCCAGCCTGCAGAGAACGCCATATGATTCTTCTAGGGTGTGGCCTTGGCTCTTGGCATTTGTTAAAAGCTCCCCAGAGGATTCTAATGTGCAGCTAAGTTTGAGAAGCGCTGAAGCAGGCCATGAGGGTCAGCTCTATGATGTCAGAGCTTGGAACTGAGAGGAGAGCAGGTGTGACACGAGAGGTATTGTCTGCATGTGGGTGTGAGTCTGTGTTTGTGAATGTGAGTCTGTGCGTGGGCTGGGGTGTGTCCATGTTTGGGTGCGTGCATGCACGCTAAGTTGTTCAGTCGTGTCCGACTCTTTGCGACCCTATGGACTGGAGTCCGCCAGGCTCCTCTGTCCATGGGATCCTCCAGGCAAGATTACTGGGGTGGGCCGCCATGCCCTCCTCCAGGGGATCTTCCCGGCCCACTGATCTGAACCTGTGTCTCTTAGGTCTCTGGCCTTGGCAGGCAAGTTCTTTACCATGAGGGCCGCCTGGGAAGCCTGCGTCCATGTTTATGTGTATGTAAACCCACGTGTGTGTGTCTGTGTATGTGCATCTGTGTGCATGTCTGTGTCGACGTGTGTCTTGTGTGCATGTCTACGTCTCTGTGCATCAAGGGAAAGAGACCAAGTGGGCAGCTCATGGGGGAACAGGGAGGGGCTGCAGAAGGGAGGAAGGATCCCTGGGATATGTTTCTTCACTCTACAGACAGGACCCGGTGAGAATAAATGGTTATTCCATGTCACAGGCCCAGGCCTCCACAGCACCATATCCGCACCCCCAGACTGAAAAGACGAGGAAAATTCAAGCTGGTCTGTGGCTCCAGGTCTTGTTGGCTCAAGCGAACCTCTGTGTTGCTTCTTCACCTGCTGCAAATCGCTAGGCCCAACCTAACTGAGCCTGTTTGGCTGACCTGGGAGGGCTGGGCCAGCCTTCCTCAGAACTCTGAAGCCGCTTCACCACCAGCAACTTCTTCCCACCACCCACGCCGGGCAAGACTCCCAGGCCAGCCAGGGCCTCCTCCTCTCCTCTGGGTATTTCACCATGTGCAGGATTCAAGCATGAGGAGCAAGCATAGACCCCCACATTCCAGGTGACCTCCCCAACATCTTGGTGCTGAGGGTTGAGATCCAGAGCTCACCCCATGGTTACCTGGAGAGACCCTGGGAGCTGAGAGTGCTCTGGGTCAGGGCCTGGAGGCACTGCCTCTTACCAGCTGTGCCAATGGGGCACAGGTGAACCCTGCTTTCCTCACCTGGCAAATGGGCTGGAAGGACCTGCCAAGCCTCGGGGAGCAGGTTGGCTGGAGCACAGACAGAAATGCAGGTGAAAGTACTCAGCAGACGACAGCATTGGCACCTGGACCAGATGATTCTGGACATCATGGGAGGCGGGTTCAACCCCTCCTGCCCCCCAGATGTCTTTCACACTCGCCGCCGATACCTGTTGTTGCCACCATTGGGTCCTACCTCCTGTGTGAGGGGTGTTCAGAAGGTTTCCACTTGGAGAGGGCAGGGGCAGGGACACACCCATGTGCCTGGCTGTTGGCCCTGCAGCTGGAAGTGACGCAGGAGGCAGCAGCTCCCGCGGGCACCGGGGCCTGGAGGCCTCGGGAGCAAAGGCCAAGGGAGGGGGCGGCTGGTCTCCCTGAAGCTTTCTGGACAGCAGGGGTGGGGTGCTGGCATGAGTGCCCTGGGCACCTGGGAGTGACTGGTGGGGAAAGGAATCTTGAGGGGTCAGATTCCTTTCTGTGGAGACCACGTGAGTCCAGGGCTTGCTTGACCTATGGCAACTGTCTCAGTGGAAATAACCCAGGATCTGGAGCCTGACAGATCAGCACACATTTCTTAACCTCTCTGAACATCATGTTGTCATTAGTAAAAGTGAGGTAAAGAACAATTCAATTTTGGAGTCATTTAAGGATTAAAATGCTTCCCACGTTGCTCAGTGGTAAATGAATCTGCCTGCCAATGCAGGAGGCACGAGTTCTATCCCTGGGTCAGGAAGATCCCCTGTAGAAGGGGATGGCAACCCACTCCTGTATTCTTGCCTGGAGAATCCCACGAACAGAGGAGCCTGGTTGGCTACAGTCCATAGGGTTGCAAAGAGTTGGACACAACTGAAGCAACTTAGCACGCATGCACAATTTTGTTGGGGCCTTCGCACAGGCAGACTATATATTCTCCCCCATATTGAGGTATTTACTCCATCCTTGCTGTGTTATCTCCTCCAGACTGGAATGCAGTGCAGCAGACAGGATATGGGGTTGGTGGTCAGAAGACCTGGATTCAAATTCTGCCCTTGCACTTGCTGGCTGAAGGACCTTGAACAAGTCCTCTGGCCACTCAGAGCCTCACTTGTAAAATGAGAGTAAGGAATGGAACAACAGTCACTAATTCATTAAGTTGCCGTTGAGGATGACATAAAGTTATATATTGACAACAGTACCCACCTGTCCAGCACTTACAGATGTGCCAGCATTAGTTCAATGGACCCTCGCTACAATCTTATAACTATCCCTACCTCTATAGGTGAAAAAAAACTGAGGCTCAGTGTGAGTAAGCAACATGGCCAAGGTCACCCAACTTTCAAATGAAGGCGCTCGAACTGGAACCCAGGCAGCTGCTACTTCCCTACTTTATTGGGTACAGAGTCTAAGCACATTCAAGCTGGAAGAAGCCTTAAAGCACACACGGCCCGACCACATGTTTATTGATAAGAAACTACCCCTTCACCTTGACGTGCATCAGAATATCGCTGATGAGTCCCTGTGTCTGACAGGTCTTTATCAGCCTTACGGCATCTACAAAGCAAGTTATGGTTCCCTTCAGAGGGCACTGAGACCCAGAGAAACCAAGTGACCCGCCCAGGGCACATAGCATGTGTGAGGCCAAGCTAGGGGTCTAGCACCTTCCGCAGGCTCTGGCTGCAATGCCCTATGCCATATGTTCTTGGTGGGCTTTGGGGCTTTTGATGCTGGGTGAGGGGTGGTTAGTGTTTCTGAGACTTCTTTGCCTTTCTAAAAGCATGCAGGTTTGACCTTTGACACTTTGTGGTCTAAGTTCTGATGAGACGTGGGCAGGACTTCGTCCTCTTCTTTCAAGAGCTGGCCTGATGTGGGGCTCTACATAGTAATGGCAGCATTCCTGCTGTGTCCATCCCAGTGCCACACACAGCCAAGATAGCACAGGGGCGTAGCACACACTGTTGATTGCCCGCTCAATACTCCTTCAGATTTGTGCTCAGATATAGGCATCCCCAGCCCCAAGTGACAAATCAGTTATGGTAATCCTTTTCTACTGCCAGTGATTGGCTGGGCAGTGGCCAAATGACCCACTTCCAACCAACACAAGGGAAGGGAAAATCTGCCGGGAACCTCTAAGGGGACATTTCCCTCCCTGAATAAAGAGGCACGTAAGAAAAGAGCCCTTCTGCTCTCCCTGTCTCAGCTTCACCTTCCTTTCTGCTGACAATGCTCTTGGGTGAATATATGATGCCTGGAATCATGGTAACTCTTTTGTGACTATGAGGCAACATCTGCTGAAGGTGGTAGAGCAGGCAGATAAGGAGAACCTGGATGTACTGATGATGCCGTTACCTGATACCTTGCTACTTGCAGCCAGGATCATCCTAACTGATAAAAGGAATGATGATGATGATAACAGTAACAATAGGATCTAGTTTGTGAAGTGGACACTCTGAGAGCTGTTTTATGTGTAAGGAAGCTGAAGTTTAGAGAAAATACTGAGTTTTCCCACTTTATATAACCACCACTAGCAAGCAGAAGAAACAGGATTCAGACCCAGGTCATCTGGCTGCTACCTCTGTGCACCAAAACATGTCACAATCCTACCGCAGAAAGAACTGGGCTCCACAGAAAGGACATCAGAGAAAACGGTGATATCTACTCTTCTCCTAGAGCTCTAAATAGCCCCATTTCCAAGGATTCAGTGAGCACTCATGTTGAAATGTGGCCTGTCAGACCAACGATGTGTTTCAGAGCTGGTAAGAATAGAGACAATGGAATTGGATGTCTGTAGAATGAAACCAAGCAGGCCCTTCAAAGACTTGCCTTGTCTTTAAAGATCTGGGATGCTCATCCCATCCCATGAAAAAGAACACATCTTCTGCTTCTTCCAGTTGGGGTCCTTCAAGGCCAGTTCAAGTGCCCCTTCATCCAGGAAGCCTACTCTGACTGCCCTGAGCAGACCTGTGAGATAATGAGGGACAGGGAAGGCTTCTTGTTGTTGTTCAGTAACTATGTTGTGTCTGACTCTTTGCGACCCTACATGGACTGTAGCACGCTCGGCTTCCCTGTCCCTCACTATCTCCCAGAGTTTGCCCAAATTCACGTGCATTGAGTTGGTGATGCTATCTAACCATCTCATCCTCTGCTAACGTCTTCTCCTTTTGCCTTGTTTGCCCAGTTCTTGTCACGAGCAAAGCTTCCAAAGCTGATTATGTATACATGTACCCTTCCTGCCGGCTGAGCATGAGCACTTGGGGGGCAAGACTGCGTCTCCCCCACAGGTGACCACCCTGTGCCTAACACAGTCCGGAGTGCTCAGGAGTAGTTGAGGAAATGCTTGCCGGATTGACATGACTTCATCAGTGCCAACTACATGCTCTGTAAGGACAGCCCCCCAGGTCCGTGTCCCACATGGCTGCAAACCCACCCCACGCTCAGCTGTCTTTGTCCACCAAAGGGAGCTTCTTCCACCAAAATCTGGGGTATTCATTGTGGGGCGTGCCAAGGAGTGCAATGGTCATGTGACCCTCAGCGGGAACCCACAACATCAAACAGCCCAAGAAAGACTGCCTGGAGGGACAGGGACTTGACCTTGCCTAGAAGGGTGGGCAAGGGCATTCCTTAAAGGGAGCCCTGCGTGAACAAAGGTGGAGAAGTGACCCCATACAGGCGAGCATAAGGGACCATCGGGTTGGGTCCAGAGAGCTTCCAGGCACCAAGAAATGGCAGTTTTCTTCTCTACTCCTGCCAGGCGACACCACCTTGTTGATCCAGGCCTGAGGAATGTTCTAGAAGCTGACAATGTCTGTTCCCTCTGGCCTCTCTCTTCTCTGGAACATAATGGCTTGTGCTTGAAGAGCTTTGCAGGGGTGGGGCAGGTTGGTGGGCAAGGGGGTTGGGGGGGAGGTTTGGATTCCTTAAATCAGCTGAGAATCAAGAGCTTCTGGGGGCTGCCCTTAAGCGGCCCCTCTCCATGGGTATTTTTAGTCACATTTAATTTGGCAGCACTGAGCACTTTTGATTTCACAATGATTAGTTAGAGCTTGTGTGTGCGCTGTTTTTCTTCTTCCCGCCCGCCTGTCTCCCCCAAGGGGACTGGGTGTTGTTTTGACTTTTATGTGCTACAATAAAAACTTTCATTGTAGCAAAATGTTTGCTCGTCAAAATTAGCTTGGTTAATTCCAAGGAATTGTTTCATCTTGGCTCCATAGGCACCGGGGATCTTTTTTACAAGACGAATTGGCCACCAGCCAGCTATCTCCGGGACAATTCCTCTGTAGTGTTCTTCCCCCTGGAATTTACCTTTAAAGAGGAAAAGACCTGCCTTTGCTTTCCAACAGCTCCTGCAAACACGTTACCAAGTTCATGTGCTGGCCGCCAGGGCAGGGAAAGGAGGCCAGGCGTGTGGGTTGGGTGGTGTTGATTTTAAAGTCACGGAAAAGAAAGAAAACCCGTCCCCCACACCACCATCCCACCCCGACCCGGGCACAGAGACAGACACTCATGGGTGCAATCCAGGCATGAATGCGTGTACAGACACACACACACACACACACACACACACACACACATTCAGATATGCCAGGTCCAAACCTCCACCCAGAGATGTTACATGGCCGGGCACACTCACAAATATACAGACACACCAGGCATAGACACTGCAGACAAGCGAGCCGGCCGGGGGCACACAGGAAGACAGAGATGCAAAGAGACGCACAGAACCCACTCGGTGGTCCAGGTGGGGGACTCCGGAGCCATCCTCGCTACACGCTGGCAGGGGTCAGCAAGCAGGCAGGGCCCAGAGATGACCCGCATCAGTGAGGGAGCTCTGGGTGCCACCTCCACACCTCGATGGTTATCCTGGGGCCGGGGGCCAAGGCCCTCCTTGTTCCGGAGGGCATGAACTCAGGAACCACAGAAAGCCAGCTCTTTTGAACTGAGAACACAGGTCAAGGCAACTCGCTGGGGCAGCTCTCCCACCCACCTCTCCCCTACTCCCATTGAAGTCTGTGAGCAGAGGAGGTGGAGGCCTGTGAGTTCAGCTGCCCACCATTAGGCGGGAGTCTGCTCAAACTGTCAGGAAAACAAACTCCTGAGAGGTAATAGGAAAGGTGAATGTGCAGTCTGAGCAGGGCAGAGGGAAGGGGAAAAGACAGGTGGGCGGGGAGGTGAGCTTGGCTGACCTTAGGATGGATCCTGAGCTGACCTTGAACCACCTGGGTTATTAAACGACACAGCCCCTTCCTCCCCTCTCCTCTCTGCACTGAGTGGGTTTACAGACAAACAGATCTGGGAGACAGACAAAGTTACTATTATCTGAACACACCCATGTGCCAGGCCCCGTGCCTGGCATTTCAAACAGTTGAGGTTCATTTACTCCTCCAACAATCCTACAAGGTTGGCATCTTTATCCCCATTTTGCAGAGTCAGGGTAATGAGGATGGGGCTCAGTGTGGGCTTGGAGATAACTGCTGTCTCACTCCTGCATTGGATGGATGAACCATGAAGCTCAGAGAGGTTCAGAGACTTGCCCAAGGCCACCCAGCTGGTACTGAGCAAGCAGGATTTGAGCTCAGGACTGACTCCAAAGCCAGTTTGGGGGATAGGCCTTTAGGACCTGCTGCCCTGGAAACAAGATGGCATGGTCAGGGCCCCAGATGGCAAGCGCTGGCCGCAGTGTGGGTGGCAGATGGGAGGGGAAGATTCACTGGGCTTCGGGGTGACCTGGTCTAAGAGGCTGACCTAGCGACACAGCGGCAGCAAGGGGGGTAGGAGGGGCAGGGAGGGTGGCGTTCAGTTAGTAAGTTGGCTGAGCTGCGTCCGCACGGCTAGACACAAAGGGCCGCCGGACAGGAGCCGCTGCCCTGGCTAATAGAGCCCCTGGTCATGCGGCGCTGTCATTCTCCCCTGCCCGCCCGTGCCGCCTGTCCACCCTCCCGTGCAAATCCTGTCCATGGAGAAATGACACAGCTGACATCTTAAGCGGAAACTGGCCTTCAGGCCATGCATTCATTCCATAAATTTTTATCAGCTGCCCATCCTGTTCCAGGCACCAGGGCTATAGCAGAGAAACAGAACAGCTTCTGCCATCCAGCGCTTGCAGGGGAGACAGACAACCATGGACAAAACAGTAACGTCCAGCAAGGACGAAGGTAACAAAGAAGCAGCAAGAACCAGGAGGGGTGATGAGTGGTGAGGGGAGGGTGGGACCAAGGGGAGAGACTGAGGAGCTGAGCCCAGAAGCTCTCTGGGAAGAGCAATTCTAAGCCCTGGGATCAGACCGGATAGCACCACCAAGGCAGGAGCAAACTTGGTGGCTTTATGGAGGCCAGTGAGGCAGAGCTGAGTGAGCAGAGAAGAGTGGGGGAAATGAGCCTGGAGAAGCGGCCAGAGGCAGGGCATGGTGGGGCATGGTCAGGGCTCCTGAGATCGGCCTTCATCTGTAAGGCCCAGGGGCCGCTGGGAGGGTGGCTGACAGCATCCCGAGGGGAATCTGGCCTCCTCTGCAGCTGCTGATGCTCTTCAACCTAGAGTCTCTGTAGCCAGAACTTTGGGTTCCGTTTGGCTTAGAGATTAAGTTCTCCTTCTCGGTCCCCATTAGAGAAGGGGTTTGCAGAAGCTGCTGGGAAATTCCTGGTACACTGGGGCTTCCCTAGTAGCTCAGCGGTAAAGAATCTGCCCGGGAGCTGTGACTACTGAACCCACGTGTACACCTACTAAAGCTGGCACCCTAGGGCCGTGCTCCTTAACAGAAGAAGCCACCACAATGAGAAGCTCTGGCACCAAATCTAAAGAGTAGCCCCCACTCGCTGCAACTAGAGAAAATCTCACGCGACAACAAAAGCTCAGCGCAGCCAAAACAAATTAATAAAAAATTTAAAAATTCTTGCTACACCGCTGGATGCCAGCCAGGCCTGAGGACCTCGACAGGCATCTGGCCCCAGGACCTCGCTGGGTAGGGAGACAAGAAGAGCAAGACCTAGAGTGAAGTGTGCTGGCTTCCCCTGGCCAGCTGTGTGGCCTTGAGGAAATCACTTGCCCTCTCTGAGTCCCAGGTTCCTCCATTGTCAAACAGAGAGATGTTCCACTCCAGAGCTGTGCAGATCAAATAAGCAACAGAAGTCAAAGAACACTGTAAAATATAAGAATTTCGCACACATGAAAGTTTTTACTTAAAATTATTTATTGCCTGTGTGGGGCCAGAGTGGTGATGGCCATGGAAAGGAAGAGGAAGTCTTTGCTGGGAGGGGCTTGGGACCCCCTCCCTGCCGACCTCCCCATTCTCCCCACCCTCTGGCCGGGCCACTTCCAGAGTCTCTCCTTCTGAACAATGGAGAGGCTTCACCTAGACCTTGAGGCCCAGCCCACAGGCAGATTTCTCACCCAGGATTTCTGATCAGGCAGGTGCTTCTTGCTCTCTCCAGAAAGGAAGCTGCAGTCGGAAGAATAAGCCCACCCCAGGAGCCCAGGCCCTTCCGGTGACCAGGATTCAGAGATGGGAGGATCAGCTGAAGGGACCCACCAGGGTTCTCCCCAAACACCCGAAAGTCTGCCTTCATCCCACCACCTGTTTCAGCTTTGGGCCATCTCCTCTCTGCATTCATCAATTATTTTTAATAAGTCTGGGAGGAGGCCCCTTGTTCTCCAAGTCTCTCCACCTGCCTCACTCACCTGGGCTTGGCCGACCCTGGCGTTTACCTGCCCTCCAAGGCTTCTTGGTCAGATGTCAGCCCTTATTAGACCCCTGAGTAGTCATATCTCTGGCCAAGGAGCCATCTGCTTTTCATTGTGAGGACACCCTGGACCCTTTGCATGGGTGCTTATGGTGGAACTGGGGTTCCTTCTTGGGCTGCTTTTGCACTCTTGCCTTCCTGAGAAAAGAGTTCTTGTCTTCCGGGCCCAATTCTCCTTTGCTTCTGGACCACCTTTCTCCAGACCCATGCCCACTTTCCTTCACCCACCAGTATCTCCTAGAGGGTCACCACCGTGGAGGCCTGGCCTCACTCTGGCCTCCCACCGAGTGAAGCTGCTTGTGACACCCAGCCAGCCTGAACAAGCTGTGTGAGATGATGGCCGTCACAGCTGCACCGCTGGGCCCTGGCCAGGCAGACCCAGAACAGCACAGCGGCTGAGCTGAGCCCTGCCGGCCACGGGCACCTGTCGGGGCCAGGAGAGACGAGCTTCCCAGAACCCTTCAGAAGCGGCACAAAGGAGGGATCAGGCAAGGCACGCACTTGGAGTCTTGGTCAGACCCTGCTCTATGACCTGGATACCTAGTGAATCTGCCAGCTTCAAATGGGGGCACAGGAGACGCCTCCAGGGTCGCCACGAGGATGAAACCCTGACACTTAGCCGGGGTGAAGGGAATCTCAGAGGCTCCTTTTTAGCTCCAGCTGCAGATGATTCTGTGACAACCAGGCGGGGAGCCAGGCTGCATCACATCTCCTGAAAAATCCACAGACTTCTAGTGGTCACTCCGCATGTGTCACGAGGCTCTCTTAAAGGGGACTCTCTGACTCCATCCCCAAGCCCCTTCCCCTGTGCAGGAGCCAGGGTGCTGGAAATGCCGTCATCACAGAGCACCCCTGGGACTTAAATGCTGCTCCCTTTAAGCAGCTCTTTTTATTTTTTATTTTAAAGTTTTTAAATTTTATTTGTAATTGGAGGGTAATGGAGGCTTTTAACTTTTAATAGGAGGCTTTACAATGCTGTGTTGGTTTCTGCCTTAAGTATACATATATCCCCTCCTTCTTGAACCTCCCTTCCACCCCTCACCCCATCAGTGGTTGTCACGAAGCACAGGGTTGAACTCCATGTGTTATATAGCAACTTCCCATTAGCTATCTATTTTACACATGATAATATACATGTTTCAATGCTACTCTCTCAGTTTGTCCCACCCTCTCCTTCCCCAACTGTGTCTGCAAGTCTTTTCTCTGTCTGCATCTCTATTCTTGCCCTGCGAATAGGTTCATCAGTACCATTTTTCTAGATTCCATAGATTTGCGTTACTATATATTCCCTTTTCTCTTTCTGACTTACTTCACCTTGTATAACAGGCTCCAGGTTCATCCACCTCACTAGAACTGAACCAAATTCATTTCTTTTTACGGCTGTGTAATATTTCACTGTGTATATGTACCACACATTCTTTATCTATTCATCTGTCGATGGACATTTGGGTTGCTTCCGTGTCCTGGCTGTTGTAAATTGTGCTGCAGTGAACATTGGGTTACATCTGTCTTTTTCAATTACGGTTTTCTCAGGGTATATAAGCATCTCTTTTTAAAAGAAAAAGTTTCCAGTTGAGCATTTTCTCTCACAAAAGGAAGCCCCACCACATCCTGGTCCCTGGATGGCAGGAAGGCACAGACCTGAAAGCTAAGATGAGTCACAAAAAGGAGCCAAGCTCAGAGTCAGAAGACAAACCTCACCAACTACCATAGGCATCGGCAGGTCAGCTTGGGGTGGCTACACACCTTGGAATCTAGGAAGGATTTATCATCCTTACAGAGGCAATTCTTGGCTGTTCACAAAGCACATTTTTAGGTACTCTTCTCAAACCTCTCAACCTAGAGAGGTAGGTCTAGTTAGACCCATGGCTCAGACGAAGAAACCGAGGACCAGAGATATGGACTTTTCCAACATCACCAGCGTATCAGTGGCAGATCTAGGGTCGACCCAGCTCTGGCTCCAAGCCTAGTGCTCTGCCCATTCTACTACCACCTGCAGCACCAGGAACAACCATGGTGAGCAGCCCAACCCCAATGCCACTGCATTCCCCTATGGGGAAAACTTCAGGGGGCTCAAAGCCTAGGCCAGCAACTATCTGGCTAAGTCACAGTAGTTAGGATTCTAACAGGTCCAGGTAAAAGCCCCGATCCCTGGGAGAAGTCTTTGGTACCCAAAGTGAAGGAGCGAAGTGCCCTGTGGGTCGGGACAAAAGGAAGGCAGGCTAGGTCCCCGGAGAACAGAACCCGCCCCTCGCCCTGGAGCAAGCAGCAGAGCCGCTGGTGGGCAAGCCCCAGACTGGGCTGGCAGGTTGCCCATCAAGCACTTTGACTGCAGCGGGAGGTCTGTGCCGGCCCCAGTAAGGAGCAGCATCAGAGCAGCTGCTGGCTGAGCATTGGTGGCTCCTATAAGTCACCCGTGTTGTGGGGATGTCTTAGTCCCCCGGAGCCCCACAGCTCAGGGATCCACACGGTCTTCCTAATGAGACAGGAGAACCGCTCCACTTCAGCTCAGAGGCCCAGCACAGACAGTGGGCGTGGAGAGGGGGCTGCTACGCTGCCGGGTGGTGGGTGTGTTCACTCATGTGTGCAAATGCAAGGGGGGTGTGTCTGCGGGAGTGATGAGTGGAGAGAGTGCAGCTGTCCATGGGAGCCCTGCGGTATGTCAAGGGTCGGGGCCTGCGGCTGTTTATGAAAGACAGACGCTGTGTGTGTCTCTCGCTCGCCCGCCCCCGGGTCTGTCACAGTGCGCCATCTCCCCGCTGTGCAGCCCCAGGCAAGGCGCTCAACCTCTCTGTGCCTCAGATTCCTCTGCTGGAAAATGGAGCTGGTACCAGGCTCGTGGGAGGGACTTAGCATGACAGTGAAAGGGCCTGACGTTCCCTGTGCTGGCATCCTCTGTGCCCCCCCAGCCCAGAGCATCTGAGCTCCTCCTGCTTCACCAGCTGTTGGGAGAAGGAACTTTTGATCCTAGAAACCGGAACCACCCTCCAAAGAGAAGGTGAAAGGCGCTGGAAAAGGTGACGCCTGGGGAATGTTGTTTACAGAGCACACTTCACGCAAGTCATCATTGTTTTCTCTGAGAAGCTGTTCTCTAAAGGGCCCTTGAAATACCTTACCAAGAAATACTCCAAGAACAATCCCTGGGACTCACTAGAGGGCTGCTTCAGACAAGGAGACTCACAAACCTCATTCATCCAGATCCAGAGGTGAAGGTGGGGCCAAGGCCAAGGACGAGGCCGGCTCCTTTCCCAGAGCTTGGCTTTAAAGCACAGGGTTTGAGACACCAAAGCACCTATTTGTGAATGAATTGTATGTTGTTGGTGTAGAAATGTGCCATACTCAGTCACACACACACAACAAACTAAACCCGGAAACACAGTGCTTAGCGCACACCAAGTCTCCGTAACTGGCAGCTGTAGGCATTTGATTATGATTTACGTATTATGAATATTATGTGTGTGCCAATGCTGCTGCTGCTGCTGCTGCTTAATTACTTCACTTGTGTTTGACTCTGTGCGACCCTATGAACTGCAGCTAGACAGGCTCCTCCGTCCATGGAATTCTCTAGGCAAGAGTATTAGAGTGGGTTGCCATGCCCTCCTCCAGGGAATCTTTCCTACCCAGGGACTGAACCCAGGTCTCCAGCATGGGCAGGCAGATTCTTTACCGCTGAGCCACCAGGGAAGCCTATATGTGTGTAAATGCATAGATGTAAATAATATATTTATTTTAATGATAATATCATTATTTAATAATAATATCATGCAGTAAAAAACTGAATGATGCTACCTGGAAGAGTGGGAGAGGCAATCAGGCGACACCCAAATTCATCACTTGGGAGGCACTTGGAGGGGAACTTCGGCACGGCCAGACCTGCCAAAGCTACGCAGGAAGTCAAGGACAGGTCTAGAATAAACTCCTACCTCCTGACTTCCGGGGGCTTGTCTGTCACACTCTAGCCCTGCCCACCCCCGCTGTGGGGACAGAGCCCTTTGCGGGGGGCTCAGAGGGACCAGTACCCCCATACCCTGACCTACGCTGTCTCTGAGCTGGCGACCACTGGCAGTCTCACCAGTGCCTACCCTGGCTCAGGGTAGGAGACCTGAGAGCGCTGGGAGCCAGGAGACCCCAGGATCACATCAGCTGCCCGCCCACCCATCCTGCAGAGAGGGACCCTGAGACCACCTGCCAGAACCAGCAGAACACCCCGGGAATTCTCCTTTCCCCGCTCACTTACACGTTGGGGCCACGACTTACCTATGGCCTTGGCCTCCAACTCGGAAGGGAGAGCAGCCCAACAGGGCCCTGTGAATCTGGGAGGTCACGGGTCACAAGTGACCCCCACCCACCCCTCGAGGGGCGTGGTGGCTGTTTCCCCAGAAGAGGCCTGGTTCCAGCACTCACTCTCCCCTGCTGAACGCTGTCATGTGGGGATAAAAAAGAGCTTTTAAGTTTCAGAGCCAGTTTTGCTTTTCTCTTGGGCCCCAGGGGTTAGGCAAAGTGTAGAGAGAAGGGTGTTTAAAAATCCATTCATTTTATTTGCCAGGGATTCCCCGGTAGCTCAGCTGGTAAAGAATCTGCCTGCAATGCAGGAGACCTTGGTTCGATCCCCGGGTCGGGAAGATTTGCTGGAGAAGGGATAGGCTACCCACTCCAGTATCCTGGCCAGGAGAATGCCATGGACTGTACATGGCGTCACATGGGGTCCATGAGTCCCATGGGGTCACAAAGAGTGGGACATGACTGAGTGACTTCATTTTATTTGCATATTTAGCAGAGTGCCAACAGAATCAGAAGCACCAGGGTTTGAAACAAGGCAGCTCACTTACTAGCTGCTTGCGCTTGGGAGGTTCTTTGAGTTGTCTGAGCCTCAGTTGCCGCCTCTGTGAAATGGGGTAATAAGGCACTGCCTCCGAGCTGCTGGTAGAGGTGAGTGAGGCTAGACTCATAAGGAATCACTCAGCACAGATGTCAGCAGCACTGAGATGGGGAAGCGGGCCACAGCTGTAACTACTTACCTGTAAAAGCCTGAAAGAATCTTCACCAAAATTTAAGCGGAGGTGGGGGGGGAATGGACGGGGTGCGGCAGAGGAGGTTATTACTGAGGGGCAGGATTTCAGCGACTCCTTTTCTTTCTTTCCTTTTCTTCTGGCTTATCCGAGTTTTCCAAATATTCCACAATATTTCCTGAATTCACTGTCATTCGAAAATAATAGAGTGAAAAATCAACCTGCTCCCCGCTGTGATGCATGGCCGCCTCCATGCTAGGGATGGGGGTGGGAGAGCGGTGTGGGGAGGGAGCCCCCGCCTCCCCTGGCAGGGAGGAACCCCCCACCCCAGCGGGCCGGCACCAAGCTCCTGTTCGCTTGGGTTGCGCCTGGCTCAGACAATGCGAACACACAATCATTCATTATAACTCAATTACAGTGATTAAAGCTGGTGGCATGCAGAGGCAGGAGGGAGTGTTGCCAACAGAATTTACACTCCGTGTCATCAGCGAGAGATAACAGCAGCTGACGCGGCCGCGCGCCTCCCCTGCCATCTGCTCGGCGCGGGGGCCGCCCGAGGGGCGAGGTGCTGCCGGCGGACCACGCGGCGGCGGCGGAGAACTGCTGACTCGGGCTGCCCCCGCGCTGGGGCCCCGACGGCACTGCGATCTCTGGGGAAGCTGCCCCTCCCGGCAGACAGCGCGGCCCAGAAAGCCAACATCTGGAATGGGGGGTGTGGGGAGGCAATGGTACCGGCTCTTCTGGTTTTGTGCCTGCCCCTGGCGGAGGGAAAGATGAGGGCAGGAGGAGAAGGGGAAGACAGAGGATGAGATGGTTGGATGGCATCACCGACTCAATGGACATGGGTTTGGGTGGACTCCGGGAGTTGGTGATGGACAGGGAAGCCTGGCGTGCTGCGGTTCTTGGGGTCGCAAAGAGTCGGACACGACTGATTGAATTGACTGGCCAAGGGTGAGACTGGAACATCTAGGTTTGGCCCCCATGCTCCAGATGAGGAAACTGAGGCCCAGACCCATGAGAGATGACACACAGGAAGCCAAAACTCACCTGTTTCGCTCTCCTAGGAACTGTGCAGAGAGGGAAGTGGGAAAGTTGGGCCCCTAACCCTCTGGACTCTGGGGAGGGGGAGGGGCCAGACTTAGGCTTGAGACTTGAAATGGTCAAAGGTGGTGGCAGGAGGGTCCCCAGGGGCAATGCAGGGGACTCTAGCCACAGGGCAGGGACGCTGGGGGTGTGCGGTGGGGTAGTGAAATGGCCATCAGTCAGCAGGCAGCGGATCAGACAGTGGTGGGCTCTGGCCAGGGTGACTCAGCGGGACTAGGAGAATGAGACAGGCCATGGCCTGGGCATGCATCACCATGAGGCAGAGCAGGGGACAGGACAGGGCTGCCTTTTTAGGGGCAGCAGTATCACCCCAGAACACCAGGCCTCCAGGTCTGTCAGCACCAGGAAGCAGGAACCTGTCCATTGGACCCACAGATGAGCGAGTCCCCTGTCTGGAAAAGTCTCCACTCTGAGCCCCTGTGGAGTGGGGGTAGGGTAGGGGAAAGAGAGCGCAGGGCTCTCATGCCCCGGTTATTCTGGTACTTGTTCAGCACGTTTTTCCAGCAATGCCAAGCTCTAAGGCCATGGTCACCATGGGAGCACAATGCCACAGCTAGAGCTCATGCCCAAATCCCACCACAAGTCTCGTTTGCTAAACTGTCAGCAGCTCCTTGGAGGCTTCCCAGCTGGCTCAGTGGTAAGGAACCTGCCTGCCATGCAGGAGACACAGGAGACAGCGGGTTTGATCCCTGGGTCAGGAAGATCCCCTGGAAGAAGGCATGGCGACCGACGCCGGTATTCTTGCCTGGAAAATTCCATGGACAAAGGAGGCTGGTGGGCTACAGTCCAGGGGGTTGCAAAGAGTCGGACATGACTGAGCACGCACATACACATACACAGCGGTTCCTTGGTTCCTCCAGGATACATCTGACCCCCCAGATGCTCTCCCTTGAGCCTCATCTTTCCCCATTGCCCCAGGGCCTTTGTATATGCTGTTCCACAGCTCTGCCCCCTTCCTTTGGCCTTCCTCATCCCACTAGTCCTTCAGAGCCCAACATAGGCCTCCCAACCTCCAGGAAGCCATCCTGACCTTGAGCCAGGTAGGTGGCCTCCTCTGGATTCTCATTGCACCCCCACCCCCACCCCCATGCTAGTCCCCTTGGAGCACTGACCACGGAATGTTGGGGTCCCCTGGGGACAGGTCTGTTTCCCACCTGCAATCCCAGTAGCAACTGGTGAGAAATGGCTGGGTCTTGTGCATTTCTGGAGTCTCAGGGCTGACTGGATAGAAGCCTGAATGTGGATGGGAGGCCCAAACAGGAGCTGACAAAATGGCTGCCTCACAAAGACTGGCTCTGGAGAGCACAGAACCAGGCCCACAGGCCAGGACAGAAATCACGGTGAGAGTGAAGGGGGAGGGGGGGCTGAAGGGACAGGAGCCCCGCTTCTGCCAGTCCAGACCTCTCCCGCAGCCGTGAGGGCCGCTCAGCCCGTGTCTGACAAGCCCGCTCTGTGCTGCCTCCCAGGCAGGTCAGGCAGGGCCGGCTGATGGCCCAGGGTGAGGCTCGGAGCGGCTGGCTGCTGAGGCCAGAGACAGAGAGGATGGGGCTGCCGCCTTCCCTCTCCTGCACGTCCCATGTCAAGGCACCTCGACCCTTGGCGGTCAGCCACTGGGAACCTCTGCAACATGGTACAAGAGAGAGGTCCAGGCGGGACCACATCACCCTGCCCAAGAAGCACAGTCCCTGGAATTCCCCACGTAGAACCAAAAGAGGAAGCTGAGGAGAGGTGTTGGAGGTTGGGGGGACGAGGTCGGGGAGCCTGCAATGCAAAAGACACTCAGAGTCAAGAAACCTCGGTTTTAGTTTCAGTCTTGACTCCGGCTGCGTGAGGTTAATCATTCGTTCATTTTGCAAACCAAGCTCCGGACACAGAGAGTCCAGTGTTCTGTGGAACTTCCATTCCAAGTCACTTGTGCTCTTGGGGCCTCAGTTTCTCCAGCTGCCGTGGGAGTCATGGACTTGATCTGGTTGGGGGAGGATTTTTTTTAAGTAAGCTGAAGACGCGTTGAAAATCATTGCCAACGATACGCAATCTCCTGGAATAAACCATAATTGAAAAAGAATATAAAGAAGGAATGTATATATGTGTATAATTGAGTCACTTTGCTGTATAAAAGAAATTAGCACAACATTGTAAGTCAGCTATACTTCAATTAAAAGAAAAACAAAAAGGAAATCATCGCCCACAGAGCAAGAAAGTTTTTCCCTTTCTAATTCTCGAGGATTCTGATTAGGTCAAGGAGCAAGCTCCATTTGGATGTTGATGAGTCCTCTCAAAAGCTGCCCCATTTCCCTTTCCGTAACAAAGAGGGAGTCAGGAGGGCTAGAAGAGAGGTGTGTTAGATTTGTTGAAATTTAGGAGTACGGAGAACTTTTTTAAAAGATGAGTGATGCCCATTTAGGAGAATGACATAAAGCTTCCTTCTTAAATGCTTATATTTAAGCTTTAAAAGTGAATTTATTTAAAGAATAACTACAAAGTAACTCCCTGGCTGGTGGGTTTGAGTAAACCAGGTCACCGATCATCAGATGATAATTTACAAATGACTGCAATTCCTTGATCCTTGGGTTCAGAGGGTGCTGCATCAGCAGGGTAGCTCTGCCCATGTTGGGGGCAGGGCTCAGAGGCCTGACAGCTGTAGGTCCTGAAACTGGGCCAGCAGGGTCAGAGGCAGGTACTACCCTGATAAAAGTGAGCCAACTGGTAACATCGGTCCTTGGGGCTTCCCAGGGACTAGGGAGTATGTCCCCAAACAAGCTTAAATGCAAATAACTTTCGTTGACACGCTGATCTACATCATGCACAGCACTTGGGGTTGGTTTCCAAACAGTGCTCTGCAGAGAGGGCCGCCTCTCCAAAGTGACTCAGGCCTGTGGGCTCCCTCTCTTCCTCCCTCCTCCCTCATACTTTGCGCCTGCCCACCTATAGCCCCCTCATGGGAGAGACTCAAGGTCCTCCAGGCAGGGGTCCCCAACCTCTGGGACCTAATGCCAGATCATCTGAGATGGAGCTGATGTAATAATAATAGAAATGAAGTGCACAATAAATGCAATGTGCTTGGATCATCCCGAAACCACCGCCACCCCAGGTTGGGGAAAACTTGTCCCTGGTGCCAAAAAGGTTGGGGACCATTGTTCCAAGGAGCAGCCTCCAGCCCCAGCATAAGGGATCTGTAAAACCTTTAGCCATCCAGGAGCAAACTAGCTCATCACTACAGAGGGGCGGGCCACTCAAGGACCAGTGTGTCTAAAATGCCTTTCCTTCTCTCAACCCACAGCCCCTGTTCATCCTTAAATACTCAGGACAAATGTGATCTCCTTTATGGATATCCCCTTCTGACCCTCTTAGAGCTGCCTGATCCTCCTCACCCCCATAACGTGCTGTCCATACTACTTATTAATAACACGATTTTATAACTGCTCCAATTGTTCAAGTTTGGTTTCCCCACTGATGAGCACACTGCTTGAAGCATGAACAATTCATCTGTATACTCCATGTCTGTCCCTAGCCTCTGACACTGGCTATGCTCTGTATCTATTGAATCAGTGGGTGGGTGGATTAGCTTGGCTTAAAGTTCTGAGCTAGTTTTCAGTTTCCATTCACTCTACTTCTCTATTGAAGGAGAGGGAACTTTGGGTGAAAGCACGGTTCCTTCAGGCATTCAGTAACTATTTACTAAGCACCTATCACGGGACAGGTACTCTGTTAGGACCCAAGGAGTATAGAGCAAACCAAATTTGATCTGTTGCCTCAGAAAGTTCACAGTCAGGTTGGAGAATGAGGCAAGCAACGCATGGAGAACAAGAGAAGGATTTCAACATCATAATCACTTAGATGTAAACCACTCAATTTAATCTACTTTGGAAGGAAATTCAGATAGAAGATCAATGAGGTTAAGTAAAAACCTGCAACCCTGAATTTGAAGTATCAGTAGATAGGGAACCATATCAATATCTTGTAATAACCTGTATTGGAAAGAATCTGAGAAAAAATATATAATACATATATATATATATATATATATATACATATGTATATATCAGTTCAGTTCAGTTCAGTCACTCAGTCGTGTCTGACTCTTTGCAACTGCATGGACTGCAGCACGCCAGGCTTCCTTGTCCATCGCCAACTCCTGGAATTTACTCAAACTCATGTCCATTGAGTCAGTGATGCCATCCAACCATTTCATCCTCTGTCATCCCCTTCTTCTCCCGCCTTCAATCTTTCCCAGCATCAGGGTCTTTTCAAATGAATCAGTTCTTTGCATCAGGTGGCCAAAGTATTGGAGTTTCAGTATCAGCATCAGTACTTCCAATGAATATTTAGGACTTATTTCCTTTAGGATGGACTGGTTGGATCTCCTTGCAATCCAAGGGACTCTCAAGAGTCTTCTCCAACACCACAGTTCAAAGGCATCAATTCTTTGGCACTCAGTTTTCTTTATAGTTCAACTCTCACATCCATACATGACCAATGGAAAAACCATAGCCTTGACTAGACAGACCTTTGTTGGCTAAGTAATGTCTCTGCTTTTTAATACGCTGCCTAGGTTGGTCATAACTTTTCTTCCAAGGAGTAAGTGTCTTTTAATTTCATGGCTGCAATCACCATCTGCAGTGATTTTTGGGCCCCCCAAAAATAGTCAGCCACTGTTTCCCGATCTATTTGCCATGAAGTGATGAGACCCGATGCCATGATCTTAGTTTTCTGAATGTTGAGCTTTAAGCCAACTTTTTCACTCTCCTCTTTCACTTTCATCAAGAGGTTCTTTAGTTCTTCTTCACTTTCTGCAATAAGGATGGCGTCATCTGCATATCTGAGGTTATTGATATTTCTCCCAGCAATCTTGATTCCAGCTTGTGCTTCATCCAACCCAGTGTTTCTCAAGATGTACTCTGCATATGAGTTAAATAAATAGGGTGACAATATACAGCCTTGATGTACTCCTTTTCCTATTTGGAACCAATCTGTTGTTCCATGTCCAGTTCTAACTGTTGCTTCCTGACCTGCATATAGATGTCTCAAGGGGCAGGTCAGGTGTTCGTTTCCAAGCCAAACCATTCAGTATCACGGTAATCCCAGTCTATGTCCCAACCAGTAATGCTGAAGAAACTGAAGTTGAGTGATTCTATGAAGACCTACAAGACCTTCTAGAACTAACATCCAAAAAAGATGTCCTTTTCATTATAGGGGACTGGAATGCAAAAGTAGGAAGTCAAGAAACACCTGGAGTAACAGGCAAATTTGGCCTTGGAGTACAGAATGAAGCAGGGCAAAGGGAATAGAGTTTTGCCAAGAGAACGCACAGGTCATAGCAAACACCCTCTTCTAACACACAAGAAGACTCTATACATGGACATCACCACATGGTCAACACCGAAGTCAGATTGATTATATCCTTTGCAGCCAAAAGTGGAGAAGCTCTATACAGTTAGCAAAAACAAGACCAGGAGCTGACTGTGGCTCAGATCATGAACTCCTTATTGCCAAATTCAGACTTAAATTGAAGAAAGTAGGGAAAACCACTAGACCATTCAGGTATGACCTAAATCAAATCCCTTATGATTATACAGTGGAAGTGAGTAATAGATTTAAGGGACTAGATCTGATAGACAGTGCCTGATGAACTATGGACGGAGGTTCGTGACATTGTACAGGAGACAGGGATCAAGACCATCTCCAAGAAAAAGAAATGCAAAAAAGCAAACTGCCTGTCTGAGGAGGCCTTACAAATAGCTCTGAAAAGAGATGTGAAAAGCAAAGGAGAAAAGGAAAGATATACCCATTTGAATGCAGAGTTCCAAAGAATAGCAAGGAGAGATAAGAAAGCCTTCCTCAGCGATCAGTGCAATTAAATAGAGGAAAACAATAGGATGGGAAAGACTAGAGATCTCTTCAAGAAAATTAGAGATACCATGGGACCATTTCATGAAAAGATGGGCTCAATAAAGGGCAGAAATGGTATGGACCTAACAGAAGCAGAAGATATTAAGAAGAGGTGGCAAGAATACACAGAAGAACTATACAAAAAAGATCTTCACAACCCAGATAATCATGATGGTGTGATCACTCACCTAGAGCCAGACATCCTGGAATGTGAAGTCAAGTGGGCCTTAGGAAGCATCACTATGAACAAAGCTATTGGAGGTGATGAAATATATATATATATATATGTATATGTATATAGCTGAGTCATTTTGCTATACACTTGAATGGTACACCATTGTAAATTAACTATACTTAAAAAGCTATCAGCAGATTTCAAGATGTATTTTATCTTTAACAAATATATAAACACACACATATCCTATCTCTGCTACTGGAAGGAGCTAAATACAGTGACCAATCCATTAGCATCAAGCTAATTCCCAGATTATGGCTTCTAAATACTACTTCCCACTAAAAGGAACTAGGGCTTCTTGGAGAAATGACTGACTCCAGATTTCAGAGAGAAAATGTACAAGATGAGAATGTTGTACCAGTAAGCAACGAAGCTATCAAAGACCACCACAGGCATATCAAAAACACTCAGAAGATATCTTCAAGAAGTTTTCTAAAATAAGATGATTTGAGAAGCAATAAGGATAGCTCAGTTGATAATGAATCTGCCTGCAATACAGGAGACCCTGGTTTGATTCCTGGGTCAGGGAGATCCACTGGAGAAGGGATAGGCTACCCACTCCAATATTCTTGGACTTCCCTTGTGGCTCAGCTGATAAAGAATCTGCCTACAATGTGGGAGACCTGCATTTGATCCCTGGGTCGGGAAGATTCCCTGGAGAAGGGAAAGGCTACCCACTCCAGTATTCTGGCCTGAAGAATTCCATGGACTATATAGTCTATGGGGTCGCAGAGTCAGACAAGACTGAGCAACTTTCATTTTCAAGGATAACTCCACTTGACTGAAATGTATCAAATATATACAAATCCACAAGTTAAAAGTGATATTTTAAAAGAAGAAAATCTTTGAGAATACTAAGAAACTAGCTTATTACTTTGAAAACTGAAAAATAAAGTAAAATAAGTAGGCATTTATCTTGCATTTAAACTCTACCTCAAGATAACCAAATGGTTCATGAGGAGTGGTTTCTTTTTAATAGCAGTATCCAAGCAAATAGATGAAGGAGTAATAAAATACCACATTTTGTACTCCCTAATGAATTCATGCATCTAGACAATGATCATGCGTGACTGCTATCAGAGAGAAAGAGAAACATCTCGATAGTATGTGCCTGCTAATGGGTCAATGAGATATTCTTGTCGTTCCCTCAACCCCCCCACCTCCCAGTGAAATCTGGATCTAATCAGGCTCCAAGATCTAACTACAATTTAGTGATCAGCACAATTCAGACTATGAGAAGCTCTGGGGACAAATAATTTTGTTTTTTCAATACATTAATGTGTGTATGTATGTGCGGGTATGTCAGAGAGAGAGAGAGAGAGACACTGAAATATGAAGAAGGAACCTATAAGACGTGTCAATTATAATCACTCTGTATGGACTTTATTTGGGATCCTAATTCATATATACAATGTTTAAAAACAATCAGACAATTGAGGAAATTCAAATGCAGAGTGGGCATTTGATGACGTTGAATATTACTGTTAATTTTGGGGGTGGCTTAGTGGTATGAATATAACAGCTATATTTTTTAAATAAATTTTACTTTTTGGAGATATTGAAATGTTTACTACTTACATGATGAAATGTCTGGGATTTGCTGCAAAATATTCCAGTGGTCATGTATAAATAGAAGGGATGTAGGGATAAAACAAGGTTAAACCTGAGCTGATAACTGCTGATGCTGGATGATAAGTATATGGAGATTCACGATACTGTTTTCTCTACTTTTGTATGTTTGGCATGTTTCCTAATAAAAAGCCAATTGGATTCAATCCATGACGTCTCTGCATGAGATAGTTGCCCGTGCAAGCTACAGAATCATTAGAATCACAAAATATCTAGGCTGGAGAAGACCCAGGGATTGCTCACCCAGCCTTCAAGCATGGCTCCATAGATACGACCAAGATCTGGAGAGGTCTGGTGACGTAGCCAAGGTGACATGGTGAGCTTGGGGCTGTGCTCCTCGGCCTCTGGGCATGTGCACCTATCCCCCCACCCCACACCCAGAGTTCCCCTCTTAGTCACCAGAAACTATGGTGATTCCTTATCAAGTCCTGATTTTTCTGGCTTGTTTTCTTTAGTCTTCAATTATGAAATATTTCAAACATATAGAAGATATTACGATACTACTAAAACTACCACATAGATTTTTAAAAATTTGTTTATTTTGTGTTGCACCGGGTCTCTGTTGCTATGTACCAGTTGTGGTGAGCAGGGGACACTTTTCGCTGTGGTGCACGGCCTTCTCACTACAGTGGCTTCTCTTGTTGTGGAACACAGGCTCTAGGACACGTGGCTTCAGTAGCTACAGATCCCAGTCCCTATAGCACAGGCTCAATAGTTGTGTTGCGTGGGCTTAGTTGCTTGTAGAATCTTCCTGGACCAGGGATCAAATCCATGTCTGCTGCATTGGTAGGTGGATTCTTATCTACTGCACCACCAGAGAAGTCCAACCACATAGATTTTTAAGATGTGAATATTTTGAGATTTTCTTCAGAGTTTTTTTTAAAGGTAACAGAATGTGATGATGGATAGAGCCAAACTCCCACCTTCCTCTCCCTTCCTTCCCTCCTCACAGATACCAACATCCTGGTGGCAGGCTGTGTTCTTTCCACTTGCGTTTTTATAGTTTGATGTGTATACTCAAATTTAGAATTGTTTTGTGTGGATTTATATTTGACATAAATAGTATCATATCATATATTTCCTTTTGCAACTTGCTCTTTTCACACAACATTGTGTTTTTGAAGTTTATCCAAGTTGATGCATGCAGATCTAGCTCATACATTTTAAAGCCTCCATACAATTTCTTTATACAAAAATGTATAGATTTTTCTTTATTCATTCCTCCAATAATGCGTTATTGCATTACTGGTTATTCACAGTTATTTTTGCTGCTTCAAACAACGGGGCAATGAAAAATCTCTGCATGTATCTCTTTGTGTAAGAGCTTCTCCAGCCTGTGTACTTGGAAGTAGAATTATCAGGTTATAGGGCTGTGTTGCTTCTACTTTGCTGTTGCCAAATGCTCTATGAAGTGGGTGACCCAGTTATGCTCCCACAAACAGTGTCTGACAATACTAGTCATTCCACATCCTCATGGAAGCTGCATGTTATTAAACACAAAACTTGCCAATCCAATGGGAATGAGTTGTTCTCTTTTGCTCTGGTTTTTGGATTTGCATTTCCCTGATGAGTAGTGAGGACGGGGCACTTTCACCTGTTTCCTGGCCATTTGTGTTTCTCCAGTGAATCACCTGTGTTCTTCCCATTTTTCTGGGTTGTTTACCTCTATGTGCCAATTTAGAAGAATTCTTTACGTATTCCAGATACTACTTCTGTGGCAGTTATAGGTGTTGCATTTGTATTTTTTCACACTTTGTAACTTTATGGCATCTTTTGTGGTATAGGTGTTTTAAATGTTAATACAGTCAAATTGACCTCTAATATTTTCATTATAGCTCTCAATTTCTGCATTTTGTTCAATGATCCTCTCTCTACGCAGATTTCTAAAAGTTTAAGGATTTTAATCCTGCTGGAATTTCTTTTTGTACGCTGAGTAAGGCAGGGATCCATTTCCGCTCCATAAAGATGGTCTATTGTGGTATATTGTCCCAGAACTGTTTGCCAGAAGAGCTTTTCTTCGGTAATACATAATGGCTCCTAGGTCATAGTCACATTTCATCTCTATGGAGACTTATTTATAGACTCCATTTTGTTTCATTGGTCCATTTATCTATACGTGCACCAAGAGCTTATTTGCCTGCCGACTGTAGCCTTAAGTCCCTAATAAGTCTTGCTATCTGGAGGACAAGCTCTCCTTTCTTTTTCCTCTTCAAAATTATATTTGCTATTTTGAGTCCTTTATTCTTCAGATAAATATTAGTCTTAGCTTTTCAAAGTACATAGAAATCATTTTCTTGGGTTTTGTTTGATATTGCGTTATAAATTGATTGCTAGGAAAGAGCTTTAAAAATGATGCTGAATTTTCTAATCAATGAATATGGTATAGCTTATGATCTGCACAGGTCTTTTAAAAAATTATTTCCTTCTGTAACATTTAATGTTTTTCTTCAAAAAGGTCTTGTGTAGTTTTACTTAGTTTTACTCATAGGTCATATTTGTTGCTATTTGTAAAAGCATTTTTATTTCTTTACATTATGCTTTGAAATTGGTTATTGCTTATGAATTGGAATGCTATTGATTAATGAATATTGATTTCAGATCTAGCAATGTGGTTAAAATCTCTTATCTGTTTTAGTTGTATACTTTCTACATATATAGTCATACTATCCATAAATAGTCATAGCTGTTTCTTTCATTTCAGTCATTGCATTCATTTTTTTTTTATTGTTCTATTTTGTCCAATTGCATTGGGTAGAGCCTCCAGCCCAATGTTGAATAGAAACGGTAATAAGAGCATTCTTGTTATGTTGCTGACTTTGAAATCATGCTTCTAAAACTTAATTTTTATCTATTATTGGGTTGCTGCTCATCTGGTTTAGCTGTCCATCATGGAATTAAAGACATTTTCTTTTATTCCTTGTTTGGTACGTTAAGGAAAATCATGAATATTGAATTTTGTGAAATGTCTTTATCTATTTCTTTTGACTGATGAAACTAGATCTTCTAGCTGTGTTCTTCAATATTTGGTTGTAGGGTTCTGTGATTCAATTATGTTGTTCAAATCTTTCATATCCATATTAATTTCTCTCTCAGCAACCTAAGAAATCTACCAATTTCTCTTTGTTAAAACCTCCCATTTCTCTTTATAAAATTCTGTCCATTTTTTAAAACTTATGTAGTGTTCTGAACTTGGGAGCTCCCCCTCTATCTTTAAAGTCTTTTATCTATGACATTAAACGAGTCCCATTTTTTTCATGCTAGGCTATCAAAATTGTTTTGTTTGCTTTTTATTTTTGGCTGCACCATACAGCTTGCAGGATCTTAGTTCCCTGGACACAGAGTATTGAATCCAGGCCCTGGCTGTGAAAGTGCTGATTCCTAACCACTGGACCTGCAGGGAATTCCCTGTTTTACTTTGATTTTATCCAACATGTCTGTCTGTCCACATGGTTAAAGGGAATCCTAATTAGCTTGCTGTTTCATTTGCCAGTATTGGACATTCCATACCTACTTTTTCGGAATCTTGTCAACTATGACCAGCAAACACTTGCACAGGTAGCTTCCCTCTGTGATATCCAGGAGAGACAAGACCACAGCCCCGTCTCACTCTTGCTTCTGTCCTCAGTAGTGCAGGAGACCTCAAGGGTCCACTTCTGAGCCATCAGCCCTGCACTGGCTGATCTGCTTGGGAGGGGAGTTCAGAGTCAGGGTCTGAGTGAGCATACTGTGGAGCTTTCTGGGCATTGATAGACATGCCCTGATGGATGTGAGGAAGGCCTAAGCTGGGCAGGGGATATTTCTGTCTTCTGTCTCTCCTTTCTATGTTCTTCATCTTGAGATCACTCATCTCCTGCTGTACTTGTGGGGTCAATTCTTTCCAAGTTTCTGAACCAATCCTAATGATCCACCACCCACCCACTCATCCATCTACTCATTCATTTTCCCAGCCAGCCAGCCAGCAGCAGTATTGTACAAATACTATAAGCTGTGTGATCTTGGAACTTCAGTGACATCATCTATAAAATGAATATAGTAATAGCATTGACCTCTTAGGACAGTTATGAGTTTGGGATTACACAATGCTTAAAAAGAACTGGCAGACACATACTAAGTCCTCTATTAAGAATAGCTATTATCTTCATCCCACACTCACTGATTCATTCAACTAGCATTTCCTGAGCGTGTACTATATACTAAGGACCAGAGATACGAGACACAATCCCTGTTCACTCCCAAGCGGACATCAGGAGAGGATGATACCATTAAAGTAACAGCCATGATGCAGCATGCATAATACATTCCACGAGAGCTGGCAGAAGACACTCCAACAGCACAGAGGAGACACAGCCAGTTCAGACTAAAGGAGTTGGGGGCTAGGGAAGGGCTCACTGAAAGTGAAACTAAAGCTGAGTGCTAAAGAATGAACGGGGGCGCGGGGGGCGGTTCAAAGAAAGATGCAGGGCATTCCTGGCTGGAAGAGAAACACATAAATAACCTAAAATCAGAGTGTGGCCTCTCAGGGCATTGGAGGCATGTGTGACTGGTGTGAAAAGGTGACTCTAGAGACACAGAGCTGCACCTGGGAACCAATTAAGGAGCTCAGACACAGTGCTGAGCAGAGGGCCATCGAGGCGCTCCAAGCAGAGCCCCTCCAAGAGCCTGTCCACGGTGGGGACAGATGTGCAGCTTAATGTCCTACACAATTGTATCCACCAAACTAGGGACCCAGATCATGTCCAATGCTCCAGTGCACAGAGCCACAGGTCTCTGCATGTCAGTTGAGGTGGGACCTAGAACCTGGGCTCAACACAGGCAGTCTCAACCCTCTGAACTGCAGCTCACCCCCTAGTATTTCCTCCTCGTCCCCCTGCCCTTCCTGGCTCAGGTCAGAACCCGGCCTCTGAATGTCCCTCCTCCTGAGTTTCACTAGCCTGCTTGGCCTGAATCCGAGCCTGACTTCAGCACAGGAGGGGACGGACGAAAGAGAGGCTGCAGGAACTGGGACTTCAACAAGCTGGAGTGTAGCTCAGTTCAGTTCAGTTCAGTTGCTCAGTCATGTCCGACTCTTTGCGACCCCATGAATCACAGCACGCCAGGCCTCCTGTCCATCACCAACTCCCGGAGTTCACTCAAACTCATACCCATCGAGTCAGTTATGCCATCCAGCCATCTCATCCTCTGTCGTCCCCTTCTCCTCCTGCCCCCAATACCTCCCAGCATCAGGGTCTTTTCCAATGAGTCAACTCTTCGCATGAGGTGGCCAAAGTATTGGAGTTTCAGCTTCAGCTTCATTCCTTCCAATGAACACCCAGGTCTGACCTCCTTTAGGATGGACTGGTTGGATCTCCTTGCAGTCCAAGGGACTTTCAAGAGGAGTGTAGCTAGGTCAGGGCAAAAGGGAGACCTAGGTGGGCTGAGGGAGGGAGATGGAGGAGGATGTGCCTCTTACTCCGGGCCTTAGCACATGCTGTTCCTTCCACCTCGAACACTCTCCTCCCCACCTCCCTTGGGCACGGCACCTCTTTGTTCTTTGGGCCTTGGTTCGGCTCACTCCTTCCAAGAAGCCCTTGCTCTGATTCCACTCCCTGAGTAACATCTCTACTGTGTGGTGTGGCATCTTCTGGTCTGTGCCTTCACACATCTCATCCAAGTTATAGGCATTAGCATTAACCTGCTGGTATCTGCCTTCCTTTTGGACTTTTACCAGACGGTAAAAGAATCTGCCTGCAATGTGGGAGAGCGGGGTTTGATCCTGGGTTGGGAAGATCCCCTCTAGAAGGAACTGGCAACCCTTTCCAGTATTTTTGCCTGAAGAATCCCATGGACAGAGGAGCCTGATGGACTACAGTCCATGGGGTTACAGAGTCGGACACAACTGAGCAACTCACACACACACACACGCACACCTCATGAAGTGGCAGTTGTCAGTTTATGTGACTGTTTCTCCCGGCTGGCTGAGCACACTGCAGAGAGGGCAGGCATTGTGTCTTACTGATCTTTGCATCCTAGCACCTAGAACTATGCCTGGCATATGTTCGGTTCTCTCCATAGAAATGTTGGTGGGATGGATGGGTAGATGAAAGGATGACTGGAGAGATGATTAGATGAGTGGGTGGGTGGATGGATGGATGGATGAGTGGGTGACTGGTGAATGGATGGAAACATGGGTAAGATGGGTGGGTGTGTTCTAGAATGTTCTCAAGGCAGGATACTGGTTTCTATGACTCTTGTCGGCCATGGCCCTTCCATGAGGAATTTCCTCACCAGTCCTCTAAAAGAAGAGGCAGGAATCCTCATCCCTAGATGCTAATCCTTGAAACAGTACCGTTCAGTCCTGCCCACGAAGCGGCTCCTTCACTGAGGATGTGGTATGGGTTTAGGGGAAGGGGAGGTGTGAGTCACAATGTTGGCTCAGGCTGTGTGACTCACGGTGAGTTATGTACCCTTAATGGGCCTTCACTGTCCCATCTATCAAACTAGGGGCCAAGGATAGATGTCTCTTCAAATACAAAAGTTCCAATTTTGGTGTAATATTTAAAAACACTTCACGAGTTCGGTACATTTTATAGAGTACATTTCCTACTGTTGTCACAAAAACATCAAATGATGCCTAACCGTGCAAATGAAAAAAGGCTCATCACGTTTGTTTGTTATACTTTATATTAAAAATAGTTCATTCTCAAACACTGTGTTCTTGAAAAATAAAAATGCACACCCCATCTCCACGGGAGAGTCCATGGCCAGTTTACAACATTGAAGTCTTGCCAGTCATGCTTCCAGCTCCAGCTCTCTGTATCTGTTCCTTCCTGCAGACCCTGTGATTTAGGACAGTCACTGCCTCTGCTGGGGTGGGGGGCAGTGACTCAAAGAGGCCTGAGAGTGAATTGCTCTGCCGTTGTTACAAATGGCCTGGACATTTGCACATCATCTGATGTGACCTGAAACCACGAACACTGGCTTCTGACGACCATGTCTTGTTTGTTTCAAAGATCTTGCTTTGAGCAAAGGCAGCGTGACCAAGCTGGAAGAACTTCAAAAGTCAGCCCCTTCTCTGGGCTTGTGACAAGCCTCAGGACACCCCACTTGCCCTGAGAAACAGGATAAGCTCAAGCCAGGGAATGCTCAGCCTTTATTCACTGGTGCTGCCCTGGCTCTATGATGTCCTGGGCACTGTCTTCGGTCAGTGAAACCAGTCTAACTGTGTGGACAAGCAAACAGGAGCACTGAAGAGTTGCAAATGCTATGATCAGTATGAGCCTGGATTTTTGCAGGAATGGTTAAGGGGTGACTTTGAAAAATGCTTGGCAAATGGGACTTCCCTGGTAGCTCAGTTGGAAAAGAATTGGCCTGTGGTTCAGGTGTCCACCTGCAATGCAGGAGTCTTGGGTTTGATTCTTGAGTTGCTAAGATCTCCTGGAGAAGGAAATGGCAACCCCACTCCAGTATTCTTGCCTGTGAAATCTCATGGATAGAGGAACCTGGCAGGCTAGTCCATGGGGTCGCAACTGTCAGACATGACTTAGCAACTAAACCACCACAGGAAAATGCTATCAAGGTTTTCTATTACTTTGTTGACGAGGAGGCAAGGGCAATCTTGGGGGATTAGAGATGGAAATCAGGTTGTGCACAGTATTTGGGTCCCTCCCTAAAGATTTGAAGAGGCCTCCCAAACCTTCAAGTGCAGAGGAATCACCTGCAGGGTCGCGAGAGGTGGATATGGCTTTAGTAGGATTGAATTGGGTCTGAGAGTCTGTAAAGTGGAAAGTGAGGGAGGGGAGCGGTGGTGGGTTGGGAGGCGGTAGCGAGGCAAAGACAAGCATGCGCAGTGAGAGGCTCACGGTGGAGAGGCTTGTGAGATTGCGTCAGGACAGTCCCAGCAAGTACAGGCAGCCAGCCGAAGGATGTGTTCCCAACCACACTCTCACAGGTCAGGTGTCTTTCCTTGGTCTCCACTGGCCTGAACTGAATCTTGGTCATCTCCCCATGCTTAATCGTGCCCAGAACCTCTTGGTACAAGAGCCTTTCTGAGATGGTCTCCCCCTCTCAGCAATGGGCCTGACATTGGCCTTTACTCCCAGGAGCCAAAAGTGGAGGGGAGCGTTCCGAGACATTCTTCCCTTCTACACATGGGGACCTGCAACCCTCAGGCACGCAGAGAATGTTCTGGCCGAAGTCTCCCCCATTTGGTCCCTCTAGCCCTCTGCGGTGAGGATCAGACTTTGAGAAGCAAGGAAAGTGTGGTTCAAAGGGGTTTTCCTTTACTCAAGTTTGTGCCACGAGTACAAGACAGAGATGTCAGCCGAACACAGCCCCAGATGGGCCTTCTTCCTACATGCTGGAAGCTTCTCTTCTGTAAGCCTGACAGGAAGCCCAGCTCCAGCTAAGTGACCCTGGTATGTGCAGTCCAGCTGTCCTTTCGAGGCTTAGAATAAAGACTGCTTTATCTGGATGGTCACTCCTTTTTTCAAATGTTCAATCCCCTTTCTTGAATGAAATAACGGCAGACAATCGTTTTTGTGCGCTGATTTACAGTGACTTTGGCAGGAATTGGAAACCACATTAGTCCCACATTCTGGAGATTTAGCTCATGGCTGCATGATGCCCAGGAACCTGGGGACACCCCCCAACCCCGCCCCCAGGCCAGTCCTGCCTCCCTGAGGGCACTGCCCCCATTTCCTATCCTTTCTGTAAACCCCTCCAAAGTGGGGTTGCCTCGCAGCATCTGAAGTTAAGCTTAAAAAAGACGGTAGTGGTTTTCAGGGTCCTGATGGTCATAGACACTTTGCAATTTCTCCGCAAGTTCATCACATTTCATTTTTTTCCCCCAAAAAGTTGGGCAGTGGCAGTTATATAGGACACCAGTGTTAACTGTGGACTTCACCTCTGGGAACTGTCCTGAGGAGACCCCCCCCCCACCCCACCCCGCCTTAAACTGGGGAGACAGCGCATGGTTGGGGTCACGAAAACACTGCCTTTTTAACTGTCCCGCATGATCACTCTCTAGGAGCGGGGGCAGCATGGGAATGCTTTAAAAAAGCAGTGCTCACATTTACGGATGACAAGTGAAGTCACCCAGGACGTGGGCTGACAGCATCCCACCCCTCTTCTTGGGGGTGTGGGGGAGGGAGAATGGAGAAAAACTACTGGGTGAGGGGGGCAGGGGGAGGAGGAAGAATTAAAACGCAACAATCAAACCAACCTTTAAATAGTAACTTTTAAAAATATAAAAACAGGTCATTACAATGACTTTTCATTTTCTTTTTTTCTTCAGGAATCAACTTGTCTTCTACCCTCGCCTTCCCTTGTGGCAAGAGCCTTAACAACAGGTGGTGGCTAAGCATCTGAGACCCAGAGAGAGAGACTGAGAGACAGGAAGAGAGACAGACTCTGGACACCCCTCCCCAACCTCAGAAAGGTAAGGGCACCCACCTTGCCCTTCTCTTCAGCCTCCGGAGCCAGGTAGGGGGAGGGGCTCACCTGGGAGCAAGAGCATTGGAGAGAGGTTCACTGGGAACCCCCCTCCCTTCTCACCAGACAGAATCACACATTATAAAATAAGCCATAAAAATGCAGTATAAAAATTATCTTCCATATGCTACATCCATGGAGAGCCCACCACCAGGACTCGTAACAGCCTTTAGCTTTTCCTTAGAAGAAAAAAAAAAAAAAAGACCAAAGGAAAAACAAAACAAAAAAACAAAATCCTAATACCTCAGAACATTTTGGTACCAAAAAGTGGCACCTGCAGGAGCTGATATTCTACCTGTAAGCTGTTTGGGCTCCTAAGAGAGATAGGAAGCCAGGAGAAGTCAGCATGGTGTACCCCCAGAGGAACCCCTTAGACTCCGTCCTGCAGGTTAAATGCACATTTTCCCTCTAAGGAGACAGTAAGGGGTCAGAGGCAGGCAAGTGGGGAGAAGGCATTTTATGAAAGGACATCACTTCTAATTCTTTTTATTCAAATTAAAAAAAAAAAAAAAAAAGCACCCACATCAGTTGCTATTTTTTTCTCTGGTAGCTCCCTGAGCTGAGTTGCTATGCGTTCCTCTAACTTTGTGTCCTTTTCAGGCAGGTTGTGTCCGAAGATTAAGTAGGGCTGGAGACAGAGTGCCTTTGAACTTCCATTTCTCATCACGACAACCAAGTGTGCACCAAAGAGAGATGGAGGTGGGGAGGGGGAGACAGACAGACGGACAGGTTCAGACGCCTGAGAGGGGGACCAAGAGGCTAAGTAAGAGGCAGGTGGGACTCGGGAGGCCACAGAAAAATTCACCGTTGTTTCTGCTGCCGTCAGCCTGGACGGGCACCCATCTCAAGCTCTGCCTGTCCGTCAGTCTGTCTGGAGCTGGGTCCTGACATGCCTTGAGACGATCCCCAGGTCCACATGGAGACACGCTCACCCAGGGGGTACCTGATGGCTGACCTGGCTGCCTCCTCTGCCCAGGCGTCTTCTCCCTCTACCACTCCCTCTTCATTCTGCCCGCTCCCTGCCTCCCCTCCCCAGATGGGAACTTCTGTTTAAAAAAACCAAAAAAAACAAAAAACAAAGCCACCACCACGAGTGGATTACAAATACAGCAGGCGAAATACACGGCTGGCGTTGCCGGTGGGAAGGGGCCTCCTCCCCCGCGGACCAGTCCGAGATAGGAGTCTGTTATTTACACTTTTCACAAACCTTGTGCGCTGCACAGTCGGGGACGTGAAACCCTCCCCCGCTCCCTGGTACAAACGTGTGGTCCACGCTCGTGTCCCCGAGGCGGGGCAGGGTGACACATCAAAAGAAAGGGGAAGGAGAGAGATTCACGAGGGTGTATGTGAAGAGCCGGAGCCACGAGCCTCCAAATAAATCTATGTGCAGCCTCTGCCAGCATCGTGACGGGAGGAGGAGGGGAGAAATCCATCGGAGTCTGTGAGACACAGGAGTCCATGCCCAGGAGCCCCGGCCGTGACGGGCACGCCCTCTCAGCCCGCTGGAGCGCGGTGCTGGGCTGCTGGCTGCCCGTTCTCCGTGTCTGCAGGGTCTCCCTGGCACAGCCGAGTCTGTGTCTCCCAGAGCGTGACAGCCCCGTCACAGTCCTTGCTTAGTAGATGACCTCATAAACCGTGGCCTTCTTGTCACCAGAGCCTGTTACAATATATTTGTCATCTGCCGAAATGTCACAGCTCAAGACTGACGAGGATTCCTTAGACTGCAAGAGGAGAGAGAAAGGACAGAAACTCACTTTTTGGGTACTCAGCACTCTCTCGGTGCTCTCTGAATTCACCCGCCCTCTGCCCAGCCTGGAGCGCACGCTGCGAGGCCTTCAAACACAGCCCTTCCCATTAGAGGGGCCCCTTCTACCTGCTTCCCCATAAGGAAAAGCTCATTAACTGGGCCAGATGTGATCTTTACAGTCAGCTCCGAGCAGCAAAACAGAGCACTTGAGTGTGAGCTTTGCATCCCGAGTTTACAAACAGGAAGAAGCGTTTCTGAGCTGGGAGCCGATGTCAGTGGGCCAGGCCCTCAGTCTGGTGAGCTAAAAAAAAAAGGACTTGCACCTAAACTTTGAACATCCAGTGTAACCAGAGATTGTTCAAGTTACATGTGTGATGCACCAGATGCCAGACCTCCAGACTGCATCAAGAGTGTCTTACTGACTCTGAGAGCAAGTGCGTGTGACTATGTGTATGTACGCATGACTTTGTGTGTGTCTCTGTGTGTGAGTGTATACGAGTGAGCGAGGGAGAGTGCAGCATCAGGTCCCAGGTTTTGAAAACCTCACAAAAAGCCTCTTCCCTCTCTCTCACCTCCTTCTGGATCCTTCTCCGGCCCCATACCTCAACTTACTTGAAACCAGATGACACAGCTCAGAAAAAAAAAAAGCTTCCCAGTTTGCTCAAATGCCTGGTGCACCTCCTGTGAGGGCTCAGCGTGCAGGCCAGAGCCAAGAGCATGTTTTTATTCCTCCTTGCTCTAGAAATCCTACAAGAGCCCCTGCTAAAAGCCCTCGCCCCAATTGGTCAGACGCCACTAGCAGCAGAGTATGGGTCCCGCTGATGTGCCCAAGTCCAAAACCGCGCTGCTGAGAAGCCATCTTGGACCCCCAGCAGGTGGGGGTCAGGGCAAGTCCTGCTCTGCATCCCCTATCCCTGCCCCATCACCGTGGCCAGGCCCGGACTCTTAGCAGAATCAAGAGGGGCACTTGGAGGGCGGGTAGTACCTGGAATATGCTGGCTCCATACGGAGTCCTCCAGGCGTTGAGAAGGTTATCTTTCCCAGTGCTCACAAACCACTTGCCTGCAGGCAAAAGAAACATCAGGTTGTGGGCGGCTGCCCTCTAAAGCAAGACCCGCCCCACACATGGCCAGCTATCATGGAAACGTGGTGTGACCCACTAACCAGCGCTGGGCTGACTCTTCCCTTGTGAGAAGCGTTTTGTAATCAAGACACCCACCCCACTACCCTGCCACACACACACAGACACACGGACACTCAGATACTGCCTTTCTCTGCAATCAAGGGGAGGGGTGGACAGGCTGGGACAGAGAAAGGCAGGATCTGCAGTTAATCATAGGGATTACACTTCCCCAGAAGATTCTTTTCAAAGCCACTAAGCTCAACTGACCCATCTCGATTCTACTACTGAAAGATGGCAGGAGGTACTGGGGATGGCGAAGCTCCAAGCGGCTGGAGATCCAGCCAAAGGCGGTGGGTCTCTGCAGGCATGTCACCAGAGCTTCGCCTGCGTTAAAGCTCCAGGGCTCCCGAAGCCCTGGGGGGTGCCTGCTATTCCTTGGTCCGTAAAGACCTATTGGGGCTCAGAGAGGCTGGGACCGTCCTAAGCTACACAGCTAGTCAGTGGGCCGGCACAAACTCCAGTCCAGAGCTGTGGCCACCGAAGCCCACGGTTCAAACCGCCTGGAGGCACTGCCCGCGGGGCTGGGCATACTACCCCTCTGCCCCGGCCAGCAAGGTCTGGCTCTGGCCTGGCGTCACAGGTGCCCGGTACCCTGTGGCAGTATCTGCATCCTCAGATGCGGGGCGGGATGGGGGTACTGGTCTGGGTCAGGAGCCTGGTGCTGAGACCGTGCTCACTTAGGGGGGCTCCGGCCCTCGTCTGAGCTCTGAGCTGCGTCCCTGCACGGAGGGCTGGCCAGGCTCCCGCTCCCAGGCCCCCACTCCCCAGGCCCCCCCCGCACCCCAGCCCCTGCTGCCCAGGCTCCCACGCCCCGGCTCACCGCTCCCCAGGCCCCCACTGCCCCAGCCCCCGCGCCCCGGCTCCCGCTCCCCAGGCCCCAGCGCCCTGGCCCCCCGCGGCCCAGGCCCCCGCACCCCGGCCCCCAGCCCCCGCCCCGGCTCACCGCAGTAGGCGAACTTGAGGGACAGCACGCAGCTCTCGTGCAGGTGCAGCTGGTACTTGTCCGGCTTGGTGTGGTGCAGCACCTCCACGTTGCTGCTCTCCATGCCCACGGCCAGCCACTCCCCGGTGGGGCAGTAACCCAGCGAGAAGATCTGCGCGGGAGGGGAGGACAAAGATCGGCATGCTCCAAAACCACAGTGGGGGCGGCTGAAGGGCGGCCAGGAGGGAGAGGGGCGCTCCTCCAAGGCCCTGCTCAGGAACCCTGTGGGCTCAGTCTTACTGACTCCCTCCCCAAGCACCTCCCCACCTGTCATGTGTAATGCGAAGGCCCCCCTCTCTCCCCTTCAAGGGAATAGTGTTTTATCCCCAGTCAACTTCCCAGGTGAGGAAGCTGAGGCTCAGAGAGGTTGCTGACTCTAGAAAGTAAAGTGGCAGAGTCAGCATTCAAACTCAGAGATGACACAGATATTTCACTTTCAAAGTTATTCTTTAAGTCTCAGTGACTTTTACCTTTCCTTAAGAAAAATATGAGTAAATAAAACACTAATGTATTAAACATGCAAGATTAAAACATTAACACAGATAATACAACAACAAAAAATAATACTTAGCATTTATAGAATGCTTTCTATAGCCAGGCTTATAGCCAAGGCTTTCAGAGGGACCATTTCAGGTGCTCACACCAGACCCATGAGGTAGCTATGACTATTCCCATCCCGTGAATGAGAAAACTGAGGCCAAATGCTCGATGGGAGAGGGGCTGGGAGTCAAGTCTGAGCAGCAGGGGCAAGTGCGACCAACTCCAAAGCCTTGTGGATTCTAGTTCATGGCCACTTCCTCCAGGAAGCCTTCCCAGATGACTCAGGTTGGTCTCAGGTCCATTTGTAATGATTACGTGTGAGGACCCCTTGGTCCCCTGAACCAGCCACTGAGATCCAGGGAGGGAAGGCCCCACGCTGCTCCAGTGGATGGCGAGGGGGGGTCTCAGGCGCACACCTGGGAGGTGAAGTCGTGCTGCTGCAGCTGCCGGCCCTCCCGCAGGTCCCACGAGCGCACGGTGTTGTCCAGGCCTCCCGTCCACAGCTTGGTGCCGTCATGGGAGATGTCTATGCAGCTGGCCCCGTCCGTGTGGCCCTGGAACTGCCTAGGAAGGCCAGGCAGGGGTGAGGGTAAGCCCCAGGGAAGCACTGACTGCTATGTTGACAGCTGTCCCAGGGAGATGCCAACTCTGTCCCAGCAGAACAGGAAACTGTGGTCCACGGTCCCCCAGGGCTTCTCTCCCACTCCACTCGAGCATCTCGGCCAGGGCCGGTACTTGCATGAGCTCACAGGGAGGCAGGACTCAGACCCAGCAGCTTTGCTCCCGAGGCCCCACACTTAAGCTCCTCCATTCCGGTCTGGACGCCTCTTCTTCTCCCCACGTTTCTCCGAGTCTCAACTTATCTGAGAGTTCTGCCCTCCCAGGTCTGCTCCAGGCCCCCTCTCCCCAGAGCTTTGTGCAAGCTCCTCATCCACAGAGCCCTCCCTCGTCTGCCTGTGCTAGGCACCTGGCACAAGCCATCATTTCACCTGGGTGCCCTTGCCTGTGCCATCCTGTCCACACCCCAGCACCTCAGACAGGCCAGTCACAGCCACGATGCCAGACACGGCCAGCGCGGCCTCCCCAGGATGAGGACCCCCGCTCCCTCCTGTGCCTCACCTGACCAGGGTCTGGTTGTGCAGGTCCCACACGGCGATGTTGCCGTCACTACAGCAGGAGAAGCAGACCTTGGCGTCAGGGCTGATGGCCAGGGCGTAGCAGGCCGGAGCCGAGGACGTCAACTCAGCCTTGATGCGTGGCGTGGGGGAGGCCAGGTCCCAGATGGTGAGCGTGCTGGCCTCGCCGCCCACGATAAGCGTGCGCCCATCGGGGAGCAGCTTACAGGAGCGGATGTAGTTGTCCCTGTTCTGAAGGGGGAGGGGGCAGCGTTCAGCACCACCCACCTCTCCCCCCGGGGAACTGCGAGAGTCCCGTCCAGCAACACCGAGCACCCTCGCCACGTCTGCTCACTTTTTGCCCTTATTCGCGGCCACCAGGCCGACCCCACTGCTCACTCGTGACTTTTTAAACTTTCATTTCTTCACAAATCCCTGGAGACCAGCATCATCTCCCCTTACAGACAATGAAAGCAGGGCTCAGAGAGGTTTGCCAGGTTGCCCAAAGTCTCCCAGTCGATACAGGGCTGCCCCTGGCCAGGTCAATGGGGTACCGCCCCAGGCCCCAGCTGCCCCGCTCTTCTATAACAGCTAGAAGGGATGCCCGCTCTCCTATAACAGCTAGAAGGGATGCCCGCAGCTCCGGGATCCTCACCAGGCAGTCCAGCTGGGAGATGGGGCTCTTGCTCCCTGGCTGGCTGATGTCCCAGATCTTCACGCAGCCCTTGCCTCCTGTGTAGACGTGGCGCGTGGGGTTGCTGATGGTCACCGCACACACCACCTCCCCGTGGCTGAGTGTGTTGATCTGCCGGGCGTGCCTGGGGATGCCAGGGCCTGCCAGGGCGTCGTGGGGGAAGGGCACAGGCTGCATCTGCCCATCGGCGCTCACATGGAAAGAGTAGGCTCTGAAAGGGGGAGAACCACGCTTCTGCCATCTCCAGTCCTCTATCAGTTTCCTGACTGGCCCGAACCCCTGCCTGGCCTGCCTGCCTCCAGGTGTCCCCTGCCCTGATCTTAGGAAACATGGTAACCCCAACCTCCTTGACCTGGCTCCACCAGGGCACAGACAGCTTCATAGTCCTGCCTTGACTTCTGCCCCTGCTTATAGATCCTCACTCCAAACCAGGCCACTGACCCCTCATTGCCTTGGAACACCCTTTCCCACCATCTATACAATCCCTAGCACTCTGACCCCGGAAAGGCCCCAGCTTGAATGCCACCCCTCCTCTAGGAGCCAGTAGTACTAGGGAAGAAAATCTGTTTGCCCCCCCAACCCTAAATGAATCACAGGGTACACACAGAGCTGGGGTGAGCCAGTGTGGCCCGCCTGCTGTCCCAGGTCACACGAGTGCCACCTGCGGCTAGAACCCACAGGAACCCCAGGGCAGGGAGGATCCATGGAATCCGGATGTGAAACGTTCCTCCCTTCTCAGAGCCCAGGGATCACAACCTCAACCCCAAGCCCTCTCCTTCCTCTTTCAGAAGGAGCCTGGGGGCAATCAGGAGTGCATCCAGGCAGCCATCAATGGGATTGCAACCTGGCTCAGGGGTACCCCTAGAAGGGCAGACACGTTTCCCAAGGGAGGTCCATCAGGGCAGGGGATGGGTGGGTGGGTGGTGTGCTCTCTGCCCTCCCCAACAAGCAGAAAATAAGTAGTCAAGGCTTACGGTTTTCCACCAGGAATGGAGGCAAGGCTTGAGGGCAGGCCTGTGGCCCGCATGGGGGGGTGAGGGTCAAAGCCAACCTGTAAGGCAAGACAAGGCCAGCCCTTAGCGAGGGGTGCCGCCCTCCGTCCCCCCCAATACAACGCCCCAGCCCCAGCTTCCTCCCCCACCATGTCCTGTCCCACCAGCACCACACGGCCTCTTCAGGGCCCGAGATGGCTGAGCAGAGCAGAGCCCCTTGTTCCAGCGACAACAAGGCCTGGGCCCTCTCAGTAACAGCAGACACACCTTGGTATAACACACGGGCAGCCCCATGGCCCAAGCCCCTGCCTCGTGAAATCACCGTGGGATTTCCCACCCCAGAGAGCCCGGAAAGACGGGTGAAAGCCCACTTCCCAGATGGAGAGGGGCAGCCCAGGGAGGCTCTGTTGGTTGGGGTCCCATGGTGACAAAAGGGCGGGGGGTGGGAACCAGGTCTGTGACCCCCAAGAGTGTTCTCTTCTGGTTCCTCATGAACACTCTCCCCCAAGGCAGCTGCCTGGTCACTGGACCCAGAGGACACCCTCTGCACTTAGGAAGGGTCTCTCTAACCCACTCCAACTCCCCCCACCAACTCCTTTCCCAGCCCCCCGCCGCCCCCACCCGCCAAAAAGGAGCCAAAAGGTCTACGTACAGCTCCAAAGCTCACCATTGGCGATCGGCCATAGGCAGCAGCAGCGGCGGCCGCAGCCGCGCTCATCTGGGGCGGGATGTTGTGGAGGCCCGCGTAGGCGCTGGGGCTGGTGAGGGAGCCGTTCATCTCGTGGTGGCTCATCATGGCAAAGGGCGCGGCGTAGGAGCTGGTGATGGAGATGGGCGTGCGCAGGGCCGAGGCTGCAAGGAGGCGGACGTAAGCTGGGATGCACCACCAAGGGGAGAGGGTCCCACCCCTTTTATCCAGCAAAAGTCCAGGCCACCAGGCTGCTTCTGGCCCAGAAGCAATCTTTCCTGTGTTCTCAAGCTATCCACCACAGGCAACCCTGCTGGGCTGAGCTCACCTACCAGAGATCCCCATGTTCACATCCAAGAAAGTCTGAGGTGAGAGATGTGCCCACCTATTTTTATAGAGCAGGACTCAGAGCCCCAGAGAAGAGCGTTTTTCAGAATCTCACAGAACTAACAATAAAGGCAGACAGACACTGATGGTGTCCTGAGCTGTCTGAAGCTCCTTCCACACGCTGATTTCAACAGTGGCCCCAATAAGCCCCGACGTGAGTGTTGAAGCAGCAGGCCTTCACCTCGGTGTCAAACCTGACCGAGTCCCGCAGAGACAGGCCCTGGGACAGCCCTGACTCTGACTCCCTGCCTGGTGCCCTGGCCCATCTGTGCGGCTCCAGCCCTGGCCCGCACAAGCCCTCCCCTCAAGCACGGTCAGCTCAGCCCCATTGTGCCTACCCATTATACCTATCGGGTCCATGCCTGGAGGTTTGCCTGGCATCGACCGGAGCCCTGGGGTCGTGCTGGTGCCAGGAGTTGGGGCATCATTCCGCGGGGTTGGCGTGTTGGACTTGAGTCCAGGGGTGGAGGATTTGTCATTCTGCAAGGGGGAAACGCAGAGACCAAGGGAAGCTATGAAGATTCCTTTCTCCAAGAGCTGGGCACCACATGAGGCCTAGTTCTCAAATCTTCTGCCACACAGCCCCTCCATTCTTGCCCAATCTTGTTTGGCAGGGACTGTGCTCATTGTTCCCATTTTACAGATGCAGCAACTGAGGCTCAGAAACAGTAACTAAGCACAGGGTTCAGCCTGTGAGTGATATAGGCAGGACGTGAACCCAGGCCAAGCCCAATCCATGTGCTTTCTGCTCCACCCCTTCACCTTCTAATCAGCAGTACTCCAGGTCCAGCCCCTTTTCCAGAACTTTTTCCCTCTGCCCCAACCCTCCCCAGCCCTCTCCTAGTGTCTGCGGTGCCAGGGGCAGACCCCACATACATGACCAAGGTCTTTGGTCTTGGAGGAGGGCGTGCTGCTGGAGGAGGCCACCGAGGCGGGGCTGGTGGGGGCGTCCTTCTTCAGGCCACGGGCCTTGTCCAGCCCATTTTCAGGAGGGGAGTGTGCCGGGCTGACACGGGGTGTCGCAGGGTCCTAAGGACACAAGTAAGGCAGAGATGTGCTAAGAGCTATGATGAGCCTGAGTCTTCTCTGGTCCCACGTGGAGGCGACTGGCTCTTAACGACCTAATCTGACCCCCTTCTCATCCCAGAGATGGGGGGGACAGAGGACAGAGCAGGTGGGTACGTAGGACCTACTCAAGATTGAACATGAGTTCAGGACTGCATGCTGGGCAGCTGGCCCTCTTGACTTCGTGTAGATCCTTTCCAGCTCCTCATTCCCAGCTGAGGCTGACCCACAGGGCTCACCACCCCCAGACCCCAGGGATGGTGGGGAGAATAGAGCTGACCTAGAGGACCAGGGGAGCCGGCCCTCCACTGGGATCTTCAGAGGTCTCTCTCTCTCTCTCTCTCTCTCTCTCTGGAGACCCATCCTAGGAACCCAGCGATGTGAACAACTCCCCAGCCACCAAGCAGCCAAGCCCTGTCTTCCTCCTCCTGACCAGCCTGATGCCCCCCATCCAAAGGCCTCAAACCCGGCTGGGGCTGCCGATAATGCTGCAATAGCCGAGACACAACAGCTCCCACCCGGGACAGGAACCACTTCCAACTCCCCACACAGAGCCACCCTGCGACCGGGAACTGCCCTCACCTCATTGGAAACGTCCACCACCAGATCATCACTCTTGTCCCCATCACTGTCCTGCATGGAGAGAGAAGCCAATGAGAGACCACACCCACCCCAGACTGAGCCCAAACCATCCCATTTCCACCAGCCAGGAGCTGAACCTCAGCCAAACCCCAAAGTCCACACTGTTCCCACTCAGCCCCACCAGTGGCGGCCTCCTCTTTGCTGTTTGCTGGTGCAGTCTCCTGGCCCCGGGGTCATTCGGCTCCCACAGCCACTGGCAGCCTCACCCACACCTGCCCCATTGTATTTCTAAGCTCCCTTTAACTTGTCCCTCTGGAGCCAGACACCTCTCTCCAGCTGGCCTGACATCCGCCATCATTTCTAAGTGCGCTGGTCTCATTCCCTCATGTCTATCACAGTGTGGGAAGGGTGATTAGCCTCGTCTCCCAGAAACGCAGCTGAGGCTTTGGCTGAGTGGTATGCCCAAAGCCCCAGAGCAGCCAAGTGGCTGGACAAGGAGGGCTGGGCCCAAAGGCACTGGCTCCCACACCGCATTGCCCCCTGCCCTCTGCCCAGCCTGGCACAGAGCAGAAACCATGACCACCTGCAGGGTTAAAGTATGAGGGAGGGCCCCTAGAGCAGACCACAGATTCTGGGGGGCCGTGATGGTGGAACGGGGTTGCTGGCCCATCTAAGGAGGGGCCCCTAACTCTCCCCAGACCCCACAGAGCCCAGGAAGACCTCTCTGCTCACTCTCTGGCTGTGGCCCACATGCTCAGAGCACATGGATCTGTGCAGGCTTCCCATGCCCAGGCCACCTGCCCTCCCCCGTGGGCCACCTCTCCACCCCCACATGGACCAGGCCCTGGGGCGGGGGAGGGCTCTTCCTTCAGTCCGGCCGACCCCACACAAACCCCGGCAGAGCCCCCAGACATACGTATCGGCTCAAACTGTCCTTCTCCTCTGCTTTCCGCTTCTTGGCTTCCATGCTGTAGTCTGCAGACCCCCGGTGCTTCTCACTAGCTCGCAGGCTTTCCGAGGGCGACACTGAGTTATTCTGGAAGCAAGGGGGAGACTTAGCGTGAACATCTCATTCACGCATCAATATAGCTAAGTGGGGTGACCCAGAAGGTGAGCTGAGGTGTCGTGTGTCCTGCGGGTCTTGGCTCCATCAGAGCCTCACCAGGGAGGGACGCCTTCCCAACTCCCCAGATTTGGTTCCTCTAGGAGAGGCCCTGAGAGCATGACAATTCTCTTTTGTAGCAACGCCGCTGCTGTTAGATAATTAACCTGGCACGAGCCGTTGGCCTCTGGCCTATGAGCCTGTATGCTTCATGAAGGTGGGGGTTGCACCTATCTCCTCTTCCACCCATCTGGCCTCAAGGAATGGATAGCTGAATTTGTACGGAGTCTTGAAGACGGATCTGAGCTGACAAACTGGGGCTATGCAGAATACTTCATCTGCTAAACCTGACAGGCAGGGGAACTGCCAGGCGCCAACAGGCCTCCCCAGTGTAGGTACCCAATGGGGCACTTTGTGTGAATGCCCTTCTGTGATGGCGTGGCCTCCCGCAACCTATAGAGAAACACCAGGGTTGCAATGAAGCAGAAAACACAACGTCATGAAGCCTCTCCCTCCGAAGATGGCAAAAGGCATAGAAGGCAGGTAGAATTCCCCTCCCCTCTGTGACAGTGGCCAAATCCAGGCCCCGAGACGATGGGAAACATGCCCAGGGTCCCCCAGCGGGAGGCAACTTGAAAAAAACCCAAGGTTTTTATGCCTGGAAAGGACTCAGGAGCTCTCCCTTCAACTACAAAGCAAGTGAGGATGAGAAGAGTTTGAAATGTAAGGCCTGGGAAGAGGGAAGGTGGGCTAACAAGGTAAGGCAGGAGAAACACCCGCCAATGGGTCTGAGGATGGAGTGGCCTTGGAAGTTGAGAGCTTCTCTCAGAGAAGGACTCCAGCTGGTGGTGCGATGGGTGACTAGGGACGACAGGCATCACGTGGCCTCCAACACCGGGCAGGGAGCAGGCAGGGAGGTGCGATGGGCAGGGGTACCTGCCAGCAAACCTCTATGCCAAGGGAAAGAGACCACAACCCCCTCTAGGGGACCACTGAGGTTTGTTCCTTCCTAAGAGACTACACTGGTGGCTCAGTGGTAAAGAATCCACCTGCTAATGCAGGAGACACAGGTTCAACCCCTGGGTCAGAAAGATCCCTGGAGAAGGGAATGGCAAACCATTCCAGTATTCTTGCCTGGAGAATCCCATGAAAGGGAGGAGCCAGGCAGCTGTAGTCCATGGGGTCGCAAAAGAGTGGGACATGACTGAGCGACTAAACAAGAATAACACAACAAGAGACTGCACCACACCTTCCCCCGCATCACTCAGCACCCTCTTCTGGGTACCTGCCCTGGATCAGGCCTGGGGATGCATGCAGGTGTGGATGAATGAACAAGATGCAGTCCCTGCCTCTCCAGCAGCTGACCACTCAGCTGGGGCGGGGCGGGGAGCAAAGTCCAGTTCATCCTCATCCCCATGCCCGGGGTGTGTGACAAGCCTACATGGGGACCTGCAGGGATGAGGAGGAGGCCCTCCAGAGGCAGAGGGAAAGTCTCCGCACTTCCCCCAGAGGCAGGGGCTGGTGTTCTGGGGGAAGCGGTGCGGGAAGGAGCCGCAGAACTTCATTTCCTCCCCTAAGCCGGTTTCTGGGCAGCCCTTCCCTGCCAAGCTTCTGCCTGAAGCAAATTAAAATGGCAGAGTTATCAAGCCTTGAAGAAAATATGGAGGTTATAATGGAAGTGCAGCTTCAACCTTCCCCGCAGCTGGGCAGGCGCGGCAGCGGTGTGCGCACAGCCGCAATTCAATTAGCCGCGGCGAGCGCCGGCAGAAAAATCACCGTCATTTCATTTCATTTCCTCCGACGGCGGCCACCCCGTGCTAAGCAGAAAACGCTCCCAGCCCCTCTGCTCTCGCGTGGGGAGCGAGGAGAGGGGGCGTGAGGCCGCTCCTATTTCTCCCCGCGACCCAGGCCGCGGCTTGGAGAACAGCGGGTTCTTTCTTCTGCAGTCAGCTGCAAACCCTCGCTGCTACCGGAGGAGAGTCATGTCAGGCGTTTAGCGGCATCGATCCAGCCCGCCTCTGGCTGGCAGGCGGCCAAAAAACTAAGTATTTTTTATTGCTTCGGCTAGGCAAGGAAATATGAATGAAGCTACCTCTAATTGGACTCCAGACTAACCCCTCCGGGACAGCTTCCAGCCTGGCCAGTCGGCCCCCCTCCCACTCTGACACGGCCCTGTCTTTCCTGCCGGGGCCTCATCTGTTGACAACCTGGTTTCCAAAGGGCTTACGTTCGTTTCCACTCCCCCCACCCTGCTCCGCCCGACACCACGGCTGCGCGTACATGTGTAAGCCCCTACCGCCTGCGCCCCCCCGGGTGACCAGCCCACAGCCCTCCCGGCCAAGGACGGCGACCCCATTCATTTCCATCGAACTCTCCAGGGGCCCCTCTGCCCTGAGTTTCAACGTCGGTGAGCACTGTGAAGAGCCCAGATCTTGTGGGCTCCTCGTGGGATTCTTTAGCAGAAAGCATTCACAGAGAGGGCGCAAAGCCGAGAGAGATGATGAGGACGTGTGAAGGCAGTGCAAGGACTGGGCAGCCACTGCTCTCTGTGGCAAGTCCATGGTAAGCAGGTAAGCTGGGTGCTGGATCCTGTGCTAAGATCCTGGGTCCTGTGCTAAGTGGGGTCTTCCTAACTAAGCAGAGAGGCTGGCTCAGTAGGAATATTCCCATATTACAGATGGAGAAACTGAGGCCGGGAGAGGCCGAGACGTCTACCCAATGTCCCATGAAGCCGGGACCAGGCTGGGCTGTGAGGTGTCCAGCCCAGCCCTCTTCCTGTCTAGGCAAACTACCTCTCCAAAAAGGCCACCTCCTGGGATCAACACGAAAGCAATCAAAATGGATTTGCAGCCTCAGCTGTCCCTTTCTTATGCACCTAGCCATTCCTGGGCCCAAATGGCCTGGATTTCTGAGCACACGGGCAAGCGGAGAGGGGACGGACGTGAGCACTGCGGCTGATGGGAGGTTTAGAGTCAGCCCAGTGGAGGGCTGGGGAGGGGACGTGGGTCGAGATGGAGAAGCCACCCGAGGAAGCTGCTGTTTAGATGGTTAGTTAACTGCCTGACCTTCCAAGTCCTACTTAACACGAGGTAATAACCAAAGCCATCCTAACAGATTAGATGGCCCCAGATACAAGGACGGCGATGAGGAATAAAATAGCTTTGCTAATCGCTGGAGGATTTTTTTATCCAGACTCCACTGCGCTTATTCAGAAGGCTTATTCACTTGAAACAGAACCTCTGAGCCTCAGTGTGATCAGAAAGATTTACGGCAAATCTCAGAGCTGGCAGACACGCAGGCAGCCTGGCCTTAATGCTCGCTTGCTAGCACTTCTTAAACCAAGTTAAAGCCTGCAACAGGGAGAAACCTCAGGTGTTGGGAGGAAAGGAAGAGGATACAGGATCATATAGGAGACAGCCAACCTGGGGGACAGGGAGGCACTCTGGCCCCAAATGAGAGAGGGACACCAGGGTCCCGAGCTCTGGGGTCAGCCCCGTGACTCCACAACCCGCCTTGGAGGACCCAGGGCTGGCCAGCTGACCTCTCCAGTAATCACCTCTTATATAAAAAGGGGTTAGTTACAACTCACTTAGCCCAAATCTTCATTTGACAAATGATGGCCCTAAAGCCTGGAGAGATAAAAGCTTGCCCAAGTGAAGGTCAATCAACAGGTGACGACAGCTCTTATTTCATGACAATACCTGCCCCTCCCAGGAGCCCACACAGGGTACCCCCTCTTCCCAGCACCCCAAACGCACCCAACAGGCCCCAGAGTGCCAGCACTTACCGCACTGGATTCTCTCTCTTCGGGGACAGAAGTCCAGGAAAGGAGGAGGGTCGGGTCCCACAACACAGAGAAACAAAAAGAAAGCAAGGTCAGTCTCGTCCAGCTGGCTTTACGCTTTGCTAGCTCATGGGTTTTAAAATGGGCAGTGGCCTGGCTCTCTGAGTCACCCCAGGTCAGCCAAGGCAGGGCCATTAGGTGACGTCTCTCAGTTTGGAAATTAACCGCCCCAATTCCATCGCTTTGCCGGGCCACCAGGCCTGGGTGGGGCTGCAGGGGGCTCTCTGGCCTAGCACTCCCTGCCATGCTGAGAAGGGTGCCAAGATTACTGGTTAGCAGTTTTTAAAGCCACAAGCTTAGGAAGTATCGTGCTATGTAAAATATCTATAGGATCTGAGAGTTGAGAACATTATTGTTTTTTTTTTTAATTAATTATGGGAATGGTTTTTTGGTATGGTGTTTTTATTAATTATCACCCTTCTCTTTCTTTGCCAAGAAAGAAGCCCCTGGAAGCAGAGGCCTCTGATTATCTGCCCAGTCAAGCACTAGCTCCCTGATCTTCCTGTCTGCTGCGGAGAGGCCCTCTTCCTCTGCCGGGAGGATCATCCTAAGGCAGAGACAAAAATCTTAGTCTCAGTTCCCAGGACCTGCTACCACTCTCCCCAGTCCCGGCCTGGGCAGGATGGTGACACTCCAAGGCCCCGGTGCCCATAAGGCATTGGCATGTGCCCCAGTAAATATCTAAGCGTAAATCAAACCATCACACGGTACACCTTAAACATGATGTTACGCGTCAATTGCATATCAATAAAGCTAGAAAAAAACATCTGAGGGCAGACCACACAAAGTGGTCCTATTTGCAAAGGGTCTGCTAGGAAGCCAGGCCCTTTCCCATCCCGATAAAACTAAGCCGTCCTGATGCCCTAAGCTTCCTTGTGGGAAGGGCTGAGTGAAGGGTAGGGGGCTGTTCTTATTCCCCATCTTCTCCCTGCAGCAGCACCAGCACCGTCTCTATGTAGTGTATAGCCCCCTAACAAGTCTTTACTTGAGAGTCAACTGGGTACCTTTTCCAAGGACCCTCTATGGGTTAAACACCTGGGAACTTGGCCTTAGTCCTCAGAGGGCTAATGATCTCTGTGAGGATAAGACGTTTTCCAGGGAAGGATAAATGATGATGGCAACAGAGGTCTTGGGACTCCGACTCTTAAACTCCTCTGGGAATTTGAAAAAACCCTCAGCTTGGCCAGGAGGGCCGCCTGAAAGAATGGGACTGGGGCTGACCCTTGGAGAGTGGGCAGGATGTAGCTAGGAAGATAAGAAGGTACTCCAGGATAAAGGACCAGATGTCTTCCAGGGCAGAGAAGAGTGGGTACACTTCAGGGATTGGGGGGGTGGGCCTGGGGGATGGGGCTCTGGTTTCCATACACCAGGAACTTCACTGATGGATGGCTCCAAGGCGTGCTAACTCCTGGTCCTAGGGTGATAGCATTCGCTGTGTCTGCCCACAGCAGGGCCTCTAGAGCCTCTGCCCACACCCCAGCCCCGCCCCGGCCCCGGCCCCGGGTCGCACCTCTGTGGTCCAGCTCATGGTGGTTCTTCTCGTCCTTCACTGACAGGTGGGCCTGGCTGCCCAGCGCGCCAAGCGCCAGCAGCCCTGAGCTGCTCCCCGTCACTGGGGGGATCCCTGGAGGCTGGAGGCCTGACGGGTGGGGTGGCAGCTGGACCGGGGGGCCGTGTGTGGCATGGGAGAGGTGCTGCGCCTGGAGCTGCTGTTGCTGCAATGAAGTGGGTGGTGAGCACGGCCGAGCCAGGAGGGCGGCCAAGGCCCGGGCCCTCTCACTCCTCCAGGAGGCAGCAGGGGAACGCGCACCGCCCCCCCCCCAACCCCACCCCAAAGCTTCATCCCCAGCTCAGGCCACATGCTGTCATGCTGGAGGAAGTCTGTTAATGGACTGCAATTTAGACACAAGATTTATGATGGCAAACACCACCTCCTCCCCAACCAGGACAGAATTTCTCAATGTATGATTCCCAGCCCAAGATAAATAAAGCATGCATTTAAAAACCACAGTCATCAGGGCTCCCTCTCTGTGGAGGGCGATCCACTTTTAAGCTCCCAGCGGTCACAGTTTTGCTCATGCTCACATGCCTGCAAACGTCAGCAGCCAGCGTCTCCCACCCTTAACCCCGACCCTGGGGAAGACTCCCTAATTCTGAGGAATTCCACGCCTGCCTTACAGAGCAAGAACAGCACAAAGCAGAAGAGCCCTGGGATCAAGAAGAGTTTGGGGCCAGAGGAATGAGAACCCACGTCACTGAACAGGACAGCAGACACAGGGTAACAAAAGGGGGGGCTTTGGAATTAAGACAGATCTGGATTCAAACCCCAGCCCTGGCACTTACTAGCTGGGTGACCTCAGGTCACTAAGTGATCTCTCAACAATAGCGAACGTTTACCAGAGGGCTTTCCATGGGCCCCCTTCTCCCCTACTTTCCCCAAATCTAGACATGTATTAACTCAGTTATCATCAATAGATGGAGAAGGAAAAGGCAGCCCACACCAGTATTCTTGCCCGGAAAATCCCATGGACAGAGGAGCCTGGAGGGCTGTAGTCCATGGGGCCCCAGAGTCAGGCATGACTGAGCACGTACCACGACGACTACCATCAATAGCAAGGACAATAATCCCTAAGCAAGGATTCTGCTCCGGGGACGTCCCAAACACCTCACTCAAGCACTGGTCTCAGAGTCTTCTTTTCCCCTCGTCCCCTTGTTCTCCCCCAGCAGCCAAAACAAAACACCCTTTATCAATCTTAAGACTATGTCAAGAACCATGGGCACCATGCTGCTGACTATACCATGACCAAATATTTCATAGAGATTGAAACATTTCTCAGGAATGACTGGGGCCTAGGGTTAAACACACGTCTTTCTCTCAACAAGCACGAGGGGAGGGAATGGAAATTTACTGAATGCCTGAACGAATGCCTGGGCCCTTTCCAAATATTATCTCTGACCCTTTCAACTACATGGCAGAAGGATTGTGCCCACTTTAAAGACGGCGAACTGGTACTTAGGGGCTGGAATAGGGTCAACTACCAACATCATCCAAAGAATGTTCCTAAGGAGACGCCCCCGCCCCAGAGCACGAAGAGTTTTTGGGGGTGACAGACAGCCAAACGCTGACAAGCTCACCTGTCAATGGGAACCGTGGCTCTCTGGCCACTGCTGACAGACAACAAAATAGAGTGAAGGCCCACCGTTCTGGATGGACACGCGGCTCCAAGAGGCAACACATGTATTTGAGATCAGGGATTAAGAGCTTCCCAAATGGCTTATCAAGTAAACAATCTGCCTGCAATGCAGGAGACACAGGAGACTTGGGTTCAGTTCTTGGGTTAGGAAGATCCCCTGGAGGAGGAAATGGCACCCCACTCCAGTATTCTCACCAGGAGAACCCCCTGGACAGAGAAGCCTGGTGGGCTACAGCTCATGGGATCGCAAAGAGTTGGACAAGACTGATGTCTGAGCACAGAGCACACGTTAAGAGACCTGCTCTTCCTCAACTAAACTGCGAACTGCCAACCTCGCGCACCCCCAAATTCATGATCCCCACTTTGCAAATGAGGAAACTGAGGTACTACACTCCTAGCCCTGCAGGGCTCATTTTTCAGTTTAGTGGGAAAAGGCTGCAACCACAGCCATCGCTCAAGACCTGGGATATCTCTTGGTGGGAAGTTTATGGAAGCTGCTGGTGGGCACTGGTCCGGGTTGCAGCCTGACCCTCAGATCTGCCCTGAGACGCCAGGCAGAAACAAAGTGGAGGTGTCTATCCTAAAGCCATCCACCTCCCAGAGGCAAGGCCCATGGAGATGCAGCTGGAACAGTTAGTTGGGACGAGGAATATCAGTGGGGCATCCTGCTTCCTGAAAGGTGAACCAGGGAACCAGCACCAGAAACTTGGTACACAGTCTATAACTGCAATTGCAGTGGCTGTACGGAAGACACTGGCTTTCAAAGTTGTTTAGCCTCCAAGAGGGAGAGGGTGGTTTTCTGCAGTGGTCCATGAAGCAGGTGTGTCTTCTTTGCAACAGAGGAAAGACAGCTTCCATGTACTTCTCATCTTCAAGCACAAGAGCAGGACCCCCTGCATAGCCAGAAATTTCCCCGAGGTCTGCTTTGGATGGATGGAAGGCACGGTCAGGAGCAGTCCAGCAGGCTCCAGGAGGCAAGGACAGACAGCCGACCTCCCAGGCTTCTCTCTCAGGGTGAGGACAGATGCCAGGGCTTGTCGGGTCAAGGGTCTGCTGACAAGCATCCTGGTTTTGACAGAGTGAGAAAAAAACCTTCTCGGCAGCGGGGCAGCTGGCAGTGTTCCACCTGTCTCTCCATCCCCGTGTCGCAGGCAGGGCACAGCCATCCTCAGGCTGCATTCCTGTCCCCATGACACTTATCTGACCTCAGAGGACGAGGGGAGGAAACACAGCGACATCCGAGTGGGAAGGTGACAGGGTTTTCAACTGGGGAGAAATGGGATCGAGTCCCCCACCCGAGGAGGTGCTGGGCTCAACTCTGCAGCAGCCCGTCTCCAGCTTCCACTGTCCCCTCCAAGACCAGGATCTCTCTGTCCACGAAGTGAAAGGAAGTCAACAATCCCCCTCAAACCCCCAAATAGGGGGCAAGGCCCCTGGTGAGCGCCCCGCCTCTCGCCTTTCACAGTTCACGCCAGAACAGCAGCCTGTCAAGAGAACACGTTCTGGGGGCAGACGTGTGTCCCTGTCCTCCTCATGGGTGCCAAGTGCCCAGGTCCTGGGCTCACGAACATATGACCACTCACTCACAGGGGAAGCGAACGGGGAGGCCCTTGCTGGCCAAGTCTGTGTAACTGGACTGTGCACATCATGCTTCATGCCTCTGCTACCTGATTTAACGCTTCGCTTCTCAGGCTCATGATTTGGGTTAAACCCAGTGAAGTGGTCTAAGCCTTTCCAGGGCCGAGACCCACTGAGGATGTCCTAGCTGTATAAGACGGAGACGTCTCGCCTCCAGGGGAGAGGAGGGCAGCCCCGACCTCTGCCTGGTCCTTCTACTTCCTGCCCACACATGTGGCCCCCCAGCTCCAGGCAGAATCGTGCCTCCATGCTCTGCTACAGCTCGGGGGGCTTACAACAATGCTGTTACTCCATGTCAGAGACAGGGACAGGCTCAGGGGGATGAAATGACTCTGCTAAGCCAAAGAGACCAGACCCAGGACTGAAACCCAGCCTGACTTTTCTCTATCATGGCCCCCAGCTGAGAGAAATGGATGCGTTCATTCTAAGGCACCCTTTCTGCACCATCCGTCCCCCTGTCAACCGAACCCAGCTCATCAGCACTGCGGAGGGGCTGCGAGAACCTCGGGACTGGCTTCAGCACACCGCACTTTGTGACAAGCTACAACCTACCTCTTCCTCACCCCTACCTAACCTGGAAAAAGAAAAAAGTAACCACCAACAAGGACCCACTGTATAGCACAGGGATCGCCACTCAATATACTATAACCTAAATGGGAAAAGAATTAGAAGAATAGATAGATGTATATGTATAACCGAATCACTGCTATACACCTGAAACAAACGCAAAGTTGTAAATCAACTATACTTCAGTACAAAAAAAAAGCTATCAACACTTTATAACATCTCTTCCACTAATAATTTTCTAGGGAATACAGCGCAAACTGTCAGTGGGCAAGTGGGGTGAGTTGGCCACTTGACGCAAAGAGCAAACTCATTGGAAAAGACCCTGATGCTGAGAAAGATTGAGGGCAAGATAAGGGGGTGGCAGAGGATGACATGTTTAGATAACATCACTAACTCAATGGACATGAGTCTGAGCAAACTCCGGGAGATAGTGAAGCACAGGGAAGGCTGGTGTGCTGCAGTCCATGGGTTTGCAAAGAGTCGGACATGACTGAGCAACTGGATAACAACAGCAAGTGGGGTGAGCGCCCCTCCACCTGCCAGGTTCAGTGACCTTAAGCCAGCGTGGAGCAAACTGAAACGCGAGCTCTGGAAGTGGTGGGCACCATCAGCTCACTGTCTAATCTGCCTAGGGAGACCTTTTGCAAGTTGCTGACCAAGGGACAAAACTCTGCCCCCGGCCACCATGCTCAGGAATCTTTTGACTGTGTAAGGATCCCCTAATAACCTGGATCCAAGAAGAGAGGGTGTGGATCATGTCTGCAGTAACCGGGTTTTGTAGGCCCTTCACGAGCACACACACCCCTTCAGGCCTGCCTTCCCCAGATGGACATGAATTCCCAGTGGCCCCGCAGACCAGCAAGCCTGGGCCTCCATCAGTCCCTCCCTCCCCTCTCACCTCACACCAAGTTGATGCTAGACCCTGGCCTCTCTCACCTGGAGAGGAGACCCTAGAAATCCTCTAACCCGTGTGATAAACACGCCCCTCACTGCAGGCACGCCAGTGATCAGGCACGCCGCATACCCGATCTCTCACCTCTCTCTGACATAAGCCAAGATGCGAAGGCAGAATCCTTCCACGCCCTGCCCAAGATAAGCCAAGATGCGAAGGCAGAATCCTTCCACGCCCTGCCCAAGAGAGCCCCAGATGACTGACTGAAGCGGGCACATCATCCGACACTTGCCCAGCCTTTCACCTTTCCACAGGTGGAGAAACAGGCCTGGAGGAACTAGGTGACTTGCCCGAGGTCCCCCAGCTCCCAGACCAGGAGGCCAGGCCACTCCTCCCCGCCGAGGGGCAAACCCAGCTGCCATGGGGCAGGCCCAGCTGCTGTCCGGGCCTCCTGGGCCCTCCCTCCACTGCCCTTTACCGCGGGGGCAGGACTCCGGGCCCCTCACCCCCTTCCTCCCCATCACTTTCCTGAGTCAGCTGGCCACAAGCCCGCTCTCCCGCTCCCTCCTTCACGGGATGCCCCGGCTGGAGAGAGCCTGTCCATAATTCTGGCCTTGTGAGGTTCTGTCAGGCGCAGCGATTAGACGACTGCCCGCTTAATGACAGGGCGACGGCAGCGTTCACTCAGAGCTGGAGAAGCAATTACCTCGAAAATGGGGGTCACAGGCCCCACTCGTTGGCTTTAATTGAATTCCAATATCTGCCTCGAGCTGCCTTGACCTAACGCGTAGCTTCCTAAATACTCCTTGAAGGAAGCAGAGATAATCTAAGCAGTGCTTCTTCTCTCCAATTCCACTCTTTTCTTAGAACTTTTTTAAAAAGAAAAAACTACTTTCATAAGAGGATTTTAATTCCAAAGGGGGAGGCGGTGGGGGGGCAGAGGGGACCCCACTGTGGCCACGGCAGGGGTAGGAGAGCTGGGCCTACAATATGGATGGGGGTGAGGGGCTGGGAGAGGAGAAACTTCAGAGAAGGCACCTGCCACCCTGTGCCCTCATCCACCACTCTCAGCACAGCCATGCAGCTGTGAACCAGCCACTGAGGAGGACGACGCTGGCCCCACACCAGGGCTGGACTGGACAGGAGGTGGCAGGGAGGAGCCTGAGCCCAAAGCCAGCCTGGGGCGTCTGGCCTGACTTTGCTCTTGAACCCTGTGTCCTTGGCTGTCCATGAGGCATTCCCACACCTCCACAAAGCAAGGGCATCAGTTGATTCAGTGGTTCTCCACCTCGGGCCCTTTCATGCACTGCCGCAGGTCCCCCACTGGGACATTTTGCAATGTCTGGCAAACATTGTGGGGTGTCACAACTGTGTGTGGAAGTCACCGGCATCCAGTGGGTGGAGACCAGGGCTGCTGCTGAACACCCTCCCGTGCATCCTCACAAACCATCCGGCCTCAAAGTTCATGAGCGTAGAGGCTGCAGGACCCTGGGCTAGGTGGTCTCCGAGGAGACCTAAAACTGTACAATATTATGGTTTCCCTGCTGGGGGCTCTGCCTCCCAGATCACCGGCTAGAAAGAGTTACCACCCACTCATGTCTTCCTTCCCGGCCTCCTCTCCGTTCCTCCTGCACAAAGGTGAGGGTCTGCCCCTCCCCCAGCACTGCCAGGATTCAGACCAGGCTAACGCTCCCCTGCCCAGCCCCCTGCACGCAACTCAGACCAGAAGGACGGAACCCCATAACCATTACGGGTCCCACTGACATGATGAAGGGTGAAGATCTACCAGCATCACCCTGTCACTGCGACCCTGCCCTCCCAGCAGTCCTGGCCCAAAGAGATGAGCTGGTCCACCCCTCTTCTGTAACAGACACAGAAACTAGGGTGTGAAGAAAAGACAGGATCTGCCTGAGGTCCCACGGGGAAGAAATGGAAGTAGCACAGAGGGCCCCAGGTTTCCCCCCAGAATCAAGAGCCCAGAGACAGCATTCATCCCACCAAGCCAGAACTTTCTGCACCTTTAGTTCTACCTTGAAATAACGACCGTACTTAAGGACAAGAAGAGGAGTAAAGACCAATCAAAGGGCTAGAGAGACCCTAGCCAATCAGTCCACCGCTTCCCAAGCCGGACTACAGTGCAGAATGATCTGGAAAAACACAGATTCCCAGTCCCACCCCAGACTGATGGAAAAGACTTCTGAGGGGGGTGCCCTGGAATGTATATTGTTCTGAAGTCCCTTTGGGGACCCACACTCAGTCAGGGAGACCTGGCCAGGGGTCTGTGATGGATGCTCAGCCAGGCAGCTCAGCGCACGGGACAGCAAGGCCCAGACCCGAACGCCACAGCACACTTCACAGCACAGAACAGCAGAGACAGTTCTGACCTCAGGAAGCCCAAGAAGGGCAGATCTTTGCCAGGGAAGGGACAGGCCCCCCTCAGGGAGGTGGGAGAAATCAGGCTGGCCTCCAAGGTGATCCCAGAGCCCTCCACCCCTCCTTTGTTGGAGACACCAAACCCAGGGTAGGATGGGGCTGATGAATTTAGGGGTGGGTTGGGGTGTGTCAGATACCCCTTTAACTTGGGGCCTGAGAGGCAACTGGGGAGCCACTGGAGAAGATATCCAGGTGGGGCCAATCCCATGAGATGCGGGGGGCACTGGAGCCCTGGGGCCGCCATTCTTTGAGGCCAGCTGAGGTCAGGGTCTGTCTCTGGTTATGGTAAATGAGAGGAATAAAAGGGCTATACACACGGTGAGAGGCAGATTGGGGAGTCCACGTACCCCGATGATGGCATTCAGCTCTGTCATGGTGACCTGCTTGGCGCGCTCCACGGCCTGCGCCACCTGCTGCTGGTGCTGGGGGAGCAAGGTCTGGTCAGAGGTGGGGCCTCCCTGCCCAGGAGGCTCGGGGGTGGGGGGGCCACACGGGGCAGGAGGGCCACAGTCCTAGAGGAGGGCCACAGTCCTAACAGGAGGGTCACAGTCCTAATAGGAGCGTCACAGTCCTATAGGTCACAGTCCTAACAGGAGGGCCACAGTCCTATAGGAGGGCCACAGTCCTAAAAGGAGGGTCACAGTCCTAGAGGAGGGTCACAGTCCTAACAGGAGGGCCACAGTCCTAACAGGAGGGTCACAGTCCTAACAGGAGGGTCACAGTCCTATAGGAGGGTCACAGTCCTAACAGGAGGGTCACAGTCCTAACAGGAGGACCACAGTCCTAACAGGAGGACCACAGTCCTAACAGGAGGGTCACAGTCCTAACAGGAGGGTCACAGTCCTATAGGAGGGTCACAGTCCTAACAGGAGGGTCACAGTCCTATAGGAGGGTCACAGTCCTAACAGGAGGGTCACAGTCCTAACAGGAGGGCCACAGTCCTAACAGGAGGGTCACAGTCCTAACAGGAGGGTCACAGTCCTATAGGAGGGTTACAGTCCTATAGGAGGGTCACAGTCCTATAGGAGGGTCACAGTCCTAACAGAAGGGTCACAGTCCTATAGGAGGGTCACAGTCCTAACAGGAGGGTCACAGTCCTATAGGAGGGCCACAGTCCTAGAGGAGGGTCACAGTCTTCTAGGAGGGTCACAGTCCTATAGGAGGGTCAGTCCTATAGGAGGGTCACAGTCCTATAGGAGGGTCACAGTCCTATAGGAGGGTCACAGTCCTAACAGGAGGGCCACAGTCCTAGAGGAGGGTTTCAGTCCTAACAGGAGGGTCACAGTCCTAACAGGAGGGCCACAGTCCTAACAGGAGGGTCACAGTCCTATAGGAGGGTCACAGTCCTAACAGGAGGGTCACAGTCCTATAGGAGGGCCACAGTCCTAGAGGAGGGTCACAGTCCTATAGGAGGGCCACAGTCCTATAGGAGGGTCACAGTCCTAACAGGAGGGTCACAGTCCTATAGGAGGGTCACAGTCCTCTAGGAAGGGCACAGTCCTATAGGAGGGTCAGTCCTATAGGAGGGTCACAGTCCTAACAGGAGGCAGACCAGGGCCACTAACCAAAACAGGACACGGGGGATGGGGAACCCTTTAAACCCTTTTCAATGAGCATGTACGCCAGAGGAGGTTGTGTAAAGCCCCAGGTTGTCGACTTCTGTCCACATGAACGGACGGACAGGGGCCGCTCTGGCAAGGCACAGAAGACAACGCAAAAGAAGGTCTTACCTCTTGTGACAGGAAAGGCATGATCTGTGCTAAGATCGTGTTCAGCCTCTTCGCAATCTCTGTCTGCAAAGGGAAAGAGGCTGCGTGAGGCTCAGGCAAATAAATCAAGTTGCCGAAATGTCAGACTGTGGAAGGGCAACCCCCCGCCAAACCACAGGCCCTTGACAGGCTCCATCCTTCCACCCTCTATGGACCTCCTGCCAGGAGGCCTCGTGGAATCCACAGCGTGCAGCAATTCCTTCCAACTCCCTCCAACCAACCCAATTTCCAGGAGCTCCAATTTCCTATCAGAGGTGGTCTCCATGTTTGGTTCAGAGTATACAGTTTGCCTCCTCTGGAATGGAAACCCTAACCAAAACAATGCAAAGCTAAACAAGAACAACCCCCACACCACCCACTGCGGCGAAACCTTTTGTAAGAGCAGACACAGCGCGATGAGAAGGAATTGCTATGCCCAGTGGCCCGACAGGCAACTACAATTCCGACTCTCAGACTCCCAGACACATCAGGAGGTGGGGGAAGACCCCCAGATGCATGTGCCAAGTGCTCCCTGGGGCCAGTCTGATGCCCAGTGATGTAGAGCTGAGAGGGTTTCCCTCACCCCCCCTTTCCACCGCTGCCTCTCCCCGGCAGACCAATCCCTCAGCCTTCTAGTGCTGTCCAGCCGGAAATCCCACCATCCTTCTGGGGAGATCAAGACTTGCCTTCTCGAAGATGCTGCTCAGGACATAACTATCGGAACCCTAGCCTTTCATCTAAGTTGATCACAGAAAGACAGATCAATTCTCTGCACCACCCCTAACACTACAGAAAAGATCACATTCAGAAAAACATCAACTGGGGACTTCCCTGGTGGTCCAGTGGCTAAGACTCTGCGCTCAAAATACAAGGGTCCAAGTTCAGTCTCTGGTCAGACTAAATCCCACATGAGACAATGAAGACTGAAGACCCTGCATGATGCAACTCACATCCGGCACGGCCAAAAGAAAAAAAAATTTTTTTTTAATTAAAAAGAAGAAAAACATCAACTATTTTTGCCATCTATGTTCTATGTGAGCCATCTCAAATGAAGACTGGTTTAAAAAAAAAGAAAAAAAGAGTGGGGCTAAATGGTTAACAGTCCAGACTGGAAGGCTGAGGACCACTGACAGACAAGTCTCAGAATTGGTTCCCTTATCTCATTCTGAATCCCAAGGCTGCTGGGACTGAGGTCCCAGAGCTGGCTTCAGAGCTCTCATCAGCACAGAGCAATCTTTCAGAGACAAAACCATGACAACAGCCTTTAAAAATCTGTGATCATCTGCATGTCAAATGACTCCGGATGAGAAATCCTTGTGCATTTAAAGTAAAAGCAATGCTGTCTGAAGGCTTACAAGCAGACCCTGGCCCTAAGGAGAATTCGTGGGGCCAGGCCAGCATCCCTACCTACCCCAACCCGTCCCCAGCCACTGATGAAGATGCCTCTGGTTGGTGAAGAGATGGGTCTCGGACTAGGAATCTGTGGGCTTTTGTGGGCCCATGTCCCGGGGCTGCTGGCTACAGTGCAGGTTCCAACAGAGACCTCTTGTCCAGAGCATCAGGGGCTCCTGGGTGGGGATCACAGATCACAGCTCTCTCCTGGAAAACTCTAGATGGGGCACTGGGGGTAAAGCAAGTCTTTGGTGCGAAAGACTGTCCCTCATATCCTGGACCAACCAGTGCCAGTAATGGTCCCCACGTTTCCAAACTCATCCTTGGCTGAGTTCCAAGGGACTAACAGCCGTACCTGTACCTTTGGGTACAGATCTTTACTTCAGCAAAGACACTGTACAGTAGCGTTTGTCACAGCATCAGTGCTATCCACATAAGTGCTCAGTCGTGTCTGACTCTTTGCGGCCCCATGGACTATAGCCTGCCAGGCTCCTCTTGTTCACAGGATTTCCCAGGCAAGAATACTGGAATGGGTTGCCATTTCCTCCTCCAGGGGATCTTCCCAACCCAGGGATCGAACCTGAGTCTCCTGCATTGCAGGTGGATTCTTCACCACTGAGCCACCTGAGAAGCCCTGCTATACACACTTGGGGCTAGATAAAACACTGCTGGGTGGGGCTGTTCGGGCATTGTAGAGTTTTTAGCAGCATCCCTGGCCTCCTCCCACTAGATGCCCATCATTCATACTCATAAGGCTCCTGGGACGATTACCAACTATTGTATAAATTATTAATCTCGCTAAGTGGAAAGAGTTCTCGTCCAAAACAGGGTACCTTCTCATTTCTTTTCACTTTTTCTTCTCCCACATTGATTGATAGTGGGAAAGGGAGATGAAATGTAAGAGTCAGAACTGTGTATGTCAGGAATTCTAGAAACAATCAGCTCAGTCCAAACCTGTATAGAACAACATAAACACTCACCTATCACATGTTTATGTGCCAAATAAGACTAGAAAGTTTTATTTAAAACACAAAGCAAAGAGAAATAAACAAAATAAATCATCCTTACCAATGAGCTTAGGGAGCTCACTGGTCCAATGTCCGTTACTCAAATGACTGGCATGGCAGGGACTGGTACAGGATAGATGCCCAGTAAAATCTAGAGACAATAAGAATCTCACTGGTTTCCCTGCATGTGTGTTTCAAGACTTCATATTACAGAGTCCCCTGGCTGGGGATGTGGGCCTGCTTCAGTGTGGGCAGAACTGGGGGGAGGGGCAGTGGTGGGCAAAGTGCTGACCTACAACCGGGAGGTGGGGTGGGCAGCAGCTCAAGCAGTGGTCAAGAGGCACCCAGTGGGTCCCTAGCTGTTGCCCGCTCCTCAGCCAGGAAGGCAGCCGGCAGGCTCTGAACCTTCCCTGTCACTCTGGCCCACTCAATAACTACAGGTCTTACCATCTTTGGGGTGGGTGGTTATCAAGGAGTCCTATGTGTGCATGCTCAGGCGCTTCAGTCATGCCTGGCTCTTTGCGACACTTTGGATTGTAGCCCACCAGGCTCCTCTCTCTGTCCATTGGATTCTCCAGGCAAGAATACTGGAGTGGGTTGCCATGCCCTCCCCCAGGGAATCTTCCCCGACCCAGGGATCAAACCTAGGTCTCCTCCATCCCCTGCATCGGCAGGCAGGTGCTTTATACTGTCGCCACCTGGGAAGCCCATAAAGGAGTCCTAGCTGTTGCTTACTTCCTCTAGCAAACAGGTCAAGTGTCAAGATTTTGGTAGCTAAAGGGACAAAGTGAGAAGTAGCCAACCTTCCCCTTCCCCTTGCCCACATCTTTTAGCAAACATGTGGCCACAGGCTGCCTCCAGGTGGAAATCTTCCCCTGCAGGGCCTGGTCCAGAGCCCAGCATCCTCTGGTTATGAGGAACAACCTGCTGGGATTCGTGTAGCTCTATCTGGTTCCAGGCTTGGCCTCCCGGCTACAAGGTGACCATGGCTGGGTCGCTCAGAGCAAGTCCCCTCTCATCTCTCCTTTCCACCACGGGGAACAGTTCTTGCCTCCCAACCCCACCCACAAGTCAACCAAGAGTCAGCAGAACAAGATATGGAATGTTCCAGAGGCTTGGGATATCAGCCTTCAGGCTCTCTCCTGGGGTCCAGAGTCAATGAAGAGCAGCCTCTCTGAGAGGCAGAAAGGATTCTGGCCCATCATGGGTCAGGACTATATAGGGTTGGGGGGTAGGGGAGGGAGGTGGTGTCACCCTTGGTCCCTATTCTTGGATCTGGGGATTTTTTTTTTCTGGGGGGAAGTGGGGGTGGAGAAAGCATGTAAATCCCATCCCTCCCAGCTGAGACTGTCCCCTGCCATGGGCGACACCGCCCTCCTGGTCTCTCCACCACATGGAAGCAGGAACTGAGCCTTGGTTATCTCTAAATCGGTGGCTCAGTGGTAAAGAATCCTCCTGCAAAGCAGGAGACAAGGGAGAAGTGGGTTCCACTGCTGGGTTGGGAAGATCCCCAGGAGAAGGCAATGGCACCCCACTCCAGTACTGTTGCCTGGAAAATCCCATGGATGGAGGAGCCTGGTGGGCTGCAGTCCACGCGGTCGCTAAGAGTCAGACATGACTGAGCAACTTCGCTTTCACTTTTCACTTTCATGCATTGGAGAAGGAAATGGCAACCCACTCCAGTGTTCTTGCCTGGAGAATCCCAGGGACGGGGAGCCTGGTGGGCTGACATCTATGGGGTCGCACAGAGTCGGACACGACTGAAGTGACTTAGCAGCAGCAGCAGCAGCCAGTATTCTTGCCTGGGAAATCCCATGGACGGAGGAGCCTGGCAGCTACAATCCACGGGGTTGCAAAGGGTCAGACACGACGGGGCAACTAAGCACACAGACCAATCCAAACCTGAGTTCAGCATACACCAGAGGGTCAAAGAATGAACAGGCAAACTGTTCCCTAAACGACTTTAATTTTTTAATGTTTATTTTTTTGAGGGTGGTGACTGAGGATGGGAAGCTCTGCAATAGAAAGTTGGCCTGACAGAACCACTCTTAACAGCAATAATAATAATAGCTAACATCCACAGATCCAGCTGTTCTGAGCATTTTACATGTGTGAGCTCACAAGAACCCTATAGGGAAGGCACTTTCTATAAATCTCCAGTTTTCAGATGGAGAAACTGACGCCTGGCAATTAAGCAACTTCACTAAACGACTTCCTACCAAGAAGCCAAATTTCGACATTTTGAGAGAGCTCCGAGAAGCATTTTTGAAAGAAAAACTACTGTCAGGGTTAATAATTGACAGCATTTCCGATCAGAACAGCTGTTAAAACAGCATTTGATCCAATTCAAACAAGCTCTAAACATCACTTCCAAGAAAGGAAAGAAAAAAAGAATCAAGACGTGTGACTTCAACAATCAGGACAGGTCACAAATCACAAATTGGAACTAGAGCCTATGTTGGAAAACTCCTTCTGGCAATGCCAGGCATCCCATTATCAATATGGCAGCTGGGGCTCGCAGGGTAGACCTCCACCCATCTTCCCTCCATCTCGGCCTCAGCAAAGCCACAGCCTTTGAGTCAGAGCCTTGGAGGAGAACCTGGGGGGAGGCGAGTGCCAGGCAGCCGGAGGATGGCTTCCTTTGGAAAAAGGTGTTTGGGGAGCCTGGTGCTGCCTTTCAAAGTTTCTTTTCAAGTGTGGTTCAAAGAAGGCAGCTTTGCTGGTGGAAAAACATCATTCCTCAGAAGGAACTAATCTACTCAACACAGAGAAGCGTGCACAGAGATCCTGCGAAATCCGGAGTCTGCGCTCCCAACTGGCTCTGGCTGCAGAAGGAACATCTGCCCCGCGTCTCCATCGAGACTGTTAAGCAAATAAATGTCGGAACACAGGCTAGTAGGGGGCGAGTGTAATTTCCCCAAGAGCTGTCTTCTCACTGTGCCTTAGGAACTCCCATTCACAGGATCATCTCATTGTAGCAGGACCTCTGAGCATCCTGCTATCAACAGAGGGCTTTCTCAAAGTACACTGCTCCAGTCACGCCCGGCCACTCCTGTTTGCTGCAGTTCCCATCCTTCTGACCTTTGACCCAGAACACTTAAGGGAACTGGAACCTGTCCTTGGCCCACACCCTCAGCAGCCTCTTGCTCCTGGCCTGCAGCCTTCAGCCCGTCTTCGGCTTTTCTTTTCTTTAATTTAAATGCCTGCTCAAGAAACAGCTGACAGCCACTTCCCCCAGACCATCTCTCTGGTATTTAAACTGCTGGTACCGATCAGGTCTAGAAAATGCAGACCTCATTCTAACCTCAGCCAAATACAAACAAGGAGCAGGAGGAGCCTGACTGCTTTAGAGTTCTGAACCCTGAGCCACACAGAAATGACCTGCGTGGCTTTGGGCAAATCCTTTCCCTCATCTGGGCTTCAATTTTATTGTCTCCAAAACAGGGGGATGATAATAAGACCTAAGAGCCATCGTTTATAGAGTCTGAGAATACTAAACGCTCCCAAGTGGCTCTGTGACACAGGGATTCCTCCAGAAAGCTCAAAAAATAGAGCCGAGCATGAGTTTAAAGGACGAGCAAAGAAGAGGCAAGCCACCTCGAAATGTGGATGGACCTCAAAATGTGGATGGATGCTGAATGGTGTGGACTAGACTGGGGCTGGCTGGGGCTTGGTCCCCGGGACCAGTCTTCACGGCATGCGAACCATTCGAGTGTGTCCATCAGCCAAACTGCCCAGAACAGTCACAGAACAGGCAAAAGCAGGGACATCCTATCCTATCCTATCTGTAAGCGTCCTGCTGCTCCTGTCTGGGTTCTTTCCATGATTCAAAAGGAGCTGCAACCAGCCAGTAATGGGCTCCTCGAGGTGTTTCATTCAGCAGGAAAAAACTATTGCCTCTCTGTGAGGCAGCCAAGGGGCCGCTCCTGGGTTCCTGCTTTTGCTTCTAAAACAAGGACTTCTTCACCGGACAACCATGCAGGCTCTTGGAAAGAGCTGTGTGATTCTGGAGATGCGTTTGTGGATGTGTGTAAGAAAGATGAGCTGAGGAAAAGATACCTCCGTGAGACATGAGTTATATTCCAAGCCACATGGAATGCTGGCTTTCTCGCCAGCTCCGTGTCTGACAAGCCATGTGACCTCTGAAGAGTCATACCCTGGTGGCTGGGCCTTCTTGCAGCATGTATGTCTGGGGTGGCCACTTCAGCCTGCTCTGAGGTTTTTGAATTTGAATCGGGTTTTACCTAGCTCTCCGACTTAAGTCCTGGGGTGTTCAAAGCGAGTCTATCTCACCTTGAAGTAACATCACAGGGGCACAGGGAGAGGTCGGAGGCCGTGCAGAAGGTGGAAGCGCCAGCGGCCAGGTGCCACAGTCATCCAGCAATCAAATGTTAGAAGATTCCAGAACAATGCATCCGAGCAATTTTACTTTAAAATATCCCATTGCATTTCCTAGGCAATTCTAAATTGATAGGCCCTCGATTATTGGACTCCAAGATGAAATTCCTTGCCAGGCAGTTTCTCCTCGGACCAAACTCAGAGAGCACTGAAATAAAATAAGTGGGTGTTTTATCAGCAGAGAGAAGGAAGTCCAGGGAGGGATGAGGCCTCCAGCAAAAGCCGGGGCGGGGCTCCCAGGCCGCACTCCATCCCTACCATGTACAGGCTCAACGAGAGAACAGTTCCACGGTATCTTTAAGAAGAGGGTGAATAAATGACCCACTTAGCAGCCAGGGAGATAATGACCCCTGCTCCTGGAGGGGCCGGGGAGGTTTACATCACAGATCACTCAATGATAGGTGAGCCTCCTTAAAGGCCCTTTTAGCACTGACATATTGATCAAATTATATATAACTACAACGCCATTAAATATTTATGCTTCCGAGGAAGTCTGCTGAATTCTTTATGCCGGGAGGGCTTGGAACAAGAAAAGGCCAGTCCTGGTATGACCCTGAGGCTCTGTCTCCTGGGGGAGGGAAGGGACGCTGCCGGGGGCTGGCATCTGACTGGCCCCCATGCCCTTCACAGAGAATAAGGATGGCAGCCCTTATTCAGCAAGGGCAGATGAAAGGCGAGGGAGTCTTGAGGACTAGGTGTGACGTGACCCTGCCGTGTGCTCCGCTAAAAGGAATCTCACCTTCCTTTTCTGTGCTCACCAGAAACCTTAGACATTTTCTGCCAAGAGTCCAGGGAAGAAGGGAATTGGGAATAGGGATGCTAAGTGAGGAAGTAAGGGAGTGGTGTGAGGTGGGGGTGGGGGGTGGGAGGGACAGAGTTAATGTCTAGGCCACTAACCCTAGAAGGAGTTGGCAATGCGATGTCCAGAGACCTGCATGCCTGTCCCAGGGTGACCTGCGCTAGGACCTCAGCTTCTGTTGCATAAATGAGGCTGATTGGGGTTTAGGATAATAATCAGTGCTCTCAAAACCAAATTCGGTGCTATGTGCAAGCGAGTACCCTGTCCTGGAGAGCATTCAACTCCAACCCTACAGACACACAGGGGTGGACACCACTCCATGGGAGGGACCTGGAAATCTGACAGCCAAGTCCCTCTCTGCCTCTAAGACTTTCATTTCTCAGACTCTCGGTTTCCATCCACCAGGCTTCCTGTTAACAAGATCCAATAATCTTTAAATATTTGTTCACTTTAATTTCTTGGTTTCTAAAACACATTAAACTCTGCCCGCCTCCCACCCCTACTCCAGGGAATGGTCCTCAAAGAGCCTGCTTGTGTAGATGGAACAGGGAAAGTCTTTTCAAATTACAGCTTCTCCCAACACTGTCCATTCATCCCAGGCAGGACCAACCCACCAACCTTTTCCCCATCTCTCCCTCCCCTCTCCATCTCTCCCTCCCCTCCCTCCCCTCAGATAACCCCCGGCCCCCTCCCCCACCTTCCCAGACTCCATTGGCCAACTCCTGCCAGGAGGAAAAATTCTCAATTCATCCCTGTGGGGTTGCCATGGCAACCCCCAGCCACCTAATCCCCCTTGGAACATTATGCAAATCTCCCTTTGCCCCTCTACAGGCTGTAAAAGTCACATTACCCTTGCAGAGGCAGCTCGTTAAATTTTGGGGGTCTCCCTGTAAGGTCAGTGCTACAAATGAAGCACTGGCTATGAATTTTAAGGATGGGGCTCTCTGGGAAACCTGGGGGGGCAGGAAGGGAAAAGCAGGATGTCAAGAGTATTCCTTAACAGACTGACTGCGGGCAGAAACACCCCATTTTACCCTCACCACCAAGTTCACAACCTAAGAGCAAGTCCTTTTCCTAGTTTAAAAATGTCAGAGGGGCCTTGCTTCCCCAGACAAAGATGGCAGGAGTGGTGGCATTTCATAGGCCATAAAAATCAAGATCAGGTATTTAGGAACTTGTTTATATGATCGGCTCCCTCTCAGGCTGGCCTCCCCTCCCAAACCGCCAGCACATTCAACATCTCATTTTACAGATGGAAGAAAACAAGGCCCAGAGAGGGCCTGGCTGCCCAAGGCCACACAGCAAGGCAGTGGCTCCAGAGCCAGACCTCCCTCTCCTCCATCACGGGTTCTCAAGCAGGGCAGCTTTGGCTCCCCCGGGGACATCTGGCAATGTCTAGAGACATTTTGGAGTGTCACAACTGAAGTACTGCTACTGGAATTAGGAGGTAGAGCAATGCTGCTGAACATCCCAGGACAACCCCATCACAAAGAATTATCCAGCCCCCAACTGCCAACAGTGCCCAGGGTGAGAAACCCTGGTCTACGCATCACTGACACATTTCACTGAATTCGTAAAAGCACTGTCTGAGGACTTCCCAGCACTGGAACTGAAGCCCTGACGTACAGGTGGGTCTGGAGGTGGGCCAGTGGGCAGACCACAAAAGACCACACCTTGATGTGGCCTCTGGATAAAGATCATTGGTCCAAATGAAACAAGCCTAGTTCCCAGTTCTGAACCCGCCCCTTGTCAACCATGAGACTGCAATCCAGTCACTTAAACTCTTGAAACACCCGTGTTCCTACTGTGAGGTGGGGCTTAAGGTGTCTACATATGCTAGCATGGTGGAATCAACCAGTCCCAAAAGAGAAAGGGCTCTGGGAAGTCCTACGACAGCAGCAACACCAAGGAGCTGGTCCTCGCTCTCTGAGGCCTTGGGAGCTTTGGGCACTGTCCCGCTGTGAGAAGCCCTGTTGAGGTCTCCCCACACACAAAGGAGGTGCTATGCTGAGCAGTCAACACACATCATCTCACTTCACCCTCAAAACACTCTATAAATGCACAGGCCCATATATGATACCACCGGCCACAAGTGGCTGGTGAATGTTCACTCAAGTTCAACTTGAAACTCAGCTCCTCAGTCACAGCAGACACATTTCAAGGCTCAAGAGCCCCATGGGGCTGGTGGCCACCATACTGGACAATAAGACAGACACTTCCACGACTGCAGAAAGTTCTATCAGGCAACACTGCTCTAAAGATAGGCAGGCATCCTCATCACCTCCGTTACAAATTCAAGTTCACAGAGGACAAAGGGGCTGCCCCAAGTCCCACAGCCAGTAGACCCAGATTGAGGGCTCAAACCTAAGTTTGTCTGACTCCAAAGCCTGTCTCTCAGCCACCAGGACAGGCCAGCTCCCAGATCCTGGTACTCCGCCCCTAACTTCCCAGGATCCCCCCTTTGAGAACCCACTGATTTCTGACGAAGAAACTCTGATTCCACTGGCACCTTTGTGATAAAGGGTTTACCAACGACCCATCACCTGGAGGCCTAGGAAATGCCCAATGTTCCTGCAGAACCAGAGGACTGAGAAAGGGGCATGGTCAGAGGGACACAGAGGGAGAGCCAGGGAAAGGTGGTCCTTTGAGAAGTGGGGGTTGGAATCAGGTAAGAGATGAGAGGGAAAACCAAAAAATGGCTAACAAAAGGACTTCCCTGGTGGTCCAGTGGCTAAGACTCCAAGCTCCAATGCAGGGAACCTGGGTTTCATCTCTGGTGAAGGACCTAGATCCCACATGCCACCAGCTAAGTCCCAGCACAGACAAATAAATAATAAAAAATTTTTTTAAAAAAGGCTAAGAGAGATGATCATATCCACACATACAAACACTACCACCTTAAGGAATTCTTGCAGGCTGAGCTCCATGGTGCCACACACACTTCCCAAGTGACACGGCCAGAGCCAAGCCAACAGGGGGAGGACCCTGGCAAGGGCAGGGTGCCTCTCTGGGGCTCTAATGCTCCTCATTTCTGGCTGGCTTTGTAGAGAGCTGTTCCCCTGGGATGAAGTGTGAGGTCCTGGGAAACAGCGTCCCTGACCTCAGTCCCTCCAGAGTCGCGCCCTAGGACTCCTGCTCTTAGGCCAAGCAAGATGACGCCAGACTGCAGCCCTCTCCACGGGTGATGGAGCTCTGAGGAAGCATCCCCGTCTCTTCTCAGAGGAAGGCTTTAAGGAGATGCTAAAGCACCCAATGCCCGATCAGGCCCTGGCCAGCTCACCACCTCCATCTGGCCCATCTCATCAGTATTGTCTTCCCACCAGACTATTCAGCCCCTCAACTGTAGACCATTTGGTATCACCTGCAGCTTCTCCCCGGCTTCCCCACTGGCTCAGCAGTCAAGAATCTGCCTGCGATAGAGTAGACGCAGATTCACTCCCTGGATCGGGAAGATCCCCCAGAGGAGGGCATGGCAACCCACTTCAGTATTCTTGACTGGAGAATGCCGTGGACAGAGGAGCCTGGCGGGCCAGTCCAGAGGGCCACACAGAGTTGGACGTGACTTTAGCGGACGCACACAGCTTCTCCCAGGCCCGTGCGTCTGCCTGATGTCTTCCTGGGCAACAGTGCCTGTACCGGGCCCCACCTCAGCTGGAGGACGGACTCCTGTCCTGGTTCCCCAGTCTACACTAAACTGCCTTGCTCCTCCCCAGCAGATATCACCACTGATTCCCAAAGCACCTGCCAGGATGTTCAGTTTTAAACCAGGAGAAGAACAGATCTGTTAAGGGCTCTCCCTTAAGAAGTCCTGGGAGACTGCGTAGGGGCCCCTCCTCCAACCCTTCCTCACATAGTCCTCACCTACTGGCTGGGTGGTGAAGGCGTCCAAAACCAAAGGAAGCCTCCTCAGCTGACCAGGCAGGAAGAATCCCCTCCCCTGCCCCTTGTTGCAAAGAGCTGGAAAGAACTCTTTTTGCGTTTGAGGGAAGATGTAGCCTTCCAGTGCAAACTAAAAAGTTCTCATTCAGAATTAAACGAAAAAAAAGTCGAAGAGCTGTGAACAATGGTTATCTAGGATTTAAAAGGGCAATGAGATAAGGCCCCAGCACTTGGAACTCCAGGCCCATATAGACAGATAGCTAAGGCATGACAAGCATCATTGACTAAGTTACCTCCAAGCCATTAACCCTTGCTTCCTGCTGCTCAGGTCCTCCTATAATCTAAATCCAGCATGCTTTCCCGGCTCTTCCCCATTCCTTATCCCCTCATACCTCTCTTTTATCATCTTTCCCCAACTATCTGGTTCTTCACCCCTCTCCTTTCTTCCCCTCTCACACTATCCTGTCATGTGAAAGAGGAAAAAAAAAAAAAAGGCACTTAAGCCTATTAAAGACACGTTGAACTACAGGTTTATGACACATAGTTCTTCCTACAATCACGACTTTCGCAGCCACAGGCCTCTCTCAGAAACCTGAGAAAGCCTGGCAACCTTCCCAGAAGGTCTGTGATGTTATACAGGGTCAGGGAGAGGCCCCCCCCCCCCAAAACTGGAATGTAACAATCCTGGTCTGTGCATGCTTACGCGTGCTCAGTTGCTAAGTCATGTCTGACTCTTTGCAACCCCATGGACTACACAGTCGATAGAAAATTCCCCAGACCAGAATACGAGAGTGGGTAGCCATTCCCTTCTCCAGGGGATCCTCCGTACCCAGGAATCAAACCAGGGTCTCCTGCATTGCAGGCGGATTCTTTACCAACTCAGCTACCAGGGAAGCCCCATAGCCCGCCAGGGCCCTCTCTATCCACAGGATTTCCCAGGCAAGAATAATGGAGTGGGTTGCCATTTCCTCCTCCAGGGGACCTTTCTAACCCAGGGATCGAACCTGTGTCTCCTGCATTGGCAGGTGGATTCTTTACCGCTGAACCACCATGGAAGCCCAACAGTCTGAGTCCTCCCCCAAAATACACACTGTGCACTCACGACCGGCTCAGAAGCCTCTGTGAATACAAAATGGTCCTGTCCCTCGCGGCGCCCACAGCCTCACTGCTGCTCCACACGCTCCCCTCCCACCCTAGCCCCAGTTTAAGAACACAGCCCGGTGGAACCATCAAGTATACAGGTCATCTTCACACCCCAGGCCTTTCCTGCCATGCTCTGACACTGTCCTCCTGGTGTGTGTTTGTCCTGGACCCACATGCCTGTGACTTTAGGTTTCTAAGACAAAAATGTCTTATCTGCTTTGCAAACAAGTGCTCCACAAATGCGAAAGCCTATGTTATTATAGTCTCTAACTACAGATCAGAATTTTCACTCTGTCTTCAACAAAGGCTTTCTCTTGGCAGCGCCTAGAGGTGGTGGCACCTGCCCCAGGACCCCACCTGTGTCCCTTGCATGGTGGGTGAACAAAACGGGGCCCCTCTAAGAAGACAAGGCCACGGCCACAGCCAGACTCAACCCCAACGGGGCTCCCCGCTCACCTCAGCCCCACTGCTGGGAACTTTGTTCTTCCTTCACCCTCTAATGGGTCAGGGAAGGTTTTGGTTATAGCAGTGAAGGGAACCCCTTCTCAAAAGGCTATTGCACCATCAAAGTCATGACGTTGGTGGAGTCAAGTGGAGGGAGGTATCTGTTCTCAGGCAGAATCTTCAGGGCTGAGTCAATGAGTCCCTGTTAGTCCCCGAAGCTGGGATGAACGTCCCCTGCAGAAGGCAGGTCCCTGCCCTACTCATCCGCATGATTTCCAGAGGGACCTCTGTACAGAAGGGCCTCCTAGAATCTGGTTTCAAGGGCTTAGAGGGTTCTAATCTGACTCCCCATAGGCTGACCCCTTTCTCCCCTAGGTGGCCTCTGCCTGCTCATCCACGGTGACGAGGTGACATCTTGGAAGCCTGCCCCGCTCCACCCTCACGCTCACTGGGCAACATCCTTAGCCACCGAAGCACTCTACATCACTGCTGGGGAGAACTGCAACTACCCCCGTTACCTCCTCCAGAAGACCCTCAGGGGAGGCACCCCACCCCCCCACCGCATAGCCCACAGGCTGCCTGCAGTGGATCACACCCCAGACCTTACTTCTGTGGTGGCAGGAAATTCCCCCTTCCCTAAGTTTCTCCTTAGCCTCAACTTGAGAGGGAACATTTCTTTTGAAAGACAAGAGGGAAAAAAAAACAAAAGCCAAGGGAGAAAAGCAAGGAGAGAAGGGGAGAGAACGCATCTTGGCTGTGAGTCTCCGAGAGCATTTGTTGAAAACAAGATATTGTCCCTTTAAGCATATAAAAACAAGGCCCTTGAGCGCGCAGTTCTCACTCTGGTACACAATTATGGGTGCTTCCAGCTGTCTAGCACTACTTCAAGTGCTCTCTTAAACCAGACTGTCAATGGCATGTTGAAAGCTATTTTGCTGGCTTGCTATCATTAATAGCAAAGTGGAGAGCTGGGCTGATGAGAATTAAATATGGGGGAGGGGGCGGGTCATAACCAGTCATTACAGAATTACCAATATGAGCGAGGAGACAATGCCACTTTGGGGGATAAAGTTCAAACCAGCAGATGATGGTGGGGTCGCCGGCAGGGGAGGGAGACAGACTGCAGGGAGCTGCCCCCACCCCACCCCCAGCCCGACAGATGGACGCGGGCCAGCCTTGGAGAGCCATCTGGGGACGGAGGAGCCACAGAGCAGCGAGTGTGAGCGCCGAGAGGCCTTGGAGATCACTTGGCTGCAACATGTCACCACCTCGCCTCCCGCCCCAAGTGGAGTCCCTCCTCCCTCCCCCCCGGCCAATTCCCAAGACTCGCGGACTTGTGGCTTCCGGGACACACAGCGCTGTGTTCCCAACGGCTGCTGCCACCCCCAGAGGAGCCTCCGGGGGCGCCCGCCTAATGAACACGGCCCTCCGGCTCAAGTAACAGCCCTTCAGCACAGTCTTCTCCGGTGTACTCTTCTCTGACCCGACTCCCCTTTCCCAGGAAGAATGAGCCGCTCTGTCCCCGGGCGCTCCTCCCGTGACACTGGCCCTGTTAGCGCTTACCTCACTGCATTGCAATGACTTATTTAGATGCCCGACTCCCCCGAGGAGGGAAGGGTGTCTGTGAAACCAGCCCCAGCCCACACCCAGCACATCCCAGGCCCCTAATGCTCCGTTTTGGGAATCAGTCCAATCCCCTCATTTGACTGATGAAGAAACTGGATGCTGAGCCAGAGGAGGAAATAGGAGGAAGCCCTGAAAGAGCAACCCCCCCCCCCCAACTCACAAGGCTCGGGGAATGGGAATTCCACCCTCTGACACCACAGTAATCCTGAGCAAAGAAAAAGCAATGATTTTACTGAGCACCTATTATGTGCAAAGCACCCATAGGAGACCTCAACAGAGGGATTCCCCACAGATACTGAGACTTTCTGCATGCGGATCAGTGGGACACCCCACTGAGGTCTGGCCTGGACCACCTTTCCCCGGTATCCCAGGATTTTGTACAAACGAGACGAAAAACACCTTCCCCACACAGAAAGAAAAAGGGAATCCATCCCTTGACTGACTGACTCCAACAACAAAAAGGAAACAGAGGATCTCTGACAGACTAGCCGCTTCCTGTACGAGGGGAAGGAGGAAGCCACAGACAGAAGGCAGCTAGCTCCGTGCCCCTCCGGAGCCCCTGGTCCGGCAAGATTCATGAAGAGTCTTCAGTAAGGAGCCAGGTCCCCACCCGGGACCAGTTCCCATGATCGGTGGGGGCCACGTGCCCATCTCCCAGATCACCTCAATAACAGTGTGGATAAGAAGGAAACGAGCCAGAAAGCACACAGACCCTCACTCTGACAGCTCCATAAACAAGAAGCAATAGGTCCAGAGAAGGCTGGAATGGATGGCAGCCTTGAGGGTCCAGGGGGCAAGTTCTTCCCAGGTGGACAGGACAGGGTGAAGGGAGCTTTCAACTTGGTGGACCCCAAAGAGGAGCAAGGAGATACCCTACTCCACGGCTGAAGAGGATGAGAGGAGAGACAGCCCTGGAGAAGAGCAACAAGGCAAAAACGTCAGAAGGAAACTGAGGTGTGAGAGGGGGTCCCAGATGCCAGTATTCTGACCAAAATAAATGATACTCAAAGGTATTTTTTCTTAGCTCAACTCAGATGCCACACAAATAGGGACTGCCCTAGTATGAAGAAATACGTCCCCTTCAATTTGAGTGTCCTACCTTCTCCCCACCAAGACTGACTCGGACTCCCGGGCAGAGTTTTGGTAACTTCATCACTTGCTGATCCCCTCTCGCTCCTCACACCTTCACAGTGGCCACAGAACTTCAAGATGTTATGTCTGAAGGTCTTTCAGCCCAAGTCCCTTTTTATGTGGGTGGGAGGGCCCAGAGAGGGGAAGTAATAAATAAAAACGTTCCATCTTCCTTTTGAGCCATGTCCATGGCCAACCCCATGGCCATACCCATCCTCAGGTGAAAGATTCACAGGTTTTATCACCTTACCTTACCTGTGAACCTTATCTCCGGGATTGCTAGTTATTCATTGTGTTTATTACCATGCGCAATGAATCATTAGTTGTGCAAATAGCTGGTGGTTCAGAAGAGGACCCTGGGCAGGCAGAGACGATTCAGCTGATATGGTTATACAACCCGAAATGCGGGACTTTGGACTTTGTTGTCACCAGGTTTATAGCCTTAACCTCCTGAGATAATAACGCAGAAAGAAGCAATGGTAATTAAAGACACAGAGTGCTATTAGTTAGTAAACGAGCACTCTTCATTTCTTGAGTTTTGCTAAGAGAGCTGGGCCGGGAGGGAAAGTGGCAAGAGCAGCTCCTCTGGTAACACTGGACTGGATGGATCTGGAAACCTCAGCTCCCCTGCCTGGGCCTTAGTTCCTTCATCTGGACCTTGAAAGGTTTGCAGGAGAAGCCAAAGGGCTCTCCCAGTTAGAACAGAAGGTCAGAGGAAGGGCTGCTTGGTGATGGGAAAGTGGGGGCGTGACACATTCCTCAAATCAATAGGCCTCCAGTGCTCTTCTAAAACCTCAGTGATCACCAGCAAGGGCTGAAAAGATAGCCTGAGCCAGCTTCTCAGAGCACCAGTGCCTCAAACCCTATGCACTACAATTGCTCTGGAGCGCCTGTTTCTACGCTGGCTTTGTGATTTGTGGCTGACACTGGAGAGTGTCAGCCTCTGTGGGAACAAGATGGGAACTGATGAGCTGGCCAGCCATCATCAACTCCCTGGCCTTGCTGAATCACCCTTGACATCCTGCCTAGAAGCAGAGGCTTGGAGGAGGTGGGTGACCTCTTGAAATCTCAGGCCAGGCCCATGATTCTGTAATCTCTGCTTTGCCACAATTAGGGAGGGAAACCAAGAAGGGGAGAAGAAACCATCGACTGTGTTCTCTGGGATTCATTCGACAGCTTGGAAAAAGAACACAGAGGGAGACACAGAAACGGCCAGGAAAGGAGCCAGCCACAGTGAGTTTAACCTCTCAGTAAAATAAAGACTAGTTGGTCATACCTCATCAGCTGCCCTCTGTCAATACTCAGGTCCATCTGGCAGAGCCTGAGGTTCCCAACTAACAGGCATTTCCCATTGAGCCAGCAAAGAAGGGCTCTTGAAAAAAAATATGTGGTGGTGTTGTAAGAGGGGTGTGTGTGCGTGCGAGTGTGTGTATGTATGCATGTGTGTGTGAGCTGGCTGAGGGCTGCCACACTTCCCAAGGTGCTAGCTCTGGAGATCTTCTATTATATAAAAGTACAGACATTCTCCACCCCCACCCCTGAGCTCCAAGATGAAGAATCCAGCCTGTTTGTTCCAGGCAGATGTAATCACACGAACAGTCAAGTCTAGAGGGCAGGACACTGCATGAATAATTCAAGCACTCCAGTCACTTGATTGTGTGTGCAGATAAAACACCAGTCAACCGCTAAACAGGTCAGCTGATAAACTTGTTTGCTCAGGCCTAACCACCATCCGCCAAATGCACCCAAGACCCACACTACAATTAGTGGCCGGTTTTCTTCTGCAGAACCCTAGCAAGCCTAGGGAGTGGCCAGCCCCAGGAGGTCAGGACTGCATTTCTCAGAGCAGGGTTTCTTCACCTCCTTGCCTCTTTGTTCCTACACAGCCACAGGGCGATTTCACCCAACTCAGAGGTTGCCATAAACCCAGCAAAGGCACTGTGCTCAGAGCACAGACAGTCCTGCTGGGAAGCAAGTGGGAGCTGAGGCTCCAAGGCAAAGGTGAGTGGCAAACAGGGTAAAGTGCTCGGTCTGGAAGCCAGAGGCCCTCATTCAAGTCCCACCTCTGCCCTCCTGGCTTCCCTAAAGCCTCCGTTTCCTCACCTATAAAAAGGGGGCAAAGAACACATCTATCTCCCTCTGGCAGCTGAGAGGATTAAATGAGATCATGTCACCAAACCTCAGGCATTCTCCCCCTAAGAACCCTGGGTCTGGGGACGGGCCAGAAGCCCCAGATGCACACAGCTGCTCCTTATGTAAACCTCACCACTGAATGTGCTGGGAAGGTGAATAACTCTTCCTGGGTTCAGAGGGGCCCAGGACTCCAGGAGCAGCTCCGCTCCAACAGCCAAGATGGATTCTTTGTGCGAAAGAACCATCCACTTACAGACACAGGGCACACCACCCATGCAGACCTCAACATGCAATGACATATTACACCTTAATTACGAAGCTCTTAGAAGAACGGCTGCTGTAAATTTTAAACCTGGGTGCAATCACCCTCTTTAAACACACCCAAGATAGCAAGCACTGAGGACAAAAAAAGAGGGGTGGAGAATGGGAGGAGGTGGCATCTTGCATAACAACCCAAGGTCCTTGAACACCTGGGACCCCCATTCCACTTCACACATTCTTAATGAACCAGTCGGATCCAGCCAGTTCCACTTAAAGTAAGGCAGTCTCTAGCCCATACTCCAGAAGACAAACATCTTTACTTACAAACTTGTGTCTGTTTATGATTCTTGTGGGTCAAGAAGTTAAAGCCTGGTAGCCTTTTCCCGTGTCTCCCTAAAAAGCTAATCCCTGACTGCCTCCCCAGATTCCTCAACAAACTGAGGCCCCTCTCTGGCTGCCCTTCACCCAACACTGGGGTTCCCTCCAGGAGGGGGAAGGAAACTAGATTCCAAAGGCTCTCTGTGAAGCCACTGGAGCGAGCAGGCAGGAATCTACAAGCATTCCAGAGGTCACCTGCCCTTCTCACCTGCCCTGGGTCCTGCCCCCTTAAAAGAGCAAAATTTAAACCTTGTAAACCACTGTTCATTTAGAGCAGAAAATCCATTCAAGTCACGGTCACCAAAGGCTAGAATGAGTCAACAGCCTTCTGAGATTTCAAGAACACCAATTGTTAAAAAGAACAACCGGCCCGCGCCATTTCTCCCTGCCAAGTCAACGCTAATCGCTGGCCAAGCCAAACTATAGGCGGCCTCTCCTCGGAACACAAATATACAAACAGGCCTCTCCCACAGCCCAGCCCAGCGCCCAGAACGAGTTACTGATATGCACTGAGATAAAGGTGTTTGTATTTGCCCGGTTTGAGGTATACTGTTATTAGAAGAGTGACAATACGGGGTAGTTTACATATCCATCACACACCAGCTAAACTGGTTTGACTTCAGGATTTCAAAGCTGAGCTCAACCCCCAGCCATCTCAGAAGTCCTGGCTAGGCTGCTCCTGGCTTGTTACTTCACCTCTTAGCTTCACCCTAGAAAATGGGAATGATCAAGGCAGCCTTTACATTAAGATGGAGATGAGAAAGTTGCCTCATATACGCAAGGTACCGGGCTGTAATTCATCCTTCATTTATATTTTTAAGTGGTAGGTAGCCTGTTTCCTTAAATTTTGACAGCTCAGCCTGGCTTTTAAGACTCTTGAAGTTTAATCTTATCAAGGGAGAACATCACATTTTTGCGCATGCGCACATACACACACACACATACACGTACACACACACACACACACACACACACACACACACACCCCCTCCTGCCTTTCCTTTTGTAAATTCTACATTAAAACAGATTAAAGCAGCCAGCTACATCTGGGTTACAGGAGTTTGTAAAGCGGATCCTGAAGGGGCAACTTTCCTTTTGCTCCTTACCCCTCCACCAAGATCCAAGACCAGGACAAACTTCACAAGCTCAGATGCTAAAAGCTCAACATGTCTGAGAACTCAACCAAGCCTCAGACCCTGCCTGTCAAGAGCTGGATCTGTAATTAGATATATATCCTAAAGCACTTACCTGCTTGTGCATCTCAATGTTCAAACCGTAGGACATCTCGTAGTACTAAAAGTAAAAAGAACTGCCATTAACGCACACCACCAAAATCTGTGTTCCAGAATCGTCTTTGGAGAAGGTTTTGGCCAAAGGGTACTTTTAGGATACATTTGCTAAAGAAGTTTAAGTCAAACCCCAAAGCCAGCTACAAAGGGGCTGAAGAGTCATATGAAGGACTCAGGAGTGTTGTTCTCATCTCAACAGAATACCCTAATGTGCAATAGTGTAAGAAGAGTTGGGCCCTCCCTCCCACCAGCCCTGCCTGTGCCATATATCCTGTTTATACAACGTGCGGGTTCAACAGGGAATCATGTGTACACTGGGACCGCTTGCCCTATCAGAGTTACTTAGCAATGTGTCCAAGGTCTCTTATATGTGGAGAGCAATGCATGGAGTCCCACAGAAGGGCCTCCAGTGCCGTCCTCACCATCAGAAGATTAAAACTTGCTGGAAGAGACACTGGGAAAAGGGAGGACACGTCTACACACTGCCCCAGGGTCCATGAGATTCTCAGTGGGGTGATCCCTAAGTGAGCATGGAGGCAAAAGGCTCCTCCACTCTCAGGAACCCCTGGGGAGAAAAGAGGAAGGGGGAGAGGTCTTATGTCCCACTCTGGCTAAATCCCAGGGCTGCAGAGCAGAGAAGTTTCTACACACTCCCAGGAGGTCTCTAAGAACGATTTTTATCCAACCCCGATGTGGGCTGATCCAACCCTATCTTGCTAGTGAAGACAGGACAACCAGCCCTCAGGGAAACCTTCAGAACACAAATCAAAGGCGCACAAAGGTAGTGTACGAGGAGGGGGGTTGGGTTTCTCTTTCTGCCCCTCCTCTCACCCACCCTCCTCCAAGTGGCCCGGGCTGACGGAGGCTGGTGAAAAAGGGTCGGAGGGCACACTCGGACTACACCCGCTGCGGGGGCTGCCCCGCGGAGGCTGAGCAGGGCTCCCCAGGCCCACGCCACCCTGGCCGGGTCCCAGCCGCCTCTCACCATCACATAATGGCGCTGCATCTCCGTCTTCTCGTTCGCCAGCTTGTCGTACTCCACTTTGAGGCTACGAGGGCAGGAGGAGCCGGCTCAGGCCTGGTGCCTGCACAGCCTCCTCTGGGACCCCAACCCCAGGGCGTCTCAGAGCCACTTGGCCACTTTCCTGACACCCACCCCCGGGGGTACTCCCCTCATCCCGCAGCCTCCGGCGGAGGGGGACGTGGGTCCCCGACACAGGCAGGGGGAGTGTAACAACTTCAAACTTCCCGCGGCCGCGCGAGTGAACTTATCCGGGGCGCGGGGTGGGGTGGGGGCCGGGACCCTGACGCTGGCTCGCGGGCCCTTGAACCCGGAGAACCCCCAGAACCCGGAGCGAGCCGGCTCGCGCCCGGATCCCTCAACTTCCCTCACCCCGGGAGCCGCACGGGGAGCCGGGAGGCTGCCGGCAGCAAAGGGTTAAGGCGCCGCGCTCAGAAAGGGGAAACAAAAGGAGGAGGCCCGGGCTGCCCCGCCGCCCCGGGGTCGAGAGCCCGCTCAGTCCCCGAGGGGTGGTGGCAGGAGCCGCGGCGGGGACGCCCCCGCCCTGCCAGCCCCGGGGCGGCCCCCAGAGGCCTTACCTGTGATATTGAGCTTGAAGGAACTGGAATTCGTCTTTGATCCTGTCACAAGACTCAGCCACCGTGAATTTAAATCCTGGCTGCCCTGGTTGATGGGGAGCCTGAAGCCGGCCAGGACAAGACAGTGGAGGGGCGGGGGCGTCAGACCCGGCTCCAAGCTGCCCAGGCCCCTCAGCGGCTTTCCCCGGTTTCCCCCCGCCCCCACCCCAGCCAAAGGGGCCTCCCACAAAGCCCAGAACCTTCCCAACAAGTTTCTCCGGTCCCCGACGGGGAGGGGGGCGCCCTAATCTCTCCCTCTCGGCCGCGGGGCTCCTATCCCTTTTACTAAGGGGCTCCTATTGCCAAGTAAGACGGGGACAGAGGAGACAACGAGTGAGTTGGGAGACTTAGGCGAGGGGGCGGGGGACAGCATGAAAACAAACAGTTCCCCAGGAACACTGGGAGCCCCTCACGCCATTAGGGCGGAATTAACCTCCCCTCTCTACGGCGCCCCCCCATCCCCATCCTTTGTGTGAGCGCGCGCGCGCGCGCGCGCACACACACACACACACACACACACACGCACGCACACATACCATAAAGGTAGCAACAAGCAAAATGGAGGTGCCAGATAAACTGCCTCCTTTACCCTGCCATGATAGATGCTTAAATAAACCGAGTTGCAATTACTCACCGGATGTCTGCCTTGCGGATACATGGCAGGGAGGGGTCGTGATTCCGAGAGCGTGGAAGCGCAGAGAGCCCGGGCCGGGGAGGTGCGGGGGAGGGGGGAGCCGAACCCGAGCGGGGGGCGGCCGGGAAACCGAGAGCTCGCCCCCGGCCCCCCCAGCCCGATCTCGCACCGAAAGCCCAGAGTCCGGCGCCCGCACCAAGCGGAGACAAAGAGCCGAAGAGCAGGCGGCAAAGTCGTCGGCGGGCGCGGGCTTTGTGCACCTAGGGCTCCGCGAGCTGCGGCCGGCCGCCTTCCCCCCGCTGCGTGGAGCGCGTCAGAGCCGGGGGCTGCGCGGACATCGTCGTCTCCCCAGCGGGTCCGGCGCGGGGTCCCGAGGTCTGGGGGCCCCTCTTGGGGCAAGCGCGGGCGCCCTCCGGTTCACTTAGCGCGTCGCGCCGGGAGGGGGGCGCGCCAGGGCAGCCCCAGCATCCAGGGCGCACGGGTCCGATCCCAAGGGCGGCTCTCGGCGAGAAGAGGAAGGAGGCAGGCACCGAGGTGGCGGCTTGGGGCCGCAGGAGCGCCGGAGGGTGAGGGCGGGAGCCCGGCGCGGGCGCTTCGACGCCCCCCCTCGGAGAGGAAAGCCTGCTGTTCCGTCTGCTACTGCCGCCGCCGCCGCCGCTGCAAGCCCTTCCCAGGGCCGAGGAGGAAACTCCGGGTTCAGTAGGTGGGAATCAACCGCCCTGGCATCCTAACTCCAGTAGGCACTAGAAGCCGACGCAAGGGTGTCCTCGCTGCTCCTAGTCCGAGCGCCGAGTCCCCAGCGAGGAGCGCTCGGTGCCGCCACCGCCGCCTCGGAGCGCGCAGGCAGAAGAGCGCTGGAGGGGAGACGCAGCTCGAGACCCGGGAGCTCTGCGGCTTCCTTCCTTCGCCTCGGCCCGGCTCTCCTCTCCGCTCCCCGACACTCCCCACCCCCCACCCCAACACACACCCAGCGCGCGCGCACACACACACACACACACCAAAAAAGTGCCCCGGACCTGCGGATACCACACACAGACAGGCGAGGGGGACGAGCACGAGGTCTGAACTGCCGCGAGAGCAGTTCCAAATAGGGACTGAAAAGTAACAAAATAATGTGGCAGCTTCGCCCGGCGCTGGCCAATGGGAGCGCGGGGCCCCCACGTGGGGCAGCTGGACTCGGCTTGCGACTGGGCGCCGCCGGGCGCGACGTCACAATGCCCTCTTGTGTCTAAAACTATGCATGAAAAGTAGCAATCAGGCCCTACCCGCTGGTGACTTTCGCATGGGAGTGAAAAACAGCGCTCCTCAGATCAGGAATTAACCGAAAGACATATAATAAATAGATATATATTATAGTCCAGGGCTGCTGGGTTTTTCCCCCCCTCCTCTCTTTTTTTATTCCCACGATATACTAGCAAATAATCATTTGGCGGGAGGGGGAAAGAGAGAAGACAGAGGAATAACAACAAAAGAAAGAGACAAGCTGTACAGTCCTCAAAACCTGTGGCTGGTAGCAATGTATCAGTTTATTCTGCAGTGGCGGTGAACGATTCCTCCCTCTAATCTCATTAGGTCTGCAAAGCAGCCCAATTAGATACTATAAAACAAACAGAATCACTTTGTCACTTAAATGTTTTCACTTCACAAGATTTAGGACCGATAAAATGGTGGCTCCCAAAGTTGCCTCCCACCTTAATTTTGCTCGGAACTGAGAGTGTCCCTTTCTTTGCCCCTTCTCCTGCCCACGCCCCCGCCCCCCGCGGTCCCCAGCTTTTCTTCTTTGTTCATTTGTCCTTTACGGAAAGCCAAATAAACAGCGTCTTTGATGTGCGGCGCCTGCCCGCGAGGACAAGTCGGAGGAACTTGCTTGGCGGGCCCGTCTGCTCGCGGACACCCCGCACAGTCCGCGCTGTCCCCACTCGGGGGCTCCTTCCCGGTGGAGACCGCTACGCCTTCGCCGCAGCTGCCCAATGAGCGCCGGGGCCAGGGAAGCGGAGTCGGGAATGCGGTGGCGGCCTTACCCCACCAGCCCGGGAGCTTCGAGTTCCGACCCGGTTTTCTCAGCCTGCCCCCGGCAGTGTCACGGCGTCGGCGGAAGCCTGCAGAGGGGCGCGTGTGCAAGCCTGTGGGCGTCTCGGCCGCCAGCTTCGACGCCCCGGGAGGCGCAGACGCTCACCCGCCCCCGTTCGCTCCTCTCCCACCCCCACCTCCGCGCCTCCGGGACTCCCCGCGCGCTCGCACAGGCCACTCGACTCCGGGGGCCACTTTGCCCGCAAACCCATAGCCTCATCTACTGCGCTAGGGGTTACGTCAGGGCAGACGGGCCGGGGGGACGCTGCCCTCGAGCGTCGGGAGGCTGGGGGGGCCGCGCCCTGGGCCGCAGGGGCACCGCCGGGTGGGGGGCCCAGGTGGACCCTCCTCTCCAACATCTCCGCGAACCCGCACGCACCCGGGGGCCGGCGGCGGGCCCGGGATCTATATTTTCCCCTCATTAGGAGCTGGAGTTCGCTTTTGCATTTTAATGAGGAGCTGAGAGCGAGCGGGCGCTCGGAGGCCGGTGCGCTGGGAGTTACACGTGAGCGCCCGCCTCGGAGTTGAGCCTCCCCGCGTCCCCTCCGGCCGCCAGTCCCGAACCGCGCTCCTCTCTTCATTTATTTATTTTCCTAAATAAAAACATAAATCGTGTGCGCCACGCACTGAAGAGGGGGGTGGGGAGAAGCCCAGCTCGACAGATGCGAGCATCTGGCCGCAGCATTCATTAGACACAAAATGGCTCCTCTTTGGAGCTTCCTTCCCCCCTCCTCCTTCTCTGCCCTCCCCCTTACGTCACGGGTGGGCGCACCCGCTTCCCACCCGCCCCTCCCCTTTCTCGCCCCTGCCCCCACGTGGGGGCCGAAGACCCCGCCCCCTAGCGAGGCTCAGAAGACCAATCAGAGACGGTTAATGGGAGTCTCAGTTACTGATTGGTTAAATTGCCGAGCCCTGTCAGTCGGCGACCAAGGCTGTCAGTCAAAACCACGCGGGGTGGGGGAGCGCTGACAAATGCCGAGGCTTCTGAGCCTCCCGCTTGCAAATAGTGCTTGGAATGGCTGCTTAATTAGCTTTGAATGGCTTTTCCTTCCAGCTCAAACAATCTGTCACTACCATGTGGTATAAAGGAGCCATGCATAAAAAAGTAAGCAGAGGCTAAATATCAATTTGATTTTGTGTATCAAAGGAATATTTTATTTTTCTCCCTAGTAATGAAACGTATCAATTTAAATAATAAAAGGTAAAAACACACACAAACCAAAAAAACAAAAAAAGAAGAGGGGGAAAAAAAGAAAGAAAAATGGGAAAAAACCAAACTCCACGGTTCTCCGACTTCTGTGCAAGCCTTAAACAGGCAATTTCTACGGCCCACGTTCAGGAGGAAGCCTAAAGAGTACCCCCCCTCCCCACCTCTTTCAAACTTGCATTAAGTGTTCTTTTGCCGTCCAGAAGTCTAGGAGGAGTGATGGGGGAGGGGTGGCCCGTAAAAGGGGAGGTGGGGGCGAGGAAGGGGGCAAACTTTAAAGGGAGCTCTTTGAAGCTGCTAATCAAAGTGGAGGGGGTTTTTAAAACCCCATAAACTTGGGGTCCCGCAGCAGGTCTCGATTTGGGAGCTGAGAGGGAGTGGGGGCTGGGGGGAGAGAGTGGGTGTGCGTCTCGCCCGGATTTATTAAACACAATGCCTTCAAGATGCCCGGGATGCGGCGCCTGGTCCGGCCTTCCCTCTCTCCGTTCTCACTTAAGACTGGCCTCGATGGCGTCCTCCCGCAGCTGGCCGACAAACCTGGCCCCCAAGTCGGGTCCACGCGGATCGGGGCCAGAAGAGAGGTCTGGAGTTTGCTGTCGCTTCTGCCTGGGCGACCACTCTCCTAGTCGTTGAGCCAGTGCCCTCCTGCCGGGTAGACTCAGGTCGAGTTCACCTGTGAGCCTCAGTGCCAGCCCTGGAACCTTGGAGCCCTTGTGTGATCGACCTGGTTTTGAAGAGAGCCGCCTTCTCGGCAAGATTCCACTGTAGGACCCCACCACCTAGTTTGAAATGATAGTGGCGCCAAAACCCTTTCTATGTACAAGGCAGTACACTGCTACCCAGGCAATCCCGAAGGAGGCGGCCTGACTGGTAGCCCTGTTTTATAGAGTAAAAGAGAAGACCTAGAAAGTCCAGTAAATTTGCCCCAAGCTGGGCATAGGTGTCAGGATTCGAGTCCAGGGCAACTGGTTCAACAGCCAACTTCAGAGTCCTCTTTGATAGCAGGAGCTATCCCGGGGGCTATGTGCTAAAGGAAAGGTATTCACTCATTCATATTCATTCATTCATTCACACTGAGGGTCTGGCAGTGAGGTCACAGGCCCAGCTCCCCAGCTCAGGGCTTCCACTGGCTCCTCACAGAGCATCATTCCCAAGTCTGCTGGGTTTCTGGCCTCCAGCATGTAGAGGAGCTGCGAGGTAAAAGCAACTAGCCCAGCTCCCCTTTCAGCTCGCCACCTCTTTACCCCCCACCTTGCCACCCCACAAATTAGGAAAAACACGGAGAAAAATAATTTTTTATGCTGGAGGTAGAAAAGAAAAAACATGTATACAACAACCCGCCCAAAGCGCTTGACAATTATTTTTCAAGAAGGAGGGGAGTGGAGAGAGAGAGTTCAAACGTCTCTGTCTCCAGTTCTAATTGGAAACGTTTCAACTGTTTATGTTACAAGAAGTGTCAGGGTCATTTGCTACCAGAGAGCTGACTTTTCATTGGCTGCTTAATTGAGTACCTCGGAGTCCACCCCACGTGGGAGAGGAATTCCTGGCACACACATACACACACACACACACACACACACACACACACACACACACACACAAAGTCACCCGGTGAGACAGAAAGCCCGGCCTGGATTTGCAGAGCGGAGGTTCCCCAGCCCTTTGCTGGGGGGTGAGAGGTGGTTGGTGGGCAGTTGTTCACCAGCTCCAAGAGCTGCTTTTCTGGCTTTTAAAAATTAACTGCCAAGCATTTTAGATAGAGTGTTAATAAATGGTTTCTCCTTTTCCCAGGAATCAAAGGACTTGACTCAGGTCAGTCACAGGGCTGTGGCCTCCAATTTGAGGAAGAGCTTAGTACCTTACAGCTTAGATGGTAAAGAATCTGCCTGCAATGCAGGAGACTAGGGATCCATCCCTGAGTCAGGAAGATCCCCTGGAGAAGGAAATGGTAACCCACTCCAGTATTCTTGCTGGGAAATCATATAGATAGAGGAGCCTAGAGGGCTACAGTCGGTGGGGTTGCAAAGAGTCAGACACCACTGACCCTACACTTTTACTTTCAGTACCTTGGGTGGGTTTCAGATCACTCCGTGTCATCCCTTCCCCCACAGCCTCCACTGGCTTTGATTTTCTCATGGTCTGTCATTGGGACTGCACAAAGGGAAGAGAAATCTTTCTCTGTCCTCTCCCATTTGGCCTCCTCTGATGGTTGGCCCTTGACTCCATTGCTAGGGCAGTTCTGTCCCCTCACCTTCACCACCCCTATCCACCAGTCATCCCCAGCCTTCCTCCATAAGTGAGCACCTCCCCACAAAGGAAAAGGAAAAGGAATTTTTATTTATCTAACAAACTCTTACATAGTGCTTAACTCTGTCCCAGACAGTGTTCTAAGCACTTGACAAATATTAACACACTTAATCCTCTCACAGTGAATGAAGTGGGTACTATCAGTATCACCCCTGTTATACAGAGGGGTGGGGGTGGGGGGCAATTGACATGCCATGTACAATGACTTGCCCAAAGTCACTTCAGTGGCTGATGGACTTGAACCCAGGCAGTCTGGCTCCAGAGTCTTCACCCCCACACTCCACTGTCTCCGCAAGCTTGACTTTCCTGGGAATGCAGATCAGGGCCACAGGTCAGACCACAGGAAACAGGAAGACCCCGAGGAAGTCCTGGACAGAGCCCCTATAGAGCTCATTCTGCAACCACCTTATTTCAGGGAAGGGAACTAGCTCTAAGAGGTCGGGGGACTTCCCAGGGTCTCCTTATCCCCTCTTCCAACTCTCTGGCTGGTCCCAGCTGTGTGACCTGGAGGGATGTATTTAACCTTGCTAAGCCTCCATTTCCTCATCTGTAAAGTGGAGATAACAGTCCTGTCCACCTCAGAGAGCTCTTCCGAGGATGGATGGAGATAATGCATGCGATGTACTTAGTGCAGAGCCTGGCTCATTAAGTGATCAATAATAGCCATGTTGGCCATGATGATGATGATGCAGAACCATCGAGTTATTCAACTCCTCACACATTTCCTGAGTGCCTACAGAGGTGAGGGAGGTCTAGTGTCCCAACCCTTGCGGGGAATGATTCAGGCAGTAGTCAAGCCCAGGTGGAAACACTGAACTCACTGAAGCTCACCCGCCCCCCACCTTGCCCCGGCCCCATGCCTTACCCCCCACCGAGGTCATCAGGCCTTCCCCTCTCTCTCTGGAATTCCCATTACTTATCATGGTCCTATGATGGCCTTGGATATCCCTACTGCCCAAGGACCCTTGCGATATGTGTGGGAGGGGGAGGGCCAAAGGGAAGGGGCAATTCAAAGCTAAGCTTTGGAGGGTTAGTGGGTGGGGAATTCTGGAGACAGAGAAATTCGATAAACAGCAGTGGAGTCCACAGCATTTCTGAGAAGACAAGCCACAACGATGAAGTATATGAGGATAAAGTAGTCTGGCTCTGCGGGAAAACAGGAGTTGTGAAAGGGGCTCCTGGGAGGGCTGCCTGGGAGGGTGGAGCTTGAGCTTAGCCCAGAAGGATGGACAGAAGTTCCAGTGGGTAAAGGGGACCAGGATAAGCAAATGCTGCTAACAGGGACCCGTCCCCCGTAGCCTGTGCCTGTGTGCTTTCTGCTTCCTTGAATCCTTTCCATGTTTTGCCACCTGACAAAGTCCTTTGGCTCCCTTCCCTAAGACCCCTGCCATCGTCCCCACTTGTATTTCAGGCTCCAGTGAAATGTCTCTAAAGTCTCCTAAGGGCAGAAGAGAGGAATCCACTCAGTACTGCATGGCAGCCCCAGCCTAAATCAAGAGGCCTGAGGAGCTGCCAGATCCTGGGGAAGACCCAGAAACTCTTACGGTCTCAGTTTCCAGATCTATAGAATGGGAATAGGGACCCTTAATTGCCTACCTGGCAGGAGTTTACAGAAAGTCTACTCTAAGACCTTTTTGGAGGTACCAAAATCTAAGGGAAACCTTTGAAACATACACAAGCACAGACAGCCTCTAATTCCAGGCTGTACGTAGGCCCTAAGAACTAAATAGGGTCTATGCAAGGGAGCAGTATTGGGTAGAAGGGATGGACAGAGGTGAAATCGGGGAAGCTGCCTGTAGAGGGTGGTGCTTAGTGTGGCTAAGTGCAGAGGAAGGGGAAGAGTTCCAGACAGGGACAAAGGTGGTCAGCCAAGACATCCTAGAGAATGCTGGGGATGGTTTGCTTTGCTTGATGGTGCAACTGGCAGAGGAGGCCACCATGTCTCTCCAGAAATCTAAGGAAGCCAGGCAATAATTTAATGAGCCCCTGGTGTCCACCTGGGACTCTGTACAGAGGAGGCATGGAATGTGTTTGTTCATCTGTCTTTAGGAGAAGTGTAAGACTGGAAACATTCTCCCAGCATTCCATCCAAAGCCGAGTTCCACTGTATCCCGCTGTTCCCAAGGCTCACTTCGCTGACCTCCATTGACTAAGGGGGCAGGGTTTCTGTGCCTCATGCCGGAACTGGGTAAATATTTATTGAAGTGATTGGGCGTCCTAATTAAGAGATTTGTGCCATTTCTTTCTTTCCTTTTTAAGGATTCAAAGTGGAGGCTTAGGAGATTAAGAAATATTTTGCTGGTATTAATGCATCCAACTTCACAAGGGTGAGGCTCATGCCGCGAGAATTATACAGGCCAGCAGAGCCAGCAGTGGGGAGTGCTCTGGGTCAGGCTGAATGATTGAGGGAGGGGGACTGTCGCCACCTGGTCTTTGATGGTGGGTGCAGATGTGAGGAGGAGAGAAGAGACGGTCTGTATTTGCTTCAGAGCTTTGATGTTCACTTCCAAATCTGGTCTCAACTTTCTATCCTTTTAGTAAATGAATTGATAAAAGTGTGCTTGTCACATACAGGCCATAACAGTGAAGAGTTTGTTTATTCAGTGTATTCATGTATACCAGTGGTCCTCAACCAGGAGGGATTTTGCTCCTAAAAGGATGTTGGCAATATCTGGGGACACTTTTGGTCATCAAAATTGAGGGTAGTCATGCTACTGACATCTACTGAGTACAGGCCAAGGATGACTCTAAACATCCTGCGGTGCACAGAACAGCCCCCAACAGCCAAGAATGACCGGGTCCCAGAAGCCTATCACACACAGGTCGAGGAGCCCTGCAAACCTGTCTCGCCTAACTTTAACAAGCAAGGGAGCACTCTCTGCTCCTCTTTGGCAGGTGAGCAAACTGAGATACACAAAGGTATCACGTGTGTAGGACATGAAGAAGCAGTTGCTGAACTCAGACCCTCTATCTTCAAACACTGAATCAAGGTCTTTAGACCCCTTTCCTACTCTTTTCTCTATTCCTAGTGCTCTCTTTACCAGAAAGTAATTAGAACCAACTGGCTCTGGCATCCTCCCTTGTGTAGAGTTTAAGCCATTTTAAAGGTTGCCCTACAAATTAGTAATCATGTAGTAGTTCTAATAAAGTCTCTCTATGAAGGGCTGGCTCTCAACAAGGTCCTGGGATTTCCTGGTAGCTCCTCCAAGTGGGGACATTAAGCCTGGCCCCTCTGGCCAACTGTGTTACACTGGGAAGTAGTCAGGAAAGTAGATGTTGGCTCAGCTCTGAAAGAAATCCAAGTGGAAGGCTAAATAAGACGAGATTGTGTGGAGTTCAGCGAGGGAGGGGTGGGCCAGTAAGGATGTATGTACGTATTCTTTGGCTTCTTTGGAGGTTCCCTTCCCGGAATGAAGGTCCTGCAGGAGGGAGCCTGGAGCAACTTAAGAAGGGTGAACCAGGGCAAAACTAAGGGTATAGAGGAAAAAGTGCTGGAGACTCTGAAGGTCCAGACTGCTGGTAGACCCAGAATTCTGGAAACATGGAGAGATGGGGGCAGGAGAAAAGAGAGGGGGGCTCCTGAGGTAAGAAAGACCATTTCAGATTTTGAGGTTGGAGTAGAATTGTAAAAAAAAACTCATTTTGAAAGTCTGGGGGACCAATATTGTTTGACTCCTGACTCCCTGCAAAACATCTGTAGGAAGAGGCAAGGTACAAACAAAACCAAAGCTGTGTTTTCAGCTTACAATACTGTCATATATATGGTCTTGCAGGCAAGGCACAACTTGTAGAGCAGAGAAATAGCCCCATTTGACAGATGAGAAAACTGAGGATCATAGAGAGAAAGTGGCTTGCCTGCTACCATACAAGTTGATAAATGTGAGTTTGCTCAGAATTAGGCCTTCTGGCATTGGAATAAACCAGTCAGGGTTTTTAACTGTGCTCTAGGGTGGTCCTGGGATATGTGCAAGTCAGAGGGGTGGGAAGAAGATGGGGAAGTGGAGAGGGTGGCGACAGGGATCCCCTTCCCCACTTTCATTGGAAGAGCTCCAATTTTTATCTGTTTAATACATTAAGTTCTACAAAATACTTTGAGGAAATAAAGAAGAGATTCTGGGGCTAAAAAAGAAGTCTTAGAATCACTAAACTACATGATATCTGTCCAGACATTCTCAGCTGTGACTACAGAATTTTTTCCAGCTTAGTGGGAAGGGCTCTGGAAGCCTGGAGGGGCATTGCCAATGCCTCATAGCAGAAGGCACCTCGGGAGCCCTTAGTGCTAATTTGGCTTCCTGTTCGCGCTTATAAAATGGCCTAAGAGGACATGGAGACTCTGGGAGGCTAAGGGCCACACTCACACCCTCAGAGCAGTTTGGATGGTTCAAATTCTGAGGCTGAAGTTCTGGGCCACCTCCTTCCCCCCCACCCACGTCTGCCCTTTTACAAAGGATGGAAGGGAAACCCAGGGAGACCCAGTGATCTGCTCAAGTCACTCAGCTCAGGCATGGAGACCTGGGGTTCCACACCAGCCCTGTCCAGCTGCAGAGTTAGTGTCCATGAACACTGAACTCCTCCACCCAGGACCACCCTGTCTCATCAACCCACCATTCCTTTGTACTTAGAAAGTCACAGTGAACTAATGCTCCACTGTTGGCTAAGCTGGGGCCTGGAACTTTCTAATATATCATCTACTGTATTACCTTGGTGCCCCCCACCCAGTGCTCATCATTCATTCCAACTTCCTTACTGGCCACCTTTCTATACTGCAGAGACTGACAGCTAAACATCACACTTCTAGACTCCTTCACTGCAAGGGCTGGGAACAAAAATACATTTCCACAATTAGTTGCTCTTGAGCAAGACTGGAAAGCAGCAGTAAGGCAGAGACCATCGCTGGCTACCCCAATCATCTCTGACTGGGGATGCATTTGTGGAGATGGTGGTTTTTTCTGCACCCATGTTCCAGTGCTAATCACTAGCTTCATAAATGTCAAGAGTAAGTTGGTGGGGTAGGGGTGGGGGTACAGATTTCTGAGCTCTGACTCTTGGTAACAGCAGGTATTTACCAAGCCAAAGATACTAGAGGTCTCTGTCTATTTCCCCATCCTCCTGACTGTGCCAAGCAGCCCTCCCCACAAGACTCCTAGAGGAAAACATGGGGGGAAACCTTCATAACATTGGATTTAGCAATGATTTATTGGATATGACACCAAAAGAACAGGCAATAAACACAAAAATAGACAAATGGGACTATATCAAACTTAAAACTTCTGTGTGTCAAAGGAAACAGCCAACATAGTGAAAAGGCTGCTTATGGAGTGGCAGAAAATATCTGCAAACCATATATCTTATGAGGGGATAATATCAAGATTATCCAGGAACTTGCACAACTAAACAACAACAAAATAAATAACTGGATTTAAAAATGGGCAAAGAACTTAATAGGCATTTCTCCAAAGATATACAAAAGGCCAACAAGCACAGGAAAAGATATTCAACATCATTAGTCATTAGAGAAATGCAAACCAAAACCACAACGATATATCACCTCAACCTCATTAGGATGACCATTGTATTAAAAAAAAAAAAAAACAAAAAACAAGTGTTGTGATGATGTGGTAAAAGTTGAACACTTGTACACTGTTGGGAGTGTTAAGTGGTATAGCCACTATTGGAAATAGTGTGGAGGCTCTTCAAAAAATTAAAAATAGGGAGGGGAGTTCAGGATGGGGAACACATGTAAATCCATGGCTGATTCATGTCGATGTATGGCAAAAACCACTACAATATTGTAAAGTAATTAGCCTCCAACTAATAAAAATAAATGGAGAAAGAACTAAATATTAAAAAACATTTTTTTTTAATTAAAAATAGAATTGCCATAGGATCCAGCAATTCCACTTCTGGTTATATATCTAAAAACCATTGAAAGCAGGATCTTGAAAAGATATTTGCACACCTATGTTTATTGCAGCATTATTCACAATAGCCAAGAGGTGGAAGCAACCCAAGTGTCTACAGATGACTGGATAAACACAATGCGATATATATGCACAATGGAATATTACTCACTTAGAAGAAAGAAGGAATCCTGTCATGTGCGACAATGTGGATAAAACTTGACATTAACGCTAAGCAGAGTAAGCCAGTCACGTAAAGACAAGTATTGCATGTTCCCACTAAACGGATGTATGTAAACTAGTCAATTTCATAGAAACAGAAAGTAGAATGGTGGTTGCCAGGAGGTGGGGGGAGGGGAAGTGGGTACTGAGTTTCAGTTTTGCAAGAAGAAAAAAATTCTACAGATCTGTTGCACAACCATGTGCATTTAGTTAACACTATCAAGCTGCACACTTAAAATGGTTAAGATGGTAAGTCTTAGGTGGTTTTTACGATAGCTGAAAGAGACAGCCACCTGGCAGACAAGTTCTGTGGGGCTGGAGGTGTGCTGCCCAGAGGTCCAGTCCCAGTCCTCTGCTCGAGCCCTTCAGCGGTGTCTCAGACGCTAGTTCCTTCCACTGGATGCTGTCTGTCACACATCTCGAGTGGCTTCTGTTCCCTGCACCTGACTTCCGCCGCGCACCCCACTGCTTCTTTCAGCCAGCCTCCTGACTGTGCCAACCACAGCCTGACTTCGGCTTTGGCGCTGTTTCATCTTTTCTTGCTGCTTACCTGTTCACAAGAAGAATGACACTGAAAATAATGATGAGTCAGGGCCACCAAGCCTGAACATAAACAGATGAATCTGTGCACCCTAGAAGAGGGTACATTCTCCTATTCAGAGCCCAAGTGCTGTTGGTAGACAGGTGTGGGTTGCAATTCTGACTGTTTTGCTGCTTCTTTTCATTTTTTGCTGTGGAACCTTGGGCAAGACACTTGTTTTGCTAAGCCTCAGTTTCCTCATCTGTAGAATGGGGATAGTAATGGTCCCTTCCTGACAGGAGGCTGTGAGAATTTAGTGGGATAATGTTGGCTGGCAGCAAGCTTTCGATGACTGTTAGTGATTCTGAATGAATGAGGGCATGTCAACTGCTTTGTCTCAATATTTTCAGACCCCTTAGCCTCTTTATCTAAATCCAAACTTAGATGCTTTTCTACTAGAGCTAGATTCTCTGCTCCCAGAACTTAAATATATCTCACATTAGTGGGAGACCTGGAAAGAGGGGAAGCTGAGGGCTCAGAAGCCCAGATGCTAGAGGTCAGTCTTAATCAGAGGGCCCCTGGAGTCCTTGCAAAGGGAAAATGCGATGATGGTGGGTTTTCGGTGGGTAATGGACGTGTGCGAGAGGGTGGGTGAGATGGGGTTGGGGACTTGCTCACCCAGAGCTAGCAAGAGCCAGACATGGATGCCATCCCTGCCCTCCTGCCCGCAGCCTCCTACCCTACAAAGACCAAATCCAGGAACTAGAGCCAGGTGTTCCCCACAATTACAATTCAGGGATCCCCTTTAGCCAATGAGGAGCATTACCATTCCAGCCAAATTAATGGCAGCCTCATAACTCCTAGGGCTTTCCAGGTGGTGCAAGTGGTAAAGAACCTACCTGCCAATGCAGGAGATGAAAGAGATGTGGATTCGAGCCCTGGGTCAAGAAGATCCCTTGGAGGAGAGCCTGGCAACCCCACTCCAGTATTCTTGCCTGGAGAATCCCTGTAGACAGAGGAGCCTGGTGGGCTGCAGTCCATAGGGTCGCAGAGAATAACTGAGTGACTAACTCCTAACCAAGATGAGAATGAGGCTAGAGCCAAACAGAGGAAGACCGAAGTCCATAGGGTCACAGAGAATAACTGAGTGACTAACTCCTAACCAAGATGAGAATGAGGCTAGAGCCAAACAGAGGAAGACCGAAGTCCATACGGTCACAGAGAATAACTGAGTGACTAACTCCTAACCAAGATGAGAATGAGGCTAGAGCCAAACAGAGGAAGACCGAAGCCCCCATGACTATGACCAGGGGACTAGGCAGGAGACAGCCTCTTGAGACCAGTGTTACACTATTGGTTGAGATCTCCAGAATGGAAGGCTAGAGCGGATCTGGTTATCAACACAGAGGGGACACTGTGAACAGAGTCTCCCTCCCCCATGGTAAATCAACAGGACTGACTTTGAAAAGGGTTCTCAGAATGGAGCTGAGGGGAATTGGAAGAGCATGTAACTTGCAATTGGATAATTGATAGCCTTGAAGGCCAGGCCATGTGACCTGGCCTTTATTTAGGAGATGCTAAAATCATTGACTACTAGGTGTCAGGTCCATGCTAAGCTGTTTTCGTAATCATCTCATCAAACTGTTTAACCTCTGGGTCATGGTTGCAGGGTGGGCCGTGGCCAGACTCCCCTGGGACCAAAGCATCATGCCTTAGCTGTGGGGAATTTGGGGAGCTCCCAGAACTGCCTTCAGCAGAGGACAACCCCCTTGCCCAAGCTCACACCCCATCAGGCCCCACCCTACCAGGGAAAACCAGAATCCAATGAGGGTGGGCTATAGGAGTATAAAAACCCAGTGCCCTAGTCTCAGCTTGGACAACTCTGAAAGGCTACCCAGCTCCAGCTCCCAAGCATCCCTGCAGGTCGACTGAGACCTCTGTGTGACGTTGTCCCAGCCCTGTGGCTTCTCCTCTGCCCCTTCTTGCTCCCCTTGCTTAGGTATCACCCTTCGGTAAACCCCTCGAACTTTCTCCACTTTATAGCTGTGGGAGGTAGCAGGTAAAAACACAGGATACTCACTGAAATTTGAATCTTGGTTAAACAAATAATTTTTTTAATATAAGTATATCCACAGTGTTGCACAGGACATACTTATATTAAACAAAATCCTTCATTTATCCGAAAATCAAATTTAACTGAGCATCCTGTATTTATCTGACAACCGTGCTCCACCTGAGTCTTTTCTTGGGTGAATCTGACCTATAACAAAGCCTGTGAAGCAGTGCTCTCATTGCCCCATTTTAGAAACAAACTGAGCCTGAAAAGAATTACAGTCACATATGTGACCCCAGTTATTACCTGAGGGTGGAACCCCAAAAACAGCAGACTTGAGAGCTGGAGCCACTGGAGTGGGTTGGGGTGGCGGGGCAAAAACTCCTCGCTCATTTTCGAAGCCCCACCTCTCACTGGGCCTGCAGCTCTGGAGAAGATGGTTCCTCCCCGGGTTTTCCAGCGAGCCTTCCCAGGGCAGAGCTGAACAACCCGGGAAGAACATTTTAATCAGCCACCCTGTCTCTGCCTCTCTTGGCCTTTGCTTTCATTGTCAGAGTCTGTGTCAATAGCTGGAAATCCAGGCAGCAGCACAAGTAGACGGCTTGCTCCCTCCTAAGCAGAAATCTCACAAAGGGCAGGGCTCCCCTCTTTACAAGGAAAACAAACAGGTCTCTAGGCTCCCAGGGGGTGGGGGTAGGCTTGGGGGAGGGGCTGAGGACAGGCAGCTGGCTCAGCCCGGCCCAGGCTTCCCACTTCCATCTGGCGGGGGGAACCTCGACTGGCTTCCCCTCTCCTCTGGAGATTGTGGCTGGCTCAAGCCTCTGACTCACTCAGCTGAACCACAGTGACTTCACTCTGTCCCTCTCTAGGAGCCAGTGTGACCTCTAAGACAGGTAGCCAGTGGGAGTTTGATATAGGATGCAGAGCACAGAAGTTGTGTGACAACCGGGAGGGGAGGTGGGGTGGGGAGGGAGGTGGAGGAGGTATCCGGATGGAGGGGACACAAGTATGCCTATGGCTGATTCATATTGATATATGGCAAAAAAAAAAAAAAAAAACTCAATATTGCAATTATCCTCCAATAAAAATTAAAAGACAGATCTGGTCTGTCCTTCCCCTGCTCAAAACCCTCCCATAGCTCCCCGTAGCCATAGGCAGTGTAGACCAGGGGTCCCCAACCTCTGGGATCTAAGACCTGCTGATCTGAGTTGGAGCTGATGTAATAATAATAGAAATAAAGTGCACAATAAATGCAATGTGCTTGAATCACCCTGAAACCATCCCCTCACTTCCATCTGTGGAAAAATTATCTTCCATGAAACTGGTCCCTGGTGTGAAAAGGGCCAGGGACCACTGATGTCGATCACACCTCTAGCCTCTGCCCATGTGTGCCCTCTACCTAAATGCCCTTTCTTCTGTGTTTGAGCTCATGGAACTCCATCACTCTTTAAGGCCCCCTCCCCCTTGGTCAGAATGAATCACTCCCCTAGGGCTCCATAGCATCCTTAAACTGTGTCTGATGCCCTCACCTCAGGATGCCCTGCCTAATGGTTAGCTGAGCGTGTGGGTCTCTATCCCTCCTAGGCTGTGAGCATCACCTGACCTTTGTACAGTGATGGCCAGTGTATGAAGTCATTTTCACACTCCTGCTCCCTTGCAGCTCCCTCAGTTAAATATCACAGTCCCCATCCTAAAGATGATGCTGTAGAGGCCTGGAAGGTTTCCCGGTGTGCCTGTGACTGCTAGCTAACAATTACGGAAGAGGACTCAGCTACCCAGATCATCTTGGTCGCATGCCAGTGCCATTTCCATTAAAGGCTGGACTTAACGATCTTCGATGCTAATGACACCTACTCTATGGGTAGGCACATAGTAGGAGCTCATTAAATGCTGAATGAAATGCAGCAAGGCAGAGATTTTACAAAAATATCAAGGAGGGGGTCACTTGGAGATGTCTAACGGCTCTCAATAATGCTGAGAGAAACACCTTCCTCTGCCGTCTCTCCCCACTCCCACGCCTGCCGGCTCCCAGTAGAGTGTGGGGTTGGTAGGGCAGAAGTCCCACTTCCCGTTCTGCCCCCTTCCTCTTTAACTGGAATGCTGGGGCTGGGTGACCCGGAGGTCAGCCTCCGGGCGTGCAGTAGGAAGCTATCATCATTGTGCCACCGACGGTAACAACAAGAGGAACTGGGATTGGGACCCATACAGGCCAGGGGAGGGGGACATGAGGGTGCTTTCCACTAAAGGGGAGGCCCCAGCATCACCAGCCCACCTGGGGAAGAGGCAGACCTGGAATCTCCCACCTCCTGTGGGCTGCTTGCTCAGCTGTCCCTGCAGACAGGACTTGGGGGAAGGGCTTCTACCCCAAATCTTTCCTATGAACAGCTCCCTTGGGGAATCATGATGATGCCACCTTCCAAGGACACCCTCCACTATCATCTCCGCCTCTTCCAGGCTCAGGTAGAGTTGGCGGTAAAGAGGGAGGGAAGGTGCGCCAGGCAGAAGAGTAGTGTGGATAGAGTCCTGGAGGCTCAAGAAAGAGTAGATGCAGGCGGTCTGGCTCAGGGGAGAGGGTCAGGTGCAAAGGTCATGGGTGAGGCTGCAGAGGCAGAAAGCAGGATGATCCCTCTAGAAGTCACAGAAGGATGGGTGGGGGGAGGGGGAAAGCAAGCTAGCAGTTATGGCAGCAATCTGGCCCCAGGGTGATTTTTCTGGGGTCACTCCAAGTAGAGGGAAGAGTTGGACTGTGGAGTCTGACAGCACAGGGTGTGAATCCTTGGAAAGTGGCTTATCCAAGTTCTCACACTGGCTGACTGTGTGACTTTGAGCAAGCCACTTAACCTCTCAGAGTTTCAATCTGTTCCTCAGTAAGGATGTCTATCTCTCAGGGAGATCCTAACATTAAAAATAGGTGATACAAATTAAGACGAGATCATGGCATCTGGTCCCATCACCTCATGGGAAATAGATGGGGAGACAGTGGAAACAGTGTCAGACTTTATTTTGTTGGGCTCCAAAATCACTGCAGATGGTGATTGCAGCCATGAAATTAAAACACGCTTACTCCTTGGAAGGAAAGTTATGACCAACCTAGATAGCATATTAAAAAACAGAGACATTACTTTGCCAACAAAGGTCCGTCTGGTCAAGGCTATGGTTTTTCCAGTGGTCATATATGGATGTGAGAGTTGGACTGTGAAGAAAGCTGAGCGCCGAAAAATTGATGCTTTTGAACTGTGGTGTTGGAGAAGACTCTTGAGAGTCCCTTGGACTGCAAGGAGATCCAACCAGTCCATCCTGAAGGAGATAAGTCCTGGGTGTTCATTGGAAGGAATGATGCTGAAGCTGAAACTCCAATACTTTGGCCACCTCATGGGAAGAGTTGACTCGTTGAAAAAGACCCTGATGCTGGGAGGGACTGGGGGCAGGAGGAGAAGGGGACGACAGAGGATGAGATGGCTGGATGGCATCACTGACTCAATGGGCATGAGTTTGAGTGAACTCCGGGAGTTGGTGATGGACAGGGAGGCCTGGCGTGCTGTGATTCATGGGGTCGCAAAGAATAGGACATGACTGAGCGACTGAACTGACCTGAACTGGGGTAGGAGAGACATGAACTGTACTTAGGCCTCTAAGGGAGGTTTAAGATGAAAACAGTACCATCTAAAATTGCCCAGTTTGGAACAAGGACTCTGACACAGACAGTGCTAGGTTTGAATACTGGTTTCACTTCTTAGTAGTATGCAATATGGATATAGCCACTGCATTTCTCTGAACCTCCTCTTTAGCATCTGTAAATTGGGCATCATAATATCTGCTCTGCAAGGTCTGGGGGGGGATCATGTGAGATGATTGTCAGCACCTGGAACACTGGGAGTGTTCCAAAGATGAGAACGCCTGTCAATATCATCATTATTAATAATATCCTTAGAGGAGTGGAATGAAGAATATTTTTTTCTCTTGATTTTCATTATCAATTTGTTGCATATACAGTAATTATTTTAATAATGAAAAAATTAACTAATCAACAAAACAAGAAGACAAGCCACAGAGTGGGAGAAAATATTTGCAAAAGACATATCTGATAAAGGAATGGTGTCCAAAATATACAAAGAATTCAACAAAGTCAACAATATACAATATACAATATTGTATATACAACAATATACAAAGTCAACAATAAGACAATTAACAACCCAATTAAAAAATGGACAAGAGGTCTGAACAGACATTTCACTAAAGAAGATATTCAAATTGCAAGTAAGCATATAAAAAGATACTCCACATCATAGGGAAATGCAAATTAAAACAACATTAGGAACACTATCTACCTATTACGAATGGCCAAATTGTAAACACTGATGACACCAAATGCTGGCAAGAATAAGGAGGAACAGGAATTCTCGTTCATTGCTGGTGGGAATGTAAAATGGCATAGCCACTATGGAAAACAATTTAGTTTGGAAAACCAAACATATTCTTACCATACAATCCAGCAGTTGCACTCCACGTTCTTTACTCAAATGAAATGAAAACGTATGCCCATACAAACACCTTCACATGGATGTTTGTAGCAGCCTTATTTACAATTGCCAAAACTTGGAAGCAACCAAGATGTCCTTCAGTAAGTGAAAGGATAAAGAAACTCCCATACATCCAGACAGTGAGATATTTTTCAGCACTAAAAAGAAATGAGTTATGAAGCCAGGAAAAGACAGAGGAAACTTACAGCTGATCGCTGAGTGACAGAGGCCAATCTGAAGAAGCTACATACAATGTTTCCAACTATATGGTTCTAGGAAAAGGCAAAAAAGGAGACAGTAAAAAGCTCAGGGATTGCCAGGGACAAGGAGGTTTGAATAGGTGGAGCACAGAGGATTTTTAGGGCAGGGAAAATTAGGTGGTCTAGGTGCAGGTGCCTTGTCCAGGGTGATCGGTTGAGTGGGAAGTGAAGGTCCCCGACCTCAAGGCCCTGTCACCTAGTCCTGCCCTTTTCAAGCCTCCCCCTCCTCCTTCCTGTGAGTGGTTGATTCCCCTGGGTGCCTGAAGCTTGGGCAGCTCTCTACCTACCGTCATCACTTGGTCCTTCTCTGCCCTGCTCTAGCCTTTAAAATGGGAATGGAGGCACTTCCCTGGTGATCCAGTGGCTAAGACTTGGTGCTGTCAATGTGGGGGGACCCAGGTTTGATCCCTAGTTAGGGAACTAGACCCCATATGCTGCAAGTAAGAGTTTGCATGCCACAACTAAAATGCAGCACAGCCAAATAAATAAATAATTATTTTTTGGAAGAAAAAAAAGGGAGTGGAGAGATGCCGCATAATCTAAGAGCTCCTGGGACTAGGCCTTTGGAGAGGCACCAATGGCACCTCACCGCTCCACCTGTGTGCCCCCCGCTTCAAGCCTAGCTGGCTGGTTGGACCTCCTCAGGCAGAAGGGATGTTGAACCCACCATCTGGGTCTTGTCAGTGACAGGAGGGCAGAGGCACTTCCAGGGGCGTCCCACCCATGGCTACAGAGTTCTGGCCCCTGCTACCTGATGAAAAGGTCCCGTGAGGAGCTAATGAATTACCTCTCTTTTTGTTACTTAGCTCCAGGAACTCCGGGCCCAGGCACAGCTCTGAGGGGGACGGGAATATGATGCGGAGACCTGCAGTCACAGTCTATACAAACTACTTGCTGGCCAACACCCACACCCCCTCCGAGGCCAGTAACCTCCTTGGGTTCCCCAGTTGGGCGCCCCTTCTTTCAACCAGCCAGGTACCTGCCTATCTGCCTGAGACCACACACCCCAGTCAGGGGCTGCAGCTAGCTCCCCCTGGCTTGTGATCATCCACATCTTGCTGTGGGAAGAATGTTTACACCACGAAAATCAGCAAACACTGCCAGTCAACAGCCCCCCTCCAGTTATTATTATTACTATTACTATTATTAGCCAATAATTACATTTCTAGTGCATGCTATGAGTACTGCTCCTTTTGCCAGACACAAGCTCCCCTCCCCTTTCATACCTCAGGTCTCCGTGCAAATGGGACTTCTCCAGAAGAGGCCTTCTCTGCTTCCCAACTAGAGTGTGGGGTGCATAGCAGGGACACTTTAAGGATGTGGAGTGGAGCATGGGACCAGCTAAGTCAGGACAACTGTGAGAAGGGAAAGACCTGCATTATAGCCTGTACCCACACCCCCACCCCCTGCTCTCCTTAGGAATGATGTCTTCTTCCTGCACCCAGCTTCCCAGGAACAGATCATTTCCATTTTTCTCCCTTGATAGCCTCAAACTGCCGGCTGTCTCTGGGAGGGCTCAGAGGGCTTCCTTCTCACCATGAAAGCTTCTCCCAGAGCCCCCAAGCCTGCCTTTCTGGTTTCAGCAAAGCCTTTAAAAGTTGCAACTCACAGCCTTAGCTCTGCAAGGCCCCCCGGCCTTTCCAAACCCTCTCCTTCTCTACATCATTCTTCCTTTCTGCTTCCAGGGCCTCCACAATGCCCTCAGATTCCCTCTGCCCTTCTATTTACACATCTTGCTTCCAGTTTGGGTTCCACAGTCAATCAGTTATTATACTTTAGTGAGAATTAAGACATAAGGCAGCTGGGAGCAATGGAAAGGCACTGATTGGCTTTTTATTACCTGTTATCTTTCAGGACTCAGCCCAGATCTTACAGAAGTCTTCTTGGAGCAACCTCCTCTTTAGTTTTTAGGTGGGTTTTTTTTTTTTTCTTTTTAATATTTATTTAGTTATTTGGCTGCTCCAGGTCTTAGTTGTGATTTATGGGATCTTTAGTTGCAGAATACAAATTCTCAGTTGTAGCACGTGGGATCTAGTCCCAGGGATCAAACCCAGGTCCCCTGCATTGGGTGTGCAGAGTCTTAGCCATTCGACCACCAGGGAAGTCCCCCCTCCTCTTTAGTTTTGATCATAGCATCCTGCTTATTTTCCTCATAGTCTTTACTACAAGCTGTGATCTTTATTCATTTACTCACCTTTTCCTGGCTCATTGTGTAAGAGGTGTTATCTCTAGAAGAACAGGTCTCTCTCATGTCCTTAGGGCCTGGCCCACCCGTGCTTAGCACACATTTCTTGACTGCACAAACGATTTCTCATCCATGTTCAAATCTATGCTCTGCCTTGCCCAGCTGGGTCACCTAGACAACTCCCTTGTTCTTTGTGATTCAGTGTTCTCATCTGTAAATGGGGAGAACAGTACTTGTGTTTGTGGATTTCAGGCTTGTGGTAAGGATCGCATGTGAAGCTGATGGGGAGTTCTGAACGCCTGTAATGTGCTGTCGTGCTGCTAGGGCTGATTTTTAAGTCACAGTATCTGTCTAAATTCATCTGCCATCCCAGTCTGCCCCACCTTGTGTGGTGAAAGGGTTAAAGGAATTCTAGGAGGCAGCAAACAGGTGAAGAGAACAGCAACTATGTAACTAACGATGACAGTAATTAATAACCAGTTAATAATAAAAGTAATAATAAATGACAAAATACTTTCTATATGTCAGATGCTGTTCTCAGCTCATATCACTTAAGAACAACTTTAGGGGTAGATCCTGTCACTCTCCCTATTTTACAGATGAGGAAACTGAGGCACAGAGAGGTTAAGTAATTGGTTCAGATATGGAAATGGGATCAAGTTTTAATTTGTGGTGAGACTTCTCCAAAATCTCTTCTATCTAGTAACTCCACACGTTCAATTTCATGTTTACTGGATTGCAAACACCAAGATTTTATGTTGGAGTGTGGCTTCACCCCTGTGGCAGGCACTGGGGGTCCAGGGCAGAGTGGGGCCCACCGCTGCCTTCAGGGAACCCACTAGAGAGGTCCTGCTTCTGAGGGGCCTTTCTTCAGAGCTGCCCCCAGGGCTTTCCCAGTCAGGGAATGACTGGAGGGCCCAGCCTAGTTACCTGGGACCCACAGGCTACCTAAATGAGAACCCTAGCAAGTCAGCACCAGAAAGGCCCTCAGAGTCAACAGTTATTGATGACTTGTGCTGTGCTGGGCACGGGGCTCCACGTGGCCAGCCACCCTCAGGGGCCAGGTATGTGGGGTGGGGTGGAGGTCCTGCAGGTCAATTCATAAAGGAAGCCTTAGGGCAGGACCCGCAGAGCAAGGCCCAGGAACCTGCACTGCTCCTTCCCACTCTGGCCACCCTCAGATCCTGGCCCTCCACCCCCACCCCAAGCCAGGGGCCCCTGGGGGAGGCCTGGTTCTCCCTTCCTCCAGCGTCTCAGGTTGCTGGCACGGACAGCTGCCTGCGGTGATGATAAAGGCCTTCCAGCCTGAGGCTGACCCAGGTCACACACTTTTAGCTCAAGGCAGCTAGGGTCTGCACAGTGGAGGTGCGAGGGACCCGCCCCTCATCCTCACCCTGGCCTCCCTTTATCACCTTGTTAAAAGATTTTTACTCTCCATTTGGAACCTGGAATTTCCTTATTCCGCCTCTGAAGCTTAAGGATAACAGGTTGCCCCTGGAAGGCTACCTTTCAGCTTCAAAGCCACCCCCTCTTCCCCTCACTCCTCCCCCGCTGCCCCCTGCAGACTGTTAACTAGTCCTCTCTTGCCCACCCGCCCCTGTGACAGACAGAAGTGTTCTTGGGCCTGGCGGGAAACCCAGAAGAGGCTGAGGGACTTCCCTGAGCAAACAGCTGAGGAGGACAAGGAGGAGCCCTGACTTCTGGAATCTTCTACGCATGGATTCCAAGCTCTCAGGCTCCTCCTCCCCTCTTAGGACAGCAGCATAACTGAGGGTGGGGGCAGGGGCAGAGTCCTCCGCAGGAATGCAGCAGCAAGAATTGGAGCCCCAGCCCCCACCAACAGCAGACCTGGATCACTAATGCCTCCAGGCCTCTGTTTTCTTCCCTGTGAAATGGGGATAATAATAAAGCCTGTGTCCAGCTGTTGGACTGTGTGAGCTATCCCCCTGAGCGTGGGCGGTGCTCACTATGAGAGTGAATGAGTGAATGAATGGGACTGTTGGTGGGTTGGGGTGGGGGAAGATGAGAGGTGCAGAGAGCCGAGTTGGGGGTCTAGATGGGAGGGAGGGGGTCCTTGTCTTCTTTTGCCCCTCCTTTTCCTTACCCCCATGACCAAGGGCTCTATTATGGCCCAGACCCCCGTGGGGCCTCACAAAGTTAGTCAAAGAAGAAGTGGGGGCCCTGGACATTCACAGCAATGGAGAGCTCTACCTAGGAGTTGCCAGGTGAGGATGCCCCCACCTGCTTGGCCTCCTCAAGCAGGCTGCTGTGAAGGGCAAACCAGACAGCTGGTACCGCAGCCCTGGCTTCAGGGTCTCCCAGACCTGGGCTCAAACAGCTGCTCCACTCTGCTGGACAGAACATTCCAGCTCAAGTGGGAAAATCAGCCCCACCTCTCGGGACAGCAGAGTGAGGCTCTGCAGGCTGTGTGTGAGCACCAAGCAGCTCAGGGCAGGGTAAGTGATGGCGAGTTCTCTCCTCGCGGACAGTGTGGGATGAGGGGTGGGAAGCATGAGTGCAGAGACAGGTGGTGGCCACAACGGGACAGGGAGTGAGGCTGCCCCGGCCACATGGTCACCTTTGCATCCTCTCCGTAGGTGTGCGCAGGGTGAGACAGAAGGGCTGAGAGAGGTGTGCAGTCTGGAAAAATCATTTCTTAGCATTTTGGTGCCCTCTACATTTCTGTGCCAGGGACCCCTGTCCCCTCCCTGCAGGGGAGGAGTACAGAGGGGCTTCCAGACAGATAACAACTGTGGCTGGAAAAAGCATGCCCCTCCGTTGATCAAAATCCCCACCGGCTCCCCGGGGCCTGTGCCAGGAGTCCCTGGTCTTGTAGTTGTGGAGGTGATTATGTGGGTATTCTGTAGGTACTTTCCATTCCTTCAAAAAGTTTGATGGGTATGAATGGTCCTTTTTCCTGTGATGTTGCTCTATGGGTTAACCTGAAATGGCACATCAGATTCACTCACTGGATAGCTTGCTCATTACTCAGCCTCTAATGAGCACTACTGTCTTCCATGGTGCTGGTCACGAAGGGGTTTGGATATGAAATCCCTGCCCCAGGGGTTCACAGCCTCCCCCAGAGAGAGACACACAAGCCCTTGGAGCATGCCCACACTGTGTCATCGGAACTGAGCATCTAACCTTTATTTGGGGTCAGATGACTCTGCCTGGAGGAAGCATTAAGGTTTGAAAAGCCAGAAGATAGGGAAGTGGGCAAGAATCAGAGGCTTCCATGTAGAACAGCAGCATACTCAGAAGTCTGAGGGGGAAATATCAGGTCTGAAGAACCATAGGTCATCTGGTAAAAACGCTGTAGAGAGGTGAGGGGCCGGGAGCCAGTGACTTTGCATGTCGAACTTTGTCCTGAGAGTAATACGGAGCCATTGAGGAGTCTAGAGCTCTAGAGGGAGATGTTCAGAAGAATTTTCTTTTTCCTTTTTCCTATATAATCTCAACTGAACCTACATTGGTTATACTGTGAGAAAACATGCGGGTTACTGTTTAATAGTAGGGGTGTATTCGGCAGGGCAGGCCTCCTAGAGATAGGGTCCTTTGAGAAAGCTGAACAAAAAGTCTTCAGTGGTGACAACTTTGGTGGCGTCTGGCCAGCAGGATCATGTCAAACCTTACCCCACCTCACCCTGGCTTTGCCTCCACTACGTCAGACAGACCCTTGCTCCAGCTGGGACACGTGTGTGTGGTTTGAGCCTGTGACGTGGCTTAGGGGTCACCCGGCCTGTTTGTGCCACAGGCCTCTCCTCCTTCCTCCCTCTTCCCTACCACTTCATCTTTCTAAAACCTCAGTCCTGCCACCTCCTCTAGGAAGCCTGCCCTGGTGTCTCCGATTCCCTGAGATTGTTAGCCCATTCCACTTTGGAAGGATTGTAGTAGGGTTTTCTAAGGCATTGTGTCCTTGGGCAGTCACCTGTATCCAAACTGAATTTCCAGGACTTCCCTGGCATTCCAGTGGTTAAGAATCTGCCTGTCCATTGAAACATGTAAATTATCATATGTGAAACAAATCGCCAGTCCAGGTTCAATGCATGATACAGGTTGCTCGGGGCTGGTGCACTGGGATGACCCAGAGGGATGGGATGGGAGGGATGGGAGCTAGGAAGGGGGTTCAGGATGGGGAACACATGTACACCCATGGCGGATTCAAGTCAATGTCTGGCAACACCAATACAATGTTGTAAAGTAAAATAAATAAATTAATTAGTTAAAAAAAAAAAAAAAGAATTTACCTGCCAACACAGGGGACACAGGTTCGATCCCTGGTCTGGGAACTAAGATCTCACATGCTGTGCAGCAGCTGAGCCTCTGAACCACAGCTACTGAAGCCCATATGCCCTAGGACCCGTGCTCTGCAAAAGAGAAGCCACTCCAGTGGGAAGCAGGTACACCACAACTAGAGAGCCGATCCCACTTGCCGCAACTAGAGAAAGCCTACCCGCAACAGTGAAGACTCAGCCCAAAACAAATTAATTAATGAAAAAAAACATTTTTTAGGCTGAATCTCCACGGTTGGAGCATCAGCAATCCGGGGGCGGGGCTTTGCTTTGCTTCTCTCTAGATCCCTCTGTCATCTAGCTCTGTGCCTGGCAAGTAACCCATCTGTGGTAAAATGTATGTTCACTGGAATCTTTTTGAATTGTGTGCATTCCAAACTTGCCCAGAAATGTTGGGGAGTCAGTTGGACCCCCCCTAAGTTTCTGCAGGTCCATTTTCTGCAGTGCCTGCTAGCCCTGGTTTCCCCTTTCCGAGCCCTCCTGTCTTGCAGGTGTAGTTAACCGCCCTTTGCAGGGCTCCCCATAGCCTTTTGTGCCTTCCTCTATTATTCTCCTTTATGTTCCTTACGATACTGGGTCAAAGTCATTTTTCAAAGTGTCCACTCTCCCCACCTTTCTGCCCCCACACTCAGCTCACTGCTGGAGTGCACAGTAGGAGATCAATACGTGTTTGTCGAATGAGAAAAAAAAAAATGCCCTGGCAAGAGTTCAGAATCACTCCTTAGGCATATTAATGGGAACACAATCACTGATTGAATTTGTTTCCTTCAAAAGAGCCATATATCCTGGAAGCTCTATTCCAGACGCCCAGATGCCAAGGCCTAGGAGAATTCAGAGTTATTCCTATTGAAACTGTTTCCTCCAGAAGGTCCAGAGTTCAAAAGGGAGGCATTTGCCATGAACAATTGGGCCAGTGTGAGAGGATGTGGGTGGCATGGTTCCAAGGTCTTGGTGGGACTTTGAGCAGTTCCCAATGCAAATATAAGAGAAAGACTTTCCCCCGGGGGCAAATGTGATCACCCAGAAACGGAGCCTTTGGCAACAAGAAGGAGGGGGAAAAAAAAAAAAAAAACAGGTCAGCCACTGTGTGGGGCTGTGGAGAGGCCGCTGGACTAGGAGCTAGGAGGCCTAGGTTCTTAGTTGGGGATTTGGGTTTCAGATCAAGGTTTCTGATAATCTAGGCCCAACCTTATTCCCCTGAGACAGTTTTCAAGCCAAGAATGAGATGCAGGACACATCAAAGGAATGTTCCTGATTTGCGAAGTGCTGCTGTTAACACAGGCTTCAGCATGAGGCCCCCTTTCTTATTCTTTGAGGGGACACCCCTGTTGAATATAGGACTCTCCCTGCACAACTCTACTCCCCTGAAGTTCATCTCAGCCTTCTCTGTACACTTCTTACTTCCCAGCCTCACGGCCTTTGTTCATGCCTCTCCTTCTCCCGGAGTGTCATCTCTTGACATTGTAGCATCCCCTAAACTGGGTTCGATGGTTGCTTTTTCTTTGAAGGCTTTCTCGGGTCACCACAACTTACAGAGATCCAAAAGGGATCCAGTTCTAAGTGACGACATAGGCTTCCGCTGGAACCTCCAATTAGCATGTACTCAGCAGAACCTACTGAGTAGGTAACCCTGGCTGAGCACTGGCCACGTGCCAAGCACTATGCTAAGCTCCCTACAAGCTGGATCACACTTAACTCTTTCAACAACACTAGGAGGGAGATCATTCCTAATAACAATGTTGTTATTGTTCAGTAGCTAAGTCATGTCCGACTCTTTGAGACCCCATGAGCTATATCAGGCCAGGTTCCCCTACCCTTCACTCTCTCCTGGACTTTGCTCAGATTCATGTCCACTGAGTCCATGATGCTATCTAACTATCTCATCCTCCTTTTGCTCACTTCTCCTTTTGACCTCAATCTTCCCCAGCATCAGGGTCTTTTCCAATGAATCGGTTTTTTGCATCAGGTGGGCAAATGATTGGATCTTCAGCTTTAGCATCAGTCTTTTCAATGAATATTCAGGGCTGATTTCCTTTAGGATTGACTGGTTTGATCTCCTTGTAGTCCAAGGGACTCTCAAGAGTCTTCTTGTACCATGTTTCAAATCCATATTCGTGGTAGTCATTAGAGCTGTCATCATATACTTCTGGCTCTCCTCTTTCTGAGTACCAAGAAGAATTTCACTTCCTCAGCCCAATGTGATGGAGTGGGGCCACAGGAACAGTTTGACCAATGCCATGTGAGAGGAAGGAATCCCTCATTCCAGGTTGGAAAACATTTCATTTTCTTTCCAACATGGTGATGGGCCTGCCAACAAGGTGGTGGCTTCATCAGCCTGCTTTTTGTTGAGAAACGACAAGAGCAGATACTCAGGCTGAACCAGGATGGCATGTAGCATGAACAAAAAGTAGATGTTGATTGTTTTAAGCCATTGAGACACTGGACTTGCTTGTTACTGCTGCATAATCTAGCCTATGATGACCAAGACACTGTTTTACAGATAAAGCAATCAAACTTGTATATGGAAGCATGGATGACCCTGGGGAAGAGGTAACTGGAGCCCTCATTGTGCCCAGAGCCCTGACTGACTGTGAAAGGCCTAGAGGGCCTGGCAAACAGCTGGACTTTACATTGTTATCTCTGGAGTGAGAGGGAAGGGTTTGAAAACAGAAACCACACAGCCCTCATACTTGGGCTTCAGAGGATCATGTGACAGCTGCCCCAGGCTGAGAGCTCACTCTTTATTTGTCCACCTGGGAAGATCAATCCTGAATCCCATTGAAAGCCAAACTCCACCAAGCATCCATCAAGACACCCACAGGGACCTCCCTGGTGGTACAGTGGCTAAGACTCTGAACTAGTCCAGGGGGCCTGGGTTCAATCCCTGGTTAGGGAACTAGATCCCACAAGCTGCAACTAAAGACCCACATGCTGCACCAAGACCTGGTGCAGCCAAATTAATTAACTGATTAATTAATTAAAAAAGACATCCAGGGCAAGTGTGCAGAGTGACTGTGTTTCCCCAGCACCCAGTGTGGACCGTCTATCCCTCTCCAGAAGGAGCCAGGCTGGGTGGAGGAGAGAACTCCCAGGAGGGCCTTTTCCCCACTGAGGGAGGCCTGTCTGCTCTGCTGTCTTTTTAAATGACCATAAAACAGCACAGAAATGAATGCCAACTAACAAGGTTAAAGGATCCTTAAAAAACAAATGACGCCATTTTTTCCCCCAACTCACTGCTGAGTAAAAATTTGTCACTTCAGTAAGCATTTTATTGGTAATTACAGAGTTACTTTATTTGCATATTACAGAGCTGCAAGCGGCCCTGGTGAAAATGCTTAATGTCGTTGAGCATCTTGGAAGGAATTACTCAACCCAGGGAGGGAGAATTCAGTAATTATTTCCTTAAAACTGGAGTTTGCTAATAACTTTGCAGTCGATCACTTTGTGCTCCCCAATAAGGCAATTAAATAATAAGCAATTAAGTGCCAAAGTGACTCAGTCATAGGACATACCCCCTCCCTCTCCACTCCCATAGGGCCTCCGCATCATTTCCTTTGAAAGGGGAGTCAGGTCAAAGTTAACCCTTTGACTCCAGAACCACAAGGGAATAGAGTCCTCTTAGAGCCAGTTAGGGCTGGAGCCCAGTCATCTCCTCATCTTCAGAGTGGTATCTGGGAACCCAAAGATTGCACTGGGACCCTGTGTGAGGTGAGGGGAGGGAGGCTGGGATCCTGGGACAGAAGTGAAATGTGGGGATGCTGGAATCAAACAGACTGAGTTTATCCATGGGGCCCAGTGCTTACCCTCTGGGTGTCTTGGACAGATTACTCACCCTCCCTCAGTCTCAGTTCCTCAACCATAAAATGGTATCTCATCAGGGTATCTACTTTTTTTTTAAAAGTTAATTTATTTTTGGCTGTGCTGGGTCTTTGTTGTTGCCCTCAGGGTTTCTCTGATTGTAGCGAGTGGAGGCTGCTCTCTAGTTGTGCGTGGTCTTCTCATTGCAGTGGCTTCTCTTACTGCAGAGTACAGGCTCTAGAGCTTGCAGGCTTCAGCAGTTGTGGAGCACTGGCTTAGTTACCCCACGTCATGTGGAATCTTCCCGGATTAGGGATCGAACCCATGTTCCCTGCATTGGCAGGCGTATTCTCAACCACTGGATCACAAGGGAAGTCCCATGGTGTCTCCTTGATTGGTGGTTGTGACAATAGAGAGCTACATGCATCAGAACAATGTAAACTCAGTAAACACTCAGTGTGTGTGAAGCGCCTTGGCTTTGCCCAGAGCCCAGGGCTCTGCCAGCTATATCAGGGGATGGGATTTGAAAGTCAAGTCAAGCATGATTACAGGCCAGGTCTCCCTAAATCCCTCTGCCTGCACTTGTGAGATGTAACAGTGGAGGCCATTCCAGCATTTACCATGTAGGTGAAATCCAGCCCCTCCATCCCCACCACATGCATACTCAGTAGCCAGGTGACTTTGGGGCACTGGCACAGCCTTTGAGAACTCCAGGTCCCTGCTGGGAAACTAAGGAGAGCGATACCCATCAGAGTGGTGAGGGCACCCGGTGTCTCATGTTTAATCACGTGCCTTAGTCTTTTAGCTTCCTGCCATGCAGGTTAAAAAAACCAAGTGGACATGGCCTGTCCTTAAAAAGAATCATTACAATTTGCAACTTGCTCTGTCTTAATTCCTGATTGATACTTAATCAGCAGTAGCTTGGAACACTTCGGCTTTTAGTCTCTCCTCTGTTAAGTATTTAATGATCTGAAAACAAACACTGGAGAGGATGCTACCTACAGAGGCCCTCCATCTTCCTGCAACCCGAGGGATCCCTCTTGAAGAGGCCGAGTTTACCCTCTATTTCATCTGTCTGGAAGATCAGGTCAGGTGTGGTTTTCTGTTGAATAATGTAAAACACTATTCCATGGAGAGAAGAATGCAGAAATGTATATTTTCAAAGATTCACCTCTGGCATCCATGCCCAGCCTTTCTCTGATACCAGATAGGTTTATTGGGAATATCTAGTGACCTTTTGAGAAGGAGGATGAAATGAGCTAGTGAAGTCTAGCCCCCAGTACAGGATCCGGCACTGAGGTCTGTAATTTCTAGCTCCCATGTCCACCTTGGTAGTGTCTGATATCACATCTTGTAAGTCTTCTCTTTAGCTTCAGCCACTGGTCTAGATTAACATCTCTTCCCAGCCCAAGATGCTGAGAGGGTCTCACAGCTATTGGTCATTTACATCTCAGCCACTGCTTTTTGGACACCATGCTTCAGAGATGCTATGCATCTCAGGGCCAGGAGGAAGAAGCTTGGCTGGGTTCTAACATCAGAGGAGATAAACACATAGGAAGTGCCACCTTTTGATTCCTTCCTGGGGCCTTTAGCTCCCGTGGGGGTAGAGCAGTGGGTGGAATGGGGGGCTCTGACCCACCTATTGGTGGTAGTAATTTAAAAACATGGCTCTCTTTGATCACAGTGACCCTTGTTTTTGTCAACTTCAGAGGCCTGTACAAATGGCCTGGGCAGCTCTGAAAAAGCCAGGGCACCTTGTCAAAGCTGTGTCTGCCTCATGGATATTCTCGGTTTGGCTAAGTTCTGCTCTCCTTGACACATAGACAATGAATTCCGTGTCCATGTAGTGACTCTGTTCACCTTCCAGAGTTTGCTCCTGGGCTCAGAACCTCACCAGACCCAAGAATACCTAGTCCCTAAGCCTTCACCCTCCATCCTGTGACCTGGCTTTGGTGTGCAGCTGGTCCACTGCTCTTGGACCTACCCTAATTTACTCACGCTGCCCCTGAAAACTGGACGAGTCTTTTTCTGCTACGCAAGTGCCTCAGATGGACCCAAGCGGAACCTGGTTAGAGCCGACTGGGAAGGCCATCCACTGCAGCCCACCTGGGGATTTGCGAGGAAAGAGGCTTTGCTGGTCAAAGCTACACGTGGAAAGGAGCTAGAGAGGGGAGGTCTGGTAGGGCTCATGGTAGAGGCTGGCTCTCTGCTGGGTCTCTCACAAGAATGTCCCCGAAGGCCCAACAGGGGCGTCTGGCTGGGGCTCCAGGGAAATGCGAAAAGGGGCCAGAGGATCAGAAGTATAAATCCACACAGAAAGGTCTGTAAGGCCATAAAATAATATGGAACCCAGTACTCCCCTAGTGAGATGACCGTGGGTGACTGGCAGCTGGCAGCTTGGTACCCGCTGGCCTCCACGGAGCCCCGTGTGTGTGGCTGGCACACCATAGGACAACCTGGGCTCTGAGGTTCCCTCATTTCTGCTCATGGTCACCCCTGTCTTCCATAGTCACCTAGCTCTCTGCCCTTGGCTTCTCCCCAGGGGCTAGGGTCCTCCAGAGCCAACACCTGAATTATAGCCCCTGTGGTCCCTCAAGGGCCCCAGAGGCCAGGGGCTGGCCAGGGCGGGCTGCTGTAGATGGCAGGTGATGGAGGCAGGAAAGCCGCTCAGAAAGACAGAGAGCACAAAGGTCTGGGGCAAAGGGTACAGAGATCTTCTCCAGCCTGGACACAAGGAGCCTCAGAGCAGAGCCTGTCCTGGGACAGGAGACTTATGGATGAAAACTCTGCCCTAAAATGGCAGCCAGACCAGAAGACAGTGGTGTTCTGGTACACATTGCCCGGTTGGCTCTGGTGGGGGTGGGGCTTGATTTATATCTTGATGTATGCCCAATTCTGTGATATACATGGCTAATTCTGAAATCTATGGGCGGCACTGAGCAGAGTCAGGAAGAGGTGCCTACAAGTAGTCCTCCAGAGCCCGCCGAGCTGGTCCCAGCCCACCACTGCCTGACGACCTCTAAGTTCCACCCCTCCTTACCCTCCCTGCAGTGCCTGACACCTTTCCTGGCTCTCGAGGCTTCGAGGGTCTGCCGCTCCTTCTTCTCACAGCTGCCCTTCCCTCCTCTGGGGACCTGTCGCATCTCTGCCCCACAGAGCCATGGTTCTCAGTCCTGACTCTGAATCAGACTCCCTTAGGGAGCGCCGGAAACTTCCGAAGCCCAGCTCTTTCTCCAAACCAATGAATTAAATCAGGATGTCTGGACGTGCCACCGGCCATCAGTAATTTTTGAAGCTGCCGAGGTGATTCCGATATGCAGCCAAGTTTGAGAATGACTGTTTCAAAAAGATACCAGTGCTGATTCCTACTCCAGCCCAGTCCAATAAGGCTCCTTCAGAAGGGGCCGCTCATTTTTGTGACTGCCAAGCAGTCCAGATGAAGCCCAGGTATGGCTGTCTTCGAGGACCCCCACATATGGCACAGATTCTTCCTCATAGCCCTCAGAAAGAACCAACCTTGCTAACACCTTGGTTTCAAGACTTGTGAGAGAATACATTTCTGTTGTATAAAACCAATCAGGTTATGGTACTGTTACAGGAGCCTGAGCCAACTACTATAGTCGGTAACTAGTGTATCCTAGTGGGATTCATCTTCCCACTTTGCTGTCCTTGAACTTCTTTTCCAGTGGGGGAGACAGGCATTCAGTAAACAAAGTTAGTATCTAATGACAAAAGCGCAAAGGATCCTGGGGTCCTTCTTTCTATGCTCTTCTCCTTATTTAGGTCGTAAAAACTCACTGATAAACGTTCCATCTCTGAGTTTTGCTTGAATGGGGTCCTTAAGACAAAAATGAGATTTTAATAATAAAAGCATCTTTTGTTTTCCCTCTCTGCCCTCTGGTTAAAAATGGGCTAATAGAACAAATGAAACAAATCCTTTATTTTTATTCATGATAAAAGAAACCATTCAAAATATTCACGTAGACCCATGCGCTCTGCAGGATGTGTGGTAAGAATGATTCTCCCAACCTATCAGGATGTGGTCATTGGATGTGGGAGAAGAGAATACTCGCTGTTTGATGTGGAAATGGGCTAAATGGCCTCAGGGAGCTGAGACAAATGGGGGGCGGGCATGTCACTCTGGCTGGCTGGAGCTGGAAGCAAAAATCTTCCCACGAGGCCAGGGAGCCCTTCCCTTCTAGAAACAAGGTTTCAGCAGGGCCTAGCTGCTGCCTAAGGAGACTGGGCAGCAAGGGGATGCTTCAAATCCAAGCCTCTGGATAATTTTTTTTTTTCTGGGTGAAGAATCATAAAGACTCTAATTTGAGAATCTATAGAATCGTAACACCTCATTTAGCCAGTGTCATTAGGGAGTGAGGAGTTCCACATAAGTGAGTTTTCCAGATAATTGAACTTTATTCCCTTAAGAGCCAAAGCTTAAAAGAAATTAACCATTTTGACAGAAAGTGTTCTAAAATATGTCCCCCTGCTTTCAGACCCTGGGTACCCAGATATTTAGCCCCTTCTTGGTAACTCTTGGAGCTTCCCTGATAACTCAATTGGTAAAGAATCCGCCTGCAATATGAGAGACCTGGGTTTGATCCCTGGGTTGGGAAGATCCCCTGGAGAAGGGAACGGCTACCCACTCCAGTATTCTGGCCTAGAGAATTCCACAGACTGTAGAGTCCATGGGGTTGCAAAGAGTCAGACAGGACTGAGTGACTTTCACTTCATAGACTTGGTAACTCTGATGATGCGACCCTGAATGCCTATTTCTGGGTGGGGTTGGGTTACAGTTGCCTCCAGAGCAGGGGTTCTCAGGCCTAGCTTTATTAGAATCATTTGAAGAGCTTAAGAAATCCTAACACTTGGTCCAACCTCAGGCCATTTAATTCCGAGTCTCTGGGGGTGAAGCCAGGCATGAGTATTTATTAAAGCTCCTCGGATGATTCTAGCCTGTGCAGACAAATTCGAGAACTACTGTTCTAGGATGGGTTGAGTTGCCTCCAATAAAAAAAAAAAAATAATAACATCAGGACTTCACTGGTGGTCCAGAGGTTAAGAATCCACCTTCCAATACAGAAGACGTGGGTTAGATGCCTGGTCAGGGAGCTAAGATCCTATGTGCCTTGGGGCAACTAAGCACATGTGCCACAACTAGAAAAGCCTACATGCTCCAACTAGGGAAAGTCCATACCCTGCAACGAAGACCCAGTGCAGTAAAAAAAATACGTAAATAAAATGACATCAAGCACAGTGATCATCACTCAGCTGGTGACCCACATACCCTCCTCTCATTCCTGTTGGTGGACTTAGGCCTGCTCTTCAATGGTGGTACGGAGTCTCAGAGTAGCAGTAAGTTTTCTGCCCTCACAACAGAGTCCAGAGGCTCAGCTCTCTCTCCACCAAAGCTGGCCTCTGTGAGACAGCCCTCACCAGCGTCACAGTTGGAGCACTTCTGTTCACCTTGCTTTGGTGGTTCTGGCCCCTTCTTCATGGTTGTTTTCAGCAGCCCCTTCTCATGGTGTCTATGTTTGCCTTTAATCCCTGCCGCACCTGAACCAGAATTTCTAGTCCACCTGGGGATGGGATTCCAGGTCACTCAGGGTCACCTGACTCCAAGTGGAGGCCTGACAAGAGGTCCCTTTCTGTGGGAGATATATGAGCCCTAGGACATCGGCTTTGGACTGTCTGCATTGTGGGGGGTCCAGGCTTCCCTGGCGGCTCAGACAGTAAAGAATCCGCCTGTGATGTGGGAGACCTGGGTTCGATCCCTGGGTGGGGAAGATCCCCTGGAGGAGGAAACGGCAACCCACTCCAGTGTTCTTGCCTGGAGAATCCCATGGACAGAGAAGCCTGGCGGGCTTCAATTCATTGGGTCACAAGGAGTCAGACATGGCTGAGGGATTATCACTCCACGTTTCCAGGAGATGGCTATAGAAATAAAGCTGTTCCCTTCCCGCCTTCCTCGTCAGGGGACCCTCAGGCACTGGGTACACCCAAGGTGCTCAGTCATCATTTGCTGCCATTTGCTGCTCCTCAGACAGGGGCCCCTGGCAGGAGGGGTGGAGGCCCTTCTTTGGTCAACTCCTGCCTCTGTTCTGTCCTCGCCTCCCCAGTCTCCTTTTCTCCTGCCAAACTGGGCTTCTCACAGCCTCTGAACGTGTCCCAAACATCTTGCCTTAATTTTCTTGGGCTGGATTCCTCCCCATTCCCTTTGCTGTGAGCCCTTCCCCCACTTCCTTTCAGCCTGCACGTCCCAGAGCCACTGCCTGGAGAAGGGAGGTCACTGGGCCCTGTCCTAGGAGCCCCTTCCAGGGTCCTGGCCCTTAGACCAGGATCCCAATCTGTTTTAGCATCAGTCTCCTTGTCTGTGACACGGGGATGATACCACCTCTCACCCCCGTTTAAAGTAAACAAGGAGTGTAAAAACACTTGGCCCAAGTGACCACCCAGGAGATGGCAGTTCATCTGTCCCCGTAGAGGACCAGCTCCAATCCATGCGGTTAACAGCAAGTCAGCCCTGCCTCCCTCACTGGCCCCTTCTACCTCTGCTGCTGGACGAGATGGCTTCTTCTTAGAGCCTTGCAGCTCAAATAAACGTCCATTCCTCTCAAACTGGCTCTAGACCAGCCTAGAAGTTTACATATTTGTGTGGGTGGAGGGGTGGGGGCAGGGGGCTGGGGGAGGGGAGGGGCTGGAGGAAGCTAGATGGGTGGGGTGGGGAGTGGGGACCAGCGGTATTTCTGCAGATGGGACTACAAGAGGCTCACTTTTCACTCCAACTCTTGCTCTGAACCTTAGCCTTAGTCTGTCCTTGCATTTACGCTTTGGTGTCTGAGTGTCTTTGCTTGCTCTCCCCACGCAGGACAAGGACCCCCAGGAGGGCGGGGCTCCTCATTCCCCCCGGGGACCTGGGGGCTGCTGCCCTCCCGCACCCTGCTGCCTGATTCTGGGACCACACAGCCCCTCCAGCCTCTCTAAAACAGGCCTTGAGGGACCCAAGCATGGACGGACTTCCGAAGGCAAACAAGCACTGAAGTATTTCAAAACCTGGTATTTCACCAGAAACAGCCCTTCAGAGGGGCCCAAAATACACAACTCGGTGTTTGCACTTGAAAGAGTGGGAGGCCCAGCCCAAGGCTCAGCAGTCAGGTCTTTCCCAAGTCAACAAGGGAAAGGAAAACAGCCCGGCTGTGTCTGGGGCCACCTGACAGAGGGGTTTTCCGACTGGGGCTGGAGGAGGAGGGAGGGAGGGCAAGCTGCCAGCTCTCCTGAGCACTTCCTGCAAGGAGCGTGGAGACCCTGGGGCTTTCTTGTGAGCTCAGGGAATAACCTCCCAGGGAATTTCCTAATAATAATAATAATAATTCCCAGTTACTGTGATGCACTTTCCATGGTTTGCAGCCCCCCCCCGCCCCCCCCAGTCCTGATGAGGTCTATGGTATCATTGTTCCCATTCTGTAGATCAGAAAACTGAGGCTTGGAGAAGCTCCCCCGTTGATGAATTGTGTCGTTGATTGCAGCGAGGGTGGGTCTGGCGCCCAGACCTGTGTTCCAGGCAGTGTGTAAAGTTTGCCTGCCCTCTCTCCAAGGTAACTGAGCCCCACCACGGTCCAGGCACTGGAAATTCCGAGAGGAGTAAAATACAGCCTCACGGAGCTGCCGGTTCAAAGGACAGCTCTGTGGACAGGTCAAGGCCACGTGAGAGCATGAGGGCTCTCGCCGAGGTTTATTCAAAGTGTCGTGGGAATGGGGGAGGGAGGTGCTCGCCTCTGCAGGGCCATGTGTGGAACTGGGAGTGGGGCTGAGAAGAGCTGGCATTGCCGGGTCGACAGGAAGGGGTGGGCACTGCAGGCCTGTGCCCGGGGGACCCTGTAGCCTGTGCCCGTCTGGCCAGCAGGGTGGGTGTGGGGGGAGAGATGGAGTGAACCGCTTCCTTCTGGGGTCTGGGAGTGGACGAGTCCCGTGGGACAGGGCATTGGTAGAAACCGGAGGACTTGGAGGAGCCCAGGGGATGAGCTGGGCCACTGCCGTCCTGGATGGCCAGGGAGATGGTGAGGATGACAGGGCCCTGACCGCCCTGTCATGAGCTCTGTTAACACGTCAGCCCCCAAGAGGGCCCCAGCGACAGTGTCTCCAGGCCCCATGCAGGCGATGTGGGTAGTGATGACACAATGGTATGTCCCAAATGTGTTACGAGCGTCACCTTTTGACAGACCCATCCTTAGCACAGGCCTGAGATGCAGGGGTTCTCACTCCTGTGGTACCCATGAGGAGAAGAGTGGGCTGGGCTGGTCCTGGGTTAGGTGCCAGGAGACAGGAGCACTTCACAGTGTGCTCTTGGGAAGGTCCTTTCACTTCCCCCTGGGGGTCTCAGTTTTCCCAACAGAAAATGAAGTGGGTGGGATGACCCCTGAGTTCTGGCTTGAATGGAAGCTCCTGTGTGGTGATGAAGGGAGTGGGTGGTTGGCATCACAGAGTCTGCTCTGTCTGCATCAGGAGGTGGGACAAGCCTGGGCCAGGAGACCAGACATGAAGGAGGCTCAACTCTGTCCCATGCAGGATGCATAACTGGGGGCAAGTCATTTCCCTAGCTATAAACTAGAGCTAATAGTCCCTCTCCTGGGCTCACCCATGGGATTCTTGTGAACATCAAATAAAGTAACAAGAATGGAAGTGTTGTTTAAGCTGTAAGGTATGATATAATGTTGAGTCACCTTCTGGTTTGGAAACCCTAAGGACCACTTAACCCAATTCTCTTATATTCCAGAAGAGGAAACAGAAGTTCAAAGTGGCTGTGACTTGTCCAGGGTCCTCTGGGCAGAAGTGAGACCTGTTCCTAGATACAGTCTTTTCCCTTTAACCCCTGCAGATGCTACTGTGATTCATTTTGCCATCAAAAAAAATTTAACCACCACCCTACTGACCATTGGTGTGGAACATCTCAAAAGAAAAGAAGAAAAAAAGATTCCAATTCCAATAACCAGAGAGCAATTTCTTCTCCGGAAAAGCCATGAGGTATGTGACGCAGCAGAAATGCCTCACTGCCCGCCACCAGACAAGTGTGGCCTGTTCGGATGGCTCTGTGGCTGTCTTGCTGTCACCAAGCTCCTCCACATCGCTGGGGGAGGTTGTTTGGATATTTGATTAGCCACAGAGAGTAACTTGTGAGTGCTTGAGTGAGTCAGCTCCAAAGCCCATCACCGCGTTGAGTGCTGTAGCCTGTTAGAGATACCACCGTATCAGAGAACGTAATGGTGGGCAAGGCTCCAAGAGGAAAGATAAGTGGGCTGTTGGGAGAAATTAATACGAAGAAAGGAAGTGGTGAATGAAGTCGAATGAAAACAGGGTCCTGTGATATCCATGACTCATAAATTTCACTGATACTCGGGCTGCGAGTTCCCAGCTCTCCCCTGAGTTAGCAAGCTGCTTGTCCTCGGGGCGACCCTTCAGGAAGAATCACGGTGGGGGTGGGTTGGGAGGTGGGAAGCGGTCGGCCCTGTGAAACCTGGGTAACTTAGAGGCCAAGCTCTCATAATGTTTCTCTTCTCCCACAGGGCAATCTGGCCCAGGAAGGTCGGTCCTAGGTAGGAAAGGGAGGTCAGTCCAGGACAGGATTCAGGGGGGAAGAGGTGCTAAGAACAGAAGAAGGGAGGTGATGATGGTGGGGGTGGGAAGGGAGGTGGGAGAAAGTATGGCTAAATCCTAATTTCTTAGCCAGGTTGTTCAGACTCACCTACTGTAAGCTGTTTATTGCAAAGAGCCCCTTTTATTATTTTTCAACTATTTTGTTATTTTTAACATGATGTGAAAGATTGTGCCAGCCAAATGAATTCATTTTCCCACTTTTTTTTGTTTTTCATCCAATCAGAAGTCTCCCTAAACCCCTGCTCAGAAAACCTGACCAGGTCTCCAATCCTTGGTTGTCTGAGGAATGAGGTGGTCTCAGCCAAGGTTCAGTCCTTGGAGTTCAGTAAGCCCTGCTGTCAAGCTTAGGTCAACATGGGATTCCCATTAGAGGTTTGGAAACATTGGAGATCACTTGGGGACCCCTTGCTTTCTGCAAGGCTTAACTCAGATTGGCCACTGTGGATGCTGCGCCATCACCCCTACTCCTGTGGTCCAGTATCACATGTCCCCGGAGTCACACTGGGGAGGGCCCGGGTCCAGGATGGAGGAAGAACTGTGAAGTAGATGGGGAATAGGTGAAGGCTGGCCTTGGAGGCTGGGAGAGGTCCCGGGCCACAAGCGGGGAGGAGTGGGATGGGTGTCGCCCGAGGGGACTTCCTGAAGCCCTGGGTTTGCTGATGCTGTCCCATGGTCCTCGAAGGCCAGGTGTGTGGTATACTGTGAACTTCCTATGTTGGTTAAGCCCTTGTGACCAGCAAGAAAGGTTGTTTCCCTGCAGCTGAGGAAGACCCCTGTTTCAGGGTGCAGGGATCCATGTCAGAGTCCTGAGGCACGTACCCCCAATAAGAGCAATGTAGGAACACCAGAACCAGATGGGAAGGGCCCAGAGATCCTGGAGAGCGGGGCCTTTCTTGAACCCCAGAGGCAGGAGCTGCCCTTGCATTGCCCAAGCCCACCTTCAGACCACAACTCAGCAGGGCGACTCCTCCCATTCTTCCACCTCAGAGCCGGCCTTCCAGAGCTGACTGAGTTGGGTGTCTTAGCGCCAATTTACAGCCAAAGAAACTGAGGTTCCCATAGGTGAAATCATTTGTCCAGCATCACACTCAGGGCCTGAGTTGTTTGTTGGACTCCCAGCTGGGCTTGTCAAAGCCACCCCAGGTGCCGGATGGGGCTTTAGCGCCCTCCAGGCTATCCTCCCAGTGAGGCAGCAAGCACTTAGAAGGCAGAGCAAGATCTTTTTTGGTTCACCTCATTTTGACACACATTGATGGAGGGCTCGCTTCATGTAGGCGCCGTGCTAGGCAGGATCTGCTACGCCAGACGTGGAGCCGGTGTTCCAGAACGTCAAGATGGTGACTGCAGAGTGTTACCCCAAGCACAGGCCTTCTTGAGTGCAGCCCATGAAGCCAGTCCAGGCCCTGAGAGAGCAGAGAGGAAACAAAACCAGAAGCCACTGCAGTGGACAGCGGTGAGCAGGGGCCTGCAGGAGGGTGCTGAGGGGCTTAGGGAGGGCGCTGAGCCCAGTGGGCACTTGGCTCAGGGCCTGTGCTGCACATTTATAGATTCTCAGCAAGAGTTTCAAGAAAAGCCCCTTGGCTCACACCATCTCACAGTGATGCCAGGAGGCAGGTATCATTTATGTAACAGAAGGTCATGGCAGATAGTGTGCACAGATGTCTCCCTGAGCACTTTGCTTTTAACAATCTTATGATGGAGTTGCTTTGTTCTCCCGTTTTTAGACAAGGAAGCTGAAGTTCACAGATGTTAAGTGACTTGGCAAAACTCAGCTAGGATATAGGAGTCAACTCTAGATCAGTCTGCTTCTAAAACTAGAAGTTTCCTGGAACATATGTACAATGGAATATTACTCAGCCATGAAAAGGAACAAACTCAGGTCATATATAGAGACGTGGACAAACCTAGAGAGTGTCATACAGAGTGCAGTAAGCCAGAAAGAGAGAAGCATCATATATTAATGCTTCTATGTGCAGTCTAGAAAAATGGTATGGGTGAGCTTATTTGTAAAGCAGAAATAGAGACACAGGGGCGGGGAGAATTCTTAGAAGAAAAAGGAGAAAAACAAAGATGTTTCTCACTAGACTTTTTTTCACTGTATAATCTTCTTCTAACCAACTCTCTTGCTGTATACTCCGTGGTTTGCAGGCCAGCCCAGCCTGGCAGTAAGAATGGGATCATGGTCACACGGTACACGGCAAACCTCCAATGCCAGCCCCTGCCAGAGTTCAGCCTGGGAGTCAGCCGGCCAGTCATTCTCTTCCTCTGCTTCCGAAGCCTTTGTGGTGTGCCCAAACCAGAGTCCCATTGTTGAAACTGAGGGTGCCATCCCCAGCCATCCTCAAAGATGAGGGGCCCTGATGGAGCTGTGGGGTCCACACCTGGTATCCAGTTTCTGTGTGCATGGGCTGAATGAAGGCATGCCAACCTGGCCCCATTCCTTGCCTCTGCTGGGGATTCAGAGTCCCAGGAGAGACTCACTAGTCAAGTGTCCATCCTGGGCTGATCCAGGGCAGTGGGAGGCGTTCCAGCAAAAGAGCCTCTGGAGTCCTGTTCCCCCCCAACCCCAGAGAAACACAGTTCTCCTGTGTTTTCTGTAAACTGAGGCTGTACTCTGTGGGCTGGGAGGGAGGATAAAAATGCCCCCTAAAGGAAACTGGGGGCCATTGAGAGAGGGAATAGATGCTGGAGTGTCAAAAAAAAATCAAATTTCTTCTTCTCACTAACCCCCACCCCATTTAGAATTTAGGAAAATAGGCTGGTTTTACTTAATATGCTTTTGGTTGTAAGTGACAGAAACCAATTCAAACTAGCTTCATCAGCAAAGAAAGCTTTCTCCTAGGGAAACCAAGGAGCAGAAAGAATTTAAGACCTTAGGGAAGACCTTTCGAGGACCCGGCTTCTCTCTTAGCTTGTCTTTCGACTTGAGAATACATGCTCTCTTGAGCTGGCTTCCTCCTGTGTGTCTTCCTCGCTCCAGACTGACTGTCTCCCCTTCGTGCCCATGGAGTTGGAAGCCTTCCAGCCCACAGCGCCTACATTTACATCTGCTACTCAGGAGAGCATCCAGCTGTCTGGCTCTCCGTCTCAATTACAAATTTCCCAGGGAGGATGGGATTGGCTCTCCTTGGGTCATGGGGTCACCCTTGCTCCAATCAGTTGGGGCCGGTGGGCAGGCTCATGTGATGTAGATGCAATGGTGGGAGCCTCACCCCAGGCAATGGGAGCCAAGGGAAGAAATGGAAGGAAAAACCTTAATAGAAGCACTGAATCCAGCAAACCAAGAGCGTCTCTTAATCTACCTAAAGAGTCAAAAAAAAGGAAAAAGAAAAAACCAGCAAATAGCCATCCTATATGGAGCTGGGGGTCTGGGGTGAGGGACCAAAAGTGGGAGAATCAGGTTGGGAATAAGCAGGGAGCCATAGTCTTGGGAATGACCTGAAATTACCCTTGGTCTTATAGAGGGCATGATACGGGACTGGGTTAGCTTGGCTTCAAGAACGGACAGTTGTGATCTACCTGGGGATACAGTTTGGAAAAATTAATTTTACTTTTCCCAAGTAATATATGGACATAGCTCTAAAAATCCAAGTAACTAAAGGCTAAATGTGAAAAGTATCTGTTTCCCCAAATGCTCCTCACCCTCCCCCACTCCCATGAAGAACTGCTTCTATTATTAATCTCCATATACTTCTAGATAATTTGTTATGTTGCCATTTTCTTCCCATTATCTATTGATTTCTTGTTCTGGCAGTTGAGAGTTGAGCTACTCCACAAGCCCTAACTTCCCTCCACCTTTTCTTTTTCTCTCCTTACCCTACTGTGTTATATCACAGTTTGGGTCTGTGCTGACAGCCATTATTATGGCTGTCAAAATACTGTTCCTCATGACTCAAGTCGGGCATTATGATCATATTTCCCTTGTTGTATATCATCTTATTTTTCTTGGTATTAATTCCTTTGTTTTTTCACTGGCTTAGTTCTCTGTGCTCCAAGAGAGCTATCAAATGTCTATCACTATTGCTTCCTGAAAATTTGAAACGGGGCTTCCCTGGTGGCTCAGTGATAAAGAATCCGCCTGCCGACGCAGGAGACATGTGTTCAATCCCTGGTCCAGGAAGACCCTACACGCCTTGGAGCAGCGAAGCCGTTGTGACACAGCTATTGAGCCAGTGCTCTAGAGCCCAGGAACCGTGAATACTGAGCCTCCTCGCCCCAGAGCCTGGGTTGCACAACAAGAGAAGCTGCAGTGAGAAGCCTGACCATTGAAACTAGAGAGTAACCCCCTTGCTCCTTGCAACTAGGGAAAACCCCAAGCAGCAATGAAGACCAGGCATAGCCAAAATAAATAAAATTATTAAAAAAATAAAATAAAAAATTGAAACTATTTAATCTCCATGCTCCCCCCTCCCCTTACCCCTCATTTGGACTGGCTGCTATCTGGACCCCTCTGGGGGTTCTGGGCCCCATGCTTGGTAGTTCCTGGAAATTGTACCAGTTTCTTGGGTGAGATCCCCTCTTTCCTATATCCCATGTGTTACTATTTATTGGTTTATTCTCTTGTTTGGCTGAAGTGCATGCTTAGTAACTTCCTAAGAAAAGGTGCAAAAGAGGTTAGTTTTTGCGTGTCTGGAGGGTATGTATTTATCATCACACTTGAATTATAATCAGGCTACATATTGAATAGTGTCAGAAATGGTGTCCCTCTCTTCTTTCTGTGGACATGTGTTTCCATTGCCTTTCCTTTCTCGAGTTCTGGCTGAAGTCTGATACCGGGAGGGTGCCGTGGAGTGTGGAGAGGGGTCAGGGAGCACAGCTGCTCCAGAACCACCACGGCCTTTCACAGACTTGGACTGGCAAGCGCCGAGCCTCTCAGGAACTCAGGGCAAATCCATCTGCTTCTCGTTGGTCTCCTTCTGCAAGTGCTTTCTGTCTTAGCTTTCTCCACTCTGCAGAGTCATTACCACCCAGAAGGACTTTCCAGAGCCCAGACATTTGCTGAAATCTCTTATCTCCTGATGTCACAGACCACTTTGGACTTAGGATTTTATATGCCTCCCCTTCTGTGTCAGTTTAATGAGATGCTGAAAGTGAGAGAAGACCAAGTGCATTTAATCCACCATGTTCAATCAGATTCAAATCTTAATTCCCCCCCCCCCCCACCATAGTTAGAACATACTTACTTTTCCATGTTACCCTAAGTGTTATGGACTTGTTTTGTAATTGCTGTATAGTATGTTGTATTCCATCAATAAGATGTGAGATGGTTTACTTAACTCACCCCTTACTGCTGGGTGTTTAATTTGCTTTACTTTTTCTTTCTTTCTAACATTTATTTATTTATTTGTCTGCACCGGGTCTTAGTTGTGGCGTGTGGAATCTAGTTCCTTGACAAGGGATCAAACCCTGGACCCCTGCATTGAGTGCAGAGTCTTACCCGCTGGACCACCAGAAAAGTGCTGAGTTTGCTTTTTCACATCATGAACTTGCCTATGGTTCTTTCTATACTTGGGATTATTTCCTTAGGATATATTCTAAAAGATACACATCTTAAAAAGTCCAAATTAGGATCGGGATTGGGAATACATGTAAATCCATGGCTGATTCATATCAATGTATGACAAAACCCACTGGGAAAAAAAAAAAAAATAATAATAAAAAAAAAAAAAAAAAAAAAAGTCCAAATTAATTTTGCCAAACCTTCCAGAATATTTGTCCCTGGTTTACCTGTGGTCTAGAGAGGGGGGCAGGCTGCTGAAACTGCCTGGCTAGTCTTCTATGGCTGTGAGCATCGTACTGAAACTCAGGTCTCCACAGGCTTCCCCAACACCAAGTTCCAGTGAATCTGTGGAAGCTGACAAAGGCATTCATTCTTGCTAGGAAATGTCCACTTGCTTGTCTCAACCAACTGAAAAAAAACCAAAAACAGTGCTGGTGAGGGAAGAAAAGAATGTAGATTCCTATATTTTCTTCCTTAGTCTTTCCTCCGAGGAAGGGAGGGAAATACAGGAAAAGAAAAAATACATGTTTTAAAAGCTACTTTAAAAATAGCATGAGTGGAAATCAGCCAGGATGGTTAGTAACTGTAAATCGAGAATCTCACTGCTTCACCTCCTTTGTTCTGGAGCAAAGGTGTTTCAGTAAACCAGTTGAGTCACCTTCTGAAATCTGCTTATACAGACCTGTGGACCTTCAGTGATGGAGGAAATGGTAAGGCCCTTAATTCAGGGTCCTATCTTACAGAGGAGACAGAGCCCAGAGAGGGAAAGGGGCTGGTTCACGAGCACAGAACAAGCCAGTAGCAAAGCTGGGAAAAGAGCCTGGGGCTATGCAGACTAAGCTGTCGCCTCTGAATTGGGCATGCCTAAGTCCCGGCTGGGATGGTCAGCGTCCTGTCTGACAAATAGGATATCCGTGGTTGCAGAAGGTGGTCCGTGGGCTTTCCTTCAGTGCAGCTCTGGAGGAACCATGGCAGTAGCAGCCAAATCAATATCACTCTTTGCAGGAGCTATGGGTGGCTGGATGTGGGGTGAACTGTGGCTCTTGGCTGTGCGGGCCCTTCCAGTGGGGAGGGTGGCCATCTGAAGGGCTGGCTAAGCATCAGAGTGTGAAGTTTGAGTCCTGGGCCCCCAAGGAGCCTAGCAACTCTCAGAACCTGCTGTGCAGGGTCCTGAATGCCCCCGCTGGGCCCTCCCTACGTACAAAGCCTCGCTTTGACCGTAACGCGGAGTCTTTCCAGACTTTTAACTGGGTCTGATCAAGTGTTTCTACAGCCACTAGGCTTGAGTTAGGGATCCTGCTATCAAAGAAAAACAGGTGGCTATTGTCCTTTATTCCCAAGGCTGGGCTAAGTTGACCAGCTCTGGTGTCATCTTCCAGGAGCCCATCTCGTCTCCGCCACTGGTCTATGTGCCTGATCTGAGCATATCAGCCTCCTGAGCCTGACTGCCTCATCAATAGAATGGAAGATGTTAGGCTGAACATATGAAATTACTGACCTTCAACCGGTTTGAACTATGAAACCAACAAATTTCATCTGGCTCAATCTGCTAGTAGTATCTAACATAACATTTTGAGGATGAAAATGAGATTATTCATATGCAATGCTTGGCACACATCTGAAATGTAATAGCCATTGAGACTGGTGTTTTTTTTCCTAGGCTCAAGGCCTAGGCAAGGAAGAAGTGAGCTAATGGGGGTTAAGCATGTACCATTTGCCAGGTACTACATACATCATATCATTTAATCCTCTCAGCAGTCCTAGGGAGGGTTGCCATGACTGTCTCCCTCCACATGAGAAATTGAGGCACAGGGAGGTTGAATAAATTACATGGCTAATTCGTGGCTAAGGTGGCACTGAAGCCCAGAGATTTCGAACTGGAGATCATGTGCTTTTGCCACTTTCCAAGTCTTACTGAAGAAGTCCTGAGTGTTGGGCACTTAATGGTCTGTCCCTAAATTTGAAACTAGGAAAATAAAGAGGCTATTATGAGTTATCTTCAATGAATTAATAAGCTTCATGTGTATAATGTTTTGTTTGAGTTAATAAAATAACATGAAACATCATTCCTTCCACAAAAGAGGAACTCTTGTTTCCATTTACAAATAAGAAAACAGGCTCAGAGGGGTTATGGGATTTGCCTAAAGTCACACAGCAGGAAGAATAGCCAAGATCCACCTCCAAGTCTCCTGAACTCCAAAACCTTTGCTTTCTCTATGTCGGGTGAGAGCCATGGCCTCCCATGTCCTGAGGAAAGGGCTACAACATAGCCGGTTGCTGGAATCTTCTCATTCAGGGGTCAAGGCAGTCCTTCTCCCCATCCTCCCTGTCCTGTCTGCACTTCTCTCGCCTGCAGTGGTGCAGGACCCAGATTTGTGGGCAATATCACTTCGCTGAGATCACCATGTACCGCAACGTCCCCGCAGCACCCCCTCCCCTCCTCACATCAGAGCTCTGGGGGGAGGTAGAGGTCTCTGCTCGCTCAAAATAGCTCTGTGTTATTAGCTGCATTTAATTGAAGGTGTTTCGAGGGCAGCCTCCACCAGGCCCAAACCAAATGGAAAATGACACACTGTCAAATTAATGTCCCCAGACCATGATAAATGGCCGGGGTGGTGAGTAATGCTTCCATTTCTTGTTTTAAAGGAGAAGGATGCAGCTGGGCTCCGTGCGTCTGTCCCTGTTGTGCGGGGAAAGGTCAGGGCCATCCTCGGGATAAATAGCCCTCCTCGGCTAGCCCGCCCATCGGGATGGGCTGCTCCGGCTTCTGCTGAGCTGTGATTCCCTCCCTTCCTGTCTCTGGAGGCTGGCGAGGTTGCCGAACAGCTTGCAAGTCTCCAGGCCAATGTCCAGGGAGGAAGGAGCAGGAGATAAGACTAATCCTTCACCATCCGCTTGTACTTTATACCTTCCAGAGAGCAGCCACCTCAGTTATCTCATTTGATTAGGTGGCATTCGAAGCCTGCTCCTGACCGGCTGTATGCTCCCTGCTCTGTCCTTGGTTTCAGCCACGCTAAATCCTCAAACCTGCCCTGTTGTGCACCTAACCTCTCGTAGGATGCCGGACACAATTCCTGAGCGCCAGGCACTGGGCTCGGCGCTGGAGAGGCAGGAAAGGAAAGAGCAAGAGTTGGGGCCTTTCCTGGAGGAGGCAGATAGCCCCTGAGAGCCAGAGCTGGCCTGGCACCCCAGCCCGGCTGCCCTTCTCCCCTGCAGAACATAAACAATTTCCCAGAATATAAACATCAGACAAGGCCACGAGCAAGACAAAAACAAGACCACTCCATAATCGTGTCTGAATGCAGACAAAAACAAGAACATTTTCCAAACCACAAAAATCACTAAGCATTCCCCCACTCTGGCTAATATCAGGGACTACTGCTTTTTAAGCAATTACAGCCTTTGCTGTGCTCTCTTCTTCCCTCCAAGATAAGATTCATTAAGTTCCTTAGGCAGAGAATTACTGCCTGCCCCACCCCTCACTTCCTAACGGCATTCAAACCAGAACAGGACTCTGCTTCCTCAAGTTCCTCCAAATCGTCCATCACCAGCCCCAGTTGTAGAACTCATTTCTCGTACCCTCTCATTGATAACCTGTCATTCCCCACAGTTCAACCTGTTACAACAGGTAATACATCCACTTTTGTTCAAATACAGGTGTGTTCTTCGTGATCTTTGGCTGGATAGCTACAGCAGCAAAACAAAAAGGCATAAGGAGATATAAGTGGAGCTGTAATGGGAGTGAGAGCCAGGGGCCTGGTCTCCACTTTGGAAACTCACGGGCAAAGTGGTGCTCCTGGAGACCCCTAGGGCAGGCATGAGAAGGGTGGGCATCTGTGGTCCCCTCTGACCTTTTCGCTTGGCCTCCCCCACTCTTTGGGGACTCCCCAAGGCCTAGAGCCCTGTCTTAGTTGGCTCCCTTTCTCCATGCCTTGCACGTGGAGGATAATGAGTCCTTGTGGGCCTCGAATCAGCCCCGCCAGGTTCATGGTCTCCCATCCTTCCAAAGTGGCTGCTGAGGCCCCGAGGACCCTAAGTTAGGCAGAGGCCGTGCCTCAGGCAGTGTGGTTTCTGAATGGTCTGCCTGAGATGCCCCGATCACTCTCCTGCACCTAGCACATCCTTCGCTGTGTAGAATCCAAGGCTCCAGGAATGCTCTGTCTGTCCATCTGTCCATCTGCCTCTGTGGGCCCAAGCTCCTTTCCTTCCCCGTGACAGCCTGAGATGATATTGAGGGCACACCATGGCTCTCTCGGCTCCATTATCGCCAACTCCCCTGCTGCGGGAATGGACCGTCAGTCCCTGATGATACATCTCAGAAAATTGGTTGTCAGGCCAATAAATGTATCCGATTGGATTTTTGACATCCGGGTGAACCCATTCGTAAGGCATTTGATTAAAGTGCTAAAAGGCAGTGCGGCGATAGCTGGGCAGAGCTGCCCTCCGTCTGGCCTAAATAGGGTGCTGTCTTCCCCCTGGGCACGATGCTCCCTCCTTCCCTGGCTGCTCCTCTCCTCCTTTCCCATTTTCATCCTTCACTGCTCTGAAAGTGCCACGCTCAATCAGAGCCTCCCGGGGGTGGGAGGGACAGCCTGGCTGAGCGGGAGAGGGATTGCCTTCTCTTGGCTGCCCGTTCAGGAGATTCAGGCCTCTGGGAGCTGGCTGGCATCCCGGCTGGAGCCCCATGGCGTCTGCCCTTCCTCTGGGGCTGTCAGCAGGTATCAGTCATTGAGTCATCCTAGCCACTCCTCTTCCTGGGAGTTGGGGAGTCTGTAAAATGGGGGCGATGAACACAGACACAGTTCCATGTGTGCATTCCAAAAGCTTGAGGTGGAAATGGCACAGCCCTTCCATCAGGGGACACGATGCTTGTTACTGGACTTGCTATCAGTTGCACCTCCCACACGAGACACACGCTGTTCCTTACTTTTAGCTCGCAATCACAGCCTACAGGTTTGGCTATAGGACATTGTAATTATTGGAATCACTGCACAGAAAATGACTTTGTGAGTCCCTTTTGTTCATCCTGCAATCTCTCCTTTCCTATCGACCACATGATGTTTCTTAGGAAGTCCCATGGTGTTGGCAGTTGAGAAGATGAGGCGAGATGTAGAATGAGACGTAGTCTGTCCAGTGTTCAGCCCAGGATGGATGTTCAAAGAGTCCTTTCCCCCCTCCACCCCTCCCTCTTACATCCTTTTCTTTCCAGCCTCAGAATCACCACTCTTGTTCAAGCTCTCATTACCGTTCTAGGGTATGCACAACAGCCTCCCACCTAGTCACCTTGCCCTGTTTTCTCTTGCCCCCCAGATCTGTCTTACAAGTGGCCCCTAAATTAATCTTCCTGAAATCCAGCCCAATATTGTCACTCCCAAGTTCCAAGACTGGGGGGTTCCTGGGACCCTAGGATATATGATTCCAGCCTTATCTTCCGAAGCCAGTCTCTCTACATGAACCTCCTTCCAGTTGTCCCCAAGCCCCCAGAATGCTTTCTTGCCCACATCACTGTCCCCTGATCTCCACCCTCCAGGCCACACTCTCTACTTCTCTTTGTGCACACAGTTTCTACTCAGTCTATAGCCCCCGACCACTGGAACAATGTCCCAGGCCTATCTTTCCCCACGCTGTCCCTTTCAGAGCCAGGCCAAAGTACTCAATAAACTAGCTGACTAGCCAAGGCCTCCCTCCAATGGTCTGGAGTGAGATTCACTGAGGTATTCCCAAGACCCCAGAATCGAAGGCATGCTTGGCAAGGACTCTGATGATATAACATGTCCCGAAGTGGGGCAGATCTGCCAAACCTGGACTCTGGGGCCTGTGCTTGGGTTGGGAAGGAAAGATGGTGATCCTGGACCGTGTTTGAGCTGCACTGGGAGGTTCTGCCACGTCTCCTGATGCTGCTCCTGAATCCTGTTTCACTCTGCCCTTCTTTCCCTGTCCTTAGATTCAGAAGGAATTGGTTTGATTGTCCTCAACTCACTTCAGACATGGCCATTCCAGCTAATGGAGTTGTATTGCTGTTGTTCATTTGCCCAGTTGTGTCTGACTCTTTGTAACCCCATGGTCTGTAGCACGCCAGGCTTCCCTGTCCCTCACCATCTCCTGGAGTTTGCCCAAGTTCATGTTCATCTCATCCTCTAACTCCCTCTTCTCCTTCTGTCCTCAGTCTTTGCCAGCATCAGGGACTTTTCCAATGAGTCATCTGTTTGCATCAAATGACCAAAATACTGGAGCTTCAGCTTTAGCATCAGTCTTTCCAGTGAATATTCAGGGTTGATCTCCCTTAAGATTGACTGGTTTGATCTCCTTGTTGTCCAAGGGACTTTCAGGAATCTTCTCCAGGACCACAGTTTGAATGCCAAGTTCCTTGGCATTCTGTCTTCTTTATGGTCCAGCTCTCACAACTATACGTGACCACTGGGAAGACCATAGCCTTGACTATACAGACCTTTGTTGGTAGAGTAATGTCTCTGCTTTTCAGCACACTGTCTAGGTTTGTCGTTGCTTTACTGCCAAGGAGCATTTGTCTTCTGATTTCATGGTTGCAGTCACTGTCTGCAGTGATTTTGGAACTCAAGAAGAGGAAATCTGTCACTACTTTCACCTTTTCCTCTTTCATCTGACATAAAATGATGGGACTGGATGCCATGATCTTAGTTTTTTAAATATTGAGTTTTAAACTGGCTTTTTCACTCTCTTCTTTCACCCTCATCAAGAGGCCCTTTAGTTCCCCTTTGCTTTCTGCCATTAAATTGGTATCATCCACATATCTGAGGTTGCTATATTTCTCCCAGTGATCTTGATTCCAGCTTGTAATTCATGCAGTCTGGCATTTCGCATAATGAGCTCTGCATAGAAGTTAAATAAACAGGATGACAATAGACAGCCTTGTCATACTCCTTTCTCAGTCTCAGACTCAGTTTTCCATACAAGGTTCTAACTGTTGCTTCTTGACCTGCATACAGGTTTCTCAGGAGACAGGTATGGTGGTCTGGTATTCCCATCTCTCTAAGAGCTTTCTATAGTTTGTCATGATCCACACAAAGGCTTCAGCATAGTTGATGAAACAGAAATAGATGTTTTTCTGAAATTTCCTTGCTTTTTCTACAATCCAGCAGATGTTGGCAATTTGATCTCTAGTTCGTCTTCCTTTTCTAAACCTAACTTGGACATCTGGAAGTTCTTGATTCACATAATGCTGAAGCCTAGCATGCAAGATTTTAAGCATGATCTTACTAGCATGGGAGATGAGTGCAATTGTCTGAGAGCGCATTCTTTGGTACAACCTTTCTTGAGAATTGGGATGAGGATTGACCTTTTCCAGTCCTATGGCCATGGCTGGGTCTTCCAGATTTGCTGACACAATGAATGCAAAACCTTGATGGTATCATCCTTTAGGGATTTGAATAGTTCTGCTGGAATTTCATTTCATACACTAGCTTTATTAACAGCAATTCTTCTTAAGGCCCACTTGACTCCAGAATGTCTGGCTCTGGGTGACTAACCACACTATTGAAGTAATCTGGTTCATTAAGATGTTTTTTATACAGTTCTTCCATGTATTCTTTCCATCTCTTTTTGATCTCTTCAGCATCTACTAGGTCTCTACCATTTTTATTCTTTATTGTTCCCATTTTTGGGCGGAATGCTCCTTTGATGTTTCCAAGTTGTATTAGCCTGCTCATTTGTTTCTGAGCTGGAAGACAGGCTTGCAGGAGCTACTGCCTCCCAGAGCTGGAGCCACCTTTGCAGAAAAAACTCCCTCCCTCCTGGGAGTATCTTTGCCCTCAGCCTTCTGGCTCAGGGTGAGCCAAGCAGGCAGGCAGGAATCAGGTTGCCCCTCACTTAGGACTCCACATCCAGCTGGGCTGAGCTGCCAGAAGCCCCTCAAATGCCTAGAGCCAGTGATTATGGAGCCAAGATCCTGCTACAGTGGGTTGGATGGTGCCCCTTGCACCCAAAGAGATATTCACAGCCTAATTTCCAGAAACTGGGAATTTCCTTCTATGGAAAAAAGGTATTTGCAGATGTTATAAAGGATTTTGGGATGAAGAGTTTAATCGGGTGGGCCCTAAATCCACTGACCAGTGTCCTAACAAGAGAGGAGAAAGCCACTGAAGCCTAGAGGCAGGGATCAGAATGAGGCCAAAATACTTTGGCCAACTGATGAGAAGAGCCAGCTCATTGGAAAAGACCCTGGTGCTGGGAAAGATTGAAGGCAGGAAGAGAAGGGGACAACAGAGGATGAAATGGTTGGATGGCATTATCAGTTCAATGCTCATGAATTTGAGAAAACTCTGGGAGTTAGTGAAGGATGGGGAAGCCTATCTTACAGCGGTCCATAGGGTCGGAAAGAGCTGGACATCACTGAGTGACTGAACAATAACAAAGAAACACGAGAGATCCCCCTGGTCATGGGAAGGAGGCCCAGAGAGGTCAAGAACCCCAGCCCCTGCCACCAGGCCCTATAGGGATTCAGAGGGTCAGGGCCTGGTCTCCAGGGGGCCAGTCCCTGTCCTTTTGTACCACACTCTCTATCCTAGTCCCTGAAGGGCCTTCCAGTGACCTCACTTCCTGAAGAAATGTTTAAGTTCTGTGCATTCCAAAACGTACATCCCGTCCTGATGCTGGAGTTTCTTCCCCTATTCCTGAGCGGGAACACTGCCCAGGGTCTCTGGTTTCCTGGGAGACCAAGTGCACAGAGCTATGAGGATCCTCCCACCTGTGACTGTGCCCTGGACTCCTGACTCGGGGGTGGGCTGGGGAGGGGGCCTCTGTCTACCGCCAAAGGCAGACAGGGTGTAGGTGGAAGCAGGCACCGTCCTGTCCTCGTCACTGTGCAACATGTAGGAAGTTCCACACCTTCTCTGGGCTTTGCCTTTCCCATCTGCCAAAGGGGCAGAGTTAAATTGTCACCTGCCTCAGCTGAAAGATTCAAAGTGAAAGTCTCTCAGACGTGTCCAACTCTTTGCAACCCTGTGGACTGTAGCTTGCCAGGCTCCTCTGCCCATGGAATTCTCCAGGCCAGAATACTGGAGTGGGTAGCCTATCCTTTCTCCAGGGATCTTCCCAACCCAGGGATTGAACCTAGGTCTCCTGAATTGCAGGTAGACTCTTTACCAGCTGAACTGCCAGGGAAACCCAACCTGCCTCAAGGTCAATATGAAATGAGGGTTTAGGGGATTGTACCTGAGCAGGTCTCTAAGGTCCCTCAGGCCCTCAGCATTCCATGTGATTAGGAGTCACTTGATAACAGCAATGCATGCCTGCACCCTCAGTTGTGTCTGACTCTTTGCGACCCCATGGACTGTAGCACGCCAGGCTCCTTTGTCCATGGGATTCTCCAGGTAAGAATACTGGAGTGGGTTGCCATTTCCTGCACCAAGGGACCTTCCCAACTCAGGGACTGAAACCTCCCCGCTCCGTCTCCTGCATTGGCAGGTGGATTCTTTACCATTGAGCCATCAGGGCAGCCCCAGGCAGGAAAGGCAGGAAATGTTTAAGCAGCTAATGCATGTGTAGTAGGGCCCCTAAACCACGTGATCTTAAAGCCCTGGGCAAATGAGAGTTAATCTCTCCAGCCCTTATTTTCCTTATCTGCAAAATGGAGATACTAGCACTGCAGCCCAGGGTCACCATGAGGATTGAATAGAAGAATGGAAGTAAAGCTCAGAGCACAGAGGTCTGAGTGGATTAAGTGCCCCAATGATTAATCCCAAGGGGATTCACAGAGCCTAGTGCCTGGTATATAGTAGATACATAACAAACTCTTAAATCCCCTAGTGAGAGCCATAGGCCAGGGCTGACTCATCCTGAAGTCTACAGCATTTAGTGGAAGGTCAGGCCTGAAGGTCACACAAAGGAATGAAGGAGGACATGTGGCCAGAGGATCACCCAGAAATTGGGAAGAGGATATATTTCTAAGAGCCACCGTGGAGTGGAAAGGGTTTGGCATCACGCAGTCCTGGGTTTAAATCCTAGCTTTGCCAGGCACGAGCTGTGTGACCCCAAGGAAGTTACTTAGCCTCTCTGAGTGTCAATTCCTCCTCTGTATGAGAATGAGTAATGCCCACCCCTCAGGAGGCCCGAGAGAAATCAGATGTGCTGAGGGCACCTGGCACAGAGAGACCTTTCAACATGCAAGAGTAACTTCCGTGTCCTCTCTGCTCTCCTATCTACAAAATTGACAATGAAGGGCCACTGGCAGATTGCAAGAACCAGGGAAATCTCCCTGGAGGAGGTGGGCTTGCCCAGGCTCTGATGAGGCCAGGAGAGGCTGAGTGTTGGATGGCAAAACTCCTGTCCTTCTCCAGAGGGCATCTCCGTGTCACCGTGCATGGGGACAGACGGCTACCCCATCAGGGTGCCTCTAAAAATAACCTCCCATCTTGCTCCCAGCGTTGGCACACACTCAGGGCTTCCTCCTGGCACTGGCGGTGCCCTGGCCGGGTTCTGCTCATGGCTCAGTCTCCGTGCAGGACTTCTGCATACCAGGACCAGCGGGACGAGAGGCATGGGGGGAGGAGGGGCGCTTCTCAGAGCAGCGAGCCCCTGGGCATTGAGGGCACAGTGGGATCTGGACCAAGCCCAAGGGTCTTCTGCTGGTTGAATTCTAACCTTAGACCTGAGTATCAGGGACAATCATAGGGGGAGACTCCTGAGTGGTCTCATGGGGGTCTGCCAGCAACCTCTGGCCTCCCTGCCCACCCAGGCCTCTCTGTCTGGCCAAGCAGAGGCAGATCTGCAGGAGAGATTAGCATTTACAGGTGCTTCCCACCCTCCGTCTCCCCTGGCCCTTGACACCTGCCCAGTCACTTGGGAGAGGGGGGCTGTGCCTTAAAGTGTCTTTCTAAGGTGCTGACGCACAACAGGCGGTTGGGGAAGACACATGCTGAGTGAGTGGATGAACGCAGGTTTTGTCTTAGGGAGGGCCAGTGCAAATTCAGACCCAAATTCTTACCAGCCTTGGGACTTAGGTAAGTGACTTCATCTCTCTGAAATCTATTTTCCTCATTAAAAAGTAGACACAGTCCTAGTCCCCACTTCTAGGTGAAACCCTGTCTACCCCTATCTCTTTAGGCTCATTTGGGAGGCTGCAAGTTGGTGGGGAAAGGCAGAGCAACCCCTAAGGATTCCTAAGGCACCAACTGAAAAAGTGAAAGTGTTGGTTGATTAGTCATATCAGACTCTTTGTAACCCCATGGGGTGTAGCCCTCCAGGCTCCTCTGTCCATGGAATTCTCCAGGCAAGAATAATGGAATGGGTTGTCAGTTCCTTCTCTGAGATGTCTTCCCAATCCAGGGATCGAACCTGCATCTCCTGCATTGACAGGTGGATTCTTTACCACCGAGCCAGCAGGGAAGAGGTCACTTAACCCCAGGGGGCATCCGTTGCTGTGTGAGGTTGGGAAAACACGGTGGGGGTGGGGGACTCTGGAGGGCTCTCTCAGGGAGTCATGAGAACAGGAAGTGAGGTCACACTCTGAGAGCATTCAGCAGAGTCAGGGCACATAGTGATGATGCTGACTGTGTGGACGCCGCAGGGATGTTGTGAGCTACAGCCGTGAACATCAGCGCGCAGAAACCAGCGCCTAGGTGTGCTCGATTCACTAGTCCAACAAGTCTGTATTGAGGAGCACGGATTCAGCGGCACGGGAAGCCCTTGCCCTCTGGAGGGGGCCGCGAGTGGGCCCTGCAGGCCTGTTTTCCGCAGCATCTGCTCCCTCGCCAGCCCTGAGGCGCAGCCCTGCCCTGCAGGCTGAGTTTGGAGCCCTTGATGAGGGCATCGGAAACGTCGAAGGAGGGAAAGGAAAAAGTGAAGCCAGTAATTAGCTGCTGAGAAGGCTGGGAACATCTCTCCCCTGCTCCTCCTGGGGCTCAGGCTGATGAGGAACCAGCCCTGGGGGCCCGGCCCGACTCACTCTCTCCTTTCATTAATGCAGTTTCCACTCGCTGTTTCCACCCTGGGGTTTCTGTGCTGGGCTGCCAGCCTCCCCTGAGGGAGACCAGGTGGTGTGATGGAAACGGCATGACTTGGAGGGCGGAAGGTCTGGATTCAAATTCCAGTTCTGACATCGACCAAAGGCGTCTTCTTGGGCAAGTCATTTAGCCCCCTGGGGCCCTTGCTACCTCATTTGCGACAGGGGGTAACCACAGATCCCTTGAGGAGTTGTTGTGTCAATCCAGAGGGGGGTGTTTACATCATTAAGCATTAAAGTCCATGGGATTCTCCAGGCCAGAATACTGGAGTGGGTAGCCATTCCCTTCTCCAGGGGACCTTCCCAACCCAGGGATCAAACCCTGGTCTCCCAGACTGCAGGCAGATTCTTTGCCAGCTGAACCACAGGGTAGCTCAGTTGGTAAAGAATCTGCCTGCAATGCAGGAGACCCCAGTTTGATTCCTGGGTCAGGAAGATCTGAAAGGATAGGCTACCCACTCCAGTATTCTTGGGCCTCCCTTGTGGCTCAGCTGGTAAGGAATCCTCCTGCAATGTGGGAGACCTGGGTTCGATCCCTGGGTTGGGAAGATCCCCTGGAGAAGGGAGTGGTTACCCACTCCAGTATTCTGGCCTGGAGAATTCCATGGACTGTATAGTCCATGGGGTTGCAAAGAGTTGGACACAACTGAGCGACTTTCACTTCACTTTATATTGTACCAGGCATCTGTTGGAAAATCTCAGGTTTGTTTCCTGTCAGCCTGGTGCTCAGCCTATCAGGAAAGGAAAGAAGGAGGGTTATCTTTAAGGAGATCGAAAGAGAGGGGATGCTGGCCAAACAGGAACAAAGGTCCAAGAGAAAGATGAAAGAGAGAGAAACTAGAAGATGGTGGAAGAGCTCCGTTATAAGATGAGCCTTGGGACTCTGCTTGCTGGCATCTGGCCCACCCTCCTTCCTGTATGTTCTGGTTACAGGAGGCCTCAGAGAGGGGCTGGCCCTGCCACCATCATCCCTCCCACCTCATCCCAAAGAAGGCTGGATAACTGAACCCCAGGGGGTCTGCTCTGCCCCATTCTTGAGGCTGGGGAATGGCTCCAAGGAAGATAGCCATTGCTGCATCAGCAGCAGGACAGAAAGACCAGGGGGGCTGGAAGGACAAGCCTGGACTAGGAATTAGGAGACTGGATAAGGGCTAGTTCTTTCTCTGGGTCGTGGTTACTTCATCTGGTAAAAGTAGATCCAATGGCATCTATTTCCAGGGCTGCCATGTAAGCATACACATTATACAGTGCTTGAGGGGTCCTCCCCCTGGATGTTCTTTCTGGGGCTTCTGGTTCAGCTCTTCTCTCTGAGTGACTGAGGATGTGAGAGGCAGAAGATGGGCATATTTCTGCCACAGTCCCCAGGAGCCCTGACTGGGTGAGTGACCATGAGCCTGGGAATTTCCTTTCTTTAGGGAGAACAGAAGGAAACACTCTGTGCCAGGCACCACTCTAGGCACTTCACATGTTTTTCTAGTAACTCAAGTGTCATAGGTAATTATATTATCACTATCACCCCCATTTCACAGAGGGAGAAACCGAGGCACAAAGAGCTGAAGTGACTTGTCTGAGGTCACACGGCTAGGAAAGGGAAGAGCTGGGGTTTGAAGGCAGGCTGTCTGCCTCCAGAGACCACACTCTTATCCACTCCTCTGGATTGCCTCTTGTGAGGCACACCAAGAATACTCACAGTGTGGCTCTGGAATAAGATTGTGTATCAGTCAGCTATTGCTGCATAACAAGCACCTCTAAAAACGAAGTGGCTTTTTTCTCCCAGTTCTTCTGGGCTTACACACTCAGTTTCATTTTGCTGGAGCATCAGCTAGAGGATCTGCAGTTCCAGAAGGTTCACCACGGCCTTCTTCACGTGTCTGATGCAGGCTGTTTGCTGGAGTGCCTTGGTTCTCCTCCACATGTCCTTCATCCTCCAATAGGATAAATCAGCAGTCTCTGAGCAGCATTCCAAAGGGCAAGAGTAGAAGCCATAAGGTCTTCTGAAGCCCAGGCTATAGAACTTGTATAGTATCTCTTCTGCCACATTCTTTTTTTTTTTTTTTTTTTTTTGAGTACTTATTACCTTTATTTTAATTAATTTCTTTACCTATACATTTATAAATACATTTAATTTTAATAATGGATATGTTTAATAACGTACTCAATCAGCAAAATTCCTGAAAACTTATCGATTGCCTTCTGCCACATTCTGTTGGTCACACGGAGTCCAGATTCAAGATCCCATCTCCCATTTATTTGCTTGTGACTGTGCTGGGTCTTCACTGATGCATGCGGGCTTTCTCCAGTTGCAGCAAGCAGGGGCTCTTCTTAGTTTTAGTGAGGGGGTTCTCATTGTGGTGACTTCTGTTGCTATGGAGCACAGGCTCTAGGCACTTGTGTAGGGGTTCAGTTCTTGTAGCTCTCGAGCTCTGAAGTGTGGGCTCTATAGTTTGGTGCATGGGCTTAGTTGCCCCGCAGCATGTGGGATCTTCCCAGACCAGGATCAAACCCATGTCTCCAGCATTGGCAGGTGGATTCTTAACCACTGGACCACCAGGGAAGTCCCAAGACCCCATCTCTTGCTGAGAAGAGCCTCAAAGACTTTATGGACATTTAATCTGTCAGACCATACCTGGGTTCAACCATTCAGACACTTACTAGTTACAAAGATGGGGTGTTTTTTTTTTTTTTTTTTATATCTGTCTGAATCTTCATTTCTTTCCCCAGAAAATGGGACAGTGGTAATCCCTTCTTGTCAAGTGTTATGATAACTACGTGAAAAAATGCCCTGAAATGTTTGCGCAGTGCCTGATACAAAAGACTGCTCTTACTGATCCTTGAACTTGGAGCAGGAAAGGACTTTGTGGAAACTCTGGGAGTCCTGGTGTCCTGCCCAAGGGAACTGATGACAGAGCCATGACAGTCATCTGGGTCTCCTGACTCCCAGTCCAGTGCTCTTTCCATCACACAAGCTGTAGCTCTTAGACTAAAGCAGAGAAGGCATAGATTCCAGTCCAAGGACAGCAAATTGCTTTTCTCACACTTTCTGGATAGGGTTGATTGGTAGTGGCGGCCTTGAGTCCTGCACCAAGAAAGCCTGTTAAGGCCGGTCCCCACTCAGTAGCAAGGAAAGCCAGGATCATCACTGACGATGGCCCCAGGTGAGGGATGGGGAGTAGCTGCCCATTGTCAATTACTCGTCACCCCTCTCTGGCCTTAGGTTTGGCCTCATCTTCCCTGACACTGAGAACAAAGTGAATCATGATGTGCTCTGGGTCTTTCATTTCACAGAAGCAGACACAAGGTCCAGAGTGGTCAAGAAACTAACCCGAGGTCACACAGCAGGACCATTCTCTCATTAGTGACTCTCCCGTGTTTCCCTTCTTCCCACATCCTTGGGAAGTCTGGACAGGTTTGCGTCTGGCTCCTTCTGCCTGAGTTTTCAATCTCCAGCCCAGAGAGGATGTGATCCAGGGCTTCCTGCTCAGACCTCAGGGGTCCTGCCAGATGCAAGGCAGGCTGCGTCAGGCAGAAGGCTTCTCAGCTCTTTGTTTGGATTCAGATAAGGGCATTTTCAAGTTTCTTGAGATCACCTCGGAGGCCAGCCAATTCTATTTTCACCCGAGGATCCATCATCTCTTTCTCTGGTCTTGTGCACACGTCAGCTGGCGTGGACTCAGATGGGGCAGGCACACAATTAGGAGTGGTGGAGGTGGGGCGTTGGTTATTTAGGCGCTGAGGGCTAGCAGGTTTAGAACTCCCTTTCTGAGGCAAAGACATGACCCAAATCTTCCCACCGCCGGGCCAACTCCTTCTCGTGTATCTGCCGGGGCTGACACTCAGACAACGTCTGCACACAGGGCCCAACCATTAAGGAATTCATTAATCAGGATCCTGTTTACAGCTCTCTGGCAAGCGATCATAATTTACTGGCTCACGCCAGACCCTGGGCCTTCCTGCAAACTGCTGTGACATTTGGTGAAAATATCAGCCAGGGACGGGGCCAGGCCGGGAGGTGTGTGTGTGTAATTCAGGCTGACTTGTGAAATGCAGGCATGATGTGGGTCACAGGCATTGGGGAGGGCTAGAAGACAGCCTGTCACTGGCTCGAGGTGTCACCTTGGACCAGTCACTTCTCTGTCATCTCACAGCTGCTTCCTGAGAGGTTTGGAGTAGTCAAATGGCAAAATCTGTCAGCCCACACACATGTCCGTGTGGCCTGCACAGAATGAGCCTGTATTGTATTAAAAACAAAAAAATCCCTCGCCAACACTTACAAACTACAGATTCTCAAAACCGAATTTCTAGTATGACAGTGGGCATGCATTCCTCCCTGGTGATGATGACCTGGGAGAGCTGAGTAGTGCCTGCTGTCTCTACATGGGTCTGAGGTTTGTGGTTTGCCAAGGTTAACACCAATCCCTGATACTAGGCGTGGGCCCAGGACCTCCATGCAAAGTTGTGCAGGTTGCACAAATTATGCAGCTTGCACTACAAAAATCACCCTGCTGTGAGGCTAAATGGGGACTGCATTTCTAGAACAGGCTTGCCGTGCCATGGGTGCTGGCGTGGGGCTCTGTTTGGCTGGAGGAAAGGATATGTTTTTATAATTCTCATCAAGAATTGTATTCTATTGTTTGGGCCAGTATTTGCCTTCTATAAAGATTGAGGGTGGGGCTTCCTCAGAGGCAGGGTCAGGGCATAGGCTGTCAGGCAGGATAACTGCTTGTGACCTTAAGAAAGTCTCTTCCTGTCTCTGGGCCACAGTTTCCTCTTTTGAAAAATGAAAGGATTAACTAGGTGATCTCGAAGGCCCTTTGGCTATGGCAGAATACCATGCACAAAAGCAAAAGAAGCCACAGATGCAGCCAGGGGAAGGGTGAACTGTGTTGAATGCCTTAGCACTGGGGAAGAGGTTAGGGAGGCCAGGAGGGGTGGGGGAAGGGAGGGCTGAGGACACAGCACAGATTTGGTACAGACCTGTCCCCAGCTTCATCTTATGATACTCCACGAGGCAAACTCTGGCTTACAGGGGGGGCCCTGGGGCTACAGCTACCTCTTTATCCCCAGACATAAGGTCACACATCAAGTTCTTGGCAGGGGTGGATCTAGAACTGAGCCCCCTGTAGGCTCTAGGATTGTGCTTCTACCACACACTTCCCATCCAGGCACCCTGAAAGTGGGTGTGTTTCCCTTTGTGAAAGTGAAAATGTTAGTCACTCAGTCGTGTCTGACTCTTTGCGACCCCATGGACTGTAGTCTGCCAGGCTCCTCTGTCCATGGAATTCTCCAGACAAGAATCCTGGAGTGGGTTTCCATTTCTTCCTCCAAGGGATCTTCCTGACCCAGGGATCGAACCTAGGTCTCCTTCATTGCAGGTGGATTCTTTACTGTCTGAGCCACTAGGGAAGCCGGGCACCCTACCCTGGGCCCTATACTCGTCAAGGGTGTGGATGGAATGCGAGAGACCCTAGGTGTTGAAATGTGGAAACCAGGCTGGGAGAAAGGGGAGGCATTCTAGGCTGAGAGATGACAAGCTCAGTCACCAGCATTGTGGAGGGGTAGCCCACTGGTTCTTTTTGCCTCCTCCATCATCTCTCCCTGGGCTTAGAACCTTTTTACATTATCCCTCCTCTGTTGGCCTGGTTCTGTCTGTTCTCACTACCGCTTCCCCTGTTCTGGCTCTGACATTCTCCAGACCAGGAGCTGGCAATCTAGAGCTCCTAGGCCAATGACTGCTTATTTTTGTAGTTTTATTAGAACACAGTCACACTTGTTTGTGTACATGTTGGCCATGGCTGTTTTTGTGCTACAGGAGCAGAATCAAGTGGGCCCAACAGAGATTGTAGGTATGGCCCCCGATGTTGAAAAAATTTACTACCTAGCCTTTCACAGAAAAAGTTTGCCAATCCCTAGCCTAGATCTATCAGTGCCTGTAAAACTGGAGTCCTGATAAAATGATCAGCTTATTTTCCTTATTTTATAAATGAGGCAAATGAGGCACAGAGAGGTTAAGCAACTGGCCCAACATCACACAGCTAATGAGAAACAGAGCCAACCCTTGAACACAGAGAGGCTGACTCAAGAGTCAGTGCACCCTTCCCGAGGAAGGTCACTCTGCCAAGGTGAGAAACAGAAACCAATGCCCCAGCGTACAGGTCAGAAGGTGGGCATTTTATGGCTCTGCATTGGCCATTTTCTTCCAAGCCACTTCTTTTCCCAGAATATAATGGACAACATATTTTTGGTTGAACTGTTGGAAAAAGGCTTGTATAGAAGTGCCTATATAATTACTTTCTTTTTCTAAACCTTGGAAGCAGAACCATGAGCTAGTACTTGTCTGCTCGGCTTATCTACCATGTGGTCAGTTGCACATAGTGGAACCAATATTTGCAGTTGCTCTAGCCAAGGATAGAAAGGCTTGCTAAGTGACTGCCCAGTGTGTGAGATCGCAGGAGGAGTATTTAGCCAACCTAGGAGACTGAATGGGATATAAGCATTTCTGAAACATTTGCCCCACAGTGCAGGTCCTTATAGAGTAGCCTTTGTTTTGTGTTGACTGATTAACTGATTTCATTTCCTTAAAGCCCAAAATCTATTCTTTGAGATGAGTTCATAAGGAATACATTAAAAATTCGTATATACCGGGTTTCCCAGTGATCTCGTGGTTAAGAATCCACCTGCCAATGCAAGGGACATGAATCCGGTCCCTGATCTAGGAAGATCCCACATGCCTTGGAGCAATTAAGCCTGGGCACCACAACTACTAAAGCCTGCACACCCTAGACCCTATGCTCCCCAACAAGAGAAGCCACCGCAATGAGAAGCCCTTGCATCACAGCTAGAGAGTAGACCCATGATCTGCAACTAGAGAAAGCTCTTGAGCAGCAACAAAGACCCAGCACAGCCAAAAATAAATAATAAATCTTAAAAAATTTGCACTTACCTAATGATTTTTTAGTTTTTATGTAAAATAAATTTTTTACTTAATACTATGTAACCTTCTTACCATCAGGTTTTTTTCAGAATACTTGTATTGTTCATGTAAAACAGGTTGATGTACTGGATTGTTCAAGGCTGTTTTATATATAATGAATGTATTACTCCTCTTGAATTCTAGGGCTCCCTCATCCTGAACAATATGGAAACATGTCTGAAGAAAGAAAATACCCTGAAGAGCGGTTAATACCGCACACCCAGCTGACCTTTAAAATCAGCACCAGATACCTGAAGAAAGGCTGCACCTTTTCCAGGAAGTTGCTCTTTTTGATTGTGATGACTAAAGGCATGGCCATAAATCAGTGGCACCAACAGGGAAAACCCAGCCCTGTCTGGAACAATCACTTTTGTTTTCTTACTGAGCCAAACAGGTTCATGTCATTGACAATAGATTTAATTACTGTCAAATAGCAAGATGAATATCAGTCAAGGCATAGATTGGAAATATAAAAGCAAACTTGTAATTTGATCATCTTTGGGTGTTCTGGAATCATCCTGAAAAATCTGGCTCTCTGCACAATTGTTTGTTTCTGGTTTACCCAGAACTTATTCATACATTATGGCACAAAATGCACTAACCAAGAGTGGTGGCCGTGACCACCCCCAATTCACAGCTAAAGAAACTGAGGTCTGGGGAGTTAGGTGACCTCACACTGCCGTGCTGTCCACAAGCGGCTCATTCGGCGCCTCAAGTCTGCTCTTTAGATTGGTCCATCTCTTGGCCTGAACTTAAGAATAATTGTGCTTTTAAAATTTTGTTGGAGCGTAGTTGCTTTAAAATGGTGTGTCCGTTTCTAGTGTAGAGCAAAGTGAATCAGATATATACATACACACATAAACATATATCCCCTCTTTTTTAGACTACTCTCCCATTTAGGTCACCACAGATCACGGAGTAGAACTCCCAGGGCTCTACAGCAGGTTCTCGTTAGTCATCTATTCTCTACATAGTGGTGCACATTTGTGCCTATATGTCAATCCCAATCTCCCAATTCATCCCACCACCCCGCTTCCCCTCTTGGTGTCCACACATCTTTTTCTCTACATCTGTGTCTCTATTTCTGTTTTGCAAATAGGGTCATCTGCACTTCTCTTTGTTTTGTCTCCAGTTGTCATTCCCTCCAATAGAGTCAAATGAATACACAGCCCATGGACGATATGCCACATGGGCCCTTTTTAGGGGGTGGTCCGGTGGCGGGGGGTGCAGGAAGGGCCCTTCTCAGGAAGGCATCAGAGAGGATGAAGAATGATGATGGGTTTGGGAGCCAGAATGAGAATCTTATTCCAAATCCTAGCTCTGCCAATGGCTAACCAGGTAATCTTGTGGGTTATAGACTTTCTCTGTGCATACAGTATGGATATACCCATCCCATCACTACACTGGGGACTGTAGCTATTGGAAAGTTGAAATGACAAAATATACGTAAGGCTCCTGCCACTTAAGCCACTTAAGGACTGATTACTATGATCTAGGCCGGTTCATTTGCTCCCTTGCCCCCCAGAACAGAATCACACACCCTGTCCTTCACTTAATGACTAGAATTTGTTCCTGAAAACTCTGCTGCTAAATGAAAAGCTGTTAAATGAAAAACCCATTCCATAAATTTTAATTGGAAAAATTATGATGCCTTCCATCCCAACGCACTGTTTCAAGGCTGCCCCTTGGAGCAGCCTCTCCAAGGAAATGATCAAGGACTTTATGCTTCTAAAGGGCGCCACAGGTGATCCTAATACAGACCCAGAGGCCTGAGAACTCCTTCTCACCCCTTCTTTTCACCGCAGAAGAACCCAAATCTCCCTCTCTGCTCCCCCTCCCCAACCCCATGTCTGGGAATGGGCTTCAGTCAGAGGGTTACACTGAAATAGAGCTTTACCATCATGCACATTAGCTTTCTGAGCCGCATTTTACAGATAGAGAAATGCAGCAGGAGACCCACTCAAGGCCCCCCCCAGGGAATGAATGGCAACGCTCTGGGCTAAATTCCAGGCCCACCCTCCCTGAGGCTCTGAGCTCTCCAGCCTGACAAGGAGGAGTGTGGCCTCGCTAGTCCAGACTTTCCTGAAGTTAGACCCTGGGGTCTCAGATAATCATCTGCCAAGGATTAGAGTCTCCTGGCAGGGCCTGACCTTGCTGCATCTCCCACTTACACAGCCCAGCTCCCCAAGCATGTTGACATGGGGTCCAGCCCTCAGTTTCCTGTGAGATCTCCTGGTTAGTAAGTCCCAGGCCTTCTTGGTGTAAATGGGGAGACAGCGGGTCCCCCAGAAGCACTGGTGTGGTGAGGGGGGTGATTCAGGGCAGCTGGGTAAAAGCGAGGTCTCTCCTCCCCCAGCCGGGCACCTGCTGGGACATCAGAGGCAATGGGAACTTACAACATTGCTCCTGCTCAGAGGGGCGGTGCTGGTCTTGTGTATCAAAGAAGTGAGGGACACTCCTGTCCCCGCAGGGCCTACGGTCTCCCTGGGGAGACTAGAACATGAGCTGGAAAGGGGATGGAGTGTGATTGTGTGTATGGGTGCAGAAAGTGCCTGTGTGAGTCCAGCTGTGAGGCAGAAGGGGAAAGACTAGGGAGAAGGAGAGAAAGAGAGGGAGGGGGAAGGGGAGAGGGGGAGGAGGAGGAAGAGAGGAGGGAGGAGGGGGGTAGAGGAAGAGGAGGCAAAAAATGCAGGGAGCCAGAGCTGGCGGCATCCCCTGTCTTTATGCTCTGGTTTTCCGGGTGGCTGGATGCAGGGTCAGGAATATTCATCCAGGCCAGGGCTCCTAGAGGCAGCAGAGCCCAGAGGGGCCCAGCAGGTGTGCCAGAGCCAGGTGGGCCAGCTGCCAAGTCGGAGAGGAACCTGGCTCCCTAGAGAGGCTTTTTCCAAGGTCTGGGCTTCCACGTAGCTCCAGCTAATCACCGCCAAGTGGAATGAGGGCTCCATGAGGCCAGATTTCCCAATTTTCCAGTCCAGAGCTGGATTTCTGTAAATATTTCCATTTTTTAAAGCCTCACTCAGGCCAAATGACGTGTTCCCCTGGGCCAGATCCAGCTGGGTCAGTGTCTGACCTGGTCAGTTTGCTCCGAAAAGAGTATGACCTTTGGGGTCAGGTGAGCTGAGTTTGCATCTCAGCTGCCTGGAGGGTCCAGGACAAGAGATTTAATCTCTGAGCCTGTTTTCTTATCTTCAAGATGTGGATCAGAATGGCCATCTCATAGGGTGGTGGTGGGATTAAAGATAGCCCTTGCTAGAATCTTCCTCTAGGGAACTAGCACACAGTAAGTGATCAACCATTATCAGGCCCTTTTATCTGCCGCCTGCTCTCCCCAGGCCAGATTTCTTAGACTCACCCTCTTTGACATCTTTCTTCTTAGAAGATGTCTTAGAAGACAAGGATACTCTGTTACTTTGGCTCTGGGATTGACTGGATTGGAGCTTACTGGCCTGCTGGGTTTGAGGACAAGGCTGTCTTCCCCAAAGGGAAGGAAAAAAGTATGAGACACATCGTGCAAGTATCCCACCTCCCCACTCTGTCTGAAACTGATGCTCAGAGGAAGGGAAGGGCTTGCCAAGGCCACCTGGCAAGTTAGTGGCAGAACTAAGTTTAGATGGGCAGTTTCGCAGCTTCTAGCACCGGGTGCTCTGTACCCCTTCTCTCAGCTACGGAGGGGTCTCCAGAATTAGGGGGAGTTCAGGGAGGGCCCAGTTTCTCTCCCAGAATCTGCCTGCAATGCAGGAGGCCTGGGTTCAATCCCTGGGTTGGGAAGATCCCCTGAAGAAGGGAATGGCAATCCACTCCGATATGTTTGCCTAGAGAATTCCATGGACAGAGGAGCCTAATGGGTCACAGTCCATGGGGTCACAAAGAGTCTGACACGGCTGAGCGACTAATACACACACACAAGCAAGCCGGAGCTGGGCAGGGCAGCACATGGGCAGGGGCCAGCCTGAGTCACTGCTGGCCCCTGCCCTCCCGGCCTTGTGTGTTTCCATCCTGACATTTTGCATCATCACTTCTGCGGGCACATTCTTTCCCTCCATCTCCTCAGCTGGAGTGTACGCTAGTTCAGAGCGAGGACCTTGCCTTAATTAGCCAGCTCAGTACTTCCTAGGACAAACCAAGCACCTGAGACTTAGTGGATGTGCTTTGAAAGCTGAATGAGGAACTTCCCTGGTGGTCCAGTGGATAAGAATACAGCTGTCAATGCAGGGGACACAGATTCCATCCCTGCTTTGGAAAGATTCCACATGCCATGGGGCAACTAAGCCCGTGAGCTGAAACTACTGAAGCCCATGCACCCTAGGGCCCATGCTCTGCAACAGAGAAGCCCGAGAACCCCTACTACAGAATAGACCCTGCTTGCTGCAACTAGAGAAAGCCCGTACTTAGCAACGAAGACGCAGCACAACCACAAATAAAATAAATTAATGGATTAAATAAATAAAAATTTAAAAAATAAAGAAAGCTGGCTGAGCGGAATCAAGTGGAGAAAGAGGAACTGACCTTCTGTCTACCAAAGTAGCTAAAACAATTTTAAAACAATACCACCAAATGCTGGAAAGACAGCAGTGAGAATGATACACTCAACCATGGTGGGTAGCATCACTATTTCTTATTTTTAGGAAGCAATTGCACAACACATAAGACATACTTTACAAGTGCTTATGCCTCTTGACCTAGTAATTCTGCTTCTGGGAATATGCAGATGACTTCTGTTTCCTTTCCTCTCTCTGGCTCCACTTTCTGAAGAACCTTTTCCTTTTTTTCTCCCTCTGTGAATAAGAAGAGAGAATTCTTGAAGCACTTTTGCTGTTCTTGTCCAAGCTTCTTTTAAAGGAACATTAACTTATGAGCAAGTTGGGCACTTTTAAGCCCTTTAACATTGGAAACACATGACGGCAGCTCTGTTGTCCTAGAAGCCACACTGGGCCAGCAGGGCTGTTGTTGTTCTGGGGCTGCCCTTGTGCTCATGGAGGGGTTAGCCGCATTTGCTTACGTCACCTCCCTGCCACTCCCTCTCTCTACCCTCCCTTCTGTCTTGTGAAATTTCCTAGCAGATGAGAGCCTGGAAGGAATCAGCTGAAAGGGGCCCAAGATGGATTCACTCCTTAGGGAACTGGTTTCCAGGGATGGCTGTCTGGGATGGAGAGAGGTAGACTGTGTAAGTATCAGGGCCCTGCAGGAGGCAGGTATAGCTAGAAGGACCAGAAGTATATTTGCAAATGGTTCCATAGGGCACTGGAATAAAGCCTGCCCTGAAATAGACTTGCTAGCCAGACAAGAACCCAGTGAGGGATCCAAAGAGTAGTTCAAAAGATTTCTGTCCAGCATCCTATTGTCATCTGAGATCCTTTTGTGGCGCTCAGGACAGCTTCTGGTCAGACTGTGTCTTGCAAACAAACAAACAAACACGCTTCTTAGACCCAAAGGAATGTTTTTGTGGGGCCAGATTTTACATTGACGCAGTCTGGGGGCTCTCCAGTTCCACATCCTACGCTTGATGAAAGCCTGTCTCCTCTCTCCACAAGGACACTGCTCAGATGCATTTACATATAGGGGTACTTATTTCTTTCTGCTTCTTACTTTTCATAAAATGCTATTTCTTTTTCTAAGTACATCTAGTGCTTGCTTCCGATTGCTACAGAGTCTTCTAAAATATACACCGATCACATTCTCCTTAACTTTTCTCAAAGTTAAGGTGACCTAAGTGCCCCATACTACAGACGTTGCTGTGATGGACGCCCTTGTATGTGTACCTTGTGGATTCCTTGTTCGGCTACCACAGAGATGCAGAATCTCTGCCCTCCCCGAGAAATTTACCCATTTGCACGTTGGTACTGGAGAGAATCTCACAGATGGCTTCCAGGTGAGAAGTCTAGGGTCTGAGAATGGAAATGACTTGCCTCTAGTTATCTACCTAATCGGTAGCAGAACCAGAGTTACAGTCTTAGTGTACCTGCTCTTCCTTCCAAGTTCGGAAAATTATAGAAGTGGCAACCAGGTGAAGGGGGAAACCAGGGTATGCACGGATTCCAGGGCAAGGCAGGATCTCAGCTGGATGGCAGGAGGGGGCACGCATGAAAGTCATTTTCCATCCAGCTTCCACTGTCTTATGAAGAAAATGGGAATCTGGCTGATGTTGCCTGTTTGTTGAAGGCAAGGAAGTGTGTATATGGCTTCTGTCTTTCTTTCTGAAAAGACAGTAGTGGCAGCAGCAATGTTGTCTCTACAGAGAAGAGCAAAAAGCATGGAGCAGGGGCAGAAGGAAGACAGCGAGGAACAGTCAAGCAAAGCCAGCTGTCCTCTGAGCAGCGAGCATGGTTTCCGATCCATGTGTTACAGCCCCACCTTGAAGCCAAAATTGATTGCGTGTGAGTGACGGCTCAGAAGGGTGTCTCCTAGACTATTGTGTCACCAGGAGAGTTGTAGTGAAAATAATCACACAAACCATAGAGGACTCTGAACTTGTCCAAGGGCCTTATCCCTTATCACTTGATTTCAGGCCAGGGTGTAATCCTACATGCTTTAAAAAAAATCATAAAGAGATTATGTGCTTATAGTTAAAAATCTGAAAAATAGGCACAATGATAAATATAATAATCCACAGTCCTTAAAGTATTTGTTTTGCACTAAATATTAGAATATCTGAATCCTACTATACAACAAATGTGTTTTTTCACCTCATGCTTCATTGTCACATTTCCTTTTTACAACTTTGTGGCTCTCCTTTTTATGTTTCACTCTTGATGCCTCTACAAGTGAAGATCTGAATTTATTTAATTTTCTAAGTAGTTAATCAATTGCCCAGCACCAATGAGTAAATTTTCCTTTCTCTATTGATAGGACTTATCACTGGATCATCTACTGACTACTTATGTACCTAGCATGTTTATATCCTGAGGTCTGCCTTTAAAGATTTTTTTTTTCTTCCACTGGCCTATTTAGTGCTATTCTGAGATGATGACCATACCATTTTATAGTGATTATAAATTTGAATTACATTATAATTTTTATAGGGAAAGTTTCCTTCATTATACTTAATCCTCAAAACCTTCTTGACTAGACTTACCTTTTCATTTTCTCAGATGGAACTGAAAATAGAAGTTTAGAATAACTTGATTAAGGCCTAGATTCCATAGTTGTTTTCTTCTTTAATTGCATTAAACATACATCATTTGGGGGAAGAATGAGCATCATTACAGTAGCTGTCTTCTACTCTGGGAACATGCTGTATGAGAGCATTTAGTCAAATTTTTATATCTCTGAAATGTTTTCTCTGTTTCTTCATGTTATCCTGCACATTTATGGCTTCCCTGGTAGCCCAGCTGGTAAAGAATCGGCCTGAAGTGCTGGGGACCTGGGTTCGATCCCTGGGTTGGGAAGATCCCCTGGGGAAGGGAACAGCTGCCCACCCCAGTGTTCTGGCCTGGAGAATTCCATGGACTGTATAGTTCGTGGGGTCGAAAAGAGTCAGACATGACTGAGCGGCTTTCACTTTCAATTCACATTTACAATATTTTCAGCTGTTGTGAATGGGATCTTGCTTTCCAAATGTAATAAATAGTCCTGTTAGTTCTTGTTGGTACATATAAAATGTGATTTTATATATATATATATTTATTTATTTTGCATTTAGTTATTTATTACTAGCTCTAATAGATTTTACATTTGTTTGTTTATCTTTGGTTGCTCTGGGTCTTTGTTGCTACTCTCAGGCTTTATCTCGTTGCAGTGAGCTGTAGCTACTCTTCGCTGCAGTGTTCTGGCTTCTCACTGCGATGGCCTCTCTTGCTGCAGGGCACGGTCTGTAGCCAGGCAGGCTTCAGCAGTTGGGGTGCGTGGATTCAGTAGTTGTGGCTCATGGGCTTAGTTGCTCGTCTGCCTGTGGGATCTTCCTCAACCAGGGATTGAATCAGTGTCCCCTCCCTCAGCAGGCAGATTCTCATCCAGCGCACCATCAGGGAAGTCCCTAATAGGATTCTAGTTTTTTTTTTTTTTCCTTTGAGAAGTTTTTTAGGTAGGCAATTGTGCCATCTATTAATTGCATCTGCTCCTTTCCAATAGCTACACCTCATAGCTTTTCCTGTCTTACTGTATCTGTGAAGTCTCACTGACAGTATAAACAATGGGAGTGTTTCAAGAATCACTGTCTTTATTCTATTTTTTTTTTCTGTGCCATGTGACATGCTGGGGGTGGTGGAGAGGCACTTCCCAGGTGGCACTAGTGATAAAGAACCTGTCTGCCAATGCAGGAGACATGAGAGATGTGGGATCGATCCCTGGGTTGAGCAGATCCCCTGGACGAGGGCATGGCAACCCACTCCAGTATTCTTGCCTGGAGAATCCCCATGGACAGAGGAGCCTGGACCAGTCCATAGGGTCACAAGGTCAGACACGATTTAGCGACTGAATCACCATATCTTCATTTAACAGAATAGGAGACTGAGACTCAGAAAGGTTAAATCACTTGCTCAGAGTCACACCGTTGGTGAATTGCTAAAGTTGTTCAGTTGCTCAGTCGTATCCAACTCTTTGCAACTCCATGGACTGTAGCCCTCCAGGCTCCTCTGTCCATGGAATCTCCCAGGCAGGAATACTAGAGTGGGTTGCCATTTCCTTCTCCAGAGTATCTTTCCAACCCAGGGATCAAACCTGTGTTTCCTGCATTGGCAGGTGGGAAGCCCAAACTGCTAAGGAGATACACTTTTATCTCTTTAAATTATAGGATATTGTGGTCCTATCTCTCATAAGTGAGACCCATTCACAGTTTCTCAAGTGGCCAAGCTGTTTGATATCTGCCTGCCATTTATATGCAACTCCCTTTGTTCTGAAGAATCCTTTTTTTTTTTTAATCTGAAAAACTACATATTTTTCAAAACCCAGAGCAAATATCTGTTCCTCTGTGAGGCTTTCCTCCTTTAGGTTATTGTCACACCTAATATTTATATTACTATATTCTCATTTCATTTTGCAGTGGTACCATTTCCCCAAGTCCCAGCTGCCTCCCAGTGAGGCTTCACCCACCCCCAGTAAGAAGCTGTGTGGCCTGGCAGAAAGAGCCACTCTTTGGAGATGACTGGAGCCTAAATCTTAGCTCTGCCCAAACTGGCAACTGGTCTTTCTTCCGTGGGCCTCTCTTTCCTCTACTGTAAATAGGAATAACATCCCCACCCTCACAAGGCTGTTGGGAAAATCACATGAGGGTAAAACTGTTCACCCAGGACTCAGCACACAGTAAGTGCTCAATAAACATTGCTTTCCCTTCTCCACTCCTCTCCTCTGATGCCCTCTTACCTGTGAATGGACAGGACAGGGGGATTTCTCATACCTGTCTCTCCCCACTAGCACCAAGCACTAGCCAGACTAGCCTGAGTCTCCCTACAACCCTGTAGGTGAGGCAGGGGTTTGTGTGTACCCACTTTATAGACGGAGGAACTAAGACCCTGGGGAGGAAATGGCCTGCCCAAGGTCAGAGAGCTCAGTAGCTACAGAACTAGCCCCAAAACCCAAATTCCTTGATCTGATTTCAATTCTATGACGTTGTTTCTCTGGTCTCACAGCAGAGGAATGCCAGAACGGCATTCCTCAACCTGCTCCCTCTTGGAACCACATCAATATGGAGAATTTGAAAGGAAGTTCTAAGGTTAAAAACTCTTCCTTCATTTTGGTGTTTAATTATGTTGCGCTTACTTAGCATGAGGGGTTCATCACCAGGGGTCTCATGTCAACCAGTCCTGGAATTGAACCTGGTTCTGCCACCAGCTAGGGGATGAATATATAGTAATAAGTGATACAGTCAGGAGTTTTCCAAACTTAGCAATATAATCAGTAAGAACAAGGACAGTCACAGAAACACCAATAGTAGTTCTAGTCTTAAGATCTTAACAGGAAGTATTAGGTTGGCCAAAAGTTCATTTGAGCTTTTCTGTAACATCTTGCGCCCAGAAGAACCCACATTTATGTATTTATTTCTGGCTGTGCTGGGTCTTTGTTGCTACACGTAAAATTTCTCTAGTTACAGAGAGCGGGGGCTGCTCCCCAGTTACGGCACACAGGCTTCCCATTGCAGCGTCTTCTGTTATTGCAGAGCATGGGCTCTAGGGCGTGTGCTTCAGTAGTGTGGTGCATGGGTGTAGTTGCTCCTCAGCAGGCAGGATCTTCCCTGAGCAAGGATCGAACCCGCATCCCCAGCATTGGCAGGCAGTTTCTTAACCACTGGACCACCAAATGAACTTTTTGGCCAACCCAATATTTTTATTCCCATTTTACAGGTGAGGAGACCAAAGTACAAAGACAACAGGTAAACTGCCCCAATTTACAGCTATGGAAAATACAGGCTGCTGGATGCAGAAGCTGCTTTGATTTTTTTGAGGGAATGGCTAGAGTTCAGGGGAAGAGTCAAACCAGTGCCATTCCCAGCCCAGGAAGTCAGTACCCCACTCTGGCCTGTACTTCTGTGAGAACAGAAGAGACACCATGTGCATATTTCTGTTCACGCATGCATGAACCATCTCAGTTTCCCTGACTGCAGAGCCGAGGGCTCCAACGGCAGTGCTTCGTTTGGGCAATGGGAGGAGAGAAGTCAGACTGGGAGGGGAGGTGCCCCACACAGGCAGGGTCTGTTACCTCGGTGACCCCTATGACCGTGACCACGTGGACTGGAGTGTGAAACCCCATCTCAGCCACACATCTGAGGGTTTAGGGAGCTGGGGCGCAGCACCAATTCCTGTCAGCCTTTGAGTGACTGCTGCTCCCCTGGGACACTAATTGTTGACATCCCCAGTTTTTTCGTGCTTAGGCAGGGCTGGCTTCAGTGGCCATAAGAAGCCCATCTCCGAGGAATTCCGATGGTGGCGGATGGGAGCTGGCAGGGCTGCGTGCTGACAGTACCTGCCACATCAGTGGGTCTCCCACTGGAGGGGGTGTCAGCATCTCCAGGAGGGCTTGATAAAACCCAGATAAAACCCAGATTCCTGCCCAAGCCCCCCAAGATTTCCTCCTTCAGAAGGCCTAGCATGCAGCCTGAAAATGCACGTGTCTAACAAGTTCCCACGACTGGGCACCAAATAAAGTCCAAATGCTTCTGCCTGGTGTCCAAGGCACTCTGTCAGGTCCCCAGATACACTTACAATATTATCTCCCAAGGACCCCTACAAATATCCATGGCGATTTGCGCTGTTTCTGCAAACTGCTCTAGTATTTCTAGCTTCTACCCCTTTGCTTTCTCTGTTCCCTGAAGGGCTAGACTTTCTTTACCATTTTTGTCTGTTGAGATTATATTCATTCTTTAATTTCAGTGCCTTTCCTCCTCTCCATCGTCACAAACAGTTCCCTCTCTCTCGCCTTGCCTTTCTCTCATAACCCCTTATCTGCACCTCTCTAACTACACTAATGACTGACTACTTTGTATCTCAAGGAATTAAGTCCTTATCTTCTTAATAACAACCTCCAACCCCCTTTGTCAGAGAAAGTCTCTTGATTCTCAAAACCATCCTAGGAGATAGGGAAGTGGAAGGGTATTATCAGCTCTGTTTAGAAAATGAGGTTCAGAGAGGCCAGGGATCCAGCCCAAGGCCAGCTGTGCTTTATTTCAGGTCTTCCAGGTGGAAAGTCTGCATTCTGCTCTCACCGCTGTCTCCTCTCTCCTCCTGAGGACAAAGATGGGGAGTGCCTTCAAACAGTATTTGTTGTATGAATGGATGGGATGGGTTGGGATGGACTGGAATCCTTGAGCTGTTTCAGAGTAGGGTCTTACAGGAAAGCCCAGCCCCTGGCTGACAAAGTACCCTAAGTCCTTGGTGTCAGAGTACAACCGCCCCGCTTTCCCTTTAGAGGCCAGAAATTGCCAAGAATCTAAACTTGTCTTTGAGCCTGGACCACCCTGACCCAGATTATGCTTGATCTTGGACCAACATCTTCAATTCTGACACCAGTTCTGATGTGTGGGATTTCCCCCCACAACAAGCCATTCTGATACCAGGTAAATGTTTTACAGGTCAACTCAATTCTGATTCTATCTGCCTGGAGTTAGAGTTGAAACATACAGGTTAAATTCTCAGTCCTATGAAATTGCCCCCCTACTCAACTTTGGGTACCAATCACAAGTGCAGGTTGTCACCTGGACTACTGACCAACTGGCTATAAATCAGAGGTTTCTGTGACCCTGCTCCTTGGGTTCAATTAATTTGCTAGAGTTGCTCACAGAATTCAGGGTAACACTTTGCTTTCCAGCTAAGTTGCTTCAGTCATGTCCAGCTCTGCAACCCTATGGACTGTGGCCCACCAGGCTCCTCTGTCCACGGGATTCTCCAGTCAAGAATACTGGAGTGGGTCGCCATGCCCTCTCTGAGTAACACTTTACTTACTAGATTTTGTTGTTTAGTCACTATGTCATGTTCATCTCTTTCACCACCCCATGGACTGTAACCTGCCAGGATCCACTGTCCATGAGATTTCTCAGGAGTGGGTTGCCATTTCCTTCTTCAGGGGATCTTTTCAACCCAGGAATTGAACCTACATATCCTGCATTGGCAGGAGGATTCTTTACCACTGAGCCACCGGGGAAGCCCACTCACTAGACTGAAATGGTTAGAACTCAGAATGAAAGGCTAGAGCCCCAGAAGAGCCAGAGGGAAGTGATACACCAGGCAAGAAATGGGGAAAGTGTGTGGAGCTCTCTCCAAATCTCCATGTGTTCACCAACCCAGAAGCTCTCTGAAACCCTTCCTGTTGTGTTTTTATTGCATAAACTATTTTAATGCAATTATTTATGGAATTCTCCAGGCAAGTATACTGGAGTGGGTAACCATTCCCTTTTCCAGGGGATCTTCATGACCCAGGTATCGAACCTGGATCTCCCACATTGTAGGCAGATTCTTTACCATCTGAGTGACCAGGGAGGCCCCTCCTATAAACTACCATATTGTAAAGGTCCAGTGTTGGTTGGGTAGCCTTCTTCACCTTGTACACCAGTCAAAATACATATCATCTTACTACCTCATCTGTAAAATGGAGTCAATTTCTAGGTAATACAGGTTGTCACGAGAATTAAGTTGGTTAATGCAGATAAAGTACCTGTTATGATACCTGATACTTAGCATTCACATAATAAAAGACAGCAAAATATTATAGTTATCACTGCCCTCACTGAAATCCCAAGAGAAATTAAATTTAAGCAATTAAAAAAAAATACCTATCACCAGAGCAAGGGAAGAGAGAGATGGAGAAAGGATGTTTCTTTCTCCATTCTTGACCTGGAAGCCACAGTTCACGGGCCAGAAGTAGTCACACGGCCCCAGCCCTTTCCCAAGGGAGGCTGGGACAAGGAGGGGAACATATGGATCATCAGTGAGCACCTAACTACCCCTGCTAAAGTACTGATCTCCGTATGCCAGGGGAGACCAAAACCATTTGGAGACAGTACTGTCTTCTCAAGAAGGTCAACACAGGCAGGCCAGGCCAGATCTGCTCTGGGGTCTGATTAAGAAAGGAGTCATCCCAGGGTGGTGGTGGTGGGGGGCTTCTGAAGGAATCCTTCCTGAGAAACCCCGGGTCACAGATGGTGGTCATGTCCATGAAGAGCCCGCTGCAGAGGCAGCAGTAGAGCTGGGTAAGATGAGAGAGCGGGAGGCAGAGACGAGAAGCAGGGGGAGGTGATGGGGAGGAGTGGAGAAAGAAAGAGCCACGTGGAGCCCCATAGGCCTATCTCAGTGGGATGGGCTGGGGTGGGGTGGGGGGTGGTGCTAGAAGGCAGGCCCTCCCCGCCTCCCTGGAGCTCTGCAGAAGATCTCTGCCTCTGTGGTATCTCAAGGGCCGGGCCTGGGAGGCAGAACCTGACGGGGCCTGTTAGATGCATTACAGACCCAGTGCGGGAAGCTGTTTTGATTAAATTTGGGAGCATAATTGCAGGGTTTGTGCTGTGGTCTCATTATGGCTTTTTTAATCTTGTTAACCTCTCCTCCCCATTTCCCAACCCCCCTCCACTTCCTCCCACAACCGCAGGCTGTGACCTTAGAACAATACCAGGAATATTTTCCGTCTCTCTGTCGTGGCTTTCTCCTGCTCCCCTGATGGGATCTTGGAGGCAGGGCAGAGTGGGGAAGGAAGGGAAGCCCCGGATCGAGGATGTTATGTGGCGGAGGCGCCCGCAGGGCCTCTCAGCTCAGTTCCCACACGTTCAGCACAGCATTTGGTTTTCTGAGCAACACAAAGGCGACTCAGGCCTGATTTTCTCTCTAAGAAGCCCACAGTTCAGGTGGGGAGGCGGAAAGACCGGGGGACGTGACAGTGTGAGGGAGTGTAGAGAGGGCTCCTGGAGTTCAGGGCAATAGAGGACCAGGCAGCTTGGAAAGGTGAAGGTGGGGTGAGCGGGTGATGGTCCCCACTGTCCAGGTGGGGGAAGTGGAAAACAAGTGGCTTGCTTGGCATGGTGTCACTGCAGCACAGGGGCTGTATCAGTTAGGACAGGCTGGTCGGTGGTGCAGTAACAAATAAGCCCCAAAGACCTAACGCAAGAATGGGGGCTTCTTGTTTGTGGAACGTCTGTCCTGGGTTGGACACAGAAGGATGGCTGTGGGTGAGGGGAGGGAAAGATTAGGGAGATTTTTGTTTGTGCCCAGTGTGTGGGGGGGTGTGTGTGTGGGGCAGACTGGCACAGGAGGCCATCAGGGTGGGGTGAGGGGGGCTGCTGAATCTCCTGGCCTCAGCCTGCGATGACTGCAGTGGTGTGGCCAGGCACTTGGCTGTGAGCTCCCTGGCAGTTTTGAACACCAACCCCTACAGGGGGAGGGGGAAGGATTGTTGCCATGGGAACAGTGTGGGGGGTGGGGAATGATCATAATTAAGCAGACAGTTTCTGAGAGGCAGAGTACTGATTTGCAGGGTTAGAGAGCAGGCGCGGGTGGGAAGTGGGGAGGGGAGGGTCCTCATATGCAGTCTCTGTCCCTTCTGCTGTCACTCCCCATCTGGCACCTGTCTGGGTCCCTCATCTTCTCCTTGGTTTCCCTCCCACCTCATGACTCCCAGTCACCGTCTCCAGGGTCGACCTCTTTCCTGAGCTCCCCAAACTTCTCTCCCTGCTGTCTCCTCCAGCACCATACACTTCCAGCCAGCCAGACACCCCAGCAAGAAAGGTGGGCCCCACACCACTCCTACCTTTGTAATCTTGCCCCTTCCTGCCCCCAACCTTGCCATCAGTCACCAGTTCTGCCACTTCCACCGTCTACCTGTCTCTCGACTTTGCTTCCTCCCTTGAACCCTTCTCATCATCGCCTGGGCTCTCTCTCTCCCCTGGGCCAGTGCAGTCCCCTCTGTGCTGGTCTCAGCAGCTGCCCTTTACCCTCCCCCAACCCCTGCCTCCACCCCTCAATTCTTGACCCTGAGGCTGGAGTGGTTTATTTTCACAAATCTAGTCGTATGGCTTCCCTGCCTCTTGCCCCTCTCCAGCTCCCTACCATGCCACCCAAGGTCCTCCTCCCTGCTTCTTGCTTCTCTCACCTCTAAGCCCTTCAGTAAAATTCCTTGCACAGTCAAGATCTTCCTAACACATCATGCTCTCAGACGGCGCTGAGCCCCATGCATCTGTCTCTAGGGCACGTGCCACCTCTTTCAGGGAGCCGAGCTGGGTCTCCCCTTGGAAAGCCATCTCCTCATCCCTTAGCACTTTGCAGGAGTACCCGCTCTCTAGCCTGCGTTGCAGTGAGTCACGTCCATTGTTTTCTCTGTTCCATTAACTGCCGGCCCCTCCTCAAAAGCAGGACCTGCCTCATTCCGAGTCAGCGTCCCGGCCCAGACCCCGCATGGCTTCCTGAGGGAGGGTGTGATGTAGGTGGGCTGGCCTGGGTTCTCTGAGGTTGCTGGAGGGGAAGGGGTTAGGGCAGAGCCCGGGCAATGCAGCGAACGCGTGTTCTGTGGACTCGGAGATCTTTCCATCAGCGGGTGGAGAAGCCCCACGCAGAGAAGAACCAGGTGCCGGCCTGCCCGTGGAAGCACACGCCGGCAGTCCAGCTCACAGAGAGAGAGGAGGCTGAGCTCCCGAGGTGAGGTGAGGTGGGGTGAGGTGACGTGAGGTTTGGGAAAGGTGCTTTTCCCCCAGTGCCATCCTGGCAGAGCAGGGCAGGGTTTCAACAGCCATCTTGGGAAACGCTGGCCTCGAGGGCCGCCAGAGCATCAGGGACATTCCCCCAGGGTGCAGGGACAAGGGGAAGCCAAGACTTCAGAGTCTCCACCCTGCCACAGAGTATTCGGCCCGTCCCTGGCCTCCCCTGTCCTTTGAGGCCTCTGTCTCTACCCCTCGGCCCGTCACTCGCCTCAGCAGGGAGAGCCATCTTCCTGGCTTCGGCCCATGCACCTGGAGGCCTGTGCGCTGAGCCAGGCCTGACCCACCTCACGGCCTTTCCTCCAGGAAAATTCACTGAGCTCACCCATCTGCCCCCGCAGTGCTCCCGGGCAGCGTGTGGGGTCGAGCTGCTATGTCCGGGGGCCGCGTGGCTCTCTGCACATTTATGAAACTGAGCTGGGAGTGGCAGGACGAGCCCTGGAGTGGCGTCAGGGCACCTGGTCCCAGGCCCTGCTCTGCTGAAGTCCTGGGTAAGCTACCTCCCTCCTTTGCTTTCAGTCTCCCCATCGGTAGAGTGAAGGGCTTGCACCAGCAACATTGCTGAGCAGAGAAGCCCACTGCAGCCGCAGCCACTGGCCCCTGGGTGGTGAGAGCCTGTGGACCTGGTTATCCCAGAGAGGGTCACGAGCTCCATGGGCCCCTGGCCTGGTGGTTGGCAGAGCCTCTGTCCCCACCAGTGTCCCACATACAGAGTGGACTGGACCTCCCCAGGCCTGCAGATTTCCAGCCCCAAGGGACTGACTAGGAAAGAAGGACCAAAGGTCACCGGGGCTCTAGAGGCCAACAGCAGAGCAAAGGTTTGAGCCAACTGGCTTGCCTTTGCCAACCCAGGCCAGAGGGAGTGGGCAGAGAGCCCTGAGCAACTGGACCAACCAGAGAGGCCTTGAACTCCAGAGACAGGTAGGTCTGGTGCAGGCTGGGCCCCACCATGTATGTAGTTGTGTAAGCTTGGGTTGGTTGGTGAAACTCCACCAGGCTCAGATCCCCACCATAAAATGGGGAAGAACAATACAAGGCTGTTGTGAGCACGAAATGATGGTGTGTACTTGGAAGACCTTAGGTCTAGAGTCTGTGCCCAGCACAGGGTGGCTTCTCAAGGCGCCCATGTGCCCCCTCACCCCTATCTTCTCCAATCTTCATTGGACACATCTGCCAACCTGGCACCAGCAAGTTGGGTGAGGCTGTACATCAGGTCATCCACTCAGCCCCCCAGATGCTGGCTGGGCAAGCTGCAGTCCCAGCACTGTGCTGCACTCAGTCTTCTTGGGGGTCTGGTATGGTCCTTGAGGGTCTGGAGTGGTCCCCTCCTTTAACATGCTGACAGTATGCTAGAGAAACAGAACCGCACTCACAGCTACTCAGACCATCAGGAAATACAAATAGTGACCAGTGGAGAATTCTGAACTTGGTGGTCTCATGTGAGCCATAAGCATCAGATATGGGGTTTGTGGGGAACAGGGCTCAGTCTGGAGGGAAGTGATCAGAGCTGGGAAGAGGTGAGGCTGCAAGCCAGCTGAAGTGAGGGCAGCAGGGCTGGAGGGGACTGGAATGGGACAGACAGACCATGTGGGCAGACTGCTGAAGCCTGAGGATCTCCAGGACATGGTAAGGTGGGTTGCGGGCTGTCAGTGTGAGCATCTGTGGGTGAACCCTGGGATGATGGGTTCCAGGAGTCCAGATCTCAGAGCTGAGTTCCCCAGATTCAGGCCAGTGGAGGGTGATCTCCTTCTTCCAGTTAGTGGGTGGAAGCCTGATCTTTCAACTTTTGTAAGGATTGGCTGGGATAGAACAAAGCTCCTAGGGGTGACTGTGGTGACTGTACTGGGAGAGGCTGGGAGGATGGGCCAGGAACCCAAGGTGGGGGCTGCATGCATGTGCATGCTCAGTTGCTCAGTCGTGACAGACTCTTGCAACCCCACAGATTGTAGCCCACCAGGCTCTTGTGTCCATGGATTTCCCAGGCAAGAATACTAGAGTGGGTTGCCATTTTCTCCTCCAGCAGATCTTCCTGCCCCAGGGATGGAATCCATGTCTCCTGCATCTTCTGCATTGGCAGGTAGATTCTTTACCTCTGAGCCACCTGGGCTGTGTCCTGGACAAAAACCCAACTCCAGGTCCATCCAACACAGATCTACCCCTTGAGATCATAAAGGCAAAGAAAAATCAGATGGATTATTTATTGGAACACCTACACTGTGCCCAGCCCACGCTCCGCACTTTGCAGCTGGAGGCTTCTTTTCACCTTGCTGGCCCCATTCTCATCAGTTCCCAGATGAGGAAACCGAGGCTCGCACATCCAGGCCTAAAGTCTCCCAGGGCTTGGTTGGTGGAGCCCTGTTCTCTTCCTTCTGCCCCCGCCGCCTCTCCAGGACTGGAGATTATACACTACAGCTTAGGATATGCTCAGGGGCTCTGGCATTCACCTCCCACATTTGAACTCAGTCTGTCCAAGTTTCAAGACTGGATCTTGTTTCATCACCTGCTGCCTGGAGGGTCACACGAGGGAACACCTGTTACACAAAGAGGGCTTGGCTTCTCAGCCCCACGGTCACCTCCCCGAGGACAGCGGCTCATTCTCACTCCTGGCCTCTCACAGAGCTCAGCACCATCAATTTTCAGAATGACGCTGGCAATTAGGATGGGCGGTGGGCAGCTGCCCGACCTGGCTGTGTGTCTGGGAGCCACTGATGAGGTGGGTGCTGACAAAAGTGTGGAGGGAGGGGTAGGGCCTTCTCTCCACCACTGTCTGCCTCCCTGAACTGGAATTGCTCCTCATGGGCCCAGTTCTCAGCGGATGAGAGAGCTGTTCGACAGGAACCTAACAAGAGAAGGCTCTACATGCAGCGTCGGGTGAGTAATTAGATGCTAATTAATTTGCATTTCACAAGAGAGTCAGGGATGTTGAAGGAAAAAAAAGCTGCAAAGATTAAAGGCCTCATGGAGAAGGGAGATCTGGGGGCAGGGAGAGACGATGGTGCAGGCCGAGCTGAGAAGAGAATGCCTGAAGCTGTGAGCACTCGTGGAGCAGGTGCAGACGTGGCAGGACTGAAGACAGGAGGCTGCCTGCAGTGCCCACGACTGCTCCAAACAGCAGCCTGTGCTCACCGCCCTGGGTGCAGGGTGAAGACGCTTTTGATCTGTAGCTGGAGTGTGGGGAGGGACGCAGGGCGAGACAGACAGAGATGCGCAGACACAAAGCCCGTCTCAGAGATAGGAGTGAGAGAGAGCTTGAGACATGCACGCTCCAACAGAAAGAAACACACACACACACATACCCTGGAGACAGAAAAGCCAGGAGGCAGGAGGGGAGGGGAGGAAATCAAAGAAGAAAGTGGGAGGAAGAGAAGGGAAGGAGGTGGGTAAAGAAGGAAAGAAGTCAGGATGTGGGAGGAAGGGGCAGAGGGCTGGCCTCAAACACCAGGAGGGCTCCAGGGAGAGATCTCAGCACCCGGCGTCTCGTCTTCCCTGCTGGTGGTCCCTCTGGAGCAGAGGTTGGGGAGAGTTTTCTGCCAAAGGCTATGTCATAACTGAATAGGCTTTTGGGGGTCATACAGTTTCTGTTACATGTTCTTTTTCGTAAAAGAGGCAAAAATCATCTTTAGCTCGAAGGACCTATGAAGTCAGGTGGCTACCGGATTTGGTGCCTGGAGTCATCCAACCCCTGGGATGGAGCATGCTTCTCAGATGGACCGTGGGGTCCAAAGCAGTCTGCATTTCTCACAGCTTCCCAGGTGGAGTCTGGGCTACCTGTGCACATATCCCATTTTGAGTGGGGAGGGTCTTGGCCACTGGGGAGGGTGCGGCTGCTGTTGGCAAGCCATCCAGGCCCCGCTGGGATGCAGCCCTTGCTTGTAGGATGCCTGGGAGTGCTGCGCTGTGGTCTGCATGTGCTGGCCCTCCTTCAGGGACGGCTTCTCTGCCCAGCTTCAGGGAGGGCAGTTAGCAGGTGGCCCCGGGGGGATTTCACTGCAGAGACCCCCCCAGGTGGAGGTCATGCCCTCCCCAGGGCAGCCGACACCTGGTGACTGAGCCAGATGGAAGTGTTAGGTCTGGGGGCTCCAGCTGGACAACTCCCTATGGGGCTGGCTGAGGCTTTGTCAGTTATGCACTGCAATTCGATTCTCCCTCCCGATCCTACTTCCTCCCCGATTCCTTCCCTGGTGTAGATCCTTAGTAAAGATCCAGCATCCCAAACACCCTCTGAGTCTTCTCCCAAAGAACACAACCTGTGACACAGGTGGGCATCTAGGCAAAGGGCAGTGGTGACCACAGGGACAGCATTTGGTACGAGCTGGTCTCACTCAGGGGCAGCAGTAAGTAAAGATGAAGTCACTATGGCAACCAAGGATGTCCAGGGCAAGGGTCTAAGGCCTCCTAGGGGGAGGAAGCTGGGCAAGGGAAGAGGAAGCACAGTGGGGCAGGGATTGGGTACCTTGGTCTGGCCCTGGCCTTGAGGCTAACATGCTGTGTGGCTTTGGGTGAGTTGCTACTGTTTTCTGAGTCTTTCCTTGCGAGTAAAATAGGCTAGAATCTATGACCCTGGGTGTATTAGTTTCCTAGGGCTGCTGTAGCAAATCACCACAAACTTGGGGGCTTAAAACAACAGAAAGCTTTTCTCTCCTAGCTCTGGAGGCCAGAAATCCCAAATTAGTACTACTGGGCCAAGATGAAGGAGTCAGCAGGGCCTCACTCCCTCTGCAGGCTCCAAGGGAGAATCTGTTCCTTGCTTCTTATAGCTTTTGGTGGCTGCCAACATCCCTTGGCTTATGGCCCCATCACTCTGGTCTTCAATGCCAGCACCTTCAAATCTCTCTCTTGTGTCTTCATATTACCTTCTCCTCTGTGTTTGTGTATCAAATCTCCCCCTGTCTCTCTTTTTAAAAAAATCTCATTTATTTTTGGCTGCACTTGGTCTCTGTTGCTGTGTGAGAACTTTCTCTAGTTGCAGTGAGTGGGGGCTACTCTTAGTTGTGGTGCATGGGCATCTCATTGCAGTGGCTTCTCTCATTGCAGAACATGGACTTTAGGGTGCTCAGACTCAGTAGCAGTGGTGCACTGGTTTGGTTGCCTTATGGCATGTGGGATCTTCCTGAACCAGGGATTGAACCTGTGTCCCTGCTTTGGCAAGTGGATTCTTAATCACTGGACCACCAGGGAAGTCCTGCCTGTTCTTTAAAAACACACTTGTGATTGCATTGAAGACCCATCGGATAATCCATGGTAATCTCCCCACCTCGAAGTTCTTAATCATACCTCCAACTATCCTTTTTTTTCAAATAAGGTCACTTTTATACAGAGTTTAGGGGTTAAGACTTGATCTCTTTGGGGCCCATATTCAGCCCTTTGCACCTGCCACTTGTCCTCATGTAGGCTTTGACTCGAGGTCTCCCTTTCTGAGCTGCAGTTCTTTTTTTTTTAATGATTATTTTATTTGTTTAGGCTATGGTGGGTCTTTGTTGCCGTGTGTGGGCTTTCCCTAGTTTCAGCGAGTGGGTGCTCCTCTTCATTGCAACGCGCGGGCTTCGCGTTGCAGTGGCTTCTCTTGTTGCAGAGCAGAGGCTGTAGGCATGCGGGCTCTGGTAGTTGTGGCATGGAGAGTGCCCTTGGGCACGTGGGATCTTCTTGGACCAGGGATTGAACCTGTGTCCCCTGCATTGGTAGGTGGATTCTTAACCTCTGTGCCACCAGGGGAGTCCTGAGCTGCAGTTCTAGGTGACTGGTCTATACCATTTGCTGTCACAGCGATGGACTCGTTCTGCCAAAAATTATCTTCGACAAGTATGGATAAGCTGTTCTGCTCACATCAGTAATTTCATTGGCAATCACCCCCTCCACAAATATTATTTACTGAGCACAGACTATATGCATATTTGCATATTATCACTGACTACCACCCAAAGAAGTGAGTTTCATTATGATCACCACTGTGCAGATAAGGACACCAGGGATGGAGAAATTCAGGAATTCTCCCAGGTTCACAGAGTGGATCTGGGATTCCCCTTTAGCTTGTCTAACTTAAAGGCTGTCTCATCTCCTACCATATATCTCCTCCCAGGCATAAATAGTGCTTCTCTTTGAAACTATTTACAAAGTGTGGTCCCTTTTGAACTTTGAATCTAGTCTCTTATCAGATCCTACATACTGCAGACATAACACAGGAAGCGTTGTTCGAGAAAGCTGAAAGTCCAGTTATGAGAGCCCAGGAATGAAGCTCGTTTGGGCTGTGCTTTTGTGAGGTCTGCCATGAAGCAGAGCCCAGGCAGAGGCTGGGGAGGGGGTTGTCCCAGACTCCCATCTCAGCTGCGCTTTTATTATTCTTCCAACTGAACTGTCTGGGACTTTGAATATCAGCCCTTGTTCCTGATGAATCCATGGGTTGAACTTCTTGATTACGTTATTTATTCATCAGCCAATGGGTCACTGCACACTGCTAGACATTGATGCTCATAATGACCCTTTCTCCTGACTTTCATTTCAAGCCCCAGAAAAGCTCTCGACATAAAAAAAGTTGTGTGAGCCTATGGAAGGAAACCACCATGGAAGGATGTTTACAAATGATTCTCTTGTGTGTGAGGGTTTCCCAAAGTCCAGAATAGGAAGGAGGACTTTCTTCAAAAGGGAATTGGATTTAAAAACCCAGCATGCAAGCCAACCTTAAGGTAAAAGTGTATTCAGCTGTCCCAAGCACATCTTATTCCTCTGGACAGAAAGATGGGTGGAAACAAATTGTCTAGAAGCAAGGAGCCTTTGCCCAGCTACTGCTGAGATGGAATGGGCAGAAGGCAGGAGGGGGCACTGCTGGGCAGGTGGGGCTGGCCACGAGTGTCTCTGCAGACCATACAGAGAGCAAGAACTTAATTTTCAAGGCCACTGGGTAGCTCTGCAAGATTTTAAGCAGAAAAGCCACTTGTTTATGTTCTTTAGAAATATTTTATTGGCTGTGGTAATAATAGACCTAGCAGGGGGGTGAGGAGGGCATGGACTCTTGTCAATAAAGGGATAAGATTGGATTGGAATGAGTCAAATCCAGCCAGTGGTGGCCAGGGAGAGTGCTGGTGGGGAGGATGCCTGCATACCCTGGGTGGATGCTGGGAGCTGCCATGGAGCCATGGAGATGCAGCTGACCAGCAGGACTGCGCATGGGGGACCAGAGTGAGAAGGTTTTACTAAGAGAGGAGTCTTGGGGAGGGAGCAGGTTTTTCCTGGTAAGTGCTGGAAAGTGCAAGCTCCCCTCCATCATGTGACAGAACCCTGAAGACAGCATCTGCACAGGGACACATATTGAGAAAGCGGCAGCAGCCAGGTGCCAATGGGAGAACCTGTAGAAACCAGCAGTCTCAGTCCAGTTCTGCCCTGACTCCACGCGGACCTCTGGCAAGGCACATTTCCCCCCAAGTTTCCTTATGTGTAGAATACAAGAGTTGGATCATCTCGGGGCTTCCTTGATGGTGGGGGAGGGGAGCATCTCTGAGTCTCTGGAATCAGTGAGCACACCTAGATACATGGGTCTGTTCATCAAGGGGTCGGCAAAGTCACCTGAGAAAGAAGTGACGTCTGACCTCTTGGGCCACGCCCATAGCTGGAGCCCAGCTGGTTAGCACTGCTCTTGAAATATGTCAGGGGTGAGCCTCATCTAACCCAACCAGTTCCTGGAAGGTTGAGGCTGGCCACAGGTGTCACACATGTCCCTCCTCGGTGGGTGTGTCTTGATGTCCCCCAGGGGCCTCCCCATACCTCCAGAGTCACCTGTGAGGAGCACCGAGTCTCCTCCCTGCGCCTGAAGGTTCTGGAAGAACCTCCTACCTCCCTGGTTAGCCAGGGCATGGGGCTCCATGCCCTTGCTCTCAGTTTACCCTGCAAACTCGGCTCATCCTTCAGAGTCCTCAGGCCCTCCTCCAGGATGCCCCACTCAGCCCTGATTTCTCACTGAAACAGGATCCTGTAGGCAAGGTGTCCACACCTCTTTTTGGCCTGTTTTACACTTGTCTGGGATATAGGCACCCTCCTCCACCTCTGTCCCATGAGACTTTCTGGCAGAACTTCTGCCCCTCGGGGTCACCAAGTGCCACCCCCAGTGGTTGGCACTTATTTAGGGCTCAACCAAGTTATCTTCTGTAGCCACCCTAATTTGTGGAATGATCTTCCTGTTTGTGACCTCTGGCTCCTCGCTGGGTCAAGCATGTGTGTTCAGGTGGGAGGTATGGGGGATGGGTGTCTGCCCACTCCCCTGGGGGTTGCTGGGGGGACAGAAGCACAAACGCCGACAGAGCTTGGCACCATTTGCAAAGTGCCTTGTACGCCCCTTCCCACAGGCTCCCAGAAAGACAAATGTGAAATGAGAGCCATCGAAGATTGCACAAAGCCTGTTGGACTTGTGCACGGAATGGAAAGAAATAACCGTGTCTGGAGCACTTTGGAGCAGGCCCCCTGCCAGCCAGCCCCTTGAGAGAGAAGGTTGTGTGTGTTGTGTTGTGTAACCCTGGCCGGCAGGAGCAGTTGTGCCCATTTTACAGATATGGGGAGAGGATGTGAAAGCTGCCAGCCTCGCTCAAGGTCACAGCTTTGCTCAAGGTCGCAGCACAGCTCTCTCCGGCTGGCCGCCTCCTGGGGTGAGAGCTGCAGTGTGGGGCGCTGTGTTTCTCTTGGACGGAGCAGATGGTCTTGCGCCCTACCTGCACTAGCTAACCGTATCTCGCCCTCCCACACATCCCGTTTGAAAGTCCAGCCAAGATCCACTTCCCTCCCTGGCTTCCATGCCCCGGTTGGGCCTGAGCCCTCTTTACACAGGACTTGCTCTAAGCCGTTGGGGGCAGGGGCCCGGAGCCTGGCAAGCAAGCTGTTTACTCTGGGAGACGAACTCTTCTTGGGGGCAGGACAGGGGCTCTGGGGCTGGAGCCAAGGAAATCACCACAGCCTGGCCAAGGGGAGGCTTGAGGTGGCCAGAGGAATTTAGAAGTGGCCTCCAATCTCAGGGGAGAGGGCAGCAGGCTGAGAAAGAGGGCAAGCACTGTGATTGAGCTGTGGGAAGGCTGGCCCGAGCCCCAGGGCTGTGCTGATGGGTTGGGGGTGGGGCGGGCTGCTGGCTGCCGAGGTACCCCAAGACAGGCCGTCAAAGCCAAGCCGACTCCAGAGGGAGGGTGCTTACCCTCTCGGATTGTGGGAATGAGGCTGTTGAGTCAGCCGGCAGGCTGGATACCACCACCAGCACCACCACAGAGGGCTGAAAGCGGGAGAGTGTTCCCTGCCAGGGCCGCAGGATGCCCAGAATTAACTGGGCTCGTCAGACCCCCTGATCCAGACGTGGCTGCCTCTTGCATCACTGAGCTGAGGCGTACTTGTCAAATATTTGTCATATTTGAGGCTGTCAGCTCTTGAGGGAGTTCAGGCCAGGCAAACGCCCCTGTGGATGGGACGCTGGACCCGAGGTTGGGGCCCCGGACTTTGGCAAAAGACAGGCATGGTTGTAAGTCAGAGCAAGTCATTTCATTTTCCCTTTCCTCTCAGTTGTATGGTGGGGATGAAAGGGAGTGTGGGAAAACTTCACATACTGCCCTGCACACAGTAGGGCCTCATGTAGGGGCTGCCTGTTCTAGGCCTTTCCCTGAGGATGGGACCAGCAGTCTGGTCTGGGTCTGCATCATCCACAGCCAGGGCTCCCCTGCAGAGGGCTGGAGTAGGGGCTCTGGGTCACCTCACAAACCCCCAGGGCCCACCACCAGGAGTCCTGCCTGCACCTTGGGTGGTGGGCAGGGGGCAGGGGGAGGCCTGGTCCTGCAGGTACAGAGGGCCCCCCTCCCCATGAGCACCAGGAACTCCTGCGGAGCCAACCTGCCCAGGTGTTGTACAACCTGAGACCAGAAGCCCCGACCCTATCTCCAGGACAAGTGTCAACAAGAAATCTCCCGACTTATCTTGTTCACATTCCAGAGATGCAGTGGCTAGCTCAGAGACTTGGTAACAAGACACCACTCCGGCTGGGCCTGCCAGAGAAGCCGGCAGGTCTTTTATCTGCCATCTCCGCCTCCCAACCTGCACCCTCGGGATGTACCTTCTGCCCACGGGGGCTCTCCAAACCATCTAAGGAGGACGATCCCCCTGAGCTCTTTGCACACTTGGCTAATCCTTGTTAGGCATTGGCCAGTCAGGGGAGGAGCCTCTTGGTGGGAAATGGAACTCAGCAGAGGACCCAACCCCCAGCAGGCACTGGGAGAAGACCCCCAGGTGGTTCATTGAACAGGTCAGATCCTGGGGATGAAAGCAAAGAACGTGAAGCAAAATGTGGTTAGATGGGCCCCACATGTTCTTGGGAGAATCACACACATGTACACACAACCCTCCAAGTTATTTCCTATGATGAGAGGAGAGTGCTGCAGCCATAGAAAACCCAAGCCTCCTTTTATCTGATGGGCCCAGACTGGGCAAGGGGCTCACACACAGTCACACAGCAGCTTAATGGCAGGGCATGATTTTTGTTATCTTTTATTTTCCCATGCCATTTCACTGGACAGGTGTCCTCCATACCCCATCTCACTCTGGGCCAACCCGCCCCCACCCCCCTCACCCACTCCTGACCCCCGCTATCCCAGCCCTTAGCTCCGGATGAGGTGTTTGAAATGCTTCAGGGGGTGGGTGGGGGGTGGGGATTGGGGGAAGGGGGCACAGCAGAGGGAGGAGCATGTGGGAGGACCCTGAGGCACAGGGAGCTGATGATGTGAGCCCCACCTGGGTGAACGGGAAGGGGGAAGCAGCAGAGGTGTGGGGGTGGGAATGGCATTCCAGCTTTATGACTTTCTTTTTCAGGATGTGGAACTAGCCAACCATGGGGGCAAATTGCTCGCCCTCAGGCAGGTAAGTCTCAATCCCACATGACTCTGAGGTCCTGAGGCACCAAGAATAGGAGCTTGCTGGGGTGTGGGGAGGGGGCACGTGAGAAAACCCACCTCTCCTGCCTCCTGGGTCAGGGCACCAAGGAGGGCTTCCTGGAGGAGGTGGGCCTATTTGGGACCTGGAGGAGACCAGGCTTGCTCGGGCACTGCAGGACCCCCTTTCCCAAACTGCTTGGTCACTTCTCAGAGAGGGGAGGAACCCTTCCCCTCCCCTAGGGAGCTGGCTCATGAGCCCTAGATGAGCTCTCTAGATCTGGGTCAGGAGCAGTGTAGGATGTCACCACAGGCATCTTTCTAGGCTGAGCTAAGCTGCCACCAGGTATGACTAATATGTCTAAGCCTGACATGTCTCAACTGAGTGGTCTCCGCCAGGCGTAGGTGGGCCCTGGGGGAAACAGGGGAGGAGAGGTGAGCTCCCTGCTGTGACCTGAGAGATTCCTGTGGGGCCAGCCCTCCGAACCCCAGGGAAAATGGTAATAGAGCCTTGCTGGCTGTAAAATGCTGAAGAGTCTCCCTGAGAGTCTAGAACAACAATAGAGTCTGCCACAGAGCCTGTTTCTTGGGGACCCAGTGGTCAGGGCAATCAATGCACACCCACAGACGCTCTGCACACCTACTGTGCACCACCATTACCGGGAGATGTGCAGCCTGAAGATGAACCAGAAGCTCAGGATCCAGCGGGGGAGATGACAGAACAGAAAGCAGCATGTTGAGCGCTTGAAGAGCATTATTCTCAAGATGCTACAGAAGACGTGCAGTGGGAGAAAGTCATCCTGTTGAGGATGGTAAGGGAAAAAGCCTTGGCGAGGTGTGAATATGTGAGATGGGCCTGAGCCATCACAGGGAGAATGGACTCTTAGGCCTCTGCATCTGGGAAGGATCTCCAGGCATCAGCTGATCAGGACCCACCATTCTCAAACTCACACTGAAACACAAAGAGCTTGCTGAAACAGAGCACCTGCCCCCCAACACACACACACACACACACACACTCTGAGATTCTGATTCACCAGGGCCGGCTGGAGCCCGGGCATCTGCCCTTCAAACTGGCTCCCAGGCACTGCTGCTGTGGTCTTCAGACCAGACTCTGAGAGCAGTGACCCATTCGCTCCCTCACCATTCCCTGGGTGGGGGCCAGCTCAGGGGTCAGCCCCCTCAGCCCAGTTGTTTCCGGGACTGTCTTTGGTGCTCAGAGACCTTGTGCAGGGGAAGTGGAGGTGTACAAAGTCCTCATCTCCACCTGCTGGGCCAGGCTCTGATGCCCAGAGGTAGACGGCAAGCTCATGGTGGGTCACCCGAGGGTCAGAGGCCGTGACAGAGTCACCTGGAAACTAAGTTTTCTTTTTTAAAAAACTTTTTTTCATGAGTTCTTTCTTTTTAGTTGCCCCAGGTCTGCGTCGCTTTCCATGGGTATTTTCTAGTTCTGGCAAGTGGGGGTTACTCTTCGTTGCGGTGCTCGGCTTCTCATTGCAGGGGCTTCTCTTGTGTAGCACGGGCCGTAGAGCAGAGGCTCAATAGTTGTGGCACATGGGCCTAGTTGCTCCACAGCATGTGGAATCCTCCTCGACCAGGGATTGAACCCGTGTCCCCTGCGTTGGTAGGCAGATTCTCATCCACTGTGCCACCAGGGAAGTCCCCAAAACTAAGCTTTCTGACTCCTTGGGGGCCCGGGGACACTATAAGGACAGGGCTGGCAGGGGGGAAACTCTGGACTCCAACTCCTTGCCTAAAATGCTGGCTAAAGTGCTTCAGAATGGGGTAAAGGAGCTTGGAGACCCAGTTAACAAATGCAGAGATGGCGTGTAGGGCTGTGTGTGTGTGTGTGTGTGTGTGTGTGGGCGCACACACACGCATGCAGCTCAACAACCATCACAAAAAGAACTAGGGATGTACTTACACCTTAAGTAAGTTTCTACTCCTTTCTGAGTGTCAGTTTCCTCATCTGGAAAAATTAAATGGGTTGAATTAGACAGTTCCTTTTGAGAGAAAGAGGGCTGGGGGAAAGAGGGAGGGAGGCCCTAAGGAGCGTCCTGGTAACAAGGCCGTCATTTGATTAGCGCCCAATTTAAAGCCGCTAATAGACATCTGAAATTTTGCAAAGCTGCGCAATTACCAGGCACAGCCTGAGCGGAGCTCTGTCTGTGGGGAGCAGTCCATCTATCAAGGTGTCATCAGCCTCCTCATCTTAGTCCAAAGACCTTGAGTTTGAATAACATTGACCAGAGGAAGCTCCTGACGCAAAACAAAAGGAGCCCTTGGCCCAGCAGCTCTGAGGGGGGCTTCAGAGGCAGTTTCCTTGGGCCCCCACCAGGCTTGAGAGAGAGTTGTCCCCAGGGGTTCTGGGGTGCTGGCAGAAGGCCGACTGCTCTTCTCTCTCCACACCTGTCCCCAGGGCTCTGCCTGCTGACATCAAGTCAATTACAGCATCCTTCTGAGAGGCCAGCAAAGAAAACAAAGGCTCTCAAAGAGGAAAGAAAGACCCCCAGTCAGCACTTGGGCTGTGGAAGCTTCAGGAATAACACTCAAAAGTGTGGGAGCCAGCCTAGAATGGAATCCCAGTTCTACTTCACAAGCTGTGTGACCCTGGACAGTGTACGTAACCTCTCAGTTTTGTTATCTATAAAGACCTCTTTGGTTGGTCCTGGGGATTAGCTAAAATGACAGAAATGAAAGCACTTTGGAGGAACAAAAAATGGAATCCACTGAAGCCTTCAGCTGTGCTGTGTTGTAAATGAAAGCTGCTTAACCGAGAGTGGCATATGGAATCTCAGACATGCATCTGAGTCTCAGCTGTTTACTGTGTGACCCTCAGATACTCACTCAACCTCTCGGAGCCTTGGTGTCATCTGTAAGAGGCAAGTGTTTATGGTATTTTCCCTAGAAGGTTAATGGAAGGAAAATCAGGAAAGAGCCTGTGCAAAGTGCCAGCCTCTCAATAGGCCTCAAAAAGTTACGCTTCTCCTATTCCCCAGGCGTCCCCGTTGCAGAGCCAGGGGCGCACGACCATTATCCACAGGTGTGTGTGTGGCTCTGCCACCCTGGGGGCCGGGCCAGGCTGTGGGGCACGGCCAAGCCCTGAATGACCCACAGCAGCCTACCCACCCAGTGGTTAGCTCAGGAAAGCCTCAAATTATACAATTTATGAAACCCAATCCAGTTTTCCGACTGGAACGTGTGATTAGAGAGATTACACATTCACTGTTGCAATTATGGTAATGTTGATGTGTGGACAGATAACTGGCAGCGGGGCTGTTCTGAACCGTCTATTTATAGGTTGAAGATTCTTGCTATCTCAAGGCAGACATATGGGCCATAAAGGCAGGCGACAAAAACAGGAGGGGAGAGCAAAGCTCCCTTGAAATGAAAAGACACGAAAGGAAGCGGTAATTAGGGCTGGGACCGGCTTATGTAAATCAGGTAATACTTTCAAAACAGAGATGAGATCTGGTTTTAATAAAGCGCATTGGAACAAATGGTGGAATAATGACTTAATAAATCTAAATACAAATATTTTGTTCCGTCTCCAAAATGAACAGCCCTGGCATCTGCCGAGCCGGGGCCGGGCGAGGGGGCGGTGCTGTAGTGTTACTGTATTCTTTCACTCTCTCAGCAGGCTCGAAGATTTTAATTTTTAGCCTTCTGCTAAATTACACGGGCTGTCAGTCAACTGTGGGAGATATTTTGAGTAGGGAGATTTATACAAACACACAGAGCACATCGGAAGGCTCAGCACAATATCTTTTACACCGGCTGGGATGTAAATCATAGGTTGTTCAGAGCCCGAATTACAGCTCTTTCGGAAATAGACTGCGGAGAAATTATTCACCAGGAGGAATTCAGCGGCTTTTTTTTCAGTGCCCCTCCTCGACCCTCATGTTAATCAGAGAAGCTCTCTAGTGGTCCTTTTTGGTGCTTTTTCCATCACCGCCCATCCCAACTCTGGTATCTAGAGCAGAAATTGCAAACCCATGACCCATGGACCAAACTGGATCCACAGGTGTGTGTGTGTGTGTGTGTGTTTATTGATTGGATCAAGGATGATAGCCAGAGACAAATCCAGTTTTAAAAGTCAGTTGCAAATACTTTTATTTATTTATTTGGTTGTGCTGGGTCTTTGTTGCTGTGTGTGGACCTTCTCTAGTTGCAGCGAGTGGGGGCTGCTCCTCTAGTTGAGGTGCGTGGGCCTCTCATTGCCGTGGTTTCTCTCGTGAGCTCGGGCTGCAGAACACAGTGCGGTAGCTGTGACTTGCCTAGGCCTTCCTGCCCCGTGGCATGTGGGATCCTAGTTCCTGGGCCAGGGAACAAGGCCTAACCCAAGTGCCCTGCATTGGCAGGCAAATTCTTAACCACTGGGCCACCAGGGAAGTCCTGGCAAATATTTTTAAATCATAAGGTTCATCAAAAATGTTATACATCCAACTTCTCTCAATACAGGTCAGAATATCTAGCCAGCCACCTTGGGTTTGCCTTCTGTGGTGACAGTCAGCTGGGGCTGAGGCTGCCCTGCTGTCTCTAGGGGAGTGTAGACTCTCAGATTTTCACTGACCCATCGTCCCTCAGTCCACACCACACCCACTTCAACTTTGGTACCTGCCTGGACTCAAAGGCAATGAGTGTTTTACCCCAGTATAAATTCATTCCCTTTTAGTTATCAGAGTCTGTAGCTCAGGAGATGTTATTGAAAACAGCACACGTTATCGCTCATTCTCAAACCTGCGCCAATTAAATAAGAAAAATGTGGACAATATCTAAAAATATTAACATAAAATGAGTGTCAAAGAGACAGAGGAAGAGAGAGGTTATTGATGATCCCTACTTGGGAATGACTGCTCTTTATTTCATTCTGATCTGTTTCATCTGTTCCAATACATGGTAGTTATTTATACTGATGTTCTTAACGACAAAATGAGAAGCTGGTAACTTTATGTCAATGCCCTAGATTTTAATGATCTGTGAAATCCTGAAGACTAGGTAATCCTTGCCCAAATTACCATGTAATTGTAGAACCTCGGAAGCCATCCATCTATCACCCATATATCTTTATATACATCCATTTGTATGTCCTTCCCTCTATCCATCCATTCATATGTATTTATCCATTCCATGACACCTTTGTTGAACTCTCCGTATATACATACATACATCTGCCAGTCCATCCATCCATCATCTATTCATCTATCCAACTACCCCAACCACATAGCCCTCACTTCAGCTAGTCTACAGTCTCCAAGTAGATGTCCAGCAAGACGTCCTATTCTTTGGTCAGGTCTGGCTGACCCAGAATTCTTCCTGTAAAAAATCTGTGTCTTCACAAAAGCACATGTCCCTGTGAGTTCCACACATCTACATGTATGAGGGCTCTGCAGATATCTGAACCTCACTCTCTTGTCAACTCATTTACAAAACTCTCTCCTCCCTCCCCAAAGACCAGCAGTCTTGTCTTCTCCTGGAAAAATTCCCTGGATTCCTTCCATGAATCCTCCTGAAGTAAGCATGGCAGACCTTCTTTTTGGTCAGACTTCCTGTTTTTCCTCAATATGGTGATTCACTGTGGGCCCTGAGCAGCTCAGAGCTGGGTGGGGCTCTCACTCATCGTGGGTGCTGTTCCTGTGTCCTCATCTGGGGTCTGATGGCCTTTTCTCCCTGAAGATATATAGTGGGTTGCCAGGTCCCCCAAACCACCAGGTTATCTCCACACTTTCCATTAATTCCCCTTGTGAACCTCAAGAACGACTGTGGATCCGGCTGGAAAAGTGCTTTTTGAGGTGTCTTTTCCTTTTAGAAAAGATTAAAAATGTCTCCTGCTAATCATTACTTCCAATCACTCACCAGAGCGAAATGGCTGACTTTCCTACATAGAGGGATTCTTAGGTCTAAGCAGGCCTCTCTCCATCCTCTCTTGTCTGGAGGATAATGCCTGATATTTCCCCATTGGCACTTTATTGATTTTATAGAAATTTAATCCTGGTTAGAATATCCATGCCTTTAGAAATAGGGGAGGGAGGATATCACACTATTCCTGGCCATTTATGCCTCATTTGGGGAAACTGAGGTTTTTAAGATCAAGGTTCAACAGGAAGTAAAAGGGAAGTTCCAGTCCTGAATTGGGATGGGGAAATGGACAAAGGAGGGCATAATGTCAGACTTCACTCTTTGTCTTAAATAAGCTCCCGCATGAAAATCTCATGCTTTTCAGTTCCTACTCTACAACCCAAAGGCTTTCTGCATGTTTTGCCTTCCTTGTTGTACTCTAAGCTTCTTAGCTTCTTTTGCATTCCTCTCTAAGCCTCAGCCAGGCCTGGATGCATGTAGGTATTTCTCTCTCCAGTACTCCTTGTTTGGGACCAGATGCTCCACGGAGCCTGTAAAACAGAAGTAGCCCTTGTCCCACTAGAGGAAGCACTCTGAGATGGGATGGCATGATGGCAATGATGGTGAGGAGGCCTTCTGTGTGAAGGGAGAGGCAAGTGGGAGACAGCAGATGGGCAAGGGGGTATGTGCTGGGGCCAGAAACATTTCCTTTTCTGGGAAATGGAAACTGTTGGAGGAGGAGCCAGGATGTCACTGAGGAGGAAGCAACAGTGGGTGTACCAGGCGAAGGCATGGTTAAAATTTCTGAGCTGAATGGAATTCAGTGATGGGAGTGAGGGAGATGGAAAAGGGAGATGGGAAACAGGGCTTTGTGGTGGCAACAGTGGAATAATTCTGTGTGAAAATGCAGGTTTGAAAAAAGTAAAAGTGTTAGTTGCTCAGTTGTGTAGAACTCTTTGTGACTCCATGGACTGTAACCCACCAGGCTCCTGTACCCGCGGAATTCTCCAGGCAAGAACACTGGAGTGGGTAGCCATTCCCTTCTCTAGTGGATTTTCCTGACCGAGGGATTGAGCCCAAGTCTCCTGCATTGCAGGCAGATTCTTTACCATCTGAGCCACCAGGGAAACAAAACAACAATAATGGCTCTCATATTTCCAGCACTTCCTACATATCAGACTCTGAAAATGTGAAGTGAAAGTGTTAGTCGCTCATTCGTGTCCAACTCTTTGCGACCTCATGGACTGTAGCCAGCCAGGCTCCTCTGTCCATAGGATTTTCCAGGCAAGAATATTGGCGTGGGTTGCCATTTCCTTCTCCAGGGGATTTTCCCAACCCAGGGATCAAACCTGGGTCTCCTGCATTGCAGACAGATTCCTTACTGTCTGAGCCACAACTGACTACTTACTACAAATAATCTAATATCAGTTTCCCCAAAGCCACTTACAAGTGGCAGGACAAAACTTATTTATTTCCTTGGAAATATTCACAGCCCCCACTGACCCGACTTGTTCCTGATGAAGAGAACTCTGTCTGTGCTCTCTGAGTTTTCTTCCTCCAACCCTCTCCTGAAAAGGATAAATTCTTATTGGAGGGAAGGTAGGGTGGGGAAGAGGAGGAAAGAAGCCCTGTGTAGCTGAGGCTTGTGGGAATATTTCATGACTGCATGTATGAGATGCTCCAGAGCAACTGGGAAGATGGCAAGAGGACTGAGGAGTGGAGAGGAGGGGGGAATTCGAAAAATATTACTTTGAATTATTTGAGAGTTTCTAGTACAAATGGAATTCTTTGTAAATTATTTTTGAGTGCTAAATAAAACTGGATCACATGGACCCTTGGGTTTATAAAGTTTATATAAGTATTTTCGTTTGCAGATGAGGTGAACAGAGCTAGGCGCAGTTAAATAAGCCTGCCACTGATGGTGCTCTTGTTTGCCACACTGTGTGTTCCCCAGGCCTGACTCATAGTCATGTAAAAGTGGAACGGACAAGGGACCATCTCAGTCAGTTGCTGGCTGAGTATAGAGGCTGAGGACTAGAGAAGGGGGGTGGTCACCCAAAGTGAGATATGGAGGACCGGTCAGATGAGAACCTCAGCTTCCTGCCTCCAGCAAGCCTGATCCTCTCTCTTTACTGAGTGTTTACTATGAGGAATACTGTGCTGAGAGCTTTATGACCGACATCTCTTTAAAACCTGACAATCCCCAGAGGCAGGCATTATTATCTCCATTTTACATAGGAAGAAACAGAGTGACTTGTTGGTATTCATACACTTCAGAAAGATCAAGACTGGTATTCGAAACCAGGCCTGTTTGGCTCAAACTTATGCCCTCAACAGCTCTTTCCTCACAACTTGCTTTCATGCTTCGGTTACTGAGATTCTAGAAAGCTTTGTTTCTTTAACTCTGATTTCTTAAACAAAATAATGTTCTATTTATAGTTAGGTCAAACATCTAGGTATAAGAGAAGCATTTTTCATGCAAAATTTGACATTGTTTACAATTGATGTTGGAGACAAAGAAGAGGGGGAGGTTGGGGTGTAGACACGACAGGGAATCACCTGTTGGGTGAGGTTCCTGAATCAACAGTGCAGAACTGAATAGAGAGAGGCCTCTGGGGGTTTATTTGTTCCCTCTTCTTCCACTGGAATCAAACTGACAAAAATATTCCACCACTGAGGTAGGGTTATTGTTAGCTGCTTTACTCTGGGGACACTGGACACCCATCCTTGCCCACCTGTGCACACACACACATATTTAATTTACTGAGGAGTATTATGTGCAAAACACCCCATAGGCATGTACCTATTGCACATAAACAATTCATTGCCTCATCTCTGAAAGATGTTACAATCCAGCAGAACAAATGGCGTGAGCTCACCAGGGACTTCCAGGTAAGGTGGGAATGGTATGTGCCTCCAGAGATGGGTAGATGGGCGGGGGTGGGGGAAGAGTTCAGAAGACCAAGTCATCCTGTCTGGCCAGAAATCTAGAGAGCTTCCTGGAGGAGGTGAGTCTTCCGAAGGACAGGAATTTCTTGCCTGTCAGAGATGGAAGGAAATAGATAGTTCGATCTAGGGATTCTACGTTTATGTGTATATTTTTCCTCTACAAAACATTCCCTTTTCTATCTTCTAGTTAAAAAACCTATCAACCAAATTCCTTCAAGTGTGTTTGTTATCCTAAGTTCTATGATTTCCTCCCATCCTTCGCCTAAGTTTATTGTTGACTCCCTGTGAAATAAATCATAATTGCCTACTGTCACAACATGAGAACCACTTGACAGGCAGTCATCCTGAGATTCTGTCACCGCCCGTCAGCCAGCTGGCTCTGGGGTGGGGGGAGGGAAGGGAAAGAGCCTAGCAGCCAGACTCAGGGTCCCAAGGCTCCAGATCATCTCCCATAATCAGGCCGGATGGCCCCTTCCCACGCATGCCCAGCAGCAGGAGAAGATAGGTGTGCTATAATGTTGGTGGGGGGGGGGCGGGGAGGGTACATTTAAGAACTCCCACTCCTTAAAAAAAAAAAAGATATTTCAACAGCCCAGTTTTCATCCTCCTTCTGGCCAATTGGCAGTTTGTAAGTCACCACCACCAGATGACAAATTATTACAGGGAATGATCAATATATTTTTCAGTAGAGCTGGCATTTGGGAAAAACAGACTGACATACAAAGAGACAGTCTTGGAAGCATTAATGTTCAGAGGCTACCAATTAATCAATAAGTAAATATTTCTTGAGTGCTTATATGGATAAGGGGCAGCATAGTGCAGCAATTAATAAGGCCAACTATGGAGTCTGAAGGGTCTGAGCTTGAATCTTTGATCCACTGCTGGCAACCTGTGATACTGGGCAGGTTCCCTAACTACTATGCACCTCTGTTTTCTTGTCTGTAACATGTGGGCTGACTGCCAGGATTAAACGAGATAATATGCTTAGCACTTAACATGCTTCTGACAGTTCCTAGTACGTGATGTGTGCTCAGGAAGTGCTGTGGCTGAGGTTGATGTCATTGTGCTTCAGCTCCGAGGGGAGTTCAAGAGATGACAAGGTTCCTCATTTGCAGAAGTCTAAAACTGAGCTGAAGTGACCAAACACCAACATCACAGAAAATGGCAAAAACTTCAGTTCAGGTCAGAAGTGGCTGATTCTGGTTGTGGGAGCAACGGAAGGTTTGAAGGCAATTGCTCACTCCATGTGGCTGGATTGATCAGAGAGGCTTCCAGAGGAAATGGAAACTCAACAAATGGGCCATAAAAGAAAACATCATCTGAGCTTCTACTACAGGCTGGGTGCTTCCAGAATACCTTCAAGAGAGGTGTGACTTATTCCCATATTACCCACAGGGATCTAAGACTTAGAAAAGTCAAGCCAGAGAGTTAAAAGAAATAGTGGAGGTACTGTTTATGGGGTTTGCTGGATACCTGAGGCTTTGTATGCAGCGTGAGGCTGCAAGGTGCACTGGAAGGCGCGCCCATCAGAGGTGTTTGTGTCATCTTTGAGTCCTCTATCTCTTGCCACCACCTGAGGCAAATCATAGTCTCCCCAGTCTGAGTTCTTGCAGCAGCTCCCAGCCCTCCCTTTAGCCTTCCATTCTTAGCAGAGCAGTCAGAGTGAGTCTGCTATTGGGTCCTGGTGTACCCAGAAGGATGGGCAAGGACAGTTGGCTGAAGGTGCCAATTGCAAAGAAACCAACAAGGGATGGGCAAACTCCTGGAGCAACTGGGACCCAACAGAGCTGGGATTATGGGGGAGGGGGCAGTCTGTGGCAGGAGCTGCATCCTCAGGGGAAGGACAGGGCCACCACATGGAAGTGAATCATCCTGGCTTTTCTCTCCTTCTCCCCTCTGATCTCCTGTTGCAGTTGCCATTGATTGAACTCTACTGGAAGCCAGAAGGCAAAGGAGCACCTGTGATGCAGTTAAAGGCAAGCTTAGGATGATGTTAAGGAAGCTTGGGCCCCTAGTCTCTCACTGGCCCTGACACACTTCTTGGCCCTTGCTCTCCTTGCACCTGGAACTCCTGTCCCCAGAGGTGCCCTTCAAGTCCTGGTCCCAATGTCACCTCCCCAGGTGGCTCTTCCCCGACCTTTGTATTTCAGGTACTCTTTGCCTGCTTGATTTGTCTACAGAGCGCTCATGCTCTGTAGACAATTTTCTCTACTTTAGAATGTTCTCTACTTTACTTATCTACTTGGTTTTGTATCTCTCTTACTTCATTGAGCTGTCCGCTCCGTGAGGGCAAGGATTTGTTCATTTGACTCACAGCGGCATCCCCGGTGCCTGGGAAAATACCCGGCACATAGCAGGTGCCCAGTAAATAGTAGAGGAACTAGTAGGTTCTCCGTAAGTGCTGGAGCAAATCGTTGGATGAAGGAAGGGCAATCCAACCAAGCACCGAGTGTGATGGGGAAGGCAGATGTGCAGAAGTAGAATTCCGATGTAGGAGGATCCACACCTCATGAAAGAGAGAGCACCGCGGAGCAGGCAGGTGGGAAATCAGGGCTCAAGCCCAGGACTTTCGATACCAAAGTCCAGGTCTTTCTATCACACCCATGTTTTCCAGCTTCCCTCACTTTTCAGGGGTAGTACTTGAAGGATAAAGAGCATGTCCACTTGCTCCAGGCAGAGTGGATCTGCTGGATTTCTTTTACACATAAGGTTTCTGAGAATTGTTTTATTTAAAGAATGAGCTCTGGGTTTGAAAAAGATTGAACCTTCCTTAACACCTCGCCATGTCTTGAAGAGAACACCCCCACGGTGGGAACTTGGCATGAACAAAAGCCTGAGGGTCAGAAAGGAGAGGCAAGTAAAGCCGGCAGGTGTGGAAAGGCCCTGGGAAAACTCACCGGGATGGGGATGCAGGCTGTGTAGGGACGTTGGGTGCCGAGCAGTCTGGACCATGTGCAGAAGACACCAAGGAGTCGGGGCATCTCAAGGAGAGAAGGTGATGAGAGCAGCTGCTGGAGAATGTGGCTGAGCCTGGATATCCAGGCGGGACTAGAGCAGAGAGGGCAGCGACAGTGCCCGGAGGCAGTGAGGATTGTGGAGGGGCTCCAGGAAATAGAGAAGAAAGGGTACGGGCCAACATTTCCCAGGACGATTGTAAGTGGACTTCAAGCCTGTAGAGCAAGCCTTGCTGGGACCGCATCTGGCATGTGCGTTCCCCTTAGTGCTCACCTAGTTTCTCCAGCTTCTGGGTCTCAAGTCAAACAGAGGTAAGAGCGGGGCTGGTACCTAGGCGAGAGGAGGCAGGCACTCACCTCAGTGTAACACTGAAAGAGCAGCCCAAACTCAGTATCCAGATAAATAAAACTTTAATGTAATGCTGTTTTTTTTTTAATCAGAGTTAAATCTGTAATGCAAAAAAAATCTGTAATGAAAAGAATACTGAAATTTCAAATGAAGACAGAGATTGGAGGCAACCACAGTGTCCATTGTTAGGTGAATGGATAAAGAAACTGTGGTACATTCAGGCAATGGAATACTGTTGTTGTTGTTGTTGTTGTTTAGTTGCTAAGTCACGTCTGACTCTTTGCGACCCCATGGACTGCAGCACACCAGGCTTCCCTGTCCTTCGCTGTCTCCTGGAGTTTGCTCAAACTCATGTCCATTGAGTTGGTCAGTGATGCCATCCAACCACCTCGTCCTCTGTCACCCCCTTCTCCTCCTGCCCTCAATCTTTCCCAGCATCAGGGGCTTTTTCAGTGAGTCAGCTCTTCACATCAGGTGGCCAGAGTATTCAGAGCTAAAAAGAAATGGCTCTCAAGCCAAGAAGACATGGAAGTACCTTAAATGCATAACATTAAGTAAAAAAGTGTGCCTGAAAAGGCTATGTATTATATGATTCCAAATATATGACTTCTAGAAAAGGCAAAACTATGGAGAGAGTAAAAAAAATCAGTTTTCCCAGGACGAGGGTGGGGTGTGTGTATGGGCGAATTAAGGGGTGAACAGATGGAACACAGGATTTTTAGGGCAGTGAAACTACTGTATATGATGCTAAATGATGGAATATATGTCATTATTCATTTGTCAAAACCCATAGAATGTAAAACATCAAGAGTAAACCATATGGTAAACTAGGGACTTTAATGCTAAAGTTTCAATACTGATTCATGAGTTATAACATACACACCACATTAATGTAACATTAATGTAAGTAATTGGGAACTGGACATGGAACAAGAGACTGGTTCCAAATGGTGAAAGGAGTACATCAAGGCTGTATATTGTCACCCTGCTTATCTAACTTATATGCAGAGTACATCATGAGAAACGCTGGGCTGGATGAAGCACAAGCTGAAATCAAGATTGCCGGGAGAAATATCAATAACCTCAGATATGCAGATGACACCTCATTTATGGCATAAAGCAAGGAAGAACTAAAGAGCCTCTTGATGAAAGTGAAAGAGGAGAGTGAAAAAGTAGGTTTAAAACTCAACATTCAGAAAACTAAGATCATGGCAACTGGTCTCATCACTTCATGGCAAATAGATGGGAAAACAATGGAAACAGTGAGAGACTTTATTTTTTTGGGCTCCAAAATCACTGCAGATGGTGATTGCAGCCATGAAATTAAAAGACACTTGCTCCTTGGAAGAAAAGTTATGACCAACTTTTATTAAAAGGCAGAGACATTACTTGGCTGACAAAGATCTGTCTAGCCAAAGCTATGGTTTTTCCAGTAGTCATGTATGGATGTGAGAGTTGGACTATAAAGAAAGCTGAGCGCCAAGGAATTGATGCTTTTGAACTGTGGTGTTGGAGAAGACTCTTGAGAGTCCCTTGGTCAGCAAGGAGATCCAACCAGTCCATCCTAAAGGAAATCAGTCCTGAATATTCATTGGAAGGATTGATGCTGAAGCTGAAACTCCAATACTTTGGCCACCTGATGTGAAGAACTGACTCATTTGAAAAGACCCTGATGCTGGGAAAGATTGAAGGTGGGAAGAGAAGAGATGACAGAGGGTGAGATGGTTGGATGGCATCACTGACTCAATGGACATGAGTTTGAGTAAACTCTGGGAGTTGGTGATGGACAGGGAGGCCTGGCATGCTGCAGTCCATGGGGTCACAAAGAGTCGGATATGACTGAGCGATTGAACTGAACTGAACTGAGCTGGGGAAACCACAGAGAGAGAGGGGAGTATGTGGGAATTCTGTACTTCCCACTCAGTTTTTCTATAAATCTAGAACTGTTGTAAAAGTGAAGACTATTAATTGAAAAAAAATCAAAATTGAAGCAAACAATTCTATAATGAACAAAATATAAAACTTCAAAATAAAAGCAGGACCTTTAGGCATGGCTGAGGGTGAGGTGACAGAGGCATCATTTTCAGGGCTGTGCAAGTCAAGTATTCCACACTCTCTGAGCTGGAAGAGTCTTTAGAAGTCACCTTTTATTTTTAAAAGTTACTCTGCATTTATTTATTATTTTTGGCTGCACTGGGTCTTCATTGCTGCTTGTGGACTTTCTCTGGTTGCTGTGCTTGGGCTTAGTTGCCCTGTGGCCTGTGGAATCTTCCCCGACGAGGGACCGAACCTGTGACCCTGCATTGGCAGGCAGATTCTTAACCATTGGACCACCAAGGAAGTCCTATCCTTGTATTTTCCTGAGGAAGAAACTAAGGGTGACTGGATGAGGTTGCACTTGGCAGTGGGGTGGGTCTGGGAGCAGAACTCAGGGCACACTCTCAGCCCAGTGTTGGGGAACTGGGCTCCCTGTTGCAGGAGGGAGCATGCATGCTCCCATGCATGCCGTGTGGCAGGGAGGAGGAGGAGGTGGCTGGAGCCTAAAGGACTCCCTGGTCACGAGTGAGCTGACCTTGGGATCTCACTGAAGGTTGGGAGTTTGGTTTATGAGAAGGCCTTCTTCACGTCTCTCTTGGATTATCACACCATTAATGAAGACGTGGGACCAGTCCCACAGAAAGCACATGTGGTGAGTGGTTCTTGACATCCTCCTGGGCTCTGCCCAAGCCAGACGCTCCTAGGAAAAGCACCAAACCTGCTCAGAGACCCCTGCCTCACCCCGCCAGGAGCCCTCTTGCTTTCAGATGGGCCTGATGAGCAGTGGACACGCTCCCTACTTGAAGCTCACTTAGAGCACTCTTATAGCAGACACCTTGCCTCAAGTAGGCCTTGCATGTTCCCGGACTCGTGTGGGTTTCCTCTCCCCTCCACCCTCCAGGCCTGTCCCAGCCAGACTCCAGTGCCTGGACACTCTCCACCTGACACGTGCAGCCTCAGAAGTGGGTGGGACTTGGAAAGGGGGGCAGTGGGGCCTGAACTTGACCTCTGAGGGCCAGAAAGCTGAGACAGGAGGGCACACGTGGTTGGAGTCACATTAGAGTCCCCGGGAGCTGGTGAGGTGGGGCCTGGGTTGAGAGCTCATTCTGCAGGACTGTCTACAGGCATTCAGGCCTCTGCTCCCTCCAATTGAGGTGAGTGTGAGCTCGGAGAGCATCACACAGCAGGCGCAGCCAATGCCTAGAGGAGGACAGGAGGGTCAGAAAGCTCAGGAACAATGCCACAGCTGGACTCTGATAGCACACTGTCCTAAGAAGCCAAATTTGGAAGACCCCACATCTGCAGAGCCAGTGTGGATTCACAGGGATGTCAGAGGAGGGGAGGGCACGGGACCAGGGGGAGGGGAAGGGGTGGATCCAGGGCCTCCTCTTGAGAGAGGTTGATGGATGCTCTCTGGCTCTGGAGATAACAGATGATTCTAGAGGTAAAGAGCCAAATATGAAAATGAGCATCAGACAAGAGGTGGGAGGGGCCGAGGAGGAAGGATGGCTGAAGGCCTCTCTCAGAGGGAAGGTGCAGTAGGAGCTGATGCGCGGAGCAGGATTCTCGCCTGAGACCAGGCTCTGCCCCTCCCAGTCTCCCAGTTGTGAGGCACCCACTGCTCCAGAGGGCTGTCTCCCTGAAGCCCTTTCTCTAACATTTGCTCAAGTCTGCCTTCTTGCTGACTCAGGGGTTAGGGGGTGGCTCAGCCTTCAGAAGTGTGATTCCAACACTGTTTGCTCAATAGCTCCTAGTGTGGGTACCACTGTAATGGCCATTGGATGTGATGGCTCGGAAACTGGAGGATGTGTGATTGTCCCCATCGTTAGGACAGAGGCGTGGTGGCCATGGGGTGTGCTGAGCGGGTGGGCTTGAGGTCTGGGAGATCCGGGTCAAGTGCCAGCTTATCCCTGTGTGATCTAAGTCCCTATCCCAAACCTGTCTTGGTTTCTGTGAAGGGGTTGAAGCAGATTTTATTTGATAATATACCATCTATGGAGAACGATATTCCTGAGAACACCGCAAACAGCTAAGCCCTACCACGTTGGCCATGTCTGCTCCAGCATTTCTCATCTCTCCTTCCCTTTCTCATCTCTTCCCTTCCCTGCTGTGGGGTTGAGGGTCCCTGGGCAAACACCACCCCCCCCACCACTCCCCACCTCAGTTAAAGTCCCCACCTTGCAGGTGGCTATTATGTTGACGTTGTGTGAACACTTCTCGGCTCCAACAGCCAAAATTTCTCTAAAGATTGCCATCTTTTCAACACCCTTTTAGAGGTTGAGGGGCTCCCATGGAAAACCTCCAGCCCAGAAGTTCTTCCATCATTCCTGGGCTGCCCCCTGAGGACAGAGACCACACCCTCTGGGTCTTTTATTTCTTTATTTTTAACTATGCTGGGTCTTCACTGCTGTGCGTGGGCTTTCCCTAGCTGTGGAGAGTGAGGGCTAGTCTCTAGCTGTGGAGCATGAGCTTCTCATTGCAGCTGCAAAGCGCGGGCTTCAGAACACACGGGCTTCAGTAATTGCTGTGTGTGGGCTCCAGAGCGCAGGATCAGTAGTTGAGGGTCCCAGGCCCTAGAGCATGGACTCCGTACTTGTGGCACATGGGCTTAGTAGCCCCGCAGTATGTGGAATCTTCCTGGACCAAGGATCAAACCTGTGTCCCCTGCAATGGCAGACAGATTCTTAACCACTGGACCATCAGGGAAGTCTGTTCCCTGGGTCTTATATCCCCCACCCTGTCCACAGTGGCTAGTGAGTGCATAGTCTGTGCCTCTTGACTTGCGGCTGAATGATTTGGGCTGATGGCCCCTCCTCTGGGCCCCTCCTCCCTCCCACCCCCCAGAGCCTGGCTCTGGGCTGCTGGCCGATTGAGGAGAAAGCAGCTAATAAATCAGCCTCAATTCCAATGCCAGCAGCCAGCAGCTCCTAAGTGCCAGCGGCTCCTCCCAGACCTACCTCAGGACTCCCAGGTGACTGATGTCACGGAGCCACCCTCCAGGTTCACCCCTCCCCCTTCCTAGAGGGGGTGTGGCTTTAGTCCTCCAGAGCTCTCAGATGTCTTAATACAGCGTGTAATGTAAAATTCACACAACCAGTGATCTCACACACCTGGGACCTGGCTCTCAACCCAGCTGTGGTCCAGGGCTGAAGGGCCCACTGGTGTGGTCTGTTAGGGCATGTAGGCTGGCAGAGCCTGAGCGGATCAGAGGTAGGGCAACCAGGAGGGACCCAGAGTCACTGTCAAGAGCCTGAGGCAGGGCAACTGGGAAGGATCCAGGGTCATTGTCATTGTCATGGACCCAGACTAAGATCCAGTACTCCTGGATACCTCTCTAGGGGGGACACTGCTCCATCTCACAGATGGGAAAAGTGAGGTTCAGAGAGGCTGCTCTGCCTGCTCATGGCTTTGCTTAGATACTAAGTCAAAGACTGATTATTCCCCCTAAAACCACCTATCTCCAGGTCACCTTTCTCCCTTCCCATTCCTTCTTCTTGGGTCACGAGGACAAGAGTCACTGAGGCAGTAAAACTGGGTCTGGGGCCTGGTTGTCCTGGCTGGCTATGACACTGAAGGTGATATTCAAGCCTCCCTTTGCTCTCTGGTTCAAGGGAACACTGACTGCTGCCCTGCTTTGTCCCACTGGGTGGTCAGGAGGCTCACAGGAGGTGAGGTGTGTCACTCCAGAGATGCTGCCTAGGCTGGAGGGGATGAGGATTATTGCCACCAGGCTGGCAGGAAGATGCCTGGGCAAGAATGATGTGAGCCTGAAGGGCACAGTGGGCAGACCAGCCTGGCCAGAGCAGGGATGCCTGGGAGCTGTGCTGGACAGCAGCTTTATGGGTTCTGCCCAGGGAAGGCCTGTGGGCTGGGACCTGAGCACGGCCTAGATTCCGTGGGTTTCCAGGGATGGGTCAGAAGCTGTGATGGACCACACTGGGGGGACTTGGCCTGTCCCAGCAGCCAACCTAGACCAGCCTTGGAGGGCAGGAACCTCTGGGCAGGAAACCTCTGGTGAGAGCTGGTTCATGGGATGTTAGGGCACCATCTGGGGCAACTGGCTGCTCTGGCTTGCCTGGGATGTGGGACTTTTAGTGCTGAAACTGACAGTCCTGGGCTAATTGGGATGGTTGGTCCTTCTAGGGCCGATGTTGTCTGGCCATTGTTTCCTTGGAGAGGGAGCACGTGCCGGATTGGGGAGCTGGAGAGTTTGGAAGGGAAATGTTCTTCCCCAGCTGGCCCCTTCCGGCCCTGGCCTTCAGCCCAGCCTCCTGCAGGGAGAGGCCTGTGGTCTGATCTCCTTAACTGTGCTGGAGCTGTCTCTGCAGGGGACACAGGGGCTGAAGTTGTTTAGGGGTTCATTCAGAAGGAATTATTAGGAAACACTGCAGCCACCCCTCTAAGCTACAGCCAGCTTTGTTATTTTGGACATTTTATTTTCTATCACCTGCCTCCTGAACCCTGTTTTATGAACTTTAGACCTGGGAGGGGATGAGGGGTGTTATTGATTGGCCTCCTCAAATCTCCAAATGAACACTGAGTGGTATGGATACAGAAAAAAGCACTAGGCCTTAAAAGTGGTGCGTGACCATGGCCACAGGCAACAGGGACAAGTCACACTTGAGAGGCACGCAGTGCAGCTGGGGCCAGGCACACAATTGAGACGTGCGAGTCATCATCATTGTTCTTGCACTGCACTTAGACTCCACGACTTTTAACTTTATTATTTCCTTCCTTCTGCTGCCTTTAGGTTTTGTTTGTTCTTCTTTTAGGAGGTAGGTTAGGTTGTTTAGACCCCATGGCTTTTATTTATTTAATTTATTTGGCTGTGCTGGGTCTTAGTTGAGGCATGTGGGATCTTTAATCTTCATTGTGGCATGCAGGGTCTTTATGTAGCATGGAAAATCTTAGTTGCATCATGTGGGATCTAGTTCTCTGACCAGAAATCGAACCTGAGCTCCCTGCATTGGGAGTGCAGAGTCTTAGCCACTGGACCACCAGGGAAGTCCCTTTAATTTTTTCTTTTTCTTAAGACCCCACACCCACTTTCTCATGGCTCTCAGACAAACCCTAGAGTGGAGCTGGGATGGGGTTGCCCCATTTAGCAGGTGAAGAAACAGGCTCAGAGAGGGTGGAATAGTGCTTGGAGGGCATGTGAAGAATTAGTGGTGGCCCCGGGTGTCAGCTTGGGTCTCCTGACTCCCGGGTAGGACACCCTGCACTCTGTCTGGCTCTCACTGGGCGGATATGTCAGCGTGGCGTGTGTGTGTGCCTGTGCTGGGAGGAGAAGGGAGACAGGAGGGAGGGAGCTGTTCTTTGAATCCGCAATTAGTATCATATTAAGAAGAAGCCACACCTGGCTCAGAAGGGACATGGCTAATGTCAGAGCTGTCTGGGCACCAGGAGGAGGCTGTGTATTGATCTCTGCCCGCAGTAGCCCGCCTGCCTGCATGGGCTTTGGTGTCAGAGGGCCCTGGGTTAGAATCCTAGATTCTGTCGCTGAGTAGCTCTGTGACCTTGGGGAAGTGACTGCAGCCTGTGGGGCCTCAGTTTCCTCACCTGTAAAGTAGGGCTAATCACATCTATCTTGTGGAGCTGTGGTGAATATTAAAGTATCCAGCACACAGTAGGTTCTCAACACAATAAGTCTCTTACTCCTGCCTCAGGTGTTCCCTCATGGGCTGAACTGAACCCTGCTGGTTCTGGGGCAAGAACAGGATCCTGGCCCTGTGTGGTGGGAGGCAGGCAGTTTATGGCAAGCATTCACCCTTCCATTGGGCTTTAACCCTCAGCAAAGTCCCCATGAATATTCTGGTCTATCAGCTTAGCCAAGGAGAATTGAGGGAGGGGATATGGATGCTCTTTGACTTGGAACCTCAAAAATAAAAGTGGTGGTGCAGTGGACAAGCCAATTTGAGGGACATGGGTTTGATCCCTGGTCTGGGAAGATTCCACATGTGGTGGAGCAACTAAAGCCTGTGTTCCACAACTCCTGAACCCTTGTGCTGCAACTACTGAAGCCCGCACGCCTACAGCCGGTGCTCTGCAACAAGAGAAGCCACTCAGTGAGAGGCCTGCTCACCACAACAGAGAGTAGCCCCAGCTCACGGCAACTAGAGAAAGTCTGTGCAGAAATGAAGACCCAGTGCAACCAAAAATAAATAAGTAAAAAAAATAAATCTCATTAAAAAGTTGCCTTAGCCTATCCCAGGGTGTCCTCAGCAAGAAGATAGTATCATTGGTCTAGATTCCCTCCTTCCTGCAAAGCTCTGGGTTTATCTGCTGATGGGACGTGGAGTCTCCCTTTCCATTGCCTGCTTCCTCTACATGACACATGGCCCCTCTGCCCAAAGGGGGAGAATCCTGGATTCTGAAGTAGCGAAGTCCAGCTGCAGTAACGATCCATTAGGCAGATGAAAAGACATTTTTCTTCACCGCCGTTACACTGCCTGCCCCAGACAACTCACTCATTACAGTTCTATCTCATTCAGCTCACCTAGAGAATAAAATTAGAAATCAAGTCAACTCCCTCGAGTCTTGTTATATCAATCTGACTTACACAAAACAGGCCAGACAGAGTGCGAGCTTTCCATAAAATTAGGCTGTGTCCCCAGGGGCTGCCTTGAAGCTACCCAACGTTTCAGAAAACTGCCAGGCGCCCTTTTGCATAATTTATCAATTACACACAATTCAATTCATTGCAGGCAGAGAGGCAGGAGACGATGACTTGGGCAGAAGGGGACCCTGAAAGTAGCATGTGCTGGGAAGAGGAAACCCCATTTCTAATCTCCTCTCCCATGCTGACTAGATGAATGAGCTCAGACAAATCTTTCACTCTCAGGGGACCCCACTTTCCCCAAGCATTTAGACTGGGACAACTAACTGTCCCTTAGGTAATTCTTGAATTTGTTTGAAATTTGTTTGCTGAAGTTCTCTGTTGGTGGTATCTGAACACCGTGGTGGGTGGAGAAAGACAGGTTCAGAGCTTGGGACCTGCTTGGCAGTGCTGGGACACTGAGAGGCTAAGGTTGGCACAAGGGCTGTGGATGACCAGATGGCCAGACAGAGGTCTGCTTCTCAGATTTGCCTGGTTCCTCTCTCACTTGTAATGCCTCCCTTTCCATCAGGCTGCCATGTTAACTACACCTCTATTTGATTTCAGGAGATGACCGCAACTCCCTACGGGAGGAGGCGGGGCTTCCATGAGCAATGGTGCTTTACTGATGGGTGCCCAGGGAGTGGGAGTGATGCTGGCCAGGGCCACTGATATCAAGGGTCATTGGTCCAGTGCCTTCTCCCCACCCCCACTATCTAATCCCTCCCTCTATCCCTTCTGCTCCCAATCCCCCTCTGCCCCAGAGCATACTTTTTTATGGTATTACTTAATATTATTTGTTATACTCGCCTACCTGCTTCCCCAAAGGCAGAGAAGGGGCTGTTTCCCTTGATTTCCCAGGTACTCGGTCAAAGGCCTGCCCCCATCAATGGATGCTCAGGTCATGTTGTTGGATGAAGGAATAAATGAGTGTTGAAGACCAGAGAGTGATGGCTCAGTAATGCAGTTTACTGATCCTGTCCAGAGTTCCTTGCTCTGGGCCCTGACAAGCCATTTGCTTGCCACTGATGTCTGTGCCATGACTTAATTCCCCTCTGCAGGGTCAGATGGACCCCACTGCTGAGTCATTACAGAGGGACAAGATGTCTTTTGCCAGTCTCAGCACCCTCTCAGTGTCTCAGAGGCCTGCACTTGGCCATGATGTATGTAGCAACAGGCCCGTCACCTGTGTGAGGCATCCTGCCTTGAAGGAACTGATTGAAACTCCCTGATGGGACAGGTGCACCCACCCTAAGTTCAAGGAGAGATACCTGAGGCTCAGGTAGGCCATGTGCCTAGTCTAAAGTTCCCAGCTGGGGTGAGGGAGCCCTGGGATTTGAACCTATTCTTAGTTGATCCCACAGTCTACACTCATACTATGAAGCCACGATTTCATGAACATGGTCAAACATTTTTAGAGTGCTGTCTTACCCGCAATCTCTCTTTCATCCTTCCAGAACCATAGGTATAAAGGTAGGTAGGGCAGGGATTGTCAGCCCACTTTAAGGAGGAGACTGATGCTCAGAGAGCAGGATGACTCACAAGAGGCCACGCAGGTTGTGGCAGAGCTGGGTCCAACTGCACTCCAGACAAGGGATAGAGGTTCAGACAGACTCAGGGACCTGGCTGCAACTCAGAACTAGCAAGCTACTGGCTTTGTTTGTTTGTTTGTTTTGTTTTTGTAAAAGGGCTGAAAAGAATAGGCAAGTATTGCCCCTTAGAGAGGTGTTCCATACGGCAGGGGGATCGCCGGAAGGAGACTTCCTAACTGATCTAAAGGCAGGTTGGCCCTGCTGAAATAGAAATTATCTGCCTGGTGAACATTGCCTCAAATAATGAAGCCCCACACTTCCTGGATTGGGGGGTCCACGGGGCAGGGAAAATGATGAGGTCATAGGGGTCTATATGTTGTCCCCAAACAGGAATGTCAGAAAGGTCACGTGTGGCTCTGGGAGGAGAGGAGCTGGGGCAGCCCCTAGCCTTTTGCTGAGATGATGCCTGCCTGAGGAGGCTCTGGAAGCACCCGCAGAAATGCTTTTGTTCCCGGGGGCTCTGAGCATGCTGATGGGTTTCCGGGGCAGTGCGTGCAGCCGTCACTCAGCCAGGCCCCTCAGGCCTGTGTGTGCAGGAGCCGTAGGGCAGACCACGCGGGGCAGTGCCAGCCCCGCTTCGAGATGTCTGCAGGGTAAATGTCTGCTGCTTTTGTCTGGAAGCAAAACCCTCAGCCACTGTTTCTCCAGCCTCTATGGAAATTAAAGCCAGGAAGCGAAGCGGTGGGTGATTATGGGGTTCAACTTGCTTATTAACAGCCCACAAAGGATTACCATGGGGCTTCTAGGCGAAGCCCACAGAGGCTTGAAAAAGGGCTGCTTCCTGGCTCCGGGCACTGCTCTTTGAAAGCACAATCTTCAGGCAGAAGAGCTCTGCCTCACTGGCTGGGGGCACCCCACCCCCCAACCCACAGGATGTTCATAGGAGCCAACCATAGAGGGTGGGGCAGGGGTCTGGGGTGGCACAGCCTTCTGTGATCTGCACCTGCAGAGGCTTGTGAGATGAGTAGGGTGAGAAAAACGCCTACCCCTTTATAGTACAGAGTTGGAGTATTTACAATTGTCTCCTTGGAGAGGGAGACCATTTAGGAAAGTTGTTAGAATAGGGTCGGGTGGGGGTCAGCAAACCCACCTGTTGCCTGTTTTTATAAATAAAGTTTTATTGGGCACCATCGCACCCATTCCTTTCTAGATTACCTGGGGCTATGACCGCAGAGTTGAGTAGTTGAGCAAAGACTGGCCCACAAACCATAAAATCTTTTCTATCTGGCCCTTTACAAAGTTTGTCCACTCATAGGTAAGGGAAAGAGTATGTATTTCAGAGTTGACTAGATATGGATTGGAATGCTACTTCTACTTTTGTTCCATCTAATTTTGGACATGTTACTTCCCCTCTGAACCTCAGGCTTTCCATTTGACAAAGAGGGATGAGCATCTATTTAACACATGCTTACAATACTGTGTTTGCTTGGCATCAGGCCCTGTTCTAAGTATTTTGTGAACACTAACTCATTTAATGCTCACAACAGCTTTGTGAGGTGGGTTCTCCTATGACCACACCACTCTACAGAAGGGGATGCAGAGATCTGGAGGGGTTAAGTAACTACCAAGGACCTCACAATACTGGGCTTTTGAACACATATGGCATGGCCCCAGAGGCTGTGTTCTTAGCCAGCCTTTGCTAAGATTAAGGAGTAATGGATGAGCAGAACTGAGCCACAGGAGCTGGGGTGCAATAGAGACTCAATATCCATTAGTTCACTCCTCCCTTCATCCTCTTTGCCAAATTATTTGGCTGCCCACCTCTGTCCAGAATTAGGGTCCCAGCCTCGTTGGATCGCAGTTTCTGAGGTCATCCCCTCCTGCCTTTGCCAAAGTCCAATATCACGAATGCTGCTTTGGCTTCCTTAGCACGCTGCCCCCTCTCCCTTCCTGCTACCATCTCCCTCCCACTGTTTGGTTAATAATAACATATCATGTTCTGTCTCAGATGCATATCAGTTTTGTGTAATTATTGATGGAGAAATAGACAGATGATTCTCTGCTTGGACCGTTTTCACAGGCACCCATACCTATTACTTAGCATCCTTCTCTTCCCTCCGCTAATAACACTGTCCACTTTAGAACCTGGGGCCTTGATTTATTAGGTAATTTGTTTCTTCTCTGTGGCTTGGGCCTGCCTGTCATCAATATAATAGGATGATGGAAGCACAAGCTATAGACAGCAGACATTAAAAACTAGGCAAATATTACCCATTTCAGCTCCTTGTCCAGCCACAGCCAATCCTCTGCTTGTTGGAGGAGAGGAAAAAGATTACAGAGGGATGCCTGGAGCCTGATTCTCACAAAATAACTCTTTGAAAATGGGGCTGGTTGCCCTGCTGTTTCGTGCTTTTGGGAAAACGAATCAGAAAAACACATGCATATGAAAGCACACACACTTGTGTGCTTGCACACACACACACACAGTAAAGGAATCAAAGATCCCGTCCAAAGAGATTGAGTAAACTGTAGAGTGAAAAGGACTGAACTGGATGCCAGGAGGCTTGGCTTCCCACTCTGGCTTTGCCACACTCTTTAAACGGGGGAGCGGAGGGCAAGTCATCTCATCTCTCTGGGCCTGAATTGCCTCATTTGTCAGACAAGGAGGTGGATTAGATGGGCTCCAAGTGGCCTTCCAGCCTTCACCTGCTGAAATGCAGCCAAGGTTACACAGAATATCATAGGCAGAGTTGCAAACTGAACCTTTGCTGTTTAAATGGGTGCTTTGAGCACTCCACCATGCCGTTCCCATCGATCACAATTGTCATCAAAAATGATCACTCTCTTCACCATCAATAGCCTTATCACAATCCTTGAAATAATATCACTGATAAATACTCTTTAATTGCACCATCATGAGAATCATCAATGCCATTATCTCCAGGAACATCTCACCCCCATCACCATCATCATCACGCTCATTTCGCTGCCTGTTTTCTCTATGCGAGGCTTCACATGCAGGATGTGATTTCATCCTGACAGCAATCCTAGAAAATAGGCACCCTTAAAATTATCCTCATTGAATAGAGGAGGCAACTGAGGCTCCAAGCGGCACACTGTGGTAAATGCCAGACTTTGGATTTGAAGTAGGGTCTCTTTGGCTCCAAAATAAGCTTTCAGCCCCCACGCTACGTATCATCAGCATTGTTATCACAAATATTCTCATCAGTGTCAGCAAAACCATTATCCTCTATATCAGCATCACCGAATCACCCTGCATCATCTTTTGAGTTGTTCCCAGTATCATCGCCAATCAACATTGTTGCTAATGTTAACATCATCAATATCAGAATCAATCTCGCCAATCTCGTTATTGCTAATTTTGTTTTAATATAAATGCCATCATTAATTATTAGCAATATGGTTGTTGTCACTCTATCAATATAGCCCACACTGACGTCATAAATGACATGTATCAGTATCACCAAAATTGTTTTTGGAGTTGTTTCTAATACAGATGTCACTGTTAACATCACGATGGTCACTAGCAATGTTATGGTCACTGTTATCAACCCAGTTCACATCAATAAAAGCAGAATCATCTGAGCCATCACTAACCTTACTATCCACAAAGGATTACTGATACTGCCAACAATATGACCAACATCTTCAGTAGCATCATTACCAATATCATCATTCCCAGTTCACCATTATTATCTTAATACAACTAAAATAAAAAGTACACATTTTCAATTCAGTGGACTTCACAGATGTCAATCTGCTTACCATTGTAATTTGCCATCATCTACTGAGTTCCTACTTATGAGTTGAACTGTATTAGGTCTTCTGTCCCCTGGAACTCTTCTGCCATCCTGTGAGAGATACAGAAGGCATAAATATTTGTCTCGCCGTCACATAACCCAGGCAGATGCTGCCAGGGTCATCAGGAATCTGAGACTTCTACATCTCCAGAGTGAGGTGATTCCTGGTTCAGCAGTTTTAGGCCATTAAATATCCTTAAATTCCACCCATCCTTCCCAGCCAAGTTACCTCCCAGTTCCCTAGTAGTATTCCATCTCTTACTTCCTTGTGCTTCTACTGACTATTGTTTTAATCCAGTTACAACATTTATAGCCCAGCTTTTGTTCTAGTATGTGTGTGTCTGTCTGCTTCCTAGCATGTAAGTTCCTGGAGGTGGGACCAGGTTTTTTCCCATACCCCTTACAAGTTTTACACCAAATGTTCTCAATATACATGTCTGGAGGATTAAAGGAGAAAGTTGGCTGGTCCACAAAAATCATGTGATGAAGTGTAAAGAACATCAGACTGCAAACCAAGACATCTGGAGTTTAGTCTGAATTGTCCCTAACTGTGCAACCTTGGCTCACCCATTTCCCCCTCTCCCCTTCTTTCCTCCATCTCCAAACTAAAGGGTTCTGGGGCTCTATCTTCCAAATATACTCTCAGACCACCCTTTCCTCACCCCTTTTCTGCCATTGCCTACTTCAAACCCCACATTGCTGGCTTGAACCACTGTGGATATTTGTTAAATGGTCTTTCGGCTTCTACTCTACCCCTGTGTGGGGGCCAGAGCGTGCTCTTTTTAAAAATTCTTATTTATTTATTTAATTTATTTTTTGGCCACACTGGGTCTTTGTTGCTGCCTGTGGGCTTTCTCGAGTTCCGGCAAGCGGGGGCCGCTCTCTAGTTGCAATGCGGTGCCTCTCGTTGCGGTGACTTCCCTTGGTGGGGAGCACAAGCTCAGCAGTGGTGGTCCTGGGCCTAGCTGCTCTGCAGTGTGTGGGACCTTCCCGGACCAGGAATGGAATTCGTGTCCTCTGCATTGGCAGATGGATTCTTAACCACTGGACCACCAGGGAAGTCCCAGAATGGTCTTTTAAAATCAGTTTCCATTAGTCCTTTACTCCACCACACGGCTCCGTCCTTCACTTACAGTAACATGCAGCTGCTTCTGTGGTCTGCAGTGGACACACTCTCTCCCTGGCCGCCGTCTCCTCCCTCACCTCATGCATCATTACCTCACCCGCTGTTCCCAGACACATTGTTCTTCTCGCAGCCTCTTGAAAATTCCGACCTTGTTTCTGATGCGAGGCCTTCACTCTGGCTGGCTCCTCTGCCTGCAGAGTGCTTTCCCTGGAGCCTCACATGGCTGGCCCCAGAACATCATTCGGTTCTCCAACCAAGTGTTCCCAGCTCAGAGAGGCTTCCCATGAGCACCCTCTGTGAAACACCCCCTCCAGCAGGCCTCCTCTTCCTGCTGATCCTCCCACTCCACACGTATGCACTGACTGTCTGCTACAGGGCTTCTCAGCTTCAGCACTCTTGGTGCTTTGGACTGGGCTGTTCTGGGCTGTGGAGTGGGAGGGGCTGTCCCGTGCATTGTGAGATGCTGAGCAGCATCCCAGGCCTATATTCATTAGCTGCCAGAAGCACCCCTTCCCAACGGTGACAACTACAAATGACTGCAGAGGACTTCCCCAGTGGGCCAGTGGTTAAAACTCTGTGCTGCCACTTTAGGGGGCACAGGTTCGATCACTGGTCAGGGAACTAAGGGGTGTCCCAAGTGGCACTAGCAGTAAAGAACCTGCCTGCCAATGCAGGAGACATAAAAGATATGGGTTCAATCTATGGATTGGAAAGATCCCCTGGAGGCCATGGCAACCCACTCCAGTGTCCTTGCCTGGAGAATCCCATGGTCAGAGGATCCTGGCGGGCTATAGTCCTTAGGGTCGCAAAGAGTTGGACACAACTGTGTGATTTAACACATATACATGCAGGAAACTAAGATCCTATATGTTGCATGGCATGGTCAAAAAAAATATATGTAAATGAAATAAAATAAATAAGCTACAGGGCAGGGGTATAAAAGAAATAAAAATAAATGTCTGCAGACATCATCCAGGGTACTCTGGAGATCAGCCCTGGTTGGGAACCACACTCTTCAGAAAGCTTGGGACACACCAATGAATAAAACAGATCCCATCATCAGCATCTCCCTGTCCCAATCCTCTGGTCTTCATGGGAGGAGACAGACAATGAATGTAATGAAGTAAATTGTGTATATTCTAGAAAATGACAACTGCTATGGGAAATAATACAGCAGGTCAATGGTGCTGGAACAGGTATAGTTTTAAAGAGGGCTGTTAGGGCAAGCTTTGTCCGAAAGGTCCTTTAGAATGACTGTTATTTTTTGTTAAATCATTGCATGTATCATGACATAAAATTATATCATAATCTTGTTTACTTATTTATTGTCTATCTTCTCCCCTAGAAAGTAAGCTCTATGAGGGCCATAAGTGTTTCTACTCTGTTCAACATTCTATATCCAATACCTAGGACAGTGCTGGGCCCATAATTGTACTTATAAATATGTAGGTCAATTTTAGGGGCTGGGAACATGAGGCAAATAAGAGCTAAGCAGATAGCATTTAGTCCTGACCCTGGTGTTGACAGATATCCCTTACTTTCATGTTCTACCCACAAGCAATACTGAGGCTTTCCCCGTGCTAATTGATTCCACTGGTAATGAAGAAGTTCAATAATTTATTTAGTTTGTACTCAGAGATAATTTTAAATACCTAATTCTTTGGGCAGAATATTAGCCTTCTTCTGATCAAGGCTAACCTGACCACAAAGCCTCTTGTCAGGGAAAGTGCCCTCCATCCTGACAAATCACTTTCTACCCTGACATTCTCTTTTTTGGAAGGGAAGGCCAAGTCTCCCTGTCATTGAAGGTGGTCAGGGTGGTCCCCACCACTACCCTACGGCTACTCTACCCTGCAGAAGGGACTTGAGCCCTGGGTGGTGGTGACAGAGGATGAACAATTCAAAGCTTTAGTGATCATCAAAATCACCCAGAGGGTCCCACCCTGAGACTCTGACTTAGTATCCTGGAGAGGCGTGCCAGTCCAGATGATGCCCCACGTGGCTCTTCCAGGGACCAGTGTGAGCAGTGCTACTCTAAAGAATCCACAGCTTCTCTCACGCCCGAGGTTCTGCTGGTCCTTCCTTCCAAGCCCAAGATGCAGCTTTCTAGGCCCTGCCCATTCCTTGTCTTATGTCAACTTTGAATTTGTCTTCTGCTGACATCTTCCATGGCCTTGCCTGGGGTCTTAACCATCTCATTTTCCCCTGGTATCCTCCCCTCCTTAAGAAAAATAATTCCAGTCTTAGTCACAAAGTAAGGGATTCTTTTCAAAGCCAAAGGTCTATACTGACCTCTGCTGTGAAGGATGTGAGGCCAGGAGACCCTCTGCTCCCAAGGAGGTACCATTTGCATGGAAAGACTGGTGTATGGATTTGGAACCCTAGAGAAGGATCAGAGATATCCTGTAAGGAATTGACAAGCACAGAAGGAAAAGCTGGCTCCTTCCAGGGAAGGCGCACACTTTGTGATGTGGCTAATCTCTGAGGGTTCCAGGGGACGGTGTGATGTGAGCTGAGCTCTGTACGATCTAAAAAAAAAAATGCAACTATGGGGTTGAACCATATGAAATTGCTGCTATTCAAGCCCTGTTGGCCCACAAAACCTGAAATATCACATGACTCAATCTAAGAGGATTATTTTCATGTCTTCTCTGTGTCAGTTATATTATCCTCATTTTGTAAATGAAAAATTGGAGCCCAGAGAGATTAAATAGCCTGTCCAATGACAGAGAGAGAGAGAAACAGGAACCCACTGATACAACTCCACACCCTTGCTGTAAGGTCTCTCTAGCTTGGTGGGTCTCACACTTTGGAGAAAACATCCAAATCCCTCTGATCACTCGGTCCCCTCCCACAGAGGCCCAGTGCCTTCAGGTGGTGGTGCTGAGAACCTGCATTTCCATGAAGCTCCCATGGAAGACTTGTGTGGCTTGGTCTATGGCTTACACTTGTCACGTTACTGGTTTAAGTAGACAAGATAAAAGAAGACATCCTTGTAGGGGTAAGGGAAGGTAGAAGGATGGTCAGAGTCTCAGAAGTGGGAGTGGGTATGGATTGAGCCAGCGAGAGCAGGGACAGCAAACCTGAGTGGGGGTGGAGGGAGCAGGTTGGAACCCTGCCTATGGAGGGTATGGAGGGTATCAGGCATGGGCTATCTCCTTCTTTCTGGTCCCCAAGTCTCTACCTCCCACCTTGCCCCATCCAAGGAGGTAGCATCCAACAGCATCAGCCCACAGGAACTCAGAAAGGGTTGTTAGCCTAGATAATTTCCCCAGAGCCACTGATCCCTTCTGCGGAGCATGATAGACCCTATTTCATAAAGAAGACATGAATGGCTGTAATCAGATACAATGTTTGTGACGCTGAACAAAATGAGCAAAGGAAAAAAATATGCAGCCAGGCTATAATTATGGGTGTAATATTTCAGCCCATTAGCAAAAAATATCTCAGAAACCTGCTGCCCCGCCTTCTCAGCTAAAAAATTGGATGCTAAGCTGGTGAAGGCAAACAGAGAGAGCAGAGCACTGAAGCAGAGGCCTAATTAATTGCATATACAGTGGTTTTTTGTTTTTTTTTTTGGCTGGCAGTGGCTTCTGACAATTCTGGGCCTTTTGCTACATCAAGTAAAAAGAGATTGTTGTTTTCTAGCAGGGCTGCTCTGAGGACTTCTAGACACTGGTCCCTCTTCCTCAGTCCAGCCCAGCACTAGTCAAGGACATGTGTGTGTGTGTGTGTGAAGTCGCTTCAGTCACATCCGACTCTGTGCGACCCTAAGGGCTGTGGCCTGCCAGGCTCCTCTATCCATGAGAATTCCCCAGGCAAGAGTACTGGAGTGGATTGCATGCCCTCCTCCACGGGATCTTCCTGACCCAGGAATCAAATCTGCGTCTCTCATGTCTCTGCAGGGGCAGGCAGGTTCTTTACCTCTAGCACCACCTGGGAAGCCCAGTCAAGGACATGCCACTTACTAAACACTTGGCAAATTTAGGGGTTTTTGTATAATAATAACTATACTATGTTGTTTGCTACGTACCAGGTACAGTGATAAAGCTTTACAAATTTATCTCATTTTTCCCTTTGGGAGCAAGGTAAAGTGATGCAATGGATATTGTTGATGAACTTCAGGTCTCTTGTCACCATTTTTTTTTAAAGCCCCAGCACCTGTGACTATCTTTGGGTGCCTACTTGTGAGCTCCTGAAGTCATCTCGGCTGAGTACAGAGAGCTCCTAAACCCTGGGGGCTGGGTGTTAGATTGTGACCCAGTCCCCTCAGCTTGCATAACCTCTATGGAACTTTGCAGGAACTCTCCCCTCTGCCTGCCTCCCTCCCTCCGCACCCTGATCCCCTACTCTCTGTGTTCTTCCCTGGAGTTCCTTCTTGATAAATCACTTGCACATTATTCCTTAGCTCCCACTATGCTTCTGGGGGTCGGCCTCAGAGAGGGAGGATTAATTACCACTCTTTTTCCAGAAAGGAAACTGCAGTTGAGAGGGGATTGTAACTCAACTCAGGGAACTCAGTAAGAAATGGGGGACCGGGGTTTGACTCCATGCTTTCTGATCCCATCTGGCCTCCACGTGTAAACGTGGCACATGCCCCCATACCCTAGTCCCTAGTCCCTAGGATCTGTATGCGACTGGGGCAAGTTGCTGGTTCAGCAGCCACCGTCCTAGGTTCTGGAACTGGACAATGTCTGGGTAAATCTGATAATTAGATCCATGCCTTTGTTCCTGGGCCTCTCTAATTACCTGCCTTTTACCTCAGGCTCACCAAACTCTGCAGGGGTCCTGTGTATGCATGTATTCATTTAGTCATTTATTTACTCTTGCAGTCACCTACCCATCTAACCTCATCCATTCGGCTAACCCCACCCATTCATTTGCTACCTACCATCTATCCATCCATCTGTCCATTCATCCATCCACTCGCTCATCCTTCCATGTATTCACCTATCCATTCACGGCCCCCAGTAACATTCTAGCAGGGGACATGGATTTATTCAGAAGTCAATCATCATACCTTGGGATCTGTGCCCCATGGGGGAATGTATAGGATACTAGGGTCTCATAGAAGGGATACCTGACCCAGTCAAACTTCCCAAGGCACCTGAACTGAGATCTGGCAGGTAAATAGTGAACAGAAGAGAGGGATAGGTAGATTGTCCCAGACAGAGAGAAGAGCAGGTATGGTACAATCCAATGGCCAGAGGTGAGTGAGTGTGTGGAAGGTTCTAAGGAATAAAGCACATTCACTGAGCTGATCTTATGTGAGGGGAGGAGGTAAGAGATGAGGCTAGAGTAGCTGGCTGGGGCCAGTTGTGCAGGACATTGCTTTTGAGTAAAGGAGAGGATTGGGAGCGAAGAGCTGTGGGTGCCTCCAAAGAGTCTGTGGTGGTGTTGGTTTAGTCGCTCAGTCTTGTCTGACTCTTGTGACCCCATGGACTGTAGCCCGCCAGGCTCCTCTGTCCCTGGGATTCTCCAGGCAAGAATACTGGAGTGGGTTGCCATTTCCTTCTCCAGGGGATCTTCCCAACCCAGGAATCGAACCCAGGTCTCCTGCATTGCAGGCAGATGATTTACCAACTGAGCTACAAGGGAAGCAGTAGGGGAATATCAGGAGCAGGTCTGCATGTTTTAGAAGGTCACTCTGAGAAGAAGGAATGGGAGGAAGGGAGCCAGCAGTAGGACTGTGGTTGGGGAGGGGGTACCATTTGCCAGGGCGGCAGTGCCCCTTGATGCTGATGGAGACAGGGGGTGCTGCTGTTGCCGGGGGGAGGAGAGAAGTGGGGTTTTGTGCCAAGAGGGAGAGGATTAGAAGTGGGTGGGATTTGGTGATTGATTGGGCATGGGAGGCAGGGAGAGGGAAAAGTGAAAAGTGAAGTGTGACTGCCTGTCTCTGGCCTGTGTGCTGGGGTGGGCGGAAGTGGAACTGATCATGCCCCAGAGGGGAAGCAGGTGGGTAATGCAGGAGACCTGGGTTTGTTCGCTGGGTCAGGAAGATCCCCTGGAGAAGAGAATGGCTACCCACTCCAGTATTCTTGCCTGGAGAATCCCATGGACAGAGGAGCCTGGCGGGCTACAGTCCATGAGGTTGCAAAGAGTCAGACATGACTGAGTGTCTAAGCACAGGGCATGAGGCTGGAGGTTTGGTGCTTAGTTTGGGGCAGGTTGAGTCTGAGAAGCCCCTGGGGCTTTCGAGTAGGGTTGTTAAGAAGATAATTTGATATCTAGGCCTGAAGCCCCAGAGAGAGACAGGCACGGAGAGTAAAGATGTAGGTGAGGGACTTCCCTAGTGGCACAGAGGGTAAGACTCCCTGCTTCCCAGGCAGGCGGCAGGGGTTTGCTCCTTGATCAGTTCCATATGCCCCGTGGTGATCAAAAAAGATGTAAGTATGACCACCACCCCTCAGAGTAGATGGGAAGGGCCAGGGGGGGTGTGGGGACTGAGAAGGAGTGAGCCCGCTGTCTTCTGACAGATACCCCAACGCGGACTGCCTCCCTGAGCAGTGGGCATCTCCCTTCTGGATTCCACTCCACACATGGACCACCTTCCTCAGCTCACTCCGTTCTCTGGCAAGCACTGGGCGCATGGTCTACCTGCATCAGGTCTTCCTCCCATTGGTCCCTTCCCCCAGAGCCCACTGGGCAGCAGTTATGTGGGTCAAGCCTGGGTGTGTTTCTCTGCTTGCCACGGGACAGCCTCTCCTTCGGGAGGGTTCTTTTGCATGGAGGAAGAAAGAGAGATTGTTCTTCCCTGTGTGGCTGCTCACCAGAGCTGGAGGGGAGTAAGCATGCTTGTATACTTGGAAGCTCAGGGGTCGACTTCCCTCCACCACTGCTTTTAGAAATGTCTTTAATTATTAAATTACTATGGGCACACTGTAAAAAAGATATAGAGCTCAGAAGAGAAACAAATAAATATGATAGACTCGCTGCCCCTCATCCTGCCAGTGTCTCTACTTCACCCCTAGTGACAATTATCTTTTCAGATTTCAAACACACACACACACACACACACACACACACACACACACACACACATATACTATGTCATGCTCATCAATTGGTTTCTTGGGTTTATAAAAATGTACTAGACATATTTCTACACCAAAATGTAAATAGCTCAACTTCCCATTTTTCCTTTTTCCTTTTTACTATGATAATTATACAAGTTTATGGTAGAAGATGTGGAAATTCAGAAAAATATATTAAAAAAAAAACCAAAATCTGGCAGCATCCTAAAATTTCATTACCCAAAGATAATGATTAACATTGAGGAAAACACATAAAATTTACTTTCACTGGACAATATTAGAAGAAGAAACTAAAGTTAGTACTGTGGAACTTCAAGTAGATTTTTCTTCAAAATAAGAGATATTAATCCTTGTGCATTTCTTAACTTTAAGTTAAATTGAGAGGTTTAAGTTGTAATGTTTTATTTTAACTATATGAATTCTGGTTTCTTAATGATTGCCAGTTTAGGAAGAAAATAAACATTTCTCTGGTAAAAACCAGAAGGTACAACTGATCTCTAAACAAAGAGACTAAACTCATCTATCTATGCATATATTTTTAAATTAAAAATAATTTTTTTTAAAAAGGTAAGCCTACTGTTAGGATAACTTGTCAACATAAATTATTGACATATTCAATCACTTTCAGAAAGAACAAACACATCAGGAGGAAATAATTATCACTTACTCCTGACACAAAACCACACAGATGATGTGTGAGCCCCACGCATTCAACAGTTACCAGCTTCTTCCCACACTACCTGACCAATGGCAGCTAGGCTCTGTGGAATCAGAAAGCATAATTTCCTACACCTCTTTAATGGCTCAGAATCATGCCACAATTTAGATCACATTTTATCTGGGGTGTGACTTTCATGTACAGTTCATTGCCTTTCCCAGAGTCACTAATTACCTTTCTTATCCTTGTTGCTCAGAAGTGCTGCATGCCTTAATTCCATGACGGCACTTAGCATCCTAGCGTATTCCTCATAGGATTGACTAACACTGTTTTCTTTGAGGTTGTTCTTCACAGACTCTTCTGATGTCTCGTCCTGATTGGAGCTAATTGCTCATTAGGCCAGCTTCACAGCTGTCCTACTGGTATTTCTTTTCGTTGTTCTCCTGGATTAGTTCTATGACTTCTGGAGTCTGTTGTCTTCTTTCTTGTATTCTGTTTTCATTTTGCTGGGGTACATCCTCAAGGAATTTTTTTCAGAAAATGTGGAGTCCCACTCCAGAGCCTGGGAGCAGCAGCCCTGTTCTAGGGGCGGGGGAGGCTAGATGTGAGTGGAGAGGCCGCTTCCTGTTTCTCTGCAGTTTTCCCCAGCCTTGGGTGGTGGCCCCTGTTGGGCTCCAGCTTTCGGTTGGAGGAGGGAGGACGGGGTGGTGTGGAGCACGGCCCCAGGCACCCTGTCCTCCACCCCCCTCCGTCTTGCGGGGAGCTCGCTGCTTCTTGCCTCAGCGTGTCTGCCGCTGGGCTCACTTAGCGCTCCAGGGGCAGGCCATCAAGTGCGTGGGGGTAGGAGACCTAGCTACGGGAAAAACTTGCCTACTGATCAGTTATACAAGCAATGCATTTCTTGCAGAATATATCCCCACTGTCATTCTGCTAATGTCATGATAGATGGAAAATCAGTGAATCTGGGCTTATGGGTTATAGTTGGTCAAGAAGATTTTGACAGATCATGCCCCCTGTCCTATCTACAAACAGGTGTTTTCTTCATTTGCTTTTTTCTTGTGACATCTGCATCACTGGGAAATGTTCGTGCAAAGTGTTACCTTGAAGTGTGATATCATTGTCCCTACACTGCTATCATCCTGATGGGGGCTAAACTAGATGGAGGGAATGATAAAGTCAGTGATGAGAAGCAGAGGAGAACAAGCCGATTATTGTCACCTATCTGCAGGGTTTACCTATGGCGAAGGAGATCCGGGCTGTGTAATACCTGGAGTGCTTGGCACTCAAGACAATATTTTTGCCTGTTAGTTTATAATAATGTTTACAATTTAATTGATTTATTTTAATTGGAGGATGATTGCTTTACAATATTCTTTTGATTGCTACCATACATCAACGTGACTCAGCCAAGATATACATATGTTCCCTCCCTCCCACCTCCCATCCCATCTTACCCCTTGAGGTTGGCACAGAGCATGGAATTTGAGCTCCCTGCATCATACAGCACATTTCACAGGCTATCTATTTTACACATGGTAATGTGTAGGTTTCAACGCTACTCTCTCAAACTGTCCCACTCTCTCCTCCCCCTGCCCTATGTCCACAAGTCTGTTCTCTCCGTCTGCATCTCCGCTGCTGCCCTGCAGAAAGGTTCATCAGTCTTCAACATCTTTCTGTATTGCATATATATGTGTTAACATACGCTATTTGTGTTCCTCTTTCGGACTTACTTCATTCTGCATAATAGGCTCTAGGTTCTTCCATCTCATTAGAATTTAATCAAATGCATTCCTTTCTTATGGCTGAGTAATATTCCACTGTGTATATGTACCACAACTTCTTTATCCATTCATCTGTCAACGGACATCTGGGTTGCCCCCGTGCCCTAGCTATTGTAAATGGTGCTGTGATGAAGAGTGGGGTACATGTATCTTTTTCAGTTATGGTTTTTCTCAGAGTATATGCCCAATAATGGGATTCTTGGGTCATATGGTAGTTTTATTCCTAACTTTTTTAAGGAATCTCCACACTCTTCTCCATAGTAGCTGCATCAATTTGCATTCCCACCAACAGAGCAAGAGGGTTTCCTTTCCTGGCATTTATTGTTTATAGATTTTTTGATGATGGCCCTTCTGACAGGTGTGAGGTGATACCTCGTTGTAGTTTCAATTTGCATTTTGCTAATAGTGATGTTGGGCATCTTTTCCTGTGTTTATTAGCCATCTGTATGGTCAGGGAAGCCTGGCATGCTATAGTCCATGGGGTCACAAAGAGTAAGACACAGCTTGGCTACTGAACAACAAGAAGAAGACAGTGTTTGATGAAGTTATCTGAGACATCCTCTGCCAACCTCCCGTTAAGAAGAGGAAGAGAAAATGCCTACTGCAAATGTCCAGACCCTCTCCTGCTCTGTCCCGGCCCCTGGGAACCTTTATAAACTTTGCTCAAACCACGGAGCCTTCACACTGAGTGTCAAATTTTTGTTACATATTAGTTTTTCCATAAAACCGTCTTGAAGCAATCAGTAATTTCTAGGTTTTGCTTGTTTAAAGTGTAAGGGTTCAAGCTTTCACATTCTATTAGAGTTCAGCCCTAAAATGGCAAACTATATTAAAGCCTTATTTTTCAAAAGCACTTATTCTTGCTCAGATTAAAAGTTGCCAAAATATCTTGTGAACTAAGTTGCATTGTTGGGCTAAGAACACTGAGCACTGAACCTTTGTCCTTAAGAAGACTGCAGCTTCTAAGCTTAGGAAATGCAGACACTTGCTAACTTAGTTTCAGATATGAAGAGCAGTTCAGCCTCTATGAAACATTGCCATTTAATGCATCATAATTTATTAACTCATGTTCATGACCTAATATCATACTGCATGTCATAATGCATGAGAGTAACATTTCAGCTCTTTGGATCAATCTCTCTGATTTCATAGTGAGATTTTGTCCATTCCAGCGGAAAGTGGCCCAGGTTCCTATAGGTCCTTGGAATAGTCAAGGAGGGACTTCTACACCTCTAGGGTAGTCTAGGGTCAAATGGCTTCTGTGCAGTAGGAAGAAGTTTTAGGAGAGAACTTTCAGCACCTTACTTCTTAAGCATAAGAGTGTAGATTCTCTCAGAGGGGAGTGAGACAGGCTGGGACCTGGGAACTTTTGCTGCAGTGCTTCAACGCTTGCACCTGGACACACCTTTCCTCTAGCAACAAAATACAAAGAAACTATAAGGGGCTAAAAATAACTGTATGCATGTACAGTTGGGGCCAATTCTGGACAAAAGATACAAAGATACCAAAAACCTAACTTCAACTTTTGAAGAACTGGGAGCAAAAGCAGGGAAACAGGCAAGCGCCACCCACTCATCTGCATCACAACACCACCTAAAGTGTGGGCAAACCACCTAAGGCACCCCTCCACACTGACCCCTGGACACACCCTCACCCTCACCCTCACCCTCACCCCATGTAAGGAACAAGTTTGCCTCTCCCCAAGAGGTGTGCCAGCAAAGGAAACTGTTGCTTATTCTAGCTTGTTCTCACTGCAGCAGGGGCCCCAGTAAAACCTTGCTTGGAAAAAAAAGCAGTGTATCAGCTTTGGTGAGATTTTGAACAGAATTTTTACGTGTTCCCTCTGGCAAAGTATCCTTCTCTGGTCGAGGGCAATGGAGTGGAGTGTGTGGAACACTTGTTATTGTTAAAAGGTGAAAACACTATTTTGACAAAATATGGAGATAAATTTATACTAATTAAATTATTGAAAGTGTCATGGGTAAAACTTTTAAAAGGTTAATTTTTGTCAAATACACTAGATGATGAAGAAATGTCTATATTAACAGTAAGTGTTTTCTTAAGCTTTTCTTTTTTAAAACCTGCCCATCCCTTCTGAAATTGGGTATTTAATTCATCTCTGACCCGGTCTTTCTCAGAGTTGCTAACTTAGTAAGTGTTTCTCTTATAGAACCCCTTATTAATGAGTGATATACCTCCTTATATTATAAAATCTTTCTGGATATGCCTTAGAAAAGTTTTTTTTGTAGATTAGTAAAAGTGCATTCCTATTTTCATGTTAAAAAAAGAAAATGTGTATAACATAGGTAGAGTTTGTGTATGTGTATAACATAGGCTAGTAAATTTGAGTCCCTGAATATTTTGAAATGTCTTCACTGTGACCTTGACTTAAATAAGAGATTCCAACTGAGTTTTCTTTCAGATTGCTGGAGTTACTGTTCAGTTGCCTTCTAGAAAGTTCTATTGTATAAGAAAAAAATCTAATGCAGTTTGATTGCTATTTATTTTATTTTTATATATTTTCCATTTTTTCCTTTAAGAAGGTTTAAGATTTCCTCTTAGTCATTGGGCTTCAGAAACTTTCCCAATTTGTTGCAAAGTGTGTGTCTTTTTTCACTGCACCAGCTCTGTACTTGGCGAGAATAGTAGAAAGTTACTGCTTTTCTGGTTGGCCTGCTTCTCTTTCCCTTGGGAACTACCACTGTCTCACTCTCTTCACGTGACTTCTGTTAATGAAGAGGATCCAATCTGAGGGTTCTTGTTCTCCAGCCAGGAGATTGGTTCAGGTAAGGACATGTGGTCCAAGTCAGGCCAATCAGAGTACTTTTTAGAGACGATTTAGAGGCTGAGAAGAGGGTTATGATTTTTTATCTGGATTTGGCGGAAGGAAGAAGTAAGACTGGAGCTTCAGGAGACTTCTTGGTCACATCAACTAAAGAGCCTGCCTGGGCATGAACCCAACCCAGGGAGTCAGAGGGGAGGATGAGTGAGAAGGAAAGAAAGGGAGAGAGAATGAATGAATGTCAAATCATGAAGCTCTGGAGGCAGGAGTCATATCAGACAATATATTCATTTTCTCTGTACAAGGTTTGATTTGGTTTCCCTCAAAGATAAACAAAGAATCTTGATAATATAATGACAACTTTTAACCCACCCCACCCCCAAAAAAAAAAAATCCTGTCTTTCATCAGCCAAGGAGAGTTTCCTTTTATTATTTCATTACTCCTTGGCTCAGCTGATCAAGAATCTTTCTGCAATTCAGGAGAACCAGGTTCAATCCCTGGGTTGAGAAGACCCTCTGGAGAAGGGAATGGCAACCCACTCCAGTATTCTTGCCTGGAGAATTCCTTAGACAGAGGAGCCTGGTGGGCTACAGTCACAAAGAGTCGGACGTGAGTGAATGACTTTCTCCCTTTCATGGCTTCAGTTCTCGTCTAAAATTCCTATTATTTGAATATTGGCTTTCTGGGACCTAGCCGCCATCTCCTTTTGTCTTTCCTCATCTTAAAAACCACTTTGACATTTTTATCTATATTCTGATACAGTTCCTAGACTTTATTGTTGGATTTGGTCTTTCTATTCTTCAGCCCTTTTATTAAGCTCTTCATTTCAGCCAGTGTGTTTCTAATTCTAAGAACTGTTAAATTTTGTTTGTTCCTGTTTCCCCCCAACCCCCACCACGGCAAGTTGCTTTTGTTTTATGAATGTAACATTCAGTGCATTAGCATTTGTTTTCTGTTTGCTGTGTCATCCCTGTTTTTCCTTCTCAGTTGCTCTGTTCACTTTGACCCTTCTCTTTTCCGTGGTTGTTATCCTCAGAAATAAGTCATTCTCAGGCATCCATTAGTGTGTGTGAATGAAAAGCTAGATTGATAAGTGCTGGCTCGGATGGGACTTTCCTCTGTGTGGGTATATGTTTATATAGATCTTCTGGAGTAGGCCTCTCTCCTACATGTGTCTGGGGTCCGGGAACTGTCTGGGTGAGGCTTGCTGACAGGGAGCAGAAATGCAGGCTTCTGACCTGCCACCATTGCTGAAGTAAGATGACTGTCCTCTGAATGTGGAAAGCCTCAGTTACAGAGATTTTGATTTATGAGATGCCAAAAATCCTTAAATTCTTCAAATTGTATATCAAAAAGAAGAGGACTAATGGGAAAAACAGGGGTTGGGATAAGTTACTCAAAAGTCATGCCACATTATCATCAGACCATTCACAAAAGTAATAGCAACCCAAGTTGTTGAAATGTTGGGGTTTAAAAACATACATGATAAATTGCTAATAAATAAAAAAAATTTACAGTACATATAAGGCTTAACTTTTTTTTTTTTTAAAGCAAGAGTATCATGATAGAAGGAGATATGAGGTAGCCTGCAGACTTTTTCTTTGTTTTGGCTGGCCCTTATGGCATTTGGGATCTTAGTTCCCTAACCAGGGATCAAACCCACACCCCCTGACGTGGAAGCACAGAATCTTAACCACTGGACAACCAGGAAAGTGTGGTTATAGGTGTCTGAGTTATGAAAATGAGAGCAAAATACACGGAAACACAGAGCACCGTGTAATAAACCCTCCCAAGACAATGCTGTGACCATGAGGAGGAGTGTGGTTGCATGGGGACTGTGTCCTGTGATCTGTGCTTCTGGGTTCAGCTTGCATTGCATTCAGCTGCTATTGGTGGCACATATCACAGTATGCGGGGAAAGTGCTATATAAACCAATGCAACCTCCGCCTGGTACTGACATCATGATCCCATGTATCAGTCATGGCTATGCTAATAGATATAGAGGCACATTGTTAGAACAGACCACGTTTTTTTTTTTTTTTCCCCACTCTGGACTCTCTCTCCTTTGTTTTACCCCCTGAGTCTGTGGAGGAGGTCAGGAAGGGCAAGGCTACAGAAATGCCCGCAGAACCCCCCATTTTGACAGTGTCCTTGACTTTTTCCTGGGGTTGAATGCCAAGGCCAGTGGTTCTGTACTTTTAAGAAGGGGCTGGAACGACTGGACCAGCTATGAATCCAGTAGTTTCATTTGCCCCAAAGCATCCTTGTTTTTGTAGCTGTTTCTCTGAGGCTCCAGCTTCAGTGACAAGTCCCTCCTGGGCCTGCAAGAAGTGATGCTTTCCTTGCTCTGGTTCTCAATCAATTGGATCCCATATTCCTTTTGAACTGTGGTGTTGGAGAAGATTCTTGAGAGACCCTTGGACTGCAAGGAGATCAAACCAGTCAATCCTAAAGGAAATCAGTCCTAAATATTCATTGGAAGGACTGATGCTGAAGCTGAAACTCCAGTACCTTGGCCACATGATGTGAAGAAAAGTCCCTGATGCTGGGAAAGATTGAAGGCAGGAGGAGAAGGGGATGACAGAGGATGAGATGGTTGGATAGCATTACCAACTTGATGGACATGAGTTTGAGCAAGCTCTGGGAGTTGGTGATGGACAGGGAAGCCTGGCATGCTGCAGTCCATGGGGTAGCAAAGAGTTGGACATGACTGAATGACTGAACTGATTCCTGAAACCTTTCAGAAATTCTTCCATATTTTGGAATAGCATCCTTTCTTATTGTCTCATATGAATTTACTCTTTCTCTGAGTATCTTTTCTGACTTTCTTCCACTTGGACTTTGGTAAGGAGAGAAGTTAAAGCCTGTGTGCTGTCTACACACAGGTCCAATTGGGAAACCTCTCCACCACTTTTTGTCCTTTTGACCTTGGCCAAGGCTTTTCACAATTTTGAGCTTCAGGTTATTTTTTAGAAAAAGGGAATGATAGTAATATCAGTCCTGCCTGCCTCCCAGGGGGTGGGACAGGATGAAGGGACATGGAAGTAATCTATGAACAAAAAGAGTGGCATAAATTTAAGTTGTTATTAGCTCATGGAAGAGAACCCCCTAATTTGGCAGATGAGAAAATGAAGCCAAGAGATGAGAAGCAATTTTGGCCCAAGGTTACCCAGAAACCTCCAGCCTCTTGGCTACTGAGCCCCATTTTCTTTCCAGGCCCCGTTACCCTGCAGTCTGCAAACGGCCAGGGATGCATTGCTGGGGGCAGAGCAATTGAGGATTCGGAAGAGGCAGAGATGGCATAAATAATTCAGTGATTGCCGACCACGGGCCATTAAATTTTCCATGATCTGTTTTATTGTATCTGTTCTGTAGCGATACTCTCTTCCAGTTCAGATGCAAAGTAGGCATTTCACTGTGCCTACAGGAGCTGGCCACTGCTCCATCTCAGGGATCCAAGATCACGGAAGCCTTGGCCTTGGGCCCATCTGGGCCCCTGTCTTAAGAGGTGGCCAAACAGAGGTTCACATCCCTGAGGCCTAAGTCAAGCCTCTCTCCTCCTGCTCCTGATACTCATTGAGCCACAGCAGGAGGTGACTCTCGCCTTCAAGTTCAGGATCCACTTACAAACGACCTCCACTTAAGAGTCTTACTGTTGTCACTGATGATCAGTAGAAATGTAGTGGGTTGGGTGGGGTGAGAGGTTCAAAGGATTAATTTGTTCATTGTAAGAATTAAAGCGCACCCTGATTTTTATAACTCTGTTTTGGCATTTTTGACATTTCTTTATATACAGGGAGCCTCAAAATCTGGCAACGGGTTGGGCCCCAAAGATCATGCAGAATCCTACATGTGGTGGGGACCCCCATACAGAGGAAGAAACAGGCTCAGAGAAGAAGGTGGCCTTGGTCAGAGACTCAGCCAGCTGGTGGTAGGATGAGCCCAGGGCCAGGTGTCAGGACTCCCAGAACAGAGCCCTTCCCCTGGGTATGGGTCTTGGGTGGGAGAACTTCCCCTACCCTGATCATCTCTGGTCATCATCTCTGCTTCTCAGGGTTACTGCGGCTTCTTAGAATTGTCTGTAGAATAGCTCACTGTCCCCAGTGTCCTGAGGACCACACAGTTTCCTGAGATAGCATCTCCAAGCATGCCTTCCACCCACAGCAAGGCAGAGGGCAAGGAGGAAGAGCTGGGTGCGGCAGGTGAGCTTCTCCCCACTGTCTGTGGTTCAGGAGGCTTGGCCAACGGGCATGGCCTTGACGTCTCCATTCTATTCACTGACATGATAACAGGGGGCAGGACAGTGCATGGAGTCAGACAAGGGCTAGAAGCCAGACAGTTGCCTAAGAATCCTCAGTGTTCAGTGAAGTGTGGTAGAAAGACTGGCTCCAAATTCCAAATTTATGGCTTAATGGTTATGGGCATAAGAGAAACCACGTCCCCTCTCTGAACCTCAGTGCCCTGCCGCATGAATTGGAGATGCCACTTCTGAATCCATGGGACTTTTGAGAGACTCTCTGGTAATGACTGTTTTGAGCTGCCGAAGTCCTTTTGGCATCACCATCAATTAACCACTGCTGTCTAAGCAAGCACTCCAAACAAAACCTGATGGCTTAAAGCAATCATTCATGATCATTTACAACTATCCAGGTTCACAGGCACTCATCTCATCTCACCTGTGGTCAGCTGGGTAGCTCTGCTGATAGAGGCTGGACACCCTCGCATGTCTGGGGCCACTTGGTTACGAGCTGGTCTAGGATGGGATGCCTCAGCTCTCTCACTCTCCAGCAGCCTAGCTCAGGCTAGTTCATGCGGCAGATGCCTGGTTCTAAAAGAAAGCACAGGACAGCATAAGCCTACTGAAGGTTGTACTTGAAACTGACACATTGTCACTTCCATCACATCCTATTGGCCAAAGAAAGTCACAAGGCCAGCTCAGATGCAAGGTGGGGATTGGGGCTGTATGCCCTTCTTGATGGGAGGAGATACACGGTCACACTATAAAGAAAGTGGATGCGGGAAAGAGTACTGGATTGTGTCCAACTATACAATCAAATCTGGGGCTTCCCAGGTGGCGCTAGTGGTAAAGAACCCGCCTGCCAATGCAGGAGAGATAAGAGACATGGGTTCGATCCCTGGGTCGGGGAGATCCACTGGAAGAGGGCATGGCAACCCACTGCAGAATTCTTGCCTGGAGAATCCAATGGATGGACGAGCCTGGGGGGCTACAGTCCATAAGGGTCGCAAAGAGTTGGACATGACTGGAGGGACTGGGCATGCACGCACATACAATCAAATCTTCACAATCCTCAGGACCCCAATCTCCTTCAGTGAGTTTGAGATGGACTGAGACAAGCACAGAATGACAATACCAGGTGTGATTTTCAAGATGGAGAAGCGGCTCATCCAAGGCCACACGTTTGGTGAGTAACAGAGCAGGTGTGAGAACCTCAGGCTTCTAGAGTCAAGCACCATATGTCAAAACCAGTCTCAGGGTCATTTCTTCTATTGAATTTGTTCTTTGGGAGACCCAGCAGATGGTGACTTGGGGTTGTCTACATGTGTGTTCCTCTTTTTCCATGCTGCAGTTTTAAAAGGTCAAGGAGGATCTGAGATTGTATTTTCTGGCTCTTCCTTCTGGAAGGAATCCCTGAGGAAGGACAAGCCCCATCATGAGACCTAGATTCAGATTCCAAGGCTTGAAGAATGTTACCCCTGCAACTTTTTTCTTCTTTTAGAGATGCATAGAGAGAATTTTTATCTCTTGCCTCTGGGCTTCTCAAGACTGTGATCTCACCCTAGTGAAGAAAGACCCTCATGACCTATCCCCAAGACAACTGCTACCATCTCCTAATTGGCCTTCTCTTCCCACTCTGCTGTCCCAAATCCATCTTGCCAATGGGGCCAGAGTAATCTTTCAGATGCTTGGCTCTGATTGTGATATCCACTGGGGAGAATACCTTCTAGGAGAGTGTGTTCTTTTTATTTTTTAAATCTTTATTTATTTGGCTGCACTGGGTCCTGTTTGCAGCATGTGGGATTTTTAGTTGTGACAAGTGGGATCTAGTTCCTTGCTGTGCTATTCTGTGCTTAGTCGCTCAGTCATGTCTGACTCTTTGTGACTCCACAGACTGTAGCCTGCCAAGCTCCTCTGTCCAAACCTGGAGCCCTGAAATTGAGAGCACGGAGTCTTAGCCATAGACTACCAGGGAAACTCTGGAGAGTGTGTTCTTAAGCATAAGCTTAAGAGTTGGGCAGATCCAGATTTTTTGTTTTGGGTTTGTTTTCTTGGCCTTGTCATGCAGCATTTAGGATCTTAGTTCCCCAAACAGAGATTGAACCCGTGTCCCCTGCATTGGCGTATAGAGTCTTAACTAGACCTCCAGGGAAGTCCCCTGGGTCCCTTTTTTGACCTTTGGAAGTTACAAAGTCACTTCTGCTGTTATTCTATCAGTCGAACCAATCACAAAAGCCTGCCCAGTTTCCACTGCTTAATGAAAGGAATATCCAAGTCCGGTTGTGAGCAGAACATGTAGGTCAAGAGATTTGGCTTTGGCTATCTCAGAAAAACTTAGTCTGACACACCAAACTTGTGAAGGGCTCTGTGACCAAGAGAGGTGGGAAAGGATGTTTTTTAGGCCTAGACTCTAGGACCAGGCTGCCTGGCATCCCATCCAGGGCCCTCCACTGCCTGGCTGTGTAACTGGCCAAGTTCATGTACTGTAGTGTGCCTCAGTTTCCTTCTTCGTAAAATGAGGACCACAGCAATCCCTACCTCCTGGGGTAGCTGTGAGGATTAAGGGAGTTAATGTAGGAAAATGACCTAGGACGGCACATAGTAAGTTCCATGTTGGTGTCTGCTGTTACCACGACTGATGTTATTAGTATTGTCAATTACCATCAATATTTACTGATTGATTAGACAAAGCTTTCAAGGCGAGGAAGAGGAAAACATCACCACTTATATAGTCCTGAATAGCTGTGGCATGGTTCAGTGTTCTATGGGGCCCAGAGGGAGCCTGACTTTCTACTCACAGATCCATTTCCTCCATTAGAGCCCAAGCTGCTGACTCTGGAAATCCAAAGTCAGGAAAACATCTAAGGAACTTGGAACATAGAGCAAATTAGACAAGAGCACGTCTCGTAACCACCACCATCATCATATCATCAAACCTGCAGGGTTCTTGGTCCCATCACGTATTTTTATTGCCTGCCAAAGCCAGGTGGATTTTCAATATCATGGACAGAAGTCTGTCACCTACAGCCCCACACTGTACTTCAGAAACAACCCTGGAGTTCTGAGAACTTGGCTTTCAGGAGCAGTGCTTGCAGTCTCTAAAAACGGGCCAAAGCTTCCTTTTCCTCAGAGCAGTGCGCTGTGGACATTCTATAGAACAGCAAGATGCTGGGGCTTCACTGGGATCCCTCTCATTCCTTTTTCCACCTCTGGCAAGCCTTTGCTTTCATCTGCCAGCAGCTCTTTTTTCAGAGGTTAGCAGAGAGCCAGAAGTGCCTGGGAATTTAAGCCCCCCCACTGGTGGCTCTTGACTGATGATGGATGGTGGGGACGTATGGAAGCTGAGCTCTCTTGTCTGAATTGAAATGACTCTCAGGAGCGACTCACACGGCAGAGTTCCCTGCGGGATCAGGCTGAAGTCACCCTCTGTGGGGCTGTGCCAAGGTCACGTCCCAACCCAGCTTGCCTTGCTCTCCACCCAGTCCGGCTTCCCCTAATCCTTGACTGATTTCTCCTGTGAGGGCTGCCCTAATCAATTACCTTCCCATGAATCCTCTTCTCAGGGGCTGCTTCTGGAGACCATGAGAGAGACAGGATGCACGGGGCCAGAGGCAGGGAGACAGTCATGAGCTGCACCCAGTGCGGGAGGCTGCTGGCCCCAGGCCTGGTGTTTCTGAAGGGTCTTAACTCCTGCAGCCTCTTTGTTCTCCAGCGATGATGCCTCCCCAGGTCTTCAGGGGTGACCTGTTTTCATTATCAGCTCTGCTTCCCAGGTGGCATAGTGGTAAAGAATCAGCCTGTCAATACAGGAGATGAAAGAGACGTGGGCTACAGTTCATGGGGTCACAAAATGTTGGACACGACTGAGCGATTGAGCGCGCACATGCACATACATTAGTTTCTGCTCTCAGAGCTGCTTAGTCTTACTGTTCCTCCCGGCCTTGGCACTTGCTCAGTGGAAAATCCCAGCCTCTCATTCTTCAGCCCACCTGCTTCCTCAGGCTCCTCTGCGGGGAGGGCCTGGCTTTGGCATGGACTCCATCATGTTCACTGCGGTTGGAGCTACGGTGGTTCTGGTGCCCACTGAGTGGACCCACAGATACAGAGGTCTTCCCATCACTCTGTGCTCAGATGAAGTGCTGAGCCATGGGGGCAGGACCTGGCTTTCCCAGAAAATGTTTGGAAAGTTCCAATGCAGCCCAAATTTTCAGGGGAGTGTTAATTTCCTGGGGCTTCCCAGGTGGCGCTAGTGGTAACGAACCTGCTTGCCAATGCAGGAGACATGAGATGTGGATTCGATCCCTGGGTCAGAAAGATCCCCTGGAGGAGGGCATGGCAACCCACTCCAGTATTCTTGCCTAGAGAATCCTGTGGACATAGGAGTCTGGCAGGCTACTAGTCTACAGGGTCGCAAAGAGTTGGACATGACTAAAGAGATTCAGCATGCACAGACGAAAGTTAATTTCCTGTAGAACTAACCTTGGACTTCGAGAGACAGGAGCCAGAAGATAGATCCCTCCCATCCATCTCCCCTGCCATGGCTTGTTCTCAGGCTCAGCAATCCCACATGCCAAAGATATGCCATGTGGCTGGTACACAGTGGGACAACCCACCTTGTATTGCTTTTCCTCCTTACCTGCCTCATTTACATGTTTCCCTCACTCTTGCTACCCTGGGGTTAAGCCTCTTAAGGAGGACTGAATTCACTCCCCATGGCTGCCATTTGATGTGGCTTTCAGCTGAGAGCTTGGCTGGGGCTGTCCTCCCAAGTGGTCACATGAGGCCTCCCCTGAGTGCTTGGGCTTCTCACAAAATGGGGTGCTGAGAGGGTGCACCCTGAGACCAAGAAACTCCTGCAGAAGCTGCAAGGCATCTCATGGCTTAGCTGCAGAGGTCCTGACATGTCACTTCCATTGCATTCTAGAGATCTGTTATTTGGTCAAGCAAGTCACTAAGGCCAGCCTAGATTTAAGGATTACATTTCACCTTTTGACAGAAGAATAAGCAAAAAAGTGTAGCTATCTTTAATCCAGCACGATGAGGTCCTGCACAGACTGCATGGGATGTGTGCTCAGTAAATGTTAGTTCAGGGTGGGCCCTCTTCCTGCATTCATTCAACACGTGTCCAGCTCAGGAGAGGCCAGTTGCAACTCTCCACCAGCTTCTCCTTGGCCTTCCCGGGTGGCCATTAGTGTGCGGAAATGACAGGCAGGCGGGGTAACAGTTCTGAGCCATCCAAATTTGACGGCAGTTTGATGTGGCAAAAAATCTAGGAGACCGGGTTTCTGGCTCTAGTTACAACACTAAGCTTTTAGTTGTCTCGAGCAAGTTTATTGCCCTTTCTAGACTCAGTTTCTCTGCTTATCAAACGGAGGATTGGACTAGATGAATTCTAAGGTCCTTACTGGCACGGCTGTTTGAAGATTTTGCTGATGCTCTGGAATGTTCCTCAGCACTCATAAACTGGTGGCCAGGATGTGGGGCTTGATGTTTTCTCTGCCCTCATGGCAGGGACTGTCCCGATTCTCATCTTGGTGTCACACCTGGGCCCCAAACCTTGCCTAAGTTCTCAGAGGCCTCAAAGGTGCCTGACTTCTAAGCCAGTCCCAGCCTGACTTCCCGTCATGAGCTCAGCTTCTGAAAGTCCCTTCTGTACACGAGATGTTGGCATCATTAAGGTGGTGGAGTGTCCACGCCTCCCCTGCTCCTCCAGGGAACCTCCAAGGCTTTACTTACCTCTGATCACAATGTATATAGCCTCCCCTGCCCTGAGCTGGAGCCCAGCCTCCCGGTTCGTGCTCAGCAAGTTTTCCAGTTGATTTCCTGGTAGCTTTCTGGTGAAGCGAGATGTGATTCTCAGCAGGGCTGACAGCATTTGGAGATTTCTTAGACCTCACTCCCACTGTGAGTGGGAAAGTTTCTGCCTCTGGAAATATGACCAGAGCATATGCTTTTATCACTCAGCTTCTGTCTAGCAGGGACCACGAGGCTGTGGGGAATTGAGTCAATTTTCAATATGAGGTAGAAAAATGTTTCAATGCACAGAGTCCCCTGCCAGCCATCCTCCTGGTGACAGTCTCGTGATTGTTTCTTAGAAAATAATATGAGCTGAGACTTAAGGGGTGAATTTAACCAGGTACTAGGAAGACGGGTATGTGCCAGGTGGCGCAGTGGTAAAGAATTCACCTGCCACTGTAGGAGTTGTGTGTTTGATCCCTGGGTCAGGAAGATCCCCTGGAGAAGGAAATGGCAATGCATTCCTGTGTTCTTTCCTGGAGAATTCCATGGACAGACGAGGCTGGTGGACTACACAGTACGTGGGGTCACAAAAAGTCGAACATGACTGAGCACACACACACACACCCATGCATGTATTTTTCCAGACAAGGGATGTCTCAGGTTGCCAAGATGGAGATGAGTAGGGGGATCCAAGAGATTTCTATATGATAAAAAGACTGGTTTGGAGGTGGTTTGGCTCTGGATCATGAAGAAGGAGATGTCTGGCTTTCTGTGGCTTGCGTGCCTTGGTGGATGCTGTTGCTGGTTACTGAGATGGGGGAGGGCTGGAGAAGTTACCCAGTGGAGTCACTATGGGAAATTTTTACCTTGAGGGGGGCTGCGAGGTACACAGACGGGTGGCTCTCTAGATTCCAGTCTTGGTGTGACTGTGAAATCTGCCAAGAGCCCCCTCTGAGTTGTCTGGTCTGGCTGGTCACTGAGCTATTGTCTCAGAAGCAATTGATGAGGAGCCTGTCCCTCCTCCACAAAACTGAACTGGATGGACTGCACTCAGGTGAAGTAGGGGTGGGCATTTACTGCTCAGGAGGAGGCCTGGCCTGCAAAGGACGCTGAGAAGGAAACACAGACCCCAGCGCTCAGTGGTTTACCAAGAGGAAGTGGTCACCACTGCTGGGTTCTGCGAGATCAAGGAAGTAGACATCAAAAATTTTTGCCTGGTGTCACGGCGGCCTCTCAGCCCGCACACTCATCATTCACTCACAGGATGCCGGCAACCTTCTCCTTGACCATCACACCCAAATGTCCCTCTGCAGGTCCCAGTCTTTCCTGATTCAGAGCTTAGCCATTGGGCGCTGCTGGTACTCGTGGGTGCCACCTGCAATCAGAACAAAGGAAGGACCTGCACATGGCTTCTATTTAGCTTCTGGGCTTGAGCCTTTCTGGCATCTTTCAGCTCAAATTGAGAGCATGTGGGAGGGTACTGCTGGAAGGTGATGTTTCCCAAAGGAAGCCATCACTGAACCCCACTCCTATCCTCCACCTCCCTCCTGCCCCTTCACTTCCTCTCAAGAAGGAAATGGAAACAAGGGGTCAAAATTGGAGCCTTTTGGATCTATGGATTTACTTTATTTTATTTTTTTATTTTTATTAATTTCTACGGGTTTTGATGAAGCCTGTAATCTGGCATCAAAGTTAATTCACTTCAATTAGATTCAAGAGGAATCATCTCAACTCCTCCATCAGTTCAAATTAATCCAAGAAATTTACAAGAGTCTACCTGTGCTGGAGAAGATGGGAGAGGTGAAGACCTTAAGGGTTTGGGGCTAAAGTGATCTCAGAGGAGCCTGCTGGTCTGTGGGTAACAGACTGGGTCTGTGGGGCAGAGGGGTCCCTTCTTCTGGGAAGACAGGGGACCAGGGCCAGCCTTTCACAGAACCAGCTTCCTGAGAAAAGGTCGGGCATCCACTCATGAGTTGGATATTCATGAGTTGCAAGAGATGATGCAGCCTAGCCCACCATCTGCCTCTTTCTCAACAAACTCGTCTACCGCTCACATTTCCGAGGAAGAAAGATGGGTGAGTTTTCATCAAAAAAGGCTATTCTGAGAAATGGGAACCTGGCACACACTTCTGTGGATGGATGAGGGAAGCAGCCTGCAAGGGTCACCTGGGAGACTGCTCCCCCTCAGAACTGGACTGTCCAGACCGAAGGCCCCCTCACACTCCCACCTGATCTGCAGCCATCAGATCTAGGACCCTGAGGTCAGCACACCCACCTGGAAGACCAGAGGCAGTGGGCCCATTGTGTGGATTGACAACTGAGACCCAGGGAAGCTAAGGGATCTGCTAAACCACGAGGTCTTTGAGAGCAGAACTGTGTCCTATTCGTCTTCCTGGCCCCCACTCCACCCTGCTCTAAGTCAGCATTACTCAGATATTTATTGAATTATTGAGGAATGGATTTACTCATGGACCCACAGCCAAATGGGGGAAAATCAGGGTCTAAACTTACTCTCCTTCCTTCTCCTCCCCTGGAGGGGCATGTCCACGCATCCTGGGGGACACAGACGAGGCAGCCCATACCAACCAGATCTCTGATGGCAGCTAGGCCATTTCACAGATGAACAAATTGAGACCCAGTGACTCATCCACAGTCACCCGGGGAGTTTAGGGGCAGGAGAACAACAGCTTCATGGAGAGGGCCTAATTCTTCCAGATGGCAAATCTGGGGTCTGCTCACCTCTGCATTTTCCGGGCTGTGTGACTTTGAGCGAATGACTCAGCCAGTCATTCAGATTTGGGAAACTGAGATAACAATCCTATCTCATGCAGTGGGGAGGAGAATTCTGTGAGGCAGGGAGGGGAAATGGTTTGCCTAGGCCCTGTCACAGGTGGGCACTAGATCCATGGGATGGCAGAAGGTATCAGAGAAAGCCAAGACTCATACAAATAGCTCATGTTGAGAGTTTCACAGGTATTCGCTTATTTACGGAATGGAAACTGTTATGTTATCTACATTTTACACGAAGAGACTAAGCCACATAGGGTAAGTCATGTGCCCAATTCTGCTCGGCCTGGAAAGAGCAGAGCTGGGACTCCCCACAGTGCTATTTGGCTCCACAGGCTGGATTTCCAGGCCAGCGCCTTCTGCTGTCTGCCTCTGGCTGCTGCCTAGCCTGTGACCGTTATCTGCTTCTAGTGTTCCTTCCCCAGCAGCCACGAGATGAAGGAAACATACCTTCAGAAACATACCTGGCAGAAAGGCCTGCCAGGCGTGGTGGACTCTGAGAAGCCAAGACCAGACGTGGGAATGGAGACCTGCCTTCCCTTCTCCGTCATCCCCTGTCCCCTGCTGCGACAAGGCCAGCCCTGACCCCCTAGCCTCTTCCAGGGAGCAATCTGCAGAGCACTAAAGCAGATGAGGACTTTGGCCCCGCGGAGTAATCCGGCGGACAAAGGCAAGGAGCTGCTGGCTTTGCAGAAATGGAGCACCTGCTCAGGCACAGAGGCTGGGGAGGGAGGTGGCCTGGGAGCTCTTCTGCTGGTCAGGCTGTCCCTCGGCCTGCTTCCACCTACTGCCATCCACTCCTCGCCCTCCACCAAGCCTGGCCTCCTCTCTGGGGCATGAAATGTAAACGCTCCTGCTCAGGGAGGAATTCGAGGTGAGCTTGAAGCAGAGAGGCTTTTGCTCTGGGGAAGGGCTCTCATTAACATGATCTCATTCCCTACTGGCCCTTTAGATGCGTCCTGTGGCAAAGCAGTCAAGTTCAATTTCCTTGCTGAGCAGTCTTTCCCTCCCTAGTCCCTCTGACCCCCTCACAGAGGGAACAACCTGTACACCCCCATTACCTGTTACCAAAAAGGCATGGGTCAGGGACATCCCTGGTGGTCCAGTGACTAAGATTCTGTGCTCCTAATGCAGGGGACCCGGGTTCGATCCCTGGTTGGGGAACTAGATCTCATATGCTGCAACTTAAAGATCCCACATCGACTTCCCCGGTGCCAGTGCAGGGACACAGGTTTGATACCTGGTCCGGGATGATCCCACGAACTACGGAACAATTAAGCCCATGCACCACAATTACTGAAGCCTGTGTGCCATTGAGCCTGTGCTCTGAAATAAGAGAAGCCACTGCAATGAGATGCCCTGGAGCTGCAACAAAGAGTAGCCCCCACTCGCTGCCAACTAGAGAAAGCCCAAGCACAGCAATGAAGACCCAGCATGGCCATAAATAAGTAAATAAATTATATACTGGAGTGGGTAGCCTTTCCCTTCTCCAGGGGATCTTTCCAGTCCAGGGATTGAACCCAGGTCTACCCGCATTGCAGGTGGTTTCTTTACCAGCTGAGCCACAAGGGAAGCCCAAGGCCACTGAAATGGGTAGCCTATCCCTTCTCCAGCGGATCTTATCGACCCAGAAATTGAACCGGGATCTCCTGCATTGCAGGCGGATTCTTCACCAACTGAGCTATCAGGGAAGTCCATACATACATTTATATATATAAATTCCACATACTGCAACTAAACCCAGTGCAGCCAAATAAATAAACTAACTCATTAAAAAAAAAAAAAAAAAAAGGCACTGAATCACAGCGACTAATTTCAGAGCTGGATCCTTTCTTAGGTAGCCAAGGCTGGAGGAGAAGATTGTCCAAGGGGCCTCTGCCCGTCCCCAGCCAGAGTCCTGCCCCTTCCTGCAGGGCTGTGCCCCCTCTCTATGATTCCTGGGCCCAGAAACTTCTGATTCACGTGACAAAGGTCACAGAGCAGTAGCCGGGGCCAGGTCCTGGGCTGGGTGCAGCATTGTGGAAGACAGCGCTGATCTCAGGGTTTATCCAAGGACACATCAGGGACCAGCCTGGGAAGGAAGGCCGGGCCGCTGTGTTCAGCCTCCACGGTGGTGGTGGTAGTCGGGGGTGGGGGAACGGAGCTCAGACGGGCATTCTCTGTTGAGCAATGGCTGCTGCCTCCTCTCGCCCCGCTTCCCCTGGGTGTGTCTGTGTAGATGGGCCTCGACTTCTTCATCTGTCGGGAGGCAGCACAGCAGAGCCCCCAGGGACCTGCTGGAGAGAGTGAGCTGGGGGTGCGACGGGTGAGGGTCAGGTATATGCATGCGGCTGGACACAAGCAAGGGCTCTGTGGATAGGAACTCATCCTATCATTTCAAGGCCTCGACCCAGGTGTGGAACAGGACAGTGACAATGGGGACCCTGGGTTCACGTGGTGTGGCTGCCCATGGGTAGGGAGCCCCTAGCTTGTCCCTCGAGGGACTGGGCCTCAGCCTTTGTCTCACAGGATGATGCCGGGGCCTGGATCTCTGGAGCCCAGCCAGGCCGGAGTGGGGTCTCCCAGGCCACCTTCCAGGGTCAGCAGCTCACCTGTGCCATCCCAGCGGGACTCTCAAGCCCAGGGTTGGCAGAGGCCTCCATGGTTCCAGCCCTGAGATTCAGGTCCTTTGCTCTCTATGCACTGGGGAGAGGAGTCGCGAGCCTGCCCGAGGTAGCGCTGGGGTCAGCTGCCTGTCTCACCCACCCGCTTCCTCTTTCAGGCCCTGTCCTGCTCCAGCCCGTTCCCACCACCCTCTTGGCACTCAGAGCCCCTTCGCCCCGGGTCCGATCGTTCAGAGCTTAGACCTCGATCTCAGACCAGTGGGATTGGGAGGGATTTCAGAGACCACTGATGCTCCCACCCATTTTATAGATGAGATGAGCCCAGGGAAGCCCCCGGCCCACAGTCACACTGGGGAGTAGGAACTGAACTCATTCCTTCTCCCAAAGACCTTTGAACTTTAAAGGGGGCCACAGAGGATAAGCAGGGGGTGACCCCGGCATAAAGATAAGCCATCAACTGAGAAACAAAACTGCAGCTCCTATTGCAAAGATGACTGATGTCTTTAAAAAGCCAGGAGTTCCCGCCCAGCAAGGAGAAAACCAATGCCCCAGTTCTAGAAATGGGCCCAGGATAGGAAGACAGTTTTTGAAAGAATATATAGATGGCTCTTAAACACATGAAAAGTTCGTCTTCCTCATAAGAGAAATGCAAATGAAAACTTCAAGGAGGGACCCTCTTTCAACCGTCAGATGGGGAAGATCAAAGCGTAGCAGCTCTGTGCGTGGATGGAAAGAGAGGGTGTTGGGGGGAGGCAGTGGGGGGAGGTGTGGGCAGGAACAGGAGGTAGGGCCGCCTTGGGGGAGGGGAAGTGGCGACCCCATCACAGCTGCACATGCTCCTTCCCTTGACCCAGCAAACCCAACTCCAAGCCAGCCTCCCTCAGATAAATGTATGAAGTGTGGACTCTGCATTCATCCTGGCATTATTTAAAAAAGGAAAATGTTGACAATCAGCTGAACGGGACTGCCCTGGTGGTCCAGTGACTCTCTGCTTCCAGTGTAGGGGGCGTGGGTTCAATCCCTGGTTGGGAAACTAAGATCCCACATGCTAAGTGGTGTGGCCAAAAAATAAAAATAAAAGGAATAATACTGGAGTGAGTTGCCATTTCCTTTTCCAGGGGATCTTCTTGACCCAGGGATCAAACCCACATCTCTTATGTCTCTTGTACTGGCAGGTGATTCTTTACCCCTAGTCCCTCCTGGGAAGCCCAAATGATCAACTGGGGCGGGGGGTGTATTAAAAAAATAGTGGTGTCCACACAACAGAATTCTGCACACAGCCAGCACAGGGGACCCTGAGCCACACCACATGAAACAGGCACCCTCCCAACCATACACGATCAACGCACAGAAGCACACAAAATAATCACTATTCTTTGAAACCACTAAAAAGGGTGTGGCTTCTGTGTTCTGATAACCAAAGGGCTCCAAGATCCGCTACCATGTGGGTGAAAAGAGAGGAGAAGGCTATGCACATGCACACACACACACGCACACGCACACAAGCACACACACACATGCACACACACACATGCACACGCACAGGTAATGTGTACGACTCTGTTGGCAAATGCACACATAATAATATCTGAGAGGCTTTAGAGAAACTAGTCAAGGTAGAGGCCTGTGCGTAGCAGAGTTGATGAGAAGACCAGGGGAAGGAAAGAACTTGGCTTACATGGCATATCTTTCTGTGTCTTTTGATGCTTTATAGCGGGTCTGCACCATCGATCCTAAGGATATGTCACATACTTGCACCAATGCATGGACCAAAGGGATGTGCGGCACAGCTGCTGGGGCTTAGGCAAAGATACACTGGGTATGAACTCCGGGCTGCAGCCCTCCCTTTGTGGAGTCAAAGGGTCAAGGGGTGCGGCCTGGGGTCTGGACTCCAGGCCTCGGGAGGCTCCCACCCAGCCTCCCAGGCTCGACTCACACAGGGTGGCGTTTCGTTTCCTGTGGTCTTTGCGATGTCATCTAGCCTCCTCCCTTGGGGATCCCCAACTCCTCTGGCTGCTGAAATCTCAGCTCCCCACCAGGCCTGCTCCGTCATCATCTGAGTGTCTTGAGATCCTTCCTCAGACCTCACCTGCAGGACTCAGACCCTTAGAATGCCATAGCAGAGGGTCTCCAGCCCTCTCAAATGCTGTTGTTTGTCTGCAGTGTATAAGCCCCCACAGCCCTGGGCTCCTGACACAGATCAGGGGTGGTTTGGTAACTGCTCAGAATAGCCCCTTCCAGGCTTGGAGTTGATGCCAGAACCAAGGGCTGAGTGAGAAGCCTGGGTAAGCCATTTCCTGTTTTCCTGGTGGTCCTGGGAAGGGGCAGTCAGCTGTGTGGTTCAGCTTTGGGCTAGAACCCCTGCCCTCCTCTCCCTCCCTTGCCTGGCACAGGATGGTTGCTGTAAGCCCATTCTATAAACGAGGCAAGTGAGACCAGAGCTGTCCAGCCTCAGGTGTGGTGGCAGGTGTCTGTCTGAGGAGACCTGCTCTTGCAGGCCAGCTTCTCGACTGAGGGGCCGGGGGCAAGTCACATCCCCATTCTGAGCTTCAGTTTTCTCATCTGTGAAGTGGAAACAGTAATGTCTTGTCTCAGAATCACTGGCCCTCAAAGGCCTTGGCTGGCAGGTACCCCTGTGTGGATTATTGCCACATGCTGCCTCTTCCCTAACTTTGATGTTCCTGCTTACTAGGGAGTGTGAGCTTCCAGAGTGTCACACTCCTGATCAAGAAGGCACCAGCATGGACAGGGGCCAGTCAGACCTACTGAAGAAGCTGGTGAGCAGGTTAGTTAGTTCATGGGCACCAGGATGCCAGCCCTAGGGGAGCACAAAACCACTTCCTGGCCCAGCTATTTTCTCTTTAAATGGTATTAATTGGGACCCAATCCTTGGCTACCACTGAATAAGAATCGCCCATTTACCACACCAACAGGTCCCATTTGGGTACCGACTAGCTGCTTTACATGGATTAGCTGATTTTCTCTTTGTGGCTGCCCTAAAGGAGAAAGGCTCATCAGACCCATTTCATAGATGAGGAAGCTGAGGCACAGAGAGGTGTGAAATTTGAAAGCAGGTGGCCTAGATCAGAGAGGAAGGAAGCTGGAGGTGTAGTCAGCAGGGGATGGAGGCTCCAGAGCCTGGGAAAAGCCCAGAATCCTCTCTGCTCACACCAGGGGAAGATGTCCTATCTGCCCAGGGTTTTTTCCTTCTCAAAGCCACCAGATTTCCCTCAGAACCTCCCAAGCGAGGAAGCAGGGGCTTCTGCCAGCGGCCTTGGGCTGGTGCATGCCTGCACTCTGTCTGCTTGGCCCACATGCGCCTCTAGAGTTGGAGGAACCAGGCTCAGTTAGGCTCGATCTGCCTATCAGGTGTCCTCACGCCCACTATGTCACCTGCTGGGACCCGTGGGCGTGTGACTTCATGACCCCCATGGGAATGTCAGGTCTCCTGGGTTGGAGCAGAAAGTCCATCCAGTGCATCAGGAGGACCACCACACCTCCCTCCCTCTCTCTACCGGTTTTGAGGAAGCGGGGGTCCAGAGAGAGGTAACTTACCCAGGTGGCCTGGTGTGTGGGAGGCAGGCCCAAAACTGGGATCCTGGCCCTGAACACAGAGCCTTGGCCTCTCTGGGTGCCTGATGTGAAGGGGCTGAGCTCACCGTGTTCAAACTAAGCCCCGGCCTCTGTGGGCTGCCCACCGCCCACCAGCCCGCCAGGGCCTGAGAAAGGAAGCCTTGCTCCCAGGTGCCCTTGTCACTTCTTCCATGCTCGTTTGCATGAGCTCGGGGTCACCGCGGGGGTGACCTCAGGCAGAGCTGCCTGTGGTTGGCTCTTGTCTGCTGAAAGGCTGACCACGAAAGCCACACCCGGTGGGGGAGTGTGCATGGGGGGCTGTTACACGCCCACTTCCGTGGCCTGCAGCATCTGGTGGTTGTAGGGGAGGGTGGGCCCTGGGGACCCTCTGCCTCCCTTCCAGGCCCCGCCTTATGCCGCAATAACAGCGGTCTCAGAGGCAGGATAGATGGGTCCCCTTTTTTCGCTCCTCACCTGCCCAAGAGCCTGCAGTGGGCTCCTCACTTCCTCCTGCTGACAACCTAAGTTCAGCCTTGGTTTCTGGATCTTTTGAGATGTGTCATCGCCATGTAACCCTTTAGACCAGGTTTGTTCCTCCATCCTCCTGCTCCATCCCCACATCTCCACCTTCGCTTTAGCCACAGTTCCTGCTTGTACCTTCAGTCCCTGCTCCCCCCTCCATCTGCTCAAGTCAACACTTGCAGGATTCCTTTAAGCTGAGCAGAAGCTCCCCCTCTCCCTAGGGCTGGCTGCAATGGCAGCACAACCCTCAGCCACCTCTGCTTCTCCAGTCTCCGCCCACACCCCGCTCCTTTGCTACACTCCCTGCCAGGGTGACGGATGCTGGGAGCAGGAATCAGAAAGGCTTCAGGAAAGGTCTGAGTGAGAAGCCGGCTGAAACAGCTTTGGGCTGTCAAGGCCACGCACAAACTCCCAGTGAGAGTGGAAGCTGGTCACAGGAACAGCATGGGGAGGGGGTAGGCTCCTGACCATGAAGGCTGTGAGAACCATGCTCGGCAGGTGCCTCTCTGAGATCTTGGAGTGTTCTCCGATAGTCCCAGTGCCCTGGCTGGCCCAGGTACAGCCCTCCCTGGGCAGAGAAGTCATTGTAACCATCTCTAAATGACCTCAGCAGCCAGGTTATTATTCGAACAATTATGATTACCATGCAGAGCTTCAGGCTTCCCTGGTGGCTCAAACAGTAAAGAATCTGCCCGTAAGACGGGGGACCCAAGTTTGATCCCTGGGTTGGGAAGATCTCCTGGGGAAGGGAAGGGCAAACCACTCCACTATTCTTGCCTGGAGAATTCCATGGACAGAAGAGCCTGACAGGCTACAGTCCATGCAGTCGCAGAGTCGGACACAACTGAGCGACTGACACACATGCACAGCTTCAGATTCGAGTTTAAGACATTAAGTACATCCTTACAACAGCCCGTGGGGCAGAGCAGATGTCAAGATGACTCTTCCCTCCTTCTGAGTCATCTGGTTGGGTAGCTCCCTAAGGCTGGTCTCCAGGCTGGATCCTTACCTCCCAAATCCCATTCTCTGTCTGTTACATGGGCTTCCCAGGTGGCGCTAGTGGTAAAGAACATGCTTGCTAATGCAGGAGACATAAGAGATGTAGGTTGGACCCCTGGGTCGGGAAAACCCCCTGAAGGAGGGCATGGCAACCCACTCCAGTATTCTTGCGTGGAGAATCCCATGGACAGAGGAGCCTGGTGGGCTACAGTCCATAGGGTCCCAAAGAGTCAAACTTGACTGAAGCGACTTAGCACGCATGTACGCAAGAGTCTTAACATCACTTAGGGTGATGGCCTGAGAAGCAGAAGGGTCTCAGTTGAAGCTTCTGCGCCTGCAGGAACTCAGCTACCAGCTGGGTGGTCATCAGCAAGTCTTGTTACCTCTCTGGATCCCTCAGGGTTCCTCAGGAAAGAAAGAAAGGCATCTTGAAGGGTCAGAGTGAGTTCCCGGAGTGAAGTGGCCCTTTGGTACATTCTGTACCTGGCAGTGTTTGGCCCACGCTGACTGTTAGTATATCATTGAAAGTGTTAATCGCTCAGTTCAGGCATGTCCAACTCTTTGCAACCCCACGGACTGTAGCTATCCAGGCTTCTCTGTCCATGAAATTCTCTGGGCAAGAAAACTGGAGAGAGTTGCCATCCCCTTCTCCACGGGATCTTCTTGACCCAGGGATCAAACCCAGGTCTCCTGCATTGCAGGCAGATTCTTTACCGTCTGAGCCCCTAGGGAAGCCCTTCTGTTAGTGCGGCCTCTGTGAGGACACCTTTTATTGCAGGGACAAACCCTGGTCCCTTCTCCGAGGCTAGACTCGTCCTGCCTTGTGTATGTATGAGCAACAACAGTCTCTTCTGTTTGTGGGGCTTCTAACTGATTGTTTTTGTGTGCTGGAGCTTCCATCAGCCCCTTGGGAATGTGAGGCAGTAGGATTATTTTCTGTACTTGACAGATAAAGGAGACAGAGAAGCTTGGCAAGGGTATCAAGTCACCCAGCAACAGCAGGCCAGCCAGGACCCAAACCAAAGCGTCTGGTGCCAGTTCAGTGGGGATTTTCCTGCAATATTTCCCCAGTTGCCTGTTCATGCTTCACTTGAGCTCTTTTCAAAACCGAAATCAAATTCCCGAGACTTCTCAAAAACCACACCAAATGGACATTTTCCCCCTCTGCCTGGGGCTAAGGCTGTTGGCCCCAGATGCCAGCACTGGGTGTTTATTTAAGGCAACCACACCTCCCGCGCTGGCCCATCTTTCTCACTCTGCATTTGTGGTCTATGCAGCTCTCACTCCCCGACCCAGCTGGTCCTCTCTGTAATCTAATGCTCAGCCTTTCCTCTCTGGGCCTCACGATCCCCGTGTTCTAGAAGACCTCTGCGGTCTCAGGGGTTTTGTTGCTCCACAGCACCCTGAGTACAAGGTAGCCGAGCTGTCACAAGGGAGCAGCTTCATCATTTCCACAGCCTGCGGGACTCCCCCGAGGTGGGTACTGAAGCGAAGCCGGCTCGCTCTGAGGCCCAGAGGAAGCCAGTTTCCTTTCAGTGGGGGCCAGTTGGCTAGAACCAGCCTCTAATCACAGAACACCCCCCCAACCCCCTGCCCTGAGGGGACCTCCTCCTCAAGGGGCAGGGAAGAGGGAGAGGGAGGGGGAGCCAGGTGGAGCAGAAGCAGAGAAGCCTGAAGCATAGCACAGTGTCTGACTCTCTGTGACCCCATGGACTGTTGCCCACCAGGCTCCTCTGTCCATCGGATTCTCCAGGCTAGAATACTGGAGTGCCTTGTTAGTGCCTTCTCCAGGGGATCTTCCCGATCCAGGAATCAAACCCACGACTCTGGAGTCTCCTGCATTGGCAGGTGGATTCTTTACCACTGCGCCACCTGGGAAGCCTCAGGAGCAGAGAAATGCACCTCCAAACTCCAGCGCTGCTCTCTTCACCAGGACAGTTTCTCTGAGAGGCAAGAGACTCAGGCCCAACTGGGGCCGGACCCACCACCTTGTTGCCTTTAGAAGTTGGGGCTGTGGACACCTGCTCCTCTCTGAATTGTCCCAGGAGAGGTAGATGGAAACGGCTACCCACACCTTTCTCAGGGGGCCTCCCACAGCCTGCTGCTCTGCTAGGAAAATAAATCAGCCTGATCAAGTCCCAGGAGTCCCAGACAGGCTGGGGTGTTGTGGCAGAGACCTCTGGGCCTACTCCCTGGCTCCTGGCCTTTGACCCCCTTGACTTCTCTTCCTCAGGGAATCCAAGGCAGCTTAGACCCCTGGCAGTGGGCCAGGAAGACCTGAGTTCTAGAAGACCCAGCCCTGCACGTTGCTGTGTGACGCTGGGCAAGTTACTCAGCCATGCTGAGCCTGTGTCATCTTGCCTAAAAAAGAAGATTGTGAGGCTAGAATAAGACAAGAAAGCCTACGGCTCTGCTTAGGGTGAGTCCCTGTAACCAGTAGCTACTGTGTCACCTCCCTTTCACAGGTGGGGCACATGGGACCCGATCTGTGGCCTAATAAGTTTCGTTTCCTGGCTTGTTTATAGAAGGCTTCCGCCCACTGTAACCGGTGAGCTCATGACCACCCAAAGCGGGTGGGCCAACCGTTCGGCCAGGAGGCTGACAGGTAGATTTCAGTGAGAGGCTGGTCAAGACCGAGAAAAAAGGAAACAGCTACTCAGAGAGAAACTGGAGGCTCCGATGAAGTGCCTACACTTTCCGAGAGAAGAGGAGCCAGTGTGAGCCCAAGGACCTGTAGACAGCTCCCTGGAGGCTACAAGCCTGGTTTGGGGGTCAGGACGTCATTTAAGGACCAGAGTGGGGGTGGGGGAGGTGTGCTTCAGCGGGGTGGGAGCAGCACAAGCCAAGATTTGTTTGGAAAACACGGTACAGACGAGAGGAGATCTGAGTGACAGACAGGACCCCATGGTCCTTGCCCTGAATTCCTGCCCTCTCTGGGCCTCAGAGGGAAGAGACCTAGATGGTCATGGCTTACAGTCACTGAGTTCTTCTTTTGTGTGGGCACAGAGATGACTTTATTTAATCCTCAAGACATCCCTATGAGGACCCACACTTTGTGGGCAGGGAGCTGAGATGTGGAAGGGGATGGGCAACTTGCCCAAGCTCACAGCGTGTTCAAGGATGCAGGTGGCTGGGGCAGCCTGAGGCACTGCTCCGCTGCTCACGCCTCTTGGGGTGTGGAGGGCAGAGACCTAGCCCGAAGGAGTAGACTGCTGGTGCAGGAGCTCCCGGGCCTTGTAATCTGTGCTGCTGACTGCACACAGTGGCCATTAGCTCTGCTAATAATGGCATCTCCGTGGCAACCTGCTGGGCCTGCCCTTGAGACCGCGCTGGTAGGCAGCTCCCGTCAGTCTGCACAGCTGCCTGGTTCTCCACGTGGACAGGCAGGAGGCAGCCCGGGGTCGGAGAAGGCTGGGGGCTTCTGTCCAGGGTCCGAGGGAACCGGTGCCACTCAGGCCTCAACTGTCCCCATCTGCAGAGGGACATCTCATGCCCTCTCGACCAGTGATGCAGGCTGGGCAATGCTGGGGTTGACAGAAGGGCTGACAGATAGCTGAACTGACTCCCAGAACAGTGCTCTTTCCCACCACCTCCCAGGAGGAGGAAGGGTCCTCAGCTTCAGTCTTCAAAAGCCATGGTGAGCTTCCAGCGTGGATCTTGCTTTCCAGGGCACATGGGGCTCGAAGTGTTCCAGAATGGCATCCTCGTGGGCTTGGGCTGCAGAGAGGGGAGGGAGATGCATGAGGGATCGGGGAGTCGGAGGTGACCCCAGCCAGTGCTAGGGTGACAGGGGCTGAGAGGGCCTGCAAGGGTAGGGTCCCAGGTTACAAGGCTCTGCTAATTAATTCATCTCATTTTCAAAGTGAAAAACCATCTTACAGCTGGCCCTGGCATTCCTCTAGGGAAGAGGACAATCTCTGCTGAGAGAACTGTGTGGATGCACCTCTGGGGTAGGAGGGGAGCCCTTCAGAGGAGGAGAAGCACTCCTGGTGGACGAGAGAGGGGATCTGGGGCTCCTAAGGCAGCAGCGAGGGTGGGATGCCTGGGAACAATGCCCAGGCATTCCATCATTTGCTGCCAGGCCTGCTGCACAGCCTGAGGAGTGGGCTGTGGCCATGGACAGCCTGAGACAGAGGGGCTGGGCCCTGGGCCCCCAGCGAGCACCCAGGAGTTGGCCAGGCTTCGGAGGAGAGCTCTGAGCCCCTTCTGGTCATTGTAGGCACGTTATGCTTAACCCTGTTCTGCAGGTGGGACCCAGCCCAAGACCAGCTCCCAGCTGTTAAGGGCTGGTCAGGGGTTCCCTGCCTCTAAATTCACTGACCAGTTTGGTTTGGTCGATGGCAGACGGTGGCAGCTGTCCACATCCATCTTCAGATCTCTCCTTTCCTTCCTCCAGCCCTTCAATAACCCCCCCTCTTCCTCCCTTTCCTTCCCCATCCTCCAAGTCAGAGAGGAAAGGATGTTACAGATGCTCCCAATGAGGCCTTGGTGACATTCCCCCTCTGGCCCCGGGGTGGGGGGCTACTTTAAAACTGGCCCCTGAAGAGGGCAATGCTGATCCCCAAGGCAGAACTCTCTCCGGGGCATCGCAGCTCTGGGCATGGGGAAGAAGAGGCCAGAGGGTGGGGGCAGACATGCTGATGCCGAGAGGCAAAGCACAGGCATGCCAGGATGCCATAAAGCTCAGTCAGGCACAGCAAAGTGGCAAAAGGGAAGAATAAAACACCCGTCTATTTAAAAGAGTAACGACAGGGAAAAATACATTTTCATCAGCTCGTCTTCTTGCGGCTGAGTCCCCGCAGCAAGTTCCAAATTCCGACGTTAGGAAATAAATCAAAATAACTTTGCTGTGTTTAGCCTCATTTTGCCGCATCGCTCAGCTCCGAGTTAAAAAGCAACAGGTACCGTGGTGTCTCTCCCAGAAACACAGGAACGGTTTTAAAATGCAATTATGGGGGCTGGTGGAAGGGAAGGGGAAAAATGTTTTTCTTCGATTGATGTATGATTGCCCCCATGCTGTTTGGAATCGTATTTTCGCTGAGCTCTGCTAAGAAGTGCTATTTGCAGGGAGCCTGACAGACGGAAGCGATTGGGTTTGGCAGGTCTAAATGTATTATTTTAGCAGGTCTCCAAGGAAAGATTCTGGGAGGGGCGCTGGCCTTTTAAAGTGCAGAGGACAAGGGGCTGCTCAGCCTCCATCCTGCTTGTCAAGACCAATCAGCCAGCCTGGAAACAGACCCTGAGCCTTCTGGAGAGGCCTGCCTCCCCTCTCCCCCTGCCTCAGCCTCCCCCCTCCCTCCCCTGCAGCCCTCAGCTCCCACTTGACAAATCCCATCAGTCATTCGCTCAGCCAGCAAGGACTTCCCCAGTAAATGGAAGAGGCCTGGCTCTCTGCTAGGCACTGGGGGGCTGATGGGAGGGGGCTCAGTTCAGATGAGGGTGGGGGGCTGGGCCTGGGGGAGCCCAAGGGGAGAGAGGGGGGCAGCACAGCCTGGAAGTCTGGCACATTTGGTACATTTGAATGTTCAGGAAGACATCCGTGACAGGAACTAGGTGGCAGCCACAGTGAAAGGCAGTCATGCTTTCGAGACAGAAATGTTCGGGAGGAAGACGGACCACCAGAGAGCTCACAAAGCAGAACTACGGTGTGATGTGAGTAGGGTGGTCATCTAGTGATCAGGGTTCACTCTGCCTGAGCCCCTATGATTTAACAGGTGCTGCTCTAAACACTTTGCATGTATCAACTGACTTCATCATGACAATCATTGGTAGGTTTGGTCGTCATCCTCATTTTACAGAGGGACCTGAGACACAGGAAGATGAAGCATCCTGCCCAAGGTCACTCAGCCTGTGAGGAGCAGCATTGGACCTGAGCCCACTCTCCTACCAGCTCTGCTGTAGGAATCCAACAGGGACCCACCCTGGAGGTCACACCCAGGCAAGACTGGACCAGTAGCCCGGCAGCCTCCGTTACTGGCCTCTGACAGTATGCCAGGCACTGGGCCCCTCTGGGAATAAGGAAATGAATAAAACCCAGTCCCTGCTTTCAAGAAGTAGATGGTCACAGGAAGAAAGTGGTCATTTAAACAATTAAAACAAATACGATGGAAGGCGAAGGTAGGACAGTAAAGAGTTTGCAAGACACAGAAGCAGCACGAAGGGATAGCTGATTTACATCAATCTCCTTGGAGATTGAGGCAGGGAAGGCTTCCTGGAGGAGGTGATGTCTAATCTGAGTTTTTAAGGATGAATAGAGGTTGCTATATGAATAGGAGGGGGAAGTGCAGGGAATAGCAAGTGAAAACACCTGGGTGAGGGATGAGGCCAGGGTGGAGGGAGATACTGAAGGATTTGTGAGCCATGCCAGAAGGGTAAAGTGAGGTCAGTAATGGAGAGGTTGTGAGTAGGAGGGAGCAGTTGATTCAAGCTTGGCAGTTTAGAAGCGCTGGGGTAGGAGCCCAACAGATCAATCCCATGGGGGCAAGAAAGCGGTGTGTTCTCTAGACCTTATTTCTCAGGCACTATTGACAGTTTGGACCAGATAATTCTTTGTTTTGGGGGCCTGGTCTGTGTATTGTGGAGTGCCTAACAGCATCCTGGACCCACCCACTACACGCCAATAACATCCACTCTCTCCTCTCTCCCCACCCTCTTGCATTTTGACAACCAGAAGTGTCTCCTGACCTGGCTGGATGTCTCCTGGGTGGCAAACTGCCCCAATTGAGAACCACTGCTTTCCACTCTCATCATTTAGGAGAAAAGGAGAAATGAATGAGAAATAAAACAAGCATAGCTTGGTTGGAGGCCAGGGAAATTTCTGTTTAAACAGTGTCTTCTCTGACAGATCCCTTTTTCTAGGGAACTTTAAAGGAAATGGAGGACAGGGGAGGGAAGTGAGTAGGTCTGGACCTCTTGAGCAGATATTCGGATTCAGAATGGCAATACAGGCTATGTGTGTATTTCGCCCACACACAAGGCAGACATCACTAATCAATCCCAGCGTTCCTTCCCACTAAATCGGGAACTATTTTAGAATTCTCAACACAGGGTTCCAGGCAGACACCATAGCTCAGCACGGTAACACACACCCAAAATCGACGGCCCTCCCAGAGAAAGAATCTTCTCCGAGAAGAATGATTTTTTTCTGACTCCAGGGGACCTCCCTGTTCAAAGCGCTGCCCTTCCCCTTTAGACAGCCTTGATTCCAACAGGAGAGAGGCCTTTTCCTGGTGAGGCTAAGCGTTGCCTACTTCCATCTTCCTCTCTTCAAAGGAGGCACTGGTCCTAGGACTGCAGGGCCCAGAGTGGGGAGGGCGCACGACTGCTTCCTCAGGGCGGGAAGGACCTGGGTGATGGGCGCACAGCAGGGCACACAGGAACAGAAGCAGGAGGTGGTTTCAGTGCGGCCCAGAGAGGGGTGATGTGTGCAATGCCCGCGAAGGGCAGCTCCGTGGAAGAGGAGGTCAGACTCCATCATCTCCCAACCCTCTGGGTATCTAAGATTCTCTGAGGCATTTGTGGCGATGGGGAGCTGCTGAGCTTGCTTATCCCAGTGGCCATCTGAGGGGGACAGGCCTGAGTGCCATTGGTCCTACATTTCCTGAGCCCCTGGCATGCCCCAGCACCTACCACTTATTGCTTCCACAGACTCCCTATAATCCTCCTTGTCCTATATTGTGGGGGAGGAAGCTAAAGTTCAGAGATGTTAAGTAGCTGCCCAAGTTCACACAGCCAAGAGAAAGCAGTGTGCGTGAGTTAATGGCTCAGTCGTGTCTGACTCTTTGTGACCCCGCGGACTGTAGCCCTCCAGGCTCCTCTGCCCATAGGATTCTCCAGGCAAGAATACTGGAATAGGTTGCCATTCCCTCCTCCAGGGCATCTTCCCAACCCAGGGATCAAACCCGGGTCTCTTGCATAGCAGGTAGATTCTTTATCGCCTGAGCTACCAGGGAAGCCCAAAGAAAGTAGTGAAAGTGAAGTTGCTCAGTCGTGACAACTCTTTGCGACCCCATGGACTGGGGCCTACAAGGCTTCTCTGTCCATGGGATTTTCCAGGCAAGAATACTGGAGTGAGTTGCCATTTCCTTCTCCACGAGATCTTCCCGATCCAGGGACTGAACCCGGGTCTCCCGCATTGTAGGCAGATGCTTTTCCTACCGTCTGAGCCACCACCAGGGAAGCCCAGAGAAAGCAGAGCAGGTGTCAAATCCTAGCATCACCAGCTGTGAGCAGTTTCTTCCACTACCCCACAACTGTTGACCCCTATGGCTGCCGTCTTTTAGAGGAAGAAGTAAGAGGGACAGAGGAGGATGAGCAACCCCAGAGGCCACATAACAAAGTGTCCAAGAGGTCACCAGAAAGGCAAGTTTGTGGTTTACTGCCACTCCCACCCGCTTTCTGCAAGCCCTAGAGCCCTGCCCCAAGGCGGAGGGACCCCTGGGGCAGGTCACATGGGGCTGAGATAAACTGGGAGGGAGGGGTGGAGTCAGGGGCAGGACTAGGCTTGGGTGGCTGGAGTGTTGGGCTGTCTATCAACCCTGGGTGAGCAGCAACTCCCCTCTAGGAATCCTGGTTCCGCAGGGCAGCACGCTAGTTTTGCAGCCTCCTCTGCAGCCAGGGTGCAGCCGTGGACCTGACTCAGCCCGATAGATGTTTCCACACGAGACGTGGATCTAAACTTAGGCGTGCGCAGAAGCAGGTGTGGCAAGGACTTGTTTTGTCAGAGATGCCAGTGGATCAGCCTTTTTTCTAAGATGGTGCTGTGGGCAGGGCTCAGGGTTGGCACCAGTCTCACTGATCAAGAGAACTGCGGGGTCTCCATGGCCAGTCCTGGAGGGTGGCCTTCAGCTTCAGTTCCCTGGCTGTGAAGCGTCCATGTTTGGGTCTCTGGTCCCCCAAAAAACTGATTTTGTGATCCAGGTAAAATCCTGTAATAAATTCCTTTTCTTCTTAAGCAGACTGTTGTTTCCTCTACCCTATGTGCCCTGACCCCAGCCTCTAACAACTAATAGATGTTTTTTTATTGGAGTATAATTACTTTAATGTTGTGTTAGTTTCTGCTATACAATGAAGTGAATAAGTCATATGTATACATACATCCCCTCCCTCTTGGACCTCCCTCACACCCTCCCCCATCCTAATGGATTTTCTCTAGGGGAATCCAAACAGGATTCTAAAGAATAGCTCCAAGCTCTGCTTTTTCTGCCTGACATTTATACAGATGAGGTCAAGTTGAAATCATCGCCGAGGGAGGTCTTGGCATGTGTGTGTGTGTGCCAAATGAGGATGTGCAGCCTCAGAATGAGGTTTGGGGAGATGGGGGCGGTCCCACTGCCTAGCCTTGGGGGCAGATGGGTTTGGGGCTGAATATGTGAATCCATGTCCTTCCTGCCCACCTGCTCCCTCCCTACTTTGCATCCTGACACAGGATCTCAGATGTGTGCCTCCCCTTTGCCTGCCTGGGCTTGAGCAGTAGAACCATGAGAGGGCAGATAGACAGACCAGGAATTCAGAGGCGCAGGCTCTGGCCATCTCTAGACCCCCCGTGACTGACCCACTCCTTTGTGTTACGTGTATCACGCACAGGGGGACAACAAGGAAGGATTCGTCCCTAGGACTCCAGGAAGGGAGGGCACCTCTGTGGTCACATGCTGTTTCAGCCACAGGGCTCTGTAAAATCGAATGCTGCCCACCCAAACCAAAGTTCTGGGGCTGCCACCCCGGACCTCCCCACGGCACTGCACACTGGGACCAGATGCTGCTGAAAAGGAAACTGCAGCACGCGCACACACACACACACGCACACACACACACGCACACACACACGTGCACACACACGTATCCTCACATGCAGACTGTGCAAAGGGCCTTCATCCTTCGTCAGCTACAGAGTGCGCTGTTACCTGTCTGAGCCTGGGGGCTGATCCACTCATCTTGCTGCTGAAGTTCAGAGACCTGGAAGGTTTTCTCAGGCGGGCTCCCCTATTAGCAAAGGAAAGAATGTTCTGGAAGTCTTGTGTGGTCATCCTTGGGTGGGAGTTCCATGCGGGTTGGAATGTCTGGTTCTAGCACAGGAAGAGAAGGGGCCAGGGGCTGTGAGGGAGGACACGAGAGAAGGAGGAGCCGAAGTGGAAATGGGAGGAGCCCTGGGCCGGCAGGGCTCAGGAGTGAGCAGGGTGGGTGCTGTGAGGTGGGAGGCAAGGGAAGACGGCCAGGAGACCTCAGGGGCGAGGCTGGGCATGCTACATGAAGTGTGGGGGTCATGCCCCTCCCCAAAGACAGCCCAACATTCACAATCCCAGCCAGCCCGAAGCCCTGCCCACCCCGAGTGTCAGTCGCTCAGTCGTGTCCAACTCTTTGCGACCCCGTGGACTGTAGCCTGCCAGGCTCCTCTGTCCATGGAATTCTCCAGGTAAGAATACCAGAGTGGGCAGCCATTCCTTTCTCCAGGGGATCTTCTTGACCCAGGGATCGCAGCCCGATCTCCTGCATTTCAGGCAGATTCTTTACCATCTGAGCCACTAGGGAATATCCCTTCCACACCGAGGCATGGGCACAAAAAGGACCCAGGGACCACTAGGTTCCGGATGCAGCCCTTCGGGGGCCTCCCAGCTCTGCACCTTGAGCCGACTGAGTTCTTGACTCTTAGAGGTGCTGATGATGACCTTTACTCTCTGCACAGAGTGGACGCCTCTACACTCGTGTATCTGTGGCCCCGGAACCACGAGGAACAGCTGCCCTAAGCATTCTGTGTGTCTGTGTGTGTGTATGTGAGTATGTCCACGAGTGACTGTGTAACCCTGTATGTAGTTGTATGTTTGGGTGTGAATGCATATGAGTGTGAGCACGGTCACCCTGCCAGTCTGCGTTATCTCTCTGAAAGCTTGTTTTGCTGTAAAACTGAACAGGAGTCCTGGGTTGGGTTTGAGACTGGGGAACATGGGATTAGACGGGCAGGGGGAATGCCCTGGCCTCTCTTCCTCCCAGACCATGAGCATTCACAGAAGAGGATGTTGGGAAACACCTGTGCGGAGCTGAGGCTATGGGTGGAGACAGAGGTAGAGGCTTTAATCCCAAACTTCCGGTGATCCACCAAACACCTCCTCCTGGTGGCTCACCTGCACCCAAACTGAATAAGTCCACATCCAAACACCAGACCGGCCCGTTCCTTTCAGCTCCTCCTCTGTCCTCTGCCTGTCAGCACCTGGTACCACCTGCCTGGTTTCTCAGACTGGGAGGAAGGCAGTTTCTATGGAGCCCTTACCAAGCCTCACCCCCACTCCTCTAGCAGTCTCTGCTGTCCCTGTGGCTACTGACATTTTAACCTAAAGTTAAATAAAGTGAAAAGGCAGTTCCTCAGTTGCTCTGGCCACATCTCAAGTCCTTGTCCACCATACGTGGCTGCTGGCTACCACATGGATGGTTAGAAGCAGAAAATTTCCATCATGGCAGGATGCTCTATTGGACAGTGCTGCCTGGAGCCGCTCGCAGGTCTCAAACTCAGGCCCTCACCCCTCAGGAACCTCCACTCATGCTGGAGCACTGCGGGGCCACCTGTCTCCCTTTGTCCTTGCCCAGCCTCAGCTTCCCCTGGAAACCCCGCAGATGCGGCCAGCCTATGTTGCCCTTCCCCCCATTTCCCTGCCAGGCCTGGGTCTCATCCTCACATCCCGGCCATCAGCTCTTCTAGGACAGGGGTCTTGTCTTACTGATTTATTTTTCTTAGCTCACACCCCTTTCCTCTCTCCAACTATCTTCTCCTTGTCCACCTGCTCTGTCCTCTTTCTTCCCCAGGCCCCAGGCTTCTCTCCCAACACTTCTGGTCTTCCTTTCCTCCTCTTGCATTTCCTCTCTCTGATCCCCCTCTCCCTCCATCTCCTCTCCCTCCACTTTGCAATAGAGATGCTAATTGCACCTGCAATTACCTAATTGCCATGGCAATTAGCCAGTTGCACTCTATTTGGAAGGTGCAAATGGCAAATTGCAGGCATAAGGAGGTAATTTTAGGCACACAACTGTGCCGGGGAGAACTTGGCCTCAGCCCTGGGGGTTGAGCTGGGGCAGATGGGTCTGGTGCGTGAAGCTCTCTCCCAGTTCCAGGAAGATCCCGAGGTGGTGGACTGGGGAGGAGTGGGGAGTTTCCTCTAAGGCAGTCACAGAAGCTGCAGCACAGAGCAAGGCCAGCCTGCCAATTTTTTTTTAATTAATTAATTAATTTTTGGCTGCTCTCTGTCTTTGTTGCTGCACGGGCCTTTCTCTAGTTGTGGTGAGTGGGGGCTACTCTCTAGTTGCAGTATGTGGGCTTCTGGTTGCGGTGGCTTCTCTAGTTGCAGAACACGGGCTCTAGGCTGTGCTGGCTTCAGTAGTTGCCGCTCCCTGGCTCTAGAGCACAGGCTCAGTAATTGTGGCACATGGGCTTAGTTGCTCTGAAGCATGTGGGATCTTCCTGGATCAGGGATCAATCCATGTCCCTGCATTGGCAGGCGGATTCTTAACCACCAGGGAAGCCCCCCAGCCCGCCAGCTTTAATTGTGGTGATTTTCATAATATCACAGTGATGATGAACACTAATCACTGATGCTCAGCAAGGTGGCTCAAGGGGCTGACAGTGGGCACACACCTGACCCCATTCCCAGACTGGCACTGAGGGCTGGACCTCAAGCCTGCTCCGGGAGGTCATTCATGGGATGCAAGGTGGAGCCCTGGGGCAGGATGGGAGCTGACCTCTATCCCGAGCAGTGGCACGGTATGGCCTGACGAGCAGATGATGCTGGAATCCTGGGGTGGGATCCAGGACTAGCCCCTCCCAACCCCCTTCCTCTAGGAGTCAGCCTTGCTGGGGGGAGAAAGAAGCATGTTGTGGCCCTCCCACAAGAGCCGTGTCCTGAGAGCAGCCTCTCCCGGGGAACCCATGCCCGGATCAGCCACCCGCTTTGAGAGCAAGTGACTGTAAAACTGGACACTGGGTGTCTGGGGCCTCAGGCTCCCAAGGGGCTTGTGGGAGGTGATGGGAGCTCACCCCTGTGAGTGTCCTGGTTCAGATGCCTTGCCTGGGGTCTCTCTAGACTCTGGGTGTTTGGGGATGGGGGAGGTACTCTGGGACACAGGAGAATCCATCTTGGGGAATGGGGCTGGGAGCACGTGGAGGATGCTTGTTGATACTGTACTAACAAGGCCAGGGTGCTCTTCCTACATAATATGTGTGTGTTTAGAGGGGCCTCGGGCATGCTGATAGGGCGATGGGAAGATGGTTGTGGCACCAGTTGTAGTGTGGTCCTGAGTAACCTTGGACAAAGAAGTCCCCGAACGATAACTCACCCCTACAATGTGCCAGACCTGGGACAGGGGTAGCCTGGTGGACACTGCATACCAGCTCCTAGTTAGATACCAGGCAAAGGCGGCATTGTGGGCACTTTGGGGACAGAACAGGGTAGCCTTCATCCACAGCTGGGGACTTAATAAGTAAGTGTTGAAGGAAGGAATGGCTGGCTGGCTGGCTGAATGAATGAGTCAAACGCTGTCTCTCTCTGGCCCTCAGTCTCCCCATCTGTGAAACAGGAGGCTGGGCTTGAGAATTCCATCCTACAGGGTCCCTCATGCTCTCCCCTATGAGACCCTTCTCCCCATCTTTGCTCACATGGGCCCTGCGGGGGTGCCCTGCATTCTCTGTACCACCCGCCAGAATCCGCCCCCCAGCCCCCCTCTCCCATGCACCCCTGCTAGTGTGATTCGGCACCCACCCACGTACTGCTCCAGGACCAGGGAATTCTGAAGTCTTGTATCTTGGGGCCCTGCTTCCCTGCTGAGGGAAGGGGATATACTGTGGACTTTTTTCCCTCAGGCTGTTCTCAAATTCTGCAAATGGGGACAGACTGACTGGCTTTTAAAATCCCAGGCTGCTTAAGCCTCTAAGGAGTGAAGCTTGGGTACCAGGGACCCCCGCCCCCCCACTGCCAATCCCACTCCCTGGGGATGGGGATGGTCTGGGGGAAAGGCTCAGAGCTGGAGTGGGAGAGATTGGGCTGGAGATTGCAGCCAGCAGCCCCACCTTCCCGTGCATTCCGGTCTCTCTACACGCTGGCCTCAAAGGGACACCAACTAAACACAACAGCGAGTGTCCGAGGCCCTGAGCACAAGTTAATTAATTCACCAGAGGGAAGGAAGACTATAAATAAGTGGTGGGAGTGGGGAGGACGGGAGGGGGCAGGTTTATTCACCCGCCGGCTTTGCAGAGTCTCCGCTCTAGCAGTACAGGTTAATGAGCACAGGCCTCCTTGCCAAGATAATAGCGACTAAAAATAAAAAAAGAGGAACGAGTCACCCTCCCGGGTGAATCAGACGCCTCCAATTGTATTTTCCATGCTGATACTGTAATTTTCCTGTTCCTCTTGCTCCCCGGGGGCTGATGGAAACGGAACCCCTCCCCCCGCAGGAAAGACAGGTCCTATTCTGGTTTATTTCCCCCCCAGGAAGGAGAGGCGGGTGGTGGGGGAGAGGAAGGGCAATGGGAACCCAAACCCACGCCTGGGTGACCGGCCAAGAGGCTGAGGCCGAGCGGCCTTCTGTTGAGAAGTGAAGTGTGGATGCATCCAATGACCTGACCGAAGTCGCGGAGCCAGTGGGTGGATGGCAGAACCTGTCTCTCATGCTTCCACATCCAATCATCCCTCTGGTTCCACCTTCTCCCTCCCTCTGGGTTTGTCAGACAGAGAAACTGAGGCTCAGGGATAGAGAGTGACTTGCCAACAGCCTCCCAGGAGAGCAGGGCTGGGCTGGCAGCCGGTGCTGTCCCCTGCTCACCCTCCTTCCTGGAAGCATGAACCTGTTGTCCTGGGCCTTCCCCAACTTCCTGCCTGCCTCCCCCGACGCCACACACCCCTGCCCGCCCTGCCCATCCAAGGAGCCTGCAATATGAAAATCCTCCAATTCCCAGGTCTCCCTTGCGCCACCGGAGCAGCAGATCCAGATTGCCAGAAGGTTCTTGTCACACGCCTCTGTTGGTGGAGGTCACCCTGGCTGGGGACAGGGGTCTGAAAGCCTTTCTGGGGCACTCAGATGGCCTACACCGTGCCTTTGTGTGAACTGAAAAATAGTGCCCTCTCTCGGCAGACACAGCCCGTACAGGGCTTTAGGCCTTGCTAGTGGACCCAGGGTGGGTTTCAGGTTCCACGTGCCCCCTAGCCACACCCCCATTCCTGCCAGGGTGCCTTGAGCAGCGTACACCCAGCACGACCTTCTCCAAGGGCCCCACCTCTGTGTTTCTGGAGGCCAGCCAAGCCCCCACCCTGACCTAAAGTCTTCGACACAGTAGAACTTTCATAAAAACTAAATGAGGCTTTCCCTCCCTCCCCTCAACCTGGCAGATGCTGGGAAAGGAAAAACAGTTACATAAACAGGAATCATAGCTACGCTTTCCTAGAGAAGGCAACAGGACTTGGGGACCTGGCTCCTGAGTGGTAAAGAATCTGGCCTTGGGAGGTGAACGCAGAAAACAGTTACAACCAGAAGGGCGGCTTCGTACCAGACCCGGCTGTCCCTGGCCAAGCCCTGCCCCCTACATAAGGGGATTTGTTTTGTCCCACTGGGCTCCGCGTCTCGTGGCTTCTGTAGGAGGAGGGAGGTCTCGTTCTGGACAATGGAGAAGGGAGGTGGGCAGGGGGAGGGTGCGATCGGCTGGCCTAGGACGAGGCCCATCTGGGGACCCATTCCTCCACACAGTCATTCCGTGACATTTTGCATGGCAGATGTCAAGCACAGATTAAAAACCAGTCCATCTTGCTATTATTATCCCTAATTACTCACTCATGAGCTGAAGGCTCCCTGCAGAGGAAACTGGCTCCATCTCAGGCCCTGGGCCTCATGGGCCTGCGAAGAATTCCTTTTTCTGGGCTTTTGTGCCTTTTTTTTCAACCCCCTGCAGTGAAACTCCTTCCCCTCAGCCTCCCCAAGCTTGCATGCATGTGCGAGTGCACGCGCACACACACACACACACACACACACACACACACAAGCATCCTTGCTGCTCCCTGGCCCCCAGCTCACTGATTCCCTGCTGGCTCTCAGGAGTGGGGCTGATATCGGTCCTCAAAGGGAACCAAGGAACAGGGCCGTGCCGATGGCATAGGATCCCAGGACTCAGCTTCCTACACAGTGGGACCCACTTGCCCTGTCTTCACTGCAAAACCTGCAGATGGGTGTGTCTCCATGCCCATCCCTCCTGCCTCCACTGCAGAGGTTCCCCTGCCCAGCCCGGACCCACACCTCCGCAGACACCCATTCAACCCATTAGCCCCTTATCTGTCGCATCCTCAACCTGGCTCCTGGCGCCCGGACAACAGCCTCTTCTGTCTTGAAAACACCCCTTTCAGGGCCAGCTATCAGCCCGCCCTGGCCTTCCCTTCACAGCCAAATCTCTTAACCAGGGGTGTCTGCATTTCCCACTTCCTCACCTCCCACCTCCCTCAGTCTGGCTTCGGCCCCTCCAGGCCCCAGGGGCTGGCCTCTCACAGCCACCTCTGACCTCTTTGTTGCTAAATCTAGTGGACGCTTTTAACTCCACATCCCACATGGTCTGCGGGCGGGAGCAGAGGCTGCCGACCACTTCCTCTTCCTGACACACTTTCTCGCCTTGGCTGCCGGACACCATTGTCTCCCCGCATGCCCCACCCCCTGGCTGCTGGCAGCACCATCTGGGCACAGCATCCTCTCTTCCTACACGTGGTGATGCTTAGAGGTCTGCTCTTGGCTCCCACATCTTTACTTGCCATCTCTGAGCGGATATGACCCCCACACCTATGCACGTGGACCTCTCTCCTGCCCCTAAAGTCAGCATTCTGCTGCCCTCCAGACATCTTACCAGGTCCTTCACATTCAGTGGGTCCACAACTGAGCACATCATCCCTCCTCCCAAAGGTCTTCTGGGCCAGGAATGGGTACCACTTCCTCCCATTTGCAAAGGCCGGAAACCAGAGCACCATCCTGGATGCTGTTCACATTTTACAGGCAGATCAGCTATTGCTTCTGATCCTTCCCTTGCCCGGCCTGCTTCCCTCATCCTTCCCAGGCCTCCCCCGGCTGATGGCTTCCATTGCCTGTCCAGGCTCCCTCCTTCCTAGGACCCTGCAGAACAGCTACAGTGAGCTTTCAAAATGCCTCCTGGATTCTAACAGTCTTCTGCCCAAACTTTCACTAGCTCCCTGTCACCCTCAGAAAGAAGTTCAGTGTTCCCAACATGTCCTGTACCTGGGACAAGTGTACCCTCCCCTGTCCTTTCACACACAAACACTGCCTGCCCTGGGGTTTCTAATTCTCTCGTGATCCATCTTCCCCATCTCGTGGCCTAGCGGGTAGGTGCGCTGTCTACTCTCAGCTTCCAGTTCAGCCGTCCTTTACCCCAGGTGATTTCCCAGAGCTCCCATCTTCCCTATCTCTCTCTCGGGCCAGGCACCTCTCACAGCTCCACACTGGCTCACTCCTAACCCTTTTCAGCCCAGAGGGTCCAATGTCCTCTTCCCACAGCTGCCCTGTCCAGGGACCAGCCTGGAGATCAGAGCCCAGGGTGCATCATTGTGTCCAAGGAACACGCCTCTAGGGTGCTTGCTGCCTTGCTGCTGGTGGGCAGCCACAGTGGAGACCTAGGCGGAATCCCCACACCACCCTCATTTTACTTTCCCCACTTAAACTTCGGTGAGACAATCGAGGAGCACTTATTCCAAAAGACCTTCCTGAGTGCCTGTAGTACTGGGGCCACTGTCTTGTCCTGAGGGCCACCACCCTGCCCTCACGCAGCTCCAAGGTCACATGGGTGGATGGGTCTGCAGAGCCACCACCCTAAGTCTGCAGTCCGGAAAGGAGCCAAGCCATCCTTGCCTAGAGAGTTCCATATGTTGCCACTGGGGCCTCACCCACCACCTGAATCTGCATCCTCAGAGTGTCCAGACCTTCTCTTCCTGAAGGGTTTCTGGGTGGTCCATTCCCCAACTGGGGCCAAAGGCCGCGGTGGGGTTAGTCGGGGACGGGCAGAGGTTATGTTCTCATTTCTTCTAGTTACTCAAAGGCATCAGGCCTTGGGTGGTTGGGAAAATAGGGCTCATGCAAATAAAAAACAATTCTAGTGAGGTACTGACCAGAGGTCCATAGTCCAACAGGGTAAGGGACCCCTCTAACCGGCCATGACCCGCTGCCACCCCACTCTGGTCTGATACCCCGTAGGGCTCACCATCTCGAATCATAATCATGATGGGATCCTCATCCTCAAAGTGGGAGTAAGAGCACTGGCTCCTTCAGAAACTGGTGAAAGGGTTGGATGATAGGGTGCACAAGGCTGCCTGGCGCCTGGCATCCAGTAAGCATTCAACAGACAGCAGCTCTCAGAGTCTTATTACTCATTACAGACATTCCCATTAAGAGGACAGACAAGCTGAGGGTCTCAGAGTGTCTGGGCCTCCCTCCAAGGGAGAAGCATATTTTGTTCCCCCTCCGGGCACTTCTTTTTGCCTCCCAAACTCAGCAGGTCATGTACACCTGCAGAGATCCCAGCTCAGGTAATCAAACCTCAAATATGTAGTCTGGGGGCCAGAAATACCTCCCTTGCTCTCAGCCCAGAGACGCCGGCCTTCCTTCCCTGGCATGTCTCTCTCTACCCAGACCTGTGTGAGCCAGAGGTGGCTGAACAGTGCCTTGTAAATATGTACAAAGGAGACGGCTGGGGCCCCCTCAATCAATACCCTCCCACCCTCAAGAGATCAATACAGCTAATGCAGCAATCTGGAGTGCTGTCAGCCTGGACAGTGTTGCCCGTGGACCCGCTGTTTATTTTCCTCTGAATCTCTCTTCAAGCCTCCAGCCCTCAAGGCTACCCACACCTGCCGCCCCAGGTGGCAGCCAGTGTGACTGCGGGCCTCCCTGGAGCCGTGACCCTGGAGGGCGAGCGGGAAGAGGGCGGGCTGGGGAGCCGTCAGCCTTCAGCCGGCTGATGTGGAGGTCTTAATGAATATGAATCGCCTCCCCCTCCATGGAGCCGGCCCCATCAGATTCCTTCACACCTCGCTGAGCCCAGAAAGGTTACTCAGAATTAAATGTAAATCACATATTTACTGGTATGAATCAGATCACAGTGTCACTTTCTCACAACACAGAGTTTAATCACGCCGCAGCCCTGAGGGTTTCTGCTTTCTGGAGGCTGCACCTGGGCTCACAGAAGACCCGCTCACAGCCCTTCTGATGTGGGGGTGGGTGGGGGTGGATGCCCCTGGAGCCTGGGAAAGGGCAGCGGGCACAGCGGGAGACCCAACACTGGTGTGTCCAGCCCTTTGGTGCCCGAGTCACGGCTGCCTTTTAATATCACGTCAGTCAGAGGTGGTCACCACCGGCTAGTCAGCACTTTACACGCTGTGGCTATTTAATAAATGTTGAAAAACCGCAGGAACATCACTGTAAAAGACTGCTGGCAGTGACCTCTTTGCCCAGGCTCGGGTGTGTCTCAGAAGCCAGGCCAAGCTTTCAGTGATGTGCCTGTGTGTTGGATGCAGCGGCATGGAAGGGCCAGTAGCTCTGGAGCCAGGAGACCCGGCTGAGAGCCTGATTGGGCCACTTGTTTCGCAGGGGGACTGGGGCAATTCACTCTGGGGCAGGTTCTTTGTCTCTAAAGTAGAGATAGAAGGCAGATCCTGTGGCTTCATGGATGCACTGCATGAGGACTCATTTGTCCACCATGAAGCACTCTGCAAATGTGAGGCGTGATGACCACAAGCTCAGTGCAAAAGCCACACGACAAGCAATAAGCGAACCAGGTTTCATCCTGGTCCTCCCACCTAATGGCTATACGGTCCTTAGAATAGCCTTCAGCTCCTTTCAGCTTCAAGTTCACATGAACAAAATGGAAATCACTATTCTCTCCTGATGGAGAGAGGCTCTGATGAATGCCAGACAGGCAGGTCTTTGTGCAAAGTCTAAAGCGCTGAGCACAGGGAAGGTGCTCTGAGTGGGTCATTCCCCTCAGCCACGGCCACCTGCTAGGGAGACCTGGTTTTCTGTCATAGTCTCCCGCACCCTAAGCTGCTCACCGGGAGTCTGGTCTCCAGGTTCACAGCTGAGCATTTGGAGAGTTCTTTATAGTTTGCAAAGCGCTGTGCAGAGTCAGAGTTTGCAGTGTTCTTAGGAGGACACGTCAGTGTTGGGGGCTCCTTGGTGGTTACAAATCCACATGAGGGTGCTTGCTGGAGGAGCCGGCCCCTCTGCCAACCTTTGTGCCCAAGTGCCCTCCCCAGAGCTATATAAGTGGCCAGAGTTCTTGACTGGAGAGTTTCCTGACTGGATAACTGTTTCCTGGGAAACTGAGCCCATGTTGTCTGCACAGGAAACAGTACACATTGTGTGTGTGTGTGTGTGTGTGTGTGTGTGTGTGTGTGTGTGTGTGTATTTAACTTGAGAAACAGATGTCACTTCTTCAGGTATCAGGAAACCTCTTTTCACCAGTTTTAAGGAACAAAGCTCTCCTGGGCTTAAAGTCAAGGGACCTTCTTTTTATAGCCAGTCCCAGTCTTCGAAAGACTCTGCCTTTGTTATGGACTCAAGGAAATCTCTTCTGGATTTAGAATTCATCTGTTAACTGTTAGCTGGACGTGAATAGGAGGTGAAATCATGATTTTAGGGAAAAGAAATTCTGTTCCAGTCATCTATTTTAGTTACCTTTTGTTTTAGAAAAAAGATACCCCAAAACCTAGCAGGGTGAAACAAAGCCCAATTTATTAAGTTCAGAGCTTCTGGAGCTTAGGGACTCAGGCAGGACACAGTGGAGATGCTTGTTTCTGCTCCGCCACATCTGGGGTCTCAGCCTTTGGCTGGGAAGATTCAAATCCTGAATTTCTGGGGGCTGCACTCAGCTGGAAGCTCCTTCACCCACCTGTGCAGTACCTGGGCTGGGATATCTCAAAGCCTGGGCTCAGCTGAGCTGATCATCAGAACACTCCCATGTGGCCTCTCTGTGAGTCTGGGGCATCTCTCACCCTGAGGGCTAGATTCCGAGGGGGCTAGTCACCGTGGGAGTCAGCATTCCAAGAGACCAAGCAAAAGCTTCAGGGTTTCCTATGACATAACCTTGGAAGTCGTGCAGTATCGTTTCTGCCACGTTCTGTGGATCCCAAGGGAGTTACTAAGATCAGCCCAAGTTTAAGGGAGATGGATAAGGGATAGGCGAGTGGCAAGTTTGCATTGCCCAAGAACATGTAGGGTGGGAGTTACAGTTGCTACCATCTTTGAAAAACACACTCTGCTAAGGGCTGTTATTGCTTTAAATTAAGCAACCGAGACATCAATCAACCAATCACACTGCTGCCAAATACGAGCTGTCTGTCATGTGCAAGGCGTTGAGCCCACTGACATGGCAGGGAGAGAACTTGGACTCCACTTCTCAAAGCCTCAGACCCCACATGGTGAAATGGGAGCCAGTCTGGGACTTCTAATGACGAGAAACAGAGACTCAGGGCAGACAGCTCAAGTAAAGAAGTGCTTATTGTCAGCTCACTCGGGTGTCTCATGGAAATCTAAGGACAGAATCCCAAATTCACCTCCAGAAATCCTGAGGCTCAACTGGAAAGCCACCAGTAACGGACACAGCTCTGGATCACTTGAGGGAATCACTTCTCTTGGGGAATCGGTCCAGCTTTCTTTGCTCATTCAGAGCTTTCCTGGGCCTCCATCACAGCTCATAGCTGCTTTAAGGCCCACAGTGGGCCACCATGACTCAAATTCTATTTCTCGACCTTTCGGCTTTGCATCCCCTCCACTCAGAATCCCATTCCCTAGTCCTGACTGGCCCAGCCCAGCTCTTCCAGCTAGTTCTCATAGGTTATATGTTGCTGGCCAGTCTTTAAGTAAGATAGCTTTGTATCAGGTACCTATCTCTTGGTCCAATCAGGCAAAGGACATGGGGAACTCCACAGGATGAAACACAGAGACACAGCCTTGTTCTTTCAGCAGGGTCTACAGGTGAGATGCTAGTGCATAGGGCTTTGTGCAGAGTAGGCTATCATCATCTTCTCTAGCACCCCCTTATAAGACTAATAAGGATGGAATTGTGAAAACAGGGGAAAGTACTCTTGAATCTATAAACTGCTGGACAGGTGTGACCAGCACCATATTTGATCCATCCATTCATTCATTCACTCAACAAATATCTATTGAGCATCTGTTGGTAAAGAATATGCCTGCAATGCAGGAGACCCTGGTTCTATTCCTGGGTTGGGAAGATCTGCTGGAGAAGGGATAGGATACCCACTCCAGTATTCTTGGGCTTCCCTTGTGGCTCAACTGGTAAAGAATCCGCCTGCAATGCAGGAGACCTGGGTTCAATCCTTGGGTTGGGAAGATCCCCTGGAGAAGGGAACAGCTACCCATTCCAGTATTCTGATCTCAAGAATTCCGTGGACTGTGTGGTCCATGGGGTTGCAAAGAATTGGACACGACTGAGCAGCTTTCACTTTCACTATCTGCCACAGACCATGCTTGGAACCAGGAAGAGAGCCACAAACAAGTTAGAGATGGTTCTTGCTCTCCTCCTCATTTCTGAGGTTATACATCAAGGCAGAAGATACAGAGTCTGTGGAAGCCCAACTAGCTTTAAATCTGACTAGTGACACAAGGCACAAACCACCAGAATTTGATTAAATAGCCTACGAACAAAATATGCCAGGATAATATTTTTTTTCTAATCAAATTGGCAAAGATTAAAACACCCACTGAGAGTGGCGGTGCACAAAAATGAGCACACATCTGTGAAACTGGTGGGAGTGTGAAGTAATGTGAACCTCAAGTGGAGTCATTTGAAAATTACACATGCACACCTCCTGGGAAGCTGTACTTCCATGTGGAGGGAGTTATGCACTGTGGTTCTCTCTGTGATTCCAAATAACTAGAAACAGCCTACATATCCATCAACAGGAGAAGGGTTAAATTGTTGATGGAACATCCACTGAATGGACTCCCAGACAGCTCTGAGATCAGTGAGGAACCTCTCTATGTGCGGCTGTGTGAAGGTGTCTAGACTATACTGTTGACTTAAACAAGTCAGGGGTGGAAGTGTGAAGTATCAGTTGTGTTGATAAATGGTGGGAATGGGAAGATACACATATACACTCATGTACACATGCTTCTATTTGCTTTTGTGTGCATAAAATATCTCTGGAAGAATTCATAAGAAGCTAGGCACAGAGGTTTTCTGCCGGAAAGGAAGTTAATGGTAGAAGGGAGGCTGCTTACTGAATATCTTTTTATATCCAAAGTTAAAAATCCAATGTTTTTAACTTTGAAACTACTTTAATGTATTATTTATTAAAAAATTAAATTAAAAAAAGCAACAAACATACAATTAATATCCTATTAGATCTGGTAAGTTGCACATGATTAAAGCAAAGTAACCTTCTGAGATCAAGACAGGGCTTTGCTGTGCATCCAGACTCTGGTTTGAGCTGCCTGTCACTGGGTCCATCTGACCTAGAAGGTCCAGTGGTGCTAGAAGGCAAGGCAATGCTAGAAGGCATTCTCCATGGCAGGAAAGGATGCTGGGTGGAGTCTATGGGGACAGAACCCTGGGATTCCAGAGCAAGGCCTTTCTTCTTTTTGCTGAGACGTCTTGCTCTGGGTACCACTTGAAACTGACATGGAACACTGAGTGACTGGGGGACTGGACCTTACCATCATAAGCTGGTGTTGGATGTGCCAGCTCATCAGGTTGGGTAGTGTGATTACGACAGAAATGGTACATTTGGGATCAAGCACATTCACGTCCAGAAGACAAGAGTAAAATACAAGAGCATGTGACCCAGGCTGTTACACATGATGCATGTGCTTCAACATGTCTCACTGAACACCTATAACTTCAAAGGGGCAGGTGTATCTCTGATCATCTGATGGGGAAGGAGAAAACTTTGGCCTGGTTCACAGATGGGTCACCATGATGTGTCATCATTAGTTGGAGAGAGACTTTTCAGACCATGCTGCAGATCTAGTCTGGATGGCCCGAGGGGACAGAAATGAAAGGTAACCCCCTGTGGGCAGAGCTGCAGGGAACCATGATCTCAGGAAAGTACTCACAAAGATGCAGCAGTAAATGGCTTGGCTCATTAGTCAAGGCTTGGAAGAACGAACATTGGAAGACTAGGGTGAAAAATGTCTGAGAAAAAGGTACATGAAAAGACCGACAGGAACAGGCACACAAGGGAGGTGTTGGGTTCTTGCATTAACGCCCACTGGGAGGGAGATGCTTAACAACCGGGAAAGCAGGACAACTCAGCCTGTGGGTGTCAGCCACCCTATCCCCAGCCACTTCATCAGCCATGATGGCAAGGATGGGAGCCATGGATGTCCCTGGCACTGGGGGTCCCTCTCTCTAAGGTGAAGCTCATGACTGCCCCTGTGCGATGTCCAATCTGCCAACAGCAAGTGGTGTCCCTGAGCCCTCAACGTGAAGTCATCTATACAGAAGACTAGCCCATTAGTTGTTGATGAGTTGGTCATGCTGGAGCCTTCCTATCCCTGAGGCAACAGCAATTCATCCTCACTGGACCCGGGGGAGAACTATCCTGTCTACCCTCAGCACTCTCACCAGCACCACCACAGGAAGGCTGATGGAATGTCTAACCCATTACCCAGAAGCAGGGGCTGGTTCCAAAGTGAAGTGGCCTGTTAAGGCTCAGCTACGGAGGCAGCTTTGGGACAATGCCCTGTGGGGTTGGAATACTGCCCTTTAGGATGTGGTCTAAGCACCTAAGCAATAGGCAGTGAATGGTGCTGCTCCCATTGCTGAAATTCACGGGTCTGGCTGTTCAAGGGCTGTAAGTTCATCTGCTGTTGCCATCACTCCTGGTGACCCTCGGGTAGAATTTACACTCCCTATCTCAACAAAACCTAGGCTCTATGAGTGGAGGGATCTTGGTCTCCAGGCAGTTGACATTTCTATTGTGGGGCTAATACTTCTGCAGGTGACACTGTAAGAGTCCCACTGGACTTAAAGGCTGTGACTGCCAGTTGTCACATTACGTGCTCATGTCAATGGACCAGCAAACGAGGAGAGGAGTTCCCATACTCACAGGGTGATCGACACTGATGGCTTTGAGGGGCAAGGGTTGTTGCTGCCAAAGGGGACAGGTTTCTCTGGGGCTGTCTTGGTGCCCCCTTGCCTGATGAAGAGAGTTTATAAATGAGCAATTGCAGCAATATCAGCTCAGACCGCTCAGGATGATGGTCTAGGTCATCTCTCCCCCACTTCCTGCCCAGGTAAACAACACAGATCAGTCAAATTGCTGGTTGAGAATGAGGGACGTGAAGATTGAACAGCGAAGGTAAGAGGCAATGAATATCCATTAGGGTTACAGCAGCCCAGACTGTGCCTCATTTCAATAACCCTTTTGCCTTAAAATTTCTGAGATTGGAAGGAGACTCTAACTAATCAGATTTATATCCTCTTCTTGGATGGGACTGAAGCAAGAACATCCCATCTTCACTGAAAAGGGAGGCCCCAGGTATAGTATGGGATCAGGACGCAGGAAGGTGGAAGAAGATCGGGGGCCAAAAGGGTCGATGTACAGATACTAATGCACCACTTCAGAGCCTCTAGACTCACCCATCTCCAGGGTCTTGGATGCTTGTTCCCACCACATTTCACCGCAGCCGCCAGCTCTGTGTGACTCTGATAAATTAACGTAGGCAAGACTCCAAAGCATGTCATCTCAAGTCTGTGCCATACACATACCACCCATGCTCTGTGGCGTTCCTGTTGATGCTGAGTCCTGAAATCAACAAGATCCACACAGCACCCACACTGGTTCCACCAGGAAACATGTAAGAGTAAACACCCACCCCAGGCAGTCCTATGAACCATGGGATACAGGAGCTCCTGAGTACATTCTTCTCCCTTCCTCCCCAGGATGGACCATTCTAAGATGCAGTCGCCGTATAGCCTTTTGAAAGACCTTTTCATGGGATCAGCCAGTCAGTTGCATTTGACACGACTGAGTGACCCACAGTCTCTTGTACACCTCTTGTGTTGTTCAGCCACTAAGTTGTGTCCAACTCTTGCCACCCCGTGGACTGCAATGTGCCAGACCCCTCTGTCCCTGGCATTTCCCAGGCAATTATGCGGGAGTGGGTTGCCATTTCCTTCTCTAGGGGATCTTCCTGACCCAGGGATTGAACCCGCGTCTCCTGCATAGGCAGGCGGATTCTTTACCATGGAACCACCAGGGAAGCCCCTGTATGCCTGGAGTCTCTTGGCTTTTCCTGTCTCCAGCCTCGCTCATCACTGCCCTCACTCCTGAGTCCCTGGAGTTGCACTCCTTCAAAAAAGCTTGTGGGACACAAAGCTTCGCTTCTGGATTTGCCTCCAGCGGACTTAGGTCAAGGCAAAATATCAGGTCCTTTTCATCTTTACCCCAGAGCTAGGCAGTCATGCCACGATTATCTCAGATATTGATCCAGAACCATAAAACAAGAAAGCAGCAAAGACAGAACTTGATTCTGGCTCTGATTTCAAGCTCGGGCTCATTCCAGGACTCTGAGACCTCTGCGTCTGAGCAAGGCTTCGTGTAGGGGCAGGACTGGAGTGTGTGGGGAAGGAGCGATGTTTGTCTGGAGGAGCCTGTTGGGCTGAGGGGAAGCAAAGGTTGGTTGGGCAGTGAGGCTGGGCGTGGTGAGCATTGGTGTGGTCAGCCCAGGTTTCCTAGTCAAGGAGTAGCAAAATCAAAGCTCTGAGATGGATATTGAGTTTGTATGTCACCCCTAACAAGAGCATGGTGACGTGTGGGGGCAGTGAGTGGTCCAAATCTTAAAGCTAAGAAGATGTCTTAAGGGTGTCTCCTTTATTTTTTGCCTCTCAGAATCGCAGAAGCCCCCAAGAGTAAGGGCAGAGTGAGCCCTATCCATTCCAGGGTTTCCCACTGCACACTCCTGGGAACTCTGGTGCTCCAAAAAACATTGACAGGATGCCACAAAAAGACAGCCTCCTCTAAGGGGGTCACAAGGTGCTGTGTTTACATTATGCAGGCACATGGTACCCGTGTCCTTACAACAACAAGCGAACAAAAACAACTTGATTAACCTAAATCCAGTGTCATCCCAACTTACTAGGCCGTGTCACCTTTCAAAATTTTTTTCTTCTGAATAATAAATGTTTGCATCTTGTTACATGCTCTGTTTTACAGAGTGGCTTATAGAATAGTGTTTGGAAAAGCACTGAGATAAGTCAATCCCCTCATTTGACTATGGAGGAAAACCACAGACCAGAGAGGTGACTCAGCTTGTCCGGAGACACACAGCAAGAGCTAGCAGACACCCTGATTCCCTGGCCGAGGTTCTTTCTTTGACCTGGGAGAAATTTCCACTGCATGATTGTTGCCAAGCTATTAATGAAAATGAGGCCTAAATTAGCTTCAGAAAATGAGGTTTTAGCATTGGAAAGTTTTTGACTATTGAAATCGGGAATGCAAACAAGTATACCTGATAGAAATCAATTAGCAAGTAAGAAAGGTGCCCCACATATTCTAGTCACTGTAAATCATGGCACCTCTGGGGCCCTCAGTTTCCCCTTTTGTGGGGGGCCAGACTAGCCAATTGCTAAGCTTCTTCCCAGATATGATGGGATTCTGTGATTTCAGAGATAAGCATCAAATAGCAGAGAGGGTTGGAGACTCAGGTGGGGGAACCTGGAAGGGTGGGGGTGACCAGCTGGCCCAGCATACAGCCCCTGGCAGGCTTCTCAGCTGCCCACCAAGGAGGACCCTTGTCCCCAGATGCAAAGTGCACATCTCATATTAGCTTGCAAGTCAGCACTGATTAGTAATTAAACCGCTTAAAAAAAAAAAAAAAAAAAAAAAAGCCATTAAAGCTAATGCCATCAAAATCAGAACCTCAGACTCTGGCTCATAATTACGAGTGTACCTCGAGACCCACAAGAGAGGACATTTCCATTTTAACACGCACACTGCACAGCCATTACGATCTCCCCCACCCGCCCCTGCTCCCACCATTAGGAAACCCGCTGCTGAATTCATTCGTTTTCCAGTTTTACTCCAGTCCTAGAGAAAGCAGTTTATCCTGCAGGAAGGCAATGGAGAGGAGAGAAAAGAGGCTTGGCATTAGGTTGGCGTTAGCCCTGCCATGACTAGCCACATCACTTTGGGCAAGTTACAAATCACCTTGGCAAATCTCCCTTGACTTATCTGTAAAATGGGGATAACAACAGGGATTAAATGAGTCAATGCATTTCTCAATAACACATGCTGATGCCAATGCTCAGTCGCTCAGTCGTGGCCAACCCTTTGTGACCCCATGGACAGTCTCCTCTGTCCATGGGATTTCCCAGGCAAGAATGCTAGAATGGGTTGCCATTTCCTTCTCCTCCCACCCAAGGATCGAACCTGTGTCTCCTGTGTCTCCTGCATTGGCAGGCAGATTCTTTACCACTGAGCCGCCTGAGAAGCCTGGATAACACATAGTCCTGCTTGATGGCTGATAACCATCATTAGAGCTGGTACCTAGCACTCATCAAGCACTTACTCAAGGTATCCTGAATCTAACACCGACATGTGGCCAGAACTATATACTGCTGGGGACCTGGGAGGAGGACATGGGACTCAGGGAGGTTCATTCTCTCTGGGATATGAGATGAATGAACACAAAATCATGCGGCTCATTCAAACCTGGGGCTCTTGGAGGCTGGTCTGAAGTGAAGGGCAGTCACAGCTCTAGCCCTGCAGGCTGGGAAGAAGAGCTGGCAGCCCTGGAAGGACAGATGGGATTCATAGCACCTGATTCTTGCCTGGCTTCATCCCAGGTGCCTTATACACATTATCTCACTTAATTCCCAGAGTCATTGCCATTCCCATTTGACAGACGAGGACACTGAGGCTAAGAGAAGTCAGCCAGTTTATTCAGCATCACAGAGCTAGAAAGTAGAGGAGCCAATGACCACTGGGATCTGTGAGGTCTGACAGCCCATTGTTTTTCCACAACTCTGCCTTCCTGCCAGGCAGGAGTGATGTGAATCTGCAGTAATCCTTGGCATCGGGCTGCAGAAATAGAAAGGAAGAGGGTCTGAGGCTTTAAATGACAGACTGAGAGACAGACATGGCCCAGAAGGTCTAAGCAAGAAACGTCAGCCCCCAGTTCTTTCTGGACTTCACAGTCTTGCCTCTGAGCCAAGGCAACTCCACTCATCCAGAGCTTGGCCTGCCACAGGAAGCAAACCTCGTTGTCAATCATCCTGGCAGAGACTTCCCTGGTGGTCCAGTGACTGCAATCCACGCTCCCAGTGCAGGGGCCTGGCTTCAATCCCTGGTCCAGCAGCTAGATCGCACATGCCACGGCTGGAGATTTCAAGGGTTGCAACTAGAAGGATTCCACGTGCTGCGATGAAGATCCTGCCCACGTCAGTGGGGGTCCTGTGTGCAGCATCTGAGACCCGATGCAGCCAAATAAATATTTTTTAGAAACTTATAAAAATGTCATCCTGGTAACTTTTGTGGACTCCAGAATAGGGGATCCCCAGGCTCTCCCTTCAGCCTCTTGGAAGGGAAAACCAGCTAACAGCCTGGTGAACCAGACAGGCCTGAATTCTAGACTTCTAGAATGTCCTTCATTGCTGTGTGATTTTGGGTCAGTCGCTTCACCTCTCTGGACCACCACTTCTATAAAACGAGAAAGGAGGACAGGAGACAAGCCAAGTTCTGCTGCCCCTCCCAGGCTTCATTCTCTGATTCTGGGTGAGCTTTTGCATCCCCCCCGCCCAAGCTTTTTAAAAATAAAATGCCTGCCCTCGGTACGTGGACTTACTCTAAGGTTCACTCTTATGATTTCTCCCAGAGACTGAACTCTCTAAGGGCTTAGATACAAAAGTTTGGGAGTCTTTTTAAAAAAAACATAAAATATCAGGACCATACAGGCCATTTTCAGACGGTCCCTGGGGCCCAGTCAGCTATTAAGGGTGGAAATTATATATTCATAACACAGGATATTGCTGCTTGCTTATTTATAACTTGCTCCATTTCAAGAATATTTATTCTAGACGAGGAGGCTTGATAATTTTCATCCAATCTACTCTTCATAGCTTAGGGCAAAAGAAGGAAACAGCTCAATTGAAGGAGAGGATTTCTATTATCGGCAGGTAAGAAAAGAACACCGCCCCCCTTCCTGCAGGCCAGGAACACAGACAGATTGGGACTGGCAGCCAACACCTTGGTCTACACCAGCCTCCTGGGGTCCCCGGGGGCCCCTGTTGGGATCTCACCACCTCTGGGCAGAATCCTCTCTAATGAGGCAAAACAGAGCACAAAACAGGGAAAATTGTCTTGAATTCAGCTGTCTCCTTTGACTTGGCAAGAGGTTGAGGCCCAGAAAATGGGCCTGAGGTTACTCAAGTTCACAGGGATGGAAGGACACACACACGCACATACACATACACACACGCACACACACACACACACACACACACACAGAGCCGGGCTGGGATCCCACCCAAGTCTCAGCCCAGCGCCATTTCAAGGAGAGTAAGGGAACTATTGAGTACGTACTCTGCCAGTCTCTGGGCTGGGTGTTTCACCAAGCCATCAAGATTTTATTAAGCACCAACTGTATGCCCCACCCTAGCAAAAGGAGGAGACGACGTCTAAAGAAAAATTGCTTTGAGAAGGTGAAAGCAAAGCTCACTGCAGCCCCAGCTGCTCTGTCCCTCCCCCGGGAACCCAGCCCCAAGCTTGTAGGGTCATCGGCATCATTCCCATTGGGATGTGTGCAGAGGACAACAAGGAACTGGCCCAGTTCACAGGATTGGCAAGAAAAGGCAAGGACGGAGTCTAGATTGGAACCCACTCCTGTCTGACTCAGACCCATTCTCTTTCTATCACCCCCCAACCCTACTCTGGTCAAATCCCAGACAATTTACTCTCTCTCTCTCTCCCCTTTCCCATGGGTGCTCACATCTGAGCATGGCCAAACCCTGAAGCACGTGGAGGAGGGCTGTATTCCAGGGAGAACAACCCAGACTCCCAGGTGCTGTTGCATGATTGTTGGGAAAAACCCGTGGTTCAATGGGATGCGGCCCCTGATTACCATACCCTATGTGCAGGCACAGAAGATATGGCTGCCATTCTGTACTTTCTCAACATCTTCAATTACACGTTCCCTGCCTGCTCACCTGGTGAAGCTGGAAAACCTCTTCAGGGTAACAATTGCCGGCAGTGTGTGTTTATGCTGTGTCATCTCTTCCTTCTGCGAAGACTTATTAAACACCTATTACATGGCAGGCCCTGGGCAGACGTGTGGGTGCCAGATAGGGGAGTGAGCAGAGCTGACCCACCCCTGCCCTCCTGAAGCCTGTGCTTTGGTGGAGAACTTTGGGTCTATGCCTGGGGCACTGAGAATTGAGAGGGGTAGTTGACTGAGAGGGTAGCAGGGATTCAAGCTCAGCCAGGTGGGGAGATGGGCAAAAGTGAGCAGAGCAGAGAGAACTGCCCCTGCAGGGTCCTGCAGCGTGGGAGGCTTCCAGGTGAGCCCCTTAGGGGACCCAACCCCACAGGTCTGTATATGCTGCTTTAGGGATTAGGGTCTCAGCATCTGGGCCACTGAATGAAAGAAAGAACAAAAAATCAGGTTGGCTTTCAAAGAATATCTGAGATTTAAGCCACCTAAATGTCCATCAACAGAGGAATGGGTAGAGAAGATGTGGCACATATACACAATGGAATATTCCTCAGCCTTAAAAGGGGGTGAAGTTGGGTCATTTGTAGACATGTGGCCGTCATGCAGAGTGAAGTAAGTCAGAAAGAGAAAAACAGATATTGTAGATTAATGCACATATGTGGAATCTAGAAAAATGATATAGATGATCTTTGCAGAGCAGAAATAGATACACAGACATACAGAACAAATGCATGGATACCAAGGGGAAAAGGTGGGGGCGGGAGGAATTGGGAGGTTGGGACTGACATATATACGTTTTTGATACTATGTGTAAAATAGATAACTAATGAGAACCTACTGTATAGCACGCGGTGAGCGTGTGTTAGGGTGAGTGTGTGTTAGGGTGAGCGTGTGTTAGGGTGAGTGTGTGTTAGGGTGAGCGTGTGTTAGGGTGAGTGTGTGTTAGGGTGAGCGTGTGTTAGGGTGAGTGTGTGTTAGGGTGAGTGTGTGTTAGCCGCTTGGTCGTGTCTGAGTTTTTGCGAGGAACTCTACTCCGGGCTTTGTGGTGACCTGAGTGTGAAGGATATCAGAAAGGGAGGGAGTAAATGTCCCCACGTAGCTGATACAATTTGCTGCAAAGTGACTTAGCAGCAGTAGCAGCAGGAATTAATACAACATCGTAAAGCAACTATACTTTGATAAAAACTAATTTAAATTAAAAAAGAAAAAAAAAAAAAAAACCCACAGTGCCTGAGAGTTGAGGAGGAGAGGGGGTGGGGATGCTAGGGTGTCCTAAGCAGACATTTATTCTAACCCAGCCTGTGGTGTGCATGTGAGCTGGATATCGTCCTGCCACTTAAGCCTCCATCACTGGATCCCAGGACCAAGGACCACCTGTGTCAGCACCAGGGAACTGGGAGCTGATTTAAGTGCCAATTTCCAGGTCTGGGCCAGACCACTGTAATCAGAAACTCTAGGGTGGTCCTGAAGTCTATTAGGAGTGCAACAGGAAACTTGGAAGCAGAGTGATAGCCAAAGACCTTTAATTCAGCCTCCGTGAGACTTAATCTGTAGTGCAGAAGTTTTCTGGCCACTAGGGCACCAGTTCTCAATCCACACTGTGCATTAGAGTGATGGAGGAACTGTGAAAATGCAGATGAACAGACCTCATGCTTGAGATTCTGGTTCCCTTGGTCTGGGGAGTCTGGGCAGCTTTACTTATAAACAATCCCCAGGGGATTTTGTGGTGCTGCCAAGGTGAGAGAGGCAGACAGACAGAAGGGGGGCTCAGAGTCCTAAATCTGGGGAGCTTCTTCATGCACGTGCTTCCACGGCTCTGCTCCAAGCCACGCCCCGGGCCACTGCGGGGACCCTGACATGCTCGTCCCTGTCCTGGAAGAGTGTCCCGTCCAGAAGGGAGCATGGTGGTGTGACAGTTCCCCAACCATGTCCTGGCTCCCACCCACTCACCGGCGAAGTGACAAAGCTTGCATGTTGAGAATATCAAAGCTGGGGGTCAGGGGAGGAGCAGGGGCTGTCCCAAGGTCACCTGGTGTAAGGATGAGAGATGGCTGAGCCCACCACAGAGGAAGGACTAGGCCTCCTGGGGGAGGCTGGAGCTGCGTGGGAGCAGCAAGAAGGACTTCCCAGGCATTAGGAAGCAGGAAGGATGAAAGGTCAGTGGGTGACCTTCCAGAGCAGGAGAGGAAGACTAATGCTATCAGAGGCCCCACAGGGCAGTTGAGCATGCCAGTGCTCACCAGGAACCAGGATTCATCTGGGCCTCACCCCTCAATTTATAATTGTGAGAATGCAGTCCAGGAGCAGGGCGCATGTCCAAGGTCACACACCCACACACTCACTCACATAAACACATGCACTCCCTCACATACACACAGACACATGAACACATGGACACAGGAACGTACTCCACAGACTCATAGACACACAGAGACACGTATGTAACATACATATATACATACACACGGACATACTCAAACACAGACACATTCACTCACACACAGAGACACACACACAGCACACACACATACAGATGCTCACACAACAGACACATATATGCGTATACACAAAGACACACATACAACCTATATCCATGCATACATACAGAGATGCACACAACATACATACCCACGCACGTAAAACATACACACACAGACACACAGCTCCTTAGTCATATGACCTCCAAAGCTCTTTCCACATACTGCTTCGTGTCTCAGCCTGAGAGTTCATTGATTCTTTGGTATTGAAAAATTTATTTCTGCGTTTTTTAAGCCACAGTTCTTGCTCAGGATATCCTAAACCTTAATATCAGATAAATCATAGTGACATGAGGTTTTGGGTGGGGGAGAGGGTGATTTTCTTTTCACGTCCTTTTAATCAATAAATCATTTATAAATGCCTTTAATAGAGATAAATGAAAGCCAACCTCTACCTTATTATAAAATTGGTATTTTTAACCTTTAAATACAGGGTTTGTCAGCCCAGGAGTCTATAGATTCTCTAAAAACAGGAATTTCAGATCACTTTGCCTTCCTATAGACCCCCACCCCAGGCACAGGGTGCCCTTTTGCTGTGAGTAAAGCAGTGTAAACTCCCATTTGCTCCTTGCCTGGTAAGGTGCTCCCCACCAGAGCCACGAGGGAGTCAGGCTCATTCTCCTTTGCATCTAGAAAGAAACATACTCTTCTCTAACACCTTCTAGGAAGCAGAGCCCCAAAGAGCACCGGATCCAACGCCAGTCCTTCTTGGGAACAACTAGGAGCCAGCAGGGCTGGGCAGGGTCCTAGGCCAGAGCTCGGTCACGAAATCACTGTGCAAACAAGCCTGCACTTATCAGTCAGAGCTCAGACACATCCCTGGGGTCCCTTCTGACAGAGGTCGGGTAGTAGGCTATGATACAGGGGAGGCTCCAGGGGTTCCCAGGTGGCCTATGCCAGGACCAGTCTAAAATGCATGACCCTTCAGCTTTTAAAGGTTATTTATTATCTGAGACTTGACAATCAACTCAAAAGGAAAATACCACCTCTTCAAACAGGGAGTGAATGGATTTACTGCTTGAGTTTACAAAGCTCTTTAAGACAAGGCTCTCCCTTTAGGCTTCCAAAACCCCTGTGAAGAGCACACAAGTAATTTTTATCCCACCTCTGCAGATGAGGAAACTGAGGCCCCAGAGAAAGCGCACCTTGCTCCAGGATACGCTGACAAGAAGTGGATGGGGCCAAGACACAGATCCGATGCAGGGTCTGTGATCTCTTGGCTCAGAACATTCCAAAGTGGGTCAGAATGGAGGTGGTGTCCTCCCAAGTCCTGCCCGGATGGTGTGAAAAGACTGACTGTGAGCCTGAATAAAGTCATCTGTCCTTTGCCAAAGGTACCACTGCCCCACCCAGGGCATGGGGAAGGCAGGGCCTGTCATCACTTAGATCTTGGCATCTGCACAGTACCCAGCACAGGGATCCCCGGACAGGGGGTCAGCTCATCTTTGCAGAATGAATGGAGGAATGTACGTGACTGACTGATTGGCTGGACACGCAAGTTGACACAGGGTGGTTAAGTGCTTTGGAGTTTTACAATCTTAAATTTTAATCAGCCTCCATCTTCAGACATGCCTCTGGACAAAACACAATACCTCTGGGTTTCCATTCCTTCATCTGGAAACCAGGTAATGGCATCCACCTCATAGGTGTGATAAAGATGATTTTAGCTATCCACGCAAAGCCCATTATATGGTACCCAGCATGGTGACACCCTTCCGTCACGGGGCTTATTTCTACTTGTTTCTGCTGGGGCTGGGGTTGCCCACCAAGCTCCCCACCTACTTCAAGTCCTGTCCACTCTTGGTCTCTGTTAGTCTGCGGGATCCCTGGCCAAGACTGACAACTGGCCAGTCACTACTCTCTGGCCCTGTCTGACCTAAGTAGCTCATGGGCCAGGCGCTGCTTCCCTTTCCCTATGCCCATAGGACAGCCAGACCAAGAAGAGTGACTGGATTGTCTTTTAGGATCCAGGCAACTGGGAATATCTGTGCTTTAGGGGAAACCTAACTCTGATTAGCATCAGGCATTGGAAGAGAAAGGGAAGGAAGATTCTTTCCTGTCTCTGCTCGTCTTCACTTCTACTCCTCCAGGAAGCTGGTGGGTGATGAGTAGAACCTACTTTATCAGCCAGGCTTCTTCCTGCTGCTTGCAACAGGGAGCCCCAGCTCAAGTGGCTTAAACAATAAGAAAGCTGTGACTCAGCAAAAGGTCCTGAGATAGAGCAAAGCCAGTGAGATCTCCACATGGTCACAAGATGGCTACTGAGGCTCCGTGCATCATATGTAGATGCAACTGACACAGAGTGGGAGGTTATTTCAACTCTGAGCGGAAACTTCCCCAGAAGAAACATCTTTGTCTATTCACAGACTTAAGCTCACACAACCTAGGCTGGCTGGACTTGGAGTCTCCTTGATTTGCAGGGTCCATGGCCCCAGCCTGACTGGGCAGTGGGCCTTGGGTAAGGACCCCAGAGCCCTACTCCTCATAAAGGTGATACAGCCACTTTATTATCTGCTCAATATGTCCTTTGATGGGGACGGACCTGCTGGGCTGGCCTGGGATATTAGCTGGGTTAATTGTCCCTTCAAATGAACAACCAGTTTAATCAAGGACTTAATGCCCTCAGCCATTCAATTATGCCTGCCTTTGGACATGCGATTCCATTACCGCCTTGGAGCCTTCCGTGCAGGGAGAATGAAATTGGCCTGTGGTGTGTGTGTGTGTGTGTGTGTGTGAGTGTGTGTGTGGTCATTGCCCACAGGCATTTGTTAAGAGCAAACTGTGGGCTCAGAGCCCAAGCTGGCAGGCAACATCTGACCTTGGCTGTTGGCTGCACGGCTTCATCAAGTACCCTGCCCAGCTCTGCTCAAGAGGATTTTGTCACCACCTCTCACCTCAAATGGGGTGTGTGTGTGTGTATGTGTGTGTGTGTGTGTGTGTGTGTGTGTGAGAGAGAGAGAGAGAGAGAAGAGGAGGCTTGATAAGATCTCTATTGGGTTAAAATTCTTCAAATTAAATTATTTAAATCAAATTCAACCCACAACTCAAGAAGGGAATGGCAGCCCACTCCAGTACTCTTGCCTGGAAAATTCCACAGACAGAGGAGCCTGGCGGGCTACAGTCCATGGGGCTGCAAAGAGTTGGACACGACTGAGCAACTAACACTGTCACTTTCACTTACAATCCACAAAGACCCACATTTACACGCACACATACACACACTCACATATTCCCACATCTAAGTTCAGCCATTGTTCACTCTACAAAAACAAAGGCGAACCAATAAACTTTGTTCCAGAGTTTTTCATAGAACTACATCAGAATGTTCATTTCCCAACACACCAAAAAATGTAGCTAGAAACAAACCACATGTCCATCCGCAGGAGAATGGCTACGTATTTTCTGACACATGGACACAATACTCTGTGGCCATTCCAAGCCTGATGTGCATCTCTATTCATCTCTACTCACTGACATATACCTGACATATTATTGAACTGAAAAGATAAGATTGCAAAACTACATGCTTACGGCATGATCTATCGATGGAAAATTGTGCTCATTTGAACCTCTGTGAATATTTCTGGAGAGAGAACTGTCTGGAAGAATAGATCCTCAAATTTGCCTACTGTTTATATCAGATGGTAAGGTTTTAGGAAACCTTAAGAAATAGGAGAAAACAAGAGAATGGAAAGACTAGAGATCTCTTTAAGAAAATCAGAGATATCAAGGGAACATTTCATGCAAAGATGGGTACAGTAAAGGACAGAAATTGTATGGACCTAACAGAACTTCTCGGTGGCTCAGATGGTAAAACGTCTGCCTGTAAGGCGGAAGATCTGGGTTCAATCCCTGGGTCAGGAAGATCCCCTGGAGAAGGAAATGGCAACCCACTCCAGTATTCTTGCCTGGAAAATCCCATGGATAGAGGAGCCTGGTAGGCTACAGTCCATGGGGTCACAAAGAGTCAGACACAACTGAGCGACTTCACTTTCACTAACAGGAGAGAAGATATTAAGAAGAGGGGGCAAGAATACATAGAACTATACAAAAAAGAATGTAAAGACCCAGATAACCATGATGGTGTGATCACTCACCTAGAGCCAGACATCCTGGAGTGCAAAGTCAAGTGGGCCTCAGGAAGCATCACTACAAACAAAGCTAGTGGAGGTGATAGAATTCCAGCTGAGCTATTTCAAATCCTAAAAGATGCTGTTGTGAAAGTGCTGCACTCATGTCAGCAAATTTGGAAAACTCAGCAGTGGCCACAGGACTGGAAAAGGTCAGTTTTCATTCCAATCCCAAAGAAAGGCAATGCCAAAGAATGCTCAAACTACCACACAATTGCACTCATCTCACAGGCTAGCAAAGTAATGCTCAAAATTCTCCAAGCTAGGCTTCAACAGTACATGAACCAAGAACTTGCAGATGTTCAAGCTGGATTTAGAAAAGGCAGAGGAACCAGAGATCAAATTGCCAACATCCGTTGGATCATAGAAAAAGCAAGAGAATTCCAGAAAAAATATCTACTTCTGCTCCATTGACTATGCTAAAGACTTTGATTATGTGGATCACGACAAACTGTGGAAAACTCTCAAAGAGATGGGAATACCAGACCACCTTGCCTGCCTCCTGAGAAATCTGTACGCAGGTCAAGAAGCAACGGTTAAAACCGGACATGGAACAATGAACTGGTTTCAAATTGGGAAAGGAGTACATCAAGGCTGTATATTGTCACCTTGCTTATTTAACTGACATGAAGAGTACATCTTGCAAAATGCCAGGCTGGATGAAGAACAAGCTGGAATCAAGATTGCAGGAGAAATATCAATAACCTCAGATATGCAGATGATACCACCCTTATGGCAGAAAGTGAAGAGGAACTAAAGAGCCTCTTGATGAAACTGAGAGAGTGAAAAAGCTGGCTTAAAACTCAACATTCAAAAAATGAAGATCAAGGAATCTGGTCCCATCACTTCATGGCAAATAGATTGGGAAACAACGGAAACAGTGGCAGACTTTATTTTCTTGGGCTCCAAAACCACTCCAGATGGTGACTGCAGCCATGAGATTAAAAGATACTCCTTGGAAGAAAAGCTTTGACAAACCTAGACAGCATAGTAAAAAGCAGAGACATTACTTTGCTGACAAAGGTCCATCTAGTCAAAGCTATGGTTTTTCCAGTAGTCATGTATCAGTGTGAGATTTGGATTATAAAGAAAGCTGAGTGCTGAAGAATTGATGCTTTTGAACTGTGGTATTGGAGAAGACTCTTGAGAGACCTTTGGACTGCAAGGAGATCCAACCAGTCAATCCTAAAGGAAATCAGTCCTGAATATTCATTGGAAGGACTGATGCTGAAGCTGAAGCTTCAATACTTTGGCCACCTGATGCGAAGAACTGACTCATTAGAAAAGACCCTGATGCTGGGAAAGATTGAAGGCAGGAGGAGAAGGGAAGACAGAGGGTGAGATTGGTGGATGGCATCACCGACTCGATAGACATGAAGTTTGAGCAAGCTCTGGGAGTTGGTGATGGACAGGGAAGCCAGGCGTGCTGCAGTCCAGGGGGAGGCGAAGAGTCAGACACGACTGAGTGACTGAACTGAACTGAAGGTTTCAGGTTACTTTGCTCTATTTTCCTTTTTCTGCATTACCTGACTTTTCTACAAAAGCCTATATAATCAACTTAAAACAATGCAATCATTTTTATTTGGGGACATTTTTTAACACCTTTCCAGAGTCTCATCCTAGAGGTGAAGATCACACTTGTCTCATTTCTTTTATTTAATCAATTAATTTTCCCTTAGCATGCAGCATGCGGGACCTTAGTTCCCAGATCAGGGATCAAACCTGGGTCCCCTGCATTGGAAGTGTGGAGTCTTAAACACTGGACCACCAGGAAGCCCCTTGAGAGATCTAAAGCCCAGTGTGGGGCTCAGGAGACTGGTATGGCCCCAATTTTGTCACTCACTCCCTTTGGATGCTCTTGGACTCAATTTGCTCCTCCAGAAAATGGAAAAGCTCTTTACTTCAACAACTTGAAAGGACTTTTATTTGCTCATGATGACCAGCACATACACGCTCACTGATCAGTCAAACCCTGGAAAATGCAGAAAAGTATCTGGAAGAAAACATGACCCACAATCACACCAGCTAAACAGATCCATCATTAACATTATGGTGCATTTCCTTTCTGTTTCTTTTCCTAGGCATCATGGGACGCAGGACTTGGAGGCAGGCATGAGCATGTGCATTGAGTCTCTAGTGAGACACTCCACCTCTGGACTCAGCATAGCCTGTGCCCAGCTGGGTGGCCTTGAGGGCACTCCCCATCTCTCAACCCATTTCCTCCTTGGTACCTAGGGAGTGACAGCCATCATGGTTTTCTCATTTGGCATTCAGTGAGATGAGGGCTCTGCAGCTCAAGTACTGTCCCTGGTACTGGGAAAGCTTTATGAAATTTTTGGCTGATCCAAGACGATAAACACTACTTCCATAACCCCTTACACCTCCCCTACCCCAGCACCTGATTAGTTTCTCTCATTTCAGAAGATGCTAATCAGGATAGTCAGTAATTCCTGGCCCTGATTTCACACTAGAATCATCTGGGGAGCTTATAAAATACCATGTCTAGACTCTACCCCAGAATAATTAAATAGGAATCATGGGGGTGGAGCTCTGACATTGGTATTTCTGGAAAGGTCCCCAGAGGGCTCTAATGTGAGCAGGGCTGAAAACCACTGGTGTGCATCAAAGTACTTTAGAAAGGCCAGCACTACAGAAGTGGAAGGGGTTATTATGAAAATGTTTCTCTGGGGGTTGAAATGGGTTCCCTGACTCCTCCCCACTCCTACCTGATCCTGCTAGTAGGCAACATCATACTGTCTTGCTCAGAGTGGGGTTCTTAGTGGGATCCTAAACATTTTCTTATGACTTCTGGAGCTAGGGCTTGTGTGGCTTTAGTGAGTCAGCCCTGTGCCAGGCACTGTGCTAAGCTGAGTGTTTAGAGGCAGACCAAGGGAAGACGCATGCCCTGCTACCGCACCAGCCTCTGTGCAGGGCAATTTGGCAATATCCATCAAAACTGAAATGAACATAGCCATTCCACTCCTAGACACAGAACCAATGGACGGGAGTCTTAAAATGTTCCCCCAAAGAATGTATATAGCAGCATTATTATTAAGAGTCTAATACTAGAAACAACCCAAATGCCCATCAGGATTTGAATGGATAAATGAATTGTGGTATATTCATACAAGGGAATACAAACAGCAATGAAAAAGAAAGAGCTTCAGCTAACACAGGGATGAACCTCAGACATACTGTTGAACCAAAGAAACCAAACTCAAGAATACATTCCTTACAAAGGAAATTCTAATTAGAAAATAATTGAATTAGGACATTCAAACATTCATGCTATGAACACCCCAGTGTTTACAATAGCAGAACATCCCTATTCACAAATGCCAAGACATGGAAGTAATGCCAGTGTCCATTGACAGATGAATGGATAAAGAAGATGTGGCTTATGAATATATAAACTGGAGGGTGGGATCCACTAGGGCAAGGCATGTGGGGGGTGCTAGAAATGTTCTATGGTAACCTATCTGTTAATCTGGGTGGTGGTTATATGGCTGAATACATGTGCAAAATTTATTGAACTCTACACTTTACCTTTTGTAAGCTAAACTTCAACTAAAACATTTTTAATGCAAATAAAATTTATATATCCTTTGCCTCATTGATTCCACTTCTGGCAATTTTTTTCTATAGATGTATTTGAACATAGAAGACATTACACATGCATAAAATTATTTATTGTAACATTTATTGTAAGGACTAAAGATTAGAAAAAACAAAACATCCATCAATGTGTGTGTGTGTGATAGTCACTCAGTTGTGACCAACTCTTTGCAATTCCATGGACTGCAGCCTACCAGGCTTCTCCATCCATGGGATTCTCCAGGCAAGGATACTGGAGTGGGTTGTCATTTCCTTCTCCAACATCCATCAATAGGGGCTGGTTAAGTAAAGTACAATTCCTCTTAACCATGCAACATGATGCAGCCATGCAAAAATGGAAAAGATTACCAAGATATATTATGAAAGTGAAAAGAGTCAAAGTGTGGAGATGCATAAATAGTGTGCTGTCTTTGGGGTTAGAAAATGTAAAAGGAGACACAAAGGGAGAGAGAGAAGGTAGGGGAGAGATTAGTTTATATAAAAATAAAATAAAATATCTCTAGAAGGGCATATGTGAAACAAAAGAGATTGGTTGACCTTGGGGAGGGAACCTGGGTGGCTGGGCTGGGTTGAAGGAAATTTTTTACTGTAAATCTTTCATGCTTTTGGAATTCTGAACCTATTACAAATTTCAAATTAAAAAATTAAAACAGCCAGTCCCCCATTCACCTCCTTCAAGGCCTGTTGCTACAGAATAGAACTTGAACATTGACCCTGGCCTGGAATATAATCCCAAACCTAACTGTCTTGCCCTTCCTCTGTCACACCTGCCACACTACTTTCTGGTGCCTCTCAAAGGTGTCATGATTCTCACCCTTGCCCTGGACCCCTGCACCGGCCAGTCTCATTTTGGAAAATGTTCATTCTCTGCTTGGTGTCACCTCCTCTATGAAGCCTTCCCAGACTTCCCCATACTTTTGGGCTCCTGCAGTCCACATTTCTTGTGTATCATTTTTCATGTCCCATTTGTCACATGGCTTCTAATAATTAGTTTCTAGGCTTCCATGCCCTACTGTAATGTTGGCACACAGCCTGGTGCCTGGAAACAGGGTTCGTAGAATAATAGATGGATAATTTTTACCAGGTTTGGAACTGATGAGCAGCTTTTGTCTTCTACACAATGCTGTTTAGTTTCCAAATTCTGTGGAAGCCTGAACTGTGCCTGTTTTCTCATCTGCAAAATGGGATTAATAATGATACCTGTCTTCTAGATTACACTGTGAGGATTAAATGAGTTAATATATGTAAAGCACATAGAAGTGTATTTGATATCACTAGTTATTATTGCTTCCATATCACTATATTGTGATGAAAAAACTATATTTTAGTAAGTTCAGAAGGTCATATGACAGCAGGTCTATATCCAGACTTCCAAGTTTCCATGACTAACCATTCTTCTATGTGAGGGAGTGTTGGGCAGGTGTGGAGCTGAGGGATGTAGGGGTTGTCACAGCATCTAGCCCTCCACGCCCAGCCCCACTGCAGGCTCCTCCGTATCCTTCACAATGGGATGTGCTCACAGGAGTGGGAGGGAATTAGTTTATGAAGGAGAGACAGGAGGCACATTCTGAATGAAAACCCTAGTCAGAAAAGGGTTGGCTGGCTAACCTAATGACTGGCTTAGGCAGTCATATTTCAACCTTCAAACCTGATGATGGGTGAAAAATTGGAGGTAAGGACCTCTCTTTTCATCTCTTCAAGCCACCTCCCATAAATGACTGCCTGAAACAAGTCTAGAGGACATCGTAACCTTGTTAAGTTCCAGTTTTCTCATCTGCCAAGTGGGTATAGCTATTGTAAGGAAGAACGGAGAGGATAATTCCGTGAAATTATGTGGAAAAGAGTTTCGGAAATTGTCATGCATTAGCAGATGTTGGCAAACAGTCAGCCTGAGGCCCAGCCACAATTTCCTTAGACTCACATGAGGCATAGAAGGATCCTCCAATTGCCCTAGTCCCCACTATTCCCTATTGTTACTCCAGTTTGCCTCACACTCTCACTGCACTTATCTCATCCCTGAAAGCATGTGAGTTTGCCACCCCTTCTCCACAACATTTGTTACCAAGGTGACTGCTCTTCTGCCAGCTGCCAGCATGGATAGCCAGCTAGCTGGGGAGAGAGATGGTGCAGCTCTTTAAATAACTGGGATCATGCTTCTCGGCCCAAGTCATCAGATTCCACCAAGGTCCAGGCCAGAGCCCTATCAATCAGTCCTAGTACTTTTCCATGAGCTGAGAAGAAGCCAGACCTGCATGAATCCTTGGACATGCCTCTCTTTAGCCTTTAGGTACAGAGAATAAATCTACAGCCTCCTAAACATGCCAAATTCCTGGTCTGCTGGAGCCTGGAAGGCCAGATGCTGCTTACAACTCTGACTCCTGGATGCCTGAAATTCCACCATTATCAACACATTCCTCCCTGTTAAGCTGTAAAGTTGAAATATCTACTGGGAGGCATAGCAGAATGAATCCAAACTAGGCTGGAGCAGATCTTTAAGGATAACCTTGGTGAGAAGGCAGATTCTGTAAGCAGGCGAGGGAAGGGTTGAGGGGTGTCAGGAAGGAGAGGGAGAGAGGGGCAGAGAGGTGCTTGAAAATGAAGTTTCCTTTTAGAAGCAGGAGTGGCTGCAGAAGGGAAGGAGAAGGGGAACAGAGCCTGGAAGCAGGGCAGACACTCAGGCCAGCAGTGGCCCTGGAAAGAGGGTGTGGACAGCCAGCTCCAGAGTGGGAGGGGGCAGCATCCTCTCGGCACAAACCTGCAGGACAGAGGTGGATGAAACAGCCCCGCTAACTACTCACCCCTTCTCCCTGTCGCCTTTCACCCCAACACCTATAGACACAAAGGAATGTCAACCTTTCCTGGGCTGGAGGATTCTGCCCCCATTGGGAGAGGAACAAGGATGAATCAGGTCTCCCGATCAGAAAATATAACCTGATCCGTCTCATCAAAGGCAAAGGACAGGGGCACAGGACCTCTGGTCTTATCACCAGCTCTCACACCCAGAAAGACACCTCCTTTAGGGCCAGTTCTAGGAGGGTTTGGGAGGGGTGAGGTAGAGAGACTTGAAGGCCTCCAGATCCCCCAAACTCACCGTGTGACTTCATGTGAGAAGCTTAATCTCCATCCTCAGTTTCCTCATCTGTAAAATGGGGACAGTGATGGGACCTGCTTCACAGGGCTGCTGTGAAGATTCAATGAAAGGATGTTAGGGATGGGTTTTGAGCTGAACCTTATAAAGTGTATTAGACTTTGACAGGTGTTCCAGGCAGAGAGCAAAGGCCAAGGGGTGGGGTGGAGAGTACAAGGCATATCTGGGCACCGGTAAAGAAGCTGGTGGGCTTTCCATTGGTGCTAGTGATAAAGAACCCACCTGCCAATGCAGGAGACATAAGAGATGTGGATTCAATCCCTGGATTGGGAAGATTCTCTGGAGGAGGAAATGGCAACCCACTCCAGTATTCTTGCCTGAAGAATCCCTGTGGACATAGAAGCCCGGAGGGTTACAATCCATAGGATTGCAAAGATTCGGACACAACTGGAGCAACTTAGCATGCACGCGCACCAGGACGCTGGAGGGGAGCTGGTGTTGGGGAAACCCATTCTGGAAAGGCAGGCTACGGCTCGATGGTGGAAGGCCTCCGCAGCCCATGCAAACCCCAGGCTTTGTGCTAGAAGCAGTGGGAGCTACTGAGGTATCAGGCATGCAAGAGAGGCCCTCAGTGGCCACAGAAGGGATTTGTCCCAGGCTGCAGGGGTTGCTGGGTTAGGCCCATCTGGCCAAACCACGCTCAGAAGCAGCCTCCTCCTTTAGGCCAGCTCGTTACAGCTGATCCCAACCTCTTTCCTTCCGCCCTTTGACCCTTTCTGTTTCTAATTTGGGTGAGGACTTGACCTTGAGGTGAGGTGGACTTGGTCTCAGACACAGGTCCAGCTCTACTAGCTAGGTAACGAAGACCCTGAACTCACAAATCTGTTTCCTCATCTGAAATGAGGGGGCATGACAAGGACTTCCCAGAGTTACGAGGGTGAAATGAGCTGGCACACATGGGTGCTGGGCCCAGTTGGCCCCTCCTCTGATCTGAGGCAGGACCTCCTGTGTGCTGGGTGTTTACTCAGCCGCCACGGGCATCTTCCAGCTCTAACTGCTCACAGCCTCTCCCCTCTGTGACTCTGAGAGCAGGAAAGGGGAGAATGACCCATGCCGGGAAACCTCGAGGCCAGGCTTAGGCTTATTGGAAGAGTCTGAGACAATTATGAGCCATGAGGAAACTGGTTTTCTCTGTTTTCTTTGGCAAAGAGCAGAAAACCCGCCTTGAGTCTGGATTTACAGGGAGGAGAGGTAGGGACCTGCTGTGCCTGCAAAGTGTCTTGGGGAGAGAATGCAGGCTTTCTGTGGACCTACTAAGGGCCAGGCATGGTGCTGGACACCTTCCTCCATGCAGTGATAGTTCATCACGCCTCCTGCGTGCAAGCACTGATGTATTGGGTTGGCCAAAAATTTGTTCGGTTCCCCATAAGAGTGTATAGAAAAACCTGAATGAACTTTTTGGCCAACCCAATAGGAAAAGGGACACAGCCGTGGAAAGACAGACAGGGTCCCTGCCCCAGGGAAGGGGTGGGTAGCAGGTAAGAGGAAATGAAAACAAAAGCATAAATCATCTCATGGATGGATGCCATGATAAAGGAAAGCAGAACAGAAAGGACTTTCTGAGGGCATACTCAGAAAGTCCTCTAAACGAGGAGAAATGACCTGTCAAAGGGAGATGAGCATTTCAGGTGGCAGCAACTCAGCCTGAACGATCCCCTACATCCTGCCTGCTCAGCCTCACCACGAGTCTGTGCTCGGAACATTGTCCCTAGTACAGGTGACAAACCTGAGGCTTAGGGAGGGAAAGTGGCTCACCCAAGATGAGGGCAGTGGGAGGATTCGAGCCAGCCCTTCAAAGTCCACGCTCCTCCTTGCAACCTGGTCCTCCTGCCCTGGACACAGGCTGAGGGACCCAGCCTTTCCCACTCTTCCCAGACTCAGCGAGGTGAAAATGTGAGCACGCCTTTCTCCAGATCCCCTACAGGGATGGCCCGTAAGCCCACAGGGACAGAGAGCCAGGAGCCGAGGTGGCTCATGTCTTACAGTTCAGAATCACCCTAAAAGGTGTTTTCCTGGGACATCCCCTGCGAGCCTGTATGACTGGGAGCCCCAGGGAAAGCCCATCTGCTTGAGCAGCAGAAGCCGGGAAACTTCCCGGTGTGTCCTCCCGTCTACTGAAGGGCTCCCAGGAGACCCGTCTGTGCTCAGCGTCTGTGGTCTGAGAGGGGCAGGGATGCCGTGGGACTTGTGAGCTGCCGTCCTTGTTGCTGGGGGAGACAGGCTGAACAGGAACTCTGTCGGAGCTAACAGCCGTCTCTCCTGCCACTCCTCCACAGCTCCTTTCATCAGGTTAGTCCAGGGTTGGGAGCCTGTGAGCTCACAGGCAGGGGAATATACAGAGGCCTCTGCAAACCTGTGGGGTTCACATGGTGAGTGAGGTGCTGGGATCCAAGGTCAGGGGCTGGCCACTTTCTGAAACCTTATTCTTGCCTTCATATGAGGACAATGAGTGCTATGACACAGCCATTTTACTTAAAAAGATCTCTAACATTCCTTGTGATAATGAGTTAATCCCAAGGTATAGGTAATAATTAACTTATACACACATTCTATTATGGGGGTATTTTATTTTATTTTTTAATGGGGAACTTTTAATTTTTATTTATGTTTATTTATTTTTGGCTGTGCTGGGTCTTCGTTACCACTAGGTCTTTGCTTTAGTTATGGCAAGCAGGGGTCGCTCTGCAGTTATGGTGTGTGGGCTTCTCATTGCGGGGGCTCTTCTTGCTGTGGAGCGTGGGCTCTAGAGCTCAGGCTCAATAGCTGTAGCACAAAGTCTTAGTTGCCCCTGGGCATGTGGGATCTTCCCATACCAGGAATCGAACCTGTGTCCCCTGCACAGACAGGCAGACTCTTTACCACTGAGCCACCAAGGAAGCCCCTGAGAGTATTTCAAAGTGAATCATCACAAGAGTAGTTTGACCCCTAAGTACGTCCATGGACCAGCAGCATGGGCGCCACCCAGGAGCACATTAGAATTGCAGACCCTCAAGCCCTTCTCCAGACATGGAAGAGAATCTGCACTTTAGCAAGATTCCCAGGTGATTTGTATGCACATGTGGAATTTTTAAAAGAAGGTATAATCATACCTCTCGTAAAACATAAAATGAATCTGGGTCAAAGATTTTATTTAACTCATTAATTAACGAGGAAACCACTAAGATGTTCTAATCACTTAGAGGAGAATGCAAAGAGTAGACACAAATATAGGTCATCAGGAATCTGAATTAATTTACAAATAGATGCATTACTGGAAAAAAAATGCACAGAGCAATAATCAATTGCTTTGCATTAGATACAATTTGCATGTCTATGGACAAGCATAATTTACATAGCCATCAGTTTTCTACACCTTCAAAGTTGTAAAATAGTAATGAAAGATTTTTAAAAAACAAAAGTCAGAAGCGTCTCTGGACAGGATACCCCGTAATCTCTGGTTTTTTTACCCCCTTTCTTTCTCTCCCTCCCTCCCTCCCAGCCTATCTTAGTCTTTCCCAATTTTTCTTGACACATAATAAAGTTTGATAAGCCCTGTCCTACACTTCTGTCTTCTGGCATGTCCGGACCCAGATAACCTCTACAGATCATGACTAGAGGGAACTTTTGAGCAAATCCCAGTGCTTTCAGGGCTCTGCTGGGGAATTAGCAGGTGGGCCAGACCAGGCTTCAGGGCAGCACTGGCTCAAATAGCAGAGCAGAAATTCAGAGGCCTATAGGATCTGAGTTGCCACCTACTGTGGGCGGAGTTACTTTTTATTCTCTAAAACACTTCATTTAGGGTTCAGAGATAAAAATGTGTGTATTTGTTAGCTTTCATTTCTATTCTGTTGTTGTTCAGTTGCTAAGTCATGTCTGACTCTTTGCGATTCTATGGACTGCAGCACACCAAGCTTCCCTGTCCTCCACTATCTCCTGGAGTTTGCTCAAGTTCATGTCCATTGAGTTGGTGATGCTATCTAATCATCTCATCCTCTGCCCCCCTCTTCTTCTTTTGCCTTCAATTTTTCCCAGAGTCAGGGTCTTTTCCAATGAGTTGGCTCTTCGCATCAGGTGGCCAAAGGATTGGAGCCTCAGCTTTAGTATCAGTCCTTCCAATGAATATTCAGGGTTGATTTCCTTTAGAATTGACTAGTCTGATCTCCTTGCAGTCCAAGAGACCCTCAAGAGTCTTCTCCAACACAACAATTCAAAAGCATCAGTTTTTCAGTGCTCTGCCTTTTATATGGTCCAATTCTCACATCCGCACCTGACTAACAGGAAAAAAAAAAAAAAATTTCTTCACGAGGTAGGACCAATTGCACCAATTGGAAATTCATCTGCAGAGGCAGTGACTCCATACTCCAACTTCTCCTCAGTATTAAGGGTGTGTTAATTAGTAGAGTGGATGTTAAAACGGGGCTTTCATTGGCACATGGGTAGTGAAGATACGTGAGTTAGCTAGAATCTGGTGGCAACGTTTCCAGCCTGAAGGAGCTATGAGAATGCAGTGAGCCAAGCAAAGGCTCCCCAGACTTGCTTCCTGAGTGGTCTGTGTGTAGCCCCTGACAGGGCAGATTCTTTTCTGTCTGCTCTAACTGAAAGCATACCAGAGCGTTACTACTGTCACTGTTGACTCAGGTAGAACTTTCATTGACGATGCCGTCAGAACATCTGAAAAGACAGAGACCCGGGTCCTCACTGGGCTCATGGGACTTGCCTGGCTGTCTGGCTACTTGAAGCAACTGCCCACAGGTGGGACTCCATTCTGCCTGTGACTTATCTGCATGGAGCCTGGTGTTGAGGCTGAGGGAGACAATCTGAGTTCTCACCTGCCCCTTAGCTGTTGGCTATCAGTATTTACCGAAAAGAACTACTCGTTCTGTATAAGTAGAGTGGCTTAGGGGTCTGGAGAATGGAGCCAATGGTTAGGATTTGCATCTGGTTGCGTCACTGCTCTTCTGGGGCAGATCATCGCAGAGGCTGAGACACAGAACGGCAGTGGGCAGGTCTGGAGTTGAATCCCGGCTCCGTTCCTCCACGGCCCTTAACTGAGCTGCCTGTTTACACCCTGCTGGGCACCAGGAATGGGGCTGGGGCTGTGAAAAACCCAGTGGATATGAATGTTGGGGGTTCATAGAGTCAGGGAAGAGCATGAAATGAAACATCACAAATACTGTTTTGTAAGTTACCATTATGATAGCACCATGGAAGGAAGGTTTATTGTGCAAAGGACTGTACAGGGGAAGACTTTGCTTTGTCTGAAGAATCAAAAAGACTTCCCAGAAGAAGCAGAGACTTAAGAGTGAGTCAGAGTTAGAGGATATTAATCAAGCAGAAGAAACAGCAGAGACAAAGGCCTTAAGGTGGGAGGGGTTTGGTCCACTCTAGAGATGCAAAGGGGCTTCCCAGGTGGCGCTAGTGGTAAAGAACCCGCCTGCCTATGCAGGAGACATAAGAGGTGTGGATTCGATCCCTGGGTTGGGGAGATCCCCTGGAGGAGGGCACGGCAACCTACTCCAGTATTCTTGCCTGCAGAATCCCCATGGGCATAGAAGCCTGGTGGGCTATAGTTCATAGGGTCCCAAAGAACTGGACATGACGGAAGTGACTGAGCACGCATGCACACACAGGGATGCACAGAAGGCCCATGTGATCAGTGTCCCTCAGCTGTTTGCAGGCTGGCAAACTACCTGGTACACCGCTAAAAACGTGCCTTTTTGAATCTCACTTCCAGAAATTCTGATTTCAAGGGTTTGGGGTGGGGACCTACGGATCTGCAGTTTTAACAACCATGTCTGGAAGTGTCAGAGAGTAATATTGCTTTGGGCCACACTTTGGAAGATATTGTTATAGAGCCTCATGAGTGTGGCAGAAAATAACCAGCTCATTTAACTTCTCTACGCAGCTCTCAGTTCAAATCTAACACCGGGGTTGTGAGATGGCAAGAGGATTAGAAGAGTGGTATCCAGTGCCGAACACAAAGCCTGGCATGCGGCAGGTATTCAACAGGTCTTTGCCCATCTGTTACTGTCCTGATGCTCTGGAGGAGTGAGGACAAGACTAGGAGTCACATGATCCATACTCCAGCCTCAAATGGGTCACTGATTTACCATCTCACCTTGGGCAAACCCCTCTCTTTCTGAGCCAGTAGACCACAGTTTCCCCATCTGTAAAAGGAAGGAGTATGATCAGGTGACACTTAGCTCAACTACCATCTACCATCTTGAATTGCCCACCTGGTGAGGCCCAGGGCTCCCACACCAAATTCAGTGATCCTTGACGTGGCTGCTCATTAGAACCATCAAGAAGGCTTTAAAAATACCTATTAGGGGACTTCCCTGGTGGTCCAGTGGTTAAGAATCTGCCTGCCAATGCAGGGAATATGTGTTCAATCCCTGGCCTGGGAAGATCCCACATACTGTGTGGGTCAAGTAAGCCCATGGGCCGCAACTACTGGCGTGTGCTATAGAACCCACATGCCTACAACAGGAGAAGCCACCAAAAGGAGGAGCATGTTCACTGCAACTGGAGAGTAGCCTCTGCTCACCGCAACTGGAGAAAGCCCATGTGCAGCAATGAAGACCTAGTGCAGCCAAAAATAAATTTAAAATATATATATATACACCAATTAGGGACTTTGCTGGCAGTCCAGGGGTTGGGACTCTGCACATCCAATGAAGGAAGCATGGATTTGATCCCTGGTCAGGGTAAGATTCTGCATGCTGCATGGCATGGCCAAAAAATTTAAAAATAAATAAATATCAATTAAATCAGAATCTTTTGAGGGTGAGTCCCAGGCATTGGTAATTTTTCAGCTCCCCAGGCAAATCCAATGAGAACCAGTGATCTAATTCCTTGAATCTCCCTTATTTCCAGAAGGGTTTAAAAAGGGGATTCAGAGAGCAACCCAGCCAATAAGAGCCTTAGACATTATCCAGCACCCCACCCCAACTCTGTTTTTTAAAAATAATTTTGATATAAATTTTTAAGAATCTTTTCTGAGAAAAATGAACATTGTTTAAACAAAATCAGATAATTCAGACTGGATAATTCACCTACCCCTGTCATCCCCAAAGGTCACGGTCTTTGGTGTAATCAACTTTACTGAGGTATAATTTACATACCATAAAATGCACACATTTAAACTGTATGGTTGGATGAGTTTTGTCAAATGTATTTCCCTACCCCCCACCCACTCCTTACCTCCCACTTCCCACCAACTCCCATGAGACAACACTTTAAAGAGTTTTCATTTTACTCTCTCTGGTGGTTTCCCCATGTCATGATCTTTTGTTGATACTTTTTGATTTATTTATTTTAGATTTGGGGTCATATCATTAATCCTCAACCAGCATACTGCTGAAAGCAAAGAGGAACAGAACCAATAATCCCACAGAACAACAGGTGTAAACAGGTCTGTCCTGGGTCAATTGGGGGTATCTGGTTGAGCAAACATTATCTATTGATGCCTAGCATTGATGGATGAGGATTCAACTTAGATACTCCATCTCTAGCTCACTTCCTCTCCCCAAGTGTTGCTAATTCTGTCCCTATTTCAGTTTCTCTGTTGCTTAACTTTGAAATTTTAACTAATATTTGTAACCCCATATTGCTGGGCCCATTTGATAAGGATAGCTCTGTTTCCTGCCCCCCACTCCCATTTCTGTTCCCTTCTACCCGCTAATTTCTTTTCTCTTTTATCTTTGTGTTTATTCTATCAAGGTTGATAGCATTTACTTCTATTTTGCAGTCATTATCAAGCCTTTCCTATTTTGTCTATGAAAGACCCAAGGCCCAGTGTTTACATTATGTTCATGATGCAACCTTTATCCTGTGAGCCTACAGTGTATATTGTGAGTGATCATAGCTTCTCCATGTTTACACTGTGGTTATCCCTGAGTCTCTCCCAGGAAGATGCTTCCAGCATCAGCACTAAATGAATTCTCCTTTCCTACTCAAAATTTAGTTTCCTAAATTGAGTTTACTTCTCAAAATTTAGTTTTCCTTCATATGTGAACCATTGATTTCTGGTTGGAATTTTTTTTTTTCCTGGTTGGATTTTTTTTCCTTCCACTCTCCCTCCTGGCATTTCCTCTCCCTCCTTGGTGTTTCTCTTCCTTTCTCCAGTAAAGGAAATACTTGCCACTTCACCATATTCCTAAAATCATCTGGCCTCCTTTGATATAGCACTTGAAATCTGTTTCTTTCTTCTTTCTAGTTTTATTCTACCTGGGTCCCTGATTCTCTCCTCTTACCATTCTGAGGGTTTCATGGGCTAGCTGCCTACCAGTCATCCTGGAATTCTTTTATATTAGATTGCTGGATTAATGCTACTAGTTTTTATCCTTCACAGTTTTCAAGTTGTTTTGCTGAAATACATGCTCAAATAACTTCTCAGAAAAGCAGCATGGGGGGTAATTTCTGAGTCCGTAAATATCTGAAAATGAGGGGGTTTTTGCCCTCACTCTTGACTGATAGTTTGGCTGGGTATAGAATTCCAGGTTCAAAGCCATTTATACTTAGCACTTAGAGAGAGAATATTAGCAGAAAGATTAAAAACAGTCTCTGGCATGAGGCAGCCAGTGTCAAATAAAAACTTTACAATCTACTGGACCCAACAAATCATTGAACCTCTCTGTGCCTCAGTTTTCTCATCTATAAACAGAGATAAAAAATTTTTGTGCTAGTTTATGGAGTTGTGATGAAGATTAATTTATGTATGAAAAGTGCTTAAAATAGTGCCTGCACATAGCAAGCATAAATTTTTGTTGTTGTCTAGTCCTTAAGTCATGTCCAACTCTTTTACAACCCCATGGACTATACCTGCCAGGCTCCTCTGTCCATGGAATTTCCCAGGCAAGAAGCCATTTCCTTCTCTAGGGGACCTTTCTGACCTAGGGATCAAACCTGCATCTCCTACTTTGGCAGGTGGATTCTTTACCACTGAGCCACCAGGGAACCCAAGCATCAATAGTAAGCTACTATTCTTCTGTCTTCTCTTGAAACTGATGAGAATTACAGTATCAGTCTGATCCTGCTTCATTGTCAGTCAAAGAAATACATGTTCTGGTTCTTTGTAAGTCAGTGTTCTGGTCTCTGTAGAAATGTTCAGAATTTTTTCTGAACTTTGATTTTTTTAAAATTACTTCTTTGACTACTACTTCTGCTTCATTGACTAAGCTAAAGTGTTTGACTATGTGGATGACCATAAACTATGGAAAATTCTTAAAGAGATGGGGATACCAGACCACGTTACCTATCTCCTGAGACACCTGTATGCAGGTCAAGAAATAACACTTAGAGCCAGACATGGAACAACAGACTGGTTCAAAATTGGGAAAGGAATTCAACAAGGTTGTATATTGTCATACTGTTTATTTAACTTACATGCAGTGTACATCATGCAAAATACTGGGATGGATTAATCACAAACTGGAATCAAGATTGCCTGGATAAATATCAACAACTTCAGATATGCAGATGATACCACTCAAATGGCAGAAAATGAAGAGGAACTAAAGAGCCTCTTGATGATGGTGAAAGAGGAGAGTGAAAAGTTGGCTTAAAACTCAACATTCAAAAAACCAAGATCATGGCATCTGGTTCCATCACTTTATGGCAAATCAGTTCAGTTCAGTTCAGTCGCTCAGTCGTTTCTGACTCTTTGCGACCCCATGAATTACAGCACGCCAGGCCTCCCTGTCCATCACCAACTCCCGGAGTTTATTCAAACCCATGTCCATCGAGTCAGCGATGCCATCCATCCATCTCATCCCCTGTCATCCCCTTCTCCTCCTGCCCCCAATCCTTCCCAGCATTAGGGTCTTTTCCAATGAGTCAACTCTTCACATGAGGTGGCCAAAGTATTGGCGTTTCAGCTTCAACATCAGTCCTTCCAATGAACACCCAGGACTGATCTCCTTCAGGATGGACTGGTTGGATCTCCTTGCAGTCCAAGGGACTCTCAAGAGTCTTCTCCAACACCACATTTCAAAAGCATCAATTCTTTGGCGCTCAGCTTTCTTCACTGTCCAACTCTCACATCTATACATGACTACTGGAAAAACCATAGCCTTGACTAGAAATAGATGGGGAAAAAGGTGGAAACAGTGACAGATTTTATTTTCTTGGTCTCCCAGATCACTGCAGACAGTGACTGCAGCCACAAAATTAAGACACTTGATCCTTGGAAGAAAAGCTATTACAAGCCTTGACAGCATCTTAAAAAGCAGAGACATTGCTATGCTGCAAAGGTCTGTATAGTCAAAACCATGGTTTTTTCCAGTAGTCATGTACAGATGTGAGAGTTGGACCATGAAGAAGGCTGAGCACCGAAGAACTGATGCTTTTGAGCTGTGGCGCTGGAGAAGACTCTTGAGAGTCCCTTGAACAGCAAGGAGATCAAACCAGTCAATCCTAAAGGAAATCAACCCTGAATATTCATTGGAAGGTCTGATGCTAAAGCTGAAGCTCCAATACTCTGGCTACCTGATGTGAAGAGTCAACTCATTGGAAGAGATCCTGATGCTGGGAAAGATTGAAGGCAGGAAGAGAAGCAGATGACAGAGGATGAAATGGTTGGATGGCATCATCGACTCAGTGGACTAAGTTTGAGCAAACTCTGGAAGATGGTGAAGGCCAGGGAGGCCTGGTGTGCTGCAGTTCATGGGGTTGCAAAGTTGGGCCCGACTTAGTGACTGAACAACAGCAACAATTCATGCTAACCTTGTAACAGGGATTATTCACTTAGTCCTCCTGCCAATTGGGTTGGTCTTGCTTTATCTCCATTTTATAAGAAAGACCTTACAGCAAGGAAGTGGCTAGAATCTGGACTCAGAAGAGGCTGTCTAACGTCTTAACTCTCAGGTCTGACTCGTCTCTCTGATCTTTTCACATGCCCCTGGAGGAGTTTCTACAGGGGACACCCCTGTAGGCACAACCCTGGCCCGTGGGCTGGCACAATCCTGGACCCGTTCAGCTCCCATCATCTTGGTCTTGGTTCCTCAAGCACCACATGGGCATGTGGCTCCTCAAGGGTCATTCTCCCCTCCTCCTTCTGTCTATCCCACCCTCTCTGAGCATGGCACAGACCGAGCGTGCTGGTAGCTCCCCAGGGAGAGTTCATGGGAAAGACTTAGGTGCTGCCTGGCCACAGTGAGTGCTCACTAATCATCAGGGACCACCGTTTTTACTGTAACTGAGGTCTGCTTCTCAGGAAAGAGGTGGTGGCGGCATAGGCAGGGCCAAGGCGTGCACAGGAAGATCTGTTCGGAGCCCCAGGGCATCAATGGCTGGAGGTGGAAACAGCTGCTGAGCCCTCGCCTGGAGAAAGCGGGGAGATGGAGGGGGTAAGAAGGAAGCCCACATCTCTGGGCCCCAACAGGAAACCCAGCAGGCACATTCAGATGGAAACCAGCTATAATCGGTAGTACCTCTGAGGCCCCCTTGCAGGGTGGCTGGCTCAGTGGTGAGAGGCCCGTGGCCGGAAGATGAAGTGGTGACGAGGTGACAGACAGCAGGCCCTGCAGGCAGGCAGGCGGGTGGGTGGTCACAGTGCGTGTTTCATTAGCTACCGACTAAGGATTTGCGTAACTTTCCTTTCCTGTCTCAGCTGGTAGCTAGGTTTTTAAAAATAAATTCCAGGACATCAAGCTCAAATTTCCAAAGCGGTGTCCCCAGGCCCCGGGCTGACTTCTGGCACAACTGTGTGATGAGCAGAGTTCATTCACCTAAGCCTTACCTTAGGTGCCCTCCTCCCCTGCTCAGAGCTCTCACCTCTAAGATCTTGGGCATTTCCTTGTATTCCCCCAGGAGACTCTGTCCAAGCAAATCCCAGTCCTTCTGTGCCCTGCCCCCAGCTGCCAGCTTCAGATCTTCTCAGCATCTCATACCAAAGTTGCATGGGGCTGGAGGAGCAGTGCCTTGGAAGGGCCAGGTATAGAACCAATGGGTCAAGGCTCGTGGCTTAAGGTGTCACCATCCCCAAGGAGAACTGGGGACCCCAAAAGGTGTCAGATCCTCTAACAGTGGGACATCCAGCAGCTGGACCATCTCTGCAGGAAAACACTCAGCACAAAGTGTGCTTGTCCATGACAGCAGGTCCCAGAGCAAGAATTCCAGAGCCGAGAAGAGCCCACAGGCTGTTCTACCTCACTCCTTTCATTTTAAAAGATCTGGGGACCAAGCCTCAGGGAAGTGAGATGACTTACTCTCTCTCTCTCTAACACATCTAGGAAGCTGCTGAGACACTGAGCCAACATCCAATTTCCTGGGGCGTGGCCCTGACCGGCCACAGCCAGCCAACTGAGCATGGGCAGCTTTCCCCAGCTGGGGAACCACCAAGAATTCCATGCAGGCCACCCAGATTCCTGGCAGCTGCCAGCCCCACCTCAGCCCTGACCTGGTGGCTGGGGCTGCTTCCCTGCCAACTCCATGTTCCCACTTGGAGCTGAGTAGTCTGAGTCTCCAATCATTCCAGACACAACAAGGACTGAGAGGTTCTACTATGGCTTGCCAGGAGGGTTTGCAGCCAAGCCGAGCTCCTCCAGGGGCAGAGAGCTGACCTGGGACGTCAGACACAGCTTGCCTTTGGCCATCCCCAAGGCCTTGTCTGCTCTACTCTGGCTGCTTCACCAGCTCAGCCTCCCCTGTCAGAGTCTCCTCTCCACCTGGACCTACCCCACCCTCCAGGTCTCACTGTTGCTTTATCCATGGAGCCCCTGCTCCCTTGGTCTATACATATTCTTTTGCTGTCCCCTCCAGCTTTCCTTTCTGCATCATCAAACATAGTAGTGCTGTATCCCCACTCAACCTTCACCTTCAAGTTCCAATAGCACCTTGTGTACCCTGTATAACAGATTTAGTGCTTTGTCTTACTTTACATACTCTGTTCTTGACTGTGAGCTGTCACTGATTTGGTTCCAGTTATTTGCACTTCAGAATCTAGCTCACTGTCTGAGCAAACATGCTGTTTGGTGAATGAGAAAAAAGATGGACAGAGGGATGGATGAATGGATATTGAATGGATGATGTATGTCAGTTCAGTTCAGTCACTCAGTCGTATCTGACTCTTTGCGACCCCATGGACTGCAGCACACCAAGCCTCCCTGTCCATCACCAACTCCCAGAGTTTACTCAAACTCATGTCCATTAAGTCAGTGATGCCATCCAGCCATCTCATCCTCTATTGTCCCCTTCTCCTCCCACCTTCAATGTTTCCCAGCATCAAGCTCTTTTCAAATGAGTCAGTACTTTGCATCATCAGGTGGCCAAAGTATTGGAGTTTCAGCTTCAGCATCAGTCATTGCAATGAATATTCAGGACTGATTTCCTTTAGGATGGACTGGTTAGATCTCTTTGCAGTCCAAGGGACTCTCAAGAGTCTTCTCCAACACCACAGTTCCAAAGCATCAATTCTTTGGCGCTTAGCTTTCTTTATAGTCCAACTCTCACATCCATACATAACTACTGGATAAACCATAGCTTTGACTGGATGGACCTGTGTTGGCAAGGTAATGTCTCTGCTTCTTCATATGCATATGTCTAGGTTGGTCATAACTTTTCTTCCAAGGCGCAAGTGTCTTTTAATTTCATGACTGCAGTCACCATCTGCAGTGATTTTGGAGCCCCCAAAATAAAATCTGTCATGGTTTCCTCTGTTTCCCCATCTATTTGCCATGAAGTGATGGGACCAGATGCCATGATCTTAGTTTTCTGAATGTTGAGTTTTTTTTTTTTTTTTCTCATTAAACTTTTTTTAATGGGTCTCAAATTCTGTGACAGATTTTTGGTCAAGGTGTTTTCATTAAAAAGTACTGATTTTAAAAACTAATAACTTAAACTGCCACACACAAAACATATGGTCCACAAAAACATTCTCCTTTCCTTCTGAAGGTTTTACGATGCATTGTTATCATTAACCAGTCTTTTACTATCAAACTTAAATGGCCAATTGAGACAAACAGTTCTGAGACCGTTCTTCCACCACTGATTAAGACTGGGGTGGCAGGTGTTGGGGATAATATTCATTTAGCCTTCTGAGCTTTCTGGGCAGACTTGGTGACCTTGCCAGCTCCAGCTGCCTTCTTGTCCACTGCCTTGATGACACCCACAGCAACTGTCTGTCTCATGTCACGCACAGCAAAACGGCCCAGGGGAGGATAATCAGAGAAGCTCTCGACACACATGGGCTTGCCAGGAACCATATCAACAATGGCAGCGTCACCAGATTTCAAGAATTTAGGGCCATCTTCCAGCTTTTCCCCAGAACGACGATCAATCTTCTCCTTCAGCTCAGCAAACTTGCAAGCGATGTGAGCTGTGTGACAATCCAGCACAGGTGCATATCCAGCACTGATTTGGCCTGGATGGTTCAAAATAATCACCTGAGCTGTGAAGCCAGCAGCTTCCATGGGTGGATCATTTTTGCTGTCACCAGCCACATTGCCACGACGGACATCTTTGACAGACACGTTCTTGACATTGAAGCCCACATTGTCCCCAGGAAGGGCTTCACTCAATGCTTCATGGTGCATTTCTACAGACTTCACTTCAGTTGTTACATTGACTGGAGCAAAGGTGACCACCATGCCAGGTTTGAGAACACCAGTCTCCACACGACCCACAGGGACAGTACCAATACCACCAATTTTGTAGACATCCTGGAGAGGCAAACGCAAGGGTTTGTCAGTTGGGCGAGTTGGTGGCAGGATGCAATCCAGAGCTTCAAGCAGGGTGGTTCCACTGGCGTTGCCGTCCTTACGGGTGACTTTCCATCCCTTGAACCATGGCATGTTAGCACTTGGCTCCAGCATGTTGTCACCATTCCAGCCAGAAATTGGCACAAATGCTACTGTGTCGGGGTTGTAGCCAATTTTCTTAATGTAGGTGCTGACTTCCTTAACAATTTCCTCGTATCTCTTCTGGCTGTAGGGTGGCTCAGTGGAATCCATTTTGTTAACTCCAACAATTAGTTGTTTCACACCCAGAGTGTAAGCCAGAAGGGCATGCTCACGGGTCTGCCCGTTCTTGGAGATACCGGCTTCAAATTCACCAACACCAGCAGCAACAATCAGGACAGCACAGTCAGCCTGGGATGTGCCTGTAATCATGTTTTTGATGAAGTCTCTGTGTCCTGGGGCATCAATGATGGTAACATAGTACTTGCTGGTCTCAAATTTCCACAGGGAGATATCAATGGTGATACCACGCTCACGTTCAGCTTTCAGTTTGTCCAAGACCCAGGCATATTTGAAGGAGCCCTTTCCCATCTCGGCAGCCTCCTTCTCGAACTTCTCAATTGTTCTCTTGTCGATCCCGCCACATTTGTAGATCAGATGGCCAGTCGTGGTAGACTTCCCTGAATCTACGTGCCCAATGACAACGATGTTGATGTGGGTCTTCTCTTTTCCCATTTTGGCTTAGGTTTAACGGTGGTTTTCACGACACCTGTGTCCTGGCGGCAAACCCGTTGCGAAAAAGTGAATGTTGAGTTTTAAGCCAACTTTTTCACTCTCCTCTTTCACTTTCATCAAGAGGCTCTTTAGTTCTTCACTTTCTGCCATAAGGGTGGTGTCATCTGCATATCTGAGTTTATTGATATCTCTCCTGGCAATCTTGATTCCAGCTTGTGCTTCATTCAGCCTGGCATTTCACGTGATGTACTCTGCATATAAGTTAAATAAGCAGGTTGACAATATATAGCCTTGACATACTCCTTTCCCTATTTGAAACCAGTCTGTTGTTTCATGTCCAGTTCTAACTCCTGCTTTCTGACCTGCATACAGATTTCTCAAGAGGCAGGTCAGGTGGTGTGGTATTCCCATCTCTTTAAGAATTAGATATGTATGGATAAATGGATGTCAGCTGGTGGCTGGCTGGATACAAGAATGAAAGAATAAAAGGATAAATGGATGGATGCTAAATAAACAAATAGGTGGATAGATGTCAGAAAAATGGATGGGTGGATGTTGGCTAGCTAGCAGGTTGGCTGGCTGGCTCTATAGATGAATGGATAGAAGGAAGGAATGATGACTGGATGAATAAATGGATGGATGGAAGAAAGAATGAGTGAATAGATAGATGGATGGGTAGAAGAAAGAAGGATGAGTGGATGGATGGATAGTTCATCCATTTGATAGGACAGTCAAAGGCCTCTTATCTCATATCTGTGGGATTTCTATTTTCCCATTGCAGAGCTACTGAAGGTCCAAAGTACAAGGTTTTTCTTTTTTTTTTTTTCCAGAGAAGCACTCTGTTCCTCGTGTCCTCCTAAGCCAATTCTGAGAGAAGCAAAGCAAGAGTTTTGGGCCCACTTAATGGATAAAGAAATTGAGATCTACAGTCATTTAGGATTCATTCATGGACACCCAGCTAGGTTTAAAGCAGAGTGAAAATCAGACTTCTAGCCTCTCGACTCTCAGGTCTGAGCCACATATGTATGTGTACATATATAACTTTTCTGAAGCATCTGAGAGTAGATTTAGAGACTTCTGCCTCTAAATAGTTCAGCCTGTGTTTACTTAGTCTTTCTCTTTTACAGTCATGGTATAGTTATCAAAAATCAGGAAATTAGCCATTCTACAGTAGTATTTCATCTACAGACCTTATTCAGACCAGCTGACCCACTAATATCCTTTTCCTATCCAGGCTCCAATGCAGGGTCCCATGTGTATTTGGTTGCTGAGTTGCTTTAATCTCCTTTAATTGGGAACAGTTTCTCAGCTTTTTAAACATTTTCATGACCTTAACATTTTTTAAGAGAATCAGCCAGTTATTTTGCAGATGCCCCTTGATATGGGCTTGTCCGATGATTCCTCTTGATGAGATTTGGGTTACTCAACACTGGCAGGCTGCCACAGAAATGATGCTCTCCTTCCCAGGGCATCATCTCAGGAAGGACACAATGATTCGTCCCCTCACTGGTGAAGTTATCCTTGGTCCCTGAGAGGTGGTGTCTGCCAGTTTTCTCCAGTGCAAAGTTATTCTCTTTCCCTTAGTAAAATGGTGTCATATGAGAAGCTATTATGAGACTGGATAAGTGTTTTGCTTCTCGTGATACATTTGCCCACCAATTTTAAAATCCATTGATGTTTCTTGCCTGAAACAGCTATTATCCTGGTGGTTGCCAAAAGGTGATTGTCTAATTCCAACATTCCTTCTACAGGTGGAAGAAGGAATAGAATAGAAGGACATTTCTTCTATTAGGTGGACTCCTTCTTTAAATAAGAGTTTTTCTTCTCCTGATTTATTCAGTCATTTATCTATATCAGTATAGATTCAGGGGTTCCTCCTTTACTGTGGGTTAAAATATATTACTACAATTAATTAATAAATTAACATTTTATCTTGAAATAATTCTAGACTCCCAGGAAGTTGCAAAGACAGTGTATAAGGTCTTGCATACCCTTCATTCAGTTTCTTTCAATGGTTGTATCTTACATAACTGTAGTGCAATGTCAAAGCCAGAGAACTGCATTGGTGCAATATATGTGCATAACTGTGTCATTTTCTCATGTGTCTACATTCATGGAACCACTACAGTCAAGATACAGCTTGACCATCTCGAAGATCTGCCTGGGCTCTTCTTCTACAGTCCGGTCTCTCTGTCTCTCCAACCATCTCTTGCTCATGGCAATTATCCATTTGTTCTCCATCTCTGTACTTACGTCACTTCAAGAACATTACATAAATGAAATAATTCAGAGTGTGACCTTTGGAGACAGGATTTTTTGCTCAGCATAACATCCTTGAGGTTCATTCAAGTTGTTATGTGTCTCAAAATCTCATTCACTTTTATTGCTGGGTAGTGTTCCAGGGCATGGAGCTACCAAGTTTGTTTAGCCATTCACCTTTTGAAGATATTTGGTTGGTTCCCATTTGAGACTATTACAAATACAGCTGCTGTGAAGTCATGCACAGTACAGGTTTTTGTACGGACATGTTTTCCTTTCTCTGGGCCAAGTTCCCAGAAGTGTAATTGCTGGGTTGTATGGTCAGTGTATGTTTAGACTTTGAAGAAACCACCAAACTTTCCCAGAGTGGCTATGCTATGTTTGTTTCTATCAGCAGCGTATGAGTGCTCCAGTTTCTCTGCCTTCTCATCAACATTATTATTGTGACCTTTTAAAAAATTTTTTAGCCATTCTGCTAAGTGTGTAGTGATAATCTCACTGTGACCTTAATTTGTATTTCCTTATTATTTTTAAATTTTTTTTACTGAAATATAGCTTATTTACAATATTGTGTTGGTTTCAGGTATATAGCAAAGTGATTCAGTAATACATATATATGGATATATATTCTCTTTTCAGATTACTTTCCATTACAGCTTATTATAAGATATTGAGTATGGTTTGCTATGCCATAGAGTAAGTCCTTTTTGGTTATCCACTTTATATATAGTAGTGTGCATATTTTAATCCCAAACTGCTAATTAATTTGCATTTCCTTAATGGCTAATTCTACTTCCCTGGCGGCTCAATGATAGAGTCAGCCTGCAATGTGGGAGACCTGGGTTCAATCCTGGGTTGGCAAGATCACTTGGAGAAGGGAATGGCAACTCACTCCAGTATTCTTGCCTGGAGAATTCCATGGACGGAGGAGCCTGGTGTTGCAAAGAGTCAGACACAACTGAGAGATGAACATTTCGCTTCATTTCAGTGATGTCTAACAACTCTTCACGTGCTTATTTGCCATCCATGCCTCCTTGGTGAAATGTCTCTTTATGTCTTTTGCCCACTTGGTACTTGGATTTTTTCGTTACTTACTGTTGAGTTTTAACAATTTGTTATATCTGAGTAGGAAACCTTTGTCAGATAGGTGTTTGCAAATATTTCTCCCTTATTATTAATTTTAGTGTTCAACTTGCCCTTGTTGACTTTTAAAAGAAAGTTTTCAAGTTGTTTGAAAGTTGTTTCCTCTAGACCTACCATGTGCTTGCTGGCACTTGTCAAGAGCTGTGAATATATAAGACATAAGGCAGGGTCCTTGCCCATGAAGGGCTCAGTCCAGCGTCCAAGAGCAGAGAACAAAACAGATCATTTCAACACAGTGCAGTCAATGGCACGGAAAAGACGTGGGTGTTGTGTGTGGGAACACCGAGGTGAGGAAGATTGGTCAGGGGAGATGGGCGGGAGCCAGAGGATGAGTCTGCTCCTGTGGGCAGGTAAGGAGCCATGGGTGATCAGAGGAGAAATAAGAGCTGACACGGATGACCTTGAGTAGTTCAAGTACATCAAGTTCAAATAGTTCATGGCAGCAGGGCTAGGAGGCCAGAGAGCACTGTGGGGCAAGGGCTTTGTGGAGTCCCTCGGAATTGGGTTGGCATCTTTGAAGGCCCTCCGCTGTCCTGTGACCCTGGAGAAGGTCAGTTCACTTTTCTCAGGCTGAGTTTTCTCACAGGCAAAATGAGTTGGTAGTGCCTACTTCCCGAAGACTATGGGAGGATAGCAAATAATGAACGTGAAGCTTTCAGCTCTGTACTAGGGAGGGAGGCAGGGCTAGGTGCTTGGAGCAGCCACTGGATAAAACAGCTGGATTGGTTAGTGGGAGGGAATTCCTCCCAGGTCCTGGCTCTTCCCGAGGGTCTCTCCTTTGGGCTCATGCCTCCCGGGGTTCACCTTGCTGAGGGAAAGTGCAAATCTTGCCCTACGTCAGCTGCTTCTCCCTGCACCCAGGACCGCACCAGGACCCCGGGACAGTCTCCACCACTTCACACACACTTCCCCCGGCTCCTCCCGGCAGCACGGAAGCCTCCCTGGGCCGTCAGCCCAATGCTCTCTTTCTCAGCAGCCTTTCTTGGAAGAGTTGTTTATTTTCAGTGTCTCCACCTCCTCACCTCCCTGTCACTGTTTCAGTCCCTGCCGTCTGGCTCCCCGCCGCCCACACCCCAGGGACTTCCCTTGTCAAGGTCACCGTGGCCTCTGTGCCCCTGACTGGCTTTACTCCCTCACCTGGGCTCCCTGCAGCACTCGAGAAGGCTGACCACTTCCCCTCTTGCACTTTCTTCCAGCCTGGCTCTCAAGGCTGTGCCCTTGCATGACTTTTCCTGCTGTCCCCGGGGGACCCTCTGTTGAGGTCCCCGTCAAGTTCCTCTTTGTACCCACCTCTGACAAGATGCATCTCCAAGGGTCATCCCAAAGCTCTCTGTCCGTCATCAACACCTTCACATCCCTTTCTGGTGTTTATCTGATCTCTATTCAAGCTTCCTGTTAGTTTCTTCAGTCTGAAGCCTCTCGGGTCTCTACCATGAACTCCAGACCATTGCATCCAACTGTCTAGTCAAAATCTATCTATCTACACCTCAAACCCATCGTGAGAACAACTACGGTCACCCTCCTCCCCAGACCAGCTCCTCCTCTGCAGTGTTCCATCTTTCATTGAACCCACATCACAGTCTTCTAGCTGTCACAAACAGGATGAAAAAACACAGGCAAAGGGGCAGTTGGAGAGGCGAGGGATGAGTTTGATGTCTACTTAGGCACCAGGGATAGGGATGCCAGGGAGCTGCTGTCAGTGTGGGGCTGGGGTGTGGGCAAGGAATCAGGAAGGGCACATGGTTTGCTGACATCCTGGCCGAGCCAGGGTGGCCCTAAAGCCCAGCTGGAAATCACGGCCCTTTCCCAAGAGCCCTTCAGCCAGGTCGCCCTTGCAGGCTCAGGCCTCCCACCTTGAGGATTGTAGGTGAGGGTGTAATGATCTATGAGGGCAGAGAAGGAAGGAAGGAAGAAAGGAAGGAAAGAAGGGCTCCTCTTGGTTAACCAAGAGGGAAGGAGATAAGCAACTGAGAGGGAACTGGGAGGCTGGCAGTAAGAGAGGCTCTGTGGCCTTAGGGTTGGGAGGCAAAGGGTTAGGCACCAGAATAAGAGACATCTCATTCTGTGTGTTTATGAGGTTTGCAGAAGAAAGATTGAGTTACGCTGCACCCCACTCCTGATTATGAATGTGTGAATTTCCACTTCCTGCCTTAATCTGAGAAAGGCGGGAGGGAGGGACCATTAATGACAATGGTAAGATAACCAAGAACAAAAAAGATAGTAATGAAAACTACCTTTGACAGGAAGAGTAGAAAGGGGATGCTTGTTATGCAGAAAAGAGCAGGCAGTTGTCCTACTTTGACTGATGCACAAAAAAACATTTACTGAGGGCACCCTAACGCTTAGCCCTTCAGATACATGTCATTTTACCTTCACTGCTATTGTGTGCGGTACATGGTTTTACCCCATTTTACAGATGAGGAAACTGAGGCTCAGGAAGATGACTTAATTTGGTTTTGGTGATGGTATATGATTCTGACAACTGTGTTCTTTTTGTTGTAGCTTTGTTCAAAATTTGTCTTTAAAAATAAAGTGATACAATCATGTAGTTTAAAAGTTAACTAGTTCCATAAGATGTGTTAAGGAGACTAGCATTCCTCAGCCTCACTCCCTCATACACAAGTACTTTCAACTTTTTTTTTTAAATAACTTTTTATTTTGTATTGGAGTATAACAGATTAACAATGTTGTGATAGTTTCAGGTGAGCAGCAAAGGGACTCAGCCATACATATGCATGTATCCGTTCTCCCCCAGACTCCCCTCCCATCCAGCCTGCCACATAGCATTGAGCAGAGTTCCCTGCACTGTATAGTAGGTCGTTGTTGATTATCCACATTAAGCATAGCAGTGTGTACATATCCATCCAAACTCCTCAATGATCTCTCCCCCCATCCTTACTCCAGCTACCATGAACTCGCAACTTTTTAAAATAGATTCATTTAATGAATGAATTAATATATATACCTCTATATAACGTATTTTCTGTTGCTATGTCTTGGTGTTTCTATTTCAGCCATTGTTAATTGACTTTCCTTTATGGAAGAGTGGGTTTTAGTCCTTCCCCTCACACACATCCAATCAGTATACATATTCACACATCCTAGTCTCCATCTTCCCAATACAGTCTTGCAGTTAATTTGCTTAGATCAATAGTCAGTCGTGACATTATTATGACTAAGTAACAGCTACTTCTCAGAGCTGATTCAAGTAGTAAACTAGAATCCATTTCCTTTTCCTGACACCTTTTGTTTTCTTTGGAGTTGATCGTTGCTTTGTTTTTCCTGGTTGTTTCCATAGTTACCTATTAATTTATGAATTCGATGGGTGCTCAGAATGGCCACCAGTTGTCTAACAAGAATCAGATACACAGATGTACACCATTTTCCCACCAGTTTCATTTCCATGAACAAGTGTGTTTCATGGAGTTTTCCCCAGTTGAGACTGGTCATCATCTTGGTCTGGGTCATGACCATGATCCTGAACTCTCCCATAATCATTTGGGGAATTCCTTTTGCCTCACGCTTCTTCATGTCTTCCTCTTTCTTAATTCAAATCCAACCCCCACTTTTGTTGGTACCTACATCTTTCAGGAGTTTCCTCACCAAAGTGTGTAGGACTAAATGTTGAGCCCTATGGGTCTTTCCTCCTGGGCTATTCATTTTCCTCAGAGACGAGGCTCCCTGTATCTCGCCTGGAGGGTGTAAATTGAGATGCAGTTTACTAGGGGTAGCTGCTTGTTTTCAGATCTCCACTCTCATCTCAGTACAGAGATTCTGTCTCATCTCCAGGATATGGTCACAGGAAGAAACGGACGCTTGCCTAGCCAGAAGGAGCAGATTCAAAGATTTAGGGTCCTTATTGCCTGTGAGTGAATTACTTTCACTCTGAGATTCTTATTTTTGCCCACTCCGTTCACCCACTTCCAGAAGAACCTGATGCTTCCAGTTCCTAAGACTTTTGAGTGTTCTGCTGTGTAAACCAGGTTGGGTTTCAGGGTTTCCCAGTCCCACTTTACGGATCTTGATATTTTCCTGCTAAGGTGGTTGCCACTTGCTTTCCAGCTTCCAAAATTTTGTGACTTTTGTCTGTTCTCTTATTCTCCACATCTTTATGCATTTATGTCTTCTGCCTCCTAGCTCTACCTTTACCTGGGAATCCAAGGCTGTTGCGCTCCCCACAGATGCAGGTGTCTATTTGTTGATTGTGGGCAAGTCCTGTATGCGTGAGTTACTTCTCGGCCACAAGAATCTCTCAGAGAGAAAGGAAATGAGCTTCTTGGTGTGAAATCAACACATTTCCCACATAGGAGTCAAGACCTAGACTGTCTTGGTTGCTACCTTCCTGGGCAACCTCAAGTGAGTCATTTTACTGTTTTTTGTTTTTTTTTTTCTTTTTTTCTTTCTGGATCTCAGTGCTCCAATCAGTAAAACGTTACAAATGTCACCTGCAAGCCCGCATGAAGATAATGGGAACCAAATGAGATGCAGAAATGCAGGGAGATACAGTTCTCTGCATAGTTTCAGGCAACACAGATGAACATTCCCGCTCTCTAATTTAGGAAGCACTGAGTCTGTGCTAGATCCTCCAGATTCAGAGGTGGGAAAAGCAGGTCCTTTTCCCTGGAAAAGCTCATGGCACAGTAAAGGAGATGGTGAGCTAAGCAAAACTGCAGGGTATACATGAGTTCACAGCAGAGGGAGAAACCAACTCTGTCCACTGGGGTGAGGATTCGAGAAGAACTTCGTAGGAGCTGGGAAAGACTGCACCATTCAGAGAATAAGAAGAAAGTGTTCAAACAGAAGGACTAGGATGAGCAAAGAACAGAGACACAAATCCACGGGGCAGGAGAAGAGAGCTGTAGTATCTTGGGGTTGGTGCTGTGTGGCTGGGGGTGCCCGGCTCAGGCATGCCATCTATGCCATACTCGTCTCTGTGATCCAGAGATGGTTTTCCCCTGGGAAGAAGCATGGTTGCTTCTGTCTGAGGGCAGGTTGCCTGTGGCAGCAGGATGAAAGGTGGCCGAAAGATAGACCAGCTGGAGCTCAGAGGTCTGTCAGCACGCTGGTCCCACATACTGGGGTAAGGGTGATGTGGACTCAAGTAGGGCAGGAGCAGGGGAGGTGGAGAGGAGATTATCAGCTTCTAGAGATATGTTGCTGTTGTTGCTTAGTCACTAAGTCATGTCCAACTCTTTTGTGACCCCATAGACTAATACCCTCCAGGGTCCTCTGTCTATGGGATTTTCTAGGCAAGAATACTGGAATGGGTTGCCATTTCCTTCTCCAGGGGATCTTCCCTACCCAGGGATTGAACCCACATCTCTTGCATCTCCTGCATTGGCAGGCAGATTCTTTACCATTGAGCCAACTTGGAAGGCCTCATAAGATCTACGAGGCCAAGCCATCAGGACTTGGTAATTAACTGGGTGGAGGGAATAAGGGAGGTTGAGGAGTCTAGACTGACTCTTAGGCATTCATCTCTGATGGCTGGCTGGCTAGTGGGGCTGTCCACCGAGCCACGGGTTTATAGGAGGGAGAACAGGCTGTGCAGAGGAAAGCAAGAGAAGACAAAGGGATTTGATGTGGGCATTGGGAGTGTGACAGGCCTGCAAGACACAAGAGGGGATGACAGTGAGGGAGCTGAATGTGTGACTCAGGAGAAAGACTAGAGCAAGGAGCTATCTGGGCACAAGTCATCCAAGCAGAACTAAGACCATTATCATCACTACCATCACCATCACCATGACCATGACCATGACCATCACCATCACCATCATTATCATCACTACCATCACCATCACCATCACCAATATCATCACCATCACCATCACCAATATCATCACCATCACCGTCACCGTCACCATCACCAATATCATCACCATCACCATCACCAATATCATCACCATCACCGTCACCATCACCGTCACTGTCACCGTCACCATCACCAATATCATCACCTTCATCACGACTGCCGATTGTACCGCCATGACCATCCAATCCACCATCCGTACCTCCACCACCACCACATCCACCACCACCCTGCTCTCTGAAGATTAGTTCTGTTGCCCTAACTTCCCAGAAATGATTTCTTCCAAGACAGAAATATATCACCTGGGCCCAGGCCTGCCCATAGCAGACATTCAGAAACTATGAATATTACAACCAACTAGTGACAAGCAGACATCAGTGTCAGGAAAAGAGAAGCCCTGGCTCCGTGCCTGCCGCATCCAGCCTGCCCAGGGTATCACATGAGTGGCTGGTACATCCACCCTCAGCCAAGCCCTGAGCCTGCAGAAGCTGTCCTCTGCCATCACCCCAGCCAAATATACTGGGCCAGAGCCAACCTTCTCAAAGTGGCCAGACTACTGTGATCCATGCCTGTTTTGATAGTAAGTACCCAGGGTAGAAGTCTCTCACACTGTCATCTGTTCTTTACCATGCCTTCACCCCCCCTGACTCTGAAAGTCTATCCCCTGGAGAAGCCCTCCTCCCTCACCTTCCCCAGTAGCCCTCCTATGTGCTCCTCCTACATGAGGTACCTCGGTGGTGGTGTGTTTTTGCGGTGAGCTCCTGGGTCCTCCTTAAGCTTTTCTCAGCTCCCTCCAGCCATAATCACACTTCATCTTCTCATAGAAGATGTGCTCTCTTCCCTTTTGGAGTTAGATTTCAACATGCACTAGTTGTGAGACCATGAGAAAACCACTGACTTTGAGTCTCAGTTTTTGCACCTGTAAAATGGGGATAATACCTTCTCCTTTACAGAGCTGTCTTCACCCTTGACTGAAACAGCATAGATGAGTCTGCTGGGACCTTGCCTGACACATCTAAGTGTTGTGTCCATTTCCATTACCTCTGTATTTGTCTATACCACCACCCATCACCTCCATTTTTCGTTTTTGTTGTTGTTATATATGGTCTTGATTAAACGACTGAACTGAACTGAACCTATCTTTATGTGGCCTTGGGCTTCCCAGATGGCTCGGATGGTAAAGAATCCACCTGCAATGCAGGACAGCCAGATTCTATCCCTGGGTCAGAAAGATCCCCTGGAGAAGGGAATGGCTACCTACTCCAATATCCTTGGACTTCCTTGGTGCCTCAAATGGTAAAGAATCTGCCTGCAATGTAGGAAACCTGGGTTTGATCCCTGGGTTGGGAAGATCCCCTGGAGTGGCTACCCACTCCAGTGTTATTGACTGGAGAATCCCATGGACAGAGGAACATGGCAGGCTATACAGTCCATGGGGTGGCAAAGAGTAAGATGACTGAGTGACTAAGCACGCATGCCCGTCCGTATGTGGCAGTGGTTAGATAAGAGCAGAGTCTGCATCATGTGTCTTTGAAACTCCTGAAGCTCTGTGCCCATCCTAGGTGTTCCACAAATGTTGGTTAAATGACTGAGGGAATTGACTCAGTGGCTATTTAGCAGCTGCAAATTCTGGCTCATTTGGGAGTTAGGCTTAAAGAAATGAGAAGGCACATCTTACATCCTTTTGTGTGTTCTCCAACCACACGACACTGGTTTGAGGGATATTTGTACCCAACTCCCATCCAGTTGTGTGGATACAGCAGGGCTGGCTGGCTGGAGTTCAAACAGTCCCACCGACTGAGATGACATGCCCTGTTTCTGCTGGGCCCTTGAGTGGGCTTGCACTAATCAGGGGAGGCTTCCCTGAGAAGCAAAGATTAGACCAGAAGTTCTCCAGCCCAGTTGCTCTTCAGAACTACTTTTAGGCTGTAAAAACCCAACATCCATGGGCCAGACCACGGGCCAATGAAATAAAGATCTCTGGGGATGGGAGCCAGATATCAGTGATGGTTATAGCTCTCAGGTGGCTCTTGTGTAGCTGAGTTGGAAAAAGCTCTGGGTCAGAGGCTGTTTTTGAAAGACTGGGGGGAGGCGGGGGTGAGTCGCTTTCGGGCCTGGAGGTCTGATGAGATGCCCAGAGCTGTTGCCGCCCTGCTCGGCTGTGCTGCCCATGTTCTCTTTCCCATTTTTTTTCCCACTCACCTCCAGCTCACTCTCCCTGCTGACGAGATGGAACATTTCCTTCCAGCGCCTGCATTAATAACATCGTGTATCCCCGGGGAGATTATGAGTCTCTCGCTCTGTTCAGAGCCCCCTTGCCCATCAAAGGCCGAGGGCGCAGGGGGAGGACAGGCGGGATTTACATGGGTAACTCCAATTAAGACAAATGTCAGCTCCCTCTCTGCAGGCGCCCGGTTGGGTGGCGCAGGCTGGGAGTAGGAGAGTAAGAATGCTTTGCTGTAACTGTCAGGCTCTGACAGGAACAGCCAGAAGGAAGCAAAAGGAAAGCATGGGCAGGAGGGCAGTCCTGGCCCAGGTACCCGCTGGGAGGCAGCTCACACACCCCATCCCCCTTTAGAAGCATCCTTGAAGGAACCATTTCAGAAACACAGTTGGGCTCGCAGGCCCTTCCTGTGGGGGCTGACACCTAGAAGCACCTCCCAGCCCAGGGACCCCAGGACTGGCTGTTAATTTCTCCAAGTCTGTGCCAGGGTCCCCTCCCTGCTGAATGGGACAACCCTTCCTGTGCCAAGTGAGGTTCCCGGGCCAACAGCATCTATATCACCTGGAGGATGGATAGAAATGCAGGGCCTCAGGCCACCCAGCGCTCCTGAGTCAGAACCTGCAGGTTAACAAGATCCCCAGGGACCGGAATACACACAGTCACATTTGAACATATAAACCTGGACTCGAAGGATGACAGAGCAGTGGCGTGATGGAGACAGAGGACAATGGTGTCAGGGGCTCAAGGCCTGGCTCTGCCCAGGAGCTCCTGGGTCTCCTTGGACAGGTCAGTTTGGCATCAGTTTCCCAGCCTGCACAGTGGAGACAAGGATACCTCCACAATGAGCAACTCACAGAAACGCTTACAAATGTAGGTCATGATAGTGCTGGGGGAACCAAAAATACTAGTGATATTAACAAGCACGTAGTAAGCACTTGGTGGAGAAGGAAATGGCAACCCACTCCAGTTTTCTTGCCTGGAGAATCCCGTGGACAGAGGAGCCTGGTGGGCTGCTGTCCATTAGGGTCTCACAGAGTTGGATATGACTGAAGCGACTTAGCATGCATGTATGCATGCATTGGAGAAGGAAATGGCAACCCACTCCAGTATTCTTGCCTGGATAATCCCAAGGACACGGGGATGCCTGGTGGGCTGCCATCTGTGGGGTCGCACAGAGTCGGACACGACTGAAACGACTTAGCAGCAGCAGGCACTTGAAGTGTTCTTGGACTGTGCAAATGACTTTATGTAAATCATCTCACTTAACACTCATATTTCACTGAAACACTATCATTATCCTCAATTGCAAATGGGAAGTGGTGACTCCGGAAGGGAAAAGAATCTACCCAAGTATACACAGGTAATGAAGGCTGGAGCCATCCTGGACCGTATATGCTTATACAGTACAATTACCGAAGCTCTCCTCCCAACACCACCCTCTAGTCCCACTTTCCCCAAAGCAAAGAAGGCTCCCCTCTCCCAGGCAATACAGGTCTGACTCTAAACTGTAGGGATACCATACTTGGGATTACCGAGTTCTCCCAATTACAAGCCAGAGAACAGGGCCGTATGCCTTACCTGGCTCCCAGTAGCCTGTGATGCTGCTCACATCACTCCCCCTTATCAAACAGCAGAGTTCTGCAATCTTGGCCTTCTACCTTCCTTACAAGACTTCCTCAGTCAATAGAATAACAGTGTGAGTCCTTTGAAAGCTACGTAATAGAGCCATGGAAACAATGAACTTTGTAATCAAGAGAGACCAGGGTTCAAATTCCAGTCTTGCTATTTATTGTGACCATAGGTAATCTCTGTGGGCCTCAGTGTACTCCTATATAAGATGGGAATAATAGCAATCTGCTTGCTAAGGTTGTTGAAGAGATTAAAGGTGGGAGGTTTCAAGATCTAGCACAATGCCTGGCACATAGCAGGCACTCAGGAAAGAGTAACTGCTCTTTATGGTCTTCATCAAACTTTTCCTATAAAGGAATATTGTGGGTAAAACGGGAAGGCTCTGGTACTGAGGACATCAAAGAGGGATTGAGTGCAGTGAGCCAGCAAATTGTCTTGGGGCTAGGGGTCCTCAGCCAGGTGCCTGCAGATGTGTCTGGACATGGAGAGAGCTTGGGGCTTTAGAAAGTCCTGCCACCATCCACCACCTAGCTCACACAATATCAGAGAGTCTTGTCTGGAGAAATTTTCTGGAGAAAAAAATAATCATTGGCTGTTTTTTTTTTTTTTTCTTTTTCTTGGTAATTTAAGCCACTTTAGATGTAAATTACTCCTAGAATTTTTTTTTTCTCCTTTCTCTGTCTTGAACAGAGCGCCCCAAGCCTTTCCCTGGCGACTTGCAGTCACGCTTATGAGCAGTGCCGGCCGCTCTCTGCTGTGACATGGGATGCCCTTGGGGACCCGGACTGAGGCCAGAGCCCCACGTGGCCACAGGTGGCTAATAGCACACCCACCCCGGCTCCGGCCTTGCGGTTCAGACACAGAAGGCCCCTGTTAAAATGGAAACATCTGAGCGGGGAGCACATTAAGACGTTGTGGTCCATGACCTCCTCCTCCGAGCGAACAAGAATTGATTTCTTGGATTAACAGCAGGTATTTGGCAAGGCCCCAAGGTGGGGGTGGTCTCAGTTTGAGAAGCAGTGAGAAGGGGGAAGGACAGGACTTGGCCCTGGAGCTTCACCTGGTGCAGACGGGAAGGGATTCAGATCTGCCCAGGGGACTTGCTAGTTTAGAGGACACCACAGTCAGGGTGGCTGAGTAGTGAACTCCCCTTGTCATCACTGAGAACATTCGGGAGCCAGGGGCAAATACAAGTGCGTATGAGGGGGTGCGTACAGAAAAAGTTTAAATGCTGATTCAGGGCTGCGAGACCCCAGCGCTCAGCCTTACGCACAAGGTCCCCTCTTATAAAGCAGCCTATATCTCTATCTCTATTTTTATCCATATAAATAGCTTTTCTAAGCCAGCAATTTGGATGAAGACATGGAAAGCATGTGCACCAAATTTGCAGATGACTCAAAGCTGGAGGGGATGAGAGAATTAAGGTTCAAGATGATCTCGACAGTCAAGAATGCTAGGTCAAAAGCAACCAGATGAAATTTAGCATCAATAAATCTAATGTCTTGAATGCAGGTTCCAAAAATCAATTGCACAAGAACGGGATGAGGGAGACCTGGCTTGACTGCAATTCACATAAAAAAAGATCAGGAGGTTTTAGTCGGTTTCAAGTTCAACAAGAGCCAGCTGAGCAAGAGGCGGTTTGGGGCGGGAAAAGGAACATGACGGTCACATCCTCAGGCTAAGGCGGCATTAACCCTCAGTGATGGGGGCGGGGGTGCTGAATGGCAGGCCTGGGAGGGGTAGTAACAGAGTTAGCGCTCAGCAGGTACTCAGGACACTCACTTGCCCAAGTTCACACAGCCAGTGAGTGTTGGATCCACGCTCTTGACTGCTCCACGCTGCCGCTTCTCCAGCAGACAACAGCCTGTCTATTCTCTCTTCTGCATTTTACACATGAGGAAACAGGGCCGGAACCGAGAGCACACTCTGTCCACAGTCACCCAGGGAGTGAACTGAAGACTTGGGCTCTCCTGGGACCCTCTATTCACTGCTCCTTCCCTCCGCCACGCTGGGTGACTGCCAACACCTCGAGATGGCTGAATGCTTACCTTTAAAGCACGAAAGCCTGGGTCATAGCTTGGGTGGCACTTATTCCACGGCAGACTCCGCCCCACCCTGCCCTACTCAGGTGGGCATTGCATGAGATTTAGCTGTTTCTTTGTCACCAGGAGTCACACTCCAAGTTAACAATTACCACACCTGATTCAACCACAGCAGGATATATATGTTTATTGCAGAGAACCTGAGATTTTGTATTATGTCCCTGTTGATGTTCCCATGTTTATTTTTTCAGTTGTTTTCCAGTTAAGCTGCTCATGGCTTCATCTGAGGCCTCTGTCATTTAGTCACTAAGTCATGTCTGACTCTTACCGAGCCCATGGACTGTAGCCCACCAGTCTCCTCTCTCCACGGGATTCTCCAGGCAAGAATACTGGAGTGGGTTGCCATTTTCTTCTCCAGGGGATCTTCCTGACTCAGGGATTGAACCCATGTCTCCTGCTTGGCTGTCAGATTCTTTACCAGTGAGTCACCTGGAAAACCCACTCTCAGGCCTCTCTACTTCTTTCTGATTTCCCACAATCAAGGGGGCTTTCACATTAAGAGACATCAAACTGAGTTTCTACTGTGGGCCAGGCATAAAGCTGGATCTTTCACATATATTATCTCAGTAATAATGAGATATTGTTACTATCTCCCAACCCATGAGCTAGGTTATTGCTATCTTCATCTGCCAGTGAGGAAACTGGCTTTATAGGGTGACCAACCTCCCAGCTTGCCTGGGCCTGAGGGGTCTCCCAGGACATGGAAATTGGCATATTGAAACCATGACAGTCTGGTATAAATGAGAGGGGGAGGGGATGGGAGGCGGGGAGGGTCACCCTAGGCTCAGAGAAGTTAAGAAACCTGCTTAAGGTCACACAGCTAGAAAGTGGCTGAGCAAGGATTCAAAATCAGTTCCCCTGATACCAAATAAACCTTGGTAGAAAGGACTGTGAAGTCAGAGTGAGTAGAGTCTGGCCAACTCTCTGACGTCTGACAGACCCCTGGAAAACTTGTTTTGCTTCTGACCAGTTAGGATGTGTGAGCCGGGCGAGAGAAGGTGACCTTGGTAGTGAAAGGCCCACAAATGAGGTCCACCAAGAAGTGGATGAAGGAACCAAGGAAAAAGAGAGACAGGGAGGCTGATGTGAGACCACCACGGAAAAACTCTCATAGGAAAGAAGATACTCAAGCAGTGAGGTCCTGGAGGTCCATCCAAAAACAGGGCGCAGAGTCATTGGGAAGCCATTGTGGCTCCGTGTTAGAACTTCCCAAAGATCAGGTCACTGGAAGGAGATTTCGCAGAGGGTGGTGACCTTCCTTCTCATCGCTGGAGGTGTTTAAGGAGAGGCAGGGGGATCCTCTGCTGATGATCCTGCCAAAGGTTCTCCTCTAGCACATGTGAGGTAGACCAGAAGAACTCTCGGCTCCCTTCCAACACTGGGACCTCTGGCAGATGTGGGATCTCTTCCCTCCATCTGTAAATATTTGTGCATTCCCAAGTGATAAAGCAGGGCTCTTGGCTCCCAAAGGTCAGGATGACAGGCTCGTTGGGGGGACAGTCTGCTTAGTGTTTCTTTAGGCTGTGTTTCCAAGACTTCTTGTCATCTGTGTTTGGAGTGGACACAAGTGGCAGGGCTTTTTGCTTTTTTTCCTTGCTGAGAGAGGATTGTTCAAGAGGAAAGGATGCAAATGGAGATCATTCAAGAATGTAAAAGCAAAGCTGAATGGCAAGGACATTACGTGGCCACAGTAGAGACATGCCCCCCTACCCTGCGTCTTCCAGTACAGGATCAGCCTGGGGGTCTCTTCTCCCATTGTGTGGCACTTCCTGGGAGGAGCTGGAAGGGTTACCCCACCCACTGCAGTGGGTTTGGTCCATCACCTGTTTATAGGTGGGTGAGGAGGTGATGGGTCATCAGGTCTTTTTTTTTTCCCATGTATTTATTTCATTTTTGGCTGCACTGGGTCTTAGTTGAAGCATGTGGGTTCTTTGTTGTGGCCTGCAGGCATGGTTCCCAGGCTCCAGAGCTTGTGGGCTCTCTAGATGTGTCACACAGGGTTGCCCCACGGCTCCTGGGATCTTAGTTCCCTGAACAGGAGTCCAGCCTGTGTCCCCTGCATGGGAAGGCAGATTCTTAGCCAATGGACCACCAAGGAAGTCCCTGGTCATCAGGTTTTGACACTCACAGCTGGGGTGGCTATGTCAGCTCCTTCCCCGAGGAGCTGGGGGCGGGGGCGCAGAGGTAGGGAGATGCTAAGATCCCAGGTTAGTTGAGAGTCAGAGGGGAGTCTTATTCTTCTTTGCAGGTCACAGCATGATTTTTATCATGGTCTCTTGTTCTTCACATTCTGTCTCTTCTACTGCATTGACATCCCCCTGAAAACACAGATCGGAGGCGGCTGTCTTTCCGAGGGCTCCGTCCATGTACATGTCCCACTTGGTCACATGTGTGTCCTTTCTCACACTGGCCTAGACTTGGCTTCCCTTCTCCATGCTTTCATTTCCATCTGAGACAGGGCAAAAAATAGCATCTGTCTCATAAGATCATTGTGGTAATTTAATGAGTTACACTGTGTAGGACTCTCAGAATAGTGCTTGGTGTTCCAGAGTAACTGTTTCTGTCTTTATTTTATTTGATGGCCAACTTCTACTCATCCTGGGAGAGCCTGGGTCATTTGCTCTGTGAAGTCTTCCTTGTCTTCCCCAGAGGTAGATTTGTTTTTCATTGATTTTCAGGTTTGAGGTTCTGCTGCTAATTTGAAGTCTCTGGGGGCAATTACTGTTTGGGATCAGTCCACGTGCTGGTCTCTCCCCCTAGATCTAGATGAGGGCGGGGGACTCCCTGGCCAGTCATAACCAACTCTGTGCCTAGTACACAGTGTCTGCCCTGTGGTAAGCGCTCCAAAATTGTTGTTGCCCAAATGAATGGAAGGATGAGTAAGTCAGAAAAAATGGTGGTCCTGAGAGCTGGCCTGTTGGTTCCTATTAGGATGACGTTGTCTTAACCTCAGGAGACCCTGCTCTTGGCTTCCCTGCCACCCCCCACACCCCGCTCTCCTCCCCACACTGTTGGACAGACACCTCATTTCCCCACTTCTCTAAAACGTTTTGGATTCAGAAAATAGCAATCGTTTAGGAAAATGGGTAATTACTGAGGGCTCAATCACGGAAAACATGTAACTCCTGGAGTCTTTAGTGAAATGTCAAGGACTTGATTAGAACAAGCCCAGTCCCTGGTGATTTGAAGAAAATATGATCTGTTTGTCCTAGAGGGGGAAGAAGGATCACTCTTTGTTTACAAACCAGCCTGGCTAATCCCTTCTGACAATATGGGAAGTCATTCTGCTCGGCTGAAGTATTATTTCAAGGCTCCCTTAAGGAAGAACTATCTTCTACTCAATTAAAGCAGAGCCTGAACTTGCTCTGACCCTGTCATTCCACGGCCAGGAAAGCAGGCTTGGCTCCCTCCAGCGGGGTGGCTGCCCGGGCCAGGCCGAGTGCTGTTACATCAGGACGTCTCAAGCATTTATTGAGGGAAACCACCCCTCCCCAGCTCCCTTCAGCCCGGCCCAGCGTTGGGTGCTGTGCAAGAGAGAGGGTGCTGACGAGGCAAAGGGCCCAGTCCTCCCAGCACTGTGGTTCCCAGGGCTCACCCCTGCCGGCCCAGCTCTAGCTGGGGGCCCAGCAGTCAAAAGTGATGAGCAGTGGTACCCCCCACCCCAACCCAGTGGCAGGTGAGGGCTCCTCAAACACCTTTGAGTCCCCACCTACCTCGCAGGAGAACTCAGCTTCTACCATCCTGTTCTATGTAGGTCAGTGACTCCTAGTCAGAACCTGCCTGCCAAGCCTCGCCTCTGTCTGCAGGAATGAGCGGTCTCGTTATTTCATGGAGACCAAACCAAGATGCATGATCTCACTGGAAAAGCACACATTCCGGGAGTCTCTCCTCCCCCCTTCCCCAAGCCTCACCAAGCCCTGGGGGAATCGGGAGGGAGCGGGCTTAGCCAGCCCGACTGCTTAGGAAAGGGTATGTTAGCTCAGAAGATCATCTATGCAGGAAAGTGTAATTTTCCTCTTGCTCTTCTCAATTACAAAATAATAAGATTGTTAAAAATCCAATAGTATGAATGTCAATATTGGCAGGAGCAGCCACAGGAAATTTAATTGCACGATGGGTGCCAGTTAAAGATGGTATGTGTTCTTCTTGGCTTTTCTTAATTCTAATTAGGATAAAATTTACCGATCTTACAGACTCACAAACAGAGGCTTGTCACCGGGCCAGGCATGGGTCCTAACAGCGTTGGCTTCCTTTTCTGAGTCCCGGGCCTTTTCTTCTCTCTAAACATCATCTCTGATTGGGGCTTTTTGCTGGTTGTGAACATCGTCAGCTCTCCAGTTTCTTTGCCATGTCAGAGGACCAGATGTTTTTTATTTGAGAGCAAATTGACACATTAAATTACACTGTGCAAACATTAAAGCCAGCCGCGGGTAAACAGGCCGAGATTCATTGAATTTTACGGGTCACAATAATGTTTATGTAATTTAACAAATTCCTGCCCTGCTGCTGAGTGTCTCCCAGAAGTATTAATTTAAGAAAGATGGGACCTGCCCAGAGGCGCCCCATGCCATCCTCTTGCTGAGGCCCACTGTATTCAGATCCGGGCATCTGAATTTCCCATACAGAGTGGGGAACCACTGTGAGGCCTCACTTTGTCTTGTCTACTATTTCCACGCACATGGAACCTTATGAAACATTCTTGGTTGTGGACATCTGTTGGATTTGCCTGTCCAGGATCCATCTACTATTTCTCTTGATAGCTGCACTGTGATTTTTCTCTAGGAACCATCATTTCTGTCTTATCATCAGTTTTCAGGCTTCCTTTGGGGGCAGAATTCATGCTAGCGATATGGGCACATGTTGTACTCCATTCAAGACGTGGCCAATCAAAGCATTCCATTAGTCCCTGGCCTTGTGATTGGTTCAGAGGTGGGAGTATGATCAAATCCAGGCCCACGAGCATCAGCCGGCCCCAGTGTCTTTATAGAAACTGGCAGAATAAGGAGCTCTCTTTCCACTGGTCTCATTAAGTGGTAAAATGTAAGTTGGGAGTTGCTGGGCACTGTTTGCCACCAGCTGGGAAAAGGCAGCCTGGGAATCAGGCCAACACAGAAGAAAGCCAAAATGGAGAAGGGCAATTCCTATGAAATTTTTTTGAGCCCTTGGATCCAGTTGTGGTTGAAGTCTACACCTGGGCTTTGGGGTTATGTGACTTAATAAATCCACTGTTAAGGTCAAGCCAAGCTGAGCTGAGTTTCTGTGACACTGCATAGTCAATGCAGCAAGACATCACCCCCTACCTCTCTGTAGGAAGAGGACCCCTTTCCTAATTTCCTGCAAAACTGGCATTGGCCCCCATGGGTGCCCCTCTCATCTCTGATTCTTTAGTACTCTCCTAGGAGACCCACCACCCTCCACTCCAGCCAGTTCTGTTTCTAAACATACCCTGCTTTTTGCTCCTGCCTTCCTTCTCTCATTTTCCTCTTATTGCCGACAGTGCCATTCTCCCCCACCCCTCATCTACCTGTCCATCCTTCAAAGCCAAGTTTAATTCTGCCCACCACCACCCCCCACCCCCCAACAAGGAAGCCACCCTACCTATTCAGAACGCTCTGCTCTGAAATCCCAGATGCCTTCAGTAGGCTCCACATCTTTGGCCTTTATAAGAATTAAAGAGTTATTGAACTTTTATTGCTTCTTATATTATATGGTTGCTTTTCCTCTTCTGTTCTCTCTAGCCTATAAAATTCCCAAAACAGTGCTGGACACAAGAAATCATAGATAATTAGTATTTGAAGGTATATTAAAGATTAAAAAGATCACCCTGCCCCCACAGCTTACAGGTGAGGAAACTGAGGCCCAGAGATGTGGACTGACTTGTTCAAGGTCATGCACTTAATTTACAGCCAGGCCAGGGTGAAATTCCAGCTAAATGTTCTTTTTTCAACACTAAGCTCCATCAATTTGGTTGATTTATTTTCTGGTTAAGTGTATGTACAGCTTGAATTGGCATCGTACCATGTACTAATGGTCCTGAGTCAGCACCTGCCGAAGAAAGAAGGGTGGACTTGCCCGAATCAAAAGATCTGGTTTCAGCTTCCAGCTGGGCTGTATGACCTTGGGCAAGTCCTACTGCTTCTTTTTTTTTTTTTTCTCATTTTCACAACTACAAAAATGAGTCTTGGCCTAGATCTGGGGACAAGTTTTATTTGTGGCCTTCTCCCAGGGACTGGAGGTCCTGTCTGCAGCGCTGTGTGGGAAGGATCTGACGTGGCATTCAGCTCAGTAGGAAAGAAGGCCATGACCTGTTACCGCTGGCTCAAGTTCAGGAAGATGGGTGGGGGCGTGTCAGATACTTGCCCCACATGGACGAGATGCTTTCTTTTTTTTTTTTTTAATATTTATTTATTTTTGACTGCATCGGGTCTTAGTTGCAACATAAAGCACCTTTCCTAGCAGCATGTGGGCTCTCTAGTTGTGGCTCGTGGGCTCCAGAGTCAAGGCTCAGTAGTCAACCTGCTTAGTTGGGCTTAGTTTGGGCTTAGTTGACCTGCAGCACATGGGATCTTAGGTCCCCAACCTGGGATCAAACTTGTGTCCCTTGCATTGGAAGGCAGATTGTTAACTGCTGGGCCACCAGGGAAGTCCCATGGATGAGATGGTTTCTGAGGTCCCCTTCTATTCTGTTATCCTAGGTAGTTAAGCACTGCTGCCCTGCAAACACAGAGCTCACACTCATCTTTGGGGCCTCTGTCAGGGCCCATCAGCTCTGGGCTGCCTCTCTGTGTAGCCTTTGTGCTCAGGGCATCATGAAACTTCCTGACTCCAAGATCCACATCTCCACCCCACAGAAGTTCTCTTGGACCCTACCCTGGATCCACTGAGTAAGAGAAATTTGGCGTGTGAACTTGGTAGCCCTAGGAGGTCACACAACTGAGAAGAGGCATGAGGTTATGGAGAAAAGCTGATGGCTGGGGAACACAAGGGCTCTGAGGAATCTATTTCCAGTTTTGCACTGGTCTCCTTCTGGCAACAGACATCTTCCCAACACCCAACGGGAAACAGGGACCTGGAGCAATAAACCGTACAACTCTGGTATGGGTTCCCCTGGAGGGCCAGGGGCCAAGAATCTAGGGTCAGCTGGGGGATCTTGTCTGCCAGTCTACTTCTAGGGGAGGTCTGCATATGGTCCGACTTCTGAGATGTCAGAAAAGTACCCAACTTGGAGGCTTATGTGCTGTCCTGTGTCTGAAGTTCTGACCTTTCACTAGTACTCCTTTCTTCCTCACTTTACCCCTCTTTCAAGTGGAGATACTAGACCTAATACTGCAAGATTGTGATGAGAGAGTCCACTGAAATAATTTACAAGAAGTGCCTGGCACACAGGACCAAGTGGTATCTGGCAATGTACCTTCCTCCCGAACCCCAACCCCATTCTCCTCCAGTCCAAGGACATTCAGACACTCATTTAACAAGCCAGTCTCTGCATGCTGGGTGCTAGTAATGCAAAGATGAGTGAGGTTTATTACTTGGCTGTCTTTTAGTCACAGTTAACTGGAATAAAATCCAAAGTACTTATGAAAGAAGAAAGTAGGATGGAGATCTTCTGGTTTATAAAAGCAACTGCCTTCAGGCATGGCTGCATCCAGAAACTAAAATGATAGCATTGGGTCTTGATCACTTTCTTCATCTCTCAGCCTGGTTTTCTGCATGTGACAGGCAAGATGGACATTGGAAGCCCAGGTCAGTTTAACAAACCCAGAACAGGTGGAAGGAAGTCTTCTGATTGGCCTGGCTTAAGTCATGTGCCCATGATGGATCCAATCATGTGGTTAGGTAAGGTAGGTTGGTCAGGCTTGGGTCATGTGACCAGGGAAAAGGCAGGATGGGACCCCCCCCCCCCCCCCACCGCCTCCTATCCTCATGGAAGAAGCTTCCTCTGGGAAGGAAAGGGTCTTCTCTTAGGAGAAGCTGGATTGAATAAAACCACAGGGGTCTATATAGAATGGCTTTTGGACAGGGGGAGGGGAGGGACACATCCTCTTTTAAGAAAATGATTAAAATGTTCCCTTGGATTCTTTCTGGCCTTCCCTTGGGATTTCATGCACAGCAGGCTTCCTGTCCCCCTTGCTGGGCAGGGATGATGACAGCTCCTTGTTGGCACCTAGTCCCCCTCCTGCTGCCCTGTCCAGGGGCAGGGAGCCAGTGGCAGTGTAACCAGAGGTCTCTGGGTCTTTAGTTTTCTCCAGAGAACATAATGACATGATGCTGACCGCACGGGCCATGGACGGGGGCCTGGCGGCAGAGGCTTCTGAGGCTTGTGGTTTGGTTCCTGCCAATGTCAACTCCTTTCTGTCTAACTTTAGAAACCCACGGTTGGCTTCCCTTGCATCAAAGAAGTCAAAGTAGTCAACTCCAGAGGCTGTGTATTTTTAAAACAACAACAACAACAAAATCAAAACAAAACCAGAAAGGAAAAAAAAAAAAAAAAATCCAGTGATCTTTCAGAGCCAAGGAGTCTCAGCACATACACCCCTAAGCTTCAGGGAAATGCCCAGTGACTGTGGTCAGCCCAAATTAAACATATCTACTCTGTTTTTAAAGCTAAAAAAAATTCTAAATGACCTTTAATTAGTAGACCCACTTCTTTCCTTCCCATCAAAGCCAAGTGTTTCATGCAGAACTACATTTCCTAAAAAGGCCTAGGGCTAGAGGCTAAGCTCCCTCACCTTGCACATGTTAATGGCCTGCAGACAGCATTCCTGCCTGGATTCGTGGGTCATGGCTATACTGAGTGGGGTGCTGTTGCTGGAGCAGAAGGGTAGGAGAGTGACCAGGCCTTGAAACCTCAGTAAGGGGGCCTGGAGTTCCCCAAATCTCCACTCTGTTCTTTTTTTAACTGTGCAACCCTGAGCAAGTACCCTAACCTCTCTGGTCTTCATTTCCTCGTCTATAAAACAGAGGGCCCCGATACCAGGTAGACACCTCAGTGTGACAGAAGTGGGCTTTATCAAAAGCCCCAGACCCTCTACAAAAAGATGAAATCATTGCTAATCTGTCAAAATGCCTTGACTCCTCTTCCCCCTTTTTTTCCTTTCTCTTCTTTTTATTTAAGCATGTCTCCCCTTTTCTCTGTCTTTGCCCCTCTCCTTGGATCTTCTTTCTTGGTCCACTCCTCCCTTGTCCTGTGGGCACATCATTCATCTGGTTTCTAAGCAACAGGAAGCTCAAGAGTGATACTGGGTCAGCGGCGGGAGCGGCTGCAGCAGCTGGCAGCTGGGGTGGGGGCCGGCTGAGCTGACCACGCAGCGGCCGGCGCGGCGGCACTGCGGCCCGGGGCAGCAGACGCCTGGGACGTGCGCTGACTCGATCGCGCCTGAGAAGTTTCCTGAGTTTCTGGGAAGACCTGGTGTCTCCAAAGGAACAGTTTATAGTAGAAGTGTGGAGGTCTGATTCAAGAAAAAATAATCCAGGATAGCCAATGAATTGAGGACAAGAAGGTTTCCAATCAGCCCCTGCTATGTGGATATTTGTTAGCAATGACTGATGTGGAAACTACATATGCAGATTTTATTGCTTCAGGAAGAACGGGTAGAAGAAATGCAATACATGATATCCTGGTTTCCTCTGCAAGTGGCAACAGCAATGAATTAGCCTTGAAATTAGCAGGTCTTGATATCAACAAGACAGAAGGGGAAGAAGATGCACAGTGAAATTCAACCGCAAAATCTGAAAGTTAACACTCCACTTTGACCTTCATCAACACCTGACGATGTCTCCAATCTCCAGGCCTGGCTGGAATGCATTTATTTCCAAGAGTGAAAAGGGGAAGAAGAAAATGGCTGTACTGCTTTGCAGGAACCTGCTTGTTATGTTAAAAGTGGGGGCAGAGGCTGTGGCTGCAGACAGACTTTTCTCTACCTCTGGCATTAGCAATGGTTGAAATCATGTGGCTTGTGTTTGGATGTCATTTTTGTACGGATCCTTTCACTTGACCATATGATGAAATGCTTGTAGAGAGTAGCAGTGATCTAGATGATGATTCTTCCTGTAGCATCTGGCCCCTCACAATGTCAGAGGATTTAATTGTGTCTAATAGCAAAGGGTTGGTTGAACCCCAGAGTTTAAATATCTCTGGCCTGAGTATTCACCCAGTAAAAGAACCATCCAGAAAGTACTGTTTTTAGCATTATGTATCTGTGCGTTCCTGCTTTGTTATTTACACTGTTTTGTATTGTACAATATAGATGCTCAGCACTGCCCCCTTCTTCGATTGCTTATGAAAAACAAAAATGATGCACATTACTGTGAATTTTTATACCACTCATTTTTTAAAGGGCTGCCTAAAAATTCTGCTCCATAGTGTGGTGGTGTACACAAGATAGGACACACTTTTTTTTAAAACAATCTGTCCCCTTAATTCACTGCTGATGAATTAAGTCTAACAGATTCATCAGGACTCCTTTGCTTATTATACAAACATTTGAAAATATCCATTAATGTGAATATTACCTGAATTCAGTCTGTTTGGTGTCTGCACAGACCAGAGTTCAGTCTGCAAATTTTGTCTTATTCCCAAATGTAGAACTTTTTCCAACTAATATTTTTATTTCCAATTGTGGGACTTTTTGAGAACTGGGGATGTGGGAAAGTGAAGAGAAAATAATACTAAGCACTGGAAATATTTTCTTCTCTGGAATCAAATTTCTCACAGTGCTGTATGATACTACTAACATTTGGAGGACAGCTTATCTCCATGGAGCTGAAAAAGATGGAGAAAATCACCTTGCAATCATGTGGACACCAATCACAAAAGTAAAGCCCTTGTGTTGTATTTTTCATGTCTTTTTTCAGCCCTATCAGATCCAAATGTTATTATACACTTTTTAATGTTTGTAAACTTTTACTAATAATTAGTGTGAATTGCATTCTGATACAATAATAATCATCATTAGAAGCTGACAAAATCCTTATTAATACTGTTGATGGCCTCTGCTGTGTTTTGACATCGTGGTTCTTATATGGAAAGTTTCTATGAGCTGTGTAATCCCTCTGGTCAGTATTATGAAATCATTTCTCAGTGATAATAAATAAGGCACCAGTGATATGCCAATGGCTCATGAATTACTGGACACATAACAGGCAAAAGGAGGACCCTTTACAATAAAGACCCCACTTAACTGTCCTCAAGGTCTTAGATACCATTCCATATGAAGTAGTTTAAGCAGCATTTCAACAGGTAATCTACCTGGATACACCAGGAACTCAGCCCTCCTTTGTAGTTACATGAAGGATGAAAGGTAAGTTTGCCCTCATCTCTCTCTACAGTACTTTATGAATGAGTGGGATAGGGGCATGGATATCACTTGGTCATCAAGCATATAGTAAAAAGAAAAAAAATTAACAGTGTAAGTCTTGAGAAAATAGGAAAGATTAAATTTTAGAGTACTTCCTTCTGCTTAACCCAGTAGGATCCAAAATATCCAGTTAATATTCAAACAAATCTACCTATTATTACACTCACAAGTGGGAAAAGAAGCTCCTGAGGCTATTGTAGACAATTTCTGGTAGTCCATTTAACTCATTCAACCCATACAATCACTTTTACAGTATCCTTATTTATTATACTCATAGCTTTCTTGTGAATGTAGGTAAAGCTCTCTTCATCCTTAAAATTGTGGAATTCCAAATTGATTCCATGTGATTTTGTAAAGTTTAGGACTAGTGCTGAGTATATGTGGAGGATTTCTATTCCTGTGTGATATATGATTATTAATGCATGTGGTATCATGCTCATCTTTGAATATCTATAGTTGCTAAATTGTGAAGTCATATGGAGCTTTTGACTTACTTACTGCTTACTGTTACTTTGTCTGCTATATTCAAACCCAGAGATATTCCCAAGCCAGAAAATTACACATCCTGAAATGTTGCTCGGCAAAAGTTCATAGTATCTTCCAAGTTTTACCATAATATCTTTTACTTGAAAGTCAGTAATATACATGGAATTGATTTTTTAAGGAGAGAAGGGAAGAGTAGAAAACTAAGACATTGATTTGAATATACACATTGAATGCCTGTTAACCAACTGACTTTATGCTATTCACTTCACAGCACATATTCTCCCATTTAATCCTCAAACAATTCAGTTAAAGAGGTACTATTATTCCATTTCACAAATCAGGAAATTAAGATTGAATAAGGTATAAGTTTTACAAGCTTAAAAAGCTAATAAATGATGAAATAAAAATTGAAAAAAAAAAAAAGAGTGATACTGGTACTAGGGAGAAGGGGGGTTTCCCGAAACGGCCAACCTGAATTTATATAGGCGTCATCACCCAGACATTCTATTTGAGCATCTTTTCCAGGTCATCTGGCCAGATCCAGCCCCTTGGACATAGAGCTGTGAGAAAACATTCGTCCTTTTAGATCCAACTGATGGTGCAACCCTCAGGAAATTTCCCTCTGCTGGCTGCCCAAGTTGGCCAGACAACTTATCCTCTGATCAGGGGGGTCACACATCATCCCAAGAGAATGGTTTACTTTTTTCTGAAGGCTGTAGGGCAGTAGAGGGAGGGGGAGGAGGCTTAAAATAAAACACATACACACATAGGAGACCAGTGAGTAACACTGATGGACTCACACAGACTTCAGGATTAATTTATAGATGCTTCTTAAGCTGAAGCGACTTGTTCAGGCAACTGGGACAGGCCAGGCCACATTCCCTGGGCTCTCCATCTACTGAACCTTTCTGTCCTCAGCGCCAGCTAATGCAGAGAAAGAAAAGCGCTGACACTGGCCACAGGCCCCGGTGTGATCTGCTCCAGGTCTCTGCACTCAAGCCTCCCAGAATGTTAGAGTCATAACAATTTTTTTTTTTTTTAATTTCTTCAGTTGTTTTGTTTTTTTCAATCAAGGCAAAGTTTACAGAGAGTGCAATGTACCTGTCTTTAGTGTGAAATGCAATGACTTTTGATGAACATATATACCATATCAGTTTTAATAATACTAGGCAGCAAGTTAAAAAGCAGAGATTTTATTTTGCTGACAAAAGTCCATATAGTCAAATCTATGGTTTTTACTGTAGTCATGTATGGATGTGACAGTTGGACTGTAAAGAAGGTTGAGTGCTGAAGAATTGATGCTTTCGAACTGTGGTGCTGGAGAAGACTCTCAAGAGTTCCTTGGACTGCAAGGAGATCCAACCAGTCCATCCTAAAGGAGATCAGTCCTGAATATTCACTGGAAAGACTGATGCTGAAGCTGAAGCTCCATTAATTTGACCACTTGATGAGAAGAGCTGACTCATTAGAAAAGACCCTGATGCTGGGAAAGATTAAGGGCAAGAGAAGAAAGTGGTGACAGAGGATGAGATGGTTGGGTGACATCACCAACTTAATGGACAAGAATTTGAGCAAACTCTGGGAGATAGCGAAGTACAGGGAAGCCTGGCGTGCTGCAGTCCATGGGATTGCAAAGAGTCTGACACGACTGAATGGCTAAACAACAACTATATCAGTGACATTATAGAACATTTCCATTGCCCCCAGGAAGTTACTTTGTGTCCCTTACAGTCATACCCACCCCAAAGGTACCACTCTTCTGATTTCTACCACCATACCTGAATTCTGACAATTTTAGAATTTTATGCCAAAGGAATCTCCCTATATTTGTTCTCTTGTGCATTGTTTCTTCACTGAAATTCATGTCTGTGATGTTCAGCCCCACTGTTTTTGGCATCAGTATTTGAGTCCAATTTCCTCTGACTCCTATCCCAGCATGCGAACACACCACTATTTATTTGCCCAATGTCTTCGTTTATGAATATTTCTCTCATTTCCAGTTTGACACTATTGTGGGTAAAGTTGCAACAAGCATCCATGTACAAGACATGGTGTGGACAAATGTTTTCATTTCTTTTAGATAAATACCAAGGAGTGGAACTGCTGGATCATAAGGAGTCAAATATTTAAATTTAGAAGAAATTTATAATTGAAGTGATTTGTACCACTGACCCTCTCAACCAGAAATGTATGAGGGCTCCAATTGCTCGTCATCCTCACCAACATTTTGTGTTGCTGTTTTTTTTTTTAGTCACTCTTGTGTTTGTATAATAGTGGCTCATCGTGGTCTTCGTTAGCATTTCCCTGATGACTAATGATGTTCGCCACAGCTTACTGTATGTATTGGCCATTCATATGCCCCAAGGTCCCAAAGAATTTCTCCTAGATTTTCTTCTAAAAACTTTATAGTTTTATCATATACCTTAATGTTCATAATATAGCTCAAATTACGTTTGTCTGTGGTGAGAGGTAGAGGTCCATTTTCACCATATACATCCAGTTATTTAATAGTGTTGCAAAGACTTTCTTTGTCCCATGAAATTGCTTCAACACCTTGGTTGAAAATCAATTCATTGTGTGTGTGTGTATATATATATTTCTGGCCTTTCTAGTCTGTTAAATTTATATCTTTGCTTGTGCAAATGCCACATTGTCTTGACTTAAGTGTTGAATCAGGCAGTGTAAGTTCTCTAAATTTGTCTTTCTTTTTCAATATTGTTTTGACTGTTCTATATCTTTGCTTTTCCATATAAATTCTAATAAGTTGTTTCTTGTCATTTGCTACAAAAACATCTGTTGAGATTGTAACTGGGATTACTTTAAAGTTGGAGAGAATTGGCATCTTAACAATATTGATTCTTTCAATTCATTAACATGGAATATCTCTTCATTTGTACAGTTTAAAAAATGCCTGTCAGTGTATTTTGTCATTTTCATGACAAATATTATTCATATTTTGTTAAACTTATTCCTAAGTATTTTTCACATTGAGGTATTAATGTAAAAGAGCACTTAAATTTGAATTTTTTAATTTTTTACTGCTAGTATATAGAAATACAATAGATTTTTGTATTTAGAGCTTGTGTCCTATGATCTTGCTAAATTAACTTATTAGGAGTTGCTTTGTAGGTTCCTTAGGATTTTCTACATAAAAAATCATATTGTCTGTAAAGAAAATTTTAATCCTTTTATTCATATTTTGATGCCTCTATTTTGTTGTTGTTGTTGTTCAATCTTATTTCATTATCTGGGATCTCCAGAACAACGCTGAACAGTAGTGGCTAGAGCCTTATCCCCATCTTAGGGGGAAGCATCTAACATTTTAGATTGGTTACATTTATGGTAGGGCTTAGTTTTTTATAGATACCCTGCAAGAAATTGAAGTAGTCATACTCTATTCCTAGTTTGCTGAGAATTTTTTATTATGCGTAGATGTTCAATTTTTTCAAATGCTGTTTGGATCTATGATTATATAAATTTTCTCCTTTATTCTATTAATATGGTGAATTACATTGTTTGGTTTTTCAAATATTAAACCAACTTTGCATTCCTGAGATGAACCCCAATTGGCCATGATGCATTACTTTTTTTACATGTTGCTAGCTTCAGTTTGTTAATATCTTATTAAGGAGTTTAGTATCTGTGTTTATAGAGGATATTGGCCTGTATAGTCCACTGAGGGTGCTATAACAAAAATATCATAGTCTGAGTGGCTTAAACAACAAACATTTATTTCTCATACTCCTGGAGACTGGAAAGTCCAAGATTATAGCACTGACAGATTTGTGTCTGGTGAGAGCCTACTTCCTTCTTCCTAGGTGGCAGCTGTCCTTTCTCTGTGTCCCCACATGATAGAAGAGAGCTTTGGGGGTCTTTTTACTGGTGACTAATTCCATTCATGAGAGTTCCATGCCCTTCCAAAGGCCCCACCTCCAAATCCCATCACATTTGGGGTTAGGATTTCAATGTTTGAATTTTGAGAGGACACAAACATTCAGTCTTTAAAGTCTGTAATGTTCTTTTTTTAATGTCTCTCAATTTTGGTATCAGGATTAGCTAGCCACATAAAATGAGCTAGGAGTGTTCTGTCTACCTCAGTTTTCTGAAAGAATTTGTATAAGATCAAACTATTTTTTCCTAAAATATTTAATGACATTTGAGTGCATCCATCAGAAACTGGAACTGGGGGATGTCTTGCAATTGTCACTCTCTTTAACAGAACTATTTAACTTTCTATATTTTTTGTGTGTCAATTGGTAAGTTGTGTTTTTCAAATGATTTGTCTATTTCACCTAGGTTGTGAAATTTGATAGTAATAATGTTGTTCATAACACCCTTTTACTAACTCTTTAATTTATAGCAGACATTGTGGGTAAGATATTGTAGAAACTCTGGATTCTATTATCTTCTGAAAAATGTTGAAATTTGTTATGGCTGTCAGGGTTAAGTTACTGGATAATCACTTTAAACTTGTAGAGGTTTGAGTTTGTACTTTCTTAAGGCATGTAATAATTGCTTTACCTTAGTTTTAGGGTAAATTCTTTGGTTCTGAGACACAGATATTATTCTGCTAACATGGTGAAACTCAAATCTGTAGCTAGGCCACAGCTGAAATCTCTACTCAGTTTTTCCAACCTCCTGGTTAGTGTTTCCACCAGGCTTCTTTTAAAAAAAAAATTATTTAATTTTTGGCTGCATTGGGTCTAAATTACAGTGTGAGGGCTCAGTAGTTGAGGCACACGGACTTAGTTGCTCCAAGGCATGTGTGACCTTAGTTCCCTGGCCAGGGATCAAACCCTTGTCCCCGACATTGAAAGGCAAACTCCTAACCACTGGACCACCAGGGAAGGCCTTCCACTGAGCTCCTTGATGTCACCCCCAGGCATGTACAATTCAAGGGTCAGTCAAAAATTTGAGGGCAGTTGACATGCAGATTTGGGGGCTCTCCTCTTCTCCCCTTTCCAGGATTTCTCTCCCAGGTTCCAGTTACTCTGGTAGACTTGAACTCCAACCTCTGACACCAAAGATCAGAAATACTTTGGTTTTCCACATGAGTCCTGGCTACCCCAGGCCATGCAGATAGGGGTACAGTGCACTCAGGGGAAGAGTCATATAAACATGAATCACCCAGTAGAGCTGTCTTCTTCCAAGGACCAATCTAGCTCCAGTTTCTGCCTGGTTTTGGCAGCCTTCCAATTCTTTCAAATACTTGTTTGTACATTCTATTCATACATTAAAACTACATTCTGTGAGAGAGTTAGTCCAACACAACTGCTCTGACATTACCAGCAGAGGAAATTAACCACTTAACTATTAAAGTTGGGGAAAGCGATGCCCAGAGAAGAATAGAAGAACTCTGAGCCAAGTCTCAGGTCAGGTTTGCTGGCTCCTCTTACTGTATCTTGGTGGTAGGTGACTTTTGATGCTTCAGAAGGAGCTATTGAATGAGATTCATGTAGCCTCAGGGAGCCTCACTTCAGGCTTCAGGTGGAGAGCAAAAAGGAACATGAGAAACTATGAGGTCAAGAAATTATGAGGCCACCAGAAAGCCAAGCATTGTGTCTTAGAAGCAGAGGCCCAGCCCACAGGCAGGCTCAGAGGACCAGAGCTTTCACAGCAGCTTCAAGTATCACCTGCACAGTTCTACCTCTGTAGTCCAGACCCCCTGGAATCTTAGACTCAATATGTCTAGAACCATTACGGTGCTCTCCATCCATGATCCATTTTCTCTTGTGTTCCCTAGCTCTGATCACAGCCCTACCACTGGGACTCCTCATTCCCAATACAGAGGGCCTGGGTTTGATCCCTGGTCAGGTACCTAGATCCCATGTGCCACAAGACCTCACACAGCCAAATAAATAAATACTTTTTTTTTTTTTAAAGGCCCTACCACCCATCTTCCTGAGTGTTCATCTTCCCAGAATATAAGAGCTAGTCCTGGACTCTGTCCTCATGCCTTATAGAGAGAGACTCATACAGATCCCACATCCTGTAAAACCCAGGAGTCTATCTCCTCCTTCTGGTCCCTGTTTTTGTTCAAGGTTTCTTCCCTTCTCCCTGGCTTGCTGCTGTGAAATCTGAACAGGCCCCAGCTCTGGTGAACTACGCTCACCCTCCCCTCGATTGCACTTTTTCCAGAATTTTTTTTTTTCCCCCTTAAGCCCTAAATAAGATCCTTCCCCTTCTTATCTACTTAGGGAACTCAGTCTGGTGGTGAAAACAGGCAGATTAACAACTGGCTATAATACAAAAGATAGATGTGAATAGTAATTGTGAACTTGGAGAGTATCACATCCCTTGTAAGGGCCACCTTCCCGTCTGCCTGAAGAGGACTTCTGAGGAGACACTAAGGAAGACAGAGGAGCATTCTCAAAACCCTCTGGGCTCCATTCCACTCCCACCCCACACCCCACCTATGCAAAATCAGGAGATCTAATATTTATTAAGGTTGGTAAAAAAAAAGTAACTGCATTTTCCAAATTGTGGTTTTGGACTGTGAATTTCAAATCATTATGACTAAGCTCAAACACATCTTTATTAATCAAAATAGGAACCATTACAATCAACATATTGCTGCCAATGTGAATAAGTTTGTTAATTCCTGTAGCATAAGAATCCACGCTTTAGGATTTGACGAACTCTTGGAAAGCATTTTCTGCCTTTTGCTGGTTGAGGAAGTTGTCGAGATGTTTGAAGAAGTGGTAGTTGGTTGGTGAGAGGCCAAGTGAATATGGCAGATGAGGCAAAACTTTGTAGCCCAATTCGTTCAACTTTTGAAGCATTGGTTGTGTGACTTGCAGTTGGGCTTTGTCATGGAGAAGAATTGGGCCCTTTTTGTTGACAATTGCCAGCCGCAGACATTGCAGTTTTTGATGCATCTCATTGATTTGCTGAGTATACTTCTCAGACGTAATGATTTCACTGGAATTCAGAAAGCTGTAGTGGATCTGACTGACAGTGACCATGAACCTTTTTTGGTACAAGTTTGGCTTTAGGAAGTGCTTTGGAGCTTCTCAGTTCAGCCACTGAACTAGTCATCACCAGTTATCATAAAATCCACTTTTCATCACAGGTCACAATCTGATAAAGAAATGGTTCATTTTTGTTGCATAGAGTAAGACGACACTTCAAAACAACTTTTTTGATTTTTGGTCAGCTCATGAGGCACCTACTTATCAAGCTTTTTCACTTTTCCAATTTGCTTCAAATGCTGCATGACCATAGAATGGGTGATGTTGAGTTCTTTGACAGTTTCTTCTGTAGTTGTAAGAGGATCAGCTTCAACGGCTGAGGATGGCTCTCAGTCGGTCGTTATCAATTTGCAACGGCTAGCCACTCTGCTCCTCATCTTCAAGGCTCCCATCTCCATTGCAAAACTTCTTGAACCACTGCTTTACTGTACGTTCATTATTAGTTCCTGGGCCAGATGCTTTGTTGATGTTGTGAGTTGTCTCTGTGGCTTTATGACCCATTTTGAATCTGAACAAGAAAATTGCTTGAATTTGCTTTTCACCTATAGTCTAAAATAAACAAAATAAACAGCAAGTAATGTCATTAGGAAAAAAATATATAAATTGAGAAATGGACACTAAAATTATGTATAACATAGCCATATTTATTTGAGAATATATTCCAATATCAAACAGCAAAGTTTAACAACACAAAACCTCAATTATGTTTGCACCAACCTTCAAAGGAGGGGAAAAAAGTTCCCCAAGCTCGCGTTTTCAGAAATGAGACTGAAGAACAAAAGGAGCAAAACAAAACAAAAAAAAATGTTAAATAAGGTGTTTAAACTTTTGCAATAACTTCTACTTTAAAATACAATCAATTTCTCAAAAATTGGGGGAGGAATTCCTCCCAATCACCGGCTCCAAGATTCCCATTTTAAAACTAAAGATGTGGAAGTCGCTCAGTCTTTGAGACCCGATGGACTATACAGTCCTTGGAATTCTCCAGGCCAGAATACTGGAGTGGGTAGCCTTTCCCTTGTCCAGGGGATCTTCCCAACCTAGGGATTGAACCCAGGTCTCCCACGTTGCAGGTGGATTCTTTACCAGCTGAGCCACCTGGGAAGCCCAAGAATACTGAAGTGGATAGCCTATCCCTTCTCCAGCGGATCTTCCCGACCCAGGAATCAAACTGGGGTCTCCAGCATTGCAGGCAGATTCTTTACCGACTGAGCTATCAGGGAAGCAAAACTAAAGGTAAAGATGGGCTTAATATTTTCAAACTTCAGAAAGTAAAAAGGGCAGACAATGAGACGTTGCCCAAAATAGAACTTCTCTGCACCCTCCATCGCTCCTCTTTAAGGAAGAAAATGATCATTATCATCCTAGACAGCTCACAGGGTTGCTGCTTGTTGCATATTAGACAACAAATGCGAAGGCCCTTTGAGAAATTCAGAGTGCTATGACACAAGGAATTACTATCCCAGACACATTTATGTTCATTTTGCCTTCCTTGCTTCAGTGCTCCCAGGCCAATTAATATTCCAGAGGCACAGAATAACTTGAAGAATTATAGGTAGGGACAGGCCCAGAAGGAGGAAATCTTTGAAATTCCCAGGAGACAATGGGAGTCATCACTATTTCTAGCGGGCAACAGGACCACACAGGGATCCTCCTAGCCTCATTTGACCACCCATGATGGCAAGTGCCAGGCAGACCATGAGCACTGGGGGGAGGGCTGACCCTGGGCCCTCACCTAGCCCCAGTATAGAGCCCACAGCAAGGACCCTAGGTGCAAATCAGAGGGAAGCGTCTTGGCTCCACTACCTCCCCACCGCGCCACGTTGGGAACTTCACACCTCTCCTCTGAGTTCAGTTTCTGACCCTGCTCTCCACTCCACCCTCTGTGCTGGAGTTGCAGGGAGGGTGAGATGAGCTCAGGGATGCAAAAGCCTCCTGGTAAACCACATGAACTGCATACATTTCCACTGCTGCTGTCATCGTCATGCATGCAGCCGGCATTTGGTGGAATAAGTCCATCTGTGCAAGCAAGGCCTTTGAAGGTATCCTAAGTCTGGCAGGCTTCAACCTAAGCCAGTTATGGAATGTGGTTTTCATCAGGAAGGCTGGCGGGAGACCAAACACCACATAGCCTGTGAAGCCTTAGGATGCAAACTCTGCCCCTGCCGGACAACCCTATACCAAACCATCCAGCCTCCTATCCTGGCCTTTTCAGGCCTCCGTTTCCACATGGCACTTACTTTTAGGGTGGCCTGTGGATGAATGCTTTCTTCTTGCTTTTTTAAAATTTATTTTTAATTGGAGGATAATTGCTTTACAATATTGTGTTGGTTTCTGCCATACACCAACATGAATCAGCCATGGGTACATATATGTCCCTTCCCGCTTGAACCTCCCTGTCACCTCCCACCACATCCTACCCCTCGAGGTTGTCACAGAGCACCGAACTTGAGCTCTCTGCATCATCCAGCCAGTCCCCACTGGCTATCTATTTTACATATGGTAATGTAGATGTTTCAATGCTGCTCTCTCCATTCATCCCACCCTCTCCTTCCCCAACTGTGTCCACAAATCTGTTCTCTATGTCCGTGTCTCCACTGCAGCCCTGCAAATGGGTTCATCAGTACCATCTTTCTTTCTTTAGCTGGGGACTCTTAGGAAAGGCAGTAGGATTCAGATTCCCAGCTGGAACCCCAGGCTGTCCCCTTAATTGATTTCCTTTGTTTGCTTTGAGTCCTCAAAAATGTGTCGACATCCGTTTGGAGCTGCCTTCCGCCCGGCACACGCTGGCCAACTTTCTTCAATTAATGAGCTGAGACTGGAATTGAGAGCCTCACTTTTCACAGCCGCAGCAGGGACTGACCCTGCTGTGGTGCTAAGATAAAAAATACACTGTCAGTGCTACATCTGTGGAATATAAGTTAATAAGAAGTGGACACGCCAGCTTGCATGGGCGATGTATCCTCATGGACGACTATTACTTTGGCTGTGGCTGGACTTCCTCCTTCCCTCACCTCTGAACTTGGCTTGCCGGCTGCCTGCGCCTTTGCTCAAGCCTGTCCCCCACCTAGCATGCCCTCTCTGTGAACTTTTGGCTCATCACAACTCAGCCAGCCTTCAGGGCCCAGTTTCTTGGATTTTTCATTCAACCGACTGATGTTTGCTGTATGCCTACTGTGTTCCAGATTCGTTTTTTAATAAAATTTTTATTGGAGTATAGTTGTTTTGTGATGTTGTATTAATTTCTGCTGTATAGCAAAGTGAATCAACCATACACATACACATATCCCCTTTTTTGGATTTCCTTCCCATTAGGGTCACCACGGAGCATTAAGTAGAGTTCCCTGTGGAACACAGTAGGTTCTCATTAGTTACCGACTTTACGTCTAATAGTGTATACATGCATGTCAGTCCAAATCTTTCAATTCATTTTCATATATTCATTCTAAAAACATTTCTTAGGTGAGTAAGATAAATGCTGCTCTTATCCTCATGGAGTCACAGACTTGGAAGAACACAGAAAATTTCAAGGGTGTGACATGGTGTGACACGGTAGGTGCAGGGCAGTAACAGACATCTGTGTGGGCTTTGGGTACCGGGAAGGGGCACTGACTTCTGGAGAAAGTGCTGCGATTTTAAAACTTTTTTGTAATAGCAAATTTCAAATTCAGACAAAATTGTATAATGGACCCCTATGGACCCTGTTCTAACACCTATCATCTCACAGCCAATCTTTTCACCTATATTCCTATCTATCTCCCTCAACGAAATCTTGTGCTGTTCTTATGCAAATCCCAGGCAGCACTGTATTTTATTCATGAATCCACAGCCCTTCTTATCTGCACACCTCATTGGCTTTAGGTTAGTATTATAAGCATCATGAGTAGGGAGCCATTGAGGTGTTGAAAGACTATTAACTGGTCTTGGCATTAAATAAACCTGAGTTCAAAACCTACCTCCCATATGCACACACTGTGTGATATCAGTCAAGTTACCTAAACTCTCTGGGTCTCACATTCTTCATCTACAAAATAAGGATGATATGACCTAGCTTCTAGTGTTGTTCTGAAAATTAAATGAGACGTAAAGTGCCTAACATGATACCAGACACACAGTAGGTGTTCTGTAAATATTTCTCTCCTTGTCTAGGTTTGCCCTGGATGAAAATGAAAGTAAAATAAAGTGACTGAGTAAGCTTGACAATGGCACTTCACTTCTGATGTTCTAAGATGCACTGGAAGCTGCCAGAGGGCGGACACCTGACCATACATGGTGCAGGTCCAGCCCAGACAGCTGCTATGAAAAGCACTTCTCTCTGATGTCAACCTCCCTCACCGACTCTTTCCATCACAAGGACCTTCCACCAGCTGCACTTCTACCACTGTGTGGTTCCACCCAAGACAGACATTGCATAGGTTTTGTGAAGTTCAAGTCAAGAAGTCAGCCATAACTTCTACCTCTCTTAACTTTGGGGAGAAGGGGGCATTCGGCCAAGGTGAATGTGTGCACTCAAACCAAACCCCCTAAGCTTGCTTTTAAAAACCTTGACCTGCTCTGCCAACTGTTGCAAGCACCAGATTCCTCTCTACTCTGGGTGGCAGCAGGCGATAAAGCCCCTAGAACTCAGACAAATGTGGCTGACGCCAGAGAGGAGTCAAGGGCCTGGCTGCGACGTCTGGGGCCAGCTCGGTCTTGGACCTCGCTGTGTGTTTACAAGTTTCTCTTTGACAATTCAGTTTTGAAGATGGGCTTCATTAAAGGGCAATTATAGGTTAAGTAACTTGTTGGCTCCCTGCCTAATGTGAAAAACTCGACTGTGACAATCAGATAATTTTGAGATTAAGCAAGACAGCAATTGCTACTGAAAGAAAAAGCTTAGCAAGAGGATAAAAGACTTTCCCCAGCCATGACCTCATCCCAGCTGCCCCGTCTGGGCAGGAAGTCTGAATCCAAGGAAGCAGCAGGCTCTGGGAACCTTTGGCATCAAGGGTGACCTCTTCTGGAAAAGGGGATTGCAGAAGGCAAGGCGCTTACCCATCCGGGTGGCGACATGCCCCCCTTCCTCCCGGGCTCAACTCTTCTAGAGGCTTCTCACTGGGTCCTGAGGGCCAGCCTACTGGTCTCTACCATGACCTCTGTACCTTACTCTTCCCCATCACACATTTTTGCCATATCGTTCAGTGTCCCAACTATATACCTAGAAGGCTGATTCCTCCCACTTTTCTTACTATCCGTGAAGCTTCCTGACCCAGAAAAGGATGACACACTTCAAAATTCCTAGCACACTTGGTATCGAATGGGAAATTTTCTGTTATATGTCAAAACCCCCACCCCAAAATATGGGCTATGCTCAAACAGGAATTTATTGACTCATGTAACTTTTGGGCCTTTTTGACAGGCCTAAAGATGACTGGCTTCAGGGATGGTTGGATCCAGAAGGTAAAGATGCTCAAAAGGAAATCCGGCTGTTGTTATCAAAATGGGGAATAGATACCAAGAAGACCAAAACCTAACATACTTCTGTTCTCTGTCATGCATGTAAATGTCAACTCCTTGAAAACTCTATCTCCAGAGGGGTTTTTAATTCCAAAAGGGCAGTGGTCCTGAGTGATCCCCAATCCCTACAAGGCATGAGCATCACCTGGCAACTCACTAGGAATCACTTGTTCTGAGTCCGCCCCATCCTGATGAATCAGAAACAATAGGTCAGGGGCCAGGAATCTGTGCTCTAACAAGGGCTCCAGGCACCTCTGATGCTCTAAAGTTTGAGGACTACTGCTGTAGGTCAAGGGCTGTATTTCACATTCCCTTATCGTTGGCATTTAATATTCACTATGTGAAGTAAAATAAATAAATGAACACATAGAGGGAGGCCCTGAGCTGTTCCTTTGAAGAAAGGCATTAATTACTCAAGGTTCACTTGGGTGCCTGCACAGAACTCTGGCCAATTTAGGCATACATTTAGTCTCCTTCCCCTATTCTATTGGCACATGGTAAGTGCTTGAGAAAAAAACACAAAACAGCTGTTTTGATTCCTATGTGCCAAGCACTGTGTTATGTTCCAGCCATGGGTGGTAACAAAACACAGACCAGGTCTCTGTCCTCTGCAGCCACAGGCTAGCAATCACGAAAAAGTCAGATGAATGAATGAAAACGGGGTACTCTGGGAAGTGCCCAAAATGAGAGGTGCTGATAGAATACCAGGGTGTATCAGGGGAGGGGAATCCGATCAAGGCAAGGAGGTGAGAAAGGCAGAAACCGGATTTGCTGGGAAACTCTGGAATCAAAGAATCAAAGGAGACCTGAGCTCCTGGCCTCAGGAAGACCATACCCAGGGCTGCCCCGAAGACCACAGCAGTCAGGGCTGGTGGACTCCTTGTTCTGGGCTCTGCCTTTAAAAGAACTCACTGTCAGTGTTGTTTTCTCTCCACTCAAGCATCAAATTCTAGAGAGGAAGAAACTGCTTGGCCCAACATAGCCAGTTGCCCCATGCCCGGGACTTACTCAGCCAATAGCTAGGTAGGCAGGAGAACACCCCAGACAAGGGTCCCGAGGCACCCTCGAAAGCCAGCATTGCAAAGTGGTTAGCTCATTCTGATTTTCATGAGACTTTTTCAGTTTTAGCATTGCAAGTCTCTTGTCCAGAAACCCCTCATTGTCTGGCTCAATTTGGCTCTACTTAAGCCCCTGAGGCCCCTTGGGATGGAGGCCACATGGGCCAAGGCCTCCCTGCCTCAGCTCCTGTGATCAGCGCCACCCTCACTCCACCCAGTTCACAGTCACATGGGCAGCAGGCCGGAGGGTAAGGAAAGATGATCCAGGGGTGGTCAGAGCCAGAACCTGTGCAGGCCTTGCCCAACTCATTGGACCTTCCTGGGCCTTTCTTTCTTTCTCAATGAGACTCTAAGGAGTCTGGACTCTGGAATCCTTGCTTCTCTGAAATGTTTGGGTGTGCGGACCTCTCTGCTCGACTCTGAGATGGGGCTGGGTCAGTACAGAAAAAAGAAAGGGTGGTTTCTGCTCACACTGATTTATAATCCAGTTACACATCATTCAGGTGATGAAAAAACAAAACAAGCCAAGCTGCTCACATTTCCTCATCCAAGTGCAGGACACAGACACCAGAGCCCGGGTAAGCCCCGGGAAACCACTGGGGGCTTCCTGGAGGAGGGGCTGAACTTAACTCATGTGCTGGGTAACAGTGTTGAGGCTCCCTGGGTCTCCCTGGCTTCTTCCCCCACATCATGCAAAATCTTGCTTCTTTAGCCTCAGAGAGCTGCAGATACTTTGTTAGAGGGTGCACTCAAATCTGGGTGGGCACGGGGACTGGATAGGGGCAGAGGGCAGTGAGTGTGATGCTGTGATTAAATTCACCTTCAAGGCTGGACCAAACTTGCTGAGGCTCAGACTCTGGGCAGTCGCCCCTCGGGTGGTATTTAAGAGGCGTTTGGGGTGTGGATCTGGGCTGTTGAGTGGGGGGCTACGGAGTACACCGTAGTCCAGTGCAGGGACAGGGAGGGAGGCTGGCATCTCTCATCAATTTGTTCATTCATCCAATCAATATCCAAACCTTTACTGAGCTCCTGCTCTGGGTCAAGGACTATTCAGGGCACTGGGATGGCAGAGACTCCATATGTTCTGCAGTCATTGCTGGGTATTTAGAGAATGTCTCCAACACCTCATTTTACAAATGGGAAAACTGAGGCCAGACCCAAGGCACACAGGGGGTCAATGGCCTGCCCAAGACATATCAGCAGTAGGCAGGTCCCCACCAGGAAAATGGGAATGACTCTGGGACGCTGGAGCCTTAAAGCACTTGAGCCTCAACATGTAGGACAGGGATGCAGGGGCAGGTACTACAGGTAAGGTGCAGCTTCTGGGGCTGGGAGGGGATGAAAATATCAGCACCAGCTGAAATTCAGACAATTAGCCACAGGGCAAGTTCAGCATCCCACCACCCCAGGACAGAGGCGCCCAGGAGTCTGGCTAGAAGCAGAACTGAGGTAAAGAGGGCTAAGCCCCAGCATTGTGATTTCCAGCCTTGGAGAGACTGAGGTGCTAGGCTTGGTCCTGAGTGACTCAGGTGGGGCTGCAGCATCATAAGAAGAATGACAAAAAGAAGCTTCCCAGGTACCTGGCATGCATTGTCTGGGTAAATACTAGCAACAAGTATATCCCCATATCACAGATGAGGAAACTGAGGCACAGGAAGCATAGGTTCTGGTCCAAGGCCACACACCTAGCACCTGGTCGAGCTGGACTTGAACAGAGGTAGTTGGATTCTAAAGCCCATGTCTGAATAGCATCCCCACCCCCTCCCTATGTTTTAACTTGTCTAGTACGCACATTTTCAAACATGTACAAAAGTAGAGAGAGCAATTATATTGATCCCAAGTGTACCCACCATCCAGTTTTAGTGTGGATCCACATTTTGTAATCTTATTTAGTCTATAGACCTATTATATTCAGGAGGGGGCTGGAATATTTTAAAGCATATTACGGACATCGTGTTTCAGCACTAAACACTTCAGTATGCTTATCTAACGGACAAGACTATTTTTCTTTCACATAACCATTATGCCATTGTTTCACCTATGAAAGTCAACATTGACCTCTGGAGGTCATCTATTGCAACCTTCTCCAATTAGCTCAAAGATGCCTTTTTTTTAAACATATGTTTTGGATGTGGACCTTTTTGAAAGTCTTTATTGAATTTATTACAATATTGCTCCTGTTTTTTTTTGTTTTTTTTTTTTTTTTAACATTTTTGGCATTTTTAGTCCCGATCTTAGCTCCCCGACCAGGGGTTATACCTGCACCCCTTGCATTGGAACGTGAAGTCTTAACCACTGGACTGCCAGGGAAATCCCCCAAATGAGCTTTTTTACAATTGATTTGTTCTAATCAGGACCAAACTAAGAGCTACCCAATGCATCTAGCTGCTTGCATCTATCAGATGCTAGTTTCCCCTCTCCCCACCCCAGCCAATGATGTGTCCTTCCTTTTACAGATGGGAAACTGAGGCAGGGTTCAAGGGGCAAGGCCAGGACCATAATGCAACTGACTCAGGTCCACAGGTCTCCCCACTGACAGTTTAGAACCCCTCTCATTTATTCTCTTCTATTTTTGAACCAGCAGAGAAGTTAGCAAGAACGGGCATCCTTAAGCACTGTGAGTTCTCAGGATATAATTCACTTTAATCTTTTAAGCATTTGACAGTATTTGCTCGAAAGAAGGAGCAACAAGTACATAATTATTGCACTAATTAAGCTGCCAAAAACACAAGCGTGCAGCAAGAGCACCTTTGAAACGGGGAGCCCACGACGCATTAGCATCTGCTGTAAGCTTATTAATCACCTAACAGGCAATTAGCAAGCTGTTACTGTTTGAGGCTGCTATGTAAATAAATTCTTGGGTTAATTTCTTCCTCTGATAATAAAGAAAACATTATGAAAATTAGCTAAGCGACAATGTAAATGATCTTCACTGTTAATTATATGACGGTGTTACATATGCAAGGACCCCAGTGCTGATAAGGCCCGGGCTCCCTCCCTCCTCATCGGCCACCCCCAGCCCCCACCTTGGCTCTGCCGCTTTAAAAATAAAAGTGTTGACACAGGTAATGGGGGCGGGGAGCCGTGGGGACTGAAGTCACAGCTGTTTGCTTGCAGCTTGCCCAGAGCAATTGCCAATGCTGCAAACCAGGACAGAGCTGTTTCCTCGCTGGGACTTGAGGAGGCCCTGGGCTGCCTGTGACCCCAGCTGGCAGCAGGGGAGCAGGGAAGAGGTAGAAGATGAGACCGGGGTCCTCCCCACCCCGGGGCTGCCTGGTCCCACAGGCTTCCCTGCAGTGTTGAGTTAAAGCTTCCTGGGCTCCTGCATTGACACAGAGAGGCAGTTCCTCTGTATGTGGCATCTGGTAGGCTGCGACCTCCTGGCTCATCCATCAGGCGTGAAGTGCAAGGCAGGTAAGAGCTCTGGCTTCAGAGTTCATATTAGGTCTCCACCACACAGGGGCTATGTGACCTTAGACAAATGATCAAAATTCCCTTGGCCTCAATTTCTTCATCTGCAAAATGGGGATGGTGGTAAAAGCACCTACAAAGAGTTGCTATGAACAGTGAAATGGGATCCTCGGAAAGTCCTTAGCATAGAGCCAGTCTGTGGTGGGTACTCAATCAGTTCTGTTCAGTTGCTCAGTCATGTCTGACTGTGACCCCATGGACTGCAGCACACCAGGCTTCCCTGTCCATCATCAACTCCCGGAATTTACTCAAACTCCTGTCCATCAAGTCAGTGATGCCATCCAACCAACTCATCCTTATTGTCCCCTTTTCCTCTTGCCTTCAATCTTTCCTAGTATCAGGGTCTTTTCAAATGACCCTTAAAAGTCAGTTATTCGCATCAGGTGGCCAAAGTATTGGAGTTTCAGCTTCGGCATCAGTCCTTCCAATGAATATTCAGGACTGATTTCCTTTAGGATGGACTGGTTGGATCTCCTTGCAGTCCAAGGGACTCTCAAGAGTCTTCTCCAGCACCACAGTTCAAAAGCATCAATTCTTCAGTGCTCAGCTTTCTTTATAGTTCAACTCTCACATCCATACATGACTACTGGAAAAACCATAGCTTTGACTAGACGGACCCTTGTTGGCACAATAATGTCTCTGCTTTTTACTATGCTGTCTAGGTTGGTCATAGCTTTTCTTCCAAGGAGCGAGTATCTTTTAATTTCATGGCTGCAGTCACCATCTGCAGTGATTTTGGAGCCCCCCAAAAAGTCTGTCACTGTTTCCATTGTTTCCCCATCTATTTGCCATGAAGTGATGAGACCGGATGCCATGATCTTAGTTTTCTGAATGTTGAGTTTTAAGCCAATTTTTTCACTCTCCTCTTTCACTTTCATCAAGAGGCTCTTTAGTTCTTATTCACTTAACAGATGGGAACCTTTATGGCAGAAAGCAAATACTCACTACATGTTCACTATTACCACCAGCACAGACCTGGTCACTGATTGTTTGCCAAGTGCCAGGAACCCAAGGGGAAAGGTGCAAACCTGCCACCCCAGAACTGAGACAGCCAGCAGATGGGTGTCAAAATAACCAGCCCACCAGGTCCCACAGGCCACGAGCTGGAGGATAGAAACAGACAAGAACTGACCTGAGGAGAGAGGGACGCAGCCAGTGTCTCATTTCCTGGGGGACTGGGTCTTGGATGTTGGTTCTAAACAAGTCCACTGGGACGTTGTGTAACTGCTTTGAAATCAGGTAGCAGTTTGTCTCCCTTTGAGAAAGCTCTCTGCTTGAGTCTTGCTTATAGGGTTTTGGGAATGGAGAGATGGATGGGACAGGCTCACACAAGGCCCGACACTGATGGATGCACCATAAGAATGGGTCCCTTAAATTATAAAAGAGATGCCCGCACAGAAGGCTTCTCACAAGGCTCAGCCCCTGAGAGCGTCAAGGTCCCCTGGGCAGAGGAGAGGGGCCTTGTCATACTGTTGACAGTTGCCCAGATGTCCGCATCTTGATGACCAGGTCCAGATGCCCGCTGCCTTACACCAGCCTTTCCCAAGATAGTCCTCTGAGATTGCCAAGGAAGAAAAAGGGCTTATGGTCCATTTAGGTAGGGAAGCACTTAGTCACAGGTTGCATTTACTGTGGGACTCTTCTGAAAATTTAAACGCTTATATGTCCAAATCACAAACAAAGTGTAATTTCTCCCACACTTGAAGAGCCCCTACAACCAATAAAAAGATCAACAACTCATTTTTTAAATGGATGAAGTTGTACTTTTTTATTCCCTAAAAATGCAACTACCCATGAGCCAGCAATTCCAATCCTAGCTACACACTTTAGTCTGGACATTTTTGCCCCTGTGCATCATGTCCCAGGATCACAGTTTCTGATTAAGAGCCTGGAAGTCCTCTGTTCCCCACTCTGCTCCTGGGGACTCAGGCAAAGGACAATCCAATCCTTTTATACCTTTAGATTTGTCCCATGTAATATATCAAACATATATCTATATGTCTAAATGCTAAGATGCCTTTGAATCACCAAGAGGGGTGTTGATATAACATGTATACATTTTCTACTCTTATTTGACTCTGGCCCCTTTTTTCAGGGGACACCTGTTGACCTCCTGACATTCCAAGGACACAGTTGGTAACTACAACACACCCCCTGCTACTGGAAGTCCCAGTTCTGTCCTCTGGGGTCACCCCGACGATCTTTACCCAATGACAACCTCCTTGTAAATGGAAGGCCTGGCTCATGGCCTTTACTTTTCTCTCCCACCCCTTTTTTTCCCCAGCTAAGGGTCTTCATCTTCTTCAATGAGGTCTTTGACAGGCTCCCCAGGCCCTTCACCAGCTCAGCCCCTCCCCTCTCTGTAGTCTGCCAACCCTGATATGTCCTCTAATCTGTGACACCTCGAAATAAACACATCTCAGAAAGCGGCCCACAAGCAGAGAGGACTGTCAGGTCATCAGTCCCCAGGCTCTGGGTGCATTGCCTCTGCCCAGGCTGTCCATGTAAGAGGCAGACTTCTCTGTGGGCAGCTGGATCACGCCACTGGCTTCTATTGATCTTGTGGTCAACAGAAGCCACCCCATCCCCCTTGTCACCCCAGCCCAGGCCTTTTACATAAGACGGCTGCAAGCCAACTTCCTGCATCCTGTACTTAGGCGACTGATTTTTCTGAACCTGAAATGGAAGGTGTTGCATTCATCCCTGTTATGCTCTGTCCTGCTAGAGTGGCCGCTGGCAAGGCCTACAGCATCGCATGAATCCTAAATTGGGCTGCACGGGCCAGTGGAAAAGATAGCCCTGGGGCTGGCTCTGCCACCCGCCAGTGGTGTGACTTTGATCAAGTCCCGTCTCGTCTGAGAGTGCGGAGTGGCTCTGAAACACCTGGGTCGTCACTGTCCCTTCCAGCTGTGTGCCCAGCCTCTTCCTGTGTCTGCCTCCATCCAGCTGCTTACACTCTCGTGTTGACAGTTTCAGGGCCCAGGAGAGAACTTGAAGGCCACCGGTGACCTCCCTCTCGGTCAAACGGAACAATCTGTCAACCCATCGGGGTTATGCCTGTTCCATGAGCCCTTTGCTGATTTATGATCCAGCCGAGGTTTGGGTCCATCTTCTGTTTATCACTCTGCCTTTTCTCCTGCACTGCTTCCTACATGTGGAAACACCCAGTGCAGTGTCTGATCTGAAGTCTAAGCAAAGTATGTATATGTTTGTTTCCTTTTCCTTCCATCTCAACCTTGCTATGACAACCGTCTTTGCTTCCTAAGTCCTGCCTTCTTTTATACTCGATAATATGGCTTTGAGAAATGAATGAGGGCTCTGTGGCAAACCTGTTTCTCCAGCTGATCACTAGGGGCTCACAGTTGTCCTAGGTGGTCCCCAGGGGCCTGACTCCATATTAACTCCCATTGATTTGGAACAAGGGAAAAAAATCATTGAACTTGTTTTGCCTTAGTCTTGGGTTAGGAAGTGGGTTTTAGTTCTACTCTCTGTGTTACTGTATCCTAATCCCACTGGAAGACCATTCTGAGCACCTCAGGAATCTTTTCTTGCAGAGACACAGGAACCCAGATCCAGGAGCAATGCCCTTTTTACAAAATAAAAATAAAATGGAAATGTATCCTCCGATACATTTATCTAACCACTGAACAAAAAATACTAATGTGACTAAAGAAAGAGATAAAAATACTAATCCTTAGCCATGAAAGGGAGAAAATTCTCTCACTGTTATTGGGATGATTAAATGCAGCAGTTGATGTGGTCTGTCCCAGCATGTTCTAGCTATTTCATCTTCTGCTTTTTCTCTTGTACGCCTGGGATATTGGCTCCAGTTATTCTGGTGTTAGGACTGGAGAGGGCCTAAAAGCTATACTAACTGATTCTCTTTTTACTGAGACCCTGGCAGACAGGCTAGTGGCAGAATCTCCTACCCAGAAACTTTGCATATTCATAAGGTGATAATAAGAGCTAACATGCATTGAGGGCTGACTACATTTAAGCACATAACTCTACAATAACCTTATGAGGTTATTTTATAGTAATTATTTTAAAAATTATTATCTTCCCAGCTTTGCAAAGGAGGAAAGAGAGAAACAGAGAGGTTAAGAGACTTGCTTAAGCTCACACAACTAGACATGGCAGGGCATGGTTTAGAAGCCTGTAGGCTGGCCTATGCTCTGACCATCACACACAGTAACCTCTTTCACAAACTCCAAACTGTAAACCCTCCAGGACCCAAGGGGTCAAAGCAAGGCCTGGGAAAGAGCAACTGGATTCTCCTGCTATCATAAATGTGTGAATCAGTGTGTTAAGCGCATCCCCAGAGTTGTGCAACCATCGCCTCTCTCCAATCCCAGAACATTTTCATCAGCTCCAAAGGAAACCCCAATTAAGCAGTCCCTCCCCATTTCCTCCCCCATCCCCCCCGCCCAGTCTCTGGCAATCACTTTCTGTCTCTACAGCCTTGCCTTTTTTGGACAGTTCATCTAGATGGAATTATACAGTATATGACCCTTTGTGCCTGGCTTCTTTCACTTAGCATCTGGTTTCTGAGGTTCATCCATGATGTAGCATATGTCTGCTTCATTCCTTTTTATGGCCTCAGCAGCATAATATTCCTCAGCAGCACTTCCTAATCAACATGGAAGTCAAGGGTCCATTCCACCTTTGAGCAGAGACTTCTCAGGAGACAGGCAGGTGGCCACAGTTGCACGTGAAAGGAAAAGGGAAACAGAAAAAAGATAAAAAAAGAAGAAGGCGAGGGGGGAGAAAGGGTGGGGGAAAGGGAGAGAGACCACATTTGAACAAGGATGACTACAAGGAGCAGGGCTCAAGCAGATGCAGCTTTCAAGTCAGGAGGGTGAGTTTTGGTGACACTCAAGTGTCAGGAAATAGTAGACACCAGAGTTAGGTGGCCTGGCTGGGGACAAGGTGTCAGAAATCACACAGTTAGTCCTGTACTTCCCCGTCCACCTGCTTTTCTCACCCCCTTCCCTCCCTCTTTCACACAAGTTCTTAGGCGTGGCTGGCGCCCTGCAGGCCTGTGAAGGCAGTGGAAGTCCCCTGGTCCTCTGACTCTGCCCCCAGATTTGGAGCAACCTTTTTCCTTCTCTCTGTGGGGGGAAGCAGGGTGCAGTTCAGGGTCACTGCAGGACTGCCTACAGTTCCTCTACAGGAATCAGAGATGCTGAGACCCCCATGAGTTAGCTGCAGGCCAGGGCTGTGTTCCCACCCTCGGGACCGAGGAAACGGACCAGAGCAGGTGTGCCTCCCACGTTAGGCAGGGAGATGGGGTTGGGGGTGGGGAGTGCAGCCTCCCTCACTGCAGGACACAGGACAGGGCTTCCCTGGAAGGGCTCAGTCAATAACAGACCCTAGCTCTCCCCTGAGCTCAGAGAGTCACACTGGGTTTGGCTTCTGCTGAGCCAGGGAGCCAGACCAACAGAAATATTGACTAATGTCAGGTTTAAAGACTTTTGATGTCCCAGGTTTGTTTTAGCTTAACAGTTCAGGGAATTAGAGATTCCCTTCCGATTCAAACTGGTTTGCTAAGGGTCTTTCATTTCCCCTCTCTGCTTTGTTTTGAACATAGCTTTGAAAAGTGGCTCGTAAGAGAAATTCATATTTGGCTTTGGTTCAAAGATCAACAAGTAGGTGCAGTTAGTTCTGGTCTGGGCTTGAAGCTTTGGTTCAGAGACAGGGCAACGCCACCCTTCACACAGCCGGGGAAGGACCCAGTCACCACTGCCTGTTCTCAGTCACCCCAACTGCAGGTTGACCTCCCCACTCTCCACTTCATGCTCCATGTAGTCCAGGAGCCCCAGCCCTCAAACCCCAGTGAGTCTCTGGAGGGCAACACTTTGATTGATTTTGAAACTCTGACAGTAAAACGGTTAATAAAAACCTGATAGATCTGTACAGAGGTGCTTTCCACATGGTGCGGGCCCTGCTTAAATGAGTGCTATTCCCCATGGCTGGGGACCTGAAACAAAGGACGGGGTGTGTCAGCACTGCCAGGCGCCGGTAGGGACCCCCGACTTCCCCTGTCTGCTTTGGTCTCCAGTGAAGACGGAAATGTCTGTCTCTGGTGACCTTGCTTCCTCTTTCTCTGAGGCAACGGATCTCAAAGTGGGGTTCCCAAACCAGCCACAGTATCACCACCTAAGAATCTGTTAGAAATGCAAATTCTCAAACTCTGTCCCTCCTTGGGGACCCCCAAACTCTGGTGGGTCAGGGAGTGAGTCCAGCTCTTGTTTTAATCTCCTCCAGGAGATTCCACTGTAGTCCCCAGTCTGAGAACATCAGCTCTGCAAAACACCACCTCTCTGGCCCCTCCAGTCTTCAGACACCCTAGGTTTTCAAACCTTATATTTCCTATCGAGAAACATCTAACAAATTCAGGAAACACCAGGTCTGAAAGTCTCATCCTCTGTGGACAGGGCTTTACCCTTGGACAGAGGGCAGAACCCTGCTTCTCCAGCCCTGGACACTGATGTCCCTGCTGACTGATGTGTCCTTTTCTGGGGTGGGGTGGGTGAAGGAGCACTTGTGGCCCCAACTCTTCCTGCTGGTTTGGAGAATCAGAATGAGAGGGGTAGAGAAGCATGGAGGTTAGGGGCATGTGTTTGGGAGTCAACACACCTGGGTTCAGGTGCCAGCTGGGCCCAGTGCTGGCTGTGTGACCTTGGGCAAGTCGTCTCATCTCTCTATACCCTTTAGTTCCTGCATGTGAAAACTGGGGATGGTGATAGGATCTATCTCCTAGGGCTGTAGTGAGGATGAAATCATCAGCGTGTGCACAAGTTCTTAGGACAGGGCCCTGCCCCTCTCCCAGGCACCACCCCGGGATGGTCTCATCCACCTCCCTTGGCCCAGGGCTCTGTGCTTCTATAGATGCCCCCATCCCAGTGCTCCTGTCCTTGGAGAAGCAGGAAACCCAAGGCAGAGGCTTGAGGATGGTGACGTGGCTCTGTCGCTGCCACTTTTGCCCTGAATGGGATAGCAGATCCTGGCAGTTACTGGTCCCCTGTGGGACCATCATGATTACCAGGGACAGTGGCCCCAGGGAGCTGGCCTGCTCCCCAGAGGAGAGAGCAGAGGGCAGTGGAGAAGCAAGAAAGGACAGCAAGAGGGAGAGAGAGGAAAATAGATGGAAAGAAAGAGAAGGGCCATGAGAGAAAGAAAAGAGGGGGAGAGCGGGGGAAGAAAGATGGGCAAAGACAGGAGAAGTGGGAAAAGGAGCCATAATTGGGAAGTAACCAGAAGGTGACTCTGGACAAGGCTGAATGCAGCCCACCCAAGTGTTTTCTTTAGTCCAATCAGGTTTTGTTTCTTTCATTCAAACTCTGTGTCTTCAGATGAGAATGTGCCCTCCTGTAGGCCACAGCCCTGACCCCTCCCTCCTGTCCTGCCTGTGAGCCCCTGCAGGCCCTGGACTTTAACTCATATTCTAGAGGAACCAGTGGCCTCAGGCAGCCCACTGGTCTCTGGGAAAATCATTCAGGATGCAAGCATTTGGTCACGCCCAAGCAAATGTCCACTGAGGTCAGCAACTTCTAGCTCAGCATGCGGTCCCAGTCTGGGCTGTTTCTGCTTTTTGAGGCGAGGCCTCTGGGGAAAAGAGGTCTGCAGAGAATGGAGGAAGGAGTGAGCCTGTCAGGGGGTGGGGAGAGCCAGGAGGCCTGATGAGCCCCCTCCCCAGGGGAATGAACCTAGAGGCCAGCAGGGATTTCAGGCTGGAGTCAGGGGCACTAAGATTTCTGGGATCCTCTCCCCATGGAGTCCCTGCTCCCAGTTATGGATGACAAAATAATCAATCAGAACAAAAGCTGATCTCTCAAGAAGACATACAAATGTCCAACACGCACACGCAAAGATCCTCCGCATCACTAGCAACAAGGAAATGCAAATCAAAACCACATGCAATGCCACTTTACCACTTCATACCAAAATGAAAAAAAGGTAAAATAACCAGTGCTGGAGAGAATATGGAGAATATGAAGAAACTGGAACCGTGTACGCTGTCGGTGGGGATGTGAAATGAGTACAGCTGTTGTGGAGACAGTCTGGCAGCTCCTCTAAAGGTGAAACAGAATGATTCAGTAACTCCAGGTGTATCCTCAAAGGGATGAAAGCAGGGACTGGAACAGATACTTGCACACCTGTGTTCACAGCAGCATTGCTCACAGTCACCAAAAGGTAGAAACAACCCAAGGGCGTCTCCATGATGAATGGATGCACAAAGTGTGGGCCATTCACACGGTGGGTCATTACTCAGCCTTAAAAAGGAAGAGAATTCTGACAGGCTGCAACGTGGATGAACACTGGGGACCCTATGCTCAGTGAAAAAACCTAGTCACAGAAGGGCAAACACTATCTGATGCCATTCACATGAGGTTCCTAGAGGAATCAGATTCACAGGGACGGGTAGTAAGACAGTGAGTGCCAGGTGCTGCGGGAGGGGGCTGGGGAGTTCGTATTTAATGGGGACAGTGTCAGTTTGGGCAGATGGACACGTTCTAGGGGTGGGTGGTGGGGAAGGTAACACACCATGTGAATGTGCTTCATGCCACTGAGCTGCGTGCACTTAAAAATGGTTAAGATGGTGAATTTTATGTTATTTTTTTATTATAATTTTAAAAACTTTTAATCAAATGCACTGCAATAAAACTTTAAAAGCTGCATAGAATTCTATATACACATGTATGTGCACACATGCGTGTAAAACTGAACTGTGATAAGCTCTGTGGACGCATCGGTATCCATTTTCTAGTTTCATGTTGCCCTACATATATTTTTAAAATTGAAGCATAGTTGATTATAAATCAACTATGCTGTTTAGTTTGAGGTGTAATACTGTCTTACATTTATGCAAAATATCAGGGAACTGGGAGAAGGAACTCAAAACCTACCTGCACAATTTCTTGTGAATCAATAACTATTCCAAAATAAAATGTAAAAAAAAACTCAACATGAATGAGTGATCTAAATGTAAACTAAAAAACCATGCAGGTTTTAGAAGAAAATACAGGAGAAAGAAGAAACTGATGTTAGACAAAGAAATCTTAGAAATAACATCAAAAGCGCACACAAAAAAGGGTATAACAATGGGACAAGATATAACAATATAACAAGGATATAACAAGAACGAAGGACCAGCTACAGACCTAGAGAAGGAATTTGCTAATCATATCTAACAAAGGGCTTTGTGCCAGGACCATATAAAAAGTTGTCATAACTCAACAATACAAAAACAAGCCACCTGATTTTTTTAAGTGTAAAAAAAAAAAAGAAAGAAAAACACCCCACTTCACCAAAGAGGATGTTGGTTTCATGGCTCCTAAAGGCACAAGAAGTTGATCAACATCATGAACCATTCTAGAAATGCAATCAAACTCATGATAAGACACTGGCTAAAATAAAATATTCTGACAACGGCAAGTACTGACAGGGATGAGAGATGGCAGGAGCTCTGAAAGAGAGCTGGCGGGACAACAGCCACTCTGGGACGCAGACGGCAGCGCCTCAGAAAGGGGGACAGACGCTTGACATGTGACGCGTCAATCCCTCCGCGATATTTACCCTCAAGAAGTGAAAGTTCAGCTCCATACAACAGTTTCTACCAGAAGGCTCAGAACAGCTCCACAAATATTCGCCCCAAACGAGATACAACACCAATATCTTTCAACACTGTCAATGGACAGTCGGTGGTACATCCACAGGAACGCCACTCATGATAGAAAGGGAGCAGGCACTGGCATCACAGAGCTCGGATGAATTGCAGAGGAATCAAAGTTCATGCACTGTACTACTCCATTCACAGGAGATTCTCCAAGAGACAGAACCCTGACTTTGCAAGGAGAACAGATGGCGGTTGCCGGGGTTAGGGCCTGGAGCGGGCACCCAGGGAGGTAGAGGGCAATGGAATGGTTCTGAGCCTGATGGTGGTGTCTGGAAGAGTATGAAGAGGAGAAACAGCTCATAGATCACACAAATGCAGAGCCAAGCCTCCAGTAAGCTAGATGAGGTCTGGAAACTGGACCACCTTTAGCTTGTGTGATGCCAAAACATAAGAAAACCAAAATACTGGCCACAGTACCTCTCTTGATGTTGCAGTCTGTGTCCGGTGGCATCTCTTCCAGCAGACTCCCATGGTCCGGCACACTGGTGAGGATGAAGAGCACTGTTAGGGTGTGGGCTCGCCAGGAGAACGTGCCGGTGTCTGCAGGCATCCTAGACTTGCCACTCCAGGCTGTGGCAGCCTGAGTCTACCATCTGGCCACTCCTCCAGGGAGGCCTTGCCCACAAGCACAGGAGACCATGGCTTTGGCCCCTCAGCACCCTTGGATTCAGCCCCCTGCATGGTGCCTGGTCCTAGCCCCTCTGCCCTGCCCCTTGACCCCACACACCAAGTCACCGCAAGACCACTGCAAAAAGGATGCTGGGAGTGAGTCTTGGTGCTTGTTCTGCAGAGTCTCCCACAATCAAGTACTTTGTATTCTTTTTTTTTTTTTTAACTGTTTATTTGGGCTTTTTGGTCTAACCATGGTGACATGTAGGATGTTAATTTCCCAACCAGGAATGGAACCTATGCCCCCTGCATTGGAAGCTCAGAGCCTTAACCACTGGACTGCCCAGGAAGCCCTTCAAGTATTTTTTGAAGTATATACACATTTAGACATGATGCTGTTGGACACTTAATAGATTTCATTATGGTGTAAACATAACTTTTGTGTGCACTGCCAGGAAACTGAAAACTCACATGACTCCCTTTACTGTGATATTTGTCTTATGGCAAGGGTCTGGAAACAAGGGCTTGATATCTCCAAGATGTGCCTGTATAAGCAAGTGTATTAAATAAACAATAGTACAGGTGTTGGTAGGCGCTCAAGTTCTTCAGTCATGTCCGACTCTTCAGTCATGTGACCCCAAGGACTGTAGCCCACCAGGCTCCTCTGTCCAAGGGATTCTCCAGGCAAGAATACTGGAATGAGTTGCTATTCCCTTCTCCAAGGGTTCTTCCCAACCCAGGGATTGAACCCACTTCTCTTACATCTCTTTGCATTGGCAGGCAGATTCTTTACCGCTGAGCCACCTGGGATAAAGCTAAAAATGGTGATGGAGTACAAAAGACTGAAGTTTGGGAAAGCCTGTGTTGTCCCAGACACAGGCAGAACCCCACCTGGACTGCGGACTGTTCTGATGCCATTCTGCAGCACGTAACACAGGCTCAGCCCGGGAGAGGTGGCAAAGGCTGGCGCTGAGAACATGTGCAGAGGACACAGTGTGCCCAGGCTCATCCAGGACAGAGGAGATGCTCAGGGTGCCTGGGTTCTGGGGCTCATGTACACATCTTTCCACCTGCAGCCTTTACCCTAGTAACCCTCCCCTCTGAGGGGTTTATCTTGGGAAATCTGCTTTCCTGGGGGAGCTTATGACCCTGCTCTCCAAAAACAACTGGAGACAGTGGAGCTGCAAGTGAAAGAGGTTTCATTGATGTGCTACCTCTGGATGATTCCCTCCCTAGGAGTTGGGAGGTGCCATAGCTGGTGGGGGGCAGGTGTGGAGCTGAAGCCCTTAAATCCCTCAGAGGCTCACTCTCCTCCTGCCTCAAAAGAGTGTCACCTTGCACCATCTCACTCCTCACTCCTTCTGCACTGGGTGAGGAGTGAGATGATGCAGGGAGGGTGGTGGGAAGTCCATGGCACCGTAGAAAGGGTCTGACTTGCTCCCTTTCCCCGGCTGTCTGAAGGTCAGCCCTGACTCCTCCAACCCGCCAACCAGGGCTCCCAGGAAAGCCCAGAGAAGGGGACCAGTGGATGAGGAAACAGCCCCTGCAGCATCTCTCAGCAAGCTCAACACTGCAAAGGTAGGCTGCCCACCACGCAGCTCCCAGCTTTGTCAGGGAAATTACTCTGGCCCAGCGTCATTTTTTATGTGCCTGTTCAATAAAATAATTATTGATGGCCTCATCCATTTAAGTCACAATCAAAATAGCGGCCAGGATGAGGCAGCCCTATATTATATCACCAGAGCGAGAACTATTTTCTATCAATTTGCAAATACATTCACATTTAGGTGAAAAATTATGCCATCTAAGATCAAATATATCAGAGGCTGGGAGCCAGGAGGGAGCGGGCTGGGGTCTGAGGGCTTCTTCATTATTCATTAGTGAAGCCTGTGGGAGAGCAAAAGAACAGCCGTCTGCCTGCTAGTGGGCATCAGTGGAGGGTGATGAAGCACTGCTGGTGCCCAGTGGTCTCGAGGGATGCTGACCCATCCAGGAGCCAGGTGGACCAAGGACATTCCAAGGAAGGAAGAATGAATATGTGTGAGTTAAACAGGGGATAGGCCCCCAGCTCCCCAGGTGTTAGCCATGTGCCAATTCTGGAGCAATTGTCAGCATCCAAGGTGGTGGCACAGATGGGGAAAGAGCCCAAAGGTGGAACCTGAGCCACAGTAAAAAGTAAGAGGGAGAGAGAAAAAAAGAACACGCACCAAATGCTGCCATGTGCCAGGCACTGTGCTGGGTTCTTGGCATTAACCATCTCTTTGAATCCTCCAACCCATGAGGCAGGCAGCAGTATCCCCACTGCTGAGTGGAGGATGGGAGGCTCAGAGAGGGACATTCACTCCTCCAAAGGTACACAGCTTGTAAGGGACAAAACCCAACTTTCACCCTAAATCTGCTGCAAGTGAAAGAGGTTTCACTTGTTGTGTTATGGAACCCAAGTTGTATTGTGGAACATGGCCTCATTCAGTACCTTATTGGTATGTGTGTTGGGTGTACAGAATTGAGATTGTCTGTCTGCTTATTAGGGGATTTTGTTTGTGTTTTGGAAGGAATGTGTTAGACCAAGGAACCAGCACTACTTTTTTTGAGAACTGGAAAATTGGAAGAAATAATGGATAGGTAGATTTGTAGCTGCTGCAGGGTGGGGGAGGGGGCTGTTGGGAGGAATGGGGAGTGACTACTAATAGGTATAGGCTTCTTTGGTGGGGGTAATGGAAATGTTCTACAACTGATGATGCTGATGGTTGCAAATGTTTGTGAATATGCTAAAACCATTGAATTGTACTCTTTAAATGGGTAAATTGTAATAACATGTGAACGATATCTCACTAAAACTGTTAAAAACAAACAACAGCCATGTTTATTTCTTAGACACCAAGGCCTCTGATACCTTGCTTGCCCTTCCTGATGGCAACCTTTAACCAGCCCTTTAACCCAGTGATCCTCAATATTTTTGGCACCAGAGACTGGTTTCGTGGAAGACAGTTTTTCCACAGACGGGAGTCCAGGTGGGGGTGGGGGGCCATGCGAGCGATGGGGGATGGATGTAAATACAGATGAAGCTTGGCTTACCCAAAGCTCACCTCTGGCTGTGCAGCCAAATTCTTAACGGGCCACAGGCTGGTACCAGTCCATGGCCGGGGGTGTTGGGGCCCCCTGCTTTCATCCTTGCACACAGATCTGTCACCTAGTTTCCCACTCTTCAACTACCCACCTTCTGCTGCATACAGCTGTTTCTGCTTACCCCGCCCTGGGCTCCCCACCCAGGGTGCCCTGTTTTCCTGATCCATATCACTGGTCTCATCAGTCACCTGAGCTGAAGCCTCCCACAGCTGGAGCCAGTAGGAGGCCCGCTCCGCTAGGGCCTGAGAGTCCTCCCTGGGGCAATCTCCTCTGTCTGAAATCAGGGTCACTCCAATGGCCAGGGCCACGGACACCGGCCTGCTCACCCCTGGCTGGTTGTGCAGATGTCACAGTGGACCAGTCTAGAATGTGACTGTGAGACAGAGGACTGGGCTTAAGTCCTGGCTCTGCCTCTTATTAGCTGTTCTAAGCTCAGTTGTGGCCCCCATCCCAAATTCTCATGTTAACGTCCTAAGAATGTGGCTGTATTTGGAGATAGGGTGTTTAAAAAGGTAATTAAGGTAAAATGAGATCATTAGAGTGAGCCTTCATCCGATAGGAGAAGTGTCCTAATAGCAAGAGGAAATTAGGACACAGGCATGAAGGGAAGATTTCATGAAAACACCGGAGAAGACAGCCATCTGCAAGCCATCAAGGGAAAGGTCTCAGAAGAAATAGCCTTGGGACTTCTGTGGTGGTCCAGTGGCTAAGAATTCACATTCCCAATGCAGGGGGCCTGGGTTCTATTCCTGGTCAAAGAACTAGATCCCGCATTCTGCAACTAAGAAATTAGCATGCTGCAACCAATGATCCTACGTGCAGCAACAAATATCAAAGATTCTGTGTGCCTCAACTAAGACCCAGTGCAGCCAAATTTAAAAAAAAAAAAAAATTTTTTTTTTTTTTTAAATAAGAAACAGTCTTGCTGAAACCTTGAGTCAGACTTCTAGCCCCAGAGCTGTAATAATTTCTTTTGGGTAAGCCATCACGTTGTGGTACTTTGTTATGGCAGCCAGAGCAAACTCATACACTAGTTATGTGACCTTAGGCAAGTCATTTCACTTCTCTGTGCCTCAGTTTCCTTTTCTGTCAAAGGGAGATAATACTAGTACCTACTTCCTAGACTTGCTGTGAAAATTAAATGAACTAGACAAGTAAGGGTCTAGACAGTGTCTAGCACATAGTAAGTACTCTATGTGTTACTGATTATTATTTAGGGACACAGCTACATATTTTCCAGGGTCAACAACCATAATCAAAAGTCAGAGTTTTACTTTAATAGTCACTCCTTTAGATTCACAGAGGTATGCCAAGATATATGGCAAAATTTTAGGATATTTTGCTGCCTTATTTGACAAAGGAAAAGCTGGACACAATCTCTCAGCAGGGATCAAATAACATCAGAACATTATACAATGGACTCAATGCAGCCATTGACCAAAAAAGTCTGTTCTGAATGCTAGAAACTCAGACACATGAGGATTGCAATGCTTAGCACAATGGGTATTAGACAATTCTCTTTGTGTAAGTAATTAAGTATGATATATTATGCACTGATAGAAATATTGAGGGTGGTATGCATACTTTTTTTTTTTTTTTTTGCAGAATAGCCTGTTGACAGAGGTTATCTATCTAGGAGAGAGACTAGAGTAGCAGCAAGGAGATTTTTTTTTATTTTATACCATTTTGAAATGAATGACTTCCTTTTTAAAAAAAGTAATGTCACAGGATTATTTGGGTAGTGGATCGTGGGTCATTTGGCTTTCTAGCCTTTATTTTTCCTTGTTAAACAACACAACAACCAAGGCCTTAACAGGAAGCTCTTATAAAATGGCCCTCTGACTCCAGAGGTACCGCCCTATCCAAGCCCAGGCATGGATTTGCTCATTACTGTTCCCTGCTCTGAAAAGGTCAAAAGCCTGGGTTCCAACACCTATTCTGCCACAGGAGGGCTAAGTGCTTAAACTCCCAGGGCCTCAGCCCCCTCATCTGTAAAACAACATGTACCCTGACTGCCCTCCCTTGCAGGTCATTGGCAGGATCCAAGTCTCCATGGGAACTCAGCTGTCCCTGCTTTGCGTTCCTCCCCTAGGGTCAGTTCCAGAGCTTTTAAGATGCCAAGGAAAACTGCAGGGTCCCAAAACCCCAGAGATGAAGCCCTCTGGGCACCCTCTGCTTATAAGACTGTCACACCACTAACCTCCTGTCACTGGGGCACTCAAGCAGCTGCAAAGTGCCTGCTGGGTACAAAGCAGAGCTGTGGGCTCAAAGGGGACGTGAGCTGAGACACTGACCCTGGCTCAGGGGGCTCCCAGCCTGGGCACAGAACAGCTCCAGGGCAGAACTAAGCAAGGATGCAGAGAAACAGGGACAGGCTCCTTCCGGCTGAACGATACATCCAAGAGAAGCTCTTTGAAGTGATGAAAGAGGGTCCTATTTGCTCCTACAAAGATGTGGGGGAGGGTATTTCAGAAGAAGAAAGCCCGAGAAGAGGTTCAGGTTGGCAGAAAGAGGGAGAAAGAGCCTCCTCTAAGGTTCTTGGGAGGTTGGGGCAGAAACTGATCCAAACAATAGCGCCCACTGCCCAGGCAATATTCCAGACCATACTGGGTGCCACTAGTCTCCACGTCTCAGCACACTCCTGGGACAAGCTTCCAGTGCCTAGTTCTGTCCCACTGGGCCCTTGGCTGGGAGTCCCAGGGGCCCCTTTTCTAGGCTTCTGCCCCCTTATATTTGAGGCAGCACCCTTTTCCCGTCAGGGGACTCACACACACTCAAAGTCCACTACGCCTCTCATGATTGCCCCCTTTTAGGGCAGGCATGTCTGGAGGCTTGCTCATTGTCCCAGCCCACTTGGGCCAAAGCCTGGTGTCCTCCAGCCTTATCTACCAGACGAGACCTGGCCTGTGATGGAGAAGCCAGTCACAGGAAGCCGGGAGCGGCAGGCACCACCTCACAGGCCCTGGGTCCAGGAAGGGAGGACCTAACCAGCATCACATGGCTGGTCAGTGGACAAACCACGTCTGGTCTCTGTGCTCCTAATCTACTGGAGAAGGGTGCGTTAGTTTCCTCCAGCCTCCCAAAGACAGCCTCTCCTGCCCTCAACGCCCTAAACCCCCACTATTAGCGACTCTCTTTTAGAGATGAGCAGTGACAGCCCCTACGGAAATGGAATTAGGAGGACCGAGTGAGGAGGAGCAGGGCCTGGCAGGCATTATTGCCTTGCACCTCTGCGGGGTAGCAACACTCTTGCAAACCCATCCAGCAGCTGTTTGTGGAGCACTTTCCTACCATTAGCTCCTGCTTTCAGGAGCTGGGCAAATGCCAGCTGGGTTTGGGTGGGAGGGAGGTTGGGATCGGAAGCCTGGCCCCACAAGTGCAGAGAGCCACCAGCAGGCTGGGAAGAACAGCAGGAAAGAGGGAGCAGCTTGGGAGCTGAGGGCGATGGCTTCCCCCTAAATGTCCCAAACTTGCACGGCTGACTAAAGATGAGAATGATGCTGGGGCGAAGCCTCTTGGCCTCTGTAGGATCAGTGGTTGAGTACCAGGGTGGCTCGGGCAGGGAGGCCTTCCCAGCTCTGAATCAGATTCCAATTCCAGAGTCTCCATGCAGAGGGGTGAGCCCCAGCCAGCCAGAAGGGCCAACCCCAGCTGCACTCAGAGGGCTCACGGGTACAGAAACAGTTCCCTGAAGTCAGAAGATCCCAAGAGGGCTACAGGTGCAGGATGTAAATCTAGTGACTGAACAAACACTAGTCTGCACGGAGCCGAGGTGGGGCTGGAACCTGTAGCAAAAGGCACTGCTGAATCAATAAACTCGGGCTGTCTGTAGCTGCCTGGGGGTTCAGTCTTCGGCCCTCCAGACACGGCGGATGGGGGTGTGGTGAAGGTGCAGTGCAACTGTGGGGTGTTCCTCAGACCACACGGGGCAGTGATGGGAAGAGAGGGAGAGTGAGGGGACCCACCTCCCCAGAAGGGTGAGGGACCCCAGGTAAGTCCCAACAACACCTGCTCCAGGCTGACCCTCTCCAGTGGGCCTGGGATAAAGTGACTGAGCAAAGGCAAGTTTGTAAAGGGAGGCCGGTCTGCCCAGCGGGGGCCCATGTCCTTTAAGAGAAGGACCCCGAGCAGGAGGAGCCACAGCGCAGAGAGTGTGAGGCAGCAGGAGGCCCAGCCTGGAGCGGGAGGAGGACCAGGAGGAGGAAGGGGTTCTTCCCCGACCATGTGGCCGCCCACCCCACCCCCCTCCAGACCCAGGGACCCAGCCTCCCGTGGGCTGGTGGCGGGCGCTGGGTGTAGGCCTCAGTGGCATCCAGAGAATGACTGGGGCCCAGGAGTGAGTTTGGGGCACCTCCTGCTTTCTGGGGGGTGGTGGGTAGGTCTTGCTCCCTGTGAGCGTGTGTGTGCATCTATACACAAACACACAGACACATTCATTCAGGAAATACTTATTAAGCACACTGCCCCCCAGAGCTTGCTCCAGGTGTTGGGAATACAGTGAAAGTGTTAGTCACTCAGTTGTGTCTGACTCTTTGTGATCCCATGGACTGTAGCCTGCCAGGTTCCTCTGTCCATGGGATTCTCCAGGCAAAGAATCCTGGAGTGGGTTGCCATTCCCTTCTCCAGTGGATCTTTCAAACCCAGGGATAGAACCTAGGTCTCCTGCATTGCAGGAAGATTCTTTACTGGGAATGCAGTAGAGAGAGCAAAACAAAGCCGACTCTCCGAGCACATACAGTCTTAGCAAAAGGATGGCAAGTAGAAAGGAGACACTATCTGTTCTTGTACCGTCCACTATTTAAATTCAGTTCCATGGGCCATTAATTTTACTCTTCTTTCTGCCCAGACCCTGCTGCACAGCCTGGGGCCATAACCAACAGCCCCACCCTGTCCCCTTCCCCCAGCTACCTCTGTCCCAGCTCTTCTTCCCTCTCTTCATCCTTACCCCGCTCCCTTCATGCCCCCCTCCCTCACCACCTCTAGGGCTCTCCACAGACCTCTCTCTCTCTCCCACCAGGGGAAGCTGACCACAGGGACCTGGAAGGCAGGAGTCAGCTGATCTCCAGAACTTACACCTGCCCGAGCACCTCAGGGAGGAAATCTACCCACTGTGCCCAAGTTGACAGGTGGACCAGCTTGGGAGCAAAGCTGGCCCCCCTAGAGAGTCAGCCAGGTAGGTCTCCTGTGTCCCCAGACATCCCTCAGGCCCTCCTTGTCCCCAAATAAGAATAGCTGCCATGTAGAGATTGCGTCTTCCCATCCAGGCTCTGGCTGAGTCCTAATAAGCATCATTTCATTTAACCCTCCCAACAGTCATGTGCAGTGGGTAGCATTACTATAGCTTCACCTCCCCAGGGACTTTCAGAGAGCTCAAGGGGACTTGCTGAGGTTACAGAAGGGGAAAGTAGCAAGATCTAGACTGGAATCCAGGTCTGCCTGATCCCCAAGCTCATGCCATTGACCCCATCTCTACTGTTTTCCGCAACCTTTCCTCCATGGGAACTTCTCTTGTCTTCCAGTGGTCACCAATAAAGCCCACTATGTTTGTCACTCAGGGCTATTTGCACTTACTCCAAATAATTGAATATCTTTCTAGACCTAGATAATGTATCTGTGATGGTAGAATTTCAGACAGACAGGGGAGAAGTGATCATCTTCATTTGGGAACAGGGCCTTCCCAGAGGTCCCACAACCAGCCCACACAGAAAGTGGCCTCCTTTCCCATAAGACTGCACCCTCCCCACTCTGAGTTAAGCAATCAGACCCCTCTGTTCCCGTGTTCACTACTCACCTAGCTTGGCTCCAAGGCAAATGTTCTAGACCTATTAATTATCACAGGATAATTAGGAATGGGGAAATCCAGGCACAGATAAAATCAAGGCCTTCCCCCACCTGCCCCCACATTCCAATCTGGAAATCCTGGGATGTGCTGTGTTTGCCTGTCATCTCCACCCTGTGGCTCCCCCCAGACCAACCGGGGCCGGTGCCAAAATGCCCGGAGGAGAGCTAAGCCCTGCCTGGGCCTGCTCAGCCTGCCAGTCACATCAACATTGGATTCCCAGAGAAACCCTCCTCCTGCCCACCCCAGAGGTCTGAGACCTGAAACAGCCTCATCCTTGCTCCTCATCCCCAAGGCCTGAACTGTCTTTCACCCTTCCCATCTCCCCACTCAGAGGGTAGAAAACCCTGGAAGACCCTGGCTAGAGTAAGAGACTTTAATCAGGCATCCATGCACCTAAGAATGAGTCTCTTAATTTCAGGTCAGGGACACCGTCACCCCGACCCTGAGATACTCGGCAAAATTCTTTATATGTGAACATAGCTGCATCTATCTGGGAAGACCCCACACTCTGCAAGAGATCCTTTTCTAAAAAATATTTATTTATCTACTGAGTCTTAGTTGTGACACACAGGATCTTAGGTCTTCGTTGCGGCATGCAGGATGTTCAGTTGTGGCATGCAAACTCTTAGTTGCGGCATGTGGGATCTAGTTCCCTGCCCAGGGATTGAACTCAGGCCGTCTGCATTGGGAGCTTGGAGCCTTAGCCACTGAACCACCAGAAAAGTCCCACAAGAGACTCTTAAAGAGCCCTGGAAACTCCCTGAGACCTCCCATAGAAGAGGGCTAAGAATCTCTGCAATAAGGCTTCATGGAGATCAGCCCTTAATATACTTTACAAAGAACTTAAGTATCTGGAACTCCTCTAAGTCTTGCAACTATGCCAAGAGGCAGATTATGACTTAATGGTTGGGAGCACCACCCTGCAGTCAAACTGCTTGGGTTTCATCCCAGTGCTGCTAATTGTTATAGAGCCTCAGTTTTCCTATCTGAAAAGTGGGGCCACAGAGGCGTGGGAGCAGGCAGAATTGGATGAAGACAGTCAAAAGGTACAAGCTTCCAGTTATGAGATAAGTGAGTACTAGGGATATAAAGCACAACATGATAAACATAATTGGCTCTGCTATACATTATAGAGGAAAGTTAAGAGAGTAAATCCTAAGATTTCTTATCACAAGGAAAAAATCATTTTTTCTATTTCTTTAATTTTTTTATATAGACGAGATGAGGCATGTTCACTAAACTTAATGTTGTAATCATTTCATGATATATGCAAGTCTAGTCATTATGCTGTACACCTTAAATGTAAACAGGGCTGTATGTCAGTTATATCTCGATACACTGGAAGGAAAAATGGAATCACAATTTTCTCTACCACACAGAATTATCATAAGGATTAAAATAAAAGAGATTCACCAAGATAGTTCTAAACATTCTTTCTGGCCAATAGTAAGTACTCAGTAGATGTTAGGGCTTCCCTGGTCGCTCAGATGGTCAAGAATCTGCCTGCAATGCAGGAGACCCATTCAATTCCTGGATTAGAAAATTCCCCTGGAGAAGAAAATGGCAGCCCACTCCGCTATTCTTGTCTGGAGAATTCAATGGACAGAGGAGCCTGCCAGGCTATGGTCCACAGGGTGGCAAAGAGTCAGACACGACTGAACAACTAACACTTTGACTTTCATAGATGTTAGCTACGGTTTATCACCCCATTTAGGAAAGGAGACTGGAGCTCAGAGAGGCTCACTGACTTGCCCAGGGTCACATGTAGCACAGCCCCAGGTGGGAGTCCTCTCCAGAGTAGAATCTGGGATGGGATTTTGAGAACACTGTCAGGCCAGCAGTTGCTGGGGGCTGATGTGATACTGGGGGTGCTGCTGTGATCAGGTGGGTCCAGGGAACAGAGGCGCCTGCTGAGGGTCTAGCAACAGGGGAGGATGAGCTCAAGCCTCACTGGACTCATGAGCTCAGGGGAGCTGAGCTCTAGTTCTGGGGCTCCCCCGTGGACTGGCAAGCTCCTCCCCTCTCTCATCTATGAGATGAGGTGGGGTCAGGACCAATCTGCAGGATTTTATCCCATAGTTAGGAAGCAGACAGATGAGGCTCAAAATTCCCAGGCGGTATGCAGGGTCAGACCCATCTGAGATGAAATGAGCTGCCTTGGGGCTGCTACCAGGTCTAGAAAGAGTTGGGCAGAAGTTGGAGGACCACCTGCCCAGGAGGCAGTCGAGTTTGGTCAAGTCCCACATCCACTCATCTCCAGTGAAACCTCCCAAACAGCCTGGGGTCAGCTGGGGATGTCCAGGATCCAAAGGCCAGCCTCAGATAAACCAAAGGACACACAGCCTCTTGGTTTCTTCCTTGGATCATACAGCCTGGCTGCTCCAACTGGAGCTTGTCAATCACTGGCATGCTATGCGGCTTCAGTCCTGCCCAGCTCTTTGCAACCCTATGGACTGTAGCCTCCCAGTCTCCTCCGTCCATGATATTCCCCAGACAAGAATACTAGAGAGGGTTTTTATGCCCTCCTCCAGGGGATCTTCCCATCCCAGGGATAGAACCCCCATCTCCTACATCTCCTCCATTGGCAGGTGGGTTCTCTACCACTAGTGCCACCTGGGAAGCCCATCAATCACTGGAGGGATCCCTAATCACAGTCTAAGGGAAGAACCACAGCCCTGGACTCAAGCTGAAGTTACTTACAGTCAGTATTCACTCTTTCAGCGAGACCAGCACCCTGTATCTCCCTCCCCATCCAGTACACACCCCAGGGCGGAGGAAGGCCTACGGATGGCCCTAAGCAGCCCTGCCTCACTTCTGAAAACATGGTTCAGAGCTGTGAGGAAGCACCCCAGCACTTCAGAAGACCTCCCTGCCCTGGGGGACCCCAAACACCCCTTGAGCACAGAACCCAGCCCAACATGGTGGACAGTCACAGCCCAGGCAGCTCACCCATCTGCACACACCTGGAAAAACAGTCATGGTAACCTGGGCATCGCTGCAGACAGGATTGGAAGGACTGGTTCTGCCCATTCAGGATGGCAGCATAGCACTAGGATGGCCCAGCAGAGACTTGGATAGAGGCCAAGACTCCTCCAGAGGTCAATGGCAAGACAGGCTGCTTCAGGGAGGGATGGGGAGGACGGAGAATAGGAGAGAAAAAGAAGGAACGGGTTGGGGGGACGGAGGGAGGGCGAAAAGAAGGGAGGGGGAAGGAGGAAGAGGGGGGCCCTTCACGCCTCTTCAAACTCCCCATCCCTCCCTCTTCCAGGCAAAATATTCTTTCTCTAAAATAAAATAATCATCATCACTCCCCCTTCATCCCTTCCCTTTCTGAACAAGAGCTTTGTAACACTAGATGGCTGATCCGAAAATAACTATTTTGCCCTTAGACGGAATCTTTTTTTTTTTTTTCCAACAGGAGAAGCTGAGATATTTTGAAAGCCACCCCCGAGGCAAGAAGGTTGTGCATAAGGCATTAATTGTCAGCGCTCCCCAAGGGCGGCCTCAGGTTGGCAGCGCCCGTTCCCCGGGGGAGTCTACCTCCCTCACTCAACCAGCCAGGCCAGCTCCCCAAGCCGGGCGCGGAGGAGATAAAACACAGGAACACAGATGATCTTACATAACCGAAGCGGGACTGAACATTTTCAGCAAATTACCTCTGTTATGAGCTCTGCCATAAAATCGCCTCACAAGTGAATTTAGTTTTTCTTCCCTCCGTGCCCAATCAATTAGCACATGAGTAATACCAAGCCCATTAGGACAAACCGATGCCGGGGGAGTTGTGTCATCTGCTATAGAAATGATTGCTTAATATACCAGTTGGCTCCGAGGAGCTCTTAGCCACACACAATCTTGCCATAATCAATAGCAACAGTCAAGCGATGCTGTTTCCAATGAGAACACTGCTGGGCAGCTCCGGAGCCTGGCCCAGTGTGGGGCGTGAAGCCGAGTAGGCCCAGAAACCAGGGCCCCTCCCGCGCCTCCCGCCTCCCTCCCCTCTCCCCGGTGCCCTTCCAAGCCAACTGGAGAAGCCTGTTGTGACTAAGAGAAATGGAAACTCAGAGGGAGCGAGACAGAGAGACACAGGAACACAGCGACGGGGCGGGCATTGTGGGGATGCGTATCCAGGAGGGAGAAGGAGCCCCGCCTTCCTCTTTCCTCCTAGCAACCACAGAATGGGCTTTCCCTGGGAATATCTCCAGGCTCCTGGGAGACCAAAACCTCCATGGAGTTGAGCCTGTGGGCTGATACAAGTGCATATGTGTGTGCACACTGGTACCCCAGGGCATAAACAAGGCCAAGGACTTACACCTACTTGTGTGTGTGTACACGTGTACGCTGGTATGTGCATGTGAGTGCACGCCTGAGTGCAGGTGTGTCCATGTGCTCCCATTACTCCCCACGGTCCTGCACAATTAGTCAGCCTGCCACGCCAGTCTGTTCTGTCACAACCCTGGGTTGTAGGAATCCAGAGGTTAAGCTAAGAGCATCTCTCCTGATTGATGGACAAGGGAAGCGGTGAGTCGTGGTGATCCCAGATCTGTGTGCAGCATCCTGGAAAAAGCACCAGCTTCTGGAGCTCGATCACCTTCCACCCAGGGTCTGGACCCTGCCCTGTCACCTGCAAGGGAGAGTGACTTGAGCTTCCTGGGCCTCAGTTGCCTCATCTATAAAATAGAGATGTCAACATGTCCCCAGAAGCTTGGGTGAAGCATAAATACACAGAACGCATTCAGCATGGCTGCCACGAGCTCCTCCACTAAACCGAAGCCATGGTTACTAACCTCTGCCTTCCTGCTACCTCCTTGACTGCCAAGACCAAGAACCCCCATCTCTCCCTGCTCCTCGGGATCCACTCAAGAACCAGGCCTCAGGACTTTTCCATTTCCCTGCCAAATCCTCTGGGAAGATTTGTCAAGTCCCAGGGATCAGGCAAATCCCAAGGGATTAAGGGTTTACAGCCTCAGCCCCTTCTCCCTTGCACAGACTCCTCTCCCCCTGGCTAGCAGGAGGGGCTCCCTGGCAAGGTAATTATTAGCCCTCATTGTCAGGTGGTGCTGCATTCAATCAATCACAAGATCCCAGACCTAGGGGGAAAGCTTGCAGGGGTAAACCCAGTGGGCCAGCATCTCAGACACACTGTAAGGGTCACAGGCCTTGGAAACCATCTAGCTTTACAGAAAACCATCTCCTTTACAGATGACGTTTCCAAGCTTAGCCCTGGAGCAAGAACTAGGGGCTGCATCAACCCAGAGATGTGGGTCTGTTGTTATTGTTGTTCAGTTGCTAAGTTGTGTCTGATTCTTTCCAACCCCATGGACTGCAGCATGCTAGGCTTCCCTGTTCTTCACTGTCTTCTGGAGTTTGCTCGAACTCATGTTCTTTGAGTTGATGACGCCATCCAACCATCTCATCCTCTGTCATCCCCTTCTTCTCCTGCCCTCAATCTTTCCCAGCATCAGGTTCTTTTCCAATGAGTCAGCTCATCATGTCAGGTGACCAAAGTATTGGAGCTTCAACTTCAACATCAGTCCTTGCAATGTATATTCAGGGTTGATTTCCTTTAGGATTGACTGGTTAGTCCAAGGCTCTCCAAGGGACTCTCAAGAGTCTTCTCCAGCGCCACAGTTCAAAAGCATTAATTCCTTGTTGCTTAGCCTTCTTTAGGGTCCAAATCTCACATCTGTACATGATTACTGGAAAAACCATGACTTTTTTATTATACAGACCTATGTCAGCAAAGTGATGTCTCCACTTTTTAACACACTTGTCTAGGTTTGTCACAGCTTTCTTCCAAGGAGTAAGCGTCTTTTAATTTTGTGGGGGCAGTCACCGTCCACAGTGATTTTGGAGCCCAAGAAAGTAAAGTCTGTCACTGTTTCCTAGCAGTGGGATTTTGCTCCCATGACAGTGGTGGGACAGCAAGTGGGTACAAAGCGTACCTGTGAGGAGGTGCTGACTGATGTCTGGGTATCCAGGATTCGGGGGAACAGGTGTGGAAGTGAGTGCCCAGCCCTTTGAAGCACACTGAGAAAGAAGCCTCTTCCCCTCCCTGGCCTCAGCTTACCCATCCATACAACAAAAGAAGGGACTGTATGAGCCCATCGTCACTCGCAGCTCTGATGCCCTGGGATTGAGTTGCAGGCTTCCTGGGGCATGTTTGATGTGAGCTAGCATCTTCTGAGGATGGAGAGGAGGAAATGGAGAGAGTCTGGGAAGGTGTGAGTGCATCCCCAAGGCAAGGAGGCACTCCTTGAACCCCACCCCTACCCCTTACTGTGAGTGCAGAGGGAAAGGCTTTCTTTCACTTCCCTAGTCACATGTAAGTGACTCTGCAGGGGCAGAGGCGGGATGTGCTTCCCGATCTTTCACTCACTGCCCAGCCTCGCGTGGTTACGTGGTCTCTCTGAGCCTCAGTCTCCTCACCTGTGAAATGGCATTGAGGGTGGCACCTGCCCGGGGGTAGTCGGTAAGCATGCAGCGAGGAGCTCCTAAGTGCCCGTCACTACAGGGAACAAAACAGACGGACATCCTGCCCTCACGTGTTGGTGACTGGGTGGAGGACAGATTAATAAGAAAAACAGAATGTCAGGGGTGGTAAGCATTGCAGAGAAAAATCAGAGGGAACCGGGTGTAGGGGAGGGCAGTTTAGTGAACAGGGCTGGAAGAAAAGAGATCTGTCTCTGGACCTCAATTTCCTCATTTGCAAAGTGGGTATAAGGCCACCCACCTTACCTTCTCCTGGGCTTTTATTAGGGAATAATTATGGTCCCTTTAAATTATGGGATTGAAAGCCTGAAGGGTGAAACAGAACCTAGGGGTGACTAGTATGAACGGGACCAACCACATGTGAGCTCCTGTTAACTGGGTCAGAGCCACAGCTCAGGGCTGGGATGTCCCCACCCCAACCCCAGCCTCCCTCACTACTGAGCTGGGCTAACATGAAGACTCACTCCCACCCCATCCTGTCTCTCCACCCACCCTCTGTGCCATGGGGAGCACGCAGCCTCCTCTTCTGCCTCAGGGCTTTCTCCAGCCCAGAGCTCCAGCCTAAGCCCTGCGCCCCAGCCTCCCTGTCCCTATGCATAGCAGAGAGGACCAGAGACACTCAGGCCTCCAATCACTGCACAGAGAGGCAGGATTTTTGGTGAGTAGAGCATTAGACTTGAAGACAGGAGTGCTGAACTTTCGTGCCAGCCCTGCTTCCAGCTGCCATGACACCATGAAATTCTTGGGGTCTCAGTTTCCTCATCTCTAAAGTGGGCATAATACCACCCACTTTATTATATCACAGAATTATTATTAGAGAAGAAACAACTTTAAAAAAAAATTATGTGGTTGCAGCATCTTCATTGCAGCATGTGGGAGCCTTCGTTGTGGCATAGGGGATGTAGTTCCCTGACGGGGAATTGAATCCAGCCTCCCTGCATTGGAAGCAAAAAGGCTTAACCACTGGACCACCAAGGAAGTCTCAGGAAGGATCATTTTTTTAATGTAAGGTAAGCAGCTTAGTAAAGCAAAAGGTGTGTGAACTTCTAAAACAGAGGCTTGAGTTCTAATCCTAGCTAAGGAGCTTCCATGCCCCTGGATCTTGAACAAAGTCTTTCCTGAGGCTACTTCTTCCTCTGGTAAGTAAAACTTGCCTGGTGACTGATGTAAAGATTAAATAAGCCAGATAGGGGTAACTTCTGCTCCCTTTATTGAGACTTTGACACAAGTGAGGCCCTAGAAAAGGGCATGGAATTACCAGATGTTGCAGTAGCCCTCAAGGTAGTCCTCAAGGCCTGCAGATACCCCTCGCAGGTTGAATAGGCAGACCTTTGTAACCCTCTGAGTTTTCAGAACAGATGGGGTATGACTTCCAAGGCTAGATCACTCAGACTTTCCTGCTTCTTCTTCTCCCCCTTTTTTTTTTTGATATGGACCCTTTTTAAAGTCTTTATTGAATTTGTTACAATATTGCTTCTGTTTTATGTTTTGGCTTTTTGGCTGCATGAGAAACGCTGGGCTGGATGAAGGACAAGCTGGAATCAAGATTGCAGGGAGAAATATCAATAACCTCAGATATGCAGATGACACCACCCTTATGGCAGAAAGTGAAGAAGAACTAAAGAGCCTCTTGATGAAAGTGAAAGAGGAGAGTGAAAAAGTTGGCTTAAAACTCAACATTCAGAAAACTAAGATCATGGCATCTGGTCCCATCACTTCATGGCAATTAGATGGGGAAACAGTGGAAACAGTGGCTGACTTTATTTTTCTGGGCTCCAAAATCATGCAGATGGTGACTGCAGCCATGAAATTAAAAGACGCTTACTCCTTGGAAGGAAAGTTATGACCAACCTAGACAGCATATTGAAAAGCAGAGACATTACTTTGTCAACAAAGATCCATCTAATCAAGGCTATGGTTTTTCCATTAGTCATGTATGGATGTGAGAGTTGGATATAAAGAAAGCTGAGCACAGAAGAATTGATGCTTTTGAACTGTGGTATTGGAGAAGACTCTTGAGAGTCCCTTGGACTGCAAGGAGATCCAACCAGTCCATCCTAAAGGAGATCAGTCCTGAGTGTTCATTGGAAGGACTGATGCTGAAGCTGAAACTCCAATACTTTGGCCACCTGATGTGAAGAGCTGACTCGTTGGAAAAGACCCTGAGGCTGGGAAAGATTGAAGGCAGGAGGAGAAGGGGAGGATAGAGGATGAGATGGTTGGATGGCATCACCGACTCAATGGACATGAGTTTGGGTAAACTCCAGGAACTGGTGATAGACAGGGAGGCCTGGCATGCTGCGTTTCATGGGGTTGTAAAGAGTCCAACACGGCTGAGCGACTGAACTGAACTGATATGGGATCTTAGCTCCCCAGCCAGGGATTGAACCCACAGCCCCTGCATTGGAAGCTGAAGTCTTAATCACTGGACCGCCAGGGATATTGGACCACAAGGCAGAAACCACAAGGCAAAAACAGTGATTTTTGCCTTGCCCCCTGGGATCACTCTTTGTGGAGGAAGCCAGCCCCCACATCATAAAGACCCTGAAGCTACCCTATGGAGTGGCCCCTGGGTCAAGGAACTGAGACCCCCAGCCAACAGCCAGCATCCCCTCACCAGCAGCAGAAGAGAGCCATCTTGGAAATGAATCCTACAGCTCAGTCAAGCCTTCAGCAGCCCTGCGACATCCCCACAGCCGCCTCAGGGGAGGCCTGGGACAGAGCCACCCAGCGCTGGGGCTCCTGAATATCACTATCCTGAGTCACCTGCACGCCTAGCTCTGTTGCATACGGTTTCAACGTTGTCAGGAAAGCGAACGCTATGTGGCCCACACACGTCAAACACAGCACTTCACGTCGACTTCATTGTACTAATTCCCGCTCCCCCTCCATTAACCACCAAGTTCCAGGATCGCTGACCCGCAGAAGCTGTGAGAAATCGCACGTGTTTAGGGCTGTGGTCGCATTTGGGCCAGCCGGCGCAATAGCTAACGGATGCGAACGTGGTCTCTGGCCTCTTTAACCTGGTTTCAGAGGAAAGGAAAGGGCGCAGAGAGGCAGGAACAAGAGGCCGTGTGTGGTCAGAAACCTGCCCATCACAGCGTTAGGATCTTCTCTGTGTGCAAGGCCCAGGGGATGTGTGTGATTATTCCACCTGAAGGCCTGGGAGGTGATGGATGAGAAAGAATGGTGGAATTCAACCGCTTCCTGTCCAGAGGGGAGGGGTTATGACAGGAGGAAGGCCTATTGCAGCCCTCAGATGCAGATCCTGGGCCCTGGCCCCGAGGAGAGAGTGAGTGAGCATGCTCACATTTCAACATCTGCTGTGTAAAGTCCGACACTGGTGCACTGCACCCTTGCCTGGTACTCATATCCACACAGGCCCAAAGTCTCCCAGGAAGGGTTACTTTACTGTGATTTTCAGAAGAGGGGAAAATGGGCTCCTTTGCTCTCCCAACAGCCTGGCCGCCCTCTGATTTTCACAGGTAATGGGGCAGGCAATTGCCCGTGGTGAATGAGCGGGACCTGTTACCTGTGGGTGGAAATGGGTAATGAGAACTTAAACCCAGAAGCATCCCCTGATCGCATTAGGGAGGCAGCTTGCAAAAATGATTAGGATGGTTTTAATATCCACTGATCGGATGGATACCCATCTCCTGCAGCAACCTCAGACTCATTAACCTAGCAGTCCTGCTCAAGCAATCAATCTCTCATGCTGGTGGAGTGGCCTCAGTCCCAGACCTCTCCGGGGGGGCCTCCCAGAACCTAGAGATTTGAAATAATTAAAATCCTATGTGGCATGCTGCAACTAACCCCCCTTAAGCAAAACTTGGATAACCCTTCAGACCTTATGTGAGCGAATAGCTTTAACCTTCCTGCCCTGAGCTGGAAAGCGGGGCCAGGGCCAACCCACTGAAGTGTATTCTGTTTCCTTTTACCTCCCTGCCACAGAAGTGCTCCTAAGAGGCAGTGGGGTCCACTGGAAGGAGCACCAGAGCCCTGGCGCTGGCTCAACAGCCGGTGACCATCTCATCAAGCCACATCCCCTCCCAGAACCTGTGGGTGGGGACAAGAGGACCAACTGGCCCAGCTTACTTCTGGTCCTCTATCACGGATGACCCGTAGAATTTTCCCATGTGTTCCTGAGTTTAAGTGCCTTGTGTTTTCTCTCCCAAAGCTCGCCTGCTCCTACCTGGCCACCATTGTTCTTTTGTATTCATGTTGGCACTTCTTTCACCTTGTTTCTTCTGCAAATCCTATCATCTTATCTTTGCAAAACTTCACCCATCCCATTGCCCGACTCGTGGTTTGATTACATCAAGCTCCTCCTCTTAAATTTCCTATGCCAGCCTCTTCGTTTCCCTTAAACATAGCTTTCAACACATCGTCCTTCTGCTCCTAGACCAGCAGGGCCTCCACAGAGCATGAAGCTCTCCGTAAATCCCCCATCATGGCCTTGTCTTCTGGCTTCCCAACTCGCGCCCTTCATCACGTGGCTGCTCTCCTTGCTTAGCACCCTCATCACCTGCAGGCTCTGCTCCTCCTCCCACCTGGCTGCACATCATTCCTCACGCCTTCCATCGCCCTCCTGCCCAGCTCTGCCTGTCATCCTTGCAGAAGCTGGACCTGCCTGTTTGTCTCCTTCTGGTCCCTCAGCCCAGAGCTCCTGCCACCCCTCCATCACTGACCTCCCAGCTTCACACAGACTCTGACTGACTTGAGGGTCACTTGCTCATTTCACTTTAATTCTTCTGCTTGAACGGTTTGTTTCTGCAGTCTGATGAGATCTTTGAGAATCCCGTCAGCCACACCTCTGCAAGGCCTGGAGCATGTCTTGATCAGTGTAAGTACACAACTAATGTTCCTCTTCTTTTAGTGCTAGGGTGTCTGCCCTTGAGGAGATTCCCTGAGGAATATTTTGCTAAATTTCTATCCATAGAATTTAGAGCTCAAAGGGACCCAAGAGACCTATGTCTAGATAAAGAACTACAGCCAGTCCTTGACCCATCTCGATGGAAGACTAGACTGTAAGATGAGAAGCAACATTCACTTTTTTCTGGACCTCAGACTTTAGATGGGGAAAAAAAAAAACTTAAAAAGTGTTAGCTGGGGGACTTTCTTGATGGTCCAATGGCTAAGACTCCACGGTCCGAACGCAGGGGGCCCAGGTTGAATCCCTGGTCGGGGAACTAGATTCCATCTGCTGCAACTAAAGATAAGATACTGTATGCCACAATACACACAAAAAAGCATTAGCTGGGTAGCAGGGGAACTGGGCCTGGGTTTAAGTGCTGCAATTTGTTTGCTGTGTGACTTTGGGCAAGGCATTTGACCTCTCTGGGCCTCAGTGAGGAATCGGTACAAAATGTACTCCAACGGGTGCATTTTACCTTAGAATACACGCACGCATGCACACACACACACACACAATTAGTTTTGCTTGCAGAACTTTGTAGGGCCTTGTCTCCAGGCTGAGCAGGGAAGAAAGAACTTCATCTTAGAGGAAAACTTTGGCAGAACACTCGATGACATAAATCAAAGCAAGATCCTCTATGACCCACCTCCTAGAATAATGGAAATAAAAGCAAAAGTAAACAAGTGGGACCTGATTAAACCTAAAAGCTTTTGCACAGCAAAGGAAACTATAAGCAAGGTGAAAAGACAACCCTCGAAATGGGAGAAAATAATACCAAATGAAACAACTGACAAAGGAGTAATTTCCAAAATATACAAGCAGCGCATACAACTCAACACCAGGAAAACAAACAACCCAATCAAAAAGTGGGGAAAAGACCTAAACAAACATTTCTCCAAAGAAGACATACAGATGGCTAACAAACACATGAAAAGATGCTCAACATCGCTCATTATTAGAGAAATGCAAATCAAAACCACAATGAGATATCAGCTTACACTGGTCAGAATGGCCATCATCAAAAAGTCTACAAACAATAAATGCTGGAGAGGGTATGGATAAAAGGGACTGCTCTTGAACTGTTGGTGGGAATGTAAATTGATATAGCCACTATGGAAGATGGTATGGAGATTCCTTAAAATACTAGGAATAAAACCACCACGTGACCCAAAAATCCCACTCCTAGGCATATACCCCGAGGAAACCAAAATTGAAAAAGATCCCATTGTTCATTGCAGCACTATTTACAATAGCTAGAACATGGAAGCAACCTAGATGCCCATCGACAGATGAATGGATAAAGAAGTTGTGGTACATATACACAATGGAATATTACTCAGCCACAAAAAGGAACTCAATTGAGTCAGTTCTGATGAGGTGGATGAACCTAGAACCTATTATACAGATTGAAGTGAGTCAGAAAGAGAAAGAGAAACATCATATTCCAATGCACATATATGGAATCTAGAAAAATGGTTCTGAAGAATTTATTTACAGTGCAGCAATGGAGAAACAGACATAGAGAACAGACTTATGGATATGGGCAGAGGGGAGGAGAGGGTGAGATGTATGGAAAGAGTAACATGGAAGCTTACATCACCGTATGTAAAATAGACAGCCAACAGGAATTTGCTGTCTGGCTCAGGAAACTCAAACAGGGGCTCTGTGTCAACCTAGAGGGGCGGGGTGGGGAGGGAGATGGGAGGGGGTTTGAAAGGGAGGGGACATATGTATGCCTATGGCTGACTCATGTTGAGGTTTGACAGAAAACAACAAAATTCTTTAAAGCAATTATCCTTCAATAAAATAACAAATGGGGGAAAAAAAAAGAACTTCATTCACAAGCCTCCTGAATCCAAGCTGCTGAGAAGTGGCCCCGGTGCCTCAGCAGCTTCGAGTTGCCCACACCACAGCTGCCTGCTGTCCTTTCCTCCCCATGCTGCCCCTGAGCCAGGCTGGTGAGCCCCCTTCAAGCCCAGGCTGGCACCTCAGCAAGCCCTGGCTGCTCCCCCACCTTCCCTGAAGCCTGGCAAGGGAGGGCCATGGGTGGGGGCGGGAGCTGGCTCCCTTCTAGACGGGACTCTCATGGAGAATCACCTCGGGCTGGCAGCTTTAGCATCATCTGGACAGGTGGCAGCCGACTGAAATCTCCCTGAAGCCTGTCAGAGGAGCCTGTCCACCTCTCCTGGCCCAGCCCTTCCCCTGGTGTGGCCTCTGTACCACCTCTATTACCATGGGAAGCCAAGCCCCGGGTCAGGACAGCAGCCTTGCTTTCTGAGGGCACATAGTTTTCTGGACCAGTCTCGGAGGTTGTGGGGTTGATGTGGATGGCACCCAACTTGAAGGTATGAAGAGAGGCACAGTAAGAGGAAATTCCAAGAGAAAGAGGCCCAGAAGCAAGTTCCTCCCCCAGGGACAATTCAAGCATGCAAGAGCATGCTAAGTCACTTTAGTCATGTTCGACTCTTTGCCACCCCATGGACTGTAGCCCTTCAGACCCCTTTGTCCATGGGATTCTCTAGGCAAGAAATATTGCAGTGGGTCGCTATGCCCTCCTCCAAGGGATCTTTCCGACCCAGGGATTGAACTCACATCTCTTAACGTCCCCTGCATTGGTAGGTGGGTTCTTTACCACTAGCGCCACCTGTGAAGCCCCAATTCAAGCAAATCCTTGGGCAATACTGGGGCGGGGTGCCTACCAGTAGGCACAGAACGCCCAGTAGACATAAGATCTCTCTTCTTCAACTCTTTATTTTGACAGAAACAGCCACCCATAATCAACAAGGAGGAGACCCCTGGACACTTTCTAAAACAGCCCCCAACTTCCAGAAACATTGAAGGCCGTTAATTATTGACCCTTTGGCAAGGGCTTTGCCTCTGTGGGAAGAAGCAGCCCTGAAATGCTCTCCTACATAGACCTGTAATGACCCCCTGTGTTATCACCCACTAGATGGATGAGGAGGGGGCCACGTGCAGGCCAGCTTTGCAGCCTCAGCCTCCTGTCCTCCCAGCCTCCCCACCAGGTGCAGAGGCCTCAAAGCCAAATTGTTAAAAGACTATCATCCTCGTTGTTGTTCAGTCTCTCTGTTGTATTTACCTCTTTGCGACCCCACGGACTGCAGCACACCACGCTTCCCTGTGCTTCACTCTCTCTCCCAGGGTTTGCTCAAACCCATGTCCATTGAGTCAATGATGCCATCCAACCATCTTGTTCTCTGTGGCCCCCTTCTCCTCATGCCCTCAATGTTTCCCAGCATCACCATTATCATCTAATAAAAAGGCCAATCCAGGCAGCCCACCTGCCTAATCGGGGCACCTCGTGAAATTCCCATCACAAGCAAGGCCAGGGCTTGAAGATCAAGAAAAACCCAGCACTGAGAAAACAGATTCCACCTCTTCCTTATTTATGACACAGAGCATTTTTATATAAGAAAAGCCAGCCATAATTTGCTTATAAATAATTGACTTCTCCAAGATTAAAATCTCTGGAGGGATTCAGTTTATTCACAACAAGGCGCTTCTGCCTACAGTGCAAATTAGGCCCTTTCAAACCTGTCTTATCTCCACCCCGAACGTTATGAAGAGTGATTTTTTTTTCCCCTTCATCCCCTGTAATAACCTTCAACTAACCTTTAAACCGGAGTGAATAATTTAAATCTTATTTTCATATCAATGGAGGAGTCAAGCCAAGCAATTATCTTTTATCTGTATATTCTGTCGTCAGAGCGGCAGGCATAATCAAGTTTTCCCAAGCGAGCCAGATGAGAGAGAGAGAGAGGAAGAGTGAGAAAAGTGAGAGATGGTATCTGAAGACATTAACGCAACTATGAATTATTCAATAATGAGTACAAGATCTGTCATAACACACACACACACACACACACACACACAGAGCCTTATATCTGCCCATTGTTCCAGGCAAGCCAAGGCTGGGGTCTGGAGGAGGGATACCAGGAAGCAGGCCGGGCTAAGCATGACAAATCGGCAGATCATCTGCTCAATTAGGGCCGAGAGCAGGTGCACAGGTCGCTTTTGCAGCCTAGGATGGCACTGTTGTGAGCCAAACAACAGGCGGAGGGAAAATACCTCATTTGCGTGACAGTGATTTAAAGCAGCTCAAGCTATGATTTTGCTAAAAGGGGTTGGGGGAGCAGAAAAAATTTCAGAGAGGGGGTGTGGGAGGGAAAAGGGAAGATAAAAAATAAAATAAAAGTCGAGAAAAGGTTGAAATTCCCCACGGTGCTCATTAAAATTCTACAGCACGCATCTCTTCCCGGGTCCCCCTGGACGGCCCGTGATCATTTTTATTAATTCATAAAATATCGCACCAGTGATTGAGGCTGATGATTAGTGGGGCCGACAAACAGAGGAGCTAGTGAAATATTGCAGCCGCTCCTATCGGGTCCCTCCGAGTGAAAACACAGACGTCACATGAAAATTCATCCTCCAGCTGGGCGGTGGGCAGCTAGGCTGGCTGGCTGAGGAAGCAGGCAGAGGGACCGGGGTGTCTGCCATTGCCCCTGCCGCCCCAACTGTCTCCCTCATTTAGACGCCCAGTGGTATCGGCAGACATTTCCCGCCCCCATCTCTTGGATTGTGGGAAATGCCTGCCTGAGACGGAAGTGTACTTTAACCTCCCGTGTGAAATGGATTGTCAAGCATTGGCAAGAAGCAGCTTGGAGGTTTGCATTAGAAGCGAAGCTCCTGGCTTAGCAGCTTGTGTGGGATGAGCAAGAGAGTCGAGATCTCCCATACTCACCCCAGGCTCCTTTTTAAATGTCCAGGCCCCCACCCCCACCCCAGAAATTCCATTTAATGGCGATAGAGGAACCCCATCCCTGTGTATCATGTAGTACCACCCCCACTGAACAAGCATGGAAGCTCAAGGTTGGCTAAGTTCAATAGTAAGAGTGATGTCTCAAGGGCAGCAGGGGCAGAGGTCCTGGCTGCAGGAAAAGCAGTCCAATTTTGTGTTCAGTTGTAATGTTCAATCATTCTCTCAGGTTTCTACTGTAATTCTTTTGCCTTCTAGTTTCTGATACTATTTTTACTAATTATTTTATTCTTGGTGTGAGTCCATATTTTAAGACACACCAGGGACTTCCCTGGCAGTTCAGTGGTTAAGACTCTGTGCTTCCCCTTCCTCCCAAGGGGCACATGTTCCATCTCTGGGCAGGAAACGAAAATCCTTAATGCCATGCATCTCGGTCACACATCATGTACATACTCTGTGATGCTAGGTAGGAAGAAAGAAAGACTAGATCGGCTTTTCTCAACACTGGCCTCACTCCAAAGGCTTATCAAATGTAAATCTCAAGGAGGAGATGAGACATGGGAATCCGTATTTAACCAGCTTGCTAAGTGACTCTCCCTCACTCCCATTTGAGAATCACAGGCCCAGAGAGATCAGAGCTCAAAGTGCATCACCAGAAGACTTTGTGAACAAAAAAATGGTTCCCTTGGGACTTCCCTGGCAGTCCAGTGGTTAAGACTCCATGATTCCAGTGTGTGGAGTACACAGATTTTATCCCGGGTTAGGGAATTATCATCTCATATGCTGAGCGGTGCAGCCAAAAAAAATAAATAAATAAAAATCACAAAAAAATGTGATCCCTAGAAATTTAGATTCAATTGATCCTGAGATGAGACCCAGACACTGGTGTTTGTTAAAAGACTTCCTGGTGTTCCCAGGGAGCAGCTGAGATTGAGAAACACTGATAAATGACAATACTAGAATCAGTTCAGTTCAGTTCAGCTGCTCAGTCATGTCCAACTCTTTGAGACCCCGTGGACTATAGCACGCCAGGTTTCCCTGTCCATCACCAACTCCCGGAGCTTACGCAAACTCAAGTCCATTGAGTCAGTGATGCCATCCAACCATCTTATCCTCTGTCATCCCCTTCTCCTCCCGCCTTCAGTCTTGCCCTGCATCAGGATCTTTTCAAATGAGTCAGTTCTTTGCATCAGATAGCCAAATATTGGAGTTTCAGCTTCAGCATCAGTCCTTCCAATGAATATTCAGGACTGATTTCCTTTAGGATGGACTGGTTTTATCTCCTTGCAGTCCAAGGGACTCTCAAGAGTCTTCCCCAACACCACAGTTCAAAAGCATGAATTCTTCAGCGCTGAACTTTATAGTCCAACTCTCACATCCATACATGACTAATGGAAAAACCATAGCCTTAACTAGATGGACCTTTGCTGACTAGACTACTAAAATAGTCTCCCTGATTCTACTCTCTCAGATCATCTGTATCTGATTCCACACACAACCATTTATACAGTGCCTACTAACCTAGGCAGAAAAAAATAAATAAAAGAAGTAGAATGAATTACTTTAAATATATATTTATGATCCTATTCATTTTATCCCTGGACACAGAGTCCAGGCTAATTTGCATGCACAGATGAAATACTTCAGTTTTTACTTAGAAAATAGCAATGCTATCTATAATGTGGGAAGAAAGATGCACTAAGTTCTTATATGATAAACTCAAAATCGTTTTCCCTCTCAATTAGCTTGTGTAGACATCAGGCTTGCTGGATATACATTCTGCATTTAATGTATTTGTATAGCTTCTACTGGGATCATTTTAGGATTCTGAGCTCCCAAATCTAGAAGTATACAAAGGCAGTTTTCATCTTATACCTTTGATTTCAAAGTAAAGTCTTGTTTCTCCTGAGCGAGTAGCTTAATTTTAAACTTAGTGCCAGCATTAATTGTAAAACTGATTGGGTGGCCTTCTTTGCTTTAGCCACTGGGGAACTCAGGGCCAAATGTATATGCTGTGTATATTAACCTTTATCTCCTCTTTCTGACTTAGAATGTAAGTACCCAAATACGGATAAAGAAAAATTAAGTAATAAGAGCTTGTGTTGGTACCTGTTGGATACTCATCTATCACCTCCTAGACCAGAAGGTCACAAACTCGAATGCCTTCGGGGACCAGGCAGGCTGCATGAGTGAGTGAGTGGAATGGGCTTGGGGCACCCTAGAGAGAGGTTATGAAAACTGGGGAGCAATGTCCCACTATCCCATTTAAAGGCTCAGAAATTAAAAATAAAATGAGTAACCACTTCATTGGTCAATCAAAGCACATCTGCAGGCCAAATCTGGCCCCCTAATCCATGGGAGAATGCCCAGGGCCCAAGCCTCCAGGACATTTAGGTAAGGGACACTTCCCTCATTTTGGAAAGTTTGTTTACACAAGCAGCCAAATTTTCACTTTGGAATAACCATTCCAGCGTGAATGGAGGAAAAGTATTAGATTCCTGATTGAAGAGAAGTTGGTGCCCAGGAAATGTTTCATAAATGAGCTTTTGAATGAGGTTCATCCTTTCTGCTCTCAGAACTCTGCTCTGGAGTGCTGTGAGTTATTACTAAAGCAATACATGCTCATTGTAGACAAAATAGAAATGTGGAAACATGCCAAAAAGAAAACAAAAATGCATGTAAGTGAGACACATAGAGGCACATAAGCACTTAGCACCTCAGTGTAAACATTTCAGGCATGTGTGTGTGCTTGCGTGAGTACAGGGCATACATCTACTTTTATTTCCAATTTACTTTCTTTGGGGAACGCCTTTATTCCAGGGAAGGATTTATTATTTTCCAAAATTAGTTTCTTAGCCTCCTAAGGAATATTGCATAGTAAATGTGAAAGTCACAAAATCTCTTCCTCCTTAATTAAATGAAAAAATAAATTAAAAATAATTTTAAAAATAAATAAAATGGCAAAAAGAAAACCAGAAAAATATTTCACAAAATTTTAGAAGAAAACTTTCCTGAAATTAAAACTTCTGTCTATACTTTTTTAACTTTTTATTTTGTATTGGGGTATAGCTGATTGACAATGTTATGATAGTTTCAGGTGAACTGTGAAGGGACGTAGCCATACATATACATGTATCCATTTTCCCCCAAACCCTGCTCCCATCCAGGCTGTCACGTAATATTGAGCAGAGTTCCCTGTGCTGTATATACAGTAGGTCCTTGTTGGTTATCCATTTTGAATATAGCAGTGTGTTCATGACCTTCCCAAACTTCCTAACTATCTCTTACCCCACCACCCCCAGCAACCATAAGTTTATGGTCTGTGAGTCTCTTTCTGTTTTGTAAGTAAATTCATTTGTATCATTTCTTTTTAGATTCCACATATAAGGGATGCCATACAGTATTTCTCCTTCTCTCTCTGACTTACTTCACTCAGTATGATGCTCTCTAGGTTCATCCATTGGAGAAGGCAATGGCACCCCACTCCAGTACTCTTGCCCGGAAAATCCCATGGACGGAGGAGCCTGGTGGGCTGCAGTCCATGGGGTCGCTAGGAGTCGGACACGACTGAGTGACTTCACTTTCCCTTTTCACTTTCATGCATTGGAGAAGGAAATGGCAACCCACTCCAGTGTTCTTGCCTGGAGAATCCCAGGGATGGCAGGGCCTGGTGGGCTGCCGTCTATGGGGTCACACAGAGTCGGACACGACTGAAGCGACTTAGCAGCAGCAGCAGCAGGTTCATCCATGTTGTTACTATTGGCACTATTTCATTCCTTTTAATGGCTGAGTAATATTTCATTGTATATATGTTCTACATCTTATTTATCCATTCCTGTGTCGATGAATATTTAGGTTGATTGCATGTCTTGGCTGTTGTACGCAGTGTTGCAATGAACACTGGGGTGCATGTATCCTTTCAGATCATGTTTTTCTCTGGATATGTGCCCAAGAGTGGGATTGTAGAATCATATAGTAGCTCTATTTTTAGTTTTTTAAGGACCCTCCACACCTTTCTCCATAGTGACTGTACCAATTTACATTCCCAAAAACAGTGTAGGAGGGTTGCCTTCTTGAAAAATTACATCTGTACTTTAAAGCAGAAAAAATGCAGAACAAATCATACCACAACATATCTTGATGAAGTTACTAAAATGATAAAAGTAATATCAAAATCTCAAGTTTGTTCAGGGTGAAAATACAAATCACATCTAAGAAGCAAAGTCAAATGACTTAATAATTCTTCACAGAAATATTGTATGCTAGAAAACAATGTAAAAATATCTACAGAGTTTGGAAATGGGAAAATAACCTGTCAATTTTATGCCTGAGCAAAATTTCCATTCATGTATTGGGTTGGCAAAAAAGAAAAAAAGATACATCAAAACCAAAAGTTAACGTACAATCTATCCTAAACCTCAACCTAAGAGGAAAAACTTAGAAGTTCTAGAAAAGAACACAGGAGAAAATCTTTGCAACCTGTTGCAAAGTTCTATTAGATAATACCGAACAAAGGTTTAGAAATGAAAGCAATCAATAAAGATTGGGAAAAATATGTGCAATATGAAAATAGACAAAGAATTTGCATCTAGAATGCAAAAAGAACACTTATGACTCAATAATAAAAGACAACCTAATTTAAAATGAGCTCATATTTAAGAGATCCTTTACCAAAGAAGATGTCTGAAAACTCATATAAACACCTCAAAATAATAGGCACATAAAAAAGGCTCATCCTCATTAGTTATAGCAAACACAAATTATAACCACAAGGAGACAGCACTTTATATCCCTAAAATGTCTGAAACAGAAAAGACTGACAATACCAAGTCCTGGCAAGAACATGGACCAAGTAGAACTGTCACCCACTGCTGGTGGAATTGCCAACACGATCACTTTGGAACAGAGTGTCAGTTGCTCATAAAGCTAAACATACATCTATTATATGATCCAGTCAATTGAACACTAGGTATTTACCCAAGAGTAGTGAAAACATATGTCCACATAAAGGTTTTATACAAGCGTGTTCATAGCAGCTTTATTTGGGGTAGCCCAAAACTGAAGACAGTCTAACTATCCATTAACAGGTAAGTAGTTCAACAAATTGAGATATTACCATGCAGTGGGACACAACCATTAATAATTTAAAAAAACCTCCTAATAAACACAGCAATGTGGGTAAATCTCATGGACATTATGCTAAGCAGAAGTTGTATGAAGAAAAATATAGACTTATTATTTCTTACATATGAAGTTTTAGAACAGACTAAAATAATTATTGTGATGATTATTTTAAGGGGTAAGCGGTGAGGGGAGATTGACAGTAAAAGGGTACAAGAAAATTTGGGGGAAGATAGAAATGTTTTATTGTCTTGGTTGTGGCAATAATGGTAATGTGGGTACAGACTTTTGTCAAAGTCAACAGCTTTTATATTTAAATCAGAATGTATGAATTTTATTGAATGAAATGTGTACCTCAATAAAAGTATAATTTTGTTAAAAAAAATTAGTAAACCTGGAAATACAATTACAATACATGTAGTGGATAGTAAGAACTATTTTTCTTAAAATAAAAAGATCTCTTGAAACACAGTGGTTAAAAATCTACCTGCCAATATAGGGGACACAGGTTCCATCCCTGATCCAGGAAGATTCCACATGCTTTGGCGTAACTAAGCCCATATGCCACAACTGTTGAAGCCCACACACCTAGAACCTGTGCTTCACAACAAGAGAAGTCACCTCAGTGAGAAACCTGTGCACTTCAACAAAGAATAGCTCCCACTCTCTGCACCTAGAGAAAGCCCACAGACAGCAATGAAGATCCAGTGCAGCCAAAAAATAACTAATTAACTAAAAGAGGAAAGTTAGGTTTAATCCCAGTAGATCATCTGGAAGTGTATGTGAACCAACAAATGAAAACAAGTCAATAAATTACAAATGAAATGTGAAAAGATGCTCAACCTTACTTATAATTAAAAACGCATAAAATAACATTTATCAGTTCTCATCCACTAGATTTACCAGTATTCACAAGATTTATAAAACAGTGTTTCTTGGGATACATGGAACCCATACTCTAATATACCTCATCATTTTTTGATGAAATTGATACATTTTTATAATGAGAAATTTCAAAAACAAAATCAGTTCATCACCTCTTTGGTTCCAAATGACTTCATGACTCATCATTGCTCTTGAAAGTACACAGTCCTTAGCCTGGCAGCCAAACCTCCATGCTCTGGATCAATTTTACAGCATCAGCAGTATTTTTTGATGCACATTCCCTCACTGAATCTTTCCAACAGCCCTATGAATTTGGGTCCAGCTGGGCCACTTTGGACCCCCAGCACTTAGAATAGTGTCTGGCACACAGTGGACGTTCAGTAAATATTCATATTCAATTCATCACTTCTACTACTATATCGAGTCTCAGTCTATCTCACCTTTATGATGTGCCTAACCTCTGCAAAATGTTGTCTCAGGTGAAAGAGCAAGAAGAAAGACTGGGATGCAAAGGTGAAGTCATGGTCCCTCCTTGTGACTATGGAAATCAAAGAGTTCAACTGTAGGATGTCTGGCCTCACAGTCACACCACTCCACCCCCGTATCTGCGAAGTGTGGCCAGGACGCCAAGGATAGCACCAAGATGACCTTGGACAAGTGGGACAAGACTTCCAAGTTCACCTTGACTTCTTCCTTGAGTTCCTCTCATTGTCTCCCAGTTCCCACACTCATCAGGACCTCAGGATGTTATCCTGGCAATACCTGTTCCTCCTCTCCTTATATATCAGGAGCCACCAGAATCTGGTATTTCTCTTCTCCAAAGCCTGGTACCAAATCCAGGATCTAGAAGAAAGGGTGTTAACTAAAAATGATCCTTAACTAGGGGAATGAGTCCCTGCTGGTGGTAGTGATGGGAGGTGGGATCTCTATGTCTAGAGAACTCCTTTCCTGCTATATTCCTATGGACACAGGCTGTATCTGATCACCACAGCTCACACCACTGAACACCAGGATTAAGTCAGCGACACTGGCTGACTGAACAGCTGTCCCCACTTCTCACACTTATCCCTGAGCACTAAGCCCAAAGTGATGGAAGAGAGGGCAGATCCTTCAGAGAGTGGAGGGCCTGTCCTCAGTCAAGGAGCTATGAGTTAACCGGGCAGATCTAGTAATCATACCGCTGCATGATGTCCGCAATAGATTGAAGATGCCCCATTGGGAATGGGGTCCCGAGCTAGACTGGCTGCCAGCTTCCCCCAGACTCATCCGAACCTTCTTGGGGAGCTCTTCTGGGAATGCAAAGAAAAGAGGATGAAAGAGAGCATCAGGGAAGTTACCCCACAAAGGCAAGAGTGAGTAAGTCATTTCGGACACTGGTGGTTTACAGACACTGAAATCTGGAGGCCCAGGAGGAAAACTTTTAATGAAAATATCTCTTTCAAATACCATCCAGGATTTTATTTAAAGAAGTGATTCCTTCAGAAATGTAAGTAGGGGGTTCCCAGGGTCTAGGACGCTTAAGGCCAATCAAAGAGGAGCCTCAGGCTGTAGGTTCAACAGAGGAACTCGGGAGGAAGGCACCCCTCAGAGAAAGAACAAGGCACTTGCATTGGGGGCTGGCACTGATTCAGCTGGAGAAAACAAACAGCACAGCTCCAACCCTCCAGATGATGTCGGAACAGAGAGAAAGACACAGAAGACAATGCCTTCTCCTCTCTTGGAGTCTGTCCCCTCTGGCAACCTGCTTTCCCTTCCAAAGAGGCCCCTGGGGGGGCTCCCACCCCACAGCAGACCCCGGTGCCCACTCTCCCCAGGCACCGGGCTAAGCTGGCCGGTCACTGACCCTTGTTCTGTCATTCTGTGCTCACAGCCACCTGTGAGGTAAAGACCATTACTGTCCTCATTGTTATGATCAGAAACCGGGCTCAGAATGTTAAAGAAGTTGCTAAAGGTCATGTGCCCTGTGAGAGAGAAGACATGAATCCAGATATGTTCCGGTATGTTGGTTGCCATGCCGGTGGCTCAGACGGTAAAGAATCTGCCTGCAATGCAGGAGACCCAGGTTCAATCCCTGGATTGGGACGATCCGCTGGAGAAGGGAATGGTTACCCACTCCAGTATTCTTGCCTGGAAAATTCCATGGACAGTGGAGCTTGGCAGGCTATAGTCTATGGGGTCTCAAAGAGTCGGACATGACTGAGCAACTAACGCACATGCGCGCGCGCGCACACACACACACACACACACACAAACACACACATGCTCTCCCAAGAATCATATCTGAGGGGATCCTGGGTGAGAGTTGGAGATCCCATGAGATTCATTCTATTCAAGGGTACAAATGATCAGGCTCACAACCCAGCTAATATTCCAGCAAGGTTTGAGGGGCATAAAATCAACATACTTGGAAAGCATGAAATGATGTACTTAATTCAGTTGGCAACCGCAGCACAGAGCAGCATCATTTTTATTCTCCTGTCGGCTTCTTATCATGAGGGACCCAAAGTTCAGAACATTATGGAGCCGGGTAAGGTGTTCTTTTCCAACAGAATTTTAGAAAAGTAAGTTCCAATCTCAATTCTGCTCCCACATGCTCTGTGCATGGCTTTGGAGCCCAAGAAAGGAGGTGAAACATACGCTGCATCTAGGAAGATGACAGCATTTGGTGAAGATGGGATGGAGGGCAAGGTCTGGAGGTGGGCAGTCCTCTCCTCTGGGAGCAAGGGTCTCTGTCTCCAGAAGGAGACAAGCTGTGCCTATAACACTGTCTGCAGCGCGATCATTCCTGCCAGGAGACTCCCCCTTACCGGAGATGTTCACTGACTCTTGTTGAAGTAGCGCCTATTGTGCTGATCACAATGCACAAAGCTTGCCCATCATGCTCACCTCCCATCCTCAAGCCAAGCTGGTGTTTAACAAAAAACTGTCACTGTGTATACAGCATTGATTCTATGTATGAAATGAATAGGGCTTCCCCAATAGCTCAAGTGGTAAGGATCCACCTGTAATGCGGGAGACACAGGAGACTTGGGTTCAGTCCCTGGGTTGGGAAGATCCCTTGGAGGAGGAAATGGAAACCCACTCCAGTATTCTTGCTGGGAAAATCCCATGGAAAGAGGAGCCTGGTGGGCTATGGTCCATGGGATACCAAAGAGACACGACTGAATCGACTGAGCACGTATGCATGCATGAACTAGATAACTAATAAGAACCTGCTGTATCTCACAGGGAACTCTATGCAACACTCTGATCTAAATGGGAAGGAAATCCAGAAAAGAGGAGCTATGTGTATACCTACAACTGATTCACTTTGCTGTATATTAGGAACTAACACAGCGCTATAAAGCAACTATAGTCCAATAAAAATTAATTTTAAAAAAAGAAAAAATAAAATATAAAAAAGTGGATATGTGGATATGTGTAACTGATTCACTTTGATGTACACCTGAAATGAACAAACACAGCCTTGTAAATTAACTATATTCCAATACAACTTTTTTTAAATCTAAAAAAATGCTGTTCCTGTAGGAAGTGGTGGCCGTTTTATTAAATGGATCCAATTCAAAGAAAACCATTCCTTTTGACAACACTCACGTGGGGAGATCCAGCAGGAGGTAGTGCCTCCACTTCTGACAGACACCCCAACACAGAGGGAGATGGTGGGGACCAAGCATCCCTGACAGTCACAGTACGATATCAGGTCTCGGGAACTGCTTTACACTTTCAAGCAAGAACTAACGTGGATTCTCAGAGCAAACAAACCTAAAATGAGAAATCATTCCCTCAACTTTGAGAACACGCCCAGTCTCCCAGACCTTCCCTAATTTCTTCAAGAATGGTCTCTATGCCAACTTAAATATTGCATTTGGTTGGGAGAGGAGGACCCAGAAGCCCAGAGTGGAAGTCAAATTATTCCACAAATACTGCCTACTTAAATAACGTTTTAAAAAAATATATCATGTTCAGTGGTGAAGAACTACTAAATTATTGAATTCCCCGAAGCATCCTACAGGCTTTAAAGTAGCTCATGAAACCCCATAAAAGAACGTCATAAATAGTCAAAGAGGAATGCTGGGCTCCATGTCAGAATGCCTCTATGAGCCAACGCTAAACATCTTCATGTAATCTTTCCACTTAAACCAATGATTAAACAGATTAAACAGATGATTAAACAAATAAAGATTAATGGAACAAGTAAAGTAATCAAATCTGTATGGGTGTATAAACGAATGATTCCAGACAATATTAGAACAAATTGTCTAAAACTAATAGCGAATGCTTCAGTTCAGTCCCAACAGCTTTTGTTGGGCTCTCGCTTGGATGTAATCAAAACATTTGTTTAAACTAAGATGGATGTGAGGCCCTAAGATATCAGTTTCTTGAAAGGGAAAAATAAAACAAAAGCAATGTCTTTGGTAGTGAGGTTGGTACTGTCAACAGAGCTGCATGGCTGAAGGGCTTGTGAACCTCGTGTTAGGGATAGGTGGAAGCTTCATGTCGCTCTGTTTTGTCAAAGAGGCTCTGCTCACATGATAAATATAAGTGAGTCGAAAGAAGGTGGATCTGAGAGGAAGAGAAAAAACTGCTCAAATATCCTCCAACTCTTTTGCTGTTGTTTAGTCCCTAAGTCGTGCCCATCTCTGCGATCCCGTAGACTGCAGCATGCCAGGCTTCCCTGTCTTTCACTAACTCCTGGAGTTTGTGCAAACTCAACCATCTCACCCTCTGTCTCCCCCTTCTCCTCCTGCTCTCAATATTTTCCATCATCAGGGTCTTTTCCAATGAGTTGGTTCTTCTCATCAGGTGGCCAAAGTATTGGAGTTTCAGCTTCAGCACCAGTCCTTCCCGTGAGTAACTCTTTAGAAGTGTCAAGCGTTAGTTGCTCAGTCATGTCTGACTCTTTGCGACCCCATGGACTGTACCCCACCAGGCTCCTCTATCCATGGGATTTTCCAGGCAAGAATACTGGAGTGGGTAGCCATTCCCTTCTCCAAGGGATCATCCTGACAGGGATTGAACTCAGGTCTCCTGCCATTGAAGGCAAATTTTTTACCACCTAAGCTATGAAATCTCTTTTAATTATCAATCACTGATATGCTAATTATAGCATTTGCTTATCTGTTCCTTCTTTCCTGGAGAGTAGGCCAACTATTCCCAATGCACTGTGGGAAAGAATAAAATGGAATTTCCTAGCAAGAATGCTCTATTTAGATTTTTTTTTCATTAATTAGAACTAGTGAGTTTCTTGTCCCTCCTTAGAGTAGTTACTTGATTTCAACCCTACTGGCTGACTCAGGGGTTCTAATTTGCCACTCATTTGTAATTCCTAGCAGAGGGAATCCAAATCCTTGTTAATCCAAGTGTGGCCCTTATCTGGGAGCCCCAACCTGTTGCATCGGGATCTACATTTTAACATTTATCTCAGGAAGTGTTTGAGAAGCCCTGATATGTGTAGTTTGGACCCTATGAAATTTCCTAGGCAAGTTGACAAATGGATGAAGAAGAGGAAGGGCCATTTTCATTCTTCAAGGTAAAGCTTGTACGAAACGCTTTGAAAAAGTTGCTTTGGGAAGAGCGGCTCTGAAACAGGAGGGAAGGGGGCAGGGCATAGCCTTGAAAAGAATGACATAGCCGTAGGATATGATGAAAACTGATTAGAACCAACTAGGTTCAAGATGGTAGAATATTCAACTTCCAGTGGACATTGAGCCTCGTCATACACTCATTGTAACGCAGCTGCCAGCTAAATGACACACCCACCAGTCAACCATCAAAGACTAAAATGTGGGTGATGGCCCATTTCCTGGAAATCTCTGCTCCTTCCCCAAAAGAGTTAGTATAATCCTCCCATCCATTAGCCTATGACATTATCCAGCCCATTGAAACTAACCATGCTGTATTTCGAGGCCATTCTCACCTTCGGAGATGGCCCACACTCTGTCTGTGGACTGTGTTTTCCTCTAAACAAATCCACTTCTTACCTATCTCCTTTTCTCTCAATGAATTCTTTCTGCGAGGAGACATCAAGAACCTGAGCTTCATTAAGTCCTGAAACTGGGTGTGTGATCTCAGTTAAAACACCACAGATTCGTGTCCCAATCTGAGCTGCATGGTTTGAACGGGGGCATGGGTGGGTGACATCTGCTGCAAAGTTTCAGCCAGGACCACAGAGCCTATCACTGTAAGTAGATCTCACATATGCTGTCCACTCAGTAGGGCCTGTCTACTCAACGTGTATTCAGTGTGACAGATAGCTAGGTGGAATGGCTGGATGGCAAGCAACAGAAATTAGACAAGTCTGAGCAAAAAAAAAAGGTGAGTTATTTGCTCACTTGTTTTATATAAAAATACAGAGTGCCCTCCCCCACAGACCCCAGGACACGATGCTGCTTCAGGAAAACCTTGGGCTATAGTCTGGCAGCCCTCAGGACTCCCCCTTTCACCCCCACTCATTCTTCTGCATCTCCCTGAGTCTCTACTTCATGCTCTCTGCAAACCAGCTCTCTCTGCCTACAGTAGCTGCACAGATCACAGCTGCCTGCCAACAATACCCAGGGATACACAGTATTTCCAGCCTCCTAGAGACTTTGTCTCTGAGGCCAAATGATAAGTGCAAGGTTAGAGAATCTGAAATCTGTTTGGATGGTGACCACCTGATCCAATCAGCTAGGAGAGTGGGAGCATACAGAACAGCCAGGCCTACCTATGGGGAACCCAGTCCAGTGCATGGCTGGGTGAGGGAGACAGAGACACAGAGGTGTCCTCAAAGAAGGGGAAGTACAGCAGCTTGCCCAAGGTCACACAGTGCTGACGCCAGAGTTTGAACCCAGAGGTAGTCTATGACAGACCTCAGCCTGGATACCCAGCAGGCCCTATGGGGCTCCTGGGCACAAGGCCTTTGTAGCTCCCATTTCTTTGATTATAGGAAACAGCCTTCTTTCAGCCTCCATGACCTTCTCCGGGTTCCAATGGGCAGATTCAAGCAGTTGTTAATCAGGAAAGGGAGAGGACATAAGACCAGGGAGAAACAATCCAGAGCACCCTTGGGGCAAGGTCCTGGCTTCCCATCAAGGAATACATGACAATACATGACAATATCTTTGAGCTATTTTGCAGGTACTGAAACCCCCTCCAGATGGGAGAACTTAATGATTAACAAAGATATGCTGACCACAAGCATGTAGACGCTGGACCAGTTGGACCTGAAGTTTGATGATGCTGACTAATACTTACCTCACTATCAACCCATCAGAAGAATGTCCATGAGCTGATCATGCTCTCTTTGAACAGTTACTATAAAAATTCTCACCGTCTTCCCCAAATGGGGACACGTGGTTTTGAGAGCATAAGTCCACTGTGCCCCCCTTTGCCTGGCAAAGCAATAAAGCTCTCCTTTTCTACTTCATCCAAAACTGTCTCCGAGATTTGACGAGGCACCAGGATCCAGAGAAACTGAGTTTTCAGCATCAGCCTCCTCTACCTCCTCTTTGATATCCGCCTGGATCCCGGCCCAGCCTGGGTCCGTGTGAGGCAAGTGAACCTTGTCATGAGCCTCCTTCCCCTCGCTTCATGCTAGCCTCTGCCTTTCAACACCCAGACTCTGGTCTTCAGTAGTCATGGGATGGTCCCTCATGGCTCAAAAACCACCCCAGCACTGGGGTTCCTTAGCACTGACATCCTCAGATCCTGATCTCTGAAGGTGATTTGCTCCCTGATACAGGAAAGCAATCTGTGTGATGTTATGGATGCTTAAGTGATGACACATCAGCCTCTGGAGTAACTCACTGGTGTTTTAAGAGAGGCCTCTTTAGAGATGCTTGCTGCTGCTGCTTAGGTGCTTCAGTAGTGTCCGACTCTGCGTGACCCTATGGACTGCAGCCTGCCAGGCTCCTCTGCCCAGGGAATTCTCTAGACAATGTAGAGATAGCACCTGCTCTGAAAGGTGGAAGGTGCAGAGCTGTCACAGTTTCTAGGGGAGATTCTGGGAGTGGAATTGCCTCTTAGGATTCCCTATCATTCCCAAATCAAGTTATTGAGAGAGAAACAGAGATCAAGACAGAGAAAGAGAAAGAGAAACTTGTTAAAATGTGAAAAATGTGGGACTCCCCTGATGGTCCAGTGGTTAAGAATCTGCCTTCCAATGCAGGACCAAGTTTGATCCCTGGTCAGGGAACTAAGATAACGCGTGCCTCTGAGCAATTAAGCCCCAGAGCCACAACTACTGAGCCCGCATGCTCTGGACCACACGCACCACAACTAGAGAGAAGCCCGTATGCCACAGCAAAGAGCCCAAATGCTGCAACTAAGACCAGATACAGCCAAATAAATGAATGATTTTTTTTAAGTGAGAAACGAGTTAAAAACACAGAAGTCCAGCATGCCCCTGGTATGCTGGATCAGAATCCCAGGAGGTGGAACTGGGGAACCTGTATTTTTAGTGAATCTCATTCCCCCACCCTACCCTCGCAGATGATGGACATGGCCAACCCAGATGAGCACTTGGGAACAACTCAAGTGGCCAAATGGGTTATAAGAGGTACCTTGTTCTATGGTCAAGCAGCAAGTTGGTGGTGGGCTTGAGAATGCTGGGTCTGTTGCCTTACATTCTAGTAAGTAGCTCCTAAAGCAGGGTCAGGTCCAAAGAAAAACCAAGGGAAAAAAAACCTAAGAGCAAAACAGAAAATAAACTTTCTTAGGCAGGAAGACATGTCCAGAAATATCCATAAGAGAAACTTTACTGTGAAGCTGGTAGCCTCACAGCAAGATTCCAGAACCACCCTCTTCCCTGGGCCAACGAGAGTCCTCCTCCCCACCCATCCCAGGGCACCAGCTCAGATGGGTCAGCCTGACATACTCCCAACCTGACATTAATACTAAGTGCTAAGGAGAGGAAAAAGGCAAAGACTGCAGAGTCAAAGGGTCTCATGTTCAACCCTTGGCTCACATCTGAGTATATTATCTCGGCACCTCAGTGCTGAGCCTCAGTGCCCCCAGAAGCAGATCCCAGGAAGCAGGCTGGCCCACAGGTCGTTGACTTGGGAAGGAATGAAAGAACTGGAGAGAAGGACCAGCCAGCAGAACACGCTGGAATCCTATATCATGCATACTGCACTAAGTCTCCTCAGTCATGTCCAATCCTGTGCAATCCCAGGGACCGTAGCCCACCAGACTCCTCTGTCCATGGGATTCTCCAGGCAAGAATACTGGAGTGGGTTGCCATGCCCTCCTCTGGGGGATCTTCTTGACCCAGGGATCAAATCCATGTCATGTTTCCTGCATTGGCAGACGCATTCTTTACCACCAGTGCCACCTGCGGAGCCCTGGAATCCCGTATAATCCTGTATAGTCCGATATTGTCAGCCACTGCTGGGTGACCTTCTGAGCAGCCTTATGAAGTATGTTGTACAACAGTTGCCCTGGGGGAGGGACAGAGAGAAACTTCCTCCCTTGGCTTCTACTCCTCGCTGGTCAAGGGCGGCTCCATGGCTGCCTTCCTGCACACTGGCTTCCTGGACGCCTCATGCTTTAGCATCACAGAAGGCCCAGGGTAGGAAGTGAGAACGCCAGAGCCAAGCTGGTAAAAACCCACTAAGAACCGATCATCACAGTGCTTGGAGCAAGATGAAGACAAAGATCTTCAATGACACCAGAAAGTATAGATGGATAGAGTTCCCCAGAGGGTTGTTACAGGAATTACAGGATAAGAGCAGTGTTTCAGCCTGGAATCTGAACTGCAAGCAACAGACACCAGCTTTGGTTACAACAAGCAGAAAGGACCCTCAGAGTTCACAGGAATCTGAAGAATAAGACTTGGAAAGTGAGAGAAAATAATAAGGTAGATGCAGATGACCAAAGAGTAGAAGGTTCAATCAGCTCTTTGCAAGGACAGACTGCCTAGGGCACTTGCTCCATGGCCATGGCCACTGGACTCTGTCATAAGTCCATTCAAAGGGTCCCTTTGTCTTTGATAATTTGCTCATTATTCAGAGTCCAGACAGGAACATCTGACTGATGAGATCTGGGCCACACATCTAAACTTAAATATTCCAGGATGACTAGGGAGGCAGCATTTCGCCCTATTTGCTTTCCTAAAGATATGACTGAGCCTTCCACGTAGACTTCCCCAGAGGAATCTGGGATCAGGCACCCCAAAGAATGAAAATCAACCCACCACCTGCCATGTGGGAAGTGTTCCCAATGCACAGGCTGACACTTGGTAGATGCTAAATGAATAGCAGTTCGTGGTGTGTAATGAAGTTGTCATTCTGACTCTCTGTACACCGTGCTGAAGTCCATCCCATTCTCCTACCTCATAGGTGACTGACCAGTGGATTTCTACAAGGAACAGCAGCCCTCATTAAAGCAAAGCTAAAGCCCCCTTAGGGAAGACTCCCTATGGGAAAGGGTGGCTGTCCTGACAATTTATCAGCTGTTTTCACTCAGTTTTCCCTCCCTGTAGGATTCACTTTGATTTCCGCAGCCCAGGGAGATGCTGAGTCTCCCTCAGAAGTCTTTGATACACTCAAGCCCTGGAGAGTTTGAGGCTTTAGGGTTTGTGTTAAACAGGGAGGCACTGGGGACTTCGCAGTGGTTAAGATCCAGTGCTTCCATTGCAGGGGATGTGGGTTCAATCCCTGGTTGAGCAACTAAGATCCCACATGCCATGTGCTGTGGCAAACAAACAAAAAAAGATCTCTCTCTGTGTGTGTGTGTGTGTGTGTGTGTGTGTGTGTCTATCTATCTAGTTCCTTTATTAAGAAAAAGAAAGAGGGGTGTACTGCCACAGCCATCATGGTGTGGTTTAGTTCAGTTCAGTCGCTCAGTCATGTCCAACTCTTTGCTGTCCCATGGGCTGCAGCATGCCAGGCTTCCCTGTCCATCACCAACTTCCAGAGCTTGCTCAAATTCATATCCATCGAGTCGGTGATGCCATCCAACCATCTCATCCTCTATCATCCCCTTCTCCTCCTGCCTTCAATCTTTCCCAGCATCAGGTTCTTTTCCAGTGAATCAGTTCTTCACATCAGGTGGCCAAAGTATTGGAATTTGAGCTTCAGCATCAGTCCTTCCAATGAATATTCAGGACTGATTTCCTTTAGGATGGACTGGTTGGATCTCTTTGCAGTCCAAGGGACTCTTAAGAGTCTTCTCCAATACCACAGTTCAAAAGCATCAATTCTTCAGCACTCAGCTTTCTTTGCAGTCCAACTCTCACATCAATACATGACTACTGGAAAAACCATAGCTTTGACTAGATGGACCTTTGTTGGCAAAGTAATGTCTCTGTTTTTTAATACGCTGTCTAGGTTGGTCACAGCTTTCCTTCTAAGGAGCAAGCATCTTCTAATTTCATAGCTGCAGCCACTACCTGCAGTGATTTTAGAGCCCAAGAAAACAAAGTCTCTCACTGATTCCATTGTTTCTCCATCTATTTGCCATGAAGTGATGGGACCAGATGCCATGATCTTGTTTTTTTGAATGCTGAGTTTTAAGCCAATTTTTTCACTCTCCTCTTTCACTTTCATCAAGAGGCTCTTTAGCTTTTCTTCACTTTCTGCCATAAGGGTGGTGTCATCTACATATCTGAGGTTGTTGATATTTCTCCCGGCAACCTTGATTCCAGCTTGTGCTTCATCCAGCCCAGCATTTCATATGATGTACTCTGCATGTAAGGTGAATAAGCAGGGTGAAAATATACAGCCTTGACATACTCCTTTCCTGATTTGGAACCAGTCTGTTGTTCCATGTCTGGTTCTAACTTTTGCTTCTTGACCTGCATACAGATTTCTCAGGAGGAAGGTAAGGTGGTCCATTGTTCCATCTCTTGAAGAATTTTCCAGTTTGTTGTGATCCACACAGTCAAAGGCTTTGGTGTAGTCAATAAAGTAGAAGTAGATGTTCTTCTGGAAATCTCTTGCTTTTTCTATGATCCAGTGGATGTTGGCAATTTGATCTCTGCTTCCTCTGCCTTTTCTAAATCCAGCTTGAACATCTGCAAGTTCATGGTTCACATGTAGTTGAACCCTGCCTTGGAACATTTTGAGCATTACTTTGCTAGAGTGTGAGATGAATGCAATAGTGTGGTAGTTTGAATATTCTTTGACATGGCCCTTCTTTGGGACTAGAATGAAAACTGACCTTTTCCAGTTCTGTGGCCACTGCTGAGTTTTCCAAATTTGCTGGCATATTGAGTGCAGCACTTTCACAGCATCATCTTTTAGGATTTGAAATAGCTCAACTGGAATTTTATCACCTCAGGTAGCTTTGTTTGTAGTGATGCTTCCTAAAGCCTACTTGACTTTGCATTCCAGGAGGTCTGGCTCTAGGTGAGTGATCACACCATCGTGGTTATCTGGATCATGAAGATTTTTTCTGAATAGTTCTTCTGTGTATTCTTGCCACCTCTTCTTAATATCTTCTGCTTCTATTAGGTCCACACCATTTCTGTCCTTTATTGTGCCCATCTTTGCATGAAATGTTCCCTTGGTATCTCTAATTTTCTTGAAGAGATCTCTAGTCTTTCCCACATGGCATGGTAGCCTGTGAGTATTGGCAGGGAGTCTAGAGAGTTTCCTTATTGGATGAGGATGCTGAGTTCAGAAAAGTTGGTCCAACATCACACAGCTAGTGAACAGCAGGCAAGGACATGATTTAGTTGCAAAATCCCATCTCCTCTTTTCTTTGCATGGGTCAGCTACCTGGCCCTGTCCCAACATAATGCTTTAGCCCAATCACATCTCGAGAAATTGCCTTTAAAAAAGCTCACTAGACATAGGAACAGGCAGAGCCCTACGTCACCCCATCACTCACTCCTGAGTAACAGCCCTTTTCTTCTCTATAGGCATAAGGTTGATGACACAACACTTCAAGAGATGATTGCATGCATGCTAAGTCACTTCAGTCATGTCTGATTCTTTGCAACCCTATGAACTGTGTAGCCCACCAGGCTTCTCTGTTCGTGGGATTCTCCAGGCAAGAATACTGGAATGGGTTGCCATTTCCTCCTCCAGGATATCTTCCCAACCCAGGGATCAACCCCTTGTCTCTCACATCTCCTGCATTGGCGGGTGGGTTCTTTACCATTAGCGCCACCTGGGAGACCCCAAGAGACCATTATAGTGAGCAAGTTCGAAGACCATGAAGCTCTACAAGTGTGTTAAGACAAGGATTTCTCATCTGGACCTAAAACCAAGTCCTTTTGGATCGGGAAAGAATTTAGGAAACTGTTAAGTTCAATTACGTTGTTTTGACAGGAAGAGAAACCCAGAGATGGATAGTGACCTTCTCAAGCTCACACCGCTAGTCAGTGGCAGATTCAGGCCTAAAGTTTAATCCTGAATCCTGGATTCAGGATTGGTGAACCTCCCATTCCACATTTGGAGAACATTTCCAGAACCAAATCACTCAGCAGTTTTGTCATCTCTGATAAAGTTTGGTCAACTTTCACCCTTCCTTTGTCTTCAAAAACAGCATCCTTCTAGTCCGCTTTGCAATTGTCCACTGGCTGTCCTAAAATTACTGCAGTCTCATGTGCTTATTTTAGCTACAGTGGGTCTGAAATTTACACTCAGCTTGTGTGTGCTTCTCAAAGCCAGAATCAACCCCCACACATGCTTGTCTTTGAGTGTAGGCCATTGAAGTGCAGGCCAGTTATGGCCAAAAAAATCAAGGAGGAAAGGATTTAGCGAGCTTCTGCCCTCTCCACATTTCCTGGGTCACTAGAGAAGCTACTTCCATTAAGAATTCTCACTCGTCTGTAACACAAGAAATAAATCAGATGCTCAACCAAACCACACTGCCAGGGTGGCCTCCCCACCAAGTGTCAAGGAGTTGGCACTGTGGGCACCAATATTTATAGATCAGGTCAAGCAGTGACACATTAAGGATGTTCTAAGAAACAGAGGTCTTTACATGCTTGACATCAGCAGGGGAGGATGAAAGAACTGGAGCACTGGGGATCTGTAGAAACTTTCCAGCAGCCAAAAGGACCTGGAGGGCAGCATGGGAGGCAAATAGGAACTCCCAGGAGACTGTTAACACCCATTCCATTACCCACCAGTCCCTCCAATTTGCAGTGGTTGTTTGAATTGCGGGTGTTTCAGCAAACAGCATACCTCCCAGCTTCAATTCATCTTCGTATTCCTACAGCGCCTAGCACACAGCAGGGACCCAGGAGCTGCCTGCTGTATGCTATGTCGTGCGACCTCATGGACTGCAGCCGCCAGGCTCCTCTTGTCCTGGGATTTCCCAGGCAAGAACACTGGAGTGGGTTGCCATTTCCTTCTCCAGGGGATCCTCCCAAGCCAGAGATTAAACCCACATCTTTTGTGTCCCCTGTATTGGCAGACAGATTCTTTACCACTGGGACCACCTGGGAAACCCCAGCTCCCTGATGAAGGATTTATTTAATACGGTTAATGGCATAAGGCACTTTACAAAATAAAGTGAAACACGTTTTGCTCACAGAACAAAGTTGTCCCCAGCCAGGGGACACTTAGAATGACCAAGGAGACACCAGTGAATGACAGTGTGTGCTAAAGGGTGTCACCAGGCTCCTGCCTTTGAGCGCAGACAGTTTGGCAGAGAACGCAAGTGGCATACACACACACACGTGGTTTGGCTGATGCTTTTCATTTTTCATGTACTTCCTCTTTTGCCTGCTTGGAGGGTGACCTTCCCAGTCCATCCCAGGGAACCATCTGCCCGGAAGCAGATTAGCCTTTGTTTCAAAAGGGATGCAGAAAGAAAGATTGAGGCAATTTTCAGTTATTGACACACAAAATAGGATTATACATTGGGGCAATAGTTTTGTAAGCCAAGCTATTGTCTCAAAGAGGATTTCTAAATTCCTTTTTAGCCTCTGTTAGCATACCAACTGCCCCAGAATCCCCCTAATGAGCGGACAAATCCTGGGACCTATTTGCCATTAAGGTTCAGCAAAGATTTGGAGTTAGAAAGGGAGAAGCTATGATGAGTGGAGGCCCCCAATGTCCCCTGCCACACACACACACATACACACACACACTATTATGGCCCACTGCAGCAGGGAGGAGTGAATCCCTCAGCAAGTAGTAGACTACAGGGCCAGTGGGCTAGACACGGATCTGTCTGTCTCTCTCCCTCCCCCTCCCCCAACAGGACTGCATACCATGAGAGTTAAAGAGAGACTGAGTCAGCCAAGGGTGTCCTTCGGATCCGGCCAAGGCCAAGCCAAGGTCTTCCCATGCCACTGGCTCTAGCAATGAATGTCCCCAGGCAGACAAAGCAGGAAGCATGGAGGAAATTCTTGCCAGGGACTTGGACTCAACCCTCACCTCCATACAGATTTATTAAAATTTTATAAGCCCCTCTATATATATACACCTGGACCCCATCTTAGCAAGTACAACAGCTAAGTATTTTTATTCACATGAGTAAAAATGTTCCTAATGAGACTGTTTAAAATGATCAGAGCCAACTATATTCAATCATATTAAACAATTAGTTAATTTTCTTTTCCCACTGTTCATCAAGATTGGGAGGGAAATCTGGTTAGGTATGGGGAAAAAAACTAGTTATATTTTATCTGCAAATATTAATTGTGTGAATAATCAGATCAGCCATGTACACATCTCCTATATAAGGCAGGGTGTGATTATAACCAAATGAATGGAAAGATAGGAAGCTAGTGAAAATCCAGAGAACCAGTCAAGGATAGGATGGGCATTTCTTGTTTCTCTCTAACCAACTCTCCTTTCTCACTTCCTCTAGTCATCCTGCTTTTCCTTGAAGGACTATACCTCCCCTAGTCCACATGGTCAAGGTGAGGTTATCAGTCACAGCCCCCCTGCTCCAACCAAGGCTTAGACAGATGCTCCTCTGACCAATCAGAGAAGTGTCTATCAACTTGAATGCAGTGATTGGTAAAGGATGAGCACCCCTCTCACCAATCAGAGAAATACCTCTTGATATGAACACAGTGATTGGTTCAGGATGGATACTGATCCATGGAGGACCAATCAGTCTTCTCTGTTCTTTCATATAAAGATGATGGGAAGGGTGGGTTTGGGGGGAGGATACATTTTGCTTTTAAATTTCAAGCCATAAAGAACAAAGCTTGGGGCTGCTGGGGAGAGTGCATACTTTTTCCTTTTTTTTTTTTAATCCCATATGAAGAAGAGCCCTGACGTACAGAAGGAAACAAAGAAAAGAGATGGATAGGGAGAGGCAAAGTTCCAAATACACAAATTGTTTCCTGGATCCATCTGTGTCTAAAGTTAACCTTAGATTTCACAGTGACATGAATCACTAGTTTCCATTTTTTTCTTCTCAAGCTAGTTTGAGATGAATTTCTTATCATTACCATCAAAAGAGAAGATTATTTATACAGAAATGCTAAGAAAGTTACCTGGAGCAGTTAAGTCCAGAGCTAACCCTTGGAAAATGGGAAGTCTACTTGAAGTCTATTTGCTTAATTTTTTTGTTAACACAGATAGAGAACATAGAAATTAGAAGAGAGAAAAATGAATGCAGGTACCAACAGTGGCGGGCAGCATGTGCGGTAGTGGGGAAGAGTCAGGATGCAGAGCGAGCAGGGAGCAGTGGGACTAGGGTCAGAGGTTAGGCTGGGCCCAGACTACCTAGACCCTGAATAGCAAAAAGAGGAGGGTCTTCTTTTTCCCTACAAGCAGTGCAGGTCCATAAACAGTGTTTGAGCAGACTATGGCAAAACAGAAACAGTCTCATGGGACGAGGGCTCTGACCCTGAAGCCAGAGATCTCATCCAAAGGAAGCTATAGCTCCCTGGTGGTCATCCCCACGCATTTTTATGTCAGTGGCTATAATCACAGTCGGAATGAGCATTCTACAAGAGACCTTAAGGAGCATGGAGTCCCAATCCAGCTTTTACAGAAGAGGAAATTGAGGCCCAGAGAAGGTACATGTTTTTCTTGAGATCATCATTAAGCAAGTCCATGGTGAAAACCCAGACTAAGGTCTGAATCCCCACATGCCTAGATTGTGAAAGAAATGGCAAAGCGTCTCTATGTAGTTTTCCTCCTAGGCCAGTTAGGAGACCTAACACTTACATCAGTTTTCCATTGTTGCATAACAAATAGTACAAACATAGCACTAATAACTTCCAAAGGCATGCATATATTCGCTCAGGGTTCTGTAGGTCAGAAGTCTGGCACAGCATGGCTGAGTTCTCTGCTCACGGTATGACAGAGCCACAATCAGGTATTGGTCAGGCTGAGTTCTCATCTAGAGCTGCTGAGGAAAAGTCTACTTTCAAGCCCATTCTTGTTGGCAGAATTCAGTTGCTTGTGGTGGTAGGACTGAGGAGACTGCTTTCTGGCTGGCTGTCACAGGAGAGCTGCACTCAGCTTCTAAATCTCACCCCAGTGTCTTGCTCTGCGGCCCCTCCATTGTTAAGCTGTAAATGGTATGTTGAATCCTTCCCATTCTTCAAATTTCTGACTTTCTCTTCTGCAACCAGCTGGAGAAACCTCTCTACTTTTAAAGGGCCCCTGTGACTAGGTCAGCCCCACCCAGTTATCTCTATTTTAAGGCCAACTGATTAGGGACCTTAATTACATCTGCAAATCCCCTTCATAGTAGTACTAAGATTAGAGACTGATCGAGAGGAGTTATGAGTCCTGGACTTCCCAGGTGCTGCTAGATATAAAGAACATGCCTACCAATGCAGGAGACTTAAGAGAGCTCAGGTTCAATCCCAGGATTGGGAAGATACCCTAGAGGAGGGTATGGCAACCTACTCCAGTAGTCTTGCCTGGAGAATCCCATGGACAGAGGAGCCTGGTGGGCGACGGCCCACAGGCTCAAGTCGACTCGACTGAAGTGACTTAGCACGTACACACACATACACACACACACACACACACATGTCCAGTAGCCATGTCACACTACCTGTGCATGCTCAGTCATTCTGACTCTTGGTGATCCCGTGGACTATAGCCCGCCAGGCTCCTCTGCTCATGGAATTTTCCAGGCAAGAATACTGGAGCGAGTTGCCATTTCCTCCTCCGGGGGATCTTCCTAACTCAGGGACTGAACTCATGTCTCTTACATCTCCTGCATTGCAGGCAGATTCTTTACCACTGTGCCACCTGTCTAGGGGATTATCTCAGAATTTTATCCCCAGAGTACCACAGTGCCTCCTGGAATGGATCACCCATGAGGGGAGTCTGACAGCTTATTTCACTGAATTGGAGTGTGTGTGTGTGTGTGTGTGTGTGTGTGTGTGTGTGTGCATGTGTGTTGGGAAGGTACATAAACACACACAAGGCAAACCTACCATCTCAAATAAGAAAACAAACTTGAGGGTCAAAGCAAGAAGAGCAGCTTCTTGTACCACCCTGCATCTGTGTGGTACACCTGTGTTGTTCAGTGGCCTCTCCTCATAACTGACAACACTGTAACCCATTCAAGTTTGTTCTGTAAAACTGTAAAAAAAAAATGTTATACTGTAAAATTTGGTGTAGCCACTAGCAATTCCTTGAGAGCTCCCCCATTTGTTATTTCTAGAACCCCAATGTCCTACTATTTCTGGCATGGCCGCTTCCACCCCCCTCTTGCAACCCAGGAACCTCAAAAGAGCTGCACTATCCCTCACTCTCTTGGGCCAGCCTGCTTTGGTTTCTGGACAGCCTGGAAAAGCCATCAGAGCAGTGATCTGTGCACTTGGCCTATCATCAGGTTGCAGCAATAGGCGGCTCAACATCTGGGTCACTGGCCTGGGTCATCTGCCAGGGACCCAGGAGGTTCACTCTGGATCCCATCCAGCCCACCCAAGCACCTTTATGTCAACAGATTTGTCCACGAGCCATGTGGTCGGTCTTCAGAAAGTGGTTGGCACTTAGCTCATTTAATCAATTCCTTTACAGAGAGCTTGGAAGAGCTGAGAGGGAAAATCTGCTCAAATGGAGAAATCCAGAGGGAAGCAAGGTAGAAGGGAGAAGACACTGATGTTCGAATTCTGGCCTCTGACTTCCCTCCCTCGCCCTTTGGAGCACCCCACTGCCCACCACCCTGGAATCTCAGAGCGCCTGATGGGCCCCGCAGCAGGAACCCCACTGTCTAGGAGAAGCAGCAACTACCACACTGCCTTGTGCTCCAGCAGAGCCTGACTCTGATCCTCCCCGGCTCCAGCAGTCGGCTCAGCTCCGAGCAGTTTGTTTTTTGAAAAGTCTCATAAATTTCCAAGAAACTTCTCCAGACAACTGTCACGAGGCTGCACCTGCCAAACAAACACAAACAGAGCTCTCCTCCACCAGATTAGTTACTTAATTAAGAAGAGAAAGAGACAAGGCACATAATGTGGAGATAATTACCCGTCTTGCCAAGTCTCCGAGTGTAGCGTGGCACACGCCGGCAAATTGCAGCACTGCCGCTAATGCATATTCATCCAAAGTTGTAACTGCTGTGAACATTTTCCACACAGACAGCAATATGTTCAACCAACAATCTGAGCTCCCTCTCGGATTCCAGCATCTTCCCACACCCTTCCCCTTCCTTCCCGGGCTCCTTCCTTGTCTCTCTGTGAAGGAATTTGCTAAACAAAGCAAATAGCAAACAAGTTACAAGCAAATGTGATCAAAACCCTCTCCAGGGATGCTGCTGGGAACAATCAATTCTGGACCCCAAAATGAAGTGTTTGGATTTTTTTTCCCTAACCTATTGACTTATTTAATTTAATCTCATGTAATTGAATGACAAGGATTTATTGCAGGTTTGTGTGCCCACCAAGTGCTGTAGAGACACAAAGATGAGTATGAGGAGGTCTCAGCCTAGGAGGCTCACAGTCCATGGAGAGAGGAGCTCTCCTCTGTGAACTAGGAGGGTGGGTATTATGTTAATCCTACTTGACAGATGAAAACACAAGACCAAAGAGATTACCCTACTGCTAAAACAACATAGTAACTAAATAGGTGATATGGACCTTGAACCAATATTGTATGGTTGTGTTTAGTCGCTCAATTGTGTTTCACTTTTTGCAACCCTTTGTACTGTAGCCCACCAGGTTCTTCTGTCCATGGGATTTTTTTAGGCAAGAATACTGGAGTGGGTTGCCATTTCCTCCTCCAGGGGATCTTCCTAACCCAGGGTTTGGAGTTATGTCTCCTGAATTGCAGGAGGATTCTTTACCCACCTTATCTGTATTATTCGACTCCAAATCCTATGTACAAGGCAAACAAGGGGAAATTCTGCCTTGGAGACAAAGGAGGACAGAATAAAAATCAGAGCCTGGGAAGGCCCAGGAGATGGCAGGGGGAGGGGGTGTGTCTGCTCCCAGCTTTGTCACTTACTAATTCTACTACCTCTGTCAAATCACTGAACTGCAAAGTTACCAGTTTTCTCATAAATAAAATATAGATGAGACTTCCCTGGTGGTTCAGTGGTTAAGAATCTGCCTTGCAATGCAGAGAACTAAGATCCCACATTCTGGGGAGCAGCTAAGCCAGAAAGAAAGACAGTGAGATCAAAGAAATAGAAATGCTGGTAAGACTAAGTAAAATCAGAATCCTAAAACTGCTCTCTGGGATAGTGCCTGGATAGTGCTCTCTGGGATAGTGCCTGGATAGAAGCAGAGCAAAATCGAAGAACATGAGGAGAGAGGCAGGAAGTGAGATGGGAGCCTCATGCAGGAGATGTTATTTGAGTGTGGCTTAATATATAGCAAGACGTTCTCAGAAAGAAATGGAAGCCAGGACATTTCAGGACATTCAGATAAATGCATGGAGAACATTCAGGAGAGAGAGTCAGAACCTGGGATGGGGTGAAGAGGGAGATCAGGAGGGAAGCTTAGGAAGCCCCAGGTGCTATGTGGCCTTGAATGCCAGGGTGAGACATACACACAAAGGCATTTGGAATATAGTTTGAAAAGTGGTGCTAAGTTTAACAATTGGCAGTCAGGCCTTTGAAGAAGAAAGTCCATGAGGAATCCAATACATCCAGAGAAGAAAGAATCTGGCCTGTTTCCAGAACATGCTCAAGTGGTAGGGAAATTGACAATGTTTGACAATGTTGTCAATTTTGTTTGAAAGTACATCCTTATCTGATATCCTGCTCTCTCTACTCAACCTTCTTCACCCTAGGCCACCCAAGAGAGCCCATGAGAAACGATATGCAATGTATTTTTTGAAATGAATAAATTAACTCACTTCAAAGAAACTCTAAATTGCCTTTATCGTTTCAGGTTAGGCCCTGAGGACCTCAAAGGATATTTAACGGAAGACTATAGTTGGCCTCTTTGGTATAATCTAAAAAGCTCAAGACATAATATTTACTAACCCTGCCTCGCTTTTACCCTATGGTATTACCTCTTTAAACCAAGGATAACAAACAGGTTTCAACTGGGATGCCAGATCCAATTCACTGGAGCTGCCTGGAGTAGAGGGTGGTGAAGCACTGTGAGGACACTTCTGATTCAGAGGGAAACCATGCCATGATTGATTAGTGATGCCTGTCAAGGACATGGTAGGGAGGCATGGCTACTTAGATATTTGCATCCCTGGCAGTTGTCCCTGGGCTTTGGGCTAGTTTAAGCCTTCATGGAGTCTTGGATTATTTTTCCCCATTCTGAAAGGAGTAGAGAGCAGGCAAGAGCAACAGAAGCTACCAGATACTGAACTCTTAGAGTTTTAGAATGCAGGGGAACTGGTTTTCTTCTCTGATTGCCCTTCCATGTCTAAGGATGAGGAACAGTCTATACAGTGGTTCTCAATCTGGGATGGGGTAAAGAGGGGGATCAGGAGGGAAGGTTAGGTTGGGGCCAGATGCTATGGAGCCTTGAATGCCAGATTATTCCCTGTGCATCAGAATAACCCAAGAACTTTTGAAACAATGCAGTGGCCCCACAGAGATTTGGTTTCAGTTGGTCCAGGGTGGGTTCAGGTGTCAGCATTATTCAAAGCTCCCCAGGTGATTCTGATGTGCAGTCACGGTGGACACCTTTGTGCCAACTGTAAGCCCAACTGAGGAAGCAGCATGACTTAGGCCCTGACTTGGGCCCCACCAGGAATTTTCTGTTCCTTGGGACTTCCCTGGTGGTCCAGTGGTTAAGAATCTGCCCTGCAATGCAGGGAAAGTGAGTTCCATCCCTGTGGAGGGAACTAAGACCCCTCATGATGTGGAGCAACTAAGCCCCTGTGCTGTAACTACTGAGGCCACATACCACATCTCGAGAGTCACAGCAAAAGATCCCACATGACACAATTAAGACTTGATGCAGACAAATAATAAATTTTTTTTTAAGTTCCTGTTCCTTGAAGACCTGGTGAAGGTTCTAGTCCTCTCCTGGGAGGTGCTGGAAGCTCAGTTGGTGACATGAGGCCAAGACACAAGGATATGAGACTTGTGGGGAGACAACTCATTCTGTCGGTATTAGATTCCACAGAGACGGGTTTGAGCCAGGCCTGGGGTCAATGGGCAGACTTTGGATAGATGGACTAACATGCACAGCATGAAGTATGGGGTCACAGAATGTGGACAGCAACTGGAACAAGCTGGAGCAGAGGCTCTAGAGGGAAACATGGGGGAGGAAACCACAGTCGTCCTGGGACCAGGGCCACGTGGCCTGAGAAGAGCTTGCTGAGAACTGAGGTCATGAACCTGCCAGGTCCTGCCAGGTGTGAGCGCTATCCAGACTTTTCTGCCTGCCAAGTCTTTCTTCTGGGAGCCCCACCTCTAGCCAGCTTCTGGCCCCAGGTACTGCTTTCTCCGTTTGTATTTCCTATTGAAACGAGTTACTCGAAACTGAATTTTCCTTCTGGCCACAATGTCTTTCAATATAGTCTAATTCCAAAACTAGGCTTTAAGAGCAGACTTAAAGAGCCTGCCCATGAGAGTTCACTGGGGCCTCCCTCCTTCCAGACGGAACAGTGGGCTCCCTCAGCTGGCGTCTTTCTGCCTGAGCCCCAATAATCCTCCCCACCAGCGTGCACTCCAGGGACTGCCAAGAGCCTGTTGTTTCAACTTGGCACCTGCCCATGTTGCTTCTCTTGTCCCTTCCTGTCTCCCACCTGTTCACAGGGACTTCTAAATTAGTCATCTGTTGTCAAGGAAACGTTCTGCTTCCTCTGAGGTGTGAAGCCTGAGGGACTCAGTTATGGGGGAGGGAAAAGTGATTTACCGGGGCTGGCATGCTGCCTACATTCATCAATACCTGGGTGGAAAAGGCTAGAATTCTCTGGAAAGGTGTGGTCCTCCTACTCCCAGCATTAGCATCAATGGAAAGGTTTGTTAAGATGCAGATTCCTGGCCCCACTCTGACTTCCTAAGTCGCCACCTCTGACAGTGGGTCTCGGAACTGCTTATGGTGCCAAGAGACTCATGGTGGGAGCAGAGTCTGGAGGTCAGAAAAGAGCATCTCCGGCTTGGCCAGTGTGCAAAACGCTTCTGGAGGACTGTGGCATTTCCTCGAACTTGACCACATTCGGCTGTTTCTAATAATTATGTCTTTATCACTTGATATTTGTAGAACTCTGTGTGTGTGTCCCAGAGCTGAACGCAGAGGTGGAGAGGAAGAGACTCAAGGATTAAATAATAGAGAAAACCAGAACTGTGCTTTGGAATATTTCCTTTGTGCCCTGTTAAGCAACTTCCTAATTCCTAGCAAATCCTATGAGCTCTCCCAGCGAAAAGTGCATTCCCAACTTGTTCAAGAAAACTCAGCATTTAATTAGATCTCCATTTCTGATTGAAACAGAACTAAAAGAACAGCAAAGGTCAGAACCCTTTTGTGCTGGAATCAGAGACGCACAGCTTTGCCTGCTCCCCAGAGATCCATAGAAACGATTCCCCATGGTCAGAGAGGCCAGAGGCTCCCTCTCTATTTATGTATCTGGTGACCATTGCCACTCAGCCCTGTGACATACTAGAATCTGCTTTGAAAGCTGTAAAGCCCTATTCAAGTATGGGAGATGATTGTTACAGGTGTTTGCTCTCCCCACTAGTACTGCTCATGCATCTGCTCCAGGTCAGCAGCTTTGCCGTGCTGAAATAGGAGGGAAGCGGGTAGGGCACAACCTTTGAAAGAATGACATAGCCCAAAGACATGACATGAACTGGAACCAAACAGGTCCAAAATGGCTGACAAGTCCACTTCCCCTAGAACTTGAACCTCAGTATACACTCACTGTAACACATCAACAAGCTAAATGACACACCCAGACGTGCCACAACAGTTTCAATTGAAGTGAAATTGTTAGTCTCTCAGCTGTGTCCAACTCTTCTGTGACCCCATGGACTGTAGCCTGCCAGGCTCCTCTGTGCATGGATTCTCCAGAGAAGAATGCTGGAATGAGTGGCCATTCCCTTCTCCAGGCGGTCTTCCTGACCCAGGGATCAAACCCAGGTCTCCCCACAGATACTTTATCGTCTGAGCCACCAGGGAAACCCTGTGGTCGCCCATAAAGACCGCAAAGTAGGTGGTGGCTCAATTCGCAGAAATCTCTACCCCTTCCCCAAAATAACTGGAAATAATTCTCCCACTCATTAGCCTATGAAATTACTCAGCCCATAAAAACTAACCATACCGTCATTTGGGACCTCTTGCCTTCTGAGAGGGCCCATACTCTGTGGAGTATGTTTCTCTCTAAATAAATCCATTTCTTACCTATCACTCTGTCTCTCATTGAATTCTTTCTGTGATGAGACATCAAGAACCTGAGCTTAAGTCCTGAGACCAGGTATGTGATGTCAACTGAAAGATCATGGGTTCAATCCCAACCTGAGTTACACGCTTTCAATACATCATCTCATCCTATATTCTCATCCCTATTTCACTGATGAGACAACGGAAACATAAATGACTTGCCCAAGTCATACAGTTAGTGAGAGACAGGGTTCTGCGTGCTTCTAAGAGAAACCCCCTTTCCATTACCCATCATCCATCCCTGCAGTCTTTTCTTTCTTTAATTGAAGCCAGGATCCTCTGCATTGATACTGACATTGAGTCTGACTCTCACAGCATCCAAGGGGGCAGCAACACTTTCAAACCAACTCATTTTAATTTCTTCTGATGAAAACCACCTGCTGGTATATACACTTGGAGACTGTTAGGAGGAAGAAGGCAACCATGGGAGAAGCAGAAAACTCTGAGATGTTGAGCAGTGATGCCCCATGCTATAGGGACTGTCTGCCCATCTCCTTCCTCCAACACATGTTCACCAAACCCCTACTGCTCCACAAAGTTTCAGCAGTTGGGGGGTGCATGGGGGAGAAATAGAAAACACGCCCCGCTCCCCAAGAACTCAAATTCTGACAGCTTCAGTGTGTGCCTGATGCTGAAGCTCACCTGCTCTGTACACTGATACTGAATCAAATCTCAAAGACAGAATTTGGGGTAAAGTAGAAAAGGATAACTTTATTACTTTGCCAGGCAAAGGGGGCCCACAGCAGGTTAATGCCCTCCAAATGATGGTGTCCCCACTTGGAGACTTTATAGTAATTGTTCAAAGAGGGTGTGATCAGCTGGTGGACATTCTTCTGATGGGTTGGTGATGAGGTAAGTAGGAGTCAGCATCATCAAATTTCAGGTCCAACTGGCCTGGGGTCTATATGCTTTTGGTCAGCCTTCCATTGTTAATTGTTAAGTATTCCCATCTGCAAAATAGCTCAAAGATATTGTTGTCTGTATCTGTTAATGGGGAACCAGGATCTTATCCCACGTTCTTAACTGTTTCTCCCTAGTCTCTCATTCTCTCCCTTCCCTAATTAAAAACTCCTTGAATTTGCCCATTGAAACTCAGAGAAGGTCATGGAGGTTGAATGAAGGCTATTTACCATAATCAAAGAAATGGAGGATACAAGAAGGCCCTGTACCTAGGAGGCCCACAGGTATCATGCATAGTATCATGCAGAACCCAGCCCTTCAGCCCTCCTTTACAAGGAGGTGAATGGAGAAGACTTTGCTGTTTTTAAGGAGGGGGTTATTGGCAGGAGAATGGGGGCATCTCAGTGACAATGGAGATGCTCTAGGGGGCACATCTAGGTGGACCTGGAGGCTCATTCTCCAGTCAGTGGACCAGCAGGGAGATTCAGCTCCTCTTCTCCACACATTTGATAAGCTTCCCTCTGAACCTCTTTCCCCTAACAAGGTGGAGCATTATGGAGACAGGCATCTTTGCCCAGCACATCCAATCCTGTGAGCCTGGCCTGAACGTGCTCTGTGAGGGAGGTCACCCAGGCTCTGGGGCTGGGAGAACTCTGCTGCTTCTCTACTTGGAAGTTTTATCCCAGGGTGCCCCCCTTTACACGAGACCGTCTGGCACCAGATGTGTGGATGGGGCGGGGGGGGGGCTTGCTTTGCAGAACAATGGCTATAATAAAGGTATGAGTCACATGACATGATCTTTGTATTATTATAGAGTGGGATGAGAAGACAGGATACAAAAACAATGAGACATTTTCTGCATCTGGGCTGGTTCTGATGGGTCAATGATTGCTGTGGAAAATCCTTTAAAGCCAGCTGCCTGGGACAGAGAACATAGGTGAAGGGCTTGATAACAGGTCTCCAAAGGCCGTGTATTTCCCAAGGGAGTTCTCAAAGGGCACCCTGAAGTGCTGCAGCAAGGCCTCCAACCCAGAGAACACTTGCCCTGTCAAGGGCATCCTGACAAGGACCTACAGGTTCTGTCATGATTGTGGCAGGAAGGGCACTCCTTCCAGGACCTGAAAGTAGGCTCTTGTCTAACAGTGGGGAATGAATTGTCAGAGGAGATACACGTGCTGACAAAGCAAGAGACTTTATCGAGAAAGGGGTGCCTGGGCGGAGAGGAGGAGGGTAAGGGAAGCCAGGAGAATCGCTCTGCTCTGCAGCTTGAAGTCTTGGGTTTTATGGTGATGGGATTAGTTTCTGAATTGTCTCTGGCCAATCATTCTGACTCAAGGTCCTTGCTGGTAGTGTGCGTGCCGTGCTCACTCAAAATGGATTCCAACGAGGATTCTGGGAGGTAGGCAGGACATATAGACCGAAGCCTCCTCACTCCTTTGACCTTTCTCAAATTGTTCTGGTTGATGGTAGCTTGTTAGTTCCACGTTCCTTACCAGGACCTCCTGTCATAAGATAACTCATGCAAGTGGTTGCTATGAGACCTGGACAGGGCAGGCAGTTTCCGTCAATGGTTTCCCTGACTTGATGATGGAGTGTTCTCTTCTCCAAGTGTCAGAAACAGACGCCGATTCCCCACCCTGGGAGGCAAACAGAGCTATGTCTGCTCCCTTCTGCTTTGGCTCTAGACGCTCAGTCTACCATTTCCCGATTTCTTTCTTTCCTGGATTCACCAGGAGGCTGAAATGTCAGTGAGCAGAGCCCCATCCTCCTCCGGCCTCATCAGGGGTCTTCTCTTAGGGAGATGGGGCTCATGCTCTGTGAGCAGAGAGGCTGCGGCAGGCCTGAGCTGGTACCTTATTGTCTTATTTAATCCTCCTAACCACTCTAGTCACCTACCATCCATGCCCCTGTCTGTGTCCTCTGTGGTCAGACTGCATTAATTCTTGCCTCTATCACTTTTTTCTTCCTTTTTTTAATGACATATCTTTTTGTTTTTGTGGCTTTTTTGTGTGTGTGGCTGTGCCAGGTCTTAGCTGTGGCACACGGGATCTAGTTCCCTGCCTCTTTCATCGTGAGCATTGAGTCTTAGCCACTGAGCCAGCAAGGAAGTCCCTCGACCACTCTTGAGCAGCATGAACTTGGCAACGATTCCTAACTCCTGAGCCCTCACCCTTGCCTCCATAAAATGGACCTCTTAAAAACACTGACCTCTTCCCGTGTTCTTGTGAGGATTCAAAGGGATGATGCCAAATAAAGAACATGTCACTCCATCTGGCACAAGATGGACACATTTGCACATAATGATTCTGTGTGTTGTTGTTATGAGCTCAGGGAGTTATGAGTGACTTCCTAAAGGTCACACAGCTGATAAACAGCAGAACTAGATTTGAACTTAGTTCTGACTAATTCCAGAGTTCATTTACCAGAACACCTTATGGCTGTGGGTCTACGATGTAGTCCAGGACCAGTAGCATCAGCATCACTGAAAATGCAAATTCTCTAGCCTCATTCCTAAGGAGTCAAAAACCGGGGATGCCCCCAGTGATCAGCCTACCCTCCAAGGGATTCTGAGAAGCCTTGGTGTGGGGAAATACAGCGGGACAGTCCCTCAACTTCCCTATGGCCTCAGCCCACCCCTCACTCAGACAAAACTTCAGAACTTTTTAAAGCTCCATGCAGGAAGTACCAAGCAAAGCAAATCCTTAAGAACTGAGAGGATGCAGCACAAAGGAGCAATTAGAATCAAGGAGGAAGTTAGCACTAACAGGAGGGTAGTTATTTTGAGTGAATTTTTAAAAAACAACAACAACAACATAAGGTGAGTCATATCTTCATAAATTCACAAAATCCCTCTCCTTCTCCCTTGCCTCCTTTCTGTGTGCATCCTCTCTCCATTCCTGGTCCTAAGAAGGGCCACAGGGTCCTGCATGGTTTATGAGGACTGTGTTTCTCCCCCTATGCAACCCAGGCTCTTGAGAATGGGGGTGACTGGGCGTCAACAGTTGCCACAGTGAGATCTAGAAAAGAAAAGGGGAAAGAAAGACATGCCCCTTTTCCAAGGGAAACTGGAAGAAAAAGCCCAGGAGACCCCAGTGCTTGTCAACGGAGGGACCGGGCAAGCCAGGTGCTTAGGACATCAAATTTAAGGAGACACTTGCCAGACCCAAGAGTAAGTACCTCTTGAAAGTTTGCACCCTTGTCCTGGCCCTACATGAAGGTAAACCTCTACTTTGGCATTAAAATGTTGGTTTCTCCCAGATAAGTCACCTGAGTCAGGAGAATCATTTTATTCTTTGATTGGAAAGAGCCACCTGCATCTGCACAATAGACAGGTGAGGGCCCAGAAACCTCAGCTAACACCTGCTTGTGACGATCGTGCATGCGGAGAGAGCCTGCCTCACCGCACCAAGGTGGGACCCATGCTGATAGTACAGCACCCTAGGGACCCCCGTCTGGGCCCTCCCAGCTGCGAGGAGGTGGTGCCCGCCCATGCCAGCTGCCAGGCCAGCCTCTCTGTGCTCAGGAGCCCTGCAGAATCTGAACAGACAGCAGGTGGGAGCCCCACCGGGGAAGGCAATGAAACTCACAGCCATAAACGAGTTTATTATTGTTGTTAACTCAGGAAATAAACGTCTCGAGCACTAATAAAATGTTGTGTTTTCTGTCTTTATGTCTCAGAGCTGAGGTTTTTCCCATCACCACGGCTGCTTGGAGCTGGTGTGGCCCTCGGTGACAGGGCCAGGGCCTGCTGACGGGGGTCTCGGGCGGCCCCTCCTCTGTCACCCAAGCCCCATCTGGTTCTTTCAGGAGGTGTCAGGAAAGGTAGGTACAGTGGAGGGACTCAGCCAAGGAGGAAACTTCATATGGAGGAAACTCACACATACCTCGGGTACATAAAGAAGCATGATCAGGAACTTCCCTGGTGGTCCAGTGGTTAAGAATTTGCCTTCCAACGCAGGGAACATGGATTTGATCCCTGGTCGAGGAACTAAGATCCCACATGCCACAGAGCAACTGAACCTGCATATTGCAACTGCTGAGCCCCTATGCTGCAATGAATATCCTGCGTGCTATACTAAAATGCAGCCAAAAAATAAATTCATTAAATTTCAAATAAAAAAGAAGCATGATAATTTCCTCTCTGTTCCAGTGCAGTGTGTGCTGCATGTGTCTGCAAGTGTGTATGCTGAATGCATACATTATGAACACTTACATTATGAACACTCAGCGTGGAATTGTGGTGACAGGCCAGTTCCAGCTTTCTCTGAGTCTCCATAGAGATTATGCAGAGACCCTCATGGGGCTGACATTCTATAAATTCATGACTGGATTTTTGAGGACAGAGTTTCCTTGACCAGGTAGGCCCTGGACAAATGCAAGTGAGGACAGATCCATAGGGAATCTTGGGTTCTTTTCTGGCCATGGGTCATGTTTTGGTCAGGTCAAATGCTAGTTACTGTATCAAGTAAACTTGAAATCATTAGGGGCTTAACACAAAATAAATTTATCTCTTGCTCCACAAGACTGTTTCTGGTTAATGGGCAGCTCTCCTCCACATGGTGACTCTGGGATCCAGGTTTTACTCATCTTGTGAATCTGACCTTCTCCAGGAGTCTCTGAGTCCTCTGAGAGAAGGCAGGCTCCTACATCATTGGTAAGAACTAGTCTTATGGCCCAGTGGTTTGAAAGGGAGTCTGGGAGATGTAGTCTCTGATTGAGCAATGGCCTTAATATATGAAAGTCTGGTAGACAGCTGGTGGCAGAGACCAGCCTGTTAGAGGGATGAGCAAAGAAGCCAAGGTCTCGGGCTCCCAGCATATAGGGCTGAACCTGGCTGCCCCAAGGCCTGGCAGCTACCCCACCAGAAGGCCTCATTGTCACCAGGGTCAGGGGAAATGGAAGGAAATTGATGAGTGACTCCACACAGATGCTCTCAGCTTCTCCAACTGCAAAATGGCATTTCTAAGAGTACTTATTAACACTTTCCTGGTTGGGTCAGCATTAAACGAGATGACACATGTGAGCACCCTCAGCCCGTGATACCTGCACTGTGAATGTTAATTACTGAAAGGAGAGTCTCCATTAGAGCCAGCGAAGCTGGGAAAAAGGCAGTTTCTGTGACTGTGGGAAGGAGACAGTCTACTCTGCCCTCTGTCCTAACAAAAGTCCCCAAATCTGAGCCTGTGGTCCTTACATCTGAGCCTGGCCAAGGCTTTGTAAGTTAGAATCATGTGTGTGTTCTTGGTTTAAAACCACTCAAGCAAAATGGAACTGACACCAAACACCTTCCCTTAGACAATGACTGTGGACACAAAAATCACACAGAGAGAAGGAAACAAACTTTAAAAAAAAAAAAAAAAAAAGATGCAGTTTTAGCTATAGATGCTATAAAGCTATATTTAGTGCCAGTTTAGCACAATCTTATACTGCCTTACATTATTTGAAGGTTTAAATGAGTCTACCAATCCAAAATAATCACCCGGCTAGGAGTTTAGAGAGAGAGAGAGAAATAAGAGATGTGATGTCCTATTCTCAAATTGCTGATGACAGTGGAGATGTGGGAAAGGACAGCCATTCTTCTTTAAGTGAGAACCCCTGTTCTGATAATAAACAAGGGCACCACAGCTGGGATGGCTCCAAGAGAGGGCAGGGGTCAGGTTTCAGAGTTGACTGTTCCTCTGTGGCCCCTTTGCTTGGTGATGGGCATGGGTGTGCACTGGTGGGGATGTGCAATGGGCCTGGCTTCCCCACAGGCAGGTTGGCTCTCCTGTCTTCACTGAGCCCCTTGAAAACTGTCTGTCCTCGACAGATGTAAAGAATCAGTGTTGAGCTGTGTACACAGTGCATCCAAAGGTCTCCCCCGTGGTCAGCCCACGCACCACAAGTTGCATGAAACTTGCTTTATTGCAAAGGGAACAAGATGTTCTCTTCAGCTCATGGGGGTGGCCCACATGTTCTACAGACTCTGCTGGGTGCATGATAAGGGCTCAGGACATCATCAAATGCAATTGGTGATGCTGCTGGTATTTCCCCCTCCCTGCTCCTTTGCCTTTTCTCCCCACTCTCTCCCTCTACCCAGGCAGCTGAGACAGTGTGCAAAGAATATTCTTGGCTTTACCAGATTCTCCTGCACTAATCTGAAGGCGCTAACCCAAAAGGAGGCGAATGGTGTGTGTGTGTATGTGTGTGTGTCGGGGGCGGGGTTCCCCTCCTTGGCCTGGTTGAATGGAAAAAACACAGATTTGGGGGTCACACTGGTCTGGGTTCCAATCCCAACCTTGCCACTTACTTGATGTAGCTTTGGGCAAATTGTGCAACCTTCCAAAGCCCCACATCCCTGTGTGCAAAATGGAGGACCTCCCCACCAGGACTTATGCAAGGGGTAAACAGGATGACTTAGCAGATACTAAAGAGCTGTTAGCTTCCTTTTCTTGTGCATGCATGTGTGTGTGTGCTAAGTCACTTTGGTCGTGTCTGACTCTTTGTGACCCTATGGACTGTAGCCCACCAGATTCCTCATGGGATTCTCCAAGCAAGAAAACTGGAGTTTGTTGCCATGCTTTCAAGGACCTGGGTAGCCACGCAGCCTCGCTTCTATACTCCCCTCTGGAATTTCCACCATTAGAACTTCATCTCTTAAGCCCTTGATCCTTGTAAAAGTCCAGTATCCACTGGGAGAAAATCTGCATAGTAGAAAGATCACAGAGTGAGGGGGACTGGGAGACGCTGAAAGGGAACATGGAGACGTAGATTCTTAGGCTGCATGGCAGGGATATGCTAACTCTGGTTCTAATCTAACCAGTCAGCAGCAGGCACTGGGAGGGCTGTGTCAAGGCCACTGTGTTGAGGATTCTGAGGTCACTTTTGGCCTGGGGGAAGGAGGCATGCCTGGTCAACTGGTGATGTCTGTGAATGAAGACAAGGAAGTCACTGGGTCTCGAAGGGTGTGGGAGAAAGGGCTGACAGCATCCTAGGTGTTTTTGTTCCTGGGTACTCAGCTGACTTGTTCCTCTGCCTGCCACAACCCAGATTATTCCTCTAGGAGTTCTTCCTGACTGATCTTCCTAAGCTTTTCCTGCCCTTTGCTTTCCTTTCTCTGGACCAGTGCAGCCTGACTGGCTACTGAGCATTGCTATGCTTTACTGTAAGCCCAGCTGCTTCCAGCCAGAGCCAGCTCTTGCCCACAGAGGAGAGCAGTTTTGAGCATGCAGCACCATGCCTCAGCATCCTTCTCCCCAAGCCTCATTACGATATTGTCGATATTCCCCTCGAAAGGGCATCTCTCCCGACGCCTTCGCTTTTTTATTAATGTGTGTGAAGGCAAGTCAAGCCTGATTATCATGAAGACAATTGCTAAATCCCTCCTGGAGAAGGCTCATCCAGACTGCGTAGGCGGTTTAATTTCAGAGACCCATTAATTGGCAAAATTGCTTAAGCAGCTGCTCTTGATGTCATTTCAGGACCACGTTGAGAGAAGCAAAGAGGAGGGGAGTGGGAAAGAAAGGAGGAAGAGGGCTTCCCAGTGGCCAGCCTGCTCAGCCTTGTGAAGTAGGCCATCAGCCCAGCATCTGCCAAGGTCCACTCTCCCCAGGTAAACAGGTATCAACACGAGGAAGGCCATATCACGACCTGTATCTGTGAGTGTGCTCAGCTGCTCAGTCATGTCCAACTCTTTGCAGTTCCATGGACTGCAACCCATCAGGTTCTTCTGCCCAAGGAATTTTTCAGGCAAGAATACTTGGATAGGGTGCTGTCGCCTCCTCCAGGGGATCTTCTGACCCAGGGATCGAACCCACATCTCTTGCTTCTCCTGCATTGGCAGGTGGATTCTTTACCACTAACGCCACCTGGGAAGCCCTCAGCACATAGAACCTGCCATAAATAAAGAGCTAAATAAAGTCTTGTTACAAGGAACATGCAAGGTTTATGTGCATGGATCATAAAGTTGTCCATTATTCAATAAACATGTGCCAGGCACAGTGCTGAGTAAAGAGTGTGGGCCTCATTTGAGATAGAGAGAAAGTCTGACAAGCTATCAAGGGATGTGGACCTGGGGAGATTCTGAGGTAAGTGTAGCATTCCCAGCTCAGGAGACTGGAGAAATGTTTGCAGAGGAGAGACTCAGAGCTGGAACATGGGAAAGGGATATAGCAAAGCTTTTTGACACCAAGGCCTTCCAGAAAGCTACAAATACAAAAATAAATATCTACATGTTCTGGTTAATAGTCAGAAGACAGACAAATCCTGGGATGAGCATGTTTTCTAAAAAATTACTGAAGCATAACACATGAAGAAAAGAAGATATATGTTAAGTAGATGCCTCACTAAATTCTTATATTATTATCCCCCTTATAACTGCCACCCAGATCAATAGCTAGAATATTTCTAGCTCCTGAGAAAGCTCCTCTCCCTAATGCCTCCTCCCAGTCACTGACACCCCAGGAGTAACTCCCCCACCCCCACCCCCTTTTTTTAACTGTGATCACCACAGATTGGTTTTGCCTGGAATTGTAGAGAAATCTTTCAGGTCTGGCTTCATTCACTCAAGCTTATAACTGTGAGGCTCATCCATGTTGTATAGAGCTATTGGAACAAATAGGCTTTTAATGAACAGGCTCCTGTGAGCCCAATTCTGGCAAAGACTTCTCATTACCTATCACACATCCATTTCCCTTTCTTACTAGCTGAACTCCAATTTATATAGGGTGGTTACACACACACACACACACACACACACACACAATTATAAGACTACATTTCCCAGACTTCCCTGCAGCCCAGAGTAGCCAATGAGACATCAGTGAAAACCACTCAGTAGGGCTTCTGGGAAGCTCTTTACAGGGGACTGAGTCAGCCAGGAGGCTTCCTCCACCTCCCACCTCCTTAGGCCTGGTGTGTCGACATGATTGGACAACCAGCGGCCATCTCAGGCCCGGAAGAGACTTGCAGATAGGGCCGCGTGGTAAGGAATGCAGAGCAGAAAGCCGGCAGAGTCAGGATCCCCAGTGACATCCTGGAGCCTCCATGTGAACCCTGGATTGCTTTCCTCCAGGCTGATACTCGGGTTTTCAGTTACAGGCAGGAGAACTGAATCCTAACAACTAGACCATATTGGTGTCTGAAACCTCCTGGCTTCCATATGGTGTGCATGGAATAAAATCCAGATTCTTGGCCATGTCCCCCATAGCCCTGTGTGATCTGGCTTACTTTCTGAGTTCTTCTTCCATTCTCTCCCTTGCTTTCCATTCACAGGAACCTTCTTTCTCCTCCTCCTCAAATATCCAGAGCTCTTTTTTTGCCTCAGGGCCTTTGCACGTGGTATCCCTCTGGCAGGAGCTCTCTTTCCAACATCTGCCTGGTTTCTCCCATTGTTCAATAGCTCCGTAAGCACCGTCTCTTCAAAGAGGCCTTCCCTGAATACCTGATCTAAACTCGATATCCCTGGTATTTTGCATTTGGGCACTTACCATACTTTTTAATTATACAGTCATTTGTTTATTTGTCCAAAGCCTGTTTACTCCCACTAGACCTCAGTTCCATGATGGCAAGGACTATGATTTTGACATATGGCAAGTACTTCAGAAATATTTTTGAGTTAATTTATTAATTTGAGGGAAATAGAAAAGAAGTTACAGTCCCTAGCTGAAAAATCAAGTAGACTACAGACCTCAGGTCTACAATAAAATGAAAGCAATAATATATAAGATACCAAGATGAGTCAAACAGAGAACCAAGAGACCAAGGCCAGATTGGTGGGGGGACGTCAGGGACTCATACAAACAGGCAGTGTTCTGAGAGTCTGCAGAAGAGGACTTGAGTGTGATCAAGGAAGGCTTTGTAAGATGAACACAACTATAAGAAAGAGGAAGAAAGTAAAAAACAATCAGTAGATGGAGGAAAGTCTATTCATTAGAATCGAGTTCAGTTATGACAAAAGTATCAAATTAGCAGTGGCTTAAAGAAGATACTAGTTTGTTTTACTCTCACATAAAAGGTCTTAAGTCACCAGGGACATTTGTGCTTTCAGCCTTGCTTCTCTGCCATCGTGAGCACATTACTGGATGGTCTGATATGGCTGCTCATGCTCCAGCCACTGCATCCAGAATCCATGATGCAGGACGAAAGAAGAGAAAGGGACAAAAGACGTATGCCAGTTTCTCTTACCATCTCATTGGCCAGAATCTAGTTATATAGCCTGTCACAGCTTCAGGGAAGTCTGAGATAGGCAGCCATGAGTCTGAGCCCAGATAAATGTCAGGACTCCATTATTAAGGAAGAAAGAGTGGATGTTGAGGTAAGCCATCGCAGTGTCTACCATAGGACAGGGAAGGCATTCCTTTTGTCAAGGTGTGGTAGGTTGCAAAGGGGGCCATGATACACTGAGGCTCCTCCCATCGGGAGGTGGAGCCTGTTTTCCCATCCTTCATCCTTCCCATCCTTCATCCTTCCCATCCTGGACTGACAGGTGACTTGCTTGGGCCAACAGCTTGTGGTGGAAGTGACAGTTGTAGGGAGGCCATTTCTAAGCCTAGGCCTAAAGGGACCTTGCAGTTTCAGCTCTTGCTGCCCCAAGAACAAGCCTGGGCCAGCCTGCCAGAGGAGGAGACACCAAGAGAAGAAAGAGCAAGGCATTCCTGCTGACAGCTAAATGATCACCAGGCACACAGGCAAGGCCACCCAGGACCAGCCAGCCCCCAGCCCATACTCTTTCAGCAGAGTACACACAAGTGAGCAAGCAGACTAGCAGGGCTAACCGACACATGCGTGAGCTGTGTCAATCATCATTTTGAGTCACTAGGTTTTCGTGTGGTTCCTTACACAATCTTCTTTGGCAATAGACACCTGATACAGGTGGAAAGGATGCAGGTAAGGAAGTGTGGGAGGCTGAGTGGAGAGGAGACTTCTTGGGAGGCTGAAGTCAAGTCTGCTTCTCCCAAATGGTCCCAGTGATGTTTATTTATTCCAAAGTAAGAGTCTTCCTGAGAACCAAAGTTCTTTCAAGGTGCTTTGGCTGGAAGAGGGAGTCAGGAGTCCCAGACTCCAAAATTCCACCATCTGTAGCATCTGTGTGGCAAGAAGTTAAGTCCCACCCCCTCTCCTGTCTCCAGGCTCATCTGCCAGTGATGGTGTGCACTTAAGCCTCAAGGCACCTTCAATGTTTATAAGGACAAAGTTAGCTAATGAGGAAACAAAGAAGAAGCTGGGATGTGGAGAAACGGGTCATGGGATGTGGATTGTTGGAGAAACTGCAGTGATCTGGAACAGAAACACTGACTCAAGGTAGAAAGAAAGGGCTCAGCGCCGCCCCCAAGTGGCCATGGCCTTCCTCTGAGGGTCTTTCAGGTTCCTTAACAGGCTCTTTGCAACCACTCCTTGTTCTTCCCTGGCAGAATCACAAAGACCCCAAAGCAAAAAGTAACTTTGATCTGCCTAAGCTCTCTCAGTGAAGAGGTGACAGCTGGAATTTCAGCCCAGATCTCTGGGTTTTGGTCCATTGCACTTGCTACACTGATTGCCCTGACACCATATAAGTCAGAGGGGCTATGGGTATGAGATCTTGTGGCCCCAGATCTTGGATGTCACCAGGTCTTTCCCTCCATCCAGTTGTGACTGGCCCCTGGACCTCTACACCTCCTCCACATCAGAGGAGCAGAGTGCTAATGGGTGCCCCAGGTTGCAGTGAGCTAAGACTGCTCTGGCATGTTTTTATGGTCACACAGCTCCCCTCCCAAAAGTGGGCAATGGTCAGTCCCCGTCTCCCCCAGTGCCACTCTGAGCAAGAAATATAGGCCCCAGAATGCAATTGTACTGCCTTCCCACACCCAGGAGGCGGGTGGGCACCTCTGCTGTTCTAGTGCCCAGCAACCTGCTGGTAAACTTGGCCCCCGGGGACCACGTGGGTTTCAGATGCTCCCCACCCCCAATCCCCACTTAGAAGTCTCATCTGCTTTCCTGGCTTCTGCCCAAATCACTGGTTCCTGCTGGGACTGGCCACCTGTTCAAAACCCCAGCTCAACTGAACCCAGTGACCAGTAGTGCCCCCAAGTAAAAAGGAGCAGATGTTCTGGGTTCAAATATCTGCTCTGCTGTTTGCTGGCTGTGTGATCCTGGGCATTTTAGTTAACCTCTCTGAGCTTCATACCTGAAATAGACATGATAACCCTCCCCCCGTCCCAAAAGGTGGTTGAAAGAATCCAGAGTAAACTTTTATTCGTTGTTTTTTTTTTTTTTCAGAGTAAACTTTTAAATCAAATCACGTATCCATCCATCCATCTATCCGATTGCCTGTGGTCGTTCTGAAACATAGCGGGTACGTGTGGTCTCTCAGAGCCCCACTCTACAATCTCCAAGCCTCCCCTATCCCTGAAAACTACATTTCCCAAGCTCCCTTGCCTGCTGGCTTCGCATTACGTTCAGCCAATAGGAAATACCGGAGGGAGATTGAAAGGCAGGAAAGAGGAAGAGGTGGCTGTGGCCCTGGGGGCTACAGCAGCAACAGAAACAGTTTCAGCAGCATCTGCAGACTGGTGGCTCAGACGGTTAAGAACCCACCTGCAATGCAGGAGACCTAGGTTTGATCCCTGGGTTGGGAAGATCCCCTGGATGAGGGCATGGCAATGCACTCCAGTATGCTTACCTGGAGAATCCCCACGGACAGAGGAGTCTGGCAGGCCACCGTCCGTGGGCTCTCGAAGAGCCAGACTCGACTGAATGACTAAGCAGAGCACAGCTGCAGAAGAGCAGACCCTCAGGCTCCCACTGAGGCTCCCACTGGGTGGCCGCACCCAAACGTGGCGCGGGGCTGCACAAGGGCTGTGGGCCAAAGGTCCCAGGGCAGGAGCAGCTTCTTGGTGCAGGGTCAAGAAGCTTCATTTCTATTTGCCCTCTGACCTTCTAGCCCCTTATAACCAATTCCTTGCATTATATCCTTGAAACATTTAGAGCAGTTCTGGTCTCCTGCCTGGGTCCTGGCAGATGCCATGGACAGCAGGTGACCCCCATCTGGAGAATTTCTCACTTTGTGCATCCTTCGCTGAACTCTAACCCAGGCCCTTTGGGTGGACTAGACCACCTAGGTACTCCCGCCACCACATACATACAAACACACACAGCCTGACCCTCAGACCAGTCCCAGACTTGGGGCTCAGTTGCTGTACCCCTCAGGTCAATGAATTGAAACCTTGCTTCTCCAGTCTGTGTCCAGCCCCTCCATTCTATTTAATTCCCCCACCCCTCCCTGCCCCAGGCCTTGTCTTGGCCCTGTCAGTCCTCAGCTCACTCGTTACCCACCCCTGCCAGGGGAGCCCAGCCACCCCAGTAAGAAAGAACCCTAAAATGTGCTTCTTATCCACCCCTGGACAAAGCAGAGGAATGAATGGTTTCTGCTGCCAGCACAGCTCAGAGGTGGCTCTGGGGCTGAAGCAGCCCCATAAACATCTTCCAGTCTGGCCTCTACTCTTCAGAATTACAAGATACGATTATGCCCATTGTACAGATGAAAACAGTGTGTCTCAAAGAGTTGAAGTGACTTGCACATGGCTTTCTTCTGAGAAAGGCTTCCATCTGACATCAACACTCAGCTTTTCCCATTGATGGTTTTTCCAACTCCTCTGCCCTGTCTTAGGTGCTCACAGGGTCAATGCCCCTCACTCCCATTACACGGAGCCCTCAACTCAGGCTGAGACCCCAGTCCTGGATTTTCTTGTCCTAAGACCCCAGATAAAACACGTCTCAGATTCCATGTCTGTTAATTGTTATTTTCTGCCAGAAAGGGGGAAAAATTAATCTATCCTAAAGTGTCAGTGAGCAATAGAAGTGAGCAATTGTCAGTGAGCAATAGAAGGGTCTTCTATTGCTTAGAAACACATTTCTTCTGATTCGAGGTCTTCAGCCCATGGAGACCACTGCCTCCAGCTGGGTAAGATATGCGGTCTCCTCCCTGGTGGGCGCTAGCTGAGTGACGAGCCATCCACCCACCACCACCTGGAGTCATGCAGTGCGCATTTAGACAGTGGCCCTGCCTTTCCAGAGACCATGCTTAATCCAAGGAGCACCCTGTTAGAAAGAACTCATGACCATGGGTCAGGAGACCTGGATCTGATCTGGAATCCTCCATGAGCCCCTGACTCTCTCACTATTGAATTCTGTCTTCTCTCCAGAAAAATCAGGGCATATGTTTGTGCAAAACTGAACACCTATATATGCACTATCTCATCCAATCACATACGAGGCAAGGCGGGCCTCCCCTGTTGCAGAAATGAGGGGACGGAGGGCAGAGAGTTAAGGACTTGCTCAGTATTATCTCATGGTTTAAGAGAGCCAGAGTCTAAAGGACTTCCCTGGCGGCTGAGTGGTTAAAACTCTACGCTCCCAGAGCAGGGGGCATGGGTTCAATCCTGGTGGTGAAACTAAGATCCCACATGCTGTAGGGTGTGGCCTATAAAAATAAATGAATAAAATCTGGGGACTTCCCTGGCTGTCCAGCGATTAAGACTTAGCCTCCCAGTGCAGGGGGTGCTGGGGTCAGAGAGCTAAGATCCCACATGGCAAAAAAACAAAGCATGAAACAGAAGCAATATTGTAACAAATTCAATAGGCTTAGAAAGCAAGAGAGAGAGCCAGAGCCTGACCTTGGACCCTGTTCTCAGGCTCTGCCTCTGGTCCTTCCGTAGTCACTTGGGAGCAGGAAACTTTGTAATCTATAAAGGCTCTTGAGGGTTTGTACCTGCGCACCCATGAGATGGCATCCTGGGCAGCGTGGGGGGTGGTGTCACAGGGCTGCTGAGGTCCACGAGCTCTGTCCACCTGGGTGGACCCTTCTCCAGCTGAAGCTCTGAGCTGGCTCCTCAAGGTGCCGGGTGGAATCCCAGCGTTTCCCTGCCTGCCTGGGCCTGGCAAGCGGAGCCTGAGAACAGATGCCGGGCACCTTGTTCTTGGCGAGAATGACGGATTTGTGGGTCCCCTTCCAGGAGCTGCACTCACTCCCCTGGTGCACGCTGTGTCAGCCCATCCCCAGCTAGTGAAAACAAACAGAGCCATTATCCCTCCGCTGACTGCCACGTAGTCTATTTATACCACTTAAGACGCGGGATAAATGGCTTCTCAGTTTCATAATGAAAGGAATATTTCATTTCGCAGAGCTGAGGAACTGTTTATTGAGTATAAAAACAACATTTATACTGTGTTTTGATAATAAACTGATCTGGAAGTTGGTTCATTTAGACGATGGCTTGCATCTGAATTGGTTGTCTCTGCTGAGATTGGTGTGGGTAGTGGGGATGGGGGTGTGTGGATGGGGGCAACAGGGGTTCAAAGTGCCTGTGGTCAAGGGAGGCTCAGGGCCCTGAAATGCCCTTTCCATTGACCACATCAACTCACCAGTCCTCGCAGCACTCTTTCTGGTGGCTACCGTTACTATCCCCATTACACAGGTGAGGAAACTGAGGCACAGAGAAGCTCAGAAGCTTTCCCAGGTCACAGAGCCAGTATTAAACTGTATTAAGTGGTACAGTTTGAATTAAATGCAAGCAGACTAGTCCCAGAGCCCACCGTCTTAACCACCATGCCAAAGATTTGTTTTCAGTCTGAGAAAGGTTTAGAAGGGGACTTCTCTGGTGGGCCAGTGGTTAAGAATCTGTCTTCCAATGCAGGGGATGCAGGTTCGACCCCTAGCCAGGGAACTAAGATCCCAGATGCCACTGAACAACTAAGCCTGCACTGCAACTAAAGAAACCCACATGCTGTAAACTACAGTCCGTAGGGTCGCAAAGAGTCATGATTGAGCCATTTCACTTTACCACAGAGGATTCTAGCCCTGTGTTACAAGGATAAAGAGGACCTTATTCTGAGTTTGCATCATCATCCCACTTTCCAGCTGCGGAGTTTTTTGATGAGGAAGAGACAACAGTAAATATTCACCCAAACCAGTTCACATTCCTCCTGGATATGACCCCTGCATCTAGGCAGAGCCATGTGGCTAGCTCTAATGAATGGAATGTGGTAGAAATGAGACTTGCCACTTGTGGGCCTGGCTCCTAGAGCCTCCACCAACTCCTCTTTTTATGTCTACCTTGCTCATTTGCTGGCTGGATGCAGAAGATCCTGAGGAGGACTTTGAGGGCACTAGAGTGTTAGTTGCTCAGTCATGTCCGACTCTTCGCAACCCTGTGGACTGCACTCCACCAGGCTCCTCTGTCCATGGAATTCTCCAGGCAAGAATACTGGAGTGGGTTGCCATTCCCTTCTCCAGGGGATCTCCCCAACCCAGGGGTCAAGCTCAGGTCTCCTGCATTGCAGACAGATTCTTTACCATCTGAGCCACTAAGGAAGTCTCTGAGGACACTAAGGTACCCTCTTAAGCTAAACAAAAAGGAGCAGATACTTGAGTCACCTCTTGGAAGAGAAGTGCCCAGCAGAGCCATCTGATGGCAGTACCCACACTGGGCATTCCATCAGTGATAAGAGCAGTGAACTCTCATTGGGTTAAATCACCGAGAACTGTGTGCTTGTTACTGCAGCATAACCTAGCCCATCCTGACTAACACAACTGAAAAGAGGGTATCTGATGCCTCTCATGTTTTCAACAAAAATAATTATTGGAAGGGCTCTTAGAAAGGAACCATTTCTCTGGATAAATATCAGATGAGGTCTATGAAATAAATACCCATATATCATTCATCTAACTATATCCTTCTAGCTCCACCTAATAAATTATCAAAAGGACTGAGAGTTAATAATCAAGAGTAGCTGCAACATTCAGAGGAAAATAGCTTAGCAACTTTTCCACCAAATGGTAATTTCTTACCAAACTTACCATTGCTTTGTACCACTTGCCTTTAGCCACTGCTCCATCTGGAAGAGTCTAAGACCAGGATTGAGGTTCCTTGGTCTTAGCTTGAGTCTTTCCTGGTGGGATTTTCCTGCCCACTGCTCTTGAGGATTTCTAGTAAGGATAAGTGATTATTGGAGAGAGGCTCAGGCCCTAGGAGAACTGATGTGGCCCAGGAAGGAGACAGGGGAAGAGAATAGCAGGACTCCACCTCTAGATCAAGAAAAAACAGCAGGGTCTGTCCAGGCAAAGTGAGGCATCAGGCTGAGAATTCCCTTCACCTCCACCTATTCGCTTCTTTAAGAGATGCCATCTGAGACTTTGGGAGGTAGACCCAAGCCCAGCTGGCTCTAGAGGAAAAGTGGCCAACGAACATACAAAAGTATGGCCACCCTCCCAAGGAACCTGAGAAATAAGAATTAGAACCACAATATATTATGGGAAGATTTAAACTGCTGCCTTTTGTCAATTATAAAACATGCTTCGTTTCACATTTTGGAACTCAGAATGTGTCTTCTAGCCCACAGCATATCACAGTATAATTAGGAGCATAGATGAACAGTGCTTTTTCTTTTTCATGCTACATAACATAACAGTGTCTTAGATTAGATGAAATATAGTAGAGATGTGGTCAGAATCATTTATTAAAAGTGCACTCCTTTGTTCAACTAGAAATTTTAGTGCCGTGTTTAAGTCTTGAGGTACAGGTTAAGATAGCAGGAGATAAATCCCCGAGTTACCAGCTGGAGGAGAGGTGCCCAGCAAAGCAAATATCAGATTTTAAAAAATACCTACTTGAAGGCGCTTCATCACCCAAAATACCAAGATTACAGGATTTCAGAATAGAATGACATGTGTAGTCCTAGAGTACTGACCATGGGAATTGCTGTCTTTGTACTGAAGTTAGCTTTGGGTGAATGTGGAAGACGGTTCTACCGGGATGCGTCTGACACATTGTTGTTGTTTGGTCACTCAGTCCTGTCCAACTCTTTGCAGCCCCATGGACGGCAGCACACCAGGCTTCCCTATCCTTCACTATCTCCAGGAGTTTTCTCAGACTCATGTCCATTTAGTCGATGATGCCATCCAACCATCTCATCATCTGTCACCCCCTTCTCTCACTGCCCTCAACCTATGCCAGCACCAAGGTCTTTTCCAGTGAGCTGACTCTTTGTATCAGGTGGCCAAAGTATTGGTGCTTTAGCATCAGTCCTTCCAATAAATATTCAGGGTTGATTTCCTTTAGAATTGATTGGTTTGATTTCCTTGCTGTTCAAGGGACTCTCAAGAATTTTCTCCAGCATCACAGTTTGAAAGTATCAATTATTTGGTGCTCAGCCTTTTTTATGGTCCAACTCTCACATCCATACATGACTATCGCAAAAACCATAGCTTTGACTAGACAGACTTTTGTCGGCAAAGTGATGTCTCTGCTAGACACTTAACTAGTCATTGAATTAATTAGAGTCTAGGACTAAGGAGTGACCTTTCTTTAATTCTCTTTCTCTTACATTTTGTTTCTCACCCTAGCCTCCCCATTCCTCTCTACTTTCTATTATAGGGATTCATGGGAGTAATTCTCAAAATTATAAAACATTCACAGGAAATCAGCCCTTCTTTCAAGTCTATTCCCCTCCTGTGCCCCAGCCCTTCTTTAAAACATACAAGTAATGTTAATAACTGTTACCAAACTCAGTATTTTTAATGTGTCAGGTCTGACACTTAATAACTGTTACCAAACTCAGTATTTTTAATGTGTCAGGTCTGACACTCAATACTTTTCAGGCATTGTAACATTTTGTTAATATTTTCTTATGGTTTTTAACTCACCATTCTTTGGAATGTAGTTGTCTGCCTCTTGTAAATCTCTTTTCAAAAACCAGGAAAAGATTCAGAAAACAAAGATCATGGCATCCAGTCCCATCACTTCATGGCAAATAGGTGGGGAAACAATGGAAACAGTGACAGACTTTATTTTCTTGGGCTCCAAAATCACTGTAGATGCTGACTGCAGCCATGAAATTAAAAGACGCTTGCCCCTTGGAAGAAAAGCTGTGACCAACCTAGACAGCATATTAAAAAGCAGAGACGTTACTTTGCCAACAAAGGTCCATCTAGTCAAAGCTATGGTTTTTCCAGTAGTCATGTATGGATGTGAGAGTTGGACTAAAAAGAAAGCTGAGCACCGAAGAACTGATGCTTTTGAACTGTGGTGTTGGAGAAGACTCTTGAGAGTCCCTTGGACTGCAAGGAGATCAAACCAGTCAATCCTAAAGGAAATCAGTCCTGAATATTCATTGGAAGGGCTGACACTGAAGCTGAAACTCCAGCATTTTGGCCACGTGATGTGAAGAGCTGACTGGTTGGAAAAGACTCTGATGCTGGGAAAGATTGAAGGTGGGAGGAGAAGGAGATGACAGAGGATGAGATGGTTAGATGACATCACCGACTTGATGGACATGAGTTTCAGTAAGCTCTGGGAGTTGGTGATGGACCGGGAAGCCTGGCATGCTGCAGTCCATGGGGTCACAAAGAGTCAGACACGACTGAACTGAACTGTAAATCTCTTAAGAGGGGGATTAGGTCTTTAACTCTTTGTCAGCCCCTGTCTCCCTCACCTGGGAACTAACATTTAGCAAATATTCACATGATGGAGTAGATGAAAGGATGTATGGATGGACATACAGATGGACAGTTGGATACAATTATTTACATATTTTTTACTCTTGTGCCATTGAGAAATAGGCCAAAAGAGAGGTTCCCTACAACAACAGAGAGGACGAGGTCACCGAGGCAGGGATAGATTTCACAAAGCACAGCTGATTTATTCAACACTGCAAATGAGTAAAAATGATAAAGTTCCCCCAAAGTCCAGAAAACCAGATGTGCGTCTGCGCCTGGTCAAATACACATGATATATTCTTATTAATAAAGCCAGACTAGTGTCCGAAAATTATCCAAGGAAAACGTTCGCCCACCCACAGCGATGGGAGAAGCGATTACTTATTAATAAAGCAATAGCTAAATCTAATTATATCCCCATCAGAGGCAGTTGGTAATAAAACCGGGCTGGTCTTCCAGAGCTCTGTGACCTCGCTGACCTCAAATCAAAGTTTAAACCATCTGTCAGCTTCCAATACATTCCCAGCACACCTACCTATTATCAGCACCCTGGTGCCGCTGTCTGCCGGGGGTCAGAGGTCACCGCGTGCACCAGAGAGCTGGGAGCTGGAACAGGGCTTTAGAAATCTCATTATCCTGTTAACCATACATTTATCTGACAAGATAAAAGAGACTAGGTGACCAAGCTATCATTAAAGATTAATAGAAAATATAAAAAATTCAGCTGCAACCAGCATTGCTGTTTAGAGCTTGTGATCGGCATGACAGGGTTATTAATCAGAGCGCCAAAAAGATTTAAGTCTTTGCTCTTGATATTTTCTATTTTTGTTTTTAGTTTAGTTTTTTTTTTTTTTCTCCTTCCCTCTGTCTCAAGTCATTACTTTGTCTCTTACCACCCCAAACCAGAGGTCAAAGGAGACTTCTGCTAATTGGCTCTTCTGGTTTCAAATCATAACCCATTGGGCCAATTATAAAATTGCCAGGACTCAGAGGTGACAAGGGATGCAGCAGAGGGATGCTGGTGAGCTAGGGCAGCGATTCAAGCTGCCTACGGGTCTGCCGCCCTTTCTCACGTGCCAGGCCTGTTAATCAGTGGGGAAAATCAATAGATTTTTTAAATTAATTCAGCCCTAGAAGGCACACCCAAGCCCCAAGATGATTTCCCCTCATTTGTGATTCCATTTCAGTTTTACACAGAAGATTTTCAGACCACACCTACCCAGGAATCAGAGGGCAGGTTCTGTAGTAAGGCTTAGGGATTCTTAGTCTCTGCAGATCTCTCCCTATCACCCACCCACCCCACCAACCTGCTTCTTCCCTGGCATCGCCTTTCCCCGTTTTGGATCATAAATCAATGTCCTTTTCCTATTAGGTCTGGATGGTGTGCACTCAGATGACCACTCCGCAGGCTCCCCTTTGGCCTGGGGCTGAGGCCGCAGAGCTAGGAAGATTGTGTAGGGAGAGAAGGAAGCGGTGTCCAAAGCAAAGGAGAGGCTCCAGTCTGCCCCATGGAAGGGATTTGTGCCTCACAGTCCCCACAAGCCTGTTCAGCAGAAGCCTTGGTGTTGGCACAAGCTCAGTGGCACGCACAGGACGTCCGCCAGGCCTGCCTGGACTCCTGTCCGCGGCCTCTCCACCACTCACTGGCTGACCTCAGGAAAGTCACCCAGACTCTCTGAGTCTGCTTCCCAGGCTGGGAAACGGGAACAACCCCCTCCTTCTCAGGGTTGTTTGAAGATCAAAGGGAATCCTTGAGTCCAAGCTCTTCTGCTGTAATCACTTCCTGCCTTGCTCCAGCTTCCTCTGGGTTCCATTAAAGCTAATCTGATAAATCAATTAAGAATAAAATTCTATTGACCAGCCTCTGGCGAGTTGCCAGAGTTCAAGGACAGCATTTTATTCCTCTTCAGCTTCACTCTCCCCACCCACTCAACACTCCCCGCCAACACACACAGTAAGTGAGTTGTCTGATGACCTCCCCTTGCAGATCACAGCACTATTCATGTCTCGTGAGCACAGCCCAGCATACGCCACCAAGACTGCTCCATAGAGTTTGATGAAGGAAGGAAGGAATGCCCGATCAGATGGGAAATCCAAATCACCTGCTAGGAGGGACTTCCGGGTCAAAGACAAGCCCATGGGGCTGAGGATTCAGCTCAAGGATCCTAGGAAGGTGAAACAGAAAGAAAAATCAGGAACAGAAGAGACTGCTGAAGGAAGAAGAGAGAATGGTGTTCAGAGAGAGTGGATTGGGGATTGAAGTCAGGCACACACTTGGCCTTTAGAATGTTAAGACTCCAGCTCTGTGGTTTAGGCCTGGACCAGACGGTTTCTAGAATCAGGCAGCTGTGAAAAGGATGGAAATGTCACTGGCAGCTGCATTCTGAGAGACACACATCCAAAGGTTGCCTCGTTTTTCTGGGAAGTCAAGCAGGAAGGGGGGAAGGAGGGACGTCTTCCAGCAGGAAAGTGACATTTCAAGGGACAAACTTGTCATGATGTTACACAGAACAGAGGAGGAAAGAATGGAATTGGGAACTGAGAGAGAAAACTAAAGGAATCGTTCAGGGACGACTCCACAAAGGTCCCCATTGGTATGGAGATGCTTGGACATGATGGAAGATCAACCAGCAGCCCACCTCTCATGTTCCTGCTCCTTGCATCCAGGCACAGCCTGTCTGGTAGGTCCCTCTCAGACCCACATTCCGGGGCCAGGCTGAGTTCCACCAGAAATAGAAAGGAAGTTAATGGTTACTTCCTTCATTTCTCTCTCCTGACTCCCTCTGATTGCCCAAATCATTGTCTCATCTGCAAAAATGTGGTGTTTTATACTCAAAGCATTAAATGTCTAATTGTGTACTAGATTATTTACTAGCTGTGCAGCTAATACAAAATTTCATCTTAAAGTGTCTTCTCCCCCAGAAAATAGTTTTCCTTTAAGCATCAATGCCCATTGTTTAAAGATCCTACACTTGGAAAACAAATCCAGTGAAAGATAAAGGACTCACAACAGTAATCAGATGAATAGGCTGGCTTTGCAGACAGACAGGGGGACAGATTCCTTAAAGCCACACCCTCATAAAAATCTCCTGAAAGATTCTGGAGCTAAGAAAAGTGTGCGTGTGTGTGTGTGTGTTTGTCTGGGTGTATTTGGATGTATGTGAGTCTGCGTGTATCTGTACTCACGTATATGTGAATACTTGTCTGTGTGTTGGAGGAAAAAGAAAGAAGGAAACTAGTATTAATTAGCAGACTACCATGTTCAAGTGTTTTGGGCATTAACTTTATTTAACCCTCTTGTAATATACCCATTTTACAGTTAAGGAAAGTGATACCAAGGGCAATAAAGAAACTTGCTCATCTGCCCTTGTCAGAGCTATTACCCCTCAATCATAGTCAAACCTATCTTCGCTGAAAGTGCTGAGGGAATCAAAGTAAAATGTTTTTTTCCACTCAGTGGCATCTCCATACTTTCTCAGATCTATTTGTATACTTTTTAAGCATTTCATGAGTGCCTGCTTCCTAAGCATAGAGGTAGAAACTTTACATATGTTGTCTAATGCCATGCTCACAACATTTCTGCAAACAAGTTTACTATTCCAATTTCAGAGATGAGAAAAATTAAAGCACTGAGAGATTGATTCCTCTACTTGTTGCTATTGTTTGTCCCTAAATTGCGTCTCACTCTTTTGCACCCCAAGGACTGTAGCCCGTCCGACTCCTCTGTCCATGGGATTTCCCAGGCGAGAATACTGGAGTGGGTTGCCATTTCCTTCTCCAGGGGATCTTTCTGACCCAGGATCGAATTCGCATCTCTTGCGTCTCCTACATTGGCATGCAGATTCTTTACCACTGAGCCACCCCAGAAGCCCAATTCCTTCATGGTTGGTGGTGGTTTAGTCACCATGTCGTGTCCGACCCCATGCGACCCCATGAACTGTAGCCTGCCAGGCTCCTCTGTCCATGGGATTCTCCAGCCAAGAATATTGGAGTGGGTTTCCATTTCCTTCTCCAGTCAAATCCTCCATAAGGAAAACAGTTTTGTTTGACTCCAAAGCCTGAGCCCTTGACACTCGATCACACTGACTTGCTTCTTTACAGCTTAAAAAAGCCTTGAAAATTTAGAATATAGGTAGAGAGGAAAATCATACACATATCAAAACCAGAGTTCTCTCGTGATGATCTACATGTAAAAGACAGCAGCTACCCTACATCATCAAAACCCATATTCTCCTCATCTTCCCACTTTGTTACCACCCTCAGTGTATTGGCTGCCATGGGCCAGCTTTCCTCATGGTCACAGGATGGCTGCCACTGTGCCACACTTTGTACACCGTCCTGACAACGAGCAGGAGAAGAAAAGGGACCAGTTAATCCCTACGTTCTCTCTTTTATATCTTTATTTTCATTTCTATTATGTTGTGTCCACTATTCTAATCTTTCTTCTGTGCATATGTAGGGAGATACGTTGGGAAGACATTCACCTAATGTTCCCAAAAGTCTTTTTGTACGTTGATGCATTACTTGAATTGTTTTTATAATAAACAGACATTTTTTTTTTTTAGAAATAAAATGGTGAAGTCAAGATTTATAAAAACACAAACAAACAGAACTTATGATGTCAGTCACCTGCTTAAGATATACCATTGTCTCCCCCACTGCTGACAAGATAAAGGCCCAACCCCTCAGCAGAGGACACAAGGCCTGCTGTGATCTATGGTCCCCATGGTCTTGCCATGGGACACAGGTCCTCAGACATGTCGGACACTTCTCTGGCTCTGGCTGCTCCCGCTGGCTGGAGGACCTCTGCTCCCCTGCTCTTAGCGAAAGCCATTCTTTCCTCAAAAACCCAAGCCAAATGATTGCTCCTTGGAGCCTCCCCTGAAAGCTCCATCAGAGGGTATTTCTCCCCAGTCCAAGAGTCATAGAATTGTATTGAGAAATATCTTACTTTTTAAGTATGCCCCATGGTTAGTTTGGGACAGTGGTATGCTGGAGTTGGCTTCCACTCAGTCTCAAGACCTGATTCTCTGCATCTCTGCCAAAGATGCCACACTGGCACCTTGAAAGTGGTTATGGTGAAAACATTCATACCATGGGAACTGGCAAATGCTGTGATAGGGTATCATGTTTTCCTGTGGAAAGCTAGTTATTAGACATTCACCAGCACACCCCAGTTTGGGTAGGCATCCTTTTATCTTCCATCCCAAATACAACTCACTGAGGTCAGCCTTACTTCCTCCAGCATGGTGCTCTGTTCAGGGCAGGAAGTTAACATCTAAATGATCTAGTTTCTGGAAATGTGGTGTAAGCAGAAGGGCCATCCAGAAATATACTCATCCCCCAGCTGTGGGCGTAGCAGATTCCTGTATTCTTCCCGGAGAAACCCGTCTCTACCTGCTGAGAAGGAACAGGCAGGGCTTCAGGGGAACAGGTGACGTCAAATTGCCCCAGGCCTCCCCAGATCCCTAAATCGTACACAACAGAGAGACTTAAGTGACTGGAAATGTGGAAATGAGCCAGATGGTTCACAGGTCTTGGAAAATGCAAGAAGAAAGTGAAGTCACTCAGTCGTGTCCAACTCTTTGCAGCCCCATGGACTATAGCCTACCAGGTTCCTCCATCCAGAGGATTTTCCAGGCAAGAGTAATGGAGTCGGTTGCCATTTCCTTCTCCAGGGGATCTTCCCGACCCAGGGATTGAACCCAGGTCTTCTGCATTGCAGGCAGATGCTTCACCATCTGAGCTACCAGGGAAGCCCAGTGGTTAATCCGGCCCAAATAGCATTGATCATGTGCTTACTGGGGGGTGTCCAAGGGGTCTATCCAGTTACCCAAAGCACTGTCTGTGCTTTCCAAGGGAGATTGTGAGGGACAGGTGAGCAAGAAGCGGGCCTGGGTGACGTCTCATGGGGACCCTAAACCCCCAGGTATGCAGCCGTGGCCCGCCACACACCCAAGTCTATGTGGGGCACTGGGGGCTGCGGGGGTCCTCAGAGAACTGACAGGCTCAGCCCTGAGACCAAGTCACTCACACCACAAGACTGTACAGCCATCCAAATTCATACCCGCGGGTGCCCTGGAAGCCTGTACAAGAGGCAGGGCCTGGGTTCCCGGCCCCATCATGGTGCCCAGTCTGCAAGTCATTCTGAATCATCTTTGTTGAAGAAATCAGTCTGAGTTCTGGTCCTTTGTACTGAGTTTCCCCACACCGACAATGAGGTGTCTGGGCTTCGTGGGCTCCCATCACATCAACTTTGCCACTTTCTGTTTCTAGGTTTGAGCCAGCCCAGGGCTGAGGAAAGACTGAGTGCTCAGTGAGTTGTCCCCGTGACCGACCCGCCCCTCCTCCCTGGCTCAGCCCCTGTGCAAACCAGTGTCTGCTGCCTGGAGCCCGCCCTGCTGGCTGGGCGCCCCTCCCGTGCCTGCCTTTGGGAGCCGATGATGAGCTTGAGATGAGAGGGAGGCTCGGCACATGTCGGCAACACTATCACTCAGCTTCCTCGAGGGGAAGGTCATCAGAGGCACGTCAACACCCTGGCGGCTGCTGTTCCTGGCAGATGAGACGGGGGACGACTTGGGGACGCCTGGACCCTGCAGAGCCAGCCTGTGGTGGGTTAGAGCCAAACCACAGGAGGGGAGCAAGCCTACCCCAACAGGCTTCCGGAGTCTGGGGAGAAAGGGAACAGAGAAATATTTCTTCCTGCATTTTCTGTCTAACTAGATGCTTTACAATTTGTGTCCTTTCCTCTCTAACATGACTCCATGGAGAGATGCTCTTGCCCCATTCTTCAGCTGAAGCTCAGTTAAGGTGGCATGTCTTGCCCAAGGTCACTCTGGCCTCCAAGGCCAAGATCGTTATGGATGACAGCTAAAAGGGACTGAACACCACACTTTCAACAAACCTAGAAGTAGGAACCAGCCATACAAGTGTTCACCACACAGATTTTTACATGTGAGTCCACCCCTCCTACTCCAACTAGGGGTGCATTGGGGCCAGGTGTTCCCTGGCTGACTGGCATCTAAAGCATCTTGCAGGGAGGTGTTCACTTGTTGACAGCCGAGCTCTTTAGTCCAGGAAGCCTCGAAGGGGTGTGGGTGGGGTTTCCATTCATAGGAAGCTGGGGGCAGGTCAGGGTAGGCAGGATGATATGACCACTCCTGGGTCGGGGGGGAACCAGCCTGGGACCCAGACTCCAGCCAGCCTTTCCGGGGGCACAGCCCCACCAGAGACCCAGCCTGTCTTTGATTCTCCCACCCTCTGCCCCTTCTTCAGTCCCTCTGCTGGTCTTTCTCCAGGCCTCCACTCTTACCCACTTTGACCCTCCCACAGAAGAAGGCCCCAGTCTCTTTCTTTCTCCCATCAGGTTCCAAGAGTTCATATGGAATTGCTAGAAGGTACATTAGACAGTAACTCCAGGGTTAGTAAACACAACCTCTGCTTCCCTGAAAACCAGAGCCTAGATACTCCACCCGCACACCCTACACACGGCCCACGCCACCCCCTCCGAAGACTTTTCTAGAAGGGAGGGGGACAGGAGACACAAATGAACTAACACAGTTTCAGTTTTCCTATCGCTACTCCCAGGAAACTCAGAGAGGCTGACTAACTTACCCGAAGGCACCGGGAGGAGTTGCAGGCGTCGCCATCTGATCCAGGTCAGCACCAAGCCTGTGTGTGCACCAGACCCTGCCCACCTGGATCTCCTGTCTACGCTAGACAGCCCTTGCACTTCTGTGCATCATATCCTCTCCCAGCCTCTCACAACCCCATCCTTCTCCACAGTTAGCATCAGCCTGGGGCACGAACCCGGGACCTTCTCAGCCCAGGTGCAGCCTCCCGTCACATCTCTCTCCTTCTTGTAATCCCCACCCTCCACTTGTCAGGGCTCCTGGCTGCCTCTCCCTCCACTTCCATTTTCAGAACATATTTATCTCAAGCCTAGGACAAGCCAGGGACTCTGCTGGGCACTGGAGAGACAGAAGTGAGTGAGCAGGACAACGGGAGGTCTCCCTTCTCTTGGAGTAGTCGTTCCTCTTAACAGAGGCAAGTAGATGAGCCTCAGATAAGAGACATGTGCTAAAAAGGCTCACTGGGAAGGCAAGTTCACCCAGCCTGTCCCTCGGTGGTCCTCCATTGCGTTTGGCCTAACTGGTCCCCTCACTTGACCTTGGGGAGCAGACGGCAGGGCAGGAAGACCTACAGGAAAAGACCAGCCAAGCCCTTTTGAGTGTGGCATTGTAGATTTTCTCACTCACCCTGGAAGGTGGAGATTACCCTCAGGATTGTCCCCGGGTACAGATGACAAAACTGAGGCTTTGAGAGGTGGCTCAGAGACCCGGAAGCCAGTATAGACCTGTGCTGGAACGCAGCTCTCGTGACCTCCAGCCCAGCACTATTCCCAAATTACACTGCCTCCCAGGTCAGATATGAGATGTAGCTTCCCCTCATTGTCCTCCCCATATGCTCCCTAACCTGCCTCAGCCTCCCCTCCACCCCACCCACCTCAGCTCCTGCCAAGAGCACAAACCAAGGAGTTCCAGAGACAATCCCACTAGAAGGCATTCAGGAGTGGTCATTCATGACAGACTGGTTGCTAAATTGATTTCAGATGAGAGCTTTTGGGGCTTACTAGGTGGCTCAGTCATAAGGAATCTGCCTGTCAATGCAGGAGACACAGAAGATTCAGGTTTGATCCCTGGGTAGGGAAGATCCCCTGGAGTAGGAAATGGCAATGCTCTCCAGTATTCTTGCCTGGAAAATTCCATGAACAGAGGAGCCTGGCAGGCTATAGACCATGGCGTTGCAAAGAGTTGGACACAACTTAGCGACTGAGTATGCAACGGAGACACAGACATAGAGAGCAGACTTATGGACAAGGGTATGGGGGGAGGAAGGAGAGGGTGAGATGAATGGAGAGAGTAGTATGGAAGAATCTACACCACCACGTGTAAAATCGATAGCTGATGGAAATTTGCCGTATGCTCAGGGAACTCAAACTGGGGCTCTGTAACAACCTAGAGGGATAGGAATGGTGGGAGGTAGGAGGGAGACTCAAGAGGGAGGGGACATATGTACACCTATGGCTAACTCATATTGATGTCCGGCAGATATCAAACCAATATTCTTTCAATTAAAAATAAATGATTTTTTAAAACAGCTAACCACACCACATTTCAAGGCCACTCTCACCTTCTGCAATAGCCCACACTCTGTGGAGTGTGTTTCTCCCGAGGCTGCACTCGCCCTCTGAGATGGCCCACTTCTTTCCTATCACTTTGTCTCTCACTGAATTCTTTCTGCAATGAGACATCAAGAACCTGAGCTTCACTGAGTCCTGAAACCAAGTCTGTGAACTGGGTTGGGAGACCGTGGGTTTTGGCCGGGGTCAAGAGCCAGCCATGTGGGTTCAAGTCCTCATCTGAGGTGAATGGTTTCATGGTGAGCTCTAGAACCCTGGTGAGCTTCCTCCTATTTCATGGAGGAAGCCAGCGTGGCTAGTGCGACTCTGACGCAGAAAGAGCAGGCTTACCAGGCCTGTTGGCAGGACCATACCAGGTGGTGAGTCATGGGATGCAATAAGGCACTTGCCCTTGATCTGAGGCAGTGAGGAGGCTTTAGGGCTTTCAAACATGTCCGTATAGTGAGGAAGGAGCCAGCAAGTCGGGGTATACCTTGGCAGAGGTGGTGGTGGGAGACCCACTGGAGACTGTAGCAGGGTCCACATGAGCGACACTAATGCTTTAGAGGCAGGTGGTAACAGCAAGAAAAAGAGAAGCAGGTACACTCCATGATATATCAACAGCAAGGCTGAGCGAGGCACTGCAGGTGGGGATGAGACACGGAAGTCGAGGATGGTCCAGTTCCCACTCTATGGAGACCTGGGTGAAGAAAACCTGAGCTTGGGATCTGTTTGACAAGACTGAAAGACACACCCAAGACCTTCCAGCCAGCCTCGATCTGGGACTCCTAGTCAGTTTCTGAACGTGCAGCTCGTGCTGAGCAAAGCAGGGTCCAGGTGAGAAGTGGGGAGTTGGGGCACTGCTTTCTCTTGGCTCCCTAGTGAGATCCTAGAGACAGACCTGGGTCATCGTAGTGTGCCCCCACACCCATCCCACAGCTTCTCACACAGCCTGTGATGCATGGGGCTCAGAGGGTTAGCCAGGGGTACTGAGAACATTACACCTCCTGGAAACTCAGATTCTATCTCCATTTAAAGTAGTCTTGCTGACGATAAAATACAATCAGGTATGCAAAAGCTCTTTGGATAGTACCAAGCATAAGTGAAAGCAAAGTATTTTTATGACAAAGTTTGGGGTGGGGTTAAGATATGAAGATGAGAAGGAAGAGAGTCACAGGTGGGGGTTGGCACAGCCCAAGCACAGGCCTGGGGATGGGAGAGGGCAAGGCCATCAAAAGGGGAAGGTGGGGAGACGAGCTAAGTGCTGTCATACACGTTATCTCGCTATGCAGTCATCACAGCATTCTTATTAAGGTAAATATCATGTTGGCACTTTTCAGATAAGGAAACACAGTGGGACAAGTTGTCCTAAGTGGCCAAGCCAGCTCATCTCACTCCCAAGCAGCCTGGCCCTTAATAGATGAAAAAATCGCTTTCCAGGTTAAAAATTAAAAGTGACTTTTAGAGGATGATGACCTCCCCAGGAACACGTTGAGAGGAGAAACTTTTAGTGGCCAGGACCTCTGAAGGTCAAGTTTAACAACCCAGGGCAATTCTGAGAAAGAAATTGGCCTTTCTCAAAATGGGCCCTCGCAAATAAACGTGCTCTCATTTCAAGAGTCCGAGGGTCACGGAGGCAGTAGGCAGGCCAGAGAGGTGAGGCTCTGACCACATGACTCTCTCCTGCAGCTGCTCCAGAGGAGCTGGAGACATGGAAGACACTGTCTGCTGATCAGCAACGTGGGCAAAACTTAATTGCTTCCCCAAACCTGAAACATATCAAACTGCATAAATAAATGTGCTTTAAATTATTAATAAAGGCATTTACATCTGAAGCCTGAAAATTAATTTAATTTCTTATGCTAAACTGGCTGGCGTGGCATGTGATTTGAAGATTCAAAGACACAAAGAGCAGGGAAGAAAAAAATGGGAGCGGTTATCTTGGGCATTTTGCATTTATGATCCTGGGGGATAAATAAAAAAGAAGGAAGGAGTAGAAAGAAAAGGTGGGAGGAAATTCTCCTGCAGACCCAGATGAAAACCACTTCATCACGAGAAGGCAAACAGACAGGCTACCTTTCTTCAGGGCTCTTGCATATTGAAATGCACTGGAAAACTCAGGGAGTCTGAGTTTCCAGGGAGGCTGAATTGCTTGGCTTTCTCAAGGGCAGACATAATTAGAGCCAAGGTTGGGAAGGATGTATTAGATGAGCTTGGAAAGTCGGCTGGGAAGCATCAGCTAATGCCTGTGTGACTGGGGAGAAAGAAGCCAGAAACCCCTGCCACCCAACCACAGCCCAACCTAACACTGTCAGAGGGTCATCCCTTCAGCTTCCAGAAGCAAGGTGGTACCAAACATTCCTGGATCAGAACCCCAGCTCAGCCAATTACTAGTTGAACATCCTTACCCAACCTCTTTCCTCTGAGCTTCAGCATCTTCATCTGCAAAGTGGGTTAATAGTATCTATCTTACAGCGTTTGGGTAAAGATGCTGCATGGCATTGGGAAATGCTTGAATCCAGACACTATTTGGACAAGTGATAGTGCTACTGTGCTCTCTACTATTTTTGATATCCACTGATAATGCCCAGATACTTATATTTTTTAGGAGAGAGAGTAAAGGAGATGTTGGATTGGGTACTTGGTCTAGGGAGACAGCAGAAAAAGCGAGGTGATATGGGACCTCTTCTCATCCAGCCACTGGGACAGGGTTGACCTCTAAGATCTAGACGATGGAGAGTCAGAAGTCAAAATGGGACTTCCCTGGTGGTCCAGTGGTTAAGAATCCGCCTTGCAATATAAGGGACACTGGCTCGATCCCTGGTCCAGGAAGATCACATCTACTGTGGGGCAACTAAACCCATGTGCCACAACTACTGAGCCCAAGCTCAAGAGCCCACAAGCCTCAACTGCCAAAGCCCGCAAACTCTAGAGCCGGTGCTCTGCAGCAAGAAAGGCCACAGCCACGAGAAGCTTGTGCACCACAGCTAGATGGCCACGCGACTAGGGAAAGCCTGCCTGCAGCAACAAAGACCTAGCACAACCCCCCCTCCTCCAAGTGTTTTTTAATAAAATAAAATTACTTCTTAAAAAGTCAAAAGGTTTTGTAAGGTTACTGGAAGCAGAGCTGCCCTGCAGCCCATGGAGGTGGAGATGGGCACCATCCTCTGTCTGCCTGGAAGGGTCTGTGTGCCAGTGTTCCATGCCCTGGTGGAAGAGGGTGGGTGGCCCCCTCACAGAGCAAGGGTCATGTTTGGATGGGGGAGTGGGCACAGACATGGGGATTCAAGCAGGAGAGGAAGGGTGTGGTGGATTTCGTGAGTAACGAGGCCCTGAAATATCCAGAGAACACTCAGATCTGGCACTAGGGGACAGTGAAAGCAAATGAGCCAAGATTTTCTAGTTACAGGCTTGGGGGCTGGAACACCTGGAGTACATCTCTGAAATGCCCATCATTAGGCAGGCATACAGTAGGCATCAATACAAAGTCAGCTCCCTTCCCACTCCCCTCCGTTCCTATCTTGTGCATTTATTAGGTATTGATCTTTTCCCTTATCTGGTCTCCAGGAGAGTCATGGGTTAGGATTCTATACTTTAAATCCCAAGACTCTGATGCTGGGAAAGATTGAAGGCAAAAGGAGAAGGGAGCAGTAGAAGATGAGATGGTCAGATAGAATCACTGATTCAATGGACATGAATTCGAGCAAACTCCAAGAATTAGTGAAGGGTGGAGGAGCCTGGCGTGCTACACTCCATGAGGTTGCTAAGAGTCAGGCATGACTTAGCAACTGAACACCAACTTGAAACCCCAAAGAGAACCAGGACAAATCCAACACACTGACCAACACTTGATTAAACATCAGCTAAACATCTGCATTTTACTTTTAGCAGTTGAGTCAATGTTTTTACTTCAAATTCCCTTGAGCTACAACCACCACCTTATAAAGTAGTATCCCCACTGTACAGTAAAAGCAACTGAGTCCTCAGGAAAGTGACCTGTCTAAGGTCATGCAACTAGTAAACAAACCGCAGAGCAGGGATTTAGCACGTGGTGCCCGGGCAGTATGGAGAGAGGCTGAGCTGGGACTAAAGCCGGCCCTTCCTCCTCACAGCGACACTCGCTGGCATAGCATCAGCCCTTCCTGGGCGCTGTGCACTGCGCCAAGAGCTTTGCAAGCATCACCCGTACATCTTCACCAAGGCCCAATCACTGAGACACTCCTATTATCCACTCCTGTTATCCCCGCGTGTAGAGAGTACACTGCTCTTTCGAGAAGCTAAGTTTCATTTGCTCTAGTCTAGTGAGTAGAAAGTCAGGATTCCAGCAGCTCAGGCCAGAGGCCGTGCCTCTAACTATGAGCCCTACTGCCTCTCACCTAACAAATTCCACTTCCTACCCATCCAACAGACCTGATGACTCGGAACGGGCAGAGCTACTATGCAGATGGAAGCGGGCCACGGCACGCCCCAGCACAGAGTGAGCTCTCAAAGGACACGTGTTCCCTTCCCCAGGCCACACGGCTCCCCAGACCCAAGCTGGGCCCAGAGGACAGGAGTGAAAAGACAGACCTGAAACGGGTGACTGGGCAAGGAAGCCTCTCTCTGGCTGCCTGGTGAGACAGGTGCTGGCCTCACAGTCTGACACCCACCAGGGACCTGGGCATCTGCCTCAGCCCTGCCCTGGATCTCTCAGCCTAGCAGGGGGGAAGAAAGCACAGCTGGTCCTCTGTTCAACAATTCCCACTTTTGTTGCAATTAATTAATGCCCGAGCAGCCCTGTGCTGTTCACTTCACTATTTCTACCAGTAAAGGACACAACTTAGTTGAAAGAATGGTGGCTCTAGCGTGACCTGGGCTTGCATTTGAATCCTGGGGGGCCTTGAGCAGGTTACCATGCTTCTGGGCATGTCAGGTTCCCAGCTTACAATGAAGGGGTCCCTACCCAAGGTCACGGCCAGGTGCAGGTCAGGGCTGTGCTGTCCCTGAGAGGGCATCACTACTTCTCCAGTGACCGCACTGGATGAAGCCTCAAAGGCAGCACCATGCAACAGAAAGGTCCTGTTTGCCATGAGAATTTGTCTTTAAAAAGGGGGGATACCTGCTCCAGCTTCTTTTAGTCATTTTTGTTTCTCAGGTATTAACCTTCCTAATTGCCTTTGAAAATGCTTCTGAATTGCAACACAATCAAAAAATGTTTCTTCAACAATGCTTATGAAAGAGAGTATATTAGTTTTAGGTTGAATTTACAACACAGGTGGACATTATAGTATCTTTAGATTTTAGAGCAAATGAGGGCTCTTCTTGCAATCACAGTATGAAGTCAACAAGTATGTGCATTGTACAGGACCTGGACAGTAGCTTTCTATGTCACAATAGAAGTTTACAGGCGTTACCTCTTTTTCCCATGCTGTTGGTCACGGCTTTAGTTGATTTAGTTTGATTTAGTTGTCACTGGGACATTTGCTGGGGATATCATTGTCAATGACTACATGCCACAGCATAGCTGCTACGAACAAGAGCAGGGTACTCCTGAATCCCACGTGTTTCATGTTGGGCTTGAGAGGAAAATTCCCATTTATTCAGAATTGTTTCACCCTACTTTCTTTTTTTTTAAAAATTTTTATTGGAGCATAATTGCTTTACAATATTGTGTTCATTTTTGCTGTACAGTAAAGTGAATCAGCTATGTGAATACACATATTCTCTCCTTTTTGGATTTCCTTCCCATTTAGGTCACCACAAAGCATTGAGTAGAATTCCCTACACCATACAGTAGATTCTCATTAATTATCTATTTTATATTCAGAAATTGCTTTCACCCTGAATGAAGAATTACACTTGGAGGACAAGAATAGCTGAGCTACCCACTGGCTTCAATACCATCCTTTCTTCCTTTCTGGCTCCCATCTCTGTCCCATGCGAGCACCTCTGAGCTTCCTGAAATTGTATATTAACCTACATGTGCCATTTTCTGGGAACATATTAATAGCAAGAACCAGATCCCTGCTCCTGCTGGCTGTGGCTGTCCTCAACCCCAAATTCCTATGTCATGATCCCACCCTCAACCTCCTGGCCCCCTTCCTCCTCTTCCTCTGCCCAAGAGCTCAGAGCGTGGTCGGGTTGGGAATCTGGCCAGACCTGATCCTCATACCATGTGGCCCTAAGCAAGTCTCCTTTTTTCCTCATCTGTAAGACAGGAATGAAATAGTTATCTGCTCCATGGGTTTGATGGGACACCCATATATGATCTTGGAGATGACAATATTCATCAACTGTAAAGAGCCATTGGTCATTATCATTACTCTATCTCGGCTAGGCGATCAGCAGACACTCATTGAATTGGATTCATTTCTCCTAAAATAGCAGTGGTCCAAATGGAAGGAGGAGCCCTTGGGTTTCAACAGATGAAATTGTAGGAGAAGGAACTTCTCCCCTCCTCCCCAGCCCTACCCGCTCACAGAAAATGGGATGCTGCTCCTCCCCCACCTAGAAGTGAGCTGGGGAGGGGACTTCCCAAGGAGCTGCTGCTCTGAGTGGTGAGCCCACCCATCCTGGGCTGGATCTCAGCTGGGCAGGGGCAGAGTAGCCATGAGCCATCCCCTGCCTTTTGCTTCCTGCGTTCAGGCGTGGGGGACACCACACTCCCTTCCCCAAGGATGCTGGGTGCTCAGCTGGCCTGCGATGTACTGAGACTGGGCCTTCTTGGAACTGTGGCTCAGGTAGGTAAGCCTCACAGGTTGGACCTAGAGGGAAGAAGGGGTAAAGGGTTCCTGAATCCCTAACATGCTTCTTGCTGGGCCTACTATAGCTTCAAGTAGTAAAATGTCAGACCCTGATTGATTTCTTTGTTCAATGCATGCATGCATGCTCAGTCCCTTTAGTCATGTCTGACTCTTTGCAACCCCGTGAACTGCAGCCCACCAGTCTCCTCTGTCCATGGGATTCTCCAGGCAAGAATACTGGAGTGATCGCTGTGGCTTCCTCGAGGAGATCTTCCCCACGCAGGGATCAAACTCGCATCTCTTATGTCTCCAGCACTGGCAGACATGTTCTTTACCACTAGCATCACCTGAGAAGCCCTATTTGCTCAATTAACTTGTCCTAAGCAGTTACTGGGCTTCCCAGGTGGTGCTAGTGGTAAAGAACCCGCCTGCCAAGGCAGGAGATATGAGACGCAGGTTCAATCCCTGTGTCAGAAAAATCCCCCAGAGGAGGACACGACAACCCATTCCAATATTCTTGCCTGGAGAATCCCATGGACAGAGGAGCCTGGTGGGCTATGGCCCATAGGGTCACAAAGAATCAGACACAACTGAAGCGACTGAGCGCACACGCAAGCAGTTACTATCAAGCAGTTTCTATGACAGTCACTGGGAAGAAGATCAGAGGAGGAGGAGAAAAACCTAGGCTAATGGTCACATCTTCTCTCTCATATAAATTCTTCTGTGTCATATGGGCTTTCTCTCCTCAGCATACATATACTTTCTCTCTCTACACACAAGCACGCACACACACCTCAGCCTCTGCCCTCCTGAGAGGCCCCTTGGTTAAAGCTTTTTCTGGAAGCCAGAGGGAGCTCCGTGGGAAGAACAGGTTGATTCAGTGGGCAGCCGGTCCTGTCCCCTCCCCCACCCGGGGGCCTGCTCAGCGCTCCTCCCCACGTCGGATCAGCCTCAGTGGCTCACCAGGACTTGTCTGGCTTCACTTCAGTTTCTTAGATTCAGAAGACATGACAGAAAGGGAAGCGTGGGGAGAGCCCAGCTGGAGGCCGAGGGGGAGCAGAGGGGAAGGGCCATGCCGCACCCTGCCACCACCCGCCCCCCTCGCCTGCCCAGGCTGGGCCCAGAGCAGAAGTCACTGATGCACTGCGGTCGCCCTGCGGTTCAGGCCCCGGGGCTCAGGCAGTCGGTTGTGGGAAGCGTGATAACCGGCGAGCCGATTCGCAGAACTTCGAAGGTTTTGTAACAAAAGGTGACAGAACAAAGCCGGAGATAACAGGGCGCCATGGCCCTGGGCCAGAAGCTGGGCAGTGGGAGGGCCGGCACGAAAGCCGCTCTTCTCTGGCCAGGGCGGGCGAGCGGGCCACTTCCGAGCTGAGACCATGGAGCTCCTTGGAAGAACTCACTTGTTCGTGGCTGGGGCGGGGCTGTGACAAGAAGAGCGATGAGCTCAGGCCATCCCTTCCGGCCGAGCTGGGAGCCCACGCATGTCTCGGACCACAGGCCCCCTGCCATGGGGGTCTCCTCACGGGCTTGCCATCTCAGTGTAGACGCGACCCTGGCCTGAGCGGCAGCCAGGCTGATAAACTCACAGGGAACTGACGCCTGGGAGGGAGAGCCGGAGAGAAAGCAGAGGCCGCTGCCTCAGACACTCTGAGTGCAGACGGAGCCACTGCAGAAGGGACCCGCTGACGCCCTGTGGTCACAGGGCCATGTCCTCCCTCCTCACGGTGGCATTCAAGGCGGCCTCACTCTGGGCCAGCCTGCTTTTCCAGCACCACCTCCTACTCCTTGCCCCACTGACGGAGTCATCTCCCCAGACCACTTGCCAGGCACATCAGACACTCAGCTCTCTGAGGCCTGAGTGCCTGTGCCCCTGCCAGCTCCTTTGCCTTTAATGCTCTCCCCTCTCCTTCCTGCCTGGATGATCCTTCAGGAAACTGCTCAAATATTTTCTCTCCTGGGAAGACCTCCTTTGCCCCTCAGGGGAGAATTCAACCCTGGTAGACCCAGCCTCTCCACCAGGCTTGCCTACATAGCCATCTGCTTTTCACACCCCTCCACCTAGACCATTTGTTTTCCCGTTGGTCTCTCTTCCAGACTGTGAGGAGAGGGACTGTGTCTTAATTTACTTTCACTCCCAAACTCTAGGTCAGAGTCTGGCATTTAGCACTCACCTGATGCTGATAGGTGGCGGGTTAGAGGGTTAGATGCATGGATGGGAAGGAGGAGGGAAGGATCCAGGCAGGCTCACCCTGGTGGGGCAAATACTTCAGAACCCACCACCTCAGCTGAGGGCTATCCTAGAACCTGTACTTCCTCCCAGGCTAGAGGCCTGAGGTCCTCTTCCTACCTGAAAGCCCCCGCTTCTTCAGCCCTCACACTCTCATACCTTGGATCCCAAGTAAGTGCTTGAGCCCTGCAGAGTGGTTTGAACCCCAAAGCCTTAGAGAGGGTCATGGGAAGCCAGCTTTCCCCTTAGGAATTCCCCAGGGCAAGTCCTAGCCTGCTCTGTGCAGAGAAGGAGGGCAGGAGGGTTGATCAGCCATAGGTCAGTGCCATTACTCACCCCTCACTCAGGCCTGGCTACACACTGCTGGGCTCTTGCTCCCACACCCCATGGTGTCCTCTGGGCCAGGACTGGAATCCCCAGGGCCCCTCCCATGCCTTGGGGTGACATCAGTGCCCAGCCCCAGGAGGAGGCTTCACCCCCAGAGGCATAGACATGAGCCTCTCAGAACAGACACCAGCCTTGCCCGGGGGCCAGGAGGTGGGCAAAGGCCGACTGAAACTGGTGTAAGCCAGACTTAGCCGGTTTTGCTCTGAGCGGTAGAGGAAGTGAGTGGTTCACACCTAGTGAGATGGAGCAGCCAGGGCTATCTGGAAGCATTTTCTACAGCCAGATCCCCTGCGGAACACACAAGAGACACGGCCCCAGCCTGCGACTCCTCACAGGACAGGGCCCAACACCAGCCCACAAGGGACAGCGCAAAACAAGGCTATGACCCTGTCTCCTCAGCCCAGACCTGGCCCAACCCTGTTTGCCGGAGACCCTTCAGAGAAGGGTGTGCATGTGTGCTAAGTCGCTTTAGTTATGTCTGATTCTTTGCGACCCCATGGACTGTAGCCCACCAGGCTCCTCTGTCCATGGGATTCTCCAGGCAAGAATACTGGAGTGGGTGGCCATGCCCTCCTCCAGGGGGTCCTCCCCACCCAGGGATCCAATCCGCGTTTCTTACTTCTCCTTCACTGGCAGGCAGATTCTTTACCATTAGCGCCACCTGGGAAGTCCTTCACAGAAGTAGGGGGAGTTCTATTAACTCTCCTGCCCTGAACTTACAAGGGTTTCCAGAGAACTCTGTCCATCTCTGTGTCCTTTCTCTAGAGTCCTTCAGAGAACTATTTATGCTCCTGGCCTGTGGCGGGTGTCCTCCCTTCTGGAAACTTCCATCTCCACCATCCTCCATGGAGCACCAAAGCCAGGTTGCTGTACCTCCAAGGAAGCGGTGCCTGCAGCAGCTGGGGTCCTCAACTCCTTGCCCGCTTTGCCCTGGGAGACTCAAGCTTGCAGAGATCCAGCCAGGTCTCTGCTGGGCTGCCCACACAGGCCACCAACCAGCCCTGCCTCTTTTCCTGGACAGAAACAAGCCTTTTCTGCTCCTGTTACCCATGAAGCTGAAATGCTCTTCAGAGAAGCCAGTGGAAGGGGAAACCCAAACCAAAGACACCAACAGGGACTCTCAGCGCCGAGAAGAAAGCGCTCAGCAGTGGGACCCCTAGCAGAGCTCACTGGAGTCCTGACCCCCTGTTTCCGGGCTGTGCTGTGTCTAGGCAAGCCCCTTCTCTGAGCTCAGTCCCCTCCTCTGTAAGACGGTCCTGAGCATAGACTGCCTGTGCATGTGGTCATATGGGAGCATCTGGTGAGATTTGGATTCTGAAGTCAGGAAGCATGGCACATAGTAGATGTTCAACAGACAACAATCCCCTTCCTGCTCGTTCACTGCCCGTGTGGGTTTAGGGTCTCCACCTGGAGTGCTCAGACATTGGGAGCCCACCTGGTGGATCTGAATCCGGCTGGTTATGCCTGGGGAACTAACCTAGCCTGTGTGACCCACCCTCTCCTTTTAGTGACATGGGCTTGGCCATGGTTGTTATGTGAGAGGGCCATTAGGGGCTGTATGACAGGATGGGAGCAAAGTGTTTAGTGCAGTGACTGGCATGGAGTTGGTGCTCAGAAAATGCTGGTGGCTCAGTGGTTAATTTTTATCCCATACACCCGCACACCAGCACACAGCTCTCCTCCTTAATGCTAGAGCCAGAGACACCGTGACCCCAGGGAGAGTCAGGTGGGGGTACAGCTTCAGCCCAAACCCTCAGAAGCTGCTTCATCAACCACATCTCCCCACTGAATCAACATCACCTGTGGGACTTTTGGCACCACAGTGATACCCACAAACCCTGCTCTGGGGGGATGGGGTCAGGTCAGGAAAGGTGCCTATGAGTTCCCAAGGCAAGAGATCAGGTTCCTACAAGCTCACCCCCCGGGCCCCAGTGCCCTGGGAGGTGTGCGGAGAGGCTGGCCCGCTCCATGTGGCCAACCTGTGGCCAGCGTACCCTGTGGGAAAGCAAAGACTTGGAGCTGCAGCGGTGGGACCTGGGGAAAACCCAGAGACTATTTCACAGCGAAAAACCCAGGTTCAAGAGGGGAAGTGAATGCACCAGGTCACCTGACCGCCAATGCCAGGTCACATCACCTAGTGATTCTCATCACTGCTTTCGCCTCCTGACTGTGGGCCAAGACTTTGAGAGATCATCCTTCATATACAGACATGTACAGTTGTAATCGCTCTTGAAAAGGCATTGTTTCTATACCCGGCTGCTTTTTTTAAAGTCTTTATTGAATTTGTTACCATATTGTTTCTGTTTTATGTTTTGGTTTTTTGGCCACAGGGCATGTGGGATCTTAGCCACCGGGCCAGGGATCAAACCCACTTTCCCTGCAAGTCCTAACCACCAAACCACCAGAAAAGTCTCTATACCTGACTTCTGACCATTCTGCTCCTCAACTTTTTGTTGTGATCAATTCTTCTGAGGTGAAATTCACATAACATACCATTAACCACTCCAGAGTGTACAATTCAGTGGTATTAAGTGCATTCACAATGCTGGGCAACCACCAGCTCTCTCTAAGTTCAAAACTTTTTATCAACCAATAAAAAGTCCCACACCTGTGAGATAATCCCTCATCCTCCCCTGGGAACCTCTGGTCTGCTTTCTGTCTCTATGGGCCTTCTAGAGGCATCATATAAAAGAAATCATACAACGTGTGGCCTTTGGTGTCTGACTTCTTGCTCTTAGTATAATGTTTTGCAGGCTAATCCACTTATAATATGCATCAGTGCTTCACTCCTTTTATGACTAAATCCTATTCTACCATATAGATATGCTATTCATCCTGGATGGACATTTGGACTGGCTTGTCATTTCTAAACATACAGGAAGACTGAAAGAATAATGTAATGAGCACTCCTTTTCCCATACCCCTGACTCAGTGACAGAGTCTGGACTACAGCGAGGCCAGTGAGGTGTTTTGTTGGGACACTGAAGGAAGGGCTTGCTTCCAGCGTCTGCAGGGGCAGGTGGAACTTGACAGGCATGACTCCCTCAAGGCTGCCCCTGAGGCATCTTGCCAGCCTCATCCCGGTCCTGGCCCTGTTGGACCATTTTAATCTGTTGCCATGCTTGCATTGGCTGTCAAATGACCTGGTACATACTTGAAGATGGATTATGGACCACGTGACACTTTACTCCTCAGTTGCTCAGCTCCCAAGGATGATATGCATAGTAAAAAATCCACTCCCCACCATGATTTCATGTCACCTCCACCTTCCAACCATAGTCACATTTCCCAACTGCCCCAAGCACTTCTCTCATAGATCTTTTGTTTGATTGGTTGGTTTGGTGTCACAACCAACCAAGCAAATGATCTTTGAAAGATGTTGTTTGGTTTGTTTTGGGGGCTTCCCTGTTGGCTCAGGCAGTAAAGAATCTGCCTGCAATGCACAAGACCCAGGTTCAATCCGTGGATCAGGAAGATCCCCTGGAGAAGGGAATGGCTTCCCATTCCAGTATTCTTGCCATGGGGTTGCAAAGAGTCAGGTATGACTGAGTGACTTTCACTTTAACTTTTTCTTTTGGTTTGTTTTTAGCAGGACCTAATCCATCCTAAAGGAGATCAGTCCTGGGTCAGTCCTGGGTGTTCATTGGAAGGACTGACACTGAAGCTGAAACTCCTATACTTTGGCCACCTCATGCAAAGAGTTGACTCGTTGGAAAAGACCCTGATGCTGGGAGAGATTGGGGGCAGGAGGAGAAGGGGATGACAGAGGATGAGATGGCTGGATGGCATCACCGACTCGATGGACATGAGTTTGAGTAAACTCTAGGAGTTGGTGATGGACAGAGAGGCCTGGTGTGCTGCGATTCATGGGGTCACAGAGAGTCAGACATGACTGAGCGACTGAATTGAACTGAACTGAATGGAGCTTCCCACATCACATGTGGATATTGTGTCTCTTTCACTTTAAAACGGCCTGGGTTTCCCCCTTTGCTCCATGGCATAGGCCTTTTAAAGAGTCCAAACCTTATTATACAGAGTGAAGTAAGTCAGAAAGAAAAACACCAATAGAGTATATAAATGCATATATATGGAACTTAGAAAAATGGTAATGGCGACCCTATATGCAAGACAACAAAAGAGACACAGATATAAAGAATAGACTTTTGGACTCTGTGGGAGGAGGTGAGGATGGGATGATTTGAGAGAATAGCATTAAAGCATGCATATTACCATGTGTGAAATAGATGACCAGTCTAAGTTCGATGCATGAAACAGGGCACTCAAAGCCGGCACACTGGGACGATTCAGAGGGATGGGAGGGGGAGGGAGGCGGGAGGGGGTTCAGGATGGGGACACATGTACACCCATGGCTGATTCATGTCAATGTTTGGCAAAAACCACCACAGTATGTAAAGTAATTAGCCTCCAACTAAAATTAATTAATTAACTTTTTTAAAAAAACAGTCCAAACCTTATAGTCTTTCAGGACAGCCCACACCATGGATATGCCTGATTGTTTTCTCTTGATGTCATTTAACTTGTTCTTCTGTCCCCTGTTGATCCCGTGATCTGGCATTTGGGGCTGGAGATTAAACATGTTGGCAAGAATACTCCATAGGTAAGGTGTGTTCTGCACATCACCTCACATTAGGAAGCCTGTGATGCCAGGTGGCCCTACTATGAATAGATGATCCTAAATTTGACCAGTTGGATAAATGCATGGCCACCATAGTTGCCTGTTGTAATGGTCATTTTTCCTTTTTTTAATCAGTAAGTAAGCTGGGGAGACTCTTTGCAGCTGCACAAATATCCTGTTCCCCAACAACCCTTCACTCACTGGCCTTTAGCACCCATAAATGATCCCTGCACTGGAGGTTGTGAAATGGTGACTTTCTAGCTTTATCCTTCCTTCTACAGTTCTCAGCTGGCATTCTTTTGAAAAGAAGAGCTCCCCTCTCCCCCCTCACCTCTCTCTTTCTCTTACACATACACACACACACTGAATTCATGGATTTTTCTATTTGTTTCATGTGAACTTTCAAGCAAATTTTCTAGTGGTTTCATTGATGATAGTCATTTTTCTTCCTGTTGCTCAGAAGCCTCAAATTTTGCCAAAGGGAGCCCTTCAAGTCTACTTCTGCACCTTTCTGACATGACTTCACTTTTAGGCACGTCCTCACCTCTTGGGAAAGATTGAAGGCAGGAGGAGAAGGGGACGACAGAAGATAAGATGGTTGGATGGCATCACTGACTCAATGGACATGAGTTTGAACAAGCTCTGGGAGTTGGTGATGGACAGGGAAGCCTGGCGAGCTGCAGTCCATGGGGTGGTAAGAGCTGGACACAACTGAGCAAATGAACTGAACTTGCTTCTTGGAACCATAAGATGTCCTAAACTTACCTTGTACTTTCCTTTCCTTGAATCTGGAATCAACTGCTTCTCCAGAAAGATTTAGTTCCTTCAGGTGGTTAGTGGTCTTAGAAATCAAGACTGGACACTGGGTGCTCCTGGAGTTCTTGCTTTTAAGCTCTTTCAGTGGACAAAGGTGTGGAAACTGAAATCAATTTATAATACTATCAGTTCAAATTTAACCATCCATTTCTTCTCTTAACTCTTTTGCTGTTGCTAATTTAATATTTGAATCTCTTTTCTCTCACCCAGACTTAGTTTCTAGCAGCATTAATAAACATACTTATTTACTTGATTTTATGATATGTATAAAATATTTCCCAAATTAATGTATCATCATCACTACTAATTATAAATGTACTAAGTAAACTAAAGACTTCTTTAGTGAACTATATCTCACCTCAGATGTATGGTCAAGGTATTTTTTTCAAGTTTCTTGAAATTATTCTTTTTGTTGTACAGTTAGGCTCTTAAATTAATTTACAGTCAGGTTTATTTGTTTGCATTTGTGAACAATTTTGGAGTTTTCTCTCTTTTCTTCCTATTTTTGATTTAACTTTATAAACATACAAATCATGTACCTGGTTAAAAATACAAAACTATATTAAAAACCATATTTGGAGCAATTTTACTCCCACATCAATCTTCTCCACCCTGTTTCCATGCCCCTCTATTAGCTTCTGGTTTTTTATCTTGTGTCTTTTTATATATCTATGTGCATATGTGTTCATGTATATGCATTATTACTTCCCCTTATTTTCTACAGAATTTATGTTAGGGTGCAGATGAAAGTCTAGAGTTCTGTGAGATGAAACAAATTTAAAGGAGACACATTTGCTTCTAAATCTCAGACCTATTGCCTGCTAGCTGTGTGGCTTGAGCTAGTCACATAATCCCTCCGAGTCTCTGTCTCCTCATCTGTAAAATGGGATAACAATCCCTGCCTTGTATGGTTTGGGCTAGAATAAAGATATTTCTCATATCATATTAAAATATTAAATTCTAGATAGAATACAGAGCAAAAGGTAAAGAACAAACTAAAGAACTTTAATATATATATATATTTAATATTATGCCTTCCTGTATAAGACACAAGCCCCAGAATACATAAAAGACTGAGGTTGTTTTATAGAGATGCAGAACAACTCTATGACAAAGGACACCCTAATCAATGTTAAAACACAAGCAGCAGACATGGCAAAAGTGTTTGCAATATATTTAAAACATATCAGGTACAATCACTTTGAAAAACTGTTTGGCAGTTTCTAGTAGAGCTTAAATATACACTCACCCTGTGACCCAGTTATTCCACTCCAGGGTATTTACCCAAGAGAAATGAGAACACATGTCCACACAAAGACCTGTGTATAAATGTTCATAGTAGCTTTATTCTTTGTAGTCCTAAACCAGAAATGACCCGTATGTTTATTACCCAGGACAATGGGCGACCCATGGGACAATGGGCTACCACTCAGCAATTAACAGGAACCAACTACAGATAACATGGGTGAACCTCAAAAATAGTTTGTTAAGCAAAGGAAGACAGGCATGAAAGTGTCTGCTTGTATTGGATTGGCCAAAAAGTTTTGTCCAGGTTTTCTGTAACATCTTACAGAAAAATACAAACAAACTTTTTGGCCAGCTAATATGATCTATTTACAGGAAACTCAGGTAGAGCCAAATCTAATGACTCGTGATAGGAATCAGTAAGACAGTTGCTCTTGAGGGGTCCTGACCAGAAAGGAACCTCAGGGAAACTTTTTCGGGAGCAGGGAGATGTTTGTGCCATGACTTGAGTGATGATTATGTGTGTGTGTACATTTGTCAACAATCTTCAAACCCTCCCCTTAAGATCTACATGTTTCACTGTATGTAAAATACACCTCAATTAAAAAGACAGGGGGGACTTCCCTGGTGGTGCAGTGGATAAGAACTGGCCTACCAACACAGGGGTCACGAGTTCGATCCCTGGTCTGGGAAGATCCTACATGCTTCAGGACAACTAAGTTTATGCTCCACAACTACTGGGCCCACATGCTGCAACTACTGAAGCCCGCGTGCCTGGAGTCTGTGCTCCGCAACAAGCGAAGCCTCTGCTCTCTGAAACCAGAGAAGTCCATGCATGGCAACAAAGACCCAGAACAACCAAAAATAAACAAAAAGTAAATAGAGTCTTTTTTAAAAACGACAGTGGATTAAATAAAGGATATATAAAGAGTTCTTAGAAGTCACTAAGAAAAGGTTGTGTGGGCTAAGTCACTTCAGTCATGTCTGACTCGTTGTGACTCTTTGGTCTATAGCCTACCAGGTTCCTCTGCTCGTGGAATTCTCCAGGCAAGAATTCTGGAGTGGGTTGCCATGCCCTGCTCCAGGGCATCTTTCTGACCCAAGGATCGAACCCTCATTTCCTGCGGTTCCTGCATTGTAGGTGACTTCTTTACTACTGAGCCACCAGGGAAGTCAAAAAGGGGGTAAATGCTATTTTTTTTTTTAATGGGCAAAGACTGTAGACTAACAACTTATTTTTAAAGATATATTCATGTTCAGCCAACAAATGGAGAAGAGATGCTCAGATTCACAAGGAAGTTGGGAAATACAGAATTGTATTTTTGCCCATCAGGTTGGCAGAAGTTAAAAAGATTAATAACATCAAATGTTGGTAAGAAAAGAAATCAGAGAAACAATCACTCTTATGAACTATAAATTGGTGAAGGTTATTAAAAGACAAATGGTTAGTGCCTATCAAAATTTGAAATGTACATATCCTTTGACTTAGCCTTACAATTTCTGGAAATCTATCCAAAACAGGAATTACTTTAAATCACAATATTTCTGTACCAGGGAGTAAAGTAGTTCTACGAGTACCAATATGAAAGGATGTATAACTAAATAAACAAAAGCACAATTCAGAACAATATACAGTATACCACAATCCCACTTATGCAAAAAACAGCTCAGTGAGTAATTATATGCATGCATGCATGTTTAGTCATATCTGACTCTTTGAGACCCCATGGACTGCACCCCACCAGGCTCCTCTGTCCATGGACTTTTCCTGGCAAGAATACTGAAGTGGGCATTTCCTCCTTCAGGGGATCTTCCCAACCCAGGGATCGAACCCAGGTCTCCCGCATTGCAGGTGGATTCTTTACTGCTGAGCCACTGGGGAAGCCAGTGCATATAATTACACATATATATTTAGGCTTCCCTGGCAGCTCAGCTGATAAAGAATCTGCCTGCAATGCGGGAGACCTGGGTTCGATTCCTGGCTTGGGGAGATCCGCTGGAGGAGGAGGGCATGGCCACCCACTCCAGTATTGTTGCCTGGAGAATCCCATGTGCAAAGGAGCCTGGCAGGCTATAGTCCATGGGGTCTCAAAGAGTCGGACATGAATGAGCGACTAAGCACAGTCCAGAGAGGGAACAGGAAATATTTGCTTTAAGTGCTGACAGGGTTATTTCCTGGGAAGGGTATCAGGGGTGTTTGGTAAAGGAGAAGTTTCCTATATTACACTGTATGTTTGGAGTACTATTTTTATAATAAAAGTATATTTCTGCACTCTTGCTGCCAACGTAAAAACAAACATAAAAGGTTTCTTGACAAACTCTTTGACACTAACTAAGGATTTATGAAGGAGACATTGAATATTTATATTTTGTCCTCTTTACAGGTCCAGCACTGTCCAAGGGGTAAAAGAACCCCAAAGAAACATATCCCACTTAAATCCCTGTACACTCACCTTGTGATGATCGTGCAATGCTAATCACGGAAATACAGTCTTTACTGTCATCCGACGGGCACTGGAAAACATTGAACAATTGTGTGCTCAAATGTATCCTCACACGTGTGGTGGCTGCGAGAGGAGGGGTTGAGGGAATCCTTTCCTTGAAACTTAATCACATAGGATACCAACCCTTACAGGACCCTGGAAGCCATGTGTGTTTTGGAAATCAGAAATTTTATGATTCTAGTTGGTGCTAATGGACAGAGTCTGTATCTCATATAGTGCATGCATGTATGCTAAGTCGCTTCAGTCATATCTGACTCTTTGCAAGCCCATGGACTGTAGTCCACCAGGCTCCTCTGTCCATGGGATTCTGCAGGCAAGAATACTAGACTGGGTTGCAGGCCCTCCTCCAGGGGATCTTCCCAACCCAGGAATCGAACCCGGGTCTTCTGTGGCTCCTGTATTCCAGGCAGATTCTTTACCACTAAGCCACCGGGGAATATAGGAGATCTAGCAGAATCTGGGGCAGTACCTTATGTTCAGGCACATACCCAATATTTCTGTAGCAAAATGCATGAATGTTCATATCGAATATGAAGACTAGTTAACCACAGGTCAGTTCAAGTCAGATTCTGCAGTCAAATGAGTTTGTGCTAATCTGACAAAATCAGCTTTTGATGTTTGAGATCTCTCTGGATTGTGGAACTGTGGGTAAGGGACTGTATTGCAAGATGATCTCTAAACCTTACCTTATTTTTTTTTATTGAAGCATAGATGACTTGGGGTTCCCCAGGTGGCTCTAGCGGTAAAAAGTCCGCCTGCCAGTGCAGGAGACATAAGATGCTTCACTACAGCTGAAGCGACATAGCACACACATAGATGATTTACCAAGCTTCATTTTGAAAAGAGATTCCTGACAACACAATGCCAGCGTGATGTGCCTGTATTTAATATCATTCCTCCTCTCTTCATTGAGCACACAGTGTATGCCATCAAGTTAAGGGAAGTGTTGGTGTCCCTGAGGCTGGCCTTAGTCATGCCAAATAATCTCCATTAAGATTAGGGAACCTACTGTTCCTACGCTAGGTTTTGAAATTTTTTTAATTTTCTACTTACTTCTAGGATATGATGTAGGACAAAATACTACAGCATAGTCACATTCACGCACGCATGACAGAGGGTGGACTGAACGCAAGTATTACTCAAGCCACATTTGTTAAGTCCAGGCTCAGATCTTCACTCATTAGTTGATGTGGAGAAATCCAAAGTCAGCAAATGAATGTCAGCTCCAGATCATCCAAGTCTAACACACAAAATTTCATATTGCCAGTTCTCATGGAAGTCTGGGGTTTGAATCTACGCTACCTATGTGATGCAGAACCCCCAAGCCAGAATAGTGAATCGGTCCCAGGTTGGCAGTGCCCCCTGGTGGTTAGAAGAAGCAAATACACATCCTCTAGAGTAAAGTGTTCCCACTTTGATTTGCCAAACTACAAAAAACAAAAAAAAGCCCTGCACTCAAAGCAATGAGTCACCATGAACTAGAGTCAGCAGAGACAACAAGCCACAGATTTCAACCAGGATTTCTCAGCCTCAGAGCCATTGACATTTGGGACCAGTTAATTCTTTTCTATGAGGGCCATCCTGTGCATGTTTAGTAGAATACCTGGCCTCCACCCACTAAAGGCCAGAAGTGTGTGTGCACACTCACACACACACCCCACACACACACAGATACCACCAGCTTTGACAACCAAAATGTCTCCAGACATTTCCAAATGTCTTGAAGGAGAAAAATTGCCCTCACTTGAAAAACATAGATTTAGATCTTCAAAGACTTAAAATATTAGAATAATAAGATAGATCATAAAATAGCTGTGTATAAAATACTTAAAGGCTTAAAAGACAGAACAAAGACAAATGGTAAAGGAATAAGAAACTACCAAAATTTACAGGCAGGTGTTTACAAAGGCTCAAATAGAACTTCTGGAAATGAGAAAAATACAATCTATGAAACTAAAAATTCAAAGGATATACAAGACAAGATAAAGAACCAATGAATTAGAGGTGAGATTTAAAGAAATTGCCCAGCTATATGGGAAGAGCAAAACAAAGCAAAACAGAAAATGGAACAGAGAGGACAAAAAATAAAAAACAAGGAGAATATGATACAGAGGGTAAGCTACAACCAAACTGGAGCCCCAGAAGGAAAGAATAAGGAGAGTGAGAGACAGGCAATATTTGCAGAGATAATGCCTGAGGCTTTTCTGGATCCATATACACAGGAACTCCTGAAAATATCAAGCTGAGTGAAAGTGCAAGTTGTCATGCGGTGGATGGAGGAAAGCTGAAGACTAAGCCTCAAGGGCTTATCATTGAAACTGGGGCACCAATCCAATCCAGGGGTCCACACGAGGGCCATGCTGGCATCAATGGCACGGATCTGGGAGCCCTGCCAAGGGAGTGATACTGTGGACGGTGACCTTGAAGGTTGTTGAGGGATGTTCACCCAATGTGACTTAAGAGACCTTGATTTGAGCCCTTTATTTTATAGGACAACCTGTAAGATTGATTGGAGGTGGAATGTAGAAGGGCAGAGAGGAAATGGGAAAACAGGGGAAAGAGCATAAGCAAAGTTTTGGAGGGAAGCCTAACCCTTCATGAGCAAAAGACCAAAAGGAGTCCTGTTCAGTGGATTGCGGAAGATTTGAGAGAGGAATTACAAAACTTATTGAATGGACAAAGTGAAACGAGCCTGGGGGAGTTCCTTGGGAGATAAGCTGGTGTGTTTAGACTTGAAACTGTAGGCCAAGGGTTGGTCAGCGGCAGCCTATGGGCAAGTCTGGCCCACAGCCTGTTTTTGCAAATAAAGTTATATTGGAGCACAGGCACACCAGTTCATTTACAAACCACCTCTGGCTGTTTTTGCACTGCAATAGCAGAGAGGAGTAGCTGCCATAGACATCACACCATGTGGACTTCAAAGCCTGAAATATTTACTCTATGGCCCTTAACAGAGCAAGTCTGCTGATCCCTCATCTAGGCAGAGGCAGCCAGGCAATGGGGCCTTTCAGCCAATAACCAAGATTAAGAGGATACACCTAGAAGTGGCTGAAGGACGGTGTGTTTTGTAAGAGGAGGAAGAAGAGTGCTTAACCTTTATTGAGCTCCTACTGTATGCCATCCCTCCTCCCACATTATCATTATTTTTCACAATGACCCTGACTAGAAACTCTTACTGTTTTATTTTTTTCAGAGATGAGTAAAATGGGATCCAGAGAAGTTAAGCGATTCACCCAAGGTCAGCCAGTGTTTCAGGCAGAGCTGAGACCTAATTTCAGGTTGGTCAGATTCCAAAGCTGCTGTTCTTCCTACCACACCTCACTGCCTTTCCAGGCACTGTGCATCCCAGACGGGAGGTGACAGCCTCAGGCTGATGAGCTGGCTACTGTGTGTCACAGCCAGCAACAGTTTAAGTGGGGATGGTGGTGCTGGTGGTCAGTGTTTACCTCTTCTCTTGAAAACAGATCCAGAGGCCTACTCTGACCCGAGGTGAGGGGGACCTCTGGCTCAGGGCTCCTCCAACCATTGCTTCCAACTTGTCTAAACACTGGCTGCATCTTGGCCCCCTCCACCCCGCCCCGCCAGAGCCATTGGCTGGGCCAAGAATGCCTATCATACAACTTCCCTCCAGCCTCATCTCACACCGATGCTAAAGGCAGTTGGGCCATGTGATAGCATCTCCATATGTATGAAAAAAAAACACAAGGGTTGGCAGCAATGCACAGTGCTACCCACAAGAGATGGCCCAGTTGATTTGCAGTGAAATTGCAACACAGCCTCTGCTCCTGCCCCAGCTGGATCCCAGGCCCTGGGGTAGAGCCCATCGGGGCTTGCGTCCACCCCCAGCCTGGCTCCTGTTCCTCCCATGACTAATTTGGATCCCCATCTGACAGCTACCATGACCACTCTGTCCAGATAGGGCCTAACAGACCTGCTTCTCGGTTTTGTGGTCAAACTGGTTCTTGAAACTTCCCCAGAGTTCCAGCAGGGTTGGGTCTGTCTGTGGGGAACTGTAACTGGCTGCCCCTTGGGGTTGAGCTGGTTGAGGGTTTTGAGAAACCAAAAGAAAGAGATTAGGAAAATATGAATTCTACCTAAGGCCTTGGTTATCTATATGGTTGTGGGAGGTAATGGAAGTCTCCCCAGCGGATCCCAGTGGCTGGGTCAGCTCTCCCATTTACAGTCAGATGCCACGCCATGTGACCTCTAACCTCCAGCGTGTCCGTGAGGAAATGGATATAAACAGAGGCAGACAACCTTCCCAGAGCACGTGGGAGGAACCCTGTGACCCCAGGCCTACTGACAGCCTCCCATGGACAATTGCTACACCCTCCTACTCTCCTGGAAGCAGAGATGTGTGTCAGCTCCAGGGACATGGGGCCCGTGCCTGCTGCTGGGCTGAACTGCTTGCTGGCCGTCCCCGATGCAGAGGGACAGCGGGAAGTGAGAGATCTCGGCTCGGCTTCTCCCACCAGCCTGCCTCGGACACAGCCTGCTGGCCCCTTTGCTGTAGCCTCAATGTGTCCACATGGGGGGCAAGAAAGAAAGGGGTGGGGGAGCCAGAAGTGGACGAAGAAAGCAAGGAGGACAAGGAAGGTTTAAAGAGCATCTATTATATGCCAAGCTCAGCACAGGGCACATACAAACATCATTACCTTTATTCCTTATGTGGGAACAGAGACATAATTTATTAGACAAACATGTGCCTCCCTGAGACACAGCACATCTATAAGGACCGTAGATCTGACTCCTCCTGTATCCCACCTCTGCCATAACTGCTTGTGTGATCTCACCTCACTCGTCTAAAATACAGGGGCTAAAAAGTATGAATGATTTCACATGCTTGTTACAGTGATTAAATGAGAGAATGTATATAACGTCCTTAGAATAATGCCTGATCTGAGCTCCTGCGTTATATAGCAGCTTCCCGCTACCTACCTGTTTTACACATGGTAGTGTATACACATCAATTCTACTTTCTCAACTCGTCTCAGCTTTTCCTCTGTGTCCATTCTCTATCTCTGCATCTCTATTCCTGCCCTGCAAATAGGTTCATCAGTACCATTTTTCTAGATTCCATATATATGCATTAATATACAATGTTTGTTTTTCTCTTTCTGACTTACTTCACTCTCTGTGACAGACTCTAGATGCTCTCTGATGACCTAGATGGGTAGAAGAGGGGGTGGGGGGGGTGTAGGAGGAAGGGTCAAGAGGGTGGGGATATATATATCCAAACGGTTGATTCATGTTGTTCCACAGCAGAAACTCACACAACATTGTAAAGCAATTATATTCCAATTTTTTTAAAGTGCTAAAGGAAAAAATACAGACCTAGAAAATATAGCCAGCATATTCTCCAAAACCTAAGGACAAACAAAGATTGTTTTTTCAGAGAAAAAATATGTAATACCTGATACAGAGACAGTAAAATCATAGTGTTAACTAATTCTGATTTTTTTAGTCTTTATTCTTGTTTTCCTGTTGAAGAAATTGAGGCCCAGAGAGGAGCAGTGACCTGCCCAAGATCACACAACTAAAGAAGGACAGATGCTGGCGTTCACCTCTGGGTCTATCTGAGGCCACTACCCCCCATTTGAAGATTCTGAGTCCACAAGAGGATTGAGATAGAAAGAGAAACCTGAGCACCCTTGGGCAAGATAACTGCTGCAAAGGCAGCAGCTGGGGCTGTGGCTGGCCTCAGGAAGGGAGTGAGTCAACCTCACAAGGTCATGGGGTGAGGTCCCCCGGGAGGGGCTCAGGGCTTCTTGGCCCCCTCAGGCCCTGAAGGGAACCCAGGTGGGGAAATGGCTCTGGGTGACAGGAGTCTGCTCATCCCTGAAGAAACCAGAGAATGATTATGCAGAAAGAATTGAGAACGCTCGGCCTCCAGGAGGGCAGGCTTAATGGTGGTGAAAGAGCCCCTGGTGACAGATAAACAGGAAGTCCTGTTGCCCAATACCAGACAGACACGCAAGCAGTCCCCACACACGAACGGAGTTACCGAAGCCCGGCGCAGCAGCCCAAGAGGAAAGCGGCAAAAGCCCCCAGGGGTGGAGCACCCTGCCTCAGCCAGCCCACACACAGCCACAAAGTGGGCCAGGCCTCTGGAAACCAGGGAAGGTACACAGCCTCCCTGGGCACCCTTTTTTCCAGCCGTGAAATGCAGGTGATGAGACCCAACTCCCAGGGCGGTTGTAAGGATTGAGGTTAGATTATGGGGTGGGATGCAGTGTGAGTGCCCTTTCTCATACAGAGTTCATGACCCCCTGCACCCCAAATGCTATGCCCAAACTGTCCCGTTCCCTCAAAGAGCTGGACCCAAGACAGGTTTCTACTGAGCTGCTCGGCTTCCTGGAGGGCAGAACTGAGCTTTTCATATTTACAGCAACCCCACCCCTCTCCCCAGCACTGCCTGCTGGCCCACCCCTGATGGAGAATAATAGTGCTACTTCAATATCCCTGGGGACTTCCTTGGCTGTCCAGTGGTTAAGAATCTGCCATGCAGTGCAGGGGATGGGGGTTCGATCCCTGGTCAGGAAACTAAGATCCCACACGCTGCAAGGCAACTAAGCCTGAGCGCCACAACTTCTGAGCATGTGCACCTCAACTAGAGTCTGCGCGCCGGAACAAAGATCCTGCTTGCCACAATTAAGACCTGATGCAGCCAGTAAATAAATAAATATTTTTAAAAAATATCCCTGGACAGGTGCAGCTTCTGGCCTCGTCCCCATGTCCCTAGAGCCAACCAACCAATCCGAGCTACCTCGACAGATAATCACTGGCTGCTTCTGAAGGTCCTGAGTTCTGCATCACTCGCCGTTAGAGAGGGCAGCACCACTTGGAGAGGAGGTTGCAAAGGGGATTCAATCACTGACTAGAAGTCAGATCTGCAGCCTTTGAAACCCTCACGGGCCAGCCAAAGCCTCTGTTCCTGTGTTGTTGGACTTCGGGGCTGTTTTACAGACAGAGCCCAAAGCCTTCTTGATAAGAAGTGCTATCTATCTAATGAATGTATTTCTAGGGCCTTTAAGTTCAAAGCCAGTAGAATACTGGCAGGAAGGAAAGACGAAAGAATGGAAAAAACAGGATGGGAGCTGGGGACCCCTCAGAAAAGAGCCTCCTCACTTCCTGGGATCCCTAAGACCGAGCCCTACGGTCTAAGCAGGCAGGTCTGTGATCCCATCCAGCCCGACCTGTCCCAAGGCCTGAGGCACACCATGCATCTGAGCAGAGGCTACATCACACGCACTCTTTGGATTCCCTAATTGTTGCTCTGAAAATCTGTCAGAAGCTCCAAGGGGCACCAAGGCAGTTCTTTGGAAAACAAGCAGACAGCAGTGAAGGGAACCAAAGCCTCAATTATGCTGGGGACAGAAGCCTTTCAAAAGAGATGGTTTAATGAAAAGGTGCTGTCAGGAGCTAACTGTGTGGAAAGCAGCCTGTCCTCTGCTTCCTTTCTCCCTGTCCCCACCCTCCCCCACCTCGTCAGGAGCCAGCACTGCAGGCCCAGGACTTCAGTATCTGAGGATTAAGCCCGGCAGGGCTGGGAAGGAACTGCTAGGCCATGTGCAGAGGTCAGCTCGCTCAGGTCCTGTTCCCTTACCCAGCCTGTGACCTGGGTTCTGGACCCATGGTTCCCACTGATCAGACTGCGTGGTGACCCAAGCTCGGAGAAGACAATGCAGCCACAGTATTTTTCTACAGCATACTCATTGTTTGATGAGAGGGACTTTCAGCATAGATTTAGTCTTTATTGAATAGTTACCTTGACAAGTAATTTCTAATCTAGCCTTCAAACAATCCTTTGAGTTGCTTACTCCATGATTCCCATTTTACAGATGGAGCAACTGAGGCACAGGGGAGCAGGGGAAGCAACTTGCTCTTGGTCACATAGCTAGAAAGCAACAGAGCAAGTATTTAAACTAGGCAGTCCGGGTTTACAGCCACCCTTTCACAACTTTCCTCCTAGTCTTGCCCTTCCTAGTGTTGATATGCTGTCTTGATTAGCCTTCCAGACTGATTCCGGGCTCCACCTGTAATCCCCAGGTGCTTCCAAGTCAAGCCTGCTTCCAGGCTCAACCCCTCTCCCCAACACAGATTATCTTCTTGGGTCCGGGAGCTGCTGCCACCTACAGGCCTCATGTGCAAAGACGCTTGAGCTCTTCGAGGTTCCCTGGGCAGAAGGGTGGCCTGGGGACCCACCACCCACGGTGCTGCTATGTTCCGCCATATGGCTAAGCGATGGCAGAGGTTGGGGAGCTTTAGCTCTGGAGAGCTCTGCATCTGTCCCCTTCTGCAATGACAATCTGGACCCCACGAAGGAGAAAAAGGGTGGTGGGCTCTACAGGGAGGCAGACACAGTGGTGGGAGATGAGCCCCCACAGAAGCCTCACCACCTGGGATGAGTCAGCCTCCTGGTGCAATCCCGCCTAAAGACGGGAATTAATGGAGCTCAGAAAGAATAGTTATCATTTCCGCACTGCCTTTCTTTTGTCGCTTGCTAAAGATTTTAATGCCTGCACCATAATCCAGCCGGAAGAAACCCATGAAGCTCCGAATGTCCCTGTTTCAGAACTATGCTGGACTCTTCTCCGCCAAGTAATTGGTAGGTATACACGGATTGAGGGGGGATTGAGAGAGCCAAGACCACTGGGGACAAACAGATTTAGCCGAATGCAGTCCAAATGTAGACCGAGCAACAGAGATAGGCATTTTCTGCCAACCCAGTCTAGTCTGAGGCTTTATTTCTAGCCTGATCACCGGCTTGCTGTGACAGCCACAGAAATCACCTCCCTGGGCCTTGGGGCTGGTGATACATGTGAATGGGGGAAGAGGAGAGGGGGAAAGAGAATGGTGATTAACTTTGCACCTACCGAGAGGTGGGCACAGTGCAACGTGTGCATGAGTGCAAAGTCGCTTCAGTTGTGTCTAACTCTGTGCAGCCCTATGGACTGTAGCCCACCAGACTTCTCTGTCCATGGGGTTTTCCAGGCAAGAACACTGGAGTGGGTTGCCATGCCCTCCTCCAGGGGATCTTCCCAACCCAAGGATCAAACCCAGGTCTCTCTTATGTCTCCTGCATTGGCAGGCAGGTTCTTTACCACTAGCGTTACCTGGGAACCCCACTGTGCAAGGTGCTTTATGTGAAACACCTCCCAAGAACCCAAGTGGCAATTTTTATATCCCTGTTTTAAAAAGGAGGAAATGGACTCAGAAAGGTAAACCCAAAGTCACGTAGCTAGGATGGAAAGCAATGACAACAATGGTAACCAATACGACAATCATAGTCACTGTTTATATAGTGCTTGATGTGGTCTGGGAAATACACTGACCTGTTTAACCCTGACTGAAAACCACTGGGGCTTCTCCAGCGGCTCTCCAGCAATGCAGGAGGTGTAGGAGATGTGGGTTTGATCCCTGGGACAGGAACATCCCCTGGAGGAGGGCATGGCAACCCATTCATAGGGTTCATGGGGTCGTACAGCATCAGACATAACTGAAGCGACTGAGCTCAAGTTCAAAACATTAGGTTGGTGTTGTTATCCCCGTTTTGCAGATGAGGAAACTGAGCAGAGATCTGTAACTCCCCCCCAGGGCCAGCAGTACCACCCTCCTTCCTATTCATGTCACAGAACTGTTGTGAGGACCAGCAGTATTGGGGAGCAGAAACAATGTTCTTACAGAAGAAAGTCACCCCTGGACCTGCCTTTACTTTCCTCCTGGAAAGGGTCCCTCTCTGGCAGCAGCAGTCACTGAACCTCTGATGATGAGTCGAAAGCCCCAGGACTCATACATGATTGTTAACGATTTTTCCTGTGTCCCCAGAAATCTGGAGTGGGTGGCTTCAGAGGTGCAGAGCACAGTTGGGCAGAATCGTGGAAGAGGGAGTGGAGAACAGGCTTAGTCATGAATGAGGAATGGATAAGTAAGTGGGAGAATAAATCTAAGATGGGCAATTGAGAATAGAAAGGTAAAAGAAGGAGTGAAAGACTCCTTAGCCAGGACCCAGGAGCAGGTCATGGAGCCCCCCAGAGCCCGAACACCTGTGCCTACCACCCCAGGCCCTGACCCTTCTCTTTGATCCCCGAGGAACAAGAATGCACAGGGCCAAGGGTTAGGCTGGGCACAGGAAAGACCTGAGAGGAGGTCAGATAGACTGAATATTGAGACCCACCTCTTCCACTTAACTCACTGGGTGGCCCTGGATAGGTTACTTAACCTCTCTGAGACTTAGCCTCTTTCCTCACCTGTAAAAGGGAAGAATGTGTGGATGATGTGTGGATTAACCATGGTGATGTCCAGACAGTTCTAAGCACAGAAGTGAGTGGCCTCCAGCAGAGCTTGGTAAATTTTGGCTACAATTATAAGCTGTTTTAAAAGCACTTGGCATGGAGTAAATACTCCACAAATAAGCACCATACAAGTGTAAATAATTATTAATTATTATGATGACTAATCATCATTATTGTTGATGATAAACGTGAGAACTGCTACCCAAATACCAGCTCCCCCACTCAATCTGTCTGCAGTTTTCACTCCTCAGCAACAAAGAAATATTCTGAGACCCAGAGCAATTGCCGGTTCCATGTAGGCAGACAGGGAGCACAGACTCTGCCTCAGTCCCCACCCTCCTCCCACTCCCCCTCCCGTCCCCCACCCCCGCCCCTACCCCCAGCAGCACAGCAGGGTCTGGTCTCACCCAGGCAGGTGATGTTCAACCAAAGGCATCCATCTGGATGTGCATCTGCTTAGCTCCTCTGCCACTGCATTGTTAAATATTTTGGATAGCACCTAAACAGAGTACCTCTTTGCAATTCCTTGAGCCCTGGCTCATGTGCAACAAGGCAGACCTGCATACAGAAAGTGAACGGAGGAAATCCTGGTCCAGTTCCCGGAGTCTCTGCCTCTGAGATGAGGCTAGTAGGCAAGGAACAGACTCTCCTGAGCATGCAGATCTCAGCCGCGTACTGAAGAATCGGAGCAAGGCCTACAGAGGTGCCTAAGTCAGCACCCCGCATAGCAGAAACTCAATAAACACATGGATGACTGGATAGTCGGATGGATGGATAAGTGAGAGTGAGTATATTAATCATGTCTTTCCCTCCCCCCACCCCCCGACTTTCTGATGCTTTGACATCTGGGGCTTTGCTGACCCTGAAGAGGTCTGCAGCTCCCAAGGCTAGTAAACTCTGAGATGGTAAACACACCCTTCATATGCAAACCAACTAGTCCTCATTCCACCCATCCCCTTACCCGGCCCCCCAACTACCTCTTTTATCAGGCTTTCAGTCTTTAGGTCACTACCTACTTTCCCTCCTCACCCCAGGGGCCAGGTACTGGGTTATTAGGGTCAGTCCCTGCACCCCAGAGCACTGCTGAAATCATTCTAACTAGCAAATCCTAAACCTGCTTAGCTTGCCTCATCTCTTCCTTCCCTTGGAAACCGCAGTAAAGACTCTCGCCCACATTTTCCCCTGCCTCCTGCCTCCTGATCTACCCTGGTACTTCCCCACATAGCCCCTTGTGGCATGGCCTGCCCTCCTCTGGGGAACTGTGAGTAATAAACTACCTTTTCAGCAGCAGTCATCTTCTGATCTGCTGGCTTTACCATACCTGAATAATAATAAAACCTACATTTTAAAACAGGAGGGGAAAGGATAGAGGGAAGGAAGGGAGGAGAGAAGGAAGGATGGAAGGAGGAAGGGAGGGAGGGGAGGAAGAAATTAACCTGTTAATTTCAAGTTTCTGTAGGAATGATCTGATCCAAAACTTTGCTCTATGCTTTGAAAGAGGCAGCTTCCTTCTAGCAGATTCTGGATGTGTTTGAAAGAATGATCCTCCACAGTGCCATAGGCCAGCAGTTACAACACTCTACCTTTGGAGACATACAGGCTTGGCTTTGAATCATGACACTGCCTTTCACTGGCTATGAGACCTCAGGTAACTGACTTGACCTCTCTTGATTCATTTCCCCAACTATTATATATATATTATATACATATATATAAAATAACCACGCACCATCTCACTCCAGCATCAAAAAACTTGGAAGGTAGGTACCTTCTGGTACCTTCCAGTAGATAGCTACCTTCCAGTACCCAGTATCCAGCTTAGAGTACACATTCCATAAATGATGACTATTATTACTTGGCCATTCTACAGTCCCACACCCCAAGTGCTATCTGGTAGCAAGACTGTTATCGAAATGTCATCTTCACCCAGAAATTCCTATTTGGGTCTCTCGGTTTCGGCGTCCCAGAGAGGTGTCTTAAACTCCCTGCCCAGTCCCTGGCCCGGAGTTTGGGTTCAGCCGACAGAAGGCTTGCTGCGCTTAGTCAAGGAACTAGAGGGGCCCTGCATCCCACCCTGCGCTTCCATTTTCACAGCCCTGGGGTCACACTGACCCCCTTCCTGTAGAGACGCTGTTTGGCTTCCCCTGCTGATTTCAAAGTGAGGAGCAGGAGGACCTTTAAACTGGAATAGCATTTCCACTTTCCCATCTCCCCCGCACACCATCACTCAGTAAAAATAGCTAATTTTAAAATGGCTGCTCTTATGATGGACGAGATTAATGGATCTTGAAGAGCAGCCAGTATACCAACTGCTCCTGCAGCCATGATGAAAGCTAATAATGTAGAAAATTCTGCCAATTCCTTTAATTCATGAATATTTAAGCCTGTGAAAAATCTGTCAGATTATATCATTTTTTTCTGGTGATTTTCCGCCTAAGTACATTCGTGGCGGCCTGCCAGTCGCTCAAGAAACTTCAGCGGGAGCAAAATTGTTCTTGTTCTTGTTGTTGTTGTTGTTACCACGGGTTGCCGTCTTCCTGCTGAAATGATCCCCCCTCCCCATCCCAGGATGGAATCAGGTTCACTGACAAAGCCAAAGGCAACCCCTAGGACTTCACCTCAACAGGCATAGATTCTTCTAACCCAAAGGCTGGCACAGACCTTTGAGAGCAGAGCCCACTCTTTTCAAACTGTGTTCCAGGGTACCCAGAGGTTCCTCCATGGTCCCCAAGGGATGCCTGGGAGGGGTTGGGCTAGAGATGTTAGGTGGATGGAGTTGTGGGATGCAATCTCCACCTCCATCCAGCAGTTCTGCTTTCTGCAGCAAGGTTCCACCTAACATTTCCCTGGGAAGACATTTAAACGGAGTTTGGAAGCCACCTTGGAGCCCATCCCCCACCTCCCAAAATAACAGATGGAGAAAGTGAGGCCCCACAAGGGTAAGCAGTTTGTCCATGTCACCACGCACATGAGCGGCGGCCTCTGAACTGCCGCCAGGGTCCCCAGTTCCAAGCCAGCTCGCGCTCCTTTCCAGCACATTTTGGCCGACCTCTCGACGGCCCAGCGCAGCCTGGGTGGGGGAAGCAGGAAGCCGCCGGGCTCAGATGGGACGGCCGCCGCTCCCCGGCCAGGGTGGACAGGCCTCTCTCGGAAGCCAAGCTGTTTCCTCGCGGAGACAAGAGACAGACAATGAGCGTGGTTAGCAGCTTGGGAGGGAGGGGTGGCCCACTTCAGAGATGATTATCATGTGGGGACTTGGCTGGAGGAAGGAGTGAGCTGCTTTTTATAGGAACTCCAGTTCCTCGTTTTGTTCCCCTCGGGTGATTCTCCAAAGAAAGCCGACTCGAGTCAGCTGGCAGTGGCAGGGCGAGGCCGAGGCGGCCGGGCTGCGATGGCCCTGGTTCAGCACTTGCCCCAGCTGGTCACGTCCTCACCGGGGCGGCCCGCACTCTGCCAGGAGCCCAGGTCAGCCCCCATCCAAAATCAACAAGTCTTTTGTGCTTCTCCTTTAGACACGGTGTAATTACAGCAAACATGCATTGGCGGTGAGCAGCAATCATGAGACAACTGTTGAGGATTTCAGATGCGCTTGGCGGCGGCTCCTGGAGCGCAGTGCGAGGAACCGCAGCTCCAGTTGGCCCGTGCTGGCCCGAAAACAAGGGATTTGCAGAAGTCGGGAGCGGTGTGTTGGCACGGTGTCCACGCCATGTCGTTCATCAGCTATTTCCTTGATAGCGGGTTGCGTCTTACCACCAAGCCAACCGACTGACTTATGAGTCAGTGACTTAAAAAATAAATAAATACTTGAGGCCAGCTGTGCCTGCCGCGCAAAACCCGTCAGGCTGCAGACAAAGTGGGCCCCTGCCACTTTCCCAGGTGGTTTTGTTTTTCCTCTTTTTGTCTTCTTGTTTGAAAACTGTGAAAGTGAAACCGCACACCTCCCCCTGAAAGCTGCTGTGTTCCCACGGCTGGAGGAGGTGGGTGGGGGCGAGGTCTCCCGGTAGCATTGCATTGCCCTTCCGCAGGCCCCAGGGTCCAGCCACCCGGCTGGCTCTGAGCAAAGCGCTGCACAGGGAAGTGGCCAAAACCCATTGTTAGGTGCTACCACACATGGCCAAGAACCCACCCAGGTGTGACTAGATTCATCCTCTCAACAGATGATGAGGAAAATAGTGATATGTGTGGAACGTGTGTTAGTCGCTCAGTCACGTCTGACTCTTTATGACTCTTTATGAGCCCTCCAGGCTCCTCTTTCCGTGGGATTTTCCTGGCAAAAATACTGGAGTGGGTAGCCATTCCCTTCTCCAGGGGATCTTGCCGACCCAGGGATCGAACCCGGTTCTCCTGCTTTGCAGGCAGATTCTTTACCGTCTGAGCCATCAGGGAAGCCCCAAATAGTGATCAGTATCCTCAATTTATAGATGAGGGAATAAAGACTTCTTAGTTTAAGATTCATGCTCTGATCCCACACTTAGTAAGTGGCAGAATTGGGTTTAAAACCCAGATTTATCTGATTCCAGTGTTCTTCTTATCTCAGATGCATCATACCATGAATATGTAACATTATAGGGTTATTAACACTGACATGGCCCACTCACACCCCTCCCCCCAACCCCAAGGCTGACATTTGAGCTTGGGAGGCACGAAGTCAAGGATGAATTAGACAATTGATGGTTTCACTGTGATTGTGGTTAACACCCTCAAGGAAGAAGTAAGTACAGGGTGTTTTCATCAGGGGTCAGAGGGCCTGGCCTGGCCTGAGAGGCTTGAGAGGGATGAGGAGGAATTAAGTGGGCAAACATTCCTGGCAGAGGGAAGGGCAGGAACAAAGACCCTGAGACCAGGAAGACTGTGTGCTGGAAGCTGATGGAAGGGCAGGGAGCTTGGAATGAGGGGGGCCTTAAGGGTGGAGAACTTGGTGGGGCATTGAAGGCCAAGGAAATAATTAGGGGCTTTATACTAACAACATGGGGTAGCCATTGATGGGTTTTAAGTAGCGGCATACACAAATCTGAGATGTTTTTAAAGGATCCCCCTGGCTGTTTTATAAACAATTGGCTGAGGGACAGGAGAAGGTGCAGGGAGAGTTACCGATAGGCCAGCAATGCTGGTGGCTCACAAGTTTCCAGACTGGCTGAGGGCACAGGCTCTCTCCATCACCTCTCCTCACTGTGCCTCAAAGATGCTCCAAAGGCTCTATCAGCTAACAAAATAATCTCATAAGCAGGGACTAACTTCACAGATGTGGAAGCCAGAAGGACTACTGCAGCCTGGCAGCATGGTTCTGGGGATCTTGTCCTCCTCCCCCAAGCCCTCCAGCTGAAGCCAGGGATGGGGTGACTGCAAAAGCAACACCCCTTTTCTCCTCTCCCTCCTGGTCCCACACTGTTCTAAGTCATTCTTTTGAGCAGTCCCAGGTATTCCCTGGACCAGTCCCAGGACCTTTCAAAGGAGGCTGCCATTAACTTCATTACCTCCACCATAGTTTGGCCTCATGTCAAACAAAAGAGAGGGAACACAACCCTGCCCACCAACAGAAAATTGGATTAAATATTTACTGAACATGGGCCCACCCATCAGAACAAGACCCAGTTTTCCCCTCAGTCAGTCTCTCCCATCAGGAAGCTTCCATAATCCTCTTATCCTTCTCCATCAGAGGGCAGACAGAATGAAAACCACAATCACAGAAAACTAACCAATCTGATCACATGTACTGTCTAACTCAATGAAACTATGAGCCATGCCATGTAGGGCTACCCAAGATGGATGGGTCATGGTGAAGAGTTCTGAAAAAATGTGGTCCACTGGAGAAGGGAATGGCAAACCACTTCAATATTCTTGCCTTGAGAACCCCATGAACAGAATGCAAAGGCAAAAAGATAGGACACTGAAAGATGAACTCCCCAGGTTAATAGGTGCCCAATATGCTATGGAGATCAGTGGAGAGAGAACTCCAGAAAGAATGAACAGACAGAGCCAAAGCAAAAACATCACCCAGTTGTGCATGTGACTGGTGATGGAAGTAAAGTCTGATACCATAAAAATCAATACTGCATAGGAACCTGGAATGTTAGGTCCATGAATCAAGACAAATTGGAAGTGGTCAAACAGGAGATGGCAAGTGTGAACATTGACATTTTAGGAATCAGTAAACTAAAATGGACTGGAATGGGTGAATTTAACTCAGATGACCATTATATCTACTACTGTTGGCAAGAATCCCTTAGAAGCAATGGAGTAGCCCTCATAGTCAAACAAAAAAGTCCAAAATGCAGTACTTGAATGCAATCTCAAAAATGACAGAATGATCTCTGTTCGTTTCCAAGGCAAACCATTCAATATCACAGTAATCCAAGTCTATGCCCCAACCAGTAGTGCTAGAGAAGCTGAAGTTGAACGGCTCTATGAAGACCTACAAGACTTTCTAGAACTAACACCCAAAAAAAGATGTCCTTTTCATTATACAGGACTGGAATGCAAAAGTAGGAAGTCAAGAAATACTTGGAGTAACAGCCAAATTTGGCCTTGGAGTACAAAATGAACCAGGGCAAAGGCTAACAGAGTTTTGCCAAGAGAACGCACTGGTCATAGCAAACATCCTCTTCCAACAACACAAGAGAAGACTCTGCACATGGACATCACCAGATGGTCAATACCAAAATCAGATTGATTATATTCTTTGCAGCCAAAGGTGGAGAAGCTCTATACAGTGAGCAAAAACAAGACTGGGAGCTGACTGTGGTTCAGATCATGAACTCCTTATTGCCAAATTCAGACTTAAATTGAAGAAAGTGGGGAAAAGCACTAGAACATTCAGGTATGACCTAAATCAAATCCCTTATGATTAAACAGTGGAAGTGAGAAATAGATTCAAGGGATTAGATCTGGTAGACAGAATGCCTGAAGAACTATGGATTGAGGTCCATGACATTGTATAGGAGATAATGATCAAAACCCTCCCCAAGAAAAACAAATGTGAAAAGGCAAAATGGTTGTCTGAGGAGGCCTCACAAATAGCTGAGAAAAGAAGATAAGCAAAAGGCAAAGGAGAAAGGGAAAGATATTCCCATTTTAATGCAGAATTCCAAAGAATAACCAGGAGAGATAAGAAAGCCATCCTCAGTGATCAATGCAAATAGAGGAAAACAATAAAATGGAGAAAACTAGAGATCTCTTCAAGAAAATAAGAGATACCAAGGGAACATTTCATGCAAAGATGGGCACAATAAAGGACAGAAATGGTATGGACCTAACAGAAGCAGAAGATATTAAGAAGAGGTGGCAAGAATACCCAGAAGAACTATACAAAAAAGATCTTCATGATCCGGATAACCATGATGCTGTGATCACACCTAGAGCCAGACATTCTGGAATGTGAAGTCAAATGGGCCTTAGGAAGCATCACTGAACAAAGCTAGTGGAAGGGATGGAATTCCAGTTGAGTTATTTCAAATCATAAAAGATGATACTGTGAAGGTGCTTCAGTCAATATGCCAGCAAATTTGGAAAACTCAGCAGTGGCCACAGGACTGGAAAAGGTCAGTTTTCATTCCAATCCCAAAGAAAGGCAATGCCAAAGAATGTTCAAACTACTGCACAATTGCACTCATCTCACACGCTAGCAAGGTAATGCTCAAAATTCTCCAAGCTAGGCTTCAACTGTACGTGAACCATGAACTTCCAAATGTTCAAGCTGGACTTAGAAAAGACAGAGGAACCAAAGATCAAATTGCCAACATCCGTTGGATCATCAAAAAAGCAAGAGAGTTCCAGAAAAACATCTATTTCTGCTTTATTGACTATGCCAAAGCATTTGACTGTGTGGATCACAACAAACTGTGGAAAATTCTTCAAGAGATAGAAATATCAGACCACCTGACCTGCCTCCTAGGAAATCTGTATGTAGGTCAAGAAGCAACAGTTAGAACTGGACACGGAACTACAGACTGGTTCCAAATCAGGAAAGGAGTAAGTCAGGGCTGTATATTGTCACCCTGCTTGTTTAACTTATATGCAGAGTACGTCGTGACAAATGCTGGGCTGGATGAAGCACAAGCTGGAATCAAGACTGTCAGGGGAAATATCAATAACCTCAGATATGCAGATGACACCACCCTTATAGCAGAAAGCAAAGAAGAACTAAAGAGCCTCTTGATGAAAGTGAATGAGGAGAATGAAAAAGTTGGCTTAAAGCTCAACATTCAGAAAACTAAGATCATGGCATCCAGTCCCATTACTTCATGGCAAATAGATGGGGAAACAATGGAAACAGTGACAGACTTTATTTTGGGGGGCTCCAAAATCACTGCAGATGGTGACTGCAGCCATGAAATTAAAAGATATTTGCTCCTTGGAAGAAAAGCTATGACAAACCTAGACAGCATATTAAAAAGCAGAGACATTACTTAGCCAACAAAGGTCCATCTGGTCAAGGCTATGGTTTTTCCAGTAGTCATGTATGGATGTGAGAGTTGGATATAAAGAAAGCTGAGTGCCGAAGAATTAATGCTTTTGAACTGTGGTGTTGAAGAAGACTCTTGAGAGTCCTTTGGACTGCAAGGAGATCCAACCAGTCCATCCTAAAGGAGATCAGTCCTGAATATTCATTGGAAAGACTGATGCTGAAGCTGAAACTCCAATACTTTGACCATCTGACGTGAAGAACTGACTCATTCAAAAAGACCCTGATGCTGGGAAAGATTGAAGGTAGGAGGAGAAGGGGATGACAGAGGATAAGATGGTTGGATGGCATCACCAACTTGATGGACATGAGTGAGCAAGCTCTGGGAGTTGGTGATGGACAGGGAAGCCTGGTGTGCTGCAGTCCATGGGGTTACAAAGAGTCGGACACTACTGAGTGACTGAACTGAACCGAACTGAAGGTATTTCCTTCAATCTGCTTTTGAAATCTGCTTAACTTCATCAATATTGAAAAAGCTCCTCTGGTTCAGCCCTCCCCACCTCACCCTATCAATCCTCCAGGAGGGCCCCTCCAGGTCACACCACATCCAGCTGGGGCTTGGCTGCCCCTTGGAGACCCAGTTTTCAGGAGAGCTCAGAAATCCTTCCCCAACTCCCAGCCACTCTGCCCACCCCTTTCTCCTTCTGAAAGATGAGAAGAGGGTAGTCTGGGGCAAAGAAAGAGCTGCTCCTCCCCTCCCTCACCCCGTCCCCAGGTGTCTGGGCCAGACCCTCTCTCCTGGCCTAGAGGGCCTCGGGCTGCCTGGGCCACTAGGTTTGGTGCCACTAGGAGGGGCCGTCTCCTGCCTTCTGTCTGCCCCCTCTCCCCCAACTATTCCCACCCCTCTCACAGGACCGAGCAACACTCAGATCTGAGCCTTGTGTAAGTGAAGGGCAGGGATTCCTAGAGCCCTACGCCTGCCCAGGCACCAGATGCCAATGCTGTAACGTATCCCTTTGGCCATTTTGTCTCCTTTGCCATGAAGACCCCTCAGGGCACTTGTAGGAAAGGGCCACATTTTGACCTAACACTATCCTCAGAGCACTGTAATCTCGCCACAATTTCAAACCTCCATTCTACAGATGGGGAAGTGGAGGTTCAGAGGGACTCAAGAGCTTGCCTGCTGCTAAGCGGGAATCCGCAGATGAAGCCAAGCCTGTTCCTTATGTGCTTCCTGGCTGAGTAAGCAGGACAGAGAGAGGGGCCCTGAGGTCCTTTGCCCCCATCGGCGGGGCCGTGATGACACCCCCAGGGCCGCAGCACACACCAGCCCTGCAGGGGTCTGGCGCCACATCCTAACAGTCAGCGCGGGCCAGGGTCTGGAGGCTGGAGGTGCGTCACTGAGGTCCCACAGAGAGCCCCCACCACGCCCCAGGGATGGCTACGCACCCCTGCTCAGGGTCCTCGAGGCAGACATCAGCGAGAAAAGGTGAGGCATGGCTGGGATTCAGGGTTTTCAGCCTTTCCTGTCAGCCCCAGATGGGAGCACCCCTGTCCTCCCGTCCCGCTCTGACCCCTCCTCCAGTCTCCCCCCGACCCCAGCACCCCACCACCACTCAGAGCAGGCCTCGCTCCATCTCCTGATATCAGGGCAAACTTACTGCTAAGAGCATGGTGGGAGGGACCACCAGCGGGATTAATGCACCAGCAGCCCCAGAGGGGCAGCTGCCAAGCTCACCAAACACACATCATGAAAAGTTATTGCTCAGAAAACATCAGGAGCAGCACTCACTCATAAATATTTAATGCCCCCACCGCAGGCAGCCAGACTTCCTGCAAGGCGGTTAATTGCCTCCAGGACAAGGAGGCCAGGGTCTCCTCAGTGCCAAGGCAACTCCTTCAGCCCCCTCCTCGTCCTTCCACCCCAGCATCACAGCCCCCCAGCCCCTCGTTCCCCCAGCCCCCACCCTCCCACCTTGCCCAACAGCTGAGCAGGTCCTCTCACTTCCTGGTTCTGCTGGCCAAGGATGAAGAAGCCCCTTAAGTCTTTATTTTTTTATTTTTTTACAATTTTTTTTAATTTATTTTAATTGGAGGCTAATTACTTTACAATATTGTAGTGGTTTGTGCCATACATTGGCCTTAAGTCTTTAAATGTCACAACACAGGCTCTGTCCGCTCTTCCTACCCGACCTCCCGGAAATCTTCCTTCCTCGCTTTACACTCCAGTCATATTGTGTCAGTGACTGTTCCCTAAATAAGCCAAGTTTTTACCAGGCAGGAGACAGATGGCCCCTTTCCCCCTGCCCCAGGGTAAAGCCATTGGAGATTCATTCCCTGTGGATTAAAATAGCAGGACAATTAAGGGAGAGGCTGGGCCCTGCCCAGACCACATATTTCTTATTCTCAAAGTCAGAAGACCCCCTGGAACACACGTGTGCAGAAAAGTTCCTTGGAGGTCAAAGGGTGAGTGATGTCAAGAGATGCTCTACCCACAGGCCTTTTCAGTAGGCCTTTTCATCTTAGCTAAGAGATGCTTGCACATACACAGAAGGAAACTGAGATACACCAAATATGGACTGAGAAGTGAGCAAATCAAAATGACTGACCTCAGGAAACCTGGAAGAAATGCCCCATAAAAGTAATTCGAACTGCCATGAGAGTGAGACTCGGGAACTTTCCATCTGAGTCTGCCTGTGTGTCTAGCCACAGGTGGTTTTTGCTGTTTAGTCACTAAGTCATGTCCTCTTTGCAACCCCATGGACTGCAGCACACCAGGCTTCCGTGTCCTTCACTATCTCCCAGAGTTTGCTCAAACTCATGTCCATTGAGTCGGTGATGCCATCTCATCCAACCATCTCATCCCCTGCCTTCCCCTTCTCTTGCCTTCAGTCTTTCCCAGCATCAGGGTCTTTTCCAATGAGTCAGTTCTTTGCATCAGGTGGCAAAAATATTGGAGCTTCAGCTTCAGCATCAGTCCTTCCAATGAACATTCAGGGTTGATTTCCTTCAGGATTACTTGGCTCAATCTCCTTGCAGTTCAAGGGACTCTCAAGAGTCTTCTCCAGCACCACAGTTCAAAAGCACCAATTCTTTGGTGCTCAGCCTTCTTTATGGTCCAACTCTCACATATACTGTACTCTTTTCCCTCAATAAATAATTTACTTGCTTCATTGATTTTCATCTTTGTGGGAATTCCCACAAAGTCCACGGTCCACCCCACTCCCAACCTTGTCCTCCAGGGACACGTCTAAAGTCCCAGCTCAAGGGTTCTCCCTGTGTCACAGGTGCTGTGTGTGTTTCTGGTGGAGTGCCATGCAGGATGGCACCCATCTACTGACATGACACAACTCCCACCAAGTCAAGTTCCTGGAGGGAAGAACCTAGATTTGCCCTATTTAGAAGCATCCTGGCTCTCTCCTCTCTCTCTCTCTCTCTCTCTCTCTCTCTCTCTCTCTCTTTCTCTCTCTCTCTCTCTGTCTGCTGCCCCCAAGGAGCTCCCAATAAAGATGAAAACACTGAAGGGAGGAAGCAGATGGAGGGGAAGGGGGAGGACTTCTCATCTGGAAGATGGGATAAGTGCCTCTTTGTCAAGATTGGCATAAAACTGAAATAACACACGCAAAGCACAGTGCCTGGGAGGCAATAGATGCTTCAAAAATATTTTTGGACAAAATTAAGGAATGAAGGAGGCAGTGAATGATGTCCACAAGGAGAAGAAATTGGAGAGGAGAGAAACTGGGGGCAGGAGGGGAGAAAACAAATTCTTAATGAGCATCTATTCCATACCAGGCACAGTCCCAGGCTCCAGATACACTCAGTGATGGAAAAAAAAAAAAAAACAACAACCATATCACTGCATCCAAGAACCTACAATCTAGAGGGAAGACAGAGCTCAGTCTTAGCCCCAGTGTGAAGTGTAGGCACTGGCATTCTAAGACTTTATTATTCACTTCCCATGGCCTCCAAGATTAAGGTCAATCTCTTGAGCTTGCATTTATGGAGTCAGGATAGATAGACCATGCCTGTGTGCATGCATGCCTGCTAAGTTGTTCCAGTCATGTCTGACTCTTTGCAACTCTATGGACCATAGCCCACCAGGCTCCTCTGTTCAATGGATTCTCCAGGCAAGAATACTGGAATGGGTTTCCATGCCCTCCTCCAGGGGATCTTACTGGCCCAGGGATCTAACCAGGGATCTTACATCTCCTGCAATGGCAGGCGGGGTTCTTTACCACTAGCGCCACCTGGGAAGCCCAGATGGACCATGCTATGTAACAAATAGCCCCCCAGATTTCAGTAGCTTACAGGAGTTTGTCATTCAGGCAAATCCACACCAGTCCAGGCATGATCTAGCCTGTGTAGACCCTGTGTTTTGGGCAGCTCTGCTCCAGTGATACCTCCGTGTGTCACCGCCCGTTTCTTTTCTGCTCAAGTTGGTATGAAACCGTGGCCCATTCCAGGGCGCTTACTCTGAGCCTCTGCACATCCTCCTCTCCCTGGACAGAAGACGCTGCCACCTGCTCCCACCGGCAGATCCCGGAGGATCCCACGATTCCGACATACAGAGCTCGGCTGTGCTGTAGGTTCAGAAAGAGAGGAGGAGAGCAAGGCACTCGCCACGTTTCCCTGAGGACCCATCCTCTCCACCTGAGAGATGGGCAGAATTGTTCCTGCTGCTGTGGGTGGGGAGTGGGATGCCTCTTTCTGCCTCTGGGAAGAATCCACCCCCTGGAATCCTCACAGTCCTTGAAGACAGTTTCTACCCAAGGGCAGTTGTAGGCTGTGAAGCAGAGAGAAGAAAGAAATTGGCCTTGAGGTTGGAAGCCCTCAGCCCGTGGCCACAACGAGTTAGCTAAAGGGGAAGCAAGCCATGGAGTTCAAAATAGAGAAAGAAAAGGAAACGAAAGCAGCTCATGCCCCAGTCCCCGCCGCCCCCGCCCCTGCAGTGCACTAGAGGATGAATCAGCTTGTGCTCTTCATTTCTTTTCCTCTTGGAGGTAGTGGTGGGGCTGGGGGTGAGTAAGCCGTATGGTTCCCCAATGCGGTCGCGGTCAAGGTCACTGGACACTTGGCTCTGCCCCCTCTCGGCCCGTGAGAATGAGTTCCACATCCTCTCACACCAGCTCCGTTTCCCCTCTCCCCCCGCCCCCCACTGCCCCCGGCAATCCCCTTCTGGCTTTTGCTTCCCTCTCCCAAGTCCAAGGCAAAGCACAGTCCGCCCCAGCCCCCACCCCACTGGGCCAGCCAGCCCCTCGCAGAGCACAGGGCATGGTCCGAAACCACATCGTGCAACGTGATTCACTCGATCTGTGGAAAGACTGATGCAATTGTGGGTGAGGAGTCATTTCTGCTGATGAGGAAACCACAGTAACCCAGCAGGGGTGAGAGGGCAATCCATCAGGGCAATCGGGACCCACCCTGAGAAAGGGCACTACCCGGAGCCCTCAGGCTTCCCGGAGCGGCCCAGCCACACCGCAGCGGGGGCCAGGGAACAGGACAGACCCCCCAGCACACGGCTCCCACTGGCTGAGATGCAGCAGGTGTGGGGCTGGGAGGAAGGCTGCTCATGTCCATGGGCCAACAAGCCCGTCAGCTTCCTACCCCCAGCCCTGAGCTTGTGTCCCCAGCTATGAGGGATCAAGCCAGAGACCGCCCCTCTCTGGGCGGTGGCACCCCGACCCTCCTCACAGCGTTGTGCTTGCTTCCTGGAGTTGGCAAGGGATCACGTGATGTCTCGTCATTGCCCCTACACTGGGTTCTTTTCATCTATTCTTTATCATCTGGGTAGTACGTGCTCAGGGTGGGTCTCCACCTTCAAACAGAAGCCATTCTAGACAGATGCTAGAGACATTAGCCCTACCAGAAAGCGACACATCACCTCACCAGATCAACAGACCTGTGAAAGGGAGGCATTCTTTCTTTTTTAAAAAAAAATATTTTGTTTATTTTGTTGCACTGGGTCTTAGTTGTGGCACACCAGATCTTTGATCTTTAGTTGCGGCATGTGGGATCTAGCTCCTTGTCCGGGGATCGAAGGCAGGCCCCCTGCATTGGAATTGAGGGGACCTAGCCACTAGGTCTAGGGGAGGCAGGGAAATCCCAAGTGAGGCATTCTTATCCCATTCTACTGCAGAAGGAGCCAAGGAGCCTTCTACTCAGAAGGCAGTATAACCCACAAGGACACCAGTAACTTGGCAGAGAGCAGCCCAAACTCTCTTCAAACTCCCTGCTCAGAGTTCTCTACAGATTCCAGGCACCTACTAACTCAGCTTCCTTCATGGGGGTCTCTTGATGAGGGCCAAAGAGATGAGGAGTCCTCTAAGAAGCGCCAAGCAAAATATGAAAGGAGAGAGCAGGACAGTTCACCCTCCACATCTGTAGGTCACTGACCCACAGAGCCAAGAACTATGTCAAACACAGGCCACTGCCCCATCCTTATGCCCTCCCACTGCCCCCCGCCCCCCGCAGGCTGAAGGGCCCCTGGAGCATCATAAAGGCTCTCAGCCTTCCATGTGCGAGCCTGACCCCTGGTGCCAGAACCTGGAACTGCATGGAGGCCAAGGTGGCCCAAGAGGTCAAGAAGCTCGGCACTCACAGTGGAGCGGGGTGCTGAGCCTCAGAGCTTTTGAATATGGCCGCACTTCCCAGCCCCCCAGTCTGCGTGACTCTGGAACCCCAGGCTACAGGGTCTTGATAACCAACTCCTTCACAGGGCCAGTTCTTAGAATATGCTCATGAGTCACGAATCTCATAATGACCTAGGAGGCACATAGAGTTTTAGCCCCTTTCTACAGATGAATAAACTGAGGCCGCAGCAGTGAGAAAAACTCCCCAACTACAGTTAGGAAGTCAATGACAGACCCTACACTCGAACCCAGATTTTCTAATTTAAAAGACCACTCCCTCCAATTTTCCTAAAATCTCCACCCCTTGGGTTACTAAAGGTAGAAAAGAGATAGGAGAACATGGCTTCTAGGACAGCCCACACACATCAGGTAGATTTATTTTGGAAAAATAAATGTATTTAAAATTCATGCCTTGATTTGAAATTAAAGAGTTTATTTAAAATAATTGTACTTAAACACGCTTATGTAAAATAAAATACTTGCAAGATAGCTTTCCACCTGCTCCTAATAGCCCATGAGCACAGGACAGGTGATCTAATAAATATCGTGTCTAGAGGAGGTGGATAGCACTAAGATTGACAGATTTAGCAAATAAAAGTACGGACTGTGCAGTTATAGTTAAACCAGATAAGCAATGAATCCGCTATTTGGGACGTATTTATGCTAAAAAAAAGAAAAAAAGAAAAAAGAAAGAAAAGAAAAAAGATTCGTTGATTATCTAAATTCAAGTGTAACCGGATGTCCTCTGTTTAATCTGGCAATCCTAGACTAGGTGCTATCGGGAATGGGAGAGAACTGCAGCTAGATTGGGGGTTCCAGGAACAGTTTGGAGGCCTGTTAACCAGTGAGGGGTGAGGAGGGGGAGAGGCGGTGAAGTTGGAGATCCAGGCAGAAATTTGGAAGCTGCTCAGGGTTCTGGGTCCAGGAGTGACATGATAATGTCCTTCTTTTCTTACAGATTATTCTGACCCCACATGGAATATAAGAAAGGGGGAGCAGGGACTTCCCCGGCAGCCCAGTGGTTAAGACTTCGCACTTCTACTGTAAGAGGCGTGAATTGGATCCCTGGTTAGGGAAATAAGACCCACATGCCATGCGGCAAAATTTTATTGAAATAAATAAAAATAAAATTGACATCTATAATATCAAAAATAAAGAAGAAAGGGGAGCAGTCAGTCAGGGAGGGCCAACAAGGATGTATGTGAGGGCATGCGGTTCATGCAGGGCTGCACGACGGGTGGAGGTGGTGGGAAGTGGTAGGTTCGGGACATGTTCTGAAGGTGGAGCCCCCTGGACCCCCACCCTCAGGGCCTGGAGGGCCAGCCTCTTCTCATCTTGAGTGCTTTGTTGCTCAGCTGTGTCCGACTCTTTGCAACCCCATGGACTATAGCCCACCAGGTTCCTCTGTCCATGGGATTCTACAGACAAGAATACTGGCTGGGGTGCCATGCCCTCCACCAGAGGATCTTCCCAATCCAGGGATCAGACCCAGGTCTCCCACATTGCAGGCAGATTCTTTACTGTCCGAGCCACCACCAGGGGATCTTCTCATCTTAGTCCTTCCCAATCCTGCTCTCTGAACCACACCCCCCTGGTTTTGCACCCTCAGTTCTGACATCCGCTGTTTTCCTCCTCCCTCCATGAACTCCCCACCCGGGTGCCACCTGATGGGGCTGCCCTGCTCCTCTTGGCAGGCAGGTCCACGGAGGGAAGAGAAAGAGGAGTCACTGTGTTGCTTTTCTTGTCCACCTCAAGGCCACCATGCCCCCCAGGGGACCCAGTCAAGTGGCCCATGTCCGGTTTTGCTGAGAGAAGCCTGTCCCTCTTCACACGACCGAGAACCAAGGCAGGCTGGGCCCCCTGCTGGCCCCCCTGGAAGCAGGGCCCCTGAAGGGCCCCTGAAAAGGCTGTGTCACCCTTCAAGTCTCAGGCAGGGTGAAGGGACCAGCGCTCCAGGCCCTGACTCAACGCCTACCAGCCCCACTGCAGGGAAAAGCTCCTGGATGCAGGGCAAACCACCCCCACCCCCAACCACTGCATACTCTTTCCCTGAACCAGACCTCAGAAGGAGAAAATGCTGATCTTTCAGCTCAAGGTCAGTGATTTTCAAACTTATTCCCAAATTAGGCCACTGTGGAGGGGGAGAAGGGAAGGGAGACCTGGGCCAAATCCAGGAACTAACCTTCCCCCACATCAGCCATGTTTTGTAAACTGGGGCTTCTGGTAAAATTATTTTTTAAAATAGCATTTTTTAAACGTTAAATTTTAATTTAACGTTTAAAAAATGTTAAACAATTAATTAAAATTTAAAAATAAATTAATTTATTTTTATTTGGCTGCATTGGGTCTTTGTTGCATCACACCGACTCTCTAATAGTGGTGCAGGCTCCAGAGTGCACAGGCTCAGTAACTGCAACTCTTGGGCTTAGCTGCTCTGATGCATGTTGGATCTTATTTCCCCAACCACGATCAAACTCATGTCCCTTATCGGAAGGCAGATTTTTAACCATGGGACCACCAAGGAAGTCCTTAAAATTCTTCTTTTAAAGGATGCCTTGGTGAAAATATTCCCACCTGTGTGCATTTGGAACCCATGGACGGGTCCACGTGTTGAGGACTTGTTCTCCTGTATAAAGACTCCCTGGGTTCAGCTTTCCCAGCACCATATCATCTGAGCCCTGCTCCCTTAGCTTTCTTTCCTGTACCGTCATTCCACCTGAGACTTTACGTCCTGGTACTGCCTGACCCTCTCTCCAGGGGTCTCCATATCAGAATCCCCACAGCACCTCCTAACACCACCTGGGCTGAGGATCACATGGCCCATTTTACAGATGAGATCACTGAGGCCCAGAGGCAGCAGAATCTGAACTGGATGCTGGGAGTCTGACTTTAGATGCTGGCCCTCGGCGGGCTCCTACTGAGGCCCCAACCCCAGCTCCCTGCCAGGATCCCCATCTGGGCCACCAGAGTCCCAAGTCTTAGGACAGATTGACTCCTGCTGGAAGTCTGCCTCAGAGCTGGAGGCCATGCTCTGATCAGAGCAGCCCAGACTGGCCTGTGCAGAGAAGAATGTCATCTCTGGGGTCTCAGCCCTGGAGTCCAATGCCTGGGTGGCCTCCTCCCGGCAGCCTGTCATCTGTTACATAGCAGGAGAGATATGCTGGGGAACACTTCCAGCTGAGATGGATGCCCAATCAAAGCCAAGAGGCGAGGTAGAGCCCTACACACAGCAGCCTATTGAGAACCCATGCAGCTCAAGGACCCCCTCAGCCCCCAGTCACCCTTTGCTGGGCATCAGAATCAAAACCACAGATGCTCAGATGGAACTCACTGAAGTTCAGTTAACTCAGGGTGAGCCCTGGGCCTGAGGATTGTTTAAAAGCTGCCCGGGTGATGTTTTGGACAGCCAAGGTTGAGAACTACCATCTGGTTCAACTTTTCCCTTCTACAGAGGAGAAAACTGAGGCCCACAGGAAAGGGCTGGTGGCATCTTAGGGTCAGGATCCAAGACCTACAACCTAAGACTAAGACCCTGGAGCCAGGAGTCTTTGCACCCTCAAACCATTACCCCCCACAATATTCAGACCTGGGTCATGACATGTACAAGGGAGAGGGGAGAACATACGCCCTGGCTCCTGGCCCTGGCAGGAAACTCTGGCCTTCACTCCTGTTCTCCTGGACTGTTTTCTGTGAGTCACACAGTGGGAAGGTGACTCTGGGTAGGCAAACACAGCTGTGTCAGCCTCAGTGAGCAGTTTTGAGCACCTACTGTATGCAGACACTCTTGCTAAATTCTTTGCTGGCTTTTGCATCTAGAAGATCTGCAGGTTTCTGGCCCAAACTGTTCCACTTTCCCCAAGAGAAATAGGAAGCTGCTGTCCATCACTGGATGAACTGGATAAAGAAAATGTGATTAACGTATGTGGAATGAAACATTCCATTGCATTGGAATATTATTCAGCCATAAAAAGGACATCCTGCCACTTTCCACATCGTGGATGGATCTTGAGGGTATTAGGCTAAGTGAAATAAGTCAGATGGAGAAAGATAAATGCTGTGTCATTTCACTTACATTCGGAATCTAAACCCATCAAACTCGTAGAAACAGAGAGTAGAGGGAGGGTTTCAGGGCCTGAGGAGTGGGGTAAACAGGAAGAGTTGGTCAACAGGTACAAACTTTCGGTTATAAAATGATGAAGTCACAGAGATGTGATGCACAGCATGGTGAACTACAGTCAATAATACGGTATTGTGTACTGAAAAAGTGGCTAACGGAGTAGATCTTAAATATTCTCCCCATAACAATGACAACAAAATGGTATTTATGGAAGGTGAAAAACATGTTATGGGAGATGAAAGATGTGTTAACTAACCTTATTGCGGTAAACACCTTATGGTATATGGGTGTATCAAATCAACATACTGTGCACTTAAAACCTACAATGTTTTTTTAATTTTTTATTTTACATTGAAGTTGACTATGAAGAAAGCTGAGTGCCAAAAAATTGATGCTTTTGAACTGTGGTGTTGGAGAAGACTCTTGAGAGTCCCTTGGACTGCAAGGAGATCCAACCAGTCCATCCTAAAGGAGATCAGTCCTGGGTGTTCATTGGAAGGACTGATGCTGAAGCTGAAACTCCAGTACTTTGGCCACGTCATGCGAAGTGTTGACTCATTGGAAAAGACCCTGATGCTGGGAGGGATTGGGGGCAGGAGGAGAAGGGGTTGACAAAGGATGAGATGGCTGGATGGCATCACCAACTTGATGAACATGGGTCTGAGTAGACTTCAGGAGTTGGTGATGGACAGGGAGGCGTGGCGTGCTGTGATTCATGGGTCACAAAGAGTCAGGGACGACTGAGCGACTGAACTGAACTGAACTGATAGCCAGTTAACAATACTGTGACAGTTGCAGGCGGACAGCAAAGGGATTCAGCCAAACATATACATGTATCCGTTCTCCCTCAAACTCCCCTCCCATGCCGGCTGCCACATAACACTGAGCAGAGTTCCCTGGGCTACAGGAGGCCCTTGGTGGTTATCCACTTTAAATACAGTGGGTACATGTCAATCTCAAACTCCCTAACTATCCCATCCCTCTCCCTTCCTCCTTGGTAACCATCCGTTCAAAACTTACACTATATGTCAGTTATATCAATAAAGATGGAGAGGGGAATGTAAGTAAGCTGGGTTTCCCCTACTTTAGTAGTCACGTCCTGTTTAATAAAATCCAAAAAGGCCTTGCTTGAAATTTCTGTCTAACAAGGAAAGAGCTTCCATTCTTACTCTAGGCAGGCAGCCCCTGGTCCCCCGCCTGGCCTGAGCTGTGGTGGGCATGAAGCACAGCGTTCAGTCAGGACACGTGAGTTCTAGGCCCATCTCTGCCATCACGTGCTCGTGGGGCAAGTCATTCTCCTTCTCTGAGCCTCGGTGTCACTATTCATTAAATAGTGGGGTAAACTCCACCAGGATATTCAAATTTGTTTTGTGCAAGCCAACACTTTCTTCCCATAAAACTGCACGTGGGTTACACAGCTTATCACGGATCCAGTAAAAGCAGCAGCTGGACTTTCAGAATGGGCATACACAGCCTTTCCACCCGACTAACCACCCCCACCCCCACCCCAAGGAAGCTCCCCAGAATTCCCTGAAACCTCACTCTGCTTGGCCAATAAGGTTGCCTTTGGTTCTGTCACCTGGAATTGATGGGGGACAGGGGAGACGGGGTGGTGGTAAGGTGTCATCTGAACAGCGGGGTCCAGCATTCCTCTTTCCTAGAACAGAGAAAGCAACTTCTTATCCATCTGCCATGACTCAATAGCTAAAGAGGTAGCTTGAGAGGGAGTAACAGTGTAGGCCAGTGGCTCTAGGGCGAGCGGAGGGGACATCATGCGGGCATGGGGGGCCTGGCAGCACCTCAGCTCAGAATCAGATTTCCCCTTCTCTCCAGGATGCGGGCCAGAGTGTCCCACTGGTAGTTCCTTGTGACTTCTTGCTCTATTTCCTGATCTGTGAAATAAGCACATCAGGGTTGTTGGGAGGGTTGGCCAAAAAGTTCATCAGGGTTTTTCCATAACCTCTTACAGAAAAACCCAAATGAACTTTCTGGTCAACTCAATAGAAAGCATGCAAAGGGCTCAGAGCAGGGCCCAGCACATCCCCAGCAGTTACTACTTGTTAACTGTGGTTTTCTGTGTTGTTATTTTTCTGCCTTGCGGTTTGTACGCGCCTTTGATTGGGTGGGGGCAGGGGAGCGTCATCTAATTCTTAGAGCTGGTGGAAACGGTGGAAACCTCCTTTGAGAGATAAAGAAAGTGAGTCTCAGAGAAAGAAAAGGGCCTTGCCCAAATTCACGTGGTGAGTCAGAATCGAGCTGGGGCTCCGGGGAGGCCTCCGCGCAGGCAGAGCGCGCACCGCCCGCTTCCTCCTCGGCTCAGGCCCATCGGCCTCCGTCGACCCGTCGGCCCACAGGCCCTCCGCCCACCCGGCGGTGGGGAAACCGCGGACCCCTAGGGCGGCCTTGGGTTCCTGAGGCCCCATTCGGCCTCTCCCTCAGAGCACACCCTCCCTCCCCTGCCCAACCAGGGCCTGTAATTGCGCTAACTGCCCCCTGGGGAAGGGGAGCCTCAGCTTCATCCACATGAGTCAGGTTTCCAGGGCAGAAACCACATCGAACAGCCTCAGCCTCGTCACCGCTCCCCACAAACCACTTCCTGCCCCTTTCCTGGCACCGCCAGCCTGAGGCTCGTGGCAGCTGCCGGGCCTTGGTCTCTGCTGCTCCAGTCCTAGCCCACTGCAAACCCAGCCGCACACACCCGCTGCCCCCACCCCAGGAGCAGGAATCTGTCTGTCCAGGTGGAGGGGCCAAGGCCTGGGTCAGGAAGGCAGTGGGAAGTCCCCCCAGGATAATCTAAGCCCTGGCTGTTTCTGACTCCTCAGTCACTGTGTGTAATTTGTTCAAGCAGCCTCATGTCTCCCACTGCAGCGAGAGACAGAGATGCAGGGCTGGCTGCCCCCTGCCCGTCCACCCAGGGCTGTGGCCCAGCTATGCCCATTTCTCCACAGGAGGTTGTAGGGAGAACAGAAAGAGCACGGGCTTTGGAGGCAGACCGATCTAAGTTTGGGTTCCCACCTTGCCATTGCCTTACTGTGACTTGATCGGGGACTTCATCTTTCTTAGCCTCAGTTTTCCCACCTATAAAATGGACAGCGTAGCATCACTTCTTCCAGATGTGTCAGGAGGAATGACTGAGCTAATACACACAAAGTACACTGTACATAGTAGATGCTCAATAACTGCTGGTGTCTTTCGTCCACCAGAGAAGTTCTGGTGAAGCGATGACCAGCGGCCCAATGTCAGGAAGAGTCCTCCACTGGAAATCAAGAGACTGGATCCAACGCTGGTGCCGCCTCTGACTTTCTGTGTGGCCTTAGGCCAGCTGGACAGCCTCTCTGGTCCTCAGTTTTCTCGGGCCTAAGTATGACATTGGGTTAGATGGTTTCCAAGGTCTCTCTGACACACCTGGGGGCTTGCTAATAGGATAGTGACCCTGGGGGAGGGGGACGGTGAGTGGAACAAGGTTATTACCATCGTCAGGGTGGTGGTTCAGCTTACCGGTGACAATGACGCAGGGCTGGGGATTTGAGCTCTCTCAGATGGTGCCAGGAGATGGCCCCCAGGGACATACTAGGTTGGGGGCAGATCATCCTGCACTCAGGATAGGTGAGCTCCCAGCACCTCCCTCCACCTGGTCAGCCTCACCTGCCGCTCTCTGGAGTCACTCCCAGTGTGTGGGGCACCAAAGATCCCACAAAAAACTAAGGCTTGTCTCTGCCTTTAGGGAGCTCTGCTGGGCAAGGACAGACTTCCAGGAGCTTTTGCTGGGGAAGACAGACTTCTCAATGCGTGATCAATAACTGTATTAATAAGAGACATCATGATACTTATTCACTGATTACCCCAGAGCACACCCTGTGTTAAACCCTTAAAGAGTATCATCTCATTTATTTCCCCGTGACAACCCCAGTGAGGTCATCATTACCATTATTTCTGCTCTACAGGGAAACAAAATGCAGAGAGATTGCGTTCCCTGGCTCCAGGGCATGCAGCAGTATGTGCCAGGCTCAGGCTAGGGCACCCTGACAGAGCAGAGGTGTGAAGAAGGTGCCAAGGGGGCCCAGAGGAGAGGCCTCCCCCTGTCCTTTGGGGGTTTGGGAACTTGGCCCAGAGGTGGGGCATTTGAGTCAGTACAAGCTCCCACTTACCAGACACTTGCCAACATCATGCACTTCTCAGACTTTAGGTAAGGGTCCCATTCAGGCCACCCGTCCCACCCCTCCGCCAGGTGCTACTATTATTCCTGTTATAAGGAGGGCACAGAGAGGTCAACGCCTTTGGCATTGGGGAGCGGGGGATCAGGGGGCCCAACAGAGCGAGCAGCTTAGAATAAACGTGCTCAGGAATGAGCAGGCATAGCTGAAGCCTTAGGTGCTGGGAACAGCGGCTAGACAGGTAGGTGAGGCCAGATCCTGAGCCTCCACCCAAGCACATAACACCCTGGCCACAGAGGACCCAGGTCCTCACCTCACATCGGAGCTTGGTGTTGGAGCCTCAGGGCCTCCCCCTCCTGCAGCTCTCAGGAGGGGGCCATTACCCATCCTGTCTGCGACACAGACTCTGAGTAAGCAAACAGATCATGGGGCTCCTAATCCCATCACACCCAGAAAGCTGGGGAGAGGCTGGGGTGATGGGCCTGGAATCTGTGCCCTCCGGGAGAGACGGGGAAACCTCATTCCACCCTCCTTCTCAAACCAGTAAAGCAGAATGCCTGGGTGATTCATTTTTCTTGAAGACACAAAATAAACACAGCCTGAGAAGAGATTTGGTCTTTGTTCCCCAGGATGAAAGACAGTTGGAAAGCAGGGTTGCAAATGCTGAAACCCAGGGTTGGCAAACAGAAAATTAGTGGCAGATTAATTTCACTGTCTCACTGGGGAGTGGAATCTTGTACATTAAGTACAGGATTAAAGGGAATTAATTTCCCATCTCACCAGGCCTGGAGGGAATTCACAGGAGTTCTGTGCCTCTGGGGGACAGGGAGGTCAGTTCCAGTGGAGGAGAGGGAAGGTTTGTCCCAGGGGTTGTGAGGTTGGTCAGGACAGGCTGTGGGGTCCCAGGCCCCTGACAATTGGGAGGGAAGCACTGACCTTTCATAGAACTGGAGCCTCTGCAGTCATGAACCCTCTAGGTGCCTTTCCAGCCCTGCAAGGTCATATTCAGAACCATTCTACCCTATTTACAATCCCTCTGTGTGCCCATTCTGTCCTTCCTTCCTTGCAATAATTAATCTTTATAAGGTGATTACTAAATGCCAGCACTTTTCTTTAAAGAATCAGTCAGTTTATCCTTGCAAAAAACCCAAGAGGAATTACTATTATCATCCCCATTTTACAGATAAGAAAACTGAGGCAGAGAGAAGCAAACTGGTAGCACTGGTAAATAGCAGAGCCAGGATTTGACTCCACACTGTCTGGAAACTGAGTCTTGTGCTCTTCACTCCAGCCTCTCCAAGGACAGGGTTTGCTTCAGTGGAGCAGGCCTGACCGATGTGGTGCTGTCTGGGCTATTCCTGGTCCCTGCCACAGTGGCCAGTCTCAGAGGGAGCCCCGCCCTGCCCACATCCCTCACTCACACAAGCACCATGAGATTCTGGCCAAACTGGAATCATCTTGGGCAAGGAAGATAGTAGCTGGGCCTGATGTGGTGGCCCTGGGCTGCAGCTGCTACAGGTGGAGAGAAAGCCAGACCCAGCAGAGGGATCCGCCCACCCACAGAGCCGGGACTGGGTGGTACTGCTGCCTTCGCTGTGGGGAGGGTGGGGTGGAACAGCCCAGGGCCAGCCAGACCTCAAATGGCAGGCTGCTCCAGCTGCCTCCTCGACCTGCGGTTAGGACATGGACCCAGAGAAGGCTAATCTAAAGGAAGGAAAGGCTACGGCTTGCCAGCTCACTGCAACCCAAACCACAGTGTGGCAGAGACAGGAAAGGTTTGATAAGACTCCCCGCTGGGGGCAGGGATGCATGAGAGGGTTCTGGAAGGACCTGTCTCTAGTCCTCACTCAGGCATGGCAAATAGCCCTCAACTTGCAGGTCAGCGCCAATCAGGTGGCTGGAGAATTTGCCCACAGTGTCAGAGTCATATTCTGGCTCAGCAGAGAAGAGGTCTGTGATTGAATAGAAGTGTCTGTGATGGGTGAAGCATCAGAGTGGCAGCGTGGCCGTGGTGTATGAACGATCCTGTTAGCTCTATCATATGGCACCTAGGATCCACTCCAACAGTTTTACCTCCCACTCCTCTCCCATCCTTCTCACCTCCAGCCACTCCCAAGTGATTAAGGCTCTCTGACCACATCCTTGAAAAAAATACATTACTATATGCTTCAGGCAGCCTTTGTACATCGTGTTCCCAATGCCTCTATCCTCGACTGCTTGATGAGCTCATTTTCATCCTTCAAAACTCTGTCCTGGCATCACTGCCCCGATCTTTACCTTCACGGAGTTCATCACGTTCCCTTGTGTACTTCATGATCCACAGAACTGATGTTGCTGAGTGACTCCCAGGCCCAGCAGTGGTGCATGCTGCAACACTATTTAGACATCCTGCCTCACATCCTAAAACGATCCCATTATACACACGGGAACCTGATGCTGAACGATGTTAGGAATTTTCCCCAGGTGCCCAGCTGGGCCGTGTTGGAACTGAGATCTGACCCCAGCTTATCCAAGCCCAAAGCCCATATTTTAATCATCGTGCTGTGATCTGGCTGTTGCCTTCTCTCTTTATACCACACCGAGGTGTAATCTTTTATTCATTTGTCTGTCTCCCTTTCTGAACAGTTCCTTCTTAGAGGGCAGAAGCCATGTCTCTCCCCCACATCCTCGGCAGCTAGCCCAGGGCCCACCACACAGGAGACACTCAATAAATGTTGGTTGAACTGGATCTGACAAAGACGGCAGAGAGTTTACTTATTCTGTCCCCTCTCCTCGTGTCCCAATCCTCGTCCAGGGACTTGCCTCAGCCCTGCCTGTCCGATCCGGGCATTAGTCGCTCCATGTGTCCCACTCTTTGCGACCCCATGGGCTGTAGCCTGCCAGATTCCTCTGTCTGTGGAATTCACCAGACAAGAATACTGGAGTGGGTTGCCATTTCCTTCTCCAGGGATTCTTCCTGACCCAGGGATTGAACCCCTGTCTCCCTCATTGCAGGCAGATTCTTTACAGCCTGAGCCTCCAGAGAAGCCCTGTCTGATCCAGGCAGTGGATGTTTAATAGAGCCTATGAGAGGACAGAATCATGAGTCTTTTTGATGTGGGTGATTTATCTCCCCAGAGAGATTATATGCTCACAGTGGAAAAGAACAAGGTATACATCTTTCTTTTTTTTTTAATTTTCTTTTATATTTTTCTTCCTCCATTTCACTCCTTATTTATTGAGTGTTTCCATTGTTTCAAGCCAGGGCTGGGTCCAAGGGAACATGTACCCTCCTGATGCAGTGTGTGGGCTCTATGGACAATCCACTGGTTTAAAACACAAGTTCCCTGACTCCACTCAACCCTCCAGATTCTGACTATGTAGAACCAGGGCAAAGCTCTCCACTACCCAGCTTTATTATTACTATTATTATTAATTTATTTAGTTATTTGGCTGCACCAGGTCTTCATGTGACAAATGGGTTCTCTCTCTCTCTTTTTTTTTTTTTTTTAAAAAACTTGTAGCATGAGGGATCTTTTAGTTGTGGCATGTGAATGCTTAGTTGCAGCATGCAGAATCTAGTTCCCCAACCAGGGATCAAACTCAGGCCCCCTGGACTGGGAGCATGGAGTCTTAGTCACTAGACCACCAGGGAAGTCCCTGCACTGCCCAACTTTGACTACATTTCTGATGCAAAGCCATCAGCAGCCACCAATCTATTGAAATTCCCAAGTTTTATCATCTCACCGTCAGTGGTGCTGGCAACCCAGTGATGAACTGAAGGTCTGGTTGTGCAGGGAAGGGGGTACATTGGGTGTCCTGGTCTCCCCCTGCCCACAAGAGGACTGAGGGTCCTCATTCCAACTATTCTTCTTTCAGACTCAAACACCTCTTCCCTGAGGAATGCTATCTGGTTCCTCGGGCTGGGCTCAAGGCACTGTTACTTCTCCAGTCATAGGTGTGCCTCCCTGAGATGGCCTGGGTATTTGCCTGACATCAGCCTAGACTATGAGCCCCTTGGGAGGAAAAGATTCTTATTAATTAATTTTGTCCACCCAGAGTTTGTTGAATCATCACTGGCTTTTCCATGCTCATGACTGAGAGAGAATGCTGACTGGTGATTTAGTTAGCAAGCCACCCATAGCCAGAAGTCCAAGGAGCAGTAGCAATGACGCAGGCCCTGGAACCAGCTACACCTGAGTTCCCCCCAGGGTCTTGCTATTAGCGGCGTGACTTGGAATGCATACTGTACTTCTCTGAGCCTCGTGTCCTCGCCAGTAAAATGGAAATAACTGCATCTGTACCTCACAAAGCTGTGAAAGTGAAAGTCATTCAGTCGTGTCTGATTCTTTGTGACCCCATAGACCATACAGTCCGTGGAGTTCTCCAGGCCAGAGTACTGGAGTGGGTAGCCTTTCCCTTCTCCAGGGGATCTTCCCAACCCAGGGATCGAACCCAGGTCTCCTGCATTGCAGGCGGATTATTTACCAGCTGAGCCACAAGGGAAGCCCAAGAATACTGGAGTGGGTAGCCTATCCCTTCTCCAGTGGATCTTCCCGACCCAGGAATCAAACTGGGGTCTCCCGCATTGCAGGTGGATTCTTTACCAACTGAGCTATGAGGGAAGCCCAGGAATAAATGATAATAAATGTATGTGGAATCTAGAAAAATGGTAGAGCTGAGCCTATTTGCAGAGCTGGAATAAAGACACAGATGCAGAGTACAGATATGTGGACACAAAGCAGGATGAGGGCAGGGATGAATTGGGAGAATGGAATTGATATATATACTCTACTATTTATAAAATAGGTAACTAGTGGGAGTTCAGCTCAGTGCTCTGTGATGACCTGGCAGGGTGGGATGGGGAAGGTGGGGTGGGAGGGAGACCCAAGAGGGAGGGGATGTATGTATACCTAGAGCCGATTCACTGCATTGTACAACAGAAATTAACACAACATTGTAAAGAAACTGTACTCCAATTTTTTTAAATGCATATAATAGAAAAGACCCAAAAAAACGATAAAACGATTCTAGAGAGCCCAGGACTCCCCCTGCCCTGCCTTGACTGAGCCCCACTTCTTGTGCTGAGACTCTCCCAACTGGCCATGCGCCTGCCTGAATGTCCTCTTCCGATAGGGTCTCACTTGGTGAGGTCAGCCTACTCCTGCTGGGTCCTGGTTAAAGCAGAGGTTTTCTGTCCATGCTTTTAGATGAATCATCATTTCATTAAGGCTAAAATGTGCCTTTTCTAAGCTCCGTGCAGCACAGGATACGATTCCCCAAGAGGTCCCAAGCTCAATAAGCAAACACTGGGTTTGTGACACCTCTGAATTCTGGTCGCATCGCCTCCTGATGGATCTCAGGATGAGGGTGTCCTCTTCTTAGCTTTCCCAGGTTCCCCTGGAAGAGGCACAGAGCCTGCTTGCTACAGAGCTCACCAGGTCAGTTGGCATCTTGGAATGTGGAGGAACCTTCCACACGCACTTGATGAGTGTCGTGGGCTCTTCCTAGGCATGGGCAGAGCAAAGGGAGACCCTGCCCCCACCAGTAGGGGCAGACGGTCTCCTTCCTTCCACAGGGCTGTGGCGGGCATAGTGGACAGTACAGCAAAGTGAGGTACACAGAACTCAGAGGAACATTGCTCTAGACAGAATTTGTGGAGAGGAACTAATGTGTTGTGAGCACCTCCCATGTGCCAGGCTGAGGCTGTTCACAGATATCATTGTCTTGACCCTTGTGTTGATCCTAACAAATAGCCTTGCTTTACAAATAAGGACACTGAGGTGAAAGAATGTAAGTGTCTTGAACCTGGCATGGGAAAAGTTAGCAAACATCCAGGATCCAAACTCCCCAACTTTGCCTCCAGAACCGTCTTCCCCCAAAGAAAAGTAAAGAAAAGAAAAGTCTCAGTTCTCATGGGTTGGAATGTGATCTTCTAGCATCTTCCCAGTCATCCCACACTTCCCCGGAGTGGGTCCCACCCAGATTCAAGTAAGGACAGTCTGAGTCCCCAAGCTAGCAGGCCAGGAGCCAGCATGTTCCAAACCTGGCCCTGTCACCCAGAAGCTGTTAGCAGCTGTTGCTCCCACAGAAGCCACATAACACAGTGCTCTCAAACCAGGCCTTAGTGACAGAGACTCAGGTTTGAATTCCAGTTCCTCCAGCCTCTGGCTGTGTGACTTTAGGTAAGTTACTTGACTTCTCTGAGCATCTTGTGAAATTGGGAAAAGACTCTTCAGAGGATTTTTGTACAAATGCAGACTATACAAAGTCCCTGGCTCATGGGTAGGGCTCAGTCAATGCTGATTATTCTCACGAGTTCCTCAGAAAATGAATCATCTCCCCTCTTCAGCTGCTTCCATTTTCTTCCAGTCCCTTATCTCCCACCAGAAAGAGAGAGAACTAAATATCTCTAGGCAGGAGAGAGGAAATAACTAGGTAGGAGCTGACTGCCTCTGCACAGGAGTTTAAATTTTTATGAAATGAGGAAATTCTCTCTCCCCTTTCCAAGTGCCTGGCTTAATGAGCCCAGTCAGAAGGAAAACATTCACTGGTTCTCTCAGGTGGGCACCTAGGCAGGAAAAGCAGGTCGTCCCTGGTGGCCACCTGTCCCAGGCCTGCCAAATGAGAAGAGGGCATTCCTCTGTGAGGCTGGGCATCAGAGGTGTAAATAGGCTGAATTTCCTTACAATGGGGATCTCACACGTAAATGTACTTCTAGGCTCTAGGAATAGCCAGGATTTAAAAAGCCCAATGTATAGAACAATTCTTTTCTTTTTAATCGCACACGCCAAGGATTAGGTGTTTTTTTGTTTTGCTTGTTTGTGTGTGTGTTGTAATATTTTCTTATTTGGCTGCACCAGGTCTTAGTTGCAGCATGCGGGATCTTTTAGTTATGGCATGCAGAATCCTTAGTTGCAGCATGTGAGATTTTTTTTTTTTTTCAGTTGTAACACGTGAACTCTTTTCGCAGTATGTGGGATCTAGTTCCCAGACCAGGGATCAAACCATGGCTCCCTGCATTGGGAGCACAAAGTCTTAGCCACTGGACCACCAGGGAAGTCTGTGTAGTTCTATCAGGAGACCAGGAGGTCTCAGCAATTCAAGGGTTAGGACCCAAGAGCATGCACAAAATTGCTTAGAGATTCCCCAGAAGTCAGGGGCACCAGCGGCCTGCTTCGTGTATCCTTGTGACCACTTGTCAGGTCAAAAACCTTGACTGTGTGTGTCAGACTCTTGAATCTCACAGACCTGCCTCTGCAAACGTGTCTTCCAAGATCACACAAGCAACCTTTTACCAAAACTTGTGAAAAACAGTTCCTTGTCTGGAGGCAGTAGGTGAATGAAGCACTCAATGCTTTCACCTGAGAGGTGGGCCAGGCCCTGCATTTCAGACCCTCTTTGCTAAGGTCCTACTCCTCCCCTGGACGAGCCAAGAGAGTTATCATGGTGACCGGGGGTGTCTAGGGGTGCAGGAGCGAGCAGGTGGAGGAGAAGGAGACCTATCACCTGCTGGTACTTCAAGAGCATGAGGTTCCCACACACAAACAACCCAGAGGTACCCCAACCCCTCCTCATGGAGCCAGACTGGCTTCAGATCCCAGCTCTGCCACTGGCTGTGTGGCCTCCAGCAAGTCACTGAACCTCTCTAAGCCTTGGTTTCCTTTGCAGGGCAATGAGGAATATAAAACTGCTTCACTGGATTCAATAACAATGACTGTGCCTGTGATACCATTTGAGATCAAGCTCTGGAATCTATTATTATTCACAATAGCCCTTCTGACCAAGGAGGAGGGTTGGGGTGCCCATCCACTTCCTCCCCAAAGACCCACAGTTGCTGTCGGTGCACCTTCTAGGTGTTCTTCCCTCATCACGGGGTCCCCGTCCCCAATATTCGCTTCACCTGGATGCCGCCTGCATCTTCTGACATCCCTTGGCCTCATCCTACCTCCAGAAAGCACCTGAAATGCCCCAGCACTGACCAGGTGTGTTGGAGGGAAGGCTCAGGTCTCCAAGAAGAGACCAAGTGGACTTTGGGAGAAGTTAAGCTAAACTGGAAGAGACTTGGGACCTGAGGAGAGGAGATCTTGGAAGTTGGAGCATAGGGGTTCCAGTCCCAGTTCTGCCACCAATCCTCCGAGTGACCTAAGCAAACCCCTCTCTACTTGGTTCTAGATCTCCTGTATGTGAAACAAAGGGTTGGACCAGAGCTGAGAATTTCCATCTACACTGTCTGGGGACACGTCCACGCCCAGCAAGGACCCAGGAGGGCAAGGTCAAGACAGTGCAGCGCTCTCTGTACCTTTTTATGCACTGGGAGTCCATGGGCAGTTTCAATCGGGAAAAAAAACAACCCTTGCAAATGAACTACAAATTAACCAACCTGGGCATCTGCCTAGACCCTGGGTGGAGTAAGGAGGAGGCAGGCAGTTAAGTTTCTGAATGAATGAAAGAAAGAAAGGGCCTCAGAGAGGGGAAGGGCAAGCCCAGTGGAAGGGAAGGTCAAAAGGAGGAAGAAGAAAAACTGGCCAACAAGAAGGGAGAGTGTCTAGAACAAGAAAGGAGATGAAGGGGAGGGGGGTGGTGGTGGGTACAGGCTTCCAGGGCACCCACGGGCGGGTCCACACATCAACCTCATGGAGGGCTGGCTAACCTGAAGGCCAGGAGGGGCTGCTTTCCCCAGCTCATAGCTCCACCGTCTTCTGCTCTGAATATCTGATGGCTCCACCGGAAGGAAGGCGCTTCCTGGGAGCGCAGAGAGGAGGAGGCAAAGCCAGTAATGCGCCCTCCCAGGTTTTCTCATGCAGTAGCCGTGCCCGCATGTGGAAACCAGCTGGGCCCTCCCTCTACAACACAGCCCCCTGCACCCAAGTGCTGCTTGTTCATTCCGATGGAAGCCCACAGCATAAGAGCCGAGGGTCTCACACAGCTAAGGGCCAGAGCTGGGGCTCCAGGCTGAATGGCCTGGACTCCATCCCAACCACGTTCTTGTTAGACCCTCAGCCTGCTATGGAGTTCACCCAGGTTACAATGCTCAATAGTTCCAGGCGCTGACGTCTGACACCTCCATCATCTGGGAGACAGGTGGGCCAGTTTTCCAGATGAGAAAATGAGGTTCAGAGACAGAAGCTTGCCCAAGTCCACACAGTTACTTGGGGGTAGAAGCAGCCCTTGAGCCTGTGATTCCAAAACCGGTGCTCTTTCCAACAATAACAACCACTTCATATCAGTCATGTCATGTCAGTCTGTTATTCATTTGCACCACAAGATTAAAAAGGAACAAAAAGCCAGAACAAGGAACAAGCTGGAGGGCTTGAGAAAACGAGTCCTCCCAGTGTCAAGTTCAAGGAGAGAAGGGACCATGTATTTATCCCCGTTTCCTAGATGTAGGGTGGGCCACCTACATCCTCACTTTACAGATGAGGAAATTGAGGCTCAAGAGAGTTAAAGAATTTGCCCCAAGCTTCATCACTCTCGCTGTGTCCATAAGTCTTGCTTGTCTGACTCCCGACTCATCTCCCCAGGCTTCACAGAGCACCGCTGGGCCCCCACTGCTATGCTCTTTGTTGGGAAGACACCAGAGGGCTAGATCTTGAGGTCCCTAACCTTGAGGAACCAGTGGCATTTAAGGAGGGGGTAGAATAATGTCACTCCCTGTAGGAGAGTTCCCTGCTTCTCCCAGCAGGCCAGGACTCACACACACTATTCGCCCCCATGCTTTCCCTTTATGGCCTGAATCACAGGCCTCCTGGGATGTTGGGGGGATTCTCCATTTGAAGTCTCTGCCCTTTTCTAGAGCATGCAAGACCCAGGTCTGCCTGGCCCAGAACAGGGCCTGGGTCATGGAAGTGCCCGTCAACCCTTGATCAAGGAAGGAGCACATGGATGGATAGACAGATGGAGGGACGAATGGACAGACAAACAACTGCTAAAAGCAGGCAGGGCAGTGGGAGGTCAGAGAAAAGAGAGACAAGAGGATAAACTCGGAAGCCAGGGGAAAGTGTCAAAGAGAAAAGGTTCCTTGTACATGTGGGTGGGGAAACAGCAGAGCAGCAGCCTCTCTCTAGGGCAGAGTTTACTGGAAAGAGACAAGCTCTGGGGCCACGTGGAAAGATGGCCAGGAGGCCAGGGTCAGTTTCCTCTCTGCTCACAACTCACTGGCAACCTTATTTGGGGTCTTGGCCCCTCTGGGCCTCAGGCATTTCTGCTGTAAACAGAGAGGGTGGGGTTGACCTCACCAAAGTTTGAGTTCCCTTCTATTTCCAAAACGCTATGAGTAGACCCAGCCAACAGCTCTCACAACTTTCTCCCTCGGGCCAAAAGCCCCAGCGCCAGCCCAGGGGCCCTGAAACCCTGCCTGGACTGACACTGAAGTGACCACAGGGCTGCAGAAACCTATGATTTTCCCTAAATTACCCCAAGCCCATGTGGGGCCATGGGGCCCAGCCGGGTCTTACAGCCACAAAACCCGGCTCTGCTGAATCTTGGTTCTGTGACTTTGGGCAAGTCACCGTGAACCTTGGGGCCCTCATTCATGACACAGGATAGAAGGTTTGCACCCACTCCCAACCCCCACCCCACCCCCTCAGGTACCTTGAGCTCTAGGAGAACCAGGTTCGTGTAAGAATTTAGGCTCAGTGAAGCTCCTCGCGGCAAAGGTCAGCAGTCGCATGGACAAAGTTGTCTTTGAGTTCTTCTCTGCTCCCCGGTCCCCTCTTGCTCCCACAAGTGTCCTGAGTCCTGGGAGCCCCCAATAATGATCCTAGTGCCAGTGGCAGCAACTTCAGTGTTACTTCTGTCCCTGGGGGTGTTAATGGAGGAAATCCTCTGAAAGCCAGATGCGCGCTCTCCGATGGGGCAGTTTCCTGCCAGCAGTGAAGGGAGCTGGCAGGACAAGAAGCCGTTCAGAAACTATCATTCAGCTACCCACTCCACCTGCTTCTGCAAAATGCCTGGAGTCTAAACATCCCGTTGACAGATGCATCTCCCCAGACTCCAGCATCCGACCCTTCTCAGGGCTGTCCTAGGTGGTAGAAGCGACAGAGCCAAGACACCCAAACGTCCCTTAGGGTACCTCTCATCCACCCCTCACTGCACAGACAGGGCCTCCCGAGGGGTGGATGAGGGTCAGTCCTCCACCTCATCAGGTCAGGCCCCCGCCTCATCAGGTCAGGCCCCCGCCTCTTAACTGCACATGCTGTGTTCCCAAGGTGCTTCCCAGCTGCTCCCCAGATCACGGTGATGACTGTGCCAGAGGGGAACGGCCCTGCTAGGTTCATCCACCTGGGGCATGGGGGCATGTGAAGGGCTAGGGGCCTGAGAACTGGACCTGGCCACCCCCCATCCTGGGGTGGGGTGTTCAGGATGCCACATCCCCACTAGGAGGCTCAGATTTGGGAGCCACATTCAAGCCATCTGCTCTCCAGCTGCCGAACGCCCCCATCCCTAATGAAGTGTCATGCCTTCACTTTCCAGCCCTCAGGTTCTCCCCTCCAACCCAGACACCACCCTCTAGCCTGGTCCTGGACACCAAAACAGCAACCCCTGCCAGTGGTTAGATGTTTGCAATGCCAGGCTCTGACATTCAGATGCCTCAGGGCCATCTGGGCAGCAAGATGGGCATTGGGCACAGACAGAGGAAGCTGGCTGCCCGTTCTATCCCTCGGCCTGGCGGCAAAGTCCCAGAGGGAGACCCCTGGCCCCCGGTCTTCAGGGGCCCTTCTGAAGGCCTCCAGGCCTGCCTTCCCCAGAGCACTTTCTTCTGCTCAAACAAGGCCTTTCGATGCCAGGGCAGTTATCTTCTCATTCTTACACCCTGCCGCTTGTACCGACTGATGCGAAGCTGAGTGATTCTGAAAGGCAGGGCTCACTCAGGGCTTCTTGAGTAATCTAGGCCCTCACACTCCTTCAGTCAAAATCCCCTTCCTTCGGGGACGGTGAGGGGGAGAAGTCTGATTAAGTCACGCGCACTTGGGTGTGGCTGACTATTAGTACTATTGAGGGGGTGGGGAGAGCTGGGGAGGATGACTGTCTGGGTACCTTGCTGACCCCAAAGAGAGGGAGAAATCTGAGACAGCTGACCAACCCATGAAAGCAGACCTGAGGGTAGTTCAAGAGAAGATCCGGGGAATTTGAAAGTTCCCTGACGTCCCTGACAAGGTAAGGACCTCCACAATCCATTATGCACTTACAAGGTTAATCCTACAGTTACAGGCCCTCAGAGTGGAAAGGACCTTAAAGGCCAAAGGGAGCCTTGGGGTTTGTGAATCGGACACGGACACACGTTCACGACTTCAGAGTCAACCCGCCGGGAAGATCTGGGGAGCAGAGCTAGGCTGATGGTGAGCCCTGTGCTATCCGGTTATCTTCTGCTGGAAGTGCCCAAAGCGGCCCTGGAGAAGCTCCAGAGAGTGCAGAGTGGTTGGCCTCCTGGACACAGCCTCAGTGGGCCAGCTGTTCCATCTCAGCCAACAGAGAAATGCGGGCAGGACGAAGTGGCCATGGCTGGGGCCCAGACGAGGTGTTTGTGCAGCGGCTCATGGCAGAGTCCGAGCCATGGGTTTCAGTAAAGGGTGCACCATGAGATGATGTGAAGCCAATTACAGAGCCAGGGCCACAAGACAAATCCCCCTCTCTGCTCATAGGGTAATGAGCCTGTGACCTTGACAGAGTCTGTGCAGAGAGATGCTCTGAGGGGTTGAATGGCTGGCATCCTCACCACACGCAAAGGCCCACTGCCACCATACCCTATCCCCCACCCCCACCCGCGTCTACTCTCTTTTCTTTTCCTTCCCTCCCTTCTTCCTTCCCCAACCTGCTTCCCTGCCTTTAACTTGAGCTACACGCCTCGAGTGGTGCTCGGGGCCAGGCACCTGTGCTGGGTGCCTGGGGGCCTATGCACGGGGGGCACCCAGCTATGACTCAGGCAGGGTCGTCCCCTACGCAAGGGGCTGTTGGAGTCACATGCCCAACCCTGAGTCAGCTCAGAACTCAAACTGCTGCCTTGGGATGCCAAGAAGAGCACTTTGAAGGTTGATTATCCTCTACTGTTTGTGTAGACAGGGCTAAGCTGAGTATCAGACCTCCGGGCAGGGCCCGCCCTGCCCACAGCCATGCACTCACTGTTATTAAAACCTGCCAAAAAGTGGATTTGAATGGAGGGGTAGGAAGATTGGTTTTTACTGAGCCTGTAGCATGAGTCAGGCACAGCAAATAGGTATCTCATTTACTCACACTGGCCTGCAGGGGAAGGGATTAGCATCTCCAATTTGCTATTGAAGAACTAAGATTCAGAAAGGTTAAAGACTCATCAAAGCCACACAGCCAGAAACTGGTGTGACCTCAAAGCCCTAGGAGAAGGGAGGGGGAGTGGAGGGAGCTGAGGTTAGAGTGGGTGGTGTCTGGTGGTGTGACTTCAGGCTACGCTGCCCCCAGCCTTGTGCTGGCCCCACCCACACACAGCTTGCACGCACTTCATCCCTCCCATCTACACACTTCTGGGGTGCAGGGCGTAGCCAGGCCCACCAAGCCTGAGGCAGGGTTGAATTCTCCCCCCACACCAAGAGGCAAAGGAGGGAGAATCAGGCCCATAGAGGCCCCTCCCCAACTCCTCCCTCACCTCCCCCAGTCTGCTGCAGCCTCAGCCTCCCCAGGGTCAGCATCAAAGATTCATCAAAGCTGAAGCCCAGCAAAGTGTGCGCTTCACATCTCTAAATGTGCTTCTTCCCAATGAAAAATTCAGTGGAAAAATGCAGGGAGTTAAAGGCAGGGAAACAGGTTGGGGAAGGAAGCAGGGAGGGAAGGAAAAGAAAAGAGAGCTACCTCTGAATTGTGGTTCTGCTGAATTCGCCCACATTTATGGAGCATCTGCCTCAAGGAGGACCTTGAGCCTGACACCAAGGCAGGGCTGTACAATCCAGTTGCCCAGGCTGTGCACTGCACAACTCCAGAGAATTCATTCCCAGAGACAACAGAGGTGGTTCTGCAGAGGAAGCAGGCTGGCTCCCACCCAGATGGTGTGGGAGTCAGGAGGCCTGGCTCCTGCTCATCTAACATTCTGAGTCTTAGATTTCTCGTGTCCAAACAGAGGTTTACAGTACTCACACGTCTCATCTCCCAGTATCTCAAGGAAGACTCACAGTTTGTTAACTGTTGTGATAAAAAGAGAGAAAGCAGATAACTCCTCCCACAGAAAAGCCCAAACAGTGGATTCAGGAATAAAGAGGAAGAAGGAACTGCTTCCAGGTGGGGAGACTGGACGAGGTAATATTTGATACAGGTTGTAAAGAACGAGGAGGCATTCTATAGGCAAGCCAGTGGGGTCAGTGTGCAGCATTGCAGGCCAGGCAGGGCGACAGTGTGGGCAAAGGCCTGGAGGTGGGAGTGAAGAGCTTGGGCAATGGAAGGGAATGTGTGGTTTGGCCTAGGAGGAGCTGGCACAGGGAGTAGGGGGGGGAGGGCGTGGATTTAGTCTCCAATAAGAGAGCAGAAGACCCCAGGGTCACTGCAGGGAAGGCCTGGGGTGGCCCAAAAGTGTGCTGAGAAGTCAGAAGCCTGTTCCCCTCGCCCTCACTGGTTTTGTCATCTGAGATGAGTCACAGCCTCCCCCAAGTCTCGGTTTCCTCATCCGTAAAATGTGGATTTCAGACAAGTTCCTCTTGTGGCTGATCTGGTCTGTACTTCTAGTTCTGAGAAGCTGGCTCTGTTGACCATGGGGTGTCACAGGAAGCTTACGCTGACAAGACAAGCCCCGGGCTTCCCTGTTCCCCAGAGGGCACGCCCATCCCTGCCCTACACCCCCATTTCGAAACAGCCTCCTGTTACTGTGCTGCATGGACGTGAGCCTCCCTGGAGGGATGCTGTACCTTCCTCTTTGCTGAAGACTCGGCCCAGCAGGACTCCAGCCCCGCCCTTCAGAAGAGCCAGGAATACCCACACCTGGAGCAGCCCCTGAGCCAGCAAGCAGCCTTCACAGCCCTGGTGTCATTGGCTGAGACGCAGGAACCGTCAGGGAGAGCAGCTGCTCCCCACATACCGCACACCCTGCACACCATCCCTAGTCAGATCGAACCGAAAGATAAGTCTCCACTTCCTGGGCAGGCCTGATGGCTCCCAGTGAAAAGCAGGGCAACCCCTGGAATGGCAGTTCCATGACATCTGGTACCTGGGCAGGGTTAGTGAGCTTCTTGCTGCTCGGCCAAAACCCTCCCCTTCCCCACAAGGACTATGATGCTTTCTCAGCTTGATTCTTGGGGCAACACAAAGAAGTAGTGGCTTGTGGCTTGGGCTTTGGGGTCAGTGGTGTGAGTCGAGATTCTCAGCCCCACTCCTTGCTAGTGGAATGATCCTGACCTTGAACCACTTCCCTATTCTTTCTAAGTCTCCATTTGCTCCCTTTCATGAAATAGGAATAATAGCATCTCCCTTCTAGGGTTATTGTGAAGATGAAAGGTAGCTGTGTTTTTAAGGTACCCTGCCCAGGTGCCTTAAGGCCCTGAACATAGTAAGTGCTGAGTCGTAGAAGATGGTAGAGTTTGCTGGTGGGATGCCCTTGGGCCAAGTGGAGGACTTGCCACATACCAAGTGGGTGTCCAGAGGGGCTTCGCATGTGGCGCAGTGGTAACGAATCTGTCTGCCAATGCAGGAGACGCAGAGACACTGGTTCAATCCCTGGGTCAGGAAGATCCCCTGGCATAGAAAATGGCAACCAGCTCCACTATTCCTGCCTGTAAAATTCTATGGACAGAGGAGCCTGGAGGGCTATAGTCCAGGGGGTCGCAAAGAGTCAGACATGACTGAAGGATTGATCTCAAGGTGAATCCTTCAAGGTGTGACTGGCAGGGGCAGAAGTTGCAGTGTTGAGTTGCTTGGCTCCACAGCGCCCTCTTCCTACCAAACACGGCCACTACCACGACCGGCGCAGCTCACAGACTTGAGCGCCCTCCAGTGGTCGCTCCTCTGCCCTGCTGGCACCCGACAGCAGCAGGTGCCTTTCGGCCGCAGAAAGACAGAACAGCCCAGTTGCAATACCTTGCAGGCTTCTCAAGCTTATAGTCCCCCCAGATTAAGCGAGGTCAAATTTTTACCATAGGCATATGAGTTATGTTAAAAAATACGAAGAAACAAGGGCTGCCCCTGGTGGCTTAATGATAAAAAAAATCCACCTGCCAATGCAAGAGACATGGGTTCAATCCCTGGTCTGGGAAGATCCCACATGCCTTGGAGCAACCAAGCCTGTGTGCCACAACTATTGAGCCTTTGATTTAGTATCTGGGATTCACAACCACTGAGCCCAGAGGCCTGGAGCCGTGCTCGGCAACAAGAGCAGCCTCCACAATGAGAGGCCCACGCACTGCAGCTAGAGAGTAGCTCCTGCTCATGTCAACTAGAGAAAAATCCCAGCACAGCCAAAATTAATAAATAAATAAATTTTTAAAATAAAAATTAAAAAGTAGGATTTCTTCAATCCATAAGGAAGATCTACATCTGTAACTAACCTAATAAGAAATACTGTTTATAAGTTGTTTATTTTTTGTGTGTAGAACACTTGTTTATTTTTGTTCATTTTTATCGGAGAATGATAAAAATGCTACTTTACAAAAAATAAGTTTTTTAAAACATGAAGAAACAAATGATTCGTTTTCAAATAAAAAAAAAATATATTGGAGATGGAAGGGGGAAGTCAGAGTGGAAAAAGAGAAAAAAAAGTCCATTTTTCATAAGCTGTGTCGTAGGGATGAAATGAAGTAGAGAACAGGGAAATTTCAGTTCCTGAAACCACTCCTGCAGTGTCTAAAAAAAAGAAGAAAGTCCAGCTGGGACGAGGAACATCAAGCCGTGGGGGGAATGCAGCCCGGCAGGCATGTGTGTGAGCAGAGGGGGCCCCAGGCAGGAGCGCAGCTCATCCAGCCCCCCGCTCTCAGGGGTGGGCACCCACAGCACCCCCGCCTCTGGGATCTTGGCTGCAGCTGGCTCAGGGCCCTCCCGTTAGTCATGTCAAGTGCCTTTAAACTCAGGATTTTAAAGTACCTTTAAACGCAGGGTTTTAGAGCCACCCACAAATGGTCAGGTGAGAAGGGCTGTGCATTTCCTGACACGAGGACGGGCAGATGCACACTCGACCTACGCAACCCAAACGCCTCCATCCTCCAGGTTTCTGGGGTCATCGTTCCTTCAACAGTCCCATGACAATTCCAAGCATCCATCTCCTGTGACGGGGGAGGGTGGGGGCAGTGCTTCCCAGGATTCCTCTCCGTGGGTTTCTGAGCCTCCCCGCAGAATGCAAACACGTTCGTAGGACTCTCTGGATGTTTCTTATTCCCTGATTCCCCCTCTTCACCGGCCCACACAGCTCCACATGGGATCACCGCCCACCAGCTCATAATCTGGTTCTCCAGCCACCGACCCACCACCCTCCTTGGTGTATCATCTCAGTCCTGGATGCAAGCCAGTGTCTGCACCCTCCAACTCATCTAAGACCAAACTGGTATTTTAAGACAATTTTACTGACGATGGAAACTAATTGCAACTGCTACCAGATGTTTCTAGTCTTAAAGCTCATAGTCAAAATCTGACCTAGAGTCTGCCCAGCTCCTAGCAGGGTTCCAGGTGGGGGGAACAGCCCCAGGAATCTCCAGGAGTCTGCACACCTCAAAGACCACTCATTTTGGCCCCAGAGAGAGAAGAAAATCCTCCCCTCCCCAGTGCAAAGCCTGTGTCCTTTCCAGCCTCGGGACACGCCTTTCCTTTTGGACAGCTCTGGGCCACATGCAGGTGGCCTGAACACCAGGGCCCAGATTGACAATCAGAAAGACTCTAAAATACAGCACAAATGCATGTATCTGAGAAACAAAAACACAACAGACTTGAGGATGCCTGGGAGAGGGAAGGATTGGGAGTTTGGGATCATCAGATGCAGACATACATAGGATGGATAAACAGTAAGGTGCTACTGTATAGCACAGGGAACTATTCAGTATCTTGTAATAAACCATAATGAAGGAAAAAAAAAGAATGACTTCCAGTTTTTGGTATAACTCTGTTGGGTGAGGAAAGTGCAACAGCAACTCATACCAGTTCCACACACAGTCACCCCGCCCCCAACCGGATCTGTAGGGAAGGGGGATGCAGCTCCCACACCTAGTGATGCCTGGTTCTTGGCTCCAAATATCTCTGGAGAAAATGTAAGAGGACAGGAACAAGCCACTGTGAGAATATTGTAAATCCAGGTGTGGGATGGGGAGTGGGGCATAGGCAGGACCATAACTCCACGGGACCAGACTCTCCTAACATACCAGGAACATCCTAAACAAGCCACTGAACCTCGCAGGCTGCAGACTCTGATGCTGGTACACCTCACCTGTGTTTCAGAGATTCCCCAAGAAAAATGGACAGGTCCTTTCTGCCCTGACGAAGAGATCACTCCCAGAACTGTCCAAGAGATGAATTCCAGTCTTACCCTACACTGCTTCAAATGTTCACAAACCCCCAGAGGAGTTTTTCCAGCTCCAAATGTATTTTAAAATCCAGACTCTACTGGGTACCTGATTAAATACATGGAGAATTGAAAAACGCCTCATCAAAAGTAGGGAGGGAAGAGGTATTCCACCAAAATTCTTTTGTTCTTCATCATCTTGCTTCTTTCCATCCAGGATTCTCCTCTGGATCCCAATCTATCTATCACCAGTCATCTATCTATCATCTGTCTGCTTACCTAGCTACCAATCTATTACCCCATGCCAATCTTAGCTGAAACGGCCACATTTTGCATCAGAGAATTTGCAGGTACTCTCCATAGTTGCTCACAGGCTAGTCTTTCAATTCGGAGTCTCTACCCTGCTGATGCCTACAGCATTAACCCCTTCTCTTCTGATCACTTCCAGACTTTAGTCAACATCCCAAACTAGGATCATTTGCTTTCCTTCAAAGTGTGCCTTCTGCAAAATGTATATTTCTTTCTTTTTATTTGCATTTCTTTCTTTAATTTAGGATTTTTTATTTTGAAAAATTTGAAAACTACAGGAAAAAGCAATAGATACTATTCTTGGTATCTATTCTTGGGAAAGATACCCATTACCAACACTCAGAATTAAAAACAATGTTAACTTCTTGGTATGGTTATGTTCAGGGTTTTCTACAACAATAAACAGAAAAAAATCACTGTATAGTTTTTATTTTTAAAAATATACATATGTTCATCACAAAGAACTTAAGCAAAGCAGAAAAGTACAAAACCAAAGTTAACTATCAACCAGAAATAACCATTATTAACATTAAGTAAACATCATTGCAGAAAACTTTCTCTGCATTTATATGAAGAGAAAGCCAAACAATTGGATACATATGTAGAGAGAAAGTCAGAAATACTTTAATAAAAATGGGATAATGTTATATATGCTATTTTAATAAAAAGTATTAAATTTAATTTTACATGAATTTATCAGCAGAAAAGGAAACTGAAATGAAACAGAAGAAATCATTGAACTTCAAATAAATGTTCTTTACCACAAAAAAAAATTTTTTTTTAAGATTCCTGTAAGGCGAACTAAAAGTGAAAAATGGTTAGTCACTCAGTCGTGTCCAACTCTTTGTGAACCCATGGACTGTAGCCCGCCAGGCTCCTCTGTCCATGGGATTCTCCAGGCAAGAACACGGGAGTGGGTAGCCATTCCCTCCTCTAGGGGATCTTCCCGACCCCGGGGTTGAACCCCATTCTCCTGCATTGCAGGCAGATTCTTTACCATCTGAGCCGCCATGAAAAAGCACTATACATTATAATGAGTATTTCCTCAAACTGCACGTTTGTATAATTCTTGCTGTTGTGCTCGGTCAGTCACGTCCAACTCTGTGACCTCGTGGACTGTAGCCCACCAGGCTCCACTGTCCATGGAATTTTCCAAGCAAGAAGACTGAAGCAGGTCACTATTTCCTACTCCAGGGGATCTTCCCAGCCCAGGGATCGAACCCACATCTCTGGGGCCTCCTGCATTGGCAGGCGGGTTCTTTACCACTGTGCCACCTGGGAAGCCTGTTTGTATAATAAACAGCATCAACTGATCCCCCACTTTGTATAAAGACATCAATATTTTTTATTTTATGTTTATAAGGTTTAAGAGTTCATGTTTGATAACCATAACTCCCATAGTTGTTTGAAACTTTATTTTTAAATGCATTTGTGATCACCATCAATATTTCTTAATTCCTGAAATTTTTGCTTTTATTCATAACTTATTTGGCTGGGTTTTCTTACCAAGTAGAATTCAACTAAGGGTTCATGCCTAAGAATTCACAAATTCTCTTAGACTTGAGAATGCTCATCTGCCTTTCTTTGTACTTAAACAATAGCATGCCTGTGTGTTTTATTCTCAGATGATACTCCATTTCTCCCAGAGTTTTGGAGACATTATTTTACGGTCTTCAGGAATTGATGATTATGACAGAGAAAGCCTATAGTCAGCCTGATTTCCTCCTACATCACTCCCCTCCCCCACCATCTCTCTAACTCTTGTTGGTGATTTGCTTTTCCTTTCCTGATATCCAAAGGTACTGTTGTTGTTTTATCCTGGAAGTTCAGTAGCCTACCTAAGCTATGTTCAGCAATAAGTGTTTATTATCACCTATGCTCTTTTGATCTGCAGGATTATTCCTTTCTCCATTCCAGGGACATTGTCTGGTCCAACTTTGAGTACATCCTCTTTATCCTTTGATGCATTCTTAAATTCAGGCAGCACCTGAATTTAACATATTGGAGCAGCTCCCTCTCGGTTGATATCTAGTAACTCCGCTCTATTTGCTGTAATCTCTTTTTCTTCTACCTCATCAGGCCTGTTCTCTGTGTCCATAATTTCAGTGTTGTCTATGTTCAAGGGTGTCAGTTCCTTCCTGGCTCTTTCTGATTTATCTGGCATACATGAAGATTTGGGTCCGGCATTTAGTTTCGGGGCTTTGCAATCTCAATCCCCTTCTGTTCCTCTCTCTTGTAACTTAGGGTTAGAATTTATGGGTTTATGAAACTAGTCTGGGTAGTCTTCAAACGGGTACATGAAGCAGCAGTGGAGAATCCCCTTCTGTTTCACGAACATCTTTTCTTCCAAGTTGGGTACTTTCCTCTCTCTGTTATAACACAAACTAGCTGCCTTATTTTTCTGTTGACTTTCTTTCCTTTGAATAGTTCTGGACTTCCTGTTTGTATCAATATAGTGAACATGCTTCTCAGCAACTTTAAAAAAAAATTTATTTGCCTGCACCCTTAGTTGCCACTTGGGAAATCTAGTTCCTTGACCAGGGATCGAACCCAGAGCCCCTGCACTGGGAGCGCAACGTCTCAGCCACTGGATCACCAGGGAAGTCCCTTCTCAGTGCTTTTTGCCATACCTGAGACCCGTGGTTTTGTCTCCTGGTTGAGGGTTGGGGAAAGCATTTTTGGCCACTTCTCTTCATCTTGAGGGATGGTGGAGGGTACGGGGTGGGGAGGAGCTGAGTTCAGGCAGGACGCACTCTTGGTTAGAGTAACTGGGTTCTGTTTTCTCGTCCAAAGTCTGCTAAGTGACCTGGCCCAGGTGTTCCCCGCCTGCTTTGAGGATGTGCTCCATCACCATAGGGAACAGCCTGAGCCAAGATCTTCCCTGTGATTCAGAGCGTAGCGCTGCAGCCTTCACGTCTGTTGGAGGGGGTTCACCTTCCTCACTACCATCTCCCACTTCACATGCCCATGAAGCCTTCCCACTACTTCCAAGACAGATTAAGAAAGGGAGAGGAGCCCAGTCATTTTGCATCTCTCCAGGTTAGAGGTCTTCTTGGAAAAAAAAAATCTAGATTTTTATCCATTAAAGAGGAGCCTCACTGTACTGCATCTCTCCTCCCCACTCGGAATCCTCTTTTCTTCGCTGTCAATATTAACATTCATGGGACCAGGGCCTGTCTTTCCTCATGTGGCTGCTGTCTGTGATTGCTTGCTTACTGGAGTTTGCAATTTTTAATTCATTTTTTTCAGTATTGCTGGAGGGAAATTCTGAGATTTGGCTTCCATTTATTTCCTATATTCCCCAATCCTTTAAACAGTTTTTGTCGTTTTCTCAGTTTTAATAATAATAATTAATATGCACCTAGTGTCTGTTATGTTCTAGACTCCAAACTAAGCTCTTTGGTATTTACTGCCTCATGAAAGTCTCCAAACGGTACTTTAAGGAAAGTATTATTAATTAGTGCTATTTTAAACATGAGAAAACAAAAAGCCTTAAAATGTTTAAATAAGTTACCCAAAGTCACCAGTTAGTGGGTAACACCTATACTAGCTAGTCATCAGCCAGCAGGGGTGTTAAAAGAATCTTCTTCATTTCGATCTCTCTGCATCTACACTGGGATGGCAAGAGACATTACAGGCAGCCTGGGCTTTTATCTAAGAAAAGGACAACTTTCAGGCTGATTATGAGCTGGAAAGACCCCTACTTTCTTCCTGAGTGACAGGAGAGCCTGTGATTTCTTGACACTTCTTGTGTCGTGTGAAATGTGCCCTGAGATGTAGCAGCTGGAGGGTTACTGAGTCATGGCCTCAGGCTGTGGTGCGTCTCCTCCTTCTTGATTTTCTGCCTGGAATTCAGAAATTTTGTTGTTGTTCAGTCCCTCAATTGTGTCCGACTCTTTGTGACCCCATGGACTGCAGTATGCCAGGCTTGCCTGTCCTTTACTCTCTCCCAAAGTTTGCTCAAACTCACGTCCATTGAGTCGGTGATGCCGTCCAACCATCTCATTCTGTCACCCCCTTGTCCTGCCCTCAATCTTTCCCAGCATCAGGGTCTTTCCCAATGAGTGGGCTCTTTACATCAGGTGGCCAAAGTACTGGAGTTTCAACTTTAGCATCAGTCCCTCCAATAAATATTCAGGGTTAATTTCCTTTAGGAATGACTGGCTTGATCTCCTGGCTGTCCCAGGGACTCTCAAGAGTCTTCTCCAGCACCACAGTTCAAAAGCATCAATTCTTCAGTGCTCAGCCTTCTTTATGGTCCAATTCTCACATCTGTACGTGACTACTAGAAAAACCATAGCTTTGACTAGATGGACCTTGGTCAGCAAAGTGACGTCTCTGCTTCTTAATACACTGTCTAGGTTTGTCACAGCTTTCCTTCCAAGAGGCAAGTGTCTTTTAATTTGTGGCTGCAGTTACCGTCCACAATAATTTTGGAGCCCAAGAAAATAAAATCTGACTTAGAGGCATGGCAATAGTTCAGTTTTGTCCTTAGAGTTGTTCTGAGAGCCAGAAAAGAGATTAAAATCCAAAGTCTACAGCTGCAGTTAGTCCAATGACCCGCCCCACACGTCCCTCCCCCAACTTCTAACCCAGAGTTACCCAGACTTATCCACGAAAGTAAGTCTTAGGTGGAAGTGAGTGGGTATTTCACAGGCTGCAGTATAACTGAAAGTTCCCTTCTAACTGTGAAAAACTTCCAGATTTTCATCTGAAAAATTCATGGGAATTTTGCTTTCCAATATGTTTGAATTTTATATTAGAGTTGATATTAGAATCTTCCGGGAAAATTAACTTTCCAGGAAAATATGCTAGGCTTATCTGGGGTTTGCTGCCCTGGAACTTTGCCTCTTGGGGGGGTGGGGGGTGAAAATAAGCATCCTTCACTACACCCATCTCAGCAGCTCTGCGTCTTTACGGTTTCTCAGTTCAGGATAGAAAACACTTGTCTTAGTCAACTTGCAGAAGTGAGCAGGGGTAGGCTGCTTGCTTAGAAGGTCTGTCTGTCCTGGCTCACCAGCCCTGGCCAGCTGCCAGGACACCAGCCAGGCCACAGACAAGGGAGCCTGCCGTTCCCAAACGCGTCTCCCGCCATGACCTCAGAGCAAAAGGACTTTCACAGCTGGGCCCTGCCTCCCAGGAGGTGTGTACCCAACAAAAGCTGACAGCCAGGCAGACTGAGCGGGGGCCAGTCACAGGACTTTCCAGGTTATTTGTCTTCCCCTCCAAACTCCAGGAGTTCCCACCCACGTTCTCCAGCCCTAAGTCTTAAAGTCATTTACACGAAGTGAGCTACGTTGAATTCATTACCTTCAATTTCAGCAACCCTCAAAAACAGGTGTTTTTGTACCCATTTTGCTGAGTAGAAAACTGAGGTGAAGAGGCTTGCTTTCAGCCACACAGTCAGTAAGTGGCCCAGCAAGATTCAAATGCATGGAAGTGTTACCTCCCACCCCACAGTGGGGATTCTACATCTGAGGTTCAGAGGTGTGGGTGCTTTACCTCCTGGGAGTCTGAGCAGCGGACAGTGTGAGGTACACTTTGTTCACCCACTCCTGCTCTGAGAAGGGTCACACCTGCGTGCCCCTCCTCTTTCCCTGAGGGTGAGATTTTTCCCATGAGAACCTCTGGTTTTCATGCAAATAGACTGCTAGTAGCCTGAGACTCCAATTCTGCAGGCTGACCCTCTTTCTATGGCCTTGCCCAGGGTGCATGTGGACTCACTGGGCAGCGCAGTCCTTCTCCATCAGTAAGTTCTCAACTGTACCCATTAGAGGCTCCCTCTATCTCTTTGCAGTCATCCTGGACTCCCAATCACCCCCTTTACATCACTAAAAACGGTGCTGGTGCTACAGAAGTTACAAATGAGCCCACATACCAGGGTCGTAGAGAAACACACATACACGTAACACACACACACATGTTATGAGAAGTTGAACAGCCCTAGGGGCATCTGTCAGCAGTCTGTGCTCAGAACCATGTGCATGATGGAGGGAAAGAGGAATAGAAGAGGGAGATAAGACTGAGTTGGGGCGGAGGCTAATCAGGGAAGGCTACCAGGAAGAGGTGAACTTGAATTGAGCCTGAGGAGCTCCATCAGTCTTACACTGTGGTGAAAAGTGAAAGGAGAACCAAGTGAGCCAAGGCTTGCTTTCAGCTGCGCAGTCAGTAAGGGGCATGTGTGAGCCTGTGTGAAGAGTCGTGAAGATGCTGGAAGCGGCATCATCCAGTTAGAGGAGGGAAGAGAAGGCGATGCCAGGTAGGGGGAGGTCAGGCTTGCACCAGGGGCTGCAGCTCCGCTTCCCTGCGTGCCTACTTCTCCTCACTCCCTGCCCCACCACAGCCACTAGGAGCAGTGCAGTGGGCACCAGTGGGTGACTGCTTCAGGATGCCCATTCTCTGGGCACTGCCCTTGAAGGATGCAGGAGAGGACTCCCAGGATATAAAGGTACCCCAAGACCCTTCCCTGGGCAAGGATGACACACTCATCTCCCAAGCTGGGCCAATCAGACTCTCTCCCCTGATAGATTAAAAAGGAAGATACACGGTGGTCAGGGGATGATTATGCTTGAGGCAAAGAGAAGGCTCACGGACTGTACGCTGCGGAGCGCAGGAACAGCCTGGCTCCTGCCCTCCTCAAAGCAACTTGCCTTTGACTTCTGGAATGCCCCCAGAGTCTTCCAGTGACGTTTCTCATTTTGCTTGAGTTCAATAAAATTGGTTGCTTGCAATAAAAATAACCACAGTTGATACAAAAGGGGCCGTGAGCAATTTTCTCATTGAGCACCCCAAGTGTTAAGAAAATTAACCGTGTCATCTCTCTTCATCCTCTCAATAACCACATGCTCAGTTCAGTCACTCAGTCGTGTCCGACTCTTTGAGACCCCATGGACTGCAGCATGCCAGGCTTCCCTGTCTATCACCAACTCCCGGAGCTTGCTCAAACTCATGTCCATCGAGTCAGTGAAGCCATCCAACCATCTCATCCTCTGTCGTCCCCTTCTCCTCCTGCCTTCAATCTTTCCCAGCATCAGGGTCTCTTCCAATGAGTCAGTTCTTCGCATCAGGTGGCCAGAGTATTGTAGTTTCAGCTTTAGCATTAGTCCTTCCAAGGAATATTCAGGACTGATTTCCTTTAGGATGGACTGGTTGGATCCCCTTGCAGTGCAAGGGACTCTCAAGAGCCTTCTCCAACACCACAGTTCAAAAGCATCAGTTCTTCGGTGCTCAGCTTTCTTTATAGTCCAACTCTCACATCCATACATGACTACTGGAAAAACCATAGCTTTTACTAGACAGACTTTTGTTGGCAAAGTAATGTCTCTGCTTTTTAATATGCTGTCTAGGTTGATCATAGCTTTTCTTCCAAGGAGCAAGCGTCAAGTTAAATAAAGTGTCTTTAACCACATGTGAGTAGGATTATTGTTCATGTTTTACAGATTAAGAAACAGACTGGGTTCCTAAAGCCAGCTATAACATTGCCCAGGTGCAAACTGGGAGGTAGTGGGGTTGATGACAACCCAACCGTGGTCTGCCTGATTGCCAAGGCTATTCTCTTTTCCTCCTTCCTTGTGTCTCCCCACACGCATTAACCCAGGCCTGGTGTTGATATTATCTTTGGGTTAAACCTGGTTCCCTTTGGAGTAGTCAGTATCTTTTAAAAAATCATTTTCGGGGTAAAATGTGCATAAAATTCATCATTATTGGTATGTAGCACATTCACACTGTGGTACAATCCTTATCACTGTCTAGTTCCAGAACATTTTCATCACATCAAAAGGAAAACCTCTCCCCATTTCCCTGTCCCCATACCCCAACATGGCAACCACTTACCTACTCTCTGTCTCTATGGATTTGCTGATCTTGGACTTTTTATGTAAATGGAATCATAAAATAGGTGGCATTTGCGCTTGGCTTTTTTTTACTTAGAATTAGGTTTTCACGGTTTAGCCACATTGTAGAGTGGTTCATTACTTCACTTCTTTTTGTGGCTGAATAATATTCCATTGCCTGGATATGCCACATGCTGTTTATCCTTTCATCAGGTGATAGACACTTGGGCTGTCTCCACCTGTTGGCTACTGTGAAGAATGCTGCTCTGAACATTCATGTACAGGCTTTTATTTGAACATCTGTTTTCAATATGTTGGGGTATTTACCAGGAGTGGGATTTCTGGGTCCTATGGCAATTCTATGTTTAATTTCATGAGAAAATGATATAGTTTTATGTCTTTCTTCTCTTGAAAATTTCCACAGCTTTCTCCCCAGCATTGAAGCACCATGACAAAGGACAGAGAAAAGCAGTGTTCAGAGAAAGAAGGAAGCTCCCTTTAAAATTCTGGGAAAGAAACAACCGTTCTACGGCTGGTTGAAGGTTTACCAAAGGCAGGCACAATACTGAGCACTTTATGCAACTTTCCCGAGTTTTCAGGATCTAGGCCACCGGAGTAAACTGTTACCCCAGCCTGGGGCCTGGGAGGGTGCTCTGGCCAGGGACACACAGCATCGATATTCATCCGGATCCTAACCACTCCAGCGGGGTGTGGGGGGAGGGGCTTGTGGGTAACTGCAAATTTGCATTTCAATTCCCAAATACAAATTAAACCCAAAGTTGTCATCAAAGAAAAGATGAAGATGAGGATCAAAGTGATTCCACACTCCCGGAAAAGAAAGAGATTAAAGAAGGTGAATCAAACACAGTTTTAAAGAGGTTTTTAAAAGGTGTTAATGCAGGCTAATGCAGTTAATGAAGGTTAAAAAAATAAGTACTGCTCAATTAGCATTTTCAGCTAGAAAAAGGAGAGCTTTTTTGCACCTTCCCTTATATCAAAGCCTGGATTCTTCCTCTTATGAAAAGACAGCCTCGATTATTTTAAAAGGAAGAAGAGATTAAAAATAGATTTATGATAATTGCTTCATCCATAATAGTAACAATTTATTTCTCAGCTTCTAAACTCAACCTCATAACATATGGTATATTTGCCTGCCCCCAAGCAGTCTTTGAACCAGCGCTGTGAGAGAGTGAGGGTGAGCTTCAAGGAACCACTGATTAAAATCTAGGATCCAGCTTTCGGCTAGACTCTCCTCTTCGCTTGACATGATGGGAAGTAAAACAACCACATGGACCCAGAAAGTCCTGGGTTTGATCTTCTGTCCAGTTTTTACTGCTGAATATGAATGCATTGCTGTTGCCGTTCAGTCGCTAAGTCATGTCCAACTCTTTGTGACCCCATGGACTGTAGCATGCCAGGCTCCCCTGTCCTTCACTGTCTCCTGGAGTTTGCTCAAATTCATGTCCATTGAGTTGATGATGCCATTAAACCATCTCATCCTCTGCTGCCCCCTTCTTTTGCCTTCAATCTTTCCCAGCATCAGGGTCTTTCCCAATGAGTGGGCTCTTCACATCAGGTGACCAAAGTTTTGGAGCTTCAGCATCAGTCCTTCCAATGAATATTTAGGCTTGCTTTCCTTTAGGACTGACTGCTTTGATCTCCTTGCAGTCCAGAGGACTCTGGAAAAAAATCAGTTAAGATGAAACTTTTGAAAGTCTAAAACTCGTTCTTTTGGCATGTACAGTCAGAGAAAGTTTGCTTGATAAAATACTATTCAGAATTTTGACCTTGAGAAAGTAGGCGTCTGGGAGCCAAGGAGGCACTTAGAAGACCTATGGGGCGGGGGGGGGGGGGATGGGGGGGTGGCCATCCACTCCTCCAATCCTGACCTTCATGGGTCAAGAATAATGGTGGTGATGATAAGGGTGGTGATAAAGATGAAGACAGAGGCAATAACAAGGTGCTGCTGCTACACATCTGTTGAGCACTAACTGTTTGCTAAGTAGCATACATGCACTTCTCATTCATTCCCCAGTGAGACCCATTCTACAGATGAACAAACTGAGGCATGAAGAGATTCGTTTCTTCCCCCAGTTTACACAGTTGTCCAAGTGCAGAGCTGGGATGTTTACACAGGTCTGACTCCCTCCAGAGTCCATAGCATCATTGACTACCAAGTTGTCCAGTTAAGATGTCTGCAAAACTAAGACAATTGCTCAGTACAAACACTATTAGGACTTTCCAAGTTACCCACAGGATGTAAGGTTCTAAGGGCAGGAACCAAATGAAAACTCTCCTCTGCTCCCTACCCCCAAGGAATTCCAGCACAAACACTCTGCATTCCACAAACAGATGCATCCTTGTCATTTGCAAATTTCCTATTCCTGATTTGGGTTGTTGACTGGCAGCCCCTGAGTCCCAAGGTCTGTAATCAGGAGTTCTGCTGAGTCACACATTTAACTCCCAGGCCCTGCAAGGCCAGGGTGGATGACGAGACCACTGAGTGGGCATGAACAAGAGCCTGGTTCGGGGCCCTCCGGCTCCTATTTCTTGTCCTCTTCTCTTCAGGTACAAGGGCCACTGGAAAGTGATGGAGAGTTTGCTCCCTTTTTGCAAATGCCCCAAGAAGGAAGCCCAGAGCTTGTCCTATGGCGATGCTCATAACTCTAGGCCTCGTGCCTATGTCACAACTCAGCCCTCCTAGGGTCTTCTGCATTCTGCTAATCTTTGCTTATGACAATAATAATATGCTTAGATTCCTGCTCCTCTCCAACTGCCCCCATCTCTTACCCCTCCCTGCCCTCCACTCCCGGCCCTAAGTTCCCCAGTCCTCACTGATTTCACTGTGGTGAGCATCACATCCACCCCATCACATATGCTCATATGAGCCACAAGCTGCTCAAGGGCAGGCCTGGTCCCAGTCGTCTTTGTTTCCCCAGTATCTAACACATCAAAGTGCCATGGGAAATGGTTTGTTGAATAGATACATGCATTAATACCTAGTGAATTACAAGTGAAAATAACACTTAACTCTACACCTCCGCTGTGATTTGACTGTGAAGAAAACTGAAGGCCAGAGAGGGTAAGTGACTTGCCCAAGTTCACACAGTCCCTGAATCCCTTACTCCTGGTCAAGAGTTGTTACGCAAAGCATCAAGCCTGATCCCCAGAATACAGAAGAAACTCAACCCACTCTAATCTCCCCACCTCTGCCCCTTTGCCTGAGTGGTTTGGCAACAGAGTTGAGGCTAATTCCCTCTTTCACTGTTACTCCTACATTTGAGGAATTTGCATAAAGAACATGTCTTTTAGGGTGACCAACCCACCCGCAAACTGAAGTCAATCCTCAGGGCTTATGTTTTGTTACCACAAGCGGACATCCAAGCCATGCCTAAGACATCAGCAACTGAAGGAAATCAGTGACTATAGGATCAGGTCCCTCCAGCACACCTCCACAAGTGGGAAACTCCGTCCCATTTTCAGATAACACTAATGTTGACATTTCTCCAACTCATTCTGCCTCCCCACTCCCCTCCTGGGTCCCAGTGAAGCCTCTGAGACTTCAGAGAACCCACTCAAACCCTCTGCCCACATAGCTCCCCCAAACTTGAAAACAATCCCCTTCCCGACAACCATAGTCCTACAGAACCTCGTATTCTTCCTGTTGTATCAGCGGTACTCTGGCTGGAAATGCTTAGTTTGGTGGAGAGGAAACATGTTTATGTCCTTTATTCGTCTCCCAGGTTGGCCTCAGAACCCTCACTTTATGTCAAGGCCATGTCTCTTTTCAGTTTCAGGTTCCCTGGGGCCGAGGTCTCTGCCTTCCCCTTAATGAAGTCCATATAGCATCCAAGTCTCCGTGGGGCCCAGGGCAGAGCTGGACCCAGCCCCTGGGCACAGGCTGGCGAGCAGAGGAGCAGCATCTCAGCTGGGAGGCAGGCCGCCTCCCCCTGTGCCATCCAGACTTTGCAAATCACCCCAATAACTCTCTCCATCCAGGAGCCATGTCTTTACAGGGGGAAGGGAGTTTTAAATTGGTAGCTTCTGCACATAACAAGCTCAAGACCAGACAAAAGCTGTGCAACAGCCCCGTGGGAACCAGGGGTTTTATGAGCCCGTCATATTTACTATTATCCAATGAGTCATCGGCGGCGTGTTTTCATTTTGAGGCTGCTGGACAAATAGGCTCTCATTGGAGCCACTCTTAATCCATTATTTACGCCTGCTCCTTGTCCTTTCCAGCACAGCTTTGCAGACAGGAAATTCACTCTTCGTCCACCAGCCACGCTCACCAACCTCATGCACATCCTTCATTTCAAGCACAGCCCGTGGTGTTTAAAAATAGCAAACTAGGCAAACACTCTGATTATGAAATTTCTAGCTGATATTTCCCTTGCCTTTCATTAGGGAGAAAACGAGCATGAAGTGAACCCACAAGGCCAATGGGTAGAAATGAAGAGCGCTGTGTTTATGACTTCTGCTCAGAACTGCTTCTCAGGAAGCTTCTGTTGGTACTGGAACGAGTGGGACTGACAGTCTGAATCCAGCAGTTGTGCCTAAAGATGGCTTCACTAAAGCCCAGGAAGGAGGAACAAATAGCTAATTAGTAAATTGGCCTCAGGTTTGCACTTATAAGAACAAATCGCTTGTGAGTTTTCAGAATCAGACTATATGTTTTGTGCCAGGGGAAAGGAAATGTAAGGTTTATGAAATTTAAAGTGACTCATTGAATCCAAATTTGCTTTCTGCTATTGGCCACCAATGACCCGTCATCTTGGCTAAACAAGTAAACACTTTATTTTCGAAGCAGGAGGACAGCTGGTGTCTTGCTGTCCTGCTGCTGCCTGCATTGCCACTCAGAGGGCTGTGTCACTGGGACCAGGCAGAAGTCTGGAGGGGGCGACTCAGAGACCCCTCGTGAGCAGCTGTACAGGATTGGAGGGCGACTGAGTGACGGGGGGAACTGTGAGGGGTGGGCTGGTAACCAGAAAAGGATCAGGGGGCAGGGATGCAGATGGCAAGAAGGAAACACATTCTAGGTCCAACTGGATTCTCCTTGGAGCTTGAATCTGGACCAGAGCAACAAAAAGACTAAAAGTCATTGGCACTTACTTGCACCAGCAGCAGAAGCAGCAATGGCAGCCTTTTAAGATCTGTCCTTTTATCAAGTCTTCCTGTTTCTGAGACCCACATGTGACTTCATTTGTCGTTCTGGTTCCAGGCCCTCTGGGCTGGCTCTCCAGACTGCCCTTCAATTCCATGAGCTCAGCTCCATCTTTACGATAAACTCCTTGCGTTGATATTAGCCAAAGTGCTTTCTGTTACTTGTACCCAAAACTTCCTAGCAGATAAGAGCTGAAAAATGAAAGCGAGAGAGGAACACACACCAAAATCAAAGGCCCAATAGTCCTGGGGGAGGGTCAAATCAGAGAAGGAGACGCCAGCCCAGGGCCCAAGGCATGTGAAGTCAGAAGGAACACTCCAGAGACAGGTTACAGCAGGCCTGGAAGCCCAGACATCATTCTATTGGTAGCTGATACTATTGCCAACGTTTTAGACCCATGGGTGGTAAATTGTGAGTCACTCCCAGCCTTGAGTCTGAAAGGTGCCAGATGCAATGTGACAGCTCTTAATCTTCAAAGCTCTTATTCTAATTTTGACCAATGGTGGGAGGTCAGGTTAGGAAGGTAAATATGCTTTCTGCCTAGGATGATTTGAGTTCACTGGAAGACAGCAGGGCGTTGGATTTGAATTATGTATTTATTCATTAAGCAAACATTGATTGAGCTCCTATTCTCTGCCGCTATGTGCTCTGGGCACTGGGGACATTAAGGTGACTAAGTCATAGGCCCTGCTTTTGAGCTTGAGTAAGGATGGTATGCAAACAGCACTGCATGATACATGCCGAGAGACCGGAGCACATGCGCAGTTCAGAAGAGAGAGATCCTTCGAATTGAGGGGAACAGGGAAGATGATGGGAGAAGCTGACCTTGGAACTGCTCCTTGAAGGAGAGGGAAGGTCTCGCTAAGAGCGATTCCAGACACAGCGCACACACAAAATTTGGCTAGGGTATCCTCAGTGCTGCCAGGGGAAGTAGGCTGACATTAGATTGTGGAAGGCCAGGCTGGGAAGTCTGGATTTTACCTACACTCAATGAGGAGCCAGTAAGGACTTAGAGCCACAGAAGAACAAGATCAAAGCAGTGACCTGCCGAGAATCTCCTGGCAGCAACCTGAAGAGCCGATAGGAAATGGGGGAGAATCTAAGCATAGGTCAACCTGCTTGGAGAATACTGTCATGTTCCAAGCAAGCCCCTTCACCTGAGTCTAAGAGTGGAAACACAGAGGAAGACATAAAGTTCCTGACAGTGGAAAAGTCAAGAGATGTGGCATCAGAGAGCAGGCAGGTATGGAGGGAGAAGGTGACCCAAGGGGGTCCACAGGGTTTGGATCAAAATAGCTGCTCAGTTCTATTAAAAGAAGACCCATTTCCTGATCACCTGCTCTGTGCAGAGCAGGGGTTAGAGATGGGGAGGAGGTGCTGAGGCATTAGTGTAGGAGAGGAAAAGATGGAAAAGGCCCAGGTCCCGGAGGACCTGTGATTCCATGCTGAGGAGCTGGACTGCTTCTGAAAGACTGGTGATTATCACAATGTGCTCTGTGAACCTGAATCTCCCTTTAGCAGCAGCGAGGGGACACTATGCCTCTCAGCACTCCACTGCCAGCTGACCTGAATGAAGTCTTAGGGGTAAGAAGAGGGGATTGCAACCCAGAGGGAAATGTATGACTGTTATTGGAAGTGGCTATGCCTTAAACCTCTTAAGCCTTAAAAAAGTCAGTTCTTAGGTAATGTAAACCCAATCCCAAACCAAGGCCTTCATTGGGGTGGTTTCTGGCCTGGTTTCTAGACTGCCTCCATCCTCTATCCCAGGATTAATTTCATCCCAACACACTTGATAGTGCCAAGCTATATTTGTTTCAGAGCCAAAAAAACCTATCAGGGTTTAGTCCAGGTAAGACATTCATAAGAGTACACAGTCCAGTGTCCCAAATCAAGACCACATAGCATCCTTCATGAGGGGCCAGCAACCGAGTCAAAGCTGAGCTGTGCCAAGCCCAGGTGCTCCCTTCCATCATCTCCACCGTGAAGGGTCAAGGTCAGGACTATGTATCCCTTTGGCACAGTTTTCACTTCCTGTCTCCTGAGAGCAAACGCTCAGGCAAGGACAGACAGACAGATACACACACATACACATATACACTCCACATACACACAGAAACAACACCAAACACATCCCTCTGTGTTTAGCCCCTTGGTTATGTCTGACTCTTTGCAACCCCATGGACTGTAGGCCGCTAGGCTCCTCTGTGCATGGAATTCTCTAGACAAGAATACTGGAGTGGGTGTCCATTCCCTTCTCCAGAGGATCTTCCTGACCCTGGGATCGATCCCCAGTCTCCTGCATTGCAGGCAGATTTTTCACCATTTGAGCCACCAGGGAAGTCCCATACATCCCTAGAAGAAATAATAATTCACAAGTGGGGAACACAGTCTCTCCACATTTAGAGAGAATGGTTTTCTTTAACTCCATAGGGAAGCAGTTCAGTCCTTTATACTCAACAGAGTACAAAACTGAACATTTAATACCAGCTCGAAACAATCTGCAACTGGGGCTTCCAGGAGAACCCTGAGTGCATGTGTCCTTAGCTTGCAGCTGCCCCTCCCAGACTCTGTAGAAGACAGAGCTACTTAGAGTCTCTAAAGTGGTGGCCCTTCTAGCTCAGAAGGGTTTCCATGCAGTCCCCGTCGATCACTGTGTAATAGAAGATAAATATGCTGAGCCTCGGATAACATGCATAAACCAAAATGTCCAACACCCAAAGCCAGGCTGGGATTCAAGTTCAAGTCCACTTGAGCAGCCAAGTGAGCTCAACCAGTGAGCGTTTGGCCTTTCCTGTGAGGTGTTGATTGGTACATGATGAGTTGTTGAACATTGAAGGTGACCTTTGGTGGGCAAGATGTATCTAACGTGATATGGTCAGTCAGTTATGAGATTAAATGGATAGAAACATGATTCTGCCTTGCACTTGGGACTTGGTGTCTAAGTCTTTCAGATTCAGTATGTGCTCAACTCTGGGCCTTGTAACAGCTGGACCTGGCTTCCTTGATCTTGTATGAGCCAGCCCAAATGAAATGGGCAAACTTATTCAGGATTGAGCGCCAACACTACCATGATGACCCACATCAGAGACTCATATCAGACCTGTCAGCATATTTCCCTTGGCTTTTCATTGAGGAGAAATTAAAAACTGAGATCTTGAATAGAAATAGGATTCCCTCTCCCCATCTCAAAAAAAACTGTGGAAGAAAAGAGACGCAATCATTTTTATTTCATTTTCTCCTATTATGGAGACAGTGAGAGGGGAAGACTCTGTGTTCTCATAAGTTCAGTTGATTAGCAGGATGATTTGTTTCATTTCCAGGCTATAAACTCACAGGGGCCCAAATAGGTCAAGTGACTTATCCAAGGTGATACAGCCTGCAGACCTAGAGTCCTGCTGCCTGTCATGCAATAAATGATTCTTGCCTGCTTTCCACTTCCTGCATCATTACCTTGAAAACCACACACACACATAAATACATGTGAATGCTCACACACACATAGCCTCCCAGAACAAATTAGCTAGACTCTGGAGAGACTTGTCATAGCATCAGTCACAACATCATAGGTGGGAATTTCTTAAAAGGTTGTTAGCAAACTCATGAATTCTATAATGACTGCTCAATAATTCCCAGGGCTAAGGTGAGTCCTAAAACACACATTTTTCACTTGAAGAAGACTGAATTAAAACCATGTGTATGGTGCCGTTGACAAGCACTGCCCTTTTTCCTGAGAACATTTGCACTATGAAGAACCCATGGAGAGGGAAGACCAAGGTTCCCTGGGGAAGCAGACCTGGGGAAAACATCTGAATCAGGTGCTTAAAGGGTGAATGCAATCTCCAGTTCAGCACTAAGCCCCCACCATCCCCGGGACCACCACCATGGTTCTAGGTGGTCAGTACGAAGTTCTGAGTATCCATTGTGTGCAGGGCTCAGTCTTGCATAGTAAGAGAGGAAACAAAACGAGAAACATGCTGCCCGGATGCAACAAACTCTGGTTTTAATTGGGAGACACTGTCTCTGTTCTGGGAAACCTCCCAGGGAAGCTGGGAGGGTCCCTGCCCTTGGGAAGCTCTCAAATTCTTTGAAGACATATAAACTTCTGGAGCTCTTGGTTGGGTACAGAAGACAAGGACTGTGCCCTTGGGAAAGACCAACCCATGTGTAGGATGGAGGGAAGGGGAAAAGACTGAGTTTGTGCTTGGGAAACCTCCAGACCAGTGGGGAGGATAGAGTTCCTGCTGTGATCAGGGAGGGACCTTTGGTCTCAGGGGGAGTCCCCACCCTAACAGGGAGTTTCATCCCGGTTTGGTACCCACACATTGTGTACATCTACAGTCCCTTGGACTGCAAGGAGATCCAACCAGTCCATCCTAAAGGAGATCAGTCCTGGGTGTTCATTGGAAGGACTGATGCTGAAGCTGAAACTCCAATACTTTGGCCGCCTCAAGTGAAGAGTTGACTCATTGGAGAAGACCCTGATGCTGGGAGGGATTGGGGGCAGGAGGAGAAGGGGACGACAGAGGATGAGATGGCTGGATGGCATCACCGATTCGATGGGCATGAGTTTGAGTAGACTCCGGGAGTTGGTGATGGACAGGGAGGCCTGGCGTGCTGCGATTCATGGGGTCACAAAGAGTTGGACATGACTGAGCGACAGAACTGAACTGAACCTTGTAGCATCTTGCCTGGAATAATCTCTTCTATGGCTGGCTATGACTATTAATATTTCTCTTAAAAGTTCATAACCCAGCTTGGAACACCACATTTAGCCTACATATCTCCATCTGCATTTGGCACCTGATTTACCCTATGAAGACTTCATTTACCTGTCTGTGAAGAGGCCAGTCCCAGGATGGCCAGATGCTGAGGCCTCATTCACAGACACTCCACAAGCTCTTTCATCCAGAGCAAGTGGCCCAGGTGCCTGGTGAGTCCAAGAGATGTCGGGCCATGGTGAATTTCTCACCAGTAATAGGGAAAATGGCCATCCAAACCAAGCTTCAGAAAGCCCAGAGCAGACAAGGGGAGAAGTCAAGGGGATGATTGAAATCCACTTCTGCTTCTTCACAATTTTCTCTTATGTGACTCTTGCTTCCCATCAGCCTTGGGACCAGTGGTGACTTGAGCGAGAATCACAGAAGCTTCTGGATTTGAGCTCCACCTCGTTCCCTTCCTGGGCCCCAGGTCCCAGGTCCTGCCTTCGCCATAGTCCCAGGGGCCTGTTAACTACACATGACATGAGAGAGGCATGGGGATGGAGCGGGAACTAGCTCTGCCCCTCTGTCTCTCCAGCTCACGGCTCCTCCCAGCTCCCCTGTCGTTGCACCCACAGGCAGAATTGCACACACAACAGAATGCACCTCTTTCCACAATCCTTGACTCGTTGCTTCTACTGAGCACAGTCATTTCCAGGGCCCATGCTCAGCTTCCCTGTCCACTTTCCCTAGGAACTTAGGACAAGGACCTCAAGGGTGATACCAAAAGCCCTTTGAGAAATGCACTCACTGGCCAGTGTCAAACCTGAACTCAGCACCCACCCAGGGTCTTAAGGACTTGACTTTCTCCTATTTCAAGTTGAAGTCCCAACCTTCAAGGGACCTGGTAACCTCCTCCTGAACCTGAGGACATAGTGGAAATTTTCCCTTTTGTTTGAAAGTCTCGGTTCCAGTGCAGACACAACAGCTCCCATGTTCCATCATTTCTGAGTGGTGGTTTCCTGATTAGACCCCACATCATGACTACACTACTTTATTTACTTTATTAAGAAATTTACTTTATTAAGAACTACTACCTGGGGAAAAAATCAATAAACAATTCAATAAGTCAGGCAATGTAGTCTAATCATCATGAGTTAAGGTTCATTTGGGGAAGAAAGCTCTTCTAACTTGTTGACTAATCTAAATTCTGAAATAGTTTTAAATAAATACTGATGTGTAGTGCACGGACAAATCCTAACCATCTCTGCTACCACAATGCACCAGGGTCTTCCTGGGCCAGCTCCCACTGTGAGCATACAGTTGCATGTTGCTCTTTCAGACTCAAATGCACAGCGGTCACTGATTTGAACTGTGCTTTCCGAGTAGAGGGAGCAGGTTGAAGGTCTCTGGGATTTCAGAAAGATGGAAGAGAAGATGAAAAGACTGAACTTGGAGTCGGAGGAGGTGATGTCAAACTATGCAACTCCAAGGAAGGCATTTAATCTCTCAGTTTCTTCTTTGATAAAAAGAGGGAAATGACAATTCTATTTTGGATGACTCTAAGGTTTGTGAAAAGAGACAGAAAAAAATCAAATCAAAAGAGACATCAGATGGAGCATAGCCAATCTTTCTCCTCCTGACAAAGTGTCTGTGATCATTGAAGTGATACATTCTGGGGAAGAAGGAGGAGGAATGGAAAAAGAGAGAAAGAGAAATCAGAGGAGGTCTACTTCTACCAACACTGAAAATATGAAGGAAGGAAAGGAGGGAGGGTGAGTGGAGTTAGCAAACCAGAAATTCTGAGGAATTCCTGCAAAAGGGTAACCAGAAAGAACTGAACTGACTGAACTGACAGAGGAACAAGTGCAGAGAAAAATCGTCCAACACACAAGGAGTCTCTCAAGAAACAGAGATTCTTACGTGCAAATGTGAAGAGACAACCAAGAACCACTGAACATCTGAGGAAAACTCATGCTGTAAAAGAGAGGCCCTGACCTCACCAAGAGGGAGTAACTTCCAGAGAGGAAACAGAAGACAAATTTAGAATAAGAATTAACATGTTCAGAAGGAGTCAAGATGATGACACTCACATCCAGAGTAAAAAGTTGCAGTGAAAAGCAGCAATTCTTGGACATGGAAAATATGACTATAAAAATTAAGATCATAATCAATAGACTGAACAAAAGAATGAACATAGAGAATTGCAAATAAATAAGTTGAATGGTAGGGTTGGAGAAGTCTCCCAGACCCACAGGGGGACGGTCAGAGACAACTGGAGGCAGAGGGGTCTGTGGAGAGGGGAGTTATATCAATGCTGGTGGGATCTTAAAGTTTTGTGTGGGGGCAGAGGCAGCCTGGCATTACAGAAATGATTCTTTCATCGTCACACCAACACTTCTTGTGAGCAATCAAGCCCTTTTCTGTGTGAAATTATGCAAGCATAGCCTTCAGCCTAGTCCAAGTCAAAAAAAATTGTATGTTCAGAATCAATGAGATCTGAGGTAGCCACATCTGAGTGCAAAGAGCTCTCCAAGGACACACACACACACACACACACACACACACACACACACACACTTAGCCAAATTCCCTGAGCTTGCTGGTGGAAGGCCCTCCTCCTAGGGATCCTAGAGCCCAATGCTCTCTTTGCACAGATGAGAAAACCAAGGTTCAGAGGGGCAGAGCTAGTTCCCTCTCCATCCCCCTACCTCAGTCTGTCTTTTCCAAAGTCTCCTTGATGCCTGAGTTCATGGGCTGTGTGTGTGCCTCTCCCTGAAGTCTGCCCTCCTCCACCTCTCCTTCCCTTTGGATTGGGGCAAGCCCTGGGGCCTCGGGCAGCAGTCCAACCAAGTCAGCAGCTCTGGGAAGGAGGACATACCATGAGGAGGAGTCCCGAGAGCTGCCTTTACGTTGGTTTTGGCAAAAAGAAGGAGGCCAGCTGCTCCTGTCTCTGCCATGTATCAGCTCCCTGCATCGGGCCCAGACAAGGGCTCTGCTTGTCTGTCAGGTGGCGTTTGGACCCAGCTGGTTCTTATTGCCCCGACCTTGACTTCTCCAGTGGGTACACTTGCCCTTCAGTGTTTAGTCTCCCTAGGGCATCATCCAAGCCCACTGTCTGCTCCTCCCTTCTGTGGGTTCTTCCGAAGAAAAAGGAATCTAAAACTGATAAACTCCTCCTATGTACCAGACCCTTTGTGGCCACTTGACATACTTCTTTTATTTGCTTCTTCTTTATATTGTGGTAAAATATATATAACAAAAATTACCATCCTAGCCATATTTAAATGCACATTTCACTGGTATTAAATACATTCACTGTTAAGCAACCATCACCACCATCCATCCCCATAACTCTTCACCTTGTAAAATTGATCCACTAGACCCATGAAACAATAACTCCCCATTCTCTACTCACCTCTGGCCCTGGCAGCCACTGTTACACTTTCTGTCTTTTTAAACTGTTTTACGTACCTCATGCAAGTGGAATCAATCATACAGTATTTGTCTTTTTTATGATCTGCTTATTTCACTTAGCATAATGTCCTCAAGGTTCATCCATACTACAGCATGTGCCAGAATTTCCTTCCTTTTAAAAGCTGGATGATATTCTATTGCACATTTTGTTTACCCACTCATCTGCCTTGAACATAGGTTGTTTATACCCTTTACCTATTGTGGTAATGCTACTATGAACATGGGTGTGCAAATATTTCTCTGAGATTTTTTCAATTCCTTTGGGCATGTACCTAGAGGTAGAATTCCTTGATCACACGATAATTTTATTTTTAATTTTTTGAGGAACCGCCATACTGTTTTTCATAGTGGTTATTTCATTTTACAATCCCAGCGATAATGCACAAGGGTTTCCTTTTCTCTTCATCCTCACCGACACTGTCTGGAATACAGGAGACACGTGTTTGATCCCTGGGTCAGGAAGATTCCCTGGAGAAGGGAATGGCAACCCACTCCAGTATTCTTGCCTGGCAAATTCCATGGACAGAGGAGCCTGGCAGGCTAGAGTCCATGGGGTGACAAAGAGTTGGGCACAACTGAGTGAGTAACACTTCACCAACACTTATTTTCTGGTCTTCAATCATATTCAGAGCAACCATGTGATACAAGTATCCGTCCTCACTTTTATGAATGAGAGAAAGAGTTCAGAGAGGTTAAGTAACCAGCAAAAGGCGACACAGCCAACAGATGTGGAAGCCCATGGATTAAACCCATGCCTCTCTGACTTTTTGTTCCTCCCGTCCTCAGGCCAAGAGTCTTCCAGTGAACTTTTGGGTCTCATAAGACTTCTGGGAAAGGGCATTTGAACTGCAGTGACAAGTCACCGACTCAATGGAAATGAGTTTGGGTGAACTCCGGGAGTTGGTGATGGACAGGGAGGCCAGGCATGCGGCAGTCCATGGGGTTGCAAAGAGTCAGACACGACTGAGCGACTGAACTGAACTGAACTGACAAGTCATATAAGCAAGGGACTTGAATTACCTAATTCCAGGTAACAGGTAAGTAATGGCTAAGTGGGGGCCTTGCCATGAGATTCCAAGTCCTATGATCAGGGAATCTTCATTGAGGTGGCAGACTCAGTTCATTCCTACAGGGCAGGCAGGAAGAATTTGGAGAGTCAAAGAAGAGGAAGGAAAACTATTCCATGATTAGCAAGCAAGATTTTAAGTCACTTTAAAAAGTAAAAGACAGTGACTCCATCTGTCTTTAAAGAGGCCAGGGGTATAGAATAATTTAAATCAAGGAAAGAATACATCATGGTCTGGATCCCTTTACTGATGGAGTCTGGTGGTGTGGCAGGAGCCACGTGGACAATCTGATCATAGTAAAGGGAAGCTAACATGTGAGACTCTCTGCTGGTTCCTGCCCATGTTTTTCATTTACAGAAACAGGCCAGTCCAAGTAGAGGCTGGAGGGCCAAACACAGCTCTTTGTAATAAAGGGAAGGAATCCTGAGCTTCTGAGGGCAGCCCAAGAGAGAGGAGTGAAAGGGGAAAGAGAACAAAGAGAGAGATGTGGGGAGGTCCCACAGGAGTGCGGAGCCAGGAACCCAGGGGCAGATGGAGGGCCTGGGGGAGGAGACAGTGGAAGGAGCAGCCCTTGGACCTTCAGGGCAGCCGTGAGTGACGTCCATACTGAAGTTCCCTTTGCTATGATGTGACACAAATGGGACTTCCCTGGTGGTCTGGTGGTTAAGACTCCAAGTTTCCACTGCAGGGGGCACAGGTTCGATCCCTGGTCAGGGAACTAAGATCCCTCGTGATGCACGGAACAGCAAAAAAAAACCCAAAAAAAACAGAAAAATCCCACAAACAAAAATAAACATCCCATGACCCACAATGGAGCAGACACCAGTCTAAAGCTGGGTGCTGTAGGGAGGATTCCAGGTAGAAGGAGCCACACAATGGGGTCTCCATTATTCATGAAATGAAATGGGGACCTGCAGCAGTTTTAATGAAAAAGCAAAAGGAGACCCCATACATGGGAAATTTTTGTTGCTGTTCAATCACTAAGTCGTGTCAGCCTCTTTGCGACCTCATGGACTGCAGCACACCAGGCTTCCCTGTCCTTCACTCCTGGAGTTTGCTCAAACTCATGTCTATTGATTGAGTGATGGGAAAGTTTGGGGACAGTCAAATGGCTCACATACAGTTTACAAAAGCAGAGAGAATAGTGGAGACGTAGTGTATGAATGAAGTTGATGGCTTCCATTCGCAGGGAGAAGCTTGATCCTCATCCAGCCATGCGGGCTATTTTCAATTCATTTTATTCAGTAGGTCTGCGGCACCATTCCTGTGGCCTGGCAGCAGTGACAAGTCGCCTTTTAATAGCAACCGAAGCTTGCACACTGACAGAGCTGTCTGTCAGCACTGTTCTGAGCACTTCAAGTGTCAAGTCACTTAATCCTCACCACCACCCAATGACTCTGCTTGTCCCCATTGTGCAGATGAAGAAACTGAGGCACAGAAAGATTGAGTTATCTGCTGAGGTTATGTAATAAGGGGCATGGTTTTGAGATTCCACCCTTGACAGTCTGGCTCCAGAGTCTCACTCTTAATCGCGTCATTATACTGCTTCTCTTTGGCTCTCCAGTCCCAGTCGCTGCCTTCTTTCCTTTGCTACTATTGAACAGATAGAGGGACTATTGAATACTTGGAGAGTAATAGCAGAAAACCCACATACTCTCATGCTTCATTAAGATCTAAATTTGCCATCAATCCAAAGGATAATATCAGGATCAATAACTGGAAGAAATGAGGAAAAAGATTCCAGCTCAGTAGAAGGAAGGAAGCCTGCCAGGATGATGAGCCATCTAAATGCACACATGGTCTTGAGAGGTAGTGAGCTTCCTGTCGTCAGAGGGATGCAGGCAAGACTTCCCAACAGTTTGACGTGGATGCATAGTCAGCTATGAGAGCTGTTAAGGTTCTCTCCAACTGGAGATTCCATGACTCCAGGAAATTTTCCTGATCTAGAAGAAATCATTCAAAAGAATAAGACACCAGGGATCATAAGAATCCACAGGCTTTGGGTTACCCCAAGTCTATTATATTGGCCATTCCTGAAATCTCCTTCCTCAAATCTCCTTCCTCTCCCTTAGTCCACTTGGTGAACTTCTACCTATCCTTTACAGCCTAACTTGAAGGACACCTCCTTCAAGAAGCCTTCCCTCCTCACTCCATTCCTACCAGGCACCAGGGTCACCCGGGCCCTCCCCACTCTCTGCTTCTCTCAGCTACCTGTCTTGCTTCTCCAATTACATCTTTCTGACTACATGTCAGTCCCTGCCGCTAGACGGTGAGCTCCCAAGGGTGGAAACCAAGCCCTATCTACGTCTCTAAATCCACAGCTCTTAGCATGGGGAAGGTGGTCAGTGAGATCAACTCAATTCAGCAAATACGTCTTTATATCACCAGTCTATTCTGTTTCTCTCTGGTCATTTGTGTTTACAGACAAGGCCCCTTGAATGCCAAGCATCACTTCTTCTCTCCTGCTGTCTGACCTGTGCACATTCTGTAAATGATTTATGAACGGACAATGTCAGAGGCTCTCTTGGTTTATTTCTTCTGGGTCCACATGAGGTGACATGGCCACATTTCCAATGGCAGAGCCCCTCGACATTCTACAGCCCGGAGGCCCACGAGCACACCTTACTCACCTCACACCCGTGTGGACACTTGGATGCAGATTCCCCCATTAATGGAGGTCTTGCTGGGGGGCTGTGGAATGCAGGCTTCAGCAGTCAGAGGGCTGCCGCACCAAGATCTCACCTCCTCCCCTGAGGACCACATCCGGTGACATTACAGTGGAGAAACATGCATTAAAGGTTTACCATAAACACCCGAAGCTGTCCTCCTTTGAAGGCTTGCTGGCCGGGCTGTCCCTTAGTTGGCATCTGGGAACTGGGGTTTTGGAGGGTCCCCTCCATTCTCTGATGAGAGTGGCTCACTCTACCTACACTGTCCAAACATTATGCTTCATGCTGAGCTCCTGCCTTCCTCCTGGGAGTCGGGAACTGTGGTGCAGGGCAGACAGAGGTGCCTGGATGGCCAGCCCTCGCCCCGCACCCACCCAACAAAAGCCCTGGATTCTGAGTCTCTAATGAGCCCCCCTGGCTGTGAACAGGTCGTACGTGTTGCCACTATTTGCTGCTGGAAGAATGAGTGTGTCCTATACGACTCCACCAGGTGAGGGGTCTTGGACGCTTGTGCCCAAGAGGTTTATTTGTTTATTATCACTGTAGTAAACAAACCATTGCTTCAAGGACCGCTCTACGGAGTCCTGGGAGTCCTTCCAGTGGATCATCAAACATGGGGATCTCCAGCACAGTGTGTGAAGGTTCACTTTGGCGTCAGAGTTCTGTGAGTGTTGGGGACGCTCGCCCTCTGACCACAGCCGCTTCGGCCTCTTTCCTTCCAAGATTGCTGATCCCCAGGGCATACCCTAGCTAGTATCCTGACTGCTAAACTCTGGCTTGAAGCTTGGTTTCCTGGGAGTGAAGAAGGAATTCATAGGGCCTGGACTCCATCTCAGGCCTGTCCGTGCTGGTCGTGCTCGGCCACCTCTCCAGTGGACTCTGAACTCTCTGCTTAGTGCCTGTGGGGACGACAATGGAAGGATAAGACCCCCTCCGGACAGGGGAATCTTGAAGATCATATCCAGGTTACTCATCACCTAAGAGAAAACAGACACTAATCACCCCTGCCTCTGGACACTATCTATCAGAATGTAAGCACAGGCTTATCGGTTATTAACTATTTGGAATGTAACTGCGGGCTTATTGATTATTGACTGTTTGGACACGTACACATGGGGTAGGTGGTGGGTTTGGACACGTACACATGGGGTAGGTGGTGGGTTTGGACACGTACACATGGGGTATAAAAGATTTTCACAAATGCTGGACGGGGTCCTTGGCTAAGAGGAGACTCTGCCTTGGGCCCGCCGGCGTAATAAACTGCACTCCACTATCTGCATTGTCCTTCTGAGTGAGTCTGTTTCCCGGAAAGCGTGGCTATAACAGGATCCCCATCTTCAGCAGATGCAAATGCAGCATTTCAGGGCCGACAAGTCACTGGGCATTTTATTGTATGTTAATTTCATACAATATGTATGTTAAGTTCATGTATGTAACTTGTCCAAGGTCACACAGCCAGTTAGAACTGAGATGGATCCCGGGCAGGATGTTTCTGAAGTCTGCAGCCTCTCCCGAACCAAGCTGCTTTTCACCCATGGCTCTGAATGTCCAGGATTCTTCCAGACTTTAGGACCAGTAAGCAAGCCCTCTCCCACCAAGTTATTTGCAGAGGCATCTGGGAACCAGATCTGGGCAGCGCTGAGTGGGGGACAATTCCCGTCCCAGGAAAGGAGGCAGAATGCTGTCTCCCTGAAGGACTCGGACGAGAGGATGAGTAAAGAGAACTCCTGTACGCGGGACACTGGAATGCTCACACGCACACACACACACACACACCGCCCCCCACACCCCCAGCACACCTGCGCCCTTTGGCCAGACCTTGGCCTTCCTGGGTCTCAGAGCCCAGCCCTGGAGTCTGCGCAGAGGACACGAGTCCCGCGGGCCTCTGCAGCCATCGCGGCAGCCACAGGAGCGGCCCAGAGAGTGACGGCGCTGAGAGGAACTTGGCGTCAGGCAGCCGAGGGGCTGCCACTCCGCACAGGCAGCCAGCCCAGCTGTCGGCTCCAGAGAAGATGGGGCTGCTGGGAGACGTGACAGACGGAGTCCCGGGGAGCTCGTGAACCCCATCTGTCCACGGCGGGTGGGGGAGAGCCGCCCCCCAGTGAGGCGCGGGTTACACTGCTAACCCTTCTAGAGTCACACAGGGGCCCTGTTGTCAAGCTCTGTTCCGCAGGATTGCCACAGGGTGCCACAGGCCTCTCTCCTACGCCCTGTCCAGGCAGCAGCTCCATTTCTGCGCTCCATGTTACCACCTACGGGCCTGCCGATGGAGGGTGGGGTGGGCGTGGATTTCTCAAGTTCCCAGTGGAACAGCCCAAGGGGCCAGGAGCTGTCCCAGGTTTGGACAGGCTTTCACTCCCGGAGTCTTCCCTGCTGGGACCTCCTGCCTCCAGGTCTCTGTCCCCACTCCACAATGAGTCAACAGGAACACCAGAACTAGCCCCTTTACCCTGTTTCATGAAATACCTAAGTAAATAAGCAAATAAATATATAAATAAGCAAATGTGTTTGCCCAGTTAGTCACATACACAACTAAAGTTAATGAAGACTGTGGCGGGCCCAGGGGTTGGGGGAGGGAGTCCCATATCACAGGCCTTACTGTCAGCAACTTGAAAAGCTCTCCTCCCTTTCCTGTCCCCTTGGGTCCCAAAATTCACATGCAAGTGTAAGGGATCCAGAAAAGCATAGACAATCCTTCAAAAGAAGGAACAAATTGAAGAACTTACTTGCCGGGTTTCAAAACTTATCACAGGGTGAAGGAAATAGGGAGATATGGGTCAAAGAGCAAATTTACAGTTATAAGATGAACAAATTCTGGGGATCTAATGCCCACCCCTATGACTATAGATAACAATACTGTGTTATATAAATGAAAGTTGCTGAAAGATTACACCTCAAATATTTTTACACATTCACACACAATGGTAATGGTGTGAGGTGATGGAGGTGTTAACTAAGCTTATTCTGGTAATCATTTTGCAATATATATGTGTATCAAGTCATCACATTGAACACCTTAAACTTACACAAAATTATATGTCAATTGTATACAAATAAAGCTGGAGACAAGGTTGTTTATAATTTTTTTTAAAACTTACTACAGGAGAATGAAATGGTAACCCACTCCAGTATTCTTGCCTGGAAAATCCCATGGACAGAGGAGCCTGGTAGGCTACAGTCCATGGGGTCGCAAAGAGTCAGACACGACTGAGTGACTTCATTTTTTTTTCATTTTTGTGTGGTGGGCCCTGGAGGAAAAAGCCCCTGGAGGGGGGCTCACTTAACCTTGAAATAGGATACAGTTTCTTAGACATGGGACTTCCCTGGTGGCTCAGCGGTGAAGAATCCGCCTGCAATGCAGGAGACCTGGGTCTGATCCCTGGGTAGGGAAGAGCCTCTGTAGAATTACCCACTTCAGTATTCTGGCTTGGAGAATTCCATGGGGTTGCAAAGAGGTGGACACAACTGAGCGACTTTCACTTTCACTTTCTTAGATGTGACACCTAAATCACAAACAACAACAACAAAAAAACAGATAAAGTGGACTTCTTCAAAATTAAAAGCTTTGTTTGTGTCAAAGGGCACTATTAAAAATGAAAAGACAATCCAGAGAAGAGGAAGAAATATTTGCAAATTATATATCTGACAAGGATTTACTCCTCAGAATATACAAAGAACTCTCATAATTCAGCAATAAAAGACAGCCCAATTAAAAAATGTACTAAGAATACAAGGAGACACTTCTCTAGAGAAGATATGCAAATGACCATTAAGCATATGAAAAGATGCTCAATATTATTAGTCATTAGGGAAATGCAAATTAAAACCACAATACCACCTCACACCCATTAGGATGGCAATTTTCACAAAAATGGACAGTGCTGACAAGGATGTGGAGAAGTTGGACCCTTACACATTGTTGGTGGGAATCTAAAAAAGTCTGGCACTTCTTCAAAATGTTAAATACGGAGCTGCCACATTTAATATTTCTTCATAAGCAGGAATGTTCTCGGGATTAACAGCTAGGGATGTGATTGGGATGAAGCAGAAGTCAGGAGAAGAAATGAAGCTGGGATGCAGGCCAATGGCAGGCCCTTGGCTGACTTCATGTGGAGCTCTGGATCCAAAATGGCCCATCAGAGCTGTCCTTCATTGGACTGAAATAACCGATCCTTGTCCTTCCTCATGGGTCAGTCATCAGCTGGGGCGCCCCCCCTACCACCACCAGAAGGGCGCGAACATGTGCAAGGCAGCCCTCTGCAGCTAAGATGGACCCCAGAGGTGGCCTATTGACCACCCTCCCAGCAGCCTAGGCAAGACCTAAGGTGTCTGGATGGTGCAACTATCTGTCCATCTTGCTGGTACCAAGGTATCTGTTGTTGTGGAGCAGAAGCACCCAAGACCCAGTGGAAGGGTGTGGGGTTGGGGAGGTGGGGTGAGGGTCGGAAAGGTACCAGCAGTCAGTAAACAAGATCACAGCGATGTCAGATGCCGGGACCTGCCCTGCGGAGGCCGTGCCTGGGCAAAGGGATGGGGCAAGATGCTGATGGTCTCTGAGAGGCTTGGGGGCCTCTGCCGTGAGCTGGTCAGCTAATGTGAGCTTGGCACCTAAGTAAGGCTAGTGAGAGTTCTGCTGACCCCTGGGCTGGAGCTCCAGGGGTCACGGCGCTGGGCACTCAGTGACCCCCAGTTCTGCAGTAAGGCAGCCAGGCGTGCTGTTTGCGTGTGGGGGGAGAGGTGGGTGGGTCCTGCCTCTTTGGATGCACGTGGTTAATCCATCCAGGGGAGGCTCTGAGCTACTTCCTGAATAAAGAACCCTTGGACAGTCAGGTATCTAAAGGCGAGGTATGTGAGTAACATGGTTCCAGAGACACTACAGAGGCTCGTCTCCCAGGGAATGCTGGCAGAGCAATGAGTCACCCTGAGCACGGCAGAGGGAAACAAACGCTCGGGCTGCAGCCCCCTGATCAGGCCTTTGATTAGCTGTGTGATTGTGGGCAAGTTCCTTGACTTATCTGGTCTTAGTCTCCCCCACAGTTAAATGAGAAGGAAGGAACTTCCCTGGTAGTCCAGTGGTGAAGAATCCGCCTGCCAGTGTAGGGGACATGGGTTCGATCCCTGGTCTGGGAAGATCCCACATGCTGTAGAGAATCCAAGCCCATACGCCGTAACTATTGAAGTCCATGTGCCCTAGAGTCCATGCTCTGCAACGAGAGAAGCCACCACAATGAGAAGCACCACAAACAACACACCTAACGAGCAGCCCCTGTTCTCCACAGCTAGAAAAAGCCTGCACACAATGAAGATGCAGCATGGCCAAAATAAACAAGTAAATAAATGTTTTAAAACTTTTAAATGAGAGGGAAAACTTAGATAGCCTCACAGGTACATCCAGTGCTAATCCACAGGTTCATCCACCCAGCAGGGAGCTAGTCAGGGTGGGAAAGGTTCTGAGGCTTGTGCTCCCCTCCACCCAGAGGCCCCCAAAGGCAAACCAGGGCCGCCCAGGATGCTCACCACGTCTGAGCCCACCACACCCGGCTGCTCCCACTCTCTCGGGCTCGAGCTGCAAATTGGTTCCCATGATGAACACAAGCTGCCCAAATCACTCCGAGGATGGCTCGAGAAAAAGCAATTAAATGCTTTCTTAATTGTAGGATGGCAAGAGGTTAATGAGTTACTATAAAAACCAGTCCCTGCCATCTGGTGGCTGTCACCAAAGCCCACATGCAGGGAGCGATCCCAATTTGTAAGACAGGATGACGGGATCACTCCAAGTCAGGAGAAGGGGTGGGACTCGAGAGCCAAGTGAGGCTGGGGGCCCAGAGCTGCAGAGCCCAGCACGGCCCAGCCAGCCTCCAGACGTCCCCAGGCTGCGTGGAGCTTCAAAACTGAGTTGGAGGGAAATCAGATGGGGAGCCAAAATCTCTCATCAGATCCAACACTGGTCGTCTCTGGGATTCAGCTCTAGTGAGGGACGACTGACAGCCACTTGCTCAGTGCTAGTCAGGAGGAGAGGAGCTAAAAGCGACAGATGAGAGAGAAGCCCGCCAAGGCGGAGGGAGGGACAGACAGAGGCAAGGACACAGACCCTGCAAAGACAAAGAGATGCAAACCAGCCTAGACAGACGGAGAGACAAAAGAGAAAGGATGAGCTCTGAAATGCCAGGAACTGGAAAACGACAGTGACATAGACAGGCTGGGAATGTGAGAAGCCGATGAAAGGGCAGGTCATTTTTTAGAATCAGAAACGGGAAAGAACCTTTGAGGGATCTGCTTTGTTCTGGGCAAATGTGTTCTCTCCGATATTCTGCATCTCCCAGGCTTCAAGGAGAATGCCTTCTCCCTTCGAGGATGTGAAGAGCAGGCATTCAGCAGAGCCAGCCTCAGGTCTGTGCCACACCACCAACCACACACACACACACTCAGATATACACAGATACACACCTAGGCACAGCCAGTTCTCACCAGTCAGGAGCCACCTCTCCTTGTGTGGAGGAGGTCATGGGTCTCAGGCTGTCTCTCCCCTTAGCCCTGGTTCCAAGGCCCCATCTGCAGCCCCAAGCTTGGCAGAGGCAGATCTGATTTTCTGGTACAAAGAAGAAGAAAATCAGAAAGTTCACATATCCCAAGGGCTGAAAAGCCTGTGATTTCCATGAGACTAAACTCACTACTAGCCCTCTATGTCATCTTCTAGAAATTGGCTGAGAAATACAGAAGTCCCTCCTCACCTGTTCCTTCAGGTCAGACTGTTTTTCCAGGGGGATTCCCTGGTGGCTCAGCCGTAAAGAACCTGTCTGCACTGCAGGAGATGCAGGAGATGCAGTTTCAACCTCTGGGTCAGGAAGATGCTCTGGAGGAGGGCATGGCAAACCCCTCCAATATTCTGAAGAATGCCATGGACAGAGGAGCCTGGTGGGCTACTGTCCATGGGGTCACAGAGAGTTGGACATGACTGAAGCGTGCATGCACACATGCGTTCTTCCAGGATGAGACCTCGAGACGGGCACTTCCCAGGATTTTGGAAGATTCCCCTCCCAGAGCAGGCTCTAACTGGCCACACCAACAAAACAGCAACCAGCTTGCAGTGAGAGGATGGGAACTCCTCTTCTGGGTGTCACCCACTCCACCATCACTGCTTCCCAAATTTGAGGACCATGACAGCTTGCTCCTGAAAGTCAAGATCTCAGCTTAAACAAAAAACACCTATGGCTCAAAGTAAAAACAAACAAACAATTAGGGATGTAGAGCTGGAAGATTCCAGTATCTTCATTTTTCATGTTATCTTGAGTCCTTACTTTCCCTTCTCCTCTCTCCCATTCCATGGCCATGTGGCTGACCCATTTTCCTGAAGACTCTGTACCTGATGAACTAGAAACACAGGAAAAGTCTTGTTGATCCATCCATCTTGTGTGTGCATGTGTGAGTGATAAGTCGCCTCAGTTGTGCCTAACTCTTTGCAACTGCATGTACCACAGCGCCAAGCTCCCCTGTTCGTGGGATTTTCCAGGCAAGAATACTGGAGTAGGTTGCCATGCCCTCCTGCAGGGCATCTTCCCGATCCAGGGATTGAACTCACATCTCTCACATCTGCATTGGCAGGAGGGTTCTTTACTACTAGCACCACATGGGAAGCTCCCATCCATCCTACTACAGGTTAGAAATCACCCTAAAATCTCTAGGAAAATTTAGGGAAGGGATTGCTGATGTTTCAGGGTAAAATTAAAGTTTGAAATTCCTTGTCTATACTTGGTGCCCAACTAGCACAAGAGTTGACCTTAATTGTCTCTTTTACTTCCAGCAGTATACCCAAATCCCAAGGCTGCCTCTAGCTGGCCCCACCTAGCCAGCTGGTGGGTCCCTTGAGGACTCATGGCACCTCTAAGTCTCCCAGCTGCGATCTGCCAGGTCTATGAAAAGCTCCCCTGATTCTGGTCTGGGCAGCAGCCAGGGTCCAGCAGCTGCAGGCCGCAGTGCCATTGGGTGACACCCAGGAGCCAGCAGGGCATCAGCAGTGGTTCGGAGGAGTGAGTTTGCCTGTGGTTCTTCCTTCTGTCCCTGTGCCTTTGGAAGGTCCCAGTATTTCTCTTCCTGGTGATTCTGTGAACTGTTCAATTGCTTTTCTGCTTCCAAAGAAAAAGAGCAGATAGGCACACACATGGGAGAGAAACACAGACACAAAGCTAGTGACACAGAGAAAATGGAAACACTCTAATCCTTGGAACTGTCATTAAGCCATGGGCACTGGTCTCTGTTCCCCTTTGACTTCCTTAGGCCGAGTCTTCCATACCCAGTCACACTCCTGGGGGGCCCATGAGTTCAGAGCCCCAGCGTTATCCCGTGGCTTCAAACTTCACCTCTCAAGCTGGAAGAATTACCCAGTTCCTGCTCATTATTAGTCACTCTCTTTCTGCTCACAGCCCACACCTTCTCTGACACAGAGGAAAATATACACACGTGCACACACCCCACACCTGCCCCACTCACAACGACTGTGGCTCGAGTTCCACTCTGTGTTTTCCAAAAGCTATTGCTGGAAGGAAACACCTTCTGTTCCTCGGTTCTTGGTCTGCGCGTGTTCAGTCTCCTCAGGACTGCAGGGCCGTGGGCAGGAGAACCGGAAGTGAGCACAGATCAGCGTTTCCAGTCCAAGCTGTTATACAGAGAAAAATCAAATGCCATCGATGTCTACTCCGTTATTTTAAACAGTGGGAAAATCAGCACCCCAAACTTGGACCCAAAGGTTTTTCTTTAACGTATTTCTCATTGGGGGTAATTTTCACTCAAGTATGACATGGACACAGCCAAGGAACACCCCCAAGATATTGGAGGCCCCTCAGTTCCTTTTGAACCACCACCCCATCTTCTTCTTGGGTGCTGCTTTGTTAAGGAGGGTAATTCAACATCATTTTGAATGAATGCATGATTGAGAGGAAAGAGTTCAGGATTGAGGATGGATAGTGAACATGTCAGAGAATTTTAAGAAGCTCAGCCCTGTGAGAAAACAAACCACCAAAGGATAACTGGAAAGCAGAGTAATGCACAAGCAAATGCAAGACCGAGGAAACATTTTGTGCTTACTCAGAATGTCAGGGCACTCAGAGGAAAGGGCAGATTATTGCTGGAAGGGGATGTCAAAATATGTGTGTCCCCCAGGTCTGAGTGCCGTGGTGACTCGCTCTGGGCAGCTGCCACCCCCTCCCTCACAACAGTGCCCCAAACCGCCAATCACGACGGCCCCATCCATCTGAAAGCCTGTCAGCTGTCCTGCGCTGGCTGCCGCCTACAAGGCTGTCACCCTGCGAGTCTCTGCGGCAGCAGCTGAGAACATGGGCTCTGAGGGAGAAGGCTTGTGGTTTGAGTTCTGGCTTCGCTGCTTGCTGGCACTGCTCACCTTCTCTGGGTTCCAGTGTGAAATGAGAAGCATAACAGTGTCTTTGAGTGGATTAGATAAATTGATCCATATGAAGGTGTATTGGTCCAGGTTCAGCCAAGAAATAAAACCAGCAGGAGATACAATACTAAGAGGCTTGTTGCAAGGAATTGGCTTATGAGATTGTGGGGCTGGCTGGGTGAGTCTGAAATCTACAGGAGAGGCCCCTTAGGAAGGGCAGCTGGAACTCAGACCCAGCTATAGGCCCCAGGCAGAATTTCTTCCCCTTCAGGGAAGCCTCAGCTCTGCCCTTAAAACCTTTGAACTAATGGAATCAGGCCCACCCAGGTTGCCTTGGATCATCTCCTTTTCTTAAAGTCACTGGTTTTGGACTTTAAGGACATCTACCTTCACGGCTTCCAGGTAATGCTAGTGGTCAAGAAACTGCCTGCTAGTGCAGGAGACTTAATAGATGCAGGTTCGATCCCTGGGTCAGGAAGATCCCCTGGAGGAGGGCATGGCAACCCACTCTAGTATTCCTGCCTGGAGAATCCCATGGACAGTGGGGCCTGGTGGGCTATGGCCCATAGGGTCACAAAGAGTCAGACACAAATGAAGCAACTTAGCACACACACGCTCTCATAGCAATACCTAAATTAGCATTTGATTGAATAGCTGGAGACTCAGATCTAGGCAAAGTGATATATAAAACTGCCCATCACAGAAGGGTGAGTACCATGTCTGGCTCCTAGTAACCCACTATCACTCAATAACATACAGCTTTTCTTTTAAGGATTCTAAAACATCTACTGTGAGGTTGACATAATGAGTTAAGCTTCCCCCTTTTTTAGCCCCCATCTTACATGCCCTATAGCATCCTCTTCCTCACCCGCAAATCTTCTTCCAAAGAAGGCTGAAGACTCACTCAAGGGAACCAAAAGGAAGGTGTATTGTTGTTCAGTTGCTAAATCATGTCTGACTCTGCTGTCCCATGGACTGAAGCAACCCTCTTTTATTCATTCTCTCACCAAACACTGCCAAACCAGCCCAGTGCTAAGTGCTGTACCTACAAATACAGGTACAAGTCAGTGCCCCCCCTCCTGGAGGCTGGATGCAGCAACCCACTCTCCTTGGTTCCTCATCTCTGGCCACACAGTCCCGCCAGGCCCGTGATGGGCCTGCTCTATAGATGTCCTACGTCAGCACCTGGCCTATGTCAACACCTAGCCAAGCCAAGGGGGCAGAAATCCAGCCCAGGCTCTGAACTATGCACCCACCCAGAAGGGCACTTTTTCCAGATCACTCAAAGAAGCCAAGAAGCCAGTGGTACCCTGTAGTTCATTAAAGCACATACATCAACAGAGGGGAGATGCTCCCCTGGGGGCCATGTGTTATTCTACATGGGACATTTTGTTTCCCCATCACCGGGCACATATGGGATGCAGTAAAGAACTCAGTCCCTCAGAGCTCTTTCCACTCCTGTTCTGGTCTGCAGGCCCCTCTAAGGTGCCTCTAAGGTGCCTCTCTCTTGCTCACTCCCAGTACCCCTCACTCTTGTCTCCTCCAATCCCCAGAGAGGTGATGTGCTGTCCAGTGGCCATCCTGATCCCACTCCTTCATTCTAGCCTGAAGCTGCCCTGCTCAATGGCATGGTGATGCTGTCCACTAACCTTGGACTAACCTGTCCCAGGCATGCAGTTCTCCTGACACTCTACCCTCATCCAGTTCTCATCTGCCCTTGCCGAACCCATGACGGCCCAGAGAGCACCACCCCCCACTGCCCCTGACCCAAATACTTTCCAAGAGCTCAACTTTCTACATGAGCTTAGACAAGTTAATAAACCTCTCTGAGCTTGAATTCCTCTTATGAAAATTAGATACTATCATAAAACCCATTTCAAGAAGTTGTCTTGAGAAACAAGTAAAATAATGTATATGAAATGCCTGACATGTGAAATCCAATCCATTTCCTGAATGCCCAACCTCCCTGGCCAGCTTTTGCTGCCCACCCTCCCTACAAGGAGATCAAAAGAGGCTATTCTAAAGGAAATCAACTTTAATTATTTATTAGAAGACTGTTGCTGAAGCTGAAGCTCCAATACTTTGGCCACCTGATGTGCAGAGCCGATTCATTGGAAAAGAATCTAATGCTAGGGAAGATTGAAGGCAAAAGAAGGAGCGGAGGATAAAATGGTTAGACAGCATCACCAACTCAATGGACATGAGTTTGAGCAAACTCTGGGGGATAGTGAAGGACAGGGAAGCCTGGCGTGCTGCCGTCCATGGGGTCACAAAGAGTCAGACACAGCTTAGCAACTGAGCAACACAACTTCCTCCAAGCTTATAAGATACGTATCAGGTATGTGAAACCCACACTTAACCCATTTGATGTCATGGCATCCTAGCTCCAGCTTGCCAGACTCCAGGAAACCACAGCACTGGGAGAAAGAATCTGTTTGCCTTCACATCTGCTGGGGAAGGCCTCCCACCCATAAGGGGAACCTGGAATAACAAGCAGGGTTTGCACTGTCAGAGTTGTGATCAAAGGGAGACTCTGGGGAGTTAATGACAAGGAACTCGTTTCATGGGAGAATGAGAAGCAGATGTAGCCTTTCCCCTCCCCCAACCTGTCCATGACCCCAACAATATGGGGGGGCGTGGTACAGAAGACCCCAATCTGTAGGAACCCTACCACAGAGGAAGCACTTTGTCACCTGTCAAGCACTGTATTAATGTTAGTCACTGTGTTATAACTTAATTCCTCCCAGCTCCTCAGAAATGCAGTGCCCTGGGGAGGACTGGCCTGGTTATCTCCACCTGTCCTTAGGGCAATCTGCCTCTCTTCTAGAAGGAGCACATCGGCCAAGAAACTTCCACATGTGGGGCCCTCAGGACCCCAGCCTTCCTACAGCAAGATCAACCAAGGGATCTAATTCTGGGCCCTGTAGAGATTTGTGCAAGTCTTAGTCGCTCAGTCATGTCTGACTCTGTGACCCCGAGGACTGTAGCCTGCCAGGCTCCTCTGACAATGGGATTCTCCAGGTAGGAATACTGGAGTGGGTTGCCATTCCCTTCTCCAGGGGATTTTTCCCAGCCAGGGATCGGATTTGGGTCTCTTGCATTGCAGGCAGATTGTTTACCATCTGAGCCACCAGGAGCTGGATAATTCTTGGTTTGTAGATCTCCCTTGGTGGCTCAGCAGTAAAGAATTCCTCTGTCAATGCAGGAGACGAGTTCGATCCCTGGGTCGGGAAGGTCCCCTGTAGAAGGGAATGGCAACCCACTCCAGTATTCTTGCTTGGAGAATCCCATGGACAGAGGAGCCTGGCAGGTTACAATCCACGGGGTCACAGAGTCAGACACAATTTAGCAACAAAACAACAACAACAATTCTTGGTCTGTAGCATATTCAGAGCCTTCCTTGCCTATCCCTCCCTGGATGCCAGTAGCACCCCCTCCCCAGTGGTAAGAACTAAAAGTGTCTCTGGACGTTGCCAGATGTCCCTAGGAAGCAAAATCACCCTCAGCTGAGAACCACTGCTCAAGAGCTGTCCAAGCTGCTTAAACATGGCCTCATTGGGTTCCACGGCCTGGCTGCCCACTGCTTTCCAGCCATGGCACTGGCCTCCGCTCTGTACTTACACCAGACTCCATAGAGCACAGGTTCCTGCTGTGTCCAAGGTCCCCGTCTGAGTCCAGTGGCTGGAGGTCTTGTGACCCTGGGACTCTGGCCACCAGCAAATGGACGGGATCTCCATCCTAGACCAGCCCCTGCAACATCACTTGTCTGGGTTGGAGCTCTTCAACTTCGTTCTGACTCCCCACCCCAGCCAGGCTTGCTCTGGGTTTGGGGGATTAGAGTAGGATGTCATGGTAACAAGATGCTGGGAAGAAAACAAGGAGAGAAATAAATGCAGCGTGGACCGTGGAACAGGAGGTCCCAGCTTCCCCAGTTTCCCAGAACCATCAGATGACCACTTCACTCTCATAGCTCTATAACTCCACCTTTTCCACAGTGATGACATCCTACCTTTTAAGTCATTCTTAAAGTCTTTATTTAAAGTAATATATCTACTGCTAAATACGAACTATCAAAAGCTAAATTTCCCAAACTGGACTTTTTTATTTCTGATGTCAACTGGATATAGTATTTTTCAAGGATATATTTTTGTTACAAAACCAAACGTGGCCATTTTTATTTCATTCAAATCAAGTGGGCATGGGTAATAAAATAAGAGAAGGAAACTAAACAGCTAGTTTTATTGTTTTTTTTTAATACCATCCCTTTTTTCAAGAAAATAAATCAACCTACTCTTTCTGCCTGTTCAGTCACTCCTGCCAAATTAATTTTTCTATAATTACTGTAATGCAAACACACATATAAATAATACGTAGTCACATGTATTTTCATGAAAAGGTTATATCTTTCTGCAAGTTGGTGTGTCACTCAGCACAACTTATATCACCAACCCCCTTGCTGGTTGGTGTCTCAGGAGTCTCACTGCCCAGTAAAAATACCAGCTCTGACTTCTCTCAGCTGTGTGATTCTTGTGGAGGTTAATAACCTCTCTGTGCCTCTTCTGCAACATGTGGGTGATGACAACATTGTCCACTTGATAAAGTGTCGAGTGAGTTATACAAGATCGTGTATACCAGCGGTCTTTAACCTTTTTGGAACCAGGGACTGGTTTCGTGGAAAACAACTTTTCCACTGATGGTGGGGGGCAATGGTTTTGGGATGATTCAAGCGCATTACATTTATTATGTCACCGCTGATCTGACAAGAGGCAGAGCTATAATGGGAGCAATGGGGAGCAGCGGTAAATACAGATGAAGCGTCACTCGCTCACCCAGCCCACCACTCACCTCCTGCTGCAGCCCGGTTCCTAACAGGGACAGGGACTGCTCAGAGGTCCGGGGTGGAGATCGGAGACCCTGAGGTTTGGGAAGTACTCAGAATAGCTCCTAGACCACAGCAGATGCTCAGAAAAATGTTACCTCCTACTACACCGTGATTCTGCTACATAGCAAGACCATGCTCTGCCATGGAAATTTAAACTTTTACAAATGTTTGCTCTTATAAGCCATGATACAATGAATGCCCTTGCACTTACATCTTTACTCATTCATGCCATGATATTGGAGGATAAATTCCTAGAGGAGAGATCACTGGGTTATTCAATAAGCACTGTTTAAGCTTATGTGAAAATGAAAGTCGATCGGTCGTGTCTGACTCTTTGCGACCCCCATGCACTATACAGTCCATGGAATTCTCCAGGCCAGAATACTGGAGTGGGTAGCCTTTCCCTTCTTCAGGGGATCTTCCCAACCTAGGGATCAAACCCAGGTCTCCCGCATTGCAGGTGGATTCTTTACTGGCTAAGCCACAAGGGAAGCCCATATCTATTGACAAATTACTCTCTAAAAGGTTGTGGGGGTTTTCACTGCTACCAACAGTGTGTGAGAGCTCATTTCTTCACTCTCAGTTCTGAAGGTTATCAGTCTTTTTAACTGGATGGGCAAAAATAAAAACAATGCCACAATGTTGTTTTCATTCAAATTTTCTTAGTTATTTGTGAAATCAAACAATGATTTTTCTCCCAGTTTTAGAAGTCAAGTAATTTAATATTTTTCCTCTTTAATGGACCATTTGTATAGTGTGTGTGTATGTGTGTGTGTGTGTGTGTGTGTGTGTGAGTTGGTGTGTGTGAGTTGCCCATTTGTCCATTTATGTTGCTTCTGACTGATTTGAAGAAATGTTTGCTGTGGTATGGATATTTACAACTTTCCTGATAGAATGTGTATCAAATACTTTCTCCCAAGCTGTAATTTATGTATTTATGTTTTGGTTTACTCATGGTGCTTTTCACAGTACAGTTTTGTTTTGTTTTTAAAATTTTTATGTGGTCCAATCTGCCCAACTTTTTTTTTGACCTCCAGGTTTGCCACCAAACTTAGAAAGGGCCCCAGATATAGAGATAGAGATACAAAGATCAAAACTGAAGTATATGATGTGTGCCTTCTGCCTGGCCTTGTAAGACTATATATATGTATGCCTTCATTAGAGAAGGATGACAGCTTAGATTATATGTCTTACATGTACATAGTCCTATATTGTCTTTTAATTTGTTAATATTTTATATTAAATGCACAAATCCTTAATCCATCTAGGACACGTTACTATACACGTGGTTGAAGCAGGTACCTAATTTTATCCGCTAGCAAATGGCTAGTGATTTCTGCTATGTTCAAAGTGCCTTTGACTTCCAAGTGGTTCACCTGAAGGACTAAGGGTCCCTGAACTTGAGTCAGTCTCACCTGGAACAAAAGGGGCTGGAAAAGGAGTGCTTCTTTCCTCCTCTCTACCCACTCACTCTCCACCTATGTCACCTCCCTCTGTGACAGCAGGTGTCAATGAGGCTCTCCCATTCAGAGGGCAGGGCCAGGTGGAGGGGCAGGCTGCCAAGGGGGCTGTGAACACTCCATCACTGAGCATGGCATTCAGGGAACGGTAAGAGCCTGAGCTATGGTTATCCTGGGACCATAGTGACTTATGTGCCCAGAGAAATCATTTTCCTGGAAGATGCATTTTAGGCAGCATGGAGGCTCCAGTGACCTTTATATCATCTGTTCCCAGGTTTCAGTGAATTTACACATGCTGGCTTCCCACAATGGAAAGAAATCTAATTACTGGTGGAATAACTTACAGGTAAGGGGACCTCCAGCGTGTACCCACCATGGCTATAAATCCTCAGAGCTAGATTCCAAGGAAAGTAAACTAGTTCTCAGACCAGGATGCTTCACAGGGCTGGCATTCTTCCTAATCCAGGTGTGGGCAGGAGAGAAGGTGGGCTTTAGCAGAACAGCATGTTATAAGGGTCCAGAAAATGGACCACAGCCTTGTCTAACTCAATGAAACTATGAGCCATGCCAGGTAGGGCCACCCAAGACAGATGGGTCATGGTGGAGAGGTCTGACAGAATGTGGTCCACTGGAGAAGGGAATGGCAAACCACTTCAGTATTCTTGCCTTGAGAACCCCATGAATAGTATGAAAAGGCAAAAAGATAGGACATTGAAAGATGAACTCCCCAGGTCGGTAGGTGCCCAATATGTTACCAGAGATCAGTGGAGAAATAACTCCGGAAAGAATGAAGAGACAGAACCAAAGTAACAACACCACCCAGTTATGGATGTGACTGGTGATGGAAGTAAAGTCTGATGCCATAAAAAGCAATATTGCATAGGAACCTGGAATGTTAGGTCCATGAATCAAGGCAAATTGAAAGTGGTCAAACAGAAGATGGTAAGTGTGAACATCGACATTTTAGGAATCAGCAAACTAAAATGGACTGGAATGGGTGAATTTAACTCAGATGACCATTATGTCTACTACTGTGGGCAAGAATCCCTTAGAAGAAATGGAGTAGCCATCATACTCAACAAAAGAGTCTGAAATGCAGTACTTGAATGCAATCTCAAAAATGACAGAATGATCTCTGTCCGTTTCCAAGGCAAACCATTCAGTATCATAGTAATCCAAGTCTATGTCCCAACCAGTAATGCTGAAGAAGCTGAAGTTAAATGGTTCTATGAAGATCTACAAGACCTTCTAGAACTAACACCCAAAAAATATGTCCTTTTCATTATAAAGGACTGGAATGCAAAAGTAGGAAGTCAAGAAACACCTGGAGTAACAGGCAACTTTGGCCTTGGAGTACAAAACAAAACAGGGCAAAGGCTAGTAGAGTTTTGCAAAGAGAACACACCAATCATAGCAAACATCCTCTTCTAATAACACAAGAGAAGACTCTGCACACGGACATCACCAGATGGTCAATACCGAAATCAGATTGATTATATTCTTTGCAGCCAAATATGGAGAAGCTCTATACAGTCAGCAAAAACAAGACCGGGAGCTGACTGTGGCTTAGATCATGAACTCCTTATTGCCAAATTCAGACTTAAATTTAAAAAAGCAGGGAAAACCACTAGACTATTCAGTTCAGTTTAGCTCAGTTCAGTCGCTCAGTCATTTCCGACTCTTTGCGACCCCATGAACCCCAGCATGCCAGGCCTCCCTGTCCATCACCAACTCCCAGAGTCCACCCATTGTGTCGGTGATGCCATCCAACCATCTCATCCTCTGTCATCCCCTTCTCCTCCCACCCTCAATCTTTCCCAGCATCAGGGTCTTTTCAAATGAGTCAGCTCTTTGCATCAGTTGGCCAAGGTATTGGAGTTTCAGCTTCAACATCAGTCCTATCAATGAACACCTAGTACTGATCTCCTTTAGGATGGACTGGTTGGATCTCCTTGCAGTCCAAGGGACTCTCAACAGTCTTCTTGAACACCACAGTTCAAAAGCATCAATTCTTCAGCACTCAGCTTTCTTTATAGTCCAACTCTTATATCCATACATGACTACAGGAAAAACCATAGCCTTGACTAGATGGACCATTGTTGACCAAGTAATGTCTCCGCTTTTTAATATGCTGTCTAGGTTGGTCATAACTTTCCTTCCAAGAAGTGTCTTTTAATTGCATGGCTGAAGCACCATCTGCAGTGACTTTGGAGCCCAGAAAAATAAAGTCAGCCACTGTTTCCACTGTTTCCCCATCTATTTCCCATGAGGTAATGGGACCAGATACCATGATCTTAGTTTTCTGAATTTTAAGCTTTAAGCCAACATTTTCACTCTCCTCTTTCACTTTCAAGAGGCTTTTTAGTTCATCTTCACTTTCTGCCATAAGGGTGGTGTCATCTGCATATCTGAGGTTATTGATATTTCTCCCGGCAATCTTGATTCCAGCTTGTGCTTCATCCAGCCCAGCGTTTCTCATGATGTACTCTGCATATAAGTTAAATAAGCAGGGTGACACAATATACAGCCTTGACATACTCCTTTCCCGACTTGGAACCAGTCTGTTGTTCCATGTCCAGTTCTAACTTCTGCTTCCTGATCTGCATATAAGTTTCTCAAGAGGCAGGTCAGGTGATCTGGTATTCCCATCTCTTTCAGAATTTTCCAGTTTGTTGTGATCCACACAGTCACAGGCTTGGCATAGTCAATAAAGCAGAAATAGATGTTTTTCTGGAATTCTCTTGCTTTTTCGATGATCCAGCAGATATTGGCAATTTGATCTCTGGCTCCTCTGCCTTTTCTAAAACCAGCTTGAACATCTGGAAGTTCACAGTTCACATATTGCTGAAGGCTGGCTTGGAGAATTTTGAGCATTACTTTGCTAGCGTGTGAGATGAGTGCAATTGTGCGGTAGTTTGAGCATTCTTTGATATTGCCTTTCTTTGGGATTGGAGTGAAAACTGACCTTTTCCAGTACTGTGACTACTGCTGAGTTTTCCAAATTTGCTGACATATTGAGTGCAGCACTTTCACAGCATCATCTTTTAGGATTTGAAATAGCTCAACTGGAATTCCATCACCTCCACTAACTTTGTTCATACTGATGCTTCCTAAGGCCCACCTGACTTCGCATTCCAGGATGTCCAGCTCTAGGAGAGTGTGAGTGATCACACCTTCATGATTATCTGGGTTGTGAAGATCTTTTTTGACCGTTCAGGTATGACCTAAATCAAATTCATTACAATTACACAGTGGAAATGACAAATAAATTCAAGGGATTAGATCTGATAGAGTGCCTAAAGAACTATGGACAGAAGTCCATGACATTGTATAGGAGGCAGGGATCAGAACCATCCCCAAGAAAAAGAAATGTAAAAAGGCAAAATGGTTTTCTGAGGAGGCCCACATATAGCTGTGAAAAGAAGAGAAGCAAAAGGCAAAGGAGAAAAGGAAAGATATACCCATTTAAACGCAGAGTTCCAAAGAATAGCGAGGAGAGATAAGAAAGCCTTCCTAGGTGATCAATGCAAAGAAATAGAGGAAAACAATAGAATGGGAAAGACTAGAGATCTCTTCAAGAAAATTAGAGATACCAAGGGAACATTTCATGCAAAGATGGGCACAGTAAAGGACAGAAATGGTATGGACCTAACAGAATCAGAAGCTATTAAGTAGAGGTAGCAAGAATACCCAGAACTATACACAGAAATCTTCACGACCCAGATAATCACGATATGTGCACGCACCTAGAGCCGGACATCCTGGAATGCGAAGTCAGGTGAGCCTTAGGAAGCATCAGTATGAACAAAGTTAGTGGAGGTGATGGAATTCCAGTTGAGCTATTTCAAATCCTAAAAGATGATGCTGTGAAAGTGCTGCACTCAATATGTCAGCAAATTTGGAAAACTCAGCAGTGGCCACAGGACTGGAAAAGGTCAGTTTTCACTCCAATCCCAAAGAAAGGCAATATCAAAGAATGTTCAAACTACTGCACAATTGCACTCATCTCACATACTAGCAAAGTCATGCTCAAAATTCTCCAAGCCAGGCTTCAGAAATATGTGAACTGTGAACTTCCAGATGTTCAAGCTGGTTTTAGAAAAGGCAGAGGAACCAGAGATCAAATTGCCAACATCCGTTGGATCATCGAAAAAGCAAGAGAATTCCAGAAAAACATCTATTTCTGCTTTATTGACTATGCCAAGCCTTTGACTGTGTGGACCACAACAAACTGGAAAATTCTTAAAGAGATGGGAATATCAGACCACTTGACCTTCCTCCTGAGAAACTTATATGTAGGTCAGGAAGCAACAAAACTGGACATGGAGCAACAGACTGGTTCCAAGTTGGGAAAGGAGTATGTCAAGGCTGTATATTGTCACCCTGCTTATTTAACTTACATGCAAATAAAAAATGCTGGGCTGGATGAAGCACAAGCTGGAATCAAGATTGCCAGGAGAAGTATCAATTACCTCAGATATGCAGATGACACTACCCTTATGGCAGAAGTGAAGATGAACTAAAAAGCCTCTTGATGAAAGTGAAAGAGGAGAATGAAAAAGTTGGCTTAAAACTCAACATTCAGAAAACTAAGATTATGGCATCTGGTCCCATCACTTCATGGCAAATAGATGGGGAAACAATGGAAACAGTGACAGACATTATTTCTGGGGCTCCAAAATCACTGCAGATGGTGCTGCAGCCATGAAATTAAAAGACTCTTGCTCCTTGGAAGAAAAGCTATGACCAACCTAGACAGCATATTAAAAAGCAGAGACATTACTTTGCCAGCAATGGTCGATCTAGCCAAAGCTGTGGTTTTTCCAGTAGTTATGTACGGATGTGAGTTGGACTATAAAGAGAGCTGAGTACCAAAGAATCAGTGCTTTTGAACTGTGGTGTTAGAGAAGACTGTTGAGAGTCCCTTGGACTGCAAGGAGATCCAAGCAGCCCATCCTAAAGGAAGTCAGTCCTGAATATTCCTTGGAAGGACTGATGCTGAAGCTGAAACTCCAATATTTGGCCACCTGATGCGAAGAACTGACTTATTAGAAAAGACTCTGACACTGGGAAAGATTAAGGGCAGGAGGAGAAGGGGATGACAGAGGATGAGATTGTTGGATGGCATCACTGACATTGATGAGTTTGAATAAACTCCAGGAGTTGCTGATGGACAGGGAAGCCTGGCATGCTGCAGTCCATGGGGTTATAAAGAGTCGGACACAACTGAATGACTGAACTGAACTGAGCTGAGATAATGGGCAAGGCATCAAAATACCTGAATTCTTCCTTCTAGTAACCACCAGGATGACTTTAGCCTCTTGTTTAATGTCTTCAGTTTCCCTGTCCCAAAACATGGGTAAACATGTATGAAGCCACAACCAAGGGACTATGTTATGAGTTTTAAATACAAATCTCCAACTTTCACAAGGCTGGAAAGTAGGAATGAGTAGTGCTGTTTTAGACATGTCAAAACAATTTCAAAGAGGTTCAGGAAGTTTGCCTGGAGTGACCTTTCTGGAAGCTTGCAGAGCTAAAATTGAAACCCTTGCCAAGCCCACACTTGACCACCTTCCTAGCATCCATGTTTCCATCTTAGTGTGTAGACACCCGAGGGTGGCATGCAGGAGGCTTTTCCAGGCTTCCCACAGAGGCCACTGGGGAGGCTCCTAGGGCTCCTCTCTCCCGTGGCCTTGGTGTGGCCTTGGCCCTGGTGACACAGGCACAGTGAATCAGCTGTGCCCTGGTCCACATGACTGCCAGGCACTCGCTCCACACCAGAACCCAGGCCCTGCTAGAACTGTGTGTGAAGAGGGGAGGGATGGGAGTAATACATACACTACCATGTGTAAAATAGCTAGCAGGAAGCCGCTATACAACGCAGGGAGCTCAGCTCAGTTCAGCTCAGTTCAGTCGCTCAGTCGTGTCTGACTCTCTGCAACCCCATGAACCGCAGCACGCCAGGCCTCCCTGTCCATCAGCAACTCCCAGAGTCCACCCAAACCCATGTCCATCGAGCCAGCGATGCCATCCAACCATCTCATCCTCTGTCGTCCCTTTCTCCTCCTGCCTTCAATCTTTCCCAGCATCAGGGTCTTTTCAAATGAGTCAGCTCTTCGCATCAGGTGGCCAGAGTATTGGAGTTTCAGCTTCAGCATCAGTCCTTCCAGTGAACACCCAGGATTGATCTCCTTTAGGATGGACTGCCCTGTAATGACACAGAGGGGGGGGTTGGGGGGTGGGGTGAGAGGGAGGCTCAAGAGGAAGGGGATATATGTATACACGTAGCTGATTCACGCTGTTACAGCAGAAACTAACGCAACGTTGTCAAGAAATTATCCTCCAATTCAAAAAACAAAGAACATGTATTATTGATAGCTTACAGTGAACGGTGTTGGATTCATGATCTCCGAAGAGGAAGAAGATTTAACTTCGGGACCAGGGACCAGGCTTGATCACTCAAGAGCTTTTGTGTAGCAGAATTTCACTAAAGTATAAAAAAGGACAGAGAAATCTTCTGACATAGACCTCAGAAGGGGGATGGAAAGTGCCCCCAATCCCTAGTCTTAGCAAGGGAATCATATACTTTTTAATTGGTTACTACAATAAATCAAAAGAATGTCTCAAGGTTGTAAAGATCTTACTAGACCCACTCCCATAACATACATTTTAAGATAACAGGATCAGTAAGAAGGTTTTCAGGAAGGAGAAACCTGTCCTCAAGCAGGGTACATTATTGTTACATAATCCTTACTAAAGAATGTAGTAAAAACCATTTGTCCTTTCCTCCTCCTTGAGAACTCCAGACCCCTATCACCTCCTTGAGAGCCCCAGACCCCTTTCTCCTCCTCGGGGACCCCGAACTTCTTATCAACCTGCCTAGGAAATGATTCTCTCATTATTTACAAAATGTAATCAGAAAAATAAAAAGAGGTGGGGGAAACAGGCCTGCCTGCACCTGGGGGCCCCACACCACATGTCTACATGAGCAAAAGCTAAACCACAAGCCAACTGCTACATCAGCTATGATGCTGTACGCTCTACCTTAACAAAAACATCTTCATAATAAGACATAAAAAATTAATAAAGTTGTGGCTTTTATATGAACTAAAGCCTTCCATCAAAGACAAACTAACCTAATTATTACTGTGTGTGTCTGGGTGTTCCATTAATGGGCTGGTGATATTCAGATAAGCATTAAAATAAAGACAGCCTCAGCTCATGTATTATTTTATATTTATTTCTTTTATTTTTTGCCATCACTTCTGCAAAATCTCCAAGCATGTTCATTTTTACAAAATGTTATTCTATGGACAATAATTATCTAATAATTAAAAAATAAAATGTATATTCCAGGGAATAACTGTGAATGTACTTTCATTTTTAAAATAACATAAAAATATGTGTAAAAATTGAAAAAATTAAAATTATAATTCAATAGGAGTTCAGTGAAAAGTTACTTCTTCTCTATAATATTTTAAATTGCTACCAAAATTAAACAGAAAAATATAAATCATAATAATGAGTATAAAATATTTTAATCAATGATACTTAAAGCTGAAATTTTTAATTTCTTGAAATTTTCAATATTTAATATTTTTACAAAAATTAAACAGTTTGCAATTCTATGATTCAGCATCCAACTAGTCACCAATGTAAGGAGCTGATGTCACGCTTCGCACATACTGTGTCTTGAGCAGCATATACACAAATTTAAGAGCCATATGAATTGTTTACTACAGTAAAATATGCTTCAGTATCTACGTGCAAGTGTTGTGAATACTGTGCTTATTCTTATCTCCAGAACCAGGAGCTGGAACATGAAGAGAAGCAAGGAAATGAATGTTTGGCACTGCTGAGAAACAATAATTCGTTATACAAGCATCTACTGTGTTCAAGCTGAGAGGAAGGATTTGACAAGTTAATTAATTTGCCTTTTCTCTTACCCAAGCACTTCTGCTCAGACCCTTCTGTTTTCTGAGGCAATGTCTGCCTCTGACATTCTTGGAGGTGTTCAGGACACCACCTTCATGCGGTTTGATGCAGTTTTCCAGGACATGAAGCAAGAGGTGTACAGAAGGATTTCCTGGGGGCCTGAATGGTGATAGAATGAGGGCTGGTGTTTAGGGTTACAGATTGCTGGGCCAGCGCTGAGCTCCAGATCCCAAGTGTCAGAGGCGTGTGTATATAGTGTGTATATGTGTGAATGCACGTGTGTGTGTGTGAGATAGAGATTCGGGGCCCTCCAAAGTACAATGTAAAGCCCAGAGCCAAGGCCCCTCTATTCAGGTTTCAGAGTGGCACAGGAAAAAGGAAGGTTTGGAAGAGTGTCAGGATCCCCAAGACTGGTCCCAGGAAGACTCAGAGGATTCAATAGTCCTACTCACGTGAAATTTAAGTATTATTCGCTTAGTCATGTCTGACTCTTTACAACCCCATGGACTGTAGCCCACCATGTTCTTCTGTCCATGGAATTCTCCAGGCAAGAATACTGGAGTGGGCTGCCATTCCCTTCTCCAGGGGAATCTTCTCCACCCAAGGGTCAAACCCAGGTCTTCTGCATTGCAGGCAGATTCTTTACCATCTGAGCCACCAGGGAAATCATACTCAGGGCTATGACTTATAACTGCAAAAGGATACAACAAAAAATTAGCAAAGACAAAGGCGCATGGGGCAACCTCCAAAGAGATGGAAAGCTGGCCCAGATAACAAGAGTCTTTCCCCAGTGGAGTCACACAGGACACACTTCACACCCCAGCTATGAGCGATCATGACACACGTGAAATGCTGTCTACCTAGGAAACTCATCAGAGGCTCTGCCTGTGATTTTTACTGGTGGAAAGTGGGCAGGGGTGCTGGCCCCCTAGGCACCTCTGTCAGCCATGTACCAAGATTTCAGCTCCCAGGGGGGAAACCAGGTGTCAGCATGAATCATACTGTTTGGACCGCTTAGGCAGAGTGAGTCTCTCTTACCAGGGGATGGTGGGGACACTTCCCAAACCCAGGTTCTCCCATGCCAGCTAAGGGCCAGTCTTGCCAGCAGGCCTTCTAAAGAGAGCAGCTTTAGGCTTCTATTCTCCATAAGAAGTAACTGTGGTGTGAAAGGTGGAGGAAGGGAAGTCCTTTTCATTTCACCTACCCTTAAATTCCTCTTAAGGTGAGGTCTGAGCAGAATGAGAGTTGGTGACCAGCTTCATGCCTCACAAGGTTAATCCAAGTGGTCTCATACCAGTATGAAGTATTCATTTTCACTTGAAATAACACTCTGTTGGACACACATACCATAGTTGATTATCCAGTCTCCTAGAAGATACTGACACTATGACAGCATTTTTATAAAGCTCAAACTCAAGCATATCTAAATAACATAGTGTTCAGAATTGCCATATGTGGTTAAACTATTTTCAAATGTAAAGGAATTCAAGACAATTTTTACCTGAGATGGGGAGGAGAAAGAGGCAAGGACAAGAATCAGAGAGGAAGCACACTCAATAGTAATGTTTCTAAGAGGAGGTAGGTTCCCAGATTCATTTTATAATTATGATTTGTAATATCACACAAAGGAAGTTATGAATACATATATTCTTTTACATGTACTAATAATACATACTTTTAATGCTTTTGAACTGTGGTGTTGAAGAAGACTCTTGAGAGTCCCTTGGACTGCAAGGGGATCAAACCAGTCCATCCTAAAGGAGATCAGTCCTGAATATTCACTGGAAGAATGATGCTGAAGCTTCAAGAACTGAAGTTGAAGCTCCAATACTTTGGCCACCTGATGCAAAGAACTGACTCATTGGAAAAGACCCTGATGCTGAGAAAGATTGAAGGCAGGAAGAGAAGGGGATGATGGAGAATGAGATGGTTGGACGGCATCACCGACTCAATGGATGTGAGTTTGAGCAAGCTCCGGGAGTTGGGGCTGGACAGGGAGGCCTGGCGTGCTGCAGTCCATGGGGTCACAAAGAGTCGGACACGACTGAGCACAACAACAACAAAAATAATATATAATAATATATAAAAACTTTTTAATTTTTAAAATTTACCCTCTGGGCAATGGTAAGGTGTCCTGTCTGATGGTGGGTGCATGTGAGCTGGAATTTTTAGGACCGATCACTCTCAAAACTGAAAGATGTTATAATTTAATTGACACAGAAACCCATGGTCGTATTAAATCAAATGACATTAAGCTTAATATTCTTTTATTACTGAATGGTCATAGCCATTCTGTTTCTCTCACTGAGCATCTCATTTTTGTAAATCAATTAGATTCTGTGAATCAATTTGATTTTCATTGCTTTGCATTTCCTTGTTCATTTAAATTTTTTGGTGAATAACACTGTTTTGCTTTCAGTATATTTATTTTTACAGTTACATTCTATTTATAATAAGTGATGTTGGTTTTCTTTTTTTTTTTTCTTTTTCTCACTTTGTCTCCAAGACCTTAAACCGAGAGCCTCCAGGCAGTCAGTCACATGGTGCTGGAGCTGCTATGGCACTGGAATGGAACCCGCCAGCCACAGGCAGACCAGAAGGTCACGAACAGTGCTCGATGTTGGTTTTCTATTTACGGTACAGATGCAGTATTTCCTTTTAAAATAATTTCTACAAGTTAACATTTGAGGCAAATTAAATACAAATATTAATAAAATGACATCATGAGTGGTATAGGTATGTGACAAAAGTTATCTAAGGGGTGAATGAATGACATAGCTTGGAAAGCATGGTACAACTAATCAACATCCAAATATCTATCTCCAATAGATATTTGGTGATAAATTTAAATTTAGATTAAATAGATCAATCTATCTATTTACTTTGTTAGGTTCTATTGGAGGCCAGAGAGTTACAAGGATGTGGGGTATGTATGTGTGTGTGTGAGAGAGAGAGAGATGACCTTTATTGTTAGATTCTTTTCCACTTGGAAAAGAATGGGTTTCCCTGATAGCTCAGTTGGTAAAGAATCCGCCTGCAATGCAGGAGACCCTTGTTTGATTTCTGGGTCGGGAAGATCCCCTTGAGAAGGAACAGGCTCCCCACTCCAGTATTCTTGGGCTTCCCTTGTGGCTCAGCTGGTAAAGAATCTGCCTGTAATGCGGTAGACCTGGGTTCCATCCCTGGGTTGGGAAGATCCCTTGGAGAAGGGAAAGGCTACCCACTCTAGTATTCTGGCCTGGAGAATTCCAGGGACTGTATAGTCCATGGGGTCACAAAGAGTTGGACACAACTGAGTGACTTCCACTTTCACTTTCCACCTGGAAAAGCAACACATAATGCTGTAGCGTAGGAAATAGGTATTGGTGAGGTTTCAAAGCCAGTGCATGCGGGGGCCATACAGAAAACTGAAACAAGCAAGGGCCAGGGCTTAAAGACAATTAAGAGTGAAGTTACAAGTCACATTGCCTTTCAAAATGCTTTTTCTAGACATTTGGTTACAACCATACCCCACATTTCCAAGGGCTGTGTACAGATTCACGAGCCTCCAGTGGGCACCTCTAATTTATTGTACTAAATATATTTTTGCTTTCCTAAGACAGGGAAACAGGGATTAACTTTAAAATTGTAAACCAACATCACAAGGCCATACATAATACGGTCTGTCCCTCTTCCGTATCATGTTAGGTCTTGTGGGAAAAGGCCCTATAGGGGAGATGATTCATCTCACCTGCCAAGGGAAGCAAGAGCACTGTCTTACCAGATCTGAACTGTGCTGTCCTACCAGAGGTGGTAGATATAGATGAGCCATGCTTGGATGACACCAAGAAGTAAAGCCCTCAGGAAAATGTGACCCAGGAGTGATGAGGACCACAGTCTTCTAGTGTTCCCACTTCCTCTCTCCCGCATTCCTCCCAAAGCCAATGGGCAATAGAAATGACTAATGGGAAGCACTAAAGAAACAATTGTACATAACACTTCTAGGGATGCAGCAAATTAGGGCAGCATATGCCCTCAATGGCTATATCCCATCATCCAGGCCTAAGGAGATGACCACCAAGAAGGCCAGACCCTAAACATTTAATTCTGAGACAGAACTGTATTATTGGAGAAGGAAATGGCATCCCACAGCAATATTCTTGCCTGAAGAATTCCATGGACAGAGGAGCCTGGCAGGCTATAGTCCATGGGGTTGCAAAGAGTCGGACACAACTGAGTGACTTTCACATAACATCTGAGGAAATTAGAAATATATTTAGCAGGAATGAAGGGAAGCCATAAGAGACTTGTTCATTGATTTAAAAAACCTTCATGGAGTCCCATCTAGCATTAAGTACAAATATTAGTAAGTTACCTTAATCTTCAAGGGGCTCATAGAAATGGAAAGGGACAGGCATGTAATGGTGATACAGTGTGATGATCATGCTATGTAAAAATACCACTTTCCAGGAGGGAAGGTTTCCCAGGTGGCACAGTGGGAAAGAATCCACCTGCCAATGCAGGAGATGCAGGAGATGAGGGTTCTATCCCTGGGTCAGGAAGATCCCCTTGAAGAAGAAATGGCAACCCATTCCAGTAGTCTTGCCTGGAAAGTCCCATGGACAGAGGAACCTGGTGAGCTACAGTCCACGGGGTGCAAAGAGCCGGACATGACTTAGCGACTGAACAGGCAAGCACCAGGAGGTAAAGAGCCGAGATAAGGGTCATTCACCCTGAGGGCGAATGGGTCTGAAAAACACTCTTTATGAACCTCCTTTGCCTAGAACACAGCCCAGCACACAGTAGGTGCTCAGTAGATATTTGCTGAAGTGTTGAATGGATAAGAAGCCTGAGATGGGCTAGATAATGGGCCCCCAAGATACACACACCCTAATCCTGGGAGCCTGTGAATATCATCCTTATTTGGCAAAAGGGATTTCCCAGATGTGATAAGGATTCTGAGACGGGGAGATTATTCTGGATAATCCAGACTTGCCCTAAGTACAATCCCTTTAAGAAGGATATTTGACGCACAGACAGATCCGGGGAAGACCAAGTGACCTCAGAGGCAGAAAGATTGACTGCAGAGGCAAAGGAGTGACATGGCCACAAGTTGAGAAGTCAGTGGCCACCAGAAGCTTGCAAGAGGCTGGAAAGGGATTCTCCCCTGGAGCCTTCCCAAGGAAGCACAGCCCTGTTTGACACCTTGATTAGGCCCCTAAAACAGTTCAGATTTCTGGTCTCCCACACTCGAACAAGACAACTTTTGGTGGTTCTAAGCCACCACGTTTGTGGTCATTTGTTACAGCAGCCACAGGTAACTAACGCAGCCACTGCTCTGAGAAGAAATTAAGGCAGTGGGAGCTGCAAAAGCCATCTAGGTGATGCCAAGCGCTTTGGAGAGTCTGCAGAATTTGAACTGAGGCATCCTAAGATGCACATGGAGCTTGAGAAAGAAGAGTCTGGCTTGGATTGAAAACAGAGAGACCAGGGGCAGGGAACCCTGCCAAGAGGTGCTGGAGGCAGCTCAGCATGCAAAGGGAATGAGAGCCAGACCTCGGGGATTAGCAGTGGGAACGAGAGAAGGGGCGGGTACAAAAAAATTTTCAAAGGCAAAATTGATGGAGCTTAGTGAAAGACTGAATATGGCAGATGAAGGAGAAATTTCTTCCAGCTGTGAGAGCTGAGGCTGGCAGAGAGGAGGAAATTGGAGGAAAGGGGAGACGTTTCTAAATGTTTCTAACAATAGCCAGTTCATCTCAAAACTACCCCAGTGCTATGATTTGAGCTGCTCATTAGTCAAAGAAACAGTTAGGGGATCCACGCTCTTCAATGCTGGTCACCAGTGGCTGAAGGAACGTCGTATTGCCAGAGCTGCTTGCTATAAAGTATGGAAGAATTCCTTCCAACCTTCCTCCTGATCTCCCCTCAACCTGATGCCTCCCAAGGCCTAGACTTTCAGAGTAAGAATGAGTAAGGCAGGAGGGAGGGGAGGAGAGAAGCAGAGGTAGAAGGGAGAAGTAGAGGAGAAAACTAGAGCTCGGGTCAAGCTCACCATACATATAATCCAGCTGCCATCTGCAGGCTTCCCTGGTGGCCCAATGGTGAAGAATACGCCTGCCAAACAGGAGACATGGGTTCAATCCCTGAATCAGGAACATCCCCTGGAGAAGGAAATGGCAGCTCACTCCAGTATTCTTGCCCAGGACATCCCACGGATAGAGGAGCCTGGCGGGCTATACAGTCCATGGTGTTGCAAAGAGTCGGACACGACTGAGCATGCACACACACGCTGTCTTGCTAGGGACACCAACCAGGATCCAAACCGGCCATCAGAATGAGATTTAAGCCCTCGCATCTCCAACAACAGGGCCCGGTTCTCACTTGCTGCTATTTTCATCCCTGAGGACCTGGAAGTAAACAACCTTCTTGCCAGAAGCAATCCCACTCCTGAGAATAACCCTGAGAACATCATAATTCAAAAATACACATGTATCCCAGTGTATACCGCAGCACTATTTACAATAGCCAGGATATGGAAGCAACATAGATGTCCATCGACAGATGAATGGATAAAGACGATGTGGAACATATATACAATGAAATATTACTCAGCCATAAAAAGAAATGAAATTGAGTCAGTTGTAGTGATGTGAATTAACCTAGAGCCTGTCACACAGAGTGAAGTGTCAGAAAGAGAAAAACGAATATCCTATATTCATATATATATGGAATCTAGAAAACTGGTACTGATGAACCCATTTACAGCACAAAAATAGAGGCACAGATGTAGAGAATGGACTTGTGGACCCTGTCCTTGTAGAAGGAAAGTGAAAGTGAAGTCGCTCAGTCGTGTCCAACTCTTTGGGATCCCATGGACTGTAGCCCACCAGGCTCCCCCATCCATGGGATTCTCCAGGCAAGAATACTGGAGTGGGTTGCCATTTCCTTCTCCAGGGGATCTTCCCGACCCAGGGATCGAACCCAGGTCTTCTGCATTACAGGCAAATGCTTTAACCTCTGAGCCACCAGGGAAGCCCCTGTAGAAGGAAAGGGTGGGATAAATTGAAAGTGCAGCATGAAAATACATATATTACCATATGTAAAATAGATAGCTAGAAGGAAGCTAGCACAGAGAGCTCAGCTCAGGGCTCTGTGATGACCTAGAGGGGTAGGATGGGGTAGGGGTGGAAGAGAGGCTCAAGAGGGAAGATATATATATACATATGGCTGATTCTTGTTGTTGTATAGCAAAAGATAACACAACTTTGTAAAGCAATCATATTCCAAAAAAAGAAAAAGCAATACAAGTGGATTCTGACATCCTGGGAAATTGCAAAGTACAGAGGCGTTAGTGGTTGGAACAGTATCTGGACCAGAGGAGGACATCTATTGTGAACACCAGTCAGATGAGAACATGATCCCCCAGCTCCCACTAGGCAATTCTGCAGGGGTATCAGCTACCTGTCCTGAGCAATTCTCCAACCAAGAAAGCTGCTGCTCTCAAGTCCCACTTTGTGCAGAAGCCGTCAAAGCTCAATGTTCATCTTGGCTTCAGGGATGGGGATGGGGGTATGGAGAGAAAAAAGAGAGAGGAATTCCTGTGTTTACTTATTACTTATTTATTGAGCATCTCCTGTGTGTCAGGCACCTGTTGGATGCTTAAAACACTCAGTGAATAAGACAGGCCAAGGCCCAGTCCTCATGATGCTTATAAATATGACCGAAAAGCCTTTGAAAGAAGCTTGAGCAGAAACTTGAATCAGAACCAAATCTCCCTATTTTCCAAAAAGATTGAACTGTCAAATGTGCAAATGTTCTCTGGACCAAACCAAAGCTTCTTTCCATTTGAGTCTCTCTTCTCTTTGGGATCTCCAGCAACCTGCTGGACCACAGAAACTCACGTAGCCCATCTCTTCTGACAAAGTCCCCTGAGGAACGTGCCGCCATTGCTGAGAGGTCAATTTCATTTCACCACTCTGTAGCAGCATTACCTTTTTCCTTATGCAAGCCCCCTCATGGGTTCATTCACTCATTCGACAACGATTTATCAAGGGCACAGCAATGTGTGGATGCCAGGTGTGGACAAAGGGCTGGCCACCCCAGCAGGTGCACACCATCCATTATCTTTCCCTCCCAGCCTTGGCCTCTGGGCAGCACAGAAATGGCAGCCCCAGTCAGACAGGCAGAAAGCTGAAGGTCAGCCCTCAAAAGGAACTGGCACCAAGACCCAAGCTTGGCAAGTGGTAGAGCTGAAAAAATAGCCCCAGACCCCTAGATCCTATTTTAACAGGTTCCCACACATGAATCCCAGGGACAGGGGAGCCTGGTGGGCTGCCGTCTATGGGGTCGCACAGAGTCGGACACGACTGAAGCGACTTAGCAGCAGCAGCAGCACATATGCTACCCAGATTCGTCACTGAGAACCTGCCTGGCAGGCCTTTTCAGCCCCATTTTACAGACAAAAAAAGTGGAGGCATGAGACACACCAGAATTTGTCCCAAGCTACACAGCTTGCCAAACTGAGGCATGGTAAGTCCTGATCTCATGACTTCAACCTCTCCTTTTCTCCTGATATTGAACTGTTTCTCCCTGTTCCTGGTATCTTATCCTCCGCCTCCCCGAAAATCACACACATACACCTCCCCCAGCCAAAATTTAAAAAAAAAAAATAATTAAGTTAAATTAAAAACAGAAATGTCTTTTTGGCTCTCCAGAATCTGGCAGCAGGCAGCAGCCAAGCCTCCCGAGAACACTTAGTGATTTCCAGGGGAAATCTGACCATCGCTGACATCCAAAGATACAGCAGTGTTTTCAATTAGGGGGCTGAGTACTCTAGCTTTAGAGGCGAGGGAACAATGCAGAGTGTTCTGAGAGGGGAGGACTGACCTCTCTCAGAACCCCCTCTGTTCCCGACTAATATGTCAATAGCCTCTTAAATGGAACGTTATGTGTCTGGGATTTTACTGTCAGACTCATCCTTTTTGGGTAGGGTTTAGGGTGGTTTTTTTTTTTAATCTAAAGTTGATTGCCTCTCTCATTATCAAAGCCACCATCCATCTGTTTCCACTTTTTTAAGGGCTGCAGCAAGGAATTGAGCTGGAAATGTGTTTTTACTTGAGGTTTCAGGATTCCCCTCCTCCCGCCTTGTTGAGGGTTGTTCAAGTTTTAATGTTGTCACTGCAATATGATCTTCCAGTAGTGGGTGGCCCGGCTGCGCCATTTGAAACTCATTTACAGTTTCATCTGAGACGATTGTCACTTTAAATTAATTAACCAAAAAGCACCAAAAATCATATGATGGGGGAAGGAGGCAAGGAAGGAGATGGAGGAGAGTTTAAAGCAGTGAGAAAGGAGTCCCCAGCCTGACGGCTTACTGCCCTTGGGTACAAGGCCAATCTTCCCTTTCCTTCCCACCCACTTTTTGAAACTAAAGCACACACATATACCATAAAAAATTCAGTATGCTGTTTTTTGAAAGATTTCTTTTGGAAGATAAGAACTCTGTGTTGGCATCCACAAAATCAAGGCAAAGCTGTTACGGGGAAGATAGGTGGGTAGGCCTGCCACTGGCTCATGGAAACTTCTGCAGCACACTTGGAACCCTGGATCTGAAATGATGGTGAGAGCTGTTGGGGTGGACCCGGGTCAGGGCAGGGGGAGGGTATTCACCTCACTCCTCCTCAGGAGCAGCTCCTTCCCACACTGTAGGAGAAGATCATCTGTTCGTCTCTTATTTGATAAGTCTGTGCGTGCCTGCTGAGTCGTTCAGTTGTGTCTGACTCTTTGCAACCCCATGAACCGTATAACCTGCCAGGTTCCTCTGTCCCTGGGATTCCCCAGGCAAGAATACTGGAGTGGGTTGACATTTCCTCCTCCAGGCAATCTTCTCAACCCAGGGATTGAAGCCGTGTCTCTTGTCTCTTGCATTGGCAGACTGGTTCTTTACAATAGCCCCACCTGATAAGTCTGCTTTAACCCCTTATTCTGTGGCAAGCACTGTGGATGAGAAAGATACTTCAAGAGGCTTATACAATTCATCAAAATGACAGCCAACATTTGCACGGCTCCTGGAAGTCTCACGTGTTCACACTTCAGTCTCACCACAGCCCTATGAAGCATGCAGCATTATCAGGCCCTTTAATAAGGGAAAGAACCAAGGCTCAGAGCGGTCAAGAGGCTCGCTCTTGACCACACAGCTATGAAGTGACAGAGCAAGAATTCAAATCAATGTCTGTGGTTAAACCCTGTGGCTGGGGATCAAAAAATACAAACAACAAGGATAAAGGGGGCATTACAGCTATGGGTGCCTCTACACAAATAGAATTGGGGGTCAGCAGGCTCATTTGTGTGTGTGTGTGTGTGTGTGTGTGTGTGTGCGCAGTCAAGTCTTCTGGCCCCTGCCGTCTTCAGACATGAGTTGGTGATGTGCTCAAAAGAGGTGGCTCTTGACCAGCTCCAAAGAGTTCTAGGCCCTCAACACAGAGTGAATCTATTGATGACAGAATAACGCACTTTAGCTCTGGGCTCAATCTGACTGTCTAAAGCTGGAACACCGCAGAGTGTTTGGGCAGCAACAGATTATAATCTGTCTGCTTTTCCATGGCAACAAGTATCTGAAAGTAATTTGAGAGCCATTAACTGATGCCTGCATAATGCCTGGCTCACACCAAATATCCAAAAAACACTGGCTAGGATTGTTACTCCCCAAATATTCCCTCTTTCTCACCTCAAATCTCAGAGTTGGAAGGAAGAGACCTTAGATACAAAGGCTGGTCCTCAATCCAACCAAAAATATGAATGCTGTTGTTGAATTGTGTCCAACTCTTTGTGACCCCGTGGACTGTAGCCTGCCTGGTTCCTCTGTCCATGGAAATTTCCAGGCAAAAAGACTGGAGTGGGTGGCCATTTCCTTCTCCTGTGGATTCCACCCAAGGATGGAACCTGCACCTCCTGCATTAGCAGGCGGATTCTTTACTGCTGAGCCAACAGGGAAGCACAAAAATATTGATTTCTGTTATAGAATTAAGTAAACTCTAGTAATATTTAGCACTTAGTGTACAGGAAGGGCTATTGCAGTGTTTACTGAAGTTAAGTCTCAGCAAAATTCTGTGAGATTTTTGATGATCCCAATTTATGGACCGGGAATCTGAAATAAGGATGGGAAAGACATCCTCTTGCATAACCAATATCCAAACCCATGCAGCTTGCCTCCCAGCAAGAACACTTAGCCATGATACTATTTATCCTGCCCGAGTCCTTGCTACCGTCCTGAACACACGGTTATCTAGCTGTTGCTTGAACACCTCTGTGATGGGGTGGTCTTGTTGCCTTTGAGGACAGCTCTGTTTGACAAAAAGTCCATCTTTAAACACACAGAGAGACAGGCAAAGCTTGCAATTTGCTTATTTGGCCGTGCCTCTTGGCATGGGTGACCCTAGTTCCCCAACCAGGGGTGGAAATCACAGACCCTACATCAACAGCGTGGAGTCTCAACCACTGGACTGCCAGGGAAGTCCCAATAGAAATTTGATGTTGAGATGACATTTTGCTTTCTACCATTTCTACACTTCGTGCATGATTCTAAACAGATCTCCCCAGAATAACTCTAAACTCTATCCTCAGACTTCTCTAGGCCCAGGGGACTTATTAAAAAGCAGATCTGTTTCTAAAGATCTGGGGTGGGGCCTGAGATTCTGCATGACTCACAAGACTGCAAGTGATGGCAAGTCCGGGATCCCACATTGAGGATGGAGGGCCTAGATGAGGGGCAGGGCACCAGCTTGCCGCCTGTCTCTGTAGACAGCACCTGATGGCAGTACTTCCATGCCCACCTGTTTACACCTGCTCCAGCTGCTAATGTGCTATAGCACAGTTGAGCAGTTGCAACAGAAACCATAAGGCCCACAAACCCTAAAATAGTTAACCCTTTAAAGAAAAAGTGTGCCCGCTCCTGCTAGGAGCAGTGATGCCCAACCTTTTTGGCCTCAGGGACCATTTTGGTGGAAGACAATTTTTCCATGAACTGGGGTGGGGGGGATGGAGGGGGGTGGTTCAGGAATGATTCAAGCTCATTACATTTGTTGTACACTTTATTTCTAATCTAATGCCGCTGCTGACCTGACAGGAGATGCCGACACGTGGCCTGGAGGTTGGGTACTCCTGCTCTGGATGACCGCCCTGCAAACCTGGGGGAGTTCTGCCCTGTCCTCTGCCAGCTCATGGCAGGCCTTGCCACCTCTCCCATCAACCAAGCCCCAAGTCCCGTCAGCATCCTGGTAACTCCTGAGCACACTCAGGTTTGTCAGAAGTCCACTGAAAGGAGAAGCATCACCCCAAAGACTCACTGGCAGGAGCGGGGCAGGCCCACCCACTCCCTGATCTTGAGGTTCTGTTCTCTGTGGAAGGGTCAGCGCTCCAACCTTCTGCCCAGCACCTCACGCCCTCACCATCCGCTTCTCCTTCCTAGCACTCCCTCCCCCACCCACACTCCACAGCTCCACAAACTCTGCTTGGGCTTTCTGCTTAATGATTGATAAAACTGAGCAGAATGTTGATTGTTGAGTGCATTAGGAATTCTGCACCCAAGCCGACGCAGACACAGCACAGACCTCCCCTTCCTGCAGGAAGTGGAGAGTAGCCGTGACTGGCCAGAGATATCTGACCATCTAGAGATGCATTCCAGAGCTAGAGTGCAGGGACCCAGGCCGGAAGGGGACCAGGGCCCTATGAATTTCCCCCCCAGTACCACTGCTCCAGTGACCTCAAGGCCTGTGCTCACTGCAGGGGCATCTCTAGTGACTGGGAATGGTTCCAAGGGGTCTCCTTTCAGCTCAACAAGGAAGCCTTAAAGATGTGGCTTCTCTTGGCCAGAGCCCCTGAACGGGGGTGATTCAGGACTGAAGAAAGTTCCTGCTACACCTCACACCTGCTTTTAAAAAATGCCTTTTCTGGGGCGTCTCTGGTGGTCCAGTGGTTAAGAATCTGCCTTGCAGTGCAGTGGACACTGCTTCGATCTCTGGTCCAGGAAGATCTCTCATGCCACAGGGCAACTAACCCTGTGTACCACAACTACTGAGCCCGAGCTCTAGATCCCACGAGCCACACCATGGTAACCAGAAGGCCGAGCCCCGCAGCTAGAGTTTAGCCCCCGCTCTCTGCAACTAGAGAAAGCCTGCGCACAGGAACAAAGACCCAGTGCAGCCAAAAATAAGCACATTAATTTTTTTAAATGCCTTTCTTTTTCTCAGTATTGTCCAAGAGAACTTTCTGAGATGATGGAAATATGTCCCTGCCTGCCAATATAGTCACTGGTAGCCACGTGAGAGAGATGGCTGTTGTAACAGAGGAACTATACTGAAAATTGAATCCAGACCATGGCAGTGAAAGTCCTAACCACTGGACCCTAACCAGGGAACTCTGCAGTGCTTCTGAATAAAACAAAAATGCCAGGACTGGGAACATCAGTGGGGGCTGAAGAAATTCTGGAAGGAGTGGGAGTCAACTCAGGTCAGGCAATAGGTAGATTTAGTTTTGACTAAACAAAAAGTAGGGGCTTCCCAGGTGGCACAGTGGTAAAGAATCTGCCTGCCAAGGCAGGAGACACAAGATGAGGGTTTGATCCCTGGGTTGGGAAGATCCCCTGGAGAAGGGAATGGCTACCCACTCCAATATTCTTGCCTGGAGAATTTCATCAACAGAGAAATCTGGCAGACTGCAGCTCATGGGGTTACCAAAGAGTCAGACATGACTTATTCACTAACTAACAGCGACAACAAAGGCAAAGAAAAGGCACTCTGGGCAAGAAGATGGTCACAGCAGACTTGCAAAAGTGGGCTGAGGAGGCAGCCTGGTTAAACGGGCAGCAGATCCCATCCACCTAGTTAGGGTGACAGGCCAGTAGCGGGGAGAGGACTAAGATGGGATGCTGCAGTCCATGAAGCTGGCCAGGCCCCATGAAGTCCGACTTGGGGGCCGGGCCAGCTCCAAGGCAGGAGTTTGGGTTTCAGCTCTTTGCTTGCTTTCTGAGAAAGGAGTGGTCCAGGGTTCCTGCAGAGGTGCCTGGAAAGGCCTCAGAAGCAATGCCAAGGGTCAAGGGTGGGGAGGAGCCAGTGGCTGGGACAGCAGGCAGTGGTACCAGTCACGCAGGGTGCGGGCTCTAACCCGCAAATAAGATGTCTCCTGTCCAACCTCTGCTCCTGCCCTCTCTTTTTCACAGGTGTCGGAACCCTGACTGCTCCTCATCCCTCATCCTCCACAGGTGTTTCCCCCACTAAATCGTTTGCACCTCTAACTCTGTCTTGGGGTTTGCTTCTCTTAGGACCTGAAATAACAGAGTAGAATCCTATTCTCTCCTAGGAGATTATATGTGACTTGAAGATTAAAGCATCCTCCTAACCACACAGTCCCTGACAATGTCTCTGAACATAGGATGCCCTCAGGACACATCACAGCGTACGTATGAACAGGCCCTAAAGAAGAAGTCAGGCTGCCAGGGGCTGGGGCATGGCAAAACCAGTCACACACTCACCTGGGTAAATTCCTGGGACCATCCCCAATGCCCTCCCCATCCCATTCTCACTCCCAGAAGGGAGTGACCCCCAAAGTTAGCAGCAGTGTGCATGCTCCTACATCAGAGTCCCTGGAGGAAGAGAGCCAAGCGTGCTCACAGCTGAGACCCATCCCCTTCACTTTCCTCAAATATGGGGACCAAATGTTCCAAACTTTTGATCCTGGAGTGATAACAGAACTGTGAGGAATGAGGAGAAGGGGAGGGAAACCACAGAGAGGGGCTGGGTCCCTGGTAATGTTTTCCAGGGTTGGGGAAAGAGTGGGGGAATAAAGAGGGCATCTGTCACCTCTGTACTCTCCCCACCACAGCCTGAACTGTTAGGAATCAAGGCCAGCAGAGAAGGCACTTCAGCAAATGTCACTTACTCTCCGGGTTCACCCATTCATTCCACTGTTTAAATCTGGGCTTTTCAGCCTCAGCAGTAACAACATTTGGGGCCTGATCATTTTTTGTTGGGGTTGGGGGGCTGTCTTGTACATTGTAGGGTATTTAGCAGCATCCCTGGTCTCTACCCCCCAGATGCCAGTAGCACTCCCCACCCACCCGGTTGTGAGAACTAAAAATGTCTCCAGATATTGCCAAATATCCCCTGAAGATCAAAATTATCCTGGCTGTGAACCACTGATATTTTTTAAGTTTTTAAAAATTTTTATTTGCTTATTTACTTTTGACTGCAGGGGGTCTTCATGGCTTTTCTCAGGTTGAGGTGAGCAGGGGCTACTCTTCGTTGTGGTGCTAGGGCTTCTCATTGCAGTGGATTCTTCTGTTGCAGAGCACAGGTTCTAGAGCACAGGTTCAATATTTGCAGTGCACAGGCTTAGTTGCTCCAAGGCATGTGGGATCTTCCCGGACCAGGGTTTGAACCCACGTCTCCTGCATTGGCAGGTAGATTCTTTACCACTGAGCCACCAGGGAAGCCCAAGAACCACTCATTTAAATCATCAGCAGAAATTTCACTTTGGACAGAATGAAATAAATCCAAGTCCTATGGACTGTTTCTCTCCCCATTGATCTCCCCACAGTAAATGTTGTTTTCTGATCCTATCGAGTCTCTGCTAACCTGAAACTCCTCAAATGACTCTTTTCTGACCTGGTCATAAGGGTCTTCAACACCTCCCCAGACTCCAGGACCTTTTCTGTGTCCAGCCCCATCTTACCAAATCCCATTGGCCAGGCAGACCATCCAAGCCCAGCAGACAGACACAGTGGTGCTGCCTGGCTAGAGAATCTTGAGATTGTCTTAGTTATGTATGCTAGCGCTTTCTGATATGGATCAATAATGTAGCTCTGCTTACCCTGGCTGCATTTAAAGAGAACTAATCCTAGAAGGGATTACATTTGCTGCCCATCACCGAACATCTCTTGATTTATTTATTCATTCAAGAAATAGTGATTGAGTTCCTTCTAGATGGCAGGCGCTGTTAGGAGCTAGGGTTATAATCATGCATCAGACAGACACTCCCCTGCTCTAATGCAAGCTCTGAAGTCACCCAGCTGGGGTTTGAATCCTAGCTCCACCATCTAACTGCCTGACTATGGCGCATTTTTGACCTAAGGCTCAATTCCTCCTCTAAGATGGAAATAATGATAAGTTCCCACCTCAAAGAGAGGTGAAAATTAAAATGGTGGGAGGCATAAAAAATGGTTAGCGTGGTGCTTGATTAAGAAAGAGCTCACTCTGTTGTGGGGTTGTCATTACGATTATCCAAGACACTGTCTTCATGGTGTTAGAGTCCGGTGGGAGAAACAGACAAATTTAACATGCAATTATACAGAGTGTGAGAAACGTCTTGAGAGAAAGACACAGAGAATTCAGGTGGGAGGATAAGGTTTAGGGAAGTTTCTGCCAGAAAGAAGTGCTGCCTAAGACCCGAAGTTTCAGTGAGATGAGCCAGAGAGAATGAGGAAGCAGGGAGTGTTGCAGGCAGAAGAAAGGCATGTGTGAAGGCTCAGATCAAGCCAGTCAATCCTAAAGGAAACCAACCCTGAATGTTCATTAGAAGGACTGATGCTGAAGCTGAAGCTCCAATACTTTGGCCACCTGATGCAAAGAGCTGACTCATTGGAAAAGACCCTGATGCTGACAAAGATTGAGGGCAGGAGGAGAAGCAGGCGACAGAGAATGACATGGCTGGATGGCATCACTGACTCAGTGGACATGAATTTGAGCAAACTTCGAGAGAGAGTGAAGGACAGGGAAGCCTAGTGTGCTATACAGAACATGGGGTCACAAAAAGTCAGACATGACGTAGTAACTGAACAACAAAATGACTCAGAGACCAGAGCATGGGGGTGGGGTCCTGGGTGTTCAGGGTGGCTGGAGCATGGATGCTCTAGGAGTGAGCTGGAGTCACACCCATCAGTCCTATGGGCTATGTCAAGGTGTTTGACTTGACTCTAGACCAATGAGAAGCCATGGGGATTTTTCAGCAAAAGAAGGGCATGATTAGATTTGATTTAGAAAGCTTGCTCTGACTGGAGAAAGGAGAAATGTGTGGAAGACAAGTTGGATGCTGTTCTAGCTGATGCTGAGAGATGGCGGTGGCCTGGCCTGAAGAGTGACCACAGGAATGGGATGAGGTGGGTGGGTTCCAAGTCCACAGAGCAGCAGACTCTGTGATTAGTACAACTCCAAGCATATGGTAGGTGACCCACAAATATCTGAATGACAAGTGAGTAAATGGGGTACAATAATCAGGCCTTTGGGAGATCATGATGAGTTCAGAAGGGCCCCCAGAAATTCCCGTAACATCCAGCCCAGGGGCAGCTTCAGGAAGCAGATTAGAAACAAAACTGGAAACATCTTCCTCCCTGCCTCGTCCTCCCCTGTTGGCAGCCATGACCTGTGCTGATAGCGAGAGAAGGAGCAGAGACAGAGAGAGAGAGAAGGAAAAGGAATGTCAGAGCAGCCAGATAAGAACAACATTACACAGCCTGGCTTGACGGGCTGCCATCTGCGGAGACACTGAAGAAATTAGGTCCAGAGTCTTGAAGGGCAGGAGCTGAGAAGGATCAGATCAAAGGCTCCAGGGGCCAGCCACAGGCACCCAGGGCTGGCTGATGACACATGCGCTCACTCAGGTAAAGCGCCTGGTATGCAAGGTGTTCTGCACGTGTTTGGGTTTCCAGGATGGAGCACATACAGGCCCACTCCCCACGATGCAGAGCAACAGCTGGGAGCTTAAAACAGGTATGTGGCAACCGCCAGAAAGTGAAACTTCTTTAAATATCAATTTTTAATTAGACAACTAATTCTCATAAAAATTGGAAAAATAGTACAAATAAGCCTAAAGTCCCCATGCACCAACCTCCATTCCAGCCCCTCCTTCCCCTCTCCCCAAAGGCAACCACCCCTCAGCTTCCTAAGACCACCTCCAAGCCTCTTTCTATTTATTTACATGTGCACCTAATGTGCCCCAAATAAGCAAGTGATATTGTTTTGGAGGGTGTTTTGTTTGCTTACTTACTGTTGAGGCCGTGAGTAGCCCTGCCCTCCATCTATAGTTAGCTTTTCTGGTTCATAACCTGTCTGGAGACCAGCCCAGGTTTGTCCCAGGGATTTGCCTTCCTAACAGGAGCAACATGTGTATACTATACAGTGGATTTGGCCAGTGGACAATTTAGACAAAGGTATAAAATCCAAAACACCGCATCCTTTAAGGATAGTGTGGGCTAAAAACCATAAGTATCTGGGGGGGCGGGGGTTGTCATTTTTTAAAAAAGCTATTTTTTATTTGTTTGGCTGTACTGGGTCTTACTTGTGGCATGTGGAATCTAGTGCCTTGACCAGGGATTGAAACCAGGCCTCCTTCATTGGGACCACCAGATCTTAGCCACTGGACCACCAGGGAAGTCCCAAGAAATATCTGTTTTTTAGGACCTACCATATAGCATAGGGAACTATAATCAATATCTTGTAATAACCTATAATGGAAAATTATATATAAATATAATGGTAATAAACATGTATTTTTATTAAATTTTTAAAAATAGATTAAATCTAGAGAGAAAAAATAAAATACAGAAGTATCTTCAGAAAGCTCAGAATAAGGCCCAGATTGGTAGATTCAGGAGCAGTCTTGAAGCTTAGAGGGAGATGGGATGAGTGTCCACCTTCCACAGTGAAAACCATATTTGGGGAACAGTTCAAATGGATGATTGAAAAGAGCTGCCATGGGTGAGAAGCTGGGCAGAGAAACTGCTTCCAGCCTTGCACATGCTTGGCTTAGCCGATACCACGCCCAGCTGAGGTCTTAAAAGAAGATTCCCTTAGCCCTTCCTTGGAAGAGCTGCAACCCTACACTGGGGCCCAACCTGATTCTGAGCTCAAGCAGAGAGACCTCCATCTAGCACACTGGCAGAAGGGAAGATGGAGATGACTAGGAGTCAATGGTTTGTGCATGCCTTCATCAGGGCACACTGACCTGACTCCTCACCCACAAGCACACATACCAGTAAATTCTCGGAGACAGACGGGTCTTGGATCATTGTGGCTTCTATACTGGGTCCCTTCAGATCAACACCTGAGCTTGGAGGACAGTCCGGGCTAGATTCCATAGACACATCAGGTCAGAGGGTAAAAATCGATGTCAGGCCAAGGACGCTGGGGTGGGGCAACAGGGCCTCTTGAGTGACCTATCCACAGGTCAGCACACCCTGACCCTGATGATGCCTGATGTTCCACACTACAGTTCCAGAGCTTGCTCAAGGCCCTCTCCTTCATCCTCTAACTCCACTAGCCTGAACTTCAGCCACCTGGGCTGAACACCCCCCACTCCCATGTGGATGAGCTGGGTGGGCTGAAGACCCACAGGGGGATGTCTGTTCTGGGCTGCCACCCTGTCTTCAGGTCACTGGCTTTGATCCTTTCAGGGGGTTTCAGGCAAGTGACCCGCACTCTCTGGAGAATACTTCCCCCACGACATAAACGGGAGCCCAACAGCGTTGCCTACCTTCCAGGGCTACTGCTGGCTCAAAAGAAGCTCTGGTGTGCTGCCCAGATGAGCATGGGATGGGCGAGCCACTCACATAACTCTACATTAAGCCTCAGTCTTCTTATCCATGAACTGGAATAACAAGAGCCTCTACCTAATAGACTGTTACCGAGACTGATGCAGATGCTGCAGGAAGCATCCAATACAAGGAAGGTGCTACTAACCATAACCAAAATAATAATGATGCATAATGAAGATTATGAGCATGAGAGCCTGGGCTGTGTCCCTAGCATCTCACTGAGGATTTAGCCTCCAAGCAGACAGAAGATGTTCAGCTGATCCTGAGGAAGATTCTAGGTTCTTGACTCAGTTCTTCTGATAAGAGGGCAGCCCCACCCTATCAAGCCTCCACCCCACTACCAACTCTATCTCATTCCTCCCAAAATCTCCTGACCTGTGTCACCTGGGCTCTGTCACAACTAAGTTCAGCTGTAACTAACTCTTGGGTTCCAAAATCACTGCAGATGGTGACTGCAGCCACAAAATTCAAAGACACTTGCTCCTTGGAAGAAAAGCTATGGCAAACCTAAACTGTGTATTAAAAAGCAGAGACATCACTTTGCCAACAAAGGTCCATACAGTCAAAGCTATGGTTTTCCCAGTAGTCATGTACGGATGTGAGGGTTGGGTCATAAAGAAGGCTGAGTACCAAACAGTTGACGCTTTCAAATTGCTGTGCTGGAGAAGACTCTTTAGAGTCCCTGGGACAGCAAGATCAAACCAGTCAATTCAAAAGGAAATCAATCCTGAATACTCATTGGAACGACTGATGCTGAAGCTGAAGTTCCAGTACTTTGACCACCTGGTGCAAAGAGCCAACTCACTGGAACAGACCCTAATGCTGGGAAAGATTGAAGGCAAAAGTGAGGTAGAAATTACTGAACAGTCAAGTCTCAAGTCTTAGACCTCAGTCTTGTTTTCAATAAATATCACAGTCCATTGTCCTGAATTCCTGGAATGTGTCTTTAGTCTGATAAATTATCAGCACTCAGATCCAGGGAAGGGCAGTAATTAAATTCTGTTCCATATGCTTGAGGGAAAACCAACTGGTGATCATTAATCTTAAACCCATACATCTGGTCCATGGTAAAATGGCCAGAGGGCATGAAAAAGGGTGGTGACTTAATCCAAGGATCAAGAGAAGCCATAAAGATGTTAAGTATCTTGACCTTTAAATTGATTGGTTAGAAATAACATGATTTAAGGAAGGATATAAAAACTGCTGTAAGTCCCACCTTGGGGGTGGACTCTTTACCCCCCTTTCAGCGTCTACGCTGAGAGCTTTGTACTTTCCTCCTCTTTAATAAATCCTACTTGTTGCTACCATGAGTGTTTGTGTGTTCACAGATTTCATTCTTCAGCTCTGCGGACAAGAACTCGGATTCCCGTCTCAAAAGGAGAAGGTGTGTGTGTGATGGTTAGATAGCACCAGTGACTCAACGGACACGAGTCTGAGCAAACTCTGGGAGAGAGTGAAGGACAGGGACGCCTGATGTGCTGCAGTCCGTGGGGTCACAGAGAGTTGAACACAACTTAACATCTGAACAACAACTCACTCGGTTACCCCCACCCTGGACCGAAGGCAGAGTTGGCAAGAAACCAAAAGACAGTGTGACAAGCAGGCCCCTCCCACAGTTCACACCTCAGGTTCGTGCCCAGCATTTTTACAATAGCAGCCGGTCCTGAGGGGGCAAAGGGTCATGCAGCAGGGGCTCCTGAAGAAACCTCAGGATGGCGGGCCAAGTAAGAAAGTAGAGTCTTTGCAGGCCCTCCTTTGGTTGTTTTCATTTCTGTTGGCCCGGAGGCAGCACGCACTGTGCCATACTCCCCCTTCCCCCTCCCCTGGGGCCTGACACCACCAGAATAGCTTCCAGAAAAACTCCTGAGCTACCCACCCCAATCTGCTGAAACATGTAGCCTGAGCTCAGCCGTGTGGCAAGGATGGTTGTCACTTCCAAAATCTCAGAAGGTCCAAGCTCAAAGCCCAAGTCCTAGCCTCATCCCCTCACTTAACAGATGAGGAAGCTGAGTCCCTGCTGCTGCTGCTACTAAGTCACTTCAGTCGTGTCCGACTCTGTGTGACCCCATAGACGACAGCCCACCAGGCTCCCCCTTCCCTGAGATTCTCCAGGCAAGAATACTGGAGTAGGTTGCCATTTCCTTCTCCAATGCATGAAAGTGAACAGTGAAAGTGAAGTCACTCGGTCGTGTCCAACTCTTAGCGACCCCATGGACTGCAGCCCACCAGGCTCCTCTGTCCCTGGGATTTTCCTAGACAGGTGCAAAGCGCCCAAACCACTGCTAGCAAGGGACTACCAGCCTTTCGGCCTTCACCCGCCGCCACTCAAAATAAACTCCGCCTGGATACCTCCATCACGCTTCTCAGCAAAACGTGGTTATAAACCTGTTCGCAGATCTTTCTTACGTGGGATCTCTTGTGGCTGTGGCCTTGGTGAGAATCATCTGGGCAGATCCCACATTAAACGTGGCCTTGGAGGTGGCGGAGCCCTGCGGCCCCCCATCACAGACCCAGGAAAAGCGGGACAGGACACCCCTACAAGTCCCAGGGTCTCCACGCGACCATGCCACACGCTCTGGCGGCCCCGTTCCTGCTGGGAAGCCCAGGTCTCCACTTCCAGCCGTGAATGCACGCGCTCGCCGGTCCTCGCTGCCATGGAAATTCGGGGAATTTCCTGTGAAGTCTGGAAGCCCTTTCATTCCGGCGCCCTGTCCACTAATTCCTGCGGGAGCGCTGCGGTTGGGCAAGCGGGTCTCGGCGGAGGCGAGAGCCCCACCCCCAGGCCCGTGGCCTGCGCGGTGCCTTTGCCCGGGTGCGCAGCGCCACCTGCGGACCGATCGCCGAGCTCTCTCCAGCCGAGGGTCCGGTCCTTCAGCCGACACCGACAGCAAAGGCCGAATTGGGTGGGTGAGCACTGAGAAGGCAGTCGGTCCGGCAAGCACAGGATTCCAGGGGTTCTGAGTTCGAGGGCAGCTGGACAGCTTGAACCCAGGTCACCTGTGAGGGTCTCTCAATGCACAGATGAAGGACCACCAGCCTGCCGGGCAGCTATTGAGCTAATGTCTTTGGCAGGGCCTCGCCTCCTCTCCTGCAATCTCCAGTCTCCCTACACTCTTTGATGCCCAGCAGCTCACCCCTTCCCCTCCTGAGCGGCCTCTGCCTCCCTGCAACCTCCCTCAACCCTTACCAGTGCAGCCAAGTCTAGTTGCTGCTAAACCTCAAAGCCCCTCAGCAATCCCGCTCCCCAGGACAGGGTCCCTCTTCTTTCTAAGGCGACAGTCAAGCCAACTGGACAAAGAGACAGACAGAAAGGTACAGTCCATGAGCTGAGTGAGCACCGATGTAGGAGGCAGGAAACTGGAGTTCAGCCAACAGTCCTGTGACCTTGGATAGTTCACATGCGACCCTTGGGGAATTTCCTCAACTTTGAAAAAGGAGAGGTTCTGTTTATACCTGAAATGCCTTGATTAAAGTTCTCTTTCCAGAATCAATACACAATGGCAGGAGATCATCTGGCCTCCCCTCCCCGAATTACAGCCCCTTCCCCCTCTCCACCTCCTGGGTTGAATTAGTATGGAGCACCACCACAGACTCATCACCTGGACAACAGGCCTGGGGAGGGGGCAGCATGTACTCTGCCCCTACATCTGAGAGTTTTGGGAGGCCCTTTCCCTCCATCCCTTCCCCTGTGCAGCCTTCATTTCCCCCTCCACCCTCCCTACTTCTCTACCTCCTGTTTGAACAACCTGTCCCCCCACGATGGGGCTGCCAGAATGGCCATCCAAAACACAGTTCTGACCGGGTCACCGCCTGAGCTGCACCCTCCAGTTGCTTCCCAGAGCCTTGAGGATGCAGGCCAAGATCCACAGCCTAGCAGAGACAGCTCTTGACTGTCTGCTCCTGCTGCTGTTTTCAATTTCCCTTCTGTCCCTTCCCACCTTGGGCTTCAGGGTCCCCATACACAAGCCTGTCTGTGATCCACTGTCGTAACACCGACTCTGTATTCATCCCCGCACTTCACTTACAGGGGCCCCTTTGCCACAGAGGGTCCTTCCCTCTGCACAGCCACAGGCACACAGCCACATGACCAACTTACACTCTGGGGCTCTTCCCCATCCCCAGCCAAGCTTTCTTGCCTCTGTGCTCAGAGCCCACTGTGTTCACTTCTATCACTTCTCTTAACCCCATTACATTAAAATGCAATTCAATGTCCTTGTTGTTCCAATTAGATGCTTGTTTTCCCCCCTAAATTGTGAATTCCTCAAAGTCTGTCCTATTCATCTCCAAATAACTCAGATGGCTCCTGGGATCTCCCAGCCCATTTAGCTCTAGTTTAGATGAGTTTCATGGCAGACACGGCTAATTGCCTACCCAATAGCCATTTTCCAGTTTCTCCTTAACGATGGAACCAGGATTTTGCTCAGGGAGGCAATATGCCTGGCTGAAATAATCTCCTTCCTAGACTCTCTTGCAGCTAAGTGTGACCATGTGACCCACCCCTGGCAGAAGTCACTGGATGGGGCTTCTGGGAAAGCTTTTCAAAAGAGGATAGATTCATGCATCTGGCCTTTTTCCTTTCTTTCCTGGAACGTGGACAAGAGGTCTGTAGGAGAACAATAGCCTTGCAACCATGAGGACAGAAGCCACACACACAGTGCAATAAGACAGAAGGAACCTGGGTCCCCCATGATAACTTGAGACACTGTACCAATTCTTTGTTTAAACCACTCCTTGGAGGGTTTTTTCTTAGTTGGAGCTGAATTCAGTCATAACTGATACAAACCATCTCCTCACCCAAGAGAATGAGCTCACATTCTCATCATCACCACTGATATTCAGCTCCTACTCATTTTTCTTTTTCATCCTGGAGCCTGAAGTGACAAGCCACCAGCCTTCCATTTTCACAATTTCACAGTGGGAGGTAGGTTAAGTGAAAATATTTTCAGTAAAGACATAGACATGCTACATTGCAGCATCTCACAGTTTTTCAGACTAAAGAGTAGTAAGCTTCATTCTGAGAAGTCCTTCATTCACTCCACACCCCTAGGGAATATATTCTGACCAGGTCCATTCATGTAGTCCCCAGGTTCACACCCTCTTGCCTTCTCTCCCCTCTGTCCCTCTCCTCTGATCTTCCCTCCCTAGCCCTCAAATGAGCAAAAACCAAATTCCTCTTATGTTCTCACTCACAGCAACTTAAACATCACCTCTGTAGCTGAGACTCCTATGAGCACCCTCACCTTCTGTCTCAGTGGCTTACCAAGCTATTATTCCAAAGCTATTATATTCCTCTCTAAGATGAATTCTGTTACTAGAGGTTAAGAGCACTAATTTTTCACTCTCACTTCATTTATCTTGATACCATGTTTCACACAATGTAGGGGCTCCATAGCATAGAATTGGCAGAAGGGAACCCTGAGATACACACCGTGCAATACTCAACCACTGTTTTAAGAGGTGCTATAGCCTATAAATCAAAGGAACAATTCTTCTGTAAGAAATGTCAAGCTATGTAAAAGAAGAGACAAGATCAGACAAGAAAAAGGGAGATGGCAGATAAGTCCATCAACTCTTCTGTCCCTGTTCAAGTCTATTCAGTCTCGGGACTCAAATTTCTCATGAAGAACTTAGACCAAAGATAGGAGGAATTTTAAATCTCATCTTTAAAAAGCTAAGAATGATATGAGACCCCTTTTCATACTGGAGAAAGGAATGGCCACCCACTCCAGTATTCTTGCCTGGAGAATCTCATGGACAGAGGAGCCTGGCGGGCTACAGTCCATGGGGTCAAAAAGAGTCAGACATGACTGAGTGATTAATACTTTACATATTGGAGTTACTTTTCCATTCTTTCAACTGTGCCCCTTTTTTCTTGATCAGTCAGTTTTCTTGATCACTCATCTAAACATTCTTGACAAATGTTTATTTCATTAATCTTTTCAAACACTAACATGGGATTTTAAAAAATTACCTCTAGTTTATGTTTCTTTTCTCTTTCTTTGCTTATCTTTATTATCACTTTCCCTCACTTTCTGAGTTTATTCAAACTTCTTAAATTTGATGCTTGGCTCAATAATTTTTAGGCTTTCTTCATTGCTCATATAATTACTTCTAAGGCTAGAAACTTTCCTATACATAATGCTTTGGCTGCATCATTGTGTTTTGATGTGTAATATTTTCATTAGGGTTAAGTTCTAAACATTTTCTAATTTATATTATGATTTCTTTAACCTATGAGTTATTGAGAAGTGTTTCCTTTTTCAGCTTTCAAAATAATGGGGTGGGGTGTGTGTAATTTCCTGTCATTATGGTTATTGATATCTTAATTGCTTTGTGATTAGATTGTGTAGTCTGTATGACAGTAATCTTTTTGAAATTTATGAGGCTTTCTATGACCTTTCTTATAGTTAATTTCCATAAATATTCTGTATGTACTATTTGAAAAGAGTGTGTGTGGTTTTTTTGTGTGCAAAAGTCAGTCCATTTCTATTAGGTCAAACTTTGTTTTGTTCAAATATTCCATATCTTTGTTAATTTTTTATCTCCTAGAAAAATCATTTAATAGGAGAAGGATGTTAAAAATCTTCCTTTGGTCATAAGTTTGGGAATTTATCCTTACAGTCCTGTCCATTTTTGCCTTATATATTTTAAATCTTTTTTTTTTTTTTTTGCATGTCACTTAGAAGTGTTACATCTTTCTGGTCAAGAATGTCCTATGATTATGTGATACTCTGCTTCTGTCAGTTACACTGTTTCCCTTAAGTACTATTTTGTCTGATAGTAGTATCACCACACTATTTCTTTGGCTTAGTGCTTACCTTTCATATATTTTCCACACTTTTACATTCAGTTTTTGTGTATCCTTATGTTTTAGTTATGTTTCTTGTAGGCAGCATATAAGCTGAATTTTGCATATTTAAGAAATAAATTTTTATCTTTTACCGAGACTTTTGGCTACTTTATATTTATTGTGATTACTGACCTACTTTAATTTATTTTTTCTATCTTACTTTTTACTCTACAAATGTACCACTCTGGTGTGGGACATTGATTGTGGGGGAGGCTGTGTGTGTGTTGGGGTAAATAGAGGGTATTTGGGAACTATTTGTACTTTCTGCTCAATTTTACTGTGACTCCAAAACTTCTCTAAAAATTAAAGTCTATTTTTTAAAAGAAAGGGAAGAGAAAGAAAATGTCAGACCCAGATCAGGTAGGAATTAACTCAAGTTCACTGTGAAAGCCAGAGGGCCTCTGTGGACACCTGCATCTCTTTTACTCACAAGGACTCCTGGGCTCAAACTCAGGTCCCAGATCTAATAGTAAAGGTGGCAATGCTGCTAAGAGGGGAAGTCGCTCAGATCAAAGTCAAAACCTTCATAGCAAGAATGGGACCCTGAGATATAGAACAGATGACGTTGGGTGAGCAAGCCCAAGAATGTTGAACCCCAGATGACCCGAATCCTCAGGATGAAAAAGAAGCTCCTTTCTCTTTGCTAGAGAAGAGTGGCCTCGCCGGGCCTGGAGACCACAGAGAAACTTTACCTGAGAGGCACCTCCCGAAATGATTCTTGGCTTTCTCAAGATCTCCATGAACCAGTACCTGTGGTCTTAAGCCAATGACCAGGGTCAGGATTCAGCACAGCCCAAGAGGAGAAGCACAGTGCCTACTCTGGGAGAAAACTGCTTACATATCAGAGGAGTGGCAGTCCCTGGCTGCCGAACGCCTATAAGAACCATGGGACTACGTGTGGGTGTGAATCCTGAGAGTCTGGGCTTGCTCTAGTTGGCTAAAGATAAGGCTGAATATCTTTTCTATTTATTAACCTGGGAACATGTCTGTGTCTTGGCAAGGACTGAGGCCTTATTCAAGGCTGGGCTCCGTGATGGCCTGTGGCCCAGGAGATAAAGATGATAGACTGTCTGGCATGATTTTGAGGAAGGGGTACAATTCTCAGAAAGGTGGGACTGTTAGAATGGGTCTATTATGTGAAAGCACAGAGCTCACTTTGTTTTGTCAAAGCTACCAGAGCCTACCCTCATTCTAAGGCAATAAAGATGGCAGTGGAAAGGGGTTCACCAGCATCTTTTAGCTCAGTGGTGATTGTGGCAATTCTCAGCAGGATAGGGTTGAAAATAGCAGATACTGCCATGGACTCGGGATCCCTAGAATCCTAGTGGAGATGACAGGATTCCAGGCAGGATGATGCTAAGGCTAGCGTTCAATCAGCAGGAACAACATAGACATAATTACTGTAATAGGCAGCAAGGCTGGAGTAGCAATCAGGCTACCTTGTCCTGTGAGAATCTAATTGGTGATTGCTAATTGGTTATGCTGTTCTGAGGGGCATGGTAGGTAGACAATGGACTAGAGCGTTATTTGATATATATAGCCGGAAAGAAGAGGAAGAAAAAAAAAAGGAAAGAAGGAAGAAAGAAAGACCCCAAAAAACAAAAAGCTAAGAGCTAGCAAGCAGAAGCTGTCACCGTGGAATGCAGTGATTCTACATCCAGTTTCCATGGTTCTCAGGAACCATGAGGTTGAAAAGGAGAACAATGATTGGAGAGGAGATCAAATTGCCTTGAGAAAGGACCCAGGACTATGATCCCAAGTATGAATGATAAGCCATTTCCTGATTCCTTCTCCAAAAGTCCTGCAGCCAGTTCCTGCAGTAACGGTGCAGGGAGAGGAGAACACTCAGACTTTGCAAGGAATCGTGGACACAGGATCTGTCTGATGCTGATGTCAGCCAGGGGAGCTGAAATGGCTCTGTGGTCGTCAGGTAAAGGGGAGACTTACGGGGGTCAGGAAACACAGGATGGGAAGAGGGGTGGGCCCTCTCAGATCACGCCCTTGGTCTCTGCACAGTGGTGCTCATAACGGTACTGGCCACAAAATGAGAGACCTAAATGACACCCTCACAGGTCCACATAATCATCTTCACCAGTGATAAGTGCCCATTTGCTTTACAGCTTAATAATAAGAAAGCTGGCCCCTAAACCAATCATGGAAAAGCAGAAACATTTAGGGACTCCCCTGGTGGCCCAATGGCTAAGATTCTGTACTCCCAATGCAGGGGGTCTGGGTTCGATTCCTGGTCAGGGAACTAGATCCCACATGCCGAGACTTAAGAGTTCACATGCCACAACTGAGACCCAGTGCAATCAAAAAAATAAATATTTTTAAATTTCATTTTTAAAAATAATAAGCTTATAAAAAATAAACAATCTTCTAACTAGTCTTGAATACCATTCAATACCCCAGGTTCCCCGTGAGAAGGGACTATGCCTTTTCATCAGCCTTTCCCAGTTTCTCCTGGTGTCTCTGCTCTCCAATTTAAGTGCTTATTTTCCCATAGCATGGATGTGGAATGGAGCACACTTGACTGGGAATCAGGAGCCAGGGCCCTAATGCTGGTTCTTCCCCAGCCAGCTGTGTGACCTGGGAAAAGTCCCTCACCCTATTCAATTCCCAGTGTGAGATAAGTGGGCGCATTAGATGCCTACCAGGTCCTTTTGTTCATCTCCAGGACCCATAGACTTTACCAAGACCAAATTCCAACGCATACATCTTTGGGACCTCAGCAATTCAAGGAAACTGAACTTAGTTACAATGGTCTCCTCACAAAGACCTTCAGAGTGATTATCTGACATAGTGACCAACTTGCTTCTGCTGGGAGGTACCCTCCCAAGTCCCCAGGTAACTCAACCCAGAGCTAAGGAGCCTACGTGAGTTTTGCCTTGAGATAATCCAGGAAGAAACCTGTTCCCCAGCCCCACCCGCAGGCACACCACTCTTCGGCCATCCAGTCTGTGCTTTCTGCCATCTTGGAATTCTGCATGACCTCAAACACGCCATCTCTGTCCTCTTTGTGATGCTGTTTGCTGCCCAGGCTGGAGGGCAGATGGGAGGGAAGCAGGAAGCAGGGTGGAGGCCCCACGAGTCACACTGTCAGTCCAGCCGTGGGCTCCCTTTAATCAGAGACAGGCCAGAGCCTGGTTAGCCCAGGAATGCCTATCTTAGGCAGATGTCTGCTACTTCTAGAAACCATTTACAGCAGCCTCTTTCTCCTCGCAGACTTTTGGCAGTGCTCTCGCCATTTCTTCATATTAATAATGAAAAAAGAAAAGCCCTCAACGAATGTGCAGTGAAATGAATCTGCAATTAATTTTAAATAAGCTTAAAATTCCATCGAAATGCCCTCCCTTGGTATTTTTATGGGAAATGGTTTTTGCTAGATATGCACACCATAAAGATCCTGAAACATACGATAGACAAAATCCTCTTAGGCATGCTAAAGGATAATTTGGTTTTTCTCAAAGCGACATTAAAAAAAATAATAAATAAGGGATAGAAATAAGCCAGCTTTTAAGGAAATATTAACCACTAACCTATAAACTGTCCCAAAAAGCAATCTTCCTACTCAGGAAATTTAGCATATGGTTCTCTCCCAGCTTAACCCTTTTGCTGTTTCACATCTTCATGCATCTCTGACTTAAGCCAATTCACTTAAAATTCCTCATCTCCAGAGGCCTAAGAAGGCCTTTTCTCGTGCATCTAAAATCAGCAATGACCCTAAGACCAGAGGCTTCGCCAGGTTGGTCTGGCTGCAGGTCAGCCCTGTGCCAGCCAGAAGGGGCAGGCATTCCAAGGCACTGGGAAGCTTTCTCTTCCCTGGCCTCCCGGACATTTTCCAGATTCAGTTCTCAGGCATCCCCACCCCCCATCTGAGCCCAGGCCAAACCTTGGCTCCAATAATAACAAAGAGTCCCAGAAGATGAAAATCTGAATCCTCTCCCTTCCAGTTGAAACCAGGTGTGATGTTGGCAGGGAGACGTCCCAAGCTCCAGAGAGCCAGATGAAACAGTGCTAAGGCAATAACCCGAGAACAAGCCCCACGTGGGGCCAGATGCCCAGACCTTTCACTCATTTCACTATAAATGAGTTTCCTGGGGCAAAATAATTCCTTCCTTCAAAGAAAATAACAGTCAAAGGCCAGAGAAAAGAATGAGGAGAGGGGGTTGGTGAAAGGGGAGGAGAGAGAGGCAGGAGGGAGGAGCCTCTGGGTAGATGGTTCAGGACTTCCCAGAGAGCTCAACCAGGCCCCTGTGCATTCTCCTGCTTGGAAACTCCTACCTGAATGTTTACAACGGGGAAGAGCCCTAGGAGGACTGCCCAGACTTTGGGCAAATGCTGCGTCCCTCAGCAGGGAGACATGGCTTTGGGATGGTTTCCTGGCCTCCCAGAGAGCTGGATCTCCTGGTGCCCTGGGGCTGGCAGGATCCCAAGGGAGGCATCTGAATACCAGAGTAAGGCCTGGGGGGTGGATGCGGACAACAGGGTGAATTAGAAGGCTGCTCCCGTCTCCTTGTGCCTTAGTGGTCATGCAGTTGCAGGGACTTAAGAAGGCAGCCTTCAGCCCGGACTGCCAGGAAACCTTTGATCTTCCTTTAGAGTCTCAGGGTCACATATATTTGGAGCTTTTGGATTCAACCACAAAATGAAAGCCAGACACCCTGCCAAACTGCTTCTACCTGATCATTTAGAGTGGACAGTTCTACAGGCTGAACCAGAGCTGGTAGTCACCAGTCCGGGATGGGGTGGGGTTTGGGGGGGGGGGGCGGACTTTGTGCAGTGACCAGATATGGAGACACAGAGAATGATAAAGGATCTTTCTTCATTGCCTTGGTAACAGCTCATTCAGGAAGAGAAGTATGTCTGGCTAGTGGCTGCCATGCTTCCTAAGGCCTCAGCAGTCTCTGGGATCTTGAGCCACCATGTGGAACTCAACACATTCAGTTTGTGTCCAACTTTGCAAGTCCATGGGCTGTAGCCCACAAAGCTCCTCCGTCCATGGGGTTTTCTGGGCAAGAATACTGGGGCAGGTTACCATTTCCTTCTCCAGAGGATCTTCCAGACCCAAGGATCAAACCTGCATCTCCTGTGTTATCAGGTGGATACTTAACCAATGAGCCACCTGGGAAGCCCATTCAGTGCCAGATCGAGCACCATATCCCTCTGGTCAGATTTCTCTTTATTTCCAACTTGGAGAAGGCTGAATCCTCACTCCATCACATCCACCCTGCCAAGATGAAGGGAGGGTTTGAGGGAGTCATCTGTCAGTGGGTATTTATTGAACACCCACTGTGTATCTAGTACTGTTGCAAGCACTGGGGATGCTACAAGCTGAGAATGGAAAGGTTCTTTTCTCCAAGAAGTTGCTGCTTGGGGTCCCAGAATATGAATCTGCAGAAATCATCCAATCTAACAACCCCAATCGCCAAGGGGCTCCAAGGCCCAGAGAGTGGCAGATCCTGCTCAGAGCCGCCCCTAGCATGAACTGGGTCTCCTGCCCTCCAGACCAGTGTTCTTTCTGCCACCCCACAGTCTCACTCATCAGTCTCACAAGTCTTTATGGATCATCTGCAGTGGACCCAGCCTGGAAGACCTAGAAGATCCAAACATAAGGCAGGAAGTGGGTTTCAGAATTTGACTCTCATACCTGTCATTGAACATGTGACGCTGAGTGAATCATTGAACTTCCTGAACCTCCTCCGTCAAGTGGGATCTGACAGCTGCTGGCTCATACTAGTGAAATTGTCATGAGTCTTCAGGAGAATGTTTGTCTAGCCTCTGTGGCTCAATAGCAGCTGTGTAAATGCCAGATGCTTTGTAATGTAAATGTAAATTACTAGGTCATGGCAACTGGCCTGTCCTCAGGGAGTAGAGAATCTAGATGAAAAGATAGGACGTGGGCAAAGTGGTCAGAATGCTGCCACTGGATATGTGCCACATGTCAATGACTGGGGCAGGGGAGGGAAAGAGCACCCCGTCCTCAACTTCCTGAAGGTGATGGGCCTTGGCCTGATCTCTGATGATCGGATAGGCTCTGGATCATTCTGAGCAAGCCAACTATTTCAGAGGGAGGGGCCTTCACGATCGTGTCGTCATTCATTTATTCTTCCACTTGTTTGGTTGACAAATGTTTATTGAGCAATAATTATGTGCCAGGCCCTGCTCTAAGCATTGGAGGGATAATGGGAAATAAGACAGGTGGTGTCCTTGCCTCCATGAAGTTTATATTCTAGAAGGAGAGGCAGTCAACAAATTAGTAAATGTGTAAATTAACAAGAGAATTTAAGGAACAGGTTGATGAAACAGAGAAAAGTGGGTAGAGAGGAACCTTCTTTGGATAGGGAAGCCAGAGGAAGTCTCTGTGATGCAGTATTTGGTAGGGGGGGGGGGGGAATGCTGTGACAGCACTTGCTTAGGACCCTCCATGGAGGGTATCAGAAGAAAACAAGGTATCAGGATGTTGAAGCAGTTGGATGATGATACTAGGTTTTACTGAAATTATGGGTTCTGTTCAGCGCATGCTCTGTTTGATATGCTTCTTAGATATTCAGGTCAAAAGAGACATAGAGCTGAAGATACATAAATCAAAATGGAAGACTAAAAGCTATGGGGCTGGGAGATATCAGTAGGGAGAGGATAGAGAAGGAGCAGAGGACCCAGGATCCAGCTCTGGGGCCTTTTGATATGTAGAAGTCAGGTGAGCAGAGACACTGAGAAGAATTGGACTGTGAGAAGGGATGAAAATTAGAAGAAGGTGGGGGACTCCCCTGGTGGTCCAGTGGTTGGGAATCTGTCTTCCAGTGCAAGGGATGTGGGTTCGATTTCCAGTTGGGGAACGAAGATCCCACGCATTGCAAGGCAACTGCACCAGTGTGCTGCAAACTGCAGAGCCCATACACTTTGGATCCTGCACACCACACCCACGGAGAGAGGTCCACTCACCGCACTGAAAGATCCTGAGTGCCACAATGCAGTCATAAGTAAGTAAATATATATATATATATATACACATATATATATATATATATATTTTTTTTTTTTTTAAAGAAGGTGGTGTCAGAGTAACTGTGGCTCATTTGGTTCCATTCCCACCTGCTTGCAATGAGCTTTCTTGCCCACTAGGAGGATGGGAAGTGAAAAAATATCATACCCACGGCCCCTGCAGCTCAGGTTTGCCTGTGACCTAGGTTTCTTCATGCAGACACTCACAGTTTGGAGGATGGGCCAGAAGGTATATCTGTTGCACCTCCTGGCAGGCATGGCCATGGGGGCATTTGCTTTTTTGGAACAGTTATAACAGTATTCCTTCAGTTGGCATGGACTATAGCGGGGGCAAAATGGACCAGTTGCAGCGTCCTAGCCATGGCAGAGGCAGCAGCTCCTATGGCAGGCCAGTTCTTCAGTGTTGTTCCAGGAGGTGTTTCTGCTGCATCGAATGTGGTGGGTGACAGTCTCCAGCAGCCTCTCCAATCTGTCCAATGCTTTTATAAGCACTGGACTCTCCTTATTAAATCTCTTTCTGCCTAAGCTAGCTGGGGTGGATTCTGTCATCTGCAGTTGATCCTCAGATGAGTCAGAAGTGAAGGGAAGTGGTGTAAGACTTTGGGAAAGCTATTCAACTTTTCTGAGCTTCCTCTATAAAGTGGGAAGAATCATTGTCCCCTTGGAATGGATGTTGTAAAGGTTAGATGAAATTACACACCTTGCCTAGTGCATTAAGAAGTTCTTAATGAATAGTAGCTACTGAATCAGAATTCCTAGGAGAGGAGCTTGGGATCTGAATTTTTAATAAAGTTCTAAGAGGTTATTAAGTGTTGGTTCTTGGGGTCTTCAGAAACAGTTTGTCTTGGGCTTTTCATATGACCTGGAAGATAGTAGGAGCTCAAGAAGTATTTGTTGAGTGATTAGATAGATAGACAGAGGAAAAGGAAAAGGAGAAGAAAAATACTGTCTTAGTCTGCTCAGGCTGCTATAACAAAATACCACTCATAAACCACAGAAATTTATTTCTCACAGTTTTGGAGGCTGCAAAGTCTAAGATCAAGGCACCAGCTTGGTTTGGTGAGGGCTCTCTTCTTGGATCATGGCTGGTGCCATTTTACTGTGTAAAAGGTGGAAGAAGCAAAGGATTTATCTAGACCCTTTTTTATGAAATATTAATCCCATTCAAGAGGGCTCCACCCTCAATATTTAAGTTCCTTCCAAAGGCCCCACTTTGTAATACCATCATCTTCAAAGATTAGGGTTTTTAAATGTGAATGTGATGGGGACACAAGCTCTTAGGTCATGAGAGGTAGGTAGGTAAGTAGGTAGACAGATACACAGCTAGACAGATAGATATGAAGGAATGAACATAGATAGGTAAATAGAACTGGTTGTTAGGATTTCAAAATATGAATGTGATGGGGACACAAACATTTAAGTCATGATAGGTAGGTAGGTAAGTAGGTAGACAGATCGATAGATAAGAAGGAACAAACGTACATAGATACATAGACAGAACTAGCTCTAAAAATTTACCAAATCAATTTCAAACATTAAAATTTAGACCCTTCCTTGTGACATCTTGCCACTCTCCTGTAAATAACAAGGCCATAGCACATGAGTCATTTCCCTCTTTGGAGAAAAATCCCAAGGGAGGGCCTTATAATCACATAAAATTCAACACCAGGCGAAGCCAAATGAGCCGCAGACTTAGTGCACACAGACTTTTTATCTTCAAATAGAACAGTTGAGGTTTTCAGCGATGGCCTTGCAAAGCTGATCTGTTTGAAACAAACATTTCATCTGGAAGCAGAACAATTCTGTTGGCCCTAATTACCCTGACTCCACTGCAGGGTACGATTTCACCTCTCCATCCCAAGATCAGCCAGAACACAGAGCACAGACAGCCGGAGAGATTCTCTACCACAACCCCAAGCCCCACCAAAGCCGGTGCTGACTCAGGCAGGAAGAATCACTTTTAAATTGGCCCTGATGCAGGTTTTCACCAATGCCTTATCATTCACCTAATTTATTAGTGTCTGGAAACCAAGGCTTTGGAATCGTCCTAATTTCACTTCTTCCTGCCTGGCTGGCAACTCTCCTGAAGTTTAAATAAGCCAAAATTTAAGTGTGTGTGGGTGGATTGGGGGGTGGGGGAGAGCGGAGATGATGAGGAAAGAAAGTCCAAGAAAAAAAATAGCCTGCCTGACATTTTCTTTCAGGAGAATCGTTTGTTATGCCATTAAAGCTCCCTCTCTCATCATTCTGGGTGAATGTCAGTTTGAATATTCAACTTTTCATCAACCTTGATCTCAAGTTGATGCCTCTTCCTCCCTGCAGAGCAGGAATTTTGAAAGGTTAGAGGCAAACAGCCTCAAAACCATAGCCTATTAAAGGTTTGGAAGCCAGACTGCATCTCCTCCAATTCCATCTCTTTGGGCAATTGTTAAGCGTCCCCGGCAGCTGAGCCTCACTTGGAAAGACCTCCCAATGGCTACAACAGACTGGTTTTTTTCTTTTTTTTTTTTTTTTTTTTCAATTTTTCAGTGAACATGACATTTTGAACCTGAAGTTAGGGTATTAATAAAGTCTGCATATGGAATGCAGATCTGAATGACCTGAAATTTGCAGACTCAATTTCGGACAGTAATTGTTCCTACAGCTATTTTCTGCTGACTGCATTGGAATGCCAAAGCATCTTAAGAAGGATGGGAGACATCTTTAAGACAAGCTCAGACAAACTCAGTAGGGCAAAGCTTCAAAATATTTTTCAGTTTTTGTCTGAGTGTGGCAGCTCAGTGTGTGAACATTCCACCTGGGGATGGGATCCTAGCATGCTCATGAACTAGCTGTGTGACCTTGGGCCAGCTGTTTTAATCCCTCTGGACTCAGTGTTTTTATCTGTAAGATGGGTGGGAACAATGCCTCCTTCGTGAGGGCAAGTGTGAGAAATATTAATGCAAACCAGACCTCACAGGATGCTTAGCCCAGCCCCTGACACGTGGTTTCAGCTCAGTCCAAGTTCATCTCTCCCTCCTACCCTGGCCCTCTTCCTAGGAGCCCTCTGCCTGGACTCCCAGGGGAACAAGGGTGGGGCGCAGCAAAACAGGTTCTTCTCAGAAGATGCTCACTGCTCAGAGAGTTCTGCTTCCAAGGTTTTGTCCCTGCATAAACTCAACAAGCAAAGATGCCCTTGATACTGGACAGAGAACACTCTGTGTCCTCACCCTTGGTTATAGCAAGTTCAATATCAGCCCCTTATTTTACATCAAGAGAGACAAAGACATTGGAATTTTAAATTCCTCTGAGTGCTACAAGGTAATAATCGACACTTGCAAAAAGAACTGATGCATTAATCTTTTAAAACTTGAGGGATTCTTTTTTCTTCTACACAGTAAATGAACACAGATTTATTTTTCTTCCCTGAAAAGACCTTCACATACACTGCTTAGACCTTGCTAGCCTCCGTCTAAACAGTGGATATTTATTTTTAGGACACAGTTACACTTTCTGCTTAAGAAAAAGAAGCTCTAGATTTTCTGAAAATCTTTTTTAGGCCATGCATAAAATCTCACATGTGCTGCACATGGGTTTCTCACTACCAGCATGCAAAAACATCCCCCCATTAGACTGTCCTCTGCCTAAGATTCCACCACTACCAATCCACTCTCCTTGGGTTAAGCATTATCTTTCCATTTGGCTCCTGGGAGTTAGTGAGTCTAACAGCAGCTAATGACAGTGTAGCAGGAGTAAATATCTACTCGTAAATTTAAACAGGCAGTAAATATAATTATATTTATTTTCCTCTACTCAAACTAATTCTAGACCCCTGAATCCTGAACCCTTCCAGAAGGTCCCCCCATTCTCCTGTTTCCCAGCCCTCTCTCATATAATTCTAATTCTAATAAGGCTTGGGTAGAAAGTGGACCCCAACTAGTAGGTGTCTACCTCATTTGCCTAATCCAGTCCCCTGGGGATGGCCGTAGGTGCCTTCATATCCTCCCTAAGATAATCAATACGATGGTGACCATCTTACATCCTAGTACAAGTGTTCCAGTGAGGTTCTCTGGCATTTGAGAGCAGATGCCTGGGTGCTAGGGTTTCACTCTGCCCTGCCAGATTACCCTTTAAGACCTTAGAAATCATGGTTTCTGGTTCCCCATTGCCTCCCCAACGTTTGGCATAACGTGGCTTTCTTACTTTTGTCAACCTGCTAGATGTAATGTATATCTCATTTTGGCTCTATTTTTTGCTTTTTGTGATTACCAATGACATTAAATATTTCTTCAGGTACTTGTTACCACTAGGTTCCCTTTCTGAGAAATGCCAGTTGTGTCCTTTGCTCATTTTTCCGTATCGTTCTTCATCTTTTTATTATTGATTTTTCAAGAGTTGCCTGTATATTCTGAATGTTATTTTATTTCTACCTTCTCTAAATTTTTATTTTGAAATATTTCAAATGAACACAATTATCATAATACAGTTTCCAACTGTTGATATTGTTCCACATTTGCTTTATTTGTCTTTCTTTCTTTGACATAAGCATGCTGCTGTGTGTGTGCTCAGTCGTGTCCGACTCCTTTGTGATCCCATGGACTGTAGCCTGCCAGGCTTGTCTGTCCATGGGATTTCCCAGGCAAAAATAGTGGAGTGGGCTACCATTTCCTACTCCAGGGGATTTTCCCCACCCAGAGATCTAACTCACCTCTCCTGTGTCTCCTGCATTGGCATGTGGATTCTTTACCACTGCACCACCTGGAAAGCCCATAAGAGTTGATATAGATATACAAATATATTTTGCTGAAACATTTGAAAATAAATTGCTGATGTTCATACACTTCACTAAACATTGCAGCATAAATCTTCTAAGAACAAGGACATTTTCTTATAGTAAAATTCTTCCACTCAATAAATTTAACATTTATACAAACATTTTGCAACACTAATGTCTAATTTAAGGTTCATATTCAACATTCCCCATTTATCCCAATAATTTTTGACATCATAAAATGACCTCCCAATCTGTCTTTATTTATTAGCATCATTTATGAAGATCATTTAACAGAATCTTTAATACTTATGCCATCAAATGCATTAATGTTTTTCCCTAAGAAGAGAAGTTTTAAGGATCTCATTTAAGAAGTTTTTGGCCATCCTCAAATTGCAAGGATATGTTTCAACAGTTTCTCCTGTTAACTTTACAGTTTCACTTTTTAAAAGTAGATCTTAAATATAAGTGGGGTTTACTTTTATATAGGATAAGAAGTAGGGAGTCAACGGTCTGTTTGTTTTTTCCATAGAGTTTTTCTGATGCTGTCTTAAAAGTGGTCTGTTCTTCCTCCCTTGTTTGTGGCCCTCTGTCGCATACCAGGCTCCCATGTCCCGGGTCTGTTTCCAGGGCCCCTCTTCTTTCCATATATATCTATTTGCCCCTTCCTGCACAGGAGCTACTCATGGCTTTGACATATGTTATCATATCTTTCTGTCTGATAAGTTGTACTCTCTCTCTTTACTCTTATTTTTCAAACTTGACAGCTACTTGGGGATTTTTATTCTTCTACATCAATCTTAGATTATGTTTTTAAGCTCCACAAACATTCTGTCCATAGCCAGTCATTGTAATAACCTTGATACACAGCTGCCCTGATAGTAAGTGGCAAAGTTACAAATGAAGTTTCTATCTCTGAAAACTCATTTCATATCATACCACAAAAATGCCAAAATCCATCTTGAAAATAGACAGATAAAAGCAAATATTTGGCTTTCTCCCTTGTTTTCCTTTGGCGTCAGCTGGGCTTCGGATCTTTCTTAGGAATTATTGGCATCAACCTGGTGGAGAACAGAAAACAAATGGGCTGTACAGTTGGAGAAGTCCTGAGACTACAGGAAGAATAAAACTGAAATCCAGAGGCAGGAGACTTAAGCCCAAAACCTGAGAACACCAGAAAACTCCTGACTACAAGGAACTTTAAGTAATAAGTGACTGTCCAAAAGCCTCCATACCTACACTGAAACCAACCACCACACAAGAGCCAATAAGTTTTAGAGCAAGACATACCACGCAAATTCTCCAGCAACGCAGGAACATAGCCCTGAACATCAACATACAGGCTGCCCAAGGTCACACCTAACACATAGACCCATCTCAAAACTCATTACTGGGCACTCCATTGCTCTCCAAAGAGAAGAAATCAAGCTCCACGCACCAGAACACTGACGCAAGCTTCCCTAACCAGGAAATCTCGACAAGCCAATCGTCTAACCCCACCCACTGGGTTAATCCTCCACAACAAAAAGAAACCACAGACCTCCAGAATACAGAAAGCCCACTCCAGATACAGCAATCTAAACAAGATGAAAAGGCAAAGAAATACCCAACAGGTAAAGGAACACGAAAAATGCCCACCAAGTCAAACAAAAGAGGAGGAGATAGGGAATCTACCTGAAAAAGAATTTAGAATAATGATAATAAAAATGATCCAAAATCTTGAAAACAAAATGGAGTTACAGATAAATAGCCTGGAAACAAAGATTGAAAAGATTCAAGAACTGTTTAATAAAGACCTAGAAGAAATAAAAAAGAGTCAATTACAAATGAATAATGCAATGAATGAGATCAAAAACACTTTGGAGGGAACCAAGAGTAGAATAACGGAGGCAGAAGATAGGATAAGTGAGGTAGAAGATAAAATGGTGGAAATAAATGAAGCAGAGAGGAAAAAAGAAAAAAGGATCAAAAGAAATGAGGACAACCTCAGGGACCTCTGGGACACTGTGAAACGCCCCAACATTCGAATCATAGGAGTTCCAGAAGAAGAAGACAAAAAGAAAGGCCATGAGAAAATACTCGAGGAGATAATAGCTGAAAACTTCCCTAAAATGGGGAAGGAAATAGCCACCCAAATCCAAGAAACCCAGAGAGTCCCAAACAGGATAAACCCAAGGCGAAACACCCCAAGACACATATTAATCAAATTAATAAAGATCAAACACAAAGAACAAATATTAAAAGCAGCAAGGGAAAAACAACAAATAACACACAAAGGGATTCCCATAAGGATAACAGCTGATCTATCAATAGAAACCCTCCAGGCCAGAAGGGAATGGCAGGACGTACTGAAAGTAATGAAAGAGAATAACCTACAACCTAGATTACTGTATCCAGCAAGGATCTCATTCAGATATGAAGGAGAATTCAAAAGCTTTACAGATAAGCAAAAGCTGAGAGAATTCAGCACCACCAAACCAGCTCTTCAACAAATGCTAAAGGATCTTCTCTAGACAGGAAATGCAGAAAGGTTGTATAAACGTGAACCCAACACAACAAAGTAAATGGCAACGGGACCACACCTATCAATAATTACCCTAAATGTAAATGGGTTGAATGCCCCAACCAAAAGACAAAGATTGGCTGAATGGATACAAAAACAAGACCCCTATATATGCTGTCTACAAGAGACCCACCTCAAAACAAGAGACACATACAGACTAAAAGTGAAGGGCTGGAAAAAAATATTTCATGCAAACGGAGACCAAAAGAAAGCAGGAGTCGCAATACTCATATCAGATAAAATAGACTTTCAAATAAAGGAAGTGAAAAGAGACAAAGAAGGACACTACATAATGATCAAAGGATCAATCAAAAAAGAAGATATAACAATTATAAATATATATGCACCCAACATAGGAGCACCGCAATATGTACGGCAAACGCTAATGAGTATGAAAGAGGAAATTAATAGTAACACAATAATAGTGGGAGACTTTAATACCCCACTCACAACTATGGATAGATCAACTAAACAGAAAATTAACAAGGAAACACAAACCTTAAATGACACAATGGACCAGCTAGACCTAATTGATATCTATAGGACATTTCACCCCAAAACAATCAACTTCACCTTTTTCGCAAGTGCACACGGAACATTCTCCAGAATAGATCACATCCTGGGCCATAAATCTGGTCTTGGAAAATTCAAAAAAATTGAAATCATTCCAGTCATCTTTTCTGACCACAGTGCAGTAAGATTAGATCTCAATTACAGGGAAAAAATTGTTAAAACTTCAAACATATGGAGGCTAAATAACACGCTTCTGAATAACCAACAAATCATAGAAGAAATCAAAAAAGAAATCAAAATATGTATAGAAATGAATGAAAATGAAAACACAACAACCCAAAACCTATGGGACACTGTAAAAGCAGTGCTAAGGGGAAGGTTCATAGCATTACAGGCTTACATCAAGAAACAAGAAAAAAGCCAAATAAATAACCTAACTCTACACCTAAAGCAATTAGAGAAGGAAGAAATGAAGAACCCCAGGGTTAGCAGAAGGAAAGAAATCTTAAAAATTAGGGCAGAAATAAATGCAAAAGAAACTAAAGAGACCATAGCAAAAATCAACACAGCTAAAAGCTGGTTTTTTGAAAAAGTAAACAAAATTGACAAACCATTAGCAAGACTCATTAAGAAACAAAGAGAGAAGAACCAAATTAACAAAATTAGAAATGAAAATGGAGAGAGCACAACAGACAACACTGAAATACAAAGGATCATAAGAGACTACTACCAGCAGCTCTATGCCAATAAAATGGACAACTTGGATGAAATGGACAAATTCTTAGAAAAGTATAACTTTCCAAAACTGAACCAGGAAGAAATAGAAGATCTTAACAGACCCATCACAAGCAAGGAAATCGAAACTGTCATCAAAAATCTTCCAGCAAACAAAAGCCCAGGACCAGATGGCTTCACAGCTGAATTCTACCAAAAATTTAGAGAAGAGCTAACACCTATCTTACTCAAACTCTTCCAGAAAATTGCAGATGAAGGTAAACTTCCAAACTCATTCTATGAGGCCACCATCACCCTAATTCCAAAACCAGACAAAGATGCCACAAAAAAAGAAAACTACAGGCCAATATCACTGATGAACATAGATGCAAAAATCCTTAACAAAATTCTAGCAAACAGAATCCAACAACATATTAAAAAAATCATACACCATGACCAAGTGGGCTTTATCCCAGGAATGCAAGGATTCTTTAATATCCGCAAATCAATCAATGTAATACACCACATTAACAAATTGAAAGATAAAAACCATATGATTATCTCAATAGATGCAGAGAAAGCCTTTGACAAAATTCAACACTCATTTATGATTAAAACTCTCCAAAAAGCAGGAATAGAAGGAACATACCTCAACATAATAAAAGCTATATATGACAAACCCACAGCAAGCATCACCCTCAATGGTGAAAAATTGAAGGCATTTCCCCTGAAATCAGGAACAAGACAAGGGTGCCCACTCTCACCACTACTATTCAACATAGTGTTGGAAGTTCTGGCCACAGCAATCAGAGCAGAAAAAGAAGTAAAAGGAATCCAGATAGGAAAAGAAGAAGTAAAACTCTCACTGTTTGCAGATGACATGATCCTCTACATAGAAAACCCTAAAGACTCTACCAGAAAATTACTAGAGCTAATCAATGAATATAGTAAAGTTGCAGGATATAAAATTAACACACAGAAATCCCTTGCATTCCTATATACTAACAATGAAAAAACAGACAGAGAAATTAAGGAAACAATACCATTCACCATTGCAACAAAAAGAATAAAATACTTAGGAGTATATCTACCTAAAGAAACAAAGGACCTATACATAGAAAACTATAAAACACTGATGAAAGAAATCAAAGAGGACACAAACAGATGGAGAAACATACCGTGTTCATGGATTGGAAGAATTAATATTGTCAAAATGGCTATTCTACCTAAAGCAGTCTATAGATTCAATGCAATCCCTATCAAGCTACCAACGGTATTTTTCACAGAACTAGACCAAAGAATTTCACAATTTGTATGGAAATACAAAAAACCTCGAATAGCCAAAGTAATCTTGAGAAAGAAGAATGGAGCTGGAGGAATCAACCTGCCTGACTTCAGACTCTACTACAAAGCCACAGTCATCAAGACAGTATGGTACTGGCACAAAGACAGAAATATAGATCAATGGAACAGAATAGAAAGCCCAGAGATAAATCCACGAACCTATGGACACCTTATCTTTGACAAAGGAGGCAAGGATATACAATGGAAAAAAGACAACCTCTTTAACAAGTGGTGCTGGGAAAACTGGTCAACCACTTGTAAAAGAATGAAACTAGAACACTTTCTAACACCATACACAAAAATAAACTCAAAATGGATTAAAGATCTAAATGTAAGACCAGAAACTATAAAACTCCTAGAGGAGAACATAGGCAAAACACTCTCCGACATAAATCAAAGCAAGATCCTCTATGACCCACCTCCCAGAATATTGGAAATAAAAGCAAAACTAAACAAATGGGACCTAATGAAACTTAAAAGCTTTTGCACTACAAAGGAAACTATAAGTAAGGTGAAAAGACAGCCCTCAGATTGGGAGAAAATAATAGCAAATGAAGAAACAGACAAAGGATTAATCTCAAAAATATACAAGCAACTCCTGCAGCTCAATTCCAGAAAAATAAATGACCCAATCAAAAAATGGGCCAAAGAACTAAACAGACATTTCTCCAAAGAAGACATACAGATGGCTAACAAACACATGAAAAGATGCTCAACATCACTCATTATTAGAGAAATGCAAATCAAAACCACAATGAGGTACCATTACACACCAGTCAGGATGGCTGCTATCCAAAAGTCTACAAGCAATAAATGCTGGAGAGGGTGTGGAGAAAAGGGAACCCTCTTACACTGTTGGTGGGAATGCAAACTAGTACAGCCGCTATGGAAAACAGTGTGGAGATTTCTTAAAAAACTGGAAATAGAACTGCCATATGACCCAGCAATCCCACTTCTGGGCATACACACTGAGGAAACCAGATCTGAAAGAGACACGTGCACCCCAATGTTCATCGCAGCACTGTTTATAATAGCCAGGACATGGAAGCAACCTAGATGCCCATCAGCAGATGAATGGATAAGGAAGCTGTGGTACATATACACCATGGAATATTACTCAGCCATTAAAAAGAATTCATTTGAACCAGTCCTAATGAGATGGATGAAGCTGGAGCCCCTTATACAGAGTGAAGTAAGCCAGAAAGATAAAGAACATTACAGCATACTGACACATGTATATGGAATTTAGAAAGGTGATAACGATAACCCTATATGCAGAACAGAAAAAGAGACACAGAAATACAGAACAGACTTTTGAACTTTGTGGGAGAATGTGAGGGTGGGATATTTCAAAAGAACAGCATGTATACTATCTATGGTGAAACAGATCACCAGCCCAGGTGGGATGCACAAGACAAGTGCTCCGGCCTGGTGCACTGGGAAGACCCAGAGGAATCGGGTGGAGAGGGAGGTGGGAGGGGGGATCGGGATTGGGAATACATGTAAATCCATGGCTGATTCATATCAATGTATGACAAAACCCACTGGAAAAAAAAAAAATAAAAAAAAAAAAATAAAAAAGCAAATATTTGTGAAGTGATTTTGAATCACTTCCCAATTCACAAGTTTAAGGGTACGAGGAAGGACACTTTTTCTAACATCTCAAAACTGACCTGAATTTCTTTTTGGAGCTCTGCTGGAGTAGTGGAAACTTAATTTCAGTTAATCTGGGGGGGGCTCTTCTCACTTTCTCTGGGATGGTATTTGAGTTCCAAAGGGCTTTCAGAGAAGCAAGGCTTCAAGGGGCAGGGAGATCTATTATGTCAGCAATGTCATTAAGTCAGGCAAGCATCATTAAATGTCTTTTGTCCAATCTGCTCTTCAGTCAGTGGTCGCCAAAGGTCTCTCTCTACTCCTGTCTGTTCCTTTTTCAGGCTCCTGACAATCATCCTGTGGTTGCAAGGAGGGGACTGAGCAATGCTGTGAGACCCCATCTGCCTAGGTGTTTCACACAACCCTCTGGGACCTTGCCACCTCTCAAAACTCTACCAGGAAAATTAGCAAAGGGCCCCTGTACTTTCAGATCCCACCAATCTACCTGTTAAGGTGTCAGCAAGCTTCATTCTCCTCTCCCTGGGACCACTAGCAGCTACCTTCATAATAGGATTCTCCAGAGAAATGGAACCAACAGGATGTATGTGTCTACATAGAGAGAAATTTATCACAAGGAATAAATTTTGGAAGCTGGCAAGTCCAAAATCTTCAGGGTGGACTAGTAGGCTGAAGACCCAGGAGAGAAGTTGTTTAAGTTAGAAGGCTGTCTGCTGTAGAACCGGGAAAAGACTGGCAGATGAAGCCCAAAGGCAGTTTGCTGGAGAATTCTCTCTTGCTCAAAGACTTGTCTTTTTATTCTATGCAAGCTTTCACCTGATTGAATAAGCCTACCCACATTTTGGAGGGCAATCTGCTTTACTCAAAGTCCACTGATTTATTATAAATGTTAGTCTCATCCAAAATTCCCTTAAAGAAACTCTCAGAATAACATTTGACCACATGTTTGAGTATTGTGACCCAGCCAAGTTGACATGTAAAATGAGCTACCACACTTTCCTTGATTAATACTATAGCAATCAGGTTCTAGTCAAGTAATTCAACATAAAGTATTTATATTTTTAATGGGCCTATAATTCACATACCATAAAATCTCTCCTTTTAAATTGTAGGCAGGAAGGCTAGGGGTCTCCAAACAGAAGAAATAGGCTGCAAGTGTCAGACATTTTTTATCTCTCTCTTAAGCAGCAGGAGGAAACAAACTACAAGTGTCAGATTTTGTTTTCCCTTCTCTATACAAATTTAAAAGGAGGTTTCTCTTAAAATTCTGTGTTGCCATGATGACACCTGGTTCCACCTGAACTTAGCTTTTCTCAAACCTTGAGCTAACCAATGTGTTTTTCTTATGGAAATGCTTTTCTTAAGCTATGTTAATGAACTATGTATTTACCCTAGACTCTGTCTTTCTTCAAGTTGGTTCCGCTTAAGACTCAGAACCCATAAGGGCTCAACAAACCAGTATGTTTTATTCATACATTGTTCTCCTAATCTATGTTAATGAAACTATATATTTACTTGGAAACCTGCCTTTCTTTGAGATTCATGTCAATCGTTTCACGGCCAGGGGTGACTCACCTTGTCCCAATGTTATCTCAAAATGCATGTTGTGGGTGAGCGGCCTGGTGTGCCAGTCTCCTGAGTTTTGAGAAATTTCCTTTCTCTAATTAGCAGCCTGCTGGTAGCTATATAACATCCGGCTAAAGACTAGCAAGGGGACACTCTTTCTGCCCCCTTCTGATGTCTATATCAGAAGCTTTGTCTGTCTCTGTTATACTTTAATAAAACTTTATCACACAAAAGCTCTAAGCAATCAAGCCTTGTCACTGGCCCTGGATTGAATTTCTCTCCTCTGGAGGCCAAGAATCCTGACATCTTTCTCAGCTCAGCAACAACCTTTCACAACCATCACCACTGTCTAATTCCAGAAACTTTTCCTCACCTCAAAGGGAAAACCCATATGTATGAGCAAGCCAATGGGAGGATTTAATATAGGAAATTGTCTGGATAGCTATCAAAGGACTAAAGAGGCAGAAAAGAAACTCTGATGTCATGCAAACATGTAACTTTGGGAAACAGCTACCGCTCTGAGCACTGGGGGCACAAAGGGTAGAAGTTGGGGTGACCAGAACCCAGGACCCTGGAGGAGGGGTTTCACAGAACTAGGACTTAGATCTCCAAGAAGGGGGCATGAGCTAATGCCACTGCACTACAGGAGTGCAGAGGAAAGGTCTAAGTGACCTCTGATGGAACATAAAGAAACACTGGAAACTGGACCCAAGTCTGCTGCCTGGCTGATGCTGACAAGAGCAGCAAGCACATAGGAGTAAGACCATTTTCCAACCTCCTGCTTTCTGGGCACTCTTTAGTGCTCCTTTTTGATAGGACTTGGCAGGGAACTGCTGGCAACAAGGAAATTGAGTTGCAAAGTTATAGCTTCACTATCATAAAGCAAAGTATAGAAGAATTTGTGAGGAGTGGGGAGATGATAGCTTATACACCACACCTCTCAACTCTGCATCACCCCAGTCCCAGGGGCAGGGGCGGAGAGAAGTCTTATCTGGAGTTTGGACAACAGGGATAGCAGAAGTCTTGCTCTTCCTTGAGATATTTTTTTCCTGTTGCAAGTACTTTCATACTGTATCCTCTCCCTGGTCCTAAGGCCTGTAAGCATGATTCCCAGAGATGCCTGGGGTGAAGCTTGGGCTGCTGTGGTGTGGAGAGGTGAAGGATGGCAAAAGGGGGCCTTGTGCCAAAGTGGACTGGATTATAATGAATGCCCTTCGAGCCACATAGCACAGAGTGCCTCCTGAGACTGATGAGGGCCTCTGTCTCAGATGAGGTGGTCCTGGCACCCCATCACACTCACCCACATGCAGAGCTGCTCCCATTTTAACCCCAGAAGTACTTTGCTCAATGAAGCAGCTCTCATCTTAGTAAACAGGACCACACTTATCCTCAATAGGGGCTTCCTCAGTACACAAAACTGGCACTCATGGGGACATTTCTTGCCCTGGGTTATAGCTACATGGATGCTCGCTGTAGCTGCACATTTTTGTTTTGTGAACTTCAGAAAAGTCTGCATTGACCCTCAGACATTATCATACACAACTGTGAACCAATTGTGTGGCCGCCTCTGCCTGTCCCAAATAACGTTGCTCGTCTCTCCACCCTGTGTCCTGACTGCGTGGCCTCCTTCTGTTTACTTTAGATGAGTAAACACTGTTTGATTTACTCAAGTAACGTCTGTGTCTGGGTTTTCCTTTCATCCAAGTCCACTGTTGACTTTTGTCTTTTCAGTATAGTAGATGTGCAATTTCCCATTACCTGAAGGGCTGAAACTTTGAAATGCAAAAAGTCAGGGGGGAAAGGCTATTTTTAATTTGTACTTTTGCTATCATCTCCTCTCCGGAAAGACTCAGCACAGAATGGCCTACTTGCTTCAAAGTAGGTGGCAGAGTGGGAAAGAGATGTGTCATAATTGCTTTTTTTTTTTTTTTAACATTTTGATTTTGTACTATGACATACATTCTGTTCAGAAAACAAAAATGTACAGCTACAAAGTGAGCATCCATGTAGCTTTAATTGAGGGCAAGAAATGTCACCATCACCCCTAGGAGCCCCCACGTGCCCCTCTATTGCTCTGCTGACCTCGGGGTTTGGATTGTGCCAGTTTTGACTAGACTGAGATGAGGCTCCCTGGGATCCCCAAGTCACCTGTAGAATCAATCAATTTCAGTTGTCCCCCTCTCCTAACCTCCAGTTTTTTCTTGTGCAGAGTTGGAAGATAGAAGTGAAGGAGCCACCCCTACTTTCTAAAGGTCGTCGTGGTTAGATGTGGTGGCAGACAGATGCAGAGGTCCCTGTGAACCCCAGCTTGTCCTCACTTTCCCCTGCCTGCTGAACCAACAGCGATCCCAGCTGCAGATTCTCAGAACTGGCTGCCACACAGGGGCACTAGCCTTCTAGAGACTTCTCCCATCTACCTGTTCTAGTCCAGCAGCTGCCCATAGTGTCTGGTTTCATGATCCCCTGGAAGGCCTTGAATATCCACTCCATGCCAAGCAGTGCTTCAGGGGATTGGTCAGCAGTTTTTCTCTCTCTCCTTCAATTTGGATGAGGTGGTCATGGCACATAATCACACTCACATGCAGAACAGCACTAGCTTTCTTTATTTGTTTATTCTATTTGTTGGCTGTGCCACACAGCATGCAGGATCCTAGTTTCCCAACAAGAGATCAAACCCACACTACCTGCAGTGGAAGCATGCTTTCTTAACTTCTGGACCTCCAGGAAATTCCTTAAATTTTTTACAGGATATAGCAATAAAGCCTGGAGTTTTCTTTCCAGAAATTTTGTTTGTTTATTTTAACAGCAAATTAAATTTATCTAATAGATATAGGAACTAAAGAGCCTCTTGATGAGCATGAAAGAGGAGAGTGAAAAAGCTGGCTTGAAACTAACATTAAAAATAATAAGATCGTGGCATCTGGCCCCATCACTTCATGACAAATAGGGTGAAAAGTGGAAGTAGTGACAGATTTTATTTTGGGGGCTCCAAAATCACTGTGGATGGTGACTACAGTCATGAAATTAAAAGACACTTGCTCCTTGGAAGAAAAGCTATGACCAACCTAGACAGCATATTAAAAAGCAGAGATATCACCTTGTCAACAAAGATCCGTATAGTCAAAGCTATGGTTTTTCTAGGAGTCATGTATGGATGTGAGATTTGAACCATAAAGAAGGCTGAGTGCAGAACTGGTGCTTTTGAAATGTGGTGTTGGAGAAGACTCTTGAGAGTCCCTTAGACTGCAAGGAGATCAAACCAGCCAATCCTAAAGGAAATCAACCCTGAATATTCATTGAAAGGACTGATGCTGAAGCTGAAGCTCCAATGCTTTGGTCACCTGATGCAAAGGGCCAACTCATTGGAAAAGACCCTGATGATGGGAAAGATTGAAGGCAAAAGGAGAAGCAGGCGGCAGAGGATAAAATGGTTAGATAGCATTATCGACATGAAATTGAGCAAACTCTGGGAGATAGTGAAGGACAGAGGAGCCTGGCATGCTGCAGTCCATGGGTTTGCGAAGAGTCAGAGACAACTTAGCGGCTAAACAACAACAACAGTCTATTTTGAGTTTCTCCTTCATTTTGTGACACTTCTTGTAAATTCTGTTTTTTCGATTTACATGTCCATTTCTTCCATCGTGTTGAATTCTTTGGTATAAAGTTATTTATAACACTCTCTTACTTTTCATGTTTGTGGTAATAAAGCCTTATTTATTCTTGATGTTAATCATTTGTCTTCTCGCTATATTTTCACGATAAGCCTAGCTAGGAATTTACCAATTTTGTTCATCTTTTCAAGGAAACAACTTTTGACCTCATTAATCTCTTTGTATCATTTGATCTTTTCCATATTAATTTGTTCTTTTATCTTTTTAAAAAATTTTATTTACTTTGGGTTTTATTTCCCTCTCTTTTTTTTCCCCCCAACTTTTAAAAGGGTACCCTTGGGCATTTGTCTTGAACTTTTCATCTTTTCTACTATAAGCATTCAAAGCTATACATTTCCCTCTAAATACTGGTGTAACTAAATCCACACATTTAGTTATTGTATTTTCATTTTCATGCAGCTGGAAACATTTTTTAATTTACTTAGGATTTCTTCTTTGACCCAGAGATTATATAAAGCTGCATTGTTTAATTTCAATATGTAGGTGTTTTTCTGGACATCTTATCATTATTGATTTCCCATTCGATTCAGTGTTGGTCAGAGAACATATTATGAGCTCCCCAAATTCTGAATTTACCTCTTGGAATTTCCGTTCTCCACCTATCCTCTTCACCATTATATCAGCTGCCTAAAGTCTTCAAGCAAATTTTTAAAAATAATGTTGTGTCTGGCTTTTCTTACTGTGCTAAGTGAGAGAGTTAATCCAAATTACCTAGTCCTTCATTATCAGGCATCACTAGTTGCATTTACAGAAGTGTCATTCAGACTAAATCAATCATTCAGCATCAAAGCTATGCCGTAAATGCTTTTGGTGGAATTTTTCTGCATGGACTAGACTAGCTCACTTCTTGAGACATGAGTCAAAGTTTGGGCCAGAGGTATTTTCTCCCTCTCCTAGCACAACCTTCAGAATCAAACCTGGGCAATCTTTTTACAAGGACTTCCAATAGGGACCCCAAATTGGGGTCCTCTGTCTCAACCATTTTTCACTGCCTATTCAGTTTATAAGAATGTCTCTGACATGTATTACGTTGTAATTTCTGAGGAGGAAGAAACTTCATTTTCCTCTCTTCTTCTTCTATGCCTTGGTCCCCATTTAATCCACTGAAAGGACTCATTTTAGGCTACCTTCTCTTCAACAATTAAAAATAATATTTTCTAGAAAATTCTACAATGCTCTAGCTAGTCGTCCAGTTTTCCGCAAACCCCAAGGTCATTGTTGAGAGGAGGTCATGTCTCATTCTACATGGAAGGGCACCATTCTTTGTAATACCTTTGGCCTTGCTCAGATTGGAGGGTAGGAAAGAGAAACTGGGCATGCGCAGTCCAGCCCCTTCTGCCCTTTCTCTTGGGCACAGGTTGTCCTAACGAAGCACACCTCTGTTAAACTGCTCCAAGAGCAGTAATTCCCAAGCCAATATTTCAGGGGGCTACATTTATCCAAACCTGAGTTTAGAAAGCCCATATATCAAATTCACCACTCATCAAGGAGCTATTTTGGTGTTTATACACTTAAGCTCTTGCCTTACTTCTCAGGACATTTGGAAACTAGGGTGGGGTAGCAATTAGGGTTTCCCCCACTTTGATTCCTGGGTCAGGAAGATCCTCTGGAGAAGGGATGGGCTACCCACTCCAGTATTCCTGGGCTTCCCTCATGGCTCAGCTGGTAAAGAATTGTCCTGCAATGCAGGAGACCTGGGTTCGATCCCTGGGTTGGAAGGATCCACTGGAGAAGGGAACTGCAACCCACTCCAGTATTCTGGCCTGGAGAATTCCATGGACTGTATAGTCCATGAGGTAGCAAAGAGTCAGACAGGACTGAATGACTTTCACTTTCACTTTTTTTCACTTTCTAGGCTCTCTTGAACCCAGTAGATATGCAAATAAGTTCTCTTCCTGAAGTGATCAATCCATTCTTTATTTTAAAAAGACAACATTCTCATGTTCTCAAATATTCCATAGAGAGACTGTGGTTCTTCTCAAATGGTTCCTTGGTGCAGAGGCACATGAATGTAATTCATCCATAGAAAGGTTTTCCACTTCGTGAATCAGCTCACCAGATTTTTTTGTCACCATGGATTGCCTGGACTAACAAAAAGTTTCAGTTCAGTTCAGTCGCTCACATGTGTCGGACTCTTTGTGTCCCCCTGGACCTCAGCACACCAGGCCTCCCTGTCCATCACCAACTCCCGGAGATTACTCAAACTCATGTCCATTGAGATGGTGATGCCATCCATCCATCTCATCCTCTGTCGTCCCCTTCTTCTCCCGCCTTCAATCTTTCCCAGCCCTTATTCCATCAATTAATTTAACTTAAGGAGTCTTACTTGTGACAGATAAGAAAGATCAAAAGTGGGGATGCGGCAGTGAAAATATGAGTGTGTGCAAGCTCAATATGTCTGACTCGTTGTAACTCTATGAACTGTAGCCCACCAGGCTCCTCTGTCCATGGGATTTTCCAGGCAAAGAATACTGGAGCAGGTTGCCATTTCTTCCTCCAGGGCATCTTCCCGACCCAGTGATCAAATTCACGTCTCTTGCTTCTCTGGTATTGGCAGGAAGATTCTTTACCACTGAGCCACCAAGAAAGCCTGAAAATATGAGTTGAGCATCTCCAATGAAAGAAAAATATCACTCTTGACTCTTCAGTGTGATGTGATGGGACAGAACTAAGCTCAAAAATCAGCTCTGCAGCTTTGAGCAAATATTCGGCGCCTCTGAGTCCCAGCCCCCTCTCTTAGAAAAACAGACAAATAATGTCCGTCTTCGAAGCTTTTATGTGAGGTAACATATTGGAAGGCTTGAAACGTAATGAGTACTCAATAATGGCAATTGCTTTTCCCTTCCAAAAAAACCAACTGGATCAAATTTTCTTGATTATCATAGAAAGTCTTGGGGAATATTCTCAGTAATACTGAAAACTAGAGAAATAGGAAGATTGGCAAAAGCAAAATAGACAAAACAAAACAACAGAGTTGAGAGAAGAAATAATTCGCTAAGGCAGCTTACATCTGTACAACTTAATGCTTTGCCAAAGGGCTCCCCTAACTGTTATTTGATTTGAGCCTTACAATAGCTCTATGAAATTGATGGGGCAAATACTACTGGGCCCATTTGAATCAGGAGGAACTAAAGTTAAGAATCGTACGTGATTGCTCATGGCTCTTCTATGTCCAGTCTAGCATATCTCTCCCATGGTACCCTCTCTGTGTCACAGCTACTCTGAAATAATGTCCATAACGATGCCACTCACGTGCATATATGGCACTTTTCAGCGTGCAAATCTCACATTCATTTTCTCATTTTGTCCTCACAACAAGGATTTCTGGATATTTTACAAAGGAGGAGCCACAGGCCTCAGAGAGGCCAAGCAACCAGCCCCAAACCACACAGCTCACGCAGAGGCCTTCTGACATGCACACGGCTTCTGTGCCTATGGATATTAATCACATGGCTCAAGTGGTAAAGAATCCGCCTGCAATGCTGGAGACGCAGGAGATGTGGGTTCAATCCCTGGGTCAGGAAGAGCCCTTGGAGAAGGAAATGGCTACCCACACCAGTATTCTTGCCTGGGAAATCCCGTGGACAGAGGAGCCTGGCAGGCTACAGTCCATAGGGTCACAAAGAGTCAGACATGACGGAGTACACATGCCCATAGATGTGCTATCCTATCCTGAGGACATGAAGGGCAGAGGAAGATGGACTCATGCCCAGGGTGAAAGCAGAGCACGTGTTCTTCAGCCCTGAGGCTCACTTTGCACAAGACCCTGGTCCTTGTGGTCACAGCAACGGTCACAGTAACTGTCACAGCCAGCACTCTGCCCTGGTCATTTAGTACAATCGGCAGCAATGATGTGATTTATTGATGGCTTTCATTCCCCACTGGGATGGCATGGAAATAATCAGATGAATAATGAGCTCGTGAAGATGGATGCACTGTGAGCCAGCTCCCACAGAAGGGAAATATATGCTGGGGTTCTGCCCGGAGCAGCACAGGACGATGAATGTTTCTGCAGAAAGCTGGGCCTCATTTGCTCCTTTGGCAGAGAGTCACTACTCTCTACAGACACAGAGAGGCTTAAGAGGTAATAGCACTGGCATTTCCCTGTTCCAGGAGTGGAGATGAGATGAGCACTGATGGGCTCTGGGATGACAAAACAGAGCCTCATCCTTGGGGGAAGAAGCTGCATTTAACCCTCTGGAAGCTGGCAGGAAGGCCCGCTCCTCCAAGGTTGTCTAATGCATGGGCTCCTGCCCAACTTGGTTATGAGCCATGGGTCGGTCCTGCTGGTGCATCCAGGTTGTTTTACTGCTGAATCACAAACCACCCCAAAACTTAGGGACTTCACACAACGATCATCTTATTACTTACCATTCTGTGGGTCAGAATTTTTTTTTTCCATTTATTTTTGTGGGTCAGAATTTGAGTGGCTCAGGGGGAATGCTTATCTCTGCACCCTGTGTTGCTGTCTGGAGTGGCCTGACCGGGACTCAACAATCCCAGGTGACCTCACTCCGTGTCTGGGGCTATGCTGTCCACTGTTGGCTGGAAGCCTCAGTTCTCCTCTGCACAGCCTTCCTCCAGTAGTACAGCCTGGACTTGTTTACATGACAGCTGGGTTCCAAGGGCAAAAGTGAAATTTGCAAGTCCACATGGGCCTGGACTTTTGAATTCCCAGAAAATCTCTTCTACACATTTTCCTGGTCAAATCAAGACAAGACAATGAGGCCAGCTCAGATTCCAGGGGTGGAGACATGGTCTTCATCTCTGCATGTCACTGCAAAGGGGTGTGGACATAAGAGGGGCCCCCCATAATTCCTTGGGGGCCACTGGGAAGCAGGCTCTGAATTGGTATGTAGTGAGTGAGCAGGATATGTATCAAGGGGGGCCCTTGGAATGGTCACCAGTAGAAAGGAGGGGAAAGGAGCAGGTGGGGGCAGAGGGAGGTGTTGAGTAGCAATCAGGCCCACAGACAGCCCAGCCTCCACCGCAGACACGCTAAATGGAAAATGGCCCTTCAGAGCTGTCCTGAGGTAGGAAAGATGGCCAGGATGTCATACGCACAAGTCAAAGGATGTGGGTGCTTGGAAAGGGACATGACTTGGGCGAGGCAGTCCCTAAAGGCTGCACTCCCTGCAGCTGGGAACAGGCCCTGCACTGAAGGGCATCTGGGTAGCCCTCACGGTGTCCACCCTCGTTCTACCACGCTTGCCTTCCCAGAGAATCTATGTTCCTCTCAGCTCCCCACCACCCAGAGGACAAGGCAAGACACCCTGGACCCCCCTGGACCTCCCTCTCTGTCTACCTGCTCAGCGTTCTGCTCGCCGTGTGTCCAGCCTCTCCCTCCCTACCCTGCGTGGTCTGCTCTTACCTGGATGACTGAGATGTACTCCTACCAGGTGTCCCCCCTTCCGCCCTTTCCCCTTCAAAACCCATGTTTCTGCAGCAGCCCCAGCTGTCTGAGACAGAAATCGACCCAGGATGCTCTCCTGCTTAGAGCTCTTCCCTGACCCCTACAACCCCAAGACCACACCCTGGCTTCCCACACGGCTCCCCAGGCCCAGCACATAGCCTGACCGTGGCTCCGGCCACTTCTCCCTTCACATTCCCCCCAACCCTCGGGAGCTTTGAGCACGCTCTTGTCTCTGCCCCATCTGCCTGGACACTCACTCAGTCCTGTGTGTCCCCCTTTCCCACGCCCCTGAGTCCCCTCAGTCCACCCCTCAGCTCACTCTTCAGCTGGCAGCCCTCCTAAGCCCCCAAGTCCACCCCAAGTGTGTCAAGCGGCCTTCCTCACGTTCCTGGAGCCCCTGCACTCCCCGACTTCAGCAATCTGCACACGGGGGCAGTAGAGGGGCCCGTGATGTCTGTCTGTCTCCCACTAGACGGTGAGCCCACAGGGGCCGGCCCCATGTCCACTGCACCCCAGTGAGGAGAACCAGCATCACAACTGCATACTCAGCACACAGGGGCCTAGTCACGTGTCCTCTGAGTCACGTGTGACCTAAGAGCTGGAGGGGTGACAAGAGGAAGGGAAACAAGGCCTGCACCTGAGGTCCAGAATTAGACCAGCCCCGGGAGATGAAAGCCCTTGGGGAAGGATGGAGAGTGGCTTTGGAAAACGGGCCTGACTACACCCTGTGCCCGGCCACAGGCCGGCGTGGTGAGAGCCCCTCCTCGGGTGCAAGGTGGACTAGGGCAATGGGAGCCTGGAGGATGCCCAGCGACAGTGGACACGCTGTGGAAGGCGCTATGTCCTTTAGGATGATATCCACGTCTCTACTCCCTACTGGGCGGGCTTTTCCTCAATGTTTCCTTACAGCCTATCTTCCTCCCATCCCAGAGAAATGCTGCCAACCCACAGCGCAAGAGAAGTGCCCATCATTCCTTGAGCTCGTACCCTGTCCAGGGCACTCTATAGGGATTACAGTCCTTGTGTTCCAGGTTAGGTAACAGAGGCTCAGAGAACACAGGCGACTCACCCAAGGTCCTTAAAACTAGCACATGGCAAATCTGGGATTTGAAATCAAGCCCTATGTCCTCTGAACACCTGAGACTTTGCACGAGGCCGAGGCAGGGCAACCTGGAAGAGACAGAGCTAACACCCCAGGAAGGCACTCACAACCAAAGAGGGATGGGGCCTCAGCGAATAGATCACCAAGTTCATATTCCAACTTCTGTAATCCACTCTACCATTCGCGAACACAGGACTGAAAGCGAATGTGGAGACAGTCTTGTCTAACTACCTCTGTTTGTATTTAATTTTATTTTGAGCCCTCTGGGTTATGGTCTTAAGATCCATCCCTGTTTCTAAATGAACATCTGGCCTGTTACTTTTAAGTGTTTCCAGTGCTGCATCAATCCTGGTTTACTGCCCACTGCCGTGAGGATGGACGTCCAGATTGCAGCTCACTACAGACTCCGCTGCACTCACCCATAGTCTTGCTTCTGTCTTAAAGGTGAGAAAACAAGGATCAAAGGGTGGGGACTGGCTGGCAGCCATATTCATCTGTCGTAGCCATCTCTAGTTAGCTCTAGGCAAACCCAAAGGGTGAGGCATTTCTCTTTCCTAATTTTTGCATGTCCTCTAATGACAGGGCTCTGAGTGATCTTGTTTGCATGTTCATACACACGGCAATGGCTGGGGGAGGAGGGTGCATTCTGATAGGCTGAGGTGGGCCATGTGACCACCTTGGTTAGGGGTAGGTTGAGCCATTTCTTACCTCCCTACAGGGGACATACAGGATGGGGAAAGAACACTGAATTCTTCAAGGAAAAGAAGAGTCTTGGCAAAGAAAAACAGCTGGTGTCCACCTGGAGCCTCAAGGTCATTACTAGGTTGGGTCAGCTGTGCCAGTCACAGGGGTGGGGTCCTCTGAGCGGTGGGCACAGTGCAGTCCTCCTAAGGAGCAGGGGTCAGCATGCAGCCCTAGGCTGCCCACCAGGAGTGGTTCATCTCCAGCGGTGTGCCACCATTGAGGGCGAAGAAGCCTGACCCAATCCCCCTGCCATCCCTCTGAGATGCTGAACAGCGAGAAGCAGAACCCCTTATTGACCACACACCCCTCTCCCCACATTGGTCCCAGCTGGGGCATGGAGATGGCGAACCTTGGCTGACACCCTCACCACATTGCCCAGCAGCAGACTCAGGGCGGGGAGAATCTCCAGACCCAGACCCACATGGGGGATTCATTCTGCTAAGTGTAGAGTCCAGGCCCTGCTGATACTGTCATCTGTCTGTCAGCTGTAAACTGGCACTTGCCATCTACCTCTATAAGGATTAAATCAAGTGCTGCTGCAGCTGCTGATTTTCAACACCTTCTGAAAGGAGCTCAGGGTGGAGAGCAGAAATGAAGCACTCAGGGAAAAACTGGCAGGACAGGTCTTCAGACAGATATTTTCAGGAGCTGATGTTATGAGCCCAACTCTTACATCTCCTCGTATCTAGAAAAGCACTAAAATTTTTCACAGTGATGACTGCTCCTTGTAACCAGCAGAAACATTCTGTAAAAAAAAGAAATGTGCTCAATTGCATGTCCCTGCCCTCTTCAGCAAAATCACATATATATTGACCTTCCCACTTACCTCTTTGGAGCAGTTTCTTGGAGCTATCTGAGGTGCTGTCTCCCAGGCTATAGTCCTCACTTTGTCCCAAATAAAACTTACTTTGCAACTTTCACACTGTACATTTTTTTAAAGTCAGCATCTCAGAACACAGAGGAAGGAGAGGGACTCCTTAATTCTGATCCCCCAAGGACTCTCTGTTGAAATGGACAAGAAAGGAAATTGAGGACATATGGTCAACCTAGAACATAGGTGTAGAGTAGGCCTGTGTCCACACCCTACACCCTCTACTGGGTCCAGGGCACACCTGATACTTGGCACCAGACCCAGGCAGGGCAATTGCAGAGACAGAACTAATGCCTTGGGAAGCGCCCATATACACTGAGGATGGAGATTTGGTGAGTCAACCTCCAGCCTCCTTTCCCTCCTGTAGGGCAGCTCTGAGACCCCTCTCCTGGGACTCCCAGGCCCCCACGGGGATTAAGTTTTCCGTGACCACAGTGGATACATGGGCATAACACACATTCCAGGAGCTTCCTTCCTTTCTTGACTCATTTCTTCACTCACTTAGCCATGTCCCTGGGATCGCTTTTCAAAAAATGACTTACACTCAAATCCTTCTCCAGATAGGTATCCAGTTTAAAGGGTACTTTCTCAATCTCAAGAACACTTGAGAAAGTATATCTGGAAATCTGAAGATGCAGCAGTAATAGAGTGGATGACCCTACTCCGGGTTTGGAGTCATACAGTCTGTGTTTAATCTTTGGTGTGTTTAATCTGTGTGTAACCTTTGGTGGCGGTGGTGGTTTAGTCGCTAAGTCGCGTCCGACTCTTGCAATCCCTTTAGCCTGTCAGGCTCCTCTGTCCATGGGCTTCTCCAGGCAAGAATACTGGAGTGCATTGCCATTTCCTTCTCCAGGGGATCTTCCCTACCCAGGAGTCGAAACTGAGTCTCCTGCATTGCAGGCAGATGATTTACCAACTGAGTTATGAAGGAAGCCCCAATCTGCCTTTACTAGTATATAAATATTTAAAATTAGAATGAGTGTTGTTTATAGACTTTAGGAAGTAGATTTCAGGACACGCAGAGCTGGAAACTCTAGAGACAGGAAGGTGTCTCAAAAAGGATGGGAGGCTTTTACAAATTCTGAGAATATACAAATAATTCCTTCCTCAGAGGCTAAAAGGACAAAGGGCAAAAGAAGCCTCATGGCAGGCTGAAAACAGAGACTCCACCCCCAGCTGTAAGACAGATATTGGGAGAACACACTTAGGCTTGCTAATATCCCCAGGGCAATAGAAGGGGCTTTGTTAAAGTCCTTCCACATGAATTGGACATCAAGGAGATCAAACCAGTCCATCCTGAAGGAAATCAACCCTGAATATTCATTGGAAGGACTGATGCTGAAGCTGAAGCTCCAATACTTTGGCTACCTGATGCAAAGAGCTGGCTCATTAGAAAAGACCCTGAAACTGGGAAAGATTGAGGCAGGAGGAGAAGGGGGCGACAGAGGATGAGATGGTTGGATAGCATCACTGACTCAACGGACATGAGTTTGCGCAAACTCGGGGAGACGGTGAAGGACAGGAAAGCCTGGTGTGCTGTAGTCCATGGGGTCACAGAGAGTTGGACACAACTGAGAGACTGAATAACAACCACAACAACATGAATTGGAGGAGGAAGGGACACGCTGGTGCTTGTGACAGAGTGGGACTCTCACAGGTGACAGCAAGAAAGCAGAACTGCAAAACCTCTATTTTACTCCTATCTTTCCTACCAAAGCAAAGGTTGTAGAACATAAAAGGTAAAAACAGCCTGAGTTAAGAGAAATTAACACACAACTGAAGTCCAGGTGCTGGGGCTTGACAGGATTACAGGCTGGCAGACTTAGTGAGGCTGGGCTTGGACGCCCCAGCTGACCAATCTCCATCCTGAGGGCAGTTGGCGGGTAGTAACTGAGGGTGGGCTGCAGGGTCCCGTGCTTCGTTTGTGCAAGTTTTCCACAAAACATGACAATCCTAAGTACAGTCTTGTCACAGAGAAGGCTCCAAACCCAGGATATTTTCCGAGTCAGGAAGACTCCCCGGACAAGTGATGGCTACCCACTCCAGTATTGTTGCCTGGAGAATTCCATGGACAGAGGAGACTGGTGGGGTCGCAGAGTCAGACACAACTGAATGACTGAGCACATGAAAGACCCCATTAGGTGGCCACAGCTGGGTGTGTGTGGTACTACTGACATCCAGCGGCCAGAGGCCAGGGATGCTGCTTAACTTCCTACAATGTGCAGGATAGACCCTACCACAAAGGGTTATCTGTTCCAACACGTCAACGGAGCTAAGGTTGGGAAACCGGGCTCCAGATGAATGACTGCTGAATGAATGAGGAGTTAGTGAGCGCTGGTTTTAGAAAAGGCAGAGGAACCAGAGATCAAATTGCCAACATCCGCAGGATCATCGAAAAAGTAAGAGAGTTCCAGAAAAACATCTATTTCTGCTTTATTGACTATGCCAAAGCCTTTGACTGTGTGGATCACAATAAACTGTGGAAAATTCTGAAAGAGATGGGAATACCAGACCACTTGACCTGCCTCTTGAGAAATCTGTATGCAGGTCAGGAAGCAACAGTTAGAACTGGACATGGAAAAACAGACTGGTTCCAAATCGGGAAAGGAGTATGTCAAGGCTGTATATTGTCACCCTGCTTATTTAAGTTATATGCAGAGTACATCATGAGAAATGCCAGGCTGGATGAAGCACAAGCTGGAATCAAGATTGCAGGGAGAAATATCAATAACCTCAGATATGCAGATGACACCACCCTTATGGCAGAAAGCAAAGAAGAACTAAAGAGCCTCTTGATGAAAGTGAAAGAGGAGAGTGAAAAAGTTGGCTTAAAGCTCAACATTCAGAAAACTAAGATCATGGCATCCGATCCCATCACTTCATGGGAAATAGATGGGGAGACAATGGAAACAGTGTCAGACTTTATTTTTCTGGGCTCCAAAATCACTGTAGATGGTGATTGCAGCAATGAAATTAAAAGACTGCTTACTCCTTGGAAGGAAAGTTATGACCATAGACAGTATATTAAAAAGCAGAGACATTACCTTGCCAACAAAGGTCCATCTAGTCAAGGCTATGGTTTTTCCAGTAGTCATGTATGAATGTGAGAGTTGGACTATAAAGAAAGCTGAGCGCCAAAGAATTGATGCTTTGGAACTGTGGTGTTGGAGAAGACTCTTGAGAGTCCCTTGGACTGCAAGGAGATCCAACCAGTCCATCCTAAAGGAGATCAGTCCTGGGTGTTCATTGGAAGGACTGAGGTTGAAGCTGAAACTCCAATACTTTGGCCACCTGATGCAAAGAGCTGACTCATTTGAAAAGACCCTGATGCTGGGAAAGATTGAGGGCGGGAGGAGAAGGGGACGACAGAGGATGAGATGGTTGGATGGCATCACTGACACAATGGGTGGACTCCGGGAGTTGGTGATGGACAGGGAGGCCTGGCGTGCTGCGGTTAATGGGGTCGCAAAGAGTCGGACATGACTGAGCGACTGAACTGAACTGAACTGCAGATGTACAGATGATTAAGACACAGTCTCTCCCCTCAAGAGCTTATACTCCAGTACAAGAGCTAGAGGCAGGTGGCTGTATAACAACGAAATGTTCTTTCCTAGAGGGGTATGAGAACAGAGATAACAGAATCACCCGTCCGACTAAGCGAAGGTGCCTTATGAGCTGGGCTTTGAAAGATAAAGCTTGGTCAAGACACAAGGTGGAATCATAGGAGTTCCAGAAGAAGAAGACAAAAAGAAAGGCCATGAGAAAATACTCGAGGAGATAATAGCTGAAAACTTCCCTAAAATGGGGAAGGAAATAGCCACCCAAGTCCAAGAAACCCAGAGAGTCCCAAACAGGATAAACCCAAGGCGAAACACCCCAAGACACATGTTAATCAAATTAACAAAGATCAAACACAAAGAACAAATATTAAAAGCAGCAAGGGAGAAACAACAAATAACACACAAAGGGATTCCCATAAGGATAACAGCTGATCTATCAATAGAAACCCTCCAGGCCAGAAGGGAATGGCAGGATGTAATGAAAGTAAAGAATGAAAGTAATGAAAGAGAATAACCTACAACCTAGATTACTGTATCCAGCAAGGATCTCATTCAGATATGAAGGAGAATTCAAAAGCTTTACAGATAAGCAAAAGCTGAGAGAATTCAGCACCACCAAACCAGCTCTTCAACAAATGCTAAAGGATCTTCTCTAGACAGGAAATGCAGAAAGGTTGTATAAACGTGAACCCAAAACAACAAAATAAATGGCAACGGGACCACACCTATCGGGATTGGGAATACATGTAAATCCATGGCTGATTCATATCAATGTATGACAAAACCCACTGGAAAAAAAAAATAATAATAATAATAATAATAAAACCTTGCTTATTTTACCCATCAGGTAAATGGCTAAAAGAGCATAATATATAAAAATTTAAATAAAAGTAAAATACTGATATAAAAAAAAATAATAATAATTACCCTAAATGTAAATGGGTTGAATGCCCCAACCAAAAGACAAAGATTGGCTGAATGGATACAAAAACAAGACCCCTATATATGCTGTCTACAAGAGACCCACCTCAAAACAAGAGACACATACAGACTAAAAGTGAAGGGCTGGAAAAAAATATTTCATGCAAACGGAGACCAAAAGAAAGCAGGAGTCGCAATACTCATATCAGATAAAATAGACTTTCAAATAAAGGATGTGAAAAGAGACAAAGAAGGACACTACATAATGATCAAAGGATCAATCCAAGAAGAAGATATAACAATTATAAATATATATGCACCCAACATAGGAGCACCACAATATGTATGGCAAACACTAACGAGTATGAAAGAGGAAATTAATAGTAACACAATAATAGTGGGAGACTTTAATACCCCACTCACAACTATGGATAGATCAACTAAACAGAAAATTAACAAGGAAACACAAACCTTAAATGACACAATGGACCAGCTAGACCTAATTGATATCTATAGGACATTTCACCCCAAAACAATCAACTTCACCTTTTTCGCAAGTGCACACGGAACCTTCTCCAGAATAGATCACATCCTGGGCCATAAATCTGGTCTTGGAAAATTCAAAAAAATTGAAATCATTCCAGTCATCTTTTCTGACCACAGTGCAGTAAGATTAGATCTCAATTACAGGAAAAAAAGTGTTAAAAATTCAAACATATGGAGGCTAAATAACACGCTTCTGAATAACCAACAAATCATAGAAAAAAATCAAAAAAGAAATTAAAATATGTATAGAAATGAATGAAAATGAAAACACAACAACCCAAAACCTATGGGACACTGTAAAAGCAGTGCTAAGGGGAAGGTTCATAGCATTACAGGCTTACATCAAGAAACAAGAAAAAAGCCAAATAAATAACCTAACTCTACACCTAAAGCAATTAGAGAAGGAAGAAATGAAGAACCCCAGGGTTAGCAGAAGGAAAGAAATCTTAAAAATTAGGGCAGAAATAAATGCAAAAGAAACTAAAGAGACCATAGCAAAAATCAACACAGCTAAAAGCTGGTTTTTTGAAAAAGTAAACAAAATTGACAAACCATTAGCAAGACTCATTAAGAAACAAAGAGAGAAGAACCAAATTAACAAAATTAGAAATGAAAATGGAGAGAGCACAACAGACAACACTGAAATACAAAGGATCATAAGAGACTACTACCAGCAGCTCTATGCCAATAAAATGGACAACTTGGATGAAATGGACAAATTCTTAGAAAAGTATAACTTTCCAAAACTGAACCAGGAAGAAATAGAAGATCTTAACAGACCCATCACAAGCAAGGAAATCGAAACTGTCATCAAAAATCTTCCAGCAAACAAAAGCCCAGGACCAGATGGCTTCACAGCTGAATTCTACCAAAAATTTAGAGAAGAGCTAACACCTATCTTACTCAAACTCTTCCAGAAAATTGCAGATGAAGGTAAGCTTCCAAACTCATTCTATGAGGCCACCATCACCCTAATTCCAAAACCAGACAAAGATGCCACAAAAAAGAAAACTACAGGCCAATATCACTGATGAACATAGATGCAAAAATCCTTAACAAAATTCTAGCAAACAGAATCCAACAACATATTAAAAAAATCATACACCATGACCAAGTGGGCTTTATCCCAGGAATGCAAGGATTCTTTAATATCCGCAAATCAATCAATGTAATACACCATATTAACAAATTGAAAGATAAAAACCATATGATTATCTCAATAGATGCAAAGAAAGCCTTTGACAAAATTCAACACTCATTTATGATTAAAACTCTCCAGAAAGCAGGAATAGAAGGAACATACCTCAACATAATAAAAGCTATATATGACAAACCCACAGCAAGCATCACCCTCAATGGTGAAAAATTGAAAGCATTTCCCCTGAAATCAGGAACAAGACAAGGGTGCCCACTCTCACCACTACTATTCAACATAGTGTTGGAAGTTTTGGCCACAGCAATCAGAGCAGAAAAAGAAGTAAAAGGAATCCACATAGGAAAAGAAGAAGTGAAACTCTCACTGTTTGCAGATGACATGATCCTCTACATAGAAAACCCTAAAGACTCTACCAGAAAATTACTAGAGCTAATCAATGAATATAGTAAAGTTGCAGGATATAAAATTAACACACAGAAATCCCTTGCATTCCTATATACTAACAATGAAAAAACAGAAAGAGAAATTAAGGAAACAATACCATTCACCATTGCAACAAAAAGAATAAAATACTTAGGAGTACATCTACCTAAAGAAACAAAAGACCTATACATAGAAAACCATAAAACACTGATGAAAGAAATCAAAGAGGACACAAACAGATGGAGAAACATACCATGCTCATGGATTGGAAGAATCAATATTGTCAAAATGGCTATTCTACCCAAAGCAATCTATAGATTCAATGCAATCCCTATCAAGCTACCAACGGTATTTTTCACAGAACTAGACCAAAGAATTTCACAATTTGTATGGAAATACAAAAAACCTCGAATAGCCAAAGTAATCTTGAGAAAGAAGAATGGAACTGGAGGAATCAACCTGCCTGACTTCAGACTCTACTACAAAGCCACAGTCATCAAGACAGTATGGTACTGGCACAAAGACAGAAATATAGATCAATGGAACAGAATAGAAAGCCCAGAGATAAATCCACGAACCTATGGACACCTTATCTTTCACAAAGGAGGCAAGGATATACAATGGAAAAAAAGACAACCTCTTTAACAAGTGGTGCTGGGAAAACTGGTCAACCACTTGTAAAAGAATGAAACTAGAACACTTTCTAACACCATACACAAAAATAAACTCAAAATGGATTAAAGATCTAAATGTAAGACCAGAAACTATAAAACTCCTAGAGGAGAACATAGGCAAAACACTCTCCGACATAAACCACAGCAAGATCCTCTATGACCCACCTCCCAGAATATTGGAAATAAAAGCAAAACTAAACAAATGGGACCTAATGAAACTTAAAAGCTTTTGCACTACAAAGGAAACTATAAGTAAGGTGAAAAGACAGCCCTCAGATTGGGAGAAAATAATAGCAAATGAAGAAACAGACAAAGGATTAATCTCAAAAATATACAAGCAACTCCTGCAGCTCAATTCCAGAAAAATAAATGACCCAATCAAAAAATGGGCCAAAGAACTAAACAGACATTTCTCCAAAGAAGACATACAGATGGCTAACAAACACATGAAAAGATGCTCAACATCACTCATTATTAGAGAAATGCAAATCAAAACCACAATGAGGTACCATTACACGCCAGTCAGGATGGCTGCTATCCAAAAGTCTACAAGCAATAAATGCTGGAGAGGGTGTGGAGAAAAGGGAACCCTCTTACACTGTTGGTGGGAATGCAAACTAGTATAGCCACTATGGAAAACAGTGTGGAGATTTCTTAAAAAACTGGAAATAGAACTGCCATATGAACCAGCAATCCCACTTCTGGGCATACACACTGAGGAAACCAGATCTGAAAGAGACACGTGCACCCCAATGTTCATCGCAGCACTGTTTATAATAGCCAGGACATGGAAGCAACCTAGATGCCCATCAGCAGATGAATGGATAAGGAAGCTGTGGTACATATACACCATGGAATATTACTCAGCCATTAAAAAGAATTCATTTGAATCAGTCCTAATGAGATGGATGAAGCTGGAGCCTATCATACAGAGTGAAGTAAGCCAGAAAGATAAAGAACATTACAGCATACTAACACATATATATGGAATTTAGAAAGATGGTAACGATAACCCTATATGCAAAACAGAAAAAGAGACACAGAAATACAGAACAGACTTTTGAACTCTGTGGGAGAAGGTAAGGGTGGGATATTTCAAAAGAACAGCATGTATACTATCTATGGTGAAACAGATCACCAGCCCAGGTGGGATGCATGAGACAAGTGCTCGGGCCTGGTGCACTGGGAAGACCCAGAGGAATCGGGTGAAGAGGGAGTTGGGAGGGGGGATCGGGATGGGGAATACGTGTAAATCTATGGCTGATTCATATCAATGTATGACAAAACCCACTGAAATGTTGTGAAGTAATTAGCCTCCAACTAATAAAAAAAAAAAAAAAAAAGACACAAGTTGGAAATGAAGTGTGAGCAGAGGCGTGACATGTGCCTGGTGTGTTGGGGGCATCACAAGTAATCCAGTGTGACTGGTGTGCAGGGTTCTTAAGGAAGAACTTTGGGGACCAGGTGAAGGGTGCCAACGCCATGGTGAGGCCCCTTGACCCTCTCTGTGTTACAGGCACAGGGCTAAGAAAGTTGTTAGGCAGATGGTAACATGGTCAGAATCATCTAGTGAACATAAGAATATATTCATTATCTCTTTGGTTAAAAAGAAATCTTTTATGTAAAGAATTAGCATAACATTAATCTCATTCACAAAGCCACCAGGATGATCTCACAAAAAACACAGCAGAATATGCTAGATCCTCCCAAAGCATACCAGAACCCTCTGCCCCACCCACCCTGCTCAATCCCACCCTTTGCCCTGTGTATGCACCAGACTGTTTTAAGTGTATGACTCAGTAATTCTCAGTAAATTTACAGAGCTGTGTAACCATTACCATAATCTGGTTTTAGGACATTTTTATTACCTCAGAGTCCCACATGGGTATTTGTAGTCAATCCCCATTCCTACCCCCGGCCCCAGGCAACCACTGATATGCTTTATGTCTCCATACATTTGCTATTTTTAGACATTTCGTATAAATGGGATCACACAATGTGTGGTCTTCTGTCTCTAGCTCCATTCACTCAGCATCATGTTTCGAGGCTCATCACACGGGAGCATGAATCAGCAGTCTGTTCCTTTTTATTGCTGAATGATACTCCAGTCAGATGTCTGTTTCAAAGAAGGATGCTGGTTCTAGAAGGTAAGACGGGTAGAGGAGGAAGAAATAGAAGCCAAGGGACAAGCTAGAAGACCCTGGTGGTTGTTCTGGCTGGAGACCAAGGAGGCCTGAGTTGGCTGAGCAGCAGTGGGCACGGAGCGAAGAAGGGAGGGAAGTGACAGCGTCTGAAGACAATTTGCTCACGTGAGCTGGATGGGAAAGGTGAGAAGCCTGGGCGAGGTCCGGATTCCCACAGGGTGAGGAAGGGGCGAGTGAGTGGATAGCATCTCTGGGCAGATTCATACCTGGCTAATGGGGCCAAGCGTTCACAGGTCCAGTCAGCCTTGAGCACCCTCCTGGCAGCCTGCTGAGAGGTTGGGTTCTTGAGTCACTGAGATGAAGGCGCTGAGAACAGGTCTGCCCCTGTGCTGACACAGAACTATGAGGGGCAGCACATTTGTGATGACTCAATACAAAAAAGCTTGGCGGGCTCAAATGATGGGCCATGGCAGAATCTGGGCAGCTCTGCGGGAGTGAGACCTACAAATGCCAGTGGACTGTGGTTTTCTGGACACCCATCTATCTTCCTGGCATGCTGTGAGCTGTAGGAACAAAGACAGTGCCTGAGGATACAAGGAGGATCTCATGAAAATGACCCCAGCAGCTGGCTTTGGTTGTCAGGGCCTCCTCTTTTCAGCTTCCTATGGGAACAAGGAGCTCCTTTGCTTCACAAGACGGTTTGCCCTGCCTGAAATTCCCACAGGCCTCCAAGTCCCCATGTGAAGGGTGACAGCTTTCCTCACTGCTCCTCTAGTGCCCCTGTATTGAACAACAAGCCCAGCATGCCTCTCCATGGGATGCTGAAAAGATGGGGATCTCATGTCCCTGCTTGCTGATCTTTATTTTGGTGTTTCTCCCAATAAATTCTGCTCCTTAACCCTTACTGTGTATTGTGCAAGAATTTATGATGCTATTAATCACCGTAGCAACTAACAACACAATAGGGGTTTCTTCACTTTTGAATCCATGCACTGCCAACAGAGCGTCCGACTCTTTGTGACCCCATGGACTGCAGCATGCCAGGCTCCTCTGTTCTCCACTATTTCCCAGAGTTTGCTCAAATTCATGTCCATTGAGTCAATGATGCCATCCAACCACCTCATCCTCTGTCGTCCCCTTCTCCTTTTGCCTTCAATCTTTCCCAGCATCAGGGTCTTCTCCAGTGAGTCAGCCCTTCACATCCGATGGCCAAAGTATTGGAGCTTCAGCTTCAGCAACAGTCCTTCCAATGAATATTCAGGGTTGATTTCTTCTAGGATTGACTGTTTTGATCTCCTTGCAGTCCCAGGGACTGTGTTTGATAAGTAGCTATGGACAAATAAAAGCACAGACCACTTGGATGATAGGTACCTGCCTTAAAAGCAATTGGTTCAGAATTCCAGGTATTAAGCAAAGATTCTATCACTGCACTGTATTCATCGAGTCCCAGTTCTTGGAAACTGGAGATCTGATAACATTTACTGTAATTTCCAATTATAAAAGTAGCATATGCTCTCCAAGGCAGATTTGGACACTATAAGCAATGTTAACTTTTTGATTGATTTCTTTCTTGATACAGAAGGAATGTTCAGAATATTTATTCATTCATACATATACATAGGATACATGCACACACACACACACACACAACAGATCGTTACTACATAATTGGGATCAACAGGAGGATTTAAATTTCAACTTAAAAACATCGTTCTGTCATTAAAACTCTTTGGAAACACCCTTTTTAATCTGGGCGGAATAGTCTATCATATGTAGGTTACACGATTTATTTGACCATTCCCCTCTCACTGACCTTGTAGGTTGCTCTGGGCCTGGGGGCTGGTTTCAGTGATACCTAACTCTGCCTGTCCCAGGTGGGGCTCCGGAGTCCTTCCCCAGCCACGTGATTCTGTCACACTTTTTGGCCCACCTCGCTCAGCACCTGCAAACTCTCCTGCTCTGGCTACCTTGCTCCAGGTTTATGTGCAGCCTTACCCCTGCCCCCGCTCCCCACCCCAGGTGCCAGTTCTGCCCCAGTTTCCTGTTTCCTCCCTCCCAGCTAGCGTCTAGGACTCCGCATCTTCACAGTCCTGAAGGCCATGGTGGCGGTTGTTCCTGGCTCTCTCCTGCCATCTCCTGCCCACTTGCAGCATCTCTAATATCCTAGCTTCAATCTTACGATGCTGGGCCACTTGGGAAAGAACAGGTCTAAATCAAGAGAACACCATTTAACAGGTTTAATTGTAAAGTCCCATACTTATTTGTTCTCAATTATCTGCAGAGTAACACTATGAAAGGCCTGATTTAACTGTACCTGAAGGAGGCAAGGGTTCAATCCCTGGGTTAGAAAGATCCCCTGGAGGAGGAAATGGCAACCCACTCCAACATTCTTGCCTGGAAAACCCAATGAACAGAGGAGCCTGGCGGGCTACAGTCCATGAGGTCACAAAAATTCAGACACGACTGAGCGATTCAGCAGAAGCACAGAAACAGTCCTAGAGGCTTTGCTTGGTAATAAGCCCTCTAAGAATCACTAATGGAATGTGGCTGTCAAAAAAAAAAAAAAAGTCATACCATTTCCAGTCACCTTTATGTACTATTTTGGGACTCAGGATCACCAGGGGGATGTCTTGGGAAGGCAGATTTCAGGTTAAAATAAGGAAAAAGCTTTGTAACAGGAGCCGTCCTCCAATGAAATGAACTGGCAGTGACTGTTAATGTTAAGAAAAGATGGGATCCCTTATGCCTCCAAGATTTTATTGCTGCCCACACACACTCATTACACACGCTTCTTAAGTGACTGCAAGGAGACTGAACACCCACGCTAGCAGTGGGAGGTGTGAGCTCTGGGTTTACATGTGAGCCTTCATTATGCAGCTTGTTCCCTGCCATCACGGAGAAGAATTCAAAGGCTAAGTGAGGCGTGTGGTAGCTCCCTGGGGTGGTAGCTCCCTGGGGTGGGTCCCGGGCAGGCCCTGAGGCCAGCTTTCCACCGCTGCTAGGCTTTGGCGCTGTGAGGCAGCATCCAGTCTCATGAACTAGGATGATGGTACCTCGGGGGGGTGCGGTGGGGAGGGGAGTGTCCTTCACGCTCCCCAAGCTGGGCAGGCCCCACCCTGCCTTCCCATCCATCCCAAGACACTCTGCTGCTATCACCATACCTCTGCTCCTGCTTAGCCACTAAGCCGTGTCTGACCCTTTTGCGATCCCACGGACTGCAGCCTGCCAGACTCCTCTGCCCATAGGATTTCCCAGGCAAGAATACTGCAGTGGGTTGCTATCTCCTACTCTGGATCAAATCTGTGTCTCCTGCATTGGCAGGCAGATTTTTTACCTCTCGGCCTTCTTGGAAGCCATGTCTGCATTCATATAACCCACAGCAGCTCCAACAGACACTCACCTATTACTCACTGAACACAAATTTCCTTCCTCTAGGCCTGTTGTGTGGGTAAGTCTGCAGGGGAGGTTCATGAGTGCATAAGGCAAAGGCTCCCTTTCCCTTGGGGAGAGGCAGCAAGATAGCAAAGTCTTCAAGGGCCAAGGCAGCCATGTGAAAGGATGCTTTTGCCAGACAAGAGCAAGTGCAAAAGCAGAGGGGGTGGAGTGGCTTGGGATGGGGATTGGGGAAGAAATAATTCAATATGGCAAGTTGCCTAGTCTGGCTGGGGCTGAAGTGATGCAAAAAAGGGTGGGTGAGAGATGAAGCTGGAGAGGTAGTTGGGACTCAAAATAAGAACAGCCATACTAAGGAACCTGGATTAGAAACGGACAGATGTGGGAAGCTACTGTCAGAGAACAGTACTAAAACCCCGAGAATTCAAGGACTGTGAGGTGTGTGCCTCCTTTCAAGAACAATGACCAACTGAAAGAAAGACTGAACGGCTCTGAACCCTAAGTTCGTGATTTTATAAGCTCACCTTGCCAACAGTGACCAACCAGAGGCCTCATGGAGCACCCTATGGAGAGCGTGGTGTTTCGTCCTCACCAATACACACTTGGATTTGTGTCCATGCACATGATGCCTCTGCTAGCACAACCATCTGTGGACTCACCTTCTACACATTCTCAGGATCAAAGACCACCTTGCTTCTAAGGAATCCAGCCTTTGTGCAAAATTAGGAAGTTGGTTGATAGATCTCATTCAAAAGTTTTTACCATGTACCAAATTATTCACAGGCAACTGGCTTTATTGTTGCTGTTTAGTTGCTAAGTTGTGTCGGACTCTTTGCTACCCCGTGGACTGTAGCCCAGCAGGCTCCCCTGTCCATGCCATTTTTCAGGTAAGAATTCTGGAGTGGGATGCCATTTCCTTCTCCAGGGAATCTTCCTGACCCCGGGATCAAACCTGCATCTCCTTCACTGCAGGCAGATTCTTCACCACTGAGTTACCTGGGAAGCCCCACTGGCTTTATAGAAGGGTATAAAACTCAAGGTGTAACAAAAAAAAAAAAAACAAAAAAAAAAAACTCAAGGTGTAGTGCCACTGGAGAGGTGACATCTTTGAGGTTACCACATTGATTTACAGCCTATGATACATGCCTTGAACCAGCAAGCAATACACAGGGCCAGGAACCAAGCCATGAATGTGGAGGTGCTCACTTGTCACTTTCATAACTAATGACTGCCCAAATTTTTGCTTCCCATCCCTATAACTCGGGGCTCTGTTTGTTTAGAGATTTTAGCCTTGAGAGAATGTTTCCATCAGGAGACAAAAATAAAGGTTTCAAAAACTTGGCTCTGTCACCTCCTCATACAACTCTGGTGTTGTAATATAGTGTGTAACATAATGATTTGGAACACACTGTCCATGGAATTCTCCAGGCAAGAATACTGGAGTGGGTAGCCATTCCCTTCTCCAGGGGATCCTCCCCATCTACTACATAATTCAGGAAGAGAAAAGTATAGATGTAACTTAGAAGATCCCCTGGGACTTCTCTTAAAAAGGAATGAAAACAGTAATCGATGACACTGAATTGTATTACCTGCCAATTTCCTTAGAGTAAAACCTCCTACTGTGGCCAATGTCAAGGCATCAATATGACATTACAGCATTCTGAACATGCAGTTTAGATTAACAGTAGTCCACCATTATGTGGTTTTTATACAATACATACAAAAGATATAAATAACCCCAAAGGGATAGATAATAGTAAAATAACTAGAAAGTGATGAGCTTGGGGTATTTATTACATTGTTTTTAATATAATTTATTTGATTGTGAGGGCTTCCCACATGGTTCAGTGGTAAAGAAGCCACCTGCCAATGCAGGAGACACAGGTTCAATCATTGGGTCAGGAAGATGCCCTGGAGGAGAAAATGGCAACCCACTCTAGTATTCTTGCCTGGGAAGTCCCACGGGCAGAGGTGTCTGGCTGGCTATAGTCCATGGAGCTGCAAAAGAGGTGGACACGACTTAGCAGCTAAACACCAAAGTCCCACAATAACACGTCATCTTTAAGGAAAACCAGGGTGCAGCACAACTGGTGACTGCCGCAGGCCTCTGGCCAACTCTGTTCTCACATGGAGGTGGGCTTAATTTGTCATCTTCTACTTCTGCAGCAGGAGGGAGGAATATGGAAGGAGGGTGAAGCTGAGGAGGAAAGCAGCAGGCAAACTCTTCAATAGAGAGCTGGAGGCTGTACTCCTACATCGCTCACTGATTTTCTCTCCAGATCAGGGCAATTAGATGAGAACCGACTAAGTGGGAGAGCTGCAGAATCGTTGTTACTGCTCTGGAATCTCTGCATACTACAGAATCCAGAATCCTTCTCTTGACATTTCAGCTGGAGCTGACAGCTGCCCCCCAGTGACGCCATATGGCAGCTGGGACATGGCCCCAGTTGAATCAGGCAGTGGGGACTTTCAGAATCACCATCCAGCTAGCTCTGATGTCTCACCCAGTTATTTTTAACATGAATATATTCCACAGTTTACAAGAGTTGAGTTTGGGGGGAATTTACTTATAACATTGCAACAGGGGTTTACTGGATTGGACACCAGAGGGAAGTTGGTGAATATTTGTATTTTGTTGGCTTGATTTTGGCCTTCCCAGAATTTGAAACCATTTCTTTAATTGGGAAACTCCCACTGTATGAATCTTAGTATGAGGTGGTGCTGATGATGCCCTCCACTCACTTTCCCAGCCTCCCTCACAAAGAGCCCGGTCAGGGGCAGCGGGGATGCAAACCTGCCTGGCGTCTGGCACTGAGTCATAGGAACAGCGGCACCTCCACCAAAACCAATTCTGCAACGTGATGTGGCTGCTCAGCCTTCAGATTTCGTCTTTCCATCTTCCCAGTGATTCTAGTATTTGTTTCAATAAATTACCTTTCATCTTGGGCTTCCCAGGTGGCGCTAGTGGTAAAGAACCCACCTGCCACTGCAGTAGATGTAAGACATGCGGGTTCAGTCCCTGGGTTGGGAAGATCTCCTGGAGGAGGAAATTACCCACTCCAGTATTCTTGCCTGAAGAATCCCACGGACAGAGGAGCCTGGTGGGCTACGGTCCACGGGGTTGCCAAGTCAGTCTGACACAACTGAAGCGACACACGCCTTTCTTCTTAAATCAGACCGTTGTTCTTGTGACTAAAACCCTCGGTTGATATCATATAAATAATTCTCAGGGGGAAGTAGCAGAGTCTTATTCTAACTTTTGGACTAGTGACGCAGGAGGTAGGGCCATCCACTAACAGAGTTCTGTGCATATGGTGGGTTGAAGAGAAATGATGAGCCACTTTGAACAACTCTGAAATCCTTCCTGAATGAGTCTATTTCCAGCATCAATTTCCTACTTCTTTGGTGAGCTCTTTGAACTCTCTCTGCCTTTAATCTCTCCTGTCATATTGTCTTCCAGGCACCATTGTAGAGGCTGGAAGGGAGCTCTTATACCCAAAGTGGCTTGATTCTCCCCTGTATTTTTCCTCTCTGTTAATACATATAAGCAAGGACTGACTCCTTAACACCAGTGGTGAGGGGTGTGGGGACATGTGTACCAGCACACATACATCTCAAGCCAAACTGAGTCAGAAAAAACAACCCTGAAGTTCATAATTCAGAAAAACCAACAATCGTCCTAGGAGTGGAACTTTTCATAAAACTTTTATGCCAAGAAGAGCTGTTGTAATAATCAAAGCATTTCTCTTCCCACTCAGGTGTGGATATCAAGTCACACCAATAATCAAGAGTATACCCAGGAGCCAGAACAAAATTTTGCTTACATCCATACATTTCACAAAACTTCATAAATTCTCATCATTAAATACATCCCAGAAAAGCCCATAGATAATATCTAACATGACCTTATACACACACATGCATACAGTATCCAGTAAGACAAAAAGGCTTTCTATACAAAGACAAGTCCCAACTTCCAGCTAAGCTCACTAATTTCCAAAAGACATTCCTCACTTGATCTAAAGCTAATTTCTTCCCCCAGGACTTTAATCTCTTCTCCTACATGATGCCATTTTAGAAGGTTCTCAGCAGACTTTGGACTTTGAAATTCTAATGTGCAGTTTTTCCAGCATGGGCCCTGGCTTTTCCTGTTGACCAGCAGAGCCAAGGCATAAACTGGGCAGTCCAGGCTCTTGAATACACCCCCATTCAAATGCAGAAGAGAAAGGATATGGGCCACTGCTGAATGTTTTCACTGTCACACAAAATAACAGAAAAAGTTCTTTGACCTACTCAGGTGCTAATGATGCTATCCTTTGGATTACAGTAGTAGCCCAGGGAAAAACACAGAAAACCCTAACAGAGCTAGTTTTCTTTTTTTTTTCTTTTTCTTTTTTTTCTTTTGGACTTCAGAAAGCTCAGAGCCAGCTCTGCAGGTCAAGTTTAGTTATGCTATGAGGACGTTACCCTAACCTTTCTCTTCACCCTCAATTTCCTAATATAATTTTACCTTGCCATATATATTTCTTATTTTTCTGAAAAACAAGGGGAATTTATTTTTACCATATTTAAATTTCAAATAATTACAGAGTCACTGAAAGTTTTAAAGGTATGAGAGAGGTCCTGCTTTTCATTTCTCAAGAGCAGGAACCACCCTGCCCTGGCTCTGCCACATTCTGATGAAAGGCCCCTGGGATCAGCTTTCCTTGTCCTGAGAAACCTACATGCTGAGGCAAACCAGGCCTGAGAACTGCGCATGGTTGGGTGGGTTTAGCTGTTTCAAAACAACTGTTTAAAGTCCAAGAGGTTTGACAATGTGGATCTGAACTCTAATTCCCCAGCCAGGCCCCTCGGGATGCAGACCCTGTGTCCTGCATTCTGCATGTTTTCCTCCCTGTATCCCATTCATTCTTTTTTCTACATTCCCTTGCTGCTTTCTTCATAAGACATGTTTTTTGAAAGGGTAGAAGCCTTCAATGAATTTTTCTGTATTTTTAGCTGTTTGGCCTTGTCTTATGTTTGACCAAGGAGACCCGAAACCAAAAAAGCCCCAAAGAGTTAGGGCAGCCTGTCTGGATAATAGGCATTTTTGCTTGTATGTTTATTCCCAAGATCCTCACTTGACTGAGGGGCACGGAGATTAACGGTTTCATTCTGTACCATTTTGTATGATTTGAATTTTTACCCTATGCCTGTTATTAATTTTTTGTTTGTTTACAAAGGTATACTTCATCAACTTGTTGTAGGTCATAGCCTAAGAGAAAAAGTTTTTCTGGGAAACAAAGATTAAAGCTAGTATATTTTCCCAAAAGCCATACAGTTGTAAACGATACTCATCAGTTCATTCAGTCCCATGTAATTAATTCCTGTTGATCTGGATGAAGTAATCAGGTTTTTCAGCAGAGTTTTGTCATTTGCTGGGCTTTCCAGGTGGTGCAGTGGTAAAGAATCTGGCTGCCAATGCAGGAGACAAGAGTTCAATTCCTGAGTCAGGAAGATCCCCTGGAGTAGAAAATGGCAACCCGTTCCAGTATCCTTGCCTAGAAAATTCCATGGACAGAGGAGCCTGGAGGGCTACAGCCCAGGGTGTCACAAAGAGTTACCTAGTTTCTTCCAAGGTTCCACTTCACATAAACATAGTATTGATATCAGTACAATGCATGTGTAAAGCTCTAGGTCATGTTATCACATTCATGTAACTCTGTAACCTCCACTGCCAGCAAGATACAGAAGCATTCCATCTCCAGAGATCTCCTTGGTGCCATCCCTTTTCAGTTGCACTCACTCCCCTCCCTCCACTGGTCCTAACACCTCTCATCTATCAATGTGTTCTCCATGGTTACAATTTGGTCATTTTGAAAGTGGTATATAATCCATAATGCCCAATGCCTGGCAACCACTGATTTGTTCCCATTACTATAATTTTGTTGTTTTGAAAATGTTGTATAATTGGGCTTTGTAGTCAGCAAAGGTGAATGTATTTTTGAAGTACAATTATTTGTTTACTCATCTCTTTTTCTCTAGATCACTTCAATTTTCTACTTTGTTTGTACATTCACGTATTCAAGTGGAAGAGTCTGGGCTGGGGTAGCTACCACTCGGAGAGGCTTTTTTTTTTTTTTTTTTTTTGAGCACCTCTGCTGTCCAGTAGGGTTTCCCTGGTGGCTCAGCTGGTAAAGAAGCTGCCTGTACTGCAGGAAGCTGCCTGCAGTGTTAGACACCAAGGTTTGATCCCTGGGTCAGGAAGATCCCCTGGAGAAGGAAATGGCAACCCTCTCCTGTATTCTTGCCTGGAAAGTTCCATGGACAGAGGAGCCTGGTGGCTATACAGTCCTTGGGGTTGCAAAGAGTCGGACACGACTTAATGACTAAACCACCACCACTCTCCACTCGCTTAGGAGATATTAATAAAAACAGTAAAACTTATTTTGAACTCCTGTCTTCCTGAAGGTGAGAGGATAAATTTCTGTTGTTTGAAACCACTGCATACAGTAGTTTGTTACAGTCGTCATAAGAAACCAATAGGACAACTAAGACAGTGCCTTTCTGATACAAGGCAAGTACTCAAGAAATGTTTTGTGAACTTCTTTGAATTCAGAATAAAAGGAAAAACTCTTCCAAAAGGTAATTCCTGGAAGGCTTCATGGGAGTGGGATTTAAGTTATTCCTTAAAGAACTGGGTAAATCATAAAGGGAAGAAAAGGAGTGAGAGATCATTTTAAGTGGGAGAAATATGATGGGGAAAGCAAGGAGGCGGGCAAGCCTAGGACTCTGAGGGCAATGACACTGGCCCAGTTTATCTGGGATAGAAGAGGGCCCTCATGGGGAAAAGTGGGGAAAGTACTGCAGTGCAAATGCCCTGGTTCCCCCATTTATCAGCCTACGTGTGGGTTTTCACCAGTTTTCCTCCAATACAACCAATCTTATCCATAATCTTACAGATTATTCGTCTAAGACCTGAGTGTTAGCAGTGTTATTCTGTGGTGTGCTGTCATAATCCAAGTGGGTTCCCTTGGATTCCCTACCAGAAAGCTATTTGGAGCAAGGCAGGATAGAAAGAACCTTGTTCCTCCCCTAGGATATGGCTCCATGAATTACTGATCAACTGTGTACCACTGTCTTAGTTACCATAACTCACAAAGTCCATTCATCGGCTTAGCATAGACGTGGTAATACACAGAGCAAATTAATGGACTTGCCATCTGTCTCCAAGGACCCTGCCATTCACTTCACTCCCAGGACTCCAAAAGCAAATTCAGTCAGCTCTGTTGCATGCAGTATTCTGCCCAAGCTCTGTTAATGAGGACATCAGTGCATTTAGAGCATAATGATAATTAGTGTCTGTGCTGTGGCTGATGATCCTGAAATACAATAAGATCTTGACAGCCCTATGCATCCTGAAAGGCAAAGTCAAATTACTTCAATACACTTGCTTCTTTACCAAAATTCTATATTAACCAGAGCATTCCATCTCCTGCTCACATTAAAGGACAGAGTTTTCCATAATGATGGTTCTAATCAATAGGTTTACCCCAATCCCTGCCTATTTATCCAATATTATCTTTTATCTTTCTTAGAGTAACTGCCAAAAGATTTGGAACTTGAGATAACATATATATTTTTGCAGTGGAGGTTAACAGATATGTAGACCCATGGAATATAATGAAGATTAAAAAACAGCCCCAAATAGAAACTTATTACACTTTTGAATGGAAAAAACCAATATTGCATTGAAGAAAAAAGATAACTGAATTAATTAGACAAACTGGATAGAAATATGGATAATAACTAAACTGAATCTGTACCTCATGTGATAGCATAAAAAAGTACAAATGGCTTGTTTAATATAAACAACAATATAATTAAAGAACTAAATAAAATATAGATCCATATGTTGAGAATGTTTAAGGTATGATATCAACCCCAGAAACCATAAAAGACTGACAAATTTGAATACAAAATCTAAACTTGGGAATGAGAGAGAAAAGCCAAGTTAAAAGGAAAATAACAAAGTCAGAGGGGAAAAATTACAGCCTATTTGGCAAAGAATTAACATCCTTTTGAAGGTGATTCTTAGGTTAAATTTAACCATAATTTAAACTTAAAGGAGTTGAGAGCAAATGCTTGCCCACATAGTCCAATTCAATTAAGCACTCTTAACTTCAGACTCTTCAAACAACAGTAGGAAGCCTATTTATTGGATTCCCTGATCAAAGAAGGAAGTGCCCCCAAATCCTGTACTATTATTGCTTTACAGGTTAGTCTTTCTTGGAAAGGACACAAACAGGAAGACTGAAAAAGACACAACAAAGCATTAACCATGGTTATAGCAAGGTTTGGAAGAGTTGGAGGGGTTAGTTGTTTTTTTCCTTTTTCTTGTCTGTATTTTCTAAAAGTTTTCAAATTGAATATATGTTGTTTTGGAATAAGGGGAAAATGTTTAATCAGCCCAGGTTCTTATTTGCAAGCAACAAAATTCAATTCTGGATGTTTTAAGTAAATAGGGGATTTATTAAGAATGCACTGAATTAAAAAATTGTTTTAAATAATAATTTTTAAGATGCATTTGGAAACTCATTGAGTTATAGAGAAGGTGGAAACCCAGACTTGGGCCTGAGTGGACAGAAAAATCTTCCAAATCATATTTGAAAGTCTGAGGAGAAGACAACAGTGGTCCCATCAAGGACTAGATGGTAATCTTTGGGATCACCTCCATCTCAGCACCAGGAACTTGTCTTGGAGCAAACCCAACTGTCCCTGCAACCAGAAAGAGAGACAAGTGCCATCTCCCCCTCTTACTTTTAGTCCCCTAGTCAAAGTCAAGGGCACAGCTGGCAAAATGACCTGGCTTGGGTCATGTGCCTGCATCATAGGATGCTGGGGAAAGGCAAACCCTTGGCATTTGCAGCCTCTATAATGGGCGGGTATCTCTTCATCTCGTTAAGGTACGCGAGGCAGAGAATGCCCTAGACATGGAAAAGTGGTTCATAGGCTGGTGGTCAAGAGAAAAGTAATTGGCCACTACATAATACATTTTAGAGATTTTAATTAAAAATATAGAGGGAGGTAGGAATTTGAAAAGCAACAGCAGCTTAGAGGGAATTGTGATGGGGTAACTCAGGCAGCCAAGATGGCTCCTCATGAGACAAATTATCTCCTTCTCCCCTTAAAAATAGAATTTCTTCCAGTAATTTTATTACTGTCTCTAAGATTATCTGCTAATTAGTACACTGTTTGGGGATAAACATACCTTTTTTAAGTAAAAAATTTACTTATATAGTAGTTAACATGTTCTCAGTAATTTATAAATATATTCATTTGGTCATACTGCTTTTTTAACTCCTGCCTCTGAAAGCGTCACCGTTACTTTCCTTGGAATAGAGGTGAGGGAGATAAAAGAAAATTGGGGTCCATGTCAGGCCTGGATAAGGGGCTGCAAAATGGAGGATTCAGGGTCTGGTGAGAGCGTAGGCGGCCTGAAGGGACAGGGGGAGTGAATGCACAGAAAGAGCGGAATGGAAGGCAAAAAATACCACGGACAGATAGCTACTTTAAAGTTTTGTCTGAAATATCTGTCAACCAAGAAAAAGGAGAGAGCCATCTGTTAGAATGGCCATCACTGAAAAGTCTACAAATGGCGAATGTTGGAGAGGGTGTGGAGAAAAGGGAACCCTCAGACACTGTTGGTGAGGCTGTAAATTGATGCAGGCCCTGTGGAAAACAGTATGGAGATTTCTTAAAGAACTAAAAATAGAACTACCATATGATCCAGCAATCCCACTCCTGGGCATATATCCAGGAAAGATTAAAACTCTAATTCAAAAAGATACATGTACCCCAGTGTTCATAGTAGCACTATTTATAATAGCCAAGACATGGAAGCAACCTAAGTGCTCATCAACAGACGACTGTGGATCTTCCCAGCCCAGGGATCAAACCCAGGTCTCCGGCATTGCAGGTGGATTCTTTAGCAGCCAAGCCACAAGAGAAGCCCAAGAATGCTGGAGTGGGGAGCCTATCCCTCCTCCAGCGGATCTTCCTGACCCAGAAATCGAGCCAGGGTCTCCTGCATTGCTGGTGGATTCTTTATCAACTGAACTACTAGCGAAGCCATATACCAATGAATCTATATACAAACAGAAACAAACTCACAGACATAGAAAACTTGTGGTCACCAAAGAGGGGAACAAATAGCAGTACGGGATTAACAGAAACTATGTATAAAATAGGTAAGCAACAAGAATTTACTGTATACCACAGGGACTTTACACAAATCATGTAATCATCTATAAGGGAACATAATCTGGAAAAATACAGAATCACTATGCTATCTACCTAAAACTAACACAATACTGTAAATCAACAGTAGTTCAATAAAAACATAAGGGGAAAGAAAAATGCAAATTCTTCCTCGTGGACCCAAATGGATCCAAAATGTGGAGCATTACTACTCAGATTCAGTCATATCATAGGCTAATTATTCCAAAATTTAAAAATTATTACAAAATAGCTTAAACTTTTACCATGAGATCTGATGGAAGCACTCAGGGAGATGCACCCTGCTCACCGCACTGCATGTGCCCTGAAGGGAGTTTTCACTCCAATTTGGAATGACATGCTGAACACCTGGGGGAAAGGCTGGCCAGCTTCAGAACCAGGAACAACTGCTATACCTAGCGGATATGGTATCTCACATGTGTGATGTTCACTTCCTTACACTGGCTGCTAGAAAGTCCCGTCAAACTGAGGCCAGTTCCAGAAATGTAAGCAGAATAGTGTTCATGGCATGTTTTCTAGATCCCGAGCTGTTCCTTGTTTTTCCTGTCTTTTTAGTATTTACCACTCCTCTTTCCCTCTCCCATACTAAGAAAAAAATTGCAAGCCACCTTAAAAATCTTTTTTTGTAATGAGGTAGGGCAAAAAGTAATAAATATGCATATTGACATTTGCTTGGGAACCTAAAATGTAAATTCAACGTACTAGCTCCCTATTCTGGTTAGACATCAGACCACAATTAAATCTTCCTCAGATTCTCTGTTGTCCTGGTAACTGCTCTCCGCTTAGAGAACACAGAGGGTGATATCGCCCAAAAGGGTCTGGAAGGAGAGCAGGAGCGCATTAAGGAATTCTTTCTGATGTTCATAACCACACAACAAGCTGTGGCAGAATGGTAGCATGGAGCGGAGACAAGCCCTCCTCAGGTTACTCCCGTTGCTGTGATGTATTCGGGCTTTGCTGCAGTTAAGTGGCTATGTACGTTATAATAACAAGATTGGCTATAGCACACCAAAAATATTGACAATGAATAGTACTTTGGATAATCACAGATTGCAAATCCTCTTAAACGCATTCGACTCTAACAGATATATTTAGACTTAGATGAACAGTAGCTGAGGGAATTTCTCAAAGTGTCAATTGGTGTGAATGAATAAAGATGGCTTTAAAGGAGCTATACTGCTTAGGGATTAAGACCAACTGGAACAATTCACTTTTACAAAATAAGCCTCCAAGCTCAAGAGAGCAGCCCGTCTTTGTTTGATGGAGGCGTATACACTTCAACCCTCAGGACGTGTGCTGGCAGTCCTGTGATGGTTCATCCCTGTCCATTTGTTCAAGGAAGAGGTTTTAATTGTACATTGATGGGAACCCGCAACTCCGTTGAGACAATCTTTGTAGCAACAACAAAGAGGGAAAATTTTTAAGTAGCCGTCATTTTTATTTTGGCTTAACAGATTTTAGCAGGAAGATTCTGAATATGAATCGGCTTCATTTTTAAATCCTAAAGAGAATTTCTGAAGCAGCCCAGAAGGTGCCACTTTAGTCGGAGGCAATTAAAAAAAGCCCAGAATAGCAAGAAAGAAAATCACACAATTTGTTTGGACATTGTATGGAAAAAAGTTACAAATTATATGAACTCCTTTCCTCCATCCTCCCTGAGTCTATTTGTTCTTGTTTACACTCCTACATAAAATTCTTCCTCAGTGTTTGGAGGTGGGGATGGGACAGGAGGTATGATGTAAATAGTAAGAAGAGTTTATATTATTTAAGATATTGCTTGTCATGTTTTAACTGCAACAAAGTCAAGTGTTACATGCACTTAACAAAATGGCCAGTGCAGTGACTTTCCTGGTGGTCCAGTGGCTAAGACTCCCCACTCCCAATGCAGGGTTTGATCTCTAGTCAGGGAAATCGATTCCACGTGCTGTAAGCAAGAGTTCACATGCTGCAACTAAAGATCCCTCATGCCGCAACAAAGACCCTGTGTGCCATGACTGAGACCCAGTGCAACCAATAATTAATTAATTATAAAAGGGGGGGGGGAATGGTGCACTTTTGGATGGTACAGAATCTCTTCCCATAGGTGAGTTGTTTTTCTCAAGAGTTGAATTCCAGCCTTTAGTCGGTAATGTGGGCATCAGTAGAGAAAAGTAGAAACTGATTAAAAGTCATTTCTCTCTAGGTTTCCCCCCCGCCCCCGTTCCCTTAAGGACCACCAGAGAATGCATTTTCAAACTTAAATCCTTTATAATGTTGAGCTACCTGAAACTATTAGAAATATGGTTCCTCGAACTGAGATGTCAACAGAGCGTACCCAGCTACTGGGATTCCCTGCGGGTACCACTTTTAAAGTGACCCGCACCATGCTCCTTCAGTGTGCGAGAGAGAGCTACTTAATGATGCATAAAACTAATTATTATAAAATAAGACTGAATCTGTATGGTAGCTGTTCACAATGTGGAAAATCACACTTTTTCATGGCCTATTTTCTTTTAAAATGTATGCCCTTTTCCCATCCTTAATGTGCTCTGTATATGTAAAATAAATACTCTTCGCAGCAGGACCTGGGCTTGGAGGCCTTAAAACCCAATAAAAGAGTCCTGTAGTTTAATGGTCCTTAAATGCTCAACATCTTTTTCACTTAATGTAAAATCCATCTGATCTAATAGCCGTGACTGAATTATAGATATATAATTTTTTTCTATTAAATGTTAATCTTCTGACTTGGCAGAGCAATAGAAGCTCTAAATTATTAAGAAGGCAATAACCTCTCTAAACTCTTTCCTGAATTCAGAATATTCCCAGGACTGCTATCTTAAAAAAAACCTGCAAACCTATTTAAAATATAAAATAAAAATTGGGCCTATTAAGTACAATTTGATGCTAAATATCAGTTATAAGGGGCATTATTTTTATAGATGTTTATCTCCTTTATTATTTCACTATATGTATGTATGAGTTTGTAGGTATGTGTATACAGATACACACCTATAACTGGAGAAGCAATCCTCACAAGTCCTGGCTCTTTTTCATTTACATATGACATTTTTGTAACCTTGCCTTTTTGGTTGAATTCATTCATCATCAATGTTTGTTCATGCAGGCATAAATAATGAAAATGCCCTCTAATGCATAAGTGATGCCACATGTCCAATTATGCTAAACACAGTCTCAATGCCCAGAGAATCTTATTGAGTGCCATCTTTGCTGCAGTTTTTCTCTTTAAATCTCTACATCCATGATTCTCATGAGCCAAAAATCCATACGTGCAGTAAGAAACAGAGCCACGTTAAGAAGGTTAGTATGTACCTGGGGAGGCTAGTATAGACACTCTTGTTTCAGATACTCAAGCCCAAAACATAAGAAAGAATTCAATTTCCAACAACAAAGTCTTAAATCCAGTTTAGTTGGGAACAACACTGAATGAAGTGGGAGCTGAAACATCTATTTAGCATTTTGTGCATGATATATCTTCTGGTGCCGTTTGCTTTTTTTCTTTTTCTGAAAATTACTCAGTAATTGTTTTTCCTCTCTGAAATTTATTCACAACATTCAGCAGCCAGGAGCAAGGTCCAGGTTCTTCTTCCCCGGCCATACATGTGCAACCATAATTTGCACAATTATCACAGGCAATTCTCTTTCAATCCTTATTTTGGTGCCTTTACTTTGATACATACAACTTGTAGGATGAAAAGGATCACCACAAGGTTGTAGAATCCAGTGATGAGGAAGATAAAGAGACTGCAAGAAAGTTTTCTTCCACCATGGGGAAGCAGATGTCAAAAGAAGTTTGGAATCACTACTGTCAATATTACCCACTTGGCATTAGTGTAAGCAGGCACTGATGTATCTAGTTATCATGGACACCAAAAATTAATTTGAAACTCTTCCCTTTTCTTCTTTGAAACAAGCAAACTGAAAATATGAGCCATGTTCTCTGTAGGTAAGAAGCTCGTGTATGAGACCAATGTTCAGGTCTTTGTTAGAAGGAAGGTGGTTAACACTGCAGGCAAAAAAAGTGCTCATGTTCTAAAGCTGCAAGCTTTTTAAAGCACCAGTGAGCCAATGCATTTAGAATTACAGAAAAAATTAAACTGTATAATATTGGTTAGGGACAAGAGGAAAGGTTTAAATAAAAAACAAGCTATAAGAAAGATTAATTCCCAGGTGGCGCTAGTGGTAAAGAATCCACCTGCAAATTCAGAAGATACAAGAGGCCCAGGTTCAATCCTTCAGTAGGGAAGATCCCCTGGAGTAGGAAATGGCAACCTACTCCAGTAATCTTGCCTTGAAAACTCCCATGGACAGAGGAGCCTGGGGGACTGCAATTCATGGGGTCACAAAGAGTCGGACACGACTGAGCACACAGACACACACACATCTGAAATTTTAGAACAGCACAGGTGTAGCTAGTGTTTGATGCTGTAAAAGTGCTGCATTCAATATGCCAGCAAATCTGGAAACCTCAGCAGTGGCCACAGGACTAGAAAAGGCCACAGTTTTCACTCCAATCCCAAAGAAAGGCAATGCCAAAGAATGTGCAAACTACAGCACAACTGCACTCATCTCACACGCTAGCAAAGTAATGCTCAAAATTCTCCAAGCCAGGCTTCAACAATACGTGAATCGTGAACTTCCAGATGTTCAAGCTGGATTTAAAAAAGACAGAGGAACCAGAGATCAAATTGCCACATCTGCTGGATCATCAAATAAGCAAGTGAGTTCCAGAAAAACATCTACTTTTGCTTTATTGACTACACCAAAGCCTTTGACTGTGTGGATCACAAACTGTGGAAAATTCTTCAAGAGATGGGACTGCCACACCACCTGACCTGTCTCCTGAGAAACCTGTATGCAGGTCAAGATGCAACAGTTATAACTGGTCATGGAACAACAGACTGGTTCCAAATTGGGGAAGGAGTACATCAAGGCTGTATATTGTCATCCTGCTTATTTAACTTATATGCAGAGTACATCATGTGAAATGCCAGGCTGGATGAAGCACAAGCTGGAATCAAGATTGCTGGGAGAAATATCACTAACCTCAGATATGCAGATGACACCACCCTTATGGCAGAAAGCAAAGAAGAACTAAAGAGCCTCTTGATGAAACTGAAAGAGAAGAATGAAAAACTTGGCTTAAAACAACATTCGGTAAACTAAGATTATGGCATCTGGTTCCATCACTTCATGGCAAATAGATGGGAAAACAATGGAAAGAGTGACAGACTTTATTTTGGGGGGCTCCAAAATCACTGTGGATGGTGACTGCAGCTATGAAATTAGAAGATGCTTGCTCCTTGGAAGAAAAGCTATGACCAACGTAAACAGCATATTAAAAAGCAGAGACATTACCAACAAAGGTCTGTTTAATCAAAGCTATGGTTTTCCCAGTAGTCATGAGTGGATGTGAGAGTTGGACTATAAGGAAAGCTAAGCACCAAAGCATTGATGCTTTTGAACTGTGGTGTTGGAGAAGACTCTAGAGAGTCCCTTGTAAGGAGACCCAACCAGTCCATCCTAAAGGAGATCAGTCCTGGGTGTTCATTGGAAGGACTCATGCTGAAGCTGAAACTCCAGTACTTTGGCCACCTCATGAGAAGAGGTGACTTACTGGAAAAGACCCTGATGCTGAGATAGACAGAAGGCAGGAAGAGAAGGCCGATGCGATGGACATGAGTTTGAGAAGGTTCCAGGAGTTGGTGATGGACAGGGAAGCCTGGTGTGCTGTAGTCCATAGGGTCGCAAAGAGTCGGACATGACTGAGCAACTGAAGTGAAACTGAGCTAGTGCTTAGTTTAAAAGCACTAGCATTATTAAATTTTAAGATGTTCATTGCATTACTATTTTATTTTAAAGGTTCTTTATAATACTAACCCTTTGTTAAAAGGAATGAGCTTTTCTGATGAAGTAGAAGTGATTTAAAAAAAAAAACAAGCAACAAACAGTAATAAAGCTTTCAATGAAGGGATTCAGTGATTCTTTCAGAAAGCACTCGTATGTTAGACAACTGATCTTCCTCTTGGCCTAAGTTCAGACTTCACAGTCTTTCTGAATACAGAACAGCAAAGTGACCAGCATCACACATTGTATATGTTTCATTTGTTAAGGCTTGTATGAGCTCTGCATTTGACATCCAAAGGTGAGTGAATGAGAAAATGAGATTAATTCAAGGAGGTTACTTGGTATTGCATTCTACACAGCTAACTGAAAATAGGTGTCATTCGATGAACATGGGTTTGGGTGAACTCCGGGAGCTGGTGATAGACAGGGGGGCCTGGCATGCTGCAGTTCATGGGGTCGCAAAGAGTTGGACACGACTGAGTGAATGAACTAAACTGATCTGTACTTTACACCCCATCATTTTCTACCCAGAATTCTCCAAAAATAGCAAATGGACTTGATCACCTTGTAAATCTCTTGCAAGGATGTTCAAAACAATATTCCACAGAAAAATGTTTTTTGATGGCTGAAGACAAAATAAAACATAAATAAACCCATACAGGTGTTCCCTTACCATTCCTAATAAGGAAAGTATAACACTAAAAATTATTCAGTTAAGAACTTCTCTACTCTAGAGCTTCAATAGGTGACTTAAAACTCACGAAACAGAACTCATGCTGAAGGACAACATTAAATATAAAATTTAAATAATCTAAATATTGCTTATATAAACTACATATATTTAACTAAAGAATTAAAAATAAATCCATTTCTGACTTTTCATTGTTGCTTCTATATTGAAGAACTAGGATAGTTTATTCTTTGGTGAGATAAGTTATTCTGATGGTCCTTTGTCCTTGTAATTCGCAAAAATGGGATCAAAAACCTGGTTCAGGATGCTCAAAGATTATTGATAAGGCACATTTTGCAATTAAAAAAAAAACTTGGTTGAAATGATTCATTTGTGTAGTTTATTTGCTAATAGTCAAATTAGTAATTTTCAATCTGAATTGTAAATAAAATATTAACAAAATAGCAAAACAAACTTTCCTTAAGGAGACAGAAATAATAAAAATGGTTGGTTATAATATTTACTATAAACATGTCCAATTGCATTATTTTCTTGCTATCTATATTCTTACAGTTTACTATGTTCCTGCACTTTTGTCTAAATCCTTAAAGATCTGTCCTCTAAAATCCATTCTCTAATGCTAATTTTGCCAGAAAACTGCCTTTTACATTATTAATCTCATTAGTGCAATTTTCCTATAAATAAGTACAAAACATTTGGAGGATGCATCTATAATGAGTGCTTGGTTACTATAGTAGCAAATGTCAGAGTAATTACTAAAAAAAAAATGTCTAAAACTTTTGACACTTTGAAAAATCTAGTATACCATTAATCATAGTTTCCTACATACTCTGGCAAGAAAAGTCACCACAAGTGAAAATTAAGATACCATTATGGAGATTATGAGGCAATTTTATTATGAATTCCTGATATATTCCACCCTTGCCTGTTCTTAACCTAAATGTAATTTAGCACTGCAAACCATCTGTGAAATGAAATTTACTTTAAAAGGCATAAATGTTACTAGTGTAAAAAGAAAAAAAACGTGTACCTCCCAAAGAAGTCAAAGGCACTCATTAAGTTACTTGAATAAAAATGGAACTTGGCCAAGTTACCATGTGTTCCTTGAAACTTCATGAGATCTCATGGCTTGACTGAAGACCTGAAAGATCTTTTGAGAGCCACTTAAAAGTGGCTCCCAACCCAATTAATTTCTCTGGAAGAAACCTTTAATTATTTCCGCCTAACCCCTTTTCAAATGGAACCACTCAGTTGGCTCAGGTTTTACTGGGTACTCAATCAGTTAAAACAATCCAAGGCAAAGTGTTAATGTTGTTTGCCTAATTGTAAAATTAACATACACAGAATGTAAGATTTGAACTGATACTGAAGAACTCAGTAACATGGCTGTCTAAATTAAAAACCTACTGATGGATCAAAATACACTTTATTTTAGTTATACTAGCACAGCAAGGCCCAGAAAGGCCATGAGGTTGCAGACAGAATGCTCAGCACTAGCAGGAAGAGCCACCATGGGGGGTGGGTGCCCGCTAGCACACGAGCCCCTGCCGCATCTGTATGATCTGCAGTAAGGCGGCCTGCACGTCCTCATCCATGTGACCCTGGGGAGAAAGGGGAGAGGGGAGAAGTATTTTATGTCATCTCCGTTCACACACAAATTCTTAAGACACGGGGCTTTATAACAGGACTTTATTGGTTGTGATTCACCAAATGCTAAATCCTCACCATCGTGGTGACATTCTCAACATTTTATTGGAAAGCAGAGTAGAGTTCTATCGTGGAAAGAAGGACAATCAACGTAAAAGTAGTGCACACCAGTGCCTCTAACTGTCTAGTATCAGAGAACAGATGGACAAACTTCCTTCTAGAAAAAGAAGTAAAAAGTAAAAAGACAAACTTCTCTTTTTACTAATGGCTCAGATGATAGAGGCAGCATAAGTTACAGATGAGCAAAGTAAACTACTACAAGGAAAAGTTTCTTTTGCTTCTGCCAAGTTTTTTTTTTTAATCAGAAAAGTAATTAATGAAAATTCCTATATTTATATTTTTTACATAAATAGGATCAAATATATCGTTTTGCAATTTGCCTTTCCACCTAATGTCACAGAAATCTTCTCTAGGTTATTGCTTATTTTTATTCATTTATTTATTGGACACACCACATGGCTTGTAGGATCCTAGTTCCCCAAGTAGGGATCAAACCTGGATCCATGGAAGTAAAAGCCAGAGTCTTAACCACTAGAATTTCCTGCCTTAATTATTTTAAATTATTGTATAATATCCCATCGTGTGTATGTATGATAATTTCTTTATTCATTCTCTCAAAAATAGACATTTATGGAGTTTCCAATCTTTCACGCAGGTTCCTAGAGAAGAAACTGCTGGGTCAAAAGAGCAGGCTCAATTTTTAAATTTTGCTAAGTACTACAAAATCTCCCTCTACAGAGATAATGACAAGCTACACTCCTACCAACAGGGTATAAGTGTCCATTTCCCACAATGTTCTGAACAGTGCTACAGATTATCCTTTTCTTTAATATTTGCCAATCCCAGCAGTGAAAAATGGCACCTCCTTGTTTATTTCCCCTTTTACTAGTTATGTTGAGGTCTTTTAACATGAATGTTATCCGCTTATATTTACAAAGAGACACTTTAAAGTTAAAATGATGGCAAGAGGTTGATTAAATGCAAGCCAATATGGTGGGCTTACAACACCCACCCTCCTTCCCTTTTCCTTTGCTTGAGTACTTGAATGCATTTCAGCATGACACTTCCTACTAATATAAAAAGTTTAGCTTCCAAAATCTGTTTCTATAACAGCGGGATGTTTAAATTCGAAACATTAGCCATAGTTGACTAAACTGAATTTCTTAGTTAACTTTATGATGCCAGAAGGCAAGACTATTTCATATGCCAATTGCTTTTGTTATGTTTCATTAGGAGTCAGTAGAAAATAATTTCGAATCTCAGAAGCATACATGATAAAAAGTCGATAGGCTTGTTAGCTTTGCTGTCTTTCAGTACGCTGCTCCCCGCCTTGGCCAGTATCAGAGCCAAGCAAGTTCACCCTCACTCACACAGAGCTTCTATACTTTTCTACTATTTTCCCTCCAAAGAACTCCCCATCCTGCTGCCCGTCAACAGTCTTCTCTAATAATTACAATAATAACAACTTTCAAACCCCAGCTTATCTTCTATCTACTCAAAAGAAAGCAGCCAAAGAGACTACCATATTATTCATCCTTTTCCATTGGTTTCCCCTTTATCTCCTACAGAAAAGGCAGGCCTTTTTAAGAAATTGATACTGTAAAAAATCTCTTCCTTTTTATTTTACCTAGTTCTCTTTCTAAAAATGATCTTTTTTTTTTTTTTTTTCCAGTGTGGACACTTCAAATCTTAAACAATTTCTATTACATCTCACCTGCTTATTGCTATTCTAACATTGTCTCAACTGTCTTCCCAGAAAATCTATCCTGAGAATTTTGGAGATGCTGATCGTGTTTCTACAGAGTATTAAGCATAAAACACTTCATATGTTAAACATATTTCTTAGTGTGATTTTTTAAATAGTTTTCTCATTACACCCCTCAAGAAAGCAATCTGTGGTCTTACGCTTCACTGAGATTAAGGCTCAATAAATAAATACTGCTGATATTCTAACAGAACCTCTGTTTTCTTATATTATTACGATTCTGTGCACACTTGTCACTTTTTTGGTATTCTCTACATTTCAAAGAAACACTTCTGAGCTACCAAGAAACAGCGAAGTTCTTCCTACTCTCCTCTTTCAGCAACAGCCATGTGTGGATGTCAAGGCATTATCTCCAGCTAGTGATACTAGTAATGTGTGCCGCCATCACATGTTGCCAAACTGTCTACAAAATGAGTGACAAGCAGATGGAGACAACACTAAATTTAAGATGCTGTGTTGCCACACAGCTTTGTAAATTTCTCTGGAAGACATGCAACCCATGATTAAAAGAAACAATTATTTTAAAATAAGCATATGGGGGTACAACTACGTTAAACATCAATGACTTTCACATAAATTTACTGGAAAATAAAGAATTATTTTCTCTAAAATGATATCCTATCCAAAGGAGGAGTTCTACTTTACCTGCGCAGCACTAAGAAGGTGTGTCCGATAAATTGCAATTACTTCTTGGTGCTGTCTGTCGGCATCCTACAAGTGGGAAAGATGGGGAGGTCAGACTATCAGCATTCATGTTTTCAAACACATGGAGGCTTGTAACAATGCTGCCCTCAGGCCTGATGCTTCTAAACAGTAGTATTATTAAAGCTCTCCTGCTATATTGCGATAACAAACCACCTTGGACCCACCAGATGCAAAATTCCACAGCAAAACAATAGTATAAACTTTTCTAAAGAAAGTATGGGAACATTCACAGTGAAAGTAATGCCGCTCATCCTAGGTAATATGAAATTATTGCCTTAGATCACATCTAATGCCATGAAATTATCCAGACACTTATCAACGTATGCTTTAGATTACTGCAAAAACTTCCCATCTCATCACCTGTCTCTGGACTTTATTCCCTTTCATGCTACTGAGACTCAGGTAACTCTGTCCTCACATCACTTTTCACTCAAAAATCTTGGGTGACACCTCATTATCTGATATCTAATATCTCATATCAGTAAGAGGGAACTGGAACTCATCAGCTTGATTCTCAACAGCCTCCACAACTGGGCCTCAAACACAGCTCCCAGGACCAGCCAGCCCAGCACCCTTTTACTACCCTGAGGCACGCACGCCACTTGATTTCATTTCCAGGCCTTGCTTCACACCGTTTCCTTTGCCTGCGGGAGGCTCTGTCTTCCTTTCACCTACCAAAACACCATCCATACGCAAGTTCAGCCCAGGTACTCCCTCCCTCTTTCAAACTGGCTCCTACCACATCAGTGAGCTTGCCTTCCTGGCAATTCATATCACTTAGATCCCGGGACCGTATACTCAATTTTATATTTGATATTTTTGTCCCACTATTTTACTTTTTATGGATATATATTTTGCCTAACTACCCAGAACCCTTGGGGACAGGGACTGTATACTCTCTTTATCCCTGACAGTGCTTAGCACAGTGTCATGAACATAATAAACAATAAACAAATATTTCCAAATACTGAAAACTCCACCACATCCTTTTGGTAAGATCCAAATTAGCAATATGTCATCATTAATCTGTAGGCCAAGAGTATTACAAAATGAACACTTTAAAAAATAACTTTCTTCTATTCAAAAACAACTCACAACCAATTCCTATAGATTAGAAAAATAGCACCCAACAATTTACATTTGATTGGGCTACATTTTACTTAGCCTCACAGCTCATTCAACTAAAAAAAGGAAACAAGCAAGCAATCAGTTCATATTATCCTATTCTAAGGATGAGGAAGCCAAGGATTAAGGGAAATGTATCATGTCACTCTCTTTTAAGTGGCAGGGCTTAGAACTGAGCTCCCAACTTCACCTTCTTAATCCAGATGTTTTCTTTTAATATATAAAGGAGATACATATCCACAAAGGTATTTATGAATGTATACATATATATACACACACACACACATATTGTCTTTTAATATATAAGGATATAATGTATAAAAACCATAGGAATGCCTACCTTTATTCATAAGGATAAAAGATTATTTTAAAAAGTGTGCCCTGTTGTGTCTAACTTTTGTGATTCCATGAACGGTAGCCCGCCAGGCACCTCTGTCCATGGCATTTTCCAGGCAAGAATACTAGAGTAGGTTGCCATTTCCTACTCCAGGGGATCTCCCTGACCCAGGGATGAAACTGTAGTCTTCTGCACCTCCCGCATTGGCAGGCAGATTCTTTACCATTGTGCCACCTGGGAAGCTTGCTTTAAAGTGAGAGTGAAAGTCACTCAGTCATGTCCGACTCTGTGACCCCATGGACTATACCATCCATGCAATTCTCCAGGCCAGAATACTGGAGTGGGTAGCCTTTCCCTTCTCCAGGAAATCTTCCTACCCAAGGATCAAACCCAGGTCTCCCACATTGCAAGCAGATTCTTTACCAGCTGAGCCACAAGGAAAGCCCAAGAATACTGGAGTGGGCACGCCTATCCCTTCTCCAGCGGTTCTTCCTGACCCAAGAATTGAACAGGGGTCTCCTGCACTGCAGGCAGATTCTTTACCAATTGAGCTATCAGGAAAGAAGTGGACCAAAATTTTAGAGTCTGCAACAGTTGGAAAGCTATCAGATTTGGAGTAAGTCCCAGGATTAAATCCTAGCTGTATGATCCTAGGCATATTTTTGTCTTTGTTTCCTTAAGAATTAAATGGGGGGCTAAATAAAACCTTGTAGGACTGTGAAGAAGATCAACTTTAAAGATCAAGCACATAAAATGCTTAGTATAGTGCCTGGTACATAATAAGCACACAAAAATGATATCATATCATAGTATAAATAATTTCTAGCAAAAATGATTGCATTCTTGGATCTGAACACAGCCACAAATTAATCTGATTTCTAAATAAGATTTTACAAACAAGCAAAGGTGACCGTGCACATATCAGCATGAAGCCCTGCAGGTCCCAGGTACTCACCGCCAGCTGCTGCTGCAGGGACCGGACCTGCTGCTGCAGGCCGTCAATCAGCTGACTCTGCCTCTTGCTGGGACTCCCACTCCCATAGGTGAGCTGGGAAAGGCCACTGAGGGCCTGTTTTAATCTCTCCACATCACTGAGCAGTTCAGTTATCTTACAAAAAAAGAAAAAGGGTTGTGGGAGAAACACGTTATTAGTCACATATTCACCTGTAAGGAACATCTTTACACAAAGCTCATTCTCTGAGATACAAAATTCACCTTTATATACCAGAAAATTGAGGAAGGAATACTGTCAAGACTGTTTCAACAGTATGTGCAGTATATGATTTTCTCCCAGTACAGGGAGAATCTTTCATAGTTAAGAAAATCAAGTAAAATCCTAATATATGTTTGGTATGTGGGTGTGCATGCTAAGTCACTTCAGTCGTGTCCGACCAGGCTCCTCTGTCCGTGGGATTCTCCAAGAATACTGCAGTGGGTTGCCAAGCCCTCCTCCAGGGGATCTTACCAATCCAGGGATCGAACCTGTGTCTCTTATGTCTCCTGCATTGGCAGGCAAGTTCTTTACCACTAGTGCCACCTGGGAAGCTCCTTGGTATGTAGTATGTGCTTACTAAGTGGCAACAATTGTAAGTGGGAAATTAATAACTTGTTATCATAATTTCATATTATATCCATAACTGATTTCCAAACAAGGTGCGAACACTAAAGTTCTAGGTCATGTGAGCAGACATGCCAGAAGGTCAGTACTTGTACCACTCCACTGGGCTGAAGCTGGGCTGTGTCACTGTATTCCCAGCACTAAACATAGCCCCTGGCAGGTAGAAGGCATTTAATAATTATTTGAATGGGTAAAATAAAACTGCATTCAATCTCCCTGATTTCTCATCTTCCTAATACATGCTTTATTCAACTACCAGTTTTGAAAATGTTATTGAGCACCTGTTCTGTAACTTGTACAATGAGAATGAACAGTAAGAAGGAAAGATAAGTTATGAATCTGCTCTTAAAAACTGGCTGGCAAGACCACCCATATCATTCTGACATGGTAATATATATGCTGTGAAAGTGAAAGTGAAGTAGCTCAGTCATGTCCAACTTTTTGCAACCCCATGGACTGTAGCCTACTAGGCTCCTCCCTCCATGGGATTCTCCAGGCAAGAATACTGAAGTGGGTTGCCATTTCCTTCTCCAGGGGATCTTCCTGACCCAGGGATCAAACCTGGATCTCCCGCATTGCGGGCAGATGCTTTAACCTCTGAGTCACCAGGGAAGGCCTGTAAATGGATGTCAAAACACAACATACATTTTGGAAGAGGAACCGTTTACTATAGGCTAGATCGGCCAGTGAAGGATTTAGGAAGGAGAGTTAAGTGAAGATGTGGGCATTAAGAAATGTAGAGAATTTGAGCAGGTAGAAAGGAGGGGCAAAGACATTCTGTCTAAAGGAAGATAAAATGTACAGTGAGTTGGAGGGCCCAATTTACTGGTATGAGTGAGTTTCAAGATTCTGGGAGGCTTCAAATTCTGGGAGGCTCTGCAGTGTCTTCAGCTTCTTGCAGCCCAGAAACATAGTTTAATATTTTTCCTTTCCCATTCTTTAAGTGCCCTAAAAACCCCTAGGTTTTGATTACTCATTTTTGAGGCAAGCGAATCTTGAGTCTCCCTATCTTTCCACAGTTCTTGCCTGAACCAGATGAGAAAACAAAAGGAAAACTGCTTTTGATTTCTGTTTGTGTAACTTTACCTTTTTCTCAACTCTGTTTTGTTTTTGTTTTCGGCATATTCACAGTCACACTAAAAAGGAGGCATTTAATGATCACTTTGTCAATGCTTTGGTAAACCTGTCTTGTGGAGTGCTACAGTAAACAGTCCTATCGTATGTACCCCAGCAGTTCTGCCCTGGGGTTGCCAACACCAAGCCATGCTTCCCTAAAGTATTATCATTACCTTATTATCTTTTGCTTCGATTTGTTTGGCAGATTCCTGTATTCTTCTCTGTAGCTCTGTGATGGTTGTTAAGGATTTGTCACATCGTTCCTGCTGATCTTTGATTTCTTGCTCAATGCTGAAATGGAGCAATTCCTTCTCATCTTTAGCAGACAGTTCCTTCTTTTTGGCATGCAAAACCTCCTCACATACTTCCTCATAGTTCCTATTCAGATTGGCCAATTTTTCGTTTAAGTTGGAAATCTGTGTCTCCAAATCGCTTTTCGTTGCTTTATATTTCGACAAATCAACCACCTCCCTAGTCTCTAATTTTTTTAGCGCTTGTTTAGTATTCTGAATCTCAGACTGGAGTTTGGAGACCTCTTCAGTTTTGTTTTGGCTTTCTTCTTCCTTTTCTCTCAAGCTAGCTTTTATGATTCCAACTTCTTTCTCAAATGCTTCCTTAACCTGCAAATGCTCAGCCAGGGGCACAGAGGAGTTCTTCTGATTCTCCAGCATCTGCCGCAGTTGGGTCACTGTCTGCTGCTCTTTCTCGTAACATCTCTGCTTAGTCTTCAGTTCTTCCTTGAGTGTCTCGATTGTACCACTAAGAGATTTTTTCAGGGACTCAACCTGTTCCAGCGGAACATGCTGCTTCTGCAAAAGAGTTTGTGCTGCAAGGATCTCAGAAGTCTGCTTGGCATTTTCCTCCACAAGCTTCTCTTTCTCCTTCTTTGCCTCTGTGTATTTCTGCAACAGGTCTTTTAACTGTCTGTTCAGCTCTTCTGTTTTTCTGCTTAATGCTCTTTCTGTTTCATGAGCATTCTCAATGAGAACACTCTTATCCTTTAGATCCTTCTGAAGAGTGAGGATCTCCTTCTTTAACTTGTCATTCTCTTGCCTGCACTTCTTGGCCTCTTCTTCGCTGGTATGATACTTCTGTGTCTGCTGGGATAATTGTTCTTTAAGTTCTTTTTCGGTGGCTTTAAATTTTCTCTCACACTCTTCCAAGCTGATGATCGGAGCATATTTTAGCTTGATGCATTCCTGTATCGTGTCAAGTTCTCTTTTCTGGGCTGCGATCTCAGCATGCAGGGTTACAATCTCCTCCTGCCCTTTTTTGTAGTTAGCCAGTATTTCAGCGCTGTGTTCCTGGACCTTCTTCATGCTCTTCCTTATGCCACTCATCTTTTCTTCATGCTCTCTTAGGCTGATGTACTCAGCTTTTACTTGGTTCTGAGTATTCTCCAGATTTCTTTTTAATATTTCATTCTCATCTTTTATTTTCACAAATTCTTGATTTATATCTTCACACTTCTTCTTCACATCTACTAATTCTCTATTGGTTTTATCCAATGTGCTACTCAAGGCAGTTTTGATCTCTTCATGGGTTTTCACTGGCACATACTGATGACTCATGGTCTTTTTCAAATCATTGTTTTCAGACATGAGTGAATATATTTTCTCTTGGTCTTCACCACATTTTTTATTAAGTTCAGACAGCTGCTTCTTAAGTTCAGTGATACTGGATTTCAGAGCCACCATCTCTTTTTCGTGTCTCTCAGGAGGTATGAACACAGTTTCCAGGCGGCTGACATTCTTACTTAAACTGGCATTTTCCATAAGCAACTTCTCCATTTCCAACTTCTTTTCTGTATATTTGTGTGTCACATCTGAAAGCTTTTTATTCAAATCATCAACAATTACATCATGTGACTTTTTCATTTCTTCACTTACTTTTAAAGGGACATAATGATTTTTCATTTCAGTTGTTAAGTTATGTACTTGTTGCGTAAGGAGCTTATTATCCAGGCAGACCTTTTCGATTTCCTTTTGTAACGTCTGATTTTTTGATGTTAACTCAGTGATCCTCTTCCCAAGTTCTCCTGACTTTTGCTCTAATCTGCTCTTGAGCTGCTCATGTTCCTCTGGTTTGACGTGCTGAGCCAGTTTGGACTTCAAATTCTCAAGTTCTCTCTTTAATGGTCTAATTTCATTAAGTGATCTTTCATACTCTCTTTCCACATCTATTAATTTTTTTGCCTTCTCGTTTACTTCATTTGATAACAAGCTCTTCATGTTTTCAAATTTCTCTGCTGGAACAGAAAGGGCCAGCTTGACTGACAAGTCCTTTAACTGGCCTTCCATCTCAGTGAGCTTCCTTCCTCTCTTCTCTCGCTCCAGTTCACACATGCTCAATTCCTTCTGCAGTCGCTTATTCTCTTCCATCAGCTTGCCCTCATCTCTCTTAAACTCTTCAACTAACATTTCATTTTGTTTGATTTGGTTTCTCAACTTCCCCACTTCTGCAGATGCACCTTCATATTTCACTTTCATGTCTTTCAACTGATCCTTCAGTTCCTCCATCAGTCTGTGGTTCCCAGTAGCTGCATCACTTGTCAGGTGCTCTTTCAAGGCAAGAAAATGTGTCTGCATTTGTTTCACTTTGCCTTCCGACTCATACATTCTCTTCTGCACGTCTTTCAAGGCATCTTCCAGCTGCTTTACCTGCTCGTCTGAGTCCTCTTTCACCCTCTCACACTCCAGCGCTAAGGCTCTGCACTCTGCCACCTTATGAGCCAGTTCATTTTGGAGTTTGAGTCTGTCCTGTTTTGCTGAATCACAGAAAGTTCTCATAGCTTCTAATTCTTTCTTTAAAATTTCATTTTCCGAATATGAGGCTTGGTTAGGTAACGCTAGCTCCAGTGGTCTTAACATTGATCGGCTTTGCATATGGACTGGCATGCCTGTGGAAGTACACTGCAAAAATAATAGTAACACAATAAAATATCAATCCCAAAAGCCTAAAGAAGACACTTATTTACCAAACTTATAAAGTTGCCACATCATCAGTAGCCAAAGGGTTTCCAGACTAGTATATTAGAAAAATATAGTAGTACTGATTTTTGAGGTAAGAAAAACAGTTCTAGGTATGATTTCCTTGATGCAGTGACATTTTAAAAGCCTGTTCATTTTACGTGTATTTCTGGCAGACCAAAGAAGGAAACAGTTGTGGCCTCCGGGGACTTTTTTCTCTTTCTCTTTTTATAATATCTACTGATGAATGTCAACTGATCAAAATCCATTTACTATTTCTATGTATTATGGCACATAATCTGCTTAGAACTTCAAATTCTGAAGAAAGTCATCAGAGCCCTTGAGTAAAAACAAGGATTTTGCAATTTTAAATCTGCAAATAATTTTATAGAATGATATATTATTATCTAATAACATATATTGACCTCTGAGTTCCCTCAATGCTAATGCCAGTGTAATGTTTAAATTATAAAAATAATACCAAAATAAACCTAGCTAGAATAAGAATCAAGACAATGATATTAATAAATTCACAAAATATAAACATGTTTTCTTCTTTCAAACAGAATGATAAATTAGAATTTACCATACACTTTTACTACAAAATTGAATCAACATCTTGTTTCTTCTATTAAATGCTGACAAAAAGAAGTATAATTTCTCACTGAAATATTTCATAAGTACCAGAACACAGAACATATAACCATGAAATATTAAATTTAACTATTTCTATTTTTCCCTATCCACCCTATTACAGTAAGGGCTCTTTTAAAATACTGATAAAAGCCATATGCTATGAGTATGTCCCACTATTTTAATAGGCAGGCTTTACTGTTGTTCACTTCAATTAACACTGCCTTCCCATTGATGAAGAAGAAAACCATGGTGTGCCTGGTCACTCAGTCGTGTCTGATTCTTTGCAGTTTTATGGACAATGGCCTGCCAGGCTCTTCTGTCTATTAGATTCTCCGGGCAAAAAACACTAGAGTGGGTTGCCATTTCCTCCTCTGGGGGATCTTCCCAACCCGGGGATCAAAACCATGTCTCCTGCATTGGCAGGTGGATTCTTTACTACTGAGCCACCTGGGAAACCCAAAGAAGAAAATTAACAACATGGAATAATTTCTCAGCCTCAGTCTGCTTTCAACTTACCAATTATCTTTGGACTAAGACTACTATAATTCACCAGCAAATTACTTACACAGCTTCACAATTCTCATACTTATTTTACTACAATCAAACATTTATCTTATCTTCTTAAATATTATTCAGTTAATTGACATCCATTCTCTCAACTTAGAATCTTAGAAGTTTCCAACTTAGAGGGACCCTAGACATCATATAGGCTAATTCACTCTGCCCACGGATGATGAAGGTATATATATAAAACCTTTAAAAGTCCAAATATTTATCAGTTCTGCAGTTCATAGAGGGTACTTGGAAGGCAAACCTTGTATCCACTGGAAACTAAAAGTAAAGAGCAGTTAGGCAATAGAATCAGACAACACTCCCTCTTGGAAGCTTTATTTTGAGGTGAAGTGAACTGAAGTCGCTCAGTCGTGTCCGACTCTTTGCGACCCCATGGACTGTAGCCTACCAGGATCCTCAGTCCATGGGATTTTCCAGGCAAGAATACTGGAGTGGGTTGCCATTTCCTTCTCAATTATTTTCAGGTAAATTTCCCAAATATAGAATACACATTTGAATTCAAGGAACAATACATCTCAAAGTCAAAATGAATGCCTTTTGAATTATTCATACCTGTCTCCCCTGTAAATGGGCAACTACGAAGAGTTGACCAACTGCTGTTAAAGAATAGAGGCCTAATATCAAAGACAATGAAATTGTAATTCAAATCTTTTAAGTCACTGTCACCAAAAATACTCTAGACGGCACTAAACAGCGTATCTGCTTTTACTAAACTCAAGACCACAAGACCAATTTTTCTTTGATAATGAAAACTTAATTCAATGTATATATAGATGATAAATAAACAATGCTGCTTTCCTCCTTTTAAAAAGGCACAAATACATGTAAATCCATGGCTGATTCATATCAATGTATGACAAAACCCATTGGAAAAAAAATAATAATAATAATAATAATAAATAATAAAAAAAAAGATAAAAAAAATAAAAAATAAAAAGGCACAAATATTTTTATAAATATTTTTTAAAATAAAACATTACCTGTGATTCTGTCATGTACATTTGACCTTGTTTAAGAAGCATATCTTCTTTCCCTAAATAAATGCAAATAAAGGATACCTTAAATATCCATACCAAAGAAGGCTAAGCATTAATTTGGTGTTACTATCTCCTTTATTATTCAAATAAAAAAGAAGCATGAGTTACAAAATAAAATTACCCTGTTCTAAAATGGCCATATTTTTACTTATTTTTCTATATACATAAGGAAAGTATGTATATTCTTTTGAGTAGATATGAAGTTGGTTTTTAGAATTATGTAAAACTGTTAGGCTAAATAAGTTAAATGATTATTATAAAATATGTATATTATAGTCAAAATAAAAATGATATCATTTGCAATTTATAGGATAAATATTACAACTGTACTTAGCTAAGGAATAATTTAATATTCGATAGGAAGCAAAAAATTAGATTTTCTAGAGAAACTTTAAAGTTGGAGAATAAACACAGTGAAGATTAATTATGTAAAGTCTTAAAATAATAAAGAAGTATTTATGGAACATCTAAATAATTCTAAAATGCTTACCTGCATGAGGCTATATCCAAAGATTTTTCCAAATCAGAAAACTATGTTTACATCTCTTTCAATAAAGAGCAAGTCCCAAATATCACAGGTTAAATGTCTTAACAATCAATATGCAAATCTGGTAATTTGTACAGCACACAGTTTAAAAATTTAGGTCCTAAGGAAAATCAGAGCCTTAGTGATTAGCAGATTTTCTGCTAAGAGACTACAGGAGTCATGTTAACCTCTTCCCTGCGCCATGCTGAGGTATAAGATACAAGTAGTTGATGAAGTTTTGCAGCAGGAGTATCATATATAGTCAGAAAAAACATTCTTTTTTGCTTAAACTGGGTGAACTGTAATGATAATCTATACTTTTATACTTACTGAAATGACTTCCTGATCCTAAATGATCACTCTGAAATCAGAAGAATACATTAAAACATTTTAGATGAATACTGCTTCAATTTTGTTAAATTCTGTATCTATTTTAGCTCTAAATGATCCAGTCATAAAACCACATTTTCAACATTCCTTGTTTCTCCTGGGTATTATTCTACTCAAACTCACAAAAAGACAAAGCACAATTAGCGAGATCAGTTGGGAATAAACTACTTCACTAAGCATTTTAATAAAAGCAGACAAGTATTTCAAGAAAAAACTTTGACTCTTCAAAAGAAAAGCAAGCTCCAAATGAACTGAAACAACTTTGAACATGTACTCTCTGCTGCTTCTTTACCTCAAAAGGAAGGAAATGCCACATTCGCACCAAGAAATCAATTTACTATATCACCGTTGGGGAGCAGAAACCTTAACTCATCAACTATGAAACATTAGCCTAACCCTTTATTTCAGATTTATAAAATGCTAATTACCTTTGAAGGTAACAGAGACAGAGAGCAGGAAATAAAACTGAGGCAAAGAACTGCATATAGTTCATAATAAATCCACCAATGCATCAGTTAGGAAAAGGAGAAAAATAGAGAAAATTTAGATACTCTGAGTTAAAGTATACTTGGATTGATCCCTATCCCAAGTTAGCTAAGTACAAAGAACCTAACAGAAATTAAAATACTATACTGTCAAGAGTAAAGATATGCAGATGTACATCATGTTTCTATATTTGTCTATATTCATACTAATGGCTGTGTGTCACTCTGGTAAGTGACCATGATAAAAACGGCCCACAGTTCAATAACTAAATTAATGTCCCACTAATACTTATTGCCCCAAGGGTATGGAAAAAGATCTGTAAACTTAGGTGAGCTCTTTGTTCTAAATAATATGTAATACTAGAATCTGCAATAGGTAGTAAATGGGCTTATACATGAATGGGTGAAGGGAGGCCATGGCACATAAGAAATTCGAAAAACTTAGTTTGGACTTATTACCTTGCCTGATGACTCAAATGACAACAAATGCATGAGTTACAACATAAAATTAGCCTTGTTCTAAAATATCCATGTTTCCCAAACTTGTTCTGTAAAAATAAAGAAAATGCCTACATATTAAGTACCACACAGTTGCACTCATCTCACATGCTAGACTAAAGTAATGCTCAAAATTCTCCAAGCCAGGCTTCAACAATATGTGAACCATGAACTTCCAGATGTTCAAGCTGGTTTTAGAAAAGGCAGAGGAATCAGAGATCAAATTGCCAACATCCGCTGGATCATCGAATAAGCAAGATAGTTTCAGAAAAACATCTATTTCTGCTTTATTGACTACACCAAAGTGTTTGACTGTGTGAATCACAACAAACTGTGGAAAATCCTTAAAGAGATGGGAATACCAGACCACCTGACCTGCCTCCTGAGAAATCTGTATGCAGGACAGGAAGAAACAGTCAGAACTGGACATGGAACAACAGGCTGGTTCCAAACAGGAAAGGGAGTACGTCAAGGCTGTATGTTGTCACCCTGCTTGTTTAACTTATACGCAGAGTACATCATGAGAAATGCTGGGCTGGATGAAGCACAAGCTGGAATCAAGATTGCTGGGAGAAATATCAATAACCTCAGATATGCAGATGACACCACCCTTATGGCAGAAAGTGAAGAAGAAATAAAGAGCCTCTTGATGAAAGTGAAGGAGGAGAATGAAAAAGTTGACTTAAAGCTCAACATTCAGAAAACTAAGATTATGGCATCTGGTCCCATCACTTCATGGGAAATAGATGGGGAAACAGTGGAAACAGTGGCAGACTTTATTTTTTGGGGCTCCAAAATCACTGCAGATGGTGACTGCAGCCATAAAATTAAAAGACATTTGTTCCTTGGAAGAAAAGCTATGACTAACCTAGACAGCATATTAAAAAGCAGAGACATTATTTTGCCAACAAAGGTCTGTCTAGTCAAGGCTATGGTTTTTCCAGTAGTCATGTATGGATGTGAGGGTTGGACCATAAAGAAGGCTGAGCGCCAAAGAATTGATGCTTTTGAACTGTGGTATTGGAGAAGACTCTTGAGAGCCTTTGGACTACAAGGAGATCCAATCAGCTCATCCTAAAGGAGATCAGTCCTGAGTGTTAATTGGAAGGACTGATGTTGAAGCTGAAACTCCAATACTTTGGCCACCTGATGCGAAGAGCTGACTCATTTGAAAAGACCCTGAAGCTGGGAACGATTGAGGGCAGGAAGAGAAGGGGACGACAGAGGATGAGATGGTTGGATGGCATCACCAACTCAATGGACATGAGTTTGGGTAAGCTCCGGGAGTTGGTGATGGACAGGGAAGCCTGACATGCTGTAATCCATTGGGTCGCAAAGAGTCGGACATGATTGGGCATCTGAACTGAACTGAACTAAGTATTAACACATAATACAGCAATGCTGGTGGCAGTTTATGAAGACTTTCAAGGGAGGTGAGATAGCAGTGGATATTCCGTATTACAAATAATGATTCCTTAGTTTTTAATAACGGCTTTCATAAACATGGTCACAAATGAAGCAGACCTTATAATTTTCTCTTGGATGGTTAAAAATCATTTCCAGCATAAAAATTCATTTGATTGGGGAAAATGTCCCCATTATACTGAATGCAAAAACTTATAAAATAGGATGTATAATAAGATTCCATCTGATGAATTCATGTATATAACAAAAGTTATGTACAAAGAAGGGGCTTCCCAGGTGGCTCATTGGTAGAGAATCCTCCAGTCAACACCAGAGACACAGGACACACGGGCTTAACCCCTGGGTTGGAAAGATCCCCTGGAGGTGGAAATGGCACCTTCCTCCAGTATTCTTGCCTGGAAAACCCCATGAACTGGGGAGCCTGGTGGGTTGCAGTCCATGGGAGTCGCAGAGTCAGACCCGACTCAGAGACTGAGCGCACACACACACACACATGTACACAGAAAGGTTTGAAAAGATGGTCAGGTGCTAAGAATACCACATCAGCATAGATGAGCTTTGTATCAGCATAGATTAGCCTTGTATCAGCATAGATTAGCTGTGTCTAGCTCTGCACTTCATAAAAAAGGAATTATGCAGTATGTGCTCTTTGCATCTGATTTCTTTCATCCAACACTATATCTGTGAGTTTCATCCATGTCTTTATATTCTTTTTCATAGCAATACCCGTTTTTTTTTTTATTTACAAAGAAAAAATTGACTTTTGTTATGTATTTTGGAGATATATCTCATAATAAAGATAAAAGACTCACATTGAATCAGCTACTCTCTTCAGCGACCCCAGTGCTGAACAACATTTATAAAAATATGTATTATGGCCTTGCAAAACACATCTATACAGTTGCAGGTCTGGAGAGTGGTCACCCTTGGTGCAGGGAGCATGAGGAGGCTTCTGGATAAAGGTGATGTGCTATTTCCTGATCTAGGAGGTCTGATTTGTGAAATTTGTGAAAATCCTTCAACTTATCCACTTTAACATATACTTTTTAACATATATTGCATTTTGAATAAAAGTTTTTAGAAAAACATAGTCTTGGAAAAACTAAGAGCTAACTGAGTCAACAAAAGATAAGTACATGATCTGAGCCTTATTAACACACTACCCTCACCAAACAAGTTTGTACATGCACCAGGCTCTTTCTGAGATAATCCTGGAATTACCACTGTTCATTTAAATGATGCTTTTTATTAACACTATCATAATCACTGTAATTTTACAGGTAAAAGTATGACATCTTGAAATGGTAAAAATGGACAAAGAGGAAGGTTGGGGAAGAGAAACTGGAACTGAACTAAATGTTGGTTTAGTCAATTTCAATTATTTCATTTAACCTTTACGACAACTCCGTGGGAAAAGGGACAATCACCCCAATTTTGCCAAAGCAGCAAAAAGCTCAGAGACTTTAAATGAATCACCTGAGGTCACACTATAAAAGAGTGATAATTCAAATTCAAGTCTGACTTCAAGCCATTTACCACTTCCATTGTAAGTTACACAAAATACTTTATTTAAGCTTTCTGTACCTCAAAATACTTAAATCTACTTTTCAGAGCTTCAATAGTTCTTAGGCTTTCTTCATGTTGCTTTTCTTTGGCTGCCAAAAGGGACTTCAGCTTTTCTTTCTGAAATGAAAAGGAATAAATACAGCACAAAATCATACTGTGCTTGAAATACATGTGCATGAAATGTATTACAGAAAATGTACATTAGAATTACTTTGAGGACTATTGTTAATGAATTCTCTAAGCTGGTAGATTTTTTAACTATTAGTCAAACTTCATACCAATATACCAATAATACACAAAATATACAAATAACATTATGAAAAATTCAAATTTCTGTGGTTTGGTTTAAGTCATATTATTTTCAGACATTTTTTTTATAATGCTTAGAATTTTATATCTTTTCACAACAAGTCTCATGGAAAATGAGACATTCAGAGGAGTAACAACAAAATGCCTACAATAACCCATGCCACTATTCTCAAAACATAATTTTACAGTCACACATAGGTTTTGTTTTTCCCTTTGAACAATTAACCAAAAAAGCAATTCCGTCTCCATCTCAATTTAGGACTTAAAACTCCTACTGCAATATTCTCTTCAATTTACATAATATTTTACAGCTTTAAAGTAAAACTTAATCATCCTACCTCACTTTCCAGATCATCAGCCACCATTACTTCCTAAATTTAAAAAGAAGAAGAAATATATTTTCACTCTTAACAGTTTATTTTAAGAAGCATGAGCTTGGCAAATACCTTTTAAACAGACGTGCATGTCATTGAGCCTGGGGTCAAGGATGTGAGGAGATGCCTGTGCCCCCACTCCTGTGCTCCCACTGTATTCATTCGTCTCACTAACCTTGCTCACAGCACTTCAGGCTCTTCTGACAGCCTGTCAATTCCTTACAACTCTTACTTGCTCTTCCTCCTCACTTCTGTCCATTCCTTCCTCTCCAATCCCACAACTCCAGTGTTATCACCATAGACCAACAGTGTTCTCTGTTCTTAGATTTGACATTAAGTTTCATGTAATGAAACTTCCCTGGTGGCTTAGCCGATAAAGCGTCTGCCTACAATGCAGGAGACCAGGGTTCAATCCCTGGGTCAGGAAGATGCCCTGGAGAAGGAAATGACAACCCACTCCAGTCTTCTTGCCTGGAAAATCCCGTGGATGGAGGAGCCTGGTAGACTACAGTCCATGGGGTTGCAAAGAGTCGGACACGACTGAGCAACTTCACCTTCACCTTCATGTAAAGGTCTTAATAAGATCTAACTTTCCTCAAGGGCAATGATCTGATTTTACCGCCTTTAGCATCTGACACCATGACTTGCTGGGAGGGTTTGATCATTAACAATTTGTTATCGACAATGATGATGACTCACAGTAAAATAGTTCTGGATGTTTCTGGTATTATGCAGATTATTTACCTCATTTAGCTGTAGCTGTAAACCATTGACTTTATCCAATAATATTCTCTGTTCTTGCTGAATTTTTCTCAACCTCTCTTTCAGATCTTCATTTTCAATCTCCAGATCCTTCAACAGTAAAGAAAACAGGTGCTAGGCCAACTTTAAAGGAGCAACTCTTATGGAAGAAATTTCTGAAAGCAGCTCACTATCATAAATACATACACATACAAACAGCTTTAAGTATAAAGATACAATAATTTCAATGACATTTAAATAACAAAATCTATACATGAGAAATAATGTAGAAAATTACAGTTCTATGATAACTAATAAACATAGCTATATATAAGACAGCAAATCATGATTCTAATAAAAAAGAAATAAAAACATCATCTAGAAATAGAAAAGAGCAGAAGAATATGTCATCTTAACTTTTGCCAAACACCTCTCAAATTAATGAGTTTAAAAAACTGAAGAATATTCTTACACTTTGTTAACCTAATCATCATCACTTCAGTGCTCTGATAAAACATTTAAGGCTATAGTTCACTTTCTTAACACTTCAGAGTAAACTATGAAATCCCCCCAAAATGCTTTTGCTTCATTGTACAGAAAAGGTTATTCAACTTATATTTTAATAGTATTTGTCACAAAGTAAACCATTTAATTATGGCTCATCTTCCAATGCAACCCAAATAATAATTATTATTTGAACACTTTAATGAACATAAAAGGTAAAACTACTGTGTGGATAACAAAAATATTTTTTAGTCAAAATTTTAAAATTTAAGAAAATGTTCAGATTTTGTTTTATTCACAGTGATAATCATTTTGTCATTATAATTAATTTTCTGAAATAAATACAAATGTATGATTTATGGCCTAAAACAGATATATTTAAATCAACAAAAAGTTATATAAAGTTATTTACTTCCTAAAGTATATTAAAACAATGCTTTCTGTAAGATAACACTGACACAAACATTCATATCAAAAGTCAATTCTTTTAGAAGGAATAATGCAAGAAACAGAATCACAAAATATAACAAGCTTCTCTTCCTGCCCTTACTTGTCCACAGCACGTCCCATTTTTGCTTCCTTTCTTGTCCCAAACCTCACTACAAACAACACTGGAATTCTCTGCAAAGGAAGATACCAATGTTTTTCTTTTTACCTGAACGTTCTGATGCTCCCTCTGATTTGACTTCATATTTACTTCATCTAACATCTGAGACAAATTTCGCTTTGGTAAAACATATGAAAACACAGGTTAGCAAGTGTGAGAATAAAGAAAAGTACATTTTCCTCAATAGGAAATATACCCAATTAGTGATTTTTCAGCTTAACCAAGTTTTAATTTTCCTGTACAAAACACAAGGTGGCAGTGTTTCCACTTAAAACTCCAAATGGAAAAAATAACAATATAGGTTTTAAATGGAACAAATATAGTCTATTTTTAAATACTAAAAAATAACAGAATTTAAAATCTCTATTATTAACTACTTATTTTCACCAAAGTCACAAAATTTTAAAAAGAAGAATTTATACTAGAAGCAAAACTCAAAGTTATACTAAAAAGCATTAGCTACTATTCCCAAAACAAGGGAATTGGTGTTTAAAAAGAGAAGGGAGAGTTATATTAATATTGAAAGAAAAATATGGAAATTATTTGAGTACTGAAGAAATAAAATATCAAAGGGTGTGAAAAGAAAGAGACAGACAATGCACTGACGAAAGCTACATGACTTGGCTGGTACATGATCTGTTTCTGTACACTTACTGCTTTGAAACTTTATTCCAGCTTAGAGATTTGCTTTAATAAAAACACAACACAATCATTAAACAAGAGAGAAAATAACCTTTTTTTGTCCAAATTGATCTGTAAATCTACACAATAATTTGACAGCTAAAAAACCAAATAAAAAAGTAAATGCCTTAGTTCTCTAAGGTAATTACATTTTGCATTACTTGTTGAGTTTTGTTTAATCAAGTGTTTAAACTATCATTCTAATGAGCTTGGATTTGGAATTGGAGGGGGAAAAAGTTCCCATTAAGATGATACTTCGTATCCACAATTTGGCCCAAACTACATTTCTAGCTTCATTGCTTCTACCAAAGGTCTGTTCTCATGTGTAATCTGACCAGTCTCTTCATAACATGTCCTGCCCTCGCCTTCCCTTCTGGTCCCTGTCCCTCTGGCCCTCTACTGCCCCCTTGGACATGTTAGACACGTTCCCTCATCAGAGGCTTGGTACTTGCCACTCCCTCTGCCCTTGAGGTTTCACCCACAGAGCCCCTGGCTCCCTCTTCACTTCCTTCAGACCTCCGCTGGAATGTTACTTCCTGACCACACCATCTAAAATAGCTTCCTGCCCTCTGTCTCTGCCTCCCCTCATCCTGTTCTGCCGGTCTTCAAAGCATCTCCTAGGATACTAAATACCTACTTGTTTATTATTCATCTCTCTCACTAGGCTGGGAGCTCCATGAGAGCAGGGACTTGGAACACTGATATCCCCAGCACTTAGAACAGTAATAAGTAAGTAACTGAATACATCTTATTTTTAAACTATAGGCGTCTTGATAACAAGGATTACATGTCCTTTAGTACGGAAACAAATCCTATTCATAACAGCTATTATAAAATGTATTTAATAAATAACTGAAATAAGTTTCATTGTTCTTAGTAGAATATTAATTTCATGAATTCATTTAGATAACTTATTCATTAAGATACCATTCCCATATTAATATTCAATAATTCTTTCTTTAAAATACCTATATATTTCAGAATCATTTTTCTCTGAATCTGGGTGAGATGACTGGTACAGTTATAAGAGTGTACATTTTATTTCCCTCTACCCCAACTTGGGTTATCTAAAGAGACAGCTGCTCCAGATGGAAAAAAATTGACAAGTAGACATGACCCATGCATGGACATATTACTTAATTCTGATGGACTGAAAAGGCAGCATGCTTTCATATAGCTTTCAGATTCAGGTGCGGGCTAGAGAAATGATGCAGAATGATGACAGGATGGTTGAGAAGGTACCTGATTACTTTCTCTTCAGGGTTTGGAAATGTTCAGGTCCTTCTCACTAGAGAAAAGCTGAAAGCCTGGAAGGGAACAGCCAGCAGAAGAGGAGAGTTGCCTACACTAGCTTTGGGCAAGATGGTTAGAGTGCGTAAAGCAACCCCACTCATTTTAACTCAAAGAGAATAGGGGAAATAATCAGACATCTGCTGAGACACAAAACCAGGGTTAAGTAGTGATTTGATAATAAAGTTAGTGCAAGGGATGAATTACTTCATGTACTGTGTTTTTTTAAAAAGTCAGTGTGAAAGTCACTCAGTTGTGTCCGACTCTTCGAGAGCCCATGGACTATACAGTCCATGGAATTCTCCAGGCCAGAATACTGGAGTGGGTAGCCTTTCCCTTCTCTAGGAGATCTTCCCATCCCAGGGATCAAACCCATGTCTCCCACATTGCTGGTGGATTCTTTACCAGCTGAGTCACAAGGGAAGCCCCCTTTAAAGTCAAGTCCTCATTAAATTAAATACACACAGCAAAAAAGAAAAAAGAAAATCAAAATGTTAACGAGGCATTGAAGTCACATATGTAGTCTTCCTTGAATTGTTTTCTTCACTTCTTATTGCACTGAAAGAATTTTCCCACCTCAGGATATATTTGGTTCTGTTACTAAGTGAAAATAGAAAACTGTCTATGGTCTGCCAGACTAATATTCATCATCAAAGAATCTCAACAAGGTGCAATATTTCACACTTGAAAGGGCTGTATGTTCAAGACCAGCGATCAGGAGGTTGCTTATTGCCCACTGGATACATTCATTGTAATTAAGACCCACTGTTTCAAGCTGAGTGACAGTATCTGTATAAAGCCTCAGGATCTCATGACCTAGGTTCTACATGGGCATGATTAACTGAGAAGAGAGAACAACATGAATTTAAACTCAAAACAGTTAAACATAACCATTAACCAGGTTTGCTAAGCACTTTACTTAAATTGTACAATATACATAATTTTTAACCTGTTGTAAAGATGGTCCTTTCTTCCAAAGTTCTCTCCCTGAAGATTTAAAGAGAGGGAAAGAGAGGAGAAAGAGGAACAGTGAGAAAGAAGGTTAACTCAGGTAGATTTCCATTCCCTAATTATATAATTAAGTCAATATTAAAGAAATAAATTTCTTTCTTTATAGCTTACTACCTTACAGTTAAAACAATAGTGAAACATCACTTTTGCCTATCTAATTGGTAAAGTATTTTTTTCCTAGGATAACATCTATGTAGATAATATTCAATGCTAGGGAGGGGAGGGAGGTGAAAAATGCAAAATTGAAAACACTCCTAAATGAGAAGGCAACTTGTTGATATATATCAAAAGCTTAAAGAAATGTGCATAACCTGAAACCTCCTGACTCAATTTCTAGGAAGTGATTCTAAGGGTATAATAAAAACATGCTAAAACATTTACACATAAGGACAGTCACTAAATGGTTATTTACATTAGTAAAAACTGTAAGCAACTTAAATAACACCTATAGAAAATTACTTAACCAAATTAAATGTAAACAGATTGAATTTTATGCATCAATAACAATCATACTGTAGAAAAAATACTTATGAGGGAAAAGTCTTTAAACTGTATTACACAAAAAGTAATCATAGCTTGCTACAGGTGACTTCAATTTTATGCATAGTGAATAGACTGGGGAAGAATATTCCTCAAAATGTTAGCAGAGGCTCCTCAGTGGCAGAAAGTGAAGTCGCTCAGTCGGGTCCAACTCTTTGCGACCCCATGGACTGCACAGGCTCCTCCATCCATGGGATTTTCCAGGCAAGAATACTGGAGTGGGTTGCCATTTCCTTCTCCAGATGTTCCTGACCCAGGGATTAAACCTGGGTCTCCCATATTGTAGGCAGACGCTTTACCATCTGAGCCAGCAGGGAAGCAGCAGAATGAGTGGCTAATTTTACTTGCTGTGCTTTTCTGTACTTTCCAATTTCTCTTTAATAAGCATAGAAAAGTACTTGACACAAGTATTCAATAAATCTTGGTTGAATATTTTATATACACGTTTAAACAATGATTCTTTAAAACATCTTAAGTATAAGACCTTAAATCCCTCACCCCTCATCAAAAAATATGTATTAGTAAACCCCTTTATTTGGGTCTTTCTTTTCAGTTCTTAAATTACTCCACAGTAGAGGGTTGACTGGATAAGCTAGACAGTAAATGTAACACACACTGCCTCAAAATGAGTGACTGTAATGTAAACCTGCACAGCTGGGGCAGAGAGGGAGATGAACCAGTACTGCTTAAAGTAAGGAGTGTTTTGCCCCTTACAAAGAGTAAGGAGTGTTTTGCCCCTGTAGCTCTACCACGTAAATCTTAAAAAGCTGTTCTTTATTAGCACACTTTATTAACTAGCACTTTATAGTGACAAAAAACTGCTGGTACCTTTGTTGGAATTTTCCGATGCAGTCTTCAGTAAGGTTAGAATGTCCAGATTGTCACCAATTCTTGCATAGTAAGAACTATCATGGCCAAGGGCATCCAGCAAGGTTACATCAGCGCCATTTTTGATTAAGACTTCTACTGCATCTTTGCAACCATACTCGCATCCTAGCATGAGAGCAGTCCTACAAGGGAAGACAGAAGAATAAAAGACCATAAGGAGGATACAAAAAATATTTCAGAAATCTCTTTCAGAGGCCCCATTCCTAAAGAACAGATATGACTTTTAAAAGCTATATTGTTAAAAAAATAAAATAAAATAAAAGCTATATTGTTACACACACAGATTTGACTTCATATTTTTGTTTTATATTTTAACTCCATTGCATTTATAAAAACATGTGCTTGTGTCTTAGTTTGCAGGGCTTCCCTTAGTTTACAGTGGCGCAGATGGTAAAGAATCTTCCTGCAATGCAGGAGACCCGGGTTCAATCCCTGGGTCAGGAAGATCCCCTGGAGAAGGGAATGGCTACCCACTCCAGTGTTCTTGCCTGGAGAATTCCATGGACAGAGGAGACTGGCGGGCTACAGTCCATCGGATCACCTAGAATCAGACATGACTAAGCACAATACAGCAGTGAAAAAAGAGATAAACATACTTGGAAAAACATAAGATCTATTAAACAAGACATTATATACATGGATCAGCCAGATCACACCTCTCTGATCTAAAATTTATTTTTATATCAAATTTTATTAATCATGCTTGGAGCCAGATTATAGTATCACAAAAACAAAGTAATATAAAAAAGTCACTTTCTTAAAAATCACACTAATGATTAAATTGCTTAAGAATTTCCTCCTTTGGGATGCCTGAACAGTAAAAACGATCAGAGCTATAAAATCTGACATCCAAAGACTAATTATACTTACCTACTTCCAGTGAACTACAAACAACAGCATACATGTTTAAAAGAATAAAATAAACTGAAAAGAAACCAACAATTTGACTAGTATTCATCTATAAAAATCTCAGAAACTCGTCATAAATTATTATAATGCTTCACCTGGTGAAATGGGCATATTTTGGATACTTTGTTGTCAGAACCTCTGTGACTATAGACATCAGAATTACAATATAACAAGTGGTAGGATACACTAAGCCCAGAAAAGAAGACAGGGAGAAACACAGACAGAAATTGTTAGTACACATCAATTAAAACAACATCAAACACAGATGCAGAAGTAAATGAATGGGATCTGTATTGGGGTACAGAAATGAACTGAGTTTCAGAGAAGGAGGTGGCATTGTGCCCAGGTAGAAAGGAGAGAAAATACCGTGAGAAAATCTACACTGAAACATGTCCATCTCCAGAACAGCCAAGAACTCCTTTACTCTCGAGATTCACTAATGAAGAAGTAGATTGTAGATGTAGCTTTTTATTCTTCTTCCTTATTTGAGCCCATTTCACTAAAGGTTATTTTAAACATTAAATATAACTAGGATACAATTCCTCTTTCTTCAGTTCTTTGACTCAAACACAGGTCATAGTCACTGCATATATTTCGAGTATTTCCCTCTCCCCTCTTCTTCAGACAATTCTGAAGAAAAATAAGTAGTGAATGCTAATTCCAAGGAAGGGAGAACCACAGGAGGTGGAAAGACCAGGTCACAACAGCAGAGCTTCAGGATCACTGGGCATCCAGTTCGTGTCTAAGGAACCTTGATAAAAGAATTACCTGTTTTGTTTGTCTCTGGAATTAATATCTGCCCCTCTATCTATCAGCAGTTGACATATTGTTGGCCTACACATCTGAGTAGCCAGAACAAGCGGTGTCCGCCCATCCTAAGCAACAAAAAAATAAGACAGCATTAAGACAACAAATCTCCCAAAATGTGAAAGTTAGAATCCATGAGTTGAAATGACAATAAACATAAACTGACTTACTACATCTTTGGCATTCACCGAGGCCCCGTGGTCGCAGAGCAGCTGTATGCTAGAAGGACAGTCTGCCATAGCTTTCAGGAACAAAGGAAAATGATAAATGGTGAACATCTGCTGGTAACACGTGGTGTTTTGCAAGACCCATATAAGGCCTAAATTCTTCAATCCCTAAAATACCAAGCTTTACATCCTTCACTCTCAGTTTAGCATTATAAGCATTGATTTTTCTATCTGAAAATGGATTAGACAAAATCATTTTGCAAGCTTTATATAATTTATTAGAACCAAGGAATACTGTCATTCTTATAGAAGATAAGAATATATTGCTGTTCTAAGGGTAAACACTGACAACGAAAATCAAACTTAAATTTTCTATTAGAGTATATTTTAAAAATGGCTATAACTGACTGCACCCTTGAAATATTAGCTGAGATTTTTTTTTAAAGAACCATATCCTTTCTTTTTTTTTTTTAAATAGAAGAGCTACAGTTAATAAAGTATGACTCATATAGTTCACATGCCCTTTCAAAGCAGAAACTGCAATGTCTGACCTTAATTATGCAAAAAGCAGGGTCATTTTGCTAAAAATTATATTACAAAGTCACATCATGCTTCTTCTCTGATTGACACTAGAGTTCATATTTATATCAGGAAAAAATGGTCAAATTCATAAAATGTGTTTGTACTTCCCATGAGTTTTTATAAAATTTTATGAGTTGATATTAGATTATCTGCACAAAAAGAACTAAGTCAATGTTCTTTTTTTTTTTTTTTTTGTAAAATTCAATAAAGTAAAACCAAACATACATTTAAAAAAATCAAGTAAATTTTTCATTTCTGATGTCTTTAATCCAGCAATCTTTTATATAAAATATACCATCAACCTTTTAAAAAAGATAAAACTGAAATCAAATACATTAATTCCAGAATTATGAAATGAACAACCATTCAGGTCCAAATAATAATGAACAAATCTAATGGATAAAAACTTGAGAGTTATACATATTGCATAAGTCAAGTCAGCATTGAAGGTGCTATGGTGGAGAACGTTAGCTGTTCACCGTTCTTCCGTGGTAATAAAACTGTGCCAGTCACACGGTGGTTCACCTAGACCACAGGTCCCAGGCTCCTTTGCATGCAGGCAAGAGTACATGAGTTAGATCATGCCAGTTGTGCCTGACCAGAGGGATATGTGCTACCTTCTGAGGCTAGGGCTGCAAAATGTGGTTACACATTCCTCCATAATCTTTCTCTTTCCTGTTAGCAGGAAAACAGATACCTGTTGTCAGCTTTAGCCTTAAAGAAGAGGACAACACCCTAGGCAATGGCATAACTGCAAAATGGAAGTAATCTGGGTCCCTGCAGGACCATACGGAACAGGGGAACAAGCCAGTCTGATCATCAGGGCTGTGACATGAAAGAAACTGTGTTTTTTAAAAGCCAATGTTATATTTTTGAGATTAATCCTTTGTCTGTTTCTTCATTTGCTATTATTTTCTCCCAATCTGAGGGCTGTCTTTTCACCTTACTTATAGTTTCCTTTGTAGTGCAAAAGCTTTTAAGTTTCATTAGGTCCCATTTGTTTAGTTTTGCTTTTATTTCCAATATTCTGGGAGGTGGGTCATAGAGGATCTTGCTTTGATTTATGTCGGAGAGTGTTTTGCCTATGTTCTCCTCTAGGAGTTTTATAGTTTCTGGTCTTACATTTAGATCTTTAATCCATTTTGAGTTTATTTTTGTGTATGGTGTTAGAAAGTGTTCTAGTTTCATTCTTTTACAAGTGGTTGACCAGTTTTCCCAGCACCACTTGTTAAAGAGGTTGTCTTTTTTCCATTGTATATCCTTGCCTCCTTTGTCAAAGATAGGTTCGTGGATTTATCTCTGGGCTTTCTATTCTGTTCCATTGATCTATATTTCTGTCTTTGTGCCAGTACCATACTGTCTTGATGACTGTGGCTTTGTAGTAGAGTCTGAAGTCAGGCAGGTTGATTCCTCCAGCTCCATTCTTCTTTCTCAAGATTACTTTGGCTATTCGAGGTTTTTTGTATTTCCATACAAATTGTGAAATTCTTTGGTCTAGTTCTGTGAAAAATACCGTTGGTAGCTTGATAGGGATTGCATTGAATCTATAGACTGCTTTAGAAAGGTGATAACGATAACCTTATATGCAGAACAGAAAAAGAGACACAGAAATACAGAACAGACTTTTGAACTTTGTGGGAGAATGTGAGGGTGGGATATTTCAAAAGAACAGCATGTATACTATCTATGGTGAAACAGATCACCAGCCCAGGTGGGATGCACGAGACAAGTGCTCCGGCCTGGTGCACTGGGAAGACCCAGAGGAATCGGGTGGAGAGGGAGGTGGGAGGGGGGATCGGGATTGGGAATACATGTAAATTCATGGCTGATTCATATCAATGTATGACAAAACCCACTGGAAAAAAAAATAATAATAATAAAAAATAAATAAATAAATAAAAAAATCCATAAAAAAAAAAAAAGCCAATGTTATTTTGTCACAGCGGTAGAATCTTATCCCTAATCAAGACAAAAATTGCTACTGGAAGTCAGGCCCTGCTAATAACTAAACAAATAACTAAATTACATGGCACTGGTTTACTGGATGGATACTAGGTGGTCAGTAAAATATATTTCAGGCTAGGAACCTTGTGATTTTTCTCATGCTGGAGCAAAACATTTGCTAGATTTATCATGTGTTCTAATTTAAAAGGTATACCATGTGACTATGGAACCTTTCTAGGTGAAGCAACAGAAGAGAGCCAAAATTTTAGTACATATTGACAGCTGCTTACTGCTTTTAGTAAGGTATTTTAAGAAAGTGATGAGGTTAAGCAAAAACTAGTTATGCCCACTGTTGGAAGCAAACAGAGTGCCTAGATATTTGGGACCTCACAGGTATAGGGAAGCTAATTATTTCTCTTTACCAAACAGCAAGATCTAAAATTATTGCTAGTCACAACTTTTCTCAAAGACTGTGCAATAAGGAAAATGAAGAAAGGGGGGAAAAAAAGGTCCAGTCCTGAAATAAAGATCGAATTGAGGATACTATATTCCTATACAAGACTATTATTTCAGATGACTTTGAGATAGCAGTATTAAAATGAAGTAGAGAACCAATGAACTTATTTTCAAAACAGAAGTAGAGTCACAGACATAGAAGACAAACTTACAGTTACCAGGGGGTGGAGGGGAGGGATAAATTGAGATTGGAATTAACATATACACACCACTCTATATAAAATACATAACTAATAAGGAGCTACTCTACAGCACAGGGAACTCTACTTAATACTCCATAGTGGATTATATGGGAAAAAAATCTAAAAAAAAGAGTGGCAATATGCATAACTGATTCACTTTGCTATACACTTACTTGTACATTATAAATCAACTATACTCCAATAACAATTTTTTAAAACCTTGTAAATTAACCTAATGTTCTATACTGTATGGAACATTTTATAAATAAATAAATTTTCTAAATTTGGCCAAAAAAATAAAATGAGGTAGAGAATCATGACTCTAGAAATAAAGACAAGAAATAAAGGAGGGTTAAAATTTTTGTGTCCAGAAAATAAATGGTGAAATAAATATGAAAGTGGCTGGCAACAAACAGACGAGAAACCTTCCAAGGTTCTGAGGGAATGAATGTACTATCCCAAATCCGAAAGCCCAAGCAGCCAAACCAATAACTCTTCCTGCACTTAAGCTGCCTATACAGAAGGCATACCTTCCAGCATCCAATTTATCTGTGTCTTAGAGGATAACAGGTAAGTAAGAACCTCCGAGATGGCAGCGCTAGGACCCACAGATGACAATGACAAGGGATTTCTCATGGGAAACAGAACCAGGGGGGCACATGGAGCAGTTAACCAAGAAATTTACTCCCAGACTTCAGCTTTCAGCCTTTGCAAGTTTTGCTCAGCAGCATTTGGTACCCACTATTGATTAGTGATTGCTGTGTATTTCCCAGTTCTCCCTTTTCTGGAACAGAGACTTTATTTATCCTGGTCTTGTTTCATCACTATATATTATGAAGAGTACATTTCTTTTCTTTGCGTTTACCAATTGTTGGACCATGAAGAGCCATCTCAGAGCCAACAAGAGCACAGCACCCAGAAGCCCGACTCTGAGGTGGCCTCAGTAACTGAACTGATTATGTATCCTCTCCTTGGCGGGGTGGGGGGCAAAGGTTCTCTGTGTGGGAAGTAGCGGCTGCGGGAATATTTGGAAGGCCAGAGGGCTGGACTGTGGCGACTGTTACCAACCTGTTCTCCCCTTATTCTACAGTGGAGCAGCTGGGCCGTGACTAGTTATCTGGAGATTACATTTCTGGGCCTCCTTTGCAGGCCACCAACTGACTTTTCTCTTGTTGATGGATTAGGAATAAAGGGCTGTTTACTGTTAGGAAAAACGCCGCGGGAGGAAAAAAGCCGCCTCTAAGGACCGGTGGTAAAGGCCTTTTATTAAGCGTCGCTCTCGGGCAGAACTCCCGGGGGCTGGTGAGTGAGGAGACAAAGGGAGTCTGCAAGGTATGAGGGGTGGGGAGGGGTTTTATAGTCCGGGCAGGTATCCAGGCCAGGTCTTTTCATATAAGGAAGAAAGCGCGGGCTACAGCGGTGGTCAGTGTCCGAGGGCTTTATGTTGGTACCTGATTGGGCCAGGCTGCAGGGGGCCAGCCCCTGGAAGTTTAGCCAGCCTCCGGAATTTGCCTTGCAGCACTTTCCCGGGGCATGCTCCGACCTTTCATCTACCACTTCCAAATCTGGGCCTTAGATCGCGGGCATTTGCTCCCCCAGTTCTCCTTCCCTTTGCTACTGGCTGCAACACAGATATGACTACAACCCAGCTGCAATGATGTAGCTGAGAAAGACACCAGAGTAAAGTGGAGCAACAAGATGGAAAGAATTCAGTGCATCAAAGACCTCAAGCCACGTGCTAACCTATATACCACTCAACATTTTTAAAATAAGCAACTGGTACTAAAGTGCTTTTATTACATCAACTCAGTCTTCATTCTAACTTCATCAATATACCTAATGGCCAAATATTTAGATTTCAATTGGTTAAGTTGTACCAGTTTTAAAAACAAGGATAATAAAATCTATAATATAGAAAAAATTATACACACTTAATGTATACATTTTGATGAGTTTGGACTAAAGAATACATTGTAATACCATCACCACAATCAAGATACTAAACATATGGATCACTTCCACAAATTTCCTTGTGTCATTTTGTGTGTATGTGTTTTTGGGGTTTGAGGGTTTTTTTTTTTTTTTTTGGTGAGAATACTTATCAAAATATTCTACCCTCTTAATATATTTTAAATTATACAATATCATATTGTTAATAATATGCAATACATGATTATATTATATAATTATCTAAATTTTTGTATAATAATTATACCTCAGGTATTTAAAAAAGTAAAAATAACTGGGGAAAGCTGAACATTGAGTCATTGAGTAGATGATATTGAAACTATTTTCACACACACTAAGTGCGATAATGATGTTACATTTAGGTTACAAAATAGAATAATTATCTTTCAGAGATAAAAATTGAATTGTTTATGGACAGAATTATATGACGTTTTGGATTTGATTTAAAATATGTCAGGAGAGTAGAATAATGGGTGGCGGTATAAATGAATCAAGATTGGCCACACGATCACAACTGTCTAAATTGGATGAACAGTATAAGGTATTTTAATATGATAGTTTAACATTATGGTTGAAATTTTCCATAATAAAAATTTTAAAATAATTTTTAAAATGATTATTAATAAGGTTAGACTGATTTAAAAATAACTATGAAAAGGTGGTAGGAGAACAGAAATATCACATGACACAAATTCATACTTCATTAAGCAGCAAAATCATTTTAAAATTTCTATCAAGCACAATAAATTAGTGCTACAGAAATGAACTGTATTTTTTTTATGGTGTTAAATTTAAATAAATCTGTTTGGTGATTCTGTAACTACACAAGCTTGATAAGCATATTACATATGAATCTAGGTTTATGTTTTTTTAATTACTTATTTTTATACAAGTAGCAATACAAAATTATCATAAAAATAAAAAACTACAGAAACTCACAGGGAGGGGTCATTGTGAGGCTCAAATGATATGTATGTAAAAATGCTTTGCAAATAATAGTACTCTGTTCCAAAAATTTTTTAAATGCACTGTGTAAGAGATTAAACTATCACAGAAGTACATATTTTTTCAAAGGAAGAAAATCAAGTTATGAAAGTTTGAAGGAAATTTGAAGTATAATATATTTTTCAAGGGACCACTCTAACTACCACAGTTACTCCATATACATGAACGGAAACAGTGTGTTGTTTTTTTTTTCCTTTTCTTTGAACTTCTAGTTAACTATTAATTTCAGTCTTTTCTCGAAGAGTCCAGCCAGGGGTCAGAATATCTTACATTTCAACAATCCTTAAATATTTAACTTTTTCTAATCATTTTCTTTAAGACACCTAAAGAATAAAGCAGATAAACTTTGATATTAATAAAATTCTTGAAATTACTATTATAAAACTCTTTTAAAATAGAGCACATTACAATGATATCAAATTCAGCACTGATACCTCTAAACCAAAACAAGCACCACCACCATTAATTGAGAAGTTACTACATGCCAGGCACTATTCACTAATCATAAATAGTTATAACCATTACTGGGCTTCCCTAGTGGCTCAGACGGTAAAGAATCCGCCTGCAATGTGGGAGACCTGGGTTCGATCCCTGGGTTGGAAAGATCCCCTGGAGGAGGGCTTGACAACCCACTCTAGTATTCTTGCCTGGAAAATCCCCATAGACAGAGGAGCCTGCTGAGCTACAGCCCATGGAATCGCAAAGGCTCAGACACGACTGAGCGACTAAACACACAAGGCAGTAGTATTCTTAACTTCATTCAGCAGATGAGGAAAATGAGGTACAGACATGTCAATGAGGTAAATACAGTTTTTAAGAAAGAGACAAGTCTTCCTTCTTCCATTTCTCCTACCAGTCCCCAAGCATACACATGGTATTTACAGCTCCTTGAGAACAAGGTTATGGTTTATTCATCTTTGAACTCTCAATATCTCGCATCTTGGCCTGGAAATACTGGCTGAATGAATCTTTTTAAGCTGTACAATGTACCCAATTTCAAACTTCAGTAAATAAAAAATTCATAACATTCTGTTTCTCCATGGATTACATAAACATATGCATGTTAAACTCTGAAATTAATTTAAATGCCCAGCCATTTTAACAAAGATTTATGTCCAACTGAAACCTTTGCTTACCTGCATCATGAAGTGCGGTTCTTCCCTGCAGGTCTACATGTTCAGTGGGACAATTGTACTGTTAAAACATAGAAATTTAGTCATGTAAGGAAGTTTTATTTTCAAATTAAATATCATGATTCAAATGAACAGCTGTTACTTCATCTTAAAAATATTGCATTTATCAAAAACTCTAAAGAGTACTAGACAAGTCATAAATATTTTGACATGTGACAAATATAATAACTTTGTACTATAAATTTAACAGTATTCCAGCAAACAGGAAAACATATGGTATATTACAATAGCATGGAATATAGAAACGGCTATTGTTTGGGTTTTTGCTCTTTTTTTCTGTAGCAGTTAAAACTTGAACAATTGAATCAGAAAAAAACAAATGAGCTCTGCTGTGAAACTCAGTAGCAAACATGTTCAAGGAAACATGTGACTAGACTTTTCAACTAAAAACTTAATCTAGCCCACTAGTTCATAGAACTTTGTGGCTGCCTGAATACAAGCTTAACTAATGATGCTATTATACAGTCTGACTTATTGGTGTTTATATAGAAACATAATAGATCCTATGCTGTGCCACTTCATCTCAAGTCATATACCAGACCACAGAAAATTCCAATCTCTAGCTAATGTCAACAGGAAGGTCAAGTCTTTGTTGTTTATTTTTAATACACTGAGTTATGCAATTCACTTCCCTCAGAGTTTTTGCTCTTTATTGTTCACATTCTTTCACAAATGATGGAAAAAATATTATGTAAGCTAACAGTCAAAGCTAGCCTACTATTTTCTTTGATCTCAAGTTCCAAAAATGCATTGAAAACACATCTACTATTTGCAGTCAAAGTAATAAAGCCAAAGTATTAACCACTTTTACTACCTGTAGAAGTTTTTGTAGACACAGCGCATGCCCATACTTTGCAGCCAGGTGAAGAGCGTTCCTTCCTAGAAAAGAGATAATTTTAAATATATGATAAGGGTTATTTTCTTCACATGTGAATTCCCCTTAAAAATGTAATTGATTTTTCCAAAATCAGTTGACAGACTACTTTATTTATAGGCATGCTTTAAGTGTGAGCTTTATTTGCACTGAAGGAGGGAGGGCAAAAATCACTCAGATTGGTCTCTAGGCAAAGCATCCAGAGCAGAAAGAACACAGACAAAAACAAAAAAGACATATGTTGGAGTTGGAATCAGCACAATACACATACAAAGTTTTATGAGTTCTGAAAAGGCATGGTTAGTAAAAAAATTTCTAAAAATAAATATTCTGCTTCAATGGAAAACACACATACGTGTGTGTATATATGTGTGTGTGTGTAATAAACAGTTTTTTGTTCATTCAAAGCTGGCAAGTAAATAAAGTTTGGTCTTCAATTAAGAATTTGATGTACCTTTAGGTAAAGATTTACCTCACTAACTCATCTGTGATGTCTCTCTTTCTCTCCCTCCTTGCCTTCCATTTCCAAACAGAATGCTGTTAACAGCAATGCATTTATTTGTCCACACATGAAGTCACAGGATAAAACATTAAAGTTGTTAAGGAAACTCTCTGCTCTAGGTCAACTCCCATATTTCATTGAGTAACAAAGTATAAGCTCAGAGATACAAATTGCAAAGGATCTCAGAGAACTGAGAATGATTGTCTAGATGAACGGAAAACTGAAACATTCACTAAAGAAAAGTGATAGCTATATTCAAACGCTTACAATCTATCCTGTGATATGCAAACAAACATATGCTATAGTATTTTAAAAGACAGACATAGGTATGACTAAGTTTAAGCAGAAGGCCTGTCTAGAAGAAATACTTGTTTATAAATACAGCTAGCCAAACAGACCAGGTCTCCTCACGAGGCATAACGGTTAAGAACACAGACTCTGACTGTGACTCATACACTGAAGGACCCTGGCACATCACTTAACAACTCAGTGCCTTGCAGGCTCACTGGCTTGATGTGAGGATAAAATGAGTTAGTACATGTAAAGTGCTTAGCAGAATAGCATCATCTATTATCATGTTAAAAAAAGCATCATCTATTCTTGTTATGATCACTACTGGTGATGCTGTTATGAGGTAATTAGTTCCCCAACAAGTCTAACCAAAGGCCAAATGACCTCAGGACAGCAAGAATTTACATACTGAATAGAACATGCATCTGTGCTAAGTCGCTTCAGTCACGCATGACTCTTTGTGACCCTATGGACTGTAGCCCACCAAGCTCCTCTGGCCGTAGAATAATTCTCAAGGCAACAATACTGGAGTGAGTTGCCATGCCCTCCTCCAGGTGATCTTCCCGACCCAGGGATCAAACCCACATCTCCTACGGCTCCCGGCATTGCAGGCAGATTCTTCACCACTGAGCCGTGAATAGCATATAAGTATAAATTAAATGGCCCCTATAGATTCCCCGAAGTCTGAGATTTTAGAATCCTATAACACTACCAAGACAAGCCCTAGACTTCAGGTCTCCAGCTGCTAATCTGTTCACTCAATGCTTCCCGCTACATTGCCCCCTCCCCCACAATACCTCAACTAATTAGAAACCAAGTTAAGGCCTTCTCTCTGAAAATCACATTTAAGTCTGACTGAGAGCATTGGGGGCAGGAGGAGAAGGGGACGACAGAGGATGAGATGGCTGGATGGCATCACCGACTCGATGGGCATGAGTTTGAGTAAACTCCGGGAGCTGGTGATGGACAGGGAGGCCTGGCGTGCTGCGATTCATGGGGTCACAAAGAGTCGGACACGACTGAGCGACTGAACTGAACTGAACTGAGAGCATTATCAGTGGACAATGCTTGTCTTCTCTGCACTAACTATGGAGGCAAACATACCTGCCGTGTCACTGGTTGTAATATCAACTCCATGTAAAAGGATGGCATTCAAACACTCAAGATTTCCCTTTGAGGCTACAACATGAAAGCTAAACAAAAAGAAAACTTTGTTATGCCATGGAAACTACCCAAGGTCAACTTTAATGTTACATTCATGTCATCTTATATTCAATACTCCTACATACACACACGTACACACATGCATTTTAAAGGCTACACTAAACACTACATATTTAATACAAGAAAAAAAGAAACTTATTTCACATTACTGAAAAACTCATTTTAATCCAAATTTATGTCACTACCCCTATAGTTTATCATTTCAATAACAGAGGCACTGGGGTTTAGACCTTAAATGCACTGAAAATTTTCTATCAGATTATTTTACTTAATTTCAAATATACGGAAACTGCCAAAACAAATGAAGATACCACAGAATGCTAAGGCTAAAGAGAAATCAAAACACTTATCCAGCTCTTTAGAATTATCATATTAAAGCTGGCATAGAAAAGTTTTCAAAACAAGCTAAGCTATACTTGAAAGCCACAAAAGATCTGGCATCATCTTCTTCCCCCAAAGTACTACCACATAATTCCTCCTTTCACTCAAGAGATCTGTGTGACTGGTTGAAATTTCACATAAACAGGCAGAATTGAACATGTTTTCTAGTAAGGTAAGTAAAGACTACTTAAAAACATAACTTTAAGTCATCAAGTATTCAAGAAACAGGATAAAATATCCCATTGTTTCTTTGATCATCTAATACTTTTTCTTAATGAACAAACACAGAAATATTTTGTGTGCATTAAGAACTGATACTGTACGTAGATACAGTAGGACTTGTTGGCAAAGGACACTGAACTCAGGCCATAAACAAGCACAGTAACCACTGTGAAGATGCCAGGAGATAAAGGCTCAGCAAGGCACCTGGATACAGACACACTGCATACCCAGCAGCAGGGGTCTTCCCTCACCTTACCACTTAAAAATTTTACATTTTCCCACTCCCTGAAACCTTAGTACTCCTAGCTCCCTCATCCCTGCCTTCATTATTTTAAATATAACTATGCATTTTCTAATATACATAAATTCAAATTTTATTTTCTTTATGGTCTATTAATCTCCTCTAAGAAATCAGGGATTCTTGGCTGTTCTGCTTCCTATTATATTTCCAGAACCAATTAAAGTACCAGACAGATGTGTTGTTTTTTAGTCACTAAGTTGTGTCAGACTCTTTTGCGACCCCATGGACCATAGCCCACCAGGCTCCTCTGTCCATGGGATTTACCAGGCAAGAATACTGGAGTGGGTTGCCATTTTCTCCTCTAGAGGATCTTTCTGATCAAGGGATCAAACCCCTGTCTTCTGCATTGGCAGGTGGGTTCTTTACCACTGAGTCACTTGGGAAGCTCACCAGACAGATGATGGACCCTCAATACTTGAATAACTGAATGCTTAGGAACAAAATATAGAGATACCTTGCAAATTCATTTTCAGATATTAAATTATGCCTACATTAGTATCATGATGAATATAAATGCAAACTAGAGACTGAACACTACTAAGTAAAGTAAATCAGGTTTGTGTACAGTTTAAATGAGAGAGAGAGATACTTCTGATAAAAAGAATATACTGTTCTTAAAAGTCAGGTAAGTTCTCCTTATAGTAGAATTAAACTGCTATAAGGCTGAGGGTCTCAATTCTATCTGCAACACTGAAGTGGGGAATTATATTATGCAATGCACTGAGAACTTTTTGAGGAATGATAATTTCCTTCAAGCAAAGGTTTTTCACCTTCAAACAACTTTGGAGATCTCATTCTTTGTCTACCTGTTTTCACTTCTTAGGCTCACAAAATTTGAAAGACTTCTTTCTCCAAAATAACTTAGCATTATACTGATGATGCACTAAGAGGGCAGAAATCAGAGCAAATCTACAATGCATTATTAATATGGGTGTGCTATAAATAGTAGATGTGCTTCAGAAAGAAGATATATCAATCATTACACTGTATGCAGAGTTGCAAGGGAAATCTGGAAAACTGCTTTATAGAAATATGCTTTTTTAATTAAAAAATCAACTTTTTCTTTTTAAAAACAAGACAAGTATTACTACTATAATTGGAGATCCAGGTAATTTGGACAGTCCCCACCTTTAAAGACAACCAGAAAAGCATACAAAATAAGAAATCTGCCTGAAGCTATCAGTGAGCTAACAAGATAGTGAAAAATTACTAAGACAGTATGCAGGGAAGCACAGAGGCCCAGAGAGGTGAACTTGGAATATGGGGCTACTTTTTCTCTAGGAGCATTTGCTAGTTAGAGAGAAAAGAACTGAGAGGTTGAACAGTACTTTTGACAGCCTGAGGGGAAGGCGAGTCAGGAACTGGAACCCACAGCTCTCCAGGAGGCAATAGGGATTCTAGGTGAACCTGCCCCATTTTGTATTGGCAAAGGGCTACATCCCTGGGAAAGAGGTGACCAGGAATAAAATAGATTCTTCTAATGACTATCACAAAGCCTCAAATATCTCATTTTTGAAACTGTATAGAGATCAAGAGGGGCTTTGGTGATGGCTCAGATGGTAAAGAATCTGTCTGCAATGCAGGAGACTGGGTTTTATCCCTGGGTCGGAAAGATTCCCTAGAGAAGAGATTGGCTACTCACTCCCACGTTCTTGCCTGGAGAATCCCACGGACAGAGGAGCCTCGAGGGCTGCAGTCCATGGGGTTGCAAAGAGTCAGACATGATGGAGTGACTTATACTTTCACTACAGAGATCAAGAAGGACTTGTCAATTTTGCCTTAAATTTCAAAAATTAAGAACCAAAAAAAAAAAACCATTCAAAATTAAACTATTTTTATAACTATAGAAAATATATATTTGTAGTATGTCCTGTACTTGACTAAATATAAAATGCTTTAATTAAGAAACACTTTGTGTGTGAATAACAAAAGGAAAATATTTTACCCTATGAATCCTAGAAAGAATTCTACTTCTATAGTGAATACCTCAAAAACTTACACTACTCAAATATGTCATAAACTAAAACTCACAGTTCATCATAAACTAAAGTCCACAGTTCATCATATTATACCAGATTTGCATAACTCTATTAATATAAGTAATTTCCCTCAAAATTGAACCTTAGATCAAAAAAGTCTGAACAAAATCTCAAGTAACCATTCATCCAAAACATTCAAAGCATGGGCAGACAAAACTGAAGCAATAAGGTTTCACTGAAGATTTTCATTGAACTTTTAAAATCATGGCACTCGGGGAAAAAATACGAAAAACAATTTTGATATTAAATTTTTACTATTTATACTGCGAGTCCTATAAATGGCTTAAAATTTAGCAAAAATAGAAGCAGGACTCAAAATAACCAGTTTCTGTAGCTATCAAATTGCCTACTTTACAAAACTGAAACAGTACAAAAAATTGGGACTCCTCAAACTTCAATGTTCTTATAAACAAAGTCATGCTCTGCTATTTTTACTATATTTATGTATCTAAGCATTCTAAGATAGTAACCTACATCAAACATTAACTATTTACTTCCTAATATTCATTTCTATATTTAGTATCTAGTTTCCAGTATTCTAAAAAAAAAAAAAAAAAACTCATCCAAGTATAAGGCAGAGAGGAATTTAAGGAAATGAGACTTTTCACCTCTAACTTTGGAAGGTTTCCCAGATAAGGTCTGAACTGCTGTATTTATAGAGGATAGTAACAGAATCTAGATCTACCCTTTAACCCACTGCTCCCCATCCTCAACATGAAGGGAAATGATGAAGACTAGGAAGAGGTAGAAGAAAAGATACCTGGTTTATAAGCATATAGACAAGCCAGCAGCCTTCAGTAACACAAAACAAAAGGGCAGGATCACTGCCTATATCTCCCTAAGTCACACTAGTTATTCTGCCTCTCTGTTGTCCTAGACATCTTCATTTAAATTAACTACCCCAATACAAAAAATGGATTGGGGTTAAGGGGAAAAGGCAGTGTAATTTATAGAACTCTTCCAAAATAGAAAACTTGCATTTATATCCCAGACTGTGACTTTTAATGAGACTAGACCCCAAGTTATTTAGCCTCTGTAAACTTCTTCCTACTTCTTTCAGAGGGCCACTGTGAGGATCAAAGATGATAAGGAGTATTAAAAAAAAAAGCTTATAAAACAAAATTGCACCAAATAACCCAGGTTGTGATTTGCCATAGGGTCCAAACAACTAGACCACTGGGTGGTATTCTAGTATTCTCTCTCTCACTTTGAAAATCTTTCATATTGAGGACAATTATTAGTCCAAATTGATGAAAGTGATATCTGAAAGATTTTAGAGTGTGGGTTTTGATAAAAATTTTTTAAATTACATGTTGATAACCATAATTCACAAATTTCATTTGTATGCCAAGGGTGTACCCTTGAGAGAATTACCACGAGTAATACTCACGCAGATCTGCCTTCCACATCTAGCTTGCCTGGATTGACTCCCTTTTTAGCAAGGATTGAGGACACTTTTTCTACATCTCCCCTTTCTGCTGCTTTCATCAATCGGTCATCATATTTGTTCCAATCTGCTGCTTGCTACAATAAAGAAAAAAGAAAGTAAACATAGCATACTATATACTATATTAGTATGGCTCTCCAAAGAAGGGGAAACAAGAGAAGGGAAAACAGTGCTGTATAATACATCACTGGGTTCCCAAATGTATCTCAAATCCCTTTCTCCTCACTATTCTAACTTGATGAAAAGAGCCTTTCCAAAACACACAACATACAAGAAATAATTTATATATTATATATTTGAGAAAAAGGGAATTTCTCATGTTTTCTGCCCTGTTTTCTTTGCCTTCAGAGCAAAGAAAGGAAAGGAATTAACTGCTGAATACCTACCATGTGCCAGTATAAATTACTGGAACAACCCTAATAAACTAGATTTATCATCTCTATTTAACAGATGAGAAAAATCAAGGTTCCAGGCATATTAAATGACTTAACAAGCCAAGCCCAATTATGACTTCTCATGACTTCCCAAATCAGTGTGCTTGTTTTCCTGTTCTATAATTCAAGCTTTTGAAATTGGCTCTGGTTACCTATCACCCAAGACCTTCAGAGGCAGTGAAATTCTGTACACATTTAAGAACACCCACCCCTCTCCCCCCAGCATCACTTGCTTAAAAGGTACTATTGGAAATATAATTATAGAAGCAAATTGTACACACATACATGCAATTAAAAAAGCAATCCATTATGCTTATATATTAGGATAAAAAGAAACATCTACATAGAAAAAAAATTTTTTTAAACTCTAAAAATATTAACTACTTAAAAATCCTAAAATTATAGGATCAGAGATGACTTTCATTTTCTTGCTTCTTTACATTCAACATATACTGCTTTTTATAAAAAAAAAAAAAAAAGATGTTTGATTTCAACAAAACAGTGCATATGTATTTCAAAGGAACATTAAAGGCAATTTTTTTTAAAATAGAAAAACATATCAAATGGTATAATTTTAATTATATCAAGATTATCAAGTTTTAATTTGAGAAAATACATTCAAGACATTAGATATTCTGAAGCCAATAACTTTAACCTTTTCTTAGTAAGTAGAAATGTAGAACTCAGAACTAAAATATACATTAAACAAGTAAGGTTTTAGCCTTTTAAAATTCTGTAAACTTATTGCTAAATTCTTCTTTGCTAAGTCCAATATCATTTTTAGAACAAAAAATAATGTACATATCTTTCACTTATCTTACAAAGCAATTCTTACGTCCACAAATACAATAACAAATCTCTGGAGGAAAAAATGAATCACTTTATATAAAGCATATCCTCTAAACGTTTGAGCAATAGGATTATTTTATATCTACTCTCCTCTAAAACAAAACAAAAAAGTAACCAATTTTCTAGCTAAATAAATAATGTATTCATTAAATACTTGAAGTGAAAAATATAAAAACTGAATATGAAAAAAGATAAATTAAAATTTTAACCCACCAATGAAATGTAACATTTCAATGGAATCTGGTTCAAGAAACTACACAGACTTCAGAATTGCTGTCTGCAGTCAAATTTGGAGATGAACTACTTCCTTCTAACTTGAAAAGTTCAAATTATCAACTATGCTATGAGTCCTATGAGCTCGACTTACTGCCTCAATCTAAACAACACTTTCAGCTTCCCCTTTCTTTAGCTTTAAAACAAAACAATCAGTGTGCTGGCTCTAATTTGGGGAGTGGTAGTAGATGCAGGCTTTGTGATTTCAAATGCCTAAGGGATTAAGTCACGTTTAGCACACAAACCCTTGCTCTAAATTGATTAGTTTATCCTTGCAGTTAGAACAATCTCAATTTTATTTTCAAGTAAACTAGCTGGTGGAGAAAGGAGCTATTTAAAACACTAGAACAATTGCAAAATCCGAAAGTAAGGCTCTTTAAAAGATAACTAAGTAAGATTAAAGTCTGGTATTAATCCGGTGATTTTTCAGTTCTACTCTACCAAGCACTTTGGCCCACTGTCAGTTAACAGAAATACTGCTCAATTACTAAAATTCTATTATGAGCTTTTTAAATCCAGAAAAAGAAACAAGCACTTTTGTTTTCGATCACTAGCCCCAGTCTGCTAATCAAATAAACCAGAGAGAATAGAATAAGACAAAGAAACCAATTTTTTTAAAAAGTAGTACATTTTAAAAGAACACAGTTCAGAAAGCCTGGCCAAGACTCTTTTGTTTCACTGACTATAGGGATACCTACTCTGTTCTTAGGAGCACAAGAAAACCAACAGCTCATCATAGACAGGATTTAGTTTCTTGTTGCTAACAGCAAATTAGTTCGCATTAAGTTACAAATCACTGTGGCTCACAGAGCGAGCCCTCAGAGAAACTCCTAACTAGTGACTCAGTCCTTCTTCTTACAGCTCTTCCTGTTCTGCAATCTTCATGCTGAGCTACGCTTAGCTTGGATCTCTAAGGATATTTTCTTCGTCTTCGGAATCCTTCTCCGCCTTCATAACGCTTGAAAATTATCTTCCTTGCAGCGGCAGCACTTGATTAAGAGCAGCCCCAGATCAGGTACTGTAACTCCTCCTATTTGTTATTCTTTAGAAGCTGTCTTTCACCGCCTTCCCTTTTCGGGGACTCCACTGGAAAGCTGGAACAGCACTCTACATCCTGCCGCCTCAACACTGCGGCACAGACCAGCGCCTGTGCACAATAAGGCTGTCCACATCCGAATCATCCCCGAAAACAGTGTGTAGACTGCCTCCCGTTGGTCAGGATCTATTTTAGATTCCATAGGCCTTGACAGCTGAGTGACAGATAGAGAAGAGCAGCTAAGAATATACTGCAAATGCATGCTTCTCCTCTGAGTAATAAACTTAAGGTCTGCGAGGGAAAAATGACTCAAACACATTGTAAAACATGCTTATTATATCAAAGCAACTTGCGTGACATTACAACAATATTGTTAACAGACAAATTTGGTTATTCCCACAAAAAAATATTCTAAACCAGTTTCAGTCTTAGGATCGTCTAAACAGAAGTTATAATGACCTTGATAAACAGAATATAAAATTCTATTTTTGGCAAATAGAATCACACTTTAATTTAAGGAAACACACACACACACAGAAACATGTTCAGATTTTTCTCCATTTTCCTTGTACCCCTCTCAGTCTCGTTCTGCATGCAACCAGGTTTCCGCTTACAACCGCTGCCAGCCTGTCTCCTAACATGTTAAATAAGAAGAGCAGAGCACTGCCAAGACATTAAATAGTCTGCATTATGATGAATACTTTTCAACAAATTTTAAATTTAACTCACTGCTCTTAATTTCCAAGTTTAGCACCCTGCCTGATATAGCAAGTAAATATTTTATCAGTGGAAAATCAAATTATCTGGATTCAGGGATTTTAAAAAACAAGTAAGATGATTAAATATTAAAGGGAGCAAATGTATATTAATCACTGAGCTAGACTGTAAATAAAACTCCACCTGGGGACAAAGTAAACACCCTCTCCACGTTCTCCTCTGTGATGTTTCACCTCCTTGTACCACAACATCCCTTACATTATCAAGGACGGTGACGAGTTTCCACAAGCTCCAGGGATTTTTTTCTGTTCTAGTTCCCCCATTAACACAAGAGTAATTTACACTTCTTCCAAAAAGTCAGATTTGGGAAAACCATTTCATGGGAATGAAAAACAGCCCAACACGACTGTTTACAGGAGGAGGTAAGGGCTATACTACAGATCATGCCACCAGCTAAACTCTGTTATGAATATCATCAAGAAATCCATTTCCTACTATGTAAAATATTAGGGACATATTCTAAGATATATAAGATCACATACCATAATGTATTATTTTTGAAACAACTTTTTTTTTTCCCCAAATCACGTTAGACATCACAATGGATTCTTGGCTGGACCCAGAGACTCTGCCCACTCAATTCCACCCTTCTTCAGGGAAATCTGGGTGGGATAGAACTCAGGTCCTATCCTTTGGTTAACAAAGCAAGCACATTCTTTCTACAAATAGGACAGCAAAGGCAAAGGAAATAAAAAGAAAGGAGGAAATCTGCAAGAAGTAATAAAAGCCATATATGGAGCTGTCTTGTGCTAATAACCAAGGCTCAGGAGACAGGATGTATGGACTCTCCTAAACTGTGGCTATCCTGAACCTCCTCTGTTCCTCAGTCTCCTTTTCCTACTCTCTCTCTCTCCTCCTCAGCTGTTTCCCGAGAGCTCAAGACAAATTCCCACCTCTGCTGCCCCCTGTGCCAATGAGGTTCTTCCCCTACCTTCATTCTAGTTCTTAAACATCACTTCCTCAGAGAACTTCTCAAATACTGTATCGACAGCACTAGCCCCATGCTACCCTTGCCACTCTATATCTTTCTGCCCTGTTTCATCCATCTTCATAATACTTATCAGTATCTGCCAGTATATCGTATGTTTACCCATTTATTAGCCTACTTCCTATTTCTGGTATTTACTTCAAAAATAATCAAAATAACCAGGGGGACAGACTGAATTCAACAGCACATTGAAAGGATTATACACCATGACACCACATACACCAATGCAGGAGACACGGGTTCAATCCCTGGTCTGGGAAAATCCCACATGGCCATGGAGCAACTAACCCTATATGCCACAACTGCTGAGCCCTGCATGCCTGTGCTCCGCAAGAGAAGCCATGACAACGAGCAACCCCTGCACTGCAGCCAGAGAAGAGCCCAAACAGCAGTGAAGGCCCAGCAAAGCCAAAAATAACTAAATCATAACAAAGGAGGAAATCACCTCAACACAATAATAGTTACATATGAAAAGCACACAGGTATCATCATATCCAATGGTGAAACACCTCCTCTAAGATCAGGAACAAAACAAGGATGTTCACTCTTACTACTTTTATTCAACAAAGTATTAGAAGTTCTACCCAGAACAACTAGACCAAAAAAAAAAAAAAGGAAATAAAAGGCATTCAAATTGGAAAGGGAGGAGCAAAATTATATCTGTTTGCAGATGACATAATGTTACATGTTGTTCTTTGTTCTTTAGTTGTTAAGTTGTATGCAACTCTTTTGCAACCCCATTGGACTGTAGACTGCCAGGCTCCTCTGTCCATAGGATTTCCCAGGAAAGAATACTGGAGTGGGTTGCCATTTCCTTCTCCAGGGGATCTTCCTGACCAAAGATCAAACCCATGTCTCCTGTGTTAGCAGGCAGATTCTTTATCACTGAGCCACCTGGGAACCTGATATTATATGCAGAAAATCCTAAAAATTCCACAAGAATAAAAAATTTAGACCTAATCAATGAATTCAGCACAGTTAGAAGTCGCTCAGTCGTGTCCAACTCTTTGCAACCCCATGGACTGTAGCCCACCAGGCTCCTCTGTCCATGGGATTTTCCAGGCATGAATACTGGAGTGGGTTGCCATTTCCTTCTCCAGGGGATCTTCCCAACCCAGGGATCAAACCCGGGTCTCCTGCATTGTAGGCAGACGCTTTACCGTCCAAGCTACCAGGGAAGCCCATACCAGCTGTAAATCCTATACAAAAGCAACGCACAACAATTATGCTTCTACATGCACTAACGAGGAGCAATCCAGAAATGAAACTAAGAAAACAATACCACTTAACAATGGCATCAAAAATAATACAATAATTAGGACTCAATCAATAAAGTGAAAGACTTGTATACCAAAGACTACAAAACGTTGTTGAAAGAAATTAGAGAAGATACAAATAAATGGAAAGACAGAGCATGTTCGACTGGAAGATTTACTATCGTTAATGTCAATACTACTCAAAGCAATTCACAGATTCAATATAATCTCTATCAAAATTCCAAAGGCATTTTTTTTCAGAAATAGAAAAATTCACCTTAAAATTCATATTGACTTTCAAGGGAACCCAAATAGCCAAATAATCTTGAAAAAGAAAAAGTCTGAGGTCTCACCTGTCCTGATTTCAAAATATGTTACAAGGTTACAGTAACCAAAACAGTATAGTATTGTCATGAAAACAGACACACAGATCACTGGGCTTCCCCAGCGGCTCAGACAGTAAAGAACCCACCTGCAATGCAGGAGACCTGGGTTGGACCCCTGGGTTGGGAAGGTCCCCTTGAGGAGGACATGGCAACCCACTCCAGTATTCTTGCCTGCAGAATCCCCATGGACAGAGAAGCCTGGTGGGCTACAGTCCATGGGGTCGCAAAGAGTCAGACATAATTGAGCGACTAAGCACACACACAGCACAGATCAATGAAACAGAATAAAGAACCAGAAATAAACCCTAATATATAAGGTCAAATGATCTTCAACAAGGGTGCTAAGACCAGTTGATGGTGAAAGGACAGTCTCTTCAACAAATTCTGTTGAGAAAACTGGATATCCATGTGCAAAAGAATGAAGATGGACCCTTATCTTATACTATATAGAAAACTTAATTCAAAATGATTAAAGACTAAATTTAAAGACCTAAATTTAACATTCAAATATAAAACTCCTAAAAGAAAATACAGGGAAAAGCTTTATGACTTGGAATTTAACAGTAATGTCTTATATATGACAACAAAAGCACAGGCAACAAAAGCAAAAATGGAACTACATCCAACTTAAAAACTCCTGTACAAAAGACAGAGAATGAGAAAATATTTCCAAATCATGTATCTGATAAACAGTTAATAAGGAGACTATATAAAGAATTGTAACTCAATTATAAAGAAACAAATAACCCAATAAAAAATGGGCCAAGGACTTAAATCAAACTTTCTCCAAAGATGATATATGAATGACCAATAAGCATATAAAAAGATGTTAAACATCATTAAATTAGAAATACAAATCAAATCATAATAACATATCACTTCACACCCATTAGGATGGCTACTATCAAAAAATTAGAAAATGATAAGTGCTGCTAAGGATGTGGAGAAATCTGAACCCTTCCCATAGATGGTGGAAAAATTTGAACCCTTCCCACAGTTGGTGGGAATGAACATGGTGCAACCACTACAGAAAACAAGATGAAGATTCCTCAAAAAATTAAAAATAGAACTACCATACAATCCACTAATCCTTTTTCTGGGTATATATCTGAATGGATTGAAAGTAGAGTCTCAAAGAGGTATCTGCACACCCATGTTCACTGTAGCATTATTCACAATAGCCAAGAGGTGGAAGCAACTCAAATGTCCATTGATAGATGAATTGATAAACAAAATGTGGTATATACATGCAATGGAATAGGAATCAGGCATAAAAAGGAAGGAAATTTTTCACATGTTACACCACAGATGAATCTTAACTTTATGCTAAGTGAAACAAACTCCAGCCCTCCAAAGACAACTACTGTATGATTCCACTTATGAGGTATCCAAAGCAGTCAAATTCAGAGAAACAAAACATAGAATGGATTAGGGGAAAGAGGGAAATGGGGAGTTGCTATTTAATGAATATATTTTAGCATTTCAGATTTATAAGATGAAAATTTTCTGGTGATAATTTGCATAACAGTATGAATATACTTAACACTACTGAAATGTTCACTTAAAAATGGTTAAGATGGTAAATTGTCTGTGCTTTTTACCACAATTAAAAATAAAACAAAAGAAATGCAATCTCACAATATCATTAGCATGCTTTATATTAATTAATAAACTTTTAAAAACAAAATTAAGAGGGTGAAGATACAGATGAAATGAGATTGACCACAGGTCAATAATTATTAAAGCTGAGTTATAGGTTCATCAGGGCTTTGCTATGCTAAACTATTCTCTAAACTTCTGTGTTTCATGCACTTTTGACACTTGGTCCAATAAATTTGGTTGATGCATACATTTCTAAACTATATTACATGCCTCTTACCAAGGCCCTTGATTAAACTGGCAGGAAACACAGTATATCCTTTCCACTCAGTCCTCTCTGGATTAAAATGAAGCCATTTTCATTCACAGCCATATACTTACAAGATAAGTCCTGTGCTACTGAATGAAAGCTTTCTGAAAAGAAGCAATTTTTTTTAAAAAAAAGCATTAAATGTTTACCACATATTATAATAAATATATTTCTGTACTTCAGTACTGTACTATTTCAAAAGAAGCTATTCATTAAACTCAGAATGTACCAAGCCAACACATCTATGGTAAAAATCAAAATACAGTTGTTTCTAGAGAATAAATAAAACATTCTAACACAAAGTATTCTAGGTAGACCTAAAGAGATGATATCTTTAAACACTAAATCACCATAAAGAAAATCACTTAAAAGTTTTGACAGTGATTTCCTCATATTAGCATGAACTGCAAATTCACAACTTTTCAGAAATTAAATGAAATTTTTAAAGTATTTAAGTAATACATCTCTAATGTATAAAATCTATAATACATTTAACTTTACATATAAAAATGGAAATTCCACATGCAGAAAAAAAAATTACTAAAAATTTTGTATACTAACCTCTAATTTCTTCTCTGTTAAAAGGTCTAGTCAAGATTTTTAAATGTAAATGAGTCCAACAGTTGCTTCATTTATTCAATATTTAGGATAAAAGGTCTCTTGAGAAGTACTTTATAGAAGCAAATAAGCAAGTAGACTTTAAAATATATGCAAATTCATATAAAGTATTTATATATTTAAGGGGTAGACTCAACAGATCACAGGTAATATTATTTGAAGACCAGTTTTAGCCTAAAGGCCATTCTAGATGCTTTATCCAAAAGAGAAACATACACAAAACTTTCACAGATTACCACAAAACTTTCATAGAAAACTGCTTAAAACCAAGAAAAGTCATGCTAAATAAAAGTACCTAATTCACAGTTGTTCATCATTTTAGTGTTGCAGACCCTTTCAAGAATCAGATGAAAGGAATGGATGGTCTTTTTAAAAGTATATATAAGCACATAATCAAAATAATTTACATTTATTTTTGGAGGGTCACTGATCTCTCTACAAATATGGAATCCATGAACCCCAAGTCAAAAACCACTAACACAGATAAGGAGAAGCAGCAAAGAGTTCTGTCTTTCATATAATATTTCTAAAATACTGAATAACTGTCAGAAGATGGGATAATTTATTCTGTTCAGTAAAAATTTACCAAGCATTATGTGTACAGGGATATATTTAAATACTTGATTCAGGATTTAAATATACATGATCATTTGGTATGTGCTATGGCACATGTCAGGTGCAGGATATGAAACAGGGAACGAAACACACATGAGACCTGGCCTCAGGCAATTCACAGGAATAAAACCCAGTTATTTTCTTCAATTGCTCTCACAATATGAAAAAGATACATATGTAAACATGCAAATAATCATAATACAATGCTATCTATGTTCTATGCTCAGATGCTCAGTTGTGTCTGACTCTTTGTGACCCCATGGACTGTTGCCCGCCAGGTTCCTTTATGGGATTCTCCCAGCAAGAATACTGGAGTGGGGTGTTCATACACTGCTGTAATATTACATTAATTACATGGAAGGTATAGAAGTACAGCAAAAGAGAGAAAATCAGAAAAAAAAATTTGTAGAAAAAAAAGTAGATAGTTTAGCAAACTATATACTAAAAGATGAGAAGGGAGACAAGATCAGAGGCCAAACTCGGGATCTAACAAGATGGCCGGGCTGCCCCAAAAGATTATCAAGGAAACCCAGCATCTGCTGGCAGAACCAGTTCCTGGCATAAAGAGAACCAGATAAAAGCAATGCCTGTTATTTTCATGTGGTCACTGCTGGCCCACAGGAGTCCCCCTTTGAGGAAAGGACTTTTAAACTTGAACAATTCCTTCCAGAAGAATACCCAATGACAGACCCTAAAGTATGTTTTATAACCAAAATTTATCATCCTAATGTAGACAAGCTGGGAAGAATATGTTTAGATATGGTGAATAAGTGGTCCCCAGCACTGCAGATATGAACAGTTCTGCCATGGATCCTGGCTTTGTTAAGTGCTTCCAAACCAGATAATCCATTAGCAAACAGTATAAGAGCAGCGGAAGGCCAACCAAGCCCAAGCTACTGAAACAGCCAGAGCATGACTAGGCTATACGCCATGAATAATATTTACATTGATCTGAGCATCAAGTCTGCATGACTTCTGTTCTGCCAAGACTTCTTCCTTTTTTGTTTGCATTTAATGGACACAGTCTTAAAAACATTACAGAATAAAAGCCCAGACAGCTTCAGTCCTTTGGTGATTAAATGTACATTAGCAAATCTATGTCTTGCCCTGATTCACTGCTGTAAAGCCTGAGCAGAGGCTTACAAGTACCATCTGGATGTTGCAAAACATTCAAAAGCAGTGACCCCTCTCTGCTTTTATTCATTTCCCCCATCAATGGTTTAAATAGAAAGCACTGTGAATAAAGGTAGTTGTCAGGGTTAGCAGCAGGGGTGCGGGTGTTGTACTTTATTTTTTTGGTGGGGGAGAAAGTAGTTTTAGTTTATTTTATGAGTTCCTTTCTCCAGTCTTATGGTGATCTAACTGCATTGGGTAAAAACAGCTAGCCAGTTTTTTAGAATATGCTCTCCAGCCAAGTCTAACTTTATTTAGACACTGTAGATGGACAAGCTCTATTGTTTGAACCAAAATGGAAACATTAAACAAATATCACAGCCCCTATTAGTAACACTGTGACCCTCCTGTCAAGTGTAGAATTCTCCTTTCAAGAAAAACCTTGTGATCATTTTGTGCGGCTTGTCTGAAAACTTTTGCAAATCTTATGTTTTAGTAAAATATTTTCTAAAAAAATTATTCTAAAAATTATTCTAAAAAATAAAAATTTTTATTCTAAAAAATTCTAAAAATTTTTTATTCTAAAAAATTATTTTATTCTAAATACATATTCTAAAAAAATAAAAAAGATGAGTAGAAAAATCACCAGGTTTGAAATACCACCACAAATTAGGAAATTAAACAAAGCTTGTAGACAAAGCACTTCATCATATTGTAATTAAAAAATCTGTTCACATATGACTGTCATATACACATCTGCAACCGAGGCTTCTCTAAGCTTCAGGCCCACATATTCAAATACCTTTGTGACAATTCGTCTTCAGTGTCTTAAAAGTACCTCCATGTTTCAAACTATAAACATGTTCCTCCTGAAGCTTGATCTTACTCCAACTTTCACTAATATCATCCATCTAGTTGTACAAGACGGAAATATAGAGATGAGTCTTGACACCTGACCCTCCTGTTCCCCTGGCACCAAATCTCAGAGACTTTACCTCCCCATTATTCAAATCCACCTGCTCATCTCCATGTCTACCGACATCACCCTACTTCAAGTTAGCACCATCCTTCACCAGGATTACTGCATTAATGTCCTAAACAGTCTGTCCAGATTCATTCCAGCCCCTTCCCTTGTATTCGCCACACTGTAGCCAAAGTGATTTTCAGAATGAAAACCAAGTCACACCACCAGCACTCCCTTTCAAGCACCCTCTGCCACCTCACTTAATATCTTTCAGTAGTTTCCTACTCTTGGAGGAGAAAAACAAATTCCTTCATGACGTCTTGTTGTTCAGTTGCTTAGTCATGTCCGACTCTTTGCAACCTCACGGACTGTAGCACACCAGGCTATGCTCATGATGTCTACAAATCCCTGAAAAGTGTTATCCCCACTACCTTCTTCAGCCTCCTCATATTGAAATGCTAACTGATTCTCATATTATTTATGCAGAAACTGAGTCACTGGGAGATTATGGGATTTTGTATAAGGCAATTGCAGTTAGCTGCAGAATGATTAGAGAATTCTTTTGTTAGACTTATCCAGTGGTTTCTACTAATTAAGAAATTTCAACTTCTCAAATCATCTGAAAATAAATCTTTGACATAAAAATGCAAGTATCTTTAAAAAAAGTAAGCATCATAAACTTAGATGTCCTTTACATCAAAAAAATAAAAAATAAAAACTTCCATATTTGCAGATACAAACTTTAATGAAGCACCTAATAATATGTCAGGCATGGCACCAGAGATATAGAAGTTAATAAGATAGCCAAAATCTCTCTTTTTTAAACCACTTTATTAAAGTATAATTGACATGTAAAAAGCAATACATATTTAGAGTACATAACTCAATGAGTTTAAGGCTTCCACGGTACCCTACAATTATCACCATTCTCGTTACTAAACCCAAGACAAGCCCTGCCACAACCGAACAGCAGAAAGCAAAGCTCATGAAGCATAAACATTCCTTGAAGATTAGGCTGCACAATTAAGAACTGTTCTACAGTTCACTGGATTGATGATGGCTAGAAATATTTCCCCCATTCCATTTAGTCCAAAGGTTATTTACTCTTCTTTCTTATATAACAGCAAGTTAGAGCTTACATAACAAAAAAAGAAAAAAAAAAGAATGTTAAAATAAAACAGGAAAACAAAAGCTGTGCATCCAGTATCTTTCTCCTACATTCCAGACTCTCTTCCCTTTCTGATTTTTCCTTTTCCTTATTTAATTAGGCCCCATTTTATCTACTCAAGTCTTCCACTATATGATCTGAAAGTACTATTTAGTCAGGACTCAATGGAACAATTAGAGGAAGGGAAAAATTTATCCTGTCAACCATTTTTCTGACCAAGACATTAACAGGCTAAATCCTGCTTTACTGAATTTCTCTACATAAAAATGTCAAGAAAAAACAACAATTATTGTTGTTATTACTTAAATAAAAAATCTAATATCTTAAATACTGAAGGTGCTATAAAATTTTAAAAATAAATATAATAACTTTAAACAAACTACAGTCTAAAAGACTCAGCACTGCCTTGATAAGATTTCCTCACCACTCCGTTTCATTCTATTCTAGTCTTAGTCTGTCGTATAAATACCAGACTGTCTACCACTAACTATTGCAGGTATTTGCTTCTTTATTAGAGCTGTCTAGGGGCCCAAAAGAGGTTGTTTAAAATAGATAGGAAATTGCCTCTCCAATTTTAATAAGTATCATTTATTTAATAATATTACGTATTTCACCCTTCCTGTTTTATTTTAACATTCTTCTGGCAACAGAAGAAGCATCAAATTCTAAAGTAAATATATACATAGATCTTGAACACAACAAATGATAAATATGTATCATACAAGAATAGAGCTCTTAGGCTGGATATATAAGATCTTATTTAAGATCCCTTTTAAAATGCTAGGCAATTGGTTATTTGGGAGAAAATTTTAGAGAAAAGTGTATTCAAATTAGAGTTCTATAAACATCTAAGTGTCATGAGTGAATTTTTTTCAGTATAAAGGTAAAAACCAAGAAGGGTCTATTATGCCTCCTACCCTACCTTACACACACCAATGAACACAGTAATACCTCTGATGAGTTTTAACAAACATTTCTGCTAATGTCTGAAAACAGGACAGATTTAGGAAACAGTCTATGTTTATTCTTGACAAAGTAAAAAGCAAAACAGATACACTTATAAAAGAGCCTCTGATGACTACCGTGAAAAATAAGAGATATTTTTGTTTCTTTGGTTTTCTATTTATTCTTGGCTTTGCAGAGAAACAGCTAAATAAAAATATGTTTGCTAGAACTAAAAAGACCCTTTGAGAATTAAACTGATAATAAATCTTACCCTACTAGCTGGTATTTTTAAAATTGAAAGTTGGAAATACAAAGATATGTACAGACAGAGGGTCATAAGAAAATACATGTTTTTACAAACACATTAGAAGTTAACTGCTTTTCTTTTTAATTATGAAAAGGATAATAGTTCTACACATATGCCTAACTCTTCCTGCATGGTTATTTTACAGAGGATTTGCTCCCAATGAGTCTTAATATGTTTCTCCTCATTAAAAATACATGACCAAATTAATAATGAAGAAGAATGAATACTCTCATGATATTTAAGTATACAATAATAAAACACAGCATTTAAAATAAAGATTCAATTTCAAAATTCTTTAAGAACTACTTCTAAGTGCTTTATATACATAATTGTTACACTACAAGAAAAACTCTCTAAGTCACATTGTTATTTCTACTTTCCAAACAGGGCATTAAAGAAACTAAGCAACTGATGGTGTTAGATTGGGCAGCTACTATTAATTCCCTCCTCTCCTGTAAACCCATCCTTTGCAATATGACTTTGCCATGATTCTCATCAAAAGATGGCATTTATTTTCTCATCCCTTAAATCTGGGCTGGACTTGACAAGTTGAACTGTGGCAGAAGTGATCTTGTAGAACATTGAATCGAAGTCTCAAGAGACCCTGCAGCTTCCCCTCTGGGGCTGCTGCTGACACAGGGTAAGCAAGCTAGCCTCCTAGAGCATGAGAGATCTTATGAGAGAAAGAGCCCAACCACCCAGTCATGCAATCTAGCAAAAACTGCCAGACACATTAGCATGGCCAACTTAGACCACCCAGCCTTAGAGGCACTACCAGATGACTTGGCAGCCTCATCTGCCAAGATTACTCATAGTAATCCCAGACAAGACCAGTGGAACAACCAAGCAGCAGAACCCAGCCCAAACTGCTGACCTACGGAGTCAGCAGCAAGTAAAATAGCTGTTGTTTTAAACCACTACATTTAAACCGAGGACTGTCTGAATCCAGGGCCTGGACTCTCTCTACTAACCAAAGCTGCAATTTATTACTTGGTTGGGAAACAAATGCATCTTGTAGTCTGATTCAGTTTTACAGATAAAAGAGCAAATTAAAAAACAGATTACTTTTTTTTTTAATCCATTATCTAAAAAAGGGGGGTGAGCTGGACATAGAAATACACCTTTTTACCATCTTAAAAGAAGGAAAATAGATACAAACAATGAATTCTGCAATTGTAATAATATGAAGCTGACAAAATTTTGTACAAAAAATACTTTCTATTCATTCCCAAAGATAGACAAGTATTCATTTAAAAACTAACAGCATTCATATATATTTTGTCCATAAAAACTGAATTCAGCAACTGATCTAAGAGCAAATTTGAATGTCTATGCAATCAAAAGTTAAGAAATTACTAAATTTTATGAAACTAGTTAAATCTGTGGCTTTCAAAAACAAAACATTGCTACTGTAATGTTTAATAAGTATACATTCATACTTGAATGGAAATATTGAGCTAGGAATGAACTATAACAAAGCAAGAACCACAAGCAGCATTTCTATGTATTCTTTAAGCATTGGCAAGCACTTGCTATAAAGGGTTAGATGGTATTTAAGGATTTGCAAGCCATGCAGTCTCTGTTTTAACTATTCAACTCTGTCACAGTAGAATGAAAACAGCCACAGACAATATACAAAAAATAAGCACTGCTGTGTTACAATAAAACTTTATTTATAAAAAACAAGCAGTGGGCCACAGTTGCCAACCTCTGTTTTAGATGCTCAAACATCCTCAGTTTATTAGTTGTCATCAAACTAATTTGTTTGCTGCCTTATTATGAGATTTATTAGAAAGTACCTTCTGTATTCATATTCCACTCTCTTCAAAACAGCACTATATGTGTGTGTGTGTGTATATATATATATATACACATACATATATATATGTGGGTAAATTTTATAGGGCAACTTGGCTCAGCTATGATGTCCAGTTGTTTGGTCACACATGAGTCTAGATGTTGCTATGAAGGTATTTTGTAGATGTAATTAACATCTGAAATCAGCTGACCTGAGGTAAAGGAGATAACCCTTGATAATGTAGGGTAGGACCTCATCCAATCACTTGAAAACCTAAAAAGCAAGATCAGAAAACTTCGAGAGAATAAGCAATCCTGCTTCATGGCTATAGCACAGAAATCCTGCCTGAGTTCCCAGCCTGCTGGCCTGCCTTACAAATCAGATTTTTCAGTCCCATATTCATGTAGGCTAACTCCTTAAAGTAAATAAGTATCTCTCTCTTAGATACAGATATCTTTGAGATATAGATACCTAGATATCTTCTATTCTGTTTCTCTGGAGAACCCTACCTGATACAATAATAGGGTTTTCCTAGTGGCTCAGCCTATGGGGTCGCAGAGTTGGACACGACTGAAGCGACTTAGCAGCAGCAGCAGTGGCAAAGAATCCACCTGCAATGCAGGAGACCCAGGTTTGATTCCTGGGTCAGGAAGATGCCCTGGAGAAGGGAATTGCTACCCACTCCAACATTCTTGCCTGGAGAATCCTATGGACAGAGGATCCTGGCAGGCTACAGTCCATGGGTTGCAGAGTTGAACATGACTGAGCAGCTAACACTTCACTTTTACATACTCCCACTGTATATGCCAATCACAATTCCAGTCTTTTCACCAAGTTGCCTAATATTTTACACCTAACATTTTTGTTTACCACTACATTATGTGGTTTGCCCTTACAGCTTCCTTGCTTCAGCCCCCTGGCCTCCATGCCTACATAATTTTATTTTTGGTGGTACTGGTATTAAAGGTAGCACCCCACTTCTGGTTCCAGTTCCTGCAGTGTTCATTTTGTTGTAATAATTAGCTCCGAATTTCAGTGGTTTCTCAGAATAACAAACTTGTATGTCCTATTAACATTATGTTGCAGACTGTGGGTCAGCTCTGTAGAAATAGCCTGTGATGCCCCTCCAGAACCAAGGCTGAAGGAACACCCCTTATAGGAAACATGGCAGTCTCTTGATAAAGTATTGAAACAAGAAGGCTGGCCCAAATTTGGCCACAGCACATGACAAGCTGCTCCTGCTGCTGCTAAGTCGCTTCAGTCGTGTCCGACTCTGTGCAACCCCATAGACGGCAGCCCACCAGGCTCCCCTGTCCCTGGGATTCTCCAGGCAAGAACACTGGAGTGGGTTGCCAGTTCCTTCTTCAATGCATGAAAGTGAAAAGTGAAAAGTGAAAGTGAAGTTGCTCTGTCGTGTCTGACTCTTAGTGACCCCATGGACTGCAGCCTACCAGGCTCCTCCATCCATGGGATTTTCCAGGCAAGAGTACTGGAGTGGGTGCCATTGCCTTCTCCTGCATATGACATGAGCAGTCCCCAAATCAATAACCATGGGAGGTAGAGTCTTTGTGAGGTATGCAAAAGTCATACATGTGGGGACACACACACACACACACACACACACACACATATGATCATCTTTGAGGAAGTAGGGGATTGGATAATCTCAAATAATAATACTGTCTACCACAACTTCCTTCCATAGTTTTGGATAATGTACGAAAAATTAGAGTATCCTTTTTAAAATTTAAGGTCATTATTACCTTAATGTTGTTGTTTAGTTGCTAAGTTGTGTCTGACTCTTCTGCGACCCCATGAACTAATGAGAGCCACCAAGTGGGAGAGGAGCATCTAAAGTTACATGACTGATCCCTGAGGCTGTGAGGTCTGAGCTAGTTCTGGGTAGTGCCTACACTGAGTTATATTATAGGACACCCAGCTGGCACCCACAGAGAACTGCTTGGTGTGGAAAAAACCCACACATACTTGGGAATACAAAACTATTCAGTGAGTTGTGAGTAAAGGAAACAAATGTTTTCCTTTCACCCAGTAAACTCTTTCAGTGGAACAAAGTGGCTTGGAGGGTAACTCCCCACAGGAAGAGACGAAGGATGTGGTGCCACAGAAGCCTGATAAGCTCAAGATAATTGTACTGATGTCTAGAGAAAAATGCATTTCTCAAAGAATTGAGGATGTAGTTCATAGCACATGGATCTGACTGAAATCAAATATATAAAAAGACAAAAGACAACTTCCAAAACAATCCCCAGCCTGAGGTAAGGGTCTATTACTCTTCTAGATCATCTTGGGTCCCCGAGTTTCTCTAAGTGAGAGGCAGGCCAGGAAAGTTGCTCAACACTTACCTCATTCCCCAGCTGAGAAGGGTATACCCTCCAATACTGTTCCAATATGGATGAGTATGATATATTAAAGGAAACACTTCACAGAAGGCATAGCCAAAGGCCACGGAAAATGATGAACGAGGGAGCCTCACACAGGAGCACAACCAGGGCCTAGTCAAGGAGCATCCCCTAGTGCAAAGAAAAGGAGGCCTTGCTATATTTACCCAAGAATATTCTTATAATTGGGGCTTCCAGGTGGTGCAGTGGTAAAGAGGCCACCTGCCAGTGCAGGAGGCACAAGAGATGTGGGTTCAACCCCTGGGTCAGGAAGATGCCCGAGAGAAGGAAATGGCAACCCACCCCAGTATTCTTTCTGGGAAATCCCATGGACAGACAAGCCTGGCGGGCTATAGCCCACGGTGTCTCAAAGAGTCAGTCTCTCTCTCTCTCTCTCTCTCTCTCTCTCTCTCACACACACAATTGCCAGCATCCAGTACCCTGGCAATTGTAAGAATGTGTTGCTCTGGCTTCCTGGTACCTCAATTGGTGAAGAATCTGCCTGCAATGCAGGAAGCCCCAGATTGAGTCCTGGGTCGGGAAGATCCCTGGAGAAGGGATAGGCTGCCCGCTCCAGTATTCCTGGGCTTCCCTGGTGGCTCAGACAGTAAAGAATCCACCTGCAATGCAGGAGACCTGGGTTGGATCCCTGGGTTGGGAAGATCCCCTGGAGGAGGGCATGGCAACCCACTCCAGCATCCTTGTCTGGAGAATCCCCAGGGACAGAGGAGCCGGGCAGGTCGCAGTCCATGGGGTCGCAGAGAGTCGGCCACGACTGAGCGACTGAGCACAGCACAGTGACTGCTGTATGCCTCCTTTCTTCCCCTTTCTTAACAAACGGGTTTACTGTGGACAGCCTATCCCCGCTCCATCACTGTACGCGGGGGAGACAGAGGGTGCAAGATGACTTGTCTCTGGGTCAAGAAAGTCTACATACAGAAATGATGTAGAAATTTTACTGTGCTTCAAGACTTCAACATGATTGGAAGAAATTCATGAGCTATTTTTCTTGAGGAAAGGATAAATAAATCTAGTACACAGAAAGGAAGGAAGTTAAGAGGCGAGATTGTGGCAGATTATATTGCTGTTCACTCTTTACCACACCCATCCTTGGAAGAGGCTCTATATCCCTGCCCATTAATTCATAACTTGCCTACACCCTCCAGCGGGAACAGTATTTGTCTGTGCCTCTGACTTTGAACCTAATCAGGCGACACGTTTTGGCCATCATGAGGCACTCCACACCTGAACTGAAGCTCTAAGGGTTATCACAAGTTTCAGTCAGCCCTCTGAGCTCCCAATACCATGCGAATGGCAGGTCCACACAGAGGCTGCTCCTTCAGTCTGGGTCTTGAGACTGAAAACATGTGGAGCAGCGCCACTCTGCACAAAGTCTTTGTGTAAGGTAATGTGATTATAAGCCACCGAAATCTGGGAGTTATCTATTTCTATAGCCAAGTTGATTAACACAGAAATCAAATGAAGCAAAAGGTAAAAGGTGGAGGGATTCTGTGATGTGTAGCTATTACTTTAGTAGCTGAATATAGGGCAGGATACCTATGATTATAGGCTAGCACAGTTAGTGAAAGATCTATATTTCTCTAGCAGCTGGGGGTATGAGTAAATATAGATTCCATGATGGATAAATCAGCTCAGTTCAGTTGTTGGAAGTGAGGTTGCAGCAAAAATAAAACTAAGGTTGCAAACCTTAGTTTGTTAATAATAAGTTAATATTTATTATTAATAATAAGCACTTCACATTCCCTTCACATAATCCTCAACTCGAGCAAAAAGACTTTTATTACCATTTTCATTTTATAAAGAGAAAGAAAATTAGAGACATTCAGTAACTTGCCAACATTAAACAGCTACCAAATGACAGAGTAAAAATTCAAATTCAAGACTCTCTAATTCTAAATTTCAATGCTTTTGTATACCATGCTGTCAAAAAAAGGGCAAAGATTATCAAGTCATCAATCCATAGAAGAGTTATTTTGGTTTTATACTTTTTACATTTCTACAAAACAGATTTAAGAGAAAGCTGATGTCATGAGCTCAGTTCTAAATCCGAATCATATTAAACATATTATTCATAATGAATTTTTTCTTTTATACTCTAAGATGTCCCTATTAATATGACAATCAAGAATCTAAAATAATACATCTTTTATTTCTACTGAATATATTTTCTTAACTGTAGATTATAATAATTCAAAATTTTGAAGATTCAGGTCAAGTAATGGCCTAAACTTACCTAGTTAATATGAAAGAGATTTCCCAAGCAAATCAATAATGCAAGAAAACAACTGGCGATGCATTTTATTTTTTTTTTTGGGCGATGCATTTTAGATTAGAAGAACATTTTAAACACTTTATGAACCATTTAATAGCCCTTATCTCACCCATATAAACAAAAACCGACAGCCATTTTATCATATAACACACATTCAGGGTAGACAAATTATACAAGACTAATATAAATTCATAAAAAGCAGAAAAGACAACCTAGCGAACCACAATTAAAGAGATAATAACAACTTTACATTTTGTTACACATCCTTCCTCATTTTCTATACATAGATACACAATTACTTTTAAATCAAAATACACATATTTCATTTACATAGTTATTTTTAACATGAGTTGAACAGAATTGCTTATAAATGTATATTCCTAACCTGGAGAATTTCACTGTATTCAAATATCAGTCTTTCTGGCTCCCTCTGCTGGACACTAAGAGAAGCTTTTTATTATTATTCATTTTGTTTAAAAACTCAGTCTCAGAGAAGCACTCATTTATCATTATTAAATACATCTTTGAGAACTTGTTTGAATGTATCATTTGGCCAGAAAGAGTACAACGGTCTATTATTGAGGGTGCTCCTATTAGCCAACAGGGATTTAGCATCAAAAAATCCTGGACTGAGTTCCCAGCAAGTTCCCAGCTTGATAACTTATTTGCTAATGACCGTGATCAAATGATTTATCCCTTCAGAGTTTCAGTATCCTCATCTGTAAAATGAAGCTAATATCATTTAGCATGTATAATCACACAATTAGTTATAAAAATTCAAATTAATAGACTAAATGCAAGCTAAATGGCTGTTAAGTATTACTGCTATTACTATCACTACCACCACCAAGGAGTTAAGTTGGGATTAGACAGCATACCCTCTAAAGAATTATTAATACTATACAGTTATCAAATTCAAATAGATTAACTTTTAAAATGTAAACTTACTGTACTTACTCTCTGCTTCTTCCTATTGCTCTCTGCTACTTCCTATTGCTCTCAAGATCAAATTCCTTAAAATGACCTCTAAGATTTTTCATGGTCTGGCCCTACTAACCTCTGAAGTGTAATCTTGAACCTGGATACTCTCCCTTCAGTCCTCCAATCTCTTTTCATAGTGAAGTTCTTCAAAAGTACCAGGTTCCTTCACAGATTACCTAATTACAGCATTTCCTTCCTCAATGCTGCTTAACAATAACTCATTTTTTTAGATCTCAGTTCAGCTTTTGCAGAGACACTTGCTCTGCCTTCCCACACCAAGTCAGACCTTCCCTATTATGTATTATCTCTATTACGTATTATCACACAGAGCTGTCACTGTACATTTAAATGTGTTAGCCCTGTAATACTGCCTCCTGACCCACCCTTGTCTGTCTACAAGCTCCTCAAGATCAGGGAGTAGTATTCTGTATCCTCACAACCTCTTGGCTGCATAGAGTAGGCACTTAAGTATCTGTTGAGTGACTGAATAAACTTCATTAATAAATACTGAAATCAAAGAATTCTTTCTCAGCCTGACTACTTCACACAGAAAGGTGGCCACGTAATGTAAAACAACATTATGGATATTTTCCTTTAACTTCTCAGGCCAGCTGCTCACAAAGCCTGTTCATGAAGTTAGACAATAATACACAGAAATATCTTTAACTAAGTTGCACACTTAAAAGAGAAGAATTTTTAAGAACACAGAAACCTAAATATATGATAATCCTTTAACACGATTTAATTTTTTAAATTAATGTCTGTAAAATGTCTTTAATGTCTTTAAAATGGCTTGCTTTTGTAACAAATATTCAATTGAAAATTTGTCTAAAATTGATGTTTTACACGGTACTAAGAGGTTTGCTTTTCAAGGGAATTTATGGTTAGCGAATTAGTTGAGCTAGCAATAACCAGCTAAAAGCTGTGCTTCATGGTTTCTTCCAGAAGTATGTATACTGCACTATTTTAAACCAACACCTACCTCCGATTGCCTTAAAGAGTGTGACCTTTCTATAGACTTAGCTCCTTCCTTATATAGTAAGCATTCCCGAGTATCTAAGTTTTGCCCCAAATGACTTTCCCTCAACGAGGAAAGCCCCAACCAAACAAAGCAATGTTTGCAACATACCTCCTAGACTCAAATTTTATTTGATAGGATATTTGATAAATTCATTTGACAGATGTGTTGGATATATTTTTCTCTTTACTAATGATTTTAGCAGATCCTATGACTCCAAAATAGGCTTACCTGGTGGTTTAATCCCTGGGTTGGGAAGATCCCCTGGAGAAGGGAACAGCTACCCACTCCAGTATTCTGGCCTGGAGAATTCCATGGACTCTATAGTCCATGGGGTAGCAAAGAGTTGGACACGACTGAGCAACTTTCACTTTCACTTTTCACTTTTATGACTCTAAAGCTGCATTATGACATATAGAGAATTGAAAATTAATTTCTTCCCTTGTTATGTTAGGGAAAATTAAAATTTTAAAATAAGCTCAAATATACATAATAGACTCAAGCTGTTGGGGGATCATCCAGTTCAGGAATGGTAAATACTTAGCATTATATGTGGCCACTCCCATGGCAAATATAGATAAATCAATCTTGGCACTCTTTCCTTTTGATGAAGGATGTCCACAGACCTCCCTGAGAATAAAGCAGTAGTCAAAAATGGGAGAAAAACATGTGATTTTAACTGTTACAGGGAACATTTGCTGCTGATGGTTGTGACAGGAGATAGCCAACAAATTCTGGTAAATCTCCCTCCTCCACATTTGAAAAGGAAATCCTTCAACTTTCTTGATGGACTTTAAGCCGTGAGGAGGATCTCTGGTGATAGATCTCTTAATGCACCACAGTCTCCACAGAGGTGGACGGGCTGTGATCAGGTTCAAGCTTCCATTTCCTAGGTTGTCATTTAACCAAAAAATAGAAATCGAGAGTGACAGGCACAACTAAAGTACCTGTGAACAAACTGGAATGAAAGCAGAGGTGTATTAAGAGGGAAAGTTTTCAGAAATTCAGGTACTGACCTTGCAGGAACAATCCAAGGAAGATGATGGGACACCAAATCATCAAAACACAATGATGGCTTTAAATATTGGAATGGTATGACTCATTCCCACTCTTCTGATGCTACCTTCACCAAGCAAACTTCTGATAAACTTGCTTCCCTATAGGGAAAAACTGGATGAAGTATCCAGCCCACTAGTCAGCTACTTACTTCTTATAATACAATAAGGTCACATTTAATACTTCAGTGAACTTTCAGTGTAACTCAGCATCTTCGAATCCAATCAAGATTGAGTTTCTGCTCAAACAAGCCTAATGTGAATTTATTAAGGTGACAAAAAGGCTTCACCTGACAACAGGAAACTGGGTCTCCCTTAACAAAACTTTTAATTCAAACTTTTACAAGACATGTAATATATGAGCAACACAGAGGGAATTTGTAAAAACTGTAAACAGCACTGATTTTCTCATTAGCTTAGAAGCATCCTCTTTGCTGCTCTTTTAAAAGTAAAACTAAATCTCTCCAAAATTCAGGTTTTAAAAGTACATACCTACTAGTCTCTCCAATTCTTGTTTCACTTGGCTTTAATTTTCATCTGAAGTAGAAATAAGATCATAGAGCTCAGTACACTGAAAAGGCATGCAAACATTAATCTAGGTTGTAAGATCACAATTTTAAGGAATAAACATTCAGAAAAATAATGGAAGGAAATAGCAAAACAGTTAACAGTTATGGAATGTGGGATTAGAGAAGACCTGAATTCTTTATATTCTCTGTATTTTCTACAATGAATATTGTTCTATTCAAGCTTCTTTACTTGCAAGAAAAAACATCCATTCACAGTTGCCTTAAGAAAAACTGAATTTATCATAAAGCTATATAAACAAAGAGCTGCAAGAGAAATCTCACAGAAAATGACAGCTGAGCTGAGCTCTACAAGTCTGGAGCTGAGGTGGCCCCGGCATCAATTCTGCTCCAGGAACCTCAAGAAGAGGACTGAGTGGAGCTGCCCACCAAAGCTCTGCCACATACATTGCTCTATTCTAGTCCATGCACGTCTTCCACTCAGCCAGCCATGGACATGCTTTCTTTGCTTCCACCTTAAACTCCATATTTCCTTCATTTTAAGCAGAAGGCTATGTGTTAAGGTATAAGAAGGTTGGGAAAATAAGCAGCTTTTGCTTATGGACTGAACTGTACTTTTTAAGATTATGTACTGAATACACACACATGGTTTTTAGAAAGAGCCAACAGTACAACTTTCTTGGTGGCTCAGGGGTAAAGAATCCACCTGCTAACGCAGGAGACAGAAGTTCAACCCCTGGGTCGGGAAGATCCCCCTGGAGAAGGAAATAGCAACCCACTCCAGGATTCTTGCCTGGGAAATCCCATGGACAGAGCAGCCTGACAAGCTAGAGTCCATGGGGTGGCAAGAGCCGGACACAACTTAGTTACTAAACAACAAGACAGTATAGAAAAAGGAATATAAAAAGGAAAAGTCTCCCTCATCTTCCCTGATATTTGGAGGTAGGGAAGAATAATCTATAAAAGCAAAGTTAATATTTATGTTTCTAAAAATTGTAAAAATATTATTTAAGAAAGCACAATATCCTTAGTTTCTCATTTTATTACATAAACAATGATTATACAACAATTAAAAAATACACATAATCAAAACAGATTACTTTGAAATTATTTGATATTGCATCACATATAAATAATATGAAGCACTATAAAACTGGTTCCATTTTAAATAGATATTTTTTCTGAACTTTACTGTCCACAGAGCAGATTAATTTATATTGGCAACCTATTTATAAATTATGTGAAATATTTCATCATGGGAGAAATATCTTCTTTCCTAATATGCTTTCCCATCTGTCTTGCTCAGATTAAATTGATTAAAATGAAAATAACTGAGAAAATGTTCTCAAAAGCTAAAAACTCCAAATATACATAAGGTAGAGACATTTAAGTTTTAATTACTAAATACCCTCAAACTGTTCTAGAACTTCTGCTTGATGTGGACAGCAATCTCGGACGGTGGTTTTCATATCTTTTTAATTTCAGAAAATTTTTTCAAAGAAGTCCTGAAGTGAATAAAGAAGAGGAGTTTCTCTTTGAAAACAGGGTCCCTTTTTTCAAAGGGACTGTATTCTTTCCTTTGTCCTCTACCACCTAAGACACTCCACAGAGCAGCTCAGGCCTGCAGGCTGAGCTGGAGCAGGGAAGCCACCAGCATCAAAATGACCTGGTACATGAGTTTATTCAACACACAGAGTGATACCAACTCTAACGCATCTCTTAAAGTGTGGTGCAGAGTATCTTTGAGAACCCCATATTCCTGTACTCCTTAAATACAGGAAACTACTTTTAAGAGTTTAATGAAGAATTTAGTTTATATTTTTCCAATTAAAAAAAAAGTCTCCACTAACTAAACTAGGATTATACTAACAGGCTATCCTCCAACTTGCTTTTTTCACAGAATAAATATATCTTGGATATCTTGACGTGTCACATATATGTAAATATGATGATGTTTCATAATCTAAATGATAATCTCTAAGGATTACAATTTTCTATAATCAGAGAAAACAAAGTTTTTAAAAAGGAATGAATAACAAATGTTTCCACTGCTATTTTTGTTATTTTGAGTACTTTGAATTGATTTTAGAATTTAATGTTGGGGATTATAATATTAATATTGTACTGGAAGGTACCTTTATGGGAAACATTCCTGGTTTGGGGTTTGGAAGTTCACTGAAAGTGAAAGTGTCACTCAGTCATGTCGGACTCTGCGACACCGTGGACTGTAGCCTGTCAGCGTCCTCTGTCCATGGGATTCTCTAGGCAAGAACACTGAGGTAAGCAGCCAATCCCTTCTCCAAGAGATCTTCCCAACCCAGGGATCGAATTCAGGTCTCGTGCACTGCGGGCAGATTCTTTACCATCTGAGCCACCGTGGAAGCCCTGGCAGACTTCTAAATTGGTTAATTAGTTAAATTATAGTCTTCATGTTTTGAAAATATTTAATAACTCTTACAAGCAATTTTGAATTTTTCACATATCTTACATCAGTCAAGTAACTGCATATGAAGAATAATTTGAATTTAGCATGAATAAGTAGTTTTCAAATTAGTATGATTTAAGTATTACTTTATAATTAAATTATAGCAAACTATTCTAACAACTGTATCTCACTATACAATTGGAATTGAGGTACTTTGTATTGATTTTAATAAAATGATGGCATATTCAATAGATTTCAAATAGTACTCTGTACTTGAGAAATTATGGAGCTTAAAGTTCAGTATCTTTATTCTCTCCTTAACAAAGGATTGTAGTTACTTGTATTGCAGTGATTACTCTAATTGGAGTTAATAAATGTTTATGTTTATAACCTCTTGGTTGACAGTGACAGAGCTCATGACTTTGCTAATGGCAGGGCTAGGCACTGCGTGTAATAAGGATCCTTTCAGGCATTGTGAGAGGAATAAGGGTGGCTCGTGTTCATCGCCATATTTTTCTGAATTTCAAGGATGTTTTATGATAAGGAGATCTGAGATCTAGCACAGTTGCGGTGCTTTAAAATCATTACTGTTCAAAGCTGGGAAACAAATCTGAATAGATGGCTATCAGGGCTCAGGGTGCGAGACTGTCTGAGAAGACTGTCTATCCCTTTAGAGTGTAGCAGGACCCTTTTGGGGGACCACTTCCATACTGTGGAACAAATCAAGAAAAGCAAGCTATTTCATTCAAAGTCTTATATAAAATATACACATTAAAGAGAAAAAAACCTGTATGCTCTTGAGGTAAAAATCTTAAACTTTGTTACATTTTTCCTAATAAGCTTTATTCAGTTTTAAATTTGCACAGCATTTTTTCCCATATTCAAAAACACTTGCTAAATCTACTTACTTGTATGTATTTATACAATATAATTATTTTGTTAAATATGAGACGGTTCAATTCTTTTTAAGAATATCTTTTGTACTTCAATCACAGCCTTTTCCTTAAAAATGAAAGAATTTCTTTTAAAAAGAACAAGTTCAGCGGTTATAGTACTTAAATACAAACCAAGCCAAACTGAGAGGTTCACTCTTACAATAAAAAATTTGCTTAGACTTTTCCAAAAATATAGATATAACACAGCCTCACATATTTTATAATTTATTATTCCATTCTCACCTTTCTCCTTGTGTTTGGAGGAGAGATGAGCTTTTAAATAAACCCATGAGTTTATTATTTTAAAAGGCCAATTTTTAAACATTTCATTCTTTCTTAAGTGAGAGTATATGGAAAATACAGAAAAAGTTTTAAACAGCCTACGATAAAATTGATTTATATTAATTAATGGCAATAAGAAGAACTGGCACAGTGGTAAAGAATCCACCTGCCAATGCAATTTCAATCCCTGGGTCAGGAAGGTCCTGTGGAGGAGGAAATGGCAACCTACTCCAATATTCTTGCCTGGAAAATCCCACAGACAAGAAAAGCCTGATGGGCTACAGTCCATGGGGTCACAAAGGGTCGGACACAGCTAAGCCCCTGAACACATGCACACATCATGGTTTTGCTTGGGAGTTCTGTGTTTTTTTAGTTTCTGCATCACTGTGGACTATTACGGTAATCTATGAATTGGCCTCCCCACTCTATCTGTGCCCCTTGACTACTTGTAAGCTACAGTTTACAGTCTACACAGTAGTCAGAATACTTTTTAAAACCTAAGTCAGATCATATCACTCCTTTGCTTAAAATCCTCTAGTAGTTAGTATTCTTAAATATTTAACCTGAAAGTAATATTAGGAAGAAATCAAGAAAAGTCAAACTGTGGGATGTTTTGTAAAAAGCAAACAAACAAACAAGAATTGGCCTACTGGACTTTTTAGATTGGGATCCAAATACAATCCAAAATCCTTACCCATACATGATCTGTACCTGCAAGAGATCACTGACAAAATTTCCTTCCACTTTCTCCCCTTTGCTCACCTCACTTCAATTTTAATGGTCTCCCTGTTTTCAAATCACGAAGAAAACAAATATAATTGCATCTCAAGGCTTTTTAACAAGACATCTGCCTAGAATTATTAATAATTAGAAGAAAAAGCAGATACATTCATTCCCTTCAAAAAGCTTACTATATCATAATTTATCAGTTTTCCACTGCTGCAAAACCAGACACAGAGACTTAAAATAGCTACCATGTAGTAATACTATTGCTCATGAGTCTACATGTCAGCGGGGCAGTTCTGCTGTGCTGGGTGAGGCTGGGTAATCACGGCGATGCATGTGTCTACCGTCAAATAGCCCGGCTGGCTGGACTGGGATGGCCTCTTTCCCGTGTCTGGTGATTGGTGAGATGCCTCCTGGGACAATAGGAGCAACTAGTAACTAGCAGTCTAGCCAGACAAGTGTGGGCTTGATCACAAGAGAAAATAGAAGCATGAAAGGCCTTGTGAGACCTAGGCTCAACATCATTTCCAACATTTCCTACTGTCCAAAGCAAGCTGCTTGTACAACCTATATACAAGAAGCAGGGAAACAGGCAAAGTCACATTGCAAAGACTATGGGTACAGTGAAGGGTAAAGAATAGAACCATTTTGTAAGTGTCTACCACACATCACGGATGACAAAAACGTGATTTCAAAACGCTGGTTCATCTAAGATGTGTGGGTGAGGAGAATAAAATATACAAAGGATGATATAAACTATATTTTGCTATAAATCCTATAAAGCATGCTTTCTCAGCCAAAGGGTGTGTCCTATGCACTCTGGGATGCTTAGCAGGATGGCTCCCTGGCATCTACCCGCTACACACCAGTAGTACACTCCCATGTTGCAATAACCAAAAGTGTCTCTAGATATTGCCAAATATCTCCTAGGGAACAGAAACCACTCACAGCTGCGAAACGCTGCTAAAAAGGAATGAAATAAAGTAAGGACAACTTGGTCTTATTACTGCCAGTATAACCTAATTTTACTTTAAAAGGCCATTCAAATGAGTCTAAAAGGCAAACTTTATTTACAAATATGTAAGATGTATACCAAATTCTTAACAGTTTACATATTAAAAATTCAAAACTTCACTGATAATACTTAAGATTCCTGCCAATTTAACCAAAAACCAACCATATTTTGGCAATCAATATGAAAGAATTTAATTATCAGAAGTTCAACTAAACTAATAGTGCTACCTCTAGGATTTGGTATGTGGTGCATAAATAAATCCCAGATTGGTTTATTATTTATATTTTATAACAAATGAATACCAAGAAACGATGGTGTTTCTCTCCCAATCTCCAAAGGTAAAATTCTGTCTCAAAACTGCAGTTCATGTCCAATCCTCTCTCCCCATTTCAAGGAAACGGCAATATACATCCCACTTCCACCCCTCACTCTTAACAGCAACTACAAACATGAGACACACCATGAAAACCTCCGTCATAAATTACAGGAGAACAAAGTCTCAATAAAAAAAGGAAGAGAATAACAAATTAGAACATTCCTGGGCACACTGGAAGACCCTGCAGTCACAGTCATGAACTATGTATTGATCTAAACCGTTCTCACAATACTTATGCTCTGGAAATGCTACATACAAGCCAAACTACTTCAAATGCATAAACTAAATATCCTCTAACTTATATTCATATACATATCTGTGATGGCATTGGCCAAGTGAAGTCATATATACAAGAACCAACTTAAAGACCCTCTTTTTGGATTCTCTGGGCAAAAATCTAATAGTTTCTCCTTTAGAGAAAAGAAAATGTGGTAACTTGCTAACCCAGTGATGCACCAATGAGCAGGGCTGGGACCACGGTAAGGGGAGTAAAGTGCTAAGGGCACCAAATTTAAGGCAGGACTCATTCTGATGGCCAGGTAATAAGCTAAAATATGAGGAAAGCAACTGCTGTTTTAATCTTAGCTCCGGTTGAGCAGGGATTGCACTTAACAGCAGGAAACAGCACCCTGATTTCCGCATCCCCAAGTTCTGTCCTGTCCGAAGCCTTGGCACTTACACTTTTCCCGTTATCTCTGACAGCCCTCAAAGAACCACAGGGCCTGCCTAAACTGTTAGTCTGATGGTACCAAACAAGGAACTGGGGAATGCGGCAGAAAGAGTCACCCAGATGGATACAACTGGAACACCTAAATTTTGAAATTTTGAACGCTGGAAAAAAAGGGGGCATTTCAGGAACTCCAAGATTGTCCTTCATAAAGCTGGCCTTGTGTTTATAAGTGGTTTATAATTGTTAAGCATGTGTATTCACACTTTCAATGGAAATATTATCATTTTCAACATCTTTTCCCAATTATCACTATTTAACTCAATCAGTGTTATCGACTAGAAACACTGAAAAGCAGTAGTATACCTTGTGGTTAGCAATATTAGTTTTAATAAATCAGCTTCAACCCAAAAATAACTATAGGGTAGGACTTCATCTTCATAATGCAATACTATCCTTTCCCTACTTAGTCTTAAGAAGTATCTTCAATGCTACTGAGGAGCAGACAGAGGAAATTTATAAATTAGAACCACTGACAACAAAAACCCCACATGATAGCCTCATTACATAAAACGAGACACTTTTTTGTCTTAGGAGTAGACCCAAACACGCCACCACACCCAGAGGTGTTTGTCAAGCGTCCTAAGTATAGTTCCTTCCTCTGTTGTGACTCACCCTTTCCCACGCTATCGAACAGTTTAACAGCAGGAATGCTATTAGATCTAAGCAATTAGGAAAACTGCTGTTCCATTTCCTCAGCTGTGCAGAGAAAGAGTTCTGATTAACAAAGTTTGACTTGCCCAACCCCCTGCAGTAAAGCTACTTATTAAGCCTAGATCACTTTAAGTGGCTTGGAGACGAGTCATATTCGGTACAAGTCCTTTCCCATCTTATTTTAAAGGCCACACATAAGCAATTTAAATCTACCTTTCCAACAGCCACCTCGTAACCCCTACACAGAATTTCTTTTCCAAAACTGTGCAGGCCTATGTGTTCCCCTCAACCACACAGGACAGCAAAGGCTATTTCCTCAGCAAATTAGCGATGGGGTGAATGCTAAGGAACATAGGGGTTTTAGCTTATTGTCAATGGGCTCTTTCTACCAATTATCTTAATTATATACATTCAATAATTAAGGCAAGGAAAACCACTCAGAAGCTTTTTACTCTTGCCAGCAAGAATCTTTCAGGCCTACGGACTTACATGTTCCCAGTAATAAATCCCCAAATAAAATTAAGCTGTTAGTTTTCATAAATAAGTGTATTAAAATTGTATTAATATTAGTCTATTTTTATTATAAAAATTAAAATCACAACAAAGAAGTGAAACATAAAAATTTCATAATCCATAACGATGATCATCTTTGTGTTTTTCCCTACTGGTCTCTTCCCATGTGAATTTTTATATGACTTATCAAGTTGTACCTATATTTTTTATTCTGATTTTTTTCACTTATAAGATTTCCATTTCTTCCATAGAATTTATTTATATGGCAGAATAAGAGTATGGCAAAAGTCTTGCATTGTTCTCAGTCAGTCAGTTGAGTCACTCAGTCATGTCCGACTCTCTGCAACCCCATGAATCGCAGCACACCAGGCCTTCCAGTCCATCACCAACTCCCAGAGTTTACTCAAACTCATGCCCATAGAGTCAGTGATGCCATCCAGCCATCTCATCCTTTGTCGTCCCCTTCTCCTCCTGCCCCCAATCCCTCCCAGCATCAGGGTCTTCTCCAATGAGTCAACTCTTCGCATGAGGTAGCCAAAGTATTGGAGTTTCAGCTTCAGCATCAGTCCTTTCAATGAACACCCAGGACTGATCTCCTTTAGGATGGACTGGTTGGATCTCCTTGCAGTCCAAGGGACTCTCAAGAGTCTTCTCCAACACCACAGTTCAAAGCATCAATTCTTCAGTGCTCAGCTTTCTTCACAGTCCAACTCTCACATCCATACATGACCACTGGAAAAACCATAGCCTTGACTGGACGGACCTTTGTTGGCAAAATAATGTCCCCACTTTTTTATATGCTTTTTAATATGCATTGTTCTACTGCTGTGTAAAAATTTACTACAAACTTAGAGGCTTAAAAACGAAACTTATTTATGAGTTCACAGGTCAGAAGTTCAGTGGGGTTGACTGGGTTTTTTGCTTAGGGTCTCTCAAGGACAAAATCAAGATGCCAGACACGCTGGGTTCTCGTCTGGGAAGAATTCACTTCCAGGTTCATTCAGGTTATTGGTGGAATTTCGTTCCCTGAAGCTGTAGGTCAAGGACTCTCTTTCCTTGGTGGCTGTCAGCACAGAGCCTCTCTCTCAGCTCTTCAAGGCCTCTTGCATTTGTTGACACACAGCCCCATCCATCCTCGAGCCAGCAACAACATACCAAGTCCTTCCTGTCCTTCAACTCTCTCTGCTTTCCAGTTCTGCTGTGAGCCAGAGGTAAATCTGTTTTTTAATTCTCATGTGATTAGAACTGGCCCACCTGGATAAACTCCCTATTGTCTAACTCAAAGTCCAGTTGTTAGTAACCTTAAATTACATCTGCAAAATCTCATTTGCCATGTAACAGAACATAACCATGGATACAGTATCTCATCAAATCTAAAGCCCTGGGGATTAAGGTGGGAAATTATGGAAGGCCATTTTTAGAATTCTGCCCACTACCTCTCTGTCACAATAGAAAATGTATTTCCAACTGTGGATAACAGTTAAACTTTAAGGTCCTTTCTAGTCCTAAAATGCTTTTTAAAAATCTAATATTTAAACAAACTAAAGAGATAAAGTGAAGGGCTATTTTAAAACTCATTAAGAAAATCAAATTATATGAATTTAAAAATTAGTCACATTAAAAAGAGAATTGAACTTTCCCCTAGTTAAAAAAAAAAAAAAAAGGACATGTAAGACATGTTTTTGCAAAATCATCACCTTTTGGAGCCAATTTTCTACACCAAAAGGCAAAGCATGGCTATAGAAATAAAGGTTAGTGCCAAATCATAATGACTGGGTAAACCAGAGTGAAGAACCCTAACACCAGTGACAATTTCTATAGTACAAAACCCCAGTCTGATTCTTGCTATAAAGAGCAGAGGAGTAAATGGGCCAAATGAAAACCGGGTTCTTAGGCTATTCCACCCAAGGTTCATTAAGGAAAACTACGACTAAAGATACAACCCAGGGATCAGGGTAGCTGGGCATCTCAGAGGGACTCAGCCAGCTGACTTTGGTATGAGACAGTCCTCATGCTCACCACAGAAATCTAGCCAAAAAAAAAAAAAAAAAAGGAAAGGGGAGGAAAAGGCTATGTTTGTTAGCCTTCAGGAACTTCACTCCTCTGGACAGAGAAGAGAACTCTTTCTAAATCTCAGCTACTAATGGGCTAAACATTACCAATTCGCTACTGATAGACTGACAATGGGTCCAAGGTGGGGCAATCTGCAAGGGGACGGGAGAGCAGTTCCTGAGAGCGGAGAAGAAAATGAAGGCCAACAATAGAAGTTTTAAGCCCAAGAAAGAAAGTCTGACAAATATGAGCGGCACTGAAATTTTCAGTCTCAAAGTAGTTATAATTTATACAATGACAAATATATCAATACAAGTAGCTATTGCATGTTCCTCAACAGAATTACAAAGATTTGTTCCCAGCAAAATAAGCCAGATTCTGCCTATTTGTATTAACTGGTGGGAAGAGTACACTGATAGACATGAATGATACCATGGAATGATAAGCTCATACAGTGGTAAATATAAAATACTAACTACAATGCCATGTGGTGAGGCCAAAAAAAAAAAAAAAAAATACAACTATAGCTTCAGCTCTATCAAATACACAAGTAATGTCTTCCACAGCTAGCAAAACACTCTAAATCAAGGATTCTTACAATGCTTATAAGAATTATACGAATTGCTTATAATGATTATTACAAGCAATGTATGCTTATAATGCTTCTAATGTGCTTATAATGATTATTAACATAGCACCTTAAGCTTTCAAACATATTTTTCAAACAACATCATCAGAACTTTGAACTATTCATCCAAACTATGAATCAGTGTACTCTGAAACAAGGCTAAGATGTCAGGATACAGGAAGATGGAGACAGCATTCTCTCCAGCCACCCCTCCACTCCCACCTGGAGAGTTACTACCTCCAGCCTGGGACTGTACCTTCCCCACACTGCAATCAGGTGCAGGGGGCTTAGTGGGACTTGCTCAGGGCAAGTTAACTGCATGACTGGCAAGTCACAACTTCTCTGGTCTCAGATGACCCCTGTTTCTCTAATGTACTCCCTCTTCTCCGTCCCTTCCAGCACTGTTATGATTCAGGCCCTCACTAACCCTTGCCTGTCCTATGGTAGCAGACTCATAAACAATCTGCCCACCTCTAAGACAGACCACCTCAAATCCATCCTGAACACAGCTACACAGTAATCCATCTAATAAAACACCGGTGATCATATGATTTGCCACTTCTGCATACACAGGACAAAGTCCAACACAAACAACGTGCCCTATTTTAAGCCATTCCAAGATTTAGCCCCAACCTCCCTTCCTGACTAGCTCCCCTTCAATCCCTTGCTGATTATTTTGGTGGCAAAAAGTTGAGCTGACAATCCAACTGCCCCTTCCCCCAACTCCAACATTTCTCCCCTTCATGCCTCTGCTCTTGCTGTCCCCTCTGAAAGGAATGTCTTCCTCTCCTGGATCACTCCTACCCACTTCTTCTAAGCTTCAGATGAAGAGGCTCATCCTGCAGACTGGTGGTTGGGATTGCCAAGGGGTAGGGGAGAAGAGTTGGAAAGCAGCTGCTTAATGGGTACAGGGTTTTCTTCTGGGGTGATGAAAAAGTTTGGGAACCAGAGATGGTGCTAACACAATACTGTTAATATATTATATGCCACTGAATTGTTCACTTTAAAATGATTTCTGTTATGTGACTCTCATCTTAATTTTTTAAAAAGCAGCAGCAGCCCACCCTACAAAAAAATACAAAAAACCTTCACCAACTCCTCAGCCCCAGACTGGGTCAGCACCTTGTAAACACCTCTATCATAGCACTTATTACTTTTATTATCCATTTATAGAGTTCCTGCACAGTATTTTGAGCCTCTTTATCTTCTTCATCTTCTCATCTCCCTGTGCTTAGCCTAGGCCCTCAAGAATTAATTTTTAATAAATAAAAAATAGAGATACCGCTTATCTCCCTGGGGGCAAAAAGCTAGGGGCAAATGATCTTTTGAAGATCTAGGTTCTATAAAAAGCCTACAAGAGCATGTATTAATTGGAAAGAAAAAGATCAAGAAGACTGCTATCTATCTGGTTATAAAACTCAGGTGAGATTTTTCAGGGAGTAATGAAAAGAACTACCATTTATTGAGTTAACTGCAATTATTAACCCCATTTTCCAAATAAGGAAACAAAGTATACTGAAGTAACTTGCCTAAGGTCATAAAGCTGGTTATTGGGAGCAGCAAGATCCAAGTTCAAGGCTACCAGACGGCAGAGCTTGACCCTACAACGCTAACACACTACCCGCCCCTTCACATTGCTCCAGGCATAGTTTCAAAAACTATGAACCGTCTGGCCCCCAGTGTGCCTTTTCTAAGGCTGAGAAAACACTCTACTTTCCACATTTTTCTACTTATCCATTGCCACAAATGTTGTTTATATTTTATAAAGTGTTTTTAAAATACAAAATGTTAACTTTTTAAAAGACTCCAACAGTCAAAAAAATAGAGGTGAATCATAAAAAAAATCTCCCATTTAAAAAAAAAAAACCTCTCATGTGTCAATCAGCACATGTTTGTGAGCTATTTCTCATGTCACAGCAGAAAAGATCAGAGAGCATCAGCCTCACTAGAACCACAGCCACAAGACTTCCCCACTGGAGAGGCTGGGGTATTTTCATGATACCCCAACCTCTACACAGGCTAAGTATCATGTGGGTGAGAAAACTATAGAAAAACCAAAACAAGCCAGAAGAAAATTTACAGACACTTTTTTTTAGTTTAGAAAGCATGATTGTTTTATGTCCTTCCTCCCTCCCCCTCTTTAATAATACCAGTATCTGGTAAGAAAAAAATTAACCAGAAGCCAATGAGACTTTTTAAAACATGCTTGTGCATCCGAAAGGAAAAACTTTACTACAGAAGTAATGTTGACCTTGACAACATATCAATAAGGTCAATATTAAAAACATTTTTCCCCCAATCCCAAAAAGCATATACCCTTTTAGATACACATGTACACAAGCATGCATGCACCTGTGTGTGTGTGCACACACACACCCCTTTCCAGACAGTAAGCCAACAATTTTTAGTTCTATTGGATACTCAGGACTTACTTCACCCATACATCCTCCAACTAATGCTAAAACTAAGGATGATGGGATAATGTATTGGGTGAACATACACATATACACAACAGCAAAAGGCAAAGAGGATACAATATGACAGTATTAATATCAACAATTCAAGACAAAATTATAATGGGACAAATTCAAGATTTGTATAATCACTAGTTAGACTTTACAATGAATATAAAGTAGCCAGGAACCTTAATATATCATTTAAAACAAAATTAAGTACATAAAGCAAAAACTATTTGAAATATAAAGGGGAAAGGACAGAAATGCAACTATAGTCAAAGACACACTACTCTCAAAGCTATGATGGGCCATAAAATAGCAAAAATAGAGATATAGAGCTCTCAAAGATCAATGTGAACAAGGCATCAACAGAAAGAAATGGTCAAATAACATGAAAGAACCAATAATCATAAGAACATTGTCATACTCCCTGGAAAATAAAGACACAGATTAAAGCAATAATATTTTGGCTGATAAGTAAATATGTTTTAAATCATAGTATGATTATTGGAAGGGAATGGGTAATGCAACTGCTGGATAGAACACAAAATGGTTTTGAGACTTACCCTTAAAGGTCTTCCTTCTGCCCAAATACCCTGCCTCCCAATTTTTTAGGTCTTTGGCTTAAGACACAAATTCCATAGCTTTCAATTTGAAATATATCAGTTCACAATGGTTAAAAACATGGTTCCAGAGTCAGACCACCTGGCTCTCCACTTACAGCCATAGCACCTGGGCAAGTAAAGTATTTAACTTCCATCTATAAAATGATGGCAATAGTACTCACTTCTTAGGGTTGCTGTGAGGAGTATGTGAGTTCATGCAAAGCACTTAAAATGATGCCTGGACATCCACGTTCAATAAATATTGGCTATTGGCACTTGGACTTCTTGTATGTTATTTATTTTTAAGAAAATTCACTAGCATTTACTGAGTTCTCCTAATGGGACATTTGAATCTGCTCAAATCATTTCAAATTACTTGTAGTTTTAAGTACAAAATGTCTTAGAATCAAATATTATTCAAAAACATACACATATCACTACTGTGGCACTAAGGTCACTAAATGCTAAGTAAATAACAAAGAGGTACTAAGGAATCTTTCAATAAATAGCGTTACCTGCAGTTTCAAATCTGATGAACAGAACTACAATTGACTTGTTTTGTTCTTTATCTTCAACTATATTTTGTTTTCTACAATGAGCATGTGTGACTTTTATGGGGAAAAAAAGATTTTTAAAATCAACAGCCATTTATCCTCACTGGTTCAGTCAAATATCTACTCTCTCTTAAGGGCACCTGCCAGTCTGATTCCATTACATAAATACAGCTCATCAAATCACAGCCCTGGTCAGAGCTTTAGTCACTCAACTGTACTGGTTCATGTTTTACACTTCATTTTAGAGACTACACTATGTGGAAATAAATTAGTTCACGTCAACAATATTCAGGATTCCTGAGAATATAAAAAAGCCCAACAGACAAAACTATTTTTGTAACTACAAACAAGTGAGTTTACTCTTGTGTTTTTGTGTTATATTTTTAAACCTTAAAGACCTACTACTTTTTCCAACTATATAAAATCTGTGTAAAGCTTTTACATGTTTTATGACTTAGGAAGAGACAAAATGCATATATCAGCCTATCATTTTGCTTATAATTTCAGGAAGTACATTTCAAACATCTATTTTTAGGCAAATTCATTACAGAAATCAATTTGATTTCTCTCACACAGATAGCTCATGCAGGTGGAAATTTTCACCAGTTTGTTAGATCCCTTATGAGAGGACAGACAAATGTTTGCATGATCTGTAACAGGACAATAAAGGTTTCCATATGATACTGACCCAGAGACTACATGAGTCATGTTTAAATCTAATATTCTGGGATCTAGATTTCTTCAGCAAGGATACAACCATAAGTGAAACAGTTTGATGAGAACAAAATTTTGCTGGCTGTTAGCTAATTCTAGAGGAGAAGGGATGAGTGGGAACATGAACTTGTTATTAATAAGATAATTTCTGAAGATGAAACTTAACTGACTCTAGTCAGAGATCCCTCTAAACAATGGTTAAAACTTGTCAAGAAATTCAAAGTTTTAATTCAAGGTAAAAAAAAAAAAATAGAAAATCTTCCCTTCACTCACACAAGCTGTCACCCTCTAACTCCTGACTTTCACTGAAATCCTTGTAACTCATCTGTACCATCCTTTACAAGAACACCAAATTTTGTTTTCAAACCTAATACTCCCACAATTGGCTATATAATTTCACAACTCCAAAACACTGTGCTCACTTCTCTTTTGCCCTCAATGCCCTTCGAACTCTATGTGACCCATGTTCAAGTTTCACCCTTCTACCTTTATCCCTGGCCCCACCCTACACATCTGTGCTGTCATAGCAATTTATACACACCTATATTATGACTCTTAGCATACTACAGTATTATTTTATGTCAGCTCTCTGAAACTTCTTGAAAATTATGATTTTATCTTTCTTATTACAGAAGTTTTCAAACATATACAAAATAGTATCACAAAAGTAAATACAATAGTATCATTATCCAACCAATTACAATAATTATTAACTCACAACCAGCCTATTTCAACTATATCCCCCACTTACTTCCCCACCCACCCACAGATTATTTTGAAGCAAATTCCAAACTCCACATCATTTCATCTGTAAATAGTATACTCTTAAATGTTTCTCTGAAAGACAGACCTCTTTAAATGTAACCACATTACTACCACTGCCACACTTAAATCTTTTAAAATAATTCTATACTATCAACACAAATTTAGATGGTGTTTACATTTCAATTGTCTTATAAACTTTTATTTTTATAGTTATTTAATCAGGGTCAAATGAGGTCTACCACTGTGGTTAGTTAATACGTCTCCTAAATCTCTTAATATCCAGATTTCTCCTCCATTTTTTTTCTTCTTCATAGAATGTATTTTTTAAGAAACTAGGTCACTTAGTCTAGAGTTTTCCATTATTAGAATTAGGCTCATTGCACCCCCATGTTTCTCTGTCCTCTGTATTTTCTGTAAAATGGTGGTTAGGTCAAGAGACCTATCATATTCAGGTTTGGCATTTTTGGCAAGACAGTTAGTGGAAATGAATATTCCCATCAGGAGATAAACTACGTCCGACTGTCTTTCTGAGACATTAGTAGCCACTCATAAACGCCTGTCGGCACTCTATAGCCATTGATTCATGAGGAGCTAAAAAACTGTGATATATTAATTCTATCATCCCATCTTCATCTATTAGCTGGGGTAAAACACGTTTGGTTACCCTGATAAAAAGCACAAGTTTCATTCCTTCTCTTTATTTTAGTCCTGATCTTTGCTGACTTCTTTGCCTTCTAGTGTGATGAAGCCTGCCATGGTCATCTTGCACATTTTCTGCTCCCAGTTTGGAATTATCCATGTCTTCAAAGAGGATCTAATTATTAATTCAGTTTCTTGAGCCTAGCTTACATGTGCCATAAATGTCTTACAAACTAAATAAGGCAACTGCCTTATTACTAAACTAATGAATTTAAATTTGAAAAATGTGTATGATGTGGAATAAATAAATGCACAATCATTACTCCACTGTTATTAAAAGAAGTAATTAAAATGCTTAAGTACTCATCATTTAAGTTCTTGGACTCATTATGTACTAAAAGACATACCAAAGCAATTCAACCCTCCTGCTTTGGAATTATAATAAAGTTCAGCAATTAAAGTCAGCATGATGCTGAGCAAAACTGATGCTGGGTTACAATCCAAAAGTATAAAAAGAGGGCTTCTTTACTGTGATCTTCCTGCAAGAACCACAAGAAATACAACACAGGAATAATCCTAGAAAACTGTCTGAATAAAGTTTTAATTAATGTAAACATTTTGACTAAAGGTTGGCATCTTTAATGAAAATGAGTAAACATTGCTCAATTAAGTATCATGAGTTTAAACAGAACAATTTGTGATCTTAATTTTCACATCACCACAAAATCATCAATACAAAAATAACAATAACATCCTTTCAAACACACCCATATCACTGAGTGGAAAACACAAATGCCTCATTCTCAAAATTACAACTAAAACAAAATAATACTTAGTCCTTTATGCTTTTTAAAACATCTCAAACTTCTGCTCTTGGTGGGAACCAAAAGAAGTTTTTTGAAGATTTTTCAGTTGCTATATTTGTAACTCTAAATTCTTTTAGAAATACCAAATTTTTTTCGGGGTACTGAGACATTAGTGAGATGCTTTAGAACATATTTGGTTGCTGATTTATAAAATTGATTTTATAATCAATTTATAACCCATTTTAAGAGCAGCCTAAAGAAAGGGCAGCAAAAATTATCACTGCATAACTTCCCAGGTCAGAGATTAGTAGTATAGGTACAATTTAAAATGGAACCTCCTTCCAAAATGTGTGCTTGTAATACTGGTTTGCAGTAGTCCTTTTAATTACTACTCAAATTTCCTAATCTGAACTAGGTGAAAATGGAACAAGCCTATTCTCATTGTACACATAATTGACTGTACGTATAATTGACTATATCTGAAGTAGCATTTATAGTTATTTAATTATCCCTTTCAGAAATCTGAAACTCCAATTTAGTAATTAAAAATAAATCTGACAACAAAAGTTGTCTTATTTTATGATTAAAAGATGCAGCTATCTCTAGATTTAGCTAGTAAAGGGCACTCACATGTATTCTACGCACAATTTAAAATTGTGAACTATATTTATTTATGTGTATAAACACACCCTCTTTTAGTGAATTTAAAACTCACTGACATATTTATAACCACAGTACTACTCAGAATATTTGAAATTCCTTATATAGTATATAATTATAATTTAGCATGTTACATTAATATGCTGTATTTTGCATACATACTATAATATCATAAAATATTTACATAGTTCAGTTTATTTCTAATGTGTCTCCAAATAAGCTTAGATATTATAAATGCATGAAGAAAACTATTTATGAAATACACTTTTTAAATCTTTAAAGTTGTACAAATTGTGATCATTTCCATAATGATTAAATGAATGCTTTAAGATTCAATCAGGCAGCCACAAGGGGAAAATGGGAGAGAAGGAAGAAAACAAGATGTATACCTCTTATCTTACACCAGAAAAAATTCTATATGGATTAAAGAGTTAAATATTTTTAAAAATGAAACAAAGACTAGATGAAACCATCTAGAGATTTTTCTTTATTTTTGTTTAATATGGCAGAGTGGAAAGGCCAAGATATAAAAAGTCACAAAATAAAAGGTTGATAAATTCAACTGTATAAAAATAAGCCACACTCTGCATAGCAAAAGCCACCATAAACAAAGTCATAAGACAAAAAACCAATGAAGAAAAAAAAATTCATATTGAAAAGGCTAATTTCCCCGATATAAAGTACATACAAACGAAAAGGAAAGAAATCGGCAACCCAATACAAAAATGGAAAGAGTAAACTCTTCACAGGAAAGAACATGGAAGGGGCTCTTAAAAACATGCAAAGATGCTCAACTTTACCCACAGTAAAAGAAATCCAATTCAAACTATCCCGAGATACCATATTTACTTATCAGGCTGGCAAAACTTAACAATTTGAACAAACTTTAAATAAAGCATGGGAAATAATACTTTCTTATACACTGGGTATATGATGCACAAGTAAATTTAACAACATTCTTTAAAACTATACATGCACATGTCCTTTAATCTAGCAATTACACTTTCAGGAATTGATCTGACAAGTATACACACACATGCTTGCAATATATTCAGGCGTATTCATCATAGCATTGTACATTATAGCAAAAGATTTGATTGGGGATGCTCTAAATGGGCCTAGATACTACAGTTTAAAAAATATATATGGAACAGCAAGTACAGTGTATTACCATTTATATAAAGAGTGAATACTTATATTAATATTTGCTTTTATATGCTAAACTCTCTCTGGTGGGATATACAAGCAATTGATAACACCAATGGCCTCTGAGGAATGGTGGGGGGTAAGCAGAATAACTGAAGTACACAGGTGGGAGACGGACTTTCTGCTGTAAATAATTTTGTTCCTTTTAAATATTAAGCCACGTGCTATATTATCTATTCAAAAACAAATAAATTTTTAAATAACTTTGAAAGCAAAAAGATTTTTTAAAATGCTCAATCATAACAATACATACACATGTGACCAAATAGGACATTAGGGCTTATGGTTTATAGACTGAAAAGCAGAAAGAATCTATTTCCCCCTGTTCCTTTATTAAACTCTATCAATATTTAATTTGGTTTTATTACTCATCATACTTATATATTTTCATTTAAATATTTTACAAAACGTATTTGAAAATTTAGCTAAAACTGAGAGATGTTCACTTTTTCTAAGCAGGTAGGTTCTATTTTTTTATACCATGTATTTCTCTTTATTTTTTATGACGGTATTTTTAAAAAAAAGTAACAATGCCCAGTGTAACAAGTGCTAAAGATTTACATTCAGAAAGATGCATTTTATGTGCTGAATGTATAAAATGCAAACTGGCATGCTGGTAATATCAATAACAACTAAATACTCTGCATCTCTAGAAGAGAAAACAGGCTAAAATTAGGGTGTACAAACTTAGTGCAAACCAAATGGGGTAAAACATTGTGAATGATCCTAGAAAAGTATACTGGTAAAGCTGAAAACAACCTGCACTACAAAGAAATTGAATCTTCACCTCAATTATGTATGGTGATCTGATATCATTAAATCACTAGTCTGTCAATAATTTTCTTTTAAAAAATCTGAAAGTAATCGTCCCTTCTATGGGCTAATTAAACAATTTCATGCCATATTAACCAATATCAAATCATCAAATATCATGCTATCTGAAACTATCCCTTTTTTTTTTTTTCAATTGGGAAGTAAAGAGTCAAGTTTCACCACAATTTCCTTAAAGCCCAAGTAAAATCATCCTAGAAGTAGTCAAGTGGAGAGAAAGGCATAATTCTGAATTCACTCAAAAGCCAAAGCAGATTAATGAGTAGTCTCAAAAAAAAAAAAGCATTTAATCATTTGGCAAAACCTATGTAAAATTATTAATATCTGTTTTAATGACTCCAAACGGACAACCAGGCAGTTTTGAGTATTACATCTCGCTAAACGTTTCTGACTCTCAAGACTTTTAAAATAACGTTTATTCCAATAATACATAATGTGGAAGATATAGCCGTTCTTCTACTGCCAAATTATCTAAATCCCAACATCTGCAGTCAGGCTGTTTCTCAACTTTTCTGTTCTCCTGCCAACTAAAGAGAGGCCCTGAGAACTTAGCGTGCAGAGGCCGGGCTGCGGATCACCGCCGAATGCAGGTCTGCCGGGGGTCTGTCTGTCCCACAGGTGAGACTTACAAGACAATTTCCCACATTCACCACCACTTTCAGGATCATCACCCATTTGGGGCTTTGTCTTTACAACTACGCCAGATGCATCTGCCTCACTCAGAAATCAAACTTTTGTGTTTGATTCTGAGTCCCAGTGACCCCGCGACAGCGGCCAGCACACGGCGTCCACCCAGCCCAGCAGCGCTCACCCACGAAAGGTCCGGAGTCCGGACCGGGCGGCGCCGGGTCCACTGCCCGGCCCACCTGGACCGTGGGGCGCCAAGCCCCCGCCCGACCCGCAGGCCCGGGGACTGAGGGGCGCCCGCTGTGCCCAGCAGAGCCGGGGCGGGACTGTGCGCGCGTGGGGTGCGGGGGTCAGCCGCGCAGAGGGCAGGGGCTGGGGTCACCGGAGAAGGGCCGAGGTGGTGGACAACCCCGAAAACACCGACTTGAGGAAGAGGGGACGATCCAGTCCTAAAGGCCAGGAGCTTGGAGACCTAAGGGTGAGGGGTGGGGAAGGGGCCGGAGAGCCCCGGAGGCAGCGGCGGGGAGGGTCCCCGGGGTCTCCGGGCCAACGCGGAGCCCTGGTCTGAGGAGGGAGGAGGAGTTGCCGGGGCCGACCCAGCGGGACGCTGTAAGGGAAAGCCGAGCAGAGACGGGCTCTGCGGTTCGCGGGAGGGCAGCGCCGGGCGCTCGGGGCGCGCACTGGCCACGGAACTCACCGCGCTGACGGCGGCGGCGGCGCCGGACGGCGCGGGGCCGGGCGCGTCCTGCCTCCTCAGGCGGGACTTGAGGCTCTTCATGGCCAAGACCTAGCAGTCCCGCTCCCGCCGAGCGCGGCGCCCCCGACCAGCGCGCGAACCTTAAAGTCAGCCTGCTGGAAGCGCGCGGAGGAGGCGGCGGCGCGGGCGGTCCCGGCCCCACCTGCCACCTGGGGGCCCCGGGCGGCCGTCGGCTCCGAGCCTGCGGCGGGACTCCCCTCCCACAGCCAATCCGCCCACGACCCTGGTGGGGATGGGGCTGGCTCTGACCAATAGGAATCCGGGAAGGGGGAGGGACTTCCCTTTCAAACTTAATAACACCCTTCCTCTCCACGCAGGAAAAAGTTTGGAACTTCAGCTGGGGAAGCGATGAAGGTGAGCAGCCAGCGATGTGGAGCGACTCTAGAAGCTCCAGGCCATGGGCACCCCGACTACCTGGGTGATGGAGCGTCAGGTCTAGAGAGAGCATGGAGTCTAGCCTACACCAGCTCTCTTCTACCCGGACTCCCCTCCTCTCTCCACCCACGTGCTCTTTCCCAAGTAAATTTCTCTTTCTTCCGGCTGATCCCAGAAAAGACTCTTGGTCACCTGCACACTCACCGGCTTCCAAGAACAACTTCCCTTACATCGGTTGATGTTTCGCTAGACAGATCCCAGTATCTGGAAACAACTACTCGCATCCAAAACTCCAGGGGAAAAAATAAAAGAAAAAACAGACTTTGAAGAATAAGGTAACAGTTGTACAGAAGTGTTAGGAACAAACTGAAAACGTTATAGAAAATCAAAGCACATGTCATGTGCTCAATAATTATTTGTTGAGTCCAGAATCCACTGCTTTGGAGGGTAAGAGTTGAAAGTTGGAGGGGGAGAGCTTTAATCAAAAATGACGCACACGGTCAAAGTGATACATAAAAAGTTGTCAAAGAAAAAACAAATTGTCTTTTTTTAAAAAAAAATTATGGTGTTTCCTGTAGAAACACGTTACAGGTGAAAGTATACAATGAAATTAATTCATCCTGTCCAGAAATCTGGATGGATAAACAGGCAAGTGAGCAACACCCAATAATTTGCTGTTATGGTGACATCTTCAGAAGTCTTCCTGGGAGTCAGTTTTTCCCAGGAAAATATTTATTCTAGCAGTCACCCATTTGAAAAGACAAACAGTCCCCATTTCCCACTAACAAAGGGCTCCTTTTGTCTGAAAGGTCAGTTGCTTCTTTGGAGTTTCCTTAGAATAACTAAAGATTTTATTCAAATAGTGTAAGGAAGTTTTCAGAACTGTTTTGGAGAGACAACATTCCCGTGTTTACCCTTAACAAAACACTAAGTAACAGTTAACTACTTGAGAAAATTATTAAATTTTCTCTTGATTAGTTCTATGGAAGTAAATTTTCTTCCACCTCCTTCCTCAAGATCTACAGTCATTCAGTTTTGTTGGCTCTTTATAGTGTCTGTGGATAGCTAGTTACTCTCCATCCTCATCTGCCACTGCAGATCCAAAATTATCTCATACCTGGATGTTATAGAAGCTTTCCAACAGAGTGTTGGTCAGGTTGCTGACCTCTGAACTCCCAATCGTCAAAAAATTTTACAAAATATTCCTCCTTTGCTCAAACAGCTTCAGGGCTAATAAAATTTAACTCTTTTACTTGGCATTTAAGGCCGTATAATATGTACCCAACCCTGTTTTCCAGCTGACACTCCAAGCAAACTCTTCGGCCCATTCCTCAAACATGGGTCTTGCCTTTTAATTTTCACATCTTTATGCATGCTAATCCTTCCTCCAGTAATTTTCTCTCTGTCTACATTCATCTAACAAAATTCTACTGCCCCCCACCAAGAATGATCAGAAGAGAGCACAATGGGAACTTCTGGAGTATTGTACTATTCTATCTGGTTATATAACTAGTGTGCTGATTGCATAACTAATGTGTTCAGTTTGTATAGAATCAGTTAGCTTGTAGTCTTTATGATATGTGCACTTTTATATATGTTATACTTGAATTTAAAAAGTTTTTTAAACTCATACATCCATTCCAAGTGTCCTCCCCTCTAATAGAGCATTTTCTGATCACTCAACTGAAAGTGATTTCTCCATCTTCAGAATGACTAAATTGAACTTCTCAGATGATACTAACACATATGTTCTGAACAAGCATTATTTCAGTACTAGACTTCAAACTCCTTAAACCCAGGGAGTAACTGTTCCATGTTTGAATTCCCTAGAGTGCTCAGCATGTATCAGGTGCTTGATAAATATTTCTGAATAGATTGATGCATTTTTTTTTGTTACTAGACTGCATTACAGTTTTGTTGTGTGTATTCATGTCACACAGGATTGCTACTTTCCCTGTGGTGAATGCTGGGTGTCTCTTGAGCATCCAAGTTCTCGGAGTCCTAGTAACTGGTCTCTTTTCAGTTGTTACTGGATAAAGCAAAGGAAGCAGACAGCCACAAGTACAGCTTACATCAGTTTCCAAAAATGCGTGGGCAAGTTATTTTTATAAACTGTCTGCATGATGCCCCATGGTGTCTGTGTTCAGTAGCCTTTGTGGATTTTTCCAGGCTGGAAACTTGATAGCTGTTGTCTGCGTATTCCCATTCCAGAGCTGCTAAGTAAATAGCACTGGTTTGAATGTGCAGTACATCTTTTTTGTATTGATCTAGAAGCTCCCCACATGAAGTAAAGGCACTTTTATTAGTATTCAGCCAGACAGGTTTTGTTTTTTTTTTTTTTAACCATTATCACTATTATTTATTTTTTATCATTTTATCACTATTGTTTAGTTTTTATTATTTATTTTCTTCAGAGCAAAAGACACTTATCAAATCCAGATGGAATTTATTTGGTACCATGCTGAATCTATGTGATTTTTTGTTGTTGTTTTGCTTCTTATAATATATGAGGTCTGGAAGGCAAATGCATTTAAAATTATTTTAATAGGTTATACATTCATAATATAAAGACATCTCAAGTAATACAGAAGGGGGAAAGTGAGTCTCCTTACCACCTCTATTCTTTGGCTCCTGCAGTCAAGGAACTTGTATTCTAGCCTGGGGGACAAAGCTAACTAACACATAGCTCAACTGGAGAGCAACTGCTTCCTAAACTGTATGGTAGAGTGCAGATGTGGGTGGTATTTAGGGAAGGAAAGATCAGGAAATAAGTTTGCATGTAGGGAGAATAGCCAAGGTTGGGAGAAGATTCAGTGAGTGTACTGAGAAGGAACACCAAGAAGGCAAAGGATTCCCTGAGGACCAGCCAAAGCAGATAAGAGAGTTCGGTTGGGAGATGCTCGTTGATAACCATGTGATGATAATGGCAACATGATGACAAAGACAAATTAAGCACAGAGAATCAAAAATTTACAGTTAAAATGATCTACTTTTAATCACGCGTTTTATGAATTTTATGTCCAACAACTTCCCTCTTCATTTTCAGAACTTCCTGTCTCCCCTGGTAACCCCAGAGAACCCTGCCAACAAAGTCAGCCAGTAATTCCGTGGAGAATCCCAGGACATCAGTCATTCTCTCCCAGCTCAGATACCAAAGCAGATTAGTGGCAGAACCACGTGTGGCCACAGGGTCATGAGGAAAGGCACCTCCACCCCCAACTTACAGGGCAGCCCAGGAATGAGAGACCTGAGGCATTTCTCACACCCTCTTCTCTTGCCACAGTCAAAACTAAAACACGTTGCATAAGAGAGCTTTAAAAAAAAATAAATAGGTCATCTTTGGCACTAATTTTAAAACCATCTGCATTTCTAGTAAGCTCTCCAATGACTCCATCCTGGAAAACTCGAGTGGGAAGAAGAAAAGTAGGCAGAGAAGGTAACTGCTTCCCTCTTACAGAAACTCTTTTAATCTCCTGCTGAGGGCTGTTTTGTGTTCTGCTGTAGCAAGCTTGAGCCTACCAATTATCTCCTGAAGAGGACTGCTTTCTGTCTCCCTGTCCTCCTTGGCATTTACAGACTGTCATTCATGTATGACACATCAAATGTGTCATTAGTTTCAATACTGAAAGAGGGAGCAGAAAAGCAGGGAGCGGCGTTGTCAGGAACAAAACCAGACTTCCCTGTCATAACTGAGCTTACACCTAAAAACAGCCATAACTTTTTCTCTGAACTCAGTCAGGTTTAACGTCAGAAAGTCCAACCCATCTCCTTTGGTGAAAAGTAGCCTTTATTATCGAGTCTTGATTACACAAAGCTCCAGAAATACCACTGGCCCCTCTCTGTGAGACTGATGGCCCTCGGTGTGAGTCGTAGAAGCTCTGGATTGCCTTTTTTAAAACAGGCTACTCAACCTGGAACCCAGATAAACTCAAGGCATTTGGTTCAGGAACCAGTAAGCATCTGACTTCCATGATAAACTTTCCTGGATTCCAGACCCTGGATTTTTCTTATCTTGGCCAGCACACCAGGATATTCACAATGAGCCAAAAAACTTTCAAGACTTCAGCACTGTCGAAGTGGAATAGAAAAGTTTCTTGCTTTTACATTGAAAATATGGCAAATAAAGAATATCTCTGTAAGAGTTTAAATGATAGTCTTGATTGAATAATTACTAGTAAATTATGTTACTGGTATACCATAAGTTGTTCCATGCCAATCTTTGCTACTTAAGCTAATGAAAGAACATTCCAAACAATAAGTCAAGGTAAATCTCATGTTCAAATGTGCTTGGTAAAGGTCCCAGGCTTTATGGTACATATTTAGCAATGATCTTACAGTCATTTGAATTAAAACTATAGTGGTTTAGGTTATGCTGAAAGAAAAGTCACAGCAAAATGCTGGATAAATACATGTTCTAAAAAAGTTATATGTAAACACAGCTTATTATGTATATTAGATACTATATTATTATACTTAACATTATACAAGATTATATTATTATTTTTAAGCATTACTTAGGATCCATTTTTTTGAGGCAAGTAATAGTGACTTTATTCAGAAAGTCAGCAGACTGAAAATGGAATTCTTCATAAAATAGCTTCACAAATTAACAAATCTTTATGTAAGCCCTAATTTTCATATAAAAAATTGAACCATATTAGTGTGGGTAAATTTGTATTTCAAAAGGTTAATCTTCAAAATCAGTTACTTGCACAGTATCATACAGGATTTATGTTTTATGTGTATTTGGATTTGGTTACCAAATGACTCAGACTTGCTTCCTGTATAAGAAAAGCTTGCAAAAAATTTTTGTCTGTACCCTTTCTTCAAAACTATTTGCATCAATGTTTAAATTACTATCAAAAATTAAAATTTAATTTTGTATCAAATTTCTAAGTAATGCCTAATTACAGTGCTTATTTGAGAGAAAATTTTAAATTAAGATACAGTTTTGATGTACTGTGGCATTATTCCACACTGCACATAAGCAATAAGGGCAGTTTTAAAAGCATTCTTTAACTGTTCAAAGAGATTTGTCCACCCTGATGCCCTCATGAATTAACCATGTATATATATTCTTTACATCAGTGATATCAATTTAATATAAGCATCAAAATATTCAATAATAATGGATCAATTTATGCTTTGCTTTCACAATTGCTGTTTTATGAATGATGTTGCTACAAGCAAAATATATAAAATAACTAATCAGTTAAAATATCATCACAGTCTGGACTTCAAAGAGTTACATTTTAATTCTGTAATACTAAGGAGAAGCATTACATATTGTGTTCCATAAACTTCAAGACCATCCCTAGACCTAAATAACAGTTACCAACTGTTCCTTTGAATCTTAGGAGAGTGTAGTTCATGAATTACCTGAAGATCAAGGCATAGCATTTTAAGGCTAAACTAAAAGTCATCTTTCTTCCACTCCTGAGACATGAAGAGAATAATAAACTCTCAAGATGCATCAACTTTTCGGCTCGTAACTCTGAAGTGACAGTCATCAAGTTAACAAATAACCCTAATGCCTGAAGGGTTGGGCTCTGATTAGCCGAGTAAATCCTAATTGAAGTGACTTTGGAGAACCCCCAAATATGAATCACAGCAAACCCCTAACAACAACAAAGCTCACACTACCATGTGAACCCTTATGGCCAGAAAGCTCCCATCCAATATCACATTGCTCCAAGTAAACACTTAGATGTCCACACTTTCAATGCTTTCATTTAAATCACACTTCTCTCCAAAAAGAAACTGAGGTGACATAAAAGATTTCTCTGATGGTTCAAACGGTAAAAAATCTGCCAGCAATGCAAGAGACCCAGGTTCCATTCCCGGGTCAGGAAGATCCCCTGGAGAAGGGAATGTTTATCCACTCCAGTATTCTTGCCTGAAGAATTCCATGGACAGAGGCCGTTGGCTGACTATAGTCCATGGGGTCACAAAGAGTCAGACATGACTGAAAGGCTAACACTTTTTAAACAAATCTTACTACCATACTCTCCTTAAGAAAAGTAGGAAATAAACCAGAGGAAGGGACTGTTAAAACAACTATTATTGATGGCCCGTTTTATTATTATTATTATTATTTATTTATTTGACTGTATTGGGTCTTCACTGTGGCATAAGGATCTTTAGTTGTTGCATGCAAACTCTTAGTTGTGATATGTGGGCTCTACTTCCCTGACCAGGGATCAAACCCAGGCCACTTGCATTGGGAGCATGGAGTCTTAGCTAGCCACTGGACCACTAGGGAAGTCCCACTGTTCTGGGTTTGAAATTTGGCTTTCCACTTCCTAACAGCTAGGGCAAAACAAAAATGGAAACAATCAGTGACAGCTTTAATATAAGGAAAGGAAGAGACACAACAGGTTCTTCATAGAAGTCAAGTTTTCCTGATGCTGCATTGTAGAATATATTTCTCGTATGGGTGTGGCGTCACATACAGAACAGTGAGCAGTGTGGTAGACAATCTCCTCACTTATGTTTACCCTTGCAGTATTTAGAAATACCTTTGTTAAGCATCCAGGATGTTCATTCATTCACTCAGCAAGTGTTAGTCACAGATGATGTGTGAGACAGTGCTGAGGAAACAAAAGGGAACAAGGTGGACAAGGGATTTGCTCTTATGGAGCTTAATTCTCGCAAGAGTGGTGGAAGGGAGGAGAAAATGTAAACACACAAATAAGTGATCAAGATAAAGTCAGATAGTGGTACTTGAGGAAAATAGGAAGAGTCATGTGCTAGAGAATAAGGGAGGAGGGGGTTACCGCAGACTGGGTACTCAAGAAGGTCTCTTGGAGAAGTGAATTTGACCTCAAGTTTGGATGAGATCAAATTAAGCCTCCTCAAGCAGGCTTAAAGGAGCCTGCCAAGTATAGATATGGACAAGACTTCCCTGGCAGCCTAGTGGTTAAGACTTCGCCTTTCAATGCAGGGGGTGTGGGTTCCATCCCTGGTTGGGGAGCAAAGAGATCCCACATGCCTTGTGGCAGAAAAAAACAAACAAACATAAAACAGAATGTTGTAACAAATTCAATAAAGACTTTTAAAATGGTCCACATCAAAAGATCTTAACAACAACAAAAAAAAGTGTAACTGTGGAGGCAGAGGAAACAGCAAATGCAGAGGCCCTAAGGGGAGGTCCAGGTTAGTGTGTTGAAGGAACACACGGAAGGCCAGCATGACTGGCACATAATGGGGAAAGAATATGAGCAAGATGAGTTTGGAGATGCAGGCTGAAGCCAACACAAGTAAGGCCTTGTGGGCCAATGTAAGGTTTTGGATTGTTTTCTAACAGGAAGCTAATTAAGCAAGAGATGATGGGATCATTTTATATACTAAAAATATCTTTCTTTTTATGGGGGAAGAACTGATCACAAATGACCAAGAAGGAAAGCAGGAGGGTATGAACAGGACTGGAACACAGTCTAGAGATAGAACTAACTTGCTAGCAGACTGGATACGGAGAGGAGACATTAAGCGACTAAGTGGATGGTGGTGCCATTTACTGGGTGGGAATGACTACAGGAGTTCTGCTTCAAAAGGAACTGTGTAAATTTTGTGTACTGTGGCATGTTATTTGAGTGTTATTTTTTGGTCATGCTGTTTGAACTTCCCATTGGGCATCCCAGTGGGGACATATTGGTTTGGCCAAAAAGTTCATTTGGAGTTTTCCCATAAGATGTTATGGAAAAACCATGAATGAACTATCTTATGGAAAAACCCCAAAAGAACTTTAACTAGACAGTCTAAACAGCAGTATTTAACTAGACAATCTAAACAGCCAGAGTCAAACTCACTGGAGAGATGGGGCTGGAGACACAGATTTGGAAATTAAAAGCTAATAAATGAAATGTAAGGCCATGGAACCAGATGAGTTCTATTGTGGAAGAAGAGGGCCAAAGGCCAAGACATAGATACTGCAGCACTTAGAAAACAAGAGAGAGGGTGAGGAGGAGGAGACTGAGAAACAATGGCCAGAGAGCAGGCAGAAACCCAGAGGGTGGTGATGCAGCAGCCAAGAGAGGATGGATTTTCAAAGGTCAGCTCTGCCAAATAGTGCTGAAAGATGGAGAAGCATGAAGACAGATGAGAGACCATTGGACTTGGCATCAAGTACAGTACGAATAGCCTTGACAAAACAATTTCCATCAGATTTGGCTAAAATAGGTTCAAGACAGAATGGAAAGTAATGGGATGGAGATTATGACCAACATGGTGTAAAAGGGAGCAGAGAAATGGGGATAATAGCTAGAGGGCAACAAGAGGTCAGTAGAAGTCTTTTTAACGTGGGAGCTATTGCTACTAAAGCTTTTCTGTACGCTGGAAGGAGAATGATCCAGGAGAGGGGCAAGGACTCATGAAACAGAGAAGGGAGCTGTTCATAGGGATTAAGTCCTTGAGAAGGTGAAAAGAGGGTCTGATTCCTCAGACAGAAGCCTGAAGTCATCATCTGTATTAACAGGAAGGAAGGCAAAAAAATACAGGCACAGATACACAGAGGTTGGTATATTTAGAGGAAAGAAAAATAGAAGACCTCAAGTGGGTTACATCTATTTTCTTATTAATCATGATCATCAGTTAAAGGAAAGATGAGCAGTGAGGAAATGGGGTTTTTGGAAGTTTGAGGAGAAATGAGAAGGTGTGAAAGAGTCAATATCTTTCAGTCTTAAAACTCCAAAATATCCGTTTTCTCTGCCTGAACTGAGATCCTCAATGTTATTCTGGGAGTATGAAACAACTATCCAACTGATCAATTTCTACTAGTAAAGGGATCCATTCAGACCGGGACCCCCAATACCTAAACCACCAAGCAGCACATATTGGTTATTTTGGGTTCCCAGGCTGTAAAGCAGGGATCGGTTAAAATACTGAGCCACCAAAGGACCATATCTCACCTTTTTGTGTGTATGGACCCCACCACACAAAGTGCCACTATTGAATACTACTATTACTGTGTTTGTGTTTAGTTGCTCAGTCGTGTCCAACGCTTTGCAACCCATTGGACCATAGCCCACCAGGCTCTTCTCTCCATGGGATTTCCCAGGCCAGAATACTGGAGTGGTTGCCATTTCCTTCTCTGGGGGATCTTCCTGACTCAGGGATCTAACCTGCATCTCCTGTGTCTCCTGCATTGCAGGCAGATTCTTTACCTGCTAAGTCATCAGGGAAGTCCCAGTGACTTGCTTACTACCTGAGTCACATGTATTGAGATACCACCACGTACCAAGCACAGTGCTAAGTTCTCTACATTTGTTGTTTCTTTTGATACTCCCAACAACTAATTGAGCAGCATGTACTATTATTACCTCAGTTTTATAAGTGATGCATATGAAGCTTACAAAGGCTAAATTGTATCAACATGAGAGACAGTGAAGTTGTCCATGAGATGGGAAAGACAGAGAGTCAGCAATTATTAATCATGCCATATAATTAGAAAAGATGTTGTGTAAATGAATGCAAAACCAAATCTATTAGTAAATAAGGTATTCATGCTTGTTAACAATTTGCCCACAGAGAAAAAAACTATAAAGCCAAAACTGAAATAAAAGACCTGTACCTATAAAGGTATACAATTCGCTATAGAAAGTTAAAATCCTTCAGAAAGTCCAACATGGATAAACGGGAATTTAGAAACCCCAGTTGATTCTACAAAGTCTGTCAAAGAAGTGATTCAACTGGTGGTGCAGAATTGGTAAAATGTTTAACAGTTGGCTTTTTAAATTTTCTTGTGGGGTTAATGGGTTTGCAGTAATTGCCCAGTTCCATAGTGTAAGTAATCCCACTTTGGAGTTCAAGTCAGCATGGAGTTAAGCTTGTAAAAATTCCTTAAAATTTAAGAATCAGCTCTTATAGCACACCACTGGAAAAAGTGAGTAAGAGACTTTCTGGGACCATCAGACCTCATGTTTCCTCATGTATGTTTAGCAAGGATGACTTTGAGATCTCAGAATTTCAGTTGTTCTGAGATTGTAGCACCCCTTCTATGGGCTAAATGAATAAAATAAAAGGAAATCTCTAACTATAAGAGCACTGATTCTAATGTACTTTTGATACTAGGATTAGGAATAGATGTAAGAGACCATCTTGTTCCACTGTTTGCATTTTGTTCAGATCTTCTGTCTTTTTTTCCAAAATATTGAAATAATGAAATGAATAAGATATAATCACATACAGAGATTCAGAGTGGTCACTTTCTGTGTTTTAATATATCTGTATAATTTGAGGCCTACAGCTTCCACAAATAAGTGCTGAGAAGTTGGTGTTGACATTGGATAATGTAAGTGACTGAGTTTTCTGTCCGAAAACAACTCAAACACAAAGATTTAGGTTAATGTCATCTTAAACAAAGGATTCATTGACCATCTTGTCTCAGGTTTAAGATTATGAATACTCACCGAAGTGGTGCATTTATAAAGTCACAGGTGATTGGTGATTGTTATGTGAAATTCCAAAAGATTGTCTTCCCACTTTCATTCCTGATTCATGTCAGAACAAGCAGAACTTAGAGTGTAGGGTTGAAAAAGACTCTAGAGTGAAAGCAAGTTTTCTTTCAGACATGTTCCCCAGATTTTTTTGGTTTTTTGGCTAATGTTCCCGGTATTGTAGGAGCCCTGCATTCTCTTGTCCACTTTAAGCAAAAATCTAGTCAATGCTGTCTAAAATTGAGATTCTACATAAACATTTCAAAAAACAATTGAAATAGCAAACAGCATCATTAAAAACAGGAAAAATTAAGCAATATGAGAGTTCGTGATTGAGAAAATTGATTCACTCATTCATTCATTCAATACTTGCTGAGTACTTTTTAAGTGCCAGGCACTCTTCAGACTCCTTGAGATTATTCATTGTTCCTGAAGGACAAAGAACAGAAAGTGAAACATGCCCACGTGACTGGAACAACATGAAAAAGGGCAAGAGATGGATATGAAATGAGAGAAGTAAGGTGGAGTAAAGTTACATCATGTAGTTCCCGGTAGGATATTGTAAGGGCTCAAGACTTTTCTCTGGTGCTGAGCTAGCGTTGCCTATAATGCACCCTTATCTAGCAGCACGGAGGCTATTCCAGCCTGGAACTAAAGATAAAAATCTCAGGTGTTGTCAGCAAATATAAATGATAATCTGAGCCACAGGAATAGATAAGAAGGCCCAGGAGGTATGTGGAGTAAACCATAGGACAGAGCCTAAGGAATGGTAATCTTTCGAGAATGGATAGAGAAATGCAGGCCAGCAAACTTCAGGGTCAAGAGGCCAAATGTCAGTAAATATTAAGTACAAGTGATACAGACGGAAGTCAACAGCTACTTTTCTACTGTCATTCTCACAGAGCACAGCTTGTCAAACACTCAGAACACTTCTGAGCCACACCCTATCTTCACTCGTGAGAGAACAAATAAACCTCAGGCACCCAACACGGCCTGACATGGCAAGACCCTATTTGCACTGCTGCTGCTAAGTCACTGCAGTCGTGTCCGAGTCTGTGCGACCCCATAGACGGAGCCCACCAGGCTCCCCCGTCCCTGGGATTCTCCAGGCAAGAACACTGGAGTGGGTTGCCATTTCCTTCTCCAACGCTTGAAAGTGAAAAGTGAAAGTGAAGTCACTCAGTAGCGTCCGACTCTTAGTGACCCCATGGACTGCAGCCTACCAGGCTCCTCTGTCCATGGGATTTTCCAGGCAAGAGTAGTGGAGTGGATTGCCATTTCCTTCTCCATGTATTTGCACAGTTGATCACAATTATTTGGGACATTTGTTTGCTTTTACTTCTTGGTATTTCAATATTTCAATTAAACAATGTGCAGAGAAGTTATTAGAACAGTAAATCCTCTATACTAGCAAACACTCAACCCATTGATATGAGAACCACAGGTTTATCTACATGATGGTGGAGGTCCGTGTAATGATGTTTCCTCAAACAGGCCACAGGCGATTCAGTGACGCTTGGAGGTCCTGCATGCTGATGTCCCTGTTATCTGTCCTACATGCATGACACATCTGTTGGCAATGGACTGGCTCAGTTCAGACCTGAAGCTAGCCAATTGGGGTTCGTGGGACCATTAGTCTGTCTCTCACCTGTAGCCACATCTTGGACTATTTCCTTTGCACTTTATGTGCAACTTCAGTCCATGGTTCAACAGTCTTCTCAAGTCTCGCTGCCATCACAAACCTTTGCTTGACCATTTCAGTCTTTGGATCTTTTTCCTTCCTGTGAACTTTTATCACAGTTTCTGTTGTTCACCTGGTTCTTGATAATATCTGGTTTGAGATTAATTTCACTCTTAATCAAATAACTCTGAGTTATTTGCTGTCACCAGGAAGGATATGGAAGGCCTTGATATCTTCTAGTCATTCTCCTGGAAGCTCACAGATCCACCTCTGTCCTTGGCATAGATATTACTAATAACTAATGACCAATTATACATCTATATTTAGAATAATATATAAATTTATTCTAGATCTTACATGATTGTGGCATGTTTAGAGTGTCAAGGTCAAAGGTCTTCTCACTCAGGAATAGTTTCAGTCTGAAACAATTCATTAACTATTGAGGGAGGCATAGAAAAATAAGCTAAGATCATGTCTAGGCTAGGTACAATACAGCTGATTCACTTTTTTTCTTACATTTTAATGTAAAAATTGAACAAATCAAAGAGTCACACATTATATAATAATGATGTGTCAGTTATTGACTTATTGCTTCTCATCTCCAAATTCACTCTTCATTACCCAGTAAACTGGACCCTCTAAAACATGCCTCTATCCGACAGCAGAGGGTTCTGGAGAGATACTGGGGGAAAGTAAGGGAAAGGGACTTCTTTTCCTAGTTCTAGGGTGATTTCTTTCTCTTTTTTAAATTTTTATTTTTTGATCCGACTTGAGATCTTCGTTCCCCAACCTGGGATCAAACTTGAGCTCCTTGCAGTGAAAAACTCGGAGTCCTCACCACTGGACCACCCAGGAATTCCCAGGTGTGTTTTCTTTTCTTCTTACTCCTGCAGCTTTCTTGTGGAGACAAGGGATGGGGCTGGGGCCATGCTCACCTCAGGTGAGCATCAGGAGAGCCCCACAGGCATGTCTGTGGAATTCCACCAGCATCCAAGCTGATGTCTCCGTGAGCCCAGCAGCACTCCCATAGGCGGCTCCTCAGTTTTTCTAGTACCTCTCACCTGTCAGCCCCACTCTGTAATACCCCAGTGAATTTCTATGCCATTGGTCAGGATGCACCTATAAGGTCTTTATTTCAGCCTTGGGGGTGGGTATTCTCCAAATGTGTTCCTTCCTTGGGTACTCTGCCTCAGCCCTTGGGGCAGGCCCTAAGCGGGTCCTTCTGTCTGTGGTTCCAGTATTCTTAGAAGTTTACTTTACCCCTGAGTTGCTAGTTCTCTATTATTAGCCAATAAATCTTTATATGAAAGCTTCCCTGTTCCTAATACAGTATGGTTTCTGTCTCCTACCTTGAATGACAAAGATAGAGTGAAAAAGCATCATTTTATACAACTCCCTCACTTTATACGTAAGGAGGTTAGAGCAGAGGGGCCAGAAAAGTAAATGCCTTGCCCAAGCCACACAGTGAGCAGTAGGATCAGAGGAAGTCACATCTCCCAGTGGTCTTTAAGTAGTGACTTCACTGTCCTAAGCCAGTGAAGTAGATACATTTTGTGAGTGGATTAATGGATTCAGGCTCTGAGAACAAGGCTTTGTTGGGGTAGATCAGAAAAGAGAAAGTATGAAGGCCCAGGAGTCTTTGATAGTAATAAAGAAAGTTATCACTGAAATAAAAGAAGTGTACAGTTAGGAGAAGCCAAGACAAAGAATTTGCTAAATACTTCACAATGGAACAAGCTAAACCAATGGCTTGACTTCAGGCCACAGATGTCCAGAGCATTTGGAGGTAATTGCTTAAGGGTATTTGCCTTCCAGGTTCCTGAGCCTGGAGCATCCTTGGCCATAAGTCCTGTCTGTGTATCCCAGTGACCACCCACTGTCTTTTCAGATCACCCAAGCTGCCTGAATATTCAGCAGATGGTGATAGTTTCCTTGGAAGGGTCCCAAACTAATTGGTTTGTGGTATCCTAAAGGAGGCAACTTTCTCTGTTGTGGGTGAAACCTAATGGCAGTGGGGAGGGCCCTCCAGAAACACCCCCATCTCCCACCATGCTCATGAGATCCCCACAATCCACAAAGCAATGGTTTGGATTTTGTAATTAATAGTTTGTCTTTTACAAGATGGCTTTGGCATAGTGGGTGCCAATATACAGTCCCTTTGAAGCATTGGCCAGGGCCCAGAAGTTGCTTCTAATTTTTAATTGGGGCATGTTTGGATAGCAAGAGAAGAAACGCCTGTCTAGCACTGAGATTAGAAAAAGGAGGAGGTGTGAATGGTTAGCCTCAGGGAAACTTAACTTATACACGTTGTTCTGGAAAGTTCGGTAAAAAGGGAGGGAATTCTAGGGGTAACAGGACAGAGTGGAAAGTACACTAACTTTGAAGTCCAGCTCCCAGATGTCAAGTCCCGACTGTAGTTACTAACAGTTGTAGTGATCCTGGATGAGTCACTGCACCAGTGGAGTTCTTTAAAAGAACAAGGATTTCACTTGGATCTATAGAGGTATAAATGACCCCAAATGCTTTTTGTGCACATTCATTACATTATTCTCTGAGCACCTTCCAGGGCTGAGGCAAGCAGCCAAGTCCTGATCACCTGAAGGTTCATACTCAGAGCTCTCCTCTACAAAGCCTTCCTGCTCGCTGGCACACTTTCCTTCTTTTCTGTGCTCTTTCCTTTTAATGTCTGTTCAACTCATTTCATAATTCGTCCTATAGGCCTGTGGAGTTTAGCAATCCAATTGTTACTTTATATCTCAAGCCTTGCTCTCAGAGCCTTCATTCATTAATCCGTTTATAGAGACATATGTCGTGTCTCTTCTAACTGTGAGAACTCACAGGTAGGAACTGGATCTTACACTTTGTATCTCCCACAGGATCAAATTCAGTGTCCTGGATATGGTTAGTGCTTATTTAATGATCCTTGATTAATTGGTCCATTAGCATGGTGGATGTACAAAGGCATGTTAGAGGAAGTTCTTGTCCTCAGGGAGGATTCAGTCTAAATGAAGGATACGGTCCAACCTGAAGAGCTGTGTGACAACGCAAGCAGTTGCCTTGACCTGTGATTCATTGCAAATAAATCCATAGACCAGTGATTCCCAAACTTTGGACCTCAAATCTCTTGTAATTTATGGGTTGAATGAAGCCTCAGAAGTCCACATATCTATAAGATGACTTAGACACACCTCAAAAAGTGCATATATTTACTTTTCAAATACATATTATGATTGACAAAATACACAGCTATTTGCCGTGCTATCCTTTGGTCATCATGAATTTTTATAACAGGTACTAAAAGAACAATTACTGTGATGTCGGTTATGCAAAGGTTTTTTGAAGTTAAAAAAGAGAGATGATCATACCCAAATAGGATTGTTCAAACCAATGGTTATAGACAGACCAAGTTTAGGAAAGAAAGTGTACATGTTAGCCTAGGTGGGTCAAAGAATTTTTTTTTTCTACCTGAAAGAAATGGGATTTTAATTCATCTTTGAATAATGATTAAGTTTTTAACAGCAAGGACGTATCTGAGGCTCAACCCATTTCAGATGTCCTAGTGTATATTAAGCCCGCTCTGGTACTCTTGCCTGGAAAATCCCATGGACAGAGGAGCCTAGTAGGCTGCAGTCCATGGGGTTGCTAAGGGTCAGACACGACTAAGCGACTTCACTTTCACTTTTCACTTTCATGCACTGGAGAAGGAAATGGCAAGCCACTTCAGTGTTCTTGCCTGGAGAATCCCAGGAATGGGGGAGCCTGGTGGGCTGCCATCTATGGGGTCGCACAGAGTCGGACACGACTGAAGTGACTTAGCAGCAGCAGTGTATATGAAGGACTTTCGTGGTGGTTCAGTGATAAAGAATCTGCCTGCCAATTCAGGAGATACTGGTTTGATTCCTGGGTAGGGAAGATCCCCTGGAGAAGGAAATTGGAACCCACTCCAGGATTCTTGATTGAGAAGTCCCATGGACAGAAGAACCTAGCCAGCTATAGTCCACGGGGTCACAAAAGAGTCAGACATGACTTATGACTAAACAACAAGAATGCATATGAAAGGAGAAAGGCCACAAGAAACGCCTCATACCTACATGCTGCAATTCCTTCCATGACAGGTCATGACACTTCGAGAGCAGAAAGCACACACATGGATTGGAGCGTGGGTGTATGTAGACCTCAGGTTAATTTAAAGAGCTTCCAGACAATTTGCAAAGACACAAGAAATCATTCACCTTAATAATGTATGCCAATCAGTCAGGAGACTTTAAAATTGAACTTTTTTCAAATTTTTTTAAGTGCACCTTCTAAGACCTGTAGACAACTACATACATCCTCAAAACTTAATGAGGGAAATATATACAAGGAATCACATACACAAAGATTGTGCTGAACTATTACACAATGACTTTTATTTATCATCAACTGTGGACGGAAATATGGGTATTAGTCCAACATTTTCCAACAAACTAGCTGTGAATCACTTCTCGGGAAAATCACATCATTTGTCTAGACTTTGATCTGACAAAATGAAGGATTGGACCAAAGAATTTTTCAGATCTCTTTCTGTTGGCAAGTTTCTGCCTTTGGGAAGGTGACTGTGCTAGGAAGAGCCATCTGCCCACAGGGGAGCTGACTGCTGTTTCACTGTTCTAAGAGAGGTGGACAAGGGCGTTATCCATAATGGTGATGGGAGGAATAGCAGATGACTTTCCAACTGATCTGGAAAAAGTCCCAAAAGTCTCGTTCCTATGACTTTTTTTGTGAAAACTGTTCTCTCTGTGGGCTTTCCTGGTGGCTCAGATAGTAAAGAATCTGCCTGCAGTGCAGGAGACACAGGTTTGATGCTTGGGTCAGGAAGATCCCCTGGATCTTCTTCTCCAATATTGTTGCCTGGAGAATTCCATAGACAGAGAAGCCTGGAGAGCTACAGTCCAAAGGGTTGAAAAGAATTGGACATGACTGAACAATTAACACACTGCAAAGATAATGCTTCACTCTATCCCTTTCTGACTTTTCCCTTTAGGTTACTATTTGCCAGAGAATTCAATTTCTTTTTCTCTTTCTTTGAGCTTGGTTTCACGCACATCAAAATGCTGACTGCACTACTGGGAGGAGATCATGAAAGATGACCCAGGTCTTTTGGAAAACTTTTTGGCAGGAAGGATCACAATGTTTAAGAATATTCATAGCCTTTTATCTTATAACCCTAAGACACTAATCTTAAGGATGTAATTCTAAACATCATTAAACATTTAGGCATAAAGATGTTCATCATCAAGTTGTATAATTTATAATTGCAAAATATTAGAAGCAACCTCAAAAGAGGGAGATGGAAGGAAGCCAAGATGGTTAAGGAAATCATAGTTTATTGAAGCAACAAAATACTGTGTTGACAAATGATCTTAAAGAGTTTGAAATAAAAACTTGGAGACTGCTTATTTTGCGAAGTGATAAGTGGGGAGGGTGGGAGACAAAATTGATTGTATGTATGATTTTAACTCTGTAAGCCAAAAAAAGAAAAATTTTTAAATACCTTAAAAAATTATCAGATTGACCAAAATATTCATTCCAATTGTTTTGTAACATTGTACATAAACCAGAACGAACTCTTTGCCAATCTAATATGTCAAAATGTTAGCAGTGGTATTTCTGGGGGCTAGGATTCTTCCTTGCTCATAATCATCTTTTTTTTATCAATAAGTTTTATTATTATCAGAATAAAAATATGATTTAAATATGAAGAAGCAAACCTGGACAAACTATTAACAATGAAGCCTCCTCACAAAGGGAATGCAATTGTTATTTTTTCTTTATATTTTTCTGCATTTTCCAAGCTATATGTCATTTGTATAATCAAAGGAAAACAATGCAAGAAAGCCCTTAGCTCAGGAGACCCTCCCGGGATGATTATCAGGAGGCTCCCACACACTCCCCAGCCCCTCAGTGCTCATTAGCAGCTCAAGGGCCTGCCAGAGTGCCCCAGGCCGGAAGGTGCTCTGCTGTGCTTATCTCTAAATTTAGACTACAGGTGGCAGGAAGGACATAGGAGGAAGGATAAAGATCCAAGGGGGCGGCTGCTTAGCAGGTCTCAGAAACCCAAATCTGGGTTGTGCTGTTGAATGGAAACGGCGCTTGCAAACATCTTGGCCAACCAGTGCAGCTTGTTTGTCCTGAGAACTGGAGGTGGACTCACTGATCCCCACAAATGCCCAGCCCATACACCATCAGCAAGAGTCAGCTGAGGCCAGTTGCCAGCTGGACAGGTGACTCCACTAGAGATTGTCCCTTCTCTCTGCTGCTCCAAAGACTGGCAGGCTCCAGTTGCAGGGAGGTCAGATTCCCAGCAGATTTCAGGCTGAACAAAACCCAGGAAACACTCAAGGCTTCTGCTCTTCATCTCAAACATCTGGCACTGAGGCGAAAACTGAGGGCTCTGCAGTGGGAGTCACGCTTGTCCTCCAGCTCTTTCATTACCTAGCTGGAAGGCCTCAGACAAGCGGCTTGACTGGGGCCTCAGTTTCCCCATTTAACCTTGAGATAGGACCTGGCAGGTAGTTAGTGAAAGTGTTAGTCGCTCAGATGTATCTAACTCTTTGTGACCCCATGGACTGCAGCCCACCAGGCGCCTCTGTCCATGGAATTCTCCAGGCAAGAATACTGGAGTGGGTAGCCATTCCCTTCTCCAGGGGATCTTCCCAACCCAGGGATCAAACCCAGGTCTCTTGCATTGCAGGCAGATTCTTTACCATCTGAGCCACTAGGGAAGCATTTGATGCTTGATAAATGGTGTTGAATGAATGACAAGGGTAAGGTAGGATAGGTCTCATCAAACAGGCCCTTGGGGAAGGCTATGGGAACCTCTCCCCTTTGAGAAGAGACATATGGGATGGTGCTCCCTTCCTTATCACACCCATACACCACTTACTGCAGACCAGTTCTCTTCCATCCATGAAGGCACTTTTCTGGATTTCCTCTTGGTGGGCAGGCACAAAATGGACAACCTAGCCTACAAGTAGGCATTATTCAGTCTTGTCTCCAGTGTTACCAGCCCACTTCATTCAATACCTGCTCAAATTCATGTTAAAGACATAGGTCATAAGCAGAGCTGGAAACATAGATGAAAGACCCAGGCCTTGTCTGTACCAAGCTCATTGTTCAGTCCAAGGAGAGAAAACTAATTATGATTCAAAGTCCTAGGTATAAAGCAGAAGCCTGGGGACTTCCTTCAGTGGTTAAGAATATACCTCCCACCAAGGAATTCATCACCTTGGTCAATTAGAGCTTCCTTCACCGCCTCCTATCCATGTAAGATCACAGTGGCCTGAGATCCAAGGTACAGAGTGTAAACAGGGCCATATTGTTTGGCCAACTGTAAAGAGATACAAACAACTATGAGGGCTATTGTGAAATCTCTCCATTGGAGGCTTCGGTGGGAATTAAGTAATGATTTACATGTAGCTTAGACCTTGCTCCATGAAGTTCCTTTCAGTAATTTAACTTGGGCTACAGTCATGGATTCATACTTTCCTTCATCTGTACATGCAACCATTGAGCAATATAAATATTCGCTAAGCACTTATATTGTCAGACATTGTGCCAGGAACCCCACGCAACTTAGAATCTAGTGGAAGTAACAGGCAGTAAAACAAATTACATTTGCAATACAAGCTGCACATGATTCCATGAAAGTGGTAAAGAATGTACTTATGCTAGATGATAATGGGAAAACTTAATAAAATAGATGAGAATTCTATGAGGAGGTAACATGTAAGATAAAACTAAAGATGAGAAGGAAACAGCAATGATAAGAGAAAGATTACTTAATAGGTATTAAAAAGAATGAAATCTATATATTTATGATAGCATTGTGTCAAGAGGAAAAACAGAATACTAAAACAGTTGCCAGCTAGAGATTGGTTTTCAAATGTGTTTTACATCCATGCATGTGAATTTAAAGTAGCCATTTGAAAGTACCTATGTGAAGATGTATGATGATGGAATACGGAAACATGTTCATGTTCTAAATTAAATAGTTGAAAAAAAATAAAATTACATTTAAAGATTAAAAAAAAAAAAGAACATACCTCCCAATGCAGGGAACATGGGTTTGATCCCTGGTCAGGGAGCTAAGACCCCACAGGCCACAGGGTATCTAAGCCCACTCACTCTAGAGCCCAAGAAATGCAACTAGAGAGAAGCCTGTGCCCTGCAACAAAAGATCCCTAACGCCACAACTAAGGCTTGACACAACCAAATAAATAAATAAAATAGTGTTCTTTTAAAAATAATAATCAGTTCAGTTAAGTCACTCAGTCATGTCCAACTCTTTGCGACCTCGTGGACTGCAGCACACCAGGCTTCTTCCCCATCCATAACCAACTCCCAGAGCTTGCTCAAACTCATGTCCATTGAGTCGGTGATGCCATCCAGCCATCTCATGCTCTAATGTCCGTCCCCTGCTCCTCCTACATTCAATCTTTCCCAGCATCAGCGTCTTTTCAAATGAGTCAGTTCTTCAAATCAGGTGGCCAAAGTATTAGAGCTTCAGCTTCAGCATCAGTCCTTCCAATGAATATTCAGGACTGATTTCCTTTAGGATTGACTGGTTGGATCTCCTTGCAGTCCAAGGGACTCTCAAGAGTCTTCTCCAACACCACAGTTCAAAAGCATCAATTCTTTGGTGCTTAGCTCTCGTTATAGTCCAACTCTCACATCCATATATGACTACTGGAAAAACTATAGCTTTGACTAGATGGACCTTTTTTAGCAAAGTAATGTCTCTGCTTTTTAATATGCTATCTAGGTTGGTCATAGGTTTTCTTCCAGACGCTTCCTCCTTAGAAGAAAAATAATAATAAGCTTCAAAAAAAAAAAAGGCAGAAGTTGGTGCCAAGTAGTCCCTGGAAACCTCGAATTTGGAGGGGTGGGGGAGGAGGATGGGAAAGGTGAGGCAAATCTTCACCTTTGAACAGATACTGGCAGAGAAGCGATTTGCCTGACAAATGATTCACAGTTAAATGAGAACTGAAGGAAGAGGACCTGGTGCCTCACGGCAGAAAAGGGGTAAGTCTGATGGTGAGAAAGGAAGAAAGTGCCTGTTCCAGGGATAGAGTGAAGAGACGCAGGGGCAAGGACTGGAGACCCTAAGTGTCAGCAAGAGAGTGTGCTGGATCGGGAAGAGAGTGGAGCACCTGTCCAGGAGGCCAGGCATGGGAGATGGAGGTGGTGTGGAGATGCTGTTGGGAAACCACTGGAGGGCTGAGGTGAGCCTCTGTTGTTGTCATGGGACTAAACAGAGACACGCTGCAAGAAAGACTGAAGACATAGAGAATGGACTTGTGGACACAGTGGGGGAAGGAGAGGCTGGGACAAATTGAGAGAGTAGCAATGAGAGTATGTTATGTATATATATATACACAATACCATGTGTAAAATAGATAGCTAGTGGGACACTGCTATACAACATAGGGGGCTTGGTGCTCTGTGATGACCTAGAGGGTTAGGATGGGGGGAAGTGGGAGGGAGGCATAAGAGGGTGAGGGTATATGTGTACTTACAGCTGATTCACATTGCTCTATGGTAGAGACGAACACATTATAAAGCAATCATCCTCCAATTAAAAATAAATTGAAAATAAAAATTGAAAGAAAGAAAGACTGCAGATGCAAGGAGCAGAGGAATCCTGGGAAATAAGCCCCAGGACTCTTAAGAAATCCCAAGGAGAGCTTTGTTGTACAGGCAGAGGGGTGGTCAAGAGCTAAGCTGGCAGAGTCGGGGCAGCAGAGCCTCCACCACTGGTGGGTGGGGTAGCTTTTCCCCATCTGTCTCACAGTCTTGCTTTCTCTTACATGCTGAGCGACCGAACTGAACTGAAGATATTTCCATTCTCGTCTTAAGCATGATGTTATTATATTATCTTTAAAGATGTGGAAAAGTCCCCCACCCCCGTTTCCCACCAGCCCTACCCTGCTACACCGCTTCTGGTCACACACAGCGGGGTCCAGTCTTAAGCCAAGTGAAACCAGGCCACAAGAGTCGAGGGGACCCCAGGGGACCTTAACATTAAAGGAAAAATAACAGCACATCAAGGCCTTCCCAAAGAGCCAGCCAAGTAAATGCTGAAGCCCACGCACATTTCTTGATGGAAGAGTTTCCTTGGGTGGGCCTGAGGGGAAAAATAAACAGAAAGGAAAATCAGCATTCGCGCGAGCCGAATGCAGGGAAAATGGCAGAGTTCCCTGTGAGATGGACCAGTGCATCCACAGCTCTCAAAGTCAGTCTGGATCCAAGGCTACAAGTGTCCCCGGTACCACAGGGGCTTCCCTTCAGCCGCCGGAATAGAGACAGGGGCACATCAGGAGCCAGCCCTGGCAACCGGTCCACGCTGGGGATTCAAGAACCAAGGGCACATGTTGTCCGCTGATGCCTGGTCTTTGTGGATGTAGGGGGCGAGTGTGTGTGTATAAAATGGAGTTTGCCCATCTGCTGGTCAGGCCCATGAGCAACAACTGCGGCATCATTTTCTCTGAGTCTGCTGTAGCTTATTTAAGTCATCTGTCTGCTGGAATTTAGTTAAAATGAAATTTTAGTAGAATTCTTCATGTGGACGCTGTGGTTAAACAGAAATTCCTTTTAGATGAAGTCTGAGGAGTGAGGCAAAATAAGCAGAAAGCTAGGGATGAGTAAGTCCAGGATGGTGCATGAGCCAGGTGGAGAGGATATCTACGTGGGAGCGTACAGGCCAAAGTCAAGGTGGTGGTGGCTTCCCCAGCCCTCAGCCCAGGGCGAGGCAGGCTTCCCTCTCGCCATCCCACCACTGTTCTATAGGGAGTGCGTCTTCCAGAATTCTTGAGCATGACTGAACTTCAGCAATCATAGTCAAGCAATCCTTTCTGTCAAAATACAATTTCTTTTATTGGCTTTTTTTGTTTAAGACCTTTATTTGTTGGCTGCACTGTGTCTTCATACCGGCGTGTGCTTTTCTCTGGTTGTGGCTCAGCAGTTTTCTCGAGAGGGCTTAGTTGCTCCGCAGCATGTATTAATAGCATCTTAGTTGCCTGACCAGGACTATAACCCAAGTCTCCTGCATTGGAAGGTGAATCCTTACCTTAGCAACCAGGGACGTCCTATTGTTTTCTTTTTAAACAGCACCACTGCTCATTAAAGATAAGTGAGAAAATACAGACAAGTGAAAAGAAGAAATGGTCAAATATCCATAATCTCACCTGTTTAAAATAATCACCAGTAACACCATGCTAGATAACTAAAATATCCCCCTATAAAAATAAAGATGTTAATTTTTTTTATAATTGGTATAACATTTTATACTATTAACACCAGGTTAGATAATTAGAATACCCTCCTCAGTAAATATATATATATATATATATATATGTATACATGTTATTATATATAAGGAATATATTGTACTATATAAAATACATAATGTACTATATATTATATTATGTATAATATAATTATATATACACACACACCAAATGTACTTTTTTCAAGCAAAAATGGGTTCATCCTGTTTATACTGTTTTTGTGATTTTTTTCCTGCCTCTTACCTAACATTTTATGAGGCTATAGATATATTTCTCAACTTTAATGCCTGCATACATTCCTATTACCTGAATTACTCAGTTTATTTAACCAGTCCCTCATTGCTAAACGCTTACGTTATTCCAACTTTTTCTCTATTCATAAGAGTGTTGTAATGAACATTCATGCAGCTAAATATTTGCATAAATGCTTAATGCTTTTTTGGAATCCATTCCCAGAAGTCAAATTGCTTGCAGCTTTTTGATCTCCATATGTTGGGAAAATGAAACCCAGAAATTGGCCAAGAGTGCTACAAAAGGAATAAAAGTGGGGGTTGGTGGCAGAACAGACTGCCCAGGCCCAGAGCCCAGACCTGCTGGCTTCAGGTAGAGTGCTGTCTGCGCTGTGAGATGAGGAAGGGACGCACCAGATTCCTCTGACTGTTGGTGTCAGAGGAAGGGGGCCAGCTATGCACACGGAGGACACGATTGCACTACAGCTTCTTGGAAAAGCAAAGGCTCTGAATTTAGCGTCATCTGTGGGAGTTACTCACCTTCTAGAGTCCCAGGTCCCGGGTACTCTTGGGCTACTCAGTTACTCCTCACTTCACACCTCTGCCCTGAGAGTATTTGGAGAACAAGCCAACGGGCTCCGAACAGAAACACAAATTGTCGGATTTGTTAGAAAGCAGGACTGCAAGGAGATCAAACCAGTCAAGCCTGAAGAAAATCAACCCTGAATATTCATTGGAAGGACTGATGCTGAAGCTGAAGCTCTAATACTCTGGCCACCTGATGCGAAGAGCTGACTCATTGGAAAAGACTCTGATGCTGGGAAAGACTGAAGGCATGAGGAGAAGGGGACGACAGAGGATGAGATGGTTGGATGGCATCACCGACTCGATGGACATGAGTTTGTGTAAGCTCTGGGAGTTGGTGATGGACTGGGAGGCCTGGCGTGCTGCAGTCCACGGGGTCGCAAAGAATCAGACACGACTGACGGCTGAACAACAACAGGGTAAGATTGTTCCCACCCACCATCCCCCACCCCAACTTCCTAGTATAATTTATTTATTTTTCACAATTTTTAAAAAATTATTTATCTGTGGTTGTGCTGGGTCTTCGTTGCTGCACACGGGCTTTCTCTAGTTCTAGTGAGCCAGAGCTACTCTCTAGTTGCGGTGCCCAGGCTTCTGATTGTGGTGGCTTCTCCTGTTGCAAAGCACCAGCTCTAGGGTGCACAGGCTTCAGTCACTGGGGCATGTGGGCTCTGTAGTTGCAGCTCACGGGCTTAGATGCTCCTTGGTATGTGGGATCTTCCAAACCAGGGGTAGAACCCATGTTCCCTGCATTGGCAGATGGACTCTTAACCACTGGTCCACCAGGGAAGTTTCCCTAGCACAATTTAAATTGAGCTGACTCTTTAAACTAGTAATCTTCCCCACCGAGGAGGGAGGTGGCTGGATAGGGAATGGGTGCTGGTGCAGGCAACAGGTTTATAAAGAAATACTGGTGTGGGGAGGGCTTCCCAAGTGACTCAGTGGTAAAGAAGCTACCTGTCAAGCAGGAGATGCAGGTTCGACCCCTGGGATGGGAAGATCCCCTGGAGAAGGAAGTGGCAACCCAGTCCAGTATTCTTGCCTAGGAAATCCCGTGGACAGAGGAGCCTGGTGGGCTGTAGTCCGCAGGGTCACAAAAGAGTCAGACGCGACTTAGCAACTAAACAATGAAAGGTGAGGGGTATAGAAGAAAGGAGAGGGTGTGCAGTGAATCCACAGAGTGTTAACGCTAGGAGTGAGGAGAGAGGGTTGCAGTTCTGCCAATGTGCTGTGTGGCTTTGAAGAAGTTGCTTTCCTACCCTGGTCCTGTTCCTTCATCAGCTAACCAGGGACACCAGACCAGATGAGCTCTGCTATCCTTTTCTCTTTTAGTTGCTCCACTGTTTTCCTCCCTCACATGATAAGTTTATTTAGTAACATGGTTTAGAACATTCCTTTTGTGACGACTGACAACCTTTTGTGTTTTCTGAATCTTACAGGTGAGTATTGATCCTACACTAATGGCATGGAAAGACTCCAAGGCAAACTTTGATGTTCTGATGAGAGTGTCAAAATCCTTCAGTCACCTCTTCTATAGCCACAAGCTCTGGTTTCTAACTGATCATGCCCCCTGAATCTAAATCCTAGCATATGGGAGCCTTTAGGAGAGAGGAATGTCCACCTCACATGTACTTGAATACTTTCCCACTTCTTCCTCCTTTCTGCAAGGCCTTTGGGTCACAAGGAACTAGGAAATTGACAGAGGGATTTCATTCAGCATGGCAGCCTAATCAAGGGTTATACCGAAAAGGATGCTAAGCCACTCCCATTCTCAACCATAAAGATTGCCATGTCTGCCCCAAAGAAGGAATGTAGGAAGCAGCAGTACCATGCTCTCTCTCCTTCCCTGACCTTCTGTATGAAAATCAGTATATTTGTTCCAGTTCCAGCTTTCCAAAGGGTTCCTGTGCCCTAGGATGGTGATACAGAAAACCAATTCTTTCAAGAAAAATGAGTTTAGGGAGAAGGAGCTGACTGGTGCTGAAAGAGCAGACCTGCACAGCACCAAAGCCTCCTAGCAGCACAGAGGCAAGGACTTCATCAACTCGCTTTTTACTCTTAGATGTGACTTATCTTCTCCAAGCCTTCCCTTGATGTTAATTTAAAATTTTCTTCTGTATCACATTTTGTTTTGAGGAGGTATGGTGGGTAATCACAGAAGCCATTGGCTCCAGGCCCCTATTTTTTCCACCAGGAAGATACTGGCTGGATCATTTATGGCTCGGAAATTGGAACTTCAAAGAGAATCCTCTATCTTCTGGTGACAAAAGATTTCGAAGCTGGTGCACATAGAAATGTTTGATATTTCCCCTCAATCTTTCCATGGAAATGAAAGTAAAGCAACTTTAAAATGGCTATTAGAGCTTCCCTAGTGGCTCAATGGTGAAGAATCTGCCTGCCAAGGCAGGAACCATGGGTTCGACCCCGAGCTGGGAAGATCCCACCTGTGGTGAAGCAACTAAGGCCGTGTGCCACACCTGTTGATCCCATGCTCTAGAACCCGGGAGCGTCAACTACTGAATCCACGTTGCCCAACTACTGAAGCCCCCCCCCCTGGAGCCCGCGCTCCACAACGAGAGAAGCCACCACGATGAGGCCACACACCACAGCTACAACAGTAGCCCCCGCTTGCTGCAACTGGAGAAAAGCTTGAGCTGCAATGAAGACCCAGCACAGCTAAAAACAAAAATAAATTAATAAACAAATTTTGTTTGGAAAATAAAATGGCTATTAATATAGTGTTAGCAAAAGAGTGTGTAGGGTCCAGTTGCTTGCCACTCAAAAGTCAATAAACGGGCCAGGTTGGTGGAAAGGGAAGTTTGCTTTATTTCAGATGCCAGCAACTTGTGGGGTGAGGAGGGCAGATGTCTGTCCAAAGGCTGATGGCCCCCCAGAAACCAGTGAGGCAAGAGCTTCTATAGACAAAAGGAAGGGGCTACATGGAGAAATAGCACAATCAGCTCTGACAGTCATCCTCAAATTGGTCATTGGTGGTCTGACCAGAGTCATCTTGATTGTTTTAGGTAGTTAATTGTCAGTTTCAGGGTCTTTTGTTTGTTAGAGGGTCCATTTGTTCTTTTAGGCCAGTTTTCAGAATTGTGGCACCTCGTGTCCTGGGTATAGTCTGGTCATCATGTAGTTAACTTCTCCACCTGTGTGTTTTAGTATCTATAAGACAGCTCACAGGATATGGCTCAGAATATTAGCTATAGCCCTTGAGAAAGAACTAAAGGTCCTTGACTCTGCTAAACGATTACATTATTATTATCTAGTCTCCTTTGACTGTTTCCCTTGTTTCCACATTTCTCACTGCTCTGATTAAACTTGTTCTTTGACTAAAGTTGTCCACAGACAAAAGGCGGGCAGAGGACATGGGTGGGGAACAAGGACCATAGGACCCCGCTCTGTTTCAGTAGAACTATTAGCGTATGGAGTAGGAAACCCCAGCAGGATCTCAAAGCAGGCTTCCTAGACCTGGGAGGAGGATGCAGCTCAGTTCATGGCTGTGTAACACATTGGACATGCCAAGATCTAGAACAGGAAAGCTGGAGCTCTACTTTTAGCCCTGCTTGTCATTCACTGAGAAAGTCACTTCCCCTCTCTGGTCCTCAGTTTCCCCATCTGTTACCTGCCCTGCCCACCCCAAAGGGTTTTGGGGGTGATCTAGTGAGAGGAAGGATGTGAATATGCATTGGAAAGCAGGCTCAAGAGCTATATAAGTGGAAGGGGTGATTGTTTGTTTTCCTAAGTGGAGTTGTCTCTTTGCCATCACCGCTGGAGAGCTATTTGGACAGTAAGTATTTGGCCTCTGAACTTTCACTCTGCATTGGAGCAGCTGTGGGTGGCAGGAATGTGGGCGGGGGGCGGAGAGATCAGAGTTAGCAAGCATGGGCCTCAGCCTAGGACTTGGCCAGGTTTCTAGGGGGAAAAAAAAAAAAGCCTGAAGTAGCTCTTTGTAATCATGAAGACCACACTTCTATGATTGTTTTGAACGTTAGAGTCTGAAGAAAAGCTTTAGAGGACAGATCACGATGGACAACAATAGCATTACTCATTCAACCAAGGCTGCATGGATCACATGAAATGGAAAATAGAAAAAAATTTCTGAATGATTCAACACTCTTCTTCCTTCTAACATGTACACACATGCGGGCGCAGAGGCAACTGCATCCATCATGATTCAAATAGCAGTTTGGGGACTTCCTTGGTGGTCCAGTGGTTAAGAGTCTGCCTTGCAATGTAGAGGACTCGGGTTCGATCCCTGGCCAGGGAACTAAGATCCCATGTGCCACAGAGCAACTAAGACTGTGTGAAGCAAGAAAGATCCCTCATGATGTAACGAAGTGCTACAAATAAGATCCAAAGCAGCCAAATAAATAAATATTTTTTAATAAATAGCAGTTTGAATTCTTCCCTCTTTGCACCTAGTCAGAGCCTTTCCAGTCTTTAAAGGTCTTCCAAATTCCTTTGTCATTTTATACTCTGTGCCAAGCATAGTATCTGCCAATCAGTAAGTTCCTGATCAATGAAGTACCAACCAATCTGGGGTGTACGGTTACAGAAATGATCCACAATGAATCATACCTCTCTGAGTCCATGTCCTTGTATATCTTCTACATTGACTCTGGGCTTGGCCACATAATTCGCTTTGGCACCGATGGGACCTTAACAAACATGATACAACACGGGCTTGAAAAGCACATCAGAACATGCACACCATATGAAGAAGCCTGAGCCAGGCTGCTAGAGATGCACAGTCAACAGACAGCTCCAACCACCGTTCAGGTGAATGAGGCAGTTTTAGAACCTCCTGTTCCTACCAAGCCACCAGATGGCTGCAGCCAGACAAAGTCAGAAGAAGACTTGTCCTGCTGAGCTGAGTTCAAGTTGCTAACTGACCCATAGAATCAAAAGAAAAAGTAATTGTAGTTTTAAGCCACTGATTTTTGGGTTGGCATGTTATACAGTAAGAGATAATTGAGATACTACTTCTTTGTAAATATATGTGTGTATGTATATATATATGACTTTAGATCAGTAATGATAGACAAGTTACATCCCATCTATCAACTTTATTGATTGGTAGTGTCTTTCTAGAAGGCTGTGTTGAGAAGAATTTGAGGACAACCTGGTGGAAAAGAAAGCCAAGATTCTAGCAATGTGTGCAAAGAACATGTGTGGGCATAGAAGCAATATGTCTGTCTTAGATGTGCCATCCTTCTTCCATATTATCAGTCAGTGGTCAGTGAGTAAGGAAAGCAGAATCATCAAAGTTAAATGTTAAATGGGCCAATTGAAAAGGGGATTTTCCAATGAATTAGGTAACATTTCCTGGGAACAGTGATGGTGAAGGCAGAACTTGAGTGAACTCAACCAGACATTATTCAGGGCCAGCCTCCGGGCCACAGACTGGTACCTCCTGTCAGATTAGTGGTGGCATGAGATTAGAAATAAAGTACACAATAAAAGTAATGCTCTTGAATTATCCTGAAACCATCCCTCCACCTCCACCCCCATCCGTGGAAAATTATCTTCCATTAAACTTGTCCCTGGTGCCCAAAAGGTTGGGGACCACTGATATCACCAGGGAACACAATTCTGTGGCTAAGGAAAGCCACGATTTGGGACTCTAGCTGGCAACTCAGGTTTGCCTGGAGCAGTCCCAAGTGACTTTACTAGCGCCACAGACGTCTTCACCAGCTTCACAGGTCCAGAAGTTCAGTGTTGGTAAAGCATCTGGAACTGCTTGGTCTCTTGGGAGGAAACCAACAAGAACCACATTTGTGAGACACTGACAGCAAAATAAAATGTGAGGACTCTCTGAGGGTATAATGAATCTTATCTGCTCCCAAGACTAAATTAGTCATCACAAAGACTCAGTCCCATGAAGAGGATGGAATGAGAGGAAAGTAAGTGGGAAGGCTCAGAGTGAATATTTCACACGAGTCAGAAAAGGCGGATGAAATGCCTCTGTCTCACAACAGTGCCCTCTCCCCGGCAGTGGGAAAACCGCAGACTCTCTGGTCCAGGGCCGGTCTCCCTTGAGAATAGCAGGAGGCACATTGACAGCTTGGAGACAGGGATTCCTCTTCCAACATCTCTGCAGATCCCATTCCTTCTGGGAGACATGCTTCCCCAGACTGGTGAAGCTGTTGCTACTGTTCTACTCAGAAGCACCTTATGGGAATTCAACCTTTTTTTTTTTTTTTTTTTTTTAATAATGATTATTTACTTATTTCTTTCTGGCTGTGCTGGGTCTTCATTGCTGTGCCCGGGCTTTCTCTAGTTGCAGACAGTGGGGGCTACTCTTCTTTGCGGTGCACGGGCTTCTCGTTGCAGTGGCTTCTTTTGTTGTGGAGCAAAGCTCCAGGCGTGCAGGCCCCAGTAGCTGTGGCCCACGGACTTAGTTGCCTTGGGGCCTGGGGATCTTCCCTGACCAAGTATTAAACCCCTGTCCCCTGCAATGGCAGGTGGATTCTTAACCACTGGACCACCAGGGAAACCCTGGGAATTCAACCTTAATTAGAGTTTGTTTTCTCAAGTTTCTATCATTGCCCCTTGATTTATAAGGCATCTTACCCCCTTCAAAGATTTCTACGTAATGCGCTGATTTTGTCCATCCATCCATCCATTCATCCACTATTTCACCTATTTATCCTGTAAATACTTAAAATACACTCAGGAGCTAGGAGACCCAAAGAGAAATGAGGCATGAGTCCTTCAGGGGGTCACAAAGGTGGGAAAGGAGACAAGAATTTAGGAGCGATATCAGTCTTAGACAAGTCCAGGGAAGACATGAGGGTACTCTGGCCGAGTCTGAGCAGAGGTGATTGGGAAGATGGGGCAGTTATCAGAGAGAGGGATTGTTAGAGAGAGAAATTGGATGGTAACTATCTAGTGGGTGGGAGTGAGGTGAAGGAGGAGGAGACCAGAACAATAAAAATGACTGTTAACTACTAAGTAGAGTTAAGTAAGTTAGTGTCATCACCATTATTATTATTAATAGCTGGTATTTATTGAGCACGTGCACTACGCCCGCTACTATCCTGAGCCCTTTATAGGCACAAATTCAATTAATCCTCACAATCCAGCAAGACAGGAACTATTATGATGCCCATATTTCAGATGAGGAGGTGGAGGCACAGAAAAATAGGTCACTTGTCCAAGGTGACACTCAGGGGTGGAATGACCCTTAGGAGTCCAGCTCAGGGTTCACAGAGAGAAGAAATATAAGAGGAAGATACACAGAAAGGCTTGGGAAATGTGCAATTTGGGAGGCCTGGACCATTCCAGTGGACCCTCCCATAGGGAGGTGTGTGTATAGGACAGAATCCGGGGAGAGTTATCTGTGCTGGAAACATAAACTTAGCCACCGTCAGTGTCCACAGACAGTGGGGGAAGCCACGGGTGTGCTGCGGAATGTCAAGGGCAGGGCTGAGGGCAAAGCCTGAGAGAGGCCCCGAGGGTGAAGGAGCATTTGGAGGAAGAGGAGACTGGTGGGGACTATGGAAGAGAATGAGTCAAGAGTCAGAATATGAACCGGGAACAGAGGGCTTCACAGAGCATGAGATGGTGAAGAGATTCAAAAAAGAGGCCATGTCTTCTGAGTCCCAAACCACCAGAGAGCCGGAGAATGAGGCCTGGAAGCAGCTAGTAGACTGAACATTCAGAAGGTGTGACAACTAGTGACCTTGACAAGCACAGGTTTCAGTGGCATGAACTCCAGTTCCCCAAACACCTGGATCAGTGGTTCTCAAAGGCTGGTGCAGGAAAACCTCCCGGCAGTTTATTAAAATGCAGATTCCTGAGAACTAACCCCAGAGAGCTGGATTCAAAAGGCTTGAATTTGAGCCCTGGAGTCTGAATTTTTAACAAGTCCCACCTCCCAACCCCCATCCCCAGGTGATTCTGATATGGTTGGATCACAAGCTATATTTTGACAAGCACTGTCCTGAAGACACAAGCATTTCCTTTCCCACCTGCCCCAGCTTCTGGCTTCCTGTTAAATGAACCATAATCTCCTGGGAGACCAATGCTGTGAGTGACCAACCTTTTCAGTTCACGCCTTCCCATGGGGGATTGCCCCACAGACCTTCGTGGCATAAATCATATTTCAACACTGTAATCAGTAAAACTTTCATACATACCACACACATGCACATTCCTAGGCATACACAGAATAAAGAGAAACATTTGTCTCAGAGACTTACAAGCAAATAAATATAAATACAGAGGACTAATTCAATAAAGGAGAGGAGGAAACTATTATACAATTTTTTAAAAAAAGGCAATACTCAAGTGACTCAAATACCACCAGAGAAAGCACATAAATGAGGTTGAATTGTGTGTGTCTGTCACTCAGTCCTGTCCAACTCTTTGTGACCCCATGGACTGGAGTCCATCAGGCTCCTCTGTCCATGGGATTTCCCAGGTAAGAATACTGGAGTGGGCTTCCATTCCCTTCTCCAAGGGAACGTGGGTCTTCTGCATTGCAGGCAGATTATTTACCATCTGAGCCACCAGGGAAGTGATGAATGAGGTTATAAACATTTATATTTACTCCTCTTTTTTTTTTTTTTGGCTGCGCTGGGTCTTTGTTGTCGCATGTGGTCTCCAGAGTGGGCGGGCCTTTAGTTGCCCCGAGGTATGCGGCATCTTAGTTCCCTGACCAGGGAGTGAACCTATACATTGCAAGGCAGATTCTTAACCATTGGGCTTCCAGGGAAGTCCCTATATTTACTTTTATAATACATTTATATTTCCTCTTAGGAAATAGGAGCCAAAGGAACACAGAGGAAGGGGTAACAAATTCAGCTTGGAGGACATGGTTAAGGCATCCTTGAGAAAGTGATGTTTTAGTTAGGCTTGGAAGGGTAAACAAGAATTCCCAAGGAAAAAAGGAAAAGAATTCCAGGCAGAGGAATAGCAAGTGTGAAAGTAGGGAGGCAAGAAGGAGCACAGTGTTTCCAGGAAAGGTAAGGAGATTAGCATGGCTGGAACAGAGAAAAGAGGGTGGAAGGAGGGAGAAGCAGATGGAATAACAGTGAACTAGGGTGGAAAGCGACCCTGGGCCACTCACCCTTTGGAGGCTCTTTGATGCATGCTATGGAATGTGCCCTTGATCTTGGAAGAAATGGAGAACCGTGTGGTTTTTTCAGTAGGGGCTCTGTCTGTAGTTTCCTGGAGCTGAGGATATGACAGTGGGGAAGCTGGCAGATCTCTTCCCTTCCATCTAGTACAGCATCCAATAGAAGGGAGGTCTCTAGTAGAAACAGAATCCTGAATTCACATGGCCCTTGCAGACACAGCTTCTGAGTGTGCTTCTCCTGGGCTGTGGAACCTGAAGAACATCATTTGGGAGATAAACCATGGGGAATGAGGTGAGAGAAAAAGGGGTAGGGTGGGGGGAAATTACCCTTAACTCCAATTCCCCAAATGGACAAAAGAGAAGTATGAGGTCTCTTTCTCTAAACACGGATTTTAAATAATCACAAAAAATCAAGTTTAGTTTCTGCAGAATGGCTGGGGGAGGAGAACCAAAAATGATCAAAGAGCAACAAAGCAGAAAAAACAAGCAGAGGACGAAAGAATATAAAAACAGGAAGTCAGTGGGCAGTAGTTCCCCATGAGGTCATTGGCACAGCCCCCAGGGGCTGATTCTCTGGAGGTTACGGGGTGGTGGCTGGGAGAAAGCAGGGGTACAACCCTTTCTCACAGCTGTGGGCACTAGAGCAGGCCAGAACATGGGGTCAATGCCAGACACACCTGGGAAATTCCATAAATTATTTCTGTGTGGACTGGAGGAGGGGTAGTCTCCAAGCTGCCCAGCTGAGCCTTGGGTGAAGCAGGAGGCAGCGGCTGAATTCAGGTCAGAAGTTGAGCCCTGTGTCTGGCAGGTCTCTGCGACTCTGGGCAAGGGCGTCTACCTCTGTAGGCCTGTTTCCTCATCCAGGATTCAGTGTGGTTGGCCAAGAGGACACTTGAAAATCCAGCTGTATACCCTGGTGTGAGCTGTGACCAGGAAGAGTGTTTTATTTTTCTAATTTACACCCAAACACCATTCTGCCAGCCAAAGCCAGAGCCACAGGGCTGTGACCACTTAGAGAGGCACCTTTTTCTTACTCATATGTAGGCGCTTCATGGGCTGATGGTTGCCCTGACTGGGGGTGTGGACAGAGGTGCAGTGGACTAGCTTGAAACAATTGGCTAGGGCCACCCCACGGAGGGTCCTGGATGCATGCCGAGGAAATTGGACATAGACTTAAAGGGAATGGAAAGTAAATTTGCTCCAGCTCACAGGCCTCCCACCAAGCTCTTTTCCTGGCCCTGCTCATTGGAGAAGCTGTGCTGTGACTGTCACTTACCTCCTAAAACAACAGACTGCCTCAGCCACCCTTGGGTCATTTTTGGGTTTGGGCATGACCTTTATTATATCCCCCATCATTGGAGGAACTGAAATAGCCCCTGGACACATGTCCACCCTGACCTGTACTCACTGAGTCTGGCCTCAAAGCTGCCCAGGGGGCCCAGCTACACAACCCATAAGTTCCGTTCAGTTCAGTCGCTCAGTCACGTCTGACTCTTTGTGACCTGTAAGTACAAGAGAGTTAATGCCCCACAGGGTGAATTTTGACCAACAAGAGACCCAAGACAGGGAGGAAGCAACAGAGATTCCTAACTCTTCTCCCGAGCAGACTGTTCCGGGGTGAAGTGACTTCACATGGTCTTCCAGAAACATTCAGCATGGCTGAGCCATCTGTTCAATTTCTCGTGGTGCCACAGTCAGTTCAGTAATGGACCGCTTTGCATTCGCTTTGCTTTTTGTCTGCCCCACGTCCTAATTCTCTCAGTCTCTGCCCTGGGATTAACTCACCTCCCCATAAAGCTTTGGCATATCAGCTTTGCCTCTTGTTTTTAATAGGAAAAATGAGCTTAGGTGAGAGCTCCTGGTAACAACTGGTACTGCCCTCTTGCTGTTAGTGTATGACTTCTCCTGCACCTGCGTGTGTTGAAACAAACTCATCCTTGTTATAGCCATTTGGGCTACAGAATCGGAAGGGCATGGAGCCAAGCAGCTGAGCTGTGCCCAGTCGCTGAGTTGTGTCCGACTCTTTGCAATCCCATGGACTCTAGCCTTCCAGGCTCCTCTGTCCCTGGGGGTTCTCCAGGCATGAATACTGGAGTGGGTTGCCATGCCAGGGGATCTTCCCAACTCAGGGATCGAACCCAGGTCTCCGGAACTTCAGGCAGATTCTTTACCATCTGAGCCACCAGGGAAGTCCAAGAATACTGGGGTGGGTAGTCTATCCCTTCTCCGGGGGATCCTCCCAACCCAGGAATTGAACCAAAGTCTCCTGCATTGCAGGCGGATTCTTTACCAGCTGAGCTCCCAGGTAAGCCCAGAGTCAAACAGAGTGCGGCTGGCATCATTGCTCATTAGTTTCATACATAAACTTGGGTGGTGACTTGACTTCTTTCCATCTCAACTTCCTCTTTCATGAGCTAGAGATCACAAAACTTACTTCATAGTGTTGGGGATGATTAAACGAACTGAGATGAGGTATGCAGAATATTTAGCATATTGCTGGACACACAGAAGGAGCTCAAACAGCGCTGTTTTTGTTACAAGGATTAGGGCAATTGAAGAGCAGGCACCCAGGAGGCCTGAGTCAGTGCCCAGCAACAGCGTCTCAGAGAGGGACACACTCAGCCCGAGGTAGGGGCATGACTGTGATGCCAAGGCCAGCCTGAAGACTTCCCAGATGAGATTCTGAGCATGAGGATTCTCTGCTCTTAGAACATGGAGAGTGACTTGAACATTACTCCAAGCCCCCTCTCGCCATTCATTTCATCTCCAGGCAGCACATGCCCATTGGCTACCCACTCTGACCTCGGTCTGGAGCACATCCACCCATTCCTCACCCTGAGTGCTATTTCTGCTGCTGCTTCTGCCTCTGTTTGACCCTCAGAAAGGACAGGCTTCTTGCCTGGCTCTTGTCCACTTGGGCCTCAGTCTTGGAGACTGAAGGCGAGATTTGGCAGGAGGCGAGGCTAGGGGTAACCTAGGACAGAGGCTTTCACTGCCCATAGAAGCCTCCGATGCCAGCTCGGATGTCAACAGCTCAACCTCAAGGTCACTGTCACATTTGCTCAGCAGTGCTGCTGCTGGGGGCCCTGCGTCTACTTTCCATGCTCCACCGCTGAGTGGTAACAGACCACAGATAGGGTGGGGAGAAGAAGGGGAAGGGGCTTCTCCCCCTCCCTCGCCCCCACATCTGAAGCTGAGTGCTTAGGAGTGAGGGACCTGAGACAGATTTGAGAAAGGGCTACAGTAGGTTTTATTTTGCTTTGTTTCATTTTATTTATTTATTTGGCTGTGTTCGGTCTTAGTTGCATCATTTGGGATCTTTCGATGTGGCCCACAGACTACCTAGTTGTGGCAGGCAGCTTCAGGAGTTATAGCACTAGGGCTTTCTATGTGTGACACGGACTCTGAGGGCAAAGGCTCAGGATTTGTGTTTCGTGTGCTTACCTGCTCCGAAGCATGTGGGATCCTAGTTCCCCAACAAGATCAAACCAGTGACCCCTGCATTGCAAGGTGAATTCTTTACCACTGGACCACCAGGGAAGTCCCTGTTTCATTTTTTCATGATGGGGGAGCTTGCAGGTGGAAAGAGCCAGAAAAGCGGGGAGAGATGAAAGCTGGTAGAGCGAAGCCCCAGAGGAACCCTGGGAGGAGCTGAAGGCTCTGGAAGCCAGGACATAGGCAAAGAGAATCTGGTCTCCATAGAGTGAGACACCTCTGCTCTCTGACATCACTAGGAGGGTGTGGGGGTGCAGACATAAATACCTTTGTGGGAGAGAAGCTGGAAGTTGAGGGGTTTCATGGTGCATGGCCTCAGTTTTCTCTGGGAATTAGGCAGCAAAGCCATCTGCTGACAAGGGGAGTCAGGATGGAATGAGAGGGTAGTGATGAGGATCTAGAACGGTCAACCTGGAGAAGGGACAGGATACTTTCTATAGACATAGCGAAGGAGGGCTCAGAGGCACTGAAGGCTGAATTCATGATTTCCTCTTCAGAGCATCCAGCAGTAGAAAGATTTCAGTCACCAGCAGGCCATCCCCTTGTGCTATCTCTGCCTCCTCTCCCCTCTAGGGTCAAGTGACTGGCTCCGTGGCCAGCTTGGGTGCTGCAGGAGCAGATGGCAAGGGAGGCAGTCCTGCCCCTCTGGCGATGATGGATCTCCTGGGGCCCAGTGTTCCAGAAGCAGCACGCAGCCAAGCCAGGGTGGAACCGCCTGTTGCCTGGAGTACACAGGCTCTTTAGACACTAGGATGTATATCTCAGCCTGTCAATCAAACACTGTTCATGAGATGTCGCTCCCCTGCGTCTCCAAGCACCAACACATAGACAAGAAATCCTACCAAGCTTCCCCAGTGCCAAGGCCAACTTCACTAAAAGGGGCTTGTCCAGAGGTTTTATTAACTGATGTATATACTTAGTTATTCAGTTGTGTCTAACTCTGTAACCCCATGGACTATAGCCCTCCAGGCCCCTTTGTCCATGGGATTCTCCAGGCAAGAATACTGGAGTGAGTTGCTGTTTCCTCCTCCAGGGGATCTTCCCTATCCAGGGACTGAATCCATATCTCTTATTTCTCCTGCATTGGCAGGCAGATTCTTTTACATAACTGACTGTATCTTTGTTTCCACAGATTAGCTGTTTCCCAAAACTCCCCAGGTGGTGAAGAGAGCTAGAGGCCAGGGTAACTTGAAAACATGTTTTCTGGCAGAGGATTATTGGCAGAGCAACCAAACTGGGGCCACTTATTGTCCTTACATGTAAAGTAGCTTAGCGCTCAGCCCTGGCCTACCTTCTGGAAATGCCATGAGCTCACAGATGTCAACCAAGAAACTTAGCCTCCTAGGAGAGAGATGAGCCATGTGAATTCACTGCACACTCACTTTTTTTTTTTTTTAAACCTCGTTGAATTTTGTTGATCCACTTATCTGAAGGGATAAATAGGGACTTCCCTGGTGGTCCAGTGTTTAAGAATCTGCCTGTTAATGCAGGGGACACAGGGTTCGATCCCCGACCCAAGAACTAAGATCCCACATGCCGCGAGGCACCTAAGGCAGCTGAGTCCTTGAGCCACAACTACTGAGCCCCGGCGCCCTAGAGCCTGCACGCCACAACAAGAGAAGCCACCAGAGTAAGAAGCCTGCTCTCTACAATGAGAGAGAGCCTGCGCAGAGCAACAAAGACCCGGTGCAGCCAAAAATAAGAAATGATAAATAAATAAAAGGATACAGAGCTGAAAACAAAAGCCATGGTCCCCCTCCCCACCACACTCCCATATATCCAAAATATGCTGTTTTTTATCTTCAGGTTCTGCTGTTCATCCCTTTTTCTGTTTTGGCGGAGTTGAAACACTGTTCTACACTGATCTTTTGTAGGTCACCATCTCGTGGTAGAAGAGGGTAACTGCCCATTAATGCTCTGCTGAAATAATTCATTATTTCAACAAGTACTGTATCTGTTGAGAGTCCACTCTCTATCAGGCGCTGTCTAGTAAACTGCAGCCATCTCCTTATATTAAAAATAAGAGTCTGCTTATGCGGTGGGAAACTCACTGGGACAGATGATAGCAGTCATTCCAGACCATCCATAACAGCTGCATCATAGGAATCCAATAACCTCCCTCTTCACTGAAATCTCACTGAGACTCTTGGAAGCTGAAAGGAGCCTGATGGAACTAGACTGCCTGGGGCTGCAGAATCCATTCCAGGTGCAACAAACGTGACCTTTTCCAGCTGTGATCATTTCCCACCCCCTACACATCCGTGGTTCTCAGCCCTGCTGCCCAGCAGAATCACCTACAGGCTTTTAAAAACAGCATACCTAGATCTCACTCCCAGAGATTCTGATTTAATAGTTCAAGGGTGAGGCCTTGGTATTTTTAAAGCTCTCCAGGTGATTCTAATGTGCAGTCAGGATTGAAACATGCTATAAAAATTGGTGAGCACGGGTCAGACATCACCCTTTTTATTGCTATTATAACTGGGAGAATTACTCCCTTACATACACATGCTTTCCTCACTAACCACTTTCATACAGGAATTGAGAACAGCAAGGGCCCATCAGCTAAGAATTTCATCCGTCTCTCACATTACAAGGAATATGTTTTAGGTCTCCAGAGGGGGCGGTCTTTGAAAGCTCCACAAGCTACTAATAAAAAGTATATGGCCAGTTGGCCCCTTTTCTTATTCTTAGCCAGACTAAGGGAGTGCAATTGGAAAGAAGAAAGGATGGAGGAAGCCTTAAGCATAGAAGTATATTCTGGTCACTAAAAGAATGCTAAGTGAAATTTCAAGGGGGCAGCCTTGCAACGTACAGAAAGTTAGGTGGGAAAGTGTTTCTTTTCTCCTTAAGGGTCTACAGGTACTCTATGCTATCCTAGGAACTGGCTTCTCTCGTGGCTCAGCTGGTAAAGAATCCACCAGCAATACCATTCCGGATGGAATAACTAAGCCTTGGCTTAATGAACTCCTGGGGGGTTGCGTGGGGGTGGGTGGAGATCCCTGTGTGTCAGACCAGTGTCTATAGGTGGGAAGTGGTATTTCTTAAACATGGGAAGGGATGCACACCCCAGAGCCGAGAGGTTTTGAAGAGGAGACTGCCTCTCCAAAAGGAAGGCAGATCTAAGATCAAAGGAGCAAAATCATGTTCTGGAGAGCCCCCACCAAAAGAATTTCCTCCTATGAAATGTTTAATTTCTTGGATGTTTTTCTAGGAAAAATGGTATTAATGGCTGCTTAAAATTCTGTCTCATTTGTTGTAACTTTAATTCTTACAACCTTTAGTAAAGCCTGAAAGTGTGAAAGCGAAAGTGTTAGCCACTCAATCATGTCCAACTTTGTGACCCCATGGACCGTAGCCCTCCAGGCCTCTCTGTCCATGGGATTTCTCAGACAAGAGTACTGGAGTGGGTTACCATTCCCTTCTGCAGAGGATCTTCCCAACCCAGGGATCTAATCCAGGTCTGCTGCATCGCAGGCAAATTCTTTACCATCTGAGCCAACAGGGAATTCTGAAACATTCATTTATTCATGATTGTGTGATAATGCTGTGGAGAGAGAAGAGACACATTTCTATGTCTTTCCCTGCAGGTAGACCATTATTCAGTAAGCAACAGGATGTTGGGGGTGAGTGCTGACCTGAGTCGTGACCCACACGGAACCCAGAGCCAGGAAGAGAGGCAGACTTGAGGGACAGAGGGCAGGGAAACTCAGACTTGGGACAAGGGAAACAACCCTGACTGCTCTCCCAAATATAGAGGGAGGGAGGGAACACTTAAGAAGGGAAGGAGGGCTATCATTTAGGTTGTACCATAAATTCCTTCATCACGGAGATAGAAGGGGGAGAGAAGGAAGGTTGACTGACAGGGCTGATCCAGAGATGTGATTTTTAAGTTGACTGTTTTGGTTTAACTGCAGGACATTCAGGCAGAGACTTCCCACAGATACAAGGATGTATATGGTGAGTAGAAGGCCAACAATTTAAGACCAAAATAAAAATTTGAGCATTTAAGCAGGCATGGGGCTTCCTTCATAGCTCAGATGGTAAAGAATCTGCTTGCAATGCAGGAGACCTGGGTTCAATTTCTGGGTTGGGAAGATCCGCTGGAGAAGGACATGCCTACCCACTCCAGTATTCTTGCCTGGAGAATCCCAGGGACAAAGGAGCCTGGTGGGCTACAGTCCATAGGGATTGCAAGAGTTGGACACGACTTAACAACTAAACCACCACCAAGCAGGTATAGGAATTTTTGGAGATACAGATCAAGTCCTAGTTCTTCATTTTCCACAAGAGGAAACTGAGAGGCCTGGAGGGGCAAGGGTCACTGACATCTGAGATCTATGACTAGAGCCCACCTCTCCTGACTTCCAGATCAGGTCTTGTATTTTTTGTTTTGGTTTTGATTAATTTATTAATTTGTTTATTTGGTTGTGCCAGGTCTTAGTTGTGACATGTGGGGTCTTTGATTTACTTTGTGGCATGAAGGATTTTTTTTTTTTTTTTTAGTTGCTGCATTTGGGATCTAGTTCTCTGACTAAGGAATCCAGTCCCAGGGGGACCCCTGCATTGGGAGCCCAGAGTTTTAGCCATTGGACCATCAGGTAAATCCCCAAGTCTTATTTTTGTTTGCTATTTTCTTAGGTGTATCTTGGTCCTGTTTCCACTTTAAAATTGACTCTGATGAACACATTGAAAGGCAATGTGTTAGATGTTCTGGGGAACTCACAAACCAAGACTCCTGCACTGGGTTTTCTGGTGCTAATTAAAGGAAATTTTTATCTTCAGTTTTTTAAGGTCTATTTTTGCCTCATTTTGTTTTTAGCAGAGTAATTACCAATGTTTGTGTAGGTGGAGAATTAAATCCCTGAGTCAGAGACTCCATTTGTTTTCAGTAAACTCAGTGACCAGGATCTCATGGGCAAAGTGTGTCCAATGGTTCCATTTAAAAGGGAACTTGAAATTGAGCCATGGAGCTTGGCTGCAGTCCTCACGCTAAGTGATTCCAAGAGCAGACATTCGCTCATGACCAAGGTGACCAGGGCTTTGAAGAGGAGAAACAAATCAGGAAAGAGGTGCAGAAATAACTCAGGAACTAAATGAAATACCCCCTTTGAATGGGCATTGGCTACATGGGGGAGACCAAAAGGAAGGGATCAGTGATTCTTAGAGTGCAGGCTTAAACTTCTCTCTCCTCTCTCCCTCTCTCTCTCTCTGTCTCACTCTCTCTCCCAGGATTAATATCTGTATAGCCGTTTTGTTGGTATTGGAGGTGGCATTTTTGCTACCAGCCACAGGGTCCAGCAAAAGACGCTTCTATTGGTGCGAAAGCATCATCTCTTTTCTGCATTAAGTGAGAAGACACTAAAGTGGTGACTCATGGGCCTTCCAATAGTCTCATTTTCCAGTGATTTCTGAGGTCAGAGGTGCAGGCCCTTCCTGTGATGCTCTGTGCTCCATGGTTGAGCCTCCCTTAGCCAGGGGGAGTCAGGATGACATAGAAACAAGTTCCAGTAGGTGTTCAAACTTGCCCGGGCCACCTGAGTGGTGTGTTTATAGCAACAGGACCCACATTGTAAACTGGCTGTAAGGCTCCTGTGGTCTGGGTTGGATCACCCTGTACCTGGGACCCTCAAGAAAGCTTGGAGACACCACGTTTGTTTATTCTGAGACAGAAAGCCAAGAAAACACATTGAAAGGAGCCCTGACCCTTTGTCCTCAGAGTTAGCCAGACATGGAAATTCTCTCTAACCGCAAGACAAAACCACATTTTAAATGCAGACTGTTTTTTGTCCCTCCCAGTCCTCAGTCCCAGTTCAATGTTCCAATTATTTGGACCTCTCTTCTCAAGCTATGATAACATTCCTCTTTAATCAATCTTTTTTTTTGTAATGAAAAGTCCCTTTTCCCATAATTCACTGTTACAGATTCATTTTCCACATAGCAGCAGGAATCGATTCCTTTCCAACTCTTTCCATGGCTCTACATGGGCTCGCCTTGCCCTTCTGTCTGAGTTCACTACATCTCCTCCCATCCCTTAGCTCCAGCCACACTGGCCTTGGCACCAAGTGCTTCAGGTCTGGGGGACTGATAAGGATGAGCTTCCCAGGTGGTAAAGGATCTGTCTGCCAATGCAGGAGATGCAGGTTCATCCCTGGGTGGGAGAGATCCCCCAGGAGAAGGAAATGGCAACCCACTCTAGTATCCTTGCCTGGAGAATCCCACAGACAGAGGAGCCTGGAGAGCTACAGTCCATAGGATCACAAAGAGTTGGACATGACTGAGCATAGCAGAGCTAGCTAGCCTAGGATGGATTAGGTGGCATATACTCTTGAAACCACTCATCAACCATTTTCATTACTTTTTTAGAAATTTACATACAGTAAACTCCATTTTTGTTGTTCTTCAGTCCTATGAGGTTTTATACATGCATAGATTTTTGTAATCACTGCCATAAACAGGATACGAAACAACATGTACACCCAAAAGAATTCCGTCATGCTGCCCTCTTATAGTCCATTCCTGGCCCCTCCCCATGGCAACCATTCATCTGTTCTTACGGTTTTGCCTTTTTCAGACTGTGATATGAAGGGTGTCATACGGTATATTATCTTTTGAGGCTGATTTCTTTCACCTAGAATAATGCATTTGAGAGTTATGCAAGTTGTTGTGTGGTAGCAATAGCCCATTCCTTTTTTATTTATTTTTTTGCTGAGCAGTATTCCATTTGTGGATATATCACCTTTTTTTTTTTTTCTCCCAATCCATTTACTCACAGGAGAATATTTAAGTCATTTCCAGTTTGGGAAATTTATGAATAATGCTGCTATTAATGCTGCTGTTAAAAATTAATACACAGGTTTTTGTGTGCATGTAAGTTTTCACTTCTCTGTAATAAATAAATACCTACAGAGAAGATAGCTCAGTCAAAAGGTAAAATATATGTTTTTAAGTATATTTTTATCTTTATAAGAAAATACCAAACTATTATCTAGAGGGCCTGTCCTGTATCATATTGCATTCTCACCAGCCATGTATGAGAATTCCACTTGCTCCATATCCTTGTGGACATTTTGTATTATCAGAATTTTTATATTAGTTGTTCTAATAGGTACATAATGGTATATCACTGTGGTTTTTAATCTACATTTTCATGGTGACAACTGATGTGAATATCTGTTCATGTATTTATTTGCCATCTGTATATATTCTTTGGTGAGGTACATGTTCAATTCTTTGGTCTATTTAAAAAATTGGGTTGTTGGCTTACTTATTGTTGAGTTTTGAGAGTTCTTTATATACTCTGGATGCCAGTCGATGGCTTATCTTTTCATTCCTTTAACAGTGTCTTTTGTAGAGCAAAAGTTTTTAATTCAATGAAAAGTGAAGGTGTTAGTTGCTCAGTTATGTCCGATTCTTTGTGACCCCATGGACTGTAGCCTTCCAGGCTCCTCTGTCCATGGGATTTTCCAGGCAAGAATACTGGAGTGGGTTTCCATTTCCTTCTCCAGGATATCTTCCCGACCCAGGGATTGAACCTGGGTCTCCCACATTGCAGGCAGACGTTTTACTGTCTGAGCCACCAGGGAAGCCCCTTTAATTCAATAAACTCAATTTTTTTAAGGATCTTTTGTGATCCAAGAGTCCAAATATTTTCTCATATATTTTGAATCTAAGAGTTTCATAACTTTTAAAATTTTACGTTTAGATTTATGACACATTTTCAGTAATATTTGTATATAATTTGAGGTACAGTTGAGGCTCAAAATTTACATATGAATATCCAATTGTTCTAGCACTATCTGTTGATAGACATCTATTGAATTGCTTTCAAACTTTGAACAGACACTTCACAAAAGAAGATATACAGATGGTAAATAAGCATGTGAAAAGACATTCAATTTCCATGTTAGGAACATTCAAATTAAAACCACAATAAATAATCACCATGCACTTTTTAGGCTAGCAAGAGTGGCACAGAGCTGGAACTGTCATATGCTCTTGGTAGAAATGTAAAATGGTTTAACAACTTAGGAAAACAATTTGTTAGTTTCCTTGAAAGTTAAACACACTGTTACCATATAATCCAGCCATTATACTCCGAGATATTTACTCATGAGAAATAAAAGCATATTTCCATACAAACACTCATACAGGATGTTCTTAGCATCTTTATCTCTAATAGGGAGACTAGGTAAACCCTGAATGCCCATCAACAAGAGAAATGGATAAGCATGGTTACAACAGGATACTGCATAGCAATAAAAAGAGTGAACTACTGATAGACGCTACAGTATGGATGATTCTCAAAGTGATTATGTCACATTCAAGAAGCAAGACAAAAAAGTACATTCTGTATGATTCCACTGTTGCAAAATTTTGAGAACTGTAAGCAAACATAAATGACAGAAAGCATAATTGGTGATTGACAGGAGATAAGATGGGAAGGTGGACTCCCAGAATATTGGAAATAAAAGCAAAAATAAACAAATGGGACCTAATGAAACTTAAAAGCTTTTGCACAACAAAGGAAACTATAAGCAAGGTGAAAAGACAGCCCTCAGATTGGGAGAAAATAATGGCAAACGAAGCAACAAAGGATTAATCTCAAAAATATAAAAGCAACTCCTGCAGCTCAATTCCAGAAAAATAAATGACCCAATCAAAAAATGGGCCAAAGAACTAAACAGACATTTCTCTAAAGAAGACATACAGATGGCTAACAAACACATGAAAAGATGCTCAACATCACTCATTATCAGAGAAATGCAAATCAAAACCACAATGAGGTACCATTACATGCCAGTCAGGATGGCTGCTGTCCAAAAGTCTACAAGCAATAAATGCTGGAGAGGGTGTGGAGAAAAGGGAACCCTCTTACACTGTTGGTGGGAATGCAAACTAGTACAGCCACTATGGAGAACAGTGTGGAGATTCCTTAAAAAACTGGAATTAGAACTGCCATATGACCCAGCAATCCCACTTCTGGGCATACATACTGAGGAAACCAGATCTGAAAGAGACACGTGTACCCCAATGTTCATCGCAGCACTGTTTATAATAGCCAGGGCATGGAAGCAACCTAGATGCCCATCAGCAGACAAATGGATAAGGAAGCTGTGGTACATATACACCATGGAATATTACTCAGCCATTAAAAAGAATTCATTTGAATCAGTTCTAATGAGATGGATGAAACTGGAGCCTATCATACAGAGTGAAGTAAGCCAGAAAGATAAAGACCAATACAGTATACTAACGCATATATATGGAATTTAGAAAGATAGTAACGATAACCCTATATGCAAAACAGAAAAAGAGACACAGATGTACAGAACAGAATTTTGGACTCTGTGGGAGAAGGCGAGGGTGGGATGTTTCGAGAGAACAGCATCGAAATATGTATATTATCTAGGGTGAAACAGATCACCAGCCTAGGTTGGATGCATGAGACAAGTGCTCAGGCCTGGTGCACTGGGAAGACCCAGAGGAATCGGATGGAGAGGGAGGTGGGAGGGGGGATCGGGATGGGGAATATATGTAAATCCATGGCTGATCCATGTCAATGTATGACAAAAACCACTACAATATTGTAAAGTAATTAGCCTCCAACTAATAAAAATAAATGGAAAAAAAAAAAAAAAGATGGGAAGGTGTAGAGGAACAGACATAAGGCAACCTTTGGAGATAAGAGATATGTTCATTATCTTGATAGGTGTGATGGCATTACAGATGTATATGTATGTCAGATTTATCAAATTGTACACTTTAAGTATGTGCAATTTGTTACGTCAATTGTACCTCAACAAAACTCTTTAAAATTGACCATATTTTATGAATCTGTTTTTGAAGCCTCTATTCTGTTTCACTTTTAGTCAATACCATGGTATTGATCACTGTAGTTTTATTACATATATATATAATTGAATATACATTATGTATATTCAACTATATATAATTATATATAATACATTAAAAGATATATAATTCTATATTAATTATATTTATATAAATATATTTAATATATAAATATAATATATATTAAAATCAGGTAGTATGAGTCTCAACTTCTTTTTCAACTTTGTTTTGGGTATTCTAGTGCTTCTACATTCACATATAAATTTTATAAACAGCTTGTCTATATCTATAAATAATCATACTGGGATTTGCTTAAGATTGTCTTAAATTTATGGATCCATTGGTTAAGTGTGACATTTTAGCTATAACAAACCTTCTAATACATGAACAGAATATGTCTTCCCATTTATTAAGGTTTTCTTTGATTTCTTTCATCAGTGTTTTGTGGTTTTTACCATATAGACTCTGCACATGTTTTGTTAGAGTTATAGCTGAGTATATCATATTCTTTTGGATGCTATTATAGATGTCAACGTTCTTGAAATTTTTAAAGCCTTTTGAATGCTTTGAATTTCAGTTTCCAATTGTTCATTTGTAGGTATAGAAAAATGGTTGATTTTTGTGTGTTGACCTTGATCTTGCTAAATACACATAGTTCTAGAAGTGTTTTTTTTTATAGATTCCTTAGGATTTTCTACATAAACAATAATGTCACCTGTGATCGGAAACAGTCTTATTTCTACTTTTCCATCCCAATTACTTTTATAGGTTGTCTATTACTTGCCAGGATTTCCGGCACAATAAGGAACAGTTGTGGTTAGTTACTATACTCCACTGATCATTTTTAACATAAGAAAGAGAGAGACAGCCAGACAGTGAGCAAGTCACTTTTAACAGGTGCACAGTCAGCTATGAGGTATTTTTGACAAAAAATTGAGCCTGAGACCAACCAAGCCTTTAGCCAGAGCTGATACTAGGGGATGCCAAAAAAGTCAGTGATCAAGATAAACAACATTTTAATGCAGGTTTTTTAAAATAGAAATTAATGCAAAACAATTAGGACCAAAATAGTTTAAATAAAGACAGAATCAGAATCACTGGTTTCTCCTTTGTCCCAGGCTCCATTACGGCTCAGCACTGTTGCTGATTTTGACCCTGGTCTAGAGTCTGGATCTAACGACCATTTTAGAGAACAGATAGAAATAGAAGAAAGATTGACTAGATGTGGTATGTGGAAAACTATAAAACAATGAGACATGTCTTTAATAAATAAATTGCAAGAGAAAAACCCCGAAGTGCCAGAGCAGTAGTTACACAGATGTGTTCACTTAAGGACTCTTCAGCAAACGATACCTTATGATAAAGTGTACTTTTCAACAGTCTGTTATATTGTAATAAAAATATTTTTTAAAAGATGTTAGAAAAAGCATCTAGGGACTTCCCTGGTGGTCCAGTGGTTGACTCTGCTTCCACTGCTGGGGGCACAGCTTAGATCCCTGGTCAGGGAATTAAGATCCCACATGCTGCATGGTGTGGCCAAAAAATAAAAAAAATAAAAACATATATATAAATAAACTGTTTAATAGAGAAATAAGAAAACTCACATCTCCATTTAAAAAAAAAACTCCTAAATTCAAATAGTTACTAAGTATGGGTGACTAGATTATAGCTTTTACATAATTTTATTTTAATGTTGTTTTATAATGTTAACTATTTAATAACTTATAACTTTATATGTTATATAATTTATATAACTATTATTAATATTAAAATGTCAGGTTATGTTGTGCTCTCATATGTTTATAATTCATACAATTTTTATGAATTACAAACTTATTTCAACTAGAGTTAAAAAAAAAACCTTACCTAGCCCTTATTATTACAGATGCGTACTGAAGTATGTAGGGGTGAAGTGAATGAAATCTGGAATTTATTTTTAAATATTTCAGAAAAAAGGAAGGGGAAAAATGAAAGAAAATCAGAAAATGGCCAAATGAAATAAATGTGGGGAAAACTGATAGTCGTTAAATCTGGGGAATGTACTACCATTCATTGTACTCTACGTTTGTATTTCTTGAAATGTTTTCATTATAAAAATAAATATAATATACAGCCTTTCACCCACACCTACGGTCATTTTCTACTCCATTACATTGTTATATTTTTAAAACTATTGTCTGAAATTATCTCATTTATTGGTGTATTGTTTGCCTCCTCCCAGAAGAATTACAAGCACCACATACACAGAATGTACCTGAGCCATGTTCACTTCTTTACTCCCAGCACCTAAAACAGTTTAAAACGATGAACTTTATCAGCATCTGATAGCTAATGTGATTGCCCAAACAGGTGGTATGTTGTAGTTGGTGGGTATTTTATTTTTTATACTATTTAAAGAATGGGCTGTTTTCATTCCAATCCCTAAGAAAGGCAATCCCAAAGAATACTCAAACTACTGGACAATTGCTCTCATCTCACACACTAGTAAGGTAATGCTCAAAATTCTCCAAGCCAGGCTTCAACAATAAGTGAACCATGAACGTCCAGATGTTCAAGCTGATTTTAGAAAAGGCAGAGGAACCAAAGATCAAATTGCTAACATCCGCTGAATCATCAAAAAAGCAAGAAAGTTCCAGAAAAACATCTATTTCTGCTTTATTGACTATGCCAAAGCCTTTGACTGTGTGGATCACAATAAAATGTGGAAAATTCTGAAAGACATGGGAATACCAGACCACCTGACCTGCCTCTTGAGAAACCTGTATGCAGGTCAGGAAGCAACAGTTAGAACTGGACATGGAACAACACACTGGTTCCAGATAGGAAAAGGAGTACATCAAGTCTGTATATTGTCACCCTGCTTATTTAACTTATATGCAGAGTACATCATGAGAAACGCTGGGCTGGAAGAAGCACAAGCTGGAATCAAGATTGCCGGGAGAAATATCAGTAACCTCAGATATGCAGATGACACCACCCTTATGGCAGAAAGTGAAGAGGAACTAAAAAACCTCTTGATGAAAGTGAAAGAGGAGAGTGAAAAAGTTGGCTTAAAGCTTAACATTCAGAAAACTAAGATCATGGCATCTGGTCCCATCACTTCATGGGAAATAGATGGGGAGACAGCGGAAACAGTGTCAGACTTTATTTTTTGGGGGCTCCAAAATCACTGCAGATGGTGATTGCAGCCATGAGATTGAAAGACACTTACTCCTTGGAAGGAAAGTTATGACCAACCTAGATAGCATATTAAAAAGCAGAGACATTACTTGGCCAACAAAGGTTCGTCTAGTCAAGGCTATGGTTTTTCCAGTGGTCATGTATGGATGTGAGAGTTGGACTGTGAGGAAAGCTGAGCACCGAAAAATTGATGCTTTTGAACTGTGGTGTTGGAGAAGACTCTTGAGAGTCCCTTGGACTACAAGGAGATCCAACCAGTCCATCCTGAAGGAGATCAGTCCTGGGTGTTCATTGGAAGGACTGATGCTAAAGCTGAAACTCCAATACTTTGGCCACCCGATGCGAAGAGTTGACTCATTTGAAAAGACCCTGATGCTGGGAGGGATTGGGGGCAGGAGGAGAAGGGGACGACAGAGGATGAGATGGTTGGATGGCATCACTGACTCGATGGACATGGGTTTGAGTAAATTCTGGGAGTTGGTGATGGACAGGGAGGCCTGGCGTGCTGCGATTCATGGGGCCGCAAAGAGTCGGACACGACTGAGCGACTGAACTGACTGACTGACCGACTGACTGAAAGAATGGGCTTCCCCGGTGGCTCAGACGGTAAAAACTTTGCCTGAAATGAGGAGACCTAGGTTCAGTCCCTGGGTCAGGAAGATCCCCTGGAGAAGGGAATGGTAACCCACTCCAGTGCTCTTGCCTGGAAAATTCCATGGACAGAGGAGCCTGGCAGGCTCCATGGGGTCACAAAGAGTTGGACACAACTGAGCAACTAACACTTCATTTAGAGAATAAGATCTCAGGATGGCCTCACTGTTTGTCTCAAAGTGATCCCAGCCCTTCACATACATGCCCCAGCTCTTCTCTCGTTGGATGGGCAGCAAGGATTGTGATGATGTAGGGACTACGTGCCCTCCAGAAGCTCTTCACGGTCATTTCATGGCCCCCAGATTTGGTTATCTGCCAGTATATAAAAGGCACCAAAGCCCAGCACTTTCATTTGACCTACTGTTAAGTTCCCCTGTGAGGTTGTTGATTTCAAAGATGTTTAGGTTTTATAGGTTCTATCTTCCTTCCATTGTTTCAAGGCTATAAACAAAGAACAGATGGTGTGCTCTATAAATCTGCAATTAACAGCGTCTAATAAGTTCTCAATGCCAGATTCAGCTTCCCCATCTTGAGAAGGGGCTATGCAACTCAGAATAAGCACGTGACTCTTCCAAATATAGGTCCCTAAGACTGAAAACACAGTGGACATTTCTGCATATTTATTGTGCTTAAAACTAATCTATTTGTGTCATTTATTTCCTCTTCTGAGCTGTGGGTTCCTGGACTTGTGATATTAGAAGAATCACTTTTGGATAAAGAAAACATTCATGTTCCTAACAGTTACTGTTTGTTCTCTCTGAAGTCTGCCCCATGGCCACGCAAGATGACATTTATAGACACAAGGATATTTGTATAATGGAATTCATCTGGGGCTTGTTAGTTGGGGTTGACCTTTCACGTGTGCTCCAGGTGCTTCTGGTTAGGACCATCACCATCATTTCACCTTCCAGAGAGGCAGCTTGGGTGGTCTTTTGGTCCTGACTTCCAAAATTCCCTATTGCATCGCCAAGTTCCCCTGCATCCATCCTAGGGACTCATGCTCATTTTCAGATTCCTCAGTGATTCAGAGCTCAAGAGTCCCCACTCCAAACTTAATCACGCAAAAGATGCTTTTCCATACGTTGGAGTGGACACTCCAAGGTAGAGTCCAGGGTCAGAGTATTTCAGGACGAGGTGAAGTTGTCAAATGGTGCAGTACTGTAGAGCCCTTAGAATCTATATGCCCTGCTTGGATGTTTGGAAACACTGAATTTATATTATAGTGCACAATAATTTTAAGACTGGAGAAAATAAATTTTTATTCAGGATCCATTCAACAACAATTTCCTGAGCTCCAGCCATGGACTAGATGCTGTAAGATGTTTTGAGATATTGATTCTTACCTCGTAGTTCATAATCCAGCAAAGAAGTGATGCAAAACAATTGCTATAATGTGAAGTGATTAGTGCTATAAATAAGTCTTTCCCACTCTTATTAGGATGAGTTTACGCCAATAGTTATAATTATGACATATTTTGGGAAACCTTTTGATTTTCTTTTGGCTGTGCTTGGTCATTTTGGTGTCTGGCTTTTCTCTAGTTGCTAGCGGAGCATGGGCTCTAGGGCACACAGGCTCAGTAATTGTGGCTTAGAGGCTCTTGCCGGCAGCATGTGGAATTTTAGTTCCCTGACCAGGGATTGAACTCATGTCCCCTGTGTTGGAATGCAGATTCTTAACCACTGGACCACCAGGGACGTCCTGATGAGCTGTTTATTCATATAGAGAAATTTCCATGTATTACAGTATCCCCTCTAGTCCTTACAAGAACAGTGATGTTGTAGTGTTATTATTCTCATTTTACAGATGAGGAAACTGAAATTTAGAGATATGAGACAGGCCTCGTAATTTGACAGATGGCAAGACGTTCACTTGTTTCTCAACCATGAGAGTACACGCTGGATTCGGACTCTGCAGGTGCCAGGCTGTGTTCCCCTTAGACAGGGCTATGTCCCAGTTTGGACACTAGAGGGCACTAAGAGAGTATAGGAATGAGAAGAATTTGCCTCTGGGCTACCTCTCCGTGAACAGCTACAACAAATTGCCCTTCCCAGATTCATCTTTGAAGGTGGATTAACTGTAACTGCAGTAGTGAGAAGGCAGGTCTGAACCTACCGCACATTTCAGTTACAGAAAAGGGCACGGTTCACTCAGGCTTCATCTTTCATCCAAAGCACTTCAGCTCACTACTATTACCCACAGTAGAGAAGGTGTGTTGAATTTAACTGATGTTTGTGTGCAGTTACAGTTTGTGTACAAGCCTGTACACCACGACAGGCTTGCTTATGCTCATCCTATAGCTGATGCCAAACCAGGGCTGGTTATGCAGACAGTTGCTCAAAAAGAAATTTGTCCAAGTTATGGTAGCCCAGTTCATGTGGGGGCTGCATACACACTCCTGAATCGTCCCCCACAAGCTCATTTATTCCAGCTCCCAGAGCAATGAGTGGCTGGCATAGCCCCCACTCCATTGGCAGCATTTAAAGGACTGTCCATCAGCATGATTCTCAACCTGAGGGATGCTCCACCGGGAGGAAGTTCTCAGCCTGTCACCTGCAGGATTACCTCTCTGCTAAGAGAAGCAGCACTCGACAGTATCAGTCAGTGTTGGAAACAAGAAGTCAACATTCCCTGCTGTTTCAATCCTTTCCTTTTTAGAAAGTGAAAGTGGTAGTCACTCAGTCACGTTCAACTCTTTGCGACCCCATGAACTGTAGCCCACCAGGCTCCTCTGTCCATGGCATTCTCCAGGCAAGAATACTGGAGTGAGTTGCCATTCCCTTCTCCAGGGGATCTTCCCAACCCGAGGATCGAACCCAGGTCTCCCACATAGCAGGCAGATTCTTTACCATCTGGGCCACCAGGGAAGCCCCTAACTTCTTAGAGCTTTGCCATTAGTTGCTAGGTATTAATAGCTTTTCCAGCATGTTTACAACTCATAAGGAGAATATGTAGTTGAAAACTACTGGAAAAAACTAGTTCACATTTTAGGGAAAGGATTTAAAAACAATCAATGACCAATGTATCTTCAAAAAGTACTTTCTCGTGTGGTTCAGTCCCACATGGCAAAAACCAAACAGAACGTTTTCAACTCGCCACACCCTGGGGTGATGCAATAGTAAACAAGATACAGGCATGGACATGTTTCTGGATGTGAAGCTGGCCAGCAGCTCAGGTCACCCTACAGTCCAACAGACTGTGGATCAACCAAGCTAACGATCAGAGACTTCCCTCCACGATGAAAAGCAAGGCAGGAATTTGAGGCAGTTCAGCCCTTAGTCTATGTTCAGGAAAGGGGCAGCCAGCAATTTCTTAAGTAGGAAAATTATGCAAACAGAACTCTCCTTTAGTAAGATGGGTTCGGTGGCACGATGGGGGATAGATTAAAGATGGTGATTGAAGACAGCGAGGAGGGTATGTGGATGTAACTAAGCATGTGGGAAGGGAAACAACATGTAAGGAACATTTCAAGGATGGAGCTAAGTTTCTGAGTTGTTGATTGAATATGGGGAAAAAATGAAGAAGGTATAAACATGATGACCTCACATTCTTTGAGCATTTACTATGTGCCCATTCACTATGGGCTTCCCTGGTGGCTCAGATAGTAAAGAATTCACCTGCAATGCGGGGGGCCTGGGTTCAGTCTCTGGGTTGGGAAGATTCCCTGGAGAAGGGAACAGCTACCCACTCCAGTATTTTGGCCTGGAGAATTCCACGGACAGAGGAGCCTGGTGGGCTACAGTCCATGGGCTGGCAAAGAGTCGGACACGACTGAGTGACTTTCACATGTGCAAGATAGTTTGCATTTTATGGGAATTGACTCATTTAACTATGCCAAATTGGAGGTAGGAATTATCATCCACTTTTCCTGGGACAGGAAACTGAGGCACATAGAGGCTAAGTCACTTGTCAAAGTGACTAGGATCTGAACTCAGGTTGTCAAAGTCCAGAACCTCCGCTTATCACATTGCACAGAGTCTCTTCTCCAGTCTGGGGGACATAGATGACAGGGACGTCACTGGCTGACATAGGCAGTCAGGAGTAGTAGGTGTCAGTGTGTGGGGTCGGTGGGGGTGGGAGGAGGGCAGACAAGGCGATGCTTTGGACATGTGAGGAATCTGGATGTTCTGCCAGCACCTCGGGCTTCCCTGGTGGCTCAGTGGTAAAGAATCTGCCTGCCAATGCAGATGCAATCCCTGATCTGGGAAGATCCCGTGGAGGAGGGCATGGCAACCCACTCCAGTATTCTTGCCTGGGAAATCCCATGGACAGAGGAGCCTGGCGGGCAACTGTCCATGGGGTCGCAAAGACTCCGACACAGCTGAGCAACTGAACAAGCCAGCACCTTGAGTGTTGATGTACAGCAGGCTTCAGGTCCCAATTTGGAGAGGGAGCTGGTCTTCATTAAAAATATGAAACATCTGTAAAAATGCTGTTGGCTGACTTCCCTGGTCAAACTATTCCAGAAAGTCCTGCTATGCTCACAAACAGGAAGCCCATGCCCCAGCTGAAGGTTTGGCCAGAAATTTGGGAAGGTCAGGTTCATCAGCAAGGTGCTCAGGGTCTCTGGGCTGCAGAGAGGTCTATGAAGGAGACCGCACCCCAACCTTGAATAAGGGAGAGGGATCAGTGTCTCTGAGACTCTGTCAATTTATCCCAAGTCCTCTCCTTGTTCCAATGAAGCAGTGCTTCTCAACACTGCCCACTCATCAGACTCACCCAGGGAGATTTAAAAACCACCGGTGCCCAGGCTGCAACCCAGACCCAGTTAAATCGGCCTGTGTCAGGGTGGGCACAGGCAGTTTTGAAAAGCTCTTTAGGTAACTCCCATGTGAGACTTGAATTAAGCACCAGAGCACAGGAGGAGGATTTGTCTTTGGAGATGATCAGAGAGCAGGGACATCACTAACATCTATCAAGTACTTTTCAATTCATAAGACACTTTCACATACATGGCCTTACGGCCTTTCTTAAGGAGTATCGTCTCATTATCTACAAGTTGGAAGGGAAAACCATGACTCAAAAAAGAGAAATGACTTGCTCAAGGTCAAACAGTTACTGACTGGAAAAGCCATGACTAGAATCCAGATCGGCTGATGTCCAGTCCAGAGTTCTTTCATAAGGCCACATAGGGCAACGCCACAGAAGGAAGGCCAAGCTCATCTGTATTCACATAAAAAGGTGAGAGGGTAGGTACCTTTTAAAGCAGTAATGATCACAGAAGCAAATCTGAAAACAAGAGCTGCAGCTGTGGCCAGGGCGTAAAGGGGTGGGACACCGGGAATGTAGCCAGGCCAGAAATCGTTGGTGAAGTCCAGGTGTCCCATTGTCAGGGGGTGATGGGAAAGACCAGGGAGGCGGTGAGTGGGACTGAAGGTAAGAGACGGAAGCCCAGGGCAGGGCCTGGTGTGGCACCGTCCAGAAAGCCTGGTGGCCTGAGCTCCAGGTAGGAGTCTTGGGCCACCTCAGTGGTAGTGGTGGAAAGAGCAAATCTGAGTAATTCCTGGAGGCATTTACCAGTTAATAGGAATTCTTCTAGAAATTTAGGGATACATCCTCTTACTAACCAGATAACAATCACCTGCTAACTTGTATCGAGCTGTATAATTAAAAATATACTCTCTTTCCATTTTCACAGTGGCCTGAGGCATTATCCTGCCACAGCAGCTTCATGAGTAAAACTGGTATAATACTACTTCATGGAGACACAGAGGATAAATGAAAGGATGTGTCCAGCTAAACGCCCAGCACATGCTGTGCTGTGTTCAGTCCGACTCTTTGCAACCCCATGGTCTGTAGCCCACCAGGCTCCTCTATCCATGAGATTATCCAGGCAAGAATACTGGAGTGGGTTGCTGTTTGCTCCTCCAGGGGATCTTCCTGACCCAGGGACTGAACCCATGTCTTTTGTGTCTCCTTCATTGGCAGGCAGATTCTTTACGACTGTGCCATCTGGGAAGCCTGCCTAGCCCATAGAAGGTGCTGAATACATATTAGTTCCCTTGGTGGTTGCTTCTTTTGGGGATGTGGATGGTGAGATCCCACATGCTGAGTCCCATCTGGTGGTGAAGAGTGTGGGCTCCAGAACCAGACTGCTAGCTTCAAGCCAGCTCCCCCAATCATCTAGTCTTTAAACCCCGGACAAGTTAGTTACCCACACAGAGCTTCTGTTTCTTCCAGTGAAAGTGAAAGTGAAGTCGCTCAGTCGTGTCCGACCCTTTGCGACCCCATGGACTGTAGCCCACTGTAGTCCATGGGATTTTCCAGGCAAGAATACTGAAGTGGGTTGCCATTTCCTTCTCCAGGGGATCTTCCTGACCCAGGGATCGAACCCAGGTCTCCCGCATTGCAGGCAGATGCTTTAACCTCTGAGCCACCAGGGAAGCAACATGTGAACCTTTCTTGTGTGGTGGTTGGGAGGATTAAATGAGATAAAGCATGAAAAGCTCTTGGCATAGTCCCTGGCATCCAATCGCTGTTCAATAGTTGTTGACAAATTTCATTAAGGATGACTTGCCTAAAATACCCCCAATAGCAAGTAGATTCGCCAACACTGGAATCTAGCGCCACACTCTTTCTGCTACACTGTGGCAGCTTCCACTGAAAACGAGCTTACATTGATGGAGGACCAACTGCATCTCGAGACACTGATACCAAGGCAAAGCACTTCATAGGGATATTATGAGCTGAGGAGGGGCGAGTAACTCTCTTAATGTCACAGAGCTGGTTAGCTGGGAATATGGGAGTCAGACTGTCTGACCTCAAGTCCCACAACCACTGTCTATGCCAGTCACTCTTAAATTCTAGTATGCATCAGAGTCACCTGGATGGCTTGCTAAAATTCAGATAACAAGCCCTTCTTCCAGGGATTTTTATGGGTTTTTTCCTTTCACTTCTGAAATTAAAAATGGGTTTTATCCCTAAGAAGGAAATATGGCTCTGATCCTACTACTACAGTCTTAAGAACTTTGAAATATACAAGAGGGTTTATTACTCACTACAGTTACCTGACTGGACAATGCATCCCCAGGATTTATATAGCTTATAACTGAAAGTGTGTACCATCTTTAAAAAGATTTTTATTGGTGTATAGTTGCTCTCCCAGAGTTTTTGATTCAGCCAGCCTGAGGTAGAGCCTGAGAATTTGCATTCTTAACAAGTTCCCAGATGACATCAATGCTGCTGGTCTGGGCACCACATCTAGAGAATGTGGACTATATTAAGCTGCCTTTGTTGGGTACAATTCATTGTGATGAGAGACTGTGGGGGTCTACCCTGAATATCCATTGGAACGACTGATACTGAAACTGAAGCTCCAATACTTTGGTTACCTGATGTGAAGAGCTGACTCGCTGGAAGACTCTGATGCTGGGAAAGATTGAGGACAGGAGGAGAAGGGGGTGACAGAGGATGAGATGGTTGGATGGCATCATTGACTCAAAGGACTGAGTTTGAGCAAACTCCGGGAGATGGTGAAGGACAGGGAAGCTTGGCGTGCTGCAGTCCATAGGATGACAGAGAGTCGGGCACATGACAGCGACTGAACATCTGCAAAAACTCTGCTGACCTCTCAGGCTTCCAGGAGCCCCAAAGGAGAGCTCTGGGGCACATTCAGGAAATGTGTCTCTGTTAAGCTCCTTGGAGCCTCATGACACGACCCACGCCTTGTCAGATGCACACAGATTCCACTAGGCACAGCCTATGGGTTCAGAGCCAGCACTCCCAGTTAGGTGTTTTATTATTTATTCACTTGACAGGAAACATACATTTGGTCATATAAAACACCATGCTACTGGCTTAATTAGTTGCTGTTGTACAACAGAACTCCTTTGGGCATTCAGGAATCCCTTGCACAGCCAACTGAGGACAGCTCAGTCACTGGAGAGAAGAATCCTGCCCCAAAGAAAAGACCCACTGCTAGGCTCTCTCTGGGCAGCCTCTGTCCCAGAGCCCTGCATGAGCCATTCACACAAGTTGGGCATTATCAAAATAATGGTCATGCTGGGAGGAATGGGTGTTCTGAACTAGAAGATGGTCTTAAAACCAGAGCATACCAGGCAATTCATATATATTACAAATATATAAATTAAGAGTTCTACAGGTATACAAAATCTTTCCAAGGGGACGTGAATTTCATTCAATGTCATGCCAGGTATTTGTCAGGACCTTGAAAACAAAGGCGATGTTCAGTGGAGCTGGTATTAAAATTAGAAGGTATTTATATACAGGCCCTGCTCCTCTCGTGTCCACCATGGAACCCTCTGGTGTTGTCAGGGCCTCTGGGCAACCTTAGTACGCCCACCGGTAGCCCATCTGCAGTCTTCATCTTCCGAGAGAGCAGGGGACTCGCTCGGGGGCTCTTCTCCTGCGGCCCCATCTCAGCTTGACGGCGCCTCCGAACCCAGGGGCTGCCAGAGGGAGTGACGCTGCTGTCCGAGGAAGAGTCCGTGCACTTGCGAATGATCTCAGGACTGGCGCTTGTGTTCGGCCTCCCTTCTTCGGCCAGGGGGGATTTCCTGGAGACCCCTTTGCGCTGAGCCAAGGGGCTGCTCCAAGGACTTGAGCACGGGGAAGCATTGGGGCTCAGAAAGAGATTCTGGTGGCTGGAAGGGCTGAGCTTGTTGGCAACTGCATGTCGCCGGCCAGCCATAGGGGATGTAGGATTGCTCTCAGGGTCAGAGGAGCTGTTGGCGGAAGACTCGTCCCCCACGTACTGCAACTCTTCGACTCTCCTGTTGAGGGACTTGTTCAGGTGGATGCTCGAGGTGGGTTCTTCGTCCTGGTTCTTCTCTTTGGATGGTTTCTTTTTGGGTGGCTTCATGCCAATCAGGATAGCTTTCATGCTTTCCCTGCCCTGAGACTCTGTGATCATGAACTCGTGGGCTTTGATGGCTGCTTCCACCTCCTCGAACTCCACAATGGCACACTCTTGGGTCCCCACCTGGCTGTACCGGTTGCTGATCCTGCGGATATCAGGGGGCAGCTCTCTCCCGGGTTTGAGGATTCGCACTGACGAGATGACTCCAAAGGTCCCAAAGAGCTTGAGCAGGTGTTCCATCACCTTCTCCTGAACCCTTCCGTTCTTCTGGGGGGTGGCCAGGGCCCACAGCTTGGGGGACAGGTAGAGGTCATAGACCAGGAGCATCTTGCTGGGGAGGTTCTCATTGGGGAAGAGTGGGACAGGGGTGGTCCTCCTCACCTTCCGGTGGTCCTCGTTCAACTCCAGGGTCACTGAGTACTTTAAGGCGTGAGCTGTGGTTCTCCAGTCCCGGGTAAGGTGCTTCACCTGAAGAACACAGAGCAAATCGGAAATGGTACCTATTGTCCTTGTCCTCCTGGCGTCCTCTCTAATCTCTCTCCCTCCTTTCCTTACCCCGGTAACACCAGTATCTGGGATCATACCTGGTGTGTGCAGGCACTCAAAAACCTAGTGAGTGAACGAACACACTTTCCATAACTATGAACAAGGCAGTATGGTTTAGAGCAGTGATGTCCGACAGATCTCTCTGAGGTGATGGAAATATTCTATTCTGTGCAAGTTGAGCGGTTAAATCCAAAACAAGTCTATTGGATACAAAATTCCAAGGTCCACCTCTGACTGGCAGTAAGACCTAAAGACTTATTCAATCTCTCAGTACCTCAACTTTCTCATTTGTAAAATGGAGATATTAATATTGCCTACCTCATAGAACGGTCATAAGAATTAAATGAATAGAGAAATATATACATATCTACACCCAGATACACATTTATATAAAACTTAGGGTAGTGTCCAGCTCACAGAGTAGTCAATAAATATTATGTGGTATCCATATTTCAAATATTACATGCTACCATTTTGACAGGATCTGGAGATTTTAACATTCGAATCCTTCTCTGAAGTGATATTTCTGCATTTAATACACAGAAGGTGCCAAAAGGTCTTTCAATATCTCCTAAAAATGATGTGGGCTGTTTCGACTAGGAATTAAATCCTACTTGGGTGTCAAGGAGAATGATGAAACAGTCCCTCACTCCTCTTCTTTTAGTGGAAATTGTGTGTATCAGTGCTACAGCCCAGGGAAGCTATATTTATACTGTAAAACAGTCATTTTCAAGAGGCCCCCTTCCGGGAAAGGGAATGCCATGGAGAATGAGTCATCCCAAAGAGCCAGTGGAGGTGGGTGGGGTGGGTAACCTGAGCCAGTACAGACAGTGGGCAGAGGCACTCAAACAGAAACTTCCCGGAATGAAGAAGGGAGGGCTCCCAAACAGGGCAGGTGTGGGAACTGGTACTGCCAAGCTCCTGTGGAGAGAGCACTGTCCACTGTCCTGTGGCCTCGGGGTGAAACGGCCCGGACTGGGGCTTGGGGTTCTAGAATCACAAGTCGCCTACACACAGACCTACAGGGCTGATCACTGTGGCATGAGCCAAGGGCAGAGAGAAGCAGATCCAGGCAAAGGGCTGGACTTCAGGTGGACAGTCAATGAGGGACCCAGAAAACATGAAGAAGATGACCAAGGGACAGTTCTGGGTCATGGGACACCCACACAGTGGCTCTGTGGGGGTCAAACACAGGGGAGCCTTTTCCATTGCTGGTCAGGGAGGAAGCACTCAGGAGAGGAGGGGAAGATTGGACAAGGAGTGTTGGGGGAGGCAACCTGGCCTTAGAGGGCTGGAGGAGCTGCTGGAAGACCATGGCCAATCCAGAAAGAAGCAGGACCCAGCACCTGCTGCTCAAAGCCAGGAGTCAGGGCCACTGGAAAACCTCAGTTAGGACTGAGCATCCCAGGCCTGGGTCTGTGAGCCTGGAGAAGGAGTGTCCGGGTACAAGCTGGGAAGAGGAACCAGGCAGCTGTCATCTTTGTGCAATTAGCAGAGCTTGGTGAGACTTTTTGAAACTCTGTGACTGCCCTGTTAGTACCTTTGTAATGCGTGTGCATGCTAAGTTGCTCCAGTCGTGTCTGACTCTTTGCGACCCTATGGACCACAGCCTACCAGGCTCCTCTGTCCATGAGATTCTCCAGGCAAGAATACTGGAGTGGGTTGCCATGCCCTCCTCCAGGGGATCTTTCCAACCCAGGGATCAAATCTGCATTTCCCACGTCTCCTGTATTAGCAGGTGGGTTCTTTACCACTAGTGCCACCTGGGAAGCCCCTACCTTTGTCATATATGCTTCCTATTATGAGCAGCAGGAAATCTTTGAGAATGAAAAAGGTCTTTGCTGTCATTTTGGAGGTGTCGGGGAGTCTGTGTCAATTCTGCAGCCAGTTTTCAACAGAGGAGAACTCTCCTAAACAGATCCACTTAAGTGGCAGCTTAAAAGTGAAACAAAATACAAGTCAAGTATGTCGCTAAGTTGTGTCCAACTCTTGCGACCCCACAGACTGTAGCCTGCCAGGGTCCTGTGTCTTTGGGATTCTCCTGGTAAGAATACTGGGGTGGGTGGCCAAGTCCTTCTCCAGGGTATCTACCCAACCCAGAAACTGAACGCAGGTCTTTTGCATTGCAGGCAGCTTTTTACCGACTGAGCTATGTGGGAAGCATAAAACAAAATTAGGCTCACTTTAAGAGTCTCTGTGGAGGAAAAAAGGAAGGTACAGGATGATTCCACTGGTTGCTCCATTTTGGGGTCCCCCACAAACACTTTCGATGTGAGGGCTTGCTCACTGTTCTCTGGATATGTGTGATACTGTGATTTATACTAAGAAATATATTTATTTGGTCTTCATCCCTGGTTCTAGCTCCTAAGACCTTTGTAAATTTCTGAGTGATAAGAGCACAAGAAGGAGCTTCCCAGAGGGTGCAGTGGTAAAGAATCCACCTGCAATGCAGGAGACCTGGGCTCGATCCCTAGGTCAGGAAGATCCCCTGGAAAAGGAAACGGCAACCCACTCCAGTGTTCTTGCCTGGGCAATCCCGTGGACAGAGGAGCCTGGCTACAGTCCACTGGGTCCCAAAAGGGTCGGCAGTGACTCAGTGACTAAACAACAAGGGCACAGGCACATCTTTTGTTCTAATAAGGTGACTCTGGGTGGGCTCTTGGATGGGGCAGGGCTGGTCACCAGAAAAGACCAGTCATGATTTGGAGCTTGGAACTTTTAGCCCTGCCTGCCATTCTCCAGAGAGGGGAGAGGGGCAGGAACTGCAGTTATAACTGATCATGACTACTTGATGAAGGGCCAATAAAAATTCCAAAAGTGCAGGGTTTGGAGAGATTCTAGGCTGGGGAACACATCCAACCTACAGGAGGGTGTCATAGCCAGTTCCATGGGGACAGAAACTCCTACACTCAGGACCCTCCCAGACCCTGCCCTATGTGTCTCTGCATCTGGAGGTTCATCTGTATCCTTTACCGTATTCTTTAATAAACTGGTAAATATAATTAAGCTTTTTCCTAAGTTCTGTGCGCTGTTGTAGCAAATAATCCAAGCCAAAGGGTCATCAGAACCTCTGATTTGTAGCCGGGTTGCACAGAAGTTGTGGATTCTGGGGATGTACTACTTGTGACTGGCACCTGAAGAGGGGTGCAGAATCCTGAACCTGTGGGACCTGATGCTATCTCCAAGCAGATGGTGCCAGAACTGAGTCAGACCACAGGAGGTCCAGCTGATGTAGCAGAATTGCTTGGTGTGGGGAAACCTCCTTCATATCTGGCGGCAGAAGTACTGTGAGGAGGCAGGGTAGGCTTTCCTTCATAGCCTGAAATGCCCCTTCCCTTCTCCTATACCTTGAAAATGCCTACTCATCCTCCAAGATCCTATTTCAACATCACCAATTCTGGGAAGGCTTCTCAATCTTCTAAGCAGGGTTAGCTGTTCAGATCAATTAGCTCCAAACAGTACTTTGTTCCTTCTGTTGCAGGTTGATGGTCTACTGTGATTACATTGATGGTGATCTCTTGATGTGATCTATTGATGGTCATATTGTGATCCTTCACTGGCCTCTCTCTCTGATTGGACTTTGCCAGGGCACGGAGAATGCCATATTCATTCTGTATATCCTATGCCTAACATTGCACTCAGCATATAGAATAAATATGTTTGGTGAATGAATAAAGGAAAGAGATCAAGAGAAGAGGGCAGAGAATTCTAACAGGCAAGGCAGAGAAGAACTCTGGGAGGAAAGCCCTCCTCCAGGCTCTCTAATCAAGTACACTGGCAAATGGGCTGGGACCCACTCGTTACACATCCCGTTATGCAACAGGCCACATGGGTTTTTCCATTCGAGTAAATACACTTCCCCCAAGGGAGACACCGAGTTCTTACTCCAACTGGCCTGTCAACTCATCAACAAGTAGGAAAGGCACAACCCAGCTGCTGGATCTATATAGCAGAGAAATAGATGAGGATGTTGGCATTACATAGCAAAGCTGGCTGGAGTCTTGGAGAAGGCCCATCTCCCAGAGCTCCCTGAACCTCTTATTTACTCAATTCTACAAATGAAAAGCTTAGATTTCATATCTTTCTAGGCCTGGTAGCTGAAGCTCCAATACTGTGGCCATCTGATGCAAAGAGGCAACTCATTGGAGAAGACCCTGATGCTGGGAAAGACTGAAGGCAAAAGGAGAAGGGGGAGACAGAGGATGAGATGGTTAGATAGCATCACCGACTCAATGGATATGAACTTGTGCAAACTCCAGGAAACAGTGAAGGACAGGGAAGCCTGGCATGCTACAGTTCACAGGGCTGCAAAGAGTCGGACAAAACTTAGCGACTGAACAACAACAAGACCTGGTAGGTGTCTCTCAAGGCCTCTGAGTCCTCCTGTCCTGGCAAAGCACCCTCCGGGCCACCCACTTGCCCAGCAAGAGTCCTTGAACTTTGCTAAGAACAAGTACTGTCATGTCATAACTGCTACCAGCTGAGATTTATCTCAACACCCAGGACCTTTTTAATAGTGTAGGAGGGCATTCTTTTCTTTTTATTTATTTATTTGGTTGTGAAGGATCTTAGTTGCAGAGCACAGGCTTAGTTGCCCAGTGGCATGTGAAATCTTAGTTCCCCAACCAGGAATTGAACCTATGTCCCCTGTAATGGAAGGCAGATTCTTAACCACTGGACCATCAGGGTAGTTTCTTGGAGGACATTCTTAATAATGATCCTAATTCCCTCCTCTTGATAATTTTTTCCCTCTTTTTCAGGGCTCAGAGGAAATAAAAAGTTGTTAGTTATCAGTTTCAAGGAGGTAAAGAATATTTAGAACCACAACCCACAGCACCCCCGAAACCCTCAGAGCAGCTTCTGAGAATGAAGCCTCACCTTTTTGAAGGAGGTGAGTAGCTTGACACTCACATATCCCAGCTTGTTCCTCCTCACGTGCTTTAGCAGGAAGGCGTCCTTCTCCAGGTTCTCATCAGAAAAGTAGAACTCGATCTGATCCACCAGCTTCTTGATTAACTCCTCGTCTGGGGGCTGCCACTCCTGCTCCAGGTCATCTCGCTCGTTCTCACCCCCACTCGTCGTGGCGCCACTGAGACCAGAAGGGGACGTGAAGTGTTAGGGGTTAAACTCTGTCTCCCCAAGTTTCATATGTTGAAGTCTTAACCCCCGATATGTCAGAGTGTGATGACACTTGGGAAAATCGTCCTGCAAACGTAATTAAAGGATGAGATCATACTAGAGTTGGGGGGTGGGCCCTATTCTACTCACAGAGTAGGGAGAATACCGCGTGAGGATGAATGAAGGCAGAGGTCAGGGAGATGTGGCAGAAGTCGAGGAGTGTCTAAGATTGCCAGCAAACCACCAGAAGTTAGGAGACAGGCCTGCACAGACCCTTCCCAGCACCTCAAGAGTAGAGAGCCCCTGCTGACATCTTGAGCTTGGACTGCCAGCCTCCAGAACTCTGAAGCAATACACCTCCGCTGTTCTAAGCCATGAAGTTTGTGGCTCTTTGTTAGAGTGGCTGCAGGAAATTGTAATGGCTCATATCTGAACTGGACTCCTCAGAGGTGAGAATCACGCGGTCACAAGGGGAGAGTTTGCCCCCAACTAGCCAAGAAATCAAGTTTTTGTTTAACCGTCTATTAACATGTATTTTGTTCTGCCGTTGACAGCATGCCTTTCATACACACTACTCATTCTTCCTTCCCCACTCCACCCCACAAATCCCTATTTCTACAAGATGGTTTAGCAGAGTGACTAAGAGTCCTGGGGTTCTAGAGCTAGGCTGCCTGAGTCTGAATCCTGACACCAGTGTTTATTAGCTGAGTCAACTTGGGCAAGGGACTCCACTGGCACACCTCAGCACTTATCTGTAAACCGGGATTCACGATGATCACTTTCTTCATAGGCTTGGATGAAGACTGATTAATTTGTGGAAATATCTATGAATACCCTGACAGCTCAGTAAGTGATACATTCACTTATTCAGTCATAAGTGCCAGATAAAGGATTAAAACTCAAATGTTCTGTCTCCAAAGTCAGCTCAGATGATATCTTCCACATTTTGTTGGGACACTGCATGGAATCTGGAAACAATCTCATTCACTGGGGCCCCTCTAAATGAATCCCCTTCCCCAGCAGCTCCACCTAAATACACTTCCTCTCCCTCTCTCCAAGAATATTAGCACAGGACTAGACAAAGAAGTACTGGGCAAAGCTTTTTTTAAGAAGGCCAATATTTCATGAAGAGACTATAAAATCTTCATAATAGTTTAAGGAATTTCTGGTTATCCACATCATAGTTGACACCATTATTATAAGTCATCAAAAGTGAGTTCTCTTTTGTATATTTAGTTACAAATTATGTATAATATAAACACTGTATTTATAATTCAATACACAGGATTGGTTAAAAATTACTTCCAGAGAAAAGAAAAAGAACTTCTCTCCTTTGTGGCGGTTTGATGCCTAGTAACATTAACCATCAGACCCAGGACTTCTGTCAACATATTCTGAGCAGAGAGAGCATCTCTTGGGATGGAGGCACATACTTAATCTCCCTAAATCATCCTAGTCTTTCTAAAGCACTCGAGGCACTTCCAATGTGTTGGGAGAACAGGCCAGGCTCCCCAAAGGGCTTGGTGGGTGATGCGTGCCCAGTCGCTCAGTTGTGTCCAACTCTTTGTGACCCCGTGGACTGTAGCCTGCAAGGTTCCTCTGTCCATGGGATTTTCCAGGCAACAATACTGGAGTTGCCATTTCCTTCTCCAAAAGGGCTTAGAGAGTTCAAATAAATAATCAACCAATTAAAAATGGGGCTCATAAAGTAAAAGAATCTATGAATGCGACAGTTGATAGTCAAAAGACTCATATACGTAAGTCCTTCAACTTCAGTAAAATTTTCACTGGCTCACAAGCTTAAAAAAAAAAGCAACTGTGTAAGAGTCAAAATGAGAACAAAAATCAAATATTCTGGCAGGAGAGGAAAAAACTAAATAAATCTATCTTAATTTTTCAAATTCAGAAATTATATTTAGCATAAAATACAGACATTGGTTGATTTTAAAAATGAAGTGTTTTATTTATTTGCCTGTAGATAGTTTGGAAGTGGTTTTTTTAAACACCTTACTGATGTCACAAGACAAATGTGTACATTTGTAAAAGAAAAAAAAACAGAGATTAACTTTAAGAGTATGTTTTCTAGAAAGGCTTTTTAACAATGTGATGATAAACTAGGAGCATACATTAAGGCAGCCCATTAGAGATAACAGGTCAAGTGCAACTTAAACAGATAAGCTGAGTATTTTAGAAGTCCTGAAGGGCACCTGTGGCAGACACCAGTCTGACTCACCTGACATTTAATAGCAAACTCTTTCTCACTTACCCTCCTTTACTATGGAGGCTATAAAAACTAAATGCTCACTTTCCCATCTGTCTTACACATGGCAGCCATTTGTCACGCTATGGCCAATAACATACCAGTGAACATCTCTTGGCCTTGTTCCTTCCCCTTTAATCTGTTCTGAGTGTGGATGTAATGGTTGGAGCGATAGCAGCAATTTTACCATCATAAGGAAAAGGCCAAGAGAATCAGCTTGGCCTGGTTTATTTTCATTATTGGTTTTCTGACATTACCAAGTTACTGAACCAACTCATATAATTACCTACTTGCAGAATTATTATTATAAGAGGAAGATAAAATTCTATTTGTTTAATTCACTTGTTACTTGGGTTTTCTCCTGCTGCTGCTGCTAAGTCGCTTCAGTTGTGTCCGACTCTGTGCGACCCCACAGACGGCAGCCCACCAGGCTCCGCCGTCCCTGGGATTCTCCAGGCAAGAACACTGGAGTGGTCTCCTACTTACAGCCAAATCCTAGGATAGTAAACTACACTGAGAAAAGAGGTCTTCAAAACATGCCACAGGAAAAGTATCAGTGGGACAATGAAATGAAAAAGGTTAATGCAAGATGGAAAGATAAATTTTGATTTTAGAGAAAGTTTATGCCCTAGACAATAGTTAAACAGAGGTTGAATATACCAGGTAAAATAACTACAAATGCATAGGAAATTCTGGGCCCAGCTAACAAGGGTGACAATAAATAGCACGGAATGTGGTGATGTGTGCAATAATGACCAGCAAAGAGTTTTGGGTGGACTCAGGAGTATGAGCAAAACGACCAAAGTTATGACAAATGGCTAATATCAGAGGTGACCAGACCATCAAAAGGACCCACAGACCAAGAAGTCCTACTCCCAAACTAGAGCAGTTGATGCTATCACTAATGAAATAAAACAGAGCAAATAAAACATAATGGGAGGAAGATGATGCAGCTCCTCCATTTCTTCAGTGCCTATGCCAGATCTTCCCATTCTTCCCAAGGCCATTATTCCCACGGGAAGACTTTACTCTCTGCAGATGATTCTACCTCCAACTTGATCGAGAAAATAAAATTCATCCAATCAGATTGCCCAGACCTTCCTCAAGCTTATCTGCATGTCTGGACATCCACCAAAAAATTCATTTGCTCTATCTGGGTGCCTTTTCTCCGTCTTAGTCTCCTGCCCCTGGCTATACAATGGGACACAGCTGGTCACCTTCTTCTTGACAGTCTCCCTCTGGACTTACAAGAGTTGTTCTAGTTTTTCTCCCCATTTGACTGCCCTTTCCGGTTTGTCTTTCTCCTCCCTCCCATTTCTAAATGCAGGGATTCCCCCAGGATCTTTCCTTGGTTCTTTGTCCCCCGACAATCTCCACACTTCAGCTGCTGGCTGGGTCATCTGACTCAAGGCTGCCTCTCCTCCCACCCCTCCATCCTGCTCTCACTCAGGTCCACTCCTCAATGCCCAACTGCCAGCCGGATGTTTCCATGTGGATAGGCTGATATTCCTTCAATATCAATATACCCAGAATCAAACTGCCACCTTCTGCAGAACTCAGCCTCAGGTAGGACTGAGCCTAGGCCTGCTCACCAGGAGACATTCTACATGGGCAGCTCATCTTATTTTCACACCATCTCTCAGTAGATAATCCATAATGTGTTGGGAGGTGCGTCCTAGGTTATTTGCACCTGGTGAGCAAGTAACCAGAAATTCCAGAGCAGGTGGGCAGTACTGGGAGGTGATAGAAAAACCCCCTGTGTGAGTGCAGAGGTGAGCTGCTTGTACTCAGAGGACCCCCCCTCTGCATGGGTGCCGTCAGAGCAACTGTGCATCTCCCAAGGGGAATCACGGAAGAGCAGGAAAGCCTAGTTTAAATACGGGAGCCTGCTGCACTGTTTCCTGGTTCTTGTGACAGACTTTGAACACAAAAGACCATGTATCCTTCACAAACATTAAAGAAGTTTATAGTCTTTATATATGAACATCGGCCACTTTTTAACTATTGTGCTATGATCCTGTAATAATCACATATCTTCCCTCCCAAATTGTCCCACCATTTTCCCTACATTCTCTTCTGTGTGCTTAGATTCAAAACCTAAGATGCATTTTTCAGCCTTCTCTTTTGCCCCCTAATTGAGTCGTTATCAAGTGTTGATTTTATTCTGCAGTGTCTCCCATCTGTTCTCTTTTTCATTCCAACTGTTCTCATTACTTTTCCCTTGGACCCTATTAGTAACTTATAAAAAATAATTCTGAAAATTAAAGTAATACATATATACAGAAGAAAGTTAAAATAGTAGAGAACCTGGAGAGAAGGCAACAATCTCCCACTCCACCCTTTCCTAAATGCAACCTCTGTTCAACCACTGAATTTCTTTTTTTCTTTTTTTTTTTTTGCCTGAAAGGATAATTTTATTTGAATCTATTTTCACCCAAAATTTTAAAAAATAAAGCAACATAAAATATGGGGAAAGGGAAGTTGGTTTTTGAGAATTTGTCAAGTTTTTACTGCTACAATAATCCTTCAAACCTGGAGCTACTCAAAGATGAATCATGAAAAATAAGAACAAAGACTTTACTTCAAACAGGTTCAGTGGTATGTCTACTACAGCAAAGTCTGGTTGTAGCAGTTTCCTTTCAAATCTGCACTGACGTATAAATTAGACATTATTTGGGAATGATTAATTTCTGGTAAAATGTAGATTCAATCCAACATGATGCTAATTGCTACATTTATTGTAGGCTCTATTTCAGTACTAGAGGTTAAATTTTCATCACCAAAAAATGAGAATAACCTTACAGCTACTACTAAGGTAATGAGCTGTGAAATTACTTTCCCAGTATTGTTCTGAAAATATACCCCTAGGTTGTTAAGAGAAATTCCAACTTCATCCAAATCTGTTATTTAATTCTTCAGTCATCATCTACTGTTGGCTTGATTGTCACTCCTCTTCTTATTTGACCCCAACCAATTAAATGCCAGTGTTTCTCAACTCTTCGGCTAAGTGCAACTTTTTCTCCTACTTCTGTGCACACAGGATGAGTCAAGACGATTTTGCCCAAATCAGCCTTGACTGCATTAACTCTTCCTCCTGTTGACAGGGATCCTATATTCACCATACACACTTCATTCTTAGCTTTTGTACTTTCGCTGTTTTCTTGTCTCCTTCAGTGAGAACACCTAGAAGCCATCTAAGCAGGAAATAGGAAATTTCCAATTCTGTGAAGATCTCAGGTAAAGCTCCAACTGCACCAAGTACTTGCCCCACCATTCTCTCAGCCCGGCACAAAGTGGAGTCAATTTTTGTTCCAACTCCAATAAGACCTCCTGGGGCAGCATACTGAAGATCATCATGCTCTGCGAAAAGTGATACAATTTTGGAAAAGATAGGTTTACACATGAGTTTTCCTTCACTGTCTTTGGAAACAATACCAGGTCTGACTTCTGTCTCCTGGCCCACCTTTAACACTCCTTTTAGAATACTACCACTAGCTACACCCCCCTTAAGGTCATCAACTTCACAGCCAGGTTTGTTGACATCAAATGATCTAATAACAATAAGTCTGGGTTCTGAAGTAAAGTCTCTTGGGGGCACTGGAATTTTCTTTACTATGTACTCATAGACAACTTCAATATTGTATTTTAGCTGAGCAGAAATTGGGATAATAGGAGCGCCTTCTGCTACTGTACCTTGAACAAATGCAAGGATCTGTTCATACTGTTCTTTAGCCTGGCTTTCTTTTACCAAATCAATTTTATTTTGTAGAATCAAAATATGCTTCAGTTTCATGATTTCTATAGCAGCCAAGTGTTCAGATATCTGAGGCTGAGGATAAGACTCATTACCAACTATCAACAGAAGAGCGGCATCCATCACTGCGGCACCGTTCAGCATAGTAGCCATCAGAATATCGTGGCCAGGACAGTCAACAAAGGAAACATGCCTGACTAATTTGAAGTTCCCTTTGGTCCCTGGAATGTCTGTAGGAAACTCATCGGGTGTGCTACTTCCACAGGATCTATAACATTTTGGCTGAGGACAACTTGGGTCATCAAGTTTATAAATCTTAGCATTGGCAGAGCCAAGTTTGATTGTAATATTTCTTTCCAGTTCATTTTTGAAACGGACAGTGTGGACTCCAGAAATAGCTTTTACAACTGTAGATTTCCCATGAGCTACGTGACCAATTGTACCTATATTAACTGTGGCTCGTCTGCTGATAACTTCATGTGAAAGTGGCGTCAACTTGGAAACATCCAAAGTAGCGAGATCTTGCCGAGAAAGGTGCAGCTGCCCTAAAGTCACACCAGCCTCGCCCCCCCGCCATCTTGCCCAGAGAGCCAACCACTGAATTTCTATACGACCTCCTTATAATTCTCTAAGTTCACAGCTCTACATATCACTTAGCAATTTCCAAAATTCTCTGTTCGTGTCCTATTATACAAAATAAGGATTTGGGGGGTCAAAGCCTCCTCTTCTAACTTTTAAATTTTATGCTATTTTTGGTTTTTTCTATTAGCCTTCCCTGTGTTTCTAAATAATATACTTAAAATTCTGTTTCTTATTCCACTAACATTAAAAAATATTTCTCAGTTCCTCATAACATACAATGTGCATATTATCATCCCTCCTTTTCCTTCATCTTTTCTTACATTTCCAACTTCCCAAACTTTATCAGATGTGCGTTTATTTCCTAGTGTCATGGTTCTTAATATTTACTGTCTCTTCCAGAACTACTATTTCCTGCTTTGTCTATAGTTAATAAACATTTAAAAGTCAATCAGTTGTACGTTATTATTAATATTATGACTACATAAACACTGGTCACCACAGGGAGAAGGCATTTGCTAAGATTACACTTCTTTTCTTAAAATACTGTTAGTTGGCTGACTACTTGGGTTGATCCTCTACATCTATTATTTTCGCTCATATTTTGTCTTTGAACGTAAATCAAAGACATGCGAAGAGATTTCCTTGACATTATCTTCTAACCTTTTCCAGTGAATTTTAAAATTTCAGTAATTAGTCTTTAAAAATTTTTTTATTTCTTCAGACTGTTCCCTTTTAAGAGCATCCTGTTTTTACATGTATGTCTTATTTTACTTCTCTTTTTTAAATTGGAGTATAATTGCTTTACAACGTCGTGCTGGTTTCCGCTGTACAACGAGGTGAATTAGCCGTATGTAAACGTGTCTCTCCTCCCTCTCGGGTTTCCCTGCCAGCCTCTCCCCGACTCACCCCTGCAGGTCGTCTCAGCACCGAGCTGACTGTCTGTGCTATATAGCAGCCTCCCATTCACTGTCTGTTTTACACAGGGCCCTGTTGCTGCTTTGTGGACACAGTATCTTAAATTCCCTCAGGGTACTAACTGGAGTATATGCTGGAATCAAGATTGCCGGGAGAAATATCAATAACCTCAGATATGCAGATGACACCACCCTTATGGCAGAAAGTGAAGAGGAACTAAAAAGCCTCTTGATGAAAGTGAAACAGCAGAGTGAAAAAGTTGGCTTAAAGCTCAACATTCAGAAAACTAAGATCATGGCATCTGGTCCCATCACTTCATAGGAAATAGATGGGGAGACAGTGGAAACAGTGTCAGACTTTATTTTTTTGGGCTCCAAAATCACTGCAGCCCAATTTCATGGTGATTGCAGCCATGAAATTAAAAGACACTTACTCCCTGGAAGGAAGGTTATGACCAACCTAGACAGCATATTAAAAAGCAGAGACGTTACTTTGCCAACAAAGGTCCGTCTGGTCAAGTATATGGTTTTTTCAGTGGTCACGTATGGATGTGAGAGTTGGACTGGGAGGAAAGCTGAGCGCCGAAAAATTGATGCTTTTGAACTGTGGTGTTGGAGAAGACTCTTGAGAGTCCCTTGGACTGCAAGGAGATCCAACCAGTCCATCCTAAAGGAGATCAGTCCTGGGTGTTCATTGGAAGGACTGATGCTGAAGCTGAAACTCCAGTACTTTGGCCACCTCATGCGAAGAGTTGACTCATTGGAAAAGACCCTGATGCTGAGAGGGATTGGGGGCAGGAGGAGAAGGGGACGACAGAGGATGAGATGGCTGGATGGCATCACTGACTCGATGGACAAGGGTTTGAGTAAACTCCACGAATTGGTGATGGACAGGGAGGCCTGGCGTGCTGCGATTCATGGGGTCGCAAAGAGTCGGACATGACTGAGCGACTAAACTGAACTGACTGATGTAATTTTTAACAATCTCTTTTGTTTTCAACAGTGTTGCCTCTATATCCTCTGGGGTCAGTTTTCCCATTTAATTTTCATGTCATTGATTTCCTTCACATGACAGGTAAACAAGTTGTCTTTTTCTTTAAAAAAATTTTTTTAATTAATTTGTTTTATAATAGTATTAGGTTAGAATTCAGAAAATTTGTGAAAATAGCATACATTTCCCATATATCCAACACCAGAATTCTACTGTTATCTTGCATTAGTATGGTACAATGAATTCATATTTATACATTATTATTAGAGTCCATACTTCATTCAAATTTCCTTAGTTTTTACCTGATACCTTTTTCTGTTTCAAGATTCCATCCCATGTTACATTTAATCACTGTGTCTCTTTTCTCTTCGCTATGACACTTTCTCAGACTTTCCTCGCTTTTGATGTCCTTGACAATGTTGAGGAGTACTGGTTAGGTATACTGTAGAATGTCCCTCAATTCAGATTTGTCTGATATTTTTCTCATGCTTAGACGGGGACATGAATTTTTGGGAAGAGGGTCACAGATGTAAATTTCCATTCTCATCACGTCATGCGGTACAAACTACCAACATGACTGACTATTGTGGATGGTGACCCTGATTGCCTGACTGTAAGTATTCGTCAGGTGACTACAGTGTGAAACGACTCCTTTTTCTCCCCTTCCGTACTGTACACCTTGGAAGGAAGTCCATACATAAGGAGTACGGAACTACGGTTCCATAGCTATTCACTTAGAAGAACGAAGGTCTAAGGTGTGCAGGCCCCTCTCGCTGTATACTCCTGTTGCTTTTCTTCCTTAGGTGGCTCTACACGTGTGGGCGGGGCACGCCAAATGGCAGACTTTGCTTCAGAGTGAGCAGGAAGGGAATCATTAAGTAGGAGCCTTCTATCAGGTGCCAGTTCTACCCTAGCAGCCCTAGATCACCATGTAGTTCATTCGGTTCCTTTAGAAAATTATCTGGTTTCTTTTCCCCTGGGAAGTAAAGGGCATGTTGCTTGCTATCTTTCACTGACAGGCAGAGAGACTAGGCAACTGTTCTAAAGGAAGAATTTAAATTACCTCTCATATATCAGCATCCCTTTTCACTGTTGCATCCTCTGCATACTTCCCTACAACAGCCTTTCTAGAGTTCTCCCCACCTCCCGCCACTTCCTGTTGTATTTTGGGCTACAGTCTCCTCTATTTTGTGTTTTATTACATGTTTTCAAGAACAGCTATAAAATACAACTGCTCTGCATTAATACTAATAATTTTTCTATTTCTTATTAAATAAAAGCACAAATCCTTAGCTCTTTATTCAGATTCACTTAGAATCTGCCTGTAGCCAGCTTCCAAATTTACTTCTGTCTCCTTTCATGCAGATCCTTTGAAGCAAATAAAAGACTTACAGTTCCCTGTAAGTAGCACAAGGTTTCTGGACTCTATGCCTTCTTTGTGCATTCAGCTCTCATCTCCGTGAATATCCCTCTCTCTCAGGTCTGAATCCTAGCCACACATCAAGATCCATCTCAAACGCAACTCTCCCAGGAAGAGAACAATTTCAACTTCTCCAAGTACTTGTGTCTACTTGTATTAGAGCTACTTGTGTGCATATCTTATTAGTGCCCTGAGCTCTAAATTCTGGGATGGCAGGATTCATATTGATTTTTCTCATTCTACCCAGAAACTTGAACACAGCAGAAATTTAAAAAGCATCACCAAGGTAAGATGAATTGTTTTTGTATGGGCAAATCACTTATCAGGATTCTTTTAGAGATAAAGTTTGTGGGTTTCACTGTGAAAAAGTTTTCTGTTTACATTATTGTTTTGCTTTAAATAAAGCATTATAAATTGGGAGTGGTGATGAGTTCTTATATTCTTATAAACCTGCTAGAAATGGCAACAAAGCATAGAAATAAAGGATACATTTTAAACAGATAACGGGGCTGCACAGACCAGTGGTGAAATATTTATTACATTTGTAAATTATTTGGAGGAACAAGGGCAGCATAAAATCTCCAAGGCTGATTTTTCTCAAAAAATCTCAAGCTACTTTGGATGTTAATTGAGTGGTTAATCAAATGATACCTTACAAAAGAAAATAGCCAAACTAAAACGGTGGAGCAATGAGCTCCTCCTAAGACTTTCAATACAGAAAACATTTCTTGGGCTCATTGTCTATCCTTGTGGAGAGTCTAACATGTGGCGGTTTAGTCACCAAGGACAGGAAAATAATGGACAGCAATATGGAACACAGAGGAGAAAATAACATTTATGAAAAATGCTAGGACCCAGTATCATTATGTGATGTTCCTTTTGACTTGCCTCTAGAAAAAGACAGTGAATCTGAAAAGGTTCAGAAAGGCAACCAAATTGATAATTCAATTTAAAAACATGAGGGAAGATTGAAAAGACAGAATTTCGAGAAGACAGACTGAAAACAATTATAGGATATACAGGAACATACCAACTCTGGAAAAGGCACCACGAGAATAAATACATTTTGGATGCCACTAGCAGAGGCTCCAGGGCTTCCCTGGGGGCTCAGATGGTAAAGAATCTGCCTGCAATGTGGGAGACCAGGGTTTGATTCTTCGGTTGGGAAGATCCACTGGAGATGGAAGGGCTCCATGCTATGTATGGCTGGTCCATGGGTTCCTACATATTTATTACAGAGATCATGACCTTCCTTCCTCTCTGATCCTGTCTTCTACTATGCTATTCTGGCATATTTCCTAGGGCCTAGGAAAAGTATAGCAAGTGAATGTCTCTCCACATCTAAATAATGGTTTATGGTGCGGAGCAGAGATAATGTATACAAGGTACATAGTTACAACCTTGGCACACAATTGGCATTAATAAATGAAAGCATCTATTAACATCACCTAGAACAGGGAAAAGATAGCCTTGGGCAATGGCCCTGACACATCACAGAGAGAAAGAAACCTAGATGTTTTTGTTTGTTAAAGGAAGGGCAGGTATGTTCAGTGGTTTTATTATTCATACTGATAGTATTATATAAATCTGAATTGGAATTATCAATATAAACTTATTTGTTAAAAATATATTTCCTAAATATATATTTCCTAACTCTATTGAAAGGACTTGAAAGCAATGATGCCCCAGTAGAGATTAGCACTTTTAACTTCAGGCCTTGGTTTCTAAATACCTCCCACCTAGTATTTGAAAAAACAGGGATTCCTGTGGAAAGGATACATATCATGACAAAAGTATAAATTAAGCCTAGAATATCTAGTATCAGAAAGCAAAGAAGACACACAGATGGCCAACAGGCACATTGAAAAATGCTCAGCATCACTACAGGGACATACAAATCAAAACCACAATAAGATATTACCTAACAGCTGTCATAACGGCTATTATCAAAAAGACAACAAATAACAAGTGTTGGCAAGGATATGCAGAAAAAGGAACCCTCATCACCACTGGTGGGGATGTAAGTTGGTGCAGCCACTATGGAAAACAAGATGGAGAGTCCTTAAAAAATAAAAATAGAACTATCATATGATCTAGCAATTCTACTCCTGAGTATTTATTGGAAGAAAATTAAAATATTAATTATAAAAGATATATCCACCCTTATGTTTACTATAGCATAATTGAAAATAGCCAAGATATGGAAGCAACCTAAGTGTCCATAAACAGATGAATGGATAAAGATGAGGAATACACACACACACACACACACACACACACACACACACACAGAGGAATATTGTTCAATCGTTAAAAAAAATAAAATAAAATCTTCTCGTTTGCAACATGAATGGAACTAGACGGTAGTATGCTAAATGAAATAAGTCAGACACAGAATGACACAGACTGTATGATTTCACTTACATGTAGAAGCTAAAAAACAAGTGAACAGAACAGAACAAAACAGATTCAGAGAACACACTGGTGGTTGCAGGGGAGGGGGCAGAGAAGGAGAGAAATGGGTGAGGGAGATGAAGAGGTACAAACTTTCAGCTGCAAAATAAATGAGTCACGGGCATGAAATGTCCAGCAAGGGGAATATAGTCAATAATTATGTAATATCTTTGTTTGGTGAGAGATGATAACTAGACTTAAGTGGTGATCATTTTGAAATGTTCAGAAGCATTGAATCACTATAATCACTATAATGTAACAGGAAATAACATAGTGCTGGAGGTTAATTATACTTCAAAAACAAACTAACAAGGTCAGAAAAAGAAATTAGACTTGTGGTTACCAGGGGCAGAGGATAGGTGAGAGAAGGGGGAGCTAGATGAAGGTGGTCAAAAGATAACAAACTTCCAGTTATAAGATAAATAAGTACAAGATATCTAATGTACAACATGATAAATATAATTAACAGAGCTGTATGCTACATATGAAACATGTTAAGAAAGTAAAGCCTGAGAGTTCTCATCACAAGGAGAAAATTATTTTCTATTTCTTTTATTTTGTATCTATATGAGATGATGGACATTCACTAAACTTACTGTGGTAATCATTTCACGATCTAAGCAAGTCAAACCATTATTTTGTACACCTTACACTTATACAATGCTGTAGTCAATTATATCTCAATAAAACTGGAAGAAAATAAAAATAAACTTAAATAAACTTTAAATAAAACATGAGGGGGAAAAGGAAAGGAAGTGCTCATTTCTGCTTGCCTCTTTTTTGCTTGTTTTTTTTTTTTTTTTTAATTGCAGGATAATTGCTTTAAAATGTTGTGCTGGTTTCTGCATACAACAACATGAATCAGCCATAAGTATATGTCCCCTCCCTCTAGAACCTCCCTCCCACCTCCCCATCTGCTTGCCTCTTTAAGAGGAACACTTGTTCAATCCCAGATGATCAGAGAGAGGTCTATTTTACATAAGAATGTCAGCTAATAAATGTACCAAGAATAATAAAATGAGAAAATCATCAATGTGTAATTTCCAATGAACTGACTCAAGTAAGTAAGCATCGATCATCAGTGGATGCTAACACCATTAGGTGAAAAGTCAAAGAAAATCCACAAGAAGCCCAGATGTTGTTAATCACAATGGAGGGATCACCTTAATCAAGAAGTCAAGTTTAGCATCCACAAATGCTGGATGCTGCCTGTGGTCATAGGACAAGTTCATGGTAGTGCCCCCAAATTGTTCTTGCCAAAATGTTTAACTGAATCTAACCAATCCTTTAGCACTAACTTGAACTCATGGGAAACACATGGTACAAAGGAGCAAGTTAAGCTAGAGGATGAGAACATAACCAGACCAGTTCAAACAGTGAAACATTCATCAAGACATCTGGGCTCTTATTTCTAAAATAGGAAACCATTTTAAAAAGTGGGGATGCTCTAGATTAAAAGATTCTAAAGAGAGATAATAGGCGACTGTTTTGATCTGGCTTGTGTTCTGGTTTGAAGAGGAAAAGAGCAGCTGTAAAATGTAATGTGGGACAATTAGGGAAAACATGAATATGGAACTTGGCTATCAGATTATTTTAGGGATTCTATTAGGTAGTTATGAAGCTGAAGTTCCAATACTTTGGCCACCTGATGCAAAGAGCCAACTCAATGGAAAAGACCCTGGTGCTGGGAAAGATTGAGGGCAGGAGGAGAAGGGGGCGACAGAGGATGAGATGGTTGGATGGCATCACCAACTCGATGGACATGAGTTTGAGCAAACTCCGGGAAATAGTGGAGGACAGGAAGGACAGGGAAGCCTGGTATGCTGCAGTCCATGGAGTCTCAAAGAGTCAGACACGACTGAGGGACTGAGTAACAACAAAAATGGTTAATTTTCTTAGTTGCAATAGCAGTATCATGATTTTATAGGAAAATGTCATTATTAAAAGCTACAAAATGAGGTACTTAGGGGATAAATCTTGTGTACAACATACTTCCAAATAGTTTAGGGAAAAATCACACACATTATATATCCATCAAACAAATATGGCAAAATACTAACAACTGTTTAATATAGATGGTAGGTATACAAATGCTCACATTACTTCTCTTTCACATTTATGTCTGATTTTTTTTATGTTAAAAAGGTGAGAATAAGAGAAAAGACACTTTTTTAGAAAGCAAGGTGAGGGGTAAGACTAGTGAACATTTAGGGATTATAAAGATTTTTCCTTAATTCCATTTTTTCCCTGTTCCTCAGGGATAAGTCAGGTACTGGGCTAGGTACTGGGGATATGAAGAAGATTAAGGCAAAGTTGCTACCTTCAAAGACCTCACTGTCTAGAAGAGGAGAAACACACAACTATTTCAACTTCCTGGAGTGACTGTGATGAGAGAGACACTCATTCATTCAACAGGTATTTACAGAGCACCCACTAGGTGCCACGTGCTGTGCTGGGGAGCTAAGGATACAGTGATAACAAGGTCAATGTGGTCCCTGAATTCATGGAACTCATATTTTTATGAGGGAGACAAAATTAGCACTGGGGTGTGTACAGAGTACTACACAACACAGAGAACACAAACTCGGCTTTGGGGTAGGGACTGAGGATGGTGGGGATGATGCAAAGTTTTAAGGTGACTAGAAATCAATCAGAGGGATCAGAGGTGGGAGTGCAAAGATACAGGGACACAAAAAGGCACCCTGTGTTCAGGGCTCTGGGGGGGCTCGGCACTGGGGAGCAGGAATTGTTAAAACAGGCAGGAAAGGAAGCGATGGGTTGAGGGATGATGTGGGTGGATGCCCACCTCAACCAGCGGGTTTAGGAACCTGGGCTTTCTCCTGCAGGCTCTGGGAGCCCAGAAGTATTCATAAAGGGCGGTGGCCGCTGTTGTGCCAGGCTGGCCCAAACAGGGGACAGCGTGGTTCCTATTCTTGGCTGTACTCTCCTTGTGCGCTGGGGGTTTGCCTGCTGGGCTCTGTCAGCTCCACCACCCTGAAGAGCCCCAGGGATTATCTGGGGTCAACTCTATGCCAGCGGGCAGCAGGAGGGTCAGGCTGAATACTCCCCTGGAGCTGGGAGAGAGGATGGCTCTGGAGGGAGAGTGTTGGGGGTGAGGATAAGAAGCCCCTACCCCCTGAAAGAAGGGCCTGTGTTCTCCTAGGGCTCCCTAGGGAAATAAGGAGGGCTTTGATCCGGGCTAATGGTACAGTCTCCACGTGCAGTCCCCAGGATAGGTAACAGCTCTTTGCCACAGTCATAGGCAAATAAAGGCAGCAGAATACGTCACTCTGGGCTATTTGACACAAACTCTGAAATTATTTTGACTAGCTAACTGCCTTTTCAAGACTGTGAGATGTCAGTGACTCATTATTTTTATATTCTCAATACTCAGCATGGGGACTTCTGTGGTGGTCCAGTAGTTAGGACTCCTCACTTTCACTGCAGGTGGCCCAGGTTCAACCCCAGCTCAGGGAACTAAGATCCTGCATGCTGCAATGCACAGCCAACAAATAGGAAAAGAAAAAAGAAAAAACTCAGCACAGAGCTGAGTGAATGAATAAATCTGACTTTACAGTAAAGTACTGATATTGTGTACTAATCTCTTGTGTCATCTCCTATGGCTCAGCTTTCCTGCACTAAACAGCTGGGCTGGACTTTCCTCCTAGAGTATCTCTGAATGGCCCTGAAACTCTGGGTCCTTAAACCCAGACCTCTTCCACTATGAAAACATCAGGTAGTGAAAAGGAATAGTTCTGGCCCCTCAGAACTAGGGTTTGTATCCTCAAACCCTTGAGTATTCTCCCAATGAAGTAAAAATGTGCCTGCCAGGGAATAATTCTGCAGAGCTCTGACAGCTCAAAGTGTGTGCACTGAGTCCCTGAAGAAAGAGGGCTCTTAAGAAGTGCCTCATGGAATTTCCCAGAATTTACAAGTTCTATCACTGCCCTACCCTCATTTCTAGGGATGCTCCATACCGCGTCTCCTTTCAACAGCAGTTAGAAATATCACAGTCCTGAAGCCTGGGTGTTAGTGGACACAAGACTAAGGTCTCCGGCTGATAATAGAGATGAGGGCCCAGAGGTGAGGTTAGGCAGGTGGTTTCTTGCGCTAGACTGACTACCCATTACCCAGGAACCCCACTCCAAGGCAGCAAAGTGATGATGCACGCTTAGAAATCTGGAGGAGGTGAATGAAAACGGGAATCCCCCAGCAGAGCAGGATGAAGCAGCATGCCCTGAACTGATCCCAAATCGGGGCACGTGAGCTCTCTACACCACGAAATCAACCGTCCTCGGATCTCCCAGCAGCAAGTGTCAACTCTGCCTGGCCAGCTCCCCGCCTCCCCGGCCCCGTTCGGACTGAGAAGCATTCAGGGCAATGGTGACAGTGGAGGCTAGGTGGGACCACTCTCCTGGGGAGGTGGGGCGGCTCCGGAAGTGAAGGCTGGGCTGAGTGAGGCTTTTTTTGGAGGGTCTTTGGTTGAACTCAGCGGCAAGCAGAGTCTCCTCTGGAGAGAAGATGGCGAGGCTGGCCCAGGAAGGACTTTCCCCGGGTCCCAGAGTATGCCCCACGCCCAGGCCCCTCAGATCCCCGCCGCCGGCCCCGGGAGTCTTGGTGGGATTGCCGGACTGCGGACCCGGGCACCGACGACCGCCCAGAGCCGCTTCCGACTCCGCGGGACGGCCCCGGGCAGCACCCGGGCGGCGGGGCCGAAGACCCGCCGTGCCCGCCTTGTCGCGGCCCCCCAACTCGGCTTCGGCCAGGACGCGGGGTCGGTGGCTACCACCCGGGCCCGGGCCGCGCCTACCTGTGCCCGCGGCTCGGCTCCTCCTCGCTGGCGCTGCCCCAGCCGGGACTGAGGTACCGAGCCGGGTCCCCGGCGGCCCGTGCCTCCGTCCCCTCCTCCTCGTCCTCCGGCTCCTCCACGTCCTCGGCCTCCTGGATGGCGACGCGGATCTGCACCGCGGTCTCGGGCCCTGGCAGAGTCTCCTCGCCGGGCTGGGCCATGGCTCGCGGGCCGGCCGGGACTGCGGCGCGGCCGAGCCAGCCGGGCGGCGGCTAATGCGACGAGGGGCGGGGGCGGCGCGAGCGCTCGGCCCCGGGAAGGACGGGGGTCGCGGCGCCCCGCCCCGCGCCGCAGCCGCCACCGCGTGCGCCCGCGCAGGCGGGGCCGCGCAGGGGGAAGGCACTCTCCTCCGCTGTCCGCCCGCAGGGGCCTGTCCCGGACCGATCCCCCGACCTCCCGACCGCCGCTCCTCACAGTGCGCGCCCGCGGCTCGCGCGGCCCCAGCCGGCGAGGACGTGCCGGGGCTGCTCCTCCCGCCCGCTCCGTTCCGGGCTGCCCGGAGGAGGGGAGGGGCGCGGCACGTCTGACTTCACAGTTTGTGGCTGAATCTGGGGGTGGCAGGCACAGATAGCAGCTTAAGGGGCTTCTGTGCTCCGTGCGCGTCTCCCTGCCTGCCTCGCACAGACGACTGAAGTCTCCACCTTAGGTCTCTTTGCCACCCTACACTGTGCGTCCTGTGAAATTAGGTACTTGGCTCTGGCAGTGCTCCGGTGCAGTGGTGCCCGAAGTGTGGTCGCCAGACTAACGGCTTGAGCTTTACCTGATTAGGAAGCTCTCAGTATGATTCAGAACTTTGTGTTTTACCGAGCCCTCCAAGCGACGTTGAAATTCACTGAAGTTTGAGATCCACTGCCCTATATGTGTCTCTTAGAATATGCCTTGCACATAATAGTAAGCATCCAAAGACTTGTTAAATGAATAAATAAAGCTATTGAAATGCCAGTATGGTCGAAACCCTGCCACTTTTTCACATTTAGCTTATAATGAATTTCATCTCAACCCTTCAAATGTGACCCAGAAACTAGGGATGGGGCCATAGATATGCATAAAACCTCAATCTGCTTTCACAAAGCTCTTGATTGAGTGACTTACACATAATCTGTTGTGTTAATTTGCCACAGTAGGGTTTCAAAAGAATATCTTTTGACTCAAGAAATGGGGTCTTGGAAAGCAGCATCCTCGTAAAAGAACACAACGCAGGAGGCTGTTGGCATCTGAGCTGGGCCAGGAGAGACCTGGGGCTTCCCTGTGGCTCAGCTGGTAAAGAATCTGCCAGAAATGTGGAAGACCTGCGTTTGATCCCTGGTTTGGGAAGATCCCCCGGAGAAGGGAAAGGCTACCCACTCCAGTATTCTGGCCTGGAGAATTCCGTGGACTGTATAGTCCATGGGGTTGCAAAGAGACACTTTGTCCCCTTCCCTTTCAGGAGAGACCCAGGGGTGCAATAGAACAGCCACTCAAGATCTGCCTGGAATCTTCATCCCTTTCTTTTTTAGATCTCTCTTTTAAATTTTATTTATTTATTTTTTTTTTTGAACTTTTAATTCTGTATTGAGGTATAGCCGATTAACAATGTTGTGAGTTTCAGGTGAACAGCAAAGGGACTCAACCATACATATGCTTGCATCCATTCTCCCCCAAACTCCCCTCCATCCAGACTGCCACATAATATTGAGGAGAGTTCCCTGTGCTATACAGTAGGTCCTTGCTGGTTATCCATTTTAAATATAGCAGTGTGTACAGGCAACCATAAATTCATTCTTTGAGAGTCTGTTTCTATTTTGGAGGTAAATTCGTTCGTATCATTTCTTTGTAGATTCCACATATAAGGGGAATCATATGCTATTTCTCCTTCTCTCTCTGACTTATTTCATTCAGTATGACAATGTCTGTTGTTGTTCAGTTGCCCAGTCGTGTCTGACTCTTTGCGACCCCATAGAATGCAGCACGCCAGGCCTCTTTGTCCCTCACCATCTCCCGAAGTTTGCCCAAGTTCATATCCATTGCATCTGTGATGCCATCGAGCCATCCTTTCCTCTGACGCCCTCTTCTCCTGCTCTCGATCTTTCCCAGCATTGGGGAATTTTCCAGTGAGTTGACTGTTCGCATCAGATGACCAAAATGCTTGGAGCTTCAGCTTCAACATCATCAGTCCTTCCAATGAGTATTCAGGGTTGATTTGAGGATTGACTGGTTTGATCTCCTTGCTGACAATGTCTAGGTCCATCATGTTGCTGCAAATGACTTTATTTTGTTCTTTTTAATGGCTTTTTAATGTTCTTTTAATTCCTTTGTGAGGCTTCCCCGGTGGCTGAGTGATAAAGAATCTCCCTGCCAATGCTGGAGACCAATGTTCAATCCTTGGTCCAGAAGATCCCCTGGAAAAGGAAATGGCAGAATCCCATGGACATAGTATACCACATGTTCTTTGTCCAATCCTCTGTTGATGGACATGTAGATTGCTTCCAGGTCTTGGCTACTGTAAATAGTGCTGCAGTGATACATGGGGTGCATGTATCCTTTCAGATCTCTCTTTTGAAAAAGGAGGTCCTAGAATGAGTAAGTGAAGGAAGAGGGAGACCCTTGGTGTTCTGCTCCAGAACAGCTCACAGCCTGCAGTCCGAGCTACTGGAAGAGGCAAAAAGTTAACAGGATCTTTTTCCAACTCAGCTGTGCCTCCCTCCAGGGCTCCAGTGGTTATAGGACCTCTGCACACTTGGCGTACAACTGCAATGAAGAGCAAGAGGAGAGAGATTTGTAAGCCCCTCCACACATCCTGATCTGATAACTTTAGTTCCTAAACTCACAAAACAATATGCATCTTCTCATTTGAACTGTTCTGTGTGGCAAAGACTTCAGGGATTATTGTCCTTACCCATGATAATGGCTCCATTGGTAGCAGGTTTTAATTTATGTAGAATGTATGCATACCTTATATCAGGGTTTACAATTGCCTGATCATAAGAGTCCCCTGGGGACTGTTCTGAAAATGCAATTCCTAGTCCCTTATAATTTGAAAACTGGCAGCTGGTAAGTGAATTTGATCCTCAGAAGTGTTTTATTGGAGTTGGAGTTTTGAAAAAATAAATTGAATTTTCTGTGTGTGCACAAAATTCAAATTGAATAAATTTGAATTGAGTGTGTGTGCATTAGTCAGTCATGTCTGATAGTCCACCTAGCTCCTCTGTTCATGGAATCCTCTAGGCAAGAATACTGAAGTGGGTAGTCATTCCCTTCTCCAGGGGATCTTCCCTACCCAGGGATCAAACCAGGGTCTCCTTCATTGCAGGCAGATTCTTTACAGTCTGAGCTACCAGGGAAGCCCTTAGATCCAAACTGTCCACCTATGCTGATTCTGGTACTTTTTTTTCTGACTCTGTGTAAAGGAATTTTGGATTTTGAAAGGATGTAAGACACCATCCAGCCCTGAGTTCTTCCTGTTCTGCATTGGGTACTGCAAGAGTACAAACCTTTCTGCCAGGCTCCCACTGAGAGAATCAAATGCAAAACTTGCATGAAATTTTTAAGGCAACTTCACGTTTGCTTTGATTAATCCTACCCACACACCTCATGATCTTGTGTCACTGATGCAGGAACCAGGCCTTTTAAAGGGCCCCTTCTGATTTCCAGCTTCTTCCTTCACAGGGCTGTGGCCAGGGAATGGAGCCAGTTCCACCCAGGCCTGTGTTTAGCATCATTGCTGGCAGTTTGCATCAGTACTGAGATGATTAGCAAAGTCTCCTTTAGCAAAATCATGACCTCAGCTCACAGTTGGCACCATTCCCTTCCCCTGGAATCTTGAGAGCTCATTTTTATAGTAAACTCAAACTGGGACATAGCTTTTTTCCATAGTTTCTGAGGATAAAACAGAAGGAAAAACACTGAGAAGGCATAGGGATGGCCTGAGGTTAAATTAAAGCAAAAACTTAACTCTGAAAGACCCTTCCAATAACTGTCAGTGCAGGAGGCATTTTATTTACTTATTTAATCATTTGTTTAAGCATGTAACAAATACCAGGCCCTGTGTTGGCCTCAATTTTGTAAAGTGACTAAGACATGATCCATGAATACCGGAATATGGAGGGAGTCTGGAAAAGAGAGCCTTCAATAAGGAGAATGTGTCCACTGCAATAAACGTTGTAGCAGAAACCTGAACAAAGAGGCACAGCCTATAAAAACATCACCAAGGATGTCTTGACACTTACTAGAAAAGCAGCAGAGTGTAGTGGAAAAAGTACTTGCTCTGTTATCAAATAGACCTGGAGTCAGACACCAGCCTTGCCACATCTTAGCTCCATAACCTCCTGCTGCTGTTTTCATACCCGTAGAATGGTCTGAATGATCCTTATCTCATAAAGTTAGAGATACAGATTAAATCAGGGTGTTTTTGGAAAATGCCTAGCACAGCCCTTGGCCCAGATAGGTGCTCAGTGTATGCTGGTATGCACTGTGATATGGCCTTCTAAGTACTTTCATCCCAGGAAAGTCTTAGCCTGTGTGGGGAACACAAATGTTGCAGTTACTGCATATGTACCTTCCTCCATTGTAAATCAAGAAATTGGTATTTTTTGTCTAAATGCAAAAATCTTTATAAATTGAGGTAGTCTTTCAGAGCCAACTTGATTCTGAATATACTGACAAAACAGAACCTCTCTGGGCAGGAAATCAGGATCTTTCTATAGTTGATTTCTGGCTTCAGAAAGAATTAAGATATTCATCCACAGATATGAGGTGTTTTAAGAGCCTTTTCCATCAATATACTTCTCTTATTAAATAATATAAATCCCCAATAACCACCTAACTAGAAATTACATTTCCCAGAATGCTTTGTATATTGTCCTAATCATGTGACTAAATTCTGGCCAATGAGATGGGAGTAAAATGCTTTCTGGGTTGTGCCTTCTAGAAATGTAGATGTCCCTCCCTGGACTTTTTTCTTTGCCCATTGACTGGAGCAACCACCTTGACTTCAAGGATGGAAGCCACATGTTAAAGATGGCAGAGACAAACCCTGGACTGATTTAGTGAATCATTTATCTGGACCATCATTTGAGAAGGAAAGGAAACTCAGGCCTTGCTTAACCCTGTGTTTTGAGATATCTTTGTTCAAGCAGCTTAGCCTGTATCCTAACCAATACCTTAGGATTTACTGAAATTGAATGAAATAATCTATGGACACAACTAGCTCAGAACTCAGGATATAACAGCCATTCAATACATTGATGTTAAGTTTTAATTTCAAAAAGTTGACCATTCAGTAACATTTGTTGCATGACAAAACTATACAGGTTATGTGGTAAGAATGAAGCAGAATTCAAAAAAGGATAGAATACGGTCTCTTCCTGGGAACTCATATTATATTGGGGCAATTGAATTACTTATTCCTTCTCCTAATCCCTTTATTTCCCAGCTGGCCCTAGTGGTAAAGAACCTGCTTGCCAATGCAAGAGACATAAGAGACACAGGTTCGATCCCTGGGTCAGGAGAATCCCCTGGAGGAAGGCATGGCAACCAACTCCAGAATTCTTATCTGGAGAATCCCATGGACAGAGGAGCCTGGCTAGCTACAGTTCATAGGGTCGCAAAGAGTCGGACATGACTGAGGCGACTTAGCACGCACAATCCCTTTGCAAGAATAGCATCACCAGCATTACTAGTGGAAGTCCAGTCATTTTTGCAAGTGGCGAAAACAGTGGGGGCTTCCTAGGCTCTCAGATACTGTCTCCTACTCCCTTAAGTTTGATTCCCTCTCCCCAAAAGAGCAGCACCTCAAGCTTGGGTCCCACTATTTCAAAGTAACATCTTGCTATTTTAACATGAATTTCTTTGTGGTATATTATCAAATTGTTTTGGCACAACTTCAGAGAGACAGTGTTTAAACTTTGCCAGCCATTATGCCTGGTAGAAGACTAGTGTACCAAACTGCTGGGGAGTAAGACACACTAAAAATAGATGGATTTTTTTGGGCTGGGAGGGAAGTGAGAAGAGGGCTGGTTCTAGGAGAGTATTCAGAAATGTCAGGGGTAAAGGTGATTGGCAGAAGTGCCAAAAAGCACAAGCAGAGATAGTCAATTAGGGAAAGTCTGAAGAGCTAGAACAAAGCTGGATCACTCAGAGCAAGAGAGTCAATTGTGTTTTCTGATCAGAAAGATGAGCACATCCCCAGCCCTCCAGTTCCTGGGAAGACACACAGCAGTGAAAGCTTCAACTCGATTGGGGTGGGAACCCTGCTGGGTCTGAGATTCTGTGCATTAGCATCACTTAGGGAGCCCTTCAGAAGTCTGATGCCCAAGTTGTATCTCCTTCAACTAAGTTCTGGGGGTGAGATTCAGGCATCAAAATCTCCCAAAACTCTTAATGTGATTCTAATGTGTGGCAAAGGATAAGAACCTCTGTGTCAGATTCAAGTTCATATTCCTTCCCAGGCCTCTCTTAAAAGATCTGGAGACTGGTTACTGGCTCACCTGATTTCCAGGTGTGGGTAAAGAGCCCAATTCAATCCTAGCAGTTTCACAGAGTTAGCTGAGATGACTCAAAGGTGAATTACCATCTCTTTACAGAAGCAGACTTCTGACCAGGCTGCTGCAAACAGTTGTGTAGGTTGTACATAGTACAAGGATGCTTGGTAACGGGTAGGAAGGGACTTGAAACTACAGCTTAAACTCTGCTCAGCAAGCTGTTGCCCTGGCGTTGGCCTTGATACCACTAGAAGGGGAAAAGGTGCCTATTTCTAATACTCACAAAGGAGCTAAAGGGCTAATAGTGTCTATATTTTAGGCCTGCATGTGGTAGAAGCAAAGGGAGATTCAAGAACCATCTATATTGGAATTACCTGCAATCTTACTAAAACACAAGTTCCTGGACCTTTATCTCAGATCTAATGAATCAGATGTCTGAACAGGGCTGAGAAATCTGTTTTTTAAGCAATATCCTGAGTGGATTCCATCAAGCTGAAGTTGGTGACCACAGGTAAGTGTATGGGATGGTCTTTCAATAAAAATAAATTGAGCACCTTCTACAGGTGGCCAGGTCTGTGCCACCTTTCAAGGATACGAGAGCAAGTAAGATCCTGTCTCCTTTCAACCATCCCGATCTAGTGGGAGACACAGACAAAAGTGTGGGTCCCAGGAGGAGCCCAAGCTATGCGTTCTGCTGGGGTTCATGTGGATCTGGCGCCTTCCGAGAACCAGCCAGCAGACTCAGAAATCTCTACAAGAGAAAGCTCCTCCCAGGAAAATAGTCATCCCAGGGACACAGGAGCCAGGCACCACCAGCCTGTCCCACTAACAAAGCTTCCACTGTCTGAAAGGAAGAGTGATTTGCAGACCACTCAGTGTCTGATGTGTGTTTACTTATGGGCCAAAGCCCTGCTACCAAACCCCTGTGGATGCTCTGTGGTTATATGGAAAACTGGGGGGCCAGGGGGAAGAGCTGTTTTCTTATAACCAATATAAACTATTTGTGCAGAAGGAAAATGACTATGGAACCCCACTGGTTGAACATACACATAAAGGGGGAGGCATTCTTTGCTGCTTGCCAGAACAACATTTTGCAGCTTTGGCACCTCGGGTGCCCCTCCTCAGCTGCAGGACGGAGCCTGTGGTGCCTGGTGGACACAGCTGTGCCCGGGGTGGGGGGGCACTGTCCAGCCGAGAAACCCTGGGCAGCAGAGGAAGGATGACCTACAACCACCAGGTGATGACTAGGTATACTCACCTATGAACACATGTGAGACCCACCCCCCACCCAGGGAAATCCCACTGGTGCTTGGGTGTGTTTGGGGTGGGGCAGGAATGAGGGTCACATATGAATGGCATTAGTGAGTGAGAAAGGGCAGGTGGAAGGAGCCCCCAAATCATGGGTAACAGATTCAGAAGATGGGGCTTTCCTTCATTATCACCCCTTTTGCAGAAGGAACTTAGTGCCTGGTCAGAGTGACTTCTAATTTGTAGCCCAGACCCAGCACCCCGGGATCCCTGAGGCCTGGGCACTGACGTGGGACAGGGGTGTTGAGAGAGAAGGATGGACCCTGAGGATCTGGAGGAGGGAAGGTGTGTGTGATTTCCTTCGCTTGGTTTGAAAGCTCTAGCACATCCTGGCCCCTGCCCGCCTTCCCACCCTTATCTCCTGTCACCCTGGCCCTAGGTCTCTGCTACAACCACGTGGAGCTTCTCTCAGTTTGCTTCCAGCTACCAACACTCTCTTGAGCTTCAGGTGCTTGAAATGCTAATTCAGCATCCCCGACCCCCCACCACAGGCCAGTTCCTACTAATCTGTCAGCCAAAATGTCACTCACTCAGATGGACCTTTCTGGAGTCACCAGTTCAGGGTCTAGGACATTAAATGCAGTCCATAAACTCAGAAGAAAAAAAAAGATGCTTGCTCCTTGGCAGAAAAACTATGACAAACCTAGACAGTGTATTAAAAAGCAGAAACAGGCCTCTAGAAGTTAGTGTGTTAAGCTGAACCAACTTAATTGGAGTCACTGTCCATACATAGGGCTTGTTTTCCAAAGAAAAATATTGTTTAGAGTAGCAAAATTATAAGCCTGCTCAGGCATGTTGTAAAGCCGCTGGAAAAGTAACTTGGAGCAAGTTTTGTGAATGGAAATGTAGTGCTCAAATCACATTCTGCTTTAAAAAGTCATAACAAATACAGATGAATTAAAAAAATAAAATAAAATAAAAAGCAGAAACATCACTTTTCCAACAAAGGTCTGTGTAGTCAAAACTAGGGTTTTTCCAGTAGTCATGTACAGATGTGAGAGTTGGACCATAAAGAAGGCTGAGCGCCAAAAAATTGATATTTTCAAATTGTAATACTGAAGAAGACTCTTGAGAGTCCCTTGGGATAGCAAGAGATCAAATCAGTCAGTCCTAAAGGAAATCAACCGTGAATATTCATTGGAAGGGCTGATGCTAAAGCTGAAGCTCCAATACTTTGGCCACCTGATGCGAAGAGCTGACTTGTTGGAAAAGACCCTGATAGAAGATAGAAGTCAGGAGGAAAAGGGTGCCACAGAGGATGAGATGGTTGGAGGGCATCACCAACTCAGTGGACATGAATTTGAGTAAACTCCAGGAGACAGTGAAGGACAGGGAAGCCTGGTGTGCTGCAGTCCGTGGGGTCACAGAGTCGGACGTGACTTAAAGACTGAACAACACAACATAAACTCAGATGTGGAAAAAGTGTAGCTCGTTGGGTTGCTGGAAACTCAATCTCAGTTTTAGCTTGTGCTTTTCCTGTAACTTGGATTTGGATCAAAATTCCACACAGTCATCTGGTCACCAGTTGTCTGTTTCCCCAGGAATCGATCTACCAAGATCATCCTCAGTCAGAAGCTCTCTCGGCTGCCTCAATGCCAAGTTTGCTTCTTCAAGGCCCAAACTGGAGCGTGGGGATCTTTGCTGGGTTTGCCATGATTTGGTGTGCCTAGAATTAACACCATTGACACACACCCATTTTTTTCCTTTCTCCTCTTGCTTTCATTCTAGAGGAATCATTTTCTAGTTCCCAGAGAAGTTAGTCTCATCTCAAATTGTATTCTGCTCAATGGTTGCTAAATTCTTTCCCAATACTTTTTATTATTCTCATAGATACAGAAAGGTTGAAAGAATAAGAAAAAGTGCTCTTACTTATAAACTCTACTGAATTAAAAGATTGTTGATATTTTGCCATCATTACTTACTGAACTCTAAGTACTCCAGACTGTGTCTTCTAAAAATAGTCATTTGTCTTCATAACCACAACATCTCGATCACACCCAACAAAGTTATCAATATTTCCACAAAGTCATCTAATATCTACTTTGTATTCAAATTATTCCCAAATGTTTCATTCCAATAATTTTTATGCTTAAAAACAAAATCCAGAGTCTGAGTCACACATTCTTAACCTTATACTATTCTAGAATATAGTTTTAGTCTAGCAAACTTTCTCTGCCTTTTTATATTGTGGCTGTTGTTGCTTTTTGAAATTGACTTTTTTGAAGGTTTTATGTCAGTTAACCTGAAAGACTGAGGCTTTTGTAAACCAAAGTCAAAGAGCTCTGCTCCAAACTTTTCCTAAGACAACAAGTGCAGCCAGCTGTCATGGTTTTCTCAGGACTGAGGGTTTTCTCTGACCACAGAACTTTTCTGCCCAAATCAAGAACATTCTCGGCAAACTAGGATGAGCTGATTACCCTAGCGGCAAGGAGGCACAGACTTGGATATTTACTTTAATGGTTGTAAGGTTCAAGATAAATCCCTAAAAATAATAATAATCCAGGGACTTCCCTGGTGGTTCAGTGGTTAAGATTTAAGACCATGCTTCTAATGCAGGCGGGGGGGGGGGGGGGGGGGGGGTAGTTTCGATCCCTGGGGAAACGAAGATCCCACATGCTATGTGGCACAGCCAAATAAAATAAAATAAAAATTAGAGGCTACTCTTAAAAAATTAATAATCCAATATTATGCAGCCACACTTGATTGATAAATGGTTTGATACACATCCTATGCTTACGCTTTTGCAAAACTCATCATGTTTTTTGACTCTGCTTCATGTCTGATTTTTCAATGGACAGTAAACTCCATGAAGGCAGGGACATGCATGTCTTTCTCACTACTCTATGTATTCCCATAGTTCAGGTAAATAGCAAGTTTTATTAACTATTTGTTGAATGAAGGAATAACTTAATGATGCTGATACTTCACAATTAAATGTAGAAAGCAGAATTCAGCATATATTTTCTGAATGCCCAGCAAAGACAGTTTTAACCAGTATTTAAGACTGCAGCCCTGGTTGGTAGATTATGTTGCCTGCAAGGAGATCTGGACAAGCATCCCATGCAATCATCCTAGCCTTCCAGGTAAGATTCTGGACGTTTAAATAATCCTCAACATCAGATGCAGACCTTAGCCTCTAAGACTTCATGCAGTGAGGGTACAGATAAAAGAAGGGGATATTAGGGAATCTGGAGACACTTAACCCAATGCTAAGCAGCACTGGTCCATGTACGAGGGTCCTAAGGAGATCAGTAACACTGCAAGGAAATTAAACTAAATCAAGTAGGAATTAAAATAGTTCTACTCAATTCTTGTCCCTTTCTTCAGAGTTGAACCCCTCAGGGCCATTAAATGATTGGTCTCTGATAGATCAAGAAGGAGGGGATAGGGTTAGGAGGGCAGTTGAAAGGTGGTATAATTCTGGACATGGTCTGAGCTTCAGGTGGACTCAAAGTCATGTCTGGCCTTCGGGGAAATTTTCTGGGCTGAAGATTTGGTGACAGACTTGAAGTAGCACTGGGTCAGTTGGAGGCTGATCTGAAAGAGAATCTTGAAGGCACAGTGCCCTGGACTGGCAAGTCCAAATGGGAGATACCACATCTCAATGCATGATCTCTCACTCCTTTCTCCTTTTCCAGAGGAACATCTGAGGGAGACCCAGGCTAAGTCATAAAGGGATGAATTAGTGGCAAGAATCCTTAGTTTAGATGCTCACCAGAAAAAGAGGTGTGAGGGGCCCTATGAAGGATCAATTAAAGACTGATAGACAAGAGTATCTGAAAAAGAACTTCCTAACTGTGAAGGAATTTTGAAAGGCATGATGAGATTGGTTTTTTAAGCATCAGCGGAGTACTTTTCATGTGTCTGTCACACCAAAGTGGGAGACAGAAGTACTAAGACACCAAAGTACAGTAAAGGAGATAAAGGGAATGACCATTTAAGAGCAAATACTGTTTGCTGTGCAAATGACCTTATTGAATCCTTGTAGAAATGCCAATGAAGCCTTTTTCAGGGAAACTGAGGTTTTGAAAAATTGAGTGGCTTTTTCTAAAGGTCATATGGCTGGGATGCGACAGACATGAAGAGTTATGATATCTGACTTCAAATCCACTCTTTTCCCATTATACTACCCTGCTTTCTTCTGGAGATGCAATGGGAGTAAGGTCTAAACAGCCTTAGAAATGGGGAAATTATTAAATATGGGTGAAGAGGATCATCATGGCTGCCGTGCTATTCGAAGGGCACTGGAAAGACTTTCATCTCCCCAGTTTTCTCTACTACACTCAGCACACTGCCTGAAACCCTGGCATGTATTGCTTTGAGATGATTATTGGGGTCATGGTGCTCAGAGTCATTCTGAATGGACTAGTCTGATCCAGAGGTTGTAGGGAGAGGTGCTCTGTATTTCTCCTCTCTGTCACCTCTATTCTGATTTATTCCAGATGCTCCAGAAGCGCCGTTTCTCAATATTAGCTGTGAACTCAGAGCACTGTTTTCTCTTCTCTTTGGTGAGATTGTCCTTTGCCCTTGAGGGAGGGGGAGGGGTGCAAATAGCCTGGAGGGTGGCCAGATTATTCCATTTTGCAATCTCCAGCCACAGCTGCTAAAGAAAACTTATATTGTGTTTTCATTCAGTGGGGAAAACATGTTTTGTTTTGCACTCTTGCGTAACCATGAAACATCTGGGGTAACTTAGCTTAAACTTCCCTCCAGTGTCACATTTGGGCTAAATGATATAGAAAAAATGTTCACCTTGAAATGTAAGCTGTAACAGTATAATAAGTCATTATTACACGTGTTTGGATGCAAACCCAGTAGGGAGTCATCCAGGACTTACAGCCCAGGCCCTCTAAAATAAAGCCCTGCCTTCATGCTATGTCACATTGGCCCTTGTAAATAAATGTTGTTATTGTTCAGTCGCTCAATCGTGTCCAACTCTTTGCAGCCCCATGGACTGCAGCACATCAGGCTTCCCCGTCCTTCACCATCTCCCAGACCTTGCTTAAACTCATATCCATTGAGTCGGTGAAGCCATCTCATCCTTCGTTGTCACTCTCTCCTCCAGAAAATGGGTATTTGGGCACTCAAAAGGGGAAACACTCAAGAGAGCTTAGCAAGGACACTTCAGTGCTTTCAAATGGTGGTTCTCAAACTTGAGTGGGCATCAGATTCACCTGGAAGACCTGTTATAACTCAGGTTGGCTCCCGTCTCCTGGGGGTTTCTGATTCAGCATCTCAGAGAATTTGCATTTCTAATCAGTTTCCAGGTGATACTGAGGCTACTATTCTGGGGACCATATTTTCAGAATCTTAGTTTTAAACCTTGGTCAGCCTGAGTGAGGAATTGAATGCAATACAAAGATTGGTAAAAATTGTACACACTGGCAATGCCCAGTTTCATGGTCTGTTTTGTTTTTATAAATGGGTAAGAATTGGTGACAAAATGAGATGATGACACTTAGTCATTGATGGTGAGAGGGCCTTTGGTATAGCCTTTCTAAAAAACTAACTGGCAGTAAATAAATATTTATAGATATTGAACTAGCAATCCCACTTCTAGGTATCTCTAAGGAACTCATCAGAAATGTATGCAAAGACTAAGGTATAGGAATATTTACTGCAGTTTATATAAAGTCGTAGGGACTTGAAAATCACACAAATACCCAATAGTTCATAAATTACAGTAATATCCATACAATGGAGTATTATGCCACTATCAAAGGAAATGTTTTTTAATGATGAGAGGAAAGGCTTGTGATATACTATTAAATGAGAGCTCAAGGCACAGAGCTCCATATATAGTCAAACACAAAATTCATATATACTGCTGTAAATAGCATATCAAGTAAGAAAATGCACTGAAATGTTAATAGTCATGAATTCTGGATTGCATTACATTTGCACAATAGATATTAATCATTTCCTCCCTACTTGATCTTCTAAAACAACATGTCCTACCCATAGCCCCATCCTTCCAAATACAAAAGGGGAATTTTAGGCTGCCATATGTGTATCAAGTGGCCCCACCCTTCCAGTGATAGGTGATTGGACCTGAAAAGATGTTTGACCAAGGGTGAATCTATCAGAGGCTTCAACACAAAACTGGACTACCAAATCCTGAAACTGTGTTTAGGCAGCTGTGGGATATATGTGCAGACTTAGGACTGGTGACCCGCTAGGGTTATGTGCCATTAGAGGCTGCTGGTGCAGATCTGTAGCTCTACTGGTTATTATCATCTACAAATTCAGTAGCTAAGCAGCACATGCACACACACACACACACAAGTCCTCTTTAAAAAGCATGGGTGGGGAAAGGTTGTAAACATTAAACAGTAACACTTTTGTCCCTGATACATTTCCAACATCCTCCTTTTCTTTTCTGACTGGAGCTAATTAGTGTGTGTGTGTGTTCAGTCACTCAGTCCTGTCTGACCCTTGACAACCCCATGGACTGTAGCCTGCCAGGCTCTTCTGTCCATGGGATTTTCCAGACAAGAATACTGGAGTGGGTTGCCATGCCCTCCTCCAGGGGATCTTCCCTGGGTTGGGAAGATGGAAATGTTAACAGAGACAAAAGTGTTATAGTTTCATGTTTATAACCTTTCCCCACCCATGCTTAGGCAGGGTCTTAAATTAACAGGTGACTTTTGTTTATTCTTGCCTATTTGTTTTTTCTTAATCCTCTACACTCAACACATTGTCCCTTTAATAATAGGAAAATATTATTAAAATTAAAACACTAAGCTGCAGGTAGAAAAAAATTATTTATTGAAATGTTTCCTAGTTGGGGAAACTCAGCCCCAAACATTCCTATTTTTGACACGCTGAGTTTCAGAAACTGAGAGGTTTTCTTGGTTTTTTTTAGTTTGGTTCAAAATCCAGGGGACAGTTTATTTTAAGTTTGGAATGTGTCCAGGCAAAATTCTTGTTGTATGCAGAGCAAGGCCCTGTCATTTCCCACAGCAACCCTCTGAGGATTCCATCAGCAAAGACTGATGCTAAATCAAAGATGCAGGACATGATTTTTCCATTGATTTATAGACTTGAAAATTGGAGGGGTGAGTCATCAGCAAATTGAATTGGGATTGTTGCAGAGCATCCCACACTTTGTCATAAAAATCCTGCTGCAATGTCACGCTAACTCCATTGTGGTTTTTCATTTTTAGAAATGAATGAATGCCATATAGTTGGTTACCACTTTTTGGTGACACGTCAAATTCATGTGAAGTTGCATCAACTCCAAAGAGTAAAACAGTTCAGGACAGAACTATTCTAAATAAGCCTATTAGGTAATTCTTATCCCTCTCAAAGTCATCATTTCATCCTCTTCCCCACTGGGAATCAAATTCTAACTAAAACATGATTGGAATTGGTTTAAAGAATTTTTAGATATGCTGTAAGTTCTTTAAAGGAAGGCCGGCTTCTGTCATGATTGATTCTATTCTCAGTTCATTGAATGAGTGAAAAAATATTCATATAGTACTACAAGGTTAACCCAGAGGATGAGAATACTTAGAAGTCACTTCTTGAGTGGTCTGGTTTAGGGATCCAGAATAGGGGTTTAGAAGCCTGGGAAGATGTTGGGGATCAAGTTGTGATACAATTTAGAGTTTCCAAAAGTGTGTGTAGTCTAAAAGGATGAAAACATTGTCAAAAAGGAGAAAATTATTGTCACTTTAATAAGAGGAAATCTAGACCAGGGCAGTTCCATAACTAGAATCTAAGAAAGATGTCATGACCATGAGGAGAGTAATTTTGATCTGAAACCATGGTGTGGATCTATCCCTAGAGTGAAAGGGAACCTTATTTCTGAAGAGTTTCCAAGGCCTGAGAGAGAAACAGCCTTTAACAATGGATTGCCAAGCAGAGGTAACCTAAGTCTACATTTGCAGTTGAACCAATACCTATTGTATTCGGCTATTCGCTCATTGAGATTAAACATCATATACAGTCAAAAGAGCTAACTAAATCTATGATGATGGAAGAATCGGAGGATGAGGGTTAAGATGAAGAAGAAAGCACTGATTGCCTTTTCCTTAGGGAGCCTCTGCCATGACACATACATCAGGTGATATTTGTCGTATAACACCTAACTCCAGTGTAATGACTTAAAACACAACCAGTAATTCAGCTCACAATTCCATGGGTTGGTTGGGAAGTTCATCAATTTGGACAGGCTTGATTGATGCTATTGGACTTACTCAAGCTTCTCTAGTCAGCGGGCACGTTGGCAATGGCTGAATGATCTAGGATGGTCGCATTCAGATGTTTGGCATTTCCAAGGCTCTTGTAAGAGTCTGATTTCTTCTGCACATGGCCTCTCGTCCTCCCGCAGGCTAGCCTAGGCTCATTTGTATAGTGATATTAGGTTTCCAAGCACAGGAGGAGGACAAGCTCAATACTCAAGTGTTTTCAAAGCCTCGGTCTGCATAACTTCTGCTAATATTCCATTGGTGAAAGTGAGTCACATATCCAAGCCAGATTCAAGGAGTGGACAAATAAATTTTACCTCTTGAAGAGAGTAGAAGAATTTATGGTCACTTAAAAAAATCTATTGTAGGGTTGGTAAAGAAATAAACTGCTCCTTAGAACTTATAGACAAATTGTTGGGATATCAGGGAAACAGTTCTTGGATATAGAAATTCTTCATTTCCTAGGTGGTGGTAGCAAAAATACCCGAATGTCATTTAGTCCAGCTAAGGCACACTCTGGGACACCCTGGGTTATGTTATCACACAGTCCAACATAACTTTTGAGACCCTGAATAGAACCATCTTAGAACAATCCTGGAAGTGTTCTAGATATCTGGAATCCATCTGTTCTGAAAGTATTAATAACAAGGCAGGGGCAGCCTCCTAGGAATATCTGAAGACCCATCCTTACTCGCACCGGTGGAAAGAGGACCTACTGTTTCTTTAAGGGCAGGGATTAGGATCCAGAAGAAACAAAGGGTAGATGGGTGAGTAGCCATGATAGGGCAGGTTAGTAGTTTGAATGGAATCAGGGGGAAAAAAGGATATGAAAGGTAAGCTTGCTCCCAGAGGGAAGTTACAAAATTTTTTTTTTTCAAAATTAATAATAAGCTGGAGTCATCTGTGACTTAGAGGAAAGTTTAGGGAACATTTAAAAGGACAGGTGGAAAAAAAATTTGATAAGTGTCTTGAATTTTTATTAAAGACCATGAGTTAGGGAAAATTCTAATCTCTGCTCTGCCACTAGTCAGTTAGCTGACCTTGGACAAATCATCTCATTTAGTTTTCTCATTGACAAGATGAGGGATTTTGGCTGGATGATTTTTCCAAAGTTCTTTTTAGCTCTAACATCTTCATGAAAGCTAGACAGAGAAGAATAGACATGTATGTCAAGGGAATCCACTTCAGACAGCATGGAACAGATATTGAGGAAGATCTAAAATCTCTAGAGCTTTGAAAACATGATAGATCCCTATCATTCATACAACGAATATTAACTGATGATCTACTATATGCCAGACAGAGCAGTCAGTGAATGACAGCAGTTTTGTCCCACCTCTTTGGAGATTTCACTATCACTTGGGCTTGATCAAATTATTTTAGAGAAGAAGTCAGATTTGTAAACATATCCAGCTTCATTTTTCCATTGTTTCTGATAAGAAATTGGATGGAGTTTACCAGAAATGAAGAGACTGGATTGTTGAGAAAATTTCAGACTGGGATTACATCAGATAACTTCCCTGATCTTTAGTTTCTTAATATGCAAAATGAAAAGAGCAGACTGGATCATCCCTAAAGTCTCATTCAACTCCAAAGTTCTGATACGGCTGCCCAGCCTTTCTTAGCTCAGCAACCCCATCTAGTGTCACTGTGTGACCTTATTTGAAAACCTCCAATAGTCCTATTGACTGATGAGAGGCCACTGAAGAGTCTGGACATAACTGAAGACAGGCTTGAGAATCAAGATATAAGGGGTGTAGGGTTGATGGAAGTTACAATTAGCACCGACATAATGTTCATTCTGTGTTGGGCACTGTCCTCAGCAGTTGCTGTTCATTTAATTTTCACAACAAGCCCATGACAAAGGTACTAATGACAGTCCTACTTTACAGATAAAGAAACATGGCACAGAAAGGTAAAGTAACGCGCCTGGTAAGTGGCAGGGCCAGGATTCAAGTCCAGATAGTGAGCTACAAGGCCCATCCTCTTAGCCACCGCACATCCCTCATTCTAGCTAAGAGTTATGCAGTTCTTACCCTCTGTCAAGCACTGTTTCTGAAAGTTTTGCATATTGTAACTTACTTAACCCTCTCAACAAAAATAGGATGTCTGTACTAAAATCACAGTTTCTCGGAAGGGAAGGCTGAGGCCCAGGGAGATGAAGTAACTTGTCTAAGCTCATACAGTTGCTCAGTGGTGCAGCCTGCGTTCAAGTTTCTGTATTCAGCCAGGATAGGTACATTCAGGCTGCTGCCATCCTCCTAGAATTTTTCTCCTACTTTCTCAATGTCATTCCTTCATTATTCTTGGCACAGAAAGGGAAGAGGCAAGCATCAAACACCAGACAGAGTCGGGGTCTTTTTGTTTGTTTGATTTTGCTTTGCTAGTTATCTCAAGAGCCAGTTCCAGAATACTCAGAAGTTGTTGATTAATAGATAAGGCAGGCTTGTACAATTTTCTTGGTCTTTCCTGCTTCTTATTTTGGAGCAGTTTTGCTAGGTAAGTAATGAAGACATTAAATGCCACAGGAGTGTTATAAGCTCTCCTTTAGGGATTCTACATCATGGCTTCAAGTATTACTTTTCTGTAAATGCCTCCCAAGGCTACATCTCCATGCCTCACCACTCTTAATTGCCTGAGAAAGGCATCTGCTTTCCTGCTCCATTATTCTCTCAAATTCAACATTCAGCATTTATTAGCAAATAACTTATAAGCATGACAAGAACATTTGCAAACCCCTTAGACATTTAGAACAGTGCTTGGCACATGGAAATACTAATGAAAGACAATCTTCGCATTCAAGGTAGAGTCTAGTGGGGGGATATTGGTAAACAGTCATTTACAACAAAGTGATAAATGCTCTGGTGGGTTAAGCATGACATGCTTTGGTAGATGCAATGACATTTCATCCAGTCTTAAGAGAGAATAAGAGTAGGGTCACGATAGGTCTCTTGGACAACTGATTCCTAAAATTGAAATCACTATCTTTCTCCACAAACTGGCTCCTTCTTATTTTTACTAATTATACTGCTGTTTTTATGTACCCAGGCTTAAAAACTCAGTCATGGTGTACAAGTCTCTCCTTGCTCACCAATCCAATGTCTAAATTAATCACTGTGTCCAATCAATTCTTCTTTCTTGTTGCCTCCGTTCTTTACCTTCCCCTACTCTAGTTCAGTCTTTTATCTTCTCAAGCCAAGACCATTGCAGAAGTCTGTCATCTTAACCCTAGCCAGTTGGCTCTCTCTTTTTTTTTTGTGGGGTGGGGGAGGAGCGATGCAGGCTGAACCACGCTGGATCCTAGTTCCCCATCAGGGGACTGAACCCTCCTCTGCTACAGTTCAGTTCAGTTCAGTCGCTCAGTTGTGTCCGACTCTTTGCGACCTCATGAATTGCAGCACACCAGGCCTCCCTGTCCATCACCAACTCCTGGAGTTTACTCAAACTCATGCCCATCAAGTCGGTGATGCCATCCAGCCATCTCATCCTCTGTCGTCCCCTTCTCCTCCTGCCCCCAATCCCTCCCAGCATCAGGGTCTTTTCAAATGAGTCAACTCTTTGCGTGAGGTGGCCAAAGTATTGGAGTTTCAGCTTCAGCATCAGTCCTTCCAATGAACACCCAGGACTGATCTCCTTTAGGATGGGCTGGTTGGATCTCCTTGCAGTCCAAGGGACTCTCAAGAGTCTTCTCCAACACCATAGTTCAAAAGCATCAATTTTGTGGCACTCAGCTTTCCTCACAGTCCAACTCTTCACATCCATACATGACCATTGGAAAAACCATAGCCTTGACTAGACAGATCTTTGTTGGTAAAGTAATGTTTCTGCTTTTTAATATGCTATCTAGGTTGGTCATAACTTTCCTTCCAAGGAGTAAGCGTCTCTTAATCTCATGGCTGCAGTCACCATCTGCAGTGATTTTGGAGCCCAAAAAAATAAAGTCTGACACTGTTTCCACTGTCTCCCCATCTATTTCCCATGAAGTGATGGGACCAGATGCCATGATCTTAGTTTTCTGAATGTTGAGCTTTAAACCAACTTTTTCACTCTGCTGTTTCACTTTCATCAAGAGGCTTTTTAGTTCCTCTTCACTTTCTGCCATAAGGGTGGTGTCATCTGCATATCTGAGGTTATTGATATTTCTCCCGGCAATCTTGATTCCAGCTTGTGCTTCTTCCAGCCCAGCATTTCTCATGATGTCCTCTGCGTATAAGTTAAATAAGCAGGGTGACAATATACCGCCCTGACGTACTCCTTTTCCTATTTGGAACCAGTCTGAGGTCAGGGGCGGCGGCCGAGAGGAGCAACCCCACCTCCAAAGAGCGGCGCTGCGCGGGTGCAGGAGGGCCGAGAGGAGCTACTCCACGTTCAAGGTCAGGAGGGGCAGCCGTGAGGAGATACCCCTCGTCCAAGGTAAGGAGCAGCAGCTGCGCTTTGCTGGAGCAGCCGTGAAGAGATACCCCACGTCCAAGGTAAGAGAAACCCAAGTAAGACGGTAGGTGTTGCGAGAGGGCAGCAGAGGGCAGACACAGTGAAACCATAATCACAGACAACTAGCCAATCTGATCACAGGACCACAGCCTTGTCTAACTCAGTGACACTAAGCCATGCCCTGTGGGGCCACCCAAGACGGCCGGGTCATGGTGGAGAGGTCTGACAGAATGTGGTCCACTGGAGAAGGGAATGGCAAACCACTTCAGCATTCTTGCCTTGAGAACCCCATCCTCTGCTACAGTGGAAGCCGATTCTCTCTGTCAATTCTTTTCACACCATACTCCAGATTCATTTGCCTAACATACTTTCCCTTTAATAAATCGCAAAAGGTCATTCAGAGCTCAAAGGATAAGGATCAATCCCCTTGTTTTGGCAACATTCTGCCTCTAGCTTTCTCCTCCCACATCCTAGGAATCTCCTCCTAGGAGCCTCTGCTTTCAATCTAATAACAATAGAATCCCTCTAGCCCTTTTAGAGGAGATCTCCAACCTTTTTCCGCCTGTGAGTGGTTTCATGGAAGACAATTTCCCACCAGTGGGGGTGGTGGGGTGGGGTGGGGGGAGAAGGTATGGTTCAGGCTGTAATGCGAGCTGAAAGGAAGTAGCGGATGAATTTTGTTGAGTCACCCGCTGCTGCCCCCCTGCTGTGTCACACAGGCTCCTAACAGGCCCCCCACTGGTAGGGATCTCCAGACCTGGGCAGTGGGAAACTCTGCTCTATCCCACCCTCTTCTGCATTCATGCCAGTGTTGACTTTTTCTTTTCTTTCCATTTCTTTTTAAAAAATATAACATATCTATATCCTGTTTCTCCTCAAAGGGTCATTAGAGTTTTACCTATTCTGTGAAGCCTACTTTAAATTTATTGAATTTATTGTTTGTGTTGTCATTTGGTAATTAGCATGTATTGCTTTTTGCTTTAGTCAACTTCACAAAGGTGTGACTTACACAACTATAACTGTGTGTGCCAATGTAACGTTCAACACATCAGAATACAAAAGTCTTGCATAGCCCCAAACCCTTCCTTCTGACCCTTTGAGGTAGTGTCCTCCATGCCCCAGTAGAGACAACCACTTACACTTACTTCCTTTCTGTTAATACAAGTTTGTTTTTCTCTTTTCTAAACTTTCACATAAACAGAAATACTGAATGGGTACTCTTTTTTGAGTCTGAATTTTTTCTCTCAGTATGTTTTCAAAATTCATTCATGGTGTTACCTATATGTTTGTTCTTTTTTTTTTCTTTGCTGAGAGAATTTCATTGTTTGAATATAATGCTATTTGTTTATCCATTTACCTGTTGATGAGCATTTGGGTTGTTTTCAGGTTTTGACTTTTAAGAACATTTGTGTAAAATTCTTTGTGTAACCATATATGTTAATGTCTCATGGATAGATACCAAGGAATGAAATTATGTGGTTGAATGATTTGGGTATGTTACTTTTATGAAAGTTTGTCAAACTGTTTTCCAAAGTGTCATGACACTTTATGTTTTCAACAGCCATGTATGAGAGTTCCAGTTGCTCTTTCTCTCTCTAACACTTGGTTACTCTAAATACTTTGCACTTCCATATTGTGAGTGGTATGGATTTTTTTTTTGGCCCTGCCATGTGACTTGTGGGATCTTAGTTCCCCAGGGGTTGAACTCAGGCCTCCTGCAATGGAAACATGGAGTCCTAATCACTTGACCGCCAGGGAATTCTTATGTAAGTGGTATGGATTTCTAAAATTTCATTCTCCATAATTACTTATTGCTACTATATAGAAAGAGTTTATTTTTGTACTTTGACTACTAACTCACATATTGGCTCTAGTAGCTTTCCTATAGATCCTATAGGCATTTCTATGTATATGATCATGTCATCTATAGAAAGAAAGATTTTTATCTTCCTTTTAAACATCTATGTATTTTCTTTCTTTTTATCTTTATTGAACTAATTAGGATCTTTAGCAGAATATTCAATAGTAATATTGAAGAATGGATATCTTTGCCTTGTTCCTGATCTTAAGAATAAAGCTTTCAGCCCCTAAACATTAACTATGATATTATTAGTGTATACTTCACAGCTGTCATTCATCAGATTGAGAAACTAAGTTCCCTCCTATTCCTATTTTACTAAGAGGTTTCTTTTATTTTTTTTAATCATGAATGGATGTTGAGGTCAAATATTCTTTCTAAATCTAATGGGATGATATGATTAGTATCCTTTATTCTCTCAATGTGGTGAATTACATTCATTGATTTTTTTTAAAAAAGTGTTTATTTATTCACTTGGCTGCTCCAGATCTTAGTTGCAGCACACAGAATCTTCAATCTTCATTGTGGTATATGTGAACTCTTAGTTATAATATATGGGATATAGTTCCCCAAGCAGGGATTGAATCTGGGCCCCCTGCATTGGGAGTCTTAGCCACTGGACCGCCAGGGAAGTCCCTACATTCATTGACTTTTTAATGTAAAGATAACCTTGCATTGCTGAGCTAAACTATACTTGGACATGTTATATTAGTCTTATAATATAATGCAGGATATGTTTACTAAAAGTTAAATATATTTGCTTTATTCCAATCTATTCCACAGGGGATGTTGGCCTGTAATTTCTTTTCGTATAATTTTTTTTTGCCTAGTTTTGGTAATAGAGTGATGTTAAACTCATAATATGAAATCAAGTGTTTGCCAGTCCATTTCCCTTGAAAGAGCTGTGTAACACTGGCATTTTTTCTTATGAGTTTGATAGAATTTATAAGTGAAGTCATCTGGGCCTAAACTTTTCTTTGTGAAAGGAAGGATAATTATAAATTCAATTTCTTTAATAACTGTAAAGCTATTCAGATTTTCTGTTTCTTCTTGTGTCAGTTTTGATAGTCTGTTTTCAGTTCTAGAACTTCCATTTGGCTCTTTCTTAAAAATTTTTAAAATTATTTATTTATTCATTTACTTCCATTTGGCTCTTTTTTTTTTTTTTAATAGCTTCCTTTTCTCTGCAGAGATTCCCTAACTCTTCTTTCCATACTGCTATATTTTCCTCTTTAAACATATTTATAATAGCTCCTTTATTTTTTTTTTCAAGAGGGTATTAAATCTTTTATTGATTACACATGATAATGGATGATACACAAGCTTCATATAACAGCTCCTTTAAAGTTCTTGCCTAGTAGTCACAACTTCTTGTCTTGATTATGAGTCATGCTTTCCAATTTCTCTGCATAAGTAATAATTCTAAATTTTGCACAGGATATTTTGGATGATAAATTCTGTTTTCTTCTTCCAAAGCATGATGGATTTTGTTCAAATAGCCAGTTAACTTGACTGGACTCAAACTCCCTGTTCCCACTATGATGGAGAGCAACTAAAGTAAGGCTTCCAACTGCTGCTTTTTGCTGGGTCCCTTGAGGTCTCTCCACAAAACATAAAAGTGATTAGTCAAGGATCTGGGTAGAATTTGTAAGCAGATTTTGGTTCCCCCTCCCAAGTGGCTTCTCATTTTCCATGACTATTACTTTTCATTCTGATAATCCTTAATTTTCACCTTTGACTCCTCAAGCCAGTAAGGCTGCAGTTTTCTGCCTGAGTTCTACTGCCTTTCCCAGTATGGAACAGGGAGTGTACCCGGGTGGAAAGGCACATAAAGGACATCTCCCCTAGTGCAACTCAACTCTTGAAGACTGACTTCATGGTCCTACTTGCTTTAGATGCTCCCTAGTCCCCCCTCCAGAGTTGTCTGGTATGTTTCTTCCCCAAATTTACACATCATCAATGGGAGGGTTAATCTGGTACAAGCTTTTTTGCTACTAACAGAGTAGGACTACTCTATTTGCTTTCATGGAGAAGTTTGGGGAGATTTAAGAAATGACACTGTTCACCACTACCATCTTTCCACAATTCCTAGAGGCTTATTTTTGACTGATCAAATTTTATATTCACACTTGTCATACCTTTCTTCTCTCACCTAAGTCTAATGGTTTTACATGTGTATCTAATCAAGTTTTTTAAGAATAAGAAATAAATACTAGCTAAGCCAGCTCAAAGAATACATTCAAAACAGAATTTAAGCCCAGAATAAAATGCTTGGGACCTTAAATGTCTTAGGTGGTATGGTCCTATATACCACTCCAATCTCATCTCTAATCATTCTCTGCCTAGTTCATTATCTCCAGCGACACCTTGGCCTTCTTGCTACTCCTCAAATTCCAGAGCTTGTGCTGTTCCTGATAGCTCAGTTGGTAAAGAATCCCCCTGCAATGCCAGAGACCCTGGTTCAACTCCTGGGTCAGGAAGATCTGCCGGAGAAGGGATAGGCTACCCACTCCAGTATTCTTGGGCTTCCCCGGTGGCTCAGCTGGTAAAGAATCTGCTGCAGTGTGGGAGACCTGGGCTTGATCCCTGGGTTGGGAAGATCCCCTGGAGGAGGGAAAGGCTACACACTCTAGTATTCTTGCCTGGAGAATTCCAGGGACTGTATAGTCCATGAGGTCGCAAAGAGCTGGACACAACTGAACGACTTTCACTTTCTTCTTATCATTCAGGTCTCTGAGCATATTGTATCTTCATAGAGGCCTTTACTGACTATCCTACCTAAAAGAGTAAATGCCCTCCCCCACCTGAATGATGTTCTACCATCTTACTCTGCTGATTATCTTCAAAGCAATAATTACTATCTGCAATTATTCATTTATTTCCTTGTTTATTGTCTGACTCCTCACTAAAAGCTCAGCACCAAGAGGGCAGAATCTTTGTCTGTGTTATTCACCAATGTATCCTTAGTGTCTAGGGCAACTGTCTGGCACAAGTATGTTTAGTAAGTATTTATTAAATAAATAAATGAAGAATAATATGGAAGATGTTGAGGTAAATATAACCCCCCCCCAATAAACTCATCCAATAATAAAAGAAAATTTGATAATAAAAAATATGTATGCAAAAAGTAAATAGTAATATATAAACTATAAGTTCCCTATATTCTATTTAAAATAAAGCCACAGCCTTTGCACAGCAAAGGAAGCTATCAACAAAACTAAAAGTCTGCCTACTTAATGGGAGAAGATATTTGCAAATGATATATCTGATGAGGGGTTAATATCCAAAATATAAAAATAATTCAACTCAATAACAAAACTCAAATAGCCCAATTGAAAAATGGGTAAAGGATCTGAACAGGTATTTTTCCAAAGAAGACATACAGAGACCAACAGACACATGAAAAGATGCTCAACATCACTAATCATCATGGAAATGCAAGTCAAAACTACAATGAGACATCACCTACCTGTCACAATGGCTATTATCAAAAAGATAACAAATAACGGGTATTGGCAAGGATGTGGGAAAAAGGGAACCCTTTCCAGCACTGTCGATGCGAATGTAATTGGTGCAGCCACTATGGAAAATATGGAGATTCCTCAAATAATTAAATATAGAACTACCATATGATCCAACAATTCCACTCATGGGTATTTAGCTGAAGAAACAAAAAACACTAATTACAAAAGATATATGCAGGCCTACATCCATTGTGTTTGTATAACTTGATTCTCACATGCAATCTAAAAATATAAATCAGAGGAGAATTATATCAAAGGTAAGGTCTACTTTATATGATTTTATTTCTTAAAGTTATAAGTAGTAAAAGAGTACAGATAATACTTATCAACGTCACATATCAGGAAGGCTGGAATTTGAACCTAGGCAAGCTGGCTCGATAGCCCAAGTTCTTAAGAACTCTGCCATACTGTTCTTTACTATTTCTAAATTAAAAATTGCTAAGCACTGTGGTCAAGCAGAAATCTATTTGCTATTAAGCTATTTGTTTACAACCCATTATATTTTCCCCAAATTAACAGCTGGAAGAGATACTACTACTAGCTATTATTGTAATAGTACTAAATATTAGAGTAAACAGTAACATTATTTAAGAAAATAATAAAACATAATCATCAGTCCTCTATACACTATAAGGAATACTTCAGTAAGATGACATGATTGGCTTTAATGTTTTTAATGCTTTCCTGAGAAAAATTACAGTGTGAAATGGAAATTTTTATTTGTAGGGAAAATAAGAGGTAGAAAGGAAGAGAATTTGGATGTTTAGAAGGCAATGTAAAACTGAGTACCTACAAATTACGTGGAGAGGCTAAGAAAAGGTATATGGAAAATGTAAGAAGGGTTGTGGGAAGAAAAAATAAATGATAGAGAAATGAAAAGAAGTGCTTTGTAATTTTACCTACACCATTGAAAAAATATTTCAGTGAGCACCTTTGGTTGCTGTTCAGTTTAGTTCAGTTCAGTCACTCAGTCGTGTCTGACTCTTTGTGACCCCATGAACCACAGCATGCAAGGCCTCCCTGTCCATCACCAAATCCCGGAGCTTACCCAAACTCATGTCCATCGAGTCGGTGATGCCATCCAACCATCTCATCCTCTGTTGTCCCCTTCTCCTCCTGCCCCCAATCCCTCCCAGCATCAGGGTCTTTTCCAATGAGTCAGTTCTTCACATCAGGTGGCCAAAGTATTGGAGTTTCAGCTTCAGCATCAGTCCTTCCAATGAACACCCAGGACTGATCTCCTTTAGGATGGACTAGTTGGATCTCCTTGCAGTCCAAGGGATTCTCAAGAGTCTTCTCCAACACCATAGTTCAAAAGCATCAATTTTTTGGTACTCAGCTTTCCTCACAGTCCAACTGTCACATCCATACATGACCATTGGAAAAACCATAGCCTTGACTAGCCGGACCTTTGTTGGCAAACTAACGTCTTTGCTTTTTAATGTGCTGTCTAGGTTGGTCATAGCTTTCCTTCAAAGGAGTAAGCATCTTTTAATTTCACGGCTGCAATCACCATCTGCAGTGATTTTGGAGCCCCCCAAAATAAAGTCAGCCACTGTTTCCACTGTTTCCAGATCTATTTGCCATGAAGTGATGGAACTGGATGCCATGATCTTAGTTTTCTGAATGTTGAGCTTTAAGCCGACTTTTTCTCTTTCCTCTTTCACTTTCATCAAGAGGCTCTTTATTTCTTCTTCACTTTCTTCCATAAGGGTGGTGTCATCTGCATATCTGAGGTTATTGATATTTCTCCCGGCAATCTTGATTCCAGCCTGTACTTCTTCCAGCCCAGTGTTTCTCATAATGTACTCTGCATATAAGTTAAATAAGCAGGGTGACAATATACAGCCTTAACGTACTCCTTTTCCTATCTGGAACCAGCCTGTTGTTCCATGACCAGTTCTAACTGTTGCTTCCTGACCTGCATACAGGTTTCTCAAGAGGCAGGTCAGGTGGTCTGGTATTCCTATTTTCTTCAGAATTTTCCACAGTTTATTGTGATCCACGCAGTCAAAGGCTTTGGCATAGTCAATAAAGCAGAAATAGGTGTTTTTCTGGAACTCTCTTGCTTTTTCAATGATCCAGAGAATGTTGGCAATTTGATCTCTGGTTCCTCTGCCTTTTCTAAAACCAGCTTGAACATCTGGAAGTTCACGGTTCACGTATTGCTGGCTTGGAGAATTTTGAGCATTACTTTACTAGTGTGTGTGATGAGTGCAGTTGTGTGGTAGTTTGAGCATTCTTTGGCATTGCTTTTCTTTGGGATTAGAATGAAAACTGACCTTTTCCAGTCCTGTGGCCACTGCTGAGTTTTCCAAATTTCCTGGCATATTGAGTGCAGCACTTTCACAGCATCATCCTTCAGAATGTGAAATAGCTCAACTGGAATTCCGTGACCTCCACTAGCTTTGTTTGTAGTGACGCTTCTTAAGGCCCACTTGACTTCGCATTCCAGGATGTCTGGCTCTAGGTGAGTGATCACATCATCGTGATTATCTGGGTCATGAAAATCTTTTTTGTACAGTTCTTCTGTGTATTCTTGTCACCTCTTCTTAATATCTTCTGCTTCTGTTAGGTCCATACCATTTCTGTCCTTCATTGAGCCCATCTTTGCACAAACTAAAGTTAAAGAAACTTTATGAAGAAATTTTAGTAGAGTCCTTTTGTAACATGAATACTACACCTACTATTTTTGAGGATTTAAATAAAAATTGAAATCTTATCTTTGTGTTTGTAAAATTATGACTAATTTTGACAGCTATGTCTATTTCTAAGCCAAGCATTATAAAAGTCTAGCATAAGTATATATTTCTTTACAAAACAGATGTACAGCTGATAAAATGGAGTTTTAGGAGTTTATTCAGGCTTTATGAAGTACCTTTTCTTCTCTTTATAACTATTTTATCACTGAAGAAAATTTGTGCCAAACGGAGAAGCAAAAGGAAAAAATTAGCCATAATTCCATCATTTATGGCTAACAACTTCATATTTTGTTATATTTCATATCTTTGTCTTTTACTTATTAAAATTTTGATCATATGTTTTATAATCTTTTTTCCTCTTTAATACATGTTTCTATGTTATTAAATAGTCTACATATAATTTTTATGGCTGTATATAATCTACTGTACAGATAAACTAAAATTTACTAAAATAATCCATAGTATTAGAAATCTTTAAATATTAATCTTTTGTGCACATACATGATTATTTATTTATATTAAAAGCTTAAGAAACAGAATTTCCAGATATTTATTAATCAACCGGAACATGAGTCAAAAGAAAATATTTAGAATGAGGGAGGGAAAGACAAAATGATGGAGACTATAGAAAAGGTCACTAAAACAAATAGTAGATAAGATGAAAAAGTATAACATGTAATATCAATTGTAGCCCCAAAATAAAACAGAAAATGGGACAGAAACAATATTTGAACAAATAATATCTGAGAATTTACCAAAATGAATAGAAGGCATTAATCATGGTTTTACAAAAGTACTAAATGTATTCACTAAAATAAAAACAACGGGGACTTTCTAGTGGTCTGGTGGTTAAGAATCTGTCTGCCAATGCAGGGGACATGGGTTTGATCTTTGGTCCAGGAAGATTCCATATGCCATGGGGCAAATAAACCCCTGCACCACAACTACTGAGCCTGTGCATCTAGAGCCCATGAGCAGCAAATACTGAGCCCAAAGACCCTAGAGCCCGTGCTCCACAAGAGAAGCCACCACAGTGAGAAGCCCACCCACCACAACTGCAAAGTAGCCCCACTTACTGCAACTAGAGAAAGTTCACATGCAGCAGGGAAGAACCAGCAAGGCCAAATATAAATAAGTAAATGAAAACAAAGGAAACCATATCTATGCATATTATAGTCAAATTGGAAAACAGAAAAACTCAGGAGGAGACAAAAGATACAGTCTCTTCAAAGGGACAACCATGAGACACAGTAATGCCTAAACTCTTAAGGATACAGAAAGACTGAAATAAAAGAGTGTAAAAAGATGTACTATGGCAACATTAACCTACAGAAAGCTGGCATTGCTCTATTTGTGCTATATAATAACACAGCTTCAAAATATGTAACACAAAATTGTTAGAGTTAGAAGGCTAAATATGTACATTAAAAACTGAGGTGGAAGATTTTTAACATACCTCTCTCAGTAACTAGTAAGTAGGCAAAAATTCCACAGGGATAAGAAATTTAAACAACATGATTAATAGACATATACGGAGAAATGTACCCAACTGCAGAACGCATGTCATCTCAAGTGTACACGGAACATTCATAAAAACTGACCCATGTTAGGCCTCATATAGTTTCAATACATTTCAAAAGATTAAATCCGTATGTTGTATATTCTCTCGTGACGGTATAATTGACCTAGAAGTCTTTAACAAAAATACAACTACAAAATGCCTGCACGTTTGGAAATTTTTAATATACTTCTAAACCCATGATATTGGAGAAGGAAATGACAACCCACCCCAGTGTTCTTGCCTGGAGAATCCCAGGGATGGGGGAGCCTCGTGGGCTGCCGTCTATGGGGTCGCACAGAGTCAGACACGACTGAAGTGACTTAGCAGCAGCAGCAGCAGCAGCAGCAAACCCATGAAAAAATTACAGTGGAAATTAGAAGATGTTTTCCACTAAATAATAATAAAAATATCTGAAATCTAAAACTTGTGGGATTCAGTCAATGCTATGCTCATTATATACATTTATGCTAAATGTACATAATACTATAGAAAAATTTTATTAGGCTTGATTAAGTTAGATTGCAGTTTTAACACCATTCAAAAAAGTATTTCACAAGGTATTTCTAATGTATTGTCATTTTAGGAGTTTTCCTCAAATAATACCACTCTACTGAACTCTACTTTTGGGAAATAAGCATGTCAATCTCAGCTGCTCCATCTGCCATTCACTACAAAAATCCTGAAAATCAATGGTCTAATTTAATGTTCACGAAGTTCAAGAGAAGGATGGTAAATAAAAATTGAAAAAGTAGAAAGATGAGAGAGTGAACTGTAATGTTAAGGATGGATTTTGGGCGATAATGATATATCATTGTATCATTGAAACAAATGTACCATTTTGGTGGGGGATGTTGATAATGGAGAAGGCTATGCATGTGTGGGTGCAGTGGGTAAACCTATCTTCCTCTCAATTGTGCTGGGAACCTAAAACTTTTCTAAAAAAAAGTAAGGCCTTTAAAAATTAAAGAAAAACACTGTAAATCTTTCAATGTGCAGCTCAACATTCACAGCAGCATTATTTACAATAGCTAAGATATGGAAGCAACCTAAGGGCTCATCAACAGATGAATGGATAAGGAAGATGAATGAGGTAAGAGGAATTAATCATCTGGATATTCATTTTCTTTGGCTGTACAATGACCACATGTTTTATTTTCCATGTTCTGTGATTTTTAATTTCAATAGTAACCTTCATATAAAGTAAAATTACTTACTCAATTACCTCAACTTTGATTTAGATTAAGGGCTTATAAGAATTAAGAATTTTAGAAAGTACATTTAAACTAATGGCATAAAAAACAATCATTATTGAAAATAAGCATTCATCAGGAAAATATGCCAAATGAGTATTAATCATTATTATTATTTTTTAATTTATTTGGCTAGGCCGGGCCTTTAGTTGTGGCATGTGGGATCTTTTTTTTCAGTTGCAGCATGTGGAATCTTTGGTTGCAACATATGGAATCTAGTCCCTTGACCAGGAGTTGAACCTAGGCCCCCTGAATTGGGAGCATGGAGTCTTAGCCACTGGACCATGAGGGAAGTCCTGGATATTAATTTCTAGCATAAGCTATAGTAATTAAAGCACTGTGATAATGGTGTAAAGATTTGCAAACAGGTAAATGGAGCAGAATTTTAAAATGTGGGAACAGGCTAATGTGTGTATGATTGACACACATATTGACAACTTGATTTATGACAAAGTTGACACTGCAAGACAATGAGGAAATGCTAGTCTTTTCCATAAAAGACGCTAAGTCAACAGGGTATCTTTCTATGAGGAAAAAATGAAACAAATTCCACCTCATACAGAAAAACACTGAATGGATTATAGATATGAATGTAAAAACTAGAAACAGTAAGTTTATGAAGAAAAGCAAAGTAGCATGTTTTAAGCATTAAGTATTCAGAAAAAAAGACTGTTAGGTTGGCTTACATTAAAATTAAGAACTAAGTACATCAAAAAGAGAAAAAAGATCAGTACAACAAAAAACACTATTAAGAGCAAAGAGGAGAAGAGGATGTGAGGACAAAATGTATTAAGAACTCTAAATCAATAAGAAAAAGATAATCCAACAGAAAAATGGGCATTATCACTCAAGAGGCTATCCAAATGTTCAATTAACACTTGAAAAGTTGTTCCTTAATTTCATTTATGAAATGAAAAATGCAAAGTAAACCTTTCAAAAGGACTCAGTGTGAAAGACTGACAACCTAAGTGTAAGCAAGAGTGTGAAACAACATAAACTCTGATTATGCTGCTAGTAGTCTGAAACCTGTATGCAGATCTAGAAGCAACAGTTAGAATCTTGTATGGAACAACTGATTGGTTCAAGATCAAGAAAGGCGTACAAGTGGCTGTCACCCTGTTTGTTTAACCTATATGCTGAGCCCATCATGAGAAATGCCAGGCTGAATGAATTACAAGCTGGAATCCAGATAGGTGGGAGAAATACAACCACCTCAGATATGAGGATGATACCACTCTAATGGCACAAAGTGAAGAGGACCTGAACAGCCTCTTGATGCGGGTGAAGGAGGAGAAGTAAAACAGCTGGCTTAAGACTAAATATTAAAAAATGAAGATCATGGTATCTGGCTCCATTACTGCATGGCAAATAGAAGGGGAAAAGGTGGAAGTAGTGACTGATTTCCTCTTCTTGAGCTCCAGAATCACTGCGGATGGTGACTGCAGCCATGAAATCAGAAGATGATTGCTTCTTGGCAGGAAAGCGATGACAAACCTAGACAATGTGTTGAAAAGTAGAAACATAACTCTGCCGACAAAGGTCTGTATAGTCAAGGCTATGATCTTCCCAGTGGTCATGTATGGTGGTGACAGTTGGACCATAAAGAAGGCAGAATGCCAAACAATTGATGCCTTCGAATTGTAGTGCTGGAGAAGATTCCTGAAAGTCATGGACAGTAAGGAGATCAAACTAGTCAATCTTAAGGGAGATCATATGCAAAAGACATGTAGAAGGATATTTACAGCAACATTACTTAAAATAGCCCTCAAATGGTAACAATCTAAACGTCCAACAACAGAAGAGACCAAAAAAATTTGGTATATTTGAACAATGGATTGCTATACAATAATGTAAACAAATTACTGCTATATTATATGCAACAACATGGATAAATCTCACAAATATAATGTTGAATAAAAAAGCCAGATGCAAGAAATGCCAACAATATGAATCCTCTTATATTAAGTTCAAAAGAAAGCAAACTTGGTTGCTTTGAGGAGGGCTGAGGGACTGAGGCTTGGGCTCTTGAGTTGCTAGTAATATTTTATTTCTTTGACTTACATAGTGGTTTCACATGCTCAGCTTCTGGTCATTTAATGATCTAAGCACATTGCTGTACTTTGCTATATCGGAATTTAAAGTTTAAAAAATATAGTTGGGTTAGAAAAACAAGGATGCAAAATTAATAGTTAAGGAGAGACAATAATCCTAGCTACATGAAACAAATTACCAGTGTATGGTGCTCATCAGAACCCCCTTTCTTCTTTGGGGGTGGTCCCTAATCTTTCCTCAAGCTCCCTGAAGATAGGCTCCACTCATACTTCTATTTATCTACCTATGGCACCAAGCACCTAAAACAGTGTTTAAAATTGTTGTTTAGTTGCAAAGTTGTGTCTGACTCTTTTGTGATCCCATGGACTGTAGCCCAACAGGCTCCTCTGTCCTTGGGATTTCCCAGGCAGGAACACTGGACTGGAGTGGGTTGCCATGCCCTTCTCCAAAGGATCTTTCCTAACCAAGGATTGAACCCAGGTCTCCTGCATTGCAGGCAGATTCTTTTATCATCTGAGCTACTAGGAAGTCCCAAGAACACTGAAATGGGTTGCCATTTCCTTTTCCAGGGGATCTTCCCAACCCAGGGATCAAACTGGCATGTCCTGCATTGGCAGGTGGATTCTTTACCACTAAGCCACCAGAGAAGCCTGTGTTTACAACAGCTCCTCAATAACTGTTGTAGAATGACTGGAAATTTCCTGTTTAGTCAGTTTGTCCTGAAAAGAAAAAGTGAGCGGGGGAAGGAGTGAGAGGTGGGTGGCACAGGTAGTGTTTTTTAGAGATGCTATTGGGGTCCAGACCTGGCTAAAAATTTACTGCTATCAAACCTAAATTTATTGCTATCAAGGCTAAAAATATTTATTGCTATCAAGTCTATTTATTGCTATACTTTTAAAGTACCATTGTTAAAACCTACACAGTCTCCTAATAACTCAGCATATATATTAATGTAATATGGATTGTTAGAAATGCTGGCTGGATATATTTATTAATTGAAAAACAGAGTTGGTATCTATTCTGGATTTCTTAATAGTTAGCCTTTGTTGTATTATAAAATGTTTGGTTGTTTTATTAGCCTGGCTTTTCTTCTCCCAGTTTTTTATTAGATGGGAGAATTATGAAAAAGAGAAAAACAGTATAAAGGCGTGTGTGGCACATGTTTAACTCTTTTACTATATATTTACATATATCTATAGATAGATGTATAAATATGGGCTTGGGTAAAGACTGGCTAGGTAATGATGGTGGAGAGTTGGTTCAAGGAAAAGGTAGAGATTTCCTGAGTGCTATACAGTTTGGTGAGAAGGGAAATTGGCAGAGAACTGAAATTCCATTGTACTAAAGAAAACTGTTCTTATAGTCATATAATCATTCCACAAATATTTACTGAATTCCTTAAATTTGCAAAATATTGCTCTAGTTACTGGCAATACAATAATGAACAAATCAGATAAGAGCCCTGCGGTCAGAGAGCTTCCATTCTAATGTGAGGACAAACATTATATTAAGCAAAATACATAATTATTTCATGACAACTGTGATGAGTGCAGCTGAAGTACATGTGCTACTGAAGTATTTGAAGAATGAGAATATAAAATTAGGAGATCAAAAGGGAAGGATGTTTGAACAGATTTTTGAAGTAAAAGGATTTAATTGGTGATGATGGGGAATGGCAGGGGCATAATTCCAGGGCATTATATGAAATAATTCAGAAAAGACTTGGTAGGAAAGAATATAGTATGTTCAAAAACGGAAAAGATCAGCATGATTGGTGCACAGTGAGCAACAAAGACCATGGACTCGAGCAGGACTGCTGTCGCAAGCAGGGGCAAAAAGCATGCAGGGACTTTGTTAAATAATTTTATTCTCCACCTTAATAACTGCTGGATGTCATTAAAGGGTCTTAAGCACCCACCCCATGTAGGAAGCAGGTTGGTATTGCAGAAAGTTTCTGTCTGGTGATTGGACCTAGAGAAAAGATTATGGGCAATTAACCTGAGGAAATTAAACTTGGATTGGCTTCCTTGTACATAAATTGTGAATCTAGACTATATGATCACTTAGGTTTTCTTCAGCTCTAAAATTCAAGAATACCTCTGTATATTCAAAACCAGAATGTCAGTTACAGGTCCGCTGAATTCTTGGTGAACCCTTCCTGTCTCTAAAACTGAACACCTTTTAGATCCAATGAAGAGCCATAAGTTAATCTATGTTACAGTGATAGGGCTGAAGTTTGACTAACTCAAAGAACGCTGAGAAGTTGGGAAGGTGGGAAGAAGGCAGTAGCGACCAAATGCAAAATAAGTGTAATCAATCTTATGAGTACCGAGAAAGTAGGCAAAAGAGAGCAGGATAGGAGAATTCAGCTCACTGGAACGATTTAATTTAAAGGCAACTAGTCAAGAGGAAGTTTAGGAGGGGGAAGGGATGTCCATCAGCAAAGCCCTATCTTCATCAGCATCTTGCATTCCCATTCCCCCACCATTTTGACGGTATAATTGATAATTCTTGCAACTTATCATACAATGATACGCTATGCAGAAAGTTTAAAGTACCTCATTTCTTGAGATTTACTCAAATTAAATCCTTTGTATTTAAAAACTCAGGAGCGGAGAATGAAGGCGTCTCTATAATGTGAAGTTCAGAAAAGAAAGAGTGTGCGTGTGTGTTTTGGGGAACAGGAGGTAGAAGAAACTATAATTCCAGAGTGTTAATGCTAAATAGGCTCTTGGAGATCACTGATTAACAAAAACCGTCGTGGTGAGGTAACTTTCCCAAGATGACACTAAGTGAAGGAGCCTAGCCACAGACCGGGGTCCTTGCGAGACCCTCGGGGGACTCTTCGGGTGGCCCTTTATCTGTGAAGCCGAAAGCCCTCTTGGCGGGCCAGAGGGGAGTACAGGAGGCTGGCCCTGGGGTAGCCTGGGGCTGCCTGACTGCCTGGGGCTTTCCTCGCTTCCCCGGCCGCCCGCTCCGTCTCCTCTTCTTTCCCCTTAGGTTTCAGCAGGGAGGCCACCGGGTGCAAGATGGACACGGCGCCCGCCACGGGTCTCAGGCGCTCGGAGAAGCGCAGATTCTTCTGGATAACCGAAGAGACATCAAAACAGACGGGAGCGAAGTGTTCGGAGCAGATGACGGAGCTGTCACTGCAACGGTACCAGTTGGCCGGCGGCCCGGCACGAAGCTGTCCACAGCAGCCGCACGGCCCCGCCCTTTGGGAAAGCGAAACAGCAACTTCCCGGACTTGGTGGTGTTGCCACAGCGGATGGGCACGGCAGCGGCCTCGGGGCTGGGGGCTGGGAGCTGGGAACCGGCACCCTCAGCACGGCCTCGCATTCCCAGCGCCCTCACCTGCCGACTCCGTCTCTGCTGCATCTTCTTTGGCCGCGAGAAAGTGCCAAACTGCGGCCCCTACCTTGGAGAGTACCCGGCTTTTGGAGGTCCTCCTCCTTCCAGCAGTCTTCCCCTGAGATCAGGCAAAGGGATACAAATTTCGCGCGGGCCCAGCTGAGGTGGGCAGTAAAGAGGGACGGACCGGAAGTGGTGGTTGTCATAGCTACCGAGGTGGCCGGCCTCTTCCTCGTTTTATTCTCCTCTCTACCTTAACGCTCTGTTTTTTCTGAAACCAGGAAACTAGAACGAGGAAATGCTGACATTTTGGGCCCCTCAAATATAACCAGAGGCTCTAACGAGTGCACTAACCAGTGGATTTGGGGGAGGACCAGATCGGAAATGAAGGTTTCCATGGTAACTCCTGAGCGGGTTGCCTAGGAGATGACCCCTTTCGGTCTCTGAATCTGTGCTGTAGCGTCATTTCTAAGGCAGATCTAACTGATCTTCTTGGACTGTCTCCTGCCATGATTCCCGGGAAATACCGCTCTGTTTCTGGCCGGGCTGCAAGCAACGTAGGTTGGGTTTCCTACTTTCTCTTTATTTCCATTCGTACCGTCATTTCTGACTGGCGTCTTTGTCCTAGGTGATGAGCTGTATTGAGACCAGGACCGCTCAGTCTACTCAAGCTATTGTCTGACCGAGGCTTGAGGTTCCTGGACTGGACCAAGGCACTTGGAGGGTATTTAACATTGTGTGATGGGTATTCAAAGTCTTGTCCAGGATCTGCGCTTCCCAGAAGGTGGAGCTGGTCTGCTGTGAAAGGCTAAGCTTCATTTAAATTCCTTTAACTGGTCAATTCCTTTTTTTTTTTTTTTTAAATTAATAAAATATTAACAGGCACCCCCACCTCCTTTACCTGTTTCACTGAGATATTTACTTAGACCTCAAATGGCAGGTGACGAAGGCCTGAGGTGCTAAGTAGAGGGTTAAATTGCAGACATTTTGGAAGATAAATCACAGTGAAACCTTTTAATTATTAGTTGTAATTTTATTGTTTTCAGCAAATATCCAGAACATGATAATTTACCAGAAACAAACAAAAAGTGAGCATTCTGTTTCATTCAAATTTTTTTGGTTATATCTTTATGTACTGTTTTGGGGAGGAGTGTGTGTGTGTATAAGTTAAGAGCATATTTTATGGTTTAATTTTTACATTGTAGGTGAACTGTGGGCTTCATCTGGTTATTCAAACATCATCGCTTCCTGAAAAAAACAAAGTAAGATTCAAGTAGATTTGTATTTAGATTGAATATAAATTGTTTTATATTCTGCACAAATAGCATGATTTAAAAAGCAGAGTCTAAACTGGAAAATATAAGTATATTTACTTTGGTCTCTACTTTGAAGCTAATTTTTATTTTTTGCCTACACAAATCCAACTAGTAGTTACCAAAGAGAGGGAAGGGGGAGGGACAAATTAGGGGTATAGGATTAAGTGATAAAAAATATTGTGTATAAAATAGATAAGCAAGAAGGATATATTGTATATCTCAGAGAATTATAACCATTATTTTGTAATAACTTTTAATGGAGTATAATTTATAAAAGTACTGAATCACAACATCCTATATCTGAAGCTAATATAGTATTATAAATCAACTGTACATCAATTTAAAAAAATCAAAGCAAAACCGAAAAAACCTCACTTCCTTTACAAACTGAATCTTATTTCATCAATTGAAAGAGGTAAGATGGGTTTTTTTTTCTTTTTTGATATTTAAGCATTTCTTAAATCAGGATCCTTCTTAAAACTGATGGCAGATCATATTAATATTTTAATCGGGAAAGTTTTTCTTTCTTAGTAGTGGGTAAAATGATGGCATGTTTTACTACTGATGGACTCTTACATTAGATAAAATGTGATAATTTGGGGGCCCATATCTAACATTCCAGAAAAAATTGATTAGCAGTGGAAATTTATTAGGCCTAATGAGATTTAGAAATTAAGATTTGAACATTCTTTTCCACAAACAATTTGCCCATATTCTCCTTGGCATTTCCTTAGTTTCTGGCTTTTGATTTGATCTTTGAGATACACCTGTTTTCTTACCCTCATGTCACCTGAGCACTCAGATATACTCACCCATCTCCCACACAACTATGTCTCAAGACACAATACAAATTTTTCTTCTTTGACCAAGTTGGACACCTTCAACTGGCACAATTCAAGTTTTTTCTAAAAAGTTTTAAAATAGATGTTACTGGAGGAATTCTTAAATGAAGGACAAAGAAGATGTGGTACATATATAGAATGGAATATTACTCGGTCATAAAAAAGAATGAAATAATGGCATTTGCAGCAACATGGATGGACTTAGACATTGTCATACTGAGTGAAGTAAGTCAGACAGAGCAGGACAGATATTATATGATATCACTTAAATCTAGAATCTAAAAAGGTACAAATGAATTTATAAAACATTCTCTGAATGTTGTGTCAAATGTTTTTTAGGTTGAATTCAAGCTAAATAGAGAAACGCCATCATTCCCTGGTCGACTCTTACAACATGACCTTGAAAGAAACTACTCAAGTAGACAAGGTATTGTCAGAGAATAGAGATCAGATATGATTTTTCATCTTTAATATTGTTTAATAATGTTGAATTTCTGGATCCAAATAGACTTCAATTAAAGATGACAGTATTCATTGGTTACCAAATTCACTGGGCATTTGTTTAAATCAGAATTGATTTTATGTAGACAACATAGTAGGTTTTTTCTAATATAGGAAAAACTGTCATATTTTAGTTTGGAGTGGGCTATACACAAGAGAATTAGAAAGAAGCTTCCAAATAATGTCTTAGAATTAGGAAAAATAGCTAATTAGTGAGGGTAAGACTATAGGAACACAGATATTTAGTAAGTAAGGACACAGTGGAAAGAATGGAAAGTCAGGAGTAGAAAAGAAGCTATCTCTTTCCCTTACTAACACACATAATTATAGAATTATATCAAAGGGCTTTGACATTTGTGTGCATCATGCAAGATCTTATTAGGAATGCAGATTCTTAGTGCTTCCCTCATCCCCTTCCCCATTCTGACTTTGTAGGTCTTGGGTGGGATTTGGAAAAGTATGGTTTAATAACTTCTCAAGAGATTCTGATGGATGTGGTTTGTGGACTACCCTTTGAAAAACAGCCTCATGTGATCTGGTTATATTTCTGAAATGTATTGTTCAATTCAAGGAGAAATCTTCTTTAGAACTTTTGAGTTGTTACTTAGTTGTCAACAATTGTTAGCTGTCTGTAATGTACTAGTCTTAAGCACTGCAAAATACTTACATACGGTACTGTCCTCATCTAGGAGTTATTGCATGAGAAGGATAATCGGTATAAGCCTCTCTAGATTGTTCATCTTACATGAACATGTGGCAATTTTCAATATTAGCTTTCTTTTTTTGTTTTGTAATTTCTGGACTTTCCTCTTGGGCCCAGCTAATCTGACATCACTTTTCTGTTTCCTATATCTTGAATTCTTCTCTTGGTCAATTGCTGGACATGACATCAACCTAACCACTGTTCCATAGTGCAGGGAACATCTGTCTTCCCTTCTTTGGTTCAGTTCAGTACATATCCATTGAGTATGTTCTGTGTGCCAGACACTGTATTAGGCACAGAGCTATAGATGTGAACCTGAAAATTTTCAAATAGAATTTTCTTGTGTTTACATTGTGAGCTTCCTTTACATTTTTGATAATAACTCTTAAATTTGTTTTCTGAATCATGAGCCAAACTTAAATACTTTCCCCAAGGTATTCTTGAGTTAGAGGATGAAGTTGGTAGACAGATTTGTGTATATCTGGCTGAATAAATTTATTTAAGTGTTTAAGTATTTCTAGATATTTGCTAATGAGGAAATAGTATAGAGGCACTGAATTTTGTGAACCTGAAAGATGGATAAAATCCTACACATAAATAATGACCCATAAAATACAAATTAATTCCTTAGGGAAAAATAAACCTATTTTTTTCATTAAAAGATTTTATTCAAAAGCATTCTCTCTAAAATTTGTACCTGATTGTTTCCAAATGTGCCTCCTTCCTAGTTCCAGGCAGTTTTATGCAAAGAAGGCCTCACAGTGTGTAGCTGTATTCTTGACTTCTGTACTCACTGTTCTTCCTCCAAAGGCACAAAACTTTGGAAAAATTTTAAGTAGCAATTTATCAGGAAAAATGAGGGAATCTCTATCTAATAAACTGCATTCTGATACTGAATTATTGTAATTAATTTTACTTCCTTTCATATTTTTATGTTTTTCAAAATTAATTATGTTTTTCAAAATTGAACATATGCCATAAATTAACCAGTGGTACTCTCAGCCCAAAGTAAAGATACTCTTTGTTTTAGTTAGGCTACTTGGTCTTAAACTTGGTATATGATTTCTTTTAGGCTTTTTATATTAATGTTAAGAGTTAAGCCCTGTATCCTTGAAGTTTTATATCAGCCAGGGACTGCTATCCAGTAAAATCTCAGTTCCAGGCCTGAATTAATTAAATCCCTTGAATAAGAATGCCAAAATATGTATATAGAGAGGAAGACGTAGTGCTTGACTCTTAACGTCATGATGAATCATGAAAAATACAAAATCAGGATTTTGATTACCAACACAGTCTTAAAGATAAGGCTGAGTGGACAAGCATATGAACATTTACTGTATTATCCATCTATCCAGCCAACCATCTGTCCATCCCCCTGCCCATCTCTCTGTCTATCCATCCACTCACCCATCCATCTCATCTACCCCTCCATCCATCATATATCTAGGGTGTGGTGTAGTAAAAACTCTTACCAAATATATACCATTATGCCTTTAAACACTTTGGGATTCTAATTATGAAAGAATTCATTCAGAATTTTTATCCTAAAATGCAAGAATTTCTGATGTTCTTTTTTAACAGAAATAACATTCACAAAATAGATTTCTGACTAACTCTCAATAAATTGGAAAATCAGTTAATTTAATGATTGCCTACTGAATTTAGATTCTGCAAAGAATATAAAGAATATAAAATGAGCTCCATTTCTCCAGGAGCTTATAAATTTAATTAGGAAGACAAAAGCTACTATTTGGTACATTAAATAGTAATATATGAAATTCCCAATAACAGAAAATGTTTCAATTAAAATTTTGCTTTAAAGCAGGATGAAACAGTTCATATATATGTATGTATGGGTGTTTGATACATACCTCTACTGTATGTATATGTGTGTGGGTATTTATTGTGGATGTTTCGATTACAGATCACTCTGGTCCCCAGTTGTTTAGAGGGCCTTGTTTGTGGATTTTAAGGCCTTTCTATCTCATCATTCTCGTATTCTGCTATTTATTGTAAGATGTATGTCATACTGATCATGATAGTAAGCTCATCATGCAGATCATGGTTTTGACTTCTGTGTATAATAAGAGGTGGAAAGAGTGAGGATGAAATTCCTTTATTAACTGACTGTAAGTGAAATTTACTCCTTGATTATTGCCTCTACATCCCAAGTCTTATTAAATTTAAATTTGCTTTCTAAATTGGGCACTGGCTTGAAGCCTTAACAAAGTAATTTAAAAACCTAACTCTGACACTAACAAGGGATATCAAGGTTGTTTATTGTTTGGAGTTTTTCCTTTATTATTTTTAGCTGACCAGTTAATCCTTAATCAGTTAATCCTTACTCTAGTTTTTGTTTTTTTAACTATTTAGTTTTTGATTTCCAAATCAGTTTACTGACTTATGGTTGCTTGGGTATTTTGCTAGCAACTGGTCATGTCACAAGACCAATTCGTTTATGGACATGATCTTTGTTCTGAATGCTTGTACTCTAGAACATCAGTATCATTTATCTTGATATTTCATGATATTCAGAAAAGTGGGGTGTGAACACTAGTATTTTGCTCAAAAAGCCAGGCATGTGCACTTTGATATATATCTTGCATACCTGGAGATGTTAGCAAATATCATTGCTTTACAGCTCTTTAGTATAATATGTATGGAACTTGATTTTAAGATGGCCTCCCAAGGAATGATAGCTTCCTATATTTAGGTTCATCTTTTGGTCTTATCAGTCAGTTTAAGCAGTAGAATTCTGTGCCACTTTAGGTTCTATTTTATTGCTTTTTGCTTCCATTAACATCAGTTGCTGCTTTCAGGAAATTTTCTCTTGGTAGAAGAAAATAGTCAGTTTCTTCTGGTGTTCAAATTGGTATCTTTGACCCATTGCTCAAGTCTTACTTCATTTCTGGAGCTTCTCAGCATCTTTTATTAACTATTCTACATTCTTCTAGGTCTTTAGACTATATCTTAATATCCACCTCCACTGAAACCCATCTGTGATCTTCTTTAAGTGAAACATAACCAGACACATTTACGTGTGAATATATAAATAGGTATTGTTTTTTTATTCTGCATTTTGTGCCTGTGTTCTGTACAGTTTATTACTTTCATATGCCCACTAGATTGAAAGCTACTTAATGGTAGGGACAACATCAAACCACCAACTTATAAGCCTCATAGGGGTGTCAAATACCTGTTAGACCCTAACTAAAAACCTAACTGCAAATGTGCCAGATTTATTGACATCCACTTTGGTCTCTGGAATGTTCTCTACCAATAGTAGCTGAACATACAAAGAAAAAAGGATGATTCGAGGTTTACATTTGCTATCCAAAACTACTTTCTCTATATTTCTCTAAAGTCATGTACTGTGTAGCTTTGTGATAAATTTTTTGATATTTTGAAGGAGATGGAAGAGTAATAAGTCCTTCGCTTCATAATAAATCATCCTGCATCTCATCCACAACAAATGTGACAGAACTATGTGGGCTGGAAATGAAAACTGCCACGAGCTCCTTATCAGCATTTGGAGATTCTTCCATTCAGACACCTTCAAAGTCCAGAATCCGGCAGGGCTGTCATAGTGCTGGCCCAAATGTATCTGGTAATGAGGGACTATCATCTCAGTTATAAGAGAGTTAAAATACAGTATTAGGAGTCAGAATTATAAGGGATAAATGTAGCACTAGAGTAGTCCTGTACTATCAACCAATCTACAAGGCAAGGGAAAAATTATTTGGTATGTACAGAACACATAATTTAGACTTGAGGAGGAAAACAAGCTGAACTTTAGTTTCAAATACAGAGAGCTATGGAAGCTGTATTTTCTAGAAAGGATAATGATAGGTGCCAAAGTTCTCCAAATATGAGGTGATTTTAGTTTCAAGATCTGAAAGATTTTTCTTATTCAAATAATTTGTATATTATTTTTAATAGGTGATCATATTAATTTGGTGAGCTCATCAATGCCTTCATTTCCCATTCTCCAACGTTCTTCTGAAGAGAAAATTCTTTACTCAGACAGGTTGACCCTAGAAAGGTGAGGACAACTTATTTAATTTTTTTGACTAGATAATATGTAGACATAGTACAAGATTTGAAAGGTACAAAAGTCTCTCTTCCTCCCCCTTGTTTTTTAGCCATTTAGTTCTCCTACCTAGGTATAATCACTGTTGCCAGTTTTAAATTTATCCTTCCAGGAGTATGCAGAGAAATTTTATATCTATGTAATGTAAAGGAGCTTGACTATACTCTAAAAGAGTACTATAGAGGTTCTAAAGTATGACATTGATAAAAAATGGGTTTTAGGATAGGAAAAAAACTTCAAAATATACTCCTCCAATGGGTTTCTCAGCACTATTCAGTTGCGTTCCCTTTTACCTTATTGACCTCACCTGCTCCTAGTCTGGCCTTCACTCACCCTGCTGCTGCATACTTGCTCCCTGAATACACCAAGAGTGCTTAAACCTCGGGGGTTTTGCATTTGCTGTTCCCTCTGCCTGGAATGCTATTTCACCACGTGTTAGGCTCACTTTCTTACCTCCATCAGATCTTTCCTCCAATGTCACCACCTAGGGATAGCCTTCCCTGCCCCACCTCTCCAAAGCAGCAACTCCTTCAACTCTGACAGTTCCAGCACCTTTCTCTGCTTTTTCTTCTCAGCACTTATCACCCTCTCACATATTAAATATTTAACTTAGCACATTTATTGTCATTTATTGTTTGTCTCCTCCGAGTAGAATGTAAACTCCACAGACATGGGGAGTTTTATTCAGTTCTGTATCCCCAGCATCTAAAACAAAACCCTGGACAAAATAAACCCTTAACAAATTTTGAATGAATAAGTGTGTTTAGGACTCAATCCCTATCTTTAAATCTAGCAAAGTATCTGCAGTAGAATAGTGGATGAAGGATTTCAACCTTATCTTAGCATTATAACCAGCAGAGAAACCTTCTCAGCAGTACATATCTAACAGCAAGGGGTTAAGCAAACTTTCTAGCTGAGCAATGCCTGAGCAGTCTTTATATCAGTGGGTTAATGGCAAGCACATTTCTCTGGTTATGTGACATGGTTCCTTGAATCATCTCAACCTCTCCCACAGAAGGCAATTACACTGAGTGTTTTCTGATGGTTAACTTTATGTGAAATTATTAGTACTGGAGTTTTTTTTTTTAATACTGTGAGAGCTAGATTTAATTTTAATAACTACCCTTGCCAAAGTATATCAGTTTTTATATGAGTGATTTACAATTAGATCTAGAATGCTTGGTTCATGAAGGCAAGAAGTGGTTCTGTTTTTCTTCTTCTCACAGCGTGGGCATACAAAGATACCACTATTAATATTTTTGAGACAAGGCAGACTGCTGAATCAGAACCTTACTAACTTTAAACATGTTTTCTAGGCAGAAGCTGACCGTGTGTCCTATTATTGATGGGGAAGAGCACCTTCGTCTCCTGAACTTTCAGCACAATTCTATAACTCAGATCCAGAATATCTCCAATCTCCAGAGGCTAATATTTTTGGATCTATATGATAATCAGATTGAAGAAATCAGTGGACTTTCTACTCTGAGATCCCTCCGTGTCCTTCTGTTGGGGAAAAACAGGTAATCGTTATAGATCACTCATTGTTTGTTATACTTAGGACTAACGTTGAGTCCTCCTGTGGTCTCTAGATGGCAACTCAACATTGAATGATACTTAAAAACCTAACAGAATCATGTTTTTGAAAGACTGTTTGATTGGATTAAGATTCATTTATAATTTGTTTTATGAGTTTCATATTAACAGTTATTCAAACCAAATAACATTTATTGAAAGTCACTCAGCCGTGTCTGACTCTTTACCACTCCATGGACTATACCGTCCATGGAATTCTCCAGGCCAGAATACTGAAGTGGGTAGCCTTTCCCTTCTCCAGGGCATCTTCTCAACCCAGGGATCGAACCCAGGTCTCCCGCATTGCAGGTGGACTCTTTACCGTCTGAGCCACCATGGAAGCCCAAGTTGTGTCCGACTCTTTGTGACCCCATGGACTGTACCCACCAGGCTTCTCTGGCCAAGGGATTCTCCAGGAAAGTATACTGGAGTGGGTTGTCATGCCCTCCTCCAGGGTACCTTCCCAACCCAGGGATCAAACCCTCCTCTCTTATGTCTCCTGCATTGGCAGGTGGCTTCTTTACCACTAATGCCACATGGGAAGCCCATAACATTTATTAAGTATTATTTGCATTGCTTTACAGAGCCATATCATATGTGGGAGTAAATAACAGACTTTGGGCTTTATGTTTTATTAGGCTATATTTTAAATATGTGTATTCACATTAAGCTTATGTGTTTCACTTGTGATTCTTCTCAGTGCTTAACTAAGGGTGGGCATTTGATACTTTGTGACTGTCAAATTATAGTTGGCTATCTGATTCCAGTTTTTCATCCACAGATTCAACTGAGTATCGAAAAACACTTGAAAAAATATTCCAGAAAGTTCCAAAAAGTAAATCTTGCATTTACTGTGTTCCTGGAGACTATTTATATAGCATTTACATTGTAGTATGTATTATGAGTAGTCTAGAGGTGATTTAAAGTCTACATATACTCTGCCATTTCACATAAGGGATTTGAACACTTGCAGATTTGATATTGATCCCACCAAAAAAATATACCCCATGTCCAAGGGCAAAGGAGAAGCCCCAGCAAGATGGTTCAGTTCAGTTCAGTTAAGTTGCTCAGTTGTATCTGACTCTTTGCGACCCCGTGGACTGCAGCATGCCAGGCATCCCCGTTACCAACTCCCGGGGTTTACTGAAACTCATGTCCATCAAGTCAGTGATGCCATCCAACCATCTCATCCTTTGTCATCCCCTTCTTCTCCTGCCTTCAGTCTTTCCCAGCATCAGGATCTTTTTAAATGAGTCAGTTCTTTGCGTCAGGTGGCCAAAGTATTGGAGTTTCAGCTTCAGCATCAGTCCTTCCAATGAATATACAGGACTGATTTCCTTTAGGATGGACTGGTTGAATCTCCTTGCAGTCCAAGGGACTCTCAAGAGTCTTCCAGCACCACAGTTTAAAAGCATCAATTCTTCAGTGCTCAGCTTTCTTTGTAGTCCAAATCTCACATCCATACGTGACTACTGGAAAAACCACAGCTTCGACTAGATGGACCTTTGTTGGCAAAGTAATGTCTCTGCTTTTTAATATGCTGTCTAGGTTGGTTATACCTTTTCTTCCAAGGAGCAAGTGTCTTTTAATTTCATGGGTGCAGTCACCATCTGCAGTGATTTTGGAACCCAAGAAAATAAAGTCTGCCACTGTTTCCAATGTTTCCCCATCTGTTTGCTGTGAAGTGATGGGACCAGATGCCATGATCCTGGTTTTCTGAATGTGAGTTTTAAGCCAACTTTTTTGCTCTCCTCTTTTACTTTCATCAAGAGGCTCTTTAGTTCTTTGCTTTCTGCCATAATGGTGGTGTCTGCCACAAGCAAGATGGTAGGAGCAGTGAAATTGCATTTAGAATCAAACCCTTTACCCTCCAGAGATGCTCAGAGGGTTCAAACAAACCTTGGGTGCACCAGGACCTAGAGACCCCACAGAGACTGAGCCAGAACTGTGTTTGAGTGTCTCCTGCAGGGTATGGGTCAGCAGTGGACTGCTGCAGGGGCAGGACCTCTGGGTGCAGCAGACCTGGGTATGGCATAAGCCCTCTTGGAGGAGGTTGCCATTAACCCCATCATAGAGCCACCAGAACTTACACAGGACTGGGGAAACAAACTCTTGGAGGGCACAAACAGAACCTTGTATGCACCAGGACCCAGGAGAAAGGAGCAGTGACTCCACAAGAAACTGACCCAGACTTGCCTGTGAGAGTCCAGGAGTCTCTTGCAGAGGCGTGGGTTGGCAGTGGCCTGCTGCCGGGTCAGGGGTATTGAGTGTGGCAGTGCGTGCACAGGACCTTTTGAAGGAGGTCGCCATTATCTTCAGGACCTCCACCATAGTTTGGGTCAGGTCAAACAACAGGGAGGGAACACAGCCCCAACCATCAACAGAAAATTGGATTAAAGATTTACTGAGCATGGCCCTGCCCATCAGAACAAGATCCAGTTCCCCCTCAGTCAGTCTCTCCCATTGGGAAGCTTCCGTAAGCCTCTTATCCTTATCCATCAGAGGGCATACAGAATGAAAACCAGAATCACAGAAAACTAACCAAACTGATCACATGGACCACAGCCCTGTCTAATTCAGTGAAACTATGAGCCATGCCGTGTAGGGCCACCCGATGGATGGGTCATGGTGGAGAGTTCTGACAAAACGTGGCCCACTGGAGAAGGGAATGGCAAACCATTTCAGTGTTCTTGCCTTGAGAACCCCATGAACAGTATGAAAAGGCAAAAAGATAGGACACTGAAAGATGAACTCCCCGGATTGGTAGGTGCCCAATATGCTACAGAAGATCAGTGGAGAAAGAATGAAGAGACAGAGCCAAAGCAAAAATAATACCTGTTGGTAGTTGTGACGTGATGGAAGTAAAGTCTGATGCTGTAAAGAGCCATATTACATAGGAACCTGGAATGTTAGGTCCATGAATCAAGGCAAATTGGAACTGGTCAAACAGCAGATGCCAAGAGTAAGCATTGACATTTTAGGCATCAGTGAACTAAAATGGACTGGAATGGGTTAATTTAATTCAGATGACCATTATAACTACTACTGTGGGCAAGAATCCCTTAGAAGAAATGGAATAGCCCTCATAGTAAACAAAAGGTTCCACAATGCAGTAGTTGGGTGCAATCTCAGAAACAACAGAATGATCTCTATTTGTTTCCAAGGCAAACCATTCAATATCACAGTAGTCCAAGTCTATGCCCTGACTAGTAATGCTGAAGTAGCTGAAGTTGAATGGTTCTATGAAGACCTCCAAGACCTTCTAGAACTAACACCCCCAAAATATGTCCTTTTCATTATAGGGGACTGGAATGCAAAAGTAGGAGGTCAAGAGATACCTGGAGTAACAGGCAAATTTGGCCTTGGAGTACAAAACGAAGCAGGGTAAAGGCTAACAGAGCTTTGCCAAAAGAACACACTGGTCATAGCAAACACCGTCTTCCAACAACACAAGAGAAGACTACACATTGACATCACCAGATGTCAACATCGAAATCAGATTGATTATATTCATTGCAGCCAAAGATGGAGAAGTTCTATACAGTTGGCAAAAACAAGACAGGGAGCTGACTGTGGCTCAGATCATGAACTCCTTATTGCCAAATTCAGACTTAATTTGAAGAAATTAGGGAAAACCAGTAGACCATTCAGGTATGACCTAATTCAAATCCCTTACAATTATACAGTGAAAGTGAAAAATAGATTCAAGGGATTAGATCTGATAGAGTGCCTGAAGAACTATGGACAGAGGTTCGTGACATTATACAGGAGACAGTGATCAAGACCATTCCCAAGAAAAAGAAATGTAAAAAGACAAAATAGTTGTCTGAGGAGCCCTTGCGAATAGCTGAGAAAAGAAGAGAAGCTAAAGACAAAGGAGAAAGGGAAAAATATACTCATTTGAATGTAGAGTTCCAAAGAATAGCAAGGAGAGATAAGAAAGCTTTCCTCAGTGATCAGTGCAAAGAAATAGAGGATAACAATAGAATGGGAAAGACTGAAGATCTCTTCAAGAAAATTAGAGATACCAAGGGAACATTTCATGCAAAGATGGGCACAATAAAGGACAAAAATGGTATGGAACTAACAGAAGCAGAAGATATTAAGAAGAGGTGGCAAGAATACACAGAAGAACTATACAAAAAAGATCTTTTTTTTTTTTTTTTTTACAAAAAAGATCTTAATGACCCAGATAACCACAATGGTGTGATCACTCACCTAGAGCCAGACATCCTGGAATGTGAAGTTAGGTGGGCCTTAGGAAGCATCACTACGAACAAAGCTAGTGGAGGTGATGGAATTCCAGTTGAGCTATTTCAAATCCTAAAAGGTGATGCTGTGAAAGTGCTGCACTCAATATGCCAGGAAATTTGGAAAACTCAGCAGTGGCCACAGGACTGGAAAAGGTCAGTTTTCATTCCAATCCCAAAGAAAGGCAATGCCAAGGAGTGTTCAAACTACCACACAATTGCACTCATCTCACATGCTAGCAAAGTAATGCTCAAAATTCTCCAAGCCAGGCTTCAACAGTATGTGAACCGTGAACTTCCAGATGTTCAAGCTGGTTTTAGAAAAAGCAGAGGAGTCAGAGATCAAATTGCCAACATCCATAGGATCATCGAAAAAAGCAAGAGAGTTCCAGAAAAACATCTATTTCTGCTTTATTGACTATGCCAAAGCCTTTGACTGTATGGATCACAGCAAACTGTGGAAAATTCTTCAAGGAGATGGGAATACCAGACCACCTGACCTGCCTCCTGAGAAATCTGTTTGCAGATCAAGAAGCAACAGTCAGAACCAGACATGGAACAATAGACTGGTTCCAAATTGGGAAAGGCGTACACCAAGGCTGTATATTGTCACCCTGCTCAATTAACTTATATGCAGAGTACATCATGAGAAACGCTGTGCTGGAGGAAGCACAAGCTGGAATCAAGATTGCCGGGAGAAATATCAATAACCTCAGATATGCAGATAACACCACCCTTAGGGCAGAAAGTGAAGAAGAACTAAAGAGCCTCTTGATGAAAGTGAAAGAGGAGAGTGAAAAAGTTGGCTTAAAGCTCAGTATTCAGAAAACTAAGATCATAGCATCTGGTCCTATCTCTTCATGGCAAATAGATGGGAAAACAATGGAAATAGTGACAGACTTTATTTTCTTGGGCTCCAAAATCACTGCAGATGGTAACTGCAGCCATGAAATTAAAAGACACTTGCTCCTTGGAAGAAAAGGTATAACCAACCTAGACAGCATATTAAAAAGCATTACTTTGCCAACAAAGGTCCATCTAGTCAAAGCTATGGTTTTTATAGTAGTCGTGTATGGATGTGAGAGGTGGACTATAAAGAAAGCTGAGCACTGAAGAATTGATGCTTTTGAACTGTGGTGTTGGAGAAGACTCTTGAGAGTCCCATGGACTGCAAGGAGATCCAACCTATTCACCCTAAAGGAGATCAGTCCTGAATATTCATTGGAAGGACTGATGTTGAAGCTGAAACTCCAATACTTTGGTCACCTGATGTGAAGAACTGACTCATAGGAAAGACTCTGATGCTGGGAAAGATTGAAGGCAGGAGAAGAAGGTGATGACAGAGGATGAGATGGTTGGATGGCATCAAAGACTTGATGGACATAAGTTTGAGTAAGCTCCGGGAGTTGGTGATGGACAAGAATGCCTGGTGTGCTGCAGTCCATGGGGTTGCAAAGAGTTGGACACGACTGAGTGACTGAACTGAGATTTTGATATCTGTTGGGAACTAATACCCTGCTGATATTTAGTGATACTGATTATTGTTCGAATGATATTTTCAGTGTATTTTTTAATATTATATCTTATATGAACTTCCCCAGTTCCCTTTTAAAGGATCTGTTGTGTAGTACAGCTACTCAGTTCCTGACTAATTCCATTGATATTTATTCAACAGTTTTCTTTCCATTCTGTTCTACTGGATAGCTTTTACAGTGTTACAAAGAAAGGCTGTTTAGCAAAATCCAAAACTGATTTTTTATATATTATCATAAAATTTAGATACAGTATTATACCTAAGCTTGGCTTCTCTCCTCCCTATTCCTTCCCAACCCCCACAGCATGGACTTTGAATTTTTATTCTCACTGTCTGATGGTAATTAATGTAAAATACTTTTTTCAAGATTATGCGCCAGTGTTCTAGGCTCTTGTCTGTTCTTTGTGGTTTCTTGAAAGTTCACATCAGTGTAGTTTATCAACCACAGTTGGCTCAAGTGTTAAGCTAAGCATTATGGTAGCATGAGGGAATTTAGAGGAATTATAGAATCATAGAGTATTAGAATTTGGAGTGAACTCAGTGAACTCAGAACTTCCTGGACTGGAAGAAGCACAAGCTGCCTTATTTACAGATGAAGAAATGAAGATGTGAAGTGACTTTTGCAAGGTTACATATGCCTCTGGAGTATGCCACCAGAGCATTCACTTCAATAAAAGTGAGGCATAAAAGAAACTTTTTTCATATCGTTGAGGCCTTTCCTTATAGGTGCTCCTGGTCATCTCTCCCAGAGACTTCTTCACTACTTTCTGATCCTTGGAGTTTCTGATTTGTTTATCTAGTTTCCATTTATTCTTTAGTATCATGACTTTTAGGTCCTTCTTTTAGTCCTTAAGTAGATTTTGTTTGTTTTCTTGCAGTTTTATTAAGATGTAATTGACATAGAGCGCTGTGTAAGTTTAAAATATATGGCATAATGGTTTTTGAGAAGAACTTTTTAATTTTGTATTGGAGTATAACAAATTAACAGTGTTTGATAGTTTCAGGTGAACAACAAAGGGAATCAGCCGTACATATACATGTATCTATTCTCCCCAAAATGATTTGACTTATATACATCATGAAGTGATTATCACAAGTTTAGTGAATATTCACCATTTCATATATAGCTACAAAATGAAAGAAACAGAAAACTTGTGTCCTTGGGATGAGAACTCTTAGGATTTACTTTGTTAACCACTTTCACTTATAACATACAGTAGTGTTAATTATATTTATCCTATTGCCAACATCTGATGGATCAATGAAAAAGCAAGAGAGTTCCAGAGAAACATCTATTTCTGCTTTATTGACTATGCCAAAGCCTTTGACTACATGGATCAAAATAAACTGTGGAAAATTCTGAAAGAGATGGGGATACCAGACCACCTGACCTGCCTCTTGAGAAACCTGTATGTAGTTCAGGAAGCAACAGTTAGAACTGGACATGGAACAACAGACTGGTTCCAAAGAGGAAAAGGAGTATGTGAAGGCTGTATATTGTCACCCTGCTTATTTAACTTATATGCAGAGTACATCATGAGAAATGCTGGACTGGAAGAAGCACAAGCTGGAATCAAGATTGCCGGGAGAAATATCAATAACCTCAGATATGCAGATGACACCACCCTTATGGCAGAAAGTGAAGAAGAACTAAAGAGCCTCTTGATGAAAGTGAAAGAGGAGAGTGAAAAAGTTGGGTTAAAGCTCAACATTCAGAAAACTAAGATCATGGTACCTGGTCCCATCACTTCATGGGAGATAGATGGGGAAACAGTAGAAACAGTGGCAGACTTTATTTTTCTGGGCTCCACAATCACTGCAGATGGTGATTGCAGCAATGAAATTAAGAGATGCTTACTCCTTGGAAGGAAAGTTATGACCAACCTAGACAGCATATTAAAAAGCAGAGACATTACTTTGTCAACACAGGTCCATCCAGTCAAAGCTGTGGTTTCTCCAGTGGTCATGTATGGATGTGAGAGTTGGACTGTGAAGAAAGCTGAGTGCCTAAGAATTGATGCTTTTGAACTGTGGTGTTGGAGAAGACTCTTGAGAGTCCCTTGGACTGCAAGGAGATCCAACCAGTCCATCCTAAAGGAGATCAGTCCTGGATGTTCATTGGAAGGACTGATGCTGAAGCTGAAACTCCAGTACCTTGGCCACCTGATGCGAAGAGCTGACTCATTTGAAAAGACCCTGATGCTGGGAAAGATTGTGGGTAACAGGAGAAGGAGACGACAGAGGATGAGATGGTTGGATGGCATCACCAATGGACGTGGACATGATTTTGGGTGAACTCCGGGAGTTGGTGATGGACAGGGAGGCGTGGCATGCTGCGATTTCTGGGGTCGCAAAGAGTCAACATGACTGAACGTCTGAACTAAACTCATTGTACATTATGTCCCTAGTATACTTATTTATCTCATAACTGAAAGTTTGTATCTTTTGACTGCTTTCATCCAGCTCCCCCTCCTGTCACCCATTTCCTGCCTCTGGTAACCACAAATCTGATTTTTTTTCCTGATTTTGTTTGTTTATGAATATAATCAACCTCCAGATCTCTGTTAGTTCCTGTTACACAACATAGTGATTTGATATTTCTATACATTTCAAAGTGATCACCACAGTAAGTCTAGTTACCATGTCTCACCAAAGATATTACATAATTATTGACTACATTCCTCACTCTAAATGTTTCATAGTCATGACTCATTTATTTTGCAATTGGTAGTTTGTGTCTCTTAATCTCCCTCACCTATTTCTTTCTCGCTAACCACTCTGGCAACCACCTGTTTGTTCTCTATAATCATTTCTGTTTTGTTGTGTTTTTTGGTTTCCACATATTAGTGAAATCATATGGTATTTTGCCTTTCTCTGTCTGATGTATTTCAGTTAGCATTATACCTGCCAGGTCCATCCATGTTGTTGCAAAAGGCAAGATTTCCATTTTTTTTATGGCTGAGTAATATTCCATGTATATATACACTACATCTTCTTTATCAATTCATCTACTGATGGGCACTTGGCTTGCTTCCATATTGTGGCTATTGTAAATATTGCTGCAATGAACATAGGGGTGCACATTTCTTTTTAATTGGTGTTTTTCTCTTCAGATATATACCCAGAAATGGAATTTTTGGATCATATAGTAGTTCCATGTTAAATGTTTTTTAGAATTCTTTCTGTCTCCATGGCTGAGCTGTGTCTTCATTACTGTGCACAGACTTTCTCTAGTTGCAGTGAGTGGGGGCGACTGTTTGTTGTGGTGCAAGGGCTTCTCGTTGTGCTGGTTTCTCTGGTTGTGGAGCACAGGCCCGTGGCCTGTGGGCTTCAGTAGGTACAGCACATGGGCTTTAAAGTGTGGGCTCAGTGGTTGTGGTGCACAGGCTTGGTTGTCCCATGGTATGTGGTGTCTTCCCGCACTAAGGGTCAAACTGTGCCCCCTGCATTGGCAGGCAGATCCTTAACTACTGAACCAACAGGGAAGTCCACTATTTCAAATTTTTGGAGGAATTTCCATACCATTTTCCATAGTGGCTTCACCAATTTATATTCCCATCAACAGTGCATGAAGGTTTTCTTTTCTCCACATTACTATTTCTTTTTTTCAGTTTATCTGGCTTCTTGGAAATAATATTTTAAAAAAATATTTTGTTCTTTGAAGATCCAAGTCTGTCTTTCTCTTTCTGTTCCTCCCTCTGTTTTTTGTTTACTTTTGCTCACACCTTATTTTCCATGTAAAGAAAGTAGCTATTAAACAGTTCTAAAACTTTTAGTGTTCTGGAGTAAAAAAAAATGTATCAGAAGACTACTTTCCACATTCTCCCAAATTGCATATTTCTGAAGTATCAGTACAAGCAAATCTGACCCTTAACATATTCCTCCTGCTCTCCAGTCAGCTGACTTTGTCACAGCAAGGAGCCTGTGAACCTTGAAGATGCAAATCTATACTGAGGCAGTACTTTAGTGGTTATTAGGCAAACCTGGCTGAGGATTGCTAAAGAAGAGAGAAACACATCCACCACCCTGTCTCCTTGTTTGTCTTGGGTGACTCGTTGCCCTCTGCTGGTTAAATTAATAACATTTACTCCCTCGCACATCTCAAAGCACTGCAGTCTTTGAGTCCAAGGCATTGGAACCACATATGAAAATCCAGTGCAACCATATACCTTTAAATTCAAGCAGATCCAACAAAGATTTCTGCTCCAAAGCTAGAAGGATCCTGCTCAGCTTCCATATGTGAAGTTTACATTGCTACCAAAGAACTCCCAACCCACTTTGCTGTTGAAATTCTTCCCATCTAACTCTACTTCTTTCTATAGCCTCTGTTTACCTTTGTGAGATCTTCTGGTATCCTGATGTTCACAGGCTCATGACCAGAACTTCTCTGGGTTTTCTTGTGATCACCCAGTTCTATAGATAACAGAATTTTCCATTAGACCCTGGAATTCCATATTCCTTTCCTTTTGATTTCTTGAAGTGTCTCACTTAAGGATTTGTCTTTGACACCTGAAAAGCCAGGCCTCATATAGATCCTGAAGGGGGGTCCTCATTTGAGCGTCAGCACTGCACATACTGTGACCTGCAGAGAAAAGCTGTGGTGTGTCCCTGGAGGTCTGTAGTTGCTGAGTCATGAGTGAGCCTTGTCTTTTTCTAGTTCACTTCCATTTGATGGGAGAGTTTCTTTTTAAATAAAAGCTTTCAGGTCACATTGGTATCTTCCTAGTTTTCTGCAAGTTAGTATATAACTTACAGAGTTTGGGCTCTAGTCAGTTGTAAATAGATGATCCTTAGGTAGGTTTTTGACAGTGCTCTCATAGGACACTGACAGGACAGTCATGCAGCCCGTTGCCTTGTTTCCAGGCGTTGGTGACCAACACTGAATCACCATTCTGTGCTCACATGTGGAAGCAGTGGATGACTGTTTTTCTGGGCCCCCAAATCACTGCAGATGGTGACTGCAGCCATGAAATTAAAAGACGCTTACTGCTTGGCAGGAAAGTTATGACCAACCTAGACAGCATATTAAAGCACAGAGACATTACTTTGCCAACAAAGGTCTGCCTAGTCAAAGCTATAGTTTTTCCAGTGGTCATGTATGGCTGTGAGAGTTGGACTATAAAGAAATCTGAGCACAGAAGAATTGATGCTTTTGAACTATGGTGTTGGAGAAGACTCTTGAGAGTCCCTTGGACTGCAAGGAGATCCAACCAGTCCATCCTGAAGGAGATCAGTCCTGGGAGTTCATTGGAAGGACTGATGTCGAAGCTGAAACTCCAGTACTTTGGCCACCTGATGTGAAGAGCTGACTCATTGGAAAATGAGTCCTGATGCTGGGAAAGATTGAGGGCAGGAGGAGAAGGGGACAACAGAGGATGAGATGGTTGGATGGCATCACCGACTCAATGGACATGGGTTTGGGTGGACTCCGGGAGTTGGTGATGGACAGGGAGGCTCGGCGTGCTGTGGTTCATGGGGTTGCAAAGAATCAGACACAACTTAGCGACTGAACTGAACTGAACTGAAGTTTTAAAAATTGGTTTTTATGTGATCTGTTTTTTACTTGAATATATTTTATTATTTTGGCTTCGCTGGTGGCTTAGACAGTAAATAATCCATGTGAGCAAGGAGAGAGGTGTGAGAGGAGACTGAGAGGGAATTTTGGTCCTAATGGAGTAGTGTGGGCGGGGCTGGTGTGGCGAGATAAGGATGAGAGGAAGAACTGTAGTCACACTGCAATAGATCATAATAGGTGTATGATAAATATTTTTATAAACTAAATTGGGTTGGATTGGTTTTGGTAATACAATTCTGGATTTGGCTATGATGTGAGTGATGGAAAGGAAGAGAGAGCTCTTTTCAATAGGGTCACCTGGAAAGGCTGCTCTGAGAAGATGTTTGAGCCAAGACTTGAAAAATGGGAAGGAGTGAACCATGTGAAGTTCTGGTGGAACATTAAGGAAGAAGGAACAGCGAGGGTAAACACCCCAAGGCAGAAATGAATTTGTTAGAGATAGCAAGTTAGAGATAGCAAGAAAGCCCCTGTGGCTGGAGCAAAGTGAGTGGGTAAGCCTGAGCCATGGAAGGAGATGAGCTGAAGGAAGAGTCAGCCAGACAGTTTAGGGCCTTGAGGACTGAGGTGAGGGATTTAAGTTTTATTCTAGGGTGAAGGAGATTGCTTTGAGTAAGTGCCTTGTGCTAAAGTTCCTAGAAGTACAATTGTTCTTTCCTAAAGAGCACTTTTAAGCTGTCTTTGGAACATTTCCCCCAGTGGGACTGCATCTTTAACATTACAATTAAATCAATGGGGATATGTTTTTTAATATATATAATTATATATAATCTCTATGTATATATGTCTTTCTGTGTCTATCTATCTATCTATCTATCTATCTATATATATATATCCATCTATCTGGAGAGAAAGAATAAATTAAAATAAGTTATGCCTTAGACTGTTTTGATTTGCAATAGATGTGATACATCTGTATTTCCATTCTACTTATTCTTATTTTCAGAATTAAGAAAATTTCAAATCTGGAGAATCTAAAGAGTTTAGATGTCTTGGACCTTCATGGAAATCAGGTATTGTTAAAGCCCTTTGTAACTTACTTTTTTGAAAAAGCTCTAAGAAATTTGGCATAGAACTTTTAATAATTATGCTTGTGTTCAATTTTTCCAGAGTTACTTTACTGATTCACTGAAATTAGCTGTGGTATTAAGGTAGTAAGTCTACATGCATAAATTTCTCAACAGCAAATGATAGATAAGACATAAAACATTTAGAATTCTTATAGTTATGCCTATTTTGTTTCTTATTTAGTCTTTTATTAACTTAATAGCCAACCCCAAACCAAGAACTAAAATATTACTATTGATTTTCTCCTACCTAAGTGTTCCTTCTTTATTCCAAGTTACCACTATTCTGGATTTCACATTTATCTTTCCTTTGTGGGTATTTTTACTTGGTTTTATCACATATACATGTGTCTAAATAATATATTGTTTAGTAGTATTGTCTTTTAACTTTAAAAAGGTGTCACACTATATATTGTCATCTAATGTTTGCTTTTTTGATACAGCATTATGTTACTGAGATTTATTTATTTTGATTATGTAGTTGGTAGTTTATGTTTATTGTTATATGTTCCATGGTTTGATTATACAAAAACATTTTTCTCCATTTTATTATTGATAGACATTTGTATTGATTCCTTTTTGTTTGCTTGTCTTTTTGTTTTGTTTCCTACTTGGATAGCACTTCTAAGAACATTCTTATATATGTTTCTCCCGTACATTATATTATTCTAGGATATATTCCTAGGAGTGGAACTGATGGGTCATAGGTTATTTAAATGTCTAACTTTAAAAGATAATGCCAAATTGTTTTCCAAGGTGATTGTACCAGATTATACTCCCACTGTAACACATAATAGATCCTGTTGCTTCATATCTTTTTCAACATTTGGAATTGTCATACTTCTTAATTTTTGCCAATTGAATTGGTATAAAGGGGTGGCCTCTCATGGTCTGGATTTATGTTTCCCTGATTACTATATAACCTGGGATCATTATCCTGTTTGATCAGTTTATCTACCCGTATATTTGTCTGTCTTAATTTGTGTCTGGTTTGTTATGTTCCCCTGCTTATTTTCTCTCTCAGAGCATCTTGGCTGCTTTTTTAACCCCTTGCTCTTATATTTAAATTTTAGTCTTTTCAATATGAATACTTATTTCTAAATAACTACGTGAGCTACATACTCATGCAGAGGGTAAAACCTCTCCTGAGGTGGCAAGTGTACATTGTGGGATGATCTGGGAGTCCCTGCCTGTTGAGAACAAGGTTTTCCACTTGCAGTTGGTCAGACATCAACCTCAGTGTAATCTCTCTGGGTGCTCTAATAGCTGTTAGTCCCAAGCGTTTTGTTGAAAACCGAATGTTATTAATAAAACCATGATAGATCTGGATAGGCCACATCAGCTAGTGGCTGGGGTCAGCTAGCTAGCTGATATCCCAGCTCCATCTGTTTGTCTGCCTATATGTGCACACAGAGGGAGGACTGTTGATGGCCCAGGAACTGTCCAGCCCTGCAGGCTGGTTAGTGTCTTTCTAGTAGAGAGAAAGTTAGCCTGTTATTAATAGTTAGATGTTGGTAGAAGGGGAAGAAGAATTAAAGTGTTTGTCAGTAAGAGAATATCATATACAAAAGCATTGAGACTAAAAATAACATGGTAAGTATTTTTTTACTGCTAGAGAATTCAGCACATATTGGGGGATGGTGAGAGATGAGGCAAGAGAGGTAGATATAAGGCCAGATTGTGGAGGGCTTTATATGCAGTACTCAGAAATTGCTATTTTGTCTTTATTTAGCCTACTATTTTAAATATTGCTCATAAGTATAAGTGAAACATTTTATGGTAGCAATATTTTTCCTGAGTTTATTTTTTTTTAATTTGCATTTATTTTTATTAATTGGAGGCTAATTACTTTACGATATGGCAGTGGTTTTTGCCATACATTGACATGAATCGGCCATGGATTTACATGTGTTCCCCATCCCGATCCCCCCTTCTGCCTCCCTCCCCATCCAGTCCCTCTGGGTCTTCCCAGTGCACTAGCCCTGAGCACCCGTCTCATGCATCCAACCTGGGCTGGTGATCTGTTTCACCCTTGATAGTATACTTGTTTCAATGCTGTTCTCTCAGAACATCCCACCCTCGCCTTCTCCCACAGAGTCCCAAAGTCTGTTCTGTACATCTGTTTCTCTTTTTCTGTTTTGCATATAGGGTTATGCACCATCTTTTTAAATTCCATATATATGCGTTAGTATACTATATTGGTTTTTATCTTTCTGGCTTACTTCACTCTGTATAATGGGCTCCAGTTTCATCCATCTCATTAGAACTGATTCAAATGAATTCTTTTTAATGGGTGAGTAATATTCCATTGTGTATATGTACCATAGCTTCCTTATCCATTCATCTGCTGATGGGCATCTAGGTTGCTTCCATGTCCTGGCAATTATAAACAGTGCTGCAATGAACATTGGGGTGCATGTGTCTCTTTCAGATCTAGTTTCCATATAAGCATTTATGTGTTTTTCATATTATAATATACTTTGAAGAATTCATGGGCATTACCCAAGATCTATAAGAGCAACTGGTAAATGAATAACATATCACTTGATCTATATATCTTGTATAGGGACTATTTACCAACATTATGTTGATTAAAAATTCTCTATTCCTTATTAACTGACCTATATTATGTGTTCTCTAATTCCAGCATATGTTTGTGATAGTCTGTGTATTAAGATTAATTATTTATACCACACAAATTATTTCTCAAGATTCTGTGAATACAAGAAAGAAATTTTAAGTGAAAATCTTAGTCTTATTTCAAATATTTAAATCCAATAAGCAAAAATCTGGAGTATTTCAAAGCAAAGATAGTCTTGGTGACTAAAAAGTCAGGAGATACACTACTCAAGTTGAAACAATGTGCAACTCTAAAAAAATAGCATCAGATAGTTTAAAAACTAAAAGAATATTAAGTGAGTATTTTTTATAGTTTGAATTTACTTATATTGGAAATAATAATGATACATGGTATACATTGTAAAATGAAATGTAATTGGTTTTTTGATGTGAAAACATTGGGAGGATTAGTAATAGTGTTCAAGAAATAGATTGGGGAATGGAAAGAGAGGGGAGGTGAAACTGGAGATAGAGAACAGTTGAGAGACTAATTCAATAATCCTTGTGAGAAGTGATGACAACTTAAGGTAGTAACAATAGGGTTATAACAAAGGGGAAGATTGGATAAATGTTAAAAACATTAAGATTTAGCAATTGATTGTATGTGAGTAGTAGAGAATACAGAGGAATGTGGGAGACTGATTCTTAATTTACAGCCTAGATTTTTTTTTTCTTTGTCCAGCAGAAAATGTTCTGTTGAATGCTTGCCTTAACATGGACACAAATGTGCTTCAAGAAGAATCTGTTCTTTCAGTGACATCTTTTCCTTCAGGGAGAGCTTGCCCTTTCTGTTATTGCTCGCCAGAAAGCAGACATCTTTCTTTTCAGTGTTGTTTAATAGGAAGGTCATCTTTATCCAGATAGAGCAATCTGGGTCACTCTTATGCACATACAAAAGACTGGAGGATCCAGCTTTCCTAGATATATTAAGACACTTTCCTGTCTACCTTAAGACCCTCTCTGATCAGTGTGACCTAAGGTTAGGCTTTTGAACATTCCTGTCATCTCTTCTTCTGGCTGTGAAATTTATTAACTGATCAAGAACTCTGCTCTCACTATACACCACCTTTTGCTTGAAGATTCTGTCATTTGCTCTATTCCTGTGACTTTGTTCATGCCTGCAACAGAGTAACAAATTTTATTCTGTCAGAGATGTTGCACCCAATTCTGCCATGTCTGTTCGCAAACCAAGAAACTGAACAATATCCCCAGTGATTTTTTTTAAATTACAGATTAATACCTATATATGAATTAACAACATTTCTTTTCAGAGTCACCAAACTAAAAAAGGACTCTAAAATGTAGACATCCTAGTTGTAAGTCCCACCAGGACCAAATGAAATTGGAGAAAGGTAGTTTTCTAAAAGAAGTGCTCCAGGATTATTAGCAGAAGGGGGAAGACATCATAGACAGGTCATGTGCCCCTTCATTCTGTGTATTTATCTTTCTTCAGTTCAGAGGGGTTTTATATATATAAAAATATACATGTATATATTTACATATTGCTTTTTCATATACCTATCTCTATTTTTTTTTTTTTAGTATTTTAGTAGAATTTCTCAAGCTTATGTTGATATTTCTGATTTCCTATAGTGTCCATTTTGCTTTTGTTGATTCTATACATTTTAAATTCTATCACCTATTTAGTTTTGAAATGTCATTTTCTGTCATCTGCAAATACTCATAACCTTGTTTTTTTTCTTTTACAGATTTTCATTTTATTATTAGTTAAATCAAAAATCTCAGTGCAAATTTTAAAGCATGGTCGTAGTTTATCTTTTATATTATTAAATTTGCGATAAATATACTTACATTTCTCTTCTTGAATCTAGATGAAATCTAGATGGTATTTCTTGAATGTAAGAGAAGGGCTTAATAATATCATAGAAAATGTATTTTAAGTATTTAAAAAGGCTATTTTAGCCAATATCTGCTTTGAAATGTTAAATAGAAATGTTCAAATAATATTGTGATGGCAATACAGATGAGAAAATTAATCTCCAGTGACCATGAAATTTATTTATTTTAATGTCCAGAAAAAAAGTGTTATGTATAACTCGATATTACTTAAGTTCATTAGATTAAAAGGTTGATGAAGCCCTCCCAAGGAGGGCTTCTGGGTCATGTAGAAACTCACCCTGTTTTGTGCTATTCTTGCTGTATTACAATAGTGGGGCTAAAAGTCATGCTGCGCTCTCATCACTTCATGGGCCATACCCTTTAGCTTACCCTTACTTGTGCCACTCAGATCCCTCTGCTGCAGTTGAGTGCTTACGCACATGTGTATCGTCTATAACTCAAGTCTTCTTGCTCTAAACAGCCGGCGTCCACCATGTTGTACCCTGACTCACCACTGTCTGTCTCCTCTCAAGCAGTTTCAGTAATAAAGAATATCCATTCTCATCCTCTCCTGGGGTTCCTAGTCCCTTTTCCATTCAAACTCTTGACTGCTTTCAGGATTCTGCAGTATAAATGGAGTATGAACAGGGAGAACTTGGTCTCATTTCTTTTCTTTGTCTTTTCTCTCAGAGGGTGGTCTTGTTTGGTCAAAACATTGTGAGCTCATGCCTTAGGCTCACAGTTTCTATTTTGTAACTAGTACATATATTTATCTTCCCTTCATGGGAACCTGGCTCAGTGCTGAGCAGTTCAGTTCAGTTCGGTTCAGTTGCTCAGCCATGTCCGACTCTTTGTGACCCCATGAACGGCAGCACACCGGGCCTCCCTGTCCATCACCAACTCCTGGAGTTTATTCAAACTCATGTCCACTGAGTTGGTGATGCCATCCAACCATCTCATCCTTTGTCGTCCTCTTCTCCTCCCGCCTTCAATCTTTCCCAGCATCAGGGTCTTTTCCAATGAGTCAGTTCTTTGCATCATCTTCAATATCAGTCCTTTCAATGAACACTCAGGACTGATCTCCTTTAGGATGAACTGGTTGGGTCTCCATGCAGTCCAAGGGACTCTCAAGAGTCTTCTCCAACACCACAGTTCAAAAGCACCAATTCTTAGGCACTCAGCTTTCTTTATAGTCCAACTCTCACATCCATACATGACTACTGGAAAAACCATAGCTTTGACTAGGCAGACTTTTGTTGGCAAAGTAATGTTTCTGCTTTTTAATATGCTGTCTAGGTTGGTCATAACTTTTCTTCCAAGGAGCAAGCGTCTTTTAATTTCATGGCTGCAATCACCATCTGCAGTGATTTTGGAACCCAGGGAAATAAAGTCTGCCACTGTTTCCACTGTTTCGCCATCTGTTTGCCATGAAGTGATGGGACCAGATGCCATGATCTTAGTTTTCTGAATGTTAAGCTTTAAGCCAACTTTTTCACTCTCCTCTTTCACTTTCATCAAGAGGTTTTTTAGTTCCTCTTCACTTTCTGCCATAAGGGTGGTGTCATCTGCATGTCTGAGGTTATTGATATTTCTCCCGGCAATCTTGATTCCAGCTTGTGCTTCTTCCAGCCCAGCATTTCTCATGATGTACTCTGCATATAAGTTAAATAAGCAGGGTGACAATATACAGACTTGACGTACTCCTTTTCCTATTTGGAACCAGTCTGTTGTTCCATGTCCAGCTCTAACTGTTGCTTGGACATGCCCAAACAAGTACTTATTGATTATTTGGTAAAATATACTTCAAATAATTACCATGGTCAAATTACCAGATATGTTCCTTTAGTTAATTTTCACAAATTAAGTAACTTCATAATATCTATAACAGAGGAAACAGGAAATAGATTTTGAAATGTCTTCATATAAATATGTTTGTTGCTAAATCCAATGACTGGGTCTTTTATTTTTATAGTATGCACCTTTGATATTTATGCCTGCTAATCATCCCTGCCTCATTTTTTTAACAGATTACCAAAATTGAAAATGTCAATCATTTGTGTGATTTGAGAGTTTTAAATCTTGCCAGGAACTTTTTAAGTCACGTTGATAATCTTAATGGGCTGGATTCACTAACTGAGCTTAACCTGCGACACAATCAAATTACTTTTGTGGTGAGTATTAAAATGGAATCAATATGTGATTTCTGGCCTTTATTTTAAGGCAATGAAATAAATGTTATAGCATTGCTTTCTGTAAAATAAGAATCTAAGGTAATTTAGTTTTTTTCTGAATTTAAATTGTGGATATAATTGTTAAGCTTTATAATATTATGGTTTGGGAAATGGTATGTTATTTTCCATTCTAAAAGATAAATGTAAAATTAGGAGCAGAAGTGTTATCAGTAAATGAATCAGCTAGGGGTAAATGAATTTTGAATCCTTTTCTGTGTTGTTATACAAATAGAATTAATAAGAAAGATGGTTACTGGTGACTGAAAGTTGACAAATTGTTGCACAGAGAGGAAAAAGACACAGAGTGGAGAGATTGAGGACTTTGAAGACACATAAATACCATGTTCTTTGCAGCTTTTCAAAGGCAGCTTTGTATGGAGGAAAGAGCACTGTTGCACAGGACATCAGAGGCCTAGCGCCGATCTGCTTCATCTCTCATTAATTGTGTAGTAATGTAGTGTTAGTTGCTCAGTTGTGTCCACCTCTTTGCTACCCCACGTCCTGTAGCCTGCCAGGCTCCTCTGTCCATGGGATTCTCCAGGCAAGAATACTGGAGTGGATTGCCAATCTCTTCTCCAGAGGATCTTCCTGACCCAGGAATTGAACCTGGGTCTCCTGTATTGCAGGCAGATTCTTTACCACCTGAGTTATGGGGAAGATCCCATAACTGTGTGCCCTTGGGTAAGTCACTCACCTGTGAGCTTCAGTTTACTTTTCTCTAAAATGAGGACATTGGGCTGGATCATCTCTGGAGTCCTTTTTGGTTTGCTGACTCTGAAAAAAAGATATAAATATGATAGAAAGCTGGCGTGTGAGCAGGAGGAAAAGAGCTGGCATCATGAGGCTGCTCTGAAACTCTGAGGATGAGCTTTATTAGAGTTATAGTTTTACTCATGTTTAACAGCTAAATAACTGCTTAATGCTCAGGTATGTTGAACTTGCATATGTGAATAGCTCTAGAAATAAGACTTTCAGTTATATGACATGATATAGGCCAAGAAGACATCTAAGGCTTTATAAAAACACTATTTGTTTTTTAACAAGTTTCCTTTGTTTATATGCACCAGAGAAACTGCATTAGGTTTTCTCTGGATATCACTTAAGCACTCTGAAAGGCACAATCTGATGCTTAACTTTTTCAAGACATTGAGTTCCTTGGTTGGTTGGTTTAGTCGCTAAGTTGTGTCTGACTTTTGCAACCCCATGGAATGTAGCCTGCCAGTCTCCTCTGTCCATGGTATTATCCAGGCAAGAATACTAGAGTGGGTTGCCATTTCCTTCTTCAGGGAATCTTCCTAATCCAGGGATCAAACCCAGATCTCCTGCATTGCAGGCAGATCCTTTACCAACTGAACTATGAGGGAAGCCCATTAGTAAGTAAGTAAGCCCATTGAGTTCCTTAGTAAATAATTACATATACTTAAGTTGTACACATGAAAAAGTTGGAGGACAGTTTATACCTTATCTCTTGGCCTCACTGTACAGATTGGTTTCATTTTGAAGTTTCCCCAGAAAATCTGAGCCAAGTAATGCTTATATTTTCTAGGAGGTTGGGATAATTTCAAAACTTTTTCTAAGACATGGATTTATCCCGGATTTTAAATTCTGCCAACCTTTCCCCATATTGGATTTAAATATTGGAAATGGCTTGTTTATTTTAAGGGACATCCATATTGAGTTAATCTGTTACATTGCTGTCTCGAGGAACTGTTCAGGCTGGACTTAATCCGTCCTCAGGACATTGAGTATGATAAGAATCCAAACACTTCGGTAGAGTGGGGTACAGAAATCCGTTGGCCTTAGCATATGCCTGTCTACAATTTGTCCTTCATTTGGAAAATGTGTAATACACATCCAGGAAATTGCTTAATGAATTTCCCACCGAGTACCTAATCATTACTGTTATAGATTAGGCAGCAGTAAGCATCTTATGGAAAAGAAAATTGTTTTAATTTCTAAAAGTGAAAAAGATTTTTAAGTATTATGTATATGGTATAAGCATCATGTATATTAATTTATTGGATACTGTGCGTGTATGTGTAAGAATAAATAAACTGTTCCAACTCTGTTTCTTTTCTGAAGCATCCTTTTCCTGAAGACCCAAGAGACTTTAAATCTCAGGATTCCGTTTTTTTTCCCCTCTCTCCTGGTGGCTCAGAGGTTAAAGAGGCTGCCTGCAATGTGGGAGACCCAGTTCGATCCCTGGGTTGGGAAGATCCCCTGGAGAAGGAAGTGGCAACCCACTCCAGTATTCTTGCCTGAAGAATCCCATGGACGGAGGAGCCTTGTAGGCTATAGTCCACAGGGTCGCAAAGAGTCGGACACGACTGAGTGACTTCACTTTCACTTTCACTTTTTTTTTAAACTACCTCTTCTTTTCTCCAGGGTCAGTTATCACATTATCACATTATTCTTTTTGCTATTTTTTCTCATGGTTTTTAAGGTTTTGAGGTTTTTTTCCTCAGTGACTGGTAATTCTTAAATGAAGGACCAAGTTAAGGCATGGCTGGCTCTCCTGTAGAGCTGAATAGGTCTTTTTAGCCATAAGTCTCTCCCTAGAATGATCACTAGATTTGTGTAAGTTGCTGAATCCCACGCATTGGCAGACTTCCCCTTAGAGTGAGTGGACGACAGGCAGGCTCACTGTGTAACTATCAAAATAATAAAAACTACATTGTGAGGGCAGGGAGGAGGAATAAGAAGGACCTCAGTATCTTTTGTGCCAGCTGAAATTGCCGTTCCTCTTCCCCTTCTGGTTCTGCTGTGGCAGTTATTAACCATCTCCATAGATAAAACACCCATGCTCTCCATCCTTCCTTGAGTCTCTGTTTTGTTAGAAGCAGATCCTAAGGCTCTAGCTGAGGATTTCTTCAGCCAGCTGCTCTGTACATGGTTATGTGTGTGCGTGGCAGGAGTGGGAGTGGGCTGGGAGGGCAGTGGGTTTGTTGGTGTTCCAGGAGTAGCTGTTTAGTAGAACATCTTTAGCTATACATATACTTGATTAGCCATAGCTATTCATAGTGCATGCCTGTGTTTTGTATGTGCTGACTCTGAGAGCGGAAGTTGGCATTCTCATGGAAAGAATTGCCACGTTTGCAGTGCAGCATTTCTCCCGCCAGTTCCGAGCTGCAGTTTTCTTTGTTCAAGATTATCTCCAATAACATCCATCTGCTTTTCAGCTTCCTGAAATCTCATAAAAAATGTTGCTCTATTAATTTTTGTTTTTAACATTTTCTGTGGAATTGCTCATTTTATTTTGTTTGTTTCACCCGTTGAATTTTGGGAAGGAGATGAAACAAATGCATCACCTACTTTACCATCTTATCAGAAACTGTCCTCACTGATAATGTCAGTATAGAAAAGAGTTTAATACAATAAAAAAATCAATGACTATTTAACACAGTATAGTTGTATTCAATTCTCTAATCTTTTTCTTGGAAATTTTATAAGTTTCTAAGCAAATGTCTTTTTAGTTTGTATATCTTTCCCTTTAAAAGAACCATGAAACGTTTCAAACATTCCCAAAGAATAGGAAATAATATTACCAACGTTTGTGTGTCAACCAATGAATTTAAATAAAAGCCTTTTAAATATAGTTGAGACCTACTCTGAGGCCTCCCCCAGCACATTCCCTCTCTCCTTTGCAGACATAACCACAACTATGAGTTTGGTGTTTATTTCTATGCATGTCTGTTTCTATTTCCTGTATATATTCCCAAACCATCCCATATATATCCCTAAACAATGAAGTAATTATTTTGCATGCTTTTAAGTCTTCTGTAAATGGTTTTATCAAACAGTACATATCTTCTGTAAGTTACTTTTATTATGCTTTGAGATTTATATGTGTTGATACGTATAGCTCCAGTTCACTAATTTTCATTGTTATACAGTATCCCACTGTATGATTATGATTAAATATTTATTCTTCTGCTTTTGGATAATATTTCTAATTTCTATTGTTTTTTTTCCCATTTATTTTTATTAGTTGGAGGCTAATTACTTTACAATATTGTAGTGGTTTTTGTCATACATTGACATGAATCAGCCATGGATTTACATGTATTCCCCATCCCGATCCCCCCTCCCACTTCCCTCTCCACCCGATCCCTCTGGGTCTTCCCAGTGCACCAGGCCTGAGCACTTGTCTCATGCATCCAACCTAGGCTGGTGATCTGTTTCACCCTAGATAATATACATGTTTCGATGCTGTTCTCTAGAAACATCCCACCCTCGCCTTCTCCCACAGAGTCCAATTTCTATTGTTAAAAATAATATTTTTGTATGTATCTTTTTGTGTATAATTATAACAATTTCCCTTGGACAGTGGCTTTCAGACATTTTTAGCCATAATCTATGTTAATAAATAAAATTTACATTGTGCATGCATGCTCAGTCGTATCTGACTCTTTGTGACCCCATGGACTGTAGCCCACCAGGCTCCTCCCTCCATGGGATTCTCCAGGCAAGAATACTGGAGTGGGTTGCCATTGCCTTCTCCAGGGGATCTTCCCGACCCAGTGATCAAACCCATGTCTCCTGCGTCTCCTACGCTGCAAGAGAATTCTTTACCACTGAGACACCTGTGAAGTACCTGAATTGATTTCTTGACTGATGAAAAACTGGTTGTAATCTGCCTTTGAAAAATAATGCTAAATGGTGACTTGGGAGAAGCACTGCTTGGTGCCAGGACTATGCACGTCATTTCACTCTATTAGTTTTTGCCACATTTTCCCCAAAGTGGTTGTACAAAATTACATTTCCATCAGCATTCCCTGAGAGTTTCTTTAACTTCACACTTTATTGACATTTGATGTTGTCAGATGTTGACCTTCTAATTTTTGCCAGTCTTCTAACTATGAAATTGTATTATTTTGAGATTTGAGATTTTGAATTTTTTTTTGAATAATTTTTTTTCAAATTATTATTTGAGATTTGAATTTGAATTTCTAGTGGGATTAAATACCTATCATCTTTTTTCCATTTTTGATATTGATATTGCTTGTTCGGCAGATAGCCTTATCCTTTGCCCACTGTTATAACATCTTTTTCTTTTTCCTGTTGATCAGTAGTATTTCTTTTGTTTCTGCTATCTTTGAGAAACAGAAGTAAAAATCAATAGTTTCCTTTATTGTTTCTTCTTTTTGTTTGAAAATTCTTTTTTATAGGCTGAGGACATAAAGATATTTTTCTATGTTGTCTGACAAGAGTTTTAAAGTTGTTCTTCACATGGAGGTGTTTCATCTATTTGGCATTGATTTTTGCTTGTGATGTGCCATTGAAATCCAATTTCATTTTTTTTTTCTCATATGGATTACCAGTTGTCCCAGCACATTTTCTTGAAAAGTAAATTCTTTTTGTCCTTCCCTCTCACCTTGGCAGTATCTTCTTTTAGCAAATTAAATATCCACATATGCGTAGGTCTGTGACTGGCCTCTCTGGTCTGTTTATTTGGTCTCTGTACATGTTTCAGTATAATGGTATAACTGTCTTAATAACTGTAACTTTCTATTAGTATTATGTTCTAAGAGCTGGTAGAATGAGGTCCCCAATCTTCCTTTCCTTTTCCTTCTTTTCTCAGCCTTCCTTCCTTTATTTTTGGTTTTAATTTTTGGCTACACTCTGCAGCCTATGGGACCTTAGTTCCCCACTGAGGGATCGAACCTGCACCCTCTGCATTGAAAAGTACAGTCTTAACCACTGGACCACCAGGGAAATCTCTAGCCTGTCTTCTTTTAAAATTTCTTTCTTGGTCTTTTCTTTTTCTGTATACATTCTAAAAATAGCATGTCAAGTTTCATGAATAACTTTCCTGGTTTGATTTTTTTACTACTCTTAGATTGATCATGTGGATTCTTCTTTAATCTTAATTTTGAAAATTATATTACAAGATTTTTGTGATGAAAAGTCATTCTAGCCCTTTGGGTTGTTATGTGTATTATCATATCATATCATATACTTTTCTTTTTTGTTTGCTAATATTTGTTTCATAATATTCACATTTATGATAAATGACTTTGACTTATAATTTCTTTTTATTCTTTTCTGCTATCATACTATCTTTATAAAATAAATTGGAGAGTGCTTCTTATTTTAATATTCTGTGATCCTTTATTTTGATTTCCTATTTAGTATAAGGCTTCCCAGGTGGCATTAGTGGTAAAGAAACTGCCTGCCAATTCAGGAAACATAAAAGACATGGGTTTGATCCCTGGGTCAGGAAGTTCTCCTGGAGAAGGAAATGGCAACCCTCTTCAGTATTCTTGCCTGGAGAATCCCATGGACAGAGGAACCTGGCAGGCCACAGTTCATAGGGTCGCACAGATTTTTTAGTATAAACCTCATCTTATTTGAGATAAAGATGATCTGTTCTTTGATTATTTTGGTAGAATTTATCTTGTAAAATGGATAGTTTTAAACTATTGACTGTATAATAGTGGACATCAGTTTTGATTTGTTTTAGTTTCCTTTCATCTAAATTCTTTTTTTATTTTATTTTTTGGTTGCTCTATTTATAGCCATGTTCCCTTGTCACTTCTAGTAATGCTTATTTATACTTTTTTTTTCTTGATCAGTATTGCCTGAGGCTTGCCTATCTTACTAGTAATTTCAAAGAATCAGTTTTTTTCTTCATAGAACCTCTCTTACAGCTTTTTAAAAAATACTATTTTATTGTTGTTATATTTCTTATTTCTCTATTTAAAAATTTTTCTGTCTAAAGTATTATGTTAAATACTCGAAACATTGGTTTTCAGTCTTTTTTATTTTCTGATATAAGCACATAAGACATAAATTTCCCTCTACGTCAAACAAATTTTGAAATTTAATATTTTTATTATTATTTAGTTTTAAATGTTTTCTAAGTTCCATTGTTTCTTTTTTGATCCAAGTGTATATTTAAAAGTGTGTTTAAACTTTTTGATACGTATGGATTTATTACTCATTTTTTGTCATTCTTTTCCAATTTAATTGCATTGTGGCTAGTGAATGTTGATTATATATAATTGGTTTATTGAGGTTTTCTTTATTGCCTAATGTGCAGTTAATATTTATAGTCAATACTTACTCTCAATATATTTGTCTAGTTTGTGGTCAGTATTTAAAGCTATGTTTCTAGTCACTTACAAATTTAAAGTTGATGTATTTTCCCAGATTGTTGATTTAGTTGGATGTATTTCCTAGATTGTTTCCTAAATTGTTTCTTTTATTATTATATATTGACTATCTTTATTGTTAACTCCTTCATTTTCTAAGTATTTTGTGAGCATGGGCTATATGCCAAGCTCTGTTCTAAGTATGTATTATATATCAGAAAACTAATAATACTTCTTGCCTTAACATTTATTTAGTATAATGTTAATATCAGCTTTCTTTTGGTTATTTTTTTCCTGGTATGTGTTTTTGAGATTTTTTTCAGTGAATCATATTAAACATTCTTTAGCTTTCAATCTTTTTCTTGTAAGGAATACACAATTCCTTTTTAAGTTTACAATCTGAGAATCTGTCTTCTGATCAGACGTTTGTCTGTTATACTAATTGTGATTTACATACATTTCCATTCATCAATTTGATGTTATTTCAAGCTTTCTATTTTTTTTCTTGTGTCTGATTTCCAGTTGATGGAGCTTTCTCTGTTCTTCTTCACATTAATGGTTACTATTGCATTTTAAAATACACAGTTGACTTAAATTATAGTCTAGTACACGTCCTTACCTTATTCTCAAAAAAGGACCTTAGAATCATTTAATCCAGTAAACCCCTCTCCTTTTGCATGCTTTTCTTGCCTAGTATTTCCTTTTTTTAAACCATCCAATTTAGATACTTTAATTGCTGTGTTTTCAGTCAGTGTTTATTTGGATTCACCCACATACTTGTTTGGCTTCGCCACTCCTCCCCAAGAATATAACTTAGATAAAGTTCCTTTAAGATGGCTCTGGTGGTAATAAGCTTTCTCAGTTTTTGTTTGTCAAGTAACTTGTTTATTTTGCTTTTACTCATGACTGACTTTTGGATTTGGTTGACAGTTGTTTTTCTCCTAGATGTTTTGAAGCGCATATACCCTTGTCTTCAGTTTTCTATTATTGTAATTAAACTGTCATCTATCACTGTTTTTTTACTTCCTCTGTTTGTTTTAAGATTATAAGATTTCTTTTTGAAGTCTTTCAGACTCACTATGATCTATATAGATATGGAACTACTATATTTGACCAATTTGAGGCATGTATTTTTCTATATTTCAACAAATCTGAAATGTGAATATATCTTACAATCTACATCAGGTCAGTTCACTTCAGTAGCTCAGTCGTGTCTGACTCTGTGACCCCATGGACTACAGCACGCCAGGCCTCCCTGTCTGTCACCAACTCCCGGAGTTTACTCAAACTCATGTCCATTGAGTTGGTGATGCCATCCAACCATCTCATCCTCTGTTGTCCCCTTCTTCTCCTGCCTTCAGTATTTCCCAGCATCAGGGTCTTTTCCATTGAGTCAGCTCTTCACATCAGGTGGCCAAAGTATTGGAGTTTCTGCTTCAGCATCAGTCCTTCCAATGAATATTCCAGACTGATTTCCTTTAGGATGGACTGGTTGGATCTTCATGCAGTCCAAGGGACTCTCAAGAGTCTTCTCCAACACCACAGTTCAAAAGCATTAATTCTTCTGTGCTCAACTTTCGTTATAGTCCAACTCTGACATCCATATATGACCACTGGAAAAGCCATAGCTTTGACTAGACAGAACTTTGTTGGCAAAGTAATGTTTCTGCTTTTTAATATGCTGTCTAGGTTGGTCATAACTTTTCTTCCAAAGAGCAAGCGTCTTTTAATTTCGTGGGTGCAGTCACCATCTGCAGTGATTTTGGAGCTCCCCAAAATAAAGTATGTCACTGTTTCCACTGTTTTCCCACCTATTTGCCTTGAAGTGATGGGACCAGATGCCATGATCTTAGTTTTCTGAATGTTGAACTTTAAGCCAACTTTTTCACTCTCCTCTTTCACTTTCATCAAGAGGCTCTTTAGTTCTTCTTCACTTTCTGCCATAAGGGTGGTGTCATCTGCATATCTGAGGTTATTGATATTTCTCCCAGCAATCTTGATTCCAGCTTGTGCTTCATCCAGCCCAGCGTTTCTCATGATGTACTCTGCAAATAAGTTAAATAAGCAGGGTGTCAATATACACAACCTTGACGTACTCCTTTCTCAGTTTGGAACCAGTCTGTTGTTCCATGTCCAGTTTGAACTATTGCTTCTTGACCTGCATACAGATTTCTCAGGATGCAGATCAGGTCGTCTGGTATTCCCTTCTCTTTAAGAATTTCCCACAGTTTATTGTGATCCACACAGTCAAAGGCTTTGGCGTAGTCAATAAAGCAGAAGTAAATGTTTTTCTGGAACTCTCTTGCTTTTTTGATGATCCAGTGGATGTTGGCAATTTGATCTCTGGTTCCTCTGCCTTTTCTAAATCCAGCTTTTTTCACTCTTCTCTTTCACCTTCATCAAGAGGCTCTTTAATTCCTCTTTGCTTTCTGTCATAAGGGTGGTGTCATCTGCATATCTGAGGTTATTGATATTTCTCTTGGCAGTCTTGATTCCAGCTTGTGCTTTGTCCGGCCTGGCATCTTGCATGATGGACTGTGCGTATAAGTTAAATAAGCAGGGTGACAATACACAGTGTTGATATACTCCTTTCCCAATTTGTAACCAGTCCATTATTCCATGTTCAGTTCTAACTGTGCTTCTTGACCTGCATACAGGTTTCTCAGGAGGCAGATCAGGTGGTCTGGTATTCCCATCTCTTGAAGAATTTTCTGCAGTTTGTTGTGATCCACACAGTCAAAGGCTTGAGCATAGTCAATGAAGCAGAAGTAGATGTTTTTCTAAATTTTCTTACTTTTTTATGATCCAACAAATGTTGGCAATTTGATCTCTGGTTCCTCCGCCTTTTCTAAATCCAACTTGAACATCTGGAAGTTCTTGGTTCACGTACTGTTGAAGCCTATCTTCGAGAATATTGAGCATTATTTTGCTAGTGTGTTAAATGAGTGCAATTGTGTTGTAGTTTGAACATTCTTTGGCATTGCCTTTCTTTGGGATTGGAATGAAAACTGACATTTTTCAGTCCTGTGGCCACTGCTGAATTTTCCAAATTTGCTTGCTTATTGAGTGCAGTAGTTTCACAGCATCGTCTTTTAGGATTTGAAATAGCTCAATTGGAATTCCGTCACCTCCACTAGCTTTGAGGAGGCTGCCATTAGCTCCACTATAGAGCTACCAAGCAGGAGACCCACAAACTCGAGAACAATTATACCAAAGAAGTTCTCACAGTGTTGCAAAAATTCTAGGGTCTACAACAGATTTCCCAACCTGGGGATCTGGCCAAAGGACTGGGAACTCCCAAGGAATTTGACCTTGATAACTGTTTATATTATTATCATTTCAGTTGTTGGTATTACATGTGTGGAGTTTAATTACTCTTCAAAATGTATTTTAAAATTTTATAGCATAATTTGGAATTGAAATCAAACATTATTCAAAAAGACATGGAAATAGAATAGCAAAAACGTATTTAATATTAATGAAATATGCTTTTCGCTGGAGGAATGACTGTAATTCCACACGGTCTTGCTAATTAATGGTCAAATACTTTAAAAGGAAGATAACTGAGTTTGACAAAACTGTGTTACATTCTCACTGTAGTTTTACTTGCAGTTACTCAGTGACTAATTGATACCTCATGGACAATGGGTACCTATTGGCTATGCTGGTATATCTTTTTGTGAAGTATCAGTTCACGTCTTTTGCCCATTAAAAAAAATATATTATCTTTTTATCAGTGAGTATGGTAGACCTTCATTCTAGATTCAGCCCTTTATTTTGTTTATATATTAAATGCATTTTCTGCATGGCTTCCTTTTTTGCTTTCTTAACAATATATATTTTTTAACAATATTTTCAACCTGTAGAAACGTTAAGTCTTAGTGACATACGTTTATCAGTTTGTTTTCTTTTTATCATTAGTGTCTTTTTTGTCTTGTCTAGGAAGTCTTTGCTTATCCAGATATCATAAATATGTTCTCTTCTGTTATCTTCTAGAAGGCTTATACTTTTACCTTTCATTTTAGGTGTGTGATCCACCTTTAATTAAGTTTTGTGTATGGTGTGAGATGGCAGCCCACTTAGGTATTCTTGCTTGGGAAATCCCATGGACAGAGCAGCCTGGTGGATTATAGTCCATGGAGTCACAGAGAGTCGGATGCAACTGAGTGACTACACACACACACGCACACACACACACACACACACACGGTGTGAGATGTAGGGGTCAGGATTCATTTTTCCCAAATTGCAACTGAGTGACTACACACACACACACACACACACACACACACACAGTGTGAGATGTACGGGTCAGGATTCATTTTTCTCAAATAGGAATGTCTGTTTTCTCCATCACCATTATTCAAATGGCCTCGTTTTCCACCATTTAATTAAATTGGTTTGTTTTTCAAAATTGAGTTATAGTCCAATGAGTCTTTCTCTGAACCTTCTATTCTGTTCCATCTGTTTGTCTACTATTATGCCAAGACTATACTGTCTAACTGTTCTAGCTTTATAATACATGGAGATATTTGGGGAGATCATTAATTTAACAAATTTATTTTGCCTAATTTTTATGTGTAAAGAAATGATATTTGATTTTAAAAAATATGGTTGAGTAAATTAAAAGAACTCTTTCGGTGATAATGAAATAAAAATACAAAGTGATATTTTATTGGTTAATCATAAGTTTATTTTCACCAGGTGTTACATAAAATAATCATCAGATATCTTAGATTTGATTAAATATGATAATTTTTATTAACATACCCAATATATATGTTTTATGAATCTGTGGATTCATTTCTTTGACTGATTATGGGAATAGGAATATTCTGAGGCTTTGTATCTCAAATATTGATTTCTTCCACTTTCTGCTTCTTCAACACCTTCTAAACATGGTATGGACCTTCTTGTTCTATTCTTTGTTTCTTAAAATTTCCATCATTCTTACTTTTCTCTGCTACATTTGTGCATGATTTTTATTTCTTTAATGTTTCTTCCAGTTCACTGACTTTCTCTTTAGTTTTGTCTAATCTGATTTTCAGTCCATCCACTGAATTTTTAATAATGACAATAACTTTTTATTTCTAGAAGTTCTGCATGGATTTTTAAAAAATAAATGCCCAAATATCTTTGTAACATATTTTTTCTCATGTTTTGATTCATTTTATCTAATAATTTTAAACATAGATATTCCATAGTCTTTATCAAGTTATTATATTTTCTTAGTTTTTTGGTAATTCTACATTTATTGCCTAAGATTTATGCTTACTCTTGCTCATAGTAATTTTTTTCATTAATCATCTGGAATTGTCAAAACGCTATAAGGGCTTCCCAGGTAATGCTAGTGGTAAAGAACCACCTGCCAATACAGTAGATGCAAGAGACACTGGTTTGATCCCTGGGTTCAAATGATTCCCATGGGATCTCCTGGATCCCATGGCAACCCACTCCAGTATTGTTGCCTGGAAAATTCCATGGACTGAGGAGCCTAGCAGTCTACAGTCCACGAGGCTGCAAAGAGTACGGCACAACTAAGCAACTGAGCGTGCACGTGCATGCACACACACACTCAGACACGTGCGTGCTGTAAAGTCTGATTTGAGTTTATGTCTTTCTAGTGAGTTTTGCCTGTAGTGGTAAGGGTTAGAATGGCAGGCACCATTTTTTATGAGGAGTCTTGGGTTTCCCTGGTACCTCAAATGGTAAAGAATCTGCCTGAAGTGCAAGAGAGCTGGATTCGATCCCTTGTCTGGAAGCTCTCCAGAGAAGGTAATGGCTACCCATTCCTGTATTCTTGCCTGGAGAATTCCATGGACAGAGGACCCTGGTGATCTACAGTCCTTGGAGTCACAAAAAATCAGACACGACTGAGCGACTAACACTTTCTTTTTTGTTAGATTATGCCTGTGATGTAAATTTGAACTAGAAATTCAAGTGTGGAAAGTCCTGTGATTGTGCAATTGAGGCTTTTTCTATTTCTCTTCATAGTGGTTATATCTAGCTCTCTTAGATTATAAAGACTAATCATTATTATCTATGTAGTCAGAGTGTTATTTCCTACTTATTAGTCTGGTTTTTAGTTCCTTTTATTTTCAGGGGATTCCAACAGTGTACAGAAATAAATTAGACTGAAAGAGCAGCTTGCAGCTAGATTGACTGATAGTTGCCAGATGATAGGTAGTAAATAAATGTAAAAAGTAGATATGGATATTACTGCCTTCAGATAATAGAGGCAGGTAACAGACTTTTTTCGTGGTATATAAAAATATGATTTGAGTTGTAGATATGATGGCTTACACATATTATTCCTCATATAATATGTGTCTGTATTACAGTGATGGCTATAGTAAGTAATTTTAGAATTTATAAACCTTCTTATAACAAGGAATACTTTTTTCTTTGTTTTTTTTCAAGCTTATTGAGTGCTTTGTTTTTAGTTCTTAAAATGAAGATAATTACCCCTACATATTTTAACACTGACTTTTTTGTGTAACAGAATAGGTAACAAAATGAGAGCTGTTGTGATTTTATTACAGTCATTTTGTTCTCCTTGCTGTATGCCAAAGCCTCTGTCTCTTCACCCTTCTTCCTTATTCCCCTGCAGGAGGCTCCTCTAAAAATAGCTCCAGTAATAGATGTTCTACATGGGGTCAAATTGCTGAGTCATTTAGTTCTTTGGTGAAGTTTAGGAATATGGAAAACAGTGTCTGAACTGGGTAGGACAAACATGCTTCTAAATTGGCAGGTCATTATTCTTTTGAAAAATAAAGAATATTCTTCTCAATAACCATATAGTAAATAATTTTTAAAGTCTATTTTTAATTTTAAAAGTTCTGTAAAATGGTTTTGTGTCTGAACTTCAAAACATATTTTGAGTGTGATTCCCAGAAGTGTGTTTTGTTAAATACAATAAATTTGATAATAAGAGGTTAACAGATGAACTGTAAATATTCCCCTATATGTAAATATTTCATCTTCTTTTTCTTATCTTAGGTATGTTATTGCCTCTTTGGAATAGTTTCACTGCCTGTGAAATAGTTACCTCCAGAAAAGAATTTCTGGGAGGATTTGACACTTGACAGTGAAATAAATGTGCTGACTTTTTCTCAATGTTATAAGGATTTAGCTTTCTTAAATTATCCATAACCCCTTATTTTTGCTTTCCTCATTATTCCAAAATACTTATATGTAGATTGTTGAGTGCTGGCTTCTTCAGAGTAACATCAGAACAATCTGCTGATAAAGAAAAGTTGAGATTATTACTTCCTGACAGGAAGAGCACATTTTCTTGACACAGTCTTAGTCATATTTTAAGGACCAAGTCACGATATTTATTTCTGAGATTTCTTGGGGGTCTTGTTTAAGGTGAGTCTTTCAGTGCACTGGCTTCAGATTGATGAATTTATGACATAATAGGTTACCCCCTGGTGGCTCAGATGGTAAAGAATCTGCATGCAGTGCAGGAGACCCAGGTTCATCCCCTAGATCGGGAAGATCCCCTGGGGAAGGAAATGGTAACCCACTCTAGTATTCCTGCCTAGAAGATTCTGTGGACAGAGAAGCCTGGTGGGCTGTAGTCCATAGCGTTGCAAGGAATCAGACACAACTGAACAACTAACAGATTTCAGATTTTCAGGTTAGGATTGTCTGGCAGAACAAGATGAGCTTTTCAAAGTGAATATTGGACCATGATACTAAACTTTTGTTTTCTCTGGCATTAATAACTGTCTCACTTCTCCTGTTAACTGAAGGTCCAAACTCCCTAACAGAACTCTAAAATTCTTCTCTATATGGGCAAAGATCTCAAGTAATCTATCTGTTTCATTTTCTCTCTCCAAAGATACCCCTTCTAGCTCTTTGTCCTCTGTCTCTAATGTAGATTGGTTGCCCGTAGGCCTGCTATGGAGATGACATCCTTGAGTTTCTCTTGCCTCTCTCCAATAGTGAGTCGACTTCCTGAATCTTATGTATCTACATCTTTGGTTCATTCTCATATTAGAGCAACCATCTCCTGGTAACTTTCAGCAGTCTTTTTTTTTCCTTCTGTAAATAATTCATGCATAGATAATTGATATGATAAATAGAATGTTTTCTTTTTGTCTATTGTAATGCTAGAAATTCATTACAGGGTATATCTTAGAATTGCTAGAAAAATTAGTTATAATTTTCTTATAGGAATGAAGTTTGGAACAACAACAATGATTGTGGGTAATTATTTTGCTTTTTAAAGTTCTGGAAAGGCTATCTCCTAAAATGATTTTGGGATATATGTTGTTGAATTCTGATTTTTATAATTTTTCAACTTGTGAATACTTTTTATACCTCTATCAGATGAGAGTTAATACTTTTGAAAATTTGATAAAAACTTCTGGTAAAATTTTACTTCTAAATGAAAATAAATATAAAACATTATAATCAAATAAACTTAAAAAACCCTTTTCTCACAATTTATTGCCTGATATAATTTGAGTTTATATTTTAATAGTAAAAAAACTGTCTTGAAATGTGTGTCTGTGTGTCTGTAGTCTTTGATGGTGGTAGGCTGGGGCCCCAAAAGAAGACTGTTTCTTTAAAAATTGATGGCACTAGTTTATTTCCCTTCCAAAAACCAACTGCAACTAAATATAGCAAACAATCTCCAATTTTTATTGTCTTCATAATAAAACAAAATATGAAGCTCAGAACTGGATCACTTGCCCTTTCTCTTTTTATCTCCTCCCAGTTCAAAATGCTTGCATCTCATAATAGCCAGCATTCTCTTAAACCTGCAGTTAGGCTTAACGCATTCAAGCCACAGGACAATCTTGGTGTAGTTTTAGTCTTTTTTCTGGAAAATTGGTTTAGCGTGCCCACCATAGCCACTCCACTTCCTGTCGTAACGCCTCTTTCCTTGGGCACGCAGAGAATCCTTGTCCTTTTTGTACTGTTACTTTGTGGTATTCGTGCTTGCCTACTTCTTAGAGAAGCCCAGTGGGTTTTAGGAACATTCTCCATGTCTGTGAGAGTGATCGCACAGAAAAAAGCAAATGTCCTGTTTTGGTTTTTTTTAAGATGCCTTGATTCAAAGGAGATTCAGGCTACTGCTTCTCAGTTTTCTCCCAGTTAGATGTCAGCAAACAATGCTTATGCCCAGAAATATCTCACTTAGATTCCAGGAAGAATTTAAGAGAAGAGATTCCTCAGACAGGCTTTCAATCTGACTGTAACTCTAAACTTCCAGAGACCAGATAGGAAGCAAGCTATCCTTTCCTTTTGGAAATTACAGCCCTGGAACAAGAAGAGGTAATCCATCACTCCTCCCCTCCCCCTCCACCCTCATTTCTGGGAATATCAGAGAGCGGTAATTGGTAGAGATGGTTCAAGAAGTTTGCTAACATTGAGAGTGTATACCCAGTGAGGGGAACTTGGTTGTCTTACTGTTTTCTGAAGACTTATTCTTTTACCATGGTGGAAAATCTCTAGTAATCACTCACTCACATCTGTGGACAGGCTTTTCAGTGGTGGGCCTGAGAATGGTAATGCCAAGTGAATGGTATACATAGCCAGGGTGTTGATCAATGGTAGTTGTATTTCTTTTACATGGATTAGGGTTTAAGGGATTGAGAGAAAAATAAGAAACTATGTGGGAAAATGTCTTAAGCCAGATTCGTTTCTCTTATGTCCTCTAAAAAATCAATGAGACGTGGCTCTGCCACAGTTCTATCACTTTTATATTTTCTTTGTATAACAAGTTTTTAAAAATAAACAAATGACTTTTTGGAAAAGCTGAACTTGTCTGTAATTTTGATGCATTGCCTACATTTTTATTCGGTCTTGAAATGGTAGTTTTAAAAGGGAAGAAGGAAAGTGGGGGAGGAAGAAAGATGATGACTTATGGAAAGAGTAAGACAAGTTTTGATTGGGTTTAAATATTGGCCACAATTTATGTAAAGTGTACATTTTTATATTAGCATCATTCAATTGGATATAACTGGAAATTATTGTAAATAATAAAAGTGAAAAATATTTAATATTAGAAGTACCAGTGTGTGTAGTATTGGAAAGAGCAGAGCACTGAAGCCAGGATAACTGGAATATTGTCCTATTTTGACTTCTGTGTGTATGACAGTATGTATCCTGGTCACCTTTCCACCCCTCTCCCACGCTGCGCCTGCCACAACCTCAACTGTTTTACTTTTTCTCATGTGAATAATGAGATTATGGAGTAGGTAATTACTAAGCTTCCTCTTAAGATCTGGTATTCCAGAATATGTCAGGCTTTTCAGAAGGTTTGTGTCTTTTAATAAAATTGGTAAAAAATCATTTGGGCCAAAACATTTCAATATTTGCTGATGGTAGCTATATTTAAACAGCAGTGTTTTGCCCAGGAGTGCTGCACCCAAACAGAACAGCATAGATTTCCAATTGTAAGAACCTTGGATTCTTGCTTAGATTGGAAATTGCCCTTCCAGTACCCTTCATTGACAGTCATAATGATCTACTTTTAGCATTATGGGGGCATTGTCAGTGTATTGATTCATTTGCAACTGAGTGGTGTATTTCTGTGGGTTTGAGAATAGTGAGGTGAATGGCTTTGAAATTCTCAATACTGTTTGGAAAGCTGATTGCATAAATTTGAAATGTAAAGTGTTTGAACAGATTCTTTTCCAAGTGATTTTTAACAAATGTTTGATCATACTGTGTTTGTGCTACAGTTGAAAGGCTGAAGTAGCATTTTGGCTCCTTTCCCAAAAGCATGCTTGAAGAGGCTAGCGCCAGCAGCAGTATCTCCCTCTGTTCTCCTCACTGCTTTTTACCTTGCGAGTGGTGCAGCTCGTTCTGCGGATGTACCAAAACCCTCCCATTTAATCTGCAGTGGAGAAGAATGGAGCTCAATGCCCAGCAGCATTCAGGGTTCTAGCAAGGTTGCAGTAACTAGCAATGACTATGTGTTTCAACAGCTGAACAAGAAGACATTTTATAATATTTTTTTTTCCTTTCAGCTGATAGATTTTTTGCTTTCTGTTTCCTTCTAGAGAGATGTGGATAATTTGCCCTGCCTCCAACGTCTGTTTCTCAGCTTCAACAATATATCTACGTAAGTGGAAACTCCCAACTTGTCATTTATTAATAATTTGATTGTATGGGTTCTAATGCTTTAAATTAAGATTGTAAATACTTTGGAGTATTTCTATTGACATGTGAGATTTTCAACTGGAAAATGATAGGGCCATCTGTGACAAAGTTCTTTGTGGAAGAACAAAGCTCTTGTGTTTATTAGTGCTTCTGATGCTAAAATGATGACTGGTATAGTGTGTGCTCTTTATAATTATAGTTTAGAGTTGCTCCTGTGTCAAACACGTATGTGGAAATGTCAACATATATTCTGCTGTCCTTTGTTTGACACTTACTGCACTAATCAGTTGAATTAGAATTTCTTTCATAAATTATCATCTACAATCTGTGTAGCTACTGAGCAATTTTGATATAGCAGGTTATACTTGTCACTAAGCCACTTGCTAATTAGGCCATAACTTCTAACTTGGTATCCCTACTTGGAGAACGAATGCAGCTAAACACTGTACATTAGAATATATAAATGTATAAATGTTGTTTTGTAAAGATTTGAAACACATCATCCTTTTTGTGGTGATGATGTCTCATGCAGTGTCAATGTGGAAGATTTCAGAACTGAAGCTGAGACAGGAAGTCTCACTTTTCAATGCAGAATGAGTAGCCACCCTTCCCTATCTCTCTCCTTCTTCTCTTCTCCCTTGTCCCTCAGTTCTTTAGTTTCACTTCAAGACTGTTCTCTGAATGTACTTTTATAGAAGGATAATAACTAAGTATAAAAGAATTGAGAACATATCTCTTCCTGAGTTCTAGGTCTATGCTTCTGATTATTAAAAACCAGTTGAGTTTTTGCACATTTTCTGTTTCTACCTTTTTCCTATGTTAGCCCCCATCCCTGTACTATACCTCTAAAAGGTAGAGGTTAAGTCTAGATGGTGAATTTTGCATATAGGCATTATTTCAAAGAAAACACCCTTAATCATTTTCTTTTTTTTTCCTTTGTGTGGAAATGCAAAGTTTTCTGAAATACTTTTAATGTTCTCTTCAGTTTATGTTGAATCCTGTTCCAGCTGCCTTCCCATCTTGTTGAAAGAGCAGGGTTTATTTTCAATGGCAATGGAAGGAGCACTCAATTTTCTTTAAGGAGTTTCTACCTAAAGACCATTAACAACTGTTTTGAGAAGATAGTGTCTCATTTTTAAAATACGTTGTTTCTCATGTCTCACAATATTAGCTGTTGAAGTTGTGGCAAACCCTTAGATTCCCCCAACCCATGGTGGAACTTACTACTTTCGCTCTTGTCTTGTTTATGGGGAGTAATTTAAAAAGAGATATAAATTTGGGTGTATGGGGGTTATGACGTGCCTACTTCCTCAGGATACCTCAACTTCTAAACTCCCTAGCTCTGTAGGGAGTTGATCTTAAATGTCTGTATTTAGGGAATTTTCCTCCCAACCTGAAAAGGAGTTTTACCTACTCAATGAAATAAATATGCGATTAATGGGATTAATAATTATGACTTTCTATTAAAAGTGGGATTTATTGAGAAATTGAGATAGAAGGAAGGGTTTTTGTATTCTTACTGATTGCTTTTTTTGTGTTTCTGCAAAGGCTTAGTTCTTTACCTTTCTCTAATATTTCCAGATGACCTGCTTTTGAGGTCAAGTACATTTTCTATTTTCTACTTTATTCCTGTTGATGCATGTAATCCAGAAGATGCTATAGAGAATATATTGGATCTTGGGCAGGGGACAGGAGGAATTGGAAAGTGCAAGCCCTTTTCACATTTCCATGAGTTTTATTCAAGACACGAATAGTTCAGTTGACTGGATGGTAGATGATCTGTAGTGATAACTGTGGTGTCCTTTCATATCCTGCTATAGTCCTGGCATGACAGAGTTGCATAATTTTCAATTCAGTGGTCAAGGAGTAACATACAAGAAGAGTAGAAATAGCAGTATAAAGGTGAAAGTACCTTTCAGGACTGTCTCTGGATAACTTTCAAATATTATCCAGCAAATGAAATATCCAACAGAGTATCCATTTTGGGGAGACAAAAATGTATTGACTGTTAATGTAGTAAGGTTTCCTAGATTTTGACCAAGTTGTTGGATTCTTAGGAACCCATTTGTATAAACTATTACCTGGTGGAAATTCAGAAAGTTCCAGAATGTGATAGCACCCTGCTGAATTCAGAGAGCTCCAACTTGGGGTAAATAGGTACCTGTATTTAATGATGGGTTGACCATGGCCTTGGTAGACAGGACCATTTTTGTGTGTTTTCCTGTAGATATTAGAACATGCATTTAGTTCTTCTAGTAAGCATACAAGATATATTAAGAGAATGAATGACATATCCATGTCTATGTATCTGAATAGAAGTGATGCCTCCAGTTAAAATATCCCTCAGAGCATGAGGAAGACAGAAATGCAAATAGGTAATTATAATACAGTTAGTTAAACTTAGTTGTGGTCATATGCAGATATACTAGGAAATGTAAATCAGTGTAGAGAAGGGAAGTTAAGGAAAACTTCCTAGAGGGAGATGGTCCCTGGACTGAGCTCTAAGTGGAGGAGACCTCAGTAAAGTGAATAGTCCTTGGACATTCCAGGTAAGGGTACAACCTAGGTGAAGTAGATGTAGAAGGCTCAGAGTAGACTCACTAGGCCCACCCTCTGGGAACTTGCAGTGAGATGCTTGCTCTCCTCTCCTCCTAACTAGCTCCAGGTCTTCTTCCAACCCACAGAATGCTGGAGGGACCTGCCAAAGTACACTTTGTAATGATCACCTTGAAGGAAATATTCTGTGGCTAATCAAGAGAATCAGTTATATCTAGTTCATTCTTCAGCTGTGTTCATTCCATTATTCAGCTCTTCCGAGGTGCTATTGTCTGCTTGATTTGTTTTCTTTTTCTTGGCTCTCATGATCTTAATTTCCAAGTAGTCTGCATTTTTTGTAATGGCTTATTCTTTAAAAAAAATTATTTATTTATTTGACTGCATTAGGTCTTAGTTGTGGCACGTGGGATCTTTGTTGCCACATGCAGAATCTTTTTAGTTGCAGCATGTGGGATCTACTTCCCTCATCAGGGATCAAACTTTGGTCCCCTGCACTGGCAACACAGAGTCTTAGCCATTGGACCACCAGGGAAGTCCCTCTAATGGCTTATTCTTGTTTGATGAATGAGATAAAGTTTTTTTTTTTTTAATTTCTAGAATTTATTTTTCTCCATTACCTATACTTGTTCTTTAAATTAAACAAAAATACTTCCATTCATCCATTCATTTGTTCTATGATTTTTTGTTCTTGTTTATATATGAGGATCTACATGAATTTGTTTCCTTAACATAATTTAGAAATATTGCTGTGAATGCAAGTTATAAGGTCTCTGTCTGTGGAGGATATAGGAGGGAGGAGGAAGGATATTCAACCAGTTGGACTTTCCTTTATGATGTTCACAAGAAACTTGCTTTATGGGAGTGGGAGCTCCTTTTACATCTTGGACCAGATGCATTTACCCAAAGCACAACCGTTCTTCTCTCACCGTTTTCAACCTGAGAACAATTCAGGAGTCAGCCTTTTTAAGGGTAGGAGGCTAGCAAATTGTTACCAAACCCTCCAGTAGTTACTGGACAGCTGACCCACATCTGCTGTCCACACTTTCTCCCTCTGATTCTGGGGAGTATTCTGAGGTTCTGCCGGTAACATTTACTTAACAGTGATACTCTTTATTTCAGGCTCTTTAGCAGTTTGGGGTTTTACTGATTCCATCTGCTTTATGTCTTCCAGAAATTCCTTAGTGTTCTGGTCGGCTTATGGAACTTTTTCTGGTTTTCTAGTATTGCTAAGGATATTTTCATACTTTTATATTCAGTCATTTCAGAGAGATTTTGAGAGGGTAGAGAGAGGTAAGATCACATACTCAAGTGGCCATTCTCATAGCTGTCCTTACTTTGAGTGATTTTCCCCCAAAAGGCTACCCATAAAAATATCCTTGGCAGCTTTAAAAACACATAGGCCTTAAGTTCACTGCTGGGAACCTGCTCCACTAAATCTGGTGTGGGGCCAAGGGTCTGTATTTTTTTAAGGCTTCTCAGAGAATTCTCATGTTCGGCTTAATGCTAGATCTGGGAACCATTGAGTTATGGCACCCCCAAATAAGAATATTGTTAACTAGCAGATTAGTATTTTATATAAAATTTCCCTTCACAAGAAAAGCTTTTAGACAAAAATATTTGTCAGGGATAAATATGTACTACCATCCAGAGGTAGTTTATGATCTTTAGGCAAAACCCAGGGTGTTTCATCTCCTTTCCACTGAGGCTGTGCAGAGGTCTGCTCTTCATTACAAGGTTAAGTTATAATTGATTCTTTCCTGTCTCTTTTTTTCATTCTCCAATGTAGAAAGTTTTAACAAGCTTTTTTCTTAAAAAAAAAAAAAAAAAAGACATTTATAATTTGAGTGCTTTCCTTGCCTAAAAGGGAATGGTTACTACTGCTCCCAGAAATAAGGAGACGTTAGTATCCCTGGGAAAAGAGTCAAATACTAGTCAAGGTCAAGTGTCAACTCAGGACTCTTAGTCTCATGTATTATTTTTTTAATTGTGGTAAAATACTCATAAAAGTACCATCGTAACCATTTTAAAGCACACAATGAAGTGGTGTTAATAAATACATTTACATCCTTGTGCAGTCAGTCTTCTGTCGCACAGAACTCTTTCCATCTGGCAAAACTGAAACATTATACCCGTTAAACAACAGTTCTCCCTCCCCTAGGCTCTGGCAACCACCATTCTACTTTTGGTCTCTGAATTTTTGACTACTCTGGTTATGTCATGTATGTGGAATCAGGCAATATTTGTCTTTTTGTGATTGGCTCATGTCACTTTGTACAATGTCCTCAAAGTTCATCCATGTTACTGCTGTTCAGTCTCTTAAGTCATGTCTGACTCTTTGTGATCCCATGGACTGCAGGACGCCAGACTTCCCTGTACTTTGCTATTTCCTAGAGTTTGTTCAAATTCATGTCCATTGAGTCGGTGATACCATCCAACCATTTCATCTTCTCTTTGTCCCATTCTCTTGCTGCCTTTGGTCTTTCCCAGATTCAGGGTCTTTTCCAGTGAGTCAGTTCTTTGCATCAGGTGGTCAAATTATTGAAGCTTCAGCTTCAGCATCAGTCCTTCCAATGAATATTTAGGTTTGATTTCCTTTTGGATTGACTTGTTTGATCTTCTTGCAGTCCAAGGGACTCTTGAGAGTCTTCTCCAGCACCACAATTTGAAAGCATCAATTCTTCAGTGCTTAGCCTTCTTTATGGTCCAACTTTCACATGCATACATGACTACTGGAAAAACCATAGCTTTGACTATGTGAACTTTTGTCTCCAAAGTGATATCTTTGCTTTTTAATATGCTATCTAGATATGTCATAACTTTCCTTCCAAGGAGCAAGCATCATTTAGTTTCATGGCTGCAGGTTCATCCATGTTGTAGCATGTGTAAAAATTTCCTTCCTTTTTAAGAATGTTTACTTGTAGGTTATTCTTTAGGTGGCCTGGAACTAACTAGGAGAGGCAGATGGCAGAATGAACCATGCCTACCTCTTCATCCACATTGTTTTCCCATAGAGCCCTATGAACTTGCCCTGTTCTACTGAACCTCCTTAAACATAATCATGCTCTCCCTTGCCCATTTATGCATTTACTATGGCTTCTGGCAATAATATTTTTTTCTACCTCTCTTTGTCTGAATAACACCTGAGGATCCTATAGATCTCAAGTTAAATAACAACAAGGGTTCTCAAAATTTAATATGCTTAAGGATCATCTGGAGAGCCTGCTAAAATGCAGTGTTTGGGGGATCCATCCTCTATGTATTCTAATTCAATAGTTTTACATGGGGCTTAGGAATTTGTATCTTTAGCAAGTTGTGCAGCTGACTTAAAAATACCACTGGTCTGTGTTTTTCAGACTTTGAGTCAAAACTCATACAAGGATCCTAGTCAATTTTAGTTCAAGACTGGAAAAATAAAAGCAGAATAGAAAATGTCGAGAGTTTCTCACACATTGTAAGGGTGAACACTGTCTCATGAGAAGTTTGCAGTTTTAATATATATGGGTGTATCTATGTATGCATTTGTATGTGTTTGTGTATGAATGTTATTTTGCTCTAGATATTTGGGAACTGTATTACAACGTAAATATATTTCTCACCGTGAATTGGGTTTAAAAAGTTTAGAAAACACTGTGGGGTCTCAATATTGGGAGCATGGAGTCTTAGCCACTGGACTACCAGGGAAGTCCCCGGATAATTCTTATTATAATCATAAAGTTTCATTTTCCTTTGTGTTAGGATAATTAATTCAATGTGTGTATGTGTGAGTTTTTCTAAAAGGAAGGATTCTTGACCTAAAGTTAAACTAAGACACTGTGATCGGCTGTTTGGCACACCTAGGCTCATACTGGGTTCACACATACATAGTTGAGAGGCTGATAGCTGTTCATGGCAGTAAATTAACATTTTAAGGTATTGATGTGTCAAAGGCCCTTTTGGGTTTTGCTAATGTGAAGGTTCTAGAAGTTGCAGACATTTTTGGTACATACTGCTAAGGGGGAATTTTGGTCTTAAAATTACTCATGATTGTATGTTATATTGGGTGATTGTTTCTAGGTTGAGAAGCACAATTATGGTAAATTGAGATCAATGTGTTTTATGATTTCTATTTTGTTTTGTTCTACAAATTCAAGGTATAAGTAGAGTAAATCCAAAATGCATTTAGAAATAAACTTAAAGTAAGTAACTTCCCCTGGTGCTATTCCTTATAACTTGTAGAAAATACTTACAAAAAGTGTTTGAAGTATTTGCAATAACAATGTCAAATACAGTGAACATAAACATTTAAAACAAAGGTAAGTGACTGTAACATTCCCTTCTTGTCTTCATCTTGTCTTGTTTTGTTTTAATTGAAGTACAGTTGATTTATAATGTTGTATTAGTTTTAGATGTACAGCAAAGTGTTTTGGTTTTCATGGAAAGAGATGTACAAATTTGAAACAAAAATGTTTACATATCTGTTTTATGTCCATTCCACCTCCCCACCCTACCCCCACCCCAACCCAAATTGCTTTGTTGATCTCTTAACCTCTGGTACCTCAGTATGTAACCAGCCTTATTTGAAAATATGGTCTTTACAGAGGTAGTGAAGTTAAAAGGAAGACATTAGAGTGGGTTCTAATTTAGTAAGACTGATATTCCTATAAAAAAGGTGAAATTTGGAGGCAGGTATACAGGGGCTTCCGTGGTAGCTCAGACAGTAAAGTATCCACTTGCAATACAGGGGACCCATGTTTTATCCCTGGGTTGGGAAGATCCCCCAGGGAAGGGAATGGCTACTCAGTCCGGTATTCCTTCCTGGAGAATCCCATGGACAGAGGAGCCTGGGCAGGCTGCAGTCCATGTGGTTGCAAAGAGTCAGACACAACTGAGCAGGCAGACACACACACACACACACGCGGAGACTGCCTTGTGAACATAAGGACGGCTATCTCCAAGCCAAGAAGAAAGACCTAGAACAGATTCTCCCTTCACAGCCCTGAGAAAACAACAACACTACCATCACCTTGATTTCAGACTTCTAACCTCCAGAACTGTGTGATAGTAAATTTCTATTGTTTAAAAAATAAAAATAAAGCAGAGGTGAGCAAACAGATAACTGAAAGGAATGAACAAACCAGTCAATTTTAGGAAAAAAGCAAGGTCAAAATCAATCGCGCCAAAACCCCAAGTATATACTCCTAACTGCAGAACTTTCAAATTTGATCTTCTGGAGTAACTTTTGTTCATCCTTTATAATTAAATACAAACCCCAAACAAGAAGAATTATTTTGTTTTTCTACTATCTATACCATACCTCTTTGAGTTCTGTAATATCTATTTTGATGTATGCCTAGTTATAACTTAATCATAGTATCAGTCATATCTGTCCCATGGTAGGTATGTAATTATTGTTCTTTTAATTAATGAAAAAATGAAACCTAAGTTTAAAGCTGATGTTTTTCAATATTCATAGAAAATTTTTAATAGCCCTTTTCAGCATGTCATCTTGTTTAGTTGTCTAAGGACCCAGTTTGTAGCTAATTCAGCATGGCTGTCCCCTGGGATATAAAATAATAAAAAGTAACTAAAACGAGGAAGTCAAATTAAAATTATTTTATAGTAGAATTGGATTATTAGAAACAACTGTAACAGATATCTTCCAGACTAAAAGCTTTCCTCAGTGACTTAAGATTTTAGCAGTTACCTTTTGAATATTTGAGTAGATTCAGTGTTTTAAAGAAAAACTAAGACTGTTTCAGGTAGTTTCTAAATTATGTAACACAGAGATAAGATAGCCCTCTTATTTATAAATATATGTATAATAGTCATTTTAAAGTCCTTGTCTACTAATTCCAATATGCCAACATCTGTGTCACCTCTGAGGCTTTTATACTGACTTGTTTTTCCTTTTTGATACATATATTGAGTTTTTTTTGCTTTCTCTTGTCTGGCAATTTTTTATTACATTCCTGGCATTGTGAATATTACATTGTTGAGAATCTGTGTTTTGTTGTCTTAATTTGAAAGTTGTTGAATTTTGTTTTAAAGGTAGTTAACGTACAGGAGAATCAGGTTGTGTTCAGGTTTATTTTTAGGCTTTTTCAGGCAGGTCTAAAGTAATCTTATTCTACAAGTAGAGTAATAAGCTTTGCATCTATATATTTATTTTATCTTGACAGTAAACACAAGACTTCTGCATCAAAGGCAAGCCAATTATTTATCTGCAGAGTATCTTTGCACTGGTTTCCAATGCTCCATTTTTCCTCACAGGTTTATGTGATGAGGGCAGTTGTCTCCCACATGGACAGGGTGGGGGGTTTCTAGTTCTTGAGTGGAATACAACATTATTAGTCTGGGAGCTTATGTAGGAGCTGCTTGTATAACTTCACCTCTTCCCCTCCAGAGAAGGAGGGAGAGATAAACACAGACACATGCTCACACACACACATACAAGAGACAGACAGACAGACAGAGATGGGGAAGGCTTCTTGGTCAAATGACCTTTGGAATGTAAACACACAGTTGTGGGAGATAAAATTCTGTGTCACCTCAGAGGTCTCTGTCTATGCCATCACTTTGAGCCGAGGTGCCAGTTTTCTTTGCCCTTGCAGAAATATGAACATCTGAGCACTGTCTCCCAATATAGAGCACTGTTTCCCAATATAGAGCAATATACAGCACCTGAGGCATTTCTGGGACCTCAGCCGTGTAGCCGTGTTCCCCGTGGTCTCTGGTTGGAACTCCAGTGTCTCCGAGCTCTCTCTGCTCAATAGGTACACTTTTCATCTTATGGCCCCTCCGTAGTTGTCCTTTGCTAGGCTTCCTGGAGCCTCGCTGTGTTGCTGCATGTTAATTTCAGCCAAGACTTCTATGCAGCTTTCTGGAGTTTCTTCCTTATACAACTCCTTATTCTCCACTGTCCAGCCCTCTGCCTCAAATTCCAGCAGCCTCAGCAGACCCAAACTCTGACCTCTGTTTGATCCACGCAGTGAGACCTCTGTCCTCTTTTTGACTCCTCTTCCCTTTCTGTGATCTGAGAAGTGCCTCCAGGCAGAAAGCAAGATTAAAGTGGCTTTCATGTGTTTCTCTTCTCTAAGGATCACATCTATCCTGTCTGTTGTTCAATGCTTGCTTCAAATATTTTGTCAGTTTTATAGTTGTTTACGTTGAGAAATTGAGTCTGATAACCCCACTGCCAAAACTGCAAGTTCCTTCTACCATATTTTTAAATTATCATGTTGTATAGCATCTTTGTGATCTAACTGTCTGGTGTATATAGGATGCAAATTCCCTTAAATTAACAATACTGTATTTTTGAATCTAAGAACAAGGGACTTAAATCTAATCCTGAATTGGTAGATGTGCAGTTGCTGTCAGAAGCCTTCCTGATATTTAAAATAAACCGTTTAGAAATGAGCTAAAAATCTATTGTAAAAATCCACTTCAGGATCATGTTATTTGTCCAGAAATCTCCATGCTCTGTCTTTATATACTTTATCTCCCTATAGAAATTCCTTCAAAAACTGTGATTTAATGTATTCTAATATTTATTGAAGAGATTGAGGAAAGAGCTAGTTAAACCAGAAAATTCTGGCTAGAGAAAGATATAACAGTAGAGCAGATTTTATTATGGGTTAAAGTGAAAAGGGAGCATTATGAATGTATGAGTAAATTATTGGGATGCTTTTAATATACCCAAATATGCCTGCATAGAGTCAGTCCTGAGTCCATGTCTGAGGGTGCAGGATCATGTCATTCTCAAAATAAATACATTTTTCTGTTTCTTATGGAAAAGTACATGTTGTCTAAAAGGTGTGTTAAATTATTTAGGAGTACATTTTTAAGAATTGTATGTTTCTGTAGAAGCTGTTGACTTTTGATGTTTGAAGGGTGATAGTTAATCACACCCTTTCGCTTCTGCTCTAAGTTTTGAATCAATTGAAAGATATAACGGTTGGATAAATGGAATACAACATAGCAGAATGCAGTTTAGATGTGCATCTACAATCAGGCTTCCTAGTATATCTAGTATATCTTCCTAGTATATCTCTCCTGGATTAGATTTTCAACTCACTGGCTCAAGAATTGGAAAACTGAGACCTCCCTCCCTGGGAAAAATGAAGCTTAAGAAAACACTCCCATCCTGGAGACTGGGTGGCCTGAAAGAAAAATAAGAGAACCTGGGACTCTTATGTATGCACTTCCACTTGTGAAAGTTTACCTTGTAGGAATTATGTGTGTGTGTGTGTGTGAGAGAGAGATTATTTGCTTTCTCCACATTTGATTTTAGGATTAAAGATGACTGTTATGATGTGGTGAAACTTAGCTTGAGCAGGAAGGAAGATTATTGCCTGAACTTGATAGGCACTGAACTTACAATCAGGCCTTCATTAAATAACAGGGCATCTTCCCCTTCAAAAAATCTTGCTGATATCCAAATAAGGGAGTTGGGATTCTCTATAAATAAGGAGGTTATTTCTATATCCCTGTCTTGAAGGGAGGTGAACCAGTTAGATTTGTTTGTCCTGGGCACTTAAAAAGATATCACAGTGGCTTAATTATATACTCCAAGATATCTTAACAAGTAGTTTACAACTGTTGAATAGTCTCTGGGAATTGTTTGTTGACAAAACTTCCTTCTTATGGTTTAAAAAGAAGTTGACAGTGTCAGTCGTAGACCCCATGTTAGAGATCATAGTTCATAGTTTAGGAATCTCCTGGGAAGCACTGAATAATGTAAGCCAAATTAATAATATTTTTTGTCTAGTTCCTTTGATCTTATCTTTGAAGTTTGCGGTTTTGCACTTCTAGGATATTGGCTTGTGATTCTCCAAAATAACCTACTTGAGGGATTATGAGAGTGTTTTCTTCAAGTATTTATTTATTTATTTGGCTGTGTCGGGTCTTGGTTGTGGCACATGGGATCTTGGTTGCATCATACAGGATCTTTTGTCGCAGCGCATGGACTCTGTAGTTGTGGACCTCAGGCTTAGTTGCTCCGTGGCATGTGGGATCTTAGTTCTCCCACCAGGGATCGAACCCATGTCCCTTACATTGCAAGGGGGATTTTTAACCACTGGACCATCAGGGAAGTCCTCCCGAGAGTGTTTTTATAGCTGCATGGGTTTAGGATGTAGGCCTACCTTGGGGATATCCAGAGCATGGTAGCTAATAACTGATCCTCCTCCTTCTCATCCTCTACCATTTCATTAAAATATCTTCTCCATCTGTTTCATATAAAGACTTTAAAATTTCTTCCCAGTTTGTTTCTGAAGAACATTGTTGATTCATTTCTTTATATAAAACATCAAATAAGGCATTGTGGGGAGTGACAAGAGGATGTATATATGCCTTTTTTTTTTTCTACAAGTAGATAATCTAATGACAGCATGCATGCATGTGTGCTCAGGTGTGTCTGACTCTGTGTGACCCCGTGGACTGTAGCCCACCAGGCTCCTCTGTCCATGGGACTTTCCAGGCAAGAATACTGGGGTGGGTTGCCATTTCCTTTTCCCGGCGATCTTCCTCACTCAGGGATTGAACTGGCATCTCCTGCAACTCCTGCACTGGCAGGGGGCTTCTTTACCACTGAGCCACCTGAGACCTCCCTCTCTGGGAAAAATGAAGCCCCAATCTAACGACAGAGAACATTCAAAGACATGAGTGACATAAACATAAAACAAACCACCCCGCTGCCTGTAGAAAAGCCAACAGCCCTAGTATCACAGTTTTGTCAGCTTAGAAGCTCTGTTGTAAGGAGCACTTCTTCCCTGATAATGCTGGCAAAATGTTTTCTTTGAGGGTTTTTTTTTTAATTGAAGTATAGTTTTAGTTTTATTCAAGTATATTACTATATTGTTAGTTTATTACTATTACTAGCAATTACTATATTGTTAGTTCTTGGTGTACAACAAAATGACTCCATTTTATATATATATATATATATATATATATATACACACACATATATATACACATACACATATATACATATATATGTATATCTCCCCATATTCATCCTGTAATAACCCATAATGGAAAAGAATATGAAAAAGAATATATATATATGTGTGTATGTGTATGTTTGTATATGTATGTGTATATATATATTCTTTTCCATTCCCTATTCAGCCACAGGGATGAATATGGTCCCCTGTGCCATACAGTAGGACCTTGTTGTTTATTTTATGTACAGTAGTTTGTATCTGCTCATCCGAAATGCCTACTTTATTCCTCCCCCTGCCCCTTTCCCGTTTGATAACCATAAGTTTGTTTTCTATTTCTGTGAATCTGTTTTTGTTTTGAAAAAACGTTCATTTGTGTCATAAGTGATAGCATATGGTATTTGTCTTTCTCTGTCTGACATACTTCACTTAGTATGATGATCTCTGGATCCATCCATGTTGCTACTAATGGCATTATTTCATTCTTTGTACCAGCTGGGTAATATTCTTTTATGTATTTTCCTTATCCATTCATTGTCAATGGGCATTTGCATTACTCCCGTGTCTTGAACATTGTAAATATTGCTGCTATGAACATTGAAGTGAATGTATCTTTTTACATTAGAGTTTTCTCCATATACATGACAAAAAGTTTTTGAAGAGCCCTAATGTTTAAAACTGTGGCTCTGGATCAGTAGTATCAATATCACTGGGATATTATCAGATATCCAGAATCTCAAGTGCTATTGTAGACTTACTAGATCAGAAGCCTCCTTTTTAAAAGATCCCTGGGAATTTCAAATGTACGTTATAGTCTGGGAAGCACTGTCACAGAGGATTCTGATTGTGCTTATTTGTTATTTAGGTCAAGTGCTCAGTTGGAACTCATCACTCTGACCACAGGCATATAGGTCACACTGAATGCTCAAGATCACACTCAATGCTCATAGAGACATATGTTCTCTATCCCCTAGTACAATACTGTGAATTGGGTTTGCTGCAGAAAAGAAGTGTTCTGTTATCAGGAGAGGCAGGGGCATAAGTGATACCCAATATACTTATTTCCACTTTCAGATCTTAGCGCACACTAATGTCACGGCTCACTGTTACTAGCCTCTTCACTTTGGATCATCTCATCCCACTTCATGTTTGTGTGTGTGTGTGTGTGTGTGTGTGCGTGCACGCATGCAAATATGATCCTCCCCATCTCCCTCACCTCACAGTACCATCTGTCTGACTGACATAGATAACAGAGATTCTTGCTTCTTCCACAGCCTGGTTTTTCTATCACCTTTCAGAGTCATATTTATCAAATACATATGAATACTTTAGGATAGCCTATATATACATACCCCTGCCAAAGTCTGAATTCACTTCCCTGTAGTCTTGGTAAGCATGTATCCCTCACTTACCCTCTTTCGTCTTGCCACTGTGGCATTGATCCTTGGAGTCATGACCTTTCAAGTTACGAACTGTTAAATTGCACTGGTATTTTCTGGAAGGAGTCATGCTTTAGCCCTCAGGAATTATAACTTCTAGTCACTACCTTAAAGAAAGTTTAATGTAACAGGGAAAGAGAAGGTTTTAATCCTTTACTACTGTTATTTATAGTTGATCCTTGAACAATGCAAGAGTTAGTCTTCTGATAATTTATAGTCAGCTCTCTGTAGCTGAGGTTCCTCTGCATCCTCAGGTTCAACCAACCACAGGCTCTGTAATACTGTAGTATTTACTACTGAAAAATATCTGCTTATAAGTACACAGTTCAACTCACATTGTTCAAGGGTTAACTGTATTTTGATGCTCATATTTTCCTGGGTTTGTTAAGCTGTCTCCTGTTGCCTTTTGATGTGTCGTCATTCTTTGAGCAGTCTTACTTTCTGGCACACTAGATGTTCCAAGCTCATCTTTACAAGGGTTCTGACTCCTTTTAGTGGAAAATAATATTTAGAAATCAAGATCTGAGTGTCAGATATGGTCATGGTTACTGGGCTATCATTGCTTTTAGGCCTTCTCTATGGATGGAATCAGGAAATACGCATGTGTGTATTGTATACATTTATCTATTTGTGTACTTGTATACATTTAAAACTATAGTTTTATACTGACAACTTCATGAATTCATTAATGAAACTTTGAATTACAATTCAATTCCGCAGGACTGATGTTAGCCATCTACCACAATCCTTTTCCATATTTGCAATTGCTTTCTCTGACATTGACTCCCCATTATGTATATTTACTTATTTGCTCAATCCTTGAATATATAGAAAGTAGTTTGAGAATTGCCAACCCACACTTCTGTGGGAGGAATAAAACTTCTAACCCTTATTTTTTTCACTGGGCTGCACAGCTTGCAGGATCTTAGTTTCCTGACCAGGGATCAAACCCAGGCCCACAGCAGTGAAAGCATTGAGTCCTAACCACTGGACTGCCAGGGAATTCCCTCAAATTTATTTTTTTGTACTGTGTTTTGTGTTTAGCCTAAAATTATGTAATCAGAAAACTGTGTTTAAAGTTGTCTGGGTTAGTTCTCCTCTACCCTTTCAGTGTGATTATGTTATTCATTTAAACAGTAAGATTTATCTGTTTGTTTGTATCCACTTTTTGTTGTTCTCCCCCAGCCTTGCTAATCTGATATACTAATTTTTCAGTTGTGTAACTGTAACATGGTCACCAAACTCAACTATGAAAAAAGGGATCACTCAGAGATTACTTTCCCATTCTTTCTGCCCATTTTCAACCGCCTTCCTTTCCATCCTCTTTTCACCCACTCTTTTAGATAACCTTATAAATTTCTGGTTTATCCTTATGGTTTTTTTGCACGTATCAGCAGATACATGTGTAGTATAGATAAACTTACACATGTTTTTTTCCCTAGTATTTCTGTGGCATTTCTAGTATTTGTATTTTTAGCTCCCTGATCCATTTGGAGGTTATTATTTTTTTGGAGGGGGAAATAGCATGAAGTTTGAAGTTTAGTTTTTCTAAAGTTTAGTCTACCCAGTTGTCCCAGACTTATGTAAAAAGTCTTATCTTTTCCTTGGTGATTTGGGATGTTACTTAAGTATCAATTTATCTAACTCCATTAAAACTTCAGTAATCATGAACTTGTTTTACTGTCTTTCTTCTTCTCCCACCTTTCGTTTTTCTCAGCTGCATTATTTCTGCTTTACTGCACATAAAACACATTATATAACATACATAGCATGTTGTTCTTTCCCCTGGATTCATGCCTTTATTTTAGAAAGTCATAGAGAGTCTTAGATCTCTAATTAATTATTGAACGTGCATCATCAGTCCTAGTCAAGTTTCCTCAGTCATCTCTTAGTGGATGAAGCTCATCCAATATATTCCTCAAGAAGGGTTCATGGGTACAGAACATTCTGAAATCTTAACCTTGGTTCTTGAAGGACTGTGCTGTGTGCTTAGTCACTCAGTTATGTCCGACTTTGTCCAACCCCATGGACTGTAGCCCACCAGGCTCCTCCACCAGATTCTGGCTCCTCCATCAGAATCCCACCAGATTCTCCAGGCAAGAATACTAGAGTGGGTTGCCATGCCCTCCTCCAGGGTATCTTCCCAACCCAGGAATCAAACTCAGGTTTCCTGCATTGCAGGCAGATTCTTTACTATCTGAGTCACCAAGGAAGCCCAAAAGTACTGGAGTGGGTAGCCTATCCCTTCTACCAGGAGATCTTCCCAACCTGGGAGTCAAACTGGGGTCTCCTGCATTGCAGGTGGATTCTTTACCACCTGAGGTACCAGGGAAGCCCCACCTAAACATAACTTACAATGCAAAGTAGCAAAAGTGTAATCTATGTAAAAAAAAAAAAAAAACCAACTCACTAAAAAAAAATGAAATTTTGCTTTATTCATTTTTTTCCATGAATTTTTTTTTAATAGATCAGTTTTGCTTCTTTGCATTGTAAGTTATGTTTAGGGCAAATAGTACCAGTCTGATTTCAGCCGTCATCTTCATGCTTAGAGGTTAAGTCTAATAGTTTTTAGGACTGTTGCTGTTGCTCAGTCACTCGGTTGTGTCTGACTCTTTGCGACCCCATGGACTGTAGCAGGCCCTGTCCTTCACAATCTCCTGGAGTTTCACCAGCACTCTCAAGAGTCTTCTCCAAACCATAGCTTGATTATATGGACCTTTGTCATATCAAATTGATTGTCCTCATTCAGTTTTCCCAAGTACCTTTTTGTGCATTTCAATATGTACAGTTTGGTTTTTTCTTATTTCCAGGAAGTTTCCTTGGGTTATAGTTTTAAGTATTAGTTCTGTTCAGTTGTTCTTATCTTTAGACTCTCCTATTACACATACTTGTTTTCTTCTTTGGTCTTTTCTATTCCAACCACTTTACTTCTGATCCTGTTTATTTCTTTGCCTCGTCTTCATTCTCTTGGTTGTTTTTTCTGTCTGTGTTAAATGTCCCTTAGTAAAAATTTATTTGGATCTAGTCTCCCTCGGTGACTTTGATTCTGTAATGATTTTGTTTTCTCCTTTCATTTCTTTCCCAAGTTCCGTCAACTCTGTTTTTGTTTCTTCCTGTTTATTGTCCATTTTTGCCTTTAGTTTTTGAATTTTATATTCAAGGTGGGTTTTTTATACTTTAATATGCTTATTTGAGGATATTTAATTTAGTATGGAATGTTGTATTACAGTTTCCTTATTCTTCATGTTTGTTTTTGAAGGGGAAGGGAATTTTCATCAGCTTGAGTGGGTTTGCTTTTCTATTCTTAAAATATTTTATAGAGATTTAGTCTATTTTTGCCAATTCCCTTTGTGAGTGTAGGTGATTTACAAGACTCTTAGGTCAAGGGTGTCTTCTTCTGTCAGTGTAGCCAAGCCAAGTATGGTGTGTGTGTGTGTGTGTGTATGAATTTGGGGGAGAAGGGGTTATGTATCTTCATTCTATTCTTTATTTTTTGGGTTCTCTTTTGTCTTGCATTTTCCCCTTTTGCTCCTTGCCCATTTTCATCTTCACCATCCAATTTCCAAAGACCTCTCTTCTACCTTCCTTTCTACCATCTCAAAAGCAATGAGTTTTTGAAGACTGTGACTGCAAATCATGTGCTTTTAAAAGTCCATTCTGTGTAGTGCTGGAAGAGCTACTGCAACATTTCCAGTATTTTTATACCTAATGTGGAATTTCTCTTTCTGGTAACGATTGTAGACTAGTCCACTACTAGTTCCCCATTTCTCTCTTGTTCATGTTTTTTTCTAAAGTGTCCTTCTATATTACCTACCTATATAGGTAATTTGATACTTGAGCATTCTCTTTTTGTTATGGGCATTGGTTTTATGTAATTTGCCTGTTGTTCTTATAGTTTTCATATTGCTTTTTGAAAGACAGACTGGGACATTGTGTTTATACCCCTGCATTTACCTCACATATATATATATGCAGGGGTATAATATATATATATATGTATATATGTATACATGCATGTATGTGTGTAGATGTTATATCTATATACTATTTCTCCTATCAGAATGTAATTGTCTTAAGAGTAGCAGTTCAGTTTTACTCATCTTTCTGTCCTTAGCAATAGTCCCAGTGCCTATCATACACAATGCCCTTTAAACCTTTCTTTTTCTTATTAACAATTGAAACAAAATTGTAGTAACTGCATGTTACTATTAATAAATTTTCCTTTTCCCAAAGGCTGCAGATAACTAAAGGGTTGTAACATGAAGTGAAAACCCTTCTACCTATGCAACTATGCCCATGTGGGCTAGATAACCGGCACTAGGAATTATTATTTGATAACCTGAATATATAGAAATTGCCATATTCCTCATGAGTGAAGGAATACAATTTACATGGTACTATAAAATGATGCTGTTCAGTTTAGAGGAGAGCCCCATGGTTCCTGAATGACTACATTATTATTATTCTTGTGACACTGTAAAATGAAATGAGAGATTTCAGGAATTTTCTGTTCAAATAAAGAGACAAGTAGCAGTGTTGCTTTATGCTACCATATTTTAAATTGGTTGGGAAAGTCAAAAGTGCTGCAGTGAATGTTTAATGTTCTGATGAAATCTTAAGGGAAATGATGTGTATTCACCAATACCAGTTTCACACTGAACTCTTAGAGTCATCCTGTCTGGATCATGCAGGAAATGAAATTTAGTGTAACTGCCATTTGAGTAAGAGATAGATACTTTGTCAGTTCATGATTCAGAAAGAGAAGTGATGGATAGGGATATAGGGCTCAAACCTAAGAATATGCATGAATAAAAAGTTTAAAGAAGAATACGTATGGCTGAGTCTCTTTGCTGTCCACCTGAAACTACCACAACATTGTTAATCGGCTATACTCCTACATAAAATAAAAAGTTGAAAAAAAATAATATACATAAGATTTATGTACAAGTGTTATGGGCTGAATGAATGGTGTCCTCCCCTCACCCCTGCACATTCATATGTTGAAGTCCTAATCCCTAGTACCTGAGAATATGACCTTATTAGGGGACACAGCATTTGAAAAAGTAATTAAGATAGAATGAGGTCTTATAGGTGGACCTAATCCTGGTAAGAATAGATTAGGACACCTACACCAAACAGAAGAAAAACCATGTGGAGATGGGGAGAAGATGGCCATCTCCAAGCCAAAGAGAGAGGCCTCAGAAAAGTAAACCCTGCTGACACCTTGATCTTGGACTTTATCCATCCAGAACTATCAGAAAATGAATTTCTGTTGTTTAAACTACCCAGTTTGTAGTACTTTGTTGAAAACCCTCCCAAATGAATACTACAAGGATACTCATCACAGAATTTTTTTAATAGCAGCTCAAGAAAAAAACATAAGTGTCCAACAGTGGAGACATGGTTCTTTTCATATGCCAGTTTATCTATATGTCCTTAGGAGGAAAGGTTTCACATGGTTTCTTTTTTTTTGCCAAATTTTGGTTTTATACTTTTCTAAATTTCCTCACTTTGTTAAGTTTCTTCACTGTATTACTTTTATAATTAGGAAAAAAAGAAGGCAAAAGGAACAGCTATGGAGAAGACTGCTGATTTAATCTCATTATACACTTAAGATTTTTTGTTGCATAATTATGGAGTGAGGTAAGGTTTCAAAAGATTTTTTTTTTTAGTGCATGGACCCTGGTATAGTCTGAATAGATGCTAAATTGGATCATGAGGCTCCTGCTGTGTCAAGGGTTATATTTTTACTGCCAAAATAATAAGTGTTGCGGGGCATCTCAGGGCTGCGAGTGGGACAGTGAGGAGGGGCATTTAGGTGTTTTGAGAACAGCGGTGTTTATCAACTGGCATGGAAGTTATCTCAAAATTTTAACTAAGGCAGTTAGTTATATCACATGTATATCAGCCTTGCATGTACATCTCATTTTGATGATCATTTAGATAGTTTGCCTTTTTTTGTTACTACAAGCAGTGTTGTAATATACATCTTTTTTAACATAATTATCTTTGTGAAAGTGCGTCAGTATATCATAATGTGACTCTGGAGAAATCATCTTTCTCCTTAGAATTGTCAATCCTTTCCTAATATTAGCAAGGAGTTGGGAAGTTCACGTTAAAATCTGTAGTTTTAAGGGGATATTGAAGTTTAGGTCAGTGGTCTCAAATGTTGACTTTGTATTAGAATCACCTACAGAACTATTAGGAATTGTTCATCTATGACCCTACTCCTAGAGATTCTGATTTAGATCTGGATGGATTCTAAGTATTCAGTAAGCTTCACAAATGATTCTGATGCCCAGTCAGTATTAACAGCTTCTGAAATACAGAAAAATTAATATTTTAAAAGAAGACAGGGTTGTATGATTTGTCAACATCTAACATATTATAAGGAGTATGGGCGAAGAATTGAAGCTACCGAAGCTCTCATACCTGCTAGGAGTGTGACTAGGTAAAATCATTCTGTAAAACTCTGGCAGCATCTATTAAGTTGAGCTTCTTAATAGCATACTTTACACTCAGCAGTTCCACTCCTAGGTTTATAATCCATAGAAATGCTTAACATGTTCACCTGAATATTCTTAGTTGCACTGTTTATAATAACCCCAGGCTGCAAACAAGACAGATGTCCACTAATAGTAGAATAGAGGAAGTAAATTGAATGCTATTTTTAAATAATGGAATATTACCCAGCAATGAAAGTCATCAAGCTGCAGCTACCTACATTGTGGATGAATCTCAAAAAAAAAAAAAAAAAAAACAACAACCAAAATGTGTAGCAAGAGAAGCCAGATTCAAAGAAATGCTTATGTACAATTGTATCTAAAACAGGAAATCTGTATAGGGTTAGAATCAGCAGAGTGGTTACCTCTGGGAAGTATACTGTAAAAGGACACACAGGCATCCGAGTGTGGGTAATATTTTGATCTGGGTACTGGTTACATGGTGTGTTCAGTTTGTTCAGAATCATCAAACTGTATACTTGTGATTTGTAGTCTTTCTGTGTATTGTATGTTGATAAAAAGTTCAAAAATATTGTAAAACCATCATTAGGAGGAAGTTCCTCCAAAAACAAAATCACTTCATGATAGAATGATCTCGGGTGGCCTTAGCCTGCAACTGCTTGGAGCAGCGCTTGGGTTCCCAACCAGAGACTGAGGCTGGGTCATGGCAGTGAAAGCACCAGATCCTAGCCGCTAGACCAGTGGTCAGTGACAAGGCCTGGCCCTTTGGCTTTGCAGAAAAGAATTTCCACAAAGACAAAAAGCAGTGAAATAAGTGTTTATTAAGAGGAAAAAGAATACAATATGTGTGGATAGGCACACGGGCAGACTCAGAAGGAGAGTCCTGAGACGCCCCTGCATGGCAGTTTAAATCACTTATATGGGCTATTTCTTCCAGTTTTCCTTTGGCCAGTCATTTTGTTTTACCTGGTTCACAGTCTGTATTTGGTATATCTCAAGATCCTTCCATGTGAGTGCATGCATCTCTTAGCCAAGATGGATCTTACTGCAAGGTATCTGGATAGAATGTCCCTTGACATTGGTTCCCCTTTGGCCTGCAAGGAGCCTTTTCTGCGCATGTGTGGTTGGGGAGGTCTCCTAACTTCAGGAGTGAGAGATATGTGGTCCAGGCAGGGCCCAGTCTTCTTCCTTAATTACCTTGCTGTTATCTTCTTGGAGTTTCCCTCCATAGAGAATGAATCTCCAACTGCTTTACCTTGAGGGGACACATCTATCTCCTGCCTCACTTCCACTAACTGTAAAAGAGGAACTTGGTCTGCAGTGCCGTGCTGCAGGCAGCTTATACTGGCTCGCTAGAACAATTTATGTGCATCTCATCACCTCAGCAACATCATCCTCTTAGCTTGAAATTGGCCATGTTGGAAATATGTACACCATGGAAATTGGCAAATGCTACATCAGGTTCTTGTTGTTTTCTCAGAGAGCTGCTTACTTACTCAGTGCTGAATTTAGGTCTCTTTGTATATGGGGATATTATTTAACCTGCTTCATAGCTTATATAATTAGTAAATAATATAAAGGTTGAAAGTGACTAAAATGAGCTTGTCTTTTAGAATTATCTTATTTTGAGATAGCAAAGAATCCTTTTTTCTTTTGTAAATTTAAGTAGGCTTATTTTCATTCACATATCAATTCAGTAAAAGAAAATATGTCATTAAGAGCTTTCTTTGTCATTTTAAATTTGATTTTAGTGTCACAAATTAGCATTGCAAAAACATTACCAGGTCCTGAAATCTACCCTCAGTAATCAGAGTAACTGTAAATCACCTGAGACAGAAGCTATGTTTTTGGTTTTTCTTTTTTGTTGTTGTTTATTCACTAAGTTGTGTCCAACTCTTTGTGACCCCATGGAGCAGCAGGCCAGGCTTCCCTGTTCTTTACTATCTCCCAGAGTTGGCTCAAACTCATGGCCATTGAGTCAGTGATGTTATCTAAACATTTATCTCATCCCTTCCCACCCCTTTCTCCTCTTGCTCTCAATCTTTTCCAGCATCAGGGTCTTTTCCAATGAGTCAGTTCTTCGAATCAGGTGGCCAAAGTATTGACGCTTCAGCTTCAGCATCTTCCTATTGAATATTCAGGGTTGATTTCCTTTTAGGACTTACTGGTTTGATCACTTTACTGTCCAAGGGACTCTCAAGAGTCTTCTCCAACAACACAGTTCAAAGTCATCGATTGTTTGGCACTCAGCCTTCTTTATGGTCCAACTCTCACATCTGTACATGACTACTGGAAAAACCATAGCTTTGACTATATGTATAACACCCTCTTCCAACAACACAAGAGAAGACTCTACACGTGGACATCACCAGATGGTCAACACCAAAATCAGATTGATTGTATTCTTTGCAGCCAAAAATGGAGAAACTGTATACAGTCAGCAGAAACAAGACCAGGAGCTGACTGTGGCTCAGATCATGAACTCCTTATTGTCAAATTCAGACTTAATTTGAAGAAAGTAGGGAAAACCACTAGACCATTCAGGTACGACCTAAATCAAATCCCTTATAACTATACAGTGGAAGTGAGAAGTAGATTTAAGGGACTAGATCTGATAGACAAAGTACCTGATAAACTATGGACAGAGGTTCATGATATTGTACAGGAGACAGGGATCAAGACCATCCCCATGGAAAAGAAATGCAAAAAGGCAAAATGGTTGTCTGAGGAGGCCTTACAAATAGCTGTGAAAAGAAGAGAAATGAAAAGGAAAGATATTCCCATTTGAATGCACAGTTCCAAAGAATAGGAAGGAGAGATAAGAAAGCCTTCCTCAGTGATCAATGCAAAGAAATAGAGGAAAACTACAGATTGGGAAAGACTAGAGATCTCTTCAGGAAAATTAGATACCAAGGGAACATTCCATGCAAAGATGGGTTCGATAAAGGACAGAAATGGTATGGACCTAACAGAAGCAGAAGACATTAAGAAGAGATGGCAAGAATACACAGAAGAACTGTACAAAAAAGATCTTCACGACCCAGGTAATCACAATGGTGTGATCACTCACCTATAGCCAGACATCCTGGAATGTGAAGTCAGGTGGGCCTTAGGAAGCATCACTACAAACAAAGCTAGTGGAGGTGATGGAATTCCAGTTGAGCTATTTCAAATCTTGAAAGATGATGCTGTGAAGGTGCTGCACTCAATATGCCAGCAAATTTGGAAAACTCAGCAGTGGCCACAGGACTGGAAAAGGTCAGTTTTCATCCCAGTCTCAAAGAAAGGCAATTCCAAGGAATGTTCAAACTACCACACAATTGCACTCATCTCACACACTAGTAAAGTAATGCTCAAAATTCTCCAAGCCAGGCTTCAGCAATACGTGAACCATGAAATTCCAGATGTTCAAGCTGGTTTTAGAAAAGGCAGAGGAACCAGAGATCAAATTGCCAACATCTGCTGGATCATTGAAAAAGCAAGATAGTTCCAGAAAAACATCTATTTCTGCTTTATTGACTATGCCAAAGCCTTTGACTGTGTGGATCACAATAAACTGTGGAAAATTCTGAAAGAGATGGGAATACCAGACCACCTGACTTCCCTCTTGAGAAACCTATATGCAGGTCAGGAAGCAACAGTTAGAACTGGGTATGGAACAACAGACTGGTTCCAAAGAGGAAAAAGAGTACGTCAAGGCTGTATATTGTCACCCTCCTTGTTTAACTTATATGCAAAATACACCATGAGAAATGCTGGGTTGGAAGAAGCACAAACTGGAATCAAGGTTGCCAGGAGAAATATCAGTAACCTCAGATATGCAGATGACACCACCCTGATGGCAGAAAGTGAAGAGGAACAAAAAAGCCTCTTGATGAAGGTGAAAGAGGAGAGTGAAAAAGTTGGCTTAAAGCTCAACATTCAGAAAACTAAGATCATGGCATCTGGTCCCATCACTTCATGGGAAATAGATGGGGAAAAAGTAGAAACACTGACAGACTTTACTTTTTGGGCTCCAAAATCATTGCAGATGGTGATTGAAGCCATGAAATTAAAAGACGCTTACTCCTTGGAAGGAAAGTTATGACGAACCTAGATAGCATATGAAAAAGCAGAGACATTACCTTGCCAACAAAGGTCCGTCTAGTCAAGGCTATAGTTTTTCCAGTGGTCATGTATGGACGTGAGAGTTGGACTGTGAAGAAAGCTGAGCGCCGAAAAATTGATGCTTTTGAACTGTGGTGTTGGAGAAGACTCTTGAGAGTCCCTTGGACTACAAGGAGATCCAACCAGTCCATCCTGAAGGAGATCAGTTCTGGGTGTTCATTGGAAGGACTGATGCTGAAACTGAAACTCCAATACTTTGGCCACCTGATGCGAAGAGTTGACTCATTGGAAAAGACCCTGATACTGGTAGGGATTGGGGGCAGGAGGAGAAGGGGACGACAGAGGATGAGATGGCTGGATGTCATCACTGACTTGATGGACATGAGTTTGAGTAAGCTCCGGGAGTTGGTGGTGAACAGGGAGGCCTGGCGTGCTGCGATTCATGGGGTCGCAAAGAGTCAGACACAACTGAGCGACTGAACTGAATTGAACTGAACCTTTGTCTGCAAATTGTTGTCTCTGCTTTTTAATAGGTTGTCTATGTTTGTCATAGCTTTTCTTCCAAGGGGCAAGCATCTTTTAATTTCATGGCTGCTGTCACTGTCTGCAGTGATTTTAGAGCACAAGAAAATAAAATCTGCCACTGTTTCCATTTTTTCCCTATCTGTTTGCCATAAAGTGATGGGATCGGATGCCATGATCTTAGTTTTTTGTATGTTGAATTTTAAGCCAGCTTTTTCACTCTCCTCTTTCACCCTCATTAAGAGGCTCTTTAGTTCCTCTTTACCTTCTGCCATAAGGGTGATACCATCTGCATATCTGAGGTTGTTGCTACTTCTCCCGACAGTCTTGATTCCAGCTTGGGATTCATCCAGCCTGGCATTTCTCATCATGTACTTTGCATCTAAGTTAAATAAGCCCGGTGACAATATGCAGCCTTGACGTACTCCTTTCCCAATCTTGAAGCAGTCCATTGTTCCATGTCTAGTTCTAACTGTTGCTTCTTGACCTGCATACAGGTTTCACAGGAGGCAGGTCAGGTGGCTTGGTATTCCCGTTTCTTTTGAATTTTCCAGTTTGTTGTGATCTGCACAAAGGTTTTGGCGTAGTCATGGAAGCAGAAATAAATGTTTTTCTGGAATTCCCTTGTTTTTTCTATGATCCAACAGATGTCGGCTATTTGATCTCTGTTGCCTCTGCCTTTTCTAAATCCAGCTGTACATCTGGAAATTCTTGGTTCAAGTACTGTTGAAGCCTAGCTTGGAGGATTTTCAGCATTACCTTGCTAGCATGTGAAGTGAGCACAATAGTATGGTAGTTTGAACATTTTTTGGCATTGCCCTTCTTTGGGATTGGACTGAAAACTGACCTTTTCTAGTCCTGTGGCCATTGCTGAATTTTCCAAATTTGCTGGCATGTTGAGTGCAGCACTTTAAGAGCATCATCTTTTAGCATTTGAAATAACTCGTCTATAGTTCCATCACCTCCACTAACTTTGTTAGTAGTGATGCTTCCTAAGGCTTACTTGACTTCCCACTCCAGGATATCTGGCTCTAGGTGAGTGACCACATCGTCATGGTTAACTGAGTCATTAAGAGCTTTTTTGTATAGTTCTTCTGTGTATTCTTGCCACTTTTTCTTAATCTCTTCTGCTTCTGTTATGTCCTTGCCATTTTTGTCCTTTATTGTGCCTATCTTTGTATGAAATGGTCGTTGGTAACTCCAGTTTTCTTAAAGAGAGCTCTCATCTTTCCTGTTCTGTTGTTTTCCTCTATTTCTTTGCTTATCTCTCCTTGCTCTTGTCTGGAACTCTGCATTCAGTTGGATGTGTCTTTCCCTTTTTCATTTTACTGCTAGAAAATGATCACTGTAGCCTTGAGAAAACTAATAAAATTGTCATCTGCAATTTTGAGACACTCAACTCTGGGCTAGTGTCTCTGTCAGTCAAGTGCAGGCAGACATAATAAATATTCTCTTGATCGAACTGTTGTCAGTGGCATTATTGTAACAAAAGATATGTAAAAAAACAGTTTAACATTTTTCTGTATTACATCTGTTAACTCTTTAACTCTCTACCTTCTCCTTTTCACTTTCCTTTTGACTTTATCCATGGCCTTCTATTTATTTCTCTCTGTTGTCCCTTTATCTTCTCAAGTTATTAAAATCTTTTAAATGTTGTGATGGATAGGTTAAACTATTTTAATAGTTTCCCCCAAGGGAAATTTGGAATTCTTTTTCATGCTATGTGAAAACTTTTTTCCATCATGAGAAAAGTATAGTGACTTATTATTAGAAGATATCTTGAGATTCTTTTGAACAATTCATTTCTAAGAACCCTTATCACCATCATGCACTAAAAATTCTAGTGACTAACATTAATTAACATATATCAAACCTAGATGTTTACCTATTATGGAGCACCAAAAGAAACAGGAAAGTGAAAGAAAATGGAGAAAAAAATATATATGAAAAGAATATGTGTTAGTTTTGCTTACTGTAATATTAAAACCGATTATTAGGTTCAGCAATAATCAGTTTTAATAAAGTTCCTCATCATCTTTTTGCTTAAGTATTTTAGTAGTCATTGATGATTGTTGTCTGGATCCATTATTTCTTTCAGTTCAGTTCAGTTCGGTTGCTCAGTCGTGTCCAACTCTTTGCAACCCCATGAATTGCAGGATGCCAGGCGTCCCTGTCCACCACCAACTCCCGGAGCTAACTCAAACTCATGTCCATCGAGTTGGTGATGCCATCCAGCCATCTCATCCTCTGTCGTCCCCTTCTCCTCCTGCCCCCAGTCCCTACCAGCATCAGGGTCTTTTCAGATGAGTCAGCTCTTCGCATGAGGTGGCCAAAGTATTGGGAGTTTCAGCTTCAGCATCAGTCCTTCCAATGAACACCCAGGACTGATCTCCTTTAGGATGGACTGGTTGGATCTCCTTGCAGTCCAAGGGACTCCCAAGAGTCTTCTCCAACACCACAGTTCAAAAGCATCAATTTTTCGGCGCTCAGCTTTCTTCACAGTCCAACTCTCACATCCATACATGACCACTGGATTATTTCTTTAGGGATTACAAAATGATGATATTCTGTCATTCTTCATTTTAAAATCTATGTTTCTTCTTTAAAGAAAACTTTTACTAACTTTCTGGTTACCTTGAAGAACAATTTGTGCAGGAAAGATAGGGCAAATGCTTGACTCCCTTTATCTCCAATCCCCTGCCTTTGACTTTTTTATTTAAATTAAAAAATTTTTTTATTTAAATAAAAATTTTAAAAATTACCTCTAGAAGATCTGTGCTTTTTCAGATCTTCTTGGAGTTTACTCATGTTTTCAAATTTGTTTTTATTTCTTAAAATATATTGTAATTTTTATATTCTGTTTGATGATTATTTTATATGAAGTCACCAGTTTGATAGTGTCACCTATTGTTTTTGCTGGCTGTTAGAGTGCTTTATTTCCTTTTGAACTGTGAACTGTTTATTTATCTTGTCTTTGGGAATTCTTTGAGGTCTTGTTTAAAGGTAGATTTCTCCATGGAGAAGTTTTATTTATGTCAGATGCCTATAGGCATAACAAGCCTTCGACTTCTTCAAAATATCGCTTCTCCTCTTGAAATATTTTAGACCACCCATTTAGTGTGGATTCAGGTTGCAAATGTGGTTTGTGGTTACAAGTAACCAGGGAAGAATTTCCATCCTCACCTTAGCCCCAAGTGTAAGTGATATTCCTGGGGTAGTGGATAGAAAAGTTTGTAACACATTTTGAGACCCTAGGTGTTGGGGTCTCAGTGTATATGTGACTTAGTTGTGTCTGATTCTTTGCTACCCCATGAACTGTAGCCCACCAGTCTCCTCTGTCCATGGAATTCTTGAGGCAAGAAAACTGGAGTGGGTTGCCATTCCCTTCTCCAGGGGATCTTCTGACCCAGGGATCAAACCTGGATCTCCTGCACTGTAGGCAGATTCTTTACCGTCTGAGCCATCAGGGAAGCCCCTGGGGTCTCAAGGTTATGGACAAGTCTCCAGGTAGACTCTCCAACTTGGGTGGCCCCTGGGATTTGTCTTCTGTCCTCCAGCTTTAAAGATCATGAAAGCTGAAGCTCAGATTCACTGTGTTCACTGCTGCTGCTGCTGAGTCACTTCAGTCGTGTCCGACTCTGTGTGACCCCATAGATGGCAGCCCACCAGGCTCCTCCATCCCTGGGATTCTCCAGGCAAGAACACTGGAGTGGGTTGCCATTTCCTTCTCCAACGTGTGAAAGTGAAAAGTCAAAGTGAAGTCACTCAGTCATGTCTGACTCTTAGTGACCCCATGGACCGTAGCCTACCAGACTCCTCCATCCATGGGGTTTTCCAGGCAAGAGTACTGGAGTGGGGTGCCATTGCCTTCTCCGACTGTGTTCACTAAGTGCCCTCATACCAAAAAGGTCAGTTTCAACATTCTGCTTACCTTTCTGGCTTCCTACCTTTACTTTTTCTTTTTTTTTTGCCTTTGTAGTTCTTATGTATTTTTTAGCAGGTCATGGATGCATTTGAGAAGATTTTAAGAATATATTTTATTTTTAGTTGTTTAAAACATATTTATATTTTTAATTGTTTTTAGCAACAGCCTGAGTCTACAAACTTAGTTCATCATTTTATCAGAAATACACTGTCATTGTGTGCCCCTTTCTTTAACTGTCCTTCATTCTTTAGCACTTAGTTATCTTATTGATCTTTCTATCTTATTGATCTATCTTATTGATATTTATGTTTATTAACTGTGTATATTTAAGTCCTTGTGAGTACACTTGATTTATTCTATTTTATTTGTTCTATTTCATTTTATCCTGCTAGACACGTAGAAACTATTCAGTAAAATTCTCAATGATCAGTATAAAACAAGTGAGCTTTTCATTAAGGTTATCACAGAGTACATGGTATTTCATTGGTTTGAAAGAGTGAAACCTCTTTTATTAGTGTACCTATCTTACTTTCGGGAGAGAACTTTCTAATTAGAGAAATTTGACTGGCATTGAGGAATTCCTACTATGTTGTATACATGCATATACGGAAATTTTGTTTTTTCTCTATTAAGCAAGCATAAAATGGGCTGAAATAGTTTATTTTCCTTTTGAGATGTAAGTTTTGGTCAGTAGGGACAGATTGTTCCTCTATAGGTTCTTTAGCAGATAGGAAGCAGATGTGGCATTGGGAGGAGACTGCTAGGGGAAGAACAAATGTATGAGTAATCTGGAAAAAGATTAAAGTCAAACTATGAGTTAAATGTCAGCCTTTGGACCAAAACTTTTCCACTCTTGGTACTTTGAAGAGACAAGCAGCTGAGTGTTGTTTAAAAAGGAGAGACTGTCCTTAAAAGCCAGTACTACTCCACTATACTTACTGTTGTTTTTCCAAGTGTTTTTGTTTTTTAACAATCTGATTCAGACTTTCTTTGGCTAGGTAGAATATAGCTCTTCATTAGCCTGTGTTTGTACTTAAGGAGTCTTGTTTTATTTGATTAGAGAATGTCTTTAAAATCATGTGCCCTTTGTCAATGTTTCTAGGAATGTCTGGCATGTTTATTGGTCAAATGCCTTGCAGATGGAAATGAAATTTTGTAAGGAATCTTCTGGATCAAATATGAATCTATTTTTACTTTAATAAAATTATTCAAAGCATAAAGTCTTCATTCTGGGTGTCAATACTAGCTGCTGATCTGGGAAGGATTGCCAGGAAAAGTACCTGCTAAGGATCGCAATGATTTTCCCATTCCTGGTGCCTTTTTGGTTGTGCTTGAATTACAGACATAAGCCAGATGGGCATCAATAGGTCTTCTGGACCTGTGAAGTGCTTCCTGATGACATTTACTGGGCATACTGATTTTTTCCTGTTTTCACTAACATGCCTTATAGTGTTAGATTTCACTGAAGAGATTGTTTTGTCTTGTGTTTTGTCATTAGGTTTTGTATGTTGTTGTCATTCCGTCAGTCATGTCCAACTCTTTGCTACTCCATGGAAGTAACACACCAGGCTCTTCTGTCCTCCACCGTCTTCTGGAGTTTGCTTAAATTCGTGTCCATTGAGCCAGTCATGCTATCTAACCATCTTATCCTCTGCTGCCCCCTTCTCCTTTTGCCTTCAATTAAGCTTTGTGTTTAACAACACTCATTAGAAATTATTAGACTAATTTCATTCTCCAGGGGAATACTTGAGAGATAGAGCTAGGAAGAGTTATACTCATTTTAGTTTAAAATTATACCTGCATAAGGAATAAATCATGGACTCTCTGCAGTCCAGCTTGAAAATAAATAGTAAATAACAGTACATTTAGAATGTACCTCAGTGAGTGAAATTTTCCAGTTTGTCTGTGCTTCTGGACGTATTATTTCTACTTTTCAGTGCATCTCCCTAATTAGTGACAGATATCAGGTCACAGCAGTCTTATCAGGTCATAACTTAGAGTTAATTCTTTTCAGATATGCTGGGCCATTGGAAAAAAATTGCTCGTCAGCATAGACTAGCTCTGTTGCTCATTAATTAGTATCTTAATGGTGAAATAAGTTATCCCATCCTGTGGCAGTTGGAGGAAAACTTAATGAAAGACTTTATGAAATATATTCTATTAGCCACTGACCACCAGTGTAGCATAGTGTTCCTGATAAAGGAGAGATGAGACATGACAGGTGATCTGTCAAACATGGCTTTCTAATACTTTAAGTTTCTTTGTAAATCGATGTGTTGAGATGTAATCTACATGTCATAAAATACACCCACTTTAAGTGTAATGTTCCGTGAATCTTTACAAAGTATACATCCTTGTAACCACTACCTCAATCCTTAACCTAAGAGAGAAACCTGAATGTTATTCTAGATTCCTTTCTTCTTCACATTCAAATAATTATTCATTTCTGTTTATACTTCACTCTGAATTTCTATTTAACCTATTCCTGCCTCTTTATTCTCATAGCTACTGCCTTAATATGATATGTTTGACCCTTACTTTTTTCACCTCTGTTACTTACTACAATCTACTTTATAACTGGCTTTTCACTTTTCAACTCTTTTTTCTTTATGCCTTCCCTAATGTTACTAACTTATGATTATTCTAGTAATATTAATCCCCCTGCTTTGCTTCAAATCCCTTGATGACCCTTCACATTTCCCCTTCACAATCATCAATTTCTTTTTCTTTATTGGAATATAATTGCTTTATAATATTGTATTGGTTTCTGCTGTATAATGAAGTGAATCAGCCACACGTGTACATATATCCCTGATGTCTTAAGCCTCCTCCCACAGCCCCCATCCCGACTCTCTAGGTCATCACAGAACACTGAGCTGAGCTCCCTGAGCTATATAACAGCTGCCCACTGTCTGTTTCACACATGATAGCGTGTATATGTTAACGCTATTCTTTCCATTCATCCCACCTCACCTCCCCCTGCAAGTCTGTTCTCTACATCTATACCTCTATTCCTGCCATGAAAATAGGTTCATTACTACCATTTTTGTAGAGTCCATAACAGTATGGATGTTCCTTAAGAAACTAAACTCAGCCATCAGTTTCTAAGTAAGGGCCTGGCTCACAGTGGTAACTGACTTGATGACTTAATAAGGTATGAAATATACATGGAGAATTCAGATTTGTGAAGGGAAGGTGAAGACTTAGTTCACTTAACAATGTGAAAGAAATAAGTTTGCCTTATGTTTCAGTTTTAAAGTTACTTAGAGCATTTTATTTGACTCTAGCTGTATGTTAAAAGCTACAAGGGAAGGTGAGAAGCATCTTTCAACATTCATTTCAAACACTATAAATTGTTATGAGATATTTTATATTTATGAAAAAAATTTATCAATGCCAGGTAGGAAAAATTGCAATGTTTATTCAAGTTTACTTATGTTCAAAGTGATTATTATGTCTAAATTCATGAACACTCATATTCATTTGCATATACTAGCCTTTTAAAAAGTGTCTTCCCTGATTCTCTAACCATGTCTTAAAAAACTAAATGTGTTTATGAATTATGAGATTTACCTTTTAGACTGGTATAGATAAACTCTGAGGTAAAATATTGATAGCAGAATATCTCTACCTTGAATGGGAGGAAAATACAGAAGAAATATTTAAATACGACAATAAGTAATATAATAAAAACTTTATTTTTGTTATAGATATTATCTAACCTTAGTTGCTAAGCATATAGGTTAGTTTCTATACCATTAATACTCTAATCCTCTAGCTTTTCTTAACACAGAAAGATATTTAATATAGTTCCTAAATAAGTAAAGTAGTCCTAAAGTGCTTTTAGGCCTGTTTATGGGCTTCTGTGTTGGCTCAGACGGCAAAGAATCTGCCTGCAATGCAGGAGACCTGGGTTCGATCCCTGGGTTGGGAAGATCCCCTGGAGAAGGGAATGGCTACCCACTCCAGTATTCTTGCCTGGAGAATTCCATGTACAGAGGAGCCTGGCAGGCTACACTCCATGAAGTCACTGAGTCGGACGTGAATGAATGACTTTAACTTATATTAGTTATTTGACTAGTCATTAAAGAGAGTGATTCTAATATAATTGAGATTTATCAGTCTGCTTTGAGGTATTATTTAGAAAAGTGATTATTTGCTTCTTTTAAAAAATGAGCCCTGAAAAAATTCAAAATAAAACTACTATTGATCCAGCAAATCTTCTGCATATTTATCTGAAGAAAATGAAAATATTAACTTGAAAATATGTAGGCACTCCAGTGTTCACTGAAGCATTATTTACAGTAGTCAAGATATGGAAACAATCTAAGTGTCAATTTATGGTTAAATGGATAAAGAGAATATTACACACATGTGCACAATGGAATATTATTCAGTCATAAGAAAGAATGAGATTTTGCCATTTGCAACTGTGTGGGTGGACCCTGAGGGCATTATGAAATAAGTCAGAAAGACAAATATGAACTCACTTATATGTGGAATCTGAAAAATAAAACATTAAGCTCATATATAAAAAACAGATTGGTGGTGGCCAGAGGCAAAGGGTGAGGTGTTGGTGAAATGGGTGAAGGGGGTCAAAAGGTACAACTTCCAGTTATAAAATAAATAAGTCATGGGGATGTAATGTGCAGCATGTCGACTATAGTTAATGATAATTTGTTGCATATTTGAAGATTGCCAGGAGAATAGATCTTAAAAGTTCTCATCACAAGAAAAAAATATTCTGTAACTATGTATGGTGATGGATGTTAATGCTAGTTAGTAATGGTGACCATTATACAATATATACAAATACTGAATCATGTGCATACCTGAAGTTAATACAATATTATATGTCACCTATAACTTAATAAAAAAAATGGAAGTCCTGATTACAATATCAGCAAGCAGATATTGACAAATGGATTCTACAAATTATATGGGAAAGCTAAGACCTAGAACAGGAACACGATGCTGAAAAAGAACAGAGTTGAAGGACTGATACTGTCCTATTTCAGGACTTACTATAAAGATACAGTATAATCCAGACAAGCACAGTGTTGGTGAAAGAATAGAAGGTCCAAAAATATACCCACACAAATATAGTCAAGTGAACTTTGATAAAGGAGCATAGGCAATTCAGTAGAGAAAGAATAGTCCTTTCAATAAATGGCACTGTGAGAATTGAGTATTCATCTAAAAATGAATCTAGACGTAGACCTTATACCTATTGCAAAATTAACTCAAAGTGGATTATACCTAAATATAAGACAAAAAACTATTGAACTTCTAGAAGAATACTCAAGAGAAAATCTAGGCACCCTTGGGTTTGGTAGGTTTTTAGATACAACACCAAAATTATGATCCATAAAAAAGGAGATTGATAAGTTGGACATATTAAAATTAAAAAGTTATGCCATGTGAAAGACACAATTAAGAAAATGAAAAGATGTCAGACTGGGAGAAATATTTCAAAATATATTCTGATAAAAGACATATTCATGATATAAGAAAAAAAAAAACTCTTAAAATTTGGCAATAAGGAAACAAATACAAAGGGACCCAAGAACTGAAAATGCAAAGAAGGTATACAGATAGCAAATATGCATATGAAAAAATGCCAACATCTTTGTCCTTTGGGAGTTGTATGTTAAAACTGTGAGATCACTGAACACATATTGGAATGGCTAAAATTAAGAAAAGACTTACAATTATGAAATGCTGGTAAGACTATAGAGCCACTAGGAATTCAAGATGGTACAGCTACTTTGGAAAACAATTTGGCAGTTTCTTACAAAGCTAAACATAGTTTTACTGTACAATCCAGCAATTGCACTGTTGAGTATTTACCCAATTGAGATGAGTATTTACGTTCACACAAACACCTGAAGATGAATATTTATAGCCACTTTATTCATAGTCACTGAAAACTGGAAGTAACCAAGATATTTTCAATAGATGAATGGACAAACAAACTGTGATACAGCCAGAAAATGGAATATGATTACTGAGTGATTTTTTTTTTTTAAAGAAACTATGAAGCCACAAAAAGATACGGATGAACCTTAATTGCATACTGCTAAGTAAAAGAAATCTGTCTGAAAAGGCTGTAAACTGTATAGTTCCCACTATGTGAAATTCTGGAAAGGCAAAATTATATAGACAGTAAAAAGATCAGTGGTTGCTAGAGATTCAGGGATAAAGGAAGATGGTTAAATGGGGAATTTTGTAGGTCCATGATAGTTTCTTGGTGGATACATGACATTATGTGCTTGTCAAAATTCACAGAACTTTACAGCATAAAGATTGAACCTTAATGTATGCATATGAAAAAAATAATTTTAGGAGATTGGAGAATCTCAGGAAGAAATGAATATAGACTATGACAGGAGAATGTAACCACATTGTAATTGTATGGAACAACCTTCTTGAAGGTGTGAGCAAGGAAGAGTGGGAGGGGAAGGTGCTAACCTAAGCAACTTTGGAAATGAGTCTATAAGACTAGATGCAAAAGGAACTACACATTATCATTATGCTTTTGTTAATAAAGTGATTTCCCAAGGGAGTACAACAAATTGAAAATTCTCATACCACTATACATATATTCTGGAATTAATAATTAACTAAATGGATGAGAGGTGGTGAGAGCCAGATTTTTCCTGGTTGGAGTAGGAATTTTCAGATAAGGGGAGAGGTTACAATGATCCTTTTGGTGATAGAGTTGGAAGCATCAGTTTGAACTCATGTTTAGCTTAATACAGACACGGATGGTTAGAGAAAAAATACACATATACACACAGGTTGGTATACATGCATGTATTTCCTTGCTCTGTCATCAGAGGGCCTAAAAGAAATGACACCCAGTAGTAAATAGTACACCTTGCCACCAGATCTTTGTTTCTAATGCCATTTCCCAATAAAGGAAACCTTGGCTTCTTGAAGAAATGGCTGATTCTAGGACTGGAGTAGGAAATATACAGTAGGTGTCTAGAGAATCTTATAATGCTGTAAAGTAAGGAAGTGCTTAGAAAAACCAAAAAATCCACATTAATAGGGGTATGTCAAAGGGACATAGGAGCCAACTGAGAGAGCTTCCAATGGCCAAAGCTGGAACAATTTGAACAATAAAAAATAAGTAAAGATGTACTGGATTATAACCCAAAGAATGAAATTAAATGTCCATGAATAGAAACCCAATACAAATAAATAAGCAAGAAAAAGACAATCTTCCTTGGAAGAATTCCAGTTAATTTATGTCGATACTATGCCCTCAGTGAGAGGAAACTGAACTTCCAGTCCCTCAGTATGAGCTGCACATAATGACATCCCTCCAAAGAATTCAGTATGGGAAGAAGGGGAGAGAAGAGTAATTTTACATTGGAGGAGCCTGACAAACATTGCCTCAGTCAGGTGATCAGGGTCAACTTTCAACAATGGTGTCATATTAATTAATAGTTTGTACTGTAACCCCAATCATGAAGAAAATCAGATGAATTCCAATACAGGGTTAGCCTACAGAATAACAGATCAGTGTTCCTCAAAACTGTCAAGGTTATCAAAAATGTCACAGCCAAGAGGAGCCTAAGGAGACCTGACAACTAAATGTGATGTGGTATCCTGGATGGGATCCTGGAATTGAAAAAGGGCATTAGATAAAAACTAAAGAACTCTGGATAAAATATTGAGTTAGTAAGAATATATCAATATTCATTCATTAATTGTAAAAAATATGCTAATTCATGATGTTAATAATAGAGGAAGCTTGGTGTGGAGCATGTGGGAACTCTGAACTGTCTTCTCAGTTTTTCTGTAAATGTGAAGGTGTTCTAAACAATAATGTATGTTAAACAAAACAAAGTGTCATTTGAAGGGCTCGCAGTAACCCAGTGCTTTCTGTCTCTCCTCCAGTTTTGAGAGTGTTTGCTGCCTCGCTGACTCCACTTCTCTCTCAGACATCACTTTTGATGGCAATCCCATAGCTCAAGAGTCATGGTACAAGCACACAATCCTTCAGAATATGATGCAGCTGCGCCAGCTAGACATGAAGAGAATCACAGTGAGTGAGAACTCGTCTCAAGTGCTTGCCATATTGGTTTAGTTAGCATGGGCTAGGAAATTGGAGTGCATATTCTTTGCTTAAAACACTGATTTTTAACAATCTATGGATTATCGTGACTATATACTAAATAATTATAATGACAAACTTTTTTTTTTTTACCTCCTATCCATATTCCCAATTTCATTGAATTAAGTTCCTAGCCTTCTGTTTGAATTAATCACCATGCTTGCTTTTCATTCTTGCTTAATACCCAGCTAACAGTTTACTTTGGAATAGATGAGTGAGGATTTCATTGGTAAGTTACATAGTGTAATGGCTAAGAAGATGGGTGCTGGAGCCAGACTGCTTGAGTCTGAATCCTGCCTTGACCATTTTCTAGTTGTATGACCTTTAACAATTTACTTTACCTTTCTATCTAATTTTCCTCCAAGTAAAATGGGGATCACAAGTATCATTGTTGTCAAGGTGAAATTAAGTATTAAACCTTAGAACAATGTGAATCTTCCAGGAAACATAATATGCAGCTATTAATATTATTCCTTTCGATGCTATATTTCTCAAAGTATCTCCTTTTTTATTCATTCTGTCTCCATGGTAGACATTTTTCACAGTAGAAGTTGTGATATGGCTCCTGATCTAAGTGAAATGCTGCTTATAGTACTCCTCCTTTTAGGTGTACAATGCACATAAGCATGCTTTAGCCTCTAAGAAGTTCTGTAATAAAGAACCTTGCCTGAATTTGTTTTGTTGCAGCCCAAATTTATTGGAACAGAAAATATCTGTTAATGATCTCAGTTTGATAATCTCTGACCTAGAAAAATATCCTAAACCTCCACTGTTTTCTTACTTTTAGACTGTGCTTATTTTATGTGGATTTTTTTTTTTTTTTTTGGTCCTTATCCTGTGTCTTCTGGTTTTTTAGTTCCCCAGCCAGGGATTGAACTTGTACCCTCGGCAGTGAAAGCACAGAGTCCTAACCACTGGAAAGCCAGCAAATTCCCTGATGTGGATTCTGAGTGATCACTCAGGTTTACTCAATTGCCAGGTGACTCATTGCCTGTCCACTGGTTTCACAGTGCGTGCCATTCACGTTTCTACCTCAGTGATATTATGGACATCAAGGTGGCTAACGGGCAAAGTGTTGATGAGTTCATAAATACTAGGAATCTCCTAGGGTTCTACCTCTGTCTTTGTTCCAGCATGGAGAAAAGGTTCTTTGTCTTCTCAGTTCGTTTGGATCTATACTGGCCACTCTGTCTTGTACTTTTGCTCTTATCTTCTTGTCTTTCTTAGTTAAGGGTCTTTAGTACTCTCTTCCTGTTGAGGTTGCAATGAACAGGGTGAGAAATGAAGCTTACCCATTTATATAAGTTAGTAATTATATGATGTGTTTCTCATAGTAAATTTATGTCCGTCTTGTCTACTCAGCTAATGTATTTGGTCCTTAAGGGCAGAAGCCATTCTTCATCTTCCTTGCCTGGTACATGGAGATGTTCTAATGCATGTTTATTTTCTTTCTTTCTCTATCTCATACAATGCTGAGAATGTAGTAATATTCAGTAAAGACTTTTTGGTTGAGTAAAATTTACCCATTTCCATGCCTTAAATAAAAGAAAAGTTGTGTGAGTTGCTCAGTCATAGTCACTTGTCCAACTCTTTGGGATCCCATAGACTGTAACCCGCCAGGCTTCTCTGTCCTTGGAATTTTCCAGGGAAGAATACTAGAATGGGTAGCCATTCCCTTCTCCAGGGGCTCTTCTGGACCCAGGGATCGATTGGCTTCCCCGGTGGCTCAGACAGTAAAGAATCTGCCTGCAATGCAGGAGACCTGGGTTGGATCCCTGGGTCAGAAAGATCCCTTGGAGAAGGGAATAGCTATCCACTCCAGTATTCTTGCCTGGTGAATTCCATGGATGGAAGAGCCTGGTGGGCTACAGTCCATGGGGTTGCAAACAATCTGACACAACTGAGCAATTAACACTTTTCACTTTCATGTCTTAAATAAGGGAGAACAAACAATGCTATCTGTAATCCTTGTCCTTGTACATTCCCTAGAATGTACTTGCTTGGTAAGGAGATGAGGAAAATCCCCTGGGATGGGAGAGGGCCAGCTCTTCTGCTAAATATAGAGCAGCAATCCTTGTGCATCTGTTCCTCCACTATTAATTCTAGAAATTCAAAAAATTTTAATAGAAATAATCTCAGAGTTACAGAAGAGTTGTAAGTACAGTACAAAGAACTTTGTTTTATTGAACAATTTGAGAATAAGCTGCTAACTCAGTTCCCCAACTGCTCTGAATACTTCATGATATATCTTGCAAGCAAAGACATTCTCTCATGTAAACACAGTATAACCAACAACATCAAGGAAAAAACATTGAATAATTGCTAGTGTCTAATCATCACACTACATTCACATTTTACCAATTATATTAAGAATGTTCTGTGGGGCAAAATGATCCAGTTTGGAATTATGCATTGCATAGAGGTACATTTTGTTGTCAGGTGTCTATTGTCACCATATTTCCTGAACAGTTTCCTAGTCTTTCCTTGACTTCATGACTGACATTTATGAAGTTTACAGGTCAGTTATTTTATAGAATGACCCTTAATTCAGGTTTTATTTGATGTTTCCTCATGATTAATTAGTAGTTATAGCTTTTTGGCCTAAATAGCACACAAGTGATTTTGCATTTCTCTTATTGTATCCTATTGAGTGTTCTGTAATGTATATCTTTATTGATGTTGTTTACTTTAAGATGGTGTCTGTGAGGCTTCTGCATGTGAAATTATTCCCATTTCCTTTTCTTTTGGTGTTCTGAGATTCAATTTCCAACGTGGAGGGCAGGGTTCCTCACACCTCCAGTAAGAAGTTCTCAGAACACCAGCTCACTGTTCAAGAATTCAATTCAGACACTATCCACCTGGAGATAGCATCAGATTCCACAGGTTGAGGGCTCAGTCTGGAAAACTGCATATGTACCCTCCCTGCTCTGCCAGACGCCAGTAACAAGTCCAGGTTATCACCTGTACTTCTGACCTACTGGCAGAAACTGTTAGGTTGGCCAAAAAGTTTATTTGGGTTTTTCCATAACAGCTTATGGGAAAACCTGCTGCTGCTGCTGCTGCTGCTAAGTCGCTTCAGTCGTGTTCAACTCTGTGCGACCACATAGACGGCAGCCCACCAGGCTCCCCTGTCCCTGGGATTCTCCAGGCAAGAACACTGGAGTGGGTTGCCACGTCCTTCTCCAATGCATGAAAGTGAAAAGTGAAAGTGAAGTCGCTCAGTTGTGTCCGACTCTTAGCGACCCCATGGACTGCAGCCTACCAGGCTCCTCTGTCCATGGGATTTTCCAGGCAAGAGTACTGGAGTGGGGTGCCATTGCCTTCTCCAGTGGGAAAACCTGAGTGAACTTTTTGAGCAACCCAGTACTTACTAGGTCACCGGTTTATTGTAAAATGATATAACTCAGAAACAGCCAGATGAAAGGGATGCACAGGGCTTGGTGGGAAGGGACACAGAGCTTCTGAGCATACCACTCTCCCCAGATGTCCAGGTTTCACCAATCCCGAAGCTCTCTGAACCTGTCCCTTTGGACTTTTTATGGAGGCTTCTTTCAATAGTCATAATTGATTATATCATTGGCTATTGGCAATTGATTCAACCTTCAGCTCCTCTTCTCTCCCTGGAGATCTGGGGGTGCAATGGAAAGTTCCGACCTTCTTAATTGCCTGGTTGGTTCTCCTGGCAATCAGCCTCCATCCTTAGATGAGGTCCAAAAGTCATCTCATTAATGAAACAATAGACACCTTTATCACTCTACACACTTAGGAAATTCCTAGGGTTTGAGAAGCTGTGAACCAGAAACTGGGATGAAGATCACACATGTATTTCTTACAATAAATCATACTATCACACTTTTGTAATTCTGTACCTCATAAAAATTTTAATTTATTAACTTATTCATATCAGTATAGTCCCATGGTATTTTGTTTCACCTTTTGTTTAAATCTTTTAGTAACTTTAGTTTGTAAAGAATATACCTTGTAAAAGACTTTCTATAAATTTTCCAACCTGGGCTAGTATTGACAAACACTAGCCCATGAGCGGGTCACCTGTTTTTGTAAATAAAATTATATTAGAACACAATCATGTCCACTCACTTATGTATTATTTATATCTGCTTTAATGCTACACTGGCAGAATTGAGTAGTTGTTAAAGAAACTATATAGCCTATGACCCTAAAATATTTACCATCTGGCTGGAAAATTTAATGATACCAGTTCTATAACTACTGTTTTCTAGCTGGAGTGGATTACATAGATACCTCATGAACTTGTGTACTGCGGCTATGGTTCCCCAAACTGTGTGCCAGAGATACTGTGAACTTGCAGGGGCGTTGTGGAGTGTTTGTAATTTTCAAGCAAAAGGCAATGAGACTTGATATCTGTGAGACCCTGAGAAGACTACTAGCTTATCGTAGTTTACCATCTCAACATTATGTCACAGTGTATTTCTCTCTATGGCATTACATCCTGGCACAGCTGACCTTCCAGTGACTGTTGTGATAAAAACAAATACTAAAATCAATACAGAGCAGGAAATGAGCGTGACAGTATCCAATCTAATTCTCATGTTTGAGAAGTTGTGTAATGCCTTACAGATACACACATTTCACTAGTAAGTTTTTATAGTTATTCAAGAGTGATATTTTTTATTTAAATTATTATTTTTGAAATGGTTTCCTGGTGGCTCAGCTCATAAAGAATCTCCCTGCAATGTGGGAGACCTAGGTTCGAACCCTGAGTTGGGAAGATCCCCTAGAGGAAGGGAACGGCTACCCACTCCAGTATTCTGGCCTGGAAAATCCCATGGACTGTGTACTCCATTGGAGTTGCAAAGAGTTGGACACGACTGAGCGAATTTCACTAAGTTGCTAGAACGTGAATCTTGTTGTTTACTAACTACTTAATAAACAGGGCTATAACATATGTTTTTTGACCTAGTGGTACCATGGAAAAATTCCTAAGACAGTCTTAGGCACCTTGGAGTTTCTGTACTAGGGTGTGTATTAGACTCTAGTGATGACAAGATCAGAATCGCAGTTAACACCCTCAAGTTACTTACAGTCAAGTACAGAGGCAGGCATGCAGCCAGATTATAATGCAAAGTGACAAACTAGTTAGATAAAATTGATTGATGAATAGATATGTGTATGTTTACACACATACACACACACACACACACACAGCAGGATGATATCAAAGAGCAAAGCTGTCCTATGTATACTGGAGAAATAGAAAAAATTCCAAAGGAGAAAATACTTGACTTGAGACTTGAGGAGGGCCAGAGACAAAGGAGGATATATCAGTATGAAAGTGTTCTAGAGAGAGAGAAGGCACGCAAAATGCAGAGGGGTGTGAGGATATAGCAACGCAGAGCAGTTCAGCATGGCTGAGCACGGAGTGTTCATAGGCGAAAAGAGCAGCAGGAAAAGGATGCATGACCAGTAAGAGCTGAGTCATGAAGAAGGTGTTTTATGCCATAAGGAAGAGTTTAGATTTTTGTGTTGAACATAGTAGGAAACTCTTGAAGAGTTTAAGATACTTCAATTGGATTTGCCTATTGAAAAGGTTGTCTGAGTAGCAGCCCAGAGAACAAATTGGGAAAGATAGGATGAGTGATAAAATGAGAAAGGGTTAGTCAGGATAAGAGCTTCTGGAGTGTCTGATCTAGAGGAATGGTAAGAGATAATATGGCATCTCAAGATAATGTGAGTTTCTGGCCTCAATTCCTATTTTGCTTTTGTTATCTCTGTTAGGAAGAATAACTTTTAGTCAGTAAAGAGAAGAAATAGATATTAATAAAGTGAAAACAAAGCCTTGGATAGGTGAATAAAAAGTTTGAATCCAGACCTATTAGGGGCTGAAGGCCCTTATGGGGATTCCCAGGTGGCACTAGTGGTAAAGAATCTGCCTGCCGATGCAGGGGACTAAGAGATGCAGTTTTAATCCCTAGGTCAGGAAGATCCCCTGAAGTAGGAAATGGCAACGCGCTCTAGTATTCTTGCCCAGAAAAATTTCATGGCCAGAGGAGCCCCGGTGGGCTACAGTCCATGGGGCCGCAAAGAGTCTGACACAACTGAGCTCATAGCCTAAAGGGCTTCATAGTAAATATTTTAGGCTTTTGGGGATATACAGTCTGTGTTGAAAGCTATTCAACTCTCTCATTGTAAAGTAAAAGCAGACATGAACATTACATAAAAGTGAGCATGGCTGTGTTCCAATAAAACTTTATTTACAAAGACAGATGGCATGCTGCATTTGTTCTGTGGGCTAGAATTTGCCAATCTTTGATCTAGAGCAGTGAATAAATTGCTAGGCCTTTGAAAGTTATATCTGGAAAGCAGTGTAGAGTAGTAGAGTAGTTAAAAGGTAAGATAAACTAATCTCTCTTTTTATCTTGGATAGAAAAAATATTGTGGCAAATTATGATGATTAACTTGAATGTAGATTATGAAAGAAATCTAAATTGGATTATTTAGATGATTTGTGAGTACTTAAGGAATTGATCACAAGGAGGCAGCATTAGTTCACTAAAAACAATTTGTGCCAGAAAAAATTAGGTTACTATTTTAGATACTATAAATAGACCTTCTCAGAAGAATACTATAGAGAGACAGTGTTTTGGTATCTAAGCGAAGCACTGAGTGAAGTCTTTCATGATAGCACATTGAGTAAATTGTACGACAACATAGTTAAGTGGATTTGTGATTGGAGTATACCTACAGAACAGAAAGTAATGGATTAACAGCCAGCCTGCAGAGAAATCTGTCCTGGGGTGCTGTGAGGCTTTTTGCTCACTCTCATTCTCTTAAACATGTTTAAGTATTGACTAGTTGAGTAATAAAGTATATAAATGACAAACTGGGAGAGTTAGATATCCTGATAGACCAGTTGATGAAATCAGAATCCAGAAGCTCAATAATCTAAAACAAGGTTTGGTAAACTACAGCCTGCGAGCCAAATCCATCCCACAGCCTGTTTTGTTTTGTTTTGTTTTGTTTCATAGCTCTCAAGCTGTGAATGGTTTTTACATTTGTGAAGCACTGTGAAAAAGAAAAAGAATATGTGCTGGAGATTTTATATGGATCACAAAGCTTCAGATATGTGCTATCTGGCTCTTTGTAGAAAAAGTGTGCCAACTTTAATCTGTAAATATCAGCAGAATTTAGCAAGATAAAAAATAGATAAATTGAAAATTCTAGACTTAGCTTCTTAACAACAAAATGACAGTTCTCAGCCAAATGAAAGGTTGGGGGAAAGAGGATTAGCATGTGTGAGAAAGACTTGCATTGAAATTGATAAGTTCAAATTGAGTTAATTATGAAATGTGATTGTTAGAAGTTAATATGGCTTAAAACAATATTCATTTATAGAAATAGAGAATTTAGAAAAATGGACAACAGTTCCCTTTTTTCCTTTGTTAAATTACACCTGAACTATTAGTTTTAGAAGGGTGATTGCAAACAAACATTTCCAGAAAACCTAGCACAATTCATTGACAAAGAAGATATTACAGTAGTCTTCAAATATTTTTACGACTGTACAAAAAAGGAGGGCATAGACACATTTTAAAAAATTTATTTATTTATTTTAATTGGAGGCTAATTGCTTTGCAGTATTGTGGTGGTTTTTGCCGTACACTGACATGAATCAGCCATGGGTGTGTGTGTTCCCCATCCTGAACCCCCTCCTACTACCTCCCCCTCCCATCCTTCAGGGTCATCCTAGTGCACTGACCCTGAGTGCCCCATCTCATGCATTGAATCTGGACTGGCGATCTATTTCACATGTGGTAATATACATGTTTCAGTGCTCTTCTCTCAAATCATCCCACCCTTGCCTTCTCCCACAGAGTCCAAAAGTCTGTTCTTTACATCTGTGTCTCTTTTGTATCTCACATATAGGGTCATCGTTACCATTTTTCTAGATTCCATATATATGCGTTAATATACTGTATTGGTGTTTTTCTTTCTGACTGACTTCGCTCTGTATAATAGGCTCCAGTTTCATCCACCTCATTAGAACTGATTCAAATGCATTCTTTTTAATAGCTGAGTAATATTCCATTGTGTAAATGTACCACAGCTTTCTTATCCATTTGTCTGCCTATGGACATCTAGGTTGCTTCCATGTCCTAGCTATTGTAAACAGTGCCGCGATGAACATTAGGGTACACGTCTCTTTCAATTCTGGTTTCCTTGGTGTGTATGCCCAGCAGTGGGATTGCTGGGTTGTATGGCAGTTCTAGAATAGACACATTTTGAAGGACTAGAACAAGGACCATTGTATGGAAAATTCCACCTCCCAGAATTTTTTATTTCCAGGCAGTATTTTGTGAATGCAGGTGCTATTCTCACAATTATGAAATGGATACAGTATCTAAAGTTTCCACCTCAAACTCACATATAGTTGACTTCATATGAACTTGTTTACAATTTGTTCTCCAAAATATGAGGTAGCCTATCTGAGGTAGAAGTGAGTGTCCTGTGTGGTAGCCGTTACTAATGTCCCCAATGTGTTCTTCCATCTTCCAGGTGGAAAGATAATATTTCCCTTTCTCTTGGAGTTAAATATGGTCATGCAACTTGCTTTGGTCAGTGAAATGTGAGCAGAAGTAATGTACATAATTTTCAGACAGAAGCATTTAAAGGCCAAAGTGCGATTTTCTGGGCTTTTCTCCCATGTGATGGTCACATTGTGAAAGCAAATATTGAGTCAAAGGTGCCATCAAGTCATAGCACCTAGGAACATTTAGCCTACTACATGGAGAACAGCTGGGCTGTTCTTTGCATGATCAAGAAACAAACTTTTCTTATTGTAAGCCAGTGTGAGTTTTAAAGTTATTATGGTAGTATAACCTATCCTGTTCTGGCTTTTTCTCCCCTAATGTATAATATGGAGGTTGCAAACAAGATGGCAGAGGGAAGCATCACTATGAACAAAGCTAGTAGAGGTGATGGAATTCCATTTGAGCTATTTCAAATCCTAAAAGATGATGCTATGAAAGTGCTACACTCAATAGGCCAGCAAATTTGGAAAACTCAGCAGTGGCCACAGGACTGGAAAAGGTCAGTTTTCATTCCAATCCCAAAGAAAGGCAATGCCAAAGAATGTTCAAACTACCACACAGTTGCATTCAACTCACACACTAGCAAAGTACTTCTAAAAATTCTCCAAGCCAGGCTTCAACAGTACATGAACCAGGAACTTCCAGATGTTCCAGCTTGAACTGGATTTAGAAAAGACAGAGGAACCAGAGATCAAATTGCCAATATCCACTGAATCATTGAAAAAGCAAGAGAGTTCCATAAAAACATCTAGTTCTGTTTTATTGACTACGCCAAAGCCTTTGACTGTGTGAATCACAACAAACTGTAGAAAATTCTTCAAGGAGATGGGAATACCAGACCACCTGACCTGCCTCCTGAGAAATCTGTATGCAGGTCAGGAAGCAACAGTTAGAACTGGACATGGAACAACAGATTGGTTCCAAATCAGGAAAGGAGTACATCAAGGCTGTATATTGTCACCCTGCTTATTTAACTTAGATGTAGTTAAATCATGCAAAATGCTGAGCTGGGTGAAGCACAAGCTGAAATCAAATTGCCGGGAGAAATATCAATAACCTCAGATACGCAGATGACACCACCCTTATGGCGGAAAGCGAAGAAGAACTAACTAAAGAACCTCTTGAAAGAGAAGAGTGAAAAAGTTGGCTTAAAACTCAACATTCAGAAAACTAAGATCACGGCATCTGGTCCCATCACTTCATGGCAAAAAATGGGGAAACAATGGAAACAGTGAGAGACTTTATTTTCTTGGGCTCCAAAATCACTGCAGATGGTGACCGCAGCCATGAAATTAGAAGAAGCTTGCTCCTTGGAAGAAAAGCTGTGACCAACCTAGACAGCATATTAAAAAGCAGAGACATTACTTCCCCACAAAGGTCAGTCTAGTCAAAGGTATGGTTTTTCCAGTAGTCATATATGGTTGTGAGAGTTGGACTATAAAGAAAGCTGAGAACCGAAGAATTGATGCTTTTGAACTGTGGTGTTGGAGAAGGCTCTTGAGAGTCCCTTGGACTGCAAGGAGATCCAACCAGTCCATCCTAAAGGAAATCAGTCCTGAATATTCCTTGGAAGGACTGATGCTGAAGCTGAAACTACAGTACTTTGGCCACCTGATGCAAAGAACCAACTCATTGAAAAAGACCCTGGTGCTTGGAAAAATTGAAGGCAGGAGGAGAAGGGGATGACAGAAGGTGACATGGTTGGATGGCGTCACTGACGTGATGGACATGAGTTTGAGTAGGCTCCAGGTATTGGTGATGGACAAGGAAGTTTGGTGTGCTGCAGTGCATGGGGTCACAAAGAGTCAGACACAACTGAGTGACTGAACTGAACTGAACTGAATGTATAATATGACTGTTATCCCTGGGCCAATAGAAGTCAAGTGATATAGCTTCTAATCTTCATTCTGACATTGACTATGACCCTGGAAACATCTGTTTTCTCTAAGAAAAAAAGATTGAAAGAAAAATAAGGAACATTCTCCTCTAGACAAAAACTCTAATTGTAGTCTGTTTTAATATTTAGTGTAGTCAAGGAAAACAATGTCTTGTAAAACTATTTAAAGTATATGGTTAAAAAACCCACATTGCCATTGTTTTTAAAATTCCACATAATAAATTGTTGATTATATTAGGACTGCTATTATTGATTTTGTAGCAAAACGTCTTCTCAAGTAATAAATTCATTGTTTTAGAGCCTTAGTAGTCTGCTAAGAGGGTATAATCTAAGTTATTAAATACCTATTAAATCACTGCTGCTGCTGCTAAGCCACTTCAGTCGTGTCCGACTCTGTGCAACCCCATAGACGGCAGCCCACCAGGCTCCTCTGTCCACAGGATTCTCTAGGCAAGAATACCGGAGTGGGTTGCCATTTCCTTCTCCAGTGCATGCATGTATGCTAAGTCGCTTCAGTCATGTCCGACTCTGTGCGACCCTATGGACAGCAGCCCGCCAGGCTCCTCTGTCCTCAGGATTCTCTAGGCAAGAATACTGGAGTGGGTTGCCATTTCCTTCTCCATTAAATCACTACGCTTCTTAATTAAACTGTTTCTGTATTAGGTCTTCCTGACAAACCACAGAAAAGAGAAAAGTGTATGTGCACTTTCAGGCCAGGTAGATCTCTTTCTTTTGCTACATAAAAGATATGGTTTTTGTCCCAGAAATTGGATTATTATCATGAAGATGCCTGAATTTTACAATTTTTTTCCTTCTTACCAACAGATTTATAGCTTATCTTTACAGTTAGAGGGGTTTGTTTTTGTTTCTAAGTTTAGTTACTCTATAATTATTTGGGCTAAAATACAGTTATCATATGTATAAATTTTTAAAACATTCAATATTTGAATTGATTTGGCATCTATCCAGTTTTCCTAGGTTTAACTTTCCTTTTAAAGTCCTCCTGCCTTTAGTAGAAGCTCAGATTCTTTTTGCAAATCTAATGAAATCATCTGTTAAGTATGTGTAGTACGTGATCCATACAGTTTCCAGTACTGCTTAAAATTGGCTCTTTGAAAAACCAATCTGTTTCTAGTTCACATTCAATACTCGAGTCAACAATTGACCATCAATATATTTTGTTCTTTTAAAAAGTTTTTTTCTGAAATAGATTATACTTAATAGGTACTAAATCAACATCTACTGAACAAAAGAGTTTAATGTGGTTATTAATTCAGCTATTTTATGAAACTAGGAACCAAGGTTCTGAATTTCTTATTTAGTTTATTTTTCCTCATTACCTCTGTTCAGCCTTTTAACATTAAGAACAACTCTTTTCCATATTGTAAAATATACTTTAAATTCACCAAAAATCACATAAATTTTCATTCCCTTTTAAACAACCTAAATCATATGGCAGATTACTGCTAAATTTTGACCTCACTTTTTTCATCTGTCTAAAACCAGTAAAACACATATAAATATATCCTGATTATAAAAATGCAAACCCCATTTCTCACAAATGACCTCTGGTTCTGATCCTGGCTTTGACTTTGTATAAGTTACTAAACTTCTCAGAGTGTTCATTTCCTCATTTTTAAACTTTGAGTCTTCCAGTGGATGTATTTCTGCTTACCTTTTTAACTCTGCAATAGTTTACTTTGTGCATTTTTTATTTACTTCTTTAGCCTAAGTCCTTTGTTTACAGGAGCATTTATAATGGCTCACACCCTAGAATACATTTTTGTGCCTCTTTGACTTTCCTTAATTCTAATTATATTATATATACTGATTGGGATGCTCTAGACTGTTGTTGTTCAGTCACTGAGTCACATCTGACTCTTTGCAACCCCATGGACTGCAGCATACAAGGTTTACCTGTCCTTCACTATCACCTGGAGTTTGCTCAAACTAATGTCCATTGAGTCAATGATGTTATCTAAGCATCTCATCCTTTGCCACCTCCTTGTCCTCTTGTCCTCAATCTTCCCCAGCATCAGGGTCTTTTCCAGTGAGTCAGCTCTTTGCATCAGGTGGCCAAGGTATTGGAGATTCAGCTTCAGCATCAGTCCTTCCAATGAATATTTAGGACTGATTTCCTTTAGGATTGACTGGTTTGATCTCCTTACTGTCCAAGGGACTCTCAGGAATCTTCTCCAGCACCACAGATCAAACACATCAATTCTTCAGCACTCAGTCTTTTTTATGGTTCAACTCTCACATCTATACATGCCTACTGGAAAAACCATAGCTTTGACTATACAGACCTATGAGGGCAAAAGGTGTCTCTACTTTTTAATATACTGTCTATGTTTGTCATAACTTCTCTTCCAAGGAGTAAGCGTCTTTTAATTTCATGGCTTCAGTCACCGTCCGCAGTGATTTTAGAGCCCAAGAAAATAAAATGTCACTGTTTCCACTGTTCCTCCATGTGTTTGCCATGAAGTGATGGGACCGGATGCCATGATCTTCATTTTTTGAATGTTGAGAGCTTTTTCACTCTCCTCTTCCACCTTCATCAGAGGCTCTTTAGTTCCTCTTCACTTTCTGCTATCAGGGTGATATCATCTGCATATCTGAGGTTGTTGATATTTCTCCCAGCCATCTTGATTTCAGCTTGTGAGTCATCCATCTTGGCATTTTGAACAGAAGTTAAATAAGCAGGGTGACAAAATGTAGCCTTGATGTACTCCTTTCCCAATTTTGAAACAGTCAGTTATTCCATGTCTAGTTCTAACTGTTGCTTCATGACCTGCATACAAGTTTCTCAGGAGACAGGTTAAGAAGGTCTGGTATTCCCATCTCTTTAAGAATTTTCCAGTTTGTTGTGATCCACACAGTCAAAGACTTTAGTGTAGTCAATGAAGCAGACGTAGATATGTTTTTGGAATTCCTTGCTTTTTATATGATCCAATGGGTGTTGGCAATTTGATCTCTGGTTCCTCTGCCTTTTCTAAATCCATCTTGTACATCTGGAAGTTCTCGGTTTAAGTACCATTGAAGCCTAGCTTGAAGGATTTTGAACATTACTTTGTTAGCATGTGAAATGAGCACAATCATATGGTAGTTTGAACATTTGTTGGCATTGCCCTTCTCTGGGATTGGAATGAAAACTGACTGGACCAAAACTTGTCCAGTCCTGTGGTCACTGCTGAGTTTTCCAAATTTTCTGGCATATTGAGTGCAGCACTTTCACAGCATCATCTTTTAGCATTTGAAATAGCTCAGCTGGAGTTCTATCACCTCCACTAGCTTTGTTCATAGTAATGCTTCCTAATGCTCACTTAACTTCATACTCCAGGATATCTGGCTCTAGGTGAGTGATCACACCATTGTGGTTATCTGGGTCATTAAGACCTTTCTTCTATAGTTCTTCTGTATATTCTTTCCACCTCTTCTTAATCTGTTTTATTTCTGTTAGGTCTTTGCTGTTTCTGTTCTTTATTGTGCCCATCTTTGCATGAAATGTTCTCTTGGTTATTTCTAATTTTTTTGACAAGATCTCTCGTCTTTCCCATTCTATTGTTTTCCTCTATTTCTTTGCATTGTTTGCTTAAGAAGGCTTTCTTATCTTTCCCTGCTGTTCTCTGAATCTCTGCATTCACTTGGCTGTATATTTCCCTTTCTCCTTTGCCTTTTGCTTCTCTTCTTTTCTCAGCTATTTGTAAGGCCTCCTCAGACAACCACTTTGCCTTCTTGCATTTCTTTTCTTCCTGTACAGTGTTACAAACCTCTGTCCATAGTTTTTCAGGCATTCTGTCTACCAGATTTAATCCTTTGAATTTATTTGTCACCTCTACTGTATAATTATAAGGGATTTGATTTAGATCATATCTGAAAAGTCTAGTGGTTTTCCCTACCTTCTTCAATTTAAGGCTGAATTTTGCAATAAGGAGCTTGTGATCTAATCCACAGTCAGCTCCAAGTCTTGTTTTTGCTGTTTAGAGCTTCTCCATCTTACAGTAACAACTTCTCTAATCTCAGTGGAATAAATCAACAAAGTTTATTTCATGCTCATACTGTCAGTCTGTCCATTTTATGTGGTCTGAGAAGTTTACTCTGTGTTGCCCTCATTCCACGACCAAGGCCTTCAAAGTGCCCATCCTTTGGAGCTTTGCCAATTCTGTAGCAGAAGTGAGACAGGAAATAGCTATATCATACATTGTCTTTGAAATTTGCTACCCAGAAGTAATACATATCACTTTTGTTCATACAGCATTGGCCAAAGCAGTTCACATGACCACACCTAACTTCAAGAGGACATGAAGTGCCATCTCACTATATGGCCAGGATGTAGGAAGACAGGAATATTTGGTGAACAACTCTTGTGACTATCCATTATATTTTAAATCAAATGTTAACTTCTGGTAGAAATGTAAATTAGTACTACAATTATGGAGTACTTTTGCAAACACAGCAAAAGCCCTAGAAATATGTCTACCATTTGTTTAATGGTTTCAGTTTTAGGAAATTATTCAACAGTTATGCGCTTCCCTGTGGCTCAGATCAGGAGCCAGTGGCTCAGATCTGCCTGCAAATCAGGAGACCTGAATTTGATCCCTGGGTTGGGAAGATCCCGTGGAGAAGGGAATGTCAATCCACTCCAGTATTCTTGCCTGGAGAATTCCATGGACAGAAGAGCCTGGCGGGCTACAGTCCATGGGGTCACAGTCGGAGACGACTGAACAACTGACACAGTCACAGTCATAGAGATGTACATTTAATAATTCATTCTTTGAATATATAGTTACTGCATATCTACTGTGTGCTGGGTAGCAGATATATGGTCCATACCTTCATGGAGCTATTTGTAGGAAAGAGGAGAGATGTACCAGAGATAATTTAAATGAAAGACGTTAAGGGCTATGACTGGCAATTATAGGGTGGTATGAGAGCATTCTACTCTTCAGTTCGCCTCCATTAAATTTTTAATTTCAGGTTTTGTAAATTGTATTTCTGAAAATGTTCTTCAAATGTACTGAATTACTTTTTATAGTTTTCTGTCTCTGAAGATATTTTCAAGTTTGTGTTTCATGAAGAAATTGTTTTCTCAAATTATGACATCATTTTGAATGCCTACAAATCTATAACCAAGACTTACATGGTTATAATTTACTTTATTAAAATTTGCCAATCATCAGGGTGAAAAATCATGATTCATATTGTGTATGCAGATTGCAATATTTAAAAATTTGTTTATAGAGAATATCATAATGTGATGGAAAAATTATATTTGAGTTAGGGTTTTGGGATTATGACTGATTTTTAAAAGCTTTTCTAAACTGTAATGTTATTACAGTAAAGTTATTTCATAGTTTTTAGAATAGAAGAAATTAGACTGGCCAAATCAACTTAAAAACAAAGTAATGATCTTAATGGAGAATAATTTATTAATATCCATGGAAATTTTTAAAAAGCTTTCACAATTATATTGTCATTTTAAAAAAAGCTCTGCTTTGCAATAATAAATTAAATAGATTGTTAGAAGTATGATTTTCATCTTCATGATAAAAACTTTGTTAAATCTCTCCATGTAGAACTACAGTACAAAGAAAAGTTATACAAACCTGCCTTTTTTATTTATGTTTGGTTGTGCAGGATCTTGGTTGCTATGCACGGGCTTTCTCTAGTTGTGTGAGTGGGGGCACTCTCAGTTGTGGTGCATGGGCTTCTCATTGCAGTGGCTTCTCTTGTTGCAGAGCATGTGCTTTAGGGCATGCAGGCTTCGGTCATTGTGGCACATGGGTTCAATAGTTGCATTTCCCAGGCTCTAGAGCCCAAGCCCAATAGTTGTGGCACATGGGCTTAGTTGCCTCATGACATGTGGAATCTTCCTGGACCAGGGATTGAACCCGTAACTCATGTCTCTTGCATTAGCAGGTGAATTCTTTACCACTGAGCCACCAGGGAAGCCCCCTGCTCCCCCTTTCTTCTTTCTCTTCTCAGTCTTTTTCTTGTATTATTTAGGTTTATCTCACATCAAGAGTTGGGAGTAGAGTTAAGAATGCACAGTTTTCTTTTAGAATTAAGTTGGAAGAAGAAAACAAAGAGGAACATACTGACTTTTTCTTTGAAGGCATATTTCCTATTAGCAAGTAGTATGGCTCTCACAAAGAAAATCAGAGAACTGAAGATATTTAGCATCAAAAAAGTTTAAATACTCAACAATACTTTTTTACATTTTTCTTTTAGGAAGAAGAAAGGCGTATGGCATCTGTTGTAGCCAAAAAAGAAGAAGAGAAGAAGCGGGAAAGTCATAAGCAATCTTTACTTAAGGTATTGTCTCTGGTGTCTACATTCATGTATGTGCTCGCGCGCACACACACAAACACACACACACATACTGAAGCTAGCTTGCTAATCAGCTAGAAAAGTAGTTTCCAAACTACAAATTTTTCATTCCTATTGATAGTGTTTTTAATAAACATACACCCTTAAAACTTACAAACAAACCTTTACTTCTGAAATACAATATAATGTAATATAATGTACATTATAAGATAAATGCAAAGATGAGAAATTATAAAAGGAAGAGATAAAAGTATATATATATATATAACAGAAGTTAACCTTCTTTCCACACCAGTACATCACCTTGTGTATCCTCCTGGCATTTAAATTTCATTTTGGAAACCACTGTAGTAAACTGTCATCTTTAGTGATATATTTTAATGAGCTCTGCTACATGCATTTATTTTTTAGTGCTGGCTTTTTAAATTTAAAAAAATTCTCTGTTAGCTTCTCCGATAGAGAGGTGATAAAGATTTTGAGGAGTATAAAATTAAAGATTTTTTTGAACTTGTTTTAAATGATTTAGCATATCAGATATTACTGTCCTTAAAAGATTTTTGGGATAACAAAGTTGTATATAGTAAACTTAGGAAACAAGAGAACTTACTGGGGTGATGGAAATGTTACAGGTTAACATTTATGCGTTTGTCAGAACTGATCGAAGAGTACACTTGAATCTGTGTGTTTTACTTTGTGAAAACTACTCCTAAATTAACAAACAAAACAAACTTGGTCCCAAGTCCTCTCAACTCCAGTCTATTAGGAACTGGGCCACACAGCAGGAGGTGAGTGGCAGGCGAACGATCGAAGCTTCATCTGTATTTATAGCCGCTCATCTCAGTTCAGATGTCAGTTTTTTCCATCACCCCCAGATGGGACTGTCTGGTTGCAGGAAAACAAATTTAGAGCTCCCACTGATTCTGCAGTCCAGTGAGATGTATAATTATTTCATTATATATCACAATGTATAATAATTTAGAAATAAAGCACACAATAAATACAATGTGCTTGAACATCCCCAAACCACCACCCCCCCTCACTGTATCCTGGTCCATGAAAAAATTGTCTTCCATTAAACTCGTCCCTGGTACCCGAAAAAGTTGGAGACTGCTGTTTCTGAGGGACAGAAAGGGTGTATAGACATCCATCTTTAGTCCTGTTGCTTTTCTATCTTTCTATTTTCTTTTCAATCTTTAAAATGAATGGAAGTGATAGTGATGACATATACTGGTGCGGTATTGCTTGATTTATAAAGAATAGACTCAAGTGGCAGAAGCTGAAAGTTGGCATCTTCTAAAATAACTATCATTTTAACACAAATTTGACAGACTGTCCTGTAGCTATAGTCATTGTACTAATATTGTACTAATTGTACAATATTGTACTAATATGCCAGATGCATCCATGATCTTTGAACATAAAATTTTTTGGGGGGAACCTTCTTTTGCCTTACAGAATCTTAGTCTTTCCTTTGTTCTTCTTTTTCCTGCTCCACAGGCACTTAGAGCCCTTGTTGGCCCCTCTAGCCAGCTAGTGATCCCCACCTGACCCCAGATCACTCTTGTTTTAAACTATATCTTCCCTTTTCTTGACCTCAGTGAAAATACCCATTTTCTTTGTCAGCCTGGTGTTGATCTGATTTTAACAACCCAATTAAAGAAAGCTTAACTTTGGGATTGGTATAGTAAAGTGTTTGCATTTTCAGAGTATCTTGTTATAAATTTAACATACTGAGTGGTGTAAACTTTTGTGCCTTTTTTCTAAGCACTACTATATCTACCTCATTAAGGATATTTATTTTTGCCAACTCCAAGTCAGCCAGAAAGCCACATGCATGGCATCGGCATGATAGCCATCTACCATTAACTCACTGCCCCTGCCTCTTTCAAAATAGCCTTGGAAAAAAAAAAAAAAAAAAGCAAAATAGCCATGGCACTGAGTGAAAATAATGGTATTGTGTAGATTAAGAATTGGGTTGTCCCAAGTCATCTGCAAATAACTGAAATAGAATCCTTTAAGATAAGATGCCTTCTTATCATAGATTTGGGGGGGAAATTTATAGTAGAATGTCAAATGCCTACTTGCTTTAGATAAGAACATACATAAAATGTCAAGAAGTCTCAGAAGTATACACATACTAAGTGGAACCCATTTAATTATATAAACACATTTCAAATACCAAGCAATAGAAAAAAGAATCTGTGTTTAAGACATTTTTAAATGCATAAATAGAACTTTAAAAATGTTTAGTTTTAATTAAGCTTTGTCACCAGTTTTCATTCCTATCCAGTGCCATTTCTGCATCTAAAATTTTAGACAGGCAAAGAGATGGATCTAAACATAAGTATTCCACATGTGTGAATGCACTGAGGGAGTAGGCAAAGAGTCTTCCTGACAGCTTTCACTGCTTCCAAAGGGAGCAGGTGAAGAGGGTCAGTGTCACACAGATGGTTTCTACTAGATGATTGTTCTCTGAGTAAAGATAAAAGGGAAAGTGTCTATTTTCAGCACTCTGATTTAATCAACTTGCCATCTAGAAGTTGTGTTGGTCACTCAGTTATGTCCGACTCTTTGCAGCCCCATGGACTGTAACCTACCAGGATCCTCAGTCCATGGGATTCTCCAGGCAAGAATACTGGAGTGGGTTACCATTTCCTCCTCCAGGGAATCCTCCCTACCCAGGGATGGAACCCGGGTCTTCTGCATTGTGGGCAGATTCTTCACCATCTGAGTCATGAGGTTTGATAATGGATAATCTAAGATCTACTAGTTATCTAGAAATGTTTGAACCTAATACAATTTCTTTTAATAGTCTATATATGATTGTTAATTTTCAGACATTGTAATTTATGCTGTGAAGCTTAGAACACTGCTCAATCTCTCCTTTCTTCCCCGCCCCCAGATCACTCCACCATATTTCCCATAATTATTGGTTAGAAAGATTAGAATATTGTCAGTTTTTCTTACTATCTTTAAGCACAAAGACATAATTTAAACTTCACGTAACACTTGAGTCCCCTGGAGGAGGAAATGGAAACCCACTCCATTGTTCTTTCTTGGACAATCCCATGGACAAAGGAGCCTGGCAGGCTACAATCCATGGGTTGCAAAGAGTGGGACATGACTAAAGCGACTTAGCATACATGCAAACAAAACACTTGAATATATAAATTTCTGTCAAATTAAACTTGCAAATAGTGAATTTTCTTATGTCCAGTGGGAGTAATTGTTATTTGTATATACTTTTTTAAGAATGATAGAGCATTTTTGAGATGTTTGAATGCATAGGTTGAATAAAGGCTGCTTATACTGTGTTTTAGAATACATATTTGGTAGCTGCTTTAAGTAATTGACTCCTTTTAAAGATGTGATAAGTAGTACAAACAATATGCTCCTTGGATTCTCCTGCTACAAAAATTGCATTATGTAATTCTTGTCACAATGAACTTTTTCATAGGAGAAGAAAAGGTTAACAATTAACAATGTAGCTCGAAAGTGGGACTTGCAACAACATCGAATAACCAGTATTGCTATAAATCAAGATAGAAGAGATTCTGACTCTCAGGACCACTGTCAGAACGATGGAAGCACCGTCTCTACATTTCCAGAGGAAGCAGGGTATGCAGTGGTATTCTTTCCGGATATTAGTATCTTTGGAGAAATGAATTTGGAGCAGAAATGGGAAAATATTTTACATATGATTATTTTAAAATAGTTTTCTTAAGAAAGCCTACTGAAATTAGCAATAGGTTTTAAAAGTTAAGGTGGAAATATTGAAAATATAAAATTGCTCCTAATTTAAAAAGCCTTTAGTAGTTTCTTATTTTTATTAGGAATAAATCTAGATTACTTAATAGCCTATAAGGGCATATACCCACCTTACCTATCTTGTCTCATAGTATCAGCCACTCTGTTCTTGTGCTGCAGCCTCAGTGATTCCCAATTTGGTTACCTCCTACCTTAGAACCCTTCTTCTACAAACAGATCTATTCTCCCCTGCCCTGCTTCCTTCACCCTACCCTGGCTAACTGCAATTCAGCCTTGACTTCAAGTGAGGTCAAGTGAGGTCTTGACTTCCAACCTCACTTCCCCTGAAAAGTCTTTCCTAATGACTTCCCAGAGAGTAGGCTAGATCAGATACCTTTTTTTCTCCTAGTACTCTGCACTTCCCCTTGTTAGCACTTATCATGACCATAATTAACCATTGGGTAGTTAGGAAAAAGGAGAAGAGGGCAGCAGAGGATGAGATGGTTGGATGGCATCACCAACTCAACGGACATGAATTTGAGCAAACTCCGGGAGATAGTGAAGGACACAGGGGCCTGTCATGCTATACAGTCCATGGGGTCGCAGAGTTGGACACAGCTTAGCGACTGAACAACAACATGAAGTAGTTGTTTTGTATCTGTCTTCCCCACTAGACTGTAAAATCCCCCACTGATTGTGTTAACCTTTGTTGTTTCCCCAGTAGCTAGCACAAATCCTTACTCCTTAACTATCAGTGTTAAGCAATTTGGCATAAAGCATAAATAGTTACTCCAGTTACAATCTATAGTATCTGTCTTTTCCAGTGGCTCACAGCCTTTTCCTTCTATGACATACAAATCATATAACACATATCCCTTGGTTTATGAACAAATCTGAGGACACTATCTAGGGTTAACATATTTTACTTCTGCTCATAAACGCATACAAGAATCAAGTCAATGAGAAGAATATAAAACATATATAACTTTATAGTTTGTTTTATAATTAAAAAACGTGTGTGTATATATATGATTTAAAAAGAAAAGCTACAACTCAAAGATGGAATGCACTTCAGTTTTGTTTCATTTGATGCACAGTTATCTAATGACCTAACCAAATTCTGAAACACATTTCAAACAAAATACAATATAGCTTTTGTTTCAGTTTTTCAGCCAATATTCTTTCAGCTTTCCATATATGAAGAGTGTAATCAACAAGTCATTTAAGAGGAATTAGAATAATATTTTGGAAGTTTACTGTAGTTAGAGTTTGACATATATCTTAAAGACAAATATACCTTAGCAATTTTAGTTATAAGATTAATTTATATTGACTAGCTTACCTCCTTTACCTCACTTGGTTATCTACATGTAGAGTTTCTTAGATCTTTCAGCTAGAAAAATAAGGAAACAAGAATTAACATTTTAATTAAGTGATAACTTATATAATGGATATATCACTTATATTGCCCTGAAACTTTATTTAATATTATTTAAATGTCAAAATAATTCTACTTGTATATAACTATACTTTATAAAATTAAAACTTTATGTCATTGGCTTTAGATTTATGAAATACTACCCATTAGTTCTGTTTCTGATTTATCTTTTCTTTAAAAATATTTTTTCTATCTTCCTTAAGAAGGATTCCTAGTTCCAAGTTTATCCAAATGACCTTATAAATTTTATTCTAAAATTTTAATAAGATTTTAAAATTCCTTCTTTAATACATCAAATTTATTTTTATATATGCTGTTAGGTAAGAGCGTAACTTGATTTTATTCCAATTGACTAGTCAGTTTTCTAATAGCATTCCTCAATTAAATTATTCTCTTTTGTAATGGGAATGTCATTTTCATCTTATATTAAGTTCCCATAAATACTGGATATATTTCTGAATTTTCTATTCCATTTCACTAACCTACTTATCTGTTTTAATGCCAATACCAGACTGTTTTGATAACTGTCATTTTATAGTTTTAATATCTAGTAACAGAAATATGCTTTCACTATTCTTTTCAAAGTTTCAATTCTCATACACTTATTCTTACATATGAACTTTAAAGTCATTTAATCTAAATGGAAAGTTAAGAGTCTTTTTCAAATGGCATTTAAGTTGTTTATTTCAGTAGAATTAACATTTGTAAGATAATAAATCATCACTTTAAAAATCATGGTATATCTCTACATTTTTCAAGTATACTAGGGAGCTAACTGGGGAAGTGTTGAGATGTTGAAGGAAAATTCTGAGGAACTAAAGGAAGTTATAGACCATGAAATTGTAGCAGCTAGTCTGAATTGTTGAGCGAGTATTCCAGGAGTACAGAGTGACAAGATATATCAGTTGTTGTTCAGTCACTAAGTCGTGTCTTTGCAACCCCATGGATTGCAGAAAGCCAGGCTTCCCTGTGCTTCACTTATCTCCTGGAGTTTGCTCAAACTCATGTCCATTGAGGCAGTTATGTCATCCAGCCATCTCATCCTCTGTCACACCCTTCTTCTCCTGCCCTCAATCTTTCCCAGCATCAGGGTCTTTTCCAATGAGCTGGATCTTCGCATCACGTGGCCAGAGTATTGGAACTTCAGCTTCAGCATCAGTCCTTACAGTGAATATTCAGGTTTGATTTCCTTTAGGATTGACTGGTTTGATCTCCTTGCTGTCCAAGGGACTCTCAAGAGTCTCCTCCAGCACCACAATTCGAAATCATCAATTCTTCAGCTCTCAGCTTTTTTATGGTCCAGCTCTCACATCCATACATGACTAGTGGAAAAATCATAGCTTTGACTTTATGGACCTTTGTCAGCAAAGTGATGTCTCTGCTTTTTAATACACTGAAGGTTTGCTACAGGTGTATCAGTAGAAAAGCTAAATATCTTAGAAAGAATAAGGAAATAAAGGATCAAAGATAAGGGATTAAAAAAATCAAGTATAATGTCAAAAGAAAGAAATGATAGATCATATGGTCTAGGCTATTTTTAAATAATTAAAAAGTAGAAGGTTGCCAATGAATTGGAAGAAAATGTGGTATTTCTGGGACTAGAAGTCTAAATGAAATTAAAGATGAGAATTACATAAAGTAATAGGATTAGTAGTGAGCTGAACTAGTGGGAATTTATGGTCAAATTAAGTTTTTGAAGTTGAAGATTTTAGAGATGGAATATATTTTAGTAATAACATAAAAAACACTTTGGAGGCCACTATGGCCCTGGGAATGAGTTGTTGGAGAAGAGTAGAAATCAGTAAGGAGAGGAGAAGAAAGAAGATGAGTTGAAGTTATTATTGTGTGGACATTGAAGTTATTAATGGCAGAACTAGGTATGGAACCAAGGGCTAGAGTATTCGGTGGTGACCAGCGTTATCTCCTTCCAATCTCAGCCATGCATCCTATGCCCTTATCACAGAGATGTTCACTGCTCACTTTTTACTAGTGTTGGCAGCAGCAGTGATTGCGGAAGTGTCATTGTTAATTAATTGATTCTTTTACCTGGCAAAACTATCTCTGATTGCTGGACTCTGACTATTAGGCAGACTGATAGGTGGACTCCAGACTATTAATGTGACTTTCCTGACACTCTAAACTTTTAAAACAACTTTTCCCCCAAAATTTTGTGATCCTCTAAAAAGCAATTGGTTCCAAGAGAAAGAAGTATCTGCTAGTGAAAATTACTATGACTTAAAATTGCTGCCAAGAGTTTCAGAACTTTTATTAGGAGTTCCACAAAGCCAGAGGCTTTTTAAGGAAAGAGCACAAATGAAGAATTTGGAAGAGATGGGAAAATTGATCTGTGGGTTCAATGCAGAGGATGTGGAGAGCAGTAATGCATTATTAGGAAAGAGATCCACAGTTTCTGGCAAAAATTTCTACGGTTGTAAGTTCAAAGTGCCATGGAGACATGATTACATTATCATGGTCTGACCCTTTTTGATAATCTAAAAACTTTTAATTCAAGGAGACACAACTGACATTTATCTATGAAGTCAGAAAAGTAAAACTTTAGAGCTAGACAAGAAATTATTAGTAGAGACTATAATGCAAAATCACATCTTATAGTAGTTGGAGGTCTTTTTTTTTTTTTCAGTTGGCTTGTGGTTATGTGATTCCTGTAAAATCTGTTACATTGGAAAGGTAGGAATATTTCTTAAAGAGCTTATTTTACCTTGTATATGCCTATATGAAGGACTGTTAAACAGAGAATCCAGATTGACTTTTTGAACTTCGAGTTCTTATTTTGCTTGAACATGCCACACCAGTTGACATAGTTGTTACTCATTGTTGATAGGATCTTTGCATTAATATTCTTGAGAGTACATTCACTTGATTTTCCTTTTACCTATGTGGCTACTCTTTTTTATTTAATTTTAACTTTTAATTATTTGTTTATTTAAAAATTTTTTAATTGGAGTATAGTTGATTTACCGTGTTGTGTTAGTTTCAGGTGTACATCATAGTGAATCAGTTATACATACACATATATCCACTCTTCTTTAGATTTTTTTCCCATATGGGCCATTACAGAATATTGAGTAGAGTGTGCTATATGGTAGGTCCTTATTAGGTACCTATTTTATATATATATATATATAGTGGTGCATGTATATATCCTCATCCCTCCCTCTCTCCTTTCCCCCTGGTAATTATAAGTTTGTTTTCTACATCTGTAACTCTGTTTTGTAAATAAGGTAATTTGTACCATTTTTTAAAAGATTCTACATTTGAGCAATATCAAATGGTAATTGTCTTTGGCTGATTTCACTTAATATGACAATCTCTCGGTATATCCATGTTGCTGCAATTGGCTTTATTTTGTTGTTTTTTATGGCTGACTGCTCTTTAAGTGGGTCTTCCTGGTGGCTCAATTGGTAAAGAATCCGCCTGCAATGCTGGAGACCTGGGTTCGATCCCTGGGTTGGGAAGATCCCCTGGAGAAGGGAACAGCTACCTACTCCAGTATTCTGGCCTAGAGAATTCCATGGACTGTATAGTCCATGGGGTCACAAAAAGTCAGACACAGCCAAGCAGCTTTTACTTTCACTCTTTTAAGTATATCTTGCTGACTCCATTTCTACCAAACCTTTGACTGTATATCGGATTGATCAGTGGGTCAAGAAGATCCCCTGGAGAAGGGAATGACTCCCCCTCCAGTTTTCTTGCCTGAAGAATGTCATGGACAGAGGAGCCCAGAGAGCTACAGTTCATGGGGTTGCAAAAGAGTCAGACACAACTGAGTGACTAACATTTTTACTAAGGAATATAACTGATATCTTAATATTTAACAGTTTAGTTTGCATTAATATCCAATTTAGTTGTATTAATTTGTAAACACTTTGCTCTCATATAGCTCCAAATTTTGTCTTTATACATTGTGTGGACATTAACATAGATTTATAGGTACTGTTTTATGCATTTGTCTATAAAATCATACAAGAATAAAGAGGAGTTACCAACTAAAAATACAGTGACACCGGATTCTATATTTATCTGTATAATTATCTGTTCTAGTATTCTTTGTTTCTTCATGTGACTTTGAGTTATGGTCCAGGTTCCTCTCATTTCAATCTAAAGGACTACTTTAGAATTTTTTTATAGAGCAGGTATACTAGCAATGAACTCTCACAATTTTTGTTTATCTAGAAATGTCTTAATTTCTCCCTCAGATTTGAAGTACAATTTTGCTGGATACAGAATTCTTGGTTAACAGTTTTTGGGTTTTTTTTTCCTTTCAATATGCCATCCCACTGCCTCTGTCTTCCATGGTTTCTGATGAGAAGTTGGCTATTAATCTTATTGAAGATTCTTTTTATTAATACAGGACTAGTCATTTCTCTCTTGTTGCTTTTAAGAATCTCTGTTTGTCTTTGTCGTTCCAGTTGGAGTTGATGTTTAGAGTCTTCTTGGGTCTTTTCTGAGCATAAATGTGGACATAAGTGTCACCCTGTAGATTCCCTGGAATACACAGGAGCTCCTCAAAGTCCTTCTTCCCCTAAATATCTTCTTCCCCAGCCTCTTGTTTCTCAGTCCTTTTGATCTATCTATTGTTTGCCCTGTGTGGCAGCAGCTGAATACATTTTTGCCTTTAAATACTTTTGAAAACTGCCACCCAGGAAGTTACCTCAGCTATGGGGAGGCTCAGAGGCAGGGAAACAAAGGCACATCCTTGAGCTGATTATTTGGCGAGCTACTAGACATGTCAAAACGTATAACCACAATTTTTTATAGTAAGATATGTATTGCTTCCTCTGGTACAGCAACCCCCACAAGGAATGTGAGCTGTCATGTTCAAGGGTGCCACTGAGCTGGGAAGTAGGGGATGGTAACAGGGTAAGCTCAAATGCCACAGAATGGTCTTAGTAAAAATCAGCATTATTTTTCTTCATTAATCATTCCCCTGGTTGTTGTAATATTTCTTAGATTCCAGAGTTCTGAAAAAGTTGATTCTGACAGTTTTTGCTATCACGTTTGTTGCCTTTGTGGAGAGATGGAGTTTCAGACTTCCCTCTCCTGCCCTTTTCTCTCCTTTGGTACTCTAATTTTGTATTCTATGAGCTATACTTTTATATTTCAAGATCAGTATCATTTATATTTGTTCTATAGCCATTACATTTGTCAGTTGGTAGCTTCTGAAGATCAGCTCAACTGGTAAAGAATCTGCCTGCAATGCGGGAGACCCCAGTTTAATTCCTAGGTGGGGAAGATCCCCTGGGGAAGGGATAGGCCACACACTCCTGTATTCTTGGGCTTCCCTGGTGGCTCAGATGGTAGAGAATCTGCTTTCATTGGGGGAGACCTGGGTTCGATCCCTGAGTTGGGAAGATCCCCTGGAGAAGGGAATACCCATACAAGTATTCTTGCCTGGAGAATTCCATGGACAGAGGAGCCTGGCGGGCCACAGTCCATGGGATTGCAAAGAGTTGGACACAACTGAGCGACTGGCACTTGCACTTTCAAAGATTGAAAACTGATAATGTGTTTAAATTTCTGTGATTATATAATTATCATGTAACTAGTTTTTACTTGAGAGTCCAGTTGTATACTTATATCTTATTTTCTGCTTCCTAAACCATTCAAGAAAACTAGTCCTAGTATCAGATTCAAAGGTTACACTTCAAAGTTTGTTCAAAATCATGCCACAGGTTAGTTTGCTTCATATTTGAGCCATGCCTTTCTTACATAGTTGGTTTTTATCTGGGCTTTCTGATGGCCTGTTTTTGTTTGTTTAACAAAGAGATTTGTGCTTCCTTTGCCACATTTCAGTTTCTTTGAACTTCTTATTTGTCTATTAAATAGACTCCACTCTTTTTGAAGCCTGCTATCTCCCTGACCTAATTTAATCTCACTATTTCCTTTTGAACCATTGTTTACAGTTTATTATTTTACATCATATTACTAGTAGTATTTACTTTTTACTTGGATTATGTGTCTTTTTCATATCCTCAAGTACTTCTGTCCTTTCAACTTCTAGATGGTAGAATTTCTCTGATTTTAGTCCTGAGCTTTCTTTTCTCTCTCTGCTTTCCCCCTAAGCAATATCATCTATTTGTTTGACTTTAAATACCATTTGTATTTTGAAGATACCAATATGTATGTCTTTTCTTCTATGGTTTACCCATTTGGATTGTATTTAAGGGTAAAATAATTTTTTTTACTACACTGAGATTATAAAAATATTCTCCCATTTTGTCTTCCTAAAGGTTAAAATTTAGCCTATCATATTTTAGTCTTTATTACATCTGAAATTGATTTGTAAGTCTGAGGTTGGATTGAATTTCCTTGTTTTTCCCTATAGGAATAACCAGTTGCTCCAGTGTTATTTGTTGAGTATTCTTTCCTTTTCCAAATCAACTGCAATGTCCCTCTGCCTGCTTTATTGGCAGTGGAAGAAGGAAGTAGTAGGGTCCTTGCAGGTCTTCAATTAATGCCCCTCCCTGTGTTAGTCTCACTTCTCACTCCCATCTTCCATCATATCTCTGTTCATTCCTTTCCAAAGTTTGGGCATCTTGGCTGACATTTTTGTTCTTGTCTCCACTTCATATTCAAAACTATGGTTTCCTTTGTCCTTCCTCACTCAAAATTCTTCACCTTCCAGCTTCCAGAAATTTGCTGAAACTTCTTGCTAAAGATTGTCTCCCCCCTGTCCTCTTTACTTGTTGTTATTGTGAGTTTGTAACCTTTTAATTACCTTAATGGGGTCTTGGAGGGAGAGGTTTCAAACACATGCTAATTCTATCAACTATTTTATCTGAAAGCACAAAGTGAAACATTTTAAGTAGTTAGAAGTTTTATTACTACATTCTCAGTAAGTCTTTAAAAATATAATTAAATTTCATCTTTCAGGAATGATATTATCCTGGCTCTATCTGAAGGTGGAAAGTCAGAGGGCCACAGAGTCTCTTCCTTAGGGTTCCAATTTGCTTTTTTAATGCTTCATAAGATTTTCCATTTTTAACAATCCCATTTATAGTCTTTAGTATTTCATAATGCCAAAAAAGTGGCTAATTCTTGTGTTATAATGTCTGTGACCTTTGACTTATGGGTGTGTAACTGAACGCCTGGAAATAAGTATCCATGAAAAAATTATAGTCACATAAAAGGAAGAAATTCTGTAAAACTTTGGTATATCCCATTAATGATTTCACTGTTCACTGTACTTGGGACAACTCTATAGTAAAATGACATATTACAGGTTTCTTTCCCCTGCCAGAAATGGGAAAGTACGTGGTGTAATGTTTTCTTTGCTTACATTGGATGCATACAGTGAAGCTGGTTTATTTTCGGTCGTTTCCTGTCTACGAACAGTGTGGTATTTTAGCCAACACTACTATAATAAAATATAATGCATAAAACGAATTTCCACACCTATGAATGTTGTAATAGAAATTCATAAAATACATTATTATAGGAATCAGCACCACTTATTCATTGGAAAAAGAATCTTCCAAAATATTTTAAGTCTTTCTATTCTAGCTTATTATAGAATACATAAAGATTAAAAAAAACAAAAACAAAAACCTGTGATCCTCTGAAATAGTGTCTTTCCTCTCCACTTAGGCATTTAAGAGTATATTCTCCATTTAGCCTGGCTTTCTGGGACTTATTACTTTATTGCATTAAGCTAATCATCTAGTCTTAGAGTCCTTTACTAATCAGGAAGGTGTAGAATATTTTTCTGATTCATTCTTATATAAAGCTTGAGTTGGATTAATGAACACTTGGACTTGGAATTAACTTCTAAAAATCTTTAAGAGAATTCCTATTTGATGGCAGACTGCCTTACTGTTATATAAATAGTACTTGAATTGGGAAATATACATTGAAATGTATTGCACTTCATGGAAAAACAAATTATAAAGCATGGATCCTCTGTAGAGGAATACCACATTTCTTAAAGCATGAATTTAGCCTTGATAGGGGTAAAACCTAGGCCAGGTTGGCTCCATCACCTACTCTAAACCTTTTGAATCCTCCCTGTCATTCCTTCCCCACAGTCCCTAAGTCCTACTTTTATGACCTCTTAAATACCTGGTATATCTGTGTTCCTTTATTAATAATTATTATTAAAATCTATTGAAGTAAGCATTAAGTATGGTTTAGAACTGATCGCTAGGTCAGGAAGGTCCCCTGGAGAAGGAAATGGCAACCCACTCCAGTATTTTTGCCTGGGAAATCCCATGGACAAAGGAGCCTGGTGGGCTACAGTCCATGGGATCACAAGCATCAGACATGACTTGGCGACTAAACCACCACCACCATGTGGTTTAGAATATTATTTCTAGTCTTAATAACAACCCTGAAAAAATATGTATTATGATCAATATTTTACATACAAGGAAACTGAAACTACAAAGAAATTCAGTAACTTGCTCCAAAAGTCATCTATTTATTCTGGCAGATCTAGGATTTAAACTAAGTTCTATCTTATTTTCTTGCCAGTGCCTTTTCCACTGCTTGATGCCTTCTTTTTTGTTATATAATCTAGCTGACACTATTGCACTAGTCTTCCTACTAACCTCCCTCATTCAGTCTCTCCTTGCTACCTACTTCTCCACAAAATTGACCAATTTATCTATCTCAAGTAGGTCCTTGAGGGCAGGGAACATATCTTATTCATCTTTTTATTCCCAGCCACAGAACCTAGCTCCATGCATGGCACACTTCAGTTCAGTTCAGTTCAGTTGCTCAGTTGCATCCGACTCTTTGCAACCCCATGAACTGCAGCACGCCAAGCCTCCCTGTCCATCACCAACTCCCGGAGTCCACCCAAACCCATGTCCATTGAGTCGGTGATGCCATCTAGCCATCTCATCCTCTGTCGTCCCCTTCTCCTCATGCCCTCAATCTTTCCCAGCATCAGGGTCTTTTCCAGTGAGTCAGCTCTTCGCATCAGGTGGCCAAAGTATTGGAGTTTCAGCTTCAGCATCAGTCCTTCCAATGAACACCCAGGACTGATCTCCTTTAGGATGGACTGGTTGGATCTCCTTGCAGTCCAAGAGACTCTTAAAAGTCTTCTCCAACACCACAGTTCAAAAGCATCAATTCTTCGGTGCTCAGCTTTCTTCACAGTCCAACTCTCACATCCATACATGACCACTGAAAAACCCATAGCCTTGACTAGACAGACCTTTGTTGGCAAAGTAATGTTTCTGTTTTTTAATATGCTGTCTAGGTTGGTCATAACTTTCCTTCCAAGGAGTAAGCATCTTTTAATTTCATGGCTGCAGTCACCATCTGCAGTGATTTTGGAGCCCAGAAAAATAAAATCAGCCACTTTTCCACTGTTTCCCCATCTATCTGCCATGAAGTGATGGGACCAGATGCCATGATCTTAGTTTTCTGAATGTTGAGCTTTAAGACAACTTTTCACTCTCGTCTTTCACTTTCATCAAGAGGCTCTTTATTTCTTCTTCACTTTCTTCCATAAGGGTGGTGTCATCTGCATATCTGAGGTTATTGATATTTCTCCCGGCAATCTTGATTCCAGATGTGCTTCATCCAGCCCAGCATTTCTCATAATGTACTCTGCATATAAGTTAAATAAACAGGGTGACAATAAACAGCCTTGACGTACTCCTTTTCCTACTTGGAACCAGTCTGTTGTTCCATGTCCAGTTCTAACTGTTGCTTCCTGACCTGCATACAGGTTTCTCAATAGGCAGGTCAGGTAGTCTGGTATTCCCATCTCTTTCAGAATTTTCCACAGTTTATTGTGATCCACACAGTCAAAGGCTTTGGCATAGTCAATAAAGCAGAAATAGATGTTTTTCTGGAACTCTCTTGCTTTTTCGATGATCCAGTGGATGTTGGCAATTTGATTTCTGGTTCCTCTGCCTTTTCTAAAACCAGCTTGAACATCTGGAAGTTCACGGTTCACGTATTGCTGAAACCTGATTTGAAGAATTTTAAGCATTACGTTACCAGCATGTGAGATGAGTGCAATTGTGCGGTAGTTTGAGCATTCTTTGGCATTGCCTTTCTTTGAGATTGGAATGAAAACTGACCTTTTCCAGTCCTGTGGCCTCTGCTGAGTTTTCCATATTTGCTGGCATGTTGAGTGCAGCACTTTCACAGCATCATCTTTCAGGATTTGAAATAGCTCAACTGGAATTCCATCACCTCCACTAGCTTTGTTCGTAGTGATGCTTCCTAAGGCCCACTTGACTTCACATTCCAGGATGTCTGGCTCTAGGTGAGTGATCATACCATCATGATTATCTGGTTTGTGAAGATCTTTTTTGTACAGTTCTTCTGTGTATTCTTGCCACCTCTTCTTAATATCTTCTGCTTCTGTTAGGTCCCTACCATTTCTGTCCTTTATTGAGCCCATCTTTGCATGAAATGTTCCCTTGATATCTCTAATTTTCTTGAGAGATCTCTAGTCTTTCCCATTCTATTCAGTTCAGTTCAGTCGCTCAGTCGTGTCCGACTCTTTGTGACCTCATGAATCGCAGCACGCCAGACCTCCCTGTCCATCACCAACTCCCAGAGTTTACTCAAACTCATGTCCATCGAGTTGGTGATGCCATCCAGCCATCTCATCCTCTGTCGTCCCCTTCTCCTGCTGCCCCCAATCCCTCCCAGCATCAGGGTCTTTTCAAATGAGTCAACTCTTTGCATGAGGTGGCCAAAGTATTGAAGTTTCAGCTTCAACATCAGTCCTTCCAATGAACACCCAGGACTGATCTCCTTTAGGATGGACTGGTTGGATCTCCTTGCAGTCCAAGGGACTCTCAAGAGTCTTCTCCAACACCACAGCTCAAAAGCATCAATTCTTTGGCGCTCAGCTTTCTTCACAGTCCAACTCTCACATCCATACATGACCACTGGAAAAAACCATAGCCTTGACTAGACGGACCTTTGTTGGCAAGGTAACGTCTCTGCTTTTTAGTATGCTGTCTAGATTGGTCATAACTTTCCTTCCAAGGAGTAAGCGTCTTTTAATTTCATGGCTGCAATCACCATCTGCACTGATTTTGGAGCCCCCAAAATTAAAGTCTGACACTGTTTCCACTGTCTCCCCATCTATTTCCCATGAAGTGATGGGACCAGATGCCATGATCTTAGTTTTCCCATTCTATTGTTTTCCTATATTTCTTTGCATTGATTGGTGAGGAATGCTTTCTTATCTCTCCTTGCTATTCTTTGGAACTCTGCATTCAAATGGGTGCATCTTTCCTTTTCTCCTTTGCTTTTCACTTCCCGTCTTTTCACAGCTATTTGTAAGGTCTCCTCAGACAGCCATTTTGCTTTTTTGCATTTCTTTTTCTTGGGGATGGTCTTGATTCCTGTCTCCTGTACAATGTCACAAATCTCCAACCATAGTTCATCAGGCATTCTGTCTATCAGATCTAGTCCCATAAATCTATTTCTCACTTCCAGTGTATAGTCATAAGGGATTTGATTTAGGTCATACGTGAATGGTCTAATGGTTTTCTCCACTTTCTTCAATTTCAGTGTGAATTTGGCAATAAGGAGTTCATGATCCAGCATGGCACACTGGAGATGCTTAAAAACTTGCATTGAATATGGTTCTGTTATATTTTTTTTTTCCATGTTGAAGTTTTTTATTTTGCTAAAATGTACAAACAGAATACAGCTATCCACATTTTAGTTTCTAAACATATAACCACTGATGGCTTCCAAAAGATGCTGATGTTCTTCATAGTTAAGATGCTTGATGTTCTGTGAAAGCCCAAGGTACGTTCCACTCTACCCACCAAGCCAGTCTACTTCAGAAGTCCTGCCGTATGTTTTCTTTGTTTGCCTCTCCGTGTTGCTGCTTCATTTGAAAGAGCTCATTTTCTAATTGTACAGTAGTTCTTTCAATCTCATAATTCTTACTGACCAGGGATACCCAGGTTGACTCCATTTCTCTTAATTTAGATCCAGCTGTGAGTTGCATGTTCTTTCATTGCCAGTTTAAGTCTTGAATATGTTTCCTTAACTTCTGAAGCTCTTTCTGTGCGTGCTCAATCATATGAACTAGATTTTCATTATACACTTTCCAGGCTTTGCATCCATGCTGGGACATTAGTTCCAGATTCTCAATTCGGACTGCCTGATGCTCTAACTGCGCCATAGAATTGTTTGCGCACTCTTGCCATGCAGTGATGTCATTTTTCTGACCCGAGGAAGGGGCTGGAAGTTCGTATCGTTTCATACTGAGCAATTCAATTGGTTGTCGAGCAGCCAGTCTTTCAAATTCATTTCTCATTATGTCTGTCTCAAAAGCAGAATAATCCGGGGCCGTCAGGTAGCTTAGATAGTTCTTCGTAGGTCGGTATCTACCAGTTTCCTCCTCCACCAACGCCGCAGCGGCTTCGCGAACACCAGGCGCTTCATAACCCTGATCAAAATAAGGCAGCGCATCCACCACAACCTCCCCGGCCACCAAACCAGTGCCCGCCATCCTTAGGTTCATTGGAGCTTTCTAAGTCTGCGCAGGTTCAGGTTCACTTCAATACGCCAGTGCCTGGTTCTGTTATATTTTTATTTAAAAATCTTTTTCTGCTCCTCAAACTTACAGGATAAAATCTGATTTTTTTACTTCATCTTCAACTTCTACTCCCCTATGTATTTTAGTGTTTAATTTCTTAATTTCAGTGTTCCATCCATATTGAAATTGTTTTTAACTGAGTATGTTATAATTAAGCTTCTGTGCCTTTCTTCATTCTGTTTTTCTTACATAAAATATGCTTCTTCCTTCTACTTCTGATAAAATTCTACTGTTTATCTTTCAAGGACCAGTTCAAATATCAATGCTACCTCCTTCTGAAACCTGACTTCTCCGCACTAGCAGAATTAGTCATTTTTCCTCTGCATTTCCATAACATATTGCTTAAATATTCATTGTATGATAATAAGCATATTATATTAGGATTAATGTATATATTTATCTTGCTTTCCACCCTCATACAGAATGGGAGCTCCTTAAGGATAAGTAACTATTATCTTTATATCCCCAATGCCTATCACAATACCTGACACAATACCTCTCCAGATTAACCTATTTGTTTAATGGGGTTGAGGTCTTTAGAAATTATACCCATTTGCTTATTAATTTAATTACAGAGTATTATTTGAGCAGTTATTTTTCTGGGACCATAAGTCAGTAAAAGTGAAGAAAGTTTTGATTTATCAAAAAGCTTGCCCATGATTTCTGTTCTGATTGACTTTTTCAGTGCAGATGAGCTGGTTGCCTAGGACAGAATTCTTAGGACAGTGCCCTGTATACAGTGAACTTTTAGCAAGTGTTTGGCCAATAAATGAATGATAGAGCAAAAGAAATAATATATATGTATGTTTGACTAAAAAGATGTGGACATATCTGTTAGGCATACAAGAAAAACTGGAAGGAAAATCCCCAACATGTGAACATGGGGAGAAAACTTCCTGAATTATTTTTTTATGGAAATCAGAGCACACTTTGCCTGAGGAACAGCTTCCTCTATTTCCCATTGGCCGGAGTTTGAAGCTGACCTTGAGCCTCATTCAGAAAATAACTGAAACATAATGATTAAAGGATTAATCCAAGAAGAAGATATAACAATTATAAATATATATGCACCCAACACAAGAGCATTGCAATATGTAAGGCTAACAAGTATAAAAGGGGAAATTAACAGTAACACAATAATAGTTGGAGACTTTAATACCCATTCACACCTATGGATAGATCAAACTAAACAGAAAATTAGCAAGGAAACACAAACTTTAAATGATACAATGGACCAGTTAGACCTAATTGATATCTATAGGACATTTCACCCCAAAACAATGAATTTCACCTTTTTTTCAAGTGCACATGGAAACTTCTCCAGGATAGATCACATCCTGGCCATAAATTTAGCCTTGGTAAATTCAGAAAAATTGAAATCATTCCAAGCATCTTTCCTGATCACAATGCGCTAAGATTAGATGTTAACTACAGGAAAAAACTATTAAAAATACAAACATATGGAGGCTAAACAACATGCTTCTGAATAACCAAAAAGTCACAGAAGAAATAAAAATATGCATAGAAATGAATGAAAATGAAAACATAACAACCCAAAACCTGTGGGATTCAGTAAAAGCAGTGCTAAGGGGAAGGTTCATAGCAATACAAGCTTACCTCAAGAAACAAGATAAATAACCTAACTCTACACCTAAAGCAACTAGAAAAAGAAGAAATGAAGCACCCCAGGGTTAGTAGAAGGAAAGAAATCTTAAAAATTAGGGCAGAAATAAATGAAAAAGAAACAAAGGACACCATAGCAAAAATCAACAAAGCTAAAAACTGGTTCTCTGAGAAGATAAATAAAATAGACAAACCATTAGCCAGACTCATCAAGGAAAAAAGGGAGAAGAATTAAATCAACAAAATTAGAAATGAAAATGGGGAAATCACAACAGACAACACAGAAATACAAAGGATCATAAGAGACTATTATCAGCAACTATATGCCAATAAAATGGATAACTTGGAAGAAATGGACAAATTCTTAGAGAAGTGTAACTTTCCAAAACTGAACCAAGAATAAATAGAAAATCTTAACAGACCCATCACAAGCATGGAAATCAAAACTGTAATCAGAAATCTTCCAGCAAATAAAAGCCCAGGACCAGATGGCCTCACAGCTGAATTCTACCAAAAATGTAGAGAAGAGCTAACACCTATCCTACTCAAACTCTTCCAGAAAATTGCAGAGGAAAGTAAACTTGCAAACTCATTCTATGAGGCCACCATCACCCTAATACGAAAACCAGACAAAGATGCCACAAAAAAGAAAACTACAGGCCAATATCACTGATGAACATAGATGTAAAAATCCTTAACAAAATTCTAGCAGACAGAATCTAACAACATATTAAAAAGATCATACATCATGACCAAGTGGGCTTTATCCCAGGGATGCAAGGATTCTTCAATATCTGCAAATCAATCACTGTGATACACCACATTAACAAATTGAAAGATAAAAACCATATGATTATCTCAATAGATGCAGAGAAAGCCTTTGACGAAATTCAACATCCATTTATGATAAAAAAAAAAAACAACCCAGAAAGTAGGCATAGAAGGAACATACCTCAACATAATAAAAGCCATATGTGACAAACCCACAGCAAGCATTATCCTCAATGGTGAAAATTTGAAAGCATTTCCCCTTAAATCAAGAACAAGACAAGGGTGCCCACTCTCACCACTACTATTCAACATAGTTTTGGAAGTTTTAGCCACAGCAATTAGAGAAGAAAAAGAAATAAAAGGAATCCAGATTGGAAAAGAAGCAAAACTCTCACTGTTTGCAGATGACATGATCCTCTACATAGAAAACCCTAAAGTCTCCATCAGAAAATTACTAGAGCTAATCAATGAATATAGTAAAGTTGCGGGATATAAAATTAACACATAGGAATCCCTTGCATTCCTGTACACTAACAATGAGAAAACAGAAAGAGAAATTAAGGAAACAATTCCATTCACCACTGCAATGAAGGGAATAAAATACTTGGGAATAAAGCTACCTAAAGAAACAAAAGACCTATATATAGAAAACTATAACACACTGATGAAAGAAATCAAAGATGACACAAATAGATGGAGAAATATACCATGTTCATGGATCAGAAGAATCAATATAGTGAAAATGAGTATACTACCCAAAGCAATCTGTAGAGTCAATGCAATCCCTATCAAGCTACCAACTTTATTTTTCAGAGAACTAGAACAAATAATTTCACAATTTGTATGGAAATACGAAAAACCTCGAAAAGCCAAAGCAATCTTGATAAAGAAGAATGGAACTGGAGGAATCAACCTGCCTGACTTCAGACTATACTACAAAGCTCCAGTCAGCAAGACAGAGTGGTACTGGCACAAAGAGAAAAATAGATCAATGGAACACAATACAAAGCCCAGAGATAAATCCATGCACCTATGGACACCTTATCTTTAACAAAGGAGGCAAGAATATACAATGGAGAAAACACAATCTCTTTAACAAGTGGTGCTGGGAAAACTAGTCAACCACTTGTAAAAGAATGAAACAAGAACACTTTCTAACACCATACACAAAAATAAACTCAAAATGGATTAAAGATCTAAATGTAAGACCAGAAACTATTAAACTCCTGGAGGAAAACATAGGCAAAACACTCTCTGACATAAATCACGACAGGATCCTCTATGACCCACCTCCCAGAGTAATGGAAATAAAAGCAAAAATAAACAAATGGGACCTAATTAACTTAAAAGCTTTTGCACAACAAAGGAAACTATAAGCAATGTGAAAAGACAGCCTTCAGAATGGAAGAAAATAATAGCAAAAGAAGCAACTGACTGAAAGAATTAATCTCAAAGATATACAAGCAGCTCATGCAGCTCAATTCCAGAAAAATAAGTGACCCAATCAAAAAATGGGCCAAAGAACTAAACCAACATTTCTCCAAAGAAGACATACAGATGGCTAACAAATACATGAAAAGATGCTCAATATCACTCAATATCAGAGAAATGCAAATCAAAACCACAATGAAGTACCATCTCATGCCCATCAGAATGGCTGCTATCCAAAAGTCTACAAGCAATAATGCTGGAGAGGGTGTGGAGAAAAGGGAACCCTCTTACACTGTTAGTGGGAATGCAAACTAGTACAGCCACTATGGAGAACAGTGTGGAGATTCCTTAAAAAACTTAAAACATCTTCCATATGACTCAGCAATCCCACTGCTGGGCATACACACCAAGGAAACCAGAATTGAAAGAGACACGTGTACCCCAATGTTCATCACAGCACTGTTTACAATAGCCAGGACATGGAAGCAACCTAGATGTTCATCAGCAGATGAATGGATAAGAAAGTTGTACATATACACAATGGAATATTACTCAGCTATTAAAAAGAATACATTTGAATCAGTTCTAATGAGGTGGATGAAACTGGAGCCTATTATACAGAGTGAAGTAAGTCAGAAAGAAAAACACCAATACAGTATACTAACACATATATATGGAATTTAGAAAGATGATAACGATGAGCCTATATGCAAGACATCAAAAGAGACACAGATGTATTGAAGTCTTTTGGACTCTGTGGGAGAAGGTGAGGGTGGGATGATTTGAGAGAATAGCATTGAAACATGTATATTATCATATGTGAAACAGATTGTCAGCCCAGGGTGTTCAGGGCTACTGCACTGGGATGACCCTGAGGGATGGGATGGGGAGGAAGTTGGAAGGGTGGTTCAGGATGGGAAACACATGTATGCCCATGGCTGATTCATGTCAATGTATGGCAAAAAAAACACTACAATATTGTAAAGTAATTAGCCTCCAATTAAATAAATTAATTAATTTTTAAAAATAAAGTTTAAATTAAATTCTTTTTAATTGAGGAGAAAAAAAGAAAATAACTGAAAAAGGGTTGGTCCTGTAAGACCTATTTAACGGGTGCTTTGTTTCCTAGCTACAGCCCAGTAAACTTGCCATTTGCTTTCACTGAATGTCCATATGAAGTCTACAACAGTTGGAAATTACTTCTGCTTTGTTTTGGAGCTGTACAACTGTTTTGCTGAGGCTAGGCTTATTTATTATTTCACTTATTTTCTTTAACAGTTTACTAAAAAACTGTTAAAGAAAATAACCATTTTCTAATAAAGGCATTTTATTTTGAATTTTATATTCTTAAACTTTTAATCATTTGGAAAAAAGATAAACAAGACATGTTCAAACAGATGATGTAAAACAACACAACTTCTCATAGCTATGATTCAACTTCTTTTGCTGAGTAACGTGGCCATCAGGCTTCACTATATTAACTAGCAAACTTTTTTTGCCTTGACTTTACTTTTTCATTATTTGTGTTTGCCTCACCTGTAAGAACCATCTTACTAACCCCTTAGCCTGTGTCTATGTCACCGACTCTGCCCCTTTGTTCAAACCACAGTTGATATTTGGAACACCCTTTTTAAGATTCAGTAGATACTCATAAGAAAATTCATAATTGCCTCATTCATTAATTCTTTGAAGAACTGTTTATTGAGGACAACATGTGCTAGGAGCTGTGCTAGGTGCTGACCTGCTACAGTGAACGTGACAGAGTTTGAACCCTCAAGGATCACATTATTTAGTAAGAGAGACAGAGGGAAACAAGCAGTTGCAGTACAGTATGGCACGTGCTGTAACAGTGGTGTGCATTCTTTTCATAAAGCCATCTTTATTTTAGTGGTATTGAAATGTAACTCCTTTATCCTATCCTAGAAATGATTATATGGTCTACAGGTTGTGTGTGCACTCAGTCGACTGCTCAGTCTTGCCCAACTCTTTGCCATCCTATGGACTATAGCCCGCCAGGCTCCTCTGCCCATGGAATTTTCTAGGTAAGAATGCTGGAGTGGGGTGCCATTTCCTACTCCAGGGGATCTTCCAGACCCAGGGATCGAACCCATGTCTCTTGTGTGTCCAGCATTGGCAGGCAGATTGTTTATCACTAACACCAACTGCTCTACATAGCTCAACACAAAGTTATCACACAAACCACAATATAAGGAGCTCTTAATTCTCATTTTATTTTTGTTCTATTATCAACCATTACCTTTATAGGATTTTCATCTAAGATTATTCACATACCATTACTCATTAAATATTTGATTACTACTGTGTAATAATCATTGCCATGAGCACTAACCTAGAAATCAATCCTTTTTATATTTTCTTGGTCACATATTCACAGAGTTGATGGATGTTATTGCCCAATTTCTTATTGTGTTAACAAATATGTTACATGTTAACTGATGCCTATGGAATAAATACATGGAAATCTAGTAAAGCATGATAAACCAGCAAGGTGATGGTTTGTCAGTCTTACTCACAACATCAACATTATAAAACTTCTGAGGATCTTTAATAATGCAGTCATTTGCATTATGAAAAGTCCATTAACAGATTCTAGACCCTCCCAAGATGAAAAAATGTAGCCAAAATTGTAAACCCATAATTATGATTAAATATGAGAAGTGATGTATCAGAGGAGTATACAAAATTCTGTTGGAGTCCAAAGGAAGGCAAAACATTAATATGTTAGTAAGGGCAAATAAATACTGTTTAAAAGCAAAATTCCATAATGAAAACAAAGCATTGTTTGAGTTTTGAGATTGAGTAACAAATAGTTATGTCTGTATTCATGAAGCAGAAAATTTGAGTTGGATCAAGTAGCTATGATTTTTCCAGTAGTCATGTATGGATGTGAGAGTTGGACTATAAAGAAAGCTGAGTGCCTAGGAATTGATGCTTTTAAACTGTGGTGTTGGAAAAGACTTTTGAGAGTCCCTTGGACTGCAAGGAGATCCAACCAGTCCATCCTAAAGGAGATCAGTCCTGAATATTCATTGGAAGGACTGATGCTGAAGCTGAAACTCCAATACTTTGGCCACCTGATGCAAAGAACTGACTCATTGGAAAAGACCCTGATGCTGGGAAAGATTGAAGGCAGGAGAAGGGGACAACAGAGAATGAGATGGTTGGATGGCATCACCAGCTCGATGGACATGAGTTTGAGCAAGCTCTGGAAGTTGGTGATGGACAGGAAAGCCTGGCATGCTGCAGTCCACAAGGTCGCAAAGAGTCAGACACAACTGAGCGACTGAACTGAAACTATTTCTTTTCTTCAAGAGCATTCATTTAGGTAACCTTTTACAAAAGTGTGGCTCTAACTTTGAAAATATTAACAGTTATCATAGTCAGTAGAGTATGTGAAGTGATTTTGTGTGTGTATGTAGTGGATTTTTTTTATCATTTCATATTTCAATATGGGGAGGAAGTCTTTGTTGATTTTGCTGCCTATAACTTTAATATATATATATATATACTTCCATATTTTCAAACAACATTGAAATATTTTAAAAGGTGGAGTCAAAGTTACCTTAGTCCAGCTTCTGAGAGAGAAACTGTTGTTAGCAGTTATTATGTGAATTCCCAAGTATTTTACAAATGTAGTTTTATATTACATTGTTCTTACTATAGAAATATTATTCTGTAAAATGCAGGTTTTTTCGGTCAGACAGTGGAATACTTTTCAGACTAGGAAAACTTACTTGTTTTGACATGCAGAAGTATCTATGCTATATTAAATGGATTGTTTTATTTGTTTTTTTTAAAAACCTTTTTATTTTGTATTGGGGTATAGCCAGTTAACAATGTGATAGTTTCAGGTGAGCAGTGAAGGGACTCAGCCATACATATACATGTATCCATTCTCTCCCAAGCTCCCGTCCCATCCAGGCTGCCACATAACACTGAGCAGAATTCCATGTGCTGTATGTACAGTAGGTCCTTCTTGGTTACCTTAAATGTATTGTTTTAAAACTAAATAGAATGTCAATTATCTTTCATCAGTATAAATAATTTGGGTTTCAAAGTAGTAATTTTTCGTTCACATGTGCCTCTTTCTAAATTAAAGTATATGACTATAGAAGAATATAAAGCTTGCAGATGTACTATTGAAAATTAGTCTTTGGTGCTCTGGGTGTAATTATTGAAATAAAAAGAAATGGATATAAAATTTCAAATACCTTTTCCAACAGATCTTTATAATCTGTTATTTACTTTGCATGATAAAACTTTCATTAAGATTATATGATGGGTTTCCCAGGTCTCTGGACTCAGGACTCACCAGTGCATTACAGGGTCTGTCTGTCACAGACACACACCTTGTTGAAGTGGATGGAGACACGCTTTCCCTGTATGGCTCAGGAGCACTGGAATGTCTGGATCGGAACTGGAGTGTGCAGACAGCAGGAATGGTGACAACAGTGTCCTTCACTTTCATAGAATTTGATGAAATCGTCCAAGTGCTTCCCAAATTGAAGATTAAGTTTCCTAATTCTCTGGTAAACATTTCCTTTTTGTTGTATATTTGAATTCTTCTCAGTCATGACTTGTATATTCAGGCCAAAGACCTATTTTAACTTTTATTTATGCAATTTCTGTCTGTCAGGGAGGCTAAGTTCTTGTGTTGAATTTCTGAATCTGAGATTTAAATTAGTATTCATAAATGGCCTTGCAGTCTTCTGTTAATATTGGAAATTTTCTCTCTAGAAAATGCTTCCTTGGAGAAGGAAATGGCAACCCACTCCAGTATTCTTGCCTGGAAAAGTCCATGGACGGAGGAGTCTGGCAGGCTGAAGTCCATGGGATTACATGACTGAGCATGTGTGCACGAGGGTGGAGGGAAATGGGTTGGTAGCAATAAAGTGGTAGAACTAAAAAAAAAAAAAGAAAGAAAATGCTTCTTTATGGAGTATGAAGGACCAATGTAATTTTATTCAAGTGACATGCTTCTGCTTTGGGAAACTTTCAACAGGACCTCACTTAACTCTTCGTTATATATTCATTTACTATACCTGGTATTAACAGGACAAGTATACTCACATATAATTTTATAGTAGTCCACTAACAACATTTAAAATCATTTTAATAGCTCATTAAAGTTACTTTGAGAAATTAGCCTTTTCCAGTTATGGTATTATTATATTAATTATTAGTATGAATTTGTGAAAGCTGTGATTTCTGAGTTCTCTCTTGAGTTTTTGTTAGCATTTTGTTTTTCTCAATTAGCTAGTGATTTCCCTCACCAACCCTTTTTTAAAAAATGTATTTATTTTAATTGGAGGCTAATTACTTTACAATATTGTAGTGATTTTTACCATACATTGACATGAATCATCCATGGGTGTACATGTGTTCCCCATCCTGAACCCCCTTCCCACCTCCCTCCCCATCCCATCCCATCCCTCAGGGTCATCCCAGTGCACCAGCCCTGAGCACCCTGTCTCATGCATTGAACCTAGACTGGTGATCTATTTCATATGCTAATATACATGTTTCAATACTATTCTCTCAAATCATCTCACCCTCACCTTTTCCCAGAGTCCAAAAGTCTGTTCTTTACATCTGTGTCTCTTTTGCTGTCTCGCATATAAGGTCATTGTTACCATCTTTCTAAATTCCATATATATGCATTAATATAGTGTATTGGTGTTTTACTTTCTGACTTACTTCACTCTGTATAATAGGCTCCAGTTCCATCCACCCCATTAGAACTGATTCAAATGTATTCTTTTTAATAGCTGAGCAATATTCCATTGTGTATGTGTACCACAGCTTTTTTATCCATTCATCTGCCAATAGACACCTAGGTTGCTTCCAGGTCCTGGCTATTGTAAACAGTGCTGCGGTGAACATTGGAGTACATATGTCTCTTTCAATTCTGGTTTCCTCATCACCAACCCTTTTATAATATATTTTGTTCTTTTGTTATATTCTCCTCTCTAATAAAAAGGATAGAAGTGGAGACAGTGTGTTTAGAAAAGATCATCCAAATTCACAGACAGAACATTTCTATTAGTATTTCAGTGTTAGTATTTTGTTTTCTGATAGCCAGTTTAAGTAGCCTACATAGTAATTAGCAAGATAAAAGTAATAATGGTTAACTAGTTCTTCTCAGAAGTACTGTAAGCCCTGTATTTGTAATGTTTTGAAAATTTTACTTCTGGTTTTTCCTTTGTAGATTTAATCTCCATGTAAAGCATATAAAATCATTGTAATATCTGGAAGAGTCTGAATTATTATATATTTATATAATTTTTTAGAAACATAGTTAATAGATAGGCAGATGTCCTTTGCAGAATGGAAATCACTTTAAGTTCAATATTGGGTGGCTTAATATATTCTATCAATAATTTTGTATTAGGTAGATTAAAGGTATGTAAGTTTAATGCATTCAGTTGGTTTAATGAAAACATATTAGCTAACCCTAAAGTTTAGACTTATTTGGGGAATGATAGTGAAGCTTTAATGGTAATATTTTAAGATGGTTAGACTCAATATTCACCCCTTTTTTTGTTTATTATTGTAGCACCTTAAATTCAAGGAAACAAATCTTGTAATGCTGCAGCAATTTAATGCACTAGCACAGCTCCGTCGAGTTGACCAGTTGACAATTGATCCTCAAGGAAATCCAGTTGTCAGTTTTACACTCTGGAAATATTATGTCCTGTTTAGGCTGAGCCATTTTAATATGCAGAAAATAAATGGAACAGAGGTAAGCTGAACACTAAGTCAACCGTAGAATTACAATGTTCCTTTTAAAAGGAAATAATCATAAAAATATCTAGGAATTTATGTCTAAAATCATGATTTAACTTTTGAGAAATAATTTTTAAAAAATCCTGATATTTAAAATGTTGAAAAGCTAAAAATATTTATCTAAAAATTTCTAATATACTAGGCAAATTTTGTTAATATAACAAAATATAACCAGATCATGGTGAACAGTAAATACTTTTTCTCTTGTTTTTAAGTATTCTGAGAAGGAATGATAGGATAACAGTTTAAAATGAAAAGAAAAAGAACACTTCCATAAGTAATGTGATCTTTGTGTTTTTCAGAGTGTTTTACATACTGACATGCAAAAGGGCCTGGGGAAGTGATACTAAATGTCATTTAATAGAGGTTGTGATAGAGGAAGGGAAGAATAACATACAAAAAAATGTACATAGTGAAAGAAGAATGATTTTAAAAAGAATAGATAAGAGGGAGAAATAAGCAAGGAGGAAAGTTAAAAGAAGAAAAAGTGAACATGAATGAAAAAGGAAATAAAACAACCATAAGTAAAAGTCTAGATTGCTTTGTTAATAGTTTGTAACAGCTGCTTGGACATATCTACAGTGTATAATTCAGGTCTGGAGCCTGAATAACTGGAAAATTATTAGCAAAGAGTTATTTTTCAGATTGATTCTGCTAAGCTTGTCACAAGGGTAATCCCCCAGCTATCCAAAGATCATGTTCTCTGTAAATATTACTTTGGAAGAAGAGAGAGAAACTATGTTTCTTCTACTGTGGAATTCCAGAACTGAGTTTAGATAATCCTCCAAAGGAAAAAATCTTTTAATATGCTACTGGTATTAGTGTGATTATCTCTTAAAATTCAGACCTCCTTATTGTAAGATGAGCTATAATCAACTTTCCTAGCAGGGTGGTTATAGCAACTGTAGTTCCCTGCAACTGATACACCATAAGTAACTCTGGCCTAAAACTTGAGAACTCCAGCATACCATCAGAAGACTGGAGGTCTCTGGGTCAGCGTATAAGAGCCATGTGAAATTTGCATCAGCTATGGTAGGTCCATGACCCCAGTATCAGTATCTGTTGAAGATGTAGCGCAAGCCTGGAACCTTCAGATGACTATTAATTTCTCCAACTAGTTCTCAAGAGATTTATTTCAGTTTTATGTACCCTCTTGGTACTTCCCCAGAGAGGCTGTAAGTCACTGGTCAGATCTAATAATTAGTTCCAAAAGTTTCCAAAGCTAGCCTGGACTGTAGGATAGTTATTTTAGCTATAGGTGAGGAATTCTCCCTCATTAATGGCCAAACCATTATCTTGATTAACCCTAAATACTGTATTTACCCAAATGTGGATCACTACTGGAGACATAATAGTTATTATAAAACCTTAAAATAGGAAGTAATAGTATAATATAATTATATAAAGTAGAGAAGAATGAGAAAGAACCAATGTAATGTACTCTGATTTAAAGTTCTGAAAGTGTCAATGCCCAGGGATATTTGACCTTTTAATAAAAGACCTAGAATAAAACTGCTTATCTCATCCTTGACAGTATGTGATAATGTTATACTGTATTTCTGCTTTTCTTTGTATGAGAGAGAGTGAGCAAGGAGAGCATCAAGAGGAAGAGATGGAGTAGTGGCCTGCACTGGCCGCTAGGTGACTATGTTAGACCAAACAAGTTAGTTGTCAGCTGAAGGAGTGATTCCAGGGAGCTGCAGCCTCATTAACTACTGAAGTCTAGGGAAGGAAGGGAGAGTCAGTCTGCAGTGATTCATATGTATAAGTTGCTTGTGAATTATGGGTTATTTTCCAGAAAATTCCTGTGTAGGTTATTATAGCAAGTGTTAAGAGTAAAGTTTTTAAAGATCCAAAATGTACCAGGGTCTCCCAACCTCAACTCTATTGACATTTTGGACCAGGTAATTCTTTGTTATGGGGACTGTCCCATACACTGTAGGACATTTAACGGCATCCCTGGTTTTGACTCATTAGATGCTAGTAGCATCTCTCCACCAGTTGCAATAAAGCAAAAATACCTCTGGACACTGGCAAACATTTGCTGGGGGCCAAAGTGGCCCCTGATTGGGAACCACTGAATTATATTGACAAAGATATAGTATTTAAAGTGCAAGAAACCTAATTTTATATTTAAAACATGCCCAGATATTAATGCAAGTCTTACTTTTAGCTTTTAGTAGTTTCTTGGTTAACACAGGAATGAGCCCACATGGGGAATATACCTGTGACAAATTATTCCTTGTGGGGAGAAAGGTAGAGGTAACTTCAGAATGAGCAGGAGTGCTGTTCCTAATCCAATGTTCGTTCCCTCACAAAGGGATGAGATTATCCTTTCAGGAACAAGGTATTAACAACATATTGACTTGCCTTTAACACATTATTAAAGTTAGTCTATTCCATTGACATTTGAGATTTTCCCCCTTAAATCATTCTACTCAAAGAAGCTTTGGGATTTTTGAAGAAAGAAAAAATTCATTAAGAATTTAAGGTGTCTCAAGTATAATCCTCAGGAACCATGGCTTCTAGGTCAGAGCTAACACCTCACCTCCCAGCCCTTTTCTATCACTATAAGCCACATTTGTAAATTTACATTCTAATCAAGCTCAGGGAAAAAAGAGAAATATCAGTCAGAACTCACTCTCTTCTTACAGCCCAGGAGAATGTATTTTCCCTGAAAAGAAATTTTTAAATTAATTTGTTTATTTTTGGCTGCTGCATCAAGTCTTAATTGCAACATGTGGGGTCTTCCTTGCAGTGCATGGCTCTGTAGTTGCAGAGTTTGCAGGCTTTGCAGGCTTTGTTGCCCTGCAGCATGTGGGATCTTAGTTCCCCAACCAAGATTCAAACTGGCATGCCCTGTATTGGATTCTCAACCACTGAACCACCAGGGAAGTCCCTACAAGAAAATATCTAATCTGGATATTTCTATGAGATTGTGTTAGTTGTATCAAGTTAAGAGGCAATGTCATTTTATTTACCCCTTTCCTATTTGTCTCTTCAGGTGACTCAAAATGATATGATAATGGCTGAGAGGCTGTTTGGAATCCTAGCACATGTAGCATCTTCTGAATTACCCCAGTACCGACTGATTTCAATACTGGGTGATGCCAGGTAAACTTTAATTTCTATAGTTTTTATAAGAAGTATTGTTGCACCAGACAAAGTAATACATTACATACACTTCTTAATTGTGCTATTTATTCATTCCACAAACATCCTAAATTTGTTTTTGTCTGGCCTTCTCCAAAGTGTTGGAGCTATAAAGATGAATATGATAAAGTTCTTGCTTTTTTGTGGCTTATAAGCTAATAAATTAACTTATTAGTTTATAAGCTAATAAGTTAAGAAATTTCAGATGTTGTAAGAGTATAGGAGAGACTACGCTTTGGAAGAACATTGGGGAAAGCTTCACAAAGGAGTTAAGATTTTTCTAGCTTGTCAGGAATGAATAAGAGTTTTTTTAGATACAGGGTATGAGGGAAGGAGATCTGCAAAGTCACAGGGAACTGTAAATAATTCAGTTATAATTAGAGCATAGGATGATTGTGAATTGTGATAGTGAAAGTAGAAAGATTGGTTGTGATCTGATTTTGAAGAGCCCAGAAAAACAAAATGAATACTGTGCTTTGTGGTTAAGCACCACAATCAGGTGATTAGATTCATGTTCTCGAATGGCTGCCATTTGAGAGGACAGAGAAGGAAGGGATGGAGAGCACTCAAGAGGCTAGTCTGTATTCCAGGAGAGAGGTTATAAGGGTCTGCACTAAGAAAGAATAGAGAAGATAATTTGAAAAATACATAGAAGTGTACCTGGCAGAAAACACTGACTGACAGGGTTCGGCATGGATAGGAGAAAAGTCAAAGATGGTGTGTCAGTCGTGACTCACTTATGGATAATTCCCCCTGACTAGAGTAAGGAGAAAACAATTGATATTCAAGAAATCAGTTATCTACAAAATCACTGAAAGGGATAGGGAAGCAGTCTCTAGGCTGAGCCTGGAGGGGATCCCAGAGTGATACCACAGAACCAGTCCACCAAGGACACTGCCATCTTTGCTACAGGCTGGGAGCTGGGGAGGTCAGGATACTTGTCCGAACCATGGCCTCCACTTTTCACACAGGGGTCAGGAAGTTCCCCATTCCTCTCCTCAAAACTCGGCTCTACTATAACTCATACCAATAAAATGTGTATCTGGTGTGCTTGCTTCCCCACTTAGTTCAGTTCTGATTTCAGAGCTTACCCATGTGTATCTGACTGGCAGAACTGAAATCTCATAAAAAGCCCACAGAACATTCTGAAAAAAACTACTGAGCAAGGTGCTGTTACAAAATGAACAGTAAATATAAGAAATAGGAAGCATTGAATTAAAGAAATGATGTTGTGGAAAGATTCATTAAAAAGTGGGCTTCCCTGGTGGCTCAGTTACTAAAGAATCTGCCCACACTGCAGGTAGACCTGAGTTTGATCCCTGGGTTGAGAAGATCCCCTGGAGGAGAGCATGGTAACCCACTCCAGTATTCTTGCTGGAGAATCCCCATAGACAGAGGAGCCTGACAGGCGACAGTCCATGGGGTTGCAAATTGTTGGACATGACTGAGCGACTAAGCACAGCACATAATGTAAAAAACTTTAACAACCTGAAAATAATAATCCCAGAATATCCTCAGAGAAAGGATGTTGAAGTTTGCCAAGTTTCTTTCCTTGTTTGGGAGAAATAGAAAAGTACATGTTTATCTATGTGTTTTCAAATTTCAAGGGCTACCATTAGAAAAGAAGATAAGATGTACAATTTCTAAATCATTAACAAACCACTGATCAACCAAAAAAGCAGAAGGGAAGAAAAAAATGAACATGTCAGTTATCACAATAAATATTCATGAATGAAATTCTATTAATTGATAATAGCTCTCAGCTTGGGTTAAAAACTGAATTTCATTTTGTTTTTGAGAAATACTCCTAAAGCCATATATAAAGGTTGAAAATAAAGGGATGGAATATATGTAACAAGCAAATAACAATAAATAAATATGGGAATATTAATACTAGTGGTGATAGAATTGATGATGTTGTTGTTCAGTTGTCCAGTCATTTCCAACTTGGCAACCCCGTGGACTGCAGCATGCCAGACTTCCCTGTCCCTTACCATCTCCCAGAGACTGCCCAAGTTCATGTCCATTGCATTGGTGATGCCATCCAGCCATCTCATCCTCTGACACCATTTTCTCTTTCTGCCCTCAATCTTTCCCAGCATCAGGGGCTTTCCCAATGATTCAGCTGTTCACATCAGTGACCAAAATGCTGGAGCTTCAGCTTCAGCATCAGTCCTTCCAATGAGTATTCAGGCTTGATTTCCTTTAAGATTGACTGGTTTGATCTCCTGGCTGTCCAAGCAATTCTCAGAAGTCTTCCCCAGCACCACAGTTCAAAGGCATCAATTCTTGGTGCTCTGCCTTCTTTATGGTCCAGCTCTCTCAACCACATGTAACCACTGGGAAGACCATAGCCTTGACTACACGGACCTTTGTTGGCAGAGTGATGTCTGCTTTTCAACAAGCTAAGTTTGTCATAGCTTTCCTGCCAAGAAGCAGTAGTCTTCTGATTTCATGGCTGCAGTCACCATCCATGGTGATTTTAGAGGCCAATAAGAGGAAATCTGTCGCTGCTTCTACCTTTTCCCTTTCTATTTGCCATGAAGTAATGGGGTCAGATAGCATGATCTTAGTATTTTTAATATTTAGTTTTAAGCTGGATTTTTTCACTCTTCTCCTTCACCCTCATCAAGAGGTTCTTTAGTTCCTCTTCTCTTTCTGCCATTAGAGCATTAGAGTCGTATCATCCAAATAACTGAGATTGTTGCTGTTTCTCCCACCTATCTGATTCCAGCTTGTAACTCATCCAGCCCGTCTTTTTGATGATATCAAAAACTTAAAATCCACCAAAAAAGATAAAAATTATGAAACAATGCAACCAAGATCACAGCTTCTAAATATGTTAGCAAATATAAGTATACATTTAAAAATTCACGTTATTGTGGTAAATATTAACCTATTTGATCATTTGATCAAATAAACACAATTAGAAAAGAATACTGAGGATTTGTATTTGGTACAGTACTGTACCAAATAAATGTATTTAGAATTGTATTTCCAGAAACTTATTCCAAATTCAGGGGGGGAAAAGCCTATTTAAATACCTATGAAAAACATTAAAAAATTGAACATATATTTAAACTCAAAAACAATTTTCATATATCTCAAAAAGCATATTCATGCATGTAACTTTCTGTAATCATAATATCATAAAATTAAAAAAGAATGAGACAAAAACCTGTCCAATTGCAGTTGGAAAAGCAAAGAAACAAGCAAATTCTTAGAAAATAAGATACAAGTGCCTTTAAACTTTAAAAAAGTTGTTTGACCTCAAAGTTATAGACAGCACAGACATAGGTATCCAGGGATTTTCATTACAGTGTTCATAATATTAAATAACAAAAATATGAAAACTCAGTTCAGTCACTCAGTCGTGTCCAACTCTTTGCGACCCCATGAACTGCAGCATGCCAGGCCTTCCTGTCCATCACCAACTGCCGGAGTCCACCCAAACCCATGTCCATTGAGTCGGTGATGCCATCCAACCATCTCATCCTCTGTCATCCCCTTCTCCTCCTGCCCTCAATCTTTCCCAGCATCAGGGTCTTTTCCAGTGAGTCAGCTCTTCGCATCAGGTGACCAAAGTATTGGAGTTTCAGCTTCAACATTAGTGCTTTCAATGAACACCCAGGACTGATCTCCTTTAGGATGGACTGGTTGGATCTCCTTGCAGTCCAAGGGACTCTCAAGAGTCTTTTCCAACACCATACTTCGAAAGCATCAATTCTTAGGCACTCAGCTTTCTTTATAGTCCAACTCTCACATCCATATATGACTACTGGAAAAACCATAGCCTTGACTAGGCAGACCTTTGTTGGCAAAGTAATGTCTCTGCTTTTTAACATGCTGTCTAGGTTGGTCCTTTCCTTCCAAGGAGTAAGCGTCTTTTAATTTCATGGCTGCAGTCACCATCTGCAGTGATTTTGGAGCCCCCAAAAATAAAGTCAGCCACTGTTTCCACTTTTTCCCCATCTATTTCCCATGAAGTGATGGGACCAGATGCCGTGATCTTAGTTTTCTGAATGTTGAGTTTAAAGCCAACTTTTTCACTCTCCTCTTTCACTTTCATCAAGAGGCTGTTTTGTTCTTCTTTGTTTTCTGCCATAAGGGTGGTGTCATCTGCATATCTGAGGTTATTGATATTTCTCCTGGCAATCTTCATTCCAGTTTGTGCTTCATCCAGTCCAGCATTTCTCATGAGGTACTCTGCATATAAGTTAAACAAGCAGAGTGACAATATACAGCTTTGACATACTCCTTTCCTGATTTGGAACCAGTCTGTTGTTCCATGTCCAGTTCTAACTGTTGCTTCTTGACCTGCATACAGATTTCTCAAGAGGCAGGTCCAGTGGTCTGGTATTCCCAACTCTTTCAGAATTTTCCACAGTTTATTGTGATCCACACAGTCAAAGGCATTGGCATAGTCAATAAGGCAGAAATAGATGTTTTTCTGGAACTCTCTTGCTTTTTCGATGATCCAGCGGATGTTGGCAATTTGATCTCTGGTTCCTCTGCCTTTTCTAAAACCAGCCACATGTCCATTAATAAAGGACCAATTACTTGCAGCTATCAAAATTATTAGAGGTTCTAATATGAAATAATCTTTAAGATGTCTTAGAAACTAAAAATACAAGATATAGAATAATTGTGTAGTATGCTGCAATTTGTGAGAAATAGAACATATAATTCAGAGATTTCCTCGTGTAATTTTAAATATTTGATTTTTTAAAAATGATTGTCTCTGCATCTATTGAGATAATCATATGGTTTTTATTTTTCAATTTGCTAATGTGGTGTATTACATTGATTGATTGGCGGATGTTGAAGAATCCTTGCATCCCTGGGATAAAGCCCACTTGGTCATGATGTATGATCTTTTTAATATGTTTTTGATTTCTGTTTGCTAGAATTTTGTTAAGGATTTTTGCATCTATGTTCATCAGTGATATTGGCCTATAGTTTTCTGTTTTTGTGGTGTCTTTTTCAGGTTTTGGTATTAAGGTGATGGTGGCCTCATAGAATGAGTTTGGAAGTTTACCTTCCTCTGTAATTTTCTGGAAGAGTTTGAGTACGATAGGTGTTAGTTCTTCTCTAAATTTTTGGTAGAATTCAGCTGTGAAGCCGTCTGGTCCTGGGCTTTTGTTTGTTGGAAGATTTCTGATTACAGTTTCAATTTCTGTGCTTATGCTGGGTCTGTTGAGATTTTCTATTTTTTCCTGGTTCAATTTTGGAAGTTGTACTTTTCTAAGAATTTGTCCATTTCTTCCAAGTTGTCTATTTTATTTGCATATAGTTGCTGATAATAGTCTCTTATGATCCTTTGTATTTCTGTGTTGTCTGTTGTGATCTATTTTCATTTCTAATTTTGTTGACTTGATTTTTCTCCCTTTGTTTCTTGATGAGTCTGGCTAATGGTTTGTCAATTTTATTTACCTTCTCAAAGAACCAGCTTTTGGTTTTCTTGGTTTTTGCTATAGTCTCTTTTGCTTCTTCTGCATTTATTTCTGCCCTAATTTTTAAGATTTCTTTCCTTCTACTAACCTTGGGATTCATAATTTCTTCCTTTTCAAGTTGCTTTAGATATAGAGTTAGGTTATTTATTCGACTTTTTTCTTGTTTCTTGAGGTATGCCTGTATTGCTATGAATCTCCCCCTTAGCACTGCTTTTGCAGTGTCCCATAGGTTTTGGGTTATTGTGTTTTCATTTTTATTCATTTCTATGCATATTTTGATTTCTTTTTTGATTTCTTCTGTGATTTGTTGGTTATTCAGCAGCGTGTTGTTCAGCCTCCATATGTTGGAATTTTTAATAGTTTTTCTCCTGTAATTGACATCTAATCTTACTGCATTGTGGTCAGAAAAGATGCTTGGAATAATTTCAATTTTTCTGAGTTTACCAAGGCTAGATTTATGGCCCAGGATGTGATCTATCCTGGAGAAGGTTCCATGCGTGTTTGAGAAAAAGGTGAAATTCATTGTTTTGGGGTGAAATGTCCTAGAGATATCAATTAGGTCTAACTGGTCTATTGTATCATTTAAAGTTTGTGTTTGCTTGTTAATTTTCTGTTTAGTTGACCTATCCATAGGTGGATTATTAAAGTGGTGGAGTATTAAAGTCTCCCACTATTATTGTGTTATTGTTAATTTCCCCTTTCATACTTGTTAGCATTTGTCTTACATATTGTGGTGTTCCTATATTGGGTGTATATATACTTATGATTGATATATTCAACATCCATTTATGATAAAAACCCTCCAGAAAGCAGGAATAGAAGGAACATACCTCAACATAATAAAAGCTGTATATGACAAACCGTCAGCAAACATTATCCTCAATGGTGAAAAATTGAAAGCATTTCCCCTAAAGTCAGGAACAAGACAAGGGTGCCCACTCTCAGCAGTTCTATTCAATATAGTTTTGGAAGTTTTGGCCACAGCAATCAGAGCAGAAAAAGAAATAAAAGGAATCCAGATTGGAAAAGAAGAAGCAAAACTCTCACTGTTTGCAGATGACATGATCCTCTACATAGAAAACCCTAAAGACTCCACCAGAAAATTACTAGAGCTAATCAATGAATATAGTAAAGTTGCAGAATATAAAATTAACACACAGAAATCCCTTGCATTCCTGTACACTAACAATGAGAAAACAGAAAGAGAAATTAAGGAAACAATTCCATTCACCATTGCAATGAAAAGAATAAAATACTTAGGAGTATATCTACCTACAGAAACAAAAGACCTATATATAGAACACTATAAAACACTGATGAAAGAAATCAAAGAGGTCACAAACAGATTGAGAAATATACCGTGTTCATGGATTGGAAGAATCAATATAGTGAAAATGAGTATACTACCCAAAGCAATCTGTAGAGTCAATGCAATCCCTATCAAGCTACCAACGATATTTTTCACAGAACTAGAACAAATAATTTCACAGTTTGTGTGGAAATACAAAAAACCTCGAATAGCCAAAGCAGTCTTGAGAAAGAAGAATGGAACTGGAGGAATCAACCTGCCTGACTTCAGACTATACTACAAAGCCACAGTCATCAAGACAGTGTGGTACTGGCACAAAGACAGAAATATAGATCAATGGAACAAAATAACCCAGAGATAAATCCACGCACCTATGAACACCTTACCTTTGACAAAGGAGGCAAGAATATACAATGAAGAAAAGACAATCTCTTTAACGAGTGGTGCTGGGAAAACTGGTCAACCACTTGTAAAAGAATGAAACTAGAACACTTTCTAATACTATACACAAAAATAAACTCAAAATGGATTAAAGATCTAAATGTAAGACCAGAAACTATAAAACTCCTAGAGGAAAACATAGGCAAAACACTCTCCAACATAAACCACAGCAGGGTCCTCTTATGACCCACCTCCCAGAATATTGGAAATAAAAGCAAAAATAAACAAATGGGACCTAATTAAAATTAAAAGCTTCTGCACAACAAAGGAAACTGTAAGTAAGGTGAATAGACAGCCTTCAGAATGGGAGAAAATAATAGCAAATGAAGCAACAGGCAAAGAATTAATCTCAAAAATATACAAGCAACTTCTGCAGCTCAATTCCAGGAAAATAAAAGACCCCATCAAAAAGTGGGCCAAAGAATTAAACAGACATTTCTCCAAAGAAGACATACAGATGGCTAACAAACACATGAAAAGATGCTCAAAATCACTCATTATCAGAGAAATGCAAATCAAAACCACAATGAGGTACCATTACATGCTAGTCAGAATGGCTGCTATCCCAAAGCCTACAAGCAATAAATGCTGGAGAAGGTGTGGAGAAAAGGGAACCCTCTTACACTGTTGGTGGGAATGCAAACTAGTACAGCCACTATGGAGAACAGTGTGGAGATTCCTTAAAAAACTGGAAATAGAACTGCCATATGACCCAGCAATCCTGCTGCTGGGCATACACACTGAGGAAACCAGAATTGAAAGAGACTTGTGTACCCCAGTGTTCATTGCAGCACTGTTTATAATAGCCAGGACATGGAAGCAACCTAGATGTCCATCAGCAGATGAATGGATAAGGAAGCTGTGGTACATATACACAATGGAATATTACTCAGCCATTAAAAAGAATATATTTGAATCAGTTCTAATGAGGTGGATGAAACTGGAGCCTATCATACAGAGTGAATTAAGCCAGAAAGAAAAATACCAATACAGTATACTAATGCATATATATGGAACTTAGAAAGATGGTAATGATAACCCTGTATGCGAGACAGCAAGAGAGACACAGATGTACTGAACAGTCTTTTGGATTCTGTGGGAGAGGGCGAGGGTGGGATAATATGGGAGAATGGCATTGAAACATATAAATTCTCGTATGTGAAATGAATCGCCAGTCCAGGTTCGATGCATGGTACAGGATGCTCAGGGCTGGTGCACTGGGATGACCCAGAGGGATGGGATGGGGAGGGAGGTGGGAGGGGGGTTCACGATAGGGAACACATGTACACTCATGGCGGATTCAAGTCAAAGTATGGCAAAACCAATACAATGTTGTTAAGTAAAATTAATTAATTAATTTAAAAAAATGATTGTCTCTAGGAGTTAAACTGAGGTTTAACTAGTGCAGGGTTTCATAGTGCAGAAGATTACTTTTTACTGTATATTTGTATGTAGTGCTTGGAATTATCTTTTTGGGTTTGTTCTGGTTTTTTGTTATTTTTTTTTGTTAAAATTATTGTATTAGTTTCTAAAAAAAGGATTTTAAGAGATTTTCCATCAGTATTCCTGAAGTAGAAGAAATGATAGTCTCTAATTAAGGCAGAAAGAACCTGATCCCAGATAGAAATTCTGACATGCAAGGAGAACTAAAGAGCAAAGAAAGTAATAAATTTGTGGGATGAAACTAAATAAACATTGACTATATAAAGCAGCAATAATAGTATTGTGAGATTTTAAAATCAATGTATGTATTGAAATGAGTAAATTAGGAAAGAATAAAGACTGAAAATGAAGGAGCTAAACATTTATCTAAAAAAGTTAGGAAAACAATAGCAAAATTGAAGAAAATTAAATAAAGGAAATGATGACATTGAAAGCGTAATGAAAAACTGATTATTTGAAAACACTACTGAAAGTGATGGATAATTTGTATATTGCGTTCATAATTAAAAATAAATAAAATAAATATAGATAAATATCTATATTACTTTCTTCTTTATGAGTGAGAAAATTATGCTACCAAAATATCCAGTAAATGAGACTGATTATATAATTGACCTACATCAAATTTTATTCATTTATTAAAATGTTAATTTTAATAACATAGAAAATGCTTATTATATAACATTAAGCAAAAACAGTATACAAACCTGGATGGTTAGTATGATCTTACCTTGTTACAAAAATTCACAGAGAAAGCCTATGAGGAAATATGTCTAATGTATACAATTTCCTGATTTATATAGATTTATATGCTATATATTTATGGATGATTTTACTCTATTTCTTTATACTTTTCAAAATATGTACTCCTTATAATTTTTTAAATTGCTATGTTATACTCTTATTAAATTGGAAAATGAAGACATTTTCTAAAAGATATATTCCCTTTTTGCTCCCAGTCTTCAGTTCACAGTTCATAGTAGTTACACCACTTCCCTGAGAGACACCCTAAGTGGTCGAAACCAGAAAGCAACCTTCATGAATGATGAGTTGCTGTCCTCTGGAATTCTAGGCTTGTGGGTCTGCAAGTGATACTATGAACACTATGTTCTTCATTATCAAATGAAGCTTCCTGTTTCATTATTTACCTCCTGCTGAGATCTTGCTCTTGATATGATAATAGCTAGAGGTATTTTTGTTCTGCTTTTCCTAAACTTAAACCAGTATTGCATTCCATTTCTAGCTATGGATAATACTACTGAGCTACATAATGAAATTATGAACTATTTGTGTGATTTATAAGATGTGTAACTAACATATTTTATGGGATATAAAGACTATGGAAGTTTGGTCTACTATGTGTTTAATTGCTTTGTGTGTGTGTGTTCTGTGTTATTTAAGTTTTATATTGATTTTTTTAAAGACAGTTTTTTCATCTTAGAAATGCTTGAGACATGTCTTTGTTGATGATTAATAGTGAAACAAAAGAATTTGAGTTATATAACTTAATTAGTAGAGAAATTGGAGTAGTGAATTGACTTTAAAAACTCAAACTTACAAAACAGACATTCAAAAAAGCATATGCTACCCTCTAAAATCAACAGAAAAGGCATTTTCACCAATTGGATAAGTAACTCTCTAAGTCTCTTTATGGTCTTTCTACAGGAAGAAGCAATTCCGGTATCTTCTAGAAACCAAAGGGAAAAAACCTGGTATTGTCAGTGAAGAAAATAATGATAGCAAGAGACTTGTGGGAGAAAACACAAATCGTGCTACACTGAATTATACCACAAGAGACTTTTATACTGAAAAGCTAGAGGTAAAACTACCATTATCTTTGGAACTTATTGTCTGGATAAATTCCAAATGGCTTGAGACTTGGGAGTTATACGTTTCTTTCTCTCCTAATCATTTAAGATAACCTTTTTTAATTCTGGAATGTTAGTCAGCCTCATATCCAGAGCTAGGGGCAGTAGGCACCAAGGAATTAGGGAGAAGTAGAGCCCTTAGTTCAATATATTTAAGCAGAAAAGAAATGTTCAAAAGAAATAGGTACCAAAAGTTTAGACCAAAGTAGGACCAGGATTCAGATCTCTCTGAATTAAGAAAATTGAAATAGATTTGCTCTGAGTACTTACCTAGCCTGTGCCAGACTGGCAGAAGACACAACAGAACCTCCATTTCTCCAAGGACCATTGCGTAGGTCCTTGATGTTTTAATTCACTATTTTGTTCTCCTACCGCGTTAGCTTCTGTGTTCTTAGTCACATAATTTTAACCTATTCTGTTCCCACTAGTCTTTTAGACATAAAGGCTAGAACCAATTCTTTACTACTGTATGTGTTCAGAAGTTTTTTGAGGGAATGCTGTGTTAGGGGACTGCAGAACTATAAAGAAGAGAACCATACAATGCGTGCCTTGATGGAACTCAGAGAAAGGTGAAGAAACGTGTCACCTAATTAAAAATAAGATGTTAAAATTCTGCAAGAGTTTTTGAGGGATCTAAGGGGTGTGTGTGAGTGTGTATTGGCCAAATATTCTTCAAATGTTTTATAATGGTTGTGAGATTCTTTATTCAAACTATATTGTAGCTGAAAACTCATTATCTCAAAAGAAAGCAAAACAGCAGAGCTGCCCCTGTTGTAGATGGGTCTCAGAGCTCTATTTGATTGGATCTTCTATTCTTTTCCTTTCTCCTTACCTCATTCCCAGACCTGAAGAATCTCTTTGGAACCCCTAGGCCTCTAAGGATTATACTTTGAAAAGCACTTAACTCAATGCAACAATATTTTTATAGCATCCTGAAGGATGTTTTGAAAAGATTCTTCTTTAAATTCAAGCTTCATGAGGTAGTTGTATATCACTGAACAACTCCAACAGTGGAGAAATTCTTACCCATGTTAAGCTGCCTCCTAATAACTTTCAATTAGTGATGCTAATGTTGCCTTATGTAGAAAACAGAGCAAATATGTTCCTTATGAAAACTCTTTAAATACTTGAAATGAATTACTTGAAGTTGTCTTTATAGTTATACTTTCTTACATTCAAAAATCACGTATTGAGCACCTGTCACATGTAATACTTGGACTGTAACAAGTTGCTGTTATTATCCTCATGAATCTCACATTCTAATGGAGGAGACAGACATATGCAGGGATAATGTAAATCACTAAGTCAAGAGAGTGTAGCTCAGAGAAACTCTACTCAGTGCTCTGTGGTGACCTAAACAGAGAGGAAATCAAAACAAAGAGGGGATATGTGTATACGTATGGCTGATTCTCTTCAACAGAACAGTGTAAAGACACCACACTCCAATTTTTAAATGTCAGTTTTCCTTAAAGTAATTTAAAATTTAATATAATCCCAATAAGAAACCAAAAATTTTTCATTGAATCGATCCTACAGTACCTGTGGAAAAATAAACATAAATAACCATAAAAACTCTGAAAAAGAAAAATGATGAGGAGAAAACTAGCACTACTAGATAAATTAAGACATATCATGGTCTTATCAGTTAAAACAGGGTGTTTATGGAGAGATGGTCTAGTGGGATAGAGTGGAAAATTCAAATGTACATCTAGATAAAAAAGAGAATTTATGATATGATAAAGAATAATCTCAAACAAATCAAGAAGGATTATCCCAGTAGTGATTTGAAAATAACTACAGAATTAAGGAGGAAAAAAAGCTGGATTCAGACTTTATACTTACATTCGCATTAATTCCAAATGAGTCAGAGATGTTGAAGTTTATAATGAAAGGGTAAAATATCTATAAGAAACCATGAAAGATTAATGTGCAGCACTGAGATCAGTAAGACCTTCAGAGAGATAAAATAAGCAATGACAGAAAACAAACTGAAAAAAATAATTTGCAACTAATCTCCCTAAATTATCAAGAACTTTTAGAAATCAGTGAGAAAAGGGACCAACAATCTAGTATAGGTTGTGTTACTTATTCAAAAATAAGTGTAAAATAATATACCATTTACCATGACAATAAACACTGTCAGTTCAGTTCAGTCACCCAGTTGTGTCTGACTTTTTGCCACACCATTACTGCAGCACGCCAGGCCTCCCTGTCCATCACCAACTACCGGAGTCCACCCAAACCCATGTCCATTGAGTCGGTGATGCCATCCAACCATCTCATCCTCTGTCATCCCCTTCTCCTCCTGCCCTCAATCTTTCCCAGCATCAGGGTCTTTTCAGATGAGTCAGCTCTTTGCATCAGGTGACCAAAGTATTGGAGTTTCAGCTTCAACATCAGTCCTTCCAATGAACACCCAGGACTGATCTCTTTTAGGATGGATTGGTTCGATCTCCTTGCAGTCCAAGGGACTCTCAAGAGTCTTCTCCAACACCACAGTTCAAAAGCATCAATTCTTTGGTGCTCAGCTTTCTTTAAAATATATATAAGCCCTCCGCAGAGAAAATTGTAATGTTTTATTGAAAGACACTGAAAAAGAACTAAATGGATAATTTATGTTTATGGACAGAAACTTTCTACAAAGTAAAGATGTCAGTTCTTCCTAAATCCATCAGTATAAGGCAGTTCTAATCAAAATTTGGACAGTTATTTGTGGAACTTCACCAGTTGATCCTAAAGGTGTCTATTGAGCAAAGGACTTAACACAGCAGTATAAGTGAGGAGAACTTGCCTTACCAGATATGAAGTACTATTTTTAGCTGTAGTAATTGAGGTAATATAGGAATAGATTCATAGATCCATGGACAAAATAGCCAGAACTAGCCCATGTTTATGGGAAAACTTTGTACAGATATCAGGTATTGCTGACTTGTACAGACAGCCTAGCTAATAAATGCTACTGAGGAAATGAAATATCAAATCAGAAATACATATCCCTACCATGGTGTACTTTGTTAAAAACCATATTTAAAAACTTAACTCCAGATCAAATAAAAACCCAAATATGAAAAGCAAACTATAAAATTCTCACTTAAAAAACAGATGAAAACATGGCCATGATTGGGTAGGCCATGATTTTCTAACCCCCTGCCCCCCAAGGGCACAAACTGTAGGGAGAAATTTTGATAAATTTGGCAATAGAGGTCATTTTTTTGAAAAAAAAAAAAAAAAAAACAGGAAGAGTTTCCATGGAGTCATATAAGCAGAGTCTTGATTAAAGTGGTTTGAGAGGTAAATAAGCAATCAAGAAGTAAAGATAGCAAATGCTGACTCCTGTTTTGAGAAGTATCAAAGGGAAAAATAAAATCTAAAGCCACATAACATTTGAAAAGAATAATTTGCCATTAGGAGATTTGGATCTGCGCCCATGATTCCACCACTTATTTATTGCCTGAAAGACCTTGCCCCGGTCCCTTAATCACTTTCTCTTGACTCACAATGTAGCATTCCCCACTTCCTGAAAAATATTTAAATCACTGCAACACAAAGTGCTCGTTCTCTCTCCTCTGTATATCTTGAGTTGTTGAAGGAATTACTTGAAGTAAGTTTCTCACAAATCAGGGTAAGCCGCCCCTTTCACTATACGTATGACGTGTATAATTCTGTTGCTTGGTAAGTGTTCATCCAATGTCCTGACTCATTCTGAAAAAGATTTGAGATGGATGGAAAGCTGAAAGGGACTTGAAAGAATCCAATCCTGTTATTAGACAGCTGGGGGAAACTGGAAACTTAGGTGAACAACTGAGGCTCACATAGTGAATTCCTGACTGAACTGCCTCTAGAACTCAGACCTTCTGATTCCTGGCCTTGGCCCCTTTCAGTTTATCATGAATGCATCCTAAAGTCTTCTTGACCACCCCAGCACAAAGCTCTCGTTTCTTTGAACACCGGTGGTATTTGCTGTCTAAACATCTCATCCAGCACTTAGGTACTGTTTCATTTCTTTTAGTTAAGCTTTTAATGTGTGTAGGACATCTCTCCAACTAGACTGCAGGTTCTTCAAGAGCTAGATTAGCTTTTTCTCCAGGTAGGTATTAGTAGATGACAGCTGTTGCTGCTGCTGCTGCTAAGTCGCTTCAGTCGTGTCCGACTCTGTGCGACCCCATAGACGGCAGCCCACCAGGCTCCCCGTCCCTGGGATTCTCCAGGCAAGAACACTGGAGTGGGTTGCCATTTCCTCCTGAAAAGGCAGCTAATCCTGAGCAAATCTCTCAACCTTTGTTAACCTTAGATTCCCATTTATAAAATGGAGATACGGATTAAATTCCTATACAAGTACCATTATCATTAAAATAACTCTATAACAAGTCTACCATGACCTGCTTTTTTCTATCTTCATGACAATAAAATTTTAGTTCAATGCACTAACATAAACAGTATTGTACAGAGTTCATCTCATCAGGATTGAACTTGTGAAATACTTGTTTTATGACCCCCAACAAGGATAGAAAAAAATAAGTGTGTGATGTGTGAAAGCATTTGAGAATGGAAAAAGCATTATTCAAAGAGGAGCAACTTCTTGACAGGTCAGGGCAAGAGAAGTATCTCTAATGTGCTCTTAACAGGATCATTCTGAACATGCAGAATGAGTCGTGCTGGCAGACACCTGATGAGTTTTAGAGTATACTGCATGGAGATGCAGAGTAATTGGCTTAGTGGAGAGAAGAAATGAAGCAAAGATGCTTTCAAACACATTTACTAATTAAGGGTTAGTATATATTAGATACAATTCTGTATCAACATGTTTATAAAGAAGTCATGGAAGAAACTAGCACAAAATTGTAAAGCACCAAAAATTGCACTATGCCAATTAGAAAAGTTTAATTTGTATTATATGTAAATTATTTAACAGAAGTCATCATTTAAATATCTTTATATTTTTCTTATCCCTTATTACTATAAAAATTTTCCAGTCCTACCTACTGCTAGAAATTTTTTTAAAATTCAAAATCATGTTTTAAGAAACTTAGACGTCTGTAAGAGAGGTCTTCTACTTCTATAAATACATTGCTCATTGCAAAATAGTGCTTGTTTTAGTTATTGATCTCTATTGATTCACACTTATCTTTCTTCCTGGTAGTCTCCTTGTTTCCCAGATTTATTGAGTGTAAAAAGGGAGCACCTAAATGCTGTTCTCATTGATAAGCTAACTTAGTGCTGATGATTAAGTCCCAGGCAATATTTCAGAGTTAGTGAAGTTCGGTTCACCAGAGAAGTCACCAACTGGAATGATCTGTTCTTTATTGCCCATTAAAATCTGTACATATTTTTATGATAGGTCAATACATGACCTGTTGCTTTTAGGACATGAACTAAATCAGATCAGCATGTTGACCCCTGAATAGTAAGTGATTATTTAGAGAAATCTTATATGTTATAAGAAAATTTCCAAAATGTGCCTCTGTTACAGGAAGTTAGTGACAATTGGGACTCATTGTTAACTTCTATTAATTAATCAAGAATCCAAAGCATATTTATTTTTTGTTTTATAAATTATAAAACTTTGGAAAAGGAAGAGAAGTAGAAAAAAGGAGTAGAAATACTCATCGTCTCACTACCCTAAGACAATTTTAATGACACTTCAGTATATTTTCTTTCATTAATATTGAATATATTTTTGTAATTTTTTAATGAAAATTTCAAACATATGACAAAGTTGAAATAATTTTACAGTAAACATTCATTCCCCAGACCTAAATTCTACTGTTAGTATTGTACTGTACCATGTACTTGCTTTATCGCTTATCTATCCTTTTCCCCATCCTCTATCCTTCAATAATCTATCTTATTTTTTAAATTTATTTCAAAGTAATTGCACACATTACCATGCTTCTCCCTAAATAATTCAGCGAGCAGGTCATTCAGTTCAGTTCAGTTCAGTTCAGTCACTCAGTCGTGTCCGACTCTTTGCAACCCCATGAATCACAGCACACCAGGCCTCTCTGTCCATCACCAACTCCCGGAGTTCACTGAAACTCATGTCCATCGAGTTGGTGATGCCATCCAGCCATCTCATCTTCTGTTGTCCCCTTCTCCTCCTGCCCCCAATCCCTCCCAGCATCAGGGTCTTTTCCAATGAGTCACCTCTTCACATCAGGTGGCCAAAGTATTGGAGTTTCAGCTTCAACATCAGTCCTTCCAATGAACACCCAAGATTGATCTCCTTTAGGAAGGACTGGCTGGATCTCATTGCAGTCCAAGGGACTCTCAAGAGTCTTCTCCAACACCACAGTTCAAAAGCATCAATTCTTCGGCGCTCAACTTTCTTCACAGTCCAACTCTCACATCCATACATGACCACTGGAAAAACTATAGCCTTGACTAGATGGACCTCTGTTGGCAAAGTAATGTCTCTGCTTTTTAATATGCTGTCTAGGTTGGTCATAACTTTCCTTCCAAGGAGTAAGTGTCTTTTAATTTCATGGCTGCAATCACCATCTGCAGTGATTTTGGAGCCCCCAAAAATAAAGTCAGTTACTGTTTCCACTTTTTCCCCATCTATTTCCCATGAAGTGATGAGACCAGATGCCATGATCTTAGTTTTCTGAATGTTGAGTTTAAAGCCAACTTTTCTCTCTCCTCTTTCACTTTCATCAAGAGGCATTTTAGTTCCTCTTCACTTTGTGCCATAAGGGTGATGTCATCTGCGTATCTGAGGTTATTGATATTTCTCCCGGCAATCTTGATTCCAGCTTGTGCTTCATCCAGCCCAGAGTTTCTCATGATGTACTCTGCATATAAGTTAAATAAGCAGGGTGACAGTATACAGCCTTGACATACTCTTTTTCCTATTTGGAACCAATTTGTTGTTCCATGTCCAGTTCTAACTGTTGCTCCCTGACCTGCATATAGGTTTCTCAAGAGGCAGGTCAGATGGTCTGGTATTTCCATCTCTTTCAGAATTTTCCACAGTTTATTGTGATCCACACAGTCAAAGGCGTTGGCATAGTCAATAAAGCAGAAATAGATGTGTTTCTGGAACTCTCTTGCTTTTTCTGTGATCCAGCGGATGTTGGCAATTTGATCTCTGGTTCCTCTGCCTTTTCTAAAACCAGCTTGAACATCTGGTAGGTGCCCAATATGCTGCTGGAGATCAGTGGAGAAATAACTCCAGAAAGAATGAAGGGATGGAGCCAAAACAAAAACAATACCCAGTTATGGATGTGACTGGTGATAGAAGCAAGGTCCGATGCTGTAAAGAGCAATATTGCATAGGAACCTGGAATGTTAAGTCCATGAATCAAGGCAAGTTGGAAGTGGTCAAACAGGAGATGGCAAGAGTGAACATCAACATTCTAGGAATCAGCAAGCTAAAATGGACTGGAATGGGTGAATTTAACTCAGATGACCATTACATCTATTACTGTGGGCAGGAATCCCTTTGAAGAAATGGAGTAGCCATCATGGTCTACAAAAGAGTCTGAAATGCAGCACTTGGATGCAATCTCAAAAATGACAGAAGACCTACAAGACCTTTTAGAACTAATACCCAAAAAGGATGTCCTTTTCATTATAGGGGACTGGAATGCAAAAGTAGGAAGTCAAGAAACACCTGGAGTAACAGCCATATTTGGCCTTGGGGTACAGAATGAAGCAGGGCAAAGGCTAATAGAGTTTTGCCAAGAGAATGCACTGGTCATAGCAAACACCCTCTTCCAACAACACAAGAGAAGACTCTACACATGGACATCACCAGATAGTCAACACTGAAATCAGTTTGATTATATCCTTTGCAGCCAAAGATGGAGAAGCTCTATACAGTCAGCAAAAACAAGACCAGGAGCTGACTGTGGCTCAGATCATGAACTCCTTATTGCCAAATTCAGACTTAAACTGAAGAAAGTAGGGAAAACCACTAGACCATTCAGATATGACCTAAATCAGATCCCTTATGATTATACAGTGGAAGTGAGAAATAGATTTAAGGGACTAGATCTGATAGAGAGCCTGATGAACTATGGACAGAGGTTCGTGACATTGTACAGGAGACAGGGATTAAGACCATCTCCATGGAAAAGAAATACAAAAAAGCAAAATGGCTGTCTGAGGAGGCCTTACAAATAGCTGTGAAAAGAAGAGAAGTGAAAAGCAAAGGAGAAGAGGAAAGATATACCCATTTGAATGCAGAGCAGATCATTAAAGTTCAGTAATTCATATAACTTCTTATTTTGAGGTATAATTTATTTGCAATGAAATATAAATCTTAGGTATACAATTGTTAAGTTTTGACAAATACATATACTCATGTAACCCAACCTCTATCAAAACTTCATTTTGTACTTTTCTTTTTCCATTTAGTATTATAATGTAAGCATTTTCCTTGTTACTATAAATCTTCATAGTAGATTTTAAGGGCAGTGTTTGTTGATATTTTAAATTTAACCTTTTAAAAATTATTTTACTATTTTGATTTGAGCTGGAGGTTTCAGTAGATCCTTTTTCAATTAGTTAAACCTATTTTCTCATTGATATTTATTATTTATTTCCTTCTGTGATTATTCTTTATTTCTGTAAATTGCTCCCCCTATAATTCTGGTTACCTTATCAATTCCATTAATTTTTTCCCATATATATTATGGCATTTTCCATCATCATGTCTGAATACTCAAAGTATCAATTGCCAAAATAAGTGTTGAATTCTTGCGTTAATCAAAATGGCTTTGTTTCAGCTTCTAGGATGAAATCCAGGCCCAATGCCCCAGTTACCTCAGGTCTCAAACTTCCTCTATTGCGTTTTGAACCCAGGTTTTTCATTTGGGCTTCCCTTGTGGCTCAGTTGGTAAAGGATCTGCCTGCAATGTGGGAGACCTGGGTTTGATCCCTGGATTAGGAAGATCCCCTGGAGAAGGGAAAGGCTACCTACTCTAGTATTCTGGCCTGGAGAATTCCATGGACTCTATAGTCCATGGGGTTGCAAAGAGTCGCCTGAGCAACTTTCACTTTCACTTTTCATTTGCAGACTGCCAGACCCAGAAATTGAGTGGGTGCATTGTCTCATCTAAAGGTCAAGTTCTGGGTCCCAGGCTTGTATATATGTCCTCTTTCTCCTTGTACACTTTCCCCCAACTTTGTCCAAATATTCTCAGCCACATAAGTCAGTGTAATGTATCACTACATCCTTTCCTAAAATATGGAATGAATTCAGAGTGTGGATATTTCAAGTGTGTATATAGATATTAACTGACCTCAAGGCTTCCCAGGTGGTGCTAGTGGTAAAGAACCCTCTTGCCAATGCAGGAGATGTAAGAGACATGGGTTCAGCCCCTAGGTTGGGAAGATCCCCTGGAGAAGGGCATGGCAATCCACTCCAGTTTTTTTGCCTGGAGAATCCCGTGGACAGAGGAGCCTGGTGGGCTACATTCCATAGGGTTGCAAGAGTCGGACATGACTGAAGCAACTTAGCACGCGTGCACATTAACTGACCTCATGTTAATTAATATTGTTAGTATCATTTACCATTAGAAGCCATGAATCTGTGCATTCAGCTGACTTGTGTGAGGTAAACTACCTGCACTGAGAAAGGAGAAAGTCTAATCAACAGAGAAATTGTAGTTATGATCCAGTGATTCCAATAAATAAACACTTTTTAAATACAACGTAAAGTCTTTATTTCTCCCCACAATTAGCAAATGAGTTTCATATTAGCTCAACTGGAAGTTTTCTTCTCATAGTTGCCAAGAAATGCATTTTTTAACAGAGCTGTCCCACAGAGCTGGGAGTGGACGGGCAAGAAGGAAGCCCTCAGTTGCTGTCTATACTCAGGCAGAGCTCTGTGTCAGAGTGTCTAGGAAAGTGTTCCTGCTCTGAGGGGTGGGGTCAGAATAGATTATTTCAAGTTTCTCTGGTTCAGCTAATTGTTGCTTTGGTTTGGGGCTTAATTATGATTCAATGCAAAATATTCTTTTTCTAACAGGAAATAAAGGAAAAAAAGAAATTCTGCAAGATGTATATCGAGGATCTTGTGAAGGAAGCCACAGAAATCAACATGAAAAATGAAGCTTTGCAGAAACTTTGGCCACAGATGTTCATTGAGCTTGTGAGGGATGCAGTTATAGAAATCCGCAATAAAAACTCCTATATGAAGCTTTGCCTACAGCAGATAACTGACCAAAAATAGAAATGGCTTTTAGTTACAATTGAGATTTTCAGTTTTATGTTTTTGATGGTTGAAAATATGTGGGTTAAAAAATGTTAAAGCAACAACAAAACTTTTCCTTCAAGCTAGAAAGACTAGCATCAAAGCATTTATTGCCTACTGTTCTTGTAGTTAAAGGTTAAGAAGGAAAGAACAAAAGGGAAAATTCATTTCCTATGTATGTTGACCAAACAACCTTTGGGAACTGAGCAGTCTTTAGGGCCCTTGAATGGGCCCTGCATCTTGGGTTCTTGATTTGACTGGTGCCCCTGCTATAGCCCAAAGCACGTAGTGTTCGCTCATGGTTCAGCATGAGTTGCTTCTGTCTACTTTCAGCTGATAATTTTTAGTTACTTACCTCTTTATTTTATGTCTTGATTTCAAAGCCAAAAATATGTTCTTTTTTATGAGTGAAGAGTAAACTTATTAATAAATCAGTTTAAAAGAAAACGTGTTTGCCTCCTTAATCCAGTCAGAATTGTCATATTTATTGTACGTTTCTCTTTAGCTGAGTAGGAGCCCTTCTCTTTACTTAATGTAGGAAGAGGTCTCATTCTTCTAAGGATGCATCCTTGGTGCACCACAGAAGGTCCTGGGGGTCACTATGAGCAGAAAATATGAAAATGAATCCAAACAGGGACAGGAAGAAAGTGTTTTTGCCTTAAGAGATCCTGAGTGTATGTATGTAAAATCCAGTGACTAATCAGTAAGTCTGCTTCTCTGAATGGTGTCTCTTTCTGCTGTTGGCTATGCTGAGGCTCTTTTTCTAGATAGGCATGTGTACCTGTATCTCAAAAGTATTAGGGATTTATGAGGGCAAGTTTCTGATTTTTCTAATTCCAGTTGAAGATCAAACCAAGAAATAAGATATAAGCAGGGGATTGTCCTGGTTGATGCTAGTGATTTTGGAGCCCATGACCATAGCCAGAAGTGATACAACTTTAGAAACACAATTTTACAGGTCCATAAATAGGAATTCTCCGATTTGCTCAGATTTCACCTGGCAGCTAGCTGTATAGATCACCAGGATATGGGAAAAGGAGAACAAAAGTTACAGGACGATAGAGTCCTATGGAAATGCTTGAAGGGAAGGAAGGTAAGCTGCTTTGCTTACACTAAGAAAGACCTACATCCTTAAGAGCTCTTGGTCACCCTCAAGTTTAGGAAGGGCTCAAGTTTAGGAAGCCATGTTTCAGAACATGGCCTTTCAAGTCTCACCCAAGCCTGGGTTTGCATCTCGGCACTTCAGCTCCCACTTTAGCTTGTGAACCATCGACATCAGTTTCTTCGTAATAGCACATATCTTATAAGATCATTGTGAGGATCAGATGAGATAATGCATTTAAAAGTGACCACAAAGTAAATGAAGCTATTCTTCGTCATCTTCTAGAAACACATTGAACCACAGAGTTGGTGCCCCAGGACAGGAAGAACTGTTAGTGTTTCCTGATGAGACTCCACCTCTCCAAATTGAAACATACAGACCAACTCTCATCTGTCTGGTAAACAGTGACCCCTCCCCGGGTTTCTGTCTTATTTGGTATAGAACTGAGAGCCCACCTTGAGGGTGATGCTGAGATGAAAAACAAGAGTATGTTGTTCGTGGGCTTCTAGGAAATAGGAGAGGCAAGGACATCTGACTATGACTCTGGACAAGGACATCTGACATGTGACTCAGGCATGCGGGGAGTGGTTGCTCACTCTAGGCCAGGCAGGGGAATGCCTGGTTGTTTAATAAATGACCTGTCCAGCTTCCTGCATGCTGCCTCTCTTCCCCTCACTCTCCCGCCCCTGATGATAAAGAGACTAGATCTTCACGTTCACATGCATTCTTGGCTCTCCCCAGTCCTCCTGGGCATTTAAGGAACTGAAAGAAGATCAGCACTCACTGGCTTGGTGGCAAACCTACAGGTTGGCTCAAACTCAGAGCAGCTGCGTCAAGCCTAGTAAGAGGGTTTCTGTCTTGTTTCTGAAATCAAAACTCCTTAATGCCCCATCTTTGGTCACTTGGTCTCTTCATCCGTTTGCACTTGAGCTCCCTCTTGTTTACCCCCACTGTTACACACTGACTGAGTTCTATTACTTGAATCCTTGTTTTTCCTGATCTCAAATCCCACTGACTGTGTCCTCCTGTGTAATTCTTATCCCTTGCCACTCAGCTTCCTCCCAACCCATGCTTGCTGGACTTTCAGGGTGAGGATAATCCCCAGAGGAAAGGGCAAGGGGACCTGGGTCTACCGTGTCTGAAATCAACTGAGGACTCTCTGTGGCTAGTGGGGATCCCGGCGACAAGTTGTCATCTTTACTTGGGGTTTTCCAGGATCTTCGGGAAGGGAGTGAGATGCATACCACACAGCTGAGACTATCAAGGTTAGTGTATTCTGAAGGATTGCCTTTTTCCAAAAAGAATCTCGAGCTGAAACAATATCACCTCAAAAGGAGAAAGGTACAGAATCCGCCAACTGGGGAGATACCATCCCCCGGGTTATGGTTTAGCAGTTAGCTGGTTACATGTGCTCTTGTTGGGTCTGGGGATGGCTGCTGAGTGTGCGGCTAATTAACTGTGCTGCTGTCAAGGATGGCGCCCAGGTCGGCTCCCTACTTCGTGAGCTTCACTCCACTGAAGGCCTGATGCAGGAGACCGTGAAGCCTCACCCTGCTCCTGATGTGTTCCTTTCCAGGGCAGGGGCTACAGTGGTATTCATATACTCCACTGAGTAATAATAATCATAACAACAAATAAGATTTATTTACTTAAAATCATGCACTATTTTAAGCTCTTTTTAAAAATGTTTAAAATTTATTTTTGTCCATGTTGAGTCTTGGTTGCTGCATGCCAGCTTTCTCTAGTTATAGCAAGTGGGGTCTGCTCTTCACTGCGATGCAGGGTCTTCTTTCGGTGGCTTCTGTAGTTGTGGCGCACAGGCTGTAGGTCAGCAGACTCAGCAGTTGCAGCACATGGCCCTAGAGCGCTCGGGCTTCAGCAGTTTCTATTCAAGTGCTCTAGAGCTCAGGTTCAGTGGTCGTGGCTCATGGGTTTAGTTGCCCCACAGCATGTGGGAGATTCCTAGACCAGAGATCAAACCCATGTCCCCTGCATTGCAGGCAGATTGTTTACCACTGAGTCACCACGGGAGTCCTATTTTAAGCTCTTTACATGTATTGTCTCATTTGTTCTCCCTGCACTGTGATATACATGTGCTATTGCCCCTATTTGAACACTAGAAAACTGAGACATTGAGAGGTTAAAAACCTCACCCAAGAGTATTTCATCCAATAAGTAGTACATGGGACCTGCATTCATAACCATATTTCGTCTTAAGCATTTGGCATCTGAGTAATATAAATGAAAGAATGAAAAGAGAGGAAGGAAAGAAAAGGAAGAAGCAAGTAAAGAAAAGAAGGACAAAAGAACAAATGAAAGAAGAACCTGGCTAGTTAGCAAGGCAAGCATGCAAACCAGAATACAGAGATACTGCTCAGGAGAATATTAAGTTAAATCTTAAAGGACAAAGGTTAGTTTTCCTAACCTGCTTTTATGGGTCAGCTGGAGATGGAATGGTTACTGTTGCCAAGAAGTTCAGAGCCAAGTTTGAAACTTGATCACACTGACTGTGGTTAACCAGTATTGATGGAGTATTTGTTATCTTTGATCCTGATTTTCTACTTAGGTTTATGTTTTCCTGGCTCATTGTATGTTTTTTTTTGCAAGCTACCTCAAATCCTTTCTGGAAAGAGGATAAGGATAAATAAGTGAGTTAAAATATACCCAAAGCTCCAAAGAATAGACTACTCCTATATTTTGGGCAATGAAATAGTTTACAGTTTCTCTTCAGGAGACGATGAAACTCTTCCTTATACCAATCTCTCTAAACTTGAGTTATCAGAGAGTTGGCTTCTTTCTTCTCTTTGTTTTTCTTGAAATATTTCAACATGTAGAAATATAGGTAGAATAGTATCTCAAATAAAACCCTGTATCCACTACCAAGCATAACATATTTTTCCACATTTGCTTCAGATTTTAAAAATAAAACATCACAAGTAGAAATGGAGCCTCTGTGTAGCTCTTTCCCTAGAGGTAACCACAATCCTGAATTTGATGCTTATCATTCATTCATGTTTTCATACCATTCCTATTTATGCAATATGCATAGGGAGTTCATTGAATTGACTTCATATTTTCATATTTTATATAAATAGTATCACACAATATGCATTTTTTCTGCATATTTTTTTCCACTCAGTATTCTGTTTCTGAGAAGCTCTCCCCAAAAACATAATTGATGGGAATAAGTAACTCAGCTTTTGTTGTTGTTTTTTTTTATTGCTGTTTGATATTTGGCTGTATGGTCAATGTATAATTTATATATTCATTTTCCTATTGATGGGCATTGTGATTTCTAGTTTATAACTATTACACACAATTCTTCTTTGAATATACTTGTTCACAGGTGAGTTTTGAGAGCACATAATTCCTGATGGAATTTCTGGGTCAGATGCACATCTTCAACTACATTAAATATTGTGAACTGTTTTCTGAAGTCATTATCAGTTTACATTCTGACAATACATGTTCAGTTGTTCCACATTCTCAATGATAGATTTCAGTTTTTGCAACCTGACAAGTTAATGTGCAGTATGTGTGTGTGTTCTTGAGGATGGCTTTTGTGCAGAGAAGAGATTATTCAAGAACTTTTTTAAAATTAAATTTATATACAGTGAAATGCACTTAACTGTAAAATCTGATTAATTTTGAAAATATCAACATCCCAATTAAGATATAAAACATTTTAATCACTTGAGAAAAGTTGTTCTAGCCAATTGCCTTTCCCTATGAGCAACTATTTTTCTAATTTCTTTCACCATTGATTGGTAAATTTTGTCTGTTCTAGAACTTCCTGTGACTAGAACAATACAGTGTGTACTCTTGTGTCAGGCATCTTTTACCCAAGAGATATATTTTTAAGAATCACTCATATTGTTTTACGTATCTGAAATTGTAATTTTTATTGCATAGTGTGAAAATACTACAATTTGTTTATCCATTCTATTGGGTTGTTTCTAACTTTGGGGATATTATGAATAAAGACATTTTATACAAGTTCAGTGGAGCTACTGGGTCATTGTAAGTTAAACTTTCTAAGAAACTGCCATGCATTTTTCAGGTGTATAATTTTACACTCTCTCCAACAACGTATACAGAGTTCCAACTGCCCACATGGTTGCCAACATTTGCTGTTGTGAGCCTTTATTATTTCTAACAATTCTAGTGTGGCTTTTTTGGCCATCTCATTGTTGCTTTAATTTTACTTTCCCTGATGTCTAATGCTGTTGATCATGTTTTTATGTGCTTTTTAGTCATTTTTATTTCTTCTTTTGTGAAGTAAATGTTAAAGTCTATTGCCCATTTCTAAAATTTGAATTGTCATTTTATTATTGATTTGTATGAGTTCTATATATGTTCTATATAAAATACTTCTGTTTTGAATTATAAAGTTTAATCCATTGATTAAGCCGGATTGCCAGGGAAATCCTGGAAAGTGCTTTTTGATGTTCCCTTTAAAATGGTTTGCCTGTCCAAAGTTTGCAAAGATATTCTCTGTTTACTTCTGGAGGCTTTATAGATTTAGCTATCACATTCAGGACTGTTATCCTTCTTGAATTAATTTTTGCAAATACTGTGAAGTAGGGATCAAAATTCATTTTCTTTTCCATATGGAAACCCAGTTGTTCCCATATGGTTGGTGGTTTAGTCGCTAAGTCGTATCTTACTCTTGCGACCCCATTGACTGTAGCCCGCCTGCCTCCTCTGTCCATGGGATTCTCCAGGCAAGAATACTGGAGTGGGTTGCCCTTTCCTTCTCCAGGGGATCTTCCCAACCCAGGGATCAAACCCGGGTCTCCTGCACCGCAGGCAGACTCTACCAACTGAGCTACAAGGGATATAACTTTGTACAAAAAAGTTCCTTTCTCCCCTTGAATTGCATCGGTAATTTTTTTTAAAAAATCAGCTGACCTGTACTTGTGTGGGTCTCCTTCTATACTCACTATTCTTTTCCATTTTAAACTCTTTACATGATACCATACTGTCATGAATACTGTAGTAAGTCTTGAAATCACATAACGTAACTCCCACCAATTTCATTTTTATTTTACAAAATTGTTTTAGCTAGTCTAGGTCTTTGCATTTCCATATAAATTTTAGAATCAGCTTGCCAATTTCTTCAATAAAAAATGATTTGGGACATTTTTATTAGGATTATAGTGACTATAGATGAATTGAGGAAGATAAATATCTTAATAATACTGCATCTTCCACTGCATGAATATGAGATATCTCTTCATTTATTTAGAACATTTTTCAGCAAAATTTTGTAGGTTTCAGTTTAAATTTTCTTCTGAAGTAAATTTATTCATGACTTTTTTCTATTTTTAAAATATTTTAAAGTTTTACTTTCAATTCTTTCTGCTAATATATAGTAATACAATTTATATATAATTAATCCTCATTGTTTATAGATTCTGTATTTGCAAATTCACTTAATTGCTAAAGCATATTTGTAGCCCCAAAGTCAATACTCACAGGGCTTTCATGTTCATTCACAGACATGAGCAGAGTGATGAGAAATTTAAGTCAGCCAGCACACACCTCCCAGCTGAGATCAAGGAAGGCAACATTCTGTCTTCTTGTCTTAGTTGTCATAATGTAAACAAGTGTCCTTATCATGGTATATTTAGTGTCATGTCTGTTACATTTTTATCTTTTCTTTTGGTGATTTTGTTTTATTTTAAGTGTCACCCAAGGATAGTGCCAAACTGCTCTCTTAAGCACAAGATGGTTGTGATGTGCCTAACAGGAAAAATACATGTGTTAGATACATTTTGTTCAGGGATGAGTTGTAATGCTGTGGCCATGAGTTAAATGTTATTGAATCAATAATATGTATTTTAAAAGATGTCTTAAAGCATACATTAAAAAGTTTACATACTAATTGACTGACAAAAATGTTGTGCTCAGAGGTTCACAGGCACCTAACCCTGTATTTTCCCCAGGAGCAATTGTGTAATATTTGCTAATTCAGTGTTCACAACATCTTTATAGAATATAACTTCAGTGGATAGTGAGGATCTAGTATATTGACCTTGTATCCTGTAACTTGGCGTGCTGCAGTTCGTGGAGTCGCAGAGTCCAACACAACAGCAACTGAACAACAACAAACAATCCATGCTTTACTAATTTTAACAGATTCTTTCCTAAGTTTCTTAGGATTTTCCAAAAAACATTTTGTCTACAAATACAATGTTACAGCTTTCTTTCCAGTCATTATACCCCTTCTTTCTTTTTCTTTCTTTATTGTACAGGCTAAGATTGCCAGTTCAGTTGTCTAAAAGAATTGGTTGTCATTGTTTTGTTCCTAATGTAAAAGTATTCAACATTTAATTATTATTAAGATTAACTATAGGTTTACATAGATAGCCTTTGTCAGACAAGGGAAATTTTCCCTCTTTTATTCCTAGTTTGCTAAAAGTGTTTATGGTGAATGAATATTGGCTTTTGTGAAATATTTTTCTACATCTGTTGAAATAATCATATAACTCTTCCTTGAGGCTGTTAATATTAAACCAGCTTTGCATTATCAGGATGATATAATGATATCTTTTAACATATTGCTCAATTTTATTTGCTAATATTTGTTTAGAGGTGTTTGTGTCTATGTTTATTAAGAATATTGTTCTATGATATTTTTCTGTTGCCTCTTTTTCAGATTTTGGTATCAAGGTTAAGTTAGTTTCCTAAAACTAGTGGGAAAGTCTTCCCATCTACTCTGTTTTCTGAAAGAAAATGAGAAGAGCCATATCCTTTAAAATATATGCTAAATTTCTTTGTGATTTATTCTTTGACTCAGAGGTTACTTAGAAATGTGTTATTCAATTTCCAATATTTGGCCCATTATTTGAATAATAGAACATTTCATATCATTTTGGTATGTGTGTGGAATCACCAGTATCAACATCCGAATCAAAGTTTAATTGAAGGGTCTATCTTAGTTCTGAAAGGTGACTATAACATCTGTATATCAACTTAGGTCAAAATTCTCAAGTATATTGTTCAAATCATCCTTTGCTTTATGCATTTAAGAACATGTTATTAAGTGCATACAAATTAAAAACTGACATAACTTACTGGGGAGATGATGTTTTGATATTACGAAATGACTCTTTTGTCTCTAGAAATTTCTAAAGTCTATTTTGTTCAATATTAATATAGCTATATCAGCTTTGTTTTTCTCACAATTTGAGTGGGGTATTTGTATGTTTTAATTCAGCCTTTCTATATCCTTATGTTTTAGGTTGTTGTTCAGTCACTCAGTCATGTCTGACTCTGCAACTCCGTGGACCGCAGCACGCCAGGCCCCCCTGTCCTTTACTGTCTCCTGGAGTTGATGCCATCCAACCATCTCATCCTCTTATGTTTCTTTTGAACAGCATATAATTTATATTTCTATCCAGTCTAGCAATGTGGCCTTTTTAAAGGTGAATTTAGTTCATTTGCGTTTACTGTAATATAAAATCAACTGGGTTTAAATTAACTACCTTAGTCTATGCTTTTACTTATACCTCCTCTTCCATGTTTTATTTCATTTTGTTTTTTCATCCTTAATTGCTTCCTTTTGATTTATTGAGTATTATTTGGTATTAAATTGTGGATATTTTTTAACCATAATTTTTCCTATATGGATTTAGAAGCTATATACTCTGTTTCTATTTTATGAATGACCTCCCTAGAACTTATATATATATATATATCTCATATCTGATAGTTTTATAATAAGCAATAAATTAAGACTTATAGGTAAAACTTCACCAACTCAATAAAAAACCAAATTTTATATAGACTTAATAGTGAACATTTATACTTCATATTCACAACTTTATATTTCATTTCTTCATATCAAATCATCATTTTATACAGCTCCATTTGCCCAGCACCTTCATTTTCTCATTCTTTATTTACACTGGAATCAGCTCACTACTTAAGTTTACATAATTTACATTAATTTAATATGCTCATCATTATTCCTGACCAATAAACCATTTTTATGAACTATGACTAAACACAGTATAATAGAAGTGAGAAGGAAATGGCAACCCACTTCAGTACACTTGCCTGGAAAATCCCGTGGACAGAGGAGCCTGGTAGGCTATAGTCCATGGGGTCGCAAAGAGTCGGATACGACTGAGCAATAGGTTCTTCTATAGAAGTGAGAAATAAACATATTAAGGAAGCAGTCATTCAACAAATAGTGAGTAATTATGAGGGTTTTAAGTGTATGCCAGACATAGTGCTGTGGCTCAGAATATAAAAGTGAGCAGTAATAAATGTAGCCTCATAAAATTCATAATCAAGTAGACAGTACAATCTGCATGGTGAGAAGATCCATTAGCCCAGAGGAATTCTACTGACTGATTTAAGCAGAAAACAACTATTTATAACATGGATAATCTTTAAAAATAAAACTATAGGAATGCTTATACTTCTGTGAAAGTAATTTTATGTTCCAAATTTGTGGAATATATATATGTATATATATTCCACATATATATATATATATATGCATGCATGAGTGCTAAGTCGCTTCAGTCATGTCTGACTCTTTGCAACACCTTGGACTGTAGCTCGCCAGGCTCCTCTGTCCATGGAATTCTCCAAGCAAGAATACCGGAGTGGGTAACCATTCCCTTCTTGAGGGGATCTTCCCAACCCGGAGATAGAACCCAGGTCTCCTGCATTGCAGGCAGATTCTTTACCACATTCATACATATATAATTTTTAAAGTATTTTTGACCGTTCTGAAACCACCAAATTATCTTCAGTTCATTCACTTAGACTGCTGGCATCCACCAGTGGTCTAGAGAAAATTACTTTCAAAATATACATGTGGATGTGTTTTTTACATATCCTCCTCCAGCAGTGTAGCAGAAATCTGGTTGGTGGAATTGATTTCACTTGTTCCAAAGTTGAGACTTGATTGACAAAAGCTGGTTAACAGTCTCTTGTCTCTTGCTGCAGTCATTGTGCACTGAATCAGATGAAAGCCAATCAACATATGGAATTTCTCTAGCATCAGTAATTGGTTCAGTAGGGCCGATCAGAGAGAAGTATAGTTTTGTTTTATACTTTGAATGTTTAGGAGTAAGAGAGCTGTCTCTCTCTTGCTCTTAATACATGGTGTACAAATATGAAGGCTGGAACTTCTACAGCTCTTTAATACCATAAAAGACATCACCCACACTCAGAAGACGACTGCTAATAACGAGGACTAGAGGAGTCTTGTTAGAGCTATGCTTGAAGCCCTCTCTACTGCTGGATTTTTTCTCTGCTGAATGATGTCTGGGGCTTCAGGAAGGAAGAGGCATAGAATGGCATTTGGAAAAGTCTGAAGGATTATTTACTCACATGTCTGGTGGTTGATGCTAACCATTGACTGGGACTTCTACTAGGGTTGTCACCCACAATACCTACACATGGCCTCGTCAAACGGCTGATTGGGATTCCTCATAGCATGGTGGCTGGGTTCCAAAAGAAAGCATCCCAAACTCTGTCATCTTCTATGACTTAGCCTCAGAAGTTGCATAGCATCACTTTCATATCAGAGATCACATTGGATCATATTGATCCAGCTCTAGTCTGGTGTAGCATCAAAGTCACACTGTCAAGAAAAGCATGTGGAATGGGAAATAATGATACATCGATTTTGAAAACTACCATCTGCTGCGCATACCATGCTGTTTCTCGTTTCTAAGGGCTTGGATATTTTGCAACATTTCTTTCTACCTTTATCACTGGCTAAACCACACTTAGCCTTCTCTGGGTGAAAGGGGTCCCTGTCAGTGTATACACAGCACCCTGTATTTCTTTTATAAAGTTTACTTGTAATTTACATGGCTATCTCCTCCAACATTCTCTAAAGTCCCTGACCATGTCTGTCTTCATGTCTTCATTGCTGTAATCCAGCATAGTTAGCAAGCATAATATATGGATGAGTAATAAAGCTTTATCTTACACTTTGTATAGCAAACCAGTTTCATTTAAGTTGGATTCTCATTTCTGAGATAGCCCTCAACTTCCAGACTTTTAAAATCTTTGCATCCTGCATTTTTTAAACCCTTTGCACTGACACTTCTATGCACCTTCCAGATGCAAAGTTCAGACTTTTATAAATCAGGCGGCAAAGAATATTCTGAGCTACATCATAGTGGCCATGCCCAGCAGCCAACTGCTCAGTCTTATGAACATCACCATGTGTGTGCAGCAAAGTAAATGGAAAAAAGAAAAATAAGTAATTCTGATACTAGTGATAAGTGAAACCTTACAGGTACTACAATAGAGTCAAAGATGAAAATCATTAAAAAATGATAGAAAGGCAATAAAAAATGAGAACAAAATGGAAAGAATTTCGCTGGAGAAACATCATCAGAGATGGGATCTAGGGGCTTCCATGGTGGCTTAGTGGTAAAGAATCCACCTGTCAAAGCAGGAGACACAGGTTAGACCCCTGGTCCAGGAAGATCCCACATGCTATGGAGCAATTAAGCCCATGCACCACAGCTATTGAGCCCGTGCTCTAGAGCCCAGGAGCGGCAACAACTGAGCTCATGCACTGCAACTGCTGAAGCCTACATTCCCTAGTCTGTGCTACACAACAAGAGAAGCCACCACAATGAGATGCCCACGTTCTGCAACTAGAGGGTAGCTCCCCCTCACACATCTAGAGAAAAGCCCATGCAGCAATGAAGACACAGCACAACCAAAAAATAAAGTAAATAAAGTTATTTTTTAAAAGGTGGAATCTAAAAGATAGAATGTTACTATGGGATCTATCTTTTTTTTTTTTTTTTTAGCTCTCTGGAAATGAAAGCTGCTCATAATACACAAATTCTTCTGATGAACCTTTCATTTTCTAGCAGATTTATAGCGAGATATTGTCCACTTAAAGAGTAGACTTCTTATTCTAAAAAAGATATGAAGCTCATAATTAATTTCCATCAACTCTACAAGTCAAGTTTATCAGTGTATCCAGGCTGTGAACTGATGTTGAAGATGGCAACAGTAAGATATGTAGTCTGGGAAGAAGACTTGAAGTCTTAGATACACCTGTGCCTGACAAGCAGAAGATCATATCAGGTTCATGACTGGCAAGATATCTTCTGAAATATAAGCAAAGACCTACTCTGGGAAATATTTCTGGAAAGATGGCATAGGGATGCGCATATCAGAATCGCATTAGGGAGTCTTATAATTCAGATGGCTGCCTGCATTCCCTTTCCGCAGATAAAATCTCTTCAAGTGGGTCCCTGCCTTTTTAACAGGTCCCCAAATAACTCTTTACATATACCAAATTTGGAGACCAATACTTGGTAGATGCTCACACTGGATCCATGAGTCACTTGATGTATTCCTGCAAGCTGGGAAAGAGTCCAGTTTAGTCCAGTGAGACTGGACTAAAGCCCAGGAGACATAAGCCCATATTAACAAGAAGAAAGGGTTTATGACAAGAGAATGAGAAGAAGAATCCAAGGAAAGATTTGGCCATCACCTTTGAAAATTTTGTGTATTTTCCAATGTCTAAGACCTCTACCTCTCTCCCCTAGCTGACATTGTAACAGCAGAACTGGGTAGCCCTCCTTCCAACAAATTTCTGTGAGGCACTGGTCACGTGGTCCAGAGCATTTTGTGAGACTGTGACGCAGAGACAGTGGCTTTAAGTATGATTTAAGAACAATAACACTCCTGGCTTCTGCGCTGTGGGATAGCCTGCTGACAGCAGTGGAAATGGTGACAGCCCGAGACTGATCAACGATGAATGGGGCAAGTGAGACTGCTGACTTTCAGCTAATCCCAGCACTGCATAGAAGAAATCAGAGATCTTTACATCATAAGCTATGGGAAGTTAGATCTAGTAGCTGAATTCTCAAAGCCTAAAATGGACATGAAGATGCTGTTGGCAAACATAAGTAGCCTAAAGATCAATGTCCAAGCAAAGCTGAGACTGGAAATATGTAGCTAACCCCAGAGAGCTTACTTATTAACATGATCTCATCTAAAACAATTCAAATTCTGCTGGGTTTTTCTATCAGTGAGTCTGTGGCTTGTGTTTGTGGTCTAGGAAAGAAACCATATGAGTGAGTTTCTCTCTACTTCTCTTTCTCATCCTGTCCATTTTTCTTTTCTTTATTATCCTCACATCTCTCCCTACTTCTCATATCTTGCTATAAATCCCCTCAAAAGTAATCATTTTTTCCATATCTGTCATCTGTTTTACTTCATTTATTTTTTTGTCTCAGATATTTCTGTAATCCTCTATCTTTCTTGCTCCACACTCTTGGTGCTCTCTTTCCCACACTTCTCATCACAAAGCACATCTCCTTCCCTCTCATTCCATTAATCTCTTCCTGTCTTTGTTTTTGTTTCTTTGTTTCTCAGTGTCTCCAGCCCCTTGTCTTTATATCTCAGTCTTCCAAGACCTTTATATCTATTTTTAAAAATATCTGTGTTGATCTCAATCTCTATCAAGTTATTCTTAGGAGAATTAATGTGCCAAGGGAAGTGAGCTATTCTGACAAGCAATATTTAAGGTCCCATGGAGAGAACAGAGACTTGTTACATCCAGTTTTCTCCTACCAGACTGTGAATTCCTCAAAGCAGGGATAGGGCTGGGACCATATTAGGACCATATTTCCCTGTCGGTCCAGTGGTTAGGACTCCATGCTGCCAATGCAGAGGGTACGGGTTCAATCCCTGGTTGTGGAACTAAGATCCCAATTGCCTTGCAGTATAGCCAAAAAAAAGATTTATAGCTGCTTTCCAAGCAGGTGACCCGGGTTCGTTTCCCGGCAAACACATAGCGCTCTTCATTTTATTGGGCTTCCCTGGTTACTCAGATAGTAAAGAATCCTCCTGCAGTGAGAGAGATCTGGGTTCAATTCCTGGATTGGGAAGATCCCCTGGAGAAGGGAACAGCTACCCACTCCAAAATTCTGGCTTGGAGAATTCCATGGACAGAGGAGCCTGGCAGGCTACAGTCCAGAGGGTCACAAACAGTTGGACAGGAGTGAGTGACTTTCACTTTCACACTTATATAAGGGGCACATATATTTATAGGACCTTTGTTACCAGGGAGAAAGTGTTCATAACAGGTGATACCAATTACTATAGGAAAAGTGTATGCTCAGTCACTCAGTTGTGTCTGACTCTTTTTGACCCCATGGACTAGACTTCTCCAGACAGAAGAGTCTGTCCATGGAGTCTGTTCAGGCAAGAATACTGGGATAGGTTGCCATTTCCTTCTCCGGTATAGGAAAAGTAGGGTACATCAATATAATATCATTACATTTGAAAAATCTTAGGAAAGCATAGTTTATTTTTTAAGTCACATTTTCCAATGCAACTGGCTCAATAGCAGTGTTGGAACTTTTTAAAAATTTATATATTAAAAAAATTTTAATTAGAAGATAATTACAATATTGTGATGGTTTCCGCCAGACATTAACATGAATTGGCCTTAAGTATACATATGTCCCCTCCCTCTTGAACCCACCTCCCTCCTCGTCCCACCCCTCTAGGTTGTCACCAAGCATGGCTTTGGGAACTTTTGCCCATTTTTTATATGCATCCTCCCATGCCCACAATTCTAATACTTTTGTCAAGTAAAAAAATGAAATAGGATTGCCCAGAGGATAGATGGTTCTTCATGCTGGAAAATGGAAAAGAAAGATCAGAATGAGCCTGGAATATTCTACTGCCCCCAGAAAGCAAGAATTTTTTTTTTTTTTTTTTTTTAAGTATAAGAGGCTCTGGAGAAGAAATGGCAACCCACTCCAGTATTCTTGCCTGGGTAATCACCAGAGGAACCTGGTGGGCTATAGTCCATGGAGTCACAACTGTTGGACATGACTTAGCATCTAGATCACCACCATCAGTAATAGCAGAGGAATATTATAGCAAAAAAATAGGAAATGGCTTAAAACCAAATAATGGATGTCTTTGCTCACGTTCACTAACCTGAATGTCCAACGTATAAATCCAGTCAACTAGTTAGCCAACCAACTAGTTAATCAGTTCTGCCACTGATGGGTAAGCCATCGTGATCTTTTTATCCAGATGTTAACTGGTTTTGAGTATTTATTATTCTCTTCTAATTAAAAATGCTATGTAAATATAGATATATATGTAATGTAAAGTTAAAAATTAAAATCAAGTATTCTTATGAAAAAAAAAAGTGTAAGAGGCAATATAAGAAGGCCAAACAACCCAATTTAAGAGTTTCTATTAACCAAGTTTTAACAGTTTGAGCATGAAATATTATTTTTCTTATGTTTACTTGGAGCAAATTGAGTCTACGAAAGACCATGGATTCATCAGTTCAGTTCAGTCACTCAGTTGTGTCTGACTCTTTGTGACCCCATGGACTGCAGCACGCCAGGCCTCCCTGTCCAACACCAACTCCCAGAGCCCACCAAACTCATGTCCATTGAGTCGGTGATGCCATCCAACCATCTCATCCTCTGTCATCTCCTTCTCCTCCTGCCCTCAATCTTTCCCAGCATCAGGGTCTTTTCAAATGAGTCAGCTCTTTGCATGAGGTGGCCAAAGTATTGGAGTTTCTGCTTCAACATCAGTCCTACCAATGAACACCCAGGACTGATCTCCTTTAGGATGGTCTGGCTGGATCTCCTTGCTGTCCAAGGGACTCTCAAGAGTCTTCTCCAACACCACAGTTCAAAAGCATTAATTCTTAAATGCTCAGCTTTCTTCACAGTCCAACTCTCACATCCATACATGACTATTGGAAAAACCATAGCCTTGACTAGGTGGACCTTTGTCGGCAAAGTAATGTCTCTGCTTTTTAATATGCTGTCTAGGTTGGTCATAACTTTCCTTCCAAGGAGTATGGATTCATAATATTTATCAAAACAGAGAAGTTAAGATAATGAGTACAAAAATATAGTTGTGATACAAAAAATAGATAACCAACTATGAATTTGCCTCTTGTTAATGGATTTTAACAAGTAGCTATTATTTGTATATGGATATTTTGTTTCTCCCGCTCAAATATTGTTTTTTATAAAAGTGTATAAAGCTATGTACACATATTTGTTTCAGTGGAACTGAGCAAACCAATAATCTAGGAAAAAAGAAGAAACTCTAGCAAAAGGAGAAATAACTGGTTTGGCTGGTACTGAGTTGAACATACAACTTAAGTGGAAAGAAAGTCCAACACTTAATCAGGATCAGTGATCACACAATGTTACCACATAGAAAAAAGGAGCAAAAAGGTCTTCCAAAAAGATGAATTAGTCAAATATCCCAAAAAGGAAGAGTCTACAACCTATACCCAATGCCTCATCTTACAGGAAATGAAACCACTAGATGGCCCTACTCATTTTAATAAAACACCAATAAGAAATACATAATTCTTTAAAAAGGTAACAGACCAAGTCAATATATCATACTGATAGGACATTGGGTTTTGTAACTCTGGCAAAGTGAGATTTTAAAAGTACATCATTTCCTGAAAGACAGCAGGTTGTAAAAAAGTAAAACCCAAGTGAAGGTGTGACCTTAAAATTCATGTTCCTGTAAGGCCGGAAGTTAATGCAGCCTGATGATGAGTCCTGTACCCAGACCAAAAATGGATCAGCCAGTAATCCAGATTCTACAGCTTTGGCTGGGCTGAGCACATATACTTTTTTTGGAGGGTCTAGTAATATTACTCCACCCCTGGGAAGAAATAAAAATGTATTACTGAAACCCTAGGAAGATATTAAAATAAGTATACTAATATCCCCTCGGAAGGTATAAAACAAGCACATAAATTATCAAAGAAATGAATAAGTTCATTGTTCCAAGGCTTTAGAATATATTCAAGTATAAGTATAATAACAAACTTTGTAGTCCCTACATTTGTGAAAGTTTTATGACATTTGAAGTATTCAAAAAACAGCCATAATGAATTTGCAATTGCATTTTAAATGATATAGGAGAACTTAATCAAATTATAGTCAGTTTAAAATTTCAAGATAATTTTTTTAAAAAATATTTTTATTAGGTATATGAGTTCAGTCATTTGAGCATTAAACAAAATACAAATTTCTAGCTCCTAATAGGAAAACTAAGAGACTGGGACTGTGAGGTCCCTTCACCTAAACCATCCCAGGGAGATTGGAAACCTTTGTGGCACATTAGAATTATCTATGGAAGCTTCAAAAACTACTGATAGTCAGGAGCCCTCCTTGGACCATTTGTATCAGAATCTTCAGAAGCAGAATCTTTGAATTTTTAAAATACACCTCAATTCCAAACAATGTGCAGCCAGAGTTGAGAACTTGATTGAGGAGTTGAGAAGGCTGTGGAACAAACATCAAAAGTTTGAAAAGACCACAAGGAAACCAAAGACCATTCTGAGTTGGTGTGGAAGAAACTCAAGGCAGTCTGGGATGGGGACACAGTGGAGCAGTAGGTGTAGCTTCGGAGGGTGAATTTTGCTCTTACTTATCCCCTACATTACTTTGGAGGATTTTTTTTCTGGCCCCATCACTTCCATGGACTAGAAATTAGCAAGAGCAGTCCAGATGCCAGGTATGCATGTGGCGGAAATGGAAGAGCTGGGGAGACGGGTAGCTTTAAGAACCTGCCAATCTGAAAATTCAGTGGGAACCTGTTTATAATATCTCGGAGAAGGCAATGGCAACCCACTCCAGTACTCTTGCCTGGAAAATCCCATGGACGGAGGAGCCTGGTGGGCTGCAGTCCATGAGGTCGCTAAGAGTCGGACACGACTGAGCGACTTCACTTTCACACATTGGAAAAGGAAATGGCAACCCACTCCAGTGTTCTTGCCTGGAGAATCCCAGGGATGGTGGAGCCTAGTGGGCTCCCGTCTATGGGGTCGCACAGAGTTGGACACAACTGAAGTGACTTAGCAGCAGCAGCAGCCTCAATGACAGGGGACTAAGACTTTTATCTCTTCAAGATAACCTGCTTCTTTCCAGGAATTCAAAGAGATTCTCTGGGTGGGGTGATCCCTCATGAAGAAACTATGAATGGAGTTGGTCTGCAGGTTCTGTGATGTGTGGTGCTCTCATTCCTAGAGATCTTCCCCAGCCTCCACCAGTAATCCTAAGTATGAATATCACACAGGCTATATTCTCTAACCACAATGCAATGATGTTAGAAATGAATTATTAAAAAAAAAAATTATTAGGAGAACCAGAGATCAGATTGCCAACATCCGTTGGATCATCGGAAAAGTGAGAGAGTTCTAGAAAAACATCTACTTCTGCTTTTTTGACTATGCCAAAGCCTTTGACTGTGTGGATCACAAAAAACTGCGGAAAAGTCTTAAAGAGATGGAAATACCAGAGCACCGGACCTGCCTCCTGAGAAATCTGTATGCAGGTCAAGAAGCAACAGCTAGAACTGGACATGGAACAACAGACTGGTTCCAAATCAGGAAAGGAGTATGTCAAAGCTGTATATTGTCACCCTGCTTGTTTAACTTATATGCAGAGTACATCATGAGAAATGCTGGACTGGATGAAGCACAAACTGGAATCAAGATTGCCAGGAGAAATATAAAAAACCTCAGATATGCAGATGACACCACCACACTTAGGGCAGAAAACAAAGAAGAACAAAAGAGCCTCTTGATGAAAATCAAAGAGGAGAGTGAAAAAGTTGGCTTTAAACTCAACATTCAGAAAACTAAGATCATGGCATCTGGTCCCATTACTCCATGGCGAATAGATGGGGAAATAATGGAAACAGTGACAGACTTTATTTTCCTGGGCTCCAAAATCACTGCAGATGATGACTGCAGCCATGAAATTAAAACACACTTGCTTCTTGGAAGAAAAGCTATGACCAACCTAGACAGCATATTAAAAAGCTGAGACATTACTTTGCCAATAAAGATCTGTCTAGTCAAACCTATGGCTTTTCCAGTAGTTATGTATGGATATGAGAGTTGGACTATAAAGAAAGCTGATCGCCTAAGAATTGATGCTTCTGAACTGTGGTGTGGGAGAAGACTCTTGAGAGTCCCTTGGACTGCAAGGAGATCCAACCAGTCCATCCTAAAGGAAATCAGTCCTGAATATTCATTGGAAGGACTGATGCTGAAGTTGAAACTCCAATATTTTGGCCACCTCATGTGCAGAACTGACTCATTGGAAAAGACCCTGATGCTGGGAAAGATTGAAGGCAGGAGGAGAAGGGGACAACAGAGGATGAGATAGTTGGATAGCATCACTGACTCGATGGACATGAGTTTGAGCAAGATCCGGGAGTTGGTGATGGACAGGGTGGCCTGGTGTGCTGCAGTCCATGGGGCTGCAAAGAGTCAGACATGACTGAGCAACTGAACTGAACTGAATTATTGGGAGACAACTTTCCATGGATCTCTTGTGTTTCTGGATATTGTGTGAGCAGAGGTATTGTCAGCTTTTGACTACCTTTTCAAGGATGTTCATAGAGCAACCAGCCTTGGAAAATAAGGGTATAATCTCCCTCCATGACAGAGGGCAGGTTTGTTTGCTACCTAGGAAAATGAAGACAATGTCTGCCTGTGTGGAAAAGATGAGGTAGGTTGGCTTATACTTCCTTAGGCAAGATAGGAGTTTCCTCATCTCAGGGTCCTTCAACTGTGACTGAAACCTCTTACAGGTATGTCTTCCTCCTGGACCCATACATGCATCACTCCGGTAGGACTTGGAAGGCAAGGGAAACCGATGAGAAAATGAAGTCATTAAGTCCTGTGTCTTTTACCTTTCGATCAAAGTCTCGAGTCTTTCACCACTGTTTTTGAAACGGTGACTGACAACATTGGGAGCTTACAAGTAGGTAAAATATAAGACTCTTCACAGTTGCTGATAATAACTTTTAAAAATTCTTTAAGCATAGATATGAAATTGCTTACAACTAAATAATCTTTAGATTAAAAAGGAACTCATGACTATCATATAGAAAACAGAATAAACAAAGTATTTTAAGCCAAAATTTATGGACTTAGCTGAAGCAGTATTTGGAGGAAATTTACACATTTAAATAAATGATCAGGAATCAAAAAAGACTGAAAATGAATGAGCTAAGTGTTTAGTTCAAGAAGAAAGAAATAAGAAATTAGAGCAAAACTGAAGAAATCAGAGAGAAAAAAAATACTGGGTTGGCCAAAAAGTTCATTTGGGTTCCCCAAATGAACTTTTTGGCCAACCCAGTATTAAGCAGGTAAAGAATCTCCCTTCAATTCAAGAGACACAGGAGACTCAGGTTCTATCCCTGAATCAGAAAGATTCCCTGGAGAAGGAAATGGCAACCCACTCAATATTCTTGCCTGGGAAATCCCGTGGACAGAGGAGCCTGGTGGGCTATCATCCACGAAGTCACAAAAAATTGAACACGACTGAATGACTAAACAAGCAAGCAAAAAATATTATGGGCAGAAGTCAAAGTAAACAATAAGAAAACAATAATAATAATTTAAGATATAATAATACTAACAACCAATAATACTGAAGATCAGTAAAATTAAAAGCTAATCTTTAAATTTTTTTTTGAAAAGATAAACAAGATGGTTTTCTGGGAAGAAAGGAAAAAGATCATATAAAGCAAAATCAGAATGATAAAAAGGAAATAACTGCAGATGCATACAACATTTAAAAATAATAAAAGAATGTTGTGAAAACTATAATCTACTATATTGAACTTGTAGATAAAATAGATTTTGCTCTCTATGATATTTAAATTATTCAACATCAAGTAGAGCTTGGTGCTGGTTAATCAGCCTGGGCATGTGCCAATCAAAAGGGTGATCTCTGTTGCCAGACTGGTATGTCCTGCTCAAATAACAGCTCTGTATTTCTTAGATCAAAATTAAATTCCCAATTGGCCCAAGGAGAAATATAAATACCATACCGGCCAGTAAGCATTAAAGAAGCAAAATGGGAATCAAAACTTTTCTTTTCCAATCAGCTACAGCCAGGAAAATTTTTTAGATGAAAGCTTCACAAACACAAAGAGCGAGGTAATTCCCTAGTTCATATATTCTCAGTGGGATCAAAATGCACTGGTTTTTGAAGAAGGATAAAAGTCTTAGATATTAAAATAGTGTGTAGTATATGTGCTACCAAAGCGAGCACTAAAATAGTGTGTAGTTCTCCAAAGGGTCACAGTACATAAACAGACAGTGTCTCTGCAGTATTAAAATTTCAAGGTGAAGGATTAAGGGAAAAAACCTATTTAAAAAAGCTCTAGTGACAGGGGGAGATACTACTGAAAAAGGAAAAAAAAAAAAAAAAAGATTGAGAAACACTCCCTAAATTTAGTTAGGAAAATACAGAAAGAATAGAAACTTCTGAGATTATTGTAACATTTTAAGAAGTTGCTTGCATGCTTAGTCATTCAATGGTGTCTGACTCTTTGCGACCCTTATGGACTGTAGCCCGTCAGGCTCCTCTGTCCATGGGATTTTTCAGGCAAGAATACTAGAGTGGGTTGCCATTTCCTCTTAAAACTGAATCCAAAATTGAATGAGAAACACATACACACAGACATATATAGTTATATACACATATGTATGTATTTATATTTGTAAGTGAAATGTGCCTCTGTAGATATACAGTCATGTTCCATTATGAAAATGAGTGGAAAAGTCCTCCATAAATATTCAGTAAATGAATCCAACAATATTAAAAGTATATCTCAGAACCAGATTTACCCTTCTACCTTAAACAATGAAAAAAACTGGACAGCGTATGGGGAGCAACTGTTTTAAGATACAGGATGATGTGAAGATAAAGACTGTGATTCCAGAGAAAACGGAAACCAATGAGATGAGTCTTAGCATCATTGTAAGTTTCTGCCTGAAGGTACATTCTAGTCGCAGAGTCTGTAGGGATTTCCTGAGCAGAACACAGTGTTCTCTCTGAGATGAGGAGCAGAGATTGGAGTTCTGGGAATCTGAGGTAGCTAGAAACTGTAGAGGCCAAGTTCCAGAGAGGAAAGCAGTGTAGAAAAACAGCTCAGTCTTTGCTTAATACTAGGATGTGTAGACACAGTGAAACTCTTCTATGTACCTTTATGTACTTATTTATAAACATTTGTGCTCACATATATACATCTATGTACATATATAACTAGAATATTACTATTTGAAGGTAGATAATGATTATTAGAGCTGTTTATGATACACTTTAAACCAACTATTGTATACAAAACAGAGTTTTAACTAATAAGTCCCCAAAGGAGGAAAAAAAGTTCATAAAACTATTCAATTAACCCAAAAGAAGTCAATAAAATAGGAAAAAGTTCACAAATGACAGATGGAACAAATAGAAGTCAAACAGTGAGGTAGAAGCATATGACTTATTGTGTAAAGCACAAATGGTGGAAACACCAAGTTAAAAGCCAGAGATTGTCAAACTGGATAATAAAGTAACACCTAACTATATGCTGCCTGCAAGCAATCTATCTTAAATGTAAAGACACAGTGCACGCATGCATGCTACGTTGCTTCCGTCAGGTCTGACTCTTTGCGACCCTATGAACTGTAGCCTGCCAAACTCCTCTGTCCATGGGCTTCTCCAGGCAAGAATACTGGAGTGGATTGCTATTTCCTTCTCCAGGGGATCTTCCTGACTCAGGGATTGAACCCATGTGTCTGTCTGTCTCCTGCATTGGCAGGCGGGTTCCTTACTACTAGCACCACCTGGGAATCAAAAGACACAATAGATTAAAAATAAAAGTGGAAAAGATGTACCAAGTTAACCCTGGTCAAAATAAAGCTGGAGGGCTATACTAATACCAAACAAAGTAGAATTCATTGCAAATAATCTTAGCAGGGATAAAGAAGTTCATTTCATAATAATAAGAGGGTCATTTCATCAAAGGACATAACAGTGTTTTTGTACCAAGCAACAGAGCATCAAAATAAATCAAGGAAAATGCTAATGGACCTGAAAGGAGAAGTTGGCAAATTTACAATTATAATCAGAGATTTAAACATCTTCTTTTAATAATTTATAGATCAAGTAGAAAATCTGTTTGGACGTAGAAAACTTGAAAAACACAATACAACCATAAAGGTAAACCATATCTATATTTACAGAATACCCCACTCAGTAACTACATAATACACATTCTTTTCAAGTGCCCAGGGAATATTGACTAAGACAATATTCTGGAATGTAAAACAAAACTCAATAAATTGAAAACAATTCAACTCATTCAAAATATGTTCTCTGACTACAATGGAATTAAATTAAAAAACAAGAGAAAAATACTTGAAAAATCTCCAACTGTTTGGAAACTAGCATACTTCTAAATAGCCCATGGATCAAAGAAGACATCATAAATAAAATCAGAAAGCATTTTAAACTAAATGAAATGAAAACACAACATATCAAATATTATAGGAAGCTAGTAAATTAGTTCTTAGAGGGAATTTCTTGGGAAGTTCTCAATTAATGACCACCTTAAAAAGGTAGACAAAAATAGAGTAATTCAACCCCAAGGAGAAAACTAGTAAAGCCAAACACTTCCTTTTTTTAAATCAATAAAATTGATGGATATTTAGTCAGATTGATTAAGACAAAAAGAAGACACTGGGGGAAGGAACTGTAATCACTGTTTCAGCAGACATTTAAAGGATAATAAGAGCATATAATGAAACTCTACACACATAAATTTAGCAACTTAAATGAAATGGATCAATTCTTTGAAAAACACAAACTACCAAAGCTCCTTCAAGAGAAAATAGATAACCTGTATCAGTTCAGTTTAGTTCAGTCACTCAGTCGTGTCCAACTCTTAGCAACCCCATGGACTGCAGCACACCAGGCTTCACTGTCCATCACCAACTCCCAGAGCTTGCTCAAACTCATGTCCATCGAGTCGGTGATGCCATCCAACCATCTCATCCTCTGTTGTCCCCTTCTCCTCCCATCTTTAATCTTTCCCAGCATCAAGGTCTTTTCCAATGAGTCAGTTCTTTGCATCAGATGGCCAAAGTATTGAAGTTTCAGGTTCAGCATCAGTCCTTCCAATGAATATTCAGGACTGATCTCCTTTAGGATGGATTGGTTGGATCTCCTTGCAGTCCAAGAGACTCTCAAGAGTCTTTTCCAACACCACAGTTCAAAAGCATCAATTTTTTGGTGCTCAACCTTCTTTGTAGTCCAACTCTCACATCCATACATAACTACTGGAAAAACCATAGCTTTGACTAGATGGACCTTTGTTGGCAAAGTAATGTCTCAGCTTTTTAAAATGCTGTCTAGGTTGGTCATAGCTTTTCTTCCAAGGAGCAAGCATCATTTAATTTCATGGCTGCAGTCATCATCTGCAGTGATTTTGGAGCCCAAGAAAATAAAGTCTGTCACTGTTTCCACTGTTTCTCCATCTATTTGCCATGGAGTGATGGAACCAGATGCCATGATCTTAGTTTTTTGGATGTTAATTTTTAAGCCAACTTCTTCACTCTCCTCTTTCACTTTCATCAAGAGGGTCTCTAGTTCCTCTTCACTTATTGATTATGCCAAAGCCTTTGACTGTGTTGGTCACAACAAACTGTGAAAATTCTTCAAGATATAGGAATACCAGACAACCTTACTTGCCTCCTGAGAAATCTGTATGCAGGTCAAGAAGCAACAGTTAGAACTGGACATGGAACAACAGACTGGTTCCAAATTGGGAAAGGAGTATGTAAAGGGTATATATTGTCACCCTGCTTCTTTAACTTATTTGCAGAAGCACAAGCTGGAATCAAGGTTGCCAGGAGAAATATCAGTAACCTCAAATACGCAGATAATCTGTATTATCTCTGTATTAAAAAACAGAGACATCACTTTGCTGACAAAGGTCCATATTGTCAAAGCTATGGTTTTTCCAGTAGTCATGTACAGATGTGAGAGCTGGACCATGAAGAAGGCCAAATGCCAAAGAATTGATGCTTCTATACTGTGCTGCTGGAGAAGACTCTTGACAGTCCCTTGGACAGCAAGGGATCCAACCAGTTCATCCTAAAGGAAATCAATATTCCCTGAATATTCACTGGAAGGAGTGATGCTGAAGCTGAAGCTCCAATATTTTGGCCACCTGATGCCAAGAGCTGGCTCACTGGAAAAGACCCTGATAGTGGGGAAGACTGAGGGCAGGAGGATAAGGGGACAACAGAGGATGAGATGTTGGATGGCATCATTGACTCAATGAACATGAGTTTGAACAAACTTTGGGAGATAGTGAAGGACAGGTAAGTCTGGCATGCTGCAGTCCATGGGGTCACAAAGCTTAGATACAACTTAGCCACTGAAGAACAACACTCTATCTAGGGCCAATAGCTTCTTGCTTTTACTCTCAAATCATCTATAATTTTTCTCATAATAATCTTATATGTTAATATTTCCAGAGCACCCTCTAATCCAAATTTATTGTTAAGGTGGTTTCTTCAGTGAGGACAGGGAGCCTGCTGGCAAGACTGTAAGAAGAGGCCTCCTGTTTTACATTATAAACCTTGGAAGTTGTTCTTTAGTCACTTAGTCATGTCTGACTCTTCTGTGACCCCAGGGACCATAGCTCTTCAGGCTCCTCTGTCCATGGGATTTTCAAGGCAAGAATACTGAAGTGGGTTGTCATTTCCTTCTCCAGGAGATCTTCCTAACCTAGGGGCTAAGCCCACGTCTCCTGCATTGGCAGGCAGGTTCTTAGCCACTGAATCACCAGAGAAGCCAAACTTTGAAAGTACTATTTGACTTTTAAAACTGTGTATACATCATTCCTATATAAAATTAAATCTGTAAAGAAAAGGTCTAGTGTGGTTGCTATTTCTCCCCATCCTGGGCAGGGACCACTAATCTATAACAGTGCTCCTTTCCACTGACTCACAGCCTTCCAACCCTTCTCAATAAGGTACTCCAAGCAGGCACTACCAATCAGAGTTGACATGAAACCAGTTCTCCATTCTGGATGGTTTTCACTGCCTCTGTGAACAGATTATGCTTTTGCTTTTCTAACTCTGAACTCTGTGCCTTTTTCCAGAATGATTCCAAGATTCAGCTCTCTGATGTCATACACCATAGCCTATGATGTTTATGGCTCCTAAACCAAGCTGTGCCTCACTGCCAGGAAGCCTTCTGTGGCCTCCCTGCTCAATGGGGAGTGGAGACTTAACAACTGTAGTGTACAGGAGCAGATTCATTTAAAGAGGTCTGAACAGCCAGAATCCCTAAGAGAAACCCCCTTTGGGAATAGCGGGTGCAGCCAACTGGACATCTTATTGCCTCAGAGGTCTTCAGCCCTTTATGTCAGTCTGAATCACCCTGGGGAGAGGGAGTGACCTCTTAGCACTCAATAATTTCCTCTCTAAGAAGAGTATCAGCTTCTACAGCCATTCCAACTGTAATTGGCTTACCCCAGGTAGAGAGATCTTACATTATATCTGCAGAGGGTGTGGCACAGGAAAAATTACAGCAGTGAGATCTGTTACCCCACGCTCCCTCCCATCAGGAAGAGCACTGACATTTTTTAATATTTTTCCTTGCAAATCTTCAGTCTCGGAAGCAGAGCAATCCATCATGTTGTCAACACAAATAGGCCTCATAAAATTCAAAGTTAAAGTCACCTCTGACAGTTTCCTAGCCCATAAAAACGAGGGAGGTAGACCAGATAATCTCTCAGGGTCTTTCCGGCCGTCACATCCAGTGATTTTACAGCTTCAGTCAACAATATAAAACAAGAGCAGAAAGCAAAAGACTTCCTTTAAAACTTAGCACAGATTCTGGAGGAAAAGAGGATTGAGTTGAGAGGTAAGAAGCCAAAATGAATTCTGAAATGAAGTAGGACAATGACAACGTGCTTGTAAAATGTATCACCACCCAAGTGCCTTCCAACTGGCTCTGGATAATTTCCAGACTGGGTGGTAACCGACTGATAAGCATCATTCTTGGTTAATATAACCATGACTTGTTGTGTTTGCCAAAGACTGGAAGAAAACTGAGCCAAGATCTGGAAGCCAGAAGTTCCCACTCCTGCCCTACACATCTAGCCTTTGGGTTTTTAAATTTTCTACTACATTTCAAGGCAAGTAACTTTAATTTTGCTCCTCTGTCCTCTGTCACTGTAGAATAGCACATCTCCATGGAAATAGAGGATGCCTTTACCTTCACCAAACCTGCTAAAATTCTTCTAGAATCTGACATAGCGGGATTTGCCTTTCAGTTGGTGGAGGTTCAGAATGTAGCCCATACACGAAGAGGTGCTTGTTCCCAGATTGCAAGCACTCTCCAAAATCCAGAGATACAAGAGATCTCTCATGGAGGAAGCAGTAGCTGCAAAAACTAAAGTGGAATTGTCACAGGCAAGCAAAGCTTAAGTTTGGCACAGAATTTGGGACCATTGCTTTGGGAGTCAATGACATCCAGATGATGGAAGCCTCCGGGGTGGGTGAGGCAGATCGGGGAGAACAAGTGTGTGCAGGGGAAAGAGATGACTTGGGAGAGGAGGCTAGTGGGGTGGGTGCTGTCTTGGGTCTGTTCCTAAGAGGCATGTTTTTCCAGCCTCTTCATGCCTTCGTACACCTCCACTTAGGGGAGTGTTGCATTTCTTCACTCACTTAATTGAATCATCCATTCTTTCACTGACTCACTTACTCAATTAGTCAAAAATCATTTATTCAGCACCTATGATGTGCCAAATATTGTCTTAGTTACTGAGTTCACGTGGAAGGATAGGACCGTGTCCCTACCCACCAGGGCTCACAACCTAGGCTGGGGAGCAGATGCCATTTAGCATGGTCCATGCCATGGTGTGGTGAGCAGATAAGGTGGTGGGAGCATAGGAGAGGGGCAGCTAAACCACTTTTGGGAGGGGGCTCAGTGGGTTTTTTAAAGGAGGGCCTGCCTTAAGTGTCCTGAAGAGTGTGGTATTATTTGCAGGGTCCTGAAGCGGGGAGGCAGTTGCCTCCTAGGTTCTGGTGCAGCTTTCAGGACGTCTCAGAGACAAGCAAGAGCACGTGGGGCTTGGAGGTCTACAGGGGCTTCAGAGATCTCAGCTGATGAACTGACCACTTGCTTTGTGGTAGGCGGGAGCCCTCATCTTCACTGGAGTGTTTTCCTGCACGCCTCTGTCTAGGAAATCGCCTTGTTTGTGCTGGCCACATGAATTCACGTGGTTTGATTGTATTTGGCTCTGTGCAGTTGGGTTCAATGAAAGGTTTCCTCTTTGGAAGGAACGTGTGGATTTTTGAACCAGAGAATAACAGAAGAAATCGTGTGGTAGTGGACAAGGTGATTGATCGGTGAAGGGACTGAAGGGAGAGCTTTCAAAAGTATCTGGTCGCCATTAGAGGCACTGGAATGGCACACCCACGGTAGGGAAGGGAAGCAGCATTAACTTTTGTATCAGGCACCAGGAGAAATGGGCTTCCCACATGGCACTAGTGGCAAAGAACCTACCTGCCAATGCAGATACAAGAGATGCGAGTTCGATCCCTGGGTCAGGAAGATCCCCTGGAGAAGGGCATGGTAACCCACTCCAGTACTCATGCACGGAGAATCCCATGGACAGAGGAGCCTGGCGGGCTGCAGTCCATAGGGTCGCAAAGAGGTGGACACGACTGAAGCAACTTAGGATGCACAAAACCAGGAGAAATGCAATAGACGGGTTACCTGAACTCCTCCCAACCACCTCATGAAAAGGGGTATTACTACACCCAGTTTACAAATGAGGAAGCAGAGGCCAGGGTTTTGTCCAAGCCACTTGCCCTGTATCATTTTGAGAGGTCTGTCATGGTTTTCTAAACTAAGCAGAAGCTGAATTAAATGTTCAGAAGTTAAGATCCATGTTGGGGGGAGAAGCAGTACAACTGAGTGGTTAGGTGTGAGCAGCTCAGGAGAACTCCCATGAGTTGGTAGATGTGACAAGTAGTGGTGTCAACCTTCACAACAGGGAACTTAGGAAGGGTGATGGATTTTTAGCCTATAGTCTCATCATTCTTCATTCTATTGATTCTATAAAAGATCACCACTAGAGACACAGCAGCAAAAGTGAACAAAAAGAGGCAAAGATCTGTGTAATTATGGAACTTGTCTTCTAGTGGAGAAGCAGATAAACATGTTGAATGTGTTTCCTCTAAAGTAGGATAATGAGTGATAAGCATCAGGGAGAGAAACAAAGGAAAGGAAAGAACACCAAAATGTCAGGCTGGTGACATTTTTAGAAGAAGTGGCCAAGAAAGTAGCATTTGAATTAAGACCTGAAGAAATTGAAAGGTGAACTGTGAGGATATCTGGGAGGAAAGTGTTTCTGGCAGAAGAACTAGCACGTGTAGTGCCAATCCTGGCTTTGAAGCCTGTTTAATTTCATGGTCATTCCAGGGATCTCTTGGAAACCAATAGGAGGGTACTCTGTCCCCTGTATGGTATTTTTATGTTCATTTTTATGGGGCATTTATTTTTTTCTGCTAAAAATATCCTGTGCCTTTCTGGAGGTAGGGGTGGGGGGAAGTGGAGCGGAAAAATTATTTCACCATCTCACTTGCAAATCTGCTCAGTGGACTGGAGTCTTTACCTACTGTGGGTTTGAGCACTGGCTTTCCATGCCCATTTCTGGATGTCTTCACTAACATATTCCAGCCCAGGCCCTTCCTGTTTTAATGAAAGGAAAGCAGTGAAGTCCTGCCCACTCATCTTAAAAACTCCCTCCGGATGGCCTGGCCAATTTCCATTCCAGTAGATGGCACGAAGCTGAGTTCATGGAGCATAGAAAGTCTGAACATCTGTTTCTATGGATCTAAATGATGTCATTTGTCCTGAAACACCCCCAGCCCCACACACAGACAGCCCAGATTCTAAATTTGGAGGAAAAAAGAAAAAACAGAAGGGGAATTCCTACTGGAGTAATGTTCTAGATGTGGAGGGGCACCCAAATCTGGCTTCCATGAATGGACCGATTGAGCTAGGTAGACTCAAGAGGGTTAATCTCCCCTCAGTACTTTCCTAAACTCTGTCCTTTGAAAAAAAGAAAAGAAAAATAAACTGGGAAAAGTCATTACTGTGTGAAATGGAGCTGGGGATTAGGATTTCCACGTGTCTAAGAGCAACTGAGTCATTACCATTGCATAGATTCAAGGTTGATTTTAGGGTAGCTGAGTTCATTCACCACAAGATATTTGACAAACTGTCTAAAGAAAAGTTCATTGTGACCCAGCCCAAGTCAGAGTAACAGCTTGCTTCAGACAAGTGAAAATAAGTCAATAACATCCCAATGGTAAAAGGAGGTGGGATAGAGACTGGAACATGGAGAATGGAGGAAGTCGTGTGAAGGGGACATTTTATGGATCAGAAAGAGGCGTTCCTCCCTAAACTTCAGGAAATAGTTCTTTAGCATGAGGGGTGTGATCCTTCTAGGTCTCAGAACCAGAACTTGGGACCACCATGCTGGTCAGTTTTGGTTTCGAGAAGGATGAGAAAGGAACATTTTGTGAACAATATTTAGCACTCCAGGTCAAGTGGGCTGCTTTAAAGCCAATTCAGGATGGGGGTCAGTGCATGGTGGTGGTAGAAGACAGGGGTGGGAGTGGGTGGGGAATGGCTTAGGTTCTGTTTTGCCAGTTTGGAGCACTAGATTCTTGATTGGCAGCAGCATATGGGGGTCCTACTGGTAGAAAACTAGATCCACAGCAACATCTGGAGAAGTGCTTTGTCTTAGTACTTTAAGAAGATAGCAAAAGATTTGTTGATAGTGTTTGAACCTATACTTCTGAATAAAATCTTTCTGCTATGCTGTAGATAATATAAGTTTAATTATATACACCTGTACATAAGGGTTAACCATAACAAGCCTGAGACTGCTGTCCTTAGGAAGCCTTGCTTATCATGGTAGCCCTTGGCTGGTGTGTGGGAATTGTCCAGTAAACAGTTCCTGACTCTGATCTAAAACTTCCCTAATTGATAAGGGTAGCTCACTGTGCCTACCCTGTTAGGCACATTTGGGTTGGCCAAATCATTCCTTTGGGTTTTCCAGTAAAATGTCATGGAAAAACCCAAACAAACATTTTGGCCAACCCAACATCATGTGGTTTATGCTAATCACCTGTTTTCCTTCTGTGAGTCTGGAGTGTTGATACAACAGGGTGCCTATATGATCAGCCTCCCCAAAAGACTTTGACACTGAGTTTCTAATGAGCTTCTCTTATAGACAGCACTTCATATGTGTTTTTACAACTTGTTGCTGGAGTAATTAAGCTTGTCCTGTGTGGCTCCACTGGGAGAGGACTCTTGGAAGCTTGCACCTGGTTTCCTCTGGACTTCTCACACGCCTTTTCCCTTTTGCTGATTTGGCTCTATATCCTTTCACTGTAATATATCACAGCCATGAGCGTGACCATATGCTGACTCTTGTGAGTCCTCGCAAATCACTGAACCTGGAGGTGGTCCTGGGGACCCCAACACAACACTAAACCATACATACTTTAAGGCTGGGTTCTAAAGTTAATGACCAGTTCCTCTGAAGAATTTGAAAAATTCTTTAATTAGGTGGGGTTAAAAAAAAGTGTTGATTCCAGTCTGGATAATTGTGTTGACCTATTCTTGGTGACCCCTACTGTTCCTGTCCCATGCCACATCCCCAAGAGTAATTGATTCCCCATACCCCTTATGTGGGCTATTCTGTCTCTACTTTCCTATCATGGAGCAGGGTCAGGGCAAAGACAAGGAAGGAGTGTTGGGATTTATCAGTGGTTGATGCTCAGAACTCCACGAGTGTTGGCAGTTCAGCTCTTAGGCCAGCAGGAGAGTGATGGTGATGAGCTGACCTACAGGCCCAGTTTAGGACAGACTCCTTCAGCAGGACATAGATGGGCTTATCCCAAGTGCTTCTCTGACTGAGGTTTTTTTCTGATTCCAAGCTGACCTACTTTCACCTGGTTTCCACATACTCTTTCTTTAGCTGATGCAATCAGTTAATTAACAGAGAGTCGTGCTCTGGCCTGTGGGCATTAGCATCTGTAAGGTGGCTATGTCTGCCTATAACCTCATGTGTTGATTTGGCTCTCAAAGAACAAACTGATCCAAGTTCAGCAGTACGCCTCACTCATGGTTCCTTCCTCCATCTGCAGTTACACCTTGTATGCAGAATTATTTTAAAGACTGGGGTCATTTCTAGAACAACCCGCAGGGGGAAAAAAAGCAAGTTTTCAGCTTGTATGTGCTGTTCAGGGTCTTAGAAAGAAATTTGCCATGTATCCAGTAGTGTCCCAGACAGCCACTCAGATGTGGAGGACTTTCTGGCAGGACGAGTCTATTTTGCTAGTGTTATTTCCTTCTGCAGACATAGCGTATATCCGTGAAAATACGAGAAGGGGCCTTGGGAAGTAGACAGGAAGCATGCTGAGAGGAGGCCCATGTTGAAAGTCTGGAAGATGTGTTTATCTCATAGACTTGACTTCAAGGGCTGGTTTTCTAAATTGCCTAGTCCTGATTAGCTTTGGAAGAAAACAGTCCATAGTTCTGGCAGCCCCCATAGAAGGCCAAAGGAAAGCAGGACTCCTGGATGTGGAAAGCGAAAGCACTCAGTCGTGTCTGACTCTTTGTGACCCCATGGACTATACAGTCCATGGAATTCTCCAGGCCAGAATACTGGAGTGGGTAGCCTTTCCCCTCTCCAGGGGATCTTCCCAACCCAGGGATTGAACCCATGTCTCCTGCATTGCAGGTAGATTCTTGGCCAGTGGAGGTGAGAGGAATAAAGGAGCAGAAGTATCTAGATAGCCACAGGATCCAAGGGTAGGAGAAGGAAAGAGAAAGTGTCCGTGGATGAGGGGCTAGGAAACCACAAGGACTTTTTGTCTGGTTGAAGTCTTATCACCCCCACTGAACAGTGGAATTGGATTGAGGGACCACTTATGATTGTTAACTCAGGTTGGACCTTCCTAGGTTGCTATAGATGGACTGTTACAAGTGGCTTCAGACCCCAAAAGAGAAACCAGTCAATGTGTTCTGTCTCTGCATGATGGACAAACTGAAAGTAAGACTTTGGGATAATGTGCTCCCCATGCTTCCAACATTACAAGCTTAGCAGGAAATTAGAAAAATCTCACATTTATGATGGCAGGAAGTGCTGGATGAGCAGAGGAGTGTACTAAAACTAGAACTATCTGGAAATTTTTCCTCATTGTTAACTTCAAAAGTCTCTTTAACTAAGGTATTTGGGGTCAGAAGCCTTTAAGGGAACATGATGTGAAGAAGGTCTCCTTTCATATCTAGGGTCTGCTCTCCATCTTTAACAACTGTGAGTAGAGACCCCATCATTTTCACTGACACACATTGGCTGTGCGCCTAGGGTGGTTGGGGGAAGCCATAGAGTGTGACTAAGACACAACCTCTTCCCTCATGGAGCTTACAGTCTAACATGGGGTCAGTAAGTGAGAGGACACCCTACTGTTGAATAGAGGGCTAGTCAGTGGACCAATCCCAGCTCTCACTGGTGGAATGTTCTATACTTACATATTGCCCATTTGCAGACAGATCTGCTCAGACGACTGTGGAGGCTATATTCTTTCCCCAGAGCAATGGCTTTCAGCACCACCTGTAAATATCTTGTAAGGAGGTCTTCAACAAGCATATTTTAGTTTCTCATAATTCAAACCAATCAAACATTTATTAAGGCCTAAAAGAATGGAAAAGAATGTGGTCTGTAACCTCAGGTCCCCTGATTTTATTCTCTTGAGATTGCCTGTGAACCCCAAATCATTGCTTGGCAGGCAGCACAAAACCTCCAGCCCCAGCTGAGCCATTTAATAGGCGCTTAGGTTGAAATTTTGCAAATTTTCTAGAGAAGAAAAAAAGCAATTTCCCTAAGCACATAGAAGTATTTCATGCAGCTGCATTTGTATCCTCCACATTTCTTCCTGCTGCGAAGGATGACCTGCCCCTGCCTCTGCCTCTGTCCAGGGAAACCCACCACCTGTTCACAGGGTCCTATCTCTTCTTTCCATTCAAAGACACTGCATCTTTCTCTTGTATCATTAACTTTCCCATTTCTCGTGATTTTTATCCCATTGACATATCAAAATGTTGTAAGTCCCTTTGATATTAAAAAATAAATAAATCTCTTCTTGACCTCCAGTTCTTTATCTATTATTTATTTTGCTTTCTTTATAGCAAAATTCCTTCAAAACAACTGTTGCTCCTAACTCTACCTTTCCCTCTTCCTATTCTTTCTTTGACCCTTATCTGTCAGATTTTCATCTCTATAGTAACACTGAAACCCGAATTCTAATAGGCACCAACAAGTCTCATCTTGCTAAATCCACTGGTCAATCTTATCTTCATATCATTTGACCTCTCATTAGTATTTTACATAGTAGGTCATTTCCTTCTTATGAAAACCCTTTTCTTTCTTTTTTGGGGTAGCCCACTCTCCTGGCTTACTTTTTTATTTTTTTTGCTGCACTGGCTCTTTAGGGCGATGCACATGTTTTTCTCTAGTTGTGGCATGTGGGTTTAATTACCCTTCCATGTGTGGGATCTTAGTTCCCTGACCAGGGATTGAACCGATGTCCCCTGTATTGGAAGACAGATTCTCAACTAACCAGCAGGTAAGTCCCTCTCTTGGTTTACTTACTCAGTGATTACTCCTCTATGCCCCTTACTGGCTTTGCCTCCTCTTCCTTCCTTCTAAATGTTGAGGTGTTCTAGGCTCCTTCATCAGACTTGTTCTCTATCTCCCCTCACTCTTAGCTGATCTTACCCTGTCTCATGATTTTAAATACTATTAATACTCTAATGACTTCTCGAGGGTTTAGGGTGGTACAAAACTTAAGTGGGAGCTGGACTAGGAGCTCAGGGCTCAAGCAGAAATGTGGGGTGCTTCACTGATCCTGGAGTGCAACCCATCTCTCCTTCCAGCATGTCCTTGCTGGGGGTCTGGAGCCTGAGAAGTTGGAGTCTTTAATGAGCACACTCTGGAAGTGTGTCAGCTACCTGATCACGACGTCCTCAGGGGTGGAGGGTGCTCCCTGCCCATTCATGTGGTGCTTCCCCCGTGTCTCCACCTTTGCCTTTCCAGCATAAGGCCCAGCTGCCATAGCAATGCCTACAGTGTGTGGCACCTCACGGGGTGTTTCTTCTCAGCAGCACAGTGTTTCCTTAAAGAAACATACACCTGGAAGTGGAATTTCTAGAACGATTCTTGGATGCTTTCCAGAGGAACCCTAGCAACACGTGCAAATACTCTTCTATTTTTCAACATGGCAACGAATATTTCCTCTCTTTCTTTTTGGTGTGGGGGCTGGGCTCAGTGAGTACTCAGGCAACTCGTTTCTGGGTGGCAAGGGTGGATAAGGCCAAAACAACAGCTGTCAGGTCTGGGTCGTTCCCCCCAGCATAGAGTGAGTTATAATTTTAATATCCCAGTGGAGACGAAAAATGAAAGTTGAGGGGACTAGATGGAGATGAGAATTCTGGACAGAGGGAATTTTCAGCTATGAGAATGAATGCAATCTCCATAGAGGAGAAGAGAGAGAGGAGTAGAGGGAGGTGGATGGGAGGAGACAGGGCCTCAGATCACTTGACCATAGAATTTATTGCCCAAACTGGAACAGCTTGGGGAGAGATAGGGGCCAAAATTAATAATGACATTGGGAACTCAGGTGTAAAGCAGAATTGTCTTAGGCACATGAGGACACTAGGGTCACCTCTACTGAGGGACTGGTGATGATTGCCTTTGCCACAGCCCTGAAATAACTGCAGGGATTTGCTACAGTCCAGAACATGAATCCTTTTGGTTGGGTCTCCTGAGGGAGCCATTGTCAACTCATGCAACCTGTCTTCCCTTGGCTGGTAAAGGCCTCTAGCCTTTCTCCTGTTTTAGCATCCTTCCTTGTGGACCAGTGAGGTATAGGATAGGACACAGATGGGCAGCTCTCTCCAAATGTCTCAAGGTAGAAAACTGTAGATATTGGGAAATTGATAGAATTGTCAAAAGAATATAGTCAGTTACACAAATTGTTTAACCAAAGCCATAATTCTATGATAAAATTTTTCATATGATATTAAAACTGTTATCATGTCTATAAAATTCCCATCTCCCCCCAGTTTAATTATCATTACCATTGTCCCTACTTGGTTTCCAACCCAGTTTCTTTATCTATGCCCTCCTACCTCTTCTGGGACCTTGATCCATATTTTATTTAAAAATTCATTTCTTGACCCCGAGTCTTCATTTTAAACTACATCTAGAAGAGTATAGACTCAATGTCTTCCATTTTCCTCTCCCACCTCTTCCACTCCCTGACCTGTATAACCTGGGCTTCTACCACCTCCATTTTTTTTTTTTTTTTTTGGTGTTTTGGTGTTTTGACCAGACTGAAGAGTTTTGACCATCTAAATCAGTGTGGTTCACGATAGGCTCTGACTAGCTTAGCCATTTCTGAATGCTGGGTTTCTAACAGAAACCAGCTGGTTCTCAGTAGTAACCAAAGTAGCAAACTGATTCCAAATTGGTCAAAATCAGTTTTTAAATGGTTCTAACTGGGTCAAATTCAACATTCCTGGTTCAAATTGGATAAAACAAGCTCAAGCAGGATAAAACATTCCGACTTAGGACAAATTAGATACAGAGCAATTCACACTGACTGAGGCAGATGAGCCTGGTTTTAACTTGTCCTTACCGGGTCAGACCAACATGAATTGGGTCACAGTGGTTCAGAAGGAGGAACTGAATTCAGTGAGGTGATATTGCTTTATATAGGGAAAAACAGTAAAAAATTATTTTTAGCAGAGCAAACAGATTCTAGCTAAATTAAACCAGCTTTAAGTCACTTTTGTTAAAGTAGCTTGATTCAGACTGTATCAAATCAATTCTATCTTCAATAGTGTTGCCATTGCGGATTAAAACCAGTTTTGACCAGTTTAAACCAGATCTGGCATCATGACTTTAAAAATATTAGCTATTTACTGGGAAGAAAAGATATGGATAAGTTATAAATGTCACTATATAGTATATCTTATTTACATTTTGCTTTCATAGATGAGTGAGAGGTAAATGAAACCCAAAGCACACAATTGGTAAAGACCAATTCAGCAATTAAAACCAGTCAATCTTAAAGGAAATCAACCCTGAATGTTCATTGGAAGGACTGATGCTGAAACTGAAGCTCCAATACTTTGGCCACCTGATATGAAGACCTGGCTCATTGGAAAAGACCCTGATGCAGGGAAAGATTGAGGGCAGGAGAAGAGGGTGGCAGAGGATAAGATGGTTAGATAACATTACTGACTCAATGGGCATAAGTTTGCGCAAACTCTGGGAGATATTGGAGGACAGAGGAGCTGGCATGCTGCATCATGGGGTCTCAAGTTGTCAGACACGACTTAGTGACTGAACAACTACAATATTCATTAACTTACAGATTTCTCTCAGTGTTAAAATTATTTTTACACTGTTGAGTTTTCTAAATTTTAATCAAATCAAGGCAGGTTCTTGGCAAATAAAAATAATTCTCCCAAATATCTAGAGAAGAGAGTCCCTCAATGGAAGAGAACTACATGACCAGGCCCTGACCTCACTGGTATTTCAGGAGAACCTCTTTTTTTCATGGGGACAACACCCAGGTTTGAATTTCTTCATCAAAAGTAATTAATGAGGAGCTAGACCTACAACAGCACACATTTTCAAAGAGAAATGACTTCTCCAGATCCGTGAGGATTCTGTCCCAAGGTGGTGCTGCTTTTACGGAAAATATGTTGACTCATGAACTGCTGAACCATCTTTCCGTAATCTGAAAATAGCTCTCCAATAAAAACCTTTTCATATTTTTTTTTCTTCAAAGAATTTCTAGATTAAATCATAGTTTGATACTGATGGACAGTGCAAAAGTGAACGAACTCAGAACTATGTTGATGGCTTCCGAGCCACCTGAATTGATACCTAATCATACTTATTTTCCAAATGGCAGTCTAGTTTAGAAGTAGAACAAAAAGGTGTAGAAATTGAATGAGAGTACAAGTTATAGTACAATTAGTAATAAAACTAAAGTTGAAGGTAATTTATATGAACCACCTGGTGATTTAGCCACCTGCAATGCAGACTGCCTGCAATTCAGGAGATGAGGGTCCACTCTCTGGGTGGGGAAGATCCCCTGGAGGAGGAAATGGCAACCCACTCCAGTATTCTTGCCTGGGAAATCCCACGGACAGGGATAACTGGTGGGTTGCCCCCCATGGGGTCGCAACAGTTGGACACAACTTAGCAACTAAACCACCACCACATTTTTAAAAAGTATTTCGAAGTCTGAGAGTAAATATTGGATTTTGTGTTTCAAAACCAAACACCTAAAAACTTGACACCCTGGTCCTATTAGATAACTTGTTTAAACAATTCTATACAAATGAATTTGTTCTCAATACTTTAAGCTACTTGTAATCATATTAAAATGAGAACTTCCTTTTCATATCAAAGTTTGCACACCAATGGTCCCACAATGTCCTCTGAGAGGCTAGATTGTGAAGTAAGAAAATGCCTCTCTGCTACTGTACTCCCACCATCCATCACATCTGCATCTCTCTGGTACAATTAGTGAAGAGTTGCTTTATGCAAAGGAGTCCCCAAATGTTCCATATGTACCTGAAAGAAATATCTATTCATCCTGCTGATGGGTGGCTGCTGATGCTGCTAAGTCACTTCAGTCGTGTCCGACTCTGTGCGACCCCATAGACGGCAGCCCATCAGGCTCCCCCATCCCTGGGATTCTCCAGGCAACAACACTGGAGTGGGTTGCCATTTCCTTCTCCAATGCATGAAAGTGAAAAGTGAAAGGGAAGTCGCTCAGTCGTGTCCGCCTCTTCGCGACCCCATGGACTGCAGCCCACCAGGCTCCTCCATCCATGGGATTTTCCAGGCAAGAGTACTGGAGTGGGGTGCCATTGCCTTCTCCGCTGTTGAGTGGAGGAGTCTATAAATATTGAGTAGATTCAGTTGGTTGATGGTGTTGCTCGGTTCTATTTTTGCTCACTGTCTATCTTTATTTTTCTTAATAATTTTATTTATTTATGGTTGTTCTGGGTCTTCTCTAGTAGCTTTATGGTTGCCGCTTGGGCTTTCTCTAGCTGCAGCGAGTGGGGACTACTCTCTAGTGCGGTGCACAGGCTTCTCATTGCAGAGGCTTCTCTGGTTGTGGAGCTCGGGCTCTAGGATGCATGGGCACAGTAGCTGCAGCTTCTGGGCTCTAGAGCACAGGCTGAGTTGTTCAGTGGCATGTGGGGTCTCCCCAGACCATGGATCGAACCCTGCATTAGCAGGTTGAGTCTTTAGGGTCTGTACCACTGAGCTATCAAAGGAGCCCCACTGTCTACCTTCTTAAACTATTAATTAGAGACACAGGAATTTTGACGTCTTCAACTCTGTGGATTTGTCATTTCTCCATTTGGTTCTATCAGTTTTTATTGTGTTCTGGGATTCTGTTGTGGGTGTGCATGCACATTTAGGATTGCTATGTCTTTGTGAATTGGCACTTTTATCACTACCCAACGTCTCTTCTTTCTACCTGCTAATTTTCCTCAAACTGAAATCCACTTTAAGGCTAAAATAGCCATTGCAGTTTTCTTATGATTAGTGTTTTCACAGTTTATCTTTTTTCCATATATTTATTTTGAATATAACTATATCATATTTAAAGTAGATTTCTTTGGGGCAGTGTAGTTGTGTCTTTTTCCCTTTAAATTTAATTTTATAAGTGATCAGACATGTGTATATATATATATGCATATATATATGAATTCATATATATGCATATGTATATATGAATATATATGAATTCATATATATGTGCATATGTATATATGAATATATATATGGATATATATATGCATATATATTTTTTTTTCACTCTTTTTCAGATTATTTTTCCATATAGGTAATCACAGAGTAACACATAGTGTGTTTTTTAAATTCATTTTTTTCAGTTTTTCATTTCATAGGTCTGATGGGCACACTCTAAAATGGTCCCCAATGATCCATGCATCTTGAATTTATGTTATTGCTTAATACCATCTGCTCAAATGTCGGCAGGTCCTGTAAGGTGTTTCTAGCCAATAGAATATGGCACGAGTGATGGGATGTCACATCTTTGGCTGTGTTACCTAGGTTACCTTCCATATTTCTAGGAGACTCTCTTGATAGAATCATTCTCTTGCTGGCTTTGATGACGCAAGTTGCCATGATGGAGAGGCTCGCATGGCAAGGAACTGAGAACAGCTACCAGTCAACATCCAACTAAGAACTGAGGCCCTTATCCAACAGCCCCAAAGAAAGGGCATCATCTTCCTAACCAGGTAAGTGAGCTTGGAAGTGGATCCTGCTTCAGTCAAGACTTCAGATGAAACCCCAGCCCTGGCCAACACCTTCATGAGAGACCCTACGGCAGAGAGCCAGCTAAACCATGCTGTGAGGTACTTGTTTTAAGCTAGATTTGTGGTCATTTGTTTCACAGCAACAGATAACTAGTATGTTATACCATTTAAATTAGTAATATATTTGTACCTAGATCACCATTTTATTATCTATTTTCTATTTATTCCTTCTCATTTTCATTTTCCATTTTCTACATTTTTGTATTACTTGAATATTTTTATATTTTTGATTGAGATTTTTTTTTTACTATATCCCTTAAAAAAACTTTTTAGTAGTTTCTCTAGGAATTAAAATATACATGTTTTCACAGCATGTGTAGAATTCTGTTCTATAATTTCAAGTGAATTATAGAAACTTTATCACCATATAAGTACTTTTGACATCCTCTATTTATATTAGTTATGGTATTATTGATACATCTGTGTGTGTGCGCTTAGTCGCTCAGCCATTTCTGACTTTGCAACCCCAGTGGGTTGCCGTTTCCTCCTCCAGGGAATCTTTCCAACCCAGGGATCAAACCTACATCTCCTGTGTCTCCTTCATTGCAGGTGGATTCCTTACTTGCTGGGCCATCAGGGAAGCCCACTGATACATCTACATATATTAAAAACTCCTTCAGGCAATGTTATAATTTTTTAACTGTCATGTACTGTCCATGATCTTTGTAACCCCTTCTGGCTCCTTGGAGCCTTCTTCCTAATGCTCTAGGCAGCATGCTTGGACTATAGTTTCCTTCCTCTGCCACACATTTTCTGTGACTGTTATTGTGCCTGGAGCCAAGTGCCTGGAGGACAGAGAAAGGAAAAAAAGATTCTGCCAATCACTGCTCCTCTGGTCAAGCAAAATGATTCTCTCCCTCCCACAGGACTTTAGCTGCCTGCCCATCACCACAGCTGCCACACTATTGCCTATGGAGAGGCTGAAAAGAAGGAAAAAAAGAAACAAAAACCAGGTTATTCCCCCTGCCCCCTCTCTCTGACCCTTAGGAGTCCCCTTATTTCTTGGATCAGAAACAGAGGATTTCACTTGGAGCTCTTTCTTTCAGCCCCTGGTACACACTTCTGAGTTTCTGGCTGCCTTTGGGTGCAGGCTGGGCAACACTGGAGGAAAAAAAATGGCAAACTCACTGCTGGCGAAACTTTGAATTCTGGTCTCCTTCCCCAATCTGCGTGCTACAATTTATGTTTCAGGGCCCTCAGAGAGCTGCTCCGTCCATTCTATCCAGGATTAATAGTTGCACTGAGTGTGCAACTACTGTGCCCTTCTTATTCCATCTTTTCTGGGATCAGCATCTCATTTTGCTTTTAAAATCATTGGTGTTTTGCTTGGTGGGAAAAAAAAAATCCTTAGAAGTTGCATTTTAAAATTTCATAGAGCAGCAATAGCTCTTTATTTTGGCCTGAAAGAATTAGGCAGTCCCCATACTACTTTCTGAATCTGCAGTTCAGAAAGACTAATTCTCAAAGGAACAAATTCACTCTAAGATTGAACTGCAGACTTACTTGGCCTGCATGATACTTCCAGTTGTTTCATGTTTACGTTCTCCCCTTTCACATTAATAAGGGGGGGAAATAGAGTGTTCCAAGAAGGCTGTAAGAATTCTAAAATTTTCAGCCTAAACGATCAGGAAGATGACTGTCCTTCACCCAGATGTGGAGCATGGAATAGGAAATAGCAGTTTTGGTGGTGGGAGATGATATGTTTTGTCTGTAACACATTGACTTGAAGAGTCTGCCAAAATATCCGGGAAATGGAAACCTAGAGTTGAAAAGTTATCATGGAAGATGTGAGGAAGAAAATTATTAAGGCAAGGGAGGAGAGACAGGGACTGTGTACTGAGGTGTTCTTAAACTTCCTGCTGCCAAGGATCCCCCTCCCCCAGTTCAGGCCTCAGTCTGAAGAGCTGCTCAAGACCCCTCCCACTACTGTGCCTGCTCACCCTACCTGAACATCTCTCTACTACGAGAGCCTGGTGAAACCTCCTATGTATTTTCCCTTTCAGGACATCAAATGATCCTTTACCTGGAGTTTAATCAAAGTTTTAGAGGGGGTATTTGGCAGAACTACTGGGGGAGATTTTTTAGGATTTTTCTGATTCTGGCCCCTGATGGAGACAAATAGTCTGGGGGTGAGTTGCAATGTTCTGTAGCCTGCATGGCCTGTGTCAAGAATTTGCCCCTTAACTTGAGCTAATCAGTACAATTAGCTCTGGACAGTGAAATAGCAAGGCTTTTCAAGCACATTACCACTGCCAACTTGTATTTACAAATGCCATCAGGTTTTATTGTAAAAGCCATTGTATCAGTCATGGTACACTAGGTTTTACTGCCTTAATAAACAAACCCAAATCTCAGTGACTTAACACAGCAAAAGATGCTATGTATCCAATCAGAGGCAGTGAGTGCTCTGCTCGTCAGAGACTTCTGGAACCTATGCTAACCAAGGCGATATCTAAACTGTAGCTTCCACAATCATGGCACCAGTGGGAAGGGAAAATGATTGGTTCACTGAGACTTAAAGCATCTGCTAACTTCCCCCTGCCTCCCTCCCTCCTTCCTCTTTCTCTTCCTTCTTTCTTTCAATTTAAAGAAGAATAGTCACATTCCATTGGCCAAAGCAAGTCACACAGCCACATTTAAGTTCAAGGGGACAGTGAAATGAAATCCTCTTTTGCCACTAAGGGGGAAATAGTCAACCTTGATAATGACAGCCTAAACCGTGCCCTTAAGAATTACCTCCTCTTTAGAGTTCAAAACCTTAGACTCTATTAAGGCACTTCTCCCAGGTTACCCAGTTGATGAGTTAGCAGAGCACGGGTCCAGGTGCACACTTGTTCAGCTCAGATGTCTCCCCTTCAGGAAGCCATTACACAGAAGATGGTTCTTATTAGCTTCCAGGGAGCTTCAGATGCTGGCAAGTGAAAAGCTTGACCCCCAATTTCACAAAATTAATTTCGTGAAAAAGTTTCTTTTATTCATCTTTTTGAAACAAGCTGTTTTTTTTTTTTTTTTTTAAAGAATGAAAGAACAAAAGAAAGAAAGAGAAAAAAATAAAGAGATTAAAAAGAGAAGAGAAAACAACAGCCAGATCTTCTGCCCCGCCTTGATCTGCACCACTCACTATGTTGCATGTCAGAGTGATTTGGTTTCTTTCCCACTGTGTGGTATTTTCCATTTAGAAGACTGGGTCAGAAGTTTGTATATTAATCTACATGCTTGTTCTTGCTTATGTTTGTTCTCTGCTTGATCCCGTACCCTTCATTCATCCTTGGAATGTTCCCGTGAAAATGGAAGAACAGCAATGCAGCTAGCCAGACAAAGGGAACAGACCACGGACATAGCCCACCTTCTCTCAAAATTCTAAGAGGGAACGTAATTGGTCTTCCAGTGCAGGGGGGTATTGGTTCAATCCCTGGTCAGAGAGCTAAGATCCCACATGCCTCAGGCCAAGAATACAAAACTTGAAACAGAAGTAGTATTGTAACAAATTTAATCAAGACTTTAAAAATGCTCCACATCAAAACAAAACAAAAAAAAAAAACAACCAGCAGAAATATCCTAAAAAAATTAAGAGAGAAGGTAAAGGGCATGAGCATGCTGTCTACCCATTTCCCTACTTGAGAGGTCAGCCATGTTTAGTCCCACTCTCTGGATGAGGAAAAGGAGGCTCAGAGAAGTTAAGCAAATGTTCAAGGTCACATGTCTAGAACCAGATATAAACCAGCTGCTCTTATTTTTCTGAATCATAGCTTCAGACCACCCCACTCTGTAGCCTTCCCCCTACCCTCCTACCCGTGGTGCAGCTGTCCTTGAATGGATCATACCGGCTGGTGCAGGTGGAGATCTCGCTTGTCTAAAGACTTCCGCCTTCACAGGCTTGCTCTCTGATGGGCACAAGAGTAGGTACAGTCCTTTCCCAGGGAGACGTAGCGATGAGGCTGAAGAAGGAATTCATAGGGCCTGAACTCCATCTCAGGCCTGTCCGTGCTGGCTGTGCTCGACTGCCTCTTCAGTGGACTCTGAACTCTCTGCTTAGTGCCTGTGAGGACGACAATGGAAGGATAAGACCCCCTCCAGACAGAGGAATCCTGAAGATCACATCCAGGCTACTCATTGCCTAAGAGGAAGCATACCGTAATCACACCTGTCTCCGGACAGGTCATAAACTTTTTCGTATCTGTCAAGATGTAATCACAGACTTATCGATTATTAACTGGTTGAAATGTAACTGCGGGCTTATTGACTATTGACTGTTTAAGACACGTACACATGGGGCAGGTGGTGGGTTTAGACATGTACACATGGGGCAGGTGGTGGGTCTGGGCACATACGCATGGGGTATAAAAGATTTTCACAAATGCTGGACGGGGTCCTTGGCTAAGAGGAGACTCTGCCTTGGGCCCGCCGGCGTAATAAACTGCACTCCATTATCTGCATTGTCCTTCTGAGTGAGTCTGTTTCCCAGAAAGCGTGGCTATAACAAGGCAGCAACCCCACTGCTCAGACTGCCGGCCCTGGAGGTGATAGTCCTGCCAACACTTTAGAAGAAAAGTTTCTTGGGTCTCGGGACTCTTCCTGAACAAAGTCGAGATCCATAGACGAGTTCTGGAGAGAGGCATGAGTAGTAGAAATTTGTGTCCATACCGCAGGACCAAACCTCTGGATGAGCCCATGAGGAAGATCCAGTGGTGTTTTTGTTTTGACTCCAAAGAAGGAAAAACACCGCTTGATTAGATTAAATGTGCTTTGAGTAGGGCCCAAAGTCCTCAGCTGTAAAGTGCATGCGATCTGACACTCAAGATATTTTTAGTGGCTTTGATAGCTGTTTCTGACAGCATGAGACCCCAGCTTTCTCCATGCGTGGACTTCGGAGGGGCAGGACAGTGGAGGGGCTCCCTGAAAGAGCTCAAGTCCTGGCCTCCGTGGTAGTTATTCTTGGTCTTGACCAGACACATACATACTTGCAGAATTGTTTGCCACTCACTTACCCGCATCAGACAGAGGAAGTGCTTTCTTCCACCTCCAGAACTTTGTGGTTTGAAATAGGGAAAGGTGACCTTAGGGAGAAGCCAGCCATGGATCCTCTGGCTTGTGGACCAACAGCTGCTTCAAGGAGAACACTGAAGTCATTCCAGGGTTCACACAACCAGCAGGCCTTCCTTCTCTCATCCCTCCCAAATAAATGAACGCAGCAGCCATGTCAGTGAGCCTTGAAGATGTGACACAGGCTGTGGGGAGTTTTCTTTTGAAGCCATAACTTGGCACTAGAGTTGTGTGGTAATTCTCTACATTATACGAAACAAGCCATTTCAAATGCAGCTTGAAATTTTTTAAAAAGATGTCACATTCTTCTCTGTATGTGTCATCTTTTCCCAGATGGATCCAAAATGGGCCACAGAATTTCCCTATTGCAGAGTTTCTGAGAGAATCACAGATTGGAGGGTTGGGAGGGGCTTGGTATGAGTCCCTTTTCTTCCAACAGATATAAATACGTTCTTCCTATTTTCTCAATGAGGGGACCGCAGGTCCGAGGTTGGTGATTTCTACATAGACATGGCCGGCAAGTGACGCTGGTATGGAGGTTGGGAGCTACCTGTATTTTTCTACTACGCTAAACTGCTTCTCATAAGGAGAGGATGCCACCATCATGCAGAGAGTATAAAACAGAAAACAGTAAAAAAAAAAAAAAAGAAAAGAGGAATGCCAATGTCTTGGCAGCAAAGACTGACAAGATGTCACAATCAGCATGCAGTAGGTCTTTATGTATTGACACCAGGGGCAGGATGAAGGTGACGGGCAAAGTAGAACAATGAACCTGTAGACCGTTTGACTTTGTGGTCTGTAGTGCCTGGGTTTTATGTACAAGGTGTATCTGGCCAGTGTTGAATTGGACATGCGGTATCTCTGAGACTTTGTAAAAGTCAATTTGTTCAACAAAAAGCCAGTTTGATAAAAGAGGGAAAATTGCCAATGAGGCTAAGGTGACAGCGATTTCAGGCACCGTGTAAGCTGATTAGCCTCACACAGCGACGCTGCTCCGTCTGCTGAGACCTCTGACCCCGTGGCCTCCTTGGAGCCGCGCGGTGCTGGTCACGAGGGCAGCATGGGCAGTGAGCGAAGGCCAAGACCTTATTAGGAGAGTCTCCCAGGGGGCAGGGAAGGCAAACACAGGGCATTCCTTTAGAGTGATGGATTTATTTTGCATTTATTTTTGCTTTACAAAAAAGTCGTGGAATGATGTTTTATAGTACCTTTTTTTCCTTTTTTAATTAACTGGAGGAATTTTTTTTTTCCCTCTCCCTTTGGATGAACACAGATCTGGTCAGGTCAGCCCCTGCTTAAACTCCCTCAGAGGCTTCCTCTTGTTCATTTGAAGATAACCCAGCTCACAGAAAAGACCATAAGCATCACTCACTTAAAAAAAAAGTATTTATTTTTTATTAGAGGATAATTGCTTTACAAATTGTGTTGGTTTCTGCCACACATCACCCATAAGTATACAGCCATAGGTATACATATGTCCCCTCCTTCTTGAACCTCCCTCCTCCTCCCACCCAATCCCACATCTCTAGATCATCACAGAGCCCCAGTTTGAGTTGCCTGAGTCACACGGCCAGTTCCCATTGGTCATCTATTTTACATATGGTAAGTATCACTGACTGTTAACTGATTTGCACACCATGGCTTTCCCTGTCGATTATGGGATGATGCCTTTTGGTATTGGTTGATGAACAGCCACTATTTTGAGCTGCCCCCACTTCCCCTCTGGGACCCCTTATCCAGCATCTAAGGCAGCGGGCGGCCCTAAACCCCTGCTCCAGCCTGTAGCTTATGTCTGCTCTGATGGGACATGCCCGTGCCTTTGCGGTGGTCAGAGGCTCGTCAACCCTGCCTGGAAGGCTCACACAGCCAAACCCGCCCGCTGCCCACTTCCCCGCTTTCTCTCCCTGAGCCCTGGCTACACAGCCCTTCTTTATGATCCCAGGTGGGCCACGTTTCCCCTGATGGTCTTTGCAAGTATGTTTTCTTCTGTCTAGGACGATCTTTCCCACCTTGTCCTCTTCTGACTTCACTTAACTCCTCCTTTCAGTCATCCCTAGTTGGTTTTAATAAATACAGGTTGGATGGATGAATGAGACAATGACCAGTCATGTGTGAGAGGAGCAGGCGTTTGCATGTGGACTTTTTCCATCACCATCAATTGTCTCTGTCCGGTTAATCATCGCCAGAAGGAGAAAGGGAGCCTGTGGATCAAGAGGCTGTGCTGTCCACCCTCCACCTTGCTCAGTGTTGCTACTCCTGGAGAGAAGCTGCTTCCGCCTGAGTGATGCTCCTTAGCTGAGAGTATTACCACTTTCAAAGAGGAAAAAGAGGAATAATTGGAATATTTGGGATTCCAGAAGTTGTCTTGTACCAGGTAACTCTTGAGGCTTCCTATCTCCTCTTTCTGGCCATGAGGCAAGAAAGGAAAGGGGAATTAGACAAATTGAAGATAGTCTGAAGACTCCCCAACACTTCATCAGAAACCCATGTTCCACTAAGTCCTTTTGCTCCTGTCCTCTGAGCTTGAGGCTGCAGCTCTTCTCTCGTGTGGTCACGTGGGCGCCAGCCCCAGGCAGGCCCTCAGGAGGAACTCGATCTTTAGGTCTTTGTCCCAGATGCTCTAGAGGAGGAAGAGAAAGAAGTAAGTTAAGGAGGCAAGCAGGGGAGAGAAAGCTTCTTAACACTCACCCAAGGTACTTAGAAGCAGCTTAAAACTACATGTTTACCCCTTCGCAAGGGGCTGTGTTGTGTCACGTTGTTTTGTTTAAATCACGCTTACCTTATTTCCTTATTACTCATTGGGCACAAGCTTGCCTTGACTTTACAGTCTACAAAAGTTTACAACCAAGAAGATGAAAAGGACAATTTTGCAAGCCTGGTGATGGATCCTGAAAGTACCTCGCTGGAGCCTGAAATTAGGGGTTTGACTGCAAGTCTGCTCCCCTTCCACCTCCAAATGTTAACAAAGTAGGGATAATGGAGGGCTTTTCTTCCCTGCTGGGACACAACCCCCTGAAATGCCATTAAGATGAAAACACTAGTGTTTGTCAAGAGTAGAGAGCAGTATTTTTTCAAAGCATAATTTTTGGAACACTAGCCCCAAGAAATATTCTGCTAGTAAAAGGATTCCTGGTCAAGTGCTTGTGAGTGAAGTACAGAAGCTGTGTTACTCATATGTTCCCCCACAAAGGTCTGGTTGTCCCAAGCTGCCTTCCTGCAGTCTGTTCATAGTTGGCCCTTATTCCAGTCCCATATGCTCTGAAATCCCAGGAAGCTGCTCTCAGCAGTACACCATTGGTCTTCCAACATTTGGGAGCCTTCACTGGTGCTGACACTGTGCTCCAGGCTGAGGACCCCTAGAAGGAATGGAGGAACGCTGGGCATGTGGCACTAGGCAGTCAACAGATTAATAAAGCAAGGTGGTTGGCCATCTTGTGCAGGATGACCAGCAACTTGGACAAGGGAGTGAAGGGGGCGTTAACAATCCATAATTGTACTGAGCTTCCCTGGTGCCTGCAATGCAGGAGATCCGAGTTTGATCCCTGGGTCAGGAAGATTCCCCTGGAGAAAAGAATGGCTCCACACTCCAGTATTCTTGCCTGGGAAATCCCATGGGCAGAGAGTCCTGGCAATCTACCGTCCATGGGGGTCACCAAGAGTTGGATACGAATGAGCGACAAACACTATACTGGGCAGAAGGTGGAAACTAGGGCTGCCTTGTGTACACGGAGCTGACAGAGGGGTTGAATTTTGTTTCTCATTCTAGGAGTCACTTCTCAGGTCAATGGGGAGTAGTCGCAGGGAAAAGGTTTCAGGGAACAATGAAAAGAGGCTTTGTAACAGAAGGCCTCCATCAACAGTATGGGCTGTTTCGTGAGTGGCGAGCAGCTATGCACAAGGGTAGCCGGCAGCTGCCCTCCAGGATGCTGTGTTTAGAAGACACTGACATTCCAGGGAGTTGCCAGGGCTGTGGGGTGGCCTGGGAGGGTTCGGAGGCACCCATTCTACTGTGCCTTCTCTGCTGCTGAGGGCTAGTTGTTTATCTCATACGTGCATTTGCTAAGTCACTTCAGTCATGTCCGACTCTTTGTGACCCCATGGACCATAGCTTGCCAGGCTCCTCTGTCCATGGGGTTCACCAGGCAAGAATGCTGGAGTGGGCTGCCATGCCCTCCTCCAGGGGATCTTCCTGACCAGGGATCTAACCCATTTTTTCTACATTTCCTGCATTGGCAGACAGGTTCTTTACCCACTAGCGCCACCTGGGAAGTCTGTTTATCTCATACATGAGGACAAAATCCTGCCAATCTGGTTCATGCGTGTGTACACACACGCTCACACACACACAGTTAAGTAGAAATGCAACAGGACTGAAAGATAGAAAACTTGCTGGTTTTATATAATTATTAATATTCTCTTCTAATATATATAATGTAAATATTTCTGTTTAAAATGAGACTGGATTTCACAGTATAGTCTTGACTTTAAGAGAACACTCTGGGACATGTAAGCAGAATATGGTCACAACTCTTTGAACAAGTTTGAAGTGGTTCAGAACCAGTTCTGGAAAGCCAGCCTAGGTCACTTGGATCAAGTTAGGTCAATAATAATTGCTCTCTGGTTATGTAAGCTGTTCACATCAAGGGAAGAAGGGTGGGAATAGAAGGGCATTCTTTGTACTATTTTTGCAACTTGTCTGTATGTCTAAAATTAGTTTAAAAAAAACCCATACCCTTGGCTCCTAAGCCCTGCTCATACTGTGCTCTGCCTGACGAACTTCTCCTATCCTGTAGACTCAGCTCAGGCAGAACATTCCAGACTTCTGATCCCCTCCCATGAGTTCTACAGATGTCCCAATTATACCCACCACCGACCAGTATGATTTGTTGTTTTGTACCTTTCTTGTCTGACTCGGAGCTTCTTTGGACTCGAATGTTTTCTTCATTTCATCTTTCCCTCTCAGTACCAAGACCCTGCTGAGCACTCTGTATATATCTCTTCAATAAGTTAATAAATCAATCCAATTTGAACAAGTTTTATTAGTTTTCCTCTTTTAAAAAAAAAAACTGTGGTAAAATATAAATGACAAAAAGTTGACTATTTTCACCATTTTAAGTGTCCAGTGCATTGGCATTCAGTATATCCCAATGTTCCATAATTTTTCTCTCATTTTAAATGGTTTAAACTGATCAGAACTGTTAGAGCCACTTAATCTGGACCCAAGGGACTCATGGGGCTTCCCTGGTGATTCAAACCGTAGAGAATCTGCCTGCAATGCTGAAGACCCAGGTTCAGTCCCTGAGTCAGGAAGATCCCCTGGAAAAGGAAATGGCAACCCACTCCAGTATTATTGCCAGGAGAATTCTGTGGACAGAGGAGCCTGGTAGGCGACTGTCTATGGAGACAGAAAGAGTCAGACACAAATGAGAGACTAACACTTCGACTTTCAAGGGACTCATGACACTCAGAATTAATTTAATCCCACTTACACCAGGAGCCACCTGGTCCAATCAAAATCTGTTTGACTGAAGTGGAATTATTTCACCCGATTTGGACCAACTTGAATCAGGGAGAACGGGTTCCGCCCAGGCTCCAGGCCAGTAGTCTGCACTCAAAGTCAGAGCCTTTTCTTTGTCCTAATCTCCTGGGTTGTTACTCTCTTTTGTTAATGTTTTTCCTCTGGGGGCTACCCGCCCTGCTGCTCTCCGAACTGCTCCCACACACCACACCCATCCCTGTTTGACCTGGCTCCGGGGCAGGGAGCTCCCATTCTGCTGCCACCTTCATTGTCCCACCACGCACCTGCACTCTCAAAACAACTCCTGCAGCCGGGCTTCGGAGGCAGTCACAAACAAACAGGCTGACTCATTTAGTGAGACTACCTGTATCTGGACAATCTCTTCAAATATTTAAGGTCACCTCCACCTCCTCCTGGTACAGCAGGGACATTTTCTCACAGTCACTCTTTCCAACCTCACTAGCTCTAAAGGCCTCCATTTGAATGTAAGGAATGTAGCACTGCATTAGGAACCCAAGAAACTGGGCTCTAGTCATTTTGCTGCCATTAGCTATCTAGGTAACTTTGGTCATGCCTTCTTTGGGATGATATTTGCCAATGAGTAAAAAGAAGGGCGCAGATATATGAATCTAACTTTGAGTTTTATTATTATTGCTTTGCAGCAGGATTTTTTTTTTCCTGTGTGTGTATGTGGGGTTTGTGTGTGTGTGTGTGAAACATAGTATTACCCTAAGACCAGAAAAGTACCAGATGTCTCTGGCTGTCCGAAGCCTGTTTTCTTGCTCCCTCAAGCTGTCCAATCCTAGTTAGAATTCGGAGGGCTCTTGTCCGTTGTCCCTTGCTTCCAGAAGGAGACAGTGAGTCTTTTCTGGTGTGTGAGTGCGCACGTGTGACTACATGTGCCCTTTAGACCAGGGGTCCCCTTTCCTGTCTTAGAGTCACTGCATTCTCTCCTGTTTACAGCAAGTTTCCTTGCTGGCTCCCTCCTCCAGCCTCAGCCTCACCCTGGTGCAGCCAGAATGGTTGCTCCGAAACGCAAAGATGCCCGCATCCCTCCTGTGCCTCGCCCCTTCAGGGGCTCTCACAAACCTCAGGATAAGTAAGATTAGCTCGAAGTCCAAAGCCTTCCACCCTCTCTCTCCAGCTTACCTCCTGGTCTCACCCCTTTTTCCTCTTATTTGGCCAGCCCGGGCACCTCTTCCTTCCACTCTCGCCACGCTCCTCCCTGGTTTCCTCGGTCTAGACTGTCCTCCTAGGGGATGATGTCTGTTCTCTGTGCACACGGGGCTCAGTGGCACTAGTAAGGGGCCCTCTGCGACGTGCGGGTGGGTTGAGGGCCGGTGCTTCCCGAGGCGGCCGCCAGGGGGCGGCAGGAGCGGCTCCAGATGACAGCAGGAGGCCGTGAGTGGGGGAGGGAGGAGGGACGGAGGGAGCGCGGATCCCGGCTCTCCCGATCGCAAACTCCGAGCCAGAGCTCTCCGCGCGCGCCCCAGCCGCTGGCCGCCCGCGCAGCCGGACGCGGAACCCCGGCGCAGCGGGAGCCTTGCAGGACGGGCGCGGGGCGGCGGCGGCGGCGGCGGCCGTCCATGCGGCGGGCTCGGGGCTGCCCGGCGCCGGGAACCACGCGGGGGCGAGGCAAGGCAGCCGCTGGCCGCACGGGGACACCGACCGCCAGGTGAGCAGAGCCGCCCGCGTCGCGCGCTTGCTTCCGCCTTGCCCCGGGGGCCCCCGCTCCGGCCCGGCCGCTGCCCGCCTCTCCGTCCCCCTCTGGACGGCCAGGAGGGCTGGCGCGGGCGGCGGGCGCAGTGGGTGTGTCAGGGGCGCCGGGGGGCTGCTCCCGAACCAAGCAGGGGGAGCCAGCGCGCGTCTGGTCCGTCCCGACGGCTGCGCCTCCTTCTCCCCTCTTCGCTTTCTGGGGGATTTGCTCTGTCCCGGCGCCAGCACTCACCCCTCCACCCTCCCACTCGGAAACTCTCGGGACAGTCAACCTTGGTCGGCCCGGAGTTGGGCCCCCAGCTCTCTGGGTCGGGGTAGCTGGGAACCGGTGAGTGCACACCCAGCCCGCGAGCCTCGCCAACCTCCTGCCCGGGCGGGAGAGCTGGTGGAGCCTCGGTCGGCGCGCGTCGAGCCCCATCCTGGGGCCTCGGCCACACCGTTTTCTAGAAAGCCTCAGATCTGTGTATGTGTCTGAGCTAAACCTCTGCAACCCAGCGCCACTGGGAGCCGGAGTGGATGGGTTGTTTCCGCCAACTCTGGACACTTCCTCGAGTGCAGCCCAAGTACCTGCGGTCCCTGGGCGCGCGTGTAGGATTAGCTTTTACGGAACTAGCCCGCGCTGGAGTTTAGCGATCGCGAAGTTACTGGGGGTTTGTTGTTTTGTTTTGTTTTTTTTTCTTTGAAATAACATCAGTCCTAACTTGGGAAGAAGCTTTCAGGTCGTTCTCGAGCCCACTTAGCATCTGGAATGTGTGGGGTCTGGGATCTCCTTAAGCATCCCCACTCAGCCCCGCGCCGGGGTGCTCCAGTCCAGCCTGTTGAATGTGCGTGCTCGCGCCTCTTCCGGTCTCCTTTGTGACCCCCATCACGCAGCCCTTTATCCCTTGGCAGGCAGTGAATCTGAAGCCTCGGACCTGGGTAGCCAAAGCGATCATGGGATGCCTGTTGGAATTTGGAATAAGAGAAATAGAAACCCAAGAGAGGTCTAACGAATCATCTTGTCCAGCTGTCCTTTCCCAGCCCAAGGCACCCAGGCACCGCATAGTCTAAATATTAAAATCTTAAAATTTGTATAACCTGCCCACGTCTTCTACTTCATTGATAAAAGTGATGAAGTGATTGAGCTGAAAAGGATTTTATTGGGTCTCAAAATACAAAGAAGAAAACCTTTTTGACAGGTAATTTAAATACAGCGCTACTCAATTCCTATTGATTTCTGCTGGCACCGTGGTTGAATTACTTGGAAAACAAAATCTAGCCCTGAAATTAATGTAAGGAAGCAGATGGGAGTCCCGGGACTTTCCTATAAACTTCTGCAGGACTGGAACAGGGATTTCCCAGAGGTCCCGGAAGCGAGTTTGGGTGATCAGGATACTGGAGCCCCCACTGAACAAGCAACTGGTGTGGCCTCTTGTGGGCAGGGCTAGTCAGCTGAACCTGTGTGATCTCCATGCCCAGCATCCAGCAGGGTGCCAGCTTGGGCTTATCTTTATTTCAGTCTCCCATGAAGAAGTGGCCAGTTCATTGTTAAATACAGCTAAAGTTTGGAAATAAGATCAGGATTGGATATTTTGACTTGAAGGGGTGTTGTTGTTTTTTTTGACCCAGAAGTGCTTATTGTGATTGTAGTCACATTATCCTAAAGAGTGTCTGCATATTGATTGCCCATCCCCCCACATTTCTCTCCATACCACCTTTTTCCAAGTTGGCTGGGAGTCTCTATGTTTGAGAGCACCAGACTCCACGTTCCATCCCCCTCATTTGTAGCTAGTTCATTACCAAGTCCCTTCCACATTCTTTTGTGATATCCCAGGAAATTATTTTCCTGTCTCTGCTCCCTCTGCCTCCTCCTTAAACCATGTCCACATTGCAGTAATAGTCTCCCCTCTTGACTCCCGGCCACGAGTCCCTTTCTTCATTTTAATCCATCATCTTTCATGCTGACAGATTAATATTCCTCAAATTCTGATTTCGCCACATCATTCCTTTTCAAGAAATCACAATGGCTTCCCAGTATTCACTTCTCTTTAAATCTTCTCCAGCCAATATTTTTGGGCATCTGCTGTGTGCCAGGGACTGTTACTGTGTGCTGGGGCTTAAATTAATAACAAGACGATATCCTTGCCCTTGAATTGTTGACAGGCTAACAGATGATATACAGCCACCCAAGAGAGAAAGAGATGTAAAGAGAACCACAAACCAAAGCTAATCACTGGGGTGTGCGAGACATAAAGGAGACACAGATGAGGGAGAAGTATTTTCCTGTATGAGAAGAGCTAGGGAAATTTCACCTGGGCTTTGAAACATGGGGAGCAGTTCAAGGAGCTGGGAAAGCCTTTCAGGAGGGAAATCATGCCAGGCAGAGGGAAGAGCTTGAGCAAAGACCCAGAGGTGTGAAAGCACTGGTATGAACTTGGTGGTATCAAGGCCACCCTTCATCTAAGGGTTTCAAAGTGTTAGTCACTCAGTCGCGTCCGACTCTTTGCAGCCATATAGACTGTATCCTCTGTTCACGGGATTCTCCAGGCAAGAATACCAGGGTGGGTAGTCATTCCCTTCTCCAGGGGATCTTCCCGACTCAGGGACTTCTGCCTTAATTTAAGTCTACATTTTTGATCCAAGAGCTGCTCAACTCTTTCCTGCCTGAAGTCCTTCATTCTACTTACCAGGTCTTTTTATTGTGGTCTTATATGCCTCCTAATCCTAGCTCAGAAATTCAGATTTCCTCTCCGCTGGGCTAAATTTCGCCAGGAAGTGGATCCCAGCCTATCTTAGATGTTCCTCTATGCTCTTTGCACTGACTCTGTATTCAGCCTAGACGTGTTCTAATGGGCATGCCTCATCTCCTCAGCCACCTCGGAGTTTCTCCAGAACAGCTCCTGCTCTGAGGACCTCTCCCAGGCTGTGGGACACAGTCCCAGCACATTGCCAGCACCAGAGAACTTGAGAATGTGACTCGCTTTGACCTTCCATCCTACTTTTCCTTCCTCTCTCTTCTTCTCTCCACTTTGCCCACCTTTGATCTTTCTTTTTGTGTGTCTGAAGAGTTGTGATATTTATTTACATATGTATGTAAACATATTTACATATGTGTATTAACTGGCTTCTCTTTGAAGATAATGGGTGAGACGTGTTGCTCTGCTAGCTAACATACGGTACAGACTGACACCGGGGCGGGGGGGGGGGGGGGTGGGGGGGGAGCTGCAGTGTGAGGCTGTGCCTTTAGGTTGCATTGCTGACTCTTGCCTTGTTTCAGGGTCCCCCCTCTTCACCCCCCTCTGCCTGACCTGTGCAACTGATGCTGGCCTACTTCTCATCTTTGGGTCTGATTTGCCTTCTCTTCTTTCCCCAACCCGTCAAAACCGACTTCTCCAGTTTCTGGAGCCTTGCTGGCCTGATGAACTCATTCAGGTCAAGTTTAACGAGCCAGTGTGTGCTGGGCCTGATGCTTTCATCCTCCCAGCAACCTGTGACAGCAACAGTATTATCTGCACTTTAGGAAACTCCTCTTCCTTGCCTGAGGCCAACAACTCAGGTTTTGAATCTAAGTCTTCAAACCTAGCTTTCTCAGTCTGGTGCTTTCCTGCTATATCACTGTTCCCTGCAAGGGTTGTTTTCAGAACACCTGAATCAGAATTAAGATCTGGTGGGAAAAACTCAGATTCCAGAATGGAGGCAGGGCCTAGGGTGGGCATTGTAAAGGTGGCCTAAGGTAGTTCTGCACACTCAGGTTTGAGGATCACTGCCCAAGGCTGCCTTTACAAAGGAGGTTCTAATGACAGGTGGTGGGCGAATAAGCCACAGGATCCCACATAGCACGGACCTTAACAGAGGCCTTGACCTTGACTTTAAGGAGTGAGCCCTGGAACTGAGCCCTCCTTTGGTCAAAGGGGTCTTCAGTTAAGTCCTGAAAGCATGCTCCCTACCCCTCCCCATAAAGGCAGGTGAGCCTAGCTCCCATCATGATCGCTCACTCTGACTTTATTTCTGGGCCAGAGCAAGCGCCAAGGGAGAAGGACCAGAGTGGATTGGTTTGCAGCCCCAAGTTGCCTGGAATCACAGTGGACTGGGACTCCCCAGATAGTGCCGGCCAGTCACTCCCTCCCTCTCTGGGCGTGGTGACTCAAACCTCCTCCTTAACCGAGTGGAGTCTGGTCATTGACCCTTCTCCTTCATTCTATAGCCTTTGTTTTGTGCCCTCACCCCTCCAGTCATGATTTCCCTGTCTGTAACGAGGGATGGCCACAACCGAGAGGGTTGGTGTGGGGTCCGCTGCACAGGCACACGGGGCATTCAGCAAAGTCCAGCCCCTAGTGGGCGCCCAGTGCAGTTCTCATCCTGTTTAACTGCTCCGTAACTGTCAGTGCTTGGCAGGCAGTTGGTGCTCAGAAAGAATCTGCCTGCCACTACGGGAAGTGCCAGAGACGCGGGTTCGATTCCTGGGTCGGAAAGATCCCCTGGAGAAGAAAATGGAAACCCACTCCAGTATTCTTGCCTGGGAAATTCCCAGGGACAGAGGAGCCTGGCGAGCTATAGTCCATGGTGTCACAAAGAGTTGTACGTGACTGAGCATGCAGGACAGGACGTATGTGCTCTAGAAAAAGTATGTAATCTCAGACCTCTCAGGTCCAGGGGGTTTGTGTTTAAAGAGCTAAATATCACCACTTTATATTCAAATCCAGGAAATGAACACCCCCAGCTGTGCAGTAACAATAATGATGGTGATGGAGATGATAAAGAATTAATTATCCATTCAGCATCCCCTCCCCTCTCCATTTCCCTCCTCCCAGTTTCCCTTTGGTTTCCTCTAAGAAGAGGAAGGTAGGCAGCAGTTTTGTGTATTGCTGGTTACTTGTCCTGAGAGAGTGGTCTTTTTCTGCTTATCTCTTTTTCTTTTTCCCTAATCTTTCCCTGAACGTTGGAGAAGGAAATGGCAACCCACTCCAGTATTCTTGCCTGGAGAATCCCATGGACAGAGGAGCCTGGCAGGCTACAGTCCATGGGGTCAGAAAGAGTCGGATACGACTGAGCGACTAACGCTTCCCTGAGCATACTGTGCTTGCTGTCTTCTCCTATGAGCCTTGCTTAAGCGGGTCACTGAGCGGTACCCTGGCAGCTTCCTACCTTAGCCCCTCCACTCCCGGGCATGGTCCAGAAAGCCGGCTTACAAGGCGGTTGTCCCAGAAGGGTGGCACCGAGCTGCCACGACCTGGGCTGGGCAGTCCTCCCAGCCAGCTGGCCGACTGCCCGGGGGCTGGCCAGCAGCGAGGACCCAAGTAATGAGTGATTAATGGGCGCCCCATCTAATCTCCTGCCAGGGGAAATGAAGGGCCAGTCGTGGGCTGGGGCTCGTCTTGACCTGCTCCAGGTGGGCTTGGAATGCACCCAGCTCAGGATGGGGATTAAGGCTTGAAAGATGAGAGGAAATGAGATGTTAACCCTTTACGCCGTGGCCCTCTGAGCCCCAGCAGGGAAATCTCAGGGGAATTATCTGTAGGCATCTGATGAAAGGGGAGCCTGGCCTTTGATTTACGGCAGGGATGCGGCCACATGACTCTGGCAGGAGGGGGGCCGGGTGTGACAAGCCACGGCTTTGACTTAACCATTTTCTTCAGAGGCTCAGATTAATTTCTTATGAAAATGGAGCATGTGGACTGCAGGGAAGCTGCTCTACCTGCTTCCTTCTCAGAAACCTTTCAATCATATCAGCAGGTTACAAATTTGTAGTTGCCAAGCAGACCTTTCCTATCTCCTGTTGTTTTGAGGAGGATGGAGGAGAGAGTCTGGTCATTGGCGGTGGGTCCACCTCCTTCCCCAGGTCAGAAAGCAGCCCTGGGGCCCTGAGGGTGGGAACGAACCTTAACCTCTTGTGCTGTAGTTTTCCTGTCTGTAAAATGGGCATCAGAACAATACTGGGCGATGATTATGGGTAATAATGGTGAGATTTGTGAGGATGTAGACAGTGTACAGCAGTCTTAGGCATGTGGACCTGCCAAGTGAAGACTGTGTTGTGTGCTTAATCACTCAGTCGTGTCCGACTCTGTGAGACCCCATGGACTGTAGCCCGCCAGGCTCCTCTGTCGGTGGGGATTCTCCAGGCAGGAATACTGAAGTGGGTTGCCCTGCCCTCCTCTAGGGGATCTTCCCAACCCAGGGGTGGAACCCAGGTCTCCCGAATTACAGGCGGATTCTTTACTGTCTGAGCCACCGGGGAAGTCCATACGTGGATGAGATGCATGGGAATGAAGAAAGCTTCCATCAGTCTCAGGCACGTGGATGAGCCAGGGGAAGGTTACCCATCACTTTTTTCTCGCCTTTCTGGAAAGGATGTAAGCAGCTTCTCTTCCACACCTCTCAGATTCGCTTAGGGTGATGGATCTCACTTGTTTGACCTCCGACCCTCACATGCCTTGAATTCTGGTCCCCCCTCCCGTTGCCGCTGGCTCCCTGGCCTCCAGCCGCCCTTTTCATTCTACTCCCTGCCCCCACCCCCACCTCCATGCTCAGTGGCCAGAGCTGCTGGACGGGGTGGTGACTCCTGCCAGATCCTCTGGGGCGCGGCCCTTCCACACACAGCGCTGCCTACTGCCAGCCTTGCTGTCACCTATAGCCCAGAGAAGACTGGCTGAGAGTGGAGACGGCAGCTGCCTTGAAAGCAAAATTAGGACCCATGGTGACAGTCTAATCTGGGTGCAAATCACAGCTCTGCCCATTTTCTGGTTTCTCTGAGCTCCTGTCACCTCATCCTTGATTGATGCTAAGAATAACAACGCTTATCTAATGGTTGAGAGGGTCCAACCCGAGAGTGGACATGGAGCCACTGGTGGGTGAGAATTTATTGCTGGTTATATTGGGTTGGCAAAAAGTCAGACATGACTTAACTACTAAACAACAACAATATTGGGTTGGCCAAAAAGTTTGTTTGGGTTTTTCCATAGTATCTTACAGGAAAACCCAACGGACTTTTTGGCCAACCCAGTAGGTGAGCCTTGAGGATGGAGCCATGTCTTCAAGTTGTGAAGTCTTATTACAGGGTATACACTGGCATCCTCGCCTCTAACTCCATTTAGTGTCTTTTCCAAAACAGACACGTACTCAGGTCCTGCTTGACTTTGGTGATGTTTTAGTCAAGGCCCAGGGTTTTATTCTGCTTGAAGTTTAAAGGATCTTCTGGCCAGCTAAGGGAGAAGGAGCTGTGTTTACGGATCTCCGTGTCAGGGATTTACCTGCGTGCACTTATTTAATCCTCTCTCAACAATCCACGTGAGCTAGACGTTATTCTTCTTGTTCAATAGCCTAGCAAACTGAGGCTCAGAGAGATTAAGGAAATTACAGGGGCTCATGCAACAAATGAACGTCAGAATGATATTTGAATTCCAAGTCATCTGACTCCAGAATATGTGCTCTGGGGAGCACTAATGGGCCAGGTAGTACCTCACTGTAATTATAACCTGCTGAGAAATGTAAGTATAGCCACTTGAAAGTCTAATTGTAACCCACTTGAAAATTTTAAACACTGAGATATAGTTCCCATACTGTAAAATCCACCATTTTAAAGTACAAGTTCAGTGGTCCTTAGTTTATTCACAGAGTTGTGCCACCATCACCGTGATCTAATTCCAGAATATTTTCAGCACCTCTAAAAGAAACTCCATACTCATTAGAAGTCACTTCCCACTCCTTCCTTTCCCAGCCTGTGGAAACCATGAATCTACCTTCTGTCTCTATGGATTCTGGACATTTTATATAAATGGAATCTTATATTGGGTTGGCCAGAAAGTTTGTTTGGGTTTTCCTGTCCCATCTTATGGAAAAACGTGAAGGAACCTTTTGGCCAACCCAGGCTTCTGTGACTGGTTTCTTTCCCTCAGAATGTTTTTAGGGTTTGTCCATGTTGAAGCCTGTATCAGTGCTGCATTCCTTTTTATTGCTGTGTAACCCACTTAAAATAAAAAGTAAGGCGATTTTGCTTAGAGAAGAAGTGGGGTTACAACTGCAGATGTAGCACAAAGCGGTGCTCCTTTTTTTACTGTGGGCAGGTGTGAAGGAATAGAGTGTGGAGGCAGAGGCGGGTCGGGGCTTGGCTGGGTTCCCACATCTGACAATTGCAGGGATGCCCAGCTTCTCTGCTCCAGGCACTCACGCTGCCCTTAGCTTGTGTCTTTGGCCAAACTTACTGAGATGCACCCTGAAGAAGCCATGGGCGTGCCATGGACCCCTGCCTGGGAGAGGTGGGCTAGAGGTTTCTGGAGCTATCTTTGCCACAATCTGCCTGATGTTGCACGGAGAAGGCAATGGCACCCCACTCCAGTACTCTTGCCTGGAAAATCCCATGGACGGAGGAGCCTGGTGGGCTGCAGTCCATGGGGTCGCAAAGAGTCAGACACGACTGAGCGACTTCACTTTCACTTTTCACTTTCATGCATTGGAGAAGGAAATGGCAACCCACTCCAGGGTTCTTGCCTAGAGAATCCCAGGGACGGTGGAGCCTGGTGGGCTGCCATCTATGGGGTTTCACAGAGTCGGACACCACTGAAGTGACTTAGCAGCAGCAGCCTGATGTTGATGTTGTGGAGACATTTTAGCCCCTGCCGTACTCTGCTGGATTCCTTTTAACTCCAGGAGGACCCCAGTGTCAAGCGCTGATGATGGCACTGCTGATTTACTTTTTAAAAATAACTTTATTTACTTAGGCTGTGCTGGGTCTTCACTGCTGTGTGAGCTTTTCTCTAGTTGCAGGGGTCAGGGCTATTTTCCAGCCGCAGTGCACAGGCTTCTCACTGCCGTGGCTTCTCCTCACAGATCACGGGCTATAGGCTCGTGGGCTTCGATAGTTGCAAATAGTTGCAACACATGAGCTCAGTCGTTGTGGCATGTGGCCCTAGAGTTCCTGGGCTTCAGTAGTTGAGGCCCATGGGCTTAGTTGCCCTGAGGCATGTGGGATCTTCCCGGACCAGGGATCCAACCCGTGTTTCCTGCATTGGCAGGCAGCTGCTTTACCACTAACCACCAGGGAAGCCCCTGCTGGAGATTCCCTGGGAGTGTGCTTTTAATTTACTAGATATAACACTTTATTTTTTCTGATTATGTAGGTAAGGTATATTAATTACAGAAAATTTTAGGAAATGCAGAAAATATACACACAGAAAAAAATCACCCATAATTCCCCAACCAATAATGACCAGTGTTTTGAATGTGTGTCTTCCTAGTCTCTCTGTCTCTCTCTCTCTCTCTACACACACACACACACACACACACACACACACACACACACACACACAGAGTTTATAAAATTGGTATTACACTAAACATATTGTTTTGTTCACTCCTCCTTTCACTTAATAATACATCATAAACATTTTCCTTGTGTACTAAATATTCAATGTTTTTCCAAACTATGATTTTTTTCAATGGTTGCAGTGTATTTTTTAAAATATTGATGTTTACTTTACTTAAACAGTCCCCAATTTTGGACATGTTGGTTGTTTTCAGTTTATCAATATTGTTTATAAATAAAATGGCTTCTTTTTGTGCATTTTTTGTGCATCTGTTAATGCATAGTGTTGCTTCTGGTACAAAAGATATAAATACTCTGAAGGTATTTGGTACATATAATCATATACATATATGGTACATATAATAAACTGGCCTTCCAGAAAGGCTGTTTAATTCCACAACCATGTTATTTTTTACTTTGAGTTTTACTGTTCATGTAACTCTGCCAAATATCCCTCCATTCTCCTCCTCCTCCTTCCTCCTCTCTCTTCTTTGCACCCCCTACCCCCCCACATATCTGCTTAGTCCACTAATTGCTCATATTGTTTTCTCCTTGATCTTTGCCTGTATTTTAATTGAAGCATGCCTTTTTGCACACAGTGTGATTTTTATGTTAACATTTCTCTTGACATAGTCGGAGTTCCCATTTTTAAACTTTATGACCACTTGGCGTCATTTTGCCCCATCATGGTTTCCTTTCGGTGTTCCCCATCTTCCTTTATGGATCTAGGTTGTTTCTTGTTTTTTCCTAATCAAAAAATTAGTATTTACCAAGCTGAATGTTCAGTGTGCTGTTTTGTTCTGCTCTCATGTTCCATTTTGGAAATTCAGTTCCTGGTCGTGTGATTACTAGGTCCACAGCAGGAGCTGTTCTAATAACATTCCTGCCGCTGAGGGGCCCTCGGAGAACGGGCACCTGGGAGGCCCAGGTGGGAGAACCCAGAAACAGAAAGGGTGCTTGTTTTGGCCTTCCCCCTTCCTTTCCTTACGAGGGTCTGTTCTTTCCTCAGGCTCACGTCGGAGGAACTCAACACCTCACTGCTACCAGGGATATAAGAGGTGCTGTGGGCTGGGACTTTCTGAGTTCCGTGCAGGGAAGTTATGTCGGTGTTCATTCTGTGTCCACGTGTGAATGGTGAATGTGACAGGTGGTCTTTTGTGACTGGCCTCTTTCACTAAGCGTGGGGAAGGCCTTCTGGGACTGTGTTAATGTGCTTTGCGGGTTCTGTGTGGGCCTCGCCACATGTCCTTTCACCCTGCTTCCAGTACTTTCTGAGCCCCGACCACACACAGTCGTAGCACCCTGTGTTTATAAATGGTGCGAATTCCAGTCCTGACTCTGTCGCTTAAGTGCCTGTGAGCAGCTTAAGCTCATCAAACTTCAGCTTCCTCGGCTGTGACACAGACCGATGATCCCCGTTCCTGCCGTGAGAGGGAGGAGGCGGTGTGTGCACGGCATTCGTTCACTCCTCGTGAAACCAAGGCCCGCTCTGAGGCTCTATCAGCTCTGGGGCATCTGTCCACCTTACGGAGAAAGGAACTGGTGTTCCTGCCTTACAGCTTTGGAGGGGGCCGGTGAGGAGATCCCTGAGACCAACATTATTATGCAGGAGGAAGGCTGGGGGCCCAGGAGAAAGGCATCAGGGTGACAGAGGTGGGAAGTCACAGAGAGTTAAGAGCCGCACCCTCAAATGGGAAGCTGTGTGGGAGAAGGAAGACGCAGAAGCCTGTTTTATGGGAGGGCTGCATTCTTTTTTTTTACATATATCCCCTCTTTTTTGGATTTCCTTCTCATTTAGGTCACTACAGAGCATTGAGTAGAGTTCTCTGTGCTATGCAGTTCTCATTAGTTGTCAGTTTTATATATAGGGTCAATAGTGTATATGTGTCAATCCCAACCTCCCAGTTCATCTTCCCCCCTCACCTTGGTATCCATATGTGTCTTTTCTATGTCTGTGTCTCTACTTCTGCTTTGCAAATAAGGTCATCTATACCATTTTTCTAGATTCCATGTATATACATTAATATATGGTATTTGTTTTTCTCTTTCTGACTTACTTTACTCTGTATGATAGTCTCCAGTTCCATCCACATCTCTGCAAGTGGCACAATTTCTTTTTATGGCTGAGTAATATTCCACTGTGTATATGTATCACATCTGCTTTATCCATTCCTCTGTGGATGGACATTTAAGTTGCTTCCATGTCCTGGCTATTGTAAATAGTGCTGTAGTGAACACTGGATACATGTATCTTTTTGAATGATAGTTTTCTCTGGATATATGCCTAGGAGTGGGATTGCTGGGTCATATGATAGATCTAGTTGTAGTTTTTTAAGGAACCGCCATACTGTTCTCCATAGTGGCTGTATCAATTTATATCCCCACCAAGAGTGTAAGAGGGTTCCCTTTGCTCCATATCTGGAGGATTGCGTTCTTAAAAACCTCACAGAATTCAGGTCTCTCGTCATTCAGACCATGTTTTTCCCATAAAATTAATGTACAGAGTGTTCACAGGTGCTCAGTGCATAATTTTGCTTGGACGTGGCTTTTCACAATGCCCTGTTTATCACCAGTGCTGCACGGAGGGCTTGCTCATAAACAGCCCACATGGTATCTCAGGATGGGTGTTTGGCTTCCTCACCAGCTGTTGGTGGTGGTTGTTATCATCATCATCTCAGTGTGCTTTCAATCCAGCACCACTGTTTGACAGACCATCTAGATCAGAGATCAGCAAACTTTTTTTTTGTAAATGGCCAGTTGCAGGCTGTAGGTCTTTGCTGCAACTAATCAGCTCTGCCTTTTGAGCACAAAAGCTGCCATAGATGATACATAAATGAATGGGCAGTAAAACCTTAGTTATGGACACTGTAATTTGAATTGCATATAATTTTCACATCATAAAATAGTATCCTTTTGATATTTGTTCAGCCATTTGAAAATGTGACAAGACCAGGCAGGTTTGGCCCACTGGCCAGAGCTTGCTGACCCCTGGTCTAGATGACTATAATATGTGAAAATTGTCTTCAACTGAGTGAATGTTAAAAAAATAAAAAGAGTAGATGTTAAAGTAGCCCTGTAGTCAACAAAATCACTCATAGACATTCCAGTGCTCATAACAGCATAGCTAAGTTCACAGATTCTATCAAACGATTGTGGGTATTTATGAGCCTGGGTGATATCAATGTAGCCAAGTTATTCTTATGAATTTTAAAATGTAAATCTTATTGTTTTGAAATTTAGGAATGCAACCAGTTTCTTAATAGTTACATCACTCCATCTCATGAGTCGAATTGCATCCCGTAACATTGTTCATGGTTGTGTACCATGCTGGGGTCTTGCAACCTCTGCCTGCCTCTGGACAGTCTGATGGCCTATGGTAAGGGGTTTGGAACTTGCTTCTGGCTGGAATGGTTGCTGCAGAAGCCAGGAGAAGGCACGATGGAGCACCAAGGGGTATGTCTGGTATATGGTAAATGTGGGATAAACTTTGTTCCTTCTCTTCCCTTTCTTTTCCTCCCCACCCAAATGTTCTATATATTTGGTCAGCTCCAAAACATGCTGAGCCTCTTTGAAATTGTTACTTTGGTTCTTTCCACATGCAGTAAAGTCACTAACCTTTTTAAATGGAAACAAAAACAAAGGCTGTTAGAAAGCAGTTTCCCCTCCCAGGTCACCAGCTTTCCCTTGCTGGAGAGTAAGCAGTGCTGTGCTGAGACTTTGGCTGGGGCCAGAAGAGAGGCCCCAGGTTTGAGGCAGGCGCCTCCAGCTGGGTGCAGACTCGGCTCTCCAGCCAGGAGGTGGGGGGCGCCTGGCCTGCTGGCTGCTCTGAGGTCCCAGCTCCTGGATGTATCTTGGTTTCAGAGATTCCAACAGTAGGAAAGCCAGGATCCTCTCCAGATGGGAGACCACCAGCCCCGAAGGTGACTGTGATGCTGTAGTTCTTGGCTCGCGAGTGTACTTTTGCTGTGTGTGTTGGATGGAAGGCCCGTCTTGAGTAGACGTGTGTTTGTGTTGTTCAGAGGGCTGGTGTGCATAACCACGTGTGCTTTCTGGCCTGGGGTCTGGCAGGATGTGAAGAGAGGCAGCCACTACCTTTTGGCTGGTGAGATTTTGCATTGTTATATTGGCAGGGGGCTGGCATTCTTGCTGTACTTTTGGAATTGTTTGGTGTGTAGACAGGTGGTCTTGGAGCCAGGGGCATGGGCATTCAGTCCTGACTTTGCCACTGCTTTGCCATTTAATCTTCAGTAACCCGTTCTACTCTGTCTCTGGGGTCACTCATTCCTCACTCCTAGATGAATGATGATAGCCATTTCTGAGGACTTATTTCTCCGTTGAGACGCGTGGGGACCCTGGGCCTTCACTCCCACCCAGCAGCAGTAACTAGGCCGTGCATTCCCTCCTGCTTCCTGCCCCCGCCCCAGGGTGCCGGTGAGGCCACGTGAGGCACTGTGATGAGGCCCTCCTACCCCTCCCAGTCAGGAAAGTATCAGTGGACACGTGCTTGGGAGCTAGAACCTCCTACCCTGCTCAGTGTAATGACGAGTCCCCTGCCCACTCAGCTAGCTGTCCGTGAAGGCCAAGTGGGGAGCCTGAACTTCTGTCCCCACCTGACTGTAATGTGATAGGATTTCCCTTCCTCTGCTGAAGCAGTGTCAGAGTAAGCCAGCTAAAATGGAATGTTTAAGTAATTTCTAGAGCCTCATAAGGGAATACCTAAAATGTCCAGGTTTCAATTAAAAACCACTTGTCACACCAAGATACATGGGGATCTCAAACTTAATGAGAAGAGACAATCAACTGATGCCAACGCTGAAATGACAGAGATGTGGCAGTTTTCTGACAAAGATGTTAAAGCAGTCATCATGAAACTGCTTCAGTGAGCAGTTATGAATGTGCTTAAATGTGAAAAAAATAGAAAGTCTAGGCAAAGAAACAAAAGGCATGAAGAAAAATCAAATGAAAATTTTAGAACTGAAAAAGACAATAACTGAAAAAAAATCTCACTGGATGGGCTAAACAGCAAAATGGAGATGAATCAGTGAATTTGAAGATGTAACCATAAAAATTCCCCAATCTGATCAACTGAGAGAAAAATAAACGAGTGGAAGAAAAGAAAAACAGATTCTCAGGGACCTGTAGGACTAACAAAAGAGCTAACATTTTATGTCTTTGAAATCCCAGTAGAGAGCAAAGAGGATGGGAATGAAAAAGTCCTTGATGAACTTATCACTGAAAACTTCTTGAGGTTAGGAAAGTTTCTAGATTCAAGGAGATTAGTAAATTCCAAACGGGATAAACCCAAAGAAATCCATACCAAAATATGTCATCAAATTTCTGAAAATAATTTTGAAAAGAAAGAAAGTAGGAGGAATCAGGGGGCTTCCCTGGTGGTCCAGTGGTTAAGAATCTGCCTTGCAATGCAAGGGACACTGGTTCAATCCCTGGTCTGGGAAGATTCCACACGCCATGGGGCAACTAGGCCCGTGCACCACAACTTACTGAGTCCATGTGCTGCAACTCCTGAAGCCCAAGCACCTAGAGCCTGTGCTCCAAAACAAGAGAAGTCACCGGAATGAGAAGCCCGTGCGCCGCAACAAAGAGTAGCCCCCACTTGTTGTAACTAGAGAAAGCCTGCATGCAGCAACAAAGACCCACCACAGTCAGAAACAAATTAAATAAATAAGTAAATCTAAAAAAAAAAAAAAAAAGGTAGTAGAAGGAATCAGTCTTCTGGGTTTCAAGACTTATAGCTAAAATAATCGAGACGGTGTGGTGTTGGCGAAGGACAGAATAGAGCACCCAGAAGTGTGCCCATCTGATTTTTGGTAAAGATGTGTAGCGGAAAATGGAAGAAACACTAACTGGTCTGGATGATGATTTGAAGAGGCTGGTAGAAGATGGAGAGCAGAGGGGAAAGTTTATCTGAGAGATAATACAAATGCAGAATTGAGAGCTGGCGAGAGATGGGGCCTAAGGGTCACTGGAGGGGGAATCACAGAAGCCCAGGCAGGCTTTGAGCTCTATTCATTGGAAGAATAGTGATACCAGGATTTCCCCTGGTGGTGGTCTGGTGGTCAAGAATCTGACTTGCAAGGCTGGAGATGTGGGTTCCCTCCTTGGTTAGGGAACTAGGATACCACCTGCTGTGGAGCAGCTGAACCTGTGCGTCTCAACTAGAGAATCTGTGCACTGCAACGAAAGATCCCACGTTACTCTGAAGATCCTGTGTGCCACAACTAAGACCCGATGCAGCCAAATATAAAAATTAATACTAAAAAAAAAGAGAATAGTTATACCACCACCAAAGCAGGAAAGGGTGACAGAAAGAGGGCTTGGTGTGGAAGCGGTGACCAGGTCCTTTTATTGTTCATCTTGGGTGGGCCACCAGCAAGAGAAAACTAGAAATACAGGAAAACATCTGAATGAGAGGGTAGGTCTCATGTTGGGTTTTCGAGACCTCCGCAGGAGACAATTATCAAAGAGGTCAGAGTGTAAGAGTCTTTACCCAGTGTATACAGCTCATTAGTGGGGGATGGGTTACGATTGATATTTTTCTATGCTTGTTTGTGTCACAAGGAAAGTCGGTGAGACAGACAGAGGAGACAGGCAGAGAACAGACTTGCATGGCCTCTGATGATGAGGTTCAAGAAAAAGGGTACAGTAACAGTTTTATTCTTCCTAAACCCAGTTGCCTTTTACTGTACCCCTTGACCTCTGTGTGACCTTTGACTCCAATGACTTGCCTGTCATGGTTTCCTTGAAAATATTTCCTAATTCGCAAGATGGCCGTCTGGTTTGCATTATCATAATCTTTTAATCACAGCACCCGATTTCAGCTTTACCTAATACCAGCCTATCACAGAATTGTGTTGAGGAAATAAGACTAATTTGCTGGGTTTCTGTTTCCCTCCGTAAGGATATATGGAGCCTTTCAGCCTACATTGCACAGCAGTGATTGCTACAAATCATTGACTAGATTTCTATCGCTTAAAAAAATAATGACATAATTCAAATGTCAATGCAGAAGCCCCAAGAGCCAAGCAGGAAAAGGCAAATCCTTTCCTCTGATGTTCAGAAGCACCAAGGGCAGAGTGTGTGGCTGGCTGATTTATGGCGGTCGAGGCGCATGGAGCCAGGATGTGTCCTGGACGGGCAAGTGTGTCCCCACACACTGAGATGACGTTCTGGATTCAAGGTCAAAGCAGTGGTGGAGTGAACACGCAGAGCACAACCTCACGCGTACCAGCTCCCCTGGCCAGACCCAGGCTGCAACCTGTGTTTCGTCGGTCAATGTGAACACAAACGGTTCTCCAGGAAATGTGTGTCTGATGCAGTGGGTCAGGGGACGTGAGAGGCAACTTCGTGGAGTGCCGAGACAAGCCAGGGGGCCTTGGGTTTCATCACGCTTCTGCCCCTTCCTAGGGGCATATTGTTTCTGGTGACCTTGGGCACAGTGCTTCACTGCTCGCAGGCTCAGTTTCCTCCTCTGTAAAATGGGCATATCGATAGCACCTGCCTCGTAAAATAATGTTTGAAAAGTGTTCAGTGCAGCCTGTCACGTATTATACCCTCATTAAAAATTAAAAATCTCTAGTCTGAGCTCTGCGTCTAATTAGCTGTGATACTTTGTAACAGTCATCTGGTTTCACTGAGCATCAGTTTATTCACCTGTGAATCATGACTAAAAAATAATGGATTTGGAGAGTTGGGTTAGAATCTCCCAGTTTTTCTGTGCTTTGTGATTTGGTGATGAGATGTCGATCAGAAAGTCACAAAGGAAATGACTGATAGATTTAAAGGTTATGACAACACTGTTAATCGGTTATACCTCGAAACAAAAATAAAAAGTTTAAAAAAATAAGTAAAACAGTGCTTCCTCACAGCATTCAACTGTCATAAATGCCCTCCCCCAAGGTTTTGACTCTTAATACTGGAGAAAAGTCTAAACTGGGTTAAGAAATCACATAAATAAATATTGTGACAAAAAGTAAATAAAATAGGTAACTAACAAGTTGCCAAAGCTTTATTGACTACACCAAAGCCTTTGACTGTGTGGATCACAACAAACTGTGGAAAATTCTTAAAGAGATGGGAATACCAGACCACTTGACCTGCCTCCTGAGATATCTGTATGCAGATCAAGAAGCAACAGTTAGAACCAGACATGGAACAACAGACTGGTTCCAAATTGGGAAAGGAGTATGTCAACGCTATATATTGTCACCCTGCTTATTTAACTTATATGCAGAGTACATCATGAGAAATGCTGAGCTGGATGAAGCATAAGCTGGAATCAAGATTGCCGGGAGAAATATCAGTAACCTCAGATATGCAGGTGACACCACCCTTATGGCAGAAAGTGAAGAACTATAAAGCCTCTTGATGAAAGTGAAAGAGGAGAGTGAAAAAGTTGGCTCAAAGCTCAACATTCAGAAAACTAAGATCATGGCATCTGGTCCCATCACTTCATGGCAAATAGATGGGGAAACAGTGGCTGACTTTATTTTCTTGGGCTCCAAAATCACTGCAGATGGTAACTGTCGCCATGAAATTAAAACACGCTTGCTCCTTGAAAGAAAAGCTATGACCAATCTAGACAGCATATTAAAAAGCAGAGACATTACTTTGCCAACAAAAGTCCATCTTGTCAAAGCTATTTTTCCAGTAGTTATGTATGGATGTGAGAGTTGGACTATAAAGAAAGCTGACTGCTGAAAAATTCATACTTTTGAAGTATGGTGTTGGAGAAGACTCTTGAGAGTCCCTTGGACTGCAAGGAGGTCCAATCAGTCCATCCTAAAGGAAATCAGTCCTGAATATTCATTGGAAGGACTGATGCTGAAGCTGAAACTCCAATACTTTGGCCACCTGATGTGAAGAACTGACTCATTGGAAAAGCCCCTGATGCTGGGAAAGATTGAAGGAGGGAGAAGGGGACGACAGAGGATGAGATGGCTAGGTGGCATCACTGACTCGATGGACATGAGTCTGAGTAAGCTCCAGGAGTTGATGATGGACAGGGAAGCTTGGCGTGCTGCAGTCCTTGGAGTCACAAAGAGTTGGACATGACTGAGCGACTGAACTGAACTAACAAGGATTTACTGTATGGCAGAAAAAAAAAAAAGAAAACTTATTTCCTTGAAAGTTATAAGCAAAATTAAAAGACAAAAATCAAACTGAAAGAACTTGAGAAAATAAGTGTCAGTGTCCTTAATATAGAAAGTGCTTCTTAAAACTCAACTGAAAGCATTATGAACTCAACAGAAAAACTAGCAAAATGCACAGAAGAGATAGTGCACATGGATAATAAAAATGAAAATCTGTTCCAACTTTACTTATAATCAAAGGAAATACAGTTAAAATGACTTTTTTTGTGTGCCTATTGTGACTAACACATTGATGCCCATCCTGTACCAGGAAAAGTCATTTACCCAAAAGTTTGCTCCTGGGAATGTGGACAGACCACCTTCCCACAGGCTCTGTGGTTAGGTGTGGCCATATGACTAATGAACTAGGAGAGTGGCAGTGACTTAAGTTACCTCTGTGAAGCTGTCAGCTCAGTTTCACATGCTTTCCCCTTTCCCTTGTTTGTTCACTGAATGGAAAGTGGAAAAAAAAAAAAAAAAAACAGTGGAGGATTCTGAGGCCCTAGACAATGTGACATCCTTAGGTGAAAGGAGACTGGCTCCCTGGATGCCTGCATGCCTGTGTGGAGCAGAATGCCCCTGCCAACCCACATCAGATAATGAATTGAGCAAAAACTTTTTGTGTGTTAAGCCTTTGAAACTCTGGGATGCCTTGTTGTAGCTACTTGCTTACTCTAACTATGCATCAAATTGGAAACTATTATAATGCTAACATTCTTGGCAAGTGTGTTGATTTCACCCATTTCAGTGGAATTTTAGGTGGACAGACTGAAGAAGGAAATGGCACTCCAGTACTCTTGCCTGGAAAATCCCGTGGACAGAGGAGCCTGTGTAGTCTACAATCCATGGGGTTGCAAACAGCCAGACACGACTGAGTGACTAAACTTTCACTTTCACTCTTTTTTAAAACAATTCATATGTAAGAAGGATTTTAAATAGTTATACCTTTTGGCTTAGTGATTCTGGTTTTAGGAATCTACTATAAGGAATGAAGCAGAGAAACAGGTAAAGAATTTCCTATAAGGATATTTGTCACAGATTCTAACAATAAAAGAATTCCTTAGGTATGTTATCTGGCTTCCGTGGGGTGAACTATTAGACAGCAATTAAAATATTTTAATATTCTATACTAAAACATAGAATACATACTTATATATGTTGTCTATATATTACTTATTAATATATACTTATGCATAATCTTTATATTACATATTAATATTTACTTATGTATATTATCTATATGTTCTATATATAATCACTTAAATAGTTTTGCATTTTATTTTTCACTTTAAATCATAAGCATTTTATTAGTAACATTCATATTTTAATCACTGTATAGTAGTTAACCCCATGGAAGTCAGATAACATATCTAAGAAATTCCTTTATTGTTGGAATCTGTGATGAATATCTTTGTAGGAAATTCTTTACCCATTTCTCTGCTTAGTTCCTTATAGTAGATTCCTAAAGCCAGAATCACTAAGCCAAAAGGTATAACTATTTAAGATCCTTCTTACTTAGGGGTTGTTTTCAAAAAGAGCGTATCCACCTTCCCTGGGGACTCAGACAGTAAAGAATCTGCCTGCAATACAGGACACCTGGATTCAATCCCTGGGTCAGAAAAACCCCCTGGAGAAGGGAATGGCTCCCCACTCCAGTGTTCTTGTTTGAATTCCATGGACGGAGGAGCCTGACAGGCTACAGTCTATGGGGTCACAAAGAGTCGTCCACGACTGAGTGACTGACACTTTCACTTCATATAAAATTATTAAGCATAAAAATAAACACCATCAGGAAAAGCACCAGAAACATTGAGTGGTTAACCTGGATTGTGAGATTATGAGTAATTATCGCTTTCCTCTTTATGTTTCCCTGTTGTTTTCAATTTTTCTTCAATAAACATGTGCAATTTTATAAACATCTTTTTTCTAAGTGTTGCACACAGCCGTTAAGTCTCACCTAGACCCACCTCATGGATAAAAATGACACTTACTGTCTGTGAGTTTGTTCTGTTAGTATTAGCACACTGGGCACACCCACCTTCCCTGATGTGTGTGTGTATATGTGTGTGTGTATGCATACACAGATGTACACAGGTGATTGCCAGAGGGCCAAGGGCCGTTTGTAGATGTCAGGACCTGGACCTTATAGCAAAAGGAAGAGAAGGTGGACCAGAAGGGTAGCTCCGCCTGAGCCAGAGTTGCCCTTCGTCCCATGGCCACCTGCCTTCGATCAAAAGTGGCTGGAAAATATATTGCTTTTTGCATTGAGATGGCTCATCATCTTGGAGAAGGCTTGGGCAGCACGTCAGAAAATCTGTGGTTCTTGTGCAGAGCTCAGGCTGTGGAAGTCTGACCTTGTTTCCTTCGATGTCTACAACCCAGGGATTACAAATCATTCTTGGCGGAGGATGCTGGGGAGGGGTTGAGTCTGAGCAGGGAGGAAAAATGGAGTCTGACTGTAGGTATCTTTGATTCCTAGTGAGGGTGGCCTGCATCCCTTCACAGTTCACTGTGATGTGTGTCTGAAGAGAGCAGAGAATGTCATTGATGGTGTTAATTTCAGAAACAGTTATAGTTATTACAAAGCAGTAGAGTCTCTATTCAGACTGGGCATCAGTACATTTGAAATGTATTACAATCATGCCTGAAGAGAAGGCCTTCCAAGTGAGACTGAATGTAAGTTCTTCCTGTCATCACAGAACACCTACTATGCCCCGAAGTGCTGTTCTAGGAACCAAGAATATAAAAAATAAGTCCTTGAGAAAAGTCTTTACTCTTCTGTAGTGTCCTGTTATGGGGAGGAAAGGAAAGCAGGAATCATAATGATACACTGTGACAATTGCTGGGTTCAGTTCAGTTCAGTCGCTCAGTTGTGTCTGACTCTTTGCTGGATTAGAGTTCTGAATGTGAGACCTACACAGAAGTAGAGAAATTCAACCAGGCTTATCAAGTGCTGTAAATCAAATGACTAAGTAAGTAATATTTGGATAAGAGAAAGCATTCTTACTCCAAATACATTCTCCCTTTTATCTGCAGTATCATGTCATCTGAAATTGAAAAAGCACCTCTGTACAGAAGCAGGAACAAATGGCTCATTTATTGAAAATATCTTGCCTGCCTGATATTTCTACCCTGGACTGTTTTCCTGGGTTACCTGGGAAACATTTTTTAGGAGTGAAAACAAATATACACCACATTAATGTCGATGACCGTGAAATGATGTAGTTTGCCTTGAAATCCTTGACTAATCCATGCTGATTACCTAGTTTCTCCAGGGAAGAAAGGAGAACTAAGGTGATTTCTTTAATGAGTTAGCAAAACCTGCTGTAATGTGTTTGCTTAAAAGTATCCAGAGAGTTTTAAGATCTTCTCAACATTTTTTCTTAATTTCAATTCTCTGGGTTCTCAGGATGCTCTGGACAAGCCAGCCGATTTGCAGAATGGAGGTTTAATGGGAAGAAATGAGTTCTGTGGCTGAGTTTGAATATGGGATGTGGAAGAAGGATGGGCTTTGCAAGGGATAGGAGGAAAGACCAAAGATAGAGAGCAGAGGGAATATCAGGGGACCATCTCTCTGGCTGGCCTCAGCCCAGTAGGGTGATACTGGAAATGTGACCAGGCCTGGGGCCCCAAGGCCTGTTTTCCTCAATACCCTGGGCTTCCCTGGTGGCTCAGATGGTAAAGAATCCGCCTGCTATGTGGGAGACCTGGGTTCGATCCCTGGGTTGGGAAGATCCCCTGGAGGAGGGCATGGCAACCCACTCCAGTATTCTTGCCTGGAGAATCCCCATGGATAGAGAAGCCTGGTGGGCTACAGTCCATGGGGTCACAGAGAGTCAGACACGCTCTGAGCACTGCAGTGCAGAGCAGAGCAGACCACAGCACTGCTGCCTGGGGCAGGATTTCCTGAAAGGGCTGTGGCGGATGATGATGGCCAGCAGAGGGCTTGGGAGGGTTGGACCTGCTGTGGAGGCGGCACGCATCTGCAGTGGCCTGGTGCCTTCATTCTGTCTCAAGAGCAGCCTGTAGCAATTCATTCAGCACCTAGCAATTCAGTAAAAGTCTGTTGGAGACACACACCATTCATCCTTCATTCATTCATCAAGCTTTTATTGCATAGCCACTGTGTACCAGGCAAAGATGAGTAAAGATGTAAAGATGAATAAACTTATCCCTGGCCTTGAGAAGCTCCCCATCCAGTGAAGGAGAAGCATAAACAGAGCATAGAGCAAGCATGCCTAACACCTCTGTTAAAAGAGATGATAATCCATTCTCTTGTAAGCTTCTAGCTTACAAGCTTTTAGCTTCTGTCCTATACCTCCTATTGTTGGCTGGCAAATTTGCCCACCTTGTTGTTAGTGGTGACTCTTCAAAGGATATTCCTCTCTCAAAAGAATAATGTAAGTGCTAACAATAAAGTCCACTGTGATATTTACTTTTTTGGACTGTTGGCGTTCCTTTTGCCTGTACCAGCCATTGGGTACTCAGTCTCGGGTACTGTCATTGTGAAAAAAATATTTATATATGTATTTGTGTATTGGGGTTTCCCTTGTGGCTCAGCTGGTAAAGAATCCACCTGCAATGCAGGAGACTTGGGTTCAATCCCTGGGTTGGGAAGATCCCCCGGAGAAGGGAAAGGCTGCCCACTCCAGTATTCTGGCCTAGAGAATTCCATGGACTACAGTCCATGGGGTTACAAAGAGTTCGACACAACTGAGCGACTTTCACTTTTGTATGTTTATTTGGCTGCCTCAATAAAAGTTGAAGCTCCTCAAAGGCAGGGATCCCCCCACCCCTTGTCATATGTACTATCTCGCATGAAGCTTCCTAACCCAAGAGGTATTGAAAGCTCATTAGCTGGTAACCTATATGCCCCGCATACAAATACTCAAGGATGATCTCAGGATGACTGGTCCCAGCCCTACAGAAGACATGGGACCACTCTGCTGTGTTGCGACTTGAGGAATCCAACGTATCCATTGAGACTTAGAATGTTCCTTGACTCTAGACTATACCAGGGAAAAGATAGCAGCAGATGCAACCTCTGTTTTGCTCCTTTAAGCTGGCACTGTTCATGTGTGGATAGCAAGCAGCATCAAATGATGGTTAAGTGCATAAACTCTGGGCTCAGGCTGCCTAGGTTGTATTGTGATGCTACCTGCTGGCTGGGTGACTTTGGGAGAGTTATTTAATTTCTTGGTACCTCCATTTCTCAATGATACTTCTTTCATGGGGTTGTTGTGAGGATAAAATGACTGAATATAAAATGTTCAGAATACCATATGACACATGGGACCCACTCAGTAGGTGTTTGTTAGATTTCCCAGCTACAGTATTATTATCTGAAATAACAGGTTATTACATTGCTCATCTTGGCTCACTTTTCTCTAAGTGATGTTCATGGCACAATCAAGTCATGTCTTGAAATGTTTCATCTCCTAGCAAAATAGGTGAGATACACCAAGTCTCCTTGGGGTAGCATCTATCCCTCAATTCATTCATTTATTGAGTATCCAGCTATGATTCTCAGCTAGGTGGGAGGCAGTGAGTCTAATAAAATGAAAAGAGGAGAAGCCCTGTGGTTGGTGGTCTGTCTTCAAGTCCAAGTCCTACCATTGCATGGTCTCAGTTTTGCCATGAGAATTAAATCACATGCTTATCTCGTGTATCTAATGTGTAGGAAAAGTTGATTCCTGACATTGAATGTTCTTCCGCTTTTCTGATCCTTTAAGACAGAGGTGGGTTGGATGCCCTGATGTTGGGAGCTGACACCTGGTACTCTGGTCTGCAGACAGCCTGGCCTCAGGTAGGGGCGCTGTACACAGCGGGCCGGAGCTCTAAGAGAGGACAGTTCTGTGAGGAGACACGGGCGGGGCAGGAGAAGGTGATGCTGGCGTTATTGGTGAAGACACGACAGGGCAGGATGGAGGCTCAGGCGGCTCCGGCCTATCAGGACCCTCGGGGGGCAGCTTTCACAGAGGAATAGGTAGGTTCTGAGACTTGTCCTCACTACATGATCCGCCTGGGTGCTGACTTGGGGTCTAAATGGCCCCTCTCTCTGAAACCTCTGGTTCTCATTCTTGCATTGGTGAGTCACTTCCTCTGCCCAGGGACTAGGGCCTTTGTTTGTCTGGGTGGTGGCTTTCCCTTGTGGGAATTCCCTTGTGGGAGGACGTGAGGGGGACTGGCCTGTCTGTGGTTGGGATGTGGCCACAAGTTGGTCTCACTGAACCCAAACCTGAGAGGCTGAGCAGATGCTTCTTTCTGGGGTACACTGAAATCAGAGAGGGGGTCTTCCAGGGGTTCTGCAGGCCAGGAGGAGAAGGGGCAGGAAGGATGCTCAGAGGTGGACTGTAAGAAAGGGCAGCAGAGCTGTGCCAGTGCCTAGGGCACGGTGACCCCTGGGTCAGGGAGCCATCTCCTGTTCTGAGTCACGTCTCTCCTGGCCTCTTTCCATCCTCCGGTCCCCAGCCTTCACGCCTCCTGCCACATCCTCCCCACCCTCAAGGCGTTGGGGCCTGTGACTTTGGCCTGAGCCATGTCAGGTGCCTGGTCCAACCTTCCTGCAAGCTCTCTGTGGAAAGGAGAGCCAGCGGGGCTTCCCGCCACCCGGGAGCATATGTTTCAACAGAAACTAGATTGATTATTTTTTGTTCACTGTCAAGAAAGGTTATAAATCAACAGGAGCAAACCCCCAAAGGCGACTCACTGCACAGATAGCGTGTTTACTCAGTCCTGGAACTGTGGCCAAATGGGTTTTTGGGAAACTTCACTTTCATCAGGTCCCTCCCCGCTCCAGAACCTACAAGGACTCTTTCTCATCCATCTCATCAGAATTCTCCTGGCATTTCCCAGGGCTTGGGTAACACGTCTTGGCTCCATCTTCACGATTTTATTCTCCCCATCACAGCGAGAATCCCACAGTGCCTTCTGATCCACCAGAGCCAGGGTTTCTAAACTTTTCTGACCAGGAGCCTCAGTGAGATATCCTCACTTAGCCTCACTGTGTGTGAAAAACACTGCTATTTTCTCTTTCATTCTTTTCTATTTCATTTAAAAAGGTGCAGGTCATGACTCACGCAGTTGATTTCATGACAGACTAATGGGTCATGACCCACAGTTTGAGAAGCAGAACTGATTTCACACACACTAATCATGGTAGCATGTCCAAGCTTGTACTGTTCGCCGCAGGACAGGCCACAGGCCAGTCAATGGAGAGACAAGTTTTGGGGCAAGGAATAGTGACTTTATTTGAAAAGCCAGTTGGCTGCGAGGATGGTGGACTAATATCCCAAAGAACCATCTTGCCCAGGTTTGGATGCTAGTTTCTTATATAGAACAAAGAAGGGGAGGTGAAGAGGTAAAGCAGAAAGGGTTATTGCTGTTGTTTAGTCACTGAGTTGTGTCCGACTCTTTTGTGACCCCACAGACAATAACCCGCCAGGCTCCTCTGTCCGTGGGATTTCTCAAGCAAGGATATTGGAGTTGGTTGCCATTTCCTTCTCCAGGGGATCTTCCTGACACAGGGATCAAACCCGCATAACCTGCATTGCAGGCGGATTCTTTACCACCAACCCATTAGGGAAGCCTTCCAACAGGGTGATAAATTGTTGGAGTGATTTCCTGGTTGCAGCCAGACTCCAGAGGGCGTGTGTCAGTTTCTTCCTTCCTTCAGCTATTCACAGGTGGGCCTGGTCAGGAGGTTTCCTGGGAGCTAAACAAAGGTATTTTAGCTTAATGCTCAGGTGTGGGAGGCAGGGTTCCCTGAGATGGACCATTATGTACACTTTAAACTATAGGCAACATCCCTTGAGTGATGAACTTGTAGCAAAAGCAATAGAGTGCAAAAGTTAAGAGAGAAAGATCCAACATGGGGTCAGATTTGTTATTCTCTATTATAGTCATGGAAACCCAAGTGGACCCCAGGAGACGCTCACCTGGTGAGTGTGTTTTATCTCTCAGGAGATAAAAGTGACCAGTCACATCTGACAAAAAGTTGGTCAAAAAAACATTCGAGTAGTGGCCTCCTCAAATTTTTTTTTTGATTGCACCCCATCAGTAAAAAATGTTTCAGCATACAGCACTGATCTATGTTTGGTTATTTTTTTAACCTACCAGTGTATGATGTGACCACATAAAACATACACTCAAAATGGAAATTTTAAAAGGGTGGCATAAAGATGAAAGAAACTGTATTTTAAAATGACATGCTAATCGTGTTGGCTTCATTCTGTAATCAGCAAATATCCGAAGGCAAAATACACAGAAAGAACGCTGTTCATGGTTATCAGCAGCAGTTGTAAATCTATTTTCAAACCGTTTTGATGATTTAAGATGTTTTTCTGGTTGACTTCTTGTCAGATTTGGAAACCACTGCTTTGTATCATACCCTCTTTCCTCAATGTTGCCCTTCATTTCCTGACGAAACCAAAAAAGCTCCATTAACACCTCCTTTTGCTACTTCCGGAGACCAGAAACCTGGGGAGGGTCTACTTTTGACACCTCTTTCCCTGTCCACCTCAGCCAGCCATTTACTACCTTCTGGGGATTTTACTACTCAGTAGAGGATCAGCTCTTCTCATGTTCTCCTTCTGTTGCTACTTTCCTGCCTTGCTGCCTTCTCCTTCCTCCCAGTTCTTCACACACCTGACTGACTCCTACTCACCCCTCAAAACCCAGCATAAAGGTCTTCTTCAGAGGGACTGTCTCTGACCACTGTCCAGTATACTTTCTGAGGCACCTTGCACCTTCCTCCATGGCTCTCATCACAGTTTTATTTTTTTACTTATTTATGCTTCACTTTCTTTCAGCTGTGCAGCGCTCCAGCATCTAGATTGTATCGAGTTGGCCAGAAAGTTCGTTCAGGTTTTTTTTTTTCTGTTACATCTTATGGAAGAATGCGAATAAAATATTTGGCCAACCCAGTAATTTCCTTCAGGGCAGGGACCATGCCTGATGTGTGTGTGTGTGTGTGTGTGTGTGTGTGTGTGTGTGTGTGTGTGAGTGAGAGAGAGAGAGAGAGAGTGGGTGTTTAGCATCCACATCATGGACTCTCAATACATATTTAATACTCACAACAAACGTATTACAGATAGTACCCCCATTTTATAGGTGAGGAAGTTGAAAGTCTAAAAGGTTAATTGCCTAAGGTCACCTGGTTAATAAGTGGGAAAACTGGCCTTCGACCCAGGCCTTTCAGGTTGTAGTGTACACTCTTGCCAACCCCTCTGGATTGTTCTTTTGTAACCCGCACAGGCTCTAAGGGCTGATTTTCAGTCCTACCTTCCTGTTGATACTAGCCCCCTAGTGTTTCTCCTCCTGAACTAGCCCCATTTATGCTCAGGGTATCTGCATCACACTCTTCACCCTAAGTTATTCTGGACAACTCTGACCTTTTCTGACACAATTTCACGTCCCTAAAACTTATCCACGTTTTAGTTTGGAAAGCAAGACCCTACATTGCCTCATCTTCTCTTGAATTCCATAGCACCTTGGAAAGAACCTGAGCGCCCCAAATACTAAGTAAATAATTACTGATTAGTTGATCATTATCAAGAGCTTGGCAGAGATTTCATTTGACTTCCAAGTTAAATCCCGTCTTTGTGCATATCCGCTTCCCAGCCAAGAGTAAGAAGACCGTGCCTCGGATTCAGAGGGGTTTTAACTGTTCCAATTTGCACTTCTTGGCCTTCTTCCTGGTGGATCTCAGTGTAATTTTTGGCTGAGACCCAGGAATTTAAGGGTCTTCAATACCATGAGTAATTTCATGAGTTGCTGATGGCTAATTAGGGGTGATTACAGTCAAGAGGTTTGACTGTCTTAATAACCCCCAGAAATGGCTGGTGGTGACTTTAAACATCTTGATTATTTTCCCCCGCAAATGGAATTTTTTGATTCTTCTGACTGTCTTTTCTTAAGTCCTTATAATTTATCCCCTACCTCGCCTTTCTAGTGAAAAGGAAATGTGAAGTCCTGAGGAGAATTTGGAAACCAGTGATTTTGGAAAACTCTGGCTTTATTAGTGAGGACTCCTGGGCACACCTTGAAACCCTGCTTCATTTCTTTGTCTTTCCCTGGGAGGAGGTGTGTGAGGAGAGGAGTCTGGACCACGATCTTTCTCCCCAAGTTCCATTACATTCCAACCCAGCCTCCCATCCCGGGCTGTCTGATGCTATTTATAATTTACCTTTGAAACCATTGCCTCATTTGACAATGTTAAGAAATTGTGTTTAGTGTGGTTTTCTGAATGGAGTAGTGTTTGTAGGTGAGTGTTAGTACCTTCCTGTTGTTACTGTGACAACAGATTTTATGTTACTTGACCTCTTCCTGCATCAGTATCTTCAGAGCTATTTTTATTTTTTTCAATTTTTTTTTTTTGCCATGCTATTCACGATCTTAGTCCCTGACCAGAGATTGAAGCCAGGCCCAGAGCAATGAAAGCACTGAGTTCTCACCACTGGACTGCTGGGGAATTCCCCAGAGTTACTTTTAATTGAGTGTCCTCTGTTCTAGGCCCTGGGCTAAGCATATGACATGTGTCCACTTGTTTAATATTCACAGCCTGCCTCAGTTCTTTAGGACATATTTTTTGAACAGGTTTTATTTTTTATTTTTCTGTTTTGTTGTTTTTGTCTGTACCGCATGGCATGTAGGATTCTAGTTCCCCCACCAGAGGTTGAACCCATTCCATCTCTGTGTGGAAGCATGCAGTCCTAACCACTGGACCACCAAGGAAGTCCTGAGCAGTTTTATTGAGATGTAATTCACATGCCATATACTTTGCTAATTTAACATGTACAATTAAACTTTTTTTTTTAGTGTATTCACCAGATTGTACAGCCATCATCACAATATAATTTTAGAACATTTTTGTCACCTCAGGAGGAATCCTCACACCCTCGAAGTAGCCCCTCTCCACCCTCCAGTCTTTGGTAATCACGAATGTATTTTTTTTGTCTCTATAGATTTGCCTATTCTGAACACTTCCTGTAAGTGGAATCATACAACATGTAGCCTTTTGTATTTCACTTTTGTGATGTTGTCAAGGTTTGTCAGTATCCAGACGTCATTTCTCTTTATGTCTAGGCAGTATTTTTACCCTTACTGTACAGCTGGGGTAACCAGGACACAGAGGTGAAAGGACTTTCTAATGGGTCAAGTAGTCTTTAATGGATGGAGCAAGATTTCCAATGCGCGTTTGCCTAATGACAACTCTGCTGTCAGCTTAGACTCTGAAGTAGTTATACTGATGGTAGCTTATTAAACATTTTCTGTGGGTCACTGTGCCGAGTGTCCTGTAAATTTGTTACCTCTCGTTCATAGATAATCATCTTTCATTTGGGCAATCTGGTGACCATAACTGGGCATAAGTGGGCAATGGTATTTTTGTCTTAATGTCTTCCGTTTGCTCACTTCTTGTTGAACGGGCTGGCCTAAGCTGCAGAATCTTAGATTCTAGATTCTTTGTAAGCCGATGATACTAAAAATAGCATTGTTATTCTTCTGTAGGAGTTGAACATCACCCCCATCTGCAGAAAATTGGCAACATCTCTGAGGAGCCCTTGCTTTTTCCTGGGACACCCAGGATCATGGTTTCCTGTTTCATGGAGTCTCTCAGGTGAGTGGAAAATCTTTTGAAAAGGAAATAGGAAAATAAGAAATTCAGTATTTGAATTTTACTGTATATTTCTTCTAGTAATGAGCCTTGAGGGCCTGCATCTCACAGATACTTTTGATGTGCCATGTACATACGTGTAGTCAGTTTGATGCTCACAAAGGCTGCTGAGGCCTGGACAGCCGTGTGCTGTGGTGAGACGTGCTTAGACTGAGATTAAGTGGCTTGGGCTCTATGCTGTGCTCTGCTATTCACGGAGAGATATCTAGGACTCAGAGTTTTCATTGATTATTTATTCATCTGATGCTCTGCTTGTCATACGGGATCCTAGTTCCCCAACCAGGTATTGAACCCGTGTCCCCTGCATTGGAAGCACGGAGTCTTAACCACTGGAGCGCCAGGAAAGTCCCCTCAGATTTTTCTTAAAATAAAAATGTTAATGGACTTGTGGGTATCTATCATGGCTGCATAATAAAATTACCTGAAGAACTTTAGAAAATACTGTCCTCTGGCTGCATCCCCACAGATTGTGATATAATTGATCCGGTATATTTAAAAGGTGGCCTCTCTGGTCCTGTTTGTTCAAAGCATCTGTGACTTGCCCCTGCATTTTTAATTTGATACTGATATTAACCATGCAAAGCAAGTGGAACAAGTAGTATGGTCTCTGTATGCAGATCAGAAAATCAGTGTTTATCTTCTGATGCCCATTCCTTCAGTGCAGACTCAGGGGAAAGGCTTGGTGCTCTGGAATTTAGTCTGTATATTGAGATTTTTTTCAAGGTTTCCTAAAGATGATAGACCCCTTTAAAAATTCTTCAATCAAAATCCTATGTAAAGAAAACAAAACAAAACAAAAAAACCCCTCATCATTATAAAATAGCCAATGGCAGTATTTTATTAAGGGAAATTTATTTTAGAAGTTCGAATTTGTAATGTTTACACATTATGAGATTCATGAGTCTATTTGCATAAACATCAGAATTTGGAATCAGAATTTACAGATGATAGCTTATACGTTAGCCTCTGCATCGAGTTTATCTTGTGACTGGTTTTAGCTGCATAGTAATCAGAAAATCTTGGTCCATCTAGGTAAGTAATTGCAATTGGTACCAGTTCTTTAGTGAAGCTCATTTTACAATCTCAGGATACTCTTTAAAGAAATTGACTCAGAATCTAGAAAGGGAAAAGAACTTTTTGTTACAAAGCTGAATCACTAAGGTTATCTTGTAGTTTTTTTTTCCTCCACAACTATGACAGTCCAGAATTTACACTGAAAAGTGAAAACGGTCTATAACATGTTATTATGATGGTGCCATAGGTACTGGCTCAACCAGGGCTAAAGCATTTGTCAGGCAGATGCTCTTAGCCCATGGCTGGCATTTCACTGAGGATAGTGCGTGTGTGTACTTTTAGTCTGTAATTGCTTGTGTAATTTTACATGAGCTGACATGTGCAGGCCTGCAGTCTAAAGACCCATGCAGAGCTATAAGCTTCTTCATCAATGACATAAACCGGTGTGTCAGAAAGAGTCAGAGAAGGCAGGAAGTGCTCCATTCCGAAGCCTCGACAAAATCCAGCCATGAACAGAGCAGCCTGAGTCTCTCAGTGTTCATTTTTGGTATCTAATCGAAGTCAGCATGTGGACAGTTTTTAGCCACAGTTTAAAACACAGTTTAAAAGCTGTTTCAGGACATGAAATGTGTATCCAGTTTGTGGAAGCTCCCATGTCCTGCTCTAAAACCACAGGGGAGTGGGACATGCTGTTGGACCACTCAGTCATGTTAGGAGCACAGCCTATTTGAGCACCAGGACCCAGTGGGAGAACACAGAAGTGGAAGTCATAGTCGTATATGTAATTGAATTAAAAAGAGCAGCAGATAAAACGTTTCCCTGTGTAGTAAGCAAGTGGTAAGCAAGTATAAGTCTGACTGCTATCAGAAAGGCCCCCTTGAGTACTGAAGACCCTCAAAAATGTGGGGCCAACCAGGCTGTACAGGAAGGGCTTCATTTGAGAGAAGTCCCTTTTGCAAATTTTTTTTTTTTTAATGTCTGGAATTTTAATTGATGCCCCTGCAGTTAACCTCTGTAATGATCTGTGATATGGAGGCCATCTCCCAGGGAGGCCTGGTGGGCTCACCTCCAAGCTGTGCATTATTTCAGAGAAATTGCCAACAGATTAGAAGTTAGCAGGGTAGGAGCTGTTGAAAGCTAGATGTGGCCTTGCTACCCTCCAGGCAGAACTCTGGGAGTCTTAACAGGCTTCTGGGATTAGGGTCCTGCTGAAGGGATTGTTTGAAAAGAGCTGCTCAGTCAGACGATGCTTCCAAGCTGACTCAGAGGTTAGCAGGATACGTGGGTTCGATCCCTGGGTCAGGAAGATCCCCTGGAGGAGGAAATGGCAACCCATTCCAGTATTCTTGCCTGGGAAATCTCATAGACAGAGAAGCCTGGTAGGCTACAGTCCATGGGGTTGCAGAGTCGGACCTGACTTAGTGACTAAGTCATGTGACTTAGTGACTAACAACAACTAACTGAGTGACTAACAACAACTCAGCAGGACATTTCTCCAACAGTCCTGCTCTAAGGAAAGAATATATGAGTTATGAGTACAGGCAAGTCTTCAGGAGAGCTCAGCTGAAGATTTCCACCAAGCCTCCTTCTTTATAAGCCAGGTGCTCATAAACCATTTTGCATTCTGTTTCAAGGCCCACATAAATATATCTTAACCTGAGGGGGGGGGGGAGGGGGGGAAAAAGCAAGAATGTTTTTTGCTTAAATACTTTTCAAAGTGTTCTGGTAGAAAGGGCCATGGTTACTTTAAGAGTAAAAGCCTTTGATAAAACTGGTAGATGAGAAACACACAGAGACACACAAATACTCAGGGTTTAAAAGAATATTGATCAAGGCAGCCAAATACATAGAGATTAATAGGAAAAGCTGAAGGATATCTCTACCTATAGAGAAAACAGGTCAAAATTAGGAGTTAGTCACCAAGAAAACCCCTGAGAGGAAAAAAAACATTTAAGGAGATTCACAATTCTGATATGCAGAGATTTTGTTTAAAAATCCCTCCCCAGTTCTTGCCAAGCCACAGGGAAACAGAAAGCCAGCTTCTCCCTCATTGAAAGAGACAGAGAAGCCCTGAGTATTAATATAGCAAGAGTGCCTCTGCCATGCTTAGAGTCTGTAGTAATAAAAAGAGTCATGGTTAAATCCAGTAGCAGAAGAAACACTAAGACTAACTCTGCATGGAGCTGGTTATTGAGTTGCCTTTGGACCTTGGATGAGTCTTGGACCGTGTGCAAAATTCAGGACAGGTGATATCCATTTGGAGCAGAGTTGGTCAAGGCTAGATTAAGATTTGTCACCTATTACAAGTTAGAGAGGAAAAGGCACTAAGTAATACAGCAGTGTATTTAGCTCTTAAAGACTTGCTCCAGATTGTGCAGTTTTTTTTTTCTTGTATGTACAATTACATCTTTGTGTGTTTGTTCAGTGATTGAGAGGAATGAAACTCAGTTTTCTCTCTAGAAGCAGCACAACAGTTGAAGATGACCAGCCAACCAAGTTTCTTTAGAGTCAGTCACCCTGGTCAAGGGCTCTTTCTTTACCTCGTAGACTGCTTTTGTGCAGTTGACATAATATATCTTTGAAATGAAAACACAGAGGAAAACAAAACTATTGAAAATGCCAAACAAATGGTTAAAGCTGATTCGGGGATTCTTATTTGGAATAGTAGTTTTTGAAGAAATACAGATGTAATTAGAGGGATTACAGGGTTAGTTGGTGATTTTTATAGCTCATATGAAGGAGAGTTCTGGATCATTTTAAGGGTTTTACAGGTTGATGGCCCTAGGTCAAGTGTCTGGTTTTAGTCTTCTGAAACGTGAGGCTTTTCTTTTCCCTGATACACACTTCAGTACAGGAATAATACTGTAATGCCTGTCAGCTACTTCACTGAGAAATACAACCATAAGGGATTGAGGAAATGAGAACAAGAAAGGTTCCAGTTCTTGGAGAACTGGAAAAAGATCCTGAAGACAAAACGCAAGAAAGAAGGGGGTTGAAAAAGTCTAAGTGCGAGGAAGAGAATGCCCAAAGTCGTGATAGCTGAGGTGTGAAAACTGAGACTCCCTTTGGAGTAGGGAAATCTGTGAAATTGGGACGCGTCATGGGATCAATTAGTGTTCCTGCACCAGTGACCAAGAAGTGGGGTGGAGGAGGAGGGGAAATAAGAGAAGGAAGAATACAGGGAAGAGACGGAGAGCGGAGGGACAGAAGGAGGATGGAGAGAAGCCTGAGGAAGGAAGGGGCAGGACGGAGAGGGAAAGGGGCAGGAGAGAGGGCAGTGGTGGGAGGGGGGCAGGAGGAGAGGTAGAAGGAAAGAGGAAGGGTAGGAGGAGGGAGGGGGAGGGGCAGGAGAAGGAGGGGGAGGGGCATAAGGGAAGGGGCGGGGCATAAGGGAGGGGGGAGCATAAGGGAAGGGGTGGGGCATAAGGGAGGGGGGAGCATAAGGGAAGGGGTGGGGCATAAGGGAGGGGGGCATAAGGGAAGGGGCGGGGCATAAGGGAGGGGAGGGGCATAAGGGAAGGGGCGGGGCATAAGGGAAGGGCGAGGCATAAGGGAGGGGAGGGGCATAAGGGAAGGGCGAGGCATAAGGGAGGGGAGGGGCAGGAGAAAGAGGGGAGGGGCATAAGAGAAAGGCGGGGCATAAGGGAAGGGGAGGGGCATAAGGGAAGGGGAGGGACAGGGACAAAAAGCAGAAGAGGCCAGGCTGGGATACTAAGTATTAAACTTCAGGATGTCACGAAGGCAGGACTGAATTGCTTTGGCCCACATTGAAACCACTACCCAATTGATGTGTAATAAAATTGGGTTGACCAAAAAATTCATTCGAGTTTTTCCATAAGATGTTATGGAAAAACCCATTGGAACTTTTTGGCTAACCCATTATTTGTTGAACATTGAATGAATAAATTAATAATTCTCTTTGCTGCTGCTGCTGCTAAGTCACTTCATTCATGTCCGACTCTGTGCGACCCCACAGACAGCAGCCCACCAGGCTCCGCCGTCCCTGGGATTCTCCAGGCAAGAACACTGGAGTGGGTCGCCATTTCCTTCTCCAGTGCATGAAAGTGAAAAGTGAAAGTGAAGTCGTTCAGTCGTGTCTGACTCTTCGCGACCCCATGGATTGCAGCCTACCAGGCTCCTCTATCCATGGGATTTTCCAGGCAAGAGTACTGGAGTGGGTTGCAATAATTCTCTTTAATGTGAGAGAAATAAAGTAGATTTTTCTTTCCTAATCAAGATTTTTACTTAATTATAAAAGTAGGTTAAAGCAGAAAATTTACAAGTGATACAGACACACACCTTTAACAGTTTATTTTTAACATAAAACACATGTACACTCACCAAGTGTTTGATGTGGGGGCCAAGGACTTTTCCTTGAGCATGAACCCCTGATTGTCTTTCTTGCACAAACCACACCCATAGCATTATCAAAGGTTTCCATTTGGGTTTCTTTCAAGTGGAATGAGAATCTAAGACATTTGCAAAGCAATCTGAGTATAGAATGATGCTGAATTTTTATTATTTTTGCTTCTAATCATTTACAGTTGTCCAATCCACACCAAATTTGCCAGTGTTTTTTTTTTTTTTTTTCCCCTTGGCAACTTGCCTTTATCAAGTCTTTTCCAAAGCATTCAGCTTCATTTGTGTAGAAACAACTACCAACTACTCTTTCTTTTTGCGTTTTGTTTCATGGGCCTGTGTACTGTTTGAATATTTTATGTAATTACAAAGCCCTGGCATTATCAATTTGGGGACTGTGGTTAAATTCCATAGGAATACAACTCATCTGATGAGTGCAGAAGAGTACCAGGGAAGAACCTGCTGGAATCTTTCGTGAAGCCCAGTAGGAGCCATCATGGAGGCTAGGAGGAGCCATCATAGAGGCTAGGAGGAAATAAAACAGTTTCTTGGAGGACTGTCTTGGCAAACCCCTCCCTATAAAACGATGGCAGGCGTTCAGACAGTATTGTTTTTTCTTTATGCCTGGCACAGTCCTGCACCTGGCATGTATCCTCATCCCTCAGAACTTAACAGTGGGATTTTCTAGAACCTTCCGTACCTAAAAGGTTCAATGCAGTTAAGGTGTGTCACTGAGCTGCCAACTACCTGTTCCTTATGTACTGAAATAAATTTGTATGGCTCAGGTTAACATCGACACCCCCACCCGCTTCCCTGGGGTCAGAATCAATATCTCCAACTTGTAGAAATCCACCCTTTGCAATTGTCCCCACCTCCACCCCCCACCCCGCCCTGCTCCTCACAAGTTTCTGTTTTTCCAACAGAGAATTCTAAGGATGTACTTAGAAAACACTTTATTGATGAAAGTGTCGTTCACAGCAGCACTCTGTATTTCTTGGTGACTGGTACTTCCCCTCTCTCTCTCTCGTTTTCCTTTTTCCCCTCACTTCCTTCTCTCTTTCCTTTCTTTTATTCACTTGCTATTTATTGGCTCTGTGTTTGGACTAAGACTGTGCTGGTGGTTCTGTTTGCTGCAAAGGTGTATCAGAAACAGTTTCCTTAAGAAACCTGCCACTGAGCTGAGGAATTTACTGAAGAGTTTTGTGCCTTAAAGAGCTGTGTTGAGGGACTTCCCTGGTGGTCCAGTGGCTAACACTCCACACTCCCAGTGCAGGAGACCTGGGTTCAATCCCTGGTCAGGGATCCCACATGCTACAACTAAGAGTCCGTAGGTTGCAACTAAAGATCTGACATGCCGCAACGAAGATCAGAGATCCCACATGCTGCAGTCAAATAGATTAATTAAAAAAGAAAGCTGTGCTGTGACAGGACACCTCAGTTTTCCAGAGACCCCAGTCCCGAAAACACAAATGGCTATGAGAATTGAGAACCTGGAAATAAGCAATAAAAACAAATATGCAGTTAGAAGAGGTGTCCTTAAGTCCATGCTCTAAAATGGAAACATTTACTCCAGGACAGCCAGCCAGGCCTTTTCCTTGAACCTGTTTGGTCTTGGTTTGGCTGCAGCTTGGTTGTCTAAAGGTTTTAGCAGCCAAGGCTGACCCGAAGGAAGCGGAGTGAAGAGGCACAGGCTCGTGCACAGTAAGGTAAGCAGCACTTGAGAGCAGGGAGGACCCGGCAGAGGGCCCGCTGGATTCAGAAAGCCCCAGGCTTCCCCGGTGCTCTCAGCCTGCTCTGCTCCAAGGCTGCCGCCTTCTGCTGCGCAGACTGATGGATACTCACTCTGGTGACTCTGGGCCATCTAATCAAGGTTACTGCAGCTCAGCATACTCTGTATGAGAAAGCAGGGCAAAGAAATGGAATGCATTTTTTTTTTTTAAATTTGGAATTTCAATGGTTAGTTTCAATTATTTTAGAATGTTCTCTAGTGAGACTGGTACATGTTTTCCTGTATCTACTTATTCTCTAATTATTTTTTGCAAGAAATGACAGAAAGTAAAACAGATGTGGGAAGCCACCACCTTACACAGACCGGGGAAGAAAATTGGTGTAATAAAATGACAAATGCTTGGTTTCACAGAGTGTTGTGTCCTAGGAGGCCCAGACCATAGTGGTTAAGGGACCAGGCCGAGACACTGACCGTTGGCATTGGAAGCAGGCTTCACCACTCAATAGCTGGGTATACCTCTCACTAAATGACTTGGCCTCTCTGTGCCTCAGTTTCCTCACCTGCAGAATGGATATAATCAAAGTGTCTGGCAGGATGGCTGTGGCAATTAGATGAAATAATTCTTGTAAGCGTTGAGGTCAGTGGTAACTGTGTAGTCCTCTAATGTCATTTGTAACTCATCTCCTTCCCTACTTGCCTTTACTGTTTAACTGCTGTGAGAGGAAGTTAGAGGGTTGGACTGAATACAGTACAATGAATGCTTAGCAATCATTTTTGATCTCCAGAGTGCAGTAGGTGGAGATTTCACTTCAGTGCTAAGATTTTGGCTCTCTTTTCAAAGGTCGATATAATTTTATTCCTGATCAGGTTGCTCCCAAAATATCTCTTGGGTTGTATTAACTAAAGAGGAAAAGAAGTAAAGTTTTTTTTTTTCCTCTCTTTTTCTTGTTTTGTAGTTTGACAGTGTTCAAGTGGCACTGAGTTCATTGAGATAATCCCACGTATACAGTGTCTGTGACATGATCCACCCTCACTAGAGTCAAGGATGATTGGGATGGGGGTGGGGGTTTGGGGGAAGTGTTGGCCCAGGCAGATACAGAAGGGCAAAGTCCCAGTTCCATGATGTCAATCTTGTACCAAATTTCAATGAGCATTATTTTCTACAGGAAATGAAATGATGGAGTGTTTAAAATCTAGAACAGGGTTGGGTAAATGGCGTGACTTTTTTTTTTTCTGATTGGTGTGAACTGTTGGGCTGTTTCTCCTGCAAGGTGAATCGGAAAGTCTTGCTAGGAATGTGGCTCCCCCCACCGCTTGGAGGGGAGTATGTGATCTGTGTGCCAAAGGCCCTGGTAGCCTTCAATCTGTCAAAACGTTGCAAGCTGGGAGCAGTTTGCCAAAGCAAACTATCAAAGTGAAATAACACACGAGTTGCACACACACAGACACACACATGCTCTCCCATTCCCCAAACATTAATTTAGAATTGGGTCAGCAGGAACAAGACTTTGGGCCAGATTGCCAGTGTTTTGAAGAGCTGTGGGCACAGCTATGGACTACCAATTAGATAGGTATGTGTGAGGAGGGTGGGGTGTCCTAAAGTGGAGTCTGCAGTGTAGGGGTGGGAAACTTCCAGCCCTTGGCCGAGTTTCATCTGGCCCCTGGGGTTATATATTGCTCTGGCTGCTGCAATTGCAGTCCAAAGAATAATTTCCCCTCTGGGGGAATTTATTCTATTCCATTCAGAGCAGAGCCCACTTAATAACTAAGATTTTATTCCAGCATGAATTTTATTGGGTACCCCTATGCATCTGAGCCTTACTAGGGCCTGACTTGATGAAGAAAAGAAGCATTTGAATATCTAAACATAACTCGCGTAGCCTTTTTGCAACAAGAAGCACTCACAAACATTTTGTTGCCAGACCTTGTGTAAATCCTTTAAGAACAAATTTGGGGGAGGTCATGTAGAGAATCCAGTATTCTTGCCTGAAAAATCCTGTGGACAGAGGAGCCTGGTGGGCTATAGTTCAAAGGGTCACAAACAGTCGGACACCACTGAGCAACTGAACACACACATGCAGAGACTCAAAAACATACTGATTTTTATAAATCCCTCATAAAAGAGCTTTTAAAGCTCCCAACATTACTTTGGACACTTTAAAATGCATTAATTTGCACTATTTCCACTCATCTTGAAATTTCACAGGTCACAAGATGATGAAGGCTTATTCATTAATTCAATGAATTAAGCTCTTTCTATATAGCAGACACTCTGCTTGGTGCTGGGAGATAGAGGAGTGATGCTTATATCCTAGTGGGCAGAAGAAGAAGTTTAAGTGAATAAAGACATACTATGTGAGATGATAGGGCTTCCCTGGTGGCTCAGTGGTAAAGAAACTGCCTGCTAATGCGGGAGCCACAGGTTCAATCCCTGGGTTGGGAAGATCCCCTGGAGGAGGAAATGACAACCCACTCCACTGTTCCTGCCTGGGAAATCTCTTGTACAGAGGAGCATGGTGGGCTACAGTCCATGGAGTCACAGAAGGGTTGGACATGACTTAGCGACTAAACAACAACAACACGTGAGATGTTAAGTGCTGTGGAGCAATAGAAATAGGCTAGGTTGGGAGCGGGTGTCCTGGGGAGGGAACATGCTATAGCCATATTTGGGAGGAGAGTTGACCAGGCAACCCTGGAATGTAGTTCCTCCAAGAGAGTGGAAAACCTAAAATTTTCCCTTCTCCCATTTTCCACTCCTTCTCCCACTCCAAGTCCCCCTGACTATTATGGCAGTGCAGCCTGGGATGAGTGGTTATGCAAAACAGCTCCTGATTGCATTACAAATATGTGGCTTAGGTGTGTGCCAAGAACTTTGAGGGGCTGAGGTGTAACACATTTCTGGAGCTGCTGTTTGTTTTTTTAACAAAACCACACCAATCTGGTTTTCTTTTAAAATGAGTAAACAGTGCCAGAATGTGTTACAAGTGATTCAGATTTGTGGGCACAGCTTCGTAATGTACTTTCTTGCACGTAAACTCATTTGAGACAGTCAGGGCGGGTGCTGTTATTCCCATTTTACAGATGAAGGAACTGAGGTGCAAAGGTGATCTGCCCAAGGTTATGTAACCAAGGAGCATAAACTCCCGAATTGTGATGCCCGTGTCCCTTGGTTTCTAGAACAACCTGGATCTAGTAAGAATGCAAGTAGAAAATAACTGTTCTTTTCTCATCACCGTGTTCACACCTGCTTCTTTAGATGCCCCTGCCTTGTCAAGGGAAGGCAGTTTTCTGGTCCATTGCAGGTTAAATGAGCAGTGTACTTACAAGTATCAAAAAGCCCCCAAAGATGTGTGTATGTGTGGGAGGGATAACTTTAACGGTTGCATGTCCATCCTTCTAGAAGTTTTAGTTTTCCTTTAGTAGCTTTAGTTTTCATTTTCCTTGAGTCATCTTTGGGTGAATCTAAGACATCAGTAACTTCACCATCCAGACCTGCACCCTTAGCCTCCTGTGTGCTGAGCAGCACAAATCCAGGTGTCTGTGCATTGAATAGTGCAGACACAGAACATCTTCATCCTCATAGAAAGTTGTCTTGGACAGCACTGGCTTAGAGCCTCAGCAAGTTATAAATCAACTCTTTGATTCTTTTCACCACTCATTTTAATATTTTTCTGAATAGATTCCTTACTTGGAGGGATTTTGTGTATATTTTGCTACATTAAAAGAAATCTAGTCAGATATAAAATCTTTAGTCTCTCATCCAATTTAAAGCTCCTTTCCTCCCACATCCTGGGCCTGCTCTGGCCTCAGAGCACTGTAGTAGGGAAGAGCGGGCTTGGCTGGTTTCTTCATACTTCTAGTTCTCCTCTGAGCCCTCTCCTTCTGGTCCTTGTTCCTCCAGGATGGAGCATGAGGCAGAGAGGTAACTGGGCATAGAGGATCCCAACAGGAGTGGTGCCCACTGTCAGCTGATGTGGCTGTCTTGGCTCGACAGATGTCAACACTGTGGATTCTCCTCTGGGGGCACTTTGGCTGGTCCTTTGAAGAGCCTCCCATCACTGGGGTCTCCTGCTGTGGATCCCCTGGTGCAGACTGTGCAAACATCGGCTGCCCCTTTACCGCCTTCCCCCAGCTCCTGGGCCCCATGGGTACACACCTCATATCACCCTGTCTTTTGGGGGTTACTTGATCCTGATGAGTTATCTTCTTTGAGGAGATCCTTACTGGACAACTTAAGTCCCATTTTCCACAGGAGAACCCCAGCCTCTCCTGCCCCTGCAAGTTCTAGGTACACAGACTGCTCACGCTGCAGCCCTCTCTCGCCACTCTGTGCTCCCAGACATTCCAGCTAGGTTTTGACCTTTAGATACTTTTCAGGGGACAATCAAGCACCACTCGGTATATTGCAGACACAGAGGGTCCAGATCAAGCTCTCAAATTGTTGCCCTCCTTCTTTTCTCCCTTTGTAGCAGGGTGGAGGGGCTGTGCTCAGCACTCCTGTATCCCTAGCAAACATGTCCCATTCTCCAGCCCACACCCCTCTCCTTGTTCAGGCCTCAGGTTGAGGATGGGTGGGGCCAGAGGAGGACACCTCCATTTCTGGTCCTGAACAGAGGGTTGCATCCTTCTCTTTGGAATGTGTGGGTATGTCATCCCCTAGGTTCTTAGTTTTGGGGCCTCAATGCAGCAATGCATTTAACACCTTGGTACAGAGGCACCTGGCATCCGTGGGGTAGCAAAGAGTTAGACATGACTGAGCCACTGAGCAGCAACAACATATCCTTTCCCCTGCTTCTTGTCCCATCACATGATCTCTAACCAGTCTGGCCACATCCATTCTGTGTGGTTTCCTAGGACCAGACTCATTTATACACAGTGGGGGTTAGGGTGGAACTTAGGGTTCCTAGAGATGGTGGGAGCTTTCCTAACTCCACAGGTCTTACCCCCCAGCTTCAGACAGATTTTCCTCATGCCTACCTCTACACAGGACAAGGGCTCATCTCTCAGCTACGTTGGAGGCCTCTAAAAGGTTGAGAACCACTGGGTTACCTGACTGTGCTCAGGGTTTAACCCTAAGAGGATTCCAAAGACAACTCAGTAGGACCAGTGGCCTTTATGCTTTGATGCTTCAAACAATGCCGTTGATGACATGACATCAGGGAGCTCTGGGCATTCAATTACTTGGCAGTGCTTATTTCTGCTCTGACTCACTAACTGTGCTGGGCGTGTTCACCTCTGTTGTCCTGGGTGATCCTTACATATGGCAACCTAAGGCTCACAGACGTGGGCTCACCCAGGATCACCTGATGGGAATGACAGAGTTGGGATTCTAGCCTCAAAGTGTTTGAATCCAAAACTTCATTCTCTTCCAGCTCACCCTGTTGCCTTGGGGCCAGTTGGCTCCTATTTCTACACCTTCTCTTTATTTGATGACAAGCCCTAATCAGGGCTGGTGACAGTAGGGCTTAACACAGCTAATCCCACCCGTGGAGAACATATCTGACAGTGAAGGGCCAAGGACAGACAGAAGAATGGTTCTGAGGAAGCCCAGGGTGTGGGAGGGGAACTTCCCTGGCCAGGCTCAGAAGCCCCCCTTCTTGGCTGACATTACCGCCTCCATGAGGACCAAGCATGCATGAGCACTTACTCTGTGCCAGGCACCATGTGTTACCTTATTCAGCCTTCCCCAGACCTCCAGCCAGCTTCTGTTGTATCCCGATCTTATAAGGAAGGAGACTGAGGCTCAAAGAAATTCAATGTCCTGACCTGGAAACCTTGCCAGTAAGTGGTAAAGCAGAGTTTGATCCCAGGTCTGCCTCATGCCAAGGCCCCGCCCACAGCACTGGACTGCCTCCTTGCCTGTGGGGCAGGCCCTTTGCATCTTCACTGGGTTTACATCCCAGGGCCCATTTGGGCTGTGCTCCTTCCCTTGTGGCTCAGCTGGTAAAGAATCTGCCTGCAATGCGGGAGACCTGGGTTTGATCCCTGGGTTGGGAAGATCCCCTGGAGAAGGGAAAGGCTACCCACTCCAGTATTCTGGCCTGGAGAATTCCATGGACTGTATAGATGGGGTCGCAAAGAGTCAGACACAACTGAGCGACTTTCACTTTCACTTCCTTCCAAAGATGAAACAGAAATATACCTTTCCACTAGATGCTGCTGCCTGGAACATGCTCACAGCTCTGCCTGTTGCTATTTTTCCTTCTCAGTGTCCTGGGTTCCCTCTTGCTGATTGGACTCCAGCTTGTCTGCCCGCAGCCCTCCACTGAACACAGAAAGGTAAGCCATAGCCTTTCTGAGGCTTTCCTTTTCTGCCTAGGTCCTGGGGTCATACTAGTCATCAACGCCTTGAGTTTTATTCTGTTTGGAGGTGAGTCACTGCTGATTCTCAGAGGATGCACCATTTATAGGATGTTCACCCCTCCTAAGTCCTTGATGTTAAAAATGAAGCCAGTGCCCAGGGTCAGTCTCTGACCTGAAAGCAGGGCTGGCCTTGCAGCCCATGTCTGATAGAGTGGGTCAGTTAAGGAGAGGCCAGCGGGCAGACTCTACCCCTAGGAGTGGAGGAGCGCCAGCACAGAGCTTTGACCTCCTCTAGGGGCACATTCGGCACGATGGGTGTTGGATGGTTAGAGCTGTGGTGGGAGCCATCCATGATTTTCGGTAGAAGGACACCAGCCAATCGCCAGGCAGGGAGAGAACAGGGAAATAAAGACCTGGCCCTTTCTTTTCTCCTCCCCTCCATCTCCTGCTGGTGAGTCCCTCAACCTGAGCCCAATCAGAGGACAGAAAACAAAGAAATCCGTCCATGCCCCGCTCAAAGGCCAGCCTTCTGGGCAACAGGGCTGGGTGGAGAAAGGTGGACAGAGCCCCTGGGGGACACATGGACAGTATCAGGTACGCTTCCCTGCAGGCTCAGGTGTTTCATAGTTAATGAACCATACGCTGTGCCTAAACAAGCCCAATGCTGTCCTGCAGCAGAGCAGTTGCATGATTAATATTTCCTTAGAAATAGGTGGATGATATGACCTCGGGAGGGTCCCTCAAATCCCTTTCTCCTGCCTAAGAACTCCTGGTGTCTAAAGGTAATGAAATGCAGACACTTTGGAGAGGACTAATAGGCCAGCCATTTGTATGTAAGTGTGACTGAATTGGTTGGAACCTTTCCTAGAGGGGTTTTCATGAGGGAAGTCCAGGAGAGAAGGGAGCCAAGAAATGAGTATGTTTGCCTAGATATGCACCTTCTTGGGACAAGTTCTTGATGTTCTCGTCTGATGAGTCTTGTTTCTTTTAGGTCTGTGGATTGTGTTCTGACTTTGTCTTTCTGGGCCAGATATGAACCTGTATTGTGTGGTGTCCTTCATTAGGGTGTCAGCTCCACGAAAGTGGGATCTTACCGGTCTTGTTCATTACCCTATTTCCACCTCCTGGAATATAGCCTGACATGTTGTAGGTGCTCAATAAAACACCTGTTGAATGACTGACTGAATGAGTGAGTGGAAAAACTGGCCAAGATCTAAGCATTATTTTGGTGGATGCTTGGCAATTTACACCCCTCTTAACCAGCTGGCTCAGTGGTAAAGAATCCACCTGCCGATACAGGAGACGTGGGTCCGATCCCTGGGTTGGGAAGATCCGCTGGAGAAGGAAATGGCAACCCTCTCTGGTATTCTTGCCTGGAAAATCCCATAGGCAAAGGAGCCTGGCAGGCTACAGTCCATGGTATCGCAAAGAACTGGACATGACTTAGTGACTAAAAAATGACAAATATTTTACTGCATCATTCCCATTCATGATTTCAAGAGTCAGAAAGGACAACTATTATAGATTGAATGTTTGTATTCCACCCCCAACCTCCCAACCCCATGCTAGCCCAAGATTGGTGTGTTAAAACCTAGCCTATGTGATGGTATTTGGAGGTGGGGCCTTTGGGAGGTGATTAGGTGATGGAGTGGAGTTGTCGTGAATGGGGTTAGTGCCCTTGTTAGCAATAGGTGAGAGCCTGCTGCCCTGTCCTGTGAGGATACAAGAGAAGTTTGCACCCCAGGGCTGGGACTGTGCTGGCACCCTAACCTCAGACTTCCAGCCTTCAGAACTGTGAGAAATCAGTTTCTGTTGTCTATACACCACTTGATCTATGATATTCTGTTTTAGCAGCCCAAATTGACTAAGACAGAAATTGGCACTGAGAAGTGGTGATGCTGCTATAACAAATATATAAAATGTGGAAGGGGATTTGGAACTGGCTACTTGGTAGATACTGAGGAGGTTTGAGGTGCAGGCTAGAAAAAGCCTGCAATGACATAAATGGACTTTTAAAAGTGACTCTGTTAAGAGCTCAGAAACAAAAGAGGAGGGCTGTAGAGAAAGTGTCAATCTTCCTAGAGAATACCTAAGTAATCTCAACTAAAATGTTGGTTGAAATATGGACATTAAAGGCCATTCTGATGGGGTCTTAGGTGGTCATGAGGAACATGCTATTGGAAACTGGAGGAAAGACTGTGCTTGTTATAAAGTGGCAAAGAACTTGGCTCATTCCCGCTGTAGTGTTTTGTGGCAGGTAGGACTTGTAAGGGATGAAATTAGATATTTAACCAAAGCCATTTCTAAGCAAAGTGTTGAAGGAGTGGCCTGGTTTCTCTTGACTGCTCACAGTAAAATGTGAGAAGAGAGAACTGATTTAAAGATGGAATTGTTAACTGGAAAGGAAGCAGAACACAGAAGTTAAAGATTTGGAAATTCTTCAGCCGATGCATATTGAAAAGAGTGAGAAAGCCTGTCCAGGAAAGAACAAACGCTAAGGGTGTGGTTGAGAGACTGACAGGGTGATTAGTCAGCCATCTTGACAGAAGCCAGAGGCTACTTGTCCAAGACAATGGAAGACTGTAAAGGGGGCAGTGGTGCCTTCCGGACATGGCTCATCTTGGCACCATCTCCCTTGGTGGTTCCCACTCCCCACACTCAGGCTGAGTTCCTAGGCTGACCCGGGAGCTGCTCCAGTGATGACCCAGCAAGGTTGGGCTGTGCCTAGCAGAGCCTTGGGGGGCATGACTACCTCCACCTGGATTTCAAAGGACAAGGCTTGAGCCAAGGTCCCAGGACCCCAACCCTGGAGAACCACAGTGAGGGCAGGGAAGCCTGGAGCTTTGGGTCCCCAGCCTTTTCGGGTAGGACCATGGGCCCAGTGGGCCTGGAGAGCAGAGCACAGAGCCAAAGAGAATTATTCTTAAACTTTTATGAACCTTTCCTGGGTGGGTTGCAGACTTTCTTCTTTCCTCTTCTTCCCATTTGGAATGGGAATGTCTGTACTGTGCCTGTCTTACCATTATATTTTGGAAGCACATAACGTGTTTGATTTCACATATTCATAGCTGGAGAGCAGTTTGCTTCAGTATGAATCATACCTTGAGTCTCACCTATGTCTGATTTAGATGATATTTAGGTGAGACTTAGAACCTAGACTTTAATAATGATACTGGAACCAGTTAATGCTTTCTAGGTTATTTGGATGGAATGAATGTATTTTGCCTGTAAGAAAGATGTGAATTTGGGGGGCCCAGGGATAGAATATTATAGATGACACATATCCCCCCCAAATTCATATGTTGAAACTAAATCCCCAGTGTGATGCTCTTTGGAGGGGGGACCTTTGGAAGGTGATTAGGTCATGAGAGGATAAATGTCCCTTATTAAAGAGGCCATAGAGGAATCTCTTGCTTTCTCTGCTATGTGAGGTTACAGGGAGAAGATTGCTGTCAATGAACAAGGAGATTGGTTCTCCTCAGACATCAAATCCACGGGCCCTTTCATCTTGAACAACCCAGCCTTCAGAATTGTGAAAAATAAATTTATGTTTTCCATAAACCACCCAGTCTATAGCATTGTTTTTATTGCAGCTGGATCAATCATCTATTTTCATTATTATGTTCTATTATTTATTAGTATTTAGAGCTATCAGGGTTATTAATCTTAACAGTTCAATCAATCTACCAGTGTTCTTTTTTTCTTTTGCTGTTATTCAAATAGACCATCATATCTTAAAATATTTTATAAATGGTTAGTTTACTTTGCTATGTCTATTAATTTTTCAGGTTAGCCTGAATGATATATATGTAGCCTGAACAAAAGTTTCACAAAAAGGTACTGCCTCCATTTTGCTGCTTCTTTTTTTTTAGTTTATTCTGTTTAGCAAGTTGTACCATAATGTGCTTGGTAAGTCTCCATATTTCTTAAATAAAGCATTTATTCTGAGAAATTTGAAAAATGATTTATGAATCACTTTGTTGAATTTAAAAATTGAGTAAAAGGTTTCACATTTTAGTGTGTTGTTTCTCCTTGTCAAAATATTAAGAACTTTGCAGTAGAAAGTTAGATTAGGAACATTTTTTTCCAAAATCATTTATAGATTCCTTTACTCAGACAATACACATTATTTAGGACAGTTCTCAAATATAATTATGTGCGTTTTAGCTGCCAGGATCATTGTCATTGTCATTCACCTCAGAGAAGGAAGATTCAGTGCTTTCTTGATTGGCAGATTTCTTCTTGATGTTTTATTGGGGTTCTGTGAAGCTGTGGCTGTCATCCTGCCTGACTGTATCCCAAAGCCCTGGAGCAGCAACAGTACTGGCAATAGTAGAATCCACTTATTTCTGCAACATGAGAAATAAGGAGATACCTATTAAAACAGGGCTTGGAAATGTTTTTCTATAAATGGCCAGTTGTGATTGTTCTAGACTTTCTGGGCTACAACATCTCTGTCACAACTAGTCAGCTCTGCTTTTGTAGCACAGATTCAGTCTTAAACAACTTGTCAATAAATGTATATGGCTGTATTCCAATAAAACTTTATTTGCAAAACACTGGATTTGGCTCGTAACCCACAGTTTGCCAGCCACTGCTCTAAAGTCAAGATAGAGAAGAGTTAACTTTAATTACTGTGTATGTATTTTGAAGTTGGAAATTGTCTCCTCCTGGGACCTTAAGAAACACAAAAGATTTGAGGAAAAAAAAGTGTATTTTTTCATGAAAACTTAAGAATTATGATTGCCATCAAATTGTTTTCGTTGCTTGGATAAATCATGATTGAATTCCTGCTGACTGCTTTGTGGCAAGATCCACTCTCATTCTGTAGAAGAGAGCAGCAGCAAGAATTAGAAAACCATTTATGGTAAATTCTTAAGGGACAGCATTACAAATTTGTGCGCACTGTAGTTCAGTATGCATATGAAAACCACCCTCCAAAAGACATCTCTTTTTCTTTCTCATTACTATAGCATGTCCAACTTTAGCATATGGAAGCATTTCTACACTGTAAGTTATTCTGAGGAAAAGACATAATTTGTAAACGCTGTCAAATAAACTATGCATTTCTAAATGCTACTCGGGTGACTGGATACATCTCTGTAAAAACTGTCCCATAATAGTGCAGGAAAAGAGGACTCGAGTGCAGAGTCTAAGTAGCTCTTTCAAGATATTTTTATCCAGATGTCTTCCTCTTGCTCCTGATGGATGGCATCAGAAAGGACTGTTCAACCTCTGTTCTTGGTAGTTATTTAATGACACTTGGCAAGTGATTTCATTTTAAAAACTCTCTGTGGCTTCGTTTGTAGATAAGGTAAGACCAAGAGTGGAAAAAACTTGTCCCAGACTCTAATAAAAACCATACGTTATTAGTACAGGAGAATATGTAGATTGTAGAAAGCTTTTAAGTTAATGAAAGTGTTCTGTCTATCTGACAGACATTCACTGAGCAAGTTGCTTTATAAGTCATAAAGTGTATGGTCAACGTAATCTATTTAGGAAAAAATCATGAGACATCTTATTTTATTCCTATGAATGGAGAAACATACATATACTTGAATCACTGCTGCTTAACATTTTTTTTTTAAGTTTACTTTTTAATTAAAAGTATGCTTGTATATTGGGCTTCCCTGGTAGCTCAGCTGATAAAGAATCCACCTGCAAGGCAGGAGACCCCGATTCAATTCCTGGGTCAGGAAGATCCCCTGGAGAAGGGACAGGCTACCCACTCCAGTATTCATGGGCTTCCGTGGTGGCTCAGATGGTAAAGAATCCACCTGCAATGTGGGACCCTGGGATCGATCCCTAGGTTGGGAAGATCCCCTGGAGGAGGGCATGGCAACCCACTCCAGTATTCTTGCCTGGAGAATCCCCATGGACGCAGGAGCCTGGGGGGTACAGTACATGGGGTCGCAAAGAGTCAGATACAATAAGCGACTAAGCACAGCACATGCATGTTTATTATAGAAAATTTAGAAAACAATGAAAAACAATGAGGAAGAAAATAAAAACTCACTTTGGCCACCAGCCAAAGAGAAGTGCTCTTCAATCTGTTATTTATAAAAACTTTAAAACAAAGAGAAAAAAAAAAAAACAAAAAAAACCCTGACATACTACAAAATGAAATAAGGGTGAAGTAAAATATTTGTTTTGCTAACTGGTTTGCAAGTCACAATGTGAATAGCTGGGGCCCTTGTAAAGGGTTTAGAACCCTGTTACTGTGTACAGACCTCCCTAGGGCCTCAGTGATAAAGAATCCACCTACAAAACCCACTGTAATGTTGTGAAGTAATTAGCCTCCAACTAATAAAAAAATTTAAAAAAATAAATAAATAAATAAAAAATAAATGACAAAAAAAAAAAAAAAAAGAATCCACCTGCCAAAGCAGGAGATGCAGGTTTGATCCCCAGGTTGGGAAGATCTCCTGAAAAAGGAAATGGCAACCTATTCCAGTATTCTTGTCTGGGAAATCTCATGGACAAAGGAGCTTGGTAGTTTATAGTCCATGGTAGCCCAAAAAGTCAGACATGACTTAGCAATTAAACAACAGCTGTAACAATTGAGTTCAGATTGCCTCTTGACAATGTCCTACAATTGGATATTGAACAGAAAGTCTATAGAAGGACAAAAGTAAGTTTTAGGTAACATGAAATTTCTCATATTATTTCTCCTGTATTCCACAAAGGAGAAAACAGTAAGGTTTTTCGAAGAAAATATATGAAAATATCCTGACGACTTGGGATTGGCAAGGGTTTCTTAAACAACACACCAGAAGAACTAATCATAAAAGAATTGAACTGCATGAAAATTGAGGAGTTTTATTTATTATCATACACCATGATGAGTGAGAAGATAAGCCAAAGATATGAAGATATTCATAATTACATATTTGACCAAAGATTCATACTCAGATTATATAAAGAAACTCTACTAATTATTAAGAAAATGTTAAGCAGTTAAATTTTTAAATGGGCAAAAGACTTGAACAGATGCTTTGTGTAAGAGGATATTTTAAAGGCCAATAAGCATAAGAAATATGCTGAGTCAGTTAGTCAGTCACTCAGTTGTGTCCAACCCTGTGCATGCCAGGCTGCCCTGTCCATCACCAGCTCCTGGAGCTTGCTCAAACTCATGTGCATCGAGTTGGCAATGCCATCCAACCATCTCATCCTCTGTCGCCCTCTTCTCCTGCCTTCAAGCTTTCCCAGCATCAGAGTCTTTTCTAGTGAGTCAGTTCTTCACATCAGATGGCCAAAGTATTGGAGTTTCAGCTTCAACATCAGTCCTTCCAATGAATATTCAGGATGGACTGATTGGACCTCCTTGCAGTCCAAGGGACTCTCCAGAGTCTTCTCCAACACCACGGTTCAAAAGCATCAGTTTTTTGGCATTCAGCTTTCTTTATAGTCCAACCCTCCCATACATACATGACTACTGGAAAAACCATAGCTTTGATTAGACGAACATTTGTTGGCAAAGTAATGTCTCTGCTTTTTAATATGCTATCTAGGTTGGTCATAGCTTTCTTCCAAGGAGAAAGCGTTTTTTAATTTCATGGCTGCAGTCACCATCTGCAGTGATCTTGGAGCCCAAAAACATAAAGTTGCTCACTGTTTCCATTGTTTCCCCAATGCTCAATCAAAATCATTAATTAAGTGGGACTTCCCTGATGATTCAGTGGCTAAGATTCTGCTTTCCTAGTGTGGGTGGCCCAGATTCAGTCTCCGGTCCAAGAACTAGAACCTGCATGCCACAACTAAGAGTTCACATGCCACAACTAAAGATCCTGTGTGTTGCAATGAAAATCGAAGATCTCGTGAGTTGCAATATAGGAGATGTGGGCTCAATCCCTGGGTCGGGAAGATCCATTTCCCTGGAGTAGGAAATGGCAACCCAGTATCCTGCCTGGAAAATTCCATAGACAGAGCATCCTGACGAGTTACAGCCCATGGGGTCACAGAGTCAGACACGACTGAACACACACACACACATTGCTCTGGACATCACAAACAGATCATAAAAGCAGTACTGAATGGTTCATACTCTTTCTAAATAGCTTACCTATCCTAGTACAATTTTCAAGAATGTGGGAATATGAAAATATCCAGTACCCAACAAGGTAAAATTCAAGATGTCTGGCATTTAGTCAAAGATTACCAGGCATGCACAGAAGTAGAAAAACATTAGCATTATTCTCCATAATGAGGAGAACAATCAATTGAAACCAACTCTGAACTGACACAGATACTAGAATTTGAAAACAAGGGTATTAAAAGTTATTAAAACTGTATCCCATATATTCAAAAAGTTAAGTAGAAGTTTGGGAAATATTTTTAAAAATGTCAAACTTCTGGAGATGAAAATGAAAAATACACTGGATGGGATTAATGGAAGACTAGATGTGGACAATAAAAGAGAGCTTAAAGATAAAGCAATAGAAACTTTCATTGGCAGGACTGAGGTTGAAGTGGAAACTCCAATACTTTGGCCACCTGATGCGAAGAGCTGACTCATTGGAAAAGACCCTGATGCTGGGAAAGATTGAGGGCAGGAGGAGAAGGGGACGACAGAGGATGAGATGGTTGGATGGCATCACTGACTCAATGGACATGGGTTTGGGTGGACTCCAGGAGTTGGTGATACACAGGGAGGCCTGGCGTGCTGCGGTTCATGGGATCGCAAAGAGACATGACTGAGCGACTGAACTGAACTGAAAAAGAATTTTAAAAAAGCGGATGAGCATCAGTGAACCCTGTAATGACTTCAGGTGAATTTATGTGTATGCAGTTGGAGCACCAAAAGGAGAAGTGAGGGGTGACAGAAAAGTATTTTTTAAAGTATTGGGAAATACTCTGATTTTGATTAAAACCATGATTCTAAGAATACCAATGAACTCCAAACACTAGAAACATGAAGAAAATGGCACCTTTACACCATGATCAAATTGCTTAGAATTCAGTGATAAAAGGAAACAAAAATTTGAATCCCTTGGGGGGGGGGAAAAACACATTACATCTCCAGAAACAAAGAAAAAGATGACAATATATTCCTTGTCTTCTCTCAGGCATGTGAAGCAATATCTTTAAAATACTGAAAGAATAAAACTGTCAACCTGGAATTCTATACCCAGAAAAAAACATCTTTCAGAAATGAAAATAAAGATGTGTTCATACATAAGTGCTGAGTCACACTTGTAACACCAAAACTGTTAAAGGAAATTCTTTAAGCAGAAGGAAACTGATACAAAAAAATATAGATCTATACATGAAATGAACCAGAAATAATAACTACATGGGTAAATATATGCAGTTTTGAAAAATATTTAAGTCTCTTTCAAAGATTGACTCTTTAAATGAAAATAATGTATTGTGGAGGTAATAATGTATGTGTAAGTAAAATATATGGGAACAATATTGTAAATGCCAGAAGAGGATAAATGGAAGTATAATATTGTAAGGTTCCTATGTATAAAATTGTATATAACTTGAAAGTGGACTACGATAAGTTAAAGATGTATATTATAAACCTTAAAATAACAAAGTAAGAAATCAAATAATTTTAGCTCAAAGAATTGTTTTAGGAAATAAAATAGAGTCATAAAAATACTCCAATAATTCAGGAAAAGACAGAAATAGAAGAAAAAGAGATGGGATAACTAGAAAACAAATAGCAAGTAGATAGATTTAAATATATTAATAATTACAAAAACACCTCAACTGAAAAGGCAGAGTTTGAGCAGGATGGATAAAAAACAAGACACTCAACAAGAAACACACTTAACCATAAAGACACAGATTAGGTTAAAACTAGAAGGATAGAAGAAGACACACCATGTTAACATTAGTCAAAAGGAAGCTAGAGAGACTCTATCAATATCAGATAAAGTAGATTTTAGAGCAAAGAATATTACCAAATATAAAAAAGTCATTTCATGATGTTAAAGGGGTCAATTCATCAGAGGACATAACAATCCTAATCATTTATATACCTAATAACAGAGCTTCAAATTACCAAAGTAAATCTGAATAACTGCAAGGAGAAACAGAAAAATCCACAATTACGGCCTGAGGTTTTAATGGTGGTGGTTTAGTCTCTAAGTCATGTCCTACTCTTGTAACCCCATGGACTGGAGCCTGCCGTGGGATTTCCCAGGCAAGAATACTGGAGTGAATTGCCATTTTCTCCTCTTTGGGATATTCCCGGCCCGGGGATGAACCTGGGTCTCCTGCATTGCATGCAGATTTTTTACCAACTGAACCACCCCCTTTCCAAACACTGATAGAGTACTTAAACAGAAAAATCAGTAAGAATGGAGAAGATTTGACTATGATTATCAGTCAACTGGACCCAATGGACATTTGTAGAACATTCCCCCAAACAAAATCAGACATGTATTCTTTTCAGGTGCATGAAGAACATTTAGTAAGATAAATCATATTTGGGGCCATAAAGCAAGTCTCAATAGACATGATTCAAATCACAGTTTATTCTCTAATCACTGTGGAATTGATTTAGCAATCAATATAAAAGATATCTGGAGAATTCCTAAATATTTGGAATGGAATAAAACATTTCTAAATAATCCATCTCAAAGAAGAGATGAAAGAGAAATTAGAAATTACTTTGACCTGAATGAAATTAAAAAAACAAAATATTGTGAGATGCTGCTAAAATAGCACACAGGGGTAAATTTATATAACTAATCAACTATAAAGACAAAAAAGGTCTCAAATCAGTAACCTCAGCTTTCCACTATAAACAATTAGAAAGAGAACAGTAATTAAACTCAAAGTAAGAAGAAAGGAAATAATAAAGATCAAAGCAGAAACCTGTAAAGTAGAAACAGAAAAACCATAAAGGAAACCATTTATTCCAAAAGTTGGTTGTTTGAACGATCAATGAAATGGATAAATCTTGAACCAGAATCATTAGAGAAAAAATTGAAGGCATAAATGATCATTATCAGGAGACAGAGTGGTAACATCACCACAGATTCTGTAGATATTAATAAGGGTATTAATAAGGATAATAAGGGAATATTATGAATCCTTTATTCTTATAAATTCAACAACTTAGATGAAAAAGACAAATCATCTGAAAGATAAGGACTACCAAAGCTCACTTAAAAAGAAATAGATAACCTATATTTAGGTTATCAAAATATTCTGAATATTCTATATTTATTGAAAAAGACAAATCATCTGAAAGATACAGACTACCAAAGCTTACTTAAAAAGAAATAGATAACCTATATTTAGGTTATCTAAATATTCTGAATACTCTATATTTATTGAAAAAGACAAATCATCTGAAAGATACAAACTACCAAAGATATAGGTTATATTTAGGTATATTTAGATATATATAATATATATATATATTTATTGTATCTATCTATTATATATCTATTAGTATATCTATTATATATTATATATAAAAATAATATATAATATAAATAATATATTATTATATAATAATTGTTATTAATTTTATAATAATTAAAAAGAAATAGGTTATCTAAATATTCTGAACATTCTATATTTATTAAAGTAATAGAATTTGTAGTTAAAAACCTTGCTGCAAAGAAAACTCTTGATGGCTTTTCTGATGAATTCTTATAAGCATTTAAGGAAGAAAATAATACTAATTTTACACAAACTCTTCTAGAAAATTGAAGAGAAAGAGAACTTTCCAACTCATTCCAAGACCAGCATTACATACCAAAGACAAATAAAGATTTTAAAAGATAAGAAAACTGTAAACGGTTGTTCATAATGAACATAGATACAAAAGCTCTAATTAAAATGTTAGCAAATTAAATCCAACATTATAAGAAATGGTATGCATCATGAATAAGTGGGCTTTATTCTAGGCATTCAAGTTTGGTTCAACATTTAGAAATAAACTGGTATACAAACTAAAACAGAAAAGTCATATGGCTACCTCATTAAATGCAGAGAAGTTTTGACAAAATCTGATATCCATTTCTGATAAAAACTCTCAGCAAAGGAGGAATGAAAGGAAACTTGATTTAACCTGATAAAGGATATTTCCTTAAAACCTATAGCTAATGACAGAGGATGAGAATGGATGGCATCACCAGTTCAGTGGGCATGAACTTGGGCACACTCCAGGAGAGGATGAGGGACAAGGAAGCCTGGAATGCTGCAAGTCCATGGAGTTGCAAAGAGTCAGAGACGACTTGGCGACTTAACAACAACAGCAATGTATGACAAAACCCACTGGAAAAAAAAAAAAAAAAGAAACAGCAACCATTCTTAATGGTGAAAGACTGATTGCTTCCCTTCTAAGATCAAGAAAAGCCAGTGATATTTTCCCTCACCATGTCTTCTTTTTCTATGTTTGTTTATTTGTTTGTTTTTGGCTGTTCTGGGTCTCCGTTGCTGTACAAGCCTTTCTCTAGTTGTGACCAGCGGGGACTGTCTCCAGTTGCCGTGCGCCGGCTTCTCACTGCAGTGGCTTCCCCTGTCGCGGAGCACGGCGCTGGGGCTGCAGGCTTGGTAGTTCTGTCTCAGGGGCTCACTGGTTGCGGCTCCTCGGCTCTGGAGCACAGGCTTACTAGTTGCGGCACAGAGGCTTAGTTGCTCCGCAGCATGTGGGATCTTCCCGGATCAGGAATTGAACCCGCGTCTCCTGCGTCGGCAAGGGATTCTCTACCACTGAACCACCAGGGAAGTGCCCTCACTGCTTCTGTTGCGCACAGGATTGGAGGCTTGGACCAGTGCAGTCAGGCAATGAAAAGAAACAAGACATATACAGATTGGAAAGAAGTAAACTTGTCTTTGTTTTCAGACAGCAGAATTGTCTGTAGAAAATCTGATAATATATAAAAAAGACCATAAGTGAGTTAGCTAAATTATTGGATATAAGATCAATATGCAGAGAATTAACTGTATTTCTGTAACTGCCAATGAATAATAGAAAATTAAATTAAAAAGAAAGTCATTTACAAAATCTGACAAAAGACGTGAATGATCTATACATTTATACCTGTAAAACACTGTTGAGAGAAATTAGAGTTAAATGGATAAATATACTATTTTTATCAGTAAGGAACTCAATATTATTAAGATGATCATCTCCCAAACTTGATCTCTAGATTTAACACAATTCCAATAAAATTCCCAGAAGACTTTTTACAAAAATTAACAGATATATTTAAAAATCCTTTATGAAATGCAGAGGACCTAGAATAGCCAAAAAAAAGTTCAAGAAAAAGAACGAAATCCCAGGAGCTACACTACCTAATATTTGCATTATTATAAAGCTACAGTCAGGAAGTGAAGTGAGAGTCGGTTGGTGGTGTCTGACCCCTTGCAACCCCATGGACTGTAGCCTGCCAGGCTCCTCTGTCCATGAAATTCTCCAGGCAAGAATACTGGAGTGGGTATCCATTCCCTTCTCCAGGGGATCTTCCCGACTCAAGGATTGAACTCAGGTCTCCCACATTGCAGGTGGATTCTTTACCATCTGAGACACTGGGGAAGCCCATGTTTTTGGCATCAAGGTAGATAAACAGTGTAACAGAATAGAGTATAGAAATAAATCCACAAATATATGGTCAACTGATTTTTGGGAAAAAATGCAAAGGTAATTCAGTGGGAAAAAGGTAATATTTCAATAAATAATCCTGGGACAATTGGGTATCCACATGCAAAAGAGTGAACAGTCAATCCATACCTTGTTCAATATGCAAAAATTAACTCAAAATGGATCATAAATCTAAATGTAAAACCTAAATCTTTAAAACTTCTAGAAGGAAACAAAGGAGAAAATACTTGTGACTAGAACTAGCTAGAGATTTTATTTTTCAGATACATCATCAAAATCATGACCCATAAAAGAAAGAGTTGATTGGTTAAATTTTATCAAAACTACTAACTTCTACTCTTTTAAGAAGGGAAAGACAAGCCACAGACTGAGAGAAAATATGTACAAAGCATATATTGATAAAGGACTTGTGTTCAGAATATATAAGGAGCACTCAAGACCCAATAATAAGGGAAAACAACCTGATACAAGAGTAAGCAAAAGATGTGAAGTGATGCTTCACTAAGGAAGGTACCTGGTTGGCAAATAAGCTCAGGAAAAGATGCTCAACGTCATTAGTCATTAGGGAAATACAAATTAAAATCACAGTGAGATATGACTACACACCTACTAGAGTAGCTTAAACTTAAAAGATCAAGTGCTGATGGTGACAAGGAGGAACTACCTCCCTTGTAGGCTGTTAGTGAGATTATAAAAATGACAGACTATTCTAGAATACAGGTTAAAAAAATTATTTTTTTAATTTTAGTTAAAAAATTTTAGTTAAAAAAATTTACTCATATACCTATCATGCATGTGTGTGTGCTAAGTCACTTCAGTCGTGTCCAACTCTTTGTGCCCCTATGGACTGTAGCCTGCCAGGTTCCTCTGTTCATGTGATTTTCCAGTCAGGAATACTGGGGTGGGTTGCCATTCTCTCCTCCAGGGGGTCTTCCTGACCTAGGGATTGAACCTGCAGGAATTGACCCAGGGATCTCTTAGGTCTCCTGCATTGGGAGATGGGTTCTTTTCCACAAGCACCTCGTGGGAAGCCCCATGCCTATCATATGATTCAGTTTTTACCCAAGAGAAAAGGATATATATATCCATACATAAACTTGTATAGGAATATTCATAGCAGCTTTCTTTGCCATAAACTGGAAGTAACCCAAATGTCCATCAACAGTTGAATGGACACACTATATTAATTCATTTATATAAACTTCTAGGAAATGTAGTTCAGTTCATTTCAGTCGCCCAGTCATGTCTGACTCTTTGTGACCCCATGCGCTGCATGCAGCATGCCAGGCTTCCCATGTCCATCAAGTCGGTGATGCCATCCAACCATCTCATCCTCTGTTATCCCCTTCTCCTCCTGCCTTCGGTCTTTCCCAGCATCAGGGTCTTTTCCAATGAGTCAGTTCTTCACATCAGGTGGCCAAAGTATTGGAGCTTTAGCTTCAGCATCAGTCCTTCCAATGAATATTCAGGACCGATTTCCTTTAGGATTGACTGATTTGATCTTGCAGTCCAAGGGACTCTCAAGAGTCTTCTCCAACACCACAGTTCAAAAGCATCAATTTTTCGGCACTCAACTTTCTTTATGGTCTAACTCTCACATCTATACATGACTACTGGAAAAACCATAACTTTGGCTAGACGGACCTTTGTCAGCAAAGTAATGTCTCTGCTTTTTAATATGCTGTCTAGGTTGGTCATAGCTTTTCTTCCAAGGAGCAAGTGTCTTTTGATTTCATGACAGCAGTGATTTTGGAGCCCAAGAAAATAAAGTCTGTCACTGTTTCCATTGTTTCCCCATCTATTTGCCATGAAGTGATGGAACCGGATGCCATGATATTAGTTTTTTGAATGTTGAGCTTTAAGCCAACTTTTTCACTCTCCTCTTTCACTTTTATCAAGAGGCTCTTTAGTTCCTCTTCGCTTTCTGCCGTAAGGGTGGTGTCATCCACACATCTGAGGTTATTGAATTTTTCCTGGCAATCTTGATTCCAGCTTGTGCTTCATCCAGCCTGGCATTTCACATGATGTACTCTGCATATAAGTTAAATAAGCAGGGTGACAATATACAGCCTTGACATACTCCTTTTCCTACTTGGAACCAGTCTGTTGTTCCATGTCTGGTTCTAACTGTTGCTTCTTGACAAACTAATCTCTAATGATGGAAAGCATATCTGTATTTGTGGGGGATTGAGAAGGCCAGGAAGCGAAGATGATCACACAATACAAAGAAAACTTTGGGGTGATCTGTATGTACATTATCTTGATGATGGTGATGATTTCATGGGTCAATACATATGAGCAATCTTATCAAATTGTACACTTCAAATATGTATGATTTATTGTGTGTCAATTATACTTCAATAAAGTTGTTAATAATAAACTATTCATATAAGCACCAACTGGGTAAATTTCTCATGAATTCCATTCACTGAATATGTTTTGCTTACTGACTGTAAGACACCAGACACAAAAGTACCTACAGTATAAGTCCATTTATATTTCGTTCAAGAACAGGCAAAGCTAATATGTCATAAAAATAAAATCAGAATAATGGAAACCTTTGAAGAGGGTGGGATTGACTAGTAAGGGGCAAGAGGAAACCTTCCAGGATGTAGGAAATATTCTCAATCTTGAGCTCAGTGCTGGTTGTTTAGGTCTTAAATGTGTCAGGAGCTGTACATTCATCATGAGCCTACTTGATGTGCTTCTTATATTAATACATTATACCTAAATAAAGAAAAGGCTAAAGAAAATGCAGTGCATTAAATGCCAGTACTGAAATCGCACTGTAAGTCTTTGGAGCAGTGTGGGATTGTCCTTTGAGTGTTACCAGGAAACAAAGATGCTCTTCAAAGTACAGCATAAGGCGCATTCTCATTTGCTATTGAGTGTCCAGCCACAGAACCCTTGCAGAGTTGGAAGCTGACTCTAAAGCAGGCACTGTGTCTTTTCCAGCTGGTATTTGTCAAACCTTCTGTTTCTAATGGCATAAATATAACTGACTGCTTCTGAAAAATTAAGAGTACTTCTACTTATGAGAAATGAAGAAATTAAAGTAAAAAGACCTTATTAAGGACTGGGAAGAATGTCAATGTTCATTAATTCATGCTTTGCCAAATCTCTTGGATTCAAATCCAATGGCTAAAAAATCAAATTTGCTTCTATTACAAATGGAACTGCAAGCTTAAGACTGCATGTTCAGAAAGCCCTTGACAACATAGCAGAAAGAGCACATCTTCAGCTTTTAGTCTGGGCATAGACATAATGGGGCATTCCTGGCCTCTTAGCCTTTTTCTGGTTTAAGGCCAGAATTCCCTACCAGATCTCCAATTTTTTTTTTTTTTTTTTTGTGAGTGTGCATTTTGCCCAGGGGTAGATGGGACAAAGTGGAATATAGAAGAAACCACTCTGCCTAGAACCCGGCTTTCACTGGGTTGGCCAATGCTTGCTGACTTCCTCGACTGCAGACGGGGTCTGCCTGCCCAGCCCTTTGGCACTCTTTGCCTTCTCCAGCCTTGGTTGGCTTAACTTGGGTGGGTTTTTCATCCTCCCAGCCTGGGGCTATCTACCAGGTCTCTCCTGTGGAGGAGTCTTTGTCCCGTCTATCCTGATATCAACTGCCCATGCCTGGCGCCAGGAAGACAGGAAGGAAGTCATAGCTGTCACGTATTCTATTTGTAGAAGTCTGTGAAGATGATAAGGGTGCATCAGAGGAAGCAGACTCTGGGACAGTGTAAGCTTGGGAAACCAAGGCATTTTTAATGGCAAAAATTATATCCATTGAGTTTTGAGGGTTCCTTCCCTAATGACGCCCTCTACCCTGACATCTTTAAAAACTTCTTTTAGTATTTAATTTGTACTAAGTTCAAGGACAAAAAAAAAGCTTTATTTTTCTATATTGTGAGTATTTTTTTTTGTTCTGAGTGATTTTCCTGCTTCCCAGAAACACATACAACCCAAGTTTATAAATTCCTTACTTTGGAAGTTTGTGGTTCCATTTGTAAGAGTATTTAAAAATAAATATGTTATAAATTTGTTATTATTGTCTGAGTAAACTCTAGTCTAATACTCATATCTCAAATGTGATATTACTACAAACAAGCCAAATTATACAGAATAGATTTTTTTTTTGTATGTGTTGACCCTAACAAAGTTACTCTGAGACTATAAATAGTTATAAGAAAAAATGAGTATTTTATGTACTTTAAGTTTTTCTTGAAATTTCCATTCCCTCCCACACTTATACACACAAAACTCAACCATAAAAAGGTGTTTTTAAAATAACTTCTAAATTCCCCACTATGTTATGTTTCCAGGCCAAATTGCAGTTAAAACAAAGTTTTGACAGACAGAATAACTTATCACTTAGGCCACAAATCTTGGTCTTTGGAAAAGAAAATGAACAGTACACTCTTAAGGCCACTGTCCTTGTGGAGTCCTCACATGCCAGCCAACTTCCAGCCCCTCCACAGGATGCTCACTGCCTGGTTGTTTGGAGAAATAGAGGATGAGTCAGTATCCTTTTGCTCCTAATTTTATTCTGTTTGTATTGCTTCTCTTATATATTTGATGCATGGTTTTACTTATGGCCAAGTTCATCTTTTTTTTCCCCATTAACTCATCAAACACTTACTAAGTGCCTCCTATGTGAACTTAGACTCTGAAGCCAGACTGCCTAGTTGATACCTGGTTCTGCTGCTTACTAATTTTGGACCTTGGGCAAGGTCCTGTGCCTCAGTTTTGTCATCTGTGAAATGGGGCTGGAAATAGTACCTATTGCATAGGTTGTTCTGAGGATGATGTGAATTTAGGATGTTTCGGATGATATTTGACCCAGTAATTGCTCTGTTGGTGTTGCTGTCATTGTTCGCTGTTGTTGTGATGACAAATGCCAGCCTTGAGCTATGTGCTGCATACCCAAGTGGGTTGCTTTTCAAGGGACTTCCCTTCTAATGTCACCTTCAGGATTTCTATCCAAGTCTGATGTCTCCAAAGTTTCTCAGTCTCAAAACTATTGGCGTTTTGGGTGGGGCAATTCTTTGCTGTGGGACCGTGCTATGCGCTGTTAGAAGATTAGCAGCATCTCTGGTTTCTACCCACTAGATGCCAATAAGATGCTCTTCTGGTTCAAAAAATGTCTCCAGATGTTTCCAGGTGCTCCTTGGGGGACAGAATTACCTGAAGTGGAGGACCGTCTATTTAGGTGGCAAATCTGCCTGCAGAGGCAGCACTGTGGCTCCCCCTGCTTTCTAGGGAGGCCCCTGGGGCTTCCCTGGTAGTTCAGCTGGTAAAGAATCCACCTGCAATGCAGGAGACTGTGGTTCAATTCCTGGGTCGGGAAGTTCCCCTGGAGAAGGGATAGGCTACCCACTCCAGTATTCTTGGGCTTCCCTGCTGGCTTAGACAATAAAGAATCCACCTGCAGTGCGGGAGACCTGAGTTCGATCCCTGAGTTGGGAAGATACCCTGGAGGAAGGCATGGCAACCCACTCTAGTATGCTTGCCTAGAGAATCCCCATGGACAGAGGAACCTGGAGGGCTACAGTCCATGCGGTCGCAGAGAGTCGGACACAACTGAGCAACGAGGCACAGCACACAGCAGCGGTTACCTGAAGTTGTCTTCCCCCTGAGCGTGTTTTTGAAGATCCATGTTATATGTTACAGGTGCCTCTAACCACATGGCTGGAACCATAGGAACATTTCTGCTGTGACCACTGTGGCCTCCTTAGTAGGAGGGGCTCCTCTTTAAAATGGACTTCTTTATTTTTTTTTAATTTATTTGGCTGTGCTGGATCTTAGTTGTGGCACACAGAATCTTTGTTGTCACATGCAGGCTCTTAGTTGCGGCATGTGGGATCTAGTTCCCTGACCAGGGATCGAACCCCGGCCCCCTGCACTGGGAGTGCAGAGTCTTAACCACTAGACTGCCAGGGAAGTCCCTCTTTAGAAGCGAGGAGGAGAGACATAATCATCCTAGCACTTCAGTCCAAGGCTCCCTGTGAAAGCCAGCCCCCTGACCCTTTACAGTGCAGGAATTTACTGCTTATCACTATGGGGAACAAGCAGAGGTCACAAGACCACATATGGGGAATCTCACTATGGGAGTTTGTGTGATGTGGTCCTTGGTCTTCACTGGTGAGCCCTGATGGTTACCATTGAGAGAATGCTCATCATATGCCAGACTGAGCTAAGTACTTGATGAATATTGCTCACATTCACCCTTGAGACCAGATATTTTTGTCCCCATTTTATAGGTCGGGAAACTTCAGCTTAGAGACATTAAGATCACAGAATCAGGATTCAAATCCAGGCGACCGATTCCAAAATTCGTAATCCCTTTGACACTTATCCTCAGAAGCACTGCCTCCGTAAAAAGCAGCGTCTCACTCTTGGAATGTCCCCTGTCTGTGCCCTAGTTAGATTTTGGCTCCCAAATTCCATCCTGGTCACATAAAACCATATATCAGTAGCTTCATGCTGACCTGAGATGTGACAGGAGTGACATCATTTTGTTTTGTTTGCATGTATTAATGTCACAGCTGAGACATACCCTGTCCCCCACTCTTATTTTTTACTCTCTCTATGCTAAGAGCCCTGGAGAAGGGAATGGCTACCCACTCCTGTATTCTTGCCTGAAGAAGCCCATGGACAGAAGAGCCTAGCGGGCTACAATCCACAGGGTTGCAAAGAGTCCGGAGCGACTGAGCGACTAACACTATGCTAACTTAGAACCAATCTCCCTCTTCCTTTTTTTTTTTGTTTTTTGTTTTTTGGTTTTTTTTTATTATTATTATTTTTTTTTTCCCAGTGGGTTTTGTCATACATTGATATGAATCAGCCATGGATTTACATGTATTCCCAATCCCGATCCCCCCTCCCACCTCCCTCTCCACCCGATTCCTCTGGGTCTTCCCAGTGCACCAGGCCGGAGCACTTGTCTCGTGCATCCCACCTGGGCTGGTGATCTGTTTCACCATAGATAGTATACATGCTGTTCTTTTGAAATATCCCACCCTCACATTCTCCCACAAAGTTCAAAAGTCTGTTCTGTATTTCTGTGTCTCTTTTTCTGTTCTGCATATAGGGTTATCGTTATCACCTTTCTAAATTCCATATACATGTGTCAGTATGCTGTAATGTTCTTTATCTTTCTGGCTTACTTCACTCTGTATAAGGGGCTCCAGCTTCATCCATCTCATTAGGACTGGTTCAAATGAATTCTTTTTAATGGCTGAGTAATATTCCATGGTGTATATGTACCACAGCTTCCTTATCCATTCATCTGCTGATGGGCATCTAGGTTGCTTCCATGTCCTGGCTATTATAAACAGTGCTGCGATGAACATTGGGGTGCACGTGTCTCTTTCAGATCTGGTTTCCTCAGTGTGTATGCCCAGAAGTGGGATTGCTGGTTCATATGGCAGTTCTATTTCCAGTTTTTTAAGAAATCTCCACACTGTTTTCCATAGCGGCTGTACTAGTTTGCATTCCCACCAACAGTGTAAGAGGGTTCCCTTTTCTCCACACCCTCTCCAGCATTTATTGCTTGTAGACTTTTGGATAGCAGCCATCCTGACTGGCGTGTAATGGTACCTCATTGTGGTTTTGATTTGCATTTCTCTAATAATGAGTGATGTTGAGCATCTTTTCATGTGTTTGTTAGCCATCTGTATGTCTTCTTTGGAGAAATGTCTGTTTAGTTCTTTGGCCCATTTTTTGATTGGGTCATTTATTTTTCTGGAATTGAGCTGCAGGAGTTGCTTGTCCCTCTTCCTTGTGTTTAAGCTGTGTGCTTCTGCTAACTGACAATAGTCATTGTGATGTAAACCAACCTTGTAAACCACAACTTTCTAAATGACCCTTAGGTCACAGAACTTATCCTGCTGGCACCAGTTGTCCTAACATCTGAATTTCTCCAGGGTGAACCTCTTTAAAACTATTAATTCGGTAAGCAGAAAGTCATTACTTTTAATATACTTCCAGTTCTGTCCCAGACACAGAACTTCATACAAGCCCCAAATAAAGAAGTTAGTGTAGAAAAAGAGTTATACCTAACTCCAAGGGCCTTTACTAGAATTTAGTTGTACTGAATATTGTTCAAAATACGTTGGCCATTGAAGGTAAGGTGGCTTCTCCCCCTTTACAATGATAGTTTATGCTAATAGGCTGTGGTTTGGACCACAAGTCTATCTATTACCTGGTGTCTCTTTGGCCTACCTTGGTTTCCTTCTGCTGAGGCCACATGGGTCTGCTTTACTTTTCCACTTTGTATTAAAACCCCTGGCTTTAGGCTCATTGTCCTTATAGTTTTAGTAAAAACATCAGCATCTGCAGAAAGCTTTCAGAGAAAATGAAGGTCATAAACTGTCAAAGTACAAATGAATTATGTAGACTCTTTGCCTTAGAATATTTCTGAGTAGAATCAAGAACATCTCGTTCTTTATTTCTAGTCCCCTCCCGCGCCTTTCACAGGGAGGATGCTCCATGTCCATGCATGAAATGATAGGAGGAGGGCAGAGAGTTTGGTCTGGAATTAATCACTGATGCAAAAACATGTGGGAGGTTTACTGAATACTTACTGTGGGCCAGACACTATACAAGCTCCTGGGGATATGATGGTGAGGCACTGGCCTCTCCCTGGAAGATCTCAGAGCCTAATAGGGGTGACAAGAATTAAATGATCACAGTGCAGTCGGGGAGATGCTGTGATCTAGTCTGGTTGTTGAATTCGGGATCACAGAGAATGGCAAGGCTGATAGTGGTACCTGACATTTATTGAGCACTTTCTACATGCACTGTACTTTCAGTCACTCAGTCATGGCCAACTCTTTGGAACTGAATGGACTGCAGCATGCCAGTCTTTGGTGTCCTTCACCATCTCCTGGAGCTTGCTCAAACTCATGTCCATTGCGTTGGATGGTGATGCCATCCAACCATCTCACCCTCTGTCATCCCCTTCTCCTCCTGCCTTCAACCTTTCCCAGCATCAGGGTCTTTTCTAATGAGTCGGCTCTAAGCATCAGGTGGCCGAAGTGCTTTCTACACATCATCTGTTTTTTTAATTCTCACAACAACTGTGTGAAGTTAGCTGCTCTTATACCCATTTTATAGATGGGGAAATTGAGACTCAAAGGGAAATTCCCTGAGTCTTAAAAGCCAAGTAGGAATTATCCAAAGGGAAGAAGGAGGAGGTAGAAATTCTGGAATGAGAGAAAAGCAGGTATAGAAACACGGAGGCAAATGGATGAGATGACCTCTGTGTATCAAGAGGGCACTGGGAGCTGGGGTTTACACCATCCAGTTCTGCCCACAGTTAAGTGATTTCAAACTTGTGACTTGTTCTTTCACTGAAGAGCAACCTGTGCTTCCTCAAGTGATGAGCCACTTGATTATGTAATTCACCCACGTGATCAGGGTGAACTCCTCAACCTTGAAGTGGTTGTTCAAGTGCCTCTGATTTTAGGCTTGAGGGAAATAACAGCTGGGAAAGTCACTGGACCAGCAGGGTCCCCAGGGGTATTGGGCTCTCAGGCTTTCAAGCTGGATTTCAAGTGGCCTTAGGCAACTCACGTAACCCCTGTGACATTTGCTTTGTCCGTCACATGCTCAAGTCTGTATCCCCAGAACCTACCGCAGAGCTTCTGTGTGTGTGTGTGCATGTGTGTGTGTGTGTGTGAGTGAGTGTGCACACACACATACTCAGTCGTGTCCGACTGTTTGTGACCCCATGGACTATAGTCTGCCAGCCTCCACTGTTCGTGGGATTCTCCAGGCAAGAATACTGGAGTGGGTTGTCATGCCCTTCTTCAGGGAATCTTCCCAACCCAGGGATTGAACCCGTATCTCCTGCATTGGCAGTTGGGTTCTTTACCACTGTGCCACCTGGGAAGCCCTACTCCAGAGCCTAGATCTGCATAATCCATAAAATGGGGATACCAATGAAGGCAGGGCATTTCAGGTGATTAATTATAGTTCACATGCAAGCCTTTAAACCATTCAATGAAAAGTAAGGAACAAATGGGCTTCCCAGGTAGTGGGAGACCTGGGTTCGATACCTGGGTTGGGAAGATCCCCTGGAGAAGGAAATGGCTACCCTCTCCAGTGTTCTTGCCTGGAGAATTCCATGGACAGAGGAGCCTGGCGGGCTACAATTCATGGAGTCACAAAGAATTGGACATGACTGAACGACTCACTTTCAGGTGGCACTAGTGGTAAAGAACCCGCCGGCCAATGCAGGCGATATAAGAGACGCAGGTTCGATGCCTGGGTGGAGAATATTCCCAGTATTCCTGCCTGGAGAATCTTGCCTGGCGGGCTACAGTCCATGGGGTCGCAAAGAGTCGGACACAACTGAAGAGACTGAGCACGCAAGGAATAAATAATCCCATTTCACAAGATTCCTTCATTAACTAGTCACCAGCGATCTGAGTCCTTATATGCAGAGCTGGCAGATGTTAGATGTACTAGGAAAACTGTCTTGGCCTCTGCTCCGTGCAATTTTAGTTTGCAGCGGGTGGGTACAAATAAGAGCAAACCGGAGGTGGAATTTTTTTCCATACAAGGGGCATGCCTGGTGGGAAAGCAGCCCTTTCATCAGGGGAACGCAGGTCGAGCAGGACAGAAAAACCTGCAACCTCTGGTTGTGCCTCATCTGATGGCTTCTCCTTTGCAAGTGCTGATCCCTGACATTGAGTTGGGGGAGGGTGATGATTGCATTGAAATGTCTGCTCCTAGGCAAGACCCTGCCTTCCTCCACACCCTCTCTTCTCCTCCAAAGACCTTCTGGAAAACAGAGCAAAAACAATGAGGCAACCCCAAGGGTTAATGAGAATTGCATTCTCCGTGCAGCCCCGATTACCCTGCGCCTTTGTCCCCGTGGACTCCGTGAAGGGCACGGCTGTCAGGTGTCGCTCCTCTCTGGGCTGGGTAATCTGCGCTGATTGACTTGTCCATTGTCCTTCCCCTGGAGCTAAATACAAAACAGGAAAGGCTGCTTGTTGGGGAGAGAGGGGAGCTTGGTGGCCAAACGCTGTTGCTTTCCCGGCATTGGACACAGGCTCGCTCTCTCTGAGAAAACTTACATCCAAAGGCAGTGACTTTGAAAGGACTGTGGCTGTGGAATTAGAGACAGATGCTTAGCTGGCCATGAGCAGATATTAAATTGTATTAAACTATGCAAACCGCATTTCTCATGCAAGGCTTGTTTCAACCTTACATCAGCCCTTGGGCTGCATTTGCATCTCTATAGAGAAGGAAATAAAAGCAGCATGTCACTTATTCATTTCTATTCATAACTGTGAGCTGTTATTATTCTAGCTCTTGTCTCCCCTACACAGCACAGGCTAGATTAATCTTTCTCAACCTCCATCAAGAGTGCGTTCCCAGCATTTCACTTTATCAACTCCTGTTTATAAGGCCCAGGTGCTGAGAAGGATATAAGGATATGGAAGACGAGACTAATTTTAAGGTCACCAGACATCCTGCTTCATCTGGGACAATCCTTGTGTGTGCCTGTTATTCTGATATAATTTAATAGGACCCCCTTCTGCTTTCAGAAGTGATCCAGTCTTCGTAATGAATTACATGGTCACCCTCCTCACGTGCTTATAAGCTAGAAGGGGTGGGAAGGATGAAGAGAAATACAGTAGTTACAGAACAAGGTAGAGAGGCTGGAGGCAGAGGAGGTCGATGGTTGAAGGAAGGGAGGTGGCCCAGGGCTCAGGTTGACGCAAGACCTAGGTGTCAAAGTATAAGAATGATTGAGGCAGAGGGAGAAGGAGGCCTGGGTGAAGGCGGGGGACCAGAACCATCTAGAACAGTATGTGTTCAGGGTTCTCAAGGCGGGGGACCAGAACCATCTAGAACAGTATGTGTTCAGGGTTCTCAAGGGGCCACATGAAAGTGAAAGTGTTAGTCGCTCCGTCGTGTCTGACTCTTTGCGACCCCATGGACTGTAGCCTGCCAGGCTTCTCTGTCCATGGGATTCTCCAGGCAAGAATACTGAGTGGGTTGCCCCAAGAGACCACATAGATGGAGGTTTTTCCTGAAGAGAAGACAAAGTGGACAGGAGATGGGGGAGGGATGCATGTGGAGGTCTTGAAAGGCAGGGGGGATCTTGTGCTTCACCTTGGAGCCAGCAGGAAGCCACAGGTACTAGCATGAAAGACTCAAGGTGAATAGGGGGTTTCAGCTGCTCCTGGTCTAGGACTGGTCACCCCAGTACTGACTGCGGATATAGGATTTGAACGGCTGAGGCCGCTTCTGAACCGTGCTCTCTGCTGTCATGCCCTTCCGCCTGTCTGTCTCCCATGTCCCGTACGATTAACTAGGCAAATTAAAATTTTCCACACATGACAGGGTGAGGCAAATGGATGTTCTGGTGTCTTTGGTTTCCTCTAAGCAGAAGCCTCCAGCCAAGAGTTGACATGAGCTTGCTGTTTGAACATCAGTTAAAATAATGATTTTAGCATGATTTTTTGACAGGAAAAAACCAAAAGCATACATTTACAGGAGCAGGCCATGCAGTTTGGACAGGTAGGACCCTTCAGGGGGCCATCAGAAAATGACTCGCCCTGGGGTGTTCCTGTGTTCCATGGGGTCAATCATCTTCTTAGTAATTCTGCCCAACTGAAGTCAGAGCTAAGGTTCCACGTGTACAGTGAAGCTATTTGTTCCGCCTGTGTCGTTTCTTTTCTTCATCCATTTTTCCTTTCCTTCAATTAAAACCATTTATCAGGTGTCCCAAACTCTAAGCTGGTTGCCCTCAATTCACTGTCACAACAACCATCCAATCCTCTGAGACTAGAACATGCCCATTTTACAGATGAAGAAAGTGAGCTTTGCTGAGGTTGAGTGCTATTTAAGGAGACCCTCTGTATGTGTTGTTGAACACATTCCCAGGGTGAGCATCATCCAGCAAGGCTCTGGAAATAGTCTGATTATTTCCAGGGATGCTGTTGAGGAAAATTAAATGCCAGATAGAAGACAATACTAAATTAGTGGTACCCAAGCCAGAACATGCATCATTACCATTTAAGGAGCTTTAAAAATGCAGGTTCCTGGGCTCTACCCCCAGTAATTCTATTTAGTGGGTCCTGGTGAGCTTAGGAATCTGTGTGTGTGTCTTTGTGTGTGGTTTGTGTTTTATATTCTGTAAGGCACTGGTTCTCCGACTGCGTACATCAGTATCTTGCATCTTGAAAGGCTTGTTAGAACAAAGATAATGGGCAGCCCCCCTCCCTGATTCAGGGAGGTTCTGATTCAGGAGATCTTAGCTGGAGCCTGAGAGTTGCATTTCAGGTGGTGCTAATGCTATTGGAGTAGGGACACTCTGAGAACCACTGCCCTAGCAGTTGGGGATGCTCATCCAGGCTAGGGACCGCTGGCCTAGGGGCGCACGTCGCTGACTGATGCTCAAATCGTGGAGACTGTGATAGGAATAGAAAAACCTGACCCAGTATGCCTACAGAACCAGCACTCCCGCTTCTTCCTCACCTGGAAGGATTGCTGCGCTCTTTTTATGTGAGTCTGGATGGGGACTCAATACCTCCTTCACCTCTGCGGCTGGCAGACCCAAATCAAACAGGGTTGGCTCACAAGACAAACATGTTTTTGTTCACTGAGCTAGAGAGTCTAACTGGTACTTCCCAAATCAATGATTTTACGTCTGTGAAACGTGTGCCCTATGTATTCATTAAAGGAAACCCCCTGGGGAGTAAGTGGTTAAACTTGGTTGCGCAGTAGGATCACCTAAGATGTAAAAAAAAAAAAAAAAAAATCACACAAAAGTGATTGATGCTGGGCTCCCTCCCTCCCTCCTCGGCCTGTCTGTGGCTCCTGGTGTTGGTAGCTTTGTGAGCATCACCTCCGGTGCAGTCAGTGGTGGGAGCCGGTGACCAGAGGCATCAGTACTGTGGAGGCACCTACTTACCCAGATGCCACGTGGGCTCCTAAAACCTGTCTGTGGATTCCCTTTCAGGGCATCTCTTCCCTCCCCACCCGCTTCCATGTACCTCTTTATTTTTCTGCCAAACAAAATAGAAGGGAAAGCAGCCAAAGGCCTGCTGATATCCATCACTGTCCTGGAGGTTCCCTGACAGGAGGCCGAAATGGGTGAGAGCCACTGTCCCAGAACAGCAGGAAGGAAGCTGTGTTCCCGGAGCAATGCCAAAGGAGCAGAATTCTGGCCACAGAGTGTCTCTTTGCTCACTTTTGTGAATGCTGGGATGCACAGGGTCCCAGCAAGAGGAAACATTTCCATGTGGGGACTCCCCAGATCTCAGCCCCGTGGTTTTCTCTCTCCGCTCAGTGCCAGGCTGCTGGTGCCACCTTTGCCAAGATTCACTCCATCACAGCTGCCTGCCTGGGCTTCATGAAAACCGCCCCAGTCTGAAGCCACCAGGGTTTCCTAAGGGACACTTCTCATTCTCTGAGTCCTCCTGAACCACCTGATGGTGCTGGTCCCCCTCTCCTCTCTGGGCATCTTCACTGTCCTGCCTTCTCTGTGTTCCTTCTCTGTTTCCTTTGCTGACATCTCTGCCTCCTCTCACCCTGTCAATGGGAGCCTTTCCCCACTGCTGCCGTCTTTGTCCCTCAGCACTTCTCCCCCCACCTTCTTTCCCTTTTCCAGCTCCAAGGGACCAGCCTGACATGCTGAGTCCCAGTCTCCCAACAGCATCTATTCACAGAATGTCCTCTTGTGTTCACTGAACTCGTCCTGTCTCTGGGCTCCTCTGTTTTTATTCCAGGCACCACCATCTCTTCTGATTTCCCACATGTGGGAGCTGAGCTGCATTAAGCTGCATTATCCAGTCAATGCCTGAGTCTGGTCCATGCTTCCTTTCTGATGCTTCTCAGGGTGGCCATTCTTGCCTACGCCTCTGCTACCTGGTGCTGGGCTGTGGTGAGAACTTTCCAGGGAACCACCAGTTTCCAGTCTCTCTCCTCGCATTTACACATCACCCTGAGTCCTCCTTCTAATGTGCTTTTACATCTCTCCCTGCAACCATCTGTGGCTCTCACGCCATGTGCCTGGCACAGTGCTAAGGATGTCTGTTATCAACCCGACAACAACCTTATGAATCCACAAACACTGTTATTTTCCCTCTTTTACCTGTGAGGAGGCAGAATTGGAGATGGTTGGGAACTTAGCCAAGGCTCATAATGAAGGACAAGTGGTGGAACAGAACTTCTGACTTTCTCTGAGCCTCTGAACTAGACTCTCTTGTTTGGCCCTTTGCGGCCAGCCCTCAGCGACTGCCCAGCCCACATGGAATAAACGCCAGGATCCTTGGATCTGCAGGTAGGCTTTTCCAGATCTACTCTACCTCACCTTCGCAGCCTTCTCTTCTTTCATCCTTCTGTGTAGGACTCAGCACCACGTGAACTGTTTCCTCCTGGGCCCCCAGGTCGCTTCACTTTGTCCCTGTTCTAGCAATACGTTTTTGCCCAAGTCCTTGGCGACATCCAGTCCCCCAGGAGCACTGCCGCTCCTTGAGGCTTAGTCATCTTGGCCTCTTCAAACCTTCTGGGTTTCAAAAGCCTTTTTTGGTGCACTCTCTAGTGTTTTACATTTCTTTCATTACTTTTAATGTGAAACCGCTTTGGACTCCTTTTCAGGTATTTCAGTGTTATTTTCCTGGTTGGGTTGTAAACCCTGGAGGGTAGAACTGTGTCATAAACTTAGGTCACTGTCCTGAGTTCTCAAGGATGCAGCGGTCGCTCAAGTCTGTGACTTCTGCTCTTGTCCGTCACAGGGCCTCGCGCTGCGTGATATAAATGAGGCTGTGAGAAGCCGGTTCCCCCCCGGGAGCTGTTCTGCTAAGGTGCCCCGATCCCCTTGCGGCCCTCAGCGCAGCCGGAATCATTTGTTAGATTAGTTTTCCATCCTTCGTGGGAATCATTTTTCTTCGTACGTTTCTGTTTTTAAAGTTGAGTAAAATGGAGACTTGGCTGGACACCAGGGAGATTTAGGAGAGAAATGAGCAGTGGGACGTCCCCAGCCAAACCTGGCTGCAACCCGCTGACTGCGCAGGAATACAGATGACTTCTAGCGGAATGGGCGGGACTCCGTGGGGACGCACGGCGGCTCCTGCTTTTGATCAGGGGCTGGGCTGGTGTTGGGAATCTGAGCACAGGCATCCCTCGGTATCTGCAGTATCCGGTATCCGCGGAGGTTGGTTCCAGGACACCCTTGGATACCAAAACCTGCAGATGCTCAAGTCCCTTGTATAAAATGGCATAGTATTTGCATATAACCTATGTATGTCCTCGTAGGATACTTTAAATCTTGTCTAGATTACTTACACCTAGTACAATGTAAATGCTATATAAATAGTTGCAAATACAATGTAAATGCTATGGAAATAGTTGCTGTTATTGTTTAGTTGCTAAGTCGTGTCCAAGTCTTGGCGACCCCATGGACTGCAGCACAAAAAGCTCGCCTTTCCTTCAGTCTCCCAGAGATGCTCAAATTCATGGCCGTTGAGTGGGTGATGCTCTCTAACCACCTCATCCTCTGCTGCCCCTCCTTTTGCCTTCAATCTTTCCCAGCATCGGGGTCTTTTCCAGTCTCTGTATCATGTCGCAAAAGTATTGGAACTTCAGCTTCAGCAACAGGCCTTCCGATGAATATTAAGGGTTGATGTCCTTTAGGACTACCTGGTTTGGTCTTCTTGCTGTCCAAGGGACTCTCAAGAGTCTTCACCAGCACCTGCTGGCTAGTAGCAAATTCAAGTTTTGCTTTTTTGGAAAATCCCTTGAATTTTTTTTTTTTTTTTGAGTATTTTAAATTTAAGGTTGACCGAATCTGCAGATGTGGTACTCATTGGTGCAGAAGGCAGGCTCTTTTAGCGCAGCCCCCCACTGGGTCCCCTGCTCTGTATCTTCTGGGATGAACTTGGTGTCCACAGTCAAAGAGGACCACTTCTGTTTCAAACCTGCCTCTTGCTGATTGAAACAAGTTGGTGTTTGGGATGGCAACTCATGACATGCCTCATACAGAATTGTGTGAATAATAGTAAGAAGCTCTGAAACAGAATGACACATAACATGGCAATGAAATAAACATCTAAGCACAATTAGTACAATTCATTTTTGCGGAGAGTGTAATTATTTTACAATGTTGTGTTAGTTTCTACCATACCAATGAAGTGAATCAGCTATATATATACATATATCCCCTCTTTCTTGGATCTCTCTCCCCACGTCTATCCCACCCATCTATTACAGTTCATCACAGGGCACTGAGCTGAGCTGTGCTATCTGTTTTACACATGATATCTATTCGCACTAGCTATCTATTTTACACATGGGTTATTCAGTTCAGTTCAGTCTGACTCTTTGCGACCCCATGGACTGCAGCACGCCAGGCCTCCCTGTCCATCACCAACTCCCGGAGTTTACTCAAACTCATGTCCATCGAGCCGGTGATGCCATCCAGTCATCTCATCCTCTGTCGTCCCCTTCTCCTCCTGCCCCCAATTCCTCCCAGTATCAGGGTCTTTTCAAATGAGTCAGTTCTTTGCATCAGGTGGCCAAAGTATTGAGAAAAGCAAATCAAAGCTACAATGAAGGATCACTTCACACTGGTCAGAATGGCCATCATCAAAAATCTACAAACAATAAATGCTGGAGATGGAGAGGTTATGGAGAAAAGGGAACCCAACTGGTACAGTTCTAATGGTTCATAACTTCTAGAAACTCCAGGTTCTCCTGCTGATGCTTGGGTTATTGTTCTAGGCCAGCATCACCGAATCTGGGTTACCTAAAGGAAGAACTGCAGTCATCCTCTACCACATGGAATGTGCCCTTCATGCTCTCACGGGGCACTGCTTTCTTCAATCAGTAAATATTTGTTGACTACTTTTATGTGCAAGGCATTGCATTAATTCATTGTAGAAGGTAGAAAACCAATAATGTTTGTGAATGTACCTAACAGTGTTCAGTCCATGGGAGAGGCTAAGAAATGTTAAAATCTTTAGGTATGTATGGTGTGTGCGTGCATGCTAAGTCACTTCAGTCGTGTCCAACTCTTTGCAACCCTATGAACTGTAGCCTGTTAGGCTCCTGTCCATGGGAATTCTCCAGACAAGAATACTGAAGTGGGTTGCCATGACCTCCTCCAGGGGATCTTCCTGACCCAGGGATTGAACTTACTTCTCCTGCAGCTCCTGCATTGCAGGGGGATTCTTTATTGCTGAGTCACCAGGGAAGCCCTAGGTATGTGCATTCTACTGCAAAAGATAAAAAGACAACTGAGCATTATTGAGTTGAAGGACAGCCTCTTTGCTGGGGCCCAGAGGGTTTGGGAAGGCAGAATTGGGAAGAGTTCAATAGAGGGAGGCTGATAGGGAGGACATTTCTCTTGTCAGCTGGAGTGTGCGTAGGGTAGAGGGAGATGGGGCGACACTGGTGGCAGGGAAACCAGCATGTAATAATAATAGTACTATTAATAATAACAGTAACAACCACCACCAATTATTGAGTACACCCTAGGTGCTAGATACTGTACACATATGATTTCTGACTTACACAACAAACTTACAAAGTGAGTACATTCAACTAATGAGGAAACTAAGACTTATCCATGTTGAATAACCCACCCAGTGTCATAGAGTTTGTAAATGGCAGGACCAGCATTTGAACTCCAGGCTGCTTTCTTTCAAAGCCGAGGCTGGGGACTTCCCTGGTGGTCCAGTGGCTAAGACTCTGCACTCCCAATGCAGGGGGCCCAGGGTCGATCCCTGGTCAGGGAACTAGATCCTATATGCCACAACTAAGACCTAGTGCAGCCAAATAAAAACAAAAATCTACAAATGAAAACCCAAATCCTAGGCTGGAGTGGGTGGGTCAGGGTGTGTTATTATGAATTTGGAATCCAAATTAGTGGAGTTACAATTAAATTGAAAGGAAGGGTCAGGTGAAAGACATGATTGGAAGAGATAAGAAAACTTGACAACAGGACCAGGTTTGGAAGGCAAAGGAGACTCAAGGAAAAATAATGAGTCCATTTTGTGACTTCGAATATTGGGAGAGAGGGTTGCCCTACGCTCACCAGACATCATGAACAGGAGGTGATCTTGAGTGAGTGAGGTAAGAGGGTACTGTGATGAGTTTCAGAGATGTGACAATCAATGACATCACTGGAATCCAAAAAATAGTACAAACGAATGTTTACACAAAACAGAAACAGGCATAGAGAGACATAGAAAACACACTAGTGGTTGCCAGAGTGGAGAGAGAGGGAAGGAGGGGCACATTAGGGGTAGAGGGTTGAGAGATATGAACTACGATAGGTCAGCAACATAGATGTACAGCATAGGGACCTATAGCCACTATCTTGTAATAACTTTTAAAGGAGTATACCTATAAAAATATTGAATCATAATGCTGGACATTATGATGTGAAATGTATGTAGGAATGTATGAATGAATTTTCATACTGAAATGAATGTAATATTGTAGATTAACTATACTTCAACTAAAAGGAGAAAGAAATATGGCAATCAAAGTAGAAGCAGAGATGCCAGGTAGCGGGTCAGTTCTCTTCTCTGACTTGGATTGTAAACAAGCTGTGAGTATGGGTGAATACGAACACGGAAAGGAGAAAAACTCTTAAGTTCGGGGTAGATTCTGGAGGAAGTTAGGACGAGGAATGACAGTGGACATAGCTTTCGGAGATGTAGGAGAGGAACAAGGATGGTGTCGTGGTGAGCATGGCAGAAACCAGCAGTGGAGTTGGTCCCAAGTGAGTTTTCAAGGTGCCATGCATGTCAGAGAAGATGCTTGCTCCTACCTGAACTTGGGAGGGCTCAATTCAACAAAGCGTAGTTTCCGTAGGCTGGCCTTGTGTTTGGTGCAGAGGATAGAAAAAGACTAAACCCTGCTTTTGAAAGGCTCAGGAAACCTCAGAACAGACCTGAGTTGCAGTGTGGCTCTTCCACTTACCGAGATTGTTATTCTCTGAGCTCATTTCCTCATCTGTAGAATGAACATACTAATACCTGCCCCTGAGCAGGTCCTGCTGCTGGGCATTTTTCTGGGATTCAGAAATGAATCCTGTGCAGTACTCACCCAGGACCTGGAGCTTCATGATACTTGCCTGATGGTGCTTGGAACTCATAGTGACACATAGGAGAATGAAGGGCAGTTTCTGAGGATCTGCCTGCCAGACTCAGGGAAGCCTGCTTTCCTTGGGAGGGCATCATTTCTTCAGTGGTTTGTGCTGTTCAGTCAATCAGACCTGATCCCTGCTGCCTCATGTGGCTTTTCAGGACTGAGTGGAATCTCCTGTTTCTAGAGCTTCCCGTCCTTTCATGTGTGTTTTGGCCCAGATGTTCCAACAGAGCTCCCTTTCATTTTTCTTTCCTAAGTTCAGAGCAGAGACAGAGCCCCCTTCTGTCGGCGGGTGGCGTTTTTGCTGGCCACGTCCCGGGAAAGCAAATAGAGTGCTCCGTGGCGGATGGGAGGGTCCCCAAGGGCTCTGAAGGTTGACAGCACAGATGCAGTGGATGCATCATGAGCTGAGTGGACTGGCCCGAGGGCTGCAGGACTCTCTGTTCATCTGCCTGAGCACGTTGTTGCCTCCAGCACAACCTCACTGGGGGCCGGTAGGTGGGGGGAGGAGGGGCTTTGGGGTATGGCCCTATATGTGTTTGGCACCGTTGGGAGAGTAGGATATAGAAGTTGGAGGCGGGGGATTGATGCCACACAGATAAGGGCTCTTGGAAGAATCCATGTGTGACCTCAAAGCTGAAAGTTGTATGTGTGGAAGGGGAAGAGATCAAAGCGGGGCCAGAAAAGACCAACCCGGTGACCTGTGAGGCTGGAACAGGAAGGCTGTGGCCGACACTGCCTCCTTCCTGCCCACCCTCTTCCTGGTGGGTAGCTCGGTCCCATTTCTTTGCTATCGGTCTCCCCTGCACCTATATCCAAGGCATGGAGATTTCTATATACCAGGCTGGGAGGGCCTTCGGGGTCACCGATTCCTTCTCCTCCTCCCTCCTTCCCCACCAGGTGACTGTCGCCTCAGTTTCCCCAATGATTGGAGGAACGTAAATCACAGGGGTCTCAGTGTCACGGGTGTAGCTTTCAGGATGGAGGGCAGAAAGGGTCAAAAGGGATCCAGGGTAAGGGGCTTGCTAACCTGGCATAGTCTACCTCTTCTACCTGGCCAGGTATGCCCAGCATCTGAGAAGGCCAGTTGGGAGGCATGTACTCTAGGTTAACTGTCTTGGCAGTGCCTATGTGGCCACACCACCATCCACTGATATGGATGACCCAGGTGCCTTTAAATAAAAACTCACTTACAGCTTGATCATTCCAAGGGCCCAGCCTCAACCATTTAAAGAGTCAGAGCAGCATTCCTTTTCATTCCAGATTGACCAATTTCAATCTGGGTATCTTTCCTATTCAGCCTCACTAGTATCAAGTTTAATCAACTGGCATAAGCAGTTCCCCTATTAATAGATTCACTGGAAATCCCCTGATGTGTCATTTTATTTGTGACCTTGTTTAAAATTAGCCCACATCAACATCCACTAGCTAGGCACCCAGGTCAAACTGCCTACCCAGCTCTTTGCACCAGCGCCGTGAGACATTAGAAGCAAGGCTAAGGCTAGGTCTCGGGGTCCCTGACACGTGTGCTGCCACATCCCCATTCCCTTTGGACCTCTTCCTTTTGAACTGTTTCTCCCTCTCATTCTGTACCCCACCCCCTTCCTCCTCTCAGCCACAGTGCTAACGCTCTGGGGACCAGATTCTTTAGCTGTGTGCAAGCCAGAGACAGAACTCTGTGGAGAGAAACACTGAGTGGAGTCGGAGTATCCCTGGCTCATTCCAGAGCAGAAATTTTCATCCTCAGGGCCATTGACATTTGGGCCCGAGAACTGAAGATCTTAGTAGGGTGGGTGTGGAGATGACTGTCTCATGGATTGTAGCATGCTGGCAGCATCCCTGACTTCCACCCACTGGATACTAGTAGCATCCCCCACACCCTCAACTATGAAAACAAAAAATGTGTCCAGGCATTCTCTAATGTCCCCTGGTTGGCAGAATGGCCCCTGATTGAGAACCATTGTTCTAGAAACCACAGTAGAAGTTTCCCCAGGTCTCGCTTTCAGTCGGGAGTTTTGGAGGCTGTGGGGGACACAGGGCATGTCCCAGCTCCCTCCACATTCCTGGGCCTGGGGTGTTCCTCCCTCATTTCTGTGGCTGTTCTCCCAGCCAGAACCCGTCACTCCTCACATTGGTCTGTGGTTTGCTGAGTCCCTGCTGCCCCAGACAGGTTGCTCTGCAGGGCTTTGGCCTTGCATGGCAGGTTGAGTGGGGGCAGGGCTGGTGGAGAAATCCCGGTCTGGTGTCTCAAGCTCCGCCTCTCACTGGCGATGTGACTTAGGTCACCTTATGGGAAATGTCAGCCCTGGGCCTTGGTGAGCTTGTCATGTCATCCACTGGTATCCCTGCCAGAGATGCCTCAATGCCTGAATTCTGCCTGTAGGATTCCTGAGCAAGAGAGACCCTGACAAGAGTAGCTGATGGGAGACAAAGCCTGCTGTGTCCGTATGATGTATTAATTATGCCCCTTAGAGGTTTTGTGCTAAACATCAAGTCATCAAAGCCATGTTTCTGAGGAAGAAAAGGGTTAAGTGTTTGAGAGTTTCATACTTGCAATAATAAGGTTTTCTGTAAGAATTAATAAAGGCTTTTTAATGGTCACCGGGTATGTTTTGGTAACATATATAGGCTGTTGTCATCATGATCCATTGTTACAATCAATAAAGTACAAAATTGAGATAAGATGTGGGGGGCAGGGAGCAGAATATCCAAACACAGTGCAGCTCCATTCACAACCGCGGCCCTCAGAAGGAGACACCGTCCTGATGGCTCCTAAGCCCCAGAGTTGGGCCCAGTTGGGGTGTTAGTGGTGGCTTCTCCTGTGTCCCTGGCTGGCTTCCCTCGGGAATCCCATATGGCCAACATCCGTGTGATGGTGGATGTGCTCATTTTTTAACCATTCCCGTTATATCCAATTTACAGTAAGAGTTATGTTGTGAGGAAAATGCCAGAAAACACTTTACCTGGGTCAGTGCCTAATGGGTCCCAGTGCAGAGTTCTGACAAAGCACAAGTGGATTATATAGCTTGGATGTGAGGCCTAAGTGGAACCTTCTGTCTCTGTGAGCCCTAAGCAGTGACCAGCACTTTCAAGAACTTGTAAGAAAAAAGAGGCAGAGGACCCCTTGCTGTGGAAGAAAGAGCCAGAGGATGGAAGCTTTCAAAGTGGCACCTCTGCTCGCCAGTAAATGTGGTCCAGGCAGCATAAGGGATTCTAACCAATTAGGTTAATGACTCTCCTGTGGATAAAGGGAGGATGCTAACCTCCCAGGATTAGGGTGTGGATTGAATACATTTATACGAGTGCAATGTTCTTACCATCGAACACACTGGATCTCAAGCCTCAAGCAGTTCGAAAATCCAAAGGTGCCTCTGGTTCCTCCACATTGTCCTGCCCTAAATGTGGCAGAACCCGCCTGCGCTCCCAGCACTTCCTACGGCACCTTTGGTCTCCCGCATAATCGTCTGTGAGCCTTGGAAATAGCTGTGGTTTTTAATACAGTGATATTTCCTCTTCAGGGACTCTAGCCCCTGGTCTGGTTTCAACAACTGCTAGCACAGTCCCAAAACGTGGTTCTTGTTTCTTCCTTGTCTAATGGAGAGAGTGTTTGCATTTGCACAGGGTTTTTAATGGGCTGTACGCAGTTGGCTCTGAGAAGGATTCTTGGTTCACAGCCAGGGAGAGTTTAAATGTTTGGGGAAGCCTATGAGTGCTACAGAGGAGGCCCTTTCGGGGCTGTCCACATGACCCATGTCTACATGGACAGGGGCGTCTTGGTTCCCCTGACTGGCAGGTTCCTCTGACCTCCCTGGGATGTGTGCTGCTGGAGGGTTCGGTTCCTCACCCGAGCAAGGATGTTGCAGACAAAGTTTTCTATGACTGTATGGGATTTGTGCTGCTGGAGGGTTCTGTTCCTCACCCGAGCAAGGATGTTGCACCAGACAAAGTTTTCTATGACTGTCTGGGGCAGAAGTTTCAGATCAAGACAGAGTCTGCTAAGAAGCACCCCCTCCTCCCTTTTTATCATTCCAAAAACAGTGGTAGGAGCTTCTAATTTGGCTGTTGCTAGTGGTCTAGAGCATAGCATTCTTGGGATGGAAATAAGTTCCAGAGATTGTCTTTTCCAGGCAAGACCACACCTACACCATCCCAGAAAGACAAGCCTGTTTTATTTTGACCCGTTCTGGGAAGGAGGCTTTGCAACCATCCTTGCAACAGGGTCTCTTTCAAATAATGTCTATGCTTTTGCTTTCTCACCTAAACCACTTTAGCTGAGGTCTGTTGACCTTTCTCTCTCTAGCACCATCTTCCCTTACCTTAAACATCATTGTTTAGGATTGTTATTCCTCAGCTACTTTTTTCTCTGCTAAATCATTTCAACTCCAGCACTTCTGAGCGGTGGCCAGTGCAGTGTGGGGCTTCCCAAATGTCTTCCTCCAAATGTCCCACTAGAAGAGTGTGAACATTTGCACACACACCCATGCAGGCACATAATCAAGCAGAATACAACCTTTGGAGTGGCCCGGAGTGGCCCAGAGTGGCCTACTGAGAGCTCAACATGTCCTTGAAGTTTACTATTTTCTTTAAACATTCTTGGAAATGTGACATTCTGTCCCCAAGTACAACTGATCGTTTTAATTTTAAAACAATGTTCTAAATTACTTAACATCAGGGAAAAATTCACATACACATACGCCCTGAGGAAACTGGTTATTGGGGAAGATCCCACATCTTTTTTTACCCTGGGATGTCTGGTGCACTGCTAACAACCCCAGTTAGAGAAGGTGGAGGAGTGAGTGTCTTGGCTCCTGGAGCAGGTAGGTTGGAGTTTCTGTTCTGACTGTATCACCTTCTAGCAGCCTAAGCCTAAGCAGAATACATTAGCTTCTCAGTTATAATGGAGGGATGATGTTTCCTACTGAGTAGAGTATATTCATTCAAAAACCACTCAGCATCTGCTATGTGGCAGGCTCTGCTCCTAGGGCCTGGGAATAGAAGTGAAAACACAAGATCCTCACATATAAGGAGGCATTCCTAGTCTAGATGGGAGCAACAGAAAATAAACAAGCAAGCATATAAGAGTATTTCAGACTGTAATAACTGCTATGAGGGAAACAAAACAGCACAGTGGAATAGTGACTCTGTGTGTGACTATCTGTGTATGTTTGTGTGTGTGCGTGTGTACATGTGTGCCCATGTACACTTGCTACTTTAGATGATGTGGCCAGGGAAGCCTCGTTGAGGAGATGACATTTAAATTAAGGTATGATTGACAATGGGACTTCCCTGATGGCTCTGTGGTAGAGTCTGCCTGCCAATGCAGGAGATGTGGGTTCTATCTCTAGGTCTGGAAGATTCCCTGGAGAAGGAAATGGAAATCCACTCCAGTATTCTTGCCTGGGAAATCCCATGGATGGAGGAGTCTGGCAGGCTACAGTTTATGGGGTCAAAGAAGAGTTGAATACGATTTGGTGACTAAACAATAACAACAGCTGGTGAGTGTGGGGAAGCTAGCTTTAAAATTCAGTCAAGTGAGTTAGCAATGTGCCTGTCTGGCACATGGTTGGGGCTTAATAGACATTACTTGCCTCTCTTTTTAGAAGAATCAAAGAAATGCTGTTTAAACACAAGAAGATAGATTTTTATAGGTCATTGGGTGTGATGAGAAGAATCTCAAAGGTAACCAAGGAATTCAACTGGACCATGGAAATGATAGGGTCAGAAGATTTGTTTGCATCCCAGACGATTGCACATCTTCCAGGAATGGCTGCTCATGGGTGTTCCTGGGTTAGCAGCAGTTTTCTAGTAGCATTTGCACCTGGGCCCCTGATAACTAGCATCTTTTCCTTTGTTGGGAGGCCCCAGTTTTCTGCTCACCTGCTCCCATGGTACATGTAAATAATAACTTTACCTCCTTAATCAAACAATATCAGATTTGAGTTGTAACCTGTTAAATGTATGGAGAGAACTGATATGAATATTATCTCCTTAAAGAGGCATCAAATTGTGCAAGGTAGAACACTTCCTAAAATAGGCCTGTTCCTTTTCTGAAGTATTTTCCTTTGACCTATATAAATAATAGTAAATAACCCTCAACTAACCATCATATAGCATTTTATGGGACTTCCCGGTGGCTAGTGGTTAAGAACCCGCATGCCAATACAGGAGACATGGGTTCGATACTTGGTCAAGAAGATCTCCTGGAGAAGGAAATTGCAACTCACTCTAGTATTCTTTCCTGGGAAATCCGATGGACAGAGGAACCTGGTGGACTACAATCCATGGGGTCGCAAAAGAGTTGGACATGACTTATCAACTAAACAACAAAAGGGCTTTATGTCTTCTGAAGCTCTTTGGTGTGCAGTATTTGGGCCTCAGAGCATTCTCGAAAATTAAATGCCAAGGGCAGAGAGAGAAGAGTCTGAATTTTGGAATCAGCCCAGCCTGGAGTCAAATCCTGGCTCTCAGCCTCATCATTTTTCTTTAAAATTAAAACAGTGTTTTATAAGCCAACGACCCATAGATCCCTGGGTCTTTTGTGTATACTTGGTGATCTGCATCTTAAATTAGATTTTTTTAGTTGAGAATTTTCATTTTGATGATAACCTAAAAGTATTAATATAAGTCTATTCTGGGTAATCTGAATGACAGTTTATACCTTCCTTTTAGTGAGGAAAGGTTTAAAATTTTTTCATTTCATAAAAGGGTGGAGATATATGTGATACCATCTGGGTATCAATCTCCAAAAACCCTGTGTTGTAGAAATGCAGAATCAGGTCTACCTTCAGCTGCATGCACAGGTTCTGTCTTTCATGACCCAGGTCACATTCATTCCTAATAAGTACAGTGGTAATTAATACTGAATATTTTTAATTAAGCAGGATTTAAAATGTTTTTCAGCCTTATACATAGACCCTTCTCTGTGATGGATTGGTGGTTTAAAACAAGTTCATTTTTAAAAAGGAAAAAATAACTCAAATGATAGTTCATCATGCTCAAATTCGGAAGAGTGTAGTCAATAAGTAAAATTTCAAAAGCTTAGATATATCCTGGTCACAGTCTGCAATGTCTAGTTTCATTAACCATCCATCACATTAAGTTAATATTGTTAATTTGATTTTTTGTTGTTCTCAGTTTTATACTTATTCCATTTGTAGGTGAGCATAGGAAGTTTACATTTGGTATGAGACACATCAAGAAGTTATAATGGAATACAGTAAAGTGTGTTCAAAATTCTCTGAATGCTTCAAGAACAGAGCAGCCATCCTTGCCTAGAGAGTTGGGGTTGTCTGCAAAGAGGGTGTGACATCCAGTAAGTCTAGAAGAATGAGCAGGAACTTATCAGGTGAAGTAACGGTGGGAGCAAAGGCTTTTGAGCCCAGGAGCATGGGCTGTATTAGGCAAAGAGTGGTGTAAAGACTTGGGGCAGTTGAGTGAGAAGTTAAGAATAGGGAAGTGCTAGCAGGGGAGGCTACAGGTCCAGGAAGAAGCCAGAGAGTGAGGGGACTTATGAGCCAGGCTGGGGGACTAGTTCTGGAGGCAGAGGGGAGCTCCAGGAAGTCAATAAACTTGGGACTTGGATGCATGGTTTTTAGGACTGTAATTCTGGAAGTGAAAGGAAGTGGGGTTGAATGGATAGAGACCAGGTGAGAGCAGATGAAAGTGAAACCTTGCCCCAGTCATGGGCCCTGGGGGTGGGGGAAACGGGACGGAGTCCAGAGACATTTTTGAGGTCAAGCTGTCATATTTTATAACCAGTTGGATGAATCAGAAGGTGGAACAGGTATTCAGGTCTTGGTTAGGTGACATATTGGATGTGAGAAGCCCATGTGTGGGTAAGTAGAGTTGGTGATTTAGAATATAAATCTGGTGCTTGGGAGAGAGCTTGGGGCTACTCATTAATAAGGGAAATATCATCATGAAAGATCATTGCTGATGCTACAGTATTTCCCTGTAAGAAGAGTTGGATAAGATTGGAAAGCCAAGAGTGGAGCCCTAACATTTGAAGAGTTTGAAAAGAGGAGAAGCCAGCAGATAGAAGAAGACCTAGATAACAGAAGAGAAGAGAGCTGTAAGTTTAGGAGGAAATCTAGGACAGCATGGTGTCCTGGAGTCAAGGGGAGAAGAAGTTTCAAAAGGCAGGAGATAAGCAGGGGATCAAATGCTGAGTGCATTACTTTGAAGAGATAGGAGAGCGGGCATGCTGTTCTGGGGAGAGGAGGTGTTTGAAGTTTCATAAAGCAGGAAACCAAGCAGTTGGTACATTCGTCATTCATTCATCCCTGTGCTCATTCATCCTTCCATCAGACATTCTCCTAGGGCCTTGCCAGGTGACAGACACTGTAAGAGGTGCTGTTAGAGAGAGTAAATGGAAGACAAAGATAAATAGGCATAATACCTGCCTTGCGGGCTCATGGTGGTGTTGTGGGGACAGATAGTTATAGTTACGTACACAGATAATTATAGTGCCGGGTGGTAGGTGCTACGGAGAGGGATGTGGGTAGTGACCCTGCAGCATGGGAGAGAGACCATTAGACCTGGATGGGAGAGGTCTTTGGAGCTGAGTAGGAGTTCCCAGGCAGAGGAGGAGGGGAGAGGGGAGAGGCGTGTGAGCTGTGAGCTTAGCAGGGCGAAGGCAGAAGGGGGGAAGCATGTGTCCTACTTCTCAACTTCATCCATGCCATGAGCGCAGTGGGGGGATGGGGGAGAGGGCAGCAGAGGAGTTGAAGCTGGAACGGAAGGGTGAGGCTGGTTTGTGAGGTTTATGAAAAGCTTCAAATGCCATGGCACAAAGTAAGTTTGGATCTCATCTTCTGGAGAGTGAGAACTCAAGAGACATTGGTAAGCAAGAGAATAATGCAGTAGGGCTAGATCTTGAGAAACTAGCTTTGATGGCATGAGGAGGAGTGAGTGGGTGAGGGAAGGACTTGAAGATGGGAATCCAGGTAGGGCCCCATCTCAACCCATCTGCAGCCTCCTTCATCCCGCAGAGTGTTTACTGAGTGTCTCCTGTGTGCTCTGCTCTGCGTGGGATGCTGCCAGTTTCCAGGGGATGCTTTCAAATTGCTTTCCTTCTAGGAGCCTGCTGATCTCAGCTGCTTCCTGGGGAGTGCTGGCTACTGACTCAGATGCAAATGGCCAAATCACCAGGCAGAAGTCTCTACTGGAAGGTTCCGAGTCAACCTCTGGTCCAGAAGCCAGCACTCTTTATTGTGTGAATTACTCACTATTTTGACTTGTCCTGGTTGGCTTGGGTTGCAGGTAGTGGATTGTTGTTGAGAGCATGAGGCCAAATGGACCAGCCACCGAACAAAAGAACACACCCAGGCCCTGCGCACAGAGAAGGCATCTGCTTGTGTTCCCCGAGTAACTGTGCAGCCACCCAGGGCGGCCTCGGGACTCAGGCACATGCTCTGCGTTATTTTCTAGTTACAACCAAGGATGATTTCCATGTGGCTGGTGATGAAAGAGTCAGGTTCATTTCAGAAGGGGGAGTGTTTCTGATTATGCAGATCACATTCAAATATTCACCTCATTCCATCCTTCTGGCCGGGCTCTGCCTTTGAATACTATGGGAAGGCATCCGGGCCTCCTTTGCACCACATTTAGGGAAGATCTGTGCTGAAAGCCTGCTCTTGGCTGGCAGTGGAGACCCCTGGGCACAACCTGTGGGACTGCCTCTCTGTTGTGGTACTTGAAGCGAATCCATACGTGGCAAGGAATGTCAGCTCTCTTCCAGGAAAAATCAAAGCCTGTTAGCACTGGAAGGGACCCCAGGCCTCATCAAGCCCAACCGGCTCATTTTACTGATATGGAAACTGAGGTCCAGAGCCACAGACCAACGTGCCCCAAATCAGAAAGTGAGTTACAGCGGACTTGGGACCAGAACACAGGGGCCAGTCCAGGGTTTCCCACGAGTCTTCTCTTCCCTTCTCTTTCATCTTCCTACAGTTCCGATTGCCACTGTACTTCTTTTCTTAAAAGTACATTTCAAATGGAGGCTGCTTAGCGTGGATCCCATGTTAGGTAGGTATCCTTCTGTGGATGCTTTCCTGTCTCGTTTGATAAACTCTAAGTTGTCATCAAATTGAATGACAGAAGTAAAAAGGGTGGGAAGAAAAGCAGGGAATTTGAGGGTAATAAAATAGTGTGGCTAGAGCATTTGGGGATTAAGGAATTAGCAGTGTGTAGTAGAGGCCCAAAGCCCAGAGGGTAAGTCAGTTGGATGCTTTCCATCACAGAGGTTCCCAACCTCCAGGCTGGGAACCAGTACCTCCTGTCAGATCAGCATTAGCTTAGAAATAAAGTGCACAATAAATATAATGTGTTTGAATCATCCCCAAACTATCCCTCCCACTAAGGTACATGAAAAAATTATCTTCCACAAATTTGGTTCCTGGTGCCAAAAAGGTTGGGGACCGCTGCTCTAGAGGCATCCAGGGACCAGTGATTCTCAAACCAGAGGATGCATTCAAATCATTGGGGAAACTTGTTTAAAATGCATATTCCTGGGCCTCACCCAGGAGATTCTTATTCACCAGGTTTGGTGTGAGATCCAGGGATCTGCATGTCTCCAGTAGATGTGAGGTTGATGATGTTGTGGGTACCAGGTGGGTCACACATGGAGAAGCAACACAGGACTAGGACTTAGGAGGACAAGGGTATATCTGTGTTGTTCTCCAGTGTTTGGGTCAGACTGTGGTGCTGGAGAAGACTCCTGAAAGTCCCTTGGACAGCAGGAAGATCAAACCAGTCAATCTTAAGGGAGATCAACCCGGAATATTCACTGGAAGGACTGATGGTGAAGCTGAAGCTCCAGTATTTTGGTCATCTGTTGCAGACATAGTCCCTGATGCTGGAAAAGATTGAGGGCAGAAGGAGAAGAGGGCAAGAGAGGATGAGATGGCTGGATGGCACCACCGAGGCAATGAACATGAACGTGGGCCAACTCCAGGAGATGGTGAGGGACAGGGAGGCCTGGCATGCTGCAGTCCATGCAGTCACAAAGTGTCAGACATGACCAGGTGACTGAACAACAACAGATACTCAACTACCATATTTGTGGATGGATATGATGGAGTTTGATGAATTTAAGATCATTTACTTAAATCCTGAATTTAAGATCAGGATTCGTCAACTCAGTGAACACAGGTGTTAAGAGAGGGCCCAAGGGCCTGGCAGATAAGACTTGGAATTTGCAGGGCAACAAAACTCATACTTACTTAGCTTTCGGGTGGCTCTCTGTCAGTGGGTTTTCCTCTGTATGGTTCATGCTTTAGCTGAGGCTTGGTATTTCTCTTTCCACACATCTCCCTCTCTCTCCTCTTTGGCTTCCACCCACTCCTCCCCCTTTATTATGGTTTTGTGCAAATGCATCCTTTTAAAATGCATTTGTAGAGCTCTCTTATGTATAAACTTTTGACGTGATAATCAAGGTTGAGCGTGTTTTACTCCAGTCTCCCATTTTTGTGAGATTCTTACATTCATTTTGCAGCTGCTGGCCTTGACATTATGCTGAAAGGTTAAGAGTAGGGGTTTTTGCAGTCTGTGTTGTAGCAGAGTCAAGATAGCTGGTTAAAAGGAAGGTTGAATTTGTGTCTCTGAGAAAACCATCATGGAGGTCTTTCATTTACATCTGGTTTGAGTTTGGAGCTTCTTCATCAAGGCGCACTACCTCCCAGTACTCCTGCACAGGTAACAAATATCCTAGCCGGGGGGCCAGCTCGATGTGCCTGCTTCTGTGTGCTATCAGAGTTCCAAAGCTTTGCTCGCTGGGATGAAACTCCAAGGTGTATTTTTGTCATGTTTGCTTTAGGGTGTTGATTTGGTTATGTGGCTAAAACCAAAGGCTTATTCTCCAGTCTCTTCTAGAACAAGACTTTAGAATGTCAGACTTTACATGTGACTCCCTTTCTATGAAGAACAGATGGTGGGTTTAATTTTGTAGAAAGAAAATTAGAAACCAGTGAAATCTTACATGATTTCACATTAGTACCGAAACCAAATACATTGAAAACATTCAGAACTGTTCCTAGTTATGGATCTACTGGTGGCAATGAGAAATTCCCAGGGCTTTCTGTGAGGAGGACTTCCACCAACACTTGGTTTATTCCATACCTCTCCCCATCCCCCAGCAGTCTGTTCTGAATCTTTCTCCATTTAATCTATTTATTTTTATTTATTGAGCAAGCAATATTATAACCATGACTGAACTTTTTTAAATTACAAGAAAACTTACCCTGGGTCCAGCTTGAGTAACAGATCATATGTTTTCATTTTTCCATGTCCCCTTCCAGGCTTTGTTCATATGCCTACAGAATCTTTACATTTTTATAATCACAGTATAGTTACAAGTTTGTATTTGGCATTTTTCACTTAGTATTATATTACAGGACTCTTTTCGCATTGCTCTGTATTATTCACGATGATGATATTTCATTGAGTCATGAAGCCCCAGTTTATCTGACCATCCTATTTTAGTCATACGTTCATCCGCCTTAAAAAGATGATGATGAAATAAAACACAGCCACCATCATTCAGATTGTTGCTTTCCCAACTCTTCTCTAAGCTCACTTGCTATCTGTCCCTGTGAACCTCCTATTTACTTAGCACCTCCTATTCCATAGTGGCTGTGGTTCTCTGGTTTCACTGACTGTCATCAACTGTTGTCTCCATATGAAACCTCCAGCCCTGGACTCCTTTAATCCTGAGGCTTCTGCCAAGTTGGGACCACCTTTGGTCATCCCAGTCATTGCTTTCTCTCCAAGTCCTATGCCAAAGGCAGAACCAGCTTTTTTCATCTTATCTTGGTTGCCACATATTATTTTCAATCATTTAGATACCATTTGGGCTTCCCTGGTGGCTCAGATGGTAGAGAATCCGCCTGCAATGTGGGAGACCTGGGTTCGATCCCTGAGTTGGGAAGATCCCCTTGAGGAGGGCATGGCAACCCACTTGCCTGGAGAAACCCCATGGACAGAGGAGCCTGGCAGGCTACAGTCCGTGAGATTACAAAGAATCGGACATGACTGAGTGACTAAACACACACAGATATCATTTCGGATTCTTAAACTGCAAGCCACAGAAACTAACATAAGCATTGGGGAACTCACTGTAACCAGCCTAGGAAGCAGGTAGGCACTGAGGCACTCCAGAGAGCAACAGGAATGGTCTCAGAACATAAGTGATGGGATCAGAATGAAGGACCCAAAGCTGTCTGTGGTCTTTTGGCCACTTTACTGGAGATTTCAGATTCCAGGGATTGTTCACTTGGCTCATACTGCTTACCTTGGCTTCAGCTGTCAGGGTCCCTGAATACATTCCTATTATACTTCATCCAGTGTGGAAGGAGATTTCCTAAAGGACTCAGGGAAAAGGTAATGATTGCCAGGCTGCCCTATGCATACATCCTACCATCAGTATACATTTACACAAACATCCCTTCCTAACAGTAACTTCCAGACAACAGATCCCAAAATGTTGTTCATTACAGCATCCAGCTCCAAACCAAAACCTTTGGGGGATTTCAATCCCCCTACTACCACCCCTTCTTTTGCACAGCTCAAGTTAAAATAGGGATGTGACTACCTTGATTCTCCTACTTCTCTGAATGCCTTCCATTTTTTCTGCTCCCTGGCTCATGGCCAACAGTGACTATTTAGAAAAATACTGTAATAACAAGCAGTTTTAAAAAATTTGGTAATTAATTTGATTGCCCTGGATCTTGGTTGCTGTGCACGGGCTTTCTCTAGTTGTGGTGCATGAGATTCTTATGGTGGTAGCTTCCTTTGTCGTAGAGCACAAGCCCAAGGGCGAGTGGGCTCCGTAGTTGTGGCGCACAGGCTTACTTGCTCCTTGGCATGTAGAATCTTCCCGGACCAGGGACTGAACCTGTGTCCCCTGCATTGGCAGTCGGATTCTTAAACACTGGACCACCAGGGAAGTCCCAAGCAGTTGTTTTTCATATGAGGAAGGGGACTATTAGAAGATTGGAGGATTTTATCCAAAGTGTACATCTCCTTGGATCCTAGCCTCACCCCAGGCAAGACATATCATAACCTCTGGGGAAAAGGCATGCATCGTATGTGTACTTTGAAAAATCTTCTCTTTCAGTTCTCTTATCTTGCCTCTACTTCCATCCTCCCCCATTCTCGAAAACCTCCAGTGGAATGGAGAGAGCATCAATTTGATTTGACAGCTGGATCTGCTTCTTACACATCATAAAACTTGTGTTGAATGATTTAAGTTCTTCCAGTGGAGGGACAAAATGGAGCTCTTCTATGCTCCTGCTTGGTGACTTCTAGCGTGTTTGTGTCTATACTTCATTCTTTTATTTCATTACCCAATGACACTGTCAGATCTACATTATAGTCAGTCCTTGGATATGAGAAATGTGGGTTCCAGGACCCCCAAGGATACCAAAGTCTGCGGATGCTGAAGTCTCTTATTTATATCAGATGGTATGGTATTGTGTATAACCTATGTGCCTCTTCCCAGAAACTTTAAATAATCTCTGGATTACTTATAATACCTCATACAGTGTAAGTGATGTTTAAATAGTTGTATAATGTAAATGTTATGGCTTCACAGGTGGTGCTAGTGGTAAAGAACTCATCTGCCAATGCAGGAGAAATAAGAGATGTGGATTCAGTCCCTGGGTTGGGAAGATCTCCTGGAGGAGGGCATGGCAACCCACTCCAGTATTCTTGCCTGGAGAATCCCATGGTCAGAGGAGCTTGGTGGGCTACAGTCCAGAGGAGCCTGGTGGGCTACAGTCCATGGGGTCATAAAAGAGTCAGACACGACTTAGCAACCTAACAACAACAACAACAGTGATGATATCTATAAATAGGTTTATTTGCTACATACTGGTCTACTTCTTGGTATGTTTTTTTTACTAATTAATATATTATGGAGAGTTGTCCAATTTAACAGATATATATATCTACTTCATTCTAACAGATTAGTTGTATTCCATTGCTTGAATGGATTAGATTTGGGAGGATTTAACCAAGCTCCTTTTCATAGATATTCAGGTTGTTTCCAGATTTTTTGGTTTTGTTCTTACGAAAAGTATGGCAATAAAAGTTTTTCTATGTACAACTTTATGCACTAATTTTGAATGTATCTAAAGGGTGAACTACTGAAAGTAGAGCTGCTGGGCTCAAGGGTTTGTGCATTTAAAATTTGGTAGGTACTGCAAAGTTCCCTATTAAGAACTGCCCCAGTTTAGACTCCCATCAACAGTGAACATTCTTTCCGTATTGATATTGTCAAACTTTATAATCTTTGCCAATCTGATGGGGGTAAGTGGAATTCTGTTGTTTTAGTTTGCATTTATTTGATTACACGGAACATTATACAATTTTCATATATATGTTGTATTTCTCTGCTATACTAGTCAGCTTGGGCTGCTAAAACAAAATGTCATTGACATGGTGGCTTAAACAACAGGAATTTATTTATCATGGTTCTGGAGGCTGGGGAAAGTCCACAATCAAGGCACTGGCAGATTTGATGCCCCAGTGGGGACTCTTTTCCTGGCTTGACGACAGCTAGCGTCTCACTATATCCTTAGATGGTGGAGAGAAAGACAGAAAGTGCTGGTCTTTCTTCCTCTTCTGATAAGGATACTAATCCAGTTAATCCTAAATGAAATCAACACTGAACATTCATTGGAAGGACTGATGCTGAAGCTGAAGCTCCAATCCTTTGGCTACCTGATGTGAAGAGTGGATTCACTGGAAAAGACCTTGATGCTGGGAAGGATTGAGAACAGGAGGAAAAGGGGGTGATAGAGAATGAGATTGTTGGATGGCATCACCGACCCAATGGACATGAGTTTGAGCAAACTCTGGGAGATAGTGAAGGACAGGGAAGCTTGGTGTGCTGCAAGCTTGGTATATGACCATGAGGTCGCAAAGAGTAGGACATGAACAACAACCATTCCATGAGGGGAGAGGTCCCATCACATGACATCATTGAAACCTAATTAATTCCCAAAGGTGCCATGTCCAAATACCATCACATTGGGGTTAGGACTTTAAGACATGAACTTATGAAATGACTGTAAACTACCCATTCATGCCCTTTGAACCTACTTCCATTGGGTTGTTCATCTTTTTTCTTACTGATTTGTTAAAACAATGGGCTAGCAGTTGACAGGGCTTTGAGCTTCTATTATTTGTTTTTATCTCTCACTATGATTTATTCTTTGGTTTAGCTGTTTATCACTGACTAACCAAGGTCCTGTGAGTTAGTCCTAATTTTAGGAATAGTGTGTCTGAGAAGACTTGAAATTTTCCCCATCCTGTCTCATAGAAAACTCCTTGACGAAAAGGAGGGAGGAGGGTTGTCAGGAGGACTGGGAAGGAGTAGAGGGCGGATGGGAGGCTGATGGAACTAGGAGGCTGATATCCAAAGCTCTCCTCCCTTTATTTTTTCCTTTGATATTTCTTTCTTTCTCTGCATTTCCCCTCCTTCTTTCCTTTCTGTTTCCCCCTTTGTTTATGGCTGTGTACTATAAAAATACAATTCTGGAGCTTGTGGTTGGATTCTCACCATGGGGACTGAGATGGAATTTCAAGTCACTCACCATAATTCAACTTTATAAATTAGAGAATTCTTATGAATAGAAGAGGATGGAATGTGGTTTCGTGTTTTCTTTCCCCAGGGACCCTGCCCAGTTTGGCCATAGGAAACTAAGTTAAGGGTGGGATTAGTTCTAGGAAGTGGATTTTTAACTGCATGTCTAAGCTAGATATTATAGACAATGCCTTAGTTATCTGTGTTCACGAGAAATCAGGAAGTGATGGGTAACTGAAGTCCCCAAATGTGCCAGAAATATACTTCCTCTGTTTGATCATCCCAATTATTCTTCTACGAGGACTATCAAAGAGGATTTATTTCTATTCATTTTTTTTTTTTATTAGTTGGAGGCTAATTACTTCACATTTTTTTTTTTTTTCTATTCATTTTACTCTTCTGTTTTCCACGAACAACACAGGCAGGGAGGCAACATGCTGCATGAAAAGAAAAGTGCTGGACTAGGAGTCATGTGTGTGCCTCAGCTGCTCAGTCATGTCTAACTCTTTGTGACCCCCATGGACCGTAGCCTGCCAGGCTCCCCTAGTCGTGGAATTTTCCAGGCAAGAATACTGGGGTCTGTTGCCATACCCTCCTCCAAGGTATCTTCCCAACCCAGGGATTGAACCTGAGAGTCTTCTGCATCGATAGATGGATTCTTTGCCACTGAGCCACCAGGGAAGCCCAGATAGGAGTCAGGAGACCTCAATTTTAGTCCTGTCTGTGCCCCTCACTAGCCGGAGACTATGGGTAAGTCATACAGCTTCTCTGAGCCCCAGTTTCTTCCTGTAAAAGGGACAAAATAATCAATCTCCCAGAGTGGCTCAGGGGCCCTGTAAAGTGTGACCTGGGGTTAGTGGTGCCAATACCATACAACCTGTCCCCATGCTTGTGAGCTGTCTGCATAGTGCTCAGCGCAGAGAAGGAGCCCGACAAATGTCTGTATGCTTTTCTTCCTTGTCCTGGAAGGACCAGCAGACTGTGTTAATTTCCTATGGCTGTTGTAATGAATAACACAAACTTAATGGCTTAAAGCAACCGAAATTTATTCCCTCACAATTCTGGAGGCCAGACATTCAAACTCAAGGTATTTTCAGGGCTGTGCTTCTTCTAGTAGCTAGGAGTGAATTCCCCTTACTTCTTTCAGCTTGTGGTATACTTCTTTCAGCTCCTGGCCTGTGGCTGCTCAACCCAGCCTCTGCTTCTATGGTCACGTGGCCTTCTCCTCTGTCTTCTAAGGACACTTGTTATTGGATTTAGGGCCCCCTCCATCCCCCAGAAGAGGATGATCTCATCTCAAGATCCTTAATCACATTGACATTGACCCTTTTTCCAAATAAGTTCACATTTACAAGTTCTCAGGGTTAGAGCATGGACATATCTTTTGGGGAAAGGCACCATTCAAACCGCCCCACACACTCTAGGGATTACTTTATATATCAAGACTGCAACCTGATTCAACACTTTTTTTTTTATAACCACCCAGTGAATCCATCATCAGTTTATTAATAAATCAGGATATGTCAGGGAGGAGAAGAAAGAACGAAAGCTTGTTTTTTGTTTGCTGTGTTTTGTATTTACAAATAAGAGAAAAGCCTTCTCTCCCGGGTCCCCAGTTTAGGAGTGATGAGTTGACTGTATTTGCCACTCGTGTGGCCATCCCCGTCCTCTATTCACATCTGGTGATTAGGAAACTGCAGCCTTTCAGTCACATAACCTTCTGTCCTGACCTTGCTCCAACCACGTCTCCTGCTGGCTGCAGCCACATGACCTCTGACCTCTCACCGCAGCTCTCTGAACATGGTGCCCGTAGACTGGCAGACTGACATCCAGCTCTGGGCTTGAACCTCTGATTAGATGGTTCTTTGCTGAGCTGCTCAGCCCTGTCACTCATCCTGGCTTAGTAACTCTCTGAACCTTCAGGGACCCAGTTTAAACTCTCAAGGTCATCCAGAGACCCCTCTGTGCCTTGGAATGTAGTTGAGTGACAGTGACAATTCTCAGCCACTCAGTCGTGTCCGACTCTTGGCGACCCCGTGGACCGCAGCCTACCAGGCTCCTCCATCCATGGGATTTTCCAGGCAAGAGTACTGGAGTCGGTTGCCATTGCCTTCTCCAGGAGACCCTGGTTCAATTCCTGGGTTTGGAAGATCTGCTGGAGAACGGATAGGCTACTCACTCCAGTATTCTTGGACTTCCCTTGTGGCTCAGCTGGTAAAGAATCCACCTGCAATGCAGGAGACCTGGGTTCGATCCCTGGGTTGGGTAGATCCCTAGAGAATGGAACGGCTACCCACTCTAGTATTCTGGCCTGGAGAATTCCATGGACTGTATAGTCAGACCACGGGGTTGCAGAGTCAGACACGACTGAGTGACTTTCACATAGTGTTGCTCAGTGTCCCAAGGGTAGGAAGGACATTCCAGGGAATGATCCAGAAGCTCAAGAGCAGTCTGCTGGAGAGAGAGCAGGCAGTGCTAGAACTGCCTAGAGTGGGGGCTGAGGAGACTCGTGTCCAAACTCTGCTGCGACCACATGACTGAGGCAGGTCACAGGTCTCCAATCCTTGGGTGGGAAACTTCATCTCTGAAAGGTGAGAATGTTTGTAACCAGGGCTGCTGAGAGGACTAGAAATTACATGTGCTATCTGGCACCAAGTGGATACCAGAATAATTACAGCTATTTTACCATCATTCCTCCTCTGAGGACTTCTCAACCCATAACCTACCCAGGAAGGCAGCCAGTTCCCCAGGAGGCTCCCCTAGTCTTGTCTTAGCTACATAAAGCTCTCTGCTGCTAGGTCCAGTCCATTTGTGCAACCTGGGGTGCATCTCTCCTTGTTCTCAGGTCCTAGCTCAACACTGGTATACAGCTGGTACTCAGGGCCTGTCTGCATCATGAAAGAACACAGGGTACCCATGCTTAACACTCTGCTTGGCATGATAGCTCTCTGTGAAAGGGCCAGTTAAATGCATGGGAATGTCGAATCACCTTCAGGATAGAACTTTAACTTTCTGATATTTTTAATCTCTCCTGATTCACCACGGAAGCAGGAAAGATGATCATTATGGTTTTACTAAGCACATATTTAGTGCCTGTTCTCTGCTGTATGTGTAGATATCCTAACTTAAATCTTCTTAGAGCCTTGTGAGGTAGGTAGGTCCCATCCCTCTTTAGGATGCAGAGAGCTTCAGAAACTTTCTGGTCGCCCTGGTAGAAGTGGCAGGGGTGTGATAGGGGCATCTGCTTCTGGAGCAGGGCCTCTAAACCCTCACACTGCGTTGCCTTTACTGCATGGAGACACTGGGCCGTGGCCTCCTCACCGACTTGAGGGAAGCCCTGTCCTTCTAGCCTGGACCCCAAGGACCTGAGGGGTAAGCCTCAGTTAAGATGTGTGAGCAGTGCACTGCGCTCCCCAAGGCCATGGTCCCCAAAGCCAGGATCACATACAATTTTGGTGAGCCCTATGCATTTGTGCCTTTGTGTGTCCCTTCCTTTATTTAAAAAAAAAAAAAAATATATATATATATATATATAATATATAAAAATTATATAAACATAAAAAATACATAAAATATGTATATGTATACATATACAGTTGTGCCTTTGTGTGTCTCTTCGTTTATATATATGTGTGTGTGTGTGTAGATATATGTTCATTCTATTTTATTACTTCGTGTGTATGAAGACGAGTATAACCCAAGCCGGGTTCTGTTTTGTTTCTCAGATTTTAACACAGGCCCTGTGCCAACTTGTGCCTAATGGATACGCCTTTTGGGTTATCCACGGCTCTGCGGGTTAAGCAGGAGCGGCTATGGCGGTCCCCTAACGGGCCTCTGTCTCCACAGGTCCCGCAGCGGATGGCTGTGGCCGAGGGCGCCCCGGAGGACGGCGGCGGCGGCGCCCCGGGCGTGTGGGGCTCCTGGGGCCCCTGGTCCGCCTGCTCGCGCAGCTGCAGCGGCGGCGTGATGGAGCAGACGCGGCCCTGCCTGCCCAGCTCGTACCGCGCACGCGGGGGCCCGCGGCCCGGAGCCCCCGCGCGCGCCTTCGCGGGCCACGTGGTGTCAGCCGTGCGCACGTCGGTGCCGCTGCACCGGAGCCGCGAGGAGACACGCGCCCCTGCCGGCCTCAACTCCAGTCGCCAGGGCCCGGCGCTGCGAGGCAGCCGGCACCCGCAGGCCCGGGGCCGCGAACCCACGGCGGAGAGAAGGTACCTGCCCTCCCGACCCCCGCGCGCCCTCCCGCTATCATCCTTGTACCTGCTGGGATGTGCCGCGCTCGCCACTCTTCATCCTAGATCGCGCGGTTAAAGCTTTGCTTCTGCCAGGTGGGGAGGAATTCTTGGCTCCACGATCTCCTTCCATCCTTTGATTTATTTTGCAGTCTTTTTTAAAGCGTTGAGGCCACTCCCACCCTCTCTGTGATTCTGAAGTCTTCAAAGTGACGCTGAGTTTAAGAATGTCCTTAGGCTCAACTTTAGGGAGGCCCTGCGGAGGACTGAAAGAGCTACCTGGAGCGGAGAGACCTCCTTCCTAGTACTCTGCTGCTGCTGCTAAGTCGCCTTAGTCGTGTCCGACTCTGTGCGACCCCCTAGACGGCAGCCCACCAGGCTCCCCCGTCCCTGGGATTCTCCAGGCAAGAACACTGGAGTGGGTTGCCATTTCCTTCTCCAATGCATGAAAGTGAAAAGTGAACTTGCTCAGTCGTGTCCGACTCTTCTGCGACCCCATGGACTGCAGCCTACCAGGCTCCTCTGTCCATGGGATTTTCCAGGCAAGAGTACTGGAGTGGGGTGCCATTGCCTTCTCCAAGTACTCCTCTAGTGCTGGGGAAAAGGGAGAATCCTGGCCGCAAGCTGTGTGGATTTGAGCTGAGAACACAAAACAAGGGGCTTTTTAAAACCAAGAGCTGACATGAGTTTGGAATCCCTGAACAGGTTGGGTGTCTGGAGTCTAACTTGCTCCCAGCCTATAGGTTTCAGGATTCTCTGAATTTTTCTAGAAAGTTTCTCCAAAGTATTTTGAGTGAACTCACAACTGTGAGAATATGTCTAATTAATTAGATCTAGATGTTTTTTAGAGTCAGCAAAATGTAAACTCCAGAAATGGCATAGTGGTATCAGAATAGCTGTATAACTCTCCAAAGCCTTAGGTGGCTAGGCTAGCATAAATAAGCCAAAATAGGCAGTGCCCATGGAAAAGTAGGAATACAGATGCTGAGAAAAACTTGTTAGTGAACTAATCAACCAACATTCACAGATTATTCAGTATTCATTCTGCAGCATTTGTTGGGCACCCAAGGTTCATGATAAATTCTGAGAGAATATTCCTATGAAAGCAATTTGTTGTTCAGTTGTATAGTCCTTTCTGACTCTTTGTGACCCCATGAACTACAGCACATCAGGTTTCCCTGTCCTTCAGTATCTCCTGGAGTTTGCTAAAACACATGTCCATTGAGTCAGTGATGCCATCCCACCATCTCGTCTTCTGTCAGAGAATGAAAGCAATAAAGAACAAACATTTACAGGAAGAATAGTAAGTATAAGCTATGCTCACTGTGCTTAAAGAAAGTGAAAGTCGTTGTCGTTCAGTTGTGTCAGACTCTTTTCGACCCCATGGACTGTGTAGCCTGCCAGGCTCCTCTGTCCATGAAATTCACCAGGCAAGAATACTGGAGTGGGTAGCATTCCCATCTCCAGGGTATCCTCCTGATCCAGGGATTGAACCTGAATCTCCTACATTGCAGGCAGATTCTTCACCATCTGAGCCACCTGGGGATCCCTACTATGCTTAAGAAATACTTAGTTTAGTCATTAAGCCAAATTAATGCCCAGTTTAGGCAGGGTGCAAGTGTATAAGATGGGCTGCCTAGCCTCTCTTGTCACTTGCAGTTCAGACATTATCATTGATGGCCACCCTTCCCCACTGTGGTTAACACTGCCTGAGTCCTTCTCAGCTGCCAGCCACCTGGAAATAGAGAAGAGTTACAACCCATCCACCCTTGCCTGCACAGGTCTTTCTTGACCTGGTCGTTAGGATTTTGGAGAGAAAGGGCCATTTCACAGAGAAGGTGCTTTGGCCGAATCCTGAATTGATAAACCAAATTTGAGCTGATAGAAGGGAGATTTTGGAGGCCAGGCTCGCCTGCCAGTGGGAGAATAGAAGAGGAGATCACCTGGGAGAAGGTGCTTCCTTCTTTCTCTGTTCTTGCGTATAGACCTGAGGACCCCCCAGTATCACTCTGTGACTGAGAGGCTGCTGCTTCTAAAACCAAGGGTTTGGTATGTGTTATCTCTCTTCATCCTGACCACAACCCCATAATAACATAGCTCTCCAGTCCCTTATCTAAAATGCTTATGGCAGTGCATTTTAGAATTCAGAACTGTTCAGAGTTTATCAAGGTGATTCAGGGCATATTTCACATGTTAATGGCATTCCTTCCATGGCATGGGGCAGCACCCCATCAGCAAACACATTACTATTGCTGCAGTGAAATCTACAAATGTTCACATTAGCTGGGAAAGAAAAAAAGACCATAAAAAGCCTATGTCAGTTAAGGCGAGGCTTGCTGCCCAACAAGTTTTGGTACCAAACAGAAAAATGCAAAAAGCAAAAGAAAGACAAAAAGTTGGTTTTCCAAATGCTTGGTTTCAAAATTTCAGATTTATAACAACTTATGGAATGCCTGTTCTGTACCAGCCACTGTTCTTGTCTCTTTACACGGACAACCCTATAAGATAGGTACTAACATCATCCTCATTTTAGAGGTGAAGCCCAGAGGCCCAGAGAAGGGGAGTAACCTGTCCAAGGTGACACAGCTAGTCTGTGAAGAGTCAGGATTGGAACTCAGGCAGTCCTGGCTCTAAGGACGTGATGAAGTGTTGTTACACATGAGGCTCTAAGGCCCGAAGAGGTTTAAGTGATTGCTCAGATACCTAGATCCATGAGAAAGCTGAGATTTGAAGGTGCTACTGACTCCCAGATCCCTGGAGTACTAGGGACTTCTCTTCCAGCCTCTGTGGTTGAGAACCCAGGAGAGCTGCCTGGGGAACAGGCTGCAGTTGGCTGCAGGCCTGGGCTGCAAGCATTCCAGCCCATGCGTTTTGGCAGCAGGATTTTTTTTTTTTCTTCTAACTTATTGACAAGGGGCCAATTACTGTTTACTATGAAGTTCCTACAAGTTTCTATCATGCTTTTGTAATTTGACAGTTTAAGATGGAACAATCCAGATATTAGCCTGGAGGACCCACACTGCTGACAAATGTCGAGCTCTTCCTAGCTGACGAAAATCACATTTGCTTATATTTATTAGTCATTAGGAACTTGCATAGCATATGTGACCCCAGAAGAGATGTCAGTGTGTTCTCTGGATGGCTGTCTGCCTCACTCTCTGTTTCAGGTTCAAGGTTTGAAGCAAAGGCCATTGGGGGTTTAGATGTTTAAGAAACTGTTAGGTTGTTATGCTAGCTGACTGAAAACCTAACTGGAGCCAGCTAACAAAACAAAATGATACAACCTTCTAACAGATATTTATTAAGCATCTAATATGTTGTAAGGCCCCAGACAGACATAAAGATTTAAAAACCAGGTTAGGGATGCTTGCAAACCTAACTTTTTTTTGTATTCTTAAAAAAAATCTTTTTAATTGGAGAATAATTTCTTTACAATGTTGTGTTTATTTCTGCTATATAGTGATGTGAGTCAGCAGTAAGTATACATATATTCCCTCCTTGAGCCTCCCCGCCTCCATCTCACCCTTCTAGGTCATCTCAGAGCACTGAGCTGAGTTCTCCGTGTTACATAGTTGCTTCCCACTTGCTCTCTGTTTTACACCTGGTCAGTGCTACTGTCTCAGTTCCTCTCACCTTCTCCTTCCCCCGCTGTGTCCTCAAGTCCATTCTCTACAGCTGCCTCTCTGTTCCACCCCTGTGAATAGGTTCATCTGTACCATTTTTCCAGACTCCATATATATGCGTTAGTATATGATACTTGTTTTTCTCCCTCTGTATGACAGACTCCAAACTTTTTTTTGTTTATTTTTAATTGGAGGATAATTGCTTTACAATGTCCTGTTGGTTTCTGCCATACCAAACTTCACTATTTTTTGAAGCGTAAGAATCCTGTCTGCAAAATCAGTCTTAGGTAGTGGCTCCGTTTGTCACACAGACAAAAGCTGAGCTGCTCTGGTTGAAGCCTCAGAGGCACCGCTGTAGAAATTCAGGGTCTAGATCCAAATACAGCAATGGTTTTCAACCTCTGTTGACCATAAGAATCCTTTGCCCATCTTTTAGAAGTCTTGACATCCCGGTTACATCCCAGATGAACATCTGGATCTCAGAGGGTTATGCTCAGATATCTATATAATGTCAATCCAGCCAAGGCTGGGAACCACTGATCTGGAAGTATCTCTTTGGAACCTCAAGGTTCCGTGGTAAGTCTTTTAGGAATCAGTATTGTCCAGTAGAATTTTCCAGGTTTGGTGAGCACCTGGAATCACTTGCAGTGGGGTGGGGAGGTTTGTTAAAGGTGGAGTTGCCCATATGTATAAAATAGGTAATTAATGAGAACCAACTATATAGCCCAGGAAACTGTAATCAGTGCTCTGTGGTGACCTAAATGGAAAGGAAAACCAAAAAAGAGGGGCTATATGTATAGCAGATGCACTTTGCTGTAGAAACTAGCACATTGTAAAGCAACTATACTCCAATAAAAATTAATTTAAAAAAAAATAAAAAAATCACATAAAGAAGTTCTAAAAAAAAAAGTGGAGTTGCCCAACCCCCACTCTCTCCCTTGCTTGGTGAGGATTCTATTTTGTAGGTCTGTGCTGTGACCTGTGTAGCTTTATTTTAAATGATTTTGGTATGCTCCAGAGTTTGAGAACCACTGCTCTAAAAAGTTGGAAAACACATGAGTGTAAATGCCTTCCGGACAAGGCAGTGTGTTGAAATAGTCGTGGTAATGATGATGGTGACCATTTTGGAGCGTTCATATGTACACATGCTATGTCGAATGCATTGTAATACTGGGTTGGCCAAAAAGTTTGTTTGGGCTTTTCCGTAAGATGGTACAGAAAAGTCCAAATGAACTTTTTGGTCAGTCCAATGTTTACAGTTCACAGGGCCCTATGAGGCAGTTGCAAAGACTCACATTTTACAAATGAAACTGAGACTCTGAGGAATGAAGTGACTCCATCAAGGTCACCCACTTCAGAAGCAACGGAACCAGAATTCTCAGTATATCTATCAGAGTCCAACACTAAGGCTCTTGTCTCTGAAATGAGTGTTTTTCAAATGGGCGTTTTGAAAGTGAGGCTTCTTGTTTCCAGCAGGTGTGGTCCAGAAAAGCTAGTTGGAGGTTAGAGACATGTCTTGAAAAGTGGATGAGGTTTGGTAGTCAAGATTTAAAAGAACTGCTTCTCTTCCTTCCAGTGTTTAGCTCTCTTACCCAGGGAAATCCTTGCATGTAGTCCTGGGCACCAGAGGGGTTCAAAAAAGTTGGAAGCCATGGTCCTTGTCCTTGTGGGCCTGACACTGAGATGGTGGATGAGTGGCAAACCCATAGAGCACTACAGGGGCCAGAAAACAGTAAAGATGTGACCAGAGTTCAGGAAGATTGGAAAGTTCTTGTGGGATGGAGCTGTCAGGAAATACTGCACAGAACAGGTAGAATTTGAACCCAACCTTGATGAGTAAATACAATTTACTTGGCTGGAATTATGTGGAAACTTCTTGAGTCTACCATTTGCTTCCCATATCAGATCTTTGTCTCATTAAAACACACACACTCACACTTTAAAAAACCTTTGAAATCATGTCATTACTGATTGGTGCTCTCCCGAGCATCCTAAAGTTACTTAACTCCTCTGAACCTCAGGGGCTTCATCTTTCAAATAAGAGCAGCAATAGTAATATCTATCATATGGGATTCTTGAGTCTTGAAATGAAATAATATTTGCATTGCCCGGTCCATAGTAGTTGCTCAATAAATTATAGATCTAATTTCCATTATGAATTTAGAGGCTGGGCAGAAGTGTGTTAGATAGTTCCAATTAGAACTCTCATTAAACTCATCTGTACTTACCATGTTCCTCTCAGACTTGCCCTTCTAGAGAGCCTTTTTCAAAATTAAAGGTAACACTCATGACTTAAACTAAGTTTGGTAAACTAATACTTATCTGTTTGAGATGAAAAATGAAAATTTTCTCCAGTATTTGCCCCAAATTATTAGTATAATAACTTACATATATAATGACTGTATATATATTGGGTTGGCCAAAAAGTTCACTTGGGTTTTCTGTAACGTGGAAAAATCCAAACTTCTTGGCCAACCCAATATCTAGTAACACTGAAACCATCTCTATCATGAACTCCAAAATCTGTGTGGGATCACAGAGGAAACCAACTTAGCCATGGTCAAAAGCTGGCCATACAAAAGTTTTCACATAAAGTATTTGCTTTTAATGGCTTCCTCTGAATTACAGGGCTTAATTCAGAGAGATTACCTGGGCATTACCGTTTTGTGTTTCATTTTCATTTTAATTCAGTCAGCGTTCCTTGTGTATTTGTTATGAACCAGGCCCTGTGCTAAATACAGAAGGGATAGTCAGGGGAAGGAGGTGTGGTTTTCAAGGACCTCCACACCTAATGAGCAAACAGCCCAGGGATAACCACCAGAATGCAGTGTAGTGAGTATCCTGCCTGTGGGGTGAGCGGAGGGTTGCAGGAACACAGAGGTGGAGCTCATTCTTGGGGAATTAAGATACTTGGTGGTGGAAGTACTGCCTTGCAGGGTGAGTTTGCGTTACTCAGGTGGGAAAGAGCTGGGAAGTACTTGGTATGGATGGGAGATGGCAGTGGTTTGGTGACGCATGAGGAACAAAGTCTCCTTGACCTCAAGGAGTGCTTGCTGGTGGGGTAGGGGAGGGAGACAGGCAGACATTGACAAGACCAAGTGCTCTCTTAAGAGGGATGCTCAGGGTGTGGGGAAGGAAGGGAGGGGCGGAAGGAGGCCTGGGGAGCTGGAGAAGGCATCACAGAGGCAGTGATGACAGTGAATTTTGAAGAAGAAGAAGAAGGATTTTAGCAGAGGTCATTCCCCAAAAAGCAAACTGCGAGGGCATGGTGAGCCTGTCACGTTCTGGAAGTTCTCAATGGTCTGATGGGGCTGGAGCACAGGCTGTGTATGAGGCGAGTGTGTGCAGATGAGACTAGTTAAGTCCACAGGCTCCTTTCCAAGGAGGGGTTATCAGGCAGTCGTTAAGGGGATTGAAATAGAATTTCTTGGAGAGAGGCAGCCCCTGTAAATGTGGATAACCAACTCTTTTCCATCTTAAAGCAAGATGATGTCTCCATTGTATAGTTGGTTTAAATCTCTTCTTAATGCCCTTGGGATTTTTCAAAATATTTGGCTCTGCCACCCCCGGCCCATCTCTGTAAAGCTTGGGAAGCTCGGGTTTACTGCCCGGGAGCTTGGTTCTGCTCCTCCGGTTTTGCAATAGGTGTTTCAGTCTCCTACTGATGCTGTAACACTGACCACAGATTTGGTGGCGAAAAACAGCACCAATTTTTCTCTTATGGTCTGGAACTCAGAAGTCTAAAATCAAGGTATTGGAAGGGCTATTTTCCTTCTTGGGGCTTCAGAGGAGAATTTTTTTCCTTCTCTTTTCTAGCTTGTGGAGTCGACCTGCCTTCCTTGGCCTGAGGGTTTTTCCTCCATCACTCACATTCAGCCCTCTTGCCTCTGTCATCTCATCTCCTTCTCTAACTCTTATCCACTGATCTTCCCCTTTTATAAGGACTCTTGTAATTACATGGCACCCACTCAGATAATCCAAGATAATCTCCTCATTTCAGAATCTTTAGCACACCTGCAAAAATCCCCTTGCCACATAAAGTTACTTTTCACAGGTTCTGGGGATGAGTATGTGGGCATCTGGGGATGGAGTGGGGTGGAGTGGGGAGCATTAGCCAGCCTACCATAATGTGCATGTATTTGGGGGTCTTAAGAAAACCCTAGTGATAGGACAGTTTCTGTGCTGGCAGAACCACCAGCCACGTACCACATCTTGCCTAATAGTTGTCTGTGGGAAATTCAGCAGCACGGGTTTCCAGCAGAACAAAGAACAAGGACGCCTTCCCCATTGTGCCTTTCTGTGCTCTTCTTTGGACAGGCGGTGTTAATCAGGACAGTGATAATGAAGTTAAACATAATAGTTGCCCAAGGCGGCTGGCGTAGAATAAGAACTCTGTATTCCAATCCAGAGTCCAGGGTCCAGTCCCCAGCTCTCGCTAATGCTTTGATCTTGGGGAAGTCACCTCATTTCTCTGAGCCTTGGTGTACATGTTTATAAAATAAAGGATTTTATCCAGTCATTAAGGTCTCTGGCCTGATGTTGATGTGTTGTTGTGGTCCTCTTGGATTGCTCTTTTAAATGCTCCCACCATCCTTCTGCCATCCAGAGTGATGGAGGGATAGTGGCTGGGAGGCATGGCTCTCAGACCTGTTTTCCAACATGTTCAGGAATGCGATGGCTTTCTCTCTCTCTCTCTGAATCCACAACATAACCCACTGTTCAGACTTCTGCCCCGTCACGTGTGCCGACCACACTTTTGAGCCCCTCTTCTTGGTCTCCCCCTGGGCCTTTTCTTTTTTTTTTTTTTCTTTTTTCTTTTTTTTTTTATTATTATTATTATTTTTTTCCAGTGGGTTTTGTCATACATTGATATGAATCAGCCATGGATTTACATGTATTCCCAATCCCGATCCCCCCTCCCACCTCCCTCTCCACCCGATTCCTCTGGGTCTTCCCAGTGCACCAGGCCGGAGCACTTGTCTCGTGCATCCCACCTGGGCTGGTGATCTATTTCACCATAGATAGCATACATGCTGTTCTTTTGAAATATCCCACCCTCACATTCTCCCACAAAGTTCAAAAGTCTGTTCTGTATTTCTGTGTCTCTTTTTCTGTTCTGCATATAGGGTTATCGTTATCACCTTTCTAAATTCCACATACATGTGTCAGTATGCTGTAATGTTCTTTATCTTTCTGGCTTACTTCACTCTGTATAAGGGGCTCCAGCTTCATCCATCTCATTAGGACTGGTTCAAATGAATTCTTTTTAATGGCTGAGTAATATTCCATGGTGTATATGTACCACAGCTTCCTTATCCATTCATCTGCTGATGGGCATCTAGGTTGCTTCCATGTCCTGGCTATTATAAACAGAAAGGAGGAAACATTGACTACACCGGAGGGGCCTTTTCTATTGGAGGCGTCTGCATGTCTTTCCTCGCTTGGAGAAGCTCCGGGCTGGGAGTCATTACACCCTGCTTCCTGTCTCGTGGCCATCATTTGCTAACTGGATGACCTTCAGGAATCACTTCATCTGATCTATAAAATCTGCATAATTATTTGTCCTCTGTCTTCCATACAGTCCTGCAGAGAGGGTCAGTTGAGGTAACGGCTATAAAAGTACTTGCAAAATACAAGACACGGTTCAAAACCAACACAGCTTGATAATTTTACTATCACTGACCAGATCACCCTTGGGTTTTTAGAGCCTTGTATCTTTTTCTGTAACATCTTGTCTGTGCATGCATGTGCGTGTGTGCATGTCGTGTATATATGTGTGTTTTTGCTTGAAAGGTCTGTTGTTTCAAAACAGGGCAGACAGGATCAGTCCTAGATCCTAGGCTGTCCCTCCATTTCCTACCTCTTTGGGGAATTGTCTTTGGCTTGTGGGTAAGAATCCTTTGTTTTTTTAGCTCCTCCTTTCCTGCTCACTTTCTTGGAGGCCATTTGCATTTCATCATCAATAACTCTGGAGCAATATGTTATTTCTGTCCCAAGGGCCCCTGGAGCCAAGTGGGCCCCTTTGTGATGCTGGATAGGAAATTTTGCTGTTAATTAAACTTCACAAAGCCACATGCCATTTTCCTGACCCTCTGTCGAAACTTAGGGAGTCTTGTTACATCCAAGGGGGGCAGAAACCACACAGCAAAAGACGGGAAAGCTTTTGGCGTTGTCTGTGTTTCTCCTTGGAAAATCTCCCTGATAATCTGGGCAGTTAGCAGAGAAAGCAGGTACATCTGTTTTTAAAATGCAGACTCTACACTTTCGGTGTTTTTTGTTTTCTTCCTGCAAGGAGAGTTTTGTTTCTTTTCCTCCTTTTGAAGCAGGATTTCCACTTAGTCCCTGAATTGTTTGACATGAAGTTACCTGTTGATGCTAACCAGATAGACGGTGTTTTAATATGCTTTGGTTTCTGAATCTGAAACCTTAGCTCCTTTTCGGTGCGAGCGTTTGTAATAGAGCCGGGCCCGCTGGTATGTATGCTTCTGCCTGTAGGTTAGGAGAGATTGGAGCCAGATTTTAAGCTTGAGTGACTCTGCTCTCAGACAAGGCTCCAAAGAGCCCTTGTTCCTTTCTTGTGGCATTTCATGAAGTGTCAGAAGTATTTCATTAGTTATCAGAACAAAGATCACATTTGCCATAAGAATGCTGCATTGAATCCCCTCCAAGTCATTCATAACTCAGGGTTCCAGAAGAGAAGGGTGACGGACTCTGGAAAAAGCCTGACGGCAATATGTGTGTCCCTGAAGGGGATCTCAACCTTGCATCCGGGACCCCTAGAGCTTCTCCTTGGATGCTCGCCTGGTGGCCGTCAGAGATGCCTTTGTGTGAGATGGGGGGGTACATCCTGTATGTGTGGGGTTACTGTCATTTTCCTTAGTCACGCCCTTCCTGAACACATTGCTGATTTAGTTGTGGTAAAGAAAATTATTTTTATAGCACCTGCTATGTGCCACATTAGTCACATGTGTGTTTGAACCTTAAGCAGCCCCGTTTTACAGCTGAGACCACAAAATGAGCTGAGGTCGAAAGATCCCCAGCGTCCTGCTCCTATAAGGGGTGGAGCGGATCAGAGTACAGGATTGCCTGACCCCAGCCACTTCACTCTTCCCACTCTAAGCCTGTAATGTAGATGCAGGTAATTTACCTGTGAGAGGGTTTGGAATGCAGAGGCTATGGCCTCACTGTTGGTTTTCATGGTAAAATACTAATAGCCCCTCAAGAGCATTTTGAGTCCTTCCTTTCTTACCTTAACTATGTGCCCTTTCCTGGGCATATAGCTCTTCCGGCTCAGCTCTGTTAATTGTAACAAGGGCAGCCACAGTGGATGTTTATTGAGGGTTTACTGTGTGTAACAAGCTGAATACAGCTCTCTCCCCCTACCCACCTCAAAGGTATCGAGGCCTGGTCCCTAGAGCCTGAAAATGCTAACTTATTTAGAAATGAAAAAGACTTTGCAGATATAATGAAGGGTCTTGAGATGGGGAGATTATCCTATATTATATAGGTGGGCCCTGCATGCAACCATGAGTGTCCTTATAAGAGACGGGCAGACGGAGATTTGACACCCAGACACAGAGAGGAGAGGTGACACAAAGACAGAATAGAGAGCGATTTGAAAGTGCTGTTCTTGAAAATGGGAGGGATGGGGCCATAAGCCAAGGAAAGCTGGCTGCCACCAGAAGCCAAAAGAGGCCAGCAAAGAGACTCCTCAGAGCTTCCTGAGGGAGCACAGCCCTGTTAACAACTCCCATTTCAGTCCACTGACCCTAATCTCAAACTTCTGGCCTTCAGAACTGTGAGAGAATCAATTTCTGTTGTTTTTAGCCACCGAGTTTGTGGCAGTTTGTACAGCAGCTACAGGAAACATATGCAGCATTGAAGGCTCTGAGCTAAACCTCTAGGGACTCTTATGCATAAAGTAATCTATATTATCCTTCTTTTTTAAGTACAAGAACTCTGCACTCAGAGAGATGAAGTAATGAGCCTTGGGGCCCAGAGCTAATAGGTTGGAGAACAGGGCTTTGAACCAGAGTTTGGCTCTAAGCCTCTGCTCTTAACCACTGTATGGTTCTTTCTTCCTGTTCCCTGTCATTTCTCAGCCTCATGCCCTCTACATCAGGCCTAGGTCAAGATCAGGCCTTGCCCCAGAGCCTTCCTTTCCCTCTTTATGGTTTGACTTCCAGGCATACATTATTTTCTTTTTCCTATAGAAACACTTAGTCTCCCATGGGCCTTGTGGATCCAGCAGCAGTTAGCTAAGATTTCCCTTTTCCTTGGTGATGAGAACATGTGGGCTAGTGCTAAAAATGTTTTCTTTCTGGATTTGGAGGGAAGCAGTAGTTTCCCCCACCCTGTTTTCCAGTAAATTCTCATTCCAAGCAGTCCATCCCTGTAATCCTTGGTGAATGGCATTTGGTATTTATAAGTTGTACTCTGTTGCAGCAGTTTAAGCTCCTTAAGAGCTTACCATTCATTCGTTCGTTCAGTAACGTTTGTTAATATCACAGTAACATCCATTCATGCAGACTTTCTATCTTGGAAAGTTGTTTAATATCTTTTAGACTCAATTTCCTTACATATTAAATTGGAGTAATGACCCACTTTACTGTTTGCAGTGAGAGTTAATGGATAACATATATAAACCATTTGGCAGGTGCTCAGTAAGTTGCTGTGATCTGAATACTGAATTTATTTAAGTACATGATGCTATTTGAGGGGATGGAGTAAAGTCTAGGACAAATCCCTTTTTCCTTCAGTTAACTGAGGGTAACAGACCTGCACCTAAAAAAAAAAAAACTTCCTCTAATGCAAGTAAGAATGTTATGAAATTTTTTCACACATGACTATTATAATAGAAATATTTCACATTTAAAATAAAGAAAAAATATACATGGTACATGGGTACACATTAAGTGGTATGTGTAAAAGAGGAGACATTCAGACTATGAGAGAAACACTGTTGCTTCCTCCAAGGAAGATTGACATAAAAAATGCTCAAGAAATGTAAGTTACATCATCAACACATTACTGTTCCATTATTAAATTCAGCAGAATGTACAGAAAATAGTCCTTCAGTTTGCTTCAACCTGCTGGGGGTCAGCCTCTGGGGCAGAGAGCACCATTTGAGAAACCCCGGGGAGAGGGGTTAGGAGCTCACGTTTGCTTAGCACCTGTCTGGCCAGGTACTGTGCCCCACAGGTAATCTCATTTGGTTTCCCTTTTAAGCCCCTGAGTCCCCCAGGGCTGCTCAGGTTCAGATCACAACACACACCAGTAACAGGTTTGATTCTCAAGAGGGCTTCTCTCAGTTAAGCTGGAGAAATGAATACATTTACTGTTCCTTCATGCAAATCCAGGCTATACCTCCCAGCCCCCAGTTGGCTGTCTGCCTCTGCAGTGACCCTCATGTGTGAAGGTTGCAGGTTCTGTGTCTGTCTTCTTGGGGACAGTTCAGCCGTCATGGTAACCACCATTTACAGAGAGTCCACAAGGGCTAGGCCCTTTACCTTCATTATTTTGTTTAACCCTCACGGCAGCCAGTGATAAGGTAGGTACCATTATTCCATTTTGCCACTGGAGATAGGAAATGTGGCCTGACTGACCCAGGATCACAAGGTAATAAGTGGCTGACCTGGTTGATTTGATGGAATACCCGGGACCTCTCTCCTTCCCTGGTTACCACCCCTGTCCCAGTTGATCTCTTAGTTTCCTCATCTTAAGGGATGCCCTGCCCAGCATGAAATAGAGTGGGGCCATCATCCTGCTCTGAGCAATTGAATGTTAACTCAGTCTTGACTGGAATTGTCTCTTTGGTAAATCTCCACCAGCTCATTTTTTTGTGTTTGTGTGAATCCAAAACAGATGCCTCTTCCTCTGGTTAGGTCCATCCCCTCACTGGGAAGACACACTGCATTTCAACACCCAGGTGTCTTGGTGTGGTGAACAACCTGCTCAACTATAAATGGCAGCCATGCCGGCAGTGGGTATTATTGCTTTCTATTGGTCTGAAGTTGGTTTCCTTGATTACTGCCCCGCCCCCGCCCCCCACCCCCACCCCCCCGCCGCCCCCATGCCCTTATTCCACCCCTCAGGGCCCATACTGCACAAGCTCCTGAAGATCAGTCCTGGAAACCCAGGATCATTCAGATGTGCAGCGCCTCCAGTGAGTACTGTGGTGACTTGTCCTTAGGGATGCTTGGCTGGCTTCCAAATACCATCCTTTAGACAAGGAGAAGCAGCCTGATGGCAAGATCTATTAATAAATCAGAGTCTAGGACTCTCCTGAGATCCTTGTCCCAGAAGGACTGGGTCTGTTCTGAAGGCTGTTTTATATTTGGGGTGTGTGGAGGTTGGGGGGACAGTGCTATGGTCCTCACTGTCTGGGATACCAGCAGTTGGGTGGGGTCACTGAGAATACGGTTTTCTCAGGGCTTGGCTTCCTGGTGCAAAGAAGGCCTTTTAAACTCAGTTGCTCCAAAATCACCATTCTACTTCCTTTGCTAGATTTCAGGCCTCTTGGTTCCTGCTCGTGCCCCTGAATCCATTGATGAAAAGACCTCTTTCCTTTTCTCTTATTAAAACAATTTCATCATTTTCTCCCACTTCCTCACATATAAGCCTTTGAGATCCTTCTTCCTTGAGGGCTCAGAGCAAACCTGTCTGCTGATTCTTCCGCTGGTCTTTAAATCCAGACCTTAAATACTTTCTGGGGAGCAAGCAGATCTGGTTAAACCGGCTAATGTGTGTGACAGTGTGTACCACCCAGTAGACAATCAGGAAAGCTTTTGTTTTCATCATCTTAATTTTTATTTCCCTAAGTGGTCAGAGTTTTGCCTCTTATCTGCTGTAGACAGCAGAGAATTTATTGCCTGGAACAGCTCTGGCAGGACTTTCCGTCTTCTGAACTTCTAAGAAGACATATGCTCTCAACCTAAACTATTTGCTCACAGCCTCTTTGAACTCAGCACATGCTATCCTTTCTCCGTTTGGCAGGTGATCACAATGGAACAGGGTGAGTTTTAGGAACACAGGGCTCTCTTTCCAGATTTAAGCTGCAGACTCCTTTCCTTCCAGCTTGCCTTGGATCACACAGCCCCTTGGTGAACGCATGTTTCTGCTTTTCAACTGCTGCTCCCTTCCATTCTTCCTCCCCTCGAATTTGAGTGTCAAGGTCTCTCTAGGTGGCCAGTGGCTACTGATGTTTAATTTCGCATCAACTCCCTTTGCTTCCCACCCAGAAGTGTGGGGCTGCCTGGACTTCTTCCTTATTGGAACTTAGAGCTTTTATATCTCTACTAATTGATCCACAGAGGTAACCTTTATTGACCCGTTGGTAAGAAATGGTGAGCAATTAAGCTCTGGTCTCTAACAAGTGTTATTTCAACAAACATTCACAGAGTGCCTTGGGTCAGACCCGCTGCTAATCTCAGGGATTACACAGACAGGAATAAGAAACTGACAAGCCTTGCCCTCAAAGACTGGACGACTTGGGGGGAAGCCAGGCCTTTTACTCCACAACATTACCAAGATGCAGTGTTAATGCTGTGGCAGAGGGGTGCACAGACTGCAGAAAGCCCGTACTGTGTGGGGGCCGCCCAGGGGAGGCATGCGGAAGCTGATGTTGATTTTGGGCTAGAAGGCTGCTCCAGTTCAGAAGTTTGTAGGTAGGTAGAATTCCAGGCAGGCTCTTGGACACAAGAGCTCAGTGTGTTTGGAAAATGATGAGTGATTTTTTGTGCCTGGAAAGTGTAGGGTGGGTGGCAGGAGACAGGGGGAGAGGATGAAGACTGGAGTGGAATCTGAGAAGAGAGACTGAGACCAGTTGATGAAGGACTTAATGCAGCATCAAAGTGAATGTGCCTTAAAACCATCTATGTTTGAACTTTATTTTCTAGGCAGAACGAAGTCATGAGCACTTTTTTTTTTTTAATAGAGGGTAATGATCAAGGGGCGTGTTTATGAAAACGAATTTGGTGGAGAGAGAAGTCAAAAGTACATGAGGGTCCTGACCTTGACTTGGCTTCCTCATGGACTGGGATGCGTGGACAACCTGGGAATATGCTCTGAGTGCATATTTGTCATCATTGTAGGTACTGTATGGATGTCCAGAGTCAATGCAATTCATTACCGAGGCTCTGTTGCCCAAGCACATCCAGGCTCCAAAGAAGCTTGGCACAGGGCTGCTGATGGCCTTTGTTGATCTAAAATCTTCTGGGAGTATGTGACTTTTCCATTATTGACAGTGACATTTCAGAAGAATATTTTCTCCTCTAACTGTTTATGTTCCTTTTGTCTTTGGGGGTTACAATTTATAAATGGGTATTTTGTGTCCAATTGAAATGTCTCCATATTCAAGTATTAAGTTTGCTGACTTGTATTCCCTTTGTGATGCTGTGTATACAGCAGACAAAACCTTTAGGGAGAGTTCTGCCTAGGAATTTCTGCATTTGCTTCTTAGGATCTTCCCCACATCCATAAAGGGCTACATTTTAAAAAATTCAGTGGGAAACAATTTAGTATTATTCTTTTTGATATCACTTTCCTATATTGAAAACTTATACAGAAGACAAAAAAATTTTTTTATGATAGTACAAAAGGGTAAGAAATAACAAATCTGCTTCAACTCCACCCTGAATCTGCTTCCCAGAGGAAATCCTTGCCTAAAATTTCATTTGTGTCAGTTCAGAAATGTATCCAGCATACATATGATATTTTGTATACATGTTTTTCTCCTTTCTTTTTAAACACAAACAGGGAACATGAATGTTTCATGTGTCTGTGTCTTATCCTTTTTCATTTCAGGGTACTTTGGGGACCATTCTGTATCAGTACATATGCATCTGCCTCATTCTTTTAAACAGCTTCATTGAACTCCACCAGCATGTACTCTGACATTTACCTTCATTTACCTAGCTCATTCTTCTCCTATTTAAAGATGCTTACGTTGAGTTTCAAATTTACAATCGCAGCTCAGAGTTGCAAAATGCGTTTTATTTTTCTACAACTAGGTTTGGTTCATGAGTCTTGGTTTCTGCTGCTGCGGGAAAATTGCCAACTCCAGGAAGCTCGGATGACCAGATGCAGCATGGCCAAAAAACACAAAGCAAAACAAACAAAGCAGCAGCAAACAAACATGACCAATTTTGTGATTTATACTTAGTTCACTCAGGATTTCCCCCTGTCCGCAAATTGTACCGCTTTCCCTGAGGGAGACCTGGATCTCCAGTGAGAGGCCTCTGTGCAGTTGTGTTGTTTTGTGGTTGCTCCTCTGCTTCCCTGAACTGCCTCCCACCCTTTGCAGTAACTGTTCCTGATGTTGTACTGACCAGCTGTACTCTGGTCAGAGGGTCATGTGCTCTGTGCTCTTGTGAGAACCACAAACACTCCTTAGGGATGACCCACCAGTGCTCAGGTGGGCCCCTCCATCCCAAGTCCTCCCCTGTCAGGCGCCGTGTTGGACATGGACTTCCCTACAAATCTTGCAGGCCCCTTCTGTTCCCAGGCTCCTAAACAAATCTGAGGTTTCTATTACTCCCCACCCCAGGCAGAATAGTCTACCCTAACCTCTGATTACTGCCTCCCAGTTGCTCCCTCCCGTGCCTGCTAGCCAAACTCTTAATTTCTGTATATCTTTGAGAAGATAATTTCAAAGTCTTAGCATCTTCTTCATGTTCTGGAGTGTACATGATACCTCTGCTGTCTACGCTCCCAGCTTTGGTTCCTGCCAGACAAGGCCCAGCATTTCAGCTTCTAAAGAAACCTCTTCTTTTCTGCTGACCTTTAGTTTTTCTCTTTTCTGGTGCTGTAATGATCAAGGTCATTCTGGAGGCACTGCTCAGGGAGAGAAGGGGTTGCTGAGAGGGAGAGATGTACTGGCTAATTCCTTAAGACGTTGTCCTGTGAGGGTTGTTTCAGGTGTCCCGCCTGTTCAAGAGGCTGCACCGAGGACCTCTGAGCTCAGGTCTCTTCATGCCTCTATACATAGATATATATGTATGCTGCCCAGTATCTTTTAAGATGTCTATTAAAACTTCTTTATAAATGCATTTGGGGATAAATTAGGAGTTTCGGATTAGCAGGTATACACTGCTGCTGCTGCTGCTGCTAAGTCGCTTCAGTCGTGTCCGACTCTGTGCGACCCCATAGACGGCAGCCCACCAGGCTCCCCCGTCCCTGGGATTCTCCAGGAAAGAACACTGGAGTGGGTTGCCATTTCCTTCTCCAATGCATGAAAGTGAAAAGTGAAAGTGAAGTCTCTCAGTCATGTCCGACTCTCAGCGACCCCATGGACTGCAGCCCACCAGGCTCCTCCGTCCATGGGATTTTCCAGACAAGAGTACTGGAGTGGGGTGCCATTGCCTTCTCCAAGATACACACTACTATATATAAAATAGACAATTAACAAGGACCTACTGTATAGCACAGGGAACTATAGTCAATATCTTATAATAAACCTGTAATGGAGAAGAATATGGAAAAGAAAAGAAATATATACATGTGTGTGTGTGTGTGTGTGTGTGTGTGTGTGTGTGTGCGCTCAGTCGTGTCCCACTCTTTGGAACCCCATGGTCTATAATCCGCCAGTCTCCTCTGTCCATGGAATTTTCCAGGCAAGAATGCTGGAGTAAGTTGCCATTTCCTTCTCCAAGGGATCTTCCTGACCCAGGGATCGAACCCATGTCTCCTGCATTGGCAGGCAAATTCTTTACCGTCTGAGCCACAGGGAAGGCCAGTGTATGTGAATATGAATATATGTGTGTTACTGTGCTATACACCAGAAACTGACACAACATTGTAAATCAACTATCCTTCAATTAAAAAAAAAAAATCAAACTGATGGATTTTGGGAAAAGCATTTCACTTGATAATAGTTGTGACTCACATCTTCCTTTCCTCTCCCCACGCTTAGCATGCTGAGTGGAAGAAGAATGTGCCCAATTTGGAGGCTGGTGTAGAGGCAATCCTCAGATGCAGCTTCTGCATCTGTAACTAGGAGACTCTGATTTTAGCTTCTCATCTCCTCAGACCTGTCTTTGGTGCTAAGATTGGCCAGGTAAATTTGCACCCAAACACTAGCTTGGGAAGAATTTAGTTTTGATATGTAAAAACAGTGCAAGGTGCAAATGTGGCATAATGGATCCCTTTAAATCATATGGAAATTATTCATTCAATACATTAAGATTTATAAAGATCTTAGATTTTTCTCAACAGCATCTGTATAGAAACTCCCACCCACTCTTGGTTCTGTGAACATCTCCAGCAATATCCTGTCTCCCAAGCCTCCTTCCCATCTTCCCTATGGAAGGATTGAGTTCTGTTTACCTAACAACTCAGGTAGCTTGCTTGAAGGAATGCACCTCTCTAAATGCTGTAAAACCTGGGACGTCTGAGCTGAAGGCATACAAGGAGACTTTTCAATTCAGCAGGGACACCCATCCTCACTGCCCAGCCCCTGGCTGTCAGACTCAGGCTCCTGGGGACCCTCACAGGCTGGTCCCAGGGGCTGCTGCTCTGTTGGATGCTGGGGCCAATGAGTGGTTCATGTTAGCACAGCTGAGAGAGGCCAGGCCTCTTGCAGAGACCTGACTGAGCTCGAACCCTGAAGGGAAATAAACATGAAGACTGTAAGAACTACAAACAGCCTGGCTTCCAGAAGGCAGGGTTCTCTCTCTGCCCATTCTACTCCATACTGGGAACTGAGACAAGAGTTGGAATGCCATCCTGTATCTGCAAGCAGCTGACAGACGACCTCTCCTGGGTGGCTCTCCAGCTCTGACAGGCTTGCATGGAGCATTGTGACCTCTTAGTTCTTCTCTCCTTTTGAGAATAAAGCTGAGTTCCAGCCTCTGTTGGATCCTCTGTTTCATTCCAAGGACCTGTTTCTTCTCCAGGTGTTTGATACCAGGAATGGTCTCGCTTAATAGATGAGACTTCTAGTCCTACACAGAGGGATATTTCATGTACCAGCAATTAAACATGGATAGTCATGGGAAGGTGGGGGCTTCCCTGGTGGCTTAGATGGTAAAGAATCTGCCTGCAATGCAGATTCAATCTCTGGGTTTGAATCTGTGCATTCAATCCCTGAGTCGGGAAGTTCCCCTGGAGGAGGGCATGGTAATCTACTCCAGTATTCTTGCCTGGAGAATTCCATGGACAAAGGAGCCTGGAGGGCTACAGTCCATGAGGTTGCAAAGAGTCGGACACAACTGAGCAACTAACACTCTCACACTTTCTTTCAATGAGAAGGGGAGATTGTCCTTGCTTTGGCAGTCATGGTTGGAGCCATTCATTCATTTGTTATTTCGGTTTTTCAACAGTTATTGAATACCTGCTCTATGCGGGTCATTGTACTAGGTTCTAGAGATATAAGACAAATAAGACATATCCCCTCCTCTGAAGGAGGCTAAAGTCTGTTAAACTAAGGCAGTCTAAAGAAATTGGTGTAATAAAAGGTTATTATGCTGTGACAATTACATGGGGTCTGGTGGAAGGACAAAAGAGATAAACATTGATTCTAGGGAGTGGAGGGTTGGGGTGGGGTTTGGACCCAGAAGAGCTTCATGGAGGAATTAATGCTCAGCTAAGTCCTGAGGGTGACTAGGTGGTTGTTGTAGAAAATAGTGGTGGGGAAGGCAGCCTAGAGGAGAAAGCAGCGTAGCCAGAGCATGGAGAAATAAATTGGGTTGTTCTGTTGGGAAACTCCAAGGAGTGTGGTGTGGGAGGTCTCTTTAGTACCAGGCTATGACAGGAGATGTGATAGGAGCTTTACTGTGCAGGCTAGGTGGCTGGGCTGAAGAGTTTGAACTTACAATCCCAGGGTTGAGGAGAACAGAAGACCAAGCTGACATCAGGATGGTGACAGTTACATGGGGCTCAGTGGAAGGACAAAAGAGAAGGACACGGATTCTATGGAGTGGAGGCTTGGGTCGGGTTTGGACCTGGGGTTGGTGCGGTACTTGGAAGTGAAACAGAGCAGTTTGGCCCAGAGACCAGCATCAGCATCCCTTGGGAACTTGTAAGAAAGGCAGATTCTCAGACTCCACCCAAATCTCCTGAATCATACTCTTTGCAGGTGGGATTCAGTGGTCCAATTAGATAAGACTTCCAAGTGATTCTGATGCTTGCTCAAGTTTGAAAACTACTGAGAAGGAGAGTATAGGAAGAGCTGGAAAGAGAACACTTTTGTCTTGTGGGGTGAAGATGATGAATTTGGGCTTGAATGTGTGGAGTTTGAGATGTCTGAGGGAATGTCTAGGGCAATTAAAATATAGGCCAGGGACCCACAGCATCAATGTCAGCTGGGATGTGGTTACAAGTGCAGGATCAGACCCCCACCGGCCAACCTCCTAAATCAGAAGCTGTAATTTGACAAGATCCCCAGGTATTCTGCATGTCCATCCCAGGTGAGAAGCAGTGCTAGTCTAGAGATTCGTTAGGTCAATGGAACTGATGCTCAAAAGAGGGGTCTGGGCAGGCAGTAGACATGTGGGTGTTGTCAGTTTCAGGTGGTAGTCATAGATGACACACTTCAGAGTTCATGTGTTGAGCTGGGAAGAGGGAGCTAGATGTGGTGTCTTTGCTTGGATCATCACACTGACTGGTCAGGATTAACATCACCAATCTGGACAGCATCACACATAATGAGCCTCTGGGTGGCAGCCAGCTGGTTGCAGGGAAAATGTTTTATGTGTTTGTTACTTTTTCCGAAATGCTGTTTGTAGTCATTTTCTCAAGAAACAACAATTTCCCCAGATACCCATAGAAGGTCGTTGGAAGAACTGAGACCAGAACCTGATGTCAGAACTCTTGCTGTCCTGTTCTTACCATTGCTGGGAAGGGAAGCTCTGCATTTACTCATGTTGTCAGGCTTGGAAATGTGAACAAGCAGAAAAAAATATCACATTTGAAGCTCATAGATTGATAGAAGTGTGTTAAAGGTTGTTGAAACAAGTGATGGAAAATGAATGATAAAAACTGCTTTCAGATTCAAAACATGCACTCCTATGGTAACCTCAGTTTGATCTTTACAACATCTTCGTAAGTAGATAAGCTGGGAATTATTCATGATCTCACTTAAAAAATAACAGTTGTACTGAGATAATTAATGTACCATAAAATTCACCATTTAGAGTGTATAATTCAGTGATTTTTAGTGTATTCACAAGATTGTGCAACAGTTACCACTCTCTGATTACAGAACATTTCCATCATCCCCCAGAGAAACCCATACCCTTTAGCAGTTGCTGCCTAGCCTCCCCTAGTAAGCAATAATCTGCTTTCTGTCTCTATGAGTTTGCTTGTTCTGGACATTTCGTATAATTGGAATCATCCAATCTGTAGCCTCTTGTGTCTGGCTTTTTTCACTTAGAATGTCGTTGAGGTTCATCAGTGTTATAGTCCGTATCAGTACTCCATCCGTTTTATGGCTGAGTAATAATACAGTGTATGGATAGACTATGTTTTGTTTATCCATTCATCAGGTGATAGACATCTGGGTCCATGTCTTGGCCATTATGAACAGAGCTGTTATGAACATTCACATACAAGATTCAGCACAAGTCTTTGCACAGACATACGTCTCCATTTCCCTGTATATCTAGGAGGATTGGGATTGCTGGGTCACATGGAAATACTCCATGCAACTTTTTGAGGAACTTCCGGATAGTTTTCCAAAGTGACTGCACCATTTTACCTTCCCACCAGGAATGTCTGAGAGCTCCAGTTTCTCTGCATCCTCTCCAACACTTGTTGTTATTTGTTCCTTTTATTATAACCAGCCTAGTGGCTATAGCTCTCGTTTTCTAGGTAAGAACATAGAGGGTGTGTTTTTTGTCCAAGTTTGGAGAGTTGGTAAATGGCCAAGCTTGAACATTTTTTTAAAAAAGCAAATATTTATACGAAACATGCTCTGTGTCAGGCATTGTTTAAATCCTTTGCACTTAAGTTGTTTATGTTTTACAACAACCTGGAAGCAAGGCAGTATTATCATCTTTATTTATTAATGTATGCAGGGCCAGGGCTGGATCTGAGATGCAACATTTAAGGAGACATCACAATGCTGAGAGTGACTATCTCTTTTTTTTTTTTTTATCAATTTGGAATATGGTTGCTTTATAATGTTCTGTTAGTTTCTACTGTACAGTAAAGTCAACAGCTTATACGTAGAGAAGGCAATGGCACCCCACTCCAGTATTCTTGCCTGGAAAATCCCATGGATGGAGGAGCCTGGTAGGCTGCAGTCCATGGGGTCGCTGAGAGTCAGACACAACTTAGTGACTTTACTTTCACTTTTCACTTTCATGCATTGGAGAAGGAAAGGGCAACCCACTCCAGTGTTCTTGCCTGGAGAATCCCAGGGATGGGGGAGGCTAGTGGGCTGCCGTCTATGGGGTCGCACAGAGTCAGACACGACTGAAGCGACTTATCAGCAGCAGCAGCAGCAGCAGTGTATAAAATGTCAATCCCAGTCTCCCAATTCATCCCCCTCCTTCTCCCTTGGTATCTATCCATTTGTTCTCTCTGTCTGTGTCTCTATTTCTACCTTGTAAACAGGTTCATCTGTACCATTTTTCTAGACTCCACATATATGCATTAATAAACAATATTTATTTTTCTCCTTCTAACTTACTTCAGTCTCTATGACATTCTCTAGGTTCATCCGCATCTCTGTGAATGACCCAGTGAGCACCTCCATTTGCATCCTACGTGTTTCAGAAGGACTAGTGACAGACCCACATCGCATAATTAGCAGGTGGCAGAGCTGGGGTTCAAACCCAGGAAACCTGGCTTCAAAGTCCAAGTCTAACCACTCTGCTATACTAACATCAATGTCCTTGACTTTCAAGTCAGGCTTTTTCTGTTACTTTCTCAAGACCCAACTTTCTAAACTTAGCTACGACTTTGACAAATGGAAAAATCCCAGAGCTGGGTGATGGGCAGAGGAAGCAAGACTGATCAACCTAACAGCTCCCAGGCACCTACCACATGAGCCCCTGAAAGGGTTAACTGGCTACACAGATCCCCTCGGCCACATCTGTGCTTATTATCCCAACTCTGCATAAATCTACCCTTGCAAGTGGCCAGATGGACTCTGTCCTGTGGGGAAGAGGCCATTCTGAACCATCAGGATTATTAGCTCTGACCGGCTGTAAGGGAAACACACATTGTCCTGGCCAAGTGGGGATGAATCTGCTGCTTGTCCAAGTGTTCTGAGTCAAGAATTCAGAAATCATATCTCTCACAAGCACACTCTAATTGGCTGCTCATTCTCTGTAGTCTGTTTAACAGAATTAACTGGTCGCTTGTTTCTGAATCATCCTCTTTCCAATGGTGTTGCTGTTTGGATGGATTTTGAATGGTTCTTAGCAGAGCCTCCCATGAGGCAATGTGAATATAAAAATATACATTTGCACATGTATATGTTACCCCCTCTGGGGTGATGGGCAGCCTTTGAAAAGATGCTTACACAAGTCATTGGCCAACTGTAAGTTCTCCCTCTGCCTCCTGGACTTCCCAAGAGCAAGGTCAAGTCAGTCTGGGTTCAGCACCTCTCACTGATTGAGCTACAGCAGTGCATTCTGGCTCAAACCAGCAGAATTTTTGTCTGTGTCACAGGCTAAGAGGTTTTTGAAACAATTTTATAGCTATCTTTCTCCATTAAACCTGAAAAATTTTGTTGTTGAATTCTTACTCTTTTGCTTGGAACTTCTGTTCTATTCTGTGACTTTGTCAAAGTAGTGGGTCTGTGGACCCCAGCATCACCATTATCACCTGAGAGCTTATTAGACATGAAAAATCCTGCCCCTTCCCCAACCTACTGAGTCAGAATATGCCTCTCAACAAGATTTTTGTGCACATTCAAATTTGAGAAGCGTCACTCCACGTGTGTTTATTTCTCTGTTACCTTTGGTTGGGGTTTCCACCCTTACTTACTTTGAAGCTAGAATTTTTATTAGGCTTTCAGATCTTTAAAAAAAAGAAAGACACACACAGAGAAATTCTTTCCTTCACTTTTGCATGATGTCATTCATTTTACCTGGCCTGCCACAAGAAGAAAAAAGCAAATTACATCCAACATATATATATATATGTGTGTGTGTATATACAGACACACACACACATATATGACTAACTTCTTAATTGCGTCTCTTAAAAGCAGCATTCTGAAACCCCCATCGTTAATAGAGTCCTAAGTGTTCCCAAGATTGATTGAGAAATGCCTAAAGGCAAAATAAACACCAGCGCAGTTTAATTCAAAACCGTATCAGCTAAGAATGAAGGTGCAATTTGTGATAAAGATGTTAATAATTAGTTGTGGTCTGTTAAATTTTATATTCTGTGGTTCTGTAGAGTGAAGAAAGAATTCTTCAAGAGGGCAGAAATTAGTGTTTCACCTTGATTGCTGTTTTAATGTGCTTATTTTAACGGGGCCATCCTGTAGGAACCCTTGGGCACATTTCCAGTTTTACATAAATGTAGAATTAATTATTATGGAAGCATATAATTTTAGAGCTGGAACGACCTTCACAGTCATCTAATCCAGTTCAGTCATTTTACAAATAAGTAAGAGTTCTGTGACTTACTTAAATCCTTCCACAGAGTATTGGAACCTTGCTTCCCAACTCTCAGATGAGTGATGATGAAACCTTCTGAGATTACTCAGATAGAAGTTCTTCCTCTTGCCTCAGATTACCAGCGCATTGCTTGTTGTATTGCTTCCAAGGCTGTTTCCCCATCTTGTGTTATGTTCTAGTTACTTCCAGTTGTATGGTTGGGGTCTCGGGAACCGCGTCTGATTCACTTTTATATTTCTTCATCACTCCTAGCTCTGTATTTTGAAAACAGTGGTTGTACAATAAATTTGCATGGAGTGGTGTGCTCGAGCTGGTTTTGCCTCTTTGCTACAGCTGATTGTGTCTTCACATGGTAGCTTGCAATTGACCATGGTGGGAGCATTTGCACTATGGAAATGGACAGAAGCTATAAATCAGGGATTTTTTTTCTCCCTGGGGGGACAAACCCCTCTGTATACATAATTGTCATAAGATCCCACTGGGCAACTGCTCTTGGCAAAACCTAAAGATTCATACGAATGTGAAGATGGCCCTTTACCCATTATTCCTTGTGAGTTGACTTAAATGATGGAGTAGCCAGTTGCTCAACCTCCTCAAGTTTCTTCAGGGATTGAGTTTGACCCAGGGAAAGTCAAGGCTCAGGACTGCATTAGTCTCTGGTTGCTTAGCTAAGTTCCTCTTGCCTGGAAAAGCTATTTGGACATGAATGGTCATGGAAACAGGGTCTGAAATAATAGTACAGTTGAGTGAGGAAAAAACCCCACTAACTATTATTGGCGGGAGAAAAGTGAACAAGATGTTACTATGGCTGAAATGACTATTTTCTCTTTATTCTTCTCAAATACTATATGTAAAATAGATAACTATTAATAATAAGAACCTACTGTATAGCACAGGGAACTCTACTCAGTACTCTGTAATGGCTGATATGGGAAACGAATCTAAAAGAGTGGATATATGTATAACTGACTCACTTTGCTCTATACCTGAAACTAATACAACATTATGAATCAATTGTAGTCCAATAAAAATCAAAAAACCTTCAGTGGCTCCCTACAACCTACAAAACAACCAAACTCCCTGACATAAGACACATACTAGCTACAGCTTACTGTTCTAACTTCATTTTCTTTTTTTTTTTTTTAATTTATTTTTTTTCATTTATTTTTATTAGTTGGAGGCTAATTACTTTACAATATTGTAGTGGTTTTTGTCATACATTGACATGAATTAGCCATGGATTTACATGTATTCCCCATCCCGATCCCCGCTCCCACCTCCCTCTCTACCCGATCCCTCTGGGTCTCCATCACCCACTGTTGATTCCACTTTCATTCTACGTTCCAGCCTCTGTAGAGCCTCTGTTTTGGCCTAACCCTTCCCCTGGAAAGCTCTCCTGTTACCTCTCTGTTCTACCACAGGCTCTCTCCCAGGCTTCTGTTCCTACCCAGTCCCCTCTCCCATGGACCAGAGGTTCTGGATAACATGAAAATCCTCTCTTGTGTGTTTCTCTTTAGGAGCAGGACCCGAGGTCCCATCGGCCCTGGCAAGTATGGTTATGGGAAAGCCCCGTACATCTTACCGTTGCAGACAGATTCTGCACACCCACCCCAGAGGCTTCGGCGGCAGAGGCCCTCATCCCGGAATTCCAGGTCCCAGGGGGCATCTGGCTCTAGCCATGGCTACCACCCTTCAGCTCACCAGGCCCCCCAGCATGGACCTCTGTACCAGAGTGACAGTGGCCCGCATTCTGGACTGCAAGCCTCAGAGGGCTCTGTCTACCAGCTGCCTTTGACCCATGACCAAGGCTTCCCTGCAGCCTCCAGTCTCTTCCACAGCCAGGAAGCAAGCAGCAGCCCTGGGCTGGGGGCCCCCAGGGCAGCTCAGAGCTTCTCCCAGCCCACCAGATCTACAGCCATCTCCTGCATCGGGGCCTATCGGCAGTACAAGCTGTGCAACACGAACGTGAGTACATGCCACCCGAGACTGGCCCTGGAAACAGCTGCTTCTCTTATCTTTCTGTTGGTCGGCAGTACGCACGATAGAAGACAGCAAGGGCATGGTTTTTTAGACCGTGTGAATGCTCCCTTCCTCTCATTCCTCTTCATGTGTTCTCCCATATACTTTTCTAAGGTTATTACTTTAGTAACTTACAGATAACTTCTTGAGTCTTTTTATTGATGATCACTATTGCTGATCAAGCCTACTGCCACATTCTCAGTGGCTTTATATTAACACTATTTTTTCTTTGCTTATTGGCCTGTGAGTCAGGCGCAGTTTAGCTAATTTAGGGCAACCAATAATGGTGCCAAAGATGGGGGAGTTTGGGGAGGTTTGACCATCATGGGTATCATCCAGTAAGTTTCCTGGAGGTTCCCTGAAAAAGTCTGACAGTGAAACACTGCTGAAGATTCCATAGCTGATGATTCTACAGCAAAGCAAGTTATAAATGGAAGCTATACAAGATGACCAAATATACTTTTTTTTTTTAAAAAAAATTAGTTTGTGTGCTGTGATCACTCAGTCATGTCCAACTCTTTCGACCCCGTGGACTCACCAGGCTCCTCTGTCTATGGAATTTTCCAGGCAAGAACACTACAGTGGGTTGCCATTTTCTCCTCCAGAGAGCCTTCCTGACCCAGGGCTTGAACCTTTGTCTGCTGCATCTCCTGCATTGGCAGGAGGATTTTTTTTTTTTTTTTTTACCACTGAGACACCTGGGAAACCAATGTATCAGTTTTAAAGACTTTATATTGAGTGTGGCCAAAAAGTTCTTTTGGGTTTTTCCATCTTACAGAAAAGCCTGAAAGAACTTTTTGGCCAACTCGATATAAAAGAGAAAGAAATAAGAGAATCTTTAAAGGTTAAATTTCCAAGTTGCTAAATTTCTCATTAATTATTTAATCTGCCTTAATAGTCTTACTGGGTAACAGGACAGCTGTTATATATTAGCTTCAATTTCCTCATTAAAAATATATTTCCTGCCGCAGAGTCCATAGAAATGACTTAATTTGTGATTTTAATAGTTCCTCTGAATGCCTGGATTTCTTTTCAGCATGTTCTTCCACTGACAGACTTCAGGAATTATTGATTTTTTAAAGCAGTAATTTTCCTAAAGCCATTACTAATCAGTCAACCAGGAAGTCTTAACTGAGCATCATTGCTTGTCTTGTAATGGATGAGGCTCCATGGAAGATAGAAGTCATATTGTCTACCTCATAGAGTTGTTATGAGGATCAAATGAGCTGATATTAAGAAAGTGCTTTGTAAACAAAACAGAAAAAAATACTTGTGCTCATCATAAGACATGGTCCCTGTTCTTGAATATCCATTGCAATTCTTTTAAAATGAAATTAATTAATTTCTAATGTAGAATACACTCTCCCATTGACTAGTATGTGTCTTAATTTTGAGGACCAAGTAATCCATGAAGAGAAGGAAAAGAGAGAAGGCATTTAGCATATATCAGCTTCCCAGGTGGTGCTAAGTGCTAAAGCAGGAGAAGTAAGAGATGTGGTTCAATCCCTGGGTCGGGAGGATCCCCTGGAGTAGGGCATAGCAACCCACTCCAGTATTCTTGCCTGGAGAATCCCATGGACAGAGGAGCCTGGTGGGCTACAGTCTATGGGGTCACAAAGAATCGGACGTGACCAAAGCAACTTAGCGCACCCTTAGGACGCTCAAACAGACCTGATGTACACTTAGCATTTCTTTCATTTAACCTCTGTTTTTGAAGCATGCACTTTTTTCCAGGCCTATGCTGCCAACAGCAGGGCTGTATTTGCCTATGTAGAAGCTGTGGTTTCTTCTGGTGCTGGATAACTCCACTACTGAGGAGACTGAATTGCAAGGAATATTTTTTTAAATTCTCCTGAATTCATGATGTCTGCATCATTTTGCAAATAGGTAAAGCAGTGTCTCACACATCTTCTTAGACAAAGAAGTAAATGTTGACAAAGGATTGTACAGGTTTAGGTCCCTTCTTTTCACTGTAACACTTTGCACCCCGTCACCCCAAGCCACATCCTACTTGTCCTTATTGAGAGAGATCTTTCCTTAGAGGTCACAGTAATACACATCTTCTTTTTAGAATATTGGGGTATGGTTGCTTTACAATGTTGTGTTTCTGCTGTAGAACGAAGTGAATCAGCTATATGTGTATGTACATCCCCTCCTTCTTGGACCTCCCTCCCACCCTCCCAACCCCCCCGTCAATGTGGCCACAGAGCCCCGAGCTGAGCTCCCTGTGCTTTATAGGAGGTTCCCACTAGCTATGTGTTTTACACATGGTAGTGTACATATGTCAGCTCTAATCTCCCTATTCATCCTACCCGCGTCCCCCTGTGATGTTCACGTGTCCCTTCTCTACACCTGCATCTCTATTCCTGCCCTGCAAATAGGTTCATCTGTACCATTTCCTAGATTCCACATATATGCTTTAATATACTTTACTTGTGTTTCTCTTTCTGACTTACTTCACTCTGTGTGACAGACTTTAGACCCGTCCATGTCTCTACAAATGACCCAGTTTGGTTCTTTTTTATGGCTGAGTAATATTCCATTGTATATATGCAACACATCTTCTTTATCCATTCCTCAGTCCCAGTGTTCATTGCAGCACTATTTACAATAGCCAGGATGTTGAGGCAACCTAAATGCATATCTTCTTTTTTTTAAGCCCATGGCTTCTTGTGACTTGGGCTATGCCCCATGAACACTTTAAGACTCCCTGTTAGTGGCTCCTAGAACCACGCCTTGGTCTAATGATTTGTAGGAAGACCCACTGGGCTCAGCATACAGTTGAAGGCACAGCTATGATTTATGACAATGAAAGGCTACTGGGAAAATCAGCAAAAGGCAAGGTGCATGGGGCCAGGTCCAGAGGAAAGCAGGCTCAGTCTTCCAAGAGTCCTGTCCCTGTGGAGTTACACAGGATGTACTTCTTCATTCCCTCAGCAGTGAGTTATTACACATGTGAAGTATCATCTACAGGGAAGCTCATTACAGACTCCATGGCCAAAGTTTATACTGGGGGCTAGTTCAGAGGAACCCTCTGAAGGGTTTAGTAAGTTGCTACTTACTAAAGTGCCAGGCTCCCAGAAGAAAAGCAGGGGCTTAGCATAAAATATATTGCTTGTACAATATAGTTGGAGCACAGTGACTCACTCTTACCACTTAGGAAGTGGTGGGAACCCTTCTGAAATCCAAGTCCCCAGACATCAGCCGAAGACCAACCTTGCAAGCAGGCTTTCTGAGAGCAGTCTCAGTCCTGCTGTGCTGTCTTATTTGTGCATTCTCCATATGGACCCATGGTTTCCAGCATCTTAGCCTCAATGACCTTATGTAGACATGTTCGTATACTTCTCAATGTCCAAAAGGGGTGATTGCATGAGTCCCCCAATTATGTAAATCTTCCTACTCAAAAATGAAAGAGGTGAAGGGCAGTGCTATGAACAGTTCCCTGTGAACAGGGAGTGCAGGCTTTCACTTATGTCCTTTCAAAGATTAAAAAATAATGCATACATTTAGAGTTCTCTCCCAGTTATCTGGGAGAAGAAAAAGAAGGGAGAGTAACCCAGGGCTGGTTGGAAATATCCACTGATTTCAGAACTTCATCCCTTTAATTAAGTGCCCAGTACATCCCACCCCAGTTGTTTTATTTATTTTTTATTAAAAAAATGTTTTTGGCTGCACCACAGGGCATGTGGGATCTTTGTTCCCCAACCAGGGATTGAACCAGTGCACCTTGCAGTGGAAGCTCAGAGTCTTAACCACTGCCTCCCCTCCCCAGGGAAGCCGCTCCCACTCCAGTTCTTGATGGAATGACCCCTTTCTAAGACTTCCTTCACAGTAAGGGGCTCAGTTCTGAGCTGTGAGGTCATGTGTATGGCAGGTGGTCTGAATTGAGGGAAATGTTTTTGCAGGCTTCCAAATCTCGGAACAGTGCCTCATCACTGGTCATGATGTCTCCTTCAACACAGCAGAGAAGGTGCTAAATGAGCTACTTGTAAGTCATTTGCTCAGTGCTGGAGCACTTAGTGAGGGGAAGAACTCTAGGGATATAGGGTAGGAGGCCACAGGGTTGGGGAAGGAAACAGTTGAGCTGGGCTTTCAAGGATGGCCAAAACAGGGGAAAGAGCGTTTGAGGTCAAGGAAACAGCATAGTCACGGACAAGACAAGCAAGTTACGGTGCCTGCCCAGTGGTGGGGACTCTCTTTTGACCTCTTGCCTCCTCTTTTGTTGTTGTTCAGTCGCTCAGTCGTGTCCCTCTCTTTGGGACCCCATGGACTGCAGCACGCTAGGCTTCCCTGTCTTTCACTACCTCCTGGAGTTTGCGCAAACTCATGTTTTTACCCTCTTGCCTCCTCTTATCCACTATAAATAATCACAGTCTTTCTCCTTTCTTTTTTTCCCTTAACTTTCTTTATTTTATTCTTCCTTTTTTCATTTCTTTCTTACCTGCTGTGCTGTGCATGGCATCACCATCTTAGTTCCCCAACTAGGGATCAAACCTGTGCCCCTTGCAGTGAAAGTGTGGAGTCAAGTACTAGACGGTCAGGGAAGTCCCAAATAATCACAGTCTTAATGGGCAATTTATTCTTTAACATCTCAGAATACAGAAGTATCACATGATCTTGCTGGTCTTTCTTACATGAGATTGACGGGTGAGAAACATTTAAACACAGTAAAAAATCAGAAAGCAGTTCTAATCAACTGGCTTAGTTGGTTAAGTCTTAAAGGTTTAGTGAGCTTGGGAGCAAATCTGAGCTGGATATAAACCCCAGGTCCAACACTGGGAGTTGAGTTTCCTTGGCCAAGTTAACTCTTTGAGGGCCATCTGTAATCTGGGGACAGTAATTGTACCTACTGCACAGAGTTGTTGTGAGGTTCAGATAAGGTCAGGTTCAAGCTTGGCATGTGCTGACACACAGTTAACAGAAAAAAAATTTGGACCTGGATAAGTGAATGTGGCTGAAGATAATGGAGTAATGTCTACATATCTGAACAGCTCCCATTTCCTAAGTGCTCAGTCATGGAATTGTGGATGAAATGGTCAGACTTGCTCAGAATCCCCTGTTGTCCTTTGAGTTACCTGTGGTTGAGAGTCCTTTCCTTTTGAAAGTGAAAGTGTTAGCCTTTCAGTCGTGTGTAACTCTTTGTGACCCCCATGAACTGCAGTCCTCCAGGCTCCTCTGTCCATGGAATTCTCCAGGCAAGAATCCTGGAGTGTGGAACCATTCCCTTCTCCAGGGTATCTTCCCGACCCAGGAGTGAAACCTGGGTCTCCTGCATTGACTGGCAGATTCTTTACCATCTGAGCCACCAGGGAAGCCTTTCCCTCTGCCCATCCACAAAACAAGCTGAGAGACCCAGCATTTCAGCTGTGATGTGGTTTTAATGTAATCACCCTTGGGTCATATTTAAAGTGACAGAAGTCAGCCTACAGGTAACTTCATGCCAGTGAAGCCTTTATGCCCTCAGATGTGCATATTTAATGTTAAGCCATACCATGCATGGTCATGTGTCTTTAGGATTGTTCCGATCATATAAGATGTCCTCGATGAAATAGTACTTCAATATCAGTAATAAATGCAACCCTAATGATCTCTGAATGTAGACTTTAATAATAAGGAAGACTTTCTTTATCCTTGCCTACATGTGTATGAGGAAGTGAAGCTGACACACTTCAGTATGAATAAAGAATTTATGGGGGCTTCCCTGGTGGTCCAGTGGTTAAGACTCCATGCTTCCACTGCAGGGAGTGCAAGTTCAATCCCTGGTCAGGGAACTAAGTTCCCATATGCCATATGGTGCAGCCAAATAAAGACATCAAAATAAATAAAGCTAGTCAATTAAGAAAAAAGGGTCTGTGGTCTTTTAGAGCAGGCATCTTCGTAGATGTCTACTAGTATAACACTCCTAGTCACTCCCTACTGTGGCTTTCTGCTTAGAGTCCATGAGCACACCCCTGACATTGATTGGGGGTCAGGGACACTGAAGTTAGAGGAAGCTCTGACCCTAAGCAAGTCAAAGTTCAGTGGGAGAGGGAGACTTATAAATATGTAACAACAAGTGCTAACAGAGTTTTGCCAAGAGAACAAACTGGTCATAGCAAACACCCTCTTCCAACAACACAAGAGATCACTCTACACATGGACATCACCAGATGGTCAATACGGAAATCAGATTGATTATATTCTTTGCAGTTAAAGATGGAAAAACTCTATAAAGTTAACAAAAACAAGACTGGGAGCTAACTATGACTCAGATCATGAACTCCTTATTGCCAAATTCAGACTTAAATTGAAGAAAGTAGGGAAAACCATTAGACCATTCAGGTATGACTTTAATCAGATTACAGTTATACAGTGGAAGTGACAAATAGATTCAAGGGCTTAGATCTGGTAGACAGAGTGCCTGAAGAACTATGGACAGAGGTTTGTAGCATTGTACAGGAGGTGATGATCAAAACTATCCCTAAGATGAAGAAATGCAAAAAGGCAAAATGGTTGTCTGAGGAGGTCTTACAAATAGCAGAGAAAAGAAGAGAAATGAAAGACAAAGAAGAAAAGGAATGATATATACATCTGAATGCAGAGTTCCAAAGAATAGCAAGGAGAGATAAGAAAGCCTTTCTAAATGATCACTGCAAAGAAATAGAGGGAAACAATAGAATGGGAAAGACTAGCGATCTCTTCAGGAAAATTAGAGATACCAAGGGAACATTTCATGCAAAGATGGGCACAATAAAGGACAGAAACGGTATGGAACTAAGAGAAGCAGAAGATATTAAGAAAAGGTGGCAAGAATACACAGAAGAGCTATACAAAAAAGATCTTCATGACCCAGATAGCCATGATGGTGTGATCACTCACCTAGAGCCAGACATCCTGGAGTGCAAGGTCAAGTGAGCCTTAGGAAGCATCACTATAAACAAAGCTAGTGGGGGTGATGGAATTCCAGTTGAGCTATTTCAAATCCTGAAAGATGATGCTGTGAAAGTGCTGCACTCAATATACCAGCAAATTTGGAAAACTCAGCAGTGGCCATAGGACTGGAAAAGGTCAGTTTTCATTCTAATCCCAAAGAAAGGCAATGCCAAAAAATGTTCAAACACATTTACACTCATCTCACACACTAGCAAAGTCATGCTCAAAATTCTTCAAGCCAAGCTTCAGCAGTACGTGAACCAAGAAATTCCAGATGTTCAAGCTGTATTTAGAAAAGGCAGAGAAACCAGAGATCAAGATTGCCAACATCCGTTGAATCATAGAAAAAGCAAGAGATTTCCAGAAAAAACACGTACTTCTGCTTCACTGACTATGCTAAAGCCTTTGACTGTGTGGATCACAACAAGCTGTAGAAAATTCTTAAAGAGATGGTAATTCCAGACCACCTCACCTGCCTCTTGAGAAATCAGTATGCAGGTCAAGAAGCAATAGTTAGAACTGAACATGAAACAGTGGACTGGTTCCACATTGGTAAAGGAGTACATCAAGGCTGTATATTGTCACCCTGCTTATTTAACTTATGTACAGAGTACATAATGCAAAATGCTGGGTTGGATGAAGCACAAGCTGGAATCAAGATTGCTGGGAGAAATATCGATAGCCTCAGATATGCTCATGACACCACCCTTATGACAGAAAGGGAAGAGGAACTAAAGAGCCTCTTGATAAATGTGAAATAGGAGAGTGAAAAAGCTGGCTTAAAATTCAACATTCAGAAAACTAAGGTCATGGCATCTGGTCCTATCACTCCATGGCAAATAGATGGGGAAACAGTGGGAAGAGTGACACACTGTATTTTCTTGGGCTACAAAATCACTGCAGATGCTGACTGCAGCCATGAAATTAAAAGACGCTTGCTCCTTGGAAGAAAATCTATGACCAACCTAGACAGCATATTAAAAAGCAGAGACATTACTTTGCTGACACAGGTCTGTCTAGGCAAAGCTCTGGTTTTTCCAGTAGTCATGTATGGATATGAGCGTTGGACCATAAAGAAAGCTGAGCACCGAAGGATTGATGCTTTTGAACTGTGGTGATGAAGAAGACACTTCAAAGTCCCTTGGACTGCAAGGAGATCAAATCAGTCAATCCTAAAGGAAATCAGTCCTGAATATTCATTGGAAGGACTGATGATGAAGCTGAAGTGCCAACACTTTGACCACCTGATGCGAAGAGCAGACTCATTAGAAAAAATCTTGAATCTGGGAAAGATTGAAGGTGGGAGGAGAAGGGGATGACAGAGGATGAGATGGTTGGATGGCATCACCGACCCAATGAACATGAGTTTGAGCAGGCTCTAGGAGTTGGTGATGGACAGGGAAGCCTGGCGTGCTGCAGTCCGTGGGGTCGCAAAGAGTCAGACACAACTGAGTGACTGAACTGAACTGAAGAACAAGTGCAGAGCTCAGGCACCACTCTACATGCTGTGTAGATCCTTTGAAATCTCCAGACAGTGGAAGTGAACCTGGCTTAGGTGAAGTGAAGTGAAGTGAAGTGAAGGCCTCCTGAAGGAGTGCAGGTGATTCAGCAGAGAGGAGAGTTTTCTAGAAAGGGGGAGTGACAGAGTTACGAGAATCCTTTCAGGCTCCAGTAAGGGCTGAGAAACAAGAAGGGATGTTGGAGGACCTCTCAGTGGAATGAGATGCTTTTGCTTGAGCGATGACTTCACCTGCAAAGATATCTTTGGCATTGAAGGAGCAACACTGGGAGGTGAACATGGTTTATCCACAGCCCTGGACACGTTCTCAACTATGGCTAAAAATAATTAGTATTCAAACATCGTGTAAACAGATCCATTTCTTGTTTTATTTTTAAACTTTTTATTTTGTATTGGAGTATAGCCGATTAACACGGTTGTGATCGTTTTAGGTAAACAGCAAAGGGATTCAGTCACATATATACATGTATCCATTTTCCCCCAAACTCCCCTCCCGTCTAGGCTGCTGCATAACATTGATGAGAGTTCCCTGTGCAATACATTAGGTCCTTGTTGGTTTTCCATTTTAAATATATGCTCACTGAAGGTCAAGACTTGGGAACAAAAGGACTAGAGTCTTTCTTTATAGGGGTGACACGTGGGAAGGAGAAAACCAAACCACAGTCTCTCCTGATGTCTGAGGAGATGCGGTAAAAATACAGCTCTTTTCTGCTAGCTGTTTCTAGGGTTTTGTATTATTATTATTTGCAACATAATTAACCAACTAAGACATCTTATGCTGCTTGTCCTGGAGCCCTGGATGTCTCTCTCCCTCCTCCTTCTCTTAAGCACTCTGAGTTCAGTGCTTCCTCCCTGGAGAGGACGCTGACACACAGGCTCCTTCTGGATCACGGAGGCTGCAGCGAGTCACCAGGTGCAAGGTGGGGACAAGGTTTTGAGTTTTTAAAGGGCTTTGCTGACAAAGGAGGCATGATCCTGAGTTTAGACAGAGTGCACTTAGCGTTTTGAGGGGAAAAACCTCTGGGGCTAAAAAGCAGCTTTTAGCAAAAAACGGCTGTGATGAGTTGTGGTATCAGTGACTCTCCAGTAAATTTCCCTTGGGTGGGACTGACTTCTGACAATGGATTTATCCACATGCAGAGTTGTTTCTGGCTCAAAGTAAGTGAAAATGAAGGGAGGATGTTGGACAAATCTCAAATATAGCTAGGCCTTCTTTAGGCAGATTTTAATTCTGTCCCATTGCTACTCTTCTATGAAATGAGAGAGGAACTGATAAACAACTTCCCGCATGCAGTTTAAGGACAAACTTTGCAAATGGGCCACATTAAGAAGTCAGTGCATATGTTCTCCTCTATTCTTGCTGTGAATTATGTCGGAGAGTGTTTTGCCTATGTTCTCCTCTATGTCCTCCTATGTTCTGCCCATCAGCAGATGAATGGATAAGGAAGCTGTGGTACATATACACCATGGAATATTACTCAGCCATTAAAAAGAATTCATTTGAATCAGTCCTAATGAGATGGATGAAGCTGGAGCCCATTATACAGAGTGAAGTAAGCCAGAAAGATAAAGAACATTACAGCATACTGACACATGTGTATGGAATTTAGAAAGGTGATAACGATAACCCTATATGCAGAACAGAAAAAGAGACACAGAAATACAGAACAGACTTTTGAACTTTGTGGGAGAATGTGAGGGTGGGATATTTCAAAAGAACAGCATGTATACTATCTATGGTGAAACAGATCACCAGCCCAGGAGGGATGCACGAGACAAGTGCTCCGGCCTGGTGCACTGGGAAGACCCAGAGGAATCGGGTGGAGAGGGAGGTGGGAGGGGGGATCGGGATGGGGAATACATGTAAATCCATGGCTGATTCATATCAATGTATGACAAAACCCACTGGAAAAAAAAAATAATAATAATAATAATAAAAAAATTAAAAAAAAATAAAATAAAAAAATAAAAAAAAAAAAAAAAAAAAAAAAAAGAAGTCAGTGCAGTTCTGTGAGGTGTAAAATGTACCAGGAACTATGGGGCCAGTTACTGGATAAACAAGTTCTCTAACTTCAGGGCTCAACTTAGGTTTCTCCTGTCATGAACTTGGCACCAGCCGCCTTATCTGAGAAATACATGTGAGTGTCAGTGCTGTTTGCAGCACTCTGCCTTCATCTTCTCAGACCACTCAGAATTTTCCATAGAAATATATGTGTGTATATATGTGTGTGTGTATGTGTGTGTGTATGAAATGGGCCTTCTGGTGGCTCAGATGGTAAAGAATCTGCCTGCAATGTGGGAGACCTGAGTTTGATCCCTGGGTTGGGAAAATCCCCTGGAGAAGAGAATGGCAATCCACTCCAGTATTCTTGCTTGGAGTATTCCATGGACAGAGGATCCTGGTGGGTTACAGTCCATGGGGTTGCAAAGAGTTGGACACAACTGAGCAACTAACAGATATTTATGAAATATGTATATGAATATTTTGTGAATAGTGGCCTTGTATATATAGTATTTATAAACATGTAAATATTAGATACATTAAACATAAATATTCAAATAAATTTCATACCGACTTATGTGTGAGATATGAATGTATGAATCACACCCATAAATATGTTGTTGTTCAGTTGCTCAGTCATGTCTGACTCTTTGTAACACCATGGACTGCAGCACACCAGGCTTCCCTGTCCATCACCATCTCCCAGAGTTTGCTCAAGCTCATGTCCATTGAGTCAGTAATGCTATCTAACCATCTTATCCTCTGATGCCCCCTTCTCTTCATGTTCTCAATCTTTCCCAGCATCGGGGTCTTTTCCAATGATTCAGTTCTTTGCATCAGGTGGCCAAAGTATTGGAGCTTCAGCATCAGTCCTTCCAATGAATATTCAGGGTTGAATTCCTTTAGGATTGACTGATTTGATCTCCTTGCAGTCCAAGGGACTTTAAAGAGTCTTCTCCAGCACCAAAATTCTTCAGTGCTCAGTCTTCTTTATTGTCTAGCTCTCACATCCATATGTGACTACTGGAAAAACCATAGCTTCGACTATGCGGACCTTTCTTGGCAAGGTGATATCTCTGACTTTTTAATATGCTGTCTAGGCTTGTCAAAGCTCTTCTTCCAAGGAGCAAGTGTCTTTTAATTTCATGGCTGCAGTCGCCATCTGCAGTGATTTTGGAGCCCAAGAAAATAGTCTGTCACTGTTTCCATTGTTTCCCCATCTATTTGCCATGAAGTGATGGGACCGGATGCCATGATCTTAGTTTTTAAATACTGAGTTTTTTATTCACAGCTGTCACTTTTCATGATTACAAAAAGAAGTACAAATAGGAAGGAATATCACAGTGGCAGTAAGAGAGGTATATCTTCGTCCCTCTCTCAAGATGTAATTACAGTCAATCATTTAAAATTTAAATTTCTCCATAACTTGAAATAGTGTACCAATACCTCTGCTTCTTCATATAGCAGCTTCAAATTTTCTCTGTTGACTCCTCAATCTGAAAGATAAAAAAATGACCCCCTTATGTCCACTCTGGTGATCTCTCTTAGCCACATTTTATTTTCAGTTATATTTTTATTATATATAGTATATTAATAATTTTTTGTTTTGTTGATTTGTCAATGTTTGGAAGGATCGGTCAACTCCTTATTTTTCAAGATTAGAAATGCAGTGCCTAAGTGGTTTACCAAATTCTTCCCATGGCATTACATATTTTGGTTTATTTATTTCTTTATTTTACCTTGGCCTATGAAATCCTTGCAGGAGACTGTTTTGAGGGATTTTTCTTTGCATCGTCAATAATTGCAATCATAGCAAGGGCACAGTGACTGTTTGCCTTTGAAGGATTTTCACGTCTTGCCTCAGCAGATGGCAGAGGGGAGGGAAACCGGGCTTATTAATAAGATTCCTAAAGTAGCCACTGTAAAATTTGTGCTCCTTGGGGGAGTAGGAGCTTTGAATTTAAAAATTTACTTTTTCCCACATACTTCCTGGTTAGTTATAAAAAGGATATTCTCTTTTAGAGATATTCTTCTTACAGATCTAGAGATACATGAATAATCTAAAGAGGGAGAAATAAACAAACATTCCTGGGATAAACCTAGGTTTGTATAGACATGTGTACAGAGTATTTAAGAAATAGGGTTCTCTTGGGTGAAACATCCTTTGGGTCTTTGATGCACTTACTGAATAAGAGGGAAACTCCTTTCTCTAGGAAAACAGTATGAACTTGGATAGGAAAAAAAAAAGTGTCTGAGAATGGAGAAAACCTCAGTTATTTGTTTTTTAAATCCAAAGCCTTTACCAGGCTCTTTTGGAAAAACCAATTCGCTGACTGTCTAGAGGGCTCTGGAGGTGGTGGGAGGTGGCAGCATTATTGCAAAGTTGAGTTTGTTCCAAGTGACTTGGGAAAGCAGTTATTAAACATATTTGAAAACTGTGCTGAATCACTTGTAAGAAATTTTGATCCGTGGTTGTACAATTCTACGGCTGGGAAACAAAGCCCATCTTCCATCTGTAGAAGAGAACACCTACCTGTTGGGCACTTAGAGCTTCTGGAACTGCTGGGTTCATCTTTAATGTCTTCTTAGATTTCAATTCAGCTAACATGTATTGCCTTACTATGAGCTACAAACTTGAATATATTACTAATTTACTCCTCGTGGAATTCCAGGGTTGGGGGCAGTAGCATAGGGTTTGGGATTGAAATGCAGTCATTTAGGCTCTTTTAGAGGAGCAGAGTACTTTTCCCAAGGTCACGTAGGCACTTTCTCATGGCAGTGCAAGGACATATTCTAGAGCTTGTTCTTTAGATTTTTTCACTGTGGTGATGTTAAATACATCATGTGTTGCTATGGTAGCTGGTCTTTTGATTGAATCCAGAGCAATGCAAAAGCTAAAAAAGAAAAAAAAAAAAAAAGAAGAAGTAGTGCATATTGGACTCAGGCAGACCCCAAGGTCATGTTCCTTGGTGTTATCTTCATCAAGGATGATATTCTTCAGTCTCCTGGGGAACTGAAATACTTAATTAGTGAAAGGTAATTGTGTGATCACTGACAGGGACCTCTTGAGCAGTGAAGTTATGTATGGGCAGTTGTCATCTCAGATTAACTAGGGTCACTAGAAACATAGCCAGAGTTTCCATAATAATTTTTGTGACTCATAGCAACTCCAAGCAATTGTCTAGATGGAACTTTGGATAGGGCCTCAAGTGCTTTATAAAGATTCTGCTCATTATATTAAAGTACATCTTTATTCTGCTTCCCATAAAGGCCGGTGGGAATATCCCTCCTTCTTTGGGATGGAAGAGAGTCATTTGAAGGGAGGTTATCTCCCAGGGGCATTCTTTGGCTGTAAAGCTCCAGTCTTAGCTGGCCCCATCCTGAGTGAGCCTGATCTCTATCTCCATGGCTTTTCCCTTGCTTCAGTTTTCTGGCCTGAAGATTATAAGGATCTGTGCCCATGGAAAGGATTAGCAGGAAATCTGCCCCAAGCCAACTCACAGTGTAATATAGAGACAATTACTGATAAGGTGAGGGTGACTCAGTCTATGGCATCAGGAAACAACCCACTTAAAGGGTAACAAATGTAAAATGATCTGTAACCTGGAAGTTTTAACTTCAGAGAGTCTGTTAAAATGAGAGGAGATCGTACACTGATAATAGTATGACAAGTACAAACAGATGTAATCTACAGAAGAGACATGAAACAGAAATTCCCCAGCCCTCCTTGGTTTTCATCCTCAATCTTCAGCTCCCTAGTCTGTTACTGGGGCCACTCCAGCAGGCCTCAGAGGCCGAATCTGAACCTGTTCTCCAGGATGTCCCCTGACAGTAAGCAAGAGGAGCTTACGGCTCTCTTGTCTGAGAATCCATTACAGATTAACTATGCAGTCCACATGATCTCGACGGGCACCTTGGCAGAGTGGTTACTGTCATGAGTTCTAGAGTTAAATCCTGACTTCGCCACCTGCCCTGTGACCTTAGGCAGCTCATTTAACTTTTCTTTGCCTCCTCTTCCTCATCTATGAAATGGATGTGAGTGGTTGTGCAGATTAAGTGAGCAAATATACATAAATCATATGGTGGAGTAGCAGACATTTGGTGAGTGTTGCCAAAAGTTAGCTCTTCTTTTTTATAATTCTATTCTTTTTTAATTTTTGGCTGTGCTAGGTCTTTGTTGCTGTGTGGGCTTTTCTCTAGTCATGGAGATCTTCCTGGACCAAGGATCAAACCCTTGTCTCCTGTATTGACATGCAGATTCTTTACCACTGAGCCACCAGGGAAGCCCCCAAATTTAGCTGTTCTTAACACCATCATCATCATTATCACCCCAGGCATCTATGTTCCTCACCTATACCGTAATTCTGTCTCAATAACCCACTTCCATATCTGGACTCCGTGAGGCTTGCATTTTTCTGACCAGGTCTCTCCCCTCCTCAGGAAGTGGTGTTCTGACTTTCACTGACAACTCACCTGGCATCCTGTGGGTCATCTCTCAGGGCACCTTGTTAACCTCCTGCTGCATCTTCCCATGCCAGGTGATCACTGGGTACCATAGTCAATCTCTGGGCTCATCTGCTTCCTGGTAACCACAGGTGGATTTGCTGTTTTAGCACCTGACCCCTCACTGTGGGTCAGAAGTCACTTTAAGCACCCTGGCCTCAGGAGGTAACTGGGGCCACACTCAGATATAAAAAACTTGTTGATCTGAGACAGGGTATCCTGAATGACCTATCACAGGTGGCTGGTAAACTTGGCAGATGCATATGGATATAATAAAAGCACCAGGCATTAGCATTAAAAACCCTGCAAAAATGTTAACAGTATTGAGCCGTTCCAGCTTTGCATGGCTATGTATTTGGAAGAGCTCAATAGTGATACATTTGTATTACATAAATGTTAAATATTGCAGAAAAACTAGATAATACAAATAAACCGAGTTAATTATAAAAAGAAAACATCTATAACCCATCTTCCAGGGATAACCATTTTAATCTCTCTCACTCTCTCCACACACACAGACCTCCCCGCAACCACACACACACATAATCACTTTTTTTTCACTTAGTAGATTGTGGACTGCTTTCCATGTCATGAAATATACATTTAGATTATCAAGCATCAAATAATTCAAAATGATTCTGAAAATGTGTTGTTTAGTGGTCCAGCTTTTTGGCACTATTTTGCTGCCAAATGATAGTGGTGATGGTGATGTTAAGAATAGCTAAACTTTTGGGCTTCCCTGGTGGCTCAGTGGTAAAGAATCTGCCTGCCAAGGCAGTAGACAAGAGTTTGATCCCTGATCCAGGAAGCTCTCTGCAACTGGAGAAAGGTCCACACAGCAACAAAGACCCAGCACAGCCAAAAATAAAAAAAAAATACAATTATAAAGAGGTTAAACAGCCTGGCTGAGTTTTTATGGTGTACAGCTTCTGATGCTGGTAACTGCCACCAGGTTAATTAGGGTGGCTCCTGGCTGGAGCCTCATTCAGAGCAGCTTGGCTTAATGTAGGCGTGGTTATTTGAGGAACAGGGCTTTTGGCCCATTTGTTCTAGTCTCTTTCCATGACGAAAACCTGCCACCCAGCAGTGGATCTCAAGTTTCTAGTGATGGCCAGGGTGGGTGTTCAGCATTCTGGGCTCTGTCTCTATGTCACTGTGGGATGTTTGGCAGGGTGACCCGTCTCTCCATGCCTCTGTTTCCTCATCTTTAAATTAAAGGAGTTGTACTTGCTTTTCTTCCGCTCTCACACTCTGATTGCATGTTAAATCATTTGGAGTGTGATTGAGGCCTGGGAGTGGCTCTTACTTGTGGCTGCATAATCTGGTGCCAGGCTGGCTGGCCCAGGATCACCAGAGGGGTGGCACTCCAAGTGTAGATGCCTGGCCCTCTTCCTTATCCTCCATGGGGTGAAGCCTGAGAATCTGTATTTTTAACAATCCCCTTAGCTCGTCTTTCTCACTGAAAGGACAGTACCTGCTTCTAAGCTGCCCAGCTGATCTCATCCTAGTTGAACTCTCGTTCTGGCCAAAGGGTTGTAAAAAGCATCTTAACCCCAAATCCTTCATGGAGGCAGCTGGTTTTGCTGGAAGCCTACACGGTTCCGGGACCGCCAGCAGCTTGGCTTCCACAGCCCCTGGAGACAGCTTTCCCCAGCCTGTCAGCTTCTCACCCATTGTCAGAGCTCAGCGCACCCTGCCCAACCACCTGGCCCCCTTCCCCCGGCCCAGATTCCATCATGTTCTACTTCACATGGTTTCTTGTTCCATATGGTTTGGCTCAGGCTGCAGTAGGGTTATGACCACCCTGCGTGTTTGTCCCAGCAGCCTCCCCCACGGCCCTTCATCAAGCAGGGGATGTTTTTCCTTCCACCTGGTTTCATTCCTCCGTCTGTTCCCTCATCTTCCAGGAGACCTGATGTTTCTGATACATATAGTAGATTTCCTTCAAATCCTGTAGGACTTGATCTATTGTATTAGCACTTTACTTCAGAGACCTCTATACAGGGCTTTAAATATATAAGTGGCTGCATTCCTTTCCTGTCTGATTATTAAAATACAGACACACACATACAGGCACACACCCTTCACCTTAGAGTGTGCTGGCTTTAAAAAGCTAGAACCTACCTTATCCACAATTTGAATAGGAGATTCTGATCTTATTTCACATTTATGTCCCATTTTACTCATGTTCACCATTTATAAATAAGAAAGAAATAAGCCAGAAGCAGCTGCATATTAAACCTGAGTAGACTAGTGTATCAGAATCACCTGGATAAATTAACAAACTACTGATTGCTGGACCTCATGCCAGACTCACTGAATCCTTGAGGGAGGGATCCACGAGTCTGCACTTCCCAGGAGCTCTCTGAATGGCTCTTCTGCAGGCTGAAGGCTCAGATCTCCTGCAGTAGATAGTGAAGAGAGTTTAGACAAAATAAGATGCACCATCCTGCATTAGACGGTAGAGAGAATTTAGACTGACAGGCAGCCTGGTGGGCACTAGACTTCTTGGGGTTCAATTCAGCCTCTGCCCTCACTGGCTGTGTGACTGCTTCATGCCTCAGTTTGCTCACTAGTAGAAACAAATCTGTAAAAATATCAGTAACGTTGGTCATCATGAGGATTAAATTAGTTAATATGTGCATACATGCTAAGTCGCCCCAGTCTTATCTAACTCCTTGTGACCTTGTAGACTTAGCCCACCAGGCTCCTCTGTCCATGGTATTCTCCAGGCAAGAATACTGAAGTGGATTGCCATGCCCTCTTCCAGGGGATCTTCCCAACCCAGGGATTGAACATCTTACATCTCCTGCACTGGCAGGCAGGTTCTTTACTATTAGCACCACCTGGGAAGCCCTAGTTAGCATGCTTAAAATAGTGCTGCAGGTGGGAAAAGTGGTGTCCGTGTTCGCTGTGAATATTGCCCCATGCACAAGAATGGCATGAGCAAAGTCAAACAGATGCAAATGGGTGGCTCTCTGAGGGAGGCAAACAGACATCCTTGTTAAGAGCAGGTTTAGGTCAGTAGTTTTCAAATTATGGTATGCAAAAACTTCACATGGGAAGCATGTTAAAAATGTAGTGTCCTTCCAAAGATTTGATTTAGTAAACTTGGAGTGAAGCTTTGGGATCTGCACTTAAAATTTTTGAAGTAGGTGATCAGCACATTTTTAGAAACCCAGGTTTCAGTGGGGAAGTACAGGCATTTAACATTGGCGAGGCCTCATGGGATTTGGCTTGGGCCATGAAAAGATATGGATGCTAATTGCATATTTAATATCTGCTTTATTAGGTGTGTCCAGAAAGCAGTAGAAGTATCTGGGAGGTACAGTGTGCATCCTACAACAACAAGCCGTTCATGGGCCGTTTTTATGAATGGGAACCATTTGCAGAAGGTAAGAGTAGCCCCAGTCCTGTCCACAGGAATCAGTTTTGTCTGTTCTCCAACCCTGTTGCCTTTTCGTTGTTGCTGGAGGAACTGGTGTGATGCTGGCTAGAGTGGCATGCAAGGAGGAGCTGGTAGTAATAGCTCTCAGGTGACAGCTGGATCATTAGTCAGATGGGAGAGGCTTTGATTGGAGCAAGCAGCATCTGAGGATGGCAGGATGAGTGAGACAGAACAAGGATCGAGAAATGAGTAGAAGCAAGAGATTCAAGCTAAACCTGTGAGGAGTGAGCAAGGATAGTTTCCCTTTCCCTTGGTTCCTGCTGCAAGGGCTGGTATAATGGCTTAAGAGAGCATGTAGAGTTGTGGGACTGACAGTTGTTTGGCTTTTGTGTTGGGGGAGCCTCGAATGCAGTTTCCAAAGAGGAAGTGTGGTAGGCAACTATTGCAGAGCTCGTCAGCACTGTTCTAGATCTTGGAGTCACTTCCCTTTGCTGTTTGTTTTGTTTTGATGAGGACCATTTTTAAAGTCTTTATTAAGTTTTTACCATGTTGCTTCTGTTTTATGTTTTGGTTTTGGGGCCATAGTGAGTTGTGCTGATTCCGTTATAGAATCTGTGTCCACACGTGAGAAGTCGTGCCTAGGTGTAAGGCCGTGGGAGGAGGGAGGCGGGGTGGATGTCTACTCTGAAATGGGATGTGGAATTATTTTTGTCTGCACATTTGTCTCAGAGAAGTGTCTGTAGCTTGGATTGGATTCTCAAAGTGGTCTCATGACCACTGCCCATTAGAATCACTGGGGAGCCTTCTAGAAATACTGAGGCCTGGGTACCACTCCCAGAGATTGTGATTTAATTGATTTGGGGTGCAGCCTGGGGATGGAGATTTTTTTTTAAGATCACAAGTCATTCTGATGGGCAGCTGGGGTTGAGAAACTCTAATCCAAGAGGGAGGCAGGATCTCAGAAGAGGTGGTGACTCTGGCTTAAATTAAGGCACAGAATCATAAGTGTTTTGTAAACTGTGAAATATATTCTTATGTCAGGGCAACAGTACTTGGCAGTGAGCACTTGGAGAAGTAACCCTTTCTTTTGTCTGAGCTGCATCCTTGCTTTTGTGTTGGCTGTGGGTAGTAATAGCTGCTTTACCGTGGTTCACTGGGAGGCAAGGTGAATTCCCCCAGCCATGCGCTGTTTGTCCCCATTGTTTACCCTGAAGCTGGAGCCACATCACCCAACCCTCTCTGCTTAGTTCCACGTGGTCCTCTGCCAGCCACCTGATCCTATCAAGTCTGGTAGACTCAAGTCTAGTATCAAAAGCTCTTTGCACCCCACAAAGAAAACTCATGCCGATATTTTCACCTATTATCAGTATTGCCTGTGGATGCCAGCTGTTGCCTATGTATGATTCTACTTTTTCTGTCCTTTTGTTTGCCCTGTCTCAGGCTGGACTTTAATTGTGAGTCCTCAGGTAGGAGGAGGGTAATTAACATCTGATTCAACTTTTTATTTTGGAAAATTTCAAACATATGTAAAGATAGATAGAATAGTATAATCATATGATAATAACCTCCTATATACCCATCACTTAGTTTCAGCTCATGGCCAGTCTTTTTCATGTATAGTCCACCTGTTCATCCCCATCCAAATATGGCAAACTATTTGGATTCACATTATACAACATTATTCACTGGTGCATATATTGATTAGAACTCTTGGTTGTAAGTGACGGAAACCCAGCCTACCTATATTTAAGCAAGAAAGATACTTTGTTGGTCCTGTTACTGGGAAGTCCAAGAGAGGGGCTGGGATTTAGATGTGGCTGCATTCCAGGGATTCAATAACATTAGGAGCCTGCTTTTCTCTCTTTCTCCATCTCTTGGTCTGTTTACTTACTTCTCAGGTGGATGGACAGGCTAACATGGCTTTGAACTTGCAATCATAGTAAGGAAGACTCTCTTATCTAGTGTTACGGGTTGAATTATGTCCCCCAATTTTTCTATCCCTGGTACCTATGAATTTACTTATCTGAAAATAAGGTCTTTGCATGTAATTAAGGTTCAGGTTAAGAAGAGGTCATACTGGATGAGGGTGGGCCCTTAATCCAATATGACTGGTATCCTTATGTAAAGAGAAGAGACACAGACACACATATGGAGGACACCCAGGCACAGACAGAGGAAAGATGGCCATGTGACACCAAGGCGGAGCTTAGAGCGATGCAGCTACAAGTCAGGGAATACTAAGGGTTTCTGGAAAATGCCAGAAACCAGGAGGAGTAACAGAAAGATTCTTCTGCAGAGATTGCAGAGGGAGCAGGGCCCTGCCAACACCTTGAGTTTGAATTCCCAGCCTCCAGAACTGTCAGAGAATAAATTCTGTTGTTTTAACCCACCCAGTTTGTGGTCATTTGTTATGGCAGCCTAGGAAACTAATATGCTTAATGAGGGCTTCGGTCTCAGAAAAACCACACTGTGATCTTTTTTGGGTCATATTCCCATCCCTGGACATGAGTTTAGGGCCTAGGCTGGGGGCAGTGGTCCTTGGGTTAACTCAGGTCATGTGACTAGCTCTCTGGTGGGAAACCCACATCCCAGGAAGCGGAGGTGGGAAAGAGGGAGTTGGGACAGACAGAAAAACAGAATCTTCTACAGTAATTATTATCTACTTCTTCACCATAAGCCACTGAAATTTTGAAGGAGCCAGTGAGAATTGCTGGTGTTTTACAAAGAAAAGAAAAGTGCAGAGCAGCAGCAGATTAAAGAAATCAACCATCTTCTGCACTGTGTTTGTTACTTTGTCTAGAAAATTTAGCATTCTTTAAAAATATTTACTGACATGAATATGTCTCACATGCCTAGGAGGAGAGGATCCCAGAGTCACTGAAACGGCATTTATTTTGGCTCTCTTTAAACAGTTCTTCTTACTGCTAAGATTGTTTTCTTGATTTTGTCCTCTTCCCTCTTAAATGACTCCCAGGCTGACCAGTGGGAGGAAGACGCTGTTAATGTTTCTGCAGGGTGTTCATATTTTACGGCTGGATTTTGCGTTCGGCTCTTGGCTTTGTTTGGATGTCTGTTGCTATTCACATGTGCCTACTTAGGGGAACAGCTGCACTCATTCAGCCCAATGCCACATAGAATAGTAAAAGCAATGTACACTCTCTGATAAACACATTAATTTCACCACATGCTTCTTCTTAGACCTTTGACTGCATTTCTTGGATATAGTGATCTGTCCTAAGATAATGCCTCTAGGAATTTTTCTCATAGACTTAATACCGTAAAGACGATAGAAGTAGAATTCCAGTGTCTATGTGTGCCTGTTTACTCAGTATAGTGATAGTTCATGTGTCACCCTCGTCCCCCTTCACTCCAAATCACTTTGGACTATAAATTGTATGGTCAGTGTAGCTAGAAGAGGACACTTTAATAGGCAGAGTCTTGTTTAGGTGCACTGGAGAAAATTGTACCTGTTTTCATAACTAGAATCTAGAGTTCTACCGGGTCACTGTGGGCTCTACAGCAGTGAGTATCAGTCTTAATCCATAAACCAGGGGACAGCTTTGTATTGGTATTTCAATGCACCATATGACCCCAAGAGCTGAACTAAACAGAGCACAAATCTAAAAGCCAGAAGTGAGGCTGAATCAGAACCTGGAGCTTGCCAACTGGTTGTATGACCAGGGCCAGTGTATCTGTCAGGACTGCGTATCTTGAGCTGCAGGAACAAAGGGCCCCTGAGTCCTTCTGACTGAACAGAACAAGTTTGTCTCTTGCTCAGATCACCTGGGTGATGCAGTACGTGTTCTGCTCATTCAGGGGTCCAGGCTGATAGAAGCAACATCTCAGCTTCTGCTTCCACTGAGGCAAGGAAAGGGAAGAAATGAATCACCCATGGATCCTTCACATTTCTCCCAGAAGTGATCAGTGTTGTTTCTGCTCACATCTCATTAGCCAAAGCAAGTGACACATCATGTTTGACTTCAAGGGCAGCAGGGAGGTACCATCCTGCTGTGTGCTCAAGGCAGAAGTGAAATATCTGTGACCACCCTAATGACTAGTACAGGCAGGAAGCTTCGAGAGAATTCCCTGAGTGTCTTCCTTCTGTAAGTGCAGGTGACTTTTATTAGGCTGCTTGCAAGATGAGTAGATTTGGTTCTGGGGAATATTATAGGTGACACAGAGTTTCTAACAGTTACAGGGCCCTGAGCCATTTAGACTATTCCTTCTCCTTGATTAAAGCTCCGAGGGGCAGGGATGGAATGTTGGCGCCAAGGAGTGCTGCTGACTCCTCTCAAGTCTAGCCCTGGCACAGACCACATTGGTGCGGGGGTCAAGGACTGTCATAAACATGGACAGTATTATCAAAACTGTATGATGTGAGGAAGGAAGGCTTAGGGCCAGGTGCTGGTGGACCTGGGATTAGGATGTTTATGTTTTACTCAAGCAACTTTATTCATTCCTGAAATTCTCGCTCCATCAGCCCGCCCCTCCTGCTCAGACAGTTCATAGTCATCATGGACTTTTTAGAGTGGACAGGGAAGACCTAAGGGAAAGGAGAGGAGTTTTCCAGTTTTCTGCCCCCCAACAGATCCATTCTGAAGCTCTTTTATCCAGGCCTAGGAATACCCGGCAAAACAAGGCCATGTTTGCTCAGCATTTGAGTGTATCATTGAGGACAAGGGGCTTCCCTTGTAGCTCAGTTGGTAAAGGATCTGCCTGCAGTGCAGGAGACCCAGGTTCGATTCCTGACTTGGAAAGATCCCTTGGAGAGGGAAATGGCAACCCATTCCAGTATTCTTGCCTGGAGAATCCCATGGACAGAGGAGCATGGAGGGCGACAGTCCTTGGGGGTCGCAAGAGTTGAACATGACTTAGCAACTAAACCTCCACTGAGGACAAAGCAAAATCCCGAGAGCAACCTCTTTGGAAAACAAAACAGTGATTTTGGTTTTATACATGAGTTGAGTATGAATGAATGGTATTGAGCTCCCCAGCAAAAGTTGGGGGTATTTAAGGGAGATATCTTAGGGTTGTAGACCTATATTTGAAGTCATTGTTTTAGTGTGATAATTAAAGCCACTGTGATGGAGACCTTCAAGAGAGTATAGAATCACGAGGACAAGGGACTCAGGAAGGAGGTTTGGCGTATATCCACGTTAAAGAAGCAGGGGAAAAAAAAAAAAAAAAAGAAGCAGGGGAAAGGGACCCAACGATGAAAGGAGCCTGAGAAGAGGCGGCACCAAGGTGTTATAGTGCCTTATATCATCTCTAATAGTAATAAAGTCTATTGTGGCTTATAAAGTTCTATTACATACACCACAATGAGGGACAAATGAGATAATAGGAGTTGCAAGCACTTACTGTGTACCAGGCTAACTCATTTAATCTTTACAACAACCCTGTGAGGTGAGTCCTATTATCAGCCTCACTTTACACAAGAAACAAAAGATAATCATTAAATAATTACCCAAGGTCACCCAGATAGTAAGTGACAGAGACAGGTTCAAACCTCAGAATCTGGCTACAGAATCTATACTTTCAAAGTATATGAAAGCCAGGAGAAAGATATGTAGAGTTGTGAGCATTTCAGACCAGTCTTTCATACCTGTTTTCCTTGTAGAAACTATCTGAGTAATTAAAGTTTAACTCTTCTTAAAAAAAAAAGATAAGTGCTCGCTTCGGCAGCACATATACTAAAATTGGAACGATACAGAGAAGATTAGCATGGCCCCTGCGCAAGGATGACACGCAAATTCATGAAGCGTTCCATATTTAAAAAAAAAAAAAAAGATAAAAGAAGGAGTGGTGGGGGAGAAGCAGTGAATACAGCTTAACACAGCAGGAAGTCAAGGGGAGGATGGGAACTGAGAAAATAAGACTAGGATAGACTGTTGGGAAAACCACTGGGAAGAATCTAGAGGGGTGGAGCGAGGAGGGCGGTGGGAGGCATCTTTAAGAGGGAGGGGACATGGGTATGCCTATGGCTGATTCCTGTTGATGTGTGGTAGAAACTTTCACAATATTACAAAGTAATTATCCTCCAATTAAAAATAAAATTTTAAAAAAGTGGGTAGCCAGTGAATAGGGCTTGCTCTTCCTTTTAAAAATTGTCATGAAGAAGGCATATTAAGGGTGTTTGCTAGCTTAATTTAAGGTAAAGAGAAACATTTGTTTAGAATGGTAGAGAAATGAGAATTATGGAGATTGAGAGACTGAAACTTAAAAAGGAAGAATAAGGGTTTAATAGAAAGGTACCTATAAACCTAGTCTATCCTAGAAAAAAAGGTGGAAAATAAGCACCATTTTCCCTCCTGGAAAAATTATATTGTTGTTTCTCTGCATGCTGTTAATACAAAACTTCTTCACCATTAAATGAAAATTCATTTATTCAAAAGCAATGAAAGCAATCATAGTTCCATAAAAAATATTTATTTAAGAATGTTCACAGCAACTTTTTTCATGATAGCTTCAAACTGGAAACAACCCAACTATTTCATCAACAGGAGACTGAATAAACACACTGTGTTACATTTATACAGTGGAGTATTACTCAGCAATGATAAAGAACACTCTACTGATACGTATAACGATCCAGGTGAATATCAGAAACACTGTGTTGACCAGAGTAAGCCAGATACAAGCCTATGCACTATCTGATTTCATTTATATTTTGTTCTAGAACAGGGAAATTTGGGCAACACTGATGGCAGTCAGAACAGTGTTTGCCTATGGGAGTGGGGAAGGAATAGCTGAAAAGGCCCATGATAGAGCTTTGTGGAATGATAGTCATGTTCCAGATCATAATTGGCATGGCTGTTACTCAAGTTTATGTAGTTGTCGAAACCCATCAACTGTACATTTGTGATCTATGCATTCTACTGTATATAAATGATACTTTAAAAAGTCATTAGATTCTCTTTCCTGTTCTGTCTCCATTCCTAAAAGTAAAATTTAGAGCTAACATAAGTTTCACCATTATAGGACTATTCTAAGTCTTGCTAGTTTGCCTCTCTCTTACTCTATTTTTTTTTTAATACTCTTTATTATTGACCATAGAGCCACAAGAGGATTTTAGGGAGAATGCAGAGAATCACTTTGGAATCATTTAGGATCATAGGGCTTAGCTGAGCCTGGAAATCCTCAACTAGGTACAGAATCTAAAGAAGCAAGCTGCACATCTGTGTAAGTTAGCATTCTTCTTCTTTTTTCATAAGCGGCAGACACCAATTTTGGCTAGGTCAAACACAAAAAGATTTTGTTGGAAGGATATCCAGTAGCTCTAAGAATCAACAGGAAGTGTGTGGGAGCAGATTGGGTGAAGGACAGATACAAAGCAGTAGCTAGGGATCCCGGTGGACAGAACTGATGGACTTGCTTGCCTGCTGCTGGTGTTGCTGCAGTGGATACATTTTAACAGGTTTCTCCATCCAAGACTCAGAGCCCTGGAAATAAGAGCCCTATGGCTCGGCAGAGGCCACATGCCCACCACTTGGCTGGGGATAGAAGGGTTGGGGGAGTCCTGATTGACAGTCCCAGCAAGGCTACATGCAGAGGAGGAGAATAGATTCCCAGAAAGGAAATCCAGGCGCTGAACCAAAAGAAGGAAGAATGGGTCTGGGATGGCCCAAAACAACCAATATCCATGATGGAAACTCATGACAAGTCAGGATCCCCACCTGGTTTGTCAACTGTATTTAATGAGACTTCTTGACACCTTTGAGGGACTATTGGAATTAGGCTATAACTTGTGATTGTCACTGTTTCCTTCTCGTGTTTACATTTCTGAAGATTTCTTCAGATAGGCCTCCTTATATAGGCATGGCTGTGTGACTGTGTGGGTTCTTTCTGCTTCCACACATTGTCAGACGTAATTTGGACTGACCAGCGTGTTTGCTCAGGGACCTGGGAGAAAGGCTGGGGTTCTGTGGTACCTTCATGCTGTGGCATGCTGTGTTGAGGATGACCTCAAGAGGAAGTGAAGGGGGCTAGTAATGGTTGTTCTTTTCCTGCTGATTTCTGTCATCCTAGACAGACTCTTGGGTGGGATTATATGTGTAAAGTACACCTACATCTGTGTACCTTAGATCAAGTGGGCCTTTGTAAGCATCCCTATGAACAAAGCTAGTGGAGGTGATAGAATTCCAGTTGAGCTATTTCAAATCTAAAAGACAATTCTGTGAAAGTGCTGCACTCAATATGCTAGAAAATTTGGAAAATTTAGCAGTGGCCCCAGGACCAGAAAAGGTCAGTTTTCACTCTAATCCCAAAGAAAGGCAGTGCCAAAGAATGCTCAAACTACTGCATAATTGCACTCATCTCACACCCTAGCAAAGGAATGCCCAAAATTCTCCAAACCAGGCTTCAACAGACATGAACTGTGAACTTCCAGATGTTCAAGCTGGATTTAGAAAAGGCAGAGGAATCAGAGATCAAATTGCCAACATCCATTGGATCATTTAAAAAGCAAGAGAGTTCCAGAAAAACATCTACTTCCGCTTTATTGACTACACCACAGCTTTTGACTGTGTGAATCACAACAAACTGTGGAAAATTCTTAAAGAGATGGGAATACCAGACCACCTTATTTGCCTCCTGAGAAATCTGTATGCAGGTCAAGAAGCAACAGTTAGAACTGGACATTGAACAACAGACTGGTTCCAAATCAAGAAAGGAGTACCTCAAGGCTGTATATTGTCATCTTGCTTATTTAACTTATATGCAGAGTACATCATGTGAAATGCCAGACTGGATGAAGCACAAGCTCGAATCAAGATTGCCAGGAGAAATATCAGTAACCTCAGATACATAGATGACACCAACCTTAGGGCAGTAAGTGAAGAGGAACTAAAGAGCTTCTTGATGAAAGTGAAAGAGGAGAGTGAAAAAGTTGGCTTAGAAGTCAACATTCAGAAAACAAAGATCATGACATCCAGTCCCATGCTACTTCATGGCAAATAGATGGGGAAATAATGGAAACAGTGACAGACTTTATTTTCTTAGTATCCAAAATCACTGCAGATGGTGACTGCAGCCATGAAATTAAAAGACGCTTGCTCCTTGGAAGAGAAGCTATGACAAGCCTAGACAGTGTATTAAAAAGACAGAGATATCACCTTGACGAGAAAGGTCCACAGAGTCAAAGCTATGGTTTCTCTAGTAGTCATGTATGGATGTGAGAGTTGGACTATAAAAAAAACTGAGCACAGAAGAATTGATGCTTTTGAACTGTGGTGTTGGAGAAGACTCTTGAGAGTCCCTTGGACTGCAAGGAGATCCAACCAGTCCATCCAAAAGGAGATCAGTCCTGGTTGTTCATTGGAAGGACTGATGCTGAAGCTGAAGCTCCAATACTTTGGCCACCTGATGTGAAGAACTGACTCAGCGGAAAAGACCCTGATGCTAGGAAAGATTTAAGGCGGGAGGAGAAGGGGATGACAGAGGTTGAGATGGTTGGATGGCATCACTAACTCGATGGACGTGAGTTTGAGTAAGCTCTGGGAGTTGGTGATGAACAGGGAAGCCTGGCGTCCTGCAGTCCGGGGAGTCACAAAGATTCGGACCTGACTGAACCACTGACTGACAGCTAGATCATGTGTTCCTCTCAGTATCTAAAGAGTAAGAAGGATGTAGGGCGGGGCACATGGTATCAAGTCTCTGTGAGTGTTTTCCTGGGAAATTGAGAATTTGGAAAAGAAAAGATTGTTTGAGGAAAAACATTGCCCCTGCTCTTAAGTATTCTAGAAGGTGTAAATGTTCATGTAAAAGCAGTTTCTTTCCTGGTGCTCGCACCAGTGTCATCCTAGGTAATCAGTAAAGAAAAGCCTCAGGATATATTTCAACATCTAAAAAGCAGATTAGTCTAAATGTAAATAATTTTGAGGATTTAAAGGCAAGGGTAAAGCTTAAACCCATTGCAAAATATTCAATAATGAGACCCAGTCCTGTCATTTCTCTCTCCTGAGAAGCTCAGCTTTCTTCAAAGACTGCCTCTGTCCTCGTGGTGTGTCTGGTCAGGATGAGCAAGGTCAGATGTCATTATTCTACAGACTCAAGAACTGAGCCTCCAGGTTGGATGACCTGCCCTGGGTCACAGGATAAAATAGAAGGGTCAGATTAAAAGAGGTGTTACATAACCACAGCCTGCTGATTTCAGAGCAGCCATTTGCCTCAGGGGCTATGAAAGAATTTTTCCCTTCATGTAAGTGACTGATTTGGTACCTTTAAAAACAAACAAATGTGTTTTTACATTGACTAAGACTTTTCCAAGAAATGCTGGGACTCTGTCTTAATCCTTGTAGCACAGTTCTCTCACCCTCTGAGCAGATGCCTCTGATCACAAATTGATAGAGCTGGGTCCCAAAGGAGTGGTCAGGACCTTTGGTTGCACCTTGCATGGATGTTGAGACACTAGTATGGGGCCAACATCAAGAGGTTTTTAGAATTAGACGTGTTAGAGCTGGAAAATAATCCATGAAAATGCAAATTCTGTTTAAGTTGTAAATCCAGCCCATCCTTTTGCATATTGATGAAAGAAATTCTCCTTCATCTGCATAGTCCCTCCCCCAAAGCTGTTAAACAGCAACCGTACCTGTCAGTATCTGTTTCTTAGAAATTGCAGTGAGAACATTCCATGAGTCAGTGGAACTTGTTAACAAAGGATTAAAGGAAAAATCTGTTGTATATCTGGGGTTGGGTAGGAGGAAGGGAGAGAGCAAGCTCCAGCATTCCTGTGTTTACCCAGGCGGTTGGCTTCACCTTCCTCTTCACAATGCCTACACTTTGTAATAAGGCCATTCTTACAATGCCACTGTAATTCATCCTGGGATGATTGTTGCCTGGCTACCCTTTGGAACCACATTGAATGAAACCTCCACATTTCCCCTTCAGATATTTGAAAGCAGTCATCCAATATATGAGTCATAACAAGCAGCTCTGGTTGAGTGTGTCTCTGGTGTGCAAGGCTCAGGAGCATGGAGTGTCACTGGCATGGATTAGTGCTGTCTTGCATAACTATGGGAAGGGAGATGGTAGCATGTATCCTCCCTCTTTTCTTATAGTTGATTTACTGTACTGTGTTAGTTTCCTGTGTTGCTGCTGCTGCTAAGTCACATCAGTTGTGTCCAACTCTGTGTGACCCCATAGATGGCAGCCCACCAGGCTCCCCCATCCTTGGGATTCTCCAGGCAAGCACACTGGAGTGATTTGCCATTTCCTTCTCCAGTGCATGAAACTCAAAAGTGAAAGTGAAGTCTCTCAGTCGTGTCCAACTCTTCACGACCCCTTGGACTGTAGCCCACCAGGCTCCTCCTTCCGTGGGATTTCCCAGGCAAGAGTACTGGCGTGGGTGCCATTGCCTTCTCCAGTTTCCTATGTATGGCAAAGTGATTCAGTTATACATATACATATATCCTTTCATTCTTTTTTAGATTCTTCTCTCTCATAGGTTATCACAGAATATTGAGTAGAGTTCCCTGTGCTATACAGCAGGTTCTCGTCGGTTATCTGTCTTATCTATAGTAGTGTATGTATGTTCATCCCAAGCTCCTGATTTATCCCTCCCCTCCCACATTTCTCATTTGGTAACCTTAAGTTTGTTAACCTCAACATCTGTGCGGTTGTTTCTGTCTTTCACACTGTGATAACATAGGTGCCAGTTAACCCAGTAATGAAGGAAATGATGCAAATAAATGCAATGAATGCATTATGTTATGTCTAAAATGTGTTCACATTTAAAATGGAAGTAAAAAACCAAATAATATGTAACTGATTCTAATTTTCCAAGAGAAGACATTTAGGATGGCTGAAATAGTCAGGGACAGGCCTGGATTTCCCAGAGTAATCCTTCAAATTAAGGCTTCTTTCAGGGGCCCAGTGCATCTAGAGGTAGAGAAACTAAATCAAGGATAGTTTCTAAAAACTGGATTGTCTGCTATCGATGTATTAAATAGGATTCATTCTGCATTTAGAGTTGTGTTTCCTGTCTGCATCTGAGGCTGGGTTGACTAAAGCAAAATAAAATGAGGTAGTGGCAGTGATTTATATCTGAATTATCCTGGTTCCAAACCCAGCTATTTTCAGCCTGAACTATGCAGATAACTTGCCATCATGTCCTGAGTACACATGTGTCATTATCACACCTCTTTCCTGCAAAACCTCGGAGACACGAACAGCGATTTGAGGTCCTTTGAACCCAAATACTTAGGAACCTCATATTTATTGGGATATATATTTTTCCTTAAGATTACTAATTGTGATATACAGCCTGAAATAGAAGGCTTTGGTTCACAGCCATTTCTGTTCAAATGGGAGAAATTTCCGGATTGTTGCTTTTCTCATCTCTTTCCTGTTCTGCACCTCTCACTGGCCCACTGTCCCCCCTTGATGGAAACCAGTGGTCACTGAGTGGCCCACTGTCCCCCTTGATGGAAACCAGTGGTCATTGAATGGCCCACTGAAGCAAACACACCTTAACTGCTCTTTCTGTGATGGGTCTAACATGGTGTAGCTGTAACTCCGCCCAGAGCTAAGCAGAAGTACTATCACTACCCTTATACAAGTCCTTCTGTTTGGCTTACCCTTTCATGGTTAGTGGTTAGTTTTTTATCTGGATTTTTTCATTCTTTTTGGGTTGCAAGATACACACATACACACACCACCACCACCCCACCCCCGGGAGGAAGCCACTGTTTAATTTGTTGACAAACATGTGTGGATATGTTTAAATACTTTAGAAGTAAAACAAGGAAAGTTCAGTTCAGTTGTCGCTCAGTCGTGTCCAACTCTTTGCGACCCCATGGACTGCAGCATGCCAGGCTTCCCTGTCTATCACAAACTCCCAGAGCTTACTCATACTCATGTCCATTGAGTCGGTGATGTCATCCAGCCGTCTCATCCTCTATCGTCCCCTTCTGCTCCTGCCTTCACTCTTGCCCAGCACCAGGGTCTTTTCCACCGAGTCAGTTCTTCACATCAGGTGGCCAAAGTATTGAAGCTTCAGCTTCATCATCAGTCCTTCCAATGACTATTCAGGGCTGGTTTCCTTTAGGATGGACTGGTTGGATCTCCTTGCAGACCAAGGGACTCTCAAGAGTCTTCTCCAATACCGCAGTTCAAAAGCATCAATTCTTCGGCACTCAGCTTTCTTTATAGTCCAACACACATCCATACATGACTACTGGAAAAACCATAGCTTTGACTAGATGGACCTTTGTTGGCAAAGTAATATCTCTGCTTACTAATATACTGTCTAGGTTGGTAATAGTTTTTCTTCCAAGGAGCAAGCGTCTTTTAATTTCATGGCTGCAGTCACCATCTGCAGTGATTTTGGAGCCTAAGGAAATAAAGTCTGTCACTGTTTCCATTGCTTCTCCTTCGATTTGCCATGGAGATGATGGAAGCTAGTGGAGGTGATGGAATGCCAGTTGAGCTATTTCAAATCCTAAAAGATGATGCTGTGAAAGTGCTGCACTCAATATGCTAGAAAATTTGGAAAACTCAACAGTGGCCACAAGATTGGAAAAAGTCAGTTTTTGTTCCAATCCCAAAGAAGGGCAATGCCAAAGAATGTTCAAACTGCCCCACAATTGCACTCATCTCACATGCTAGCAAAGTAATGCTCAAAATTCTCCAAACCAGGCTTCAACAGTGCATGACTGTGAACTTCCAGAAGTTCAAGCTGAATTTAGAAAAGGTAGAGGAACCAGAGATCAAATTGCCAACATCCGTTGGATCATAGAGAAAGCAAGAGAGTTCCAGAAAAACATCTACTTCCGCATTATTGATTATGCCAAAGCTTTGAACTGTGTGTATCACAACAACTGTGGAAAATTCTTAAAGAGATGGGAACACCAGACCACCTGACCTGCCTCCTGAGAAATCTGTATGCAGGTCAAGAAGCAACAGTTAGAACTGGACATGGAACAACAGTCTGGTTCCAAATCAAGAAAGGAGTACATCAAGGCTGTATATTGTTGCCTTGCTTATTTAATTTATATGCAGAGTACATCATGTGAAATGCCAGGCTGGATGAAGCACAAACTGGAATCAAGATTGCCAGGAGGAATATCAGTAACCTCAGATAGGCAGATGACACAACCCTTAGGGCAGAAAGTGAAGAGGAACTAAAGAGCCTCTTGATGAAAGTGAAAGAGGAGAGTGAAAACAAGAAAAGGCCCCATGTCAATTACAGTTTGGACCTGTAGATAACTACAGTTAGACCGCTAGATAACAGTTTTGTAAATGCAAGTGATTGATAACTGATTACCAGCTTTGGTAAGTCAACAGACTTTACAAGATTGCTATTTAGTAATTAATGAAAAAAAAAAAACTTAGGAGGACAAAACTCTACATTGTACTCAGTTAATCTTGTTCTTCTAAACTTTGTTGCAAATGGTTTTCATCATGGAGGCATGGAGGAGATTGGTGAGTACATACTAATGGGGAAGGTTTGCATTTGGGAAAATCTGAAATGGAGCAGGTTATAGGTGAAGAGAGCCAGATGTTTCAGGGGTCAGAACCTCTAGGTAGACAAGCCTTGTCACGAGTTTAGTGAACCAAGAGTCACCAGCAGAGTAGGGCAAGAGACTGGCAGGGCAACCGTAGATTTCACATGTTTTCCAAATTAATTTTTACTTTTAGATTTTATCAAGTTAGCCATAATTTATTGAGCTGAGTCAAGTTTTGGTCAGGGGAGTGGTTTGAAGTTTGGGTTAATCCCTGGAAGCAGCTTTCATCTAAAGTCATGTTCCAGCAAACGATTTTTCTTTTTTTTTTTTAATTGAGCAGCACATTCAAAATAGGTCAAATTTAAACAGGGCAGTGGAGCTTTTGGTTTGGGGAAAAATTTGCAGTTGCTATTAAGAGATGTGTCTGTTATGATCATTTCAGCCTTGCCTGTCTTTAGGAAAGGGAGAAAGTAGAGGGGTGGGCTCTGACCTTCCAGTCAATTCATATAACCTCTTGATGCCAAAAATTAGAAAGGAGAAGCGTATCAGATTCATAAGCATATCAGCCCAAATTCCATTTGCTCTTAAGATTACGTAACTGCTCATCATGTAATACCTTGGGCCCTTGTCCAGGCAGCATGTAGATATTGGCAGCTTTGCATGCTTTAATAGACCCCCATCAATCAGTTGCGATGCCTTGTCCCACACCCCGTTGCCTTGTTTGTTTAAGCCGGCTTTGGAGGTTGTATAAATAGCTTTAGCAACCTACTCTCCCACCCCTGGTGATAAATGGCACCTTCAAAAAATCCCTTGGCATGTTGTTTGGGTTCAGAGGAGTAGAATTTGATCCACTCATGCTTATGATGATTATCAGCCTTATTCCCTGTATGTTCTCATGCGTTCCAGGCAGGGAGCATGGAGGGGCCCCTGGGTTAACTGCTCCCACCCTGCTCCCTGGACCTCCCAGGCCTCTGCTCTTTAGAATCAGCAAGTGTATAGTCCTGCCTCATGGAGCCTGCTAAGAGGCTGCCACATGAAACTGTGCCGCAGGACTGGACAGGTGAATTCAAGTTCACACAGAGTGGAAAGTTACACTTTTCCTCTTAAAAATTACAAGTTAAAAAAAGATTACTACAACACATCAGCATTGATTCAGGCAGCCACCTTTTGTTCTGTGTGAGAGATAGCCTAGGACTAGCAAGAGGGACAGTGAACAGAGGCCACAACCCCAGGGGCACCAACCCCAGCCTCCTTGGACCACAGTAAGAAATGACCTCCTCCCACTGTGAGGATCCAGTGAGATGGTGTATATAAAGGTTGTAAGTTCCACTATTGATGACCAGGTACCTGCATCTTCCAGGTGAATTTCAGAAGGGTAAATGGTATGGGACAGGTCTTCCCTGGTGGTCCAGTGATTAAGAATCTACCTGCAGAAGACACGGGTTTGATACCTGGTTGGGGAAGATTCCACTTGCCGAGGGGCAACCAAACGCATGCACCACAGCTACTGAAGTCCATGCTTCTAGAGCCCATGCTTCAAAACAAGAGAAGCCACTGCAATAAGAAGCCTGTGCATCACAACTAGAGAGTGATCCCCACTCGCTGCAACTGGAGAAAGCCCATGCACAGGAACAAAGACCCAGTGCAGCCAAAAAAAATGAAAAAAAAATTTTAAATAGTATGTATGAGGCGTACGCAGATGTTGGGAAAGGCATTCCAGGCAGAGGGAACAGCACAAGTGACGGTGCAAAGGTGGAAAATACAGAATGTATTAGGGGAACATCAGGGAGCGTCCTTTGGCTGGAACAAAGAGTGTATAAAGGGAAGAAAAGCAGGATAAGGTTGGGCTGGAAGTCTGGGGCCAGATTACAAAGGGCCTCAAATAGGAGGCTGAGGAAATTGGACTTCGTTTTATAGGCAGTGAGGAGCTATTGGGGTTTCTTAAGTAGGGGAGTAACATGATCACAGCTGAGCTTCAGGAAAATTAATCTGGCAGCAAAGTGCTGCAAAACCTCTTTGGAACAAGAAGGGGTATAAATAAATAAATAATTCGAAAATTTGGCAGGAGTGTTTTCAAATACGTTCTAAAATGTATATGCTATATATTTTGAAATGATAATGTCTTTCTTGTTCTTTATTTTCCCCTCACAGCAGCCAAATTCCTTTTTTGTTCCCTCTTTTCTTTCTTTTCTACATTCCCTCCCTCCCTCTCCCTCTTTCTCTGATTCTTTCCCTTACTTGCTCATGCTCATTTACTCTGCTGCTCCTTCTCTGCCTGCCTTTCACGGTGAGTGTTCTTTGGGGTGGTGGTGGGGGGGAGTGCGACCCAGCCAGAGGTTGAGGGTTCCAGCACAGTGCTTCCCAAAGGTCTCACTGTGGGGACTCTGTGTCCACTGTAATGGAGCTCCACTACTGAAGGCAGGGCAATCATCCAACTTTGATTGTCATCAGTCCCGACCTTACAAAATATAGGTATTTTGAATGAATAGGCAAATTCCTGTAATTCAGTGTCCCCAGCCCCCAAATTCTAATGCCTGATGATCTGAGGTGGAGCTGATCCAGTAACAGAAAGAAAGTGCACAATAAATGCAATGCACTTGAATCATCCCGAAAACCATCCCCCCTCCCCTTGGTCCCTGGAAAATTCGTCTTCCACAAAAAAAGGTTAAGAACTGCTGCTGTAATTCATGTGGACAGTGTTTCTATAATCCAATTTTCTGGACTCATCACTGAAAGATTCAGTCAACGTCTGCAACTCTTAGGTTAGCAAGAATAATAGCATTTCTGTGGATTTTATTGATACAGCCTGTGTCCCTTGCTTAAGCAAACTTAAATCAATGTGTTTAAACCCTGGGTGTTCGTGGATTTCACTTGCAGGTTTGTGACCCTGTGTGACCTCCCCTGACTGAGATATGAATCTGAAAATTCTGCTTTGCAAGATATCTGTACAGAAAAGGGTCATTTAGCTTTATTTTCCTTCACTGATTTGTGCATTTGAAACAACATTCATTAATGAGTTAGAAAAAGTTTGTTTGTTTCTGTGAAAAATGGCAATCAAGTGAGAGATAAACCTATTATGAGATGTGGAAGTATGGTTAACTCATAGTATGTAGCATAAGGCTATGAACAGAAACTCTCCATGGAAATGTGATTCCCAAAAAAGCTGGGAGCCTCTATAAACATTTTTATATTTGTGAATCTGGGAATTCAAGAAGGTTCCAGATGTATGCCTCAGGAATGTCAAGAGTCTGCTGTAAATCTAAATTCATAAAACAGATAAATTATTGGCTGCCTATTCAGATTGCAAAACAATTTTTCATTTTATTAAATATTTACTGCGTGTTTACCCTAGAGAAGTCCTGTAAGTAAATATAGTTAGCATTTGATTTAAAGACATTCAATGTACACAACTGTTTCTGAATACACATACTATGTTAAGTAGAATGTCTTTTTCATGGCACTAGGAAATTTTAAGATAATCATCTTTCCACATTAATTGAAAAATTAATTTTTTAATCAATTAAAAATTAATTAAAAAATTAATTTGCTCATTCAATAATTATCAGTTTGGTGTTTTTTACCCCAAGGAATTTTGCATTCTAGATTATAACAATTTTTTAAAATATTTATTTATTTTTAATAAATAATAAAGTATTTATTTTTTAATTATGGCTGCACTGGGTCTTCATTGCTGCAAGCAGGCTTTTTCTAATTCCAGCGAGCAAGGGCTGCTCCCTAGCTGTGGTCCTCAGGCTTCTCATTGTAGTGGCTTCTCTTGTTGCAGAGCATAGGCTCTAGGGTGTTCGGGCTTCAGTAGTTGTGGCAAGTGGGCTCTGGAGCAGGGCTTCGTAGTTGTGGCCCATGGGCTTAGTTGCACTGCAGTTTGTGGAGTCTTCCCAGATCAGGGATCAAACCTGTGTCCCCTGCATTGGCAGGAGGATTCTTAACCACTGGACCACCAGGGAAGTCCAATGATTCTAATTTTCATAGCTGCTTGATAACTAAGATTCTTATCTGTTATGCTCAATCAATATTCTTTGGTTTAGGCCCACATAAAATAGCCTTTAAAACTCTGATGTTTACTTAACTAATGACCATGGGCCTCAGATTCTCCATCAATAAAATAGGGATCATAGTAATGTCCCCATAAAGGTCTTTGAAGAAGATTAAAGGATATAATTCATGCACCGTGTGCCTATTAGGTACTCAATAAGTGAAGCTATTATATTATTACTATTACTCTTATTTTTCTAGTCCCCAAGATGAGATCAGTTAACTCAAGCTAAGCAGGAGTTTATTTTGAAATGAATGTTTTTTATTCAACATTTGTTCAGTATAGCAGTTTAGATTGCTATACATTATTCAAAATGAGAAACTGTTTGACATCTGTGTTTAGCAGTATCAGGAGACCCTACCTTATCTGGTGCTGGATTAAAGTGTCTTGTGGTTCACCAGCTTATGATAACCCTACCCAACTGTACCGTAGCCTAAGAAAGAAGTGAAAGGGGAAAAAAGAAGAGGGAGGGTGTTGGGGCGGGGTAGGGGTGTCACCTGTATGTATGAGTCCTGTTGATCCTGGTTATTCAGTTCAGTTCAGTCACTTAGTCGTGTCCAACTCTTTGCAACCCCATGAACTGCAGCACACCAGGCTTCCCTGTCCACCACCAACTCCCGGAGCTTGCTCAAACTCACATCCATCGAGTTGGTGATGTCATCCAACCATCTCATCCTCTGTCATCCCCTTCTCCTCCTGCTTTCACTCTTTCCCAGCTTCAGGGTCTTTTCTAATGAGTCAGCTCTTCACATCAGGCGGCCAAATTATTGGAGTTTCAGCTTCATCATCAGTCCTTCCAATGAATATTCAGGACTGATTTCTTTTAGGATTGACTGATTTGATCTCCTTGTAGTCCAGAGGACTATCAAGAGTCTTTTTCAACACCACAGTTCAAAAAATCAATTCTTTGGCACTTAGCTTTCCAACTCTCACATCCATATATGACTAGTGGAAAAACCATAGCTTTGACTGGACGGACCTTTTTTGAAAAAGTAATCTCTCTGCTTTTGAACATGCTGTCTAGGTTTGTCACAGTTTTTCCTGGATATTTATCCTGGTTATTATCATGGTATAATTTCTAGCACTAGCTCCTTGCTTGTGCAGTGGTGCCTTGCTTCCAACATAGCCAATCTCATCTCTTCTCTTGGCCTGGAGCGTCCATGTAGTTGTATACCCACACTAACCCACATTCGCTTCCCCACCATTCCACTTCACACAGTTTCCACTCTAACCAGGCCCATCCCCATGAACTTGCTCATTTATTAACTCTGCCAAGGATCTCCTCCAGTTCCCTTTCATTTATCCAAATCCCAGCTAGTCTCTGGGATGCACTCAATGTTCATTAGATCGATGAAGCCTTCCCTGACTGCCTTACTCCTCACTGATTTCTTCCTCATTCAACTTTTGTGTGCTTTTCAGCCTTGAACCCCATCTGTATCAGTGGTTCCACATCCACAGATCCTGTGGCCCTGTAGTATTTACTCTTAAAAAAATACCATGTGTATAAGTGGACCTTCCTAGTTTAAACCTGTATTGTTCAAGGGCCAACTGTAATGGAAATCACAGTAATAATTACAAACAGTCTCATAAAGTGTTAATCGCTCAGTCATGTCTAACTTTTTGTGACCCCCAGGGACTTAGTCCACCAGGCTCCTCTGTCCACTGGATTCTCCAGGAATGGAGATATCAAGAGACTATTTTATGAAAGGATGGGCACAATAAAGGACAGAAGTGGCAAGGCCCTAACAGAAGCAGAAGACATTAAGAAAAGTTGGCAAGAATATGCGGAAGAACTATACAAAAAAGTTCTTAATGACCTGGGTAACCACAACGGTGTGATCACTTATCTAGAACCAGACATCCTGGAGTGTGAAGTCAAGTGGGCCTTAGTTAACAAACAAAGCTACATTACTACAAACAAAGCTTGTGGAAGTGATGGAATTCCAGCTGAGTTGTTTAAAACTCTAGAAGATGATGCTGTTAAAATGTTTCACTCAATATGTAAGCAAATTTGAAAAACTCAATAGTGGCTACAGGACAGGAAAAGATCAGTTTTTATTCCAATCCCATGGAAGGGCAGTGCCAAGGAATTTTCAAACAGACAGTTATACTCATTTCACATGCTAGTAAGGTTATGCTCAAAATCCATCAAGCTAGACTTCAGCAGTATGTGAATCAAAAACTTCCAGGTGTACAAGCTGGGTTTAGAAAAGGCAGAGGAACCAGAGATCAAATTGTCAACATCCATTGGATCATAGAGAAAGCAAAAGAATTCCAGAAAAACATCTACTTTTGCTTCATTGACTATGCAAAAGCCTTTGACTGTGTGGATCACAACAAACTGTAGAAAATTCTTAAAGAGATGGGAATACCAGGTGACCTTTCCTGTCTCCTGAGAAACCTGTATTCAGGTCAAGAAGCAACAGTTAGACCCTTATATGGAACAACTGACTGGTTCAAAATTGGGAAAGGAGTAGGATAAGGCTGTATATTGTCACCCTGTTTATTTAACTTATATTAAAAATACATCATGTGAAATGCTGGACTGGATCACAACCTGGAATCAGGATTGCTGGAAGAAATATCAACAACCTCAGATATGCAGATGATACCATTCTAATGGAAGAAAGTGAAGAGGAACTAAAGAGCCTCTTGATAAAAGCGAAAGAGGAGAGTGAAAAAGTTGGCTTAAAACTCAACATTCAAAAAACTAAGATCATGGCATCCAGTCCCATCACTTCATAGCAAATAGAAGGGGAAAAAGTAGAAGCAGTGATAGATTTTATTTTCTTGTGCTCCAAAATCCCTGTGGACTGTGACTATAGCCATGAAATTAAAAGATGCTTACTCCTTGGAAAGACTTCTCTAGTAGCTCAGATAGTGAAGAATTTGCCTGCAATGCAGGAGACCTGGGTTTGATCTCTGGGTTGGGAAAATCCCTGGAGAAGGGAATGACAACCTACTCCAGTATTTTTGCCTGGAAAATTCTATGGACAGAGGAACCTGGTGGGCTACAGTTCATGGGGTCGCAAAAGTAGGACATGACTGAGCAACTAACACTTTCACTTTCACTTCCTTGGAAGGAAAGCTATGACAAACCTAGACAGTATATTAGAAAGCACAGATATCACTTTGCTTACAAAGGTCCTTATAATCAAAACTATGGTTTTTCCAGTAGTCATGTACAATGTGAGAGTTGGACCATAATGAAGGCTGAGTGCCAAAGAATTAATGCCTTCATACTGTGGTACTGGAGAAGACTCCTGAGAGTCCCTTGGACTGCAAGGAGGTCAAACCAGTCAGTCCTAAAGGAAATCAAACCTGAATATTCATTGGAATGATGGATGCTGAAGCTGAAGCTCCAGTGCCTTGGCTACCTGATGCGAAGAGTTGACTTATTGGAAAAGACTCTGATGCTGGGAAAGAGTGAAGGCAAAAGGAGAAGGGCAGCAGAGGATGAAATGGTTAGACAGCATCACCAGCTCAAAAAACATGGATTTGAGCAAACTCCAGGAGACATTGAAGAACAGGGAAGCCTGACATGGAGTCACAAAGTGTCAGATATGACTTAGTGACTGAACCACAACAAGTCAAAATTTTCTATCCCCAGAACTTTTTCACTTTATTATTTCTTTAACTTTCCTAACAACTCTATGAGGTGGGCAGGTGGGATATTTTTCACCTTTATTGTACATGGTTACTTGGTCAAGCTCATATAGCCAGTGAGACAAGAACTTGAACTCACCAAGTCTACCAGCCCTATAGCCCTATTTCCCAAGTACAGTTTTATGCCACTTGCTTCTTGTATGTTAGTATCATCTCCTTAATTAGTCTGTAAAATCCTGATGCCAGGGGTAAATGTCTTTTATTCCTGAACCTTTCAATAGCACTTGCTTGAGACTTGTTGCCTGATAACAGTAATATTTAGCCACTGCAGGCATTGTGTGAGCTTCTTTATGAGAAGTGTCTCATTTAATCCTCAGAATACCTCTGTAAGTGCCATTATTACATTTAGTTTCAATCTGGGTTCAGAGAGGTTTAGCAACTTGCTGACAGCTGATAGATAAAAAAGCTAGTTGCTGCTGCTGCTGCCGCATCGCTTAAGTCGTGTCCGACTCTGTGCGACCCCATAGACGGCAGCCCACCAGCCTCCCCCGTCCCTGGGATTCTCCAGGCAAGAACACTGGAGTGGGTTGCCATTTCCTTCTCCAGTGCATGAAAGTGAAAATTGAAAGTGAAGTCGCTCAGTCGTGTCCGACTCTTAGCGACCCCATGAACTGCAGCCTACCTGGCTCCTAATTCATTGCAAAGATAGCCATTACCATGGGAGGTTATTTATGTTGTTTCTATTTAAACTGAGACTTCTCTACAGCTTTCAATTCAGAGGCAGAACTCAAAATGGGTGAAACTGCTACATTGTGGGGTCTGGGATCTCCTCTGTTGAAAGTGCCCAGGAATGATAAATGGAGAATTTAGGAGAAAAAGATTTTCCTTCCTGTCCTGTTTGGAGCTTTTATCTTAGCAAAGAGCAGCTCATTGGTCTCTTACCAGAATTCCACATTTTTCTTGAATTTTGATTGAATTATGTCATACCGTAATATTCTACTTAAACCAGAGGTCCAGTGCTTCTGATGCTTTTTTTCTCTCAAGTATGTTTTATCTCAGAGCAGATAAGTGAGAACCCTGGGTATGTGACCCCAAGAAACACAAAGAAAGGCTCGGAATGTCTGTGAAAAGAAGTGAAAATGAAAGTGTTAGTTGCTCAGTCATGTCAAACTCTTTGCGACCCCATGGACTGTGGCCTAGGAGGCTCCTCTGTCCATGGAATTCTGGAATTCATGGAATACTGGAGTGGCCAACCCAAGGATCGAACCTGGGTCTTTCAAATTGCAGGCAGATTCATTACCATCTGAGCCAGCAGAAAAGCCCCAAGAATACTGAAGTGGGTAGCCATTCCCTTCTCCAGGGGATCTTCCTGACCCAGGGGTAGAACCCGGGTCTCAGGAATGTCTGTACATTCTTACAAACTCAAGAGTGCTTTCCATTGAACACAATAGCATATTTGTCTTGGTAGAAAAATACATTTATATCACTTACCACTGAGGGAAAATGTGAGATACTATTATTTGGTTATTTTAAAAATTGGGTTGGTTGAAGAGTACTAATGCTGTGTAATAATAGGTTCAAGGTCCAGACAGCTTCTCCCTCTTTCTTGGTGTTATAATATTTTGAAAACATAAACTCATACAAATAAGTACTGTATGTGGGAATATGCCCAGAATATTGCCAGAGAAGTGATTGAATGCTGTATTTTCAGCCTCCTGAAAATTTCTTCCTCTGAGAAACCAAGTTACTTCTATAATGTGATGGACCCCAGTTGTTTCTGATTTCAGTAATGGAAAAAAACTGATGTTCTTTGTTTTGGTCACTCAGGTAAATAAACTGTCTCAAAGACATATAGTTCCTGAGATCTCTACTATTCATACAACTCAAACTTTTTTATTGCTGCAGTCACCTCTGCCTTGCAGTGGTGAGTTGAGAGATTTGAACCATGAAAAATAAGTTTCTTAAAGAAGTCAACTTGTGAATATCAAGAGAATTCCATGTCTCTAGGTATTTACCCTTTATTTTCAGAACAATTATTCCTCCATTAAGAAAAACAACAATTCAGTAGTAAGTCTAAGAATATTAGCAGTGATCTGTTCTCTCCTTCACCAACAGCCAATATTCACTTAGGCAATAGAACAAAGCTTTTGGGCACTTTTTATTACCCTGTGTCTAAAAAGTCTAGTTGTCGGCCACTGTCTACATGTCCTTCTTTCCTTTTTAGTTGTGTTCTCTGTTGAAGCTACAGCAGTTTCAGATGTACTCACCAGCCTACATTCAGACTCCCATTCTCAATTTTAGCCTTGTCTCTACATTTTCAGAGATGTGAGCACTGTTATTATTATGAGTGGAATGCAGTGGAATAGTCATACCTTATTAAAATGATTTCATCATTTTACAGCTAACCATTTTGTACATTAACAAGCCTTCACAACAATATTAAAAACATAAGAAGTAAAGACCATAAATGGATTAATCATTAATACCAAACTTGTTAACCGCCTGGAAGGTCCCTTAGATGCTTCTTCTCCTGTATCTGTTGAATAGTTTAAAATGAGTTGTTTGGTAGTATTATTGATTTTTTAAATTGATTTTTATGGGAGTATAATTGCTTTACAACGTTGTGTTAGCTTTTACTGTATAGCAAAATGAATTTAGCTTTCTCTTTGGATCCAAACCAGAAAAATTAATGTATAGATATTAGGGCTTCACCAGATTTTTATTTTTTTTTTTAAATTTTTTTGATGTAGATCAGTTTTAAAGTCTTTACTGAATTTGTTACAGTATTGCTTCTGCTTTATGTTTTGGTATTTTGGCCAAGAGTCATGTGGAATCGTGGTTTCCCAACCGGGGGTTGAACCACCCCCTCTGCCTATGCAAGCTCCCCCTCCGTTGGAAGGTGCAGTCCTAACCACTAGGCCGCCAGGCAAGTCCCTACTGGGTGTTCTCCTAACTGAACTTCACCTCCTAAGGTGTTTCTGAAACTATTGCTGAACAAAGATACAAAAACTTAAGGCTTCACTAATTGGGATTCCCTGGTGGCTCAGACGGTAAAGCCTTTACCTGCAATGAGGGAGACCCAGGTTCAATCCCTGTGTCAGGAAGATCCCCTGGAGAAGGAAATGGCAACCCACTCCAGTACTCTTGCCTAGAAAATTCCATGGATGGAGGAGCCTGGTGGGCTGCAGTCCATGGGTTCGCAGAGTCAGACACGACTGAGCGACTTCACTTTTTTTCACTTTCAGTTGTTTTCCAGTGAAGTCAGCCAGTCAGTTCAGTCGCTCAGTCGTGTCCGACTCTTTGTGACCCCATGAATTGCAGCACACCAGGCCTCCCTGTCCATCACCAGCTCCCGGAGTTTACTCATACTCATGTCCATCGAGTCGGTGATGCCATCCAGCCATCTCTTCCTTGGTCATCCCCTTCTCCTCCTGCCCCCAATCCCTCCCAGCATCAGGGTCTTTTCCAATGAGTCAACTCTTCGCATCAGGTGGCCAAAGTACTGGAGTTTCAGCTTCAGCATCAGTCCTTTCAATGAACACCCAGGACTGATCTCCTTTAGGATGGACTGGTTGGATCTCCTTGCGGTCCAAGGGACTCTCAAGAGTCTTCTCCAACACCACAGTTCAAAAGAATCAATTTTTCAGCGCTCAGCTTTCTTCACAGTCCAACTCTCACATCCATACATGACCACTGGAAAAACTATAGCCTTGACTAGACGGACCTTTGTTGGCAAAGTAACGTCTCTGCTTTTTAATATGCTATCTAGGTTGGTCATAATTTTCCTTCCAAGGAGTAAGCGTCTTTTAATTTCATGGCTACAATCACCATCTGCAGTGATTTTGGAGCCCAAAAAATTAAAGTCTGACACTTGTTTCCACTGTCTCCCCATCTATTTCCCATGAAGTGATGGGACCAGATGCCATGATCTTAGTTTTCTGAATGTTAAGCTTTAAGCCAACTTTTTCACTCTCCTCTTTCACTTTCATCAGGAGGCTTTTTAGTTCCTCTTCACTTTCTGCCATAAGGGTGGTGTCATCTGCATATCTGAGGTTATTTATATTTCTCCCGGCAATCTTGATTCCAGCTTGTGCTTCTTCCAGCCCAGCGTTTCTCATGATGTACTCTGCATATGAGTTAAATAAGCAGGGTGACAATATACAGCCTTGACATACTCCTTTTCCTATTTAGAACCAGACTGTTGTTCCATGTCCAGTTCTAACTGTTGCTTCCTGACCTGCATACAGGTTTCTCAAGAGGCAGGTCAGGTGGTCTGGTATGCCCATCTCTTTCAGAATTTTCCACAGTTTATTGTGATTCACACAGTCGAAGGCTTTGGCATAGTCAATAAAACAGAAATAGGTGTTTTTCTGGAACTCTCTTGCTTTTTCGATGATCCAGCGGATGTTGGCAATTTGATCTCTGGTCCCGCTGCCTTTTCTAAAACCAGCTTGAACATCTGGAAGTTCACGGTTCATGTACTGCTGAAGCCTGGCTTGGAGAATTTTGAGCATTACATTACTAGCGTGTGAGATGAGTGCAATTGTGCGGTAGTTTGAGCAATCTTTGGGATTACCTTTCTTAGGGATTGGAATGAAAACTGACCTTTTCCAGTCCTGTGGCCACTGCTGAGTTTTCCAAATTTGCTGGCATATTGAGTGCAGCACTTTCACAGCATCATCTTTCAGGATTTGAAATAGCTCAACTGGAATTCCATCACCTCCACTAGCTTTGTTCGTAGTGATGCTTTCTAAGGCCCACTTGACTTCACATTCCAGGATGTCTGGCTCTAGGTGAGTGATCACACCATTGTGATTACCTGGGTCATGAAGATCTTTTTTGTACAGTTCTTCTGTATATTCTTGCCACCTCTTCTTAATATCTTCTGCTTCTGTTAGGTCCATACCATTTCTGTCCTTTATCAATTCCATCTTTGAATGAAATGTTCCCTTGGTATCTCTAATTTTCTTGAAGAGATCTCTAGTCTTTCCCATTCTGTTGTTTTCCTCTATTTCTTTGCATTGATCACTGAGGAAGGCTTTCTTATCTCTCCTTGCTATTCTTTGGAACTCTGCATTCAAATGGAAATATCTTTCCTTTTCTCCTTTGCTTTTCGCTTCTCTTCTCTTCACAGCTATTTGTAAGGCCTCCTCAGACAGCCATTTTGCCTTTTTGCATTTCTTTTCCATGGGGATGGTCTTGACCCCTGTCTCCTGTACAATATCATGAACCTCTGTCCATAGTTCATCAGGCTCTCTGTCTATCAGATCTAGTCCCTTAAATCTGTTTCTCACTTCCACTGTATAGTCATAAGGTCTTTGATTTAGGTCATACCCAAATGGTCTAATGGTTTTCCCTGCTTTCTTCAGTTTAAGTCTGAATTTGGCAGTAAGGAGTTCATGATCAAAGTGAAAATGAAATTTCTCAGTCGTGTCCAGTTCTTCATGACCCCAGGGATGGCAACCCACCCGGCTCCTCTGTCCATGGGATTTTCCAGGCAAGAATACTGGAGTGGGTTGCCATTTCCTTCTCCAGGAGATCTTCCCAACCCAGGGATCTAACCTGGGTCTCCCGCATGCCCAACTTTTCTCTTAAACTGAAAAAAATGTAAAAAAGTAAATGTGAAGTCTCTCAGTCCTGTCTCTTCACGACCCCTGAACTGTAGCCCACCAGGCTCCTCTGTCCGTGGGGATCCTCCAGGCAAGAATTCTGGAGTGGGTTGCCATTTCCTTCTCCAAAAAAAAGGAGGAAAAGGTCCTAATGTTTTCTCTTCAAAAATTTGCATAATTTATTAATAAGTATCATTGCAGGAAACTTTTTTTCATGCAACTAATTCTCAGATTTTTTTCCCCTGCAAAATGAAAAAAGGAAAGTCAGGTTCAGGTTCATTTGTATCTCTACAATGGTAAACTCTCTATTTGACATATGCATGGAATGCATTTTTTGAAATTGTCGTATGCATATAAATGTATCCTATGCATTTTAGATAGATTGTGACCTGTTTGTTTTAAGTTGTGTTTGGGGTTATCCTATAATTATTGTTGTTTTGCTATTGTTATCATTATTTGTTGTCAGTTTTATACTGAGGAAATTTCAAAATTTGGACTGATTTCAAATTATTTTGAGTTTTATGTATTATTATCCACATTTTTGATTGTTTCAAGTTTATACTTCAGACTTCCAGTTTTTAACAAATGATTACCATTCCTAGCAGAACGCAACTCCCATTTGGGAAGTATGACATTTCAGTTAAACTCATAGTCACAAATAAATTAATACTAAAAATTGTGACTGCCTGGAAAATACACTAGAGAAAAATGAAATATTGGGAAAGCAAAGGAAAAGTGCAAGAATAGTTTGGGGTGGTTGAATACAGCAGTGTCAGATGCTTGTATTTACAGAAGGAAATGGAAGAAAGTTCATCACCTTACAGAATACTATGTTAATATTTAATATTTAGAAAATCGTAATAGCATCCAAGAAAAACTGAAAATAATATGCTTATTATCCCATAGTGTTTTTATAAAAGCCTACAGATCTAGATTTTTACCCGTTGTGCTATCTGTAATAAGCATTATGGGATAATATTAATGTCCTTACATTCTTCTTTGATATGCAGGGGGATATTTTTAAATTTGGATATTTTATATCTAGAGCAGTTCCAGACACTACCCAAAAAAACAATCAAACTTCACATGGTGAAGAGAAATAGGACTACCTTCCTAGGAAACAGATAGATGTAGACTTTAAAAACAGCTTTGAGTGAGGCAAACATAACTTGTGGAAAATAATCTGGCACGATTTTGAAACTAGGGCAAGCCCCCTGCCACACACGAGTCAAGGACCACCATGGGGTCAAATGCCAAGAGGATGAACTTGCATATTTCGGATGCTTCATATTATGCTTTTGATATTCTGAGCCGCTGGAGTCGGGTGCAATTCTTCTTGGGTTGATAAACTGTTAGGAGACATCGAGTTCAAGATAGAATTTTTAACCCTTCTACATTTTAAAAATGAATGACTCCTGTGGCCATGGGCTAATGCCGTTCCCATGATTGGGAAAAAGTTTGAGGAAGAAATCAACTCCTTTTCACATGTGGGCAATTTTATACAACATGTGCAGCCATGCCCTGTTAGAACAGAGAGGCCACCTACAAAGTGCTGGGCGATACTTCCTGAGGCAAATACCCTAGTTTATGCCCAATGAGACATAAAAGTTCAGAAGAAAATGAATCTTATAGTCCCCCATAACTATTTGTTTGATATTTACTGAGTGCAAGCCTGCAATTAGATGGTAAAAAGGAATCAGTCCACAGTAAACATTTAATGGGAAAAGAGATAAAGATAAATGGAAAACTTCCTTTCCTGTTGTTTTGATCTCTTTTTGAAAGAAAACATCCTGACCACAGCGAGGAAATATCAGCTTGGAATGAAGACGTTATTTGATTTGGCCAATGTGAATACTATTCTTTCTGAATCTCCAAGAAGTAAAACCATGGAACAGCCCCTGAAGACCACCTCAGAGTTATTCCCCCTTTGCACAGATGGGGAAACTGAGGTCTAAGGAGGTGTCTAATGACCTACTAGGGCCAATGGGCAGGTGAGGATTGGAATGGAGAGTCAAAGCAAATACACAGACTCCTCTCACCATCCCATCTCACCAAGTCCACCTGGAAGTCCAAGGGCAAGGGCTCCCTCCCGAGATGCAGAGCAGAGTGAAGAAGGGCAGAGAATGGGTCAGGGAAGGCAGACAGATAGTGACCAGCACATCGATCATATCCATAATGAAGACAGTCCTTATGAATGGTGATTCAGCTCGTTCAGTAAAGCACTGTGTCTTACTCATCACAACAGCATCCGCATACATTTGAAATGGCGCCTATGCACATGTGTGAGACATTATTTACACAATCTGCTGACAATACTTGGTGCAGTTTCTGTCCTCAGGCTCCCCTCACAGCTACACCAGGACCTTCCAGGGACTTGTGGTCTTCTGCATGGGGGATTACTTCATAAAGAAACAATGCACTTCTGGTGGGCAAATCCCCTACTGCTGGAGGTTTCTATTTACTACTGCTTTTTGAAAACGGGAGGTGGGTCCTTCCCTGCCTCAGACCCCATCCCCTTCCTCCCGAATAGAATAATAGCTCTGTCTCAGGGAGCCCAGACTAAGGTAGATACCAAGGCCAGGCCTTTGCGGGCTCCCTCTTGAGGTACTATTTTCAAAAGGCAGCTATTCAGTCAGTATAGAGGACATTAAGTGGACCAGTCAATAATCCAATTATTATGGATAACTGGATACCTATTTGACTCAGAAAACAAATATGTAAACAATTCTCCTTTTTAAGAACAGAGAATATAGAGTTCCAAACTGCATGATGTTGCTTTAGCCTGACACCTTCTCAGCTTTTATTTGGGGTTTGTCCTTTCTCACAGAACATGGCTCTGGCTTCCTTTTGATAAAGGAGAAATGACTGGGATTCACTTTCCGAGTTTTCTAGCTGGATGATACCTCCCTGCCAAATAACCCAAAATGCAGCAATAGTGCCAGAGCATTGGGAGAGTACCCACATATGCCAAATACCTCCTCACCCACCTTTCCCCAAGTCAGATATGCATCAGATCCTAAAGAATTTATAGCAGTTCTTTCTCTCCCACAGTAGATGGAATTGGGAGAAGGGTGATAGAAGCTCTGGATCAAACTACCTTGGTCTCTGTACCACGTTCTCTTGGTCATATTGATGGCATAACCTGTGGGTGACCATGACCCTGTGGTCTGTAGCCTTAGGGTTTCCCAGGGACAGCTGCTATTCCTGACTGGGTAGCTTCCAGGCTGGCTCTCCTGCAGACTGAGCTGCCCGAAAGAAAGTGAGAAGTTTAGTTGCTCAGTCATGTCTGACTGTTTGCAACCCCAGGAACTGTAGCTCACCAGGCTCCTCTGTCCATGGACTTCTCCAGGTAAGTATACTGGAGTGGGGAGCCAGTCCCTTCTCCAGGGTATCTTCCTGACCCAGGGACAGAACCCGGGTCTCCTTCGTTGCAGGCAGATTCTTTACTGTCTGAGCCACCAGGGAATTCCATGAAATGCCTAGTGTCCTTTAAATATGCTTTCTGCTTAAACCAGCTAGAGTGGGTTCTGTGTTTGCAATAGCACAGTAGAGCAGGGATCTCCTACCTCTGGGATCTAATGTGTGGTGATCTGAGAGGAGGCTAATGTAATAATAATAAAGTACACAGTAAATGCTATGGGCATGAAACCAAAACCACCCCCCGACCCTTGGTCTGTGGACAAATTGTCTCCCACGAAACTGGTCTCTGGTGCCACAAGGGTTGGGGGCCGCTGCAACAGAGCACTTTTAAAATCCATGAACAATGCTGTCATTAGTTATTTTATTCTCAATCCCAAGCTTTCATTTGTATGTCATTTTGATTTTCTTCCCTTTTGTCCTATTCGTGTCTCTTTGGGATCTCCATGACTATCCACTGACTGGTTTGCTCTTAAAAATGATTCTGTTTACAATAACATCCAACACTTGTAAAAGTTCTTTGCTTCCAAGAACTAGATCTCAAGGAAGCTGAACACATGGTGATTAGATTTATTTCAGGCTTTGATTACTGAGAAGAGCAGAGATGCATCATTCACTAGTGCTTAATTTAAAAAACATTTAGATTATATAGATATCTAATTTGGTCATAATGTATACATTAGTTACCTTTGAATTTTGTTTATAGCTCATGAAACACTTAACTGCATAGAAAGCTGTTGATTACAAATAAGTAACCTTGTCATCACGTGTTAGAGGTGGCAGGAAGGTTTGATTTCCACTGCCAATTCCAATTAAGTTATTTTTAACATGTATAGTCACACTCTAATTGATCTATCTTGAAAATCTGGTTCCCTTTCTTAAATTAACTTTTATTTATGAACATATGCATATAATTTAAAAATCAAATAGTCCTAAAAAGCTTATAATGAAAAACAGTATTCACCCCAAATACTATCCATTCCCCAGAGGCAACTATCTTCAACTTCTTGAGCTATTTCTTTTGGCATTTACCTCCATATTTCTAGACAGTGTGAGTTATCCACTTTGGATATTCCTTCTTGATTTCTTGTAAGGTAACTGGATTTACCATTCTTACACCGACCACTCTCAGCCTTACTACCTCCCCAACCTTCCCGTGTAGTTACAACTGAACTTTTAAATGCTCACTGTTTATGTAATTACGACCATGAAAATACTGTTCACTACAGTTCCTTCATATGTTACCATATTTCCTTATAATTTAATACAGCTGTGTTATAATTCTCCAGAGAAACAGAACCAATCAATAGGATGTGTATATATATATATGTACACATGTGTATATGTGTGTGTATATATGTATCTGTTTACTTATTTCTTTGTTGTAAGGAGTTGGCCCATGATTTTGGAGGCTGACAAGTCCCAGTGTTAGTAGTTGGCAAGCTGGAGACTCAGGAGAGCTGTTGGTGTAGTTCTAGTCTGAAAGGCAATAGGTTTGAGACCCAAGAAAAGCTGTTATTTCTGTTTGTCTCTAAAGGCAGGGGAAACCTGATGTCCCAGCTCAAGGCAGTCAAACAGGAGGACTTCCTTCTTACCACAGAAAGGTTATCCTTTTTTCTCTATTCAGACCTTCAACTGATTGGGTAAGAGGGCAGGCAATCTGCTTTGCTGAGTTTATTGATTCAAATATTCATCTTATCCAGAAACACCTTTACAGATATACCCAGAATAATGTTTGGCCAAATGTTTGGGCACCCCGTGGCCTATTGAGTTGATGCATAAAACTAACTATAACAGTATCTTTCTGACATCTGTCAATTTCCCAAGTGATCAAATACATAAAATAACCTGCTGTTTATATTTTGCTTTCTCTTGGAGATCTTCCCTCCTTATTCCTCCACCCTCCTGCTCTGTCCAGTCTGGATTGGTTGGTTGTGTTCTAGGGTGAGGGACTAGTTAGCATCCTCTCTTGTGATGCTACCATATTCCATATCTTCTGCTTTCTTGATTTATTCTTTTGTTTGGCAGAAGCACAGCCTCTCACAGCTTCCTAAGGAAATGTACAAGGGACATATTTTATTTTTTGTTTTTGCATATGTAAAAAATGTGTTTATTCTACCCCATGCTTGATGTGTAATTAAACTAGGTTTAGAAATCAATGTTTTAAATCATCTGTCTCTGAGAATTCTGAAGGTTTTTTGCCATTGTATTCCAGCATTCTGCTTGACAGAAAACTTCAATGCCATTCTGTTGCTCCTTGCTTTCTGCGGGATGTGAATTTTGCCTCTGGAAGCTTTTAGGGTCTTCTCTTAATCTTTGGTGTCTCCATACTTCACAATGAGATGCCTTGGGGAGGACCTTTATGTGTGTGCCCATTGCATCATATGCATAGCTGTGATGGCCCTTTCAAGATAGAAATGCATTCCCGAGTAATTTCTTTAGTATTTCTTTGAAAAGTCTCTTTGTGTTTTCTGTGTTCTTAGTTTCTGGAACTCCTTTGTGGATGGGGCCTCAAATCTTTCTGTCTTCCATCTCCTGTTTTCCATGGTTTTGCTCCTTGGTTCTGTTTTGGGGGGAGTTTTCTTGAATATCTTCTAGATTCTCTGTTGAACTTAATTTTTATGACCATGTAATTTCTAAGAGCTCTTTCTTGTTTTCTGGTTTCTTCTTTAACTTAGGATCTTCTTCTTGTTTCATGGATGTGATGTCTTAATGCATTCACTTTCTAAGAACATAATTTTTCAAGGTTATTTTATTTTCTCTGCATCTCCCCTCACTTCCAAGTAATTTTACTGTTTGTTTTGGCTCTGCCTTTCCTGTTAGGTCTGCTAACCTTTAGTGAGTATTTATATTTGACAGTAAGGCACTAAAACTGAGATTGAAAGTTTAAAAACCAGATTAAAAGTTCTACATGCATGAGTGGGGTAGTTGGCTGATGAGCTTTCTTTGGGGAGAACAGATTTTTGAGCTGGCTCTTTTCTTGGAACCTCACAGACACACACACACATGTCGGTATACGGATGTCTTTCCTCTGAGTTTATTAATTTTCTCAAGAGATGAATTCTTTAATCCCCTGCCTGGGGGGATAAATGTGGCTGGTGCTCTGGGAGTCCCTCATCCCTCACTTCTGTTCTCCACCAGCTCTGCTTCCTGAGTCTGCAGCCCCTTCTCCGATTCTCTCTGGCATAAACCTCTTGCCTGCTTGGAGCAGGAAGCGAGGAATACAAAGTGATCTGGCCTCATAAAGTCACAATAATGCTGTTTTCTTCATTTACCTGATGCCCATCTTTCATGGACTTTCTGCCTCCAAGGGCTGAGCTGCTGGAGTGGTCAGGCTGGTCAGCTTTGATCTCAGCAGACCCTTCACATTTTATTCTGAGTGTGCATCATGTGCTCTGTTACCAACTTTGCTGACACCTTTGATTTGCTGATGTCTCCTTTCTGTTGCCTTTATCCTTTCGGGCTGCGGTATTCTTAATTGCTTTACTGACACTTTAGTAGGGTTTGGGGACGAAGAGAAGGTTGAGAAAGGCTGAGAGTCACTCCTCGATGTTTAACTAGATGTGAAAATCTTAGCTTTCCCTTGAGTGCTGAGACATGCTCAAGGAACCCAGTCCCCCAACTGCCCCCTCTCCTACCCGCACCCTCACCCCCCCACCACACCCCCGCATCCCCAACCCCCACAGCCAATGGCTGCTGGGGGATGCATGGGGGATTTTGGGGTCACTGTGCATTCCAAGCAGGGGCACTTGCAGCTCCTCTGCAAAGTATTTGCTTTCCCCATTTTAGATGCTTGTTCTGGGCTTCCCTCGTGGCTCAGTAGTAACAAATCCGCCTGCCAATGCAGGAGACATGGGTTTGAGCCCTGATCCGGGAAGATCCCACATACCGTGGAACAATTAAGCCCATGCACCACAACTACTGAGCCCGTGCTTTAGAGCCTGGGAACCTTAACTACTGAAGCCCAAGTGCCGTAAAGCTTGTGCTCTGTCTGCATCAAGAGACGCCACCACAATGAGAAATCCACACATTGCAACTAGAGAGTAGCCCCCCTGCTCCTCGTCGCAACTAGAGAAAGCCCACACGCAACAACAAAGACCCAGCACAGCCAAAAACGAATAAATAAATGAATAGATGCTTGTCCTCCTACCCTTCACGTTCCTTCCTATTTTTCTGCCTTAGTCCTTGCCTTCTTCTAGCCCACTTTGTGTCCGTTTATGTTCCATTGCTATTACTGCTCACAACTGCATTTTCGACAGGTCTTTCACACCCCTCTGAACTAAATGCTCTCAGGCGAAGCTTTCTTTGTCCTGACCTTGAGCCTGCTGTGCTGTCCTGAGTGGGGAGCTGCCGTTTCCTTGGGCTTCTTGTCTGTCCTGAGTGACCTTTTACAGAGAATGCCTGTTAATCTCTGTCTAGTTCAGTTACCAGGACCTGACTCTTCAGTGACATAAACAGTTTCCTCCAGTAAATCAGGTTTCTCTTGGAACTGATAAAGCTGAGAAAACGTGGCCTGAGCAAGCCGAGTTTTGAAGGGCCTCTGCCACATCACTGTTCTGTGTGATTGTCTGATCTCATAGGCTGAGAGCTCAGAAGCCACTGAGATGGGTTCAGTTCAGGAGGTACCAGTGTTTACATTTTTTGTTTCTCGGAAAGCGTCTTGGCCTCAATGTTCCCCCATCCTGACACAGGCTGCACGTCCCTCCCTAAGTGTTGAAACTGCCATGACCATCTCGGTCCCTTACTATTCTTGGTCTATGATGTCTATATTCACATCAGGGCTCTATGATTATCCATAATGTAAACGACTGGCCCCGAAACGTATGGCCTGAGTTTATCCAAGGCCCAAACAATTACCAAACATTCCTTTTAGATAGAAGACAGATTTCTTTCCCTTGGCAAAGATTTTCTACTGAGATATATTACAGGATGTTTTACATTCTCTTGGTCTTGTAATAACACCACGCCCAATCCAGTATTGATGCATCAGTGGCCACTCGGAAGGTTGTTATTTTTTAAATATACATTGTTCTCAGTCTGGGGCTGTCATATCTGTAAAGAAATACAATCCTGTTTCCCCATTTCCAGAGTTTTATGACACCTGGGGACATATAAGTCAGGATGAGACCAAGATCGGGTGGATTTGTGGTGCCTGCATCAGAGAACCTTGAAAGGGCCTGTGAGTGCCCTACAGGCTGGAAGGGATGCTCGAGTTGTGGCGTTTAGATAAGCAGATTGGGCTGGACATCTGTGGTTTCAGCTCAGCAGGAAAGCAAACCATCCAGAGTCATCTCTGGATCTGGATCTCTCTGTGGATCTCTCTCTGCCTGGATTACTCACCATCTTCCTTACTGGGGTCACGGTGATCCTGGGAGCGTGATGTTATCAACTCCTGTTTACAGATGGGTGAACGTGATGAGACTCAGAGAGGTGGGATGACCTGGGTCATCCTTTAACTGTCAGGGCCAAAATTTGAATTCAGGCCTCCTGACTTCAAGTCTGTGATCCATCCACTGCCCTCCAGCTGCTTCCTGAGCCCCTTTCCTGGGTCATTCAAGCAAAACAAGCCAGCTTCCTGCTATTTGAGGGGGAAAAGTGTTTAGTGGGAACAGACTGATTCACTGAGGTTGACTGTTCTCTTTGGTTCGTCTCACCAGGTCATCCCCCCAATCTCTGTTTCCTTTTGTGTCATTACAGATCAGAGGCATTCTGGCTCTATATAAATTCACTTTGTGACCCTGGGTGAATCATTTTCCTCTCTGGGCTTTAGTTTCCATTGTAAGATAAGTATATTGGAATTCAGTGGTACTCAAATATGCTGGTGTTTCAGTCACCCAGAGAGCCTTTTAAAAGGAAACAACTCTATTAAGGCATATTTTACATATCATAAAATTTACCCATTTCAAGTATACAATTCAATGATTTTCAGTAAATTTACCCACTTGTGCAACCATCACCATAAATCAGTCTTAGAACATTTTTACCACTCCAATAAAATCCTTTGTGTGTATGTGTGCTCAATTGTATCCGACTCTTTGTGACCTACCAGGCTTCTCCTTCCGTGGAATTTTCCAGGCAAGGATACTGGAGTGAGTTGCCATTTCCTCCTCCAGGGTATCTTCCCAACCCAGGGACAGAATCCACGTCTCCTGCAGCTCCTGCATTGGCAGGCGGGTTCGTTACCACTGCGCTACCTGCCCAAGTTAATCCCCATTCTCACCCTCTGCCTCAGGCAACCAATAATATATATACTTTCTAGCTCTGTAGATTTATCTTCTGTGAGCATTTCATATGAATAGAAATATGCAATAGGTGGTCTCTTGCACTTGGCTTCTTTTACCTAACATAACGTCTTTGCGATTCATTAATATTGTATTGTGTATCAGCAATCGGTTCCTTTTTGTTGTTCCATAGTATTCCATTGTCCAGATATGCCACATTTAGTCTGTTAGTTTATGGGCATTTGGTCCAGGTGATGGACTTAGCAGACAGTCAGTAATGCTGCTAAGAACATTCATGTACAAGTTTTTGTGGTAATGTGTGTTTTCACTTTTCTTGGGTACACACCTAGAAGTGGAATGGCTGAGTCATGTGGTAATTCTGTTTAACTTTTTAGAAAACTGCTGAATTGTTTTCTAAAGTGACTGTTCCATTTTACATTCCCATCAACAATATATAAGCCTTCCCCTAAGGAGCTTTTTAAAAATTCTCATTTCTGGGCCTTACTCCCTGGTGATCTGGAGTGGGGCCCAGGAATTTGCATTTAACAAGCTTTCCAGGTGATTCAGATACATGTGGTCAGTGGCTGTGTGTGTGCACCCACTAAGACCAGGTGACCTTCAAAGCCTCCCTGAGGCCAGTTGTTTCTATTCATTTGTGCCTCTAGGGCAAGAGGCATATTCCTGCCAACTCTTTCCTGGTGTTTGTCTTTGGATCAGAGAAGTTGTTATGCAGGGTGGGGTTGAGGGAGTTGGCCAAGTAGCATTCATAAATCTGTGCAACACCTGTCCTGCATTATCCTTGATACAGGCCAAGACTCTGTCCCTGGCTTGATAGACATCAAATTTTATCACAGCTTTTTGTGTGTTATCACACTGTAAAAGTGCCATAAAATCAAGTGTCCAGTTTTCAGTGCCTCTTCTTTTAAGTTATAATCTTGGTTGCTGCCATTTTGGTAACTTATTGAGAAGCTTCATCCTAGCCTTGCCACTTAGCTGTGACTAGTTTCTTAGTGGTTCTGAGCCTCTGTTTCCTTGCCTGTGAAATGGGATTAGAATGATAGGGTAGAACAAAAAGTCTGTTTGGCTTTTTCCATAAGATATTACAGAAATACCCAAATGAACTTTTTGGCCAATCCAATATTAATATCATGGAGTTTCTTGTGAGGATTAAATGAGATAATATCAACTATAACTAGGGTGGCCTTAGTCCTCTTTTCTTACTTTTTTGCTCTATGCCCTATTTCACTATTATATGTATTTTCATGTGCTTGTTAGCCACTTGTATATCTTCCATTATTTCTTTAAATTTTTATTTTATTGTAGTAAAAACACAACATGAGATCTACCCTCTTAACAAAATTTTAGGTGTATAGTTTAGTATTGTTATTTATAGAGACTATGTTGTATAGCAGCTCTCTAGAACTTATTCATCTTGCATAATTGAGGCTTTATGCCCATTGATTAGCAACTCCCTATTTCCCACTCCTCTGAACCCCTGGAAACCACCATTCCACTCTCTGATTCAACTGGTTTGACTAGTTTAGATACTTCATATAAGCACAAACATGCAGTATTTGTCCTTTTGTGACTGTCTTCTTTCAATTAACGTAATGTCCTCAAAGTTCATCAGTGTTACTGCATATTGCAGTATTTCATTCTTTTTGTTTAAGACTGCCTACTAGTCTGTGATTAACCATATTTTCTTTATCCATGAATCCATCAATGGACATTTATGTCATTTCTACATTTTGGCTATTGCAAATGGTGCTATAAGAACATGGGATTGCTAATATCTCTTTAAGATCTTGATTTCAGTTCTTTTGGATACATACCTAGACACAGGATTGCTGGATCTCATGGTAGTTCTATTTTAATTTTTGTGAAATCTCTGTATTTTTTCCATAACAGCTACAGTATTTTGCATTCACACCAAAAGTGTGCAAGGGTTCCTATTTGTCCACATTTTTGCCAGCGGTATTGTCTTTTTAAAAAAATAGCTATTCTAATTTTGTAATAACCTTTAAGGGAAAAGAATCTATAAAAAATACATACGTATGTATGTCTAACTGAATCACTTTGCTGTATACCTGAAATTAACACAACATTGTAAATCATCTATACCTCAGTAAAAGTTTTTTAAAAAAGAAGATAGCTATTCTAGCAGGTGTGAAGTGATGTCTCATTGTGGTTTTGATTACATTTCCCTAATGATTAGTGGTGTTGAGCATTTTTTCATGTACCTGTTGGCTGTCTGCATTGTCTTCCCTGTAGAAGTGTTGATTCATATCTTCAGCTCATTTTAAAATTGAGTTATTAGGTTTTTTGCTGTTGAAGTATAAGAGTTTTCTATATGTTTTGGAAAGCAGTCTGTTATATGATATATGATTTGTGCATATTTTTCTCCCATTCTATAGGTTTCCTTTTCACTCTGTTGTTTCCATTGCTGTAGAGAAGCTTTTTCATTTGATGTAGTTTCACTGTCTGTTTTTACTTTCATTGCCTGTGCTTTTGTTATCATATCCATGAAATCATTGCTAAGACCACTGTCATGAAGTTTTACCCCTATGCTTTCTTCTAGGAGCTTTATAATTTCAGTTCTTCCACTTCTCTTTAGCTCATTTTGAGTTGTTTTGTATATGGTGTAAGATAACGGATCAATTTTATTTTTTTGAACATGAGTATTCAGTTTTCCCAAGACTGTTGAAGAGACTTTCCTTTCCCTATTACGTATTCTTGGCACCCTTGTTGAAGATCAGATGACTATGTATGTGTGGTTTGATTTCTGCGCTGTCTATCTTGTTCGTTTAGGCCAGTACCCTACTATTTTAATTACAGGAGCTTTGTAATATATTTTGAAATCAGGAGTGTGATACCTCCAGCTTGTTCTTTATCAGAATCATTTGACTATTGGAGTGTTTTGTGGTTCCATATGAATTTTAGAACTTAAAAAAATTTTTTTTAATGCCATTGGGATTTTTCATAGGGCTTACATTGAAGCTGTAGATTTCTTAGAATAGTTTAGACGTTTTAAGAATATTAAGTACTGTAACTCATGAACACAGAATTTCTCTCCATTTGTTTTTTTAAAAATTTATTTCATGAATATTTTTGTATTTTTTGGTGTACAAATGTTTCACCTCCTTAGTTAAGTTTATTCCTAAATATTTTATTTATTGTGTGCTTGTTAATGAAATTGTTTTCCAATTTTCCTTTTGAGATACTTCATTGTTAGTGCATGGAAATACAACTGATTTTTGTATATCAATTTTGTATCCTGAAATTTTATAAAATTTACTTATTAGGTCTAGCAGTATTTTGTGGAGTATTTAGGGTTTTCTATATATAAGATCATGTCATTTGCAAACAGAGACATTTTTACTTCTTCCTTTCCGATTAAGATGCTTTCTATTTCTTTTTCCTTGACTGATTGCTGTGGCTAGGACTTCTAGCACTATGTTGAATACAGTGGTGAGAGTGAGCATCCTTACATTGTTCCTGGTCTTAGTTTTTGACCAGTTTCCTGATCTTCAGTTTTCTACCCTTCAGTTGTGATATTAGCTGTGGACTTTTCAAATATGACCTTTATTATGTTGTGGTAAGCCCCTTCTATTCCTACTTTAAGAGTTTTTACCATGAAAGTGTTTTTCAAACACTTTTACTGTATCAGTTGAGATGATCGTGTGATTTTTATCCTTTGTTCTGTCAATGTGATATATCACATTATTTGATTTTCATATGCAACCATCCTTGCATCTCAAGGATAAATCTCATGTGGTCATGGTGTATAATCCTTTTAATATTGCTACTATTTGGTGAGGATTTTTGCATCTATATTCATTAGCGTTATTGGCCTGTAGTTTTTAGTTCTTGTAGTATCTTCTGTATCTCAGGTAATGTTGGCCTCATAAAATGTTTGGACATGTTCTTTTCTCTTCAGTTTGTTGGAAGAGTTTGCGAAGGATTGGTGTTAATTCTTTCTTAAATGTTTGATAGAATTCATCAGTGAAGCCATCTATTCTTGGGCTTTTCTTTATTGGGAGGTTTTTTATTCCATTTCAGTCTCCTTACTAGTTTTGATCTATTCAGACTTTGTGTCCTCATTATTCAGTCTTGATTTATGATTCTGGTGTCATATCTAGGAATCCATTGCCAAATCCAAGGACATAAAGATTTATCCCTATGTTTTCATTTAAGACTTTTATAGTTTTGCTTTTAAATTTAGGTCTTTGATCTCATTTTGAATTAATTTTTGTATATGATATGAGCTAGTGGTCCAACTTCATTCTCTTGCATATTGCTATTCAGTCATCCAAGCATCATTTGTTCAGTCTATTCTTTCCTCTTTGAATAATCTTTGTACTTTTGTCAAGTAATAGGCCCTTGCTATAACAATACGACCTTGGGCATATTTCTTAAACCTTATGAGCCTCAGATTATTCATCTGTGAAGTGAGGATAGCCATTCTGACTTAACAGGATTAATACTCAGATCAAATGAAATAAGGAATGAAAATTACCTAGCACCAGCCTGGGTACACTCAGATTCTGCCCTGGCTTTTATGAGTGTCTGATCTGAGTTGCATTTTATCCTTCTGAGCTGGGCAATGCAAATGTGGAACACAGGGCAGAATGATAGTTAAAAAGAGGTGACTTTTATGGAATTATTTGAAATGTTTTACCATATTTTGAGGTTTTTAAAACTTAGGTCATCTTGTAGTTTTTGTTTTCAAATGCTTGGCTTTTTGATAAGGGCTAAGCATTGTGAATGCTCTGATATTCTTCAAATATTTGCTCCACACTATTTAGAGGAGCCATGCAGGGTGATGGGGAGAAGGAGGACCACTGGGGCAGCAACTCTTTGTTATTCTTGGTATTTTACCTCTAGTCCCAAACTTGAATGTGTCATCGAGCAAAATAAAAACAGTGTGCTTATTAACAGGAACCATCTACCAGAGAAGGCGTTTTGGTGACCAGCTATTGTCAGTCAGGCATACCCCTTACAGTTGTCATGACTACAACAGGCCCCCTCATCACAGGACTTCAACCATTTACAGAGCCTTCTTTGAAAGGAGTTCTGGCAAATTCTGTTTTCTTTTTTCTTTTTTTTTCGCTTTCTAGTAAGGGTTTCCTTGTATTCTGGCATCACTTAGAAAGCAAGTTGTGAAAAACACCGTGGTTGAGGGCTCTGGGTGGGGGTGAGAGATTCTATATTAAGAGCAAATTGTTGAGTATACGTTCTCTCTAGATCCAGAAAGCCCTAAAGTAAGGGTCATCAGACACTACTAGGGATAAGGGATGGACTTTTCATAAATGTGCTTTTTGAAGCTTATTAAAAAATCCATGTGCAATATATTTTTACATCGCATCGGCCTGGAACATCCTGATAAGTTAGCATCCCTGTGACAAAATGAGGCCCAAGCTGTCACATAAAGAACAGTTTTCTATCTATAGATGTGTTCCCTCTAAGTACTCAGCAAAACTGAGCTTTGGCTCAAATATTATTTTTATTTATGCTGTCCTCAAGGATACACCACTGCTGTATGTTTTTTTTTTTTTTAAATATCCGAGTTAACAGAAGAACATAAACAGCACCTTTAATCAAGAATCAGAGGAATATCACTCCATGATATGGCCCTTTGTCTGAAAGAGGCTTTCAGAGCTGCACAGAGATGCCTAGAAACTTGGGATAGTTTGATTAATGGTGATTTTAGGGATTGTGCGTGTGTGTCTGTGTGCTCAGTCGCTCAGCACTGTCTGACTCTCTGCAACTCTATGGATTATAGCCTGCCAGTCTCCTCTGTCCATGGGATTTCCCAGGCTAGAATACTGGAGTGGGTTGCCATTTCCTCCTCCAGGGGGTCTTTCCAACCCAGGGATTGAACCTGCAGCTCCTGCATTGGCAGGCTGATTCTTTACCACTGAGTTGTTATTTCTGGACCAGGTGCTATATTCATAGAAGCTTCTCATTGCTTTTCCCACTAAATCTTTCAGTCCTATCCTAGGCAGAGTTTGACTTTTAAAGCCCTAACACTTAGCAATTTTCCAAAATCATCCAGGAAGATACTAGCCCAGGAGTTTAAAAGTACCAGTAAAAATCTAGAGAGTATAATGTGTTCTTTTTGATGGCTTTGTCTGCTTTAAACTCTTCATTTATTGTTTGGCAGTAAAACAGTATATGAGAACTCGATTAAGTTTCAGATTAAAAAATTACAGGCCACATAATAAAATAAACAGATTGTGTTGGCAAGTTCTAAGGGACCATCAAAGTGCCTTGATAAACATCTTCTTCCCAAAGAACCAGCTCCCAGCTTCTGAAACCACACCCAGGGGAGCTCTTTTGCTCTAAGATTTTCCCATTGTCCAAAACAATATCTACTTAATTGGGTAAATCCCTTTTAGGACTTTAAAATTTGCTAAAGGAGGGAGTAAAATCTGGACAGTTCTTGTTTTATTTAAAATAATCTGTGTCTTTCCTGCAAGAAAAGGGAAACTTCTCCACCCAAAAGGTAATTACCCTTATTAGGTAATTATCTAATTACCTAAAACTTTCTTCATTAAAGGTTGAGAGTTTGTTGTTTTTGTTGTATGTTTTTAAACAGAAATAGTGACTGAAGGCAAAAAAGAAAAGAAAAATCTGCTCTGATTCCATCACTCCAAAATAACTGCTGTTAATTTGCTCTATATGTTATTTAACTTTTTAACAAAAACTGAGACCATACCAGACATAATATTGCCTCACCTGTCTTTCTGCACTTAAAAATATATTGCAAACAGCTTTTTAAGCCAGCACAGAGTTTTAGATCATAATTTTTAGTGACTTCCAAGTATCCCATGTGATAGATGGATCATAATATATTTTACTCACCACCTGTTGATTGATGTCTAGGTTGTTTGTAGGATATTGCTATTTAAAACAATGCTTTACCAAACATCTTTGAACACATACCTTTCTGTATTGTAGATAATCATTCCTTTCCATCTTTGTTGTTCAAAAAAATGGTATCTCTTGAGTTCTTTTTGAGTACTTTTCCAGGTCTTCTGACCATTTATATTCTTACTTTTATAAATTGTTTGTTGATGTTTTTTGCTAATGATAATTTCTCTTCAGATTTCTAGAAAACTTTTATGTACCCTCTTTTATGGGGGATAAAAGAGAAGCCTGGTTTTCTTTGGACTCTTTTACTTGGCTTTGAACTCTAGACCTGAGGTTCCTAAACATGATGAAACATTGGAATCAGTTTCCCGGGGACTTTTAAAAACTGTTGTAGCCTGGTTCCCAATTCCTGACATCGATTTTGCTGGGGTGGGACCACTTCGCTAACTTAGATCAGTCATCAAGCCTGCTTCTGTAGATATATATTTCCTTCCAGTTTGTCCCATTTATATGTTTTTTTAAAATTTCACTCAGAGTGTGCATCTTTTATTCTGCATTTTTAGGAATTTCACATTACATCATAAGCAGTTTTCCAGATTCCTTCTTTATTTAATCATTTAACCATCATTTTTAGGTTTTGAATTTATCAACAATAACTTTAAATGTATCCTACAATGAACATTTCAGTTGATTTTGCTAGAGAAGCAGCTGAATATAATGGATGCAAACACTGACTCTGATTTTAGACTGTCTGGATTTAACTTATTAACTCTATGACTGTGTGACCTTGAGCAAGCTGTTTAACTTTTCTTGACCTCAATTTCCCCATCTGTAAACAGGGATGATAAAATAGTACCTACTTAAATATGATTGTTGTGATGTTTAAATGAGTTAATGTATATAAATCATTTAGACAATATTTGTCTGTTAGTAAGCAATCAAAAGTGCCAGAAAACATCTTTGAGAATAACTTTTATAGCACCTTATAAGATATATGATACATATATTATTTTAATTTTTTACATTTATATTTTATGTTATATTTTTAAACTATTATATCCTACTAATAGGAGAAGGCAATGGCAGCCCAGTCCAATATTCTTGCCTGGAAAATCCCATGGACGGAGGAGCCTGATGGGCTGCAGTCCATGGGGTTGCTATGAGTCTGGCACGACTGAGCGACTTCACTTTCACTTTTCACTTTTGTGCATTGGAGAAGGAAATGGCAACCCACTCCAGTGTCCTTGTCTGGAGAATCCCAGGGACGGGGGAGCCTGCTGGGCTGCCGTCTATGGGGTCGCACAGAGTCAGACACGACTGACACAACTTAGCAGCAGCAGCAGCAGCATCCTACTAATGTGATTCCACTATAACTCCTTTGTAATATTTGTTAATATCTGAAAGGCCTGACTCACCTTTATTTACTTTGCTTTTTTTCCAAGGTTCTCTGCTATCTGGAGATCTCCTCCAGTAATTTGAGTTTCAAGTTACAATTCCAAGTTTCTAATTTGAGTGTGTGCATCAAGGTAGTTGAACTTGTATTCTGCTTGGATACTTACAAGGTAACTATCCTCTCTTCTAGTCAGTGCAGGGAGGGAAGGAAACATCACTCAGTCTTTTCAATACATGACATTAGAAGAATAGGTTGCCTTTGATTCCTTCTGCAGGGGTCTTGCTGGCAGTCTGACTTTGGCTGCCTGGTGCCCACCCTGGTGCTACAGCAATTCCAGGACATTCTGATTTTATGGTCAGACAAGAACTTGGGGGTCTCTTTGTGAGAGCAAGGTTGCATGCGTCTGTGTGTTCTGTCATGTCACACTCTCTGCGACCCCATGAACTGTAGCCCACCAGGCTCCTCCACCAGGCTCTTGCTTATTCCAGGCAAGAATGCTGGAGTAGGTTGCCATTTCCTCCTCCAGGGGATCTTCCTGACCTAGGGATCAAACCCATGTCTCCTGTATCTCTTGCCTTGGCAGGCGGATTCTTTACCCCTGAGCCACCTGGGAAGCCCAAGAAGCAAGGTTAGACTTGGTTTATTTGAGGACATATTCCTGAAGACTAGGTTTAAAGTAGTAGTAGGAAATCGTTCTGCATGTGAGAGGTGAGCTACCAAGTGTCACTGTCTGTCTCCTTTCCCTGTCAGAGTGTTCTGTCCCTGTTTGTTGGCATTCCACAGGCCCTTGGCTACACAGAAATTCTCTACCCCAGACTGGAGAGAACACCAAAAGTGGCAGAGGGTAGGGAGTTGACAGAGTAGAGCTGAGACCCGAAAAGAGAAGCCAAACCCTGATGATCCCAAGAGGGAAGGCCAGTGGGTCACCAGAACCACAGGGGCCAGAAGCAAAATCTGCTGCTAGAATTTGCAGCTGGGAAGGCCGTCATCAGAGAGATGAGAAGAATGGGGCCAGCAGATCCATAGAGAGGCTGTGGGTTGCTGCTCGGGTGGTCCTGTATCTGGCGTGGCACACACCACCTGCAGAAGGGCCTTGCTTGCATCCAGGATCCAAGTGGGATGGTTTGGGGGTGTCCATGAGGAGTGAGCTAAGGCAGCAAGTAATGCAGATTTGGGGGTCTTCTCTCCAAACACACTCCTACACACACTTATCCCAGTGAATACATCCTTTCTTTGGACCAGCAGGAAGTCTGCTAGGCTGGTTCAGGGGTAGGAAGAGTAGGGCATGTAATGATGTCAGGCACTTCCCCTCATCTGGGGAGATGGTACTCACTTTCCCCTCCTTCCAACACCGTGGCCTCACAGGCTCTGTGCCTTCTGACTTCTCATCCAGCCTTTTTCCTGCTACCACTCTGCAAGGTACAGGGTCTCGGGGCCAGCTTTCCCCGTGAGACCTTGGTTTGGCACCTAGAAATGGCAGCCTGCCTTCAGAGAACGCTTAGTGAAGCTCTAGGTCTCCTGACTGCGGATAGAAGGTCTGCAATTGTGCCCTGTGTGCCTCTCACAACCCTTCGCCTTTCTCATTCCAAAGCTCTTTTGCCCAGGAGGGTACTCTCATCTGCCTTGTCTAGGAGAAACCCTGAAATCTGGGTTGATAAAAGCTCCCCAAGTGATTCTGGCCATCAGCAGAGCTAGCCCCGGGCACCTGTACATCCCCTGGGATGGTGGCTGAACCCCCGGGCAAGGCCCACGTAGACTCCTGTTACAGAACTGTAGGCAGGAAGTGGGCAGTCAGCGTGAGCTAAGTTTTTACAAATCCCTGGCAGATGCTGATGTCTGCTCTGGCTAACAAGGGAATGGGGAGAAGAATGATAAATGGGCTCCATAGTTGTAAAGAATAATGTGATATGTGCTTACTTACAAACGTGGACCTCACACAAGCCAGTTCGGTGGGTAAAGCAGGACATTTTGAGATGAGGTTTCTGCTTATTTGTTTTTGGTTTTATAGGAAGAAGCATGATGGAGAGCCTGATAGAAATTGATATTGGGTCTTGAATGTGTAGCCTCTTCCAGAATCTTCCCTTTCAGGTTTTCTCACATTACTACTTCTGTTTATCTATCTGGCTGCACCAGGTCTTAGTTGCGGCATGCAGAATCTTCCTCACTGCCTGTGGGATCTTTAGTTGTGGTGTGAAGGATCTTTTTTAGTTGTGGTGTGCAAACTCTTAGTTGTAGCATGTGGGATCTAGTTCCCTGACCACGGATGGGAGCTTGCATGGGGAGCTTGGAGTCTTAGCCACTGGACCACCAGAGAAGTCCCCTTTATTACTACTGACGCCCTTTCCTAGAAGTCTTAAATTTAGTGCCATTCATCTGGATGACACTTCCTCATAACTGGGTGCTGTGCTGGCCTTTGGGGTCCTTGAGGAGGATGTTTTACTGGTGTTCTAGTTTAGTCCTAGCCTGACGCTGGGCCTGGTGTAGTTACTCCAGGGAGTGTTTACCTAGAGAATACCACCAGGTATATGGCGGTCCTTCAACACTCGCTGGGTGTTATACCTCCAGACCTCTCTGAGCTGCTCCCCTTGCCAGAAATCCTGGGCTGCTCCACTTTGCTTCACAGGGACCCCTTTGACTGGACCCAGAATAGCCCTTTTGGTTCTCTTTCCCTGGCTGGCCCAGTTGTGACCTTCAGGGTCAAATGGCAAAAGTGGAGAAAGGTCATGTCCCCAAGGAAGGGTACTGGGGGCTGAAGAGCAGAGTAGGCGCAAGCTGCTTGTCCCATTTACTCCAGCTATGGAGAGGAGGCCTCCCAAGGTGGCAGCTCATCCCAGAAACCACCAGGATGTTGTACTTACCCTGGGAGGAAAACCAAAAGAAATGAATCATGCAAAGTTGAGACCTCTCACTCTTTGTGAAATGTGAAAAAGCGTGTCCCATCTAGCTGTGGCCAGTGGAGCTTTTGGTGGGGACTGTCTGTGCCACCCCTCATGAAGGGGAAGGGGGGAGTCTTGTGTTCCCTTCAGAGGTTGGATGGCGCTTTGACAATTCTTACTTGAGACTCTAGATCCTCTGGATGGAGTTCAAGGGAGACATAATTTATTCTGATGTTTGCCACATAGAGAATAGCTTTTATACACCAGTATATTCCAATTAATGCTATTTCCAATATAGTTTTAATGTGTGGTATTATCCTGCATATTTTAAAATATGTTTAGCAGTCACATTTTCAGTCTTATCACTAAAGTTTTGGTCCCAATTCTCATTTCTCCTTTCTGTTTCTCGCCCAATTTGAGGATTCTATCAATGTTTTCCTTCAGGAAGACATAAGAGCATTACCTAAGAACCTTGAAATTATTTTCCAAGAACTCAGGTGTGGGCTGATTTAGGAGATGCCTAGAGGGCTTTTCAATGTTCTCCAGCCTTGTCCATGGTTAAAAGGTATTCCATGTAAGAGGTTCCTGCTTAAAAGAAGTAACCAAAATGCATACTTACCCCATATCAGATAATTAATCTCCCCAACAGACTTGTCAATTTATGCAAAAAGAGTGATAGAATATAAAAGACCATTAATCATCCTGGCATCATGATCTCATGTTGTTATGAAATAAATATGCTTACTAAATGGATCCAGATGCTCTTAAATCCATGTGTCCAATAAAGGCTATTTTCTCTCCTTGGTCTGGGCAATAAACACAGGAGACTTTTTTGAAACACTTCTTTTCCGTCAATCGCCAGTGGTCCTACACATTCTTTTAACCTCTTTCCCCATCCACTCTGCTGCTGGTGAAAAGTGAGCAAGTGTTTTCTGATAAGGATTCTGGGGAAAACCCTAAGGAACTAGAAGGTTTTTTGCCTTGACCCAGAGCTGATGGATGATAAGGAAATCAAAATCATACAGCCAATCATCTACCAACCCAAGACAAAACATTTTCTCAATTCATCTTCGGGCCCAATACATCAAAGCACAAATTCCAACTCAAGACATTATCAGTTCCCAGAGGACAGACTTGAGTCTTAGGGGACCCCCTACAACGATAGAAAGATGGAAACCAATTCAATTACCATTAAACACCAGGTTCTTGACATGGTAATTTTCTTCCCAAGACTACCCCCAGAAGGGGCTGCAAGGCTGGAAAGCAGAGAGGGATCCATTGTGAGAGAAGATGGAACTCATAGTGAGCTGAGGAAAGTGGGTTATGGCTTTGGGACTTCCCTGGTGGTCCCGTGGCTGAGAATCTGCTTGCCAATGCAGGGGACATGGGTTCGATCCCTGTTCTGGGAAGATTCTGCATGCCGCAGGGCAACTAAGCCCATGCACCTCTACTACTGAGCCTGTGCTCTAGAGCCTGGGAGGCATAACCAATGAGCCCACGTGCTGCAACTGCTGATTCCATGCATCCTAGAGCCTGTACTCCCCAACAAGAGAAGCCCCCACAATGAGAAGACCACTCATTGCAACTTGAGAGTAGCCCCCACTCCCTGCAACTGGAGAAAGTCCGTGCACAACACCAAAGCCCCAGAGCAGCCAAAAATAATAATAATAAAAAAAAACATGGCTTTGGAGCCAGATATATGTTCCAAATTTGTGACCTTCAAAGGAAGCTACTTCTCTGAGTTCATTTTCTTTGTTAGCTCTGAGTTGCTGGGAGGATTAATGAGGTTGTTATCATAAACTGCCCAGTACCTAGGATACGCCCAAGATGTAATAGCTATCACTACCTTTATAGCAAGATTACCACAGATGGTCATCTAGAAGTAGTTGAGTATCGAGAAAGCTTTTCATCCTAATAGACTGATGCTTACGTGTGCTACTAACCACAGGACCTTTCTTGCCAGGAAAGGCCTCTCCTCTCGGTTTGGGAGCTCTATGAGAGCAGTGATAACAAGACAGTGATTCCTCTGTCTTGTTCGCTGCTATATTTTTCACTTGGCTAGAATAGTACCTGGCGCATGGTGGGGTTCGATTCATATTCATTGGAATGGATGAGTAGATATAAGATAAAATTAGTTTTAATATATGGATAATTTTAAAATTTAAAAGAATACTGCTTTAAGAGGAAGAGAGTGTTCACCTTTTGGAGAATAGTTTCTTAGGAGAGGCATGTTGTTTTTGACTTTTGATTTATCATCGTTACCCCTGTCCTCCTGTAGTTGAGGTCTTGGCTGTCATCTATTAATACAGACTCCATCCGTCTCAGTAGATTGGTACTGACACCAGCTTGCTGTGGCTTTCATGCTGTTATTAGTATCACTTTTCTACATGATCATCTCTTATGCTGAATTTACTCTATATGAACAAGGACTCAGGTCATCAGAAAAGGCACAGTCCAGGCTTCTAACAAAAGCAAGTGACAGCTGTCCTTTAACTAAGTTTTAATGTCCTAATACAGATCAGCAGGTATGTGGAGGGTTTTCCTGGTGGAGTCTTCTGTCTGGAAGGGCTTTGAATATTTACTGAAAGTCCTACGGCTTTTCCCAGTCTTTAAAGAGCACTGACCCTAAGAAAGTTTCTGGTTAAGTTAGGATCATTTTACTTATATGATCATAGCTGTTCTGAAAGGTTTGGTAACAGACAGTTTTTCTAGAAAGAGATTGAATGTCTGCCTTTGGGTAGGGAGAAAGGATGATTTATTCGTGCATTTGTTTCCAAAAAGTGGATTTAGTTCTAGATGTACTTAATTGGAAGTCAAGTTGGGATATTAAGCGAGAGCCATTCAGAAGTTGGAGAAGTGAGAATGAAGAGCAGGATAGAGGCCAGGAATGCAACTGAGATACATCCGCTGTAGCAGAATCAGGTGTGTGACTTCAGTCATGGCCAAGTTCCTATCTTGGGAGCCGATCCCCATACGGGCTGAATTTTCGACCTGGTAATTTAACAATGTACTGGTGAGGTTTACCAATGAATAATTGTTTGTTATTTTTTGTTCTGTACCACCAAGGATGATTTCTGCCTGTTGTGGAAAACTGCTGGTTGTCCTCAGGGAGTTTTATCCCCATTTTCAGACTAGTCCCTGCTCAAAAAGGGCCCCTGAGTCTGCAGAAAGACACATGAAATGGACACAAAAGTTACATTTTCTCTGTTTTAATTCCATTAACACTGCTTTAATCATGAGGTCTTGGAAAAATTCTTCAGTTTTTAAAAATATTTTGCAACACTTATGAACATGGCTTTAGTTAAAGGAATCTAGCCTTCATCTAATACTGAAACACTGTGGACTATGTTCAAAACAATTTTCATTTTGAAATTTCACTTTTTAATTTCTAGGTTGGATGTCTGTATATTTTCCCAGCACCACATTTCTTTTCTGTGGGGGAATTGAGACTACTTCATCCTTATGAAAAATGTTTGCAGCAGGAATCATATGATACTCACGCATTACCTTGTACAATTTCAACATGGTGCCATATTTTTGGTGATTATATCATAGCCCTTGCTATCTCTGAGTGAGTTTTGAAGAAAGGATTTTATTGAAATATCTGTTAAATATTTATATGAATGGCCCTAATTGATTGACTGATATTTATATACTTCAAAGCTTACAGAGCACATATTTACTTTGTTTTTAGGCCTTTCCTGGTGGCTCTGATGGTAAGAAATCTGCCTGCAATGCAGGAGACCCTAGTTCGATCCCTTGATGGGGAAGATCCCTTGGAGAAGGGAATGGCAACCCGTTCCAGTATTCTTGCCTGGAGAGTCCCATGGACTGAGGAGCCTGGCAGGCTACAGTCCATGGTGTTGCAGAATTGAACACAACTGGGTGGCTAAGACACTGTTTAAAGAGTCTATTTTTTGTCATAACCCCCTGAGTTTGTATTATAGCTTTTTAGTTGATTTTTAAGAATAAAGGGCCATAAGAAGGGGAGAGATTTTGAGAGCTTGCTGAAAATTTCTGGGCTTAATTATCTTTTTCTTATAGTATAAGGGTAAAGAATAAAGAGAAGCGAGGTCATGAAAAAGCCTTTGTTTCCACCGTGGCTGGTAGAAATTGCCTGTGTCAGGACTGGACCTTTCTACTTTTACTCTATCAGTAGTGATCCTGTGAAGTTGTTGAAGGAGAAATAAGAGGTGCCTCTTAATACTTGTGCCAAATAATTTGTGCCAGCATCTCTTTGGTTTGCTGAGTCAGGCTCCTGCCAGGTTTGCAAGTATAATTTAGAAGTGTCTAAGGGGGCGTCACATGCTTTCCTGGGCTAAATAATGGTATCGTATGATACTCATTCTCCTTTCAGAGACCAACGTATTCTGCATAGATCGTGTTCTTTCTCCAGTTGCCTTAATTTCATAAGTATGCTGAAATTGAACAGAGGAAAAAATAACATTGTCAAAATAGGAGAGGAGATGTGTAGCTACTCTGTCAACACCTTTAAAAAAGGGGTGCTTGTCTGAATCCAACATTGCAGTCTGATTCTCCCCTGCAGAATCAGATATTAAATGTTAGTGACTTGAATTACATGAGCCCCATATTATTAAGAGTAATAAATGCAGGGATTTCCCTGGTGGTCCAGTGGCTAAGACTCCATGCTCCCAATGCAGGGGGCCCATCCGTGGTCAGGGAACTAGATACCACATGCTTCAACTAAGAGTTCACATGCTGCAACTAAAAATCCTGTGTGTTGCAACTAAGACCCAGTGCAACTAAATAAACAAATATTTTTAAAAAGAGTAATGAATGCAACTACCTGGTAACATAGAGACATGTTAGCTCATCCCCACATTCTTCTCCCTAGAGGAATGCAAATAGGGGAAGCCAGTTATTATCCTAAATGAAGAGCGGTTACCATGATGTGATGTAACTAGTACACATGAGCTGTTTGGCTGGAAAATGGTGACATCACCATAGGTTGCTAGCCCAACCCTCCCACTTACAGTGTGTGACTTTATGTAATCTTACCAAGTTCACAGAACCTTAGTTTCCTTATTTGTAAAATAGGATAGTACCTTTATTTTACTGAATTGTGAGGATTGCATGATGTAATATGTAAGTTTCAAGCATTGTGGTAGTTATTGACAGTACAGTATTTTTATTAAAAGATCACTTGGCTAGTGAATCGAGAAGAAGTGTAAGAGGGCTTAAAGTTTGGGAGCCTGATGATTTCTTTCTCATTATCAAAAAGTATGTGTCTAAAAAATAGACACTCATCCAATTTTCAAAGCCAAACTCTCCCTAAAGTATACCTGGAGATAATTCATACTCCAAAGACTTACCCTTTTGAGAACCCGTGGAGACAACTCCCTTCTACTAAGAAGTCCTTCTTCATTTTATAAATTGCTTTTCATGAACCACCTTTAAAAATAAAGCTAGCCAAGTCTTCCCTATTTTGACAAACTTTCTGTCTTTTAAGGTGAAAGGTGGCTAATGATTAATGTGGAATTTACTTTTTGTTTGGTTCTACCAATTTATGCTAATAAATTTACAGATAATAATAAAAATAGTAATTATAATATCTACCATTTATTGAACAATTATTTTGTGTTTGCATTGTGAAAAATGCTTTGCCTGGATTATCTCATTTGATTCTTATGAACAAACCCATAAGATAGATAAAATCTTTATTCTAAGAATGAGGAAAAGGAGACTTAGAGAGCTGCAATGACAGCTAGTGAGTTGCAGAGCTGATGTTATTCCAAAGCTGCCCTCCAGTTTTGGGGACACACTTGTTTTTGCCTTGCAGTTTGGTAGCTATATTTAGAACCCTTATCCAATAGCAATGATCTGGACCTTTATTATTGTTATTTCAATCAGAAGATTTCACATGTAGAGAAGGATATAGAAAGTAATAAAACATGATGTACTTACTATTAATATTTAATGTGTGTTACCATTTTAAAGATATAGAAATAACTAAAATCCATATCATCTCTTCTTATTCCTTAATCTCCTTAGCAGAAGCTAATAAATATACTGAAGGCAATGAATATACTTCTTTGGATGTTTTTATGATTTGTGACTTATGTACAAACCTAAATAAAATATGTAATATTTCTTCAATGTGTTTTTAAACTGGTACCATATTGTATCTTACTTCTTGCAATTATTAGTTGAAATTTATCTTTGTTGATACATGCAAATCTAATTCATTCCTACTTATAATATTCTGGTGTATAGGCACTTCACAACTGTGTTTATCTATTCTCACAGGGACGTTTAGCCCCTGCAGACAATGCCTCCTTATACATGGGAGTGAAATGAGCATGCGCTAATCTTCTGTCAGTTATGTGTATTGCAAATACTTTCTTCTAAACCAGGTATCAGTAAACTCTTTCTACATAGGGCCAGTTAGTGAATGCTTTAAGCATTGTGGCCCATACAGACTCAGTGGCAACGACTCAGCTCTGTCAGTCCAGACTGAAAGCAGCTGTAGACATAAACAAATGAGCATGGCTGTTTTCCAATAAAACTTTATTTACAAAAGAGCAGGCAGAGAGTCAGATTATGACCTGAGGGTCATATTATTGCAGCATTCTGAAAGCTTTTGTTATGCTGATTTTTATTTGAATACAATTGGTTTTTCCCAATCTTTTCCTATTTGTTTCTGCTTTGGAGTCCTTTTCCAGATCCTCTTCCCTCCTCTTTGTATTAAATACTGTGTCTTATTTGTACCTCTGAAAGTTTTCAAGTTTTGAATATTATGTTTAAGTTTTCAGTTGACCTGGGATTTATTTTTCTGTGATATGAACTATGAATCTAATCTTTTTTTTTTTTTATGAATCTAATCTTAATTGTCTTTTTATGATGGAGTTGTCCTAGCCATTTATTGAATAGTTCATCTTTCCTCATTGATTTGTCAAACTTCTCCTGTCATATACCAATTTGTTTAAAAATAACTCTTTTTAAATTCTGCAGAAACAACACTAAGCTGTTATGTATTGGTTGCTATCCATGTGAAGGATTAAGCTAAATTTGAGACCTTCTGGTTGGGCAAAATTTAAATATTCCTAGGAGAAATGCCTTCTTAGGATTCTTGCCAGAGAAACATGATGTAATTAGTCAATCTCATGACTGAGTATTGGTTAGAGTAGGCTCACTGATATAGCAAGCAACCCCCAAAGCTCAGTGACTTAACATAATCGGGATGTGTTTCTCACTTAATGTCACATACCAGCATGAATGAGTGGTAGGTATATGGGAATGCTTGGTTCCACAGAGTCATTCAGGAACTTTAGCTCCTTCTACTTTATGGATCAGTATTACTTGGGGCCTTGGGGACCTCCAGTGGGTCCTCTGCCATAGGATTGTGTATGATGGAAGAGAGAAAGCATATGGAATTTTTATGGGAGATAGTGTACATGCCTTCTACCCATATTTAGGTTGGCCAGAACTCAGTCAAGTCACATGGCTGCACCTGGCTACAAGAGGTCCTGGAAAATGCTGACTAATTGTGAGTTCAGGAAAAAGAAGAAATAGATTAGGTGAAAATGGATAAATATAGGTGCCCCTCTTCTTTCAGATCCAAAAATGATTCATCATGAGAGCAGGAATATGTTTACTGCACTCCCTCTGTCTCCCCAGCATCTAGCATGGTGCCTGGCTTATGGTAAGGGTTCAATGAAAATGATAAAGAAAGGGGACTGAAAGAAGGAGGAAGAAGGGGAGGGAAAGAAGGAAGGGGGGATGGAAGAAGAGAGAGTAGATTGACAAGAGAGTGAATGAGTGGGGAAGCCCAAGGCATTACTGAGGTGATTGCCCCAGGCTTTTGTGGAATCTATAGGTCAAACACAGCTCTACCTTTATTGAGGGTGAGTGACACAAAACTATGACTTTGCAGGGGCTTGGATGTCATTTGACTCTTTAAACGCAGTAGACTCCAATCTAAGCTCATTGCTGGTAGGGATGGAGACCCAACATGCTTCTAAGCTTGGCTCCTAGTGGCTGAAGGACTGAATAGAACCCATCCTGCAGTTGAATTTCTTCAGTTCCAGCTGCTGAGCAGAGCAGAGCTCCCTGGGCCTAGGACATGCAGAGCCCCCAATGGGCAGCAGAAGCTAGCTATTATAAGGCTTATGTTCCCAGCATCTTAGTGAAGTTCTCAGAAGACAGTGTAATGAATGTCAGGGCCAAAAATCTGGGGATTTCATATGACTTTTTTCCTACATGTTTTGGGAGAGCCCATGTCAGAAAAATAACCCAAGTATTGTACTTGGTAGTTATCTGTGGGACCTAATAAACCATCGCCAATCCTGACAGATTTTCACGCAACATACAATGAGCCATGGGAACTGCCATCCAAGGTCCCTCAGAAAGTGTTGGCAGAACCCAGAGTTTTAAAAAGATTGGGTGGGATGTAAATATTTGGACAGATTAGATTTCTTAAGTGTTTGCTTTGTATAAGAATAGTCTGAATAAACTGCCGATGGATAATTCTCAGAGTTAGATATCGGTGTCAAAAATAGTCCATGTGATAGTGACTAACAGTCTCCCCTTAGCCTCTGGAATGGATTTGTGATTGAGAGAATTACAAGTGAGGAGTAGCCACAAAAGGAAGAAGGGTGTTTGCCTCCTGTAAACCACTCTCTGTGCATGCAAGACAGAGTTCTTTGAAAGATGGTAAAATATGCCCTCTGGAAACTTTGTTTTTCCTTAAGGTTCCAAGGGTGAGGTTGCCTGTGAAGGAGGGAAGCAGAATAGTCGAAGATTACGGGAGGGCCTGGTTTCACATCCTGGATCCACTGCTTAGAATTTCTATCTGACAAAGTACTTAACCTCTTCAAGCTTTATTTTTCTCATTTTCCTTTATTTTCCTCATAAGCCTGGGGAAAACCACAGTACCTGTCTTCACCAGGTTCTTATGGTGTGAGATGAGATAAGCCACATGAAGTGCTCAATTAGCAAGATGCCTGGCATTTGGTCAGTGCTCAGTAGATATTGGGGCTTCTCTGGTGGCACAGTGGATAAAGAATCTACCTGCCAATGCAAGAGACATGGGTTTGATTCCTGGGTCAGGAGGAGGAAATAGTAACTTGCTCCAGTATTCTTGCCTGGGAAGTCTCATGGACAGAGGAGCCTGGTGGGCTACAGTCCATGGGGTCGCAAAGAGTTGGACATGACTTAGTGACTGATCATGGCACACATAGGAGATATTAGTGACTCCTATGATCCTCACTGCTGCTCTTATTTAGAGAGAAGATAGTGGAACTTAGAACATATATGCAGGAGTAGGGTACTTCTTGCCCTAAAACCCACTTGCCAGTGGCTTTTAGGAGTATGTAGAGGGAAGAAGGATTCAGGAAGCATGGAGTTATGTGTTCCTAACTGCTTGGGCCTACTATGGGGGAAGTTGGTGGGGAAAAGATTCCAGGCCCTTCACAGGAGGCGTGCCATGAGCCAGAGACAAGGCAGTGACTATGGGAAGGGAAGGACTTAAAGCAGTGAAGCCTCGTGGTCAACATAGATTGGGATAGAGTCACCATGGGTGGCCACCAGCCTGAAGGCTGAGGAAGTCAGGGGTGGAAACCAATGGGGAGTCAGTTGGGGAGTGGCCAGAGGGATAGGGGCAGGGTTTGAAGCAGGGCTGGTTCAGTGTCCTCTCCACGTGGGCCTTTTGTTCCTGAGCCACAGTGAGAGATGGAATCTTAATTAAGAGCAGGAATCCTAGTCCAAGATGAAGGCTCCTGAAGTAAGCATCCTGATGGGCAAGGCCTGAGCTCTTGGGAGGAGCTCAGAGTTTGGCCACAGAGTAACTGATGGGGCCAGAGTCATTAAGGTCATTTGGCCCAACACAACAGAGCCAAAGGTCTGAGGCCAAGGCTGGGGCTTAGCCCGTTATCATCAGAAGGACCCCAGAGAGGGCAGAACCACACAGGATCACTTCCTGCTGGAGTGGAAGCCACCAAGGTCCAGATCCTAGGGGCAGTGAATCGAAGACTTGGGGCAGAAGAAGGACAGACATCCAGGCTAACTGGAAACAGGTCAGATGATGTCAGCTGTGAAATCGAGAAGCAGAGGACAGAGGGGCCCAAGCGCAGCCCATGAAGGGAGTGTTCGCTGGGGGCTGGGGCCCTCTGTTCTAGCTGGACGGGTAGCTTTGGACATGTGGCTTTGAATCCTCTCCTAAGTGATTACATTTGTTGATATTTGGTCCGGATCTATTTTCAGCACCAGGGAAGCCCATTTTCAGTACACCATGGTCCTAACTGGTCACTTTAGTACACCTGTTATGTCTGGTCCAGGAAACAAGGAATACTAAAATACTGACATGAGACAAGAATTCCAAGATCCCTAAAATGTCCCAAAGTCCTCAGAATTTCTGGGAAATACTCGCTTACATTAATTCCAAAGTGAAAACACTCTTCCGTAAAGCATTCAAGAAAACAGAATATTGTTTCCTCCTCAGTATTTTTCTTTGTCCTGGTCCCAGAGTGCCCTGACAATGATGCTGCCATTAGAGATCAGTTAAGATTGAAAATAGCAACCCACTCCCGTACTCTTGCCTGGAAAATTCCATGGACGGAGGAGCCTGGTAGGCTACAGTCCACGGGGTCGCAAAGAGTCGGACACGACTGAGTGACTTTGCTTTCATTTTCTACATGCACAACCATGTGTAAAATAGCTAGCTAGTGGGAACGTGCTATATAGTACAGGGATCTATACTATGTACTATGTATAGTACTATGTATAGTATAATATCTATATATAGTATGATATACTATATTATACATGAGTTCGATGCTCTGCAATGACCTAGAGGGGTGGGTTGGGGGTGGGACTCAAAAGGGAGGGGATATATGTGTACATATAGCTGATTCACTTTGTTGGACAGCAAAACTAACACAGCACTGTAAAGCAATTATCCTCCAATAATAATAATAATAAAGAGATCAGTTAGGGTGGCCCTGAATATGAGTTTTGCTTGGCTTATCTGGCCAACAAGTTATTATACAAACATGTGCTTAAACAAAGGTAAGCAAATTATTACAGGACTTCTCAGAGCTTTTACTCTACTAATGGGAATTTTAAATTTTCAAAAGAAAGTTATAGTAGCCAGACTTTACCAAAGGGTAAAGGGTCACAGGAGCTTTTTTAAATTGGGCTTTATTTGTTAAACAGAAATCTCTCCACACTAACATTCTTAAGAAAATGCTTTGAGAAATGCTGACTCGGGGATTCATGTTTGTGGCGCTCAGAGCTTGTTGAATTGTCCCTAGTGAAGCCCCGTTTCCCCAAGTTGGCCTTTGAATGAGTTTTCATCCCAAATCAGGGTATATTGCGTGAAGTTTTTCTGTTGTAATAACTACATCACAGTCCAACAGGGTCGTTCTATAATGCCTTACATTTGGTATAAGACTGGAGTTCATAAAACACTTTTGTATATTTGGAACTTACTAAAGATGATCAGCTAACCCAGACTGAAACAACTTCAAAATTATTTGCTGGGTGTCTCTGTATTACAGCAACTCCCCTTCTCTCAAGCTCTTTGTTTATTTCTTTTCATGGGGATACCACCTTCCCCATGAAAAGGAGAAAAAGGGACTCTCCTTTATTACAAATTATTCCCCTTTTTAAAGGTCCCTGATATTATTAAGATTTGAAATAGGTCAGCTCACATTTTTGGCCTCATAATATGCTGCAATCCATCTTGTATTGGTAAAGAAACATAACATGTATAAGAGAAGATCTGAATAGGCATGGAAACCTGTTCCTATTATTATTATTGGATGTTTTGCTCCACTACATACCTTTCATCAGCTTTTCAGAAAGTAAGAGATACTGCTGGTGGTAGCGCATCCCTCGACTTTAGGTGGGTGGTTTGTTGCGGTCAGTCGCTCAGTTGTGTCCAACTCTTTGCAACCCCATGGACTGTAGCCTGCCAGGCTTCTCTGTCCATGAAATTTTCCAGGCAAAAATACTGGTGTGAGTTGCCACTTCCTTCTCCAGGGGATCTTCCCGACCTAGTGATCAAACCCAGAACCTGCATCTCCTGCATTGGCAGGCAGATTCTTTATTGCTGAGCCACCAGGGAAGCCCTAGAAATCTGGTTCTTTAACACCAAATCATACAAGGAGAAAGTCATCCTTTTCTAGTTCTTTTTCAACCCCATGCTACATCTTTTTTTTTCCTTTAACATCAAGAAAAATATTTTAGTTGGGTGCTATTTATCTCCAACAATTCTCAGCCTGAACTAGCCTTCAACAGTTTTCACCCCAAATTTAATAACATCATTTGGTTTTCTTTTGTGTTTATTTTCCCTTGACCTTTCATGGATGGAAATTGATGTGGGTTTTCCACTTACCAGGGTAAGATGAAATTTCTCTTGAAAATAAATTTTTAAAAATTTGAACATGTAGGTCCGTGTGATGGCAAAAATCATGAAGGTCAAGACTGCTGTCAGAGCAGTTGGTGAGCCACCTTCCAAAGTTGACCCCAAATGATGAGCTGATCCCCATCATTTTACAGATGAGTAAACAGACGCAGAAAGGTGAGATGACTTTGACTCAGTTATTTGACTGGACAGCCAAGCCGGGGCTGGGACTAAGATCTCCATCTTCATGACTCTTTCCTCGTCAAAACTTTGTACCAACTCTTTGTATTAGAACATAAGGTTAAGATAGTTTCTAAAAATAATTTTTCCTCTCCCCACGATATTTGAAATCGTGTTCCAAGAATAGATTAGAACTAAATAAGGTCTTAAAATATTAAAAGCTGTTACGAATGTAAAAGCACTGAAATAAATGTAATTACATTCTTAAAACGCTATAACATCAGATGATAATTTTAAGTTAAAATATTTAACCGAAAAACAGCTGAAACAACTTAAGACCTGTTAAAACAACAAATGGGCTAATGTGAGCAAAGCTGAAAAGAATCTTAAAACATTATAGTCAATTTCATAGGGGCCAAAATAATTTCTTTCTCAAAACCCTGAAAAGCAGCTAAAACAAATAAAAGCCAGAGTCAACAATTGCAAATGTTAGTAACAATCAAAATCCAGGAGAACTTTAGGGCAAATTTAGGACTGAGTAAAAAGGTAACATAGATTTCTTTTGGGAGTTTTAACACGGGTCAAATTAAGTTGAGATCAAGCCCGAAATATATTAAAAGACACTTAAAAAGTGAAAGTGTTAGTTGCTCAGTCATGTCTGACTCTTTGTGATCCCCATGGACACAAGCCTACCTGGTTCCTCTATCCATGGAATTCTCCAGGCAAGAATTCTGGAGTGTATAGCCATTCCCTTATCCAGGGGATCTACTCGACCCAGGAATCCAGCCTGGGTCTCCTGAATTGCAGGCAGATTCTTTACCATTTAAGCCACTAGGGAAGCCCTAAAATATACCGACTCGTGTTTTTAAAAAATCCACTGCAGGTGGAATTCTGCCTGGAAGGGATAGGTAACTTTTTAGGAACTTTGAAGAAATGTTCCCTTCATCTGCCTGATTTGTACCTACTGACTTACCTGCTGGAAAAGAGGGTCTCCATGAGATTAAAGAGAGTGGGAGGCTGAGATTGTAGGTAACCTGACTAGACAAACTCAACCCTTGCTGAAGGATATTTAGTTATCGGAACCATCCAGAAAACAGGGTCCAAAAAAGTGAGGAAATGTAGTCCAAGCAGCAGACTAGAATAACTTAATAAGCTTGTTGAACGTTGTGATTTTCTCCTATTTTAAAATTAAATTTGTATCTTTGAATATAAAAGATGAAGCAGCAAAAATCAAGGGCTGCCTATATGGCTCTGCTGTTCCCTTTGATTCAGCACAAGATTAACACAAGAGTCTTACTCTTAGAAACACACACACAGAGCCCTTTTTCTTGTAAGGGACATATTCATAGACACTTTAGAAGATGCAGATAAGCAAGAAGAAGATAAGAACAATCTGTAACCCCACTACTCTAAGAATACTACTGAAAATGATGACTTCTGTTTTTTCCAGTGATCATGAATTTCTCACTGTCTGTATCAGTGTGTGTTTTAACAAAGCAGCGTCATGCCATTGTTAGCTGCTTTTCTCATGTAGCATCTTTAACAGTGACCCCTATTGTGAATGATCCTACTACAGTAGTGATTCTTGGCCTTCTTTTCATTATTGCTTCACTAAGGAGTCGTTTTAATACCACCATGAAATTTTAATACCACAGATATACTGTATATCTGCTTATATATTGTGGTTCTTGGGAGGGCTGCAAATAATTGTAATATCTAAGATTTTTTACCTCCCAAGAACAAATGTTTGCCCTCTGTTACACTGCATGTAGTATAGCAATATTTTTATAGCTTTATGGCATTTCATTATATGTGTGTACAATAATTTATATACCCATCTGCCATTACTGAAAATGTGGCTTATATTCAGGTTTTACTCAATGTTATACACAGTGTTGTTGCAGACTCCTCATACATACCCAGGAATTGTTCCTCTCATCCCTAGATGTCAGACTCATCTGTAATGTCCAACATGATTGCCTCTTTTCCCTTTGATTCCATGACCATGAGTTTTCTCTCTGTTCCTTAGGGCAGTAGTCCCCAAGTACCTAGCTGATACCAGCCCATCCTGACTCTAGCATTAGAGACAGAGAGATGACTGAGAACCTATTGTTATCCGTGCAGAGATTGAACACAGTGGAAGGAAGGAGGCAGGGAACTTGGATGCCAAGAGAGGTCCTCAGTATGGTCTAAGGGGGTTCAAAGGTAGGAGATGTCATAGCCCCCATCTTTCTTGAAACTCAAGTCAGAGAGCAAGACTACACAATTCATGATTATTGCAAACCTTGTCCACATCTGTACAATGTGGAACAAGACTGACTGGAGAGGGATTTATTTTTTAAACCACTGTATTTAGGGCTCAGCTTCTGAAATGCTAAGCCCAGATCAGAGTCTAAGGAAATGCTAAATTAGAGCCCATTTAACTTCTGACTCTGACATTAATCAAACAAAAGAATGGTTTTGTTTGTTTGTTTGTCCAGGGGAACACTGTGGGTTTATGATGACATCAAAGTCAGAAAGAAAGAAAAATCTTTACTGGGAACTTTTTTTTCCTCTCAACCCTGAGTAATTCTAATGATATGCATGTAAAATACATTATGGCAAATCCTCTAACAATTTCCGCCTCAGCAATAAATGTTGCATTCTAGTAGAGCAAGAACATCTGCTTAATAATTTCATGGAACTGCTCTGCAAAGCTGCCAGGGGTAGAATTTAGTCAGTTGGGTGTAGCATGAAGCGGATGGCGTGGGAGAAGGAAAGTTGCATTTTGAACCCAGATTCGGCCACTGCTGTGACCTGGGGCAAGTGCTTTAACTTCTTTAAGCTTCAGTTTCCTCATCCACAAAGTGGAAATAATAAATGATATACACCACACAGGGTTGTTTTGAGGATTCAGTGAGTGAATGTGTGTCAAGGGCTTATTAGTACCCGGTCCTAGGTCAATATCTGATCCACAGTGAGTGGATCAGGGTGTTCACTCAATAAATGGCAGGTGACGATACTGACTGTGATGAGAATGGTGATGGTGCTCACGATGATGGTGGTTGTGGTGATGACGTTGATGGTGATGGTGGGACTTCTGCTGATGATGATGATGATGGTGGTGGTGGTGATGATGGAGAGTGAAAAAATATATTGCTAATATGAATCAGGAGTGGTTTTTCTGGTTGTATTACAGCTGTAGCTGAGAGGCAGTGGTAGAGAAAGAGAGTAGTAATTTGGAGGAGAGCTGGGGTGGGCAGCATGGAACTTTTTCAGAAGTGAGAAAAAGTAGAAACAGCAGAGGTGTGGGAGGCCAACAGATCAAGCAGCATTTTGCCTCTAATCCGCATGGACTCTGTGATGTTTGGTCTCAGTCATCCTCCATTGTTCACCTGTGAAATGGGAACAGGACCTTCACCACAGATTGTAGTGGTGACCAAAGCAGACAGCGTGTATGAAAGCAGCTGGTGGTGGGCAGGCCCAGTAAAGGTCCGTTGTGTTCATGAAAAGAATTTTCAGTTAACAATTCAAACACTCAGATGGACCATTTATTTCATTCCATTTCCTCCTTTTAATTGTTTTATGGTTACCTTTTCTCCTCCTGTGAAATGCATAAATTTCCCTGTTTGTGAAGGGGTTTATACAGTCCTGCCACCCACCTTTGTTTCAGACAGCTCCTGTCAGTCTAAATCTTAGCATCCATTCAACACATTGTGGTCACCTCCCTCAGGAAGCACTCCCTGACTGCCCTGACCCACCTAGAGCTTTCTTTCTTGGGACTTTGGAGTCATGGCAATTCATAAAGCCATTCACTAATGCTTTACTATGCTAAGCACATACATTTATTTTATATATGGATGTTTGTATTTGTTTCATCTCTCTAACAAATTAAAGCTCTGTGAAGTTAAGAATGCTGTTATATATATATATATATATATATATATATATATATATATATATATTTTTTAATCTCATCTGCTTTCTTTTATCCAGATTTCCTCCTCCTGAAAATTCTTTACGATAGAGTGCTGAGCATATAATGGGCATTTAATAAATAAAGCGTATTTGGATTTCTTTCTATAAATCCAGGTTTTACTCTTGCTCCTTCTTCATCTCACTCCCCATATTGTGTGCCTTCAAATGTACACAAATACAACCTTTTATGTTTATATATTTAGTGACTCACTTGTGAAAATAAACATGTTACCATGTGGGGCCTGGGCCACCTGATACTATCAGAGCCTCAGAATAAATTAATTAATTCACTTGTGTCGGTAAGAGAGTGGTAACTTCTCAGTTTAAATAAACGTACTGTAGCAAAGGCCTGTGTCTTTCCCCACAAAGTTACTTAAGTTAGGAATAGAACGAAAAGGAAAGCCACTCTTTTCACTGCCTTGCTGATTGGGCTGTGTGTCCTCCATTCCCAAACCCCGAGGTGATCTAACTCTAAAATTATTAAAAATCCTGGCTCAGAGGAGAGGGCTCTGGACTAATATTGTGTCCTGCTGTGGGATCCACTGTGACCCCTCATAATAGCAAGCTGTGTCACCATACTTTTGTGTTCTTCTTGCGTTTAGTTTTCTTCTTTCTATTTCTTTCTCTTTTTAAAATTGGTGTGTAGATTATTTTCAAAATTGTATTAGTTCTAGGCATACAGCGAAGTGATTCAGTTATATTCATATTTTTTTCAGATTCTTTTCCATGACAAGTTATTATAAGATATTAATATAGTTCCCTGTGCTGTACATTAAATCTTTGTTGCTTGTCTATTTTATATATAGTAGTGTGTATCTCTTGGGCTTCCCGGGTGATACAGTGGAAAGGAATCTACCTACCCATGCAGGAGATGCAAGAGACATGGATTCAATCCTTGTGTTGGGAAGATCCCCTGGAGTAGGAAATGGTAACCCTCTCCAGTACTCTTGCCTGGAAAATTCCATGGACAGAGGAGCCTGGCAGGCTAGAGTCCATGGGGTCGCAAAGAGTTGCACATGACAGCACGTAAGTGCAGCAATCTATTAATCCCATGCTCCTAATTTATCCTTCCCCCATCCTTTCTCCTTTGATGACTGTAAGTTTGTTTTCTATGTCTGTGAGCCTGTTTTATAAATTAATTTTTTTTATTCTAAAAAAAATATGATATTTGTCTTTTCTATCTGACTTCACTCAGTTTGATAATCTCTAGGTCTATCCATGTTGTTGCAAATGGCAGTATTTCATTCTTTTTTATGGCCAAGTAGTAGTCAATTGCATATATATCTATACACTACCTCTTCTTTATCCATTCATCTGTTGATAGACATTTCGGGTGTTTCCATGTCTCAGCTATTATAAATAGCACTTCTGTGAACACTGGGGTGTGTGTATCTTTTTGAAGTAAGATTTTCATCTCTTCTGGATATATGCCCAGGAGTGGGATTACTGGGTCATATGGTGTGTGCGTGCAAAGTCACTTCAGTTGTGTCCAACTCTTTGAGACCCTGCGGACTGTAGCCCACAAGGCTCCTCTGTCCAAGGGATTCTCCAGGCAGGAATACTGGAGTGGGATACCACGCTCTCCTCCAGGGGATCTTCCCAACCTGGGGATCAAACCCACATCTCTTTATGCCTCCTGCATTAGCAGATCGGTTCTTTACCACTAGCACTACCTGGGAAGCCTGGGTCATTTGGGAGCTCTATTTTTAGGTATTCTTTTTAAAAGAACCTCCATACTGTTTATTTCTTTTTCTTATTTCAGGATTCAGTCATGTAATATTCTAGCCAGCCGTGTGAATGATGGTGGCCATTTGAGTGTTTCAGTCTGCCTTTTATTGAAAGACGATTCAAGAACCTTTCATCTAATCCTCCTAAAAGTTATGAGTGGCTGCATACCTTGGTGGGCAGGAAGGAAAAAGGGGGATTTCACAGTATTTCACTTGTGGTTTTGTTCTCTCTTTCCTACCAAGAGTCAGTTTGGCCTGATGATTCTCCTCCTGATATTTACTCATTTGTTCATTCATTCAATCACTCTACCATTTAATAAATATTTATCCTTTGTCCATCAAGTGCCAGGTGGTATTCTGAGTTTTGGAGATAAAACAGTGAATTAGACTGAAAACGCTCTGCTCTCCAGGAGCCAGCATTTAAGCAGGGGAGAGAGAAGAACATACCGCATGGACATTTTTTGATTGGAACTTTAAAAAAACTGAACCTTGGAAGAGATCCACTTTCCATGGGCTTGTTAAGTATGCTGAACCAGACTGTTAGTGCTGCTGACTGAAGATCAGGGTTCAACAAACTTTAGCTCCACGACACAGAGCATTTGATTTTATGATTTATAAAATAAAAATAGTATAGCTCTCTGCAGATGTCACATCTGGTTTGTTCACTATGTTCCTCAGAGGCAACGTGATGTCATGGAAAAAAAGCAAGACCAAGCTTCTGGGCTTTGTAGTTCTAGTCACTAGGCTTGCTGGGTCTCAGTTTCCCCACCTGTAAAATGGCAGGTGGAGTTGGATAGTTGGATAGTTCCCTCTAGCTCTGCAGTCAGATGACTCTAGTCTTCCAGGATCAAGATCTTTTTCCTGAAGAGCCGTTTGCCTCCTTTAAGCTTCAGGCCCAGCCAGGGCATCTGAGAAACACCGAGCCTTCGTTATGATGTGTCACCATGAAAACGCTGGCTGCCCTTCGCACGGAACTCTGCTGATGCTGTGGCCCAAAGTTAAATTTAGATGAAAATCAGTTCAGAGCTAAAAATATTCCCAGCTTCCCTGACAGGTTGTATCCATCATCATGGAGGAAAAACAAGGAGCTGGCTGCCTGGCGACAGGGAGGGGCTGGGCTGAGCATGAGCTCAGGCCTCCGCTGGAATCTTGCTGATTTGAAAGGCCAGAGCCATGTCCTAGGAAGTCCGAGGCAGATCGTGGAGGCTCAGGCCCAGGGAAAGTTCAGTGGGTGAGCAGGGTGGCCAGCTGACTGGGTGAGCCACGCTGCCTGTAACTTCTAGAGGTTGTTTTGGGGAATCCTTCAGGGTGAGACTCTGAAACTTCTTTTGCTGATTCCTTAACAACTTGCTTTAAAGGGGATTCTTCAGCCAAAAAGCATATTTTGTTTGAGTGGAAAGGAGACAGTTGAGTTGAACTCTTATCTCCTGTGAGACACTAGGCTGGCAGGCAGTATGGTGGGTCTGAGTTAGGACTCTAGGTCTGCTTCCAGTACTTGGGCCTGTCTGAGCCGCAGATTGTGAAATCGAGGTCATGCCACTTACCTGGCAGGTAAGCGATTCTGATCACATGAGGTTATTAATATGTGCAAAGTGTTTGGTTTGGTACTGAAGCCATTGGTAATGTTTGATAAGTATTCAGGATCATTGCTAGCATAAAAATGCCCTCCTGGGCAAAAAAAAAAAGGAAAAGAACAGTGTGTGTGGCTACCCCTTGGGTGCACATATGAGAAGGACTTAGGGTGTGTGGAGCCACTTTGCCTCAGTTCCAACCTGTGCCCCCACTCCCGACCCCACCCCACCTACTAGCAATGTGACTTTTACTCAGTTCATCTTTCTGAGTTTTGTTCTCACTTCTTAGAAATGGGTATGACACAGACTTTGTCAGGTTTTTGTAAGGATTACATGAGGCACACAGTAGGTATTCAGAAAACACAGGGTATCATGTATTGCTGTGGTGGATAAAGTAAGCTTCAAGGGTAGACCAACTGGTTAAAATTCAGGCTTGACGATTGATTATTCATTGGAAAGCTTCAGGACCACTCTGAACTTCAGTGTCTTCTTCTGTGTGTTGGAAATCATAATAGTACTGACTGTCTTGAGTGTGAGGATTAGATGACATAATGGACATAAATCAATTAGCACAGTACCTGGCAATCAGCAAAGCCCTTAATAACCGTTTGCCCTTTCATTCCTGCCTTCTGTTCTTCGGGGACCCAGCTGAATGCGGTGCTCAGGCCCTGTGTTTCTTACAACCTAAAATGCTGTTCTATAAACCCACTCACCTTTTCTCACTTTCTCTCTGTCTCTGCTGCGGCTGACCCTGGTCCACGGCTTGATTGGCTGCCAAGAGTAAGAGAGAGGCTAGTTCTGTGAGTAACTTAAAATAAAACAGACATCAGTTGACACATCGGAGGTTTGAATGGCTCGGACACTGATCAGCCTGTTTACTGGCTGTCCCTGCTGCAAGCTGGCCTTGGCAGGAGAGCGAGGGAGGCTGTGCACCTTTGCTCTCCCACCTGTGCATCGCCTAGGATGTAGACAGAGAACTGAGCTCCTTTCCCCTGGACTCCCCTCAGTGGCCTTTGGCTGGCAAGGCTGTCTGTCTTCCCTTGCACTCTTCTGCTACAGTCATCTAGACAGCATTGATTGGTTTTCCTGCGGTGGTATTTGGGCGTCTCCACCAGCTACCTAGGTGTTTGGCCTGCAAGTGATGACGGAGGGATGGCTATCCTTCCTCAGGCTCCTCCTGACATTGGGGAAGGAGCTTTGAAATCTCCAACTGGGGCAGTGGACACATCCATGTTTCATCTGAAGGCGGTCAGGCCTCACGTGGCCAGGATTGCTGGGAAGAAATGTGGCGTTGCATCTGAACTCCACGTTTGGGGATACTTGGAGTTATCAGTCTCAGCTGGCTCTGACTCAGAGCGGATTAACTTTTATGAAATGATTGTCTCCAAACACTTACTAAATGCAAAAACCTGCTGTGGCTCCAAGGAGCAGGGTGAACCGCGGAGACACGCTCTCACCAGGAAGGCTCTGATCCTGGAGCTCACCAGCTGGGAGGAGGAAGCCCAGATTCAGATGCTGAAAACCTGGGCTTTGGTCTTGGCCTGCCACTCATCAGCTGTGGGACCCGGGGAAAGGCTTCCAGCTTCACAAAATACACCGCGGGGCCTTTGTGGGGCTCTGGGGCTCTTTGTGGAAGGGTGGGCGGTGTCTGTGTCATTTGGATCCCCCAAGAGCTGATACCATTGCAGCTCTTTTCAAACCCTTTTGTGACTCTGGGCTGGTTACTTGTTTTTTGAACGTCAGCCTCCATATCTGTAGTACAGAGATAATGAGATTCTGTTTGTCAGAACCTGGCAAGAAGCAGACACCGAGACAGGATTCAGTGGGCAAAGATATTAGTAGGGGCAGTGTTTGGGCTAGGAAAATGGTCAGACAGCAGTGCAGGTCTGCCCTTGAGAGAAGGAGAGAGGGAGGGAAGGTTGTGAGGGAAGATCCTAGGTTTCCAAGGAAGATAATATCAGGGCGCCCTGGAGTCAAAGTTAGCTATTGATGGACCTAGAGATTGCCGTATAAAGTGAAGCATGTCAGAAAGAGGAAAACAAATACTACATATTAATGCATATGTGTGCGTGCATGGCCGCTCAGTCATATCTGACTGTGTGACCCTTTGGACTGTAGCTCACCAGGCTTCTCTGTCCATGGGATTTCTCAGGCGAGAATACTGGAGTGGATTACCACGCCCTCCTCTAGGGGATCTTCCTGACCCAGGGTTCGAACCTGTGTCTCCTGTGTCTTCTGCACTGCCGGCAGATTCTTCACCCACTGAGTCATTGGAGAAGCCCCCATTAATTATGCATTAATATATGCATTAATTAATGCATATATATGGAGTCTAAAAAAATAGTATAGACTATTTGCAAAGGAGAAACAGAGACACAGATGTAGAGAACAAATGTACAGATAATAAGGGGGAAAGGGGGGAGAGAAGAATGGAGATCGGTATTGACACATATATGCTATTGATACTATATATAAAATCGATAACTAATGAGAACCTGCTGTGTAGCACAGGGAACTCTGCCCAGTGATCCGTGGAGACCTCAATGGGAAGGACATCCAAAAAAGAAGGGATCTGTGTATACATATAGCTTTTCTGACAGTAGAAACTAACACAGAACAACTATATTCCAATAAAAATTTTAAAATGGCAACAAAACAAAGTTGCTTATCAGAGCATCCATGTCTCTCAGGAGCAGACTTGCCTCTATACCCCTCCTGGGTCCAGCCATTGCCTCTGGGAAGCTCAGCTCAGAGCTACTGCTGATGCAATGATGAATTTCAGAGCCCAACAGCTGGGATCCTTAGTCAGTTATGCTCCCTGTAGTTGGAGGTCTGCAGAGGACGTTCATTCTTACATTCATTCTTAGAAATACCTACCCTGCAGGTGGCTGTGAGGATAAGAGATCAAAGAGAACAGGGCATCTTATTTTAAGGATGATGTCTCTGTGTACATGGGTCCATGTGTGTATGGCAATTCTTGGCTGTAGAATATGGAAGGAAGAACACCTGGCTTGGAATCCGGAGACCTACGGGGAGGCATGGACCCTGCTTAGAGGCTTTCAGATTCCTCCTTTAATTTAATCCTCCCCCCAAACCTGGAGAAGCTGGGCACCTGAGGTTGCACAATTAAAACATAGCATGCCTCAGATTTTAACCCCAGTTCAAGCTTTGTGAGTTTAACATCTTATGATGCAGTGACTTTCACAAGGTTAAGGTAGGGTTCATTCATTATCCTTGAAGGCAGCTGGGTCTGTCTATTTTGTCAGTGGTGTGTAACCAATACCTAGAATTGTGCTTGGTACACAGAAGGCTCTGAAGTAAATACAATGAATCCATTGATTGCAGACTGTTAGTTTGGTGTCCAATCTAGCTCACCCAGATTCCATTTGGGCATCCTCTTCCCCATCAGACCTGCCTAACTGTGGTACTTCTATGGGGAAACTGGGATGCTGGGCTAGGAAGACATTGTCCCTCTTCGCTGGATGCAGAGTCATAGTGGAGAGAGTCCTGTGCTTTCTGCTTGAAGAAGAGGGGTGCAATGCAAGTTTTAACAGCTCAACCCAAGAGAGTGGGCTTCCTTCCTTTGGAATTTCCGGGCTGAAATTGCATCAGGAGGAATTTACTGGTTCAGCTTTCAGATCAGGCCTGCATTCTGTGGAGTGGGGTCCAATCCATCTAAAGCACAACCGCCCCCTCCAACCTCAGCCCTGCTGCTGCCCCTGTGAGTGTTAATATGTCCTGGAAGAGGAGGATTGCCCATCTGGACCCCAAACAGCTGCCTCTTTTGTTTCCCATTTCTGATGTGTGGCCCTCTCAGATTTGAGCTTTCTCACCCTCAGCATGCTCTCGTTAGGCTGAGCCTCTGTTTTTTCCTTGGCCAGGAGCCTTGTTGTTCTGGCATCTACCATTTTGGACAGGAAAAGTGTGGATTTGAGTGGCTAGCAGCTGGTCTACTGCAGAAGGGCAGTGATAGGAGAGGATCATCCCAGGCCATCAGTGTGGACCTTTTAATTCTCCTGAGAATCCACCAGACAGTGGCGGTCATTAGAGACATATATTAAGTCTTTCCTTAATACTTGACTTAATACTCAAAGCTATTTCCCTCTCATTAGAGGTGACATTTGTGTCAGACATCTGATCTTTTAAGGCAGTATCAAGCAGGAACAAGCCTTCCTGTCTTGCAGGGCGTGGTAGATGCTTGTTGACAAAGTGTGGACTTTAGTTGACAAGATAATGCTACAGAAAGTTGTGGCTTCCTTCCCTCGCCCACTCTCCGGTTCCTTATCCTCAACTCACATTTCTGGCCTGGCTCTTTTATGCCAGATATGTGGAACTCACAGATGAGTAAGAGACACAACCTCTGCCCTTGAGAAACTTGCAACACCCGAGCCAGCCATTTTGGGTGCTGGTTCGATTGATGAAAGTTTGTAGAGAAAGACCATTTTTAAGATTTAGAAGTCACATTATGGAGGACAGTGTAATAAGATTCATCCAGCGAACAGGGAGCCAGAACAGTGTATCAGCAAGCAGAAACATCATAGACAGCTTCTCTCTTTTCCACAAAATCGTCCAAAGCATATTCACACAGATTGTTTTTCTCCAGGTTATATGTCCTGAAGAAAACCAAGGAGAATTCTGTCCTTCTTGCACATGGGCAGGCAGAATTAAAGGCCCTCTTCAAAATCTTAGCTTTGAAATCAAGCCATGATTTCGCTAGAGCCTTTTCCCCAAGAGATAAACATAAGCAGCATTTCTATGTGAATAGGTCATAGGAGAGTTGGGGCATTAGCCATGAGAGTGTATGTGAAGCATTTGGTATATTTCAAGGGTGCTTATCAAACAGCCAGTAAATCGGTAGCTCTCCTTTTAATTATTATTTTCGTCATCATTTTGATTTTCTCACTCCCCAGATCTGGGAGCAGCTGGTACAAGTCTGTCACCCAGGATCCATGGAGGATTCCTGAGGGCCAAGTAACACTGGAATTTGTCCCAGTCTGTGGACAAATGCCAACCCACAAGGGCAGATGACTCGGCAGGTCAGAATCTGACTCAGGCCTGGGAGAAGAAGCCCCATAGCTTTTCTATCTCTTGTTTTTTGAAATGAAGCCTTTGGCATCATCCGATTGCTGAATAGATTTGTCACCCTCATAGCTCTCAGAAATGTCATCAGATGTGGTAGATGGGGGCTTCCCCCAGTGGCTCAGCAGTAAATCCATCTGCAATGCAAGAGACGTGAGTTCAATCCCTGAGTCTGGAAGATCCCCTGGAGGAGGGCATGGCAGCCCACTCCAGTGTTCTTACCTGGAGAATCCCATGAACAGAGGAGCCTGGCGGGCTATAGTCCATGGGGTTGCTAAGAGTCAGCCCTGACTGAAGCTACTTAGCACATGCACAGTGCCTTTTAGGACTTAATTTGGGTTGGTAGATGGAGGAAGGGAAATGTATGTTCTCCGTGGAAACTGTGCTGTCCATTTGGGGCAAAGGTGGCCTGTGTTACAAAGTGTGCTGCGTTTTTGAAGCTGCGTGTTCAGAAATAGAATGTGGCTGAGTGACAGACTGAAACAGATGGGCCAGGGCTGCGCTGGCTTTTAGAAGGGCCCTCCTTCTTGAGCAGAATTAATAGAGCTCAGGTCCTGGGAGGCTGAGAGTGCTCTTGGCATGCAGCTGTCCTACGCAACTTGGGCTCTGCTCATCTGTGAAACATGCCGGATCTGAGAAATGAATCTTGAATCCTGGGTAGTGTTCATGTCAGAGTCATCTTTTATTAATTAAATGAGACAGTACATGTGAGGTGCTCAGAGTGCCTGGCACACAGCTCACGTTCAGTAAATGCAAACACATCAGCACCAGCATCTTCTGGCTGAAGGCTCTTTGCTTAAATCAGTGTTACTGGTGTCAGAGATGGTATTTCAATGCAACGGAACTCCCTACACTGTTTAGGACTTGAACGAAGTGTCCCTTTCCCCATGAGGATTTTTGTATAATCCCCATCCCTTAGAACCTGGACTCCCAGGATGGCAAATGGATTTAATCTGATACCATGGAATCTGGCTAGACTTCTCTTCAAGAAGAATTCTGGGGCTGATTTCAGGTTCAGAGGAAAAGGATATAGTGATTGATTAGTGATGTCTGTCATGAATATGGGAGAGGGGTGGGAGGACATATGTGCCATGCATTTACCATCTCTAATTAAACAAAGGAGACTCAATGCCTGACTTCCTCCATCAAGATGAGGATGAGGCTCATTTCTGAAGATGTTGCCATTCTGGCCAGCAGCTGAGACCTGGACAGCTGTTTATCTTTCCAGTCATGTTTCTGGTTTCTGGCTGTTTGTCTTTTAACAAGAGGTCAGTGATCGAGGGCTCCTCCACATCTGCAGGGAGTTTCCTGCAGAATTAGGATGTGTAAAATAAACCTACAAAATCAAAGACCCAAGCCGATGTTGGAGATTGTTTCCCACTTGAGGTCATCCTTCTTCTACAAGGGCATGGGGGTGGGTTGTAAAGGAATGATGTCAAAGGCCAATCTTGAGGAGCTGGACCACAACAAAGCTCAATCAGCTTTAAAAAATTCTCAAATTGGGGAGTAGTCACCTCAGTGGATGGCCTTTCACCTTTAATTCATTAGGGAGGGGCAGTATAGTGACTGCTACCCTACCCCCATGTGTGGGACACTCTCTCTCCCACAAATGCTTACACTTCTAGAGTCTATTTAGCAATTAAGTGATTTAGGGCAATATTTTTTCAACTTTTAATATGAAAATAAATTTTACAGCCTTGGTCTGAGTTGTAACGCATGGAAAGAAAAGGCATCTAATAAATAGATGAATACCCTTTATTACAAGTTTGTAATATTTCACTGAATCTGAAATTCATTTAAATGTAAAATAAATTCAAATTCAAGTTACTGAAAAGTTAAAATGTCCATTAGCAATATTTCAAGCAAGGAATTCTAAATTTTATCATTTTAACATTTAAGGGAAAAAGCAAGCAGTCACTTGGGTGTAACTGCTTTTCTTAAAGGTAATGAGGAATATGTGGAGCAGTTGGTGTTACTACTGGCCATTCATTCAATTCCACATTGAACCATGTCTCCATTTGTTTTAAAGTACCATGTGTGCAAGGAAACAATAGATCTCACAGAATTAGACTTTATAAAAAGGTGTAGAAATAGTAAATTTCTATAAGGCATGCTTTCAAAGCTCTAATCTAGCAACTCATCATTTCTCTTCCTCAAAAGATTTTTTTTTTAATTCATAACTTGTTTTCTCATATTTAGCTAGTCATTCATATTTGGTATAATTTCTGAAGCAAAAAACTGATTTAACTGCAATCTAATATTTATTTAGGTCTAATATTTATGGAGAAGTGGGCAAAATTCTAAGAATGATGCACAAACCTGCTAAAATGAGTGAGGCTTTCACATCTTCATCAGGGAAAAATGCTATTTATTAAGATCACCTGGAGGTGACTTTGGTCATATTTGGTCATATGCCTTAGGAAAACAAAGGGCATTATTTGCTTGGGTGCCAAATCAATGGACATGAATTTGATCAATCTCTGGGAGATAGTGGGGGACAGAGGAGCCTGGCGTGCTTCAGTCCATGGGGTCACAAAGAGTCAGACACAACTTAGTGATTGAACAACAGTTGCTTGAGGGCTTTTTGTTACCTGCCCAGCCCTTCCAGATCTTAGGACAAACCAGAGTGTGTGCATACGTGTCTGTCTGGTAGGGGAGGGGGACGAGTGGAGAAAGAAGAAGGGCTGGAATGACCATCTGGTCCTGGGCTAGGCTGAGGACATCTGTGGGTATGGATGTGGCTGGACTGGATGCAGCCCTGAGTTGCTCTCTAGTTCCACCCATAAAAATGGAAGCCAAGCTGAGTGGCTATTTCCCAACCCAAGAGAGAACGTAGTAGGAAGGTGGTAGTCCTTGTAGCTGCCAGGCCAGATGTAGAACAGATGGTGGGCCCAGCCTGGAGGTTCAGAGAACCGGCAGCCATGGTTAGGGTCCAGGTGGAGGGGTAAGCTAGGCCCCATGGCCGCTGGTGGCAGTAGGACTGAGGGGCACACTGGAACCGAGCTAGCTGGGGGAAACCTGGCCTCAGAGGGCCTGGCCCTGCTTATTCAGTGTCTGTTGCCCCAGGAGAAAAACCACAAATAACCTGCCCTATGAGCTAAACCCTACAAGAATCAACTGGTTAACTTGCAAAAAGTCATCCGCAATCGGAACTGGATAAACTGGTCTAGACTGATAAATAGCAAAAGGGTTTCCCAGCCAGGAATGGGGTAAGAGAGCCCTCAAATGCTCTGCCCTGGCAGGCCATCCATGCAGCAGGTCTCTATTCAGCCCTGGGGGTGGGGGGATCTCAAAAAGCTGGGCCTGGGGCTACAAAGGCCTCTGCCAGACTGGAAGATAAGGCTCTGCATGTTGGGTGTCCCTCATGGGCCTGATGGAAGGCTGGGATGCCTGGAGACATGCCCCAAAGGCTGGAGGGGTTAGTAAGATGACTTCTGGATGCAGTGATGTGGGGAGAACGCTCATTTGAAAGTCAGACTGAGTTCTAATCCAGACTCTCATTCACTGACTATGGTCCAGTTTCTGAACCTTTCTTACCCTCAGCTCCCTCCCTATATAAATAAATCAGGGCACTGATGACCTCCATGAAGGATTGTGAGGGTTAACAGAACTGTGTTAAACAGTTTATCACCCAGTGGTACCTAGCAAAGGCTGGTGTCCACGTCTCCCCTCCCTGTGCGGATGGTAAATCCCTCCGTCTTCTCCTCCCAAGGCCATCAGCTTATTTCCCCAAGAACTGGGTTCATGGGGGAAAGAGAGGGAGGGACAAATGGAAAGAGTAACGTTGAAACATACTTATCACCATATGTAAAATGGGTAGCCAGTGGGAATTTGCTCTATGTGAAACAGGGACTGCCCAAGTGGCACGGTTGGTAAAGAATCTGCCTACCCATGTGGGAGATGCAAGAGACATGTGTTTCATCCCTGGGTTGAAAAGATCCTCTGGAGTAGGAAGTGGCAGCCCATTCCAGTATTTATGCCTGGAAAATTCCATGCACAGAGGAGCCTGGTGGGCTGCAGTCCATGGGGTCACAGAGAGTTGGACGTGATTGAGCACTCACAATCACGTTGTGGGAAGCTCAAACCCGGTGCTCTGTGACAAGAGGGGTGGGGTGGGTGGGAGGTGGGAAGGAGGTTCAAGAGGAAGGGGGCATATGTATCCCCATGGCTGATTCATATTGACGTATGGCAGAAACTAACAATCTTGTAAAGCAATTATCCTCCAATTAAAAATAAATTTATTTTTTAAAAAAGAACTGAGTTCAAAGTATGGTTTTTAACATTGAAGAATCTGAAGTTTGAGCTTTAATTGCTAGCTCCCTTCCTTAGCTAAGTGACCTTGAGCCAGTCCCGCAATCTTGGCATGCTCTGAAATGTCAGGATTCCTTGATGGTGGCTCGGGTCCCCCTGCCCTGACCTCTCTGAGCTCTCCTTGGTAGCACAGAGACTCCAGAAGCAGAGTCTGCTCCCACATTGCATGATCAGTGTCCTTTGGACCTGTGTCTCAGCCAGCCTCACGCATCAGGGAGCATCGCTCTCTCAGTCCTTACTCACACGTGGAACCTAGAATCAGGCCGTGAGGTAATGCTGAGAGTATGCGGACTGTATAAATTAATGCTGATCTGCTCCACAGTGAGGTTCTTTCAGCTCTGATTTCTCCTTTTATGGCATCTTTAGAGAAAGGAAGGGAGATTAGGAGGCACGTGCCTTCGGCTCGAAAGAGCTGGAGTTCAGCTTTTTGTTTTTGAGCAAGTTCTGTTGTTTGGGTTTGTTGAATCGGTGACAGAAAACTGAGATTATTAGAAGGAAAAGGCTCTCATAAACCTCATAACAAGCCTCTTGCAGGAACAGACTCTTAGTGGGAGGTAAGAGAAAAGGGAATTAAGACCAAATAGAAAAGTCCCTCTAACTTGAACCACCAGAGTAGGCCTAGCGAAGATGACAGGCTCCAATTTGGGGTGGCCAGAGCTGAGATCAAGGTCAGGGTTCTGGAGCTAACTGTCTGTCCTAGGGCTCACCTTTGTTCCTACAGGAAGGGAGCTACAGGTGCGCCTGTGTGGCTGGTGTTTATAGGATAAGCTCCTTGCAAGGCAGTCACCCTGTGTCGCTGAAGCAGCTGGTCTTCTCTGTGCCTTGCTTTCTCCCTGGCCATCTTGTCCTGACCTCGTCCCAGATCTATTTTTTCAGCCTTGTTTTCAGCGCTTGAGATAGCACTGCCTCTGTGCGTTGTGCTCTGCTCTTCATAGCATTTTACCCTTCTTAGTATGTTTTGTCTCCTTAAACTTTTTCAGTATTCTATGCAGGTTCTTGCTTTTGTTCTTCCTTTTTTGCGGGGGAGGGGGTGGTCTCTGCTGCCTACCCAAACTCTTCCTTCTGCCTGGGCCTCCTTTAGATTTCTTTATTTTTTAACCTGGAAAAACTTCCATTCATCCTTCAAAACCCAGGTTGAGTTTCATCACTCTTAGGAAATCTTCCTTGACCTTCTCAGCTATTTTATTATTTTACCCCTGGGTTACATCTGTGCTTAGCACACATGTCCTATTAAACTGATCCCAGTGCATTATTATATATTTAAGTGCCTTGTCCCTACCTAAACATGTAACCTCATTGAAAACAAGTGCACTATGCTAAGTCACTTCAGTCATGTCCAACTCTTTGCGACCCCTGGTCTGTAGCATCTGTCCATGGGATTATCCAGGCAAGAATACTGGACTGGGTTGCCATTTCATCTTCCAGGGGATCTTCCCAATCCAGGGATTCAATCCCATCTGTTTACATCTACTGCATTCGCAGGAGGGTTCTTTACCACTAGTGCCACGAAAGTAACAGCCATATATTATTTATCATCACGTAGGCATAAGGTACAGTTTCAGAGATGGATTGCTTAGATGAAAACCCCAGCACTAGTGTTTGCAAGCTTGTAACTTGAGGCAAGTTCTTAACTTCTCTGTGCCTCAACTTCCTAATTTATAAAATGTGAATAATTAAAGAGCCCACGTCCCAGGATGTTGTTAAATGGCAAAGATGTATAAAGCACGTACTCAGTAGTTGGGGGCTGATCTGCTTTGTACTGTGAATCTTGCCCAGGGTGTGTTTGCAGAGGAAGGGCACCGTGACCTGCCTGCTAAGGTTCATGGTAGGTTTGGCCCTTTGCTGGGATGGACCCTGTATCCCCACTTCATAGATGAGGAACCTAACGCTCTGAGAGGTTGAGGAACATGTGGAAGGTCACTTGAAGTCCCAGATATAGTACAAGTCCTGAAACTGTGAGGACCAGAGAATCTAAAGTGTTGCCATCCTGAAGGTGAAAGGTTCTGGCCTCTCAAAGCAAATCCTCAAGGGAGCGAGCGAGCGGAACCAGGACGTGTGGCACTTTCCATGTGACGCAGCAAGCTTGCTGTGCCACCTGCCCTCGGGAAGCCCTTGGCTGTGGCAGCCTCCCACCGTCCCACCATGCGGGCTTTCCTTTGTAGGAGAGGCAGCTCGTGTTTGCGCCCGAGTGAGCCTCCAGAGACTCTTCCATAAGCTTTCCAAGGAGATTCACTCATGAAAATGGGACAGGAGGGCCTACACTGGGCCCGAGGTGTCTAAGGTGGGTATCCAGATCATAGCCTCACCATTTCTTTTGAGTGGGTCTCATTCTCTCCTGCTTCTTTTCTTTTCTCTCTTCTTTCTTTCTCTTCTTTTATTCTATCCTCTCTTCTTTTCCCTCCTCTTCCCTCCTTTCTTCCTATTTACTTCAACTTATGGAAATTTTATTCTATTTCCTTTACAATAATGACCTAATACCTTAATTTTTTCTAAAATTAGCACGTGTTCAATGTGAAGAATTCAAACAATCCAGATGAAAGCTAGAAAGAAAGTTAAAAAAAATCACTCCAGATTCCACCACTGAGAATTAATTTGTGTTAACAGTAGGTGAACATTTTTCCAGGCATCTCTAATGCATCTCTCACACACACACACACACACACACACACACACACACAGAGAAAGATGGATGAGTGGGTTGGTTGATGGAAGTCTTGATAGAGAAACCAGTAGATCAATTGACTGAAATGCTTTTTATAAAAACGGAGCAGTAGATGTTATAGCAACATATAGTAAATTCCATTTTCTTCCTGGAGTTTAAAAATAACACAGCTGATAAGGTTTTACAGCATGGGGAGTTGAAATGGAGAAGCCATTTGTGTTAGAGACTGTTGTAGGAAGTGTGAACTATCTGTGGTATAAGTGGTCCATCTAGTAAAGAATAGGGGTGTACCTGGTCTCAGGTTTGTGGTCCTTCGATTGCAGGCACTCTTTCAACCCCTGGAGACACAAGAGGTGCATCTTAGCATCTGTATCTCTCCCTTCTCCAACCTCCCATTGAATTGCCCTCCATACAATGAAACATATTCCAGTTTCTAGACTCCCTCACCTGGCTTCCTGTGTCCCCTTCTGCCCCTGCCCCAAGGTGCTGGCAGGGACAGACCCTGAAGGGCTGCAGAGCCGCCCCTGGGTGCCCTATGGTGGCAGCCCTTCTGGCTGACTCCAACGTACCCATCCCTACTTTCAGGACATAAGTGCTGTGCCTGGCACCTATGCTGGAGGGAGCCCAGCCTCAGTTGTAAGCAGCACCGAAGAGGCCTTCCCCACCCCACATCACAGATAAGGGCCCAGGACACCAACTAGATGCCCCTTTCCTCGTGGTGAATTCAGCTCCTGGGATCTTTGATGTCAGACCCACCTAGACCCTCAGAGAAAGTCAAGTGCTGAGTCTCAGAAGGTGTTTGCCATCCCTGTTTGTTTGGGGCTTTCTGCTATCTTCCTTTCTCTGCCCAGTTCTGCCCACAAAAGGGTCTTCAGAGAAACAGCCTTTGCCACACCCCCAAAAAGTTCCATTTCATCCATATGCCAGAGCCTTTGTGATTCTGGTCTTATGTCATCAGAACTGGGAGGGAAGATGATCTCTTTTCTTGACAGAGCCTACCCTTCAATGACCTGCCTTGCCCACTCTACAAGTTTCCTAGGGGTACTGTAACAAAGGATCATAGACCTGATAGCTTGAAGCAAGAGGAATTTATTCTTTTGTGAATTCAGAGGGCAGAGTCTGAAACCAAGGTGTGGATAGAGTGGACTTCTTCTGGGGGCTCCATGCCTCTCTCCTGACTCCTGGTGACTGCTGGTAATCCGTGGCTCTCCTACCCTCCACCCCTCTACTTCTGCATCTGTCTTCATACGGGGCCTTTCTGTGTGTGTCTGTGACTTTGATCTACCTCCATCTCTCTCATAAGATCACCTGCCTTTGGATTTGTCATTATTGTTCAATTGCTAAGTTATATCCGACTCTTCTGTGACCTCATGGACTGTAACCCTCCAGGCTCCTCTGTCCATGGGATTTCCCAGGCAAGAATACTGGAGTGGGTTGCCATTTCCTTCTCCAGATTTAGGGTTATCCTAAGTCCAAGATGGTCTCATTTCAGGATCCTTCATCTGCAATGACCGTTTTTACAAATAAAATCACATTCAAAGTTCCAGGGTTCAGGTTTGGGTCTATTTGGGAGGGGGTCACTTTCTACTTCTGAGCCCTCTACTCCCTCCTGATTATCAAGAAGCATTGACTGGGACTTCCCTGGTGGTCCAGAGGTTAAGAAAGCGCTTGCTGATGCAGGGGACACGTGTTTGATCCCTGGTCTGAGAGGATTCCACGTGCCACAGGGCAGCTAAGCCCAAGCTCCACGACTGAGCCCGAGCTCCACAACAAGAGAAGCCACCGCAATGAGGAACCTGCACACCACACGAGTAGCCCATGCTTGCTGCAGCTAGAGAAAGCCAACGTACAGCAACAAAGACCCAGTGCCACCACAAATAGATAGATAGATAAAAACGTCATAAAAAAGAAAAGTGTTGATTGCCTCTCCAAACATGTATGAGCTGCCTCTCCAGACACAGTATCTGGGAGTCTGCTCAAAAAAACCTCACATCCTTTACCCTTCGTGCCCTCCTTGACACCTAGCACTGTGCTATAGGCTTATTTTTAGTTTCTTGCTGGACATGATCATTTAGGGAAAATAGTAAATGGTGCAAAAGTTTCTCTGGGCTTAGGGTAGGGACATTATTTTCACACTCAAGGGGGGAGAAAAAGCCATGGAAATACTGAGTTTTACTGCAAGCATTCAAAATGATTTCTCATGCTTGCCTCTGTGGATTCTGTGTTCATATGTACAAGATCAACCAAACAAATTGACCTTGCTCACCAGAATCTTCAGGGCCATGGGAAGGATTTGAAAATAGTGTAGTATCAACGTCTGTTTCTCAGGTCTAACCAGTGAGAGCCACCCAGGTGGGAGATGCCCTTTAGGTGTGATGGCAAGAGACTGAGCCAAGAATTCTGAGTATGCACGTAGTCCTGAGGGGAAGGGGGGGAAAGGGGGTGTGCACTTCACGAGGTAAAATATTCTAGGGGGAGAGCATGAGGCTTAAAATCCAAGGGAAAACTGCTGCCAGGTTTCATCTTTATCCTTGACCTTCCTTAGTCTAGACTGGGTCTGTGACATTGGCTCTAAATATAGATGTGATTTCTCATTTCTGTAAGGTACATTTTTCTTCTGTTTCACCGTGGTGTGTGTGTGTGTGTGTGTGTGTGTGTGTGTGTGTGTGTGTGTGTGTGTGTAGGTAGGGTGAACGAGGGACTGACTTTGAGTAGGGAGAAGTTGCACCCTAGTAGTCTGTCAGTCAGAAGGGTATTTTACATGTCAGCGCCTTCAGGAGGTGGAGGATGGGAAGCTGAAATACAGAAGGCAACACAGGGCCAAAGGTGACTGAGTAGCCTATAGTGGGACAGAGTTCTGAATTCTTTGGTGGAGCCCTTTCTTCAAACAGGAGAGCTGCTGCTGCTGCTGCTGTGAAGTTGCTGGCAGATTTTTTTTTTTTTTTTTTTAACTTAATCTGGATTTGTTAATCTGATAAATCACACATAAGAAATCTGGAGGGAGGCAGGTTGTGGGCTTGCTAATTTAGAAACTCCATAGCATCAGTCCCTGGGATGGTTTCTCTGAGTTTCTAGTGACTTTTCCTTATTCCCAGGATGATTGCCACAGCTCCCAGCATCAGCTCCAGTACATAGATGTCTGGGTCACATGGAAGGGAAGAGATTTCCTGCACACTGTTCTCTCTTTTTGCTAGAGAAGAACATCTTTCTGAGATGTCTCCAAAGTGAAAGTGAAAGTCGCTCAGCCATGTCTGACTCTTTTGGACCCCATGGACTATACAGTCTGTGGGATTCTCCAGGCCAAAATACTGGAGTGGGTAGGGTAGCCTTTCCCTCTGCAGAGGATCTTCCCAACCCAGGGATCAAACCCAGGTCTCCCGCATTGCAGGGGGGTTCTTTACCAGCTGAGCCACCAGGGAAGCCGGAGATGTCTCTAAGGAATTTCCATTACAATCCTCTGACCCTGATGACTCAACAGGTAAAAATCTGCCTGCAATGCAGGAAACAAAGGAGATGCAGGTTTGATCCCTGAATCAGGAAGATCCCTTGGAAGAGGAAATGGCAACCCACTCCAGTATTCTTGCCTGGAAAATCCCATGGACAGAGGAGCCTGGCAGGCTACAGTCCATGGGGTTGCAAAGAGTCAGACGTGACTGAGCATGAGCATAATGGTGTTCTCTCTCTTTGCTAAAGAAGAACATCTTTCTGAGATGTCTCCAAGGAATTTGCATTACAGGCCTTTGGCCCAAAATAGATAAACATGGTTTATTTTTATTTTTGACATCGAAATAGTCTCAAACTTACAGAAAAGTTGCAAGTCCTGTACCCGGAATTAGTTTTTCCCTGAACTATTTGAGTACATTGCCAATGGGGTGCAGTATCACCCCTGCATGCTGTATTGCCTATAAACAGAGACATTCTCATACATAATCACAAGTCCATCAAAATCAGCAAATTAATATTGGTATGTTACTACTGTCCAACATCGTTCACATTTCATCAATTGTCCCAAGAATGTTCTCATAGTGAAAGAATCTAAGTTCAGAATCATATGTTATATTTAGTTGTTGTATCTCTTTGGTCTCCTTCAATCTGGAGTAATTTCTCAGTCTTCCCTGGACTTATATGACCTTGACATAGTTGAAGAGTGCAGGCCATTTATTATGTAGGATGGCCCTCAGTTTGGGTTTGTCTGAAGTTTCCTCAAGACTAGATTCAGGCGGTGTGTTTCCAGCAGGAAAATCACAGAAGAGGTGGTGTGTTCTTATTGTATCCTAGCAGATGGTACATCGTGTTTATCCATTCCTTTATTTGATCATTTTTTTGTATCAGTATGGACACATGGATTTCTCTTATACTCAATGGGTTATGATTTGTTACAGTCATTCCTTATTTTGAGGCTCATATTGTCCTAATTTGCCCATGGGAGCCCTGTCTATCTGTGTCTTTTTTGACATGCCCTCATTAGTCATATCATTAAAGCTATGGTTTTTTCAGTTGACGTGTATGGATGTGAGAGTTAGACCATAAAGAAGGCTGAGTGTCAACATTATTCATGCCCCAAGTCCTATCTCACTTTCTGGCACAATAGGATGCTCCAAGCTTATATTGTATTTTTCCAATCCAAGCCCTGGAATCAGCCATTTTCTCAAGGAAACCTGGTTGGCTTAAGTGGGACATGAAATTTAGAAGCCAAGATTTGGAAAACGGGTGTGCTTCTTGCTACCGGGGCATTGCTGTTCCCAGGCCGTCAAGGTGGACAAAGTTAGGCAATACGTATGTATATATGTATATATATATATATATATATATACACACACATACATACATATTTAAATCTATACTAATTTCTGTATCCATCTACATATACATTGAATATTGTGAGTTCACATTCATATCTTAAGTTTCAGTTTAACATTATAAGGTTCATTTTAGTTTTCTCTCTTTCCATGTTTGTAACTGTCTTCTCTGATGAGGAGAAATCCAGCTCCCGTTGTTGTTTATTTACTTAACTTTGGGCTGCTCTGGGTCTTCATTGTGGCATGCAGGTTCTTCATTGCAGTGCACGGACTTCTCTGGTTGCGGTGTGCTGTCTTAGTTGCCACACAGCATGTGCGATCTTAGTTCCCCAATCAGGGATCAAACCCCCATTCCCTGCATCAGAAGGCAGATTCTTAACCACTGGACCACCAGGGAAGTCCCCCAGTATCCTTAACATATTTATTTGCTCAAACACCTTGCATGTAATTAATTCACCTTTGCCATCACTACCCCTGCTCAAAGTAGACATCCACTCAGTGTCAGATCACCCTTGCACATGATTGCCATCTTTCTCCCACGCGAACTCTGCCACCTTGCTCCTGTCCACCACCAGATGAACATCTTCCCTTGCTCACCCCCTACCACACCTTTTTTTAAGGCAAAGATTGACTTTATCAGGATTTCTATTTTCTCTATGTCTAAATCTACTCAGTCAAACCTTTATCTTTCTTTGACTGGTACCTTTAGCACCTCTTCAATGCCTCTTCCCTAAATGGGGATTCTGCTGGCCCTCCTTGTGCCCAAAGTGGGCACAGGGGTTGATTTCCTATCCATGGTGTTTATATATACCTGTGCTGTCCAGTATGGGGGCCAACAGTCACGTGTAGCTTTTAAGTTTAAAGTAATTAAAATTAGATAAAATGTGAAATTTATTTTTTTAGTTTTGCTTGCTATTTTTTAAGTACTCAGTAGTCATATGTGGCTAGCAATTACCATATTGGACAGTGTAGATACAGAACATTCCCATTGTCACAGAAAGATCTATTGGACAACTCTGTTATGTACTGCATAAACCCACTCTCTTTTCCTCCTAATTTGACATTGATCCTTCCCTGACTGCTTTTCATCCTGACTTTAGTTTAATTTTTCATTTTCAAATGATTAGCTGGGCCATCCAAACACTTGGCAGTCCTTTACACTAACTAGCCTATCTCCATACCCACAACCACTTCACTCATCTTACCCCTGAGTACTCATTCACAGTACCCATCAGCCCATCCCCGTTGCCCCAGACCATCCATAATATGCAGTCTGCAAATGGAACAGAATATTTGAAACTGAGACGGTCTTGGAAACTCTTGGGCTTATGGTTTCAGTAGTTATAAAGTGAGTAGAATCAAATTCTTGCTTGATGAGCTTTTGAAGAGCTTTCTTTTTAGGTGATTCCTGGGAACCTTGACTCCAGGTTGTCCTTTCAGTTTCCCAGGATCTCACCCTTGGCACGGGGCCTCCTCCTCCAGGTCAGCGCTTCTCAAAAAATATGTAGCACAACCACATGGAAATGTTATAAAAATGCAGACGCTTTGATTTAGGAGGTCTGGAACCCGCCCAAGAGTCTGCCTTTTAATGAGCCCCAGTGGGTGCTGATGTTACTGGTCTGAGGACCACATCAGCAGGTCCTGGATGTCCGAGATGCTGCATCCCAGAAGTGTTAACTCTATCCTCTATTTTTTCTCTGTCTTCTCTTGGAACACCTGTTCATCAACTTGATATCTAGGTGAATGTTGTCTTTCAACAGCGATACCTCTAGAGTCTATACTCCGATGATCCCCCCATTCCAGAAGACAGCTCAGAGCTTTGCTTGTATTCAGAGCCAAATAGGGCTAGAGAAGATGTAGTATCTCTGTCTTACAATCACACCAATTTATGATGGCAGTTTTAGCCTTTAATTTAAGTTTACCCTTTCCCATTCAACCTTTTGCTTCAGATTTGGTTCCAAATGATGAACACCTATTTCCATTAAGCTGTTCAAAGGAATGTGCTGCATGTTCTATAACTCCATGGAAATAAGGAGTCATATAAACATTTTGAGTGACAGTATCATCTTTGGAATAAATGCCAAATCTCCAGGGTGAGCCCCTTGAAAGATGGGGGCAGTGCTTCTATTTGGGTAGGCGGGGTTTCACCTTTTTATGATGAAATTTAGTTTCCTTTACCGAACACATCTTGTATTGCAGTCTCTGTAGTGCTCTATTCTGGACTTCAGACACACATTTACTTTTTCTGGATGGTCCTCCCTACCTGCATCCTCAGGTCTATTTCATCCTCCAGGATCGTGCAGTGGGGAAACTGGGACAGAAAAGTCAAGCTAATCTGGATTCAAATCCCATGTCAGTTCTTCTTAGAAGTGAGATTATAGACAAATTATTTAACTTCTCTGAACTTTAGTGTTTTGATTTAAAATGAGGCTTCTCTGACATGTAGGGATAGAATTAAACAGTATATACAGAGGACACAATGGATAAAGAAGTGCCCAGCCCAGAGAAACACCGAAAAATGTTTCCATTTCTTAGTTGTTTCTCTCTCGAGTTTTGCCTTTTTTTTTTTAATTGCAGTATAGTTGATTTTTTGAGGGCTTCCCAGGTGGTGCTAGTGGCGAAGAACCCGCCTGCTAGTGCAGGAGATTTAAGAGACACAGGTTCAATTTCTGGATCGGGAAGATCCTCTGGAGGAGGGCAGGGCTAACCCACTGCAGTATTCTTGCCTGGAGAACTCCATGGACAGAAGAGCCTGGTGGGCTACACGACATGGATTGCAGAGAGTCAGACACAACTAAAGCAACTTAGCATGCACACATATAGTTGATTTACAGTGTGGTGCCGTTTTCTCTTTAGTTTTGACCCCTCTCTTGCTCAGGTCTTCCCTTCTTCATCCAATCATGCACATCTCTGCTATCAGGAAAGCAGTGACGTGAACCTGCTCCTTTCTCAATATGCTATTCCATCTCCCTGCCTCCCTCCACTAACTGGCTTATTGAAGACATGGCCTCTGACTACTCTCATCACTTCCCTGTCTGCCTGGCCCTTGTCAGTAACCCCAACCCCACAGCGCATGCCCTCAGCCTGGAAATTCTGTATATTCTCTGACCTGTTCACCTCTCAAGAGGCAGCATCTCCATCTTTTCTTCAGTTGATGGTACTTTCACAGGTAAAAGTGGGCCATACCTAGCATTGGTCAAAGATCACCGTGGTGGGACTTCCCTGGGGTTCCAGTGACTAAGACTCCACACTCCCAAGGCAGGGGGCCAGGGTTTGATCACTGGTCAGGGAACTGGATCCCACTTGCCACAGCTAAAGAGTTCACGTCATGTCAAAGATCCTGCATGCCACAACGTAGAGCCAGTGCAGTCAAATCAATATTTTTTAAAGTATATATGATACATGTATTAAAAAAATAAAATAAAACCACTTTAAAAGATCACAGTGGCAAGAATAAGTGTGGCTGAGAGATTAATCAAAGGGTCAGTTTTTGTTTTGTTTTGCTTTCCCATGTTTTGGAGAAATGGGATGAGGCTGTGTGTGCGTACGTTTGTCTTCGAAATAGGATGGGATACTTACTCTTAGAGGTTTTGGGGGCTTTGTAATTGAGGGGCAGATGGAGTGTAGGCCCAGCTAGGGTAGCCGATAAGCGTCTGGTCTCAGGAGGGAAAGACACGGTATGTTTCTCCAGGAGCAGAGGTTTACAGTCCATTAATTTTAACGTAATGCAAATTGGTTTATGGAAGTGCTGACATACTGTTATTCAAAAAGCATGAGCAGCATGATAATTAAATCTCCATCTATATTTTATTCTAGCACATTTATAGTGTATCCCTGCCCAGCTGGTGTGATAGATTTCAAGTCTTATAATTGTATAAACTGCAAAGTACCAAAAAGAGAAGAAAAAAAGTGAATTTGATACCAAAGCCAAGGTGGGGTGTATTAACTTGAGTTTCATTATTTTAAGCCGAGTTTTGTTTTGTCCCTGAGATTGACTATATTCCCTCACTAAAAATATCCCAAAGTTATGATTCCCAGTATCTAACACGAGGGGATATTGGAGTCTGTTTAGTGTTTCTTTTTGGCACCTTCGCTTTGAAGCGTGTGTTCCTGGTGGGGAGCCGAGCACCCTAGAATTCACAGTCATTCCCCGCTGAGCAGAGGAGTAGAACAGGAGTGAGTTCTCTGCTGGGAATCTGCTTTGGCTCTGCCACTAACTGGTGAAGTGACCGCCTCTCTGGGAACCAAGATGCTCTAACTTCCAGAGTAAACATTTGGGGACTCGATTTTTTTCTTTTTCCTTCTTCTCTTAAAATAAAAATCTCCCAACATTGCTCTTAATACAACTCTAAAGTCGAATTTCTTCAGTTCCAAAACATTCAACTGGAAAGAACGGCCAACAAACTTGAGATGTCTTGGACAATTAGGAAGAAGGCAGGTGGGAGAGCTGGGGAGACAAGCTGAGACCTTGAGGGGAAGGATATATGGGAAAAAGAAATAGTTGGTGATGAGAGTGTGCCATCCCCAGGTTTGCAGAGTCTCCTTTTTATAAGTTGCAGGCCAAGCATGTGGACACGCCTCTCACATCTTCATTGCATGAAGCCTGTTGATAATTCTTCTAAGAAACACCCCTGGGAGGATGGGTGGTTTTGTTACCTTTAAACTGAGCTGATACGGGAGGCCACTTGGGTCCCTGTGTATAAGGAGCATAATCAGACAGGTCTGTCAACAAGGGGCGGTTGGAAGAGCTTTGCTTGAGCGCCAGCTGGGGTACCAATTACCTCTGTTTGGGAAGTGGTTTCCAAGGCCAGCTGTGGTCCTGGGGGATCAGGTGAGTGGGGAGTAGTAGAAGTCCATGTGTACTCTGTAGGAAGGCAGCCCTGCATCACAATGAAAGGTTGCGTGGTAAATCAATCACGGGACATGGGCACTGTGAGAGGCATTAGAGAGCAACTGGCCCAAGCCTGGAGGCCCAGACTCCACTAGTGATGGGCAGGGCCCATGGGGCTTACCTGGTGCTGAGCAGAGCTTTTTGTGCTTCCCACTGTAATACTATATATATATATAGTATATACTACATATATATATATGTCCTTACTGCAAAAAATATACATTCCTTTCTTTAGGAAAGGTATACATAAGTAATACAGACACAATAGGTCTTTGAACTATATTACTTGTGTTGATTGATTTTACTTTCTAAATACTGTTTTGTTTTTTCTTTCAACTTGTGGATTTCATGAGAATTCTAACCTTGTTCCTCCTCCCAGCTGTCTGCTCTTAAATTCCTCCTTGTACAAAAATTAAACAACCCTTTTATAACTTCAGACTAATATGTAAATGCTTCTCACATGTGCTCTAGCTTTCATTATCTGGGTTGAGACAGCAAGCTCTCAGCCACAGCTGTTTCCAGAGTCTCACCAGAGAGTGGAGATGGCATTTGCCTGATCCTTCTCCGGGGCTGGTGATGGTTTTCTCTGCGGCCAGATTGGCCTGCAAATGCCAGGGAAACCAGTTTCTTTTCTGCACCCTGCCTCCCAACTCGGTCCCTGCCTTTGTTTCTATCTCTTTACTCCCTTCCAGGGGCCATATTGATTCAGAAGTCAGTTACCAAATCATGGTTACTTGCCTACGCTGGTCTGCATTTAGGAAACCCACTACTTTCTTCCATTTAGGTTTTCCACCCAGTTTGCCAGCCTTGGTTCTTTTTGAAACTTCTTAGTACACATGTGCAGCTACCCAATAAAAACCCTCTTTGAAGAATCATCATAGCCCTGTACCTCTCACATCTTCCCTTTTTGATGTCCAAAGTGTCCAAAGGAAAGATTACAATGTTCCTTTATTTTTGGCTGGTTGATGATTTGAATTAGTTGATACCTTTTGTCCCTTCTCCCCACCCCCTACCCCCTACCCCGCCTTTTTTTTTTCCTTAAGCATTCTTTTCCAACCAGGAACATGTTGAATGTTCATTTGGAAAAACAGAAACTTCCAAGACCGTCAGTCCTAGTGTTACCATTTCTATTACATTCAGCCCTCAGCCAGGTTAAGGTTTGATGATTGGTCCACAAGGTAAACTTCTGACTAAAGACACATGACCTGAGTTCATCCAAAGCCCTGATGGTTGCCAGCCATTCTTTCTGAGAAGCAGACATGTTTCTTTCCCTTGGTGACGGCTTCATATGGAGATAAATTACAGGATGTTTCACACAGTCATGGCCGCATAACAGAGCAGCAGACGTTACTGTGTCTGCTGGGTCTGTTACGAATGGAGCTGAAAGGTATGGGTCTTTAAAAACCAGGTAAATTGGAACATACTTGAACTTTACTAAAGCTTCTGGATGCCCTGGGACTTAAAAGAATTTGAGAGGATTTGCTAGTGTAGTTGTGTTCATTCCAAAGAGTATTGAGAAGTGTGATGCTGGGAAAGATTGAAGGCAGGAGGAAAAGGGGACAACAGAGGATGAGATGGTTGGATGGCATCACCAACTTGATGGACATGAGTTTGAGTGAGCTCCAGGAGCTGGTGATGGACAGGGAAGCCTGGCATGTCGCAGTCCATGGGACTGCAAAGAGCTGGACACGACTGAGCGACTGAACTGAACTGAATTGAACTGAGTAATACAAATGTTGGAGACATGGGTCCTGTCCTCAAGAGTTATAAGAGTTCTTAGATTCCAGGAGAAAAAAATGAATACGGTATTATATGTTCTGTGATAGAAGTTTTGTTGTCATGATTATTTAATTACTAAGTCGTGTCTGACTCTTTTGTGACCCCATGAACTGTAGCCTGCCAGGCTCCTCTGTCCATGAGATTTCCCAGGCAAGAACACTGGAGTGGATTACCATTTCCGTCTCCAGAAAAATATTTCCAACCCAGGGATTGAACCTACATCTCCTGTATTACAGGTGGATTCTTCACTACTGAGCCAGTGTGGAAGCCCATAATAGAAGTTTAGCAACTATTATTAGCACTTTATGGAGCTTCCCTGGTGGCTCAGATATGAAGGAGTCTGCCTGCAATGCAGAAGACCCAGGTTCCATCCCTGGGTCAGGAAGATCCCCTGGAGAAGGGAATGGCTGCCTATTCCAATACTCTTTCCTAGAGAATTCCATGGACAGAGGAGCCTGGTGGGCTACAGCCCATGTGGTCACAAAGAGTCAGACATGGCTGAGCAACTAACATACACATATAGCACTTTGTGAGCTCCAACCCGAAAGGAAAAGGAATTCCAACCAGAGTTTGGGTGGGGGAGGGGTGGTGGAAAGCTTAAATTTTAAGTTGGATCTTTTTTAAAATTGAGGTATAACTGACATATACCTTTATATTAGTTTCAGGTGTATGGCATAATGATTTGATATTTGTATATATTGCAAGATGATCACCACAGTGGGTCTAGTCAACATCTGTCACCGAATATAGTTACACATTTTTTTCCCTTGTGATGAGAACTTTTAAGTTGAATCTTGATGAAATGTTTCATATGGACACATTAGTGGAAAGGAAAGAGGAGGGAGCTGCATGGCTGAAGGTCCAGAAGCTTGAAAACTCTGGGAAATACTGTCTAGTCCTTCGGGTTGAGTCAGTAGGAGATCAGGAGATGAGGCTATAAAGGCCGCTGTGGCCAGCTTTCTAAGGACCTTGCAGGCAATAGCTCCCATTCATCTAACACCACCTCATGTTCCAGACGTTTTGCTGAACACTCTCTATTTGGTGCTTCTTTGTTATCATAGCATCTCCATCAGATCCTTCTTATAGACACATTCCACATGAAACAGAAGCAAGGTTTCTCTATTTCCATCAGGGGATGTCACACCTAGTAGAGCAGTGAGGGGTGAGGAAAATAAAATCTTCATGGGACACAACATCTTTGGTTGGTTTGGGCCTAGTGCAATTTTTAACAATAAATAACCCAATTTAATAAAGTCTCCAGTTATTCTTTAGAACAATCCATGATATGGCACAGTTTTCAGTTTGCTTTTGAGAGGCAATTCAGAGCAGAGGAGAAAGAACACCTAAATTGTGGTTTTATTTAAAATACTTCAGAGATGTTTTCAGTGTCTTTACAGGATAGGTTCTTAAATTTGAGGTTTCTGACCCAGACGGAGTTATTGATGAGCTTCAAAGGGATCCAGGACACCCTTCAAATCACATACAAGCATTTTCTCTACCAACACATACCTGTGTCAGGTCCTACGGAGAAAGTTCATGCTTTTATACAATTCTGAAAAGGGTCCAATAGTCCCCCAGATAAGAGGAGCCCCTAATGTACACATTATGTACAGAATGTAATGTCCCTGCTCTGCCCTGTGCATGCTCAGTTGTGTCCAACTCTTTATGACCTCATGGACTGTGGCCTGTCAGGCTTCTCTGGCCATGGGATCTCCCAGGCAAGAATACTGGAATGGGTTGCCATTTCCTTCCCAACCCAGGGATCCAACCTGCATCTCTTGGGTTTCCTGCATTGGCAGGCAGGTTCTTTACCATTAGGGCCACCTGGAAAGCCCACCATTTCCTCAAAGCCTGGATGATAAAATATTGGCTTCTTTGCATTAAAGGAATGGACTTTAGAACTAGACAGACCTGAATTCAAATCCTGCCCTGACCCTGTGCTACTAGTGTGACCTCAGCTTTCGTTTCCTCCCTTTTGAATATGGAAAGTTAATATGGGAACAGATAATGAGATTCACACATGTGTAATAAAGAAAGCAGATGAGATTGCCAGGTGATTGAGGGGGAAGGGGCTGAGGATGAAACTCTGGGGAGCATCAGGATTCAAGGGGCTGTTGAGAAAAGGGGGCCAAGGAAGGAAACCAAGGAGAGGCCAGGGAACCAGGACAGAAGTCAAAAAGGACAGGTGAGTATCTGGCAGGGAGGCCTCATAGTGGCCTTAGACTGATCCAGTTAGTCTAACTGATCTAGTTAGACTCACAAGATACTTCTCAAAAGTGTAGTGGGCTCAGGAAGTTTTGATGAACTCGTTAAAGACTCCTCTTTTTTTAATGTAACGTCAAGTTACTGAATGCCTACTGTGTGCTAGTCAAAGCCAATGGTGCCTTGGAACTGGGTTCATGCAGTCTCACTGAGACAGGCTGGGACCTAGGACTCTGCTACAGTGCTGCAATGCTTGCACCTGGGCACACCTCTCTTCCAGCCACAAAATATACAAAGAAACTATTGTTGTTCAGTTGCTAAGTCCTGTTCAACTCTTGGCGACCTCACAGACTGCAGCATTCCAGGCTTCCCTGTCCTTCATCATCTCCCGGAGTTTGCTCAAATTCATGTCCATTGAGTCAAAGAAAATATATGAGACTAAAAGTAACGGTGTATGTGCACAGTTGGGGCAAATTCTGGACAAAAGATGAAAAAGTGACCAAAAAAGCCCAACTGCCACTTTTGAAGAGCCTGAAGCAAAAGCAGTGTACGGAGCATGCCCCCTGCACAATATCACCTGAAGTGTGGGCATACTACCTAAGCCGACCCTCTGCCCTGACCCTAGACACTACCTCTCACCCCACATAAGGAACAAGGTCACTTCTGCCCCAACCAGCAAGCAAGGGAATCTATTGTTTGTTCTCAACGCCCCACTGCTGTAGCAGGGGCCCCAGTAACACCTTGCCTGGATTTCTTGTCTAGCCTCTGAACAGTTTCTGTTGACTGGGGAAGGCTAGAATCCTGGTTGGTATCATCACCCTTAGAAATTTAAGGTTCTGTCATGACATCTGTCCCTGCAGTTGCTAACGAGTATTGGAAGATATAACCAGACCACATATTGGTCTATAGTGTGGCTTTGGGGGCATCCCTGGTGGTATGGTTGGTAAAAAATCTGCCCCTGGTTCCACTCCTGGGTCGGGAAGTTCCCTTGGAGAAGGGATAGGCTATCACTCCAGTATTCTTGGGCTTTCCTGGTGGCTCAACTGGTAAAGAATCTGCCTGCAATGCAGAAGGCCTGGGTTCGATCCCTGGGTTGGGAAGATCCCCTGGAGATGGGAAAGCCTACCCACTCCAGTATTCTGGCCTGGAGAATTCCATGGACTGTATAGAGAATTCCATGGACTGTACAGAATTCCATGGACTATACCAACAAAGGTCTGTATAGTTAAAGCTATGGTTTTTCCAGTAGTCATGTATGGATGTGAGGGTTGGACCATAAAGAAAGCTGAGCACCTAAGAATTGATGCTTTTGAACTGTGGTGTTGGAAAAGACTCTTGAGAGTCCCCTTGGACTGCAGGGCAATCAAACCAGTCAATCCTAAAGGAAATGAATCCTGAATATTCATTGTAGGGACTGATACTGAGGCTAAAGCTCCAATACTGTGACCACCTGATGTGAAGAGCCGACTCATTAGAAAAGACCCTGATGCCGGTAAAGATTGAAGGCAGGAGGAGAAGGGGACAACAGAGGATGAGATGGTTGGATGGCATCACCGACTCAATGGACATGAGTTTGAGCAAGCTCCAAGAGTTGGCTCAGCTGGTAAAGAATCCACCTACAATGTGGGAGACCTGGGTTTGATCCCTGGGTTGGTAAGATCCCCTGGAGAAGGGAAAGGCTACCTACTCCAGTATTCTGGCCTGGAAAATTTCATGGACTGGATAGTCCATGGAGTTGCAAAGAGTCAGACACGACTGAGTGACTGAACTGAATGATGAACTGTGTGGCTTTGGGCTGGCCATGTGATCTCTCCAGGCCTAAGGGATGGAGACTAGATTATCTCTCAAGTTTCCCCAGTCTATGGTGAATCCTGCATCCCCAGTCTGTGGTGAATCCTACATCCCTAGTCTATGGTGAATCCCCCCATCTTGATGGGGCAAGAGGTAGAGATCAATGAATGCCTTTCACATACAGAACTCTGGTACCCAGAGCGCTTCATCGTGTAGGGTGTCCCTCTATCCTTCTGTCAACTTCATGGCCCTCTTGTTCTTCCTTGCATCTCCTGTGCCTACATGGTGCCTCTGCCCATGTTTGGTGGATGGATAAATCTTTTGCAGGTGAGGAGTTTTTCCTACCAGGGAATCGTGTTGTCTTAACACAAAACCTGTACAGATGTTTATAAAACAAAAATAACGTCTCTGAACACCATCTGTGAGATAGAGCCTGTGCTAGAGTCTTTCATGTGCATGGCCTTGTTTGGGGTGAGAGTCTTTTTTATGAAGATTTCAGTGCACTGTGGGTCAAATTGTGTTTCAAATGAAGGTTTTCTTGGAGCAAAACCGCAAGCACTAAAAGAGGGATAGAAACTGCTAACTGCATAAGGTGGGGGTTGATCCTGGCCACCTTACACCCAACTCACCAAGGAGCTCTTCTTTACTTGAAATTGTCTTCCAAACCTGATGACTTTCTGAGCAAGACATTCTTCTCTCCAACTGGTTTGAAATTTGCCTGTCTTGTGTGTGTGTGTGTGTGTGTGTGTACACATGCATGCATAAGCATGTGTGCACACTCAAAATAGAAGCTCTCGATAAACATCTCTCAGTTGATTGCCCTACCTTCCCAGAGGTTTACTTCTTGGTTTTGTGACAAGCATGGACAGGTAGCTCAAGTATTATTAGGTTGTGTTGTTCACTGGTGTCCTGAGAGGAGAGGAGGGATCATCAGGTGAAGGGGACTGTCTTGCCTGGTGGGCAGTTAGGGGTAGGAAGGAAGGTGCTGGCCAAGCTGGGCACATGCTCTTTCTTGGGCAGCGAGGCCTGGGCCTCGGGGAGTTGAGTTAGTGGACGTTAGAGCCCAGGGAGGGTGCTGGTGCATGACAGAGTTTCCATCAGCAGGACCCAGTGGCAGGTAGTAAGGAGTGACGTAGTGTTGTCTTCATGTGTCAAAAATGGAGTCTTAGCCTTTCCCAAGTTGTCTAAGTTAGATTCTTCCCCTTAGTTACAATTCACTTCTTTAAAAAAATTTTTTAATTTGAATATAATTGCTTTACAATATTGCGTTAGTTTCCACTGTACAACAACGTGAATCAGTTATGTGTGCTGCCTGCTAAGCCATTTCAGTCGTGTCCGATTCTTTTCAACCCCGTGGACTATAGTCTGCTAGGCGCCTCTGTCCATGGGATTCTCCAGGCAAAGATACTGGAGTGGGTTGCCATTTCCTCCTCCAGGGGATTTTTCTGACCCAGGGATTAAACTCTTATGTTTCCTGCATTGGCAGGCAGGTTCTTTACCATTAGCACCACCTGGGACTCAGCTATATGTACACATATAATCCTTTCCTCTTGCGTTTCCTTCCCAAACCCTCCCATCTCACTCCTCTAAGTCATCACGTAAGCACTGAGCTGAGGTCCCTGTGCGATACTAATTAGTTCCTTCTCTAGCTGAAGCTCCAGTACTTTGGCCACCTGATGCATAGAGCTGACTCATTTGAAAAGACCCGGATGCTGGGAAAGATTGAGGGCAGGAGGAGAAGGGGATGACAGAAAATGAGATGGTTGGATGGCATCACTGACACAATGGACATGGGTTTGGGTGGACTCGGTGTTGGTGATGGATAGGGAGGCCTGGCGTGCTGTGGTTCATGGGGTCGCAAAGAGTCAGACACGACTGAGTGACTGAACTGAACTGAACTAGAGTATTCTATTTAGATTCTTCCAATGAGGTTGATGACTGCTCTCTGAAGATGGGTGTTTCTGGGGCCCAAAGACCTCCCACAGGCAACCAGACCAAAGTGACCCTGCAGTCACTCTCTGCCTGGTCCTGGTACTGCTTCTCTTCATCACACTTAACAATCCAAAAAGGAGTTGGGGAAACTCTTATTTTGCTTATTTATTTAGTATCTGTCACCCCAGCCCCCCACAATAGAATGTAACTCGGTGAGAGTGGAAACCTAGCAGTCTTAATTCCTGCCGTGTCTCCAGAGCCTAGAAGGAGGACTTGGTGTATAGTAGGTGTTTAATGAAAATGTGATGAATCAATGAACAGAAAGCAGAGGAAAGGAAAAAAAGGAAGGGAGGAAAGTGAGAGAGGAATGGAAGGGGATAAAGGATGGAGGGGTATAAAGGCAGGAAACGTCAGCAGGGATGTGAACTCTTCTTGTATATTTTTATTAATTTTTAATGGAATATTGTTGCTTTACAACGTTGTGTTAGTTTCTACCGTTAGCAAAGTGAATCAGCTGTACATGTACATATATCTGCTCTGTTTTGGATTTCTTTCCCATTGAGGCCACCATGGATAACTCTACTTGTCTTAAGTGAGCTCTGGTGGAGGGGGCTCAAGAAGGGTCCTTTGCTGAGTGCAGCTCCCCTCCCCTCTTGGAGCTCACAGAACTGTCTTAAGTCAGATAGGAGTCTGCTGTGGCTACTTCAGCACCGAGGGGGCCTGGAATGCCCTCCCAGGTCCTGTTTTAAGGAGGAGGGGGGGTTTGTTCCTAGGACATTAGCAGCTCCATGCACCCAAAGATACCAAGTGACAGGGCCCAGGGAGGCAGTCAGGCCTAGCCTGGGGGAGCATAGAGGGGACAGGGGCTGCCCACCTCAGCCTCTGCTTCTCCCCACCTCGCAAGTGTAAAGGACATTTTCCTTGTACATTGGGATAGGGGGTGAACATCCATGTCTGTGCTCCCAGCTCCCAGGTCCCCAAGACGTGAGAACTGCCCCAGTTGTGTTCTGCAGTATCTGGGCCAAGGACTACTTCTCAAAGGCTCCTGTACATTACTGTGGAGCAGGTGGAGAGAAAGCAAAGGCATGTCCCCTCCTCTTGCCTTCCTGCCGCCCACCTGAGCTGCTCACAGGGACAGACGGTGTGTAGTGGCACATCTCTGCTGCGGCAGGGACCCTGTTGCCTTCTCTGAGATGGCTCGGCTAGGAGGCGTACGTTGCCTTGGCTACCGCTCCTGGCCCCGGGTGGGAGCTGACATGCTCTCCCGTGTGAATTTCAGCAGGTCCACTTGGTGGGACTCCGTGTGGGCTGGCTTCTCCCGGAGGGCGTGGGCCGTACTGCCAAGAGCGGCGAAGGCCGCTGCCAGGCTTTGAGAAAGTATTTGAGGCATGGAGGCTGCGCAGGGCCCCACGCCCTTGCTCCCTCTCCCCTCCTGGCTCTCCGACCTGCAGTTTTAATATGGGCGGGGGCTGGATTAAGTGTCTTGGCAGAACCCAGCAACCCGAGTCCTTTCTGGCAGAGGATGGGGAGTGCGCCTTGGGCTCACATTCCAGATGCAAGGACGGAGATTTGGGAAGGATAAAGGAAAGAGAGTGAGAAAATTAAATGTGGCGAGAAATGGATTTTCCCTTTCTGCCGTCTGAAAATAATTGAGCTATGTTAGTTTGTAAAATAATCTGTTTTGAGGTTTTTCCTGGTCCCCATCATACTACCAGTTGCCTTACTGATTTGAAGAGGGAGGGAAAAAAGCATTCTCTTTGGCCCTGTGCTGCAATTCCTACCAAATACCTCAAACTTGGGCTATATTCTAAGAGGGGTTCCGCTGTCTGCTAACACTGTGGAAATGAGAACCTGGACTTTTAGGGGAGAGGTGGCTGAATCCCCATTGTCAGGTCCCAGCTGGTTCCTCCCACTCATCCAGACAAGTACCCACAGCACGGCCTTCCCCCTGGCCTTGCCCTTCTCTGGGCTTTGAAGGGCTTAGTCACATGTGGCTGGAGACCTTCACAGGTGTCTGTCTCACCTTGGGATGTCCTGGTGGAGGATCCCTCCCTTCCTTCCCAGTTGTTGCTGGAATTCTGCTCCCTATGTCTCTTGGTGATGGCTTAATGGTGAGTTCTCACATCAGGGTTCCCCTGACAGTAAAAGTGCTTTATTCTCAGTCCAGGGAATATTTAGTAACTGTTAGTTACTGTACTTTCATCATGGAGGGTGATCAGGTGGGACTTCAGGCATATGTCCAGCCGAAACCCAGTGGGATAGGTGTCCATCTGTTAATAGAAGCAGCCTGACCGGGTAACAGACAGGAATAGGCAGGGCTTTCAAGAGCTTCAACTCTGGAGCATATCCTGCCTTAGCCACTTATCAATGAGATGGTTTTGGGCAAAGACATAACTTCACTGTGCCTCAGTTTCTCAGCCGTGTCGTGTTACGTGCTCAGTCGCATCCAACTCTTTGCGACCCCGTGGACTATAGCCCTCTAGGCTCCTCTGTCCATGGGATTTTCCAGGCAAGAATACTGGAGCGGGTTGCCCTTTCCTATGCCAGAGAATCTTCCCAACTCAAGGATCGAACCCACGTCTCTTGTGTCTCCTGCCTCTGCAGTTGGATTCTTTCCCGCTGCCCCACCTCTCCAGCTATGAAGTGGATGCAGAAATAGTATTTCCCTCTGGTCGCTGTGAGGATTCAACGAAGCAATGAGCATGAAGTACTGAGAACAGTGTCATATTACTTAGCATCAATGCCATGGTCATCGTCGTCTTGACATACTATCTAGTGGCCTTTTGTTAAGTCACTTAGGTTCTCTGAACCTTGGTTTCCTTATGTGTAAGATGGCTATCACACTAATAGGACTGCCAAGAAGAGTAAGAGAGAATGTATGTGAAGACATTAGCCCGGGGCTTGACATCTACTGGAAACTTGGCGAAAATGAGTTTCCTTGTCTCTCTCCTACGCAGTCTGCCTCTGTATAGCCTGTCAGCTACTTGGACGGAAGGATCTGTTTTATTATAGCGTGGTTGGCTGCATGGCAAGTGTAGTCCTTGTCAGTTGTTTTAATATGGTACAAATTAACATTATCTTCAGTCCAAAAGCTCCTTTTCTCATCCTCCAGTTCTCTCCTTTGCATCTTCTCTTCTGCTGTGTATCAATCAGGCAATGAGTCTTGAGGGTCTTTCCATGTCCAGGACAGTGGACAGAGACCCGAAGCTCACTGAAGATGTGGAATACCTTTCTCCTTGAATATCGGACTCAACCTGCCTAATACTCTTTCCTGGCCCCATTGCATCATTCATATCGCAATTCTCCCATTCATCTTGAGTTACCTTTGATTCTTCCTCTATTGTTATAGTACCTTCCATTCAGGAAGGTACTTTATTTTGTCATCTCATTGATTTTCACATTAACCTTGGGAGGAAAGAATATAATCATCCCATTTTACAGATGAACCAACTGATGTTTAGGGAGCTTAAGAATCTTGCCAAAGGCTACTCAGTAGTAAATTAAACTGGGACTGGAACCCAGGTATGTGAGAATTCATCTTCTGCACTTGCCACTCTGTGATTTTGTGTCTTCTGCTTCCTTTATGTTTTGGCTATCTATTTCTATGTAACAAACCACCCAAAACTGAGTCATTTAAAGCAACAGCTTATTGTTTCTGATTATTATCTCTCATTATTCTGACTGTGCTCAGCTGGGTGATTCTTGCTGCTTCTCTCCTGAACTTGCACTCAGATGGTGACCAAGACTGGAGATGTCTATCCTTCACTCATGTATTTGACACTTGGGCTGGGAAGAGCTAGGGGCTTATCAGGCATCTCTCTCTCCCTGCGTGACCCCTCCTTGTGGCTAGTTTGTGCTTTCTCACAGCATAGTATTCTCAGAGTGGTCAAATTTCCTACATGGCAGCTGACTTTCCCCAGAACAAGCATTCTAAAAAATTGACTGGAAGCTGCAAGGTTCTTATAACTTAGCTTTAGAAGTCCCAGACCTTCACTGCTACCATGTTTTACTGGTCAAGCAAGTTCTAAGGCCAGTCCAGACTTAATGGGATGAGTTATTAGGCTTGATCTTTTGACATGAGAAGAGGCATGTGTATATGCAGAGTACATTATGAGAAATGCTGGGATGGATGAATCACAAGGTGGAATCAAGATTGCTGGGAGAAATACCAATAACTTCAGATATGCAGACGATACCACTTTAATGGCAGAAAGTGAAGAGGAACTCAAGAGCCTCTTGATGAAAGGGAAAGAGGAGAGGGAAAAAGCTGGATTAAAACTCAACATTCAAAAAACTAAGATCATGGCATCCAGTCCTATCACTTCACAGCAAATAGATTGGGGAAAAGTGGAAACAGTGGCAGATTTAATTTTCTTGGGCTTAAAAATCACTGCAGATGGTGACTGCAGCCATGAAATTAAAAGACGCTTGCTCCTTGGAAGAAAAGCTATGACAAACCTAGGCAATGTATTAAAAAGCAGAGATATCACTTTGTTGACAAAGGTCCGTATAGTCAAAGCTATGTTTTCTCCGGTAGTCATGTACAGATGTGAGGGTTGGACCCTAAAGAAGGTACCTAAGAAATGATGCTTTTGAGCAATGCTACAGAAGACTTTTGAGAACCCCTTTGACAGGAAGGAGATCAATCTAGTCAGTCCTAAAAATTAATCCTGAATATTCATTGGAAGGACTGATGCTAAAGCAGAAGCTCCAGTACTTTGGCTACCTAATGTGAAGAGCCAACTCATTGGAAAAGATCCTGATGCTGGGAGAGATTGAAGGTGGGAGGAGAAGGGGACAATAGAGGATGAGATGGTTGGATGGCATTACTGACTCAATGGACATGAATTTGAGCAAACTCCAGGAGACAGTGAAGGACAGGGAAGCCTAGCATGCTACAGTTCATGGGGTCTCAAGGAATTGGATATGACAGTGAATGAGCAACAACGTGTGTATAGTGAAGGAAAAAATTGATAGCTGCCATCTTTATTTGATCAGCCACCAAGACCCAGGGTTTCTGCATCAAAAAAGTCCCTCTTATCTATTCTATTCTACTTCTACTCCTTTGTAGGGTTCTGTTTCATTGTGCTTTGTTTTTGGATCACTACAACCATCTCCTAGTTCGGATGCCTAGTTCGGCATCCTCATCAGATGCCTCTTTCAACCGTCAGTTCATATATTCGTGGATCTAATAAAGTCTTTTTATTAATTTAGTGGTGGTGGTGGTATAGTTGCTAAGTTGTGTCCGACTCTTGTGACCCCATGGTCACTGTAGCCTACCAGGCTCCTCTGTCCATGGGATTCTCCAGGCAAGAATACTGGAGTGGGTTGCCATTTCCTTCTCCAGGGGATATTCCCGACCCAGGGATCGAACCCAATCTCCTGCATTGCAGGCAGACTCTTTACCGACTGAACCTCAAGGGAAGTCCCCTTTATTAATCTAATAAGGACCTTTATTGCCAACAAAAGTCCGTATAGTCAAAACTATGGTTTTTCTAGTAGCCATGTAGGGATGTGAGAATTGGACCATAAAGAAGTCTGAGCATGGAAGAATTGATGCTTTCAAAGTGTGGTGCTAGAGAACTCTTGAGAGTCCCTTGGACTGCGAAGAGATCAAATCAGTCAGTCCTAAAGGAAATCAACACTGAATGTTCATTGGAAAGACTGAGACTGAAGCTGAAGCTCCAATACTTTAGCCACGTGATGCAAAGCGCCAACTCATTGGAAAAGACCCTGATGCTAGGAAAGATTGAAGGCAGGAGGAGAAGGGGACAACAGAGGACAAGATGGTAAATAGCATCACTGACTCAACAGACATGAATCTGAGCAAACTAGGAGATGGTGAAGGACAGGTGAGCCTGGCTTGCTGTAGTCTATGGGGTCACAAAGAGTCAGACACGACTTAGCACTGACTGATGATGACAACAATGTGAAAAAAAAATGCTCAACTTCATTCATAATAAAGGAAGTGAAATTTTAAGCTACACAGATACCATTTGTCACTTCTTAGAGCAGCAAAGATCAAAGAGTCTAATAGCCCCTGACTTGGTGAGGGTATGGGGTTCATCATACTTTGCTAGTAGAAGTGTAATTTTGGTGACTTCTCCATGGAAAACAACTTGGTGATATCTATCAAAATTATAAATGCATTTATTATTTGCCCTAGAAATTCTGCTTCTCAGTGTACAGCTATTCATATATTTAGAGGAAGTACGTGATTATTTATTGTAGCATTGTTTGTAATTGCCAAGGATTCGAAACAACCTAAATGTCATGGAAAGTAAGCTAGTCAAATTATAATTCATCCATATGAAGGAATGTTATGAAACCTTGAAAAAAGAGAATGAGATTTTCTATATGTGCTGATCTGGATGGCTTGCCAAGACAAAGTATTGGGTAAGGAGAAAAATTGTTAAAAAAAAAAGAGTATAAAGTAAATATACATACATATTTGTTCAAGTATACATAAAATATCTCTGGAAGGAAATATAAGAAACTTATAGTATTGTTTATAATAATGAGTAGCTGGGGTATAGAAGTAGGAGGAAAATATTTCATTTGTTTATTTTGTTGTACCTTTTGAATTCTGAGCCATGTGAATCTTATTTTTTAAAAATAAGAGGGAGACAAAAGCAAAATTCAAACAAGTAAACCATTAATACTGGGGCCTTCTTCAGACCTGGAGTAGAATAAATACTCCATGAATTTCCTTCACTGTGCAGCCAATTAATGAGAGAGGAAACTTGGCCTAATCTTCTCAAATTAAAGACTATGAAAATAAAATTTAAAGCAAAGCAAATGTGACAAAATAGTAAAGTGAGTTGAGTTGAGCACATAAGTATTTCATACTGCCTTTCTGTGTACTTGGGACTATTTTGCAATAACAAAGATAAATTGTGGCAAGTAAATAAGCAAACAAATTAATAATTTGCATGGCATGGCTTTGGGATTATTGAAGCTGGTTATTCCCGTTTTCAACCATACTCAGTTCCCATCTAAGTTTCATTTTTCCCCTAACCACTCCCATCCATGGTGACTCACTTTATTTTTATTGTCATTTCTGTATTTTCACCTAGGTATACTTGTTACTTCCCTTCATGAGATTTTGAACTCTGCAGAGAGTAAAGATTGTGTCTAAGTGAGAAGCTGGCCAAGTTTTCCGTCAAAGGTCACATAGTAAATATTTCAGACTTTGCAGCTCTGGTAGTCTCTGCTGTAACTACTCAACACTGCTGCTAGTTGTATCACAAAAGCAGCCATAGTTTACACGCAAATGAATGCAGGGGACTGTGTTCCAATAAAACTTTATTTACAAAAGCAGATGGTAAATCATATTTGGTCCCAGGGCCATAGTTTGCTATCACCTAATTCCTAGTTTACTGTAGTCAGATTTCACTCTCTCCCTTTCCCTGTATCTTCCTGGGCAAGGGCTGAACTTCCTGATCCATGTGCATGTGTGTGTTTGTGTATTATGTGTGTCCTTGTGGTTCCTGGAAAGGGGTGAACTGAAAAAGAAAGGAAACAGACTGTATTTCTAGATTAGTGAGGAATTCAGGCTAAGTATCTCAGGGAGCAGTGGAAAATGTTAAAGAGCAATTTTTAACAAAAGGTACAATCATGATGCTCTTTCAAATAGAAAATGAACATGTTGAAGATTTTATTTAACTCATGAACTAATGAGGGAAGCAGTAAGATGTTACAACTGGTTCACAGGAGAGAGTAAGCACACATGAAGATCATCAGGTGTGCTGAAAGGAGTTGACTGTAGATGGAAAGCTAGCCTCTGGGAAGCAAGGGGGCTTATAATTTGCATCTCCACAAATGACAAAGTTCATTTGCATTATTATCCATTTTCTCTAGTTTATAGGGTTGTAAAAGAGCTCAGATAAAGACTATGAAAGGCATAGACCTATAAAATTAGGCCATCTAAAAAAGGTTATTTAACAGTGCTTAATTTTACTCTTCCCTCATGGCTCAGACAGTAAAGAATCTGCCTGCAATGCAGGAGACCCAGGTTCAATCCCTGGGTTGGGAAGGATCCCCTAGAGAAGAGGTTGGCAATCCACTCCAGTATTCTTGCCTGGAGAATCCCATGGACAGAGGAGCTTGGCAGGCTATAGTCCATGGCGTTGCAAAGTGTCAGACATGACTGAGCAACTAATACCTAATTATACCCTGAAATACATACTCAGAAATCTTTTTTGTTCTTTCAAAATTTTCCTCAACTTTGTGTGATAGAAATACATTTAGTAAGGTCAATGTACTCTAGATTATAGACTAGCAGTCCCCAACCTTTTTAGCACCAGGAACTGGTTTCACAAAAGACAATTTTTCCACAAGCCGGGCTGGGTCAGGGGGATGGTTTGGGGATGATTCAAATGCATTGCATTTATTGTGCACTTTATTTCTATTATTATTACATTTTGATATGGTGGTGGTTTAGTTATTAAGTCGTGTCCGACTTGTGACTCCAGGGACTATAGTCTGCCAGGCTCCTCTTGCCCACAGATACTGGAGCAAGAGAACTGGAGTGGATTGCCATTTCCTTCTCCAGGGGATCTTCCCGACCCAGGAATTGAACCCAGGTCTCTTGCATTGCGGGCAGATTCTTTACTGACTGAGCTGTGAGGGAAGCGCATTTTGATATATAATGAAATAATTATACAACTCACCATACTGCAGAGTCAGATCATCAGGCATTAGATTCTCATAAGGAGCATGCAGAGCTTCCTAGGTGGTTCTAGTGATAAAGAACCCGCCTGCCAGTGCAGGAGACATAATGAGACCTGGGTGCAAAGCCTGGGTCAAGAAGGTCCCCTGGAGGAGGGCATGGCAACCCACTCCAGTATTCTTGCCTGGAGAATTCCATGGACAGAGGAGCCTGGCGGGCTAATAGTCCATGGGGTCGCAAAGAGTCAGACATGACTGAAGTGACTTAGCACACACGCACACAAGGAGCATGCAAGCTAGATCACTCATGTGAGCACTTCACAAGGGGGGTTTGCACTCCTGTGAGACTCTAATGCCGCTGCTGATCTGACAGGAGGTGCTTAGGCTGTAATATGAGTGGTGGGGAGTGGTTGTGAATACAGATGAAGCTTTGCTTGCTCACTTGCCCCTCACCTGCTGCTGTGCAGCCTGGTTCCTAACAGGCTAGTACCAGGCTGTGACCCAGAGGCTGGGGACCCCTGAGGTAGAAAACCTTGAAAACTTAGCAGGCGTTTCTCAAACTCAGTGATTGGCCGCTGTAGTCAATGCTTGAGCCTATGGTCCAGATACAGGAGGAGATAGATTTACCAGCAGTCCTCTAGGTGAAGGCTGACCAGTGAAAGTGGGTGAAGGGGACAGTTCCAGGGACCGTTTCAGAAGAAGCATCATGGTGACTTGGAGTGCACAGTTCTGGGGTAAAAAGCCACATTTGAGTCTGAGCACTGCTACTGACCACTCCTGCGACGTCAGGCAAGAGCGGTTTGCTCATAGATGGTTGAGGAATGATAATAACTTCCTCTCAAACCATTGTATTAAATGAGAAAGCACGTACTTTAATACTTAACACTTTGCCTGGCCCAAGCAGTTTGTAACAATGTCAGTTTCCCACTTTCCATCTGGGGCGCTCGCTAGAGACCAACTCTTTGCCCATGGACAAGTAACTTCAGCAACCTGAACTTTGATTTGTTTACCGGTTCAAATGCAGAAAATGATACCCACCTTGCAGATTTGCTAGAAGAACTGGCAAGAAGCAATTCCAGAAAATAATACTTTCCCTTTAGGGCTTTGGGAAGGCCTCACAGAGGAGATGGCCGCTCAGTCAAGTCTCGATGCATGAGTAAGTATTTTGTATATCAACATTTCTGGATTTCACAAGATTTCCCAGCACGATAATTAGCGTTTATGTAATTCAGTTTTATTTATTTTCATCACGTCATTTCGGACCATGTGTGTTCTCTTTTTGGCCACCACATGGCACTGCATTTAAAAGCATGTCATGGTAAGGCACATGTGTTGTGGTCGTGGCAAGCACACAAGAGTATGAAATTGCTTGAAGTTTATCTGGGAATGGATTGTAAATGGAACATATATTGTGCATGTCAATCGGTTATTTAAAGCCCTGTTAAATTGCATTTGGGGGGAAGAGCACTAATCACAAATATTTTCACCCGTGGCTTCCACCTAAACAATAAAATATCTTAGGAATTCTATTATTTTGGCTCCTAAACCACATTTCCTAGAATACAAAAAAAAAAAAAAAAAATCAGATCATTGGAAATGATGCTCATTTTAACTTTATAGTTCATAAAACTGTATTTGTTTCTCTCCCTACCCCTGTGAGTGTGTGTATGTGTGAGTGTGTAGAGAGAGAAAGTAAGCCCACCAGCCATGACCCGCTTGACTGGGTGTGTGCTGCTTGAGAAATTTATATGAGGATTTTCAGGGAAAGCAGAGAACACACTACACTAGCTCTGACTTTCCCCGCTTGCCTTCTGGTTGTCAGTCTTCTGTCCCTCATGTTGCTGTTGCTGATGCAAGAGTAATAAGGCCGCCAAAGTGGTAGTTCAGGCAGGACTCCAAAGGAGGAGCCTTAACCCCAAGAGCACTGTCTCCATTCCATCAAGCTGTCTTTCTGCCCAGCTGGATTCCTACCTGATCTTCCTTTAGCTGTGGCTGCCCTAACTCCTCACTTCTAGTAAAAAGACTCTTTCCATCTTTTCCCTGTCTTCCAGAATCCCTCTACCACGTATTTCATAGGCATCAACAGCAGAATCTGCTGATACTTTATAGAAATAAGGAGAAGTGGGGAGGGGGATAAAGAGAGATTCTATAAACTGAAAGAAGCTTTTGGGCTGCCTTTGGAGTCCATGGTGTGCCAGCATCCTGAAGTGGGTTCTGGTTGGAATGGAGCTATAACTTGTAAGTGAAGTGAACAAGAAACTCATGGGATGTAATTATAAGCGATCATTTTGTTGTTTTTTTTTCCTCCCTCACTGTCCTTTTAAAGGTATTTCAGTAAAAGTTCTTCCACTGCCTTTGGTGAAAGCTCAGGTAGTCCCATATTTTTCCGATCACTCTCAGGTAATGTTAATATAGATTCCTTGAACCACTGGAAGTTAACAACACAGTCTCAGTTTAGTTGTTAAGTATTCAGTCTATGTAATAAATTCCAACTTGTTTAAAAGTTAGAACTGAGACTTCTCTGGTGGTTCAGTGGTTAAGAATCCACCTGCCAATGCAGGGGGCACGGGTTCGATCCCTGGTCCAGGAAGATCCCACATGCCGAGGAGCAACTAAGCCCTTGTGCTGTAACTACTGAGCCCATGCTCTGGAGCCCAATGCTCTGCAACAAGAAAAGCCACCGCAGTGAGAAGCCCACACCCTGCAACTAGAGAGTAGCCCCTGCTCACTGCAGTTAGAGAAAACCCATGCACAGCATCGATGAACTGGCACAGCCAAAACTAAAAAAATAGAAAGTGAGATCTGCTCCCCTCTCTTTATTAGAGTCTGATGCAGGTGAGAAGAGGATGAGTTTCCTTTTCACTCTGCTTGCACACATCCTCACCCATATCCGTGACCAGGACTGCTGACTCTGCTGGGTACATGGACAGGGGAGAGGAAAGGGCAGGAAGGCTCTTCTGGACAAGTCCTGTTGTAAGGTGTCCTCACTGCGTGGGCTTGGGAGGTTCAGAGAGCTGACTCCTTCCCTTGTGGGTTTTCCTATGGGCTCTTCTGAGATGCTTACAGGAACATTGACCTGTATCTTTCCTGACACACATGTTGCATTTTCCTCCAGCTGGCCACTCTTTCCTCAGCTCTCCACACAGGCCCATTTTGATTGGGCTCCTATCACCTTCTCAAGGAATCCTCTTGATGGGATTGAAATAGATCGAGGCTCACTTTCTCCCCATCACACTTTCTGGTCCACAGGAAGCTCTTACAGAGCACTGTCCTGACAATCTCTAGGGGAGCAGTTCCCAGTAGATACCTCTCCTTTGCTAGTACCAATAGGGCATCTAATCTTTTAGATTTTCCATGGCACAGTGGTAAAGAATCTGCCTGCTAATGCAGGAGACACAATAGACATGGGCTTGATCCCTGGGTCACGAAGATCCCCTGGAGAAGGAAATGGCAACCCACCTCAGTATTCTTGCCTGAAAAATCCCATGGACAAAGGAGCCTGGTAGGCTACAGTCCGTGGGTTCACAAACAGTTGAACACGACGGATCACAGCACACAGCACACAGGTAGGAATTAGACCCACCACTCTGTGTCTCGATAATTATAAGGGGACCAAATCAAGCCCTCCAGTGATCTCACTGAAGCTTCTTTCTCTTAACCTAAAGACAAGCCGTACTCTTTCCCCCGGGGAGGGGGAAATACCAGCCAGACTCTCTCAAAAAACATTTTCTCAGAATTATTCTATCTTTACCGTGAGTAAGGGATTCAAGAGTTATGTAATGCGTATTTGCTCTCCAACTTTGAAATTTTGTGTTATGTTCCCTTCAAAACGTAGCATCCCCTGTCTTCCTGTTTTAGCTGAACAGGAGACTGAACAGCCCCATTTTAAAATCAGTTACACAAGCTTGGCCTTAGAACTGGCGTCACATTTATTGCCTATGCTAGGCCCCTTTTCATGTTATCTCTTTTAATCCTCATAACAACCTCCTTCTCGAGAGAATGAAATTGAGTGATTATAGGATTTGTCCAAGAGTGTTTAGATAGTGTTAGGGCTAGGGTTGGAAACAATTCTTCTAAATAGTTTATAATTTCAGTTTTGATTGCCTCTTTAATCAGTTATTTCAAAGAATGTCTGTAACTTGCAAGTGGATAGATTAAAAATAATTCTTCTAGAATCAGTTTCTCATTTGTTTCTTTTAGGAACAGAAATATAGCCCTATATGAGTTCTAACTTTTAGATTGTAGTGAAGTTTATATGGTGGCCTAGTATATGGACAGTTTTAGTAGCTGTTTTCATGGATATTTAAAGACTGTTCCATGGATATTTGCTTTTTGGTTGTTGGGTAGACCTCGGTTCGATCCCTGGGTTGGGAAGATCGCCTGGAGAAGGAAAAGGCTACCCACGCCAGTATTCTGGCCTGGAGAAGTCCATGGACTGTATAGTCCATGGAGTTGCAAAGAGTCGGGCACGACTGAGTAACTTTCACTTTCACGTTCACTTGTTAGGTAGAGAGTTCTGTGGGTTTCTTTTAACTCAGACTTTCATTGTTCGTAGTTCAAGGTCTTACACACAAGAGATGGCAGAGACTAAAACAAAAGCGTTTTAGAACTGCTTGTGACCAAAATGAGCTTCCCTGGTGGCTCGGTGGTAAAGAATGTGCCTGAAATGCAGGAGACCTGGGTTCAATCCCTAGGTCAGGGAGATCCCCTGGAGAAGGAAACGGCAACCCACTCTAGTATTCTTGCCTGGGAAATCCCATGGACAGAGGAGCCTCCTGCAAGAGTCAAATGTGACTTAGTGACTAAACAACAGCAGCGTGTCCAAATAGCAAATTTTAATTGAGAACGTTAGCATACACTAGACTCAACTACATTTTTATTATTTCATCCCTAAACAATTAGAAAGTCTCTTCTAGATCCATAAGCTCTGGTGGGCAAGTGTTCCCCTACTCCTAAAGCAACTTTGGATGGTGAGGCAGGACCTGTGAGTTCTTGACCCAACTCTGCCACTGACTTGCCCCTAGACAAATCACCTCCCCATGAAATATGGGGGTTGGGTCAGATGTTCTCATGGTCAATTTTGCTTCTCAAAGTCTACGACTCTGCACAGTGGGCCTCGGGCTTTCCTTCCTGAAGGTCACAGTCAGTTCACAAAGCAGGGTGTTCCCATTGCAAATGAGTGTTTCTTGGAGAAAGCATTTTGCTCAGGGAAGTGCTACATGCTGGTCCCTGGGAATTACAAAATCATTATTTAAAAAGTGCTGGAACTGCTGGTCTGTAGTCAGTTTTAAAATCACTGGGGTAACCCTTTCCTCAGTTTGTTATATGAGCTCTGGACCAAGTTCAATGACAAACTAGGTCAGAGGGCAGACCTGCAATGATATGCACAATGCTGGCTTGTGTTTTCTTTGTCTAGAACAGCTGCACATGGGCTGGGTGATGTGTGGACTCCCTGAAGGGGATGCAAGCACATGTTTCCAGTGCTCACTGCTATACTATTCCTTTCCGGATGCCCTTGACTGTGGGGTAGCTGAAGTTCTCTGATGGGGGACATGGAGGATTTGTAACTGTCTATGCAAAACACGTGGGTCATTTTCTTAATTTCAAAAGTCCCCTTGAACATGTATCTTAATTATTTCCTTCATCTTCCATCTGTTGAGCATTTAACATATGTCATGTTGTGCTGTCTTCTGCAGAGACAAAGATGGAGAAGAAGCCAGAAGAGCTTAGTAGATGTCTGTCACTTATTCTACCTAAAGGGAGGCATGAGCTAATCACACTCTAAATATGAATTAATGCGTGTGATCAGATAGGGGATGTGATAAGAAAATATCCATCTAAATTTCCAAATCAGAAAGGGGCAGTTTTAGGGGGAAGGTTGTGGCATCTACCCGTTTGGTGGTCAGAAAAGGCTGTCTGGACCTCACCAAAGTGCTGGGGCCTCCCTCCAGCTCCCTCGAAGGCTGCTTTGGGGAATGAAACTTGAGGATGAGCAATGGCACTGACCCTTCAACTTTGAATTCTAGGCATGAAGTTGTTTGCAGGAATGAGCTCAGCCTAACCACTTGAAATTAAGGCAGCAGAGGAAAACGCCCCATCTCTGTTTATAAACGTGCAAAACAATTTGCGAGACACAGCTATTACTCAAGCAAGAGACTGTTCACAGATGGTGGCTTGGGCTGGGAGTGGATGCAAAGGCTAGGACTTTGGGCCATTAATCACTGTCTGCAGATAAGCTGCCGGGTGTAAGCGGCGTACTGGGCTGAGACAGGGCTTAGTAGGGCTTGGTGTCTGTCCATTGCCCTGTCCTACAGGTAATTGGAGAAATCCTCACAGCCACAGAAAGCCCCAAATCACAGTGGGGAGAGGGGTTTCAGCCAAACCTGCATGCCCTTATTTTCCCTGCTGCTCCTCCCCTATGCTTTCCTAAATACAGAACAACTTCAGTCTGTTGCAAATGAATAGAAACATCCACATCTGCCAGAGTCCAGCACCCTAAGGAATGCCTGGGTAGATTAAAGACTACCACTTCGTCCAGGTCAGTTACTGTCTAGATGTGGAGATAAGGCAGAGTGTGTGTGTGTGTGTGTGTGTGTGCACACGCGCGCACACGCATGTACATAGGTGTGTGTGCAAAAGGTAAGCGACCCTAGGCAATACATAAGTTTCTTCCCCCACTTCCAGACTGCCTTCTCCTCATCCTTTAGGTCGCAGCTCAGCTCCCCATCCCCTGAGCAGCCTTCTCTGACCTTCTGAGACCGGGTGAGCTGTTCTTTTTCCACCGTTGCCTGTACTTCCCCCGTCACAGGGCCTCTCACACTGAATTGTGACTGACTATTCAATTGTCTGTTACTTGTGAGAATAGGGACTTTGCCTCTCTCTGTCATTCCCAACATAATACCTGTTTGTTGATAAATCAAATAAACAGTATTGATAATCTTCTCTAAAAGTGGAGCTGGACAAGGTAATTTGAAGCCGAGGAGAGAGGACTCAATCTGGCCCAAGAGATATGAGCAAAATGGGAGACAGGATGTGGTTTTACCGAGTTCACCGGTTCTCAAACTGTGGTCCCTGGATCAGTAGCATCGGCATCATCCAGGAATTTGTTAGAATTGCAGATTTCTGACCTCACCCCACACCTGCAAAATTAGAGACCCTGAAGGGGGGAACTGGCAATCTGGATCTTAATAAACCCTCCACATCAAAGTAAGAGAACTGCTGACCTAGAGGACTGCAGCTCTGTCTCCATGCTATTCACAGCTGAGCCAGTGAATTCTCACATTCAGACTGGTCCCTACCTGTGACTTTGGTACCAGTCATCTCAAGTAGAGAGCTTCCCTGATAGCTCAGTTGGTAAAGAATCTGTCTGCAATGCAGGAGACCCTGGTTTGATCCTTGGGTCAGGCAGATCCACTGGAGAAGGGATAGGCTACCTGCTCCAGTATTCTTGGGCTTCCCTTGTGGCTCAGCTGGTAAAGAATCTGCCTTCAGCGCAGGAGATCTGGTTTTGATTCCTGGATTGGGAAGATCCCCTAGAGGAGGGAAAGAATACCCACTCCAGTATTCTGACCTGGAGAATTCAAAGATCTCAAAGAGTCGGACACGACTGAGCAACTTTCACATCTACAAATAGAATTTATCTCATGTGCTTTCAATTAATTGACAGTGGCTGTTTGGAGATCTTGTATGAAGGATTTTGAAGTTATTCCTGGATCCAGAGTGAAAAAGTGCCACAATTGATTATTGATGTCTGCCATGTGTGTAGGAGTAAGGAATACTCACATCCCTTATGTCTGCAATGGTTCGTCTGGAGACAGTCCTGAATTTATGCAGGACAAGATGAAGGCCAGGCTTAGGACTGACAGTCTAGCTATGGGTTCTGTTCTGAGCTTCATGCTATAGTTTTCTGGAACCCACCCTTCTTTCTTGTGACCCAGTTTGGGTGGCCTGCCCTTTTACATTAGTCTTGATGTAACTGGGCATTTAGTACAGGCCGCTGGACGTCCCCCATAGTGATCACCACCCCTTGGGTCTTTCTTTTTTAAATATTTATATACATTTTTGGCTGCTCCAGGTCTTAGTTGTGGCACTTGGGCTCTCCAATCTTTGTTGCAGCATGAGGGATCTTTAGTTGTGGTATCTAGGATCTAGTTCCTTGACTAGGGATTGAACCTGGTTCCCCTTCATTGGGAGTGCAGAGTCTTAGCTACTGGACCACCTAGGAAAATAATTTGAAAAAGAATAAATATATGTGTATGTATATACCTAAAACGAACACAACATTGTAAATCAACTACAGTCCAATATACAATTTTTTTTTTTTTTTAAAAGAAACCATGTCAAGGCACATTGTATTGAAACACTGACAAGCAATTGGTAAAATGATGGAAGGTTTTAATCCCTCAGCTCTGGAGTTTGGATTTTGTGCTGTAGGAGGGAGCTGCCAGAGCTCTGAACTGGGAAATGTGGTGACACTTGAAAGAGGTTCTGTAGGGGTTGTGACCTAGCAAGTGTGAGCACGGTGATCAGCAAAAGTGGGACCAAGAGGAGTCTGCCACAGTTATCCAGGCTGGATGTGGCACTAGGTACGGGGGTGGGAAGAAACTGACCTATGAAGGAAACACTGGAAACATTCCCCAGGGGGAGTCAATTGGATTGGATGGCTGAGTTCAGGCAGGAGCTAAGGGCCAGAGAAAAATCAAAGATGACATTATTTTGAAGTTCAGTGACTAGAATGATGACATGAAACAGGAAGTCCAGTGGGGAAGAGCAGAGGTAGGAGGAAGTTGAGGGCTTGAATTTAGCAGTAAAGTGAGTTTGAAGTCAAAATGTCCCCGTAGGAATGATGAGCAGGGTTATGGAGAGCCAGGACCACAGGTTGTGTGCAGGCTGAGATGAACAGGTATGTTGGGGGCTCCCCATCCCAGGAGACAGCTGGAAACGGGAGAGTGGAGGAGGAGCTTCAGATCTGAGACATGACCTTCGGAGAATGCATGCCTCAGGGTGGAAGAAGAAGAACGTGGGGAGAAATAGCCCAGGAGGAGGGCAACCTGGAGATGCCAAAGTGACTGGAGGGCACCAAGGAAGGAGTGGTGGTCTACAGTGTAAATCTGCGGCGAGGACAAGAGAAGGAACAGACCTGATGCCTATGCCTGTGGGTCTGTGGACAACCCAGAGTGCTGTGGGCCATTTCGTGTCAGGACAGCTATTTGGTACCTGAACTCACAGTGTATCGACAGGGAAATCCTTTTGCAGACAACTTTACAGATAAAACTTGCTGGACTTGAGAATGTATGATGGAGAGAAGTCATTCGTTAGAATCTTTGTGATCTAACGTGTGATCACTGCTTGCCCCCTTCCCAACTCCCTAAGTGACTACTCAGTCATGTCTGGCTCTTCCAAACCCCATGGACTAAAGCCTGTTAGACTCCTCTGTCCATGGGATTCTCCAGGCAAGAATACTAGAGTGGGTAGTCATTCCTTTCTCCAGGGGATCTTCCTGACGCAGGGATCAAAGTTGGGTCTCTTGCGTTGCAGGCAGATTCTTTACCAGCTGCACCACCAGGGAAGTCCCTAACACACACACAAACACGCACTTTCCCAGACTCTTTCCATCAGTGAATCTTCTGAAGCTAACATGAAAGTAACAGAATATAAATGGTTCTACCATTTACCACCAACTCATAGATTCAGTTTTTCAAGATTAGTCACATATACGTCTGAAAGAAATCAGCTGGCTTCCACAGTTGTTCAGCTAGTCTCCTGCATGGGTTACTGCATCTCCAGAGGCAGTATTTATCTTTACTGGTTTGATTTTCATCATGTTTTTTAAAAATATATATTTATTTGGCTGTGATGGGTCTTAGTTGTGGCAGGCAGGATCTTTGTTCTATCATGTGGCATCTTTCATTGTGGTGCATAGGCTCTCTGATTGTAGCGGGCTGGGTCAGTAGTTGTGGCACATGGACTTAGTTGTTCCACAGCATGTGGGATCTGAGTTCATGATGCACCAGGGATCAAACCAATGTTTTCTGCATTGCAGTTCAGTTGTTCAGTCACTCAGTCGTGTCCGACTCTTTGCAACCCCATGAACCGCAGCACATCAGGCCTCCCTGTCCATCACCAACTCCTGGAGTCCACCCAGACCCACGTCCATTGAGTTGGTGATGCCATTCAACCATCTCATCCTCTGTCATCCCCTTCTCCTCCTACCCTCAATCTTTCCCAGCATCAGGGTCTTTTCAAATGAGTCAGTTCTTCATATCAGGTGGCCAAAGTATTGGAGTTTCAGCTTCAACATCAGTCCTTCCAGTGAACACCCAGGACTGATCTCCTTTAGGATGGACTGGTTGGGTCTCCTTGTAGACCAAGGGACTCTCAAGAGTCTTCTCCAACACCACAGTTCAAAAGCATCAATTCTTCGGCGTTCAGCTTTATAGTCCAACTCTCACATCCATACATGACTACTGGAAAAACCATAGCCTTGACTAGATGGACCTTTGTTGGCAAAGTAATATCTCTGCTTTTTAATATGCATAACTTTCCTACCAAGGAGTAAGCACCTTTTAATTTCATTGCTGCAATCACCATCTGCAGCCCCCAAAAATAAAGTCAGCCACTGTTTCCCCATCTATTTGCCATGAAATAATAGGACTGGATGCCATGATCTTAGTTTTCTGAATGTTGAGCTTTAAGCCAACTTTTTCACTCTCCTCTTCCACTTTCATCAAGAGGCTCTTTATTTCTTCTTCACTTTCTGCCATAAGGGTGGTGTTATCTGCATATCTGCATTGCAGAGCAAGCAGGTTTTTAACCACCAGTCCACCAGAGAAGTCCCTGATTTTCTCCATATTTTTATTATGATTCTAAAAGATGAGAGATTTGGATATTTACTATGACAACTTTCCAGCAGATGGCAAAAGTGGCTGTTTCTATCAGTATCAACACATCGTGATAATTTTCTATTGGGCGGAAATAAGGTGTGTTGAGGAAGGGACATCTATTCTAATTATTGTGAAGTCTTCACGAAGGAGACCTGGACAGCTCCCATTAGATGAATGAGGGACCAGACTTTACAGATAGTTCATGAGCCATCTGTTCTCCATATTTGGATGGACCATTAGGATGGGCTCTGAAATGAGTCCATTTCAATTTGACAAGCATTTATTGAACACCTGCTGAGGATCTCTATATCGGCTACTAGGATGAGAAGACATCGTTGTCAAGGAACACTGAATCTAAGTAAGGGCATGAGTAGGAAAATGACATCACGCAGTAATCTTATGTCTAAAGTGCTGGGCACCCAAATTCAGTCCTGCCACATCCACTGTTCCACTCCATTATGCTCTTACTTTTAATGGAATAAGCTTACATATTGGCTATAATTAAAGCATCATTTTTAATGGACCTTTTATTGTGAATCACTGCTTAATAAACCTAATTCTTTCTTTCAGGCAAAAGAAGATAACATGTTTTACACCAGTTGCTGAAATCAAAATTTTTTAGGGCGCCCACCCACTGGATTAAGCAACTGTGGAGAGAGAGAGAGAGAGAGAGAGAGATGGTGTTTTTCCTTAGCTTATCTCCTTTTCTCCTTCTCTGGTAGCAGATGGTTTTGAAAGACAGGGAAAAGTTTGCATTTCTGTTCCGCTCAACAGTTCCAAGTTCTCTTAGGAAGAGGGAGGAATGTTGAGTCCTCTTGGGTGTATCCTGTTTTCTTATAGTCAGGTGTTCTCGTAGCTAGCTTGTCCTTCACCAACTCTCCATTCCTAAGAGGAGGACAAGGTTAACCTAGGTTTTCTTTGCTTGCCAACATCTGACTCTCAGGATTGTTGTCTTTGTGAGGCTATTGAAGGAGATGGCTTCATTCCTTGTCTGGGACTCTCTTTCCTCTGACCATCATAAATAGCATGGATTTAAGGGATCAGTCCCATTTCCTTACTGTACAAACAAAGAGATGGAAGCCCAGAAAGCTGCTCAGGTTCAGGCGAGGAGTTTAATACCAGGAAGCAATAATTTATAAATAGAATTGCACGTTGGTTTACTTTAAAGAAAGGAATGGCAGAATGGAGACTAAACTAAAGGAAGAGGAGGAAATTGATTCTGAAGGGAAAAGTGATGCTAATGAAGAAACAGAAAGGGCAGAAAAGTAGTCATGTACACCAGCAAATGCACTTGTATTTCCTGGGGCTAGCCCCTGGGTGGGTACCTGGCCATGATGGAATCAACAGGAACAGACAGAAAAGCAAGAGCCTTAGAGACACCAGAAACCAGAGAATGGCAACCACAGCCTTGCCTTCACTGCCCCAGTGTTTGTGGGTTTATTTATTTTTAAAATAAAAGACAGAACAGGTGGTTATTGAACAGTTTACCTGGCCAAATAAAGGAGCTTGTGCTGTGAACAGCTAAGATCATAGTTCAAAGCAATGCCAGTCTGGGGGGAGGGGTTGGACAGGAACCCCTGACCTCCAGGTAAACAATATCCAGCCTTAGAGCAGGGTTTCTGGATTAACTTGAGGATGTACAGTTCTAAAGGAAGAATGACGGAGACTTGCGCAAACCATGGGAAGGAGGGTGAACCAGGGTTAAGGGAGGTCCCGCAAATGCCAGAGGGATGAAGGCCACTGGGGACCTCAAAAATAAGGAAAGAAGCCAGATGTTTTAAATAAAATGGCAGTGCTTCTTTATGAGAAAGCGTGAATGTAAGTTTGACCTAGAGTTATAGGAAAATAAAACTAACATTATCTGCCTTTAATGCAGACATCTAAATTTCCAGCAGATGGTGATGTTACCACGTGAAAGAGAAGTTCGACAGGTGGGCACTGTCCCAAACTTCCTCCTTTCCAAAACGGGAGGGCTTCTTTCTTAGGAGTGAGACACAGAGAGGACCCCTGAAATATGTAGACTCCCATCTCTAAGTAAATAACACATCTTAAGAGAAAATATGGACATTACCTAGGTTCCAAATTCAGAGGGTAAGCTTTTAAAACCACGAAAGCCTTTCTCAGTTATTTCCTTCTCGATTTGGGAGAACTTGGCAAAAATCCTTTGTTTTCTAAGCTTTGTGTTTGGAAAGCAGAGGCAGAAAAGTGTTCTCTTTGCCTTCTAATCAACATGCATTTGCATTATAGTACTCGCTCCTTTAGGAGTCGAGGTTTTAGGGTTTTCTGTTGTTGTGCGTTTTATTTTTTTCCTGGGCCCTAGAAATTGCCTTGCAGCCCTGGGCCTGGGGGTCAAGTTGTTTTCACAGCTTGCTTGCATTTTGTTTTCGGCTTCTGAGGACTTGGGCAGGATGCTTTTATCACCCTTTTGAAGAATTGAATAGCTGTGCCCTGCAAGCTAGCTGCTGGGCATAACTCATTAACATTTTAAAAAAGAAAAACAACCTGTCTGGGTGCCTATAGAATCGGATCTTTTTGATGAACTGTGTTGTCTGGGTGATCTCAGGTGTTAGGGAAGCATTTTCAGATCTGCTTAGGATGCTGTGGTTGGTTAAACTGCCTCCAAACCAAGGAAGTGGTACCTATGAATCAGGACTTATATGGGGGGTTAGTATGGCCTTAGGTGTAATGGGGATAATGTTTTATTTCCTCCAGTCTTTTTTTCTAATGAGGTTTTTTTTCAAGAACTCAAATTTCATTCAAATATGTTTTCAGGAAAATTGTAATATGTTCTCTTCTTTTAGATTTTAGTCTTAGAATAAATTCTAGGAGGGGGATGAATAGGTCTGTCCATATGAATAATATGTCACTGGGTATCTTCCTTATTGTCCCCAAAGTATTGGACCAATTACACGAAGATACCACTTTCACCCCAAACTTATTTTACATGCCATTATTTTTTAAAAAGAAAATAAGACCTCTTTTTTGTTAATTATAAGTATACACAGCAAAGGCTTAGAAGTAAATTTTATGGTCAAGTCAGGGAATTTCTGGTATGCAGCTCAGAATCCTGCTCTGCACAGCTTAGGAGAAGCATCATACAGATCTTCTCAGCCCAGAACCCCTTTTCCACATTCCTCTAAGTTCAAGCAAAGGTTACCCTCCCTTGGCCAGGGGACCTCTTGCTGCCTGCCAGCCGGGATGTCTGGATCTTCTTTTGATCTCCTTTTTTTTCCTCTCGACCCAGAGCTATTTAATCTCTCTAGGGAGGGGCAGAGACATTTGTTATTTGGCCATCAACAGTTAACTTCTTCTGTGGCTTGCACACATACACAGAAGGCAAATGAAAACTGCGTTCAGGATATCACATATTCTCAGTAAAACCTGAGACTTTAACAAGAACTTCTTTTACCTTGTTTCCCATAAATCATCCCTCGGATATGTCCAGAAAGAGGCAATCAGTTTGTGTTTTTAGCGCTCTTGAGGGGTTCTTACATTTTTATCAAACAGTGCTTGGTTCATTCCCTCTTAGCCTTTAAGTGGTTCATTCATTTGCTCACCAAACCCCTATGGAGTGCCCACTCTGTGCCAGGCTCTTAAGAGTAGGTGAAGGCAGGTGAAGCGATGGAAATGTGTCTCTAGTAATGGTGAGCGCAGCATCCTCGCATGCTTTGTTGGTTTGGGGTCAGTAATGTCATCTTTGCTTGCAAAGGATGGCTGATTTTTCCATCTCCCAGAATATATTCTCTTTCAAGAGGCTGTCTGTGTTGAACTCTTCTTTTATGCCCAAATCATTTGATGAGGGGAAGACAGAGACTAGAAGGAAAATCTCTGTGGGGCAGAGTAGTCTGGTAGATCATCCCAGCTGTTGGAATTTGACCACCAATTTTAGACAGTTTCATATCAGAGTGTTGGTTTGATCTTTGGAATATAATAAGGGGAGGGACAGGCTTTTGAATGTAAAGACTCTAGTTCGATTTTTTTCGAATTTGTAGCAAAATACACATAATAGGACTCCCCCTATGGCTCAGAGGGTAAAGAATCCACCTGTAGGGCAGGAGAAACAGGATTGATCTCTGGGTCAGGAGGATCCCCCTGGAGGAGGAAATGGCAACCCACTCCAGTATTCTTGCCTGGAAAATCCCATGGGCAGAGGAGCCTAGCAAGCTACAATCCAAAGGGTCGTAAAGTGTCACACACTACTGAGCGTGAGCACAAATGGAGACATAACATTTGCCATCTAAACCGCTTTAAAGTATACAATGAAGTAGCGTTAAGTACATTCACATCGCTGTGCAACCAGTCTCCAGAACTCTTTTATTCTAGCAAATCTAAAACCCCGGTCCCATTAAATAATAGCTCCTCATTTTCCCCTCCCCCCAACCCTTGCAAGCACCATTCTACTTTCTGTCTCTAAGAATTTAATTTTTCTCGGTACCTCATATAAGCAGAATCATATAATGTCTTCTTGTAACTGGCTTATTTTATGCAGCATAATGGCTGAAGATTCATCTGTGTTGTAGCATGTGTCAGAATTTTCTTTCTTTTTCATGCTGAATAAATACTGTATTAGAAGTGTATGCCATGTTTTGTTTGTTCACTCATCTGTTGATGGATACTTGGGTTGCTTCCACCTTTTGGCTCTTGCTGCTGCTATTGTATGAAAAAATGGGGTATAAGAGGATAGTCATGTCCCAGGTCTCTGGTGAGTCTCTGGGATGGGCCAACCAAGTGACGATCCTTGACTTCACGCAGGAAAGAATTCAAGGGCAAGCCATAGTAAAGTGAAGCAGGTTTATTTAGAGAGGGGCACACTCCATAGACAGAGTGTGGGCCATCTCTGAAGGCAAGAACCATGGGCTGGGGTCCTCTATTTGGAAAGTGAGGGTGTCACTATGAAAGATACACATTCCATAGGCAATGCAGTCAGATTCCAAAGGTGAGATGGTGGTGAGGGGGTGGTTCATTTTTGTGGGCTGGGTAGTTTGATAGGCTAATGAGTGGAAGGAATATTCTATCTTGGAGAAGAGGGGTGTTTCCAGGAGTTGGGGCACCTCCCACTTTTTGGCCTTTTGTGATCAGACCTGGAACTGTCATGGTGCCTGTGGGTGTGTTGGTTAGCATATGCTAATTTATTACAATGAGTGTATAATGAGGCTCAAGGGCCACTGGAAGTCTATCTTCCCCCATCTTGGGCCTAGTAGGTTCTAAGCAGTTCTGTGGTCTCCTGTTCTTCCTAACTGTTGTGTCATGCTTTTGGTATACCCTGCCTCCCTCCTTCCTGTCTCACTGTGAACATGGGCGTGTAATACTTTTCAAGATCTTTGCTTTCACTTCTTTTAGATATACAGTTGACCCTTAAACAACATGAGTTTGAACCATGGAGGTCCACAAATTTAGATTTTTTTCGATATAGTCCCTGAATTTTCATTTTACATTAATTAAGTGTGGGGAAAAGTTTGTGTTTGATTAGAGATCAAAATGTGTGCAATCAAAAGAACTAAGGTTGGAGTACTGATTCTATCCGAACTCTTTCAGCTTCCTGTCCTTGGGTGTCAGTTACCAGTATTTTTGTTTTTGAGGGAGAGATAACAACGTGCAGATTTTTTGGCTGTGTGGATGGGGGCAGTGGTGTCAGCACCCCAACTGCCACATTGCTCAAGGATCAACTGTCTGTACTCAGAAGCAGAATTGTTAGATCATATGGCAATTTTATGTGTGCTTTTTGGAGGAACTTCCATACAGTTTTCTGCTGTAACTGTGCTGTTTTACATTCCCAGCAGCAGTGCACAAAGGTTTCAGTTTCTTCGATCTTAATTAACCCTTCTTTTCTTTTCTTTTTTTTTTTTTTTTTTGATAATAGCCATTCTAGTGGGTTTGAGATGTTGGCTCTAAACATGAAATAATAAGCAGAATCAACAACATATCAGAACAATCCCTGCATTTTCAGATGAAAGGATACAAATCAAAAAGTGCTAATAACATTTGTCACTATATTATTCAGCTCTTCTTGGTTCATTTTTGGTGGTTCTTGATATACCTTTTGGGCTTCCCCAGTGGCTCAGCAGTCAAGAAACCGCCTGCAATGCAGGAGCTACAGGGGACTCAGGGTTGATCCCTGGGTCAGGAAGATCCCTTGGAGGAGGAAATGGCCACCCATTCCAGTATTCTTGTCTGGAGAATCCCATGGACAGAGGAGCCTGCCAGGCTACAGTCCACAGGGTGGCAAACAGTTAGACACAACTGAAGCAGCTAAGCATGAGCACCTAGTATCAAAAACCAAACAGGATGGGCCCAGTGGAACCTAGACCAAAGGTTTAAAAGAGCTTATATTACATTTCCTCATTCTGTATGTTATCTAATTTGATTTTCATGATATCTCTGTATGGCTTTAGCTAGGCAAGGAAAGTAGGGGGAAAGATTAGAGAGGACTTGGAAATATGGTTACAACTATTGGAAGATGTCTGGATTGCATAGACATCTATGGAAAATTTGACTTTCATAGGTCTACAGGATTGAATCCAACTTTGCATCTCACATCTCCCTATGTCTGCTCTGTCATATAACCTTCCCCTGGCCTGCAGCACTCTGAACCAAGAGAAAGACCTTGAATGTCCTTGGTCTAAACGCTTGCTTGCCCATTTGTCACGTGCCCTGAGGAGCAGTTCACTATGTCAGATGATCCAGGAACTTTCCTTGGAGCCTGATCTGCAGAGTACACTCAGGAGGAGTGTAGGTAATAAACTGGATTGTTGTGTGTGTGTGCGTAGTCACTCAGTCATGTCCAACTCTTCGCAACCCCATGGACTGTAGCCCACCAGGCTCCTCTGACCATGGGATTTTCCAGGCAAGAATACTGCAGTGGGCTGCCATCTCCTCCTCCAGGAATCTTCCTGACCCAAGGACTGACCCCTAGTCTCCTGCAGCTCCTTCACTGCAGGTGGATTTTTTAACCACTGAGCCACCAGAGAAGCCCCATAGGCTGGATTACTCAGTCAAAAAGCTTACATCCTTTTATCTCAAACCTATTGAACATTTAAAGAAAATTCTCTTTTTTCCTGGCTTTCCACCGCCCCCCCCCCCCACCTTTCCCAATTTTTAACATAATTATGCCTGGCCAAATCTATCCAGAGGGGGACTTCCTTGGCGGTCCAATGGCTAAGACTTTGTTTTCCAGTACCAGGGTGTGGGTTCAGTCCCTGGTCAAGCAACTAAGATCCCACATGCCTTGCAGGCAAAAATCCAAAGCATAAAACAGAAGCAATATTGTAAAAAATTAAATAAAGACTTAAAAATAAAATAGAAATAAATCTATTCAGAGGAATTCAGAGCATCAGACTACAGCTACATAGTCAGAGTGAAGTAGGGGACTAAATCTAGGAAGAGCCAGTATCCTCACAAAGGTATACTGATTGTGACTGTATACTGTTGGGAGTCTGGGGAGAGGTACCTTCTTTCCAGGCATCCCTGTCTGCCCCCCCATTTTTCACTGAGGTAGACAAAGTATGCTTGGGCTTCCCTGCTGGCTCAGACGGTAAAGAACCTGCCTGCAATGAGGGAGACCTGGGTTTGATCCCTGGGTTGGGAAGATTCCCTGGAGAAGGGCATGGCAACCCACTCTAGTATTCTTGCCTGGAGAATTCCATGGACAGAGGAGCCTGGTGGGCTACAGTCCATGGGGTCACAAAGAGTTGGACACGACTGAGCAACTAACACACACCCAGAGTATGCTCGTCAATGGAAACTTCTACTGAAGGAAGAGGATAGCAAGTTCCTTACTAAGACCTGTGTTTGTCAGTAGCTGGGGGTTGAACTGCAGCTGATGGCCTTTCAGAACACAGGAGACTCTCAGAAAAAGGAGGATGAAAACGATCTTTCTATACAGACCTAATAACAAAATGAAACTTGCAGGTGGCTATTTGCAAGAACCATAAAAGAGAAAGAAAATAGAATAATGAGATCTTAAACAGCGTTCCCAAGGTTTGGCTGCTGAGCAGCTGGAGTCCTGAAGTGCAGCCAAAACACCATGGAACCATTCTCCCTACTCCTCTTCCAGGACATATTTTAACTTGACCTCGCTGCTTCGGCAATTATCAAAGAAAATTAAAAGAACAGACAGCTCTGCAGAGCTTTGGGGACAGACTAACATCAATTACCTACCTACCGGCAAGGGAATGCTTTTAATAAAGCCTTGAAACTAGCAGGCACTACCTCCTAGCCCATCTTTTTACCGCCAAGGGTTGCCACATTTCTATCAAGTCAAATATTTCCATGTCTGCAGTTCTTAATAAAGCTTCCAGAAGCAGACTTCATCACTTCCATGGGCATCTAGTTTCAGGGGAGAAGAAAGGAAGTGATCATATATTTGCACCTGTGCTTTTACAAGCATTCTCTTACTTAATTCTCAGACAAGACTGTGAGATAAGCATTAGCATACCCATTTTAACAAATGAGGAAAACAAGGTTCATAGACATAGTTATTCCAATGACACAAGCTTGGTAAGTGGCAGAACTCCGATGCAAACCTAGATCAGGACGTACAGAAACCACGCTCCTTCCCTTTCCCCTTTGTGCCTTTCAGTGGATTTGTGAGTGCTAGGTGGTTTGTCTAAAGGTCTAACCAGCATCTTTTCTACAGTGTTTCTTTAAATGCAATTGCATTTTGAAGGTCCTAATGGGCCCTGAAGGCCTTGGCTAGGGAGCCATAATGCTGGCAGCAGCTAGTTCTGCAAAAGGGCTTTAGGTCTGAGATTGAAAGGAAGGCTGCACCTCATTTAACTCAATGGCCACCATCCAAATCGTCCCAACAGTCAAGAAGTGGGCTGCTTTTCATGCCTCTTCTGTACACATCCTTTGTTTTTCTTTTTTGTCTTTGCCCATCCTTTCCCCAAATATCACAAAACACTGTTTCAGCCTGAAGTTTCAATTAGGTTCTGGCGTGATGAGCTCATGCCACGCTTTGTGTGGCCGCAGCCAGAACATCCTTCCCGGTGCTTTCTTTGAGAGGGAATCGGGGCTGCTGAATTCCCTTTTCATGCCTCCACAAGGGAGCCTCCGTTTCTCATTTGTCCGAATCCTTGTTTGTCTTCGGGAAAGTGAAATGCTTGCATTTGATTGTGATGGGAATGGATTGACGTCTTTTCAAGTCCAGTGGAGGAATGAAAGCCCATCTTACTCAGAGGGATAATCCCCCTGCATTCAGTCAACTTGAATGGGGAGGGCTGCATTCGTTTGGTAAATAGTGGCTGAGGGTCCCACCCCTGCCTTTTTCTCCGGGTGGTTGTGAGAATTTGGATGCGACGCTTTCTGCCTGCAGAGAGGGCCTGAAAAAGTCTCTGAGCAAATAACCGGACCTGTGAGAGACAGACTAGCTGGCTGGTGTATCCTTCCAGTGTCACAGCTCCTGTCTTAAGGAGAAAAGCATCCTTTTCTACACTTGCCATGTCAATTCCATGGGCTACCATGCAAGAGTAAATTTACCAAGCCAGCAAGGAGGAGCGCCCTCTGGGTTCCTGGCTCTTGTAGAGTCTCCGGGAAAAGGCAGGAGTCTCGCTGTTCAAAGCAGCCACTGGCTGGGGTCCTTTGTGTCTCTCCCTGTGTTTGTGCGTATGCAAGTGGCCCCTGCTCTGGCTGGCTGGCTGGCTGTTTATTTTGTTTGGAAAGCTCCTGACTGTCTGGGATTATATCTATTCATCCCCCTCTGTCCAGAGGCATGTAAATGAGTTTGTTAATTCAATGAAGCAATTGATTAGGCTCTTTTGTAATGTGCTCAGCACTGTCCTAGGCACAGCAGGAGGGCATGAAAGAAGACTCAGTGGGGTCTTTATCTGTGACCTTGAGCAGCCCTGGAGCCTTTCTAAGCCTCCTGTTCTTGTCTGTGGAGCTACAAGGTCAGACTAGCTGATTTCTAGGCCTCTTCTTGCTCTGAGGTTCTCTGACTGGGGTCATGAGAGCTGGAAAGACGTGAAGCCAGCTTAAAAAAAAGACCTGTTGTGGTAAAGAATACAAATGAGTTATGTAGGAAACTATGTCCTTTGGTTGTATTCAGAGTAACATGCCTTCTCAGTTGTTTCGGTTGTGTCCAACTCTTTCCAACCCCATGGACTGCAGCCCACCAGGCTCCTCTGTCCATGGGATTCTTCAGGCAAGAATACTGGAGTGGGTTGCCATGCCCTCATCCAGGGGATCTTCCCGACCCAGGGATCCAACCCATGTGTTCTGGGTCTCCTGCATTACAGGCGGATTCTTTACCACTAAGTCACCAGGAAAGCCCCATTCAGAGTACGATCGCTAGCAAGTAAAAATAAGGATTGTCAGTTAAATTTGAGTTTCAAATAAACAAATAACTTGTTAATATAAGTATTAGCATGAGTATGTCCTATACAATATGTATTGTGCATCTGAAAGTTTCAACTGGGCATTCTGCACTTTATCTGGCAACCCTGATCCAGAGAGATCATAAGAACTATGGGCTTAAAGAAGGGTCACCTCTCCAGCCTCTCTCCTCTCCAGCCACACTGGTCTTCTTTCCACTCCTTGTGCCACAGGGCCTTTGCACAGGCTGAGACCCACTGCTGGAGAAGGCTTCCTCTCCATCCCCTCTCTCGTAAAACTAATTCATTCTTCAGATTTCAGTTCAAAAATAACTTCCTTGGTAAAGCCTTTCCTGATTCCCTAGACAGAGTCCATCCTGTTCCATGTTCCCTGGAGACTGCTTTCAAAGCACTGCTCACAACTTTTAAGTTTGTGTATTTTATAGCCATATGCTGGAGGTAGGGTTTGTGTATGTAGATTGGAATGTCCAGAGTATTCTGGTTAGATGAACAAAAACTTGAGGTACAGAGGTATAAATGCCCATGGTGTGTTCCCAGAACAGTGAAGAGAGCAATAGAGTGGCTATGGTTAGTGAAAGATCCACTTGTAGAAAAACATGTCCTTGAACCCCATCTTTGGGGCTGGATATAGATGTTCTGAGGGAGTGGCTACAAGAAGAGTAGTAACAGGATGAAGTCATTCTTCAGTGGGTTTTATTAAGAGCCAGAAGGGAGAGCTGAGTCTGAGCTTACCTGGGGCTCCTTGAAGTTTTCCCCTGAATTCTGAGAATCTGTTACACAAAAAAATTCTTTCCCTGAAGCCACAAAAACTTTCTTTCTCCTGAAATCTTTTTTTCTAGTGTCTTACCATGTCTGCTATTAAATGTTTAAAAGAGAGAGTCATCATTAGAACCACTGCTTGGTTTTCAGGAATGTGGATTTGCTATATCTGCCCACACATTCATGCCGTAAGTTTTGCCACCTTATGGACCAGCTCATATTGTGTTCTTATCACTGTGGAACAGACTCTGAAAGATACAGGGTTGGTCAAAAGTTTGTTCAGCTTTTTCTGTAATGTGGAAAACCCAAAAGAACTTTTTGGCCAACCCAGTCTGTGTGTGCTTACTATGCACATATATACATGAACACATACCTGTATACATATACTCATCTACACACTTACACACATAATATGTAATGTCTGCATGCTAAGTTGCTTCAATAGTGTCCAACTCTTTAAGTCCCTATGAACTGTTGCCTGCCAGGCTCCTCTGTCCATGGGATTCTCCAGGCAAGAATTCTACAATGGGTGGCCACGCCCTCCTCCAGGGGATCTTCCCAACCCAGGGATTGAACCCGTGTCTCTTATGTCTCCTGATTTGGCACAAAATACACATGCATAAATAAGTACACAAATTGTTATTAAGCAGCAACATGACTAAGTCACAACAACTTGACTAAATCACGTCTGACTCTTTGTGACTCCATGGACTACAGCATGCCAAGCCTCCCTGTCCTTCACTATCTCCCGGAGTTTGCTCAAACTCATGTCCATTGAGTTGGTGGTGCTATCCAAACATCTCATCCTCTGTTGCCTTCTTCTCCTCCTGCCCTCAATCTTTCCCAGCATCAGGGTATTTTCCGATGAGTCATCTATGTATGTGTAATGAATACACAATACACATGAATTTATGTGTGTGTGTATATGTGTGCTCAGTTGCTGAGTCATCTCTGACTCTTTGCGGCTCCATGGACTATAGCATGCCAGACTTCTCTGTCGGAATTTCCCAGGCAAGTGTACTGGAGTGTTTGCCATGTCCTCCTCTAGGGGATCTTCCTGACCCAGGGATTGAACCTGCATCTCCTGCATTGACAGGCGAATTCTTTACCACAGAGCCACCCGGGGAGCCTGAATATATGCATACATGCATTCATACACCCAGACACATGCAACATATATACATACTACACATATGCAAACCCACACATGTACACACACACATATATCCATATATCTAATTTTTATTATAATAATGGCAGGTGGTAGGAGGTCAAGCTGCCCTTCTCTGGGTGAGGCCTGCAAAGGTGGTACCATTTCTTCTCTCTCTGAGTTTCTCTAGCCTCTGAGGCTTTTATATGCATGACAGTTTGTACCAGAGTTCCCTTCCCCAGCTTCTTTTTCAGAACTCTTGACAGCCTCAGTCCTTAACAAGAAGAGCTCCAGCCACATCGTTTTTCTGGAGGATGTGAATATATACTATGTCTTATTAATAATATCCACATCCATCAGATTAGATCTATATTTTCCCCTAAGATACTGGTTATGACCTCCCACTTCTGTTGATGCTGTCAAGCTGCTTTCCTGACAGTTGGCCAAACTGGCTTTCTATGGACAGAACCCCTTTCACACATTTTTTTTTTTTTTAATTAAATGTAACATTCTAAGATGTAGCACTACATGTCACACTGCTTGAAGAGTTTGGAACAGCATGGTGTTTTTTCCATGACAGTATTTGTTTTCAGTCACTTTTTCTGGCTTTGGATCTACATGAGACTAAAAAAGAACACATTTCAGGAAAAGGTTGGGTAACTTGGACAAAGTTGGCTTAACCAATTCCCGTGAAATGATGTGTCTAGGAACTTTCTCCAAATGGGAAGCTTCTGCCGTGCCATGGTCTGCTATCCAGTAAAGTACAAGGGGTGCTAGCCATGCTGCTTCGTGGAACTCGAGACAAATGTGTTCATTCTTTCTGCAGGAACGGTGGTCCTGTACACCGTGGGCTGCCAGCCAGCCTCTGCAGCCTCATCCCAGGCTCATCCCCCTTCGTTCTCCACTTCCACCATGGAGGATGTCTCTTCACCCTTTGAATGGGCCCTGTGTGGTTCCAGTGAGTGATGTGCAGGTCACTCAGCCTCCCTGAGCCTCAGTGTCCTCATCCTCCAGAGGTGAGGATTAGCCGAGTTGATGTATATGAAGGGTCTGGCACATAGTAGGTGCTCAGTAAACAGTAGACACTGGGGTGCTGGCCAAGAGTCTAGAGAGTCCCTTGGACAGCAAGAAGATCAAACCAGTCAATCCTAGAGGAAATCAACCCTGAATATTCATTGGAAGAACTGAGACTGAGCTGAAGCTCCAATACTTTGGCCCCCTGATGAGAAGAGCCAGCTCACTGGAAAAGATCCTGATGCTGGGAAAGATTGAGGGCAAGAGGAGAAGGGGGTGACAGAGGATGAGATGGTTGGATGGCATCACCGACTCAGTGGACATGACTTTGAGCGAACTCAGGGAGATAGTGAAGGACAGGAAAGCCAGGCATGCTGCAGTCCACGGGGTCGCAAAGAGTCAGACGTGACTTAGAGACTTAAAAACAACAAAAAATGTAGACATAAAAAATTTTGAAAGGCAGGAAGAGGTTAGGCAGCCAGATGCAAATGCAGGTGGTAAAAAAGAGAAATTCCTTTTCCCTCTTCGTTTCCTACACAGCGTGGACTGTACCTGCCAGCTCAGAAGGGAACTTCATCCTTGCATGACTCGACTGGCTGGCTTGCATGTATAAAACCTTTGATTTTGAACATCATTTTGTGTGTCTGCTTTGGCAGTGCATTCCCAGGGTGACAACTAGTGGTCTGGTTGCTGGGTAGGGCTCCTTTCCCTCTCTGGGTTCAATAGCACCAGTTAGAACAGTGGTTCTCAAAATGTGGTTCCTGGACTAGCAGCATTGGCATCACCTGGGACCCTCTTAGAAATGCAGATTCTCAGAGTTCCCTGGTGGTCTGGTGGTTAAGAATGCACCTACCAGTGCAGGGGACACAGGTTCGATTCCTAGTGTGGGCAGATTCCACATGCCATGGGGCCCATGGGCTGCAGTGTGCGCGCCTCAACTACTGAACCCACTTGATGCAACTATTAAAGCCTGGGAGCTCTGGAGCCCATGCTCTGCAATAAGAGAAGCCACGAAGATAAGAAGCCCACACATCACAGCTACAGAGTAGCCCCCCATCGCTACAACTAGAGAGAGCCTATGTGCAGCAATGGAAACCCATTAGAGCTGAAAATAAATGACTTAATTTTTAAAAAAGAAAGAAAGGCAGATTCTGGGGCTCCACTCCAGACTTAATGAATCAGAAACTCTAGGGGTGGTGTCCATCAATCTGTTTTAATGTGACTTCAAGGTGATTCTGAATACAGTTAAGTTTGAGAACCACCTCATTAAAGTGTTACCTACTAGAAATACATGTGAGTCTGAGCAGTGCTAAGAGGAATTTAACATCTCTGGAACATCAAGCCAATGAATTTTCAGGACTTAAGAAACACATTTTGTGTACTGTTTCTAATCCATATCTCCAAGCCTATAGAGACTAACAATTGAATAAGATTCACTAGGGTACCACTTGTGAATTTCTAAAGTTTTAGTTACATAGTCGCAGTGTGGGATAGAAGGTTAGGGATATTACATAATTCATGAGACGTATGCTTTCGCATTTAAGTTTTTATACTGGAATGCACCCCAAACTATTTCCTTTTCAGAAGAGGAAAAAGCTAAGAATTCGACAGTCTTGCCTGTCTTCTCTTCTTTTTCAGAACAGTTTTCTAATTCCAGAGAAGAGTCTGGGCTCTTAGAAGCATTCTCCTCATCTTATTTTCCATAACTTTGTCCTGGAAAATATAGTCTGGGGGAAAGCATTTTAAATAGTAATCATCTGTGTCTAGTGCAGAGTTCGAAGATCTTGTGTCATAAACAGGGGGAATAGCACATAGATAATGTAGTCGACAGAGGTCAAACCTGGCGTGGCTGTGTGGCTATAACGCGCTCTGTCTGTCCTTGGATTATTCCACCCCAACCAAATGCTACAAAATCCATGCCCACTGCTAGGGCTTTGGGCAAACCCCCTTTTATTTTATTTAAACCTGGCATACACAGTTAAGACATTGCATCCACATGTTTCTAATTCGTTTACACTTCACTCATCAGCATGTGTTGGGTAAGCACCCTGCCACGTCTGAGTTTTATGAGCTGCGTTTACGAGGCTGCTTTTCTTGAACAGGGATATCGTATATTCTACCCAAAAAAAGGGAACTTGAGCCTGGGAAATGAGGGCTCGGTGTTAAACTTGGAGTGAACTTGTGAAGTTTGAATGGATCCAAAACTAAGCACAGATGTTATCCATTCTCCAGGAATAGCCTCATGTATTTATTCACAGAATATCTCTCCTCTTCTTCCCTGAAATTTTCTCTCTACTTTAAGGGATGGCCAGGGAATGTGCATTTGTCCGCAAAAGCTTGAACCTCATTTCCTGCCACTTTGAGGAGTCTCCCTCTTACTTACTCCCTCCAAGCTAAGGCAAACCTTGGTAGTAGCAAAGCTGGATGAAATCTAGAACCTTCCACAGCATGTTGCTTTCTTAGAAAGCAACATTTTGCTCTCCCACTTATGCTGAGTTCCTGAAAAGACAGCAAGGAGTTTTACAGTTTTGTGCTAATTTTGAATAGAGATGGAAGGGACTTACCACTGATAAAATTGCACAGAGTTCCATTTCTCAGAACCCAAATTGTTGGAATTCATTTTCACATTCCTCATAAAATTAATTTTATTGTTTAATCTGAGTTAATCTGCATGCAAGTATCTTAGAGAGTCAAATAACTCTACAAACTTTGCCCATCCCCTACTATTCTTTCCTCCTCAACAATTTTAATTGTTCCTTTGATATTTTCTTTTTTACCTCCGAATAATGTTTATATTGTTACTTCTGGATTTCTCAGTTTCAGGATTTTCTGTTGAAGGTGAAGATTGTAGCCCTCTTTCATCGTCCTCACCCTCCACCTCACCACGTGTACACACTTCCCATCCCACATACTCTTGATGGAATTATGTGGTAATTCTGTTAGATTAATAACCAGCGCTTCCAGTGTAACTGCCTGCATGCTCTTCACAGCTGAGCCACATAGTATAATAGGTCAGAGCTCCAGGATGCCGATCCCCAGGTAGAGATTTGTGGCCAGTGTTTTTTTAGGGAGTGATTCAGGAAAAGCCCCTGTGAGGGGTACAAGATGTAGGATTGAACAACTCTGAGCTGGGTTAGCCCTGTAGCGTTACCCCACACTGAGACAGAATGGGTCATTGTATAACCACACAGACTGATCATTGGACAGGGGCTACCCCAGGGAAGGAGGTTGGGGAGGTGGCTTCCTTAGGCTGGGGGTGAGTTCCAGAAAAACACAGCTGTGAGCTACCAGTTGGCAACGCTCCCATCTGCTGGGGGAACCCTGACTTGGATCTGGATGGTAGCAGTAGGTAATCTGAGCACCCCTAGCACCCTTGTCTGGGCTCTTGGTGGACTCCTTCCATCAAGAAATTTTCTGGTTATTTATTTGATGATTTCTTGGGGAATTGGTAAGGAATCCGTCTGCAATGTGGGAGACCTGGGTTCAATCCCTGGGTTGGGAAGAGCCCTTGGAGAAGGGAAAGGCTATCCACTCCAATATTCTGGCCTGGAGAATACCATGGACTGTATAGACCATGAGGTCACAAAGAGTTGGACACAACTGAGTGACTTTCACTTGGGGATCTAGGAAGCTAACTGCTGCCACTTTTCTTTAAAAATAATAATAATAATAATAACAGCTCTATTGAGAGAAAACTCTCCTACCTTAAAAGTCACCAGTTTAAATAGTACAAGTTACTGGTGTTTAGGATGTTTGGAGTCATGCTATCATCACCTCAGTATAATTTCAGGACATTTTCATTGCCCGAGAAGAAAGTCCATATCCATTAATAGTTGCTCCACATTCTGTCCTCCCTCCCGTCCCTGGAAACCACTAATCTACTTTCTACCTCTGTACGTTTGCCTATTCTGAATATTATATATAAATGTAATTATACAATATATGCTTTTTGTGATTGACTTTTTTCACTGAGCATAATGTTTTCATGGTTTATATGTTGTAGCATGTACCAGTGTGTGCCACTTCATCCCCATCTATTGTCAAATATTTTCTGTATGGATATACCACATTTTCTTTATCCATTAATCACTGGAAGGACGTTTGGATTGTTTCCACTTATTAGCTATTATGAATAATACTTCTATGAATTTTCATGTACAAGTTTTCGTGAAGATGTGTGTTTTCATTGCTCATTGTTATACACTTAGAAGTGAAATTGTTGGGTCATACGGTAAATCAACATTCTGATGAACTGCCAAATGTATTCCAAGAAAACTGTTCCATTTTACAGTCCTGTCAGCATCGTAAGAGGGTTCTGATTTCTCTACATCCTTGCCAATGTTTCTTATCATCTTTTTCTTTTTTCAACCATCCTCCTATGTGTGAAGTGGTATCTCATTGTGGTTTCAATTTGTATTTCCCTAATGACTAATGATATTGAGCATCTTTTCATGTGCTTAGATTTGTAATAAGTGAAAGATCTTTCATAATCCAAGATCATGAAGTTTTATGCCTATGTTTTCTTCTAAGATTTTTTTTATAGTTTTATCTCCTACATTAAGGTTGATGATCCATTTTGAGTTAATTTTTATATGTGGTATACGATAGGGGTCCAACTTCATTTTTTTTTTTGCACATAGATATGCAAACGGAAGCCCTGCAAATGTATTTTTATGTGGCATTTTAAAGTGGTTGGGGAGTATGGGCAGGGTCTGGAGAAGTCAGTGGTTATGTAATTTTTAAAAATATGTATTTATTTTTGGCTGTGCTGGGTCTTCATTGCTGTGTGTGGGCTTTCTCTAGTTGCAGAGTGGGGGCTACTTTCTCGTTGTGGTGTTCAGGCTTCTCATTGTGGTGGCCTCTCTTATAGTGGAACACAGGCTCTAGGATACATGGGCTTAAGTAGTTGTAGCTTCTGGGCCCTAGAGCGAGGGCTCAGTAGTTGTGGTGCAAGAGCTTAGTTGCCCCGTGACATGTGAGATCTTTCTGGACCAGGGACTGAACCCGTGTCCCCTGCATTGACAGGTGGATTCTTAACCACTGGACACCAGGGAAGTCCAGGGCTTATGTAATTTTATGAGAAGCTCTACGTGGAGTATTGCTAAGGCAGCAGGATTCTGGGCAGTTTTGTTAAGTAGTCACTTGTCTCCAGGTTTCAACTGTCTCCTAGGATCTCCTTTTTCCTTGCTGCAAGTCTGAGAGGCAGGGACATTGCCTAAGCCACATAGGCCTAGGGGTAGACCTAGCTGGTTTGGGCCACAGGTAGAAGAAACCCAGACTTAAGGTCATTCCTCTGGTCATTCCTTAAGGTTATTCCTCTGGGTTATTCTTCTAGTTATGTAGCCCACTTGCTGTCATTGTCTCCTGATTAACCATCATTTTTTTGTTTTTGTTGTTCTCAGAAAGTTCTTCTGTAGTATGGTTGCAATATTGAGGAATAAACTTGTGGCTGCCAATGATACTATTCCTAATGATAGAAGTAATGGGGAGGAAGCTCAGAGAAATCAGAACTCAAAACCCTTGCCCTCTATGAGGCTGCTTTATAAACACTTTTATTACATCAAAATGCAACGCACTTGGATAGTTCCTGCTATAGCTTCAGTAAGTAAGGAGCTGGGAGAGAGGAAATGGGGTCTGGATAGATATATGACAGAAGAATGCAGGTTGTAGGAGACTAGTTTTCCCTCCAACTTGTCACTTCCTTTCCTGGGCCTGGTGTGTGTGTGTGTGTGTGTGTGTGTGTGTATTTCATCTATAACATGACAGTTTGGTTTCAGATAATTCCCATAGTGCTTCCGTCTTTGGTAATCTTTGACTTTTCCAAGATCACTTCATAGGTTTTGGGCAGCTAGGGTAGGAAATCAAGTCTCTTGACTTCTCCGATAGAGCTCAGAATGCACAGAAGATTCAGTCTTCCCTAATCCATGTGGTCCCATAGGTTGCCTGAGATTTCCTGTTAGCGGTTTTCAATGGCTTTGGAGTAGAAGGAAGTTCATTGCTATGACAGTCAGGCAGCCACACTGGGGAAAATATGATGTATTGTGTTGTGTAGGAAAAAGTCAGTATTATCCAGTGCAGTAATCAGATTTTCAGACAAAGGCATGACCCTGGAACATGCTGTCTATGGCTGAGCATCGCATTAGTCTCGTCTCCAAAAACAGTTAAACAAAATCAGTGTGTACTTGGCATGTCTCTCTCCCTTGGATATGGAAATACATCTCGCCTGAACATTTTTCTCATTCTTATTTTGGAGGCAACTAGATTGCTCTGAAAATATTAGTCATAGCAGTAATTGATTTAGTATTTATTGAGCAGCAGGCTCTGTGTGAGGTAACAGAAATATAAAGAAAGACTCTGAGGTAGAGGTTTCTATCTAGTAGAGAGAGAGGAGAGAAAAACAAAAATTAAAACACCTCCAAAGGCCAATATTTATTTTCTCTGTCCCTCCCTTTGGGGCTTCGCTGGTGGCTCAGTCAGTAAAGAATCCACCTACAATGCAGGAGACTGTCTGCAATTCAGGAGGCCCAGGTTCGATCCCTCGGCTGGGAAAATCCCCTGGAGAAGGAAATGGCAACCCACTCCAGTATTCTTCCCTGGAAAATCCCATGTACAGAGGAGTCTGGTGAGCTACGGTCCATGGGGTCAAAAGAGTTGGACATGACTGAACAACTGAGCACACGTCCTTCCCTTTATTCCTCAGTTATTTGTTGAGCATTCGCCATGTGCCCAAGCTCTCTGCTGAGTGCCGAAGATACAAAAGTGAGTAAGACAGACACATCTCAGACTCCCCGGTGGCCCAGTGGTTCAGAATTCACCTGCCAATACGGAGGACATGGGTTCGATCCCTGCTCTGGGAAGATCCCATATGCAGCAGCTAAGCCTGTGCACCACAGCTACTGGGCCTGCCCTCTAGAGTCCAAGAGCCACAACTACTGAGCCCATGTGCTATAACTACCGAAGCCCGCATGCCCTACAGGCCATGCTTTGCAACAAGAGAAGCCACCGCAATGAGAAGCCCAGGCACCGTAAGGAAGAGTAACCCCTGCTTACTGCAGCTAGAGAAAGCCCTCACACAGCAACAGAGACACTGTGCAGCCACAAATAAATTAGTTAAAAAAGACAGACACATCTCTGTGGTCCCTCAAAGCCATTCCTTAAATGATGTTTGTTGAACCGTATAGTAGAGGAGACCGGATCAGCCTGTGATACATGGACTTAGAGGGCAGATCAGGATCCATGGAGGGCTTCCTGGAGAGGGTGACCTGGGACCTAAAGCAAAGTAGAAGCAGGTGCTAGTCAAGTAGGCAAAGCCAGTGGAGCAGTGATCAACGGCTGCACAGAGGAAGTGCTTCGTTGGAAATAGAACAGTAGGAAATGAGACTATAAAGGTAGGTGAGGTTCAGCTCTTGAAAGGACTTTAGACTTCAATCTAAGGTGATAGGCACACCACTTAAATGTCTCATAATGGAGGAATTATTACAGGAAACTTGGGCCATTTAAAAGAACATAAAATGGTATAACTGCATAGATTTTAAGTAATAAAAAGCAGAACACAAACATTGCGTGCTCACTGTGATTACTGATTTATATGATATAATTGAGACTGTTAAAGATGGGAGGATGCCTAAAAGTGAAGTCCTATTTGTATTCTGAGATCCTTTAAGAATTCCTTTATGATATTCACTCAGCATCAAATCTCTACTATGTGTGCAGATCAAGATGCAATCTCTTCTCTCTACCATCAAATACGGAGAGATCTAATAGCTTTAATGCATTTTAAATGTGTGTGACTGTGAGATACCGAGGATAGGCACATCCATAGAGACAGAACATAGATTTGGTGGCCGCCAAGGTCTTGGGAGGAGGAGAGAGGTTGGGGTCACAGCTAATAGGTCCAGTGTTTCCTTTCTGGGGTGATGGAAGTGTTCTAAGGTTAGTTTGTGGAAATGGTTGTAAACATTGTGAGTATACTAAAAACCGTTGAGATACATGCTTTGGTTAAAATGGTTAATTTTATGTTATGTGAATTTTATCTTGATAAAAAAATACAGAAAGATAAAAGATGCTGATTAGTTTTTGTTGTTGTTTTTGGTAGTCAAGGGCAACCGGAAGTGTGAGCTGAACTGCCAGGCGATGGGCTACCGCTTCTATGTGCGGCAAGCTGAGAAGGTCATTGATGGCACCCCCTGTGACCAGAATGGCACGGCCATCTGTGTGTCCGGGCAGTGCAAGGTAAGTGCCCCAGACTGGGGTATCTGCAGTAGGTCTCGGGGTGTTTGGTCTGTGCCTGCCAACTGCGCTGTTTGCCAGACTGTGGCATGCTTCCTCCCCATCACCTGTGGTCCACGCCCCCCACCCCCATCCACCCACCCCCGACCCCAACTCTGAACCATGAGCTCTGGGAGAAGTGGATTAAACAGGGCGGTTTGTTCTGCTCTGAGTTTTCGATCTTTGGGAGTTGCCAAGTCTCACTCTGGCATTTCGATTATTAAGTGATTTATATTTACATCATGTGCGTCATAAAGAAACTCAGCGATCTTTCCTTGTTGGATCCGGAGCTTCTTCCTTACCTCTGAAAAGGAGGTTATGAAGAGGGCACTGCTGGATCAGTCAAGAGGTGGTTGGCGTCGTCAGGGTGGCATTTTAAGGGCATGGCATATTTTATCTTGCCTCCCACCAACTGCGGCAGGCTTCCAAATGAAAGCGGTCTAGTGCCTTTATAGCTGAAGTTGTACTTTCAGCAGGAAGTTTTCAGCCTCCTTGGACTTCTGAAGTCTGTTCCAAGAACTCCCCGCCCTGCATTCTGGCTAGAGAGAATCCTTGTGGGATGCTACCCTTTGACAGAAAGCACCATTTGCTTAAAAACAGGCACCCCAAAGGAGATGGCACCAGTTCCACAGTCATATCCATTGGGGCCTGAACGTCCACCCTCCTTTCATCTATAAATGTAAGAGTGGAGGTCTGACTCTAGCAGGTAAATGACTTTTTGGAGCCCAGGCTATGATTCTGTCTTAATTAACATTCAATCACAGGCAGGACTAAGTTTCATCACAGGAAGAGCTCTTTGGCTATCACATCTAAAAGTTCGTGTTGTACTTTCAATGTAAATTGCTGCACTGTTTAGTTTTAGAGCTACTCAAGTGTGATTTATAAGCACCTCCTTCCCTCTCCAGTCCTTTTCTTAATGAGGTTTTAAATAGAATACAAAATAATTTTTCAAAGCAGTATGAATATTCTGGGGCTTCTCAGATGGCTCAGAGGCAAAGAATTTGCCTGTAATGCAGGAGACGCAGGTTCGATACCTCTGTTGGGAAAATCCCTGGGAGAAGGTAATGGCAACCCACTCCAGTATTCTTGCCTGGGAAATCCCACGGACAGAGGAGCCTGATGGGCTATAGTCCATGGGGTCGCAAAGAGTTGGAAAGGACTCAGCAACAACATGGATAGTCTGAGATTGTGAGTACAGAAAGGAAAAAACTGTCATTTGATATTTGGTGCATGTGAAGTTGCCTTTGGACAGACAAGAAACCCACAAAGCTTTGAGACGGGGTTCAAAAGAGGCAAGGAATATGGTGGGGAGCACACTGCAGGCTGAGACCCATGCGGCCCCAATTTCAACTCCTTTGGAAAAACCCCTGGGTTTCATGCATCTCTTCTATCCTTACTGTCTTCAGATAATACTGAAGGAAGTCCCATTAGAGTTTGTGATTTCCGACTCAGCTAGTCCCTTCTTCTAAATGTTAACTGAGCCTGAAATGATGCACTTCATAGCAACCTAGCTTTTCTTTCGGATCCTGAATCAACTGTTTAATTTCCTAAATACAAGTGCACACTGCTGGGAGATGTTATAGTGTAGTGGTTAAAAACGTGCCCTCTGAAGTCAGACTGCTTGGATTCAAATCCTACTTCTTCCATCAATGACTGTGTAAACTTGCACAAGTTCCATGAGCTCGCTGTGCCCCTACATCACCTACAACACGAGGAGGACGGTACCTGCCTCCTGCGTTGTAGTGAAGAGTCATGAGCTAATACACATATGGTTCTCATTATCAGTTCTGGCACTAAAGCAGGCTGGCTTTTCCTAGTATGTTCACTTATGCCCACATATGACCTGTTGTATTTGAATTTTTTATGCAGAAATACTTGAATTTTTTTAGCAGATTATAGATTTGTGAGATTCACATTATCATATTTGGCAGAAAAATTAAAATACTTTAATTGACAGATACATCTTTATAATAATTTTTCCTTATGTACTTTGGCTGCAATTTAAAATTTTTTTTTCTATTTTTAAATTGGAGGATGTTTGCTTTAAAGTGTTGCGTTAGTACAACAATGTGACTCAGCCATCTGTATACATATATCCCCTCCCTGTTGAGCCCCTCTCCCCTCACCTCCCATCCCACTCCTCTAGGTCATCACCCAGCACCAGGCTGGCCTCCCTGTGTTATATGGCAGTATCCCACTAGCTATCTGTTTCACACATGGTAGTGTATGTATCACTGCTTCTTTCTCAACTCGTCCCACCCTCTCCTTCTGTTGTGTCCACAAGTCCATTCTCTACGTCTGTGGCTCTATTCCTGCCCTGCAAAAAAGGTTAACTGGTACCATTTCTCTAGATTCCATGTATATATATGCATTAATATATGATATTTGTTTTTCTCTTTCTGATTTGTTTCACTCTGTATAATAGGCTCTAGGTTTAGCCATTTCAGTTCAACTGATTCACACCTGTCCCTTTTGATGACTGAGTAATATTCCATTGTATATATGTACCACAACTCATCTATTCATCTATTGATGGACATCTAGGTTGCTTGCATGTTCTGGCTATTGTAAGTAGCGCTGCAGTGCACACAGGGGTGCATGTGTTCACATTACCTTTTGAGGCAGTGTCTCTTTGCTGTAGTGTGACTCTCCAGGGGATCTTAGAGTCTATGTTGGTAGGTCGGGGGAAAGTCCTGAATAGTCTATTTTTATAACAAGTTCCCATGTGATGCTGATGCTGCTGGTCCATGGGTCATATTTTGAGTAGCAAAGTTTTAAAGGACCCTTTGATTAAAGCAGAGTTCACAAAGAGCCAGAAATGTAAATATAGAGTGGTGAGATGAGTTGGAAGGAAGAGGAAATGTGGTCTGTTTCCACTGGGGGAGCTTGTTTTCTTAGTATTGCCTTAAGTGCCTCTAAGCTGATGATATGAAAGAAAAGCAAATACTAATAAGGACATATGGGTATGAATTCTTACTAACTGATGAAAACTAATGGTGTCAGACAACACAGTTTGAAGATGATAGTTGCAAGAAGACCGAGACAGATATTCCCCAGGATGTGAGTAGATGAATAGGAATTTGATGTTAATAAGGACAACTTTGATATTCCTTCCTATTTGTTCTCTGTGTATTTACCCAAAATTTGCTCATAGACATTGTTGGAACAACTGACTGTCCTGTCCTCACTAGAACTTCAGTTTAAATAATCAGAAGTACATTTGCTTCCCAGGCTAAGCTCTATTTACTCTGTAACTTTCAAAGGGTAGAGTGCCTTTTTTGAATATTTGATTGGAAGCCCAGAATTCAAATTGCTATCTCTGCCTCTCTGACCTGTGACTGGGAGGGCTATCACTCTCCAACAGGAGTGTCTCCATCTGAAATAGCTCCACAGAGCCTCTGCCAGCCACAGAGAGGTAAAAGCAAACCCAGGCCTGCAACGAAAGTTAATGAAAAGTGACAAGCACTAAATGAGAATATGAGCTAAACCCACACAAGAGTAGCTGGGGGAGAAGGGCGTGCTCCCAACACCAAGCCGCAGAAAGGCCCCAGGCCCTCCCAGAGCAAGCTGGAATGCTCTTCCAGTGCCCATGGAGTGCTCCCTGGCCAGCCTGTGTTTACCCTGTCCCTGGAGCTCCATTGATGTTTTCGATCCAAGAGTTGCAAGAGAAGCCAGGCTGTAAGAATGCAGAAGTCCTTGGGCTCAGGGTTGGAGAACATGGGAATTCTTCTCCAGTCCCTCAGAAGTGTGTGACACATCCTTTCTTGACAGGGACTGAAGGATCTCAAATGCTGGCTTCAGGCTAAGGACTGCATTTTGATAGCTAGGCTTTGAAGGGAGAGCTGGATCCCTGAATTTTCCTAAAGCAAGAAAGCGTATCTGAAACCCACAGAGATTTCTTCTTTAGCTTAACCTCATCCCTCTAGACATCAAATAGGAACCTCTGGCCAGTCTTCAGAGAAGTCTCTGCCCCACCCACTCATGATTGTCATTGATGGAAATGGGACAGCATTTATGTCTAATTAATAGAGAACAATGCAGTAATCATTTCTATCGTTAAACATCACATTAACTTGCTATGATTTTTTTTTTTACTTGATCTCCGTTTCAAACTCTGTCTAAAAAATTCTACATTTTCATGGTTTGATCATGTGCATGCTATTTTTGCTGACAACTTAATAAAAATAGATGAAACTTTGCTTACAAAAGTATGGCAGGCATTTGAAAGAACAGGGTCCCTTGGATAAAAACTAAAAAGAAAAAAACCCCACAAAAGAAAAAAAATCACCTTAGCTCCCTGGAGACCAGCCTTTCAGAAACCTCAGGCTTGCACATTTAAATGATCCTGAAAGAATCAGAATCACCCCCAAGACCCACCCTCCTTCCCCCCAGGAAAAAATCCCTGGTGGTGAAGAAGCAGTCCTTGAGTAGGTGCCTTGAAATAATAGGCTGATGCCAAAAAATAAAATAAAACAATAGGCTGATGCAAAACCTTCATGCAGGAATGTGTTGGAGTTGATGCAGGCAGCAAGGAGCCCCTGTGAGAGCTTCCCTTGTGCCAGACACTGTTCCGTGTGCTGTTCATACAGAAGGGTTTCCTTAAGCCATGTGTCTTCACAGTAACTCAGTCAATAGGAATTATTAGTCCCCATCTTACAGAGGACTCTTATGAAGATAAAATGAGTTGGACACCGTCAGTGCTACATGGAGAGTTGGCTATTGGTATTGGCTTTTTCAGTGAATTGTTAATCAGAACAGAAGGTAATTTAAATGTGATAGGATGAAACTCATGTGCTTTAAGTGTCTGCCCTCTTCAGAATTTATTTTCCTCACCACCGCTTTCCAAAGCAAACTGTCTTTCTAAAATACACATTAGGATATGCCTCTCTCTTGCTTAAATTCCATCTGTGACTCCATTTCCTGCGGAATAAAGTCCAGGGCCTAGATGCTGGCAGAGCTGGGACGTGTTGCTCCCTGACCCAGCAGGTGTCCAGGTTGTGCCTTCACAAGCCTGGACACACTGTCAGCCTGGAGAGTTATTCCTTGTCCACTCTCGGACCACCCAGGGGACTCTGCTCAAAAGCCACTGGCTGACCCCCTTGAACACTTACTGTTCTTCTGTTCCCACTTCTTGTACTTATTTGTTCCCATTTCCCCAGCCTACCACCCATCCAGGCCGGGAGCATTTCCAGGCACTTTGCTTTTCAATAGGTGCTTAAAATAAATGTGTAAATGAATTGAGGTACTTGGTGACTCAGTCTGTTGGGTTTTAGCAAATGAAATTCATCTTAAATCCAGCACAAAGCTTTTCCTTTTGGCTTGATGGGCAGTGGAAGGCTGCTCGCACAGGGACGCGGAGCCCCCTTGGCCAAATCCCCAGAACCCAAGGCTTTGAATGTCAAGCAGAATTCTTGGCACCTCCCCAGGCTCCTGTCTCCCTCATCTTGCTTTTAATTTTGCTCACACTGAATTTCTTGAGTCCAGACAGACCTAATGACAGGAAGAAGCTAAGCAAATGTGAGAGTGCAGTCTCCCACGGTGCTTTCTGCTGTGGGGGGAAGACCCCTTTCTGCCACACCGCCCCTCCCCATAGCCTGGTCAGCCTTTGCCTTCTGCCATCTACCTATCCTCAGGGGCGGGGCGGGGGTGGGGGCTCCTTCACACCTCCTCTCCCAGCTGGGGCACTGCTCAGCTTCCAATGGCTCCATTAGGACGCATCAGTGGACAGTTTCATATTTATTCAATAAATTACAGTAAGGTAACTCTTTCCACATGTTCAGAGATAAGCTCTGGACCAGAGTGTTGCCGTGACCAAAAAGGATGACATGATGGGCGTATGCATCTGTGTGCGCCCCTGTATTCAGGTGCCAAGTTTCTTCCCCTCTGTTATAAACTGCCCTGGAGCTCTCCTGAACCAAACAGCCTTGCTCCTTTCTCTGCCTATTTGCCCCAAGTTGCTTGTTTTTTTTTTTTTCTCTTTTGGTCAGTGGCTTATTTTGTGGGCTTTGCTCAGAGTTCTCTTGTTACTTGAATGAAACCAAGAGGGTCAGTTGCGTTGAGTAAAGTGTTCTGGCCTGTGCCAGACATGTGCATGAATTGAGCCTTGAAAGAGGGTGGAGGGCTTTTACTTTGCTTAAATTCTGAGCTTATGTGACTTGGTGGATTCCCTGTTGTATTTCCACCCCAGGCAAATCGTGTTCTAAGAGTACTTTCTGATTGTGAGTATTAAAGTGCTTATCATATTATGTTACAGTTATTTTGACATGTGTCTGAACTCCTAAAGCTGAGGGAGTATTATACATATTTGTATCCTCAGTGCTTTTGTTGCAGGAGTGGGGAGCCCATCCAGGGCCAAGAGTGGGCTCTTATCTAACACTTGGAAATTAATTGTCCAGGGAGACACACGTGCTGACAAAGCAAGAGACTTTAATGGGAAGGGACGCCCAGGCAGAGAGCAGTGGGCTAAAGGAACCCAGGAGGACTGCTCCACTACGTGGCTCGCAGTTTGGGGTTTTATGGTGATGAGATTAGTTTCTGGGTTGCCTCTGGCCAATCATTCAGACTCAGGGCTCTTCCCAGTGATGCTCGCATCCCTTAGCCAAGATGGATTCCAGCAAGAAGGATTCTGGGAGTTTGGTAGGACATATGGACTGGCATCTCCTGTCTTCTTCTGACCTTTCCCAAATGTTTCTGGTTGGTGGTGGCTTGTTAATTCTGAGTTCCTTACCAGGACTTCCTATTCTAAGATAACTCATACAAGTAGCTGCTATCTGCCCTGGCCAGGGCAGGCAGTTTTAGTCAGTATTTCCCTTGACACTTAAGGTATTAAGGTATTAAGATTTTTTAATAAATTGAATAAGTTTTAAAAGTATGTCAAAAATAAATAAATAAAAGTATGTCAATGAATGAACCGAAGAACAAGTTAGAAAATTACTTTCCAAAGCTCTTTTCCTAGAAATGATCAAGAATAGGATTAACGATGCATTAATCAACAACCCAGGCAACACACATAATTAATTCATCTTTTTTTAATTGGAGTATAATTGTTTTACAATGTTGTGTTATATATATATATCCCCTCCTCTTTGAGCCTTCAACAAATAGTCTTATATTTTTTCTATAGCCTGCTCCCAGACATACACTGGAGATAAGGAAAAAAAATGGGAAAGATGAACATAGTTCCTACCTACACTGAGCTTAAAATTTAATGGAGAAAGTGATAAAAAGTCAGTTAACAAACAAAAAGCTTCCCTGGTGGCTCAGACTGTTAAAAATCTGCCTGCAGTGCAGGAGACCTGTGTTTGATCCCTGGGTCAGGAAGATCCCCTGGAGAAGGGAACAGTTACCCACTCCAGCATAGTGGCCTGGAGAATTCCATGGACAGAGGAGCCTGGCAGGTTATAGTCCATGGGGTCACAAAGAGTTGGACACGACTGAGTGACTTTAACTAACAAACAAAAGAATGACAAATTTTGATGAGCACTTTGAAGTTGGTAGGGGAACTGAAATAGTGAACAGTGGTGAGAGGCATCCATTAGATGGGTGTCAGGGGAAGGTCTCCAAGGCAAGCAGGGTTCTCTATTACAAGTGCAGGCAGTACTACCAGCCATACATGTCCAGGGATTGGAGGAAATGTGTGTCGGGCCTCCAGCCAGGACCCAGGACACTCACGGTGCTCAGGAACTCATAGATACCGAGGTGATTATTTTGTATTTTCTTATGCTCCCTGCCCTTGGGTGAGTCTGGTCCCCCGCTGATGGTGCCATCCTTCTTTCCTCCAAAGTATTCACGTTTTCCTGGGTGAATGCTGGCTTTAGCAAGAGTTAGTCCTCCATTGAGTCATTGTCTAGGCCAAAAAAGAGTGCCCTAGAAAATAGGTGGTTTTATGGGTCGAAAACAGGTTTGGGGGTCAGCCAGGATCTCCAGTACTAAAACAGATGAGAAAAGACTTGCTCAGGTAAAATTGGGGTAGGGTGTACAAAGCCAGTGTCAGAAGAGAGAGGATTTTCGAGTCCCTTTCCCCTGTTCTTCTGAAGGAAGGGACCGCTTTCCCCTAAAGGGAACTTAAGAAATATTCTTAACCAAATTGGCAAGGGTGCTGAATGGCACGTGTAACTGAGAAAATGAAACTTCAGCAAAGTCCCCTGGGCCAGACAGTCCACCTTTGCCCCAGTCCATCCCTATTCCTGCCCTGAACCAAATACAGGCTAGAAGCACTGCTGAGTAGGGTACAGAGGCTGCAGAGTTAGGCAACACTCGCTGTATATAACCATGTCTGGGGGACTTCCCTGTGGTCCAGTAGCAAAGACTCAAGTTCCCAATGCAGAGGGCCCGAGACAGATCCCTGGTCAGGGTGTTGCAGAAGTCAAGAAACCAAGCACCACACTTGGAGAGCTGGCGAACTCAGGTTTATTACACTGGCGGGCCCAGAGGAGTTAACACTCCAAGCTCTGAGCCCTGAACAAAGGGGCTACAGAGCTTTTATACACGGACAGGCATGATTAAGCGGGTTTGCAGGGGCTGAGCGATTGCAAAGAGCAGGACAAGGGTGAATGAGATAAGCTCCAGTTCCTAGTATTCCCCACTTTCTGAGACCTATGTGATCCAGACTTTGCTAGGAGCAAGCTGAGTTACAGAGGCAGAAGGAGCAGGAGGTTATGTAAAATTTTAACTTTTCCTCTTCAAGGGAGCTAGATCCCACAGAGTTTGCAGCCACGGTGAAGATCAACGATCTCACCTGCCACAACTATGACGCAATGCAGCCAAAGAAATAAATATCTTTAAAATATTTAGGGATGCAGAAAACTGTGTTGCAAATGGAAACCACAAGGCAGTCTCTATTCGAACTAACAAGCCCAGGTCCCCCTCTTTCCCTTTGGCCCCTGTGCACTTCCTTGCTGAGTCAGCTTATGTTCCTAATCGATCATATTGACAGAGCCTGCTTAGCCTAATAGTGATTCAGTAGAGCCTGAAAGCCTGTTACCCTGACTCTGAGTTTGGGCGTCTTGTTTACATTTCTGCCAAAAGTCAGGTCACACCAAGTAGTGAGCAGCTCTGCTCGGGTGAGAGACAAGCTTCAGAAAAATATGCTGAGGTGTCATGCATCTCGGTAGAAACAGATACATGAGGACAACAGTGCCAGAGGAAAACACATTTTTATTTCACATTTTAAATAGATAATAATATATTTACTTGACTCCAATATAAAAAAAAAGTGATCCTCTGTCTCCATCCACCCAGCTTCCCACTCCCCAACAGGAAATAACCCCTCTCTGATGGTTCCTTTTTTTAAGGCAGCTGCTTTTTTTTTTAATTTAATTGAAGCATAGTCGATTTACAGTGTTGTGCCAATCTCGGCTGTACAGTTAAGTGATTCAGTTACACATATGTACATTCTATTTTTATATTCTTTTCCATTATGGTTCATCACAGGATACTGGCTATATTACTAGTTCCCGGTGCTGTACAGTAGGACCTTGTTGTTTATCCATTCTATATGTAATAGTTTGCACCCACCAACCCCGAAATCCCAGTCCATCTCTCTCCCACCCGACCCCCTTGGCTACCACATGGACCTTGCTTTTCTTGCTTAATATATCTTGGGGAGCTTTCCATTTCAATATCTAAAGCACATACCCCTTCATTTGACAGTGGCATGGTACTGCACTGTATAAACTAACCATAAGTTATTTCACCGTGATGCATATTTAGGTCATATCCAATCTTTTACCGTTACCAGCAGTGAATTCTACAATAAATACTCCTGTGTGTAAGTCGATTTTATGTTTGTCTGTATCTGCAGGATGAAGTCTCAGGAGTCGAGAGTACATATGGATTTGTGATTTTAATGCCCAGTGGGTGGCAAATTGCTCTCCAGAGGGGCTGAAACAACTAACCCTTAGACCAGCAACGTCTGAGGGTGGTGTGTTGTCCAGCATTTGGGTTTTTGCCAATCTGATAAGTGAAAAATGGTATCTTGGGTAGTTTTCATTTGTGTTTATTTTGAGTGAGGTTGGGATTCTTTTCCTGTGTTTAAGATCCTTTCAGTAAGATGATCCATTCAGCTTGGAGTAGATGAGTAAGGTGCCTTGGATTCAGAATTTAAGGAGGCACTGAATAAAATGAAATTCTCAGGGTCTCCTTAAATGTGCTTTAAGTACCTCACCTGCCTCATTCCAGCCCCCACCCCATCCCCGCCCTGCGTTGTGAGCACCTTGATCTCCTGCCCTGGGGAACCATTTATATTCCTCCCCTGTGATCTGTCTTTCTATTGGGTTGTTGATCATTCTCTTAATTTGTAGAAGCTTTTCATACATGAAAGAATTTTTTTATATATAAATTTCAAGGTGTTTTTCTTCAAGCAGCCTTTTGACCTATATCTTTGTTCTTGTGGTTTTATTTATTAATTTGCCAAGCAGAAGTTTTACATTTTTTAAATGATGAATTTAGTAATTTTCTCTTATCTGATTCTAGATTTTGTGTCATGGAAAGACTATCTACACTTTGAAGTTAAAAATTTTCTTCTGTGTCTTCTTTCAGTAATTTATAACTATGCTTTTACATTTTTACATTTCATATTAATCCATTTGGAATTTATTCTGGTGTATCATGAGAGGTATGGATTCAATTTTACTTTGCTTCAGATGGCTACCCAGTTTTGCCTTTACTATAATTGAATAAATCTTTCCCCCACTATTTTGGGGTTCCCTCTTTATTACCATATGTATGAATGTATGCATGTGTATATGTATTTTGGGCTTTATAGTATATTTCATTAGTCTGTATGTCTGTTCATAAATGAATACCAGAACATACATTTTGAAAGAGAAATAAAATGGATGGCATTTAAACTTAAAAAAGGTAAGTTTGCTTGGAGCTACTGTACTCATGGCCTTCGTTGTTTATCACTTGGAAAAGCCATCTATGTTTAGGGGCTTTAGCAAGACTTCATACTTACAATACATTTTCATTTGATTGGAAAATGTATGCTTCGTGACTTTTAGGACTCGAATAACAGAAGTTACAATCATGAAAGGTACTCCAGATGGCAAAACCATGGCAAGAAAAAAGGAATTATAAAATTTCTTTTTTTTTTTTTTAATAAAATTTCTTAAGGTTTATTGTAAAGCACAGAATAAAAGTTCCAGCAGCTCTTTTTTTTTAGAATAAACCAGAGGAAAAAAATGTGGTTCTTAAGAGCAAATCGGTTCTTGGGGTCCCATCTTCTGTCATTCAATAAACAGAAATATCTTCTAGAAATTTTGTATAGTATGTATATGGATCCTATTGATTTCTTTAATCTTATCAGTATCTCCTGATGTTCAGAAATTTACTATTTTCCTACTTATTTTTACTATGTTTTCCTGTGTTTTATTTTCAGCATAATGCTAGTAGTTATAGCAATACCTGATGTCCTTGAGAGAGTGCCAGAAGAAAAGATTATTTTTTGCCCAGTCTCCAAACTCATGCAAAGGAATTAGGAAGGAAGATTAGTAGTGGCCCAGGATTGTTAAGGAACTGAATATAATCATGTGAATTAAAAGAGCTGGTTTCAGTTTTTGGTTTCCAGATACTAGCCTTGTTTTCTCGAAACTGTACTTGACAAAACCTTAAAGTGCTCTTATTTCCCTTATGAAAGCTATGATGAGCTTTTCCTGGGTGAAAGATCTTTGTATTCTTTGGGTTTCAAATCAGTTTCTAAAAGACCAGTCTAAAGACCTCTTACCTCCAATAGGAGGTTTCAAATATATGGTAATGCCTGCTATTCCAATGGTGCATGATATGTTCTTGCTATTTATTATCTCTCACTTGGGGAAAAACAGGCCTTTTTTTTTTTTTTGAGCCCCTCAAAATGAGGATAGAAAACATACAGTATTATTTAATGGAATTCTGTGTCTTATTGCTGTTCCAGTTTTTATAGATTAAGTAGCACAATATCACATAAATGTGACTTTAATCTGGGTGATGACTTTTACCTTATGAAGGGTGGTTGTGTAGAACTGGTTAACAGTGACATCTAGAGTTCAATGTTGAAATTACATGTCTTTTGGAAGCATGGAATTTGTAGGAACATGGATGGACTTAAAGAGATTATCATGCTAAGTGAAATAAGTCAGAAAGAGAAAGACAAACACCATATGATATCACTTATATGTGGAACCTAAAATATGATGTAAATGAACCTATCTGTGAAACATAAACAGGCTCATAGACACAGACTGGTGGTTTGTTGGGTGGGGCGGGGGGCGGGGGGGAAGATGAATTGGAGGCTTGAAGTTAACAGATGCAAACTATTATGTATGGAATGGATGGGCAATAAGGCCCTACTGTATAGCACTGAGAACTATACTTAATGTCCTATGTATGATGAGCCATAATGGAAAAGAATTTTAAAAAGAATGTATATATATATATATATGTATATACATTCTTTTAAAAATATATATATATCTGAATCACTTTGCTATGCAGCAGAAACTAACACAAATTGTATTACAGCTATGCTTCAGTAAAAAAAAAATGTCAATGGAATTGATGAATAGGAGAGAGGAGAAAGGGGAGCAGAGGGAAAATACGAGTGTGGTAAACTGGTCACTGAATCTAAGCGAAGGATGCATGGATGTTAATGGAACTGTTCTTGCAACTTTTTCTTTAGGTTTATAATCCTTCCAAATACAAATTGGAGGGAGGAGGGAATGAAAGATTTGCTTTGTTTTCATTTTTGTTTTTAAAGCATTTCTTTTGGGGGAGATTGGACCCATCTGCTGTGTCTTTCCTCCTTCCTCACGTGGCCGCCCTGGGCTGCTCTGGCTGCTTATAAATACTGTTCATGTCCAGAAGACAAAACTGTTCTCTCCCCACAAGTCTCTTGACATGACTTGGCTGTGCTCAACCTCTAATGAAGAGAAAAACATATTCCTCTCCTTCTAGGTGTGAACACAATATTGCTTGGAAGCCACATGTATTTTGGAATTTGGGATTAGGAGGGATAACGTTAAGTTTTGCATCAAGGGAGCATTGAGACAGCCCCTTAAAAGTGCTTATACATTTCAGAAGCAAGAAACAGAAAATTTTAAGTTGCCATTTACATTGCCCAGCTCCCCCTGCTGGGCACTTGCAAAACTGCAGCATCCCAGATCACGTGTTAAAAAAAAATTCCTCGTGCTGGTGTGCTTTTAAAAAGCCGGAAAGGTGCCATGTTCAAAGCTATAATCCATTCCATTCTGCAGCAAGCATCACTTATATCATTAAGCTATGTACTGAATTAAAGCACAGTGGGCAAATGTCATTTCAAAACAAAAGCCGCATAGCAAACGCTCTTCAAATACTTCTATTTTATTTTTTAGAAGAAAGGACCTGAGGCAAATCCTAGACTTGAAGACTGTCACACATCCTTTCTGTTACGTAGATTGCTTGAAGATCAGAGGTTTTCTCTCAATTAAAAAATCTGCCTCTCCTAAGGCTGAGGGTACTTTCTGAGATAACAGGCCTTTTGTCAACATTTTTTAAAAGTTCCTAAGATTAAAAAAAAATGTCCCTAAGAAACAGAAATTTCTAACAATGGAATGGCCTTTTTCATGTGATTCTGCCCTCCATTTCAAAAACGGTGTGATGCCTATTAAATGTGGAGTGGACGGGGCGGGAGGCAGGCAGGCGTACAGAGATGCACAGGCAGCGTGTGAACAAGCTGAGAAACTAGTGCTGGGGGAGGGATGTCTAGGTTGAGTGCAGGTCAGATCATCTGTGGGTCTGTTTCCATCTAAAATATTCAAAGTCCACCGTTCTGAAGTATTAAATGAAGAGTGCAAAAGTACTGAGTCAGTCTGAAGTGTCTTAAGCTGATACCACCTCTTCGGTGAGCACAAGTGACATTCCTAACTTGTCTAGTCATTTATCGATTTAATTGTCAGTCAGAAGACAGAAATTTACCAAGAGAATCAATGTATCCTCTGCAATCAGGTCTCTTTGGAGCTGCTGAGTGATGCTAATTCATTACTGTGCATTTCCGCCTGGAGATATTTGACTGGATCACAGCTGGACTCACGTTTCTCTCCCACCTTGTTCATCCTCATGTTTCTGATTTTGGCAAGTGGCACCTTTATCCTTCTGGTTTCCCAAGCCAGACCAACCAGATGCCTTCCTTATTCTTGCCTCTCCACATCCTTGGTGACCAAGTTCTGTCCATTCTGCATTCTTAAATGCTTCTGTGTCTGCCCCTTTCTTGTCTTCTTAAAGCCATTGCTTCATTTCAGGTCTTCAGCTCTATGGATCATTGCAGGGGTCTCCTAACTGGTCTTCCTGCCTCTTTTCTTGTTTTCTTTCATGAAAGTTGAGCTATCATTTTGCTGTTCAAGAGATTTTAAAATATAAATCAGAGTAAATTTACTCTCCTCCTGTGCCCGCCATCCCCATCTTCACTGTCCACAGAGTCCAAACTCCATAGCGTGGCATCAGTGTGTGCTATGATGTAGCCACTGCCTACGTCGCTACTCCTGAAGCACTTACTCAGCCATAGCAAACCAAGTCCAGCTCTCTCAATAGGCCATGCCTCTGTTTTAAGCCTTTAGACTTTGCCCCACCTTCTTCCCTATATAAATGGCAAATAGCCATTCACCAGACAAGACAAGACTCAGTTCAGGCCATCATTTCTTCTGCAACACTGTTCCTCTTGGTCCCAGGAGAGGATGGAGGCTTTTGTTGTGCCTCAGATAGGCTTCTATCAAGACACCTGTAATTCTCCGCTGTCTTTTTGATTTACATGTCTGCCTCTCCTTGGATGCCCAGAAATACCTTGAACCCTGACCAACCTTGTCTTAACTCATCTTTGATCCTCCACTGACCAGCGCAGTGCGTCAGCGCATAGTACTTACTTCAGGTGAATGAGTCAACCTGTTGTTTAGCCAGCCATGAGATTGTTCACATACCTGTGTGCTCAGTCACTTCAGTCGTGTCCAAGTCTTTGCGACCCTGTGGACTGTAGCCCACCAAGCTCCTCTGTCCATGGGATTGTCCAGGCAAGAATACTGGAGTGGGTTGCCGTGCCATCCTCCTGAGATTGTTCAACACTGTTCATCTCGAGCTACTGAATTGTATGATCTATTCATTCTTCACCAGTTCTTACCTGGGTATCCCCTGACCTTACAACCACATTTACAACAGGAACCCCAGATCCATGTTCTAATCTCCTTATACTTGATCAACCGGAGTTTCTTCCTTTTCTCAAATGATCCTGCCAATTATTTCCAATGGTGAGATCAAGTAGGCAGCTGTATATCCAAGCCTGAAGTTCAAGGGTTGGTCAGGATCATTGGTTGGGCTGCCTGGGGAAGAAGTGATGGTTTAGTTTTATGGCTATAAGCCTCAGAAAGTTCTTTTCAAGGTAGTAGGCTTCAAATGTTACCTATGAAAATGCACAGGGTCTTTATGATATCGTGCTTTCTTTGTGCATCAAAACATGGAGCATGGGGGAAATTTGGCTGAGTTCAGGCATGGAGACTAGTTCATACTTTACCCCCTTAGCAGCTACATGCAGGATGGCTCCACCTAGATGCCCAATAAGGACCTCAGATGTCAGGATAATTAAAATGGAATTTTTCTTATCTTTCCCCCAACTTCCCCCAAAGAAAATAATCTTACTCTCATAGGTGCTTCCTTCTGTATCTCCATGAGCAACACCCAGCTGGTTACCCAGGCCCCACCACCACATCCAGTGGTGATTGAGGTCCCAGAGCTGCCTCAGTGGGTTTCTGTAATTTTGCTTTTCTTACTGTCATTCCCTTTCTTCAAGTCTTCATCACTGCTGGTGTAGGTAAGTAAAACAACCACTGCCACGGTCTTCCTGTTTCTAGCCTTGCTCCTGATACAGAATTGCCAGTGTCATATGCTGAAAATTTTCTGTAGTTCTCCCTTGGTCTTCAGGTCTCTGCTTAATTGTGTGGCGTCATTTCATCAAACTGGGCTTCCCAGGCGGTGCAGTGGTAAAGAACCCGCCGGCCAATGCAGGAGACACAAGAGACATGGGTTCGATCCCTGGGTCAGGAAGATCCCCTGGAGGAGGAAATGACAGCCCACTCCAGGAAAAGTCCATGGACAGAGGAGCCTGGCGGGCTATAGTCCATGGGGTCGCAAAGGGTAGGACACAACTGAGCAACTGAGCACCCACATACATTTCATCAAGCTATTCTAGCACCTTAGATGTGTTCTTTAATACCTCTAGGTCTTAAAACAGGTCATCTCTTGTCATATCTCTTGTTTCTGTGGCATATGCAGCTACTTCTCTCCAGAATGCCTTTGTAGCAGGAATTGTTGGCTGCAAGTAACAGAAAATCCAATCCAAAAGACAAACGCTAAGAAGATTTATTAACTCACATAGCATAGGCCTGGGCACCTGGTGGGTCTAGGTTTGATTAAGATGGCAAGCAAATTATGCCACTGAGATGCTGTCTTTCCAGTCTGCCAAGCTCAGTGCAGTCTCCTCTGGTTCACTTCCCTTGTTTTCAGGGTATCTGCCATGGGTGTAAGCATTGTGGGCAGACATGAGGGCCAGTAGAAGAAAAAACAGTCCATTCTTTCTACTTTGTCTTCTTTTTAAGAGTGAATAAAGCTTTTCTAGACACCACTGCAGCAGAATTTGCCTCCTGTCTCATTAGAACTGAATCTCAGGCCCATCCTAAAGAAATCATTGGCAAAACGATTTAACAAAGTCATGAAAGGGAGAAGGAGGGAGAGAGGAGCACTGGAGTGAAAACCAAGGCACTGTCAGCACAGAGGAAGGGAAAATGCCCACTTGGTTGGGTCTACTGTAGCCCTCTTTGCCCTTCTTGTGTGTGTGTGTGTGTTCATTCGCTAGTCATGTCTGAGTCTGTGACTCCATGGACTGTAGCCCACCAGGCTCCCCTGTCCATGGAGTTTTCTAGGCAAGAATGCTGGAGTGGGTTGTCATTTCCTTCTTCAGGGGATCACCCTGACCCAGGGATCAAACCCATGTCTCTTGTGTTAGCAGGCGGCTTCTTTACCACTGAGCCACCTGGGAAGCCCCCTTCTCAAGGGGGTTAATTTTGCCAGGAGAATTCTTGAATACCCAGCTAAGTCACGTGTGGGGGAGTGGGGGTGGGGAGTGAGAGACTTTTCTGACCACTTCCCTTCCTTCCAGGCCTTCTGATGAGAGACACTGCCACAGAGCCTATCTCACCAGACCGTGGGTGCCCCGCAGTTGTTAGTATCAGGCACGGTGACTGCCGCATGGTTACAAGCACGTACTCTAATATTTGTTCAGTAAGAAAATGAATGACAAAACTTGAGTTGCTGTGTCAGTTGGGGATGAATTTCTGCTTATAACAGAAATCCAACAACACTGATAAACCAAATAAAGGTGTGTGTTTTTCCGGAATAACAACTCCAGAGGAAGAGGCCCTAGGCCTGTGAAGATGCTTTTGTCAAGGACCAAGACGCTTTCTGGTACCTTAGCATGTGACCACATGTCCTCAATGAGCACTGGGTAACCGGCCTGCCCCACTGAGTCCACATTCCAGGCAGGAAGAAGTGCTGAGGATGCTTGTCAGCGAAGTCTGTGTCTTTGCCTCAAATGATAGCTTTCTCAGCAGCAACACCAAGTTGATTTCTGGTTACATCCCATTAGCCAGATCTAGGTCTGGTCTAGGAATGTTGCCAACACAAATATCATCAGGGTTCTGTTAGTTAGGGAAAGGAGAGGCAGGGAAATGTGCAATGGGCTTAGGCAGTGCCTGCCTTAGTCACTTCCAAAGTGTCTCAAGATCATTTATTCTTTACTTATTGTCCCACCTGTCAGCTTGAAACAAAATAGCAGCCGTTCGAAGCTGTCACACAGAAGTATTGTGTTCCACCCTAGAATTAAGCCTTGTAAGAATGGTTTATACCACACTATCCAACATCCTCATTGAGAATATTGAGGAGACAATGTGGAAAGAATGGAGGCCCAGAAAGATGTTGTTTGCCCAAGTTTGATCAGCAATTTGGTGGCAGAGATTGTTTGGGGAATAACCTATCCTTGTCTCCCTTAGCATTCTGAGCATTCAGTGATTTCAGTGTATGTGATCCTGGGGTCATCCGTCCATCTGTGCTCCGGGTCAGTTGTGTCCGACTCTGCAATCCCATGGACTATATCCCACCAGGCTCCTCTCTCCATCAGAATGGGTAGCCATTTTCTCCTCCAGGGGATCTTCCCAATCCAGAGATCTACCCCACATCTCCTGTGTCTCCTGCATTGCAGGCAGATTCTTTACCCACTGAGCCATCCAGGAATGGAAATTAAATTTATTAACTTCTTTTTTCCAGTCTTGCAGAAACTGCATCTGTATGATTTTCTAGGTATTGAGTCAAATGTAACAAAGATCTTAATGTAGTCCTTCTTGCTCTCCCTGCAAGGCTACATGAAAGAACAGAGGAAGGATTGTGGCCTGCAGTTACCTCCGTCTACACCTAGGTGGCACTCATACATCAATCGGGAAACTATCGACTGGTAATATTAACCGCCTGGTAGAAACTGACAAATTCTTGAATCAAGGTGGTGAAAAGTTAAATGTAGGTGGCTTTCAGGCGTGGCTGGGTGAATGGATTGGTAAAACGAAAGGTGGTGAAAACTGGGGTCTGGCTGTAAACACATTTGATGATTACATAGAAATCTCCTTGCCTTCTGTTCATTTTCAGTCAAATCCCAGGTCCCAAAGCAGGCAAACCGAGAAACTGACTGGCTGGTCTTACCTGGGTGTGCCTGCCTGACCAGGGACCTTCCCAGCAGTGCTCCAGAGGACTCAGGGGAGCCTCGTCACATCCATCAGTCATACATTAGGATGGTCACCACAGAGGAGACAAGGTCACCAGACCCTGTCTTCACTATTGAGATGGAGAGGGGTTAATATGTTGGCCGGAGTTAGTAACTAGGTGATTGACTTTTAAATTACTCTCGTGGACATAAGCATACATATCATTATTCAATACCACTATTACTTATATTCAGTTGTATCTAACTCTTTGTGACACCATGGACCATAACCTGCCAGGCTCCTCTGTCCTTGGAATTCTCCAGGCAAGAATACTGGAGTGGGTTGCCATTCCCCTCTCCAGGAAATCTTCCTGATCCAGTGATCAAACCCATATCTCCTGTATTGCAGGCAGATTCTTTACCATCTGAGCCACCACTTGTCCTACTGACAGACCAAATTATCTGGACATCTCTTGGACATTGTTTCTATGTGGCAGCATAGTAGAGTGGTAAAGAACATGGGCTTTGGAGTTGGAAGGCCATGGGTACTCATCTAGTGTCTATCACCCATTATTCTGTGGCCTTGGGTAGATTAATTAGGTCCTCTGTGCCTCAGAGAAATGGAGGTAATACTAGAAGCTCCTTCCCAGAGTCATTGTGAGGATTGAATAAGATAATTCTATGGGAACCACCTAGCACAGTACCTACTAGACTGTAAGTGTTCAAAACAATTACAAATTATTATCTATTATTGTTGCCTGTAATCCAAATTCATGAAAGTCACAAAGGACAGTGATATCTATCAGTTGTCCCCACTGTATAGGCATTTCACAATCAGTTGAGTTGTAAAAAAGTGCTGAGAGCAAAATCAATTATAATTTGACAGTAAAGTCTATTATTGGGTTCAAGCTAAAATAGTGTCTTAGAAATAAGTAGAAATAAGTAGATTAAATTAGGGGAAATTGATTTGCAGCGAAAATTTAGACCCCAAACTACTAGAAAACAAAAAACACATTTAACCTACTTTTGAACAGTTTAACCCCAGTTTGTGTCTGTAAGATTTGCTAGCCAAAGTCCATGCCTAGTTCTCTGGCATGTTTAAAAACCCTACTATGCATTTTCACCACAGGTGCATAGTAGGGTTTCTAGACACTTAGGGAAAAACATATTGTTTTAAAAGTGGGGTTAGAGACTAATCTCTGTAGTAAAGCAACATGACAATGCAAAGAGGTGGGCAGGGCTCTGGTACAGAAGAACTATCCACGGAGGATGCAGATGGTGCTAAAGGAGGTGTGAGATGCAAATATTGACAGAATCAAAAGACGTGAAGCTGAATCTGGCCTCTGTATCCCGACACTGAATTAAATCTTGGAACCAGAGTTTTGGGTGAAGTAAAAAACGAGTAGCTTTTATTTCTCTGCGTGGCTTTCCTGGTGACGTGGGCTTCCCTGATGGCTCAGACGGTGAAGAATCTGCCTGCCATGCAGGAGACGCAGGTTTGATCCCTGGTCGGGAAGATCCCCTGGAGAGGGGAATGGCAACCCACTCCAGTATTCTTGCCTGGAGAATTCCATAGACATAGGAGCCTGGCGGGCAAAGGTCCATGGGGTCACAAAGAGTTGGACATGGCTGAGCAACTGACACTATTATTTTGGCAGGCAAAGGGGGCCACAGTGGGCTAATGACCTCAAAATCATGTGCTGCAACCTGGAGGAGGAGATGTTAGGTGTTTTATAGCAATGGTTCAAAAAGGCCATGATCATTTCACCGACATCCTTTCAATTGATGGTGGTGCAGTAATTGGGAGTCAGCATCATCAACCTTATGATTTCAACCTGTCTGGGATGTCTGTGCTTGTGGGCAGCACACCATTAACATCTCCCACCTGGTGGGGGCTTCAGTGTTTGCACAAGAGCTCAAAGATATAGTGTGGCTCCCTTGAGGGGGAACCAGGACCCTGCCCCAAGCTGCATTGCTGTTTCTTGGCTGTTCCTCCCTTGTCTCTGCAACACCTCCCTCTCCTGATTTAGCAACTGTTTGAACCTGCCCTTTCTCAGGAAAGGTCATGGAGGCTGAATAAAGCCTATTTCCTGTAATCGAAAAATGGGGGACACAGTTTTTTGTGCCTAGGAGCCCTACAGTGTCCTGCTTGGTATCAGCAGGGACAGAAGGAGGAAAGTTTTGGTGTTGGACAGATATTTAGTCCAGCTGTATATGTTTGAACACTTGGAGGGGATGGCAAACCTGTCTCTAAACCAGGTCAGTTTGGATCGTTGTAGCTAATGACTCGAGTAGTTACCTGTCCCTCTGGCCTTTTATGTCCTACTAACTGGTTGGTTTTGCTATCTGGAGGAGATGTGGGCTTGGGAGAAAAGTGTCAACTCACCCCTTGGTGCCCTGTGACCGTGGGCCAGGGTGAAAGTAATACAGGCAGCTGAGGACCACTTGTCTTGACTTCTGTTCACCCAGGAGAGCCGAGCCTGCCCAGAGAGGGTTAGGGGAGAGGCGAGCAGGAAACAAACCCAAAACACATTGAAATTGGGCTCAGAAGACTCAAGTTCACACCCAACTTCCCACTCTTACAAGCTATGTGCCCACCCACAGGTTGCTTCCACCTTCTGAGCTTCTCTTTTCTCATTTTCAAAAGGGAAATGGCAAAACTTATCGCATCCAAAATAATGAGACAGGTACAGAATCAACAGCCATGAAAGGGAGTTTATGGCCATGTGACTGTGTTCATGAATGAGTTCTACTTGTTCACAGACCCAATTTTTTTTACTTTGTAGACAAAGGTACTGGGGCGGGGGGTGGGGGGTGGGGGGAGGGCAGCTGGCATTTAATCTTGTAGTTCAAGTTAGTCATTTCTGGTTTAGAAGTCTCTTGTAGACTAAGTCGCTTTGGGAAAAATCCTCTATCTTTCAGAATGCCTCCCTCTTTCTCAAGGGTCCCTTCTCTGCCCTGCTCTCCTGGAGAGAGTCAAGGTGAAAGAGGACACCTTTGAGCTGCTGGGGGCCAAGGGTCTGGCCTCCTGTGGTCCTTCCTACTGGCGTCTGCCGTCTGGCTGACTGGGTTCCATACTGCCTGGCCTTTGGGGGTCCCCTCCAGCCTCACTGCATCTACTCCTATGGATGTAACTCTCAAGCTGTTTCTGCAGCACAGTTGAGGGCTGGTGGAGTCCAATCCTCCCTCACACCCATTCTGGCCACTGATGCTCGCGGGCCCCCCTGCATGCCCCTGAGTCTCCCAGCCCTTCCACATCCACCTCTCACCTTGACTCCTCATGCAGCCACATCCTGGCCTTGGGGCCACTGTCTCAGCTCCTCTCTCTGGCTGGTCTCACCACGCCTCTGTTTCAGCTCTCCTGCAGCTTTCCTATGTTGCTGGGGACACAAGGAGGCGGTCTCCCAGCTCCCACTTTCCCAAGGGAAGCACAACGAGTGTCCCCTCAGCTTTGGGTTCCCAACTCTTTCTGGAAGTTTCTCCTTCCTCCTCCGGTGTTTCTACCCTGGGCTAGATGGAGGAGGGGTGTGGGGAAGGGCTGCATGTGGTGAAGGAACGGGTCCCACACTTGAAACTTTAACCCTCCCCTACTGCCCTTTGGGTTCAATCCCTGGGTCGGGAAGATCCCCTGGAGGAGGAAATGGCAGCCCACTCCAGTACTCTTGCCTGGGAAATCCCATGGACAGAGGAGCCTGGTGGGCTACAGTCCATGGGGTCGCAAAGAGTCAGACACAACTGAGTGACTAAATCACCACCTCCTACTGCCCTTCTCCCAGCTTTTGAGGGCAATTATGCCTATTACAGATTGAGTTTTTGCCCCCTTTCCCCAAGATAGATATGTTGAAGCCCTCAGCAGCAGCAGCAGTAACCCTAATGTGATAGTATTTAGAGGTGGATCCTTTGGCAGGAAATTAAGTTTAGATGAGGTCACAAGGGTGGGGCCTAGTGCCCTTATAAGAAGAGAACCAGAGCGCCTTCTCCACTCCACCCCCTTCCTCTCTTTTTATGCACTTTATGCAAACACATGGAAAAAAGGCCGTGTGAGACCATAGCACGAAGTTGGCATCTACAAGCCAGGAAGAGAGTCCTCACTGGAAACTGACTTTGTGGGACCTTGATCTGGGATTTCTACCATCTAGAACTGTGAAAAAAAATACATGTCAGCTGTTTCAGCCACCCCATTTGGGGTGTTTTGCTGTGGAAGCCGGAGCTAAGACAGCCCCTGCCCCCTTGTGGCATGCCAGCTTGCCCTGTCGTTTCCAGACAGCCTGTGCTCAGACCCAGCTTGGGGTGATCTTGTGGGCCAAGCCCTTTCAGAATTCAAAACTAAACTCTCCCACACTGAAGCACCTAGTTCTTACAAGTCAAAAGCCTTCTGTCTGAGATGGGCTTCGGGAGCTGACCTGTGGTCTCCACTGTGCCTCAGAGGATGGAGGGCCTTGGAGCATGGAGCAGCTTAGTGCTACCCACCACGAGTGGGCAGTACGTTGAATAATGACGCCGTGCCTTTACTATGCCTGGTAAATAGTGGGTGCCCAGGGAGTGTTTTCTGAATTTTGATATTGAGGATAACAGCTGTGAACTTGAGTATCCTAAAAAGTAAAACTGAATACATTCAAATGACATCTGTCTGCTTGTTAGCTGCTTTGTCTCCTGGAGGCATGATATTCAGACCTGGAAGGCTGTGGTTTTGGGCAGCTGTGAACGTTCTCTGATGGGTCTCTAATGGACAGCATCTCAGAAAATCCAGTGTGGGTTTCCTTGCCTTCCTTGTGTCATGACCATCATAGTTACTTACTGGCAACCCCCAGAGGTAAACTCCAGGCCTGGGAGCATGGTTTATTTGTTGCAAATGAACCTTGGTGCCCATGGTGGGTGAATACTCTTTAGAATGAAAGAACCCACATGGAAAATAACTCCAAAGAAATGTACATTTAAAACCACTCTTCCCTCTCTTGCTCTTCTAGGAAAGAAATGGGTTGTGGGGGAATAAAACTTCATGTTTAAGTTAAACAAGGCCGTTCTGTACATCGATGTAACTGGATAGCTTTGAAAAGGAGGGCGGGCTCATCCCTGGCCTGGGTCTTGGAGCCTGGCTGCCAAAGAAAGAGGCGGCCTGGCCCCTCTCCCAGCTGTGGGGCTCTGGGGCTGAGGAGCCTGAGGCCCCGCATGTGACACCTCGTTCTTAAGATACTCTAATTTATAGTTAACGCCTTTTAAGCAAACAAGAGGGAGAAAAAAAATCTGGTTCATATTATGGCAACTTGCAATGAAGGGAAGTCTAGGAGTTCAAAGAAAAATATCCCAGGAAAAGCAGAGCCCGTTAAAATTCATTCTAAGTGGCTGGGAAGATAATTGGAAAGAAGGCTTTCTCAGGGTGAGGTTGGAAGCCGGGTTCCCCTCACTCCAGTTGTCTCTCCCCAACAAGAGGGTCATTCCAAAGAGGAGCAAAATTCACAAGGATTGGTTACTAAGACAGGCTAAATTGACTGAAGAAATAAAAACTTCAGAGCTCAGTTGAAGGGATCAAGACAGAGGTAATAAGTACGTTCTCTTTCCAAAGCCAGACTCCTGTTCGGTTTGATGTGAGGGGCACAGAAGCTTTCTCTCCCTTCCCACACTCACCCCTGCTATACCCCCCCCCCCAAAAAAAAAAATTGCCCCTCACCTGCTGATGGTCTTTTGGGACTTGATTTTCCACCATCAGTAAGTTCCTAACTGGATTCTCTGGGCCAAGGCATCTTTTGTGGCTCTGTGTGCTTGTTGGAGGTCTGCAGGGCAAGAGGGATGAGAGCCAGCGAAGAGCAGAACTTTGCTTCGCCGCTCCCCACTCTCTGCCCCCAGCTCCCTACCTCTGCCCTACAGGGAAGCCTTGGGCCTCTCCAGGCTGGAAAGTTTTCATATTTGATGTAGTGGTGGCACCACAATGACTAAATCAAAAGAGCTTGGGGTGTCAGAATGGTTGGAAGGTGGTATTATGGGGCCTATCTTATAGCTATGCTTACCTAGGAGCCTATGGTTTGGGCTCAGACTCTGTATCGGCGGTTGGGTGGGTCGGTGGTCAGGATTAGAAGGAGAGTCTGGTGGAGGTTACATCCTTGATCCCTGCCAACTCTCCCATCCCCACCTGATACTTCATGGATGAGGAAGGCCACGCTCTTAATAAGCAGCTCTCATTCAACCCTCCAGGTCCCTACCAACGAGTCCATATGCCATCAGCCTCATGCCCAGAATTGAATATTCATTCCTTTGACCTAAGGAATTGGCCTGTAATCAAATGCCCTTGTCCCTCAGAGGCCTGACACCCTGGCCTAGCGTGAAAGTGAATTGATGGACGTAATCTGTTCCAGATGAACTCCAATTTGGTTGAGAGGTAGGGGTAAGAATTAGGAGCATGGAGGAAGGGGGCAGAAATTTGACACAGTCGATGCTGAAAGGGAGGTGGAAAGTGGCAGAGACAGAATTGCCCTCTTCACCTCGGGGTGGCCCTGAATTGCAGCAAGAATCTTTGTGCTTTCCCCCCCAACAATTCTCATGGGCCCTATTGTTTCTCTTAAGCAGCTGAGGCCACTGATGTCTGCCCCTTTCATCCAGGTCAGTTTTTCCTCTCTTTCTGAGCCTGCCAGAGAGTCAAGGGTCAAGCTCATCCCAGTTTGACCTGCTGACTTTTTAGACTGAGCCCCTTTTGTAAACAATGACAAGCTTTTGCTCCCTTAATTAGAATTCCCTAGCATGAATGGCAGTGTTATTTGGTGGTGTTTGGTTTGGGTATGAGGAAAGAACTTTTCTCTTCCTTTCTTTTCCTCTTGTGGTTTGCTTTTGGATTACTTAAATAAATAGGGGAAAATGTCCCCAGTTAAGCATCCAAGGAGTGCCAAGGCAACATGCCATGTTTACTCATATATTTTCCACCCTATGTATTCCTCTGCACCTCAGATTCTAAGGCAATCTTTCTCCTGCATAATTTCTTCCATTTCCAGAGAGCATTTTTTGCCAGTGGCAAAAATGAGTTGCCTTTAAGTATCAGTGAGATAGTGGAAGTGCTGAAATGCTTGTACTTGCTGAAATAAAAAGAGTGGGTGGGCAGGATTAGAAGGAGAGCCTAGTGGAAGTTACATCCTTGATCCCTGTCAGCTCTCCCATCCTCGCCCTGAGACTTCATGGATGGGGAAGGCTGATCTCTTAATAAGCAGCCCTCCTGGGGCAGCCTGTCCCTTCTAGTGGGTCCATATGCCATCAGCCTCATTGGGTATTCATTCCTTTGAACTGTAGGAATTGGCCTGTAATCCCTTTGTTTCCTGCATCATGGAGATGAGTGAAGTTCTCTGCTAAGCACATTACCTGCCCACCTCGACTGGCCCCCAAGCAATGTTGCTGAGTAGGTTTCATCATGAACCTCAGTTTACCCATGGCAGACCTGATGCACACAACAGTGAGACCAAGGTCTTACACCCAGTTGGTGGCTGAGTCAGGAGTCACACCTCATCTGAGGGCCGTCTGAGTCCAGGAGTCCTATCTGGGGACTTTCCTGGTTGTCCAGAGGTTAAGAATCCGTATGCCAATGCAGGGGACACAGGTTCGATCCCTGGTCTGGAAAGATTCCACATGCACGGGGGCAAGGAAGCCTATGCTCCACAACTACTGAGCCTGTGCTCTCGAGCCCACGTGCTGCAACTACTGAAGCCTGGGAGCCCTAGAGCCCGTGCTCCGCAACAAGAGAAGCCCCCACGTTGAGAGGCCCACACACTGCAACTGGCGAGCAGCCCCCACTTGCAACTAGAGAAAGCCCGCAAGTGGCAATGAAGATCCAGTACAGCCAAAAATAAATACATACATAATTTTAAAAAGATTCCCAGTGTTTCCTTCCTTCTCAACACCCCTTGTTAGGATTTGAAACAGAGTTGGAGCAGAATGGGGAGGTGACACAGTAGTAGATGAGGAGAGAGCCTCCATGAGTGCCCTTTAGACAACGATGAAGGCCCCTTGGATACAGAAACCCACCCCAGAAGGAGCTGACCTCTGAATGATGGTGATGCTGGTGTTTCCAACCTATACATTCAGCCTAGGGTAAGAAGCAGAGATTCATCACCTGGAATAAAATCCACTCTCCTTCCTGTGGACTACAGGTTCTGGATACTCTGGCCCCTTCCTACCGCTCCTTTCACTCAGCATCTGCCACCTCTCCTTCTTGTTCTTGGGTGTGGCCACGCTCTGCCCATCTCAGGCTTGGACTTGCTGTGACATTGGCCTGGAGCCCTCAATGCTGGGATCTTTTCAGGGCTCACTCCTTTGCTTCTTTCATCCTCCTCTGGAAGGCTCCTCCTGAAACCAGCCTGGCTCCACCCCGCCTCCGCCACCATACACTCTCCTCCCTTGTAACGCCTTACTTTCTCCATAGCACTGCCACCTGAGATGACTATTTATTTAGTTATAGGTTCATAGCCTGCCTTCGCCATCAGAAGGTGAGCCCCAGGAATGCAGGGCCACTTTGCTCACTACTGGATTCCCTGTGCCATGACAGTGCCTGGCACACATGTGTTGGATGAACAAATGAATTTGGGAAGTCTGTGATGCCTGCAATGATCAGAATCCTCTACCAGACCATTTCTGGGTTTTTCCAGTTCTGGGATAAATTATTAAAAATGACACAATCCTGTGAAAATGTAATCTTGTTATAATAAATATCTTTTACATATGTATTAGTTTAGTTCTTTAATGGCCATGAGTAAATTGTTCTAATTTTTATCAATATTTCTCTTTCTTGGATGGTAAAACTGAAGCTTGGAGAAATGCACTGACTTTCCAAAAGCCATATAAGCTTTGAACAAGAATTTTATGAATTTTGTGTGGAAATTTGATGTGTATGTGTTTTGTTACAGAGTGGGAACGGCCTGGGATTTGGAGTCAAAAGATTTATATTTTGTGTTTTGTCTTAGTTTGCATCTTAGCATGTTTATCGCAATATTGTCACAGACGACAGGGGCTTCCTTGGTGGTCCCATGGCTGAGACTCAGCATTCGCGAGGCCGGGGGCTCAGATTTGATTCCTAGTCGGGGAACTGGATCCCAGGTGCCACAACGAAGAGTTTGCATGCCACAACTAAAGATCCTTCATGCCACAATGAATGTCAAAGACTCTGGGTGCCACAGCTGAGACCCAGCACAGCCAAATGAAATAAATGAACAATTTAAAAAGTATTATCACAGATAACAGACTTCCCTTTCTAAGCATCGGTGTTCTTATTGTAAATGAGGAAGATAAATTTTAAAAAATAGAACTTCATTCACAGCACTACCTGTGATAGCATATTTAGCATTTAGCAGAGTCCAGCATACCTGTTAGGCACACAATAAATATTGGTTGACTTATACACACTTATTTCCTCATGCGTAAAGTACTATGCCCACCTTTCGGGTTGTGATTAAGCTCAAATAAAGTAAGGTGTCAACAGTACTTCATGAACTATAAAAAAGCATAATGTGGTACTAACTGATTATATTATTGTCATGTTTCGAAACACTGGACATCCTGGAACTTTCTAAAAGAGAAATAATTGTGATAAAAATGCTCTTTTCATCCTTAGACATTGTTGGAAAAATAATAACATAAATTTAAGGCATTTATGTTACTGAGAGTCCTTCTTATTCTGTGAGGTTTCCACAACTTTATGGTTTACTCTAACTCACAGAATTTTTAAAAGAAACTTCAAAAAACTCTACTCTGTTACTCCTTTACAATAGTACCAAGTTCGCAAACTCTGTGACTTGCTGGATGCACTGATGGGCACTTCTCTGCTTGAATCCTTGGCTACCCTGCCTTTCAGTTTAGTTCAGTTCAGTCACTCAGTCGTGTCCGACTCTTTGCGACCCCTTGAACCGCAGCACGCCAAGCCTCCCTGTCCATCACCAACTCTCGGAGTTTACTCAAACTCATGTCCATCGAGTCGGTGATGCCATCCAGCCATCTTATCCTCTGTTGTCCCCTTCTCCTCCTGCCCCCAATCCCTCCCAGCATCAGGGTCTTTTCCAATGAGTCAACTCTTCACATGAGGTGGCCAAAGTACTGGACTTTCAGCTTCAGCATCAGTCCTTCCAATGAACACCCAGGACTGATCTCCTTTAGGATGAACTGGTTGGATCTCCTTGCAGTCCAAGGGACCTTCAAGAGGATTCTCCAACACCACAGTTCAAAAGCATCAATTTTTCGGTGCTCAGCTTTCTTCACAGTCCAACTCTCACATCCATACATGACCACTGGAAAAACCATAGCCTTGACTAGACAGACCTCTGTTGGCAGTGTAATGTCTCTGCTTTTTAATATGCTATCTAGGTTGGTCATAACATTCCTTCCAAGGAGTAAGTGTCTTAATTTCATGGATGCAATCACCATCTGCAGTGATTTTGGAGCCCAAAAATATAAAGTCTGACACTGTTTCCACTGTCTCCCCATCTATTTGCCATGAAGTGATGGGACCAGATGCCATGATCTTAGTTTTCTGAATGTTGAGCTTTAAGCCAACTTTTTCACTGTCCTCTTTCACTTTCATCAAGAGGCTTTTTAGTTCCTTTTCACTTTCTGCCATAAGGGTGGTGTTATCTGCATATCTGAGGTTATTGGTATTTCTCCCGGCAATCTTGATTCCAGCTTGTGCTTCTTCCAGCTCAGCGTTTCTTATAATGTACTCTGCATATAAGTTAAATAAGCAGGGTGACAATATACAGCCTTGACGTACTCCTTTTCCTATTTGGAACCAGTCTGTTGGTCCATGTCCAGTTCTAACTGTTGCTTCCTGACCTGCATACAGGTTTCTCAATAGGCAGGTCAGGTAGTCTGGTATTCCCATCTCTTTCAGAATTTTCCACAGTTTATTGTGATCCACACAGTCAAAGGCTTTGGCATAGTCAATAAAGCATAAATAGATGTTTTTCTGGAACTTTCTTGCTTTTTCGATGATCCAGCGGATGTTGGCAATTTGACCTCTGGTTCCTCTGCCTTTTCTAAAACCAGCTTGAACATCTGGAAGTTCACAGTTCACGTATTGCTGAAGCCTGGCTTGGAGAATTCTGAGCATTACTTTACTAGCATGTGAGATGAGTGCAATTGTGTGGTAGTTTGAGCATTCTTTGGCCTTGCCTTTGTTTGGAATTGGAATGAAAACGCCTTTTCCAGTCCTGTGGCCACTGCTGAGTTTTCCAAATTTGCTGGCATATTGAGTGCAGCTCTTTCAGAGCATCATCTTTCAGGATTTGAAATAGCTTAACTGGAATTCCATCACCTCCACTAGCTTTGTTCGTAGTGATGCTCCCTAAGGCCCACTTGACTTCACATTCCAGGATGTCTGGCTCTAGGTGAGTGATCACACCATCATGATTATCTGGGTCATGAAGATCTTTTTTGTACAGTTCTTTTGTGTATTCTTGCCACCTCTTAATATCTTCTGCTTCTGTTAGGTCCATACCATTTCTGTCCTTTATCAAACCCATCTTTGCATGACACTGCCACTAATGTTTTGTATTTTATTTGAAAAGAGTTGGAAGTTATCTTTGAGGGAACTGAAAAGGGTACTTAAGATAACTTTCTCATCAATCCCTAAGTGTAACTTTGTTAATTCTCTTTGAGTCCTCAGTACTAGTCACCCTTTTCATTTCTTCTTGCTTTCTGTCTGTTTAATGCATCTTGGGACTTGCCTAGCGGTCCTGTGTTAAGAGTTCGCCTACCAGTGCTGGGGGTGTGGGTTCGACCCCTGGTGGGGGAGCTAAGATCCCACATGCCTCATGGTGAAAAAAACCAAAACATAAAAAGCAGAAACAGGGCTTCCCTGGTGGCTCAGAGGTTAAAGCGTCTGCCTGCAATGCGGGAGACCCGGGTTTGATCCCTGGGTCAGGAAGATCCCCTGGAGAAGGAAATGGCAACCCACTCCGGTATTCTTGCCCTGAGAATCCCATGGACGGAGGAGCCTGGTGGGCTACATTAGTCCATGGGGTCGCAAAGAGTCTGACATGACTTAGCGACTTGAAAAAAAAGCAGAACAATATTGTAACAAATTCACTGACGACTTTAAAATGGTCCACATAAAAAATCTTTGTTAAAAGAGAAAAATGCTTCTGAGCTGCTCAGCAAAACACACCAGTACTGTCACAGGTGGGGGTTTTAGTCTGCTCACCCTGCTGGGTTCAAGGTAGATGAAAGCATTTCTTCTGCAAGATTTCTTCAAAAAGCTGTATTTCTAACCATAAAATAGGATATATGAAGCAAGAGTTATTTAGATTCCTTTTTTAATTTGAAAAGTTCAAAAAGATACACATATACCTGCAAAGTAAAAATCACACATAATCTAGCAAAATGTAAGTAAGATAAAAGGTGACGACATAGGGACTTCCCTGGTGGTCCAGTGGCTAAGACTCCTAGCCCTCAGTGCAGGGGGCCCATGTTTGATCCCTGGTCAGGGAACTAGATCCCACATACTAGGGCTAAGACCCTGTGAAGTCAAATAAAAATCATAAATAAATACTTCTTTTAAATGACTACATGTAAACTAAGGAGTTATAGCATAACTGTTATTTGAGAATAACATTTCAGTTTTGTGAAGGATTAGCCCATTGTGAGTAACTGATCTAGAGCCCGGCAAGTGAATTGATAAAACCTAGGGAAGTATTATCAGGTCAGTAAGGTTTACCATGGGTTTCCCTGTTGTCTCAGACAGTAAAGAATCTGTCTGCAATTCGGGAGACCTGAGTTCGATCCCTGGGTTGGGAAAATCCCCTGGAGAAGGAAATGGCAACCCACTCCAGTATTCTTTCCTAGAGAATCTCAATGGACAGAGGAGCCTGGCGGGCTACAGTCCATGAGGTCGCAAAGAGTCAGATACAACTGAGTGGCTAAGCACAGCTATACCCTCTTCTTCTTCCTTTTTTTTTTTTTTTCACATTTGGCTGCATTGAGTCTTAGTTGCAGCATTCGGGATTTTCATTGTGTTATGCAGAATCTTTCTTTCTTTTTCTTTTTTTTTAAATCTTTCATTGTGGCACATGAATTATCTAGTTGTGGCATATGGGCTTTGTTGCTTAATGCATATGGGATCTTAGTTCTCTGACCAGGGATCAAACCCATGTCTCCTGCATTGCAAGGCAGACTCTTTTTTTTTTTTTTGCAAGGCAGATTCTTAACCACCAGGGAAGTCCCAGCTTTACACCTCTTTTTCTCAGAGTAATATATGTATTTTTATTAATACTTAACATATTAGGATATTTTTAATACCAGCAAGCCAAAGTTTTAATTTTATTTTAAAATGATTCATCAATGTGAGGGCAGTTGTTACTTTAAAGTGTTAAGAGGAGCATTAACTAGTGAGGTGATCCTTGACTTACCCCCTTCCACTTGTTGACCAATGAACTATGTAGGAAGAGGAGCTTGGAAAGCAATGAACTTACTTGGGTCACTGGTTGAGACCATGAGACATCACTGCTTGGTGACGGAACATTTGCTGAGCACAGAATTACCTGATATGGACTGGCAGTGTTGTAGACGTATCAGAGGAGAACATTTTGATTACATGTATTCAGTAGCAGATTTCATAATTACTCTAATTTAGAAGTAATAGTGAATATAAATGATATTTTGAGATGATTATAACCACCGTAATGTGATCCAGCTTTACACTTTTTCATTTTTTGGATTATATTCCCTCTTACAGGCTTGATAATGAGTCTCTCACAGCCTGGATCTACATCTTGTCTCCTGCCACACTCAACCACACCTTTTATGGCCCTGGAGTGACCAACAATCTCTGCCTCTGGGCCTGTCTCCAAGTTTCTACCTCTGGCCACACTGATGTCTCTCCGATGAGAAGTGCCATGGCTTCCTTTTCACGATTCTCTGGAGCTCTCCCCTCTCTCCTCCTTGATTCAATACTGATGGTAATTTAATTTCTCAAGCACATTCCCTAAGGATTCCCTGAGGGAATGGCTAAGAGGCTGAAACCTAGGCCAGTTATTCTGAGCTGACACGTGCTAATAGAAGAAATAAATCAGCTACCAGTCTTCAAAAATATATAGGTAGATAAGCAAGGAGGAGAAGAAATACAAGCCACCTTTTTTTGTTTTTTTTTAAACATACCTTTTGTCCCAGATAACTCCAGGAATAGATTAAATGGTATATTAAAAGGCAGTTAAATATCATGCTTGCTCTCACAGAATTAATGTTTCAGAGTGCATTCCACACTGAATTTATTATGCCTGCCTGCAGGGCTGGATGGCATGTGGACATAGTTGCACACTGTGGAAACAGTAGCTTGGTTTATGACACCGCAAGTCCTGAGCGCACATCAGAATCTGACAGTAATGCCCGTGACTCTATGGGAGCTGATTTATCCTGAACCATTTAAAGTCAGCAGATACTTTTTACTATCTAAGTTCTGCCCTTTCTCTCACTGCGCTGGTGGCTGCCTCTTTAATGAAAATAGAAAAGGGCTACCTTGTGACGATGATGAATGTTCCCTTTTGCAACAGTTCAGCCACCTTTAGAGTTTAAGGTCAAGGTCATTTTATTTCTTGCCGATGTCTAGTCACTGCCACCCAGCTAGATGGAACTGGAAGTTACCAGAGCACAGTTTGCTTAACTAATCGCTCATTGCCCAGGGTAGTCAGTCCAGGAAAGACCAAACAAAATCTGTTTCTTCTATATGGCTTTCTAGGTCCTCATTTCATACACGTTTGCCCCCTTTGTGAGGTCCCTTCTATTCAAGCACTAAAAAGAAAAATTGAGTTTTATTCATTGTAACTCTGTATTAACTCTCCTGTGTTATCTCTTGGTGTGTAACAAATTACTCCGAAACACAGTGACCTGAAAATAATAATCAGCGTTTATTTTCCCACAGTGGCTCAGCAGGTAAAGAACCTGCCTGCAATGAGGAGACACAGGAGATGCAGGTTCAATCCCTGGGTCAGGAAGATCCCCTGGAGAAGGAAATGGCAACCCACTCCGGTATTCTTCCCATGGACAGAGGAGCCTAGTGGGCTACAGTTCAAAGGGTTGCAAAGAGTTGGACATGGCTAAGCAACTAAGCACGCACACATTTTCCCACAATGTTTTTGTAGGTCAGGAATTGAGGTGGTTCTGGCTCAGGGGCTCTTGTGAGGTGGCAGACAAGATGTGAGCTGAGGGACTTTCCTGGTGGCCCAGTAGCTAAGACTCCAAGCTATTAATGCAAAGGACCTGGGTTTGATCTCTGGCCAGGGAACTAGATCCACATGCCACTACTAAGAGTTCAGATGCCACAGGTAAAGATCCTGCATGCTGCAACTAAGACCCGGCATAGCCAAACAGATACAATAATTAAAGAAAAAAAAATGTTATTTGAGTCGTCCTGCTGCCATGTACAGGCTTGACTTGGGCTAGGAGATCTTTCAAGATGGCTTACACACGTGACTACTAAGTTGGTCCTGGCTGTTGGTGGGAGGCCTCAGTTCCTCATGGATGAGCGTCTGTAGGGCTGCTTGAGTGTCTTTACAATATGGCAGCTGGCTTTCCCAGATGATCCAAGAAAGCAGAAAGTAGAAGCCCCGGTGCATTTGATGACCTGGCCTTAGAAGCTACACTTCATCATTTCTGTAATATCTTGTTGGTTACACAGATTAGTCTCATTTAGCGCAGTGGTAAAGAATTTGCCTGCCAGCGAAGGAGATGCAGGAGATTTGGGTTCAATCTCTGGGTCAGGAAGATCCCCTGGAGGAGCAGATGGCAACCCACTCCAGTGTTCTTGTCTGGAGAACTCCATGGACAGAGGAGCCTGTGGACTGTGGTCCGTGGGGTCACAAAGAGTTGGACATGATTAAAGGACTGAGCATGTGCATTTGTGCAAGGGAACTACAGAAAGGCGTGGATACCAGTTGGCCAGGATTATTGGAGGCAGTCTTTAGAAGTGTTATTTCAAATAAAGAACCAAAGGTGCTATTGAAATCTGTAGGTTCCACTGGTATTATATTATATGTAGACCACTAAGGAAGACCCAGTATTATATGTAGTCCTGTTAAAAGAAGGATTCATTTCCAAACATCTGATTTGATGTTTGTTATGAAACAAAACGGTCCAGAAAATTCAAGGTTAGAGCCCACTTTTGATCACGCTTTCCAAACAGGATTTTCTTCTGCCATGATGAAGCCATATGGGCACTGTCATTCTTTTCTTCCCCAGTGTTTGCATTGGGGAAAGTTAAACAAACAAATCAAAACTGAACCTCCTTTCACAAAGTTACCATTTCATGGATTGCCATCCTGGAGTGCAGGCAAGTTTCTTTTGTCAGCTGCTGCTTTGAAAGCCAAAGCCAAGATTGCCTGGCACGAAGCTTTGCGTGTTGGCAAGCCAACCCCAATGAGTTGGAAGTGCGTTCAAGGCTAAAAGAATAAGACCAGAAGTGTTGTAGATGTCTTTTAGAGTCTCATGGTTGGAGGGAATTTGTGAGGCTCTCCAGGCTTAACTTCCATTGTATGCAGGTATATATTCTGAAATTCTAAAGATATGTAGATGATCACCCTGCCTTTGTTTTAATATCAAGTGGGAATAAGCTTACTACCACTCCCTTTGATTGTCAAAGGGTTCTCATTTGCTGCTTAAGCCACATTTTATCTCTGTGTTTCTTCTAACCATGGACCTTCCCCTTCCACCCCCCAGAGAAAAACCAAATATGAAATTTCATCAGATATTTGAAAACCCACTCTCATGTGAGTCTTCTTAGTCTTTTCCAGGTTAAATATTCCATGGGTTTTTTGTTTTGTTTTGTTTTTCGCCTCCAAATCCTTGCCATCTTAGTTTCAAAGTCCATCTGAAAATGTGGTGTCCATTCATTTGTGACAAAGTATTTGTTGAATGCTGTCTGTGGGCAAGGCACTGTGCCAGTCCAGATGTCTGAAAAGGACAGAGTCGAGCGGAGCTGTTTCTTCCCATTAATTTAGATGCTATGTTTCTGTTGATGTCACCAAAGATTACATTAGCTTTTCTTGTAGCCATGTCAAACTATTGGATTATTTTGGGCTGTTATCAACTAAAACGATCGGTTTTTGTCGAAGGGAACTCTTCTCAGTTCTCGTCTTCCCAAGCCTGTACTTGTGTAATCAAGGTTTTGAATCTAAATGAAAGACTTCACGTTTATCTCTATCCAGCTATATCTTATTGGTCCAGCTCATCGTTCCAGTCCATTGAAGTCGTTTTGATATTTGCTGACTCTTAGATCTGGATTTCATTGTTTTAGCATTTCTCGCAGCTTTGCGTATTCATCTGCAGTTTCGATCAACGTTTCTTCTCTCTTTGTAGCCAAGTCACTCCTAGTGGTGAGGAGGAGAACAAGGCCAGTGACAGTCATTTGGCAGGTCACGAGACCCCTCCCTGCCCCCTTCCACCAGCTCTTTGAGAACAGATTTTCAGCCAACTATGAGTTGCCCAAATTATACAGTCATCTGGTCTGCATTTCTCCATCTTGTCCACAAGAATTTCCTGAGAGACTTTGCCAAATGCCTTGATTAATCAATACATGCTGAGTCTCTGACATTCACAGTTGTCGGTCGTAGTGACCTGCTTCTTTCTCCAGAGGAAGAAAGGGAATGGGGCAAGCTGAGAACTGTACTGTCCTCTGCTTGAGCTCCCTAACCACCAGACTCCTGGGTCAAGCTAGGCAACAGCCAAGTTCATGAAGATGTATCTGTTGACTAACCCCTTGACCTTATCCTTTAGGACCAAAACATACCTTGTCACTTTAAAGTATTGTAACTTTGATTAGAACCCATATCTCATCATTTCTGATCAGTTGTTCTTTCTAGCTATCTTGGACTCACTTCACTCTCCCCCTTACCAGGTGGCATTAGTGATAAAGAACCCATCTGCCAATGCAGGAGACGTAAGAGACTTGGGTTCAATCCCTGGGTCGGGAAGATCCTCTAGAGGAGGGCATGGCAACCCACTCCAGTATTCTTGCCTGGAGAATCCCCTTGGACAGAGGAGCTTGGAGGGCTACAGTCCATAGGATGGCACAGAGTTGGACACAACTGAAGTCACTTAGCATGCACACACCTTACTTTGATCCTCAGGTTCATAGGTTTTTATAGTTTAAATCACCAAATATTTAGAGTACCTGGTGTAAGTTCTTACACAAGTTATGTCCATGCCATGGCAATACTTTTTAATGCACCATGCACAACTACCCAAACCACAGTCCATAACAAGCCTCCCTGGTCAGCTCTGTTCCACCTTAAGAAGTCCTGCAAACTCACACCTATCTCCACCATCCAAGGTATCCAGCCTTACATGTTAAGATCTATGATTTCTCCATTCTTTTTAGCCTCATGTTCTGACATGCGTGTTCTCTTTGGGTCTTAGATTTGGTAACTAGGTTTAGACAGTCTACTCTGGTTCAGACCTTCTTCCCCACCAAGATATGACTTCCACTGGATCAAGTGCTGTGGGCTTCCTTTGTGGCTCAGCTGGTAAGGCATCTACCTGCAGTGCAGGAGACCTGGGTTCGATCCCTGGGTTGGGAAGATCCTCTGGAGAAGGGAAAGGCTACCCACTCCAGTATTCTAGCCTGGAGGATTCCGTGGACTGTATGGTCTATGCTTGCAGAGTCGAACATGACTGAGTGACTTTCACCTCACTTCATTTCAAGCACTGTATTTAGAATGCATATCACCCTGCCTCCACCTTGGAACCTCCATCACAGAACCTTCCCTTCACCTGTCAGAAAGATTAGAAAGACAGTGGGTGGAAAAATAGATAAAAAGACTGGGTCCCAGTTCCCAATCCAGTGCAAATAATCCAGTACAATCCGTTGCCTGGTAATTTTAGATAAAGCATACTTTGGCAGGGAGGAGGGCACTGATTTGTAGTAGTGCATCCCAACCATCGTTCTTGGTGATATTAATGAAAAGGCACACACCATCAAGGGCTTTCCTGGTGGTTCAGCTGGTAAAGAACCTGCTTTCCAAATTAGGAGGTGCAAGACTCTGTGAGTTTGATTTCTGGGTCAAGATCCCCTGGAGAAGGAAATGGCAATCTGTTCCAGTATTCTTGCATAGAAAATTCTATGGACATGAGTTTGAGAAAACTCCAGGAGATAGTGAAGAACAGGGAAGCCTGGCCTTCTGCAGTCCTTGGGGTTGCAAAGAGTCGGACACGACTGAGCAACTGAACAACAATTGAAAAATAATATTTTATTTTTAATGTGTCCAGTGTAATGCTTTGATATATGTATGTATTGTAAAATGATCGCAATAAGTTAACATCCATCACCTACTTAAAATTGTTTCCTTGTGATGATAACTTTCAAGATATACTCTTAGAAACTTTCAAATATAAAATATAATATCATTAATTATATTCATCATGCTGTACATTACATCCCTAGAACTTGTAACTTGGGGATAACTTATAATCTTATAACTGGAAGTTTGTACTTTTTGACCATTTTCACAAATTTCCCCCACCCCCTACCCCCTCCTCTGACAATCACCAATCTACTCTCTGTTTCAATGAGTTCAGTGCTTTTTAGACCACACATATAAGAGAACTAATATAGTATTTATCTTTCTTTGTCTGATTTATTTCATTTTTCATAAAGCCCTCAAGGGCCATCCCTGTTATCTCCAATGGCACAATTTTCTTCTTTTTATGGCTGAATAATATTCCCTTTTATACATATACCACATTTTCTTTGTCAGTTCATTCGTCAATAGACACTTAGATTGTTCCCATGTTTTGTCTATTATAAATAGTGCTGCCCTGAATAGTGGGGTACAGATATCTCTTCAAGATAGTGACTTCATTTCCTTTGGAGTTATTGCCAGAAGTGGAATTGCTGGATCATATGGTACTTCTAGTTTTAATTTTTTGAAGAACCACTATACTGTTTTTCTTAGTTGCTGTACCAACCTACATTCCCAGCAACAGTTTATAAGAATTCCCTTTCCGTCACATCTTTACCAACACTTGTTATCTCTTGTCTTTTGGATGATATTCATTCTAACAGGTATGAGGTTTGAATGTGGGTTTGATTTGCATTCTCCTGGTGACTAGTGATATTGAACATATTTTAATGTATTAAAACCTATTGGCCACTGACATGTCTTCTTTGGGAAAATGTCTTTTCAGTTCCCTTGCCCATTTTTAAATTGGGGTGTTTGGGTTTTTTTGCTGTTGAGTTACATGAGTTCTTTATATATTTTGGATATTAACTTTGCAAATATCTTCTCCCATTCCATAGATTCCCTTTTCATTTTGTTGTTGGTTTCCTCTGCTATGCAGAACCTTTTTAGTTTGGTGTAGGCCCAATAGTTTATTTTTGCTTCTGTTGTCTTTACTTTTGGTGTCAAATCTAAAAAATCATCACCAACATTGATATTAAGGAGTTTCCTCCTTATTTTCTTTTTTTCTAAGAAGTGAGATGTACACTGTTTCTGCCCAGGAAGTCATAGAATCCCTATTTGTAAATGCTGCCTAAGTAACCAGCTACTGATATTCCATGATCTTCCAAAATCTATGACTTTCAGTTGGAGTAAGAGATGAAAACATTACCTCTTTACTTAAATTTTTAATTCCCTCCTTAGAAAGTGAATATGTGCATTTTAAACATCAATTTCTATTCCCTAAATGGTAAGTGGAAATGACCATTTAAAACTCTCCAGTTTAAGTACCATTTGTACTTGTGTGTGGCCCTTACCTGGGTTATTTTTTTCCCGGTGGGTGAGTGATTCACAATAGAACTCAAGTTCCTGGCTCTCTCCCTAAACGCTAGGAAACTGGAGCTTTCAGCCACTGAAATTCTTTACTAAACGAGCCTGTTTCTACTCATTTTCAAAGGTATTAATCTCCTCTAACATTTCACTGTGAAGAAAACAAGGTTTTTATTAATTGAAGCGGGATCTCCCACAGGATGTCTGGTGTGATTGGCTGCATCATTACATAATAGTAATAAACAAATGAGCCCCCTTTGAACTCAGCAGCTCAGGCTCCTCCAGCATCTTGGCTGTGGTTCCACAGTTTGACACTTGTGCCGCAATTAATTAGGTTGACTGTGAAAGGTAGACAGGGGCAGAGAAAAGGCAGGATTTAAAAGCTGTTCCTGCTACCTTTTGGGGAGTTTCAAGTCCTTTCTACATTATAAAGCTAAATGATAGATTTATGCTTTATTTTTCTCCCTGGCCTCCCTCCTTGACTTCAGATTTAATGAGCCCAAAGGAAAGGGGCTCATTATTTAAAATCTGGGTGACGTGCATTTAAATTTAAGATTTGTATTTGCCCAGACTTTTTATTCCTGCAACCCAAGATACCTATGTATAAATCAAACTTCATCAGTTACACTGTCGCCATTCATCTCTCCTATTGGGAAAAGCTTAGTTTAATAGCTTATTTCCCAAAACTTGCTTTGTTGCTTTCTTATTTGGGATGTATATAGTATCAGCTAGAGAAGGGAGGAGACTGGAAAAATGCTTTGGTCACTTTACATAAGTTTTAAAATAGTGGCAAATAAGAGAATGTCTATTCACAGTACTTATTGGCAGTCCCATGGGGGGTAGGTGCTGAAGGTTCCTGTGACAACAGAGAAGTCTAAAAACCAGGGCCCAGGATGAAACTGATGCAGAGAAAGGGGTCTGACTTCCCTTCCTGGAGAATTCTGAAGGGTATTTCTTCCTTCTCCTCCAGCTTTTCTGCTCCTCTTCTACTTAAACCCTGGGAATAGAGGCCTGATGGGGAGAAGCTGGACCAGGGAAACAGGGTCAGACCAGATATGCTGGAGACACTCGCTACTCCCCAAGCCCCCTAGTACGAGGTCTTATCATGCTTTTTTTCCTTTAATATTTATTTTATTTATTTATTTGGCTGTGCCAGGTCTTGGTTGCACCATTTGGGATCCTCATACTTTGTTGGAGCATGTGGGACCTTTAGTCACAGCATGGGAACTCTTAGTTGTGGTCTGTGGGATCTAGTTCCCTGACCAGGGATCAAACTCCAGCCTTCTGCATTGGGAGCATGGAGCCTTAGCCAGTGGACCACCAGGGAAGTCTCATCACGTTTTAAAAGGTCATGCCCTTTATCTGTCAGACCTCCCTTCTCCGGTCCCACGGGGGCTGAAGGCTCTGGTAGAGTTTCTCTGAATTCATCCTTCATCCCTCAAATGTTTGTTCCACTTTCTGGATCTCTCTCAAATGCTCTTCTCTTTCCCTCCCCTGGTAGCAGCCATTCTTACCTCCTGCCCCGATTGCTGCAATGGCTTAGAAATGGGCCCCCCCACACACCCCCTTGCTCCCTATTGGCTTGCCCTGACCCACCTTCTGTGCTGCAGCCAGGGCTGTCTTTCCAGAAGGCACCGTCAATCTCAGGCTCCTCTGGTTAAACCTGGAGGGACTTCATTTTTGTTACCTTTAGGATGACATCTCCACCCCTAAGAAGTCTTTGAGGCAGCTTGCCACCTGGCCTGTTCATCTCCGGCTCGTGCCCTGCCCAGCTCTACTCCGGCTACACTGGACTGGACATGCGCTCTCGTGCCTCCGAGCCTGATGTCTCAAGTTCCTCTAATCTCAGTGGAGATAGTCTTCCTTACCCACACCCTTAATCAGGTGTTCCCTCTGAGACATTGTTTCACATTTAAGTTTCCCCTCCAAGAAAGCTTATTAAATTCTTGGAAAGGCCTAGAAGCGCCAAAATGTTTCCCATGATTTCCAGAGACTTCCGGGGCTTGCTTTTTCATGCTTTCCCTGCCACTTCACTTCTACATCCTCATGTGCAGCCTTGGTTTCTGTCTTCATTAGTCAAGCTCCCAAATCCATTTTCCACAAAAGTCCACATGCTATGGGCTTACTTTCATGAATTGAGTACCTCTACTGAAGATTGGGGTGATTGTGAGAGGTAACTTTAACAAATGATTGGTCCTAAATCCTTTCACTGGCTCAACCCTCATTCCACTCCCTTTTTCTTATTCCCCATTACACAAAGTTCAACTCGAAGAGAAATAATAATAATGGCAGTGATCTAAAAGAAACTATTTCTCTCTCACATTGAAGAAGTTGAAGCGTGGTGGGGCAGTTTTATTGTCCTCGGTATGAGTCTTTCTTTCATTTTATTTCTTCACCATCCAAAATGACTGCTGTAGGTCCAGCCATTACTCATACATTCCAACCATCAAGAAGATCATGCATTCTCCCTTGAGACTATTTCCCAGAAGTTGCACAGACTACTTCTGCCTCTACCCTACTGGCCAGAACTTAGTCATATGGCCACACGCTGTTACAAAGTAGGTTGGGAAATGTAGTCTTTCTCTGGGAATACATGTGCCCAGTTAAAACCTGGTGATTCTATTACTATGGAAGTAAAGGAAAATAAATATCGAGGGACATCCTGAAGACTCTGCTACACCTATAACAATAAATACCTGTCCCCTGTTCTTGACTTGCCTAGTTTGACATGTGATCAGGTTCCCTCCAAGCTTCACATCTGACCCACGAACTTGTTTGGATATATTTCCTGAACACCTACAACTCTACTTCCAAAGAGGGTGCTGCACCTTTTTTCTACATCTCATAAACCAGGGGTCACCATCCTCTGGGATCTAATTCCTGATGATCTGAAGTGGAGCTGATGGAATAATAATAATAAAGTGCACAATAAATGTAATGCACTTGAATCATCCTGAAACCATCTCCCCTCCCAACCCTGGTCCGTGGAAAAATTGCCTTCCACAAAACTGGTCCCTGGTTCCAAAGAGATTGGGGACTGCTCTTATAAACCATGTAACTTCTCTGTGGCCTGCCTTGCTCAGACCCCCTGTGGTTATCATGTGTCCGTACCAGTGGGGTTCCCTTGGGTTGCACACCTAGGCCTGGTCTGCACAAATACTTAACAGTGGTGGTCGGCTCAGGTCACAATTTTTGATTTATGTGTCAGAATGCAACAGCAGATTCACCAGTCAACAGCCATGGTGAACAGTAAAAGAACAATCAAGAGTGTCCTTGGTATGGCTCCCTCATAGCTGCAGGTCTATGGACACACACTCATGCCTGGTTTCAAGGCTGAGAACCTACCCGCCAACTCCTTCTGATAGCTCCCTTCTGGTGAAGCAAGGCACAGGTGATATTATCTACTAAACAGCACTCATATGAATACATTTAGCTGGATATGTATTCAACTTATGCTCAACACATCTGCATCCAATATATCTTTGGAAGACTGCCCTTTTAGGGGAGGAAAGCAGGATATTCAAAATCTGGTTATCTCCCTCCCCGTGTTCTCCACTACGCTGGTCTTGCTCACTCTTATATCCTTCCTTAGTGTTTCACGTGGAGCCTGACATAGAATAGGCTTTCAATAAATAATTGCTTAATGAACAGATGAAAGAACACCATATGCTAAATGATGAGATGCAAAGATAATTGAAACATGATCTTTATCCTCAGTTCAAAATCTAGTGGGGGGAAGCTGAACATAAGCAATCATAAGCTAATATATATATATATGTTGAAGTAGCCCAGAGGAGATGCCTAAGCTGGATTTTGTCATATGAATAGGAGTTTGCTAGGCCTGTGGAGGTAGAGATGGAGGACTTGCAAGCAGAGAAACCAACTCTAAAGGCACAGAGTAGCTTTACCTGTTTAGGCAATAAGTATAAGAGGTCCTCTAACTTAAAGACCTTATAGTTTTAAAGTGTTTTTTTAAATTAAACTTCCTTTTTTATTCCCTCGAAGTGGTTTGTAAGTACTATTGATTTATCAAAAATCAGAGATTTGATTTAGAATGATGATTTGCATCCAAACATTATGGAACAGGATCTCATAATTTGTTAGAGTTCTGTCCACTCCCCACCTGGGGGCACCAGTAAAACTGAAAATTTTGCTGTCTTTCTACATGTGGAATATTTGCAGCCCTGTGAATGCTGTAGTTCAATAATCTCAATATAAAGGTCTTTAAAAACCCCATCAATAACCACAGTTAGAAAATAGCAACAGTTGCTGATATTTATATGGCAAAGTGCCAGGTGCTATTCTAAGCATTTTAATAGTATTGACTCTCTTAATTTTCATAATAACCTTCTAAGGTAGGTGCTAGTATTAATATCATCCCTATTTCCAAGATGAGGAAACCGAATCACCAAGATTTAGTGACTGACTCAAGGTCACTCAAGTGACTGAGTTAGAATTTTTAAACTCTTACACAGTTCAAAAGTTTTATAGTGTGTTTAGAGTCATCTGGCTGTTTCTTTTACTATTTCACTTTTTGAGTTTTCCTGCCAGGCAAAGAAGTTTTTGTGAAGAAAACCAGAAAGAACTTGCTGGGTTTTGGATAACCCCTTGGGCCCTGACATTGGGAGCATTCCCTGGCCTCTCTCCAGCATGGCTTCCTTCTCTGGCCTCTCCCTCTGTGGTTGATCCCTGCCTCTTCCCCGCCCATCCCAATGCCAGCTGCCCTGAACATGAAACATGAATACCCTAGCCCTCTGCATGGGAAGATTCAGAACTAATCACTAGAGCAAGCAGGCGGAGGTATCAAAAAATCAGATCCGTGGAACAGTTTCTAGAATGTTCTGACAGGAGGTCCTGCCTCCCTCTGAGACTGTGGATGTGTTTAATCCTCTCTGTTTCATCCCTTGAAAGCAGACTATACCACTCTCACCTCTTTAACGGGCTTTCTTGCTCACCCAAACAGCTCTGAGGTGGAAAACTGGGTCTGCAATGTGCCCTTCTGAGGCCATCTAGCTCACTGCTCTTCATTCCTCCCTTTGACCTGGCCCTTGTCCCTTTGTATTATCTCAGTCAGGTAATTATTTTATTTAAAACTTTTTATTTAGTTATTTATCTGTGCCGGGTCTTAGTTGTGGCATACAGGATTTTTTTATTTGTAGCACGCAAATTCTTAGCATGAGGGATCTAGTTCTCTAACCAGGGATCGAACCCAGGCCCCCTGAATTGACAGCATGAAGTCTTGGCCACTGTACCACCAGGGAAGTCCCAGATGTTGCCTTTTGCAACATAGTCTATATTCTAAGGCTAGGAGCAAGGATGCTCTGCTCAGACAATGCCTGGGTTCAAACCCTGGCTCAGACATACTAAGTATGTCACCTTAAGCAAGTCCCCCAGACTGTTTATTCCTCAATTTCCTAGTGTATAAAATGGGGGTGATAAAACCTACCTGGCAGTGTCATCATGAGGATCCAAGTAAGACGGTCCCTGTTGTTCGTTGTTTATGTCCAACTCTTTGCAACCCCCTGTACCGCAGCACACCAGGCTTCCCTGTCCTTTGCTGTCTCTGGGAGTTTGCTCAAACTCATGTCCAACGAGTCAGCAATGCCATTCAACTATCTCTAAAGTCAGTCCCTTGTATTGAGTAACAGCAGCCGTCAGAGGCTGTCCATCAGCGTCAGAGTCTGGACTCTAGGGTCCCACAGTGGTTGGGAATCCCAGCTTGCCTACTGTCTGACAACTGGCCAGTGACTTTGTGATTTCTCCTCCTCTGAAACACGGCCATAGTAGTAGTATGCACCTCATCGGAGGATTGTAAAGATTTCATGCTGTGACACGGTGAAGTACATGGTAGGCTATCTGGCACATATTGGGTATTCAATAAATACTAACCAGTCTTGTCTGTCATTCATTATCATCATTGCCACCAGCTGAAGTCAACCCATTCTGGACGAATTATCTGTAGTCTCTGTGAAAGCCTTATCTGAGTAGAGACCCTTCCCAACACAGCTCAGACCGTACCTGTAAGTCTTTCTCCTGCTCTCCCTCAAACTTCCCAATTAGAAGCTCCCAGCCGAAGGTTTCTTTGCTTTTTTTCAGCTTACAGAGTCTTGGCTACCCTAAGCAGACATACTAGGGTTTTTCTCCCCCAAGGAGTTTTCCTTCATTCCAAGATGAATGTTCCAGAATATTCATCTCTTTCTCAGTGCATCTTTGGAAATCCCACTCGCTGACCTGCTTGGGACTGGAATCTTGATGTTAAAGGTTGATTTCACAGGAGGTTGTCTGTGTGTTATTCTCATAAAGCACATGTCATCTTAATTGAAACTGTGTGAGTGGTAAACTTTGCATTCTAAATTTAGAAAAACAGCTTTGAGAGGAAATGTAACCTTTGAAACTGTGGAGGAGGCAGTGTGAGTTGTTTTATGTAACTCTGGTGGGAAGAATACCTGGGTTGTACAGAAGGACTGCTGTTACTGGTGAGGTCTTTTTGAATAGTATGTTTTTGGGCTTTGTTTTGGTTTATTTTTATTTTATTTTTGGTTTTTCTGATATTATCTGATCTTTTTGCCATTTTTTATTGACCATATGCAGCTTTGCAAATCTTAACCTGTTTCACTTTGTTCAGTATTATTATTATTAGCTCTAGTAATAGAAATAGCCTCAGCACTAATGCCTGACGTGCTCATGTCATTGTAACTAGGTGGTCTCACCCTGTGCCCCAAGCCCTGCACACAGAAGATAGACATGGAGCATTCCCTTCCCATTGCCACTGCTCCTGGAGGGCAGGGGAGTGGTGTCAGGGACTCCACCCCCTCTTCTGGTAGGTTGTTGAAAGTGAGGGACTTGCCACCTTGAGTAGGCTAAATGGGGCCAGCGCAATCCCCATGCACATGCATGGCTACAGGCAAACGGACGGGGAAACAATGGAAACAGTGACATATCTCATTTTCTTGGGCTCCAAAATCACTGCAGATGGTGACTGCAGCCATGAAATTAAAAGAAGCTTGCTCCTTGGGAGAAAAGCTATGACCAACCTAGACAGCATATTAAAAAGCAGAGACATTACTTTGCCAACAAAAGTCCATCTAGTCAAAGCTATGGTTTTTCCAGTAGTCATGTTTGGCTATGAGAGTTGGACTATAAAGAAAGCTGAGCACTGCAGAATCTATGCTTTTGAACTGTGGTGTTGAAGATTTGAGAGTCTCTTGGACTGCAAAGAGATCAAACCAGTCAATCCTAAAGGAAGTCAATCCTGAATATTCATTGGAAGGACTGATGCTGAAGCTGAAGCTCCTATACTTTGGCCACCTGATGTGAAGAACTGACTCATTGGAAAAGACCCTGATGCTGGGAAAGATTGAAGGCAGGAGGAGAAGGGGACGACAGAAGATGAGATAGTTGGATGGCATCACCGACTCAATGGACATGAGTTTGAGCAAGCTCTAGGAGTTGGTGATGGACAGGGAAGCCTGGTGTGCTGCAGTCCATGGGGTTGCACGGAGTTGGACATGACTGAGTGACTGAACTGACTGACAGATAATTCGTCCAGAATAGGTTAACTTCAGCTGGTGGTAATGATGAACAACTGAACAATGAGGATGCACAGAGATGTGCAGGTTGCCATCAGTGGAGGGCGCTCAACAGAAAGCAATGAGCCCAGTGCAGCCTTACCTCGGACATTCTTCCTTATCAGCCCAGGTCATTCCAGATGAGTTCTATTGGAGCTTCTAGGGCTGGGGTCTTTGTGGTAGTTTTCAAAGATTCCCAGGTGGTTCAGATGTGCATCCAGGCTGAGACTCACCCCAGCGAGGGCCCTGTGGTGATGGACCTTGCTGGGCAGTCTTTTAATGCTGACTCTTCCTCCCCATGTGGTTCGCTGGTCAGACTTACCCACTGATCCCTCTGACCTCCTCCATAGTCAGGCTGTGTTCACTCCTGGAATCCCAGTGCCCAAGAGGCAGGGGTGATCATGGTTCATAGACTCTTGTGTCCTTACAGAGATGTTCTGCACTATTTGTACACCAAGGACAGCATTGCGGTACATGTGGGCTGCTGGAGTCTTGTTCGTGACTGAAGAGTTCTCCCTGGCTTCATGCAGCAAGTCTGCTCCTGTGATACTTTCCTCTTGCTCCCCTTCAGTGGCCCTCTTCATCCTGCTGTCTGCCGGCCGGAGGTCCTGTTTGGATTGTGTCCTCCTGGTTTCCCGTTGGGTTCATCCAGGGGAAAGCTCAATGCGAGAGAGGAAGGAGAGAGGAGAGTGAGGCTGGGGAGTTTATCCCCTTGCCTCACTTCTTACTTTTTAGGTGCTTTTTCCACATGACCATTTCCTTTCAGGTTTCTGCAGTCTCTCCCTCCCCTTGTCCCACTGTCCCCCTTCTTCACTCTTACTTACTCGTCCTAAGTTACCACACTATGCAAGTGATTTTCAAAGTGTCATTGCTGGACCAGCAAACTCAGCATCACCTGGAAACTTAGAACTGTAGACTCCCAGGCCAGCCCCATACCTGGTGACTCAGACCCTCCGGGGATGGGGTCCAGCAGTGTGTGTGTTTCAACAAATCCTCCGGGTGATTCTGGTGCACACTTAAGTTTGAGAACCACTGCACTAAAGCTTCTTCTTTTGCCTGACACACACCTTTGCTGATAATCCCTTTATTAAACCCTCCTCAGACTGTCATAATTTGAACCTGCCATCTGTTTCTCAGTACCTGTTGACACACATTTAAGAGGTTTGCTGTTCTACACAGTCGTGATCTTTTTATAGATCTCTGCACATGTATATGAGCTTATAAGGAGAGTAAATTTCTTGAATAGCATTCTCCTTTAAAGGGAAAGTGTATTTTAAATTTTGATAGATAGTGACAAATTTTGTTCTGCAAAAAGATTGTCCCAATTTTATATTTTCTAACTTCCCTGGTGGCTCAGATGGTAAAGATTCTGCCTGCAATGCAGGAGACCCAACTGCAGTCCCTGGGTTGGAAAGATCCCCTGGAGAAGGAAATGGCAACCCATTCCAGTATTCTTGCTTGGAAAGTTCCATGAACAGAGGAACCTAGCAGGCTACAGCCCCTGGGGTCACAAAGAGTTGGACACAACTGAGCAACTAACACACAAACTAGTCTCTAGTTATTCCATGTTGTGGTACCTCTTCCAGTGAGTATTAATTGACCAGACAGTAGCAATATGTCAGGGATATACTTCTCAGACTTGGTCACATACAGATCACCAGGGATCTTGTTAAATGAAGATTTTAATTTGGGAGGTCTTTGGTGGGACCTGAGAGTCTGCATTTTTAACAAGTTCCCAGGCAATACTGATCTGTGCTGGTCCTGAATAATGAGAAGTTAGAGAGTACGCATAAAGAAATGGCTAAGAAATGGGCTTTGGGTTCATATCTCTATTCAACTACTTACTCGGACTTTTGCCAAGTTTTTTAATCTCCTTGAGCCTCAGTTTGTTATCAATAAAATGGGGATTAGATCATAGGTTTTATGATGATCAAATAAGGTAACACATGTATGAGAAGTACTTAACAAAGGCTTTGACACATGACTGGCATTCCACAAATGGAAGCTCAGATTCTCCTTTGCCCCACCCCCACCTATTCCTGATAACTATTTGCCCCATTCTCTGTCTGTTGCTGGTACTTACCTGCCCTTGGCTCCCTTCCGACAACTTCCAGTGTCCCAAACTGGCAGCTTCTCCAGAAAATCCTGCTTGTCTTCAAGATCCCTGGGTCCAAAGGAATAGCTGGGACCCAGAAGTACTATTGTGCATCTTTTGACGGGAGCTTGTGGCAGAGTTGCCAAACCCTCTGCTGGGCAGTTGTTCCACCAGTTTAAGAAACATTAGAGACATTTGCTTTTAGAAAAGTGACCCTTAGGAAACACCAGCGGCCCCAGCATTCCCCCAGGCAGACATCTAATTTCATCTTTTTCTTTAGAATGGTCTAAATCCCAATGAAAACGTTTTTCCCTTTAGCAAAGTCTCTAATCCTTCTTTTCTTTAGGATGAACCTGAGGGAACCTCCAGTGGCGTCCTCCTATTTGGAGCAACAGATAGAGTACTTGACTTTCTCCCAGAGGTATCTAAACTCATTTCTAGGGAACTTGGCCATGCCCAAACTTGCCTGCAGAAATCACTTAGAGCCCATGAAAATATAGCTGCAAATTGGTCCCTAAAATAGCACAGTTCACCAAGGTAAACATGCAAATCATTTGTCATACAGATCCTGGTTTGCAAACATTTCTAGAACCTGATCATGAGCTCACAGCATTGAGAAGAAGGCTCAGACAAGCAAGGGGCCCACCAGAGCCAGCTGCCCCACCTGCTTGCCTCATTCTTCTGTGGAATATGGAGTGGAGCAAGAGGGTGAACAGACAACCAGGAGAGCTGTGAGCATGTATGGAAACAGCATTTGAAGTTGCCAGAGGAGTCCAGAGGTGGAGGAAGTGGATGTGCTATACTGCAAGCCCCGGGTCTTGAATTCATTTCCCCCACACTGCCCACAGCTCTTGCACCGGGAGGATGAAAAGGCAAGTGGATGGCAAGAGACACTTGAAAGTCCCAGGAGTACAATTAGGAGGATGGAGGCCACACTGGGAGCCTTACACGGCATATTACAGAGTGGAGATAAAAACTGCTGCTTCCTTTACTTCTTGACCAACTCTTTTATCTGTGGGTCCTCAGCTTCTTCAGTTTTTGCCCCCTTAGTTGGGTCGGCTCTTCTCTACCTGTCTCATCCGGCACTGTTGTGCTGGTGTTTCTCCAGTCTTCATCACTGGCCCACATCTCCCTGCCAATCTCCGGCCTTGGTCAAGAGCTGAATGTCCCTCCAGAGGTCCACCGTTAGCATCTCTAAAACTGCTCTCATCATCTGCCGCACCAAACCTGCTCCTCTTCCTGTGTTTCCCACTCCCGAGTAAGGCATCGTTTGAAGACAGCGTTGTGCAGCTTTAAAAAATGATTACAGTCTTTCTGCTTGCCTCCAAATCTGCCCCTGGATCAGGTGCCGGGCAGTAGAGCTGTGTGTCCAGGTCAAAGTGTTCTAGTCCCTGAGGAGGAAGGCTTACACTCCTAGCCTGCTTTTAGGGCTGTTGTAAGAAACAGCCCCATGAAACTGTTAGCTGGCTTTGTGCAGCATTTCCTTGAAGATATCATTACATTCCACAGCAGCCCCCTAATGTGGACCCAAGGGAGAGGTTTCCCTCAGGTTTAGCTGAAGAGAATTAGCCATCTTTGTCCTGAGCAACCAACCTACTCCCATCCCATGAATCCTGTGTCATATTACTGCTCCCAGCAGACAGCTCAGAGCTAACCTCTAGTAGGGACAGAAGGTACAATATGTGTGGAGTCACTCCTGGCTTTGTTATGTCATCTACTTATTTTAATTTATATGCTCTTGTATTATAACATGTATTTATTTAAGCCTTCTTTGAGATTCGATATGAAATGGGAAAGATTATACCCTCCTTGGTGGCTCAGATGGTAAAGAATCTGCCTGCAATGCAGGTGACCTAGGTTTGATCCCTAGGTCAGGAAGATCCCCTGGAGAAGGGAATGGCTACCTACTCCAGTATTCTTGCCTGGAGAATTACATGAATAGAGGATCCTGGCGGGCTACATACAGCCCATGGGGTTGCAAAGAGTTCGACACTACTGAATGACTAATAATTTCCTCATATTTTTATAAATGAACATGCATATACAGTGTCTTTAGAGAGGTATTTATCAAGTAGAAAGATGCAGCAGATGGAGATGCAGTGGAGGACATAATTTGGTGGTTTCTACTCAAACAATATACTGGGGAGGGGCGGGGGGGCGATGGCAAAGTGAGTGAAGTCACTTAGTCGTGTCTGACTCTTTGCGACCCCATGGACTATAGCCTACCAGGTTCCTCCATCCATGGGATTTTCCAGGCAAGAATACTAGAGTGGGTTGCCATACTAAGTAGTAACAAAATCAAAAGAGCAGCACTCTTGGTAACCTGTTATAAAATAGTGCAGCATTATGAGGAGAGATGTAGATCTTGAACTTCAGCTAGAAGGAATGTCAGTTACAGGTAGCAACTAAAATTCAGATCCCTTTTATGTGGCTTACAGCACACATGCTCACTCTAATTGTATAACATATAACAGAAACATTGGGGACCATTTTCTGATAATGGGAGGTCCCTGGCAACCAAATGAGTGATCACAAGGGACATGAACCATATGGACTTTCTTCCAGACACTGGGCAGTGTGGCAAAGTGCTCTGAGACCTGTCTTCCTCTGGCTTCTCTAATGGGCCATTAGAGAAAGGGACTGTTTGCTGGTTAACAGAGATGAAAGTTTCTGTCATTTTCCTGCAAGCGAACAGGTCTTTAATATTTCCTGAAACCACAGGTCTGCTTCATGTCTTGTAACCGAAACAACTATAATCTTTAACACCAGAGAGCAGCAGGCCCCAATAGTACAGTGGCAGTCAAGGGAGCAGAAACACCTGCAGGAAAATTAGGGCATTTTTTTGCAAGGCATGTCTGGGATCTGTAAATGCTAGCTGACCACTGGCAGATTTTTTTGTGTGTGTCAGATGTTCTCAATGGCTCCCCTGTACCTGAATGAGGTATTTGGTGGACATATTTCCCACAAATTCCCAGGAGACTTAAATAGCATTCTCCTCATCCATTTGTCAGTGTTGTTTATCGTATTCACAGCTTCTGCTTCTGATGCCAAATCTTAGTCCTCTTAATTGGGTAAGCTTTCTCTTTCCTTGACACTAATGAACTTATTTTTATTAGAGTCTGCGCTTTCCCAATCATTGCTCTGGATTTGGGGTTTTATGGGCAGATCAAGCACAAGTCATCAAGTTAAAGGTGGGAGAGAAGATTAACCTTACCTTTGGGAAACTGTATAAAGACTAAGTCACAGATATTCTGCTCAGAATCATAATCAAAGGCTTTTCATCAGTTGAGTTAGGAGATGGAAAAATTTGAGAAACAACAGTCTGGGCTGTTTTTGGTAGTTCCGTGGAATTTGGTTTAATTTTTGAAGCACATTTCAACCTCTAGTTGCCTGATTTTTAAAAAACATAGCTCTAAGTCTTTAGGAAAAAAGGGAAAATGTTTATATTCTTACCACTCAGAGAGAAACCCTGCTAACATTTGATATATTTCTTTTCAGGTTCTTTCCTGTACATGTAAACACATACATGTATATAGATTTTATATAAGAAAGGATTCATGCTATACATAAAATGTTGTAATTTGCTTTATTCTTAGCATGTTTTAGATACTTTCCATGTCAATATGTACATAGGTTACTATCACTGATAATAATGACTGTTGGAACTTCCCCGGTGATCCAGTCGTTGAGACTCTATGCTTCTGCTGTAGGGGGCACAGGTTCAATACCTGGTCTGGAAACTAAGATCCCGCATGCTGCGCAGTGTGGCCAAAATAGTAACTGTTGAATACTCCACTATATATATCACAGTTTATTAAATTCTTTATTTTTTGACAATTAGATTGTGAATCAGTCACCTATGGTCATAATAATGCTATGTAACAAACAACCATAAAATCTGAGGGCCCTGAAGAAATTAAGCATTACTGCCTGCTCTTGAGTTTGCAGACTGGCTGGGGTGGCATTGGTACATAATGGGGGTGGACGGAGAGGCTCTTATCCATGAGTTTGTCATCCATCTCCTGGCATCCTCTCATACTAATGTCGGCTAGTGTATGTTTTTTTTTTGTAGTGATGATAAATGTGCAAGGGTGCAAGTCCAATTGCACACGTGCTTATCAAGCCTTGGGTTGCATACTGATCATGAATATTTCATTGCCCAAAGAAAATGACCAGCTCAGCCTTTATTCACAGAGCAGGAAGTACACTGGGTCCACAGAGAGGGGCATAGGAAGAGTAGGTGTTTCCACACATGAGTGTAATCAAGCACATTGTCTTCATTTTTCATTATTGGAAGCATTACTGTGAGCATTCCTATGCTTCCAGTTTGTACATACAATTGATTTTTTTTAGGATACAGTCATAGAAGTGAAAACTGGTCAGGTGTCCAAATGTATATAAAGTTTTGACTTTATGTGTGTGGCCAGAATGCCTTTGTTAGACTTGTTTCCAAACAAAACCATTGTCCAGGAATGATTTTTTTTACCCATGTTTGTGAGATTTTCTGGGGGAGAGGAGAGGAGAAAGGAGGATATTCCCTAAGCCAAAAAGCAACAGAAAAATACCTGTACTTGATTGAGAGGAACAAAAAGGTTCAATACTGATGGATTTTGGCTTTAAATATAATCTTTAGACATCGTGAAATAAGAAGCCCCAGTTAGATCCAAGATAAGATAATCTGATAATTTTGGAATACCATATTGTTAAACTTGTATGAAAAGTACTAAAAGATATCTCTAATTTCTAAGTATATTTATCAAATTTGAGTCATTCTATCATGTATATGTATATGGATGGTGTGTGTGTGTGTGTGTATATATATATATATATATATATATATATATATATGCTTGATAATTCCTGGGAAAATGAAACTTTTAAAAATAGACATTCTTGGTGTTTCCAGCCATTCCTTTAAAATGCATCCTTTTAGCTTTTTGCACCAGAAAAGTGGCCCAGAACCATGGGTGCCCTTCCTAAAGTCCAGCATCAACATGGAGTAAAAAATAATGATTCCCGCTCCTTCTGACCACACTCTGATCACTAAAGGTCCTAAGATAGCAGCCATATCATTTAGTAATGTGTTTGACTTTAAGTAATAGTAACCAACTTAGAGTAGCATAAACCAAGAGGCCTTTGTTTTCCTCTCATAACAAAAAGTCTAGAGGTAGGCAATAACTAAAGCTGTTGTTTAGTACTTTAACAATCATATCTTCTCTACTGATTCCCTTGGCCTTTCTCCCATGGTCATGGGATGGCCAACCATCAAACCTGAGTTCAAAGCCGAAAAAAAAGATGGAAAAGACAGTCCTGAACCTTTTAACAGGAAAGGAAAGCTTTCCCATTACTGTTACCTCCAATCAAGCTCAACTTATATGTCATTGGCCAGAACTGTTGGCATGCCCATCCCTAGCTAGGAGGGAGATTGGGAAAGTGAATATTTCTGGTGAAGACATCAAAAGAAGAAAGGGGGTTGAGAATGGGTATTGGATTGCTAATAAAAAGTGTCTTATACAACAAGGAACACAAAATATTAAAGAGCTGTAAAAACACCATCCAGGGATAGGGAGAGAGCCAAGGGAGAAGGTGTGCAAGCCAAACTGTGCTGACTGCAATACTGAGTCCTTCAGCCTGGTTCCAAAGTATCAGATATCTCAGTTCTTCTTGAATACCTTCTGCTTTAACTTCCCCCAAACTTTGTATGTTTGAATATACATAAATGTATATGTGTGTAGTGTGTTAGTTGCTCAGTCAAGTCTGACTCTTTGTGACCCACCAGGCTCCTCTGTTCATGGGATTCTCCAGGCAATACTGGTGTGGGTTGCCATTCCCTTCTCTGGGGGCTCTTCCTGACCCAGGGATCAAACTCAGGTCCCCTGCATTGCAGGCAGCTTCCTTACTAACTGAGCCACCAGTAAATGTATGGTTTATATCTTATTTGATATATTGGTATCATAATGGATAAAACATTAATTGTTAATATTAATTACTGATATTTAGCTTTATTTTTAAAGAATTTTCTCTCATTGTTTTCAAGACTTTCTATACTTTAATTTTAGTAGTTTAGCTTTATTTTTTTGGCCATGCCACATGGCATGTGGGATCTTAGTTCCCCAACCAGGGACTGAACTCATGCCCCTTGCATTGGTAGTGCAGAGTCTTAACCACTGGACCACCAGGGAAGTCCTTGACATGTGACTTTTGACTGGACGTTTTATGTAAGTGAGAGTCATGTTCTTAAACTTGGTAAAGTGGAGTGAGAGGCAGTGCCTGTGTCATGAGAAGATCATTCAACTGGTTGATGATTTGCTTAGCAAAGTAACTTGAACGCGAACTTTCATAGCCTCAGTTTCTTCTTCTGTGTAGTGGAGGCTGCAGCCACCGCCCGCCTCATAGAGTTGTGAGCAAAACTGGACAAATGAGGATGTTCACCGTAAACAGTAACAGCTTCTTCCATTACGCGTTAGTGTCTCTTTCTCATTGGGCCCATCAAACAGCTTTTCTCTGAGCCTGGACTTTCTCACGATTTGAAACTGTCATGGAGACCAGACAATTCCCCAAAGGGAGCTTTTGAAATATTTTCCTACGAAATTCCTGAAGCTCTGACCACCCCGGAAATTCTGCTTATCTCACTGGTTCCACTCACACAGTTGAATGATAAAGAGCAGCCACAGGTGAACAATCTGCTTTTCTAAACCAGCCCTCAGAAAGGCCCACATGCTACTGTTTCCATGAGTAACAGCAAAAGAATAAGCTGGCTGTGAGTCTCTTCCTAAATTGTTTTTCTGATGAAATGGGTATTATTATTATTCCACATTTGAATTTGAAGAAACCAAGGCTCAGAAATATTATACATTTTGCCCAAGATCTGACTTTTAAACTAGATTTGCCTTATCTAAAGGCACAGCTCTTCACCTTCACTCCTACCAGGGGTCAAAGGTAACATCATCATCAAAATTCTCATCTGCTTTTCCTTCTCCTGCTCATCCTTTAAGCACACCTTTCATCTTATGTAACCTCTTCTCAACTCTCAAGTTGGCTGAACTGTGTATATTAGCTCCAGCTTACAGATGAGGAAACTGAGGGGTAGAGATGTGAAGTGACCTATGATGCTACAAGAGATTCATGATTGACCTTATGATGGAGTAAGATCTGGAGTCAAGATTATCCTTCTCAGACAGTTGGAAACATTCTGATTTAAAAGAAGTCATGGTATAAAGAACGGACTAGTGGTTGCCAAGGGGGAGGGCTTTAGGAGAGGGATGGAGTGGAAGGTTGGAGTTAGAAGATATAAGCTATATAGAGTGGACTGTTTATCCAGTATATCTAAGATATATGTAAATCCAATACATATAGAATATATCCATTGTATATCCATTGTTTATCCACTATGTATAGAATGGATAAACAAAGTCGTACTGTATCGCACAGAGAACTGTACTCAGTCTTCTCTGATGGTCTTCCCTGGTGGTCCAGTGGTTAAGGATCCACCTGCCAATGCAAGAGACTCCAGTTCAATCCCTGGTCGGGGAAGATCCCACATGCTACCGAGAAACTAAGCCCGTGTGTCAGAACTACTGAGCCCACCTGCTGCAGCTACTGAAGCCTTTGTGCCTAGAGCCCCTGCTCCACAACAAGAGAAGCCACTCTAATGAGAAGCCCACACACCACAACTGGAGAATTGCCCCTGCCCTTCACAACTAGAGAAAGCCCGCATGCAGCAACAAAGACCCACCACAGCCGGAAAATAAAAATAAATAAATAAATCTTTAAAAAATATATCCTATAGTAATAATGAAAAAGAAAAATTTTAACAGAGTGTATATATACACACACACACACACACACACACACACACACTTATGTGTGTGTGTTGTAACTGAATCACTTTATTGTACAGCAGAAATTAACATAAAATAGTAAATCAGCTATACTTCAACTTTTGAAATATTGAAAAAAAATAAAAGAAGTCATGGGTTTCTGACCAAAGGTTTGGTCCTGGTGGATAAAATGTGCATCTGATTGAATTCACTTAAGGTTTCCCATCTTCTCAGAATCAGAAGACTGGCCAGTGTCCTCTGCTTTCCTTCTGACTCTTGCTGATCTGCTTAGTGATGGTCAACAGGTGTTTGAATCAGGCTGTGCCTTTGCATATGCTATTTTGCCACTGTTTTCCACAGCTCCACTAGAAGCTAGTGTTTCCAGGCTTGGAAGAACAAGGGCACGGCCAGGGAAGGGTGTTTAATGAGTAATCACCACTGCCCCTCCTGCTATCCTCATTAATGTTAATGGCTTTTGCTAAGCCTCATTGGCTCAACATATATATATATATATATATATATATATATATTTTTTTTTTTTTTTTTTTTTCCTGCCATTATTCAGCTGAACTGATTCTCATCGTCACAGTTTGGAGTCCTAGAAGAGGAACTGGAAGACACAGGTTCTAGGCCAAGCTCTGCCGTCTTACTCTCCCTCTCTGGACCTCAGATCCTTAGGCCTCAGCTGACAAGGTTGAACTGGAAACCCTCTAAGGAGTTTTTCTCTGTCATTCATTTTCCTCCCTGGGCAGAGTTACAGTTCACCATCATTGACTATTTTTGGCTCAAAATTATTGTGGTCAATGGTAGGAGAGGAACATACTGCAAATTCATCTTTAAAATGTTTTGAGGTCATTAACAGAAAGTTGAGCTCACCACTGACTCTGGAGCATTTGACGGTACCAAACTAGCCAGGCAGAGGAGTCCTGAATAAAGTGGAATTTGGATTCAAAGGTGCCTGGAAATCCCAGATTCCTCCTCCCACCTTCTGTGAAGGGGCAACCACAGCCCAGGTCCAAGGTCACCCCACTTTTAAGAACAAAATGGAGCATAAAACTATGTTTTCTACGTTGTTTTATGATTCTTTTCATAGAATGGCAGATCTATATATTTTAGTGTTATTCCTATAAAATTAGTGACCATGTGTATCAGCAATGTATATTATTTTCTTTGTGGTTGAGCTCAGTTACACTACATTTCACTGACAAGTTCTTTTTTCAGCCTGTGGAAATAATTACATCGTCAAATACCACTTCGTGATTAAAAACTTTTCTAACCAGGAATAGCTTCCCTTTCACAGTAATTGCTTGTGGCAAATATCCTTTTTTTAGAAAATAAACGCTGAGCAAATTGAAGTCAGATCATTTTTTCCTCTCCTGCTAAAATAATTGCGTGAGTAAGAGGTGATTCCAATTTGGGGGATGTTAATAGTCTTATATATTGCATGGTATTTAGTCTCCAACACCCTTCCCGCCTGCCTCTCCATCTCAAAATATTTCTTTCTTAGCATCAGAGTGGATACATCTTCCTTTAAAAATCAGCTCTCTTTAATTCTCCCTTTCTGGTTGATATTAAGCCCTCAATTTTACACATTTTTCTTTAGCAGCTGTAGTTTCTCCCTCTTAACTATTTTGGAGTCCCAAATCCAGTGCCAGTTATGTGACCTTGGGAAAGTTGAACTCTCAAGCTCAGTTTTAAAAAATGGGAATAATGATTTTACTCCGCAGGGTAGTTGTGGGAGTTATATAAGAAATTTACATCTTAGGAGAGTGGCTGGTACATAACTAGCTCAGTCAGTATTCATTCTCCCACTTACTGTTTTTCCATTTCGGTTTGTGGCATTATAGGTGTTGCTCACATCTTACCGTAAACATTGGAACCAGTTGCCTACCTCCCTGATGCAAAGCTTCCTTTCTCGACCTTTTATTTTTTCCTATTCTTTCCTTAATTTTTATAAACATTTTAGAAAGAGGTTTTAAAAGCCTCTTTCAGGTTGGCCTTTTATCTGCTCTTCCTGGGTGTGAATTCTCTTGTTTATTTTTGAGTGCTGATGCTGGCTCATAGTTGGGCCAAAACCAAAGCATGGTTTCTCCCGTGCTTTGCAATTTTGGACTGTGAGCTATTTCAGTAGGAGTACTTCTCCTTGAACAACTCATTTGCTCTGGGTTCAAGAGCAGTACCTATGAGAAGATTCTGAATTTACCTCTTAGGGTGCTATAGATTTCTCCATGGGCCATGTTTTATGTTAACTTCTGTTCCTCAAGACAACACCAATTGAGTAGTTCCCCACCAGTTCATAAAGCTTCCAGTTTTATGCTGAGAAAACCCCTCAGGTTCAGCTTCTTTTCTGCCTAGGAAGGGGTTGTCTGTAGTCTCAACTGTGGACAGTTTTAAAATTGCATCCATATCTCCCCCTGCAGGGTTTTATTGGGGTCTTGTACCACTGCAAGACTTTCAGATTTACGCCAGCATGATGTTTCCTTTCATTTCTGATTCCTCAAGATTTCCCTTTCTTATTCTGAATGTGGCCATGCGGGTTTTGTGTATACACGTGTTTTATCTGATTTAACTATGTGAGCAGGAAGATCAGCTTTTTGTACCCGTTTGTTGTTCAGTTGCTCAGTCGTGTCAGACTCTTTGTGACTGCATGGACTGCAGCCCACCAGGCTTCCCTTCTCTGGGTCCTTCCCTTCTCTGGGTCCTTCCCTTCCCTGGGATGGTCCTTCACCATCTCCCAGAGCTTGCTCAAACTCATGTCCATTAAGTCAGTATCATTGTATCAGTTCAGTTCAGTTCAGTCACTCAGTCGTGTCCAACTCTTTGCGACCCCATGAATCGCAGCACGCCAGGCCTCCCTGTCCATCACCAACTCTCGGAGTTTACTCAAACTCATGTCCATCGAGTCGGTGAGGCCATCCAGCCATCTCATCCTCTGTCGTCCCCTTCTCCTCCTGCCCCCAATCCCTCCCAGCATCAGGGTCTTTTCCAATGAGTCAACTCTTTGCATCAGGTGGCCAAAGTATTGGAGTTTCAGCTTCAGCATCAAGCTCCCTGTAATCAGGTGAGAAGTTCTGTGCCTCTCTTTCGACACTGAAATGAGTGACTTTGGGTAATGTTTACTGACTGGTTTTCAGACTCACTATGGAAACTGCTTTTTTTTAAATTGGGGGATAATTGCTTTACAATGTTGTGTTCGTTTCCACTCCACAGCGCTGTGAATTAACTGTGAGTGCACATGTGTCCCCTCCCTCTCCAGCCTCCCTGCACCTGCTGTCCCACCCCTCTGGGTGATCACAGAGCCCCCAGCTGAGCTGCTCCAGCGATGCAGCACTTCCCCTACGGCTGTCCGTCTTACACATGGCTGTGCGCACACCTCAACCCCAGTCTCCCAGTTCGTCCCACCCTTCCTTACCCGCACTGTGTCCACAAGTCCATTCAGAAACCGCTTTCTTGAAGATCAGAAGTAACCTCTTCATTGCTAAATCCAGTTGTCTTTTCTGAGTCTCAGTATGCATCAGTTTTTTGAGTATTTTTACTATAAATAACTATTTATAGTTATTGCAAGAAATTGTCAACCAGAATATGAGTTCACAAGTAATATGGTAAAAAACAATTCTTGTTTCGTTTATGTTTGCAATCCTCCTGAAGCCAAGCACAGAATCTTGTACGTAGATATTTGTCTAGTTCCAAGGGGGTAAGATCATTGATAATTATATTAAGATCATGTTAAATGTACACAATCCAAGAACACGGCATGACTTTATATTTGTTCAAGTGTTCTTTTGGAGACTTCAGAAATATTTTAAATATTTTTATGAGTAACTTTTATACTTCTTAATTTATGTGTATTTTATCTTTTTTTACTTTTGTAAATGGGAGCTTTTCTTCCATTATATCTTCAACCTAGTTATTACTTATAAAAGTGAAAGTTATTGAATTCTGTATAATTTTTCTAATTATATTATTGTCTTCCTAATTTTTAATTATTACAGTATTTTTAATTTTTTTTTCCTTGAATGTTCAAGGTATGTGATCGTGTCACCTGCAAGTAGTGATAGTTTTGCCTCCTCCTAATCAGTATTTTAGCCCTAATATTTTCTTGTGGTTTAATTATATAGGCTGCTACTTCTGGTACAAAGTTAAGTAAGAGTTAAATCCTTGTATCTTTGTCTTGTTTTTGACTTTGCTGAAGACACTTCTTATATTTCTGTCTTTAGCATGATGTAGGCTCTTGGGGCAGGGATAGATTTATTGTTATCAGGTTAAGGGAACATTCTTATATCACTGAATATTTTAATCAAGAATAGATGTTGAATTATGCTTTTTCTTCTTAAACTTATTAATGTAATGAATTATATCAACATGTCTCCTAATATTAAAGTCTCTATTCCTGGCATAAACTCCACGTGATTAGGGTGCGTTGTTCTTTTAATGTCCTGGATTCTGTTTGTGTTATGACTTTTTAAAATTTGTTAAGTGGAGCACAGGTTGCTGGGTGGTGAGCACCATTCAACAAGAGACCACAAGAGATATTGAAATAAAGTTAATTACTCATAGTTCCTGGAGGAAAAACACAGCACACCTTGACAGGCCACGTGGGATTGTCACTGCAGAGTGCAGATAGTGAGACAGGACCCGGGACACATGCCTTTGTTAGAGTCTGTGGGCACAGTGCTTTGGGGTTCCCAAGTTGGGACCTGATTGGTTGATTCAAGCCAGAGGATTTTGGTAAACCCCACAAGGGTCTTATGTAAGGGGCTCGTAAGGCATACAAGTCCTGGGAGACTGTTGATCAGAAGGACTGTTGGGGAAGTCATATCAGGAACTCACATTTGTGTGTGACAGCAGCTGCTGACTAGGGTATGTGCTTATATGAGGGGGCTAGTGTCACTTGAAGGTCCATGAAAGCTTCTTGGCAGGACAAAATAGATGCTGAAGCAGTAATACCACAGAGTAGCTTAGCTAACCTCTCAATAATTTGTTAACATTTTATTTAGGATTTTTGCATCAGTATTCATAAATTATCTGTGGCTTTATCTTTGAAATCTGTGTGGCATTTTATTGCTCATGGCAAAAAAAAATTAGAAGTTTTCATTCTATTTCTGTGTTCTAGAATAGTTTAAATTACATTGGGACTCTCTGTTCTTTAAAATTTGATGGTGGAAATCCTATATGAAACCAGCTGGATCTGGGACTTTTTAGATGAGGCTCTTTGTCAACTTTCCCCACTTTTTCCCCCCATGGAAACTGGGTCTGTTTAGATTCTCTCTTTTTCTGGAGTCAGCCTAGGTAATTTATATCTTCTCCAAAAATTGTTCATTCGTCTAGGTTTTCAAAAGTATTTATTTTGAGTTTAGCAAAGTAGTCTTTTATGGTTCTTTTAGTTAGCCTAGATTTTGAAGTCATTTCCTTACAACATTTCTTACTTATGTATTTACTATTTTCTCCTGTTTCCTGATCAGCTCGCAGATTAACTGTCTTTCTCCCAAAAAAGCTTTTAGTTCTATTTATTCTACTATTTTCTGACTCACTAATATCTGCTTTTATTTTTATTAATCTCTTTCTTCTGCATCTCTTCAGTTTATTTTCCCTTTTCTAACTTATAATACTCAAAGTTGTTGTGGTCTTAGATGCACAGTTAAGTGTATTCAGAGTGCCTCAGTCCTTCTGCCATGGTTTCCCCAGTCATTTTTTGGTTGGCTGTATTTCATCTTCTAGAAATTTTCACAGAAGACTCACAGAATCATTGTTCCCTGAGTTCTTGCATATTAAAAATGATTGTCCTGTGAAGAGGTGATCAAGGACTGTGCAGTCAAAAACATAGTCAAAGAAGATATTTATGGAAGGGGAAGTATAGAAGAGAGGTATTATAGAGGTGGGTCAAACAGATTGTTGCAGTTAGTTTTTGGTTTTGGTTTTTTATTTTTATTTTTGGCTGCACTGGGCCTTTGTTGTTGCACACAGGTTTTCTCTAGTTGCAGCAAGCGGGGGCTGCTCTTGGTCATGGTGTGCGGGTTTCTCTTTGCTGTGACTTCTCTTGTTGCCGAGCACAGGCTCTAGGTGTGAGGGTTCAGTAGTTGTGCATGGGCTCGGTTGCTGTCCGACATGTGGAATCCTCCCCAACCAGGGATTGAATCTGTGTCTTCTGCATTAGCAGGCAGGTTCTTAATCACTGAACCATTGGGGAAGTCCTTGCAGTTAGTTTTTTAAAGTATATTATTTTTCTGTTGGTTTCTGCCAAACATTAACATGCAATTCTCCTTCAGTTACAAAAATAAACACATTTAAAATTTTTAAAAGTATATCATTTTTCTGGATCTTGGTGATGTGTGTAGAATTTATCAGCTTAAAAGTTTGCATTTATTACCCTTTCTTTGTTCATTCTAAATAGATACGTTTGTGCCTCGTTTTGTATTTTAAATGTACTGTTTATCTTTAAAAGGGGCCCTCAAATTATATATGCTTCAAGCTCACAGCCCTGAATCTACTTCTGGCTGCTGCCCACCTCCCCTGTCTGGGAACCCTCTTGCAGATGATGGCTCGGCCTTAATCCCTAGGGTATATCCATCACCCTCTAGAAGTGCATTATTTTTAGAACTCAGTGGGTATTGCTGTCCCCTACACTCTCCCTCCTCCTCTTCTTTACACTTCCTCCTCTGGAGCTCCAGAGAAAATTTGTTTGCCTTTTGTATCCCTTTGCAACCTTGATGTATGTTTCTTGGTTTTGCCAGAAATGGAAGATGGTATGTTTTTTCCTTTTATCCTCATTGTTGGAACATTTCCACAAGCAGGAGGAGGAGAATGCTGACTTAGGCAACTATATTCACACCAGAAGTCCATTTCTGTAATTTTAAACATTTCTTTCTGTTTTAAAAATAAAATACATATACATTATAGAAAATTCAGATCCTGAGAAGTATAAAAAAGAAAATTAAAACCACCATCACTGTTAAAATCCTTGTGTGTTTCTTTCTAATCCTTTTCCCATGCTTACATATTCTCTTTCCCTTAAAAAACTGGAATCCTTGTAAACATGAAGTGTTGTATCTTGATTTTTTTTCCCCCATAAGCATTTTCTCAAAACACTGAAAAAAAAAAAAGGGTTGTAAAAGCTGCATAAAATATGTTATCGTCTCCACATTGTAAGCATTAGGTGATTCCATATTTTTTATTGCTAATAAATTTTACTGTACAGGTTGGAAAACTACATTTTATGGGCTAAATCTAGCCTGTGCAACTTATTTTTATAAATAAAGTTTTACTGGAACACAGCCATGCCCATTCTACTGTGTACTGTCAATGACTGGTTTCTCCCTACAGAGGTAGTGTTGAATAGCCACAGAGACTGATTGCCCTCTGAGGCCTAAAATATATACTATCTGATCCTTTAGAGAAAGTTTCCAATCCTGTTGTACTGAAGTGAACATCTTTCTGTGTTCATTTTTTATATACATGTCCATGTATATACATGGGGCTTCTCAGGTGGCACTAGTGATAAAAAAAAAAAAAAACCTGCCTGCCAATGCAGGAGATGTAAGAGATGCAGATCAGATCCCTGGGTCGGGAAGGTCCCCTGGAGGAGGAAATGGCAACCCACTCCAGTAGTCTTGTCTGAAGAATCCCATGGACGGAGGAGCCTGGTGTGCTACAGTCCCTAGGATAGCAAAGAGTTGGATGTGACTGAAGCGACTTAGCACACACATCATGGATATACATGTTTATTTTATAAGCATGAATTCCTAGAAAAGGAGCTATTTTGATCAAAGCTTATGAACATTTTTATGACATCTGACAAATTGTCCACCAGAAAAGTCAGACTTTTCTGTAAGATCCATGCTTACATTACTAGAAGATGAAAGTTTGCCCGTATCCCCACACCCTTGACAACATTGGGCGTAATCATATTTTGTAACAGATTCTGTAAGTTGATGAATGGTGTCTTATTTTTGTTTACCTATCTTTGGTTACTAGTGAGGTGGAACATTTCTTCATAACTGTCACTACCATTTCATTTCTGAGCTGCCTGTTCATCCCCTCTGCACATCTTCCTGTTGGAGTGTTTGTTTTCTCTTCATGATCTGTTAGACATGTTTAAAAGTTACCACTATTATACACTTGATGCTTTGAATGTTGGCAGCTTTGCTTTTTCTCAAAATAATGTGCTGTCAGCATCCACAGCAGGAATGGATGGTATACCAGGAGACTGAAGTCATATGGCAATTCTTTCCATCTTAGGTTTTGTTTTGAAGGGAAGTATATGTGTGTGGGAAAGCTAAGGACTTAGATTCTTCTCCCTCAGCCTAAGAGAAAGAAAGCTTCCACAAAAGAAACCTAACGATTTAGGAAAACCTAAACCCTCTTTTCCTTTCTTTTTTTCAAATCCGGAAATAACCCAGGGTCTTCAAAGCAGAAAAGGCTCCCTCCTATTGTTTCTGTATAAACCCCTAAATCAATTCCGTGCTCGTGGAACCTGGTAGCAGGAATGGATGTGCATGTGGCAGGCATTATTGCTGAAGCATGCCACGTTTAAGCCCTTTGCCCTCCATGAAATATCTTTTTTTATGTTTTTCAGAAATCATGTAATGAACTGTTGAAAAAGGGTTAATCGCTATAATGCAGAAAGTAGCCCCTCAAAAAGTCACACCAGCCATCATAGTTTCCAAATAAAATTGTGTGAATTCAGGTGGGTGTCTTGGATGGGAGAAGGCAGCAAGAAGATATTTCTGAACCATATGGTTGTCCCTCATGCCTTAAAATAAACAAACCCACTTGGGTTACTCAGAGTAGAATGGTTTGGGAAGACCTTCTTAAGTTGGCATAATAACATGCACACGAAGTCAGCTTGCCCTGTTTGTGCTCTGGAGTAATGAGGTGATAGCCAGTTTTTTGAGATAGCTGATGAGTCTCACATTTAACTGTGACTGCCTGTGGCCTGTTCAGCAGTTTGGTTGACAAATTAGCACTCCATCCCTGTACCTCTTGCTCTTATATTTCTTTGATTTTTTTTTTAAATAATATTTTATAATTTCCCCTGAGTTAGGACAGGAGCCATCTCAAACTTACCAATCACCTATACTTGTATAGCACCCCACAGGTTCAAAAAGCATCCTTCCTGTGATCTTTATCACCTGTGAGGAAAATGTAGCTGACTGTTCTCCCCAGTTCATACGGAGTAAAGCAAGGTTCCACAAAAGCTTAGTGGGTTCTTGTGTCTGAGTCCTCCAGCCAGTGTGTGTCAGCATTCTAGTGTATGAACCTGGACTTTATTTCTAGTCCAAGGATTCCATACACTTCATCATGGACAGAAAGCACAGTTGGGTTGCCCTGAAAGTGCCCACATGAACTCTCTTTGTCCTGAGGTCAACAGCTTCTTTCATCAGAGGGGAAATATTTATCCCGCTCACGATAGCCTGAGGTGTCCTTTCTGCTAGGTGTTTCACATGCAATATGTTCAGTCAGCCAGAGCTACCTCGTGAAGGAAGGGCTCTTGCCATGGGGAGAGGGAGGCTCTGAGTGGTTAGTGGTTACCTCGCCCAAGAGCACCTCAGAGGTCGCACTGGATGGAAATCAGCCCTACATGGCCCCGGGACTTGGCGTTGTGCTGGCCTGCGTAAGGCTCGGGCCGTGTGTGCTGGCAAGGGCACGATTCTACCCGGCAGCCTTGACCCAGCCCTTCTTAGTTCCCAGCATTGCTCTCAGGTAGCGTCTCTAACAGAACACCCAGATATAATCCAGCTTTAATTTGACTCAGGACTGTGAAAGTCAGTTTTCGAAGGAAATGATACGTTCCCGGCAACTCCCGAAGGCCTTTGCCCTGGCCCCCAGCTGACACGTTGACCGACACCCCATGCACAGTGAAAGTTTGCACACTCAACGAGGACCAGCAGTGGGACAACCAGGTTACCCAGCATGTCATCTGGCTGCGTGGAGCGGCTGGAGGGCGTGTGTCTGAGGGCCTGCCAAAATGTGGTCCCCTGGAGAAGGGAATGGCAAACCACTTCAGTACTCTTGCCTAGAGCTCCATGAACAGTGTGAAAAGACAAAAAGATATGACACTTAAAGAGGAGGCCCCCTTGGTCAGTCGGTACCAATATGGGAAGGCTTTAAAAATTACCCATGAACCTTTGTAAATGAAAAAATTTAGAGAAAAATATTTTTCACTTTACACCTACTGTTTTTATCTGTAAGCTGACCTTGTGGGAAGGAGGTTTTTGTTTTTTTTTTTTAATTACAGTAAAAGAGATGAACAGTAACATAAAAAGAAAAAATTGGGTTTATATCTGTTCCCATCTTTTCCTCTCTAACTCCATCTTCCAAGCTGGGAAACCTTGTTCCTAAACAATTCAGAAGACCTGAGTCATGGTCAGCCCGAGTCGTGAGATTGCCAAAGGCTGGCACAAGCACAGACAGCTTCCAGATCCAACAAGACACTGATTTTTAATTAAATATTTTCAAAAACTTTCAAGCAGCCTAAGTATGTATTATACAAAGTTTCCCCTTTTCTCTTCCATATTCTGACCCCCTTCCCCCATCACACCACATCAGGGATCCCCGAAGAAATACTGTCTGGATCCTTGCCCATTAGAGAATTCAATATTTTTCTTTCAAGTTCTGTTTCAGTTCAGGAAGAAGAGTGGCTTTATAAACCATTACCAAATCAAAGCCCCATCAGAGGAGGACAGAAGCCCCCATACATTGGGATGAATTATTTTCGGTTCTTGATTTTATGCCAGTGCTAGTGAAATTTCACAGCTGGTTATTAAAAAATCCTGGGGTCGGGGTTATGTTCTATTTATGTCACAAGAAGCAGGAGAAATAAAATACCCTAAAGATACAAAAATATTTTGTAAATCGACATATTTGGGGCATATGTTTCTCTTTCGGGGCCTAGGAAGCGATTTATGTGCTCTGATGAAGTGCTGGTAGAAAGACCTCTACTGAATTCCCTACTTAATGGTCCACGCACCTTCCAAACTATTGATACAGCTGACCCGGCTAAGGCCCCTGGCGGGTGAAAGGAGGGAGCCTGAGGAAATGGGGACAATTTATTACCTTTCAGAAAGAAATGGTGCGAGTGACCTAAGTCACAGTTTCCTCGAAAGGTAGAAACTGCTAACAATTCAAGTTGACAACTGCCAATGGCAAGCCAACTTCACTTTTCTCACTATAAACCTGAATTGTTGGGTTACTGGGGGGAATGCTAACATGGAGTATCCCCCGCACCTACTGCTTGGAGCAGTTCAAGCCCTACTTCAGAAGCAAAGATCCAGGCACCTAAGTCTCTCTTCTAAACATGAAGATGGCCCACGAGCCAGGCCCTCCAGGAACAGATGTCTGCTCCTATAGAGAAATGAATTTCGAATATCTTATTGTGATTAGTGAATGGTTCCCAATATCCAGTCCCCTGAGAATAACACTCTAAAATACTCAAAGTCTAGTTTCTCTTTGTTTGTTAGAAATATGATATAGGAGGAAAAGATGGTTTTTTTTTCCTTTGCTCAGAGAATCTGATACCCAGCAAATCAAAGTGGACATGCCCAAGCTGTTGGGTCAAGATGACTGCAGACTGTGGAGGTTGAGAAGGATTAAAATGAGGCTCAATGTTATAATCACTGTTATAGAAAAGGATGTGGGTTTAGAAGCCTCCCATGTGGGCTGTAGAAGAGGAAGTCTAAAGTTATATTTCACAGACACATCTCACTGGCCCCAGGGAACCCCCCGGGTGCCCAGTCCATCTTATTTCATCAGGAAAAGAGTATGCATCTTGTTTAAGTCTATGGTAGAGACCCTAGAGGGCCTGATGACAGCTTCAGGCTTTGGAAGCATTCAGGACAGGGCCTCCTCTGTTTGTCTTAGGACAGTCAGCTGATGCTCACACTCATCTCTTCTCTATGCAGTAAAGCACCAGCTCAGGGTCTGGCCCACCTTGAAGCAAAGGCTTCTTTCTTGGAAATGATGTGCTGCTAAATCACATCGGTCATGTCTGACTCTTTGTGACCTCCCTGGACTGTAGCCCATCAGACTCCTCTGTCCATGGGATTCTCCAGGCAAGAATACTGGAGTGGGTTGACATTTCCTCCTCCACAGAATCTTCCTGACCTAGGGATTGAACCCACATCTCTTAGGTCTCCTGCATTGGCAGACAGGTTCTTTACCACTTGTGCCACCTGGGAAGCCCAGCTAAATACCATCCTTTGGTTTCTGAAGTTACAGATCGGTTTAGAATCTCACTTGTCCTGCACAAGTCTGAGATGTTCCTTGATTCAGTTGAACTGAGATAATTTAATGATGCGTTGTCTATAGCTTAATTGAACTTTAGCTTTTTCATCCCAGTGTTACCTCATGGTATTAAAGAGGTGAGTTTTTGATATTCAGATTGACTTAGGGTACAATAGAAAGCTGTTGGTTTAACACATTACATTAAGATTAGAATCTGTTGTACAAACAAGACTCCAAATAACCATGGTAGAGTCCCAAAGGTGGTTTTCTTCCTCTTTCACTTGAAAGAACACTGCATGCAGCAGTGAGGATCCTAAATTCCTCTGCATTTTTGTTCTGTCTCCTCAACTTGCAGCTCTCGTCCAGGTTGCCTCAGGGTCCCAGGGGTTGCAGTAGCTCCTGTCAACAGAAATGCATTCCAGGCAACAAGATGAAAGAAGGAAAGACAAAAAGTATAGTACTGCTTGCTTCTCTCTTGGGGAACTTTGCCAGAAATTCACCCTACACCTTCCACTGACATCTCCTTGGACACCCTGTCAACAAGAGATGGTAGAAGCTGTCATCATGTCATTGGGCACTCTGATGCATGAACTAAAAGCAGTGTCTGTCCTAAGGGAAATTGAGAGAGTGAGTAAATGACTCAGAATCTCCACCAGAAGCTATGCTAGAAACAGGAAAAGACTGTGGCCCAGCCTCGCCCCTTTCCACTTGGGGTGGCAGCAGGTGAAAATGAGAGAAACCACTCTGGGAGCATTTGCTGGAAGCTTGGTGCCCTAAGCAAGATGATGAATTAGTTACCAAAAGAGAAGGAAATATGTGAAGACTGGGCATACTCAGGATTTTTCCATCTGAAAAATAAGAACACCAGCATTGCCATTGCTCTTTAGCCCCCAAAGAATATTTTGCAAAAGGAAGGATAATTTACAGATTCTGAAATTGTTGCACTGAAAGGAGATCTTCCTGCAATAAGAATGCAGTTATACAGATTTCTGAATATTTCTCCCAATGATGTAAAAAAGTCCATCTATACCATTTTTCTACATTCCATACCTATGTGTTAATAAACAGTGCTTGTTTTTCTCTTTCTGACTTCACTCTGTGTGATGGTCTCTAGTTCCATCCACGTCTCTGCAAATGGCACAATTTTGTTTCTTTTTATGGCTGAGTAATAAAGCAGAAGTAGACACACAGAGAGCTAATGTATGGGCACCAAACAGAGAAATGTAGATGAGATGGATTGGGAGATTGGGATTGACATATATGTACTACTATGTATAAAAACAAATAACTAATGAGAACTGACTGTATAGGTCAGGGAACTCTTCTCAATGCTCTGTGGTGACCTAAATGGGAAGGAAATCCAGAGAAGAGGGGACACGTGCATGCATAAAGCTGGCTCATTTTGTTGTACTGCAGATGCTAACATTACACTGTAAAGCAACTATGCTCCAATAAAAAAAATGCTCTGTTAATGAGCAGAAGAGAAAGGGACCATGGCCATGTGTATGAAGGTATCAGTTCAGTGCAGTCACTCAGTCGTGTCTGACTCTTTGCAACCCCATGAACCACAGCACGCCAGGCTTCCCTGTCCATCACCAGCTCCCAGAGTTCACCCAAACTCATGTCCATTGAGTCAGTGATGCATTCCAACCATCTCATCCTCTGTCGTCCCCTTCTCCTTCTGCCCTCAATCTTTCCCAGCATCAGGGTCTTTTCCAATGAATCAGCTCTTCACATCAGGTGGCCGAAGTATTGGAGTTTCAGCTTCAACTTCAGTCCTTCCAAGGAACACACAAGACTGATCTTTAGGATGGACTGGTTGGATCTCCTTGAAGTCCAAGGGACTCTCAAGAGTCTTCTCCAACACCACAGTTCAAAAGCATCAATTCTTCAGAGCTCAGTTTTCTTTATAGTCCAACTCTCACATCCATACATGACAACTGGAAAAACCATAGCCTTAATTCGATGGACCTTTGTTAACAAAGTAATGTCTCTGCTTTTTAATACTCTGTCTAGGTTGGTCATAACTTTCCTTCCAAGGAGTAAGTGTCTTTTAATTTCATTGCTGCAATCACCATCTACAGTGATTTTGGAGCCCCCAAAAATAAAGTCAGCCACTGTTTCCCCATCTATTTGCCATGAAATGATGGGACTGGATGCTATGATCTTAGTTTTCTGAATGTTGAGCTTTAAGTCACCTTTTTCACTCTCCTCTTTCACTTTCATCAAGAGGCTCTTTAGTTCTTCTTCACTTTCTGCTGTGAGGGTGGTGTCATCTCCATATCTGAGGTTATTGATATAACCACAATCACAGACAACTAGCCAATCTGATCACATGGACCACAGCCTTGTCTCCCTCAATGAAACTAAGCTATGCTGTATGGGGCCACCTAAGACAGTCAGGTCATGGTGGAGAGGTCTGACAGAATGTGGTCCACTGGAGAAGGGAATGGCAAACCACTTCAGTATTCTTGCCTTGAGAACCCCATAAACAGTATGAAAAGGCAAAAAGATAGGACACTGAAAGATGAACTCCCCAGGTTGGTAGGTGCCCAATATGTTACTGGACATCAGTGGAGAAATAACTCCAGAAAGAATGAAGGGATGGAGCCAAAGCAAAAACAACATCCAGTTGTGGATGTGACTGGTGATAGAAGCAAGGTCCGATGCTGTAAAGAGCAATATTGCATAGGAACCTGAAATGCTAGGTTCATGAATCAAGGCAGATTGGAAGTGGTCAAACAGGAGATGGCAAGAGTGAAAGTCGACATTCTAGGAATCAGCGAACTAAGATGGACTGGAATGGGTGAATTTAACTCAGATGACCATTATATCTACTACTGTGGGCAGGAATCCCTTAGAAGAAATGGAGTAGCCATCATAGTCAACAAAAGAGTCCGAAATGCAGTACTTGGATGCAGTCTCAAAAACGACAGAATGATTTCTGTTCGTTTCCAAGGCAAACCATTCAATATCACGGTAATCCAAGTCTATGCCCCGACCAGTAACACTGAAGAAGCTGAAGTTGAACGGTTCTATGAAGATCTTTAAGACCTTTTAGAACTAACACCTAAAAAAGATGTATGAAGGTATATATGTACATAAAATAATATATATGAATATAAGAAATATATTTAAAAACTACATCTGATTAAATTCATCTTAGAGTGCTTACTACATTGCTTCCTTGTTCAAGAGGTCTTGTCTACAGAGATAAAGTTTAATCTTTTAAGGCTGAAATTTTCTGGGGAAAAGCCTAACTTAGCAAGCAGTCCTCACTGGGTTAGAAGGTCCTCAGGCTACTGCACTCTGTTGCAATTGTTTTCTTTCTGTTCATTGACATAGAGTATTGGTCTTTGAATATAATCAGAGGACAGTAAAGATTTCTCATTCATTGAGTAGATGTAATGGGTTTTTAATGCCGTGGTCTAACAAAATAAATGCTTTTTTATAAATGCCCTGAAAAGTAGAATATTGCTTCAAGATCATCAACTCAGTGTACTTGGTGGATAAACTGTCTGGTACACGCCAATGGAATTTTCAAATGCGGAAATTAAACATGTTTGGGTTAAAATTATATTTAAAGGAAACAATTGTTTTCAAGGGAAGAGTCGGGTATAGGTTGATTCTTCTAATGATTTAAGTGCTTGTCCTAACTGGGGTTGGCGTGGAGCCAGAATGAGCTGGTGATAGAAATCTAACACTTAAATTTAATGATTGAGTAATTTTTAACTAATAGAAACCCTGCTGTTGGATTATATTACTCAAAGCAATATTAAGTTTTGTAACACTGTCTAATCAGAAAGAATCTGTGGAAATAATCCATATAATATCATCATTTATCATGCTTTATGAGGGAAACTGCTCATTCTTCTTGAGAAAGCTGATTATTTCCCATCTAATTAAAACACTAACATTTTGGGACCCTTTGAAGGTTGAGACCCACAAAACCTTCCTGCTGTGTGCAAGAACCTTAAATGTATTTTAGAATATTTAACATTTTTTCCCTCTAGTTGTGTTTATTATATCTTACTGATACATAGGGTTGGGGACAGTATTTTATTGTTTTTTGCTCTCTCTCTCTTTTTTTTTTTAATCCTGTGGCTGCCTCTCCTAATGCCCCTCATCCTTAGGGTCTCTCTAGAATCATTGCTTCCTCAGACTGCCATGACCACCTGCCCCGTCCAGGCTTCACAGCTGGTTTCCTAGACATTCATGTAGTCGCCATGACTGATCCCTCTGCCTCTGCGTCTACCTTTGCCATTCATCCTGTGCAGTGCTCAGGTTTATCTTCTGAGTGATGTGACTTAGGTCACCTGATTAGCAAGCTCAAGCATATCCACTTGCATGAAGTTGATGTTAGAGAAAGTATGTTGCTTGATGTTGATCAAGAAGTGCTGCCTGTCCTACCGTGTCTCTCTTTATTTTCAGACATAAACCCTTCACCCTGGTCTCATCAGTCCCACTCCTGGTGCTCAGAGTTGTTGTCCCCTCTTTGCAGTTTTTCCACATACCATCCTTTCTACCAAGGATGTGTCTCTTTACTGAGTCTGATCCTTTCTTCAAGGCCCAGGGGGAAGCCCATCCTTCATTCTGACTACTCATGGAGCAGTGGTCTCTCCAATACTGAGTTTTTAAAGCACATATTGTCTCTGACACTTTTTGCTATGTCACAGAAGATGCCATGTACTACATCTTCCTACATTTATCATCTAAGCAACTGAAGGCCAGGCTAATATGTCTTAGGTGCTTAGCACAGTTCTTTATGTATAACAAAAAGAATGTTGTTGATGATGAAAGGATATGAAAAAAATCACCAAAGCTAGGGATTCTTTCTTTTTTTTGGAGGCAGGAAGAAGGTGTCTTAGTACAAACTTATGAGGTATATGTTGGTTTCTTTATCTTGCAAAGAAAGAAACTGAGATTCACATTTAATAGCTTCAGCATGGCAGAGTCTGGGTTCACCCAGAGTCCTCAATCTCTTCTCCTTTCTCCTCTTTTCTCCACTTCTCTCTTCTCTTCATCTCTCTTCCTCTCCATACTGGTGTTCTCCAACTTTGCCAATATGAGCTATTGACTGCCTTCATACCAGGACTAGGTAATGCTGAGGTCATTATTAGCCATCCTTTGGCAAGTATATTTCAATCAGGCAAGGAAATTTCATGGCTGAATTGATGAACTAATCCATTGTGCTCTGGAGTAATTCATTAACCTTGTGAGTTTCTTTTGAAAGCTAACACTGACAGGCAGATATGAATTTAAAGATGCAGATAATTTTTTCCATTCTGGCACTCTTGTGAAACTGCAGGACTATTTTTGCTTTGTTGTCACTGAGTTATCTTTGTGGCTTCCCTTTCCCATCTCTGCCTCCTCCACTTGGTACGTGTTACATAATTTCTGTCACCAAAGAGAGAACAATCACAAAGTTAAATAACAGTGAACACACCTATTTAACTTTGTTTAAGATCTGCCCAGGAATTTGGAACATGTTTAAATATAAAACTGAGAATGAGGTCTTTGACATTGATTGATTTTAGAAATTAAGTAGGACTAATCCACAATACTGATCTCATAGAGAACTATTCTCACAAAATTCCAGAACATTTGTGGGAACTGGACCTTAATTAGAGCCCCATTGTATGGGGATAAATAGCATGATTCTTAGAGTTGATATCGCTACTAAAAGGAATGGCACGTAATCAGGGAAAGTTGGTGCATTTAGGTATTTTAGATGTTTGAACTGCTTATATATAATATAGAGTCAGTCCAGAAAGCATTTAAAAATACTTCTCAACACTTTTTATAGGATGTTGAAATTATCTAGGAGTACAAAAGTTCATCATCATTAGGGTGGGGAAATGAATGAAAATAATGGATATGTTTCTTTGTGAAGTTCTGTAGGAAACAATTTAGAGGTCACCATGGGCCACAGATCAACAAGAACACAACATCTTATCCAAAAGCAAGCACAAAGGATGTTTGAACAATTATAATATCTATTAAAAATCTTCCAACTTGACATTAACTGTGTATAGTAATAATGTATCAAGTTTTGTGTTTCACAAGTTAGAGAAATGAAGAAACTCAAAGGAGCTCAATTATGATTAAAGCACTGGAAAGTAGAATGTAAGAAGAGTTCAAACAGTTGACTTGAAAAATAATAGATTGGATCATCATATGGTATATATTGGTTTGGCCAAAAGTTCGTTCAGGTATTCCCACACCATCTTACAGAAAAATCCTAATGAACTTTTGGCCAGCCCAATGTTACATATTCTACATTGTATATCATATTATATATTATGGAAGAGTTTCTACAGAAGATGGTTTCAGGCTCCTGTCCGTCTTTAGATAGAAAAGGGGTAGAAAACATTGTGAGAGCTGGAGAGAGAAAACAAACCATGTAAATGTGGTCTTTCTGTTGTTGTTCAATCACTAAGTCATGTCCAACTCTTTGTGACCCCATGGACTGCAGCACACCATGCTTCCCTGTCTTTCACTGTCTCCCAGAGTTTGTTCAGACTCATGTCCATTGAGTTGGTGATGTCATCCAACCATCTCACCTCTGTCGCCCTCTTCTCTTGCCCTCAGTCTTTCCTAGCATCAGGGTCTTTTCCAATAAACTGGCTTTTCGCATCACATGGCCAAAGTATTGGAGTTTCAGCTTCAGCATCAGTCCTTCCATTGAATATTCAGGACTGATTTCCTTTAGGATTGACTGGTTTGATCTCCTTGCAGTCCAAGGGATTCTCAAGAGTCTTCTCTGGCACCACAGTGTGAAAGCATCAATTCTTTGGTGCTCAGCCTTCTTTATGGTCCAATGCTCACAACTGTACATGACTACTGGAAAAACCATAACTTTCACTATATGGACCTTTGTTGGCAAAGTTATGTCTAGGTCTGCCATAGCTTTTCTTCCAAGGAGCATATGTCTTTTAATTTCATGGCTGCATGTCCATATGGATAGGGATCTATAGTATACATGATATATATACTATATACATGTGCTAACATGTATATAGTGTATATAAGTTAGTACATGTTAGTACATGTGTATAGTATATATATGTGAATTGATACAGTGTAAGAATAGCACAGGGCACTACATACTATAGGAGATGTGAACAAAACCCCACCCAACCTGCTAGGGGACAGTCTTCCAATAAAGGTGCTTTTCTCTTTTTTTCAATTTTTATTGGAGTATAGTTGATTTACAATGTCATGTTAGTTCCCACTGTACATCAAAGTGAATCACTTATACATATACATATACATATATCCACTCTCTTTTAAAGGATTTTTTCCCATAGAGATCATTACAGAGCATTCAGTAGAGTTCCCTGTGCTATATACAGTAGGTCCTTATTGGTTTTCTATTTTACATATACTAGTGTGTCTGTCGATCCCAATCTCCCAATTTGTCCCTCCCCTACTCCTTTCCCCCTGGTAACTCTAAGTTGGTTTTCTACATCTATAACTCTATTTCTGTTTTGGAAATAAGGTCGTTTGTACCACTTTTTAAGATTACACACATACGTGATATCATATGATATTTGTCTTTCTTTTCAAGGGTTACTAAAAACCAGGTGAAACGAAACAAAGCCCAGAACCAGTGGATCTCTTGTGGGATCCACTGTTATAGAATTCGTGTGAGCACGCTGGGTTTATGGAGCGCTTGGCTTCTCTCTTTTCACATGAAAACTTTTGTTTGAACCTGGCCTTTCCATGGAGCCATTCTGCTTTGGGATTCTGAGCCCACATGTTAGGACCTTGTCTGGTCCATAAGTGAAGACAAAACAATGCAACTTCCAGCTTGGCAGGGACCCTTAGGAGCTGCTACAGCCAAGGGACAGCAAGTCTGGGCAACACCTCTCTGCTGCAGTCGAGGGGGTCTGAGCAATACCTAGGAGCTGACCTCCTGACTCCCCTCCCCCAGAGAGCATCACCCTCCAAGGTCATGACCTAATTTATTTGCTTTCAAGCCCTGAATTGAAAGTTTTGAAGGACAGTCGGCACAATAAAGCCAAAAGAAGCACCAATTTCGCTCCTGGAGACAGCCCTCCCCTTTTTCAATAGATGAAAATCATGCACAAAACAGGAAAATGGAACCTTTGTCTGTGCTGTAATTTTCTAACTCAAATGACCATGAAGGACCAGTTCATGCTGGCACTTATTATGCAGACAACCTTTGGAACCCAGTTACTCAGTAAATTATGATTGTATATATATATCATGGACTTAGCCGAGAGGGAGAGGGAAGAGGTGAAAAAGAATGGTAAAGAATGAGGTGGAAAATTAAGGCTTTTCAAATAGCAGGGCAGATCATACCTTTTAGATTCAGCAAGGCCCCTGGGACATGCCCTTGTTCGATGATAAGCAAGTCATGAAGAATTTCACCTTTCTTTATCTTGATGACTTGAGGGCTGCAACTCTAAGTCCCCAGTGGTAGCTCAGAGCCTGGCTTATTATAGGACCTTCAATTTATGTGTGTTGAATGAATGCACAAGGGAATGAATGAACGTATGCATGCAGAGTTACGGAAGCTAAGAAAATTAAAGGTGAGGATAGTCACCACTGTTAATTTATGCAGAAGAAGTTGATGAAAGATTAAAGGACTTCTTGATTAAGTCAGGTGACCTCAGAAGAAACAGTTTCAGAAGCCTAAAAACTGAAGCCATATACTCCTTTCACAAAGTATGCAAATAATTATAGAAAGTAGGGAAAAGAAAAGATACAAAATGGAACCAATGACTAAAGACCTAAGTTCAAGGAACTTGAAACTAACATATTATTTGGATTAATTATTTTAATAAAGTTTTTATTTTGGAATGATTTTAGACTTACAGAAAATTAGCAAAGATAGTTCAGAGAACTCCTATGCACTGGTTTAGCTAGTTTCATTTTTGCCTAATGTTAACAGGATACATTACCAAGGAACATTTGTCAAAACTAAGAAGCCAATACTAGGACTTCCCTGGTGGTCCAGTGGTTAAGAATCTACCTTCTGATTCAGGGGACACGGGTTTGATCCCCAGTCAAGGAACCAAGATCCTACATGCCACAGGGCAATTAAGCCTGCGCACCACAACTAGAGAAGCCCACATGTCACAGTGAAAGATTCTACGTGCCACAACTGAGACCCAATGCAGTCAAATAAATAAATAATTTTTTTAAAAAAAGCCAACACTAGGACATCACTATTAACTAAACTCTGGTGATTCAGGTGGTAAAGAATCTGCTTACAATGCTGGAGACCCAGGTTCCATCTCTGAGTCGGGAAGATCCTCTGGAGAAAGGAATGGCTTCCCACTCCAGTCTTCTTGCCTGGAGAATCCTATGGACAGAGGAGCCTGGCGGGCTACAGTCCATGGGTTCGCAAAGAGTCAGACACAACTGAGCAACTAAAGCTTTCACACAGACTTCATTCAGGTCGCCAGTTTTTCCATGACCGTTTCAGGGTCCAAGCCAGGATCCCAGGTCACATTAGGTCTTCAGGTCTCCTCAGTCTCCTCTAGTCTGTGACAGCCCCGCACTCTTTTCTGGTTTTCATGCCCTTGACATTTTTTTCACAATTTCTAGGAGTGTGGTCAGGGATGTTATAGAACATCCCTCAAAAATGGGCTTATCTGAAGTTTTCTCATGGTTATAACGGAGTTATGGGTTTGAGGGAAAATTACCACAAATCTTCCATAAACCCTTCTTATCATGTGGTATTGGGGAGAGGGGCACATGATATCCACACAACATGACAAGGGATATTAACCTTGATTTTTTTTTTTTTTTTTTGAACATAGTTCTTGCCATTGCCCCAACATAGTCCTGTGCTATGGCCAGCCTCCCATCCTTCCAGGCACACAGGGAGCAGCATGGAGTCCCCTCTCAGACATCCTCAGAACCTTGTTCCTTTGTACCTTAACTGGAACCCTGTTACCACATTTATAGTCTTTTGCTTCAGCAGCAACAGTCTTTCCTTTTACAGAGGTTTGTTGAGTGTCCGTTTAAACATCATCACAGAGAATGAATGAAACAGACATGCACTTTAAAAAAAAAAAGACATTCTTAAGGCTTGAGGAAGGAGACAGAGAGCACTGAAATGCAAAATGAGATATAAACAGAGAACAAGACGGGGAAGAAATGGCAGCCAAAAGGAGACAGCCAAATCAAACAGGGGCAAAATTTGTGATGAAAATAGCAAATGAAAAATGGAATAGCGGTCAAAAGCAAAAGTTAAAAAAAAAAAAAATCTAAAGTTCCCAATTTTAAAATTTTGCAAAAGTAGAGGAAATTTAAGTGGTTCAAGTTTATACAGGAACACAACGTAGATGGAAAAATATGTTTCAAATAGGTAAGGCAGATTTTAATGAGAAGCCAAATACTACAGTTATCTGATCTTACAAAAGGAAAGTACTGCAATTTGGAAAATGCAGGAACCTTTTGGCAACCCTTACTTGATTAATAGCTATCAGCTTGAGCTTAACAAAGGGTCTGAGGAGGACTGTCTTGAAGGCTTGCAGAGGAGCCTGTTGTTTTCTTTGTATAAACAGTCACTTTGTTTTGAGAAGTAAACAGCAAAAGAATGTGAAATCCTTTTTAAAAAATTTAGGTTGATAAATGGTTTTTGTTTATTTTTTGAGGAAAAAATGCATGAACATGTTTTCTAATGGGGCTCCTGCCCACGATGTCATATTAAATATTTTCTTTCACTCAACAATTTATTGTGCATAGTCTTTGTTCAGACACAGTGTCAAGAGTTGGTCCCTGCCCACAGAGACTCGTGGTCTAGTTACCATATGCCCTTTTTATTCTTTACCTTTCATTTACATTTTTACTGGTTTTGATATTGGGAGTCAAATCTCTTTTGCAAGCAAGAGTCTGGTTTTTGCTTCTTCCTTCTGTGGCCCAGGCTATGCACCATGCCATTTAGGAAAATGCATTAGCTATCAGAATGAGTGACCTGTTTCAGCACCTCTCCCCTAACCCCTGCCCAGTTTAAGTACTGGGTTGTTGATTCTGTCACTCTTCCCTTTGTGCTTGCAAGAGGAGCAACCTGTGAACAGGATAGAGGCAGTAAATCTGTCTCCATGGGTTGGCTCTACTTTGTAACTCTCTTGCCAACCAAGCCCAGGCTGTTTGCAAGCAGCCTGCCTTGTCCAGCCTTTCATCCTATCCAGCATAAGTGCCAACACTGGGCATTCCATCCCAGATAAGAATGTCAACACAAGGTTATCAAAAATCATGTAATCCACACAAAACTATGTAACATGTTAAACCTTCAAGTTTCATATAGGAAAAAAAGATCCTACAGTATATCCCACAGTCCCCAATATTTTTGTTTTTTTCCCTGCCATCACTTATGATTGCTTAAAGAGTAGGGTATCTTTCTCAGCTGGAACTGGCTCAAGGTCAGTGATGACTGGACCTCTCTGCCACTTTCTAGGGTTTGTGTTCTAGGCTCTTCTTTCTGGTGCTATTCTGTTCTAACTTGTATTCTTGTGACGTTGCTTAGTTCCCACATACCTGGGAAAAGGAGGAATGATATCAATATACCATGGAAGCTAAGTTGATTCATCAGTGGTTTTTCTAAGAAAGAGAGATTGAGTATCACTCATTATTAGAGAAATGCAAATCAAAACTACAGTGGGGTGTAACCTCCAACCAGCCAGAATGGCCATGATTTAAAAAATGTACAGACAGTAAATACTGGAGAGGAAGTAGAGAAAAGGGAATCTGCCTGCACTTTTGATGGGGAATGTAAATTGATACAGCCTCTATAGAGAACAATATAGAGATTTTTTTAAGAAACTAGGAATAAAACTACAATATGACCCAGCAATCCCACTTCTAGGCATATACCCTGAGAAAACCATAATTCAAAAAGACACATAGGGGATTGGTTCAAGATGGCAGAGTAGAAGGACATGCGTTCATCTCCTCCTGTGAGAACACTGAAATCACAACTAGCTGTTGAACAACCATTGATGGGAGGATATTGGAACCCACCAATTAAAGATACCCCACATCCAAAGACAAAGGAGAAGCCACAATAAGATTGTACGAGGGGTGCAATCATGATAAAATCAAATTCCCATGCCTGCTGTGCTGGCGACTCACAAACTGGAGAACAGTAATACCAAAGAAGTTCTCCCACTGTTGTGAACGTTCTGAGCCCCATGTCAGTCTTCCCAGGCTGGGGATCCAACAAAGGGACTGGGAATCCCCAGGAATCTGACATTGAAGGCCAGTGGGATTTGATTACAGGACTTGCACAGGACTGGGAAAAAACAAGAGATTCCACTCTTAGAGGGCACAAGCAAAAGCTTGTATGCACCAGGACCTAGGCGAAAGTAGTGACCCCACGGGAGACTAAACCAGACCTACCTGCTCATGTTGGAGTGTCTACCGTAGAGGCATGGGCCAAGAGTGGCTCACTGTGGAGGCGAGGGCACTGGCAAGCGGCAATCCTGGGAGGTGCCCTTTGGCGTGACCTCTCTTAAAGGTTACAATTAACCCTACCATAGCGTCTGTAGACACCACAACTGGGTAGCCTCAGGCCAAACAACTAACAGAGAGGGAGCATAGCCCCATCTATCAGCAAGCAATTGGATTAAAGTTGGTGATCTGTGATGACCTGGAAGGGTGGGAGGGGGAGGTGGGTCGGGGAGAGACCCAAGAGGTAGGGACTATATGTATATGGATATCTGTGGTTGTTGTTCAGTCACTCAGTTGTGCCCGACTCTTTGTGACCCATGGACTGTATATGTATACACATAGAGCTGATTCACGTTATTTTACAGCAGAAACTAACACAACATTGTAAAGCAATTATTTGCCAATTAAAAATATAAAAAATTTTTAAAAAGGAAGTAAAATTACAAACTTCAGCAGCTTCAACAGGACAACAAAACAAAGCAAAACAAAGCCTTAGTAGGGTTCTGCATAGGCTGGAGCCTTTATAGATCTATTTGTTGTTGTTGTTCAGTTGCTAAGTTGTCTGACTCTTTGCTACCCCGTGGACTGCAGCATATCAGGCTTCCCTGTCCTTCACTATCTCCCCGAGTTTGCTCAAACTCTTGTCCTTTGAGTGGGTGATGCTATCCAGCCATCTCATCCTCTGTCACCCCCTTCTCCTCCTGCCCTCAATCTTTCCCAGCATCAGGGTCTTTTCTAATGAGTTGGCTCTTCGTATCACATGGCCAAAGTATTGGAGCTTCAGCTTCATCATCCATCCTTCCAATGAATATTCAGGGTTGATTTCCTTTAGGATGGACTAGTTTGATCTCCTTACTGTCCTAGGGACTCTCAGGAGTCTTCTCCAGCACCACAATTCAAAAGAAAGGCACTCATCCTTCTTTAGGGTCCCACTCTTACATCGGTAATGACTACTGGAGGGCCACAGCTTTGACTATCTGGACCTATTCTAAGCAAATTAAAAATGAGTACATATGGAGGGCTCCAGCCTCCAGAAGCAACTTCCTGCCTGATGGTACTCTAGGACCGCAGTTACTTGTGCTTTTTGCTGGGCCTTTAATGGCTGCCCTGTGGCTCAAGCCTCTGCTTCATCATCTTGCCTCAGCACCTGCAAGCCAGTGCTGCCACTCTTGTCTTTGTACATTTTAAATATCCCCAAGATCGACTCCGGAACTCTAAGCTTCCTGTGTGGGGTGCTAAATTATATCCCGGGAACCAGTGATTGTTTTTGCCTGGCTTCTGGTTATAAAGTTGCACAGGTTTTAAGTGGTTGGCTCTGAAACTTTCCCCCCAAATCCTACTATTCGTAGGGCACTATTTTGCATAACACAGGGGTTTTGAGGCATCCATACTGAAAGACCTAGACTCATCTGTGTTTTCCTTTCAACCACACTTAGATCTCGTCTCTCTGATATGTTCTTAGCTGGGGACATTGCTCCTTCCGTTGTCTCAGAGTTTGAAAGGTAGCAACTGAGGAGAAGAGGGGTGGAGTCTCCTAGTTCCTAGCAGTTACCTCAAGGTACTGTCACTGCGAACTCCATCTCCCTCTAGACTCCGAACTCCTTGAAGACAGAGATCAAATCTTTGGTCTCAACCCCTCTCATGCCTGCAGAAAATCCTAGACGCAGAGTTGGAATGTTAGCTCAATCATCTGTAACAGGTGTAAGAAAGCCAGATGCCTTCCTCAGATACACTCCTCATGGAAGCAGGCCCAGAATCGTACTGTACAATATTTAGGGGTAAACCCCATGACACTCTAAGGGCCCCCCTCTGATTCAACCAAGCAAACTGACCAATACCCCCAATTAGGTCTTCTAATAACTTGTCTTGAGCTCTTCTCCTGAAGCAGGGAGGAGCAAAGTCATTGCTACTAAAAAGTAAAATAGAAAGTACAGTGGTGCAGTCATGTCTTTTGAAAGTAATAGTGGGTAAAGAAGAGAGAAATAAGAGTGTGGCTGAGAAAGATGTGTTACATGAGTTGTGAACATAGTTAAGCAAGTGGGAGGGCGACTTAATTATCCAGTGAAATAGGAACTGTCTAGACAAGTAACTCAGATAGCTCAGGCTGAAGCCAACCCTTCAGGAGCTTGTGCCAGAGCCCAACCTCAGTCCTGCCTACTGGAGTCCCAGGGTTTTGTTTTGCCCTGGGTTAAGCCGCATCCCAGTTGGCTGCCAACTGTTAACATTGAGTGGCTTACCATAAGACGCTCACAGCTAAGCGAATTCTTTTCCCTCCTGTCCACTGTAGTAAAGGGCAGATGAACTTGAGTCCACCTTCCAGCAGTCATTCAAAATGCAAAGAACAGCTTCCCCCCAAGTCCAGAGGGTCTTGGTTACCTTGGTCAGACCCTCCATACCCCGCCTTGCCCTGCTACCCCTTGCAGATCCCTAGAGAAGAAAGCAAAATACACAGCACTGGAAAACAGAGAGCTTGCATTCCAGCTCTGCAGAGGACCTGCTGGGGATCTGGGGGAGGTCATTTAACCTGTCTGCTTCTGAGTTCCTCATCTGTGAAGTGAAGGGGCTGACCGAGAATGTGGCATTTTTTTTCTGAAGAGAAAAGTGATAAAGCACATTTTCATGGTAGAAATTGTATAACATGGAAAAATATCATGTGTATATAAAGTATACCTAAAATATCTGAATATTGAAAAGATATTATAAATACAATTTGGGATCCTGCTTCTCTTCCTAACATTACATGAAGCACTTCTCCATTCATTAAATGATTCTGTGTCATTATTAAAGTTTCACAACCACTGGGTTTCCAAACTTCCTTCCAGCTCAAACATTTTAGGATTCTTTGAGTGATGATACCAAATAAGATTGAAACTTTATTTAAAAGGATACCTTTCTAGGAGAAATGATAGCATCTTTGACTACCATGTTGGAGGCACTCTGGGGAATCTAATCATGGGTCTCTTGTGTTCTCACATGCCTTCCTGAGTATGCCAAGGATATGAAGCCATGATTGCTTTTTACCTGAGCCACTCTTCAGCATTGTGTTTTCGGCAAGCATCCCTGAAAAATGAGATAAGATCTACGTACGGAATGACAGGCTTGCTTACTGCTAGCTCTAAGAGTAGGACATCCCTCAGGGTCTTCAGCTGCAGTGCAAACCCACCACACGTGCAGCATCTATCTGGATCCCTCTGCATTGGCTCCAAGGGCTTGGCGGACAAGAGTAACTGATGTAAATACTGATGTCCGTGCCGCTTGCTGTGATGTAAAGGAATGAAATCTTTAGTCTCTGACCCAGGGGTCTCATGTCTTCTGCCAGCAATAGATTAACTCAGTATCTTGTAAGTGGGGTCAAATCAGCTCTCAAAGAAAACAATCCTTGCATGTTAGCTAAACAATGACATTTTTGCAGCAAGGACATTTAGACGCCAAGAACGAAGTCATCTCACTTCACTTTACGCGGCTGATGAGTGGCAGAGCTGGAAGTCAAACTGGGGTTTGTTGGACTCCAAACCCCACATATTTTATTGGCTGCCTTCACCATATCAGACACCATACTGAATCATCTACCCAGTAGAAACCATTTCAAGTGAAATTAACTAAGAACTTCAAATGGATTCCTCATTCAGAAAAATAGTTGATCCTAATTAGATGTTAAGTCTGAAGCTACTTTCCCTGGAAAATTTTACCATCTGTTACCTATTTGTAGGATTCATCTACCAAGCCACACCACTGGTTCATTTAGATTAAATGAAAGCATTCAAATCTGGTGGTTGTGGTGTTTTATTGGCTTTAAAAAGAATTTTTTCTCCAGGAGGCTCCAGTTCATAAATATTATGGATATTCTTAAAAATGAAATAAATACAATAGGAATCATTCTAGTATCCATGCTGGTAGATGATATAAGCTTTCCATACTGGAATGAAAAAAAGGTAAATGAATAACCCTAGGACGTGTGTCACTGCTATCCTAGGGCAAGAGGCTTTTTTTTTTTTTTTTTAAGACTTATTTTTTTAAAAGCAGATGTAGGCTCCCGGAAACACTGAAAGTAGAGAAACTTCTCATATCCTCCTGAGCCCAATGCATGGCCTTCCCCATTAACAACATCTCCTACCAAAGTAGTACATTTCTCACAACTGATGAACCTATAGTGACACATCATTATCACCCCAAATCCAGAGTTTACATTAGAGTCTGCTGCAAGAGACGTTTTTATTGATTAAAAGCAGAATATGACCCATTGACAAAACCTTATTGCTAGAACACACACTGAACTTGCTAAAAGTACTCCCTGCAGTGTCTGGTATCTTGAAAGCACTCAGTAATTGGTAGGTGTTGTGATTAGGTGCTTGGAAGTACCTTCTTAGGCTTCCCTGGTAGCTCAGATGGTAAAGAATCCACCTGCAATGTGGGAAACCTGGGTTCGATCCCTAATTTGGGAAGATCCCCTGGAGGAGGGCATGGCAACCCACTCTAGTATTCTTGCCTGAAGAATCCCCATGGACACAGGAGCCTGGTGGGCTACGGTCTACGGGGTCTCAAAGAGTCAGACACTAGTAAGCGACTAAGCACAACACAGCAAGTACCTTCTCAGTGAATGACAGTTATTTGTTCATCCATTCAGGTGTTCCATAAGTGTACTGGGCATGCAGCAGTAAGCAAGACAGAAGTTCCTGCCCTCATGGAGCTTATGTTCTAGAGGGGAGATCAGCAGTGAACAGATACACCGATATAGAATATCAGTGATGATAATTGCTCTGAAAAACATCAAATGGGAAGGAAAGGCCGGAGAGAGATGCTGTGGGTACCACTCTTTTAGATTATGTCATCAGAGGTCTTTGCACTGAGATGATATTTGAGTAGAACCTGAGTAAGATATGGGAACAACAGCAGGAACATGCGGGTAGTAACGCTACCTGGATTAAGAATAGGCATGAGAGGGAAGACGTCCCTGGTAGTCCAGTGGTTAAGAATCCAGCTTGCAGTGCAGAGGACATGGATTTAATCTTTGGTCAGGGAACTAAGATTCCACATGCTGCAAAGCAACTAAGCCCTGAACGCCGTGACTAGAGAGTCTGTGTGCTACAGTGAAAGATCCCGAGTGATGCGACTGAGACTCCATGCAGCCAAACAAATAATTAAAAAAAAAAAAAGAGTAGACATGAGAGTTGCATAAAAAGGTTTCTTTGCAGTCCAGCCTCATTTCCTGTTTTAGATTTTGACCTCTCTGTGGAACTCAACTCACTGATAGCATATGCATAGAGATGGCAAGCAGAGCCTTTTGCATTGTGAATGGATGATCAGAGTGCTCATCGTTGACTGTGGGTGGCCATTCTAGGAGGAGACATTTTTATTTAAACTGAACAAACACTGGTGTTTCCCACAGGCCAGGCTCTGATCCCAGAGTCTGAGTGTGACTGTGTTTGGTGGTGTGACTGAGCTGTGTTTTATCATCAGGAGCATGGAGAGCAGTGTGAGTAAAGATAAGGAGAAATAAAAACATGGCTTCTGTTTTCAGTGGAGCCAGTCAGTTGGATGGGGTGCCAAACCATGGGAAGCTGGGAAACGAGGAGGAAAGGAAAAGAGAGTTGTTCTGGTTGTGGGCTGTTTATGGAACTGGCAGCCAATTTGGTTTCCATGGGCATTTTCATGGACATTTGGTATTGGTCCAAGGCAGAGGTTGGAGACACCAGCCTTTCTCTGCTTTTGGCTTAAAAGGACTGAAGAAAGAAGAATAGATTCTCTTCCCTTTTTAGCTAAAGGTGGGAAGATTAGATCTTTGGAATAACTGGGTCTTCTCACTGAGTCAAATAGTGTAAATTTTATTGTCATTTTTCCTTCCTCCCCAGAAAAAGGAAAAAGATTTACTTTCACTGCAAATATTCGAGTGTTTATTGGGTTCATTTTCACAACAGAGTTAAAATGTGGGAAAACCAAATATTCCCCCTCCCACTGCTTTCATTTTGGCTTTTGCTTAATTTTGTAACATTAATTCTTTGATCCTTCCAACCATAAATCATTTAAGTGACTTTGATTAAATAGCTGCTTAACTTCCAAAATTCTTTGTATAATGATTGTATTTCTTGTCATATTCTGTATAATTATAATTAGGTTTTCCAAAGCAGGTTCAGATGCCAGCGCACCTGGACTCCTCTTGGCGTGCCGTGATTTAAGGCAAGTTATTTCACCTCTCACAGCTTAGTGGGAGCATTGATAAGAAAAGCTTGGTATTTAATATATATCCCCCATGGAGATGGTGGCGGGAATTTTATTCAGTTAGTGTTTATAAAGGATCTTTATTGGAGACCCCAGGGAGGGCGATGCTTTAACATGCAATAGGAAATATGTTCTTTGGACCATCTAACTGAAGTTATATAATGACTTGGTTTTTGGCTCCACATTCCCTACTGAGATTTTCTTCTGCCTTCTCTGGAGACCGAATTTTGCTATTTTCCCAGTGTCTTAGAACTCAGGGGTGTGGCTGCAAGTTGAACACGTGGCAGCTTCTATATCCAACATGGTCCTCATTTGGTGTGAATGCTTCCATTATGTCACCTGCCAATGTCTCTAGTTTTGGGGTATGAGCAGATCTGTGAAATGCAAGACCCCTAGTTCAACTCACAAGGTTTAGTTCAAAATTCTAGCAAATTACCATTAACTGTGCTGACCCCATGACCTTATTTTGCTCACGAGTTTGAGCAAACTCTGGGAGATGGTGAAGGACAGGGAAGCCTGGCTTGCTACAATCCATGGGGTCTCAAAGAGTCGGACACGGCTTAGAGACTGAACAACAGCAGCAACAATGGCTTTGTTAGCAATACCTGTTGACTCCCACTAACTTTTATGGGTTTATGTGTTACAAAGGTCAAGCCACTTCAGTCTGGCGATGTTTTCCTGTGACCCCTATGTTTACTGTAACTATTAAGACGACAGTAAAACGTACAGAATGGACATGGTTCAAATATTTCCCACTGCTTCTGAAATGATTATTTCTCTGCAAGAACAGGAGACTCGTGAAATGTGGGCTTAAGGAGAGGCAGCAACAAAAACCATGGGTTTTCAAGTTTAAGCTAATATTTAAGGTAGGATAAAGAACTTACTGGTAAATATTGATTTATCTTCCCACCTATTCCCCTAGGGGCTTAATCTCATAGCACAGAACATTAAACAATTGTTTATTATTCCAGCAGTATTATAAAAACAATAATGAAATTCTTTTCCTTCTTTCTTTCATTTTTTTTTTTCTTTAAGAAATAAAAAGCATCTAATATCCCCACAGAGCAGAACAACTGGGTATGAGACAGCGACACACCCACATAGGAATAGGCCTTGCTGGGCTCCAGCCTTCACAGGACTCTGCTTTTCTTCTTGGCCTGGGGTCTTACCTGCAACAAAACTTGAAAGACTTCTTTTAACTCTAGGCTTTAAAGAGAGCTAAAAGGATTGGTGGTAAATGATTGACCCCCCGGGAGTCAGGTGAACCGTCCAGCGCAGCGCTGCTAGGGATGCTCTGAGATGATGGAAATGTTCTATATCTGTTGTTGCTGGGTGGTCACCATGAACCATGTGTGGCTGTTGAGCACTTGAAATGGGGCTGATGCAACCAAGGGACTGAATTTTCCATTTTATTTCATTTTTAATAATTTAAATTTAAACAGCCACCTGGGCTAGTATGATTACCATAATGCATAGCACAGATTTATAGTTTCTCAAGAGTTAGCTAAATAATACATATACTCCCATACACTACAATAAAAGTAAAGCTGAAATGCAGAAGTGGTTCTGATGTTGCCTTGAACCCTGCCTACCCAGGGGAATGTCAAGTCCTGGGACAGTCTGGCCCTCCCTTTGTGGTTGACCTTTGTCCCTGCCTCTCTTCTGTATTTCACCTTGCCTGCCTTCTCTCTCTCTCTCTATATATATATATATATGTGTGTGTGTGTGTGTGTGTGTGTGTATAAAACAACTTTATTGTGATATGTCACAGAACATATAATTCATGTTCTGAAATTCAACAATTTGTCTTAAAACAGTTTGTCCTAAAAACTCACAAAGTTATGCAACCATCACCCCATCAATTTTGTAACATTTTCATTACACCAGAGAGAAAGCCTGTACCCATTAGCAGTCATCCTCCATTTCTCCCCAAACTCTCACCGCACCCCACAACCCCTGGCAACCACAAACCTACTTTCTGTCTCTATAGATTTTCCTACTTTGAACATTTCACATAAATAGAATCAGACAATATATGCTTATTTGTGTCTGGATTCTTTCACCTAGCATAAAATTTCCAAAATTCATCCATGTTGTAGCATGTTTCCGTAGTTATTAATTCCTTTTTGTTGCTGAATAATATTCCATTGTGTGGATATGCCAATTTGTTTATCCATTCACCAATTGATGGCCATTGGGTTGTTTTCATTTTTTGGCTTTTATAAATACTGATGTAATGAATAGTCATATGTAAGTTTTTGTGTGAATGTATGTTTTCATTCCTCTTAGGTATATAACCAGGAATGAAATAGCTGCTTTCATATGGTAACTTTATGTTTAACCTTTTGTGGAACTGTCAGACTGTTTTCCAAAACAAGTGCACCATTTAACATTTCCATCAGCAATGTGTGAGTATTCCAGTTTCTCCACATCCTTGCCAACACTTGTTATTATCTATCTTCTTTATTATAGCCATTCTAGCAGGTGTATGAGCATATCTCATTGGGGTTTTGCTGTGCATTTCCTGATAGTCTGCAACTCTCTGCCCCAGCCAGTCACATTTATGCAGGCCCTTGCCAGAGGTAGATTTGCCTTGGGAATGCAGGTTTGCAAGAAAAGATCAAGGTCCATTTGAGGTGTTTCTTCGGAAATAACAGAAGTTACTTACTTCTGTGGCTCAGTTACGCACTGAAACCAGGGGTGATCGTATTCAACCATTTCATGCCCAGCTAGATGTCAGATATATTTATACTTTTTCTGGGTCAGATTCCTGGGCAGGTCTCCTCCCCCTCAAAACAGTCTCCGTAGGAACTTCCCTGGTGGTCCACTGGTTAAGAATCTAATGCCAATGCAGGGGACATGGGTTCAATCCCTGGTCCAGGAACTAAGATTCCACATGCCCTGGGGCAGCTAAGCCTGTGTGCCACAACTACTGAAACACAAGTGCCCTGGAGCCTGTGCCCTGCAATAAGAGACGCCACCACAATGAGATGCCCGCGCACTGCAACTAGAGTAGCTCCCGCTCACCTCAACTAGAAAAAGCCCGAGTGCATCAGTGAAGACCTAGCGCAGCCAAAAATAAATAAATTGAATAACTAACTAAAACAGTCTCTGTAACTAAAAGTGGTTTGAGGGAAAACTAGAGGAATACTTTTTAAATTTCCGATTACAAAAGAATTTCCCCAATAGTCCTTTCTCAAATAGGCACGAAATACTCTTAAGATCAACCTTCAGATCATCACGGTTTAAATGTTGCAGAGCAAGGATCAAGATGCTGACACAGAATGAAAATGGAAAAACAAAAGTCCAGGTGTAGACAGCCCAGACAGGCAGGGTGAGCGGTCTGCCTGTGGGAGACACGCTGCCCTCTGCTGCCTCGTGTTCAGGGCATCTAGCATCCATTTTTTTTTTTTTTTTTTTACACCAAATATTGAGTGCTCCATGTGCCAGGCACATCTCTCGCAATGGAACAGTGAGCAAAATGGGCCTGGTGTTTGTTTTCACGAGGTCAGGCCAATATTAGCCTGCCAGGAAGGCACAGGGTGGGGCGCTCTGTGATTGAAACCACCCATGCTTGCTTGTTCAGTCTCTTTCCAGGTTCTCAGATAGCACCTCGGAGGGAGTTTCATCATCCCAGAATGACTCACCTAGGTGTCCTTTCTTTTTTTTATTATTGAATAAACTTTCTTTCTTTCCTTTTACTTTCTCTCTCTTTTCAAAGCATTCCTTTTAGCTAATGTAATTTCTAGAACTGAGTCTTTTTAGCATCTTGGGAGGTTAAGAGTTTGGAGAAATACATTACTGTTGATACTGTTCCCTGTATTTCTGTCATATTTCTACTTATTCTTTAATGCATTGCTTGAGTACTACCTTTTCAGTGAAATGTCACCATCACTGTCAGTCCTGACGGCCTCCAGGAATAAATATTCCTGCACTTCTGTAGCACCTTGTACCTGCATCATAATGCTTGCTGCGTTATAGAAGCAAAGTTCTTTTTTTTTTTTTTAGAAGCAAAGTTCTTTACCTGTTAGCTTCCCTCACCAGTCAGTTAATATCTCAGAGTAAGGTTTTGTGTCTGAGTTTTGTTTATATTTTCAGCTCCAAGCACAGCAATTCACATCTAACTATTGATCTATAAATGCTGAATAATGAATGAAGGAATGAACATACAGAAGAGTCAAAAAATCACATGAATCCAGATTCTTTAGTCTAGCAAGGAATACTTTGTCTTTGAAATAGCAATGAATTGGCAACTCTTGTGATCCTAGCTTATTATTTCCTATTGACTTTTTAATTTAATAGGGAAAAGCATAAATACATTTTCTACTGGAAAATTTATTTTTAAAACAACAAAAACTAGATAGGGAAAGACAACAAGCAGTCAGTTGTTGCAGACCTTCAATGCCGAAGCTAATACTACTCTTTTATTCCGGGAAACAGAATCCACCTCTTACCACACAGAGTGCCCTGGCAATATTATTTCTTGGGTAAAGAATGAGGAACCAAGTCTAGCAGACTGTGGACAAGCCCAGATATGCAGGGGATAAAGTAGGCTGGACCTGGGACAGAACCAAGGGCGTGAAGCCACATAAACAACCAACAGTACAAGCACCTTTTGACTCTTGGAATAAAAGCAAGACCTCAAGTTAGAGCCAAGAGGGCAGACAGGAAGCTGGGCAAAGGACAGGATTCAGGATAAGCAACAAATTACATCGGAAAATAAAAACATAAATCTTAGTTGCAGGAAGCCCAAAACCTAGTATTTCAGGAAAAAGGAAAGCAGTTGGAGATCAGAGCAAATAAACTGATCTAAAACCTAGGCAGAGTCTAGGGAATAATCATCGTGACACAAGCTGATGGGGAAGCAGTGTGAGGGAAGACAGAATCAAGAGGATCAGTGGGTCAGGTAGGGTCAAGTCCACATCCCTTCAGCACTGACAGAGGCCTCCCAAGGGGTGAGGCAGAACTGAGAGCCTCTTGGTACATGAGGATGCCTCATCCTTGCAATGCTTGTAGTACCAGTTATCCTGTTTCTTACTAACAGGAGAATTGTGATTTCCATTAAGAAAAAGTGAAAGTTGTGTCTGACTCTTTGGGACCCCAGGGACTGTACAGTCCATGGAATTCTCCAGGCCAGAATACTGGAGTGGGTAGCCATTCCCTTCTCCAGGGAACCTTTCCAACCCAGGGGTCGAACCCAGGTCTCCCACATTGCAGGTGGATTCTTTACCAGCTGAGTCACCATGAAAGCCCAAGAGTACTGAACTGGGTAGCCTATCCCTTCTCCAGTGGATCTTCCCGACCCAGGAATTGAACCAGGGTCTCCTGCGTTGCAGACGGATTCTTTACCAGCCACACTGAAAGGCTATCCTTAATTATAGCCTGTCACAGTATTGTCTAATTTGCTCTTTACCTTGAATGTCTGAGGTAGGTAGGAACTTACTTTTAAAACCATTTTACATGACAATGGACTTGTATCCAGAGTACATAAAGAACTCATAATCTTAGGACTTCCCTGGTGGTCCGGTGGCTTAGACTTCACACAGTCCCAGTGTAGGGGGCCCAGGTTCTATCCCTGGTCAGAAAACTAGATTCTGCATGCCGCAACTAAGACCTGATGCTGCCAAATACATAAATATTAAAAGAAAGAATTCATAATCTAAAAAGACTAACAACCTGTTAAAAGAAAATTCTCAATATCATTAGTTATCAGGAATATGCAAGTTAAATCTTCCATGCACTACCACGAATAGCACTTCCATGCACTACCATGCAATACCACAAATTGGGAAAACCATAGCTTTGATTAACAGACCTTTGTTGGCAAAGTAATGTCTCTGCTTTTTACTATGCTGTCTAGGTTGGTCATAGCTTTTCTTCCAAGGAGCAAGTGTCTTTTAGTTTCATGGCTACAGTCACCATCTGCAGTGATCTTGGAGCCCAAGAAAATAAAGTCTGTCACTGTTTCCATTGTTTCCCCATCTATTTGCCATGAAGTGATGGGACCAGATGCCATGATCTTAGTTTTTTGAATGTTGAGTTTTAAACCAGTTTTTTCACTCTCCTCTTTCACTTTCACCAAGAGGCTCTTTAGTTCCCCTTCACTTTCTGCCGTAAGCATGGTATCATCTGGGTATCTGAGGTTATTGATATTTCTCCTGGCAATCTTGATTCCAGCTTGTGCTTCATCCAGCCCAGCATTTCACATGATGTACTCTGCATATACGTTAAATAAAGTGGGGCAGCAAATAAACGGCAGAGTCAAGAGCATCCCTGATGGCTCAGCAGGTAAAGAATCTGCCTGCAGGAGATGTAGGAGGTGTGGGTTCAATCCTTGGGCTGAGAGATAGCTGGAGGAGAGCATGACAACCCACTCCAGTATTCTTTCCTGGAAAATCCCATGGACTGAGGAGCCTGGGGGACTATGGTCCATGGGGTCACAAAGAGTTGGGCATGACTGAGGCAACTTAGCACACACGCACAATACTTGAACTTGGGCTAACTGAGATCAGAGCCAGGATCCCTTTGGCTGCATCATTCTCTCAGCCTAGAGAAAGGTAAGGAAGAACAGGAGGGAGGCTCCCTTTACCAGAGGAAGGAAGAGCAGTCATCACAGAGGTCGCATTTCTGACTTGGACATAAGACTTGTAATGGCGCCTGTAATGGACAGAGCCAATTCCTTCTGGCCACCTGAGAAAGTAATTAGGAGGACTTGAAAGACATTTGCACAGAGATAAGCATCACCATTTGATTCATGGAACCTGCTAGTAGAGAAGGTATTAAGGTTATTCTATTGCTGGTCTCCACCTTGAGTAGTAAATAATTAATGTGTTTCATTTTTAAGACTTTTCAAAAACACTTTATGAATTAACCACTACATTTCCATTGCAAAAAATAGAAAATAACAAACAAAAGAAGAATAAATTAAAACTTCCTAGGGCTTATTGTCTGGTGATGATCTCATACTTCTTTATTTGTTAATAAATAAAATGATTTCAGCTTAACAAAAACAGGATCATACTAAATGTGCTGTTTTATAATGTGCTTTTAAAGCAACATATTGTGAACATTTCTTTCTGTTGGAGAGTATAAATAGATAGCCTTTCTATTGAGTACATAACATTTCACAAATGGTCATATCCAAATTTATTCATCTAAGCCTTGCTATTATATATTTAAGATGTTTCTAGTTTTTTGCTACTACCTACTAACCTCCTGCAAAGTGAACATCTTATAAATGATGTTCTTGGTTATAGAACTTTCAAGTGTTCTATAGAAGTAAAAATTTGGGGTTAAAGTTGAGATTTGGATGTCTTTAAAACATGTAATTCATGGTGTCATTTTTTTCTTTGGCGAATAGTTTTACCAATTAGCATTCACCAGCAATGAATGAATGAGTTATCCTGTGTCTCCCTAATGCCTAGACTGTGACTTTGGTCCCCACGTTAGGTATCACCTCTTCATGGAAACACAATCAGGGTTAGAAATTAACCTTTGACATTGGCTAGCTCCATCTCTCAAGCCATGCCGGAATCCTCTTTTGGAGTCTACTAGGTTGAGATGAAAAATATTTCTTTTAAAATGTGAATTTGAGAACATGGTTGGTGTTTAAATGTAGTAGAAAAATTGGGGGAGTTAGAAAGAGAAATGATTCTGACGTTCAAATACTATGGTTTCAGGGCGGGCTATATCATCATGCATTGCAGTGTGTTACATCTGGCAATTCACTTGCTTACTCTGCCTGGGCCTCAGTGGCCCCATCTCTAAGATGAGGGGTTGAAGAGGACCCCATCTTTACTTGGTCTTCCATTATGACATTCTATAAATCTTGGCTATTTGAAGCATTCCTTTCTGAGGCTGGGCTTGTAAATTGAGAGTTGTCAAGCCTTTAAAATGTAGCTAGTGTGGGAAAGGAAAAAACCCAGCAGCTAGTTTGCTGCTGGATCAGAATTCTCTGTTCTTTGTGAAGTAATAAATTGTATCTTGGCTCCGGGATTATTCCAGGTTGCCTCGGGTTTTGCGGAAGTGGCTTTTTCAGGAATTGTTCCCATTGCCGGAAAGTGGGTGTTAATTTGTGCCTTGGCTGTTTTTCAGGGCACATGCTGGCAGAATCCTAGTGGCTTTTTCAGAGGTTCAACAGATGCCATGACCGGGTTGTGGCTCTCCTCGCAGGATGACACACACCCTGCATGAATACCCCAAAACAGATTCATATTAGAGACCTAACCTTTATCGTGGACCACTTAACCTTGGCCTCTGAAGTGTTTTCTTGACCAAGTAGAAGCACTCTGATCAACATACCACAGGAAGCAGGATAACCACAAGCATTGAAATTGGTCAATATTCCTTAATGAAATATCTGTGATCCACTCAAATGGGGTGCAGGTGGTATCTTGGAAGAGGAGATGAAGTCAACCAAAGAAAGGAAGGAATAACACTGAGTAATATTTGTATTTAGTTCTCAACAGTTTACAGCCTCTGCTGACCACCTTCTTTATTCCAACAGCACATCTGACATCTCTTCATCACCATTTTGTCCTGATTCACCCAGCAAGCAAATGCAAAAGCTGGCGTCATGACCGTGAATGGCCCAATAGCTTCTACAACAGGCACGGAGCTTGGCTTGAATTCCCCCAAGTCTCTGTTTTCTTGGCAGACTTTGCAGTCTCACACCTCCTTCTTCTTCTGTCTTTCTCTTCTGTGTCAACAGCTGAAAAGCAACTCTACTTTCTTGCACTGTGAGTGGAAGGTAGCAAATTGAAGTCAATTTCCCATCTTTGGGGCCTCCCAGGTGGCGCGAGTGGTAAAGAATCCGCCTGCCAATTCCAGAGACACAAGAGATGTGGGTTCAATTCTTGGGTTGGGAAGATCCTTTGGAGAAGGAAATGGCAACCCACTCCAGTATTTCTTGCCTAGAAAATTCTTTAGTATGATGTGCTTAGAAGACACTGTCTAGTCAACTACGTTCTGGACTATATAGTCATTTAGCCTTCACAATTTATGCCGTGTTCATACACCATATGTACTATTACTTACTTAGTATTTGTCTTCAAATAAATGCACTATTTCATTTTTTATTATTCTAAATAATACAGTATCTATGAAATCATCAGTTGTACATAATGGTTATAGTTTTCTATAATTATAAATAATTATAGAAATAATTGAAATAATTACATAGCTATTCAATATTTTAAATGTTCATTGATACAGTATAATATATTTTGCTTTTATTCTCTTTGTTATTCACACTGTATTCTGAGAAATGCATTAAAATTAAATGAAATTTAAAATTCAGTTGAATTCAATTGGCCACATTTTCCACGCACGGTAGCCACAGTGGCTAGTGGCTACCATGTTGGACAAGGCAGGAAGCAGCTGTCACCCCGGAACATTGTGCTGGAAGGCTTTGCCTCAAGTTTGCCCAGAGCATGTTGACTGCTTTCATGGACTAAAGCTACACTTACATAAAGATCACCAAAAGGATTGAGCATTGTGAATAATGATGAACTTAGAAAATGCTAGCAAAAATGTCCATCTCTCTACCTTCTGTATGTATCTAAGTGTGTCCTCTGCTTTCCTGCTTCTCTTCTTCTTGCTCCGCCTCTGTGTGTCCTGGATCACTTTTTTAAATTGATGTGTAATCTATAATGTTGTGTTAGTTTCATGTGTAGAGCAGTTACACACAAATATGTATATTCTTTTTCAGATTTTTCCATGATAGGTATTATGCGATATTGAGTACATTCCCTGTGCTACACAGTAAGACCTTGTTGCTTATCTGTTTCACATATAGTAGTGTCAGTTCAGTTCAATCACTCAGTCATGTCTGACTCTTCGCAACCCCATGGACCTCAGCACTCCAGGCCTCCCTGTCCATTACCAACTCCCTGAGTTTACTCAAACTCATGTCTATTGAGTCAGTGATGCCACCCAACCATCTCATCCTGTGTCGTCCCCTTCTCCTGCCTTCAATCTTTCCCAGCATCAGAGTCTTTTCGAATGAGTCAGCTCTTTGCATCAGGTGGCCAAAGTATTGGAGTTTCTGCTTCAGCATCAGTCCTTCCAATGAATATTCAGGACTGATATCCTTTAGGATGGACTGGTTGGATCTCCTTGCAGTCCAAGGGACTCAAGAGTCTTCTCCAACACCACAGTTCAAAAGCATCAATTCTTTGGCACTCAGCTTTCTTTATAGTCCAACTCTCACATCCATAGCCTTGACGAAACGGACCTTTGTTGGCAAAGTAATGTCTCTGCTTTTTAATATGCTGTCTAGTTGGTCATAACTTTCCTTCTAAGGAGTAAGTGTCTTTTAATTTCATGGCTGGTATATATTAATCCCAAACTCCTAATATTATCTCTCCCCTGCCACTCCCCATTATCCTTTTTGGTAATCCTAAATTTGGTTTCTATGTCTGTGAATCTATTTCAATTTCATAAGTAAGTTTATTTGTATCATTTTTAGCTTCCACATCTAAGTGATATCATAAGATATTTGTTTGCCTTACTTTGCTTAATATGATAATCTCTAGGTCCATCCATGTTGCTGCAAATGGCATTATTTCATTCTTTTTATGGCTAAGTAATATTCCATTGTGTATATGTACATCTTTATCCTTTCATCTGTTGATGGACATTTAGGTTGCTTCCATGTCTTGGCTGTTGTACATACTGCTGATATTACATTCCTAGTTCACTTTCGTTCTTGCCCTTAGTCCTTTCTCTGCCTTTCTACCTATGTTCCTCTTATCTTCCCACCCCAGAATCTCCCTTAATTCAATTTGGATTTCGCTTTGTAAATTACCCTTTAGCTGCAGTAACTTCAGGTCAGAGGACATTCTCGGTTGTAACTTGCACAAGGAATCCCTTGCAGTGGAATTCCTTAGGGATGTGGTCAATGGCACCCTAGACATCTCTACTTGGAAGTCTCCCTGGAATCTGAAGTTCAGCCTGCCTAAGATTGAACCGTTTCCCACTCACACCCCTGGCTGCCCTTCCCTGATGTAAGCATGGCAAACTACTTGCTTTACCTACTTCTCATCCAAAGCCACCTTTAGAAGAATAAGAGAATTTTTAATTATGCTTTTTTTCAGGCCCATGAACGAAGGGCCTAAAACTCTCTGTATGGCACTAGTTTATTGAGCAGGCTGAAAAACACAAATTGCCTAGAAGGCTTGACGTAACTTCTTTTGAAATAAAAAATGACCCTGCTAGCACTTGGAAAGCTTCTGGAGGATCCCCAGAGGAGGAAAGTGCTATACAGACATATGTATGCTTTGTCTGTTGGCCATGAGTGTTGAGGAATAGAACAGACCAGCCCCCTTTCTCCTTATTTTAATTATCCAGAGACCCCCAGCAGGAAAGTAAAGGAGAAGTTGGATCCAAGAGCTCTCAGAAGAGCAGGAGGCTCGAGGGAACATGTATGCATTGTTTGTATGAAATAGACCCTTCCTTAGCAGGACAGAGTTGAAAATTTCCCTTATTCTTCTCAGAGAAATATGTTCTCCTTTTTTTTTTTTTTTTTTCAGTCTAAATGCACTCAATTAGGTTATGGAAAATTTAGTTCCTCTTGCTAATTTATACAAGGAGTTATGATACCTTGGGATCATCATCTGTCAGCTTTAAAACCCTAAATATGGCATTGATTATTCTCAGGAAGGTGATGTGATGATCTGCTCTCTTTCTCAGACAAAGGGAGGCAGTTGTCCAAAATGGGAAGTCCCTATCTGGGTGGGAATGATAGAAACATCCTTCTGGCTAGATTCTGTTTCTGCTCCACTCTGAAAAAGAGAAACAGATCCAAGTTTAACTAGCCTTAATCTTACTAAAGTTTAGGGTCTGTGTTGTCCTCTGGATAATAATAACTACCACAACTATTTGTTGAATGGTTGAAATTTTCCCAGCAGTGTGTTAGGTGCTGTAGATTAAATCTCATTAATAGTCCCGACAGCTGTGATGGTAGGGAACCATTCCCCACCCCCACATTTTACTTTGAGGAATTTTAGTTTGGGAGAGGTAAATAATTTGTCAGAGATCACATAGCCCATACATGGCAGAGCTCAAATGCAAACCTTGGTCTGTCCAACGCCACAGCTCAATGTCTTTAGACCTTGTAGTTTTGTTTGTTTTTTTATTGATGGTTACTATGGGCCAGGCGCTATTCTAAGCTCAGAGAGATCCCTAATCTTATGGAGCTTATATCCTGGAGAGGAAAGATAGGAAAAGTTAAAACAAAAAAATCCAGATCATTTTAGATGTTGGGAATGCCATAAGAACAATAGAGGAAGTAAAGTGATAGTGAGCACGGGGCTACTTATGTTGAGAGCTCTTTGAAGGATTTTCTGATATGACCTTTGCTCTCAGACCTAGATGATATGAAGGATCCAGAATGTGGGTATTGAGGGCCATGGAAACAAGCAAGTGCAGAAGTCCTGGAGTGAGGGTGAGTGCTGTGTGTTTCAGGAGCTGCAAAAAAAGCCAGTTTTTCTATTTGGCCTTTGAGGTGAGTGATATAATAGCAGACATGTAGGCAAGCTTTGGGTCTTGTTCCAAATATAACAGGGCATCAGAGAAGGGTTCTAAGCAAAAGAGGCATATAATCTGAATTAAATTTTTAAAAGATCTCTCTGGTTTCTGTGTGGAGAATAGCAGATACAGGAGCAAGACAGGGTGTAGGGGAAATGGTTAGAAGAACATGAACTTCAAGGGGACTGAAAGTCTTTGGAGAAGATGCAGCCTTGGCTTTGGAAGTAGCAAAGGGTCTGGCGGCAAAAGAGTATTTACCTTTATCTAGGCCCTAAGATATTCAAGATATGAGGAGCGAGCCTCAGAGGCCAGCCAGGTCCAGTTCATGGGCAAAAGGGAAGGGGGCATTCACAAAAGAAGATGAAAGGACTTCCCTGGTGGTTAGGACTTACACTGCAGGGGGCCCAGGTTTGATCCCTGTTCAGGGAACTAAGACCCTGTATGGTGCAGCAAAAAAATAATAATAAATAAAAAGCTTTTAAAGAAAAGGAAAATAAGATGAAGCTATGGGGAGTCTACTTCAGTGTCAATGCTGGCAAATCATAGTAATAAGAGCTAGGTTTATTGAGTGTGTACCATGTGCCTAGTGGTATTCTGAGTGCTTTTCTCGGGATAACTTCTCTAGTCCTCTCAATAATCCTAAATCCCAGATACTATTAGGGCTTCCCCGGTGGCGCTAATGGTGAAGAACCCACCTGCCAGTGCAGGAGACGTAAGAGATATAGGTTCCATCCCTGGAGGAGGAAATGGCAACCCACTCCAGTATTCTTGCCTGGAGAATTCCATGGACAGAGGAGCCTGGTGGGCTACAGTCCATGGGGTAGCAGAATCTGACATGACTGAGCACACACGCATGGTCATGGTCTAGATACTATTATTAGCCCCATTTTATACAGGAAACTGAGACGCAGAAGAGTTAAGACGCTTGCAGCTACTACGTGATCTAACTCTAAGTGGGATGAAAGATTCTTAATTTCAGAAGTCAGAGCCGTAAGGGTTGGGGCTGTCAGAGAGAGTGGAAGAGTGACCTCAAGAAGGGAGGGGCCGACTGGTCTGAAGATGAGACCCAGATGACCAAGGGCTGGGAGGGAGTGATGAAGGTAAACAAGTTTGTCCCGTGATGCCCCACATCCTGAATGACTCTAAAAGAAGGTTCCTGATCAGTGCAAACTAGGAGCTTTCCTGCAGCTTCCGGTGGGTGGAGTGAGCCTGGGCCCCCTCCCTGGGACTGCTTTCTTAGGCAGCTTGTGGGAGAAGAGCAGTTTCATCTAACAAGACAGTGTCTTAGCCTCTTTTATCCCACTGCTCTTGGGTGGGTGGGGAGAATGTTGAAATCCACACATTTCTGAGATGTTTTTCCCTGACTCACATTTGGAGATAATAATCACTTACTCTGATTAATTAGATTATGTCTCTGTGGACTTCACATCAGTCCAGCAGAGCAGGAGTTCTGCACTTTAGAAATGGAATGGGATCAGCCTAACATTGTTTGGGGTTGGTTTTCTTTTGCTGTTGTTTTTTTTTTTTTTTTGGAAGAGGGATGGTACTTCTGTATTTCAAGTTTTATGCTGAGAACCTGACATGTTATTCCTTCATTAAACACGACAGTCTTATGATACAGCTACTAGTCTTGTTCCCCATTTTCTGAGGGACCAATTGAACTCAATATAACTTGCCCAAAATTATAGCGACTGATGGACCTGAGAGGGCTTCCTGCATGGCGCGGTGATAAAGAATCCACCTGCCAAGGCAGGAGACATGAGACGCGGGTTCGATCCCTGGGTCGGGAAGATCCTCTGGAGTAGGAAATGGCAACCTACTCTAGTATTCTTGCCTGGAAAATTCCATGGATGGAGGAGCCTAGTAGGCTACAGTCCATGGAGTATCAAAGAGTCAGACACAACTGAGCATGCACACACACCATAGACCTGAGGTTTAAACCCTGATGATCTGATACCAGAGGTTAATCCTTAATCATGCTGCTACACGTGAGGAACATATGTATGCTGGGTCGAGTGCTTCCCAAGAAGTCTTTGTAAACCCAAAAGAATGAGTGAATGTAACAACACAAAGTTGGAAGAGAGATCTTGGGGATGAACAGTGAAGGCATTGCTTGACCACACTGATTTTGAAATGTTAGTAGACCAACTGTCAGGATCAGGAAGCAACCTGAAGGTAATAGGCTTGAGCGAAACGTGGGTTGGAAGGGGGAACTTGATATGAATAGAGAGAAAAAAATTACTGCTTTACTTCATTGTCTTCTCCTCAGTCAGTTCAGTCGCTCAGTTGTGTCCAACTTTTTGCGACCCCATGAACTGCAGCATGCCAGCCTTCCCTGTCCATCACCAACTCCCAAAGCTTTCTCAAACTCATGTCCATTGAGTCGGTGATGCCATCCAACCATCTCATCCTCTGTCATACCCTTTTCCTCCTGCCTTCAATCTTTCCCAGCATCAAGGTCTTTTCCAATGAGTCAGTCCTTCACATCAGGTGGCCAAAATATTGGAGTTTCAGCTTCAGCATCAGTCCTTCCAATGAATATTCAGGACTGATTTCCTTTAGGATTGACTGGTTTGATCTTCTTACATTGTCTTCTCCTACTAAGTCTAAAAGTGCCACTGCTCAAATGATGCAAATGATACACTGCTCAAATGCCACTGCTCAAATTTTTGCCCTTCTAGTTCCACTTAATGAACACCGAAAAAGCTATCTGCTTCTCCACTCTCCCCACAAAACAGGAAAAGTGGTAGGATTATGAATAATTTTTGGTAAGGTATTTTCATTTTCCATGATTTTTTAAAGAAAACAAATATGCAGGAGGGAATCATTTAAGAGGAAACCATTTAAATAAATGAAATAAGATTCCTTAGGCATCATATTTAATTGATTCCATTTCATCATTTAAAAAATATATTTTCTTTGACGTTCATCTGTTCCTATCCAAAAACACGGGTGGATAATCTGATCTCAGTTTTCTTAGGCTCTGTGATCTTGGCAAAGTCAGTTTTTAATCATATGCCTGGCTTTCTCTAGCTTGAAAATATCTAGACTCCCAGGACAACTGAACTTCTGTGGAAGGGCCATGAACTTCTTTACCAAATGGCCATGAGTAAGGAGATCACCTCTTAGAGGTGATCCAGTCCTTCACCTGGATTCTAAAAGAGTTTATTATCCTATAAATCAATTTGTTTTCTTTTTCATCACCTGGTGGATTAGCAAACCCAGAATCTGTATTTACTTTCTGTGTGCCTCCTGGAATATATAATTTAACACTTCTGTATCTCTAAGTGGAACCAAAAGATTTGAGTGCCAGAGTTTGTGAATGTAGGTGTTAGTCATTCAGTCGTGTCCAACTCTTTGCAATCCCATGGACCGTAACCTGCCAGGCTCCTCTGTCCATGGAATTCTCCAGGCAAGAGTACTGGAGTGGGTAGCCATTCTCTTCTCCAGAGGATCTTCCCGACCCAAGGATCAAACCCAGGTCTCCTGAACTGAAGGCAGATTCTTTACCATCTGAGCCATCAGGGAAGCCCAAAACTGAAAGTGTTAGTTTCTCAGTCATGTTTGACTCTCTGATCAGGGGAAGATCATAGAGTCCTCCCTGCACCTACCATTTCTCAAATTCCTTTAGCTTAAAATATGCCAAGGGGCTGTGTTTTGGGGGAGCATGACCTTAACTCCATTATCCACAGTCATAAGTTCTGGGGTTTAGGTCAGTTGGTCCATCTTTTGGAGGAAACAATTCAACCCATTACCCTGACTTTGATGTATTTGTTGTTGTTGTTTGTTGTTGTTCAGTTGCTAAGTCATGTCTGACTTTCTGTGACCCCCTGCAGCATACCAGGCTCCTTTGTCCTCCACTATCTCCTGGAGTTTGCCCAAATTCACATCCACTGAGTTGGTGATGCTATCTAACCATCTCATCCTCTACCACTCTCTTCTCCTTCAATCTTTTCCAGCATCAAGGTCTTTTCCAATGAGTTGGTTCTTTGCATCAGGTGGCCAAAGTATTGGAGCTTCAGCTTCAACATCAGTCCTTCCAGTGAATATTCAGGGCTGATTCCTTTAGATTGACTGGTTTGATCTCCGTGCAGTCCAAGTGACTCTCAAGAGTCTTCTCCAGCACCAATTCAAAAGCATCAATTCTCCAGCACTCAGCCTTCTTTAGATTAGCTGCAATGGCTCAGCTGATTAAGAATTTGCCTGCAATGCAGGAGACCTGGGTTCAATCCCTCGGTTGGGAAGGTCTCCTGGAGATGGGAATGGCAACCCACTTTCAGTAAGTATTGTTGCCTGGAGAGTCCCATGGACAGAGGAGCCCGGTGGGCTACAATCCGTGGAGTCGCAGAGTCGGACACAACTGAGCGACTAACACTTACAGCCTTCTTTATGGTCCAACTCTCACATCCATACATGACTACTGGAAAAACCATAGCTTTGACTGTACGGACCTTTGTCGACAAAGTGATATCTCTGTTTTTTAATATGCTGTCTAGGTTTGTCATAACTTTCCTTCCAAGGAGAAAGTGTCTTGTAACTTCATGGCTGCCGTCACCGTCCACAGTGATTTTTGAGCCCAAAAGAGTAAAATCTGTAATTACTTCTACTTTGTCCCCTTCTATTTGCCATGAAGTGATGGGACCATATGCCATGATGTCAGTTTGATGTCTTAGGAAGATAATTTGACAAGGGGAGTAGGATGGAGAGGGTGGGCTCCCTGGCTGCTCTAACCTTAGTCCAGGCCTGAGGAAATGAGGAACTGGACTGGTGGCGTCAAGGGTCAGGGGGTGGAGCATGGGAGTAAAGAAGAGGAGTTGGAATCAGGAGACATATGAAGGAATTTGCCAGGACTTTTTTACTGCATGTGTGGTGAATAAGAGAAGAAGTTTTAGTGCAACACTAACATATGTTTCCCCAAAACACATGTTGTAAAATACTGGAAATTGTTCTATAGACAAACACATTTGGGAAACACTGGATTGAACAGGGTTGAACAGGCTTCTCTGCAGTGCTTCTTTGAGCTTTTGCAATGCTCATGTACACTGTGGCTCTCTCAAGGGGACTTCTGGGGGATAGCCTTTCCCAAACTTACAGATACTGACAGCAACTGGCAGAAGCCGCTCCTGTCTTTAACACTCCCTGTCCCATTTAGAGAAGAATGGTTGGTACCAATGACAAAATTATGGACATCAATTTTGCAATGAATAGTTAAAAAAAAAAAGCAAATGTTTACTGAGCTCTTAGTATGCATCAGACACCACATTAAGTGTTTCACACACAATATCTCATTTAATTCTCATGACAACCATCAGGGATAGGTACTATCAATCATCAGATCTTATAAATGGGACCCAGAGGCACATAGAGATAAAGTTACTTGCCCGAGGATACATAGCTGTGGTGTGGTGCAACCAGAATTTGACTCCAAGCAGTCTCATGTTAAAACTGACATTCATAACTACCAGATTATGAATCTAATTGTAGATGTTTTGGATTTCAAATGTTGATAAGACTTGCAGATGGAAATATGCAGAAGACAGTGGAGGATACAGAATCAGACAAGGTCAGGTCTGGGCTCAGAGCCTTTAGGGGGCAGACGGAGGTTGAAAAATGCCCGTGAATACATTTATGCAAACTATGAGGTCGTGAGTTTGTTATAAGATTTACAACGCAGAAAGGACTCCATGCAAAGATTTTATGTATTAGTGGGATGTTTTCCCAAGCAATGAGTTAGAAATAACTGGCTACCGTTATCACAGTCGGTGTACAGAACGTTCCAACTGTGAGGAAACAGGACCAGACACAGAAGTCTACGTCCTAAATCATGCTGAAAAGTCCAGAATCAGTTGGGATTTTTGAGAAGCAGAGAAATCTCACTGGTCCCACAAGTGCTGTAGAAAACCTCAGCAAGAGCCAGTGAGTAGCTCTAAGAGACCACGGCTCTGCCTTGACATCTCACCAGAGAGGCAGTGCCTTCTCTCTGTTCCCTGGAGCCCCTGGAACACAGAAGTGTATCTCATTCATCTAGAAGCTTCTAACACCCGCACAATGCAGACACCCAGGAAATAGTCGCTGAGCCAAGGAAATGAGAACCAACTCTGTTCAGCTTCCTTTTGCTCCTGGATACATTATCAAGCTTTAAAGTGTTTTCACTGACCCATCCCTTTGCCATTACCTCTGTCTGAATTTTCTTGCATATACTGGGGACAAAGCCATGATAAATTGCTACCTACTTGCACTGAGTTTCATTTTGTTCTGATTCATTGCCTACTTCAGAGACCTTCTAAAATCACAGTTTATGGACTCTACATCCTGGTGGTTCCCAGAGAGAAATGAACCTAGATTCCAGGGAATGCAGATGTCTTCAAGCTTGCAGCCAGCTTCCAGGCTCCCTGCAAAGGTCTCTTAAGCCCCTAAGTATTTCCTCTCTTAAATCACACATCACTGGCACAGGCAGAGTATTTGTTAGGAGACAGTCGCTTAAAGGTCCACTGAGTAGACAGAAATGCTGTCGTTCTTGGCAATTTTATTGCGCTGTTCTTGGGCTTAGTGTAGTGATTCTTTTTTTAACATTGCGTTGGCTTTTTTGTTCCTGAAAGAAACTATTTCTTTAGTGTTGTACTTGAAACATGATGTTGAATCTCTCTCGGCATGTTTATGGGCCGGGTGAAGGGCTGTATATGTGAAAAGGAGCTTAATATTTCACTTGCACAAATGTTGTGACTTTTATTCGACACATTTCTAATTAGGTGACGTGAATGCCTGCCGCCACTGGTATGGGTTATTGTGTCGTTGTGGCACTTGGGTGTTCTGCCAAATTTTGACCTGGATAGAATGGATTTGTTTTTGCTTCATCCTAGAACAGATTATCTTCCAGCGTCTGTCAGATGGTGTGTTGAACTGAACAGGTTATGCGATGTGGCACAGAATGAGGCATGGTTTTCTGTGTCGCATCAAACTCACACATATGGAAAATGGTCATTTATTGCAATATGAAAATGCTTCTTGTGAATATAAAAAAGCATGTGGTCAGGACAGCAAGCAATTCTTCCTGAATGCAGGGCAACAAAAGTAAATAGTGTGACAAGTGTGGAAAGTTTTTTGCACTTCCTGAAGTTTGTTTATTTTCATAACTAGTGTTCACCTTTGAAATCCTTCAAGTGTGCAGCCTCAAATTTTAGTATCTGAAATAGTGCTGTAGACACACACAGAAAGTTTACAGACCACTGCTCTATTACCAGTGACATCAATACACACACACACACACATACACATATACACTTCGGTTCACATTTACTATTCTTACGTTGAATTTTCTTCATAGACATTATTCAGACATTGTTGATCTCCATCCATTTTTCTGTTTATACTATATTGTCTGAAATAGCCTAGGTTCAAGCCTAGGAAAACTGCCTTAAGTAAGAATGAAGAGTACCTTGAAATCTCTTGCTCTCAGGTATATGCCCAACTTCCTAAAGTGATTATTACTGGAAACCGCAGAAGTTGAAAGTGGAGAACAACTAACATGGAAAATCCCCTCATCCCTCCACCTTTACCATGGCAGAGTCGGTGCTTAGGATTCAAGGCAAGTGCTTCCACCCGTGTTTTGTGGGCGTTGTTGTAATAAACAGGGCTCCTCTACTCTGAGAGTTGTGGCCCTTGTCAGGACCCCCCCCCCTTCCTGGCAGCCTGCAGTGTCACCTAAGAATGCTTGGCATCTCAGGAAACGGTGATACAGTAGAAAGTATTTGGACTTTGGCAACACCCAAATGGAGGTCCGCTTCTTCCTACTACCGCAACCTTGGCAGAGCTGTCTACTTCTGTGAGCCTTAGCTTTCTCACCTGGCAAATAGAAGTAAGACTCCTTTCTCTAGACAAATACCATATTTTACCACTTATAGTGGAATCTAAAAAATAAAACAAACAAATAGAACAGAACAGAAACAGACTCACAGAAAATGAGCTAGTGGTTAGTAATGGGGAGAGAAGAGAGAGCGGCAGGGGATTAAGAGGTACAAACTATGATGTACGAACTGCTATACACGGATATATTGTATAGCACAGGGAATATAGTCAGTGCTTTATAATGACTTTAAATGGAGTATAATCTATAAAAATATTAACTTCCTATGTTGTACACTTGAAACTAATATAATACTGTAGATCAACTGTACTTCAATAAAAAAACTCTTCTCCACATAGTAAAAAGTAAAGAGCTTTAGCCATGAGTGGGTAACCATAACTTGTTCTATCTGCCAGAGAAACAATTTGGACTCAGCTGTCATTCATAAACTAGTGACTTGTGTATTTGTTGTACCTGATTCATGGTTAAGGTTTTGGAACAAAAACTATAGGCTGTCTGTGTCCATCTCCATGTTTATGCATGTCCATGGATATGTATATGTGATGTTATTCTAGCTCCACAGGGTATTGCCAATATTAATATGTAAAAGAGCTCTAAAGTGACTTGAAAAAAATAAGCTTTAATATCAATAGTATATTTATATAAAACTCAAACAATTTTCTTTCATCTGTTAAAATAAGAAAGTTTTCTTGGACTATTGGTCTGTCCTTCATGAGACTGTGCAAGGGTTTTTTTACCTTCTAAGTAATCAGCCAAGAAAGATTCTGGGTTTTATCAAGATGGTTTCCAGTGCTTTGTGTATTCTTCATTGATCTTTGATTATTTAAGAAAACTGAGTCTTCTCTATTAAAAGAGCTAAGGTTTTTTTACAACTTAGTAGTAGTAGTAGTGTGTGTGCCCAGTCCTGTCCAACTCTGCAACGCCGTAGATGACAGCCTGCCAGGCTCCTCTGTCCATGGAGATTTTCATGCAGAAATACTGGAGTGGGTTCCCATTTCCTACTCCAGGGATCTTCTCAACCCAGGGATTGAATCTGAGTCTCTTGTATCTCCTGCATTGGCAGATGGATTCTTTACCACTGCGCCAGCTGGAAGCCCTGCAACTAAGTAATTTTCAAAAAATTCCTTCCTTATTAAAATTAAATAACATCATGTCTGTCAAGTGGCAGCATAGAGTAGGCCCTTGATTTTCATTTCCTTACCTCTCTGCACCCCGCAGAATAAGCAGTAACTCCCTCACTGAAGCTGAAGCTTCTGTTTCTGAAACTGGAGAATCTGAGCGTCAAATGATGGGATGATGAGACATGCTTCTTCAGTGAATTCATCACGTTTCTTGGCTGGACTGAAATGAAACAAAGGCAGGAGAAAATCTGGATACAAAATAGACATTTAAGCCTCATACATAGCATAGCATAAACCTGAGCTATTCAAATTCACCTTACAACAAATATACATCACACTCTTGCATAATACAGGTAACAACAATGAACACTCCACCAGACCTGTGATTCTTTCTCTTGGGCCCACAGATCAGTCATATTTACTAGCCTTCTTGCAGTTCGATGTGACTAGTGGAAGGTGGGCCAGTCCTAACGATCCTCCACTTTCTCCCCTCCTCATCTGCCAGGTGGATGTCCATGTCTGGGGTGACCCTGGTTGCCACGTGCTGAGGCCTGGATGTCTTAAGTGGCCATGTAGAGCAGAGTACTCCTTGCCCCACCATCTGGAATTTACCCAAATGAGAAATAAACTCTTAATTAAGCCTGTAAAACCTGAAGGTTTATCTGTTACAGCAGCTGCCACCACCCTAAGTAATGAACCTGATGATACAAGAGGTGAATTTTAAAAACTTTCTCCTTGCATTGGCACTTGACACTTTTCTGAACATGACAGCACCATTTTTATATTTTGTTACTGTGGGAAAACAAATTTCATAATTGCCTAAAGACTAACTATGTGGGCTATCCATTCAAAAATATGCTGTGTATATTGATCATAAGAACTATGAAGCAAGGCTCTTTATCAGCAAGAAGTCTATTTGATTTTTTGCCTAACAATTTCAGCTGAAAGCCAAGGTTAGTGATTAACTACATTTATTGTGTTTTAAATTAGATTAAACACTCCTGATGCCAGGTGCTGGGCTGCAAAGGGAAAGCTCAGTTAAACAGGAGAAATAAAGGTAATTGCTTTTTTCTAAATTATTAGACATTCAGGAGTTAGAAACCTAAAAACATGTCTAAAGTATTCTATATACTTTTATGTTTTCTTAAACCATATGGAAAATATGGTTTCCCATACCTTTCCCAGTGATACTTAATCCATAGGATTTGAGGATTAAATGGGGATCATGTCTGCCTCCCACCTAATGCCTGGCACAATAAATATTAAATAACACGCACAGTAACTATTGAAACCTTGACCTCTTTCTTAATGATTTGTTTTATTAGATTTTACTTTGGAATTATTCTTAAGAACTTGAATTATCACCCTCAGAGGCTTGTAAAGTATCTAGTTGCTTACCCCACATCAGTTGGTACTAAACTGCTTTTAATTATGGTGTCTACTTTTACAATTTATACTGGGTTCTTCTTGCTACTTTTTACTGGTAGCTACAGCCATCATGTTATCTTCTTCAAATCCTTTATATGGGGAGAAAAAAATAAAAGACCCAGATAGAAATTATTACTAAAAAATGAAAAAGTTCTACATTCAAGCTGGGGGAAATACCCCAGCAGAGCCACTTACCAGCCTTCAGAGGGCTGTTTCAACAGCTTGGGGGCTTGTTATATTCAATGCCAAGATTGTGGCTGGTTCCAGCAAGTTGAGGTTAACAGAAGTCAGAACTCCCTGTCTAGGTATGGCCTTGATACACTTTCTGCCAGCTTAGCTTTTATGCTGAGAGGAGGGAGAGAAAGAGAGGTAAAAAAGAAACAGAGGTAAAGTAGGATTGGGAATTGAAGGGGGAAAGCTAGTTGAGGGTAAGATGTAACTGGTTGCTCTTCTGTGTACACATTAAAAGTTTGAGAAGCCCAGCTCTTAAAGCAGCTGTTCAGATTTACGTTCTCAATAGCCTTATGTCAGACTACCCATTTTTCTGAACTCCTGCCCATAGTAGGTATAGTGTTAGCTGCTCAGTCATGTCCAACTCTATGCGACCCCATGGACTATAGCCCTCAGGCTCCTCTGTCCATGGAATTCTCCAGGCAAAAATACTGGAGTGGGTTTCCATTCCCTTCTCCAGGGGATCTTCCTGACCCAGGTATCAAACCTAGACCTCCTGCATTGCAGGTGGACTCTACCATCTGAGTCACCAGGGAAGCCTATAGTGAGTATTGCCATTCACAAAAATTGCTATCAGGTGAACATGGAATGATGTTATTTGGTTTTGTAATTCTTTGGCCATCAATAATGTTAACTTGCTTTTCATCTTCCATTTTCGTATTGCATTTGCATATCTTTATTTGTGAATTGACTCATAATCTTTCCCATTTTTATTGTTATAGTTCCCATTTTTTTCCAAATGAAAATAATTTTCTTTTCCTTACTACATTTATTCTTCTGCTGCCCATTGTAGAAAAATAACTAAAATTTTAAAAACGGGAATGTGATGGAAAAATAAATAAATAAATAAATAAAAACGGGAATGTGATGGGACTTCCCTGGTGGTCCGGTGGTTAAGACTCCTTGCTTCCACTGCACAGGGCACAAATTCAATCCCTGGTCAGGGAACTAAGATCCCGCCTGCCACACAGTGTGGCCAAAAAAAAAAAAAAATCGCCTTTTATGTTTACCCAGAACAGAATTAAGTATGCCATATTATGGTATACTTAAAAAATTTTTTTTCTTAAAAATAATGCACATATACTATTCATACATTTAGAGCATATAGCACCATAGTTTAGTATATTCACAGTTGTGCAACAGTCACCACAATCTAATTTTTAGAAATTTTCATCACCCCAAGAAGAAATACTACCCATTTCTTCTCACACTCCTCAGGACTAAGAAACTACCAATATATTTTCTGTCTCTATAAATTTACCTATCCTGAACATTTTGTATAAATGGAATCAGTTCATAAGGGGACTTTGTGACTAGCTTCTTTTTCTTAACATAGTATTTTTGAAAGGCATGATATTGTAGCCTGTATTAGCACTTCATTTTTCTTTATTGCAAAATACTGTTCCATTGTTTGGGTATTTTTATTCATTCATCAGATGACAAACATTTGAGTTGTTTCCACATTTTGGCTGTTATGAATAATGCTTCTAGGAGTATCCATGTACAAATTTTTGTGTGGACATATATTTTCATTTCTCTTAGGGGTATAACTAGGATTGGAGTTGCTGGGTCATATGGTAATTCTACATTTCTGTTTATAGTGAAGCTGCCAGATTGTTTTCCAAAGCAGCTGCACCATTTTATATTTTACCATCAGTAGTGTGTGAGTGTTTTGATTTCTCCACATTCTCACCCACATTTGCTATTACCTGTATTTCTGTGTGACGTGATATCTATTGTGGTTTTGATTTGCATTTCTCTGATGACTAATGACGTTGAGCCTCTTTTCATGTGCTTATTGGCCATTTGTATATTTTGGAGGAGAAATGTCTATTCAAGTCCTTTGACTTTTTAAATTGGATTGTCTTTTTATTAATCAAGTTTAGGAATTTTTGTATATTCTGAAAATATCCCTTATCAGACATATGATATGTTAATATTTTCACCCAGTCTGTGGTTTGTGTTTTCACTTTCTATCAGTAGCATCACAAAAGTCTTTCATTTTGATGAAGTTCCATTTATTTTTTCCTTTGTCACTTGTGCTTTTGGTATCTTATCTAAGACACTATCAGCTAACACAAGATCATGAAGTTACTTCTGAGTTTCTTCTAAGAGTTCTACAGTTTTAGCTCTTACATTTAGATCTATATATGGCTGTCTTAGGGCTGCTATAAATTAACACAAACAGTGGCCTGGAGTAACACAAATTCATGTTCATACAGTTCTGGAGGTTAGAAGTCTGAAGTGGGTCTCACTAGTCTAAAATCATAGCATCAACAGGCTGCATTCCACGTTGAGGCTCTAGAGATTCCTATCTTGTTCCTTTTCTGGAGACTATCCACATTCATGGGCTCATGGCTCTTTTATCAAAGCCAACAATGATGTGTTGAATTCTTCACACATCAAATTATAGTCAGTCTTTAATATCCACTGGTTCTGCATCCATGAGTTCAATAAACTGAAGATAGAAAATATTTAGAAAAAATATTTCTAAAAAGTTCCAAGAAAGCAAAACTTGAATTTGCCACATTATAGCAATCATTTACATAGCATTTACATTGTATTAGGTGTTATAAGTAATCTAGAGATGATTTAAAGTATACGGGAGAATGTGCATAGGTTATATGCAAATACGATGTGATTTTATATAAGGGACTTGAACATCCACGGATTTTGGTATCCTTGGGGGTACTGGAACAAATCCCCCCAGGATACTGAGGGAAGGACAACTGTACCCCATTTCCTCTTCCTCACTCTTCCACATTTAAAGAACTTGGTGATTAGATTGGACCCATCTGGATAGTCAAGGTACTATTCCTATTTTAAAGTAATCTGGTTAGCCACTTTGATTCCATTTGTTATCTTAAGTACCCTTTGTCACATAATGTAACCCTTTGCCATGTAATGTATTTGTCATGTTCTCAGGATTAGAACATGGACATCTTTGAGGAGCTCTTATTCTGCCTGCCATAGACTGTAATCCATTTTGTGCTAATTTTTTGTACGTGATGTGAGGTACAGGTCCACCTTCATTCTTTTGCCTGTGGATATCCAGTTATCCCTGAATTATCTGTGGAGAAAACGCTTCTTCCAGTTAAGTGGCCTACTCTTATCTTAAAGCAGTATAATATCAAAATGTACCTATATCAGTAAGTATATCTCATAGTCACTTTAAATGATTGGATAGGATTTTACTTTTGAGATATACCATACTTCATTTAGTGACTCTGCTACTGAACATTGTTTCCAGCCTTTCCCTATTAAAATTGGCATTTTCTGATTTGTGAGTTTTTAAAAATCTATTGTGGACACAAACTCTTTTCCATTATAGATGTTGTAAATTACCTTTGAAATGAGTCACTTCTTTTCACCGTCGTGGTTTAAGCTCTTATCCCTTGTCAGCTGGACTCCAGCCATAATCTTCTCACTGACCTCCCAGCCTGCACTCTTGCTTCTCAACCTCTCTTCAGCCCTTTCTCTGTAGACAGAGTGGCCTTTGCAAAGTGCAATTCTAGTCATGTAACTGCTGACTCTGTTTTTGAAACAGATTCTCATTAGGAAAAGGATGCAGCTCTTTGTCATGGCCCCTCGCTTTGTCTTCAGCCTAATCTGATGCTGTGCTTCCACTCGCCCACTCTCTCTGCATCCACACCTGCTTCCTCTCGGGTCCTTGTGAAAGCCATTGTTGCTCCTGTCACAAGCCAGCCTCCATAATGAGGAGAAGCCTCATCTCACCACGTATCTTTTCTTTGCAGCCCTTTTCACATTCAATTTTCAATTTACTTATTGGGTTTCATTAATATTGGCCTCCTGCACCAGGCAGCAAGCTCCATAAAGATAGGAATTGAGTCTGGTTTTGCTGATCACAGTATCTCCAACTCTGAGCACATGATAAGTATTGATATTTTAAGTAAATAAACAAGCAAAGTACATTTTCTACTATGTGTTTGACTTTAAATTGTGTTAATGGTAGGCAAATTTTTGATTTACCGAATCTTAAAAATGCATACAAATCTTTTCTTCTATGATTTCTGCCTTTTTAAGAGCTATGCTTAAAAGTCCTCCCCCATTCCAAGAATATAGAAATATTGACCTTTTTTTTTTTTTACTGCTTTCATCTTAAATCTGCCTGCAGTTTATTTTTATTAACAGTATATGGAATTATTTAGGAAAATAACTTTACTTCCCAAATAGCCATTCTCCGAACCCTTTTCCATCCTTTCCTTGCAGATCTGTAGTGATTCATTGTTTGCACATTAAATCCTTTTGCATGTTTAGTTATGCAAATAATGTCTATCCCTACACCTGTTTTATTTGCCACTGTTCATTATTACAGCTTTATGCTATGTTTTAGTATCAGACAGTCACGTTTTTTAAGAAAATGTTTTTAATAAACAGTATGTTTTTACTTAAATGGTTTTAATGTTTTAAATAAAATGTTTTAATTGATAATACATAAAATATATTGTAATAACCCTTTCAAGTTATACAGTTTGAATTCAGATTATTAGACAGAGAACTGTTACATAGAGCAACACAAATCCATTAGTCCCACTCCCTGAGTTTCTGAGTCAGTAGATCTGCGGTGGGGCCCAAGTATTTGCATCGCTAGCAAACTTCCTGATGATGCTGATTCTGCTGGTCTGGGGACCACAGTTTGAGAACCTCTGCCTTAGGGTAAATGATTGAAATAAAGAATATGGTCAACATGAGTGGTCCCAATGTCTGCATTCACTACCCATGACTTGGGATGAGCCTGCCCCCTGTGCTGTGTGTGAGCATCTCCCCAACAGCATCTCTGGCCCTGCTCCTGTCTGAAATTCAAAGTCAAGCCAAGAAGCATTGCCCTCATTTCAGTGACCCCAAAGGTGCGCAGCCTAACAGCACAGCTGCCCTACAGGTTATGGGAGTCAGTCTGTTATAAGCAGGAACTGGAGAAAGGGAAGGACCCCTGCCTTCCTTTGCTGTAACATCTCATGATTTTCCATATGTTTGAGGGGAATGGAGCAAAGAACTCCCCCTTTGCTTTCCTCATTCCCACTTCCTTGGCTATTTAATGACTCTGTGGTCCACACAAAGGGAGAGTTAATTACTAACACCTGCTCCCAGACCAATCACTAACTTCTTGACAGAGATTTTGTTTCTACCCATTCCATCCAGTGTAAGCATATTTAAGGAAATAAAGATAGTCTGACTCATTTAGCTATACATATACTATATCTCGATGGAGAAAACGGCCTCACTTCTTCCTTCATAAAGGGATGGACATTCTTTGCAGGAAATAGAATAGCCTTAGAGGTGCTATTTGCTATGGGCTTATTCTTCTTTGTTATTCAGACAGTAGTGTATGATTATATTTTACATGAAATGTGTGATTTTAGGAAAACATTCATTTTCCCTGTTTTTGGTTACTTGTATTCCCCCCCCCCCCCCCCCCCCCGCCACTTACTTGTACGTTCTATACCAGGGTCAGGCAACAGTTAGGTTAACAGTTGTCTGCATTTCTGGGAGGGATATACTTTCTGGAAATTTCTGCTTTTCATTTTCCCCTTCGTGGTATCTGAAATGTGCCATTAGAGGACCTCATCTTCTGTCACAAAAAGAGGAGAGTTTCCTATAGGACCCTTTCTGGCATTCAGTCCCTGACTCAGTGCATGCTGAGCCAGGCTCTGTGCAGAGCCACAGAAGACACATCTTCTATCATTGAGGCCTCACTCTGTACTGGTGAAGGCGGATACATTAGGAAACAATTACAATAAATACTGCATTGGACCAAATCGGAGAATGCCTAGGGACGAAGGCCAGGGGCCGTGCCCTCAGCGGGGTGGGGAGCCTGTCAAGACACAACTCCCAGGAGACATGACCTTTAAGTGAATCATTGGTGGAGGGAGATTTGTATATGAGTACTTACTTATTTCTATTATTAACTGTTATTATTACCATTGCTTCATTTTTATTTACTTTTGGAATAGCAGTGCATTCACATTTCTGACAATTCTGTAAGTATGACAGGGAAATAGACGTGTGGTCCAACAGAAATATGTAATTTAAAAGTTTTCCAGTAGTTGCATTTTTAAAAAGTAAAACAAGGCAAGTTGTATAATACCATACTTTATTTAAACCAGCAAATATAAAATTATCATTCTAACATCTAATCAACAAAAACCATATTAATAAGATATTTCACATTCTTCTTCTGTACCAAGTCTTCACATTGATACAAAGTATATTTATGTACAACAGATCACAGTTTAGAAAAGCCACATCACAAGTGCTTGGTAACCACATGTGACTAAGTGCCTACACAGGCATAAGTCTTGACCCCATTTCTGCCCTGAAGCTACTGAGTTCCTCTCCCTAGAAGCAGATATTGTGGGTAGCCTCAGGTGTGTTCTTCCACAGATAGCTGATACATATACAAGCAGTTATAAACACATATGCACAAAGAATTGGATAGTAATCACACTGTAGTGTATCCCACTTTTCTCACTGAATAAATCTTGGAGCTGTTTCATATCATTATATAGGAAGTAAGCTCAATCTTTATCTTACTGCTGCAGAGTATTCTATTTTATAGATATCACAAATTATTCATTTAGTTCTTATCAATGGGCATGTAGGTGGTTTCCGGTATTTGGTGCTTATTTGAGCTGAGTTTTCAAAGAGGTAGAGTGCAACAAGAGCCAACCCACTGAGGCTGGGGGAATGACAGTCTAGAGAAAGGGACCAACAAGGAGCACAAGGACACATGGCATTTGGGGATAATTTCTTGTGGCTCAAGATGTCTGGACAGTGGAGTGTGTGTGAACAGGAAAAGGGGAGGAAGAGGAGGCTGGAGGGGCAGGAAGAGATCAGATTGTAAACAGCCTCGCAAGTGTCATGTTAAGGAGTTTGGACTTCATCCATAATGGAAAGTAATCAAAAGGTTTTAAGAAACAGAAGAATTAATAGATGACTGAATTAATAAATAAATGGGGGTGGGAGGGACAAATCTTCCATATGAATGAATTCCATATGAATGAATGATTAATAAATGTAGATGGGAAACAGAAAATAGACATTTAGAGAACTACATTAAGAAGTGCTGCAGGCAAGATCTACCAATGAATATTCAAATGAGTGGATAAAACTTTTCAAAACAGAATATTTGCATAGCCTCAAAGTATCTCCCCCAAAATATGTATTAATCATTGTGATGGATATCTGAATATTCTTTGATACTCCCTCTTCAGGAAGTGGCACTTAATTCCACTGGACTTGCTCACTCATTTCTAATGAATAGGATATGGAAAAAGAAAACTATCAGTAGTAATTTTACAGTGAACAAACCTGGCAGACATCACCACAACCAAGTGATCAAGGTCAGCGTCACCAGTAGTGCTGGTATAGGGCGCCCTTGAAAAATGTGATGAGAATGGCACTTCACCTCTGTGGTCTACCTCCCCAAAAGCCATAACCAGAGTCTAATTATGAGAAAACATCAGATAAACTCAAACTGAGAGGCATTCTACAAAGCCTTTAATCAATACTCTTCATAAGGGTCAAGGTAATAAAAAACAAAGACTGAGAAACTGTCATACATGGTAAAAGACTAGAGATGTGTTGGTCCTGGGATGGGACCCTGGAACAGTAAAAGGACATTTGGGGGAAAACAGGAGAAATATGAAGTCTTTATTTTAGTTACTATCATTATATCAATGTTAATGTCTTACTTTTCATAAAGGTACCATAGCTATTTAAGATGTTAATATTAGAAGGAACTGGGGGAAGATAAACCATGATACTCTGTATTATCTTTGAAAATGTTCTGTAAATATAAAATTATTTCAAAATAAGTTTAAAAAAAGAATCAGGGGCATGTCATGACTAGATTCACATTTTAGGAGCATCTTAGGGGTTGCAGTGAGGAATAAGGTTGGAAAAGGAAAGACCAGAGTAGGGAAGTTATACGGTCTTGCTACAAAAAGCCAGGAAGGGATAGTAGAGGCCCACCCAGATAGGGGCAGAGGCAGCTGGAATCGGGGGCCATGGGCAGACTGGAGATAGCTCTCAAAGGTAACTGTATCATACCTGGTGAAGGTTTGGTAAGGAAATAAGACAACTCAAGATAACACCTACCTCTCCATCTCTAGGAGTTAGATAGACAGTGAAGTCATTCACTGTGATGGAGAAAACAGGAAGAAGAACAGTTTTCAGGGAAACTTTAGTTCAATTTTAGACCTGTTAAGTTTGAAGTACATTTGACAGGTCCAAGTGTCCATCAACAGATGAATGGATAAACAACATGTGGTATGTCTACACAGTGGAATATTATGCAACCTTAAAAAGGCATGACATTCTGACTCAAGCTACAACAACCTTGAAAATACTATGCTAAGTGAAATAAGTCAGATACAAATGGACAAATATTATATGATTCCACTGAGTTGAGGAACTTTAAGCAGGCCAGTTCCTAAAGACAGAAAGTTGAATCAAGGTTTTCAGAGGTTGAAAGGAAGGAGAATTGAGGAGTTATTATTTAATGAATACAGAGTTTCTGTTTGGGATGATGAAAAAGTTCTGGATGATGGTGATGGTGTTACAACACTGTGACCATACTAAAATGCCTCTGAATTATACACTTAAAAATTGCTAAAGTGGTAAAAGTTTATGCTATGTATTTTTACCACAATATTTTAAAAAAATAGAAGGCCATCATTAATGCTGCAAAGAAGTCAAAATGAGATAAGCTCTGAAAAATGATCCTTTATATTATTCCGTGACTCAGAGGCCACTGGTGACATCTCTAGAGCCCTTGTGGTAGAGAAGTGTTATAATCAGATTGCAGTGGGTTGAAGGGTGATTGAGAAGTGTGTTGACAAATATGGCCAAATCTGGCTTGCTACCTATTTCCATAATCAAAGTTTTATTGGGACATAGCTCTGTCCACCCCTTCATGTATGTATTGCCTTTGGTTGTTTTTGTGCTACCCCAGCTAGGCTGTGTGGGCTTCTCAGGTGGCTCAATGGTGAAGAATATGCCTGCCAATGCAGGAGACTTGGGTTCGATCCCTGGGTCAGGAAGATCCACTGGAGAAGGAAATAGCAACCCACTAGGTATTCTTGCCTGGAAAATCCCGTGGACAGAGGAGCCTGGCAAGGCTTCAAGCCCACAGGGTTACAAAAGAATCAGATACAACTTTCTGACTAAACAACAACAAGCAAGGTTGAATAGCTGTCACAGAAACCACGTGGTCTGCAAAGTCAAAAGTATTTACTATCTGGACCTTTACAGAAAGTTTCCCAACCCCTGGACTAGACAGAACCCTGATCTTTCAAGTAGTTTGGTTTTCTTAGACAATTCCTGCCTTTGAGGTGAGGTTACTGAGTAGACAGCAGTGCCTTTTCAGTCACCTAGCAGAACAGACCAAATGCTGAGCAATAATAATGATGAACAAGAAGGAGAAAGAAGAGGAAGCATGGGGAAGAGAAGAAATTCATTCCTTCCTTTCTCTAACAATGTGTTCTCTTCACCATTACCTTCTGTCTCTTACAACCCTGGAAAAAAGGACTGAAAGTCCCTCCACCCAAACCCCCAAAATACTCCCCACTAGTAAATTGTCACAATGACTGGTGATAATAAATGTTCTGAAATGGCCACAAACTGCAGTCTGGTTTAAAGTTTCCTCATTAATACAGGAAAATGCCCACAACCTGAGGCTTTTCAAGTGTTTATTAATTTACTTTCTGGGACTGAGTGCCAATATTTATCAGATCAAAGAGAGAGCCGCTGTCTTTAGCATTTTACTGAGTATCAGGAACGGTGCCAAGTTTTGAACCTAGATGACCTCATTGATAATCATCAGAACCAGCAGATGGCCTTTCCCCATTTGACCAGTGGAGCAGCTGGGGCTTACTGGGGTTACATACTCAGCCACAGACCCACATTGAATTAGTAGTAGAATGAGGGTTTGACTTGACTTCCCCCTAATTCCAGGGACCCAGGTTGTTTTAACTGCACCATGCAGTCATCCTGTCCTCCACTTCATGATGGTTTAGTGGCTTCTTGTGCCCATTCTAAGCAGAATCTAATGTTTGGTGGGTTCTCAACCTCTTTTAAGTCATGAGCCTGCTTTTTCACGCTGAGTTGGCTTATGATGTCTCAAGTGGACTGTAGGCTTTAGCATGACCTACTTCCCAACCTGTTTTTGTGCTCTTTCTTCCCAGAAACCCTGCTTTGATGGTCAACACGATTCTGCCCAGAGGTATTTCTCTAAAACCATCTTGCTTTTGTGCACTGTGCCAGTGTCATATAATACCTGTGCTTCACTTGTTCTCACCTTACTGTCTATTTTTACATTGTCTGCAGTAATTCCTCAAGCTCTTGGTTAGGGACAGAGACCCAGTAAGGCAGCAAGAGGGTATTATAGTGACTGCCTCAGTTCCCATCTAGTCACGTCCTTATGTTAAGCATGTAAACACATAGCACTGTGTGATTTCTTTCCTCTTTAAGGTGGTCCTTGATAGCACAGCCTTTGACTGCCTAGATTTCTGCAGTCATCAAATCAGAACCAAAAGGGAATTAAGAGGTCATCCCAACCCTTGACTGTACCACTGAGGCAACCAACTGAGGACCAGAGAGGGTTGGTAACTTTTCCAGGCACACACAGCTTATCAGCAGCAGGACCGGGAAGGTGGTCTCTGGTCTCCCGGCTCCCAGTCTAGAGCTTATCCTGCTGCCGATCGCTGCCTCCTGCCTGCCTCAGTTGATGAAGCAGGGGCCCGTCTGCCTGCCTGTGGAGTGCTTACCTTGGAGCCCTTTTCATGAATGAGACCAGATGCCGAACTCCACATTGATCATTTCTGTCCCTCCCCTTTCTGCCTTCTGTTAAAGGCAGCCCCCCAGCTCCCAGCTGGCTCCTGTCCCCTCCCCCAGCCGGGAGAAGTTATTACATGAAGAGATCAGCTTACCAGTTTTCTTCGGAGCAGAGGCTGAGCTGGGAGCTCCGGGCAGTACAGTGAGGGGAGCCGAGGGAACCAGTGCGGTGCCTAGCGGAACTCCGGGGCTGGAATCCCGAGACACAAGTGCATCTGCTAGCTGTTAGCACTTGGCAGACGGAGTTCTCCTCTAGGGTAGTTCTAACTTTGGGTAATAATGTTTGTCAGCTACCTGATATTAACATTGCTCCACGTTCAAACAGCAGTGTTAGCAAGACCTGGGGGAGAGGTAAGCCAAATAAAATATCTTGTCAGAAGTTGTATTTTTGTCAGCATTATATTTCCTCTTCTATCTACCAAGAGGGATCAGGCAAGGGGTTTTTATGGTGTGCAAAGAGTAATGCTTTATTTTGCTTTTTTAGGCTTGCCTTGCCTTTTCTTATAGGAAGATTTCTTTGCTTCTTAAAAAATCTTGTAATTTCTGAAAACTTTTTCTGGTATAGTGGCCACACCAGGGGATTGGCATGGCCTTGGTGACAGATATCTGGAGCATGTATGTTTCTAATTCTGTTGTTGCCAAAAAAAAAAAAAAAAACGTACTTGTCAGATTCCAGTAGGGACTGTTACCTGTTGAGAATATTTCTCCAGTATTGCTTATGCAAGCTAGAGGAATTGCTTTTCTTTGCTGCTTTGCATTTCGTTTTTCTCCTCTTTAACTTTGATGTGCTTGGGGGAAAAAAAATCTGTGCTTAACTTAGTACCATAGGTTTGAAGAAGGATAGTGGTATATAACAGGTCTTGGAGCGTCCTAGATCTGCCATAGATGGGAGGCATGTTTAAGACCCATGAGGATGATTTATTCTTATTGGCTTAGCTCATGTTTGCTGGATACATTTCTGAACATCATAGGTGCCTGTAGGAGCCAGTTTTTGACACAGGCAGAGATTGGAAAGGATGATCATATGGGCTGGAGAGGGAAGCTCTTGGGTGTAGCCACCCTCACCTGCAAAGAAGCCTGCAACAAATTTACCTCATCCACTCCTTTTACTTCTTATTCTGATGGAAAGTCTTGGAGACTGAGGGCTGAGTTATGAAAAGACAGCCTTTTTCCTGAATCCGTCTTCCCTTTGAAAAGCCAAGTGCAAACTGTATCTCCTAGAAATGCCATGGGGCCACTTCACAGCTCTGCCTTTTGTTAGCATTGCGGGGACAGAAAGAGCTCTGAAAGCCTCCCGTAATGACTTTCCCTTTTCTAAGAGGAGTGGAAGGGAGCTGCTCCCAAATCCAGGCTGCAGGGCAAGCTGTGGTTGCAGCAGGCTCGTTACTCCGTTGAAAACAGACATGTGGCGTAGAGGCGTGTGGCCACGGGTCATTTGTCCTGGGCTTTTAGCCTGTTAGTTACCCATGTCCTCTGCAGATATTTTCTGGGCCTGTGGGGTGGGGGTTGTGGATCAGAGGTAGGGGTCCTGAATAGGAGCTGGAGGAACTGAATTGGGTTAGTGATGCTGGAGGCTGAAAGCAGACAGACCATTGCCCTCTAGTTGCAGTTGAAGTTCACAGCTTCCCTGTTGATTTTTCAATGTGGAGAGTAAATGACAAATGGGCCAGCCTGACTCAGCCTGGAGCACTTAAGCATGTGAGGGGAGAGCTCATATGGAAAATATTTCTATCACCGCTGCATGCGCATATGGTCTGGGGAGACCCCCGTACGGAGCAAATCACAGCGCTCCAGCAGTCCCTCAGTGGCGCGCCAATTACTCTTATTAACAGCGAGGCGAAGGGCAGGCTCCAGTTACCTGCACGCAGCTGGCTCCCGGGGACCCTGCAACGCGTGGGCTTCGAGCCTTGTGTCACATTCGGAGAGGGCAGTGGCTCTGTTTCACTTTACAATCAGCACAGCAGATGAAAAATGAAAGGGGATTACACGGGCTCATCCAAATCTTGACTCTGTTCCGACGGTGCTCAGCGTGCGGGTGAGGAAGGCAGGAGTTCTGTCTTTTGAGTTAAAGTGTGTGTGCTTAATAGTCAGAAAAACCAATCAGAGGTGAGGAATGCCTGCTGTCTGTTCCTTTGTTCTAGCCTGCTATGCTAAATAAAGACCCTCCCGTGCCTTTTCCTCTTTTCATTCTAGTTTTCCTTCCTTCCTTCCTTCCTTCCTTCCTTCCTTGTGTGCTGCTGCAAAATCTTGGCTCCATAACTACTATGCTCCTAGAAAACTGTACAGTTAGGACTCCTTTCCCCTTGTTGGAAATGAAACGATGAGGAAGGAGCATAAGTATGAAATGCCCCTCCCCTCCTTAAACAGAATGTCATTTATACAGAGCTTTGGAGAATGTGACATTTCTTTATAAGAGCCTCTTGTTTTATGGCCATGTTACTTACAAAAGGCACCTGTAAACACGTGGCCTCATCCATGTGTCACCCAGGTTTTCATTTTCTCGGCCAGCCAGTTTTCTTGCAGGCTTTGATTATCTTTCCTTTGGATGTTCATAAAAACACATGAGGAAAAGGAAGGAAGGGGAAGACAGTGTTATACGCCTAGTGGTACCCGGCTGGCTGTGTTCTCAGTGTGGATGGACACAAACTCGGGGCGGCAGCTCGCAGACTCAGTTTTCTAGGGGGTGAGGTCCTGCCAGATCGCCAGGGACTGGCAGGTGGTGGGAAGAGACGGTGTGGTTCAAAGCAAACCTTATTCAGTGTCCTATTGCTGGCACTGTTGGCACTGGTGACTGTCAACCAAGGACAGAACAACCCAGTATGAGGTCACTATATGTTTGGAGAACAAACACAGAGGAACATTGTTCCTTCTTTAATTTTCTGGTTGCAGGAGCATTAAATTAAGAACACCGAGGTCCCTAGAATGTCTTTGCCCTTGTCACAATAGGACAGCATTGGTACATAGCTTGCACAGACTGTGTACATCTCTCGAAAGAATGTAAAGGACTGTGAGTCATGCTGGACTTTAGGTGCATTTGTCAGTGTGGGAAACATGCTAGGATCCCAGTTTCTTTGCAGCGTGCCACGGAATGGTGTGTGTGTGGCGGGGGGGGGGGGGGGGGGGTGTCCCTGTGCATTCCCTGGACTTGGACTTATCTTCTCAGATAAGACCAATGTTGTTGTTTAGTCTCTCAGTAGAGTCCAACTCTTTGCATCCCCATTGACTGCAGCATGCCAGGCTTCCCTGTCCTTCAGGGAATGAAGACCAATGAGATACTGTTATATGTGGGGAGCGATGAGGAAGGAGCTAGAAACCTATATAGTTCTGTACACTGTGGTGAGACAAATTCTTAGAAGTGAGTCAAAAATACATTTATTTCCATTTTGATGAAGCAATTTGGCAAAACTTATCAAAATTAAAAATAAATATCTCAGGGTACTTCCCGGCAGTCCAGTGGTTAAGACTTCACCTTCCAATGTAGGGGGCATGAGTTCAAACCCTGGTCAGGGAGCTAAGATCTCATATGGCCCATGACCAAAACACCAAAGCATAAAACAGAAGCAGTGTTGTAACAAATTCAATAAAGACTTTAAAGGTGGTCCACATTAAAAAAAAATCTACTAAAAATAAATATCTCAGCTGCTAACAGTTATGGGTCTTGCCTTTTAAAAGAGCAGATTATGCCCCCCAAAAAATAAAAATAAAAGAGCAGATTTTATGGTATGTGAATACTATCTCAATTTTTAAAATTAAAAATAAATAATAAATATCTCTTTGACTCAACTTTTCCATTTCTAATACTTTATCATATAGATTTACTCTGAATTTGCCCTCTAAGCCACCTTCCATCATGTGGCTGTTACAGCAGCCTAAATGCCCCTCAGTAGGGAACTAATGACCCCAAAGTCCAGCATGATTCACAGTCCTTTACATTCTCAGGGGATGCACACAGCCTGTACAAGAGGACACCAATGCTGTTCTTTGTGAAAGGACAAAGGCGTTCAAGGGCCTCAGTGTTCTTAGTTTGATGCTCCTGCAACCAGGAAAGGAAAGACAGAACAATCTTTCTCTGTGTTTGTTCTCCAATCCATGCACGGCCCCCAGACTGGGTTGTTCTGTCCTTGGTTACAACCACCAAGACGTTCAGAAAGAGCAGGGTACCTCTACATGCTCTGATAGGAAATGACTCCCAGGATATGTAAGAAAAGAATGACGTATAAAGTGCTATCCTTTGTGTAACATGTGTTAATGTCTTTGTCCTTCCTCTCTCTGGGAGGATTTATGAGAAAATGGGGGAGAATATAGCCTGGCTAGGGAAGGAGAGCTGGTGAAACTTACAATTTATTATACGCTTTTAGTTCCTTTTGAATTGTGTGTAGTAAACATGTCTTATCTAGTTAAAGAATAATATTAAAATATATGATGTAATAATAAATCACTTGGTAATAAATAAAACATGTGATGTAACAGATAACATCCTCAGCAATTGCTCATAGCCCATGCTAAGGTGAAGTGTACGTGAGCTAGTAGGCGTAACACTGAAGTCAGTTCAGCTCAGTGATTCCTTTAGGGCTAAAATGATGTTCTTTAGCTGGCTCGTTCATTCATTTAAACACCTACTTATAACCCTCTGTTTTCTCGTTTCTTAAATTCTTTTGAATTGGATGATAATTACTTCACAATATTGGGTTGATTCCTGCTATGCAACAACATGAATCAGCCACAAGTATACCTATCTCCCCTCCCTCTTGATTCTCCCTCCCAACCCTTTCCACCCCACTAGGTTGTCACAGAGCGCCGAGTTGAGCTCCCTGTGTTATACAACGGCGTCCCACTGGCCATCTGTTTTCCATATGGTAATATACATATTTCAGTGCTACTCTCTCAGTTCATCCCACCCTCTCCTTCTCTGGCTGTGTCCACAAATCTGTTCTCTATACCTGCCTCTCTTCCTGCCCTGCAGGTGGTTCATCAGTACCGTTTTTCTAGATTCCATATATATACTTTAATATGCACAATATTTGTTTTTCTCTTTCTGACTTATTTCATTCCGTATAACAGGCTCATGGTTCATCCACCTCAGTTCAACTAACTCAAATTTGTTCCTTTTTATGGCTGAGTAGTATTCCACTGTATACTTGTACCATAACTTCTTTATCCATTCATCTCTTGATGCACCTCCAGGTTGCTTCCATGTCCTAGCTATTGTAAATAGTGTTGCAGTGAACATTGGGGAATGTGTATTTTTTTCAGTCATGGTTTTCTCAAGGTATTTGCCCAGTAGTGGTATTGCTGGGTCATATAGTAGTTTTATTCCTAGTTCCTTGAGGACTCTCCATAGTGTTCTCCACAGTGGCTGTATCAATTTACATTCCCTGGTACCAACAGGGCAAAAGGATTTCCTTTTCTCCACATCCTCTCCAGCATTTATTATTTGTAGATTTTCTTAAGTTTTACTTTTATTTTTGACTGCACTGGGTCTTCGTTGCTTTGTGTGGGCTTTCTCTAGTTGCAGAGAATGGGGGCTACTCTCTAGTTGTATTGCATGGGCTTCTCATTGTGGTGGCTTCGCGTGTTGCAGAGCGTGGGCTATAGGCACGTGGGCTCAATAGTTGCAGCTCACAGGCTCTTGAGCCCAGTTGTTTTGGCACATGGGCTTAGTTACTCTACGGCAGGTGGGATCTTCCTGCACAAGGGGTTGAACTGGTGTCCCCTGCATTGCAAGACAGATCTTAACCACTGGACAACCAGGAAAGCCCTGTTTGTAGATTTTTTTGATGTTGGTTCCATTCTGACCTGTGTGAGGTGATATCTCATTGTAGTTTTGACTTGCCTTTCTCTAATAATGAGTGATGACACATTAGCTATGTTAAGGGGTGGTTGAAAGGATTACCGCCGGCCACTAGACTCACAGATGTGGAGGACAGACTAGTGGTTACAAGTGGTTACTAGTGACAAGATAGCAGTGTAGGATTAAGAGGTACAAACTACTATATAAAAAATAAATAAGCTATAAGGGTATATTGGAATAGCACAAGGAATATAGGCAATAACTATAAATGGAGTGTAACCTTTAAAAATCATGAATCTCTATGTGTTGTACACCTTAAATTTATATAATATATAAATGTGACATTTATATAATATTGCAAATCAACTATTTCTTTTTTTAAAGGTTTAAAAAATGTGATAGTATGTGCATAGCTCTCAGCTTGATGTGCCAGGCACAGAGTGAACAGCACTGATTGGCTATCACTACAATTACTATTGCAAATGCTATCAGAGTGTGCCACCTCAGTGGTGGAAGAAGGAAGACCAAAACTTAAGGTCTTCGTCTTGATGAGCTTATACTTTCAAAGGGGGACAGGGTGTAAACAGTTAATGATTATACAATAAGAAACTCTTTAATTGCAAGTGCAGAGGCAAAGAAGCAATGAAGTCTGCCTAAGAAAGTGAAGAAAGACTCCAGAAACAATGTCAGTTTGAAAAACTCAAAGGGTTGTGCATTGAGGGTCTTGAAGACAACCCCCAGGTTCACCGATTCACAGTGATTCTTTAACTCAGCATATAGTTGCACATACAGCTATTAGTTATCACCGTGACAGAGCAAAGTCAACAAGGAAAAAGTGCGTGGGGTGAAGCTGGGGAGAAACCAGGAGGAAGCTCCCAAGGATCTTCTCCCAGTGGAGTCACACAGGCCCTACTTCATTCTGCCAGGAACGTGTTGTGACAATACTTGTGAAATACTGCCAACCAAGCAAGTTCGTAGAGACTCAGCACCTCGGGTTTTTGTTGGGGGCTGGCCACACAGGCACTCTCTGCCTGCCATGTACCAATATTACACACTCCCGAAGGGAAACTTCTCTTCAGCATAAACCATATTGTTCACATACTATATGCAAGTGAGCCACTCCTACCACTTCTGGGAATGGTGAGCACTGTTCCAATATCTAAGTTCGCAGACGCTAGCCAGTGGCCAACCTCATAAGCAAATGTTTTTAAAGAATAGTCAGGTCTGCTGTGTTAACTCCTCTGCAGGGGTAGATAGGCATCTTAAAGGGAAAAACAGGGAAGGAGGATGTTCTTGGCAGAGGGAAAACATCTGTAGAGTCACAGAAATAAGAAAGAATTTAACATATTCTGGAAACAGTTCAGATTACAGAATGTGAGGAATGTGTCAGGAGATTTGTCAGTCACCTGGATCCCAAGGGTTGGAGTTTTCTGTGCCTATGGAAGGTCCAGAAACTCTGTAAAAAAGAATTGAAATCTAATTGCTTTACGGTGTTGTGTTAGGTTCCACTGTACATTGAAGTGAATCAGTTACATGTAAACATACATTCCCTCTCTCTTGGACATCTGTCCCTATAGTCTTAAGATTATATTTTTACGACACATCATCTTGGCTACCATTGTATAACATTTTCTTGGTCATAGGTTATTGAAATTATTTCCCAAGGATTAAAATAAATGAAATATGAAGACAGAAGTGACTGCCTTTATAAGAAGGTCACCATCATTATTAATACCTGAAGTATTATTTGTGGCAAATAGGAATGAAAGATCAGTGTAATACCCTGAGTGACTGATTCTTTGTGCGTAATTCTCAGTGGCTCCACCTTTTTCTCTTTCTTATGAATAAAATAAAAAATAAACTATGTGAAACTGATTTGATAGTGCAAGACCTGAGTTTGAGCCTTAGGTCTACCATGTCTAGCCATATGACTTTTGGCAGGTTTTTTAAATTGGAGGGTAATTGCTCTATAATGTTGTGTTGGTCTCTGCCATACAATAATATGCATCAACCATAAGCGTATATATGTATATATACAAATAAATCCCCTCCTCCTTCTTTTTTTTTTTTAATCCCCTCCTTCTTGAGCCTCCCACTCTAGGTCATCACAGAGCACCAGGCTGAGCTCCTTTGGTATACAGCAACTTCCCACCTAGCTACCTATTTCACATGTGGTAACATATATTTCAATGCTACGCTCTGAATTTGTCCCACCCACTCCTTCCTCTGCTGTATCCACAAGTCCAGTCTCGATGTCTGCATCTCTGTTCCTGCCCTGCAAATAAGTTCATCAGTACCATTTTTCTAGATTCCAGATATATATTTTTTCCTTTCATTATGAAAACTCACTGTTGTAAAAACAAATTCAAGCAATAAAGAAATGCAAAGAATGAAAAATTAAAGGTTCCTCTTTCCTTTCACTCACTCCCAATTTCTCTTCCCTCCCCTAATGAAACCATCAATAACAATTTGGCATCTGTCCTTCAAGAACCACTCCTACACATTTACAAGCATAAGGATGTGTACATATGCCTAAGACGTGCAGACAATGAGTTTTGCTTCTTTTCTGAGACATGGTGCCTCTTGTTTTTACCTTTTGTCTAATGCAGTTGCTAGGATTCCCAGGATACAGTGTCGAATTAGCACAGTGAAAATGAACATTCTTGTCCTCTTCTGGACTTAAATGGGAAAGTTTGTAATATTTCATCACTAAGTGTGATGCCTGCCAGGTGTTTTAAGTAGATAAATTTTATCTAGTTACAATTTCCTTTCTATGTTTTTGTAGAAAATGGTTGTTAAATTTTTATCTAACTCTATTTACCTTCATAAAATGATATGATATAATCTTTTCATCTACTTAGGGAATTATATTAATAGAATTTTTAATGTTGGATTCTCTTTGCATTCTTAGAACTTAACTTTCTTAATCATAGTGTTTATTCATTGTTTGCTAATGGATTTTATTTGTGAATATTTTATTTTAAAATTTGTCTTTTTTAAAAAAATGAGTACTGTTGATTCATGGGAGTCTTTTATTGGGCTAGAGTGGGTTTTACTAGTTTTGTAAAGTACATTCAAAAGTTTCTCATACTTTAGTGTGCTTTGAAATAGTTTAAACAACAGAGGAATTAGCCTTTTCTTGAAGCTCCATTGAACTCAGTCATATAACCAGCTCTTTTATGGAGTGGTAGTCTTTGAGTACCTTTTTTCCTTCTCTTTTGTTTCTAAAATATGCATAATATTTAGTATATTACAATATATATATACTATATAAGCAAGTCATAAAGCAAAATAATAAAACAATCACCTAAGAGCCCACCACCCAACTAAAGAAATAAAACATTTTCAACACTCTATGTTGCTCCCAGGTACGGCCTCCTCACTTCTCTCCCTCAGAGAGAAACATCATTCTGAATTTTATGATTGTAATTTCTTTGTTTTTTTAGAAATAATACATATATATGTATGTATCTCTAACGAATATATTTCTTTGATTTTGTTTGGTTTTGAGTTACAAAGACACGTTATCTTGATTTTTTTTTTAATTCAAATTGATTTTTTGTCAACAGGAGAATGGATGTATCTGTGGTTCATTCATTTTCACTGCTACATAGTATCCATCTATATGAATATACCATATTTTTAACTGTTGATAGATCTGGAGTATGAACATTTTGGAACATATCTTCACATATATGTGCAAGGATTCCTTTAGGGCGTATACCTAGGAGTTGAGTTACTGGGTCATAGAATATGTGTTTGTTTAACTCTACAATATGATGTCAAATTGATTTCTTTTTTAAAATTTTATTTATTTTATTTTTGGCAGTGCTGGGTCTTTGTTGCTACACAGGCTCTTCACTAGTTGCAGTGAGCTGAGGCTACTCTTTAGTTCTCATTGCGGTGGCTCCTCGTCGCAGAGCATGGGTTCGGGGTGCCAGGACTTCCGTAGTTGCAGCTCCCAGGTTCTAAAGCACAGGCTCAATAGTTGTGGCGCACTGGCTTAGCTGCTCCAGGGCATGTGGGATCTTCCTGGATCAGGGATCGAACCCTTGTCTCCTGCATTAGCAGGCAGATTCTTTACCACTGAGCCACCAGGGAAGCCCTGTCAAATTGATTTCTAAAGGGTTGCATCACTTTTCACTTCCACTAGCAGTGTTTAAGAGTTCTCAATTATCTATCTCTGTGTCAATGGTTGGCATTATCAGACAGGCTAATTCTTGCTGATACAGTAGGTATAAAATGTTTTAGCGTATGTGAACTGACACTTCTCTGATCACTAACTCTTGCAATATAGAATAATTTTTACATGTATACCAGTTATTCATGTTTTCTCTTCCATGAAATGCCTGTTCATGATTATTTTGTGATTTTAAATTTGGTTCTTCTTTTTTTCATCACTGATTTCAGTGTTCTTTATGTATTTTTGGTATGAATCCTTTGCTTGTTATTCCATGACTGTTCTCCAGTTTGTGCCTTGTATTTAAATGTTTATAGTCTTGATAAACAGAAATCTTCCATTTTAGTCTATTTGAATTTATCAGTTTTATTTTGTTGTGTTACATCTTTGTCATGTTTAAGAAATTATTAATCCAAGTTTATGGAGATATTTTCCCAAGTTCTTTTCTAAAATTATTGGAGTTTTGCATTTCACTTTATGTCTTTAATACTTGCAATTGATTCCTCTGCTTAATGTGAATAAGGGATCTAATTTCATTTTTTCCCGTATTGGTAATAAATGGTTGCAGGACCATTTATTGAAGTCTCTCTTATTCTTACTTTGTAGTGTGTCTTAGCTATTCTTAGATATTCTTTATGAAATTTGAAGTTAAATCTTCAATTTTCTTTGAAAAATTCTTTAGGAAATTTTAGCAGAACAATATTGAATCTGTGGATCAATATAAGAGCACTAACATCATCCCAATATTGAGTCCTTATATCCATGAACATACTCTAAGCCTTACATTTCCTTAGGTCTTCTTTCAAGTTTTTCAATTAGGTGTTATAACTTTACATAAAGGTCTTGCACACTTTTAATTTTAGATTTATTCCTAGCTACCTTATTATAATTTTGTTATTGCAAATTATTTAGTTTTTAATTATTTTTTTGCTAATGCCTAGAAATGCAAATGATCTTATGCCGAAGCAACTTGCTAAACTCTTATTAATTTAAATCAATTATCTATAAGAACATCTATGATTTCTAAGTACATAATCATGTCATCTGCGAGTGATTTTGAATAATGACCACTTGTTTTTTTTCTCCTTTTTCAATTCTTTTACATTTTATTTCTATTTATTTTTATTGCACTTACTAGAACCTCCAATATTATGTTGAATAGAGTTCATGTTATTTTGTTCCTTATTTAATGGGAATGCTTCTAACATTTTGCAATTAAAAATGAAGTTTGTTGAAAGTATTTGGTTGTATCAGGTTGATAAATTCTCCTCTATTTGTTAAGGGATTCTTACTTTGACCATGAATAGGTATTGAATTTTACCTAAGACATTGCCTCTGTCTCTTGAAATGATCATGTGGTTTTCCTTCTATAATCTGTCTATTGCAGAAATAGACATTGTAATGTTAAGCCATCCTTGCATTCCAGGGATAAATCCTACTTCGTTATGATATATTTTGATTTTTGTTAAATTAATTTTACATGTGACTATTTTGTCCAGAGGATTTTTAAGAATCTGTATCCATGAGTGAACTATTAACTCTTCTTTCTTACACTATCCTTTCTGGTTTGTTTTAAGGCTATACTGGCCTCATAAATTCACTTCAGAAGTATTTCCCTTTTTCTGGAAATGTTTTAATAAAATTATTATAATCTCTTTATAGAAAGTCACATGAAAAAATGGGCTTGGTTTGGTGCGGTGGTTTCTTTTGTTTTTTCCTGAGGGGAAATTGTAAACCACTGATTCAATGTGTTGAATGGTTATAGGAAAATTAAAACTTCCTGTTTCTTCTTGATACTGTTTGAAAGTTGTGTATGTCTAGGCACTTGTCCATTTCATTTACATTTTCTACCTTTTTAACATAAATATGTTCATTATATCCTCTAATTACCTTTTCAGATGTTGCCGATGTCCTTAGTTTTTCCTCGCATTGTTCCTTTATGACTTCTATTTTATTGACCATACTCAGGAGAAGTCTGTCAAATTTATCAATCTTCGTGAAAAATCAACTTTTGGCTTTGTTGAGCCTCTGTACTTAAGCTTTGTTTTCTATTCGATTAATTCTGCTATTCTTTTTGCTTCTACCTTCTTTGGATTTATTCATTTGATTTTTTTCCTTTAAGTAATTTGTTTAACTCCTTAAATTTATGGTTAGCTCATTAATTTTCATCTTTTAATCTGTTCTAATATAAGCATTAAAAATGGTTTTTTTTCCTTGAAATATAACTTTTGTTGCATTCTTAACTTTTGATATATAGTATTTTGATTATTTATTTAACGTGGTTTTTAAAACTGTTGTTATGATATTTTTTGGCCCATACATTATATCATATTTTCAAAAGTATTGGCCTTCTCTGGTGGCTCAGTAAAGAACCTGTCTTCAGTCGGGGGTCGGGGGTCGGGAAGATCTCCTGGAGAAGGGAATGGCTACCCACTCCAGTACTTTTTGTCTGGAGAATTTCATGGACCGAGGAGCCTGGCAGGCTACAGTCCATGGGGTTGCAAAGAGTTGGACACAACTGAACCCACTTTTCAAAAGTATGGCCCAAGTTCGTTTCTAACTTGATTGCCTCATGGTCAGACACGACTGAGCGACTGAACTGAACTGAACTGATGGTCAGAGAATGGGGTATCTGTAATGCTTATCCTTTTAAATTAGTTGAAACTTGCTTTATGGCCTAGTATATGGACAGACTTTGTAAACATTTTGAGTGTGCTTGAAGAGAATGTTCATTTTTGGTATTAATAACTGGGTATGGGACTTTTTATGTAGTTATTCAATCAAGATTGTAGATAGAATTTTTTAAGTCTGTGTCTTTGCTAATGTTTGTCTGTTTTGTCTATCAATATTTGAGAGAGACATGTTGAAATCTCCCACCAGCTGCTCTGCTGGCCGATGGAGGAGATGAGGCATGACTAATCTCGCTGTTTTTTGAGAAGTCCTGTCCTTGATATTAATGACCACTCTTGCTAAATAGCCTCTCCTGTTCATTGTACCTGTGGTTTCTGTGTTTAGAATTTTTTCCATCCCTGTGGTAGTTTGTTTTAGTAGTTTTTCTGCTGTGATTTTTTGCCAACATAAACTTTTTAATATTCAGAAATTCCTCAAAAATGTTTTATCTGTCGATTGTATCCTTACTTCTTTTATAGTTGTTTTTATAACATATATATGTTTTCTGCCATTTGAATGAAATTTGTGGAAGAAAAGAGAAAAACAAGTACTTTTGCTCAGTCTACCATCTTGACCTTTGTCAGATACATTTTTATCTTTTCTTCTTTTCTTCCTTTTCCTTTTTCTCCAAACATGTGTTTATAGGACAAAGACTTTTTCTAGACCTCTGTTTCCTCATCTATAAAGTGGGGATAATAGTAGTATTCATCTCAATGCCATTGCTGCTGCTGCTGCTGCTAAGTCACTTCAGTCGTGTCCGACTGTGCAACCCCATAGACGGCAGCCCACCAGGCTTCTCCATCCCTGGGATTCTCCAGGCAAGAACACTGGAGTGGGTTGCCATTTCCTTCTCCAAAAAAGTTGTACAGGGACCTACAATTCCCAGGAACATTAATAAGATAATGTCAATGTAAGTGCTTTGCAAACTGTAAAGATCTATACAAATAGGAATATGCTTTGCAAACTGTAAAGATCTATACAAATAGGAATATGACCTTTACACCTTTCAACTTTCCTTTTATATAGCTCATGTAAAGCAGCTCAGCTACATTAGAGAAAAGTGATTAATCATGGTTGGCATATCACGAGAGACCCAAACAAAATTTTAGTAGCTACTTTTTGAGAAAATAACTTGCCAAGAAACTGTTGGGTGCCTTAATAGAAAGTCACAAATTTTATAAATGGAAATATTTATTTAGTCTAGATGCTAATGCCATGGTGGTGTCTTATTCCCCTATTTTCTTGTACTGTATTGTTGGCATGCATACTCAAATTAGTTATTTCTCCTTTAAAAAAGAATTTTTAACTTATTTGCTGACTCAGCATATTACATAAATTTATTTACTTTAGCTTAGAAAATTAATTTGAACTGACAGAAAGAATGCTAAATTTTCAACCGAGGCATATTTAAAAGACAAAATGAGTAATTGATGTAAAAGACCAAGTGATTTGTATTAGAATGTACTGAAATCTGCCTATCTACACTTTTTTTCACATTCCTACATTGCACCAATGCAAAAATAAGCAATTCTCAATTAAATCCCACAGCTCTGTATTGAGTGCTATTTTGTGTATGAGGTTTGTGCTAAGTGTTCTGGGATTCCTTAGGAGATAAGAACCACCCCACCGCCTGTCCTCTAAAGGTGAACAAGTGGGTTAGTTAAGGGAAACATATAAAGTACTCTAATAAACATATCACACCCTATTGTGAGGATCAGGGACAGTCTTATGGAAAAAATAGTATTTGAGATGTGATTGAAGAATACTTAGGCATTTTATGGACAGATAGTGGAAGAAGCCATGCCAAGCCTCAGAAACAGTATTAATAAAAAAGGTATTAAATTGAAAACTATAAAGGCATATTTAGACAATGGCAAATAATTCTTTCTTTTTTTTTTTTTTTCTTGACCAGAACATTAAGTACATGCATGTAGTGGGAGATAATGCATGCAAGACAGTTTGGGGCATATTATACACAATACAATTCCAGCCTTAGAGAACGGATCGAAGCTTTGTTTGTGGTCAAATATTCCAATTTTTGTAAATGTTCCATGGAAGCTTGTAAAGATAAACTTTACATTTTTATTAAAAATATAAATGTATATGTGTGCATTCCTCCATGTAATAATTATATCATTCCTTTCTTCTGTGTGGCTATGTTCTTATATTTCTTAAGTTCTACTAGAGATAAGTGAAACTAAGTAATTTATTAAATATGTTCCAACTTTTAAATTCTCTGAATCTAGAGGTGACCAATAAACTGCAAGTGCACATTGGGAAGCCCTGAATAGTGTTCCTGTCTTTAGTAGAATGAAGAAGACCCATGGGCTTTGAGGCACACGAGCCTGAGCTTGAATCTCCAGTCCTGCACATTCTTAATTGGGCAGGGTCGGTGACTTCCCTAAACATCATTGCTCTCATCTTTAAAATGGGGAAAGACTTCCCTGGTAGTCTTGTGGTTAAAAGTCGACCTACCAGTACAGGGCACACAGGTTTGATCCCTGGTCTAGGAAGATTCGATACGCTGCAGGGCAACTAACCCCACACCACAGGGCAGCTAACCCACGTGCCACAACTACTGAGCTCTTGCACCTATTGCCTATGCTATGCAACAAGAGAAGCCACTGGAATGAGAATCCTGCACACTGCAACTAGAGAGTAGCCCCGGCTAGCTGCAAGTAAAGAAAGCCTGGGCACAGCAGTGAAGACCCAGTACAGCCGAAAATAAATGAATAAATAAATATTTTAAAAAAGAAAGTAAAAAGATAAGATGTAATATTTAAAAAAAATAAAATGGGGAGGGTCATGTCAACATCATAGAGTTTTAGTAAAGATGTTTAAATCTTAGTTGCAGCACGCAGGATCTTTCTTGCGTCCGGTGGGATCTTTCATTGTGTTGCATCAATTCTCTAGTTGTGCCAGGAGATCTCAGTAGTTGCAGCGCACAGGCCTAGTTGCTCCACGGCATGTGGGATCTTTGTTCACCAGGGATTGAACCCTCGTATTCTACTTCGAGAGGCAGATTCTTAACGACTGGGAAGTCCCTGGTGAAGATTAAGGAGGTAATTTCCATGAAGTGTGTGGTACCCAGTAGAGGCATGATGGATGACAGCTATACTGGTTGTAGAGTCTAATGGAAAAAGATTCTTCAGTAAAGCTTCAAGGAGATATTTATCAAATTAAAGCAGAATATAAAGTGAGAGGAAGAGGATATAGATTGGCAGGGAGCATCTAAGGGAACAAAAGAAAGAAGGTCCTAGAGAGGGGAGGTTTATGGTCACGATACCACAATGTGGCTCCAAGTTTCTCAACCAGATACTATGGAGGCAAAGGCCCTGAGTAGGGGAGAAAAGAGAAGAAAACATCCAGCATACTTTAAAATGGGAGGGTCAGAATGGTCCACTACAAGAGGAGAAAGAGCAAAACCAGGATTCTTAAAGCTAGAACAAGTCAACCACACCTTCCTCGTGGGTGAAGAAAGCGACTGGGAGGTCACTGTGGTTTTCCTGGCAAAAGGGTGAATAACAAACACGCTGTCTTCTCTAGAGCCAAGAAGTGGTGTTAAATACCAAATTCCAATCTCTTGAATCATTATTTGAGAAGGAACCTTAAGATAATCTAGTCTAACCCATTAATTTTGAAAAGGAGGAAAAAGAATCTTTTAAGAGGTTATGTGGCTTGCCCAAGACCACACAGTTGCTCAACCCAGAGCTGGAGGGCGAGTGGTCTAGAAGCAACAAAATCACCATGGGCCTAGTTGTAGCATTTGAAACCTTTGGGTGAGTAAAAGCTTAGGGGTAACTTCAAAGAGAGTGGTTGTGGCTTTAAATCTTTTTGGCAGCAGCAGTTAAGCCAGATGCATTAAATGTGTTCAATGCTATTTGTAAGAGACCTCAGCTGTATACAGTTTGTTCCCCAAGTATGCTGACCCACAGGACGGTTAGATTTGTGCAGCAGCCTTCTGAGTCTGTAGGAAGGTGGCCAGGAGGGAGGGAAAAGGTGGAACCTAGACTTCCACTGCACTCAGCAACACATTCTTTTTTCTTTTTTCCCCTTTGATACATTTTTTAATTTATTTATTTTTAATTGGAGGATAATTGCTTTACAGTATTGTATTGGTTTCTACCATACAGCAACATGAATCAGGCATACATATTCATATGTCCCCTCCCTCTTTGAACCTCCCTCCTACCTCCCACCCCATCCCAAACCTCACGGAACACTGAGTTGAGCTCCCTGTGTCTTACAGTGAATTTCCACTGGCTCTCTATTTTACATATAATAATGTGTAGGTTTCCATGCTCCTCTCTTAATTCATCCAACCCTCTCCTTCTCCCACTGCGTCCACAAGCCTGTTCTCTATGTCTGTATCTCCATTGCTGCCCTGAAGGTAGGTTCATCAGTACCATCTTTCTAGATTCCATGTATATGCATTAATATATGAAATTTGTTTTTCCTCTTTCTGACTTATTTCTTACTCATGTAATAGGATCTCAGTTCATCCACCTCTTAGAGTTGACTCAAATGCATTTCTTTTTATAGCTGAGCAATATTCCATTATATATATGTACCACAGCGTCTTTATCCATTCATCTGTCGATGGACATCTAGAGCAACACATTCTCTTTGGAAGGCCTGCTATGTGCCAGGCACTGTTCTAAGTGGTTGGCATACATCAGTGAGTCAACCAGATAAAGGTGCTGACCTCACATTCTAGTTTTCTTGCTCTGAAAAGCAGAGCCTGAATGTGGTGCCGTGTCTGTTTCATCACACCTTCCCCTCCCTGCCCCTTCCCAGTTTTACCACTTCTGTGACACCCTAGCACACCATCTCTGGCCTAGAGTGCCCTCTGCTTTGGCACATAACGTAGCATCAAGCCTTGTATCTGGTTTGATCCCCCATGAGCATCTGATTTTGAGGTGAGCCTGTAAGCACTGGAGACTGGGAAACCATCTCTACATCCTGCATCATCCTACAGTCCACAGCGCTGGATCTCAGTTGCATGCAGGTGGCATACTTTGATAGAGCCTTCATGTAAGACAGACTGAAGCAGAGTAGCTGTGTCATGACCCTTTGGAGATCAAAGGTCAGGAGAGTCTGGCTGGAGGACCCACTTAAAATGCTACTCCAGGAATCTTCCCTGTGAGCCTCAGGTAGTGAAGACCCACTTAGTGCCCTAGAGGCAGCTCCTTTGGAGCCATATCCTCTAAATGCTCTGGAAAACCCATTCAAAGGGAACTGAAATCCCAAACACCACTGAAAACATCTTAGAACTATGAGTAAGCACTACGGGATTGTCGGATGAAGGGGGCCCTCTAATCATGAAGCAGTTTGATGATAAACAGAATTCTGAGTCAAGACTTGAAGTCAGATATACACCATAATGGTTAAGCCAAATAACACTTACTCATTTTGGCTCTTATTCCTGAGAAGCAAAGCACACTGAAATAGAAAGACAATAAAAACTTTTTATAAAGGGCCACTTATTTTTATTGGGTTCAAATAACCTAATTCTAAGTACTTACATGGCCTCTGATTTCCATGTTTCATAGCATGTCTGTCAGTAACCTCAATAGAGATGGCTTTGTCTGGCCTCAAAGAAGGTTGTTATCCAGCCAGGGCTCTCTTCTTCCCAGTTGCTATTTCCATTTCCCATAAATGTATCCAACTGATGAGTAAAGTCCTAAGCCCATGTGGCGAATGGGTATCCCCAGCCCGGCCATGAGCCTCCGGGGCTGTAGTTTCACTTGCAAATCTAAGGCAGCCCTGACTTGTTAGTGAGGGGATGTTTCGGAAGTGATGGGAGAGATCTTATCACTCTAGTTTCTGCTCCAGGGGACTCTCTTACAAATTTAATTGCAAACAAACATTGAATTTGAAGGGGGAACAGCAGGCAGATGTTCCTGGGACGTGAATGAACCTCTGAGACCACAGGATATAAATTACAGGGCTACAGTAACAAGAGGAAAAACATCATTCTGGAATTTCTTGACAAGAGAAGAAAAGCAAAGGCGTCATTAAGGTTTAGATATTCTAAGCCAGCTTCCTAGGTGCTCGGGACACAAGTCTGACAGTGACAGATAGAAGTCACTCTTTCTGGCCACATAAAGGACTCAGTCCTCTGCTTTCCCAAGGGCACTAGAATGAAAGCAAAGCAAAGACCCAAAAAGGCTCCTCAAGCACATTTGGCCCAGTGCCCCTTGAATTTTAGTTATGGGAAATCTGAGGTCCAGGGAGAGGAATAAGTTGATAAGGTCACAGCTAGTACTTGAAGGAAAGTAAGGAGTAAGCCATTTCATTTGGTTTTGCTTTAGAAAAAAAAATTTTGTTGAAATTTAATAGTGGATTCAATTACCCTTCAGGCATGGTTATTCTGTAACAGTGCACAGTTTGAATATTGTGTATGTGTTCTCTTTATAAGAATTTAATCAAATAAAAATACATACTAGTTTTGGTGAAGCCATGGGTAAAAATACCCACTTTCTGAATCAAAATACCCACTTTGTGAGTGTTGAGAAGTTCATGGTCAGAAGTGTCCATGCATTTCTTTTATTCGGGGTCGGCTAATAGATCCCAACACCAATGTTGTGGGAGGATCTGTTTGTGCTCAGGTGCTCAGACCAGCATAAAGGGATTATTGCCCCATTTTTAGATGAACTAGACAGATAAGGGAGATACTGACTGAAACTTGTTAAAGGCTATAGGATTCCTCTCACTTCCTCAGCCACGATGGGTGATACCATCCCTCCCTGAGTTTCTCTAGTATAGACTCTCATCTCTCAGACCCTTTTGCCCCATAACCCCCCATCCCTTCCTACACTGTAACCAGATTTTGTGGGTTATAATTGACTCACTGTGCCTCTAGAGAGCCCTGTCATTTCTTCTCTTGTCTCTGATCTGTCCTCTTGGCTCTTATGAGCTTACCTGGTGGCTCAGATAGTGAAGAATCTGCTTGCAATGCAGGAGAATCAGGTTCGATCCCTCAGTCAGGAAGATCCCCTGGAGAAGGGAATGGCTACCCACTCCTGGAGAATCCCATGGACAGAGGAGCCTGGTGAGCTACAGTCCATGGGGTTGCAAAGAGTTGGACACGACCGAGAGACTAACACTTCCACTTTCTTTTTTCTTAGCTCTTGGGCCTCCCTTCCCCCCTCCCCATGCCATTCCCACTTCTTTGGTCATCACATGGACAGACAGGATGCAGACCCTGGCTCTTCTCTCTTCAGGGCCACCTCCTATCTTCTAAACCTGCAGACTTCTACAGAACAAACTAGGATACTCTGACCAACAGTTCACCCAAGAGCACTGTGACTTTCTTTCTCCCTAAAAAGTAAAGCTCATGGAGGTATGGCATATTTTATGTCAAGGAACCTTAGAACCAGAGGGGACCAATAGGTCAGCTTCCCAGGTGACTCAGCAGTAAAGAATCCACCTGCAATGCAGGAGACACAGATTTCACCCCTGGGTTGGGAGGATCCCCAGGAAAAGGAAATGGTTACCTGCTCCAGTATTCTTGCCTGGAGAATTCCATGAGGAGAAGAGCCTAGCAGGCCACAGTCCATGGGGTGGCAAAGAGTTGGACACGACTTAGTGACTAAATAACAACACAACCCTTGTTAGAGATTAGGCATCAGCATACCAGGTAAAATAACTGGCTTCACTGCACGGCACTTCATGCAGCAATGCTAAATGTTCATTCTGTCAAGGGGACCCTCCACCCAGAGCAGTGAGCAGGTTGCCAGTGACCATGTGAAACTGCCCTTGGCTGTGCTGGACATCCTTCTGAGAGGCAACATGTGACAATCATCATTGTGTTTGGTGCATTTCCCTAGATCTCAGAACATCGAGGTCTTGGTTTGGGTTCGCCCAGACACAGACGCTGAGCCAAAGATCCCAGTGTACGTGGTTCATTGTACAGGTGGCCACAGAATACCCCTGTAGTGGGAGGGGAAGGATGGTGTGGAGGAAAGCACTCAGTACATGTGTGTTGTCGAGTTGGTGACCATGTGCGCTCCTGGGGCTCCATCTGGATGGGGATCTCTGAGAGTCAGTGTAGCACCTACCTCAGAGTTATTCAGCAGAGGAGCAAGGAAGCTGGTGTATCTGCCCACCACCTCACAAGAGGAAGCTGCATCAGCTATCAGAAGGAGGAATGTCAGGACAGCTGATCTGTGTGTATGTTTGACTTACAAACACTGATTTTGATGACCCGTCATCCTTGCATCTCAGTCTTGGCAATTTGGAAGCTCAGAACCAATTTATAGACCACCCAAGATTCAGGAGCCTTTTCGTGGGACTTCCCAGTGGTCCAGTGGTTAAGAATCCACACTTGCACTACAGACGGTACAATTCAATCCGTGATCAGGGGACTAAGCTCCTATATATTGCCATATGGTGATGCAGGCAAAAGAGAAAAAAAAAAAGGACCCTTTTCTTAACATAGAAAATAGACAAATAAATGAAAGTTAAGTACTAGCAGAAGCACCCTCCAGACTTTAATAGCTGTGATCTTACCTCTTCTTTTTTTTTTTAGTCTAATATTTAAAACATTTCCTCCCATGCATTTTTTGGTGAATATTTTTTCTACTTGTCTGCATGATATACAGCAAATTTCCTTTAATGAGTACGTGTTATTCCTAATGGAGAGAAAATGGAAAGATATTTCCTCTCATAAGAATATTTTTAACCATTATATCCCCTTAAATATCTTGGTTTTCTAAAAATACATGTTTTGCTAAAAGCTTCCAATCAAAATGTGGCCTGCTGGTCAGATATCCAAGGTTTGGGTTGTTTTCCTTGCTGGTTAGAAGCCCTGAAGAAATGAAGATTCTGCTTTCTGATATTCATGGATTTGAGTCATAGGCCCATGCTAATCTTTCTTTGACATTTGGTTTCATGTTTCAAGGAAAATATTAAGCCAGGCATCACAGTTAAGAGAGATGTAGGGGAAGGAAGGAAGGAGAAGAGGGAGAGTGGGGACAGAGGAAGGAGGGTTACAAACCTAGATGCCACTCTTGTTTCTTTCTTTTGTTCAAGAGTCAAGAATGTGAATTGAGCATCTCTCAAAAGTTATTTATTTATAACTCTTTTCTCCTAAAAAGTGTTGAAAACCATCATGAAAATTTTAGTGAATATAACATACACTAAATTAAGGAAGGAAAATGAAGCAACGGGAAAACCTGGGATAGGAAAAATAAGACAGAGATAAGACTAGCATCTAAAATCCCTGCCATTAGATTCTGCTGAGTATGGGCCAGCTTTCCTCTGAGCTTCCCAACAGCCAAATCGAAATAGGAAACAATCAAATATGTGACTCATAGGTTGGTGGGCGGGGGTGGGGGGGGAGACTAATTCATTTATTAATAGGAGGGGAAACTGAACTAAGTATTTTGGAGAACATATAAAAGGAGATAAGAGACATTAGCCTTTGGATTCAAAGAGTCAGTGCCACTACTTATGAAGACAAGTAATAACACTAGCTCCCATCAGCTGAGCACTCTTTTGTCTGCACTGAGCCTTCCCTGCTGTGCGCGGGCTTTCTCTAGTTTCGTTACAAGGGGGCTGCTCTCTGGTTACAGTGCCCAGGCTTCTCATCGTGGTGGCTTCTCTTGTTGCCCAGCACAGGCTCTAGGGCACACCGGCCTCAGTAGTTGTGGTGCACGGGCCTAGTTGCCCCATAGCATGGGAAATCTTCCCAGAGCGGGGAAGGCGCTGTGTCCCTTGCGCTGGCAGGCAGAGTCTTATCCACTGAGTTACCAGAAGAGTCCTAAGCCCTTCTTATATGCCAAGCACAATCCCAGCCAATGTATCTGTGGCACAAGAATACCCTGCATCAGGTACAGCTACTTATATTTGTAAAAGTAGAGTTTATGGTTTACAAAAGGCTTTCCCATTTGTATTTACTCAGTTACTCAAAACAGCCCTGTGAGATGTTAGCCAGGAAGACATTGTTTTTCCATGAGGAAGGCAGGATGGTACAGCTAATAGTTGGTGGGCCTAGAATACAGATCCAGATTTCTCTGACAGACTGTTTCCACTACGTTGTGATCTAGAGGGCAGAACTCTGACGATGGAAATAGGATATTTGGCTCCAGGATCTTAAGCAGAGTTGGTGCAAAGTGTCTCCTCCCAGGGCCTCCATGAAAGGGTTGCTGGGTGTTGGAAAAGTCCCTTTTCTTCTGGGAGCTGCGGTGTCTTCAACTGGAAAATTAGAAGGTTGACGACTGTCCTGGCAGATTCATTCCAACTGCCACAGCCTGTTCATCTCTAGGCTTCTGTGGCTCCAGGCGGTTTCCCAGACTACACTCCAGGGTGTTCCTAGTCATTTTCGCGTTAGCAGTTGCTCTGTGGTACAGCTCGGCTGCGCCTCTCTGAGCCATTTAACCTTCGCCATTGTCCCAGCCTGCTAAGGGGCGGGACTGGGCTTGCAGGCTGCATGCTAAAGGCTGAGAGAAGCCAGAACTCCCTTTAAGTCTGAGGTGTCCCACGGGGTGTTTCCACAGCATCACCAAGACAGGCTTTGTTGTTGCTGACTGATACTTCATCTTCCATGCATCTTCTGGGAAGATCTAAGGTGGAAAGTGCCTGAAGTTGAAACCCAGACCTGGTGAAGAACTCACTTTTTCCCCCCTTTCATTTTTAAGCCTCTTCTGAGCCCAGAGATCCCATGTACATGTCTTTGATTCTTACAAGTTAGCTATGTCTCCATGGAGGGCCTCCCTGGGAGGGTAGGATGTTGTGTGTTAGTTTCCTGCGCCCACATAAATAAACCCTGTCCTAAGCTGTAGGCTCCAGGTTTGTTTCTGGCATCCCTTTGCCTCAGAGTCTCTGTATTGAATAAAAAAGAAATGTTTAGCAAATCCCAAGAAATTCCTTGTTTAATGGAAAAAAGAGATCCCTGAGTTTATATTTCAAAATGTGATTTCCATGTTCCCACTGCATTAAGGCAAGTTCCCCTTACCAAATCCCCAGATGTCTGGTATGCTTTTCTAAAAATGCCTGTACTTAGCATCTAGAATTCATTTTGGGCACCTGTCGTAGACAGGATTCTCCTCTGAGCCCTGTAGAAGATAGAGTCCCCGAGGGTGACTCAAAGCCCACCCTATAATTTAGTTATAGAGGTTATGTTAGAATCCACAGGACATGTCAGCTCTAGCCTGCAGGCCTACTTTCTCCCCTACATGTTGATTTTTTTTAAAATTTTTTTAATTAATTAATTTATTTGTTTTGGTCCATTCTGAGCATTTGTTGTTGTGCCAGGCTTTCTCTAGTTGCAGCAGGTAGGAGTTACTCTCTAGTTGCAATGCATGGGCTTCCCATTGCGGTGGCTTCTCTTGTTGCGGAGCACAGGCTCTAGAGCGTGAGGACTCAGTAGCTGCAGCTCACAGGCTCCATAGTGCAGGCTGACTAGTTGTGGCATAGGCTTAGTTGTTCTGTAGCACATGGGATCTTCCTGGACCAGAGATGGAACCCATGTCTCCTGCATTGGCAGCAGATTCTTTACCACTGCGCCACCAAGGAAGTCCTACATGTTGACCTCTTATACCGTGCAATATACAGCACCTTGGTGTGGCCCTCTCTCTTCCTTCCAGACGATGAGCAGGTCAGCTCTGGAGTTGGCCACAGACAGCTCATCTCATTTGCTAACCTGCCATTAGCAACTGCCTTGGAAATATTTCTATACGTTGTATTTTCTTCTTTCAGCCTCTTTGAAGAGTGGGGTTTTTTTTTTCATTTGCTTCTTATTTCTGCCAACCCTGAACTGCCCCCTTCCTAAAATGCTTGCCCCTTTTCCTAAAAGTAATTTTTATATATTGTTGAAAGAGAAAGAAAGAGACAGTGTGCAGAGAGAAATTTAGAAAAACATAGTAAAGAAATAAAGTCCCACCACAGCAAATTTACTGCTGTTAATATTTTGGACTTACGAAAATATGTTTGCCTGTGGTTATTTATCCTCAACCCTTGCCAAATTATGTGAATTTCACGTTGGAGGATAACAATGCAAAAAGACAAAAACACAAAAAAATGAGGGTAATAACTATATTATATAGTGAGCAGTTTTTGTCTATCATTAAATCGTCTTCAAAACCTTGTTTGTTAATAGCTGCACAATATTCAGCTGTGTGGATGAGGCTGCCATTTTAACCATTTCCTTTGTGCTGGGCTTGCAGGAGGTTTCCACCTTTTTATTTCCAGCCCACCTTGAAGGTGGTAATTGTAGCTTGGTAGCCACTTCCAGAGCCTATAGCTCTTGTCTGACCCTGGGCTAGGTCTAGAGATAAAGTAGGAAAAGCACCGGCTTGCCCCCAGGGAGAGGCGTAGCGAGCTCTGGTGCTGGGCTATGTATGTGATACTCAGGCTGTGTATCATGTCTGCTACGGTGAAATCTCATGTCAGGGGCCCTCCTCTTGCAGCACAGCAGAGTCTGAAGGGGCTTACTGAGTCATCTAATGCGACAGTGCTCACTGTAATCTTGGAATTGTATATATATATATACACACCCACATAGGTCATTCTTTTCTAAGTCTGAAAAGTGGTTTTAGGGGTGGGAATGGGGAGAAAGCTCCCTAAGAGAAGATGAGTCTGAGCTACTTCTTGAAGGACAAAGTGACAAAGAGGAAGCAGGAAAGATTGGCAGAGGGGGGAGGGAGAGGTCATTCCAGGAAAAGCAAGAAAAATGCCCAGAAAGGGAGCTGGACGGGGTTGGGTATGTGCCAGGACTTTGTTCCAACCTAAGTTTAGGATGCCCGTGTGAGCATGACAGGTGCTGCCCCTGGAGAGTCTGCAGGGGACAGTGCTGAGACGCCTCTGATGCCTCACCAGGGGCGCATTTCAGCCACAGTCTTAAATGAACCACTAAGGGTTACAGATAGAGTTCTGAGCTCAGCGGATATGCAGGATGTCTTGGAAAGTCACCGCAGCATCTGTATGGGCGGGGGGGGGGGGGGGGGGGGGGGGCGGGCAGGAGATGTGGGGGTTTCTGGGGAGAGGCAATGAGTGAGGACTCTGAGCCTCTGGGGCACAGGAATTGTGATTTTCTTTACTTGCTGCCTGGCACATGATAAGTGCTCAATATTTGCTACATCTGAAAGAGATTGTTACAGATTCCAGGAGGAATGCTGAAGGTGGTGGCCATGAGAAGAGTAGGGTGGGGTCCCATTGGGAAGACATTTAGAAAGGAGCATGGGTGAGATTTACTGACTTTGAAGCCAAGGACCCCAACAGACCTTATTTTTCATCCCTGAACAAAAACTAGAATGTGGCTTTTGTAAAGGTATTTGACTTCAGGAACCCATAGGCCAATGGAATGTTTCTAGAGCTTTTGAAACCCTAATCTCTGCTTTGTGAATTACATAGTTTGGTTCTATTCAATGGGTCCCTTTTTCCCCTGAAACGCCACCTGTGAAATAAGTTCAACGCCATACTGTCTTAATGTAAAAATATTTCCTCAAATCCACTGTATAAATTAATTACTCTTCAGGGAATAGGATAATCGAATTTCCCTTATACAATGTATTCCATTCACAGGTTCTACCTTGCTGTTGGAGTAGGTTATGAATCAACCGTTTCTGAAGGATTATGAGCTATAATAAATGTCAATATGGGCTCTGATTGATTTCCTGCAGCCTCACCAGTTGTGATTTCACTTGGTAATTTAATACTAATTGTGTTGCTTTGATTACCTTTGATTTTCATCATATTTCCAGCACCTTACTGGAGTACCTGGAATAAGCAAGGTGCCCAGTAAATGCCTTTTGAGTGAAGGTGGACTTTGAATCCTCTAAAAATTTTTGAGAAGTTAGAGGGGACTCTTGCAGTTCAGGTGGGCATTCACTTAAGAAGTGAAACCAGAATTTGGTCTTTGAAGCAGTGACATAGACTTGATCCCAGCACTTTGTTGGAGACGCTCAGTGAATATTAGCTCCCTGATCAACCCTGTCTGTGAAACAATGTCTGATGCTGACCCACAGCCCTCGGTTCAAGACTGTGCCTTAAGCAATAGTGCAACCTTTTCTGTGTGCATTCAGCTTTTACTGAGCCCCTACTGTGTGTCAACACAATAGCAGACATTCATGGCACTCCTTGCATTCTAAAGAGCTTTCTTATTTTGAACCTTTTGACCACCTTGGTGGATATTATCATTCCCTTTTGAAGATGAGCAAAATGAGATTTGGAAACACTTAAGTTTCTCATCCAAGGTGGTGAAATCAAAGGGAAGACTGACTGTCTCGGCTCCATCTTCATGGTACCAGAAGCTGGTTTCTGGATCTCCTTTTACCAGCTGTGTAAGCAGCGGGGACTATGAAGTAGGGGGTCAGGATGTCAGAGGGTTTGGGTCCCTGACTCCTTGCCTTTCTGCTTTGTGACCCTGAGCAGCTCCTTCTTCTCTCTGGCCTCAGTTTGTAGTGCCCAGGTGAGAGGTGATAAACCGAGGGGCACCAGAACAGATGGAGAGGAGCAGCTGGACACAAGAATGTTAAGGAGAAAATCACCTGGACATGATGATTGATACCAACTAAGGCAGGAAAGAGTGGCTTAAAATAACAGCCATTTATTATTGTTCCTGAGTCTGCAAGTCAGCTGGGGTGGGTCTGCCAATCTGGGTCATGCATGGCTGACCTTGGCTGGGCTGCATCTGTGGTCGGCCAGAAGCTGGCTAACCTGAGAGAACCTCGCACACATGTCTGGCAGTTGCCTGGCTAGCCACCGGGGTGACAAGGCTGAATAGAGCGCACATCTCTCATGCTCTTCCAGGCTAGCCCAGGCTTGTTCATGTGTCAGTGTTGGAATTCCAAGACCACGAGCAGAAACATGCAAGATCTCCAAGGGGTAAAGAAATAGACTCCATCTCTTCATGGGGAGGAGCTGCACAGTCAGTTTGTCAGGGGCTTGGATACAGAGAGACATGAGCAAGTGCAGCCATAGTGATCTCCTAAAGCTGATAGAATCAATTCGTTTCCCTGGAGACCCCAGAATAGCTTCAGACTAAGCCAGAAGCTGCAGAGCTGAACCACAGCATGATAGCCCCCAGTAGAATTACCTGTACAAATGGGGCTTTAGCGATTCATCTGCCTGTACGATAGGAAAGTTCCAGGAAAGCAGACTATTCAGTCTGTTGTTGAAGACTTCTTGCCATTCAGTACGTGATGGGGAGATTTGTGTCTTGTCTCCATACTAGACACACCTGGGCTTCTCTAGAGCTGGTTATAATCTTAGAAATTTGTGACTCGTGAAGTGAATGAATTTCTCTCTCCAGCCATCTACCAGAAAGCTTGGAGCTGAATAGTAACCCACTGCTAACAAAGAGTCAGACACAACTTTGCAACTGAACAACAGCTAACAATCATAGAGATCTGGTGACATACATTTTGGTGCTGATTTCACTTTCAGCTCCATTATGTTGTTCCTTTTAACAGGTTTCCTCCCTACTCACTTTAAATCTTGTTTTGTTTGACTGCACTGTATATTTTTGTAAGTGGTAAGTTTTAAATAAAATGGATGAAAAATAAAATGACTGAATGAATAAGCAAACAGAATGCCTTCATATACCCAAAAATGTATTGAAAATCAGGGTGGTTTTTTTTTTTTTTTTTTTTATTGTTCATTTCTTTTTTTACTTTTTATGTATTTATTTTTGGCTGCACTGGGTCTTCATTGCTGTACCCGAGCTTTCTCTAGTTGCGGTAAGCAGGGAGCTACTCTTTGTTGTGGCGAGGGAGCTTCTCTTTGCAGTGGCTTCTCTTGTGGAGCATTCATGGGCTTCGGTAGGTGCAGCTCTCAGGCTCCGGAGTGCAGGCTCAGTGGTTTTGACTTTCAGGCTCTAGAGCACTCAGGCTTCAGGAGTTGTGGCCCACGGGCTTAGTTGCCCTGAGGCATGTGGAATCTTCCTGGACCAGGGATCAAGCCCATGTCCCCTGCTTTGGCAGTCAAGTTCTTAACCCCTGGACCACCATGAAAGTCCTTTTTGTTTACTTTTTAATCAATTTTTTTTTTTTTTTTTAAGTCCTACTTTGAGGTCTGTAAATTCATACCTGAAAACTACATTTGTAGCAAGATTTTATTTTGGAAAGACTGCAGTTACCCTTCTCACCACTAGGTGACACTCGGTCATTATCCTCTCTAAGGTGAATCTAGCTGTATAGACTCTGCGGCAAGGACTGTGGTATATTTATGAATGGCCCCTCTAACGCATAAAACCTATGTTTTATATAGGGTTGGGTGTATAAATATTTGGCAGTGGAATGGAAAAGGTTGAGGACATGGTATCTTGTATGTGGGTTAGCCCCTGCCTGCAAGAAGCTTACAATCTAGGCCAGAGGTTTTCCTAACCCCCTAAATGCAGTCTTCAGTGGCCCTGAGCAAAATGTGAATGAAAACTATGGTAGAGAACCTTACATGAAGCTAAATATATTCATTTTTTAAAGTTCTCTTTTCCTCTGAGATTATGTTTTTCTACTTTTTTGGTGTTAAAATTTCTTTTGCGAGATGATTTTAGTAGTAAGAATAAGATGGTAGACACTTTTTATTTTTTTGGTAAAAAAATGTCTCAATGAAAAGTGAACAAATCCATAGAGCCTTCAAAGCTCTTTTGGGGAATTTAAAATTTTTTGGCCTACAAAATCCAAAATATTGAAAAATCTACAATTTTGTAAGAGGAAACCAATATAGTAACATTTAGTATAATCCTTCCCAACATTTACATATAGCAGCCCCTTCACAGAAAATATGATCTCATATTACATACAGCCCAGCCCCTATTATAAACCATGGTTTTTTTTTAAGTGTAATATTTAGGAAAATAATGATTATTCTCCTTCCTCCCCTCTCGTTGGGAATTCTGAGTCTACCCTTTGAGCATATTAGAATACTTAGACCTCAACAATTACTTGCCATTGCCATGTTCTTAGCTTTTATAGAGACTAAAAGATTATCTGTTTTCTGCCTTTGTTTTTATTTTAAAGCTGTTATTAAGGACTCTTCTGTTATATTACACAGTAGACCTTAAAGTTCCACGTGAGGAAGTTTTAGGAACCTTTCTAAATGTCCTGTGGATCCATCTTATCTTCTCCTTTCAGGGAACAAGACAGCATGTTATCTTTTTGCCTTCACTGAGGGTGGCCTCTTCTCATGTTTTATACTCAACCAAAACAACTTTAACCTTAAGAGTTCCTATTTCCTGGATTCTTCTATTTTTATCAACCTCATAATGTCTTTATTATAAGCTCTCCAAAGTCTATGTTGGAGTGATGTACAAATACTTCCAAAATAGAAGTAGATTTCTTTATATGTATGTTTTGGAAAGCACTGAATTATTCAATATGAATTACAAATGCCTCCAGAGTATGTTCCAGGACTGTCCTAACAAAAAAAGCTTTAGTATTCTCTTATTTGAAATCATTTCACATATTTAAACCTTCTTTCCTGGACTAGTAATCCCTATTGTGGGAAGAAACTTTGTTTTGAATCCCTCATAGTTTCTAGAACAATGCCAGGACCCAAGAAATGCTCAGTGAATACTTTCTGATTGACTCATCCACTGATCCGTGTGTTCTGAGAGAATTAGAAAAACTTTGCTATATGGGATGCAAGAAAATGGACAGAAGGCCTAACACTCACCTCCCTGATCCTTGACTTCTCCAGTGTTAAACATGATGGCTAAGGTCTCTTAACATTCTGGGACTTTGCAGCTGTTAAGCAGAAGGGCAGGAGACCATGGAAGGTGATGAGTGAACGTTTTCAGATTCATGGAGGCAGAAATAAATGTGGTATTGTGGAGAAGCTTTCAAGATGGAGAAACGGTTTTTAAACTGTACAGTGTGGTGAAATGATGCTTCTTTGGTTACAACCATTTGGCTTTACTACTGCTTTAACTCTGTGCCCTTGCTTTAGCTCTAAGGGGACTGTGCTGGTATTCCTGAAAACTGGTTTGGACTGGTGCTCCTCCTGAGAGGCAGGGTGGCCTCCAAGTGGTCATCTGGACAGTGGTGCACATCACACCAATATCTGGGGGGACATGTTCCTTTCCAATGCCTCGTGGTTTGCTGGTTGTAGCAGGGACGCTGTTTTGTTATGATGGCGACTTGTTGGATGAGTGTGGTGTCATCTGCACTGTGTTCATTGATTCTTCTTGACTTCACTATTTTTTTTTAATTAAAGATTGCGTTATTTAAACTTTCAGTATCATACACGTGTGTGTGTGTGTGTGTGTGTTTTAGTATAAAGTATACGGGGGTGTCATAGCCTAAGGAGAACAGGCAACAGCTATTAAATAGACTAAATAATAAAGAGAAAACATTTGGTTGGTTGATATCCCCATATTCATGTTATCTAGTAAAGTAGCTACATGATATTGGGTGTTGTCTGTATGTACATTGATTAAATTGGGGGCTCTGGATTGCGCTGACTCTTTTCTTATGAAATTAGTGGTACTTGTGTTGTCAGTTTAAGATAATTTGCCTTTATGAATGTGGATAAACTGAATTTTGGTAAGGAGATACTATGTTGTATTCACCTTTAGATCTCGTTCTTTCTGTCCAATGCCTGTTATTGTTAAGTTGCCAGACGCTGGCTGGGATTTCAGAGAGTACTACCGAGGGCTGGCATGTCTTTCTGGAGTATTACCTAGGGCTGGCATGTCCTTCTGGAGAGGGGCCCATGCCTGTTCTCATGTTGATCTGCCTATTGCAAATCTAAGGAGTTTCTGATGAGGAAAGGAATTAGAACTACCTCTGGGTAAGCAAGTCCTCACAAGAAGGAAAGCACACATGTGAAAAGTAATAATAATTCAACTATCAGACTTGACATGGCTCAGAAGGTTTGCTATTTTATGAAGGTTGTTTCACTTAGAGAAAGATTGCTGCTGCTATGCCCTTGAAAGATGATTCCAATCTATCCTGTAGTAACTGGTTGATACCTCTCAAATTAGTTCCTTTATCTCTCCCTGCCTTCAACCTTGGTTTTTATTATCCTTCCATAGCATTTAAAGGGTCTGAGCCACCATAATTTGGAAGGTAAAACACTAGCAACAAGAGACACCAATATGCACAGAGAGATGGAAAACCTAGCTATTAGTAATAACTAAACCTGCCCAGTTTCATGTGTAATTAGTTTTCTATTGCTTTGTAGAAAAATACCACAAACTTCAGTGGCTTAAAACAATACAGTTGTATTACTTCATAGTTTCTATATTATGTACAGGATACACATATTAATTAATACATATATTTATTAATTATATCATCGTTTCTGTAGGTCGGAAATCTGGGCACAGCGTGACTAGATTTTCTGCTTAGGGTCTCACTGGGCTGAGATCAAGGTGTCCCCATGGCTTCCATGCTCACCCGGATGGAGTCTTCCAAGCTCCCTGCTTATAGATAATTCATTTCTGAGGTCCCTGTTTCCTTTGTTGTAGCTCTGGGCAGCTGCCCATTTTTTCCTTGCCACGTGAACTATCTTCAAGCCAGAAAAAAAGATGACAAATCCTTGTGTTTCAAATCTGTAACCAACCAAAGAAGACTTTGCAAGTTTAAAAGTTCGTGTGATTAAGTCAGGCCACCCAGATAACCTCCCTGTCTTAAGGTCAACTGTGCCGTTTAACATAACCTGATCACAGGCACAAAGCCATCGCCTTGGCAGTCTTGGAGCGCATCCAGGGCTTGGGGCTCATCTTAGAATTCTGCCCGCCCTTGATGGAAGCTGCTTATCAGGACCAGCAGGCATCACGCCTGCCATGGAAGATATGAAATGCATGTAAGTCCTTCTCTGTCTCTTCACAGTTTGCAAAGCTCTTCCACAGATGTGATCTTATCGCCTCTTAAAAAAAAAGAAAAGAAAAAGCTGTACCAACTTTTCATTTTATATGTGAGGAAATTGGAGCCCAAGGAGATTATTAACCCAAGGTAACAAACCCAGCAATTTGGAGCTGGGACTTTTGACTCACAGATGAGATACTCTGCTCTAAGACAGCATATTTCTGCCCTCAAGAACCTTGTCATTTGGAAGACAATGGGAGATAGCAAAAGCAGTTGCAGATTAAAGAATAAATATATCCTAGTGGTATTTTTAAGTGCAGCTTAAGTTCAAGGGCAGTGTGAGGCTGGGGTACCTTTGAATACTTGATGGGGAAGTGGGGGTCCCCGGGTGGCGCTAGTGGTAAAGAACCCACTTGCCAATGCAGGAGACGTAAGAGACAAGGGTTAGATCCCTGGGTCATGAAGACCCTCCGGAGGAGGAAATGGCAACCCACTCCAGTATTCTTGTCTGGAGAATCCTGGCAGGCTCTCGTCCATAGGGTCGCAAAGAGTCGGACACGACTGAAGTGACTTAGCACGCACACGTGCAGAGGGCAGGAGAAGGGGGCACGCAGGGGTACTGTCTCTGTAAAGGCAGGAACTCGCAGTGTGTGTTTGGGGGAAGGGGAGAAACCTGTCAAAAGGTTAATGACCTGTCAGAGACCCAGGGATAGGTCGTTAGACATTAAGGAATTGTTATGTTTGTTTAGCTGGAGAATGATTTAAAACAGCAGTGTTTTAATGGGGAGTTAAAGGTTCACGTAGCCTTCCATCCATTCAGCAATTCCACACCTACGTATATAGCCTAGGCCCATACATGGATCGTGAAATCAATTTGGGGGGCTTTGAACAGCATTTAAAATATAGAATAGGATGGAATGGAATGTATTAAAGGACAGAGGATGCAATAAGGGTAATAAGTTTGGTTTCTTGAGGCAGTTCCACCCCATGTGTGTACTTAGACCTGTTTTGTGTTTTGTATAATATACTGTGATATAAAATATATTTTTACTGTGAGTTGCAGTCAAAAAAGTTCAAAAAAGACTGGCCAGAAAAACCCTGGCATCTGTGTACTCTTGCAGATGTGTCCATAAGTACAGTAATGTTGGTAACAGCACTGTCCATAATCATCAATTATTGAAAACTCCCTTAATATCCATCCGCAGGAGAAGAGAAATGAGTTGCTGGTTATGCATGTAGTGAAGTACAGAGTAACACTTAAACTAGAGACTCATGTATCATCCTAGATGAAAAACCTCAAAAATGAAAGATGAAACATGGTCTCTGAATTATAAACGTGTTATATATCATCATATAAAACTTTAACCTACCAAACAATGAAATACTCTATTTATGGGTCTCCAGACATTAGTCATCTATGGGGTCACACAGAGTCAGACACGACTGAAGCGACTTAGCAGCAGCAGTAGCAGCAGCTTTAAGGCAATGAACTTGGACTAGGATGATGACAAGAATAGGCCATCCTCATAGAGTAGTATGTGTGATAGCAAGTGGTAATAATAGCCTGTATTTTGGATGGGCCTTCCAAAAGAACAAAACACTTTTATAGACATCTTCTTAGGTTATGGTAACCAGATGAGCAGTTGTTTATTATGACCAACCTCAGAAATTTGAAATTTAGAGAAACTGAATGACTTGGCTGAGACAAGATAGTAAGGTATAGGGAAGTGGGGGATTGAATCTGGTCTGCTCGTGTTTTTTCCATCTTTCAAGACTGGCATGTGGGGCCCAGCTTTGACCAAAGTCCACGTGCTGCTCTTTAAACCTCTGGTTTTCATTTCTCTGTGTCACAAACATATGGGCACGTGATATGAAGACTGTGATTATGGAGACGTCTCCGGCTCTCAAGAAGCGGGCACGCTGCTGTAACTCACTCCCATCTTCAAGGTGCTGGAGCAGGTCTCACCTGCACGTCCCCGTTGGTCATGGGTCATGTTCCAAGTGTCAAATGACACTGAAAGGGGGACTTCAAGGGCGAACACCTGGTAGACTCCTGCTGGCTGAGCTTCAGGGGAGGTCAGAGGGCAACTGGCGAGGGAATGAGGCCTGGTGCAACCTTCTGCAGGAATGTTTACAGCCAGCCTCTGTGCAGCTAGAGATGCTTAGACTGGAGCCAGATGTTCTCTTTAGCAAAAAAAAAAAAAGCAACAAACCCAGACATCTTCTACAGACTGGGAATGAACAAACAAAACCATGGGTGTATAACAAGTAACTGGATGCAACAAGTAACTGAATGCTGTTGTTCAGAAGTGGTTTCACTCTGTAAACAACAGAAGAAAAGAAAAAAAGAAATATTTTTGGATCTAAAATGTGATAGACTCTGTATTAGGTTTTTTTTTAATTTTTTTGTTTACTTTTATAATGGGAGTATAATTGCTTTACAATGATGTGGTAGTTTCTGCTGTACAAGGTGAATCAGCTCTGTGCATGCGTAAATCACCTCTGTGTTGAGCCTGCCTCCTAACACCTGCCATCCCACCCCTCTAGGTGATCTCAGAGCACTGAGCTGACCTCCCTGTGCATTATAGCAGCTTCCAAGTACCTATCTATTTTACTCATGGCAGTATATATATGTCGATGCTACTCTCTCGATTCGGCCCACCCTCTCCTTCCCCTCAGGTTTTGGTGAGTGTTATCTCATGTAATTTTCCCAACAACCCTCTGAGGCAGATGTTGTTGTTGTTCAGTCATGTCTGACTCTTTGTGACCCCATGGACTGCAGCAGGCCAGGCTTTCCTGTCCTTCACCATCTCCCAAAGCTTGCTCAAACTCATGTCCATCGAGTCAGTGAGGCCATCCAATCATCTCATTCTGTCATCCTCTTCTCCTCCTGCCTTCAATCTTTCCCAGCATCAGGGTCTTGTCCAGTGAGTCAGCTCTTTGTATCAGGTGGCCAAAGTATTGGACTTTCAGCTTCAGCATCAGTCCTTCCAATGAATATTCAGGACTGATTTCCTCTAGGATTAACTGGTTTGATCTCCTCGAAGTCCAAGGGACTCTCAAGAGCCTTCTCCAACACCACAGCTCAGAAGCATCAATTTTTTGGCACTCAGCCTTCTTTATGGTCCAACACTCACATCCATACAAGACTGCTGGAAAAACCATAGCTTTGACTGGACAGACCTGTGTTGGCAAAGTGATGTCTCTGCTTTTTAATATGTTGCCTAGGTTTATCATAGCTTTTCTTCCAAGGAGCGAGAGTCTTTTAATTTCATGGCTGCAGTCACCATCTGCAGTGGTTTTGGAGCCCAAGAAAATAAAATCTGTCACTGTTTCCATTGTTTCCCCATCTATTTGCCATGAAGTGATGGGACTGGATGCCATAATCTTAGTTTTTTGAATGTTGAGTTTTAAATCAACTTTTTCATTCTCCTCTTTCACCTTCATCAACAGGCTCTTTAGTTCCTCTTCACTTTCTGCCATAAGGGTGGTGTCATCTGCATATCTGAGGTTATTGATATTTCTCCCAGCAATCTTGATTCCAGCTTATGCTTCATCCAGCCCAGGATTCTGCATGATGTACTCAGCATATAAGTTAAATGAGCAGGGTAACAATATACAGCCTTGACATACTCCTTTCCCAATTTGGAATCAGTCTGTTGTTCCATGTCCAGTTCTAACTGTTGCTTCTTGACTTGCATACAGGCTTCACAGGAGGCAGGTAAGGTGGTCTGGTGTTCCCAGCTCTTTAAGAATTTTCCAGTTTGTTGTGATCCGCACAGTCAAAGGCTTTAGCATAGTCAGTGAAGCAGATGTTTTTCTGGAACTCTCTTGCTTTTTCTATGATCCAACGCATGTTGGCAATTTGATCTCTGGTTCCTCTGCCTTTTCTAAATGCAGCTTGAACATCTGAAAGTTCTCAATTCACGTACTATTGAAGCTTAGCTTGGAAAATTTTGAGTGTTACTTTGCTATCATGTAAAATGAGTGCAGTTGTGCATAGTTTGAACATTCTTTGGCATTGCCTTTCTTTGGGGTTGGAATGACAACTGACCTTTTCCAGTCCTGTGGCCACTGCTGAGTTTTCCAAATTTGCTGGCATATTGAGTGCAGCACTTTAACAGTGTCATCTTTTAGGATTTGAGGCAGATATTCAGTTCAGTTCAGTTTCTCAGTCGTGTCCGACTCTTTGCGACCCCATGAATCACAGCACACCAGGGAGAGATGTGTCACAGAACATGGGAGATGTGTGTTCAATCCCTGGGTTGGGAAGATACCCTGGAAAAGGAAATGGCAACCCATTTCCTGTCCATCACAAACTCCTGGAGTTTACTCAAACTCATGCATATCGAGTCGGTGATGCCATCCAGCCATCTCATCCTCTGTCGTCCCCTTCTCCTCCTGCCCCCAGTCCCTCCCAGCATCAAGGTCTTTTCCAATGAGTCAACTCTTCGCATGAGGTGGCCAAAGTATTGGAGTTTCAGCTTTAGCATCAGTCCTTCCAATGAACACCCAGGACTTATCTCCTTCAGGATGGACTGGTTGGATCTCCTTGCAGATGTTACTATCCTTCAATTTAAAGACCAGGAAGCGAGAGTTAATACATGAGCTCATCTGCCCAGGGTCACTGATCAAGCCAAGATTTGAACTTGGATTTTGCCCCATAGCTCATCGTGATTCCTCTATACAATGCAACAATAAAACCGAGAGAGAGAACACTTGTGTCTAAGCTATCATGTGGTAACCATGGAAAGAAGTAAATTCTGGGGGGGTCTGGAATACTGGAAGGGAAAATATGGACTTTTGGGCTGGGAAACCATTCTGGTTTCTTGAGCAGACCATAGTCTAGGTGAATGCTGTGTTCTGGCATGTTCCACCAGGCAGTGAAGTGCTTGATGAGCTGGGGTAGAGGCAGCAGGGGCAGAGAAAGGAGATGGGGAGGAGCTGCTGGCAGCTCCCAGTTCCCCACCCCCACTGCCAGCCCTACGAAATAGTCACAGGGCCCCAGCTGCCCCAGGAGCTGAGCAGACTCCTCCCTCTAGAGGTGCAAGGAGAAGCTGTTCGTCTGGCATCACAAGTCAGAATGCAGAACACAGTTTGCCACAGAAACCATGCCCTTCTTAGTGTTGGATTTTGGCCTGCAGAACCGTGACAGAATCCACTGTGGACCAGATGGGCTTTTTACGGGCAGGTCTGGAAGCCCGTGCATGCTTAGTTGCTCAGTCGAGTCTGACTCTTGTGACCCCATGGACTGCAGTCCTCCAGGCTCCTCTGTCCATGGGACTTCCCAGGCAAGAATACTGGAGTGGGTTGCCATTTCCTTTTCCAGGGTATCTTCCCAACCCAGGGATTGAACACACATCTCCCATGTCTCCTGCATTGGCAGACGGGTTCTTTACCACCAGCACCACCTAGGAAGCCCCTGGGAGCCCAATCACCATGAATAACATAGTGGGTTGGCCAAAAAGTTCATCCTGGCTTTTCTGTAACATCTTATGGAGAAACCCAAACGAACTTTTTGGCCAACCCAATGCATTCTTTGGGAAGAGGTGTTTATAGTTCCACTTTCAGTAGGTTTTTTGGGATATAGTCTGCCTTAAGCCAAGGACGGCCTACCTTGGAGGAATGCTGAGATTTGAGGTGTTCAGCATCTGGGTTACAGTGCTGGTTGAGGGAGGCGACGGGGCATGACATTCACTGGCCAGGTACACTGGGACTGTGGTGGGGTCTCTGTGTGCCCTCACATCTAGTTCCAGCTCTAGTTCTGGGAGGTCGGTAGGGGCATTTCTGTGCAGGGGATTGGACTCTGACAGAGGTTAATTAGCTTTTCCAAGGGTAGACAGCTAGGGAGAATTGAGGTCTGTAGTTCAAGTTCTTTCCAGATAGAGATCAAATCTTTTGATTGGAGATTCTCTTCCTGCCCCACCCTTGACCCTTACCATCATTGTGATGAAAATAACCCATAAGGAAGCCTCATGGGGGGACCTTTTGAAAGCATAACCAGTCGCCAGAGACTGTGTGACATTGGTGGGGTGGTAACACCCCTCGTAGCCACTCCTGCCCTTTCCCCCACACAAGGATGGTAGGTACTGTTATACCCATTTCCTCTCTGTGTCTGGCTGGGAACTCTTACTGTCAAATCAGTGACTGGTTATGGTCATTAATAAAAGGGCCAGTGAGGAAGGGGGAGGATGGGAAGGTACCCAAGGACAGGAGAGACCTGGGGAGGTGGGAGGTGGCAATGAGGCAGATGGAAGTGAGCTCCCTGGGGGGCAAAGCACATAGTATGTGGTGCCTTTTCCTGCTGAGTGCCTCGTCCACGCCTTCAGCCCCGCAGCCCAAGGACCCACTGGATTGCTTCACGTTTGGTCTCGTCCATTCCCAAACCTGCATGGGTCTCTTTCTAGCTGAGATTTCTGCTTCTCTGTGAGCCAGCCTCTGCCCTGGCCCGGGAGGATCCAACCTGACCCCAGTGTGACCAGGTGATTCAGACTTGCCATGTCAGAAAGTTCCCCACCGTGCCTGCAGGGGAGACCTCAGGCCTTCTTCTTGGCCCTGACAGCAGACACGTGAAGGCAATGTGCCAGGTCACTTATACTCTGGCTTCTACTTACACAGCAAGCATTAACCCATTGCCTACGATGTGCCAGTCTGCATGATACACTGGAGCGTGAGACATAGTCTTGGTCTGGAGTCGTTAACAGTGGAGAGAGAGAGAGAGCAAGAAAGAGATGTTTTACCAAAGTATGTTTTATGCCTGAAGAAGGCCCTAAAACCTTGGGAGCAGATAAGTGAGTATCTGAATGTCCTTGGGATCAGGGAACTGGGGACGCCTTCTCTGAGGTGGTGACCTCTGAGCTGGGCATGGAAGAAGGACGAAGCATTTACCAGGTATGTAGGGGATTGGGCAGTCCCAGGGGTGGGAACTCAGGGGGCAGGTGTGGTGCGAGCAAGAGAAGTTTGGTTGGCCAGAGTGTGGCAGCCATAGACCAGCTGAGTTTGGAAAATCAGGTGATGTTGTTACTAAACTAAATGTATGGGGCTCTTCACTGTTTAATCAGACTGGGATTGGCAACTGCATGGGAGGACTTCTGTGTAGATACTGGGTGATTCTGGAAAGTCACCATGGGTAGAAGGCCTTGGAAGTCAGACACTGTGAGTTTTAAAACTTGTTTTAATAAGCAATTTAGTTAGAGCTTGGGAAAGTCAAAGGAATTCAAATTGCATTGTATGTACATGCCAGTCCAAAGAAAGCAGATTTCATCCTCTACCAGTTACTGTATTTCCAGAGCTCTGTTCCTAATTAATTAAAGAACATTCTCCCCTGAATTATTAGAGCAGAAGAGTCCCACCATCTCAATATCTGCTAGTTTAATACTATCCATTTAAAGATGGTAGGTACTGTTATACCCATTTCTCAGATGAGGAAACCAGGACCCAAAGAAGCTCAGGTCAGTATAAGTAGCTGAGAAGGATTTCTGTCTGTGTTTCCATAATTACACATGTTGGTTTCACTGAGAGATGGTCCAGCTTATCTTCTAACCCTTAACACTGGGACATGAGCCCTTCTGTCCAACCTCATCATTACTTTTCTTTCCCAGCAAAGGTTCTGTTTTGGGGGTTTTTTTGTTGTTGTTTTTTAAATCACAAACCAGAATGTCCTTGAGGTATTTCTTGTTTGTGTTTTTTTGCTTCTTATGAGTATTCATTCCATCTTTTATTAAAAACATGTCCTTAGAGAAATCAGTGCATGGTGAGTGAAAGGCGACTTTCTGTTTTGCCAACTGGTTTGAGGGGAAAGTGGCCTTCCACAAATGACATGGTACGTGCCACCCTCTGTGGGTAGAGACGTAGTCAAAATCATGATATCATTGTGGCTCTTTCTTTCTTTTTTCCAAGTACAAACACAAGATAATTATCCAAAGACCTTTTTTTTATGAAAAAAGAAATATCTTCTACCCCGTTCCTGAAGTAGCCATCTGTTTCTCTAGCCCAATAAAGGCAGCGAGTGTCTACCTCCCAAGAGGTGCTGTGAAAGCTTGTTGCTGAGAGTTTTGTGTTTTATAAGCAGTGAGTTACCATACAGATTAACCTTAGCAGTCCAAGACTAGATCCATGGGAACAAACTGAGATATTTTAGTTTCATCTAGTTATTCCAGATGAAGATACTTGTTGGGGCTCTTTAAAAAAAGAAAGAAAGGAAGGAAGAAATATATATATATATATATATATATATGTTTATTTATTTACCTGCTCTGGGTCTTAGTTGTGACATGTGGAATCTTTAGTTGTGACATGTGGAATCTTTATTTGTGGCATATGGAATCTAATTTCCTGGCCAGGAATTGAACCCAGGGACCCTGTATTGCGAGCTTAGAGTCTTAGCCACTGGACCACCAGGAAAGTCCCATGTTGGGGCTCTTTGAGTTCTAAAGTTTCCTGGTGTTGAAGAGACCCAGGATGATGTTAGCACAGACAGTGTTCTTCAGACTCAGTTTGGCCGACCCGTTAACAGGGGACCATTGCTTCCTCTTGTGCGTGGTGCGGTGAGAACCCTGTAGGCTTCCTAGCTGGGGAAAGATGCCCAGTTTGGGGAGCGCAGAAGCAGAGGGAGGTGGAAGAGTGCTGGTGGTTTGCTGGGCCCTGGGGTGACCCTGGCCCTCCTGGCTTGGAATGCCATTGTTTAAAGAGTTGCAGCCAGAGATGGGGTGGGGATGAAGGAAAGCAGCCAAGAGACATTGAAGTCGCAAGCTGTAGGGAACGAAGCTGGGTGAGGCAGAGAGGAACTATTGCTAAACCAAAATATTTGACTAGATTTCACTTTTTTCCTTCAGTTCGAATTCTTTGCTTGAAAGTTTAGCTTTGAAGTTGTTTCTTTTCTTCTTTTCTTATTGTTCCAACAATATTGTTCTTTTAATCTTGTTTTTTTGAGTGGAACGTAGACTATTTAGATTATTTCTAAATCATAGCATCAAATTTCTCAAATTCCTGGGGATGCTTTCAGCCATAAGCCTTCTTTGGTGCAACCCAGACTCTTCTGTCCCAAACAGACAAGAATGTGCAAAAACAACCTGGCTAAAAATGACAGTGGATCTTTAGTGTCATTTCAGGCCTGTCATTACAGTCCTCATGGACTGTAGCCCACCAGGCTCCTCTGTTCATGGGATTCTCCAGGCAAGAATACTGGAGTGGGTTGCCATTTCCTTCTCCAGGGGATCTTCCCCACCCAGGGATCAAACCTGTGTCTCTTAAGTCTCCTGCACTGGTAGGCAGGTTCTTTACTGCTAGTGTCACCAGAGTGTCTTGTATTTTGCACATTTTCAGAGTTGTTAAATCGATTATATGTACTTACAACTGATGCAGTTCTTTCTATGTCTTCCTATAGAATACTTATGCTAATTCTTCGTATGGACAACACACACTAGAAAGAGCATAGTAACAGATGTCATTAGAAGGATAATAAGATTTGTAGAGACAAAGTTTTCCGCCAAGTATCATGTTTACAAGAGAACACAACCCGGTCTTCCCTGGCAGTCCAGTGGTTAAGACTCTGAATTTCCAGTGCAGGGGGCACGGGTTCAGTCCCTGGTGAGGGACCTAAGGTTGCACCGCGTGGCACAGCAAAAAAAAAAAAAAAAAAGAGAGAGAGAGAGAGAATACAACCTTTTTATTTCACTTGGAAAAACGAGATGAGACGCTCCCTAGCCAAATCACTGAGCTTCAGTGGATTCATTTCTCTTGTATACTTCCCTCCTCCTTCCAGGTCACTGGGGGTTTTAACAAGCTCAACACTCCAGATGAGAAAAACCTCTTCCATCAGTGGCCTCCTGAGGTGAGCGGGGGGAAGCAGATCCCACCACCCAACTCCCAAGCACAACTTCTGAGCCCCAGGGTTAGTGCAGTGCATCTCATCAGGGTAATGCCTGTATCAGCCTCAAAGGAAGTTAGTTCAAGCACCCTCCTGAATAGTTTTTCATTTCTCCTTCGTACCTTTAGCAAGTGCCCAATGCAACCAGATCCTGTGCTGAGCTCCAGGATCGCCCAGATGCATAAGCCATGATTCAAGGTGCTCCCAGGGGAGAGAGACATGCTCCTTGGTACAGACTGAGTTTAAGAAGGATGGCCACTCAGAGACACAGGAAGAGCTGCATCAGGATAGAGTCACCAAGTTTAGCCATGGCCTCAGAGCCATTCACTTTCAGCGTAGACCTTGGAGGACTGGTAAGCACTGATCACATCGTCTCCTTTCAGGCCAGGGGAGCAAGAACAAAAATCAAGGGCAGAGGGACTTCCCAGGATGTCCAGTGGTTAAGAATCCAAGCTGCCACTGCGGGGACATCACCAGGGTTCCATCCCTGGTTGGGGAACTAAGATCCTGCGTGCCATGTGGTACAGCCAAAAAAAAAAAATTGTTAAATTAAATCCCCCAAAAACCATTTTTTGAAAATTAAAGGCAGAAAATATTCGACTCATGATATGTTTGGAAAATGCCAGTTTGGCTGGCATGGCTACATCAGGAGGCTGGAGAGGTTAGCCAGGTTATATTCCAAAGCCAAGAGTTTGACCTGAAGGCACTAATGGGAACTGAGAAAGAGACGGGCCCCAGGATATATACATGATATCAAGTATAAACACACCAGAGGATTCCTTGGGAAGACCAGGATCTGACTGACGTTTGGGGAGAAGGATCACTGTCTTGTTGAATCCATTTCCGTTGGCACTATAGCTCTCTTCCTCCTCTCCCCCAGGCTTTGTGCTGGAGTCTTCCACGCACAGCCAAGGGCTCAGGGCTATGAACAGTAACTAAGAGAATTTTTTGAGGCAGAAGCCAACAGGCCTCACAGGTTTGCATCTGAGAGAACCCCACTGCGTGCTCAAGGAGCTTTGCCACCGAGCCTTCTCTGAATCTGTGTCATTGCTAACTGAGTTGCTGGTATTCTTCAAGATAGCAGATGCCTCAGGCTAATGCCAGTAACTGTATTTCCATAATTAAGCTCACAGGTGGGAGAACAAATCTCCTTCATAAATTCTTAATTTAGAACTACTGCACAATAAATTAGTCCTATTGAATGCAGCTTTTCACTCTCAATCCCTTCCAGCCACAGAATACATGCAGAATCCAGAGAAACTGTAGTATTCCGAATATGCTTCTGAAGGAACTGTTTATTTTTCTAACATCTAGAATGAGAACAGAGCTTAGGCAACTTCCACAGTGTGTGTGTAGCTGGGCGAGGTTCAGGAACAGCCCTGGGTTCAATCCCACCCGATCTCTGACAAACCAGATAACCTCAAGACAATTATCTCACAAGACTGCTTAGTACTTAAAGAGATGTAATCAATAACATTCTTTCAAATCAATGGACACCAAGGAGGGAAAAGGGAGAGTTGAACTGGAAGACTGAGACTGATACATATAAACTACTATATATTAATATAAAATAGATAACTAATGGGAACCTGAGAACTTTTCATTGGAAAAGACCCTGATGCTGGAAAAGATTGAGGGCAGAAGGAGAAGGAGGCGACAGAGGATGAGATAGTTGGAAGGCATCACTGACTCAATGGACATGAACTTGAGCAAACTCCACAAGAGATGGTGGAGGACAGGGAAGCCTGGCATGCTATAGTCCACGGAGTTGCAATGATTCAGACACGACTTAGCAACTGAACAACGGAGAACCTATGTTTTAGCACAGGGAACTCTACTCAGTGCTCTGTAGTGACCTAAACAGGCAGCAAATCCAAAAAAGGGGATATGTGTCCTTATAGCTGATTCACTTTGCTATACATCCGGAACTAGCACAACCCATTGTAAAACAACTATACTTCCAATAAGAATTAATTTTTTTAAAAAAAGAGCATTCCTTCAGTTTCTCTGAAGTTTTTTTTTTTTTTTTTTTTAAGGTTGATGAAGGTGTGTGTCACCCATGTTAGGAGCAACCCAGGGAAAGTTTCACCCCCTTCATGACTCCCTTTTTAACTACTCATACTTGCTCTGACTTGTTTATTTTCCTTGAATCCTACTTGCACTCACAGTCAATATTTACAGTTGGGACCACTTGAAAAGCCTTAGTAAAACCCTCAGTGATGTTGGGTACAAGTATTTATTTCATGTGGTTTAGTTTTGTCTCCTAAACTAAATGGTAAACCTTTGAGATCAGGGGCCATGTGTTATATGTCTTTGAATCCAGTCCTCTGGCTCTAGCATGGTGCAATGCTGATTACATGGTATGTACAAGTTAAACAGTTGATTGATGGATTTGCTGTGGTTTTTCCCATCCAAGTGGAAATATGGATGTTTGTCCCTTGAGGAGGATCCCAGTCCTCTGAGCTGATGTCATACACGGAGTTCACTTTCCATCGGCCTATTTCTTCACATGGTCACATCCTCCCCAGACACAGACTGGGGATATGTCAGACCCTTTCCAGGCACCAGAATGTCTTCTCTTAGGCACCAAACTCTGAGGCTCAGACTTCTGCGAGCTATTCACTGTTCTGACCAGACCTTGGTCACCTGGAGGCCAAGGAAATGCTGTGGAGTATCTCAAGGGTGGGAAGGACCTAAAAGCAGGAACCCTGCCCAGTTGTAATGCAGGGTAATTAGACTCCATCAACCCGGTGGTATGCACTGCCCCCCACCTACCTCGCAAGGTCCCGCTTCATTTGTTTCGTAAAACCTGATGAAGAACATTATTTTTTTAAAGTAAGAACTCTTCCATTCTGTACTCAGCTGCTATGGGGCTGCTGGCTGCTGGCTGCTGGCCTTGAGGAATGTGTGTGCACTCAAGGGCAAATGTCATCTCCCTGCATTATGTGTAGAGCTTGCTTTCTGCCTAAAGACAGGGAGCTGCATAAAGCCCCAGTGTCTTCCCCACAACGCACCCCAGTCTATGGAGTGCCTTTTCAGTGGCAGAGGCACACAATTCGCTGAGATGCACTTTGACTCTCTGTTTTCCTGTAAACTCTCACATCTCAAATTCTGAGACATTCATGCTAGGTTCATATCATCTTTCTGTTCTGACTCCATCTGGTGAAAGCCTGTTTAGTTTTCCTTCCAACGTGACTGATACGAGCAGCAAAAGTTTTTTTTTTTTTTCTCTCTAAAGACTGAAATAGCGATTAAGATTTAATAGCAGTGTGACCTTGGGAAAATATCACTAATTAGCTACAGTCAGTACTGTGGATTCAAGAGTATTCTGTGTAAGACTGCCACTCACACAGAAAATTCTGTCTAGATTTCCAAACTTTTCCTTTTCCTGGAATGCCGGCCTTGCAGTCTTCCGATGGTCAAGTCACTTCATCCCTGCTGTAGCTCAGATATAACCTCCTCCAGGAAGCCTTCTCTGGTTTTACTCTTCTTCTGAATTCCCATAAGGCTTTGTTTCCTCTCGAAACTCTTCATTTTTTTTTCTTTGTCTTGTCTTGATAAGTGCCTATGTTACTTGTATTCTTCTCTAAGAACCTTGAGGAAAGAATCTGGGCCTTCTTAATCATTATTCTTTCCATAATACCTAATACAGTGCCTTACACATACATGACACTTTCTAAATATTTGGTGTGTGGGTATAGAAAAGGAGTTATTGGGAATTATTTGAATGAATTGTACTCAACCATTTTTTTGTTTTGTGGGATTTTTTTTTACAGTTTTACTGAGATATAATTGACATATAATATTGTATTAGTTGAACTGTATACAGCATAAAGATTTGATATATGTGTGTATTGCAAAATTATTACCACAGTAAGTTTAGTTAACATCCATCACTTCACAAAGCAACTTTTAAGTATACAGTACAGTATTGTTAACTACATGACTTCCCCAGGACTTATTTGTCTTATAATTGGAAGTTTGTACCCATATTCAACTACTTTTAATGACCTCTACAATCAGTTCCTAAGTATATTTTCTGATGATGATGATGATGATGATGATAACTTAAATAGTAAGAATGAGCATCATTCATCAAATAGTTCCTACTTTCTACAAAGTAGCAGCATTTTACATTACCATACTCAGTAATGAGAAAATGTGGTTTTAGAGAGAGTAAATAACTTGCCCAACAACCACAAGGAATAAATGATAGAAGTGAGATTTCAGCCCAGCTCCATTTGACAAGAGTAAGAGCCATGAACGGTTGTATTATCCTAAAGATTATCTTTAAAGAGTGTAAGAGCAGTCTCTTTCCCTTTAGAATTCATGTGTTTGTGAAATCAGCCTAGAATGAAAGCATTTTGCAGCTAGAAAGATCATTACAGGTCATCTACACTTACCCCGACTCCAGCAACTGCCCCCCCTGGTCTCCATGGTGCTTCTAGAACAAGGGAATGGAAAACTGGGTGAGCATTCCCAGGCGGCCAGACTTTGGGAGGCCTTGTCACGGGCCTGCCAAGCCTCTTTTCATGTTGGCTACTTTATAAATGGCTATAATTGCACCAGGCTTTGGTGGAAGACTTTGAGCCTAATAAAAATGTCAAACTCATTAAGAAGGTTTCCAAGACTAAATAAACTCTGAAGAGGCTGTAATCTTTGATGGCTCTAAATTTGCAAATCACAAGAATGTGGAAAAATATAACTGCCATGTACAGAGCTACTGAAATGTCACTATTTATTGCTTCAATGTCATCTTGTAATGGAGGTATGGTGGCAAGATCAGAAATCTCTCCTGAAAACATTGTAACACTCTAAATTGTAACAAAGCAGCTGTGTGTATGAGCCGTCCTGTATGTGTCACAAAGCAAAATCTAGAATAAACACAAATTTGATCAGCCTGGAGTCAGAGCCAAAATATCACTATATTGGAAACATTTAAAGTCAGGGAGAATGGCATTTTTTCTGTCTTCTGGGTAGCTTAGGAAAACCATAGGAAAAACAGAAGTTACACTGGAGAGAGTTTCACAAGTAGGAGGTAGAATTCCAACTGAATCTTAAATGTTGGGTTTGGAGAAGCAGTATTCTAGGAGACAGAAAAGGCTGAGAGACAAGAGCAGAGAGTATAATGTGGGGATGTTGATAAAGATGATGGGGTGCCTGGAGCTAAGAGTTTTATACTCAGGAATGTGAAGCATTTAGTGATTTATTAACGTCCTTTTAGATGCCAAACATTGAGTGAGAGGCTTAGCAAAAATTGCCTTTATCCTCACGTTAGTCCTATAATGGTCAGTATTATATTCAGCTTGTGCTCAGTCGCTTTGTCATGTCCAATTCTTTGCAGCCCCATAGACTGTAGCCTGTCAGGCTCCTCTGTCCATGAGATTCTCCAGGCAAGAATGCTGGAGTGGGTAACCACTTCCTACTCCAGGGAATCTTCCCAATCCAGGGATTGAACCAGTGTCTCTTACATCTCCTGCATTGGCAGGTGGATTTTTTAATCACTGAGCCACCTGGGAAGCTCTATATTCAGTTTAGAGTTAATTAAAACTGCTGCTGCTGCTGCTAAGTCGCTTCAGTCGTGTCCAACTCATCACGACCCCATGGACTGCAGCCTACCAGGCTCCTCCATGGAATTTTCCAGGCAAGAGTACTGGAGTGGATTGCCATTGCCTTCTCTGAATTAAAACTGAGATTCATGCAAATTCAGAGGACAGAAAGATTGGTGGTTGCCAGGGACTGAGAGAGAGGGAAAAGTAGGAAGTGATTGCTAATAGGTGTGGGGTTGCTTTGAGGGGTGATGGAGTGTTCTAGAATTGGATCAATGTAGTATTTATACAACTTTGTGAATATACTACTGAATTATATACTTTAAAAGGGTGAAATATATGGCATATGAATTATATATCAAGAAACAATAATGATGGGTGGGGGGGGAAACAGAGGAGTAAAGAGATCAAATGTCTTTCCCAGGGTCACAAAGTTTATGGTCATTTGGCAAACTGGGATTTCAACTCAACACTTCCCAGTGACGAAGCTTGTGATCTTCCCCCTAGGCTATGCTCTTTTGTCCTTTCAGGATCTATGAAGGCTTAGCCATGAGGTTGATTACAGACTTTAAAAAAAATTTTTTTTTTAATTTGTCTACACCAGGTCTTAGTTGCAGCGCGTGGGATCTTCTTTACAGCGCATAGGCTCATAGTTGTAGCATGAGGAATCTAGTTTCCTAACCAGGGCTCAAACCCAGGCCCCCTGGATTGGGAGCACAGAGTCTTAACCACTGGACCTCCAGGGAAGTCCCTGGTCTCAGACATTTGGTCAATGAATAAAATGTATTTTTACAAATGTAATGATGCTGACAGATACAATGTAGAACCTCGTGGGTCATGAGACACATAGTAAGGTTTCTAGTAGGAAGTAACACACAAACTATTGTCTTTGAAGAGCAAGAGCAGTTCTGGACTCCACCTGAGGTCAGGAAATGCTGTGGTGGTGTTGCTCACTGACCAACTGAGCCTCGTGATGGAATATTTTGGTACACACAGTTGGTGGGCTATGACAGGTAGAGTCTGCAGGAGGGGATCATATTATGAAAGATTGCAAAAGCCCTCCCCTCTGGTGGGGAAAGTTTAATTCGGGATAGTGGGCAGTGGTACGTTAGGCAGATTATTGTTGTTGGAAGGTTCTTCTGGCAGTGTGCAAAGGGTGGGTTAGTGTGAAGATGGAGTGAGCCAGGGAGGCCAGCTATAATCATCCAGGCATGAGTTGAGGAGAGTTTAGTTCAAGATTTTTGTAGTAGAAACAGAGAGGAGGAATGAATTAGGGTGAGATTTAGAAAAAATAAATAATAGCCTCGGCCACAGATGGAGAGGAAACAGATACAGTTATAGAACTAGCCTACATTTCTCTTCTTTTTAACTCTAGGTTTTATAGCCTGGAAGACTAACAACTTGAAGGTGCTAGGGATAGGCGTGAAATGGAAAGGAGGCTTAGTTTGGGAAGAAAATAATGAAGCAAGTTTACAGCCTAATGAGTCTGAAGTAGTGATACTGGAACATTGGCACAAGAGTTGTGCTTGTGCCTTGCCCAGGCTCTCATCCTAGACAGATACAGAATTTTCATTCTTTTTTTTTTTTTTTTGGCTGTGACAGGTCTTAGTTGCAGCAGGTGGGTTTCTCTCTAGTTTTGGTACTTGGGCTTAGTAGTACTTGGGCATGCAGGCTTAGTTGCTCCGCAGAATGTGGGATCTTGGTTCCCTGACCAGAGGTCAAACTCAAGTCACCTACATTAGAAGGCATATTGTTGACCACCAGGGAAGTCCCCTGCAACCTTTTTATTCTTTGCACTTCAGGAAAGTATGGTCTGATTGATATGCCAGTGAGAAATATGAATGAGTAATAACACCTGGCAATTCAGTGCATTTTTGTAACACTTTGTAATTTACAGATTATTTTGGCCTCTTTTTCTCTACTTATTATGACACAGTTTTATTATAATCCTTCCACAATGGTGAATTTGCCTGCACAAAACTATAGTTTGATTTAGTGTGGCATTCCATTCAGTACTTTGAGTGACATAGGGAGTTCAAGAGGAAGAATCAGAAAGACCCTGAATATTTGAATGGAAGACATTTTGCCATCAATGCCTGGCAAAAGGTGCATTATCTACATTAAATGAACAAATATCCCATTCAAATTTAGGGGGGCTCCAGAAAAGTTTGAACTGTAAAGACGTCTGAGCACTGAAGAACAGATGCTTTCAAACTGTGGTGCTAGAGAAGACTCCTGAGAGTCCCTTGGAGTGCAAGATCAAATCAGTCAATCCTAAAGGAAATCAGTCCTGAATATTCATTGGAATGACTGATGCTGAAGCTGAAGCTCCAATACTTCGGACACTTGATTTGAAGAGCCAACATTGGAAAAGACCCTGATGCTGGGAAAGATTGAAGGCAAAAGGAGAAAGGGGCAGCAGAGGATGAGATGATTAGATAGCATCACTGACTCAATGGACAAGAATTTGAGCAAACTCTGGGAGATAGTGAAGGACAAGGGAGCCCAGCATGCTGCAGTCCATGAAGTCGCAAAGACTTGGACATGACTTAGCAACTGAACAACAACAATAAGAAACGTTCCCAGCAAGCAAGTGCTGAGAAGATGTCTGTGTATTAATCAGTGTCAGTTATTTACTGTTTTAGGGTATATAAAATGTCCACTGTAATAGAAGATATTGGAATGGTGTCTTTAGGTGTTGAAATTAAAAAAAAAAAAAAAAAAACTGTCAGCCTAGGATTCTACATTTAGTGCCAGTATTCTTTAGAAATGATGGCAGAAGAAATGCTATGGAAAAAAGAAGGCAAGAAAGGTCAGTAGGAAATACAGGGATGGGAGTCTCAGTTTTAAGTAGAATGATCAAGGAGGACCTTTCTGAGAAGGTGACAGTTGTTCAGAGACCAGAAAGTAAGGAGGTGAACCATGTGAACAAATGGGAGAAGAGGTTTTAACAAGCAGAAGGGCCCTGAGAAGGGTACGTGTTTAAGAAACAGCATGAAGACCAGTGTGGCTGGAGCAAAGGGATTAAGGAAGAGAAAAGAAGGTGATGACACCATACAGTTGACGGGGCACCAGACTGTGTAGAGGATTATAGGGAAAATAAATGTATATCTTATAGGCCTGGAACAATTCAAATATAAACTTGTCATTCTCATATTATTTATTTTTAAAATGTCCTGATTTGGATGGGAAACATTATAGTAACCCTAAGTATGTGGCTCAGACAGTAAAGAATCTGCCGGCAATGCAGGAGACCTGGGTTCGATGCCTGCTTTGGGAAGATCCCCTGGAGGAGGACATGGCAACCCACTCCAGTATTCTTGCCTGGAGAATCCCCTGGACAGAGGAACCTGGTGGGCTACAGTCCATGGGTCACAAAGAGTCGGACACCACTGAGCGACGAAGCACACATACAAACCTAAGTATAGATCATGTAAAGATTTGGGTCTTTGTGCATGTTGGAGTGTCATACTGAATGAAGGAAGTCAGACAGACAGGGAGAAATATATGACACCCCTTATATGTGGAATCTAAAAAAAAAAAAATTATACAAATGAACTTACTTACAAAACAGAAACTGACTCTTAGACTTCAAGAACAAGCTTATGGTTGCTGGAGGGAAGGATGGGGGTAAGGAATAATTAGGTTGGGGATGGGCATGTACATAGTCCTATATTCAAAATGGATAACCAACAAGGACCTACTGTATAGCACGTGGAGCTCTGCCCAATGTTATGTGGCAGCCTGGATGGGAAGGGAGTTTGGGGAAGAATGGATACATGTATACGTGTGGCTGAGCCCCTCTGCTGTTCACTTGAAGCTATCACAACTTTGTTTGTTAATTGGCTTGTTGTTGTTGTTGTTCAGTCACTAAGTCACGCCTGACTCTTTGCAACTCTGGGGACTGTAGCCCACCAGGCTCCTCTGTCCATGGGATTCTCTAGGCAAGAATACTGGAGTGGGTTGCCATTTCCCACTCCAATACAAAATTAAAGGTTTAAAAAAAAATAAGGATTTGGGCCTTTATATGTATTGAAGTTGGAACCTCTGGAGGTTTAGACCAGTGATCTGGTTCTAACATGAGTGTTGGACTATCACGTGGAGAGTAGATGCTAAGTGAGCAAAACTGAAAAGAGGATGCCAATTCATTAACTATTGAACCAACCCAGGTGAGAGGTGAGGATGTCTTGGGTCACAGGGCAGTGGAGGTGTTAAGAGGTGTCTGGATCCTGGAAGTATTTTGAAGGGGAAGTGTCATACTGGATGCAGGATGTGAGAGGAAAGGGTGAATGGAGGGTGACATTGAAGGTTCTGGTCTAGACCATGGGAAGGATGGAGTAGCCCACAGCTGAGAAGGGGAACAGATTTAGGAGAGAAGATCAGGAACTAGAGTTTGGATTGGGAAGTTTGTGGTGCCTTTTGGACAGTTAGGTGGAGATGTTCAAGGCATGAATATAAAAGTCAGAGGTTTGGGGAGAGCTTCAGAAGGGAATGTAAATGTGGCATTTAAGGCCAAGAGACTGGGTGAGCTTGGCAAGTGTAGAAGAGAGAGGATGGTCAAAGAACTGAGCCCTGGGATGCTATGATGTTTAAAGCCTGTGAAAGGAGGAGGACAGCAAATAAGATGGAAAAGTAACAACCAGGGAGTTCAGAATAAAATTAGGAGACAGTGTATTGCCAGAAGCCAACTGAGGACAGTATTCCAAGGAGGAAGACGTAATCATCTGGGTCAGATGTTCCTGTTAGGTCCGGTAAGATGAGGACTCAGAATGAATCATTGGATTTAGCATCCAGACAATCAGTGGCCACCTTGACAATGTGGCCAGTTCCTAGTAAGGCACCTAGTGAGGGCAGAAGCCTGACTGAAGCAAGTTCAAGAGAAAATGCTGTCTCTATTTTTGTGGGGGGTTTTGGTTTCATTTTTTGTTTTTGACTTCTCCCTACTTTCGAACACTCTACGTGGCTAGCCCCTGTGAAAAGCAAAAGATAAAGGGCATTTCTCCAAGAAATGTCTCTTTTATTGTACTGTGCGCAGTAGACTAGGCAGAGAGACCACAGAAGTTGTATGGTTTTATGTTGCCTTCATTTGGCTCCTTTTGAGGATGGGGGCATTTGGCAGGAGCATGATAACTTATTTTATATTCCTTGTCACTTAAGCTCCTGCAGTAAAGCGAATGCAATTTGGGAGCAGCAAACTCCAGCAAGGAGACAGAGTCAACAGCTCAAAGGAACAAGACCTCCCAGAAATAATGTATTTCTAGGAGCAGTTGTAATATGATTGTCCTTAAAATTAGGAGATGAAATCTGAAAACCTTTCAGAGGGAAAAGAAGGCAGGACTGGATGACAGCTTAGCTTTGGGGAATGAATATGGGGAAAAGAAAGAATTCATCAAAGCTTTGGGGCGAGCCAAAAATTTAGCAGTACTCAGCAGAAATGCATGAGGAGGAAAAGAGGGGCTGGCTAGGGGCAATGTGGTAAATTCAATTTGAGACCGTTATAGGACATACAAATGGAGATGGTCTATCACTGGCTAGAAACCAACACCAGTAAGTTGGTGTGGCTAAATGTGGCTCTGGGTCCCTGAATGGGAAGTGGCAGAGGAAGTCCTGTTTCATAGAAGACGTGGGATTTAGGAGCCATTCCAAAAGTTGGAGAAAGGCAACTTGACCCATCCTGGGAAGAAGTGATAATTAGGAAGGTCACATGCAGATGGTCCAGCTTGCAAGACAGCTTAAAGGTGAGAAAGGATGGCATCTTCACATTTGTAAATGACAAGGACCTTGAGAGGTGACTGCTGTGAGTTAAGGTGTTAGAATAAGTCTCTCACTAGGCTGAGAAACCTAGACAGTGTATTAAACAGCAGAGACATCACTTTGACTACAAAGGTCCATATAGTCAAAGCTATGGTTTTTCCAGTAGTCATGTTCGGATGTGAGATTTGAATCATAAAGAAGCCTGAGCACCAAAGAATTAATCCTTTTGAACTGTGGTGCTTGAGAAGACTCTTGAGAATCCCTTGGACAGCAAGGAGATCACACCAGTCAACCTAAAGGAAATCAACCCTGAATATTCATTGGAAGAACTGAAACTGAAGCTCCAATTCTTTAGCCACTTGATGGAAGTGGCTTTAGCCAACTCATTGATGCTGGGAAAGATTGCAGGCAGGAGGAGAAGGGGGCAACAGAGGATGAGATGGTTGGATGGCATCACCAACTCAACATGAGTTGACATGAGTTTGAGCAGCTCTAGGAGTTGGTGAAGGACAGGGAAGCCTGGTGTGCTACAGTCCACGGAGTCACAAAGAGTCAGACATGACTTAATGACTGAATAATGAACAACTTCTGTACTCACTGCCTCACTGCTAAGATGCAGACATCATGCCCAGCACTGAAAATTCAGAGGTGATAAGGTAAGGTGACTGCACTTGCTATAGTGGCCCTCACTGTTGTGGTGAAAGAGCACTGCTTGCTCCACCCAGCACAAAGTGTGAGTTGTACTTGAGGAATGAGGAGGCAGAGCCTTACCCACCCCGAGTCTCAGGGCAGGTGTTCAGATAGAGTCATACTGAATCCAGCCTTAACTAGGTCCAGGGAGGAGGGGTCTGTAGCTTTGTCCAACATAGACAAACACTAGGGCTTGTGGAAGAGAATGAGAGGTCTTGGAAGGTACAGGCAGTTCAGAAGTATGAAGGGTCTGGAGTCCAGAGCAGAGCAGGCAATGAGGAAGGAAATGGGCGAGGGCTGATCAGTCGCTGCTTAGGAAGCATGCTGAGGGCAGGGTAAGTGGAGAGGAATGGGACTCACAGCGTATGGTGGGCCCTTTGTGGTTGCTTTTGAAGATATTTTATTTATGTATCTGTTTGTTTTTGGCTGCTGTCAGGCCTTAGTTGCAGTACTTGGGATCTTCCTTCAAGTGCGGGGGCTTCTGTCTGCTTGCGGTGTATAGACTCAGTAGCTGCAACGTGCGGGCTCGGTTGCTCCCTGGCAGTTGGGATCTTAGTTCCCCGACCAGGGATCCATCTGGCATCCCCTACATTGGAAGGCAGATTCTTAACCACTGGACCACCAATGAAGTCCTGCAGACTCTTTGTTAAGGCTTTCATATTTTTAAGTTTAGTTGTGATCTTTCAGTGTTTAAAAAACATAAATACTGTTTGTAAAAAACATTATAAAACACAGAAAGAAGGCAGTAACCTCCCATTGTTAGCATCCTGATAGACTTCTTCCTGGTATTGCATGGTGTCTCTTCCATCCTTTTATCACTTGGCATTTTGAAGGGGATCTCCCACATTATTAAAAATTCTTTATAAACATCACCTTAAGCAGTATCTAATATGCCATCCTGTGAATGCACAATGATTTATCTAATCATTATCCTAGTACTGTGCATTTGGGTTTTTTCCAGTTTTTTTTAATTATTTATTCATCTATATTTTACTGCATTGGGTCTTCATTGGTGCTTCATTGCTGCAGAAAGCTTGGGCTTTCTCTAGTTGCGGCGAAGGGGCTACTGTCTAGTTGCATCGAGTGGGCTCTAAAGCATGGGCCTCCGTAGTTGTGGCACATGGACTTTGTTACCCCGAAGCATGTGGAATCTTCCTGGACCAGGAATTGAACCCATGCACCCTGCATGGGCAGCTGGATTCTTAATCACTGGACCACCAGAGAAGCCCTTGTTTCCAGTTTACATAAATATAAATAAAGCTGCGATCAGCATCCTTGTATGTCCATCTTTGACCTTGTTTTCGATTATACCTTCAGGATTAATTCCTCTAATTGGAATGACTGGGTCAAAGGGCGTGAGCATTTTCAGCCTCCTGATCCCTGTTGCCAAATGGTTTTCCAAAAACTCTTTCCAGTCTGTGTTTCAACTGGCAGCATTTCACTGCAAACTCTCCAAAAGTGAATGTTGTAATTTAAAATTTGATAGCACTTAATCCTGATGGTATTCTCATGAAATGAGTATTACCCCCGATTTACAGATAAGGAACTGAGGTCAACAGGCTGTTTCACTAGCTCCGAGTCACACAGCTTGGAAGGCACAGGGTCAGACCCAAACCGGGTTTGACTGAGAATTCAGGAGCTGCATTGCTGTCTCCCTGGGCAGGTAAGGGACCCCACTGGAGGGTTTTAAATCCGGAGAGTGACACGAAATACAAGGTACTCTTGGTTTGCTCCTCTTAGCCCTGGCTTGTAGGTTGATGATGAGTCTAAGATTAACTACCAACTGACATGACAGAACCCTTTCATAACACACCTCTTCTTGTTCTTTGGGGCATTTATGAGCCGATGAGTGACTATGCGGAGAAGGGAGAAGAAAACGTAATGTAGGTTATTAGTGTTAATAGGTAACATGTATATGAGTTCATACAAATTAGTTAACAAACGTGATCCACCACAGCAATTTCTGAAGAGGGTTATATAGTTAATAATTGTGGAAGGGGTCATTTCACAAGGAATTAAGCTGAGCTGTTCTCAGCTCAACCATGTTTCTGAAACCTCCCACATCTCTTCAGCTTTTTAGACGTGAAGGTCCAAGGTAAGGACTTGCATGTCCAGAGTCATCTCAGTGTTTAACTCAGGCTTTGGCCAAATAAGCCACATGGGTTTAATTTGCTCTCTGGAAGGACCCAAATTGGCCAATAATCTCTTCTTGGCCATATGTGGGGAGCATAAGAAAAATAATAATCAGAACTACCACTTATTGAGTGCTTACTATATGCCAGACTCATCGAGAAAATGAATTCCCTTGGGCACATTTGGGACTGAATAAGCAAATCAAATTAAAGACAGGTTCCCTGGCATCGATTCCAACACTGTCATCAGCAATAAAGAGGTGAAAACTGTTTGCAAAAGGGATTTAGATAATCTGTTTTAGAGCACATTGTGTCATGTATATTCCTTCCCTGACTTAAAGAAGAATATGCTGGTATTAAATAGGAGAAGGCATCAGGTCGACAAGCAATTGATGGTGACAGCCACTCGCATGTCACACAGGAACTACATGCTGCAGAGAGGAAGGAATCATGTGGCACTTTGCCCAGTGGGATGTGTCCCCAACCCCCCACTTCAGGCCCCTCTGTCCACCCTCTGCCCTGTCCTGTCTTCCCCCTTGGTTTTTTGTTCATTGCTCCTGTCAGTGAGAGAAGCACCACTTTTCATAATCACGTGTGAACTAAGAGATCCACCATTATTCAGAGAATGGCATCTTTAGGAAGGCACTGGGGTGTACTCCAGGCAGTGCCAATTTTTTCACAACAGAACTCCTGTGAGGGGACCGCCCTGGCTGTCCAGTGGTTTAGACTTTGCCTTCCAATGCAGGGGGTGCAGGTTCGAGCCCTTGTCAAGGAACTAAGATCTCACACGCCTCTCGGCCATAAAACTAAAACATCAAACAGAAACTGCTAATAGTGACTGCAGCCATGAAGATGCTTGCTCCTTGGAAGAAAAGCTGTGACGAACCTAGACAGCATATTAAAAAGCAGAGACATCACTTTGCTGACAAAGGTCTGTATCATCAAAGCTATGATTTTTCCAATAGCCATATACAGATGGGAAATTTGGACCCTAAAGAAGGCTGAGCACCGAAGAATTGATGCATTCAAATTGTGTTCCTGAAGAAGACTTGAGAGTCTGTTGGACTGCAAGGAGATCAAACCACTCAACCTAAAGGAAATCAGCTCTGAATATTCATTGGAAGGATTGATGCTGAAGCTGAAGCTCCAATACTTTTGACTACCTGATGCAAAGAGCCAACTCATTGGAAAAGACCCTGATGATGGGAAAGATTGAAGGCAGGAGGAGAAGGGGATGACAGAGGATAAGATGGTTGGATGGCATCACCAACTCAATGGACATGAGTTTGAGTAAGCTCCAGGAGATGGTAAAGGACAGGGAAGCCTGGCGTGCTGCAGCCCACGGGGTCGCAAAGAGTCGGACAGGACTTAGTGACTGAGCAGCAGCAACAATACTGTAACAAATTCAGTAAAGACTTTTTAAATGATCCACATCAAAAAATCTTAAAAACAAAACAAAACCAACAAACTCCCTTGTGAACAGGTTCAAATCAGCAAGGACTACCCTTGGAGAAACAGCCTGGAGGGAGATCATGAAGGGGGCGGGGCTCCACTTAGCAGGGATGGATGTTGGGGACACTCCTGGTTCCAGTAATTTACTCTCTGTACTCGAGTGTAAACTCGGGCTATTTATATACACAGTGTATATATTTATATACACTGGAATATACTTGTACTTTAACAGACTCTTTCTCCAGATTGTATAAAATGCCTGTCTTCATACCTGTTTGCTCGTGTAAAAGAAGGTAAAACTCTGACAGATATTCCTCAAATATAATTTGGAGGCAAATAGCACAGAGCAGACAGGGCAGTTATATGATGTGAGTAGGGGATGAGAAAGATACCCCTTAGTGAGTTGGTATGTATGTAAATATGTACACATTCAGGTATATGTGTTACTCCATGTATATTGTTACTCCACATACATGCACATGTGTATGTGGAGAAGGAGAAAGACAGGCTGGGGAATGGTGAGGATTACATGAATAAATACTATGCTGACCTCTCTTCTTAGTGTACAACTATTTGCAGAGGCCTTGGCAATTTTTAATGTATATTTAGATGCCTTAATGGAAAAAGCATTGTGCTTGTTGCTTCTTGGGCCCAAACCTCAGTTATGCTACCTGGTAAGTTGTGCAATCAGTAAATATGAGAAGTACCAGCAGTAGCTAGTTCCAGTCAGTAGATTCCATGTTCCTTCTATGTCCCTGATCCTTTCAGTGTTCTAACATTGCTGTACTGATCTCCTGTTTCCTGTATCTGGTGTTTGGAAAGACCCAAGGTTTTCCTTGGAAATGAAAGTATTGCCATTTGCTCTTGGAGACCGATTAAGTGTGGTCCCAGGCTAGCCTACCAATGAGCTGGTGCCTACTTCCCACTGCCAGCATCTCTTGTGGAAGCTTCATCCCCTCAGAAGCCCTGTGTCCATCCGCAATGGTAGCTCGGTACACCCCCTCTTTTCTCAGTAAGCACTCTGCGGACACCTGCTCTGTGCTGGGGACCCTCAGGAGCTCACAGTCTAGACCGGAGCGACGATTGATAACAATTAACCATTGTATAATACGGCAGGTGAGCGATTCACATTATCTGTGGAGGAGAGAGAGGGATTAACCCCCCTAGGGAGGTCAGAGAAAGCTTCAGAGGAAATGACATTTCAGTTGACTTAAGGGAGGGTTTTTGTCTGGCGGACCAAGGAGGACAATTAAGGCAGAGGCTACATTGTGATAGGGTCAAGGGACAGGATTTGGAATGCCTGGATCTCTAGGGGGATGGGGGGAGGAAGGGGAGCGTGCTGGTTGAGCATTTAAGTTGTGGAATGGGAAATGGCTCTAAGATTGGAAAATTGGCCAGAGTCAGGTCTTGGAGACTTTGAGTTGAGCAGAAGTTGAGTGAGTGCTCTTTGCCGAGAACTGCTGATTTATAGAGGCATGTAGGGCTTCCCAGGTGGTTCAGTCAGTAAAGAATCTGCCTGCAATGCAGCAGACCTGAGTTTAATCTCTGGGTGGGGAAGGTTCCCTGGAAGAGGGATTGGCAACCCACTCCAGTATTCTTGTCTGGGAAATCCTATGGACTGAGGAGCCTGGCTGGCTACAGTCCATGGGATCGCAAAGAGTCAGGCACGACTTAGCCCCTCAGCAACAACAATAGAAGCATTTAAGTCAGTGAGTTTACCATTCATCGCTAAGGCATTTGGGGCCCCAGAAGTACTGCTGGGTCATTTGAAAGACATTCCCTTTTAGCCAGTTCTGTGGAAATGGACAACCCTCAAAGACTTGGGAAACGCTAGCTGTGTGGTCAGGGAGGAGCCAGAAGGCCTGGGAGACCTTTGGAAAAGGGTCATGAATGACCAATATCTTTGTGCTTTTGTCAGTGTAATCGCTAAAGGGGAATTAAAACCTTTTGTAAAAGAGGTAATGAGGCTTACTAAGGTTGGATGAGCTCACAGTTTCAACTAATCACCCCCCAGTGGGGTCGATGCCAGACTTCTTCTGCAAACTTCTTTGTAAGATGGCGCCTTGAATTAAAGGATTTCTGAAAACAGATAATTCATAGAGGAAATGGTTGCACAGAGGTAGAGGATCTGGAATTCAAAGGGCAGACTGCAGGAAGCCAGAATGGTATCCCAGGCTTGGATTGTTCATGTGTGAATCTGTACAAGGTTGTCCATGGCTGTTTTCACCCATGAAAAGGGGTGGGTTCCATGGCTGCAGCTGTTGACAGAAAAGAGGGATCTGCAGCTGCTTAAACTTTTGACATATTGCTATGGGACCAGAATGGGAGGCCATTCAACTTCCTCTCAACGTCTGCCCTGCCTTCTGAATTCTGAAGTTGAAAGGGTCACACTCAGACAGAGACCCCAGCTGTGAAATTATTTCCCAATAGAGTCACCGCATTGATATGTTTCAAAGACCCAATCCAGGGTGCTCCAATAAGCTAGGAGCAAGGTGGTTGATAGTTGGAAGAATTTCTGGAAGTTTCTGATTGTTGCTAAATGTGGCTTAAATCAGAATGCTATTGCCATCAGTAGGAAGGAGTTAGCAAATCCACAAATTGTGCTTTTGAGAATAATCCTATCTTGAAGGGTATTGTTTATTTTAAAAAAGCCATTATCACTTAGTCACATGAATAACCAAAATAAAGCATTTGAGTCTGCTTCCTTAATGAAAAAGCTTTTTTAACTTTTTATTTTATTTATCTTTGTTTTTGGCTGTACTGGGTATTCGTCAGTGAGCATGAGTTCTCTCTAGTTGCAGCAAATGGGGGCTACTCTGCTCTGTACCAGCTTCTCATTGTAGTGGCTTGTTTTGTTGTGGAGATGAAAAAGCATTTTGAAATTCACCTTGACTTATGAAAAAGCAAATGCGTTTTCTTTTGTTAATAGCCAGTCACAAGCATAGTGTTTGCATAAACAGAGCTGGTGAAGGACAACCTTTCCCAAAGTGTGTTCCAGTACCTTTAGTTCTGTGAGAGTCCTGCACAAGAAAGGTTTTATATGTGAATAAGCCCACTTTATATGCTCCTCTTGGAGGTTCACAGGGCCCACTGGCACAGTAAAGACGCTAAGGAAACCTGGTTGACTTTGTATAATTTAGCATTTCCCAAACTTGTTTTCCATGGAGCCATTATTTTGGGTTTTGTTTTTTATTTTCAATTCTTAACATCTTTGAAAATCCTGCATATTCAGAACAACTTTAGGAAGTACTGGTTTGGAGAACTAAGACATAAGTAGCATTAGCATTTATTGTCTTCAATTGTCTTTGCTCACTTTTGACAATGTTGAGCCAGTTAATCATTAGCCTGGAGATATTTATGGAGCCACATACATAAAATGAGACACAGTCTTTCTCTCCAAACCTCTCTTCCTCATCTAGTACCTTCTCATCTTCATAACTCTCCACATCCACCTAAGTAAAACAGGCCTGACCATGTCAATTTTTTGTCTACACGCTGTTTATTAACATATATTCATACCAACTGTTGTGCTCAGTAGGGTTCTTCTATCCACCCATGGGATCATATCGCATGTAAGCAGTAAATCCAGGCAGAACCTATGTACTCCAATAAACCAGTACTGATTAGGTGGAATGTAGTGTAACATTTGGGCCAAATTCCCAGCTGACCAATATGCCTCCTTTTATGTGGGGAGTAAGTATACTTCATCTGGGCTTTTAGTCTGTGTAACTGATACCCACCTATGATCTGAATGGGGATTTGCTGCATGTTGACCAGACCATAAACTCACTGAATAAATAGACCCTTTTCCCTGTCCTCCCCTTACTACAGGGAATATTTATTCATTCAAATTTTATCCACAGAAACCAGCTGCAGGTATGGAGGCTCTACAGTTCAAGCTAGGTCATCAGAATGGTAGACTAGAAATGCTTTCTCCCTGAAGTACCCTATCTTCTTTTTCTCCAGAACTCAGTGGCTCTGTTTTGGCTAAATATTTCTCCCTCTGCCCCAAATCAAGGTTTGCAAAATTGTTTGGGAGAACTCTACCCACTTCTTGCAAATCCTTGCCGCCATTTGCTCTATTTTGTTACCCATCCCAGTCTGGATTCAGCCACCTTTAATCTTGAGGACACTGGCAACTTCCTAATTATTATATTCAATTGCCATCATCATAGTTTTATTTTTTTCTACCTCCTCAAAGTCTTCTTAAGAATCTATCCTTCTGACTTATAGGATGCTGAATTCTCCTTGTTCTCACATGCCCTTGAAGTCAGTCCTTTCAATCTTCATCTCCTACATGGAATTCTTGCACCCATTTATCTTGTGTCACCAACCACCTGAGGTTACTGCCCCATCTCCAGTTCTTTCGGAATGCTGCAGGGAATAAACAAGTAAACTGAACCTACTGCTTCCTCCAAATATTTCTATTTCTCTGCATGAAATCATAAATCTCCCAGGTCAATTGAACTTAAAACATAAGGATTATCTTTGACTTCCCTGTGTCCCTGACCTTCTGTGACATCTATGACTGTGTCATAAATTAGGAAGCGCAAGGGCAGGTCTGTAAAAGAAATTTATATTTTGTGTCCTGTTCAAATAAATAGACTTTATTTAACCCATTTTATTTTATGCTGAGAAGTCATCCTACTCACTAATATCCCCATAGATTACTTCAAAATGCTTCCTGGCTTTGTTGATGTGTATGTTCTTGTCATCTAAAAGCTGTATGTGTTTTATCGGAGCCCTCTGTTTACTGGTGACTGCCTTCTGGTGAACAGTCCTGTCTGTTAATGATTTTATAAGCCTAGATCAGAGATTTTGCTCACTGCCTGGCTCAACCCTGTATGGGATTTGGAAAGGAGGGTAAGAGTGAAATTTAGTTCTGACTTCATAAAGCATCATCTCAGTGGACAGGAAAGTATAAATCTGAAAGGCTTAAACAACAGTTTCTGAAAATATTTAATTAAATCCAGAAATGTTCAGTTGGAAGATATACTTCAAGTATAAGAAGAGAGGGAGAGGTTAGTGTTGGTGATAGTCACTGTGGAATGTTCCAAAAGGAGGTAAGATTTTGAGTGGAGATGAAGAATATGGAATATTTGAAGAGAGCAGTAACTGGAGACCAGGAACTCAGAGACTATTTCTTCTTCCCTTCAAAATGGAGAGAGGTAATTAGCTCCACCTGGTAGGTGAAGAAGCATGACCACATGAGCATAGGTGAACACTCCCACATACACACACGCTCACACTGAAGTTCACTTACATTTACTGACTCTGGGCTGGGTGCTGTGCTGAATGCTTTTCCAAACAGCAGATGAGGCCTGTAGGTGAGGAGTCCCTCCAGCTTGGGATGGAAGATGCCACCCTTCCTACCAAACCACTGCCCTCCATTCAAAACCAGGACCTTGGAAAAGACTGGACTTTAGAGTAGTTCTTAGATCACACTCCCTTCGATGTAAATCAACTTGTACAGATTTGGTTTTGCAAATGAAAACAATTCTCCAGTGTTTCATAGCTCTCCACTTCTGCCCTCAGGCTTGTTCACTTTTCCCTTTTAAATATAAATGGAAAAATGGAAATGCGGTTTCCATGATGCACGGAATCTCTATTTTCAGAAAAGATAAACAGGGTCCTCCCATCAGAAACTCCAAAGAGAAATGTGGCTTCCAAGGAGTGGAAGGCTGAAAATAAAGATGCTGGTAGATAGATAAGTGAATTAATAAAATGAGGCAACCAAACTAAACCCCTGCACTCATTCACCTCACCATTGAAAGAAACACCATGCAAAGAAAACGAGAACCAGGGGATGGAGGGGAACTTCCAAAGAAACCCAGGCAGCTGTCCCCAGGGATCTTGTGAGCTGGGATTGCCAAAACATTGGTCATGTGGGCAGAAGGGAAGCAGGCGCCCTGATGAGCTCACACAGCAGTGAAAAGCAGGGAAATGGGGTTAGGAAGGCCAAGGCTGGATTCAACCAGGACTTTTGAAAAAGGGGCTTTTAGATCATTTGGATGTCTTGTTGGCCTGTAAGTCAGCAAGGCATCAGAAAAAAGTGGTCTGGGTGATACGTGCATTTCAGGTACGGGAATCCTGGGTTTGGATCCTGGTGAGTGGCCTCATTTCCACATGTGTCTGGTCAATAGTCAACTGCTGAGCTACTGGCGGGCACATTTCATAATAATGTGAAAACAAACTGAGCCTATTTTCCCAGCCATAAATGAGGATAAAAATACCTCATCAGATTGCTATGAGGATTACAAGGGATTGGAGGAGTAAAATATGAGATTTATAACATATACTTTATACAGAGTGAATATTAAAAACAAAAACGGAAGCTGCTCCTTCTCTTGGTCATCCTGATCACCCTTTTAGAGCAAGTAAGAACAGAGTGCAGGGCCAGACCTACTCCTTAGGGCCCCCAAAATAATGTTCAGTTCAGTTCATTTCAGTCACTCAGTCGTGTCCGACTCTTTGCAACCCCATGGACTGCAGCACACCAGGCCTCCCTGTCCATCAACAACTCCCGGAGTTCACTCAAACTTGTACGCTGAGTCAGTGATGCCATCCAACCATCTCATCCTCTGTCATCCCCTTCTCCTGTCTTCAATCTTTCCCAGCATCAGGGTCTTTTCAAATGAGTCAGTTCTTCAAATCAGGTGGTATTGGAGTTTCAGCTCCAGCATCAGTCCTTCCAATGAATATTCAGGACTGATTTCCTTTAGGTTGGATCTCCTTGCAGTCCAAGGGACTCTCAAGAGTCTTCTCCTACACCACAGTTCAAAAGCATCAGTTCTTCAGCACTCAGCTTTCTTTGTAGTCCAACTCTCACATCCATACATGACCACTGGAAAAACTATAGCTTTGACTAGACGGACCTTTGTTGGCAAAGTAATGTCTGCTTTTTAACATGCTGTCTAGGTTGGTCATAACTTTCCTTCCAAGGAGTAAGCATCTTTTAATTTCATGGCTGCATTCACCATCTGCAGTGATCTTGGAGACCAAAAAAACAAAGTCTGACACTGTTCCCACTGTTTCCCCATCTATTTCCCATGAAGTGATGGGACCAGATGTCATGATCTTAGTTCTCTGAATGTTGAGTTTTAAGCCAACTGTTTCACTCTCCTCTTTCACTTTCATCAAGATGCTCTTTAGTTCTTCTTCACTTTCTGCCATAAGGGTGGTGTCATCCACATATCTGAGGTTATTGATGTTTCTCCCAGCAATCTTTATTCCAGCTTGTGCTTCATCTACCCCAGCGTTTCTCATGATGTACTCTGCATATAAGTTAAATAAGCAGGGTGACAATATACAGCCTTGACGTACTCCTTTCCCTATTTGGAACTGGTCTGTTGTTCCATATCTGGTTCTAATTGTTGCTTCCTGACCTGTATGCAGGTTTCTCAAGAGGCAGGTCAGGTGGTCTGGTAGTCCCATCTATTTAAGAATTTTCCAGAGTTTGTTGTGATCCACACAGTCAAAGGCTTTGGAGTAGTCAATAAAGCAGATGTTTTTCTGTAACTCTCTTGCTTTTTCGATAACGCAACAGATGTTACTAAATAGCAAAGAGAAACAAGGGCTGCTCCTATGTGACTTTTGTGTTTTCCTGGGTAAACAATGCTCTTTCCATGAGAAAATAGAAACAAGAGGGCAAAGAGGCACCTGCAGCCCAGAGTAAGTGAGGAGGTAGAGTGCTTGAGATGAATTTGGGCTCCTGGCCAATACTAACTGTGTGTAGATTGACCCCACAACTCCAGGGAGAGATGCTCCTTCAGTGTGGATGCATGTGTGTTCCCATGGCAACTTGCTCCTGAGCTGTTGTAACCTTCTCATCACGCACGTGACTCTCCCCACTGGATAGAGCCTCTGCTCCAGCAAAGACTGTGTCTCATTCACTGCCCATCCCCAACTGCCAGCACAGCATCTGGCTCAGAATAGACACACCATACAAATGTGCCATTTAACAGTGCTGAGACGAGAGATAGACACATGTCTACATTTTCAGCATGAAAAAGGATAAAATTTGGGAACTACAAATATCTAAGCTTGATGGTGGCTCCAAAAAAGAAAAAAAGATCTGGAACAGACTTAACATAGCTCATTTCAGAGAGCTTACATAACTCTCTGCAGTTCATCTAGAAATGATCAGGAAATCTGAGCTGACTTTCATTAAAAACCACTAGTGCAGGACTTCCTGGGCAGTCCAATGGTTCAGACTCCATGCTTACATTGCAAGGGGCTCAGGTTCAGTCCCTGGTCAAGGCACTAAGATCCTTCATGCCACACATTGCAGCCAACTCCCCCCACAAAAAAAATAAATAAATAACCTAAAAAATAAACAGCAACAACAGGAAAAATCACATCAACAAAGACCTAGCACAGCCAAAATTTAATTAATTTTTTAAAAGGACCACAAGTGCAATGAAAAGATGTTAAAAGTGAATCTAACTAGATTACTAGTCTCTGCGTTACTAGAAATAAAGGGCCCTGAGAAATGAGTCCTCTTGTGTTTTGCAGGTCAGATCACATTATGTTCTATTCTGAGCAGCTCATTTTCAGAAGGAATCTGATAATCTAGAACACATCCAAGGGATGGTACCCAGGGCCAGTCATTAGGGTTTCTATAAAATGAGTCCATGGTATTTCCCAGGCAAGAATACTGGAGCAGGTTGCCATTCCCTTCTCCAGGGGATCTTCCTGACCCAGGGATCCAACCGGGATCTCCTGCATTGCAGACAGATTCTTTACTACCTGAGCCACCAGGAAAGCCCTGTGAAATGTGTACAGTTGCAAGAGCTGGCATGGTTTAACCTGGAGAATACTGGAGGAGATAGGCAGGAAGAAGGACTTCCCTGGTGGCTTAGATGGTAAAGAGTCTACTTGCAATCTAGGAGACTCAAGTTCAATTCCTGGGTCAGGAAGATCCCCTGGAGAAGGGAATGGTAACCCACTCCAGTGTTCTTGCCTGGAGAATCCCATGGACAGAGGAGCCTGGCAGGCTACAGTTCTTGGGGTCGCAAAGAATCAGACACAACTGAGCAACTAATAAGCAGGAAGAGGCAGCAATATCATCTTCAAAGCTCTAGAAAATGAGTATAGATCTCCTTTGTTCTACTCACAAATGCAGAACCAGGACCAGTGGGTAGAAGTAATCAGGGATCTGAATTTAATCAACCATAAAGAAAAATTTCCTAGAAAATAGAATTGTGCTGCCGCCAGATGCACAGAGCAAATGTTCCACAGAAGTACCTGGATAACCTATTCAGGGAAGGTGTACCTGAAATCGCTGCAGTGGGCAAGAGGTTTGAACTGGGTGATCTTCAAGATCAGGAATCCATAATGTAAATGCCTCTCTACAAGGAGCCTTTCCAGATGAAGGTCCCTGTGCAGCCAAACCCCTTGGAGGCTATGTTCACATTATTTTCCAGGTCAACTACTCACAGTAATCCATATCTGTCACAGAGATTCAGAAGAGTTTAGCTAGTAGTTTAAAGCAACTTCCTACCTATCACCAGGGAGTAGCCAATCTATAATTGTTGTTTAGTTGCTAAGTAGTGTCCGACTCTTCTGCAACCCCATGGACTGTAGCCTGCCAGGTTCCTTCTTCTGTCCATGGTATTTCCCAGGTAAGAATACTGGAGTGGGTTGCCATTTCCTTTGCCAAGGGATCTATAATTACTTCTAGTTATTAGAAGATAATTTGTAAGTTAGAGAATTGATTCAATTACATCATGTGGTCTCATGGCAAATGTCAGCAGAAGTATCTGGTGATAAATCAACTAATGTGAACTCTAACCTGAGAACTCTTGATTCCTCAAATTCCCTATCTCAAATTCCTCTCCTCCAGTTGTTTTTAGAACATTTAGCAGCAATCTTCTACTTTTAAAATAAAATCAGATACAAGCCAGAAACAAACTAAGGAAGTACGTGAAATGAGACTATAATCATTTTTCGTAAATTATTTTCGTTTAAATTTTTTCCACCACCATTTAGATTTCTCCTCTATTTTTATTAGTATTTTCTTATTGTCTGCTAATTTTCTTCTTCTTCCTTCCTGCCTTTTATTTCCTTTCATCTTCTTCTCCTCTAAGAATTTATATTTTTTAAAACTTTCCCAGGACTCAATTAACATCACTTAAACATTTTTTGTGGGACCAGTGAAGTCTTGAAGCTGCTGCATTTAATACTCAGCCGAACCCTGGAAATCCAATCTGTAGCCAAACATTTGGCTTTGGTTTAGAGGCAGAAGTCGAAAAAGGGAATTGATATGCAGGTGTGGTGCAAAGCTGGTCTTAAAAATACAGATGTTATTACCTCTGGGCCCTAGGGACCTGGAACAAAATGCAGCGAGCCACCCCCAGAGGTGAAACAATGGTCATAAAATGGTTTCTCGATTCGCGAGTTTTGCTGAGCTGTCTCTCTGCAACATTTAGTGACTATTTAATAACGCTAACAGCTCTTTGAGCTAAATTGCTAACATTTGGGGAGCAAGGTTATGTAAAACAAAATTGAATTATGAAAACAATTTTCCAGTTAGCTCTGGCATTTCTTTATTTCTGTTTATCTTTTTCCTCAAAGGAGTCATTTACCAGTTCCTACCCGGCTGGCATGAGCTGATGTTCACAGACCCCAAACAATCAGCGCACACCTCTGAACAACAAGGGTTCTTATTTTCCATCTCTGGTCCTAGCCCAAAGCTTGGAGGCACATTTAGTCATGGAAAGATGTAAAACCAAAGAAGTACCCAAAGTGGTCTTTTGAAGAAAATTATGATGCTCATTGAACCCCACTTAGATTTTCATATAACTTGTCTCTTAGCCTAGTACGTTGGAAGTAGTCTTATTTAGATGTATAAATGGTGTGTATTGATGCGTGAAACAAAATCAGAGGCACTTTCTAGTAAAACTGAAAGTGTGTACACCATAAAAGCAAGCGATTCCACTTTTAGGTATATACTTCAGGGCAAGACTCTCACATGTAGCCTCCTAACAGCAGTTAAAATGAATAAACTAGATGCACATGTGTCCACCTGGAGAGCTCTCAAGAACACAGAGTGCAGAAAATTATTACTAAAGACACATTACTTTCATGCAAATATCTAAATAAAAATGCAAAACAAACAATATAAGGGCATGGATGCACCCCAGCTTCAGAGACTGCCTCTGAGGAGAGGAAGGGAGGAGGAAGGGATACCAAAGGCTCCTTCATATTATCAATAATGTTGTGTTTCCCTGAGAAAGAAAATATCCAAAGCATATTTAACCAAAAATTAATTTATTAAATACTTGGTATTATTCTCTATACTTTTCTGCATCTTTACACATTTTTTATTTTTTTTTTATATTTTATAGTGCTTTACAATTTTCAAAGGTTTCATACATGTATCTTTATACATTTTACAAATTAAAAATAAAACCCAGGGATTTCCCTGGTGATCGAGCGGCTAAGACTTCGAGCTCCCAATGCCAGGGCCCCTGGTCAGGGAACTAGATTCCACGTGCCCCAGCTAAGAGTTCGCATGTAGCAACTAAAGATCCTGCATGCTGCAACTAAGACCCAGTGCAACAACAACAACAACAAATAGCATTCACAAAATAAGCATGCTTTCTAAAAATAAAAAATAATAATAATAAAGCCCAAACCAGAATTTATTTCATCTTTACATATTTTACAAATTAAACATAAAGCCCAAATCGGGATTTAAACAAAAAGGGTAGACAGACAGTTTCTCTCCAAACCCAGCAAGCAAGGGTGGTTGGCATCTAGTTAAACAAGTCAAGACCCCAGTCTTCAAGAGGACAGAAGTACTGGACAGTTGTGCTCAATTCATTCTTTCTCTTGCCTGCTCTTAAGACTCCGTAAAACTCATTGTTCAATGACTTAACTTCCTGGTCACATTCTTGCCTGGAACAAATTTTTCACCCCACTTAGTGATACCATCAGTTGAAATTTCCATGGCTGCTATTCATTCTATTCCTTTGTGGCACCGCTTTCCACTTCTCTCTGTTCATTATATTCAAACGCATACACCCAAACAGGACCTACATATGATGGCACAGCCTGCTCTCTATTTCATATAGAATTTTATTTAACAAATGAGAACTACATATGGAGGGAGGTCTGCTTGACAGTAACAGCTCATTTTTCCAACTAATTCAGTTAACACCTGATTAGAAATACTGATCAAGTTTTGAAGTTCTTTCAATATTGTTTAATATCACTTTTGTTCAGTTGGGGCTTCTTCCCTGGTGGCTCAGATGGTAAAGAACCCACCTGCAATGCAGGAGACCTGGGTTCAACCCCTGAGTTGGGAAGATCCCCTGGAGAAGAGAACCACCCACTCCAGTATTCTGACTTGGAGAATTCCACAGACTATACAGTCACAAAGAGTTGGACACAACTGAGCAACTTTCACTTTCACACCTTCTGTTCTGCCAGTATCTATTTAACCTTTTTGTCACAAGTGACCAACATAAGAATAGAATTATGTATAGCCCTTTAGAAATTCATGTGCAGTCCCAGAAGGTAGTTTGAAGAAAAACATACAAGGCACTGCCCGTTGCAGTGATGCTACGATTAAAGGCCTTTGAGAGTCCAGAGAAGGAAGCATCAAGAACAACTGCAGTGTTTGCAATCAGACAAGTGGGGCTCTGAGTCGCTGCTCTGCCACCATATCAGCTGTGAGGCCTTGGGAAAGTTACTTAACATCTCTGATCTTTTACTTTTTCTCCAAAACACAAGGTTAGTAATACTCAGCTTCTTGGATGGTGAAGAACTGAGTGAGTTAAGCAATGTACCATGTTTCATATAGTGCCTGACATATTGTCAGTATCTGAAAGCATAGTTGCATTAATAGTTCCCTCTTCCTCATTCTTGATATGAATCACAGGGAAACATGTAAATGCTGCATGTTGTCTATGAAGGTATGATTTGCATGGAATTCATTAACATGGAAAGATTATTGGTCCAGCTTTTTGGTCAGATTAGCATGGCATGGTTTTGCCTGGGAGATTGTAGCCATCCATATGCCCTTTACCACACTGAGGTCATCTTGCATGAGTATTTGTTTGCAAGAGGGCATCAACTCATTGTGAAGCAATCCTACTGATAATTGTGGCATCAAATAATACAGTTAGATCTATGAATTCTATGTGTAACCTTGCATAGGCTTGAGAAGTGAAGCCTCAGGTAGATAAAGGTGACTGTTGCGAAATCTGTGTTTATGATGTTTTTGGCAGTACTTCAGGAAACATTACACATTCTCAGAAGCCCTCGATGTCACTCTAATTAGGAGGGGAAATGCTGTTAATGAGAACAGTCGTAAATTTTTAGCATGTAATCACAAGAGAAGCCTGTAGATATGATCACATAAATCACTTTATGGTGATTTGTGACACTGCATTTTATTTTTTTTTTAATGTTTATAATTACATTTTTCTTAAAAAATTAAACAAGGTTGCCTATGTCCCATGTCATTCCTCCAGCCTGGACTCACCACCCTAGTGACCGCTGTTACTGGAGTGAGGGTTAAAAAGGTTGACAGCCAGTGGGACAGCTTCAGACTGGGAGTCCAACCTGTTTTCCATTCTCCCCATTAGCTACCCCCTGTTGTGTCATCTTGAGCAAATAACTTCCTGGCTCTGATTCTCTTGGTCTTTAAAAATAGGGATGGAAGATGTTAGACAAGATGATTTCTGGAGTCCTTTGCCTCAGTATTCTGCATGTTCATGATTTCTTGTTCTTTGCATGTATGATTGCACATTAAAATGACCATGTGTTTTCAATTGTAAAATGCACATTTTTTTCACATTTTAAAATTCAGGAAGTTACAACTGATGGTAATTTAGATTGCTGTGAAAACAGCTTTAAATACAGGAGAAGTACTGAATAATAAGTATTGTTTTATCAAGAGTTTCTACAGGAAAAATGGAAAATTACTGACAAATGTTGATTGAAAATAAGAGTGTACAATTCTTGTAACTTAACAGGGATTGTGTTAAGTTGCTTCAGTCGTTTCCGACTCTTTGCAACCCTATGGACTGTAGCCCTCCAGGCTCCTCTGTCCATAGGATTCTCCCAGGCAAGAATACTCGAGTAGGTTGCCCTGCCCTCCTCCAGGGGATCTTCCCGACCTAGGGATTGAACCCATGTCTCTTACATCTCCTGTATTGGCAGGTGTCTTCTTTACCACTAGTACCACTTTAACATGGAAAGCAACCCAGGAGTTGTGAGGACAATTATGCCAGAGGAGAGGTTGGTTTGGATGTCCCTGAAGGTTCCTTTCAGCTCAGAGATGCTCTGACATGCCAACTTTATTTCAGTTATTTGGTTATTTTGTGCACTCATCAAGTATAGAGCATTTTGGGAAAAAAAATGGAAGATAGTGTATGGCAATGACACAGTAATATTGTACCTATTAAATAATTGCATGTTAATTTCCATTGAAATGTTAAATCACTGATACTGATTAGCTGATTGTTACTATAGCTGTCACACATTGATTGTTTTCAAATAGATATGTTTGGACACTAAAACTATAGTGAAAATAATTTCATATTTGTCAATGGCTTCAAAGGTCCTTTAGATTCTTACAAAAACTCAGGAGTTAATTGCTATGAGCATAGTGCCATATGGGCCTCCCTTGTGGCTCAGATGGTAAAGAATCCGCCTGCAATGTGGGAGACCTGAGTTTGATCCCTGGGTTGGGAAGATCTCCTGGAGGAGTGCATGGCAACTCACTCCAGTATTCTTGCCTGGAGAATCCCCATGGACAGAGGAGCCTGGCGGGCTACAGTCCATGGGGTCGCAAAGAGTCAGACGTGACTGAGAGACCAAGCACATAGCGCCATATAACAAAAATATATTTGTGCTCCAGAGAAATGGAACTTCCATGTTAATTCTTACCCTGGTAACAGAGAAACTTATCACTTTACTATAACTGCTAGTGATTTTTGATTGCTATTGAGTTTATATGTATAAAAAGAAGCCATTAGTTACTTATGGATGATTTGTTTCTTGATTTATCAAGCCTTCATAATAATTCCAATGCATGCTGTCTATGGCCAACCTCACTGTGGCTCTTAGCATGGCTGAGAATTGAAACGGTTTTGAACCTGACTATCCCAGGAGGAAAGTCCAGAGATGTGGTGTGGTTAATCTTGGAGTTGCTGCTTAAAAAGTGGTTCCCAATGCCAAAATCTGGGATTAGTTATCCAAAGAGCTATATTTGAGGGCTGGGTTTGATTTCTGGGTTTCCCTAATTGACAGTAGAAATCTCAATTTATCACATGTGCCATGAATTTGTTAGTCTGAAGGAATTAATCAAAATCCTGTTTCTATAAACATTTTTATTGATTCATCATTTCTGAAATCATGCAGTTTATGAGTTGGTCCTATTTTGGGTAATAGCAATTACTTATGAAAGCTGTTAGATAGTTTCTGTCAAGCTTAATTAAACCTTTTCTGCTGGGGGACTTTTTAAAGAGTTTGTGAACTGTCAACTGTTGATACCATGTCCCAAATATTACTCATAAAATAGAATCTCTACCAGTAAAAATAACTCGGAGGCATCAAACCTCCAAATCTGGAAGCCAGTTGACTCCTTTTAGACAAATTCCATATGTCTCATTACCTCATCGCAGCTCAGCATTTGGTCTTGTGTGTTAGTTATGTGTGGGAGTCATTTCTTTTCTAAATCTTTTTTTTTTTTTTTTGAGATGTCCACTCTATTTTTTACTATCATCCTTTTATAAATGTTAATGATGTGAAAAGTGCCTAAGGATCAATGGAGATGCTCAGAATAGCAGCCTTCGTAGGCTGTCCTTATGGGGAGCTTATCAAGGGAGACTTTTGACTCATGTCTAAAACTGAAGGAAAATGTAGTAGGAGTGCCTTTGACCATATGGTGTTAGAAACATGGGAGACTGTTAGGATAAGTGAAGTCTCAGGAAAGGGGTAGCTATGGACTCAGATAGAGAGGAAGTTTAAGATTTATGAGGTTTAATTTAAGATTAATGGGATTCACTTTGATTTGGGCAGGGTTTGAACTGATTAAAAAAATAAGGGAGAGTAATTCAGACTGAGCAATGATTCAAAGATAATGAAGAAGAGTTTTCTCCGTTGTAATAAACACCAGCACCAATTTATGAAGGTCATGGTAATCAGGAATCCCTGACGAACTTTGAGTGGAGAAGCAATATAATGAAAGCAATGTTTAAAGAAAATAATTCAGTAGCATTGGATAGAACTGGAGGGAAGGCATAATATCAAGGAAAACTTAATAGACAGGAAGACCAGTTTCTTTTTCTTTAATTAATTAATTTATTTTAATTGGAGGCTAATTACTTTACAATACTGTGGTGGTTTTTGCCATACAGTGACATGAATCAGCCATGGGTGTACATGTGTCCCCATCCTGAACCCCCTCCCGCCTCCCTCCCCCTCCCATCCCTCTGGGTTGTCCCAGTGCACCGGCTTTGAGTGCCCTGCTTCATGCATCGAACTTGAATTGGTCATCCATTTCACATATGGTAATATACATGTTTCAATGCTGTTCTCTTAAATCATCCCACCCTCGCCTTCCCCCACAGAGTCCAAAAGTCTGTTCTTTACATCTGTGTCTCTTGCTGTCTTGCATATAGGGTTGTTGTTATGATCTTTCTAAATTCCATATGTATGCATTAATATACTGGTGTTTTTCTTTTTGACTTACTTCACTCAGTATAATCAGCTCCAGTTTCATCCACCTCATTAGAACTGACTCAAATGGGTTTTTTTTATAGCTTAGTAATATTCCATTGTATATATGTACCACAGCTTTCTTCCATTCATCTGCCGATGGACATCTAGATTGCTTCCGTGTCCTAGCTATTGTAAACAGTGCTGTGATGAACATTTGGGTACACGTGTCTCTTTCAATTCTGGTTTCCTCGGTGTGTATGCCCAGCATGGGATTGCTGGGTCATATGACAGTTCTATTTCCAATTTTTTAAGGAATCTCCACACTTTTCTCCATAGTGGCTGTACTAATTTGCATTCCCACCAACAGTGTGAGAGGGTTCCCTTTTTTCACACCCTCTCTAGCATTTATTGTTTGTAGACTTTTTGATGGCAGCCATTCTGACCAGCATGAGATGGTACCTCATTGTGGTTTTGATTTGCATTTCACTCATAATGAGTGATGTTGAGCATCTTTTCATGTATTTGTTAGCCATCTGTATGTGGAAGACCAGTTTCTATTATAACATTCAAGGAGTAAGGTGATGATCAAGATAATAACAACTAGATAATAATAAGTTCACCAGAGTGGTGCCAGTGTTATGCCATTCATAGCAACAACAAAGCTACCATTAATTGACTGCTTATTATGTGCCAGGTATAATGCTTAAGTGCTTTACATAGATATATCATTTAATCATCATCACGAGAATCTTATAAGTACTGTTATTAATGCCATTTTCAAATAAAGAAGCTGAGACTTAGAAAAGGGAAATGATTTCCTCTAATTGATAGAGTGAAGATCTCAAGCTAAGTCATCTGAAACCTGAACCCATTCTATAAAAGAGGACCTTTAGGAGTATTTGAAAGGTAGAAGTGAGAAATAGCCAATATGTATTTTGCTTAGCACTGTACTTGATATTATAGCATCTTAAAGTAGTAAGGTGGCTCAGTGGTAAAGAATCCACCTACCAAGCAGGAGACATGGGTTCGATCCTTGGGTTGGGAAGATCCCCTGGAGAAGGAAATGGCAACCCACTCCAGTATTCTTGCCTGGGAACTCCTATGGAGAGAGGAGCCTGGCAGGCTACAGTCCATGGGTTGCCAGGAGTCAGACATGACTATTCAATAGCAGCAAAGTAGTTAAGACCAAGTATGTTATCATAAGAGTTTAAAATCTAATCAGAGAATCAAGTTGTAACATGAATCAGAAAGATGTCATACATTGGGTTCCCTAGAATGTAGGCTTTGAGATTTGTGTGCAGGAGGTTTATTGGGAAGAGTGCTCTGTAACAATATCCATGAGAAATAAAGGATGCAGGAATGGACAGATGCCACAGAGACCTCCCTCATCTTAAAGGGAGTTCTAGAGCTAGAATCACCCTTCAGAGTTGTCCCAATAAAGGCAAGGAGCCCAGGTCTTTATATTTGTCCATTAAGCAGTCAGTGGATGCTGCTGCCCCCAGGAGGGGAGGGTAATCTTTGAACAAAGCAACTTCCTTCTGCTGACAGGTCCTGGGAAGGGACTCCACTGTGTCCTCAGTCTTAAAGGAAATCTGGACAACATACCACAGTGTCCACTACACCAAAATATAAGAACATAACTATATTTTTAATGTTATCTACTCTTCAATAAGTAAATACTTTAAGTCACATTTTGGGAGAATACTTTGCTTTTAAAGTACTATTTTGGTGGGGAGGAGACACCCAATAAATCTGTCAGTGCATTTCTTTGCAATAAAGTGGTAGCCTTAGTTCTTGATGAAAATAATCAATATGGAAGGCATTTGGTGTGTGGCTTAATTGAAACACTGTGTTTTGGACCCATTTGGTGTTAATGTGTAAATCCAATACTATTTTCACACCTGCCCTCTTTTTATGATGCTTTTTTTTTTCAAATGGAAGTCTAGTATGGATTTCTTGCTTCAGACTAAAGAAAGGGCATGAACTGTCATCACTGGCCAAGAATCCAACTCACATGGTATTATGACATCATCCTTCATGTCCATCAATAAGACCTTGCCAGGTTTGCCTTCAGAGAGGAGCTGTGTGAAAAATGTCTTGGGCCAAAATCACCCAGGGAGCACTCCATATGCCTCAGCTGATCTTGACAAATATTAGACACAGACACACAAAATATATGCATACCTGGACTTCACTTCCCAGAGAATCTGCTTCATGGTGGTTGGAGTAGGATCCAGGAATACTTATTCTGTAACAGCCTCTATGATTCACCAGAGTTTAAGAATCCCTTTCCAGTGGGCCAGTTCAGTTCAGTTCAGTCTCTCAGTCATGTCCGACTCTTTGTGACCCCATGAATCACAGCACGCCAGGTCTCCCTGTACATCACCAACTCCCAGAGTTCATCCAAACCCATGTCCATTGAGTCGGTGATGCCATCCAACCATCTCATCCTCTGTCATCCCCTTCTCCTCCTGCCCTCAATCCTGCCCAGCATCAGGGTCTTTTCCAATGAGTCAACTCTTCGCATGAGGTGGCCAAAGTATTGGAGTTTCAGCTTCAGCATTAGTCCTTCCAATGAATACCCAGGACTGATCTCCTTTAGGATGGACTGGTTGGATCTCCTTGCAGTCCAAGGGACTCTCAAGAGTCTTCTCCTATACCATAGTTCAAAAGCATCAATTCTTCAGTGCTCAGCTTTCTTTATAGTCCAACTCTCACGTCCATACATGACCACTGGAAAAACCATAGCCTTGACTAGACGGACCTTTGTGGACAAAGTAATGTCTCTGCTTTCCAATATGCTGTCTAGGTTGGTCATAACATTCCTTCCAAGGAGTAAGCGTCTTAATTTCATGGATGCAATCACCATCTGCAGTGATTTTGGAGCCCAAAAAAATAAAGTCTGACACTGTTTCCACTGTTTCCCCATCTATTTCCCATGAAGTGATGGGACCAGATGCCATGATTTTAGTTTTCTGAATGTTGAGCTTTAAGCCAACTTTTTCACTCTCCCTCTTTCACTTTCATCAAGAGGCTCTTTAGTTCCTCTTCACTTTCTGCCATAAGGGTGGTGTCATCTGCATAGCTGAGGTTATTGGTATTTCTCTCGGCAATCTTGATTCCAGCTTGTGCTTCCTCTAGCCCAGCGTTTCTCATGATGTACTCTGCATGTAAGTTAAATAAGCAGGGTGACAATATACAGCCTTGACGTACTCCTTTTCCTATTTGGAACCAGTCTGCTGTTACATGTCCGGTTCCAACTGTTGCTTCCTGACCTGCCTACAGGTTTCTCAAGAGGCAGGTCAGGTGGTCTGGTATTCCCATCTCTTTCAGAATTTTCCACAGTTTGTTGTGATCCACACAGTCAAAGGCTTTGGCATAGCCAATAAAGCAGAGATAGATGTTTTTCTGGAACTCTCTTGCTTTTTCAATGATCCAGTGGATGTTGGCAATTTGATCTCTGGTTCCTCTGCCTTTTCTAAAACCAGCTTGAACATCTGGAAGTTCATGGTTCTCATATGGAGACCTATAATAAATGGTTCTGTTCTATAAGAGTCTTTAGGGGTGAGATCACCAATTGGGTGTGTTGAGGATCTCCAAAACAGTGAATCTTAACAAGAAAGATTTTTTTTCCATTTATTTTTATTAGTTGGAGGCTAATTACTTTACAATATTGTAGTGGTTTTTGCCATACATTGATATGAATCAGCCATGGAAAAAGAAAGATCTTCTTAAAGGAATTAGGGAGTACCATCTAGAAGAAAGAAAGAAGGTGAAGGAAAGTTTCACTTTCGTTTTTCTAGATTCCACATATATGCAGTAATATATGGTATTTGTTTCTCTTTTTTCTTTCTGTCACTCTGTATGACATTCTCTAGGTCCATCCACATCTCTACAAATGACCCAATTTCATTCCTTTTAATGGCTGAGTAATATTCCATTGTAAATATGTACCACATCTTCTTTATCCGTTTTTCTGTTGATGGACATTTAGGTTTAATGACGATCCTTGTGTTTATCCTGCATGTGTGCGTGCTTAGTCACTCAGTCCTGTCTGAGACCCCGTGTACTGTAATCCACCAGACTTCTCGGTCCATGGGCGTCTCCAGGCAAGAATACTGGAGTGGGTTGCCATGCCCTCCTCCAGGGGATCTTCCCAACCCAGGGACTGAACCCACGTCTCCTGCTTCTCCTGCACTGGCAGACAGAGTCTTTACTGAGCCACCTGGGAAGCCCTTGTGTTTATCTTGATGGATAGCAAATAATTGGGAGCATATAAGCAGGGATCTGTCTTTTAGTCATTCATGCAATAAGTCTTAGTTGAGTGGTTACTATATTTCAAGCACCGTGCAGTTGTCAGTAGTATGAAGATAGGAAAATTCAGTTTCTGTCTTTAGGAGATCACAGTGTGAGGGAGGGTGTAGAGATTAGCAGATGATAGAGCACAAACACAGAGGGGCACAGCTGCTGGGGGAGCCGACAGGTGGTCCCTAAGCCCTCCCCTGAGGGTCAGGGAAGGCTCCCTGGAAGAGCTCCAGAGGACTCTTCAAGATTGGAAATGCGTTTGTCAGTTGTGCTTTTTCCATCCATAATTGTGTCACATCATTCCATTTACATAGACCTTTTTTTCTCTTTTAAGAGGATTTTTATACATTTTCCATAAAGATCTCTTACAATGTCTTTGAACTTAATTCCTAAATAACTTACCATCTTTGATGCTCTTGTGAAGAATATTGTTTTGTATTCTTTTTGGTTGTTTCTTAATGGCTATAGAGAAGTACGATTGACCTTGATAGAATATCTTGTAACTTTCAACCTCACAATACTCTATGACTAATTCTAAGAGTATCTGGACTTTCTTGGGTTTTCCATGTAGATAAACATACCATCTGGAAACAATGGCAGTCTTGTCTCATCTTTTCCAGTCCTTATTTTTCTTATTTCCTTTCTTTATGTTACTGTACAGGACATCCATATGTAAAGAGCAGCAGTAATTGTAGGCATCTTTTTGTCTTCTCCCAGACCCTAAATGGAGTATGTCTCACTTTTCTCCTTTGAGAGTGATGCTTTCCATGGGCAAGTTTTGGTAGATTACTATTTTCTTGTTTAGGAGTCACGCTTCTATTTCTAAGTTTTTCTGGGAATGCTTTATCTTAAATATGAATTGGACTTTAACAAATGCTTTATTTAAATAGCATTTTTTGAGATGCCCATATGGTTTTTCTTCATATAGGCATGAAGTACCAAAGATGTAATGAATTACACTGATAGATTTATCAGACTGTATCATTTTTACATTTGAGTAAAATCACTTGATTATAATTATTACCATTTTAATATACCCCTGGATTGCATTAGCTAATATTTTATTAAAGATTGTGGTATATTGAAGTAGGGAGCTTTGACTTATTGTTTTCTTTTCTTTCACTGATCTTATCCAGCTTTGAAATCAAGGCTATTTTAATGACATTAAGTGAAATGGGCAGCTTTCCTTCTTTTTCTGTACTCAGGAACAACTTGTAGAATGGGGATGATCTGTTCCCTGAACATTTGATAGAATGTACAAAATCAACTAGACCTAGTGCTCTGGGGGAGGAAGATGGGACGTAAGAAGATTCCTTATTACTATATCAATTTAGTTAGTGGTCATTGGTCTATATAGGCATACCTTGGAGACACAGTGGTCTTGGTTCATGACCACAGCAATAAGCAAATATCATCATAAAGTGAGTTACAGTAATTTTTTGGTTTCCCAGTGCATATAAAAGTTACATTTACACTATACTATAGTCTATTAAGTGTGCCATAGCATTATGCTTTTGAAAAACCACTGTACCTACCTTAAAAAATGTTATTACTAAAAAAAATGCTAATTATCATCTGACATTGCAGGGTTGCCACAATCTTTCTTTTATTTTAAAAATGCAATCTCTGCAAAGCACAATAAAGTGCAATAAAACAAGGTCTGCCTGTATTGAGAATGTAGACTATCCTCATAAAGTTGTTCAGGAGTCTTTGGTGATGAATGAACTTGAGAAAAAGAAGAAAAGACTGAGAAAAAGAAGGAGATGTCCCCTGGCGTCCATGCACATTTGGGACGTTTCTACTTTGACTCACAACCACTGAAGCATCAGACAGGCTTCTCTGGGAAATAAGAGTGGGGCTGGCAGTGAGGGAAATAGGGTTAGTCATCTGGTCGTTCAACTAATATTTATGGAGTGCCCACAAAGACCTGGAGACTATTCTAGGCACTTGAGATGCAAAGATAAACAAGTCACTTTTATAATCCGGTGAAGTGAGCCTAAACCAAAACAGTTATCATGGGGTTTGGTTATGTGTCTAGCTCACAGTTTTCCTGGCCCGGTCCCTTGAAATACCCTGACTTTTCTCACTCTGTCAGCCTCTATGTCCAATCTGTCACCAGGTTGGCCCAATATGAATAAACAGTGTCGTGCAACTGCCAGGAAACTAATGGAGGCTCCATCTGCATGAATAGAGATGTCCTGAACCAGCTTTCTCTGCCTGGTCAGCCTGCAGCTGGGCGGCTGGTTTCAGATCTCTGGGCCCTGTCTCAGTGGGAACCGTGACAGACCGAGCCTCATCCAGGGAGCATGGTCAGACAGGGGAGGGGACCTGAACATGTCGCATCCAGCGCTGTGAAATGAGCTGGAAATTTTACAGATCCTGCTTCAAGTCAGAGGGAGCAAGGGACCTGAGAGGCTTCCCCAGATGTCCCTCTGCCTTTGTGCTCCATCACAGTCCTCAAAGGATGATGCCTCTTGTTCAGGCCACATGTTATTGTCACCCTCTCTGATCCAAGCAAAAGCATTGTCCCCCGTGACGTGTCTCCCACACTCCCTGTCACACATCCATGTTTTCACTTCTTAACTCTTATCACCTCTCTGGCTGTACCGTCATTTCTTGTGTGTGAGGATAGTCTGAGAAGCTTGGCTCCATCTAGGAAATAGTAACCACAAGAAGATGCTCAAGGCTTCCCAGTTACTCCTCTGTGACATTCATAGACTTGCCTTTTCCTCATCTGGTCCCCATCCTACCCTACATCCCACACCTAGACTGCTGTGTTAGCCTCCCTGGAAGCTTCTCTTTGTTTATCTATGTCCCCTGTCCGCATCCCCAATAAAACCCATCCTATACGCAGCTGATTGAGCAGCTGTTTCTGTGTGTGTTTCCCATTCAGAAGAGGTACATTGATTGCAACCTCAGCCCATAGGAACTTGGCTCCTCTGGTTACCGGGAGAGCTGCCCTCTGTGACTGGTGATGACTTGGTTCTGGGACCTGGGGTGGCTCCTTTTCACCACCAGCCCCCACGGTCATGCCCACTGTGTGCTGAGAAAGGGGGCCCCCATCCCTCTTGGCCAGCTTCCCTCCTTCTGCCTCAAGTTGAAATCTCTCAATAAAAATGGAAAAAGTTTCCAAGCATTAAACTTAGGTCTTTGTAAGCTGGCTCTGGAGCCCTTTCTTTTCTTAAAAGTTGTTGCTATCTAACCACGTTCTAAAATACCCCAAATGAAAAGGAAAACAGACCAAAAAAAAAAAAAGAAAAAAAGCCCTTCTTTAATCAATGCTTGCTCAACTGGTGCTTCAGACAAGCACTTAGGCAAATGGATGACCACATGGATTTTCCAGAGAGGGGTGGGGGGGATGTGAAATTGGCACAGAGTTCTGCTCTGTCTCCTTTGATGTTTAATTCGAGCCATTCTAGACAGGGCTCAGTACACTCTGAAAACAGACTTTGTGATTAAAAAATGTGCGATACATCAGCCAAAACATTTGTTTATATTTTACCCTCAGTTTCAGGGTTCTTGTTTCTTGTCATGCTTTCCTTGAGAACTTTCTTTGTATAATTAAAGAGGTGTGAGTGTTCTGAGCCTGACTGTGAATAGGATGCAAAGCACAGTTTCCCTCCCCAGGAGACAGAGAAGGGTTTCTCCCCACCTTCTCAGGCGCAGCATCCATAGGATATGGCAAAAACGAGCTTCTCTGTAACTTTTCCAGAACAGTAATAACAGGCGAGCTGTCCAGGAAAGAAGGAGCCTCACAAAGACTGAGGTCTTCCAAATAGGGCCTCTCCCAGCCCCGGGGAGCCTCTCAATAGGCGCAGGGGTGTTTGAATGTACTGGTGTGTCTCCAGTTCTGTTAGAGAAGGGTTTCTCAACAGTGGCACTATTCACATTCTAGACCAATAATTACGGCTGTGGGGCTGGCCAGTGCATTGTAGGCTGTCTGGCAGCATCCCTGGCCTCTACCCACCAGGTATCAGTGACATGTTCCCTCTGCCTCCGCCAACTGTACAATCAAAAACATCTCCAGACAGTTCCCCGAGGAAAGCAAAAAACTCCCCTCGCCCCCAGCTGAGTACAGCTGCACTGAATGAGCTTGAAAAGGGATTCTTCTAAGAGGCAGCGTCTATAGGACCCAGAGGAGCGAGCATCCAATAGAGCCACCTGAGATAATGTCATTCAACAAAGACAATGGCCAAACCCACCCCAGACGAGGTCAGAGTCTTGAGGGTAAGGCCCAGGCATCATTGGCTTTTAAAAGGCCCCCAAGTGGTTCTAGTACACGCTCAGGGTTGAGAAAGAGAGAACTTTGAAAGGAAGGACTGTTTCATGACCTCCATCAAGGGATTAAGAGAGGAGCACAGGCCTTAGAACATTGCCATTCTGTTAACAATGGAAGTCAGAAAGGAAAGGCCAAGAAGGACAGATGGCCACCTTAAGCGCCTATGTTGACTCTTTCTTCCTCCGTAATGGCTGTGTGCGTGCATGTGTGCTCAGACGCTTCAGTCACGTCTGACTCTTCTCGACCCTATGGGCTGTAGCCCACCAGGCTCCTCTATCCATGGGATTCTCCAGGCAAAAATACTGGAGTGGGTTGCCATACCCTCCTCCAAGGGATCTTCCCAACACCCAGGGATTGAACCTGTGTCTCTTGCGGCTCCTGCATCGCGGGCAGGTTCTTTACCCCTGAGCCACCAGGGAAGCCCCCTTAATGGTTCAAAGAGCCTTTAAATGATGAAGCCCTAGGCTGGGAAGGGTCAGGGAGACTTAGTAATACTTCATAGCTAGGCTATGAGAGAAGAGGAATCCTCAAGAGGTACCATGTGTCTTGGAGATACTAAAAACGAAAGTTTGCTGAGCCTCTGAGGCCTCAGGGAAGAGGGAAAGAGGGAGAAACAGGCCAGGAGGGGAAGCAGTCCTGAAGCTGAGAAGTCAGTCCTTCTTGGCCAGTTCAGTTCATTTCAGTCGCTCAGTCGTGTCCGACTCTTTGCAACCCCATGAAGCGCAGCACGCCAGGCCTCCCTGTACATCACCAATTCCTGGAGTTTACCCAAACCCATGTCCATTGAGTCGGTGATGCCATCCAGCCATTTCATCCTCTGTCGTCCCCTTCTCCTCCTGCCCCCAATCCCTCCCAGCATCAGGGTCTTTTCCAGTGAGTCAACTCTTTGCATGAGGTGGCCAAAGTATTGGAGTTTCAGCTTCAGCATTAGTCCTTCCAGTGAGCACCCAGGACTGATCTCCTTTAGGATGCACTGGTTGGATCTCCTTGCAGTCCAAGGGACTCTCAAGAGTCTTCTCCAACACCATAGTTCAAAAGCATCAATTTTTTGGCGCTCAGCTTTCTTCACAATCCAACTCTCACATCCATACATGACCACTGGAAAAACCATAGCCTTGACTAGACAGACCTTTGTTGGCAAAGTAATGTCTCTGCTTTTTAATATGCTGTCTAGGTTGGTCATAACTTTCCTTCTAAGGAGTAAGCATCTTTTAATTTCATGGCTGCAGTCACCATCTGCAGTGATTTTGGAGCCCAAAAAAATAAAGTCTGACACTGTTTCCACTGTCTCCCCATCTATTTGCCATGAAGTGATGGGACCAGATGCCATGATCTTAGTTTTCTGAATGTTGAGCTTTAAGCCAACTTTTTCACTCTCCCTCTTTCACTTTCATCAAGAGGCTTTTTAGTTCCTCTTCACTTTCTGCCACAAGGGTGGTGTCATCTGCATAGCTGAGGTTATTGATATTTCTCCCGGCAATCTTGATTCCAGCTTGTGCTTCCTCTAGCCCAGCGTTTCTCATGATGTACTCTGCATGTAAGTTAAATAAGCAGGGTGACAATATACAGCCTTGACGTACCCCTTTTCCCATTTGGAACCAGTCTGCTGTTCCATGTCCAGTTCCAACTGTTGCTTCCTGACCTGCATACAGGTTTCTCAAGAGGCAGGTCAGGTGGTCTGGTATTCCCATCTCTTTCAGAATTTTCCACAGTTTATTGTGATTCACACAGTCGAAGGCTTTGGCATAGTCAATAAAGCAGAAATAGATGCTTTTCTGGAACTCTCTTGCTTTTTCGATGATCCAGCGGATGTTGGCAATTTGATCTCTGGTTCCTCTGCCTTTTCTAAAACCAGCTTGAACATCTGGAAGTTCACGGTTCACGTATTGCTGAAGCCTGGCTTAGAGAATTTTGAGCATTACTTTACTAGCGTGTGAGATGAATGCAACTGTGCGGTAGTTTGAGAATTCTTTGGGATTGCCTTTCTTAGGGATTGGAATGAAAACTGAGCTTTTCCAGTCCTGTGGCCACTGCTGAGTTTTCCAAATTTGCTGGCATATTGAGTGCAGCTCTTTCAGAGCATCATCTTTCAGGATTTGAAATAGCTCAACTGGAATTCCGTCACCTCCACTAGCGTTTTTCATAGTGATGCTTTCTAAGGCCCACTTGACTTCACATTCCAGGATGTCTGGCTCTAGGTGAGTGATCACACCATTGTGAGTATCTGGGTCGTGAAGATCTTTTTTGTATAGTTCTTCTGTGTATTCTTGCCACCTTTTCTTAATATCTCTGCTTCTGTTAGATCCATACCATTTCTGTCCTTTATCAAACCCATCTTTGCATGAAATGTTCCCTTGGTATCTCTAATTTTCTTGAAGAGAACTCTAGTGTTTCCCATTCTGTTGTTTTCCTCTATTTCTTTGCATTGATCGCTGAGGAAGGCTTTCTTATCTCTCCTTACTATTCTTTGGAACTCTGCATTCAGATGGGAATATCTTTCCTTTTCTCCTTTGCTTTTCGCTTCTCTTATTTTCACAGCTATTTGTAAGGCCTCCTCAGACAACCATTTTACCTTTTTGCATTTATTTTCCATGGGGATGGTCTTGATCCCTGTCTCCTGTACAATGTCATGAACCTCCATCCATAGTTCATCAGGCACTGTCTATCAGATCTAGTCCCTTAAATCTATTTCTCACTTCCACTGTATAATCATAAGGGATTTGATTTAGGTCATACCTGAATGGTCTAGTGGTTTTCCCTACTTTCTTCAATTTAAGTCTGAATTTGGCAATAAGGAGTTCATGATCTGAGCCACAGTCAGCTCCTGGTCTTGTTTTTGCTGACTGTATAGAGCTTCTCCATCTTTGACTGCAAAGAATATAATCAATCTGATTTCTTGGCCCATTGGTTCCAATTAACCAAGGGTCAGAAAATGGCTTCAATAGTGTTGGCTTGGGGGTCTTGTGATGTTCCTCCCTTTTCCTCTCTGGCGACATGAGTCCTGTACAAAAGGGAAAAGAAAAACCAAGGGATGCTTTAGTGTCAGACTTCTGGGTTTCAGTTCTGTATGCTACCAACACACATATTCTAAGCCAGAAAACCTCCTGTCCTTTTGCAGCCTAATTTCTACTAGGCAGAGAAATAAAGAATGTGGGCTTTGGAGTCCCTAAAAGTGTGCCCATTTCTTGGTCCATGTCTTACTAGTGGATAGATCTTAGAGAAGTAGGCTGCGTGAGCTCCCTGGACCTCGTCTTGTCATCTGTAAAATGGGATAATCCTCACGCCTATCTCATAAAGCTAGTAGAACTGAATGAGATAGTCCATGAAAAGCAATATGTACAGTGCTCACTAAATATTACCTACTAACATTATTTATTCTCTGACTGCAACATCCAGTGGGTTGAGAAGTTCTGTTACCTCTTCCATGGAAATGTTTTGAAAATTTGGCCCCCAGCTCCCCACCTCTGTTGGTCCTATCTGAGTTCTGTGTCACTGGTCACACACTCCTCCACCTACCCCCCCACCCCACCCCACCCCTTGCTGTGTAGACCCACCTTGCTGTGTCACGCAGCTGACCTTTATCCAGGTGTTACTAGGGTCATGTGACTCCTGATTAAAATTTTCAGGGGTTCTTTGCAACCAACATGGTGAAGTCCAGAAGCCACACAGCCAGAATCTACTTCTTTGGCCTTCCTGTGGTCTCACAGTATGTCAGAATTGTTAGTTTTGTTTCCCATCACCAGAGAGCCTGGACTGGCTTCCCTTGCTTAGGTTTTAAATGTCCGTATGTTTTCAAGTCAACTAAGTGTTGGTCGAATGAACTCTTCTGTCCACAGTTTATATGTCTTGGACTGAAGCGTTGCACATTTTTTTCCTGTTATGTATTACATATAAAGTTTTGTTTTCCCAGCAAGTGCTGTCAGTGATTTGGAAACATTGCCTGGTCCTGATTAATTTCTTTTCTGCATCTCATGTAGGGCCTTGTTTATTTACATTAATAAAAAAAAAAAACTATACAAACACCTCACATGTGAAATTTTCTCCTGGCCGATGATAGAAGTTAATTCATGAGTGAGGGGAAGTTGAAATCTCGGTCCTTTCAGCTTTTGTCTGACCTATTGCTGCAACCAATCTCTTAATTACTACAACAGACCTTGTCTAAGGCAGTTATTTTATTACTGGTCTCCCCAGCTTGACTGCTTACCTAACAGACAGCCGTTTTTTGAGGGGATCAAGAAGATCAAGAAAGAAAGGAGTTCATAAAGGAAAAAAGTAAATAAAAGACAAACTGTCTCAAAGTCAAACTCTTTGGAATTCCTGGGCATTGGTTGACTCTCAAAGGAAAAATTGCTCCCAGGAATATTTTGTTGCATTGCCCCCAAATTTGGACTCTTCAGATTTTTGTTCTAAGTCAGTCCCTGTCTATTGGATGTACAAATAAGCAGCCCCCCTCGTGAGAATGAGTCCACTGAGGATGAAGACAGAGCAACTGGGGCAAGATGGAAACTTGAAATCAAGTGCGGGAGTTTGCTTGAAGGGATAAATTTTGACTCCTTGAACATGCAGTATTGGGTATCACCTAGGTGGTGGTAGAGATTATTAATATGCCCGCCTGTTAGTGCTTTTCCCTGCAGGGTTATGATTATTAATGATTGTGAACTTCTTTGTCTATTTCCCTCCACTAGACTGGGAGGCAAATGACCAGAAAAGAAAGACAGCATAGTATAATGGATGTGGGCATGGGATTTGACAACAGAAGACCTGATTCTACTCCTAATTCTGCTGCTTACTCGTTCCTTAGCTTGGGGAAAGTTGTCTGATTGCCCTCCCATTCAAAATTCAGTTTTGTCATCTATCAAATGAAAGAATAATAGTAGCCACTTCTCTGGGTTGTTCTGAGGAATCGTGGGATCATGTAAGTTGAGCACCTGGCAGTTCTTGGCGTCGCCAGCCCAGGTCAGTTGCTGCAGTGACAAGAGGAGAGTTTTTATAAGTTCCTTGAGAACACAGATTCTTCTGTGTGCATTACCAGCTTCTGAATCTGTAACTGGAAATGAAAGTGTCTGAAATGAATGAATGAATGTCATGCTTTCAAGTTCAAGCCTCTGCTCTCTTCAGTATAAGTATTTAGGTAAATGTGAGTGTGTATACAACCCAATGACATGCCGGAGACTTGGGCCACAGCTGGATCAGTGACATTTTTAAATCCCTATGTTATTTGGGAGAAGGAATCTCCCCCTGGGAATCAGTCACATGGCAGATGTGAACAGAGAAGAAAAATTGTAGCTTGGGGACTGACTCATTGAATGGATGGAGGAACAGTTGAAGAAAGGTTGATCAGAAATGAGAAGAAAAAACTGGCCTCAGAGATGAAGGGAAGTTTCTCAAAGGCAATGATGCTCCTCTATGCCCAGAGAGGCAGCAAGGTCAAAGGGAAGCCCAGTCCAGTGTAAACCGTGCAAACACTTATGAGGGGGCCATTCATTTGAGCACCCAGTTTTATTACAGTTGCATCACCCCAGTTTCATTGTTCTCTGTTCCGATTAGTGACTAAAAGCCTTTCGCTTGGCCACAAATGGAAACTCTATTCTAATGGTTCTCAGCTGGGCTGTGGTTTGCTCGCCATTGTTTGCACATAAAAGCCTGATCCCATTAAGATGGTCAGATATTTCCTGCCATCCCTTGGCCTCCTGCTCACAAGCATTTGATGCTATTTAAATCCTCTGCTCTGCAAATATGCTTTGGTCACATTTGTATAGTGCCCATTAATTAAGGCCAGATTTGAAGCTCTCACAGCTGTCATTTCTATTAATTGACTTCAGGGAATGGAGGACTCTATTTTTCCAGCAGATAATTTGGACATCAGAGAAAAGCCAAGAGATCCTCCAATCCGTGTGGCACTTACCTTGACTTCCAGGCATCTAATGAAAAAGCTTCTTAGACAAAAAGGGACACAAAGACTCTTTCACAGAAACCATCAACACTCTCTGCCAAGTGGGAGATTTATTGGGTGGGAGCACACACACACACTCACACACACGCAGGCTTTATTTGAGGCACCCTGGAAAATGAAAAACTATCTGGGAAAAGTAATCATGTGAGAAGATGGTCTTGAAGATAGCAGATGGGTTTTCTGTGAAAGGAAAAATGGACCAATTGACAACTGTGACTCTGCTAGAAGGCTAAAAGACTTGTCTATTTTTTTTCCTATATCTGTTTCTCTCAAAAGGAAACAAGCGTGGATTGGTTGAAACACATGGTCTTCTGGTTACCGAGTGCCTTAATTAATGGGGAGTCAAAAACATACAAAGATTGCCAGTTATCCAAGAAAGGAAATACTATTCTTTCCCAGCAGCATGATTTGGAGTAGAAACGACATGGTGGCGCAGGTGATACTGAAAAAAAAAATCACAGTAATGGAGTTTAATGTTTATTAGGTCCTTACTCTGTAGCACTTTAAATGTGTGCATTTTCATGACTTATCTCATTTGACTCTTGAAAACCTATGAAGTAGGCACTGTGATATGTCCATTTTATAGATGAGGAAACTGCCGTTTCTAAGCTTAAGAAATTTACCAAGTTCATCAGTTAGGAAATGTCAGGGACAAAACTCAGATATTGGTGAGGTCTGTCTTGCCTGTCCTAAAGCTCTTGCTCACCACCTTCTGTTATCCTGGTGCAGTGGAAAGCACGTGGGCTTTGGAGACAGCAGAGTTTTGTCCCGGTCTGTCATGTGATCATCAACAAACTGATAAACTTTTATGAAGCTGTCCTTGAACTCAAATAAAATGGGGAAAACAATAGCTGCTTCATGGTTAGTCTAAAAATTAAATGAAATAAGGATAAATGAAGTCCAGAGATATTCAATAAATGTCAGTACCTCCTCCTCCTCCTTTTCATTTCTTTCTAGTTATTTCTTTTTTCCATTCCTGCACTGGAGTTCCCACCATCTTGTGCAATATTGTCCCTGCATTGGCTTCTTGGCTTTCTGTCATGGGTGGGGACCAGCACAAAGAAACCTTTCATTGCTTAGCCCTTCCTGGCAGCCCTGCAGCTGTACCTTCAATGCCCCTGACTCCCGCTGGTCCCCCAGGAATTATGCCCCCACCTGTCTCCTCAACTCCCATAACATCACTGAACCACAGGAGGACCTGTGAGGTGAGAAACCTGAAAGTTTGAGTATCAGCCCAGCATTCTCTTCTATTGAGGAATGTCTCATGTTTAAGTGGGTTCGTTAGGAAAGAGCTTTGGACAACAGCTATTTTTACTCTCAAAGTTGCTTTCTAGATTCGGATTTTATTTCTTCAAGAAACTTGGGTGTTTTTGCCTTAGTATCTCTGAATTTCTTGGAGGATGAGTCAAAAAAAAGAAAAGACAATAATTAGCAGAATGCTTTTCAATAATCATGGTCTTTAGCTGGAAAACACAGACACCTAAAGAACTCCTTAAGATAGAGGTTTTTGTATGAGGAATTTAGGTGAGAATAGGTAGATGAATTTACTGATGACAGCAGAATAAATAGAAAACTCTTAAGAGTGAACTGTAATCTTGAGAGACCATCCACTGTTAGGAGGTAGTAAGGAGTAGGTGATCAGTGCTACTTGCAAATCTGATTAACTCATTTTAACCATTGTTTACAGATGTTTAACGTCTCTGTTACTTTCAAAACACCTGTATTTGAAATTTTAGATGAAAACAAAATTCATTTACTAACAGATTTTTTAAAAGATTATACATCCTGGGATGTATAACCTGAGAAAGTAAAATCCAGAACTGAGGCTTTGCGCCCGCTCCCTGCCACTCCATATTAAATTTGCAAACATAAATCTAATGAGTTCTAATAAAGAATCAGATTGAGCTTTTGGAAGCCCACAGTTAGGAACAAAGGAAGGAAGGAGAACCAACCCACCACCTTGGAGGGCCTAGCTGGTGCCAAGACAGAGAATGATTCAAGAAGTGAGGCATGAGCAGCGCTCTCATGAATGAATGATAACTGAGGAGACCCCATATGATATAGGGCAAAATGAAGTCATTAGCATGTTCACGGGAGAAACTCTCAGTAATCTAGTTGGGGGGTGGTGATCTGTGGCTAAAGGCTAAGAGACATGATTGCATGACAGTTGGTGCTTGTTGGAGATGTTGCTATTTTCTATACAATAAAGAAAAAATCTTTTTAACTAATTCCATTACTTTATTTGAAACTTTGTTATTCTTGTGGTCACAGTGCTTTTCTCTTAATTTATGATATATCACTGCAATGGTATGCTCTTAATTAGGCACTAGAAAAAAAGATGTCAGAACATAGTTTGACTGTACAGGATATTAGAGGATAATAGCCAACAGTGGTGACAGCATCATACTTGGAGATGCAATGAAGTTCGGGATTGTCAGTGATCCCATGTGTAATTTCTGATTTTTTTGCAGGACATGGCTACCTTATGTAGTTTCATGTTGAGCTGAGAGTGTACAGTGGGGCAAATGAATGCAGGATTCTCCAGGTTGTATTTTCAGAAGCCTGAAGGCCATTTGAATACTTGCACATCTCTGTTTTACTCTGGCTTTGTGTAATACATAGAAGTTGTGATGAAATGTTTTATAGATGCCTTAAAGGGACCTTCATGGAGCTTTCGAAACTATAGCTCATGACCCAGAAGCACCAAGTTAAAGTCTGAAACCTAGAAGTCTAAAGTTACATATGAAAATCATGAATTGCATGTGGAATTGGCAAGTAGCATTCTGTATCTATTAACAGTTTGCCTTTTGTGTACAATAAAGAAAAAATCTTTTTAAGCAATTCCACTACTCGATTTCAAACTATATTATTCTTGTGGACCCAGTGCTTTTCTCTTAATTTACGATATATCCATGCAATAGTACGCTCTTAATTGGGCACTAGAAAAAAAAGATGTCAGAAGATAGTTTGACTACATCAGACATTAGAAATTAGTATAGTAGTGTACATATATCAATTCTCACCTGATGTAAAGAACAGGAAGCTCAGCTTGGTGCTCTGTGATTACTAGGTGGGTGGGATGAGGGGGTGGGAGGGAGGTCCAAGAGAGAAGGGATAGAAGTATACACATGGCTGATTCACTTCATTCTACAGCAGAAACTAACACAGCATTGTAAAGCAATTATATTCCAGTAAAAAATAAATAAATAAATAAAAAACCTTTCTTAAAAACAAAAAATAAATTCGTACTATCTACAGTTTATCCCCTGGCATGAAATTCCATATAATTTTTGGCTGTAAGTTTAAGAAATTTAACCAGAAGTTCTATCAGGAAGAATAGTCTATGTTATGCTTGAGAGACAGATAAGGACAAAATATAGTGGCTTAAAACAAAGATTTCTTTTTCATTTTAGTCCTTCTAGGACTGGCAGGAGCTCTATTTATTAGAATTCCTCAGGGTCCCAAGTTGGTGGAAGCTCTATTTTAAGCAACGGCTGTCTCACCCAAAGTCCGCGCAATTTGCTCTGGCAAAGGAAGAGAAGGTTGGAGAGTTGAGCACCAACAATTAAATGTTTCAGCCTGGAGGTGACACATGCCACTCCCACATGCATCCCCTTGGCCAGAACTAGTCACATGGTCACACCTAACTTCATAGGTGTGGGAAGTTGTAATACTCCATTTACCTATAAGTAGAAGAACCACATACTGAGAAACATCCGTAATTTAAACAGAAGTTCATCCTACCATTCCTTTTGCCTAAGAAGAAAAGATGAGTACTTTCATCAATGTAATAAAGTGTAATTTTGAAGTAAATCCTGGTGACTTGCATGGGGGATGGGAGAGAGTTCCAGTAAGCCAGATATAACTCAGGAGTGACATCCACTTGAGCTTAAAGACTGTCTCTTTGACATAAACACCTCTTTTGCAATACAGAACCAGAATGCACTGAACCAAAAAATTATACTCCATGCAGATCTAGACTCTGATTTCTTCATTGTCCAAATGAGACATTCTGTAAACTGAATAATAAGCCCAGCTGTGGCCATAAAATTTTACTTAATTCAAGAATTATTTTCACTTAATATGTGCTAGTTCTAAAAGGCATGCAGAGTTAAATTTTTAATGTTCTCTGTTCAAGACACTTAACTGTAAATTTAACACAAGCTTCATGATAATGTTGGAATTTAAATATTTTTAAAGACTTGCTACTAAGTTAAAATGTTAATGAAGAATTGTGATCTTTATCATGTGGCTTTGTGTAATCCTGACATATCGCCAATGCATCCCTGAGGATTCTCATCTGCTAATTCTAGTAGGATGGTCTAGGTCAATTACAAGTAACCCACTTAGCAAAAAGAGCAAGCCAAAAAAATATAAAAATATATTCAGGGATATTTTTTATTCAAAATAAAGCTTAGTGCAGCATTCCACAATCTTTTTGGTGCCAGGTACTCGTTTCACAGAAGACAGTTTTTCCACAGACAGAGGAGGGATGGTTTCAGGCTGATCCAAGCACACTATATCTATTGTGCACTTTATTTCTGTTATTATTATATTGGGATATATGATGAAATAATTATACAACTCACCAAGTGGCACAGTGGTAAAGAATCCTGCTAATGGGTCAGGAAGATCCCCTGGAGAAGGGAATGGCAACCCACTCCAGTAGTCTTGCCTGGAGAGTCCCATGGACAGAGAAGCCTGATAGGCTGTAGTCCATGGGGTCGCAAAGAGTCTGACACAGCTGAGCAAGCAGGCACACACACCATAATGCAGAATCAGTGGGAGCCCTGAGCTAGTTTTTCTGCAACTACACAGTCCCATCTGGGAAGACTGGAGACCGTGACACCTGAAGTGTTTTGTGTATGTCCAGTCTACCTGCTAATCTAGTTTTGGTTGCTCTCGCTGCAGAAGACCCTGCCTCCCAAAGATAAGGATGTTGGAAATGGAAGTAAGCGTTTCAGTGCTTTTGTGGCAGTCTCAGGATATTCTGTCTTGACTTCAGTCCAGAGTGTATAGAGATTTGAAATTGTTTCAAACATACTTTTAAGGCCACCGTCATTTCCAATCTCAAGTGGTAATGTGAACCATGGGGAGCGACTGTAAATACAGACGAAGCTTCACTTACTCGCTTGCCCAACACTGTGAAGCCCAGCTCCTAACAGACCACGGACCGGTACCAGGGGTTGGGCACTCCTGCTTTAGTAGCATGAAGAATAATACCTCTCAGAATGTATATTACTGACTTTTTTCAATAGAGACAGGTCAAGGAAAAAAATGGTACTGTTCTTTAGCCACCAAAATAGTAATACTGAGGGAAGATTTGAAAAGCAGTAGCAAAGGCAACTTTCTAATGTAGTGTAGTGAAGCTAGAGAGCAGACAATAACAATGCCTGGTGGGTGGTTTATGGCAGGAGGGCCAGAGTTTGCCCAGGACTGGTCTTGAATTTTCCATTGTCAGACTGACTTCCCTGGTACAAGTTGAGATCACTGAACTAGGTGACTCCTTCAGAGCCAAGAGCAAAAGGACAGCGTGACACCGATAAAGACTCAAGTTGTGCTGACTACTATTTAGACATCCCAGGCTTCCCTAAACTGCAGTTGATCTCTTGTTTATTTTGCTCATAGAGACCATCTCCCCGGCAAGACACTAAGACTGCTGAGAGCAGAGTCATGACATACCCCAGTTTTGATTTCTCTAAAGGATCGTGTCAGTGCTAAGCATGTGGTAGATATTTAATTAATTCTTTGTTACTATAGTAAGTCATCTGACGATTTAAACTGTTCTTTCCAGACCCTCCCATCCTCAATCAAGTCTGAGCAGAGCTAAGATTTATTGAGTGCCTACTATGTTCCAGCCTCAGTGCTAAGTTCTTTATACAGATTGTGGCATTCAGTTCTCACAACAATCTTATGAGGCAGACATTCACTGAGACTCCATTTCAGGATCAGTAACGTGATAAGTGTTTCTGTTCAATCCCCCTGTTAGTCCCAGTCCAGTCTCTTGGGACCACAAAGAGGACATCTTTCTTCCTCCAATATTTAGAGCCATCTAGCGTATCTGCCTTCTTTTCTTCCTGTTAGACACTCTAGATCTTTATTCTGTGATTGTTAACAACAATCACAAACTCTTATTCCAAGTACTGTGATAAATGCTTTCCTTTTGTGGCTTAAATTACTGTAATTTTCTTATTTAAGCACCTTGTTTAACGTCACCCTGGCCAACAGGATTGCAGTCCCAGGAAAGCATGATTCCAAAGACAGAGTTTCCAGCTATTACTCAGTGTCATTGCTACTTATTGGTAATTTTATCTTTTTTCACTGTATAAAATGTCTTATGTCATCTTTTTAATTGAAAAGTGAAAAGAGCAAGTACTTCACAGAAAGGAGATTTGTGAAACAGGTATTTTTAAGCCCCTGTTTTCCTAGGAAAGCCAAATGCTAGGAGAGATATTATACTGAAAATATAGTCTTGATACTGTACAACAGTAAAGCTATTCCAGATAATTTATCTTTGGAGCTGGAAACCTAGGGCTTTACCTAAACCAGAGCCTCATCCCATAGTTCTGACAAAGAAGGGATAATGTTGAGGAAAAAGACTGCTTTAGGCAAAAATGTCCAACCAAATGGAAAATATAAGAAAGGAAGCAGCACAGACCAGTGTCCAGAGGTTTCCAGAGATCAGAGTATGGAACACTGGTGGTTGGTACACAGAGAGTGGTTTCCAAAGGGAGTGTTTGTTACAAGTCAAAGTCTTTCACGGATGAATGGCTTCCTGAGCAGGTGGGCAGCTCTGTAACAGCGGGAGAAGGTCCAACAAACCTAGATAGACACGGCTATCTGAGAAATGTCTTACAAAGTTAGGGTTGCCAGGCACCTGTGAAGTCATTGGGAGATATAGTAAGAGATGAAGTTAACAGTCCATGTTCTAGAACCAGACCACAGGTTACATTCTAGCTCAATGGCTTGCTAATCTGGGACAATTTTCTCAACCTCCCTGTCATTCAGTTTTCTCATCTCTAAAATGGAAATAATATCATCTAGCCCTTGGGATGTTGGGAAGATTCAATGAGTTAATTTATGTAAGGCATTTTATAAAATAAGTTCTATGCATGTGCTGTATCATCTAATCTTATGTTGTTGTTGTGTTAAATGGCTTCAGTCGTGTCCAAGTCTTTGTGACTTCATGGACTGTAGCCCGCCAGGCTCCTCTGTCCATGGGATTCTCCAGGCAAGAATACTGGAGTGGGTTGCCATGCCCTCCTCCAGGGGATCTTCCCAACCCAGAGATCAAACCCACATCTTTATGTCTTCTGCACTGGCAAGCAGGTTCTTTACCACTAGCGCCACCTGGGAAGCCCTTCTAATCTTACAGTGTTCACTTTTTAGCAAAAATGCTCTTTTTCCCAAAGAGCAAGACATGAAGTGGTATGGCAGATCCTAATCATAAAATAAATTCTTAAAAACTTGATGTGTTTTGTTAATATTAATTTAAGTTAAAACATTAACACATAACTGTTACAATGGCAATTACTGAGCATGTGGCTATTTTGATGAATAGCATATGGATTATGGAAAATTAGATGCCTCAGCATCCAATTTATTTCTGAATTTTATTTTGGCTTACAATTCTTGAGGAATTTTTAATCAAGGTATGCAACAAATTGCAAATTGTAGACAGACAATCTCTTTGATTAAAAATGGGAGCAGTTCATCCTGAGGGCTGCATAAAAATGATTTAATATAGCAGTGCCCAGTGTGTTATAATTAGGCATATATGATGGTTTAAAAGCATGTTTATCAAGTTCTTCATATTTAAAAAAAAATGTTTTAAAGATTGTGAAAATGTTAAAATAGAACCTTAGAGTAACTTAAAAGCCATTAACCTATGTGGTATAGCAGTCACATTTTATCAGTTAAATTAGCTCCAGTGACCTATCCAGGGTCCCAACAGGGAATGGTAGTTCCTAGGTTGACATCAGTATTTAACTTGGCCATTTACAGTACTGCCTCTGACCTTGGTTAGACCAGATGACTTCTATAGTTTCTTCTGCTCTAGGAATCTGTGATTCCAACATTCTATATTTAGTGGAAATTCTTGGTATTTCCCAAAGCCTGATTTTACTATAATAAGCCTCCTTCTCTTCCTATTGGTTGAACCATTTTGTTCTTTATATTACAGCAATCTATTAGGAAAAGAACTTTTTTTAAAGTTATATTTTTTGCAAAGGGCATTCTTTGCTGCAAATCCATTTTATTTTTGTTCCTATCCGTTTTAGAGATATTAGTATAAAATAAAAAACTGATTTTCTACAGCAAGCAGAGAGTTGTTTTTTGCTAACACTCATTGGCAATGGCAAGGTCCAAATTTACAAAGAAACTCAAATTTGATTTTCAAAGCTGGCTAGGTCAATGCCCTATGCTCCCCTTGTTTGTGTTCTGTTCCCTGACATTTTAGCTCTGAGTTTAAAAAAAAAAAAAGTTCAATTTGTCAATGACTTTGAACTACAGCAGAAAGGAAAACAGACAAATGTCCTTATATGTGCTGGTCACATGGTCTTCCAGCTATCCTAAGAAGCAGATAAATCATTTTGCTTTTTATCATCTGAATGGCTTTGTGTTAACCATGTCACTATTACTGATTTATTTGAGGTAAAGATCTTCATGTGTTCAAGTGGACACTTTCAATAACTTTCTCTAGCACTCCAGTTTACTCCTCATCTTGGTTAACAACTCAAAATCAATGTTCTACTGGAGCACCTATTAAGTTATAGGTTTATAGCCCTCCTTGGCTCAGTATCTCTAGAAGTTCCTTTATCTTAAAAACTAAAAAAAAAGCAGGCTGTTTCCTATCACTATTTAAAAACACAAGTTGAACAAATTGAAACCATACAGTGATTTCTTCACAGCCCTCAAACATATATAGTAGAATACAGCCTCAACAAAGGTAACCTTAGGTTTCAAAAAAGAAGCCCCAGGATTGCTAGGAGGGCTCAAATACAGTGAGAAAAAAGGTGGTCTTGGGGAAACCCAGGTCTATAAGCTCATGATGCCATGATTTTAGGTTCCCTTTCTGAAAGGTCGGGGCATGCCCCGGGAAAGTGCTGCAAGGCAAATTCCAGAGGCTGGCTAAACTTCCAGGGGCTGGCCCCCTGCAGCCTTGTCCAATCAGGTACCAACATAAAGCCCTGGGACACTGACCACCGCTGTAGCCCGCGCTTTCTTCCTTATATGAAAAGACCTGGCCTGGATGCCTGCCCGGACTATAAAACCCCTCCCCACCCCTCATACTTTGCAGACTCCCTTTGTCTCCTCACTCACCAGCCCCCGGGAGTTCTGCCCGAGAGCGACGCTTAATAAAAGGCCTTTACCACCGGTCCTTAGAGGCGGCTTTTTCCTCCCGCGGCGTTTTTCCTAACATCTGGCGCCCAACGTGGGGCCCAAGGTGAGGGCCCCCGGCACTTGCCATTGAGGCCCCCTCGAGCTCCACTGCCGCAGAAGCCTCGGACCCAGGCGGCTGACCAACCCCCCGGACGGCAGGATACGGAGTAAGTCCCTTCGGCTTTGGGGCCTGCCCTCCCTGGCGATCACCTCCTAGGGCCCCGTAACCAGTGCGCACTTACTGGGCCCTCCCGGTCACCAGCTGGTGGGGAGACGTCCCCAGCGGCTGAGTAGACCTCCGGCTTCGGCCTCCGGCTTCGGCCTTCCCGGTCACCAGCTGGTGGGGAGACGTCCCCAGCGGCTGAGTAGACCTCCGGCTTCAGCCTCCGGCTTCGGCCTTTCCAGGTCCCTGCGGTCGTGAGGAAGACGTTCCCCGCGACTACACAGACCTCCGGCTCCCCTCGACTCATCCGAAGACGTTCGGACAGCGGGGGTTGCCTCCACACCCCATGGTCGCCATGGGATTGACAGCCTCCAAACCCGATCCCCAATACTCCACCCCCGTAGAGTGCCTGCTGGCTAACCTGCAGACTCTAGGGCTAAAGAGAGATATTCGCCCCCAGCAGCTCACTTTTCTGTGCTCACAGGCCTGGCCTCAGTATTCCCTAGATAATGGCTCACAATGGCCAGCCACAGGGACACTAGAGTTTGACGTCCTCCGTGATTTGGATAATTACTGCCGGAGAACGGGAAAATGGTCTGAGGTCCCCTATGTTCAGGCCTTTTGGGCGTTGCGCTCTCGCCCCACCCTGTGCACTACGTGTGCTCCTAGCCAGATCCTACTCACCATGGCCCCCCCGACTCCACCCTCCCGAGCTAAGCCAACCCCTCCCGCCTCTGAGTCCTCTGCTTTCTCTGTTCCCCCAGAAGATCTGGTGGCCCCCCCTCCCTACGCCTCTCCCATGGCCCCCACCCCTTCCTCTCCGGTTCCTACTCCCTCCCCTTCCACTCCGGCCCCTCCTAACCCCTCCCCCTCTAACCCTACTCCGGCCTCTTTTGCTCCTGTTCCCGCCCCTGAGGCTTCACTGCAGGCCCCAGATTCTCCGGCCATTAACCCTATCTTGTATCCTCCTCTTCCCCCCATCACTCCCTTCTCGTCTCCGGTTAGCTCCCACACTCGCTCCCATAGCAACCCTCCAGGGGCCTCCCCTCCCCCTCCCCCAGCCCCGCTACTCCCTCTGCGACAAGTAGCCAGAGCTGAGGGTCTAGCCCAGGTCCATGTCCCCTTCTCTCTCCAGGACTTAGCACAGATTGAGGCCAAGCTGGGATCCTTTTCCTCCAACCCCACTCAGTACATTAAGCAGTTTACTGGTCTGACCTGCGCCTATGCCTTAACATGGCAGGACATATATGTCATCCTGGGATCTACCACCACCCCCGAAGAGAGGCAGGCCATTTGGACGGCAGCCAGGGCTCAGGCCGACCAGCGGCACTGTGCCAACCCCTCCCCCGAGCGCCCCCCGGGAGCTCAGGCAGTTCCTGACACCGACCCTGATTGGAACTACCAGGAAGGGGGTGGCGGCCAGCTGCAGGTACGCTATATGATAGAGTGTCTCCTCAATGGGATGGGAACGTCCTCTCATAAAGTAGTAAACCTCCTCAAACTAGATGAGGTGACTCAGGGGCCCGATGAAAACCCAGCCATGTTTCTTAATCGGCTGACTGAGACCCTTGTTCAATACACCAGACTGTCCCCTGAGTCCCCCACTGGGGCAGCTACCTTGGCCAATCATTTTATCTCCCAATCCGCACCTGACATCCGAAAAAAGCTGGCCAAGGCCGAGGACGGCCCTCAGACCCCTATTCGAGACCTGGTAAAAATGGCCTTTAAAGTTTATAACGCCCGTGAAGAAACTGCTGAGGCCAGCCGAAAGGCAAGGCTCAAGCAAGAGGCCGAATTTCAGGCAAGCCTCCTAAACCAACAAACCCAGGCCTTAATAGCGGCCCTGCGGCTGGCGGCGGGCTCGGGGTCCCAAGACCCCCCTCCGGGGGCCTGCTTCAAATGCAGCCAAGAAGGACACTGGGCCAAGATGTGCCCCAATCCGCGGCTTCCTTCCAAGCCGTGCCCGTTGTGCAAACAGCGAGGACACTGGGCTAGTGACTGTCCCCAGGCGTCTCGGGCCCTGACCTCTAGGGGCCGGAGACCAGAGCACCCCAGGGAGACCTCCTGCCCTCCTCCGGCCTTCGAGCTGCTGAGCTTCGACGATGGCTGACATCGCCCAGACTCAGGAACCCCGATAACCCAAGCCAAGCCCAGGGTAACGCTCCAGGTAACGGGTAAAGTCTGGTTAATGCGGGGGCTACCTATTCGGTCCTTCCCTCTTTCAGGGACACTTTACGTCCTTCCCAGGTTTCGGTTATGGGCATTGACGGCCAACCCTCATGTCCACTCCAAACCCAACCACCACCCTGTCAATTATATTCCTGCCTATTTATCCACTCCTTTCTGGTCATCCCCTCCTGCCCTACTCCTCTCTTAAAAAAAAAAAAAATATATATATATATATATATATACTTTCACAGATCTCCCAGCAGGTGGCTACGGCCCTGGACATCGACTGGCATCTCCACATCCCCTATCGGCCCCAACCGCCAGGCCTAGAACAAAGGCGCAGACAGCTCCAAGAAAGCCCCCTCTGGACCGGACTCAATGGTTTACTCCCATACCTCTTGCCCTTTCTAGGCCCTATACTCCTGCTGGTTCTGGGCCTCACCACAGGCCCCTGCCTTGTCCAACTTATTCTTCGCTGGGTCCAAAAAATAGCGCAGGCTGCGACCGGACGGGCCATGCTCCTAACAGCTTACACTCGACTCAGTCAAAAAGACACAGACCCACTTCACAATCCTGCATAAGCTGACCTTTCGTCCCGGCTGGCCCCTACCCCTCATCGCCCCCGTTCAGCAGGAAATAGCCAGAGAGAACCGGCGCCCCTTGTCCTATAACAAAAAGGCCGGGATGAAAGGTCGGGGCATGCCCCGGGAAAGTGCTGCAAGGCAAATTACGGAGGCTGGCTAAACTTCCAGGGGCTGGCCCCCTGCAGCCTTGTCCAATCAGGTACCAACATAAAGCCCTCGGACACTGACTACCGCTGTAGCCCGCGCTTTCTTCCTTATATGAAAAGACCTGGCCTGGATGCCTGCCCGGACTATAAAACCCCTCCCCACCCCTCATACTTTGCAGACTCCCTTTGTCTCCTCACTCACCAGCCCCCGGGAGTTCTGCCCGAGAGCGACGCTCAATAAAAGGCCTTTACCACCGGTCCTTAGAGGCGGCTTTTTCCTCCCGTGGCGTTTTTCCTAACACTTTCCACTGGTCAAAGGAGAACATTCTGGAGGCTTGAGGCAGTGTGAGCCTAATAAGAAGTAGAGGCTGTCCAGAAGACTTAAAGACCCTGGGGTCTGCACTGGATCATTTTATTACAACAGGAAAAAGTGGTTGGGAAAGTTTTTCATGCCAGGGCTTCTGGCAATACATGGAAACATTGGGTTAGGGAGAACCCAAAGATTCTGAGAAATTGGAGGTTTTTGTGAGAATAAAGAGGAAATCTGGCATGATATCAAGAGACTCCCTTCTGTGAGCTCTCAGGGAAGAGCAGGAAGGCAGAAGCCATCTTTCTCTCCATCACTGTCAACCCCAGGCTGTGTGTCCTCTTCCCAAAGACACTTGCCTTTGAGGGTACCACGTTCACCTACTTCCAGAGCTGTTCTCACTCCTTCTCTTGTAGCTTCTGTTCTTCACCTTAGAGCGTGCTGTTTACCACCATATTCACCGTCTCAGAGACAGTTCGCCTTGCCTGTTTGACCCCTACTCTATCACTCTACTTCTAAGTGTTTGAGCTAGATAGTTGTGGGTTCATAGTTTGTTGTTATTTAGTCACAAAGTCAAGTCCGAATCTTTTCAGTTCAGTTCAGTCACTCAGTCGTGTCTGACTCTTTGTGACCCCATGAACCGCAGCACGCCAGGCCTCCCTGTCCATCACCAACTCCCAGAGTCCACCATGATGGTGATGCCATCTCATCCAACCATCTCATCCTCTGTCATCCCCTTCTCCTCCTGCCCTCAATCTTTCCCAGCATCAGGGTTTTTTCCAATGAGTCAGCTCTTCGCATCAGGTGGATGCGAAGTATTGGAGTTTCAGCTTCAACATCAGTCCTTCCAAAGAACACCCAAGACTGATCACCTTTAGGATGGACTGGTTGGATCTCCTTGCAGTCCAAGGGACTCTCAAGAGTCTTCTCCAACACCATAGTTCAAAAGCATCAATTCTTGGATGCTCAGCTTTCTTTATAGTCCAACTCTCACATCCATACATGACCACTGGAAAAACCATGGCCTTGACTAGACGGACCTTTGTGGACAAAGTAATGTCTCTGCTTTTTAATATGCTGTCTAGGTTGGTTATAACCTTCCTTCCAAGGAGTAAGTGTCTTTTAATTTCATTGCTGCAATCACCATCTGCAGTGACTCTGGAGCCCAGAAAAATAAAGTCAGCCACTGTTTCCCCTCTTTCCCCATCTATCTGCCATGAAGTGATGGCCCCGGATGCCATGATCTTAGTTTTCTGAATGTTGAGCTTTAAGCCAACTTTTTCACTCTCCCTCTTTCACTTTCATCAAGAGGCTTTTTAGTTCCTCTTCACTTTCTGCCATAAGGGTGGTGTCATCTGCATATCTGAAGTTATTGATATATCTCCCAGCAATCTTGATTCCAGCTTGTGCTTCCTCCAGCCCAGCATTTCTCATGATGTACTCTGCATATAAGTTAAATAAGCAGGGTGACAGTATACAGCATTGATATACTCCTTTTCCTATTTGGAACTAGTCTGTTGTTCCATGTCCAGTTCTAACTATTGCTTCCTGACCTGCATATAGGTTTCTCAAGAGGCAGGTCAGGTGGTCTGGTATTCCTATCTCTTTCAGAATTTTCCAGTTTATTGTGATCCACACAGTCAAAGGCTTTGGCATAGTCAATAAAGCAGAAATAGATGTTTTTCTGGAACTCTCTTGCTTTCTTGATGATCCAGTGGATGTTGGCAATTTAATTTCTGGTTCCGGTGCCTTTTCTAAAACCAGCTTGAATATCTGGAAGTTCCGAATCTTTTACAACCCCATGAACTGTAGCCCACTGGGCTCCTCTGTCCATGGAATTTCCCAGACAGGAATACTAGAGAGGGTTACCATTTCCTTCTCCAGGGGATCTTCCCGACCTGGAGATTGAACCCACGTCTCCTGCATTGCAGGCCTTTCTTTACCACTGAGCCACGTGGGAAGCTCAGGTGCTCTTAATTATATGACCTCTTTCCTCCCCTATTAAAATGGTAGTAAATATTGTCACCTTAGTAGATTCTCAACAAATGCCTGTTTCCTTTCTTTCTATTACTTTTCTTGGCATCCATTAGCACCTCTGTAGACTTCTTTGAATAATGAGAACATGCCTTTCTTTTAGGGTCCAGAGAGTCTATCAAATTGTCAAAACTGAATTTTTGACTCTTTTTTTTTTTTTTTACTTTGGCTCTGCCTCTCTTTTAACTAGGTTTCTTTTACTCTGCCAGAAAAATGCTTTTCTTTTTACTTCCATATTTGCTGCCATTCCACATTCCTTAAAGTATACACAATCCGGCTGTTCTTTTAGCTAAATAACATTCCAGGGCAGCTATTGTTTAAGCTAGGAATGAATATCATTTGTTTGCATTTCTCTGAATTTGCCCTCTCACTTATCTTTAACTTGACTCTAAATAAAACATAATATGTATTGAGTTCCTCCCCTGTGTCAGATACTTTTTATAAACTTTGTCTCCTTTTTAGCATCATGAAATCAACCCAACAAATTAGAATAGAATTAATGATTAGCATCGCTAATTAATATGTGGACTTTCCTGGTGACTCAGTGATAAAGAATCAAAGAATCCCACTGCCAATGCAGGAGATGGGGTGGGGTGGGAGGTGTTTGTCCATCCCTGAGGAAGATCCCCTAGAGAAGGAAATGGCAACCCACTCCATTATTCTTGCCTGGAAAACCCCATGGACAGAGGAGCCTAGTGGGCTACAGTCCATGGATTCACAAAAGGTCAGACGCGACTTAGCGACTAAACGATGACGACAACAAAAATTAATATGTACTGTCACTTTAACAAAGTGTTTTTGCTGTCAGCGTGTAATAATGATGGATCATTTTCAAAATTTCTACTCTCCCTCAGTTATCCACACCTGGGGTAAAACTTATTCTTGAACTGCTATAGCCCCAGGCACTCCTTTCCACCTGGAATCAGGAACTCAAATACAGGCTTAATGCCTAGGAGGAAATAATCAGCTTGTTTAAGTGACAGCTGACATCAGGAAGCCTTTTGAGCCAGAGGAATGACATGATGACAGCAGTATTTTGGGGAAGATAAATTTCACAGCCACATGCAAGATAGATTACCTGAAACCACAACATTAGCCTTTCTTATGGTTATACATCTGGGGGGTATGATTTAAAAGCTCATAAATATGATCAGTTTAAAGAAGGGACTGGTGAAAATTAAGAATTTCAAGCTTCCACCAAGGAAGATGAACCAATGTTTATCCAACTGCTTTGCATGTCCTAAATATTTATGTACACAACAGCATATTCTTAATACAGTCACTTGGAAGCCATGTGGGGGGATCCTATCTCCCATGGCCGTACCTTCTGGTTTCAAGTTTCAGAAGAAAGGACATTCTCTGCAAGCAGGAGGATTATTCATCTGGCTGCCACCTGAATTACTGTTATGGAACACATTGAGTTTGACAGATAACCCTGTTCTTAGCCAGCCTTCAAAAGAAGTGTGAAGGAGCCTTCGTGTTTAAATATTTCAGCCAGATTTCTTCCTTCTGAGCATGCGTGGAACACAATGTCTTTATTTCTTAATGAAATAAATAGTCACACTGGATGCATCTATGGTTAGAAGAAGGAATTATCTTGATTGGCTATCTTGCCCTAAAGAGCAATCTCTTAGATCAGGTAATGATCTCCCCCACGGAATGATGTTTTTCCTTGAGTCATAAATATTTCCTAGCTTGGTGGACCAACAGTTTCCTTTCCCAGCAGGACAACTGAGAAAATTAGTTACAATTTCAGTGAATAAGCTTGGACTTTAGGAATTTATTATGAAAGGAAGGGTAGTGATAGAGATGTCCCTTCCCTTAGGTGAATGAGTGCTGTGTGAGGGGAGAGAGACATCAGGGGACTTTGTGGGGAACAAGAGAACAAAGAGAAGCTATAGGAGGTGCTGAAACTATTCAGTCAGCTCTTGTGGAAGGGGAGGCCTCAGACTGCACGGAGCACCCCTGTGGAAGCAGCTTAGGAAAAGCCAGAGGGCAGTCCTAGCCATAGAAGGAATGTGCTGTGTTTAGTCGCTCAGTTATTAAAACATTAACCTTATTTGATTTCTTGGATAGTCTAGCCCTCGATACATGTAACCCTTGGTCGGCCATCCACCAGGCTCTGTTTTTCTTATTTTTTTTAATATTTTTTTAAATTTATAATTTATATTATATTTATAAATATTTTATATTTATATATAGATATAAATATATATATATTTATAAATTTATAATCTATATATATAATTTATATTATAATTTTAATAGTTATTGGGCTGCATTGGATCTTAGTTGCTGCGCTTGGGGGGGTCATTGCATCATGGGGACCCTTTCAGTGTGGTGTACAGACTCTCTGGCTGCGGAGCATGGGCTCAGTAGTTGCTCTGTGGCATGTGGGATCTTAGTTCCCTGATCAGGGATGGAATCTGTGTCCCCTGCATTGCAAGGCAGATTCTTAACCACTGAACCACAAGGGAAGTCCCGGGTTCCGTTTTTAATGTAAAAAGAGTTCCACTAGGCTAAGGGACTATGCAGGTCAAAAGGGAGAAAGAACCAGAAGTCCCTTCACTCAAACCCACCATCACCACCTGTATATTACACATTACTTACCTTCTGTGAGCTTTGATAAAGTAGGGACAGTCAAGAAAATTAAACAGGATAACATGTGAGGTGCCTAGCACATGGCCACTTCTCCACCCATGACAGCTGTCAGGCAGATATGTGGGGCTTCGTGTTGCTTGAGTCCCTATCTAAGACAGTGCATGTAATACCTAGAAAAGAAGTTCCTTGCACTCAGAATTTCACTGAGCACCAACATGCCCGGGCTATGAGCTCCATCCACAGCCTCCCTTGCTCTTTTCCTAAAATGAACATGTGTGGATGTGTGCTCCGTCGCTTCAATCATGTCCAACTTTTTGCGACCCTATGGACTTCAGCCTGCCAGGCTCATCTGTCCATGGGATTCTCCAGGCAAGAATACTGGAGTGGGTTGCCATGCCCACCTCCAGGAGATCTTCCCGACCCAGGGATCAAACCCGAATCTCTTACATTTCCTGCATTGGCAGGCACTTTCTTTACCGCTAGGGCTATCTGGGAAGTCCAAAATGATCCCTTAACAACTTTTAAGGGTTTCTATTACTGGTCTCTAAGGCAAACGAGGAAACACAAAACAAATGAACCCATACTTTTTTTTTTTTTTTTTTCAAAAATAGAGAGGTAACAAAGTTATAAGAAAAAAATCTCTGGAATTCTTGATACCATTGTCCCAGAATGTGATTGAAATGCAAATAGATTACAGGAGTTTTCCTGTTACAACCTGGCTTGGAGCACCACTTGAGAATCATGTGTAAATAGAAGTGAGGTTTCTGTGGACAGTGCAAATAGACCAATCTCCTCTCTTAGAGTAGAATGTATATGCCTGGTATGAGAATATGAAGTCCCTTGGCCATGCCCAGGAACAGGTCACTGAAGGGAGGCAGGTGCAGCCTCAAGAAGGGAGGTAACAACATTTTTCTAGCCCCAAGTCCAAACCAGTTCTGAACTGGGTGCCTCCATCTACAAATTCTCATTTAAACTTCACAAGAGACTTGAGAAACTCTATTTTAATGCCACTGTTTTAGAGGGAAGGAAACTAAGGCTCAGAAAAATGAAATCACCTACAGGGGTAGCATGCATTAGGGGTGCTCTTTGGTGGGCATCCATGTGTCTAGAAGAAAAGACTTTTGAAGATGTGGGAATATAGAAGAGAAATTTTTACTCCAGATTGTGTAAATAAAAAGGAGTTAAAGGAACCTAAACCAGGAATATGAAAGGCAGGGGAATAGGCATAATGTAAATGCAGAGTTTCAGTGAAGACTTGGGAAGTCTGGGAACACAGAGAGTTTAAATCACAAGTAAACTTCAAATTCAAGGTCAGTATTAACAGTCCTCCCAACCACTCAGGGCTTCTCATTGACCCTCTATAATCTCCTAGCTTCTCTCCTCCTGATTGTTCTCTCTCTCTTCTATTTCCAGCTCTGGAAGCAAAGCCAGACTCTTCTACTGTTTAGCCCTATCTTAGTTTCACCATTCTCTCCTGGTGCCTTGGTTTCTGCTGATCCCCAGGCCTCAAGGTCCCACCTCCCAGCCCACGCAGTTTATCCAAATATTTTCACAGAGACAGTTTGCTTTCCAAAAGGAATTGCTCTTCTGGCTAGTAGATAAAAACCTTTTTCATGTGATTATGGGGACATAAGGAAAAAGAAAAGAACATAGACCATTTGAGTGAGGAAACAGTAAACCCTGGCCTTGGAACGAGGAGGGGGACATCGTAGTATAAAAAGGAGACTCTGGCGAGGAAGTCCTCTCTCTGCCAGCCTGGAGAAATCACTTCCCTCCCCAAACTTGGTTCATCATCCATGAAGCAAGGGACTGGGGCTCCCGGAGATGTCCCTACTGTCCATCACTGGGATTCTCAAGAGACTGTGTTTATGGATGTGATGTCTCTCCTCTGTCCCTGTCCCTGTTAAACATATCACAGAGAAAAACTTTCCAAAGGCATTATTTCTTTTTTTAAATTTTTAACCAAGAAGGTGATATGGTTGCATTGTCATTATTTTGACTGGATGGGAGAGTTTGTTGTGCAATTTGAGAAAAGTATAAAGGACTTGAAGTAAACAAAAAGTGACCTGGAAATGATCTTGGATGGCGCAGAACTCACCCAAGGATGCTGCTCAAATCTAGACCCTAATTCATTAAGCCCATGATGGGGCCTGAGGTTTCTAAGGAGCTCTCAGACGATGCCTATGCTGCTAGTTCATGGACCACCTTTTCTTTTTTTTCCAATTATTTTTATTAGTTGGAGGCTAATTACTTCGCAACATTGCAGTGGGTTTTGTCATACATTGACATGAATCAGCCATGGAGTTACATGTATTCCCCATCCCGATCCCCCCCGCCCCCACCCGATTCCCCTGGGTCCTCCCAGTGCACCTGGCCCGAGCACCTGTCTCATGCATCCCACCTGGGCTGGTGGTCTGTTTCACCATAGATAATATACATGCTGTTCTCTCGAAACATCCCACCCTCGCCTTCTCCCACAGAGTCCAAAAGTCTGTTCTGTACATCAGTGTCTCTTTTTCTGTTTTGCATATAGGGTTATCATTACCATCTTTCTAAATTCCATATATATGTGTTAGTATGCTGTAATGATCTTTATCTTTCTGGCTTACTTCACTCTGTATAATGGGCTCCAGTTTCGTCCATCTCATTAGAACTGATTCAAATGAATTCTTTTTAATGGCTGAGTAACATTCCATGGTGTATATATATGTACCACAGCTTCCTTATCCATTCGTCTGCTGATGGGCATCTAGGTTGCTTCCATGTCCTGGCTATTATAAACAGCCAATGCTGCAATGAACATTGGGGTGCACATGTCTCTTTCAGATCTGGTTTCCTCAGTGTGTATGCCCAAGAGTGGTATTGCTGTCTCATATGGCAGTTCTATTTCCAGTTTTTTAAGAAATCTCCACACTGTTTTCCATAGCGGCTGTACTAGTTTGCATTCCCACCAACAGTGTAAGAGGGTTCCCTTTTCTCCACACCCTCTCCAGCATTTATTGCTTGTAGACTTTTGGATAGCAGCCATCCTGACTGGCGTGTGATGGTACCTCATTGTGGTTTTGATTTGCATTTCTCTGATAATGAGTGATGTGGAGCATCTTTTCATGTGTTTGTTAGCCATCTGTATGTCTTCTTTGGAGAAATGTCTGTTTAGTTCTTTGGCCCATTTTTTGATTGGGTCATTTATTTTTCTGGAATTGAGCTTCAGGAGTTGCTTGTATATTTTTGAGATTAATCCTTTGTCTGTTGCTTTGTTTGCTATTATTTTCTCCCAATCTGAGGGCTGTCTTTTCACCTTACTTATAGTTTCCTTTGTAGTGCAAAAGCTTTTAAGTTTCATTAGGTCCCATTTGTTTATTTTTGCTTTTATTTCCAATATTCTGGGAGGTGGGTCATAGAGGATCCTGCTGTGATTCATGTCGGAGAGTGTTTTGCCTATGTTCTCCTCTAGGAGTTTTATAGTTTCTGGTCTTACATTTAGATCTTTAATCCATTTTGAGTTTATTTTTGTGTATGGTGTTAGAAAGTGTTCTAGTTTCATTCTTTTACAAGTGGTTGACCAGTTTTCCCAGCACCACTTGTTAAAGAGGTTGTCTTTTTTCCATTGTATATCCTTGCCTCCTTTGTCAAAGATAAGGTGTCCATAGGTTCGTGGATTTATCTCTGGGCTTCCTATTCTGTTCCATTGATCTATATTTCTGTCTTTGTGCCAGTACCACACTGTCTTGATGACTGTGGCTTTGTAGTAGAGTCTGAAGTCAGGCAGGTTGATTCCTCCAGTTCCATTCTTCTTTCTCAAGATTACTTTGGCTATTCGAGGTTTTTTGTATTTCCATACAAATTGTGAAATTATTTGTTCTAGTTCTGTGAAAAATACCGTTGGTAGCTTGATAGGGATTGCATTGAATCTATAGATTGCTTTGGGTAGAATAGCCATTTTGACAATATTGATTCTTCCAATCCATGAGCATGGTATGTTTCTCCATCTGTTTGTGTCCTCTTTGATTTCTTTCATCAGTGTTTTATAGTTTTCTATGTATAGGTCTTTTGTTTCTTTAGGTAGATATACTCCTAAGTACCTTATTCTTTTTGTTGCAGTGGTGAATGGTATTGTTTCCTTAATTTCTCTTTCTTTTTTTTCATTGTTAGTATATAGGAATGCAAGGGAATTTTGTGTGTTAATTTTATATCCTGCAACTTTACTATATTCATTGATTAGCTCTAGTAATTTTCTGGAAGAGTCTTTAGGGTTTTCTATGTAGAGGATCTGGACCACCCTTTCTGAAGCAGTAGGGTAGTGAAGATCCAACAGTACTTATTATTCTTTATTTTTAAAAAGAAAATCAAAACAGAGGAGTGATAAATAAGATTTGAAAGGATTTCCGTCCAAAAAGCTGAAATAAGAATGTTTAGTGTCCTAGAGAAAAGTTCCAGTCAAAGAGAGAAAGAGAATTTACATGACTAAATTTAATGAATTAATTAATGATGATCAAGATGTACACTCAGACCCTCGCTCTAAGATGACGCCATCAAAGACCTGATTTTCTAGGAAAACTTCTGTAGTATTCTTCCAGGTTCCAAAGCCACGGGTCTCCCAGTCTTTACCTTCCATAGACCATCCTTCTTCAATCTATTAGTTGTTTCTTCAGCCTCACATCACTGTGCCCTTGCCCTCCATTCTAATTCTGTCTCTCTGGTCCGGGCCTCCAATCTCTGTGTCCATCCTGATGTCTTTGTGCTTCTCATCCTCTAGCCTCTTCCATCTCTAACCCATTGTCTGTGGGCACCAAGCATCTTCTGAAAACAGCATTTCAGTGTGGCCTTCCCCCAGTCTGGAGTCTTAGGATTGAGCCCTCCTGCTTTAGCAGCCAGTCTCTCCTTCTAATCTCCTCCCACTCACCCACCCTCCCATCCCTCCACCCTCCCAACCCACCAGTTCTCTCGGTCATCCCAGAAGAGATCCCCCAGTGACAGCAAAAAAGCCCATTAACCCCCAAAGCTTAACTCACATAGATTTTTAAGCATTTTCTTGAACATTCTGGAAATAGAAAGCCTGAATATTCCATCCACATTTTTAAATGCTCCACAAAAACATTTTGAGAAGTGAACACCACATCTTAACAATATGGCAGAAACTTGCACATAAGGGCACGAGAAATATGCAGTCACCCTGAATTTCTGAATCTCCCCTTCTTGTGTTCCTAGACTATCACTCCTTTTCATGTTTAACCATTGTTTCTTGTCTGTAAACTATTGCTTATGTGAATACCCTTTTACCAAGGCTTATAGGTGCCATCTTGTGGAGAAAAATGCAAACAGGCAGGTCTAGAGACAGACTGAATTATGGGAAATGACAAGGACAAGCATGAGCCTCCCTCATTGCCTTCTGGTCCCTGGAAGGGACCACGGTCCCCCCAGGTCCTTCTGGTTGGACCTGCACCAGTGGATGTGGGCTGTCTGCACCCAGGAGGCCATGTAAACTGGGCCAATGTGCAAGCAGCCTCCATCCTGGAGCGCAGTTCATCTGCCCACCTCACTGTTGACTTTGCTGGTGATCTGGCTTCCAGAATGTCACCCTTCAAAGTGTAAACAGCGTCTCTCTGCTCCCTTCTGCAAGAAACTTCCTGGTCCTGACCCCTTGGCAGCCCTATAGAGTTAAGATACAATCTGACCAGATATTTTAAACAGAATTCTCTCTTTTTTTAACTTTTTATTTTATATTGGAGTATAGCTGATTAACGATGTTGTGATAGTTTCAGGTGCATGGTGGAGTGACTCGGCCCTCCATGTACATGTATCCTTTCTCCCTCAAACTCCCCTCCCATCCAGGCTGCCACATAACACTGAGCAGAGTTCCCTGTTAAACAGAATTCTCTTTAAACAGAGCAGTTACCAGTCAGTCTTACATTTTAAAAGTGAAGTTCGGAGGTTTCTCCTATTCTGTTAAAAAATATGGGCACCTTACTTTTGTTAATATAACAGAGAAGTTGTCATTATCATAATGCATTCATGCCCTCTCATTTCAGTCCATTAGGGAGGAAGATCGTGAAAGTGAAGCCTTGAAATTTTAGAGTTTGAAATACCCCCAGTCTCCAGGGAAAGATGACCCTAGGAAGAGAAGGGTTGGTAATTTTCTCACTGCATATCAAATGATCCCTCTCGGGATCTCATCCCTCAGATTTATAAACATTGGTGTAGTTGATTCTCACCCAATTTTATGCTAGGAGGGTGCCAACATTTTCTTCTAGTTGAGTCACTTGGTAAGGTGCTCCTCTCTAATGAAATGAGATGAAATACTGAAAAGGGACAGCCAAAAGCTTGATTAAAGCCAGATTGCCAGTTTCACAATTGCCTTCATTAAGGAAGCCAGAATACCTTTTATCCCATGCACCATTTCTTCCCTTCCAATGAATGACATTGTTAGTTTGGTTGGTTCCCATTGATTCTTGTTTCCAGTTTAATTTTGTCTACATGAAGCACATTTCTCCTTTAGATATGGCAGAATTTTTTCATATCAGGACTGTACCCCTTTTTCCCCCAGAAACAGTTTAGCACCAGAAGAGACTTCAAGATGATTCAGTTGAAGAAGCAAATTGGTTCCTATAACTTTATTCTCTTGGTTCCTCAACCAAACTGCTCCTTCATTCAACAGACACTTACTATGCACCTCCTGTATGCCAGGCACTGTGCTCTTTCCAGCCCATATGTGCTCATATTGAAGTTAAGCCAAAAGGCAAGCTTCAAGGGCTCTAGAAGGCAGCTTGATGGCAATGGGGAAGTGTTTTTTAAGACTGGATAATTGCATATTCTTTGCTCATTAGCTTCTGACATTTACAGATGACTGTTTTGCACTTCTATGAAATTGCCACTGTTTTAAAGCTTTTTTCTGGGGTATCTGTGCTCCTAGGTCTCCCATAAGCTATGGAATAAACTAGAGCAGTGCTTCTCAACTAGGGGTGGTTTTGTTCCTAAGGGGACATTTGGCAATGCCTACCCCAGTACCTCAAGTGGTAGAGAACCCACCTGCCAATGCAAGAGACACAGGTTCCATCCCTGGGTTGGGAAGATCCCCTCGAGACGCAGTATTCTTGCTTGGAAAATTCCATGGACTGAGGAGCATGGCAGGCTACTGTCTATGGGGTTGTAAAGAGTTGGACATGGCTGAGCGCCCATGTTTGCACACCTACACAGATATTTTTGTTTGTCGTATTGAGGCAGGGGGTGGCTACTGGCATCCAGGAGGTAGAAACCAGGGCTGTTACTAATCATCCCACAGTGCAGAAGACAGTTCCCACAACCAAGAACTATCTGGGCCAAAATGGTGCTAGAGCTGCAGTTGAGAAACCCTGGCCATGAGGAAGAATAGCCAGCAGGATGACAAGACATGGGGCTTCCCAACCCTTCCAGCCCCTCTTCTACAGAACAGTTCTGCTTTTCTCAGTTTACATATTGAAAATCTGTTTCTGCGTGAGGTTTTATTTGAAAAGTATGTGTTTTCTGCTTAAGGGGGAAAAAGAAAATGACTGAGGTGGAAGATAACTCTTGGCCTTGCATCTTACAGTTGAGACACATTGAGACAAGTCAGGTGAGTGGCGTGTGATACAGGATGAGGGCCGTCAGGGGCAGATTGGAGCCATCAACTTCAGCTTCTGTCTTGTCTGTACAGGGCTCTGCGTCCTCCCTCTGAACATTTACACACCATATTGAAAGATGGCATCATGTCTGCCTTTTGATTTAGACCAGGGGTTGGCTTTCTTTTTTTTTCCTATAAATCACTAAAACAAATATTTTAGGCTTTGTGGGCCATACTATTGTATCTAAAAATAGGATCCGGTTGCTCGCTGCTCAAAGCTATTAAAGAGGCCAGGTTGGTGGAAAGGAAAGCTTGCTTTGTTTTGGATGCTGGCGGCCAGGGGTGGGAGGGCAGATGCCTGTCCAGAGGTTGTTTACCCCACACTGACAATCAGTGGGAAAGAGCTTTTATAGGTTGAGGGAGGGGGCTACATGCAGAACTAGCACAATCAGTTCTGACAGTCATCTTGAAATTTGTCATCAGTGGTCTGACCAGCATCACCTAGATTAAGTACAGTTAATCTTCAGTTCCAGGGTTGGTTTGTTTCCATTTCTTGAGGCCAGTTCTTGGGATTGTGGCAGCTTATTTCATGGCTACATCTGGTCATCACGTAGCTAACTTCTTTCACCTGTGAGGGTTTTAGTATCTATAAGACAGCTCACAGGATATGGCTCAGAATATTATCTATCACCCTTGAGAAGGAACTGGAAGTCCTTGACTATGCTAAATGACTAGGAAGTTATTATTTCCCGCTGGCTGTTTTCCTTTGTTGCCACATTTTCTCGCTTCTCTGATTAAACTTAGTCTCTGGCTTAAGTTTTCCACAGACAACAGTTAAGCTGAGGACATGAGGACAAGGACCACAGGGTCTTGCTCCACTTCACTATCTCTGTCTCAATGACTCGACCCTGCTGTTGTAAAACAAACGCAGTCCCAACGATAGCTAATGGGCTTGTTTGTATTCCAATAAATCTTTATTTATGAAAACAGGTGGTGGCCAGATTTGGTCAGTGGGCAGCAGTTTGTAGACCCCTGATTTGGACTATAAGTTTTTAGTAGGAACCAGGTTGGTTTTGCCTTCGTGTCTCTCCTGCCTAGCACTGTACTGGCACATAGTATGGGTTCCTCAGGAGACATTTACTGAACTGTATTGAGAGTCAATCCTGTAGGCACAAGCACTGGAAGATTTTAATGAGAAAACAACTGGGGAAAGATCCAGCCAGTATTTCTCAGAGAATTTTTGTCTATTGTGTAACTATTTCCCTATGTTGGACATTTAAGATGTTTCCATTTTTTTATTAATAATAATATGGTAATGAGATCCTTTGCACAGAAATTGTTGGCCTCTTATAATTTCCTTAGCGTAAATTCCTAGAAGAAGAATTGCTGGAGGCTTCCATGGTGGCTCAGTAGCAAAGAATCCACCTGCCAGTGCAGGAGACATGAGTTCAATCCCTAATCCAGGAAGATCCCACAGGCCGAGGAACAGCTAAACCTGTGCACCACAACTATTGAACCTGTGCTCTGGAGCCCAGGAGTTGCAACTCCTGGAGCCTGCAGCGCCCTCAAGTCCATGCTCTGCAAAACGAAAAGCCACTGCAATGAGAAGCCCACACACCACAACTAGAAGAGGTCTGCTCAGCAACAAAGAACCAGCACAGCCAAAAATAAATAAATAAATTTTTAAAGCAAAACAAAAGAAGAAGAAGAATTCCCGGGTCAAACAGTACTTTTTGCTAAATAACTTTCCAGGAAGGTGGTGTTGATCTACATTCCTGACCATAAAAAGAAGGAGATATTTATCATAAGCCCAAGAATTTCTTTCAACAGGATGTCGTGAATAGAAGTTTTGGCATCCATGTATATTTCCATGAATTAGTTCAGCGTAAATATAAGTACATTGGTGTTAAGGACTAACCGTTTTAATAATACTGTTCTCCCACACTGTTATGACAGCATGGTTATTAAGGCACTCTGTTTTACCTGTTGGTGTCATCTGGCCAACGGCTGGAGGTTACCTTATCTGGTGTGTTTACTGAGCACACATAGAAACATCTGCTTCCCATTAGGGAGTCCGAAGCTCCAGTATCTGCACGCCTGGCACCAGCCTACCCTGCCATGATGTACAGAGGCCTCCTCCCTGTGAAATTCACCACCAAAAATGTCATCCAGATTGCTCATTTCCCACAGGAAATTTCATTTAGGTTAATTTTGGCACACAACTGGGGGCAATTCTTGAGCAATTTCTCCTGTGATGGCTTGCAACATGTAAAATTTTCCTACAACATGTTGCAAAAATCACTGGAAGAGTAAAAGGATATCTGATGGTTGTCCAATCTCCTTTGTAACAACAAGAAATATCTCTTTTGAATGACAGCATGTGATGAGCAGAAAAAAAGAAAAAGAGATGAAATAAAGATAGACCAAGGACCAGATGCTTGTTCTGTCCATTTTCACTTGGTACTATTGGAGCAGTAAGGATGCAAAGGAGCTACATAAGGTGCCTTACGTTTTTGATGAACTTGGCCTTTTCTTAGCTCTTCAGACTTCTCTGAATTTCTCCACATGAAGAAGAGAATATCTACAACTGACAAGTAATAGGAAGTGCTATAGAAATAGCAGTGAGTCTGAGCATTTACATGTGATAGGATTTACTTTGAAATGGATGGATTCCTGATAAAACCAAGTCTGTAAAGACAATGATAAACCCAGTGTTTTCTGGGAAGCCACCCTATCACAGCATCCTGCTAAATACCTTCATGCGTTTACTTCATCCAATCTTCCCGCTGTGCTAGGAGGTGCCACCCCAGTCATAGATAAACTGAGGCTCAGAATGGCTAATTGACACGTCCACCGATGCAGCACTCCTAAGTGGAGATGCATCAAGACCTAGCTCTAGCAGACTCCAGTATCGCCTTCTGAGCCCACTGCTGGCACTGGGGTTGTGCCTCTGAAAGAGTTTAGAGACCTGTTATTGTGTTTGGCCGTTCAGTTGCTCTTTTGTGACCCCCATGCATTATAAGCTGCCAGTTTTCTCTGTCTATGGGATTTCCCAGGCATGCATACTAGAGTGGGTTGCCATTTCCTTCCCCAGGGGATCTTCCCAACTCAGGGATCAAACCCTCATCTCCTGCATTGGCAGGCAGATTATCTCTGAGTCACCAGGAAAGCCCATTAGAGGCATAGACCAGCGCTGTTAAGTCATGCCCATCAGAGACCAGATGACCAGACTTCTGATATGCAAAAACAGAATTCAGTTCAGATTCATTTTTGAGCACTGTCCCGTGTAGGTCTGGATAATGGTAGAAATGTTTTCAGCGTCAAGCCCATAGAGAAGCAACCCATCCAGCATCACATGTAAGTCAGGGACTGAGCCAGAACTGTATTTCAGGTTGCCTGATTCCCAGTACAACATTCTTTCCATCACTGCAAACTGCTTTTCCTGGTAAATGACGTCAGCTCCTCTTATCAATTTACCCGGCCATGTTTTGGAGGAAAACACCAGCTGCTTTAAAGTAACACAGTTCACAAGTCTAGACATGTGATCAAATTTTGTAGACATATACACCAAGAAAAAGTGCAGGTTAAAAAATGCGAAAATCCAAATGAAGTTTATTCTCGAGTTAATATACTGATATGCATGATATACATGGTTTTGACAATGTGCGATATTGTTCTCAAGGGAGGCTGGGTGATGGGGTCACCGAAATGCTCTGTACTGTTTTTACAGCTTTTTGTGAGTCTTAAGAACTACTTCAAAATGAAAAGTTATAACAATAAGAAGATAATGTGATAGGAAGATGAGCCCAAATATTTATTCACTTACTGTGTGTATAGTGTTAAAATAGTCTGTGTGAGAGACACATGATGTGTTTGATACTCCATAATGTTGAAAGAGGAGAATGCCAGAGTCACTCCTGGACCAAGCTCTCACTGTCTGTGCTAACAGCGCCTTGAACTCATTCCTCTCCACCTAAGTCACTGCCACCATCCGCTCCTTCAATAATGCTTGAACCCTCAGTGTGACCTCTGATCCTTTGGAGGGGTCAGTTTTTGCTTAATAGTTATAATCATGGGCTCTGGCTTCAGATCCAGCCCCACAACTTATTAGCAGAATGGCCTTGGGCCAGTTACCTAATCTGTATCTTAAGTCCTATTTTCCTAGTTTTTCAGCAATAGTATAGATTGCTTTTAAGAATAAATGAGAAAACTGTATATTCAGAGGACCTGGAATATGACAAAGACTGTAAACGTTAGGTATGACAAGATTGAGGAGGAAGGGGAAGAAAAGGAGGAGGACAAATGGAGCTCCCTTCCTCCTCACGAAGACCAGTCCATTTTGCTTCCTAAGCATCTCTGAAATCCTCTTCCTGCCATCACTATTCCCCTAGTTCAGACTGGGGTATTGCCACATTCTCCAGACTTATCTGCCCCATTGGTAATTATCAGCTTTCTAAAAGAGAGTTGATCTGACTCAGCATGACACAGAGGATGCAGGGACTCCTCATTGCCTATTAGCATGTCATTTTCTGCATGTATGTCTTATCCCCCAAGTTAGAGTCTAATTCCCATAGGCAGGACATGTGTCAGATTCAGCCTGGCATTTCCCAGATGGCCCGCCTGGTGCAGTCACTCAACAACATCAATGATAAAATGCGTGTTTTACATGTTTCGATCTTGCCATAAATGATCCTTATTGTTTTTCAGATTCTAGCCCAAAGGTCACTTCCTTAGCCATGCCCTGCCTGGACTCCAAGTTCAAATTTCTCTCTTTATATCATCAGATACTCATCATAGCCCTGTGCAGGAGAAGGGACAATTGTCAGATAGGTAATTTGCTGGTGGTCACAGTGTTAAAAATAAAAATCTTAAAAGCATGACCTCCACCAAGTTCATGTTATGGGATTGTCCTTCCTGCTTTGTGACCTGCATGTAAGACATTTAACACCTCCATGGCAATCCAGTCTTTCAGAGATCCTCGGTGGCCACTAGAACCCTAGAAGTGTGCTCTGTTAGCCCCTTGACACTCCTCAAAGAAGGTTCACACACACACACACACACACACACACACACAGCCCTTCTTTTGACTTCTCTTTTAAGGAGTGAACCCTGGGCACCCAGAGTCCAGAGATGGGTTCTGAGAAGGCAGGATGTTATCTTCAGTTCTTGCCACCACTTGTGCCACCACATACTTCTCTGAAGGCAACCTCCAGACCAGGAAAAACTGCTGCAGCCCTCCCTTTCCACGTCTAGATTTATTAGGAGTGTCTGTGCTGTATAGGAAATCTGGTGGGGGATCCATTGCACTGTGCAGAACATTTTAATATAATGTCTGATTTACAAGATAGAATGCTTTTTTGTCTGTGTCTAGGTTGTCTGAAGCAATCTACAGCTGTATAATTTCTTTGTGATTGTTCCACTCTAACTGGGCTAGGGGCTGAGGATTCATACAGTGTCAGCCCCTGTCTTCAAAAGCTCTCATCCATTCCTGAAATAGCCCATACACCCCATTGACAAGAGAAGAACTCACTAGACTGCCTCTTCTCCCCACTCTAAGACCCACTCCTAACTACAGCCAAGGTTATTGTCTGAACAAAATCTGAGGGTGGCCCTCACCTTCTTCAGACACCCAGTGGTTGTTGATACAATAGAATAAAATTCTGATTCTTCACCCTGGCAAACAAGATCCTTAAACTCAGCTGAATTCTCCAGCATCCTTTCATCCCTCCTAGCAAACCTACACTTCAACCATGTCTGTCTATGAGCATGTTTCCTGATTCCTCAGTGTTTTTTCCTACTTCTGTGTCTTGGTACCCATTCTTTAATTTACCTGGAGTACCCCAAGAGAATGAGCTCCATCTGGGAGAAGTTGAGTCCAGGGGTAGCAAGAATGGATCATGGTTGGGGGAAGGGAGGAAATTTAGATATTGCTAGGGCAGGGAGTGAGTGCTGCCAGCTTCTCTGTTCATCTCCCCATCAGTGACCATCGGAGGCATCTGCTTAATTCAGTAAGCATCTTTCTTTAGCAAAGTGGGATCTACTTTCCCAAACTTTTTTCTGATGGTGGGTTTTTGTTTGGGTTTTTTTTTTTTTTTTTTTTTTTTGCTTGTTTGAAAGCAAAGGAGAACCCAGAGCAGGGGTGCAGGGTAGAAATCACCCACGGAAAGCATTTTCCTTATTTTTCTGCTACAATGTGCATGGGGTGAGGGCAGGAACTATTTGAGGGAGGAGAAATACATAGGAAACATGGCATTTTGAAAGGTTAATGGGATGTGTAGGAACATACTGAGATGATGTTCTGTTATTGTCAGAAATAATGTTTTACAGAGAAGCTATTTGTGAAGAGAGACCAGTTATCATTGATGGACTAATGTGCATGCAGGAATATGGAAGTAATAATGCCGATGCACAGTGCCTGCAGAGAGATGTCAGTCAAAACACGAAGTTGGCATTGGGCTGGAGGAGAATGAGCTCCTTTTGATTTGACTCTGTCTATAAGATTGGACCTTTATGACCCACATGAACACATCCAGGATTGTTTAACAAAATCCAAGGTGGACTTTGAATGGTTTGCTGACCACTTTGCCCCTGAGGTGGGGGTTTGATGACTGCTCTTAGAATTCCAGAACCGTCACAATCCTGTGATTCAACAAATGTCTCTCAAGTTGTAGAGGATCATTCTAATTCAAGTATCATTTCCAATGCCCTTAACCCAGTGAAATAAATGCTGTCATCCCGATATTTCATTGTCCAAACTGCAACCAGCTCACTTCTGTCTGCCCGCAGAACTGTGACAGAAACTTCTCTGTGCAGAGCACACATCCTAACTTTAAATTCAGGATACATGAATGTGAGTCCTATGGAATCAACGGTGGAAAAGGATTCTGTGAAAATCATTCCATTCTATCCTAAGGTTTAATTGCCCTAAGAGATACATGAATAGGGAGCGGAAAGATAAAGCAAAAAGATCTTGGGATGAATAATGGAAAGGTTCTTCAAGGGAGGAAATGCAAGAAGGTCAGATTTCCTTTAAACCCTGATGGGAGACTGCCTCTACACAGACTATCCTGTTACTCAGATGCATATCATCCAGTTTACTGATGTTTCTATCACTTGCTTTCCGGTACCCTTCTGCCCTGGGAAAAATGCTTTGGAAGAGCCAAGCAGAAGTCCTACTGCTCCATGTTTCAGAGACCAGTGGGGGTCCAGATCTTAACCAATTTGATTTAATTTCCTAAGAAACTGGGCCTGAGAACACTACTTTGGGGGGTTCTTGGCTAAGTGTTTCTATCATCTGTCATTTAGAACAGAAGATGTAGGGACAGACCCCAGTTTTAGGTGCTTATCACACTTATCGTGGTCCCAAATTCTTCTAGTGGGGGATGGGTTTTCAGGACAACTTCAGTGTCTAACCTGTGTAAATACATGTCCAACCCCCACATCCTCCTTATTCATTTTCCCTGTGTTATTTTTCTCTTGATCATTTATTACCACCAGCTGTGCTTGTTTTACTGATTTGTTTACTACAGGGGCTCAGACTGTAAAGAATTTGCCTGCAATGCAGGAGACCCGAGTTTGATCCCTGAGTTGGGAAGATCCCCTAGAGAAGGAAATAACAACCCACTCCAGTATTCTTGCCTGGAGAGTCCCATGGACAGAGGAGCCTGGTGGGATATAGTCCATGGAGCGCAAGGAGTTGGACTGACTGAGCGACTAATACTTTCATCTTACTATCTGTGACCCCCACCTCGCCACTACAATGTACATTTCGCACATACCTAGAAAAGAAGTTCTTTGCCCAGCGTAGGCGCTCGGTAAAATTCTGTTGAGTGAAAGGCAGGAGGAACTTGCTCATCTGCAGGAGCTGGATGGGGGCAGGAACACAGTCAGTTCAAGACCCACCAACAGATCCTCAGTGGCCCCCTGTCCCCTTCGTCCCTGGGACGCTCCTGACATACGCTACAAGAGTCTCTTGTTTTCCACCTCTTTGCAGAGCATTGGCTGTGATGACTACCTAGGCTCCGACAAAGTCGTGGACAAGTGCGGGGTGTGCGGAGGCGACAACACGGGCTGCCAGGTCGTGTCGGGTGTGTTTAAGCATGCCCTCACCAGCCTGGGCTACCACCGCGTTGTGGAGATTCCCCAAGGAGCCACAAAGATCAACATCACCGAGATGTACAAGAGCAACAACTATTTGGGTAAGCTTGGCTTTTTTCCGGAGGAAACCATCTGTCGTTCTCAGATGCTTTATTCCTTCCAGGATGGTGGCACGACAGTGTCCGGAGGTCCGTGGACACATAGAAGGTGTCACTGGAGAATGCCAAAGCGCCGCCTTGTGTCCCCTTGAATGAGACGGAGAAAGTAAGAAGGTCTTTCTTGGAGGGAAATGTTTAATATCTACATGTTTAAACCAGCCTTTGTTCCTTCCAAGAGAAATAATGTTGTGAAGTTGAGAACGGTCTACTTTGTTTCTCTGAAATGAGGGAAGATCTTTGAAAAGCCCAGAGATCCGCCAGTCTTTTTCTGTTGGAATTTCAGGGGGATGGGACAGTCGGTCATCTGTCCAGACTCTCGCTCTGCAGGGATCTAAGGCAGAAGCCATTTTTCTCTTCTTTCTGCTTCATCAGCCTGGGGCAACAGTATGTGTGCATCTTCAGGACAGTTGCAGAACCCCTCAACGATCATTTGGGGCCATATCATCAATACTGGGAGACCATTTTTAACCCATCTTCCCAGAAATGGAGATATTTGTTGAGTCTTCCTTCTGGGTTTCTGTCTGATTTTATGCCAAGCAAATCAGGTCCTGCAAGTTAATTTTTAGCAATTCTAATTCATGTAAACATGAACTAATCAGTTAACAAAATAATATAAGGAAAGCAATTTTTAAAAATCATTTAATGAATAGCAATATACCTTTTTATTCTTTAATTAGTTATCTAACAGGAATTTAAATAGCACAGACTATGTGCCAGATATTATTGTTGGTGTTTTACGGGTATTAATTCATTGAACCCTCTCAAAGCCCCGGGGGATAGGAGCTATTCCCCTCCCCATTTCAAAAATACACAAGAAGACAGGCATGGGCATTTATGTAGTTTGACAAAGTCGCAGCAAGGAAGAGGTGGAGATGGGATTCGAATCCTGGCAGTCTGTCTCCAAGCATCTACCAAGTAGTAATACCTACGAGCGGTTCTGGTTCACCAGGCAGTAGTCAATGGCTGCAGCAACTGAGAGAGCATGAATTTTACAAAGTTCAAATACCACGATCACCCCAGAAGGTAACTCCAAACCTCAGAGCTCCAGATACTGCAGCTTGTCCTTCTCCACCCGGGCAAATGCATCTAAAGTTAGCTTCCTTTGGTTTTATTGGTGGGAGGAGGAAGGGATGGCAAATGGGACTCAGAAATAAATCCAATTAAAGTGGAAAAACTGTTACATTTGCTCTGGCAAACCCGAAGCCACCAAAGTAGCAATAAGCCTAGGTTCGCCATGAGTAGTGTGTTGCATTATTTTTATTTGCAAAAAAAAATAGTCTTTTTGTCTCCTTTCTTTCGTACTATTAAAAGAACAAATCTTCATAAATATTCTGTTCCTAGAATGGAAAACGTTCTTCAAGGGATTGTTTTAAGTGTGATTGTGTTCAAATGCACCAACAAACAATGCCACTTTTTGTGAGCTTTGTGTAGTTTTTAGTACTTTCCCTGAATCGAATTAGTTCTAACCAGTAAGTGGTTTTTAAGCTGTGCCTTCTGAAGTTAAAATAGATAACCTGTGGAGAAGGAAATGGCAACCCACTCCAGTACTCTTGCCTGAAAAATCCCATGGACAGAGGAGCCTGGAGGGCTACAGTCCATGTGGTTGCAAAAAGTCGGACACGACTGAGCAGTTACCCATAGTCACAGGAATGCAAACTAGTCAAGAGTTAGATAATCTTGAACTCTGCAGGGCAGAAGTACAATTTTTTGGCTCACAATAAAGATTCAACATGCAAAAGCAAAAAAAAAAAAAAAAAAAAAATAGATAACCTGGGAGAATATCCACCAGCTGTCTGAATGGAAGCTACTCTCAGAGTCCCAGTGTTTTCACCTAGAATCTTGCTCTCTTAAGTATTCATGAGAATCCATAGTAGGATAACAAATATTCAGGACCCCACAGAGCCCCTGGCACTTGTTAGCAGCTGACAAATGTTCAATCTCTTTCTTTTGTCTCAGAGAGCTTGTCAGTATCTCCAAGCTTCCTGGAAACAAATTCCGTGAAAGTGAAAGTCACTCAGTCGTGTCCAACTCTCTGTGACCCCATAGACCTTACAGTCCATCATGGGATTCTCCAGGCCAGAATACTAGAGTGGGTAGCCATTCCCTTCTCCAGGGGATCTTCCCAACCCAGAGATTGAACCCAGGTCTTCCGCATTGCAGGCGGATTCTTCACCAACTGAGCCACAGTAATTCCCTAAAAAAGATGAAGAGGAGGCAGAGGAGGATGTGAGTACCCAGAATCAGTGGAAGGGTGATTCAGAAAATCAAGTACAACTTCCTACAGCCAGTGACCAGTGGGGTGTGTGAGAAATCCAGCCCATGGCAGTGTTACTTGATGCCACATGGGTAGAGGAGCGGTGAGACAGAAGAGCAGATGGGAGTGAAAGAAGTTTCCAGAGGTGATGAACAGGGACTTGTGTTTATGGCACTTCATCATCACTCAGGACATAGCCGCATCACTCAAGAGGCTCTTTCGTCTTCTTCTTTCCTTTTCATTGAGATTTAATTTGCCTTCTGTAAAATTAATTCTTTTAAAATGCACAGTGGATGGGATGGTCTTTTTCTCATCACAGGTGTGCTCTTAATCTATTCCGCTTATTCTACTAAATTTTCTGTTCTGTGAAGTCTATATATTTTAAAAGTTAAATTGCATGCAATTGTTTGAGATTATGTGTAAGCTATTAGAGCACAGGTCTGTCTAGCTACTTTTGAATTTTTCAAAGATTATATTTCACAATTGACATTTTCAAACATTGAGACATCTTTCAAAGAGTTATATGGTAAGGTTCTTCACAATTTTCCGAGTAATGATGTTTTGTTTTGTTTTTTGTTTTGTTTTGTTTTGTGACTTCTACCTGTGTAAACTATATTTTGTACAAAAATTTGACTTGATGCACAAAATTGAGTAGGTTGTCTGCATACATTTGTTCTGCAGAGGAGGCAACTTAGAGGCAACTCTTTGTGACCCTCTAGGCAACTCGAGGAAAGGAATAGATCAGATGCTTTTAAAAATTGCACAACTTTAACAAGCTTTTTTTAGTTGCTCTATTGTTTTCCTGAATGGCCTGTAGTATAAAAATCAGACATGCCTTGTGAAATACTTGGAATTTTTTAAATGACTGACTCTCCAAACTTGATAAAGATAGAAACTAGATTTCCATGAAAACAGAAGGACCTGCGTTATTAGTGCTGAAGAAGATGGTTTAATCACCTCATTTTTAAAGGGTTTTTGAAAACCCACAATATTTAAATGACTTATTCTAAGCTGTTTGCTTAGTTAATAATAGTAATTGTACTACATGTATAGTACTTTAGTCGTCAAGTGTTTTTACATGTATGGTCTTCTGACTTTTAAAACTGGACATTCTTTGCTTGCTTCACAGAAGATGAAGTTACAGTTATTGAGTTATTATTGAATTGCAATGTGAAAGGTGAAATTTAAAACTCAAAAACTTTGGAGAAATGTCTATTCAGGTCTTCTGCCTATTTTTCAGTTGGGTCTTTTGGTTTTCTTAATATTGAGTTGTATGAGCTAGTAATATACTTTGAATATTAATCCCTTATTGGTCATATCATTTGTAATTATTTTTAATCGGTTGTCTTTTTGTTTCCTTGATGGTTTTCTTTGCTGTGCAAAAGCGTTTATATTTAATTAGGTCCCATTTGTTTATTATTGTTTTTGTTTCTTTTGCCTTAGGAGACAGATTCAAAAAATATTACTAGCATTTGTGTCAAAGAGTGTTCTGCCTGTTTTCTTTTAGGAGTTTTATGGTTCCCAGTCTTAAAGGTATTTAATCCATTTTGAGTTTACTTTTGCATATGGTATGAGAAAATATTCTAGTTTCATTCTTTTACATAGTTGTCTTTTTGAAGAGACTGTCTTTTCCACCATTGTATATTCTTGTCCCCTTTGTCGTAGATTTTGTTGTTGTTGTTGTTGTTCAGCCGCTAAGTAGTGTCCAACTCTTTGTGACCCTGTGGACTGCACAAGCCAGGCTTCCCTGTCCTTCAGTATCTCCTAGAGTTTGTTCAAACTCATGTCTGTTGAATCAGTGATGCCATCTCATCCTTTGTCGTGCCTTCTCTTCCTTTCTTCAATTTTTCCCAGCATCAGAGTCTTTTCCAATGAGTCAGCCCTTCACATCAGGTGGCCAAAGAATTAGAGCTTCAGCTTCAGCATCAGTCTTCCCAGTGATTATTGAGGGTTGGTTGCCTTTAGGATTGACTGGTTTGATCTCCTTGCAGTCCAAGGGACTCTCAACATCTTCTCCAGCACCACAATTTGAAAGCATCAATTCCTCGGTGCTCAGCCTTCTTTATGGTCCAACTCACATCTGTACATGACTGCTAGAAAAACCATAGCTTTGACTATATAGACCTTTGTTGGCAAAGTGATGTCTCTGTATTTTAATATGCTGTCAAGTTTTGTCATAACTTTTCTTCCAAGGACAACCATATTTTAATTTCATAACTGCAGTCACCAGTCACAGTGATTTTGGAGCCCAAGAAAAAAAAGTCTGTCACTCTTTCCTGTATTTTCCCCCATGTATTTGCCATGAAGTGATGGGACCAGATCCCATGAACTTTGTTTTTTTTTTTTTTCCCCTTTATTTATTTATTTATTTTTTTCAGTGGGTTTTGTCATACATTGATACGAATCAGCCATAGATTTACACGTATTCCCCATCCCGATCCCCCCTCCCACCTCCCTCTCCACCCAGTTCCTCTGGGTCTTCCCAGTGCACCAGGCCCGAGCACCTGTCTCATGCATCCCACCTGGGCTGGTGATCTGTTTCACCATAGATAATATACATGTTGTTCTTTCGAAACATCCCACCCTCAACTTCTCCCACAGAGTTCAAAAGTCTGTTCTGTACTTCTGTGTCTCTTTTTCTCTTTTGCATATAGGGTTGTCGTTACCATCCTTCTAAATTCCATATATATGTGTTAGTATGCTGTAATGTTCTTTATCTTTCTGGCTTACTTCAGTCTGTATAATGGGCTCCAGTTTCAGCCATCTCATTAGAACTGGTTCAAATGAATTCTTTTTAATGGCTGAGTAATATTCCATGGTGTATATGTACCACAGCTTCCTTATCCATTCATCTGCTGGTGGGCATCTAGGTTGCTTCCATGTCCTGGCTATTATAAACAGTGCTGTGATGAACATTGGGGTGCACGTGTCTCTTTCAGATCTGGTTTCCTCAGTGTGTATGCCCAGAAGTGGGATTGCTGTGTCATATGGCAGTTCTATTTCCAGTTTTTTAAGAAATCTCCACACTGCTTTCCATAGTGGCTGTACTAGTTTGCATTCCCACCAACAGTGTAAGAGGGTTCCCTTTTCTCCACACCCTCTCCAGCATTTATTGCTTGTAGACTTTTGGATAGCAGCCATCCTGACTGGCGTGTGATGGTACCTCATTGTGGTTTTGATTTGCATTTCTCTGATAATGAGTGATGTGGAGCATCTTTTCATGTGTTTGTTAGCCATCTGTATGTCTTCTTTGGAGAAATGTCTGTTTAGTTCTTTGGCCCATTTTTTGATTGGGTCATTTATTTTTCTGGAATTGAGCTTCAAGAGTTGCTTGTATATTTTTGAGATTAATCCTTTGTCTGTTGCTTTGTTTGCTATTATTTTCTCCCAATCTGAGGGCTGTCTTTTCACCTTACTTATAGTTTCCTTTGTAGTGCAAAAGCTTTTAAGTTTCATTAGGTCCCATTTGTTTATTTTTGCTTTTATTTCCAATATTCTGGGAGGTGGGTCATAGAGGATCCTGCTGTGATTCATGTCAGAGAGTGTTTTGCCTATGTTCTCCTCTAGGAGTTTTATAGTTTCTGGTCTTACATTTAGATCTTTAATCCATTTTGAGTTTATTTTTGTGTATGGTGTTAGAAAGTGTTCTAGTTTCATTCTTTTACAAGTGGTTGACCAGTTTTCCCAGCACCACTTGTTAAAGAGGTTGTCTTTTTTCCATTGTATATCCTTGCCTCCTTTGTCAAAGATAAGGTGTCCATAGGTTCGTGGATTTATCTCTGGGCTTTCTATTCTGTTCCATTGATCTATATTTCTGTCTTTGTGCCAGTACCACACTGTCTTGATGACTGTGGCTTTGTAGTAGAGTCTGAAGTCAGGCAGGTTGATTCCTCCAGTTCCATTCTTCTTTCTCAAGATTACTTTGGCTATTCGAGGTTTTTTGTATTTCCATACAAATTGTGAAATTATTTGTTCTAGTTCTGTGAAAAATACCGTTGGTAGCTTGATAGGGATTGCATTGAATCTATAGATTGCTTTGGGTAGTATAGCCATTTTGACAATATTGATTCTTCCAATCCATGAGCATGGTATGTTTCTCCATCTGTTTGTGTCCTCTTTGATTTCTTTCATCAGTGTTTTATAGTTTTCTATGTATAGGTCTTTTGTTTCTTTAGGTAGATATACTCCTAAGTACCTTATTCTTTTTGTTGCAATGGTGAATGGTATTATTTCCTTAATTTCTCTTTCTGTTTTTTTATTGTTAGTATATAGGAATGCAAGGGAATTTTGTGTGTTAATTTTATATCTTGCAACTTTACCATATTCATTGATTAGCTCTAGTAATTTTCTGGAAGAGTCTTTAGGGTTTTCTATGTAGAGGATCATGTCATCTGCAAACAGCGAGAGTTTCACTTCTTCTTTTCCTATCTGGATTCCTTTTACTTCTTTTTCTGCTCTGATTGCTGTGGCCAAAACTTCCAACACTATGTTGAATAGTAGTGGTGAGAGTGGGCACCCTTGTCTGGTTCCTGATTTCAGGGGAAATGCTTTCAATTTTTCACCATTAAGGGTGATACTTGCTGTGGGTTTGTCATATATAGCTTTTATTATGTTGAGGTATGTTCCTTCTATTCCTTTCTGGAGAGTTTTAATCATAAATGGGTGTTGAATTTTGTCAAAGGCTTTCTCTGCATCTATTGAGATAATCATATGGTTTTTATCTTTCAATTTGTTAATGTGGTGTATTACATTGATTGATTTGCAGATATTAAAGAATCCTTGAATTCCTGGGATAAAGCCCATTTGGTCGTGGTGTATGATTTTTTTAATATGTTGTTGGATTCTGTTTGCTAGAATTTTGTTAAGGATTTTTGCATCTATGTTCATCAGTCATATTGGCCTGTAGTTTTCTTTTTTTGTGGCATCTTTGTCTGGTTTTGGAATTAGGGTGATGGCCTCATAGAATGAGTTTGGAAGTTTACCTTCCTCTGCAATTTTCTGGAAGAGTTTGAGTAAGATAGGTGTTAGCTCTTCTCTAAATTTTTGGTAGAATTCAGCTGTGAAGCCATCTGGTCCTGGGCTTTTGTTTGCTGGAAGATTTTTGATTACAGTTTCGATTTCCTTGCTTGTGATGGGTCTGTTAAGATCTTCTATTTCTTCCTGGTTCAGTTTTGGAAGGTTATACTTTTCTAAGAATTTGTCCATTTCATCCAGGTTGTCCATTTTATTGGCATAGAGCCACTGGTAGTAGTCTCTTATGATCCTTTGTATTTCAGTGTTGTCTGTTGTGATCTCTCCATTTTCATTTCTAATTTTGTTAATTTGGTTCTCTCTTTGTTTCTTAATGAGTCTTGCTAATGGTTTGTCAATTTTGTTTATTTTTTCAAAAAACCAGCTTTTAGCTTTGTTGATTTTTGCTATGGTCTCTTTAGTTTCTTTTGCATTTATTTCTGCCCTAATTTTTAAGATTTCTTTCCTTCTGCTAACTCTGGGGTTCTTCATTTCTTCCTTCTCTAATTGCTTTAGGTGTAGACTTAAGTTATTTATTTGGCTTTTTTCTTGTTTCTTGTTGTAAGCCTGTAATGCTATGAACCTTCCCCTTAGCACCGCTTTTACAGTGTCCCATAGGTTTAGGGTTGTTGTGTTTTCATTTTCATTCATTTCTATGCATATTTTTGATTTCTTTTTTGATTTCTTCTATGATTTGTTGGTTATTCAGAAGCGTGTTATTTAGCCTCCATATGTTTGAATTTTTAACAATTTTCTTCCTGTAATTGAGATCTAATCTTACTGCACTGTGGTCAGAAAAGATGACTGGGATGATTTCAATTTTTTTGAATTTTCCAAGACCAGATTTATGGCCCAGGATGTGATCTATTCTGGAGAAAGTTCCGTGTGCACTTGCGAAAAAGGTGAAGTTGATTGTTTTGGGGTGAAATGTCCTATAGATATCAATTAGGTCTAGCTGGTCCATTGTGTCATTTAAGGTTTGTGTTTCCTTGTTAATTTTCTGTTTAGTTGATCTATCCATAGTTGTGAGTGGGGTATTAAAGTCTCCCACTATTATTGTGTTACTATTAATTTCCTCTTTCATACTCGTTAGCGTTTGCCGTACATATTGTGGTGCTCCTATGTTGGGTGCATATATATTTATAATTGTTATATCTTCTTCTTGGATTGATCCTTTGATCATTATGTAGTGTCCTTCTTTGTCTCTTTTCACATCCTTTATTTGAAAGTCTATTTTATCTGATATGAGTATTGCGACTCCTGCTTTCTTTTGGTCTCCGTTTGCGTGAAATACTTTTTTCCAGCCCTTCACTTTTAGTCTGTATGTGTCTCTTGCTTTGAGGTGGGTCTCTTGTAGACAGCATATATAGGGGTCTTGTTTTTGTATCCATTCAGCCAATCTTTGTCTTTTGGTTGGGGCATTCAACCCATTTACATTTAAGGTAATTATTGATAGGTGTGGTCCCGTCGCCATTTACTTTGTTGTTTTGGGTTCATGTTTATACAACCTTTCTGCATTTCCTGTCTAGAGAAGATCCTTTAGCATTTGTTGAAGAGCTGGTTTGGTGGTGCTGAATTCTCTCAGCTTTTGCTTGTCTGTAAAGCTTTTGAATTCTCCTTCATATCTGAATGAGATCCTTGCTGGGTACAGTACTCTAGGTTGTAGGTTATTTTCTTTCATTACTTTCAGTATGTCCTGCCATTCCCTTCTGGCCTGGAGGGTTTCTATTGATAGATCAGCTGTTATGCTTATGGGAATCCCTTTGTGTGTTATTTGTTGTTTTTCCCTTGCTGCTTTTAATATTTGTTCTTTGTGTTTGATCTGTGTTAATTTGATTAATATGTGTCTTGGGGTGTTTCACCTTGGGTTTATCCTGTTTGGGACTCTCTGGGTTTTTTGGACTTGGGTGGCTATTTCCTTCCCCATTTTAGGGAAGTTTTCAGCTATTATCTCCTCGAGTATTTTCTCATGGCCTTTCTTTTTGTCTTCTTCTTCTGGGACTCCTATGATTCGAATGTTGGGGCGTTTCACATTGTCCCAGAGGTCCCTGAGGTTGTCCTCATTTCTTTTGATCCTTTTTTCTTTTTTCCTCTCTGCTTCATTTATTTCCACCATTTTATCTTCTACCTCACTTATCCTATCTTCTGTCTCCGTTATTCTACTCTTGGTTCCCTCCAGAGTGTTTTTGATCTCATTCATTGCATTATTCATTTTTAATTGACTCTTTTTTATTTCTTCTAGGTCTTTATTAAACATTTCTTGCATCTTTTCAATCTTTGTCTCCAGGCTATTTATCTGTAACTCCATTTTGTTTTCAAGATTTTGTATCATTTTTATTATCATTATTCTAAATTCTTTTTCAGGTAGATTCCCTATCTCCTCCTCTTTTGTTTGACTTGGTGGGCATTTTTCATGTTCCTTTACCTGTTGGGTATTTCTCTGCTTTTTCATCTTGTTTAGATTGTTGTGTCTGGACTGGGCTTTCTGTATTCTGAAGGTCTGTGGTTCCTTTTTATTGTGGAGGTTTTACCCAGGGTTACACAATTGGCTTGTCAAGGTTTCCTGGTTAGGGAAGTTTGCGTCGGTGTTCTGGTGCATGGAACTTGATTTCTTCTCTCTGGAGAGCAATGGAGTGCTCAGTAATGAGTTTTGAGATGGGTCTATGTGTTAGGTGTCACCTTGGGCAGCCTGTATGTTGATGTTTAGGGCTATGTTCCTGCATTGCTGGAGAATTTGCATGGTATGTCTTGCTCTAAAACTTACTGGCTCTTGGGTGGTGGTTGGTTTCAGTGTAGGTATGGAGGCTTTTGGACGGTCACTTATTACTTAAAGTTCCATGTAGTCAGGAGTTTTCTGGTGTTCTCCGGTTTTGGGCTTAAGTCTCCTGCCTCTGGATTTTAGTTTTATTCTTCCTGTAGTCTCAGGACTTCTCCAACTATACAGCACTGATAATAAAACTTCTAGGTTAGTGGCGAAAAGATTCTCCCCCATTAGGGACACCCAGAGAGGTTCACAGAGTTACATGAAGAAGAGGAGAGGGAGGAGGGAGATACAGATGAGCAGGAGGAGAAAAAGGGGGACTCAAGAGGAGGGAGACAGATCTACACAGTTGTCTGTTCCCAGAGTGTTCTCTGTAGCCCAGACACCCACCAAGATTCACAGAATTGGATTGGGAAGAGAAGGGGAAAGGAGGAAATAGAGGTGTTCTGAGGTAGAAAACAGAGAGTCAAGATTGGGAGAGAATAATCAACACACTCCTGAATAAAAATGGGAACTGAATATTGGATTCTTAAATGCTCACAATTTATATCATATACTGAAATACAAAAATTAAAAATCTAGAGTAGAGGTTAGACTCTTAAAAATACTATATTAAAAACAAAAACCAAAACACACACACACATACACAAAAATTTTTTTAATATATATGAAGTTCAGTTTAAAAATAGGGCTTCTCTTTTTTTTTTTTTTGGTAAGGTTATAGTGTATTGAGAATGAAAATTAAGGAGTAGTAGAGGGGTACTAGAGGACTTTAAAAGAAATAAGAGAAAAATAGAAAATAGAAGAGAAAAAGGAGAAAAAAAAAAGAATTTTCCCTAATTAAAAAAATCGTAAAAATCTATGAAAATGAAAGTTAAGGAGTAATGGGGAAGTAATAGGGAATTTTAAAGGAAAATAAAAGAGAAAAAATAAAAAATAAAAAAAAAAATTGTTTTTTCTTAAAAAAAAAAAAGTAAAAATATATCTAGGAATTTCTCTGGAGCTGTTGCGGTCAGTGTGGGTTCGGCTCAGTTTCAGATATCTCCTCGTTCCAGCTTACGCTTCTCGATATCTACAGACCTCTTCTGGTGTAATCGGTGTTTTCTACAGGGATTTTAATCTGTTGCACCAGTCCCTTCTGAAGCGGTTCCCTTTGTTTATTTGGCTTCTGTTTGCCGGTTTCTTCAGAGCCTCATTTCTGCCCTGACACAGGCGGGCGGAGGTGGACTCTTATTCAGGTAGCTAGTTCCGTCCTCTGCGGGAAGGGGCTGGTGCTGCCGGGAGGGGCTGGCGCTGTGGGGAGGGGTTGGCGCAGCGGGGAGAGGCTGGCTCTGCTTTCTCCGTCTGCGCTGCTCAGTCTCCCGGCTGCTCCATATGGAGCGCGCCCCGCGCTGCACGCAGCTCCAGTCCTCGGGTGTTCCACAAAAGCGCGGAACAAAAGGCTGCGTCCGCTCTTGTGCCTTCCCCGTCAGAGTGGTCCAGGCAGCCAGGGGCTTGACAGGCGCACTCTCCCCGGGTGTGGCGCGCCCACTCCCTTCCACGGTCCCAATCTCGGTTTCCGTCGGCGTCAGTCGGGTGCGCGCGCCTTCTGCCCTCTGCGTCCCCAGCCCCAGTTCCCGCCCGCGCCGGTCGGGTGCCTGCGCCCTGTGTCTCGCCGCGACCTGCTCCCGCCTCCGGCGGGTCTGGGCTGGTCCGCAGTCTGCGAGCTCTTCTCTGAACTTTCTCGGTCCCTTAGTTCTGCGAACGGCCGGCAGTGTGTTCGGGCCGGTTAATTTTCTCACTCTCTTTTGCTCTCCCACAGTTCAAGTTAGCAACTCACAAAAGCTCCCTCCAATTGTCCTCAGGGCACTCAGGCCCGGACCCTACCCCAAGTAATGCCGCCCGCTCCTCTCTGTGCCGCCCCCACTTGCTGGTGGCGGATGCGGGTGTCTGGGGTACTTTTCTGCTGAGAGTTGCTTTTAGGCACATAATCTGTGGGTTTTGTTTATTGTTTCCTTCCCAGTGAGGTTGCCCTCCTAGATTCAAACACTTCCCCCAGGCCCACCAGTGCGAGGGTTTCCTGGTGTCTGGAAACGTCCTCTAAAGACTCCCTTCCTGGGACGGATCTCCATCCTTAGCTCTTTTGTCTCACTTTTTATCTTCTATATTTTGTCCTACCTCCTTTTGAAGACAATGGGCTGCTTTTCTGGGCACCTGATGACCTCAGCTAGCGATCAGAAGTTGTTTTGTGAAGTTTGCTCTGCATTCAGATATTCTTTTGATGAATTTGTAGGAGAGAAAGTGGTCTCCCTGTCCTACTCCTCCGCCATCTTTAATTGACTGAACTTTGTTTTTTAAATGTCAAGTTTTAAGCCAGCTTTTTCACTCTCCTCTTTCACTTTCATCAAGAGATGGCCTCTTTAGTTTCTCTACACTTTTTGCCATTAGTGTGGTGTCATCTTCATATCTGAGCTTATTGATATTTCTCCTGGCAGTCTTGATTCCAGTTTGAGCTTCATCCAGCTTGACATTTCACATGATGTACTCTGCATATAAGTTAAATAAGCAGGGTGACAATATACAGCCTTGACATACTCCATTCCCAATTTCTGAACCAGTCGATTGTTCCATGTCCAGTTCTAACTGTTTCTTCTTGACCTGCATACAGGTTTCTCAGGAGGCAAGTAAGGTGATCTGGTATTCCCATCTCTTTAAGAATTTTCCACAGTTTGTTTGATCCACACAGTCAAAGGCTTTAGCATAGTCAGTAAAGCAGAAGTAGATGTTTTTCTGGAATTTCCTTGCTTTTTCTATGATCCAATGATGCTGGCAATTTGATCTCTGGTTCCTATATTTAGAAAAATACAGCTTGTGCATCTGGAATTTCTTGGCTCATGTACTGTTGAAGCCTAGCTCAAAGGATTTTGAACATTACCTTGTAGCTTGTGAAATGAGTGCAATTGTGCAGTCATTTGAACACTCTTTGGCATTGCCTTTTTTTGGGATTGCAATGAAATTGACATTTTCCAGTCCTGTGGCCACTGCTGAGTTTTCCAAATTTGCTGGCATATTGAGTGCAGCACTTTGAAAGCATCATCTTTTAGGATTTGAAATAGCTCAGCTGGAATTCCATCACCTCCACTAGCTTGTTTGTAGTAATGCTTCCTAAGGCCCACCTGACTTCGCATTCCAGGATGTCTGGCTCTAGGTGAGTGATCACATCATTGTGGTTATCTGGATCATGAAGATCTTTTGTGTATAGTTCTTCTGTGTATTCTTGCCACCTCTTCTTAATATCTTCTGCTTCTGTTAGGTCCAAACCGTTTCTGTCCTTTATTGTGCCCATCTTTGCTTGAAATGTTCCCTTGGTATCTCTAGTTTTCTTGAGGAGATCTCTAGTCTTTCCCATTCTTCTGTTTTTCTCTATTTCTTTGTGTTGTTCACTTCAGAAGGGTTTCTTATCTCGCCTTGCTGTTTTTGGAACTCTACATTCAGATGGATGTATCTTTCGTTTTCTCCTTTGCCTTTTGCTTCTCTTCTTTTCTCAGCTAATTGTAAGGCCTCCTCAGACAACTATTTTGCCTTTTTGTATTTCTTTTTCTTGGGGATGGTTTTGATCACCACCTCCTATATAATGTTACGAACCTCTGTCCATAGTTCTTCAGGCACTCTGTCTATCAGATCTAATCCCTTGAATCTATTTGTCACTTCCACCATATAATCACAAGGGATTTGACTTAGGTCATACCTGAATGACCTAGTGGTTTTCCCTACTTTCCTCAATTATAGAGAAAAAACAAGTGGTTACCAGCAGAGAGAGGGAAGGGGAAGGGCCAAGATAGGATTATGGGATCAAGAGATACAAACTACTATGTATAAAATAAATAAGCAACAAGGATATATTGTATAGCACAAGGAATATAGCCAGTATTTTATGGTAATTTTACATGGAGTATAGTCATAAAAATATTGAATCACTATTGAACATTTAGAACTTATATAACATTGTAAATCAACTATATTTCAATTTTTAAAAACCAAAAACACCACAAAAGGAATTTCACTGGCAGTCCAGTGATTAAGATATCATGCTTCTATTGCAGGGGGTGTGGGTTTGTTCCCTGGTCACGGAACCATGCCTTGTGGTGTGGCCAAAAAACTTCACAGAAGAGTCTTATATATCAAAAAACTTTGGCTAATATGTAAATAGTGATGGTGCATTCAACCTGACTGAGTTTATGGCTAATGTTGGTTTGGTCATCAAGAACTGGACCTGTTGGACTCAGATTCTGAAAGCCTGCATTCTGGCCCTGTTCCTGCCATAACTTGCAAGGGGTACTGGCCCATGTGCAACTGGGAGTACAGGCCAGCTCAGCATCTCAAGATGCTCACTATTTCTCTGAACAAAGCTGGAGGAATCATAACCTTTAATGACACACAGATTTCAGGAGATAGGATGTTTATCTGTCTTATTTTAGGTTGGAAACCAATGAAGTTCTACAGAACTGAGCTCCACTTTTCAGTATTTATTTGAATTTTTCACATGCTCCAAAATATAAACTAGCTGGTGGATTACAGATTCCTAGGTCTTGTTTTTTTTTTTGTTTTTTTTTTTTTTCATGGAAAATACTTTAGAACCAATATATCTATTGTAAGCTATGTAGTCTCCTTTTCCACTTGAGTTATTCTGAACCCTGCTCTTTGGAAATAAAAAGTTAAATCTAATTTTATTAAAATAACTGACATTTTATATTACTTGCCTCTTCCTTAATAAGATGTTGTGAAATTATTTTAGCTGAAATATCAAAGTTTGGCATAGTTCAGCCAGCTCAGTTTACTAATGTCATTATATAACAGTTAAGAAATCAGACATAAAAGCATATCAAGCAAAAATTGATTCTACAGGACATGTTCTATCTGCCAACATCTTACATTGTCTTAGAGCCTTAGAAGGGGTTTTTTGAAGATTTATAAGCTTTTAAAAATAAACTGCCAATATCTTTACTTTTAAGCATGTTTTCTTAAAAGTTTTAAAACAGTGAAAGTAGTGGTCAGCATTATACGAGTCAAGTATCATGGATCATCTCTAACTTGTACACCTTTATTTAATTTATGAGTTGAGCAGCTTTCAATGTGGGAAAGACTAGAGTATGTAAATAATGTGATACATCACCTTTGTATGACACCTATGTCACCTTTGTGTGACAGTTAACCTCAAAGATTTACTCCATATACATTGTAAAAGTTTTGAGTAATACACATGGTGTAGGGCAAAAAGATGAAATTCCTTCTCCATGCCCATCTCACACTTGATCCACTGGTTTCAAGTGTAAAGACAGAGATGAAGGACCACTCTTAACAATTTAGTGTATACCCTCCAGTCCTCTGTGGAAGTGCAAATAAATATATATTTTCTAAAATTGATATTATATGTTTTATTCAATTTGCTTCTTTATTTTAATGTTATATCATGATATCTTTTCTTATCAATATATAGAGAGCTAATTCATTAGTTTTTTAATGAAGAGCGTTCCATACAATAGATGTAACCTCATTTATTTCAGAATTTTCCTACTGAAGGATGTTTAGACTGTCTCCAGCTCTAATATTGCAAATAATGCTTTTGATTTGTGGTTCAAAATGACAGACTGAGTGCATGAGTTTTTTTCCCTCCTCCCAAGATTTTTCAAAATGACAGTAAAGGAATAAGAGAGGTGTAAACTATAACCACCAAAAATATGGGTGGCGGGGGGAGGGGTGCGTCTATTTCATGATTTTAACAAATTTCTGGAACAGAGTCTCAAAAGTAAGCAGAAGAGAGTTCACTAACAGAGCAGAGAAAGTCACAGCCTAGATAGAGGGAACTGTGATGGGGGGCGGGGTGCTGACCTGCATACAGAGCCCCATGAGCCTGTGAATCTGGGAGAAAGCAAGTAAACTGAAGGGTGGGCGGGGAGAATGGGGTGGCCAAACAAGGAAATAGTGAAAAACCCTGTTATGTGAACAGGCACGCCAGCACACACATTTTGGATACCCTGGCATCCAAAAGGGTATGGGCAGGAGACTTGGTGCTCCAAGACCTCAGTATTCATTCTGGAAAGAGAAGAGGGGCTGCTTAGGGACTGGCGCCCCATCTCCTACAATGTGGCCTATTAACAAGCTTGGCCAATGTGTACAGAGTTCTCAGGCAGCATTCCCACTGCTTTTGTCTTTAATATCAATGGATAATTGAAAATAACACAAATGGACACTTTTTAGAAGCCCATAGCATGAAAATCTAAAATAACTGAAAAAGATATTTTAGAAGAAAACAGCAAATTTTTGGAGAAGAAAATTGAAGAAAGCTTCTCTAACATGTAATGCTTTCATGGATATCCTAATATGTATATCATTTCATATTACATAAATATTTCTGTAGGATAGACCCCTAGAAATAGAATTTGTAGATCAAATGGAATGAACACTTAAAACTGTGAAAGATAAAGCAATATTCCTCTCCAGATTTACTTGTATCAAGTTATACCCCCACCAAAAGTTCATGAAAGAACCCTTTCTCTACATCTTTACCAACACTGAATATTATGAACATACTTAATTTTTAGGGCTTCCCTGATGATTCAGTGGTAAAGAATCCACCTGCCAATGCAGGAGACATGGGTTCAATCCCTGGGTCAGGAAGATCCCCTGGAGAAGGCAGTGGCAACCTACTCCAGTATTCTTGCCTGGGAAATCCCATGGACAGAAGAGCATGGTGGGCTACAGTCCATGGAGTTACAAAGAGTAGGACACAACTTAGTGATTAAACAAGACTCAATTTTTAGTATATATTTTTATTTCCATTTCCCTAACCACTCATTTTTGTTATTTGTACTCTGATGAATTTGCTATGAGTTGTGTTTGTAGTTTTCTTGCTGATTTTAAGAATTCATATATGTTACGAGTAACAACCATTCTCTTCGTGTATGTTTATTAGTCTTTATCTTGTGTTTCAGCTCTGTGTATGGTATCAGTGGTTGTTGTTGTTGTTCAGTCACTAAGTCCTGTCCAACTATTTGCAACCCCAGGACTGCAGCATGCCAGGCTTCCCTGTCCTTCATCATCTCCAGGAGCTTGCTCAAACTCATGTCCACTGAGTCGGTGATGCCATCCAACCATCTCATCCTCTGTCGTCCCCTTCTTCTCCTGTCTTCAATCTCTCCCAGCATCAGGGTCTTTTCTAATGAGTCAGCTCTTCGAATCAGGTGGCCAAAGTATTGGAGCTTCAACTTCAGCATCAGTCCTTCCAGTAAATATTCAGGACTGATTTCCTTTAGGGTAGACTGGTTTGATCTCCTTGCAGTCCAAGGGACTCTCAAGAGTCTTCTCCAACACCACAGTTCAAAAGCATCAATTCTTCAGCCCTCAGCCTTCTTTACGGTCCAACTGTCACATCCATACATGACTACTGGAAAAGCCATAGCTTTGACTATACAGTCCTTTGTTGGCAAAGTAATGTCCCTGCTTTTTAATATGCTGTCTAGGTTGGTCATAGCTTTTCTTCCAAGGAGCAAGTGTCTTTTAATTTCATGGCTGCAGTCACCATCTGCAGTGATTTTGGAGCCCAAGAAAATAAAATCTGTCACTGTTTCCATTGTTTTCCCACCCATTTGCCATGAAGTGATGGGACCAGAGGTCAGGATCTTAGTTTTCTGAATGTTGAGCTTTAAGCCAGCTCCTTCACTGTCCTCTTTCACCTTTATCAAGAGGCTTTTTAGTTCTTCACTTTCTGCCATAAGCATGTTGTCATGATATCAGTTATTCTGTGGAGAAAATTTTAGTCTATTTTTAGCCAAATCTATCAATCATCTTTTTATGGCTAGTGAATTTTGTCTTACACAGGAATACCTGTCCACCTCCAACATTACAAGCTATTCTCTAATATTTTCTCCTATTACCTTTAGATTACTTTTTTATATTTGAATGTTAACTCCATCTGGAATTAATTTGGGGTTTAGTGTGAGGTTGGGATCTGTCTTTTTCCAAATAGATAGACAGTGGTCCCAACACTGCTGTTTAAATTTCCCTTAGTAATTTGAAAGGACACCTCTGCCATTATTAAATTAAAACATCTGTAGATATACGTGTGAATTCTCAACTCAGGTCTGTTGATCTATTTGTCTCTTCCTGCTGTACTACCATATCATTTTCATTGCTGTAATTTCATATTTTTTATGTTTCTGTAGGTCAACTCTCTGTCTCCTTCCAAGTGCCTTGTGTTCTCCTGCACTTTCTTGGTTCTTCTTGTACATTTTTTCTACATACACTTTATAAATCAATTTGTTAAAATCTATAAAACTTTTGTTGAGATTTTAATTGAAAGTGCAATAAACTTATGGACTAATTTGAAGAAGAAGAATTTGTCTTCACAATATTGACTTTTTTGATTCAGGTGCATAGTATATCTCCCCATTTTATATTTTTTATTAAAATGTCTTTTTCTAGACTTTGCTTATGTTTTATGGGTTTATTCCTAGGCAATTTTATAGTTTTTGCTAATATGGGATATGATCTTTATTTCCATTACATTTCCAATTAGTCATGATAGTGTGTATTAAATCAGTTTATTTTATGTATTTATTTTATACCTGTATACTTTGCTAGACTCCACGATTTTCAAAGTCTTTCAATTACTTAATGTGAATTTTCTAGGTGGAAAATCATGACATCTGTAAATAATAGTAATGCTATCTCCCCTTGAATTATTCTACCTCCTATTTCTTTCCTATGTTTTTGCACTTAGAGACTTAGACCTCTAAAAATTTGGGGGATAATCATACTTATGGAGGACTTCTTTATCATGTTTCTGACAATGAGAATGTTTCTAATAGATGTTTCCTAAGGATTCTGATGGACACCTCTTATCAAAGTAAGAATTTTCTTTAGCTAACTTATAAGAACTTACATTGTAACTTTCCCTTGTTTTTTTGTTTTTTTTCTACAATGTCTGTAGACACTGTACAGGGTCTCTTTGTGACCCCATGGACTGTAGCCCACCCGGCTCCTCTGTCCTTGGGATTCTCTAGGCAAGAACATGAGGAGAGCCATGCCCTCCTCCAGAGGATCTTCCTGACCCAGGGATCAAACCTGGGTCTCCCGCATTGCAGGCGGATTCTTTACTGTCTACACCACAAGGGATGCCTTGTCAATTTATATTTATTAAGTTAATGAATATTTGCTTATTATAGATACGTTGTGAGTCCTTGGTGGCTCAGATGGTAAAGAATCTGCCTGTAGTGTAGGAGACCCGGGTTTGATCCCTGGGTTGGGAAGATCCCCTGGAGAAGGCATGGCAACCCACTCCAATATTCTTGCCTGGAGAATTCCGTGGACAGAAGAGCCTGGCAGGCTACAGTCCATAGGATTGCAAGGAACACGACTGAAGCAACTTTGCTCATGGACAATGGTGACAGAGAGTAGATACAAAACCACTATCTCTTTGTCGTTGTTGTTCAGTTGCTAAGTTGTGTCCAGCTCTTTGCAACCCCATAAACTGTAGTTTGCCAGACTTCCCTGTCCTTCACTATCTCCTGGGGTTTGCCCAAACTCATGTCCATTGGGTTGGTAATGCCATCCAACTATCCCATCCTCTGTTGTCTGCTTCTCCTCCTCTCCTACCCTCAATTTTTCCCAGCATCAGGATCTTTTCCATTGAGCCCATTCTTTGCATCAGGTGGCCAAAATATTGGAGCTTCAAATTCAGCAACAGTCCTTCCAGTGAACATTCAGAGTTGATTTCTCTTAGGAGTGACTGACTTGATCTCCTTGCTGTCCAAGGGACCCTCAAGATTCTTCTCCAACACCACAGTTCGAAAGCATCAGTTTTTCAGTGCTCAGCCTTCTTTATGGTCCTATTCTCAAATCCACACATGACTACTGGAAAAACCATAGCTTTGACTATATGGACTTTTGTCCCCAAAGTGATGTCTCTGCTTTTTAATATGCTGTCTAGGTTTGTCAAAGCTTTTTTCCAAGGAGCAAGTGACTTTCAATCTCATGGCTGCATTTACCATCTGCATGACTTTGGAGCCCAAGAAAATAAAATCTGTCACTGTTTCCACTTTTTCCCTATCTATCTCTTAGAGTTATGTAAGGATTCAATAAGATAATAAACACAAAGCATCTGGCATGGCAGAGCTTAATTTATATTTTCCTTTAATTCATATTTTCCCTTCCTTATCCCAAGGTTCCAGCATTTATCAATGACTGCTTAACAAAACTCTTCTTTTTCTTGTAACAGCTAAGTAGAAAACAGTCTTCTCTTTCACCCACTGCCTGAAGCCTCTAGGATTATGTTGACTCAAGTGTAAAACTTTGTACCTTTCTTCTTAGACATCAAAAGCCTACCTGGCTTACTTCACTCTGTATAATGGGCTCCAGCTTCATCCATCTCATTAGGACTGGTTCAAATGAATTCTTTTTAATGGCTGAGTAATATTCCATGGTGTATATGTACCACAGCTTCCTTATCCATTCATCTGCTGATGGGCATCTAGGTTGCTTCCATGTCCTGGCTATTATGAACAGTGCTGCGATGAACATTGGGGTGCACGTGTCTCTTTCAGATCTGGTTTCCTCAGTGTGTATGCCCAGAAGTGGGATTGCTGGGTCATATGGCAGTTCTATTTCCAGTTTTTTAAGAAATCTCCACACTGTTTTCCATAGCGGCTGTACTAGTTTGCATTCCCACCAACAGTGTCCATTATACAGAGTGAAGTAAGCCAGAAAGATAAAGAACATTACAGCATACTGACACATGTATATGGAATTTAGAAAGGTGATAACGATAACCCTATATGCAGAACAGAAAAAGAGACACAGAAATACAGAACAGACTTTTGAACTTTGTGGGAGAATGTGAGGGTGGGATATTTCAAAAGAACAGCATGTATACTATCTATGGTGAAACAGATCACCAGCCCAGGTGGGATGCACGAGACAAGTGCTCCGGCCTGGTGCACTGGGAAGACCCAGAGGAATCGGGTGGAGAGGGAGGTGGGAGGGGGGATCGGGATTGGGAATACATGTAAATCCATGGCTGATTCATATCAATGTATGACAAAACCCACTGGAAAAAAAAATAATAATAATAAAAATTAAAAAAAAAAAAAAAAGCCTACCTGATTTAACTTAATCACTCTAGTTGAGTGTCCTTCTGCCCTCCCTGTCAGCTGTCTCTCTAGGAGTAATTCCTTCTTCCCAACATAACAAAAACAGAAACACCAGTGAACATGTGTGTACAGCATCTCCCCTGTGATGATCTCATTCTAATCAGAAAATGATTTCTGTTAAGCCCACAGACAACAGAAAGCAAACATGGTTACCAAGGGGAGAAAGGGAAGGGATAAGCATATATTCACTGCTGTATATAAAATAAACAACAGAGACTTACTGTATAGCACAGGGAACTCTAGTCAGTATTTTGTAACAACCTATAAGGGAGAAGGGCTTCCCTGGTGGCTCAGATAGTAAAGAATCTGCCTGCAATGTGGGAGACCTGGGTGAGGAAGATCCCCTGGAGAAGGAAATGGCAACCCACTCTAGTATTCTTGCCTGGAGAATTCTATGGATAGAGGAGCCTGGTGGGCTATAGTACATGGGGTTGCAAAGAGTCAGACACAACTGAGCAACTTTCACTTTCACTATAAGGAAAAAGGCTCTGGAAAAGAATATATATATACATATATATGTATATATATATAACTGAATCACTTTGCTATATACCTGAAACTAACACAATTTTGTAAATCAACTATACTCCAATAAAGAGCAGAGAAAATGGTTTCTTTGCTGGATAAACCTAGAATCACATATTTACTCCTTGAACCTCAGACTACATCCAGTACTTTGAGTGATGTTTCTCTGCTCTGGTTCTTGGGTCACCCTCAGTTGTTGTTGTGTTTTTTGTTTTTTTTTTTGCTGCACCTCACGGTATGTGATAACTTAGCTCCCCAACCAGGGATCAAGCCCACACCCCCTGCATTGGAAGCACAGAGTCTTAACCACTGGACCACCAGGGGAGTCCCTATCATCTCCAGTTCTTGACTTTGTCTTCCACTCAGTTCAGCCTTGGACTGAAATTGCCCTTTGCTGCTTTTGGACAAGTTTGTTAATGTTTCTGATATTCCATTTCCTCACAAGTTAAATAGAGAAACAGGTCCAAATGGGATGTATGTAAAATACCCAGCATCTTAGAGGTACTTGGTAACTGTTAGTTTTTTCATCTCCCTAAGTTAGTGGTTCTCACTCTGGCTGCACACTGGAGTCACAGGAGGTATAGTATTTGAGGTCTGTTTGAAATATGTCAATGCCTTGTTCCCACCTGCAGATCTAGTAGATCTGGGGCACAACTTGGGTATCAGGATTTTTAATCTCCTGCATGATTCCAGTGTCCTTTCAGGGTAAAAGACCATTTCCCTATCCAGTGGGTCTCAACTGGGGGGCTAGGTTGCCCCCATCCCCATACCCTTACATGTGGTAATATCTGGAGACATGTTTTTTTTGGCTTGCTGGGTCTTTGTTGTTGCGTGCGGGCTTCTTTGGTTGCAGAGAGTGGGGGCTGCTCTCTAGTCACAGTGCAGGGGCTTGTCTTGTGGCAGAGCACAGGCTCCGGGGCGTGCAGGCTTCAGTAGTTGTTCAGCACTTGGGCTCAGTAATTGCAGCTCACAGGCTCTAGAGCATGGGCTTGGTAATTGTGGTGCCTGGGCTTAGCTGCTTCACAGCGTGTGGGATCTTCCCAGACTCGGGATGGAACCCATGTCCCCTGCATTGCAAGGTGGATTCTTACCCACTGGACCACCAGGGAAACCCTGGAGACGTCTTTGATTGTTACAACTTGAGTAGGTTGGAGGTTGCTACTGACGTCTGGTGAATAGAGGCCAGGGATGCTGCTAAGCATCCTACCATGCAAGGAGAGCCCCACAGCAAAGAATTATCCAGCCCCAAATGTCAATAGTGCTGAGATGAGAAACCCCAACCGATGTGATCCCTATCTTAGGGATCTTCCCTTTTGATCCTAAAGTTTCATGAGTCCCTTCTTTCAGAATGTTGTCTTAATAATAATGATAATAAATGTCTAAGTTGCTGTTGGAAAGACGGTTCTATCTACCATTATGTTTACATTTATCAGTTCACTCTGAATTCTTAGATCCCAAGCCAAGCCCCCTCCTTCAGCTTACCTCCAATCTTTCCCTCAGTCAGTTGGCTGCAGGCCCCTGGGTTACATCCCCAGCAACAGAAATCCCAGCTTAGTGCGCCTTCCTACAGCCTGCCTTTCTGGCATCTGCAGTCCTTGCTTACTTTCTTAATACATGGCAGAACAATAAAAGGTAGATAAGTAAAAAGAAAAGCAAAGAGAGATTTTTCCTTTGGATTCCCATAGGACTTTGATCACATCTCCAGTTTGGCACTCACCATATCACTTTATTGTAATTTATCTGTTTATATGTCTGTGTTCTCCCTGTATACTCCTTGAAGACAGACAGTCCAGATTCAGAGATTCCTTCCCTGGAGTACCCTCCTGGTGCCGGCAGCTGAGACAAATCTCTTATGTTGTGCAGCCCATTTTGAGGGTCTATGCTCAGGCATCCTTAACCCACCTTAATCACACCTATGATCACCATTATGGCGATCACACCTTAGACCACCTTCATGACCTCACATATGGCAGGGGTCCCCAACCTCTGGGATCTGTTGCCTAACAATCTGAAGTGGAGCTGATGTGATAATAATAGAAGTAAAGTCCCCAATAAATGTAATGTGTTGGAATTATCCCAAAACCATCCCCCCAACTTTGACACCAAGTCTTTGACTGTGTGGATCACAACAAACTATGGAAAATTCTTGAAGAGATGGGAATACCAGACCACCTGACCTGCCTCCTGGGAAATGCAAGTCAAGAAGCAACAGTTAGAACCAGACATGGAACAACAGACTGGTTCCAAATTGGGAAAGGAGTATGTCAAGGCTCCTGCTTATTTAACTTACATGCAGAGTGCATCATGCAAAATGCCAGCCTGGATGAAGCACAAGCTGGAATCAAGATTGCCGGGAGAAATATCAATAACCTCAGATATGCAGATGACACCACCCTTATGGCAGAAAGCAAAGAAGAACTAAAGAACCTCTTGATGAAAGTGAAAGAGGAGAGTGAAAAAGTTGGCTTAAAACTCAACATTCAGAAAACTAAGATCAAGGAATCTGATCCCATCACTTCAGACAAATAGATGGGGAAACAATGGAAACAGTGAGAGACTTTATTTTTCGGGACTCCAAAATCACTGCAGGTGGTGACTGCAGCCATGAAATGAAGAGATCCTTGCTCCTTGGAAGAAAAATTATGACCAACCTGGACAGCATATTAAAAAGCAGAGACATTACTTTGCCAACAAAGATCTGTCTAGTCAAAGCTATGGTTTTTCCAGTAGTCATGTATGGATGTGAGAGTTGGACTATAAAGAAAGCTGAGCACCAAAGAACTGGTGCTTTTGAACTGTGGTGTTGGAGAAGACACTTGAGAGTCCCTTGGACTGCAAGGAGATCCAACCAGTCCATCCTAAAGGAGATCAGTCCTGAGCGTCCATTGGAAGGACTGATGCTGAAGCTGAAACTCCAATACTTTGGCCACCTGATGCAAAGAACTGACTCATTGGAAAAGACCCTGATACTGGGAAAGATTGAAGGCAGGGGGAGAAGGAGATGACAGAGGATGAGATGGTTGGATGTCATCACCGACTCTGAACATAAGTTTGAGTAAGCTCTGGGAGATGGTGAAGGATAGGGAAGCCTGGTGTGCTGCAGTCCATGGGGTGGCAAAGAGTCAGACATGACTGAGTGACTGAACTGATCCCCCTGACCTCATCCGTGGAAAAATTGTCTCCCATGAAACCAGTCTTTGGTGCCAAAAAGATTGGAGACCACTGGAATGGCACTGGAGGCCTATGTTACTCGTTAACTATAAGAATCCTGGGTCTGCCAAATGGATAAGGAAGCTGTGGTACATATACACCATGGAATATTACTCAGCCATTAAAAAGAATTCATCTGAATCAGTTCTAATGAGATGGATGAAACTGGAGCCCATTATACAGAGTAAAGTAAGCCAGAAAGATAAACACCAATACAGTATACTAACGCATATATATGGAATTTAGAAAGATGGTAATGATAACCCTATATGCAAAACAGAAAAAGAGACACAGATGTACAGAACAGACTTTTGGACTCTGTGGGAGAAGGCGAGGGTGGGATGTTTTGAGAGAACAGCATGTATATTATCTAGGGTGAAACAGATCACCAGCCCCGGCTGGATGCATGAGACAAGTGCTCGGGCCTGGTGCACTGGGAAGACCCAGAGGAATCGGGTGGAGAGGGAGGTGGGAGGGGGGATCAGGATGGGGAATACATGTAACTCCATGGCTGATTCGTGTCAATGTATGACAAAACCCACTGCAATGTTGTGAAGTAATTAGCCTCCAACTAATAAAAATAAATGAAATAAATAAATAAATAAAAATGTATTACCAGAGAGAGAGAAATGGAATATGATAAAGAGGAAAAAAAAAAAAAGAATCCTGGGTCTGCCTCGTGCGTGTACTTTAGCACTTAGAGGGGTGGTTGGCTGGCGACGGGTCCTACTAGCATCTGCATTTAGTGCCCAGGGCACTGAGCTCAGCCTGGTGGAGGGACCCGCCAAGGGAAACAGTTTGTTAGTGGTGGAGTCAGGTCTCAAGTCCAGGCTCAGCCTTTGTTCATGACCCACATTCTATGTATATGCCCATGGCCACTGGCAAGAAAAATGTGACTGGGGAGTGGGGAGGGCCTGTGCCCTTCTCCCTCCCCCCACCCCCGCCCCCATGAGAAGAGGCTTCTAATCCCTCATAGCCTTTTGTCCCCTCCACACTGTTCTATCCCTACCCCACTATTACGTCAAACCTCAGATCTTATTGACATCATCTGGTCTACCTTCATGTTGGAAATTCTTAGGCTAGCTTGCCAGAGTTCTATCTTAGTCACTAGACTTTCACCATCCACCTCAACAGAGTTCTTCTGAAACTAGCATCTAAAAGAACATCCAGCTCTTAAGCAGTGTTGAACATTTTGGAGAAATAAAGCATTGTGTAGCTTTTTCCCCTTTTAAAAATAATTGTAGTAAAATATATATAAATATAAAATTTATCATTTCAACAATTTTAATACTTCGGGGGTATTAAGTACATTCATGATATCGTACAACTATCACCACTATCAGAACTTTTTCATCATCCCCAAAACTATACCTAATAAATAATAATTCCCCCCAAAAAAAATAATTCCCCATTTGCCCCTATTTTAAACCCCTGGTAACCTCTACTTTCTGTCTGATGAATCAGAAATTCTACTTTCTGTCTCATAAATTTTCCTGTTCTAGGTACCTCATACAAGTGGAATCATAAACTATCTGTCCTTTTGTGTCTGGATTATTTCACTTAGCATAATGTGGCCAAGGTTCATCCATGTTGTAGCATGTGTCAGAAATTTATTCCTTTTTATGTAGCTATCACACTTTTTTATCCACTCATCTGTTGATCAATGTTTGGGTCCTTTCCACCTTTTGGCTATTGTGAACAATGCTATTGTGTTTAGTCCCTACTTTCATTTCTTTTGGTTATATACTTAGGAATGGAATTGCAGTATCATATGGTAATTCTCTATTTAACTTTCTTTTTTTTTTTTTATGTTTGAACTTTCAATTTATTTTTCTAAGTTTTATAACATTAAGATATGAGCTGCACAATTGTTTTCCACAGTGGCTGCACCCTTTTCTATTCTCACCAGCAACACATGAGAGTCTCAGTTTCTCCACATCCCCACCAACATTTCAAGTGTGTTTTTAAAAGAGTATTTTTAAGCAGGGAGAAACATGGTCTGCTCTCAAGCGTCAGGAAAGGATGTTGAGATGGGCTTTATGACCTCTTTCGGTTACCTGTTATAAGTAGTGGCAGCCCCAGGTAATGTCTGAATGATGTCCTGGCCCATGGCTGGATGTTCCTCATCTATACTGGCACAAGAGCAGGTGGTCCTCGAACATTTGGATTTATATTTGGACTCAGTTCTTGCCTTCTCTTTGGCAGCAGGCTTTTATGATTCCTGTCCAAAACCAAACCCTTACCAAAGATCCCATGCCAGAGAGACTGTGGAAAGATGCTGTTATTTGTTTGAGCACTCCTGGACCTAATTTTGCATTACGTACTTTCCACCTGGTGTCTGACAGCGTGCTTCCCTTTGATTTAGGAAAGCTCTGATGTCCTTGCATCTGTTTACATGAGCCTTCTTGTAACTTTTATAGTCTCTCTGCCTTGAAAAGCTTTCAGAGACACTGGAACCAAGTGAAATCCATTCTGCTCCATCTCCTTATGCTCCTTGTGTTTTCACATTATCTACTTGTACTGTCTGGAAATGTAAGACTACATTTGCCTGTTTGTACTTGGATGTGACTTTTGTTTTGTATGGAAGAGTTATGCTGTGATTTGTTTTTGCTTTTGATTGTATCATCTGTCTCAGACATATGCAAAGCACCCACACCTGCTTTTTTGCACCTAATGGGATTCTTTCCTGAAATGCAGGAAACAGCTGTTGAAGGGCTGGCTCTTAGATTTTTATGAAAGTGGTTTGACAGCCCTGTCTCTGCAGGGAGAATGACATTCTCTCCCCACAGCACCTCCAGACAGCATCTTCAGCAGGGCTGCTAATCACTTCCAGGTCTTATACCTGGATTAGGGTAATAGCTCAGAACCCATTAACTGTGTGTCCAGCATGGACAAAGCTGTCCTCAATCTATCCACTCTCTAACCCACTTGGAAGTGGGTTTCCCTCTTTGAATCAAAGTCTGGCTTTTGAGGATGTGTTAGATAACTGATCTTCCACATTAGAGAATTAATATGAGTTAAGCCTCAAGAAGAGATTTCTAAAGCTTAAACTACATTTAATAAATATAGTTGACTTCAGGAAAGAGAAGCGACAGCCAAGACAAAGAGTAACTTCCAGACTTTCTTAACCGCAGCTGGGGCTGCCCACGCTTTGCTGCTCTGTGGTAAATGCTCTTTTCTGGAGGTCCTCTGCTTTCTCTCAAGAGCTAAAGCTTCAGAAATGGGAAATCTGCCTTCTAGGACGGGCCCCCTCTTCCCTCCCGGAGAAACTGAGCACGCTTCTCTCATTAAGCAGAACTCCAGTCCGATTCTGCTCTTTGTTTACACACTTCCTTCTTGCTAATAAACCCGTGAGGGTTGAGCTTGAAGACCCGCTGCTTTTCTCCTGCTAGGGGTGGGCTGCCTTGGCTAGCCATCATCCAGTTATTTTAGCCAAGCTTCAACAGCTCTTAGAGCTTTCTGCATCTCCGAATTCTACTGGATCCTTTTTCTAAGCCAGACATTATTCCTTGAATTATAACCATACAGATGTCAGAGTGGGAGAAGCACACTGCTTCCGTCTGAATTAGGTTGATATTCATGTTCCTAAGAAAGTACACAGAGCCCCTACCCCTCCAGCTTCTTTTATCACACTGATATTTATTTTGCTTTGGGGGCAAAATTTCTCTCCTTGATCAGTATTTATTCCTCCTTTAATCTAGTAATTCTGTAATCTGAGACATTGCTCTTCTTGTGACTTCAAATTCATTGCAGCCGCCCTGTGCAACGCCTTGCAGAGATATGAAGTTGTGATCCCTGCCCCCAGAATGTGCATGCATGTCAAGTCCCTTCAGTGGTGTCCAGCTCTTTGCAATACAATGGACTGTAGCCCATCAGGCTCCTCTGTCCATAGCATTTTCCAGGCAAGAATACTGGAGTGGGTTGCCATGCCTTTCTCCAGAGGATCTTCCCAGCCCAGGCGTTGAATCCTTATGTCTGCTGCATTGGCTTGGGCAGACAGGTTCTTTACTGCTGATGCCACCTGGGAAGCCCCATTTACAGTCTGTTTGAGACTTCTTTGAAGATTTTTGAGACTCAGCACTATAGGAATGCAAAGGATGGAGAAATTATTTCTAACAGGATAAACTGAGGAGGAACATGGGGAGGTGGCATTTAAACTGGGTTTTTAGGGCAGGGGTTGGCAACTTTGGGGGCTGAAAGTGTCATTTAGTAAGTATTCTAGGCTCTGCAAGACTTTTGGTCTCAACTAGAACTACTTTGCCATCATAGTGAGAAAGCAACCTTGGACAATATGTAAATAAGTGGCTGTGGCTATGTTCCAGGAAAACTTGATTTACAAAAAAGAAGGTAACCAAATTTGGTCTCCCTGCTGTAGTTTGCCAACCCCTGTTTTATAGGATAGATAGAGCTTTATCATGGGCTTCACTGGTGGCTCAGACAGTAAAGAATCTGCCTGCAATGTGGGAGACCTGGGTTCAATCCCGGATTTGGGAAGATCCCCTGGAGGAAGGCATGGCAACCCACTCCAGTTTTCTTGCTTGGAGAATTCCCATGGACAGAGGAGCCTGGTGGGCTGCAGTCCATGGAGTTGCAAAGAACGACTAAGCACAGCACAGGGTTTTATCAAAAGAAATAGGGGAAAGAACATTTCAGTCCAAAGCTTGAGCTAAGGTTCAGAGAAGAAGGTAATATGATGCATGTCTGGACATAGTATAAGTAAGTAAGGATGGCCTTGAATTTGAGGCTGTACTTGTAGAATAAGGCCAGACTATGAAAGACCATTCATCCCAGACTCCATCTGTTGGATGAATCTTTAGGGAGATCTCAACCACTGAAGATGTGGGGCTGGAAGAGGGTTGTGGCAGAATCAAGCCTCACTTTAAAGGCATTTTTTGGCAGTAGTAGGGAAGGAGGAGAATGGAAAGCAACCATTTCAGAAAGGCCAACTCTAAACCAAGAGTCTGAGGACAGGATATGACTAGTAAACAAAGTATTGGTGTATATCAGTGGGCTCCATGACTCCAAACAATAAACTGAAGCTTAGAAAGCCAGTTTGTGTATGTGTGTCTTTAATCAGTGACTATAAGCGTCTCATTATACAAAAACATAATATCCACCAAACCATTGCTAGATCCTGGAATGATAAAGTGCATTTGGCATTTGGAATGACCTGGAACAAACAGAAGTAGAAGGAACAGATGAGTAATTTCAAGAAGTGAAAATTTAAGAGATCAATCCTACTTATAAAAGAGGAGTTGGGGACAATATACTAAGGGGAATCTAAGTTGCATTGACGAGAAGCTAAGTCTCTTTTCTTGTCTCTAAAACAGCACTCTTCAAACCCAGCCCAGTCTTTCCTTCCTTGGTGGTGAGTTCTAGGAATGCTGAAGCCTAATGGTTACCTAGTTCTTTATCCATGCCAATCACCTAATCCTCACAGCAGCTTCTCATCGGGCCTCAAAGACCCTGTCCCATCCTTCGTTAATGCTTTCCTTAAATGGAATTCCTCTATTTTCAATTATCCTTCACAAATCATATATCCAGTGCCTGCCTGCATGCTAAGCCACTTCAATCATGTCTGACTCTTTGTGATTCTTTGAACTGTAGCCCGCCAGGTGCCTCTGTCCATGGGATTCTCCAGGCAAGAATACTGGAGTGAGTTGCCACGCCTTCCTCTAGGGGATCTTCCCAACCCAGGGATCCAACCTGCACCTCTTATGTCTCCTGCATTGGCAGGCGGCTCCTTTACCACTAGCATCACCTAGGAAGCCCCATATATCCCATAAATTCCCAAAATTGCTGCAAGAAGACCAATATTAACCCTAAAGATAAATTGTTATTAGTTCAGTGGAAATTTGTTCATCAAAAAAAACTAACTTAAGATTTTTTTTTGGAACACATGTAAACCCATGGCTGATTCATGTCAATGTATGGCAAAAACCACTACAATATTGTAAAGTAATTAGCCTCCAATTAAAATAAATAGATTTTTTTTAAAAAGATTTTTTTCTAAATGAATGCTCCACATTGTGGTTAGCCTTTCCTTTACTTACAAACATGAGAATGGCTTAGAATAAATTGGAGTTTTCAGAAACTTTCATAGTTACCAGTTCCAGTAAGTACACAAAATACAAAGTCTCAAACATTTCAATGTGAACAGAATTGTACAGGTTGGACAATGCAAATTTCTGGCTCTATAGCCTTCAGTCAGTTGCTTGATCTCCCCATATATCATTTTCTTATCTTTAAAATGAGTGGACAATAATGCTTATCTTATAGGGTCTTGCGGAAGATTAAGTAAGATACTACCAATAAAGCATTCATCACAGTGGCTGACACAACATATGTATTCAACAAGTATCAGATGTTGTTATTACTATTTTTATTGCTACTACTATACAAACTAGTCCAGAATTACATGGTTATAGGTCCACATATTTGTGCTTTGAAAGTTTGTCTGAATAATAAATAACTCTTCCACAAGCAAAGACTTTTTCTAACCATACCAAGCCCATAGTGAAATCAAAGTTTTCAGCACATGCTTTTATAACTGACAGTAAATTAGATCTTAAGGGCTGTTTGGAATGTATCCAGGCCGTGTGATGTCTCCTCTTAGAGCTCATTGACTAGAGGCATTACCACGATGTTCACAGATGCAGTCAGAAGTTGATCAACACTTATATTTAAGGTCTGAGCAGGAATCAGAGATTGGGCTTTTAGATGTTCTGCTTTTAATATGAATACTGACATTCTATTTTGTGGTGTTTTTAAAATGTTCAACCATGTCACAGAGACCCACGGAAATTTCTGCTGTGAGCAATTCTATGTCTCTCATAGAAACATAAATCTCAGTGCTGGTCAGCATGGGGACTCTCGGAGCCCTTACTACACAGACCCCTCCTGGAAGGGTGAAAAATGAAAGTTAAAGTCACTCAGTCGTGTCCGACCCTTTGCGACCCCATGGATTATACAGTCCATGGAGTTCTCCAGGCCAGAATACTGGAGTGGGTAGCCTTTCCCTTCTCCAGGGGATCTTCCCAAACCAGGGATCTAACCTGAGTCTCCCACATTGCAAGCAGATTCTTTACCAACTGAGCTATCAAGGAATCCCAACAGACTTATTTCATCCCAAGACCTTCATGGACCTGCTTAATTGATTAAAATGTGGCTCAATGGTAAAATGTCTGCCTGCCAATGCAGGAGACACAAGAACCATGGGTTCAGTCCCTGGGTCAGGAAGATCCCCTTGAGGAGGAAATGGCAACCCACTCCAGTATTCTTGCCTGAAAAATCCCACACACAGAGGAGCCTGGAGAGCTATGGGATGGTCCATGGGATCACAAAAGAATCAGACACAACTGAGCAACTGAGGACACAGATAAGTTTAACTTGTCAACACAGACCTTTATTCCCTCTTCTCAAAACAAAAATGGAAAAGGAATACATGTTTAAGGACAGAAATCCTGACTTCTGGCCAGAGCCATCAGCTGGCCTAGCACTTATTTATTTGTTAAATAAGCATTTTATTGAAGTACTAAGTATAAATATATAGGAAAAGCCCTCAGTTCAAATTTGTACAGCTTTGATGAATTTTAACAAAGTGAACCCACTCGTGTAACTAGTACCCAGATCAGGAAATGAGACTTTATTGGCATTCCGGGAGCCCCTTCTTGCCCCACACCCCCTCAGTCTCTAATCCCCCTACCTCAGAAAGAAACTGCTACTTTTACTATTAACACCCTAAATTAGTTTTGTCTGTTTTTTAAAAGCCTTATACATTGATAAATATGGAAAATACAGCATATACTCTTTTATATATGGCTTGTGGGCAGAGGGGTCTAAACATTGTTACAAGTTAACTTGGAGAATAGTATAAAATGAGATTATAGGTTTTTTCCTCATATTTAGCCAATTTTCCAACCCAACATTTTGGGTAATTTATTTATTTAACAGTGGAATGCTTAGAATGTGCTACATCCTCATATTTATCTTAGGTCTATTTCATGAGTGCTTGTTCTGTTCCATTTATCTGTCAAATAAATTCTGTACCACATTTTGACTATTGCAACTTTAAAATGTGATTTAACATTTGGCATGGCAAGTCTCTCTTCTTTTGCTTCTTTTTAACAATATTTAAAATATCTGGGTGAACTTCCCTGGCAGTCCAGTGGTTAAGACATCACCTTCCAATTCAGGAAGTGTGAGTTTCATCCCTTGTGAGGAGCTAAGATCCCACATGCTTCATGGCCAAAAAACCAAAACATAGAATGGAAGCAATATTGTAACAAATTTAATAAAGACTTTAAAAATGATCCACATCAAAACAAAAACAAAAAAAAAAAAACTAAAAAAAAAAAAAGAGAGAGATAATCTAGGATGTTTGTATTCCAGGTGAGTTTTGGAATCCTTTTATCACATTCAAAAAATGCTATTGATATTTTCTGGGGATTGTGTTAAATCCACTCAGTAAACATGTATTGAGCACTTACTGTGTGCTAAGCTCTGTTCTAGGCACTGGGAATATTGCAGAGAAGAAGGACGCACCCCCGCCCTTTTGATACTTATTTTCTAGGGAAGGAGCTTGGAGACAAAAGAGCAAAAATATCCTTTCAGATGGAAATATGTGCTATAAAAAAAACCAGGGAAAGTAGAGACAGAGTGGCTGGCTGGAGGAGCAAGGTGCTACTTGAGTTCAGTGGTCAGAAAAGATCTCTCGAAGGAGGTGCTACTTGGATTGGAACCTGCATTCTGCCTAGAGTGTATCAGATGTATACTTCACTGTGGGAGTAATAGACATAATTAATGGATCCAGCCTCAGAATGTAGCATTTATTTCCATTTATTCAAATAGTTTATATCTGCCAGTAAAATTTTAATATTTCCCATATAGATTTCTGCATTTCTTGTGAAGATTGGTCTTAGTATTTAAGTGCATTTTGCTGCAGGATTATGATGGAGAAAGAAATCTGTTCCTATTTTGTCTTCAAATTGTTATTATCAACATATAGAGAAGTTATGGATTTCTTACATTTACCACTGTCTGACCACTTTATGAAGGTGAAATTTGCTCAGTTGTGTCTGACTCTTTGCATCCCCATGGACTGGAGCCTGCCAGCTCCCCTGTCCATGAAATTCTCCAGGAAAGAATACTGGAGTGGGTAGCCGTTGTCTTCTCCAGGGGATCTTCCCGACCCAGGGATGGAACCCGGGTCTGCTGCATTGCACGCAGATTCCTCACCATCTGAGCCACCAGGGAAGCCCCACCTCTTTGTGAACTTTTATTAATTCTGAGTGTTTTGAGTTGGTTCTCATGATTTTCTAATGATATATCAGATAGAAATAATTATGATGTTGCCTTCTTCTTTCCAATTCTTTTCCATGAACTATTCAGTATTACCACAAGTTTGCCAAAATTTCTAAAACCACTGTTTGGGAGTGACAGCAGATGTCTTTCACCTATGTCTGACTTTCATGTGAATAAGCTCTAATTTTCACTATCGTGAAAGATAAATGTATGCTCAATACATATTTTAAATTCATGTATGATTACATGCCTATTATCAGATTGAGAAAGTCTGTTTCTAATTTTGTAAATGTTTTTACCAGGATAAGTTTTAAATGTCATTTTTGGCAGCTATCTAAATTATTTTTTCCTAAAAATTTCCTATATTAAATCATTCTTGCATTCCTGGCATACAACCTCCTTCATCTTGCTCAGGGATCCTTTTTTTCTTCTGTTGAATTCAGTTTGCTGGTACCTTACTTAGGACTTTTAAAATCTATAAGTCATCAGCAAGACTGGCCTATTGCTTTCATTTTGTGTTACTTCTCTGAAGCTTTGGTTAGGTTAGCTTTCCAATTTTTGTATTCTCTGGAAAGGTTTATATCATTACCTAGTCCTTCAGATTTTGATGGAAACACACCAATAAAAAACATCTGGCTCTGGAATCTTTAAAAGAAATTATTTTTGGTAACTCTTAAAAATTCTTTTATGGTTACTAGTCTATCGTGATTTTTTGTTCATCTTAAGTTGATTTGGTAATTTTTTAATGTAGCTATTTCATGGAGAGCTTCAAATATGATAGTATAGAATTATATATAGAATTCACTGATTACTTAAATGTGATAGTATGCAATTATACTATTATTATGCATTGGGGCTTTCCTGGTGGCTCAGACAATAAAGAATTTGTCTGCAATGTAGGAGACCCGAGTTCAATCCCTGGGTTGGGAAGATCCCCTGGAGGAGAAAATGGCAACCCACTTCAATATTCTTGCCTGGAGGATTTCAAAGGACAGAGGAGCCTGGCAGGCTACAGTCCATGGGGTTACAAAGAGTTGGACAGGACTGAGCGACTAATCCTTTCACTTTCACACTTTTCTGATGTATTATCTGTTTTTAGTTGTAATATTGCTTGAGAGGCTTTTGGCTTTTTTCTTTATCAAAGTTGCTTATTAAAAATGTACAGACTTCCAGTTACAAAATAAATCATGGAGAAGTAAGGTACAGCATGGTGACTGTCATGCCCGGTACATCTAAAAAGTGGCTTTCTCGTGTTTCATGAGTTCCTCACCCTTCACCTGTTGTACATATTAAAGGAGAATTCTATCAGCACACAGATGAGTAGTGACCAGGGCAATAGTCACCTACCCTGTCCATTGCATGTTCAGTCACTCATTCGTGTCCTACTCTTTGCCACCTTATGGACTGCAGCTGCCAGGCTCCTTTGTCCGTGGGATTCTCCAGGCAAGAATACCAGAGTAAGTGCCATTTCCTCCTCCAGGGGATCTTCCTGACCCAGGGATACCCCCATCTCCGTTTCCTGCGTTGGTGATGGGTTTTTTACCACTGGCGCCACCTGGGAAGCCCCCAGCCTGCCTATTAACAGGCACCAAAGCTGGACTCGTTCCTCATTCCAACATTTAGTTGAGAAAAGTTACATAGTTAATTCTGAGCATAGTGCTAGATAGTGGCTAGTAAGCCCTAGGGAATAAAAATTATGCTACCAACTTCTTATTTCTAGGTGTTCATTTTTTGTAACTGCTTGTTCTTTAGGACTCTAGTCTACCTCTTAATGTTGTTATGTTCTTCTGTTTCAAATAAGAATTTTATTTTCTATGAAAACTTATGCTGATCTGATTTAATTTTTCAAAGTTGCAGGGTCTTGGCTGTTTGGGCCAGGAGACCATAAGCAAGGTATCATTGCTTCCATCTAACAGCACTTTCTATTTTTAGGAAAAGCCCATCAGAGGAAAATGAGCTCATAAACTAACCTTAAAAACTAACATCTCAGAAACTGATCTGTGTCAAGGATCCGTTAGTCAAAAACCTTGGAGTGTTTTCTATGCAAGTTATACTTATTCATTTCACTCATTTAATTACTTATTTCCTTCATTTATTCACTCATTCAACAGATGTTTATTGAGAGTCTGTTATAAGTCAAGTCTGTTTTAGGCTACAGTTATGACTTCAGTTATAGCTTCTTGTAAATATTTGTTTTGTTCACATGTGCTTGTATGTATTCTATATGATAATTTCTTCTACCTTCCCTTTTAATAATAAAAGCTCCTTGAGTGAAAAATCTGGATTTTCCCTTTTCTTCATAATGCTCCCCAGTTCCCAATTGGATACTCCACATGGAATAAAGCGCTTAGCACATGACTTTGATTTACTGACTGGTGGAAAGCCTTTATAATCCAGTCTTCTGTCTTAAGCTCTATCCAGAATTCCTCCCTTAACTTTCCTATCATTCCCAAAGGTTGCAAAGAACATTTTCCTTTCTGCCTTTAAGGGTTTGTGTAGAATTACCGGGACCCAGACTTCACCCTAAAGATGAGTGTATTTACATACTCAAATGAAGTGATCCTGAGGTAATATTCTGAATTGTGTCCTAACTTTTAAAGAGGCTCCATATTGCCTTTGACTCATAAAACTGAAAAGTAAAATGTTAATGTGTAAAAGTGTTATTCCAGATAATAAAACCTGTTCCCAGCCTTTCATAATCACTTCCAGCCCAGTCGACAAGCTTATTAGCAGAAATAATGGAGAGGAAAGGGAAATTAAAACTTTTATAATTAAAAAGAGTAAGGCTCTTCTATTAAATTACCTGTTTAATACCCATCGTTGTTGGGATTTTTTTTCCCCCTTTTTCATGAGCTGCCTATAATTTATAAAAACCTACTTTTGAGGGCAAAATGTTAACATCTTGGAATAATCACTCCCTGTCCAGTTTCGATTTATTTATTTATTTTTAGTCATTCATTTTGACATTTCCATTGCCAGTTGTGATGTTCCAGAACCCCACGCATCTGGCTTTTCTCAGGAGCAAGACCATTTGCCTGCCTCCCATCCATCTCTGCCCATGAGAAAACGCACACGAAAGTTTTCTGTCCACCATTGGGTACCAGGCAAGTGCCAAGGGTCCTCTGCTCTGAAGCTCTCCCCATTGGGAGCTGCAGAGAACTTCAGTTTACTTCTTCTTCAGTGAGATTCTGATAGATAGATGGTAGGTCTAAAATGTGACCCCCAAATAGCCAGTCTTCCTGCTGGAAATTTCTACAAGGTGTTTTTAACTCTCACAACATGTTTTAGCCTCTTGGTATCCTCATGTGGGGGCTTCCCTGGTGGCTCAGATGGTAAAGAACCTGCCTGCAATGCGGGAGACCTGAGTTTGATCCCTGGGTTGGGAAGATCCCCTGGAGGAGGGCATGGCAACCCACTCCCGTGTTCTTGCCTGGAGAATCCCATGGACAGAGGAGCCTGGCGGGCTCCAGTCCATGGGGTCACAAAGAGTCGGACACGACTGAGCGACTAAGCACACAGCACATCCTCTTATAGATATGTATAGTCAGTCCAAGGATGGATCTCAGAGCCTGAGTGTTCTTCCCTCTCCGGAAGTCGCCACCTGGTTCCTCAAGGGCCTTGGGACCTCTGGGCTTCTGGAAGTGGCATCAAGGAAGGGGCAGGGGAGAGGCTCAGTGAGTCTTTGAATTCTGTGTCCACCACTGGGCAGCTCTGTGATCTTGGACATATACTTTGAATTCTGTGAATCTCCTTCTCCTGACATATAATGTAGGGATGACAGAAATGAAATCATGTTATATGAAGCTGCCTCCAGATACGAAGTAAGCTTCATTTTCTTGTCTCTGCTCTCAGAATTATCAGAAAGTAGTGAGGCAGGAAGGGGAGCAAGAGCATCCAGGCTTCCCAATGAGACAGGAAAGTGGCCTGAGTGCCAGGAGCCTGGGCCATCCTCCAAGCCCTGCCTTGGACCAGCTCTGTTACCTGGGGTGAGTCTCTGTAACTCACCTGCTTTCTGATCCATAAAGCAGAGCTAATACTGTCACCCTCGTTGAAGTCATCAGTGTCTGTAAAAGGACCAGCACCTCATCTGCAGCAGGGAATGGATTTTTTCAGGTGTTATTTCCCCCTAGGTTGGGTTCAGAGTCCAGAATCCTATCTGGATCCCTCGGTTTGGACCATGCTCCCCCACTTTCCTGAACATAGTCAGAGGCACAGAATGACTTCCTCATGAGGCAGTCTCTTACCTGAACAGCTCTGATTGCTCAAAAGTCCTTTCTGTTTAACCCAAGTCTGCTTCTTCAAACTTCCTACCCATAATCCATAAAATGGAATAAATGCCCCAAGCCATTCTCCAACTAAGGTTTTTTTCTTTTTAATCTCAATGGAATCAGGTTCAATTAAGCATTGAGGTCAATCTTAAAAGGAAAAAATAAAAAGTCATCCAAAGGGCTCTTTGCAGCAGGACCATCCTTGCCCTTCGTCTTGGCCCTGGTGGTGTATGTTTTTGTGATGGATGGGCAGTTACTTCTGGGTGTTCTCTGAGTCTCCCATTTTTAAGACTTCTGGGTGGAACTGTCCTCTTCAGCATTGCTGGCTCTCTCTCTCTTGTATCACTGGGCATCAGATCAGAATCCTCACAGAGAAGCTGAGGTCCCAGGGAGCTGTAGCTCTCACTCCAGACTTCACCCTAAAGATAAGTGTATTTACATACTCGTATCTGGTGCTAGAGTGTATATTTCGTAGGATGGGTGGGATGGTGCTAGAGCCTGTATTCCTAGATTTACACACAGTTGCTTAGCAAGGTGGCTGGAAGCCAGGGCTTAGCACACGTGTCAAGAGGGGGACCTGGGGACTTGACTGCCACCATCAGCCAGCTTCAAGTAAAATTGTGAGGACACAGTGTCTTGTAGACACTCCTTGTGGAAGGAGAATAATTCCCCCTGCAAGGAAGTTCACACCCAATTTCCTGGAACCTGTAAACTGTGTTAAGTTACAAGACAAATGGAATCATGATTGCAGATGGAATTCAAGTTTCTAGTCAAGACCTTGTGATAGAGAGATTATCCAGGTGGGTCTGATGTAATCACAAGCGTTCTTAAGTGGAAGGGGAAGGTAGAAAAGTTGGAGTCAGAGATTTGAAGATGCTTCACTGCTGGTTTTGATGAGGAGATAGGGCCACGAGCCAAGAAGGACAAGGAATATGGCACTAGAAAATAGGAAAGGAAAATGTAATCTCCTTGAATTTCTGTAACAGAACATCTACTGAAACTTTGATTTTGGTTCAGTGAAACCCATTTCAGACTTCTGACCTCCAGAACTGCAAGAAATTAAGTGTGTGATGTGTTAAGCCACTAAGCTTATAATAATTTGTTACAGCAGCAGTGGGGAACTAATACACCCTCCTTTCATTATCCTGCTCCCGCTGCAGGTGTCTCATTTTTTACTGTCACCTGCCTGGAGACTGTGACTGCTAAGGTATTAACTCATCATTAAGAGGCAACTTGCTTGGAAAGGAAAGAGCACAGACTTTAGATCCAGGCAGGGCTGCATTGAGTTCCAGGGCCATCACTTCCTGGCTACACAGTCACACTCAAATTGCTTCATACCTTTTATTATCCTCATCTAGGAAATGGGTATCACAAAAGGATTAAACTGTAGAAAGTTCTCCTCGTGGAATACCTGGCATCTAGTGGACTCTCGACATATAGCCTCTTTTACTCATGACTGCGGGGAGTATTTCTCTTTATTTAGAGTGTAGGAACTCTTGTTCTATCCCCTGCCCAGCACTGGGGAGCCTGGCTCCAGGGATTACATCACAGGTAGTTGGACTTTGGGGAGCTGGACACTCTCTTCTCCAGGGTCAGTTAATACGTGACGACTTGGCAAAGCACATCCAAAAGAAAGTCAAAATTACCCAACCATCAAGATTCCCAAAGATCACACCAGCCAGGTGAAAGCCTCAAGTAACCAAAAAGGGCAGCGTGATTAGGCTTTAATGTTTAACTTCTCCACCAGTGGCAGCCAAATTCCATCTGGGATGTTCACCAAAATTAACAAATAATCACACAGGTGTGTTCTCTATTTGAATGACCAGAGCCTCCGCAGGGTCGATTTCTCATATAATTAATTTAAGAGAAAAAAAAATCAGGACATGGATACATACAAACGATTGCTCCAGAACATCCAAGCACAAACATAAAAGTCACATGGGGGTAGATGCACATGGAAGGGACATTTGAGTCTGATTTTGATTTTTCCACTATTCTAAACTGAATCCCTGTTATGGGTTTTGAGAATTAAAGAGATTATGAGGTCATCTTTTGGAATTTTGCTCCCAGGCCATCCCTCAAAACAGTTCAGGACATTTTTTCCCCTCTTTTTACTTTGCTGAATGCCAAGGGGATTTCGCTAGACAAAGCTGTACTTTATGGCAGGACACATATTCTTCCACTGGAAATTTTTCTTTTTTTTTTTTTAGTTCACTGGGTTGTAAGATTTAGCTCTGCAGGAGGCAGGGAACTATCAATGAGCTGGAGGTCAGGAACCAGCCATGGTGAACTCAGCTCAACTACCAGAGCCAGTTTCCCCAGGTAGTCACCCCTTAGTCTCCTGGTCTCCTCTTTTTTTTTTTTTTCTGGTCTCCTCTTTTGTGCTTGAGCGATTGGCCAACTGGCCGGGAACATCCCTGAGTTTCTGCGTAGCTCTGATGCCTGAGGGTATCTTAAGAAGCAGCAGGAGAAAGTGGGGAGGTGGGGAGTAACACTGCGTCTATTCCTGGCAGTAAGAAATCCTGCTCCACACCCTGGTATTTGGTGGGATTCATGCTGCAGTGAAGGCAGTTTGGGAAATGCTGACCTGGGTGATATTTTATATTTGATATTTAAAACTGTCTTTGTGACCAGTGCGAGTTCAATGCATAAAGCAGGGCATCCGAAGCTGGTGCTCTGGGACGGCCCAGAGGGATAGGGTGGGGAGAGAGGTGGAAGGGGGTTCAAGTCGGGGAACACATGTATACCTGTGGCCAGTTCATGTTGATATATGGCAAAAAACCATCACAATATTGTAAAGTAGTTATCTTCCAATAAAATAAATTAAAATTTTTTTAAATTAACATAACTATAAAAAATAAAACTATCTTTGGAAATTTTGTAACTGATATGACAATCTAAATTAATATAAAAATCAATATACAGAATCAAATATTGTTGTTTAGTTGTTATGTCATGTCCAGCTCTTTTGTGACCCCATGGACTGCAGCCTGCCAGGCTCCTCTGTCCATGGGATTTCCCAGGCAAGAGTACTGGAGTGGGTTGCTATTTCCTTCTCCAGGGGATCTTCCTGACCCAGGGATCGAATCCAAGTCCCCTGCATTGGCAGGCTTATTCTATACCACCGAGCCACCAGGGAAGCCACAGATTCAAACATTAAAGATGCATTCCACTTTAGTCCTCTAAATAAACTGTCCTATATAATTTAAAAAAAAAAAGACTATCATTGGAGTCATTGAATCAACTTCATTCACAAGTCCCTATCCTGGAATTACAATTCCGTAAAACTTCCAACTGAGCAAAGAATAAAAACATCAGGAAGAGAGCAACGTCCTAAACCTGTAAGAGAGTGAATTCAAAATCGCTTTTGAAGAGACACAAAAATATCTCCGATTTCTTGGTACAGTTCTATATGTTTAGGTTTGTTTGAAGACTGAATCAACCCTGATGTTAACTCACTATTAATTTTAGGGTATGGGAATAGTGGAGGGAAGTTCAACCTATGGAAGAGGAAAATCAGGAAAACCAATAGTGGATAGATATTTCTCACTGCTACTAAAATATGTGGAGAGCTAGAAATATCTCTTAGCAGGAAGAATTTGTGGGGTGGTCCAGGTGTGCTCTCTGGTAGGGCAGCAGAGAAATCCAATCCTCATGATCTGTTCCCCTGTGTCCGCTGGCAACAAAAACTCCTGGATTGGAAGGGGAGGTGAAGGAGCAAAGCTGGGGTTGATGGGAGCACTCTGAGGAGAGGAGAATCGGAATATCCTTCAGATAAAGGCTGACCCTTCCTGAAGAGCCTGAGAAAGACTCTTGAAAAGCCATCAACCAGTGGATGGATTTTCATTTATGTTCAAGTGACTGTCCTCCTTGTACTGACACAGGCAATTCATCTCTGAATGTTTAGATTTCTCCTCTTTCCATTTTTTTTCTATTTATTTTCTTTTTTCCCTAAAATACAGATCTCCATCTGGTTAGTTTTTCATCAGTTGCCTCCAGATCACTGTTTCTGATGACTTTTTTAAAAAGTCTGACATCCTTTAAGCATGACTTCAAGTCATCAGATTTTCTTTGAATGTGGTTAAACTTTTCTGTAACTATGCATTTTTCTTTAATTTGTTCAGCAACTTTCCTAGCAGCTTATTTTTCCCTTCCTCTCTATGGTTTAATCTAAAATTTTATTAAAATAATTGTGGATTCACATGCAATTGTAAGAAATAATACAAGTATTATTTCAGTTTTTAACTAAGTGAAAACTTCTGCTCCTAAACAAAAGAGCCATTAGAAACCTTTTTGAAAGCCTCATGATTGCTGTTCATATTATCATGTCCCAAGGAAAAGTGCAGATATCCTGAACTTAGGATTTTCAGGATGTGCTGCTGTAACTATGTCTAACTTCATCAGGAGAAGCCTGAAGCACAAGTCTGAGGACATCCATAGCCCAGTCCTAGTGCCAGGGACCACCCCGGTAGACCCCACAGCATCACAGCAAACCACACAGAACACCCATGGCATCCACATGGCACTCAGGTGCTCCTGGTTGCTGGGAAAGCCCATAAGTAGAGCCAGTCAAGGGAGGCAGAGATAGTAAAGAGCCAGCATGTGCATGGACATGCCCAGGTATGCTTGTTCCCTAGAAGTTTCTCTAGACTTTTCCTTTTGTACCTCTTAACTTTATATCCTCTTCACTATCCTCATATCTCCCTTCTTCCAGAATCCCACAGAACAAGTGTATATCTTTATGTTATTACAAAGTAAAGAACTGGAAATCTGCCAGTCACCGGAAGCCTCTCCACATGCCCTGTCCCAAGCTCTGTTCCCTCCCCACCCCCAACTTGTAGAGAAATAACTTCCTTGCATTTATTTATAATGTTATTGCCCAAGTGGTCATTCTTGGACCTCATGGTTTAGCCTAGCCGAACCTTTCAGTTAGGTTTTTTAAGCCTCTCTTTGTCTACAGATTCTCTCTTCTATTTTTTGAATTAATTAATTATTTGGCTGCGCCAAGTGTTAGTTAAAGCATGTGGAATCTAGCACCCTGACCAAGGATCGAACCCATGCCCCTTGCACTGGGAGTGCAGAGTCTTAGCCGCTGGACCACCAGGCAAATCCCTATTCTTTTCTGTATGAGTTACCTAATAAGGACCCAGGGTCATTGATTGTCATGGATCCCACAGTAGTGAGTTTTGCTGATTGCAGAGTCATAGTACAGTTTCGTATGTTCCTCTGTCCTCTATTTTCTCCCAACTGACAGTTGAATTGAAGGTTAGATCAGAGTCAGATACAGTCGCCCGAGTGAGACATCAGTCTGTATGTTGATATCTCTGTGGTTCATCAAAGTCAGTAAAGAGGTTAGAAGACTGCAGCTTCTCCTTCTGGAGACCCCCTCCAACCCCTACTCCTGTGTCTGCTGCCTACCCTTGCCATTCCAGGAGGGGGGCCCGCCTAGACATGGAATATCCTTGCCCCAAAAGAAGGCAGACCCACAGCTCTGTGAAGGCAGGGGACAGTCTCTCAAGAGGAAGATCGGGCCTCTCCGCTCCATCCTGCCATCCTGCAGCCTCCTCATGATAGGACAGGTGGTGGCAATCACAGCAGAGGCAGTGAGAAGGTGACCTGACTCCACCCTGCCCGAGGGTCACACCTCCATGTCTGGGAACTGTTTCCATGCCTCACTGAGGAGCCAGTGCACAGGCTACTTTCTTCTTCCTTTACAAGGGAGAGAGGCTTTAGAACCAAGTTCAAATTCCCGCTTTGCCCTCTGGTGACCTTGGGCAAATTACTTGCCCTGTCCGAGCCTCTGCTTCCCCATCTATACAGTGCAGCTAACAATGCCTAGCTAGAGACTTTATTAAGAGTGTATCTGAAAACATGTGCATGTTGTATGAGTTACATAACTTCTGTATAAAATCTGACTAATAGAGATACCTACCTGATAAGGTGGTTGTGATCATTAAATGAGTTATTACAGGTAAAGCACTTACAAACCATGCACATAGTAAGTCTTCAATAAATTTAGGTAGTTTTACATTACTATATAAAGTATACGGCTTATTGAAAAGTTCTATTTTCCAGATAGTTGAAAATAATGGCAGCAGCTAGGTGCCCAGCTCCAAATATTTCTTCCACAAACAGTCTAGAACAGGGGTCCCCAGCCTCCAGGATCTAATGTCTGATGATCTGAGGTGGAGCTGATGTAATAATAATAGAAATAAAGTGCACAATAAATGTAATGCACTTGAATCATCCCAAAACCATCACCTGACCCGGTCCGTGGTAAATTGTCTTCTACAAAACTGGTCCCTGGGCATTCATTTCCTCCTACGGTGGATGCGGACGCCGGGAGGAGAGTCCCGGAGAGAGGAGCTGCGAGCCGAGGCGCAGAACACGTAGCGACTCCGAAGATCAGCCCCAGTGAACATGAGAGTGTTGACTCTACAAGAATATGAATTCGAAAAGCAGTTCAACGAGAATGAAGCCATCCAGTGGATGCAGGAAAACTGGAAGAAATCTTTCCTGTTTTCAGCTCTGTATGCTGCCTTTGTCTTTGGTGGTCGGCACCTAATGAACAAACGGGCGAAGTTTGAACTGAGGAAGCCATTAGTGCTCTGGTCTCTGACCCTTGCAGTCTTCAGACCAAAGAATTTCACAATTTGTATGGAAATACAAAAAACCTCAAATAGCCAAAGTAATCTTGAGAAAGAAGAATGGAACTGGAGGAATCAATCTGCCTGACTTCAGACTCTACTACAAAGCCACAGTCATCAAGACAGTATGGTACTGGCACAAAGATAGAAATATAGATCAATGGAACAGAATAGAAAGCCCAGAGATAAATCCACGAACCTATGGACACCTTATCTTTGACAAAGGAGGCAAGGATATACAATGGAAAAAAGACAACCTCTTTAACAAGTGGTGCTGGGAAAACTGGTCAACCACTTGTAAAAGAACGAAACTAGAACACTTTCTAACACCATACACAAAAATAAACTCAAAATGGATTAAACATCTAAATGTAAGACCAGAAACTATAAAACTCCTAGAGGAGAACATAGGCAAAACACTCTCCGACATAAATCACAGCAAGATCCTCTATGATCCACCTCTAAGAATATTGGAAATAAAAGCAAAGCTAAACAAATGGGACCTAATGAAACTTAAAAGCTTTTGCAGTACAAAGGAAACTATAAGTAAGGTGAAAAGACAGCCCTCAGATTGGGAGAAAATAATAGCAAATGAAGCAACAGACAAAGGATTAATCTCAAAAATATACAAGCAACTCCTGCAGCTCAATTCCAGAAAAATAAATGACCCAATCAAAAAATGGGCCAAAGAACTAAACAGACATTTCTCCAAAGAAGACATACAGATGGCTAACAAACACATGAAAAGATGCTCAACATCACTCATTATTAGAGAAATGCAAATCAAAACCACAATGAGGTACCATTACACGCCAGTCAGGATGGCTGCTATCCAAAAGTCTACAAGCAATAAATGCTGGAGAGGGTGTGGAGAAAAGGGAACCCTCTTACACTGTTGGTGGGAATGCAAACTAGTACAGCCGCTATGGAAAACAGTGTGGAGATTTCTTAAAAAACTGGAAATAGAACTGCCATATGACCCAGCAATCCCACTTCTGGGCATACACACTGAGGAAACCAGATCTGAAAGAGACACGTGCACCCCAATGTTCATCGCAGCACTGTTTATAATAGCCAGGACATGGAAGCAACCTAGATGCCCATCAGCAGACGAATGGATAAGGAAGCTGTGGTACATATACACCATGGAATATTACTCAGCCATTAAAAAGAATTCATTTGAACCAGTCCTAATGAGATGGATGAAGCTGGAGCCCCTTATACAGAGTGAAGTAAGCCAGAAAGATAAAGAACATTACAGCATACTGACACATATATATGGAATTCAGAAAGATGGTAATGATAACTCTATATGCAAGACAGAAAAAGAGACACAGAAATACAGAACAGACTTTTGAACTCTGTGGGAGAATGTGAGGGTGGGATATTTCAAAAGAACAGCATGTATACTATCTATGGTGAAACAGATCACCAGCCCAGGTGGGATGCATGAGACAAGTGCTCCGGCCTGGTGCACTGGGAAGACCCAGAGGAATTGGGTGGAGAGGGAGGTGGGAGCGGGGATCGGGATGGGGAATACGTGTAAATCCATGGCTGATTCATATCAATGTATGACAAAACCCACTGAAATGTTGTGAAGTGATTGGCCTCCAACTAATAAAAAATAAATAAAAAAAAAAAAAAAAAAAAAAAAAAAAAAAAAAAAAAAACTGGTCCCTGGAGCCAAAAAGGTTAGAGGCCACTGATTAAGAAAGGTGAAAAGAAAATGCACAAAAATCACACTGTTGGCATAACTTGAAGACAGAGAATGCCCAAAGGGTAAAGTGAATGTAGTTATTATAAAAGAAGAAAGAACACCACATCCCAGCACACAAAGGTGCCCACTTCCTCCCACCCAATTCCACCCTCACTGCGTGACCGACGGGAAACAGGGACAGACAGAGGATCTGCAGGGAAGGAAAAAGAGGGCTTCAGGTTGATCTGAAATAGCTCCTGGCAGAATTAAGTCTGCTCTGAGCCTGAAATACTACACACAGCTTCTAGGGGAGGAAAACAGGGGAGGAGGGGAGAAGTGCCCTCTGGTGATGAGTGGTAAAGAGGGAGGGAAGTAATGGGGGGAAATAGGGTGGCCACTGCTAAGGGCACACAGATCCCAGTTAGTATGTGAAAAGGGGAGGCATGAGGAGAGAATTCCAGAAGGAATCTTAAGTTGAGAAAATAGGGTAAATGGGAAAATTAGGTGGGGGAGCTGTCCCAAAAGATGGGATGGTGGGGCAGACGGTGAGGGTGGAGGACAGTGACATGAAGTGAAGAAGATCTGGAGAGGCACATGACATTAGGGAACCAGGAGCCAGACAGTGGGAGGTAGAACATGTCGGAACACCAACTTCATTAAGCAAACTTGGAATTCATTTCAGGCAAGTGAGGGGAAACACCTGCTCAAGGAAAGTGAGCACAGAGACACATAGACATAAACACACCTGTTCTGCAAGTTGTCTAGGCCAGAGGGTCCCAGAAACAGGGATAGCAGTAGGGGGGACATCCAAGGATCCTGCTGTAAAGAAAGAGTATGCATTTGGACCCAGGTGAGAGGAGACCAGGGGGAAAGGTAATGATTCTGACACCATAGAATAGGCATGCTGTAGAATTCAGGTCATCGAGTCTAAAATACACTGTGTAAGGTGAAAGAAGGAAGGTAGACCCACCATGCTGATAATTGATTAACACCTGGGGTTGTGCAAATTACAGTGTTTGCAAAATCTGCATTTGTGTTGTGTTGGGGCTAGGGGGACTGTTATGGGATATTTGTAAAATGTCACATCTTTCCAGTTACAAAATGTAAATTCATGGTCTCCTCTTTGAAGTTTTAGAAAAGCTCAATAGTATTTTCTCTGGAATATGTACAGAACAGGGCCATGAGTAGATATGTTAGTTTTTATTGTTTTTATGCTGGTGGAACTTTTATAGATGAAATTTTTCACGGAACCACCCCAGGTGACACTAGTGGTAAAGAACCCGCCTGCCAGTGCAGGAGATGTAGAGACATGGGTTCGATTCCTGGGTCAGCAAGATCCCCTGGAAGAGGGCACGGCAACCCACTCCTGTATGCTTGTCTGGAACATCCCATGGACAGAGGAGCCTGGTGATCTACAGTCCAAAGTCACAAAGTCAGACACAACTGAAGCATCTTGGCACACACACACACACACACCAATTTAGTATGTATATAAATGATGAAGCACTGCTCTCACAGACCAGGGGATGGAGGTCTGCAGTCCCCCCCACACTCTGTAGAATTCCAGAAGGCTCTCCCTCGGGCCCTTCCGGCTCTGTGACACACACTTTGAAAACCACCAGAGGCAGCCACTTCCTACCCACACTTTATGTGGGAGACATGAAGATAAATGAGTAGCATACGCTGCCTTTTGGAGAATTCAAAGTCTAGAGGGGAGACAAATTAAACAGCCCCCTGGAACACAATGCTGAGGTAGAATTAGAGGGAGAACAATAAACTCTGTTCCCGAGGGTGTGCAGAGGAGAGAAAGAATGGTTACGGAGGGCCTGCAGAGGAGCTGCCTGTGAGCTGGGGCCATGAGGAATAAGTCAGTTTCTCCAGGTGAGAACGGAGAAAGAGCTTTGAAGGTGAAGAGAACAAGCTGTAAATCCATTAAAGTATAAATGTGCCTAGACTGGAAATGTTACATGCCTGGAACTACTAGAACGTAGGATGACTGTAAGGGGTAATGGGAAGTGAGACTGGGAGGACTGGGTGAAGTGAATTAGGAAGTCCAGGAGCAAAAAGGGAGGAAGGGAACCTTGCCAATGAGATCTGCCAAACTGACCTCGATGATCCTTGGTGGCAGGGTTACAGCCTGGTCACCCTCAGAGGGCTCACGATGACATTTGGAATTACATCTCCCGTAAGACCTTCCCTAAACTCCAGGGTTAGGCAATGTTTCCTTTGGGAATAGCAAAGCTAGACACTTAGGTCTTTTTCATGGCCAAGAATGTCTTTATCCTGTGTCTTGTATGTCTTCTGGTCTGTTATTTTTCTCCAGCTTTCAAAGCAAGGTTCCTGCCAGTATTTCATTCCAGTATTTAGTAATGTTATTAGCTGTTAGTGTCTATTATCTTCTCTTTTCTGAAGAATAACATTGTCATTCCCTTTGTTTCTCCAATTTGGACATTTCACGTTCCACTTGAAAGGTTCAGCCGAGGGTTTGCCAAAGTCACCTTCACACTGGGTCTGTGCCCAGGTCTTACAGCCAGACATACTGCACCTTCACCGGGGCCTTCCAGGCCTGAAAGCATCAAACAGAGCAGGAACTGGTTAAGAGGTGGCAGGTCCAGCATTCTGGGTAGTTTCTGTGTTAACATGACAATTTTTCTTCTTTATAATGGACTATCCCATTAGAAAGGCATGGTGGGGAGGGAAGTACAGTTTGATTTTAAAATACAAATAATTCTAGAAATAAAAAAGATAGTTAATATTAGAATAGCTATTACTGCACTAATATATTAAAGGAAAAATGTATCTTAATAGACGCTGATAAGTCACTTGATAACATTTGCCACCCAAATTGTATTAAAACTCTCTTAATCTAGGAATCCCTTAATTTGATAAAGAATGTCTGTTGGAATACAATAGTATTCATCATACTTAATGGTGAACATGAAAAAGCAATCCTATTTCAGAGAAATAGCAGTATCACTGTGAAGATTCTAACCAGTGAATTAAGATGAAAAAATAAATAAGATATACATATTGGGGGAAAAGAGATAAAATTTTCCTAACTTACATATTATATGACTTTTATCAATAAAATTATTGTTAATACTTGTAAAGTTATTATATCTAGTCATTAGATCTGTTAATAATCGTATGTTCATTACAGGGAAATTAAAAAATCACCAGCTTTCTGACAGATAAGCAATAACCATATAGAACATGTAATTTTAAAAAGATGCCATTCAATAAAGCAACAAAAATTTAAAATATTTAGGAATAAATAAGGCAATAAATGTATAAGAACCATACAAAGAAAACTGAAACTTTACTAAAGGATATATAAGGAAACATATATAAATTTTAAAATATATGATGTTTATGTCTAAGATAACTCTGTATTAAAGAGCTGTCAATTTCCCCAAAATTAATACACAAATTCATTTTTTAAAAAAAACCTCAAAAAAAATAAATAAATAAAATAAAAAACCTCAGTATTCCAGTAGAATTTTTCACCTAATTCAAGAGTTCATCTGGAAAAACAAATGTGTAAGAAAAACCAAAATTTTTGAATAAAGATGAAGTGAGAACTTGTCCTACCATATATCAAAATACTTTAGCACTTAAAAAACAGGGTGAGGCAGACACAGGGATACCAAAAGATTGCAGTGAAATGAAAGAATCTAGAAATAGACTGTATTTAATAACAGTATACAATAAAGGTGCATTTTAAATAATTGAAGAAAGCTTGGACACTTCAATAATCAACACTGGGATAGTCATCATGATGGGGAAAAAATAAAATTAGATTTCTATGTTTTATACCAATATAAAAACCATAAGAAAAGAAGAAAATACAGGAAAATAAAATCAATAAAAAAAACCCTGGGAAAATATCTGTAAATCATGTGGTGAAGAGCAACTTTCTAATGAGACTCTAAATCATTTTGGCCTCTATAAGCATTAATAAGATTTACAAATTTGATTTAATAAAATTCAGAGGCTTCTCTATATCTAAAGACTCAATCAAAGACAAATGATAGCCCAAAAGATAATATTTTTGAATATATAACAAAGGGCTAGTGATTCATATTAAAAAAAAAAAAAACTATAATTCACTAAGAAAAGGTAAAACAACCCAAGGTAAAACAGGCAAATTATATAAGCAAGTAATTCCCAGGAGGAAAAATACTATCGAACTAAAAATACATGGAAAAAATATTTAATCTCATCAGTAATCAGCAAAGTACAAACTGTTACAGTGCAATTTTTGCCTGGTAGATTGCAGAAATAAATGTTGGTAAAAATATGGTATGGGAGGAAAAGCAAAAACAGTTGGCAGATGCTATAAATGTATAATATACCATAATAGTGTACAATTCCACTCCTGGCTGTTTATCCTACCAAAATGCTCCTTTAAGAGCACAAAGACCTGTGCACGAAGGTTAATTACAACCAGTTTTACAATCTGAAAACTATGAAAGGCTATCTAATTGCCCAACAGTAAGAAAATCAGTCAATGTTATTATGATATTTCCACCCTATGAAACACTCTTCAGCCATTAAAAATAATGAAGTAAAAAAAAAATAATAATAATGAAGTCACTCCATACTTCCTGACTTGAAATGAAGATCCTTGAAGGGATGCTGGACTTAAAAAAAGAAATAAAGTTTATAATAGGGTTCCACTTTGTATTTAAAAATGCCCCAAAGGAAATTATATATAATTTTATATATGTCTGTCTCTGCACATGCACAGAAAGTTCTGGAAGGATATACACCAAACTGTTAAAAATGGTTATCCTTGTGGAATGAAGTGAAACTGGGGCTTAGTGGGGGGGAAAGTGAGAGCTTCCACTTCTTACTTTTAGGACTTTTAATTTTTTAATGATTGTGAATAACTTCTGTGATACTCAAAAAAAGTTCAAATTGTTCTGATGGAAAACATACAGAAAATTAAAACTGTCAGAGGAAACACTACTGTACAGTCAGCTCTGAAAAGCACCTTCAGACCAGATGCGCACTGCCAGGCCTCCTCCCTGTCAGTAAGAGTTGTTCTGAACCCACCAATCATGTGGGCATCCATGCTCAGTCGTGTCTGACTCTTTGCAACCCCATGACTGTAGCCCATCCGGCTCCTCTGTCTGTGGGATTGCCCAAGCAAGGATACTGGAGTCGGTTGCCATTTCCTCCTCCAGGGGATCTTCCCAACCCAGGGATCGAACCCACAACCCCTGCATTGCCTGCACTGCAGGCAGATTCTTTACCACTGAGCCACCGGGGAAGCCCTGAACCAACCAATCAACAGTCTTCAAAAACTCAGCTGTCTACAAATCACTCCATGACTTCCCCCCAGAGTCAAACTTTCTCGTCTGCTCTCCCTGCTGCTCAGAAGGCTTCACTGAGGGTGTTGCCTCATGGAAGTCCTCCCAACACCACCGTAACTGCAGCCAGGGGTGTTGTAACAGGACCCGGGAGAGGCCATCACCAAGTCTCTGGAGTTGGCCATCATATTTAAACTCTTATTGATTCATTTCACCATTTCAAATTCATTATTCTAATTAACTTTAATCTTTTAAGAGAATTTTTCACATAATGGGAGCTTGGAGATCACTTAGTTCAATCCTAACATTTTAGGGACAAGGAATCAATCCAGGAAAATGGCATTCACAAACTGTTTTAGATTTAAGACCCTGCATTTAGAGGCTCATATAATTTTTTGTAAGAAAAAAAATACAGCTTTCTTATTTAAATTTGTGTAGATTACAAAGGAGATTGAATATATTTCCATTCAGTTCAGTTCAGTCACTCAGTCATGTCCGACTCTTTGCGAGCCCATGAACTGCAGCATGCCAGGCTTCCCTGTCCACCACCAACTCCCGGAGTTTACTCAAACTCATGTCCATAGAGCCAGCGATGCCACCCAACCATCTCATTCTCTGTCGTCCCCTTCTCCTCCTGCCTCCAGTCTTTCCCAGCATCAGGATCGTTTCTAATGAGTCAGTTCTTCACATCAGGTGGCCAAAGTATTGGCCAAAGTATTGGCTTCAGCTTTAGCATCAGTCCTTCCAATGAATATTCAGGACTGATTTCTTTTAGGATTGACTGATTGATCTCCTTCCAGTTCAAGGGACTCTCAAGAGTCTTCTCCAACACCACAGTTCAAAAGCATCAATTCTTCGGCACTCAGCTTTCTTTTTGGTCCAACTCTCACATCCATATGTGACTACTGGAAAAACCATAGCTTTGACTAGACGGACCTTTGTCAGCTGCTATTTAATATGCTGTCTAAGTTGGTCATAACTTTCCTTCCAAGGAGCAAGTGTCTTTTAATTTCGTGGCTGCAGTCACCATCTGCAGTGATTCTGGAGCCCAAGAAAATAAAGTCTGTCACTGTTTCCATTGTTTCCCCATCTATTTGCCATGAAGTGCTAGGACCAAGTGCCATGATCTTAGTTTTTTAAACGTTGAGTTTTAAGCCAGTGCTTTCACTCTTCTCTTTCACTTTCATCAAGAGTCAATATGTATGACAAAACCCACTGTAATGTTGTGAAGTAATTAGCCTCCAACTAATAAAAATAAATGAAAAAAAAGAAGAGGCTCTTTAGTTCTTTGCTTTTTGCCATAAGGGTGCTGTCATCTGCATATCTGAGGTTATTGATATTTCTCCCAGCAATCTTGATTCCAGCCCGTGCTTCATCCAGTCCAGCATTTCACATGATGTACTCTGAATATAAGTTGAATAAGTAGGGTGACAATATACAGCCCTGATGTACTCCTTTCCCAATTTGGAAGTAGTCTGTTGTCCCATGTCCGGTTCTAACTGTTGCTTCTTGACTTCCATACAGGTTTCTCAGGAGACAGGTCAGGTGGTCTGGTATTCCCATCTCTTTAAGAATTTTCCAGTTTGTTGTGATTCACACAGTTAAAGGCTTTAGCATGGTCCATGAAGCAGAAGTAGATGCTTTTCTGGAATTCTCTTGCTTTTTCTATGATCCAGTGGATGTTGGCAATTTTATCTCTGGTTTCTCTGCCTTTTCTAAATACAGCTTGTACATCTGGAATTTCTTGGTTCATGTACTATTGAAGCCTAGCTCGAAGGATTTTGAGCATTACCTTGCTAGCTTGTGAAATGAGTACAATCATGTGGTCATTTGAACATTCTTTGGCATTGCCTTTCTTTGGAGTTGGAATGAAAACTGATCTTTTCCAGTCCTAGGTCCACTGCTGAGTTTTCCAAATTTGCTGGCATATTGAGTACAGCACTTTCACAGCATCATCTTTTAGGATTTGAAATTGCTCAGCTGGAATTCCATCACCTCCACTAGCTATGTTCATAGTGATGCTTCCTAAGGCACATTTGAGTTCACATTCCAGGATGTCTGGCTCTAGCTGAGTTATCTGGGTCGTGAAGATCTTTTTTGTACAGTTCTTCTGTGTATTCTTGCCACCTCTTCTTAATATCTTCTGCTTCTGTTGGGTCCATACCATTTCTGTCCTTTATTGAGCCCATCTTTGCACGAAGTGTTCCCTTGGTATCTCTAATTTTCTTGACGAGATCTCTCGTCTTTCCCATTCTATTGTTTTCCTCTATTTCTTTGTGCTGATCATTGAGGAAGGCTTTCTTATCTCTCCTTGCTATTCTTTGGAACTCTGCATTCAGATGGGTGTATCTTACCTTTTCTCCTCTGCCTTTTGCTTCTCTTCTTTCCTCAGCTATTTGTAATGCCTCCTCAGCAGCCATTTTGTTTTTGCATTTCTTAGCTTGAGTCATTTACTCAGCTGTGCATTGGCCTCTGACAGTTCACTCAGTCATTCCTGGGTAGTGGTCTGAGTCAACAAGGGGAGAGAGCCTGTGAGTGGTTGTAACCTGAAACACGTGGCAAAGAAAAGGGACAGATTTCATCTAGGGGTTGAGTAGCAGCAAGCACAGGGCCTCAGGGGCTCTATGCGCCCGTGAGTGCTAAGTCACTTCAGTCGTGTCTGACTCTCTGCGACCCTATGGACCGCATCCTGCCAGGCTGCTCTGTCCATGGGATCCTCCAGGCAAGAATACTGGAGTGTGCTGCCATGCCCTCCTCCAGAGGATCTTCCTGACCCAGGGACTGAACCTGTGTCTCCTGCATCTCCTGCATTAGCAAGTGGATTCTTTTACCACTCTGCCACCTCGGGGAAGCCCTATTTCATGGTTGCCTGCTATACACAGGAGGGTGTAAAGAAGAAAAAGCACCAGACATGGGCTTTTCCCTCTAACAGTGTGTGGCCACTTCATCTAATGGGGAAGATAAGCAGTGATCAGTGATAAATCTCTGAAACAAATACATAAAGTGATACAGGAATCCAGAGGAGGAGACTTTACTTCTAGTTTGGGTGCAGCGTGGGAGGGAGTCAGAGAAAATCTAGTCGGCAACTCCCATGACTCATGAAGGGTAAGTAGGCTGTGGACATGCAGACATGGTGAGGAATTACCTCTAAAGAATCAAGAGCTTTGGAGACTGGCTGTGTGAGCCCTTTCTGCGTGTATGAGGAAACAGACCCAGCCTGGGTAAGGAGCAGCTAACGAACTGTTAGCTCAACGCAGCGCCTGTCCTCACGAGGCCGGCCTTCCGGACCAGCAGAGGGTGGGCCAGGGCCTGGAGGGGTGGGAGTTCTGACTGAATGTGGCGAAGCAGGGGTCACAGTTTGCTTGGAAAATAGGATTTTGTAACTGATTAGACACCAGGAGTAAAGAAAGAGCTGGGAAAGAGGGGGGGTTTCCAGCCCAGTGAACGGGAGGACACCTGGGCCAGCAAACAGGTGAAGCAAGACTGGGAGAGATCATGGAGTGTTTGCTTTGAGACACGTTGGACTTGGTGGGGGAGCCATTTTTGAAAGGTACAGAGTAAAGTTCAGGCAGGCCTTGGAAACCTGGTGATGGAGTTCAGGGCCAGAGGTATAAATTGGGAGTTGTCTCTTCCAAATGGAGAACTGGATTTGAGGGTTGGGGGGAAGGAGGCGATAGTATGGAGGAGAGATAAAAGACAACCAAAGACTGCAGCCTCAGATCCCTTTGGAGAGGAGGAGGTGGCAGAAGAGGGCCAGAGGTGCGGTCAGAGATAGGCCAGAGTCAGGGGATGCAGTACACAGGAGGTGAGGGACGAGGGAGATCACTGGGGAGCGGTCTACATCCCAGCAGAAAGAGTTAACATGCCATAGACATGAGGCCTGGGCAGAGAGGCAGCTGGATCCAGCAACTAGAATGTTACTCCTGACCTTTGCAGGTGCAAGGCAGCCAGAGTCAATGTTATTTGGGAAGTTTGACAGTGAAGAGGAGGAGGGAGAGTTGGGGTGCCAGGGCCGAGGCAAGATGTGGTGTTTCTTTTCTTCTTGAAGGCTAGGGTAGCCTCAAACATGTTTCTGGGAAGATGGAGAGGAGCTGTCAGAGAGTGAGGGAGATAAGAGTAGGCAGGGAGAAGGAATGCTTGCTGGAGGGTGATCTTGAAGGAGGCAGGAAGGATTAAGGTCAAGGACATAGCCTATTAACAGTTGGAATGGAAATCTTTGAGCTGAGGTGGGAGTGAGCCAGCCTGGGGTGAGCACTGAAGCCCTATGGTTGGAGACAGTCATGCAGGAAGAAAAAAACCAAAGGGCTGAGGCTCAAACCTTGGAAGAAAATCAAAGGTCAAGGTCAAGGCACCAAGAAGGGGACAGCGGGAAAATACAGTCATGATGTCCAGAGGCCCAAACAAGTCAGCTGGTGGTACCCAGCCCCCAAGATGGGGCTAAAGGAAGTGGACCAACAAGAATAATGTTTGCTTTGGAGACAGGTTGGAAAGATAAAGCTCAAGCCCGTTAAGCCGCGTATCAAATGCATGATTTCTCTGCTTGCACTGGACTTCAACTTCCAAATATTTTAATTAAACCAATATGTGAGTATGGAAGATATCAAAGGAACAAGCGCATTATTAATTTGAAAATCAAAGCAACTAACCACTTGATCCTTTTAAGTCATTTCCTCATTTAGCTCTAATCTGAGTAACAAACATTCCTACACCGCCACAGTAATGTTCCTAGATTTAAAACCTCAGTTTGGTTTTTTTACCACCTTAGGGACTTACTTCTTATCTCATGGGTCCTTTTGAAATAGGCAATTATCAGATCAACCTTTAGCTCACTGGCCTTGGGTTGAATAGGTAATTTCTCCCCGGAATCACAGGCTCATAAGAATTCAAGCCAAAATTCCAGGCTAGCTTTAAGCAATAAATACTGTAATTAACTTCTAACCAGGCAAGCTAACATTTTGCTTGGAGAAAGCATCATTTTCTCAAACAAATGCCTTTCAAATAAAAACAATTTCATGTCCTCTTTTTCCAGCATGATACTCTTCAGCACTTGAGAATAGCCACGGCATCGTGTGAGGGCATGGTCTTATAAATTTTTTAAATCCAGTTTTCTCTGGTTTTCTGGCTGGCCGTAGAAGCTGCACTACCTTCTAGGGGGTCTGTTGTTCTCACAGAGTTCTGTCTGAGCTGTTCGGCAAGTTCTTCGGAAGCCCTACCAAGCCTGGTTAATGTGACTTCCATTCTGTCTGACAGACAGGTAGACATGGAGCCCAGGGCTATAGAGTTTGGGATGGACCTTTGTGACTGAATGTTACCCAGGCTGGGGAGAAGGGAAAGGGGAGGAGTATTTCTCATGGTGACAATAAAAAACATCCACTACTAGACACTTTTATTACCATTTTTAAATCCTCTACAATGTACCTCCTTATTCCCTGCACCCAGGACAGACCAAGCCCACTGCCCAGACAATGGATGTCACACTGCCTTTAATTCAGTCAGTGAAATGGGGGAAATGAAGACCCATAATAAGGTCAGCCATGGGCGTTTGAAATCAGGAAGTCCTGAGAATATTCTAAATGTGCAACCAGAAAACTAAAGCCCAGGATCAGAGCTGAGCTGGAAACTGAAAGGGTATATAATTAATGTGTCAGTTGTTAGAAGAGAATATTTGAGCCCTAGAGCACACACAGGGCTTCCCAGGGAGTTCAGTGGGTAAAGAATCTGCCTGCAATGCAGGAGATGCAGATTCAGTCTCTCGGTCGGGAAGATCCCCTGGAGGAGGGCATGGCTACCCACTCCAGTATTCTTGCTTGGAGAACCCCAGAATGAACAGAGGAGCCTGGAGGGCTATAGTCCCTGGGGTTGCAAATGAGTCAGACAACTGAGCATACACAAGGCAGGAACCAAAGGAGAATAAAGCATCCCATGTGTAGGCAGGAAGGGATCCATCATGAAATGGATTGTGAACTTTTGCCGAATAAGTTGCTACTCTCTGACCCGGGTTTTGTGTTTTGGTTCAGCCGTGCACATGGCGGGTTTTCTCCAAGGAGGTTTTAAAGTAACCACATACTTTCTGTCAGCATTCAGAGGGAAGGGCATGTACCGTGGCCTGAAACCTGGCCTTATTTTCTCAACACTGCGGCAGAGCCCCCCCGTCCTGTGGTTACGGCGGTGTACACACACACGGTGCAGAGAGCTTGGGTGGCCCTGGAACATGGCCACGGAGCAGCGGCAATAACCAGAGGTCTGTGTTCCGTGAGGTCCTGTCCCCAGCCTGCCATGGACGTGCAGTTACGTGGGAGGTAGTGTGACACAGTGTAGGACTCTAAAGAGGGAAACAGGGGCCTTACACGACACACCCAGTTCTGCTGCTTACTAACCTCGTGGTGTGGGGCACAATTCTTTTTTTTTTTTTTTTTTTTTTTTTTTTCACTTTTTTTTTTTTTTTTTAATTTTTATTATTATTATTTTTTTTTTCCAGTGGGTTTTGTCATACATTGATATGAATCAGCCATGGATTTACATGTATTCCCAATCCCGATCCCCCCTCCCACCTCCCTCTCCACCCGACTCCTCTGGGTCTTCCCAGTGCACCAGGCCGGAGCACTTGTATCGTGCATCCCACCTGGGCTGGTGATCTGTTTCACCATAGATAGTATACATGCTGTTCTTTTGAAATATCCCACCCTCACATTCTCCCACAGAGTTCAAAAGTCTGTTCTGTATTTCTGTGTCTCTTTTTCTGTTCTGCATATAGGGTTATCGTTATCACCTTTCTAAATTCCATATACATGTGTCAGTATGCTGTAATGTTCTTTATGTTTCTGGCTTACTTCACTCTGTATAATGGGCTCCAGCTTCATCCATCTCATTAGGACTGGTTCAAATGAATTCTTTTTAATGGCTGAGCACAATTCTTTGTTTTAAAACCAGCTTCCTCACCTGAGTAATGGAATTGGAATCAGAAGAGCTGAGGGGAAGGAGTAATTGAAATAAGGTGTGTGAATTTACTTTGCAAACTGAAAACGACTAAAGGGATGGAAGAGTGAATTGTCTCCAAGCTGTGCTGACTTGGTCTTCTGGTTGTCATTAGGCTTTAGCCAGTAATTCATAATTGGTATCCAAATACGAGGTGGGGAAAGGAGTTAAGCAGCAGCACCTGTTTGAAAAAAGCTCTTCATCAAATCAACCATAGAAACTTCATAGAAACTGCAGACTCAGAGGAATCAGAGTCGAGTGTGGAGGAGAGATGTCCTCTTTCTGCTCTCCTGTGGAATCATCACATCCATTCTAGTACAATCCACTCTGGGAAGACACCTCACCTTAAGAGAAATACAGACCAGGGCTTCCCGGGTGACTCTGTGGCAAAGAATTCACCTGCCCATACGGAAGACATGGGTTTGATCCTTGGTCCAGGAAGATCCCACCTGCTGCAGAGCAACTAAGTCTGGGCACCACAACTATTGAGCCTGTGCTCTGGAGCCTGAGAGCCACAACTACTGAGCCCATGAGTCACAGTTACTGAAGCCCAAGTGGCCTAGAGCCCATGCCCCACAACAGGAGAAGCCACCGCAATGATGAGCCCACGCACTAAAACTAGAGAGAAGCTCCGCTCGCCACGACTAGAGAAAAGCCGGAATAGCAACAAAGACCCAGCACAGCCAAAAATAAACAAATAAAATAAAAATAAAAAAAAAAAGAAATGCAGACCAGCCAGATAACATGTTGCAGGGGGAGACATCCAGAAAGCCTGGGATTTTAATTGGCACAGGAAAACTCTGGGAGGAAAGTGAAAGCTCTCTTTGGATTTTATATAGGTTCTTATATGGAAGACAGGTTCAAATTGCTACACGTGTCTTCCACAGGAGGAGTAAGAGTACCACGTGACACTTCTAAGGTGCAGATTTCAGCTCATCTAAGGCTATGAGGTCTCCAAACTTGGCTACAAATTAGAACCACCTAGGAAGCTTTGAAATCGCCCATGACCCAGGCTGCACCCGCAAACCCATTAAATCAGAATCTTTAGGGGGGGGGGGGGCCCAGGCATCAGTAGTTTTTAAACCTTTACCCAGTGGCTCAGTGGTAAATCATCTGCCTGCAATGCAGGAGATGAGGATTCGATCCAGGGTATCAGGAAGATCCCCTGGAGGAGGAGATGGCAACCCACTCCAGTATTCTTGCCATGGAGAATCCCATGGACAGAGGAGCCTGGGGGGCTACAGTCCATGGAGTCACAAAGAGTCCAACATGACTGAGCATGTACGGATGCATACATACCAGAGATGCAGGTGATTTAAATGGGCAGTCACGTTTGAGAAGCACTGACCTGCAAAAGGACTGTTGACATCAGAGCTAAACAAAGAAGTGAACTGCTAGAGACGTGGACATTCCCTGCCATTGAAGCTGCCCAAGCAGATGGCACGTAGTGGTAATGAATTCAAGTCTTCCGTGGATGGTTAGACTGAAGTTCACAAACCTCAAGTTCCCACCCACCCTGAGAGGCTGAGTCAATGCTCTGAGGTGGAGGTTTTCAAATTTCTTTAATGGTGCCACGGAACTATTTGTTCAAATGAAATATTTGAAATAAACAGAAGAAGAAAGAGGTGGCTTCCTTCCCCCAACACATATGCCAGGACCATTCTACCGTTTTCTCTATGATGACCCCTGAGGACACTGTGGAAATCTGGAAACTGTATGAAAATCTCTAGGACATCAGGGAACACAGCTTTTAAAACCACTAATTTAAGGAAAGGGAAATAGGATTTCCACAGAAATGCATTTTGTATTCAACCATCTGTAGTTGGAATCCTGATTATTTTTGATGAATAGAAGTAGCAAAAATTCCAAATGGAGAAGAGCCAACATAAATGACCATGGGCTGAAACTTATTTGTTAGTTGGAAATGTGAACAGCATCAGCCAGTCTGTGGTTGATCAAGTGCCTAAAAAATTAGATCCAGGCCTATTTCTACTTATTATCTTGGTGCCACACATAGGATGTAAAAGCCACCTCTGTCAGCACACCATAGTGCTTCCAATGGGAAGAATGCTTAAATACTGCTGCTGTTGTTCAATCATTAAGTCATATCCAACTCTTTGTGACCCCGTGGACTACAGCGTGCCAGGCTTCCCTGTCCTTCACTATCTCCTGGAGTTTGCTCAAACTCATGTCCATTGAGCCGATGGTGCCATCCAATCATCTCATCATCTGTCACCCCCTTCTCCTCCTGCCTTCAGTCTTTCCCAGCATCAGGGTCTTTTCCAATGAATTGGCTCTTTGCATCAGGTGACCAAAGTATTGGAGCTTCAGCTTCAGCTTCAGCATCAATCCTTCCAATGAATATTCGGGGTTGGTTTCCTTTAGGATTGACTGGTTTGATCTCCTTGCTGTCCAAGGGATTTTCAAGCGTCTTCTCCAACACTACAGTTCGAAAGCATCAATTCTTCGGTGCTCCGCCTTCTTTATAGTCCAACTCTCACATCCATGCATGACTACTGGAAAAATCATAGTTTTGACTATACGGACCTTTGTCAGCAAAATGATGTCTCTGCTTTTTAATATGCTGACTATGTTTGTCAGATTTCTTCCAATGAGCAGCTTCTTTAAATTTCATGGTTGCAGTCACCATCCGCAGTGATATATTATTTACAGACAGTTCCCGGTTTTACAGTCACATATTGAGTTCTCTACTTGAATGAGCTATATGTCCTCATGTCCTGCAATGTTCAGAGCATGTCTTGAACCCAGAAGTTCTCACTTCCAGTATCTTTTTACAATTTGATGGCACCTCCTGTCCCACAGATTCTGGTTTTCTGTACTAAAGCTGTAACTTACATATATGGCGACCTAGTAGCAGAGAAAGGAAGTGAAAACAAATAAGTTGACTCCTGGTTCTGCTGTTGGCCAGCTGTGTGAATGCAGACAAGTCATCAAACTTACCAGTTTTCTCTCCTCTAAAATGGAATTCATAATACCTACTATGTATCTCATGAGATTATTGTGAGGTTATAAAAAAGCCAAGGTCGAATCTTCTTGAGTTATATGAACTATGTGTGATTATTGACAACAAAAGTAACTTTGGGAGGATTTCACTGTATGTAGATGTAATACATATGACAAATATAATATAAATAGGGGAGGGTAAAAGACCTGTATGTTTTTAAGACTTTACATTTTATTTGAAGTGGTAAATATTAACTTCAATTAAACTGTGACAAATTAGATTTGTATATTATAATCCTTTTGTAACAGCTAAAAAATAGCACAAGAGCTATGAACAAAAAGCCAATTGATAAAGTATACGGGGTACTAAAAATTATCCAAATCCTAAAGAAAGAAAAGGGAAAACAGAGGAGCAAAAAACAGAGGAGACAAATAGAATACTAAGAAAATGGTAAAGCTAAATCTAATCAATAATTATGTGATAAATATAGATGGTCTAAAATACCAAATAAAGATAGATATTGTCTGGTTAGGTTTTGTAAAAAGACCTAATGAGATGCTATCTGTAAGAAACCTACTCTAAATGTAATGAAAAAAATAGATTAAAATTAAAAGGATAAAACAAAAAAGATATGCCCTGGAAAGACTAAATGAAAGACAGCAGGAGTGACTATGTTATTACACAAAGTAGACTTTAGAAAAGGAAAAATTACCAGAGACAAAGAGGGAACTTGCATAATAATAATGAAGAAATTAACCAAAAAAAAAATAGTAGTCTTAAATGTGTAAGACTAGTACACCTAAACAGCAAAGTCCCAAATTACATAAAGTTAAAACTGATAGCATTGAAAGAAGAGAGACAAATCCACAATTAAACTCGGAGACTGTCATGTTCCTTTCAAGATAATTAATAGAACAAGTAGACTCTTGATCTAATTGACATTTATACAACACTCCATCCAGCAGCAGCAGAAAGACACATTCTTTCCAAATGCACATGGAACAGGCACCAAGATAAACCATATTCTGAACCATAAGACAAACCATAACAAATTTAATATAATCACATAAAACAGCTTTTCTTGACCATGATGGGTATTTAACTAGAAATCAGTATCAAAAGAGATCCAGAAATTTCCCAAATATTTGAAGTTTAAAAATACATGGAAATGAACTGACAAAAATCTCACATGAACTTAATATTTTGAACTGAATGAAAGTGAAAATACAACACGTTGAAACTTGTGGGATATAGCTAAAGCAGTGCTAAGAGGAAATGTCTAGCATTAAATGCTTATATTGGAAAAGAAAAAAGATTCTAAATCAAAAATTTAATCTTAAACCTTGAGAAACTAGGAGAAGAAGAGGAAATAAAACACAAAGCAAGCAAAAGGGAGAAACAATCAAAAGAAAGCAGAAATCAGTGGAATTGAAAATAGAAAAACAATTGAGGAAATCAATGTGATTATATACAGCCTGTATATTTCTTTGGTAAAGTTCAAATCCTTCCCCCAATTTCTAAGTGGGTTTTTGTTGAATTTCAATAGTGCTTTATATACTCTAGATATAGAATAATATAGTCTTTCATTGAGCAGGTGTTTAATTTTGATGAAGTCCACCTTATGATGTTTTCATTTATGGATCTGGTTTAGGGTATAATATCTAAGAACACTTCACTTAACCCAAGGTCACAGAAGTTTTATGCTAGGTTTCTTCTAAAACTTGTCCCAGGTGGTGCTAGTGGTAAAGAACCTGCCTGACAATACAGGAGGCTTAAGAGACAAGGGTTCGATCCCTGGGTCAGGACGATCTCCTGGAGGAGAGCATGGCAACCCACTCCAGTAGTATTCTTGCCTGGAGAATGCCATGGACAGAGGAGCCTGGCGGGCTACAGTCCATAGGGTCACAAAGAGTTGGACATGACTGAAATGACTTGGCACATACGCACGCACATTTCACATGGAAGTCTATGATCCATTTTGATTTAATTTTTGTATAAAGTGGGAAGTATAGGTTGAAGTTCATTTTTTTTCAATGTAGATAGATATGCAATTTGTTTGAAAGACTACCTTTTCTCCATTGAATTCCTTTGCAACTTGGTCAAAAATCAATTGGCCATAATTATGCAGGTCTATTTTGAGACTGTTCTGTTCAGTGGACCTACGTGTTTATCATTCTTCCTATAGCACTCTGTCTTCATTACTGCAGCAGGCATGGAGGGAGTTTCATGAGTGGGTCAATACCTAAAATAGGTAAGCTTCGGTGATGTCCACTGCCTATGACTTATAGATGAAATATTGCAACAAAGAAGCTTAAGTTTTACCCAGAGATTTTGTTTGTTAATATCTTCCTCAAGCTTGTATTCATTTTTCAGGTAGAAATGTTTTGATAGTGATAGTCCCTCAGTCATGTCTGACTCTGCGACCCCATGGACTGTAGCCCTCCAGGTTTCTCTGTCCATGGAATTCTCCAGGCAAGAATGTTGGAGTGGGTAGCCATTCCCTTCTCCAGGGGATCTTCCTGACCCAGGGATCAAACCTGGGTCTCTTGCATTGCAGGCAGATTCTTTACCATCTGAGCCACCAAGGAAGCCCAGAAATAAATTTTAGGCTATTTTAGATAAGAATATGCTTATATACAAGTGTCTTCGTGTGGGGTGGGGGGATGTGCATGCGCACTCACACACAAGAGAACACAGGTTAGGTGTCACATTCCTGATTCTTGCAGCTGTCCATGTTTCAAGTTGCCATAACCTTTAGAGTGGTGGTTTTCAAAGTTGAGTGTGCAATAGAAACACTGGCAGGGCTTGTTAACACACCCATTTCTGGGTTCCACTTACAGGGATTCAAGTTCAGGAGGTCTGGGATGGGATGAGAGTTTTCATTTCTAACAAGTTCTCAAGTGCTGCTACAGCTGGCTCAGGGCTCACACTTTGAGAACCTTGGCTCTAGCTCTGTGCTGCCCTAATTGGACCCTATTATTACTTGGTGCTCAATATCCCAAGTGCAGGAACAGTGCTCAGTTCAGTTCAGTTCAGTCGCTAAGTCGTGTCCGACTCTTTGTGACCCCATGAAGCGCAGCACACCAGGCCTCCCTGTGTATCACCAACTCCCAGAGTTCATTCAAACTCATGCCCATCGAGTCAGTGACGCCATCCAGCCATCTCATCCTCTGTCGTCCCCTTCTGCTCCTGCCCCCAATCCCTCCCAGCATCAGGGTCTTTTCCAACGAGTCAACTCTTCGCATGAGGTGGCCAAAGTACTGGAGTTTCAGCTTCAGCATCAGTCCTTCCAATGAACACCCAGGGCTGATCTCCTTTAGGATGGACTGGCTGGATCTCCTTGCAGTCCAGGGGACTCTCAAGAGTCTTCTCCCACACCACAGTTCAAAAGCATCAATTTTTCAGTGCTCAACTTTCTTCACAGTCCAGCTCTCACATCCATACCTGACCACTGGAAAAACCATAGCCCTGACCAGACGGACCTTTGTTGGCAAAGGAACAGAGCTCAAGTGGGGTTAATTCCATTCTGATCACCACCTTACATTTCCTTAACCCAAGCTGAAAAGGGAATTAAATCAGAGAGGTAAAAAAAACAGATAAATCTGCTATATTCTTGAAATCTGACATGAGTGAATACTTCCAAGGAAAAGAACAAGTTTATCTCCCCTGAGATGAGCAAGAAAGACAAGGAAGCAGTCAGAAAGTTATAATGAAGAATGGCCAAATGTTGACAATTCCTAAAGTTTGGTGATAGATACATGAGACTTTATTATACTGCTTTGTTTACTGTTAATGTTAGATGTTTGACATTTTCCATTTTTTAAGAAGTTCTTTTTAAGTAAACTGAGATTATAAAGTAGAGGAGCCTAGCAGAAGATCAATGTGTGTTAGAGGAAATTTAAATGCTATTTTCAAACTCTCAAGATGATTTAGAGATAAATCCACTCCACCAGTGTTTCTTAGACTTTCCTTTAAACCTCCAGTACCAAGAAAAGTACTAGTACTGGAGTACTTTCTATCAGGAAAGAAATCCTTCCTGACACTAAGAAGGTAGCCCAAAGTTGTTCTACTGCAAGTCTGAATTTCTTTGAAATTTTGTGTTTTATTTTCCAAATGTGATTTTGCTCCGTAGTTAATATCTATTTGGTTTCATCTAAAAATCTTTTTAAATTGTCATCACAGGAAAATGTTGCCTAGCTATTCACCGAGTAGATGGGCAAGCTGTCATCATTAGCTCTATAACACTTAACTCCAAAGACATAAATGGTTCAGTCTCAGAGAAGTATCACAAGCAAGAATCATAGCTCAACAGTTGAAGTCATTAAACAGAAATTTCTTTCCTTGTGTTTGCTCTCAGAGGACCTTGAAATTGATGTGTATTTATTACTCAGTGTTCTCATACTCAGAAAACAAAAGGGTTTGGGTTCATTTGTATCTCTGCAATAAAACTCTTCTATTACTTAGCGTTTAAGTACATCCTATGTTTCTTAATTTAACTTCTGCCATTATCAATTCACTAGTAAGGATTGAATTAGTACCATCATCTTGGAACCCTCAGCAAAAACATAGTGTGTATGGGTTAATCCAAAACTCCTAATTTATCTCTCCCCAATGAAGAATCTGGAAAGAATGTGTGTCTATATATATATATATGTGTATATATATATAGACACACACACATATATATGAAACTGAATCACTTTGCTATACACTTGAAAGCAACACAGCATAGTTTGTTTTTTGAGTTCTTCTTTTTTTTTTTTTTTTTTTTTGTCCGTATCACGTGCTATGACAAACTTCCCCAACCAGGGATTAAACCCTTGCCCCCTATAGTGGAAGCACAGAGTCGTAACCACTGGACCACCAGGGAAGTCCAACAACATTGTAAATTAACTGTGCATCAACACATGTGTTTGAAAAAAAAGGAAAAAAGTGGTGAAAATGATATTAGATTGGTTGTTTAGAGTTTCCCACAAGATCTTGCATCTTTTCATTGGATTCAAGCTTATGCTTGAATCTTAAAAACGGGGTTGTTGAAAATAGTAACATTTACATGTATTATACACACACATATGTATCACATTAGTGTAGATCCTGGTTAGGACAGGCATGGAATAATGTCAGAGAGAATCCTGTGGGAAAAGGAAAATAAAACAAGAGAGGTGGGCCTTGTACAGCAGAAGTAGCCTGAGCTGAAGAGTCTGATTCAACTTTCTGCTCTTGAGGTTAAAAAAAATCTTGGGAGCTTAGACATGGCATTACTTTGTTGCTGACATGTGTTAAGTGAAAGTCTCTTATGATGTTGGGCTTTTATGCTTAATCTGTTTTCTGTTAATAAATGAAACAAATGTCTCTTTAAAAAAAAAAAGAATAGTAAAACAATCAAGACAGCCATTGATTGAGCCTCGAAGAACAGGGCATGTGCTACATCACTTCAGTCATGTCTGACCCTTTGTGACCCTATGGACTGTAGCCCACCAGGCTCTTCAGTCCATGGGATCCTCCAGGAAGAATACTGAAGTGGGTTGCCAGGCCCTTCTCCAGGGCATCTTCCCGACCCAGGGATTGAACCCAAGTCTCATTATGTCTCCTGCATTGCAGGTGGGTTCATAACTACTAGCGCCACTAGGGTTAAGAGGTTAGAAGCAGGAGGTAACAGCTCCTGAATAGGACCCTCAAGATGAGAGGGGGACACTGGCTTTATTCAACAATATCTACTGAGTATTCTTTTGGAACATACAGAATAAGACAGAGCTCCTCTCCTATGAAAAAAATCACAGATACAAATTACAGACATTTTCCATACTTGACTAAAGACGAGGGGGCTGTGTGAGATGGTTGAAGGCAGAGTCAAATCACACAAGACATTGATTGCCAATCAGGGCTTTATCCTTTAGGCATGGAAATTCAGAGGCAGGGAAGGGACAGGAGGAAGTGGGTATTTTAGGAAGATTAACCTAGGGTAGCTTGCCAGGAGATCCGTGTTCAGACCTCTGTCATGGTCCAAAGGTGAGACAAAGAGAACTTGAATTCCTAAGGGAGTAGGCAGGAAGGGAAAGCGAGAGAGAAGGGTAGGGAAAAACCAAAGATGATTGCCAAAACTTGAATCTGAGTAATGGGAGAATAGTTCTTTTTTAAGAGGAGGAGGGGTTAGGAAAGCAAGCTCATTTAGAGTGAGAAAGATACCAAGTTTATCTCTAAATGAACTGAGCTATAATGAGACTCATTAGCGTAAACTGGACTACTGGAATGCCTTCTAATGCAGCAGTCCCTAACCTTTTTGGCACCAGGGAATGTTTTCATAGAAGACCATATTTCCATTGACCAGGGTACAGGCAGGTGGTTTGGGGATCAGGCACATTACAGGTATTGTGCACTTTGTTTCTATTATTGTTACATCAGCTCCACCTCAGATCATCAGGCATTTGATCTTGGAGGTTGGGGATCCCTGTTTTAAAGGGCAAACAGGTCCCGCCTGCTCGTGGGAAGTAGATAGTTCAGCCTAGATAGGAGAGGTGGCCCCAGATGGCTGTAGTAACAGAGCTAAGGGCTGCCCATGAGGCATGGTGGGCCCTCCAGGAACTGTGGCGGTCATGAACTTGGGGGTTTCCTATTCAGCAGCCCCTTCCCACCTCATCTCCAGGGCCTCTCATTCTACAGACATCCCCCCTCTACTCCAGCCGCCAGGACCCCATGACACTTCTAACTGCACCAGACTGTCCCCCACCCTTCCATGCTCAGGGCTTTTCTGGCTTCTGCCTTTGTCCGTGTCCTCTGTCCCCCAAAGAATCCTGCCCCCCATCCTCTGCTTAGCAAACTGCTTCTCATCTTGCAAGTTCCTACTCGGACTCCAACCCCTCCGTGCCCCTCGGCACCCCATGGAAATTTTACTGGCCTCTCTACACGCGTCATATTAGCAGGTGTCCAAGCTCTGAAGACTGTGGGCTGTGTCTTACCTTTACAATCCCTCAATACTTCTTTGCTCAGTTTATCATCTCATTTATACCATGTGTGCATGCTAAGTCCTTCAGACATGTCCAACTCTTTGTGACCCCTTGGACTCTAGTCCGCCAGGCTCCTCTGTCCGTAGGATTCTCCAGGCAAGAATACTGGAGTGGGTTGCCATGCCCTCTTCTTGGGGATCTTCCCAACCCAGGGATCAACCCTGCATCTCTTATGTATCTTGCATTAGCAGGTGGGTTCTTTACCACTAGCACCACCTGGAAAGCCCCACTTAAACCATAGATGAGATCTATTTCATACAACATTATTTGGGGCTTAAAAACACACAGACTTTCTTTATAGTTAGTAAGCATTCAGAGGAAATTTGGAGTCAAAATACATCAAATGTTACTATTATAAAGAATGAGAATTAGGTGTACTTAGCCATAATTTAGCAATTAAAATAAGAACAGACTTGGCAGTTCCGTTTATTCAAACCCCTCACAACCTGTAATTGTACAGTGCCAAAGAAAGCCAACCTTCTTTCTCTGATGCTCTGATTTTCAGTCCAAACTGTTACATCATTGTAGAAAATCACACAGGTTCAATTCTTTCCAGCTCAAAGTTCACTTCTTTTCATCGCAGATCTAAGCTAAAAAATATCACTGTGTGATATGTGTGTGTATTTGTTTAACAGAAACCGTAATCTGAATATTTTATCAGGTTGGACCTGGATCTACCCAAAGAGACATGTTGCTTTTTTGTTTCTTTGTTTAAAAAAACAAACAAACAGAATTTTTAGGCATCATTGCATGTGTTTACCATTTTAACCAGAAGAAATGGAGAACAGTTTTTAAGATTGGTTGGAATTCTTAAACAGGAACATCTAGATAAAAGCAGGACTTTATGGAGTTTCCAAGTTTCTTATCTGAACTCCAAGGTTAAAATAAGATAGATCAGAGTAAAACAGCTCATAATTTACTTCTATTCAATAAGCATTTATTGAGTGCCAAGCAAGAGCTAAGCAGTGGAGCCAACAAGTATATGTCACAGTACCTGCCCTGAAAGTACTCACCTTCTAGCAAGGAAAGCAGGTTTATATACCTAGAGATCAGGGAAATAAACTTAATAATAGAAACCAGCCAAAAACATATTTATGCATAGGTGTTACTTCTTTCAAAGTTGCATCAAAGTTTCACTCTGAACCTTCTTCATACTCTGATCCTAAAACTTCTGTTGCACCACTTTTGGTCTTTGGCAGTCCTGTAGGAGCATCACAGTGACAGAATGTTTTCGGCAGGGTAGGAGGAATGTTGGCTCATAATCAATGGAAATTTACTTCTCACAGTTCTGGAGGCTGGAAGTCCAAGATCAAGGAGTCAGCATGGTCAGGCTCTAGGGAAGGATCTCTTCCAGGAGGAAGATCTCTCACTGTGTCCTCACATTGCAGGACAAGAAATCAATCTCTGGGGCCTCTTTTATAAGGGTACACACACCCTTTTATGAGGACTCTGCCCTCATCCCCTAGTCTCCTCTCAAATTCCCCACCTTCTAATATATCACCTTTGTGTGCTCAGTCACCAAGTCATGTCTAACTCTGCAATCCCTGGGCTGTAGCCCACCAGGCTCCTCTGTCCATGGGATTCTCCAGGCAAGAATATTGGAGTGGGTTGCCATTCCCTTCTCCAGGGGATCTTCCCAACCCAAGAATCAAGCTCGCATCTACTTTATTGCCAGGCAGATTCTTTACCACTGAGCCACCAATATATCACCTTGTTGTTCAGTCACTCATTCGTGTCCAACTCTTTGCAACCCCATGAACTGCAGCATGCCAGGCTTCCCTGTCCTTCACCATCTCCCAGAGCTTGATCAAACTCATGTCCATCAAGTCGGTGATACCATCCAACCATCTCATCCTCTGTCATCCCCTTCTCCTCCTGCCTTCAGTCTTCCCCAGCATCAGGGTCTTTTCTAATGAGTCAGCTCTTCACATCAGGTGGCCAAAGTATTGGAGCTTTAGCTTCAGCATCTGTCCTTCCAATGAATATTCAAGATTGATTTCCTTTAGAATTGACTGGTTTGATCTCCTTGCAGTCCAAAGGACTCTCAAGAGTCTTCTCCAACACCACAGTTCAAAAGAATCAATCCTTTGGTGCTCAGCCTTATTTATGGTCCAACTCTCACATCTATACATGACTACTGTAAAAACCATAGCTTTGACTAGACAGACCTTTGTGGGCAAAGTAATGCCTCTGCTTTTTAATATACTGACTAGGTTTGTCATAGCTTTTCTTCTAAGGAGCAAGTGTCTTTTAATTTCATGGCTGCAGTCACCATCTGCAGTGATTTTGGAGCCCAGGAAAATAAAGTCTGTCACTGTTAAAAAAATAAATAAATAAAGTCTGTCACTGTTTCCATTGTTTCCATCTATTTGCCATGAAGTGATGGGACTGGTGCCGTGATCTTCATTTTTTGAATGTATATCACCTTAGCAGTAAGGATTTGAATATATGAATTGGATGGGAGAGGACACAAATATTCAAACCATAACAGGGATTAATCTATCAAAATATGTATAAGATCTATTGATATATGAGGAAAATTACAAAACTCTGCTGAACAAAATCAAAAAAGAACTCAAAATGAGGAAATGTTCCATGTTCATGATTAGAACTCGATATTGTCAAGTAATGTTCTATGTGATCTGTGCATATGGCCTCCCTGCAGCATATTTATACCCATCAGAAGATGTTCAAAGCCCATTAGAGAATATTGAGGCTTCCTCTGAACGTCTGGTTTGATTATACATGCTGTTTCTCCTACATCACATTTTGTATTTGTAGACATTATCTCCTAAAATTAATTCGAAGTTTTACAAGAGTAATTGGGGAGCAACACTTGTGGTTCAGGATGCAGAAAACAGTGGCACTTACTTCTGCTTTGGAAATTCCATTATCTAATCCAGTCCTGGCTGTACATTAGCATCAACTGGGAGCTTGTAAATCTCTCACTGCCCAGGCTATACCCCAACCAATTAAATCCAAATCACTGGGGAGATGTAACCCAGGCATGAGTATTTGGGGGAGAAGTCAATTTTGGGGGTTTTTTTCAAGTTTTTATGTGGAAATAATTTGAATTCATAAAATATTGCAGAAGTTGCTCAGTGTTATATGGCAGCCTGGATAGCAGGGGGGGATAATGGATATATGGATGTGAGGTGAGTCCCTTTGCTGTTTACCTGAAACTATCACAACATTGTTAGTTGGCTACATGCCAATCCAAAATAAAAAGTTTAATTTTAAAAAAATGTTGCAGAAATTAAAATACTACAAAGAACTTTTCTTTTTCCTTATTCAGAATCACTTCTATTTTTTTCCTCTGAACTATCTGAGGGTAGGTTAAGTGCATCGTGGCCTTTTATCCAAAACCATCCCACTTTCAGTGAATATTTATTGTGTGTTCATGCTAAGTCTCTTCAGTCGTGTCTGACTCTTTGCGACCCTATGGGTCGTAGCTCACCAGGCTCCTCTATCTGTGGGATTCTCCAGGCAAGGTTACTGGAGTAGGTTGCTGTGTCCTCCTCCAGAGGATCTTCCCAACCCAGGTATTGAACCCGTGTCTCTTACATCTACCTGCATTGGCAGGCGGGTTCTTTACCACTAGCACCATATGGGAAGCCTGAGTATTTAATAAGAATGGGTAAATGCTTAGTAAGTACTCACTCTCTTATGTAAGCACTGGATAGCCAGCAACTTCACACATTTACACTGTCCCTAAACTTACAAGTATTTAATTTAATGTCCATACTCCAGTTTTCTCAGTTGATCTCATAATGTTGTTACAGCACTTTTCTTCCTCTGGTTCAGGAGCCAGTCTAAGTTAGGTAATACAATTTGTTGACATTTCTCTCTCTCCTCAATTAATCTGTAATGTTTCCACAGCCTTTGTCTTTTGTCATACTGACATTTTTTAAAAATACAGTTGTTGTCATTCAGTCACTCAGTCCAGTCCAATTCTTTGTGACCCAGTGAACTGCAGCACTGGCCTTCACTTCCCTATCCTAGAATTTGCTCAAACTCATGTTCATTGAGTCATGATGGTGATGCCATCCAACCATCTCGTCCTCTGTCATCCCCTTCTCCCCCTGCCTTCAGTCTTTCCCAGCACCAGGGTCTTTTCCAATGAGTCAGTTCTTTGCATCAAGTGGCCAAAATATTGGAGCTCCAGCTTGAGCATCAGTCCTCCACTTTAAAAAAATAAAACATTCCTCACTGTCTGCTGTTCCTCATGAGTAGATGAAAGTTATACCCTCTCAGCTGAGCACTGGGTTGGGTGTGGTTTGTCCTTTGCAAGGTCCACGTCAGGAGACCACACAGTGTCCATCTTCTCTCGCTGGTGCTGCTTGTTTTGATCACCTGGTAGACTGCTGCCCCGTTTCTGCACTGGAGAAGTATCCTTCTCTTTCTCCCTTGCAACGGATAAGCAGTCTGAGGGGCTGACAAGACCACTGGAATATATTGCTCCATATCAGAGTTTCCCAAAGTTCAGTGTGGATTGATGATTTTTGGCTGATAAAATATTTACCATGATGAACAAATTGCAAAATGATTTTCCAACTCCATCACTCTCGCCACATTTACCAGTCGGCCCTTGAAAACTCTCATCAGCATGAGCCCTCCCTTCTTCTCTGCGTATTTGTTTATCTATATATTATTGGTATGAACTCATGAATTTCCTTTTTTTTCAATAATTTATTATTCATTACCATATTTATTTGGGTGCTCAAACAGTCTCAGATGTCACTAGTAGGAGGCCCTTCAAAGTGACTCCTGTATCCTTGTAACAGGTCCCCAGTTTTGTGAACACTTTCTTACTTCCAGGCTTATCTTGTACCTTCCCTGCCCTATCCCTGGTACTAGTCATTTCTCCCAAAAAAGACACCTTTTCATGGAGAGTGGCATAAGAGAACAAGATTAAGTTTGCAAGGTATGCTTATTGCTAGTGGGTTGTCTCTGCTTCTTAGCCCTCTTAGCAGACAGAGCTAGGAAATGTACGCATGTGTGTATATACATGCAGGCTTCCCTGGAGGCTCAGTGGTAAGGAATCCACCTGTCAAGGCAGGAGACACAGGTTCAAATCCCTGGGTCGGAAAGATCCCCTGGAGAAGGAAATGGCAACCCACTCCAGTATTCTTGCCTGGGAAATCCCATGGACAGAGGAGCCTGGTGGGCTACAGTCCATGGGGTCTCAAAGAGTCAGCCACAACTTAGCAACTAAACAACAACAACAATATATATTCATACACATGATAAAAATACACATGCATGCATATATATTTTTGTGCATATGCACACACACCTATATTTATACATGATTTCAAAATCATTAATTCATGGTTTTATCACAAATTAATTTTTAATTAATTTTTATTGGAGTGTAGTTGCCTTACAATACTGTGTTAGCTTCTGCCGTACAGCAAAGTGAATCAGCCACACCTACACGAATAACCCCTTTTTCACACTTTTATCTCAAATTTAAATCCATCCCCCATTCCATATGTATATGTCTCCTTTCCACAGTGAGATCCCTGGCTCCCAACAACATTAAGTCCAGCCATCTTGGGAAGATGTTTGATAGTGCCTATTGCAACTAAACATGCATATACCTATAATCCAACAATTCTACTTCTGGGTTTATTCCCAACAGAGATAAGGACTTATGTCCACCAAAAGCATAATGTTTGCAGCAGCTTTACGCATAAGAGCCAAAAACTGGAAATTCACCAAAAGTCAATCAATAATAGTAAAGCACATTGTGGCATATTTATTCAATAATAAATTGCTGTGAAAAAGAATGAAACTCCTGGTAAACGCAACAAAGTGGATGAATCTCGTGGACATCAAGTTAAGTAAAAGATGTTCAATGTGAAAGAGGATGTATGATATTATTCCATTTATGTGAAATTCAAAACCAGGGAAAATATGACTCTAGAAAGCAGAGTAGTGGCAACCGCTAAGATTTGTGAGGATGGGATAATGATTCTGAGGGGGCAGGAAGGAGCCTTCTGCAGGAGCTGGGTTGTTCTGCATCTTTATCCAGGTAGCAGTAACACAGGCACAATACAAATACAAAAAAGTCATCAAGCTATGATTTAAATATTTTACTATATGCAAGTTACATCCTATTTTTTTTTTTAATTTAATACAGCAGTAAATTGAGCAGTCAGTGCAATTAACTCAACTGAGATGACTTAGTCAGGCCAATTCCACATGTGTTCAGGAAATGACAGCTGCATCAGAACTTAATCATCTGCCTGGCAACTACTGCTCTTCTGTTGTAATACACATCCCATGTCAGTAATGGGAAAAATTGTACATGCGAGGATTTAACAGTACAGTTCACAGGTTTCCTCAGTGTCTTGATTTAATGTTTTGTTGAGTTGAATTGGACTGTCTTATACACACCCCAAGGGTTAGTCACAATCCAAACCTTTAATGGTTTATGCTTCGTGTGTCAAGTCACTTGATAATAGGCATCCTCTGGGGTTGATTACTGGTAACTTAAAATTCGTGGGAAAAGTCAGCTCCCAGAATCCTAAATGCTTGAAGGAGGGCATTGTGACAAGAGCCTCAATAGTAGGGTGGAATGAACATAGGTTTCAAGCCCCAGACTGGCCCTTTAGCTACCCTTCTTTCAGTGTCAGCCCTGTTGCCCAGGCAAAACCAGTCTATAAGATGTGAAACCATTCCTCCTTTGACAAAGACATCTTCTCTTTTGATCAGGACTGAAAAATAAGAGATGGGAAGGTATACTGCAGTGCTTCTCCAGCTTTAAGCGCACCACAGCCGCCTGGACAGCTTGCTAAGCCTGAGGGCCGGACCCCACCCATGTTTCTCATTCAGCCAGCCTGAGCCAACACATCTCCCAGCTTCCAGGGGATGCTAATGCTGCTGGCCCAAGGACCACACTCTGAGAATTACTGCCATAATTGCAGTGAATGTGGAATTAGAGCATCAAAGTTCAAATCCTGAACTTAACCTAATAGTCTGTGGCCGTGAGCAAGGAACTTAATCTCTCTGAACCTATTTTCTCATTTGGATGATAAAGACAGTTTGTGTCCTGCTTGCCCTATAGGATTGGCATTCATATTTTGTGAGTTCATTTGTGTTTTGAAAACCATAAATCATTAGACCAAAAGTTCTTCACTTTTTTGTGCCTTGGACTCCCTTGGCAGTCTATGGATACTAGCTCAGAATACTGTTTTTAAATCTATAAAATAAGATACAGGGGGGAAAAAGGAAACCAATTATACTTAATTAAAATTATAAAAATGTTTTAGAAAAATAATTTGTAATATACATAGTGATGTGCTTCTTTGACATTAAAATACATAATCTCGTGGAGGGTTTTCCAATAATTACTATAATTCCAGAATAGTGATGAGTTTTTAAACAATATTTCAAAATATTTGTAACATCTATAATGTCATATGAATACATGAGTGACTTCTATCAGTGACAAACTCACAGTATTGCTAATACTATTATGGTCTGTTGCCTATATTTATAATAGAAGGAATGCTAAGTTTCAGTTGGGGGTTAGTGAAAATAAAGATGAAATTGACAGACCCCCTCCAAGGTGATCCTTGTGAAGTGAGTAATTGTATTCCATTTTCAGGGTATCTAGCTTGGGTAACATATTCTGAGACTCACTTGGGATGGCGCCCATATGTGGGCTTCTATGGAAGCTCATAGACCAGAAATGGCAGGACTACAGACCTCCAGCTATATCAGAGCAGCAGTGCCAGTGATGATCTCTTAACCCTGAGTTTGTTGTGCTGCTTCCATAATGGCTTCTAAGAATTAGTGAAATATTAAAAAGCTTCAAGGAACTTGTTAGTAGGAGAATCACAGTGATCTATTGCTGTAATTGATCATGGAGCCAGTGTTTGGGTCATCAACAGTGGGCATTAAGATGGTGGGATGAGGTATATGAGAAGCAGGGCATGGATATATTAACAATTTGTACATGAACCTTGGAGAAGGGCATTGTTGATGCAGAGAGTTTAGGCCAAAAATTATAAGCCCAGCATTGACAATTTAAACTGGAATAGGGATGGGGAATACATGTAAATCCATGGCTGATTCATGTCAATGTATGGCAAAAACCACTACAATATTGTAAAGTAATTAGCCTCCAACTAATAAAAATAAATGGGAAAAAAAAAGAAAAAAAAAAAAAAAGAAACTGGAATAAAACCCAAATGTCCAACAAGAGTGGAGATTTCCTCTTATTGACTTAGTTGTGAGGGTGCCTTTCAGACAGACTTTGCCAAATCTTGACCTCAGTGAACATACGCACTAGCAAAAGCCATGAGTCACCTGCACCTTTTTGTGAGTTAGTTCTAGACACCATTAATAGCCCTGGAGCTGCTTACAAGTACAGATATTGTAGATGCAGCTGTTTTCAATATGTCAGGCCAGATGGGGGGCTAGTTTTGGACCTGTTTCAGAAGCTAACCTCTGGGCATATGGTATTAGGACCATATTTGCAAAAAATCTGGTGTTGTTTTTTTTTTAAGTGTTTTGCTAATCTATGGTTAAAAATTCATCTAAACCCTTTGTGAGAATCCATGGATAACAGTTGTTTAGTCACTAAGTTGTATCCAACTCTTTTGTGACCCCACAGACTATAGCCCACCAGTCTCTTCTATCCATGGGATTTTCCAGGCAAGAATACTGGAATGGGTTGCCATTTCCTTCTCCAGGGGATCTTGCCTACTCAAGGATCAAACCCAGGTCTCCTGAATTGGCAAGCGGATTCTTTACTGCTGAGTCACCAAGGAAGCCCCCAAGGATAACAGTAGTAGATGGTAAAAAGATTCAGGGTCACAGTGTTTAATTTCCTAGGGGGGTCTTTGCCATACTTCAAATGGTTCTTTAATGGGCTTTTTGGTTTCGAGATAATAACCTCTTCTATAATACTGCCATTAAAAGCAATAAAATCTTAGCCAGAACCTACCTCAATTCTAAGCTTTTGATGCTCCAAATTGGATTTTAAGGAGAAGCTGTAAAAAGGGGGGGAAATATTTTATTTCTGCTTGTACCATGTCCTTTATATTAATTTGAAATTTTTAAGCTTTAAAGAAAATAATATATGCATGTGGTAAAACAAATTTTAAATGGTAGTAAAAGGATATAAAGTGGGAAATAAATGTCTCCCTTCTTATCTCCCATCCCAACCTAAACCCCCATTCCTTTCCCCAAATGTTAATTGTTTTAGACTGTCTTGCCCTAAAATGTTTTATGTGTGTGCCTACATTTTTTAAAATGTGTATATTTTTATTTTAAAGTGTATAACAAATGAGACCATACCAAATGGACTGTTTTGTATTTTTGTTTCATTTTAAAATGTATCACAGAGTTCATTTCATACCCACAGACCTGCCTCATTGTTTTTAGGGCCATGTGATATTCCATTGCATGGTTATCCAAGATGATGATTTACTTAACTAATCCTCTATTAATTGATATTTAGGTTGGTTTTAGTTTTTCTCAGTTTAAAACAATCTGCAGAGAATATCCTTATTAAAAACACTTTTGTATACTTACAGAAGGATATCTGCCGTGTTGTATGAAAGGAGAGAAGGTTAGCACTCCCCTTGACAAGGATGGAAGAGGCTCTGAGGCCTGACAACACACATACGGTTAAGGCATTGCCACCTACTTCGTGGCATCTAACCACTGTTTTTGGAAGAATCAATATTGTCAAAATGGCTATACTACCCAAAGCAATCTATAGATTCAATGCAATCCCTATCAAGCTACCAACGGTATTTTTCACAGAACTAGAACAAATAATTTCACAATTTATATGGAAATACAAAAAACCTCGAATAGCCAAACTAATCTTGAGAAAGAAGAATGGAACTGGAGGAATTAACCTGCCTGACTTCAGACTATACTACAAAGCCACAGTCATCAAGACAGTATGGTACTGGCACAAAGACAGAAATATAGATCAATGGAACAGAATAGAAAGCCCAGAGATAAATCCACGAACCTATGGACACCTTATCTTTGACAAAGGAGACAAGAATATACAGTAGAAAAAAGACAACCTCTTTAACAAGTGGTGCTGGGAAAACTGGTCAACCACTTGTAAAAGAATGAAACTAGAACACTTTCTAACACCATACACAAAAATAAACTCAAAATGGATTAAAGATCTAAATGTAAGACCAGTAACTATAAAACTCCTAGAGGAGAACATAGGCAAAACACTCTCCGACATAAATCACAGCAGGATCCTCTATGACCCACCTCCCAGAATTTTGGAAATAAAAGCAAAAATAAACAAATGGGACCTAATGAAACTTAAAAGCTTTTGCACAACAAAGGAAACTACAAACAAGGTGAAAAGACAGCCCTCAGATTGGGAGAAAATAATAGCAAACGAAGCAACAGACAAAGGATTAATCTCAAAAATATACAAGCAACTCCTGCAGCTCAATTCCAGAAAAATAAATGACTAAATCAAAAAATGGGCCAAATAACTAAACAGACATTTCTCCAAAGAAGACATACAGATGGCTAACAAACACATGAAAAGATGTTCAACATCACTCATTATCAGAGAAATGCAAATCAAAACCACAGTGAGGTACCATCACACACCAGTCAGGATGGCTGCTATCCAAAAGTCTACAAGCAATAAATGCTGGAGAGGGTGTGGAGAAAAGGGAACCCTCTTACACTGTTGGTGGGAATGCAAACTAGTACAGCCGCTATGGAGGACAGTGTGAAGATTTCTTAAAAAACTGGAAATAGAACTGCCATATGACCCAGCAATCCCACTGCTGGGCATACACACTGAGGAAACCAGATCTGAAAGAGACACATGCACCCCAATGTTCATCGCAGCACTGTTTATAATAGCCAGGACATGGAAGCAACCTAGATGCCCATCAGCAGATGAATGGATAAGGAAGCTGTGGTACATATACACCATGGAATATTACTCAGCCATTAAAAAGAATTCATTTGAATCAGTTCTAATGAGATGGATGAAACTGGAGCCCATTATACAGAGTGAAGTAAGCCAGAAAGATAAACACCAATACAGTATACTAACGCATATATACAGAATTTAGAAAGATGGTAATGATAACCCTATATGCAAAACAGAAAAAGAGACACAGATGTACAGAACAGACTTTTGGACTCTGTGGGAGAAGGCGAGGGTGAGATGTTTCAAGAGAACAGCATCAAAACATGTATATTATCTAGGGTGAAACAGATCACCAGCCCCGGCTGGATGCATGAGACAAGTGCTCGGGCCTGGTGCACTGGGAAGACCCAGAGGAATCGGGTAGAGAGGGAGGTGGGAGGGGGGATCGGGATGGGGAATACTTGTAAATCCATGGCTGATTCATGTCAATGTATGACAAAAACCACTACAATATTGTAAAGTAATTAGCTTCCAACTAATAAAAATAAATGAAGAAAAAAAAAAGAAGGATATCTGTCAAGTAGTTTCCTAGAAGAATAATTCTCAAGTCAAGAGTATGGGCATTTAAACCCATTGTGAGGGGGAGAGGATGGGGAGGAGGGGCATTTAACCCCACATTCTTGACCTGAGAATAATTAGTAACCAGGCTGCCTTCCAAGGTTGAATCAGTTTACACTCCCACCAACAGTGTGGGAATGCATGGATAACAGTTGTTTAGTTGCTAAGTTGTATTCGACCCTTTTGTGACCCTATGGACTATAGCCTGCCAGGCTCCTCTCTCCATGGGATTTTCCAGGCAAGAATACCAGAGTGGATTGCCATTTCCTTCTCCAGGGGATCCTCCTGACCCAGGGATCAAACCTGCATCTCCTGCATTGGCAGGTGGATTCTTTACCGCAGAGTCACCAAGGAAGCTTACTTAGCCATAAAAAGAATGAAATTCTTCCATTTGCAACAACATGAATGGACCTAGAGAATATGAGGCTTAGTGAAATAAGTCAGAGAGAGAAAAACACTATATGATATCACTTATATGTGGAGTCTCACAAATAATATAAATGAATGCATATGCAAAACAGAAATGGACTCACAGGTGTAGAAAACAAGCTAGTGGTTACAAGGGGAAGTGGAAAGGGAGTGTAATCTGTAAAAATACTGAATCATTGTGCAGTAGAACCTGAAATTAACCTAATATTGTAAATCAACTGTACTTCAGTTTAAAAAGAAATATTGGAAGAGGTCAAGAATGAGTTCAGACCTACACATCTGAGGGATGTTGTCAAATAGGTAATTAGATATACAAGTCTGGGACTAGGGAATTCCCTGGAGGTCCAGTGGTTAGGACTCCACACTCTCATTGCTGAGGGCCTAGGTTTGATTCCTGGTCAGGGAACTAAAAATCCCACAAGCTTAGGACCAGAGGAAAATACTGAATCGGAGACATAAATATCAAAGTCACTGGGATATAGTAATTGAAGCCATGGACATAGATGCAATCACCCAAGAAAGGAGTACAACCCCAAATCAGGTTTACTCTGAAGCCTTAAGGAACACTAACATTTAATGGCCAAGTAGAAAAAGATGAGAAAAAAAAAGAACAGATGCACAGCCCGAGAGCAGGAGGAAAGCCAGTTGAATGAGGTGTCCCAGACCCCATTGAAAGAAGACTTCAAATAGGATGGAGCAGCCAGTAGTGCCAAATGCTGCCAAGACATCCAATAAGAGGAAGGCTGAAAGTGCCCATTGGATTTGACAACATGGAGGTCCTGGTGACATTCATTTGGATTGTTTCAGTGAAATAAGGGGAACAAGAGCCAGATTGGAGATGACTGAGAAGTGAATGGGAAGTGAAAATACAGAGACCCTATATGGACCACTCTCAAGAACTATGGTTTTGAGAGAAAATAGCCCAAACCTGTTCATCCTCAGTGTCAACTCTTGACTCTTCTTTGCCAGTCAGTAAGCTGAAGTGATTTTCTAACTTGGTATTCGATGTTCCACAGCTGTGATCTCCCAGGAGCCATGGTAGTGAGCCAGCCAGGGATAGCATCTTTGGGGGGTGGGAGGCCTGGGTCACCTCAGCCTTGGAGGTTCTTCCACTCCTGCAAGCAGCTTCTGACTCTGCAGGTCTGGGAAGGCCCATTGTAGAAAACACTGCTAAACTGGCTTTAAGAAACAAAGAGTCTTTATACTTTAGAGAGATCTACTAAAAAATGTCCCTGGAGAAGGAAATGGCAACCCCCTCTCCAGTGTTCTTGCCTGGAGAATCCCATGGACAGAGGAGCCTGGCAGGCTACCGTCCATGGGGTCACAAGAGTTGGACATGGCTTAGTGACTAAACCCCCACCACCACTGAAAAATGTAAAGATAACATCCTGCATTGGCAAAGCAAAACAAGCTAAGGCAGGCGTGATCATTGTTGAAGCTGGGTGATGGGATGGGTACATGGAGGCTTATTATACCTTTCTCACTCCTTTTGTTCGTGTGTAAATTTTTTCATAATACATTGTAAAAAAGTATTAAGTTTAGTAACTGTAAATTGAAAGTACACAGAACCAGTGCCACCACAGGCCTACCATTGACCATGTCACTTAGAGCATGATCTCCTTTGGGTCTTCCCTTGTGTTTCAGTATTTAAGAATCTGCCCTGCAATGCAGGGGACATGGGTTTGATCCCTGGGCAGGGACCTAAAGATCCCACATTTCATGGGTCAGCTGAGCCACGTGCCACAATAGAAGATCTTGTGTGCCACAGCTAAGACCCAACACAGTCAAATAAGTAAACTAATATTTAAAAAAAAGAAGAATAGGATCCAATTTTCCTTTGGCCTGGGGGGTGGTGGTGGTATCCAGGTACCAAATGTGTGAGGGGGGAAAATGTGTCCTTTCTTCTCTCAGTAACCATAGAATCTTGTTCCTTGCCCCTCTTCTCCTTTATTACCTCCCTCCTGAGTGTGGAATCCAAGTCATGGTTCTGTCACCCATCTCTGAACTTGAACAGGTCCCCTCTCAGACGTGCTCTGAAAAATGACGCACACACCTGCTTAGCAATGTTGTGACGTGGGACTAGTTCACAGTGCCCATCCTTAGAAGGCCGCAGAAGTCAGGGAATATACATGAGTGGAGGTGACCAAGGAGGAGACAATCATATGGCCCTCCTAGCCCATCTTTAGTTTTGCTGCTTTTAGTAGACATACAGGTAGGAAGAATTGTAAGAAAAACTCTATTCAGTAAGAAAAAATAATAATTCAAGCATGATGCATAATCAATATTCATGAGTCAGTGGGTAATAAACTGAGACTTAGCTGCGGTGTTGGGGAGTATTAAGGAGCGGTGGGGAGAAGGACAGTCAGAGCATGCAGGCCCTGTCTAACAGACGTGGACCTCCCAGCTCCATGATTGCTGCCATGACAGAACATGGAGCCGAGGTTAGCATGTCTTCTTGTTTTACAAGAGAAGCTAGAACTCTAAACTTTTTATGTGAAATCTCCCAATTCTTAAATTTGGGTTCAATATTTTTCTAAATAAAAACACTGTAATGGTCAAATTAAGCTCATTTGTGAGCCAAAAATCAGCTCATGAGCTGCCAATGTGCAACCTCTCACTTTTAGATAATAGGATAGAATACAGCTTCTGTTCCCCTTTCCTTTTGTCTTCCACTTCTAAGTTTCTCCTTTTCCAAGCATTTTCCATGTCCTTCTCTCCTAACCTCTCCCACCCTTCCTTTCTAGACTAAGTCCAAGAGGTAGGAAGAGTTGAAGTCAGTTGAAGGAGTGACAAGGCCCAAAGGGATGTGATCTAGATGCCTCATCCGGCCCCATGGCCTAGGCCAGTGCCCCACACATAGTGGATGAAGCAACAAATTGATGAGTGAATAAGCCAGCAACCAGGGGTCAGTCAGCTTCTTGTGCACACCTGGGCTCACCCAAGGACTGTCTCATTTTTCTCAACAGCCTTGCGAAGTCGTTCTGGCCGCTCCATCATCAATGGGAACTGGGCAATTGACCGGCCCGGAAAATATGAGGGCGGAGGGACCATGTTCACATACAAGCGTCCAAATGAGATTTCGAGCACTGCCGGAGAGTCCTTTTTGGCCGAAGGTCCCACTAATGAGATCTTGGATGTCTATGTGAGTTTGAACTATTGCCTTTGTGTCTTCTTGCTTCTCAGGACCACACTTAGAAAACTTAAACAACAAAGGTTGCCCCAGCTCAGTAAGATCATTTGAGTGGCGCCTTTTGGGGTGCCCTTACATGCTTGGTGCTCATCTTTGCCACTCACCTCTCAATGTACCCAGTTCATAGAAACCATAAACTCTCCCAGATGCCTATTACCCTCAGCGTTTACTGACCCAGTAAAACCAATTTTACTTGTTGAATCAAATCAGAGGCAAAATATATCCTTTATTTCATGAGCATTGGACCTCCTCCAGGCACTTTCCTCCTATGCTAATTTGGCATGTTTTCTTTTTATGGCAAAAGAAAGCAAATGCCTAAAGCAAGACAAGACCACTCACAGTTCCCAGCCCTCTTCAAATTCGATTAAAGCAAGTGAAGAAACAAGAACTCCAGAGTCCTCTGCATGACACAGTAAAGCTTGGAGTAACCATATAGAGATTTACTAGAGGTTCCCTGCTTCCCAGAAGACAGCACTTTGATTTCTTTTACAAGAAACTAAAAGTATTAAGTTGCCCCAGAGTTAAAAATGGTCTTTATTTTTATAAGAAACCACTAGAATCCAAGCTTCTTAAAAAAGATCAGGAAATAAAAGGGGACTGGAAATAAAAGCTCAAAATCAAAGTTTTGATAAAACGGAATGAGCTCACCCATCAATATATATTCTCTCACCATCATCTCCAGAGTCACACTGGTGTACCTGATACTTGCTGAGTTTGAGTTTTATAAATACTACTTGTCCAACTATACAGTTACATGTTCATTCCCTTTGGGCCGAGTGGCTCATGGATTAGAAACAACAAAGGAAGCCTTGTTATAACTCATTCTGAATATTTTTTAATAGACTGTCCAGTGGTTGTTGGACTCTGGGTAAGTTTCAAATGGCATCGGGATAAAAACTCAGGTTGTTAAAGGCCTACTGTGGGTGGTCTGGGATGTGGTGGCCAATAATAATTTCATAAATGGGACAAAGTTTGCACTGGCAGAACATTCACATAGAAGCACAGAAGAGCGGGGAAGGATTTCCAGGCCCAGAATGAGTGTCAGATTGTGTGAAAAGAGAAGTGAGGGAATTGGGAGTGGATCGTGGGGACCTGTGGTCACGCCACCATGTCCCTCAGGGATTCTGTGCTCCCCACATGGTTCCTAGATGGGAGGGACCCCAGGGTTCTCCTGACTGCCTTCCCCTGGCTGATTTAGAGACAGGAAGCCCTGTTTCACATGTAGGGAAGGGGTGAGGGCTGATGGCATAAATGGACGGAGCAGATACCCTCATGGACTGAACAGGACTCACCTTTGCAGGGTGACTCAGAGAACACCTCTAGCTAACAGGACCTCAGAGATCAGCTGTGATTCTAACCTCCTGCCTCTCCAGATGAAGAAATTAGAGGCTATGAGATTGAGGGACTTGCTCCAGGTGACATGGCTGGCCATCAGGAGAACCCCTTTATAAAGCAGTAGAGATGGAAACATCAAAACATGACCCTGTCTCCTTGCCCGGTTCATGTTTTCACTTCAGATTCCAGTTCAACTGCTTTCTTTAGCCCACCACCCTGCTTCCCACCAGGAAAGCCATGGGTACAAAGGATTTTGTGCTCCAAAGCCAATAGGGAGGGGATTAGTCTGCCACTGTGTACTGGCTTGTTTTGTATTCTTGTCCCAGACAGTGTTTAATTGCTGGCTTCCATGGCCCTATGCAGCTTTTATCATGGGTTTCTGAGAGAATAGGACCCAGGAGACACTCCCCTTATTTGGTACCTGTACTTCTCATCCCATCTCTCTGTGATTCTGGAGCTTCCCATGGATGAGAGGGGATGGGACCCAGAGAGTCAATAAGGGAGCGGGTTGGGGCAGACCTTCCTCAGCCAGGCTCATAAGCCTGGCCGAGGACTTCAGAGGAACCCAGAAGAGCTCCTGCCGGCACTGCGGAAGTCTGGCCCTTTCTTCATGACTCTGTCTCGCCACCTAGTGTTCAAACAGTGTCTCTGTAGTGTAAACCCAAGTGTCTCTTATTGACATTTTGAGATCTGTGCACAAAATCTAAGTCATGGAGAAGATGGTGGGGAGCCAACAGAAAGGTCCGCTACCATTGCGCCCATCTTTCCATTTGGAACTTATAAAATCGTGACTTTCAGCCTAACTTTCTTCCAAATCTCTCAAAGACTATGTTCTTCATCCTTCAAAAGCAAATAGCAAAAAGCCATCTGAAAATAGCTTTCATTTAGTCTGTCACTGGCCCACTATTATTATTAGATGTAAACCAATCCACTTATTTATAGTTAATGCCACTTACACCATTGAGCCCAGGGTCAGCCGGAAAGGGATGTTCTTGTGTCCCAGTGCAGTGACATTGACCTTTGTGTTGTCAGATGATACACCAGCAGCCTAACCCAGGAGTCCACTACGAGTACGTTATCATGGGGAACAACGCCATCAGCCCACAGGTGCCACCTCACAGGAGACCAGGTAAAACTTCTTGTTTTGCTCCCAATCACTCCAGATCATTTCCCTTTAAAGCCCTGTCTCTCTTCGTCTTGTATATCTGCCCTCTGTCTCTTACTTAACACAGTGAAAATTCATGGACACATATTTCAGAGTCAATGGGCCTTGGTATCAGAGGATGCTTCAGCATTTGTCTGAACTTTCTCTGAGAGTGTTTCATTCACTTGATTTAAAAATGAAGTGAACAGAGCTTCCTTGGTGGTACAATGGATAAGACTCCGCCTGCCACTGCAGACTGGGGACATGGGTTTGATCCCTGATCCAGGAAGATCCCACATGTCATGGAGCAGTGGAGCCCATTGCTATAAAGCCCAGGAACTGCAAGAGAAGCTCTCGCAATAAGAAGCCCACACACTGCAACTGGAGAGGAGCCCACACAGCAGCAAAGACCTAGTGCAGCCAAAAATAAAATTATTTCAAGTTTTTTTTAAACTGAAAAAAAACCAAAGTGAACATTCTCAGCCTGCCTTTTGGTTCAACATCTTGAATTGTCTTATGTATTAGTTTCCTATTGCTGCTGGAACAGATGACCTCAAACTGAGGAGCATAAAACAATAACAAATTTACTATCCTATAGTTCTGGAGGTCAAAAGTCCAAAATGGGTTTTGCTGGGCAGAAATCAAGGTGTTGGTGAGCTATGCATCCTCTGCAAGCTCTGAGAAAGAATCAATTTCCTTGCCTTTTTCAAATTCAAGAGGCCACTTTCATTCCTTGGTTCGTGGCCCCTTCTTCCGTCTTCAGAGCTAGCCAAGTAACACCTTTAGATCTCTCTCTGCCCCTGACCATCTTCTGCCATCACATCTCCTTCTCTGACTCTCACCCTCCTGCCTCTTTCTTATAAGGACCCTTCTGGTTACATTGAGCTCAGCCAGATAAATCTCTCCACCTCAAAACCCAGGATAGCTTAATTATATCTGCAAAATCCCTTTTGCCACATTAAACTAACACATCCCAAGTTCCAGGGATTAGGACCCAGACACCTTCAGAGGGCCATTGTTCTGTCTACCACATGCCTTTTCTCTTGGTCCCCTCCTGCTTCCACTGACACGGCTTTGACCTGTAAGAAAAGCATCATGGGTTCGCATCTAACAGTTGACCTCTTCCCTATCGGCCCTGCTGAGAGACAGAGCTGGCTGCTCTGCTTGGCTGCTGCTGGATGCGTCACAGCCTCTGGCTGATCCTTCTTCACCAAATGGTGATGGAGCCTACCACCCAAACAGAGACTGTCTTTTCTATCTTTCAAACAGAAAGGTCTGCAGAAACATTCATAATAATCGCTCACACAGACTGAGTCCTCACTATGTGCCAGACACTGCTGAGCCCTGCATATAGACTAACTCATCAGTTCTCACAAGTGTGCTCAGAGGAAGGAACTATTATTAGCCCCATTTTAAGAGTAAGGAAATAGAAGCTCAGAGAGACTGAGTTACTTGTCCACATCCTGGAGCTCAGGCCAGCCTGGGTCACTAGCCCCTGTGCTTGTTATACTGCCTAGAGGTGACCTGGTCCGACGTCTGTCCTAGGAAGTGAGGGGACAGACATGAGACCCCATCCATCCATCCTTCCCTGGGCTGCTGATTGGATAATCAGGTCATCTGTCCCAGATAGAGGAGGAGTCACGTGGGCTCCCTGGAAACAACAGCCTGGTGTTTGCCTGGCATGTGGGGTACATGTGTTGTCCAAACTGCAAGTCAGCACACTCAGCCTGAAAGAATTTTTAAGCCATTTCCAGGAGCAATATGCAGCCTGAGAAACCAAGTTCAGATGGCAAAATATTGAGATTACTGATATGACTTATAGGGGCAATTGGATAGACTATTCGAAATCATATAGGATGATGGTGATTGATAGCAAGCCTAATGGGTCTCAGCTAATGGGTGGCATGTGGTCCTGGGATCAGCTGCCTGGGACAGAGCAGGCCAGAAGGGCTCAGCCATAAAACATTGATGAGGAGAGGCAATCTGGACCAGGCTTCATCCTCCATATCAATAGAGACAGGAGGCCAGAGCTTGAATTCAACTCTACCCCTTTTTTGCTGTGCATCTTCATGCAAGAAAGTAACTTCTCTGAATGCATTCACAATCCACAGAATAGAAAGGAAGAAAATGTACATTCAAAGGCTTTATTTAGGAGGGGAAACGTATTGAATGAATTAGGTGTCCATCCTAGCACAGTGCCCAGGGCATATAATACACATAAAAGATCTTAAAAAGTTTTATCTGATAACATTTGGACAGCCTTATTTATATCAATATACTGATCTTGATTCTATTAGTTTAATCTGCATATAGTATTTTAAACCAAGAAGTATTTTAAGTAGCCAACTAAATAAGAAAGTGCTGATGAAAGAGGAAAGAAAGCTCTAAGTTTTAACTGCATTTTATAGTAACCCTAGAATTTGCCTCCTTATTTGATATTAAACTTATGAATGCTTGAACACTATTCAATCAAAATAGAAATACATAAAGTAAAATGCAACAGCTCCACAATTGCCAAAACTTGAAAGCAACCAAGATGTCTTTCAGTAAGTGAATTTGGATAAAGGGGCTATGACACATCCAGACAATGGAATATTATCCAGTGCTAAAAAGAAATGAGCTATCAAGCCAGGAAAAGACATGTATGAACCTTAACTGCATATTACTAAGTGAAAGAAGCCAATCTGAAAAGTCTGCATACTATATGGTTCCAAGTATGTATGTGTGACTGTCTGCAAAAGATATAACTATGGAGACAGTAAACAGATCAATGGTTTCCAGGGATTACAAGGGAGGGAGGGATGAACAGGCAGAGCACAGAGGATTTTAGGACAGCAAAGCTATTTTGTGTGACACTGCAATGGTTGATCGATGTCACACATTTGTCAAAACCCACAAAATGTAAAACACCAAGAGTGAACCCTAATGTAACCTGTGGACTTTGGATATGTCGAGTGTAGGTTCATCAGTTTTAACAAATGTACCACTGTGATGTGGGATGTTGATGGGGGAGGCTGTGCATTTGTGGGGGCAGGAGAAAGAAGGGAACTCTCTGCACTTCCTACTCAGTTTTGCTGTGAACCTAAAACTGCTTGCCGTGCTGAGCCAAGTCACTTCAGTCGTGTCCAACTCTTTGCAACCCTATGGACTGTAGCCTGCCAGGCTCCTCTGTCCATGGGATTCTCCAGGCAAGAACACCAGAGTGGGTTGCCATGGCTTCCTCCAGGCATCTTCCCGACCCAGGGATTGAATTCGTGTCTCCTACGTCTCCTGCATTGGCAAGCGGGTTCTATACGTGTACAATGCGTGTGTGCTCAGTCATGTCCAACTCTTTGTAACCCCATGGACTGTAGCCCTCCAGGCTGCTCTGTCCATGGGGATTCTTCCTGACCCAGGGATCGAACCCGTGTCTTCCTAGGTTGGGAAGATCGCCTGGAGGAGGGCATGGCAACTATAGGTATATAGTTGGGCATATATACGTATATGTGTGTGTATATATATATATATAAAGTCTATTTATTTAAAAAAAAAAAAAAAAGGCAGCATTCCCAACCTCATACTTCGCCCAGCTTCCCAGAGGCAATCTCTCTTAACAATTTGGAGGGACTCTGTCCAGCCCTTTCTGGGCATGTACAAACATGTTCAAGCTGATTTGAATCTTTGTCTACAATCTAAGTATACCAGGAACATCACATGCCAATCTTTTCTATAAGCCAGCATAAAACTAACCTGAATTTGAAACTTCCTTGAAACTGGTAGAAAATTCAATCCTAATCAATCGGGAGGCTCCCACACACACCCCAGATATGAGGAAAGTTTCCTGCCTGGCAGGTCTGTGGTGCTCAGGAAACGCAAGACCTCAGACATCTGCCTCTCCATCTCTCTCTGACTCTCTCTCTTAGAAAGTGCTCTCCACTTTTTTCTCCTCCTTCCCTGGGCCAGCTCCTCTGGGACCTGCTATCCTTACTGGGAGCTCAGGCTTTTGCTATGGGAAAGAAGAGCTGTTGACTTCCAGTAGCTTTTGCCTTCTCTCCTACAAAAATCTCAGGCAAGAAAATCCAATAATTTAGCCACTTGAACTAGGAGAGGAGGAGGAGCAACAGAGATAAAGAACAAAACGCAAATTAATCTCTCAAAAAGTGTCCGGCCACATCTGCATATGTGTATGTGTGTACAAACTGAATTCTGTCATGCTTTTTTCTTTCACCAAACAACCTGTCAGTCATGACGTGTGTTTGCTTCATTCTTTTCTTAAAAATTACATAGTATTTCATTCATGGCTGTAGTATAATTTCTTTTAACTAGTACCACTGGGTCAGGAAGATCCCCTGGAGGATGGCCTGGCAACCCAGGCCAGATTCTCACCTGGAGAATCCCAAGGACAGAGGCGCCAGGTGGGCTACAATAGGATCGCAAAGAGTTGGACACAACTGAAGCAACTTAGCACACATGCACGCACTGGTGGGCATTTAAATTCATTCTACTGTTTTGGTGTTTCAAATGAGTAACCATACTTGTACATACAGCTTTATGTAAAAGAATGGGAATAGTTGCATGACAATTGTCCTGGAAATTGAAGGGCTAAGTCAAGAGATATGTGCATTTAAAATTTAGAGCGTTCTTGCCAAGTTGCCCTCCAAAGCTTTGCATCTATTTGCAGGCTCACCCCAGCGTGAGATAGTGTGTTTTATAGCACCTTCAATGAGGGGTTTAGGGATTTAAAGGTTTCCAGAGTTTCACATCTTTATTGTTAGATAAATAGAATTGCTGTTGTTGCTCTCTTGTGTAGTTCTTTAATGAGGAATGAAGCTGAGCACTGTTGTATGACTTTTGGTTGTGTGTAGTTCTTTTTGCATGAAAAGAAAAGAAATTGCCTCTCCCAGGCCCTTGCTCACTTTCCCTTCTGTGATGTTCATGTTTTTCTCATTCATTTTTAATAATATTTTAATATTACTGAAATTAGCATCTACTTATTTTAGATATATGTGCTTTGAGTTAGAAATGATCTCACGCTCCCTGATATCTAATGCTGGATCATTTCCTCTTGACGACTCACCGTACAAACCCATCTTCTGTGGTGTGTGCTCTTGCCTCTCCTAGGGGAGCCCTTCAACGGCCAGCTGGTACCAGAAGGGAGGAGCCAGCAGGAGGGAAAAGAGAAAGAGGGGGACCAGGAGAAGGCAGACGCACACGGCGGGGCACCTGAAATGTTCACGTCGGAATCAGCACAGACCTTCCCGGTCAGGCAGCCAGACAGATTCTCTCCCCACCGGGCGGACAGTGTGGTACCGCCGGCTGCACAGGCCCCTCGGCGGAGCCGGGATCACAACTGGAAGCAGCTGGGGACCTCAGAGTGCTCGACCACCTGCGGGAAAGGTAAGCGCGTGTGAGGGCTGGGAAGGTCTCTGCAGACTCCCAGGCGGGAGTGGGGAACATACAGGTGGGCCCCAGGCATGTGGCAAACCCTTCTCGCCTTGAGCCTGACTGCAAGATGGCTCGCAGTGGATTCTCTGTTAGCGGGTCCCCAAGACCTGATGATCCACTGGAAGGACCTGGAAAACTCAGAAAAACTGCTGTGCTCATGGTTATGATTTATTACAGTGAAAGGCTACAGATTAGCATCAGCAAAGGGAAAAAAGCACATGTGACAAAGTCTAGGAGACACCAAGCCAAGTGCCAGCCTCCTGGTGTCCCCTAGGGCCCAGTAGAGTGACACAGGGCTGCAATTGATTAAGCCAGCAATGTTATAGATAAGCCTAGTATTGCCAACCAGAGATGCTCACTCCAGCTTTGGTTTCCAAGGGATTTATTGGGGTTCAATCATGCAGACATGCATCTCCCACATTAGCTATTCAGCCTCTAGCACTCCAGAGGTCAAACTGATACACTAGGACCTAAGGCATGAAAAAACAGGCATTCATATAAATCACATTGTTGGCATAGACTAGATTGTCAAAAGGATACAGCGCAACCCAAGATCTCTAGCATAGAATAACTCGCATCAGCAGAGTATTCCAGGGGCTCTGAGGTTAATTATCTCCAGACTTAGTCAAGGGCCAGTCCTGGACACACGTCTCTCTTTGGAATGTGCAGGATCTGGGCAACCCAAGCCTGCTGAGTTAACCTTTTCCTGCACAGGACATTCATTAATAATCAGAGAATACACTCACCTAGTTCAAGATCTACAAGTTGACACACAAGGCAAGGTTGTCATGGAACACAAATGTCATTGGAGAGTCATTCTCAGATCTAAGGATTTCAGAAGAAAAAAATGCTTTGGGAGCTTGCAAGCTTAGTTAGCTAGCTTTTATACTCACCAACATTCACAACTCCCTTCCTCCTCTTCAGTAATTTCTTGATCTTGGATTTATCCCATTATCTTAATCCCAATCAACTAAGACCACCAGGAAAAAGGTTGCAGCCCAGCAAAGTCAGTTTATGCAGCAAGGGGGCCTATACACCAGAGGGAGTATACAGCATCTCTCCAAGGGAAAGAAAAGATCCAGTAATAGGATTTGGGGGGAAGGGTGGAGTTTTGGTAAAATTTAAATTGGGTGTGAGGTGATACCTCATTGTAGCTTTGACTTGCATTTCTCTAATAATTAGTGACGTTGAGCATGTTTTCATGCATTGGTTGGCCATCTCTATGTCTTCTTTGGAGAAATGTCTATTTAGGCCTTCCACCCATTTTTTGGTTGGGTTGTTTGTTTTTTGATATTGTATATTTTGAAGATTAATCCTTTGTCAGTTGCTTTGTTTGCAAATATTTTCTCCCACTTTTAGGGTTATCTTTTCTTCTTGTTTATGGCTTCTTTTACTGTGCAAAATCTTTTAAGTTTAATTAGGTCCCATTTGTTAATTTTTGTTTTTATTTTCATTACTCTAGGAGGTGGGTCAAAAAAGATCCTGCTGTGACTTATGTCAAAGAGTGTTCTGCCTATGTTTTCCTCTAAGAGATATATAGTGTCTGACCTTATTTAGTTCTTTAATCCATTTTGAGTTTATTGTTGTGTATGGTGTTAGAAAATGTTCTAATTTCATTCTTTTACATGTAGCTGTCCAGTTTTCCCAGCACCTCTTCTTGAAGAGGCTGTCTTTTCCATTGCATATTCTTGCCTCCTTTGTCATAGATTAGATGACTGTATGGGTATGGGTTTTTCTCTGGGATTTCTATTCTGTTTCATTGGTCTATATTTCTGTTTTTGTATCATGGGCGCACCTAGAAACTGTCATACAAAGTGAAGTAAGTCAGAAAGAGAAAGACAAATGTATATTAACACGTATCTGCAGAATCTAGAAAATGGTGTAGATGATCTTATTTGCAAAGCAGAAACAGAGACACAGACATAAGAGAATAAATGTTTGGACACCAGAGGGGAAGAAGGGGAAGTACTGGGAGACTGAAACTGACGTATTTACGTTACTAAGTATAAAACAGATAACTAATGAGAACCTACTCTATAGCACAGGGAATTCTACTCAGTGCTCTGTGGTGACCTAAATGTCCATCTCAGTGGGAAGGAAATCCAAAAAAGAGGGGATATGTGTATACATAGAGCTGATTCATTTTGCTGTGAGTAGAAACTAACACGGCATTATAAAGCAACTATTTGTTGTTCGGTCACTCAGTCATGTCCCGACTCTTTGAGACCCCATGGACTACAGCATACCAGGCTTCCTTGTCCTTCACCATCTCCCAGAGTTTGCTGAAACTCCTGTCCCTTGAGTCCGTGATGCCATCCAACCATCTCATCCTCTGTTGTCCCTTTCTCCTCCTGCCTTCAATCTTTCCCAGCATCAGGGTCTTTTCTAATGAGTCAGTTCTTTGCATCAAGTGGCCAAAGTAATGGAGCTTCAGCATCAGTCCTTCCAATGAATATTCAGGAGTGATTTCCTTTAGGATTTACTGGTTTGATCTCCATGCAGTCCAAGGGACTCTTAACACTCCAATGCAAATTAGTTTAAATAAATAAAACAAGGTTGTGATAGGTTTGAAGCCAAGCCTGTCTGTGTGTAAAAGGATCAATATCATTATCAGTCTGGACTATGACATGGGCTCACAACCCTGAGTCCTTGAACACTCCAAAGTTAAGACAGATGTGGGATACGATGTCCAGAAACCCCTGATGTAATATTCTGCACCTGGGTTGGAAATTGATGCTGCTTCTCCGTTCCAGGTGCCTTAGATCTTCATTTTAAGAGTATGTATAATCTTTTAGTCATGATTTCCTTCGTATATATGGTGAGCGCTTCCTGCTTGTAGTGAAGTGCTATTTGTGATCCTAAAACAGCTATTCTTTGAAGGGAGGTTATCATAGAAACAAAGGCTGTATCTCAGAAAGTTTCTGCAACTGGGAAACTGTGAAGCTCCCAGCATATTGGTTTGGGGACTTTTTTTTTTCCCTTTTCTTAAAGAGACTTGTGTCTGAGAGCACAAAATTTGGGAACCTTGACATGATCAACACGTGGAAAAATCTTTCACAGCCACCTCTAAAGCTTTTACATTTTTCATAAGAGCACTGACTTAGTGGCTTTTGAGAATTGAATTTAAGTCTTTGGTTCCTCTTGGGGTCTGGAGCTCTTTCCGCCTGGAACCTTTGCTAGTTCCATGATGCTTTCAGAACTGGAGTGCTGATGTATGGAGGCTTTATTGTGCTTATGCTTAACACCTGCACAGAGAATATAAACTGGAGAGTCATTGTACCAACTTCTCTTATAAGCCTTATGAGGGAAAGTTAAATGCCTGTTAAATGTGTCTTGACAGAGGCAGAAAGCAAGAGATAATTATACATTAAGGCCAAAAAGAGTTTAGTGAGGATCTGTCACAACATCAGTTTAGTGTAGTAAGAAGTGTGAAATGTACTTGACACAGAAACTCAAGATCAACATGTATTAGTCCCTAAATAGTCTACCATTTAGGTAGTAGTATGCCCGTTGAGTTTTCCTGGTAGCTCAGCTGGTAAAGAATCTGCCTGCAATGAAGTAGACCCCAGTTCGATTCCTGGGTCAGGAAGATCTCCTGGAGAAGGGATAGGCTACCCAATCCAGTATTCATGGGCTTTCTTGATGGCCCAGACGGGGTTCAATCCCTTGGTCAGGAAGATCCTTTTCTGGGTTGGAAAGGCCCCCTGGAGGAAGGCATGCCAACCCACTCCAGTATTCTTGCCTGGAGAATCCCATGGACAGAGGAGCATGGCAGGCTACAGTACATGGGGCCTCAAAGAGTCAGACACAACTGAGCGACTAAACACACAGACATATGATGCCCATTAAGGGGTTTCCCTGGAAGCTCAGACAGTAAAGAATTCATCTGCAATGTAGCAGACAGGAGTTCGATCCCTGGGTCAGGAAGATGCCCTGGAGAAGGGACTGGCAACGCACTCCAGTATTGTTGCCTGGAGAATTCCATGGACAGTGGAGCCTGGCGGGCTACCATCCATGGGGTTGCAGAGTCAGGCACAACTGAGCAACTAACATACATACCTGATGCCACTTAAAGGGACCAAATGTACTCGGAACTAGATGAAATTAAGGCAGTTATTAAAAGGATAAAAATTGTGTGTGGTTTGGTGTCAAGGATGGCATGTGTAGAAGAGTCTCTTCCATCTCAGCCTTTAAATGTAGCCTGGCCCAGCCTTTCCAGTAAGATGAGATGTAGGCCTGTCTGGAGACCATAAGGCATCGTCTTATGGACACAATGGGACAAGGACAGAGCATGTGCCCTTCGTCACCCTATATGCTGCTCACCCAGCCTTGTGTTCACTGGACGGTTGCCACTTACTCATCCAGGTGGTCATTCAGTGGTGCCTACCTATTCTGTCCCAGGCACGATGGAGGGACCCCTTTGCTCCCTCTAAGATTTGCTCCCAGCCAGTGATGGTCTCAGACGTGCAGCGCAGGAAGGCAGTGCAGATGCACAAAATATTTAGCTCATCTCATGGTGCTCAGTGTAGTGATAAGTATGCCTTAACCAAGAAATTCTGAGCCTGCCAGAGCTGTCCATCTCTTTTCTGCAAAACCCAAGTTCACTTGCTTTGTAATCTCATCATTTGTCCCCACAAAAACCCTCTCTAAAACTCTTTTCCAGTCCTTCCTGGCAGCGCTCACCAGACCACACATGCCTCTCAGGTTAAAATCTCAGCACCATGATAGCATCATCACAGGAAGGAGCTCTGTCGCCAGTGGACAAGAGTGACACATACTCTGCTCAGTCATTGCCCAGACCTCTGTCTGGTCCAATTCTTGGCTTGGCTCAGTCGATCCCTGAGTTTAAAGACTACAGTCGTTTACTGTTTTCTTCCTCCTTATTTTGCCTCTCTCTTCACAACGCCTCACTGACCTCTGCACTAGCCCCTGCCTTCACTGTCTCGCCTCATTTTACCTGTGGTATGCTCCCCGCTCCAATGGCATGTACTTCCATTTTGATTAACATGCTCAATGTCCAGCCCAACCAACTGATCCTAGATTTTTTCTGCTGCCTCAAGTCCAGCCAGCACCTGACCTCCCCACCCCATTCTTGCTGGCTAGCACTTAGAGGACTAATTGTGGTGCATTCTTGGACAATGAAGAGATGGCCAGGTGCCATTTTGCAGAAATACAAACTGACCCAAAGAAAGAAACCATTTTGGTCATTGGGTCAAGAATTGTAGAGCTAGTGTTTTCTCACCATCAGAGAAAGTGTGCCTCCGAATTTATTTCCTTGGCTAATCTCTGGAACTTGACAATGGACAAAGGTATTGTACGGGCAGTAAGAAGGTGGAAGGAGGCAGGCAGTGGCCATGTGCACACAGCCCCAAGCAGGATCCATATTTCCAAGGCACAGAGTATTCCTAGGGTGACCTGTATCCTTTTAGCTAGGGACATTCAATTCTCCCCTCATTAATGCCAAGAAGTTGGGGTACTTACTTTTCCTTTCCAGTCCACAAACTTGTAAGTAGAAAAGTTTAACCCACACGGTCTGGAGGGAAAGGGATGGGCTAAATAATAAGATTTTTACTTAATCCCTTAATGGCTGGGTCCCAGTGGGCATCCTGCAAGCTGTGAACTGAATCTTATTCGTCTTTATAACTCAGCACAGTGTGCTTAATGTCTGTTGAATTTCATTTAAAAAAATCTCTTCTTAATGGAAGCAGATTTGTCTCTGGACAAAATTTTTTTTTCCATTTATTTTTATTAGTTGTAGGCTAATTACTTTACAATATTGCAGTGGTTTTTGTCATACATTGACATGAATCAGCCATGGATTTACATGTATCCCCCATCCCGATCCCCACCCCACCTCCCTCTCCACCCGATTCCTCTGGGTCTTCCCAGTGCACCAGGCCCGAGCACTTGTCTCATGCATCCAGCCGGGGCTGGTGATCTGTTTCACCCTAGATAATATACATGTTTCAATGCTATTCTCTCAGGTCATCCCACCCTCGCCTTCTCCCATAGAGTCCAAAAGTCTGTTCTGTACATCTGTGTCTCTTTTTCTGTTTTGCATATAGGGTTATCATTACCATCTTTCTAAATTCCATATATATGCGTTAGTATACTGTATTGGTGTTTATCTTTCTGGCTTACTTCACTCTGTATATTGGGCTCCAGTTTCATCCATCTCATTAGAACTGATTCAGATGAATTCTTTTTAATGGCTGAGTAATATTCCATGGTGTATATGTACCACAGCTTCCTTATCCATTCGTCTGCGATGGGCATCTAGGTTGCTTCCATGTCCTGGCAATTATAAACAGTGCTGTGATGAACACTGGGGTGCACGTGTCTCTTTCAGATCTGGTTTCCTCAGTGTGTATGCCCAGCTAGTGGGATTGCTGGGTCATATGGCAGTTCTATTTCCAGTTTTTTAAGGAATCTCCACACTGTTCTCCATAGCAGCTGTACTAGTTTGCATGTACAAAATTTAATTCCATAAAAGCTTTTGCTTCCTATTAATGTTATAGCCAGCACTGCTTTTTACTCAGCTAATAACTATGCTTAATTGGAACATTATTTTAAAATAATGGTCTCAAGTTATAGCTGCGTTGTAAATTTTCACAGCAAGAGTAGTTTAAACAAGTGATTGTTCTGATTCAAAACTGTCCTACAGACTGTCACATTTCTTACAAGAACTACCCTCTGGCCCAGTGTGTCACACAAGACCAGCCCAAAGAAGCACTGAGACACTCTGTGGCTGATGAGACACTTACATTCAAAGTTATCCCTCTAGTTACAATTAAAATGATAGCAAGTTGAAGTTCAGAAATTCTCAGTGCCTGGCCAATTAGCAACAGAACTGAGAAAACGCTGTAGGATAAATGATAGTGTTCTGCCTAGCAGGATTCAGGTACTGGCCTAGACTGGGGCTTGGGTGGGTGGGGTGGGTAGACAATTATTTGTTTAAAAAAAAAAAAAAAGGCATCTTATTCCTCAGACACTGGAGTTGCAGTTTCTTTTAAACACGCATTAGTAATACTTCAGTGCTGCCACCAGGGGGTAGCAGAGAGAGGCAGGCAGAATTGAATCCACTTTTCTTCCCCCCGAGTTGAGAGGTAGAAAGTTCACTGAACAAATTGTGACTTTTTCTCCAAAATAGATTATGCTTTGTTAAGTACAAAATACTCAGCTGTGCATTTAAAACAACCTGAGGCCATTAGTAGTTTTTTAGGAAAGAAATAAAAACAGATTTTAGACCTCTGAAAAATACACTCAACAAACTTTTATGAACACTTACAAACTTGGGTTTCCTTTGTGGCTCAGCTGGTAAAGAATCCACCTGCAATGCAGGAGATCTGAGTTCGATCCCTGGGTTGGGAAGATCCCCTGGAGAAGAGAACAGCTACCCACCCCAGTATTCTGGCCTAGAGAATTCCATGGACTGTGTAGTCCATGGGGTCACAAAGAGTCGGACAAGACTGAGCTACTTTCACTTCACTTCACTTCACTACCCTGCTGTACTTGGGTTACAGGATTGATCAAGAACTAGTCCTGTTCCCGAGAAGCTCACCGTCTCATAAGAGGCAGACATATATTCAAATAACTAACCATCAGATCAGTACTTTATTAGGGGAATGTGTAAAAACGATTTGCAAAGGCAAAGCCAGCTGCTTTTCTAGCCTCTCTTGAATCTTATTTCTCTGCCCCAGCCTGACTGTCTCTTCAACATACCTGACACTCACAGGCCAGTTTGCCATGCACTTTTGTTCTAGGTCAACAACATGAACAGCCTCCTCCCTCCAAAATACACGTGTGCACAGCTCCCCAAAATCAACCCTTTCTCTATGATGCACCTAGATCCCCTGAGACCTGTTCTCTTTTATGTCTCCAGAGAACCTTCAAGAAGTTATTGTCTGTGTTCATTTTATAAGCACTCCCCTGCCTAGCAATCTTTCTTATTGTCTTGAACTCTTAGGAAAATTGTTTTTATCTGCCATTGAACATGTTCAAACCATGTCTCCGAATAGGTCATAAGACCTTTGGCGATGGGAACTATTCCTACTGTTCTTTGTTGCCCCCCACAGTGCCTGGGAAAGCCCTGGTGCAGTAGGTGTTGACAGCTCAGGATGGGGGAGTGTGTGTGTGTGAACAGTTCTGTTTCTGAGGCTTCTCTTCATCAGCACCAGGATCTCTGCATGTCTGCATCCAAAGCCCAGTGTTCAAACACTTCTTGTCCTTGCAGGATCGCAGTACCCTATTTTTCGCTGTGTGCACAGAAACACTCACGAAGAGGTTCCTGAGAGCTACTGTGACTCAACCATGAAGCCGACCCCCGAGGAGGAGCCCTGCAACATCTTCCCTTGCCCGGCCTTGTAAGAGGACCTCTCTGTTTTGGTCGTGTGTTTCTGGCTCAGGTTGCTTTTGTATAGGACCCTAGAAGTAAATATAATCTGATTTAAAATGAGACTTAGTCTATGCATAAAATGCAATCTGTTTAGCAAGCATACCTGTCTTTCAGGACTAACACAGGAGCTCATAGCACGCTCCCAGGAAGCCTTTGGTGAATCGGAGCAACTAGGTTTTAGCTGGTCAGGGAAACGAAGAGGGAAGCAAGGAGTTACAATCCAATGTGGTCAGTGCTCAGCGGAGCTGTGTACAGAGACACAATTACCAAAGTCACAAATATGTCTGCCTGGGGAGCGTCTCAGGAGAGGTATTGGGTTAGTTATTGACTAACTCTTCTTTTAGAAAAACAAGGCGGGGAACTTCCCTGGCAGTGCAGCGGTTAAGACTTCCATTGCAGGATGTGTGAGTTCAATCCTGGATGGGCAGCTAAGATCCCACATGCCTCATGGCCAGAAAACCAAAACATAAACCAGAGGCACTATTGTAATAAATTTGGGGCTTCCCTGTTGGTCCAGTGGTTCAGAGTCTGTCTTGCAGTGCAGAGGACACAAGTTCAACCCCTGGTCTGGGAAGATCCCACATGCCACGGGGCAGCTAATCCCGTGCACCACAACTGCTGAGCCTACACCCTAGAACCCAGGAATCACAACAAGAAAAACCACCGCAGCGAGAAGGCTGTGCACTGCAACTAGAAAGTAACCCCCTGCTCTCCACAACTAGAGGAAGTCAGCGCGCAGCAAAGAAGGACCAGTATAGCCCAAAATAAAAAAGATAAATATTTCTTAAAACATTGTAATACTTTCAATAAAGACTTTAAAAATGTTCCGCATCAAAAAAAAAAAAAAGAGAAAAACTTAAAAGAACAAGGGGGAAAAGCCCTGAAACGGGACTAAAACATAATTCTCAAACTAGTAAGAACATAGTTGTTACCCAAAGACACAATGGACATGTGCTAATGTCTTATTTAAGTAAGTGGCAAGACAGGATGACAGAGGAGAATGTGTGACACTGATGTGTAAATAGTTAACAAAGAATAACGAAGGTTGGAAAAAGACTTCTAAGTTAGTCTCAAAGCGGGTTAATGTACTACAGGGTAATAAAACTCACCTTTGGAGTTATTTTGGTGACTAGATAAAAAAAAAAAAAGAAAAAACCACTTGTCCCTTCTTGGTTTTCTGTAATTTTACGGAACATGGGTCCTAGTCACTGATGAATAGGGTGTGGAACAGAGTCCCATCCTTTATGGAGTCCGGTGGGCGGAGGCAGGCTGCCAGGCGCTGCCTTCCGCTGGGGGTCGCCCGTAACCAAGGAGTCTGATGCTTCTGTGTCCGTTGGCTCGGCCAGCTTCCGAGTGAGAGGCTCTCTTCCTGTTGACTGAAGTGACGGTCCTTCTCGCTGTCTCCTCCCGCACCAGCTGGGACATCGGGGAGTGGTCCGAGTGCAGCAAAACCTGCGGCCTGGGCATGCAGCACCGGCAGGTCCTCTGCCGCCAGGTGTACGCCAACCGCAGCCTGACGGTGCAGCCCTACCGCTGCCAGCACCTGGAGAAGCCCGACACCGCCAGCACCTGCCAGCTCAAGATCTGCAGCGAGTGGCAGATCCGGACGGACTGGACCTCGGTAGGCGGCGGGCGGCCTGCTCTGGAGCTCCCCCGCCCTCCCGCCTCTCCCCTCCCAGACCCGATGTGCGGGAGCCCTGGGTTCTCCGGGAGGACCCTTCCCACAGTTTCCTGGAAGGACTTTTCTGCGACTCATAGCAAGTGCTGGTTGCCAGATAGACTTAAGGGCCGACTTTCAATCAGGCTGACCCATGGGAGGCGGGTGCACACAGGCTTCCTCTCTCCTGTGTCGTGGTGGGGTGAAGACCAGTGACTGCTAGAGTCAACTTCTCCTTGCCATCCTGCTCTCCCATTTCATAGCTGACAGAACTGAGGCCCAAAAGATCAAAGGAAGCCTGGGATCCTCCCCAGGTAGCATCGCATGGCTGGGTACACAGCCACCTAGGAGTCACGCCTTGCCCTGTCCTCTGCTCAGGCGGTGGGTTAGGAGGACACGGGTGCCCTGATGGGACGGGCTCTGGGGGAGAGCACTGCCCACCGCGCTGACGTGCATTTGCTGTGTTTTAGTGTTCGGTGCCCTGTGGAGTGGGACAGAGGACCCGGGACGTGAAGTGTGTGAGCAACATCGGGGACGTGGTCGACGACGAGGAATGCAACATGAAGCTCCGGCCCAATGACATTGAGAACTGCGACATGGGCCCATGTGCCAAAAGCTGGTTCCTGACTGAGTGGAGTGAGAGGGTGAGCAAGGGGGATGGCAGGCAGGCGGGACCGAGTCTGCTGGGCTGATGGGCAGGAGTGTGCACCAGGAGCTGCCCCAAACCACACAGAGATGAATCTCTAGTTCGAAATCCCAAGGGTGATTTGACTTTTGGGGAGAGGCCTAGAGATGAACTATCATAGGCTTTCTATCCTCCTATGAAGACTAAGGGCCTCGGAGATCAAGACATGGGTGTGAAAGAACTTATTTAATTCTCCTTAGCATGTCACATGAATATTAAATAATGAAGTTCTAAATAAAGTGCATAAATGCATCATACCTTTCCTACATCTTGGGAGTGTCTGGCATAGAACAGCCACTCAGCAAATGACAGGCCCCTCCCCTGCTTCTTACAAACTCAAAATCGTCCCTAACATTCCTCTTCCCAGTAGCCAGGCCACCTTGGGGGGTCCCTGGTGTCAGGTGTCAAGGATGAACTGAAAGGTATATATAGTTCATCATTATCCCACCAGTTACATGTGTACAAGGGAAACCATTATGAGTTCATCTATCAAAGACAAAAATAAGATTTATGTTAGAAGAGAGAAAGTGAAATAAAAGTTGTTCAGTCGTGTCCGACTCTTTGTGACCCCATGGACTGTATAGTCCATGGAATTCTCCAGGCCAGAATACTGGAGTGGGTAGCTGTTCTCTTCTCCAGGGGATCTTCCCAACCCAGGGATTGAACCCAGGTCTCCCGCATTGCAGGTGGATTCTTTACCAACTGAGCCACAGGGAAGCCCTAGAAGAGAGACGGGTGGCAGTAATGGTTGCACAACATTGTGAATATACCTAATGCCCCTGACTTGTACTCTTAAAGATTATTAAAATGGTAAAATTTATGTTATGTGTATTTTACCACAATAAAAAAAGTTTAGGAAAAAATACTAAGCGCAATTAAAAGATGCCTGGGGGTAGGAGAGGGAGGGGGAGGAGATGATGCTTTGGCCTGTCTGCTCTTATGGAAGCTGTTGATTGATGGGCAATAGGAGTACTCTGACCAAGGCAGCTGAACTGCTCATCAAATGAGCAGTGTCTGGGTTTCTGGATTCTTCAGAAGACTGTGGAAGTTTAGCCGGGATGGAGGTATGAGTGGCTGCCTCTTAGTTCCTCCCTATCAATTAGGCCAAGTCTGCACCACTTCCCTTAGAAGAATCCCTCAGGGTGCTTCCACCCCGTAATGTGCCTACAAATCCCTACAAACCTGGTTACAGTGCAGGACCAGAGGCCTCCTGCCAGGAATGTGTCCATCCATCCAGGTAATAATGGAAAAGGTGAGGGACTGGGTCACGGGCCCCCAGACACACAGACATATGTGTGCATGCTTAGTCACTCACTCATGTCCGACTCTTTGCGACCCCATGGACTGTAGCCTGCCAGGCTCCTCTGTCCATGGCATTCTCCAGGCAAGAATACTGGAGTGGGTTGCCATTCCCTTCTCCAGGGGATCTTCCTGGCCCGAGGATCAGACTCAGGTCTCCTGCATTGCAGGTGGATTCTTTACCATCTGAGCCACCAGGGAAGCCCCAGCCACACAGATAATAGGGATGTGACACATACCGATGTGCCTGGCTCCCAGACCAAGCTCTCCCTTTCTATCGGTCTGCCTCCCACTTTACCCCTAGCTGTGGCCTTTGAGGAATGGAACCACCTGCCTTAGTATCAGGCAGCAGTGTCTTGTGAGAGACTTCAACCCTCCATTCCCAGACCAGGCCAGACTCAGCTACTAGCAGGCAGACATGTGCCTGAGTTTTCGTGTTCTCATTCTTCTGCTGCTGACTATACAGTGAGCCCTCTACATAGGAACCTTCAAGCTTTGAACTTTCAAAGATGCAAGCGTGCATTCACATGTTCAGTCACGTAAGTTAGTTCACGTGTCTGTCATACATTGTCATATGTGTGCATTCTCCACAAGTGGTTCTGCTTTTGTGTATTTTACTATACGGTGCTGCATAGAGTACAGAGTACAGTATCTTGATTTCAAGCCCAGGATGTCCAGAAGCAAGCATAAAAGCAGTGGTGATGTAGCTGATACTGTATTATACTTTTCAAGGTACTGTACTATAAGATTAAAATATTTTCTGTTTTTATGTGTTTGGTTTTTTTGTATTATTTGTGTGAAAAGTATTATAAACCTATTAGAGTACAGTGCTACATAGCTGATTGTGTCAGTTGGGTACCTAGGCTAAGTTTGTTGGATTTATGAGCAAATTAGGTGACTCAGTGGCAAAAGAATCTGCCTGCAATGAAGGAGACTTGGGAGACATGTGTTCAATCCCTGGGTCAGGAAGATCCCCTGGAGGAGGAAATAGCAACCCACTCCAATATTCTTGCCTGGAAAATCCCATGGACAGAGGAGCCTGGCAGGCTACGGTCCATAGGGTCAAAAAGAGTCGGACACAACTTAGCTACTAACACATACACTTGGGAAGGACCTCCTTTATGTGTAGGGGACTAACTGCATTTTTGAACTTGAAAGCCAGAACAGGTAGGCTGACAAGTGTAACTGTATTAATCACAGCCGTGGGACGGGATACTCGGAATGAAGACTGTCCCGGGAAACCCAGATGGGTGCCGTACGGATGTCCCATAATGGAGGAAACCGTGAATGACAAGTGGTCAGTGGTTTCCAAAGGAAAGCGTTGGTAGGGAAATGAGGGGTTCTGTCCTCCTTCACCTCCTCTGCAAGGGACTTCAGAACCTGTGGGGAGGCCTCCTCGCTAACGTGCCCGTCCCGTCTCACAGTGCTCGGCGGAGTGCGGGGCTGGAGTGCGGACGCGCTCGGTGGTGTGCATGACCAACCACGTCGGCAGCCTGCCCCTGGAGGGCTGCGGGAGCAACCGGCCAGCAGACGCCACCCCGTGTGACAACGGGCCCTGCACCGGCAAGGTGGAGTGGTTTGCGGGGAGCTGGAGCCAGGTGAGTGGCCAGAGCCGACGTGTCTCTGTCCCCGGTGAGAAGCAGCATAGCAGAGGGGTCAGGAAACAGGGCTTGGTGTCTCCCAGGGATGCTGAATTTGAATCTCAGCTGTGCTACCCGTGATCCTGGAGAAGCTACTTATGCTTTTGGAGCCTCATTCGGTCAACAGTGTTTATTGAGCACCTACTATGTGCCCTTCAAAACCCTTGGGCTACATAATTGAACAAAACAAATATTCCTGCCCTCAGGAGGCTTATGGTCCAGCATGGTTTCCTTTTCTATACAATGCTGATCGTGCCAGCACCTATGAGGTTATTTTTAGAAGAAGCAAAGTGGTGTTTACAAAGTATGTGATGCAGCGCCTGATGTACAATAAACACACAATAAACTGTAGCTTCTACTGCTCTTATCATATTGCTATTGTTAATAAAGTCAGTTTGGGCTGTACTTGAAAGTCAAAAGCAGAAATAGATATGATCCAGCAATCCCACCTCTGGATACATACCCAAAGGTAAGAAAATTATTACCTGGGAGAGGTACCTGCATCCCCTACCATGTGGGTAGCAGCATTATTCACAGTAACCAAAACATGGAAATAACCTAAGTGTCTGTCAGCAGATGAATGTGTAAAGAAGATGTGGTATTTGTTTATAATGGCATATTATTCGGCCTTTAAAAGAAGAAGGAAATCCTGCTGCTGGCAACAACATGGACAGACTTGGAGGGCATTATGCTAAGTGAAGTAAACCGGACACAGAAAGACAAACACTGCAGTTGGTATCACAAGTAGTGGAATCTGAAAAAAAGTTAAATTCAGAGGAAGAGAATAGAGGGATTTCCCTGGCGGCCCAGTGGTTAAGAATCTGCCTTCCAGTGCAAGATATGCAGATTCAATCCCCCCGAGGAGCTAGAATCCCACATGCCATGGAGCAGTCAAGCCCATGTGCCACAGCAGAGACACAGCGCAGCCAAAAGCAATAAATACAGAATGTTTAAAAAGAGACAGTCAGTAGGGTGGTGGTTGCCAGGGGCTGGGGGTGAGGGAAACAGGAAGAGATTGGTAAAAGAGTTCAGACTTTCAGTTATAAGGCGAACAAGTTCTGGTGGGGGGAGCGGTCTAGTCTGTAACATGGTGTCTATACTGCAGTAGATAATACTGGACTGTATAGTCGAAATTTCCTAAGAGAGTAGAACTTAAGTGTTCTCACATATGCATGTGAAAAAGGTAAATATGTGAGGTGATGGGTGTGTTAACTTGATTGTGAGGACAATTTCACAATGTATATGTATACTGTATCATCATGAGCATACTTTTAATATATTACAATTTTATTTGTCAATTACATCTCAGTAAAGCTGGGGGAAAGAAGCAGAAACAGAAGAAGCTACGTTTGTTCATTATGAAGAACCAATAACACCAAATACCTCAATAAAGTAACCTAACTGACCAATTAATTTTTTCCTTAGAGTTCCAAAATTGCACATGAGCCCCCTAAAATCATTCCCTCTTTGACCTGTTATGATGACCATCGGTATTTTGAGTTCTCAGACCATCTAGGATTTGGCTCCCAGGGCTGGCTTGTTCTCCAAAGAATTTTGGCTGATGATCATGATTTATATATTCTCTGGACCTCCGGCTCCATATAGAATTTTATTTCTTTTAAGTAGCTTTAAAAACAGACCCTGAAAAAAATGGACTGCCTTGTCCTTGTAAATTGATACAGCCCCTTTGGAAAGCAATTTGGCAATAAAAGTCAAGAACCATAAAAATGTTCATTTGCTTTAACCCACTCACCCCACTCCTGAGGACTCATTTTAAGGAAATAATTAACAGGAGGAAAAAAAAAAGCCTTTTTCAACAGAGATGTTCATGACAGCAGGGCAATTAGGAATATTATGGCATATCATAACTCATTACGGTATTATGTAACAACAACAGTGATAATTAGGAAGATGTGGAAAGAACATATAATGGCAAGTGAAAAACAGACCATGTTAAAGTATGCGAACCCTATCTCAACCACTTCAAAGTATAGCTTTTTATATAAACAACATGAGCAAATGTTTTCTCCTCAAATTTCCTTTAATATTTTTATAATACAAACTGTAAAATATTAGCAAATTCAGAAAAGAAAGAATTCAAGTACTACCAATGCTACCCAAGTTGGTATCAGAGTTAGGCATACTTGATAACTGATCCCAGCTCTATGTCCCCTTAGTTCTCTGACTTGGGGTGGGTAATTTAACCTTTCTGAGCCTGTTTCCTCATCCAGATAGGAGAATAATAATACCACCTTTTTAGAGTTGCTATTGGATTTTCATGAGACACTGTATGAATGGGTTGTTGCTTGGGACATGGGGAGTACTTAATAAATATTTGTTTCCTCTTCTTCATGTTTGTTATTTTTTTCTGCCAATGTTTCTATCTCATTGTTGGCAGCAAAATATCTAGGATCTAAACCCCAAAGATAATTCGGAAGTGAACGGTGTATGGGACACTAATTACACCAAGTATCTGTGGAAACTCTGGGAGAATAGTGGAGGACAGGGAAGCTTGGCATGCTGCAATCCATGGGGTCACAAAGAGTTGGACATGACTTAGCAACTGAACGACAGCAATCTATGGAAACTGAGACAATGGGAAGAGTCCTGTGTGAAACTGCAGTATCAGGTCATAACAGCCTTCACACAGAGCAGATAACCAGTGCAATTTAACTCACGTGTCCCCCAGTGTCTGAGGAAGAAGAGAGGGGAGCAGGATTCAGTTCTTTTTCATTTATGGGCCTCCTATTAACTCTAGACCTACTCAGAGAATAGGCTTCCCCAATGGCTCAGGTGGTAAAGACCCCCTTGCCAATGCAGGAGACTCAAGAGATGCAGGTTAAATCCCTGGGTCAGGAAGATCCTCTGGAGAAGAAAATGGCAACATTTTCTTGCCTGGAGAATTCCATGGACAGAGGAGCCTAGTGGGCTCCAGCATTCTTGCCTGGAGAATTCCATGGACAGAGGAGCCTGGTGGGCTACAGTCCAAGGAGTCACACAAAAGCTGGACATGACTGAGCATGGGCGCAAGCACTCAGAGAAGTGAGAATCACATGAATCCTGGGGAAGGCAGCATTTATTTCTGCTAAGATTAGAAACATGCAATGTATCGCCCTGTCATCCAAGGGGTCAGGACCAGATTGATTGTAGACCAGGTTTTGTTTCTGAATTTATAAGACTGTCAGAGCCTGCTGACAACTCCCTGCCCTGGGAATTGGATATTATCCCCGAAGAAAATGAAATAGAGCATGCTTAGTTATTGAAAGTAAGTCTTAAACATTAATTGACTTCAAGGTATAAAAGGAAATATTCCTTCCAGACCCATAGTTTGAATGAGAGTTGGCCTCAAATGCCCCACTGGCCTGGTTACAGTGGTTGGTCCAGATTGGACATGTGACCCAAGCCGAGTCAAACTGAGTCCTTCCCTGGGACTTTTAATGTGGCCTTAGGGGAAAAGACTCCCTTGGAATTTGTGAGCACAGGGGCTAGCAGTGGTCCTACTGAGGCTTGTAGAGAATCTGTCCCAAGAGAATGAGAATTCTGAGGTTCAGGGACCCTTTTTCTACTCTGGAAATGGAGTAGCCCAACTCTTATTCATAAGATATTCCACCAAGTCTATTATTCATGCCCAGATGCTTTCTTTCTTCTCTGTCAATTCTGGGTTTTTTTCATCCTTGTGTGTACATGCATGCTCAGTTATGTCCAACTGTTTGTGACCCCATGGCCTGTAGAACACCAGGCTCCTCTGTCTGTGGAATGCTCCAGGCAAGAATACTGGAATGGGTTGCCATTCCCTTCTCTAGGGGATCTTCCTGACCCAGGGATAGCACCCATGTCTCCTCAATTGGCAGGCGGGTTTTTTACCATTGAGCCACCTGGGAAGCCCTGCTTCACACTTAAATTATCTTAGTTCTTGCCGGGGCGGGAGGGTCTTCCACAGTCTTTAGCCATTAGGAGCAGGCCTCTTGTCTGCCCCTGTGTCTGGGTCACATTTATTCTCTACCATCTGAACAGACAGCTCCAAAACTAAGAAGCCTTGTAGTTTTCTGTATACCTGTGAAGATGGCAGAAAACAGGCTCAAAGCAGAAATTGCTGATGGGGAGGTTTATCATGGGCTGTGTGACTAATCTGTAGTCTGTTGGCTTGGGTTTGAGGGGTTTTTTTGCTGTGTGGTGACATGGGTTCCCCCCCACCATTTTTTTTAATTTCACCATGTGCCTGCACATAGAAGCAAGGCTAGTATTAAGAGTTGCAGCTGTAGACATTTTTACAGGCTTTTCATAAAGGCAATAGCTTCTTTAAAGTCTTTAAAAGTGTATAGATCACAGCTTATAAAATTTTTTCAATCAAAAGGTAGTAAGAGTACACCAAACATGAACAGAAAATATTTTGCAAAGTAATAAATGCTAACTAGAATAACTAATGGGCAGTTACATGCATCGTATTTCCATAACCTAATGCAATGAAGCAAGACGTGTAATTATCTGACTGGACTCTTTGCAATCACAACCTCAGTGAGCTTCGGCTCCAAGTAAGGAGCCAGGGAGTTGGATTCTGTGGGCAAAGGCTTCCTGCTGGCTGCCCTGTCGGAAGGGGAGGGCTGATCATAAGGGACATTGTCCCAAGTCCATGGTCTTCTTCTGAGTTTTGTGAGTCCCAAAGAATTTTAATGTAGCACTTCACCCACATACATGCAGACTCTGGGAAAAGAATTCATTCCCAGCCGTACCCCGCCAAAGGCCAGCAGATAAGCTAAATGTTAGTTCGTTGTTTTACAATGAGAGGTGTCAGAGTCTACCAGACAAAACCAATGATTGGATGGCATGCTCTGTGGGATAACCTATGGGAAACCTGATTTCACTCCCGTTTTACTGAGGGCATCAGGATCTCAGCCACCAGCATCCTCAAGACACGAGAGTTCAGGGCAGATGCTCTCTGTGCCAGAAACAGAGCTGTCAGGAAAACTGGAACCTCCCTGAAGCAATGATGGAAAGTTCTGAGAAACCTTCCTCGATGGATGGTATTTCTCATCCCCTTTCTATCATGTGACACTTGTCTTTCTCTGCTTCCTTCTCTAGTGTTCCATCGAGTGTGGGAGCGGGACCCAGCAGAGGGAGGTGATCTGTGTTAGGAAGAACACAGACACCTTTGAAGTGCTGGACCCCTATGAATGTTCCTTTCTGGAGAAACCCCCCAGCCAGCAACCCTGCCACCTCAAGCCCTGCGGGGCCAAATGGTTTAACACAGAATGGAGCATGGTAAGGCCTGGTGCTCCCCTCCGCTTCCCCCCCACCCCTCACGGCTGGCCCATCTCCTGGGCCAGCCCATTTCCATCTCACCTCTCAGGCCCTGGGCTCAGCCCGGATTCCCTGCACAATCTGCTCTCCTTGGTCACGTCTGGGGTGCCCTGGACTCAGCCTGCTTGGTGGGGAAGAGGGAGCCTGAGGCTGGGACGAGCTTGACTTCTAAACTATAGAGGCCATAAAATGGTGACTCTCAAATTTTCATGGGCCTAAGAATCAGCTGGGATCTTGTTTGCAAAGACTGATTCTGAGTCCAACTTGTCCAAGGAATTTGCTTCTTAGGGTTAGGTTTGATGTTGGCCACGGTCCTTGAGAAAGCAGGAACAGACCACTATTTTCTTCTGCCATTTGGTTTGGTTTGGAGAGTCTACAAAGGACCAAACTCACCAGGCCACATCAAACGCCACAAACTCCTAAGACATCTGCTGGGAATAGCTCTGATGTCCCTTAACAGGTAAATGAATGAACAGAGGTTTGTCCAAACAATCGGGTGCCACTCAGCAACAGGAACCAAAGAACTGATACCTCCTATGACATGGAAGAACTTAAAATGCATTTTGCTAAATGGAAGAAAGACTCCCCTCCCCCTACAAAGCTACATAGTGTATAATACTGTCTACTTAATATTCTGGAAAAGGAAAACCTATGGGAACAGAGACCAGACCAGTGATTGCCAGAGGATGGGGTGGGACAAATCTCACTACAAAGGGCCAGCACAAAGGAATTTGTTCTGTATGATGAAAGTTCTGTCTTGTTTGCAGCGGGAGATACACGATTCTCTGAATTCGTCAAAACTCAGAACTGTGTGCACCACAGAAGATGAATTTTTCCGCATGTAAATAAGTGGGGACTCCCCTGGTGGTCCAGTGGCTAAGACTCCACACTCCCAATGCAGGGGGCTTGGGTTCGATCCCTGGTTGGGAAGCTAGGATCCCGCAACTAAAGATGTCATATATCACAACTAAAAAAGATCCCAAATTCCACAGCAAAGATTACACATGCCTCAACTAAGACCCAGAGCAGCCAAATAAGTAAATAAATATTTTTTAAATAAATAAGTCAGTTGAAGCAAATATGAAATATATTGTTAAAATAGTAGCAAAGACAGTGATGGAAGCTAGACATTTTTAAAATTCACCTTGTTTTATAAATTTGCATTTGGAACAAAGTAAATACTTTATATAATTTAAAACAAAATTATTCTTTTAAAAAAGAAATCCCTAAAAATGGAAAATGCAATGAAACAAATTTGCCTAAATATGTATGCAGTTGGTGGCATCAGCTCTCTTGCCTGTGGCTCTAAATCACAGTAATCTGTCTATCTATAAGGACAAAAAGAACTGCAGAAAAATGTTTACATTGTTTGCAATAACCACATTTTTAGTGATGGCTGTTGTCCTGTGTTCTGAAATGGTTGGGTGTATAACAGGTGATAAAGTAAATGAATAATCTACTTCCCAGTATTCTGATGATACATGTAATAGTAGATATGATATTATAGCTCTGTTATCCCCAGTTGCCTTAAGAAACAGGATTCTCAGCTTAGGAGAAAGAAGATAACAGACAGAACAGAAAAGATTTAAGCGAAAATCCAGCTGTCCTAAATTTGACTTAGAAATATCAGTTTGAACTCACAAATTAATTTATCTTAAAAAATTTTTTCTCTGTTTTATCCACTGAAAGATCCTGGAAACAATGACCAACCCAGTAGCAAAGGCCATGCCTATCAGCCGGAATCTGGTTTCAAAATGCCGCTCTCTGCGACTTCCCTGGTGGTCCAGTGGTTAGGATGCTGCACTTCCAGAGAAGAAGACCTGGGTTTGATCCCTGGTCAAGGAGCTAAGATCCCATGTGCCAAGCAGTGAGACCAAAAAAAATGATAAAATAAAATGACACCAAAATACCATTCTCCACTGAAAAGAGCCAAAGAAAAATGTCTGATTCCAGGTCTGGGACTGTATAGATATAAATTAAATCAGGATGACTTTTTATACCAGGCAGCAAGGAGGTTCTTAAAGATGAGTTCATGTCTAAAGAGCTCAAGAACCAACTCTGAGCTCTGGATAGCCATTGATGGGGCATCAGTGAGCATCAGGAAAAATAATAACTGCCATGCGTTGAAATCCATGGCATCTATAATCCATAGAAATTATAGAAATCCATCCATCTATAATCCATCCTTTTATAAGTTTAAATCCATCCATCTATAGTAAGTTTAAATCCATCTATAATAAATTTAAATCCATCCATATATAATAAGTTTACAATGATTAAAAAACTAATTAGAGGATCTACCATTGTAGGATGTTAGAGGACCCAACTCATTATTCTGAAAACTGATAAATAAAGGAAAATAATCAAACATTTGCCCTGTCTTTCCTAAACAAGCCTTACCACTGGGTAACCAGAGAGTAAACATAAGTGAAGAAGGAGTGGGAATGCTTTAGATTCTCAGCTTATAAAAGAAGAAGTGGTATTAGGATATTATCACCATTTTTCAACCCCAAATGAACTAATGGATCTGTTCTTGAGTGAGTATTGACCTCCTCCAAAGAGAGACAACTAAACAAACACATCCTATGAAGTAGTCTCACCACACACACACACGCACACATGCATGCACGCACACAAATCAAACCTGCACCTGATAAAGGTGAATAGGTTGGATCCAACATCCTATCTGTGGGGAATGTGGAAGATAGAGGAACATGTCAGCCTGTATCACAGGGAATGCACTCAGCAAAATCTTAAACTGTGGGAAACTCTTCAAGACAGGTGATTCCATTCCCCCAACAACTAAAGTACAAGGGCAAAAACACAGGGGAGGGAGCCCATGGATTAAAAGGCCTATCAACCAACTGCAGTGTACAGACCTGATGTGGACCCTGATCCCCAAGCCCCAAAACATCTCAATTTTAGAAAGCTGACATGTCAGTAATGGGTTTTGAAAATTGTAACTGGACTTTTAAACTACAAAATAAAGCAAGAAAATCTAAAATAAAATTGAGATTCACAAGCAAAATGGAATATATGTTTGAAGAGAAGAAACTATTGTTAATTTCTAGGTGTAATAATGGTATTGTGGTAATTTTTTAAGAATCTTGGCTGTTTCGGGCTACAAACTGAAATATTATGGAAGTGATATGATGTCTAGATTTGCTTCAAAGTAATTTGAGATGTCATCCTGGAAGGGTACAGATGGGACATGGCTAGCCATGAGTAGATGTGCATTGAAGCTGATTAGTAGGTGCAGGGGAGTTTGTTTTAATATTGTCTCCTTTGGTAGATGTCAGAATTTTCCAAAATCTGCCTTCTCCGATGTGCTGAGCTAATGGGCTGCCAAGAAGTCTAACTTTCTTCCTTTCCCCTCACAGTGTTCCAAGAGCTGTCAGGGTGGTTTCCGTGTCCGGGAAGTACGCTGTCTGGCAGATGACATGACCCTAAGTAATCTCTGTGACCCTCAGATGAAACCAGAAGAAAAAGAATCCTGTAACCCTCAGGACTGTGTCCCTGAAGTTGGTAAGTAGGCAGTCGTACCTTGCAGTAAAAGATTCATCTTTCTTAATCTCCATCAAATTCTCTGGTGTCAAAATGCCAGATTCATCTAGGTCTCTCTGTGACTGTGTGCAAAGTCATGGAGTTCAGACGGGGTCAGCATCCTTCAGGTGTAAATTTCATAGTTTAAGGTAGCTATTGATAGCACAGATGGCGAGCAAAGAGAAACTTACTTGGGAATTAATTAAAATGGAAATGCCTTCGGAGATTTGGTTCCAGCATCCTTAAGGTCAGAGTGGACAGATTCCAGCTGCATGTTTAAAGAAGAAAAAATATATGCTCTCAGCCCACACTCACACCTTCCATCGGTAGTAAACAGTGGGACTGGGACGAATAGCCACACCCTCTGCCCTTTCTCATTCCCTAAGTCCAGGCTGCTCCTCGTGCTCAAAGTCTTTTCCATTCTCCTCTGCTGCAGATGAAAACTGCAAGGACCGGTACTACAACTGCAACGTGGTGGTCCAGGCCAGACTCTGTGTCTATAACTACTACAAGACCGCCTGTTGCGCCTCCTGCACGCGTGTGGCCAACAGGCACTCGGGCTTCCTCGGGAGCAGATAACATCCCACTCCACACCCGTGGGCAGGTCCGGGAGTCTGTGAGCGGTGGGACCGGCTGGCTGCTGCCCTACTGGGGGCCCCCTGGCCTGTGGAGCTGCCAGTCAAGTTAGTCCGCACCCTGCCTTCGTAAAGTGTACACGCAGTGCCCAAGAGCAAGGCCACGGTTGTCCTTTGAGCATCACCATGAACTGATGACCCCTCCTCCAGAAGCCTGGCCCCTGCGCTCTCTGCAGACCAAGCGGTGGGGAGTGCCTTCAGCTCTCAGCTGACTCCATCCTGGCACTTTCTAAGTCAGCAGCCGGGCCCTGTCTGGGCGCTGCCTCATCCCTGGCGCTGCAGGCCCTTCCAATATCAGTGCCCCAGGGAGAGTCAGAGGAGGCAGCACCCCCACCCCAGGGCCCCCCTAAGGCTTGCTAAGATGCCTGCATTCCTCTGTTACCTCAGCCCGGCTGTGCCTATTTTCATGCTCAAAGACCTTAGGCTGTTTTCCTGCCTTATGACACAAATATCTCTTGCCAGTTTAGTGCTTTACTGTTTGGAAAGTATAGTCAGAGATATTAGCTCATTATGGCTCATGGTGCCCCAGAATGGGAGGCAGGGAATGAATCATGGTCCCTATTTTACTGACAAGAAAACTGAGACTCAGCTTAGGTAACTGACCCGCCAGGTATGAGGTCATGGACTGACCCATGTGGTCAGTCCCAACCCCTGCGGTCTGACCGCAAACCTTTACCCTGAGGCCTGGCCAGAAGTCTTACATCTGCAGAATGTGGCTTCCTTTCAGACCAAGAGGCTCAGAAGTTTCCCACTTAGCAAACAAAGCCTAGACCTTTGAATTCTTTCCTATGGCCCAAAGTCAAGTCTTAATCTCCTGCACTCACTTGTTTCAGGAGTCTCTTTTTTCCCTTCCCCCACAAAAATCACAGGACTCTGCATGGGTTCTTGAACCCCATCCTTAACAGAACTAGCCCATGAGATAAGAAAGCCATCGTGGTAGCAAGGTGATTGCCTTAAATTATTATTCTTCTCCCCAGTGGGAGACACCACCCCTGGAATCCTACATCAAGGTCACTTTTTGTCACCCAGAGCAGATTTCCAGAGCACACAGCCCCGTAGCCCCCTGGGCTCTTGCCTCTTCCTCAGTCATCTGCCCTGGGCCTTCACCACACATCGCCCAGAGGAAAGTCCAGCCAACCTATCCCAGTAAGAACCCTATGTTTATATTAGAAAGAGTCTCCCTTGGGTCTTTCTGGTTTGATTTGTGGATTTCTCTTTGTATCCTGCCCCTCCCCTACACACACCTTTCCCCATGACTCACAAACCACATCTCCCCTCCGAGGTGTGAGCACTAAGATCTTTATTAATGCAATCAGCCTGGGAAAAGGGGCTGTGAACTCCTCCACAATGGCCGCAGCAGTAGGGTCCTTCTTGATTCGCTTCACATGACTCTGTAGTTCACAAGGCCTCAGGGTGGAAAGAGAATGCAGTGGGTATGGAAGATAATCTATCTGAAAAAAAATCAGTGAAGCAAAAGAAGGGGGGAAATATATATATATATGTATATTCTTACACCCACTAAGAAAAATAATCAGGCTGAACAAATTGGAAGCGTAAAGAAAATTTGTCTTATTTAGTACTATGGTCCTGGGCCTATTTCCCATTCAAAGAAAATGTTTGCTTTGAAATTTATAGCAACTGAGTTTCTCCCATGAGCCCTTTAACCCAAAAATCTGCTAATTTGATGATGATGTGCTTTTGGAAGCAGTATTACCGCTCAGTCTGACATACCCCATCATGCTCGCATTACCCTTGGGCTTTCAGAAATTCTATTTGGCCTTACTGTAAGTGTCCTTCTCTTTCTGGAAAGCCCCAGTCACCTTTTTCCAAAAGCACACCCATCTCTCCTGATCCTTATATAACTTGTGCCATAAGCAGCAGGGCAGAGGCCCAAATTCCCGTGCCCACCAATCAAAAGCAGACCAGAGAAGTCAAGCATATGGCTGGTTCCTAGCCAGCACTCACTCTCTCACTCTTTCATCACTTGCCTTTGCTTCTCATCCCAGGGGAGGGTATCCTTTTTGCACCTGCTCTCTGATCTTCCTGAACAAGCCAGTCCTTTGGAGGATTCCTTGGAGGAGGCTGTCTTTACATGCTGGAGGGCAGAGAAAGATCAATGGGTGGAAGAGCAGAAAGGCTGATTTCAGCTTAAATGAAGGGAAAACCTTCTAGCCATTCAGGCTGCCCAACACAGCAGAGGTGTGGCTGCCATATGAGTGGGTTCACCAACCTAAAAGGGCTTTCTCCACCAACTGGGAGGTGAGCATCCCAGGTTCTTCCAACTCAGGATTCTCATGACTGGCCTGGGGCTTTGTCTCTCTGACATCTAACAGTGTCCCTAAGTCATACCAACAGTGCTCTAAAGGATCAGGGATGCTCCCATGAGAATGGCCATCCTGCCAGGTGTGGAATTGGGTAGGAGCAAATGAATCAACCCCAGGTCTTCAGGGGAAAGAAGTACTGAAAGTGAGCGTCTTTTTTTCCTCTTGCAGCAGATAGTTGAGCTAGTCTTGGAATTCATTTGTCTGAAAAGGTCATGAGTTACTAGATTCGTGGGTTTATCAACTTGTTTTAAAAACTCAGTTTTTACTAATTTCCTAGTTTCTTATATCAGCATCTAAATGCCTCCGTTCTTAGCACAACACACATGATAATGTCCAGTAGCATTTCCAGTGACAATGCTCCTCTCTCCTTCCAGAGATGCCTTTTTCCCATTTTTTTGTCCCCCTTGTCTCACCCTCTCCTTCCCATGACCCTCCATCTCCCATCTTCTCAGTCTGTTCCCATAGCTGGCCGTGATGCAGAATTGAAATTTACATTTTAATACTTTTTTCTGCAAACCAAATTGCATCAGTCCCTGCTCTGCATTTTAAAATTAGATGAATTTAAGTTCTGTGCTTTTCTCACCAAAAAATCAAGAAAGCTCCAAACAGAAATAGTTTGCTTTTTTGTGTGTGTGTGTGTGTACTATCACATATTGGAAAAGGAAAGTGTGCCCCTTGCAAAGGGCAAAGGCTATTCAGGGCAGCCCGTCCTTCCCATTCTCACATGGACTCTTGTTTCTCCCCTTAGAAAAGGAGCAATATAAGAAATATGGCACTGAAACAAAAAAGCTTGTAAACCCAGCCACCAGATAGAGCTGGTTCAGTTCATGAAGGGCATGTTCACTGCCTGCTGCTTGCACGCTGGTGGGAACCCAGGTGAGCACCGCCAGTGTGACGGCAGCACTCACAACTGTCCCTGCCTGTCCCCATGCCTTACTTCTCTGGCCCACGGCTATTGGAGTATTTATCATTTACTCACCCCCAAAGGGTTTAGCTTTCATGATTCCTTCCTTTAAAAAAGAATAGCCTTCCAGAGGGATGAAAACGAGGGACACTGTCTTCATTTGTTGCTATCAAGTTGTGTGGCAGAGAGAGAAACCCAGATGTTACTAATGCCTTTCTAAACCTGTGGCTGTCTTTTTCTAATTTGAACATCCATTTTCTAATATCAAAGACACACATGTAAGTGGTAGAAAGAAATATGATTTCCCTTTTAAGGAAAGATTGAATCATCAAACCTGAGGGAACCTCTGTCAGCCTGGCAGGTGGAGACCAACACTGCATCCTTACCATACGAAACATTTTTAATGTGACTTAGGTGGGAAACTAGACAACTTCCTAATGAAATTGGTGGATGCCAAGAAGTTGGAGTGGTAACAGCTAAATGACAAGTTCTACGGCCAAAAATGTCTGAGAGACTAGAATAAAACCTAGATCTTCGAAATTCACCAGGAAGCAACATAAAGTCCCACCTTTGGATTTCAAAACAAAACAAAACTATAGAAGTACAATGTGGGGAGCAGGTAAGAGTTTTAGTTGGCTGAGCTCAATGCAGGTCAAGAAAGTGGGATGAAACTACCCCCCCCAAAAAAATACACACAAAAAAACCCCAAAACAAACAAAAAGCCACAGAGCATTCAGGCATAAGGAGAAAACATTGGTGAACCCTATTTGTGATTGCCGTAAACTTTAAGAAGAATGCTGATAACATATAACATTCAGATGAGCATGCCTGATCCTGAGGAGGGGTGCAGACTGTGAGAAGCAGTGCAAGGACTTCAAGAGGATGTTTAGGCTGGAGGAGAGGTTTGGGAAGCACCAGGAGAGCCATCTTAGGAGGTGAACGCTGCAGGGAGGCAGATTTTAGCTCTTGGAAGAGAACTTCCTTTCTATGCATGAGCACCTTTGGAAGGTAGAGGACCCCATGGTAGGTACTGCTGACTGACCCACTCCTGGAGGTCTCAGCAGAGTCTTAATGGCCATCTGTCATGGATGCTGAAGGGGGTGGGGGGGGATCCGAGCACCTAGCTGGGGCAACAGGACTTTTAAGATTCCTTCCCGTCTGGACTTTGGTGACTCTGTAAGTAGAACAGCTGCAAGTGATTCACCTGGTCTGGGATGGCAAGTACACAGCACATGTACTTCCTGTTGCTATGACTACGCTCTAAACCCAGTGTTGCACTCCTCCCAAGAGCAGAATGTGACCTCATACCTCAGAGAAACACTAGCCAATTGATCAGAGCTGCCCTATCTGGTCCTGCTTTGAGGATGAGTAACCAAACGTCCTGATGGCTAGTTCCCTGCCTGGGGTCACACACCTTGATGGAGGCAGTGCCTCAACTAGACAAGGACCCTCTAAATACCATCTCTGTCTCAACTCACTTTGCTTTCCTGCATCTTTTCTGGAGCACCATCATTCTCTCCACCCTGCACCACACTCCTGGTTCTTTCTCTCCAGTGGCTGGCAGTGGGAGACAACCATCGTGCCAAGGAAAAGTGACCCCATGGGGTGGGACCCTCCAGACGGCTTTCTCAGCGTCTTCCAGACGTTGAGCCCTTTGCCTCCGTGAGAGGAAAGCCGTTCTGTTACACAAACTTGATTTCCAACTGCCTTGACCCCCAGATCCCCACCATTCAGTTTGACGGAAGGATATACTTTGTTATAACTTATTATTTTGTTCTTTGTAAATACAAGATGTTTATAGGAAATGTGTATTCTGAACTCAACCCGCGGAATGAGTCACTACACCAAAATAGTTCTATTATTTAGAATATGTTAATTTTAAAGGGACCTAATAGGTATTTATTTACATATTCGATCCACATTTGTGTAAAATTATTTGATCCTACTAACCAGCTTCCCCAGAAAGTTGCTGCACATGGCATCTCATTCTAAGTCCATGGGTATACTTAAGTATACTGATTAGCCAAGTTCCTTGGTTTTTAAGATCAAATAGAAATGACTCTACTTTTCGACTCATTCAGGGGCTTTTTACCCCTGGGATTGTACCTGAAAACAGGTCTGTCTGGATTGCCACCTTTCCACCTTAAATATCATATTTGCTCATATAATCTGCCCTCTCCTCACCCTCAAATATTTGGAGAAGGAAATACGGGGGTCTTTTTCAACCCTTCTCTTTGTCTTGCCTCATTCATCAGAGTCACCAGCAGTAAGTGGCTCGGGGGGCTAACTTGGAGTTGGGAAGGGGGCAGGGTCCCCTGGCAGGGGCAAGGAGGGGTATACAGGAGTTGAGGCACTCACTGCTCTGACCACACCTCCAGGGTCCCCTCTGGTGACTGCTGAGGGGGGCTCTGGGTGGTCAACTCCACAGCCAGGAGCATGGAACCCACAGAATACTCCATCAACCCCATGTCACCCTTGGTGTCAATTATTGCTTAAAGAGGTGGAGGGTAGAAGGCAAATTATATGAGTAAGTAGTCTGCTTTCTCTTCAGCAAAAATGACAACTATTTTTGTGTATGACTAATTTATTTTTATTATTGTAAAAATACAATAAACTGGTGTTAAAAATCAGCTTTGTTAACACGTCTGTGCTTTCTCAGGCTTTATTCCATGTCTATTCACATCACACTACACAGCCTTCTAAAGAGAGGAGTCAGGCCCTTAGAGGCTGGTTGGTCCGTGGGACTTTGGCTTTGGGGGTAGCTGGACCCCTAAGAGGACAGGAATCATGGGCCTTCAGCCTGCTGGCTTACATGAATCCTCAACCTTGGATGAGGAACTTAAGATAAAATATTCAGATATGCACACTTCTTCAGGATTTCTTTTTTTTTTTACATGCATACAGACATCTCTTTAAACCTCCCCCAGGAGGCAGAAAGTGTGGAACCCACCATGCTGATTCATACAACTCCATTTCTCAGCTTTTTAAAATATTTTTATTTTATTTATTTTGTAATCTGTTTTTAATTTCTAAAGGTTTTATTTTATATTGTAGTATAGCTGATTAACAATGTTGTGATAGTTTCAAGTGAACAACCATACATATACATGTATCCATCCTCCCTCAAACTTCCCTCCCATCCAGGCTGACCCATAACATTGAGAAGAGTTTCCTGTTCTGTACAGTAGGTCCTTATTGGTTATCCATTTAAAATACAGCAGTGTGTACATTTCTATCCCAAACCTCCTAACTATAGCTTCCCCTCACTCTCCCCTCCTGGCAACCATAAGTTCGTTCTCTAAGTCTGTGAGTCCGTTTCTATGTTGTAGATAAGTTCAAATGGGATTTCCCTGGTGACCAGAGAAGTCCCTCCAACTCTCAACTTGAATACAGTTTCTTCCAACTCTCCTTGTTCTGGCCTTGCCTTGGGCTTGAGCTTAGCAAAGTGTTTGAAAAGTCTTTCGAGTTATATCGGTGCATAACAACGTGGAATATGACTTGGGTCATAAAGCACATTGAAAGTCATCCTGGACAAAGGAATCTCTGGTGGAGTCCCCACAGGCTCTTTCCTTGATGCTGCCCTGCATCGTCATTATCAGTAGCGCTCAGAAACTTATTATGCCTCAAATCTGCTTCCCACCCCTCCCATTCACCTTTCCAGCCTGGAAAATCTTAATTTACTCTCTTTTTTTATTTTTGTAAAATTCACTTAACAAAATTCACTACATTAATCATTTTAATGTGTATGATTCAGGGGTGTTTAGTACAGAGCTTTGTATATCCATTGCCAGAACATTCCTGTTACCCCCAAATTCCATTTATTCTTCAACTCCCAAATCAGACGCCTGCTATGTGCCAGAGCCCTGTCATTCATGCTGTCTTATGACACCTTCACACAGACCTAAGAGGTTGGAATGTTGTCCACTTCTAGAAATGGGAACACTGAGACTCAGAGAGGTTTTCTAATTGATTTTTAAATTTCATGTGTTTATTTATTTTTGGCTGTGTTGGACCTTCATGACTGCTCGGGATTTTCTCTGGTTGCAGGAAGCAGGGACTGCTCTCTAGTTGCAGTGTCTGGGCTCCTCGTTGCAGTGGCTTCTCTTGTTGCAGCGCACAGGCTCTCGGGCCTGCAGTTTCAGAAGTGGCTCCCAGGCTCTGGCACAGGCCCAACAGTTGTGGTGCACAGGCTTAGCCGCTCTGCGGCATGTGGGATCTTCCTGGACCAGAGATGGAACCCATGTCCCCTGCATTGGCAGGTGGATTCTTTACCGCTGAGCCGCCAGGGAAGCCCCTCAGAGAGGTCTTATGTCGGGCAACACTGGGCTCCCCCTGGAGGCCGGCCTGTGTCCCTCCCACCTCCATCTCCCCAGGGCCTGGCGTGTCAGACAGTCTCAGCTTAGGTTAGTTTCCGCCTCTTTCTCCACATGAAGTTCTATCACTGACATCAATGGCCCAAGAACTAGATGGGGTGCCTGGCTGTTGGTGAGAAATTGAACACTATTTAGTTTACGCGAGCTCAGTATGACAGCGTCAGCACAGGCTGCATTTGAAGATGGACAGCTGCCCATCAGAGGGAGGCCACAAGCCCCTGTTCAGGGGCCAGACCCCAGCTGGATCCCTCAGCCTCCAGTTCTGGGAACTACATGTCACATTAAATCAATCAGCCACCAGGGAAGAGCCCAGAGGATCAGGACAGTGACCAGGATGGGGGAGGGAGGGTCTGCAGGGAAACTGTCTTCAGCCATCTCCAGATGTCTCTAGGGACAGTCGACCATCTACCCCTAGCAGATAAAAAAGAGAAGGGATAGACAGTCACACTTGGTTCAAAATAACATGTTCCTGTAATAGACTCAGTGACAATGACCCTCATAAAAAGTGATTAGGAACATTTGAGCCGAGGGAAAAGTTGAACATGGCCTGTACTTAAGATGACACAACTGAACCTCTGTGAAACTTCTTGGATGTGAAGATGGTGTTTGGTTGGGTGGGATGAATGATGGTCACAAAGTCTGAAATTTACTTTCACATGGGTCTGTCAGTAAAATTGTGTGTGTGTGTGTGTGTGTGTGCAATTGTGTGTGGATAAAGAATACATGCAAATAAGGTAAAATGTACTTTGGTAGTGTTCATTATATTATTCTTGCAGAAGAGGTTTGAAATTGTCTAAAATAAAAAGTTGGGGAGAATAAAGTACAAAAAGAGGATGGAGGGGGCAGAACTAATGTTGTTGGCAGTGTTTTCAAGTTTGTCCAGTAATAAGCATCAACTGGAGTGCTCATTACACACATCTACTCACATATACACACACACACACACACACACGTGCATACACACTTGCACCTCCCCAGAGGACAGCACAGCATCTACATGGCAGCCAGTTCTGGGTGACGCTTTATCGTCACCCAGGCTGGGAAATCCTAACTTCTTCAACACCTACTATGTGCCAGGTGTACTGTAGGTCATTTTGCATCATTTAAGCTTCATGACTGGGCTGGATGAAGCACAAGCTGGAATCAAGATTGCTGGGAGAAATATCAATAACCTCAGACATGCAGATGACACCACCCTTATGGCAGAAAGTGAAGAGAAACTAAAGAGGCTATTGATGAAGGTGAAAGAGGAGAATGAAAAAGTTGACTTGAAACTCAACATTCAGAAAACTAAGATCATGACATCCAGTCCCATCACATCATGGCAAATAGATGGGGAAACAATGGAAATAGAGACAGACTTTATTTTGGGGGGCTCCAAAATCACTGCAGATGGTGACTGCAGCTATGAAATGAAAAGACGCTTGCTTCTTGAAAGAAAAGCTATTACCAACCTAGACAGCATATTAAAAAGCAGAGACAAAAAAAAAAAAAAAAGCAGAGACATTACTTTGTCAACAAAGGTCCATCTAGTCAAAGCTATGGTTTTTCTAGCAGTCATGTATGGATGTGAGAGTTGGACTAAAAAGAAAGCTGAGCATCCAAGAACTGATGCTTTTGAAATGTGGTGTTGGAGAAGACTCGAGAGTCTCTTGGACTGCAAGGAGATCAAACCAGTCAATCCTAAAGGAAATCAGTCCTGAATATTCGTTGGAAAGACTGATGGTGAACCTGAAACTCCAATACTTTGGCCACCTGATACAAAGAACTGACTCACTAGAAAAGACCCCGATGCTGGGAAAGATTGAAGGCAGGAGGAGAAGGGGATGACAGAGGATGAGATGGTTGGATGGCATCACCGACTCGATGGACATGAATTTGAATAAGCTCCTGGAATTGGTGATGGACAGGGAAGCCTGGCATGCTGCAGTCCATGGGGTTGCAAAGAGTTGGACATGACTGAGCAATTGAACTGAATTGAAGTTTCATGACAACCCTTTCAAAGCAAGCACATCATTTTGTGGCTACTTTATGGCTAAACAAATTGACATGCAAAGAGAACATGGCTGGGAAAACCAGGTCTCAGGCAGATGAGGAAATGTTTTGTGATCACATGGGTCCTCAGTGGTTGAAGAAGTCAAACCCTTGTCTGCCTAGTCTCAACGCCTGGCTTGTTACTCTGCATGGCACTGCTCTGCACAAGAATACATAAACCCATGTGCAAGACAAACACTGCCTTGAAAACTAACTGAAGCCAGAACTTACTCCCTGAGCAGGTGGTGTTCGTTTCAGCAGATGTCATTGTTGATCATTGTGGGTCCACAAAGATTCTCAGGCTCCAGGTGGAGTGCCCCACCGCAGTGGACAGCACACTCCTATGACACGTACACACACACACACACACACACACACACACACGTGCAGAGATACAAAGACACACAGACACACACCACTGACTCCAGGGAGAACGCTTCAAGGAGCCACCTCTACTTCTGGGTTCTGTTTTTATATGGATCCCGAAAGTGTGTTCTTTGAAGCCCAGAGTCAACCCTGTTTGGGGGCTGGCCAAGTGGGAGGGGACAAAGGCAGTGGGATCCAAAAGACCAGATGTGCTTGAACTTGACAGCAGCGTCGGCGCCTGCTCTCCCACCCCGACAGTGGAAGTCTTGGCTCCTGGCTCCACCCGAGGCCTCGATGGTGTCCCTGGTGTCTAGCTGTTCCTCTCGGCCCACCTAAGCACAGACCTGTGCCCCTTCCCACCAACTTACACTCCTGAGAAATGACGCTGCTTCTCTTACCTGTGGCTGTATGACAAACCCCTCCCTAAAACTTAGTGGTTGAAACAACAACCATAGTATTATCTCTCAGGATTCTGTGGGTCAGGGACCAGAGCACACAGGGGACAGCGCGTGTCTTCTCCACACGGTGTCCACTGAGGCTGGACCACCCAACACGGCTTCTTCACTCACAGGAGATGCTCCAGCTGAGGCAGCTGGGACGGATGCCTGGGGCCCTGTCTCTGGGGGTCTCTGCTCTCCCCATGGGCTGGAGTCCTTGCTTCTCCTCCGTGTGGCCTCAGGGCCTCCCCTCCTCGTGCCACCTTCACACCTGGTCTCTCATTATAACTGGGCTTCTCAAACACAGCAAGTGGGGGAGGGAGAACACAGGAGAAGGAGGGGGGAGCTGCCAGATTTCGTAAGGCCTGGCCATGGAAGTCCAGACATCTCTTCTCTATCGGTCAAAGCCGATCACAGGCGTGCCCAGACTCCAGGGAAGGGAAAAAACAGAGCCCCCAGCCTGCTCCTGACCTCTGAACTCTGTCTCCTCAGATCCCAGGAGTTCTCCCGTCTTAGCATCATCAGCCTTTGTGCCTCCCCAGTCGTGACAACCATTCACTCACTCATTCAATTCTGTCTGGAGCATCTCCCCTTGTGCCTGACGCTCTGCTCCACACTGAACACGCAGCAGTGGATCAGGTGGAAGACTGTGCTCAGAGCTTGTGTTCTGACTGGGGAGATACAAAATAAAAATGCTGACAAGTCACCTCCTGTGCCCGGCATACCGGGGGTGGTGTGTGTTTGGGAAAACAGCCAAGCTGACAAGGTAGATGGGAGACTTCCCTGGTGGTCCAGTGGTTAAGACTTCACCTTTCAGGAGAGGGGGTGTGGATTTGATTCCTGGTCATGGAGCTAAGATGCCATATGCTTTGGGGCCAAAAAACAAAATATAAAACAAAAGCAATATGGTAAAAGTTTCAATAAAAACTTAAAAATGATCCACACCAAAAAATCTTAAAAAAAAAAAAAAAAGAATACGAAGAAAGTGAGCAGGCAGCAGTGGAGAAGAGGAGGTAGGCAGAAATTGCAATTCTTTAAAAATTTTTTAAACTTTATTTTATATTAGGGTATAGCGAATTAACAGAGAGGGTTGTGACAGCTTCAGGAGAACAGCAAAAGGACTCAGCCATACATATATATGTATCCATCTTCCCCAAACTCCTCTCCTCACCACACACAACATCAAGGAGAGTCCCACATGCTGTAGAGTAGGACTTTGTTGGTTATCCATTTTAAATCTAGCAGCATGCACATGTGCATCCCAAACTCCCCAAATATCTCTTCCCCTATCCATTCCCCCTGGCAAGGGGTTGCAACTTTAAATAGGATGATTAGGGTTGCAGGAGGAGCCAGCCACGTGGAGAGCTGGGTCAGGGTTCCAGACCAGAGTCGAGCTCCAGGAGCACACACAGCATGTTCAGAGGCCAGCGGAACCAGGCATCACAGGAGGAGACAAGGTCAGCTGCCTGGGGCGCCAGGGAAAGATTGTGTTTTCACCATGAGACAGAGGAGAGGCTAGCGGGGACCTGGGCAGAGGACGGACAGGACTTGAGTAAGGCTGGCAGCCTGAGCCATGATTTCTGCACTTGCATGAGCTGGGCCCCCAAACCCATACTCTCCTGGATCAAACTATGAGCCTGGGAGGCAAGCTGAGAAATACCATTTCAATGAAAATATTGATTTATGAAATTCTACTCGGTACAATGTAACAAGAGCCATAAAGCTCTTCAGTTTTCACTTAATAATTCCCTGCCAGGGAATTCATCCTGAGGAGAGAATTTAATAAAGCAGTGTTTTTCCAGAGTGTTTTCAATAATAATTTTTTCATTTTGTGTTTTCATGTCAATAATCATCTTTTTTAAATTGGCGTGAACATGCCATTGTAAGAGCTGCATGACTGTTATGACTGAACATTCACCTATGCTTAGAAATTTTGGTTTATCTTCACCTTTTAAAAATTATAAATAGCATTGCCATTAAAATAACTGTGCATTAAAAAATATATAGGCACGGGACTTCCCTGGTGGTCCAGTGGCTAAGACTCTGTGCTCCCAATGCAGGGAACTAGAGGGTTTCCCTAGCAGCTCAGAGGTAAAGACTCCTCCTGCAATTCAGGAGGTGCAGGAGATGTGGGTTCCATCCCCAGGTCGGGAAGATCCCCTGGAGAATGGAATGGTAACCCACTCCAGTATTCTTGCCTAGAGAATCCCATGGACAGAGGAGCCTGGAGAGCTACAGTCCACAGGGTCGCAGAGAGTCAGACACGACTAAAGCACCTGAGCATGCACACACAGGGAACTAGATCCCACACGCTGAGTGCCACAGTGAAGATCCTGAGTGCCGAAACCAGGGCCCAGCAGAGCCTGAGTAAATAAATAAATATTTTTGGAAAAAAATATATAGGCATGAACATATATACCACATATAGTTGCCCTCACAGCAGCCCAATACCACCTTTGTTTCCAGCCCTGGAACCAAGTAGTACAGTAAGTCCCCTACATACGAATGAGTTCCATTCTGAGAGCAAGGTCGAAAGTCCAATTTTTTTCATAAATCCAACAAAGTTAGCCTAGGTACCTGGCTATATATATATTTATATATATATATATGTATATATATATATATATAAATATATATATTTTCATAAAAACAAACACAAAAAAATGGAGAAAATATTTTTAATCTTACAGTACAGCGCCTTGAAAAGCACAATAGTACAACACAACAGCTGGTGCTGAATGAACAGGCAAGAAGAGTTACGGAGCGGAGGAGGGAGAGGAGCTGGGAGACAGGAGAGCTGAAGGATTGTCAGCGATAGGAGACAGAGGGCAAGCTGAAATTTTACTCATGCCTAACGCAGATGCAATGCACATTCACATCTTTGAAAGTTCAAAACTTGAAGATTTGTATCGCGGGGACTTACTGTATTACATTAATTGTCATGGGCTGAGCTAACACAAGAAGAATGGAGTTTGAATTTAGTAGTAAAAGGTTTATTCATGCCAAGCAAAGGCCAAATTATGGCATAGACTTGCTGTTTGAAGCAAGAATCTGCAGTAGGGTGGGTAGACAAGAGTGGTGACTTACTTCTCATTAATGCCAAATCCAAAGGAATTCCCACCATACAATCAAATACCTCTCCATGTTGTGTTTTCATTTCCAGTCAGTTTTCATTCAAATCTCAAAGAAGGGCAATGCCAAAGAATGTTTAAACTACTATATAGTTGGTTGCATTTCACATGCTAGCAAGGTAACATTCAAAATCCTTCAAGTTAGGCTTCAGCAGTATGTGAACTGAGAACTTCCAAATGTACAAGCTAGATTTGGAAAAGGCAGAGGAACCAGATATCAAATTGCCAACATTTATTGGATCATAGAGAAAGCAAGGGAATTCCAGAAAAACATCGACTTCTGCTTCATTGACTATGCTAAAATCTTTCACTGTGTGGATCACAACAAAATGTGGAAAATTCTTAAAGAGATGGGAATACCAGACCACCTGACCTGCCTCCTGAGAAACCTGTGTGCAGGTCAAGAAACAACAGTTAGAATCAGACATGGAACAACAGACTGGTTCAAAATTGGGAAAGGAGTATGACAAGGCTGTACATTGTCACAGGGCTTATTTAACTTATATGCAGAGCACATCATGTGAAATGCCAGGCTGTATGAAGCACAAGCTGGAATTAAGATTGCTGGGAGAAATAAAAACAACCTCAGATATGCAGATGATACCATGCTAATGGCAGAAAGTAAAGAGAAACCAAAGAGCCTCTTGATGAGGGTGAAAGAGGAGAGTGTAAAAGCTGGCTTAAAACTCAACACTCAAAAAACTAAGATCATGGTCTCATCTGGTCTCATCACTTCATGGTAGATAGAAGGGGAATAGGTGGAAACAGTGACAGACTTTATTTTCTTGGGCTCCAAAATCATTGCAGATGGTGAGCACTGCCATGATATTAAAAGACTCTTGCTTCTTGGAAGGAAAGCTGTGACAAACCTAAGTGTTAGTCACTCAGTTGTGCCTGACTCTTTGTGACCCCATGGACTGTAGCCTCACCAGGCTTTTCTGTCCACGGAATTCTCCAGGCAAGAATACTGGAGTGGGTTGCCATTTCCTTCAAACCTACACAGCGTATGAAAAAGCAGGGAAATCACTTTGCCAACAAATGTCCATATAAGTCAAAGCTATGGTTTTTCCAGTAGTCATGTATGGATGTGAGAGTTGGACCATAAAGAAGACTGAGCACCAAAGAATTTATGTTTTCAAATTGTGGTGTTGGAGCAGACTCTTGAGTGTTCCTTGGACTACAAGGAGATCAAAACCAGTCAGTCCTAAAGGAAATCAACCCTGAATATTTATTGCAAGGACTGCTGCTGAAGCTCCAATACTTTGGCCACCCGATGCGAAGAACTGACTCCTTGGAAAAGCCCCTGATGCTGGGAAAGATTGAAGGCAGAAGGAGAAGGGTAGCAGAGGATGAGACAGTTGGATAGCGTCATCGACTCAATAGACATGAGTTTGAGCAAGTTCCAGGAGATAATGGAGGACAGGGGAGCCTGGCGTGCTGCAGACTACAGGGTTGCAAAGATTCCAACAACACGACTTAGCAACCGAACAATAGCAATCCATGTTGTAAGTGGAAATTGAGTTTCAGAAAAGCATTGTCTGTCTTATCAATATCATTGCCGTTAATTCTGTTTATTCTGAAATACTTTGGAGAAGGGAAAGGCAATCCACTCCGGTATTCTTGCCTGAAGAATTCCATGGACAGACCATGGGGTTGCAAAGAGTCAGACACGAGTGAGTGACTAACACTTTCAACTTTCACTTTCATTCTGAAATACTTACTAATTTCATTTCGATTATATAATTCTGTAAGAGTTACAATCCCTTTATTCAGATTTATTTTTGCAATATTATGTGAAGTGAAGTGAAAGTCACTCAGTCATGTCTGACTATTTGTGATCCCATGGACTATACAGTCCATGGAATTCTCCAGGCCAGAATACTGGAGTGGGTAGCCTTTCCCTTCTCCAGGGCATCTTCCCAACCCAGGGGTCAACTGAGGTCTCCTGCATTGCAGGTGAATTCTTTACCAGCTGAGCCACAAAGGAAGCCCAACAACATTATAATTAAACATTAAATTATTTAATTCAACATAATGGGTGAATGAACTAATTATTTTCCTTTACCTGTTGCCTGAACATTACTCAAGCATGAGCAACATTGGAATAACCAGTCGCTTGAAACATCAGACATTGGAAAGAGCTGTTCTGATATTAATCTGCTGATTTCCCACTCTGGAAGGGCTGGCTGCTCCTCAGCTTTAAGAACTGCCTGGGAGAGCAGGCGAGGCAGCATTACCTGCTCTGGCCTGTTCGTGAAGGTCCCCATTTCACCAGGGCTCCTCCCTAGGGCCCTGACCGACTGGTCCAGCATCAATTCAGTTCATTTATTCAGGTGGTGATCATACTCTAGGGGAGAGGCAGGTCTCAGTCCAGAAATTTCTCCTGTTCCCAGCTCAGGGCATCCACCCTTTATAGTCTCTGAGGATCTCTCTCAGGCGATCTCAGACTTCATGTGATGACCTTCTCCCAGCATCTTTCATCTTCTCTGCTCTCATGGCAGCAAGAAATTCCCCAGACCCTTCGGCTCCATCCTACCTCCATTCTCAACATCTGCTGAGTGGGACATCATCTGGGGCCACGTGTTTGCCTAATCCTGTTCCTCTCATACTTTCTTTTCCTACTGGTTAAGTATACTGTGATAAAGATTCCTAAGTCTTCATTCAGCAAACGTCCTGCCAGCTCAGTTCAATTCAGTCTCTCAGTCGTGTCTAAATCTTTGCGACCCCATGAACCGCAGCACGTCAGGCCTCCCTGTCCATCACCAACTCCCTGAGTTTACTCAAACCCATGTCCATCGAGTTGGTGATGCCATCCAACCATCTCATCCTCTTTCGTCTCCTTTCCTCCTGCCCTCAATCTTTCCCAGCATCAGGGTCTTTTCCAATGAGTCAGCTGTTCGAATGAGGTGGCCAAACTATTGGAGTTTCCACTTCAGCATCAGTCCTTCCAATGAACACGCAGGACTAATCTCCTTTAGGATGGACTGGTTGGATCTCCTTGCAGTCCAAGGGACTCTCAAGAGTCTTCTCCAACACCACAGTTCAAAAGCATCAATTCTTCAGCACTCAGCTTTCTTTATAGTCCAACTCTCAAATCCATACATGACAACTGGAAAAACCATAGCCTTGACTAGACAGACCTTTGTGGACAAAGTAACGTCTCTGCTTTTTAATATGCTGTCTAGGTTGGTCATAACTTTTCCTTCCAAGGAGTAAGCGTCTTTTAATTTCATGGCTACAACCACCATCTGCAGTGATTTTGGGGCCCAGAAAAATAAAGTCAGCCACTGTTTCCACTGTTTCCCCATCTATTTGCCATGAAGTGATGGAACTGGATGCAATAATCTTAGTTTTTTGAATGTTGAACTTTAAACCAACTTTTTCACTCTTCGCCTTCACTTTCATCAAGAGGCTCTTTAGTTCTTCTTCACTCTCTGCCATAAGGGTGGTGTCATCTGTATATCTGAGGTTACTGATATTTCTCCCTGCAATCTTGATTCCCACTTGTGCTTCCTCCAGCCCAGCGTTTCTCACAAGGGCTCCCCAAACCCTGGTCATCTGGTCCTTGAGGCAAATGCCTCTAAAATACAGAAAAGCCGAATTCTAGTCAAAAACAACAGACGGCCCTAACCGTTTTGACAAATCACATTCACAGTTCTTATGGGAACAGGAAATTATCAAAGAAGAGGGTATCTTTCAATTCCGAGGTGGCAGTCAGTGAGGCAGTTCAGCAAATTCAACGTCCTTTCCATTCAGCATCCATTTCTTGGATGTTTATGATACATCATGAGCTCTGACACACAAGATCCAATGCATCATAACAAAACCTTGCAGAGACTCTTATCAGGGAAGGAAGATGCGGAAAAGACTGTTCTTTTTGGTGCTTTGGCAGAAAAATAAAGCTATGCATTAAACCCTGGGTAACTTTGCCAGGATTCAGCCCTAAAATCTTTTAAATCTTTTGCCTGAATTTGCAAGTACTAATGAACTTTTTTCCTTTTCTATAATTTTTAAGAAAAAAAAAAAAATCCAAATTCTATTATAGAACTTTTCTCATGGAGTAACATCTCCATCTTGTGGCCAATTGCATGATCTTCATGCAATACTGTATGATTTTGTAACTTGGTACCTCCATGGACTCAATGGACATGAGTTTGAGTAAACTGTGGGAGTTGGTGATGGACAAGGAGGCCCAGTGTGCTGCAGTCCATGGGGTTGCAAAGAGTTGGACATGACTGAGCGACTGAACTGAACAACCATGGGTCTTAGATCTAGGAGAGAACTTGAGAGATTGTCTAATTCAGACCCCTTTACACAGGTAAAGCTCCATTATTTCTTCACTGTGACAGTCCAGACAGGTTGTGGGGCTCAGCCAAGGTCACACAGCTGTGAAGACTCTTACCTGAAGCTCCTGCAATCCTCTTGTCACTTTTTTGGAAAAGGAAAATTTCCTTCAAACAAGATCCTACAGATTATAAAACAGACCAACACAGAGGTGTTCTGGTTGAAGCATAGATGGGCTGCCCCTGCCACTCCCCTTCCTCAGCCCACCTTGAGAACCAACATCTTATACCAGGGGCTGCTTCCTGGTAAATCTATGTGGAAATATTACTATAGAAACCTGGGAAAGAGCTCTAGGAAAATATCTCCATCCTGGGGTAGTTTGTTGTTTGAACAGTTTTCTATTCTGACCTGAGAAAACCCTTTTTATTAAAGCATATTCTTTTTATTATGATTATCAGCAACTCTTCATTTTTACACATCTCTTCCCAGAGGATCTCTAAGTTGACTTGTTTTCAGTTGCAAGTAAATGTTTTAAACTTCCTGTGACAGAATCAGCGGCAAAGCTGGCAGCAGGAATGCACGCAGGCTTGCTACCTATCAGGCCCTGGCCTGGGCTCTGACATGAGGGCAGCAGGATTTGAGCGGTGAGATGGTTCTGTTGGAGGCAAGAGCAAGAGGGCAAGGTAAGAGGAAGGAGTAGCAAACTCTGCTAGGAATTAGGGGAAGCTTTCATGTACCTGTTTGGTCCGTCGTTCAACAAATAATTGTCGGGACTTCCCTGGTGGTCCAGTCATTAAGAATCTACCTTCCAATGCAGGGGACACAGGTTCTATCCGTGGTCGGGGAACTAAGATTCTGCATGCCTTGGAGCAACTAAGCCCAAGCACCACAACTACTGAGTCCAAGCCACAGTGGAGACCCAACGCAGCCAAAAGAAAACAAAATGTTTGAAAAAAGAAAACTAAAAATTGCCGATGAATGAATTGAAGATCATGTAAATAAATGGAGGGGCAAGTTGTGGCCATGGGTTGGAACACTCAGCATAGTAAAGACATCAGTTCTCTCCAAATTGATCTATAGATTTAACACAATTCCAATCAAATATTGCAGCAATAAAGAAATAATCGTCAGACTCCTTCTCTGTGTCAAGCCTTTCAACAAGGTAAACATGCTTTCTGGTCTCAGAAATCTTCTGGTTCTAGTTGGAGATAGGCAATAACGATGAGACGAAGGTTTGGATAAGAGAGTTTCTGATTAAAACTGGGCTGTGGGGAGAAGTGAGAGAGTCCTGATCTGAGGAGAGACACTGGAGTGCAGTTTTGAAATTTGAGGAAGAGTCAGCCCAGGAGGAGGGCAAGGGTCCTGGGGCATGCCAACCACAGGCATCCCAGGTGAGATAAATCAGAGAAAGAGAGCTACTGCAGAGTAACTCTTATATGAGGCTTCCCAGGTGGCGCTAATGGTAAAGAATCCTCTCGCCAGGAGACATAGGAGACACGTGTTGGATCCCTGGGTCTGGAAGATGGGAGGAAGGCATGGCAACCCACTCCAGGATTCTTGCCTGGAGAATCCCCATGGACAGAGGGGCCTGGTGGGCTACAGCCCACGGAGTCACAAAGAGTCAGACACGACTGAAGTGGAATCTAAAAGACCTAAATGTAGGAACAGAGAGTAAAATGCTGGTTTTCAGGGGCTCAGAGAGGAGGAAAAGGGAAGACGTTTGTCAAAGGGGACAAACTTCCAGTTATAAAATGAATATGTTCCGGGGATCTAATGCACAGCATGGTGACCATACTCGACAACACTGTGGTGTATACGGGAAGGTTGCTGAGAGAACAGATCTTTAATCACATTGGAATATATAAGTGTACCAATCCAACACATCATACGCCTTAAATTTACACAGAGTTATATGTTAGGGGACGTTTTCATGCACCCGTTTGGTCATAACTGTATCTCAATGAAGCTGGAATTTTATTATCAAATAAATAGATAAATAAATCCTCAAAATAACACCATAAAAAAAACATTGGGGGCTTCCCTGGAAGTCCAGTGGTTAAGACTCTGTGCTTCCACTGCAGGAGGCAAATGCTCAATCCCTGTTTGGGAATTAAGATGCTAATGAAGAAAGAGAGAGAGAGAGAAATGCCAGGTGCTCTCCTTCAGAGAAAGATGCAGGGTGCCGCCACGCCAGCTCTATTCTTCCAGCAGGGGGCGCTGATGCACACGACAGCAGACCCAGTCCAAAGCCGGAATCTGGAATTTTCCTCTGCTGCATCGCCCCTTTCCGCTGAGCTCCTCAACCATTACACAGCAAGCTAAAAATGGTCAGTGAAGACAGATTGGGGTGGGCGTGTGAGTGCAAAGAGAAAAACAGAAAAAACTCAGACTTGAGAGTATGGCCAAAATCATCAACAAAAATTCGTCACATTGTCTGCTTATAGGAGTACGCATTTTAATTAAATTTTTATTTAATAAAATTTCAGTCATAAACAAATTTGTAGAGATAATAGTTCAGTGAAATCCCACGTACCTATCTCCCACAACAGCCACTACCAACCTTAGTTGTTCTCAGTTCATATCCATTCATTCACTATTTTTTTTTTTTTCTTTTTTGCTGGAATCCTTAAAAAGCAAATCCAAGACATTGAATCACTTCTCTGGCAAATGCCTCAGAATATGTCTCTAACAGTTATAAAATTCTCTTTTATTGAACATAACCACAATACCACTGTCATAACAAACCAAATTAAAAACAATTCCTTAATATGTTCCGATTGTGTGTAATTGTTTGGAAACATTTTTAATTTTCAAAATAATTTCAGAACTCCAGAAAACTAATTTTAAATTTCAGTGTCTTATTCCAGAGTCTTACCCTAAGATTATATCTGGGAATAAAATAATAGAGCAATAGACTTAAAAGTTACTGTTCCATGCAGATTATTAAATAAATAAATGGCCATCCTTTATGCTGAAGAAGCAGCACAACAATATATAAGATCAGCAAAATACTATTTTCCACTAATGATAATAAATCATTTTAATAAAATTTTTATAATTAAATAATTTTTATTAAATAACATCACTTTATTAAATAAAAATAATTTTTATTGAATGCATTAAATTTAATTCAATATCAACCAGAATGCCTCTGATTTAACAGAATTAATTTTGGTTTTGTAGACAAATACCATAGAGTTTGTAGTATTTTGTACCTTGCTATTTCATTGTAACATTTTTCCATATAACCCCCTTTCAGTGGCAGAAAAATAGCTCTCTGGGAAATGCACCATAATTTGTTAACTGAAAAAAATATCTCTATTTCCAATGCACGGTAACTGAAAATAGCATCTTCATGGTGTAGTGTTTGTGTAAGAAATTCCACTCAACAGCAGGTCTTCCAAACCCCTTCAATGATACTAGGCAGTAGGAAGAGCATGTGCAGAGCCCGTGTTTTGGGGAGACGTTTGCTCTATTCGGGGATGCAGGAGACCTTTGTAGCCAGAACCTGGAGCAGAGGCAAGACTGCAGCCCTGCCTAAAAGATGAGCCGCAGCCAGTCCACCCAGGACCCCTCATGGACATGGATTGCTTTGAGCATGGGCATTTTCTAAAATGCCATCCTGAAAAACAATATCATTGTGGAGAGGAACCAGATTTTTGTTACCTCAATTTACTATCTTCACGAAATTAATAAATGAAACTAATAAGGAATGTCATTAAACACAGCTAGCTTCAATATCGTAAGTCAGGAAGGAAAATATGCCAGATGATATACGTGAACATGGTCATCTGTGAACAGTTCAATCTGGGCAATTTCTTTATACCCATGCAGATGTCAAGAAGTTGTCTGGATCCTCAAGAATAAACTGCAACAGACACAGGCATAGCTGGAATCTTTGTACCAACATCTGTTAACCCTCCATGGTCACAGGACAGTCAGATTCTCACCACACACACTCACACCTGCACACTCATGCTCAGAAACACACACTCACACCTGCATACATGCACACCTACAGGTAATTCCCAGTCACATCTGATGCAACCCCAGAGCCCTTCCCTTAAAAGCAAACATAGAAAACAAAGGTTCCTACAGAGTCATCCTTTCACTTTTCTCTAGAAGTGTTTTTGTAGATTGAGTCTAAGAATCTGCATTTCATGGACAAGCTGAGAAGAGAAATGCCAACTCAAAGTCACTTTCCACAGCCTAGAATATCTGCTTTATCCTTTTAACCAACCAGGAGACAGAGGGGATCTGGAGATTTTCTTTATTAAATATATGAAGATGATATTTTTTAGAAATGATATTCCCATTTTTTTTCTCCCTACCCTTGGGCAGATACATTTTCCCAAGATAACCAGCTTATCTGCCTGCATTTGAATCTCACCTCTGTCACCCTAGCTGTGCAACCCTGAAAAATGAAAGTGGCAGTTGCTTAGTCATGCCCTATTCTTTGTGGCCCCATGGACTGTAGCCCTTCAGGCTCCGCTATCCATGGGATTTTCTAGGCAAGAACACAGGATGGGTTGCCATTTCCTTCTCCAGGGGAGTTTCCTGACCCAAGGATCGAACCCAGGTCTCCCACATTGCAGGCAGATTTTTTACCGTCTGAACCACCAGGGAAGCCCACCCATGTGATGTTAGGGAAGTCAATAAACCTCTCTGTGAAAGGAAGGTAACAATGCTAACGCCTGTCTGATAGTGTTGTGAGGATTGAGTTCACACATATAAACACACAGAACTGCATCTTTCACATAACAGTTTCTTAGGCAAATATTTCCGATTATTATAATTTAAAGTCGTATTTATTTCAAATTAGCTAACCTCTTTTAAAAAAACACAAGCTTTATCTTAATTATAATTATGATACATGTTCATTATTAAATACTCTTACAACAGAGAAAAATATAAAGAAAATATAACAGTAAAATTCTTCTTCCAAGAAACCTGTGGACTTTGAGCACCCTTTTGGACAGTCCCTGACTCAGCAGTACATCACACCAGACATAGAGTTACACGCCTGGAGGCCGGGGACTCCTCCCGGATCTCTGTCATCGGAAGTGCTTCCTGCATCTGTGATAACAGATTGGTGGTCTGTCTCCAGGAAGTAACACTGCTGAGGCCAGTCTGCCCCTCAAGGGGACATTCAGCAGTGTCTGGAGACACTTCTGGTTGTCGCCGTTGGAAAGAAGGGGATGCCGCTGGCGTCCAGGGGGAGGAGGTCAGGGAAGCTGCTAAACTCGAACGATGCACAGAACAGCCCCACGATGAATTATCTGGCTCAAAATGTCAGTCCTGCCCGGGGGGAAAAACCCCGCTTTCAGATTGTTTCATTTCTAGGAGAGAATTAATACTATAACCCAGAGGGTCGGTCAGCTAGAAAACAATGGTAGTGTTGCACCTATTGATGAACTTTTAAATACTTTCGTACTGGTTTTCAGGGAGACAGATTTTATTTTCTTGGACTCCAAAATCACTGCAGACAGTGACTGAAGCTGAAGCTCCAATTCTTTGGCCACTTGCTGCAAAGAGCCGACTCATTGGAAAAGACCCTGATGCTGGAAAAGATTGAAGGCAGGAGGAGAAGGGGATGACAAGAGGGTGAGATGTTTGGATGGCATCATCGGCTGAAGGGACATAAGTTTGAGCAAACTCTGGGAGATAGTGAAGGGCAGGGAAGCCTAACGTGCTGCAGTCCATGGGGTTGCAAAGAGTCGGACGTGACTTAACAATGGAACAACAGCTGGTTTTCAAAGAGCTCCCAGGCCTCATGCCACACCCCGCTCAACCCCTCTCTGATCGCCAGAGGTTCCCAGCGTCCAGCACTAGAGGGAAGACACCAGGCCCAGCAAGAGGAGGGCGCAAGTCCAGGACCAGGCCTCCACCTCGGCAGTACGGCTGTTGTGATTAAGCCAAGCTGCCTGAGCAGCTGCTAGATTCTGGCCTTGTCCTTGGGTAACACGAGAGAAGAGCCCAGACCATGAGAAGCTTTGCATTCTCACACATAGAAACACTGAACCATTTCTTCATAAATATTTCCTGTGATGATGAGGAGGAGGATTGGTTATGTTGACTTCAGATTAGCTCTTTTTGAAAAAAAAAAACAAAAACTTAAAAGAGCTCTATTTTATCCTGATCATCTGGTAACACATTTTACTAATAAACATTCAAAGGAAACAAGATTTTCTGATTGTAGTGAGGATCTCTGCTGATTATAGCTCTGCTGGAGGATAGAGAAGCCCACCTCTCCCAGCTCCAGGAAAAAAGAGAGTTTAAGGGACTTCCCTGGCAGTCCAGTGGTTAGCACTCCACGCTTCCACTGCACGAGTTCGATCCCTGGTCGGGGAACCAAGATCCCACATGCTCTGCCGCACGGCAAAAACATTTTTACAAAGATTTTTTTAAAAAAGAGGTCAAAACAGACGTTGTTCACATCAGACACCACTAGAGAAGTGGTGTCTCCCCACCTTATTCCCCCCTTCCCCTACCCTCTCAATGTGCAGCAAATTAGATGTGTCCTGCATAGTCTGTCTTTCATCTGCTCATCCTTGGATGGGGCCAGGAGCCTCTTCTGCTCTGCTCAGACCTTTGAAACAGTTCTAGGAGAGAGACTTCAGCAGCCAAGAGCTGGGAAACTGCACAAGGAATATGTGATTATTTCTAAATGTTATCTTGAAAAGGAAATAAAGAGGCTTTGTTGAGAAACTTTCCTGCTGGTGTTGGCTCCTCAGAGTCCTGACCCTTCCACTCACTGCTCTAGAAAAAGCAACCATTAATTAACTCAGGCCCTGCAGAGGAGAAAAAGAGTCCCATAATCTTTGGCCAGACACTCCTCCGAGACACAGGAAATCAAACTGTGCGTGCTGTTGTGCGGCTGGATTGAGATTGGAACAGTGTGGGCATATTTCCCTGGAGATGCGCTTGGGACGAATGGTTGCCCAGCATTCCACCGCGAGGACAGAGCATACTTGATCTAGCCAGTTGTCTACAGCTGGGTGTTTTACTAAAATCACTGCAAAGAACAGCTGTATAATTAAATCTCTGTGACTTTTCCAGAGGGTGGTTTCCTAGAAGCGGAATTGCTGGGTCCTGGGCTCCGGAACCCATGCACTCATCACTAGCTATCCTTTTTCTGAGATAGTGAAGACTCTTGGATAAGCAAACAAAGAGAGAATTTTAAAGAAATCCCCGACATGTTCCCAAATGCTGTGAACGAGGTTTGCAGCAAATGAGAAGCCCGTGGCAGCCACGGGCTAAATAGGAGCCAAGCCATCCAGCCCAGGCAGCCTGATCAGCAGCTGATGCATCCCAGGGACCACTGCTTCCTCCCGATGGCACAGCCCAGGTCATCTCTCAGGCCTGGGACCTGATCTCGCCAGGCAGGAGGACTCTAGACAGGCTGGGGCAGGGGCTTTACCTGCTAGGGTCTTCACCGTCCAGAGGGAAGTCAGTTCTGCAGCCCTCACCGTGTACCCGTCTCCCTGCCCACCCCAGCCCCCCAGCCCCCACCCCCACCCCGTCCCAGACTCTTCCAGGGAGTCAGAAGGAACTTGCTGACCTGTCCCCTGGGGGAATAATTGTATTAGTGATAAGGTGGCCTCTGGCAGCTTCGTCAGCAGATTCAAGGCTTTGGGCTGAGTAATCCTTTGGTGTCTGCCCCAGCAGCTGGTGGTCACAGATCGGGGAGAGACCTCTCTGTCCCCCAGCCCTGCTGGACTGTCATCTTTTTCCCCAGCACAGTCAACCTTGGCTTGGCCTGAGGGCCAGGGTGAAACAGGAGCTCAGCTGGGATCAAAATGACACGAAGAGCCGATATAATAAAATCAAAACAAACTGTATGAACAAGCATATCAAGCACTGCCGGTACTGCCGGTTTCTTCTATTCATTTATTTTTTATTCTATACCCACTCTAGAATACCAAGAAAAGAAGGACAAGCTAAAAATAAGCTTCTGTCTATTAAGTGCCTTGTGATCCACATGCCAGCTGGCCTGATGCTCTGAACCTAGCCCCTGGAGTCTCCCACTGACTAAGGAGAAAAAGTGGACCTGGCATGAGCTCCAATATTAAGGACAATATCTGGCCCTGGAGGTGCCTCTAGAAAGAGAGGAGTCAGGGCAGACTGCCTGGAGGAGGTGAGCCCTGTACAGGCCTTGAAAGATGGGAGAGATTGGGCAGATAGAACAGGGGGGCAGGACAACTCAGATGGAGAAGAGCAGAGACGACTCGCCGGGGGAAAGAAGTCCCCTCCTTCTCTGCTTCCCCACTCAACTCTCCCCTTGACGGCCCCTCCCCGAGGCCTTCAGCTCCTCCCTTGAGGTCCTTCCCACACACTTGCTGGGAGGAACCTAAGGAACCCAGCCACGGAGCAGTCCTGGTGTCCACCTCCTCCCAGCATCTGCCTCCCTGCTGGGGGCTCCAAGAAAAACCCTGTACCTGCCCAGACTGTCACCGTCTTTACTCTCAGCTGGGCCTCAGAGTCCCTGGCTGAGTCCCTTTCCTAAGCCAGGGGCTTCAGACCTCATGTCTCCAAGGCAACCCCCTAAAGTCTGCTCTCACCCCAGCTGCCTTCCGCCTGCCTCCTCCCTCTCACTTTGGACTGTGCTAACCCCTGCTGTGTCACCTCCTCTGATGCCCCACAACCCCCCTAGGCTCTAGTCCACCCAGTCTAGGGATGATGAGACTGAGACCAAGAGGCAGGATCCCTTGCCAAACTCACACAGCCAGGAAGGTGTCAAACCAGGATCTGAGAGTTGATACTCTGACCAGGAGACTTCCTGAAGCCCTGGGTTCTCTGGTTCCTTCCAGGTGACCTCTCTTCAGGTCAAAGCCATCCCTCTACATATGCCCTGCAGCCCCAGGCTTGCTCAGGGACTGAATATTTGATTTATACCCCATCTTCAGCTTCATCCTCTCCCTCCTGCCTCTTTCTCCTCTGTGTCTCTCATTATAAAAAATAACTCCCGGATTTGAAGATGGAGGAAGGACCATGAGCCAAGGAACACCGGTGGCCACGGTAAATAAAATAGGAATGCATTCTCTTCTGGGGCATCTAGGAGCACCAAAGTCCTGCCAACATCTTCGTGTCTGACTCGTTGTGACCCTATGGACTATACAGGCCATGGAATTCTCCAGGCCAGGATACCGAAGTGGGTAGCCCTTCCCTTCTCCAGTGGATCTTCCCAACCCAGCAATTGAACCGGGATCTCCTGCATTGCAGGCGGATTCTTTACCCACTGAGCTATTAGGGAAGACCTTCGTTTTAGCCCAAGAAGACCCATTTCAGGCTTCTGACCTTCTAGAACTTATAGATATTTATCCTAAGCTCCTAATGTGGTCATTTGTTACAGGAGCAATGTGAATCTGATACAGATTTATGTGCCACCAGATATCGTCCCTCTGAGCTGAATTAAAGCCTTTCAATACAATCAGTAGGCAGTGAAGGTAATTTGTGTTGGACTCGTACCTTAAATAGAAGAAAATTAGAGTCAGTTTGAAGAGGTTGTGCCCCATTAGCTGGCATGGGGAGTTTCACATTGCCTAAATGTAAATATTGTTTTCACTTTGAGGCCTTGGAGGATTTAAGATAGGGAAAGTAAATCATTATTAAAATTAAGATCACACATTATAAAAGAAAAAAAAGGAACTCCTGTTCTCAAATATTTTTCTTTTGATATCTCCCTAGACAAGGGAAAAAAACCCTTTCCTCAATGTGGCCCTTCCTACCAACCCCTTGGCCCTGTCTCCTCCTCTCAGCCCAGGTTTGCTGTTTCCAGGTCCTCCCCAACACTACCAACCCTTCCCAGGGCCGTCTGCTGTCCCCTCCTTCAGAGCAACTCTCGCCATGGTGCCCGCTAGCCTCTGCTGCTAAAGCCCAGCAGAGTGACTGCTCAGAGTCTTCTTGGAGAGTACCATGGTGGAAAGTGGGAGTTTGGGGGTAAGACATAAGTTTGAAACCCCTGTCTTCATCCCCAGTCTCCTCCATCACTCCATAGCTGTGTGGCCCAAAGGGAATTGCTTAACCTCTCTGAGCCTCAGTTTCCTGATCTGTGAGTTGAGAACAATGATGATAACTCCTTAATAGGGAAGGTGTGAGGCTTGGCAACATTTGTGTAAGCACTCTTCTTAATAACTGCCACTCCCTTATTACTGAGGATACAAATGACCTCCTAAGACTCGGGACCTGGTGGACGCCCCCATCCTTGAATCCTCCCCTGCCCTTTTTCCCATGACCCGCGCTGTCCCGATTTCCCCTCTTAGCTCCTTTGCCAGCGGACCCTCCTTGGCTCAGACTTCCAGGACTAGGGGCCCTCCGCTCAGCCTCAGGCACTTTCCTTCAGCACAGGGTGCTGCAGGCGGTCCCTCGATCCTGAGGTTTCAGGGACCATATCTGTGCAGACAAGCTGGGAATGGGCTGGTTGTGCTGGAGTTGGTCTCCACACCAGAACTCTGGGGGAATCCATAGGTGAAAGTTCGGGGCGGAGACCCAGGCAGGAGTCTGGTGTGAAGTGGCCGTGGAAGCCGTGACTGTGTGTGAGGTCACCCCCGGGGAGAGTGGGAAGGTCTGCTGGGGTGCAGGAGATGCAGATAAGTTCAGAGGGATAGAAGATGGTAAAGCCGTGTTCTAGAAGAAGTGGAAGAGAGAGGAGCTTTGGGAAGACGGGACTGATCAATCGGGTTCAAGGAGATTCCCTTGGCTTTGGAGGGTCGGTGAAGCAGGAGGCCTTGCAGAGGAGGGTCCTGAGGGACCGCCTGTCGGGGCGGGGAGGAGACGAGGACAGAGGCAGAGGAGCCCAGGTCAGGGGCCCCAGCCCAGCGACCTCGATCTTCTGAGGCCCCAGAAAGCGGATTACCCTGCAAAGCCCCTCGAGCTGACTTTCCAAATCCCGAATAGTGCTTCCCTGTCACAGGGAGCGTTAACCCCACTTACATAAGGGCCCTGCACCACCCACTCTGTCCCCTTAACTCCGCGATCCTCCCAGAAGCTTCGCACTGCCCCCCTCCCCCTCAGGCTCTAAGGCTAGGCCAACCCCTGCCGCAGATGCACCCAGAGGTGAGCCCAGCTCTGCTGAGGACGCATGTCACACCCAGACCGACAGGGGGCTTTCTGCTCTGGCCTGGGCCTGGGGGTGGGGTGGGGGCAGAGGAGCAGGAGAGGAAAGGCTCTTTGCTGAGGTTGCTCTAGGATCTCAACAACCCTGAGAAGCAATAATAATAACAGCCTCATCGTTTATTGCTGTTCTTGTTAAGTCTCTCAGTCGTGTGTGACTCTCTGAGACTCCATGGACTACAGATCGTCAGGCTCCTCTGTCCATGGGAATTCCCAGGCAAGAATACTGGAGTGGGTAGCCATTTCTTTCTCCAAGGGAATGTTCCCGACCCAGGGATTGCACCCGCATCTCCTGCATTGGCAGGATTCTTTACCCCTAAGCCGCCATGGAAGCCCCCCATCATTTATTATGCTCCTACTAAGAACCAGGCCCCAGAACACTTGGAGAATCATCTTAATTAGCTTCCCCAGCTGCTCTACAAGGCAGGTACTCTTGTCACCCCTTTTTCCAGGAGACTGAAGCTCAGACAGGTTAAATCATTGCTCAGGGAGGCTTGGCTGGCTGTGAAGAGAGCAGGGATTTGAACTTGGATCTGTCTTGGCTGTCTCTACCCTCCCTCCAGGGCCCATCCCCCACCTCAGAACCACCCCTGGGCTCGAGCTGGGAAGGCTGAGTCTGGGGAAGGTGAAGGACCCGCTGACCTGGGACTGTGAAGGCAAGTCAGGGTAGGCAGGTGCAGGGGCTGTGTCCTTGCCCCCTCCAGTCTTGCAGGAGACCCTCCACATTGGGCCCAGTGCCCATTGCCTGCAGGCTGGCCTCAGACCCTACATCTAACCCATTTCTACCTGTGATGGGAGTTGTAGGGGCATCCTGGGGCTGCTTGCCCTCCAGGGGTGCCCAGACCCTCAAATTCTGGGCCCTAAGCAGTCTCTTATCAAGGGATTAGGTGAGAAGCACTGGAGCAGAAGGCTGGATTTATCCAGGACCAGCAGTGAGCACCCGTGTGTGGAGCCACACACACCTGTCCCCAGACCCTCTTGTCCTGGGGTAAGTGGAGTCCACACCTCCTTTAGCAATTGGAACAGCTTGGGAGCACAGAACTCGAGGAACCCAGAGACACTGGGCAGCTGGGAGCTGGTGCAGCGGCAGCAGGACTGACTGGCTCCCAGGGGCACCTTGGTAATGCTGCAGGTGTGGCCGATTGATCCCCTGTGGAGACAGTAAAGATTAAGAGGATCATAAGCTGCGTCCAGCACTGCCCTGGGAGAAATCTCCCGGAGCCAGAGCTGCTGCTGTGAGGGCAAGTTGGGGCAGCTCCTGAGTTTAGACAGAGGGGACAGGAGGCAGGAGCACAGAGAGGAGAGGCAAGGGGGAGAGAAAGAGACAGAGTTTCAGAGAGGGAGGCAGGGGCTGGGTCCAGCTCAGAAATCCTGAGGCTTCCCTTAGGCAGGCAGAGTCTGCCCTGGGACCTGCCAGGACCAGGCCGACAGCGCCCATGAGCGCCAACATGGCTGCAGCGGTGCCGGCGGCCGTGTCCACCTCCAGGAAGGAGTCTCCAGGCAGGTGGGGCCTGGGGGAGGAGCCGACAGGTATGGTTTTTCTCAAGGTAGATGTAGACGCTTGGGGAGTGGAGTGTGGGTCACAGGTTTGCAGGGACCATGATAGGAGCCAGAGCAGCTCAGGCCAAGCCCCCAGGGCTATAGGCAAGTGTAAGGGAACCTGCCGGGAAACCCAGAATCCCAGAAACGTGGGGGTCAGAGAGGATAGCTGATCAGATGGGATAAGAAAGGAGAGAGGAGGGCCCTCAAAGGTCGGGAGCAGAGATCCCTAGTGGCGGTGTCAAGAATGAGCTTGTGCGTGATGGAGCCTGAGCCCACCTGCAGAGAAAGGGACCGGGAAGCGGAGCAGAGAGTGAAACTTGTTGAGAACTGGCCATGGAGAAGCAGGGAGGGGGTGTGACAAGGGACACGTTTTCCAGCTGGGAGAGACAACGGGTGTGCCTGAATGTGGGTGGGCAGGAACCTGAGGATGGTGAGGGAAGGAGGGTGGAGGGGTCCCTGAGGAAGGGGGAGTGGCGTGTGATGGGCCCAGCGCAGCCCCCACCCAGCCCGGGCTTGCCCTCAGGTGTGGGCCCCTCGCTCCAGTGCCGCGTGTGTGGGGACAGCAGCAGTGGGAAGCACTACGGCATCTACGCCTGCAACGGCTGCAGCGGCTTCTTCAAGAGGAGCGTGAGGCGAAGGCTCATTTACAGGTGAGAGACGGGGCACCCCACCCCAGAGGAGTCCCCCCTCATCTAAAGGAGCCCCGCCGGCCACTGAATGTTCCTGGGAGGGAGGGAATGGAGGATGCTCAGGGGAGAAGGGCTGCAGCCAAAGTGTCTGAAACCCACGGCCCAGAGCCCGGGCAGGACCCTGACTCCCTGGGGTTCCTCTCCACCCGCAGGTGCCAGGTGGGGGCAGGGATGTGCCCGGTGGACAAGGCCCACCGCAACCAGTGCCAGGCCTGCCGGCTGAAGAAGTGCTTGCAGGCAGGCATGAACCAGGACGGTGAGTCAAGAACCCCATCCCGGAGAGGCGTGGCAGAAGAGACAGGGGGTGCATGACCCCTGGGGTGTCCTGACTCTTCCCACCTCCCCAGCCGTGCAGAATGAGCGCCAGCCGCGGAGCACGGCCCAGGTCCGAATGGACAGCGTGGAGTCAGAAACGGAGCCCCGGCTGGAGCCCCTGGCGACCCCCCCAGCCCTCGGAGGGCCCAGCTCTCGGGGCCCCACACCTGTGTCTGCAGCCAGAGCCCTGGGACCCCGGGCCCTCACACCTCCGGGGCACCACCACTTCATGGCCAGCCTGATAAAGGCCGAAACCTGCACTAAGCTGGAGCCTGAGGATGGTAAGCAGGCTGACGGCTGAGCTCCAGGTCCCACACCTAGGCCCCTGAAAAGCCACTTCTGCCTGCCTCGGAACAGGGGCTGAGGCACAACCTCTCCTCCGACAGCCGACGAGAATATCGATGTCACCGGCAATGACCCTGAGTTCCCCTCGTCCCCATACTCCTCCTCCTCCCCGTGTGCCCTGGACAGCATCCATGAGACGTCGGCTCGCTTGCTCTTCATGGCCGTCAAGTGGGCCAAGAACCTGCCGGTGTTCTCCAACCTGCCCTTCCGGGATCAGGTATACTCATCAGGGGGCTGGCAAGTCAGCCGGGCTGGGGGCGCACACCTCCTTGTGTAGGTGATGATTGGAAGGGCACACAGCTTGGGGATGGTGAAGGCTGGAGACACCTGTGCCTCGGAGTCAGCGATGGTCATGGGCACATATCTCTGGGATGTGGCAGTTGGGCTCATCACCTAGGGGACACTGATGGCCAGGGACGCACAGGGACCAGACATTAGAAGGCAGTGTCTATGCCGCTCTGGGTCTTCTTTCCTCCTAGACAAACCCTCAGGGCCTAGAGATGCGCTCTCTCTCTGCGTCACAGGCTGATCTGCACGCTGTGAGCAGCATCAGTGGGCAAATCTGGGCTCCCTTGGAACACAAATGCCTCTGACTTCTGGGCTTGAGTTTCAGCCCAGCCTGTTCACCCGCCTGGGCTTCTCACGAGCAAGGGACCTGTCAGGACATCCAGGAGGAGAGGCATGCTGAGAGCATCAGTCCTTAGCCAGTGGTTTGGATGAAGGAGCTCAGAAGTGACTGAGTCTGCTGAGTATGGTCAACTTGGGATGCTGGTGGCGAGTGTCCCTGAGCTGCCCAGCTTCTCACGGCTCCAGGATTTGCCTGTGCTCCGCCTCTACCTTTCAATGGAGCCCAGAGAGTGTCTTCGAGCTGAGGCATCTGGGCTGGATGGTGTCAAGTCTCAGAGCTCCGGGCCCCTGGCTGATGTCAAGCAGAGGTCAGAATGTTCTGGGTACCTGGGACCAGCCCTTCCTGTCCTAAGACAGCTGAGAACGTGGCAGAGGTTCCAGGCTGAGCCAGAGGAGCTGTGTATCGGTCATCACACTTGCCCTCACCCCCCTCTCTCTGGGCATAGGTGATCCTGCTGGAAGAGGCATGGAGTGAACTCTTCCTCCTTGGAGCCATCCAGTGGTCTCTGCCTCTGGACAATTGCCCGCTGCTGGCCCTGCCCGAGGCCTCTGCTGGCGGCAGCTCTCAGGGCCGGCTGGTGCTGGCCAGTGCAGAGACTCGAATCCTGCAGGAAACCATCTCACGGTTCCGGGCACTGGCGGTGGACCCCACGGAGTTCGCCTGCATGAAGGCCCTGGTCCTCTTCAAACCAGGTCTCTGTCCAAGTCTTAGGGGAGAGCGAGTGGGGATGAAGGCAGGGAGTTTTGGTGACTTCCTTCTGCCTCTCACTTTCCCTCCATCACCCCTCATAGACCTGAATGTGTGTAGACTTCTTCCCTGCGAGCAGGAGGGGAGGGCTGCAGGGCTGGGCTCCCCCCTCCTAGGCCCTGGCTGATGGTTAGGCGGGTGTGGAGCCTGGAAGGGAAGCTCACAGCTGCTGCTTCTCTCCAGAAACGCGCGGCCTGAAGGATCCTGAGCATGTGGAGGCCTTGCAGGACCAGTCTCAGGTGATGCTCAGCCAACACAGCAAGGCCCACCACCCCAGCCAGCCTGTGAGGTGACCTGAGCACCTGCCTCCCTACCCATCTGTCCCTTCAGCTCTCTACTACCCTGCCCACCTTTCTGCTACTGTCTCAGGGCTGCACTCATTAGATGGGACAGGGATCTCAGTACAACCAGCACATGGCTGACACCTACTGTGTGCCGGGCACAGCACCAGGCCCGGGAGTCGGGACCGAAAAGCTTAAGGCAAACTCACTGCTTCCAGGGGATGCCCAGTGCAGTGGCCATGCTGAAGATGAGGGACAGCCCAGCAGGTACTGAGGGCTGCGTGCATCTGAGGGAGACAGAGACCCACTGGGAGGCAGATCGCAAAGCACTGCTGAGAGGGATTTGTGGAGGCAGTGCCGGTATTGAGGAAGGAGAAGGTCTACAAAGAGAGAAATGATCATTTACAAAGGGAGAGTATTAAGTGTTAGTCACTCAGTCGTGTCCGACTCTTTGTGACTCCATGGACTGTAGCTCACCAGGCTTCTCTGTCCATGACTGAAGTGGGTACCTAATCGCTCCTCCAGGGGATCTTCTCAACCCAGGGATCAAACCTCGGCCTCCTGCATTGCAGACAGATTCTTTACCGTCTAAGCCACCAGGGAAGCCCACAAAGGGAGAGGGAAAGAAGCAAATACACATATGTTCTTAGGTCAGAGACCAGTTTGGAAGGCAAAGCTGATTGCCACCAGGGAGAGGGTAGGGGTCTAAACCAGCACGGCTCTCTGGCACCAGCCTGCTCAGGACTGTGAAGGGCAGCCAGAGGCCAAATCTGGTTTGGCAGGCAGAGAGGAGCCACTGCAGATCACTGAGCAGGAGAATGTTTTCCACAGAGCTGGGCTTCACACAGAGGCGTGATGGTGAGTACAGAGCATCCAACAGGATGACCCTGCCGTCATCCAGGGAGTCCTTGAAGGTCTGTTTGTGGGAATGGAAAGGCAGTGACAGATGTGGGAGTCTCTGGGAGTTGGGATGGCTCAGACCTGGTATTTGAGTGGATAAGGAACAAGGGAAGAGGAGCTCTTTGGGGAAAGAGGTAGAAGACACAAAAGGAAAGTCAGCAGGAAGAGTTTTCAGGGAACATGAAGAGATCTGTTGCAGGTGCAGATAGGGATGCACTAGCGTAAGCCGCAGGCATGGACCCTAGCCCGGCCCTGGCTGTGTTTGGAGGACAATGGCTACTGGCTGAGACTGGGGCTGCGGGGATGGTGGAGCAGGAGCCAGTGCTCTGGGACTGTCCGGCTCGCCCCAGCACCAGCAGAAGCATGGTGGGGGATATACGACGGCTCAGTGCCACCCACTCGGCTCCCACAAGAGCAGCAGACCTTGGTACCGCAAACCAATTTCAGTAGGTCATTGGGAGGTAGGGGAGGCTTCCCACAGACCTCGTGGTGGAAGCTGAACCTGTAGCTGTCCCACTTGGATGTGGCCTCCCTGACCCTGGGCAATGACCCTGGCTGTTAGACCTCCCACCCAAGGAAGGTCAGCATAATGCCCCCATCTGCCTCTCGGGACTTCACCATCTAGCTTCTCTGCGCTGGGAACCCTTGCCTTGGCAAATGGTTCTCACTTAAAAACTACAATGACTTATTTTTCTGGATGAGTATATCAAGCCACAAAAATTTTTGATTTCAGAACATTTTCACTAATGGTTACTCTTATCATCCTAGGTGGCTTACAGAGAATTTATATCCTTGTTTCTTCCCACACCATGTGGCTTGTGGGGATCTTAGTTCCCCAACCATGGATCAAACCCAGGCCCCATGAGTGAAAGCCCTGAATCTTAATCACTGAACTACCAGGGAATTTCCAGGAATTTATTTTCTTATTCAAATATATGTGGTATTAATGATCATGTGATTATAATAATTATATGATTATTAATAATATATTCACATACTATTAATGTAAATAGCATCTTACTTTATAATTTTTACACATCATAAACAATATTTATTCACTATTTTCATCACACTCCTTAACTAAACACTGGAGGAAGGTCACAGTGGGTCCGGGATAGATGAATGGGGCCTTTCCTCGAACTTCCTCCTTACTTGCCCTGGGCACCTCTTATCTCTCCTCTCCATCCCCTCTGCCTCTCCTGGAATGGTGCTGTGCCCAGGACTCAAGCTCTGAAGCTGATAATCACACTGATGGTGTCTTCTCTCCTGTCCAGGTTTGGGAAATTGCTCCTGCTCCTCCCGTCTTTGAGGTTTATCACTTCTGAACGTGTTGAGCTCCTCTTTTTCCGCAAGACCATAGGGAATACTCCAATGGAGAAGCTCCTTTGTGACATGTTCAAAAACTAGTTGAAGTAGAAATAAAATGAATGCAACCACTTTGGGAAATAATCTACTGAAGCTAAAAATCTGGCTACCCTTTGATTCAGCAATTGCACTCATGGATATGTGTACCTGTCAGAAATGTCCACCAAAAGAATGTTTGAAGCAGCTTTTTTCATAATAGCCCCAAACTGTACAATGACAGTAGCATGGACTAATAAATTGTGGTACATACATATTTAGTCATGTCTGATTGTTTGAGACCCCATGAACTGTAGCACACCAGGCTCATCTGTCCATGGAATTCTCCAGGCAAGAATACTGAAGTGGGTAGCCATCCCCTTCTCCAGGGAATCTTCCCAACCCAGGGATTAAACCCGCATCTCCTGCATTGCAGGCAAATTCTTTACCATCTGTGCCACCAGGGAAACCTTATAAAACAGCAATAAAAAGGAATGAACCATCAATATTGTGTGACAACATGGATCTATTTCAGACACAAACAAAACCATCCAGGCACCAGTTCTGATTATATAAAGTTTAAGAACAGGCAAGACTAAGTAATGGTTGTAGAAGTTAGAATAGAGGTTACCTTTGGGTGGGGGGTGGGTTGATTGGTAAGGGGCCCAAGGTATGCTAAAAATGTTCTTCATTTTGATCAGGGTGGTGGTTTTGCAAACTTATTCACTCATTAAAAATTAATTGCACCATGCACTTTTGCACTTTATTGTTAGACCTAAAAAAAAAGTGAAAAAACAGAAACAGGACAATAAATGTGGCCAAGGTTCTCCCTTTGAGGACACTGATGGTGTGAGCACAGGATTGAGTTCCATCCGTCTGGTTGCCACTCTGAGTCAGAGTCCAGGTGCCACAAATTCAAATCCAGTGAAAGATCTCCCGGAGGATTCAGCAACCTAGCTTCTCTCCAGATGGCATCCCAGCACCCCACAGCTTCTCCCCATCTTTCTCTTCCCCATCCTTCATCACCTCCCTGAAAATAAATGTGAGCACCATGCAACTCAACATTGCAGCCACAGGCACTCTTTTTGGAGGGGACTCTCCATCACTTCTTAATTCCTTATGGAAAGATGAAGTTCAGACAAACCTCTTCCTTTTCAAAGGCAAGTCCAGAAGACCTAGGAAAAAGTACTTTTTTTTCCCATTTATTTTTATTAGTTGGAGGCTAATTACTTTACAATATTGTAGTGGTTTTTGCCATACATTGACATGAATCTGCCATGGATTTACATGTGTTCCCCATCCTGAACCCCCCCCCCCGCCCACCTCCCTTCCCATCCCATCCCTCTGGGTCTTCCCAGTGCAGCAGCCCCAAGCACTTGTCTCATGCATCCAACCTGGACTGGTGATCTGTTTCACACTTGATAATATACATGTTTCAATGCTATTCTCTCAGATCATCCCACCCTCGCCTTCTCCCATAGAGTCCAAAAGTCTGTTCTATACATCTGTGTCTCTTTTTCTGTCTTGCATATAGGGTTATCCTTACCATCTTTCTAAATTCTCTATATATGTGTTAGTATACTGTATTGGTGTTTATCTTTCTGGCTTACTTCACTCTGTAAAATGGGCTCCAGTTTCATCCATTTCATTAGAACTGATTCAAATGTATTCTTTTTAATGGCTGAGTAATATTCCATGGTGTATAGGTACCACAGTTTTCTTATCCATTCATTTGCTGATGGGCATCTAGGTTGCTTCCATGTCCTGGCTATTGTAAACAGTGCTGCAATGAACATTGGGGCACATGTTCAGTGTGTATGCCCAGAAGTGGGATTGCTGGGTCATATGGCAGTTTTATTTCCAGTTTTTAAAGGAATCTCCACACTGTTCTCCATAGTGGCTGTACTAGTTTGCATTTCCACCAACAGCGTAAGAGGGTTCCCTTTTCTCCACACCCTCTCCAGCATTTATTGCTTGTAGACTTTTGGATAGCAGCCATTCTGACTGGCATGTAATGGTATGTCATTGTGGTTTTGATTTGCATTTCTCTGATAGTGAGTGATGTTGAGCATCTTTTCATGTGTTTGTTAGCCATCTGTATGTCTTCTTTGGAGAAATGTCTGTTTAGTTCTTTGGCCCATTTTTTGATTGGGTCATTTATTTTTCTGGAATTGAGCTGCAGGAGTTGCTTGTATATTTTTTAGATTAATCCTTTGTCTTTTGCTTTGTTTGCTATTATTTTCTCCCATTCTGAAGGCTGTCTTTTCATCTTGCTTATAGTTTCCTTTGTTGTGCAAAAGCTTTAAATTCATTAGGTCCCATTTGTTTATTTTTGCTTCTATTTCCAATATTCTGGGAGGTGGGTCATAGAGGATCTTGCTGTGATTTATGTTGGAGAGTGTTTTGCCTATGTTCTCCTCTAGGAGTTTTATTGTTTCTGGTCTTACATTTAGATCTTTAATCCATTTTGAGTTTATTTTTGTGTATGGTGTTAGAAAGTGTTCTAGTTTCATTCTTTTACAAGTGGTTGACCAGTTTTCCCAGCACCACTTGTTAAAGAGGTTGTCTTTTTTCCATTGTATATTCTTGCCTTCTTTGTCAAAGATAAGGTGTCCATAGGTACATGGATTTATCTCTGGGCTTTCTATTCTGTTCCACTGATCTATATTTCTGTCTTTGTGCCAGTATCACACTGTCTTGATGACTGTGGCTTTGTAGTAGAGTCTGAAGTCAGGCAGGTTGATTCCTCCAGTTCCATTCTTCTTTCTCAAGATTGCTTTGGCTATTCGAGGTTTTTTGTTTTTCCATACAAATTGTGAAATTATTTGTTTTAGTTCTGTGAAGAATACCATTGGTAGCTTGATAGGGATTGCATTGAATCTATAGATTGCTTTGGGTAGAATAACCATTTTGACAATATTGATTCTTCCAATCCATGAACACGGTATGTTTCTCATCTATTTGTGTCCTATTTGATTTCTTTCATCAGTGTTTTATATTTTTCTATATATAGGTCTTTTGTTTCTTTAGGTAGATATACTCCTAAGTGTTTTATTCTTATTGTTGCAATGGTGAATGGTATTGTTTTCTTAATTTCTCTGTTTTCTCATTGTTAGTGTATAGGAATGCAAGGGATTTCTGTGTGTTAATTTTATATCCTGCAACTTACTATATTCATTGATTAGCTCTAGTAATTTTCTGGTAGAGTCTTTAGGGTTTTCTATGTAGAGGATCATGTCATCTGCAAACAGTGAGAGTTTTACTTCTTCCTTTCCTATCTGGATTCCTTTTATTTCTTTTTCTGCTCTGATTGATGTGGCCAAAACTTCCAAAACTATGTTGAATAGTGGTGGTGAGAGTGGGCACCCTTATCTTGTTCCTGACTTTAGCAGAAATGCTTTCGATTTTTCACCATTGAGGATAATGTTTGCTGTGGGTTTGTCATATATAGCTTTTATTATATTGAGGCATGTTCCTTCTATTCCTGCTTTCTGGAGAGTTTTTATCATAAATGGATGTTGAATTTTGTTAAAGGTTTTTTCTGCATCTATTGAGATAATCATATGGTTTTTATCTTTCAATTTGTTAATGTGGTGTATTACATTGATTGATTTGCGGATATTAAAGAATCCTTGAATTCCTGGGATAAAGCCCACTTGGTCATGATGTATGATCTTTTTAATATGTTGTTGGATTCTGTTTGATAGAATTTTGTTAAGGATTTTTGCATCTATGTCCATCAGTCATATTAGCCTGTAGTTTTCTTTTTTTGTGGCATCTTTGTCTGGTTTTGGTATTAGGGTGATGGTGGCTTCATAGAATGAGTTTGGAAGTTTACCTTCCTCTGCAATTTTCTGGAAGAGTTTGAGTAAGATAGGTGTTAGCTCTTCTCTAAATTTTTGGTAGAATTCAGCTGTGAAGCCATCTGGTCCTGGGCTTTTGTTTGCTGGAAGATTTCTGATTACAGTTTCAATTTCCATGCTTGTGATGGGTCTGTTAAGATCTTCTATTTCTTCCTGGTTCAGTTTTGGAAAATTATACTTTTCTAAGAGTTTGTCCATTTCTTCCAAGTTGTCCATTTTATTGGCATATAGCTGCTGGTAGTAGTCTCTTATGTTCCTTTGTATTTCAGTGTTGTCTGTTGTGATCTCTTCATTTTCATTTCTAATTTTGTTGATTTGGTTCTTCTCCCTTTGTTTCTTAATGAGTCTGGCTAACGTTTGTCAATTTTGTTTATCTTTTCAAAAAACCAGCTTTTAGCTTTGTTGACTTTTTCTATGGTCTCTTTTTGTTTCTTTTGCATTTATTTCTGCCCTAATTTTTAAGATTTCTTTCTTTCTACTAACCCTAGGGTTCTTCATTTCTTCCTTCTCTAGTTGCTTTAGGTGTAGAGTTAGGTTATTTATTTGACTTTTTTCTTGTTTCTTGAGGTAAGCCTGTATTGCTATGAACCTTCCCCTTAGCACTGCTTTTACAGTGTCCCATAGGTTTAGGGTTGTTGTGTTTTCATTTTCATTCGTTTCTATGCATATTTTGATTTCTTTTTTGCTTTCTTCTATGATTTGTTGGTTATTCAGAAGCATGTTTTTTAGCCTCCATATGTTTGAACTTTTAATTTTTTTTCCTGTAATTGAGATCTAATTACTGCATTGTGGCAGAAAAGATGACTGGAATGATTTCAATTTTTTTAAATTTACCAAGGCTAGATTTATGGCCCAGGATGTGATCTATTCTGGAGAAGGTTCCGTGTGCACTTGAGAAAAAGGTGAAGTTGATTGTTTTGGGATGAAATGTCCTATAGATATCAATTAGGTCTAGCTGGTCCATTGTGTCATTTAAAGTTTGTGTTCCCTTGTTAATTTTCTGTTTAGTTGATCTATCCATAGGTGTGAGTGGGGTATTAAAGTCTCCCACTATTACTGCATTATTGTTAATTTCCCCTTTCATACTCATTAGCATTTGCCTTACATATTGCAGTGCTCCTATGTTGGGTGCATATATATTTATAATTGTTATATCTTCTTCTTGGATTGATCCATTGATCATTACGCAGTGTCCTTCTTTGTCTCTTTTCACAGCCTTTATTTTAAAGTCTATTTTATCTGATATGAGTATTGCGACTCCTGCTTTCTTTTGGTCTCCGTTTGTGTGAAATTTTTTTTTCCAGCCTTTCACTTTCAGTCTGTATGTGTCCCTAGGTTTGAGGTGGGTCTCTTGTAGACAGCATATATAGGGGTCTTGTTTTTGTATCCATTCAGCCAGTCTTTGTCTTTTAGTTGGGGCATTCAACCCATTTACATTTAAGGTAATTATTGATAAGTATGATCCTATTGCTATTTACTTTCTTGTTTTGGGTTCAAATTTATAAACTTTTCTGTGTTTTCTGTCTAGACAAGATCCTTTAGCATTTGGTGAAGAGCTAGTTTGGTGGTGCTGAGCTTTTGCTTGTCTGTAAAGCTTTTGATTTCTCCTTCATATTTGAATGAGATCCTTGCTGGGTACAATAATCTGGGTTGTAGGTTTTTCTCTTTCATCACTTTAAGTATGGCCTGCCATTCCCTTCTGGCTTGAAGAGTTTCTATTGAAAGATCAGCTGTTATCCTTATGGGAATCCCCTGGTGAGTTATTTGTTGTTTTTCCCTTGCTGCTTTTAATACTTGTTCTTTGTGTTTGACCTTTGTCAATTTGATTAATATGTGTCTTGGGGTGTTTCGCCTTGGGTTTATCCTGTTTGGAACTCTCTGGGTTTCTTGGACTTGGGTGGCTATTTCCTTCCCCATTTTAGGGAAGTTTTCAACTATTATCTCCTCAAGTATTTTCTCAAGGCCTTTCTTTTTGTCTTCTTCTGGGACTCCTATGATATGAATGTTGGGGCATTTAACATTGTCCCAGAGGTATCTGAGGTTGTCCTCATTTCTTTTCATTCTTTTTTTTTTTTTTTCCCCCTCTGTGCTTCATTTATTTCCACCATTCTATCTTCCACCTCACTTAACCTATCTTCTGCCTCATTTATTCTACTGTTGGTTCTCTCCAGAGTGCTTTTGATATCAGTTATTGAATTATTCATTATTGACTCTATTTTATTTCTTCTAGGTCCTTGTTAAACTTTTCTTGCATCTTCCCAATCCTTGTCTCCAGACTATTTATCTGTAACTACATTTTGTTTCCAAGATTTTGGATCATTTTTACTATCATTTTTCTGAATTCTTTTTCAGGTAGACTCCCTATCTCCTCCTCTTTGGTTTGGTTTGGTTTGGTTTGTTTGGGCTTTTATCATGCTCCTTTACCTGCTGAATATTTCTCTGCCTTTTCATCTTGTTTAGGTTGCTGTGTTTGGGGTGGCCTTTTTGTATGCTGGAAGTTTGTGGTTCCTCTTCATTGTGGAGGTTCTTCCCTGTGGGTAGGGTTGGACGAGTGGCTTGTCAAGGTTTCCTGGTTAGGGAAGCTTGCGTCTGTGTTCTGGTGGGTGGAGCTGGATCTCCTCTCTGGTGTGCAACGAAGTGTCCAGCAGTGAGTTTTGAGGGTCCTATGGGTTTGGTGTGACTTTTGGCCACCTGTATTTTTGTGCTCAGGGTTATGTTCCTGCGTTGCTGGAGAATTAGCTTGGTATGTCTTGCTCTGAAACTTGTTGGCTCTTGGGTGGAGCTTGGTTTCAGTGTAGGTACAGAGGTTTTTGGATGAGCTCTTGTTGATTAATGTTCCCTGGAGTCAGGAGTTTTCTGGTGTTCTCAAGTTCTGGACTTAAGCCTCCTGCCTCTGGCTTCCAGTCTTATTCTTACAGTAGCCTCAAGACTTCTCCATCCATACAGCACCAATGATAAAACATTTAGGTTAATGGTGAAAAGATTCTCCACAGTGGGGGACACCCAGAGAGGGTCACAGAGTTACAAGGAGAAGAGAAGAGGGAGGAAGGAGATAGAGGTGACCAGGAGAAAAGGGGGAATCAAAAGGGGGGAGAGTAATCTAGTCAGTAATCAATTCCCTATTTGCTCTCCACAGTCTGGAACACTCAGATAAGTTCGCGGAGTTCCATAGAGAAGAGAAGAGGGAGGAAGGAGATAGAGGTGACCAGGAGAGGAGGGGGAGTCAAAAGGAGAGAGACCAATCTAGCCAGTAATCAGTTCCCTAAGTGTTCTCCACAGCCCAGAATACCCAAAGAGATTCAGAGTTAAGTACAGAAGAGAAGGGGGAGGGAGGAGATAGAGGTGATCTGGGGGAGAAAAAGCAGAGTCAAAAGGGGAGAAAGCAATCAAGCCAGTAATCACACTCCTAAGTAAAAATGGGTACTGAAGATTGGATTCTTAAAGGTACAGAAATGATAACAAATACCAAAAAGCAAAGATTAAAAATCTAGAGTAGAGGTTAGACTCTCAAAAATACAATATTAAAAAAAATTGCAAACGTTATTTTAAAAATATATGAAGTTTGCTTTAAAAACAGGGTCTTTTTTTTTTTTTTTTTTTTTTTGCAAGGTAATAGTAGGTTTCAAAAATGAAAATTAAAGGACTAATAAAGAACTTAAAAGTTTTTTAAATTAAAAAATGATAATAGTCAAATATATCTAGGAATTTCTCTGGAGCTCTTGGGGGCAGTATGGGGTCATCTCAGTTTCAGATAGTTCCTTGAAACAGCTTATACTTCTCTAGGTCTATAGGTCTATATACTATAGGTCCCTTCCAATGTAGCTACTACAGGGTTTTAATCTGTTGCACCTGTCACTTCCAAAGCAGTTCCCTCTTTGTTTATTTTGGCTTCCTCTGTTTGCAAGTCTCTTCAGTATCTTACTTCTGCCCTGACACAAGGGGGTGAAGGTGGTCATTTAGTTAGGCTCACTCATTCAATTGTGCTGCGGGGAGGGAGGAACATTGGAAACAAATGTCACTGGCGTGTGTGGGGAGTGCTCGCAGTGACTGGGCCACACTGGGTTTGCCCCCGCTCACAGCATGTGTGCTTTCCCAGTCTACACTGCTCAGGCTCCAGATTGCTCTGCAGGGGAACTGTCTATGGTGGGCCCTGGGTTGCGGGCACTTCCCAGGGCTAAGCCGCTCAGGTTCGGGTTCCGGGTACTCCACAAAGACACAGACTCGGTCAGGCCTGCGTTTTGTGCCCTTCCCAGGTCCGAGCAGCTCAGGGACCAGGTGCTTGGCGAGTGCACACTCCCCAGGTGGGCGGTGCGTCTTATCACCTCCCCCGTCCCAGCCACTCAGTTTCCTGGGTGCGCAGCGGGAGCACCGTCTCAGGTGTGCCGTGTGTCTCTTCTGGGGTGCTGATCTCTGGCTGCGACCCTCCTGGTGGATGTCAACCGTCCAGGATCCCAGGAAGACTTGGTTAGCAACTGGGAGCCTGCTTGCAGTTTGGTAGAGGATGCCGTCTCTGGGGCCGAGTTTGCCCCTAGCCTTCCAGCTCTGGCTGTCGCCCACCTGTCTCTGTGCCTCCAGTGAAAGACGGGTCAGTCCGCGGTCGGCTAGCTCCCCTCTGGTATTTGCTCAGTCCTTTGTTCTGTGAGCGGTCCGGCAGTGGCTTAGGTTAGAGCTTTTCACCACTAAGTTCTCTTTTTTACTCTCCCTCTGGCTATCCCATGGTTTGGGTTGCTATCTCACTGTCAGCTCCCTCAGATTGCCCTCAGGGTATTCAGGCCTGGTGCTTACCCTCAGCAATGCAGCCCATGCTTCCCTGTTCAGCCCCCGCTTGCTGGTGGTGGACACCAGTGTTTGGGCTACTTCTCCATTGGGAGTTGCAGTTAGGCGTGTAATCTCTGGGTTTTATTTATTTTCTCCTCCTGGTTATGTTGCCCTCTGAGATTCCAAAACTCCCCACAGACCCGCCAGTAAGAGGGTTTCCTAGTGTTTGGAAACTTCTAAGACTCCCTCCCCGGGTCGGGTCTCTGTTCCTAACTCTTTTGTCTCTCTTTTTCTCTTTTTATATTTTGTTCTACCTCCTTTTGAAGACAATGGGCTGCCTTTCTGGGTGCCTGGTATCCTCTGCCAGTGTTCAAAAGTTGTTTTGTGGTATTTGCTCAGCATTCAAATGATCTTTCATTGAATTTGTGGGGGAGAAAGTGGTCTCCCCGTCCTATTCCCCCACCATCTTAGGACCGCCCCCGATCTTAGTTTTCTGAATGTTGAGTTTTAAGCCAACTTTTTCACTCTCCTCTTTCACTTTCATCAAGAGGCTCTTTAGTTCTTCTTTGCTTTCTGCCCTAAGTGTGGTGTTGTAGATAAACTTAATTATCTGCAGCCAACCCAGCATCCACCCCCCTCACCCCACCCCAAGGCCCTTCTTAAGGTCTTATCGTCATTGCAAAGATGCCAGTCAGTTCATCTGCCTAGGATTCCCTTCCCCTATGGTTTGTTAGTAGAAGACAGGCACTCACTTGAGACCTGTAAAGTAAATGAGAAGCCATTAATCTCTGGATGCGGTCACAGCCAAATGTGTGGGAAGACAATTTCACAGTAACCTTCCTGAGAGTTGCAGGAGCTTTAAAAGATTCAGAGCTGCTGGCTTTCTTGACCTTCAGTGGGAGCTTTCTCTGACCTGCTTCCCCACTTCTTCCAATGTTTACATTAAGCCCCTAATTCCTATCTCAAGTCCTTCGCATCTGAAATACACCAAGTGGCTTCTGTAATCCTAATACAATACAGCTCTCAGTTGATCCTAGGATTTACTCAACCTTTTGCTGTAAATTGGCCCTACTGAAACTCAGATGGGTAACAGCTCTACCCCAGTCTCTAGGGCCAGTGCTAGGGGAGGGTATACTACGGAAACTCTTTTCTGCCCTCGGTGCCAGAAACGTCTTTGATTATGAAGCACACAGAGGTAGGCCTGTGTGGGCCTATCTGGGCCTTTCTTTTCAACTGCAGTTTTCAGATTTGTGAGACACTCTACTTCTACCCTTAAGGGAGTATTTAGATGCAGGAAGGGCAGAGAAAGACTCACAAGTTGCCAAGAAGCAACCATTCAGATTAATAAAACCTGACAGTAGGACCCAGATATTGTGGATGACTAGTCTCCATCTGGTGGACACCACTGGTTTTCCTCACTAGGATGCAAACTCCATAGGGTGCAAGGGCTTTGGTCACCAGTATACCCCAACCAACCAGAGTGCTCAGTCAACACTTGTCAAATGACGGATAAATGGCCCCACAGAACTGGGAAGTGACATGCTTGTTGGAGTCTATGCCTCACAAGATCCAATAGATGTTACAGGTGTCTCATCCATGTTCATGGTTATGTCCCTGGCTCTAAGATGCTGTACTGTTATCCAATTTAGGAGAAAGAACAATTTTTTAACAAGCAAAAGCTCTGATCTGTGTCTCCTTACAACTTTCTGCTCTTTCTTCATAATCGGAAAGGTTTGTTGTAGTTTTAGCTATCACAGGGGGAACTTTCAAAAATGGCATTACTATGTTTTATTTAGCCAATTGCTGCTGCTGCTGCTGCTGCTAAGTCGCTTCAGTCGTGTCTGACTCTGTGCGACCCCACAGACGGCAGCCCACCAGGCTCCGCCGTCCCTGGGATAATCCAGGCAAGAACACTGGAGTGCGTTGCCACTTCCTTCTCCAATGCATAAAAGCAAAAGTGAAGTCACTCAGTCGTGTCCGCCTCTTCACGACCCCATGGACTGCAGCCTACCAGGCTCTTCCATCCATGGGATTTTCCAGGCAAGAGTACTGGAGTGGGTTGCCGTTGCCTTCTCCAATTTAGCCAATTGAGGAAACCTTAAACAATCCACTACTCTTATTATGTTATCATGTAGACAATGCAAACTGTAGATGTAAACAATGTAAAAAAAATGGAAAGGATGATCTCAGAATTTTTAAGTGGAATAAATTTGATATTAGGGATAAATTGATCACAACTTTTTTTTTTTTTTTCAATTTCACTTTAGATTTGGTTTGGTATTTGAGAACCCCTGATCACATTCAACTCTCTCATCCAAATTGTAAGTGTGGGCACCTTTTGTTAGGTGCTGAGGATCGAACAGTCAGAAGATAGGTTCCCGTCTTGCCTTGGGAAGCTAACGTCAGTTTTTTGATGTCACAAACACTGGCCGCTATTGAGAACACAAGACATCTAAGCCAGTTCGACGGGGAACAGGAAATTTCCAAGTAGAAATGCCTTTTACACTATGACCTCAGAGGCAGTAGGAGTTACCCAGAGAAAACCTGGGGGAGGGAACACATTCCAGACTGAAGACAAATGACCTTGCCCAAGTCATGCAAGTGCAGGGGCAGAACAAAAAAGGACACTCCAGGGCCCTCTACTAGCAGCTATGCCTTTTTGCTGAAGATCCTCAATGTAGATTTATTTTCTTCCCTGCACCCCATTCTCTAAATTGATTAAATGAAGTCTTGACAACTTAGCATTTATGGAAAACTGACAACTTGAAATCTCACCTCCACTTGAGCTAAATTAAGTTTCCAATAATTACCATCTCTGTATTTTATCAATTGGGGCTCAATCCTTTGCTTAAAAAAAAAAGCACGAGAACTTTATAAAAAATCATTGCTATTCCTTGGGTTCAGGCTGGAGTGAGTTGGGGTGGGAGCCAGGATGGTCAGAAAACAAACCACACGTATTGCTGCTTCTGGAAGCTTTGTTCTTTAATGGTCCATGGAGTGACCTGTCCACCAAGCTGCTCCTGTGTAGCCATACAGTGCGTATTTTGAGTGGCACAAACTGCACTTTATACAACTGATGGCCCCAGCCCCACCCCCTGCCAAAAAAAAAAAAAAAAAGGAAATTACAAAGTGCCTGTTGATTGCATCAGGAATGTAATCAGTTCTGTGGGTGAGACAAATCATTCTTTGTATAGAATTATTCTATTAAACAGTAAAATGATATTATATTTCACAGGCTATGTCCTTTTACAATAGATAGTCTTTTATAAATTTACACTCAGTATATTTATATAAATTACTTTAAATTCATTAATATAATACTTATCTGTAGTCCACACCTTTCCCTTAGTAAATACAATTACTTGGTTCCAAAGGTGCAACTTTTACATGACCTAAGAGGGATGATAAATAGGCATTCAGTATGGATGGAAAGCAAGGTGATGGACCCCTTAGTGGGGCTTTTTTGACAACAGTTTCAACTAAGAGACCAACAAGCCCTAATAGATCCACCTCCGTAGTCACTATTTTGCCCTTTACCACCAGATAAGATGTGGGAGCAGTTCCAGAGAAAAGTGGGTAAACAGTATTTTAGGGGCATAGAAAGATAGCAAAGTTAAAGTGTTAGTCACTCAGTCGTGTCTGACTCTTTGCGACCTCATGGACTGTACCCTCTGTCCGTAGAATTCTCCAGGCAACAATACTGGAGTGAGCTGCCATTCCCTTCTCCAGGGCATCTTCCCAACCCAGGGATCGAATCCAGGTTTCCCACATTGCAGGCAGATTGTTTACCATGTGATCCATCAGGGAAGCCCTGAGAAAGACTCCCACAGCCACCACGGAACTTTACTACCAAGGCTAACATGGTATTGGGGGACAGTGCCAACTGTCACAGAATTATGGGGAGCTGTCCCACAATTATGGGTAGACAAACATATCTGTCAGCACCGAATGATGCTGTGTTGGTCAACACAGAATGACCAAGAGGGGGGAAAATGAGAGAGAGGAGAATAAGGAAAGCCAGCTAGAGTGTTTCCTTCTTAAAATTCTCTGAGCTTTGAACACATCCTGAGAATATTTTCTTCTCTCTTGTTCACCAACGTGCTTGTGAAAGGTACACATTCCTCAGTTAAGAGTTTAAAAAAGAAAAATGTGGCCCACAGGCACTGAAGTGGGCCTGCAGAACCTTGCTGGAGCTCCTATTTTCTGCATGCTTCTGGGATCCTCCATCTTTGACAGTGAAAACAACCCTACTGTGATGGAAGACAGAAGTCTCCACTAACTCCCATGACAAGGGAGGGCTCTTATATCACATCCTCTGAATTCAGGTCCCTCTGCCTCCACAAGGCTCATACTGGGCTGTTATCTTCTTTGTGTTCGCAGAAATCCAGAGTGGCACAATAATTAAAATGGCAGGAAGTACACAGTGCATTACAAATGAAGCAAGTCACCTTCCTGAATCCTTTCTGTATTTACTTCACTTTGTGTATACACACTTTGACCCTACAATTATACTTTTCTGCTTCCATTACATTTTCCATGATAAGGGATATGTTGGCTTTAATGGGGAGAATTAAAACTCCAGGCTGTATCTGGGGCTGAGAAGGTGTGGTAAGAAGAGAATGCTCTGCATTTTAGAGTATGGGCTCCAAATCAGGGGCTGCCTCTGTGCTGCCACACATGGGATTCCTTTGAGGCATTTGAGATCAAAGAAAATGAGCAAAGGAGAAGCAAATAGAAAACACACATTTGACACATACAGATGTTAAATATCTTAATTATAAGTGATTGTAATGCAGCATTGGCTTGTGGTAATGTAACATGAACCACAGAGATGACTGGTTAAGATGAGAGGAGAGGAGAGACAGCACTTGGTTCCGACAGCTGTTAAGTGTTATGGCTTCATCTTTTTCAGGCCAACAATGCCCATTATTCTAGGGAACAGCAGCATGCTTTCCTTCAAAGGGAGGGTCCCGCCTTTGCTCTCCATTCTTAGCATTCCATGCATCTCCCTTTCCCCACCCCTCCATTCTGACAGCTTGTTAAATGACTAGAAATCCACAAATCTAGCAACTGAAAAACAAATATTTATTTAATGTTATCCAAATTCAGGTTTTAGGTCCCTGAGAAAAAATTATAAAGTCTCTTAACATCCATCACCTGGTTCCTATAAAGTGACCTATATGAGTAGTTTATTTATTTTTTTTAACTGCCAAAAACTTATTTTGCAAAACAGCAACAAAACAAAAACTCCATAAAGATTTAGAAGGGAGCCCGTATGCCAAAATGTGTTTCCCAGGCCATTCCTCTAAGCCAAAGAAAACTACTCAACAGGGGTAATCACTTTTTTTTGTTTTGTAATGTCCTGGAACAAGTGGAAAGGAGTACTCAACACCGGCTGAAAACCACCTTGCCAAGAATAATGGGAGAGACTGTGCCTGGCACAGGGACTGGGGTACCCATGCAGACACAACCATGCTGAGGGGCTGGGTTCTGCTCTAGGAGATTCTCTGAAATTCAGATTTTAAAAGACTTTATTTACCTTTATTACTCCTCAAGGCAGCATGAACAAGGTGGCAGATGTTTGCGGGCTATAAAATCGAACATGTTTAGTTACTAACCATCATCATTCTGGAAATTGACAAAGACTCCTTCTCCCGAGGTCATTTCTGAACCCCACCAGGGAGAGGAAAGCCGCCTGCTTCCTGGAGCTGCCACTCAGGATGATATTTGTGTCTGGCCTCTGGGGCTCGACAGCAGCCACAGAGGCAGTGGCATGAGGGTCACTGTTGTGTAACAGGAGAGACTCTGCCTTATTAATGAAAGTCCTCAGGTTTCTATAACTTCATCTCAAAGAAGTATGAAAAGGAAGAATAACCAAAATTCAGGTTACAGATGGTAAAGGCTCTTTTTTAGAACAGTGCATGTGGCAGTTAGACAAGATGCATTTAGTAACTTTAAAAAAGAAACATTTTCACATATTTATCTCAAACAGGGCATCATGTTTCATTTCCCATATATTATAAATAGCAAAAACAGACTTCTAATCCCACAAACACTAAGAAGCTTAAAATGCTTTTATAACTCAGGTCATGGAGACACCCAGTGGTGAGGAAAATGGTTTGACTTTTCCCTCAACCCAGGGATATCTGGCTCTCACCACCACATCCAATGGCCCTTAATCTGTGGGAAGAAATTCTATAGGGAGGAAGGAAGCATAAAGTTAAAAAGAAATATGCACACTATACATATATATATTTACAGTAAACTTCAGTAACCAGAATATTAACAAAAATAGCTTCAAGTAGTCCTTGATTTTTTTAAATCTATTTAATACTGATGGTCTGAGGAAAAAAGATAAAAGCTAGATGGGTCATATTAAAAACTTTTCTTTTTTTCTTTTTTGGCAGCTTTCTGTAATGTTTACTCATGCAGTGCTATGTGTGAATGCCTGGGGAGAAGTGATTATGTGGTCACATCATTTGTGTGAGCTCGTGGTGGAAATCCACCAGCAGATAAACAGGTTCATATATGGTCTTCAGTTTAATCTATACAAAGAGAAAGGCCTAGATAAATTAGAATGAAACCCTCCTGTTTAGGGATCACCATGTCTCTGGGACATTTACAAAATATTAGAGGAATCTGATTCTAGGATAAGGGGATATAAGAACAGTATGGCTATTGAAACTTCGGCCCATGCAATCCATTTGGCAGGAACTAACCAGGGGTTAAACCAGCATTGATTATTATGACATCAAACATCGTTGAAAAACAAAACAGGTCTTCTCTTCGTCACTAGATAACCACAGAGGTCTCAAACAAGCTCTGATGGTTTGATGGAGACAACTGCTTTTTTTTAAGTTTCCCCAGAATATAACATGGAGTGTTTCTCAAAAATCTTAAAATAGAGGGCTTAGGCTTTTTGCTTACAAATCATTGGAAGAAAATTATATTCTATACCAGCTCCTAACGATCCCAAAATAAACCCAAAGGATTTTGCTTTCATGGTTAAGAAAGGTTTATATGTTTTCTTCAAATGTTAGAAATCAGTGGGTCCCTCTAGCCCACAATGTCCCCCCAGTTCTACGCTCACCTCTGGGAAGGGAAAAGGGAGGGAGGAGAGGCAACACAAAGACCTCCTCAGCTGACCCAAACCCCAAGGCCCTGGGCGCTCTGTTCAGCGAAACTTCCAGTCGGATAGAGCAGCCAAGGCACAGCTGGCACCATCCCTGGCAGGCTTCAAAGACGACTTTCCGCTTCGGCAGGAGGCCCACCTGGGACTCAGCACACAAGGTCTTGGTTGTATGCTCGGGCAAGAGGCAGGACCACAATCAGGATGGATACTGTGGACCAGGTGATGAAGCCCCAAGATGAGATGTGTTCACCACTCTGTAGCCATAAGGGACACACATCTGCCAGTTCAGACCATAAACTCATTATTCCCAAAGAGAGCGAGCTGTTGGGCCGAGCTGCAGTCTGGGTCCACAGTTTTCCTGCGGCCAGACACAACTATCCCCTCTGGGGTCTCTTTGGTTTTCTGAGGTGAGTTTTTCACATTCTTTAATTTTTGTTTTCCCTTTTCAGGGTTGAAGGTTCCTCTGCTGATGAACTGAGGCTTGTCTTCTAGGGATTTGGTCTGGCCGGATGGCCCTTCCATCCCGAGGGCCTCACCAGCTGAGGAAGCTCGGTAGAAAGGAGATTTGGAATAAATCTGAAATCGTCTTCTGGTCCCATGAGAAGATGCAGTGCCAGATGAACATAAAGAAGAGACTGAAGAGTCCACTGAATCCAGTGAGTCTTGCTGCTTTTTGAGCTGCTTCCGCAACTTGCTTGAAGGTTCAGACTTGCCAGCTGCCTTCGTAGAGATAAGGGCTAAGCTTCTCTCTAATGCAAGAAAGAGACCAAAGTTGTAAATGACAGTTCTCTCTGAAGCAAATCATTGTGTGATGAAGAGGTGTCACTGCTCACATGTGAAAGTGGGTGGGCTAAGATCTGGAAGGTCCAGGGTGACCTGCTTTGGGCACAGTCACAATTCAAGAAGAGTTCATCACCCATCTCTACACCATCCATGTCATTTCAGAATCAACCCTGAGGAAGCTGGAGTGGGACCATGCCATTAGAGGAGGCCTACAAACATCCCCATCATTTAAAACACTGCCAGAATATGTAGTAAATACCACATCTCGCAGAGACACGTCAGACAGTTAAAGACTTCCCTGGGTCCGGTCCCATCTCATAGCAGGGCACGGCTCCCACTACCTGCCCTTAGAAAATGGGTCATGAGTCAGTAAGATAACATGAGCTATGACTGCTGGCTTTCCTCTGTGGTAAATACAAGGAAACATTACATTACAAAAGAAATATGTTACACTGAAGGCTTGATCTGATGAACAATTTATACAGATGCTTTAGGAGGACTGGTATATTTCAGCTCCTTAGGACTTTGTCATCTTTTCAAGTGAGGTCAAGGGCCTTCTTGAAAGAGACTGTCTTTGCTTGGGAATCCTTATTCCTCCTCTGCAAAACAAATCTGGAGTCTTTGGTCTAACATGTTCATTTACCTGATTTCTCAGAGATGGCACCTTCAGACTCAATATTCAAATTTTCTGAGCTATCAGCAGTCCCTATGGAGGCCTCAGACTCAAGGGTTTCATCATCAGAAGCACGTGGTTCCAGGACAAGCATCTCAAATGTTAGTTCTTCCCTGTAAGATACAATCAAGAAATCATTATCATTTGATAAGAAATGGAAGGAAGCCAACAGAAAAGCAGACCGTCTGTGAATGTCAGGAATTTAGGTAGCAAAAACAGTCACATTTCTTACTGTTCCCTTGCAGGGTGGTGATAAGGACCTGTATACCTGATGCGAAGAGCCAACTCATTGCAAAAGACCCTGATGCTAGGAAAGATTGAAGGCAGAAGGAGAAGGGGATGACAGAGGATGGGATGGCTGGATGGCATCACCGACTCAATGGACGTTATGTTTGAGCAAACCAAGGGAGATAGTGAAGGATAGGGAAGCCTGGCCTGCTGCAGTCCATGGGGTCGCAAAGAGCTGAACATGACTTAGCGAATGAACAACAAGTCACAGTCACAGTGAAGGTTAAAGACAGCAAAGGCTGGGAACTATAATGGAGCTAAGGGTGAGGCAGAGGAAGATGCTAAAGCTGTAAGATCCTTTGATAAAATGAACTCTGGGCTGCTAATCAGGAGATTGGGATTCTAAACTCACTCTGAACTCAATCATAATACATCAGGAAAGTACTTTCCTCTTTCTGGACCTTAACTTTCTCATCCACAAAAACAAATAGACTAAACTAGATGGTCTCTAGGATTCCTTCCAGCTCTTAAACTATTTTCTACAAAATTTTATTAGCTGCTACACACTCTATCCTCTACCTTCTTTGGCCAAGGAAAGACCTCTAGATCTCCTAAATGAAATAAAACAGACTGACCTCTTCTGTCCTTTTAAACCTTTGCCATCTCTACTTAAGACTACTATTCTCTACTCCTTCTTATCAATCACTCACCTCCTCTCAGCCATGCCTCCTCATTCCCTGAAGTCTTTGGTACCTAGCTCCTAATCTTACTTTCTCACTACTGCCTGACACCACTCTGATTCATTTTAATCAATATCTTTGTTAAAAGCTCATGTTAATACCCTAACACCAAAGTTCCTTTGTATCTGCAATTCCTAATAACCTTTTCTCCACTCTCGGCAATTTTCCCCAGTGGGCAGACGCTGGAGTTGTCGATCCCTCCTCCACTCTGTCCACTGCCTCCTTAATCCTTTCAAGTTTAACTCCATTTTCATCAATTCTCCTCCTTTTCAGAGCCCTCTTAGCTTCTCTTCCACTCTATCCAGCTTTATATTATTCATCCTTTAATATCTCTGATACCTGGCTTGAGATTCATGGACAATCTTTGCAAGGATAGTCTTGCCAACAATTCACTGCTGCAATGACAACTGTCATAAGCAATGCACATTCACATCTCTGAGACTATGCTCATACATTTTCCTTTCTCTGGGATTTTCACCTTCCTGGCAAATTGCTATTCATCCTTCAATACTTCCAATGCCATTTTCATCAATGCTGAATTAGCTCCTCTTTCAGATCATTTTTGTATCAAATAGCTATCTGCTCATCAAAGTAGACCATTTTTACCTTATCATGTTCAGCACAGTTGAGCCCTAGCTGCTTTTTCAGCTTATCCAAATTCTAGAAGCAATCCTGACAAGCAAAAAGTACTTTAAAAGAGTCATAATCTCTCATGAATCAAGCTCTCAGACCTGGGATCCTTGAACTCAGGAACAAAAATCTCCTTAAAACTTAAGTCATCACTGTCAACCAGTACATAGTACCTTCAGAGAAAACCACGGGATGTTCACATTATACCCAAGAAGTAGTGTTACCATCCTTGCTCCAGGAACGGCAGAGGTCACAAAGCAGTTTATTTGTCTCTCTCCCAAATTGCAACCAATTTCCCTACCCGGTGTCCCAGCATCTCCAACAGTTACTGCCTTACCCTGACCATCCAGTTGCTGACCCCATAGTTATACTGATCTTCAGATAATAATGTTCCTTTATGGAGTTCTGAATCATCTTAGCCTGGGAAGCCTTATTCCTCCTTTATAAGAAAAATCTGTCACCAAGACTGGTGACCTGTTAGGAATCTGGGCTAAGACTGACACACCCTGTCCAGTTAGGCTTTCGAGAATCTCCACTGTAGCAGTTTCAGATCTCCCAGGTCATGAGCATCCTTCCCTGAGGTGACAACTTTCACACTGCTACCTGAGTACAGACAGCATGTCCTTGTCATCTCCACATCCCCTGTACCCTGATGTAGAGGGTACAATACTCACAATGAGGAAGAATAAAGAGAGTACAGGAGGAAGGAAATGGAAACAGGTAACGGTTGCTCCCTCTCCTTCCGGCGACTCACTTTTCTTTCTGCAGATTCTCAATCTGCTCGGTCAGGACTCTCTCCTCCTGCTGCATAGCTGCCTGCTGCTGCTCCGTGATGTCAGTATCCAGGGCCGCCTCACTAGTCAAGGTCTCTTCCGTGACATCAGACATGGAGGGCAACCGAACCACAGCAGGAGAGGATGGACATGGATAGTTTCCTCGACGAAGACGCCCCTTGCCCTGCAAAGAAAAATACATGTTAAAGGTAAACTGAGTGACTCCATCAGTTTTACTTGGCCCAGTTAGGATAACAAGTGTAATATTTCCATCACACCTGGTGAATGGTGGGAATAAGTGGAAACATTCTATGAGACCTAAAATATTTAATGAGATACCATATCCATCAAACACATTTAGGCTAAGTATTTCTTGCCAGAGCACTGGAAGATGGGTATGCAGGTGGGTGGGAGTGTAAGAACACACCGTGTACTGGGATGAGATTCTCTTTTTTAACTAAGGTATAGTTGTTTTACAATGCTGTATTAGTCTCTTCTGCTGTACAGTGAAGTGAGTCAGCTATATGTATACACGTATTCCCTTCCTCTTGAACTTCCCTCCCTCCTCCCCTCTTCCGCCCCTCTGAGTTATCACAGAGCTCCAAACTAAGCTCCCTGTGCTATAAAGCAACTTCCCACTAGCCATTTTACACATGATAGTGTATATGTGTCAATCCTAATCTTTACAATGATATGAGATTCTTCTTTTCATCTAAGCTATCTCCTGCAAAACTAAATATCCTGCAAACTAAATATCCACACATGGCTTAAATTTTAATTAAAGTTAAATGGGATGTGGGGGAGGGATAAACTGGGAGACTGGAATTGACATATATGTATATGACATGTGTGCATACTACTATATATAAAATAGATAACTACTAAGGACCTACTGTATAGCACAGGGAACTCTACTCAATACTCCGTGATGGCCTATATGGAAAAAAAATCTTTAACAAGAGTGGATACATGCGTAACTGACTCACTTCACTGCACACCTGAAACTAACACAACATTATAAATCAACTATACGCCAATGAAACTTTTTTTAATTAAACAGAAGTAAAAATTTAGCTCTGCAATCACCCTAGCCAGATTTCAAAAGTTTAACAGCCACAGGTGGTTAGTGACTATCAAAAGGAAAAGTACAGATATAGAGCATCTCTATCATCAAAGTTCTGAGGGATAACACTGCTCTGTAACGTTAACCTTGGAACATATACTCTCTCTAGAAGACTATACAAAACAGGTCCTAAAACTGTTTTATTTTTTAAAAAATATCATTTATATATTATAGGGTGTTAGTGAGAGATATTCTCTAAGAACAACTCAAGAAACTTCCTTCTTGAGATCATAGGGGGAATAATCTCATTGTTTTAATTGGTTACTTTGTATGTAACTTTAGCCTCTGATAATGACAATTAAACCTCCTGCTGAGAACAACTGGACCAAACATAAAAACCTAACAGATTCTTGAAGGCACTACAGAGTTAACAAGGCAGACCAAAGAGAGGTTGGCCCAGTATTCAGGGCTAATTTATATTTAAGAAGAGGCAGATGAGAGTCTGACAGAGCTTCTGACAGACTACAGCAGGAGTCAGAAATATGGCCCTTGGGCCAAATGTGTCCTAATGTCAGATTTTGTAAATAAAGCTTTATTGAAATACTTTTCTGCTCATTAATTCATGCATTGTCTATGGCTCTTCTGCAGAATAACGGTAGCACTGATAGTTGCAACAGCTTCCATGTTCCACAAAGCCTCAAGTATTTAGACTATGGTCCTTTATAGAAAATTTGCCAAGCCCTGGGGTAAGAATAATAGTCTAGACCCAGGCAAGGGTGTGAGCTGTAGTCGGGTGTTGAGTGTGGACTCCATCCATGCCTGATGCTGGGACCCCTAAGGTTTGTAAATTGAAATTATTATAGTCATTGCAGATACTGCAGGCTAGCTTCAAGTTGTCTGAATGGTTCAAAAAACTGTAATCCCTAAAATTGGTTTCAAGTAATCTCAGATTGCTAGTGTCCTAGAACCTGGTAGAAAACAATGAAAACACTCTCTGGAGGAAAGTAACACCATCTCAGGTTTCAAAATATTTTTACAAATAATTTTTAAAAATACTTTGCTCACATATAATAAAAGGTAACCAAGCACAAAAGGAGACAAGACAATGTAAATGGAAACCAGTAAAAACAACAGAAACCCTCAATGACACCAGATATTGTGACCATCAGAACAGACTTAAAGTAACCGTGCTGAAAGACACAGAAAGACATAGTTTAACTAGTGGACTGGAATAGATCAGAAGAAAATATAAAGAATCAAGCAGAGAAAACAAAACAAATTTTTTTCTAGAAAAATTCAGTAAAGAAGATAAGAGGACACAATAAAAAGATCTATCATATGCAAAAAGATCACTAGAGAGATCCTACAGGAGAAATAACAAAGAAATAATAGCAGAAAACCTTTTAAAACCAATTAAAGATATCAACCTACTGACTGAAGAAAATCTTCAACCTTTAGAAAAGATAAACATTGGGTTGGCCAAAAAGTTCATTTGGGTCTTTCCATCTGATGTTATACGAAAAGTCTGAGCGGACTTTTTGGCCAATTCAATAAAAAGAAGTCCATATCCAAACCTAGAGACAGCTGCTAAAAATTAATTAAAGGCAAGAGAAAATCTAAAAAGAAGTCAGAAAAAAAAATGTATCTGCAACAAAGAAGCAACTATTTGATTCAAGGCTTCCTTTTCAACAGAAACAATGAAAGTCAGAAAACAACAAATGGTATTTTCAAAAGATGAAAGGAAAAAGTAACTGCCTGTCTAGAATTCTATATATTGCAAAAGCAGCCTTCAAGAATGAAGTTCAAATAGAGACATTTTCAGACATACTAAGATAGGAAATCTGTCACCAGCAGATCTGCACTAAGGGAAGGACAGACAGAAAATAACCCAAAGAGAAAAATCAAGGAGAAAGAAATGAAGAGCAGTGAAAACAGTAAATATGTAAGCCTAAATGAATTTTCATAAAATATAAGAATAATGTATTGCATTTAAAATACAAGATAATTTAAAACATCTGCATAACAACAACAGCAACCATATCATACAATAGCTAAAGCATATTAAAGACCTTGCACTATCTAGGAAAAAAATAAAAGCACCAACTGACTTTGATAAATCACAGATGTCTGTTGTAATCTTTAGGTTGAAAACTAAAAGAAGAGTAAAAAAAGTATAAAACTTTAAAACTAAGGAAAAAATGGAATATAATATGTAGTCAAAAGAAAAAGGAAAAAAGAACAAAACAGGCAAGAAACAAAACATATATCAGGTAGGAAAAATTAAAAGCACAAAATAAAATAGTAGATTTAAATCCAAATATATCAGTGATTAGGTTAAGTAGATTAAATGCTTTAGTTAAAATCTGAAGATTATCAGACTGTATTTAAAAAAAAAAAATTTCAACTATATTAAGTTCACAACGCATGCATATAAAATATTCAGAATTCAGGAAGGCTGAAAGCAAAAAGGCAGGAGTAAAAGACATACCATGTCAGCACAGAGAAAACAAGTGTATACACACAAATCAGTAAAGTAATAGATCTAAACAACTTAATAAACACAAGTTATCTAATAGACATATAGAATTCATGACCTAACAATTACAGGGTATTTTAAAGCACACACAGCAAAGACAATAATAAATTTCCCAGGATTGAAACAGTTTATCTGACCTTTAAAGTAATTTAAAGTAAGTTTTCTGACAGTGCAATTACAAAGAGAAAACTAAAAATCCCTATGTATGCAGAATTTAAGAAACAGACCTCTATGGTTCAAGAGAATGTGATACACATATGAAATAATGCAATTTGCAGCAACATGGATGGACCTAGAGACTATCATACTAAATGAAGTAAGTCGGAAAGAGAAAGACAAATGTCATATGACATCACTTATGTATGGAATCTAAAATATGACACAAAGGAACTTATCTATGAAACAGAAACAGATTCCCAGACACACAGCACAGACTTGTTGCCAAGGGGAAGAGTGAGGGAGAGACGGATGAAGAGTGTGGGATTAGCAGACATAAACTATTACATATAGAATGGATAAATACCACAGCCCTACTGTACAGCTCAGGGAACTATATTCAATATTCTGTGATAAAACCATAATGGAAAAGAATGAGAGAATGATACATGTGTGTGAGTCATTCTGCTGTATGGCAGAAATTAACACAACACTGTAAATCAACTATACTTGAATAAAATTTAAAAAAAGAAAAAGAAATAGACTTCTAAAACCCCCATAGCCAAAGAAGAAATCACAACAGGAACTTTAAAATTCTTTGACCTAAAACAACAATGTCAAAATCTGTGGGATACAGTTTAACTCTGTTGATCTTAAAGTTATAAGCTTTATATGCATACATTAGAAAAAAAGGTTAAAAATGAAAAAGGTAAGTACTTTAGAAAACTTCAGAAAAAAGGTATCTATTTTAGAAAACTATGGAAAAAACAACAAAATAAACCCAAGGAGAAAAAAAGGAAATAAAGAGTAAATAGACACTAGAAAAAAGAGGACCAAAGTCAAATGCAGCTCTTTGAAACAACTAATAAAGAATTTTAAATCGATAAAGAAAAATTGGCAAAATTGATAAGAAAGAAAGAAATCACAAATAACCAAAAGCAGGAATGAAAAGGGGGGCATCATCCAAATCTAGTAGACATGAAAAAGATAAGAGGCCACACTATGAACAACTGTATGTTAATAAATCTGAAATTTTATACAAAGTGGAGAAATTTCTACAAAAGTCCAAGTAACTAATACTGTCAAGGAAATTAAAAAATGTGATTAATTTTATAAATGTAATCTATAAATAAAATCTTTATAGAGAGAAAACTGTAAGCTTAGATGATTTCACCAGTAAAGAAGAAGAAATAACACACAAATTTCTTCCAAAGAATTAAAAGTAAGGACTACTCTCCTGCTTGCCACAACTAGAGAAAAAAAAAAAGCCCACACAGCAATAAAGACCCAGCACATCCATACATAAATAAAAATTATAAAAAAAGGACTGCTCTCCAACTCATTTTAAGAGGCCAGCATAAACTAGATATTAAAACATAGGACATTAAAAGGATAGTCTATTATAGGACAATTTTACTCAAGCACAGGTGCAAAAATTCTAAACATACTATAAACCAATCTCAGTAAAAACCCCAAGACAATTTTTGTGAAGCTGATTCTATAATTTATATGGCAATATATACAGAGCCAAGAATAGTCAAAACACTATTGAAGAAGGTAGAGTGACTTGTTCTAGCAGATATTTTTAGAAAGCTATACTAATTGAAACAGTGGTGTTGATACAAAGATAGTCAAAATAGACTAGAAAGAGATCCACACATATAAAGACCACTCCCTACATTATATTACATACAAAAATATTTTCAGGTGGATTATACACCTAAATGTGAAAGGCAAAACAATAAAGCTTGTAGATGATAATAATAAAGATTATCTTCATAACTTAAGATTGTGAAAAAGTTCTTAAACATGACCCTAAAAGTACTAATCTCAAGGAAAAGATTGGTGAATTAGGCTACATTAAAATTAAGAACATCCTGTTTATTGTCAGACACCTTTAAGAATGGAAGAAGAAATTATGCAAAGGAAGTAATCAATAAAGGGCTTATATCCAGAATCCATAAAGGGCTTATATCCAGATTTCCATTAAGAACTCTTTCAAATCAGGCAGACAACCCCATCAGAAAAATGAACAAGAGTTGTGAACAGGTCCTCCATCAAAGAGGATATCCAAACTGCCAACATACTTATGAGAGAGTGCTTAAGCACATTAGAGTCACAACACAGAAATTTAAAATGAAACCCTAATGATACATCCATTAAAATGGCTAAAATTAAAGAACCTGGCAATGTAAGAGCTGGGAAGGAAGTGGGGCAATTGGGAACTCTCATACACTGCTAGTACAATACAACTATTTTGAAAAAAATTGGCATTACGGACTCAGGATGGGAAAAAAAAAAAAAAAAAAATATATATATATATATATATATATATATATATATATCCTGTGACCCAGTAATTCCACTCCTGTATAACCACCACAAAAATACATCCATGTCACCATCAAAACTACATGTATCAGAATGTTCCTAGAAGCATTACTCATAATTCCCTAAAATACAAGCCAAATGTCCATCAACACTAGAATGGATTAACTGTGGTATACACATACACTAAAATACTATTACAGTAACGAGTGTGCACTATAATGAAACACAATAATATGGACAAGTCTTACACATATAAGGCTGAGTGAAACAAATCAGATATAAAATACCTGTTACATGAGTCCATTTATACAAAGCTCAAAAACAGAACTGCAGTGCTCAGGGATACAGCACCAGCGGGAGAACAACAAAGAAAACAGAGTAAGTGATCAACATAATACTCAGATTATTGCCTACTTTGTGGGGACAGAAAGGATTGTGATTGGAAAGAAAAAGATAAGAGCTTCTGGGGGTTCTATCTCTTGACCTAAGGGTGGTACATGGATGTTCATAATTAAGACATGTATATATGTTTCTGTGCTTTTCTATATGTGTCATATTTCTCAATAAAGTTAGTTCCTCTTCAAAGCTAGTTATTAATGCAAAATACTGCTATCTTTTGAATAGCATGGGACAAAAAAACTGGCAGATTTCTGAGTTGATGTTGGGGAGAAGAAAGGAAGATCTGTCTCAGAAACGGAAACTGCTGAGCTAGCCCAAATGATAAGGTGAAAGTGGAGGGTAGTTCTAAAGACATTCAGGCTGATTCTTCCAAACATATGCCCTCTAAAACATGCAACAGGATAAATATCAGGAGGATGACAAGATTGCTATTCCACTTTTAGTTCTGGGATCAAGAAATGAGGAATAAGTTATGAAAGCCTTCAAAACAAAGGATTGAATTTCACCATATGTATGGAAACACAAAAAAACCTCGAAAAGACAAAGCAATCTTGAGAAAGAAAAATGGAACTGGAGGAATATCAACCTTCCTGACTTCAGACTACACTACAAAGCTACAGTCATCAAGACAGTATGGTACTGGCACAAAGACAGAAATATAGATCAATGGAACAAAATAGAAAACCCAGAGATAAATCCACACACCTATGGACACCTTATCTTTGACAAAGGTGAAAAAAATATACAATGGAGAGAAGAAAATCTCTGTAACAAGTGGTACTAGGAAAACTGGTCAACCACCTGTAAAAGGATGAAACCAGAATATTTTCTATCACCATATACAAAAATAAACTCAAAATGGATTAAAGATCTAAATGTAAGACCAGAAACTATAAAACTCTTAGAAGAAAACATAGGCAGAACACTCTTTGACATAAATCACAGCAAGATCCTCTATGACCCACCTCCCAGAGTAATGGAAATGAAAACAAAAGTAAACAAATGGGACCTAATTAAACTTAAAAGTTTTTGTGCAACGAAGGAAACTATAAGCAAGGTGAAAAAAGGCAGCCTTCAGAATGGGAGAAAATAATAGCAAATGAAACAACTGATAAAGAATTAATCTCCAAAATATACAAGCAGTTCATGCAGATCAATACCAGAAAAATGAACGATCCAATCAAAAAGTGGGCCAAAGAACTAAACAGACATTTCTCCAAAGAAGACATATGATGGTTAATGTGCTTTGTTGCTCAGTTGTGTCCAATTCTTTGTGACCCCAAGGACTGTAGCCCACCAGGCTCCTCTGTCCATGAGGTTTCTCCCGACAAGTATACTAGAGTGGGCTGCCATGGAGTTCACTGGAGATGCCTAATAAACACATGAAAAGATGCTCAACATCACTCATTAACAGGGAAATGCAAATCAAAACCACAATGAGGTACCAACTCACACCAGTCAGAATGGCTGCCATCAAAAAGTCTACAAACAATAAATGCTAGAGAGGGTGTGGAGAAAAGGGAATCCTCTTACACCATTGGTGGGAATGAAAACTAGTATAGCCACTATGGAGAACAGTGTGGAGATTCCTTAAACAACTGGAAAGAGAACTGCCTTACGACCCAGCAATCCCACTGCTGAGCATACACACCTAGGAAACCAGAACTGAAAGAGACACATGTATTCCAATGTTCACTGCAGCACTGTTTACAATAGCTAGGACATGGAAGCAACCTAGATGTCCATCAGCAGATGAATGGATAAGGAAGCTGTGGTACATAAACAAAATGGAATATTACTTAGCTATAAAAAAGAACGCATTTGTGTCAGTTCTAATGAGATGGATGAAACTGGAGCCTATTATACACAGTGAATACAGAAGTATACAGAAAGAGAAACACCAATACAGTATACTAACGCATATATATGGAATTTAGAAAGATGGTAACAACGACCCTATATATAAGACGGCAAAAGAGACATAGATGTAAAGAACAGACTTTTGGACTCTGTGGGAGAAGGCGAGGGTGGGATGATTTGAGAGAATAGCATTGAAACATGTATATTACCATATGGAAAATAGATGACCATTGCAAGTTCAATGCATGAAGCAGGGCACTCAAAGCCAGCGCACTGGGACAACCCAAAGGAAGAGGGTGGGGAGGGAGGTGGGAGGGGGTTCAGGATGGGGACACATCTGCACTCATGGCTGACTCATGTCTACATATGGCAAGAACTGCCACAATACTGTAAAGTAATCAGCTTCCAATTTAAAAAAAATCAGTCTGCCAAATTAACAAAGGAAGACTCTAGATAAGACAGCATTGTGGAACGGAGGCAGAGAATGGGGTCTTGAGTGTTAAAGTCCATTATGACTGGTCAGGATCACATTATAAACTCCAGGACATCTTCTCATTACATACGATTTTGACAAAGCCAAATGAACAACTAAAAATGTGATATAAAAGCCTCTGGAAGCTGGAAAAAATCTGAGCTTATCCCTAGTATTCACTTCCCAGTATTCAATGAAATAGCTACTTGTGTTCTGAGTTCATACCATCACCTGGCCACCTAAGTACCTCATGATGGGTTAGTTAAGAATTACTTAACAGAGCTAAAGAAAATCAAACTACCTTTCTAGGTATGATCTCTCTTAAGATAGCATTAAATAAAGATTAAGAAAGAACTCCTACAGCCCAGAGTTCTCTCACAAGGTCAGAGAAAGTAAATTTTAAAGTTAATTACATAGAGCTTTTAGAAACATGGGAAAATGTTAATACTGTGTTAAGAACTAGGCCATAAACAAGTATACCATAGGTTCTCTTAAAATCTGCAAATACATCAAGGTATTTCCCAAGTGGAATAATATCCTTTATTCTCCATACTTTTCTGTACCTTCCAATTTTTCCATAATAAGCACAAATTAGTTTTTTTAATGATTTTTTATAGCAACATTTACTATATATTCTTTTCGAGTGTTATTACTCATAATTGCTTTTCTACACTCAACAGAGTGAAAAAGGCAAACATTTTCTCTGCATTATGATAAAAACAGATTTGACCTCGTGGACTCCCTGGAAAGAGCAGTTAACACTCTAAGAAGTGGTTTGTAACCTTTGTTCATTTTCCACTAGATAGCTGGTCTTTCTCCTATTTATTTATAGGGGTTTTTGCTCATTAACTAAGGAAAATTAGACTTTGTGATATGATTTGTAAATATTTCCTAAGGTATATTATTTCCCGTGTGCTTTGCTATGGTCATTTTTGTCATGCATAACTTGATAACTATGCCAATGAACCTATCAACTTTTAATAGTTTTATATAATAGAAAAACCTTCTCTACTCCAAGATCAGAGTATATTTTTCTATCATAATAGGGATTTTATTGGTTTTGATTGATCACATAGTTCATGAACAAAGTATACTTTACTACACTTACTGAAAGATCTATAAAAACATATTGTAAACCCTTTTCTGAACAGTTATCTAAGTGACTTTCCAGCTTAAACTTTAAAGAAAAATTGTTTCTAAAATTAAGATTTTTAACTACAGTTATTTTTGAGTGTCAATAAGTATTAAGTCTAAAGTCTCACTAATCCATGATTTAATATCATACACAATATCCAGATTTCCAACCTCTTATTAACAGTTACTAGGAAAAGCAATTATGACAGAAAGCCAAGAACAAGGATCCAGTGTAAGACATTACTATGCTTATGGAGAGTTAACTATTTTCAGTTTGTAAAGAAAAATAAACTAGCAATTGATTTCACCCTTTCAAAATGGGAGGAGGTGGAATTCCCTTCTTCTTAAAAAACATATTTGTAATTGAACTCATGGAAACAGAGTAGATTGGTGGTTTACAGGGACTAGGGTGTGGGGAAAATGGGTGACAGTGGTCAAAGGGTACCAATTTCCAGTTATAAGATGAATAAGTCCTGGGGATATAATGTACAGCATGCTGACTATAGTTAACAATACTGTACTGCATATTTAAATGCTGCTAACAGAGTAGATCTTAAATGTCAACAGCAAAAATAAAGAAAGAAGCAACTATATGAAGTAATGAATGTGTTAACTAACCTCATGTTAATCATCTCGTAATATATACATTTATCAAGTCACCACACGGTACACCTGAAACTTACACAGTGCTGTATGTCAATTAAACCTCACTATATACACTGGGGGGCTTCCCTGGTGGCTCAGATGGTAAAGAACCCACCTGCAAAGGGGGAGACCTGGGTTTGATCCCTGGCTTGGGAAGTTCCCCTGGAGGAGGGCATGGCAACCCACTCCAGTATTCTTGCCTGAAGCATCTCCATGTACAGAGAAGCCTAGTGGGCTACAGTCCATGGGGTTGCAAAGAATGCAAAAAGGCAAAATGGTTGTCTGAGAAGGCCTTACAAATAGCTGTGAAAATAAGAGAAGTGAAAAGCAAAGGAGAAAAGGAGAGATATTCCCATTTGAATGCAGAGTTCCAAAGAACAGCAAGGAGATATAAGAAAGTCTTCCACAGTGATCAATGCAAAGAAATAGTGGAAAACAACAGAATGGGAAAGACTAGAGATCTCTTCAAGAAAATCAGATACCAAGGGAACATTTCACGCAAAGATGGGTTCGATAAAGGGCAGAAATGGTAGGAACCTAACAGAAGCAGAAGATATTAAGAAGAGGTGGCAGAAGAACTGTACAAAAGAACTGTACAGAAGAACTGTACAAAAAAGATCTTCACGACCCAGATAATCACATTGGTGTGATCACTCACCTAGAGCCAGACATCTTGGAATGTGAAGTCAAGGGGGCCATAGAAAGCATCACTATGAACAAAGCTAGTGGATGTGATGGAATTCCAGTTGAGCTATTTCACATCCTGAAAGATGATGTTGTGAAAGTGCAACACTCAATATGCCAGCAAGTTTGGAAAACTCAGCAGTGGCCACAGGACTGGAAAAGGTCCGTTTTCATTCCAATCCCAAAGAATGCTCAAACTACCACACAATTGCACTCATCTCACACACTAATAAAGTAATGCTCAAAATTCTACAAGCCAGGCTTCAACAATATGTGAACTGGGAACTTCCAGGTGTTCAAGCTGGTTTTAGAAAAGGCAGAGGAACCAGAGATCAAATTGCCAATATCCGCTGGATCATCGAAAAAGCAAGAGAGTTCCAGAAAAACATCTATTTCTGCTTTATTGACTACGCCACAGCCTTCGACTGTGTGGATCACAATAAACTGTGGAAAATTCTGAAAGAGATGGGAATATCAGACCACCTGACCTGCCTCTTGAGAAACCTGTATGCAGATCAGGAAGCAACAGTTAGAACTGGACATGGAACAACAGACTGGTTCCAAATCGGAAAAGGAGTACATCAAGGCTGTATATTGTCACCCTGCTTATTTAACTTATATGCAGAGTACATCATGAGAAACACTGGGCTGGAAGAAGCACAAGCTGGAATCAAGATTGCTGGGAGAAATATCAATAACCTCAGACATGCAGATGACACCACCCTTATGGCAGAAAGTGAAGAGGAACTAAAAAGCCTCTTGATGAAAGTGAAAGAGGAGAGTGAAAACGTTGGCTTAAAGCTTAACATTCAGAAAACTAAGATCATGGCATCCGGTCCCATCACTTCATGGGAATAGATGGGGAGACAGTGGAAACAGTGTCACACTTTATTTTTTTGGGCTCCAAAATCACTGCAGATGGTGACTGCAGCCATGAAATTAAAAGACGCTTACACCTTGGAAGGAAAGTTATGACCAACCTAGATAACATATTAAAAAGCAGAGACATTACTCTGCCAACAAAGGTCCATCCGGTCAAGGCTATGGTTTTTCCAGTGGTCATGTATGGATGTGAGAGTTGGACTGTGAGGAAAGCTGAGCGTTGAAAAACTGATGCTTTTGAACTGTGGTGTTGGAGAAGCCTCTTGAGAGTCCCTTGGACTGCAAGGAGATCCAACCAGTCCATCCTAAAGGAGATCAGTCCTCAGTGTTCATTGGAAGGACTGGTGCTGAAGCTGAAACTCCAATAGTTTGGCCACCTGATGCAAAGAGTTGACTCATTGGAAAAGTCCCTGATGCTGGGAAAGATTGAGGGCAGGAAGAGAAGGGGACAACAGAGGATGAGATGGTTGGATGGCATCACCGACTCAATGGACATGGGTTTGAGTAAACTCCGGGAGTTGGTGCTGGACAGGGAGGCCTGGCATGCTGCGGTTCATGGGGTCGCAAAGAGTCGGACACGACTGAGTGATTGAACTGAACTGAACTGAACTGAACTGAGCAACTGGGAGAAGAAAGAAAAAGCCAAAACACATGTCTTTAGAGCACTAAAGGAGTGCATTTTAAAAAATGCAACATGTATACACTGCTGTATTTTTAAATGGATAGCCAACAAAGTCCTACTGTATAGCACAGGGAACTCTGCTCAATGTTATGTGGCAGCCTGGATGGGAGGGGAGTTTGGGGGAAAATAGATACACGTATATGCATGGCTGAGTCCCTTTGCTCTTCACTTGAAACTATCACAGCATTGTTAATCAGCTGTACTCCAATATAAAATAAAAAGTCTAAAAAACTGACTTAAAAATAATTCTGGATTGTACAAGATGTACAGTATAGGGCCCACTGACTTGATAAATTACATTAATTCCATCACATTTGGTTTCAGTTTCTGTGTTACCCTAAGGTGAATGTTTTTAGTTTCTTGGGTAGCCACTTCAGTCTATTTTCCTTTTGCTCCCCTTTTTCATTTTGTTCCTATTTTTTCCCCTAAAGAGGTATTCTTTTCCACCTCCCATTATGTATTTGTTTCCATTTTTGTAGAAAAGGTGGAGCTGATAAGTTTTTTCATCTGAAAGGGCAGTTAAGCTCTATAGTCAGGCAGACCAGCTGAAGTTGACAGTGATTAGACACATTAATCGAGAACAATCAAGTTATACCATGCAGAAGATAGCTGACATACTCAAATATCTAAATCAAACACTGGAAATCATTTGCACCAACTTGGAAAATCACTTTTATGTTTGGGTTCCACATAAGTTAAGCAAAACAAAAACAAAACCCTTCTTGACTGTATTTCTGCATGCAATTCTCTCCTGAAACATAAAGAAAATATGCAGTTTTTAAAACAAATTGTGATGGACGATGAAAAGTGTATACTGTACAATAATGTGGGATGGAAGTTTGTGGGACAAGTGAAATGAACCACCACCACCATAACAAATGCTGGTCTTCATCCAAAGAACGTGATGTAGTGTATACAGTAGGACTGGAAGGGAGTGCTCTATATTGAACTCCTTCTAGAAAACCATTAATTCCAACAAGTACTGCTCCCAGTGAGACCACCTGAAGGCAGCACTTCATGAAAAAACATCTAGAATCTTTGCTCAAGAAGATAACAAGTTTTGGCAAAATGGAATTATGAAGTTGCCTGTAAAATGGCAAAAAGTAGTGGAACAAAATGGTAAATGTGTTGTTCAATAAAGTTTTTGGTGAAAATTAAAGATGTGCCTTTTATTTTTACTTAAAAAACCAAAGAACTTTTTGGCCAACCAAATACCATGTTCATGGACTGGAAGAATTAATATTGTTAATGTGACCACACAATCCGAGGCAATCTACAGATTCAGTATAATCCCTGTCAAAATACCTAAGAAATTTTTCACAGAACTAGAACAAATAATTCTAAAATTTGTATGAAAACACAGAATATTCCAAATAGCCAAACCAATCTTGAGAAAGAAAAACAACACTGGAAGTATCACATTTCCTAACTTCAAAATATACTGCAAAGCTACAATGATCAAAACAGTTTGGTACTGGAAAACAGACATATAGATCAATAGAACAGATATAGAGTACCCAGAAACTCATGCTTATAGTTAATTAATCTACAACAAAGAAGGCAAGGATATACAACAGGAAAAGACAGCTTCTTCAACAAATTGTTGGGACAACTGGACAGTTATAAGCAAAAGAATTCTCAAACTATATACAAAAATAAATACAAAATGCATTAAAGCCTTAAATGTAAGACCTGAAACTCCTAGAAGAAAACATAGGCAGTACACTCTTTGACATTGGTGTTAACAGTATTTTTTTGGATATGTCTCCTCAGTCAAGGGAAACAAAAGCAAAAATAAACAAATGATACTACATCAAAATAAAAAGCTTTTGTACAGCAAAGGAAGCTATCAACAAAATTAAAAGGTAGCCTACTGAATGTCAGAAGATTTTTGCAAATCATGTATCTAACAAGGAGTTAATATCCAAAATACTCAAAGAACTCATACAACTCAACTTCAAATAACAAACAACCTAATTAAAAAATGAGCAGAGCACCTGCAAAGACATTTTTTCCAAAGACAACATATAGATGGCCCAAAGACTCATGAAAAGATGCTGGACATCACTATCATCAGAGAAATGCAAATCAAAACTACAATCACCTCACACCTGTCAGAATGGTTATGATCCAAAAGATAGCATGTAAGTGTTGGTGGACTGACGCTGAAGCTGAAACTCCAATACTTTGGCCACCTGATGTGAAGAGCTGACTCATTGGAAAAGTCCCTGATGCTGGGAGGGATTGGGGGCAGGAGGAGAAGGGGACGGCAGAGGATGAGATGGCTGGGTGGCATCACCGACTCGATGGACATGAGTTTGAGTAAGTTCTGGGAGTTGGTGATGGACAGGGAGGCCTGGTGTGCTGCAATTCATGGGGTTTCAAAGAGTCGGACACGACTGAGCGACTGAACTGAACTGAAGTGTTGGTGAGGATATGGAGAAAAGGGAACCCTTGTGCACTATTGGTAGGAATGTAAATTGGTACAGCTGCTAGGAAAATACTATGAAGGTGCCTCAAAAAATTAAAAATACTACTGTATTATCTTGCAATTCCACTCCTAGGTATTTATTGTAGGAAAACAAAAACATTAATTCAAAAAGATCTATACACCCCTATGTTCACTGCAGCATTATTTACAATAGTCCACATATGAAAGCCACTTAAGTATCTACTGACAGAAGAATGAAGAAGATGTGGTACACATACACACACATACACACAGTCATACACTCACACACAGAGAGGAATATTACTCAGTCATAAAAAAGAATGAAATCTTGTCATTAGCAACAACATGGATGGACCTAGGCTATGCTAACTGAAATAAGTCAAACGGAAAAAAACAAGTAATGCATGATTTCACTTATATGTGAAATATAAAAAAACAAACAGTCACAACAAAACAAACAGATTAGTAGATACAGAGAACAAACTGGTGCTTGCCAAAGAGGAGAGGGATGAGTTAACCAGGTGAGGGAGATTAAGCGGTACAAACTTATAGTTATAAAATAAATAAGTCACAGGGATGTAATGGGGACTATAGTCAATTATATTGTAATATTAAAAACTCTGTACAGTGACAGACCAGACTTCTAATGGTGGTCATTTTGTAATGTATAAAAATATCAAATCATGATGTGCACTGCAGCATTATTTATAATATCCAGGACAGGCAAGCAATCTAAATGTCCATCAATAGAGAAATTGATATAGAAGATGTGATACTTATATACAATGGAGCTTTATTAAGCCATAAAAAAGAATGGAATTATGCCATTTGTAGAGACATGGATAGACCAAGAGATAGTCATACAGAGTAAAGTAAGGCAGGAAGAGAAAAACATCATACAGTATCATTTATAAGTAGAATTTAGGAAATAGCACACAGCAACTTATTTGCAAAGCAAACAGAGAAACAGACATAAAGAACAAACTTACAGATACCAGGGAAGAAGTGTAGATGGGATGAACTGGGAGATTGGGACTGATATATATATATATGCTACTATATATAAAGTAGATAACTAATGGGAACCTACTTTATATTTATAGCACAGGGAATTCTATTCAATGCTCTGTGGTCACCCAGATGGGAAGGAAATGTAAAAAAGAGGGGCATATATATACATATAACCGATTCACTTTGCTGGTAAAGCAGAAACTAACACAACATTGTAAGGCAACTATACTCCAAAAAAATTTAAAGAAAAAACTTTCTGTGATAATATCTTATAATTCTAAATTGGTTGAATAATAATATAAAGAAGGTTCCAGCCCCACATCCTGAGGTCAATAAACTCTATAATTTCAAGAATTAAAAGAAAATTGAACCACTATACTGTATACTTGAATATAATATTGGAAATCAACTACACTCCAAATAGAAAATAAGTAAATAAAAAAATAAGTATAATGAAAGTATGAGAGGATGTGTGTAGTTTATAAGCAAATACTATGCCATTTTATATAAGGAACTTTAGTGTCCTAGAAATTTGGTATCTGGGAGGGGGTCCTGAAACCAATTTCCTGTGGATACTGAGAGACAATTATACTTCTAGCACTTTTATTTTTAAGCTTTCCATCTTTGATTCATCTAAATCAACATTTATCTCATTTTTTCTAAAATATAGCTAGCCTTTTTTCCTTCACCATTTATAGAATAGTATACCTCTGAAATGCCAATAGAGCTCTTTTTCTTGCACTTGAGGTGTGATTTAGGAGGCTAAAGATATAACTAACACACTGACGGCTGTGTGTCAGTATGGACTGCTATAAGAACTCTGGCATAAAAGGAAGATCTTACGTTGTCTACTGGCATGCTGTGCTTCTTGTCCCATATTCTTCTACATGATCCTCCTAAGTGTAGCCCATGGTAGTCTTATGAGTCTGAAAGTTTAGCTGAGTCAACAGATCCTCTCTCCATCATATTGGGTGTTACAACAATAAATGAATAAATGAATTTGGGAAGAACTGACAATCTTTATAAATTGTCTTCATTTTCAAATCATTTATTTGTTTAAATCTTTTGTAATTCTTGGGGCCTAAGACTTTTTCTATATAAATCTTCAACATTTCTTGTTCTAGATTTCTTTGTTCAAGTGTATTCCTTGGTATTTTATGTTACTGTTTTGAATGTATGTGCACACTAATACAATGTATGTGTGAGCAGTTTTCTTCCATTATATCATCCAACTGGTAGTACAAAATCATTCATTGTACCCAGATACCCTATCATTTGTAACTGCTTTTGAGTTGATTTTCTGAAGTTTTGCATGTATATAATAATAATGAAACTGGTGATAATTTTACCTCTTCTTCTACATTTATATCTTTGATTCCTTTTTATTATCTAATTGCATTAGCTAGTTCCTCCAGAACAAGGTCAAATAACAGTGAGGATAACGGACAATGAGAATAACTGCCTTTTCCTAATTTTAATTAGAAAGCTTCCAATGTTTCTCCAGTAAGCAAGATACTTGCTGGGGGCGGGGAGGGGAATAGATATATTTTATCGTGCTAAGGAACTAGATATATCCCCATATTTTAATAAGAATTTAAAAATAATACCTCTATAATTATATCAAATGCTTCTTAAATATCTATGAGGATAATATAATTTGATTTTTTTTTCTACAGATCAATCGTGTGTGTGTGTGTGTGTGTGTGTGTGTGTTGTGTTTAGTCACTCAGTCTTGTCTAACTCTTTGTGACCCCATGACCCCATGCAGCCCACCAGGTTCCTCTGTCCATGGGATTTCCCAGGCAAGAAAACTGGTGTAGGTTGCCATTTCCTCCTCTAGGGGACCTTGCTAACCCAGGGATTAAATCTGCATCTCCTTTATCTCCTGTGTCTTTCCCTGCTGAGTAACATGGTGAATTATGCTATTAAAGTCATTCTTGCATTCCTCAGTTAAATCAGACTTAGTCAAACTTTAGGTTTATGGGCCACTGAGTTATGCTTAACAGTATTTTAACTTGGAATTTTTGGATTAATATTCACAGATGTAGCAGTTCTGAAATTATATATCAAATGTTTTACTGATATACATATATATCAATATGTATTTGTACATATATGTACATGTATACATGTGCATATAAAGACATATATGTAGAAGTATACATATATATATGTATCAAGTGCTGTTCTATGGCTTAAAAATACAAATTCATTTAATCTTTGAGTTTGGTACATATGAGAAAACTGGGGCTTGGAGATTAAATGTCTTGACCATGTTACAACAGCTAGTAAACTAAACACAAAAGTTTACTCCAGGGCCCACTCTGTAGTGTTCTGCTTTTAATACTTTTACATAAAATTTGTATACGTTTTTTCTTTTTCTTTGGAGGGGATGTTAACAAATACCAATGTTATACTCTTTTCATAACGTTATACTCTTCCTGTCAGCACTGGAATACCTTAAACTATATTATATTTTTAAAGGGTTGGTAAAATTCCTCTTTGAAAATTTACATCTGGTGTTTTTAAGGAAACTCTTAGAAACCTGATGGCCTCTCATGACCTAAAAGGTACAGAGCAAAACTACTAGTCCTGGAGCTTAAGAACCCAAAAACTTACTTGCTAATTCATTACATCTTTTCACTCTCCCCTTCCTTCATTCTTACCAAGAAACCTTATATTCCAGCCACTGAAGTTTGTTCAGTGTTCTCAGACATTAAGTTATCCAGCTCTCTGCTTTTCTATAGCTTTTTGCACAGACAAGGTGAGATTTAGCAAACTGAACTACAATTATTTGTATCTTTGTTTACTAGACTACTGATTTATCTATACCACCAGCACCTAGCACAAGTGCCTAAAACATAGGTGAAGTGTTATACTTTAGTTAAAAAAAAAAGAATAAGAATAAATGAAATTGAATCAAAGAGTAGGGGGACAGATCTCATCTTGCAGAAGAGGATAAGAAGGAAATGTCTAAAGTGTTGTCTAAAAGGAGAAGTACCTCTGAAGAAATATACTGAAGGTAATCTCATTTTTACTTAGTAAAGTTTAAAAATATTAAATGGATTTACAATACTGAAATGAATCATGTTTTAGCTCTATAAAAATCTTCTTAATAAAAGAAATACTAAACTGTGAATACCTTAGGATTGTCATAACTTCACTAAACATACATAAGGAAAAAGTTCAAGGGAGATACAAGTATTCTAAAATATTAACATAAAATTGTGATTTTCTTCTTGCTTTTTGCACTTTACCTTACTATTCAAATTCTTCCACAAACAACATGAAACATGTATGTCAATGTGTCTTCTATGTAGAAACGTAAGATCTTAGGTTTATCAAATGCCTAATTTTAAGATATCATATATTATAAGAGAAAAAAAAATTTTAGTAACTTGAAAATGCTAAATATAAAATAGTTTTATCTTTCAAGTTTGGTGAGAAATTAGAAATCTTTCTTTTAAAAAGCATTAAGTGTTATACCAAAGTATAATACTTTTATTATATTACGTAATGCTCTAAATTCTCCAAGCCAGGCTTCAACAAAATGTGAACTGTGAACTTCCAGATGTTCAAGCTCGGTTTGGCAAAGGCAGAGGAACCAGAGATCAAATTGCCAACACCTGTTGGATCATAGAAAAAGCAAGAGAGTTCCAGAAAAACATTTACTTCTGCTTTATTGACTACACGAAAGCCTTTGACTATGGATCACAAAAAAATTTGGAAAATTTCTTAAAGAGATGGGAATACCAGACCACCTCACCTGCCCCCTGAGACATCTGTATGCAGGTCAAGAAACAAGAATAGGACATGGAACAACTGACTGGTTTCAAATTGGGAAAGGAGTACATCAAGGCTGTATATTGTCACCCTGCTTATTTAACTTATCATGTGGAATGCTGGGCTTGATGAAGCACAAGCTGGAATCAAGACTGCTGGGTGAAATATCAATAACCTCAGATATGCAGATTACACCACCCTTATGGTAGAAAATGAAGAGGAACTAAAGAGCCTCTTGATGAAAGTGAAAGAGGAGAGTGAAAAAGTCGGCTTAAAACTCAACATCCAAAAAAACTAAGATCATGGCATTCGGTCCCATCACTCCATGGCAAATAGATGGGAAACAATGAAAACAGTGAGAGACTTTATTTTTCTGGGCTCCAAAATCACTGCAGATGGTGACTGCAGCCATTAAATTAAAAGGTGCTTTCTCCTTGGGAGAAAAGCTATCACCAACCTAGACAGCGTATTAAAAAGCAGAGACATTACTTTGCCGACAAAGGTCCGTTCTAGTCAAAGCTATGGTTTTTCCAGTAGTCATGTATGAATGTGAGAGTTGGACTATACAGAAAGCTGAGGGCTGAAGAATTGATGCTTTTGAACTGTGTTGGAGAAGACTCTTGAGAGCCCCTTGGACTGCAAGGAAATCAAACCAGTCAACCTTAAAGGAAATCAGTCCTGAATATTCATCAGAAGGACTGATGCTGAAGCTGAAACTTCAATACTTTGGCCACCTGATGCGAAGAACCGACTCATTGGAAGAGACCCTGATGCTGGGAAAGATTGAAGGCGGGAAGAGAAGGGGATGACAGAGAATGAGATGGCTGGATGGCATCAGGGACTCAATGGACATGAGTTTGAGTAAAGTCTGGGAGTTGGTGATGGAGAGGGAAGCCTGGTGTGCTGCAGTCCATGGGATCACAAAGAGTTGGACATGACTGAGCGACTGAACTGAATTATACAAAAGAGCTATATTAAGCTTTAAATATGAATTTACAAAAAAAGGAGATACAAGAATGAAATGAGAGTATTTAACAATCAATTTTTAGAATGCAAATTGTAGATCTCGCAGCAAAAAAAAAAAATGCATAGGGAGCCACCATCACTTATTCTTGTCTAACATTCCTTACTTTCTATTCTCTAAACACTCAACGCCCCTGGATCACTGTACTGTTTTTAAATCTTCATCTTCTCTTCTCTCACATATAATCCTGACATGCCAAGATCATGCAATTCTTATATTTCCTTACTCCATAACTTCGGCCTTTTATTCCACAAACCTAATCAAGTTTCTTGAAAAGCACCCTTGCCAGATATTACTGTGGTTCTTCCACTCCTATGGAATTCTATCTAAAAGAATTCCCTACATAATCTTTTTTCCTGTTTGTCCACATCTGAGAGAATAAGACAATTTCAAGGCTTCAAAAGAGATGCTCCTTTCACGATACACACAAAAAAGCACAAACACTGTTCTCCTCTTGCCTACTTTGCCGAAGAGGTCCTGGGCCAAATTCTACTCAGCACAGGTGCTGCATGCTCCTGCATGCAAATCTTCAAGTTCTGCCTCTTGCCTATACCATCATGATCTCTGAAAGAGGGTTCTGAAGGAATAGAAAGAGCAAGGGTATTCTGGTTGTGGTGTTATCTAACCGTGACACTAAACATTCTTATCGCACCACTATATGTGGTGACAAATCTTAGCTAAACTTATTGTGATAATCACTTCACAATATATATTAATACATATATCAAATCATTATGTGCTACATCTAAAACTAATACAATGTTATATAGCAATTATATCCTAAAAAAATAAAAGATCAACACTACAAAAATATCTTCTGGTCAGTACCAGAAACAGTAAGAACAGTTCTATATTCTCAGAAAATCTTCATTCTGTGGATCTAATTCTTATTACATCAAGTCACCTGAATGTGAAGAGCAGACTCAGAAACTGTGCACTAACATGAGGAAATGACAGGAACCCTTGCCAGAGTCAAGTCCACCCCTGAATATCTTCTTCCTTTGGAGCTCTTCAAAGCTGCCACATTTCAATTGATTCTTAACTTTTCAATAACTAATACTTAACTTTTGGAAGGGCATTTCTTGCTTCACTTGGTGTAGTCAATTGCAAAGTTTACCCTTGCAGATCCACACTGATATACAGGATTGCAGGTATGCCTATTTCTAACAGAGACATGCAGGCAAGTTCTTCAGAAAGCCTAGATGATGCAAAATTCACAAGCACTGCCACAACTACGAGTGCAGGAAGAAAACCCTGAAGATTCAAGAGCAATTTTAAAATTCCAAAATAAGTACATAAAATAGCAACTGGTACTATTTAAAAAAACTAGAATGTTGTTTTTTAAAATGCCTTTTTTAGAACTCCTATTAAACTAGACCCATTATGAAGAAAGTACTCTACAGTTAAAAGTTTTAGAAGTGATACACATTATATCCCAAACTTTGTTTGGTTGTGAAAACTTCTGTAACATCTTCCAACAGGATAATTTGTGAGGAGGTTTGACAGATTAGTAAACCTTATTTCAAATTCTATTCTTCATATTAATTAGCTTAACTAATATTAAATCAATACTTATGCTTAGAATTATAATATAAATAAGTTACAAAAACACCTAATTTGTTATATAAGAGACATAACTGGATAGATTGTGAGCACATCATATTCTGAAATCCTAGTATGGAAACAGCCTAGCTTATACCACGCAAATCTAATTACATGGAAAGTACATGGTAGCAGAAAATTCAAAATGGAATGATTTTGAAATCATTTTGAATGATTTTGAAATTCCATTTCAAAATGGAATGATCAGGATTCAACCTATTTTAGTGAAGGCACATATGATTGTCTGTATGTAAGTCAAGAGTCTCCTAACTGATAAAGGCTGCTAGTCTTGCCCATCTCTAATCCTTTCTTCTTTAAAAAGCTACCAGTTGTTTTTCAAAAAGAATTGATGGTAACGTTCCCCTACTTCTAAACCTTTCCATAGCTTCCAAGAGCTTCAAAATCGGAGAATTCAAAATTCTTAATGCTGCGAATCTGGTTTCAGTCTAACTTTCCAAATTCTTCTGCCACATCCACACAACCTGCCCAATTCTAGCTAAACAAGGTAGTCATATCTGTTTAGTGCTTCTCTGCCTCTGGAATTGTCATTCCCCTTTCTCCTCTCCATTTGTTAAATTACTACACATCTTTCAACACCCAACCCAAATGACTTTTCACATTAGCAATAACATACAAATTCACTTCATTCCACTCAAGAAAAGTCACTACTGTATTTAATTATAGAATAGCAACTTTTTCACCTATGAAGACATGAATACTACTGACTTTGATTAGTTTATTTGTAGAGAATATTCTAAAAATCACTTCTTTCTCCTAGATTCAGTTCTCAGATTCAATCCCTTAGTTGCTTAATGAATACCAAATACATACTAGACATAGTCTTGATCTTGTGTCTGGGCCCAACACCTGTTCTTCAGCTAGATGCATATGCAATAGGATGCATATGCAAGTGGGAGTTTTCTTCATGTTCCACAATTATGCCTAAGGTCAAAAGCTGAGGATCATTAAATACCTCTTCTTATAGTTTTAAGGAGCCAACAATAGCTAGCACCAGTTTCTCCTCTTAGGGCTTACTGAGAGTTCCATTTTCTTTAAACCAACACTGTCATCAATATTCTAACACCTTTCCTTCCATATATATCTAAAAAGGCTTTAAAAAAAAGAGGCGTCATTGAACTTTGAGCGGAACATAATGCTTATGAAAGGAGGATATTCTCTCTCTTATAGCAAAAAAGCAGTGTCATAACTGAATCAAAAAGGTAAGAATCCAAGTTTGAAGTCATCTTAAAGAAAGGCAGACTGGTATTTCATTCTCTGTTTGGGTGTCTGTATAGGCAAAAGACTTATTGATTTACAACTCTATAATATGCTTGGGGGAAAAGAGAAGTCGGGAGAGAGTGTGTGGAAAGTGTCACACAGGAAGGTAGGCAAGACTATCATCCACCTTAAGTTCTTAGGAACCAAGGAGTATGAAAAATATAACCTTTTCCCCCGTGTGCCTGCAGGCCCTAGAACTGGCCATGGGAGGTAGATCTGACTGGGTAAGGTCTTGAGGCCAAAAAAAAAAAAAAAAGACACACATATCAGAGACACATGGTATGAAGGCCATCAATCAGAAGATGTAACCAAATCTTGCAAGGGATTGCCAATGCCTATGGAAATAGGATAGACTTCAGCTCACTGTCAGCACAGTCAGCACATCTTCATTTAGCCCGTCTATGATGAACTTGAATAGTAGTGCTGAACAACCAAGAAGACTCGGAACATCATGTAGAATTCTGCCTCCCCTATCACTCCTCCTAGTTTCAGCACCAGAGGAAAAAAACAGCACAGGAAAGAGGGAAGGCAGACGTGTGTGACCTAAAGTTTTCAGACCCAGATTAAGGTCTATTCTATCCTGAGAAAAAGTGATAAGAGTACTGGATCAAGCCTGTGACTGATGCTATAATATGAAGAGAATGTAGTCTTAAATAACAGACTGCAACTAGAACATTCAAACATTACAGAAAAAGTGACAAGACATGTTAAGGTACTTGATATATCCAGTAGGAAAGGGGATTTTGATATGGCAGAGTTGGAAGGCAGTTACCAGATAAAAAGCAAAGCTGATTTATATTTATCTCCCAGCAAATTGAGATCTTCAACAAACTGGTTACACAAAGATGGGCAGTCTCTGAAATTAGTTTCCATATATACTGGTGTTTCATCTCTTCATTCTTCTGTTGCATGTGTGAAATTCTGGTATGAGCTCTACTATAATATTATTACTTAAGTCTAGAACCAATCCATCAACAGGCTCACTACTACTTGCAGCTCTGTCTAAAAAATACTAAGTAGATAAGAAGTCATACTTCTACCTCTAGGAAGACAACAAAGTCACAGAGAAGAATGGGTAAATAAGCATTTCTAATGATGCAGGATGTTAAAAATAGTAATAGGTTTTTCAAGTAGTAAGGGAGGAGACTGATGAGAACACAGCTCATAGAGCAGAAACTTATTTGACACCTCATTGCTTTCAATGTTCACCTTTCAATAATCACACCAAAGAAGAAATCCACAAAGAGGTTTATCTGACAAAGAGGAAAAACCAGAATATTATAAATGGACATTGTGCAAAACATGATACAGAGGAAAGAAAAGATTCTAAAGGAAGAGAGTAAGAGAAAAGCACGTGAAGGCTGAACAGGAAGTGGGGCCTGAACTGGGGCTGCACATGGAGGGTGGACAGGCATGGATGACAGACAGAGCAGAACAACTGCTGGATGCATGGGAGACAGTAATGTGAAGTGGCTGTGACACGTTACACAATTAATACATACCGAGACTGAACTGCGGGTAATGCTCATAAATCTAACTGCAATTAGTACAGGTTTCTGGATTAGGAAGGACATGAAAAGGAAAGCAGAAGGTTAGAATGTACATGTCATTGCCCCATTAAAGAGGTTTAATCTCTCAATGGAATGAATATATCCGTCTTCTGCAGCATCAGCAAAAAAGCACAACTTGTCTACCTGCTTTGAAAAGTAGATTTACAGTAAAAAGTCTCTTCCTTTCTTCCTTGGATGGGTACTGCTAACTTGGGTGTCTAAGAACTGAGTCCTTAAAAATTCATACTACAAAAAGGGTTTCCCTTTTAAATGGGGTTTCTGTTTTCATTTGCTGGGGAGAAAATTTCGAATGCGTTTTGTGATGAGCTTTATTGAATACCTTTACCGCCTAGAAAAATTGTGTTTATGTTTGTTTTTAGAGAACACCCTTCACTAACTTAATCAACAGACATTTGTTGGGCACTTGTCCCGTGCCAGGCAGTTTAACAGTAAAGGAAGAAACAGAGTTACTTTAATGCTAATCTAAGGATAAAACTATGAAGTATTGCGGAAGTATTGCTGGGCCCCTGCAAAAGCATGGGCTTGATGATGGGGAAGCTTGCTTCTCTTTAGAGATTTACTGGGGATCTGAATGGGTGTTCACTAATACAGTTTTGTTTTACAATTCAGGGGAAGGGTAGTAAATGGGCAATAATTAAACTTAAATGCAGCAGTAAGTTTCCAGTTACCTAGACCCTATTGATTATGGATCAGTGTGAAATGGAGTTATTTACATCTAGGTCACTGGCTACAAAGGAAGATATTAAACAGAAGAGTGGCCAAATGGAAGAAATAAATTATCATTTTTGTAAGGCTTTTCTTCAAAATCTAGCAAATATTTGATAACAGCAGATCCATAATGGGATTCTGTAATGTATGGACCACATTCTTGTAAGTGATTAAGTTGTCTACATCCCCGAAGTACTGGCAGGACCACCAAAAGTGACACGGTTAAGGATAGGAACAGATGGTAGAAGGAAGTAGAGCCCAAAGTTAGGGTGGGTCAAGTTTTCATAGAAAGAACAGGAAAAGAAAACAGGGCAACTTATTAAACCACCAACATTTTATCCAAATACTTGATTTATAAAATTCTTCATATTTAATTGAATATATTCTGCATATAAAACTAAAAAGAGGTAAAAGATCAAACATGAGGCATAACATCATACCCTGAGATAAGGTGATTTTTTTTTCACTTGCTCCACGTGAAAAAGATTTGGAGAATAATTTCTCTCCACACATCATAATGTGCACTGAAAATCCAAGGAAGTCTCCCACTTTCCCCTGTGATTCTATGTCCTGCATCTTACCATTGATCTACGAATCAGTGATAGCCTGGTCTTTGCTTTATTCTCAGCAAATTCCAGGCTACTAATGTCTTTGAGACGAGCCTTATATTTATTCATTTGTTCCACAACAATAAGCTCCACACAGCTGAAACAAAAGGAAAGAGAGAAAACTGTTAAGAGCTGAAGTAAACCAAATACATTATATCAGTCACAGACTACTTTTCAGCTAAGTGTGGTAAAGAGTTGGAGGATAAGAGAAAAATCAACATCCTTTAACTTATGAGCTCAGAGATGGGGTTTATAATGGTGGTTCACAACTTCAGCCGCACTTTAGTACCCATCTGCGGAACAGTTCTAAGTCCCGAGGCCTAGGTCATACCCCAGACCAATTCAGTCAGACTCTCTGGGACTGGGACACAAGCACCAGGCCTTTCTGGGGGAAAGCTCCTTCTGCAGGAAAGATTAAGAATCAGCACTCTAGAAGGAACTCGGAGATCCATGAAAAAAAGGCCAAGGTGAAATACAGGAATACTGAAGTATTAAGACCAAAGAGATACAGAGCCACAAGACTACAGTTCGACTGGATTATAGGAAAACAAAGTATATGTAATTTGGTAAAATGAGATTTTAAAATACATTTGGAAACTATAAACAAACCTAAAGAAAAGTCAAATTTAAAAAATAAGACCTTTCAAAACAAATGATGCTTCCTACATAGAATCTAAAGGAATTTTTCATATTCAGCATAAAAAAGACCAATGGTGCCTAGCAACCTTATTAAAAACATATGAACTTAAATCATTCACTAGGGGAATTCCCTGGTGGTCCAGTAGTTAGGACTTTGCACTTCCACTGCAGCATGGCTGTGTTCAATTCCTGGCCAGGGAACTAAGATTCTTGCAAGTTGAATGGAGCAGCCAAAATAAAAAAGAATAAATCATTCATTCTGTTTGACTCATAAGTCTGTGGGGTATTGCAGAGGTAATAGTGACTGGCCTTACGTGGTAGTCTTACTGATGTCCTGCACACTTTGCAGTGGGTCGATGGTGTCAGGGCAGCGGAGAATGCAGGGTGCAAACACAATGGCCAAAGCATTAGCAGACATTCGATTAGTGTCTTCCTGTAGAGCAATCCTAAGGAATAAAAAACCCAAGTGAAACTGGGATAAAAAAGGAAAACTGCAGGGAGATAGAAGCGATGAGAGAAAGACAAATGACATCAGCTGCATAGACTGGAAGGATATTATCAGTTGAGACACTGTGGAATTTTCCCAAAGCTGTTCCCTTGCCTCTGGGAAGCTCACTTTCACTCTGTTCCTTCCCTGAAGTAACTGAGGTCAGCAGATAGCTTACCAAGGGAAATTTGTGACTCACTGTCCCAGGTCACCATTACTAGATGAACATGTCTAAAGAATGCAGAGTAGAGAGCTTAAGGCATTTTCAGACAGTAATAAAAGATATTTACCCGAAGAGAAAGATAGCTTTCTTCCCCAGTATCAACATTCAGGAGAACACAGACTGCCCCTGAAGTCTCTCTGGTCAGTCAATTCCTGAGCTCCATATGACCCCACCACCTCCTATGAATTAGGCTATGTCAGTAAGCACACATCTTCTCCAGTTCAAGAGTTAAGACATCTAGCTAGGCTACACAGTGCCCCCATAAGACTGAATGGTTACATGGCTCATTAGGGCAGAGAAGCACCTGCCACGCAGTCCAACTCCATGGAGAATTTCTCCTTCAAGGAATCATAACCACCTGTTCAAGTCATTGACTTTATTAATTAAAAAAAATCAGTTTTTCATATGAAGGAACTCTTCATTTATTTAAAAATAATCCAAGAGAAAATGTTAAGCATTCCTTTGTTTCTTGAAGTTACCTGACCAGATGAAAGATGAGGCGTTCCAGTGTATTGAGATGAGTTCGGGAGAGCTGGTCAATGACAGAGTATACACCACGGATTGTCTCCTTCCTCTCCTGAAGGCCTGAAAACAGTAAGAGCAGCAATTAAGACTGAATACCTTCTCTTATACACTACATCTTCCTTCTGGACAGACACTGAGTACAGCTGACTTTTAAGAGTTTTAGCCATACCTGTATAGCAGAAGAAAACTCACTAGTTAACACCAATCTCCCTCTGCTTGAGTTCTGTACTCACTAAGCAGTCTCCTGAGTTTTAATTTAGATCCGAGTAACTCTTGATTACAGCAAGGGGCAAGAGATACCCCAGTTTTTCATTTTGTGGCAAACCAATTCCCCATTAAAATTAATCAGTTGCTATATAAGTTATCTGTTGGTGTTGTTCAGTCATTGAGTTGTGTCCAACTCTTTGCAACCCCATGCACTGCACCATGCCAGGCTTCCCTGTTATTCACTATCTCCTAAAGTTTGTTCAAACTCATGTCCATTGAGTTGGTGATGCTATCCAACCATCTCATCCTCTGCTGTCCTCTTCTCCTTTTGCTTTCAACCTAAGCTGTAAATCAGTCTTAAGGACTTAATTAAGTCTTGAGGAGCCATGCCTTGGGGCCTAAATGAATATTTCTAGATGGGCCTTCATCAAAATCCTACATATCTGTAGCACTGAAAAACTAAACTAACATATTAGGTATGGCACAGAATAGATAGCCAGCGTTACACTTAGTTCTTGCTTAGATTCACAATTTAATTTGTTTATAATCCGAGTCTTTCAACCTCTTTGTGAGAAGCAACTAAGTGACTTGCTCAGAAAGTTTTTAGGACACTGATCTATTTTAATGAATCTCTAAGAAAGGCAACATTTGAATAGGTGAGAATTCAATGGCAGTTTTATATTGACTGTATTACTTTTGAATCTATATGAACTTAAGCCAATTGAGAGAATGGCTAAACAATCTAATATGAAGATAGCATTTCTTTCCCAAGTGTAGCCCTTCCCTGAACCCAGGAAACCTGTGCTTACCCATAGCTCGAAGAAATTCCTCATAGAGTTCAAAGGTCATGAGTGGATTGGGTAAATCACGAAGCCATTGTTTGAATACACTCGCAATGACATGTATGTTATAGTCATCGAGGTTTACATTCTCAGCATCTATTCAGAGATAAAGAGTTAGATAAGAAAGCCAAACTTTGCATTGGGTCAAATAATGCACTTTAGAAACTATCATGACCAAAAGATGCCTTTACATTCTCAATCAAACTATTAATATCGTCTGCAATCTAATTCCATGCTTTGGAAAGTGTTCCTCTTGTGGTAAAGGCACAGCTTTTGTCTCTTTTTTGAACTGTTGTGGACTGATAGATGTGTAAAATAAAAGATCATATGTTTTCATGTCAAGGCACTATTAAACTGCTATCAAAGTTTCTAAATGCTTGCTCTCAATTTCAGTACTTCTCTTGCTGTAGCCTGGCCTGTGACCACCCTTTTAATAGTGATGTTTTAGATGACCAATAGAAGAAAGGCCTAAAAGACATTTTCTACAAGTCAGACTGATTTTAAGTGATTCTTAGAGATCAAAGGACAGTGATAACTGAGCTTATGAAATGTGAAGAAAATCTTTACTATGCTTCATTTAAAAACCCTCTAGGGTTATACATGAGATGACTGGGGTGATACAGGGTGAATGGTGCCTGTGGGTAGACTAATCTTAGTCACACAGAGACAAGTGTTGCACCTATAAGTGATTCAGAAAGATCTATTCCTGGGAATGCTTGGGACAGAGGAGCCTGGTGGGCTGCCGTCTATGGAGTCGCACAGAGTCGGACACGACTGAAGCGACTTAGCAGCTGCAGCAGCCGGTGGTTAGGACTCCATGCTTTCAGCCGAGGGCTCAGGTTCAATCCCTGCTCGGGGAATTAAGATCCCACAAGCTGTGCAGTGCAGCCAAAACAAAAATGTATCCCTTTTCAATAATGATAAAGAGCAGAAGTTGAACATAAAGCCAAAGTCAAACCTCTGCATACGTTCCAGAACTGAGGCTACAGCTCTACAGAGACACATATTCAAACTGCTAATTATCAATTTAAATAACTATGTCATCAATGTAGGAAGGCAAGAATATACACCAGAAAGACATCACTTGGAGTCAGAGTAACAGAGACTAACAGGGAACAGTTTAGATTATGGGTTAAATGCCAGCTTTGTCACTTATTGGTGGTAAGTCAGTGGGCAAGATCCTCGATAAGCCTCAGTTTCTTCATCTGTAAACAGGGATAATAATCACTGTTTGTGAACATCAGTACAAAGATTTGCTGTGAAGGTTAATACAAAAACATCAGCACACTGCCCTCATCTTATCAACAGCTCATCATTTAATTTTTCTAAACCTAAGTTTTCTTCTTTGTAAATTAAAGATATCTTACCAGACTGCTAAAAAGATTGAGATCTGTCGGAAATATCTAATAATGCCTTGTACAAATGATACTCAATGTATGTTTGCTGAATGGACCATATAAAAGAAAGCTACAAATGATTTAAAAAAAAAAAAAAGCACCGCAGAAAAGACTGCATTTTTCTGGCTTCAAGGAAAGGTTCAACATGTAATAAAAACTAACAGCATAAGATGACCTACTTAAATAAGAGTATTTGGTCTTGATTTAGAGGGCACTATCTTACCTGTATCTAGACCTTGTCGAAGCTCCTTGATTTTATTAGTTGAACCAGACTTTCGATAAATACCTTCTGTGTACAGTCCATGCATTTCAATGTAGTTTATGAGCTTTTCCACCACCAAAGGAACAGTTCGGTCTTCACTGGTCAAACGGGATAATTCAACCCCAAACTGTCGAGAGGACAGCTCTGGATCATACTACATGGAAGATAATTTTTTATTGCAAATACATTCAAACACCTTCAAATATATTTATCCAATTCTTTAAAAGTAACTATTTTTTCTTTTCCTCAAGTTTTACAAGCACAATTACGAGAGTTGGGAGGAAAGGGAATTCTTGTTAATGCTGAGAATATAAAGAAGTGAGAAATTCATTTCAATCCTCTTCCACTTGGAATCCCCCCACCCCCACGCCCCCCACCCCGCCAAATAACGGGGAAGAATGAAGGCAGTGGCTACAGGTTACTGCTTCCCTTTCCTTTAAAAAAATCTCTTCATGTAAAGATGGGCTGTGGGCAAAGGAGAAAGGGGAAAGATTTTGTATATTAAACATTTACCATGTACCACTAGAAAATCTATTGATTTGATATGAATTAGAGTTGTCACTAATTTCTGAAGCATAAGGATGCTCTGGTGTTTATGTAAACTTCAGAGAAGTTAAACTGACTACTGATGTCACAGCTAAAGGCAGAGGCACACAGACTGGCCCAAGATTAGTGACCTCTTTTATTTACTTCAATAGTGTATTCTGCTTTGTATTTCATTATTATTTTATGTGATTGGGAAAAAATGGCTTATCTTTAAGATTATTTGAAGTACTTCAAGTAAAAGAAGAATGCCAGCTATTATCTCTGAGACTGAAAACTCTTTATGTAAATCTCCTTTTGGTCCTTTCCTTCCTCTGCCCCATGCTCCTTGCCTAGCCCAACACTGTATACCCCAGTCTCTCCTTCAACCTGCATGCAGTCCGTGCTGAGTTCTTTTAGTCAATCAGTACACTCTTTCTTTTCATACAACTCCAATTTTTCTTTCTTTGACACTGTGAGACTGCAAAATAATCTGCATTTCTGTTAGCTTCTTAGCCTCTTGACCTGTGCAGCTTAAGAATTCAGAAAACACCTTAAAGGGAAAACCTCTGAGTTTTAGGCTCACTTCTCTATATGTTTGGATCATGGTCCCTCAAGTCTTGGCAATTCCAAACTCCAACTTTTGTCTCTATAACCTTATAAGATTTCTAAAAGCTTTTCTGGCTTTTCTGACTCTTAATCTTAAGTGTGGCCCTCTGCCCAGAATCTTGATTTCTTGTCCTACAACAAAAACTGACAAATTCCTACTCAGAGGAAAACATCTCACACATATAGATTCACCAATCTGTAATTCTTTTCTCTGTAGGATCTGGCCCCTAAATTCTGATTTTCCTGGGCAGCTATCTAATGCTAGGCAACAGACTTTTTTCAGTTGTTCTCAGCATGAGTATTAGTCTACCACAAGGTACTCCATCTTAGCTGGAAGCAGATGTCTTACCTTCATTGAATATTTTAAACCCTGAGTCAAATTTCTCTTTGTACTTTGCCATGATTTGTCTACTAATTTGGAACAGATGAAAACTATATACATGGACTATAAACATGCTCACACATTTTATTATAATTCAGATCTGCATAGTATTGTTAAAATTGTATGTGACAAATAAGCAAATGTGATTACATGTCAATAAAAGCCTGAAATATTTCCAAAATGGTTGCTTTGTTGAAGCATAAAGTTAACAGAGTACATGTTCAGTATCGAATCCAAGTAGAAGTTTGTAAACACACCAACTATGCTGATGAATTTTACTGTGAATTTTACTGTATGTTAAAATCTTTAACTGTAGCCTACCACTTTCAAGACAATTTATAGGAACACTTATGAGTGTTTAAAGTAGGAAACCTTAGAACTTCCCTGGCAGTCCAGTGGTTAAAACTGAACACTTCCAATGCAGGAGAGTGGGTTCAGTCCCTGGTCAGGGAACTAAGATCCCACATACTGCATAATGTGGCCAAAAACTTTTTTAAAGAAAAAAAAAAAAGCAGGAAACCTTTAAAAAGAGTGCTTTAATAAGTTGTCGGTTGTGAAATCAGTTTAGCAGCTCCTATGTAGTAAAGGTAAATACAGTTCTGGGAAAATCGATTCAGTTATATATACACACATACCTCTATATGTGTAAGCTGGATTATGATATAGAACTTATTTCTTACAGTAATTTGTAGCCAAGAAGTTTGAAAACCACTACTCTATAAGATCATCAAAGAGGCTTTGATTTCTTTCCACAAGGCACAAAAGACCTTTTCTGTCCTTTCCTTCTCCTGCACCATTCTCCAACAGACCTGTTATTTATTACTCATAGGTAATAACTTCTTACCTTTTTAGAACACTTGGCTGTGGTTTTCGGACAGCACTTCTTATGACAAGCATACTTGCACACTGAAAAACAGGTTAAAAATGTAACATTTTCAGAAGTCTATATATTAGTGGCAAAACTTAACAAGTATACTGCTTTATTTTGAACATACATTTTTTTATTTAAATCTGAGACTCCTATAGCATCATATACTTTGCATCATAACAGAATAACAAATGGTCTTAACTCATTCAATTCAGAAAAATGAAGCTGAAAACATACCTAAAAATCCTAACCACTGTCTGGGAAAAAGCTTTTTATTCTTTCAAGATTGCTTGCCCCTCCTCCTTGTCCCCGCCATATCCCAGCAAAATATTTATCTATCTTCCTGGTTTGATTCACAAACCAATGCTCATGTTCCCCTCTTATACTTGCTCTATGATCTGATAAAATGCAAGAAATACCTATTAAGAATCATTCCAATGGATAAGAACGGCATTAATATCAAAGACCTGTACTAAAATAAAAACAAATCTGGTAGCATATTAGGCTATAAGAAAGGCCTTATTTACTCTCTTAGACGGTCCAGAGTAGAGCTCTGAGGAACCAGAACATAAAGAACATCAGTATAGTGACTGAGAAGATAAGATAAAAGGTTCAGAGCAGAAATCAGTTCTTGGACCAGGAGATAACAGGGTGGCTAGGCAGCAGCAGGTGGGAAGGGCACGCTGAGAGGATACTGAGAAAACACTTGGCCTCTGTTATTTTGGTATACCAGCTCTGGCTCTTGCAAATCAACACCCGAATATTCTTCTTGAGCTTCTAAAGCACGATTTGAGGGACTTTCAAAGCCAAGATCAAGCAGGGGAGGCCATATAATTGTAGTGGTAAAATCACCTGCATAACCACACAAAAAGTTAATTCTTTAAGAAATCAAAGCAAGCCCACCCACATCATAAAAAAAGATGCAGATTCTTTATATTTGTCAGTTTCAGATCACAGAGAAAATTATGTGAAACCTACAGGAATCAGGCTAACATTAAACATTCAAGTACATGGCAAACCACACCCTATTTTACTCTCACTATAGTTTTTTTTTTTTTTTAAAGGAAAACCACTATTGAATCATTGAACAAGTGAACATATCTAGCAATATCCAAGTGCTGATTTTGCTATGATGAACATGATTTTCATCCTTACTGTCATCCTGGACCCAGCCCTTTCATTTGATTCTGGTCCACTTGTAAACAAAGTTTCACAGAATTATTAAAAGCACCAGAGCAGATGTATATGGAATGACAGGAGTGAAAGCTAAAGATTCTCTGTAAGCCAGAACAAGTGGACCCTCAAAAAAACCTCCACTCACATTCTAGGATTAAAAGGTTCTGATGAAAGGATTATAGTAAAATAAAGTATCTTTCTAGTTATAATCTAAGAATTTGTTCAATAATTCACCCATCCATCTACATAGGTCCAACTACCTGGTAAATATTTACTAAAACTTATAATGTGCCAAAACTGTTCTAGGCCCTGGTGATACAGAAGAGACTTCTGTATGAGACAGTTTCTTGATCTTGACATTCAGTTCTTGACATTCTAGTGGGACAGAGAAACAAAGAAACGAACACTTCGTATCATTTTGGGTGGTGGTAAGTAGGTCTCCTGCATTGCAGAGAGATTCTTTACCATCTGCGCCACCAGGGATGCGCCAAGTAGTATAAAGACTAGAAAAGCTGAGTAAAGGGACAGAGAACTAGGGGACAGAGCAGCATTTTAGATAGGAGAGTAAAGAAAAACCTCTCTAATATACAAGTGGAGACATGAATTAACTGAAGTAGTAAGTCACACTAACATCTAGGATAAGAACATTTCAGACAGTTGAGCTGCAAATACAATGACCAAAGAACATCAAAATATCTTATTTGCCTACAAAGAGCAGGTGAAAAGGAGTATAATGAGAGACGAGTTTAAAGAATTAGGAAGTGTGAATTATTCCTTAATGTTAAACTCATGGAAATATCAAGTGGTTAAAAACATTCCTCAAAGATCTCTCATACTTACATTTGCAAACAGAGGCTCGGTCCATTATCCATATCAAAGAAGAACAGTATTCACAGTAGGTAGGGATGCTATACTGGGTGGCCTTAAAGATGTGACCATTGTGCTCTTCTACCTGAATGAAAAAATACAGCTATTTATGTCAAATCCAACACAGTAAATGCTGCCCTAACATGTCAGGCAATAGGAAATCCTTCAATTCCTTGTTGTCTTCATTGGGCACTTATTCCAGGAGGAGAATTATGATCTTCTGAGAAATAAAATAAAGGTAAACTATATGATCCCTGCTTTCAAAAAGCTAACAATCTAGTAGAGAGACAAGACCAACTTATATGAAAATCAGAAAACAATGCTATAAACATATAAGAGCTGTCTTATACAACTCTGAATCAGCATGTTAAATTAAAAGCAGTGGTTTTTAAATTTTTAACCTCAAGAATCTATCACACTTTTCTGTTTATTTATCACAATTTCTCTTCAATAAAGAACCGGTACATGTCAGTATGAATAAGTTGATATATCCACTGGATAAATTCCTAGATGCAGAACTGCTGGGTCAAAGTTTTTTTGGTTTTGTTTTTAATATTTTTAAGGCTTTTAATATACCATCATTAAGGTACCTTCTCCAAAAAGTTATGCAAATAAACCCCCTATCTGCAGTATTGGAAAAATATCTATATATTTATTTATCTTTCCAGGTAACTAATTTATTTTTAGTTTTGCTCATATATGGACAAAGTAGAAAATCACTGTTGTTTATTTTAACTTGAATGCTCTTAAGTATAAACATTTATTTATATATTTATTAATATTTCCTCCTATTACCTGCACTTATCACAGGCCCTGAAATATAACAGCTGTTGAATTAATGAATTTTCTTTTTTTTAAATGTCATACGCTTTTACTCATTTCTGTCTTCAGGCATTGTTCTCTCCCATATAGACATGAAAAAGACTACTCTTATAAGGCTTAAAATGCATAAAAGGCAAAAAAAAAAAAAAAAAAAAAATGCATAAAAGGCCTAAACACTACCTGTTAGTAACAGGCACCTTCCTACTATTCCTCTGCCTTCCCTACCCTTTCCTTCATATACAATCTCAAAAATTCTCAGTGGTAGGTGGCATTACTCCTGTTTTATATAATATATGCTCCTATTATATACATGAGGACATTGAATCTCAAAAGGATTAAGTTGTCTAAGATTTCTCAATTGGAAAACCCTCCATCGGTGAATAAGAATAAGCCAGGCTAAAGGGTTTAGATACCCTACTTTCAGGATTCAGTTCTTAAGAAGTAAGATCATGCTAAAAACAGAATCAGATCATGCGTCTAAAACACACAGTGGAAAAGTGACAATAAATGATCTAAAGAACCTCAGAATTTGGTTTACAAGTGATAGGGAATGATTTATAATCCTGATTTATTAATAAGGTTAACAATAAATATTCTAGGATTACAATCTGCCATTGGCAGGGGTGAATTCAGGTTCTGTAGGTCCTAAAGCTTAACATTTTCAGGGGAAAGTGAAGAAGTTAGGAGGAGGAAGGGAAACAACCAGAGAAGAAGGAAGAGAAGATGGTGGCAGCAAATGTAGCTGAAGCAGAGGGAATGGGGGAGGAGTGGGAGGAAATGAAGCTTACAGAAGTCACGATCGAGATGATGTCAAGTCTTATAGACGGTAAGAACACTGGGATTTATTCTGAGTAACACTGGAAGTTACTTGAGATCTGAGTAGAGGAGGAACATGACCTGATTTCTGCTTTTAAATGGTCATTATGGCTATTATTTAGAAAACTGTAAGGGGAGAAGAATATAAGAAGGCAGACCAATTAGGACACAACACAGTGTACTGGACTTCCCTATCGCTCAGATGGTAAAGAATCTGCCTGCAATGCGGGAGACCTGGATTCTATAACCTGGAGAAAGGAATGGCAATCCATTTCAGTATTCTTGCCTGGAGAATTCCATGGACAGAAGAGCCTGGCAGGTTATAGTCCATGGGATTGCAAAGAGTTGGACACGACTGAGCGACTAACGATTTCACTTTCACATAGTGTATTAGACAATTGTGATAGCAGTGGAGGCAATGTGAAATGGTCAGATATTAGATATATTTTGAAGGCAGAGTACCTACCAGAGTTCTACCTTCTTTTCTAGCTCCCCTATAAACATGCAATACTCAAACCTGTTAAAGCTACTGGCTCAACATGCCAGGTTTTTCATTCACCTGTCTTTGGACATACTCTTTTCCTTTGGCTAGACACTGCCTGTCTAAACTACTACCTACTTGTTAAGAACCTGCAAAAATATCTTTTCTTCTGTAAAGTATTCCTTCATTCTCTTTGTATTTCAACAGCACTTTGTACTATTTCTATCATAATATTTATCACATATGAAACTAGTAATTTTTTAAATGCCTGCCTTCACTAGCAGATTCTGAGCTCCTCTGGGGCTTAACACATCCTTCTAATTACAGAGATTATGGTAAAGTATGCAATAGAGACAATACAAAAGATAAGAACATGAACAATGAGATAAAATATACTCAAATGCTTTTGGGAATGTCTTTTGAATTAGAAGGACTTATCTTTGTGAAATCCTAAATAGTCCTCATATTCTTTACAACAGAGAGAGAGCTCCTAAAACAGCGCCTTCCCAGTCCCTACTTCTGCAAAAGGGTCATATCTGTTTGTAACTTTCATGAGTAAACATTTCAGTTTTCTGCCATTTTAGGAAGCCATCACTAATAACAAGTCAAGTCAAGGAACTCAAGACATATTTGTCATTCTAAATTTTTGTAAAGGCATAAATGATTACCCCCTAGACATCTGATAAACGTATTCCTTAAATATACCCAGAAAAATACTGTATGATATACTTCAGACTGCTAGTCTAAAACTTACTTTATAACACAGGAGGAAAAAACAGATTACAACTTACTAAATCAGATTCTTTTTTCCTTCTTTTCTTTCTCTCTGTTTTTGGCACCTGGTGGGAAAGATATACAGAAACTGTGATATAATAAAGACTAATATACTTTCTTACTTCTTTCCTAAAACCTAATTCAAGGAGAAATTTGTGGGTCCTTACATAAAAGTCACGAGATGATACAATGAAATGATGAAAACCACTGTTTTCCAAAATGAAATTCATTTACTGACCTCTAGCAAAGCTGAGGGTATAATCTTACAGCAGTGGCATTCTTAACAACATTATATTTTAATTCAGTGAAAAATGTATTAATTGAAGAAGGCTTAGATAATACAGTCTGGTCAACTTGTAAGAGAGAATGGAGTTTGCTGGATCTGAAGCAGTGCAAAGCTGACATGTTCACTGCAGTGCTTTTCTCAAATACTAGATGTCCTAGACTCTTAAGAAGAATTCATAATTTAATTCTTTTAGAAATCAAAATATATTTTACCTTTGTGGGTATATATTCCAAAGTCTTGAATTCATTCATATATTCATCTAAAAACACTTTAAAAGTGTTAACCCAAACTCTGACTGGAGACTCACTCCAATCTCGCTGCTCAAGTCTCATGGTCTTTTCCAAAATCTGCTCAAATAGTGCATAGAGGTCTTTATATCGTATGCTTTTCCCATCATCTACCTAATAAACAATAAAAAAAATAAGCCATTTTAAGAAGAAATTCTTTATATAGAGAAGACTGATTAAATCTTCATTGGGTAGTATTTTGAATAAAAATTATACTTTCTAATGGGCATGCCCAAGAGGTCATGTGGTATTTGTAAACTCCCACTCTGCTATGGAATGTTTGCAGAGTAAAACCTGCTACATTTTAGTAAAATACCTAATAGTTTAAACAACATAATAACTGGAGAAAGTCTTGGGAATTTCTCCCATAAATATGGCTTTTTAACTATATTTAGGTATGAACAGTATTTGTATACCTCTTAATTACCTATCTCTCCAGAAATGAACCTTATTTAGATAGTTCTGCCTTAAAAGTGAATGCTTGAATTCTTGCCTAATAAAATGTTAGGTAAATTTTACTAACTTTACTTAGCTAACTTTACTTTTTCATTTTTCCAAGGAAGAATGACATGTCTAAAAAAACACTATATTTCTTGCAATGGGATCTACATGGAATTCCTTTTAAATTTAAATGAGGTATAGACTCTTCATGAGAAAGAAAAAATAGCATTTAAGTGACCAAAGCATGTTATATACATTTAAAATTTATTTCTCTTTCACTTCCTCAGAATTAGAGGTTGAATCTCTTTGATCCAAGATTATAAAACCACTATCAAGCTCCAGTTTATAATGCTGGTCCTTCCTATGTGATTCAAAGTACACTAATCCCTAATCTAGAAAATATAGGTGTGAAGCATGATAAGTAGTTGGCAGGATTGGAAAAATATGGCCAATATTGTCCCTACCCAAACCTAGTCATTTGCCATAGTCTAAGTACTACTTTATTAAGGTCATGAAATTACTGTTCTCTTAAGACTGTCTGGTTTCTATTTGCAAAAGGCCAAGAACCCGTATACCGAGTGGAAGATACACAGGAAAGTTCTCTCACTTTTTACATAAAATTATAAGTTGAACAAAGAAAAATCAATTAAATACAAATTATTTTTATAGAATAAATATGACAATTCAAGAAATACTAATATTCTATAGATCAAAAGCATTACTTACTATATACTTTAGCACCAGGAATAAATTTTCTAAAACACAAAAATCATATGAAAGTAAAGTAAAAGTAAAAAAAAAACTCACACACAGAGATTATTAAACATAAACTGCTCTAATTCCACAGGATAAAAAAGTATAATAATTCCAACATAAATGAGAATTAGAAGCTGGATCCAGAGCTAAAAGGATCACAAGAGGTCAAAAATAGAGAGCCACTGAGTGAAAAATAATCATAGCTAGAGTATTTGAATTTAATATCCTAAGAAGATGAAAATATACCCATAAGAGGGGGAAAAAGGCTGCTCAAGGAAATTAAAGGGTGTTATTAGTCAGAGGTCAATCAGTATGCTTTTCCGTATCTATCCCTAAAACTAAAAGAAGACACTGGAGAAATCTCTAGTTGAACATGGCCCTGTATTATTTGTATGGTGTTGCCAAATTTTTCATATGTTGAACTTCTGAATATCTCCTGACACAGTCCAACTTACCGCCAATGCAGACGAATAAAAGCTGAAGATATTCTGCCGAAATTCTTTCAGGGCTTTCTTGAATACAACATCCACTAGTGTGTCTTTCTTGCTGTCTTCATTATCTAGGTCATTCATCTGGGGACCACAGAAAGAGTTTTTGTACACAATCAACTAAATTGAAAAGAAGTGAATGCCACATTGGACACATATTGTTTCTTCAACAATGACCATCCTGAAAGGGCAAATTATCATGGGACCCAGATAAAAACCTGACTAGACAGCCAAAGTTTTATTACTATGATATAATTTCTAAGGTCTCTTCTAATATTGTATAATTCAATAGTTTTGCTACCAGGAAAACAACTCGAAGTGTACAATGACAAACCTCATCTTAACATATGGAATGCAACATGACAGCTGCAGTAAAAGTGAAGTCAAAAGTAAAGCCTAAAACCTTAAATTCTGTCTACCCAGTCTGACTCATGCATATCCTGTGATTTGCACATTTCTGATAAAGAAACAGACCCTCTAACTTATGAAGCATACATACTTTAGGGGGCATATCCTGATACACAAGCATTCAACAGTCAAAGCTGCTTAGGGGCCTGAATACCTTTTTCAGAAGAAATTCATCCATGCTTTTTAAATCACTAGCACTTGCTATAATCTGGACAGAGTCATTTTGCCAGTGCATAGACTCCAAAGCCACACTGCTGATCTTCACACTTCGCCTGCGCCTTGCCTTTGGAGAAGGCTCTTTGTTCTCTTTGAATTCCTTTCGGCAACTCCCAGGCAATTCCGGACTCAAAGGAGGTGTTGGGTGATTATGAGATAATTCTGTAAACCAAGATAGAGTATCCAAAAAAAATTTTTTTTAGTAAAAATATTGCAATCTCCACACCTTCTTTTCAAGTTCCTTTAGTAAGTCACTAAAGGAAATAAGTAAATATCTGAAAAGTAACATTAATGTTTGGGGTCAGGCAGTTAGGCAATAAATCCAGATTGTACATTTGTACTGAAAATTTATTTAAGAATTATCACTTTCCAATGAGAAATGCTATCAGGTATCCAAAGAGATGAGGTCTGATACTGAAAACCTGGATGGAAGTGTTGTATACAACTGAAGCCTGGATTCCAAAGATCTCAATCCCAAAGAAAAGAAGCGTACAAATCACACGAGGATGTTAAATGTTGACTGCTAACCCAGTCAGAGCTTTACTACATCTGTTTTGAAAGAACAAGCAGCTTATACAAATCCAATAAGTCAGTGAAGCTTGATAATTAGTATTATTTCTTTACTATAGTCTAAAGCCATAAATGTTTTAGTGACAATATCTGGTGTTAGCCTGGCAACCTCTATTTAGGGAGCAAGGTAACTCAATTGGTTCACTTCTGCTTAGGTCTCTTTACTATTTAGGACTTTCTTTCATAGGCATACTTTCCCCAAAATTGTATTGATTTCTCAGACAATTCCTGGACTGAACCAGTTTTGTATATAATATTGGAAAAACACAACAAATTTTTTCTGCAATTGTTTATACCAGAGAAATTTGGTTCCATGTAGTCCACTGGAAGCTAGAACTACACTGGATTTGCCAATGCCTACCTGGGGCTTGATGAGAATGTTGGTCCCATTTCATATACCTGTTTTTCTCACATGTATTTACCTTATCTTTTGGCCAATGGTATATCCTCATTCCATCTAAAAGCTTAATTCTGATAATAAAGGGAAACAAGTAGGCTTCTATATGCTAAATGCCACAATAGGCAGGAAGTGAGACAAACTAAATTTCAGATATGGCACCAGAATAAGAAATATGAAGATATAGAGAGGATACAAGTATATTCAAACTGGTGTCAACTGATATTAATTCCATTATATAACCTAGATATACAAGTATCTAGTTATTTCATTTAACAAACAATATCTTTCTTAATACTAAAAGAAATAATGGTTACTAAAGAAACTGTCTATAATCCTAGTTCAGCCTTAAAAACAAGGGCTAACTTAATAAATCTTTACTCAAACTAAAAAGGTACAATTTTAATTTTTACACATGTATCCTTATTAAGCAAACACTCAAAGAATTTCCTAATTCCTTCTTGGAAATAAGCAGTAGAGGATATAACTGTGAAAAATGAATAATTTAGAATGACTACTATAAAACAGATAAAACATAAGAAATGGATCCTCGTAGGCATTCCAAATTTTCCAAACTGAACTTGTAGTAGTCACTTAATTTACCACTGGTTTTATCCATACCAGTTTGCAAACTGATAGGAGCAAAGTCACAAGACAGAAAAACAGGATTCTAATTAAGTTTCTACCAGTTTTCCCTCTGACACACAGGTGCTTCTGCTCTGGTTGATCCATGCCTCTGTGAAACTTGATTATCTTTCCTCCCTTGATCTTATCTTATCCTCTGTCCCTTTATTTTTATCTTAGCCTAGATGTGACAAGTTTTGTTTACTTATTTTAACTTGGTCTGTTCTATTCCTACTTAGAGATAATTTTTTTCCTAGGGCCTACTTCTATTTTATTCAATACTGACATTTCACCCACTCATTGGTATTTTACCCACTCATTACCACATAGCCACCTCTGATGTATATCCCCCCTATTGAAGATAGCTGGCATCTTTACATAGTAATTAAAAACACTCATACATGCTTGAGCAAAGAGCTTGGAGAGAAAAGGCTAATCTTCAGATGTTGGGATTACTGGAATCCTTGGAGAGTTAGTAATTCTAGCATTTAGAGAGACCATATCAACAGATGAACTAACTGTTGGGTACTTGTTATGTGCTATGATTGATGCCCCAAAATTAAAATAATAGCTATCATTATAAAGTCCTAGCAACTGACATATAGTAGACCTTTTAGCACAACAATTAAGAATACGGACTCTGGAGCCAGATCACCTGAATTCAGATCTCAGTTCTAACAACTGCTATACGTGTATAAGCAAATAACTTCTCTGTGCCTCAGCTTTCTCATTAGTAAAGTGGGAAAAATAATCATACTAACCTCAAAAAATGGTTGTAAGGATCGAGTTAATACATCCAAAATGCTTAGTACAGTGCCTTTTTCATAGTAAACAATCAAATATTAGCTGCTATTATCTTATTAATTTTTACTAGGAATATATAAAACTGAGGCTAATCAAAAATTCACAATTGTTCTTGACGTTGTTACTTCACTGTTTTGGTGCTGTATTTCCTTGAAACTGCTCTTATAGGTAAAATGTAATTCTATAATTATCTTTTAGTTAAGGAAGGATTTAAAATATTGGTCCTATCTCACTAGAATATCTTGCCAAGAGGATTACTCTTACAAATACTAGAGGGATAGTAAACTTTCAGAATGAGTAAACAGAAATTATGAAGACAATCTCCACCCTTTGTCCATTTTTACCATCTGGAAACTGATGAGCTGGAATCATATCTGAGCCAGCAAAGAATGCTGAAACCTCTGAGTGGGTATCAGGTTTCCCTCTGGTAGTCTTCTTCTCTCCTTGTTTCCCTTTGGCCCAGAATCTCATCTTAGCTCTTTGAGGTCTGTTTACAAAAAAAAAAAGTTAAAATGGCAATCAGCATGTCCTATTGACATTATTTGTGTATCACTGTAAGTTACATAAACAGCTTTCATGTGAATTAACTCATTTAACCTTCACAGTTAAGCTTAGGTCATATTTAATCTTCAATTGTACAGTTAAACTTCATCTAGGAAGTAAATGATAGTCTCCTCATCTTGAAAACAGAAATGAGATCCAGATACGTTAACAAAACCACCATTTATATCAGTTATTATCATATAATCATATTATCATGTAAGTACTTATGCTCCAGGCATAAGTACTTGTATAGAGTTACCTTAAATACCTATAACAACAAATTTACATTCAAACCATAAACAGTTTTCAGGTGAAAAACTGGTGGTTTAAATATCAGGTGACTTTCCCAAGGTTACACAGCCAGTGAGTGACAAAGTGGAGGATCATACCTACTATGCAACATTACCTCATTCTTAGTACTTACATACTCTCCCATCAAATACATCAAGGAAACATCCTGAGACAGTAACAGCTTACTGACCCATGTATCCTAACTCGGTACTAGAAGGCTTACTTGTACATTGAGTATTGGTTCCTTTATATGTTTGTCTACCAAAAAAGAAATTTTTTTCGAGCATCTACTAGAAGCCAGGCACTGAGCCTTACTTACAATGATTACTTTTCACAACTGCCATGATAAATGAGTATTTTTATCCTAACTATACATGAACAACCTGAGGCTCAGAGGGCTGAGAGAGACAGAAGTTAAAATCAGGTCTATCTGCTTTGGAAGTCAATTTTATTTTATTCATGGTGCCCTCTTTTTTAAATAGCATATTACTAAACTTATACATCTATATGGTAAAAAAAGAAATTGTTCCACAAAGCTTATTACAAATGATAGCTTTTTCCCTGCTATTCTTATCCCTTTTCTGATCCCTAAACAACCCTTTAGAATTTACTTACATGGTTCTTTTAATATTCACGAAACTTATATTGCTATCATACTTGTGACCACAGATAATAAATTAAGCACATCCTAACACTCCAGTTCTATACCCTCCACACACAGAGACATTCTCCCCAACAGAATATCATAGTTTTAGTTAGGTCAATATACTTTTTTTTTTAGTAGTATTCACCTTTTTTACTATGTAAATAATATTCACAACTGAGGCATATAGTACCCTATATAATCCATATTTTTTAGAGTTAATGTTTTATTTTATATTTGCTCATTTTTCTACATTCAATTCACCTCCAAGTGTTTCCCCATTTGTGAATATCTCCTCTCAATATGTTGAAACACAGTTAGGTACTCCATCAGTTCCATGTTCTTAAAGAAATCTTTCCCAGAGCCTTCTAACCTGCTCTAATCTGGCACGGTTCCCTCTGTGATTGCTGTACAACCACCATTTGTAAAGCTACTTTCAGGATCATAATGGAGATTTCTTTTGTCTCTACTATTTTGTGATGACATGTCTTTTGGTATGGGTTTATTTTCATTCATTATGTTGAGCCTTGTCAATCTAGACGCTCAAGTCCTTCAATTCTGTGACATTTACCTGAATTACTTTATTAATGATTTGCTCCTCTGCATTTTCTTTGTTTTATCTTTCCAGAGTTCTTACAAGTGAGTCACTAGATGTCCTAAACTGCTCCTCTAATTTTCTTCCCTTTTCTTGCCTCTTCTTTCCTTTTGTCTTTTTGTTCAAATTTCTGAGAGATATCAACTATCTTTCTCATGCTTTGGACTTCTTTATGCTATTGCAGTTTCAATTTTCAAATGCTCTTTTTTTATTATGAATGTTTTCATTTCAACTATTCTAATTTCATGACTATAGCTGTATTTCTTCATGCAGAAGATCTATTGATAGTTTTATGTATCTGTCTTGAAGTTTTCTTTCCCCTGTATAGTTTATTTCTTCCAAGTTATATTTTATCCATTAATTTTAGTTTCTTTCATTTAAGATGGCTCCTCAAATGTGTGGTGATCATGCTTGGAAGCGCTTCCCTTGTGGCTCAGCCGATAAAGAATCTGCCTGCAATGTGGGAGACCTGGATTCGATCCCTGGGTTGGGAAGGTCCCCTGGAAAAGGGAAAGGCTACCCACTCCAGTATTCTGGCCTGGAGAATTTCATGGTCTGTAGTCCATGGGGTTGCAAAGAGTCGGACACGACAGAGTGACTTTCACTTTCACATGCCTGGAAGTTCTAGTGTGCATTAGTGGGGCTTCCAAACTGTGGTCGCCCTTTGCAGGGTTATCTGGCTCATACCAATATCTTTAGGTCTTTTCTTGAGGGTTGGACCAAAGTCCCAAAGACTCTTTGAATCATCTGCTTAGAGAGTATGTGAAACATGGGAGCTGAATACAGAATAAAATTTGGGGGATCTTAACATTCAGTATGTAAACATTCATAAAATCCCCCCGGTTCCAAATATGTACCTCAATCCTCAAGTATATCTAGTTACCTCCAAGTGCAGAAATCTTTTGTTTTATCCTTTCCAGAAAATATATCTCCTATTTTCTGCTAGGGTTGGGGAAAATCAGCCAGTCAGATGCTTCTTTCTCAGTTGGCTTAAGATTTAGCTTTCTCCTATCTATTAAGACATTTTAAATTTGTCTATTTACCTTTAGGATTCCACATTTTTATTATTTCTGTCTCCTGTTGCTTTGTTGCTGCTGTTGCTTTTGTCCTGTAAAGGTTATTTTAGGAGGATGTGGAAATTAAATTTATATATTTAATCTTCTATCTCCACTTGTATATTTTTCTACTATGTTATATTTTGATTCTCAAACTTTCATCTCCAGCATAATCTGCTCTAGATTTGGGTTACCTTGGATTATGCCTCTACAGTCATTGAGAAAGTGATTTTTAACGGGGTTATGAACCAGATAGATATTCAATGTGATATTCAAGTGTTCAGTGAGGACCCAATTGCCTTACATAATATGATAAGGGACAAAGACATACTCTTGATAAATAAAAACTTCATATACTTTCTTAAAAAGAACAGTTATTTCCTGAAAGCTTTTTCCAGTTCCATTTGTAAAACACTTAACTCAGAGCAGAATTCAAGTCCAAAACCAGAAAATATTTTCACTCTCATCTCATCTAATGTCTTTTCTTTTACAACCAAAAACCCTAAGTCATATAATGATGTTAAGACTTTGCCTGGGACTTCCCTGCTGGTCTGGTGGTTAAGACTGCACTTCCACTACATGGGGGTGTGGGTTTGAGCCCTGGTCAGAGAACTAAGATTTCATAGGCCAAAGAGTGTGGTCAAAAAAAAAAAAAAAGATTTTGCCCAAATCACAGTGCTAAAAATATAAAAAGACAAAGCTTACTATATATATCTGAACTGTTTGTTTCTGTCAGAGTAAGTGCTTAGTATTTGCTGAAAAATGAATTTCAAAACTTTTGAAATTGATAGCTGCTCTATGAATTATGCTTTTATAAAGATGCTCGGTATTTAGCTATAGTCTATTAGTAAATAAAATTCTATTACCCCTATTAACTTTCAGTGTATGCTTTATACCTTATATCTGAATCTGAAGTCTTCTGTCTCACTGCCAACTTCGTGATCTCTCCTTGAGACATGGTCTTATGAAGCTTTGCTTCTTCATCAACTGAAGAAAACCGCTGTGAAGTCTGTAATAATTACATATGTAAAGACTTTAAAACCAAGTAATTATTATCACAGCACTATAATTAAAACTCAGATTACAGAATTATTTTAGAATTACGTCCATTAAAAACATACAAAAATACATTCATATTACTCAGAGATTCATTAAGATAAATAAAAGAACCTACTAAAAATTCCATGAAGTTCAAACAGTAATCCAAAGTAAAGGGCACTTGGGTCAATAAAAAAGCTAAATGGGAAATACCAGCTCATGTTTTCTGACAATTTAGCAAACAATATCAAGTAGGGTGAATGGAAAAAAAAGAATATCAAATGGAAAAGAAAAAAATCAAAACCATCTACAGATAGAGACAAAAGATACAGGACCTGATAAATCTAGATATACAGGATAATTAATCAGTAGTGATCAAGTTAAAGACATAGACTAAACTTTAAAGAAAAAATTCTCAAGGTCTGCACGTAAAAAGATCAAATAACTTATAAGGGCAAGAGATTTAGACTGGCAATAGACTTACCGACAATAACAAACAAAGTAAGACAATAATAAAATAACATTTTCAAATAACTCAGAAAAAGTAAATATGAATCAAGGACTTTATATGTAGCCAAGATGTCCCTTCAAATATCAAGGCCATAGAAAGACCTCAGGGAATTCCATATCGAAGGCCCTTTGAGTAATCTAAGGGAAGAGCTTCGTCCAACCAAGAGATAAACAGGGAAACTTCTGCAAAATATTTGAAGTGATAATTTAATACATTTAATCATAGATCTAAGACAAAAACAATGGTGGGGACTATGGTGAAAGAACTGTTGTATAAACTACATATTCTGACAAAGTAGAAAGGAGTAGAAGGGAATAGAGACTAGAATAATTCACCAATAGTTGTGTCACAATAGGTAAGAATATTACTCATTCAAAAATTACTAATTAGAGTATTATTGATTATATTTAAAAATATTAAAGGCATTTTTTTAAAAAGTTACATATAAAAGTAAACAATCAACAGAACAAGAACACAATGTTTGCTAAACATCAAAAGAAATTTAAAAAATAAAAGAGGAAGAAAAAAACAAAGACAGCAAATTTACCATGATAATAACAAAATTGCAAGTTGAGAATTAATCTCTGACTTTCATCAATAAACATGAATAGATTTAACTCACCTACTAAGGGGAAGATTTTTTAATTTGGCTTACAAAGCAGGGCCCAACTATATTGTATAAAAAACACACCTCTAAACAAAAGGATCCAGACAAGCTAAAGTTAAAAGGAAGAACAACAGTATTCTAGGCAAATGGAAATAATAAGAAAACGGAGGCTGTGATATTACTAACGTAAAATTCAAGCAAAAAAACATGGAAGCTGACAAAGGACAATTTTTAATACTAAAAGGTACAATTCACAATGAGTAACAAGAATGACACTAACATCCATCTGATATAAGACAGATAAAAAATAATGATATAGAAGACAAATAACATTATCAGTAAGGTAGAGATTATGCATGTATACTGAAATTTTACACTCTGAATAGAGAATACACCTTATCAAACACACTTTCAACAAGTAACAAGTGCTGGCAAGGATATGGATAGAAGAGAACCTTTGTTCACTATTAGTGGGAATGTAAACTGGTATGGCCACCATGGAAAACAGTATGGAAGGTCCTCAGAAAATTAAAAGTGGAATTATGATATGATCCAGAAATTCTACTTCTGGATATTTATCCAAAGGGAAAAAAACACTAATATAAGATATATGTACTCCAATGTCCATTGCAGCATTATTTATTATAACCAAGTTATAGACGTAGCAAAGTGCCCACCAGTAGATGACTGGATAAAAAAGATGTGGTATATATATAAATACACACATATGTGTGTGGAATATTACTAAGCCATAAAAATTAATTCTTGTCATTTGAGACAACATGTATGGATCTAGAGGGAATTCTACTAAGTGAAATCAGCCAAAGACAAAGACAAAAAGTGTTATGTTCTCACATGTGGATTCTAAAAAACAAAAACAAAATGAAAAAGGACTCATACATACAAAGAACAAATGGGTGGTTGCCAGAAGGGAGTAGGGGGACGGAGGGGTGGAAGAAGAGGGGTGGAAGAAGAGGTGTGGGTTTTGAGATTAAGAGATACAAACATCCAGTTCAATAATAAACAAGTGATGGGTATGTGTATGGAGCACAAGGAATATGGTCAGCAATACTATAATAACCTTGTATGGGGATTGATGACTCTAAAATTATGACGGTGTTCATTTCAAAATGTAGGCAAGTGCCAAATCATTACATAGTATATCTGAAAGTAACATAATATTGCAATCATATATATTTCAATTTAAAAAATGCACATGGAACATTCATAAAAACTGATCATATTCTAAGTAACAAAGAAAATACCAATAAATTTGATCAAACAGAAGCATTATAAATAGTCTTTCATCAGAATACAATAAAACTAGAAACTAACAAAGATTTAAAAACAAAAAGGCTCTTCATCTGAAAACTAAAAAATATTTCTGTTAAACAAGTTTCAGGTAAAAAAAAGAAATATAAACTAAAATTACAGATTTTCTTTAAAATAATCAAGCCTTTACACATTAAAATAAATGAGATACATCTGAAGTGTGATCAGAGGAGAATTCATAGCATTAAAAACCTGCATCAATAAAAATAAATGAAAAGTTACTCACTCAAAAGACTAGAAAAATAAGACAGTAAACCAAAAGAAAATGTAATAAATAACAAACATAAGGTAAAAACAGAAATCAGTGGAGAATGAAAAAAAAGGAAACATGATAAATAAAACCAGATCCTATTACTCTGGAAAAAATTAACAAAATAGACAAATAACTAGGTAAAGAAAAAAAAAATCTATGAAATAAGAACTGACAAAAGGGAAATAACCACTGAAACAGAATTTTTTTAAATCATGAGACTACTTTATAAACCTCTATGCAAGTAAATCTGAACAATGAAATGGAAAAAACTAGTTGCCAAAATTGACCTTATTAGACAGAAAGCTTTAAAGGCTAATTCTCCTAGAAGAAATAGAGGAACTTACGCTACCAAAAAAGTACCAATCCCAGATAGTTTCATAGGAAAATTCTACCAAATCAAACAGCAGAAAGTGGCAATGCTGTCCTCTGACTTTTGGGGGGGAATAAAATACACATATAAATACTAAGTGTAGGGAGTTCCCTGGTGGCCTAGTGGTTAGGATCTCACTCCATGGCCAGGGGTTCAAGGTCTATTCAGGGAACTGAGATCCTGCAAGCTGAGAGGTACAGTCAAAGGGGGGGGTAAAGAAAAATTAATGAAAATCTGAATAACAAAACTAAAAACCAGAGAGCCCTAACAGGCTTGAAGAAATTAAACAATATAAAATAGAAAACAGTATGTTAAAAAAATAAGTAAATACTAAGTGTATGCAATAAGTTGCTGTCTTGGGGCCACCAATCTAAACTTTCTATGCCATAAACTGTTCAATTCACCAGTTTTCCAACTTGCAATACTCATCTCAAAATCACTAGCCTAGGTCCTAAAATATTATAAATATCCTTTCCTGACTTCCCCTTTCTTAAAAATTACTAAGACCTAATCGAGATAGCTTTCCCCTTACTGTAAAATAAGCTAACAGACTTAGCCATGCTTGATCAATGGTTTTTTTTCTGGCAGTTTTCTGTGGAGTAAAGAGAAGGAAAATTCAACACAGATAAGGAGTGAAGAGTATCTCAGAGAAATACAAACAGAAATAGGAAGGTAAGAAGTACAGTAATTGTGGGGGAAAATGAAAAACTCAGTTTTATCATACAGGAGATAAAGACAATAAATTCTGGAGAACTGTTTGGGAGTCAGACCCATGGAGATGACTGCTTTAAGTGTAGGGAATGGCAGAAGAAACTACACGAGAAAACTCTGTTACCTCTATCAATTCTACAAATAAGGGGTAGAAATGATTTTATTAACTCACCATCCATATGATTCAGGGACTAAATAATAAGCTATATGAAAGCTATCTTTAAAATGTTGCTTAGCAGAATATATTGTTGTTCTTGGGTAAAAACCAACATAAAGTGAAAAGTGAAGTGAAGTTGCTCAGTCATGCCTGACTCTTTGCGACCCCATGGACTGTAGCCCACCAGGCTCCTCTGTTCATGGGATTCTCCAGGCAAGAATACTGGAGTGGGTTGCCATTTCCTTCTCCAGAGAATCTTCCCGACTCAGGGATCAAACCCAGGTCTCCTGCATTGCAGGCAGGCGCTTTAACCTCTGAGCCACCATGGTGTGTATAAAAACCCAGTGAAAGCAGCATACAGAGCCTAAACAGTTATTCAAATGGCAGAGTTAAAAGCAGAGAAAAACAAAACAAAACCAAGGTCATAGAGACAGAAACCACTACTCCCACTTCCACTCCTTCACTGCAGGCAACAACTAATTACCCATTTGTCAACTCCAGAGGTAATGCTTATCAAATCCCCTTGAGGGCATGCATATCTAACTGTTTTTATCTCATTAGGATCAGTGATCTCACCCACGGAAAGGTCAGCTGATGGCCTCCTTGAGGAATGGCACACTCCTCAGCAAATGTCAGAGTCACTAAGCCACTTTGTCCAGAAAATAAAAACTATCCAGCTTTTAAAAAAATCATGTGCCAGAAAATCAAGACCATTTACAACCCTGAAGATATTCAGATTTTGATAATTCAGTAGATTTCAGTTAGAAATAATGAGTCTTCATTTTCACAATATCAGATAACATTAGAACATGGCATATTTTCAGATAAACATAAACATACTTTAGAACTGTCCCTACCCTTCCCACCCCCAACCCCAATAAGTATCTGTCAGCATAGTCTAGAGAAAGCAAAGCTTCTTCATGCAAGTGTCCACCAGAAAGAAACACCACAACCTACTCCTAAAACAGCTAGGGATGAAATATAGGACAGGGAGAAAGCTGGAGAGGTGACTGGTACACTGTGCAGGAGGGCGCTCTACAACTACTGGCATGCAGTGATCGTCAAGCAGGTGAACGGAATCACAGGCAGACTGCCAGATGGGACCCTTACAGGGACTGAATGCTCCAAGCAGAAAGCCCAGCTTCTTGGCTCATCTCAAGAAGAGTTCTCAGAAAGAATTCTACCACCAAAAGGACTAAGGTTTGTATCACAGGAAACTCTCAGGAACAAAACAGCAATTACAAATGCTAAATTCTTTGACAAATAAAAACTGGAGAATAATTTACGTATGTTCCCTATTTATACTAGAAATATATAGCAGTGTTTTTTCATTAAAATTAGTTTGCTCCATTACATAATTTCATCTTCAACCAACTAAGCATATGACAGAATACGTTTCAATAATTATAAATCAAAAATAGGGCCATCTCCAAAGTGGAGAAATTTAATCCTACACTGAAGAGAAACCTTTGGTTCTAACTAGATATATTAATGAACATACAGGCTGAGCAACTTTTACTCAGTTTAATTAGTCTAATTAGATAACTGGCTGTGCATTTTTGTATTTTTATTGGTGATTTTAATTTTTCTTCCTTAGAATATCCATATTATCATTTAAAAACTGGGTCTATCTCCAACAAGAGATAAAGACAATGAGATTATTCTGGAACGTAACGATAACTTTTAACTAACTAGGTCTTCAGCACAAACAGCCTGAAAGTTTTTTTTAAAAAAAAGTGAAAGTGTTAGTCGTTCAGTTGTGTCTGACTCTCTGCGACCCCATGATCCAGCCAGGCTCCTCTGTCCATAGAACTCTACAGGCAAGAATACTGGAGTGGGTAGACATTCTTTTCTCGAGGTGATCTTCCCGCCCCAGGGACCAAACATGTGTCTCCCACACCACAGGCAGATTCCTTACCACCTGAGCCACCAGAGAAGCCCCCGAGACAGCTTAAAGCCATTCAAAGAGGAAATATTGAATGCGTCGACAGAAGACCATCCTAAAATGCTCCTCCCATAATGAACAGACACTACAAAAGAACACTAGAGACTAAACTTAATTAAGGATATGCATGGAAATAAAATGCCTATCACTCTACCTCCTCAATGATAACATTTAGTACATAATAGGCATACAGGGTACTCCTATTGTATTTTCCAGGCCAATTCCAAAATCAAACACTTTATATCCATAAATATACTCAAACTTATCAAATTATGTGTACCTAATTTGGGCTGAGATATGATAATAAAGCTATTTTATTTATGCAATTTTAAATATAATGTTAATGTTATAATTTGTGATTAATATAAATTCACATTATCTACAGCCTTTTAGTTGGCTGGGTTGGTTCAGGAAGATATTTTTAGCATTTCTCATTACATTTTTAAAAAATTCATGTTTATTTTTTATTACTAAAAAAATGCAGAGGGGAAGCAGGTTTAAATGAAAAAAAAAAGAGAGAAAGAGAGAGAGATAATGAGAGAATACTATTTCAGTTAAAAGCTACTGGATTATTTAACATATACTCTAGTCACTAGACCACAGAGAGATCAGGAAACTATGGCTAGCAGGTCAAATAAAGCTCATTGCCTGTTTTTGTAAATAGTTTTATTGGAACACAGCCATGCACCTATGTTCACTTACTGCCTACAGTGGTTTCCACTCTACAATAGCAGAATTAACTAGTTCCAACAGACACTGTATGACCCATTGAGTCTGAAATATATAATATCTGGCCCTTTACAAAAAAAGTTTGAGGCTCCTGTTCTAGAAACTTTTAAGATAGAACACAGAAAACTTCTACATTAGTGCTAAGTAATTTTAATATTTTTTGCCTAACTTATGATTTAACTGACATATACTGCGCTAAAGTGCCCTTAATCCAAGTCCTGTTAAATTAAGGTTTAGCTTTAGTTGCTGTGTTCACTGAGGTTTCCCACGTACAAACCATTATATATGGAGAAGAAGCTGTGAAGGTTAGCTTTAGATTAGCAAAGACTATTTCCATCAGATTTGCTTGTTGCCTATTTATCTTATACTGCTATAAAATTACCATTTCGGAGTCACTGTGAGAGGCCTGACCCAGGCTGGGTGCAGGCCCTAGCTCAGAGTGAGAAGCTTGGTCAGGGGAGAGAAGGGGCTCAATAATGTCATCGTAATCATCTTCCTCTGTATCCCCCTCCCCATCGGCAAAAGTACCTCTAGTCAAGAAATCGGAGCGCGTCCGCGCCATTCGAGCTTTCTTTTTATGGGCCGGTCTGGCAACCTGCTTGACCAAATGATAAAACAAATAACACAACAATGTTTTGTTTTGGTTTTTTGGGAGATGATGCCAATGAAAGACATCAGAGAGCTCATGAGTTTCTTGAAACATCCCCTCCCGCCCCATGCCTTTTCCACTAGAAGTGACAGCCATAACCAAAAGCAATCCATATTCATTACTCTGGACAAAGAATAAGAATCGAAGCTAAATCCACTGTTCTTCTCCATAGCCAAGGAAGTCATTTTTCACTGCCATAATACGTCACCAAAGTCACCTGCATAAATTGCCTTCTTTTCTTTTAGAATTCCTTTTTTGTAAATATAATCTGGATTTGTAGGCATTCTTCCCTGCCTGAAGTATTCCTGAGTATAACAGACTTAACTCATGGCTTCTTTTTCTATAAACACTTGGGAGTAAATGAGTAAATGAAGTGTTCTAACTACAAGAACAGTAATTTCCAAAACAGTGTGCACCTATTTTGCATACAAGATAAATAAAACAAAATTCAACACTTACCTCTCCTTGGCCCGGCCCAGTTAACTTTACAGGTTTCCAAGTTGGTTCATCCTGTTTCTGGAGTTGAGGATTTCCACTGTTCAAGGCTTCCATGGTGACACTTCGGATGAAACAACAGGATTACACTTCAATTCCTAGCAGATAACTCATGGCAGCAGTCTTAAAAGGATAGCATGAAATATAGTCTAACAGGCCAGGTCAAAGAAATGGATTTGATGGTGAGAAAGGGAAAATACCAAGTCCACAAATCTTAAGAATTAGTCTTAGAAGGGGTCTTTATACGCTCATCATTTAAAACACCTGATAAGTAGCTACCGAGTGATGAGGATCTCATCACTTTGCTTTATAGGGAGATGGTTCTATTGACAAATTTTCTTTCTGAAATCTCTCTGCAACTTTTATCTGTTGGCTTAATTTTAAAACTTGAGGCTGTACAGAATAAAATCAACACTGACAGAGTAAGAAACTGTTATCAAACTAAAAGAACTATGCTCCAAACCATAAAGACAGTATAGTGTTAGTTTATGAGAATTTAATTTTTGCTTGAATAACCACATGACATGACTGCTTTATCATTAAATTCTCTGCAGAAATGAATGTTTGTGTCTGATGAAAATCTGAAGAGAACCTATACTTTTAAGAACCCAATTATCTATACTTACTCAGGACCATGAATCTTTAAATTTATCAGGAACATATTGTTCATCTCTTCTTAGCAAGACTGTAAACTCACTGAAAATCATATTTTACCTTCTAGCATACTGCTGAGTTTAAGGTAGACATTAACTTATAATATCCTTTGGCAGACTAACTGCCCTTGCATTCAAAATCTTCCAGGAAAGCCTAGGTTATCTTGTCCAATAATCCCTAAACACACCTTTCTTACAGCTAAAATCTTCTTAGAGATCTCTCTTTCTGACCAGTATAAAATCAAGTCCAGCAATCCTAGGTTGTCCTAAAAGATTCCCTTTTGATTATTCAGATCTCTCTTGCCACAGCTGAGTCATTTATCTTTGATTTGTTCTCCAAAAGAGGGACAATTAACAGGACCTTTGATAGTACCTGGCTACTCTGGTTAACTTTTTAATTCACAGCATTTTCTCTAAGCTTCTCCATGATTTCTTTTTTGTTCTCCCTTACTAACCAGATGAAAACTACAATGCACTTATCACCCTATGGCATAGAAAGAACGCTAATCTAATGTTACTTCCTAATCAGGATACCCAATGCTGATTTCTAATCAGGAAACTCAAATTCTGGGCTCAGCTATTTCTAACTATGTGACCTTATCCAGGTATTTCACATCCACGGGCACCAGTGACCTCATCTATAATATGTGGTAACTGAATAGATAACTTAGAAACACTAACATTTACAATTCTATAAAATGCTAATGTTTCTAGTATTACTTACAGAATAAGAGAAGATGTGAAGTATGGATTTTCCTTAAGCTTTCATGCAAACAATCTAATACATATCATTTTGAAGATAAATAGTTGTTAATAAGGTAAAGTAAAAAAGGAGCTGTTAAGACTGTATCTTGGCAAAATGATAAAAGGAGTAATTCACAAAGATGATTAATGTTTTTGAAATCTGCCTCTTGAGAAATCTTTATGCAGGTCAGGAAGCAACAGTTAGAACTGGACATGGAACAATAGACTGGTTCCAAATAGGGAAAGGAGTACGTCAAGGCTGTATACTGTCACCCCGCTTATTTAACTTATATGCAGAGTACATCATGAGAAACGCTGGGCTGGATGAAGCACAAGCTAGAATCAAGATTGCCGGGAAAAATATCAATAACCTCAGATATGCAGATGACACCACCCTCATGGCAGAAAGCAAAGGAGAACTAAAGAGCCTCTTGATGAAAGTGAAAGAGGAGGGTGAAAAAGCTGGCTTAAAACTCAACGTTCAGAAAACTAAGACCATGGCATCCGGTCCCATTACTTCATGGCAAACAGATGGGGAAATAGTGGAAACAGTGACAGACTTTATTTTTGGGGGCTCCAAAATCACTGCAGATAGTGACTGCAGCCATTAAATTAAAAGACACTAGCTCCTTGGAAGAAAAGTTACGACCAATCTAGACAGCATATTAAAAAGCAGAAACATTACTTGGCCAACAAAGATCCATCTAGTCAAGGCTATGGTTTTTCCAGTAGTCATGTATGGATGTGAGAGTTGGATCATAAAGAAATCTGAGAGCCAAAGAATTGATGCTTTTGACTCTTGAGAGTTCCTTGGACTGCAAGGAGATCCAACCAGTCCATCCTAAAGGAAGTCAGTCCTCAATATTCATTGGAGAGACTGATGCTGAAGCTGAAACTCCAACACTTTAGCCACCTGATGCAAAGAACTGACTTATGTGAAAAGACCCTGATGCTGGGAAAGATTGAAGGCAGGGGGAGAAGGGGATGACAGAGGACAAGATGGTTGGATGGCATCACCGACTCAATGGACATGAGTTTGAGTAAACTCCAGAAGTTGGTGACGGACAGGGAGGCCTGGCGTGCTATGATTCATGGGGTTGCAAAGAGTCAGACACGACTGAGCGACTGAACTGACTGACTGACTGAACATTTTCTGATGGGCTTATATGCTACAGTCTTGAACTGCGGGACAATCTACAGGTTATTGGGCAGGACTAGGCTCTCAAGCTGTCATGTAGTCCAACTGCATTTTATAATATGATATAAAAATTCTTAGTGGAAAAATAAAATATCAATGATCTCTTGCCCATATTTACAAAGGTTTTCTATAAAATCTGTATGCAAGTTTTTTAAAGACTGAAAGATTTAAAAGCTCAGGATTTGATGAGAAAGGTATTTTCACAGTTAATATGAAATACAACTTTTTTAGCCCTAAGATATGGCTCTCCTTTCATTTAAACAGTGATATTCTTCCACAAGAACTGAAAGAATCCACTGTGTAACTAGGCTTAATACAAATATTTTAAATTTTATCAAATTTGTTTTATGTACCACTTAAATGCTTTTTCATAGCTACCACTTGTTAAGACAACTTAAAAGTATAAGGAACTTCCACTTATACAAGGTATCTAAAGTAGTCACAGGGAATTCTCCAGCTATCCAGTGGTCAGGACTCTGAGCTTTCACTGCTGAGGGCCTAGGTTCAATCCTGGTTGCAGTGCAGTCAAAAATAAAAATAAAATAAAGTAGTCACAGTCTTATAAACAGAAGGTAGAATGGTGGTTGCCGGGGGATGGGGGTAAAGGGAAAAGAAGAGTTGCTTTCAAGGGTAACTGAATTTGTTTTGCAAGATAAAGTTCTAGATTTGTTGCACAACAATGTGCATATGGTTAACACTACTGAACTGGACACTTTAAAATGGTTAAGATGCTAAATATTATGTGGCTTTTATCCGCCCCCCTCAAAAAAGAAAACAGGTCTTAATGAAGACCATGAATAGGCCAACAGCTATCACAAACCCCATTAACTTTAAAGCCTGACACAAATAAGCTTGGACTGCTACACCTAACAGCTGTGGGGCAACCCGCATTGTTGAATGTCGACTGCATTTCCAGCCACTCTATGGCGCTCCACAAATGCTTTCTCCCTCATTGGGGGGGGGACTAAAAACCCTGCTGCCTGTGCTTAGTCAAACACTCCCAGGGTATAATTATATCCAATTTTCAGGTGGCTGGTGTAGTCAACAATCAGGAAATTTTTTTACACATAGAAATTAGCTAATTCAAGTAGCACCCATACAAGTAACTGAGGTACACCAAGGCACCTTAATGAAAATTTCCAAAAAGTTTCTCATTTATACATAAAAATAAACACTTCACTTACAGGGAACTACTCATATTTTCCTTTGGCGTGAAAAAAATGGCCTTAGTGGCTGCATCTCTGAAAGGGTCATCAGATTTATGGCTACAAGGCTGAGCTGGCCTCAGGTGTTCTCTCTTTGAAATGCGACTATGAGAGTGTTTACAGGCAACATTCAGTTGGGTGGACACTCTGTCTGTCTTGGATAATTCCTTGACAGTATGAGATTGGCCTGGGCCTCCTTTTCTTTCGAAGAACAGAGTGACAGGTCGGTCCTTCAAGGGCAAGTGAGTCGAGGGACTGTCTTTTGGGGCAAGAACAGAATCTTTTATAGTTACTGACGGAGTCCCAACCATACTGGATTCTTCATCCTTATTTGGGGTTTTCAGGATGAGAAGAGAGGATGGTCTCTCTATTCTCTGCTTTGACTGATGGAAAGATGGTACCAGAAAACTCTCCCCAGTTCTTGGCTTTTCAATTGTCTTGAAGGCTTTACGCTCCTTTTCTAAAATATCTTTTTGTCGGCGAATCTGTTTCATCATCTCTTTCTCATTCTGTTGCTGCAATTGCTTTTGCCTTTCTTCCTTCTCAGTGTTCAACTTTTCTAACTTCTTAAGCACGGTATTTGAAGAATCTGTATTCAAAGAAGCAACAACCTGATTTTCTCCTGGGAGGTGGTACTTTCCGGCTTCCCTGCTGATATCCAAAGTAAGAGATGGAAGCGTTTCTTCACTTTCTAATAGTTTGCTTCTCTGGACACTTGTGTCTAGTTGGGAGCTCGTTTTCAGTGGGTCTTGATGGGGAATATAAAAAAATGTAGGCAAACTATTTGAAATAAAGGGGTCTCTCAGCTGTGGTTTACAGGTAATAGATTCAGAACTGCAAACCAGCTTTTCCTTCATAGCCCCATTCTTTAAATGCACTGAGTCAGAGGGTGGCCCCCTTTGAGTCAATGTATAGTTAGTCTCACTTGTGGCACTGACAGAATAGTCCTGTGGCTCAAAATCTGGACTGCAAGATACCTCAGGTGGTACAAATGGCAAGTCTCTTTCATCAGTAATTATGGGCTCTGGTTTGCTCTTTTGGCTCTCCTCACAGCTCAGAAGTTCCAAGCTTCCGTGTGAGCTTTCACTATCAGGTGTACCCTGTAAAGACCGAAGGCCCTCAGGCATCAGTTCCGTAGACCATCTACGCTCTTCTGAAGGAGACACACCACCAAGAGAACGGACTTTCAGCAATTCTAAGCTAAATATAGCTTGCTCTAGTTCTCTCATTCTCCGACTTTCTCTTTTGGCCCGACTCACTTTTTTCTGGTGGAGATCTTCCAAGGACTTGGGTCTCTCTCTTACAATCACATTTTCCTGCAAGTCCACACCACTTTGACTTCTGGCTCTCTCCTGTCGCTTGTTTGGGGACTCATTCAAGCAGTCCATTGAACTTTCATGACTAATTCGATTACTCTCTATCACAGATTTACATTCCTCAATGGCTTTTACTCTGCTGTCAAATGAACAATCCTCCCATTTTGAAGGGTCTGAACCATGAATTTCCAGAGTCCCATATGGCTTGATACTTGCCAATCCAAGTTCTAGTTTTGCTTCTTTTACTCTTTGTTCTTTCAGAGATTTAAATCTATATCAAAACAGAAAAACAAAAAAAACAGGTTAGAGATATTTCTTGGTTACCAATGGAGAGAATAAGTTTATTCAGAATTTTTAAAAGTGAAAAGTCTCCAGCTTCATCCATCTCATTAGGACTGGTTCAAATGAATTCTTTTTAATGGCTGAGTAATATTCCATGGTGTATATGTACCGCAGCTTCCTTATCCATTCATCTGCTGATGGGCATCTAGGTTGCTTCCATGTCCTGGCTATTATAAACAGTGCTGCGATGAACATTGGGGTGCACGTGTCTCTTTCAGATCTGGTTTCCTCAGTGTGTATGCCCATTATACAGAGTGAAGTAAGCCAGAAAGATAAAGAACATTACAGCATACTAACACATATATGGAATTTAGAAAGGTGATAACGATAACCCTATATGCAAAACAGAAAAAGAGACACAGAAATACAGAACAGACTTTTGAACTTTGTGGGAGAATGTGAGGGTGGGATATTTCAAAAGAACAGCATGTATACTATCTATGGTGAAACAGATCACCAGCCCAGGTGGGATGCATGAGACAAGTGCTTCGGCCTGGTGCACTGGGAAGACCCAGAGGAATCGGGTGGAGAGGGAGGTGGGAGGGGGGATCGGGATTGGGAATACATGTAAATCCATGGCTGATTCATATCAATGTATGACAAAACCCACTGGAAAAAAAAAATAATAATAATAATAAAAATAAAAATTAAAAAAATAATAATAAAGTATGAAAAAAAAAAAAAGTGAAAAGTCTCAAAAAAATTTTTGTATAATATTAAGTATTTCTTTAACATGGATGCATATTTCAGGATTCTGTTTCTATAAGTGAGATGATGTTTTATTAAGTATATTATTCCTAATTGGGCACTCTAATCAAAGCATAAGTTAACTCAGAAGCAAAGCTCTCATTTCAATAACATCTTATTTTAAGATAAACCTTAAAAATGAAATTGAAGTTTCTGAAAGTAAAACCAGTTGCAATGTTGCCAATTTTTAAGGATTCAACCCAATGTAAAGTTAATTCTTAGCAATTATAACCACAGACCAATTTAATTCAATATTATAAACCGCACAATGTGGTTTAAAACTGCTGGGGGGATCCAAGTCTAGAAGAGAAGACAAATTGTACACAACCAGTTCTAATTCAAGTTAGGCAAATGTTAGAGCAGACATATAAGCAAAGTACTTGAGAAAAGAGGAGTTAATTATTATAGCAATGAAGATTACCTTTGTCTTGCTCTGAATCCTCTATACAGTGACTGCAAAAGGATAATTTTGTTCCTTTGTTCTTGATACCTCTTACTTTCCCTGTAGCCTCTCCATCTTGCCTGTATACAGACAGCGGCCAAGTGTCTCCGCCTACAGCGCTTCCTCCATCTCTGCTGGATGACAACGGCGGCAGTCCGCAGCTCCAAATAGCGCTGCCTCTCTAAGTGAGCACGCCAGGAGGCCTGCAGGAGAGTGGCTGCACTTGCCAGAAGTAAAGCATCTTTCTGCACAGCTGCATCTCTGGCTTGCTTCTGATGTACATAATTCCTCCAGAATTGCTGCGGGGAAGACAAAATAATAAAACTGGTATCATGTAACACATTTTCACAGAAAAAAGAAATCTCTTATGTCATAACTAGAGATTAAGTAGCTAAACAGCTAAACTGTGGGTGGTTAAAGGAAAAAAATTGTTTTCCAGATATACTTAGTGAAAATAACAATTTTAGATAATATAACCTTGATGAAGTCAATTATGCAACTTAAAATAATTTAATTTTTGATGATTTCATGCCCTACAAATTAATTTTAATAAATTACATTATATTCTCACCTACAATTTGCCAGTACTAATGGGTCAATGTGTATACATTTCAAAGATTAAGATATTAAAGACTTTCTTGCACAAACAGAAAAGTTTGGAAAGCTGGAAAAGTTGGAAGGCTGTATGGAAAACAGCTGTCAATGAGGGAGAAATCAATGAGGGAGAAAATAAAAATATAAATGTAAAATATGAATTTGAATAATTATAACAATGTATATATCATTCTCAAATATCACCAAGAAAACTAAAAATAACTTTGTCAACAGAAATTAAGGGACATAACTCCTTTGCTCCTAATTATACCTCACAGGACATTATAACTATAAATTCAATTTAATTTCAACTGTACATTAATATATTTACTAATAGTCTATTATTGTATTGCCAGGTAAATCTGTTGGTTACTATGAACATTTAAGAAATGAGAAGGACATAATCGCATCTCTGAAGAAATTTACATTCTTATTTAAATGCTTCACAATAAAACACTTCTAGTTACTAAAACACAGGCTAAATACACTGGTCAATCTCATGCAAAGAATCCTTTACTTCCCACCTGGATGACAACAGACGCCTGTCTCAGATGGAGGAAATGCTGCCTACACAGCAAGACCCTGAACCATCGTTGCAGCAATATGATTCTGCGGAGCACCTCCTGGTGAAGCAGATCCTGTAGGTGTTGTCGTTCCTGCTCCTTTAGGAACACCTACCAGAAGGGAAAAAGATGAAGAATACAGCTTAAAAAGAGATGAGAAATTTATTTAATGCATCTTCATTCCTGTGATGATTCCCATGATAAGCTTTGTTAGAGAAGAATGGGTAGAGCAGCAGACATGTACAAGTAATCCTGATATTTCTATGATTTAGCCAAAGCAGTCATTCTCAAATTGGAAAGGACGTACTAGAATATAGAAGGGGAACTGGAAAGGTGAGCATAGGTACAAAAATCCCAGTGCCAGAGATTGTGATAAATTATTCCCTGGGGAAATTCACTGCTGTCAGGAGCCAATGATTATAATAGTGATAAATAACAACGATCTTTTAAAATCCAGTATGCATCAAAGGCTTCTTTGCTGCCCAGAGATATTCATCAGTGTGTTTATTCACTCTTTCATTCAATTATAAATCTTTAGGAATTTAGGGGGATACAAAGTTAGACACAGTCCCTCTGGAAACAGGATTTGCACCTCAACTTTAAGAGCAGATAGATATTAAAAATGTATATATTTAAGATGTACAATGTGATGTTTTGATGCATGTATAAACTGTGAAATGATTATCACGATCAAACTAAGAAACATGTCCACCATCTCCCATTTTTGTCAAAAGTTTAAAAGATTTTTAAAAAGCACAGATAGGTATCAGAAACCCATAGAGTGAAACAGTAAGCTATCAAGGGCAAGAGACAGAGGACCCTACCTGCGCAAAACAAGGAGCTAGAAATAAGAATAAATGTACATACCGGGGACCATGGAACAATAAGAGAGTATGAATTCACAACATGGAGGTTCTTGAAAAAGAGAAAGATGCTTAATCAGGAGGTTATTGGGTGATTATTACTGAGCAGGAAACTGACATAAAGAAAGAAGTATATGAAGATGATAATTTTGATACTAAGAGCAGAGTGAGTTATATGGAATAACAGACTGATATCAGATGATGGATCTGTTTACTGTAAGAGAAATGTGTGAGAGATAAGAAACAGAACTAAAATGGAAACAATAGGAATGTAGGGAAAGGCAGAGATGTGAGAATCATTTGTAAGGAAAAACAATGGAAACAGAACTTTTTTGTAAAAAGGTTAAAGTGAAGGGTAAGCCATATATGATTATGGTTTCTAGTCTAGAAACTACAAGAAAGGTGACAGAGAAAAAGAGCAGGTGATTAGTTAAAGACAGAGGCGAATCTGGCTAACGTCATTTTGGGTAAACTGAGTTGAAAATTACAGTAGAATACCTAGAAAGAGATGCTTTTTAAGCAGTTAAAATTATAGGCGGCACTAAAGCATTGGTCATAAGCTCTTTGATTAATACTGACCATCTCATTAACTAAAAATCTTGGTCTAATTAATTTCCTTACACTATCTTGTCCATTATTTTTCTTATCAACATTCTCCTAGGCAAAGACTGCCATTATTTTTTTTTAAGAAAGAACATAAAGTATCACTTTAATAATATTTCGTATTGGATAATTATTTTTTCTTTTTTTATTTACTTTTAATTGGAGGGTAATTGCTTTACAATATTGCATTGGTTTCAGCCATATATCAACATGAATCAGCCATAGGTACACATATGTCCCCTCCTTAAGCCTCCCTCCCACCTTCCACCCTGTCGCACCCCTCGAGGTTGTCACAGAGCACCAGATTTGAGCTCCCTGTGTCATACAGCAAACTTCTACTGGCTGTCTAGTTTTAGATTAATTGCTAATTTTGATCTATATTAATATTTTAATTTTACATTAATATGATAATGTATGTGTTCAATGCTCCTCTCTCAATTTGTCCCACTCTCTCCTTCCCCACTGTGTCAAGTCTGTTCTCTATGTCTGTATCTCCACTGCTGCCTACAAAAACATACTCAATCTGGACAAGGGCTGTATACATTATATTTACCATGGATTTTCCAACTTGATAATTATCTGGATTAAGATTTATTTTCCTGAAGAAATCCTGAATATTAAATTTGGATGGAATAATATTTCGGGGAAGAAGTACATGGAAATGGCTCACAAAATCCTGAAAAATGAAAAGAAAATATTGTAAAATCACAAGAGAATTATATGTAAACAAGATCCCAAACAAGTTAATTGTCCTTTTATTGATTTCTGTCTCATTATTTTAAACAGGGTGAAACCAAGAAATGACTAGTTAATTTAAAACATTACAAAAGATTAATTAATTAGTAAAATGGGGGGTAGCAATATCTACATATTTTGTTATCAAAGCGGAAGAAAAGGAGGACAGAAACTAATTCTCCCTTTGAAAAAGCTATACTAAAGACCAAAGAAAAAGTTACTAAATAAGGTTCTGAAATTTTTAGCAGAAAAATAAGGAAAGGTGGCAGCTATCTCAGATTATAACTGAAAATAAAGCTTTCCCTCAACAGTAAAGATGTGCTCAGCTTCTGAAAAGCTTCAAAATAATGTCTATACCCATAGCAGCAGCAGCTCATGAAAACAGCTGAAAGCCTTGCTGGCAGCATACTATGAAAAAAAATTCTGCTGAGAAAACTTTAGGGAAAATCGAAAGAGATCTTTTCTTTTGAACTAGATTACTCTGATTATAGTATTTCAGTTACTGGAGTAATCACTGTGAAGAACTGCCATGTTATGAGTAAACTTATATAAGCAAACATTCAGATCAAATGAGAATAGCCAAGAAGTGGAATCTATTACAACACAAACTTAATGATATTGCTGTCAGTCAATGGAAATGAGTATTCTCTATCCCTCATCAATTCTGTATATGAAAGATAGAATGGGGAGGAGAATTAAGAGAAATAAACAAGTGAGTCCCAAATGAAAAATAAGCAAGACACAAGACTAATTTACTTGATGTACATATATATTTAAATATCACTATAAAAGTATAACCTGGAAAGAATATTTGCAACTGTATCCTGATTGGCGAATTCGAACTGTCTCCAGCATCCCAGTGTACCGAAGCTGTCTAAGCACCAAGGCATCACTGAACCTTAATGGTAACTAAAACAAAGCAAACAGAAAAAGGGTTATTAACCCAGAAGAACAGATCTCCAAATTTATGTTTGTTTTGTAAATGTAGTTAAATTCTGAATATCTAGGAACTGACTGGAGGTTGTCTGGTTAAGATATAGCAGAGGCACTGAGACAATCTTACCTCCACAACTGGTAGCTTCAGAAAAGTTCTGACTGCCTGACTAAAGGGAAAAAAAGAGACGCCAAACTTCCAGGCTTCATTACTTACAGAAGAAAAGCACCCTCAAAATTCAAAAGGAAATGTTGCTGCCCACAGGCTACAGAGTTTAGTCACTATAAAATTTGTAACAAAATTAACTTACTTATACATAGTTAAGAGTATATTTTTGTTCAGATTTTACCCACCATCTCACTCAGAAACCACCTACTCTACAATCTTCCAGTTGCCTTAACTTGAGAGCTGACAGATTCATCTTCTATGACTAGTACAAGATTAAGAGCAGTTATCTCCCTAAATAGTTTTTGCTGATGATCCTGTAAGGCACCCTGGAAAATAAAAAATTCCTATAGTCCCTCATCACCAGTCACTCCTAGGTATCTCTTAGGTGTGTTTTTAGACATTCAAAAGAAGATGTATTTGAAATTTCTGGTATTTCTCCTTATTCTCTAAATACCACTTTCAATTTTCCACTAAGGAAATCCCAAACATTTTCCTGCAGAAAGACAGAGATACCAACTGTCAAGAAAAAAGTCAAATGGGCAGCTTATGTTAAACAATAATAGCAGTTAACGTTTATTTAGTACTTATTTTGTGTCCTTAAATACCTTATTAATTGAACTCTTTGTAGAACAAGGTCTCAATAACAGGGACTCAAATTTCTCTTTAACTGTAAATAAAAGTTTCCCTTTTTGTCACCATAAAAGAACCAACCATTAAGGAATAGCTAACATTTACTAAGCACTTACTAGGGGCCAGGAACATTCTAAGTACTACATTGGTTTTTTCTCATGTACTCACGAAACACTTATGAAGTGTCCTACAATTACAGTATATTCTTACACAGACGAAATTATTTAAGGCACAGAGAGGTCATGCAACTCATCTAAGACCACAAAACTTGTAACTGGCAAAGCTGGAGACTCCTTCTTAAGAATTAAGGAAGTTGAACCTAATTTCCTACTAAATTTCAGAAGTTTGGGCTGGAACTATTTTTTGCTATGATGGACACAAAGATAACAAATGCTTACACTTAAAAGATATATTTTGCAAAGCTCTAATTAGGGGAACTGTCATATAAAACAAGAAGGAAATCAAGAATGTCCAGAGTAACCTATTTTAAAGAGACAAGAATCTAAACATGAAAAATGCCAGGCAAGTTCTGTAAGAGTGACTGATTAACACCTTATGTCTGAACAAGAGATTAATCTTAGGGTAACAAAAGTTGCAAAAAATTATTTTGTATAATGAAATTTCAAGAGATTTTTGCTTCTGTAGCCGATGCTAAATTCTAAAAAATGCTAAATTGAGTTCATATAAATAGTTCATAGGCAGGTAAGTGAGGAAATTAGAAGGATATCCAAAGAAAATTCAGAACACCATTTTCCTTACAAAGATTATAAACAGCTTCGCTTCCACATATCCTCCTTAGAACGACTTTAAAAGTTTGGTTTGAAGTAAGCCAAGCTAGAAGCTCTCATTCAAGGGACATTCTTACCTTTTCAGCATTAGAGCGAATGCATTTTACAAAATACGGTTCTGCTTGACCAAGTGTTTCCATCAGCTTGCTTAATGAGGCCTGCAATACAAAGCAATATAGTTAGCACTGTCTCTCATTCCAAACTGGACACAAATGATTTATGATGTTGGTAAAATATGCAAAAACAAGTGATAAACACAGAACCAGGTTTGTTTCTGAAAAGCAAATTGTATACAACGCCATACTGATTAAACTGAGGCCAGTTAAGGACAAGGATGGCAGTTTAACCTTAAAGCTGAGAGACTGGCAATGGTAAATACTGCAAATAATTTTATAGTCAACTAAATATATGATGGGGGCTTCCCAGGTGCCTGAGTGGTAAAGAATCCACTTGCCAAGCAGGCAACATTTCAATCCCTGGTTTGGGAAGATCCCCTGGAAAAGGAAATGGCAATCTACTCCAGTATTCTTGCCTGGGAAATCCCATGGATAGAGGAGCCTGGCAGGCAACAGTCCTTGGGGTCTACAAGAGTTGGACATGACTTAGCAACTACACAAGTCTACAATACATTTTTTACTTTTCTTCAGATTTCATGAAACAATTTTATTCAAATGCATGCAGTATTAGAGCAACTTTGGGAAAACCATTCAGTAGGGCAGCAGTCCCCAACCTTTCTGACACAAGGGGCCAGGTTCACAGAAGACAGTTTTTCCATGAACTGGAGCCGGGTGGGAGGGGGATAGTTTCAGGATGATTCAAGTGCACTACATTGATTGTGCACTTTATTTCTATTATCATGACATCAGCTCCACCTCAGATTATCAGGCATTAGATCCCAGAGGATGGGGACTCCTGTAGTAGGATATCCAGGAAGGTAGTAGTCTCCTGCTTCAATTTTAACCTTTAAGTATATAACGACATTCCCTCTTCCATTCCTGATGCTGATTATTTGTGCTTTGCCTTTTTTTCCAGGTTAGTCTAACTGGAGGTTTATAAATTTTCTGATATTTTCAAAGAACCAGATTTTTTATTTCATCAGGTTTTCTCTTATTATTTTTCTGTTTTTCATTTCATTGATGATTCTACTTTATCATTCACTCCTGCTTGCTTTGGGTTTAATGTTTTTCTTTTTCTAGTTTCCTAGGGTAGAACCTTAGATTACTGATGTGAAGCTTTTACTTTTTCTAATAAGAGAATTTATTATTATAAATTAACTTTGGAATATTACTTTAGATGCACTGCACAAATTTTGATGCTTTATTCTCATTTCTTTTTAAAATACTTAAAAATTTTTCGGTCCCCTTTGACTATATAGAGTGAAAATTTACAACAGAATAAACTTACATTTAGCCCCTCCCTTCTGTGCTACTTTACCATATGTCTTATTTGTACCATACAACATACTAGTATTTTTGTCTTCTACAATCCATTATCTTTTTTTAAAGATTCAAAGAAGAAAAAACTTTTTAATAGTTACATTCTGTCATTCTGGCAATCTTAATGTTTTGTATAGATCCAAATTCTGTGGTTTTCTCATCATTTTTATTCCAAATTTAGCATTCTTATATTGTAGATTTCCTGGAACTGCAATCTCTCAACTTTTGTTTGTCTAAGAAAGTCTCTAACCTTCACTACTCATTTGTGCAGAGAATTTTAGAGTGACAATTTTTTTTTCTTTCAGGCTTTTAAAAATACTACTCTTGAATTCTGGCTTTCATAGTTTATGATGAGAAACATACTGTTATTCTTATTTTCATTTCATAGAACATAAATATCTTTTTTCTTTGGCTGTATTTAAAATTTTCTTTTTTTAACTGGCTTTAGCAATTTGATGTGATATGTCTTGATATGCTTGGTGGGGAGGTGTTTTGCTTGGGACTTGTTGAGATTCTTTGATATTTGAGCCTATATTATTCATAAAAATCAGAAAATATTTTGGTCATTATTTCTTCAAAATTTTTTCTGTATCCCCCTCTTCTGCCTTTCCTTCTTAGATATCAATTACATCTATGTTCAATGACTTAGTATTTTCCCACAAGCTGCTAATGCTTTTTTTCATTTTTCCCCTCATCACCGTTTATTACATCTCTGCATTTTAAAGTAAATGTAAACTTTAATTCACTACTTCGGCACTAATCCCAATTAGTTTATTTCATTTTCAAATATTACAATTTTAATCTCTGAAATGATTAATCATTTGTGTCTTTTTCCTGTCTTCTATTTTTTTCTCATTATTATACACATCTTTCTTATATCTCTGGACACACTTACAGGGTTTATAATAGCTATTTGAGATCCTCATCTACTATTTCCATCATCTTTGTTATTTTTACAATCTGTTTCTAATGATTAACTTTTCTGTCTTGTTATGGGTGGTTCTTTCCCTGATTCTTCACATGCCTAATAATTTCAGATTGGACACTGGAGTGATTTTATATTCTGTGATTTTGCTGTATTTCTTTAAAGAGCAACAAACAGTTGCCCCTGGGGTTGAGTTACACAGGATCATTTTGATTCTTCAAGACTTACTTTTATTAAGCTTTGTGAGGGTAGGTTCAGAGCAAAACCTTTGGCATTTGTTTGGGCTCCCTCTCCCTGGGCTACAGTAACCTGGGACTTGCCTCATTTATTTCCCTTTTCTCAGGGATCATAATCCTGTAATGCTTATTGTCTGATAACTAAAAACACTATTTTTACTTTTTGCCTAGTTTTCTAGATGTTCATAATAGAAGAGCAATTCCTATATCAGTTAATCCTTCATGAGTTCTACAATTTCACTTTGATGAAAAGAAACATTCATTCACAAGAAGGGTGTGAAGTCATAGACACCTGGCTGCCATCCATCTCCATCACTTCTAATTTCCTCATCTGTACAATAAGAATGATGATATTTATCTCACAGAATTGGAGGAAAAATAGATAATGCATATGTATAAATATTTAATAAGGAATATGGCAAATGTAGTACATTCATCATTATGTTTCTGGATAGTAAATGATTTTCATTTGTTTTTGTTCACTGTATTTTCTAAATAATAAAAAGTTTAGAAAAATTAATTCATTACTCTTATAATATTTAACAGTGTATCAGAAACATTACAGATGACTCTTTGTAAATGTTAAATACATGAATATAATTTGAAAGTATCCATAATTCCTGAATTTGGGGGATTTTAAGGGACATTATAGGACTGTAATTAAGCTTTAATTGTAGTAGCTATAACGAGTATTCTTCAGATTAAAGACTGAGTTTGATAAAGAGGCACCTGTAAAAGAACCAAGATGATAAAACAAAGGAGACAATAGCTTAATGGTTCTACTCGTCCTAATCATGCAAAGGAGACTAATGCTTCCTTAGATAAATAGGGCCAAGCAACACCTCTCTCTTTTTAAATAATCAAATACCATTAAGCCATAGGATTGTGATTTAAGAAGGTTTGTGTAAAATTCATGGCAGAGCTTCCATCATATATTCAATTGTCTTTCCTTTAACTTTATTAGGACCTAGTAAGTTATTTGGCTCTTTAATCTTGTTTTTTTTTTTTTTTAAGAAAAAACATTTGACCAAGTAGCTTTTATAGAATCAAATTTTTCTCTGGGCCTATGGTGAAAATTGTCTAAAATAAAATGACATTTCTAGCTTATAGGTTGAAGGACTGTGCTTATAAATCAAACAAGATCATATCCAGTGACATGTTAGTAGATAATTTACATTTAGATATCCTGGATTAAAAAGGAGCACTGAAAAAGTGCTAAAAAATAGAAATGTAGCTATCAGTAGATAAAGAAATTTTTAGTGAACAATGCTTTAGTTAGGACTGCTTCTGTGAGTGATAAAGCACAAGGTAGAATAAAATTATCTAAAATACCATTACCCTTTAGATTTTCAGCTCATTTTCATAAATATCTAGCAAGTGAACAGAATATTAGAGATAATCTGATAAGAAGAGGAAAAATGAAGAGTATTTTGAAATTAATTCTGGAGGTGATTTCGTTAATTTATTATGATTGTATTTATCCCTAAATGCACAGTCACAATAAAATGATCCAGATTCCTATATATACAAAACTAAAATAAAAAGTCAAGAAAAACCTTACAATTCCATTTAGTTAAATAATGATGGCACTAGCATGTGGTTTAAACATACAGAGGAAAAAAAACATACACCATGGTGGTAACAGTGCCACATCTGGGCAGTCAACTTTCTGGTGCTTTTCTCCTCAAGGTGAAAATAACGAATTCCTCTTTGGGATACATACTCCCCAGAGATGAATAAAAGCACCTGATTTTTCTCCCATCTTTGGTACTTCCAACCAAAACGGTCATTCTACTATAACTTTTTAGTCGCATGAATCTTGCAGATCACTGTGACCTTGTGATGTCAATCTGAACAAAACAGATTCCTCTTTGTTAAAAATAAAAGGAAAAAAAAAGTAAATAGGAAACAACCTGAAACTGGGCACTGATGCTGGGAGGTTTCTTCTTCTTGTGCAAATGAAGAAGAGACTTGGTAATGCGATCCTGTAGGGTCAATCTTGTCAGATGCTTTAAAGACTTTACTTCTAGCAAATGCTGAAAAACAAGGGGAAGAAATCAAATTCTTCACATAAATTGATCTAAGAATAGGAAAAACAACGTTGTAAGCCAGTATTTATTATTCCTATGTATGACTGTGGTGAATATGGGAGATTAATATTCAATATCCACTCTACCCATCTTCTGCTTTCTGGCAGAAGTTGTTCAGCTAAAAAAGAAACTGCATTTCTCAAACTCTTACATCTCAGGTTCTGGATGTGATTTAAGTTCCTCAATTCCCACACATTAAACTGGGAAGGTCTAACCAAGGCAGATTCAAGAGGTTAGATCTGATAGACAGAGTGCAGAAGAACTATGGACGGAGGCTTGTGACACTGTACAGGAGGCAGGGATCAATACCATCCCCAGGGAAAAGAAATGCAAAAAGGCAAAATGGCTGTCTGAGGAGGCCTTACAGATAGCTGTGAAAAGAAGAGACGCATAAGGCAAAGGAGAAAAGGAAAGATACACCCATCTGTATGCAGAGTTCCAAAGAATAGCAAGCAGAGATAAGAAACCCTTCCTCAGTGATCAATGCAAAGAAATAGAGGAAAACAACAGAACGGGAAAGTCTAGAGATTTATTCAAGAAACTTAGAGCTACCAATGGAACATTTCATGCAAAGATGGGTACAATAAAGGACAGAAATAGTATGGACCTAACAGAAGCAGAAGATATTAAGAAGAGGTGGCAAGAATACACATAATAACTATACAAAAAAAGATCTTCGAGACCCAAATAATCACGATGGTGTGATCACCAACCTAGAGCCAGACATCTGGGAATGCGAAGTCAAGTGGGCCTTAGGAAGCATCACTACAAACAAAGCTAGTGGAGGTGATGAAGTTCCAGTTGAGCTATTTCAAATCCTAAAAAATGATGCTGTGAAAGTGCTGCACTCAATATGCCAGCAAATTTGGAAAACTCAGCAGTGGCCACAGGAGTGGAAAAGGTCAGTTTTCATTCCAACGCCAAAGAAAGGCAATGACAGAGAATGTTCAAACTACCGCATTTTTGCACTCATCTTACACGGTAGTAAAGTAATGCTCAAAATTCTCCAAACCAGGCTTCAATAGTACATGAACCGTGAACTTCCAGATGTTCAAGCTGTATTTAGAAAAGAAAGAAGAACCAGAGATCAAATTGCCAACATCTGTTGGAGCATCGGAAAAGCAAGAGAGTTCCAGAAAAACATCTACTTCTGCTTTATGCCAAAGTCTTTGACTGTGTGGACCACACCAAACTATGGAAAATTCTTAAAGAGATGTGAATACCAGATCACCTGACCTACCTCTTGAGAAATCTGTATGCAGGTCAGGAAGCAACAGTTAGAACTGGACATGGAACAACAGACTGGTTCCAAATAGGGAAAGGAGAACGTCAAGGCTGTATACTGTCACCCCACTTATTTAACTTATATGCAGAGTACATCATGAGAAACACTGGGCTGGAAGAAGCACAAGCGGGATTCAAGATTGCAGGGAGAAATATCAATAACCTCAGATATGCAGATGACACCACCCTTATGGCAGAAAGTGAAGAGGAACTAAAAAGCCTCTTGATGAAAGTGAAAGAGAGTGAAAAAGTTGGCTTAAAACTCAACATTCAGAAAGCTAAGACCATGGCATCTAGTCCCATCACTTCATGGCAAATAGATGGGGAGACAGTGGAAACAGTGTCAGACTTTATTTTTTTGGGCTCCAAAATCACTGCAGATGGTGACTGCAGCCATGAAATTAAAAGACGCTTGCTCCTTGGAAGAAAAGTTAGGACCAACCTGGACAGCATATTAAAAAGCAGAGACATTTCTTTGCCAACAAAGGTCCGTCTAGTCAAATCTATGGTTTTTCCAGTAGTCATGTATGGATGTGAGAGTTGGACTATAAAGAAAGCTGAGCACTGAAGAATTGATGTGGTGTTGTTGGAGAAGACTCTTAAGAGTCCCTTGGACTGCAAGGAGATACAACCAGTCCATCCTAAAGGAAATCAGTCCTCAATATTCATTGGAATGACTGATGTTGAAGCTGAAACTCCAATACTTTGGTCACCTGATGCAAAGAACTGAATCATTGGAAAAGACCCTGATGCTGGGAAAGGTTGAAGGCAGGAGGAGAAGGGGACGACAGAGGATGGGATGGTTGGACGGCATCACCGACTCAATGGACACGAATTTGAGTAAACTCTGGGAGTTGGCAATGGACAGGGAGGCCTGGCATGCTGCAGTCCATGGGGTCGCAAAGAGACACTACTGAGCAATTGAACTGAACTGATTGAACCAAGGCAGAGGGTTTTGCTACTAGCTTGTTTCTGCTGGCAAACATGTATACAAAAGTACTTCAGCCTTCTGTTGCCCCAGTGTCCAGGCTCTACTTCTGAGTGTTGAGAAGCACCATGCAGGGCCTCTGTGTTCACTGCAACTCTAGTAAAAGCACCTTAGTACAGAAGCCAGTAATTATAGCAGCTTCCTCATGAGGCTGGAAGCAGGTACAACGATCGCAGCTTCCTCATTTTCTAGCTTTTGGAGTACAGCTGACTGCTCGGTAACTTCTGATGATTTCTGTAAGCACCTCTTTGAATTAAGACCCTTTATACTTAAAGGGGGGGCTTCCCTGGTGACTCAAATGGTAAAGAATCCACCCTCAATGCAAAAGATCCGGATTCACTCCCTGGGTCAGGAAGATCCCCTGGAGAAGGGAAGGGCTACCCACTCCAGTATTCTTGCCTAGAGAATTCCACGTACAGAGGAGCCTGGTGGGCTACAATTCATGGGGTCGCAAAGAGCTGGACACCAAGGAGCAGTATCTTCCTTTACTACTTAAACATATCCACAGTGATTAGTAACTTGCAATTGAATCCTGACTCATAGAGACAATAAATTAAATTCAATCCCTAGACTATACAGTAAGTAAGCCAGGAACACATAAACAGGAAAAAAAAATACAGTCCCTTATCAACCTGCATCCTTAAGTCCTAATTATTAATAATATAGGAGTTACACGTAAAGCAACTGAAGAATACAAAACAGGGTATTAATAAAGGATTTTGGAGCTTCTTTTAGCCAATCACTAACCAATTTTGAAAATCCTACTAATTTATGGCAGTGAGTTTGTCAATGGAAAGAATGTTTCTATACAGATGCACAATCTTATGTTATTTACAAAGCAGAAAAAGTTTCATTGTATGAGAAGCAGAGATTGGAGCTAAAAGCATGATAAATATAGAAGACTAAACAGTATTAATTTTGACAAAAAACAAAAACTTCCCAAGTGGTAATATAATACACATTTAAACAATTCTACCTAGGGAAAAAAAAAATTCTCCAACAAACACTTACCATCTATATATAAGAACAGTAAAAAAAAAAAAAAAATGCTTAAAAGACCATGTCCTGTGATCATAAACGAGCAGAAGACTTCAACAGGCAGTTCTTAAAATATACATGACAGGGAACATAATGACAATCAATCTCGCATTAATCAAAGAAACACACGTTTTCTTTGAGGAGATTTACTGCACGTTCAATTGGCAAACATATAAAGACCGATAAAATCCAGCATACATAAAACAGGCATATTTATGTATTGTTCTTAGGAATGAAAATCCTTATAACCTTCCTGATATTAAGCAATTTCATGTCTATGTATTTATCTAAGGAGAGATCGAATATAACTTCTGAAAATGTACTTCGAAAATATAGTGAAAAATTCTGATGAGAGATAATGAACTACATGAAACTTTTTTCATGAAGTTCATCCACACAACTGAACACTGTACAGCTCCTAAAAATACTATAAACCTATATTCTGACATGGAAAAATATCTGCAAATACACTTGACCAAAAAAAATCACACAAAACAATAATATATTTACATAAATATATAATGGCATGTGTGTGTTGAATTTTCAAAGTTTTTACTTAAGTTTAAATCCTTCCCTTTGTGGAATTCACTTGGAAAAGTCAAACAAACCAAAAAACCCAAAACAAAAAATCCACATTCATTCTTATCTCCAGATCTTTCCAATTTTTTCATTTGTTTGGAATATTAGACCTTTACATGGGTTGATTGTTCTTAGTATTCAACTTATAGCTTAAATACCCAAACTTTTTCATAAAGCTATTACTTGCATACCCCAAAAGCAGCCCACCTGTATGCTAATAACATGTCCTTTCATCTTAATCTTTTATTGTTTTTCTCTTTCTCTCAAAGCATCACTACAAGACAGCAAGAGTTCTTGGACTAGACTGCTTACCCCTGCACTAACAAAGTCTAAAACAGTGTCTGGTTCTGCATGTGCCGTGCTCAGATGCTCAGTCGTGTCTGACTCTTTGCAACCCCACAGACTGCAGCCCACCAGGCTCTGCTCCATAGACAAGCTCCAGGCAAGCATACTGGAGTGGGTTGCCATGCCCTCCTCCAGGGGCTCTTCCCAACCCAGGGACTGAACCCAGGCTTGGGTTCAATCTCCTGCATTGCAGGCAGATTCTTTACCGTCTGAACCACCAGGAAAGCCCCTGGTTCTGCAAACTTAGCTGGATGAAAAAAAGAATGGTTAACAAGTAATGATTTTTGAACAATGTTTCCTCAGACTTCTGTCCATGAAACTCATCATGATTAGATCTATCAAGAAATATTCAGTGATTACTACAGATCCAGTTCTGTTCTAAGTGGTCAGAATACATTGCATTCAAGTATAAGGACATTAAAAAAAATAAATGATAATCTCAGGGTTATTCTGATTTATCAAGATAAAACAGTGCAAGGAAGAATGGAGATATAAGGCAGAGCAGAACAAGGCAGTGGACAGGAGGCTAAGGCGGCAAGAAAGAGAGAAAACCAGTTAAGGGACAGCTTCAATAGCCCAGCATGATGTGACAAGGACTGAAATGCGGGTCCAAGATCTAGCAGAAAACAGGTATGGATTTAATTCCTTTCTTAGGTCTTCTGTTCATTATCTACTTTATTCCTTTCTTAACTCCATCTTCATTGTTTAGTTTATTCAGATTAGTCAGTTCTTTCTTTTTTAAACAATTATTTACTGCCTGCCTGCTGTGCAAGGTGCTGTAGATACAAAGATTAAGAAGATATTGCTCATGCTGTTAAAGAGAACTAAAATGGATGATAAACTTATCTTCAAGGTATGAGCCTGAGTGACTACAAAATTCAGTAGGGGAGTGACACAGCAAAATCTGTTAGGGCTGAGATATGAGCAGGATGTCAAGTCTGAGATATGAGCAGGATGTCACAGTAGAAATGTACAACAGTGGAACTAGACTAGAAATTTAGAGACATTTAGAAAGATCAGAAATTTAGAAAGACTAGAAATTTAAAGACAGATCAAATTATACAGATATATTTAATAGAAGTGATTGATGGTTTCAAGGTATGAGAGGGAAAGTACTCTCTAGAAGAAAAAAGTACTATCAAAACAGAACTATATTAACAGAGAGCTAAGGGCTATTAGGAATACCAGACCACTTGACCTGCCTCTTGAGAAACCTGTATGCAGGTCAGGAAGCAACAGTTAGACTGGATATGGAACAACTGACTGGTTCCAAATAGGAAAAGGGGTACGTCAAGGCTGTATATTGTCACCCTGCTTATTTAACTTATATGCAGAATACTTCATGAGAAACTCTGGGCTGGAAGAAGCACAAGCTGGAATCAAGATTGCTGGGAGAAATACCAATAACCTCAGATATGCAGACGACACCACCCTTATGGCAGAAAGTGAAGAGGAACTAAAAAGCCCCTTGATGAAAGTGAAAGAGAAGAGTGAAAAAGTTGGCTTAAAGCTCAACATTCAGAAAACTAAGATCATGGCATCTAGTCCCATCACTTCATGGCAAATAGATGGGGAAACAGTGGAACAGTGTCAGATTTTGGGCTCCAAAATCACTGCAGATGGTGACTGCAGCCATGAAATTAAAAGACGTTTACTCCTTGGAAGGGAAGTTATGACCAACCTAGACAGCATATTAAAAAGCAGAGACATTACTTTGCCAACAAAGGTCCGTCTAGTCAAGGCTACGGTTTTTCCAGTGGTCATGTATGGATGTGAGAGTTGGACTGTGAAGAAAGCTGAGCACTGAAAAATTGATGCTTTTGAACTGTGGTGTTGGAGAAGACTCTTGAGAGTCCCTTGGACTGCAAGGAGATCCAACCAACCAGTCCATCCTAAAGGAGATCAGTCCTGGGTGTTCATTGGAAGGACTGATGCTGAAGCTGAAACTCCAATACTTTGGCCACCTCATGCAAAGAGTTGACTCGTTGGAAAAGACCCTGATGCTGGGAGGGATTGGGGGCAGGAGGAGAAGGGGACAACAGAGGATGAGAAGGCTGGATGGCATCACCGACTCAATGGACATGAGTTTGAGTAAACTGGGAGTTGGTGATGGACAGGGAAGCCTGGCGTGCTGCGATTCATGGGGTCGCAAAGATTCAGACACGACTGAGCAACTGAACTGAACTGAAGGGCTGTTGGAGGTTACTTACATGTGTTTAATATTTGCCTGCATTTATTCAGAATTGTTAAAAAAAAAAAAAAAAAAGGCATTCTAAATCTTACCTTTATCAATAAAATGAGATGCTAGAGGTGCCCTTAATACAAGTGACTGAACCTTATTTCCAGTAGCAATAAAAGTTGTAGGAATATGTACATCAATGATTCACACTCAAGGTAACAAAGCAGTTTCAGAGTTCACAAAAGAGCAAAAGGGAAAAAAAGTTTAGGTTATCTGCATTGCTGCTGCTTCCTTCCACACCACGTATAAAACTAACTTAATGCAACAGAAATATCTTAGTCAGAAATGACCATGGTCAATGAGGACCTAGGATCTGCTAATTTAATTTTATAAATATAAAAATTTATTTTGCCTTGATTTGAACTGGACTGAAAGAAACAAGCAAAACATTCACTAAGCATAATTAGAAAAAATAAGGTATATTTAAATAAGGGTAGGAAACTAAGATGAAGAGTGAGGTTATTAAACAAACTACACATTATACATATATGTATGTACACATATAAGCCACAAATTCAACTCTAACATCTTGGTAGAAAATGTGAAGAAAATAATCATTTACTGAACACTAATCACGCACATGGGCTGCCCTGGTGGCTCAGTGGTGACCGCCTGCTGCCAAAGCAAGAGACAGAAGTTTGGTCCCTGAGCCAGGAAGATCCTCTGGAGTAGGAAATGGCAACCTACTCCAGGGTTCTTTTTTTTTTTTCCACTCCAGGATTCTTGCCTGGGAAATCCCATGGACAGAGGAGCCTGGTATGCTCCAGTCCACGGGGTGACAAAAGAGTTGGACATGACTTAGCAACAACAACAATAATCATGCACATACCAAATATATGTATTTCATCCTAACGTATATTATCCCCCACACTACAAATGAAGAGACAGAAGTTAAGACAAGTTAGAGAATTTACTCCAAAGATCAGAGAGCAAGTAACAACAGATCCATCATTTGAATGTAGGTCAGTTTTACTCCAAGGTCTATACTCTCATAGACTATGTTGCCTCTCTAATACTAAATATATATACTTGAATACACAAGACACTAAAATAAACAAAAAAATTAGCTATATTTAATTTTAAAAAATTGAGAAATAGATGGGATTCCTGTGATAATTGAATAGAATTATTGACTTCAGATATATCTAACATATTCTTGTTGACTATCATATGAAGTTTAAGAAGTTACAAAACAATGTATATATAGATACAAGGAGTCACTTTGCTGTATAGCAGAAATTAATACAACATTTTAAATCAACTATACTTCAATTAAAAAAAATAAGTTATCCATCCGAAGAGAATGAAAAGAACAGGGCAAACACTAGATCCACAGGTGGCATTCAAAATTCTAAAAGGCTAATGAGACAGTGAAGGGAAAAAAAAGAAACACAAAGGAAGAGGAGAGGTCTCCTTTACTCTCTACATAAAATTTTTTATGATAAGAACATAATCACAAACCACTCAGTAAATTTTCTTTGCGGTTTAAAACACATTTGCCACTACCACAAACCACATCAGCAACGCATTCAAATTTCTTTGGAAATATAAGATGACTTAAGTAGAAGGAAAAACTACAGATTCATTTTCTTGTTTCTTAAACTAGAGAATTTTAAAAATAAACAGCTCTTTTTCAGTTCTTTTAAAATTTTTGAGTTATGGTCATTAACGAAGTTAATGACAGGACTCCTTTGGAAGGGCACAGGAGAAAGAAAAACTCTAAGACTGTTGTTTAGCAAATCTAATAAACATTTTGGCATCCAGATTAGAGTAAGCAAATTACAAGTCCTGGGCCAAATTATGCCCATTGTTTTTATAAGATTTCTATGGTTGAAAAAAATTATATGAAATTCAAGTTTCAGTATCCATAAATAAAGTTTTATTGGAACACAGTCACAGTCATTCAGTTACATATTGTCTACAGCTGCATTTGTGCTATGACAGCAGAGCCAAGTAGTTATAACCCAGACCAGATGAGCCTGCCAAGTCTAACTGGACCTTTACAGAAAAACCAGGCTAACTAATGCTAATGATGATGACAGAAATTATTTTTAAATCAAATAAAATTTTAAAATTTTTTAATTAGATAAAATTCAGAATGTCTCCTTAACCTGATTTAAGGAGGAATGAAAAAAATCTATGCAGAGGCAATTACTCAACAAAAATTTACATTTATATTCAGAAGCTTTTCAAACACTAGAAAGTGAGATATATCACAAATATTTACCAGCATTAAGCTTCGCCATTTCATAATAACATCCAGCATTATTGCTAAAATGGTTTTAACTGAACATACACAATTAATCTGTATTTGGGGTGCAAATAAGATATTTCTTGTTTATGATTTCTAAAGATTGTTTGCATGAATTAAAAAAAAGGAACAATCATGAAGTGAGGTACAAAGGAGAAAATATTTTCATGATACTCACCTTTGGAAGCCCAGGTTTGGATTTGAAATTTTTGTTTCTCCTATAGAGACAAATCTTACATTAGAAGGAAAAAAAAAACGAACCACATCGGAAAGATGAATTTCAAGTTCTCTACAAAAAGAACATTATATACCCACTTCCAAGTTATAGGTCCTTTAAATGAAACACTGTCTAATTCAACTAAGCAGGCACCTTTGGGAAGGAAGGATAAGCAAAGTAAAGACATGCCTGCTCCATAATACAGGTACAAACAGATTGAGCTTGATGATCGGTAACATGATGTAGATTCAAAGCTCAAGTTTCATTTTCTTTTGGACCCTAACAGGGCTCTGCATTCTTAACCTACGGAGGCTTTGTTTCTGTCATTTTAAACTTAAAAAGATGCCTAATTTCATGAATTATTAAAATGTACTTTTCACTAAGACTTATGATCTTCCATTTTCAAAAACTAAAAATTCTGCTCTGCCCTTTTATTCCTTATTCATAATTCAATATCACACTTTGATCAAACTTCTTTTTTTTAAATGGCTACAAAAAAGGAATAAAACCCAGTGCTTATGAACATGGGCTGGGGAATCAGGAAGACCTGGGCTTGTTGAATCTGAGTTCTATCACCTTCCAAGGTATGATTTTAATCTCTTTAAAACATGGTTTTAAAATTGTAAAACATGGTTTTAAACATGTAAAAATGATAATGTAAGACAATGTAAGAATGATAATACTATCAACCTCACAGAGTTGCTGAGGATTAAATGAGTTTATTCATAATTCTGAAATGTAGCATGACATATAAATTGAGCCTATTAGCACTGTTAAGAGATGATTTAGGGATTAAGAAATATAATCCAGTCACACTTCTAGCTAATGGTTAAAAAATATGCTTTGGAAGTGTTTTAAATATATTGATACAGGTAGGTAAGAACTTTTTACAGGTTCCCATGCATGGTTAATACCTATATGCTGAAACCAGTTCTCTATCAGGTAAGGAGAAATAACAGGTTTTGGCAAGTATTATGTATCACCATACAGGTGCCCCTTGAACAACATGAGTTTAGACTGTAAGGGTCCAGTTACACATGGAATTCTTTCAACAGTACTACTTGATCTGAGATTGGCTGAATCTGTGGATGTGGAATCACAGATACTGAGGAGCAGTGGATATGGAGGGCTGACTATAAGAAACACATTTATTTTCCATTGTGCAGAAGGTTGACACCTCTAACCCACGCATTGTTGAATGGTCAACTGTATGTGGTCCCATTCACCATTTTGTAAGAGATTTTACCTGCCCAACTTGTTAAGACTGCCAGAATTAAAAGGCAACTGCAGTTAAAAACTAGGAATCCTAAAAAAAAGCTAACAGTGTTTGCTCTCTCTGGATGTAGAGTCTGTTAAAGAGCAATAAAGAATCATCTCCAGAAGTATATTCAGTCATGATCTCCTAGTAAGATGAAAACAAATACCAGCTTTATAATACATGAGACTGTCACAGTTCTAAATTCTGACTACTTTTCAATCTTGTTTCACTTAAAATTCTACTCATGAAAATAATGCTTCACAATTACCTCTCTTCTTTTTCAGCCTGAAATTTTAAATCAGTTATAAAAAAGGCAAGCCATATTGTTGATCAATACTAACGTGAGAATCCCATGGGCTCTCTCCAAAAGTTTGCTGCTAGCTGAATTAGCGAATATCCCATCTTTATCAAGCAAGGAGGTGTTACTTGATAGTTTACTCTGGCGAATCCCAGTTCTGCCATTCCAGGCAAAATCAAATGTTTCACTGTAAAAATTAAATATAGTACAATTTCCTTAGTTGAGACATCCCTAACACTCCAGAAATTTCTTTTAAAAGTAAAACAAAGCTTTAAACACTGAAGTTAAAACTTTACTTAAAAAAGTGAAACAAAGCTTTAAACACTACAGTTAAAATTAAGAAAAAATGCTAAACCAGCAGAAAATGGTTTTATCAAAGAGATTACTGATCAATTTGGACTAATCTTTTAGTCTCTCAGAACCAAATATTTCTAGGGATTCTACCACATTCACATTCAAAAGTACATGATGAGCACACCATATAGCTATATGTACCATTTAACAATCAGTAAATAATATAATGTATTATAAGATACTGTCATGTCTTTTGTTTCAGGTCCAAAATCCCTATCCTTTAAAAAGTATATATTAGCCCAAGTGTAACCACTTCTTTGAGTTTCACTTCTTTTCTGAGAATATTCAATGTACGTAAAATAGAAATAAAAACTGTTTGCTTTTTTCCCTGTTAACTGTCTTTCATTAGTTTAATTTACAGGCCTATAGCCATTGAACCTAAGAAGGCAGAGGACAGTTTCATACCATAAAATTTGATGTATATAACATTATCAAAACAATAAAACTATAGAAATGAAGAACAGGTTAGTGGTTGCTAGAGACAGAAAAGGGACATGGAAGAAAAAGAAGAATACAAATAAGCAGTATGAATAAATTCTTTTATGCTGATAAAAGAGTTCTGCAGGCTGACTGTGGTGCTGGTTACACACATCTATGTTGCTGCTGTTTAGTCACTAAGTTGTGTCTGACTCTACTGTGACCCCATGGACTGTAGCCCACCAGGCTCCTCTGTCATGGGATTTGCCAGGCAAGAATACTGGAGTGGGTTGCTATTTCCTTCTCCAGGTGATCTTCCCGACCCAGGGATTGAACCTGTGTTTTCTGCATTGGCAGGTGGATTCTTTACCAGTGAGCCACCAGGGAGATAAAATTGCAAAGAAACTACATATATACAAACAGAGATTTTTTTTTAAATGGTGAAAACTATAGTCTAGTTAATATTAATGAAACTATGTAATTTTCCTGGTTTTGATAATGTACTACTACCATATAAGATTCTTTAAGGAAAACTGAATGAAGAGTACATAGGACTCTATAAACTATATTTCCCTTGCACTATTTTTGAAACTATTTAAGAATGGAATATAACCTTAAAATATGTATTTTCCCATCAGTTCTTTACTTAAATTATACCACTTTTTAGATAGCCAGGACAATATCTTCAAAATCTTTTAATAGCTTTATTCTATCCTCCTGGTCAAGTTTCTAATGAAGAATGACAGAAAATAATCAAACATGAAAAACTTTATCTATAAAAATTTTCATTAATACCAAAAAATTAGAAACAACCTAAATAGCCAACAATTGGAAATAAATCAAGGAATCATGTCATAACCACACCAATGGGAGTCTATAAAGTCATTAAAAATCATGTAGTAGAATAGTTATTTAACGGTATAAAAATTGTCTGCATATATTATCAAATCTAAATAAAGTATCACTGCATGGTGTGGTTTTGTTTAAGACAATTATATTTATACATATGGAAGGAAGAATAAATACAAGAAAAATTTTATGGGCAAAGTAGACATTTGCTCAAACAAGATATATGTATCATCAAAAAAGATATACAAATCAGCAATAAGCACATAAAACGATGCCGAACATGATTAGGTATTAGGGAAATACAAACCAAAACTACACGGAGATACTACTTTAATCCCGTTAAGACAGGCAATAACAAAACAACAAGGATGTGGAGAAATTGGAACCTTTATCCATTACTAGAGGGAAGGCAATGAAGCCTTTACCTCTCACTCAAGGAAAATGTACACAGCTAAAAACAGATTTATATTTGTATTTCCTTGTTTTACAAAGACTACCTCAATTCTTAGTCCTAGATCACCACAAAAGTGGTTGTCCTACTCTTTCATTTACGACTCACTAATTAGGAATATTCCATAGGTGAGGTCCAAAAACCTCTACTCAGTATATACAAGCGAATCATTTCATGACTTGTTTGATTTTCTAAGTATCTATTTTTCTATCCTCTCCATCTTCTCACCAATTTTCTCTAAAATATGTCTAAAATAAACTCAACAAAACAACAAATATGAGCTGGAAGGATCTCCTGTTAAGGCCTGCTAGCTGGCCTTATCCTGATAACATTACTTCAGTGCCAAATATCTTTCTCTTTATTGTATGCAAAGGAAAAGAATCAAGCTAGTGTGACCAATTCCTCTGTGAAGAAGGGTCTCATAAATGAGCTTATACACACATCTTTACAAAATTAGATTGTCTTTCCACGAGTCCCTAAATTCAGTTAGCTGCTTGAACCCAGACTAATTAATCTTAAACCAAAATATCAGACTATTTCAACTAACGGATAAAAACAGAAGCCCATACAGATCACCTCAGACATCCAAAATTAAAAGCAGTACAAAGAAACACAAACTCGGGAATTCCCTGGTGGTCCAGTGCTTAGGATATGGCATTTTCACTGTGGTGATCCAGGTTCAGTCCCTGGTCGGGGAATTAAGGTCCCACAAGCCACACACAGCAGCCAAAAAAATAAAAATAAAAAGAAAGAAAGTCCACAAATTAGGAATTAGGAAATTTATAACCACTAAATTGCTTTGGGAAATGCAAAAAGTCACAATTCCTTTTTTTACACAAATCAAAACAAATGAGATCCTTAAGTCAGGGATCTCTAACGACCAGGGTAAGAACACTGCCGGCACACTGACATAAAGGCACACAGGGTCACCAGACTAATGACCTCATCTGTTCTCAAGTAAAATCCAACGTGCACACGTAACGGTGATTTTGTCAGCAGCCAACTGTCATACATACACTACAAAGACAGTAAGTCATTCAATCATTCAATTCGCTGGTATTAAAGGTAAGTAGAGTTGAGGCTGGATACTTGGGCTGTGAAAGTTCTTGTAGGTTAAAATAGTGAACCAAGACTTCTTGTAATAAGCAATAAAGAGTTGTAAAAAAGTTGTGGAGCAGAGAAATGACAATATACATTAGAAAGACATAGTCACTCAAAATGGAAAACCTGATCAATGAAGTTAAACCATAATTCTAAATTCTACACAGATCATACTAATTTTAGTGTCTTACCAGGGCACTAAAAAGCTCAATTCTCTTGATGTTCAAAATGTACACAGAAAACTTTATAGATACTAAACAATGTTCTTTTGCTCATTTAAAGTACAATCTTTATAAAATAGTATGTGCAAAGGAAACAGGAGTTTTATTTACAAACTCAGAAAATTACTTGTACTTGTTACTTTCAAATTTTACTCAAGAATTCTTCATTGAAAATGGTAAAAGGTAAGCTGTGGTTACCACATTCATCAAGAAAAGGTATTGGAGTATTTAAATGTGGCAAAAGTTTAAAGAAAAGAAAAAGAAAACATTTCAGATGGTTTGCTATAAATCAAATTACTCAGTTATTACTTACCAGTAAGATTTCTCCATGGAAAGAAGCAGAAAACCCATTACTTTTGCAAAAGATATAAAATGCCATTTGAAAGGTCTCAGAAATGAAAACATATGAACTCATTTTTAATCATCCTGGGAAAACTTTTTTAAATTGTACAACCATTTTACCAGAAGCAATCTTAGATAATATACTCTATTGTTAACTCTAACCTTATTACACCCTTTATAAAAGTTTTAAGAAGGTTTTTTAAAAGGTCTGATTTTCTTCAGTTTTTAAGCCCCAGAAGTATTATTACTAATAATTCGAGCTATTTCTTCTGTACTTCCTTGAAAACATAAACCAAACATACTTACTGTTGGTTTTTTTCATTTAGAGTATTCATGCCCTGGAGATCAGAAAGAGGTGTTCTGGGGTTTTTCCGAGTTATACCTAGTGGATAGAAAGCAAAAATTTTCAATCAGTGCTACCAGAGACTGAAGACAAACAGTTCTTCTAAGAGCAAATGCTAAACATATCAGAAACATCTACACTTGATCTCAGCCAAAAGGCTGAGAAGTGATATCAGAAACATCTAAATAAAAATATGAACCAAGTCCCATGACTGTTACTTATAAATCTTAAGTCAACAATGAAACCAATTAGGGAATTTAATAATAAATTCTTCTCTCATTTAAATATTTTTAGGAAATCCAAGGGTAACTGGGCTGAAGGCCCAGAAGTGTACAAGTTCTTTTCTTATTTTAATATTCAATATTAAATATTTAATCATTTAGTGTTCAAAAAATTCTTAATTTATTTGCATCACTTTTCAGCAATAGTATATTGCTGACATGAATTGTAGATTTTAGAAATCAATTAATCTTATAAAGACACTGAGAATCAAAGACGATGAATTGCTTCCTCAGAAATAACAATATTTTTTAAACAAAAACTCTAATTAAAAAATAAGCAGAAGATTTGAATACACATTTTTCCCAAAGAAGATGCACAGATGGCTCACAAGCACACAAAAAGATGCTCAACTTCATTAATCACCAGGGAAATGCAAATCAAAACCAAAATGAGACATCACTTCACACCAGTCAGAAAGGCTATCATTAAAAAACACAAATAAGTGCTGGCAAGGATGTGGAGAAAGGAAGTGCTCACACACTACTGATGGGGATATAAATTGGTGCAGGCACTGTGAAAACAGTATGGAGGTTTCTCAAAAAACTAAAATGGAACTACTGTTATGATCGAGCAATTCTACTCCTGCATACACGTCTGGAAAAAATGAAAATGTTAATTTGAAAAGACACATGCACTCCAATGTTCACAGAGCCCTATTTATAACAGCTAAGTAATGGAAGCAACCCATGTGCCCGTCAGTCAACAACTGGCATAAGAAGATGTGGTGTATGTGTATGTACACACACACACATACACACACACACACACACCCTGGCATATTACTCAGATACTAAAAAAAATAAAACACTGCCATTTGCAGCAGTGGAGGGACCTAGAAAATATTATGCTGTATATATGACTTATATGTGGAATCTAAAAAAAATACAAATGAGTGTAAATGCAAAACAGAAACAGACTCACAGATACAGAAACTTGTAGTTACTAAAGAGGAGAGGGAAGATGGAAGGGACGCAATAGGGACACAGGGTTAAGAGACAGACGTTACTATATATAAAACAGTAAAAGTATTTCTACTTGAGATAAAAATCTTGTATGTGGAAAATACTAAGAAATTCACAAAACAACATTAGGACTATTATTAAATAAGTTCAGCAAAATTACAAGATATAAGATCACTATTCAAAAATCCACTTTGTTTCTATACAATCGCAACAAACAATTGGAAATGAAATTAAGAAAACAATTCTATTAATAATAGCATTAAAATAATATAAAAGGAATAAGTTGAACAAAAAAGTATAAAATATCTACTGAAAAACTACAAAGTATTTTAAAGAATAATTTAAAAAGGACACCTAAATAAACGGAAAGCCATCTGTGCTCATGGACTGGAAAACTTAATACTGTTTTAAGATTGCAATGTTCCTGAACTCATTTACATATCAATGCAACCTCTATTAAAATTCCAGCTGTTTTTTTTTTTTTTTCACTAAAATGAATAAGCTGACCCTAAAATTGATATGGAAATGCAAATGGCCCAGAATAGCAAAACTAATGTTGAAAAAAGAGAACACAGTTGGAGGATTCATACTTTCTGAATGCAAAACTTACTATAAACATATAGTAACTGAGACAATATGGTACCAGTATAAAGATAGACAAATAGATCAATGGAAAGGAACAGAGAGTATAGAAATAAACCTTTACATTTATGATCAAATAAAATTTGACAAAGGTGCCAAGACAATTCAATGAAAAAGGAAAAATCTTTCAACAAAAACTGAGAAAACTAGATAACCACATGGAAAAGAATGAGGTTGGTGATCCAGTGGTTAAGACGTTGCCTTACAGTGCAGAAGGCAGGGGTTTGATCCCTTGTGGGGAAGCTAAGATCCCACATGCTGCATGGCAAAAAATTCAAAACATAAACAACAGAAGCAATACTGTAACAAAGACTTTTAAAACAGTCCACATCCAAAAAAAAACACAAGAATGAACTTGGATCAAAGACCAAAATATAAATGGTAAAAGTATGAAGCTCTTAAAACATAGGAGTAAACATTTCTGACCTTGGATTAGGTAGTAGTTATATAGCTATGACATCAAAAGAATAAGCAACCAGAGAGAAAAACTGATAAACATAAATCCATGGCTGATTCATGTCAATGTATGACAAAAACCACTACAATATTGTAAAGTAATTAGCCTCCAACTAATAAAAATAAATGGGAAAAAAAAAGAAATTATCAAAATCTAGAACTTTGGGGTTTCAAAGGATTCTACAGCAAGAAAGTGAAAAGGCAATCCACAGATGGTAGAAAATGGCAAATCAAATATCTGATGAGAAACTTGAATCTAGAATATTACAAGAACTTTCTTTCGCAACTGAATATTATTAAGACAACCCAATTTTAAAAAGAACAAAGGATATGAATAGGTATTTATCCAAAGATGATAGGCAAACAGCTAATAAGTGCATAAAAAGATGCTCAACATCATTAGTCACCAGAGAAATGAAATTAAAACCACGAGATTATACTTCACATCCCCTGTGTGTGTGTGTGCATGCTAAGTAAGTCACTTCAGTCATGTCTGACTCTTTGCAACCCCATGGACTATAGCCCACCAGGCTCCACTGGCCATAGGATTTTCTAGACAAGAATACTGGAGTGAGTTGCTATTTCCTTCTCCATCACACCCCCAGCATGACTATAAAAAACGACAGATAAATGTTGGCAAGGACATGTAAAAACTGGAACCTTGCATATACTCATGTGCATGTGCTGCATGCTCAATCATCTGACTCTTTGTGACCCCCCACGGACTGTAGCCCACCAGGCTCCTCTGTCCATGGGATTCTCCAGGCAAGACAACTGGAGTGGGTTGCCATTTCCTCTTCCAGGGGACCTTCCCGATCCCCGGGATCGAACCCACACCTCCTGCGTCTCCTGCCCTGCCAGGTGGACTCTGCCACTGCACCACCTGGGAAGTCCTTCATGCAGACGCTGCTGAATGTGAAATGACACAGTTACTTTGGAAAACAGCTAGCAGTTCAAGAAAAAATTAAACAGAGACTACTAAGTATATACCCAGGAGAACTGAAGACATAACATCTATACCCACGTAAAAACTGTTACTGGAAAACATATGTCTTGGGATCAACAAATTCAGTTAGAACTTTGAACAACTTTATTTTCTTACATATTTGAATGCATTGATTTCATTTCACTTATTCAGTTCCTACATCATGGATAGCAATTATCCTTAGAACAAATTATCATTTTCTATTCTCCATACCCATTCTTTTCTCCTGCACATTGACACATAATCATCCCAGGCCTTTCCTTAATACTATTAATGCAATTTTCAGTTACGTTTCCTCTATTTATTAAGATCACAAATGTGTTGATTTATGCCTCTGCTTTTAGCTCAAAACCTGTTTCAATATCCTTCTGATTATTTCATAGTCTTAAATTTGTGCTACTGCTTTACTAGCTTCGTGCTCTTAAATTCTTCTTAAACTGTGAACTGCTCATAGGGAATTTTCTTCCCTTTTTTGGAGTATCTTCCTTGTAACGCAATAGGGTGTTTCTTTTGTGCACGTTTCTTTAAAACTTTTTGAAAAAGCCACTGTGAGACTCTAACTCGTGATGTAAATCTATTCATACTTTTATTAATTTTAAATTATAGTACTTATTTCTCATATTTTGTTTCATATTTATTTCACTCATTTTTTTTCCCTGATAGATGAAGGTCACTTATGCTACTTTAAACGATAAAGATTCAGGGAAAACCGTGATGGTCCAGTAGTTAGGACTTTGCGTTTTTGCTGTGGAAGGCAAGGATTCAACCCCTGATCAGGGAACTAAGGTTCCATGAACAGTGCAGAGTGCCCCACTTCCCCCCCAAAAATTCAATTTTTGTTATTACTGTGGTTGTCTGTAAGGCAGACCTTCATGTTTGTTTACCCATATAGATTTCCAAAATTTGATAAATAGCCGTATTCTACCAACTCAATAAAAACAGCTCCCTGACATTCCTCCTGTTTCAAACAGAAATTCTAGTCATATTACATTTTTAGACATTTTAAATTATGTTAGTGCAAGTCTCTGTATAAGGCAATAGCCAAAGGGCTTTGGCATTTATCATCACATTTGAGTCTCTCATTGCCCCTGTGCAGAGGGACTACCTTTCAGAGAAGGAAACTGAAGCTCTGAGAAACACCTTCCACACACAGTAACACAAGGGCTAAGTGGCAGAGCCAGAATTTGGGCCTAGTCCTGCCCAACTCCAAATGCCAGGCTGTTTCTCATCTCTCTTTTGAGAGTAATGTGAAGGTCCCCACGTCATAATCTATGTGCCCTGCCACAAAACTCAGGTCTTCCAAGAACTGGAGCCTTCCTCAATAATAGGCAAGCAGGCTGCTGGTTCTCACTCTGACCTGGAGGAAGCCCTTATGAGTAAGGTGCGGACATTTCCTGGGGTTTCTATATTTTTATTTTTAATATTCTTAATTCCATGAAAAATAGTCTCTTCTACATATCTGAATTTATGTCAGGCTTCATGATAAGCAATTAATTTTTTAAATTGTGGCAAAATTTATACATTGTAAAACATATTCATTGTAAGCATATAGTTGGTCAAGTATAGGAAAAACTGCCACCAAAGAAGATATACTGAGTGACTAATAAAGCTGGCAATCTTTAAAGAGCCTAGGGATCATTCATATATCTTCTTTTCTAAGTGTATGCTTAAACCTCTTGACTGTTTTTGACTGGTCTGTTTCTCTTATTGCAGTTTTTTCATACTTTGTCTTCAAGTCAGTTATGTATTATAAATTATTATGAATATTGTTTCTCAGGCTGTGAGATGCTTTTTCTTTTAACAATATCTTGAAAGTTTTCAATTTTGATGAACTTCAATAATACCATTTTTTTTTTCTTTTTACTTCATGCTTTTATGTTTCATCTAATAAATTTTGTCCCAAGGCTGCAAAGATGTTCTCTCAGGTTTTCTTCTGTAAATTTAATATTTTATTCTTTACAAACAGCTATATGACCCATTTCAAGTTAATGTTTATGTATAATATAAGGTAAGGATCGAAGTTCTCTTAAACATTATATCTGCCATGAAGTGATGGGACCAGATGCCATGATCTTAGTTTTTTGACTGTTGAGTTTTAAGTCAGCTTTTTCACTCTCCTCTTTCACTTTCATCAAGAGGCTCTTTAGTTCTTCTTCGCTTTCTGCCATAAGGGTGGTGTCATCTGCATATCTGAGGTTATTGATATTTCTCCCAGTAATCTTGATTCCAGCTTGTGCTTCATCCAGCCCAGCTTTTCTTGTAACATTGTCTAATTTTGGTCTTAGAATCATTATACTGGCCTTATGATATGATTCATATAGTATTCCTTGCTCCTTTGTTTTCTGGAATAGCTGAGCAGAACTGGTATTATTCTTTACTTAAACGTTTTTAAAATAAAACTGGTTATCCAAACTATATGAGTCTGGACTTTTCTGTTTCCATGTGTGGGAAGGTTTTATTTATGAATCCAATCACTGACAAAAGACTAAACAAATTCTCTATTTTTCCTTGGATCAATACTGATAACTTGTTAACATTCAAGGCATTTATCCGTTTCATCTAAGCTGCTGAATATACTACCATAAATATTCATTCTCTCTCCTCAATCTTTATACCATATGTAAATGTCTTGTTCATTTCAAATCACAGTATTTTTGTCTTCTCTCATATTTCTTCATCAGAATGGCTAGAACTACACTATCCAGGTACAATAGCCACCAGCTACACGTGGCCATTCAAATTTAAGCTGATTTAACTAAATTTCAGTTTTAAAATTTTTTAAAAACTTCAGGTGTTTAATAACAATATGTGGCTAATGGCTACAGTTTTGAAGAGCATAGCTGGAGAACATTTTCATCCTCACAGAAAGTTCTACTGATCAGTACTGGAACTCAAGTTTTATTAATTTCAAAACTTGCCCTTTTGGTTTCCACTGATTTTCTCTAATGCTGTCGGCTTTCTATTCAGTGGTTTTAGTTCCTTATTCTTTACTTCCTTCTACTTATTTTGGGTTTAATATGCTCTTCTTCTTGTAGCTTCATAAAGTAAAAACTTAGATCACTGATTTTTAACCTCATTTCTTTTCTTAGATAAGGATTTAAACCTATTGGTTTTCTTCAAAGCACTTTAGTTGCATTACACAATAAAGTATATAATTATAAAATTATACAATTATATTTATATATAAATTTTATTAATTATAAATTATATAATTTATATATAAATTATATAAATTATAAATTGCTGGTCCCTCATCTTGTTCATGAACATTACAGTCTCTTATATCCCAAGAAGGTCAGAAGTATGGGTTTAAATTGAAGTAACGTTCTATCATACCTTCCCTCACTCTTTCTTTTCCCAGCATCTTATTTCTTCCCTTTCCAGGGCTCCTGATCTTTGTGGGAATTGCAGCTCATGTTCCTAAGAACCCTAATTTCTTCCCCCTCTTCTAATTTCCTCCCTGCAAATCTCAGAGACTAATCATTGTAAAGAGAAGGTGGGAGACCAGAAATGAAATGGAGGAGGAAGAGCCACAATACCTTTTATGTCTAAATCTCAAAGGTCACACACTGTCACTTCTGCCACATTCGATTTATTAGAAGGAAATCATTAAGTACTGCATGTGCCTTTTGAAGGGAGGAGTATCAAAAAATTGATGGACACATTTTGAACCCCCAGAACAATATCATAATTTTTACCCTAAAGAAATCATATATCTTTTAAAAGAACTAGATAAGGAAAGAAAATATGTATAGTCTTATCTTTATACCTATGTATTACTTCTGGTTTCTTTATTCCTTATAATAATTCACAGATCAGTAAACTAGAGTACAGATCAAACCCACTGCCTATTTTTGCATGGCCTGTAAGCTAAAAGAGATTTTAACTTTTAAATGACTGAGGGGAAAAAGTCAATAAGAGAGTATTTTTTTAAATATTTTTATTTATTTGGCTGCTGCAGGTCTTAGTTGCAGTACGCAAGATCTTTGAACTTCAATCTTCATTGCAGTATGTAGGATCTTTCAGTTGTGGCATACAAACTCATAGTTGTGGCATGTGGGATCGAGTTCCTTGACAAGGGATCAAACCGAGCCCCTTGCATTGGGAGGGCAGAGTCTTAGCCACTGGACCACCATCAGGGAAGTCTCTATTTCAGCTTCACTTTTGAAAGATACTTTCCTTAATTGATGATTGGACACTGTGGATGATGCATTGTAATAACAATGAATTCCGTTATATTTTTCTGCAGACTTGATTTTTCTTCTAATAGACAATTAACTTGTCTGTCCACAAACTATAAATCATAGCTTTTATAGCTGTTTTTATTTTCTGGGTTTGGGTTGTTCTACTGGATTTTAAATTTCAGCCTCCATTACTTTCAATGAGAAGACAGGTGTTAATCATATCATTATAAGCAAGACTCATTTTATTGCACTTCACTTGATCATGCTTTGGAGATACTGCATTTTTTACAAGGAGATTTGTGGCAACCCTGTGGTGAGCATGTCTATCAGCACCTTTTTTCCAACAGCATTTGCTCACATAGTATCTCTGTGTCACATTTTGATAATATCTGCAATATTTCAAAGTTTTCCATTATTATATCAGTGATCTTTGATGTAACTACTACTCCCTGAAGGCTTGGATTACAGTTACCATTTTTTAGCAATAAAGTATTTTTAGTTAAGGTATATCATTTTTTTTCCAACATAAAGCTATTGAACAACTGGTAGATTACAGTATAGTATAAATATAACTTTTATGTGTACTGGGAAACCAAAAAATGCATGTGTCTTTCTTCATTGTGATATTTGCTTTATTACAGTGATCTAGATTCAGCTATGAAACTGCTCAGAGGTATGCCTGCATTCTCCTGTATTTAATGTAATTTCCTCTGGGCTGCTTTCAAGAGTTCCTTTATATTTCTGGCATTTAGCAATTTGCCTACAATGTGTCTGGTAGCGGGTTTCTTTTGTATTGGTTCTGGCTGGAGGTCACTGATTATCTGGAATCTCCAAGTTAGTTTTTCTCAAACATGAGAAGTTTTTATCTACCATTTCAGTCACTCTAGCTTTTTGCCTCTTTCTCTCTCACCTCTACTTCTGGGATCCTAACTAAAGACGGTAAGAATTCAGCTCTCCCCTAAGAGGAGCTATGAAGAGATAACAAAAGGCCCTCAGTTTAAAAAAATCAGTAAACTGCACTTGTGTTTTTCAAAAATTATCTCCTATTTGGTTTGCAATTCTATTTACTTATTTATTTTTTATCTTTTTGGCCATATTGTGTGGCATGCAGGATTTTAATTCCTGACCAGGGATTGAACTCATATCCTCTGCATTGAGAGCACAGAGTCTTAACCACTGGGATGTCAGCGAAGTGGTTTATAGTACCCTTCGACAGAGCTCCTACACTCTCCCCCAAATACTCAGGAGAGTCAGCCAGGTATGGATGGCTCTAAGTTTGGGTGTTAGCCTTTTGGCAGCTCTCTCCATTCCAGGATTTTCCTCCTAAACTTCAAGCTTCTTTGCCAGTCCTCAACTTAGTCCTCAGACACTTCAAACCAGTATAGTCGTGGTTTTCTGTCCCTGGAGCTATGGAAGTTGGGGAGCACCTTGTGTAAAAAGCCACAAATTCTCAACTCTTACCCACTACTTACACATGGACTTCCCTGGTGGCTCAGACGGTAAAGCATCTGCCTACAATGCGAGAGACTGGGGTTCAATCTCTGGGTCAGGAAGATCTCCTGGAAAAGAAAATGGCAACCCACTCCAGTACTCTTGCCTGGAAAATCCCATTGACGGAGGAGCCTGGTAGGCTACAGTCCATGCGGTTGCAAAGAGTCGGACATGACTGAGCGACTTCACTTTCTTTCTTTCTACCCACTACTTTACTTTAAAGAATAAACTTCCCACTAGTTTCTGCTTCTTTTTGGTCTGTTAGTATTTTTGGTCTCTTTTCCAGCGTTTTTAATAAATTGTTACCTTAAAATTGTTTTCCAGGTTTTGCCATTGCTACCTGTGGCAGGGTTCATTTACCTAATCAATTCACCATTACTATTACCTAACACTAGTTAGTCCCCTAATTTTTTAAAAACTGTCTCCCAGACTTGAATTTATAATTTTACATATTATAAAATTTTAATTATTGGTAGTACTATAATGGAAAATAGCATAAACTACCTAAAGTAATGGAAAAGTCCACTTCCACAAATGTAGAAATAAATTTGCAAGAGTACAATGTACAATATCCTCCTGGAGCTCATGATGAAATTGGTGCCTTCCTATTCTACACCCATACATACCTACCTGGAAACAATCAGGCCTGTGAGTCATGAAAATTGACAAAGCAAATAAACTACTTGGAATTATTTAAAAGTTAAAAAGAACTCATTTAAGCACCCCCTCAAATGATTTGCAGACTGTTTTCAATAATATCCCCTGGATTAAAAGATTTAGAAAAGGAAGATGTGTATTTGGAATAAAGACTTGTATACCTTTTAGAAACAAGAGCAATAATTAAGAGTAACATTTAAAGACGTATTTTTTTAAAGTAAATACTTACCTTTGCTTTTCTAGAATGAGAAAATATTTTAATAATATTTTTCAAAATGTATTACACATTTTCTTATACCAAAACAGCATAGTAAGAAGAACTGAAGAGAGAATCCACAACATTTACCTTTAGGAATTCTACTTATACTCTCCTTTTACTGATAATTAAACACTAGTATTCCATGGAATTTCAGTCACAGAATTGTGAAGTTAGCAAAGTAAATCTGTGGTCAGTAAAAAGCTCAAAATACAAAACTAACTAATTTAGGTCCATTATATTATATGTATATTATATGCAAACTGCTGAATTAGTACTCTTAAGTATTCTTAAGGATCCCTTTATTCTCACTACAGCAATAGCAACAGCCAAACAACAGTAATTCCACAACCAAAAGAATCCATTTTCATGTAGAATGAGTAGAACAAATAGAAAAGGAGAAAATGGAGACCAAGGGCATCACACCAATTTTATATTAAAAAAAAAAGAACACCCATTATGATTCTATCATTCTTCCTTAAGCCAAAACATTAACTGGTGGTTTTGCTCCAAACCAGACATGGCAAAGTCTGATAGGAGAATTACAGTCAAACTAAGTGGATTCGCCAATGATACATGAAAGCAAATGATATCATTTGCCAATGATACACTGCTGATGTTGAAGTTCAAGTATAAATAAGCATAAAAATCAGCAGGAATTCAAAGAGATATAGGAAATTATTGGCACTGTGAGATATGTTAATTATCTTGATTGTGATGAGTTCACATATATGTCAAAACTGTATGCTTTGGTCTGCAGTTTATTCTACCCCAACCAGATCTCAACAAAGTTCAAAAAAAATCAATACTCATTTACTCATCACTTGGATACTTTAAAGATAAAAATGGAAATCAATTAAAAGTTTGTAACCAAACAACTCAAGGATCATAGACAAATAGTCACCCAAATTAAAAGAATATGTATATTATCTTTATATATATATATCAATTCTTTCTTTGTATCAAGAAAAAGAATGAAAGTCTCAATGGTGGTATCCTGAAACTCTCTGGTCAAAAGATGAGAGAGGTCACATTGTCTATTCCATTTAGGTTCCACCCAGGTGTAGAATGCTCCTGGTTTCCATTTCCAAATGGATGTGATAACACAGAGTTTATTAAACAGGATTTGCAGCCTTACTGTACTTCTCTTCCTTGCACCTCTGCAGAATCTCTAAGCTCCTCTGGTGGACTGGGTGTTGGAGAAAGCTAATACTATCCATACTTTTCAAAACTGCACATGGCGCTGTATCATCATGTCCTTAGGAAGCAAAAGAAAAACAAAAAAATGGAAAAAAGAAAAAGGCATTATATAAGCCCACACCAACAGAGAATCAAGGACAATGCTGCCAACTATTTTAAGAGTACATAAAAATGTATCAAGTAATTGTGGTTAAATGTGAATAATTTTTCCAATTAATTTGAAGAAATTACACAAAAAGAAAAAAATAAAGGTCCTGTTTAGGTGTTCAAAGTATTCTTTTTCAGTATTCAACATGTTGTTATGTTAACACCATATTAAAAATCTCTAATTTAAAATACTAGGGAAATTACAAAAATAATTTGTATGATGCCATTTTTTTAATGGACTCATTTTTATCAGGTCTGAAATATAATTAGAATATAGTTGGCAACAATGTAAGAAACATTGATGGAATCCCAAAGAGAAACAAACCCAAAACAATTTACCAAATTTAAACTTTCACAAATCTCGCAATTAACCACACTTGTAGGAAATCCAAGTGTGTCAATGTTGAAAAAGTAGAAAGAAAAGCACCACAGAACAGGAAAACCCAGCAGCACTTCTGTATTTATAAATCTGAAAACAAAGCTGGAGAATCTGTCAAAATTAACTATTGGGAAGAAAGGGAAGAGAGCACATTCAAGCAAGAACCAAAGCCCCAGATTAGTGTTACTGAAACAGTGGGTCACTCGAGCAGTAAAGAGAGAAGGAAGATTGTACCATAAATATTAGGAATATATGGATTTAAAGAGAATTCGGGTTTTCTAGGCTTAGAAGGTGTTGAGAAATCATTTATACGGAGAACATCTCTAGAGTTAGGACATTAAGTTTAAATGTAAGTAACTTTGCCTTTAAAACACAAAAGTGAATAGTTTAAAAACAGATGGAGGCAAATTAAGCAACACATAATTATGTACTAAAGTTCCACTAGTATGCACGTACTATATAATTTGGAATAAGATACTATCTATGAATAGTTCTCGAGGAAGAATCATTTTAAAAGTTAAACAGACGCAGAGTAATTCGAAGAGGTTTGCAAAGCATGGTTTAATCAAACTATAATTCCTTAAACTGGATACCAACACCCAGAGAATAGGCATCAACTTTTCAGCTAAGGAGACAGAAACTTATGATGCCATAACAATAGATTATAATAGACAGACACAGGTATACGTATTTGTATATCTGATATAGACATAATCAGGTTTTTGTACAATATTTTAAGAATTCATATTAGTTAATTTAAATATAAGTTAATAAAACATTATCTCATCTATCTAGTATGGAGAGTCCATAGTTGCAAGTGTTCAATGTTTCAAAAGAGACAAGTTTTACCAAGTTGCCACCATTTCTTACTCAAAAGATACCTCAATAAAAATATTCTATTCTCAATAATCTCCCACCTTGACTGGGTGCTTGGAGAAGGAATGCTTAGATTCAGATGAGCCTACATTTGGCTAGTAACATGGTTGGGAGGTTATCAGTGAAGGGGGACCATTTGAGGGAAAAAACACCTGGTGAGTTCTACTCATACTCTATCCAAATCATACTTTTTCTAAAGTTATCAACCAGATTTTCAGGCCCTTCAATAACTAATGATATATAGCAGTCAAGAAATAATTTAAGAAAATTATGGTATTAAAGTGTTTTGTATAAAAATTCAGAATATTAAATATACTAAATTATTATGTAATCTTAAGTTAAAACTCACTCAAAATTAATACGGTCATTGTACTCATATTAGTCTCTCAGTCGTGTCCAACTCTTTGCAACCCCACGGACTGTAGCCCACCAGGCTCCTCTGTCCATTGGGATTCTTCAGGCAAGAATACTGGAGTGGATTGCCATGCCCTCCCCTCCAGGGGATCTTCCCAACCCAGGGATCGAACCCAGGTCTCTCGCATTGCAGGTGGATTCTTTACCATGTGAACCACCAAGGAAGCCCGACTAAGCACAATTTCAACTGGATAACGGGTAATTTTCTATCTGTGATTGTTTTGTGTCTTACCAGCATACCTACAATTCAGGTATGAATGAAAATTCTTTCATTTTGCTTTCTATGCCTTCTTTTAATTCTTTACCAATTTTTAAAGACTGCTTTACAGACTCTAATACTATTTCCAAACCTTAAAGTGATATGCCTCTCTTTGCTGTGTTCATTAGCTTCCTGTCAAGATAGTTTGGTTTCCTAGGATGGTTTTATAAGTACTTTTGCAGTGGAGTCTCAAACTCCTAAAAGGTTTATTTAGTGTTTGCTTGTGCTAGTTTCTAGTCTAGTCTGGATAATTTCTCAGTCTGAGATTATGCATCAAACTACATAAATTCCCATGCATGGTTAACAGCCATAACCCATGCATGGTGAAGATACAGAACACTAATTTTTTTAGTCAACCTTTGTTTTCAAACTTTATCTAAGGCCTTACACATATTGATAAGATTAGTCTTGTTCCTCCTAGGCAGGACCAATAAATAGAATTTTTCAATTATCTTTTCAGTGACAGAAAAGTTCAAGCTCTTTGAAGCTCCTTATACCACATAACAGGGGCTTAATTCCAGCTTCCTTGTAGCATTCAAATCTGAAACCATATCTCTGATCCTGTAACAGTTTCTATAATGCCAGTTCTCACGCCTTTTTTAAAGGTATATTTTTAATGGCCATTTTTTAAAGACAAATTTCACATATGGTAAAATTCACTGATCTCAAGTATACAGTTTGATAAGCTTAAACAGATAGTTATATCATGTAATCCTCAATCAATATATAGAATATTTTCATCACCTCAACTAGTTCTTGTATTCCCTTCTGCTAAATACAATCCCTACCCCTCCCAGAGTCAACCAAGTAATGATCCATGTATTATTGAACCTGTTCTTAAACTAAGTGAAATCATACAGTACATATTCTTTCATGTCTGGCTTTCTGATAAATATTTTTGTGACTCATTCATCATATCAGTAGTTTAGTATTTTAATTGCTAAATAATGTAAAAAGGTAGGAATATATCACAACTTGGTTATTGTTTCTTTCACTGATGGATATTTGGATGTTTCCACTTGGGGGTTATTATAAATAAAGCACTATAGACATTCATTCTGTGTGTGTTTGTATATAATAACTTCATAGAAATACAATTCACATAGCACACAATTCACTTATCTAAAGTGTACAATTCAGAGGTTTTTAGTAAAATTCCCAAAGCTGTTTAACCATCATCACAATCAATTTTAGAATACCTTCATCATATCAAAGAGAAACCCTATATTTTTAAACTCTCACTTCCCTTCTCATCTCCCAGTTTTCCCATTCCAGTCCTAGGCAAACACTAATCTATATTCTATATACAGATTTGCCTATTTGAGAAAACTGATATAAATGGAATCATACAGTATGTGACCTTTTGTGCCTTACTCTTTCACTTAACAAAATGTTTTCAAGCTTCATCCACGTTGTAGCATGTACTAGTACCTCATTCATTTACATGACAGAAGAGTACTCCATTGTATGGATATAGCACTTTGTTTATCCATTCAATTGCTGATGAATATTTGAGTTGTTTCTATCAACATCTCTCGGCTACTACTAGTATGTTGCTAAGAACATCAGGTATAAGTTTTGTTTGAACACCTGTTTTCAATTCTTTTAGGCATCTACCTAAGAGAGGCATTACTAGGTAAAATGTAACTAGCAGGGTGTTATACAAAGTGGCGACATCATTTTACATTTTCACCAGCAGCATTTAAGGCTTCCAATTTCTCCACATCCCTACCAACATTATTTCCTGTCTACTTAATTACAGCTGTGAAGTGAAGTGGTATCTGACTGTGGTTTCAATAAGCATTTCCCTGATGACATATTATATTGAGCATCTTTTCATGTGTTTTACTGACTATTTGCTTATCTTCTTTAGAGAAATGTCTTTTCAGATCCTTTGCCCTTTTTAAAATCTGGTTATTAGTTTTTTTACTATTGAACTGCAAGAAATGCTTACATCCTAGATACCAGTTCCTTACATGTTTTATAAATATTTTCTATCATTCTACGAGTTGTCAGTTCTTAATAGTGTCCTCTGAGGCACAAAAGTTTTCTATTTGGGTGAAGTCAAATTTATCCCTTTTTGTATTTGGTTGCTTAAGCGTTAGGTGTCATATTTAAGAAACCAGTGCCTAATCCAAACAGAGAAATGTGAAGCCTCCAACTTTTGCCCTTCATATGCTTTTCTAGATTCCTTTACATATCAATTTTGGGATCAGCCTTGTCAATAGCTGGGGTTTTGACAGGACTATGCTGAATCTGTAAGATCCCATTATTGCCAGTTAACTACATTAACCTTTTCAATGCATGAACACAGAATATTTTTCCATTAACTGCAGATTCCTTAAATTTTTTCAACAATATTTTGCAGCTTTGGTGAACAAGTCTTGCAATTCTTTTGTTAAATTTACTAATAAGAATTTTGTATTTGTTGGTGCTCTTGTAATTGGAGCACCAACTTAATTTTGTTTCCAGGTTTTTCATTTTTAGTGTATAGAAATACAACTGATTTTGCGTATTGATTTGGAGCCTTGCAACTCTAAATGAGCTCATTTATTATCTCCACCAGATTTTTTTTGTAGATTCCTTAGGAAATTTTATACACAATATGCTATCTATAAACAAAATGGTTTCTTCCTTTCCGATTTGGATGTCTTTTTTTTCCTTTTCCTTGCCTGTTTACTCTTACCAGTATCTCCAGGGCAATGTTATATAGATGTGAAAGCAGATATCCTGTCTTATTTCTGATCTTAAGGGAAAAGTATTCAGTTATTCACCATCAAATATGGATTTTTCACAGGTCCCCTTATCAGGCTAAGGAAGTCTTCTTTCTAGTCCTAATTTGTTCAGCATTTTTATAATGAAAAACATGAAAAGGTATTCACTTCTGTGAGGCCTTTTCTGTGTATGTTGAGGTGATGATGTGATTTTTGTTCTTTATTCTATCAATGTAGTTGTATTACACTGACTTGATTTTTCTAAGCTGAACCAACCTTGCATTTCTGAGTAAATTTCAGTAGATAATGGTATAAAATATTGTTTACATATTGCTGAACTCAGCTTATAAGGATTCTGTTGACGATTTTTGTTGAGGGATATTGATTTGTGGTTTTCATTTCTGTGATGTCTTATCTGGTATCCTGGTAATACTGTCTTCACCAAATGAGAACAAAAGTATTCCCCTATCTTCTATTTCTTGGGAAGAGTTTATAAAGAATTGGTGGTAATTTTTCATTTCATTAAGTACTGGGTAAAATTTATCAATGAATTCACTGTTCTTGGCTTTGCTGTGTGGGAAAATTTTTTTCATAACTAATCCAATCTCTTTTCCTGTGACAAGCCTTTTCAGACTATTTCTTCTGAAGTCAGTATACGCTGTTAGCATCTTTCCAGGAATTTTTCCATTTCCACTAGATTTTAATTTGCTGCCATACAACTGTTCATAGTATTATAATCCTATTCATTTCCATTAGTTCAGTAGCAACACTCTCCTTTATTTCCCCAAATTAGTAATTTGGGTCTCCTTTCTCTTTTTCTTGGTCTGTCTACCTTGAGGTTTGTCAATTTTGTTTACCTTTTTAAAGAAGTAGCTTTTGCTTTTGTTTTCTTCTATTTATTTCCTTTTAATAATGTCCTTCCTACTTCTTCCTTTAGGTTTAGCTTGCCCTTTTTCCCTAGAATCATAAGGTGAGGCATTAGGTTATTGATTTGATATATTCTTTCTTTTTTAATAGAGATATTTGAAGCGATAAATTTTCCTCCAAACACTGTTATAGCTGTATCCCATTAGATATGGGTGTATATTTTCTTGCATTAATTTAAAAATATTTTCTAATTTCCCTTGTGATTTCCTTTGTCTCACTGGTTATTAAGAACTGTGTTACTTAGTCTCCACATATGTTTAGAGACATATTATTTTTGTTCCTCTATTCTTTCAATACAATCTTCTTTTGTACTAAATACATGTTATCTAGTATACTGTTTAAACATTTTGGTCATTTATTTTATTACTATATTATTTTTTAGCTATTTTCTTAACAGGGAATTAAAATTAGCATCTTGCCTTATAACATTCTGGCCCGGATTAAAAACTACTTAATTTCAATAGTCGGAGAAGGCAATGGCACCCCACTCCAGTACTCTTGCCTGGAAAATCCCATGGACAGAGGAGCCTGGTAGGCTGCAGTCCATGAGGTCCCTAAGAGTCGGACACCACTGAGCGGCTTCACTTTCACTTTTTACTTTCATGCGCTGGAGAAGGAAATGGCAACCCACTCCAGTGTTCTTGCTTGGAGAATCCCAGGGACGGGGGAGCCTGGTGGGCTGCTATCTATGGGGTCGCACAGAGTCGGACACGACTGAATTGACTTAGCAGCAATTTCAATAGTACATAAAAACTTTTCTCCTATATAACTTCATTCCCATCCTCTTCCTTTATACTGTTATTGTCATGCAAATTACAGCTTTTAAAATGGCATGCCCTCCAACAGAGATATGTAATTATTGTTTTTTATAGTTGTCTTTTAAATTAGATTGGAGGAAAAAAAGGTCACAAAATTATTTTTTTAAAGTTACAAAATGTAAAAGATACATTTATACTATCGTTTACACAGTACAAAGCATAACTTTATAGTCGCCTTTAATGGTGCTCTTTATTACATCATATGCTTTCAAATTACTGTCTAGTGTCCTCTCATGTCAGCCAGAACTCCCTTTACTATTTCCTGTGGGACAGCCAGTAGCAGTCATTCAGGACTTGTTTACCTGGGAATGTCTTAATTTCACCATCACTTTGAAGGGTAGTTCTTCTTGTGTCTGTGTGTATGTGTGTTTGGGGATTTTTTTCTTTTTTTGGCTGCACTCGGTCTTCACGGCTGCACAAAGGCTTTCTGTGTTGTGGAACACAGGCTCTAGGCATGTGGGCTCAGCAGTTGGGACACATGGGGTCAGCTGCTCTGCGGCATGTGTGATCTTCCCTGACCAGGTATCAAACCCATGTTCCTTGCATTGGCAGGCAGATTCTTAATAACAACTGGACCACCAGGGAAGTCCTAAAGGATGGTTTTGGTGAATACAGAATTCTTGACTGAGAGACTTCTTTTCTTCCAGCACTCTGGATATGTCATGCCATTGTTCTCTAGCCTTGATGGTTTCTAATGATGAATCAACAGTCCTGAGGATACTTTGTGCATGCGTGCATGCTATGTTGCTTCATCCTGTCTGACTCTTTGAGACTCTATGGACCATAGTCCGTCAGGCTCCTCTGTCCATGGAATTCTCCAGACAAGAACACTGGAGTGGGTGTGGGGACCTTCCTGACCCAGGGATCAAACCCACATTTCGTGTCTCCTGCACTGGCACACCAGTTCTTTACCACTAGCACCACCTGGAAAGCCCACTTTGTGCATGATGTGCTGCTTTCAACAGTCTCTCTTTACCTCTAGATAGTTTAATTATTATACATCTAAGTTTGAATCTCTGAATTCACCCATCTTATAATCTGTTGAGCTTCTGAAATGTATAGATTAATTTTCTCATCAAATTTGAGGAGACTGGGGCCATTATTTCTTGAAATATTATTTCTGTCCCTTTCCCTCCTTTCCTTCTGGACTCTCAAAAGTTTATATGCCTCATGGTGTCCCATAGGTCTAGAAGCTCCGCTTATTTTCTTCATTCTTTATTCTTCCTATTCTTCAACTCAACTGATCCGTCTTCATGTTTACTGATTCTGGCTTCTGCTTAGTCAAATCTGCTACTGAACCCTTCTGAATTTCTCATTTCAGTTATTGTACACTTTTTCCCACTTCAAAACTGATGTGTGTGTCTAAAATTTGATATTCTCCATCTAGTGCGACATTGTTCTCATACTCTTCTTTTGTTCTTCAGATATGCTTGCCTTTATGTCTTTAAACATATTTAAAACAGTTTAAAAATTCTGTCTAGCAATATCAATGCCTGGATTTTTTCAGAGATAGGTTTCTACAGATTCTTTCTTTCCCCATGTATGGGTCATATCTTCGTATTTCTTTGCATGTCTCAAAATCTTATACAGAACACCAGACATTTTAAATAATATAACATGGCAACTCTGAAAATCAGATTTTCTCTCTCTCCCCAGGATTTACTGTTGCTGCTGATTCTTACAGTTGCTATTTGTTTAGGACATTACTGAATTACTTCTGAAAGTTTGTATTCTTTGTCACAGGTGACCATGGAAACCTCTGCTCACTTAGCTCAATAAATGCCTGAAACCAGTAATTCTCCCAGTCTTTGTCAAAGGTCATTGAGTGCTTACATTGAAGCATACCTAGAACATTCAGCTAGGCAGTTTAGAACTCTGCCTTACCCTGCTCACACAAAACCTGAATGTTATCCTGAGATAAGAAATCGGGATCTCTTCAGGTCTTTACTGACCATAGCCCTAGGCAAGTACACAGTCCTACGCATGTGCTCAGCCACCTAAATTCCCATGAAACTTTTCATAGGCATTATGGAAACCTCATTCCCCAGGTGTTCCTTTTAAATGTTTTGTTAGTTTTTGCACCAACTGTTATCTATTGCATCAGAAAGTTGCAATGTTCAACAACTGACTGTTGCTTCTGACTGTTTTGGACAAAACCCCTAGATCAAAGGTTATTCATACTGGGAAAGCTCCAAGTCAGGTTAAAAGGTAGCCTTGTAAGTGGGGTCCTCCATGAAACTACCAAATAGGTTAAATAATGAAAACTCTCTGGGAATGGAGCTCTGAAGGAGTGCCAACCCCCTTCTACTCCCTCCAGCGGTTGTCCCACTTCTGATTTTCATTGCACATCTAGGCTATAGGTTTTCAACGCTACTGGTGAGCTCAAGAGGGAGGGTGGTGAGTAGCGCAAGTTTAAACACTATAAAGTGCACTGACATTATAATACTCAGTCTTTTTTCTTGTATGTACACTTTCCAAATTACTGCAGGCCTTTGATGAATTTCTTGAGCTCCGACAAAGTTATTCTGACAATTTTTGCAAGTGTTCCTGTTGCTTTTATGGAAGAGACACATTTTCAGAAGTCCTGTCTCCACTGTTGAATTGACATTCAATCTAAAACCCTCAGTCTTAATCACCACACCATAGAGCCTAACACAGAATTAATTTATTAGTAATGGTCAGGGTTTTGTTGTTAAGAAAAATGCATTTAATTGTCTTAAGTACTGGGTAGAATTGCAGATAGACTACTGCATAGAAATCCTAGACCCAGGGCTTACCAGGTGGCACTAGTGGTAAAGAACCCAGCTGCCAATGCAGGAGAAATCCTAGATCCTGTTTGTTGTTGTTGTTTAGTTGCCACGTCATGTCCAACCCTATTTAGGTGATATCTAAGTGAGTTTTAGTACTTGGTTATTTCTGGAAAGGGATCGTCACAGGAATCCTTCTCCCACTTGCAAAAACAAATGGGAGTACATTAGAGTCATGTAGTCCACTGTGTGGGATGGTGAAGAGGAACAGGTTATGTGGGAACCATTAATGCTCTCTACCTACAGACACTACATGAATGGCTTCAGATTTTCTCCCTGTAGATGAAGACATTGAATGACACTTTAAATTCTCATTCTTGTCTCTTACGCCAATGCCACAGCTGAATTTCCTGTCTCTCCCTAGTCTTTTTAGATGGATTAAAATTCTCTTTGGCTATATTTATATGTAACTCCAAAAGAAACAAATGAGCATCACTGCACTCACAGCAACATACTGTATAACTCATGGTCAACTTATGATCTCCCCTGTACTCTCTAGTCCAGGCTCTTTCTTATTCAGAAGGAGTAAATCAGAGGCAAGATAGATGACACCACTGAAATAGCTGTTCTTCCATACCTCACGGTTGACCAGAAAAATCATTACCATTTCTAATTTTACCTCCCAGCAGGGCCAACATGGAACCTCATTCAAATTGCCTGTTTACATGACTCTACTAAGAATATTTTATGGTTTCCTAATAAACTGCCATAGCTATTAACACACAACTATAACAAATTTATTCTTCAAACAATTAATTGAATTAATTTTCATTTAAAGGTCTTAAAATGGCATTGTGTTCTTTAACATGGAAGTCTATAAAAAAGAAAAAATAACAGTCAAAAGAAAATTTAAATTTGATATTCTCATTTGTGCTCAGCTGGCTTGATGATGAAGAATGATGTTAGAGAATCCCTTAAGAAAATCAAGGATTTTGGGGGGGGGAGGTTCAGCAACAAGGTATTTCTTGACAATTAGCTAAGAGTCCACTGATATTTCCTTTAAAAGATACTCTCAAAGGAAGTGAAAATATATTGCACTCTGTATTCTACATTTTCTTTCTCCATTAGAAATAATATTTTTGACATCTTACTCTAATTGAAAATCTGAACTTGGTTACCTTCTGCCTTTCACATGTTCTGCTACTGCTGCTAAGTCACTTCAGTCGTGTCCGACTCTGTGCGACCCCATAGACGGCAGCCCACCAGGCCCTCCACCCCTGGGATTCTCCAGGCAAGAACACTGGAGTGGGTAGCCAGTTCCTTCTCCAGTGCATGAAAGTGAAGAGTGAAGGTGAAGTCGCTCAGTCATGTCTGACTCTTAGCGACCCCATGGACTGTAGCCCACCAGGCTCCTCCGTCCATGGGATTTCCCAGGCAAGAGCACTGGAGTGGGGTGTCACATGTTCTACTTCTGTTTAAATAATCTCCAATCCCTGTCTCACTCTGAGGTATCTGCGTACACTTATGGTGATTATAAAAGCTCTGAACCTACTACTTAGTCTACTTTCAGTTATTCTGTTAGTTTCTATTCTGCAATGCCACAATGTTCTAATTTTTATAATATCCTTCTATCCTAAAGTCACCAAAAAGAGCAGGAGGTAAATGGTACAGAGGGAGGAAAAACGCTAAATTTTGGCACTGACACTAATATACTGTAATACAATTATTCTCTGTAACAAACCTGCTTGCTCAGTGATTGTCTCAAAATGCAAATGAACTATCTTTTTTTTCTTTCTTGATAAAAAGGGAAATTTTTAAAGTTTATGCAAGGGGGACTTTCTAGCACGTTGGTCATACTCTCTTTCTTAACCTAGAAGATAGTTTCACAAGTATTTTCACTTTGTGATAATTCACTGAACTTTGTTTTTGTTCTGTGCACTTTTATGCATACATGTCATATCCCAGTATAAAAGAGTTTATTACACGGAAGCACTATGCTGGCCAGAAAGAGAAATTAGATTAGAAAACAAGAAGAATCTAGAAATTATCAAAGTAGAGATACTACAGGCTCAGTTGATTGATCACTAGTAGCATTAGTAACATTGCATATCTTTGTACTAATACTAATATACACAGAACCAGCTTTCATAAATAATAAATACCAAAAGAACATACAATGTAACTTTTACAGAAAGCAAAGTATTTAATAGTAAATATAAGAAAGGTGTGTCTTAGTTAAATCTTAGTAGAGTGTGTATCAATTTCCAGAATTGACACATTTTTCAATATTGATAAATTGATGTCCACTGTAATAAATAAGAATGCATCTTTAAAAAAAAACTTTTCCTTTTAATTTTCTGCTGGTAACTGTAGTCAATAATGCAGTATATATTTGAAAGTGGCCAAGAGATTAACTTGTGAAAGTTCTCATCACATACAAAAAACGTTTTGTAACTCTGTATAGTGATGGATGGAATCATTTCACAGTATATATAAATACTGAATCATTATGTTATATACCTGAAACTAATATAATGTCATATGTCCATTATGCCTCAATTTAAGTTTGTTTCAAGTTTTTTGCAGAGATAGCCTCTTAGAAATACTTTTGGCAAAGGCAAAGCAGTTTTAAGATTTTCCTTCTATTTTCAAAAAATATATATAGTTCTGTTCACAAAAGCCAGTTCACACACATTATAATCTGAAGTACAGAAATGAAATTCAATTACTTTTGCCTCTCATTTTAGAAATACAATCTTTCTAATATTTTATTCATTTAAAAAATATAATAGCTGAATTTAAATTTTCACTGCTAATGCACATGCCAAAAAGCCACGTAAGTAAGCCTGCTGCTGCTGCTAAGTTGCTTCAGTCGTGTCTGACTCTGTGCGACTCCATAGACGGCAGCCCACCAGGCTCCTCTGTCCATGGGATTCTCCAGGCAAGAATACTGGAGTGGGTTAGGAGCCCTGAAAGCACAAAGTGTATCCTCCCGCACTTCTGCTGAGGCTTCTTGGCAGAAAAATATTATTTTAAATGATTACATATGTATTAGAAAATCCTCACTATGCAGCAATGGTCTATCTAAGGTTAGAGCTACAGCAGGGGAGGCACACAAAAAAGTATCCAGCTTTATCCATTTCTAACTTTTAAAGTAAAATTCGGCTAACTAAATTAAGCATAAGGAAACAAAAATTACAATTCATAAGCAGACACTTTACATGTATTATCTAATTTTACCCTCATAATATTGAAGGTACTATTAACACTCCAAGTAAAACAGCTAACAGTCACAAAATCAGTCAAGAGAAGAGATGACAACTGATTCAACTGATGACAAAAGAGATAACAAGTGAAGCTGGGTTATCCACCATACTATACTACCTCTATCCTAATTTTTCTGTCTCCCGATTTATGCTTCAACATTATGTTTCATTTGTAGTAAAAACTATGACATTAGAAGAAAACAGAGAACGGTATCAATATTAAGTTCTATACAATTAAATAATAATTTCACTTTTTGCTTAAAAATCTTACCAATGTCAGTATGCCTAAGAAATACCAGGTGCTTTACACTCATTATTCCTATCAATATTTATTAATAATATATATACACACACATACATAAAGTTCACCAGCACTCAGATCTGAAACACGATGTTAGGGCATGGTTTAAAAAAAGAAGCATGGCGGAACACTGATGTCTATTGCTTACCAGTTTTTCTCTGAATGTGTCTTTTCCCAGCTTCCCTGAAAGCAACCATGGCTCTAAAAAAAGCTCGGAGAACTGACCATCGGAAAACAGCTACGGGATCAATTCCAATCATCCCAGAGATAAATGCATTCTTGCTACTTCTCAGAAGAGCTACAATGTCAGGGCGCATATGATCTGTATTTTTTTCCCGGAAATCCTACATGAAAAAAATACCAGTGTTATTTTTGGAAAAAAACGTATTAAGCCAAGAAAAAAATGGGTGACATATTTGAACAGTGGCTGAATAAGGGTATAGAAGTGATTTCTGCGTTAGCCAGCTAGATGGACCAGATAAGATATCCTCTATAAAGTCCCATCCAAGCCTAAAACTATTTAATTCTATAATTCATTTAAATTAGAATGAACATTCCACCAATACATTGCAGCTTGTTAAACACTGGTCTGGGAGATACTCTCTAAGGGACGATCACATAAAACAAACAAGAGAGTTGAGTAATAAAACGAAGCCAGAAATGAGAAGACCAGGAACAACATTTCACTCAAAGGGAACACCTATTACCTATAGGTGGTGCTAAGTTGCAGAAGTTAGGAGAAAGTTAGTAAGACTAAGGCTTAGCGCATTCTCGGCAAGGGTGACAGAGGTACAAGAAAAGGGATATAAATAGGCTATGTAAGCTATGTAAGACTGAGTTAGGAGTTTGGACTTTATTCAAGTGTCAAGGAAAGCCACTGGAAGGATGATATGAACTAACTGATGTTTTTGAACTGAACTGAACTGATGTTTTATAAACATCACTGACTGCTACTGAGGGAATAAATTGTACAAAGAATGGAGGAAGGAGACCAACTACTGCAGTATTCCAAATAAGAGCTGACAGTGACTTGGACTATGAGGATGGTACTACAGGAGAAGGAAAATGGTTACATATTTGGGACATTTTTTAGAGGTAAGGGCAAAGGACTTGCTGGTGGATTAGAGCATTGCAAGTGAATGAGAGAATTAGGTTAACACCTATATTTTTGGTTTGAGCAACGAGGTAGGTTGAGGTACTATGTATACTAATATGGAGAAGACTTGAGAAAAGAGAAGATATGAGGATAGAAAATGATGATTTTGTCCAAGTGAAGTTTGAGATGCTGAAAATAATAACAGCAAGCAACATTTATTGAGAAGTTACTAAGTAAATGGCACACTTCTAAGTATTTTACATATGTTGTCTCACTGAACCTCATTTCATCACCTTAACAAGTCCTTGAGATAGATATACCTTAACAAGTCCTTGAGATGGATGATATTATTATTATTGCTTTATAGATGAGGAAACTGAGTCACAGAAAAGTTAACTATGTTGGCCCCTATCACACATTAATGAGAAGAACAGAGGTTCAAACATAGCCACTCCTAACCACTATACTATGTCTGCATACAGACATCAAGTAGGCAGACGGATATATGTGCCTAGAGTCTAACAAATTTCAGAAAACACATTTGGATATCATCAGCATATACATTTTTAAAGTTGGATAAGATTACCAAAGGAATGTAAATAGCCAGTTAAAACCTCTTGCCAATGGAGGTGAGAGATGATAGAACAGAAGAAAATGAGTTTAAATACCCCAAAATAAGATAAGGAGAGCAAGAAACTTACACTCCTGGAAGAAGGTCCCAGACGGATACATAGAGTCTAGGCATTTGACTACAGCCACACACAGATGGAAGGACTGGTGAGTAAATTACTTCATGTCAGTGCAGCTTCACAGAATAGCCCTAACTCAGAATTCGTTGAGGGTCATGCCTAGTTTGATGTCATCAACGCTCATGTCCACAAGGCAGCCTGGACTCATCCTGCTACCTTTGGGACTTTCCTTTCCTAATAATTCCTGGTTCTCCCGAAAACAGGGGGAAGTGGGAAACAAGTCAGAAGTCTTGGTGCTTAGTTTGTCCCTAAGTACCCTTTGAGCAAAAGTATATATTATAAAAGTTAGTAAAACTGAGGAAGAATTTTCATATCAAAAGGCCAGCAGCAGCAAAGACTGAGGGCAGACACACACCAGGCTCTAAGTTAAGCACGACACATAGCTAATTTAACTCTCAATTACCCAGTAAAGCAGATGCAAATATAAACCAAACTTCCCTGCCAAGTAATCAGAGGGAGAAAGAAGTTCGTCAGAAGTCAAACACAATAAGCACTGCTACAGGAACTAAAACATCAGTCTGCCCTATTCCAAAGATCATTCTGTCCTACTAACAACTACACTTCTTATAAAACCTAAAATTCTATATTTCTTTTCCATGTTAATAGTCATCAACATTTCCCAATGTAATGGTCCTGGCTCTCTGTCTTCATATCTCTACACTCCTAAGTACATTTCATAAACTAATCCCATCACCTTTGAAACTGTCTTCTGTTGCTTTCTATAACAATGCAGCTTGTGACTTACTACTTACATCTTGTGCTATCCCTTTTCAGTCCCCACTGTTGGTTCTGTATTGAAAATTCTTAGAGTTTCATCTTGTGTACTCATATTTTCTGATCATCTTACATCAGTTTATCTCAACCATAACTGTGGTTTAAACTCTAAAATGATGAAACCCAAATCTGTATTTCCAGCTCAGATATTTCTTGTTACGTCTGAAGATGCATTTATACATTTTAAATGTATCTCAAACTTGAAAGAAAAATGTCTAACACTAGTATTGCTTATATGCTTTAAAGCAGTCACCAGTGAAACCATGTGGACCTGGAATTCCCTTTGTAGAAACTTTTAAATTACTGATTCAAATTACTTAATAAACATAGGATTTTTAAGTTTTCCTATATTTTCTGGTGTCAGTTTTGGTGATATTTTTTCATGGAATTTTCAATTTTACACTGTCAATTTATCGGCAAAACATGTTCATATCTTATAAATATCTAGAGAGTGTGTAGTTAAATCCCCTTTTTTGTTTCTGCTACCAGCTATCTGTGACTCTTTCTCCTTTCATTAGTTATTTTCTGTTATCTTTTACTTATACAGTTTACCCTTGAACAACATTGGGGTTAGCAATGCTGACCAAAACCACAGCTGAAAATCCCCATATAACTTTACAGTCAGATCTTCAGAGCATCTACAGTGCTGCATTCGTGGATTCAGTCGATCATGGCTCACACAGTACTGCAGCATCTATTTACTGAAAGATGTCTGTGCATAAGGTGTTATTCAGTCGTTCAATAGTTTCCGACTCTTTGCATCCCATGGACTGCAGCACTCCAGGCTTCCCTGTCCCTCACTATCTCCTGGAGTTTGCTCAAATTCATGTCCATTGAGTTGATGATGCCATACAACTATCTCATCCTCTGTCACCCTCTTCTCCCCCTGCCCTCAGTCTTTCCCAGTGTCAGGGTCTTTTCCAATGAGTTGGCTCTTTGTGTCAGGTGGTCAAAGTATTGGAGCTTCAATTCAGCATCAGTCCTTGTAATGAATATTCAGGGTTAACTTCCTTTGGGATTGACTAGTTTGATATCTTTGCTGTCCAAGGGACTCTCAAGAGTATTCTCCAGGACCACAGTTCAAAAGCATCAATTCTTCAGTCCTCAGCTTTCCTTATGGTCCAAATCTCACATCCATACGAAACTACTGGAAAAACCATAGCCTGATTAGACGAGCCTTTGCTATGCTAAGTGACTGTCTAGGTTTGTCATAGTTTTTGTTCCAAGGAACAAGAGTTGTTTAATTTCATGGCTGCAGTCACTATCTGCGGTGATTTTGGAGTCCAAGGATATAGTCTGTCACTGTTTCCATTTTTTCCCCAGGTATTTGCCATGAAGTGATGGGACCAGAAGCCATGTCTGTAGTTTTTTGAATGTTTAGTTTTAAGCCAGCTTTTTCACTCTCCTTTTTCACCTTCATAAAGAGGCTCCTAAGTTCCTCTTCACTTCAGGCAATTAGGGTGGTATCATCCGCATATGCGAAGTTGTTGATATTTCTCCCAGCAGTCTTGATTTCAGCTTATGATTCATCCAGCCCGGCATGTCCCATAATGTACTCTGCATAGAAGTTAAATAAGCAGGATGACAACATACAGCCTCGATGTACAAATTTTCCAGTTTGTTGTGATCCACATAGTCAAAGGCTTTAGTGTAGTCAATGAAGCAGATGTTTTTCTGGAACTCTCTTGCTTTTTATATGATCCAACAGATGTTGGCAATTTGATCTCTGGTTCCTCTGCCTTTTCTAAATCCAGCTTGTACATATGGAAGTTCTCAATTCAAGTACTACTGATTTAAGTACTATCTTGACTGAAGTACTAGCTTGAAGGATTTTGAGCATTACCTTGCTAGCATGTGACATGAGTACAACTGTGTGGTAGTTTGAGCATACCCTGGCATTGCCCTTCTTTGGGACTGGAATGAAAACTGACCTTTTCCAGTCCTGTGGCCACTGCAGAGTATTCCAAATTTGCTGGCATTTTAAGTGCAGCACTTCAACAGCATCATCTTTTAGGATTTGAAAAAGCTCAGCTGGAATTCCCTCACCTCCGCTAGCTTTGTTCGTAGTGATGCTTTTTAAGGCCCGCTTGACTTCACACTCCAGAATGTCTGGCTGTAGGTGAGCAACCACACCACTGTAGTTGTCCGGGTCATTAAGACCTTTCCTGTACAGTTCTTCTGTGTATTCTTGCCACCTCTTCTTAATATCTTCTGCTTCTGGTAGGTTCATACCTTTTCTGTCCTTTATTGTGCCCATCTTTGCATGAAATGTTCCCTTGGTATCTCTAATTTTCTTGAAGAGATCTCTAGTCTTTCCCATTCTGTTGTTTTCCTCTATTTCTTTGCATTGTTCACTTAAGGCTTTTTTTAATCTCTCCTTCCTATTCTTTGGAACTCTGCATTGAGATGGATAGATCTTTCCCTTTCTCATTTGCTTTTCGCTTCTCTTCTCTTCTCTTCTCAGCTATTTGTAAGGCATCCTCAACCATTTGCCTTTTACATTTTTTCTCCTTGGGGATGGTGGTCTTGATAACGGCCTCCTGTACCATGTCACGAATCCCTGTCCATAGTTCTTCAGGCACTCTATCATATCTAATCCCTTGAATCTATTTGTCACTTCCACTGTAGAATCGTAAGGGATTTGATTTAGGCCATGCATGAATGATTTAGTGGTTTTCCCTACTTTCTTCAATTTAAAGTCTGAATTTTGCAATCAGGAGTTCATGATCTGAGCCACAGTCATCTTCTGGTCTTTTTTTTGCTGATCGTATGGAGCTTCTCCATCTTTGGCTGCAAAGAGTATAACCAATCTCATTTTGGTGCTGACCATCTGGTGATGTCCAAGTGTAGAGCTGTCCCTTGTGTTGTTGGAAGAGAGTGTTTGCTGTGACTGGTACTTTCTCTTGGCAAAACTGTGAGCTTTGCCCTGCTTCATTTTGTACTCCAAAGCCAAACTTGCCTGTTACTCCAGGTATCTCTTGACTTCCTATTTTTGCATTCCAGTTCCCTATGATGAAAAAAACATCTTTTTTTGGGTGTTCATTCTATCAGGTCTTATAGGTCTTCATCGAACCATTCAACTTCAACTTTTTTGGCATTAGTGGTTGGGACACAGACTTGTATTACTGTGATGCTGAATGGTTTGCCTTAGAAATGAACAGAGATCATTCTGTCGTTACGAGATTGCATCCAAGTACTGCATTTTGGACTCTTCTATTGACTATGAGGATTACTCCATTGCTTGTACGGGTTATAGGTTTCTTGCCCATATAAGCAGATATAATGGTCATCTGAATTAAATTCACCCATTCAAGTCCATTTTAGTTCACTGATTCCTAAAACATGGATGTTCACTCTTGCCATCTCCTGCTTGACCACATCCAACTTACCTTGATTCATCGACCTAACATTCCAGTATATGCACTATTGTTCTTTACAGCATCAGACTTTACTTTCACCACCGGACACATCTCCAACTGTGTACAAGTGGACCCCGCAACTGAAAACTATGCTGTTCAAGGATCATCTGTATTATTTTCAGTTATTTTTTAAAGGAACTAACTTTTAGCTTTGCTCATTTCTTTTACTAAATGTCTGCTTTTTATTGCATTGATTTCTAGTCTTTGCTTTATTATTTCCTTCTTCTAGTTTAATTTGCTGATTTTCCCTAGTGTTTTGCCAACCAGTCTTCCTTCCTAACATACACTTTTAAAGGTATAAATCACTGCTTTAAATGCATCCTACAAATTTTGATACACTATATCTTCATTAATGTTCAGTTTAAAATATTATCACTTGTGATTCCTTTTCTGACTCAGGGATTACACAGAAGAAGTTCACTTAATTTCTAAACACCATAGGGTATCTAGTTATCTTTATGATGTGCCAATTAGGTCAGTTATTTAGCAGTCCTGTTCAATTTTTCTGTTTTTATTGATTTCATGTCTGCATATTTTGTTGTTACTGAAAGATATGTATGAAAATCTACAACTTTAATGATAAATTTGTCTAGCTACCCTTTTAGCCTGAAGTGAAGTCACTAGGTACATATAACTTTTGATTATGTCTTCTTGAAACAAGCCCCTTTTATTGTTATGAAGTGTGCTTCTTTGTCTCTAATAATGATTCTTGTCTTAAAGCCTACTTGGTCCAATAATAATGTAATTACAGAAGCTTTCTTCTTGTTAGGGTCTGCCTAGTGTGTCTTTTTCCCATCCTTTTACTTTCAACCTATCTGATAATAAGAATGAATGAATCACAGACATAAATGCATATATTGTATGATTCTATTTATCTGAAATTTAATAAGTTAAAAAAAAAAAAAAAACTAAGGGTAAAAAATTACAGTCATGTTTACCTCTGGGTGGGGGAGAATGAGCCTGGAAGGGGCATGAGAGAAATCTGGACACTTGAGATTTCTGCATTTTATGTACCTTGCTACATGATTTTATAGGTCAAGATTTTTTTGTTTTAGACTTTATTTTTATATATTTAGATGTAACTGACACACAACATTGCTTAAGGTGTATAAAATATTAATACTGAGTTGATACATTTATAAACTGTAATATGATTACCATTTTAAAGTTAACAAACACCTCCATTATGTCATACAATCATCATTTTTTTGTGGTAAGAACATTTAAGGTCTGGTCTATCTTAGAAACTTTGGAGACAGTGGTATAATCACAATGCTAACTATAAACACAATGTTTACTATAATTATAATGTTGTACATCAGAACTCCAGAAATTAACTGCAGGTTTTTATCCTTAGGCAGCCTCTCAACTCCCCCACCAACTAATAACCACCATTCTACTCTGTTATTCTAAATGTGTGTTCTAAAATCTGTTCCTTCTTGTCTTTTCCATCTCAGAAAATAGCACCTCAAATTCACCCATCAGCTATAGCCAGAAGTCAATTAACTATAATCCATCAACAGGGTTTACTCATTGCATCTCCAAAACTATCTCATAATCATCTAGATCTCCATCTCTACTGCCACCTCAGGGGTCCAGTTTACCTTAATGTTTCATTGATCTCCCAGCTCCCAATCTCTCTCTCTGCTATTCTTTCTCCTCTGAGAAATCAATTTCTAAAAACACATAACATATCCTCTGCTTAAAATTTTTTCATGGCTCCTCATCAGAATGTCAACAAAAACCAAACTCCTTTAACTTGATCAAGAAGCCCCGAAGAACTAAGTTACTGTCCATTCTCTAAACTGATTTCATGCCACTATCTTCCTTGATCACTATAATCTAGTAATGCTGACCTGTTTTCAATTATTTTAGCATATTAAATTCTGTCCTATCATCATCTCTTCTGTCCTATTCATCATCCCAACCCCTCACCAAGGTAACATTTACTTCTGATCATCTCTCAAAATTTGAGTTTTGAAGGAGGTGTTCATTACCTACAAATTAAAAATCGACTATTTCATTACTTTCTCTCATAGAACCTGTATGTTTATTTATACACCAAGATCATATGAGCTAATTAATCACTAGATCATTCTAAACACAAATGTCAGACTCTATGCTTTGTGTTTAGAATGATCTAGTAATAAATTAGCAGCAGAGAGTCTGACATGTGCTTCATGTTTTAATAACTACTTCTTGAATAAATGAATCAGTGATGAGTGAATGAGTGGCCTTAATTCTGACTCTCACCTCAAGATCCAGGAAAAACATATTGCTCCACAATATTCCACAGCATCACTACCTCACCTAGAAATTGCCTTCAGTGTCAGACTTAAACATCAAGTGGTTGAAGGGTAATGGATTCCTCAATGACAAACAAGGGATGGGCAAAATTATGAAGATTCCTTTCTGCAGGAGTTAAGTCTCAACATATTCATTAGGAGCTCAAGCTCACAAATATCCAAAGGTACATGAGGACATGAGGCCTCACGGATGTAGAGAAGAGAAAAATTCAGCCAACCATACATAGATGAACTAGTGGGTTTAAAACCTACCAATGGCATCTATTCTTGAAGACCTAAGAAGGCTATTACACTTCTGTACTGACCAGTCTGAGGGAGGAGTCTGAGACAGAATGGATATATGTGTATGCAGAGCTGAGCTGCCGCAGGCCTGCTGCACACCTGGAACTAACACAGCATTACAAAGCAACTAAACCCAACAGAAAATAAAAGCCAAATTTAAAGAAACAGAAATAAACAAGATAAAAAGGCTATCACATTTAGAATGGATTGACATCAATTTTAGCTACAGGAAAAAACCAATAAAACCATCAGCTAATGACAGCAGAATACTGCAAAGAACAGTACGAATTTTGGTAGTATCCTTATAAAATTTCTCCCACTGCTATTGAGCAACTACAAAGAAAACAGTATAACAGGGATGGTGATAACAGTTAAGAACACTCCTCTGTCCTAAAGGCTTATTCAATGAGAAATTTACTGACCTTTACCCCATATTTTACTTTCCCGGCATAATGCTTTATGATGAAAGCAGGCTCCATCACAGCTGGAAATTCAATGTAAGAATTCTCTTCATGTTGGTGCTTAAACTTGTCCAGCAGTGTTTGATTTGTAGCCTGTGGAAAGCTAAATTAAAAATAAAAACAAAAACACTAAAGAAAGATGCAGCAGTTAATACAGTATTTTTAAAATAATTATAATTTCATCTAACAAATTTAGCAAATTACAGTGAGTTTTCAATTAAATAAATTCTCGTAACAAGCTGAGAAGAGCCGGACATCAAGTTGCCAACATTTGCTGGATCACAGAAAGAGCAAGGGAATTCCAGAAAAATACCAACTTCTGCTTCATTGACTACACTAAAGCCTTTGACTGTGTGGATCACAACAAACTGTGGAAAACTCTTAAAGAGATGGGAATACCAGACCATCTTACCTGTCTCTTGAGAGAAACAAAAGAGTTTCTTGTCTGCGAGGCAAGAACCAACAATTAGAACCGGACATGGAACAAAGGACTGGTTCAAAATTGGGAAAGGAGTACAACAAGGCTGTATATTGTCACCCTGTTTATTTAACTTCTATGCACAGCACATCATGGGAAATGCCAGGCTAGATGAATCACAAGGTGGAATCAAGACTGCTGGCCAGAAACCTCAAATATAAAGATGACACCAGCCTAATGGCAGAAAGCGAAGAAGAACTAAAGAGCCTCTTGATGAAAGTGAAAGAGGAGAGTGAAAAAGCCCCTCTTAAACTCAATATTAAAAAAACCAAGATCAGGGCATCCAGTCCCATCACTTTATGGCAAACAGAAGGCGAAAAAGTGGAAACAGTGACAGATTTTCTCTTCTTGGGCTCAAAAATCACTGCAGATGGTGGCTGCAGCCATGAAATTAGAAGATGCTTGCTTCTTGGAAGAAAACCTATGACAAGCCTAGACAGTGTATTAAAAAGCAGAGCTATTACTTTGCTGACAAAGGTTCATCTAGTCAAAGAGATCATTTTTCCAGTAGTATGCATGGATGTGAAAGCTGGACCATAAAGAAGGCTGAGCACTGAAGAACTGATGCTTTTGAACTGTGGTGCTGTGTCCCTTGGACAGCAAGGAGATCAAACCAATCAATCCTAGAGGAAATCAACCCTGAATACTCATTGGAAGGACTGATGCTAAAGCTCTAATACTTCGGCCATCTGATGCGAAGAGTTGACACATTAGAAAAGACCCTGGGAAAGACTGAGGGCAGGAGGAGAAGGGGGTGAAGAGGATGAGATGGCTGGATGGCATCACTGATTGAATGAATACGAACTTGGGCAAACTCCAGGAGATAGTGAGGGACAGGGAGGCCTGGTGTGCTACATTCCATGGGGTTGCAAAGAGTCAGACATGACTTAGTGATTGAACAACAACAAAACAACCTGAAAGATGAGTAAAAAAAGATTTAGTATTCCTATTTTGTAGATGAGAGCTCAAAAGTTGTGATCTGCCCAACACATACTATGCAAGTATCAGAAGTAAGACAGTTACTCGGGTCCTTAGATGTTTATCTTAGGCCACAGTGTGCTGCACCATAAGACTCAAAGGATAATAAAAACCAAATCATATGTTGCTTGGGTTCAAGAACTTGCAAAAAGGGAATGATCTCTCAAGTTGGACAGGTCCTTTAAATCCAGTCATTTTTTTGTTGTTGTTACAAAATAAGTAGTAATTTTCTTATCTACATCAGTTGCTGAATGTTTTTATATTATGTCTATTATTCTTTCAAATACACATCAATGGATTTACATTCACTGACAAACATTTCATATCTGGGAATCATTCAAATAATATTTATTAAGAAGCAACTTCATAATAGTAGTACTTATTTAGTGGTTAAGTTGTATCCAACTCTTTGCGACCCCATGGACTAGAGCCAACCAGGTTCCTTTGCCATGGGATTTCCCAGACAAGTATACTGGAGTGGGTTGCCATTTCCTTCTCCAGAGGATCTCTCTGACCCAATGATCAAACCAGCATATCCTGCACTGTCAGGCAGATTCTTTACCACTGAGCCACCAGGGAATATAGTATAATACTAGCAATAATAGTAGTACAGACATATAAAACTTTAGAACAGAAAAAAAAAATCACTAGTGGTTGGGAATAATGGAAAGATTCAGAGGATACAGGAGGCAATTACAAGCTATATTTTAAAAGTCTGGTAGGAGTTTCAAATAGAGGAAATAATCACTGACAAAAAAAGTAGAGGGCAAGCATCTTTCAAAGAATGGTTTCATTTAATAGTAGTTGAAATAATGAAAAATAATGTGATGTGAGATATAAAGATGCTGAATACAATATCTAATGCATTAAAATGATTCCAAAACTACAAGAAAAATGGTTAATTACATAGTACATATTGGAACCAGGAAGGAGAATGGTCTTTGATGTCAGATAGTCATTGCCTACATTACTAATTCTATCTGTGACCTTGGGCAAGCTAGGTACAACCTTCTTTAGGAACTGATCTGTTAATACATAAAGGAGTAAAATGAATGATAGTGCTGGAAGAACCAAATAACACTAGTAAAAATACCTAACATTAGTTGACATCCTATAGGGATGATAAAAATGTAATCTACTTTTTTATGTTAGCAACACTGCCAGTTTCCTAGTCAACTGAGGCCTGCTTTTGCATCAAACACTATCCCTTCCTCTAGGCTTTTCTCTCCTTCCCAGAACTCCAAAGCCATTCCAGAACAGGTTACAACTCGTGCGCAATTTTAGAGAGTACAGCAACAACCTTTATAGCAACCTTAGTGATTCTAATTTTACCATGCTTCATGTCACCAGACAGAACTACCAAAATGAATTTTCCTACAATGTGCTTTTAATGGTGTGCCTCCCCTACTTCAGATAATTGAAATACAAGCTTCTGAGCCCAGACCAATCCAACTTCTGCAAACATACCTCTCACTACTCCACAGCAGCATGCTTCTTTTCAGGAAGGATGTTCATCTCATTGTTTCTGGGTAAAGGTCTATTTTTCTTCTAATCCTTTGGGTCATTAAAAAGCTTGTGATTTGTTTCTTTTTTTTTTTTTTTGATAAACAATGGAAAAAAATGTTTCCATTTAAATTTCCTTTATTAAAACCAATGCTAATTCTCACGTTTATGGAACACTTATATTGTTTATTTACATCTTTTGCCCATTTTTATTGATACATTACTTCTTTTTTTTTTAATTGGAAGATAATTAATGAGAACAAATATAAGGGCAGTTTCTATTCCAAACAAGGAAAGATGGGAAAAAAAGCTTTCCACCAGTCCCGCATTCAATAAACAATTGTGGATACCTACTACATAATCAAGCAAAAGAGCCTGGAACAGAGGCCAAGCAGACATTACTGTGAATTTCAAAACTCTTCATCAATGTTCCCCAAAGACTACCTGCAAGGGTAGCCTTAGATTATTGTTTCTTTGCACTAATCTAAGGCTACCCTAAGGAGTTTTCCAAAATACCAATGCCTGGACCCCATCTCCTGTGATTCTACTGAACTGATGCTAGGCCAGTGACAAAGTACTATTTATAAGTTCCCCAGGTAATTCTTACGACCAAGCAAGATAAAATGTTGGCCTAAATGAATGCTCTGATTTTAACTTCAGTTTTTAAATAAAACGCAGAGTCTGACTCAAGAAGTCTGGGATGGAAGTATGAGACTGTACTTGTAACAATCTTTAAGATGCTGCCAGTGCTGCTGTCAGCAGATCACATTGACTACTATGGAAAAGACTAGTAACAGTCTTCACTTTGCTTACAACATTCCTCCTTTCTAAATCCACACTGCATCCTTTAGAATCTAATTTATAAAATTTGAACAGCCAGCAGACAACAAAGACAAGATTAAACAAGAATTCTAACTTCCAACATGTGCTCCTAAAGCACTACAAACACACTGAATGAAGCAGGAATAGCAGTAATGATATTTCATGTAATATATCCTCTACAGAACAAAATATTTTTAGAGGAAAAATACTCAAAGTGATTTCAAAAACAGCTCTTTCCAAATGATACTAATTTATTGTCAAGTCCTCTTTACTGGTACATGAAAGAGGGAAAATATTTCATGTTTTTGCATCTTCTGGGACGTTAAAACAGAGAGACAAACCTGGTCCATTTATAAGGAAAGATAACAGGATTAACTTAAAGCAAGGGAAATAATACTATGGTTTATTAAAAATTTTACGGAGAGTTGATATAGAAGCACAATTGAAGTGGTAATTAAGAGGTTATTCAGTCCAATCTCCTACCTGCAAAAGTACCTTGATAGATGATGCAAAATAATTACTATAATGGAAAATTCTACTACTTTATGAAGCAGTTGCTAATCAGTTCTAATGAATAAAAAGCTCTTTCTTATACTGAGCCAAAGTCTGTCTTCCTGTAATTTCTCGACCTATGGCTTAACCCCACAAGCTTTTGGGTAACAGCAAAGAGGTGATATTCTCTTCACTGGGCAATATTTACATTTCTGTGAGGTAGCAACTGACCAGGTAAAGATGATCTTTGTATAACATAATAAGATGTGCACTCAATGAAACTTTGCTTAAAGAGTAACAGACAAGACCCCCTTGCTCTATTCATGTTTTAACTATATATCCATAGCTTATTTCCTGCTCACAACCACTGTAAGATAGACAGTAGACAGCATTATAATTTATCATCATTATTTCCTTTTTGCATGCAGGAAAACTGAGGACTAAGGATATTAAGAAATTTGCTGAGGGTAGTTGATAGAGCTAGAAGACAAGAACTTCTGACATCACAGTCTAAGCATTATGGTGAAGCAAATAAGGACAATACTTCAAAGCACGAGCTCATTACTTTGCGCTCGGTAGCTCATTTGTGTTTTTGTTTGGTTTACTCTTGTATTTTGATTTTGCTTGTATACAACAGAGAAGATGGGGCAGGGGGAAGGCGAAATTGGAAAAAGGGATCAACTGTATGGTGACAGATAAAAAATAAACTTTTGGTAGTGACCACATACTGTAGGGCATACAGAAGTAGAAATATAATGTACACATGAATCTTATATAATGTTATAAACCAATGTTACTGCAATAAAAAAAGGAAAACAAAACTTCAAGTAAAAGACAAAAATACAGCTTCTTATTCAGAAATGCCTGGAGGGTTTGAATCTCAAGTCCATCATTTACTATACATATGATCTTTTTCTCAAATTGCTTAAATTTTCTTGTTCATAAGATAGCTCAAACAAAATAACTGCTTATCATCTCAGTATCTACCACAATGGTTCTCCACACTAAATATCAAAATCACCTATGACACTTTCAAAAATAAAATACATCAGAAGTAAGGCATGTAAGCAGAGTTAAGAACCACTAACCTCACAATTTTATAAGAGATAATGTATGTTTTGGGAAATATAGAGCAATACAAGAAAGGTTTACAACTTTGCACATAAAATTAAAATGCTTTTTGCTGAATTTTAATTCATTTAGATTAATGAAAATAGACTAATGATGGGAAGGCAGATATAATTGTTGGCAATCTCCAATATATTTTGCAGCTCTGCCATATTACTTTATAATTCTATGCAGCAATTCTGTGAATTTATGGTATATTAATATGGCAACAACATATAACTTACCATACCTATCAGGATATTCTTAGAGTAAAAATAGTTGCCTTTAATAACTAAAATAAATAATAGGTATAAACTTTAAATTGTCCTACACAAATCTGGTATACAGTCACCCTACCTATGAAAGTTACTATTTAATATTTTATATCTGAGTTTAATGGGTATAGTATTAAACGAAGAATCAAGTGACCTAATTCAATCCCTAAATATTTTACTAAAGAGTCATAGAAAACCAACACACTCTCCACCACTTTGGTTTCTCCATTTCTAGATTTGCCATCTCTTAGGATAATTAAACTGTAATAATACTTTCTAGAGCACTGAGAACATAGTGGAGGATGCTCCATGAAGCATTATTTCTGCAGCATACGTATTTAAGTTTGGTATACTGAACAGCGCTCCCAAGGGATGGCAAATATCTAACACATGCTGTCACTAAAACCTTGCACAGCCATGGCAGACATCACAAATCTATTATTATATTTTTCACCACTAAACAAGAAAACTGCAAACACACCTCATATTTAAAACTTAATTCAATAAGAGAGAAACACAAAGCAAAAAAAATATATACCAACAATTGAACATCAAAGTGACTTCGCAGAAGAAATTTGGATAAAGTCAAGGAAAAAACGAGTTCAATAGCCAAGTCCATCCAATTTTCTTAGAAACACACAAAAAAATGCATACCAGGGAAACTTTAGCTCCTAATAACATTAAGAAGAAAGTTTAGGGCTTAAGAAGACATGAAAAACTCAAATGGGCAATAACAAAACTGAAAAGAATCATACTCACTTGCTTTCTTCATCCAAAAGATGGAGCAGGCCTGTTGGTTTCTTGCTAATAAGATTTATGCAACAGGTATTATCAATATAGTCTATATTGTGCCAGCTGATACCTTCAGTTCTATATTCCTCCTAGGAAATAACAAATTAACAATTTATTCATCTTGCAGAAAATAAAAGGTATGTGAGGATAAGGATTAATAAGTTTTTACCAGGATTAAAAGAATAGACTAAACGTTTAAAAATCATTAATCTACACAATGAAAGAAATGTATACTTCAGTTACATAAAATCGTGATACAGCATATGTCTATTTTCTTTTAATGGTACATGCAACCAAATTTTCTGATTAGAATCCTATTTGTGATTCCACTCAGATGGAAAATTAAGTTTGATTTGTTTTACCTACACTATCTGATGACTACACTAAGGAAATATATAAAAAGAAAAAGACTAATTTCTCCCACACAACTCAAAGCCATCAAAAAGAACTACTGAATCATCAACAGTGAATTTAATGAAACAATGTCTGAGAAAAGTGGAAAACTACCACTTCCAGTGATTGCTGATAAAAATCATATAGAATTCATACATACTGAACTTTGGCAAAAAAAAACAGAATAACTTTCAAAAGGCGGGGGCAGAGTAGTTTCCCCAATTCCAAGACTAAATAACTCAAAGCTCACACACTGAGTAACCATTCAAAACTCCCTTATGAAGCCCCCACTGTTCCTTCCTCAGCCTCTACAATGGGAAATAAATACTTTTATTCATCTCTGTGATGCTTTTACTTTTACTTTTTAAACTGGCAGAAAGATGATTCTGAAAATAAAGAAGGTTCTACACTGCAATAATATTTAGGCACCAAATTAATATCCTGTTCATCTGATGGTTTTAGTATTCACTGATTATACTTGCATACCTCTCAGCAAATACAGTGGTTTCGTGCAACAGTGATTTTAATAACTTAATCACTCTTTCTGCATTATCATTATCCTGTAAAGGAAAAGTGGGCCCTAGTATAAACTAGTTACTCTAATTGTAAAAAGTAAATGCTAACTTAATTCTTCCCCCTCAATAGTTTCACAAGCAAGTAATGCTATATAAAGGTCACCCCCAAGCAACGGTAAAGGTTTTTCCCTATTCCTTTGCACAGCATGGATAAAAAGCATACTAGATAGTGTAAGCATATGGATTTTTATATTCTTTACTAGTATTTCAAAATCCCTTCTCATTCCATTTTCCCAATGGTGATTCAGAGCCTCCTGCTCAAAGTTAACTATTATCCTATGTATATAGAATCATGCAATATATATTCTTTCATCTGGCTTTTCTTCTGTTACTCAACATTATGTTTCAGAGAAACATCTATGTTGTCAAATGCATCTAAAGTACATGCATTTTAATTGCTATAAGACACAGGTTATGGAGTACTACATTTACTCATTTATGCATTGTCTAGGCTGCTTTCTCAAAGTAATTGCACAGCTGAGACCACATGGCCTCCAAAACCCAGAAGACTGATTTACTTACACTTTTTTATAGAAAAGGCATACCAAAATCTGCTATGGAGTGTTAACTTTCAAACTTTAAAATACAAGAGAATCACATGAAGAGTTTGTTAAAAAAAAGAAGCCACAAACTCAGAATTTGTGAATAAGCAAGTTTGGGGTAGTGCACTTGGAAGGGGTGCCTAGGTGATACTGATTGTACCAGTAGGGGTGGGAGAAGAATAACTAACTCTTCAAGAACCAGTGATATATTTATATACAATACATTCATCTACTGGACTATTGATGGACGTTACACTCATTTCCAACTTTGACTATTAAAAATAATGGCATCATGCACATTTCTTTACAACTTTTTGTAAGCATTTATACAGATTTGGAGAGTGAAACCACAGGCTTATAAACTACAAACATATAAACTCAGAAGATACTGCCAAACAACCTTCTAAAGTGGCTGTACCAATCTATGCACCCACCACCAGTGTATGAGACTTCCCAGTGCACAGTATTTCTCTAATATCTGTATTATCAGTTTTTTCATTTTAGTCATTCTGGTGAGTGCCTAGAAATATTTAAGTATGGGTTTATTTTCCCTAAAGACTATATCTTTTCCTATGTTTACTTTCCATTTGGATGTCCTCATATGCCTACATTCATGATAAAAAATTCTTAGAAAACATCCTTGCCTTGTTCTCAATCTTAGGGGGAAATCTTTTAGTCTGTTTCCATTAAGTATGATATTAACTGTTGGTTTTTTATAAATGGCCTTTATCAGGAAGTTCCTTTCTATACCTAGTTTGCTAAAGGTTTTGTTTTGAACAAGACTGAGTATGTAATTTTATCAAATGCATTTTATATTTTTATTGAGAACACCATGAATTTTTTTCTTCTTCTGTCTTGTTAAAAGATGAATTAAACTAATTGGTGGTCAGATATAATACACACCAAAAAAACTCCACTTGGTTCTGATATATTATCCTTTTGTATATCTTGCTGGATTTAATTTGCTAATTAAATATTTAAACAAATATTAGCAAACTGAAAACTTCTACTACTAATGTTCTTCACAGATTTAGGTTATCTTGGCTCCCCAAAATATATTCAGAATTGTCCCCTTTTATGTATTCCACATAAAAATTTATGTCAAACTGAAAATACTTCTCTCACCATTGGCAGAATTCATCAATGGTGCCATTTTGGCTTACATGTCCTTTACGGAAAGAATTTTAATTACATATTCAATTTCTTTAATAGCTACGTAATTTTTTTTTTGGTTGCGCTGGGTCTTCATTGCTGCACACAGGCCTTCTCTAGTTGCAGCAAGCAGGGGCTACTCTCTAGGAGCTGTGTGTAGGCTTCTCACTGGGGTGGCTTCTCTCACTGCAGAGCATGGGCTCCAAGTGCCCAGGCTCACTAGTTGTGGCACACGGGCTTAGCTGCTCCACGACATGTAGGATCTTCCTGGACCAGGGATGGAAACTATGTCCCCTGCATTGGCAGGCGGCTTCTCAACCAAAGGATGGCAAGGGAAGTCCCAACAGTTAAAAGACTTGAACTTTGTTTTATCTGTGTCAACACAGTTTTGAAAAGTTTTTTCTCAGATTATTTGATAAGTCTACTTATGGACATAAAGTTGTTTAGTATATTCTGTAACTTTTTAATATGTATAGAATATACAATGATGTAGTCTTTATCATTGGAATTCTGGCTATTTATATCCCTCTCTGTCTTTATGTGTCTCCGTCTCTTTCCCACGCATTTCTTGAGACTTTTATAAATGTTATTGGTCATTTCAAAGTATTACTTACGTTTCAAAGTTTATGATTTTTGTCGATCCCTTCCCATAATATATTTGTTTTCATTTTTATTTTTTCTTTTATTATTTCCTTTTGTTTAGGTTTCTGATCATTTTCAAATGTGTTAACTCATTGCTCTTCAATCCTAAAATATTCTGACAGCTATAAAATTTTCCTCTAATTATATCATTAGTCAAATTTCTTCAGTGACTAAAGTACACCTTTAGACACGTTTGTTTTTTTTTTCCCTTTATTTTTATTAGTTGGAGGCTAATTACTTTACAATATTGTAGTGGTTTTTGCCATACATTGACATGAATCAGCCATGGATGTACATGTATTCCCCATCCCGATCCCCCCTCCTGCCTCCCTCTCCATCCCATCCCTCTGGGTCTTCCCAGTGTACCAGCCCTAGACACAAGTTTTAATATTTAACATATTAGGTTCAATATGTGCTCTAATTTTTTCAATTTCTAAGCTAGTTAGAAATTCATTTCTTAACTTTTAATCATAAAGTATTCTCTAGTTATCTTTTTGTTGATGGTTTCTGATATAACTTCAGTATGGTTTTGAGATCTGTGTGATTTCAATACTGTGAAATTTCCAAGGGACTTTCAGGAGTCTTCTCTATCATCATAGTTCAAAGGCATAAATTCTTTGGTGTTTTGCCTTCTTTACGGTCCAGCTCTCACAACCGTACATGACCACTGGGAAGACCACAGTGTTGACTATACAGACCTTTGTCAGCAGAGTAATGTCTCTGCTTTTCAACACGCTGTCTAAGTTTGCCATCACTTTCCTGCCAGGAAGCAACCATCTTCTGATTTCATGGCTGCAGTCACCATCCACAGTGATTTTAGGGCCCCAGAAGAGGAAATCTGTCACTACTCCCACCTTTTCCCTTCCTATCTGGCACACAGTAATGGGGCTGGATGCCATGATTTTAGTTTTTTATTAATATTCACTCTTAAGCTGGCTCTTTCACTCTCCTCCTTCACCCTCATCAACAGGCTCTTTGGCTCCTCTTCACTGTCTGCCACTAGAGCGGTATCATCTGTGTATCTGAGGTCGTTGATGTTTCTCCTGACTGGCTTGATTTCAGCTTGTAACTCATCCAACATTTGCATTCTTAGGGCTTCTCAAACGTGCGTATGTTGGATTTTTTTGTTTTAATTTTGGAAAATTATCAGCCATTGTTTCTTCAAATATAGCTTCAATCCTATTCTCTCACTTTTACATGTTTTTCCAGAATTCCTATAACACATGTTAGATCTTTTCACTATGTCCCATATGTCTCTTACAATATTTCTATCTTCTGCCTTTATTCATCAAGCTGGTATTTCTTCTATCTTCCAAATCACTAATTTTCTCTTAAGTTATATCTGTGAAAATTAATATTATGTTCTTAATTTCACCTACTTTTTAGTCCTAGATTTTCCTAAACTTAAGATTTTTTTTAAAGTTTGCTGTTCTTTAATAAAATTATCACTTTAAAAAATTTCTTGAAACCACTGTTAAAGTTCATATTTGATAAGATCATTATCTGAATCCCCTATGGTAGTCTACTGTCTCACTTCTCTTGGTTTTTTCTCATGTTGGTTTCCTTCCTTGTATGTCTTAAACAAACATCTCAGTTAAAAATCTGAATGCTCACATGTGGAAAAGTGCAGAGATAACTTTAGTAATGAGATGAGTCTCCATCAGAGACTGGATTTACTCTTAGCAGGTGGCTAAGAACACTAGAAATTCTACGCTGTTTTAACCCAATCAGGAACTGAAATTATTTTAAACTGAGCTTTAGCCCCTATGATGACTGTCTGCTCTACTTCTGCTTTGGTAGTTGGCTTAGTCACTGAGTCATGTCTGACTCTTGCGATCACACAGACTGTAGCCTGACAGGTTCCTCTGTCCATGGGATTTCCCAGGCAAGAATACTGGAGTGGGCTGCCATTTCCTTCTCCAGGGGATCTTCCTGACCCAGGGATTGAGCCTGGGTCTCCTGCATTACAGGCAGTCTCCTGTACGGCAGGCGGATTCTTTACTGACTGAGCCACTGGAAAAGCCCCATTTCTGCTTTACCTTTACTATAAGATATAACCCCTTTGAGGTCTTCAAGCCTCTGGGAGTTGCCAGGGAGCTCCTCTTTTGCTCTTTAATCTGGAGAAAATCCTTTTTGGAAGCCTCTACCAGAAGAGAAATGTCTCTAGCAACAAAGCATTCCCTGAATGCTGAGCTCATCTCCCTAGATTTCACGCTTGCATATCTGAGCCCTGTAAAACTTCACTTATTTGAAGGTACTCCAATGCTTTCAATTATGTTTTGTTCAGTTTTTTCATTTTTTAGATGTTCTGCAAGGCACGTTTGGTCAAAATTTTCTAGTCTGACATCCCCAGAAGTGGGACAGACAAAAGAACAACTCCCTAGATTATGAACTTGACAATAAGATTCCTCAACTCTAAACTGTTTATCTTCAACGGCTAACAGTGCCTGAAATATAATTGACTCTCTTCAATACATCTTCCACAGTTCCAATTCAAATGTTTGCTAAACATACTTCAAATAGCTCCCCATTCTCTAACAGAAAAATTCTAATCTTCTCTGAACAACTATCTGATCGAGACTATCTCATCAAACATATCTCCTTTCCTGCCCTCATCCTTATACCCTGTATTTTTGCTACACTGAATCATTTCCAGTTCATCAAAAGTGCTGTGCTATTTTATCCCTCACAGTTTTAAAGATATTGTTATCTTTAAAATGTCTTTTCCCTATTGAGTCTGGTGAGCTCAACTTTCTATTCAAAACTCTATTCCAGAGTCACTCTATTCCTAGGAAATCTCTGCAGACTTTCAACAAATTCTAATAAATTTCATCCTTTCTATCACTGCTGCTGCTGCTAAGTCACTTCAGTCGTGTCTGACTCTGTGCGACCCCATAAACGGCAGCCTACCAGGCTCCACCGTCCCTGGAATTCTCCAGGCAAGAACACTGGAGTGGGTTGCCATTTCGTTCTTCAATGCGTGAAAGTGAAAAGTGAAGTGAAGTCGCTCAGTCGTGTCCGACTCTTTCTATCACTACTTTACCTTATATCTGATTTTAGTACCTATCATCCTGCATGGCAATATATTACATATCTCTCCCATGTATTAATTTTGGGCAAGACTTAGAAGTGAACTTCAGTAATTAAAATTCTCAAAATGTTTCCTCCCAAAGCATCTTTGGTATATTTTTATTTCTATCACTTAATGGTAAGCACTACATGTTAGGTGATATTATAGAAAATAATACTATCTTTTAACAGTGGTGCTTAAATAGTTGTGCTTAAAGCCAAGACAGAGCAAGCCCCAATGACAGGAAACTGTTGTGATTTTCTGTTCATTTCTTTTCTTCATTATTCCTTTGAGTTGAATGTGAACCCACCTTCTATTTATGTCTTCATACGCAAACTTAACTTCTGTGCTATAAACTCAACTTGTTACTGAATTCAAACCTGGCTTAGAGAAAGAACCCACATTTCTTTCGACCCTGCAGTTACCCTAAGAATTCTCATGTAAACTGATGGCTTACTCTTCCTATCCTAATTCAGTCAATTTGAGCATTTCATAAAAAACATGTAGTTACTCAATTTGGTACTCTCTATACTGTCCTGTTTCTTTGTATCCACATTCTAAGCTGATTTAAGATTCTATTAATAAGCTCCTCTATCCCATCCTTGAACTAAAGAGATCAAAGGAATCAAACAAGCATACTTAATATGACACACTGTGACCAAGGCCACAAAAGCAATTAAAAATCAAAAACATCAACAAAAATCAAAACAAATCCATAGATCTTTTCATTCAAAGGTTCCATCAAATAAGCACATATTACTGATTCTACTTGAGGCCTTTTAATTAAAACAGAATACCCTGTGTGATAAGGCCTAAAAATCTATGCTCTCATCTGTCATTTGCTTACACTAATATGAAGATAATAATATCTTTATTGAAATCAACACTTAAAATACTTATCATGACTATGACTCAAAAAACTTATGTGGTGTATGTGAAGGTGCAGGTGGGGGTTCAGGGAGTGGGGAAGGGGCAAGTGGACACACATTCACATCCTCACACATGTGTGTGCTCAGTCGCTCAGTTGTGAACCCATGCACTGTAACCCGCCAGGCTCCTCTGTCCTTGAGATTTTCAAGGCAGGAATACTAGAGTGGGTTGCCATTTCCTCTTCCAGGGAATCTTCCCAACCCAGGTATTGAACCCACGTCTCCTGCATCTCCTGCATTGGCAGGCGGATTCTTTACCACCAAGCCACCTGGGAAGCCCATTCAGGTACTCACTTGCTCCAATTTAAAGATATGCTGATTAAAGTAGTGTTGTAAACGTTCATTAGCAAAATTAATACAGAACTGTTCAAAGCTGTTATTTTCATAATCTTCAAACCCAAAAATATCAAGAACACCAATGGACAAAGTCTGTGAAAAACAAGAAAGAAATTATGGTTAAAAAATGATGCTTAAATTTATTTCATGAACAAGAGTCACAATATAAGTAGCAAAATGTTCAAAGTTCTTTGACAGCAGTAGAGGAAAATTTGAGGGGACCCAGTGGTCAACCAAAATATACTAAAAATAAAAAGCACTTTAGTTCTCTTTATCGTCATCATTTTCTTTTTATCTTAATTATAAAAATACATCCAAAGTTTTAACACATGTAATTCACTGATTACTTCACAGAAATGTACAAAGCAGAGTTAAAGACTTGTTACCTCAATACCACAAATCTCTAAATCCCCAGAGACAAGGGAAGGGAAAAAAAAAAGGCTATTGGAAAGTCAGAAGGTTAGTAAAGTAAAGCTAGGTTAACCCTGGGTATGCCTGGTTCTGCCAAAGGATCATGCAAATTTTCCTAGTTTGACTTCTCTATCCCAATAAAATTTTGCTTTAAGATAAGCTAACAAGCATATTTCTTGTCTTACACAGGCTAGAAATGAAACTGGATATCAGAATATGTGGTTTTTTGAAGTTACAAGATTAAAAACTTTTAGCAAAGTAGTCATACAAGATTTATGACATTAACTTAAAAAAAAAAAGATTTATGACATTTAACAGTTCTAAAAAGATTACAGCAAACCACTTCACCATCCTCAATTTCTGCTCCCTAAAGTCAAAAACACTCAAATCTTTTTAGTTATGTGGTACAGAATAGTATAATATAGTAAAAAGTGCTTATTCTTCTATTTCTTGATATGACACTTCCAGAAACAATCTTCTAACTTCTTGCTAAGGACGTTGAATATTCAGTCCTAACACCCCAAACTATTATTCTTCCCACACCCCACCTCATGCTTAAAATAGAGTTGTATGACAGCTGTGATTAAATGAAACAATTTTTCTCCACTGGTGCTAAGAAATACTGGGCAAACTGATGTAATGAGTGATAAATAGCAAGAGACTTTTAAAAGTCTCCATTATGAGTGTTTTGTTTGATTACTTCTGCTGACTAATTCTAAGCCCTTACAAAAAGCAGTGAAAATAATGATCTTCAGAAAGAAATCAATTTGGTAAATTAGATTAAAATTTAAATCAATTTCCTACCAGTGGACTTAAGGCATGACATGGTCATATAAGAGCAACTGTATTAATATATTTAAGACGGTAGGATTAAGTAATAAAGATGACGTTGCTATTTGGCCTGAAAAGGTAGACTATTTCATAAAAGTTGTTGGGGAATAAAAATGGATTTGAAAAGATTAAAGGTAAATATCTAAAATCTACCATGTTAAAAAATAAAATCCAGCTGGGGAAAAAACATAAACATAACTGTGAACACAAACATGAACAGAAATTAAATTCTAAAAGTATGAGAATAAACATTCATACTTTATAAACTTGGCCTAGACAAGCCCTTCCTATATAAGGAAAATAAACAAATAAAACCTAGGGCAATAAAGTAAAATAATGACAGATTTAACTGGGGACAAAACTTTAAAATATATAGGCTTAAGAACATAATACGAACAAATCTTATAAGTTGAGAAAATATTTGCACTATGTATCAGAAACTTTGTCTCTGCAATATCCAAAATGACTTGTAATAAAATGACAAATAAGATAAAAATAGCAAAAATATATAAAGAAATAATAAAATAGAGAAAACATGAGAAGATACTCGTCTTTCATCTAACACTGAAAAGATTGATAATAAAATAGTCCCCCTTATCAGATTAGCAAGATGAAAATACTGATAATGTTCAACTGAGTAAAGTCACAGGGAAACAGGCACTTCCATTCATCTTTAACGAGGTGTAGTCTTTTTTGAAAAGCCACTTAGCAGTAGCAACCAAACTTTTTAAATATATACGTATCCTTAAGTCCAAGAATTTGAGGATTTTATCCTAGAGAAATCTGCACAAAGAATATCTCCTACATAATCATTTATAACAATAAAAAATGTATTTGAATATATTTGAATTTATGCTACATATGCATATTATATAATATTACAATATTAAAAATAATGAGGTCCAGATATATATCAAGACATAGCTAGGTTAAAAAAATACAAATTAGAAACAATGCAGGTAGCATGATCCTCTTTTTACATTTAAAAGCAACTCTGTACAGGTACATCTACAGGAATGTAAGGACATAGGGTAAAAGCTCTGACGCACAGAAAGAACAGTTTCCCTGAATAGGGTCATAGAAACAGTAGTAAGGAGAGAAATATCAGGAAATATTATAAGGTGATATAAGGTGAATACTATAAGGTGATACTTATTGCTATATACAATTCTGTGTTTTTAAAAGTCATGCATTAACCATTTTATTAAAACAGTTTTTCAGGAAAAATATATTAGGGTCCAACATATGTCTACCTTGGTATTTTGCTCCAAATCTTTACTATTCATAAGTGCATGATTAATCCGAAAAACGATCCAGTCAAACAGGGCACTATATAAAGACTTAGCCATAGAGTTCCTCACTGTCACAGCCTAGGGAAAAAAAAAAGTTAGGAATCCAAGTGAAATTGGCAACAATCTGGAAAAAAAAAAGCTTATTATCTTGAAAAATAAATTAATTTTTATCTCAATAATTTATAATTGAAGTTTTCTATATATACTCATTAATTTAATCCAACTCAGGAAATCCAGGCTAAAACTGCCATGAAAGATTAAAAAAGCAAAATGTAGGTCACTCAATTCAAAATAGCTTTACTAAAAATTGGGGTATATATTTCATCTAGTAAAGAAGATAGAATAGGAAGTTTATTAACAAATGAACTTTGCCAGCTAAAGTGAGGAAGAATATTCCAGGAATAGGAATAAACCTGTTAGCAAACAGCATCAGTTATCTGTGGAACTTGAAACAATAATAATACCACCACAATACATTCCTAGTTGTCTTCAGCCTGTCATCCACAGTAACATCTAGAAGCTCTTCCTCCCCAAACACTAACAATTCTTTCATTACGGAGTTATGGTGATTTATTTTTTTCCCTCACCTCAAGCTTTCCCCAGTTTATGGAAACTCTGTATATATACTGAGTTTTTGTGAAAACCTGAAACTGATCTAAAAAATGAAGAAAATTACTTGAAGAAAATTCAACATTTAGAAGGCACTCAACCTAAAAAGAGGGTTGGGGAAGCACATGTCTTAGACGATTGAATACTATCACTTAAAAAAGCAAATCCTAATAATTTACGTATTTATTATTTAGGGACTTATTTTGAAGTTTATATATTAGAGTAGGTACAGAGCATTGACTAAGAGCTAGACTATATTCCAATTTCAGTTTCTTACTTATTCTAACAATTTGAAATTTGTCAACTTGCTGAAACTCTTAGGCTACAATTTTTTCTTACAACTGTAAAATGGAGACAATACAACAACTGACTACATGTAAATGATGAATGAATTTCTGAATTTAAGTGGAAAAAAAAGCTTCAAGTTGCTAGAACACAAACTAATTACTATTACCTACATAGAAAAAGAGAAAACAGGCATCAAATTCTCTATCCAACAATTAAAACTTGAAAATAATTGGAAAATGTTTAGAAGTTCTGAGAGAAAAAATAATGTGGACCTAAAATTCTATTCATAGGCAAGTGATCAACAAAGTATCTTTAAAATATCAAGAAAATCAATAGCAGAATATATAGAGAGAATAATCATTCTATGCTTCTGAGGGGTGGGGGGGGGGGAATATCGGATTAAGAAAATCTGATTAAATTCAGCAAAAGCAAAATATTTTAAAACATAGAATAAGAAAACATGCTAGTTGCCATAATCAATATAAATGAGCTGAATTTTTCATTAAAGGACAATCCTTCATGTCAAATTAAAAGATTCAGAGAAAATTCAAATATATGAATATGCCTTTTTGCACCATAACTCCCAATATTACACTTTTAGCCTCTTTTCTCTGAAATGCAGTCTTGTCATAGCTTGACCTCAATAAGCCCAAATACCAATTAATCATTTTCCCACTCAAACAAGATCTTGTTTAGCGCTTCCTGTCTCACTGAATGTTACCAATATTCTTACAGTTGTATGTACCACAAAATCAGGATTCATGCCTGACGTCTCCTTCTTTCTCCCTGCTTCCCACTAAGAACTCACTGCCAAATCTTGTTGACTTAATCTTCTAAATTTTTTTCTTTTTAAATACACCCACTTCTACCTATCAGAATGTCACCTTTCTAGACACAGCAGTAAGCATCTTTCTCCTCAGGAGTAGTAACTACTATAGCCTCCAAACTCACCTTTGCACATTCACTCTTGCCCTCTGTGTTAGAATCCTAAGATGGTTCCCAAGACTCCCATCACTGGGTACACATGCTCTCTAAATCCCCTTCCTCTCTAAATCCCCTCACAGTTAGTGACAGCAGGACTGTAAAGATGATGGATTTCACTCCTATACTATCTTATGTTATATGACGAAGGTGAAGGGATTTTAAATATATAATTATGGCCCCAAATTAGCTGAAATTTTTAGTTAACTCAAGAGATACTGTCCCAGGTAGAGGTGGCTTACTAGGGAGTGAGCGCATGCCTCAGAGGTTCTCGTGCTGGACCTGAAGAAGCAAACTGCTATGCCGTGTACAGGACCACACGATAGGAAATGCCAAGTACACTCTAGCTGCTGAGAATGGCCCCTAACAGCAAACAAGAAATTATGGACCTCAGTCCTACAAGGAAGTGAATCCTGCCAACAAATTGTGAACCTGAAAGAGGATGTTGAGTCTCAGATTAAAAAACAGCCATCAAGAATATCTTGACTTCAGCCTGGTGAAACCCTGAGCAGAGGACCCAGCTAACCCAGGCCCAGATCCATGGAAACTTTCTGATAATAACTTTGTGTTGTATTGTCACTAAAGCTTGTTACACAGCTACAGGAAACTAACACTCTCCTCCAACTGATTGTTCACGTTGCTGTCAGATTGTCCTAAAAAAAAAAAAAAAAAAACTCTAAGGCAACTTTTTTGCTTAAAACACTTCTTTCCATTGCTTTTCCGAAAAAAATACTAAAATCCTTAAGGACTGCTCTTCATTTTACCCATAATGCCTAGCACAATTCTAGACACAAAAAGCTTTTTCAAATATTTCCTAAATAAATAATAAATACACCAAACAAACATGCTCAGTTGCTCAGTTGTATCTGACTCTTTGCAGCCCCAAGGGATATAGTCCACAGGCTCCTCTGCCCATGGATTTTTTCAGGCAAGAATACTGGACTGGGGTGCCATTTCCTACTCCAGGGGATCTTCCAGACTAAACAAACATAAACCAAAATAAAACAGGGGCAACAAAAATAATCTCAGAAAGCTGAATTTAAAGTTAAAAGATGCAAATAAACATAACAAATATTTAATAATCAAAAAAGTGGAGAAAGAAAATATAAAAGCATTGAACCTTTATGTAAAAGAAGAGCAAAACTCTTAAATGGTTTCTTTTTCTGTGGCCTACAATGGCGCTCTCAAAGTTGGCAGCTATAAAATATGACATAAGATACCTGAATAATGAAGAAATGCGGACAGGTACAATCAGGAGAGACCCAAAAAAATGCGATGAATGGATCAACGTCTGCCTAGAGAGCATTCTTTACACTTAAATCACTATTTTCCCACCTCCATGTCTTCTAGTCTCACATTCTTATCCTACGTTTATAATAGTCATCACTATGATTTCTCATCATTTCTGTAAAATTTCACCATAAAGTAGTAGACCTTTCAATAATTTTCCTACTCCTATATACTTCCAGTATATTTGGGCTTCCCTTGTGGCTCAGCTGGTAAAGAATCCACCTGCAATGCAGGAGAACTGGGTTCAATCCCTGGGAAGGGAAGATCCCCTGGAGAAGGGAAAGGCTACCCACTTCAGTATTTCGGCCTGGAGAATTCCATGGACTGCATAGTCCATGAGGTCACAAAGGGTTGGACACGACTGAGCAATTTCACTGTGAAGTGAAGTCGCTCAGTCATGTCCGACCCTTTGTGACCCCGTGGACTGTAGCCTACCAGGTTTCTCAGTCCATGGGATTTTCCAGGCAAGAGTACTGGAGTGGGTTGCCATTTCCTTCTCCAGGGGATCTTCCTGACCCAGGGATCGAACCCAGGTCTCCCGCATTGTAGGCAGATGCTTTACCCTCTGAGCCACCAGGGAAGCCCACTCTCATATACTTGAGTGGTAAAACAGTAATATTGGCTCCCTGTAGCAATAAAACTTTAGTGGAAGCCTTACTATACAGATGACATTTAAAGCCATGGGGCTGAGTGAGACAATTGAGATAAAAAGTATACAGAAGACAAAGACTGTCCTACGGAACCCCATCCTTTATCAACAGACTCAGGAAGAAGAAAAAAACAAACAAAAAGAACTGCCAAGGAGTGGCCAACAATGGAAAAGTAACCCAAGAGTATGATGTGCCAGAAGATATGATGTGCTCAAGAAGAAAAAATCATTTGTGTCAAATATTGCTACCTATCCATATTAATCAAATGAAAATTAAAAATGGTGATGAGATTAAGACCATTGGAGAAAAATGTAAGCATACTGTTTCAATCACATTCAACTTTAAAAGTTTCCAAGTTGATAGAAAATTCATAATCAAGTTTCAAGAGCCCAGAAAATATTTCAATCAACACTACTGTCATTTTCATTCTATTAAGAGCAAGAATATAAACCTAAACTTCAAAAAGCATTTAGAGTTCCCCGATTTCAAAGAAAATCTATTCATACCTCTGCCAGTTTGTATGGTAAAATAAGCTTTTCTCCCACTGTCACAGTCTTCCTTGTAACTAGTGCCTCGAACAGCATCTCTTCTTTAACCTATACAACAGAAAAGTAAATTCAATATAAGATTTATAACAATGGTTGAATTACTTATTGAAACATCAAACAGAGAAAAACATAATGAGAAAAGCAAATATGCAATAGAGAAAAAACAAAAAGACAATACACTGGGCAATTTAATTATTGGCCAAAGTGGAATTTAAGTGTCCCACTCACCCTTCTTCACCACAAAAAAGACACAAAGGGTAAATAAGACAGTTTGGTCTTTTTAAAGTTTTCTTTCTGATCATAACAGAGAAACATGTTTCATTGCGCAGAGTATGAAAAATACACAATAGCACAAAAAATATTTTAAGACAGTCAGTCATAATCCCACAACCTGGATACAAGGACTAAAAAATGACAATACTTTTTTTTTCTAAATTCTTGTTTATTAACTGAATTTATCTGGCTGCACCAAGTCTAAGTTGTGGCATATGGGATCTGAGCTCCCTGACCAGTAATCGAATCCAAGTTTTCTGCTTTGGGAACATGGAGTCTTAGCCACTAGACCACGAGGGGCATCCCAACAATATATCTTGAATTCCAGGAACATTACAATGGATAGTTATTGATGTTTCAGATGTTTATTTTCACTTACAGATGCTAAACTTTAAAATAAAGTTGATGCTTCCTTCATTCTTACTCTCTCTATAGAAGCCAAAATAATCATGAAGTTCTCATGTATCACTTCAGTTCATGTTTTTACACTTATAAAACAACAATGAGTCATTACCCTGCCACCAGCAAACTCATGACAGGTCAATCATGTTTTAAAATAAATAAACCTTCTTTTGGAGCATCCATTGCTGAATCTTCTAATTCCAAACAACAGAAACATATTCAGGCAAATTAACTTCACAAGATGAATAGCCAAAGTTTAAATGTAAAAACCTCAACCTTTCAGATATATCTAAAATATTTCAAGAATCAAATTATCGATAATGCAGATTATACAAAATGACAAAACTAAGAAAAAACATATATGATAAAAAAAAACACTGTAATATTCTGAGGAGTATTTCTTCATGCAAGCAATTATTATTAAAACTGACCATCGGAAAACGAATGACTTATGCAACAGATGTAAGAAATGTTTTTAAGGGAACAAACAAATACAAACTGGCAACAACGTGGGCAAAGGTGACTTCCATACCCTGGTATAAATTGGTATAATCACTATAGACAGTAATATGTCAGTAACAATAAAGCTCAATATGTGTATATATCATACCCAAGATTTCATTCATTGAATTATATCCTAGAATAATTCTCACACATGTTAACAAGGATATATGTACAAGGCCTATCATAGTACTATCCATAAATGGAAAATTACAAATAACCTCACTCCCCACTAAAAAAGAAAAATTATGTTTTATTCATATAAGAGAATTTTATTCAACAGCTCAAAGAAGAATCTACAATGTATAAGCCAACACTGAAAAATCTTTTTTTTTTCTGAAAAATCTTAAAAACAAAATATGAAGTCAAAAAGTCAAGTTTTAGAATGATATATACAGTATAACACATATAAAGTGTGAAAACATTCAGAAAACTATATATTCTGTATGGACACATCTATCTATTTTGAAAATATAAAAATAAGAATGATAATAAAAACTAAATTCAACCAGTGGAGGTGATGGAATTTCAGCTGAGCTATTTCAAGTCCTAAAAGATGATGCTGTTAAAGTGCTGCACTCAGTATGTCAGCAAATTTGGAAAACTCAGCAGTGGCCACAGGACTGGAAAAGGTCAGTTTTCATTCCAATCCCAAAGAAAGGCAATGCCAAAGAATGTTCAAACTACCATACAGTTGTGCTCATTTCACATGCTAGCAAGGTAATGCTCAAAATCCTTCAAGCTAGATTTCAACAGTATGTGAACCTAGAACTTCCAGATGTACAAGCTGGATTTAGAAAACACAGAAGAACCAGAGAGCAAATTGCCAACATTCACTGGATCATAGAAAAAGCAAGAAATTCCAGAAAAAAAACATCTGCTTCATTGACTACACTAAAGTCACTGACTATGCTGATCACAAGAAACTGGAAAATTAAGACCTTAAAGAGATGGAAATACCAGACTACCTCACCTGCCTTCTGAGAAACCTGTATGCAGGTCAAGAAGAAACAGTTAGAACTGGACATAGAACAATGGACTGGCTCAAAATTGGGAAAGGAGTACATCAAGGCTGTACACGGTCACCCTGCTTATTAACTTATATGGACAGTACATCATGGGAAATGCCAAGCAGGATAAAGCACAAGCTAGAATCAAGATTGCCAGGAGAAATATCAATAACTTCAGATATGCAGATGACACTAACCTAAGGGCAGAAAGCGAAGAGGAACTAAAGAGCCTCTAGATGAGAGTGAAAGAGGAGAGTGAAAAAGCTGGCTTAAAACTCAACATTCAAAAAACTAAGATCATGACATCTGGTCCAACCACTTCATGGTTAACAGATAGGGAAAAAATTGAAACTGACAGATTTTATTTTCTTGGACTTCGAAATCACTGCAACAGTGACTGCAGTCATGAAATTATAAGATGCTTGCTCCTTGGGAGAAAAGTTTTGATGAACTTAGATAGAGTATTAAAAAGGAGGGACGTCACTTTGCCAACAAAGGTCCATATAGCCAAAGCTATCGTTTTTCCATTAGTCATGTACAGACATGAGAGTTGGACTATAAAGAAGGCCGAGCACCAAAGAATTGATGCTTTCAAACCGTGGTGCTGGAGAAGATGCTTGAGAGTCCCTTGGACAGCAAGGAGATCAAATCAGTCAATCCTGAAGGAAATCAACCCTGAATATTCATTGGAAGGACTGATGCTGAAGCTGAAACTCCAATATTTGAGCCACCTGATGGGAAGAGCCGAGTCACTGGAAAAGACCCTGATGCTGGGAAACATTGAGGACAGGAGGAGAAGGGAGCTACAGAGGACAAGATGGTTGGATGGCATCACCGACTCAATGGACATGAGTTTGAGTAAACTCTGGGAGATAGAGAAGGATAGGGAGGCCCGGCGTGCTGCAGTCCATGGGGTAGCAGAGTTGGACACATCTGAGCAACTGAAAAACAACAACAAATTCAAGGCAGAAGGTACAAACTTCCAGATATAATGTAAAGGTCACATGTCATGGGGATGGAATGCACAACATGGTAACAACAGTTAATAAAACTTGTATTCCATATTTGAAAGTTGCTAGAAGAGGTCTTAGAAATCCTAATCACAAGAAAATAAACTTTTTGTAACTATGTATCCTGAAAGATGTTGATTAGACTTACTATGATCATTTTGAAACATATTGTATTTTGTATATTTGAAATATATTGTATTATGTTTAACAGCTGGCACTAACATTGTATGTCAATTATAACTCAATGAAAAACAAGAAATTGTAGGGAAATCATTAAAAAAAAGAAAACCTCAACATTGACTATACAGCTGAGACTAAAAACCAACTTATTTATTTTTAGGTATTTTAATAATATTGTGAGTTTTTTAAAAAATTTTTTGCAGTATAGATGATTTGTAGTGTTGTGTCAGTTTCAAGTGTGCGGGAAGGTGAACCCATTGTAAATATACGTGCATGTCTGTTCAGTCGTGTCTGATACTTTGCAACTCCATGGACTGCAACCCATCAGGCTCCTCTGTCCATGGAATTTTTCAGGCAAGAATACTGGAGTGGGTTGCCATTTCTGACTCCAAGGGTGATCCCAAATGGGTGATCAAAACCGCATCTTCTGCACTGGCAGACAGATTCTTTACCACTGTTCCACATGGGAAACCATATTTTTATATATATATATCCACCTTTTTTTTAAGAGTCTTTTCCCATATAGGCCATCACAGAGTATTGAGTAGGGTTCCGTGTGCTATACAGTAATTTCCTAATTATTATGAATATTTTTACAAACATAGCCCTTATCTTTTAGATAACTGGGATTTTATTTTAGAATTTGTTTTAAAAGAATTGGGAAGGAACAGAGGTGAAGATACAGATGAAAAGAGATGGGCCACATTAATAAGTGATGAAGCTTAACAATGGGTACTTGGGCATCTCTCCACTTTTGACTGCATTTATAATTTCAATTAATAAAACTTAGAAAAAAACTAAATTCATAGTAGTGTTTATAATTCTGCTGGGCAAAGTACACAGTGGACTTCAATTACATGTAATATTTTATTACTTGGATAATATTTTGAGTCTATACGTATTTATTATACCTTTTTCATATATATTATATTCTAAAAAATATTTCATAATTTAACAGAAAAGAGAAAATATGTTAAAAATGTAAATCAATACATAAGTATGTAAGAAATGAAAGACAAATATGTATCAAAGAAAACATGAATAGAAAGAACATTAAGAAACATGAATAGAAAGCTAACATCATAGTGAAAAATAATTTAAACATTAACAGAGTATTCACAATGAATACAAAAGTAGTAGGCTTTAAACATTTAATCAACAAATTGTTTCGCAGAAAAACACAAATCATCAAAATTAACTCAAACCAGATTTAAAAATCCTGAAAAATCAGTAAACACAAAACTATTTGGAGGAACATTAAATACCATTGGTCATAGGGTTGATATTATTCATATCTTTAACAAACATATTATTCTTTGCTAATGATTCTTCTATTAAAAACAGAAAAAAGATTTTGAAGAATGAAAAACTACCCAACTCATTTTGAGGAGCTGACTTAATGCTGGCACTAAAACGTGGCAGTGATCATACACGAGTCCACACACACACCATAACCACATGCACAAGTCCACACACACACCATAACCACATACACAAGTCTACACACACACACCATAACCACATACACAAGTCCACACACACCACAACCACATGCACTAGTCCTCACACACCACAACCACATGCACAAGTCCACACACACACCATAACCACATAGACAAGTCCACACAAACACAACATAACCACATGCACAAGTCCACACACACACCATAACCACATGCACAAGTCCACACACACACCATAACCACATACACAAGTCTACACACACACACCATAACCACATACACAAGTCCACACACACCACAACCACATGCACAAGTCCACACACACCACAACCACATGCACAAGTCCACACACACACCATAACCACATACACAAGTCCACACACACACAACATAACCACATGCACAAGTCCACACACACACCATAACCACATGCACAAGTCCACACACACACCATAACCACATACACAAGTCTACACACACACACCATAACCACATACACAAGTCCACACACACCACAACCACATGCACAAGTCCACACACACCACAACCACATGCACAAGTCCACACACACACCATAACCACATACACAAGTCCACACACACACAACATAACCACATGCACAAGTCCACACACACACCATAACCACATGCACAAGTCCACACACACACCATAACCACATACACAAGTCTACACACACACACCATAACCACATACACAAGTCCACACACACCACAACCACATGCACAAGTCCACACACACCACAACCACATGCACAAGTCCACACACACACCATAACCACATACACAAGTCCACACACACACACCATAACCACATGCACAAATCCACACACACACCATAACCACATGCACAAGTCCACACACACAACATAACCACATAGACAAGTCCACACACACACAACATAACCACATGCACAAGTCCACACACACACCATAACCACATGCACAAGTCCACACACACACACCATAACCACATACACAAGTCTACACACACACACCATAACCACATACACAAGTCCACACACACCACAACCACATGCACAAGTCCACACACACACCATAACCACATGCACAAGTCCACACACACACCATAACCACATACACAAGTCTACACACACATACCATAACCACATACACAAGTCCACACACACCACAACCACATGCACAAGTCCATACACACCACAACCACATGCACAAGTCCACACACACACCATAACCACATACACAAGTCCACACACACACACCATAACCACATGCACAAATCCACACACACACCATAACCACATGCACAAGTCTACACACACACCATAACCACATAGACAAGTCCACACACACACAACATAACCACATGCACAAGTCCACACACACACCATAACCACATGCACAAGTCCACACACACACACCATAACCACATACACAAGTCCACACACATTACACCATAACCACATACACAAGTCCACACACACACCATAACCACATACACAAGTCCACACACATCACACCATAGCCACATACACAAGTCCACACACATCACACCATAACCACATACACAAGTCCACACACACCACAACCACATGCACCAGTCCACACACACACCATAACCACATACACGAGTCTACACACACACCATAACCACATGCACAAGTCCACACACACACCATAACCACATACACAAGTCCACACACACACCATAACCCTATACACAAGTCCACACACATCACACCATAACCACATGCACAAGTCTACACACACACCATAACCACATACACAAGTCCACACACACACCATGACCACATACACAAGTCTACACACACCATAACCACATGCACAAGTCCACACACACACCATAACCACATACACAAGTCCACACACACACCATAACCCTATACACAAGTCCACACACATCACACCATAACCACATACACAAGTCTACACACACACCATGACCACATACACAAGTCTACACACACCATAACCACATGCACAAGTCCACACACACCATAACCACATGCACAAGTCCACACACACACCATAACCACATACACAAGTCCACACACACACCACAACCACATACACAAGTCCACACACACCACAACCACATGCACAAGTCCACACACACACCATAACCACATACACAAGTCTACACACACACCATAACCACATACACAAGTCCACACACACCACAACCACATGCATAAGTCCACACACACACCATAACCACGTACACAAGTCTACACACATACCATAACCACATACACAAGTCCACACACACACACCATAACAACATACACAAGTCCACACACACCACAACCACATGCACAAGTCCACACACACCACAACCACAAGCACAAGTCCACACACACAACATAACCACATACACAAGTCTACACACACACACCATAACCACATACACAAGTCCATACACACACCACAACCACATGCACAAGTCCACACACACCACAACCACATGCACAAGTCCACACACACACCATAACCACATACACGAGTCTACACACACACCATAACCACATACACAAGTCCACACACATCACACCATAACCACATACACAAGTCCACACACACCACAACCACATGCACAAGTCCACACACACCACAACCACATGCACAAGTCCACACACACACCATAACCACATACACAAGTCTACACACACACACCATAACCACATACACGAGTCCACACACACACACCATAACCACATACAAAAGTCCACACACACACCACAACCACATACACAAGTCCACACACACCACAACCACATGTACAAGTCCACACACACACCATAACCACATACACAAGTCCAGACACACACAAGTCTACACACACACCATAACCACATACACAAGTCCACACACACCACACCCACATGCACAAGTCCACACACACACCATAACCACATACACAAGTCTACACACACACCATAACCACATACACAAGTCCACACACATTACACCATAACCACATACACAAGTCCACACACACACCATAACCACATATACAAGTCCACACACATCACACCATAGCCACATACACAAGTCCACACACATCACACCATAACCACATACACAAGTCCACACACACCACAACCACATGCACCAGTCCACACACACACCATAACCACATACACGAGTCTACACACACACCATAACCACATACACAAGTCCACACACACCATAACCACATACACAAGTCCACACACACCATAACCACATGCACAAGTCCACAGGCACACCATAACCACATGCACGAGTCTACACACACACACCATAACCACATGCACAAGTCCACAGGCACACCATAACCACATACACAAGTCCACACACACACCATAACCATATACACAAGTCCACACACACACCACAACCACATACACAAGTCCACACACACACCATAACCATATACACAAGTCCACACATCACACCATAACCACATACACAAGTCTACACACACACCATAACCACATACACAAGTCCACACACACACCGTGACCACATACACAAGTCTACACACACCATAACCACATGCACAAGTCCACACACACCATAACTACATGCAAAGTCCACACACACACCATAACCACATACACAAGTCCACACACACACCACAACCACATACACAAGTCCACACACACCACAACCACATGCACAAGTCCACACACACACCATAACCACATACACAAGTCTACACACACACCATAACCACATACACAAGTCCACACACACCACAACCACATGCACAAGTCCACACACACACCATAACCACATACACAAGTCTACACACACACCATAACCACATACACAAGTCCACACACATCACACCATAAACACATACACAAGTCCACACACACCACAACCACATGCACAAGTCCACACACACACCATAACCACATACACAAGTCTACACACACACACGATAACCACATACACAAGTCCACACACACACCACAACCACATGCACAAGTCCACACACACCACAACCACATGCACAAGTCCACACACACACCATAACCACATACACAAGTCTACACACACACCATAACCACATACACGAGTCCACATACACACCATAACCACATACACAAGTCCACACACACCACAACCACATGCACAAGTCCACACACACACCATAACCATATACACAAGTCTACACACACACACCATAACCACATACACAAGTCCACACACACACACATAACCACATACACAAGTCTACACACACACCACAACCACATGCACAAGTCCACACACACCACAACCACATGCACAAGTCCACACACACACCATAACCATATACACAAGTCCACACACATCACACCATAACCACATACACAAGTCTACACACACACCATAACCACATACACAAGTCCACACACACACCGTGACCACATACACAAGTCTACACACACCATAACCACATGCACAAGTCCACACACACCATAACTACATGCAAAGTCCACACACACACCATAACCACATACACGAGTCCACATACACACCATAACCACATACACAAGTCCACACACACCACAACCACATGCACAAGTCCACACACACACCATAACCACATACACAAGTCTACACACACACACCATAACCACATACACAAGTCCACACACACACACATAACCACATACACAAGTCTACACACACACCACAACCACATGCACAAGTCCACACACACCACAACCACATGCACAAGTCCACACACACACCATAACCACATACACAAGTCCAGACACATCACACCATAACCACATACACGAGTCTACACACAAACCATAACCACATACACAAGTCCACACACACACCATAACCACATACACAAGTCCACACACAAACCATAACCACATACACAAGTCCACACACACACCATAACCACATACACAAGTCTACACACATCATACCATAACCACATACACAAGTCTACACACATCATACCATAACCACATACACAAGTCTACACACACACCATAACCACATACACAAGTCTACACACATCATACCATAACCACATACACAAGTCTACACACATCATACCATAACCACATACACAAGTCTACACACACACCATAACCACATACACAAGTCCACACACACACCATAACCACATACACAAGTCTACACACATCATACCATAACCACATACACAAGTCTACACACACACCATAACCATATAAAAGACACTAATCTTATTTGGATTCAATAAGCAACTTAAAATATTATTGAATTCATATTTTAATCAGCTACCTTTATAATTTTCCAAATAGTCTTTAAATTTTATTGGACATCCCTGGTGGCAGTGGTTAAGAATCTGCCTGTCAATGCAGGGGATACAGGGTCGATCTCTAGTCTGGGAAGACCTCACATGCAACGAAGCAGCTAAGCCCATGTGCTACAACTACCGAGCCTGTGCTCTAAAGCCTGAGAGCCGCAACTACTGAAGCCTGCTACAGCCCGAGCTCGACAAGAGAAGCCATCGCAATGAGAAGCCAGTGGACCATAATGAAGAGAGAAGCCCCCTCTTGCCACAACTAGAGGAAGCCCAAATGCAGCAATGAAGACCCAGTGCAGCAAAAAAAAAAAGAAAATAATAAGTAAATAAATAAGTAAACTTCATGGGGGAATTCCCTGGCAGTCCAGTGGTCCGGACCCAATGGTTTCACTGCCAAGGGCCAAGGTTCAATCCCTAGTTGTGAAGCTAAAATCCCACAAGCCTTAGGGCCAAAAATATTTTTTTAATAAAAAACAATGATAAATAAAAATAAGGTCTAACTATAGGCAGGGCACTCTGGTAGGTGTTGTCAGATCTTCTCTAGCTCCTTGACTTTTGAAGATATTTTCTTTCTACTTATTACTGAAACTTCACTCCTTAAACCACTCCAAACTAGAAAGAGGAACCACTCAAAACAAGGAATTTGAGAATCCTGAATTCAAAAGGTGGGATTTGCTATCAAATCACACTTAGTTGTTAGTCTAACTTTAACACCGGCAAGCCCAATTTTCAGACTTGGATTCCTCCCCCCCCACTCTTTTTTTTACAAACAACTGAGTTCCTCTTTAAATTTCCTAAATTGCTCTATTAGTCTCTCACCAAAAAAGAAATATTTCACTAGGATTAGAAGCCTTGGTACTAGCTGAATGCCTAAACTTCTAAGAAAGATCACTAGCCACAATGCTCTGTATTACCACAATACGAGATGAATGACTAAAATATCACCTGGAAGTCCTGTCTGAAAGATCTGTTTTCTAACCCTCGTGAGCTTTAAAATTACAGCTTTCAGATACCAGACTTCACATTCTGGACCTCCTTTCTAATGAGTGAGTCTAGTTCCAACTCAAAGTACTCCCTCCTGCCTCTTCTACCAGGCTAACTCATTCCATTAAAGTTAATAAACAAACAGCAAGGTATGTACAAAATAATAAACATTGTAAGGTTAGATAAATAAGCACATCCACAGATCTCAAAGAACACTGCCACTAGCTTATAATGGACACAGACTGGTAAACAATTAACTATGCTACAAAGCCAATACTGAATTACACTGCTGCTAAGCTAAGTTACTTCAGTCATGTCTGACTCTTAGCGACCCCATGGACCGCAGCCTACCAGGCTCCTCCATCCATGAGATTTTCCAGGCAAGAGTACTGGCGTGGGGTGCCATTGCCTTCTCCACTGAATTATGCTAAGGAGAAGCAAATTGTTCTATGCTGATGGAATCAGTTTAAATCATTTAATACAGTTAAAACTGATGAAGCAGTATATGAACCAAGATTTGAAAAATAAGTGATATTTTAACAGGAAAAAAAAAGATCACTGATAATTGCAAAAAAAAGTTGGAAATAATTAACATATTCTTCAATAGGTGGGCTTCCCTAAGAGCTCAGCTGGTAAAGGATCTGCCTGCAATGCAGGAGTCCCTGGTTCAATTCCTGGGCCAGGAAGATCTACTGGAGAAGGGATAGGCAACCCACTCCAGTACTCTTGGGCTCCCCTTGTGGCTCAGTTGGTAAAGAATCCGCCTGCAATGCAGGAGACCTAGGTTCGATCCCTGGGTTGGGAAGATCCCCTGGAGAAGGGAAAGGCTACCCACTCCAGTATTCTGGCCTGGAGAATTCCATGGACTGTAAAGTCTATGGGGTCACAAGAAGTCAGACACGACTGAGGGACTTTCACTTTCACTATTCAATAGGTGAATGGACAGGCAAACTGTGATACATGCACATTACGGAATAATATTCAGCAATAAAGAGAAATGAGCTATCAAGCCCAGAAAAGACACTGGATGAATCTTAAATGTATACTGCTAAGTGAAACAAGTTAAGTCTGAAACATGATATATTAATACTATATGAATCTAATTATGTTACATTCTGAAAAAAGCAAACCTACAAAGCTAGTAAAAACATCAGTAGTTTGTAGGGAGGGGTTGAACAGATGACACACAGGGAAGCTTCAGGGCTGTGAAACTTCTGTAAGATATTGTAGTGGAGGATACACAACATTAGGCATCTGTCAAAACCCACACATATACACATACATAACCCATGAATCTTACAGTGCACAATGTTTAGCAAATCATTTACGATGCTGGGGGAATCTCAGGGAAGAATGCAGGCCACGACATGGAAACTCTATGACAAATATTTGGAACAACCTCAGTGAAGAGGGAAGGAGGAAAACGTACTGACCTAAATAATCTTGGAAAGGAACAGCTACCCATTCCAGTATTCTTTTCTGGAGACTCCCACGGACAGAGGAGCCTGGCAAGCTACAGTCCATGAGGTTGCAAAGAGTCGGACACATCTAAGCAACTAACACACACACACAGCTGACTTACAATGTTTCAGATATACAGCAAAGTGATTCAGTTTTATTTATATATATAAATACATATCCTTTTTCAAATTCTTTTCCATTATAGGTTATAAAATACTGAATACAGTTCCCTGTGCTATGCAGTAGGTCCTTATTGTTTATCTATTTTACATATAGTAGTATGTATCCAGTAATCCCAGATTCCTAATTTATCCCTCCCTCCCATTTTCCTTTTAGGTAAACATAAATTTGTTTTCTATGTCTATGAGTATATTTCTATTTTGTAACTAAATTCATTTGTATCATATGACAGTCCCTTTGATAGCAAGGAGATCAAACCAGTCAATCTTAAGGGAAATCAACCCTGAATACTCGTTGGAAGGACTAATGTTGAAGTTGAAACTCCAGTATTGTGATCATCTGATGCAAACAGCTGACTCATTGGAAAAGTCCCTGATGCTGGGAAAGATTGAGAGCACGAGAAGAGGATGTCAGAAGATGAGATGGCTGGATGGCATCACTGATGCAAAAGACATGAACTGGGCAAACTTTGGGAGATGGTGAGGGACAGACAGGCCTGGCGTGCTGCAGTCCAAGGGGTCACAAAGAGTTGGACATGACTGGACGACTGAACAACATCATATTTTTAGATTTCACATATAAGTGATACCATGTAATATCCCTCCATCAGTTGCATAGTTTGGAAATATTTTCTCCTATTCCACTGGTTGTCTTTCCATTTGTTTATAGCTTCCCCTGTTGTGCAGATCATGTTTATCTTTATATAGATAGTCACATAAAAATATTTGGAGATATGCGAATATACTCAAGGTGAGTTTACACATACATATTTCCTGTTCTGTCAGAGGAGAGGGCCCATAAAAAACTACATCCCTTTTAAGATGAGCAGTTAGCTGAGAAAACATGAGAAATCATCAGTCCAGGAAGAAAAAGTAAGGCAATGAGGACCTTGATGTGCGAAGAAACGTCATAGGATATGAAGACGTTTGACTCCTATTTAGCCATGAAGAAAGAAAAAGTAGTACTCCACTCATCTGGACACCCCATCTTCAAACAAAATAATCTAACCAACAACCTACTATGTAGGAGAAAATTTACAAAGGCCTAGAACATGATATAGCATAGAGTGAAATATTCATCCTATTCAGCAAATTTAGGAGTTACAGATATCTGGGACAAAGGGAGGTGGGGGAGAAAACCCAAATCTTCTAAAGAGTCTGGCACACATAATAGAAAGAATTCCAACTTCTGGAGTAACATTATTAATTAAAAGTATTAACCCATTTATACCTACAAAATAGTTACGCAAAATAAAAACTGAAAAGTTACCAGTATTTGAAATGAAAACTGAGAATGTAATCACTCACTTCTAATAACTCTGAGACAACAGGCAGAACTTCAGGATTACAGATATCTATGGAGTCATCCCGGTATGTCTTCTTTTTATAACAGATATTACCCAAATGTAGTATTGCTGAGAGAAGAGAGAAAATCCTGTGAAAATAAAACCATAAATTACAGCTTGCTTATGTGACTTCTCTTAAGCTTATTTCATTCCAAAATTCTAATCAAGCAAATTAACCAGTACAAATACAGAGTACTTAGTCTTCATATAAGTCTTATTTCTTCAAATAAGAAATATGGTGATAATAATCATAACTACAATAACTAAAATTTATTGAGTGTTTGCCATGTCAGGCACTGTGCAAAGTGCTTTATATAACTCCACTTTAAGAACTGTATCCACGTCAGATATATAGATATAGTTGTTTGAAGGGGACTTTATTCTTTTTGTTTTAAATTTATTTATTTTTGACTGTACTGGGTTTTCATTGCTGCACAGGCTTTTCTCTAGCAGTGGTACGCAGGCTTCTTGGTGTGCTGGCTTCTCTTGTTGCAGAGCTTGGGCTCTGGAGGCCACAGGCTTCAGTGGCTGTGGCACATGGACTCAGCAGCCGTGGCTCCTGGGCTCCAGAGCACAGGCTCAGCAGCTGTGGCGCATAGGCTTAGTCACTCCATGGCATGTGGGATCTTCTCAGATAAGGGACTGAACCCATGTTTCTTGCATTGGCAGGCAGATTCTTTACCACTGAGCCACCAGGGAAGCCTTAAACGGGACTTAACATTGTCTGAATCTTCTGTGGTGTTTCAAAAGTCCATGACTTTCTAAGTGCTTTTTATCCTACCTGGAATGTCCTTTCCCACACGGCCTATTTCAGATCTACTGAATTGTGTGTTAGTCGCTCAGTCATGCCTGACTCTTTGCAATGCCATGGACTGCAGCCCACCAGGCTCCTCTGTCCATGAGATTTTCCAGGCAAGGATACTGGAGTGGGTTGCCATTTCCTTCTCCAGGGGATCTTCCCAACCCAGGGATCGAACCCGGGTCTCCTGCACTGCAGGTAGATTCTTTACTGACTGAGCTACAAGCGAAGCCCAGATCTACTGAATTAGAATCTTTAAAAGAAAGGTCTTAAAATTTGTATTTTTTTAAACAAAGTAACCAAGGTGATTTTTTTATTATTATATTTTTAAAATGCTTTCTCACATCATATTATACTGACCATCATATTATAATGCCTTTTTTAAAAACAGTAATGGAGACCACTGGACTATATGATCTAATATTAGGCCCTTACTGTGAAATATCTACATCTCAGTTGTCCTTCCCTCCTGTCTCAGAAGAACACATGCCTCTCTTCCAGCCAATAGATAATCCCTATACTTGAGCTCTACATCTCATGAACTCAGTTTACTCTGGGACATTATTATACCTATTTTCTGTCTCTCACCTGAACTTGACAAGAACTTTCTATCAAAGTAACCTCATTTCTCTTTTACTTTAAGCAACCCACCCTTTGACCCACATTGTTTCCTTCCCTTGACAACAAGTGTTATAAATCAACAGTTAAGGAAGGTACACAGAGAGGTCTGGGGGGCACCATGAACTCCTGTAATAATATGCAAATGTTTATAGATTACATTTTTAGGAAGAAGAGCTCTAACTTTCAACAGATTCTCAAAGAATTTATGACAAAAGAAAGCAATTCAAAACAAGTCTTTTACAAAAATAAATTTCCTAATTCTAAGTAATGCTTAAGATGGAAGAGGCATTAGATCAGGAATATTAGAAAATTGTTTCAAAGGATCTCTACTGAGGGTAAAGGAATACAATAAATAAACTCACTGTCTTCGTGTCTTGGGAAGAAATCCTACCATTTCCATGGCTAGTTGTAAGCGTTCAAAGTCATGCCTCAAATCTTCCCCCTCTACAGTGAAGCAATCCTGCTTTTTAAAAAAAAAAAATGGAAAAGAAAAATCAAGATTACCTATTGAAAAGCAACCTAAGCCACTCAGAAATACAGTAATTTTAGATAACCATAACCTATGCATATTTAGATATCATCAAATTCATTAGACTCTTATCCTACTACAAGCATGCAAACCAAACATATACCTACCTAAATACCAGTATGTTACCTTTTCCCTCTTCTTCACAACCACCCAAGCAAGGATCTCAAAAGTAACTTACAATGAAGAGCTAGCAAGACTCATAAAATATTCTGATACCAAGTTTGATTTTGAGTGGTTCTGAAGAGTCTCAGAGATGCAAAGCATTTAAGAGATCAATTCCACAACAAATGTTATTTATTCAACAAATATTTAATAGGTGCCTACCTATATGCAAGGTACTGAACTAGATCCTGGGACACAAAAATATATTTCAGAAGAGGCATTAATTTAGTTGAGAAGAGGAGCCTAGACTTAATATAAAGATGTTTATATTACATCAACATTAGGTATCACATAAATAGTTCCTAACAAATAATATAAACAACATGGCAATCAGCAAAATAAAGAAGTATATGTGAAAGTACAAAAACTTTCAAAAGAACCCTCATAATATGAGCCAGTAAAAACAGTTATGGACTACCAGACTAAAAAATATTACTCTTCTAGAGCAACTCTTGCATTTCAGTTCCCCCAAAAGTCAAAAGGTAATACTGTACCATTTGGTTATACTGTAGATCTTTAAAACAATTAAAAAATAAGTCTTTACCTGCCTTTATATGTGTTCTCCTAGTCCCTTTACACTTATATTTTCAAAAACTTCCTCACATGTATTTACTTTTTAATGCCTATCTTCCTATGAAATGTTGTATCAAACAGTCAGTGAACACATGAACTTTTATTTGTCTCATTTACTGCAGATTTCCAATATCAAGTCAGTGCCAAGAAGAAAGTAGGAAATTACTGGAGTAAATATACAATCAATGAATTAATTAACTGAATGAGACATTCCTTTTGAAGAAACAAAGTGCTTAAAAATTACTTATCAAGTATCTACCATGTACAACCTGCTTTAGGTACTATAAAAATGAATATATATATAAATAATAAAATTTTAAACATTGTCTTAAAATGCTATTAAAAATAATTCTATTCTCTATGGAAAGGTACACATGGATTTCAAATTCACTTTAAGAAAAGTTCTTTCTGACTATAAAATTTTTGGTAAGCAATTTTAAGACATATTTCTACAGACATGACAACATCCTAACCCACTAAAAAATTTTAACTTAACACATTTTTCTCTTTCATAAAGTTTTTTAAAAGCTCTTTCTTTTCTTCCCCCTAAAACCACAAACAGCTCACTCATTTTATAATTTAGTAAAAATTTTTCTGTAACAAATAAGTGAAGAGAAAACAACCTATGCTTTAACTTGTGAAAACTCAATAATACAGTAATGATTCTCATAAATGACAGCTGCTCTTATCTACCTCAAGAATGAATAAAACAGTGTGGATAAAATATTGAGAGCATAAATTGAAAAAAGAACTAAAATATAAATACATTTATACCTGCTGTTATCTATAATCAAAATGTTCTTCAGAAATACAAGACCAAAATCATAATGAACTTTTAAATACTTGTATTTAACATGAACTTCCTTGATGACAATGGTATTAGAAAAACTAAGGACAGATTTATCTACCAGACCAGAAATATCATTATCTTAATCTGGGTTCATACGGATGCAAACCTTGAGACCAAGATTCAGTACAAGTAGTGTTAGAATGCAGGGAAGTCAACGTTGCCTAAATAGAGAACAATATTAAAGGAGCTACCAAGGTGGGTAGCTGGACTTTAATTCCAAAGTAACCACTGGGAAACAGTATGAAAAATACTCTCATCAGTTCTGGAGATAAGCTGTTAATTCCTAGGTACTTTTAGAGGACCAGGCAAGAGCACAAGGCCTTCCAGGATTCTAAGAAAAGCTTTCAAGTACCAGATACGAATACTGGCTGTTGGAGGTCATTCAGAAAACAATAAAACAGTAAAGGTCAAAGAATGAGGTAGGGAACTAACCAACAACTGTTACAACCCTTTCCACTGAAAGAAGACAGTTGACTCCTACTGTCAAATTCAGCTCAGGCTCTAGCCTTACATGATAACATTCCACTGCACACTCCCCACAAATACACCAAAATATTCTTTCAAGCTATCAGGATTTTTTCCCCTTGTATGAGATGATGAGAACCCTTTCTCATTTATAAGTACCTACAACAAGCCTGGCATGTAGGAAGTATTTTGAGGGAGAAAAAGTGAAGAGCAAAGTCAAATTACACATGTTTCTCATATGCTGTCTGTATTTCTTAGAATACTGTTTATAAAAATTATATTTTTATAGCTACTAGTTGATAATATAGGACACAAATCTGAATAATTGACTTTGAGAGTTAGTAAAGATGCTGAAGATCATTTAAGAAAAAAGAACATATAAAACATAGCCTGATTTGAATCCAAATTACATTATTAAATTGTTTCATCATCACAGGGAAGTCACTTAAACTCTGAGCCACTGCTGCTTCCTGTGTGAAAGGTAATCATACTAACTACAACCAGTGGTTTTATAATGATCAAATATAATATGGATGGTAATGGTTTTTAAATGGAAAAGCATTTGCAGAGGAAGTTGTGCAGCATGCAGAGACCTTTATACTGGACTGGCATAAAGTCAAAAAGGCAGAATTTGAGGGAGTGACCCCAAATGTATAAACTGTTGGACAGTGAATAGCAGTAAAAGTGTTATGCTGTAGAAATACTTAAAATATGGAGGATGTAAATATTACGGATTTAAAGGTTTCTGTCCAGTCGCACAGGATTCCTGCAGCAGGTCTAATTCATGGGAAAATGGGAGGTCAGGTACAGTACAAATGGTTGGGTTCCTATAAAGGCAGTAATGACCAGGATGAAAGCTTGGCCTCACTGACAATATTATGTTTCAATCCCTTTGCAGCATGGTGTTCAGTATCCTGAGACCCATTCTGGCAATCCTCACTAAACTCGCCTGATAGTTGGACCTGACTATTCAAAGTTTAATTTAGAAAAATTTTAAATTAGGTGAAACTGTTTACATTGAAGTTACTTAGAACCAGCTTTAAGGTAAAATGATTAGAACAGATTATCATTTAAAGAAGGGAAATCAGCATTTACCATATATCTTCTACGTACTAGTCAATAGGAAAGTCACTTGCCGCATATAATCTTTAAATTCTCAAAACACAAGAGGTTAATTATGCATATGTACATTTTATTATACCTATATTTTAGGAAAGAAAATAGACTCAGCGGTTAAATAAGTCACCTAAATAACAGAGGAGGTTACACCAAAATCTGTTCTAAGTCCTCTGCTATCTTTCATGAAACACTAGTTGCTTGAGCTTGTTTTAACAGGTCCCTTGTTAAAAGCAATTTTCTCACTTAAGTTCCCCTTGGGATCATTTATACAATTTCATACAATATATATTAAGTAATACAGCACAAACTGCAGAATCTTCCTTAATCCTCTCTTCCCATAAAGCTAGTCACATAACTTCTAAAAACTCAGAGTGAAACAAGTGTAGTTTGCTCCCAAATATGATATGAGGAGGTGCTAAGAGGAAAGAATTAAGCAAAAGATCCTCAGATAGACTACTTGCTTCCATTAAAATTACCTTGCAAGAAAAAGCAGCAAAAATTAAAGTTCCAATAATAGATTTGAAAACATAATAGATAAGAGGATAGTGATGAGAGTAATATTAAGGGAGTAGGAGAGTATGGCTACAAATTTCTCCTAAAAGGAAAAGATGGATAATGATGCTTTCAATGGTGGCGGCAATAGTGGAAACATTTACTGTATGCTTATTAAGCATTAAGCAATCCATCAAGCTCTGTAGATGCACTAATTTAACACTCACAAAAGTTAAAGACCATTATTTTCCCCTTAAAGAAGGGATGAAAACAAAAAGGTAAGTCACCTGCTTGGGTTCTCAAAACTAACAAGTAGATGAGCCAGTTTTCAAATCAGGTCTATCTACTCCAGAACCTAAATATTCTTAAGCATTACTTAGACTGTCTAAATAGCAGACCAGTTGACAATCTCACTGTAAGCTCTGTACAGGCAATCAAATCTTATATTCACTATATGAGTTTCCCAGTCTCCTACCTACTTCCCAATGAGGTGCGTAGTCAACTGGCATACTAAGCAAAAGACGGAAGCGTCTCAAGAGTGAAAAAACAGCTTAAAATTTTTCTACTAAAAATTATCAGTATCTATAAATTTGCTAAAATTTATTTTCTAAAATATCAAATCTGAAATTGCAAATTACTTGATTATGAAACAGTACTGCAATTAAACTGAATGAAAAATTACTAAACCTACTCAAAATCTGATAGTCTTGCAATTAACAGAGTTTGTAATCACATGCAGTGAGAATTAAAGTGATAGTTATTTAAAGTAGGATTAAGACATATTACATTTCCAGGAGGAGTAGTTAATACATTAGTTTATTAGTTAATGAATATATAGATGAGTGTTTGTTTTCAGCCTTTCACATCTGACCTAGTTGCAAACTGAAGTAAAGGAAAAAGATTTTTTATGTTCCATTTGCAATTATAAAACTGTTTGTATAAGTAATTTACCTACTCATTTTATATTACATCATATATGCCTTTAAATCATCCTTAATTTGAAACATAAAATAATCTTATTTAAAGGAATTTCAATTCTTAATTTTTTAGAAAATTACATGTAGGCTATGGCCTCTCTTGCTATTAAAAAAATGCATGCATTCACTATGTGAAGACTGTTAACGGACACACAAAATAGGAAGAATGCAACTTTTTAAAATAATAAATATTACCCATAATAGATGGGTAACTAAACTACCACATAAGAATTGAAATAAATAAATAAATGTCAAGGGAAAAAACCCTATAGGTTATAAGGATCCATAACAATGCTGAAACTAGGAATGCAATCAATGTATTATTTTTAAAAATAAATACTGAATATAGTCTAAATATAGCCCCCAAAAATCCAAAAAAGGTAAACTGCTTTTAATCAATAAACCATACATACACAAAAAAGTCAATTCCAATAAAATAAACACTGATTTATCTTCTTTCCTAGATTCTTTGTTTGTATTTCAGCTGACTTTCTTCCTAAGTCACAAAAAGGGTCCTTTAGCAAGGATACTTAGGCACTTGTACTGACCGGCTCAGAGTCAAAGCAATAATCATCCCAGCTCTGTCTGAGGGGTTTCTTTGTTATCTGAAAGTAAGGCAGATTAGTTAGGTAGAAGTAATGATTATTACACTCTTCTAATGATCTCTTAGATGTAGTGTTCAGGTAGTACCGCTGTTATCCAAAGAAAAGTTATTTTGTATAGCAGCACAAAACAACTAGAGAAACATTCAGATTCTGGGAGTCATATATTATTATAATCAATCCATATTTGCTATTGTTCAGTTACTCTGAAATTTATAATAACTGTTGAGTCCCATAGTCTCCAAATACTGACCTTAAGATAAGAATATGTATAGTATGGCCAGTAATTACAAAAAGATCTGGAAGAGGAGCAAAAAAACTCCAGATTTCTCTAGTATTAACTTTAGTGGTTTTCCCAGGTGGCGACAGCGCTAAAGAATTTGCCTACCAATGCAGGAGATGCAAGATTCCTGATTTGGGAAGATTCCCTGAAGAAGGAAATGGCAACCCACTCCAGTATTGTAGCCTGGGAAATTTCATGCATAGAGGAGCCTGGTGGGCTACAGTCTGTGGGGTAGCAAAGATTCAAACATGCTACACACATGCACATCAGCTCATTTTATCAGCAGTTGCTACTTTTTCAAAAGGAAAAATACTTTATCACCCAAATATAAGGCAAATAGTTTAAGCAGGGAAGGGGGAAAACTCAAAAGCTAAATCAATGATTTTTTTAATATACTTAATTCAATACAGTAAAAATGCCTCATATTACACCAAGAAGTTATATTTTAAATAATTTTTAAATTCTCAATATAGTAACAGAATTGTTAGCTTATATAAATGTGTAGTTTCAAATTATGAAATATCAGTTATACAGCCTGCTCCATATCTTACAAAGTGTGAGATGTTACTTTAAAAGCCCTAAATATATACTACAATCTTTGAGCCACCATCCAAGTGTCAATTTAATATCCCTCAGAAGAACTTTTAAAATTACCATAAGGGAATTTCTTTCCATAGACATTACATCTTGCCTCAAACAATTAAAAATGAGGGGAGACAATCTGTTACCTAAATGATGTACTGTCAGATCAATATCATTATTACTGATTCTAGAATTTTTGTTAATATGAGAAATAAAATTGAAGAAGCCAATGCAATGAAAAGTTGTGACAATTATGCCTTATTATGGAAGTTTAGGGGAGAATTTTTGAGTTTCAAGGTAAAACACAAATTCTCTAAGTCATTTCCTTTAATGAATTTTCACACTGAGTATTTAATAGGATAATCACTAAATTATAAAAATAATCATACTCATCATGCAAAGAGGTATATATATATTAGACTTCAAAACATGCAAATACAAGTTTCAGTAATCCTTTGTTAGGGCAAGCATTAATCATTAGTAACATTTAACATGCTCTGGTGTGTAAAAGGTAAATCACTTTACTTATTGAAAAGTGTAAACCATTTTTCTAAATTAGAGGTATCTATAAACAGTTTATTATTCTCTTAAAGAGTTTCACAAAAAGCAAAAGGCACAGAACTATCTTTTATGATTCATATAAGAATAAAAATAATTTTTAAATTTGAGAAGTACATCACATAAATTTTTAGATAGTATACATGAAAATGCTAGTTAATATCCACCATCAACCAGGTTTCAGAAACAAAGTACTAGGAAAAAAACTTTTCTCAAGAGCTAAAATTTAACAATGCCTTACATTTCAAAATGATATTCATGAACTCTCACCTGATTGAGATAATGATATTCTTCTGGTTGTTTAAGATGGAATGCTAATCTCTCTTCTTCACTTGCTCCTGCCAGAAGGTAATAGAATACATGATAGTTCCTGTTGGAAACAAAGAAGTATGATGAACATGGTCTATGGTTATCATTTAACAAGAAAAAGAAATTAATTTGTAAACTGTTTCAGCTTTGGTTCATTTTTTTAATACAAAGGTGATAAACTCAATATTGAAATACTACAGGGGAATTCTCTGGCAGTTTAGTAGTTAAGACTCAGTGCTTTCACTGCCATGACCCAGGTTCAATCCCTGGTAGGTGAACTAAGATTACACAAGCCACAAGGGACAGCCAAATAATAAGTAGTACAAAATAAGATAATGTTTTATATGCCGAATCAAAAGACAAAGGTGAAGCCAGCAATACACTAAAGACCTCTAAAAATTCTCTCCACAAGACCAATTAGAAAACTAGCAAATTTGTCAGAATCAACTCTAGAAATTAACCAAAAATGTATAGCAATCTAGAGCGTGTTTACACAAGAAAAAGAGCTGCATTTCAGTATAAAAAGAACCTTGGTGGCCTTTTAACTTGCCCAATCCATCTCCTGCTTACCAGATACATGTAGTTTTCAATACCAACAGCTTACAACTGAGATGGACACCAGAAGTCTGGCAGCTTCCAGAAGAGGGCAGAACAGGGGTGAAGTTCATTAAGAACCTCACTCCCTAAAAAATATCATTATTTGAACTGTCTGGTATTGAACTGACTCCATCGATGAAGTCATTTTCAAAACTATTGATATCTTTATTTGATGTGATTCAGAGCTATTACCCCAGTATGAAAATCTTTGTTCCGGAGACATTTGTAAGAAACAATTAGTGGCAATTTTTTTAAACATACTAGCTACCTGAACCCATGAATAAATATTAAGGCAAACAGTAAGCTAACCAAACAACTTAAAGAGAAATGCTGGGAAATGAGACATCCGCAGAGGTTTTAAAAAGTTCCAATATGTTCCTGGGAATCTAGAAGGCCTTATGCATATATAAAGTTGTGCCCATGCCCAGGGCTGCATGTCTACTCAGCAAAGACAAGAGAAAATACTAAGCTCTCACCTATCACTAACTTTGAAGATCTGCACAAGCAGGAAGTAAAGGCTAAGGCAGAATTATAAAGTGCCTGCCTAGGAGTTAAAAGTCATGGTCCCTGAAACAAACACTAGAAGACTTACTGTTACCAACCATTTATGGAACTCTGTTCAATCATTCCCTGGTGGCTCAGATGGTAAAGTATTTGCCTGCAAAGCAGGAGACCCAGGTTCAATCCCTGGGTCAGGAAGATCCCCTGGAGAAGGAAATGGCTAAGCACTCCAGCATTCTTGCCTGGAGAATTCCATGGACAGAGAGGCCTGGCAGGCTACAGCCCAAGAGATCACATAGATTTGGACACGGCTGACCAACTACCACTGAGAAGCTAACCAAGGACTTCCCTGGTGGCTCAGGGGTAAAGAATCCTCCTGTCAATACAGGAAACGCAAATTTGATTCCTGGGTAGGGAAGATCCCCTGGAGAAGGAAATGGCCACCCACTCTAGTATTCTTGCCTGGGAAATCCCATGGACAGAGGAATCTGGCAGGTTGCAGTCCATGGAGTCGCAGAAGAGGCAGACACAACTTAGTGACTAAAAAACAACAAGTTAACCAAGCAGGTACTTAAATGGCTAAACTAAAAAAAAAATTACAGACTTCAAATTAGCTCAGAAAATTCACAAAACAAACAGCAGGAACAAAATTAACAACCACAAATCCTGGGAGAGGGAGGAACTCATATTTAGAGCTGCCAAATGATTATTTTAAAAGTCCAATTATTATTTTAAATGTCCAATTTTCAACAAAAAATTTGAGTCATACAAGGAAACCAGAAACTAACACATACAAAGGAGAAAAAACAATCAATAACTGTTCCTGGGGCAGTCTGCACATTAACTTACTAGATAGGACTTTTAATTAGCTGTTTTAAATACATTCAAAAAACTAAAGAAAACCATGTTTAAAGAACTTAAAGCATGAGAATGATGTCTCGTCAAATAGAAGCTATTGATGAATATACAGAAATTATAAAAAATAATCAGTAAGTAATTCTAGGGTTGACAAATATAATAAAATGAAAACCTATCTAGAGGAGCTCAACAAAAGATTTGTAGGCAGAAGAGAGAATCAGTGGACTTGAAAAAAGGTCAGTTAAAGCTAGCTAGTCTGAGGAAGAGAAAGAAAAATTACCAGTCTCAGGGATTTGTGGGACACCATTAAACAGACACCAACAAATGCACAGTATGGAACACCAATTTATACACAATGGGAGTGCCAAAAGCAGAAGAAAAGAGAAAGAATATTTGAAAAAAATAATGATCAAAGTCCCCCCATATTTGATGACAAACATTAATCTCTATATCTAAGAAACTTAATGAACTCCAGGAGAGAAAAACTCAGAGATCCACATCTGGACAAATTAAAACTACTGAAAGACAAAGACAAAATTTTCAGAGCACCATGAGAGAAATGCCTCATCAAGGGATCCTAATGTAAGATTACCACCCGATTTCTCATCACGAGCCATGGAAAACAGATTCAAAGTACTAAAAGGAAAAAAAAAATCAAGAATTATATATCCAGCAAAATTATCCTCCAAAAAAAAAAAGAAGAAATTAGGATATTCCAAGATAAGTCAAAACTAAATACTTCACAGTTAACAGATGGACCCCATAAAAAATGCTAAAAGGAGCTTTTATGGCCGAAATCAAGGAAGACAAGATTCAATTAAGCATGAAGAAATAAATAGCATCAGTAATAGTAACTACATAGATAAATATTATAAAAGATAGTATTTTTTGTCTGTGTTGTTTGTAAGGCTTTTTCCCCTCCAACTAGACATTGGCAAAAAGCAACAATTATAAATCTATACTGATGAGTCTACTATTATAAACATTTGTACAACATAACAACACAAAGTAGAGAGAAAGTAACATAGGATAATGCTTAATGAACCTTTATTATATAAAAGGACTACACTAAGCATTTCATAAACATTATTTCATTTAACCTTCTAAACGACTAAAGGATAGTTTTCCATCTACAAAATAAGAAAAAAGTATCTAAGAAGCAGAGAAGTTAGGTGAGATGCCAAATGGATATCCAATACTTGAATGTAGGCTTGTTTAACTTCAAAGTCTGGCTCTTCATTTTGTCTCATTGTAACAAGAAGCAAATCATTTACCTCTCTTATATTTGGCTTCCTCATCTAAAGGAAGTTACATATATGTAATCTTTGAAATTCCATATACCTCAAAGATTATAATAAAGTTAAGAGCTTTATAAAAAACTTTTCTCAAATTAGAGAAAGAACACTAAGACACAGCAAGAGATCCAAAGACAAAACAAAAGATATCACCTAAGACACCACTATTTTCCTGTTCTGATAGTCTTCCTAGAATTTAGAAAAGACAACAACAGTTCTATACAGTTGTTAAAAATATCTCACAGCATCTTCAAAAGTATTCTTCCCATGATAGAAATATCAATTATATGTAAAGCTATGCACGGTATAAACTGAATTAAAAGTCATAATACACAAAGATCTGAAAAGTCAATCTGCATGATACAAGTGTTACACTCAATTTAATTACGATTTCAATTATACAAATTAAAATATGTACCGTTCATTATGCTCTTGATAAACGAGTCTAGACTTCTCCAGTAGATACTTTTCAACATAGGCACTAGAATAAAAATAGAATTGGTTGATATAAATAATAAAAGCCTAATGTAAGGTAGACAAATATTTTATTAGAAAAGATGCAAAAGTCTAAAGAATACTATTCAGAGTACATTTTCCACTATTATTGGTGGTACAGTGGTGAGCATAGCTGCCTTCCAGAGTATATTTACCATTATAATTGTGTTATGGACATTGTTAGGGTTATCCATGTTAATTCATAAATTCCTTTTTTTAATTTTAACTTTCCATAAAGCAAAATAAAGTCAGGAGTTCAAAACATGGCACTCAAGACCCTACAATGACACAAACTTCACTTTCTTCCCAGGCTCAATACCACAGTACACTCTTTCAAATACTATCCTTTGGCTAGGCTACTAAATAAGGCTCAACGCTATACTTCCTTTACATACCCATGCTGTTGCCACATCCTGGAATAAATGTGTTTATAGCTTGCCAATTTCCTCAGTAAGCACTCATTAACTGGGCACTGTGTAAGCACTGTTCAGATACAGAAATAAGTGATACACTACCTGTTTTCAAATGATATACTACCTGTTTTTAAGGGGCTTACAAACTAGTAGAGAAAACAGGCAAACTAGCAGCTATCATAAGGAGCTGACAGGATTTATTATAGAGCAATGACCAGAATATTATAAATGTAAAAAGAGAGACAGATATGATTCAAATCAAGAAGGAAAAAGGACGTAAGGAAGAACTCTCATAGACAGTGAGTACACAGTACTTATTAATATGGATATAAAAATCATAAATAAAAACTAGCACACAACACAACAACCAGTTTACATATGTATGTATAAAAATATGTATGTGTACGTCTATGGGTGTTCGTGTCTTTGTATTGATCAAATGAGAATCTTTTCTCAGGAATGCAAAATAATCCAATATTGGGAAAATAATGATAATAAATTCAAGAGTGAAGATCAGACTAATTTCCATAGACACCAAAAAGGCCTTTAATAAAATTCAATATCCATTACTGACAAAAATACTCAAAGAAAACTAAAATCAATGCTTAATTTATTAACATGATAAAATGTCCCAAAGCCAATATTCTACTTAGTGAAGAAAAGTAAAGGCATTCACACAAGTATCTAGAACAATATTATCATAGTTTAGAAGGTATGTAATCAAACAAGATAGAAAATAATCAGAGATGTAAGAACAGAAAAAAAAGTTAATCTATTTTAGCAGATAATATAATAAACCTAGAAATGGTAAGAGAAACAGCCAACAGTAAAACTAATACAAACAATAATTCAGCAAGATAGTAAGATATAAAATTAATACAAAAATCAATAGAAGTAATTGGGGCTTCCCTGGTGGCTCAGATGGTAAAGAATCTGCCTGCAGTGCAGGAGATCTAGGTTCAATTCCTGGGTCAGGAAGATCCCCTGGAGAAGGGAATGACTACACACTCCAGTATTCTTGCCTGGAGAATTCGATGGACAGAGGAGCCTGGGAGGTTACAGTTGATGAGGTCGCAAAGAGTTGGACACAACTGAGCAACTAACACATACAAGTAAGGTGCAATTTTAGAAGATATAATGTAAGAGAAAAATCACACTTTTAATAAAAATAAAACATTAAAAATATTTAGGAATAAACTAAATAAGAAATATAAAAAAACTAAAAAACATATCTAAAAACCATAAAGATGTTTATTACTCCAAAATTTATTAATCCAATAAAACCAAGCCATGAAAGACATGGAAGATTCTTCAATAAATATTGCTAAGGAAGAAAGAATGCAATCTGTAAAGACGATATGCTATGTAATTTCCAATTATGTGACACTCTGGAAAAGGCAAACCTATTAAAACAGTGAAAAGATCGGCAGCTGCCAAAGGTTAGTGGGTGGGAAGGGATGAACACGTGGGGCACAGAGAATTTTTAGGGCAGTGAAACTATACCTTTATACATTTATCAAAGCTCATTCAATGATCAACACAAATGGAACATACTAATAAAGATATTATCAACAGAGGAAACTAGGGGATAGCATGAAGAGGCGTAAGGGAACGCTCCCTACTTTCTATTCATTTTTGTCACTAATCTAGAACTGTTCTAAAAATAGTCTATTAATTTTTTAAAAGCTATAATGATACTGCTGGCACAACCAGAGGACTCTGATCACAGACTGTAATAGCAAAAATTATAACTATGACAAAATTAAATACCCTGAGTATAAAAATAGTATACAGGAAAATGTCATTATGGCTGCTTTAGGAAATACAGTAATTATTTCAAGGGTTCAAGTTATATACCCAACTTACTCAAAGACAATTTTAAAAAAATGAATATATGCATAACAAAGAAAGATAAAGCAAATGCATATAGTTGTTAACAATTTATAAATCTAAGTAAGGGTGGATGGATGTTACACTATTCTTAGAACTGTCCTCATGTTTGAACTTTTCCAAAAGAAAAAAATAATTGAGAAAAAAAATGTAATACTAATGTCACTATTTTCATTAAAGAGCAAACAAAAAACCTATGGGTTATAAAGGGGCAACGGCAAACATTTAAACATCTCCAAAGCCTGATACTGCTACTTACCCAAGTACAGTGCCTGTTTCTTGGTAATTTACTTGAATAAACTTGCCAAAACGACTTGAATTGTTATTATGAGCTGTCTTTGCATTTCCAAAGGCCTGTCAAAATAAATAGTTCTCATTAATTCTATTGTTTAAAAATGGAAAATCCTTAGATCACCTCAATTAGAAAAAAGTGCCAAAGAGATACTAGAAAAGCAATTCACTTATAGCTTCAGGCTCTCATCCTTCAGGTAAGGTAAGTAATATCTGCAATAAAGTCAAGTAGATTGCATTTTATGCTACTGAGTAAAATAAATCTTAATTGTAAAAACTTATTGCTCATTACAAATCAGATTTCACTTTCACATTCCAATGCCAGCAAATTTTCTTAATACATTTATATATATTTAATACATATATAATTTCAAAATCTTGCTAAACTGAAATAACGGGCTAGGAAAAGAATAATTACATCAAAACAATTATAATTTAGAATAGTATAGAAGAAATAAAGTTTCATCATGCAATATACTATACTGTATTTTGCCTATTTAAAACAAAACTACAGTACTATTTTAGAAAGAATAAAAAATATATAAGCTTCCTAAGTTATAACCCAAAGTATACACCATGCAATGAAATATTACCTAGCAATAAAGATGAAACTACTGGGACAGATGTCAACAGTGATAAATATTAAAGTTATGCTATGAAACCACACACAAGAGTACATATTGTAACATGAAATTCTAGAAAAGGCAAAACAAGAGTAACAAGAAGCAGATTAGAAGCTGTCTGGGAACAGGGTAGGAGCGGAAAATGTCTAAAAAAGGGACACAAGGGGTAATGAAATATTCTATAACTTGATTCTATGATGGTGGTTACCTGGCATAAGCATTTATCAGAAATCACTAAACCATACATTTTAAGTGGCTATATATTATTTCAAGCTATATCTCAATAAAACTCAAATTTAAGAACCCACAGTTGAACTCACATATTCAACAACTTACATGAAATCTTCAATACATACTGCTGAATTAAAGAAGGCAGTCTTAAAACATTACATACTGTATGTTTTCATTAATATGACATTTAAAAAAAAAGGAAGGAAGAACAAACAAATTGTCTCCACAAGTTAATGGGCGTATGGAAGGACAGAGGGTATGAAAATAAGGAAAAGCATCAGGGAGTTTTACAGGGATAGTGGAACTTCTCTGCATAGACACTGCATACAGATGGTCACACAAATTAGTATGCTTTATCATTTATACAACTCTACTGTAAAGGTATTTTTTTATTTTAATATCTACTTTTAAAAGTAAACATTAAAAAACAAAGGCAAATAAAAGACAATTTCAGATATACAAATGTGAAAATATTCATCCTAAGTGAACCCATACTAAAAGAAATAAAGGAAATCCTTCATGCAGAAGGAAAATGATACCATGTTCAAATACAGATCGATATAAGGAATGAAAACAGCAGAAATAGTAACCACATGAGTAAGTATATAAAATACATTTTATTACTTAGATCTCTTGAAAAGATTACTAAGGATGAGATCAGAGAAAATGGTAAAGGTCTCTGAAATCCCTCTCTCCTTCATAAAAGAAATAAGACTAACAAAAATTGTCAAAATCAACTTTTTGATGATGCTGGAAGTTAATGAAAGGCTTAGAGTAATCCCTTGTAAGGAGACTATTTATCAAGGAAAACAGCTGGATTTCACTAAGAAAAGCAAGCACTGATGGTATTTTAACTTACCTGATTACCAATTCCCTCTCCCTAGCTCCACCTGAAAAGAAAACCAACACCCTACAATTACAGTTTTTTCAAAAAGCAGTCTCACCTAGAAGCCACTGGAAAGATCAGACTAAAGTCAAAGCCCTGTCCCATATATAATCATCACAATTTGACCTATGTGGCATTTTCCTAGAAAATCTCATTCAAAGGGCTATCTTTATTTGACCTAACAAGAAGCCATCACTCACTGAGAGCAGCCTCTTTCCCTCTAAAAGTAGATTGCCATATGATCCACCAATCCCACTGTTCAGCATATATCAGCAGAAGAATCTAATTTGAAAAGATACATGCACCCCTGTATTCACAATAGCACTATTTACAAAAGCCAAGACCTGGAAACAACCCAAATGTCTATGGACAGATGAAGGGATAAAGATGCAGCATCTGTATGCAAATGAGGAAGAAATGGTTAGAACCAGACATGGAACAACGGACTTGTTATAAATTGGGAAAGGAACATGTCAAAGCTGTATATTGTCACCCTGCTTATTTAACTTATATGCAGAGTACATCATGCGAAATGCAGGGCTGGATGAAGCACAAGCTGGAATCAAGATTGCTGGGAGAAAAATCAATAACCACAGTTATGTGGAACATACCACCCTTACAGCACAAAGCAAAGAACTAAAGAGCCTCTTAATGAAAGTGAAAGAGGAGAGTGAAAAAGCTGGTTTAAAAAATGAAGATCATGGCATCCAGTCCTATCACTTCACGGCAAATAGATGGGGAAATAATGGAAACAGTGACAGACTTCATTTTCTTGGGCTCCAAAATCACTGCAGATGGTGACTGCAGTCATGAAATTAAAAGATGCTTGCTCCTTGGAAGAAAAGCCATGACAAACCTAGACAGCATATTAAAATGCAGAGACATTACTTAGATGACAAAGGTCCATCTAGTCAAGGCTATGGTTTTTCCAATAGTCATGTATGGATGTGAGAGTTGGACCAAAAAGAAAGTTGAGTGCCAAAGAATTGATGCTTTTGAGCTGTGGTACTGGAGAAGACTCTTGAGAATCCCTTGGACTGCAAAGAGATCAAACCAGTCAACCGTAAAGGAAATCAGTCCTGAATACTAATTGGAAGGACTATACTGAAGCTGAAACTTCAATACTTTGGCCACCTGATGTGAAGAACTGACTCACTGGAAAAGTCCCTGATGCTGGGAAAGACTGAAAACAGGAGAAGAAGGGGATGACAGAGGATGAGATGGTTGGATGGCATCACCAACTCGATGGACATGAGTTTGAGCAAGCTCCAAGAGTTGGTGATGGACAGGGAAGCCTTGCGTGCTGCAGTCCATGGGGTTGCAAAGAGTCAGACATGACTGAGCAACTGAAGTGAATTGATATATACACAATGGAACAATACTCAGTCATAAAAAAGAATAAAATAATGCCTTCTGCAACAACACAGATGGATCTAGAGGTATTATACTAAGTAAAATCAGAAAAAGAGAGAAAAATACCATAGGTTATCACTCATATGTAGAATCTAAAATATGACACAAATAAACTTATTTATGAAACAGAAACAGGCTCACAGACATAGAAAATATTTGGTTTCCAAAGGGGAAAGGGGTTGGAGAGGGATTAATCTGGAATTTTAGCTTAGCAGATACACACTATTATGTGTAAAACAGATAAACAACCAGGTCTTACTGTATAACAAAGGGAATTAACTATATTCAGTATCTTGTAATAACCTGTAATGGAAAAGAATATGAAAAAGAGTATGTGTACGTATATGTGTGTGTATATATGTATCTAACTGAATCACTTTGTTTAACATGAGAAACTAAAACAACATCGCAAATCAACTATACTTCAATAAAAGAAAGAAGAAAAGGAAAAAGAAATGGTGAGAGCAGACATCTGTATCCTCTTTCTGATCAAAGCATTACTATTAAGTACGTTTTTAACCTATATTTTTATAAATAGGTGTTCTTAATCAGATTGAGAAAGTTTCTTCTTTTGTCTGCTTGTTTTAATCATGAAAGGGTGTTGTTTTTGTCAAATGCTTTTACTGCTGTCTATTCACATAATGCTGTAGCTTTTGTCCTATAGTCTATTAATGTTTAACAATGCATTTATTTTTATATTGTTTAACCAATCTCTCATTCCTTAATATAAACCCTACTTCATCATAATGTATACTTCTTTTATATTTTGCTGAATTAAGTTTGCTAGTATTTCCTTAAGAATTTCTCTGTTTCAAGGGATATTGGTCTGCAGTTTTCTTATGTTGTGGTGTCTTTGTCTAATTTTAGTATCAGTGAAATATTTTGGACCTTGTAAAATTAGAAACTTTTCCTCCCTCCTGTTCTATTTCTTGGAAGAATTTTGAAGGATTTGTGTTAACTCTTCCTTAAATGTTTGGTAGAATATATCAGTGAATCCATCTGTCCTGGGCATGATTTTTTTCTTAAGCTTTTCACTGCTAAGAAACAGACTCACAGACATAGAAAACAAACTTATGGTTACCCAAGGGAAAAGGGGGTGAAAGAGGGACAAATTAGGACTTTGGGGTTAGCAGATACACAGTACTATACATAAAACAGATAAACAAGGTCCTATGGTATAATCATATTAGATGATTATAATATGAATATAATTATATATTATTTGTAATTACATATGAAGAGTCATATTCAATATCCTGTAATAAACCATAATGGAAAAGACTGCGAACAAGACTGCGTGTGCACGCATGTGCGTGCATGCTCAGCCACTCAGTCGTGTCTGGCTCTGTGCAACCCCACGGAACCCACCAGGCTCCTCTGTCCATGGGACTCTCCAGGAAAGAATAATGGAGTGGGTTGTCATGCCTCCTCAGAGGATCTTCCCAACCCGCATCACAGGTGGATTCTTTACCATCTGAGCCACCAGGGATATATATAACTGAATCACTTTCCAGTATACCAGAAACTAACACAACACTGTAAATCAACTTACTTCATTATGAAAATTTTAAAATTTAAATTCTAAAAAGAGAGGGTTAAAATCTGGGAGAAGATGTGTATATATTTTCAGAACACATGTTTGATAACAGATTTGCACCCAGTATACACAAAGAACTCTCAAAACACAACAATAACAAGTTGGGCAATAGATTTTGACAGACACTTGACCAAAGAAGATATATAAGTGGCAAATAAACACATGAAAAGGTGTTCACATCATGAATGTATTATAGAATACATATTTGAAGGCTAAAATTAGAAAGGATGACTATATCAAAAGTTAGCAAGGATATGGAATAACACGAACTATATACACTGCCTGGTGGGAATGTAAAGTAGTATGTACAATTTATACGTAAGTTTGGCAGTTTCTTTAAAAGTTAAACATATACCTGTGATAGGACCCAGGCTAGCCACGTGGCTCAGTGGTAAAGAATTCATCTCCCAATGCAAGAGATGCTGGTTCGATCCCTGGGTCAGGACCATTCCCTGGAGAAGGAAATGGCAACCCATTCCAATATTCTTGCCTGGGAAATTCATGGACAGAGGAGCCCAGTGGGCTACACAGTCCCTGGGGTGGCAACACGGTCAGACATGACTTAGTAACTAAAATACATAAACGCACATAATATGATCCAGTCATTCCACTCCTAGCTATTTACCCAAGGAAAAAAAAACAGATTATGTCCGCACAAAAACATAGTATTTTATGTATAATAACCAAAAACTGGAAACAACCTATATGTTCATCAAAAGATGAATGAATAAACAAAGTGTGGTAAATTCATACAATGGAATATGGAATACTGTCTTAGCAAAAGGGATTATTGACACACACAAAAAATAATTACACCATGTAAGAGAAGTCAAACATAAAATAGCACATACTACATGATCCCATTTATACAGAATTGTAAAATGTACAAACTAACCTACAACGACAGAAAGCACATATGCGGTTTCTTGAAGATGAGAGGAGCAGGAGGAGTGAGAAAGAGGCATGGCAAAAGGATATGAGAAAATTTTAGGGATAATGGGTATGTTTAGTATCTTAATTGTGGTGGTGGTTTAATGGGTATACACATATGTCAAATTTATCAAAGTGTACACTTTAAATCTGTGCAATTACACCTCACAAAAACTCTTTCAAAACAAGTAATATTAACTCTCCTTTAAGCTCTAAAACAAAAATAGTGTAGTCTGTTTCCTCTCTACCCTTGATGGTATCACTTATTAAAACATAACTAAAAAAATTTTCCCATATTCTCTACATTTTCAAAGACGAACCCTTAGAATTTCAATCCTGGGCACAGATTTTAAGCCTGCGAAGACAAAAATACATTGACAAGAATATTTTCCCCAACTACCCATTACCATAGTCAATTACAGACAGGAGTCCTGCTCCTGCTATCTCCCCTTACAGGGGGGTATATCTGACTCCAATTATCTCTTTCCTCTGCATCACTATGGCCCAAAGTTACTCTTTGAAAAAAAAACTGCCACCGTTACATCTTTCAATCTTCCACACTGTCACTTTCACTTTCCTATCTTCCAGTTTTCCTTGGTAACTAAAAAATGCTGTCTATACTTACATTCAGTTTTATTTCATTTTCTCACATCTAACAAATTTTAATTTTTTTTTAAAGATATGTTTAAGAAAAATTATTTCTACACACTTACCTCAAGTACTGGTCCAGCGCCAAGAATAATTTGTTCCACTCCACTGGCAAATCCTTTCTGACTGAGGGCAGTAAGGTGATGAATAAGAAAGTTTGTGCTTTGAGTCTTTCCAGAACCGCTCTCTCCTGAAATAACGATGCACTGATTCTTTTTGCGCTGAAGCATGGCATGATAAGCTACATCAGCCACAGCATAAATGTGAGGCTCAAGTTTTCCCAACTGATGGTTATCATACATTTTGACATATTTGGGGTTATAAATAGGAAGAAATTTGAATGGGTTAATAGCTATTAGAATACTGCCAACATAGGTATAAATTTTTTCATGCTTAAAGCGATTTCGTAGGTTTTCTAAGAGAGTTTTCTCATTCAAATCAGGTAAGCTACATAAATCGTCAAAGTCCTTCTGTTGAGGCTGTGGAAGAAAACCCCGTTCCATCATTCTGCGACGTTCTTCTGTTACCCGTAGCCATGACTGAAGACTACCATAGTGAATTGATCCATCGAGGTTTTTTTCTCTCAGAAGAAAACGGTAGTCCTCTCCACTCAGGCGATTTTCCAGAGCCATGCGGGGCCATAACATCATTCGCTGAACTGGACAGTCTGTTGGATTGAGTATCCATTCTTCTCCACCAAATTCTTTTACCTCTGCTAGAACATAACATTTTGTTTTGTCAAGATGAAGCTTGTTTATAAGTGAGTCAATCACCTCAGCAGCCGTGGAGTTTTTTCTGGCAGGAATCGGACAGTAGATTGTCCCTTCTGAAATTGTCCCAGGATATATACGTAATGTATGTTCATTATCCTCAAAGCGTCGTCTTCCTCCATCATTTATATTCATATTGGATCCTGTCCCATCAGCATGGATGGTATGTGTTCAGGACTGCGCAAATCATTTTCATGGCAAGAGAACTGCAACAAAAAAGATGTGAAACATTAAGAGGTCATATTACACAAAAAAGAGGCTTAACAATTATGTTGATTATATCTTTTAGAACAAAAAAAACCTAACTCTTCTCTTTGAATAGGAACAGTTCTTGAAAACATTCTAACTGAGACCACAGTATTTCATATATTGTCCAAACCTGGACACTTTCTAAAGCAGCCAAAACTTTTTCAATTTTTTGTTATATTAATAATTCAAAATGCAAAAAGTAAAAATAATAATTAATTTGTCCTCTACTATCTCAAATGTTTCTGAGGTAGGTACCTGGGATCAGAATCAACTTCTTTCTTTACATATGAAAAAGAGCATCACTGAAGACTGAATTAAGATGGACAAAACAATCACATAAATCTAATCACCATATATCCAAAAGCTCTTATGGATAAAGCAAAACCAAGAAAGAGTGTCACCAACAAAAATCTGTGAAAGTAAAAACAGTAAAAAGATGAGATCAGATAAACAGAAATTAAACTAGATGGAGTTATAACCAAGAAAACAATGAGAGAATCCTTCAACTATACTAGACACTAACACAATGCTCTCCATGGTAGTTCTATCAACCGACTACTGCAGTCACCTGGGAAAAGGTTGTGTTTCTCTGCCTCCTCACCAAAAGTTAGTACTGTCAGACTGGAGTTTCTGCCAATATAAGAAATGTAAAAAGATATTTCATTACTTCAAACTGTATTTCCCTGATGACCACTGAGAAGGGGTAACACATTCTATCATGTGCCATTGGGGCTATGATTGTTCATTTAATTTCCCCTTTTTGTCTTCTCATTATTAATTTGAATGAGTTTTTTATATACCCTATATATTCAATTTTGAGCTGAAAGAGTGACAAATATCTGCTACCATTCAGTAGCTTATCCTTCTATTTTGTTCATGTTGCCTTTTGTTGTACAGAAGTTATATTTTTGATAAATTTATCAATCCTTTACAGGTTACTATTTCTTTTTTAATAAGCAACATTAGCAATTGCAGGTAACTTTTATTATGGGTTTATTTGTACTAGTCATTTTTCAAAGCATTGTACATGAATTATTTAATTTAAAATTCACAAGCTGTCCTTGAGGGTTGTTTTTTTATCATCATCATTTTACAAAAGAAAAAATACAGAAATTTTATATAACTTGACCAAATGTGATAAAGTTGAGAGTTGAAGCAGGCAGTCTGGCTCTAAAACCTATATACTATTATCTCCTGGTATAGTTTTTCTAAATCTTCCTTTATCCTAAGGATATAAAGGTATTATCCTATATTTTCTCCTAAAAGACCAAAATTTTACTTCTCTTATTTAAGTCTTTAATGCATACAGAACTTATTTTCATGTATGTTGTAAGACAGGGCTCATAATTATTTTCAAATCAAACTCAGATTAGCCACTGGACCAGCACCACAATGAAGACTCTAATCTTTCCCCACTGACTCATAATGCTACCTCTGCCATGTGGCTAATTCCATATAAGTATCAATCTGTTCTGGGCTCTGTAATCTTTTTCACTAGTCTATTTACCAATAGTAAGCCTATCTTAATTAGTACAGCTTTATAATAAGCTTTGAAATATGGAGGGCGTATCACCTCAATTTGTTCCTCTTTAATGTTACTTTAACTATGTACCATCATAAAAAATTTAAATATCAGTGTATCAACTACAATGAAAAAACTTTTTGGCATTTTGATGGATTTTATAGATCAATATTGGAAAAAACTGGCATCCTACTGACTTCCCATTCATACACACCATGTTGTTGTTTTTTATAATCACATTGTTTCACTCCTAAGGTTTAACTTATTTTCATATTCATCCAATCTTTTCTCAATTTAAATTTCATAATTGTTTTAAGAGATACTACTTACCTCCTTAAACATTCTATATAACTGGATATTTTTCAGAGTAATAGTTTAATGTCATCAGAGTGAACTGCTCTTATGATCGTTGATTTTATTTCTTATTTTTATCAGCATTAGATGAGTTAATTAGTTTGAGAATTTAGCTTTATAGGTACACTTTTTGATGGAAGTGATTTGATCTATTCAAATCAGGAGATCTGAAACAAGTCTGATGAGAGACTTGTTTTTCATACCAACATTTACTGAGAATCTATTATTTACTACTTTTTTTAACACTACTAATCAATACTATTACAATACTATTAACCTTTAAATTAATATTTTTAATACGACTGACATTTAATTTTCCCAGTTATCTCATAAATATTTTTCTTACAGTCGGTCTATTCAAATCAGATCTGTCCTGTAGTAACAGCACAGATATGTTTTAAGCCAGGAGGGTTTTAGTTGGAAAGCTATGTTTGTGTTTATATGAGGCCAAAGCCTCATATAAACTATGGCCTCTGGCAACAGAAAGCAGCAAAACTACTCCTTACGGTCACACAGGCTGTTCCCTGTACTATTCCAGGTTACTGCATAACTCACCTATAAAGGTGAATAGTGTGGCAGTCCCAGAACTAAACTCAGAAATACTGTTTTCAATAGAGGAGATAGAGGAGTCCTACCTACCTTGGACTCGTGGTTACCAACAATTAGTCCAATTCCAGTGACATTTCTGTATTATCTCAGAGGCCAAAACCTCAGATGCGTTCCCTGAAAGCTCCCAGCCATAAGCCCTACTCATTGCCCTGTGTTCCACTCTCTTTTCAAGATAGAAATGTTTGCCTTATTTTGAGCCCCATTTATGCCAATTCAGTTATCTCCTTTTGTTATTTTATCAGTCACTGCTTTGTGTTAGAAAAAAAGGGGTTCTCTCAAAATGTCACTCATAAATTTCCTGGTGGTCCACAGGTTAGGACTCCATGCTTTCACTGCAGAGGGCCCAGGTTTGATTCCTGGATGGAGAACTAAGATCCCGCAAGTGGTGAAGCACACTCCCCCCACAAAAGGTTTTTTAAAAAATCACTCATAAATACATCTTGAGAACAAGCCATGTGTGTTTATCAGAATCATCTGGGAAATATTTTTAAAATATACATTTCTAGGCTTCAAAATGGTTCTGAGGTTGGGAAAACAAAGCAATTCTTTTGTTGTAGATCCAGAAAATAGCATTTGGGAATCAATGGTCTATATTTCCACTTTCCACCCCCTTACCACTCTTTCCGCATAGCAAGTTACTGCCAATGTTCTTTAAAGATGTCACCAATGACCACAAAGCTGTCAAATCCAAAGGTTTCTTCTCAAACCTCATCTTAACACACCACACTGCAGCATTTGACTAAGGTGGCCATCCTCTCATTCTAAAAACAGCCCTCACATTACAATTATTTTCCTTATAATCTTCCTGATAGGTTCATTTTTTTTTATGACTCACTCTTACAGTTCCTCTTCCACTATCTCACTTTAAAGATAAAAATATTCCCCCAATTTTTGGTCTCAAACCAGTGCTCATTTGTCTGGTTGATTACATCTAACCCTCTACAATTTACACTGTTACCTATTACCTATGGATGCTTTTGCACTATACTGGCAGAACTGAACAATTATGACAGAAACCATGTAGTCCATAAAACCAAAAATGTTTATTATGTGTCCCTTAAAAGAAAAAGATGCCGACCCCTATTCTAGGATAACAACTAAAAAAATAAGGAAAAAACATAACTTCACAACTAATAGAATGAAAATATGGGATGATAAAAAATAACCTATTCAAAAGAGGGCAACAGGGGCATTTAGAACAGACAGAATAAACAGAAAGCAAACTAAATATAAGTAACTATATTAAGTGTGAATGCTCAAATTAAAACAAAAGATTGTCAGAGCAGACTTTTAAAATCTACCTATGTGCTGATTTCAATAGACACACATATATAATAGGAGGATACAGAACCTAAAGGCTTAAAAAAAAGAAGCTATACATGTAAATTCTAGCTAAAAGAAAGTTGGTATAATCAAAATAACTTCAAGCAAAATGGAAAAAGAAAGTTGAGTTAAATATCTCTTAAGCCCATTTTAAGTTAAACAGGAAGTGACAGACTGGCAAGTAAGTAGACTAGCAGGTGTTCTCGTATCTGCTATAGGAGAAAGGAGAAGAAGTATGAGTGAAATGTTTATTAGTTAGAGGGCTTGAGAACATACCTTTATGATTATAAATAGAATCAAACAGAGAAGCAGACACCAAAAACTTAAAACAAATGAAGGTCTAACAGGCCAAGGTTCTTTGGTAAACAAGACTAAATAAGATTTAAGTCAAAGGTGAACAGGTAACTCTTATGGAAAGAAAAAAAAAATGACACTTTTTCTGGAAGAATTTAAAAACAAGAGTAAAAGGATGGGTCATGAAATAGCTTTCCAGGTTAACATGTGTTAAGAGTGTGTGTTAGCTGATCTTCATCACTAGATAGGCCACTAGAGCCCAATTTTAACCTTTGGTAGATCAACAGCAACTAAAAGCCAAATTTGGTGCTAAAAGAAAAAAATCTAGTATTTCAACTAAAGAAAGGGTGACGGAAGAAATGAGTTATCGTATGACACACTGCAGCATAGGTATGTTGACATCTGTTGGTTTATCAGTAAGTACTCTGTATCCTCTTCTGGTGAAAGTACTATGTTTTTCCTCAGAAGACCTCCTCCCATGCCATTTGACACAGTTTGAATGGACTGACCTCATCCTCCAGTTAGCTGAGACGCAGGCCTGGCCAACCAGTTTATTCCATTCTCCCTAGTGACAGTGGCTGCTTATTGGGACAATCTATTGAAAATTTGCTGTAACTATTAGGAAAGAAGCATTTATTTTTCCTACTAGGACTGCTAACCTAAAATGTAAATCTAGAGCTACTGGCAGCCATCTTCTCTGAATGCATAGAAGAAGCCTCTCTGCAGTTAAAGAAATGAACTCAACACACAGCGAGGCCTACAACACTGAGCCACTGAATCTAGCTGTGCCTCTGATAAACTCAACCACTGAATTGCCTTTTTAAGTGTGCCAATCAATTCTTTTTTATTCCCTGAGCCACTTCAAGTTGGGTTTCTGCTCTCTGTGATCAAAAGAACCCACTACAACAGGTTCAGTACAATATCCTTTGATAATATAGGTATCCCTTATTATACAAATTTCTCATATCCAAAAAATCTCACAATCTAAATTCAGGAGCCAAATATATTTGAATATATTTTTGGATACTTCCTTCACTATCATACTATTTGCTATCCACTTGGGTAACCAAATAAATTCAAATAAGGCAGTACCTCTGAGACATCCAAATTCACTGTCAAAACTGAAGAATTAAACAGATATGGATGGTGAAGGATACTTGTAATACTAACCACGCCGAAACATGGCAAGGGATGAACAATACAATGTCAAGTAGAAACATATAAAATTGTATATAAAGGTATACATGGACCAAAATATTCACTTTTGAAAAAAATCTTCAAATTTTTCCTTTTATAGTTATCACCAAAGATAAATTTGACATGCATTATTTCATTCTAATTGAACAGAAATTCTATGAGATAGGAAATAAACTATTATCTTATAAAACAGAGATTAAGGCTAAAAGAGCAAAATACATACATATATAATTGATGATTAATATTTCAAATCAGCAGAGAAAAAAGATTAATAATGATGTGGGGATAAATAACAAATTGTGAAAATAAAACTATACATATTAAGAATTACTGGCACTTAAAGCAATCAGACATTGCTATATTTTTCATAAAGAAAGTCATTTAATAATTTTTTTATGCCCTATCCCAAAGCAGTTACTTCAAAAATATACGCTAACAGAGAAAAACAATGTGCTGAGACGGTTGCTGTGGTCAGTAGGGTGTGGTTCAGAATAGGCAAGCTTATGATGTTATTCACTGGACGGAGTCAGAAGAGACTAATTACAGAGGAAAACTATGGTGAAGGAAACAGAGTTCAGGAATACAGTTTCCTTTAAACGAAAAGTTTGGTTAAAAAAAAAAAGATCAAAAGGAATAACTAAAGATTTTTAATACAGTGTTTTGCAGCTATGTGCTAATAAAACTTAATTTTCAAAAAAATATGCTTTGTTGCTTTTACTTTTTATTAAGTTCTCCCAAGTTATTTTTCAACAAGAAAAAAGAAGTGGGTTTTCTCTTTATATGTGCTTTATCACAGGGACCTGTTTATGCAGTTTAGCAAGCAAGATCATACCTTACTACTCAGTAACAAAAGAACCTGAAGGACAGAATCAGGCAAATGTACATCTAAAAAATGAAAACCTAGCTTTGCCACAGCTTCACTCAAAGCAAAAGACTCACCAGTACATTTTGAAAGAACATTCTACTATCAAGGTAGGGTCCTTTAAGAAAACATTACTGACTAGTGTACTGCTATACATTTCATGGGGAGAGAGTTATTAAACATTTTGAACTTATGTTAGAAAAATGATTCTGGAAAAGTGGTATTCAAGAGCTAGTATTCATGTTTTTTCACTTCTTAGTACTTAAAATTGAAATGTTCTACAAATAAATATACTCATTACCATATTACTGTATAATCAAACATGCAGACATATCTTGGAGATATTACAGTTTTTGGTTTCAGACCACCAGAATAAAGGAAATATTACAATAAAGCAAGTCACAGAGATTTTTTGCTTTCCTATTACATATAAAAGTTACATTTACACTATATACAGTCTACCAAGTGTGCAATAGCATTATGTCTAAAAAATGTATATACCTCAATTAAAAAAAACTTTACTGCTAAAAAAAAAAAAAGGCTAACTGAAAAGCTTTCAGTGAGTTGTAATCTTTTTGCTGGTGGAGGCTCTGCCCTAAATGAAGATTGTTGCTGATCATCAGGGTGGCAGTGGCTGAAGGCTGGGGTGACAACGGCAGCTGCTTAAAACAAGACAACAATGAAGTCTGCTGCATCAACCCTCTTCCTTTCATAAATGATTTCTCTGTAGCACACAAAGCTGTTTGATAGCATTTTATCCACAGAACTTCTTTCAAAATTGGGAGTCAATGCACTCAAACCCTGCTGCTGCTTTATCAACCACATTTATATAATAATCTAAATCCTCTATTGTCATTTCAGTAATCTTCACAGCATCTTCAACAGGAGTAGATTCCACCTCAGGAAACCACTTTCTTTGCTCATCCATAAGAAGCACCTACTCATCTACTCAGGTTTTAACATGAAATTGCAGCAATTTTCGGATTCCAATTCTAATTCTCTAGCTATTTCCATCACATCTGCATTCACTTCCTCTATTGAAGTATTGAACTCCTCAAAGCTAGCAAGAGGGTTGTAATCTGCTTCTTCCAAACTCATGCGTATTTTGATGTCTTCTCGTGAATCACAAATGTTCTCAATGGCATCTAAAATGGTGAATCCTTTCCAGAAGTTGTTCAAATGCCTTTTCCTAGCACCATCAGAAGAATCACTCTCTGACAACCATAGGCTTAAGTTTTTCTTAAATAAGAAGACCTGAAAGTAACAATTACACCTTGATCCATGGCCTTCAGAAAGGATGTTGTGTAGGGGGCATAAAAACAGTAACATCATACATCCCTATCAGAGCTCTTGGAAAACCAGATGCATTGTCAATGAGCAGTAATATTCTGAAAGGAATCTTTTTTTTCTGAGAAGTAGGTCTCAACAGTGGGCTTAAAATAGTCAGTAAACATCTTGTAAACAAATATGCCAACATCCAGGCTTGGTTTCTTCCATTTCAGACCACAGGCAGAGTAGATCTACCATAACTCTTAGGGGCCCTATGATTTTTGAAATGGTAAATAAGCACTAGGCTTCAAGTCACCAGCTGCATTAACCCCTAACAAGAGACAGCCTGACCTTTGCAAACCCCCACTGACTTCTCCTCTCTAGCTATTAAACTTCTAGATGGCATCTTCTTCCAATAGAAGGTTGTTTCATCTACATTGAAAATCTGTTGTTTAAGCAACCTTCCTTAATTATCTTAGATTTTCTGAATGACTTGGTACAAATTCAACATCAGTACTTGCTGCTTCACCTTGCGCTTATATGTTATGGAGACAGATTCTTTCCTTAAACCTCATGAACCAACCTCTGCTAGCTTCAAACTTTTCTTCAGCGGCTTCCTCACTTCTCTCAGGCTTCATAAAACTGAAGAGAGTTGGGGCCTTGCTCTGAATTGGGCTTTGAAATAAAGAAATATTGTAACTGGTTTGATCTTCTGTCCATACCACTAAAATGTTCTCCATGTCAGCAATAAGGATATTTTACCTTGTTTTTCACGTTGTTTACTGCAGTACCACTTTTAATTTCCTTCAAGAAGTTTTCCTTTGCAAGGGCATCGTGGCTAAGTGACACAAGAGGCTTAGCTTTCAACCTATCTCAGCTTTTGACATGCCATCCTCACTAGGCTGAATCATTTCTAACTCTTGATTTAAAGTGAGAGACACGCAACCTTTTCTTTCACTTGAACACTGAGCAGCTACTGTAGAGCTATTAATTGCCATGACTTCAATACTTCATATCTAAGGGAATAAGGAGGGCCGAGAAGAGGGAAAGAGATAGGGGAGTGTCCAATTCCTGGAGCAGCCAGAACACATACAACATGTACTAATTAAGTTCATCATCTTATACGGGTGTGGTTTGTGGCACCTCAGAACAATTACAATAGCAACATCAAAGATCATTGATCACCAATAATCATAATAAATATAATGAGAAAGTTTGAAATATTGAGAAAATTACCAAAATGTGACTCAGAGACATGAAGTGAGCATATCCTGTTACAACACTGGACAGGAGGCAGTGATCAAAACCATCCCCAAGAAAAGAAATGCAAAAAGGCAGAATGGTTGTCTGAGGAGGCCTTATAAATAGCTGAGAAGAGAAGTGAAAGGCACAGGAGAAAAGGAAATAGTGACAGACTTTATTTTTTTGGGCTCCAGAATCACTGTAGATGGTGACTGCAGCCATGAAATCAAAAGAAGCCTGCTCCTTGGAAGAAAAGCTATGACAAACCTAGACAGTGTATTAAAAAGCAGAGACATTACCTTGCCAACAAAGGACTGTGTAATCAAAGCTATGGTTTTTCCAGTAGTTATATACGGATGTGAGTTGGACCATAAGGCTAAGTGCTGAAGAATTAATGCTTTTCAACTGTGGTGTTAGACAAGACACTTGAGAGTCCCTTGGACTACAAGGAGATCAAATCAATCAATCCTAAAGGAAATCAGTAATGAATACGCATTGGAAGGACTGATGCTGAAGCTCCAATACTGTGGCTACCCGATGTAAAGAGCCAACACATTGGAAAAGGCCTTGATGCTGGAAAAGATCGAAGGCATGAGGAGAACCGGACAACAAAGGACAAGATGGTTGGATGGGATCACTGACTCAATGGACAGGAGTCTGAGCAAACTTCAAGAGACGGCGATGTACAGGGAAGCCTGAAGTGCTGCATTCTATGGGTTTGGACATGAATGAGTGACTGAATAACAATTCTTTCTCTTCCTGGGCACAAAGTTAGACTTTATTCCCCAACCTTTTCTGCAGTGAGTTACACTGCGATTAAGTCCCACACCAGTGACACGAGGGCAGGCTGAACTATTAAAAGTCGCTAAAAAAAAGGATCCTACTTTCCATATTTGCTGAAAGAATGAAGAGGATCCAGCTGCTGCTGCTAAGTCGCTTCAGTCATGTCCAATTCTGTGCGACCCCACAGATGGCAACCCACCAGGTTCCCCCATCCCTGGGATTCTCCAGGCAAGAACACTGGAGTGGGTTGCCATTTCCTTCTCCAATTCATGAAAGTGAACAGTGAAAGTGAAGTTGCTCAGTCGTGTACGACTCTTAGTGACCCCATGGACTGCAGCCTACCAGATTCCTCCGTCCGTGGGATTTTCCAGGCAAGAGTACTGGAGTGGGTTGCCACTGCCTTCTCCAGAGGATCCAGCGAAAAGCTCTAAGATTATAAAGGACACACAGCCAATAGATGGAGGACCCTGAGTCCCCCATGACTACAAGGAGAAGACTACCCACCATCACCCCAACCCAATCCACCTTTATTGGATTGTGAAGTAAATAAAATTTTATTGAGTAGAGCCACTGATATTTGGAGGTTTTTCAGTTATAGTAGGCAATTTATCCTAATGCATTATAGTTACATTTTTCCAATCCCTCCCTTGTAAGGAATTCTGTAAGGAAACTCCTTAGATTCAATCCATCAATAATGACATTGGTCTGCCTTTAAAATATATCCTGAATCTAACCAGTTTTCACCATTTCTATCTGTATCACTTACTTCAAAGCCCACTATTATTCTCTCCTCTGAGTTACTTACAGTGTGATATCCTTCTGTCATTGCTCCATTACAGCCTGTTTATATACAAGAGAACAGGCAGTCACCCTTTTTAAAGATAAATCAGACCTTGACACTCTCCTATTGAAAACCTTGAACGGCTCACCTTAACACAACTAAATAAAATTGAAACTCCTTACTATGCCCTAACCATCTTTCCCTCACTCCAATCCAGTATAGCCTCACAGGTCTTTTTTCTGTTTTTAAGCTTATACCTGCTTCAGGACCTTTATGTTTGTTTCCTGCTTTCTCTGCCTGAATCTTCTTTCAGTATCACTGAGGTCTCTGCTCAAATGCCAACTCCTCAGACAGGCTTTTCTTTACAGCCCTATTTAAAATAACCCTCTTCTCCACTCTGTTGTCCTTGCCCTGATTTTTCTTTTTTTCACCCTGATTTATTTTTAATCAGAGGACTTGATGCACTATTTGGAATTATATTATTTACTCACATTTTTGTTTATTGTCTGACTTCCCCATTAAAAGGAAAAGACTTGCCTTTTTCATCATCAGTATCCACAGCTCAAAACTGTGTTTGTTAAAGGAATAAACAAATTCATTAACTCAAATATTTTACCAGTCATTTTTATTGCCTAAGACAGTTACTTTATTAAAACTTCACTGCAACTTTTTCATACTTTCTCATCTGTTTTCTGTGTTTTCAACAATTTGACAGTATGTGGCTTTAAATGTTATGGATGGTTAAAAAAAAAAAATCACAATATTGTAAAGTAATCATCCTCCAGTTAAAATAAATTAGTTCCTAAAAAATTTAAAGTAAAAAAAAATTAAAAATGAGCAAGCAATCAACGTTCTTTCCTAAGGAGGTAACCAATGTTGCAGATACAGTAAGCATACCCAGCAACAATATATACAGAACAGTGGCTCTTAAGAAAATATCCAGGGGACTTCCCTGGCAGTCCAGTGGTTAGGATTCTGCACTTCTTACCCATGCAGGGTGTGTGGGTAAGAAAATATCCAAATGGCCAAGAAAGATAAGGAAAGAACTCAACATCTGCAGTAAATTAGATTATCATTCAAAAGCACTTCAGTGTCCACTGGAGAAGCATACCTCCCCTTCCTCAAATTTAGGCCAAGATACATGACAATTTAGAGTGAAAAGTCAGCAGACACGATGCAAACAAGGTCTTGAAGTGTGTGGTAAGCTAGGTAAGCCATCTTGCACTTTGTGCAACTACCATGAGAACATGCGTCAACTAGCCTACTGGTCCCAGTAGGAACGAAGATAGGATACTCAGAGTAAAGCTGACCCATATAACCCAAAAAATCATGACCAACAAATACTTATTGTTGTACACTACTGGCAATTTTCAGATTGTTTATTAGCCAGTCATAGTTGACTAACACAATATCATTAATCATCAGAGATATGCAAATCAAAATCACAATGGGATACGCCAAATTGCTATTAAAATGGGTTATGTCCATAAAAAGATTTGTACAAGAATGCTCATTGTCACGTCATTCATAAAATAATCCCAAAATGAAAACAATCAAAATGTTCATCAACAATAAAAGTAATAAATGGAATACAAGACAGCATTAAAAAAAGAACAAATTACTGATATAACATGAACTCACAGATAATATTAAGTGGGGAAAAAAAGCCAGATACAAAATGATATACTCTAAATTATCCCATTTATATAAAGTTCACAAATAGAGAAAGTCAGTCTGTGGTTATAAACTTCAGAAGTATGATTCCTTTTAGGGGAGGAGAAGTTTTGGAGGCAAGGCACAAAAGGAAGCCTTATGGCATTTTATAAACATTCTATATCTTGACTTAGACGATACATAAGAAGCTATATACATATAATTCTTAAACTGTGAACACTGTGTATTTTAACCTGTAAACACCACACTTACTATATATTACACCTCAACAAAAATGAGGAAAAATTTTTAGCATAACTAATGAGATTAGTTATCTGAAGTTAAAATGATATTTGATGTGATAAATATCAGTCTGATATTACAACTGTTACTGATAAGAATGTTTCAACAACTATGCTTACCAGAATCTTGAAATACCTTGAGGAAGTACAAAAATCAGCATTTAACAAATCAGCATTTAATAAATCCAAAGATTTATTTTATTGAAGTATAGTTGGTTTAAAATATTAGTGTTGGGCATATAACATAGTGATTCAGTAGTTTTATAGATTAAACATACTTCATTTAAGTTACTACATAATAATGGTGATATTTCCCTGTGCTGTATAATAAATCCTTGTTGCTTCTTTATTTTATACATAGTCATTTGTATCTCTAAATCTCATACTCCTGTCTTCTCCCAACCACCCAATGGTGATCACTAGTTTGTTCTCTGCATCTGTCAGTCTGTTTCTGTTTGATTATATACATCAGTTAGTTTTATTTTTTATATCCCACATGTAAGTGATAACATAAGAGTGTTTGTCTTTCTCTGACTTCTTTCACTAAGGGTAACACCCTCCAGGTCCATCCACACTGTTGCTGATGATAGAATTTCATTCTTTTTATGGCTAAATAATATTCCATTAGTGTTTTCATTTTCTTTGGATAAATACCCAGGAGTGGAATTGCTGGACCATATGGTAGTTTTTAGTTTTTTGAGACTCCTTCATACTGTTTTTCATAGTGGCTACACCAATTTACAATCCCACCACAGTGCACTAAGGTCCCCTTTTCTTCACATCCTTGCCAACATTTATTTATAGACTTTTTGAAGACAGTCATTTTGACAGACAGGAGTTGGCATCTCATTGTGATTTTTTAAAGTTAATTTTTGAGTCTGTGGCTGTACAATGTTGAGTTAGTTTCTGCTATAGAGCAAAGTGAATCAGTTATATGTATCTCACTGTAGTTTTGATTTGTATTTCTGTAATGATTAGCAATGTTGAATATCACATGCCTCTTGGCCATCTGCATATCTCCTTTGGAAAAATGTCTATCCATGTCTTCTGCACATTTTTTAACCCAGGTTTTTTTTGGTATGAATTGTATTGCTGTTTATATATTTTGATTATTAATCCCTGATAAGTCATATCATTTGCAAACATTTTGTCCCATTCAATAGGTTGTCTTTTCATCTTATCAATGGTTTCCTTTGCTACACAAAAGCTTTTAAGTTTAATTAGGGCTTATTTGTCTGTTTTGGCTTTTGTTTCCTTTTGCCTTAGGTGACAATCCAAAACAACACTGCTATGATTCATGTCAAAGAGTGTTCTGCTTATGTTCTCTTCTAGAATTTTATGGTTTCCGGACTTATATTTGGATCTTTAAACCATTTTGGATTCATTTTTATGGTATAAGCAAATGTTCTAATTTCATTTTTTTATATGTAGCTGTGCTGACTTTCCAACACCACTTACTGAAGAGACTTGTCTTTTCTCCATTGTACATTCTAGTCTCCTTTGTGGTAGATTAATTGGCCATAAGTGAGTAGGTTTATTTTTGCACTCTCTGTTCTGTCCCTTGATCTATACATCTGTTCTGATACCAGTACCATGCTGTTTTGATTTCTATAGCTTTGTAATATAGTCTGAAGCCTGGAAGCATACCTCCAGATTTGTTCTTTTTCTCAAGATTGTTTTCAGCAATTGGGGGGTCTTTTGTGGTTACCAAAGATTTATTTTTTAAGCATTACATTACAGCTGATGCTCAACAACATGGGTTTGAACAGTGCAGATCCAGATTTTTTTTTCAACAGTGAATACCACAGTGCTATATGACCTACCACTCCAGTACTCTTGCTTGGAAAAATCTCATGGATGGAGTAGCCTGGTAGGCTGCAGTCCATGGGGTCGCTAAGAGTCGGACACGACTGAGTGACTTCACTTTCACTTTTCACTTTCATGCGTTGGAGAAGGAAATGGCAACCCATTCCAGTGTTCTTGCCTGGAGAATCCCAGGGGCGGGGGAGCCTGGTGGGCTGCCATCTATGGGGTCGCAAAGAGTTGGACACGACTGACGTGACTTAGCAGCAGCATATGACCTACAGTTAGTTGAATCATGGATATGGAGGAACCACAGATATGGAGTGTGAACTATACCCTAAGACACAAGTCAGCAGCCCCCCAAGCCCCATGTTGTTCAAGGGTCAATTGTATTTCAAGAGTTTCAAAATCAATGGACTTTTTGCATTCTACAGGGATACCACATGAAGACTAGACTATAATCAAAATACAAATCTTAAAACCTCTCCTTCTACAAGATAAATTTCCATTCTTTCTATAGTTACATTTTTTTCTTAATAAACAAGCATAATATGGATGGAGTACTTATGAAGCTTCTGGGCTTTAATTTTAAAAATTTCAGAAATTTCTAAATGTTTATTCATGCCAACAAAAATCTTTTATTAAGGTTGGAAAAAAGTATATATTTAATTCAGCAAATTTTCTACTCTGTAGAAACTCCCTCAAATTTACTCATATTTACAAAACAGTGCTTTGACAGAATAACTAAGAATACTACAATTCTTTAAAATTCCTAGTGAAACTATAAAAATCCGATTCACATATAGAAAAGATTATTGTAAGTGACTTTTTCTAGGTCCTTTAGGCTCATGTTTCCTTCTACTGGTCAATGAAACTCACCTCAAGACTATTATATCATCTTTCCATGGTCCTCATGGAAAGAAAATTGTATTTTAAACAACTTTCTCCCCAGGTTCCCATTCTCTAAATAAAAACATTAAGTGAACATGCATTTAGTGAATCCTAAGAGTTCAGGAATGTGTCATATATCTCAGCAGTACTTCACTGCTCTAAAGTGGAATTCTATAACATTTCCTTTACTTCATTCACAGCTTCAAGAAAATATCTCTTTACTGAAAATATATAGTTACACACTGTGCTATGTGTTTTACATATATTGTCTTCTTTACTAAGAAATGTATGCTACTATCCTCATTTACAGACGAAAAAACCAATTCCAGAAAGGTTATGTAATTCCCAAGATAATATAACCAGTACAAGAATGATTTGGAGCAAGAATTCAGGTTCAAATTTCTCAGTCAATTTGTTACACTCAGCACAAATAAGAAACATGATAATAATAATACCAATAAACACTCAATATAGCATTTACTATGTGCTTAAATCACTTAACCCTCATAACAATCCTAATTAAATGTGCTATCATTATCCGTTTTACAAATCAAGAAACTGAAGCACACAGAGGTTGCCACGAGTCTACGGTTTTGTTGCTGTTCAGTTACTCAGTCGCGTCCAATTCTCTGCAACTCCATAGACTGCAGCACACCAGGCTTCACTGTCCTTCACTATTTCCCATAGCTCACGTCTACTGAGTGGGCGATGCCATCCAACCATCTCGTCCTCTGTCATCCCCTTCTCCTCCAGCCCTCTATGGTTCCCAGCATTAGGGTCTTTTCTAACAAGCTGGCTCATTGCATCAGGAGGCTAATCCTTTAGGATTGACTGGTTTGATCTCCTTGCAGTCCAAGGGACCCTCAAGAGCCTTTTTCAACACCACAGTTCAAAAGCATCAGTTGTTCAGTGCTCAGTGCTTCTTTGTGGTCCAACTCTCACATCCATACATGACTACAGGAAAAACCATAGCTTTGACTTTACCAACCTTTGTTCGCAAAGTAATGTCTCTGCTTTTTAATACGCTGTCTAGGTTTGTCATGGCTTTTCTTCCAAGGAGCAAGAGTCTTTTAATTTCATGGCTGCACAGGCTACTAAAAGGCAGAGCCAAGATATAGACTTCAGGGGTCTAGCCCTAGAATTCAGGTTCTTAACTATTATGCTACTTTGCCAGTCATAAACTACTTTATATTACAGTTGATAAGGAATCTATCATATTTCCTCTATGAAATCATAAGCTTTTAGAGAGCAGAAGTCTCAGCATTAGGTTTTCTCTGGTATGAGGATTGGTAAATAATGAGGGGAAACTAGGCAACACACTGGGGTCCTAAGGCAGGCATCTCTGCAATAGTGGTGTTTGAGCTTAGTCTTGTCATTGACCTCTAAATGGTACATCTAATCGCTTAGTTCACCTTTGGTAACCTCTGTCTACAACCTTGTTAAGAGCATAGTGTTTCTTTGTATCTGCTACATACATCTAGCACCTAGTAGGGTCTTCCCTGGTGGCTCAGATGGTAAAGGATCTGCCTGCAATGCAGGAGACCTGGGTTCAATACCTAGGTCAGGAAAACCCGCTGGAGAAGGGAATGGCAACCCACTCCAGTATTCTTGCTTGGAGAATCCCATGAACAGAGGAGCCTGGAGGGCTACAGTCCACAGGGACAGAACCGAGTGACTAACACTTCACTTAGAAACTCAAAATATGTCTGCTGTATAAATATGTGAAAAAAACGGCTATAACTCATGATCCCCACTATCAACAGCTCAATAAAGGAATAGAGATTCATAAGCATTTATATAACTTTAAACCACTATCCTGCTGTTGAAGTAGGAAAGGAAGTGATAAAGTAGAAACAAATTACCCATATCCAGTAGTAAATCCAGTAGTATCCAGTAGTAAATATGGGAATAAGCAAAATAAAGACAGTCTTCTATTTCTTAATTTAGATATTCATAAATTTTTATTCCTCCCCCTTTCTTCAAGATATCCTTCATTTAGGCACCTCTTCCTCTGACTTTCAACAAGAATTAGATACTAGGGAAATTGATCTATAATTGATCCACTTAGGAGGCCCATATATGCCTGCATATTTTGGAGATCTTGACAAGATATACTCAATTACTATAAAATGCACATCAAAATACTAAAACTCAGCATCACTTTCCACATGCTTAAGCTTGTGCAGCCAGAAATCAGCACTTATTTTGGCCTCGGAATCTTTCAAGGTACATCTTCCAGGTACTTCGTGGCCTTTCAGATGTGCATACTCTCAAGCACTTGAATAGTTATACATGTATATTTCTAAACTCAGATTTGAGTTCTCCATATTCTGAGGAGCTTTCAGAAGCAGAAGATCCTTTGAACAGACTCTCTCTTCTTGTCCACTTTGAAAGAAGACCTAGTCTCTTTAGACTTTGTTCCTACTACATGTTTTATCGGTCCTGCTTTCCTATCCTTTTAACAATGATTCTAATGTTCCTTTTATTAACTACTGTTGCTCCATTCCTTCATTCTAGACAGCATAACCAATGTTCCAAAACTCTCCAACAATTAAGCATTCTAAGGACAAAAAAATTACCAAGGAACATAGTAATTTTTTATAGCTATAAATTCTTTTTCTGTGAAGGGATAGATAGTATCTTATGCTTTGTAGATCACATATAGCCACTGTCACATATTTAGGTTTTTTCTGGGTTTCCTTTTACTCTTTTAAAAAGGTTCAAAAATGTAAAAAACCATTTTTAGCTTTCAGACAATACAAAAACAGGCCACCTGCCGGATTTGGCCTGTGGACAGTAGTTTGTCTATCATTATACTAGAGGGCTTGGGTGTGCTATTTTAGTTATCTGTAGCACTCAGGGAGATTCTGCGAGTGCTAAGAAGCCTATAGGACAATGAAGGAATCAACTATGCTAACAACATGGGAGAAATACCGCAAGAAAAAAGAAATAGTGCAAAATCAGAAACAAACTTGGCACAGCTGAGGAACACGAAAGAGCTTAGTTGGCTGAAGCACAGTATTCAAAGAGCAAAATGATGAGCGATAAGGTCAGAGATAAGACGGGACTAGACTGTGTAGTACCCAGCAGTCTGGAATTTTAATCTAATGGAACAGAAAGTCTAAGGTACTCTATCATTCCCTTTTGTCTTTATATAGAGGAAATGATACAACCTGATTTATGTTTTTAAAAGACTATTCCACTTGCTTGAAATAAAATGCATTAGAGGAGACAGAAAGGAAGGGGCAGAAGCAGGGAGCCCAGTTAGAAGGTTGTCACTGTAGTCCACGCAAAAGATAATGGTTAATTGCTTTACAATACTGTAGTGGTTTCTGCCATACATTGACATGAATCAGCCATGGGTGTACATGTGTCCCTCATCCTGAACCGATCCCCAGCCTCCCTCCCCATCCCATCCCTCAGGGTGTCCCAGTGCACTGGCTTTGAGTGTCCTGTTTCACGCATCGAACTTGGACTGGTGATCTATTTCACATATGGTAATATACATGTTTCAATGCTATTCTCTCAAGTTATCCCACCCTCGCCTTCTCCCAAAGAGTCCGAAAATCTGTTCTTTATATCTGTGTCTCTTTTGCTGTCTCGCATATAGGGTCATCATTACCATCTTTCTAAATTCCACACATATGCATAAAAAAATAATAATAATGGTTGACGGTAGAAGTAGTAACAGTGGAGACAGAAAGACGTGGAGGGACCAGGTATGTACTCTGGGCTCACTGAAGGATGAGACGGGAGCCCAAACACAATACCCTGGTTTACCTGACTGAGAACAACCAAGTAAACAGTGTTTCTATCTACTAAAACGAGGAAAAGGAGAAGAGGCTTGTTTATATTTTTTTGTCACGGTTGTTTTGTTGTTGTTTGGGAGGGAGGGGAAAATATGGCTTAGATCGTCTTTGGCCATATTAAATCAGAGGATTAGGACTTCCCTGATCCTAGTAACTTTTCTGGTCCAGTGGCTGAGCCCAAGCTCCCAAAGCAGGGGCCCAGGTTCGATCCCTGGTCAGGGAACTAGATTCCACATGCCACAACTAAGAACCAGCACAGTCAAATAAATAAATAAATATTTTTAAATAATAATAAAACACCTAGAGGATAGGGAAGTGAAATATCAAGTAAGCAACTGGATATATATGTCTGTAAAAGGAATGAGAAAAGAACTAGAGATCTGGTATTCATCCGGTATGCCATCTGGATGGCATCTGAAACAATCAGACTAAACGAACTCACACACACTGACTGCAGATAGAGAGAAAGAACTATAACCAAGCCCTCTGGTCACAAATGTTTAGTGGTCCAGCACAGAAAAAATGAGAGGCAAAAATAGAGCAGCTAATGACTTAAAAACACACAGCAGTAACAGTAGAGTAATAACAGTAATAATGGTTAACCCTTAGGATACTTATTATGTGTCAAACTATCCATTTCAGTCATTACATCTCAGAACAACTTTGTGGAGGTAAGCACTATCATCTCCACTGTCAAATGAGGAAACTGAAGAACAGAGGATAAACAGCCTACTCCAGATGACACATCTAAGTAGCGGAAAACCACCAGACAAATGAAGGGTCACTGAAAAATATTTCAAGAAGCAGCAAATGAAGTCAGAAAGACAGAGAAAATGACCTATGTATCTGAAACCATGGAAATCATTTGTGACCATTTCTGTGTTTGATTCGTGATTTCAGTTGGTTTAGTTTGGGAATATATCTCAAATCCTCAAAGGGTTAGTGTGACAGATACATAAAAGTTAACATATGAAAACAATATCTGCCACATAATAACAACATATTAGCTTTGGTAAGTATTATTACTGAGTATTCCACTATGTACCTAAAGCAGGCATCTTATTTTTTATATCATGTATTTTATAGTATCATCTTCTAATAATATGAATATTTAAGACCTTGTTGATATGCAAGAAACCACCAGAAGTTAAAGATATCCACTGCTAACCACTTGTCAACTGTGACCATCCAGTTAGGCAGGTAAATTAACATTTACCTCTAAAGACCACAGACATACTATAGATTAATAACTTGCAACATTTCTCTCATATACTTTAAAGTCATTTAAGTGACTCCTGTAACTAGGATAAATCAGAGAGTGTACCTTACTCAACCACTGCAATGATCAGGGCCTATGGAATAGCAAAAAATCAACCATGTAATGCAGATGGCAACAGCCATGAGATCTATGCATACCCCTTGCTCTAGCAAATTTATTCCATAGAGCCAACATAGTGTTTTGAGATACACATCTCAAGGGAATCTAAATTAAAAAATCAATGACAATCTCGTAAGAACTGAAAGAAAAATTTAGATAAGGAAGATTCACATTTTGCAAAAAACAAAAAAATACATAAACTGTAGCTGGAATTAACTGTCTAGCAATGGTTCATCATGGCAATGATTTTATAAGAAAAGCCCCCTGGAGAGTTAAGGACAGCTAACACAAAGCAGCTGTGTGAACTGGAACAAGCTATTTAACGTGCAGTATTCAGTTCAGTCACTCAGTTGTGTCCAAATCTTTGTGACACTATGGACTACAGCACGCCGGGTCCCCCTGTCCATCACCAACTCCCAGAGCTTACTCAAACTCATGTTCATTGAGTGATGAGTTGGCATTCAGTGATGCCAACCAACCATCTCACCCTCTGTTGTCCCCTTCTCCTCCTACCCTCAGTCTTTCGCAGCATCAGGATCTTTTCCGATGAGTCAGTTCTTCACATCAGGTGGTCAAAGTATTGGAGTTTCAGCTTCAACATCAGTCCTTCCAATGAATATTCAGGACTGATTTCCTTTAGGATGGATTGATTTGATCTCCTTGCAGTCCAAGGGATTCTTAAGAGTCTCCTCCAACACCACAGTTCAAAAGCATCAATTCTTCAGTGCTCAGCTTTCTTTGTAGTCCAACTCTCACATCCATACACATGACTACTGGAAAAACCATAACTTTGACTAGGCAGACCTTTGTTGGCAAAGTAATGTCTCTGCTTCTTAATACGCTGTCTAGGTTTGTCATAGTTTTTCTTCCAAGGAGCAAGTATCTTTTGATTTCAAGGCTGCAGTCATCATCTGCAGTGATTCCAGAGCCCAAGAAAATAAAGTCTCAAACTGTTTCCATTGTTTCCCTATCTGTTTGCCATAAAGTGAAGGGACCAGATGCCATGCTCTTCCTTTTATGAATGTTGAGATTTAAGTCAGCTTTTTCACTCTTCCTCTTTCACTTTCATCAAGAGGCTCTTCAGCTCCTCTTCACTTTCATCCATAAGGGTGCTTCATCTGCATATCCAAGATTGCTAATATTTCTCCCAGGAATTTTGATTCCAGCTTCTGCTTCATCCAGCCCGGCTTTTGCATGATAAGTTAAAAAAGCAGGGGGACAATATACCGCCTTGACGTACTCCTTTCCCAATTTGGAACCAGTCTGTTGTTCTAAGTCCGGTTTTAACTGTTGCTTCTTGACCTGCATACAGATTTCTCAGGAGGCAGGTAAGATGGTCTGGTATGCCTATCTCTTTAAGAATTTTCCACAGTTTGTTGTAATCCACACAGTCAAAGACTTTGGCATAGTCAATAAAGCAGAAGTAGATGTTTTTCTGGAACTCTCTTGCTTTTTCAATAATCCATGGATGCTGGCAATTTGATCTCTGGTTCCTCTGCCTTTTCTAAATCCAGACTGAACTTTTCGAAGTTCTGTGTTCACGGACTGCTGAAGCCTCGCTTGGAGAATTTTGAGCATTACTTTGCTAGTGTGTGAGATGAATGCAATTGTGTGGTAGTTTGAACATTCGTTGGCATTGCCTTTCTTTGGGATTGGAATGAAAACTGACCTTTTCCAGTCCTGTGGCCACTGCTGAGCTTGCTGGCATATTGAGTACAGCACATTCACAGCATCATCTTTTATTATTTGAAATAGCTCAGCTGGAATTCCATCACCTCCACTAGTTTGTTCACAGTGATGCTTCCTAAGGCCCACTTGACTTCACACTCCAGGCTGTCTGGCTCTAGGTGAGTGATCACACCACTGTGGTTATCTGGGTCCTTAAGATCTTTTTGTATAGTTCTTCTGTGTATTCCTGCCACTTTTTCTTAATATCTTCTGCTTCTGTTAGGTCCATACCATTCCTGTCCTTTATTGTGCTCATCTTTGCATGAAATGTTCCCTTGGTATCTCTAATTTTCTTGAAGAGAATTCCGTTCTTTCCCATTCTATTCTTTTCCTCTATTTCTTTGCATTGATCACTGAGGAAGGCTTTCTTATCATCTCTCCTTGCTAATCTATGGAACTCTGTATTCAAATGGTTATATCTTTCCTTTTCTCCTTTGCCTTTAGTGTCTCTTCTTTTCTCAGCTATTTGTAAGGCCTCCTCAACCATTTTGCCTTTTCGCATTTCTTTCTCATGGGGATGGTCTTTATCACTGCCTCCTGTACAATGTCACTAACCTCCATCTATAGTGCTTCAGGCACTCTATCAGATCTAATCCCTTGAATCTATTTGTCACTTCCACTGTATAATCATAAGGGATTTGAGTTAGGTCATCTGTGAATGATCCAGTGGTTTTCTCTACTTGCTTCAATTTAAGTCTGGATTTTGCAATCAGGAGTTCATGATCTGAGCCACAGTCAGCTCCTGGTCTTGTTTTTGCTGACTGTACACAGCTTCTCCATCTTCGGTTGCAAAGAATATAATCAATCTGATTTCAGTATTGACCATCTGGTAAGGTCCATGTGTAGAGTCTTTTCTTGTGTTGTTGGAAGAGCGTGTTTGCTATGACTGGTGTGTTCTCTTGGCAAAACTCTGTTAGCCTTCACCCTGCTTCATTTTGTACTCCAAAGCCAAACTTGCTTGTTACTCCAGGTATCTCTTGACTTCCTGCTTTTGCAGTCCCCTATGATGAAAAGGACATCTTTTTTTGGTGTTAGCTCTAGAAGGTCTTGTATGTCTTCACAGAATTGTTCAACTTCAGCTTCTTCGGCATTAGTGGTTGGAGCATAGACTCGGATTACTGTGATACTGAATGGTTTGCCTTGAACACGAACAGAGATCATTCTGTAATTTTTGAGATTGCACCCAAATACTGTATTTCAAACTCTTATTGACTATGAGGGCTACTCCATCACGTCTAAGGGATTCTTGCCCACAGTAGTAGATATAATGGTCATCTGAATTCAATTCACCCATTCACGTCCATTTTAGTTCACTGATTCCTAAAATGTCAATGTTCACTTTTGCCATCTCTTATGTGACCACTTCCAATTTGCCAATTTCCAAAAGCAAGAGAGTTCCAGAAAAACATCTACTTCTGTTTTAATGACTATGCCAAAGCCTTTGACTGCTTGGATCACAATGAACTATGGAAAATTCTTAATGAGATGGGAATACCAGACCACCTGACCTGCCTCCTGAGAAATATGTATGCAGGTGAGGAAGCAAGAGTTAGAACTGGACATGAAAAAACAGACTGGTTTCAAATCGGGAAAGGAATACATCAAGGCTGTATATTGTCACCTTGCTTATTTAACTTATATGCAGAGTATATCATGAGACATGCTGGGCTGGATGAAGCAGAAGCTGGAATCAAGATTGCCAGGAGAAATATCAATAACCTCAAATATGCAGATGACACCACCTTTATGGCAGAAAGCAGAGAACTAAAAAGCCTCTTGAAGAAAATGAAAGAGAAGAGTGAAAAAGTTGGCTTAAAATTCAACATTCATATATGAAGAGCATGGCATCTGGTCACATCACTTCACAGGAAATAGATGGGGAAACAATGGAAACAGTGACAGATTTTATTTTCTTGGGCTCCAAAACCACTGCAGATGGTGACTACAGACATGAAATTAAAAGACATTTGCTCCTTGGAAGAAAAGTTATGACCAACCTGGACAGCATATTAAAAAGCAGAGACATTACTTTGCCAACAAAGCTCTGTCTAGTCAAAGCTATGGTTTTTCCACTAGTCATGTATGGATGTGAGAGTTGGACTAAAAAGAAAGCTGAGCACCGAAGAATTGATGCTTTTGAACTGAGGTGTTGGAGGAGACTCTTAAGAGTCCCTTGGCCTGCAAGGAGATCCAACCAGTCCATCCTAAAGGAAATCAGTCCTTAATATTCATTGGAAGAACTGATACTGAAGCTGAAACTCCAATACTTTGGCTACCTGATGTGAAGAACTGACTCACTGGAAAAGACCCTGAAGCTGGGAAAGGTTCAAGGCAGGAGGAGACGGGGAAGACAGAGGATGATGGTTGGATGGCATCACTGACTCAATGGACATGAGTTTGAGTAAGCTCCGGGAGTTGGTGATGGACAGGGAGGCCTGGCGTGCTGCAGTCCATGGGGTCGCAAAGAGTCAGACATGACTGAGCAACTGAACTGAACTGAATTTGCCTTGACTCATGGACCTAACATGCCAGGTTCCTATGCAATATTGCTCTTTACAGCATCGGACTTTACTTCCATCACCAGTCACATCCACAACTGGGTGTTTTTGCTTTGGCTCCATCTCTTCATTCTTCCTGGAGTTACTTCTCCACAGATCTCCAGTAGCATATTGGGCACCTACCGACCTAGGGAGTTCACCTTTCAGTGTCCTACCTTTTTGCCTTTTCATGCTGTTCATAGGGTTCTCAAGGCAAGAATACTTAAGTGGTTCACCATTCCCTTCTCCAGTGGACCACATTTTGTCAGAACTCTCCACCATAACCCGTCTGTCTGGGTAGCCCTACACAGCATGGCTCATAATTTCACTGAGTTAGACAAGGCTGTGGTCCATGCAATCAGTTTGGTTAGTTTCCAGTGATTGTGGCTTTCATTCTATCTGCCCTCTGATGAATAAGGATAAGAGGCTTATAGAAGCTTCCTGATGGGAGAGACTGACTGTAGGGGAAAGTGGGTCATATTCTGATGGGTGGATCCATGCTCAGGAAAACGTTAATCCAATTTTCTGCAGATGGGCAGGACTGTGTTCCCTCCCTGTTGTAATGTGCAGTATTATTCACTGCCATTTAATCATGGTTTCATGAAGGGGCTCACAAACTTTTTCCATAAAGGTATAGATAGTAAAGATGTTAAACTTGGCAGGTCATAATGTCTCTTTCCCAAACACTCAACTCTGCCCTTGTAGCACAAAAACACCAATACACAAACCTTTATCTTCACATAACCTGCCTTTTACTCATGAAAGCTGAAATCCTAAGAAAAATAAAATTAACTGATGGAAAGTTAAGAATTTATTAGGCATTCCAGTCATATGATAATAAAAAATTAAACATGCTCCATATATCATCTTCAGTGGAAACAGAAAAGCTTAAATCACCTGGACATTCCAACAAATTTGCTGATATTATTAAGGAATTAATAGAATACCACTTTATCAAATGGGCTTCCCTGGTGGCTCAGCTGGTAAAGAATCTGCTGGCAATGCAGGAGACCTGGGTTCAATCCTGGGGTTGGGAAGATCCTCTGGAGAAGGGAACAGCTACCCACTCCAGTATTCCGGCCTGGAGAATTCCACGACAGAGGAATCTGGCAGGCTATAGTCCATGGGGCCATAATGCGTCAGATACAACTGAGCAACTTACACTTCACTTATTAAACTGTGCAAATGAAGAAACTAATATAATTTCTAAACAATTTTTAATTCAACTAATAATGTAATGTCACGCTGAGGCTTCTTCCTCTAGTTAAAATACATAAGGTCACAAGAGAAAGTCACCTTGACCATAAACAAAAGAAGAAAGTCTGGACGAACTATTAAAAGTTGCAAAAAAGTAATTTTTTTAAACCCATCAGAGAGCTGAGAACACAAAGAAATCTAAATAAACTCAAATCCATAGAGGGAGGGACAAGCCAATATTAGGTAGAAAGACAAGTGAGCAGTTTCAACTCTAATACCATGGTGAGCAAAGGGGAAAACAACACTATTGACCAATATGATGGTCTGTAAGCAGAGTTAATCATTACAACCTAAAAATTCTTCCCCGGGGAGCTATCAGAGAATAGGGAGCAGCAGGCATAAACCTAGGGGTAAACCAGGAAGTCAGAGTGAGATCTTCTGGAGAGTAGTAAGCCAAGTGCAGGGCTATAAAAAGATATCTAGAATCTAGTTGTACTTAAATTCCAAGCTCTGTTGTAGGGTGGAGACAGAATCCATCCTCAAAATACTGGAAACCAAAATAACTATAGCTATAGCCCAGCCCAGTTTTAATCCAATTCTATGTCAGAATGAAGACATTAGCCCCTAAGGCTTTTGCTCTGTCTAAGGAGTTAACATGTTTTTTTACCAAAAAAGAAGGAGTAATAAACTTCATTCTAACTGTTCTATTCATATATAATATTCACATGCAATAAAAATTATAGGTTATTCAAAGAATCATGAAAATGTGACCCAAAGGCAAGAGAAGAAATTCATAACAAACCCACACACGACCCAGATGTGGGAGTTAGAAAAGACTTTAAAATAAATTCTATAAATATATGCTTGAGAAAAATATGGATTTAATATATTTTGGCAGAGAAATGAAAACGCTGGGGAGAAAAAAGAGCCAAATAGAAATTCTCAAACCAAAAAACTACAATATCTCAAACAAAAAGTTCACTGAATAGGCCAAACTATAAACAGGATATAGAAAAGATCACTGAATGCAAGACTCAATAGAAATTATCCAAACTAAAGCACAGAAAAAAAGAATTAGGGAAGTTCAAGACTAGACTCATATATCTGTGAATATATGAAAATAGTCTGAAAAGAGTTCCATATAGTCCATATATGGAAATATATATGGACTAGTCTGGAAAGAGATGAAAAAGAGAATGGACTAGAAGAAATATTTGAAGAGAAAATGGCAGAATTTTTTCAAAATTGATGCAAAAATAAGTCTACAGGTCCAAAAAACTCAGCAAACCACAAACAAAATAAATACAAAGAAAGCTGCACATAGGTGCGACATAGTAAAACTGCTTAAAACTAAAACTAAAGAGAAAATCTTAAAGCATCAAAAGAAAAAGGGCAAGTTATATTCAGGTTAACAATGACAAATGACTTTTCATCAAAAACACTAAAAACTAGAAGATAACTGATAGTGTATTTTAATAGCTGAAAGAAAAAAAATCCATCTAGAATTCTAAATCTTACAAGAAATATCCTTTAAAGATGAAGGTTAAAATAAAATTTTTTTCCAACAAAAGCTGAAAGAATTTATCACTAGTAGCCATATAAGAAATACTAAAGAAAACAGTTAGAACTGGACATGGAACAACAGACTGGTTTCAAATTGGGAAAGGAGTACATCAAGGCTATATATTGTTACCCTGCTTATTTAAATTATATGCAGAGTATATCATGCAAAATGCCGGGCGGGATGAAGCACAAGCTGGAATCAAGATTGCCAGGAGAAATATCAATAACCTCAGATATGCAGATGACACCACCCTTAAGCCTCTTGATGAAAGTGAAAGAGGAGAGTGAAAAAGTTGGCTTAAAACTCAACATTCAGAAAATCAGGATCATGGCATCTGGTCCCATCACTTCATAGCAAACAGATGGGGAAACAATGAAAATAGTGACAGACTTTATTTTCTTGGGCTCCAAAATCACTGCAGACGGTGACTGCAGCCATGAAATTAAAAGACACTTGGCTCCTTGGAAGAAAAGCTATGACCAATCTATACAGCATATTAAAAAGCAGAGACATTACTTTGCCAACAAAGGTCTGTCTAGTCAAAGCTATGGTTTTTCCATTAGTCATGTATGGATGTGAGAGTTGGACTATAAAGAAAGCTAAGCACTGAAGAATTGATGCTTTTGAACTGTGGTGTTGGAGAAGACTCTTGAGATATCCCTTGGACAGCAAGGAGATCCAACCAGTCTATCCTAAAGGAAATCAGTCCTGAATATTCATTGAAGGACTGATGCTGAAGCTGAAACTCCAATACTTTGGCCACCTGATGTGAAGAACTGACTCACTGGAAAAGACCCTGAAGCTGGGAAAGGTTCAAGGTGGGAGGAGAAGGGGACAACCGAGGATGAGATGGTTGGATGGCATCACTAACTCAATGTACATGAGTTTGAGTAAGCTCTGGGAGTTGGTGATGCACAGGGAAGCCTGGAGTGCTGCAGTCCTTGGGGTCACAAAGAGTCAGACACGACTGAGCGACTGAACTGAACTGAACTGAAACAAAATAATCTCAAATGGAAGTCTGAACCTGCCCGAAAAAATGAAGCATACCAGAAAATACTGGGAACAAGAAAGGTATGTCTACCCTCACCACTTCTGTTCAATGTGTACTGGAGGTACCAGCCAGGGCCATGAAGTAAGAAAAGGAACTGAAGGAATAAAGACTGAAAAGGAAGTAAAACTATCTTTATTCTCAGATAACATGACTATACACAAAACATTCAATTTAATTTACCAAGTCCAAATGACACAAAGTCAATATATACAAATCAAGTCAATTCAAACTATTAGCAGTCTGACACAACATAATTGGAAAATCTAAATTAAAAATACTATTTGTAACAGAATTAAAAATAACAAACACTTAGCAATGAAGTTAGTGAAAATATGTGAAAGACCTCTAAAATGAAAACTATGAAACTCTGCTGAAATAAAGACAATCTCAATAAACACAGAGCTATACCATGTTCAAGAATAGGAAGTCTTAATATTATTAAAAAGAAAACTTTACCCAAATTAATCTACAGATTAAACAGAATCCCAGTTAAAATCGCAGCAAGCTATTTTGTGGACACTGACACACTGACAAAGTTTTAATGGAAAGTAAAAGACCCAGAAGAGCCAACATAATGTTGAAAGAGAAAAACAAGGTTGGACAATCAACTACAGAACTTCAAGACTTCTTATAAAGTTACAGTAACCAAGACAGTTGGAATTGGTAAAAGAATGGACAAAGAGATCAATGAAACACAAAAGAAAGCACAGAAACAGACAAATAAAGTCAACAGATCTTTGATAAAGAAACAGAGGCAATTCAGTGCAGAAAGGATAGTCTTTTCAACAAATGGTGCTGGAATATACTGTTTACAATAGTCAGGACATGGAAGCAACCTAAATGTCCATCAGAAAAAGAATGGATAAAACAGATGTGGTACATATATATAAAGGCATGCTGCTGCTGCTAAGTCGCTTCAGTCGTGTCCGACTCTGTGCGACCCCATAGATGGCAGCTCACCAGGCTACCTCATTTCTGGGATCCTCCAGGCAAGAACACTGGAATGGGTTGCCATTTCCTCCTCCAACACGTGAAAGTGAAGTCGCTCAGTCGTGTCCTACTCTTAGCGACCCCATGGACTGCAGCCTACCAGGGTCCTCCGTCCACAGGATTTTCGAGGCAAGAGTACGGGAGTGGAGTGCCACTGCCTTCTCCATAATGGCATACTACTCAGCCATAAAAAGAATGAAATAATGCCATCTGCAGCAACATGGACGGACCCAAAGACTGTCTGTCCTACTGAGTGAAGTCAAAGAGAGAAAGATAAACATCATATGACAGCATTTATACATGAAATCTAAAAAAAATGGTACAAATGAACTTATTTACACAACAGAATCACAGATGTAGAAAACAAATCTATGATTACCAAGGGGCAAAAGGCAGGGAGGGATAAATTAGGAGACTGGGACTGATATACACACACTATTACTTATAAAATTGATAACTAGTAAGAACTTACTGTATAGCACAGGGAACTCTACTCAGTACTCTGCAATGACTTATATGGGAAAAGAATCTAAGAGTGGATAAATGGTTTATATACACAACTGATTCACTTTGCTGCATAGTAGAACCTAACACAACATTGTAAATTAACTATAATAAAAACTAAGTTTTAAAAAATGGTGCTGGAATAAATGGACAACTACATGCAAAAAAAAAAAATTAACCCAATATGGACCACAGACATAACTGTAAAACAAAAACTATAAAATTCCTACAGTACAATATCAGAGAAATCTAAATAAAGTTGACTTTGGTAAGGACTTTTTAAATATAGAATCAAGTCATGAAAAGAAGGAAAAAAGAGACAACTGTACTTCATTAAAATCAAAAGACACTGTTAAGAAAATGAAAAGACAAGCCTCAAACTGGAAGAATTTTTGCAAAACACATATCTGATTAAAGGACTGGTATTCAACTGCATAGAGAACTCTTTAAAACCTAACAACATGGAAACAATCCAATTAAGATGGCAAAACAGGCAAAAGAACCACTCACCAAAGAAGATATACAGATGACAAACAGGCATTTAAAAAGATGTTCAACATCGTGTTGTTAGAGAATTGAAAATCAAAACAATGAGATAGTACTACACATCTATTAGACTGGAAAAAAAAAAGTCAAATGCTAGCGAGGATACAGAGCAACAAGAATTCTCATTCACTGATGGTGGGGATGCAAAACCTTACAGCTGCTTTCAAAGACAATTTGGCAGTTTCTAACAAACTAAACATACTCTTACCATACAGTCTGGCAATCATACACCTTTGTATTTACCCAAATGAGTTAAAAACTTATGGCCACACAAAAAACTGCATGCCAGTGTGCATAGCAGCTTTATTCAAAACTGCCAAAATTTGGAAGCAATCAAGAAGTTCTTCAAAAGGTGAATGGGAAGACAAACTATGGTACCTATACAACGTGCTACTAGTGAGCAATGAAAAGAAATGAGCTATCAAGCCATGAAATTACAGAGAGGAACCTTAAATGCACATTACTATGTGAAAGAATCCAATCTGAAAAAACCTCCTACTGTATGATTTCAATTATATGACATTCTAGAAAAGGCAAAAATATAAAGACGGTAAAAATATCAGCGGTTGCGAGAAGAGGGATCAGAGGAGGAGTGGAGAAATGAATAGATGAATGAAGTGCAGGAGATTTTAGGACACTGAAACAACTCAGTATGATACAATGGTGGAGAAAACCCACAGGGTGATCTACAAAAAGAATGAAATTTAATGAAAACTATGGACTCCAATTAATAATAATATGCCAATATTGGTTTATCATTTGTAACAAACAGACCACACTAATGCAAGATGATAATAATAGAGGAAACTGGAGGGATTGGGTGAAAAGGTCTATGAGAATTGTTTACTTCATGTTTAATTTTTCTATAAACCTAAAAACTGCTTTTTAAAGTCTATGAATTAAAAATAAATTTGCAGCAAGTTTTTATGAAGTACTCAACCTGTACACTCTAAGAATTAGTCATTTTAATCCAGGTAAATTATACCTTAATTTTCAAAAATGAAATAAATGGTTCTTTTAGAAATTTTATTTGAAAATGGATATAGAACAAAGGACATTTATATTCTTTCTCAAGCCTTTATCAACCACAGTAGAAAAGCTTTTGTAAACATATATAAATAGTAGATATAATATATATATTTTAGAAAACAAATTTTTGTCTACCTAAAAAATTTAAGATTTTGATTAATACTTAAAAATTAAGTATTTTGATTACACTTGCTTGCCTTAGCATGAGTAGAATGCTAGATTTCAAATTTAAAAAAACAGATATGCAACAAAGCAACAAAGGTTTACTGTATAGCACACAGAACTATAGTCAGTATCTTGTAATAACCTATAATGGAAAAAATCTCAAAAATAATATAGATTGTATATGTATAACTGAATCATTGTGCTATGTACCTGAAACATTAAGTCAACTATACTTCAACAAAATATATACATATAAAGAAAAAAAAAGAAAATGGATATAGCACAAAGGATATATGATACATTTATGTTCTTTGCAATAATGTATGTTCTACAGGTGCATATAGAGATATTAGTAAATGCACAGATAAATAGCTGAAAAAAAAATGTATCAAACTGGAAAGAGCTAATAGTATGGGAAAACAGCACTTCTGTGAAGGGAACAGGATGGAAAGATGGTGGAGGCGGGGTGCACCTAATCTGTGTGTCTTAATCTCTGTTAGGAAAGTCTACATTAATTCTTTAAATTGTGTATTTCTAGGTTTTAAATCCAGGTTTCAGAATTTGCAGAAAAGTTTCAAAATGTTTTCTAAATCTGAAACAGCCTTGGAGTAAATTAACATTGGATACCGATCTTTATTTGTAAATATTTCCACAACTTTAGGGAATTCCCTCAATTGCTACTGATCATGCTAGGAACAAGTACTACTTGCTGATTCCTAGTTTATCAATAATTCCACCTCCAAAACAATTACGGTATTTCCATTGCACCCTCCTCTTTCACTACTTCTGACTCCTAGATCCCTTCCTCTTCTTGCCCTAAAAAAACACAAAAAGCCTAATGTACTGTTTGACACCCTGAAGGACGTTAATGAAGTTCTAACACAACATTCAATAGCATCCATTATTTCAGAATGTAAAGGACTGATTTGAGACATGGATTTATAGCACTGATGAACTAACAATGTATCAATCCCTCAAAACTACCCCATGTTTGCCTTTATTTTTTTTCCACTGCACCTTTCTCTACACAAAATTTAGTTCTATTCTGTTCTGTGTTCTGCTGCTGTTAGGTACTACTGCTGTTAGGGACTGAACTGTGTTCCCCAAAACTCACACGTTTAAACCCTAACCCCTAATGTAACTATATTTGGAGATGAAACCTTTAAAGAGGTAGTTATGGCTAAACTAGGTCATCAGGGTGGGACCCTAATCCAATAGGGCTAGTGCCCTTATAAAAAGAGGAAAAGACAGCAGGGATGCACATACAGAGAACAGGCCATGTGAGGACACAGAAAAAAGATGGCCATCTATAAATGGAGAGCCCTCGGGAAACCAAACATGGCAAAACTCTGACCTTGGATTTTCAAGCTACGGAGCCTAGAAAATAAATTTTTGCTGGTAAAAAAAAAAAAATCACAGAAATACTGTTTGTGGTATCTCATTTGTGTTATTTTGTTATGGCAGCCCTAACAAAGTAATACAACTATATAGTATACTAATAAATCTTAACTTGACACAGTATTATAATAAATTCTACAAGATACTAAACTCAAGGGGTGTCTTTTTTCCCATTGCCTAGTAAGTACAATGTCCTCTGTGCCTTGTGTCACATATGTATGGCTTTCTTTTTCCAACAGAGCTTCAAATATTATACTCAGGGTCCTTTCAGTTCCATCCCCTCAATTATGATCTCTCTGATCTCTACTCCTAGTATCTACCATTGCCAGAGGTCTATTTGCCAACACTATCAAATTTGTACCTAACATATTTGCCACCTGCCACTCTTGACACCTTTCCTCCTACCCCCAACTCAATCCTTTACCTTCATGTATACCTCTCAGCCTTGGTACTATGGACATAAGGCATGTATAAGCATCACTAACCAATGAGAGTACTTCCAGTCACTGAATAAAACAATAACATGCTGGTTTCTGTCAATTATTTATCTTATTGCTCACACCAGTAGGTTATTTTTTTCTGATCACTGCAACTATCCTTGAGTTGAGAAAATTCTACTGTTAACTCTATGTAGCTTATCATAGCAAAAATCACTGCTCTTCACATACTATCTAAGGAGAGTCCAGCTTTGTTGGTTCCAATTAACAAGACATGTGCTAAGAGTTTTTTCTACTTACACTCATATGTCTGTGCTCATTTATCCACGGTCATCCAGCCTCCCTTCTCTGATCAATGATGTGCATTTTTGCAAAAGTAGTCTTCCAAAGGTAGCAGTATGATCAGAGAACAGAGTATCCCTTTACTCAATAAACTTACTCAATAAAACCTAGAATTTTGTATTCATTAAAATGGTACACTGAACAACTAAGTGAACACTTCAAAATATTAATCAAATATTGCCTTAAAAATCAAAATATTATTGAAAAATTGATCATTTTTATTCCTTCAGGACCTTAAAATTATCAACAGCAACGTTGACAGACCATTTACAAAAAACTTCAATCTTGAAAGTTGTCTTAGGTTTTGATACTTTTAAAAAGGTGCCATCATTCACCATGTGTCAAAATCTATATTATATGAATAACTTCAAGTGGGATTCTAAACAAGCTTATCTCTCTTCTGTAAAGCTAGGAGATATCAATGCTAAATTACAAACTTATGAAAACGGAGTATTTATGAAAAGAAGTTACTAGTTTCATAAAAAAGTGCAAGTTAATCATTATTTTACTGTATAGTATTAGAATCAGATAGCAAATACAAATTACTTTCCAGCACATCAGACAATTTTCAACTATTCTGAACTTTTAGAAAAGTCATTCTAAATAACCCTATATGCAAAACAGAAAAAGAGACACAGATGTACAGAACAGACTTTTGGACTCTGTGGGAGAAGGCGAGGGTGGGATCTTTCGAAAGAACAGCATCGAAATATGTATATTATCTATGGTGAAACAGATCACCAGCCCAGGTTGGATGCATGATATAAGTGCTCGGGCCTGGTGCACTGGGAAGACCCAGAGGGATCGGGTAGAGAGGGAGGTGGGAGGGGGGATCGGGATGGGGAATACATGTAAATCCATGGCTGATTCATGTCAATGTATGACAAAAACCCACTACAATACTGTAAAGTAATTAGCCTCCAACTAATAAAAATAAATGAAGGGGAAAAAAAAGTCATTCTAGAAATCCAAGTTACCCAACAAACTGGAATTTCAGCTCCTTAAGTGTTAGAAGCTACTGCTTGCAAATTCTCTGGAAAAAATTATTTCAACAACATCATTTCTAACTTTATTATCATTTTAAGCAGAGAAGAGTCGACCCTCAGTATCCACACATGCATAACCTACAGATACAGAAGACCAACTGTTAAGGAACTTGAGCATCCTCAGATTTTGGCATCCACAGTCGAGTGTTCTGGAACCAATACCCCAAGGACACCAAGGAACAAATGTAAAATGAATATAATTTATGTGTTTCTTAAGAATTTGGGCTCCTGTAATAAATGTCCATTTTTATGACAGTGATAGTCATAGAAACTACTGACACATAAAAGTAAGGCTGCCTGTCCCTATGCTTAGTATCACCAGATTGATGTACTTTCAATTTACAGAAAAAATGTCATCCTGCCAGCATAAAAACCTACAAATGCTCCTCTATTCTCATTGCTGCTTCTAATTCATGTGACCTTAGAAACCAAATACTACTTATTTGAATTGTCTAAAATAAGACTAACCTCTAAATGAATGCCTGAGGGATTCTCATATAAGTATAGCAATGTTAACCACATAGTTTCATAAAATGTCCATTAACCATTTAGAGATTTTTTTTCACAATATAATTCTATGGAAAAAACATGGGCTTTACAGTCACAGAGGGGTTCAGATCCTATTTTTATTTTTTTTTCAGATCCTATTTTTAAAAAGCCTCTTGATGAAAGTGAAAGAGGAGAGTGAAAAAGTTGGCTTAAAGCTCAACATTCAGAAAACTAAGATCATGACACCTGATCCCATCACCTCATGAGAAATAGATGGGGAGACCGTGGAAACAGTGTCAGACTTTATTTAAATATAGTTTGGGCTCCAAAATCACTGCAGATGGTGACTGCAGCCATGAAATTAAAAGACACTTACTCCTCGGAAGGAAAGTTATGACCAACCTAGATAGCGTATTAAAAAGCAGAGACATTACTTTGCCAACAAAGGTCCATCTAGTCAAGGCTACGGTTTTTCCAGTGGTAATGTATGGAGTTGGTCTGTGACGTTGTCATGTGAGAGTTGTCATGGAGTTGTCATGTGAGAGTTCAACTGTGAAGAAAGCTGAGCATTGAAGAATTGATGTTTTTGAACTATGGTGTTGGAGAAGACTCTTGAGAGTCCCTTGGACTGCAAGGAGATCCAACCAGTCCATCCTAAAGGAGATCAGTCCTGGCTGTTCATTTGAAGGACTGATGCTGAAGCTGAAACTCCAATACTTTGGCCACCTCATGCGAAGAGTTGACTCGCTGGAAAAGACCCTGATGCTGGGAGGGATTGGGGACAGGAGGAGAAGGGGACGACAGAGGATGAGATGGCTGGATGGCATCACCGACTCGATGGCCCTGAGTGTGAGTAAACTCCAGGAGTTGGTGATGGACAGGGAGGCCTGGTGTGCTGTGATTCATGGGGTTGCAAAGAGTCGGACACGACTAAGCGCCTGAACTGAACTGAAATGAACTGAATGCGTGAGCCTTGGTAAATAAATAATAAACCACCTTCCCTAAATGTCTGCATACTTGTTAAATCAACATTATCACCTAACTCACAGTTGCTAGTAAGTTAAATGTGATATTGTATACAAAAAACAATGATTGCTGTTTACAAAGTAAGGACAAAATTAAATAGCCTATTTTCATCTTTAATTCATATAGTTAACCTGACAGATTTACTAAATTTCACTTTCTTTCACAGTCAATTTTTTTTTCATTTCCTTTCACAGTCAATTTTTTTTTCATTTCCTTCTCAACATCTTTTTATTTCTCCATTTTCTACATATGGTATTTGTTTCCCCTGCCAAAGACTTTATGAGTAATTTATGCCTTTCTTGTCTTCTGTAGCTAAGACACTTCTCCTACATGGCCCAAGTAGCAGAAATCCTACAGACTGTATTGGGAACATGGAAAGCAATGTACAATCCTAACTTCTCACTCCTAGATGGTAAGTAAGCTTCCTAAAGTCAAAGTCTCTGTTGGCTATCTACCAGTAGTACAACTTTCGAGCTAACTACTCTATTTCTCTGAGTCTTAAACTCTTTTCATATTCAGAAATAAATAATCTCCAATAATATGGCCAATTATTAAGAACAAAACACCCCTCTGAAATTTTTTAAATTAATAAAATAGAAAATATATAATTTAAAAAGTAGGAATTATAAGACCAAAACATTCAGAGGTAAGCAGAAGGATGAAGCCAAATTAGCCCCTGATTGAAGCCAAGGCTGGGCTTTGGTTTTCAGTCTTACAAAGACAGAAGCCAAACCCAGGGCCCATCCTAGGAAGTAAATCTGATAGGAGATGCTATACAACTACAACTCATAAAATAAACCAAAATAAACCTATCCCACTCTACCCTATCCCCCAAGAACTGCGAAGAAAAGTTGTGCTGGCACTGAATTGTAAAGGAGAGTTCCTGACAAGTTGTAATTTTTTCTGTAAAAGGCCAGATATAAATACTTTAGGCTTTGGAGGCCACACTGACCTCTGTGGCAAACACTCGATTTGGCGGCTGTAGCACGCAAACAGCCACAGACAATACAGAAACACATGAGCACAGCTGTGTTCCAACAGAACTTCAGTTATGCACACGGAGATCTGAGTTTCATATAATCTTCACACGCTGCAAAATATTATTTTTCTTCATACATTTGAAAATGTAAAAACCATTCTTAGCTTGCAACCTTAAAAAAAAAAAACAGGTGACATAGGCCACAGGATGCTGTGAATTATAACCAAAGGACACACCACCACCTCAGCTTATTACCACCCTAACACACACATACACAAAACACTCAGACGTACATTTTTGTCACCTTAATTCTATTACCTTATTGATACACACATACACACACACACAAAAAAAAAAAAACAGGTTATAGGCATCCAGAAGATTCATGTGCAAATATCACAAATAATGTCCCAAGAAAAGGTATTATTTAGGCCAAGCAAGAAGGAAGCAAAGCACCATGAAGCAAAGAGTAGAAGCTACTAAAATGTAGACTGCAGTAGAATCTACAAAAATTTCAGATACTGCAAATGATCACACAGAAAAAAAAAAAAAAAACTGCTTACTAATGTATCAAGTGATAAATAAGACTGAAAACTATCTGAAAGGGACAAGAACCATAAAAAATGACTTTGAAGATTTTATAAAGAACTAAAAAGGACTTCTAAAATTATAAAACACAACAACTGAAATGTAAAATGGAATAGTTGAAGTGAGTGAACTAAAAGACACATCTGAAGAAACTGCCCACAGTGAAAGAAAAACAGAGTAAATTAAGAAACATGTGAGAAAGAAAATCCAATATATGTAAATTTGAGATCCAGAAAAAGAAAAGAAACAGCACTCAGATCATAACACCATGTTCTTTAAAACAAATAGAAATCAGTAACAAAAAAATGACAAGGAACAAATATCAATAGTCTCTTCCATACAAATATCTATCCCATCCTACACACCCTTCTACAACGTGATGTTTACACTTTCCCTATGTTTTCTGCCCCATGAACTTGGATGGACCTTTGTAACTGTCCTGCCCAGCAGAACTCAGTGAAGTGGAAGCTAAGTGACTTCTGAGACTAGGTCACAAACAGCAACATGCTTCTACCTAGCGCTTTCTCCCTCAGGAATTCTAGCGGTCATACCTTAACACCACTTAAAAAGCTCCATGGAAAAATCCACATGGAAAGGAACTCAGGCAAAACTGCCAAGCTGAAACACTCCTGAATTCCTGACCCACAAATACTATAAACAATAATAAGTCACTAAGATTTGGGCTTAACTTGTTATACTGCAATAGACAACTAATATAGTAGGAAATCCTAACATAGGTGCAAACTTAAAAATATAATCTTAAATAATCCACATGACCATTAAGTAAACAGAAAGTATTTTGAATAAACCATAACATAAATATTATATTTCAAAACTTATGAGATGCAGCTAAAGCAATATAGGGAAATTTATAGGGAAATTATAATTCTAAATGGGTATAACAGAAAAAAGCAAAAATTAGGGAACTGTCTTCTCAAGAAGACAGAAAAAAAAGGAAAGTAAAACTAGGACAAGTAAAAAGAAATAACAACAAAGAAGAAATAAAAATATATATATATAAAATTAAAGGACCAACAAAGCCAGAAGTGTGTCTTTGAAAAAACTATAAATTGGCAAACCTCAAGCCAAGAGTAATGAGGCAACAAAAGAGAAAGGGATCAGGAATGGAAAAAAGGGCAAAATTATCAATGTTGTAAATGTTACAATGGTAATGTTTTAATTTAGATGAAACTGAATGAAACTTAGATGAAATCCTATATTAGGATATTTCCAACATATATATATGTTTCAACATATACATATCTTAGCACAACTTATGCAGAAAAATGGACTGGTAAAAAAATGGTAAAATGGTTAAAAAAAAAAAATCTTAATGACCCTAATAAAAACTTTTCCCAACAAAGAAAACTCCAAAGAAACCTCCAGAGCCACACCAGTTTACCAGCAAATTCTCCCAAAAACTCAAGGAGTAAATAATACAGTCTTAAATAAATTCTTCCAGATTCTTTTAATGAGGTTAGTATAACATCAAAACCAAAAAATTCTGGCAAAGACCAGACAAGACAACAAAATCATAAGTCAACTGTACTCCAGAACTTGCACACAAAAATCTCAAACAAATATTAGCAAACAACATCCAGTAATGTAAGTACAGTATACTATAATCAAGTTACATATCCCAGGAAAGCAAAGATAAATCTTATATTCATATCAGAAAGCCAATTAATATAATCAACCATATTTTAAGATCCATAAAAAGCCAATTATTTATTTACATCTCAAAAGGGGTCTTAGCAAACTAGGAATAGAACAAAATCTCTTCAGTTGATAAAAGGTAACTACAAAAGCGTACAGCATACTTAATGGGGAAAGGCTGCTGAACATTTTTCCTTTGAGATCAGAAACAAGAAAATGATGGCCATCTACTTCTATCAACATTATACTGGAGATAGCTGTATACTCTAGGCGGCATAGGAAAGCAAGAAAAATATAGAACGAAAGGTATAAGGGACTTCCTTGGTGGTAGAGTGGATAAGAATTCACCCACCAATGCAGAAGACAAGGGTTCAATCCCTGGTTCAGGAAGAGTCCACATGCCATGCGGAGCATATCAGCCATGTGGGCACAACTACTGAACCCATGCTCTAGAGCCCCCAAACTGCAACTACTGAGGCCCATGCACCTAGAGCCTGTGCTCCACAAGAAAAGCCACCACAGTGAGAAGCGCGTGCACCACAAGTAAAAACTAGGCCCCACTCCACAACGGGAAAAAGCCTGCCTGCAGCAATGAAGACCTCATGCAACCAGAAATAAAAAATAAATTAATTACTTTTATAAACAGGTATAAGGACTAGAAGAAACAAGAAACAAACTATTATTTGCACATGACATAATTGTATATATATATATAAAGAAAATTTGAAAGAATCTATAGATATTTGCTTTATTGACTACGCCAAAGCCTTTGACTGTGTGGATCACAAAAAACTATAGATAATTCTTAGAAGGAGATGGGAATACCAGACCACCTGATCTGCCTCCTGAAAAATCTATATGCAGGTCAAGAAGCAACAGTTAGAACTGGACATGGAACAACAAACTGGTTCCAAATAGAGAAAGGAGTACATGAAGGCTGTATATTGTCACCCTGCTTATTTAACTTATATGCAGAGTACATCATGCAAAATGCCGGGTTGGATGAAGCAGAAGCTAAAATCAAGATTGCTAGGAGACTTATCAATATCAATATCAATACCAACCTCAGATATGCGGATGACACCACCCTTATGGCAGAAAGTGAAGAACTATGAAGCCTCTTGATGAAAGTCAAAGAGTAGAGTGAAAAAGTTGGCTTAAAATTCAACATTCAGAAAACTAAAATCATGGCATCTGGTCCCATCACTTCATGGCAAATAAATGGGGAAAGAATGGAAACAGTGACAGACTTTATTTTCCTGAGCTCCAAAATCACTGCAGATGGTGAACTGCAGCCATGAAACTAAAAGACGCTTGCTCCTGGGAAGAAAAGCTATGACCAACCTAGACAGCATATTAAAAAGCAAAGGCATTACTTTGCCGATAAAGGTCCGTCTAGTCAAAGCTATGATTTTTCCAGTAGTCATGTATGGATGTCAGAGTTGGACTATAAAGAAAGCCGAGAACCGAAGAATTGATGCTTTTGGAACTGTAGTGTTGGAGAAGATTCTTGAGAGCCTTTGGACTGCAAGGAGATCAAACCAGTCAGTCTTAAACGAAATCAGTCCTGAATATTCATTGGAAGGGCTGATGCTGAAGAGGAAACTCCAATACTTTGGCCACCTGATGCAAACACCTGACTCAATGGAAGAGACCCTGATGCTGGAAAAGATTGAAGGCAGGAGGAGTAGGGGATGACAGAGGATGAGATGGTTGGATGGCATCACTGACTCAATGGACATGAGTCTGAGTTAGCTCCAGGAGTTGGTGATGGACAGGGAATTTTGGTGTGCTACAGTCCATGGGGTCGCAGAGTCAGACATGACTGAGCGAATGAACTGAACTGATAATCTCTTATTAATTCTCTAATTTAACATACACAAGTTGATTATTAGTTTTATAGCTCTGTATGCCAGCAACCATTAGAAAATAATCTTTTTTTTTCTTCAAACTTTGAACTTCTTATTTTGCAGTGTGTGTGTGTGTGTGTTAGTCACTCAGTTCTGTCTGATTCTTTTGTGACCCCATGGACTGTAACCCTCCAGGCTCCTCTGTCCATGGGACTCCCCAGGCAAGGATGCTGGAGTAGGTTGCCATTTCCTTTGCCAGGGGATCTTCCTGACCCAGGGATCAAACCTGGCTCTCCTGCATTGCAGGCAGGTTCTTTACCACCTGACCCACCATTGGGGTAGAGCCAACTAACAACGCTGTGCCAACTTCAGGTGACCAGCGCAAGGTCTCAACCATACATACACACGTGTCCACTCTCCCACCAACTCCCCGCCGCCCCGCCCACCCAGCCTGGCATACGACACTGAGTACAGTCACACGTGCTACACAGTAGGTCCTTGTTGGCTACCCGTTTTGAATACAGCAGTGTGTCAGAGTGCACAGAAAATAATCTTTTGAAGGTATCACTACTTATAATTACATCAGAAAATATGAAGTACTCAGGAACAAATCTAACAAATAATGTACAAAACCTCTACTGAAAAGACTTTATCATAAATCACTACATAATTGGAAGGATATCCACTGTGTGTCATAGTCTGGAAAACTCAATGTTGGAAAATGTCAGTTCTCCCCAAATTAATCTCCAGAATCAGTTCGTTTTCAATAAAAATCTCGCATGCTGTTTTTATGTTGAATGATTTTGTTGGGCTTGCGTGTGTGTGTGTGTGTGTGTGTGTGTGTGTGCGCGCATAATGTGACACAGTGATTCTAAAATATATATAAAAGTCGAGACTTTCCTGGCAGTCCAGTGGTTAAGACTCTGAGATTCCAATGCAGTGGGCACTGATTTGATCCCTGGTCAGGGAACTAAGACCCCTCATGCCACATGACCAAAAAGATTATTTTTTAATTTAATTAAAAAAATAAAATATATATGAAAGTGTAATGGGCTAAAAACAGCCAAGAGTTTCCTGAAAAACAATACCAAAGTGTGAAGACTTGCCTTTGTCACTCAGCCCCTCTGCAGCACACCAGGCTTCCCTGTCCTTCACCATCTCCCAGAGTTTACTCAAACTCATTTCCATCGAGTCAGTGATGCCACCCAACCATCTCATCCTATGTCATCCCCTTCTCCCTTCTGCCTTCAATGTATCCCAGCATCGAGGTCTTTTCCAATGACGTGGCTCTTCGTATCAGATAGCCAAAGTATTGGAGCTTCAGCATCAGTCCTTCCAATGAATACTCAGGACTGATTTCCTTTAGGATTGACTGGTTTGTTCTCCTTGCTGTCCAAGGAATTCTCGAGAGTCTTCTCCAATACCACAGTTCGAAGGCATCAAATTTTCGGTGCTCAGCCTTTTTTATTGTCCAGCTCTCACATCCATGCATGATTACTAGGAAAACCACAGCTTTGACTATACGGACCTTTGCAGGCAAAGTAATGTCTCTGATTTTTAATATGCTGTCTAGGTTGGTCATTGCTTTTCTTCCAAGGAACCATGGCTGCAGTCACCATCCATGGTGATTTTGCCTTACCAGGTATCAAAACCTCTAAAGTGGTAAGTAGTATCCGAAACACATATAGGGAAGTCCCTGGAGGTCTGGTGGTTAAGACTCCATGCTTTCACTGCTATGGGCCTGGGTTCAATCCCTGGTAGGGGAACTAAGATCCTGCAAGCCACACAGTGTAGCCTAAACACACACACACACACACACACACACACATACAGAATTCCTAAAAATCAGTAATAAAACCACAGATCACCTAACAGAAAAAAACTGAGCAAACAACTTAGATAGGTACATAAGAAGAAAATTCAAATGACTATGAAAAGATGCTCAACTTCATTAGTAATCATGAAAATGCAAATTAAAACCATGAGACACCAATATGTTTTTCAAATTGGCAAAAATTAGAGCTTAAAAATACTAAGTGTTTAGAATGTAAACAAAGGGAACTCTCACATATTGTGTTGGAATTACAAATGAAAATAATTTCGAACAACAATTTGCCACTATCAAAGTTGAATGTGTACATACCTCGCAACCCAGCAATTCCATTCTCAGGAATTCTTAGAAATATTTGTGCACTTGAAAACATGAAACAGGTACAAGAGCACTCACCACCTAATTATTTACATAACAGCAAGAAACTGAAATCTACTCAAATGTCCATCACAACTAGAACGAAAAAAATTGTAGTACCTTGTGACCATACGTTGGAATACATTACCACAACGAAATCTTATGAACAACAGCTAACAACTTGGCGTTAAATTGACAAATTCTAAACTAAATTTTTTAAATCACATAAAATACTCATATGAAGTTCAAAAACAAGGAAAAATAAACTACATTGTTTAAGGATATATGACCTGGGATTTAAAATTATGAAGCAAAGCAGGAAAATGAGTCACAAAAGGTCAAGATAATAGCCACTTTCACAGATTGGGATATGTTGACAGGGTAAGCTGAGGGTGAGGTAATGGGGAGGCAATTCTTGTTTGTTGGCCTGTAAACAACACAAATGTTTACTTCATAATTTTCTTAAAACTGCATACGTTTTATTCACTCTCCTGTATATGTGCATAAAAAGGAAAAGTGACAACTGTATATGACTGCTATAGTAACCTCTTTTTTTGGGGGGGCCGAGTCACACAGCACTCGAGATCTTAGTTCCCTGACTGGGGATGGAACCTGTGCCCCCTGCAGTGGAAGCATGGAGTCTTAACCACTGTACCCTTTACAGCAGGAAAGTTCCTGCTGCAGTAACTTAATATGATAAAGCAATTTACATAAGCCCCAGAGACTGAATTCCTTGCATCCTAGCAGGTCCCTTCCCTCTCTCTTTAGTATTCCTCTCTTTACTCTTTACATTTAAACTATACATTTTATCTGCCTTACTAGACTCTAAGAATCTGCCCACTGGATGCTTGGAGATAATCTGAAAGAGTTAAGGCAAAAAGAGAAGAAAAGGTGAAGTTAAGGAGCGGGGAAGTTGTGGGAAAAAACAGTAAGGAAAGAACTTGACTTATGCTTACATGAAAACACCCAGGACATCAGATTTTTATTTCAATGCTTCAAGGAACCAGGAAGCAAAGGGAGAAAGAAGTAGGTAAATCATCCCTTGTCCCTTCTGACCCAGGTGCAATAAAACAAAGCAGACTAACATTAGTCATATCAATCACCTAATATTTAGATGCAAGAAAGTGTACTTATGTCCCAAAATATCTACTTTTCCGGAAATCTTAACAACAACAACAAAACACATAACAAGCCCCCCACCCCGGACTATAAGCCTCTCTGAAACAAATCAACTCCTTCTTAATTATTTGAGGAAGAAACTTTATTGTTCAATTAATCTACTCAATATGCAATATTTATTCACAGTTCAAAAGACTAAACACAAATATCTAATCAGATATAGACTCATTAATAAAATTATGGTATATCAACACAACAGAATACTGTGCCTCCACAGAAAAGAATAAGATCTGTATATACCAATATGTTGTATTCTCCCAAATATATTGAGAAATGGGGGACAAAAAAGAATAGGTAGAGATACAAAACATGGTAAATATGTATATTACCTTTGGTGTATGAAAGGAGAATACACACATACACCTAACTTTGAAGGAAAAAAAAAACTGGAATGATTCATCAGAAACTTACAAAAATGGTTATCTATAGGGAAGCAAGGAGGAAACAAGGGATGAGGATGAAAATAAGATTTCCACATATACCGTCACATTTGGCTTCTCCTTTTGAGCTATGTATTGTATATATGCCAAGGGTAAGAGTAAATTTAAAAAAAAAAAAAAGAGGAAGCAAACTCTAAAATGATAAACAAATGGACCTAAATACATACCAAACTGGTAATAATCACACTGAGAAAATAATGATTTCAAAGTGACTTTTAAACACAGTACTAACAGTCAGTATAACCTTGGTGGGATACATTCTAAGGACAAAATGGGATGCAAAGAAATCTTAAAGTTCACTGAGTAACTTTATTTTTAAATTATTTTAGCTATACTTAGGAAAAAATTGAATGTTAATAAAAACTAAGATATAAAAGAGATTAAAACTAAAGTGTTTAAAAAAAAAAAAAGATGAAGAAAGAAGCATGCAATGTTAAATCTGAATTGGAATTATCAATATGACCTCATGTTTTTTTTTCCTCCTGACAAGGCCTAGAAGTGATGACAGTTCCATAAAAAGGAGCGTATTTAGCATCCAGATGTTTTCTAAACATCATCCTCTTCTATAAAGAGATATATCTCCTTGGAGAAACTGCTGATTTCAGTCTAAAGCAGGAGAAATCCTTGATAAGCCAAGATATCTCATATCCAAAAGTAAGGAATCACTCAAAGACTAATAACAGATTTATACAAAAAGAACTCAGGTGCCTGCTTGAAGGAACTCCCAACAGCCTTACTTGAGACAATCGAAGTATCAAAAAAGAACAAAGGGAGAGAAGGAATGGGAATTTGGGATTGACACAGGTGAACTATCATATACAGGATGGATAAACAACAAGGTCCTATTGTGTAGCATAGGGAACCATATTCAATATCCCATGACAAACCATAATGGAGAAGAATACATATAACTGAGTCACTTTGCTGTACAGAAGAAATGAACACAACTCTGTAAATCTACTATACTTCAATAAAATCTAAAAATAAAAGAACAGATGTAAGGAACTGTAATACAACAAATAAAAAACAAAGAGATGATTAACAAACTCATTTGTCACTACTGTAGATGACTATTAGACCAACTCCTCACTCTGAAAATTTGACAAGAAAGATTTAAGCATTTACTTACTCTGCCCTTTTAGGAAGAACTGCAGTTCACTCCTAGGTGATGAAAGTTATAAATCATTTGTTTATAGAAAAATGACAGCTAACAAACATAAAAAATTACCGCATTAGAAAAATCACCATTTTCAACCTTCAGTTAAAAACTGATTTGCCCAAGGCTCACAAAAGATTCTAAAATCACCAGGTAAAGAATATTATTAAGAATGGAATATTTATAAGATATCAAAGTATCACCCCCACAGACTATTGTATCTGATGATCATAAAAGAAAAAAATACACTTTTACAATGGAAAGATACAGCAAACATCACTTTAAACTTCATAAAACTTAGATCACTAATAGTGACAAGATATAGCTTCCCTGGTGGCTCAGTGGTAAAGAACTCATCTGTCAATGCAGGAGACGTGGGTTTGATCCCTGGGTTGGGAAGATCCCTGGAAGAGAAAATAGCAACTCACTCCGGTACTCTTGCCTGAGAAATCCCACAGATAGAGGAGGCTGATGGTTACAGTCCATGGGGTTGCAAAGAGTTGGACACGACTGAGCACCTGAAATTTCAATATCATAAGAAAAAGGAATGGGATAAGATACTTTCCTACATTAAAAAAAGACTAAAAAGATAAATCAAATGCAATGCAAAAATCTTGACCGAATTCCAGTTTGAAAAACTGGGAAGAGTTAACTGTAGTCTGAATACTAAATGTTATCAGGAAATTACTCTTATTTTTCTTATGTGTTGGTAACAGCACTGTGATGACACGGACAATACTTTCTTAGAAGATACATACTCAAGATAGAAGTCAAAATAGCAACAACTTTCAAAAGACTCAGTTAAAGTATACACAGACACCTACACACAAAAAACAATAAAGCAAATATGGGTGGCATATTGTTAATTTTTGAATTAGGTGGTGGACTTATAATATTCTTTATCCTATTCTTTCAACTTCTCAATTTTTTTTTTTTTTTTTTGGCCACACCATACAGCATGCAGGTTTTTAGTTCCCCAATCAGATATCAAACCTGTGGGAGGGTAAAGTCTTTATTGCTAGACCACCAGGGAAGTCCCTCAACACTTCCTAAGTACTTTTATTATTAAAAAAAAAAAAAAAAGTAGGGAGAAAGCAGGAAGAAAACTAGAGAAACATAGAGTTGCAAAAGAAAGTAAGGAAAACACATTATCTCAAGATCATTTATAAACTCATATTCACACAGTTATCTGAAAAACTTTCTACCTTACATTAAAAAAAAAAAAAAAACACCTCAGGAATTAATTCCCTGGCAGTCCAGTGGTTAGGACCCCATGCTTCCACTACTGGGGGTGCAGATTCAACCCCTGTTTGGAGACCTAAGATCCAGCAACCCAGGGAATAAGCTAAATAAACTAAAGTTACTCTCCCTAAAAAAAAAAAAAAAAAAAATTCAGAGACTACTCAGCCCACTATCATCTAATCAATATAAGCAAACAGATATCAAACATACTACACACAGCAATAGTACTACAATCTGTCAATGATTTAAGGAATGTTTGTCATTGGCAAACAGAACATTTGTTATGATAATTCACACTGAATCAAAAGACATTCTAACATCCATTAATCTGATATACTAAGATATTGAGAAAAGCTTCTCTTTAGAGATTTTTTTGAATTGAAAAATATGGTCACACTTCAAAGACAGCCAGCAGACTATCCAAAGATTTACTTCTACTAGCAACAAATTTGATGGCCACTTATTTACACAACACTTCAGATTCTTGATCTCATATTTAAACATAATAAGAAATAGACATATTCAAGAAGGAAAAAGTAGACTTGTTGAGTATCAACCACTTGCTTGGTACTTTACGTAACTGTTTAATGATAATCTTATGAGATGAACGTTCTTGAAGTTCAGAAGTGTTAAGTGATTTGTCTACAAATAACAGCTCATAAGTGATAAGGCTGGAAACTGAATCGAAAAAGCTGGAAATCCAGGTTTAAAAGTCTATACAGTAAGTCCTCTACATACGAAGGATTTCTGTTCCAACAGTGCCTTTGTAAGTCCAATTTGTTCATTAGTCCAAAAAAGTTAGCCTATGTACTCAACTAACACAATCGGCTATATAGTACTGTAACAGGTTTATAATACTTTTCACACAAATAATTTCTAGAAAACAAAAAAGAAAAATTTTAATCTCACAGTACAGTACCTTGAAGAGTACAGTAGTACAAGGCTGGCATACGTGGGCTGGCATTGAGTGAACATGCAGGAAGAGTTATTGACTATAGGAGGGAGAGGGGTGTAACTACCCTCTAGGTACTGACTATGCGATATGCTAAAACTGAAGGGCCATCGGCAACAGGAGCCAGAGAGCAAGCTGCGATTTCACTCCTGCCTGACACTAGTGGAAGGCGTGGCTGCGTCTTTCCCAGTTCACAACTTCAAGGCTCATATATAGAGTACTTACTGTATTCTTTCTACTTAACTGGTCTTAACAAATTTAATATTTACTGACAGAAAAGTCCACCTATGGAAAAGGACTGTTTAAAAGAATTCCTTCCTATTCAAAGAGACACATAATCTTAAAGTTGAAGAAAAATCAAAACAGTGAAAAAATACTCTCTAAAATTATTGTTAGTTGCACATACACCAAAAAAAAAAAAAAAACCAATTCTTAGCAAACCAGCTGTCTATGACACAGGACAGCTAGTCCTTTCCTCACTGTACATGTAAAATTATACTCCAGTTGCCCGTTGGATGACCCCACTGCCAAAATATGCTAGCAACATAATTCACATTAAAACCCAGAGGCCAAACACCATTTGGAAAGTGCTTTACATGTTTACTATACCCATCTCAAGCACGTTCCTCACTCAAAACAGGCTATTTTAAGCAAATATTCTTTGGTCTATCAATTCTTTTCTGCTGTTCTAAGATATTAAACTTACAAACAAGAAAATCTACCTAAATACAAACACCCCATAACTGATTCTTAAAATGTTATGACTTTTAAATTTATCTACTGCACAAAAATAAGCCAAAATTACATTGTGTAATATAAACTCTATGTATGTGTTTTGTATAGGGTCAAAATTCTAATGTCTATGTCTCTTGTACATCTAAAGAAACACACAAAATATGTAGAGAAATCTATGTTAAAGAGTTTTCCTATTTAAAAGTAAATCTTCTTTGGACTGGACTAGTGACCAGAAGAGGGCATAAGGTGCCTTGTAGGCTGTAGTAATATCCTGTATTATCATAGATATGGGTGTTGGTTACATACGTGTGTTCACTCAGTGAAAATTTACTGAGCTGTACATCTATGATCTGTGTACTTTTCTGTATACATTATAATTTATAATAAGAATATTCCTTTTTACAAATCCTCAATCTAAAAACCTGCCTAACTATATTGCACCCATACCAAAGAAGCTACAGGCCAGTGAGGAAAACAGACAAGCTATTAGGAATTTCATCAGAGAGCTGAGAAAGCAAGCATTACATACGAGGAGCACACAGGAGCAATACCCAACTTAACCTGGAGGGAGGAAAGTTTCCTGAAGATACACCTGAACTGAGACTTGAAGATCAGACAGCAGATTGCCAAGCAAAGAAAGACGGAAGGGAAATACAGGAAAGGGAACAGAGCATGCAAAGACCTAAGTTCAATGAGTGGATCAAAGCATTTAAGGAAGACAGCAAAGAAGGAAAGCCTAAAGAAGAAAGACTGAGAGCACAAAGGATCTCACATACAGGCGATGCTACAGTGTAAGCTTTAACCTCCAAGTGCTCCCCTGGTGGCTCAGAGGGTAAAGCGTATGCCTGCAGTGCAGAAGACCCGGGGTTCGATCCCTGGGTCCGGGAAGATCCCCTGCAGAAGGAAATGGCAACCCACTCCAGTACTAAATTCCATGGACGGAGGAGCCTGGAGGCTGCAGTGCATGGGGTTGCAAAGAGTTGGACACGACTGAGCAACTTCAATAAAGCACTAAAGATCTTTCAACAGAAAAGGACATGATTAGATGTTTATTTGCACCATGTCAATCATGGTGCCCTCCATGTTCACAACCCCATTTTGTGAGAAGTTTCCCTGCACAATGCCCCATGTTTTCCACTGTGATGCTCCTGCCTCACATCCACACGCACAAATAAACACAGTCAACACTAAATGGCTAGGAGTGGTCACATGACCCAGTACACAGACCTGCTAGCAGCCCAGGATTAAAGATTAAACAATCCAAAGATGGTTTCTTGAGAATTCAAACCAGAAAATCCTAGGAAGAAGTTAGCAACAGCAGCTTTAAGCTAAAGAGACAGTAGCCAGGAGGCAAGATATTGGCATGGGAGTGACGACAGTTATAAGGAGGCAAAAATTAAGAATAAATGAAATCTGTGAGACTGGGGGGCGGGGCGGGGGGGTGATTAGAGAGAAAAAAATAATACAAAATGAAACAGAAAAAAGTAGCTAAGACAAGTTAATAGTAGAGCACCAGAGTGAAATACCTGGGTTCGGAAGATCCCCTGGAGAAGGGAAAGGCCACCCACTCCAGTATTCTGGCCTGGACAATTCCATGGACTGTATAGTCCATGGGGTCACAAAGAGTTGGACACAACTGAGCGACTTTCACTCACTCACTCCGAGTGAAATGTCTTTTCCGGCTTCCAGTTTTATTTTTAAGATCACGTTCTTTCTAAGACCAAGCTGTTTAACTTTTCCTGCGTTCCCTCGTGCATGTTTTCTTTCAGAAAGCACTCCTCTATTTAAGGTAACTTGAGTCTCTTCCTTGCATACGAAAGAGCCTAACTAAAAGAGCAGTTTAGAACACTTACTCTGGCAGCAGTGCAGAGAATGAACTAGAGGGTATGGCAAAACAAGAAGCAGATGAGAGGACAAGACCAACAGACATTTGGGGTTAAAATAGAGACAACAAAAATAGCAATAACAGTGATGTGAAATATCATGAGGGAGAATGTGCTGATTTAGTGATGTTGGTAGTATGGTAGAGAATGGAGTGGAGGATGATTTCCAGCTTCCTGAAGGTTTCATGAGGAGAGAGTAGTACCATTCATCGAGACAGGAAACCGAAAGAAAAGATTTTGTTGCCTTTGTCTCTTTCCACCCCCACAGCTTTTTGGAGGGAAGGGAGGCAGAGATGAGTTTTATTTTGTACATATGTGAAGTGCTTGTTGAAATGTGAATCCAAGATTAAATGTCCATTAGCAGTGATTTACAGGGGTCCAGAGTAAAGGCAAGAGCTCTACAAGGCAGCTTGAGACTTATAAATACATTAAGGCAATGTTATGTCACAGTGGTAAAGAAGCTGCCTGTCAATGCAGGAGACACAAGGACACAGGTTCGAGCCCTAGGTTGGGAAGATCCCCTGGAGGAGGAAATGGCAACCCACTTCAGTATTCTTGCCTGGAAAATTCCATGGACAGAGGAGCCTGGCAGTCTACAGTCCTAGGATCGAAAAGAGTTGAACATGACTGAGCATGCATTTAATCACATGGTTTAAAAACACGACTGAAAAATCTTTGACTAAACTCTATTACTAATATAGCTAGAAATCATACAAGCTAAAACACTTTAATATTTTTGGCAAACAACATTTTCCAAGCTCCTATACTTCTCTGTAAACAATGAAGACTGAACAACTTTTACAATACTATAATCTAAACTTAGAAAAAATGGGGTTATAGTGCTAACATCTACTGAGGTTTTGCCTTTCTAAAAATCTAAGTTTACTACCATTTCCCTCAAAACTATATATCACTCAAGGGAAAACACTGTTGAAAAGTCTTGTCAGACAGTGAACCTACTGATCTTTAAACTATAACAAGATTCTTTACAGAACTGAACCACATAATTTACTATTAGTAGCTTAAACATTCAATTCTATGTGTATTGTAAATGCTGAATTTCTATCCTACAATCTTTTCTCCTCTCACCTAAACCTACTATCAACCCAGAACTTAATAACGAGCTTAAGCCACAAATCCAGTTGCCTATTGGCCATCTACATCTGCTGGAAGAATAATCACCAGTCACCCAAACTCAAAATATCACAACTTGAATTCCTCTTTCTTGGTAAAAACAAAAATTCCACTCCTCCCTCATACAGATCCCCACCTCAGTGAAAGGCACAAGCTAGAAACCTAGATCTTATCCTCTATGAACACTCAGTCTAATACCAAATCCAGTGAAATCACCAAATCCTATCTATTCTCAAAACCCAAATGAAGAAGCTGCACCATTACCATTTACCCCCCCAACACCTTTAGCCTGACTTTCAATCCACCATCCTCAAAGTAGATTGAGTGATCTTCTAGAAATCCCCTCCTTTAAATCCTTCAATAACTATCAAGTAAGTTATAAATAAACATAAACATTTATGTACATGTATGCTAAGTAGACTCTATGGACTACAGCCTGCCAGGCCCCTTTGTCCATGGAATTCTCCCAGGCAAGAAGACTGGAGTGGGTTGCCATGCCCTCCTCCAGATCTTCCTGACCCAGGGATTGAACCTGCATCTTCTGTGGCTCCTGCATTGCAGGCAGCTTCTTTTACCACTGAGCCACCAGGGAAGACCAATAAAACATTATAAAAAATCCGATACAACATTATAAACTCTATCAAAGCTAGTAACTCCATGAAAGCCCAGTGAGTGGTTCAACGAGAAATTTACTTTACTATATCCTTTTTTGTAGGTTCATAAAAGAATCATCAGGAAATTTTTTGAATCCTGAAAATTACTTAAAACATACATATAACAGCTGATATATTTAAGAGAAAAGCACATAGCATTGTCTGTAAAAACAAAGACTGAAAATAACCTCAAGATCACCAGAATGGAATACTATCTAGCCAGTAAATGAGGCAATTCCAAATTTACTATTGTTGAATGATCTCTAGGATCTATTATTAAAGGGAGAGGGGGGAGCTATAGCCATAATATACAGTATGCAAGGATTTGTCTGTGGAGTGTTTTAAAAATATAAATGCATAGACTTGTACGCTAGAAATATCACAAGAAGGACACACACCAAGATGGAAATAATGGTTGCGTCTAAGGAGGGAAAATGGGTGGCTGGCGAATAAATGGGGAAGAGAAACTTTTTACTGCATTATCTTTTGAACCTTTTGACTTCTATACTATGTCTAGTTATGACCTATAGTTTTCATATGATTTTCTCCCTCCTCAGTTCCACACACACAAAATAAAAAATTTTAAAGTACTGACTACAAAAACCCCTCTATACTTCATCCCTCTACCAACGTTAAAATTATGCACTGATCATTCGGTGTAAGATTACATTTCCTTCTTGACAGCTCAGGAGTTCAACAAACTATTTTATTCAATATTTTATTACTGCTGAGAAGGCTGCTGGTAATGACATCGGTGAACACTGCATGGAAACCGTACTTGTTCCTTGGAAAAGCAAGACAGCAGCACCAAGTAGCAGAATTTTATTATCGAACTGGCATTAGAACCTTCAGGGATTAAGGAAAACTACAAATCTTACTTTTCCAGCAAACTGAAAAACAATAAAATAATTTTAAAAAACACCCTAGTATCCTTCCAAAACAGTGCCAAAGCTATATTAAAATTTAAGAGAACGTAAAGCAAATAATAACACATGGAGACACAGTTTTATTCATTAGTGATATGTGATTTAATCCTTACAAAAGTCCCCAAACTGTCAGGATCTGGATTACCTCACACATTCTAGAAAAGAGACAAGATGAGAAGCAGGCTGTGTGATCTTACAATAGCACACACCCCCTGTCCTGGGTTTCCATGCTCTTCCCTCTCACTCTCTATGGCCACCAGACTAAACCCTCCAAATTGGGTATCAATTGGTTCCTTTAATTCCCACCTAGGGAATCTACTAAGGTAACACCCCTTCAGGATTTCATGGCAAAGTCTTTCCAATCAAAGAAAGGATCACGAGCGCGGAGAAAGATACTAAGGTCTGCCTAAGGAGAAGAGGTCTGTGGGAGAGGCTACAGCAGGAGTCGGGGGAAGAGGCGGCAGTTGATGGTGGCTATAAAGGGGCTGATACCGGATCTCTTGGGAGGTAAGAGCATCACGAAATAAGACTATGGGAAAGCCGAGTTGGGTAGGGGAAGGGCTAGTCGTCTGGGCGGTAAACGAGCCGGGGGTGGGAGTTAGGAGGTCTACTGAGAAAGGGTGGCCACGACGGATCTGCCCTAGACCAGGGGGTCGCAATGGGTTAGGGGTTAGCCGTAAGTGGGTCTGAGAACCTGTTATCCGGTCAGCTCACGGGAGGATGTAACAGAGTCTCGAGGCCCCATTAAGCGTCTAAGAGTCCGAAGGGGGTTCCAATAGGGTGTACTGGCGTGGGGTGGGGGAGGCATGATAGAACCCCAGGAGAGGTTGGAGGGCCAGGAGGGTGTCTGGCCAATATAAGATACCATGGGTGGGTCTACCGGGGACCCTAGGCAGCGATCGGGCGTCTGGGAGGCTGCGGGGCAGACCCGCTCGCGGGGCGTCTCCGCTGGGGCGGGGCGGAGCGGCCCCGCAGGAGCCAAAGAGAGAGACTGAGACGTGGGCCGGGCCGGGCGGCAGGGCCGCTGGGCGGCTTGGGCGGGTCTTACCTCGGGCTCCGCCGCGGTGGCCACCGCAGCCCCCTCCTCTTCGGCGGAAGCCGCCTCCCAGCCTCGGCCCCAGGGTCAGGCCGGAGGAGACAGCAGAGGCCGAGACCACCGAGGGTCGGACGGTTCCGGGAAGGTGGGCCCAGTTGCTTTAGGGTCCGGGCGAGCGGCCGCCGCGCATCCCCCGCCCTGTCAGAGAGACTCCGCCCGGCCTGGGCAGGCACATCCCCCGCCGCACCCGCCCAGCACGCGTTGCACCGCCGCCTCAACCGGTGTCGCCGCCTCTGCTGGTGCCAGAGGGTGCCTCCGCAGCCGCGTCTCAGCGTCCTGGCTGGACTCTCAGCAGGCACAGCCAACCGCCGCCGCGTCCCAGTCAGCTCCGGCCCGCGCGCCCCCGACCCCGCGCACGCGGCCCCGCCCCGCGCGACTCCTAGGCTGCAGTCGAGCAGGCGCGCGCGCACTTACCTCCCACGCCCCCTACCGCCTGCGGGATCCTGCCCGGCCCCGCCCCCGCACGTGACACCGCCCGCGAGTACAACGTGCGCTTGCGCGGACACGCCCCATTTCAATTGCCTCAGGCGGACACGCCCCGTCTTATTGGCCTCAGGCGGCCCCGCCCAAACTTTTCTTCCTCACTTTACGGCAGAGCTGGGAACCTCTGCCTTAGACGACTAGAGAGGAATGTCGCAATGTTGGGGGTAGAAAAACTCTGGATTTGCGACTAAAGCGCTGCTTTTCCGGCCAGTACAGAGCTGCTTGGAGGCTGGTAGGGTTGGTGAGGCCCGAAGCAGGTAAGACGCCTGCTCCCTACTTTGGTTTGTTGGTCTGTGGGTCCGGGCAGGGGACCGCTTTGCGGTCCACGGAGATCTAGTGTATCTGTGCCCCATTTCCAATGCTGGCAAGAATTCTCAGCGACACTCCTGTTAGCCCCCTCTCCTGGTTTCCACACACACATGCCCTGTATTTCCCCGCCCCCGACCTCCGTTTCCTAGTTCTACTTTTCATTCATCCCTCAGACTTTTCACTGAATAGTTTCTGTGCGTTGGACTCCAGAAAGTCAGAAGCAAGTGAAATAGTTTCAGCTTTCTGAAGCGTTCTGTCAGAGACGAGATAATTCGCAGTGATAGTAAAGTAAAATTAAAATAAGGAGAAAAAACTTACAGGATACTCTTGAGCATGATTGTGTAGAAAGACATAAAGAACCCCTTCCAAGGTGACCTTTGAGTCACTCTTAATTTTTGTTAAAAGGCTAGTGAGCAGTAGGTGGTCAAAGAAATAGAAGAGATAGAAGCAGAGAGTACAAAAGCGTGTGCTAGTACTGGCCGAAAGAGTAAAAAGTTAATCAAAGGATATAGGTGGTGAAAACCATGCGAGTGTAGGCTACCCTTTAAAAAACATTGTTGTAAAGTGGTTAGGGGCAAGCGTATGGGCCACAAGAATGTGTTCAAGATGGGAGACTCTTAGGCATAAAAGTACCATGGAACCGAGAAGACGATTTATTGGTGCGAGTAGTTAACTTACAAAACCAAGAATACTCGTGGCTTTCAATCTTGTATGCACATTAGAGTCACCTGGGAAGCTTTTTAAATATAAAACCAATATAGTTGCTCCACCTGAGGCCAGTTAAACCCAGGTATCGGGTTTTTTTTTTAAACTTCTGAGATGACTAATGCTGTGGGTTAAAAACCACTCAACTAGAACAAAGGAAAGCAATGAGAAGTAGGGGAGGGCAGACGGTTGATAAAAGTGGCCCTGTAACATTAAGATGGGAGTCATTTGATGAGATAGAGTTGGAGATGGAATGGGAGCTTGGTCAGAGTAATGAAGTTTCGAATAATAGCTCTGGAAAATGGGAGGAGGAGTCACTCCTGCCTTTCCCTTTGGCACAATTCCAGCCTTCGGTCTTAATCAGGTCCACCTGAGTTACTGCTCTCTTTCCTTTTCCCTTCCATCCAGGGTTTATCAGCTGGGGATCCAGTCTTCCAGCTCCAGGCCATCCTCATTTCTTTCCCCCAAAAGATCAAAGTTAGGCTAATTTATGAGATTCAAGAGCAAACTTCAGACCCCTAGAGATTAGTACAATACACAGCGCCTTGCCAGTTTAGAATTTGTCTTTTATAATCCATTTCATCAATCATTTAAGTAAGGAATGAGAAAGATTTAAGATTCAGCCCTATTAGGACCTCATAGTATTAGGAAAAACAAACCTTTAAAAGAATTCTTTTGGCAGGAGAGAAAGTCTGTGTAAGGCAAAGCACAAGCCATTGAATGGCTAGTGTGTTTTAACTAGGGTTAATTCGAAAACTTATAAGCCACCAGATAAGAGTGAGTCACCATTGTCTGGTGTGATTAGAATTTAGTATGAAAAGTAGGGGTGGAACTCGAGCTGAAGATGAAAAAGTGGGTGTGAACAGATAATGAAGAGCGTTGAATTCCATGCTAAAGTGTTTAAGTTATATTCTACAAGCAATTAATATGTATAAATAATAAAGATGTATAAAATACATAGAAACAAATGAAGTTATTTTTATTGAAAATTGTAAAAATATAAAAACATGTGTGATGTAGTTACATATGCGATTCCTTATACATTAAATAACATCAGGCAGCAGCTCTGTCTGTTGTTCAGTCGCTCAGTCATGTCTCACTCTTTGCGACCCCATGGACAGCAGCACGCAAGGCCTCCCTGTCCATCACCAACTCCCAGAGCTTACGCAGACTCATGTCCATTGATGTGGTGATGCCATCCAACCATCTCATCCTCTGTCGTCCCCTTCTCCTGCTTTCAATCTTTCCCAGCATCAGGGTCTTTTCTAATGAGTCAGCTCTTCCCATCAGGTGTCCAAAATATTGGAGCTTCAGCATCAGTCCTTCCAGTGAATATTCAGGATTGATTTTCCTTTAGGATGGACTGGTTGGATCTCCTTGCAGTCCAAGGGACTCTCAGGAGTCTTCTCCAACACCACAGTTCAAAAGCATCAATTCCTCTGCGCTCAGCCGCGTTTATGGTAGCAGGTCTAATTATGTAACTTCAAAGTAGTGATGAGTATAAATTTTATTTTGAGACACCTGTAACAACTTTAATATGATTTGGAAGTGTATTCCTATTGGTGACAAAGACACCAGTAATATTACTGAGGATTATTGCCTACACTTATTGAAGATGTTAAATTTCAGCTAGAGATTATTGAAAAGATGGGATTTTTTTCCCCTAATCCAAGTTCATGGAACCATTAATTCTAGCCACCTTCTGGTCCAAGGATCCTAGATTTATAAATAGCTCATTGTAATGGTTTTAAACAAGATCACAACAGATCAAGTAAGTGTTTTGGAAAAGTACTTGAGCAGTGTTCACTTCTCAGCCTTTCTGTTGGAATCAGCGTGGGGAACTGGTGATCTCTCTATTGCTATAATTTAGTTGCAGTAACTGCTACTAATCTACTGTTGCCTAATAATTTGAGAACTAAGCTTGTGGCTGTCTATATAAGATAAGTACAAGGAAGTAAATTGGGAAAGATAGGTTAGGGCTATTTTTGTTGAAATTATTTAATGCCATGCTGTAGCTTGTACTTAATTTTGGTAGACAATGGAGAAATGTTAAAAACTTGGAGCAGGATAATGAAAATTATTTGAAAATAATTTTGTTTGATAATTTGAGTTCTATTTGAAAAATAATTAGCAGTAATGTACAGGTTACATTCTATCAAAAGAGAAGATAGGAATGAAGAGGCTAGACCAGCAATTAATTAAATTTTTTGAAAAACTAAATTTTATCATAAAGCAATCTCTAAAGAGTCTACTAAGTTCCTTTATTTCCCCAATGTGACCAACCTAAAGAAAAAGATTGGACTAAATTACATGCCTTTCAACAAAGAAGTGCACACTTGTGTAGAGATCTGTTAGCGTTTTTCCAGGTCAAGAGGCTAGCCCTTTCTTTTGTATTATAATGATAATGTTAGAATGTCTAATAAGCAGTGACTTTACCATGTATCTAGGTTCCTAGATGTTGCCAAGGCCTTTTTTTGGTTATATTTCCATCTACACCTGTGAGTCCTACAGTTCTGACTTTTTAAAGTCAAGAGTTGTCTCCTTGCCAATTCCTTAAACCTTCTTTGCTGGGTAAATGCATTAGTAAACAAAAAGGAAGTCCTCAAGGCCTAGGGAACCCATCTTTTGGAAACTGACCATTGCCAGACTATACAGAACTTACTGCTCACATCCTAGCTACTCCCCAAATGATGTGCCTTTTTAATCATATTATTAAAAACATTAAATTTGAGGCCCAGGTATTACTAAACCAAGTAAGTAATGTAAAGTTAGTTTTCTGAACCAGATTCTACTTTCTTCAGCATGACTAGTTTATATTCACTTGTATGCCTACCTATTGGTATGGTTCAAGTTTCCTTTCCTTAGGGAATGGGGAAACAGGTCTATTTTAAAGCAGAGAGAATTCTTGAAATTTCTGAGGGATTTTCATTACTTACAGAAAATCTCTGAAAGTTCCTTTCTCTGGCTTCCAATTAGATGACTACACCTTTGAACATTCATCCATTATAAAAGCACTAGAACACAGTTGTGATACTGAAACAATTGTCCTGATTACAGTTATTATTTTTGAGCATCTATATTGTAGATTTAAAAAATCTTAGGCCTGCCTTCCCTCATGGCCAAAAAATTAAGTAAATACTGTCTAAGAGTAGTATGATAGGTTAACTTCCTTCTGTGGATTTCTGGCTATAATTTTCCCATTACTATTTATTGTAGCAACTTGGCACTTTACATTAACAGCTAAAATATATAGATGCTGGAAATGTTTAGTCCTATTTAATAATATGTAATTCAGACCTCATCAGGTAACTCAGCAAGTATTTGTGTTAATTAACATGTAAAGATAAGTTCTGTATGTCACAATTGGGTCCCATCAGACCTGGTTTTCCTATCAGCACAGTAAAACAAATTTATTATTTTATTTGTTCATTAAATATTTATTGAGCACCTGCTATTTGCCAAGCACATTTTTGAGACTTATTAAAGAGGAGTTTGTAATAACAATTTACCTTTTAACTATGGAAAAAAATAATTTACCAGACTTTGAAATCTACAAGACAAATAAGAATTTTAAAATGATGCCTTTTTCATTCTCTTTTAAACCAGATGTTTGCATATAGCTACTCTGGGTACAGTGATCATTTATGAAACCAGGCAGATTATAACTTTAGCTTGACTACATCTTATCACCTAAGGTATAATATTAGCTATATACTAAATAAAATTCTGTCTACTCCTTTGTAAAATATATCTTACTCAAACCTCTCATTAAAAGTATCCTCCCAAAAAAAATAAGTAAAAGTGTCCTCCCTATCCTCTATATTTACAGTCCCAGTCATTTCAAATTTTGCAATTAAGTCATTTCTCAGAAAATTTAAACAAAATCACTTGTAGAAAAGGCTGGTATTTACAACAAGTATATAGGAAAGGGGAAAAAAAATTGTGACACAATTATAGATGGAACCTTTGAAGTGGAATGGTAGACTAAGAATAAAGTTTTTTTCTGATCCGTGACCCCTTAACCATGCCTAATAAGTAACAGAACCATAAATAGAGAGCCTCAGTGCTGGAAGAAATCCTAAAAGGTTACTTAGTCTATCTCCCTGGCTCAAGGGAGGGCCAAATGGAATTTATGGCTGATGAGTTACCAGGCATCATCATACCAAATGGTTTTTCTGCTTTGAGAGCTGAATTCCTCTGTTGATAAAAGATTCATGTGAGAGGTATATTGTTCAAATTTATAAATAATTTGGGGCTTCCCATGTGGCACTAGTGGTAAAGAACCTACCTGCCAGTGCAGGAAATGTAAGATACCTGGGGGTGTTCAGTCCCTGGGTTGGGAAGATCCCCTGGAGGAAGGCACGGCAACCAGCTCCAGTATTCTTGCCTGGAGAATCCCGTGGACAGAGGAGCCTGGCAGGCTATGGTCCACGGGGTCGCAGAGTCGGACCCCAACTGAAGCGACTTAGCACACACACATAAATAATTTATAAAATTGAGAAATCTTATGTTTTTAACAATCTTGTGTTTTCAGGCACTGAAGATAGCAGGCATGAGTGAAAACTAATCTCTGTCTTCAAGAGAGATATAAAATCTTGATGATAATTTTTACATGCCACTTGATACAAATCTCTGGATGGGTTAGGCTAGCATTAAAAGGAAATGTTTAATTAGGGGAAATTGAAACCAAAAAATAAGGCTTCAACTTCCTTCCTGAAAATTTTTCTGCTTATGCTGACATGAAAAGCACATTTGGTCTTGAATGTGATTCATTTTGTGAAATTACAAATGCAATCATACATGAAAAGTTGGTTGTAATCCAATTTTAATGAACATCAGATTATATTTAAATATTTGTGTTTTAAACTTTGTGCAAGAGAGATTAGACTTACTGTTTTTTTCCTAGAGGACATAAGTGAGACCAGCAAGTCAAAGAAACATATATTTTGCGAGTGTGTGTGTGTTAGTCTCTTAGTCGTGTGGACTGTAACCTGCCAGGCTCCTCTGTCCATGAAATTCTCCAGGCAAGAATACTGGAGTGAGTTGCCATTCACTTCCCCAGGAGATCTTCCTGACCCAGGGATCAAACCCAGGTCTCCCGCATTGCAGGCAAGTTCTTTACCATCTGAGCCACCAAGGAAGCCCCAGATAGATTTTAGGTGACTGTAAAAGTGAGAGGTGCTCCATTTCTTTCTTGAATAAATGAAAGTAACTGTATTTCCTGGCTATATACTCATTAGAAAAAGGGGGGGGGGGGGGCGGGGAATAAAGCAATATCAAAAGTTAGAAGAAAAAAGTTAAAAAGTATTAAAATCCTATTAAAACTCTATGACTATAGATAGCTATCATTCTTGACTAATTTTGTACAAATTTTTATATAACCTTTCTTTTCATAGCATATTATGAGCGTCTTTCTGTCAATAAATTTATTTTTTAATGGCTGAAAAGTATTCCATTAAATGGAAACCCTGATATTTTACCAGTCCTCTTTTAAACTTTGGGATTATTTCCAGTTTTTCTTTTACAAATATTACTGTGGTAAACATCCTTGTTAAATTTTTGCATGTATCCTAAAGTTTCACTTAAGATGAATTTCTGAAAGTGTAATACCTACATATAGACATTTCCAAAATATTAAAATATAATGGCAAATTATCCTTCAAAAAACTCACATTCGTTTACACTCCTGTTTACAGTGAGACTGCATTTTCCTGTAGTTACTCAGCAATGCCGGTTATTATCAGTTTTCCCATCTTTGCTAATTTAACAGGTAAACAATGAAATCTTAATTCAACATACATTTTCTTGATTACTAGTAAGATGTTGGGTATCTTTTCATGTGTGTATTGGCCAGCTGTATAAAGTGTTTTTAAGCTCTATTTTCTTTTAATATTTTTGTTTCACTTTTTAGCATTTAAATTTCACTCGATCTGAAATAGAATTCAATATGAGGTCTGAAGTAGGGATCTAGCTTCATTTTTTTTTTTTTAATCAAATGATTAACAAGTTGTCCCAGTGTCATTTATTAAATTTCCCAGTTAGCATATCCCAAACAGCACTGCACAGTTAATGAGGTGTTAATAGATAACTATACCAAAACAGAAAACAAAAAGTGTTTCATTGGTCAAAGGAGCTGGAAAAGAATCAGACCGAGAGAAGTTAAGTTTCTGTATTGCAGAACCTCTCCTAGCCTCTAATATGCTTGTGTGCATCGTGAGTCAACAATAAGGAGTTTGGGGATGTAGCATTTCCCTAACTTACTTAACCATGTAATCTTTTTCTTTCCTGAAATGCCTATAAAATTCTATGAAACTGTGCTGTCCAAAATAGTAGCCATGGGACTTCCCAAGTAGTCCAGTGGTTAAGATTCCGTGCTTCCAGGGGGCTCAATCCCTGGTTGGAGAACTAAGATCCCATATGCCAGGAGGTGTAGCTGAAAAGAACAAAATAGTAACCACTGCCCACATGTAGCTATTTGAGTTAAATAAAACCAGTCCTTCAGTCTCTCTAGCCCTTTACAAGTGCTCAATAGCTAGTGTGGCTAGTGGCTACTATATTGGATATTGCAGATGAAGAGCATTTCCGTTGTTACTGAAAGTCCTCCTGGACTGCACTGCTATGAGACATAGTGATCATTGAAAACATGGAATAATCCCTAAATTTCTCCCACTGATTTGTAACATCTTCATCATCATATTTAAAATTTCTAACTGCATGGATTTGTTTTTTTTACAGTTGTATTGACTTAGCTATTTCTGCTCTAATATTACACAGCTAGTTGTAAGTCAAACTCCTGCATGTTTTTCCCTGAGAGTAGAAATGAAAAATTCCTTCATGGGGTAGGAAGTTAGACTAAAAGGAATTAAAATCCTTTATACGTCTAAGGGGCTTCCCTGGTGGCTCAGGTGGTAAGGAATCTGCCTGCAGTGCAGGAGACCTGGGTTTGATCCCTGGGTTGGGAAGATTCCCTGGAGAAGGGAGCAGTTACCCACTCCAGTATTCTGGCCTGGAAAATTCCATGGACTGTTCCATGGGGTTGCAAAGAGTCGGACACAACTGAGCAACTTTCACTTACACTTCTAAGACTCATTAAAGGTAAAAGTGTCTTTGCAGAACATGATTTATATCAGGTGAGTATCCATACTCCATTATTCATTTGTTCTACAATTATTATTTATTGAGTATCTGCCCAACAAGTTTTGTTGTAGGTCCAGGGGACCGGAATGGTAAAGCAAGTTTAGGCAGAGAAGGTCCTTTATTCTCTTAGGATCGTGGAGCTTATGTTTTTGGCCTCGGGAAGAGGGGGAAAATATTAATGAAGAAACAGTGAAAAAACTGTCAGATAACCACAAGTGCTGTCTATTTCAGTTCCTCGAGGAATTGAAATGAGAGGACAAGAGAGTGGTGGCCTCTTGTTTTGGCTGAACATGGGAGAGCTCAGTGAATAAGTGGCATTTAAACTGAAATTACCCAGCACATCGTGCCAGCCACCAGAAGGTTCAGGTACAGCTGAACCCAGCCCTCAGGAGGAAGAAAAAGACAGGGGGTGTTTGAGGAAAGTTGGTGTGGCTGGAGCTTAGTGGGCAAGGGGGACGAGTAATGGAAATGAGATTGGAGAGGTACCTAGGGCTATGTAATCATTGGGGGATTGGGGGGTGGAAGGTGGGAGGAGGGGTTTTAAGCAGCTAGGGTGGGAAGTTCACATTTTTTCCTGAGTGTGATAGTGTACTGCCAGAGGACAGGACAGATGTGAGCTCACTTAAATGTTTAAACAATTACTCTTGAGAGCTGTATGGTGAGTTTACTGGAGGGGTCAATAGTAGAAATAAGGAGACGTGTTAGGCTATATCAAGATAAGAAATAATGATGGACTTGACTAAGGTGGTGGTAGTAAAGATGGAAAGTGTTGGACAGATCCAGAACATTTTGGCTGTAGAATCAGCAGGACTTATCGATTGGTTTACTAGGGAATCTGGTTCCTAAGAATTAGTCATTTATGTTACAGGCCTACCAAGTAAGAATGTATTAGTCAATCATGTCTGATTCTTTGTGACCCCCGGGCTATACCTCTGTCCATGGGATTCTCCAGGCAAGAATAGTAGAGTGGGTTGCCATTTCCTTCTCCAGGGTATCTTCCTGACCCAGGGATTGAACCCAGGTCTCTTGCATTGCAGGCAGATTCTTTACTATCTGCCTGCAGTGCAGGAGACCCTGGAGACGTGGGTTCAATCCCTGGGTCGGGAAGATCCCTGGAGAAGGAAATGGCAACCCACTCCAGTATTCTTATCTGGAGAATCCCACAGACAGAGGTGCCTGGGTTTACAAAGAATCAGACATGACTGAAGCCACTGACCTCCACCACCACCCCTAGCTATCAAGTATGGAGACTGACTGAACTGTTCCACTGAAGTGTCCAAGCCAGCAGAGTCGGGTGAATGAAGCAGAGGTGATTGCTTTCCTCTGGTGCAAAAGTGCTCTGCCAATCTCTTACTTTAAAAATCTGTGCTGATGTTGCATTTTATGCTGTATGTTATATCCATGTTTATGTTAGTAATTAAGGTATTGTGTAAGTCACTGATTAAAATATTTTTAGTATTTAAGATATTAAAAAATATTTAAATTGCTTAGCTCATTTCTCCCAGTGCTAGTGAAATTGAAGCTCTTGGAAGATGCATTGGAGTTAGCCTGTGTTTGATTTAGGGGGGGGTGGGAGGGGTGTTGAATCTTGCTAGCAGCTAGCCATGTGTGTATAGGAGCTCTGACCACATTTGTGAGCAGTTGCAGTTTGATACAATTTAAAACAAAAACTGAAGGAGTGAGGAGGGGGAACAGGAATTGCATTTAGAAACTACTGACTATTAGAATCTTCACTTAAAATGAGTAAACAGCTGCACTTTGCACTTTATAGTGTTTAAAAACATAACTGAATGAAGCTGTTCCTTCTTTTTTTAAGGAACTCTTACTGAATAATTTGGGGGGGAAATGAGTAAAGGTCACAATTCTGGGATAGTAGGTTTTCTTCGGGGCTTTACAGTAAAGATTATCTGGATCACTACTGTTATTTCAACCACAACAGGCATATTATCCTAAAAGTTGCTACATATTTTTAAAATGCTTATTAATTAAAATCTTCATGCATATTTTTGATCTTATAAAATGAATATTTACTCATGCATCTATAAAGTAGACAATTCTTGTATCTACTAATTAAGCATTTTAAGCATTTCCTCATCAAAAATTCCAATTGAATCAGCAGTAATACCTCTAATTAAAGGTTAATCTCTACCTTTAAGATATTTTAACAAATAGCCTCAATGCTTTATTAGACCCCTAAAAGCTCTTTAAATTAATTCAACCTAGGCATTTATGACAGATTACATTATAGTGTTCTAGAACAGAGACTGGCAGTTTTTGTCTAAGAGGCCAAACAGTAAATGTGTTAGACTTCACAGGCTACTCAGCTCTTAAAGCTGAAAAGCAGCCATAAAAGACTTCCTTGGTGGTTCAGTGGTAAGACTCCTCGCTCCCATTGCAGAGGGCCCAGGTTCAGTCCCTGGTGGGGAAAGTAGATCCTACCTGCTTCAAGGAAGAGTTCGCCACCACCTGTAAGACCTGTCACAGCCAAATAAATAAATAAACATTTTTTAAAGTAGCCATAAAGAATATGTGAACAAATGAGCATGATTTTGTTCCAGTAAAACTTTAGAGAGAAAGGTAAGATTTTAAAGATGAGAGCTTAGAATTGTAGAACCCTATAGCTAGAGGTGGTGGTGGTGGTGGTGGTGGTCAGTGACTTCAGTCATGTCTGACTCTTTGTAACCCCAGGCACCTCTGTCCGTGGAATTCTCCAGGCAAGAATACTGGAATGGGTTGCCATTTCCTTCTCCAGGGACTCTTCCTGGCCCAGGGATTGAACTCATGTCTCCAGAGTCTCCTGCATTGCAGGCAGATTCTTTACCACTGAGCCACCAGGGGAGCCCATCGCTAGAGAAGTCATAGAATCACTTGGAAACATCTTAAAAATACAGGTGCCCAGACCCTCCCCCCAGAGATATATCAAGTGTTTAAAATCGTACCTCCCTGGGTAGAAGCACTATTTATCTTATCCAAACCTCACTTTACAGATGAGAAAACTGAGACCCAGGGGTTTTAAATGTCTTCTCCAGAGTCAAACAACCGGTTGATTGCAGATCTTAATCGAATCCCAAGTCTGCTGACTCCCAACCTAGTGTTTTTCCTACCGAACCTGCAGCTTCTTGCCTTACTTATATCAGCAGGAAATCAGAATGGTTCTTGTTGAATTATAATTTTCCCTTTAATTTTTATTTAATTGCCTGGTTTTTATAACAGAAATATTCAAGTAGTATGCACTTTAAGGATTTTAAGATGAATATAAAAAAATAGTCGCTTGTTAAAATTAAATATTTTGGGAAGTGTTCTATACTTTGAATTCAGTATTCACCTAGCTACAGAAGTTGGAAGATATAATACAGTAAACCCCATAACCACAAGGTTTGAGTATGCTGACAACACACTAACAGCATTGCTTCACTCAGGTTGAGAGACCACTTTTCTGTGGTGTTAGCATTCACCTCTGCTTATGTCAAAGGTAAAGTTCAAATGCACAGTCATGCCCTGGGTGGATCTATCTTTTGGCTTTGTATAAAGAGACAAACAGACGCTTTATTTTCAAGAAATCTTTAAGGTCCATTATTACCACCCAAAATATATAGGGAATGGGGAAGGAAACAAGTTTTCCTTGAGAGCTTGCTGTCTACCAGAGAATGTGCTAAGTATTTTCAGTCATGTTTTTAATTCACAAAACAGCTCTGAGAGACAGGTTTTATTATTACCTCATTTTACTTGTGAGGAAGATGAGGCCCAGAAAGAGGATGAGTAGCTTGCCCAGCCAGAGTCACACAGTTAGCAAGTAGAAGTCAGAGTCCAAACTCAAAGCCTCCTGGCTCCAAAACATAGAACTATACTGTATTTTGTTGAGTTTTACACACACAACTATGAGAAAGTCATTGTCTCCCCAGTATTCCTATACCACCCACCAAGACCAAAAACACAGATCTTTCAATTCTAAAGGAATTTACTACTAATCAACAGAAGAAAACACAAAAACTAAAGCAAAAACAGGTATATTACAATATAAAAATTGTAAATGCCTCATTTCCCTTAATTTATATTTCCTGACTCCCTTTAAAAGTGTTTCGTTCATCTGACAAACATTAATTGTACCTCAGATATGCTAAGTACAGTACTCACTATATAGAAAGGAAATATCCCTAGGATGGTTCTAAATGGCTTCTGGTTCTTGTGCTAGGCCTGCTTCCATCTCTTTTTCCCCTTACCCCATTAATGGTGGGATCATTGCCCATCACTCCAACAAAATCCTCCAAACTGTTTCTTAATTCTTCTCTCTCATCTACCCTCCTCTGATCCCTTACTGATTCTGTCTATAATCTTTTCCTCCTCGCCTCTCTCCTACTACCATTTCCCCTGGTTTAGGTCATATCCTCCTCCTACCTTTACTTTCATTAAAAATCTAAATGATCTCTACCTGCAATGTCTCTCCCTACCAATTACTCCTATATACTGTGCCTGAATCATCGGTCTTGCTAAAGCATTGACGTAGCCATTAATGGCTCCCCATTTCCTCCAGTATAAGTTCCAGACTTTACACCTGAAAATCAGTTTATCAGCATCTAACTTGTAATAATCTTCCTCCAACTTTGATCTGCATCCCTGTTCCCACTTCATTCCAGCCATAGTGGACTAAACTTAAGGCGCTTTCCTTGCCTCTGCCTTTTGAGTATAAGCCACCTTAAACATCTTTGTATTTCCTATGACACCTGCATTAGATGTGTGTGTGTTAGTCACTCTGTTGTGTCCAACTCTTTGTTACCCCATGGACTGTAGCCCACCAGGCTCCTCTGTCCATGAAATTCTCCAGGCAAGAGTACTGGAGTGGGTTGCCATTTCCTTCTCCATCTGCATTAGGTACTTGATAGGTATTTATTGAGTAGAAGAGATGTATATATTCATTACGTGTATAATGGACTCATTACGTGTCCATTATAACATAATAGGGTTAAGCTCAGTGAGGGTAGAAACTATGACTTTTATTCTCATTTTGATTTTCTAGCCCCTAGCACAAAGGAAACATTCAATAAACATTTGTTCAGTGTGTTACACTACAGTTATCAGTTGCTGGGATGTAAATTTCCTGATGACCCAGTAGATATCCAGAAATACTACCTTATGTTATATTTTTTAAAATGTTAGTTACCTATGTTTCTTCATTTAATATTGACCCATACCCTATGGTAAAGGTCATGTATTAATATTCTCACTTTACAGAAAAGGAAGCTGGCTGAAAGAAATGAAATAGTTTTTTATGACAACATAGCCAGTGAGTAACAGAATGGAGCCTAAAATTAAAATCTTAAGATGTGAAGTTTAAAAAAAAAAAAGATGTGAAGTTTAGCGTCCATTTTCTTGGCCAAGGTCGTTTGACCAGTTTGGTTTCATTTGCTTTAGAATTGTTATGGCTAACCTGTTGCAGTCATGCTTTATGGAATAGTATTAAGTCCTTGATTGACACATTATCTATATGTTGGATGTTTTCAAAATCAGCCAAACAAACCACAAAAACTATTTTCTAAAGAAAAGCTTGACCCTGCCTGTGGACGCATTCTCCACGGTGAGATGCATGTCTATTCAGACAGACACCCTTCTTGTTGTGAGCTGCTATCCCTGGTTGTATTTGCTCTTAATGGATGGGTCTGATTTCAGCTGGCAGCTTAGAGAGCAGGTCTCCAGGTATTTAGCAAGCTTTGCAGTCTGGCCCTTACCACTCCTAGTAGTCACTGAGAACATCAGGGAGAGAGTCAAGAAGCCTTGCTCAATGCACATGCAGTCATTCCTTCTTCATACTCATATATTCTTAAATCCAGTCGCATCAGCAACCAGCTGAGCACCTAGCCTCTCCACAACCGCTTTTACTAGATTTCTGTTTGCTCTTTTCCCATCAGACTGAATATTAAAGATCATTATTAGAAACAGTAACTGTGAAATTATTTCATCTTTTACAAGAATATTATATACCCCATATATGTTATATATATTAATGTCCCATAATATAAAGATATTATGGGCATTCATTATGATACTCCATGTTTTTTATGAAAATTTCTTGAGAGAAATCTCTCTGACCTTAATACAAAGAATTCTTTTACCTCTCCTGAGCAGTTGCTTTGTTTTTCCCTTATGGACATTGTGAATGTTTAACTTAACACTCTGTAGTTAGCTGCCAAAAGCTAAGAGCCAAATTTGTGGCCCACCCATAACAAATGTGCTCCATGCCTCGTTAATTTTGTTCCTGGCTCCAGTTTAGGCCTCTGCTCAAGTTATTCTTTCTTCTTAAGAAAAATCTTAATTCATGCCATCTTATTATATATAGATATATACACTCATCAACAGCCTTGTATTCATTTTGAAATAGCTCATATTATGATATTCTGTATGCACAGAAAAACCATCTTTGGTGCTTCCTGATTACATCATTACTTTAGCTTTCTTTTCTTCAGGGGTACGTTTTATTTCACTCTGTGGTTTTTTTGCAGGGTTTTGATTATTTGAAAATGACTGTGTCAAAAATTTTATTGTTTTAATACTATAACCAAGTGGTAAAATAACTGATCTAATGGCCAGAATTGATTAAATTGATGTCACTATTCTAGCCCAGTCTTTCATAGCAGTTTTATTTTCTTATGCTTTGCTTTGTACTCTCAACCTGCATGGGGCAATTTATTGCTTTGTGATTTCTAGAAATATTGTTATGTTGCCAAGTGAGTGCATAAGCAGTGAACTCTGAGTTTAAATGTCATATCAATATTACCACACTTATCAGACTTCTTGTCTCTGTCAACACCTTGCTTAAGATGATCATGAGCATATAAATCTTACTGTATGACTTGTCTTGCTCCCACTCTTTAGTCATGGCTTCGTTTGAACAAGGTGTATAGATGGATATTTGTTTCCAAACCTTATTTGCTTTGATTGGTTTGGAGCTCTATCCAAATTGTCTTATCATCTTACTAATGTTATCCAATTAATAACATAAATACTATTTGAAAACATTTTATTTTATACTCTTTTTAATACCTTCAAGTAAAATTATTTGGCCTTTTCTACAACTCTCTGGGGCCTTTTTACAGATAACCAAAACAAGGACAAAAATCAGATGATACCAGCAAATCAGTGGTAGAACTAGGGCTAGACCCAGATCCCCTGATTCCTATGCCACACTTCACACTTTACTGCCAAACGAATATCTAAGTTACATTATAAACACTGTATAGTCTTTATCTTACCCCTTGAGGTTAAAGACGGGAAAGACTGTCATTTATGTTACTAACTGGGAAGAATCAGGAATGAATTTCATTTGTATTTTTCCCATTGTTTTCTGTTCTTGAAATTACAGTTCCTTTTAACTACAACTCTAATCACTATCACTTTCCATCACGCAATGAGGAAGCAATATTTTATCTTATCTCTTGAAAATTAATGTTGAAAAGGAAACTGTTTCCCTTAGTAATTAGTAACATTTTAAATTGGACTCTGAAAATTCTTCTTTAATATAATTTGCCATTCTTATAATGCATATTCATTAAAGGGGCAAATATATGGTTAATAATGTAGAGTTTGATAGAACATTAGTTATAATTTTAACTGATCTCAGCATTTAAAGAGATTTTAAGTCCATGCTTACTGTTTCATATGGAGAATTTCCAAAATTTTCATTCTGGTGGTTAAACTAGAGGTTTTGGGGGTTTTTTGAATGTTTACCCTTAACCATGCTTGGTTGCTAAACACTTTACAATTACATTTAATCTTTACCCCAAACCTTGTAAGAGCAACTGCTATTTATGATCGCCATTTTACAGTCAAGTATCATATTCAACAGTAAATATTGTCTTCTGCCTCTCCTTCAGCTTCTAGAATTTCTGAGCAGCCCTGGTCAGTACAAGATGGACCCAGTAGTCTTGAGTTACATGGACAGTCTACTGCGGCAATCAGACGTCTCACTACTGGATCCTCCAAGCTGGCTCAATGACCATGTTATTGGGTTTGCCTTTGAGTACTTTGCCAACAGTCAATTTCATGACTGCTCTGACCACGTCTGTTTCATCAGCCCCGAAGTTACTCAGTTCATCAAGTGCACTGGCAACCCAGCAGAAATCGCCATGTTCCTTGAACCCTTGGACCTCCCCAATAAGAGAGTTATATTTTTAGCCATCAATGATAATTCCAACCACGCAGCTGGGGGAACCCACTGGAGCTTGTTGGTTTATCTGCAAGATAAAAATGGCTTTTTTCATTATGATTCTTATGGTAGTAGTAACACATTGCATGCAAAACAGGTAGCAGAGAAACTAGAGGCTTTCTTAGGCAGAAAAGGAAACAAACTGGCCTTTGTGGAAGAGAAAGCCCCTGCTCAACAAAACAGCTATGACTGTGGGATGTACGTGATATGTAACACTGAGGCCTTGTGTCAGAACTTCTTTAGACAACAGCCAGAATCACTACTGCAGCTACTCACTCCTACATACATCACAAAGAAGAGAGAAGAATGGAAAGATCTCATTGCCAGACTTGCTAAAAATTAGCTGTTGAAATATATTTGAGTTTTGAAGTCTCTTTCTGCCTGTCCCCATGTATTAGATGGCTGAAGTCTCAGTGCCTGAGGGAAGATGCCTGGGAGAGGAAAGCTTAGAATGCTTACTTTCTCCTGAGAGAGTGTTGTCCTCCACATTATCCTAATGGAAAGTGTCACTTTAACGCTAACTTCAGAGCAATATGTTCTGTGAAGATGTCTTCAAAATATGCACCAAAACTGATTAATTCCCTTTTGGGCTCCCTTATCCACATTGGTTTAGTCCAAAGAAAAAAGATTGATCTGTAAAACAAATTAAGAATATATGATATTTACAAGCAAGAAGAAAATCATAGAGCAACCAAAAACTTAGTGCACAGCCACATATTTCAAGAGATCAACTAGCTGGAAGCAGATCAAGACCTAACCTAATTCAAGATTGAAGTTTTATCAGTTACTCAGTCCTGTGATACCTCTTCCATTCAACAAGCAAAGGCTTTGCCAGCTATAACCTTTGCCAATACTTGATAAAGATGGTGTTAGCCCATAGTCACCCATCTAATTCCTGGAGCACTTTAAGAAAGGGGGAATCTTGAATAACTTTGTTAAAATTAATGTCTGTGGTGGACCTCTTATTTTGCATCTGAAACTTAAAGTTCGTTTATTTTTGAGATACAAAGGAGAAAAAGTGACCTTTCTCAACTCTTTCACTTTATTCAAAATGCAGACAATGTAATTTTTGAAATGTGGAACCAAGAGTAAAATGAAATGCTATTCCTTCTAAATTATGGATGTGTTTTTACAGTTATTTCAAATAACAATTTAAATGATATGTTATATACACATATTCTGTTCTTAATGAGAAGTAGACTGCAATGTATATGAGACTTGAAAGCCAAAGATTAGCTTCAGCTGTGAAACTTATAATTTCAGCTACCTTCCTAGCCTAACCCTGCCCCCAGCCCTCATGGCTCAAAATAACCTCCCCACTCAGTGACCACAGAGGCAATAACCCAGTTCCTTTTAGTCAGGAAGGGAAAACCCAGTAAGTGTAAATAAGTACAGGTCACACGGCAGGCATAAGTTGAAACTAAAAGTCAAAGAGAAAGCTATCAAAAAAGTTTTCATTTCAAGTCAGTATATTTGAAATAATATCTAATGGAAGCTGGAAGCAGGAAAAAAAAATTAGGAACAGGCAATCAGGCATACAGGTGGAATAGGGAGGGAGGAATAGCAAAAGGACCCAATTGTTGAAGCCAGGAGTGTAGACAATGATAAGACAATATTGTTTCAGTAACTGTTGGCTTAATCTAGACTGAAAAGCTCAGATTCTTCTCTGGGAAGACTTGTTGTCTTTCTGGTAATGACAGCGTAAATTATATCTAGATGTCAGATTGTCTTCCTCTTAAAACAGTACCTATGGGAGCAACCTTTCCTGTCTCTGTAAGATTGATCCCAGAAAGAAGTTTTTTGACCTAAACTAGTAGTCTTAAAAATTAAAACCAAAGGTCTCCTTTTCCAGATACATAGCATGATTGAATTGTACCAGAGGTTAGTCTACTGTAAAAGTTTAAATATGTCATTTGTGTTAGCATTAATGACAGGAGAACTTAAGAGTCTACTTGTAATATTTTACTTGATAGCAGCCTGTAAGTTATACACCTGCATGACCATATACCATCGATGTTACATGATACATAATAGGAAAAAGATCTTTTGTTGGTATTGTGTTCCCTTGTTTTAGAGTCAGAAAGATTCAGTGTGCAAAGTTCAGCTTCAAAATATTCAGTAGTTAAGTAGGTTATTCAGAATAGGATTGAGCAGTTACCACACTGAACCATGCTGCTTTCAGATATCCTGTTATTTTTATCTTTAGTTTTTGCTGTATCCATATTGACTATATGGTTTAACAAGTATTCCATTGAAGTGGCAAAGTAGAATTTCTCAGTCATGTGACTATTTACTGATACTAAATTTTTTCTGCCAGCACTTAGAAAAGAAAATGTTTAAAGAAATTTACATCCCATTGTGTGGGAAAGAGCATGAATGTTCTAATCAGTCCAAGCAGTATCAGTTATAAACTTATAGTCTCGGGCAGGTTTGAGATTCAGTAGCCTCATCTGCAAAATGAAATTGTAATTGATTTTACCAATTTGGGTCCTCTCCCTTTTTTTTCTTGATAAGTCTGGCTAAAGATTCATCAATTTTGTTTATCTTTTCAAAGAACCACCTTTTCATTTCATTGATCTTTTCTGTAGTTAAGTCCATCTGATCTAATGTGTTATTTAAGGTTTATGTTTCTTTTTCTGTCTGGATGATCTGTCCATTAATGTAAGTACGGGATTACTGTTGATTTCACCATTTATTTCTGTTAATATTTGCCATATATATTGAGGTGCTCCTCTGTTGGGTGCATATATATTTGCAAGTGTTGTATCTCCTTGGATTGATCCCTTGATCATATGTTGTATCCTTCTTTGTCTCTCGTTAAGTCTTTTATTTTCAAGTCTATTTTGTCTGATAGAAGTATTGCTACTCTGGCTTTCTTTTGAATTCTATTTGTGTGAAATACCCTTTTCCATCCCCTCAGTTTCAGTCTGTATGTGTTTCTAGATCTGTGAGTCTTGTAAGCAGCATATATACAGGTCTTGTTTTTGTATCCATTTGGTCAGTCTGTTTTTTGGTTGGAGCATTTAGTCTGCTTATATTTAAGATAATTATCAGTCTGTATGTCCTTATTGCCATTTTGTTCATTGTTTTGAATTTGTTTTTGTAGGTCATTCCCCTCCCCCTTCTTTTGTTCTTGTCTCTTGTGACTTGGTGACGATCGTTAGTGTTATATTTGGATTCCTTTTTCTTTTTTTGTGTGTATATCTAGTATAGATCTTTGGTTTGCTCTTCCCATGAGGTTTTTGTGTAGCAGTCTGTTACATATGTGATTGTTTTAAGTTGCTGATCTCTTAATTTCAAATGCATTTAAAATACCCTGCATTTGTACTCTTCTCCTCTTATTACTGTTTTTGATATCATACTGTACATCTGATTGTTTTGTTTATCCCTTAAATGCTTATTATGAATATAGATGATTTTATTACTTTTATCTTTGAGCCTCCCTACTAGCTTTGTGTGTGGATGATTTCTTACCTTTCCTGTATGTTTGCCTTTACCAGTGAGCTTTTTCATTCCCTAATTTTTTTATTCTAGATGTAGGCTTTTTTGCCTAGAGAAACTCTTTTTACATGTGTTGTAAAGCTGGTTTGTTGGTGCTAAATTCCTTTAGCTTTTGCTTATCTGTAATGCTGTTCATTTCTCCAGCAAATCTGAATAAGAGCCTTTCTGGGTGTTTTTGGTTGTAAGTTTTCCCTCTCTGCACTTAAATATATCATGCCACTCCTTTCTTGCCTGCAGAATTGCTGCTAAAAATTAGCTTATAGCCTTATGGGAGTTCCCTGGTATGTTGTTTGTTGCTTTTCCCTTGATGCTTTTAGTATTCTGTTTATCTTTCATTTTTGTCATTTTGATTACAGTGCATCTTGGTATGTTCCTCTTTGGATTAATCCTTTATGGGACTCTGCTTCCTGGACTTGGGTGACTCTTTTCTTTCCTCGGTTAGGGAGGTTTTCTGCTATTACCTCTTCAAATATTTTCTCAGGCCGCTTCTCTCTTCTCCTCCTGGGGCCCTTATAATGCAAGTATTAGTGTGCCTGATGTTGTCCAGAGGTCTGTTAAACTGTCCTCATTTCTTTTCATTCTCTTTTTAGTTTTTCTGTTTAACAGCAGTGATTTCCACTACTCTCTCTTCCAGCCCACCAGTCTGTTCTTCTGAATCATTTCGTCTACTATTGATTGCTTCTAGTGTATTTTTCATCTCAATTATTGTATTGCTCATCTTTGGTTGTTCTTTTATATTTTCTAACTCTTTGTTAAAAAACTTCTAATTTTTCTGTGCATCTCTTCTCCTCCATAGTTCTTTGAGCATCTTTACAATTATTACTCCGAACTCTTTCTGTGCCTGTCCCCACTTCCCTTATTTTTGTAGTTTTATCTTGTTCCTTCACCTGGACCATTTTCTGCTGCTGCCTCTTTTTGTCTGACTAAGCTGCTGTTTGTATTTGTGAGTGTGTTTAAACTTTATTTTGTGTTGGGGTAGAGCCGATGAACAGTGTCATGATGGTTTCAGGTGAACAGTGAAGGAACTCAGCCATACATGTGTTGTTGTTTTTTTTTTCATTTATTTTTATTAGTTGGAGGCTAATTACTTTACAATATTGTAGTGGTTTTTGTCATACATTGACATGAATCAGCCATGGATTTACATTATTCCCCATCCCGATCCCCCCTCCCACTTGCCTCTCTACCCGATCCCTCTGGGTCTTCCCAGTGCACCAGGCCCGAGCACTTGTCTCATGCATCCAACCTGGGCTGGTGATCTGTTTCACCCTAGATAATATACATGTTTCGATGCTGTTCTCTCGAAACATCCCACCCTCGCCTTCTCCCACAGAGTCCAAAATTCTGTTCTGTACATCTGTGTCTCTTTTTCTGTTTTGCATATAGGGTTATCATTACCATCTACACACATATGTTTTTATATATGTGGTAGGTTACTTACTTTTCTTGACCTTGGAGAAGTATCCCTCTGTAGGAGGCATCCTGTGTATCCCGGGAGTGCACTCCCCTCTCATAACCCAAATTAGGTGCTCTAGAGGTTCCTCCTGACAGGTCTGCAGGGGCCCTTCTGTCGTGGCAGGCTGACTATACGGGTTGTCCGCTAAGCTTGGTAAGCCCCTAGTCTGTTTGGTTGCCAGGCCCTGCCTTATGCAAATTCTGCTGCCTGTTGTTTCACAGGCCTGGTCCCAGGGTGGCTAGTTAAAGAATCCTAAGGTGACCTACGGAGAAGGCAATGGCACCCCACTCCAGTACTCTTGCCTGGAAAATCCCATGGACGTAGGGGCCTGGTAGGCTGCAGTCCATGGGGTCGCTGGGGACACGACTGAGCGACTTCACTTTCACTTTTCACCCTCATGCATTGGAGAAGGAAATGGCAACCCACTCCAGTGTTCTTGCCTGGAGAATCCCAGGGACAGGGGAGCCTGGTGGGCTGCCATCTATGGGGTCGCACAGAGTCGGGCATGACTGAAGTGGCTTAGCAAGGTGACCTGGGGCAGAGTCGGGGTCCTGAAGACTCTGGGACTGTTGCCCACCTACTGGCAGGTGAAGCCAGATCCTGAGGTTGGTGCCAGACTCCTGGCAAGCAGAACTGGGTTCTGCCCAAGGTTCCCAGAGCTCATTTCAGATCATTGGTAGGACAGCGCCAGTTCCTGACACAGTGGGTGTGGAGTCTGGAGTGTCCTGAAGGTTGTGTTGCCCTGCTCGTGGGCAGTGGCAGAGCCCAGCTGGCCCCAGGGTCGAGTCTGGCCTGTGTTGCGGTATCGTAATTCTCTTGCTTCACCCCCTGGTGGATGAAACTACTCTGGAGGCTTGTGCAGCTTCCCTGGTGCGAGGGGCTGGTGCCCGTCCCCCAGTTTGTGGAGCTGGGTCTTGGCCCTCTGGTCGGCTGGGCCATGTCTAGGGCCATGTCTAGGTGGCCATGAGCTCTTTAGTCTTTAAGCTGTCTGTCTGCTGGTGGGTGGGACTGTGTCCCCACCCAGTCGTCTGGCCTGAATCATCCCAGCACTAGAGCCTACAGGCTGTTGGGCGGGGCCAGGTCTTGGCATTGAGGAGCCAGTATGGCGGCTGCCAGGGGTGTCCTGTGGCCGAGTGTCCCCAGTGTTAGTGCCGCCAGTATCTACACCCCTTGGGTGAGACTCAGCCACCCTCACCCCTCTCTAGGAGATTCCAAGATCAGCAGGTAGGTCTGGCTTAGGCTTCTATCACATTTTTGCTTTTGCTTTGGGTCCCAGTAAGCATGAGATTTTTGTGTGCTTCCTTTAAGATTGAAGTCTCTGTTTCCCCCAGTCCTGTAGGGCTTCCATAATTAAGCCCCACTGGCCCTCAAAGTCAAATGCTCTCGAGGCTCGTTTTCCAGTGCCAGACTCCCAGGCTGGGGAGCCTGACGTGGGGCTCAGAACTCTCATCCTGTAGAAGAACCTCTGCAATATAATTATTCTCCAGTTTGTGGGTCACCTACCCAGGGCGTATGGGATTTAACTGTCGTGAGTCCACCCCTACTACCCAACTTGTTATGGTTCCTTCTTTATGTCTTTGGTTGTAGAAGATCTTTGCTGGTAGTTTCCATTATTTTTTCAGCCATGGTTGTTGTGCAGATAGTTGTGATTTGGGTGTGCTTATGAGAGGAGGTGAGCTAAGGGTCTTGCTACTCCACCACCTTGGTCACTTTCCTTATTATTCTGATTTTATAGAGAAGAAACAAGCTTACAGGAGCTCAGTCACTTGCATGGTTGCAAGTGACAGGGCCAAGGTTCTGGTGCAGGGCCTCCATCTCCTCACACTGTGTACACCTGTACCATTCTCCCTCTCCCAGGAAATGATAGCAGATCTCATTGCCCGAACATTTTAAATATAATTTTGTGTCACTTTATGAATTCCCTAAATTCAGCAGGTATATTATAGAAATCAATAATGAGAAACTCTCAATGAACTACTACATAACAGAGCCTATATAATAACTGGCTTTGTTTTATATATTAGGTCATATTTGGATCAGCTGCTGACATCGATCTAAAGCATTTTAAAAGCCCTACATTGTACTTTCAGATTTCGTGAATCTGAAAGATGGGAAGTAGAACAAGAGCAGCAGCCTAGGCAATCGAAGTTTTCTTATGTGAGGGAAACTAACATGTCAGAGTGTCACAGGAAGTGGTAGCCAACTAAAGGTCAACAGTAGGCAAGAGTTACCATTGCACTCAGGTACAAGTTAACCTTGGATCTTCCCGCACTTTGGGCTAAAAGACAAAAGAAGAATTACTGCCTGCCTCGTTTTTCCTCCATGTACCAATACAGAGCAGCCTGTATTTAGAAGAAAACCTTTCCCACACAAGGCAAGCTAGGACAAGTTTCTCTACACCAGGCCATGCTTTCCTCACCAGCTCACACTTGAGCTAGCTCTCCGCAGCTGCTACCTCAGTGTTCATTCCTCAAACCTGCAAAGCCCTCACCTCCTCCCACACTCCCCAGCTTCAGAGAGAAAATAGGCACGGTCATGAACTTCAGATTTCCTGGCACCAAATCTACAAGTCTTTCTATCCCCACCTTTGAGCCTTCCTCATTCCTATTGCAGTGACCCTGAAGCTGTGGCTAGTGCCTTCACCGGTGCTCAGGGATGGCGCGCAGACAGCTTCACACGCAGCAGGAGTCTCTCTCTACTGGCTCCTTTGCATCAGCATTTAGATGTATAGCTGTATTAAATCTTCTGTCTTTAAATAAAGCAAGACCTCATGTCCCCCTGTAGATACTGACCTTTTACTTTCTTCCTCTTTACAGCCAGATCTAAAAGTGTCAAAAGTTTCTCACCTCCTGCTCACCTCTCAACCCACTTTAATCTAGACTGTGTTTCCATCTCTACAAAAATTCTCAGTAGGATTACTGATGGTTCTCATTTTACTAGTCCTCCTAGCAACATTAAACCCTCCTTTTCAAACAACTCTTCCATTAATTGATGTGATAAGCTAGGTTTTTCTAGTACTTCCTTGACCACTCTTTCTTAATTGCCAGTTTCTTGTCTACTTGCTGTAGATTCTCAGGTTTTGATTCCCAAATCCCTTTTCTCTTTCTGTACGTACTTCCTAGACACTCATCTTTTCCCCAGGCCAATGATAGATATGGGCATATCTCTACTCTATCCTTCTCTCCTGAACTCTCCCAAACGTCTACCTGAATATCCACTTACAGCCAACTAGACATTTTCCCTTGCATATTTCACAGGCAACTCAAAGCCACCAAATCCCAAAGCTCAACTCCTCTTTCTCCATTAAATCTGCTCTATCAGTATTTCCTACTTCAGGAAATGGTACCAGTGCACCACCCAATTCTAGCCAGAAATCTAGGCGGCGTCCTTGACTTGTCCATCCCTCACACACTTCACACCTTCCAGTCTCCTTGTCGTGTCTATTCTGTATCTTAATTATGCTTTAAATCCATGTATTTCACAATGCCACCGCTCTGATCCAGATAGCCATCATCTGTCTCATCTGGACTGCCACAATAGTTTGTTAAGTAGTCTTCTGGTATTCACACATCCCCGTGTTCATCCCCCAGTCCATTTCATATGCTGGCAATATCTTTAATAAAGCTTCACGATCTGACCCCTTCCTAGACCCCTCTTAGAGAGAGTGTGGGGGTGCAGATTCTTTGCAGTGCCGTGGACTGTAGCCCACCCGTGGACTGTGCCCCAAACTCTGCAGACCTTTTTGTTCCTCCAGCACAGCACATTCTTTTCTCCCCTTAAAACCTTTCTACTTGCTGTTCTCTCCCCCTCTTAACTCCCATAGTCTTCAGCAGGAAAGTGAAAGTGAAGTCGCTCAGTCGTGTCCGACTCTTTGCGATCCCATGGACTGTAGCCCACCAGGCTCCTCCATCCATGAAATTTTCCAGGCAAGAGTACTGGAGTGGGTTGCCATTTCCTTCTCCAGGGGATCTTCCCAACCCAGGGATTGAACCCAGATCCTCCCGCATTGCAGACAGACTCTACCATCTGAGCCACCAGGCAAGCCCCTCAGCAGGAAAACGCCTATGTGATCCCTTCATCAGGGAGATTATCCCTGGTGTGCCAGACTAGTTTGCCTCCCTTGTTTGACAATACCTTGGAATCATGAACCATTTTAGTGTGCTCAAACCACATGTAATTTTGGGCGGTATGTCTCTTGCCACTAAACTGGAAGTCCTGGAGGCCAGGGACCATGTGCACTCACCATTGAATATCTGCTGCTTGGTGTAGTGCCTGGCACATAGACAGTGGTGGTTATTTGTTGAATAAGTAAGTACAAATATATTGAATAGAGGCAATTTATCAGAAAACACATCATCCTTCCATGGTATTGCTGCAGAAATCAAAATGCCTTGTTAATAAACATAACTTTTCATGCTTGCATAAGACCAAGCTATTGTAGGGGGACAGTTTGACAAACTTAAGCAACTTGACAGAAAACAAGGAACTCAGCATGTAAATCTAACTCTGATGCATCTGCTTATTTTTTTTTATAGAGATTTTCACATTTTACATAGTTGTAATTCATGCATAAGCAGTATTTTAATTCTGCTTTTTACAAATTTCCTCCCTTAGTGTCTACTCATGTTTAATGGCAACCTGGAGTTAACATCAAGTTAGTAGATCTTAATTTTCTTAGCCATTTCCTCACTGTTAAGTTTTTTGGTTAGTTCCAGTGTTGTTATGAATAACAGGGCTGCACTCTTCATAAGTAACTTTTTCATTCCAGATTATCTCTTTGAGGAATACAAAAGTGGACCTGAGACATCAAAGCATATGAGCAATTTATAATCCCTTCATAGTGATACCCAAGGAGTTCTCAAAGGAGAATCTGTACAGTACCATTAAAAATGTATCAGGAAAACCTATATCTAATTCTGTATATCTGTACCAACATTGGGTTTTATTAAGTTTACTTTTTGAAGTTTAATAGATAATAGCTAAAATTCATTAAGGTGTGTCAAGGACTTAAAAGGATTTGATGTAAATGTTCCATTTTAATAATAACCATAAAGCTCGCTTATTATTAAAATGGAACGTTTACATCAGTGATAACCATAAAGCTCTAAAGGGCTTCCCTGGTGGCTCAGGAAAGAATCTGCCTGCAATGCAGCAGACCCGGGTTTGATCCCTGGGTTGGGAAGATCCCCAGGAGGAGGAAATGGCAACCCACTCCCGAATTCTTGCCTGGAGAATTCCATGGACAGAGGAGCCTGGGGTCTAAATCCATGGGGTCGCAGAGTTGGATACAACTGAGCAACTAACACTTACAGCTCTAAGGTAGACACTACTGTCAGCCTCCTTTTAGAGATGAGAAGACTAAAGCCTAACAGTTGCCCAGGTGAACTTCACGAGGTTTAAGTGTGGATGTGCTGATGCCAGAACCTCTGCTCTTAACCATCGTGGTACACTGCTGTGTGGTTTGTTAGTGGTAATGTTGTTTTCTGTTTTATTTACCCAAAAGGGAAAACCTGCTATTAAAAACAAAAACTGAATACAGCCTCTCTGACTTCAGGAGTGTCACCTAATTTATTGCTAGAGAATGTTTGTTGTTTCGTTTGAGGTAAATGCCTAGATGGACCTCTTTGATTGAGAAAGGTCAGCTCCCTGGGCTTAGCCTAAGTGGGCCAGGAGGATACAAAGAGAGATCAGTTACTGCAAATAATAAGATGAAAGAAATCTGAATTTTCATTGGATGCCCTAGAAAAGAATGAGGCCTAGGAAAGAAGTGGAGGGAGGGTGATGAAAAGAACTGAGATGGGATGCATGCCAGAAACGTGGCAGGAGACAGGGGCCTACTGGAGGACGTGGCTGGTGAGAAGTTTCCTGAGATAGAGCATGGCTGTCAGATTTTATAAGCAGTCACATGTGCACTGAATTTGAAGTTGTTTTTGGCTTTGTGCCATAGCCTTCCATTAACACTAAATCTTTCATGCAGGTTGGGTACATTGGATTTTCTTGGTGGTAGATCATTTGGAGGAGTGAAGGATGAGAGTCACATCATGGGCAAAAGCTAAAGGAACAGGACACGTCAGTCAACCAGACTGCATCATGGAAACCCCTGCAGAAATTGAGTCTCAGGACTGACCACAACGGTTGGAAATGGGGCTAGGGCCATTTTTGTACTGAAAGAAAACTGCTTGGAATTGTCCACGTTGGAAATTTCTGGGCTACATTCCAGTGAAAAAGAACTTTCACTGAGCCACGGGAAAAGAAAATTTTGGTTTATTAACAGCACTTGTCAGTCCCCTGCTTGCCATATGGTAATTGGCTTCCAGAACAACAAACTCTTCTGGGTTTCCTCCTGCTTTTTCAGGCACTCATCAGTTTCCTTTACTAGTTCCTCCTTTTCTTCCTGGTCTCTCGATGACAGCGTGCCACAGGGCTCAGCCATCCATACTTTCCTCTATACACAGACGCAGTCCCTTGGTGATCTAATCCAGTCTCCTGCAGTTAAGTACCATCCATATGGTGACAGTTCCCAAACTTATATCTCCCAGACCTCTCTTCTGAACTCCAGACCCATATTATCTATTACTCACCTGACCTCCCTACTTCGATGTCTAAAACTCATCTCAAACTTTACATGTTAAATAGTACATTTCTGATCTTCCAAAAACTGCACCAGTAATGGCTTTCTCCATCTCAGTTGATGGCAATTCTGTCCATCCTCTCAAGCGATAAAACATGAGTATCCTTTATGACTTTTTCTGTTATTCTCCATCTCTAGTTTGATAGGAAAAGCTATTGTTTTTACCATCAGAATATATCTAGAATCTGCCTGTTTCCACCTTCTCTGCTCTACTACCTGAGTCAGCGCCACTGTCCTCTCTAAATGAGACGGCCTAAAGTCTCCTAACTGACCTCCCTGTTCTCACCGTTCCCTCCCTCACAGCCAGTGGTGATCCTTTTAAGGCCCCTATAATAAAAGCTTTTTATTCACTCCTTTGCCTCTTATTTCATTCAGAGTAAAAGCCAAAGTTCTTACAGTGGTCTTAGTTTGTCTTCACTGATTCCTTCTTTAGACAGAGATACATCTTAGTAAATCATAGCTCTTCATTGCAGGCCAGGCTCTATCCATCCAGTCTACCAACTGGCAAAGTAAAAAATATTAAAAAGGTGAATGCAAGCCTAGCAAAATATAGATCAGTAGCTTCTCTGCCTGTGGACAGATTGTGCACTCAGTCGTGTCCGACTCTTTGTGACCCCATGGACTGTAGCCTGTCAGGCTCCTCGGCTCATGGAATTTTCCAGACAAGAATACTGGACTGGGTTGCCATTTCTTACTCTAGAGAATCTTCCCAACCCGGGGATCAAATCCCCATCTCTTGCTTCTCCTGCAGAGTGGGCATTCTTTATTCAAAGTGGAACTGAGTAAGATGTGACTGAAGGGTGAGGGGTAGAGACAAAAACCCTGAGATCAGCCACTTCCTTGCTAATGAGTTTAGAGCACATTATGTGTAGTTTTGGTGTATCCTCTAGAGGTTTCTAAGATGCAGAAGGATCTACTTCTGAAGCTTCCTTAGGCCATTAAGTCCTTTGGCATTGATGACGAATTTCCTGTGGCAAGGGAATCATTTTACTTTTGTCAGCTATTCTAAATGTCAATAGATTGATGCAGTTGGTTATGAAAATACCTATCAACATTCTGAGGTTCAGGCCCTCACCATGTGCCTTCTAGACTAATGACTCTCAATCAGGGGCCGCTTTGCCCCCCAAGGGACATTTGGCAATGTCTAGAGATGTTTTTGATTGTCACAACTGGGGGCAGGAAGTGCTGCCGGCATCAGGTGGGCCAAGGGTGTGGCCAAACACCCTACAATGGGCACAGGATTACCCCCACTACCACTATCAAAAGACCGTGCGGCCCGAAAAGGCAGCAGTGCTGAGGTTGGAAAACCATGGTCTGGACTATTCTGACGGACTTTTCACTATTCTGACCTTGTGCTCCATTTCCCAACCAGCATTCCCAAACCATCATATTTATCATCACTCCTAAGCTCCTGTAGCCCCAGTAAGCTCTTCATTGCCTACAAAATCAAGTCCTTCCTTCTCATCCTGGCATTTAGATCCTGAGAGGTCTTGCACATTCACATATCCACTCCCCAGCAGAACTCTCCCCCGAAGCTGTCATTGCACCACCCTCCGCACCACCATCCTTATACTGCTGTTACCCACCACCCCCCCAAACACACGACCTGTGAGGATTCTCCCCACAGCTTCTCTGATCAGATCTTGCTCATCCTCTGAATCCCACACAGGCAGCACACCCCTTGCCACTGAGTCAGTCTATCCACTCCCCTTTGTACTTATCAGGGCTCACATGTCTCACACTGTCACACAGCCATCCTCGGTAAACCCTTCGAAGGGGTCCTTATGTACTTCCGTCCTATTGAGCTCCGTTTCTACAGCATAAGTTGTGAAAATTATATTGTATTGAGAGGTTCTTGTGAGAGTCAAATGAGCATAAAAAAGCACCCAGTGTGGGGCCTGTTACCCATTTTGTTGCTCAGAAAATTATAGAATCATAGTATCTATAGAAGCATACATCCAGGGGTCCATAGAATGTGCTTAATACATCTTTTAAACCTAACTACAGCCTGGAAAGAGCACACATTCAGACGAGCCTGGTATTTGGAACTAACAGCAAAGAAAAACTTCCATCAGAAATCCTATACCAATTAACACGCCTTCACGCCAGAGTGAATCCAGGAGCAGTGGGTGTCACGTTCTCCCAAAGCGGAGCCTGAGCAAACCTTTCTGCATTTAACAAGTTAATGAACAGCTTGTGAGTAACACTTTGCCCACTCTGGCCCAATTTAGAAGGCTGCCAAAAGGATAAGATGTCACTATGCCACTCTCTGCTTTCCCGGGGTGCCAGCTGCCTTCTGCCTAAGTGCTTCTGCCCTCGACCATTGGAGAGGCCGATGTCCTGAGACAAGGCAGCACCAGGAGGATGAGGCTGCAGCCAGGGCCTGGCCTTTCCCCAAGCGGAAAGGGCCTTGTCTCAGATCCTGTGAGAGAAGTGAGTGGGGCACAGTATTCTGAGCAGCCCAGGTTTGGCTTGAGGCCAAGCACCGAGTGGCAAACAAGAAGGAACACATTCCGGGAAGGCAAGGAGCCCTGCCAAGGCGCAGGCGGGCCAGCCACAGGGCCTGCTGGGCGCCAGGTGCGCCTCGGCTCCGGAGGTCAGGCACACAGAGGATGAACTCGGGTTTCTCTACATGATCATTTCAGAGGCTTAAACGCCTCCCTCCGCCTCACTTTCAGAGGGCAGAGCCTGTGGAGCCCTGTAACCATTAAATTCGAATCCTCTCTGCTCTGGGGTCCAGCCCCTTATCTCTAAGTGAAGGCAGGAGGAGGAGGGAAATCTCACACGGTTTCTATAATTCTCTACCCTGAGTAGGAGAAGACACTACTGACAAGGGAAGAGAGGAGGAAAGCCGGGGGTTTCTGTGCCCCCCTGCCCCCCGGGCCCCCCCACCACATGTACACACACACACCCCCTACACTTGTTCTTCAGCCCAGCCACTTCTGCCTTCTGCCTGACCTGACTTCAGATCTGCAGAGCTGGCGGGAATGCTTTCCTCTCAGTCACCTCCGGCCTTTCCCCCAGGGATGAGAGAAGTGGGGAGAGGAGAGAAAGGACCAGAGGGCGCCAGGGAGACGTGGCCACAGGAGCCTGCCCAGTTTCCCTGCTGCCACTGCCAGGGCCTGGGGACGGCGGGGGGCCTTTGAGAGAGAACGAAGTCTGCCCCTCGCGCCTCGGTTCCAGCTCCTGCTGGACTTTGCTGCCCCCTAGTGGCCCAGGGGCCTCTCAGCGCCCTCAGGGCGAGATCCACCTAGGGAACTGAGCTGTCCCAGCCTGTGGCTGGCAGGCGAGCTTCGGTCCCCTAGGATGCCCTGAGTCTGTGGTCCAGCTCCTATAGGAGAGAGGAGCAGCACAGGGCCACCACCTCACCTAGCTCAATAGGAGTCCTGATGTCACGGCCACCAGATGAGAGGGCCAGGGCTGGCTGGATGGGCACTTGGGAGTGGGAGTGAGGGCACTTCCTCAGTCCCAGGATATCTCTGGTGGGATGCAGTTGTCCCAGAGCCCTCCTCACTCCTGAATGCCTTTTTCACAAGAACTCCTGCCTACTCCCATGATTCTCCCTGATCTGACTAAAGCCCAGGATGCAAACTGAGGTTCCCACATAAAATAATATATATACATATATCTCCCTCCATTTGTCCAAGTTTAAGGCAATTGTTTCTCCCTTATAAAGCTAGCTCAACTGAAAAAATATAAGATGACATGCCCCCAACTGTGAAGATGCTATGAACTACTCCCCGGAAATAGTGAAAAGGAGGTGTATGATCACATACAGAGATTCAGCCATATTTTTCTGCATATTGCATCCACAGGTTTACTTCCTCTAGCAAAAGAAAGCCCTTGGTTTCAGTAACCACTGACTCTACCAGCGCCAAATTTTCAGACCTGAGCCGCCATACCCATGAATGTATAAAATCGAAATTCCCTTCTGCCTACCTCTCCAACCTCCTATTTTTTTTATTGTGGTAAAATACATGTAAAATTTATCATCTTAATCATTTTTAAGTTACACATTCACATTGTTGTGTAAGAGTCATCACCATCTCGAGAATTCTGTTTATCTTGCATAACTGAAACTCTATACACATTAAACAATAACTCCCATTTCCCTTCCCCGTAGCTCCTGGCAACCACCATTCTGCTTCCTGTTTCTACGAACTGGACTGCCACACGTACCTCACACAAATAGAATCATACAGTACCTGTCTTTTTGTGATTGACTTACTTCACTAAGCATAATGTCCTCAAGCTTCATCCACGTTGTACTGCATGTCAAGTCTTTCTTCCTTTGGAAGGCTGAACTGCGTGTCTGTACCATATTTTGTTTATCCATTCTCCTGTCAGTAGATACTTGGGCTGCTTCCACCTTTTGGCTTATTGTGAATAACACTGCTATGAACATGGGTGTACGGATAGCTCTTCAAGCTCATATTTTCAGTCCTCATGGGTATATACACAGAAATGGAATTACTGGATCAGAGGGTAATTCTGCTTTTAATTTTTTGAAGAACTGCTATACTGTTTGCCACAGTGGCTGCACCCTTTTGCCCTCCTATCAATAGTGCATAAGGGTTGCAGTTTTTCCACATCCTCACTAAGGCTTTTAGGGATTTTTTTGTTTTCTTTGCTAGTAGCCATCCTGATGGATATGAAGTGGTATTTAACTGTGGTTTTGATTTGCATTTCCCTAGTGACAGTGATGTTGAGATGTCTGTTCGGGTCCTTTACTGCCTTTTAAATAGGTTGCTTTGTGGTCACTAAGTTGACCTCTCCAGCCTTTTTCATGTCAGTCTCGCATTGACTCATATTCCAGATTCATGCAGAGGTCTCTGCTCCTCAGAGACACATGCCTTCTCTCCTACCTTTCACAGTTGCCAACCCTTTGCCAGGAACATTCTTTCCCCAGCCCTTTTCATGACTGGCTCCTCATCCCTTCAGCAGCAACTTAAATCTCACCTCAGAGAACATTTCTTGACCACTCATCTAAAGCCATCTCCCTTTTTTACTGTATCTCATATCAGTCTCTTTCCTTCACGGAACATGATCAGAATCTGAGTTACCTTGTTTGTTCATGATTTACTTGGAACTTACGTTTATGTGGAATGCAAGTGCCGCAGGGGATGCAACGATACTGCCTGACTGGTCACTGCTCTCTCTGTCCTCAGCACCTAGTTTAGCACTAGCTCAGAATCTGGGCTCCGTATTTACTGAAGGAACAGATCATGACTAGAGGGGCGCCTCCCAAGGAGAAAGAAAGGTGATGTGGCCCAAATTGGATTTTTTTTTAATTTAATATTTATTTTTGGCCGTGCCGGGTCTTCACTGCTGCACACGGGCTTTCTCCAGTTGCTGCAAGTGGGGGCTGCTCTTCCTTGCCATGTGCAGGCTTCTCAATGCAGTGGCATCTCTTGCTGCAAAGCACAGGCCCTAAGAGTGCTCGGGCTTCAGAAGTTCTGGTGCATAGGCTTAGGTGCTCTGCGGCATGTAGGATCTTCCTGGACCACGGATCAAACTAGTGTCTTCTGCATTGGCAAGCAGATTCTTAACCAGTGGAGACCAGGGAAGTCTCCCAAATTGGACTTCAACCTCCAAAATCTGGGCTTGATATCATAGAAAAGGACACAGGAGTTTTCTCGCTCTGAGTTTGACTTGTAATTCCTGAGTCAGGAGTACGGTACTGTTCGAACCATGGACCTTGCTTTGGAATTGCCCAGGAGAAATGGGGAAGCATTCTCAGTGTCCACCCATCCAAGGCAGGACGCTGTGCTATGTGCTGTGACCATCCACACCATTCCTTACGCCTGACATATGAGCCAGCTTAGCTAAAGTCCCATGAGATCTGCAGAGTATTTGGGATTCTGGGAATGACTTGGGTTCCGTCAGCCTCCTTGATGCCAAATATGTCAGTAAGAGTACCTTTAGTGAGTAGTCAAAACCTAAAAATGAACTTTCCATACCACAGGATTAGAAAAATCAGATTTTTATTTTAAAATATTTTCAAAGTTTAATGCCATAGTGGAACAACTGAAGGAGAGTTGAACCAAATTCTCAAGGAATTAGAGAAGCATCTGCCAATGCAAGCAGGTCTGCATAAAGACACATGGTTTATAAATGAGCACAACAGAAGGTACCCTGGCCAAAGGAACAGGCTGGAGAACAGAAGGAGGAAACTGAGGGCCCTCCAGAGGGACAGGCACCCTGCAGTCACTCAAAGCTCTGGACCCCAAGAAGGCCTCCAAAGCCACCTACCCTACTGCACACCTCTTGCCCTCTCTGAGCCCGGGGCATGGAGACTGGAGGCTAGTTCACCATCATGTTGGCATAGCCACCCATGACTTGGCACCTCTCGTGACCTCTGGCTCAACCCAGCAAGGTTCAGAGAATGGACCTGTTCTCCCTACCCTTCAGCAAGGACCAGGGAGGGGAGGCGTTGGGGCAAGTAGGATTATTTCCCTGAAAACAGGGAGCTGGTTCCTCAAATAGAACGGGCATCCATCCAGCATGGTGCTGCAGGGAGAATGGAGCCATGAGTTTTACCTGAGACATACATCTTGAATGAAAGTTTCCCCCAAGGCCAGGCTCTGAGCCCGATCCTAGAACCTGGGATGGAGAGACCTCCAGCCTGCGTTTAGGAAGTTATCACCTCCTGTCAGTCCCTCCAGTCTTCATTTGGGTTTGTCATAAACAGGACAGTCACACTCCACAATAAATAATTTCCCCCAGGATCCCCGCACCACCACCCCCCACCAGTTAACCCCTCAGGTGTCTGAAGGGGGGAAAAGTGGCTATTTCTGACCCCACCCACCCATCACCAGTGACCTTCCCTGATATGTCTGGCCTCCTCACTAAGGCCTTTCCAGCACCTCCAAAGACACTGTCTTAGCAGATCAGAGCCCCAGGAGAGTTTTAAGGCACAGAAGTTTTGTAGCATTAAGGAGACCTAGTGAGAGGAGGAGGCGTCTCTAAGGCAAAGCCACCATGTCCATTCTTCCTGTCTGCTACCTCTCTTGCTTCCAAAGGTATCAGACAGACCCCCTTGGCCTGGTCCCGGCAGTCACAGGCCCACCTTGGACACTTCCATCTTACTCATGGAGAACAGCGCCCAAGGTGTGGAGAACCCTCCTGCAGGTGACATAGTGAGCTCTGCCCTGTGGCTGGCCCAAGGCACCATCAAGCCCATCAGGCTGCCGTTGGCCACGCCCAAAATCCAGGCAGTGAAGCAGGGAGTACAAAGCAAGACCTCAAATCAAAGCCACTATCCTTCCCATCCCCCACTTCCCACATGGGGCACCTTGGAAATGTCTGAGCACACGAGGGGAAGATCGAGTACCTGGTCTGTGACCACAGTGACTGATCAAAAAAGCTCCGCTCCACCTGTCTCACCAGGAAACAGCAATTGAGGACACAGAATGCTGGACCTCGGTTCTCCACAGCCACTGCCGTCATCCCCTGCTGCAAGTCGTGTGCTCCCAGACCGAGCCAGCCTCCTCAAGAGGGGTCAGAACAGAGCCTCTGCACAGAGCATGAACAGGCCCCTGGCTAGAATCCTGGCCACAGACCCTCCTCTCCTCATTCAGAGCTCACCTCACTGCCTCCAGTTTGCCCTGCATGGGCCCCTGGCCACCTGCAGAGAAACCCTTTGGGCCCCAGAACAGGAACTCTCGGGGGGTCCAAGTGAGAGCACAGTTTGCTGGGAGAGAGTGGAGCCCACGCTGCCAATTTGGGCTCCGGCCACTGTCCCACCACCGGAGTGAGCCATGTGCTTGGTATCAGCGCATGACCTTTGTCCCTTGCAGTGGCCCCAAATGTTCTACCTCTGTGTCAGAACTGTTTCCAAGGAGCAAGTTAAAATTTTTTTTTTCACATAAGTGGCTGCTAAAGCTTAGTGTACAGAACTCCTTGTCTGTTTCCAGAGACTTGGCTTTCCATCTGAGTCCCAAATTTGTAGGAGTTTTGTAAACAGGTACTTCAGACCACTCATTTAAGGAGGGAGAAGAGCTGTGGGGAGGAGGCACAGCGGCAGCACAAACCAAGGGCATCGGTGGTGGCACCTTAGCACCCAGAGCATTCCTCTTGGAGGATTGGGGTCAAAGGCCAAGTGGCTGTTACCTGCACACAGAAGAGACGGCACACAGGTCAGACAAAGGGCCTAGAAGGCAGACAGACAAGTCAGTGGGTCTGCCCACGAGGGCGGGTCAAGGTGGGGTCTGTACGCCCTGCATACCCTGCCCAACCTCGCTGACGGCCAACAAACCAGCTCAAGGGCAAGGCCAAGACCAGTCAGACCAGCAAGGAGCCTGGCCATGGGTGTTGGCTCCTGTCCTTCACCCTCAATCCCAGAAGCATAAGAAAGAGAAGGGGCATCACCTGTGCCCAGGGACCGAGCCGCCCCAATTCAGGGAACATAACTGCTGTTCTAGCTGGGAGATGCGGAATGCCAGGTAGGATGAAGACATGACCAAGAAGCAGATCCTGGAGAAAGAGGGGTAGGGAGGAGGTGAGTCTCTCTCCTAGAAAGGGGGCATTTTTACAGGATCACCAAACATAAGAGTGGGACTAAGCTAGTTCCTGCAACCGGAGGAATTAAAGAACACTTTGCCTACAGCTTCGTTCAGACCTGGGCCTCTTTCTTCGCAGAGGCCACAAGGGGGTCCTGAGACTCGTCCCCATGGAAGTGTCCCTGAAGCCCAGCAAGAATTGTGGGTCCTTCAGCAGAGCCCACCTTCCCTCTAACCAGCCACCTTGGTCCCATACCCGCTCTGTGAGGCCACTAAAATTACCCCCTCAGGTGGTAGCCTTTCCCCAAGGCAAGTGCTGAGGTTGACAGTCGATACCCAGCCGGCAGACCCAGAGGAAGGTGCCGATAAGGCGAGGGAATTCAGAGGCTGCTGGCTGTTCATAAGACATCCCACCAAGCTCACTGCTCTACTAGCTCTTAGGCCGAATGACAGACAAGCCTGGGGTCCCAGAAAACACCCCAGTGGTGGGCAGTGGGAAGCCCATGGCCCTCCCCTGGTCTATCTGACAGGCCTCTCAGACTTTGCCAGACCCTCTCCCGCCCCAGTCCTTTGCAACTTTTTCTTTCTTCAATAGTTTCATGTTTTGCCCCTTCCCCACAGCCTTAACCCTAAATTACAGGTTTGAAGGAATAAAAACCAGAGATACTTTCTCTTGCTCCGGAAGGGGCTGCTGCATGCCCACCCATGCCACCCAGGAGCTTGCAGCTGACTCAGAACCTTCTCCCTCACTCTGGACACCGACTTCCCCACACACCAAGCCTCTGGCTTTAAACACCCAGACACCCAGGCAGGTCGGGTCAAGTATGTACCCACACCCGCCACTCTCCAGTCACCTACAGCACAAAGAAGAACTTCAGGAGCCGGTAATCCCAGAGCCTGAGCTCCCCGTTTCTCGTGGGCCCCTCCTCCAGCTTCTCCTCCTCACAGTCGGAGATCTCTGCAATAGGACAGCATTCGGCATCTTCCTGGGGCAGAAGGCAAGCCCCCAGCCCACTCCCCAACCCCTGTTCTCTGAAGCCACTTGAGCTCTTGGCTTTCCCTTATGGATTTGCAGAAAGAAAGAAACTGCCCTGAGAAGCCCTCCTGGCTGTGATGACCTCTTTTCACAGAAGTGGGAAGACGGAAAACCTTGTCTTTGCGAGCAGTTGCCATGGACAAGCACGCTGAACTCACCAGACCCCGGAGGCTTCTTGGAGGGGAAGAAGCTGTCCGTGGATTCCATGGATGCCCGAGAGATACAACGGATGCTGTCTGGGAGGGACAGGGACCTGGAGGCAGGGCACACTTTCCTCCACTTCATCTCAGGGATGAGGGCTTCCTGCAGAGAAGGCAGGAGATACTGTCTCACCTTGGCCCTTGAGATCTCACTTGCCCTAAGGATCCACGCTAGGTTTATCAAAGCCTTTCCGGATATTATCAGTATGGATGCCTAGTGAGCATGAAAGCAGATACCCAGAAGCAGGGAAACCACAGCCACAGCAATCACATTTCTCATCTGCTCCCTTGCTGTAACTAGCCACTCTTCCAGGGGACGGTGTCTTTGAAGACTGCTAGTGTAGAACCAGGACATGAGGCAACCCAGGGGTGTGCTCAGATCAGCTGAGTCCAGGAGGGTCAAAAGAATTTGGACGGGCACAAATTCGCACTCGCTATCTTAGATGGAATAAGTTGTGCTTCCTGCTAATCTGGGCTCTGAGTACATCACTGCCCTTGGCAGGGGCACTTAAGGTCCCCATCAATAAAAATGGGAACATTGCCTTCCATCCCCTGTGTGGCATTGTGCATATCACATGCTTGGCTAAACACTTAATAGTTACAGACAGAGACTTCAGAACACCCTGGAGTCATTGCTATCCTCTCACCCCAACCCCTACCCTAGAAACTTTACTTGCCCAGGATCCCAGGAACAAAAGAAAGGGCCAGGACCTCGGCAAATCTACAGCCTGCCTGTGTTCTAGAATGATAGCCTTTAGAGCTCTATCTCAGGGACATCAGCCCTTTGAAGGCCCTCCTGACTCCACTAAAGGGAAGATGATGGGTTGCTGGCCCTGCACCTACGAAGGTGTGGGGGTCCAACCAGGGCCAAGCTCGGGGGGCGGGCATGTGTTCTGCTCAGAACGTCAACATAATCTGCCCAGGACTCTGCATGGCGTGGAGGGTGGTGGGTCTTGGGGACATGCTGACACAGCATGCCACTGGCTCTTGACCCTGGTGCCCCAGTTCTGCACTGTGGGCCCCCCTCTGGGAGGCTCTGAAGTCTCAAAGCCACAGGCAACCTCAGGCCAGCATCTTCTGCTCCCAGCCTTAGTTCTCACCAGAGACTCGCACTCAGGTTCCTCAGGAAATTCTCTTACACACAGACTCTTCTTGCTTGAAGGCTGGCGACAGAAGGGAACAGGGGTTACCTGTCCATCACGGAGCAGCCAGAGTCAGACATGGGGAGGGACGAACACTCTCCAAGAGAGCTTTACCTCCAAATGAGCCCTTTGGGTCAGATGGAGTCTAAAGTGTTTGTGGGGAGGATCCCTAGTTAATGCTGAAGCAGAGGGCAAATCCAAGGGGATGCACTCCCCCACATGCTGCCCTCCCCCTTCCTCAGCACAGGCCAGAAAAAGCTGAAGTGGCCACACGCTCCTGTCTGTCTGCACCGAGGAAGCACAAGCGAGGGCTGCACATGGGACACGCAGCGGCCCGATGGCCTCAGTGAGACAAGCTCCCCAGCATAGACACCCGGTCCAAGGACTGCCTCTGATTCACTGAGCCTGAGCCTGTTACTCCCTCTCTCTGCCCCGGTTCCCTGTGCCCAAGAGATGGGCCGACCTCCCCCAACACCCACGTCCCAAGGCCTCAGTCCAGGCCTGAGCAATCTCCCGGGCCCCAGCCCTGCCCCAGGCTCCATACCTGTAGGTGGGTGCAGACCCTTCTCAGCATGTCGTATACACTGTCCCGGGAGAGCAGGGACACAAAGACATACTGGAATATAGAAAACAGAAAGGGGCGAGGTACATCAAGACTTGGGAGAGTGCCAGGCTCAAGCTGTGGACTCCTGGGGCTGGGATGGGGAGATAGACAAGGGAGCGCTGGCCCAGAAATTTACTGACCTTCTGGCTGGTGTTGGTGGTGATGGCCAGGCCATTGGGAAGGAGCCGTGCCATCTTGTGTTTTTTGATCATTTGCACAGACACTACAGGAATGACCACCTGATGAGGGGAGAGGCAGGCTTCTCTCAGGACTCACCCCCGAGGACACAGTCCCCCCGCCTCCTGCTTAGGGCCCCAGCCATACCTGGCAGTGAGCCAAGCATGAGCACCATGGACAAGTCTGGCCCACAGGGGAGAGTATCTGAACCTCCCACCTCCTCGTGTGGGCTCCCTTCCAGTTATCTCCCACCCCAAGGCAGCACACTCCACTCTAGGCTCTTACGCCATCATCTAAGAGGCACGGGTGGTTGCCCTGGTGAATCCCATACTCCAGTAAGATTCCCTCAGCCACCCCACCCGGCCACTTTATGACCCCGAAAGTGTGACATCCCACTCGGTTTCTGAAGGCATTTTGGATGCACCCCATAGGCAGAGTAACTCAGGCTGCTCAGGCCAGATGTGGAGTCTCAATCAGGGCCGGGTTTGGAAGGGGTGGGGCTACTGCCCTGACACGGGGTAGAATGCCTCGCAGTGAGAGGCCTCACCAAGCGCCAGAGTGCAGAGGGACAGGTCTGACTTGAGGTGTGCCCACAGGCCGGGGGCTTCTCTTCCCTGGGCTGAGGCCTTACCACTTATTACTACCTTGATATCCTTGCCGAAGAGGCTGGCATGGAAGCAGAGCCAGTTGGGGGAGATGTAGAGCCGGCCCTGGAGAAGCAGGTCCCTCTGGAGGGCACAGGAGCACACTGGGAAGTCACACGAATGAGACCGCCGTGAGCAAGGCCCAGCCGGGAGCCCCAGGGCCTGGGCCCTCCCACTCGGAGGAGTCCAGAGTCCAGCCTCGGGGACTCTCCTCCTCAGTCCCCTCCTCAATCCCAGGCCCCAACTACCCATTCCCTCAGCACCCTCGCATCCTTTCCTGAGAATCCTGACCACCCCTAGTAGTCATGTATGGATGAGAGAGTTAGACTACAAAGAAAGCTGAGCCCCAAAGACCTGATGCTTTTGAACTGTGGCATTGGAGAAGACTCTTAAGAGTCCCTTGGACTGCAAGGAGATCCAGCCAGTCCATCCTAAAGGAGATCAGTCCTGGGTGTTCATTGGAAGGATTGACGTTGATGCTGAAACCAATATTTTGGCCACCTGATGCGAAGAGCTGACTCATTTGAAAAGACCCTGATGCTGCGAAGGATTGAGGGCAGGAGGAGAAGGGGACGACAGAGGATGAGATGGTTGGATGGCATCACCGACTCAATGGACACGGGTTTGGGTGGACTCTGGGAGTTGGTGATGGCAGGGAGGCCTGGCGTGCTGCAGTTCATGGGGTCACAAAGAGTCAGACACGACTGAGCAACTGAACTGAACTACTCTGCCTGCCCCTCCAGACTGCTAGATCCTTCCTCTTCCTCCACCCATGCCCCAAAAGGTCTGCCAGGTTTCTGTGCTGTCCCCCCAACCTGGATGTTCACCCCCATAGGCAGAACCTCTTGCCCTGCTCTTCCCTGGAGAGAGGGCCTTGATCGTGCAGATGTTCTGACACACTCCCTGAGAGGTCAGAGCAGGAAAGAGTAGTCACTGATAAGAGCAGAACAGAAATGAGATTTGGAAGCCCTGACATTCAAGAAAATCTTCACAATTCAACATCATGTCTCAAATCAGCCCAATCTTCTCACACTTCTGAAGAAAAAAAGACCAACCACTTCAAAGGGCAGCCAGTTCCCATGGCTGAACTTGTGCCTGGAGGTTCCACGGGGAGAGGCCCGCTCTCCCAGGGAGGCAGCTCACCTTTGAGAACCACTTCCTCCAAGGGAATGTCCTTAAACAGCTTGTGGTACTGCTGGTTGTATTTACTCCGTAGCGTCTGCAAAACACAGGAGCTGGGTCTGAGAAGTCCCAGGAGATCATACCACCAGAGGGCCCTGCTCCACCCAACCAGGAAATAAGGCCACAGGGCGTGGGGGGCCTCCGGGGTCTTAGTCGTGAAGCAGCAGTTGAGCAGCCAGTGGGTGAGGAGGGCTGACTTCTGAGCACAGCTTGTTTCCTGGTGACATGGGGTCTTAAGAGGCAGCCCATGACGGGAAGGGGACACGACACCCACCCAGGAGGGGACATCCCCCAGGTTTCCTGGTGACAGGCCTCTGGCCACAGAGCCGACAGTCACCAAGGCAGCCCAGGACACCCTCCCCCGGCACATAGTAAGAAGTTGGCCTCCACACACTTACCCCTTCTCGGCTACACTTCTTTACATCTTCACCCTTCAAGCCTTCTGGCCAGGACAGACTGCAAAGGAGACACACCATTGCAGGTGCAAGGAACCTCGAGTTTCCCCCGCGCCCCCCGCCCCACGCATCCTTGGCGCCAGTTCTGCCCTGGCCTCAAGTCACCAGCTTGGGGCAGAGACTGGAGACCGGGGCTCATCTCCAGGGGCCACAGCAAAGTGGGGAGCCCAGCAAGTGCAGAGCTCGCCCTGGGCAGGGGCACTGCTGCTACAGGGAGGGCTCAGCCGTGCGCAGCCACCCCCAGCCCCAGAAGGTATAGGCAGCCTGAGCCTCGCCTCCCAGGGATGCTTAGAGCCGACCACCCCGGGGGTCAAAAACCCCCTCCCGTTTCTCTGCCCGAGGGACAAGCTGAGGAGCAGGCCCAGGATGAATGAGCAGGAGGCCAGGAATGGGGCCCAGTATGGGGAGTGGGTGGGGTGGAGGCGTCAGACTCACTGCTCTAGGGCCTGGCCATGGGCCATGATCCCGGCAGGACTGCCCTCCCGGCAGCCGCCTCCCTGGGCAGACTCGCCTGACCTGACGGAGGCTACCAACGCTGCCAGAGGTGGGGTGGGGGAGAGGCTGCTGAAACGCAAACCTTTGCCCTGTTCAGGTTGGCCTGAGGACAGGTGGGCAGAGAGGAGGATGGTAACCCGAGAAGCCTTGACTCTGCTAGGTCCCAGCGTCCTGGGCTAGGCCTGGGGGTGGGAGGAAGAGGCCCCAGGCAGCCTATGCCCAAACTGACCCCATGACGCAGCCTTAAGGCCCCCTTTCTTACAGGTCACCTCCCAAGGGCTGCCCACCTCCAATCGGACGTATGTCTGACTGGGAAATGGGCCTCACCTGGTGTCTTGGGCTCTCGGGACCCCACCTAGCTTCTCGGTGCTCTTCTTCAGAGAAGCCGTCTTCCCACGCATCTGTTGGTTGCTGAGGAGAAACGTGCCCTCATCAGGAAGGCGGGGTCTCTGGGGACACCCTTCCTGGCCAGCTCCAACATGCCCAGGGTGGCTGCCTCTGCCCCCCACCCAACACCTGCCCTGCTATTCCAGGGGAGGCTGGAGATGCCACAGTCTGGAGGCGGCACCCCAGGCAGGCGTTCGAGGCGGCTGAGAGAAGCCTCACTCACCGGCCCTCCTGGAAGCCTGAAGTCCAGTTTATGCCTGGGTCGGAAGGAGAATCAGCCTCCCAGGGAGCTGCCAGCCCCACTCTTAAGAAGGCAGCTGGGAGGGAGGCCCCTGAGACTTGCTCACACCTGAAAGCAAAAGTTTCAGAGCGCCCAGACAGTATTACCATAAAGCGTCCCAGCTTCTGGGAAAGGACTCCAGCACAGGAGGCCTTATCAAGGCTGAGCAGGTGAAGCGGCGCAGGTGCGTGTGTGGACGTCAGCCCGCAGGTGAGTGTGGGCTGAGGGGCGGGGCTGCCCCACACCTGGAAGCGGCCTCGACGCCTTCGCTCCATCAGGGTAGCTCGTCCCTGAGAGCCAGACCATCTCAAAAATGTCCCATAGAGAGGGCCCGGCACGGGGCAGACAGGTGGTCACCAGGCAGGCGGGGCTCCCCAAAGGCTTTTCAGTTCATGCCTCCACTAAACAGCTCCAGAGCCTAGGGTTCACCCTTTCCTGCTCCTCCCGAGCAGAAACACTAGGAATCAATAAAGCCTGAGCAGGAAAACTAGCTGAGTGAGCCCAGGGGTGATGGGAAGAGAGGGTGGCCAAGGAGGGCAATGTGGTGGCCGTGAATAGGTAACGGGGTCTGTGCACTGGTCTCTCAGCAGGCAAGGAGCTGGAACCTGCAGATCCCAGCACTCCCTCCCTCTCAGCTGCGTAACCAGATAACGTCAAAGCTCTCTTCAAGAACAGAGTTATCGCCTCAGCCGAGATCTGCCAAGACCCTTCCAGGTTATTAACCTGACCCCCTCCCACCCTACCATTGTGCAGACAGGAAGCTGAGAGGCCCGCCGAGGGGCAGGCTGTACCAGTGCCGCATAGCAAGGACCAAGGAGCTCTCACCCACCAAACGGGCCAACCATGTGGGCTGGTGACCTCTGTCCTCAACCGTATGGAGAATTTTGGTGCACATATCAGGTATTTCCTAATCTTGCAAAGTGACAGGTTGTACTAGTGATTTGACCCCTTGACTCCTAAAGCTAGGGCTTCCCAGGTGGCTCGGCAGTAAAGAATCTGCCCACAATGCAGGAGACTCAGGAGACATGGGTTCATCCCTGGGTTGGGAAGACCCCCTGGAAGAGAAAACGGCAACCCATTCCAGTATTCTTGTCTGGAAAATCCCACGGACAGAGGATCCTGGTGGGCTACAGCCCATGGAGTCGCAAAGAGTCGGACACAACTGAGCATGCATGCGTGCTCCTAAAGCTAACTTCTGGATTTATTTGGGTCCATCACTACACATTTCACAGAGACGCCCCTCCAAACCTTCAGCTTTTTAAGCTTATTATAGAAAATACAAGAAATATAAAATATATAAAGTATGATGATCAAAAATCACGCATAAGGGACTTCCCTGGTAGTCCAGTGGTTAAGAATCTGCCTTCCAATGCAAGGGATACCAGTTGGTCAGGGAACTAAGATCCCACATGCAGAAGGGAAACTAAGCCTGTGTGCCACAATGAAAGAGCCCAAATACCACAACTGAGACCCGACACAGCCACAAATACATAAATAAAAACAGTTCTTAAGAATCACCCATAAGAAAGAAATTCCCGGGAATTCCCTGGTGGTCCAGTGGTTAGGACTCTGTGCTTTCACTTTGAAGGGGGAACTAAGATCCTACACACTACAGGGCAGGGCCAAAAATAAAAAAAAATTCTCCCTCAAATCACACAAAGAAAATATTTATTCATAAATATATAATTTGTGTGAGTGGGATTATATATCACATAACTTGTATGCCCTGGTTTTGTTGCTTAACATGATTTCATGAGACATTCCCCATGTCACTATTCGTTCCTTGGATAGATTCTCAGAAGTAAAATTAGTGGATGGAGAATGAGCATCTCTAAGGATCTTTTAGACCCAGTTCCAAAATGCCTTCCAGATGCTATACTGATGATGAGCACAGCCTTCAGCACTATATGAGGGTGCCCACTGCCTTACATCCAGGCCCTACATTGGCTAGTATCTTTTTCTCACCTTGCAAAGTTGATAAGTTAAAATATATTATTTTCATTTCTATTTCTGCTTACTGATAGGTTCGACATTTTTTGCCAAATACATTTTGACCACTGGGATTTCATCTGTCAAGTGTCTATAAGTATCTTCATGTCTTTCTTATTGATTTGTCTACCTTCTTTGTTGAGAAGATTCATCCTTAGTTTATCATTTTTGCAAATATTTCCCCTATTTGCCTTTTAGCTCTGTCTATGGTATTGCTGCTATATTTGTGTTTAATTTTTGTATGGCAGATTCCAGCCCTTCCTTTCATCTCTCTTTTCCTTTCTTGCTTTGAGTGCTTCGATAGGAGAGGCCCCCGAGGCAAGTGTACATAAGTCAAACGAGCTTGAACCTGCAGCCCAGGAGCCCTCTGGGCTTCCAGGGAAGGGAAGAAAGATGTGGGCTCCACTCTAAGGAACACATTCCGGCCTGGACAACTGAGCATAAAACAGGACCCCAAGAGGAAGGAGGAGGGGCTGGGCCATGGTTTCAGAGGCAGGAAGCCTGTCCCTCATGTACTAGAAAGTATGATTCAAGTTGTCAGGGCTGCAGGGGCTCAGATGACGCACAGAGTCAAAGTTACAGCAGGATTCCCAGAGAAAAGGAAGCTGAGCCTCACCAACTGGGTGGGACTGCAGTCCTGCTTGGCTTCCTCACCTAACCCTGCATGGACAATCAAGCCTTTGCATGGATTCTAAACTAACTAACTCATCCTTAGGTTCAAAGACCTCAGGAAGGGGCGCCTTCCCTGGGCCCTTCCCCAGCCTAGTGATGAGCCCTGCTGCAGGCTCTCACTGCCCCGAACCTCAGGCTCCTCTCAGACACTTGTGGGTGAGCTCTAACTGCCCATCTCCAGGGGCTCCAGAACACTTCCGCCATCACCGCAGTCTCTGAACCTAGGGCAACACCAGTGTGCAGCTCACATGTGTGACATGTGTAGACAGTGTAAGCGAGATCAAGAACAGAAGCTGGAGGGAGAAGGGCCATGAGAATAACAAAAGAAGGCTGTTGTGATTCCCATAGCATCTCCATGAAGAAAATAGGAATGGAAAGAGGGACGTCGCTGGTGGTTCACGGGTTAAGACCACGCTCCTGATGCAGGGCACATGGACTCCATCCCTGGTCAGGGAACTAAGATCCCACATGCTTATAGTGGGCCAACATTTAGTATAGTGCTGCCAAAATTTTTTTTAAAAAGAAAAGGACAAAAAGAAAAAAGGGGAAAACATCTCAAATATGTTTAAACTAAAAGTAACCTCTTTTCATGTGATCATCATGGTGGTCAAAAGCCAATCCTTCATATCCATCAATTCAAACCAGCTCCTCCTGGTCATCCTGATAATGCTATTAATTCAGAGACCCTGGATATGGCTGAAATGCACTGGTTTTAAAATCATCTTCAAATCAGACTCTACTAATTCGTCTTCTTTCCCATAGTATTTAGATGAGTGGAAATAAAGAGATGGGATCAAAGTCCAATGAAAAGCTAGGTCTGGGGCAATGGTCAGCAAGAATTCACCAACAGAACCAGTCAGGCAGGGTCCAGGCAAGGAGCAACAGGGCTCTGATCCAGAGGAGAGAGATGGCAAGAGCAGGAAGCTGGAGAGTGGGGAGCCAGCCTGGGTCCCCCAACCCTGCTGGGAGCCTCTGTTCCCATAGAGAATTACTCAACCAAGTTGCTCTTGCTCTCTGGGCTGTGACCGACACCTCCTGCCCCGGCACCCCCATCCCACCTCTACATGCAGACTGTGGAGTTAACATCAGGGGTCTTCAAATCCATATCTATTTTTTTCAATCAAAGCTACAAAATATGTCATTACTGTCATGAGGAGGGTGGAGCAGGGGGTGGGGGGCTCAGTATTTTGGACATTAAAGGGGGTTATAGGGACTTCCCTGGTGGTCCAGTGGTTAAGAATCGCCTTCTAATGCAGGGGACATGGGTTGGATCCCAGGTCAGGGAACCAAGAGCCCACATGCCATGCAGCTAAAAAGAAAAAAAAAAAAAAAAAACACCGAGCATCTGAGGAAAACAGCTAGAATAAAAGTTTGAGAACAAAACAAAAGAAAAAAAAGCAGAGGGAGTTGCAAAGACTTGAAAATTCCTCAGATGAGGCCCTCTCACCCTGCTGAGCCTGATGGGAAGGCAAGATGCTGATCTGGGGGATACAGCTGTGCTTGCCCCACCCTTGGGCCTCACGCCCGAAAAACTCAGGCTACCTGCCCATCCCTTCCACAAATACTTGCTGAGCTTATCACCCCATGAGCCTGGTATGAACCTGCCCAGGCCAAGAAAGCTGCTGAGAGGGAGGGGATGGGCAGCTAGCACTCAGAGATGTCAGAAGGGGAGCCAGGCCCATCAGGAAAGGGGAGACACAGAGAGGAGGTTAAGAGAGGGAGACAGAGGCAGTGCAAAGGGGACCCGGAGATGCAGAGCCTCGCTGCTCCCCACAGACCCCAGGGACGAAGTCTCAAGGGACACCTGCCACACACACTCTGCTCCCCCAGGCTCAAAATATCTGCACCAGGCAGACACTCCCCAGTCTAAGTCCCTAACTGTGACACCTCACCCCTCCTGAGCGGCAGAGCCTACCATTTAGACGGATCCATCAAAGTGAATTCAATATCATGTCCTCAAATCTGCTTCCCCTTGAAAGGCCCCATCCTCCACAGTTCCCCAAGCCAGACTATTCAACCCACCCCACACCCCGTCAACCCCCAGGGCCCCGAGAGCCGCGATGCCGTCTGCTGTCCCCCCTCCTGCGGCACCAGGCAAGCCCAGGCCGCCATCATCTCTCTCCTGGATGCTGGCATCAGCTTCCTAACGACACCCGCCCCCTGCCCTGCCCTGCACACCTGGCCCTCTCCCACATCCACGCTGCCAACCGAGCTGTCTGCAGCCCAGATCTGAGCCTGCCAACCACCCCCTCCCCCACCTCCTGACTCTCCTCCTGGCCTTCCTGCCTCCTTCCCAGCCTCACCCGTACAACTCAGTGGCACCCCTTCACCCTGCATGTTTGCTCTTCCTGGGACTTCCTGCCATGTTATCTACCTGGAGAATTCCCCATCATCCTTCTAGGTTCAGCTCAGATATCACCTCCTCTGTGAAGCCTTCCCAGCTTTCCCCCAGCATAGCTGGGCATCCCTCCTCTGGGGCCCCTTGCCCCCTTTTTCATGCTGCTGCTCCTGCACTTACCACCCCAGTCCTTGTCTGTTTAGACACCTGAGCCCCACCAGGCGTGTGTCTTCTACATCTCTGTACCCCCAGCACACAGTAGGCACCCAATGTTTACTAAAGGAATGAGTATGAAGGAGAGACCGAAAAAGAGACAAGTTGACACTTCAAGACGGAGAAAGGGAGAAAAAAAAAAGCCAGACAATAAGTGTGAAGGAGGGACTTCCCCTGTGACCCAGTGGCTAAGACTCTGAGCTCACAATGCAGGGGGCCCAAGTTTGATCCCTAGTCAGGGAACTAGATCCTGCATGCCTCAACTAAGACCCAGTGCAGCCAAATAAATAAATGATTTTTTATAAAACGAGTGAAGGAGGCCCAGAGAATGATGGGTGCCCAGCAGTAAGGGGAGGGGTGGTAGACAGGAGCTGATGGGGGCCACCCACAGATGGGCCCTTCCCTCCAGGAGCCCCAGCCTATGGAGCAAGCAGTCAGCCCAGCCCAGCAGCACCAGGCACTTAAACCTTGCTGGCTGAATAATCAAAGAGGAGCTCAGGTGGGAGGCAGAAGGCATACAGAAGAGGATAAAGTGGCTCAGAAGCATGGGATGGGGTATGTGGGGGAAAGCACAGGCTGGGCCACTCCTGCCCTCACAGTTGCCTCACTGGCAACCGTCCCTTGGCTTACCCAGCCCCCGCCCACAACCTTCCCTAACCACTGGGCTAACCTCCCCCCAAGGCTCCTCAAGCCTCAGGCAACAGCAGTGCCCGTGGCTGATGCAGAAGTGGAAAACTTGGCCAGGCCTGACAGTGTGAACCAGCTAGGACTTCATGGTCACAGGAGGGTCCCCTTGGGCATCTCTTCCCCCGGGAGGGGTGCCCACACACTCTCCCGAGTTGTCTCCTAGTGGACATCTGAGATGCTAGAGCATCCTGTGGGTCCTGTCAGCTCTTCTCAAGGCCAAGGACAGCTCCACCCTCTCCTGCAAGCAGCCAGGATGCTGGGCCCCGGTTGGTCCAAGGAGAGACCTCTTCCAAACAGAAAGCACAGCAGCAGCCCCTGAGAATGCAAAGCCACAGGCCACAGATAGAGCCACTGAGGGACAGACCTATCCCGGGAGGAACATCAGCCACTGGGGCTCCGTGGCCTGGACGTTAGGGCACCTCCAAACTCCCCCGGCTCTACCTCTCCACACACAGCTTACTTACTTACTTCACAGAGAAAAGAGACCATTCTGCTAACTCTGCTGGGGACACACTAGAATTACCTCTAGAGCTTTTTTTAAAGACCAACCAAACAAAAATGATGCCTGAGCCCTGTTCTCAGATCAATTAAATCAGAATCTCTGATTTAGGATAGCATTTAGGTAACTAGACCTTTTTAACTTGTTACTGACATTTCATTTACATATTAAAGAGTGCACATAAATAAGTGTAGAGTGCAATGTATTTCGCCAACGGATCAAACCTGAAAACCCACCCCCTCAAAGCCCCTCCTGCTTCTTCCAGTCCTACTGCCCCTGCCCCCCCACCTTGGGTCAGTGATAACCACCAGCCTGATTCCAGCAGCATGGATTGTCTCTGCGTCTTCAGGGGCTTTCTATGGATGGAATCATATGATACATGTTCTTCTTTTACTCGGCAACACACTTGTGAGATTCATCCACGGCGCTGCGTGTGGTTGCAAACTGTGCGTTTTCACCAGTCTTTAGAATTCCATTATATGGACATATTGCAATTGATTGATTGATTTTACTGTTGAAGGGCATTTTGCTGTTGAGTTTCCAGTTTTTCCCTGTTACAAAACCATTGCTACAAACATTCCAGCATGTGTCTGGCAGACACAAGTATTCATTCTATGGGTAAACACTTAGGATTGGAATTGCCGGGTCATGAGTTTCAACTTCAGACTTTTAAAAGCTCTCAGGTGATTTTAAAGCCCTTCTTTCTTTGTGGTTCAGAGGGAGATGCAGACTTCCTGGTCTCCATGGCTAATCCTCCCGCCTGGGCTCTGGACCTGGGGCCCTGACCCTCCTGTGCCTCCACCCAGCCCTCCAGAGTTCCAGGAACATCCTTGGCAAGACAGGGAATCACACTGTTAATAGAGATTTCTTTCATCTGTGAAGGTCGCAAAGTTCATTTACTGCATGGTGCCAAGGAAGTAATACCTGCCTTCCCATGTGGCAGGGCCAGCCTGAACTACGCTGTGTCCTTCCCAAGAGCCTCCCCAGCTTTCTCTCGGGGCCACTGTCCCCACATACCACCCAGAAACTGGTTAACAAGACCTCTATCCAAGGGAAACTGGGACCACGTGGACGGAGTCAGGCTCATCAGTTGAGCTCAGAGTCAGGTTCAATCAAAACACTGAAACTGGAAGATGAAAGGCAATCTCCTTTTGCAAAAAAACACTCTATTATTTCTCACACAGAAGCTGCACTGCACTTATTTTCTAATAATTTTCTTATGTCCATATGCAAGACAACAACAGTTTCACCCTTTCCACCCACCAGAAAAGGTAAGACTTCCCTGGTGGTCCAGTGGCTAAGATTCCACGCTCCCAACGCAGGGGGGCCTGGGTTTGATCCCTGGTCAGGGAACTAGATTCCACGTGCCGCAACTAAGACCCAATGCAGCTAAGTAAATAAATTTCTTTTTTATAGGCAGGGGGAGAGAATCCCATAAGTGAACTCCACACTGAATGTAAGGGATGGGGCTCTGAATTGGGGGCCACATGCTGGGTGCCAATCCAACTGTCCTGCTCAGCAACCCTAGCAAAGGACTCAGGGTGCGGCAGGCACGAAGCATAGTCACAAATCCTCCTTCCCAGGAGCTTTCTGAGAACCCCCGGGCCAGGAATATGCTTAGTTTTCCTTTACAACCTGCAGCTGTTTCAAAATAACAGGGGACGTGGAGGATCAGAGACCCGGCTTCCCAAGACTGCCCCGTTTGTACAGAGGACACTGGCCGTGGCCAACAGAACCACAGGTGTGTCCCAGACCTGAGCAAAGACACCCGAAAGCCAACCAGCAGCCTCTTTAGAATGGAAAACTGAGCTGGCCCGTCAGGTTCTCTTTCTGATGAATCCTAACTGGGAGATGTGGGAGGTGGAGAGGGCGGCCAGAGGCAGTGAGCCGGCAGGAGAGAGCTGCAGGTGTGGTCGGCCAGAGTCACTGGGTGCACCTGGAGACTGGGTCTATAATGAGGGAGAGAGTAGACAGAGGAGCAGGTGGAGCCTTCCCTGGCGCTCCCTTCCCTGGCGGTCCCTTCCCTGGCGGTCCCTTCCCTGGCGGTCCCTTCCCTGGCGGTCCAGTGGCTAAGATGCCGCCCTTGCAATGCTAGGGGGACCTGGGTTCGATCCCTGGTCAGGGAACTAAGATTCCACAGTGCCACAACTAAGAGTTCAATGTTAGGACCTAGTGCAGCCAAATAAACATTTCTTTTAAAAGAGAGAAAGAAGCAGGTGGCCCGTGGGCCAAGCCCTCCATCTGGGAGACAGCAAAGAGGGTCTGCTCCCCTCTTCTGCTCCTTAACTTTCAGTTCTGCTTCCAGGGCCCGGGTCTTTGCAGCCAAGACTAAAATCCCCCACACCTGGTTTGCCCAAAGACCACACACGAGGACAGATATACGATGCCCTTTAAGACACAAAAGACATAATGGGGGCAGGTGGTAGAACTTACACTTCACCCACAGGTGGAGGAGGGAAGCTCAGCTGGGTTCACTGGCAGCGCAGGGCCAGGACTCCATAGAGGTCTGATACCCACAGCTGGGGGTACCATACTCGCAATGAGCCTTCAGGGCCAGGAGAGGGAAGAGAACTCTGAGAAAGGTTCAGATCAAGTCTGGCCCTGTTAACGAGGGAGCCCTCAGGGAGAAGGAGGCGAAGGAATCTGGCTCGTGATTTCCCCTAATCTCAGGCCAACTCTAGTCACACAAGGGAGATGCATCATCCCCATTACACAGATGAGGAAACTGAGACCCAGAGAGGTAAAGCTCCTTGCTCTTGACCACATACCTGGAGAGTAGTGGAGCTGGAATTCAAACTTCAGTCTGGCTGAAAAGTGCACACACTGCTTGGAGGGCTTGGGGGCCCCAAATTCTGTCCTTTCCTCGAGTTTTTCCTGCTGCAGGACCAGACCCCCACTCTCCTCATAGGACCAGTAAAGGGGGACTCAGGGAGACAGAGAGCAACTCCACTGAGCTGAGATGACCATGCAGGAGCCCCACTGGGAAGTAGGGTTCCTTAGATCAGACCCCTCCACCAGATTTTATTTTCCCGACTCCAAGAACCAAACAAACAGGGACAGCTAGTTGCTCAGGAGATGTGGGCTGGCCCCACCCTCATGGGGCAGCTGGATTCAGCCTGAACAAGAACCCCTTTGAGCTCTGGTGCTAACAAGAACTCCTACCTCCCGGGATCTCAGAAACCCTGGGTCCTCCCATTGAGTGGGAGCTGGGAGGGCCAAGAGCTAGGCGGGTCCCATCTTCTTTCAGTAGTCAAGCTGTTTGGCGGACTGGACCAGGCCTGGTTAAGGGCCCCACTCATTTTCCCTGCCCCCTGACCTCCCGCCCAGGACTGGGCTCTCTCAGCACACCAGGCTGGCCTGCTCCTCATGGGGACAGAATTCGGGGGCAAAGTGCTCAGGTTGATGCCTCCCCTGTCCCTGGGAGCAGTGCTAATGAGCCGCCCCCGCCAGCCCTGCCAGGACCCCCATCCAGCTAAGCTGCTCCTGCCTCAGGTGGAAACCCCCTCGCTGCCATCCCTCAGCACCTCTCCCCGCCGAAGCCTGGCCAGCCTGTGCCTCCAGGAGCGCAGACCACTCCCTCCTTGTGCCCACCCCACGTCTGCTCAGAGAGCTCCCTTGCCGCCTTGCCTGTTGCTGTGGCTGGCCTCCCCACTTCCTGTCTCACCCCAGGGCCTCGCACAACTCCGGGCATACAGTAAGTGCTCAGTAACTGTTGACTCAATAGACAAATGCTTCCCGTAGGAAACCCCTCTGTGTAGTTTCTTTAGCATCAGTGGGGGCTCGGGATGAAAACCGAAGAACCTGGAGTGAAAGCAACCGCTCAAGTTTGCCTCTGGCTCCCTCCTCCCTGACCCCCAGGCCCCTCCTCTGAGTCTGCTTCCTCCTCTGTAAAGAGGGGAGAGTCCCCTCTCCCTGCAGATGGTCAGGGTTCCTGTGAGGATCTGAGAGAGGTCATGGCCCAGCCATGGTCAAGGGGCGGGTTCTCCCAGCCTTGCCCACTGAGCCTCCCACCCTTGCCGGCACCCCGCCCCACCTCCCTCATCCCACCCTGCCCCCTGAAGGATGCCAAGGTGGGCACCCCATGGGAAGTAGAGATGGAGGCACCACCAGGCCCCCCACTGTACCCACAAAGCTTCATACATGTCCTGTGGGACTGAATCTTTTTCCTGGTGACAGCGGCTGCGGGAAGGCCCTCTTCACACCTGGGGTGGCACCCACGGACAGTCTCCCACCCCTTCGAGCTCAGAGGTGCTCCCAGAGCTCAGACCCAGCCATACTCAGGATCCCGTCCTCTCTTCTCCCCCTACCAGAGGTCTGAGGCCAACAATTGGCCCCCTTCCTGACCAGAGCGCAAAGACTTGCAGACTGAGAACAGTCACCAGGGAGACTGCTGGTGACTGCCAGGTGAAACCCGGAATCTTTGCTCCGGGAGACATCCAGGATTTCCTACAAAGCCCAGGCTACGATGGAGCAGGGAGCTGGTCCTGCAGAGTGACCCGCCTGTCGCTGGCCCTGTCCCACTGTGCCCACTGCTGGAGCAGAATCAGGGTGAGCTGGCACCCCTGGACCTGGTCACAGACCACTTTTTCTTGGCAGGCCACTTGGGGCCTGGCTGTTTCCAGACTAGAAGCTGGTCATTCAGGTCCAAACACAGACTTGCATTCATTAAGAAACAGAGCACTCCTGTGCTCCTGGGGGCCACCCTCCGCTGGGCCCGCTGAGCGGAGGGCCCACAGACACCCTCAGATGCTCCAGGCTGCCAGGAGGGGTGGCTGCTCCCGGAACAAGTCAACTCTGTCCATCCATGGATCCCATACGGTGCACTCTGGGACACCCATCTCAGAATCGCACTAGCTTTGGGAACCCACTCAGCTCTTCTCAGAGCCCTGGGGGTCTTGAGAGGTCTCAGGGTCCTGAAAGACCCTGGGCGTGGGGACAGGAAGACAGGGAGGCAGGCCTGAAAGAACCTCTCACAGCCTTGGGGAAGCCACTGTCTCCTTCTGGGCCTCAGTTACCCCTCAACAAAGGGGCAAGAAAGTCTCCAGCCAGGAGAGAAAGCAAATGTTGTCTGAGGGAATGACAAAGCCGAGCCCAGGATTCGGTGAGCAGCAGCTGGCCACTGGCTCTCTGTGGTCAGAAGAACCCCGACCCCAGGAGAGGCTGGCAACAGCATAGCCCTCAGAGGCTGCCGGCCACTCTGCCTCCCTCCTCTAAACTCCAACTGAATGCCTGGATTCACTTAGCTCTGTGTAAGTGCTGTGTGTACGAAGATGCATGAGGCAAACGACTACCCCCAAAATGCTTGGTGGGAGAGGCAGACGTGAAACAAATATTTATAGAGATCAATACATAATTATAACTGTGTAATGTGTACTATGAAGGCAAAGCACAGTGTCTGAGAGCACCTCAATCAAGGAGCCCTGAATCAACTGCAGAGAGAGGGAAGACTTCCCTGAAGACACAGCAGCAGCATTTGCCCTGATAGTCAACGGATGCTAGTCAGACCAAAGCGCTGGTGGGGGAGAGGAGGGTTGGAGGGTATTGGGGAGGGGTCATGGTAGAGCAGGGATTCCCTACCTCTGGGATCTGATGATGATCCAAGGCAGAGCTGATGTAATAATAATTTGAAATAAAGTGCACAATAACTGTAATCTGCTTGAATCATCTTGAAACCACCCATTCCCCCCTACCCATCTGTGGAAAAATTGTCTTCCATGAAGCTGGTTCCTGGTGCCAAAAAGGTAGGGGACCACTGTTTAGAGGGTTTATGATATGCAAAAGCCCTGAGGCCAGATGTGTATAGCATGTAGGAGAAACATAAACAGAGCCTTTGTGTCTGGAAGGTAGAAGTGAGCAGTGAAGAAATGAGCAATGGGGCTGGAGAGGTAGGCAGGGTAGATCATGCAGGGCCCAATGGGCCCCAGTAAGGGTTTTTGTCATTCTCTTAAAAGCTAGGGGGAACCAATGAAGGGATTTAAAAGGGAAAAGACTATCAATTTCGTATGTTAAGAATATGGAGCAGCATCTGTTTGAGCTGGCATATATGGACATGTTCATAGATCACCCTAAGACATAGATTTGTTTCAAATACAAAATGGTGTGGGACGGGGGACTAGAGGAAGAGTATTGATGAAATGGGGACAACCTTATGTTGGTAGTTATTTTAGTTGGTGGTGACGGGTGGTCACCCGTGGTCAGAAGAACCCAGATGCCAGGAGAAGTTGGCAGGAGCCTAGGATGGAGGAGGGGTCCATCCTACAACTCTCCTCCTCTTTTTTTTTTTTTTTGATACCCAGAGATACCCAGAGAGTGGCTGTGATTCTTTTTTTTTTTAATTCTTTTTTTTTTTTTTAATTTTTGGCTGCACTGGGTCTTTGTTACTTAGCAAGGGCTTTCTCTAGGTGCGAAGAGCAGGGGCTACTCTTCCTGGCAGTGAACGGACTTCACATTTTGGTGGCTTCTCTTGTTGCGTAGCACGGGCTTTAGGCACGTGGGCTTCAGTAGCTGTGGCTCACGGGCTCTAGAGCATGGGCTCAGTAGTTGTGGTTCAGGAGCTTAGTTGCCCTGCAGCGTGTGAGATCTTCCTGGACCAGGGATTGAACCCTGCATTGGCAGGCAGATTCCTATCCACTGCACCACCAGGCAAGTCCCAGTCTCCTCTTTTGTATACATTTAGAATTTTCCATGGAGACAGACCAGTTAGGAGATTATATTCCAGCAGCGAGATGATGTCTCAAACTCAGTGGCAGTTGTGGTGATGAAGGTTGAGGGATGGATTCACAACACATATATCTCTAAGTAGAACCAATCTGGACTTGGTGATCAATTGGATGTGGGGTGTAAGGAAAAATGTGTCAAATATGATTTTAGATTTCTGGCTTAAGCAAGTAGGATACTGCTCTATTTTGCTGAGACAAAGCAGGGGAAACAATCATGAGTTCAGCCTTAAAGATATGTGAGAAGCATTTAAGTAGAGATGTCACGTTATATATGAGTGAGGAGCTCAGAAGAAAGCTCCAGGCTGAAGGGAGAAATTCCTGAGTTATTGGCCCATGAATGGGTACAGGAGCTAGGGAGATCCCTCAGGGAACCTTCTTCTTCCCTAAAGAAGAGAAGCTATGGACAAGGGTGCCAAGACCAGTACAGTGGGGGAGAGAGCAGACTTTTCAACAAATGGTGCAGGAACAACTGGATATTCACAGGCCAGAGAAGTAAGTTGGATCCCTATCTCACAGCATGTACAAAACTAACTCAAAAATGTCAGAGCTGGGACTTTCCTGGTGGTCCAGTGGTTGAGAAACCACCTTGCAGGGGCTTCCCAGGTGGCTCAGTGGTAAAGAATCCGCATGCCAATGCAGGATCCAGGAAGATCCTACATGCCATGGAGCAACTAAGCCCGGCCACTCTGCCTCCCTCCTATAAACTATTGAGTAACTAACTCACCTGTTTAGTCTGTGCTGTAGAGCCCAGAAGCCACAACTATTGAGCCCATGAGTTGCAACTAGTGAAGCCCCAGTGCCCTAGAGCCTGTGCTCTGCAACAAGAGAGGCCACCGCAATGAGAGGCCTGCACACTGCAACTAGAGAAAAGCCCACACAGCAACAAAGATCCAGCACAGCCAAAACTAAATAAATAAATACAATTATTAAATTAAAAAAAAAAAAAGATTCTGCCTTGCAATGCAAGAGATGCAGATTCAATCCCTGGTTGGGGAATTAAGATCCCACATGCTGTGGAGCAGGTAAGCCAGCACGTCCCAACTACTGAACTCTCATGCTCCAGAGCCCATGTGCCACAAATAAACAGTCCGTGCACCACAAAGAAAGATCCTTCGTGCCACAACTAAGACTCGATGCAGCCGAATAAATAAATACTTTTTTTTTTTTAATGTCAGTGCTAAAACTCTTAGAAGAAATCATGGGTGTAAATCTCTGACTAGGCAACAGTCTTGTAAGATACTCGCCTGCTGCTCAGGAGACACAAGAGACGTGGGTTTAGTCCCTGGGTCAGGAAGATCCCCTGGAGTAGGAAATGGCAACCCGCTCCAGTATTCTTGCCTGGAAAACCATGGGCAGCAGGTAACCGTCCATAACTTCACAAAGAGCTGGACACAAGGAGCAGAGCACAGATGTTCTCTTTGCTCCGGACTCTCAGTCTCTTAAGATATGACACCCAAAGCACAAGAAACAGCAGAATAGATAAGTTGAACTACATTGAAATTAGAAACCTTTGTACTGCTAATGATATCATTGAAAAAGTGAAAAGGTGACTCATAGGATGAGAGAAAACAGTTGTAAATCAGAGATCGGATAAGGGACTATATCTAGAATATATTAAAAAACTCTTACAACCTTGTAGGGATTACACTAAGTGAAAAAGAGCCAATCACAAAAATACAAATGCTTTATGACTCCACTTATATGAAGGACCTAGAGTAGTCAGATTCATTAAAACAGAAAGCAGAATGGTGGTTGCCAGAGGCTGAGGGTGGGGGTGGGTGGAGAGTTATTTAATGGATGTAGAGTTTCAGTTTTGCAAGGTGAAAAAGTTCTGGAAACTAGTTGTACAACAATATGAATACATATATTTAACACTATTGAACTGTACAAATGAACTTAGAAATGGTTACGATGGTAAATTTTATGTTATGTGTTTTCTAATCCACAATTAAAATTTTTAAAAAGAACTCTTAAAACTGAACAATAAAAAGACAAATAATCCAACTAAAAATGGGCAAATATTTACATAAACATTTTTCCAAAGAAGATATCAAATGACCATTAAGTACACAAAAAGATGTTCAACCTCATTAGTCATCAAGGAAATACAAATCAAAACTACAATGCAATACTACTTTACATCCCCAAGAGGCTGTTATTTATACCAGGTGTTGGTGATGACGAGGAGAAACTGGAACCCTCATACATTGCTTCTGGGATTGTAAAATGGTGCAATTGTTTTGGAAAACGGTTTGGTGATTCTTCAAATGGTTAAACATTTACTATATGACCCAGCAATTCTACTTCTAGGTACATACCCTCCAAAATTGAAAATATATATGCACACAAAATCTTGTACAAGAATGCTCATAGCAAAGGGAACCTTCCTACCCTGTTGGAAGGAATGTAAATTGGTGCAGCCACTATGGAAAACAGTACAGAGATTCCTCAAAACTAAAAACAGAATTCCCATATAACCCAGCAATACCACTCCTGGGCATATATCCAGACAAAACTACAATTCAAAAAGACACATGCAACCCTGTGTTCATAGCAGCACTATTTGTAATAGCCACAGCATGAAAACAACCTAAATGTCCATCAACAGGTGAATGGATAAAGATGTGGTATATATACACAGTGGAATATTACTCAGCCATAAAAAGAATGAAATAATGCCATTTGCAGAAACATGGATGGACCTAGAGATTATCATACTAAATGAAGTAAGTCAGAAACAGAAAGACAAATACCATATGATATCATTTATATATGGAATCTAAAGTAAGACACAAATGAACTTATCTACAAAACAGACTCACAGAAAAAAACAGAACTGTGATCACTAAGAAGGAAGGCAGGTGGGAGAGGGATGGATTGGGAGTTCAGGATTAGCAGATGCAAGCTATTATATATAGGATAAATAAACAAAAAAGTCCTACTGTATAACACAGGGAACTATATTCAATATCCTATAATAAGCCATAATGGAAAAGAGTATTAGAAGAATGTATATATGTATATAACTGAATCACTTCACTGTACAGCAGAAATTAACAACATTGCAAATCAACTATACTACAATTTTAAAGTCTTCAAAAAAGGGATGCTCATAGTTTTATGATCATTATTACCATTATTATTACTATTATTATGACTATTACATTACCATTACTATTAAAGCCAAAAAATGGAAACCCAAACACTAATGAGGTTGAACATCTTTTTGTGTACAGCTGATAAATGGATCAGCAAAATGTGGTATATCCATACAGTGGAACATAATTCAATCATACAAAGGAATGAAGTACTGATGTATACTGCAACATGATGGAACTTAAAACTTTATGCTAAGTGAAAGGCCAGTTGCAAAAGACCACATATTGTTATGACTCCATGTACGGGGAATGTCCAGAAGTGGCAGATCCCCAGAGACAGAAAGTAGATCAGTAGTTGCCGGTTGGAGGGAAGGGGAAATGGGAAATGACTAAGGCACATAGGGTTTATTTGTGAGGATGATTAAACTGTTCTGGAATTACACAGTGATCATGGTTACACAACTTTGTGAATACAGTAAAAGTTACTGAATGGCACATTTTGAAAGGATGAATTTTATGGTGTGTGAGTTATTTCTCCACGAGAAGGATGGGGGTTGGAGAGGAGAGTAGTCTGGGACCTCAAGAACTACAACCCTTAAAGACTGGGTGGAAGGGGTTTCCCTGGTGGTCCAGTGGCTAAGTGTCCAGTGGACACTCCCAGGGCAGGGGGCCTAGGTTTCATCCCTGGATGGGGAACTCGATCCCACCTGCCACTACTCAGAGTTCCCAAGCTGCACCTAAATATCCTGCATGTTGAATGAATATCAAGATCCCAAGTGTGGCAACTAAGACCTAAGCACAGCCAAACAAATAAAACTAAGTATTTTTAAAAAGAAGAAGTTTGTGTGGAGGAGGAAGAGGAATGCCCCAAGGAGAGGAAGAGGAGGTGGCCCAAGAGGCAGAAAAAACCAAGTGTGTAGGTTGTGGTGGATGCCAAAGGAGGGCTTCAAAAAGGAATGGGAAAGCAGGAAGTTTGCTGGGAGGCCAAACTGCAGGAGGACTGAAAGGCAGTCTACCTACCAACCAGGAGAGGATCCATGCGGTAGTGGGGAGTCTGAATCCACACCTAAAGGTCTGCTCCTCCCCGCTCCCTCCCACGCTGGTGACTGCATCCCAGGGACGGACAGTGAGGACAGGCCTCTGAACGCAAGTGAGGATGCTGCGGACACAGCCGGAAGCCCGGGTCACCGGCCAGCTCAGCGCCACACCGACCTCGGATCCTGCGAAAGGCCACGGAGATTCTGGGGGATGGGAAAGAGAAGGGACCGCACCTCTCTCACCCCGATTGAGCCGGATTGGAGGCAGGGGACGCTGCCGTTGCCCGAATCCTCCCTGCCTGGTCCAGCCTTCCCCAGCCATCCTCACCTGACGCTCCGCTGCCCCTGGCGTGTCTCTGCCGCAGCCCGCGAACCACAAGTCCATTTTCTGAGTCTGCCCTGGGAAGGGCTGGGGAGCCCGCAGGCACCCGGCGCCGAGAGCGCAGCCACACCCAGAATTCCAGCAACGCAGGGCCCCGCGCCAGAGAGCCCGCCCCGCCTGCCCTGCGCACCCCTTGATGGGGGCTGGTGGGTCCCCAGGCGGAAGAGCAAAAGCCTGCGTAGACCAGAGGCTGTTGGATTAGAGCACCTCCTGCACCCTGGAAACGGAGCCCGCGCCCCTCCGGCACCCAAACCCGGGAGTTGGTCCGGATTTGGAATGTCCCAGGCAGGTTCCAGCTCCTTGCCCAGCCGAGGCTTCTCCTAACTAGGCTCCCCAACCGGACCCGCGCTTGTGTAAGGGTTCCGATTCCTGGGCGATAGCCTACTCTTAAAGAGCTTACTGGATCCTGGGACCTTCTTTTCCACGGAGAGCCCCAGATTGTTCAGCTAGTGGAAAACCCCTAAGAAGGCTTGCTCTCGCCACTGTTATTCAGCATTGTTCTGGAAGCTCTAGTCATTGCACAAAGGCATGAAAAAGAAACAAAAGGTTCATATATTAAAAAGAGATGATTATTCTTTGAAAGATGGTAACATGAACTACCCAGAGAATATATATTCAACTGGAAAAATCATAAGAAAGTGGCCCAGATATTCTTATATTTGGACACTGGGTCAGCCAGAGCTGTGATGAAGATAGACACATAATAATACACTCTCACAGACTTAATTGTTATTCTCGCGGTTACAAGATAAACATAAAAATCAATAGTTTCTCAGTAGGCATGCAATAAACAGTTATAAAATCTATTTGGGGAAATGATTCTATTCATGTGGAAACAACACGTATAAGTTATCCAAGAATAAACTTCTAAAATGTAGAAAAATCTAGAAGGAAACCAGAGGCATTTTAAAAATAACATAAAAGAAGGCTTGAATAAGTGGAAAGATAAACTGTTCCTGAGTGGGAAGATTGAAAGTTTTAAGGAAGTGAATTTATCCCAACTGTCATGCAAGGGTTTTGCCCTACCAGATGTCAGAACAAACTACAAAGCTGGAACAATTAAAATATTTACAGTTTAGGAAAAATTAATAGATCAATAGAATGAAAGAGGGAGTCTCTGGACTCCCTCTATGGGTATGATCTATGGGTATCTGAGAATTTAGTATATAAGAAAGAATCACGGGACTTCCCTGGCTGTCCAGTGGTTAAGACTTTGCTTTCCAATGCAGAGGGTGTAGGTTCATCCCTGATGGGAGAGCTAGGATCTCATATGCCTCAGGGCCAAAAACCAAAACAGAAAACAGAAGCAGTCTTGTAACAAACTCAATAAAGACTTTAAAATGGTCCATATCAAAAGTAAAATCTTTTTTAAAAAGAAAGAATCTGTTTCAAATAAGTAAGGGAAAAAGAGATTGTCCAATAAATGATATTAGAACAACTGGGTACCTCATACCATTCATAAAAATACAGTAAGTAAATTCCAGGTAGATTAAATGTCAAATATTTTCTAAATCAATAGAATAGAATATTACTATGTAAGGAAACATCTTCCTAAGCAAGATACAAAACCCAGAACACATAAAAGAAAATATTTAATTGCAAAAAAATTAAAAACCTCTGTACATCAAAATTTAAACTGACAGGGGACTTCTCTGGTGGTGAGTAGTTAAGACTTCGCTCTTCCACTGCAGGGGACACAGGTTCCATCCCTGGTTGGGGAACTAAGATCCCACCTACTGCACAGGGCACCCAAAATAAATAAATAAAAATTTTACAGGTGAAGTAAACAAATGCTAAGAGTCAGACACGACTGAGTGACTGAACTGAACTGACTGAAACAATATTGAAAAATTAAACTGGAAAAGGACTGGCATTTCTAAATGATAATAACTCATCTATGTCAGTATGAAAAAGGCAAACACTCTAATAGAAAAGTGGGCAAAGAATATGAGTAGGCAAGTCACAAAAGAAGAGAGTTCTCTCTTACCTTACTTTACTGATAAACATTAAAAGAATTAGAGTGCTCAATATTACCAAGGATGTATGTGGAAAAATAAGCATTCTTATTTTCCATGAGACTTAAAACTAAGTTAACCTTTCTGACATATATCAAATGCTTTAAGAAATGTAAATCCTTTGACCCTAAAACTCCATTTCATGCAACTTGTTATAAGGAAATAAATGGACAAGTAGGCAAAAATGTATATTCCTATAAATTATGAGGAAATTAAACAATTATGAGGAAAAATGTAGAAATACCAAAATAGTATTTTATCAATATAATCGATTCCTATGCAATTGACTAAAAAGATTGACTAAAAAAATTGACTAAAAAATTAGCATGTGCTAATATGGAAAAAAGGTAAAAAAATGTGTTGTTTAGCAAAAAGTATATCTAAGTTAGTAACCAAGATATAACCCATTTATGTGGAAAGAAGGGAACTCTTCTACACTGTTGATGGAAATGTAAATTGGTACAGTGACTATGGAGAATTGTATGGAGGCTCCTTAAAAAACTAAAAATATAGCTACCCTGCAATCCCATTCCTGGGCCTATATCTGGAGAAAAAAGTCATCTGAAAGGATGCACGCACCCCAGTGTTCACTGCAGCGCTGTGTACAATAGCCAAAGACACGGAAGCAGCCTAATGTCCACTGACAGAGGAATGGATAAAGAAGGTGTGCTTCATACACACAATGGACTATTACTCAGTCATTAAAAAGAATTAAATAATGCCATTTGCAGCAACATAGATGGACCTAGAGAGTGTCATATTTAGTGAAGTAAGTCAGACAGAGAAGGAGAAATATCGTATGACATCCCTTATATAAAGAATCTAATGAGAAATTATATAGATGAACTTATTTACAAAACAGACTCACAAACTTAAGAGAATGAATTTATGGTTGCCAGAGGGGAGGGATGGGGGAAAGGAGAGTTAGGGAGCTTGAGATTAACATGTGCACACTGCTATATTTAAGATGGATAACTGGGACTTTCCTTGTGGTCCAGTGGTAAAGAATCTGCCTACCAATGCAGGGGACACGAGTTCAATCCCTGGTCCAGGAAGATTCCATGTGTCACAAGGCAATTAAGCCCATGTACCACAACTACTAAGCCTATGCTCTGGAACCCACTAGCTACAACTACTGAGCCCACATGCTCTAGCCCTAGAGGCCAAGAAAAACCACCACAGTGAGAAGCCTGCACACCATAGTGAAGAGTGGCTCCCACTCGCTGCAACTAGAGAAAGCCTGTGAGCAGCAATGAAGACCTAGAGCAGCCATAAATAAACAAATAGAATTTTAAAAAACACTTAAAATGAATAACCAACAAGGACCTACTGTATAGCATAGGGAACTGCTCAATGTTATATGGCAGCCTGGATGGGAGGGGAGTCTGGGGGAGAATGAATACATGTATGGCTGAGTCCCTTTGCTGCTCACCTGAAACTATCATAACATTTTTAATCAGCTATACTCCAACATAAAGTTTAAAAAGTTAAAGAAATATATAACCCATTTATAAAATTAAAAATTCTATTAAAAAGAACAGAAAAAGAAACAATAAAAAAAAATTCTGTATCAAACAATAGTGATGATGTCTCAGGGAAGAATTCACTCTCAATAGTTTCCATTTTGCCTGAAATTACTATAACAAGATATTACTTGTAATATCTTTAAAATCAAGAAAAATAATAAAGATATTTTTTTAAAAAGGTAGAAGTGATATCTTTTTTTACTTATTAAATTTCAAAGGCTTAAAAGTGTAAAAACCTCTATGGTTGATCAACATTTTGGTGAATGGACAGTCTCACACTCCTGTGTAGGAGAGCAGTATGTGAATAGATACATATGTTTACATATAGATACCCAACAGACCCATAAATTCCACTTCTAACAATTTATTCTCAGGAAATAATTGGACACAAATTTAAAAGTATACAAATATTCACTGAAGTGTAGTTTAAAAAGAAAAAAAATAGAGCATGAACAAAGTATGGTTTATTCATACAATAAAAGGCTATGTAATGATTAAAATATTTCATTATTAAAACATTAAAAATAAGTTTAACACAAAGGATAGCATTATATAACATTGAAAAAAAGCATTACATGTATCTAGAACAGCATGCATACTAAAATATATTGGGGGACTTCCCCGGCAGTCCAGTAGCTAAGACTCCACACTTCCAATGCAGGGGGCCCAGGTGGGATTCCTGGTCAGGGAACTAGATCCCACACGGCATAACAAAGAGTTCGCATGCCACATCCTAAGATCCTGCATGCCACAACTAAGACCTGACACAGCCAGATAAATAAATCCATATTTTAAAATAAATAAAATACAAAGTAACAATGTGCTTTCCCAGTAGATTTTTAACATTACTTGAGGAAACACTAATTTAGGACAAAGACTTAGAGACTGGCTCAACCTCCACAGGTTATTAAACACTCCAGTCCTAAAGTCTGACCAAGCACTTGTAAACTAATGAAAATGTGTGGTTGTGGTGGGGAGAAGGGAGGCACCAGCCTGCCCTGTAGTGGCTTATATTCTTGGGAACAGCACCTTCTTTCTGTACTTTGGCCAGCAGGGACTCTGTGGGGAAGCAGGTACTTTTTTTTTTTTAATTTTTAAAATTAGTTTATTTTTTATTTTTGGCTGTGCCAGGTCTTCATTGCTGTATGCAGACTTTCTCTAGCTGTGGCAAGCAGGGACTACTCTCTAGTTGTGGTACAGAGGCTTCGTGTTGTGTTGGCTTCTGCTATTGCGGAGCATGGGCTCTAGGGCATTTGGGCTTCAGTAGTACTGGCCCATGGGCTCAGTCACTCCAGGGCATATGGAATCTTCCTGGACTAGGGATCAAACCTGTGTTGCCTGCATTGGTAGGTGAATTCTTAACCACTGGACCACCAGGGAAGCCCAGGTACTTCTTGATAACAGAAAGCTCCACCCCCTTCCTTGCTGTCCCCGTCTTCCTTCCTTTCCTACATTAGTAAACAGCTGGGGAATTAATCAAAGCTTCAAAGGTTGGTGATAACAGGTAGTGACAGACTCGTGCCCTGCAGCCCAGGTGAATAGCAACACAGCGGCCAAGGCTGACTTCATGCCAAACTTACCCTTGCTTAAAACAGGGCTGCAGAATTGGGTGGAATTATTTTCACTTCTCAGGAAAGAAAAAAGGAAATTATTTTCTGGTGTCTGGACTCAGACCCTGGATACCAAAGTGGAATGCTTCATGGGTCTCAACGCCATGGCTTTCCATAGGTAGTCATGACAACGAAGTAATTATGTAAAGAGATAAAATACCTTCAAAAATCAAGGGGGAAACAGGCTAGTTAGCAGAATCGCTGAATGGCTGCACAGAAAAGGCCTTTAAGAAGCCTACAGTCCGTTCTCCTTACCTTACAATGGCAAAGCAGGCCCAGAAAGGAGACCTGACTTGTCCCAGGTCATAGAAAAATAGGAACTTCTGACAAGAGAGGCTCTTCATACTGGTCTGATAAGCATGGTATGTGGCATTCAAGGGCCAAAGCCGCAACTTAACCAGGTTAAGGACTAGGAGGGGTCACCCAAACAGGCATGTGGAAGAGCTTCAGGAGGTCTGGCTGGCAGAGTCCATCTTGAGTACTGCTGACCTCAACCTCAGGGATCTTAGGTGGATGGATTGGCACACAGATCCTCCTGGTCTACACTAAAGCTCCAAGGACCCAGCTAAGCTCAGAAACATCAAAGAAATCAGTAACATCAAGGCCTGGATAGGACCTGGATTGACCCCACTATGCTATTCAGAAAATTCTCCCAAAGGCAAGTCAGGAATGAGAACTTTGGTTTGGCCCCTGCAGAAATGCTCCTGGAAGCTCAGTAGCAGCTTCTGTCAGCTTTGTGCTCTAGATCTGCCCATTTGTCCCAGAGATGTTCATTGCTTAACTGGTCCTGTAGAACCACAGCCTCAGACCCGAGTGTCTGTCTGTGCGGTCAGAAGAGTGCAGAAGGAGCGAACCCTCCCTCTCAATGCAGAATGGGGGTGGGGGGGGGGAGATATACACCCTCTACTCCCCTCTCCCTGAAGCCCCGTAAGTCTTTGCTGTGCAAGGAACTGGACTTCAGAGCCAGCTAGAGATGTACATTGGAGCAAAGACATCGTGGATTGTTAGGACATTCTTTCCCTAGGAGTCCGATTCCTGCAAGGGTGGGTGGGGCAAGCAAAGCCAACAAGGGAAATGCCATCTGTGTAGGACTTCACCAGCTTCTTTGAGGACAGGACAGAGGGAGCCCTTAAGCCTTCTGCCAGCTTCACGTACTTGTGTGGCTTGGGCACTGGGTTGCACACTACATCCACACTGTTTGCCCCAAGGCTGGATGGCCAGGGGTGCCAGGCTGCCCTTCAGAGCTATGGCTGTAGGGTTTGGGATCTGGACAAGGGCCGCAATTTAGGGCTTCAACCGCTGACTCCGTCTTCCCCAGATAATCCTACCCGCAGGGGCCCAAGACATCAGGGGGCAGAGGCCAAAATTCTTGATCCTATCTGAAACGCCACCTCTCACCTGCGCTGCCTCCCTACCCCTTGATCAGCTGCAAGAACTTTCCTTCTTCCGAGAGTGACTGTGGAACAGATCTCGAGGCTGAGAGACTGGCCCCAGCCCGCCCGACGTGGACGGGCACGACGTAAGGGTGCGGCCGAGTCGTGCTGGGACAGCTCCACGCTGCCTCCTAGGCAACAGAGCGCCGCTACAATTGCAGACTCGGTTAGGAGAAGAGAGAGGCTGAACCTTCCGGGGGCCAGAAGAGAAGGACCAGCCCTTGGGTTGGGGGTAGTTGGGACAGGAGGTCGATATGGCTAGGGAATGAATTAATGAGCGAATGAATGAATGACCAGCGACGGCGGCAGAGGAGGATGGTGGTGAACCACGGGAGGTATCCCGAGGAGGGTGCCCTCCACCTCCCTGGTGCCGCCCGGACGTCCATCATCCCCGATGTTCGAGCCCCTCGCAGGAAGCGCCGGCAGCCTGACATCCCGCCCCCGCGCAACACCTCTCAGCTCGGGGCCCGTACGGCGCAGCTCTGGAGCGGAGCCGCATTCCGGCAGGGTGGAAAGTGCCTGCCCCGCGGGCAGAATCCACCGAGGCGCCACGGGCGCCGAGTCCCGCCAGGGAGCGTCCCTTCGAGGCGGACTCCGGGGTCCAGAGCCCGGTCCGTGGGTTGCACCCCCTTACCTGCTCGCCCCGGCGGCCGCGCCCGGACTCAAAGCTGTCATCGCGGAGCCTCCAGACAGCGCGGGGGACCGAATGCCCACTCCTGACCGCCTCGGATGACACGCCCCCGACCGTCCATTGGCTGCTCGCGCGGGACGGGCCCAGCCCATTGGTTGTTCCTCCCTCTCTCCAGATCCAGGTGGGGCCCCAAGCTCTGCTTAGATCCTACCGCTTAGTCCATGGGACTGGCAAGTCCCGGAGTCCTGGGCCTGGGCCTGCATCCTTTGCCCTTCCCAGCGAGGGCCTTGGGTACTTGCTTTAAGTTCTTCCTCTTTAGCCATTTTAGTCTCGGAGCCTGAAGCCCTCTGCAGCAGCCCATTCCCGCCCTCCTCCAACACCTCCCAACCCCAAGCTCCAGGTCTCTCCACACCAGAGAAGTGAGGACATGAGTAGGGAACGCCAGAGGGCATTTTGAACAAGGGTCTGCAATGATTTCATGTTTTCTCCAGAGCTGGGGATTTCCCAAAGCAGAAAGCTTCTGGAGGTGTTTGGAAAGGGACTGCAGATGCCCAGACTTTGAGTGGGAAAGCACAGGCATTAGAGCTCAGATTGGGGGTGTGACAAATCAACCTGGTATGTGGGCCCCTTCCCTCTTACCCCACCAGGAAAGGATTGGTCCTTGGGAGTGGTCAGGAGACAGGGAAGGTGCAAACCGTGCCATTCCCAACCCCTCTCCTAGCTTTCTAAGCCTGCTTTTCATGGAGGGAGGATGTGGGAAAACATAGGGGGTACCAATATTCTGGAAACAGAACCTAGCCTCAACCTGGACCTCTACTGCAGGGTGACCTAGGGGGAAGGAGCAGGACAAGGGCCACTTCACTCCTGGTTTACCCAGAGCAGGAGGGAGAGGCCCTTGTGGCTGCCTTCTCCAATCTTTGGAATAAATAAGCTGTTAAAATTTCCCCAGCTACAGGATCTTTTAGACCCCAGGGCACTGAAAAGGGTAGTCTATATTCAAGGTTGTCAGCGACTGCTCTCCTAGCACCTCTGCAGCCTGGGGGACAGGATGGTAGGTGGCCTGAGTCCTAACAGGAGCACTTGCCAGGAGCCATGGGGCTCTTGCCATTTCACCCCACTCAGAGGGCAGGGTTCAACCACCCCCCCATCCCCAACAGAAAAGAGAGGAAACAGGTGCTTCAGCTGTTGTTTATTGACATACAGGTAGGCTCTATAGCAACAAGCCTGGAGGCGGCTGCAGTAGTGGGGGAAATGGAAGATGGGGGGGTGGAGTGTTTGTCTGCAGCAACAGCTGGGTGAAGGAAGATAAGTATATGGTTCACAAGGTGAGACTGAGGGAGGCTGAGGGGGTTGGAGAAGCAAGTAAGGGCCAGGGCCAGAGTCTACTTAAACTGGAACCGCTGCCCCATGCCCTAAGGCCCCTACTCTTGATCCCGGGCCAGGGTTGGGAATTCTCTGGATATCCATTTTCTACAGGAACTGAATCGGGTACACAAAGGAAGGGAAGCAGGAGCTGTTGCCCTCTGTGTGAAGCTCTGGGGCCTCCAGTCCTGCCTGCATCCCTCCTTCACCCCTTGCTTGGATGCAGCCACGTGATGGGTGGCTCAGTTCTGAACTACCCCACCCAAGCAGAGTCTTAAAACCAGCCAGGTTTCACAGAGGCATTCATCTTCTTCCCTGGCGTCCCAGCCCAGCAGTGAGCCCCAAGTGAGCACTACAAGCAATGCTGGCCTAATGGATGGTTTGGGGAGGAGGGGTGGGACAGGGGCTGGAGGAGGGGCTCCGGAGTCCATCACGGCACAGGAACTACACGCATGGTGTTGGTGAAGCCGGAACCAGGGCGCCACCCGGTCAGCACAATGACCACGTCTCCCTTCTTGAAGAAGCCTCGGGCCTTTCCTGGAGGAAGAGAAGAGAGCTGGTAAATGAAAAATTAAGCCAAGAAGGTATACACTTGGGAGAGTGCCCCACAATTGAGGAAGGGCAGACAGGCCTTTACTTTCTTACACCACAAGGTGGCGCTAGCCCCACAGCCCAGACAAAGGGAACGAGGGAGGCCTTGGTATTATTTCCTTATCACTCAGATGGCAGAGGGACCTTTGGACATCATTCATTTTCTACCCAAGAAGGTGGAGAGCCCAGCCCAAGGTCACAGCTAGCTGTTTCCTCTCATCCTATGACATCCTACTTTTATATCGTGACAAAGGCCATTTGAGTACATAATCTAAATGTGTACAGGCCCCAAGTGTAGGAGATCTGGTTAATTTTATGGAAAAAAAAAAAAAAAAAATCCCGCAATAATGAGCAAATGCCAAAGAATGGACAAAGGTGATTACCAGGATCCTCTGCTTTGGATCCCACTCTCAAAGAACGTGAGGTGAGAACCTGGGCTGCTCAGCCCCACACTTCAAAGGTTCTCTCCCCGCCCTAACCTTAGCCCAGGGCTCCAGCGACTGGGATGAAGGAACCAGAGAACATCTCCAGTGAGGTCAGCTCTTGGCCCCAAAGGCCGGCATGTTCCTCTTTAAATAGGGTCTCAGAGAAGCCAGTGCTCAAGCACCGTCCCCAGCCCTCCACTGGGAGCCCTCCCTCCCAGACACGCACCAACATTCATGGCCAAGTTCACCCGGAGGTCCACGTCCTCAGCCCAGGCCTCCTGCACTGGGTCCTTACACACCACAGGGAAGATGCCGCGGTACAGGTGGGCCTGGCGAGCTGTCTGGTGATTCCGGGTCACAGCAATGATGGGGGCCCGGGGGCGGTATCTGGCCACCTGATGTGCAGACCTGAGATGGGGCAGGCAGACAAGATGGTTAAACAGTCCCCTCAGGGCCTTCGGCAACAACTCACCCTGGAATCCCACTCTGCCAGCCTGAGGCTCTGGCCATTTCAACATCTGCTCCCAAGACTGGGGTGTCCCATCAGCCTGTATCTGCCATAGAAGATTCCTCACAGCTATGCTACCCTAAACCCCTCCGACAGGCCAGGGCCACAGGATCATACTGGTTAGTCTCACCCATTTACCCCACATGGCCCATACTTGGCAGACCCCCCATCCCCTGAACTTTTCCATTCTGGCACAGGGAAGCAGCCCTGTCCAACCTCACCACACCCTTTTCTCTTGCTGCCAGCAACAACTACAAGCCAAGCAGCATGTGAATAGCACCTGACACTTGACATCTGCAAAAAAAAAAAAAAAAAGGAGCAGAGACTACCAGCCCGCCTGAGAAATCTACAAGATAAGCCTTCCCTACTGCTGTGCCCTCTCCTGACCCCACATGACCCCCAGACCCCTGAAACAGTCCCAGTAACTGGGCTGTAGAGCCCCAGAGTCAAACCTGAGTATCTAAGTGAGACTGAGGCTCAGAAATATAAGTGCTACCCAGAAGGCAAGACTAGGGGATGGGAGTGTCAGTGGCGGAGGCTCTGCCTATAAGGATCCCCTGGAGGGGACGGGACCCCTTTAAAGCTCAAAGGCTGGAAGCTTCCTTCAACACTGACACTGTACACTTGTAGGGGCTGGTGTCTCAGGAGCTGGAGGGGCCTGCCGGCAGGGGGAACTGGAGCTCGGAAGGCAAGCGATGAGAACACGCCACAGCTGTCAGGGAAACTTAACCCATGTCACAGCAGACGATGCCCTGCCTAAGGCTGGGCCTCCATACAAGGCTTTCAGAGGGAAGCAAGTGCTGAAGTCAGGACTCGCTGAGAGTGAAACCCCAGAAGACTGGAGCTAAAAATAGCCAAGTAGCGATGGTTGGACCTTTTCACAAAGGTCAACCTCTAACGGCTGGAGCTTTTTATCCTAAGCCCTCTTCTGAGGAACTCAGCACACATCTTGTGTCCTGGTCCTGAAGGCAGTCCCACCTGCTGCTCCTGTCTGCTCCTCTCCACCCGCCTCCTCCAGGAAACCCTAGCTGCCCCGCGGAGGAGCAGCACACCCCCAGGCCCAGGGAGCAAGGGAAATTAACTTGATGTCCTGGATTCGGAGTGGACTCGTGCCAGAGGCCAAGTAGAGGTCTCAGCCTGGCTGCCTGGCCCGAGTGCCAGTAAGATAGCACAGTGACCTTTCCTGGGCAGCACCCACTTATCTTTGGGACTCGAAGACAGATGGGACAGGCACACCAACCAAACAGCATTGTCAGCATATGGCACTCATTTCGCAAACTGGACTTTTTAAAGAGCACTTAGCTAGGAGAAGCAAAACTGGTGGTCCTTCACTTTTTAATAACAGCTTTTCAATATCAAATAACCACTTGTCATCAGGCTACCTATAGTTATCTAATGAAGTCTAGCTCATTTTGAGGTTTTAATAAACTTGCTTTGGACCCAAATGGTTCCAAACGCCCATGAGGGCTGCCTGGGGCCCTGTCCTTCAGGCCCAGGGCCCAGAGCCTGGCTGCGGGGCTGGGCGGGGGAGGGGGAGGGGACTCCTTCCCTGCAGGGTCCAGGGTGCAGGCCGAGTGGTCTTACCTTGGCTGGATGCCATCGGAGCACCGTGCAGGGCACAGCTCCCAGGACCCCCAAGGAAAGGTGCCACCGGGCAGGGCATTCCCAGGGAGCCACTGCCACCTCCTACCTGCCAGACTTGGTGAGGACGATTATGGCCCCACTGCAGCACTTGAAGGATGCCTCCACGGCCCCCACGGCGGCGGCTTCGGTGGGGTCGCTGGTAATGGGTGACAGGCGACGGAGCTCCTCGAACAATTGCAAATGGTAGATGGCAGCCTCTGCCTCACGGGCAATCTAGGGGCAACATCCGTCCAGAGGGACGAGGGGGACAGAGCTGTCAGAGCCGTGTCACATGTGACGGGGAGGGGAAGAGTCGCAGACAGCTGGGGAGGAGCAAGTCCCTGGGTGAAGGGGCCAAGAGCAGCCCGATCACTGGAGGTCCTGAGCTGAGTGAGATCAAGACCTGCAGGAACCAGCCCCTCACCAGGTGCCTGTGACATGGCTGTGCCTTCTGAGCCGGAGGACCCTGTGGCCCTGTCCTGCCCTGACCTCCCTGGCTGGCTTCCTGCAGATGAGAGGAGTGTCCCAGGCTCAGGGCTGGGCCCTGGCTGCCGTCTAGAGTGGCTGGAGCAAGAGGCTGTTCATCCTACAGAGTTACCTGCCCTCGGGGCCCTACCTGCCAGACTCCGTCAGAACTATCAAAGCTGCTGCTAAACACTTATATGAAGCCTCCACGCTGCCCATGGCCATGGCTTCCATGAGGTCTGTGGAGTGACTTGAGGCTCGCGCAAGTTCTTCAAACAGCTTGCGGTGGAACATGGCTGCCTCAGCCTCACGAGCTATCTGTAAGGTTTAGGGGGAGGGGAGGCAAGGAAGAGGGAAGAAGGAGGGGGGGAAAAAACAAACGAGAGACAACAACACGGAAAGACAGAATGGGGAATTAATGACAGGAAGGTACCTTAGGTTAATTGGCTAAGTCTCTCCTTCAGGCAGATGCAAAGAGGCAGGGTGATGAAAGCCTGCTCAGGGAGGTTCAAGCATCAATGGCTACTGTTTCTCCTCCATCAGAGGGGAAACTGTTTCTTCCATTCTGGAAGGATCTTTTGATGTTGGTAGGTCTCTCTGATTGGTGGTGGGGGTGGAGGGAGACAATATGGCGGCAGGCTCTAACGCCTCAGCACGGAAACATGCGGAGGCTGGGGACCCTCCCCGGCTCCCTGGCAGGACTTGACCATGCTGCCTCATGACATAGCTCGCAGGAAGGAATAGGGCCCCCCTCCTCACATGGCTGCCTGGTTACCACAGGGCTTCGTGCCTGGCCTCCTCCATGCACACATGGAGTGCTTGCTTGGCTTCAGACACAGAGATACTACCTGCCTTTCCAGTGGCCTGCGGTAGAAGCACATTGAGCAGCGCTAGAAAGCTGGGGTCAAAGCCAAGGACACACGGCTTGACCACATTCTAAGCAGGCAGGTGGAAATTGGCAAGCTTGTGAGGGGCATACTGAACAGCCATGTGAAGAGACAGGTGCCTGTGGAAGCACACAGGTAAGCTTAACGAGGCATTTTGATTAAAATCAAATGATTAAAACACCCATGAGAAAGCCACTGGGTTATTTACAGACCACCTGCTCAGATAACACCAAGAATTAGAAAACTTAAGCTTTAGAGGGTTATAATGCAGTTATGAATGCGTCTTAGACAATGATGGGTGAGGGAAGAATCAGTAACGCCATCTCATTAATCGCACAGGATAAGCCAATGAGTGGCTGAGTTTGCTAGGTTAAAGTGTTTCTTCCTGCAAGAATGGAATGCATGCAGCCCAAAAGGACAGGGCACATGAACAGGAAAGAGAACCATACCTGGTACTGCCTAGCCCATAGTTAAGAACATCAATTGCATCAGTTAGATACAGGAGAAAGCAGTGGACAGTTAAGAAGGGAAGCTATTGGCCAGTGTTAACTGGTGACATGGCCAGGAGAGACCTGGGCCACGAGGCCCAAACCCTGTAACTCACCTCCTGAATAGGGCCATGCAATCCCAGTCTTACAGTTCTAAGGTGTTTGTTCAAAGGAAAGATTGGGTATGGAAACACAGATATGCTTGCAGAGCCCAGAGTCTGGTTCTTAGTCTCTGACCCCAGGACAGGCCCCACAGGAACACCTGCCCTGATCTGCTAGATGTCTTAGAAGAGAGAATGCTGGCTTCAGAGTCAGCTGACCTGGGTCCAAACTCAAGCTCTATTATCATGTGCCCTCATCCATAAAAGTGGGGTGACATTGACCTCACTGAGGTTAAGAATCTGCATAAGGTTCTTAGCAGACATTTTATAATAGCAGTGCAATTTAACGCAAAGGGTGTAATTAAACATATCCCATCTAATTCACTTCTTAGATAAGGCCTTGAGAGGTCAAATGATGTGCCCAAAAACACAAAGTCCCTACAGTCTATCATGTCAAGGTCTCAGAGGCCGTGGGGCCACATGACTAAGCAAGGCAGTTATCATTACATATATATATAATACTATATGGAGACCCATAAACATTAACAACCACTCTAGAGGGGGCCGGTTCAAGGTCACTATCTCCCAGGAGAGACGAAGGACTCACTGGGACAGGTGGGAAGAACCGTGAGCCTGGAGTGCATGAGCATCAGAACAATAATCATGTCACACATAGGTTGGCCATCAGCCAGGAAAACACAGCTGTCCCAGGGGCAGGCACTGGTCTCTACTGATTTCGTTATGGGCAAATCCACCCAGAACACCAAGGACAAACCAGAAGACATCCGTTAGTCAAGATGTCTTGTTTCACCCCTGAAAAAGTATTACTGTAACTGTCATGTCTTCTTTGGAAGCCACTTGAGCCTAATCACATAGAAAGTGAAGGAAAGGATGGTATCTAGTCCAGAGGTTTTTTTGGGGGGATGCATTGGAGGGATGTCACACAAAGGGCTTGGGGTCCTTTGCTGGCTGGAAAATGAACAGGAAGGTTAAAGAACAGTTTGCTGAGCTATACATTATCAACAGCCACCTAGGACCCTTGCGAAAGGTCATCTGTAGCGCTCGTTTCCCCAGGTCTGTTGACCTACCCCTGTGTTCCTCTTTTGGATGCCTTAGAGGAGAGGCTGCCAGGCTGTGGGACGTGGTCCAGCAGAAGAAAAGCCAGCTCCCACGGGAGAATGAGAAGCGGCCACTAGGGCTCCTCCAGACACTCTCACCCCAGGGCCAGCTGGGATCAGCCAGCCTTTCACCTGTTTCTATTTGTGGGCCTGTCACCCCTCCCTTAAACCCCACTTCTAATCTAGGGTGAGTGCAACAGCTCAGCAAAGCAGGCGCTGCTGCAGGTACCATGCAAGGCCAGCGCACAGCCAGATCAGTGCAGGTGACAGCCTCCAGTGCAGGCCCAGTCCAGGGGGAGGCGCTGGCTGGGGATAGATGCAGAATTAAAATGGAAGCCAAACACAGGCCGGCTGGGAGCAGGAGCTCTCGGACTTTTCCAACAGGGCAGAGGTGCTCAGGTCCTCTAGGCTGCCCAGGGGGAAGCAGTACAGATATCCCAGGACTCAAGCAAGGGAAGGAGTCACACCCCGAAGACGGGAGTGAACTGCGCTACGTGTGATGAAGGAGGCCGCCTCCAGAACAGAAGGGACTAGGAGACCGGTGTGGGCAGGAAGGCAGAAGAGCGAAAAAACCCCAAAAAAACCAGACACCTCCACGACCCCAGCACACACCTCCTCAGTCTGCTTGTGACTTGGAGGATAATAAAAGGACACAGAAGGTGACAGTACAAGGTGTCCCATGTGCTGGAGTTCACCTCCACCCCCAGCAGGGAGGACTTACCAGGTGCTGCATGCGGACAGCTTCCAGGGGGTAGTCCCCTTTGGCCGTCTCTCCGGACAGCATGATGCAGTCGGCTCCATCCAAGACTGCGTTGGCCACGTCACTGCCCTCCGCCCGGGTAGGGCGAGGCTTCTTGATCATGCTCTCCAGCATCTGGGAGGGGACACAGCATTTGTGAGATGTGGCCTGGGAGGTCTTCAGACACAAGGTGACCCCCTGGAGAGCATGTATGTACAGAGTCCGGCTTTGTGTAGGTGCGTGGGGGCAGAAGGGCGGGGGAATAGGCGCGTGTATGATGTGGGGCAGGGTCCCTGGGAAGAGACTGGGCAGCCTCCAGAGCTTCCTTGCACAGGATGCGCGCTCAGGGAGAGGCACACACCTGCGTGGCACAGATGACGGGCTTCCCAGCTCGGTTGCACCGACCAATCATCATCTTCTGGGCAAGGAAGACCTTCTCTGCGGGGATCTCAATGCCCAGATCACCTCGCGCCACCATGATCCCATCACTGGCTTCCAGGATTTCGTCAAACCTGACAGGCAAGTTGCGGAGACAGAGGTTATACAGAACAGGGGCCTCGAGTATGGTGACACAGTTTCCCGGGATTTTCTGACTTGGTCATTCTTGCAACCAGGACAAGTACCCATGACATCATCACAGGAGTGTTCCAGCTGTCTCAGTCCCCCAAAGGGGGCCAACAGTTCTGCTCACTGGACTCTTCAGCACCAGGACGGACACTTCACTGAGGGGAAGGGGAGGTGGCTGGGTCTCTTCCAAAATCCCATGGGTTCCCTTCTTTTTTCCCTTAACCTTTTATTTTACATTGAGATACAGCTGATTAACCATGTCTTGATAGGTTCAGATGAACAGCAGAGCAACTCAGCCATACACACGCGTGCATCCACTCTCCCCTAGACTCTCCTCCTACCCAGGTTGCCATAGAACACTGAGCAGAGTTTCCTGCGCTATACCGCAGTCCTTGTGGGTCATCCAGTTTAAATACAGTAGTGTGTACAGGTCCATCCCAAACTCCCCGACTCTTCCTTCCTCCCATCGTTCCCCTCTGGTAACCGTAAGTTCATTCTCTGTGTGCACCTGCATCTCATAAGGTCCCTCTTAAGGTATCTCTCTACCACCTTCATTTTAGTCATCACTGCTGGGGTAATAGAAATGGAACCCAAGGCTGCTGACTGCTCTTGACACAAAGGTCCACGGCCTCCTCCCGTCAAGGACACTGGAAGGCCGCTCCTTCAGAGGTCCCTCCCCGGTGTGTTGAAGGCACGAGAATGTGGCTTTGCCTGGCCTGAAGCCAAAGTCAGCAGGTACCTGTGGCTTATCAGGGTGGCAGAGGGAGGGCCCCAGATTTCCCAGTGCGACGGACATTGACACAAAGCTAAGGATGGCAAGGCCACAGGAGTGGGCAGCGCTGCTCTGCCCACTCCTCCCACGCACACACCTGACCACCCCAGTAAGCCTGGGCTGTCAGTGCTGGGTCTGAGCAGGGAGCCAAGCAGGAGCAGATGTCACCCCGCTGGCCTTACTCACGTGGCTCTACCTGGCGAGCACTGGGCGGGCAGTGGAGCAGTGCTGGGACCACGCAGAACCAGAGGACGGCATGTTTTCCCCAGGGAGACGGGTACTGTGCCAGAGCTGACCCAACCACCAATCCCGCTGCTTTCCAAGGGAAGACTAGGAGGTCACGTGCTTCAGCCCCGAGTTTCCACACAGCTCCCAAGTGAAGGAGCTCCTTCCTGAGAGCCTGTCTTCCCCCTTGGTGGCCCCCAATTCCAGCAAACTTGGCGAGTGGAGGAGCACTACACATGGTTCTTGAGCCTGGGGGTGGTGGTGACCCTGTCCCTCTCCAGTGCTGTTCCCTGGAACAATGTGAAGATGCTGGCAGCCCAATCATCTGTGCAGCTTTTTTTTACCCACTTGAAATACCAATACCAACGTCAGGCGTGCGCACTAAGTCACTCCAGTTGTGTCTGATTTTGCGACCCTATGGATGGGAGCCCACCAGGCTCCTCTGTCCATGGGATACTCCAGACAAGAATACTGAAGTGGGTTGCCATTCCCTTCTCCAGGGGGTCTTCTCGACCCAAAGATCGAACTCACAACTCCTACATTGGCAGGTGGGTTCTTTACCACCAGCGCCACCTGGCAAGCCTACCAGTTATCATAGGATATTCTGAGGCAGTGGGTCTGAAGTAAGTCCAAGAGGCTCATTCGAATGAGCAGGTGGCCAGGTGTTCACAGGCTACATCTTGCTCTGCAGAGAGCTGGGCTGGGGCTGAAGGAGGTGGGGGACTTACCTCCGAACTCCCTCATGATTCTCGATTTTGCTGATTATCTTGATGTTCTTTCCTTTCTCTCCCAGGACCTTCCTGACTTCATGGACATCAGAAGCCTTGCGGATGAAAGACGCAAACACCATATCCACATCCTGCTCCACCCCGAACTTCAGATCCTGGATGTCCTTTTCTGACACAGCAGGTAGGTCCACGGCAGCCCCAGGGAGGTTCACGCCCTTCTTGCTGCCCAAGGAGCCACCATTCTCCACCTCCGTCACCAGGAAGTCAGGGCCTGCATGGAATGGAACAGGGTGAGGAGGCCGAGCCCTGGGCACACGTGTCCTCACCAGGAGGCAGGCTCTCCCCAGGAGAGAGAACTGGGAAGGAACACATGGTGGGTGGTGGAGCCACACTGCCCGGGTTCACTCTCCAACTCGACTAACTGTGGGCAAGTCCATTAACCTCTCTGCGTCTCAGGGATAATAGTATCTACTCATTAGGTTGTTTCAAAAATTAAACAAGTCTACATGTAAAACACTTAGAAGGGAGCGGATCGCTTTAGCTATCATTCCCAGGCACACTGGAGTCCTACAGACACCATATTAAGTGGATGAAGGAGGGAAGCAAATCTTCAAATAGTGAGGATGGGTAAAAAAATGCTTCTCATCTGCTCTCCAAGAGTACAACTGAATTGGAGTGAAATCTGTTTTTGAGGATAGGAGTTTTTTATAAAAGGAACCCCTGGGACTTCCCTGGGTGGTCCAGTGTTTAAGAATCCACTTTGCAATGCAGAGCAAGTGAGTTTGATCCCTGGTGGGGGAACTAAGATCCCACAAGCTGTAGAGCCACTAAACCCTCGAGCCACAAGAAATGAGCCCATGTGCCACAAATAGAGTCCAGTGTTGCAACTAATGATCCCATGTGCTACAATTAAGACCCAACGCAGCCAAAATAAATAAATAGATTATTTGAAAAAAGAAAGGAAGTCCTGAGACTATATACATTCAGTCTCTCTGCCAGCCAAACAACCTTCCTATCTTCTGGCACAGACATTTAGAGATGGGAGCTAGTTTTAAACAATCAGACCCTGACTCCTGTCCCTACCTTTCTGCTTCACCAGCAGAGAAATAAGCCCGTCATCCACGTAGATCTTGCTGCCCACGTCCACCACCTTGCAAATGTTCTTGTAGTCCAGCCACAGGATGTTCTCGTCACACTTTTCCATGTAGGCATTGTCCAGGGTGATCTTCAGCGTGGCTCCCTTCTTCAGCTCCACCTCAGCGGTGCCGCTCTGCAGCAGGCAAGAAAGCAAACCACAAGTTCAAAGAAGCTGGGCCTTCCTGGCAGGAGAAAAGCTTTTTCCTCTAGGGAACCAGGATTAAACTTCAGTTGGAAGTAATAAAGCCTTTTCCTTGGAAAGAAATAACCATACAGTCTAACTTAGTATATTTCAAGGAAATAACCCAAGAATAACCTACAGTGTTTCAGTTATACTAAAGAGGAAGAGATAAGCTGCTCCCCAAAAGTAGGTTTTGAGTGTAAAAGAGGTTTCTTTCTAGTGTTTGTTTCTTAGCAAAGCAGATCAAAGGAAGACTTTCTGCAGTGATGGATAAAACTCTCATTTATAGACCTAAACTGAGAAACGTGGCTTCTGGGTCCCCTCCGCCTTCTCTCCTGCTTCTCCCCAGGATACTCACGCCCTTGATGAGCCCGGTTCGGATCTCAGGTCCTTTAGTGTCCAGGGCCACCGCCACCGGCCGATAGAGAATGGGGTCTGAAGCAAAGCTTTCCGTGGCTTCACGTACATTCTTGATGGTCTCTGCGTGGTACTGGGGGAAAAGCAGGGAGATGATAAGCTCCACATCTGTCATCCCACACTATGGGATCTAGAATTAGCACTGAAGCCAATCACCAGGATTCTAGACCACTGCCTCCATCACCGAGCATCCTCTACCTGCTTACATCAACCTCCTCGCCTCTACCCACTTCTTGTCAGCCCTGAGCACCAAGGTGAGCGCCCTGTGCTATAAGCAGACTCCCGCCAGCTCTCCACCCACTTCTAACACTGCCGTCACCCACTCTAAGGGCAAATCTTAGGAACTTTAGAATATTTACACCCATACCTTTAATGGTTTTTGGTGGCAACACATGTCAACATAAAAGAGGCTTGTTTCCTCCCCCTCCACACCCCCTAGGATTTAACAAATACCCTCAGCAAATAAAGCAGACAACTGGGGTAAAAGACCTTCTATCTGGACAATACTGCTCTGGCTACCAGAGTTAGACTGATATATCTGATAATTCTGAGCTACTCTCTATCGATTACAACTGCAATCCAAACTCAGTTATTTACTTAAGCTGACGCAGTCCAAATACGTTGCTCAAGTCATGCAGGCCTGGTTCTGACAATCACTTCCTCCAGTCTGATTAGAAATGGAAATGGAACATGGAGAGGTGGGAACACAGCCTTTCTCTGAACTAACTGACCTTTGCTATTTCTCACTTGCAACAAATCCTGGCTTCAGTCTCACCTTGGAAGCCCTTTCTCTTTCCCATTAGCCATTACTATTTGACTAAAAAGGGACTCAGAGCCAAGATGGCAAAAGTTCCTAGTGCTATCAGTGTGACATTGCTGATAACACAGGCTCCCAACTCAATACACTGTGGGCCTCATCCTTCAACCACCTCCATCCAGGTGAGTGGCACCTGAGAATACGACACATCTTGCCCACAAGAGCTGCCAAAAGACCACATGCAGTAACAACAAAACCAGAAAAAAGAGATCAGATGGTAGATGTCCCTCTGTCTGAGTGAAGGACAGAAAGCAAATCCAATATTCTGCTTAGTAGAGTATTAAAAATGGTCAAAAGTTGGAAAAGCATGTCTCAGCTATTTGTCAAACTATAAGTGTTTACATTATATAACTAATATTTCAGATCAGTTCCCAAAACCCTGATTCCATAATTTCATCTTGGTCAAAAACCTCAAATTAAACCCACAAGGGACTTCCCTGGTGGTCCAGTGGTTAAGACTCTGTGCCTCCAAGGCAGAGGCCCTGGGTTTGTTTGATCCCTGGTTGTGGAACTAATGCCATGCAGTGTGGAAAAAGAAAACAAATTCCAACTCTGGGAATAAGAGTTAAAGCACAGATAATCCCCAAATGCCTCTTGTAGTTTAAAAAACCAGACCCTCAGAGCCAGCCCCCTCCAACAGGTGCAGATACCACCCTCTCCCCCTGCCATTTCAGAGCTGTGTGGTATTATTTTACTGGATGGAAGAGGCCATAAAGCCTAGTTAAAGGTCAACTTCCTAAAAGCTATTTCTGCTCCTTCCCCTGCACACAGCAGACCCTGGCACAGGTCAGCAGGAGGGATCAATTGTGAATGGACCTTCACTGATGTCTCTAGCTCTCTCTTTGGGCTAAGCGAAGGCTTGCAGGAATGCCTAGTGTCTCCTGCGGAGGACTCTTCACCTTTGGAAAATTAAGAATGCCATCTGTGGGCTTCTTAACCTGCCCCAGGGGGCCTGCTGAGCATAGTTCCTTTGAACTTGGTCAGGTCCCTGTGACATTTGGAGGATATAGGCTGTTTATGGAACATGGGTTAGGGAACCTACGATGAACATTCTCATGTTTCCAGAAAGGAGGCGTACAGTTCTTGGACTGCATTTCCTGAGGCTTTATTTTTAGTTTAAACTTAACACCAACTTCCAAATGCCAGAGGGCAACCCCTTACCACTTGACCTTACAGGGCAGCATTTTCTTTATTCTGAACAGGAAATACAGGTGCAAGAGGAGCAAGAGTTTGCCTCACCCATTAGTCTTCTATCAATGCCAGTATGAAATCCCATGGCACTGTTCCTCAGGCAGCCCACACACTTCTCAAAATAAGCTTGTTCTGACCTTGGAACGGAAGCACAACGGAGCACTTCCCAGTAGCTCCCACCTGGTCCCCAGGGTCAAGTCAGCTCATGAACAGCCCCAGTACTGACACACTCCTCCCAGATCACTGGACAAGTGTGCGGACTTTATTTCACTTTAATGTAGCAGAACCCCTGGGAAGGGACAGGCTGGGAACACAATGTTAATGAAGTGGGGTACTATACGCCAGGACCCAGTCCTTCACTTGCAATAGTGGAAACCCTTCTCTGGGACCTGCCCCATTTATCATGGGTCTAAAATAGGCCAAGATAACCTGCAGGGTGACTTACTGGTTCATCATTGTAATTATGAGCTGTTACAGAAACCCTGGCGCAGAAGTGTCAAGCCCCATGGCTTAGAGGGAATCCCAGGAAAACCCTTCCATGCCTTCCTTATCAAGGGCTAATGGAGCACAGGTGTTGGGAAGAATCATGGCCGATGACAAAGCAGGTCGTCTTTGCTTAAAGAGACTTGGCCACTTGAGATGTCAGGGGTAGGGGTGGGGGAGCGTGGAGAACAATAGGGATGGGCTGGTGAAGACAACCTTCCCATTGATTCCCCACTTTTTCTTGCCTGGTCCACTGTGGCTAAATAAACATGGCATGCCCACCCTGTTTCCCACAAGCTGCCCCAGAGGCCACACTGTCGAGGCTCACCTCATGAGTTCCATGAGAGAAGTTCAAACGAGCCACATTCATTCCAGACTTAATCATCTCCTTCAATGTCTCCACTGCTCGTGAAGCTGGGCCTAATTCAGAAAAAACAAACAAAAAAAAATGTTTGAAAGTCATTAAGTGTTCATTATCCAAAAGAGGATTAACACTTCAAGTGTGTTTCAGTTTAAAGAACTTTTAATAACCAAGGTAAAATGTAGCCAGCCCTCTATGTTCTCCCTGAAGCCTAGTCAGATGTCTAGCTACAGCATTTTGGTTGAACAGAGTCCACAAGATCTTTCCTAGGTCTCTGAGATGCTCAGCATCAGTAAGAATTGCCATGGAAAATACCCTTTAAATTTTACCTTTAGCAGAACACATAAAGCATATAAATTCCTTCCTGCAAATTCCTATGAATTCAGTTTGAAGAAGGAAATGGCAACCTACTCCAGTTGTTTGACAAATCTCATGGACAGAGGAGCCTGGTGGGCTACAGTCCATGGGTCACAAAGAGTTGGACACGTCTGAGCGACCAAGTCCATGACTTCATTTCCCCTAAGAATCTCTCTGTAGCTTCTTGCTCAGAACCCAGGTTTGCTACATTTAGTCTTCTGGGGGGAGAAAAGATCACTGTCTCTGGAAGCCCTTGTTTCAGAGGGAGTGGGCACCCGTGCTCACCAATGGTGCAGATGATGCCGGTGTTTCGGGCCGTGATGGGCGGAGAGTCGATGTCCAGGCGGCACATGTGCTCCAGGAAGGTGTCGGCCATGGCTGCGTGCAGCTGCTGAGTCTGAATGAAGGCCGTCCCGGCGTCACTGTGGTGCTTCGACATGGCTTCTGATGTCTTGGGTCCAGAGGAACTGGAGAGAGAGTGTGATCTGTCTGAGTGGCTAATATATAGCTTAGCACAGAAGCTGCTTCCTGCTTACACATTAACTCAACAAGCATGCTCTGGGCACAAGCCACAGGCAGCCGCGCCACACTCTGCCTACGTGGGTGCTCAAGTCGGGCCATGGGCTCACATTATCATGAGCAAGTAGGAAAGACTTCAAAACCACATTACCAATGAATGTACTTCCTGGGCACATGTTAAGCACACACCTCCCTCACACTGGGCTAACGTCTATCTTGACAACTTCCCTGCTAATCCTGTAAATGACACCATTTTACATGCACTGCAGGAGTTTCCTCAAAAGGAAGCTTCCCCCAAAAGAGCCAATCTTCCAGGGATACAGACAACTCACCCTAGCTTAGTACCATGGTCAATGTAGATCTTGGTGTGGAAAGCTGTCTCAAAGCTATAAACACCTGCTATGGGGTGTGGCACCCATACTCTCTCTTAACAATCCCCACCCAAACCCAAAGTGACCTTCCTGGTCGTGGAGACGACCACTGTTCAGGTAGCCGCCTAGTCCTGGAGTCCTAGGTTTCACGACCCACAGGGACACATAAGTCCATTCCTCGATTCAGCCTAGGCTGGACAGTATGCCTCAGCCCACTGAGAGACAAAAAAATCCATCCCTGGACAGGTAAGTCCAACCTGAGCCAAGAATGTAAAATATTCTTTTTTCCCAGGAATCTGTACTTAAAAACTATATCTGGTAATTTCAGTCAGAAGGACTTAAGCACATTCCAAGCAATTTGTGTCAAACCAAGGATAACCACAATGGGCCTAGCCTGGCTCTAAAATTATTGCACTAATTGAAGAAATTAACACTGCTTGTCAAATCCTTTCCAGGCTGATCTTCTGACCCACTACCCATTCCCTTTCTAAGTCTGGAAAGCACACTACTCACAGTAACAAAGACCATCTGTTCCAGGTAATTAATCAGCCCAGGTCACAAGCCTGACCCAGGGCACAACGGCCCAGACCTTTGTTTTTCTTCATTGCTGAGTTTACAACTAAACTCACTCAGTTAGTTAGCTGATTATAGACAGAGACTTGAGAAGCATCCAGGCAGTGTTTGAAGACTCATCAGGTAAGCATGTGAGCCAGAAGCTTGCAGTCCTCATTTGAATGCCATTCCTTTTCGCTGGTTTTCAGACCAAGGGCTGCTCCTTCTCAAATGCTTGTGCCCAAGTGCTGCAGCCAAGGCACAAGAACAAGCCTGTCTTTTGCCCTGTCCCACCTCCTCCAAAATCTCAGGGCTCCAAACCAAGGCACCCCATACATGTAACCCTTACTCTTTCTCCTCCTCCATCCTTGACTGTGTGGCCTCTCTGGGTGGCTGGGGCACAGCATGCATCTAAAGCAGTCTGTCACTTTCAAGAAGTCTGATAAACTTCAAGAAGCTCTGTGACCAAACTTCAAGAAGCTCTGTGACCAATTATAAGTGAAGCTCCTATAAGCTGTTGAAAACCGATAGCTATAGATCCTCAACTACACCTTTAAAAACAAGAAAATAAGACACCAGCCAACTATTCTACATGGCATATACACTGTTCCTTTCGATGTGTATCTCCTAACTCCCCACAACATACCAGGTACCAAGATGAAAACAACATCCTCTCCACCAAAAAACAACATCCTCTCCTCCATGACCCAGTGGTTTTGTATCTTAGCACCATGACCTTGGAGGTAGTCCGGTGTTTGCTGAATGATGTTTCAGAGCACCTATTAATGCCTCTGTGTCAAATTGAAGTTATAGCTATGCCCCCTCCCCCACCAAATCTCAGAGCTTCTGAATCACTGACAGGATGGCCTGGGCAGCCAAGGTCCCTTTCCCTCCACTCAGGGTGGAAGCTGGGCTTACACAGTAGCACCCAGGCTACTGTGGTGTGTAGGTGCGTCTGGCTGTAAAGGGAACAGCACTCAAGAGACGGTTCCCTTGGTGGCACACCAAGGCCACTGGAACACAGGTCTCACTGTGGCCTCCAGGCAAATGGAGTCATCCAGTGTGACCTCAAGGAGTGGGTTAAAGTAACTCTTCTTAAAAATCATCAGTTGGGGACCTCACTGGCAGTCCAGTGGTTAAGACTCCGCACTTCCATTGCAAGGACCATGAGTCTGATCCTCAGCTGGGAAAATAAGATCCTACTGCTGCATAGTGTGGCCCCCAAAAAAGACATTAGTGGGATCGGCTCTAGACCTGAGACATTAGGGTCTCCTTGCAAAGACCCAACTGGGGCCTCTGATTATTGTGTCATACCTTGTGTTCTCTGGGCTTGGACTTCCGGTGACATAATGCTCTTTTTTTGACTCAGGGTGGCTCCTTGGCCCCACTTGCAAAGACTGCTCGGAGCTGAGAAAGGTTTGCCCTGCAGAGCTGTACAAGGATTAAGGTAAAAGCTGAGTGCAACTAAAGCTCTTTGGGGATAATGGAGAAATCACCTTAATAACCAGGTATCCAGGCAGTGGTAGTTCCTAGAGATTCAGCTATGCTATAAATTAATACACCGAAGTCACCCAAGAAAATCCTCAGGTAAAAGAGTTGTCAGTGGCTCCTCTGCAATGCTTTATCCCCTTCCCTATAAAGTCTCTTTAAACCTTGGTTTACTAACATTTCACTATTGCCTCCCCCTTTTCTTTGGGAGGGGAGGCACTAAATTAAACATACATAACTGGACTGGAAGGATACCTACCAAAATATTATCAGTATATTATCTGGGTGGTAGAATTATAGCACATTTCTTTCTTCTCTTTACTAAAAAGTTTACTGATACTACTTTCATGAGAAAAACTCTAAATGTACCTCTTTCAAAAAGGACACATTTACAAGCATCCTGGTAAAAATGCTGGAATTAAAACAAAAGTGAAGGTCCTCGTGCCATATTCAACTGCCACTCTATGTACTTCAGGAATATTCTAAACATGGTAGAGGTGGAATAATGCATCTTAGGCCCTAGATCACAAACACAGCAGGATAGTTTCACTGACTTAAGAAGATCAACCTCAGGGATTCTCTGGTGGTTCAGTGGTTAGGACTCAGCGCTTTCACTCCCTGGGCCCAGGTTCAATCTCCGCTTGGCGAACTAAGATCCCGCAAGCTACATGGCACAGTGAGGGAAAAAAGAAACCCGAGTCACTCTAACACAGTAATCACCAAAGGATGGTCCATGAGAGCGGAACTTTCAAAGACATTATTTGCCTTCTTTAATGTGCTGCTATTTGTACTGATGGTGCAGAAGCAATGGGCAGGTAAAACCTTGATTTATTCCAGGGAGGAAAGCTAATACAGTTCACAGGACAACTCTGTGCCCCAAATCTGTTGAGTCACATGCCCCAATCCAACAAACTTCTCTTCCTGTTTAGTCTGCCCTCAAACATCAGAGCAAACTCTTTGTGACAAGGATATTCTAGTACAGAAGGGCTGGCTCAAGAGCAGGAGATGTTATCAGCAGATACAATTAATATACTGTGCTCAACCACTATTTCATCATCTCAGATTAAACCTGAGGTCTACAAGCTCCGATCTTTTGCTCACCCAGGCTATTAAGTACAAAAATAACAAGTGAAATTTCACTTGCCATTTGAGTGTGTTTATCCCCCAGCAATCCAAAAAAGCTGGCTTGTCAGCAAGTCTGTCCAGATTCCTACGAGATCTCACCATGTCCTTAAAGTCCACTGCCAAACCAGAGACCTTGTCACCTGCCCAGGTCCCCAGCTGGGTTTCCATTCCCTCAAGCTTTGCCCCGAAGCCTCCCATGAGCCTTTTCTCCGGAGCACAAGCTGCCCATCCCCACCTAAAACACCCCCCGGACACTCCCCCAGCCTCTGGACAGCAGCCTCAGCCCTGGTTTCTCAGGGCCAGCCTCTGGGAAGAGCTCCCCGCCCTCGGGCTGGCCATCTGGACAGTGCCTGGCAGCACATGTTGCCCAGCTCATGCCAGTCTGACTCATTCTCACATCCTCCTCCTCGGGAGGCACAGACATGCAGAGCCAACCTCCAGCCGGCAGTGGAAGCTGCGCGTCTCCACTGACGGCAGCAAATGCCGTGCCCGGGTACAGGAACCTGAATCTTGAGCCCGAGCCCCTGCTGTAGCATCCTCCTCAGAGACATTTCTCCTCTGTGAGAAACAAGATACGATCAGAGGCCTGGAAGCAGGCACAAGTGACGGCTCGGCTCCACGGGCCCCGACTCCTACCTTTCCTTTCGTAAGTGGCTCCTGGTCTTCTGAAGCCACAGTTCTGTTCATGCCAGACACAAGTCTTGGATCACTCTTTAGAAACCAGGGGGTAGAAACCATAAAAGAACAACTACCCAACATGTCACTGAGAGCCAGTATTGCTGGTAGGGTGTGCTAGAAGGATTCACGCTTCAGTCCACAGATTCGCGCTTTCACAAAAGCCCACATCATTCTGCCCTAGTAAGCCAGCTTGGCCTATGAGCCCACATCTGCATAAGCCAACCTTTAACCAATCTGTGCTCTGATGCCAACCTCACCACACAGACTGACTCAATGATGATGACATCTGGTGCCCCCGATGGTTTCTCACCGTGACATCAATTTGCTATCTACATCTCCAAGTCTCCAAGCCAGCATGGAGGTCTGATTCCCAAATCTTTGGCACACCAACAACCATTAGAAAGTTTTCATCACAGTATGTTGGACAGGGGACTTTCCTGCTGGCCCAGTGGCTAAGACTCCGAGCTCCCAATGCAGAGGGCCCAGGTTTGATCCTTGGTCAGGGAACTAGAGCACATGTGCCGCAACTAAGACCTGACCCAGTGAAATAAATAAATATTTAAAAATGCTGGACAAGGCATTTAGGTCAGTCTGCTCTCTGGGAGCTCTGTTAGTAGGTGATGGAGCAGAAAAATATAATTCCCAAGACTGGCCCTTATCTGACAAAGGCAGTGACAAGATCAAAATGGATGCCAGGCCAGCTACAAAACCTAATTAAGGTCTGCAGTGAATACTCAGCTGTTCATCCTATTTGTTGTTGTTGCTCAGTCGCATCTGACTCTTTTGCGACCCCATGGACTGTAGCCCACCAGGCTCCTCTGTCCATTCAATTCTCCAGGCAAGAATACTAGTCAGTTGCAACTTCCTACTCTAGGGAGTTGGGATTGAAACTGCATCGCCTGCACTGGCAGATGGGTCCCTTACACTGAGCCATCTGAGAAGCCCTTCATCCTCCTACACAGAGTAATGATAACTACATTTGCATATGTAGTGGGGCCAGGACAAGCAGTTCTTAGCTAAGAGATGGGAATATTAAGTCCATTCTCTCCTCAACAGGTCCCATAACAGAAAGCAAAGTCTGGTGTTACCAGGTTACACAAAACAAAATGAGCCCACTGTAGGTTTAAGTAAAATTCCCTCGCTCTTTTATTCAGGGCTAGAACTAAGTGACTTAAATATTATACATAGGAGCCCAAGGTCCTATTTCAAATCGGAGTGTGCAATAGGGCACAAAAGCTGATGCTAAACGAGCCCACCCCTATAAGGACCACTCAACTCCAGTGCAGGAAGTCCTGAGTCAGAGAAACTGCTACCATTTCAAATGCTGAGGACTTCCTGGTTCAATCACAGATGCCCAGAGAAGAGACCTGGCTTCAGTCTGGAGGAGGAAGTGGAGACGAAGCTTTTGCTGAGTTGTGCTCCTTACTAGACTTAAGATTATGAGGCAGTGCTTCAGGGTGTGAGACGGACACTCTGGAAGCACCAAGGGACCTGGGACCCTGATTCAGGGTCCTTCCAAGTCAGGTACAACACCAGGGGGAGGGACAGCCTCAGCAAAGGGGAGGCCTTGGCTCAGCACCTAGAGGAGGAGCTGCCCTGCATCAATCACAGCTGCAGGGAGAGGAGGAGGGGACGGGAGGAGGAAGGGCATGCCAGATCTCCCAGAGCACTGACCTACTTAGTATGCCTGCTCTCCCCTCAGTGACCACCATAGGTTTGCTTCTGTTTTGAACTGAAGAAAGAAACATTCACATCTATATTTCTGCCACCCAGAACTGACCATTAATATTATCCAAGGAATTTCCTGGCAGTCCAATGGTTAGGACTCCACACTCACTGCCAAGGGCTGGGTTCAAACCTGGTTGGGGAACTAAGATGCTGTGAGATATGGCCAAAATTTTTTTTTTAATTATTCTTAATCCAGATTTTTAGACTTACAAAAAATATTACCGTTGTATCTAATTCATTTGTCCTCCATCCCCAGGTGGTTCCTCCAACCCTTTCACATCGCATCCTAACACCCAACCAAGGTCATGAATTTTCTATCCTTATAGTTCACCTAAGGGTATCTGTATCTATATTCAATACTATTATACTGCTGCTTCTATAATATGCAAAGTAATACACTGTAAGGCATTATCAAACAACTTGCTTTCATAGCATATTTAAGATCTATCCAGTTGGCACACAGCTCTAGTTAATTCATATGAACTGCTATAGCCCAGTGTGTGACTAGACCATTTATTTATGTATTCCCTTACTGGTTGATCATTTTCCCACTAAACCCAATTTCTCCTCATTAATCAATACTATAATATTTCTCCTAGTACATGTCTCTTTCTGCAGGTGTGGCTTCTATATTCAGAGGTGTATTCCTGGGCCACAGGGTATGCTTGCTTTCTGTTTTACGAAATAGTGCTTAATTGCTCTCCAAAGTGGTTATATTAATTTACAACCAAACAGTAAAGTGAATTCTTGCCTTCCCACACCTTTGCCAACCCTTGACACTGTCAGACTCTTACAACGTTTGCCCATCTGATGGGTGATGTATTAATCTGCTCTCTAACAAAATAACAAAAGAGGGATATTAGAGATCAGTATAGTTTTCTTTTGAGTCTTTACTTTCCTGCCTCTTAACCAGACTAAAACTTCAGTGCTCCTCCAAAACGTTGTATGGCTTGGTCTCATATGCCATGACTGCACTCATCACCTGAGAAAGGGGTGATGTGATACCAGTCATCTACAGTTAAATATTATCTGTTGGCTGATCAAATGTTTGGAAGGGCTGGGGCTCCTTTCAGATAATTTGTATAAGAAAAAAAAAAAATTTTTTTTTTTAAACTGCCATCAGCCAAGCTGGTCCATACTCTGAAATGCCACAAGCAGCAACCCTGTCATAGCTAGTCTTGGCATCTCCCCGACTAAAGCCCTTGTCTGACTTCCAAACACAGCTTGCTGGCGTCAGGAAAGAGCGGCTTACCGGTCCCCAGGAGTTTTGCCTATAGGGAGAAGTGGGGGAGGGGAGTCAGAGGCCACCAGAAGTACTGCAGCCTGGCTCTCCTACGTGCGGACCAGCACAAACCAATAGAGGAGAAATGGCTGCAGGGGTGGGGTCGCAACACTTGGTGGCCCTGCCCACCTCCCCTCCTAAGCTGAGCAGTCACAGGAGGAGGGCCAAAGGTTCAGCGGAGTCTGCACACACTGCCACTCACCACCCATCTTGGCTCACCTTCCCCGCAAACAGCTTCTTTAACAAAGCCCCAAATAATCAGCCTATTCATCTATCTAGTCCTTGGCTAGTTTGTGGTTAAAGAGAGAGAGGAAAAAAAGCAAGCTTTCAGAAAAGTATGATAGAATTAAGAATGGTCTTCATTGGGAATTCCAATGGTTAAGACACTGCACTTTCGATGCCAAGGGCCCAGGTTCGACCCCTGGTGGGGAAACAGGTTCCACAAGCTGTGCCACAAAGCAACAGCCCCCCCCCCCCCCCCCCCCCCCCCCGCCAAAGTGGTCTTCATTTAGTTCTATTTCTATCTGTACCAGAACTGAAGCTTAAAGTTGTGATTCAAGGTCCTATAGGACTGGCCGTGATGTAAATCACTTACATATCTCACAAGATCCTCACTCAACAGTGTTGCAAGACAACTCTGCTCCCATGGATGCCTCATTCCTGTGGTGCACCAGTTAACTGGGATTTGACTGTGGATATTCCGAATGATTCAGAAATAAAGTTAATGTCAAATGAGTCATTTCTCCCCGCCTTCACCTCAGTCTTAGCGCTTAGCCAAAATAACACACCCTTACTTGCCTTCATAAAACCTGAAGACAAATAATTAAAAACTCCTGTAGACTTGCATTACAAGTCTGTAATGCAAGAGGTGCATGTCTTTCTACCTTCCTGCTCTCAACCACTTCCCCATTTCTTTCACTGCCTCAACATTAAGAAATAAGCAGTTTTAAGAAATAAAATGGCATTTCCCGTGACCCCCACATTAATGTCACAACACTCAGGGCACACAAGCACCTCCCCTAAGGTGTTAGCTCTGTTTGGAGTAACAGTTACCAAACTTGCCAAGTCACTGGGGCTGCAATTCCTAAAGACCCAATAATGCTTTTGGTTAAACTGTGAATTCAACACTGAAATTATTTACTTCTAATGCAGTGCTTAAAATGAGAGCAGCTGTCCTATATAGAATGTCCCTACATTTTGGCTCAAGTCTAGTAATTCAGAAATGAGTTCAAGGACATAATCTTTAAGTCATCGCTATTCATCTTCCCTACAATGCTTATTCCCCAAAGGGCTGCCACATCCATTGCACAGGGCTCAGGACAGGTGTGCAGACTCTATCACTGGGGCCTGAGGCTCTGCCACGTGGCATTTAAGCACTGACCAGAGAGCCTGGGGACCTCCACCATCCATTTGTCACCTAGCTGAGACACTTTTAGTTGGGAGGAATGCATGCTTCATTATTTGACTCACTGAAAGAGAGGGGATTTTTAAGCCTGCAAGGACCACAGTGCAGTTTCCCCACTCACCCAACGAAGACAGTTCTCTTAAAAGCAGAAAAATTCAAAGGTTGAGTCATCTTCCCTACAGCCTCCCCCACCCCCCCACACAGATCTGGTGATGTGTTACATACTCTTCCCCTCAGAAGGGCCCCCCTGCATTCCCAACAGCGTCCTCAGGCAACCTGAGGGTGAATTATTTGCTAACAATGCTGTAGAGTCCTGACCTAAGGCCTGCTCTATACCCCAGAGAGTGGCCACACCCTGCATACAGCCAACAAGAAGCTACTGTCCTTTGCCTCTTATCTTAATCTCACACCACCAGCTGGCTGAGCAAATCCCAGAATGATACCTGGAGTAGGTGCCAATAGAACCTGAAGATTTTAGTCTTAGGGTTGCAAGTTTGTTTCTAATCTTATAGCCAAACGCTATAATACCAAAGGCTGAAAGCCATCTCCCTTCTTGCCTTCCTTTGGCTACAGGACCCAAGAGCCCATGTTGCAAGTGGAGAGTAGCAAAGTAACATTGTTAATTACTCTGCCAACACTGTAGCAGGATCCCTGAGCAGACTGGTTTCTAGGAGATCTCTGGTATTTACATAGAGCCTGACTCCCAAAGATGAACTATGAGTCTGTGTTTCAGGATGGCGAGAAGAGGAGCGCGAGTTCAATTATGGATGAAGTCATTGGGCTCAGTGACCAAAAGAATACATCTGGAGGCATCTCATCAGAGATTAGACACTGCACCCAGTACTGAATATATATCCATGTAAGTGTGTATATAGCGACCCACCCTTTCAATAACCAAGATTATAAAAGGTACAATTTGCACATGGGAAACTGAGGTCCTGAGGCTGAATTCCCTCTTATTCATATCAGTATGTAATGAGTTAAACCTGCTTCTGAAAGCCTGTTTTCAACTTTCCACTGCCTCTGTCCGTCACGTCTGGACCTCAGTTATCAGGCTCATTTGTACGGGGGACGATCAGTGTCCTGGGTTTCAAGAACACAGATAAGAAGCCAAGGGACACCAACCCATTACTGGGTCTTCAAATAATCTTCAGACTGGAAGGTGCTTTTCCGCTTCATCAAACCCCGTGTGATGCCACCTGGTGAGGCCTCCTAAACCCAGACAGGAAGTGCCTACCTTCCACGTGTGGAAGCACGTGTGTACCTTCTTCACGGCCCTTATCAGTGCTAACTTTTACATTGGTTTCCTAATCAGACTGAATTCCGTGGGCTGGTCACCAGGATTTTAGTCATCCTGGTCTGGTCTCCACAGCCCTCCCCCAAACAACTCTTTACACGAGTTTTTATTGAGTGAGCGCATGTACGTGGCACCAAGCTCTTAATATTTCTACTTTCCTCAACCCGCGGCCTCCGCACTCTACAGCCGGGCGCATCTGTCAAGTAACGCTGTTAAGTAACGTGAAGCAGAGGCAGGGAGCCAGGTGAATACCTCGAACTCGAGGAGGCCTCTGAGCAGCATACAGAGGCGTGTCGGGCCAGAGATGATGCTTGGTCGGTAACGGGCCCGAAGGCCAGTGGTTCGCCATCCAGAGGAGCGGGCGCGGCAGGGCGTGTCCGGCGCCGCTACGTGCAGCCCCGCCTCGGCGGGATGGAGCCCGGGACACCCCACCCCCCACCCCCCGGGGCAAGCGCAGCGCTCCGGCCGCACTATCGTATTCCGGACGGCACACAACAGGAACGCGCCACTGGGCAGCCACCCTTTCTTCCTCTGCAGCGGGTTAGACCAAGGGTTATGTAACCCTCTAACTGCGCCTCCGGCCGCCACCGCATCCATCTCCGGGCCGCCTGGGAGCCAGCCTGCCCATCCGCAAACCACTGCACTTCGGGAGCTGTCCCCGGAACTCCAGGCCGGGGCTGGGGAACTATGATGGAGAAGTGGGGCAGGAGATGGGAGGCCGAGGGGCGGGGACGGGAGAGCAGGCGGACGTGACCAGGACAGAGGGGGAGGGGCGAGGAGGCCGGTGGCGCGAAGGAAGGTGCGCGGCAGAAGGATGCGCTGGAGCGGACGTGACCAGAGAGGCGGGGGAGGGGCGGGCGCCGGGGCGTGAGAGGGTAGGTACAAGAAGGGGACAGCAGCTGAATGGAGGAGGAACAGGGGAGCGGAGCCAGAGGAGTTTCAAGGAGAAGTTACAAAGAAAGCATCAGAATGAAGGGAACACCAACAGGTTGAAAATAAGAAGCGAGTAATAAGGATGAAAGGAAAGAGACGGGCATAAGAGCAGAGTGGAAACGGGGGAGACTGACGCATGAAAGGAAACTATCAAATTAGGAGGATAAAGGAAGGAAGACGAGAGCGAGACCAGATAGAGGAGGGAGGAAAAGGGAGGTGAGAATGGGACCAGAATGGGGATGGGAGAGGGTCAGGGACTGGGGCAGGAAAGGGGCTGGCTGACCCATCTGCCTTTGGAAGAAGCGGGAGCTGGGGGCTTTGAAGGCGACCCTAGGCACAAGCAGCCTTTCTCCTCTTTTCTGATCCCAACCGGGTGAGCCCAAGATGCCCCGGATCCTGCGCCACCCTGAGTGCGCAGGCGGGCCAGCATTCCGCATTGCTCCGGGAGACGGAGCCCCGGTGGGGACGGATGGCCCAGTCTCTCCCCACGCTCACCTCCGACGTGGTCCGGCTCGGGATGCGCTGCTACCGCAGACAGGTCCGGAGGCTCGCGACGCGTCGCTCCAATGCGGGGATCCGCTGCCTTAGCCTCAAGGTTATCCCGACTGCGGGCCGCCGCAATCCCTCCGCCGCCCCGCCTCCCATCCAATCCTGGCTCCCGGCTCTCGGGGCCCCGCCCCTCTGCGTCCTCGCCGGGCACAGTCACCTTCAGTAGGAAGTGCCGCGGAGGCGGAACGGGAGAATCAGGTTGCCCTTTGAGGGAGGACTACATTCCGTGGCGGAAGGACACGAAAAGTAAAACTCGCAGCGTTGAGACTAATTAGGGCCCAATGGGGAAGCGGCGGGACAGGAGGACCCGCCCTCGGAGCTCTGGAGACCTCCTTCCCAGACCCCCCGGCGCCCGGGCCACCTGTTGCGGCCAACTTGGAATGCTGGGCCAGGTCTTCTTTTGACCCTTGGCCCAGGCCACCCCAGCTGAGTGGCCCTGGCCTACCCAGATAGTGCCCAGATTTATGGGTCCCCGGGCAGCAATCCCCTGGCCCGGGTGCCCGCCCCAGCGCACGCCCGGAGGACTAAACCGAACAGTCAGAGATGGGGTGGGGGATGTAGACTCATGGGATGGTTGGAGGTCCGGGCCGCCTTAGGAGGGGCTCCGCGACACTGGAACGGGGGGAGAACGCGGGAGGGCGGGGAGAACGCGGGAGGGCGGAGTGTGCTAGGAGCGGGAGCGCGAGGCCCTTTTGTTCTTAGGGTTTAGAACAAAGGAGGACAAGTAGAGGCCATGTGAAGACTTTAGTAGGGACTGGAGTCCTGCGGAGCGAGTGCCTGAGAGTAAAAAGTGAATAGAAGGTATTAATATTAGTGCAGAACTGACCATATCAGGAATGTCAGAACGTTACATCCCATAATCTCTGCCGAAGTCAGAATTTCTGTTTTCAACCTCGTGTATTTAAATCAATATTGTTGGAGCTTTTCTTGTATTTTTCCTTAAGGCATTTTCTGATTTCCTAGTGATCACAGCAGTTATCAACGAAGCAACTGGCAACTCTTGTCTCCTTTCAGCCAAATTTTGAGAGCAGATACAATGTTAAAAATCTCGAATACTATTAGGTTCTTTGCTTTTCCTGGAAAAGAGAGACCAATGGGTGTGACCCGCTCAGGCAGACACCCTGCCTGTAGCTGAATCACAGGACTTCATTATGCTTTCCTGTTAGCTCAGATAAGCTGACAAAAAGTAACAACATTAATTTGTTTAAGATAAAATATTTTAATCTCTTCTATAAGCTGTTTCTGGTTCCCTCAGTTGCAGAGAGGAAGGGAATGCTTCCTTATTGAGGTTGTAAGAGCTCATGAAGTTGCTGACAGGGAAAAAAAATCATGCTTTACCAGAGGGAATCAGATTCTTCTCTATCCAGAGAAAGAGGGTGGCTTAAGTGGCCATATTGGCCCATCAGCTAAAGATGAACAAAGTACAGTGTTGAACAACACTAGAGGGGCAATGTTCTGGCCCGTGCTGGACTATGTTGCATTTTCAAGATCTATATCTAGATAGATTTCCATGATTGAAAAGCACATGTATTAAACTGGAGAGTTGATGGCAAACTATTGCACTTCAGTTGCAGATTTTGGTCTTCCAGCAGTTATAAAAATGCTGTCCATGAATAACCAACAAGGACCTACTGTATAGCACAGGGAACTCTGCCCAATATTATGTGGCAGCCTGGATGGGAGGGGAGCTTGGGAGAGAATGAATACATGTATATGAATGGCTGAGTCCCTCTGCTGTTCATCTGAAACTATCACAGCATTGTTAACTGGCTCTACCCCAATACACAATTAAAACTTTAATAGTTAAAAAATATATCTGTTAATGAAACTTTCACAGACACTAATGGACTATATTTTTGCTCATATTAGATGCATAGTGAAAATCTGTCAGAGTTTAAGGTGATTGTCATTACTGTGCTGAGAAGCAGCTTAGTATAGAAGCAAGCATGGGTTCCATCACATTTAGTTCCAATTCCACTCACTAGCCCTATAATCATATCCTGTAATTTAGTGTGAGTCCAGTTCCTTAAACCCAACCTGCAGACAATTCTAGCTCCATCGGGTGTAGTTTGATAGTTGATGTATGTGAATGAGTATAGCACAGGGCTCAACAGGCATCCTCTGAGAACTCACTAGCTCTGGAGGTTTTTCCTTGTGACTAGTGCCAGAACATTGGTCTCAATTCAGTTAACTGGGTTTGCCCTTCTCTGAGCCATCCTCCTGAAATGAACCTTTTTTCCTCTGACCCAGCAACAAGCAACCCCAGGGCTACAGGAAACTGGGGAGGCTGAGGGAGGATACAGACCACTCCCGCCCCCCTCCCCCTTAAGTTAGGCTCTGCTTCCATCCATTCCACTGTGCCCACGGGCTAGCAGGATAGGAGGAGCGGCTGCTAGGTTCACTGGACTGAGGTGTGAGCGAGCGAGAGTGTTGACCGCTGTGTTTGTTACCTGTTTGGATTTTCAGCCACAGAATCACAGAATCTGGAATTTAACTCTTGATGGTCATTTGGACTCCCTTGCAAGGTAGGTGTGTCAGCAAACAATCCCCAAACAACTCTAGAGCCTAAAGACAAGCTTTGGCCCTGGTGAAGAAGGTAAGGTTACAGGTTTTACCATTAAGTGACCTCTTGGCCTCTGCCTGAAACAGCAATGTTACTTCTCTCAGGCCAACACAGGTTTCCAGGGCAGCCCACTGGCCTGGATGTCAGATTAGAAGTGCTTACCACTTTGGACTTCATATACCCTTTCCAGTCTACTATTAAAAAGTAGACTTTTTAATTTCTTCAGTGCCTTCCTTCCAATTCCCAAGATCTCTTCAGGCCCACCAGGGTGGCAGAAAACCTTAATTTCTGAGTGTCCCCCAAACAAATCCTGGAAGGAAGACATGGTTGACCTTTTGGAGTTAAGGGATAAAGAGAACAGGTCGTCTTTTGGGGAAAGGAAAAGATTCATGGAGGAGGAGACTTGGAGGGCTGTTACCACAGAGATGGGCACTAGGAAGGCCATTCCAGGGGAAAGGGACAGTAAACAAATGTTTTCTGAATGCAACTGTGTCTCTAAGTTCCCCCTCCTGAGGCAATGCCTTATCAGCACTAAGAAAAGGGAGATTCCTGAGGATTCCTTGTTCATTCTAGGTCATCTCACTGCCTCAGCCAACAGGACCTCCAACAGTTTTTCTCCAGCCCAGAACTGTTAGTAATCACAGGACAAAGCTTCCTTAGGGCGGGTTGGTCCTATCCACCAAGCCACTCCCATGGAGGCCTGGGCTCTCTCTTTTTTCCCTGACAAGCGTAGCCAGAGCTCAGACTCCTTATGATGCAAGTGGAATGGTAAGCAGACCCCAGTCCCCCAAAGTAATCAAGACTTAGAAGACCAAGAAAGGTATCAATGGGATTTCTATGAAGGTCCGGTGGTTAAGAGTCTACACTTCCACTGCAGGCAGCATGGATTCAACTCCTGACTGGGGAACTAAGGATGCCGCATGCTCCTTATTGTGGCCAAAAAATAACATAGACTAGAGAAGTTTTGCCAAAAAAAAGAAAGGCATCAGCAAACAATAGATCCAATGCCCCCTCCCTAGGAAGTCCTCCTGCTGCAGCGCCATCATAATCCACATTTTCCTTGGCACCATATTTTAGTCTCCACCTCCATGCTCGCTGGCTACCAGCTAACTGGACCCACTTATCCTTGGAAGAGCATAGCTAGGACAAAGACGACTTTGGTGTCTCTCCTAGATAAAATAATTTTTGTAGGCAATGCTTTAACTTAAAGGGTGACGTCTTTGGGCCCACTGGAGGGTGACTCTGAAATAGCTGTGGAAAATTCTATATTCCAGAGAGACTGCTGCCCCTTCAAATGAATTGCTTTATTTTCCCCCACCCCTCTTCTGGGGGAGAAGGGCTCTGAAGGAATTACATGACCCCTGAAGCTTCCTCCCCGCCACTCCCAAACTGATCCCAGAAGCTGAGACCTCCATCTCAGAATCCTTCCTATGAGAAGCTGGTAAGTAACCCCGTTATGACTCAGCACCAGACTCTTCCCTTCCTCTCCCCAGAATGAAAGGCAGAATGCAGAAGGCTCCTCCCTATGGATGGCCACATTCTCACCACAAACTGAGTCATGGCCACGCCCTGCCTGGAAAGTGGAAAATTACTGTGAGAGGGAAGTGGAAGGCTAAACTCTAGGAGTTTTAAGTTTCCAATCCAGAAATCACAGCCATCTACTCTCCACCTGGAACTAATTGAAGAACACAGTTGTTTACACGGCCCTAGCCCTAACACAGCATGTCCAGGTCTAACCGAATAAGGCAGCTTGAGTCCAGGACTACGTGGAAGGTAGGAAGCAACCATCAACCTCTGTGCATAGTGTCTGTACTGGCTTTGGTGAAGGAGGATCTCCTGCTCAGACCTGGCTTTCACAGGCTCCACCACCCCAACTCCAAGGCGGCCAGGCCTGGGTGGGAGGAAGGGGCAATCCTTCAACTCCCACTCCAGGCTGTAGGAGGATTCCCCTCCAGAAACTCAGGGCCCCATGCAATTTTCCCTGCAATAAAATCATTCTTGTTAAAGGAATGCTGCGGGTTTTTATTAGGCTTTTTTTACAGTGTACATGTTTTGAATTTTTTCAGATACGGTTATATGGCTTTCAGACTTCTCAGATTCAAAAAGTCCTATTGCTACTATGTAGAATACTATAAAATAGTATATTTAATTTCATTAGTTTTATTGGCATTAAGAGACTATTGTGCATATGCTATTAAGAAAGTGATTCCCATGAGGCCAGCTCAGGTTTTTTTGAGTTTTTCTGGTAACACACACTGTCTATTACTTCTCATTCCATCATTTGCTAGTACTCGTTTTATCAGATGCCACTGATAAGAACTGTAAGAAATGGTTACAAATGAGAAAAAAAAAATCTATCAACAATTGCTGAAAGTTGAACAAAAATGCTGTCTAGCCAAGCACCTAGGTTCAATTGCTGGAACACTAGTGGGAGCAGTTTGAGAATCCCTGCAGAAGTAAAAAAGTGTTAAGAGCTCAGGTCCTGGAGTTGAGCAACTCTAGTTAAAAACCCAGCATGGCCACTAACCAGTTGGGAGACGTTACCCATGTTATTTGAGATCCCTTAAAAAAAAAACCTATCTTCCATCTTTGTTGTCAAGTTTAAATCAAAAAATAATGTAAAGTTTGAAAGGCTACATAGCATAGAAACAGAACAGCAGTTCTGGAGTCAGGCTGCCTGTCACTAGCTATGGAATATGGACATATTGCTTATCCTTTGTGTCTGCTTTCTCATCTACAAAATGGGAATAATGGCATCTACTTCATAGGCTTGTTTACAGAATTATTTTAGTCCGCATGTGTACAACGCTTACAATAATACCAAGAACATAGTAAGCCAAGGTATTAGCAAAGTATTAAAAGCGCTTAGCATAATGCCCAGCACCTACCTAATAAGAACTGAAAAATGTTAACTATCTCTGATACTATACAGATGAGCTGCAAGGATCCTTCAAGGAGGCTGGAATTTCAGTTAGGATGGACTGCCTAATGGGGGATTTCCAGGTGGCTCAGGGGTAAAGACTCCACCTGCTAACGCACGAGATGTGGGTTTGATTTCTGGGTCAGGAAGATCCCCTGGAGTAGGAAATGGCAACCTACTTCAATCTTCTTGCCTGGAAAATACCATGGACAGAGAAGTCCATGGAGTCACAGGGAGTCGGACAAACCAATGACTAAGCACACACCCATAATGAAAGACAACAGGTAGTCTAGTACAGGCCGTATAAATCAAGAAGCTGTAACAATTTTTAAAAAGCCAATACTTGAAAGTCAGGCTTGTTTAAAGCTTTTTGTAGTCTCTGTGCTTATATTCCTGTTTTTCTTCATTAACAGTTCGTAAAACTGGCAATGTCCAACTTGTCTCTTAGAACTTTAGGGTTTTAGGTACATGGAGCACAGCCTGAAGGCCAGAAGGTTGGCAGTGAGAATTTCAACAAGGAGATGGCTTTCACTGAAAAATTAGATGTTCAGAGAAACAGCTGTCTTCTCTCACATTGCTAACTTTGAAGAATCTGGATTTTGTTTCATTAAAGGAAACTGGATTTCAAGTTAGAGAGCTGTCAGCTCTCCCTCCACCTCCCTTATCCCAAAGAAATAGCTGGGAGGAGGAGGAGGAAGAGAGTAGGGCCCAGCCACCAAGATATAGTGCAAAGGAGAGGATAGGTTTTGTGCAGAAAATAGAGGTCCTTAAAGATAGGAAATCTGAGCTACTGTGGCCTCAATGGTCCTTTTAAATCTTGAAGAAGAGTCACCAGTGATATTCTGTATCAGTCTCAGTTTGTGTTATATGCATAAGTTTCCTTTATCTAATCCGTTGAATAAAATGCTGACAGATCTATAGGATACTATACTAGATGGACTTAGCTTTGACTCCATCCAACATAAATAGTCCCAGCTCCCGTGATGTTCCACTCTCCCCACCCCTACCCCCATTTGGGGGCTTGGGGCAGCAGGTGCTGGGCCAAGGCTAGTCAGACCACAGTGATCATATCCAGTCCACAGCACCTTCCATTTTATTGTTTTATTTACAAACAGGGTGAAGTTCAACTGGGAAAACCAGGGTAAGGAGTCAGTCTGGGCCATCCAAATGTGGAGTGGTTCCTGGGTCAATCTCCACCACCACCAGGAAGGCCGCCTCGTCTATCTTTTTCCTGCCCCTTGGTAATGGCCCCTTGATTCCTCAGGGCAGACTTGTCTGCTGCTCCTGAGCCCTTTTATGAGGGCAGATGGGTCCTGGGGGAACAGGGGTGGTACGAGGGCTGGGGCCCCCTCAGTTTGTGTAAACCTGAGTTCCGATCACACGCATGATTTCCTTCTGTATCTTGGGGTCCTGAGTATTAATGTTGGCATCGCCCACCTGACCATCCTCATATCTGCCAAAGATAATGCAAACGTGAGCATAAGAGGGAGACCAATCCCAAAATAATGTCAACCCATGGACCTGCATTTAGGGGTGTGGCCATCCCATCCCAAAACAAAACCCTTTCTTGCTACTCTTTAGGGTGGAAGAGTTTATCTGGTTTTCTCTAAACAGACCTTGATTTATACCCATCCTCATCCTCCAAGGGGAAAGTCCCAGTTCTGGCTCTACTCAGATAGCCAGGGACATCTCCAATAACAGAAACAGACTTTCCCAGTAGTCCATATCATTGTGCTCTCACCCTCACTTCTCCAAGTAATTCCCAAGGTACCCTCCTAGACTTACACAAAGAAGAACCGTGTGCAGACATGGTCGGACACAGGGCACACCCAGATGTTCCCATGCTTCTGGAGGTCCTTAGATGTAATCACTGGGAAGAGAAGGGCCAGAAGTTATAGGTATAATGCTTGGGTCAGAGAGTCCAGGCGGCGGGGGGGGGGGGTAAGATGCTTCAACATCACCCTTGGCTGGATCATGTGCTAAAGTGGCACCAGAAATAAAAGTGGGCACCCACAAAATAGGGACTGGGTGAGCTACCTACCTTCACAAAGTGCTATACAGTTTAGATTCCGACTCTGCAGGAACCTTGACTGAATGGATCGGGTCTAGGAGAGAACAGAGCCAGGTAGATGGTTACAGTTTTCCCTAGAGAGGTGAGTTAACTGGTCGTAGTTAGCAGGGTGGGGCCTGGGATATCCTGGGCTTCCAGCCGCCTCCCAAAATTTCTGATTTTCATAATCCGTCTGGATGAGTCCAAGCTTCCATCTTTACATTTTCATGTCATTGGATTTAATAAACTCAGTCTCTGGTCTCATACTCATGACTGAAGCCACAAATGACTCTGGAAATGGGTTCCTCTTAGAACATATCTGATTGCTTGAAATGATCTATAAGCCACCCACCCTCATCACTACCAATGTTTCCCCATCCATCTCTGTAGCCTAAACTTATCCAAGGGGACGTGTCCTGCCTCAGTGGAACAAGGGCAACTAATAATACCTGGGGGATGGTATTCATTCTGTTGTATCTCTGGACGAGCTCATCTTTGGAGGGCATCCTGTGCTGTCCTTTTCCCATTCCTGTCACAGAAAAACAAGCCAGTTCATTCACCCATTCCTTCATCAAATATTTACTAGTGCCTACTATGTGCCAGGCACTGGAGCTAGAGACACTTGGTAACACAGCAATGAATAAAGCAAACAGTATATCTGCCCTCACAGAATTTAGCCTGATGGAGATTACAGGAAAGGAACAAATAATCATGACACAGCATGGTAGGGGTTATGATGGGGATGATACAGAGTACTGAGTGAGCCAGAGGAGGGGAACTAGCCTAGCCCACAGGTTTGAAGAGGGCTTCCTGGTGACAGCGAGGCTAAGAACTATTGAATTAGGAAGAGTTAGCTAAATGAAGAGGAAGGAAGTGTTCTAGGCCAAGATAACAGGACATGCAAGGCCTGGAAGAAAGACACAGTAGTGTACCTTAGTTTGTATGGAGCATGGTCAATGGCAGAGAAGTGATGAGAGATGATGGGGGAAAGAGGTAAGCTAGGATAAGATCAAGCAGGCCTTGTAGGCCATGTTAAGGCAACCAGAGTTTATCCTGAGAGCATCAAGGAATCACTGACGGATTCTGAGATAGGGAGTAAGAGGTGAAATGAGCAAGGAATGAGGGGCCTAGGAGAGTGGTGACATCAACATTTCAGGTCTGATGCCAGGCTGAGTGAAATGAGTGGAAGAAAGCGAGCAGAGCACATCAGATCTGCTCCAGCTGCAGTGACATAAAGAGCGCTGACCAGAGTCATTCAGACTAAAGGGAGAAGGCAGAACAGGCAACTGATTAATCATTTTCCACAGGTAACCACAATGGTAACTACCCTGAAGAGTCCTGCTTCCTTCAGAAAGTCTTCCCAGACTTGAGGAGGAGATGCCAATTTACTTGCTTTCATCTTATTTAAATCCATAAATCCTCCACCATCCTTAACCCTCATTGAACAGCCCTGTTTATAACATTTAGAGACTCACTCTGGACTCTTCCTGTTAAGATATGAAACAGTGCTTGTGGGCCCCTATTCCCAACTCTTTCTGTCCCATGATTAGGATTCCAGTCTCTGTATTCAGCTTTATCACAGGCCCAGCCTTATCAAAGTAAGGGGTGAGTCTGTGTATGTGTGTATGAGACCATGAGACCAGAGAGGGAAATGAAGATGGGAAATGATGCTATTACTGCAGACCAGAAGCACGGTCACCCCGGCACTTTCTATTATGACTAACTCCACTCTGCTCCAAGTCTTGGTTTTGTGGTAACCATGGTATTATAGAAGCAAGGATGATAACCACTGGCCTGACATTCTTCACTACTCAGGCTGTCAATTCATCATGCACTCACACTGAAGCCCCATGACAGATCTATGGCTTGAATAAAAGTTAAGGCAATGAGAACCTCAAGATTTGAACTGCCAATTTCTTTCTCCTATAGGAATCCCCACCATCCTCTGTTTCCAACTTATTCATTAGCCTTAATTAGGTTTAGCTCTGCATCCAAACATGATAACCTTCTCAGCCTGGGTATTTCAGTGCATGGTTCTGAGTAAAATTCCCATTCAGGTTCTACCTCAGAGGCTGAGAGAACAATCTGATTTCTATGGCTGGTCTTTAGAGGTGGCCCTTATGATGTAATTCACATCTTCTTCCATCCCAGTCCTGCCGTGCACTGTGCTGACTGTAATAACCCCGATCATCTTCTCTCGGTTTCCTGACACCAGACACACAGAGAACCCAGAGGCCAGAAGACTCGCTGGTTGTGCGGTGTCCAGAGTATATACTTGTGATGTTTCTAAACATGACTAAACAAACAGATGGGGCTTACCATCTCCTTTCCCACTCTTCCTCATTTTAACCTGCACACTATGGCCAAGTCTTTAGAGGCCCCGCTAGTCAAATGGATGCTCTCTATTTACAATGACCCCTCAGAAGGGACTTGGATAACCTGAGGGAAAATACAAAAAACTAGAGCAGAAAAGGGTAGAAGGAAACATACAAAGAAGACAGAGTTAGTTATATGCTATAAGTCAGACATTTACACACATCCCATCCAGAGTTAGAGACTCTCACATATCCATGGGGCCCTCAGAAAACCAGTTATTCAAGCAAAGCCTGCCCTGTCAGTCCAATATAATGATAAGAACACTTTCACATATCCATGGGGGCCTCAGAAAATCAGTTATTCAAGCAAAGCCTGCCCTGTCAGTCCAATATAATGATAAGAACACTCTCACATATCCATGGGGGCCTCAGAAAATCAGTTATTCAAGCAAAGCCTGCCCTGTCAGTCCAATATAATGATAAGAACACTCGCCTAAAAGTCAGGAGAACTGGATTCCAGTCCTAACTCTGCTAGTTAGATCCGTGTGACCCAAGAAAGTCATTTGACTTTTCTGTGTATCTACTTTATCTGAAAAGTAGTAAGAGATTGAACAAAATGAACAAAATGTAGCTATTATATAGCTACAATAGAAAAACATGGTATTTTGTATCTAAAATCAACCTTTGGAGGGAGAAGGATGGTGCCATATGACTCGTTTTTACATAATCAGTAAATGAAGAAAGTTAAGAAGTCAATAAGAGATTCCTAGCTCCATCTGATAACTAAAGGTATTCAGGCACTCAGTAGTAAACAAAAGCCAATGGGAGAGGAGAATAGGGAAAAAACAGACAACAAAAAAGAATTTTGTGGCCACCAGAAGCCAAGAGACTCACTATTTAAAATAAGGGATTAATTTGAGAGAAGCTTAGGCTGGGACAAAGATAAAAATTGTGGTATCTAGACAAAGCCAAGACTACCCCAATCCCACCCCTACTTTGGACACACAGAATAAGATTCATTCACATATTCAATAAATATTCACTGGGCACCTACCCTTTGTGGATTACTCATAGACATACTATCATTTGCTTAACAGGACAATGAACTAAGAACAGATGTAAGAACTAAAATATTATCAGTGACTTAGATCTAAGTGCTCCTAACCCTATCCCAATATCTGCCTCCACTTGGGAGATACCCACTATTCTGAAATTTAGGTTGTTATTTTTCTTCTTTTTCCTTTAGTTTTATCACACACACACATAGCTAAATAATTTTGTTTACTTTGGGGCAATATAAAAAAAGGCATCATACAGTAGTCCTTTGCCTTTTGCCTTTTTTTTTTTTCAATTCAACCATTATTTACTAACATTTTTTCCATGTTGTTGAATGCCACTGTTGGTTCACTGTCATTGCTCAATAATCTATTGTCAGAATAGATCATGATGTATTTATCCCTTCTCCTGATGATGAGTATGAGTTTTTTTTCTAAGATTTGTTGTTGCAAACAATACTATACACCTTTGAGTGCACATATTCAGAAATGAAAATGCTTGGTTACAGGGATAATATTTCTCAAGCTTTATGGAATGTAACACCAAACTGTTTTCCAAAGTGACTGTACCAATTTATATTCCATAAGCAATAAAAGATATCCTGCTGATCTACAACCTTTGGTACAATCAGAAGTATTACTGGATTTTTTAATTCTTGCCAATCCACATAGGTGCTAAATGGTATGTCATTTTGGTCTTGCCTTTACTTCCTTGATTAATAGAGGCTGAGTAGCTGCTCATATTTTTGGTCATTTCTTCAGTGACTAGCCTGTTTTATTTGCCTATTTTTTTAATTGGGTTGTCTTTTTCTTATTTGCAAGAATTTATAATGCACTTTTATTACTAATCTTTTGTAGTTATATGTGTTGCAAATGTCTTCTCCTAGTTTGTAAGCTGCCTTTTTAAGGTGTCTTCTGATTAACAGAAACTTATAATTTTAATAAAATCAAATTTACCAATCTTTTATGATTTGTAATTCCATCTTATTGTATTCTCTGGATGATTCTGTTTAAGATTGGGATAATTTGTTCTTTTCAGTTTGACTTAAGATCCACTTGTAAAATTACTTGGATTTGGCAAGGTTTTTGTTTTGTTGTGAAAAATTTAAACTACTATTTCAATGTCTTTTATGTTAGAGCTATTCAGGTTTTCTATATCTTCTTGAATCAGTTTTGTTAAGTTATATTTTTTTAGGGATTTATCCATCTTGACAAAGTTTTCAAATCATTTGCATAAAGTTGACAGAATTCTATTAGCTTTTAAAATTTTGGGACTTCCCTGTCAGTTCAGTGGTTAAGACTCTGGGCTTCCAATGCTGGAAATGCAGGCTTGATCCCTGGTCAGGGAACTAAGATTCCACATGCCGTGTGGTGCAGCCAAAAAAATAATAATAGTAATAAAAAGTAAAAATAAATAAAACTTTGCTATATCTGTAATTATGTTCCCTTTTTTATTCATATTATTTAATGCTGCTCTTTTTCTTCTTAGTCAATCTACCCAGGTTTATCTGTTTTGTCAGTTCTTTAAAAGAACCATCTTTTCGTTTTTTGGGGGGCCTATCCATTGTACCTGTTCTTTTTTCATTAATTTTGATTCTTATTTATATTATCTCCTTTCTTCTTCTTTGTTTGGTTTATTGTGTCATTAGAGACCTTTCCATTATAGTTCTGTTATTCTGGAGCTAAGTGTTCTTATTTTTGTAACAGTTACATTAATGGAGAATACTAAATCTATAAAGAATCTAGCACTGGCCCCCTCATATGGTAGACATGAGACTATATGGTGGCTTTCTCTTATACAAAGACTATACAGAACCTGAACTGAAAAAGACTGAGAAGAATTCAGATATAAACTTGTAACAATGAGAAAGCTAAGTCAGATCTCTTTTCTGAGCTGGACAAAGTGGGACTCATCTCCTAACTAGAATCTGGATGTTGCTCATACCTTATCTTTGGAATAAAATGCTTCCTCTTGCATTCAATGTGACTAATAGTGTATAACTACAGACAGTTTAAATTTTAAAAAGTGGCTGACAGGGAGGAGAACCATGTCTCCAGAAATATAAGCCAGTGGAAGGGACTCAAGACTTCAAGTGCATTCATGTATCAACTTGCATCCATGTGTGCACATACACAATCTGACAGGCTATTGTCAGCACCAAAAACGTGTTCTCCAGAGAGTCTAGAGTCATCTCCCAGTAATTCCTTAACCCATTCCTAGGGCTAAGGTCCCACAGTGAATGGTTTTATTCATGAAGAAGAGGATATCTACGAGACAGGGAGATAATTGGCCTCACCATAGAAATAATCTAAATTCCTAACGAAAGAAAAAAGAGAAAGATTACGTATCCACGACTGGGGAGAGAGCTGACACAGACCAAGTGTCCATGATGGAAGAGGAGACAGCATAGGTTTATGTATTCACAAAATGGATGCAATGTAAATAGAGGCAATGTGGCCAAAGATTATTTCTTACCTGAGTATCCAAAGGAAATACTGGAGATGGGGCTCAGGTAGATGCCTTTGCCATAGGCTGCTCCATGCAGCTTGCAGGGAAACACCAGGATGAGCAATATGAGCCTGGGCCCTCCCATGGCTGTGTATTAGGCAGCCACAAGGCTTATCCAGCCCTCTGTCCCTCCATTTAATCTTCTCACTCATTCAGATAACTTTAGGCACCTACTCCTGAAAAGCTGATTAGCTGAAAAGTGGATGCAGGTTAACACCTTTGCCTATGAAATACTAGATACTGATGCCTTGGAGAGTGATGAGTGGCATAGCCACTGAGTCAGTTACTCAGAACCCATGCTCCTGCCATAGGCCTGGGTACATATGCAGATCCCTGCCCTCTAAAAATGAATACAGAACAGGCAGCCAGAAGGAAGAATAATCATCATCCCTTGGAGTCTTGCAGGACAAAGAAATAAGTCTCCTATATCAACTCTCTGACTGAGTAGTCACATATATTGAAAAGCTCTAACAGGTTCATTGATCACAGTGATTGCAATCAGCAATTTCTATTTCTGCCTACAGCTATATTCCCACTGCTAAAAACACAGCCTCAGGTCAAAACACAACCACCATATTCATTCTATACATACAGTTTCAACTTCCTCCCTAGGAAAGCCTCACAGGAGGCTGGGTTTTAGGATGCCGAGGCAAACACAGTTGAGTACTTTAGAGCAGGCTTCCCCAAAACGAGTGGGGCAGGGAGAAGGTGGAGAGAAGGGGGAAAGGAGCACAGCCTCACCTGCAGTTTGGTGTAGGATGCATTGACCAGCCCATTGCGCAGGATCGAATGCCAGTTCTCAATGTGGGACCCACTGTAAGGCAGTGTAGAATACATGTCTCCTCATGGAATGAAACTCCCAAGAAAATTCCAAGACTGCCACTCCCACCCATTCTCACACACACAGGACATGAAGATGGACACAGATAAAGCCAGCGATGGACATGCACATGGATATAGTTACGGGAAGATTGTGTGTATGGCTAACCCTTACATCTTAATATCCAGGCCTATCTTCTCTTCCACGCTTCAAACAGTCCCATCCTAAATCCTCAATTGCTGGTTCAATAGTTTCATCTGCCTATCATCCTGATATTTCAAATTAAACAAATTTATCTCAAACTCAATGAGTTTATCACTGATGCCAAATACAGCTTCCAATCATGACTTCACATCTCTTTTAAGTTACTCTTAATCTATTTTTTTCTTTCTTCTCTCAAAATCAGGCATAAATTGCTGATTTTCTTCAAAGCAGTTTTCAAATCTATCCCTGCGATCTACCTTCAACCACATCTTTTTATATGTAAATGTAATTTCTCCTCAACTACATCTTAAGCAGCTTAAGATTAAAGACCTTATCTTAAGTATGTTTATCCTCTATAGCACCTACCACAATAGCATTTAATACGTTGACTGACTGGTTGATGGACGTAGGTCATACAGACTCCTATCCCTCAGGTGAACTTGCCCCCATCCCCCCATTTTTTTTGCCTTATCCAGCACCCAGCCCCAGCCCTGCCCCACTCCTCACTGGAAGGCAAAGGTGCTGCCATAGAGCTTCTTGGCGGTCCGGAACCGAGCCTCCTTGGCAGGAGGGCTGCTCAGCAGGAGGAACTGGTGTGAGGTGTGCATGAACTTCAGCTGCTGCCCAGGGTGGGGGTGGGGTCAGGAAAACAGAGCAGAAATGGGAGATCAGGGAGGGAAAGGTTGGGGATAGGGAGCAAATTAGGCTTGTACTGATCCCAAATAAAGGAAATATGCATTGGCCCAAAGACTACTGTTGATGGACAAGTCTAACTAGGCAGGTCTAGGACCAATGTGATTAGCTAGTTTGGAGCCCCTCTTTGCCCCTCACTAGAAAGTCAGAGCTTAGACGAAGAATGGTCACTTACCCTGCTGAGAGGTAGTTTGACAATGTGCGACCTGTTGCTAGAGATGATCCTAGGATAAAATAGAGAAAAAAACAAAAAGGACAGAATAAACATGTGGTTAAGTTGCTCAGTTGTGTCCGACTTTTTGCGACCCCGTGGACTGTAGCCCACCAGGCTCCTCCATCCATGGGATTCTCCAGGCAAAAATACTGGAGTGGGTTGCCATTTCCATGTGGTTAGGCCATCCTAAACAAAGCAGCAGCCTTGCTCTGCCCCTTGGAGAATAAGCAAGGATTCCAGGGTTGTTTGAACTATGAAGCCAGGACACTATTGGATATTCCTGTGGGTGGTAATGTTTGTGTATAAAAATGTAAAAGAAGTTACTGACCAGAGACCAGCTAGTTACTGGGTAAACAACAGATGAAAGAAAGAGAGGGGTGGGAGGTGGGCTGCTACATCCAAGGAGAGAAAAGTAAAGAAACAAAAAGAAGAGCATAAGAGGTCAGCTACCAAAGAAAATTAGAGAGGTGGGTCTGTGTTAGGATGGTGACAACTTACATTTGGGATTTAGAATCTTAGCACAGGGGCTCAGGAGCCATCCTATCTGAGCCCAGAGAAGACTGAAGGCTCTCAGAAATGGGGTGAATGGACAGTTATTGTCTGAGCTGCAGAAAAAAACAGAAGCAACTAGAATGAACTTCCTGAGAATTCAGGGACATACTGGCCTGTATGTAGGCTGAAGTCAAGAGGACAGGAGAGAGCAAAGGCATGAGCCACTGCGGACTCAGCAAGGGGCACCATCTCTTAGAGTGGCTATCTGGCTGGCTGTGTGCTTCACTCATGTACCTGTGATGCCATCCTGAACGGCCTATGCCTGGTCATTCCTCATGCCAAGAGGGAGCACAGTGCACTGAAAAAGTACTAGTATCAAAGGCTGAGCTGACAGAGCAAAGTAGGCTAGAAAGGGAAAGCTATGCCAAGAAGAGAAAACAGAAATCAAGGTCAGGGAGGGAGAGCAGGGAGTGAAGGGAAGTAGAAAGGAAATACAAGGTCAGAACCTTTGCTCGGAGAAGGGAGTAGTAATAGTGCTCCAGGGCTCTGGACAGTCAACATCAACAGGGAAGGGCTTGAGATACAGAAAGGGAGTAGATAGAAGGAGAGAGACCTCTCTGCAGGCAGAGAAAATCTAAATGAAATGAAGTGTTAATTCCTATAGGCAAGCAGCACTCAAAAACCTACTGGCAAACAAGAAACACTAAAGAGAACCTGAAACATTGTATTAGAACTTGTGGGGTTTTTGTTTGATCCCAGTTCCTAGCCAAACCAGATGTATCAATAAAATCCCAAGAAAAAGCAGCCATAATATCTATAATCTTAGGAACGATGTTGAAACCACCTCTAGGAGAAGGTATAGGCTCCATGTCTGATACTATGCCCCATTCCCCCAACTGCTGAAGGATGAACCATTCTACTCATACCACTGCAGGAGAGGATGGGCCAGGGGATCCAGCTTGTCCATCTGCTTCTTGATTTCCAGATATGAGCCCTGTAAGACAAAGGCCGTAAGGTTATCTCCCAGAAGAGGTGGGAGCCCTCCCACTTTCCATAGACTATCAGGGCCCGGGGCAAGGTAGGCACTGAAGACCACACCAAACCAAGAGGAGATGGGGTTCCCACCCTCAAGGACCCATCAGGCTGGGAAGACTCATAAATAAATATGAAAATGACTGAAGATGCTTACAAAACAACATGCAGGTGGGTCTCCCTCATTTTATGCAATTCCTACAGCCCTAAAAAGTTGATTATAAATCAAAAAAAATAAATAAGTAAATAAAATCAATGTCCCAGAAAGATCAGGCTAAGGAATCCTGTGGTAAAACTACATAAAACAGAGTTCTTCTGACAAATAAATCATCCCTCCTAGGTGTATGTTATGTGTTAATCTGAACTGTGATACATAGGATTTGCTGAGAAGAGGCCCACCTGTAAATGTGAGTACAAATGAATGTCTATTCATGCAGAGATTGCAGACGAGGGGTGGGGAAGTCTGGTGAGGGACAGCCTTGAGTCAAAGGATGGTCACTGCTCCATGTGGCTGCCCCACCCCTAGAAGGATAGAAGATGCAGGCCCCTGGGTCTAGTTCCTTACCTCCAAGCCCCCCTCCTCACCCTCCCAACCCTGGACAGAAGTCCTTCCCTAACTTCTCTAGTGCCCTAAGAATTACGGAAAAAAACATTAAATAGGAACAACTTGTGGCGGAATTAGCAGCAAAGGTAAAGGTCAAGAGAGACATAAGGAGTGAGAAATAGGAGTAACAGAGCTAACACACCAGAGAACAAAGACTAGAAAAGCTAAAGAGGGAAAACTAAAGAGAATACAGTGAGGAATTTGAATAGCATCTCTAAATCTTCACTCCACTCCAATGAATTTCAAACAGAATAGGGCACTTGAGTGGGCAGGCACGGGACAGGCAGAGGACAGAATACCTGGGTCATCTCCCGGATGGACATCACACTATCCAGAGCTTTCTGCAGTCGCTCATAATTCTTCTTCTGTGGGGAATCAACAGGGAAAGAAGAACAAGGTGAAGAAAAGTGGAAGAGAGTAAGATGTGATGAAAAAGAGGGCCACATGTACAAAAGAAATCTAGGCCCCAGGGAAACAGCATAGTATGTCATGAAAAGAACACAGACTTAGTGTCAAAAAGTTCTACAATCACATGCCAGTTCTCTTTTACCAGCTGAGAGTAACAGGGATAAGTTACTTAACCTCTTAGAACCTCAGTATCCATGTACATAAGTAAAGATAAAAAGTCCTCACTGCCCTCACAGGGTTAGTTATTTAAGCTGAAGACTAACTAACATGTAAAGAACCTGGCGCCGCGCCTGACACGCAGAAACGAGCAGCTGCGCAGCGCTGTGCTGGGCGCGTGTGACGGCTCTTTCAGCAGCTGTCAACTGTCCATCGGGAAATGAAGTGCCCGAACATCTAACTGAGTGCTATTCTAGGCATGTATGTGAAGGTATTTCTAGATGAAATGGCAAATTGAGTAAAGGAGATTGCCATCACTATTAAGGTGGCTCATCTAATCAGTGGAAGGCCTGAATAGAACAAAATAGCTGAGTAAACTCCTCCGGCCTGATTGCTGGGACATGGTCTTTTCCTGCATTCAGACTAGAATTGAAAAATCAGCTCTTCAACCTCGAGTCTGCTGGCTTCTGAACTGGAACTTACAACATCAGCTCTCTTGAATTTCCAGCTCGCCCACTACTCAACCTGGTACTAATCAGCCTTCATAATCACAGGAGCCAACTCCTTACAGTCAATTTCTTTCTCTATATATCTCCTATTGTTCTGTTTCTCTGGAGAACACTAAGTATTACAATATTTTATATACATTATGTCTCATTTTCATAATAATAGATATTATCCACTTTTTACAGATAAAGAAATTGAGCTTCAGAAAGGTTAAGTGATCTGCCTAACACCATTCAGGGTGTTAGGGAGCAGCAGAACCTCAAATGGAATAAAGGTCTGTCTGGCTTCAAAGTCTGTATTATTCCAACGTAACTAATATTAATTTGTCTCCCTGTCTTCTGAGAAACTCAGAAGTTAACCTTATATTATTAGTTATGTTTAGCTACTTATTCACTAGACAGTTAAATCTTAGGGTTCAAGAGTTCCCAAGAAACAAGTGTGCCATTTCTTCTGTCCCCTTATTCCAAGTTACTGTGTACACTAGAATGACAGCCTACAGTCTCCCACTATCTTTCACCATTTCTGTTCCTTAGTCCTGACTTTCTTCCCAAGCAACTATACCTTAGGGTTAAAGGCCAGAGTCTTGGGATCAGTGGGGTCCACCACAGAGGGATAAGGCTCAAAGATGATGCTCTTTCTAGGGGACTCCAAAGCTGCCCTACACATGGCCACCAGCAGATCCACCACCTTAGGAGAAAGGAAAGAAAGGGGACAAAAGCTAAACGATTTCACAGGGCTGGGAGTTGCACAGTACCCAGCATAGGTCTACCTTCTGGAGGCGCTCAGTATTTCTCTTTTCAAAAGCAAATATGAGGGACAGACTGGGAGTTTTGGATTAGCAGATGTGAGCTATTATGTATAAAATGAATAAATAACAAGGTCTTACTGTATAGTACAAGGAACTATACTCAATATCCTGTGATAAACCACAATGGAAAAGAATATGAAAAAGAATGTACATATATATGTATAACAGAATCATTTTGCTGTGTAGCAGAAACTAATGCAGTATAGAGTCAACTATATTTCAATAAAATAAATTTTAAAAACCACAAATGTTTTGATTTTTTTATTAGAAAATACAAGTTTATCATAAAAATTCAAGAACAATGTTTAAAAGAATGATTAAAAGAAGACAAAAACCATCCCCTTGCCCCCAAATCTCATTCTTCACATTAACTACTGCAAAGTTTGACCTGTATTTTTCCAAATACTTTTCCTAAAGGAATTGTTATTTTATTATATAAGGAAATTTTAAAGAATTATACATACTGTTATATTTTCTTATTTATATATAATTCTCTATCCATAAATAATAGCTAAATAGTATTTCTACTATAAGAACAAGCCATCATTTCTTTAACTGGACCTTGTACAGATGGGCTTGTATCTATTTTTTCTTTTTTCAACTATTATAAACAATACTAGGGAATTCCCCAGCAGTCCAGCAGTCTAGAGGACTCTGAGCTTTCACTGCCTAGGGCATGAGTTTGATCCCTGGTTGGGGAACTAAAATCCCACAAGCCATGTGGCGCAGCCAAAACTTAATAAAATATAAAAAAAAACAAAAACAAAACCCACTACAGTGAACATCCTTACATAGGAAAGCATTTCTGGAGATTAAATTCCAAGCAGTGAAACTGCTGTGATTCTCAGCCATAAATGATCCCAATTCCCCAGCAGCTCTTCCATCCCCCATACCTCTGCTCCAGTGGCCACCTCCTCTGCAGCTCCAGACATGACTCCCAGCGTGTAGAAGGAGAAAACGCACAGTTCACGAGTACAGACGGCTGGCTGAATGGACATATTAAAGAGATGGAAAAAAAATAAAGAGATGGTGATGGCAGGAGGTGTGCAATAAGAAGGTGTCATAGGGCAAGAGGGACAATTCTGACCTCAGACAACTCTAGACTAATACTCACATATCCTCATCTTTCCAAATGGGACTGCTGAGACTTGTTTTTGGAGAAAAACTATTATTTCCAGAGTCTCAGGGAGTATGGACAGAATTCTACCTTTACCACAGATCCAAGAAGAAAGGAGAAATGGAGAGATGAGGAACTAATGGGCCTTAGCTAACAGTGTAAGAAAGAGGGTCACAAAATAGAGATATATACCTTGAGCATGGACCCATTCTGGAAGACATGCTGCTCATCACATACAACACAGTACTCATTCAATGTTGGGATTCTCTGCTCTGCATATTTCATGATCTAGGGAGAGAGGAGATTCTATTAAGTCTTTTTTTGGAAGTCAAGACCCAGATATAGGAAACAATCTGAACTTCCTTTCTATTACTCTCCTACCTCCCAGCCCTGTGCCTAAGGTAGACTCTATTCTTGGGTCCTGCACTTAATTAAATCGATGGCCCAACTCTGGAAGACTATATATAATGAAAATGAGACCAGCCATAGTAGAAGAACTGGGTTAAGATTCCCCCTTCTACTACTACTTAATACCGTGTATAACTTGGGGCAAGTTAACTTGAGCCTTGGTTTCTTCATCTACAAAATGGACATTACTCACTTTACAGAAGTACTGAAATTAAAGAGATGATTTCTGTAAGAGTATTTTATACACAGTAAGAAGTACTAATCAAACTATTAATATTATTTGCAATAATTAGATTGCTCCCATGTGACAAGTGAGTTTTCATTCAGTCCGTAATCAGATGGCACCGGAGGTGGGAGGTGGGATGGGGGTGGTGCTGAGAAGCCATGTTTAACTGCCTAGGACAATCAGCCTGTAAAATGATCAAGACCACAAATAAAACTCTTCTGGGAAGAAAGTACAAATTCAGAGCTCATGCAGCAATATCATAAACTATTTTTTACACAATCTGTCTTAAAAGGCTTTCACAATCATATACACTGTCTGTATATGTCAAATTGTTCCCATTTCACAAACTTTCGAGATCGTAAATGGACATGCAAGGGCATTTGTTCATTCATTTAACACAGATTTGTTGAATGCCTACTACTTCCCTAGCTCACTGAAATGTATCCTTATTATTCAATAACATAAAAGACTATCCTCTCAGACCCTATAGTCCAACAGGGGAGATGTGGTATGTATACAAATTAATTACAATTCAAGGCAGCATATAGTACCTGACACACTGGAGCTATATAAAACAAAAAGTGTCAAAAGAATTCAGTGAGAGAAAACACATTTCCATCTAATACATTTCAAGTAATAGAGAAGATTTTATGAAAAAGTTGGCATCTGAGACTTGATTACAATAGGCAGATATAGTGAGGAATGCCAGTAGAGGGAATGACATGAACAAAGATATTGGAGATCCATGTCAGGAAGATACTGAGGTTTTAAACAGAAGCAAAGACCAGTAGCGGCTAAGCACTGAAAGTCTGTGAGGAAAAGCGAAGCCCCCTTGAGTAAGGACGTGGGGGATTATAAGAAGATCAGTGTCAAGTCTTATCTTGGCACCAGGGCACTTAAAATTTGCAGTGCATCATTTGGCACTTGATTGTAAGTAGTATATAAGCATTGTCGTCCCAATAATGCTATAAGCTTCTTGAGGGTGGGAACTAGGCCTTTTCTCCTCTTCACACAACACTCAGTACAGTTCTGAGAACAAAGGATTTAAGGAAATGTTTGCTAACTGACTGAACAGTTGGGAGATGTTAAGGGATCAGATGGGTCAGAAAACAGTGGAAAGGCTTTGGAATGAAGCTTTGGACTTGATTACCTGAACAAGGAATCCATATTCCAGAGTGGGGATGTTCTTGCAATGACCACTGACCTGATGAGAGTAAAAAAAAAATAAGACTTCATGAACCTCCTAGGAAGCTGGTGACTAAAAACACCTCACTCATGCCCATTACCTAAAATTATCCTGAAGTAGCTAAGCCCTAGCTCTGCTCAGTCTAAGTAATCCCCAAGCTGCAGAGAAGACCTTTAGACATTTTTGGCAAAGGCTCTTAAAACAGGCTCACCTGTCCTTAACCCTTTCCAAGGTAGATATAAGACGTTTGTAAAGTAGCTGTCTACCAAGTCCTAACTACAACCTAACAAAATTAAATATAACATCTCCCTGGGATGCCCAACTCCAGACTTTGCTCTGTGACATACTATCAGAGAAGCATGCTAGACTATGTAGGTATACATTCACAACTATTAAAATATGTGTTCCATTCTACTGATTCAAGATTCATGCCCAGATTTGGTTTATGATGCCTGGACAACCAGACTCCCACCCCATTTTGAGAAGCTGTATTCCACTCCCCCTCCCACCCTCTGACACCAAGTCAAACCCTCCTCAGCCATGTACCAAAGGAGAGGTCCGTGCTGGGGGAGGGAGGCCCGCGTGCTGGGGACACAGGAGACCTGCCTGGGGGCTGGGAGGGTAGCCAAACACCTCCACTTTGGGGTTCTTCATGGTGCAGGAGATGGAACGGTTCATGAGGCGTCCAACTCGAAGGTCTGGAACACCCAGTTTGCCTTTCAGCATGGAGTCCTGTATGATAGGGAAACTGGGAGACCTGAACAGAGAGCAAAGAGAAGTGATGAAACTGAGGATTCGGTATGAGCCCTAGAAGCCTGCAGGGACTTCCCTGGTGGTCCAGCAGTTAAGACTCTGCAGGGGGGCCTGCATTCTATCCCTGGTCAGGGAACTAAATCCCATATGCCACACCACACAGCAAGGTAAAAAAAAAAAAACAACTCCTCTCCAAGGAAAGTTCCACTGGATCAAACTGTCAAAACAACTAGATCACTACACGCCAGGTTTTATGTCATTAAAGCCTAGGTTATTCTCTACAGCATCTAGGCCAGCTAAGGAGTGATACCTTGTAAAGGATACCCATTTCACTTGCTCAATGTGTGTGTTGTCTATATTAATATATATGTGATTAAACTACTAGGTAAGAAATAGTTGGACCCCAAAGAGCCTACTGTCTGACTGTCTATCAGTACTGGTACCTGGAAAACTATAAATCTGGGTTTGTATTTGCCTTTGGGAAGATCAGAAGGCAGAGAGTGCAGGAAGGGGAGAATAAAAGTCTGGGATCAAAGAATGCAGTAATATTTGTTTCCAGAACCCAGGTAATAAATCAATGAGCCCTTTCATAAGAGCAAGGGGCTGGGGCCTATTAGCTCTGCCTCTGTCTCCTTAGGATAGGGAATAAGGGTGAGGGTCAAAGAAAGAAAAGATGGAGAAATTAGTACATATTTCTCCAAACAGACACCATGCACTAGGTACTATATTTTACATAAAGGACTAGGTATGACTCCTGGGTCAGGAGTAGAAGGGTAAAGACACATAGGGGACAGGATCATGTGGATAGTATTAGTTGTTAAAGGTACAGAATTCAGAGAACCTAGGAAGAGGACAGAAAAGTTTACATAATCAAGAAGGTGGGGTGAGGGCTTAGAAGAGATCACTGTGATTAGAGACAACCAGCTCATGGAGAAACACTTACTTGGGGATGGGTGAGAAGATGCTGAGGCCAGCTCGGAACTTCTTGATGGTACCACTTGCCTTGAACCAGCTGTGCCTCTTCTCCTGCTGGGTCTTTAAGAAATCGTTGCTGAGATGTTTCCATTGTTGGGATGTAAACATACCCAGGATTCTAAAGAATCAGAGGAAGAGACTTAGAAAGCTCAAGCAGGGGAATCCCAGGTCAAGAAATAGGACTATGAAAGGCAACTAATCTAAAATTCAGGCTTAGGGACTGCAAAGCTAGTTGGTTTAGGGAACTGTGTGTGTCTCAAGATCCCTCTAATATAATCTTAGCACATGGATATGTACTGTTCTAAAGTACCTCTTGACCTTAGTGGGTAAATTCTCACTCCCTTACCTAGTCTAATGGACCAGAAAAATTCTTAGATGCTTTGCCTTTACAGGAAGATCTCAAATCTGAGTCTTCAAAGGCTGTGAACCTGGCAATTTATCACCAAGAAGAACTATACCAAAAGTGAAACAGAAGTGGTGGAATAGAGGTGAGTACTACCCTTGGCCTTGTCAAAGGTGAAAAAAAGGACAAGGAACCTGAAGAGTACTGATACTGTTAGGCAAAACGTTACAACCCCAAATTTATGGTTTCCAACTTGACTAGTCTTGTCAGTTCTTTCACTTGTCCTTGATCAGTTCTCTCTAGCATTACTCTATTATTCTAAATCCTTATCACCTTCTTTAAGCTCCTAACTTTGCCTACAACTGATATTCTTTCTTCTCAACAGAGAAAACTGAAGCCATCAGATATCATCTTCCATGATTTTACAACCTTACTACAAAATCTATTTCCATTTCCACCCTCACTGTGATCCCTCCATCCTCTGGAGACAAGCTGACCCTCCTCTTAAGGATCAGTTGCTCTAGCTGTACTCTAGATCTCAGCCCCTCTGCAGGGACTTTGATCTGGCAATTCCTCCCCTTTCCTGGCAGTTCCTTTCCCCACATCTACAAAAAGTGCAAGTTTCTCTATTTCAACCTAGCCACCCCCTAATCCTCATCCAAACTTCTTAATCAGTATTTAATTGTTTTTACTTTGTGGCCAATCATTTACTTCTCCAGAACACTTACTATATTCTGGTTTCTACCTTCGCCATTTCACTACAACTGCTCTCCCCTTGATGGTAAATCCAACCGAAACTCCTAGTTCTCCTCTTACTCATCCTCTCTGGCATCTGGCCCTCCTTGTAGAAATGTTCCTCCTTGCCTTCTCTGACACTGTTTTCTTCTCCTTCTTCTCCAAGCTCTCTAACCTACCTTCAGTGTTTCTTCTTTCTCTACCTATTCTTGGCATTTTTTTCTGGGTTAAAGGGTGTTCTGCCCTTGACTTTATTTTCTTCTCATTCTATCTAGCTCTCCTTTGACATTCTCATATTCTACACTGGATGCAATTCTCACCTGTACACTGCAATCTATCTTCAACCTGTATCTCTCCTGTAAGTATCAAATCTACATATCTCTCTATTGAGCAGCTCCACTGAATATCCCAAAGTTACCTTTAAACAACATCTTTAAAATGGAACTATCTATCTTCATCCCACGAACTTGTTCCTCTTCTTAAATTCCTATTTAAATGAGTGGTATTAAAATTTACCCAGACATCTAGGTTGGAAACCTAAGAGTAATATTTCTCTATTCCTTGGCTCTTATCATATACAACATAACCAAATCAGTCTTCAAGTCTGACTTTAAACACTGCAAATCTTTCTAGTCTATCTCTTGTCTCTACTCATATCTACAGTCATACTTTGGCTCATCATCTCACGTATGAACTTCTACAAATGTCTCCTACTGAAATAGTTCTGGTCTCTTGTCGTACTCCTTCTATCTATGCTGCACAATGCTACCAGAATATTTTTTTAATAATTAAATCTGACCATATCTTTTCTTTGACTAAAACCTTTCAAAGCTCCCACTGCCTACAAAACAAAACCAGAAGATCCTTTCTGATTTTACACTTCCTACACACACTGCCTCATGTGACTGCCCTTGCAAATGTTATTTACTCTCAGAGTCTGTCTACATGGACAACTCTTATACATCCCTAAAAACCATTAATCATCTCCCTTCCTTTTTTTTTTTTTAATTATTTTTATTTATTTTTTGGCCTTGCTGCGTGGCATGTGGGATCTTAGTTCCCTGACCAGGGATTGAACCCGCATCCCCTGAATTGGAAGCACAGTCTTAATCACTTGACTGGCTGGGAAGTCCCTCATCTCCCTTTCATATTTCATTCATCTACCTGCTACCAGACTGACTTACACCTTCCTCTGTGTTCTTTCTAAACTTTACATTTTCACTTGTATTAGAACAAGTATACACTGGACTATATTTAGAACTTGACTGAGTTCACATCTCTTTATATACCAAATACTTATTGAGCAAGGTGCTCAAAACATTTAGTAAACTAAAACTGTCCAAAATCCTAGGGCTCCACTCTGAGAAAGTGTGATGAGCATAACTCTAATTCCAGGGTTGTGTTTTCCTTTAAATGCTAAGTACTGATGAGCCTTACCTCTCGCCTCCAGGAAGCCTCAAGGGCGCATACCCCAGAAACACAAGCTCCCCCACCTAACCATAAACTGGACTCCCCAAATTTATTTTAGTCTTTCTTGGGCACATGTCAGAAATACACTTTTGGAAAGAAACATTCGAGAGTCTGCCTGTCCTATCTCTCTTTCCCTCAAATGTTCATAACCAGAAAGATCAAAGTTCTTACTTTTTCAACTGAAGACCCAGCCCAAATCCTTCCTTATTTGATGGCTGGAAAACTTCAATTGACGGTTCTGCAAAGAGAAGAAAAAGCTCCTACTACATATACGTGTCTATCCTCCTGGGAGTCCAAAGCCCCAGTTCAGTGGATTTCAAGACTACTCAGATTTCAAGAGTACTCTAAACAACAATAGTGGAAAATGAAAACCTCTGAGGCAGAATGTAGATTCTGGGAACTGTCTGACCAATTCTAAATATCCTCAACTTCTATAAGGAAGCTGAGGAGAAGGGGAAGAATAAGTAATATCGATGAACTAGAGAAAACAATTTCATTAACCAAGAAAGTCTTTAAGGCATGACTATTAGGTGATAATGGAGAAGGCAATGGCACCCCACTCCAGTACTCTTGCCTCGAAAATCCCATGGATGGAGGAGTCTGGTGGGCTGCAGTCCATGGGGTCGCTAAGAGTCAGACACAACTGAGCGACTTGACTTTCACTTTTCACTTTCATGCATTGGAGAAGGACGTGGCAACCCACTCCAGTGTTCTTGCCTGGAGAATCCCAGGGACGGGGTAGCCTGGTGGGCTGCCATCTATGGGGTCGCATAGAGTCAGACACAACTGACACGACTTAGCAGCATTAGCAGCAGCATTAGGTGATAGGGAATGAAGACAACAATGAAAGAAGACTGAAAATCTCCTACCAATGGCCTTCAGATTATACCAAAAGGCTTTGTTCCTAGTTTTTCTCTACCTCAGTTAACTTAGAACGGTGGATTAGACTAGTTAGAGCACGCAGATGCACAAAGTCACTGCCTTTACCGGGTCCATCAAGGTACTGGGAGAGAGAAAACCGCAGCCTCAACACAATAGGTTCTGTCCGGAGGACCTTCCAGGCTGTAGAAACTTCCTCCTACAAGAGTAAGGGGAATAGTTTCTAGTTCAGCATCAGAGAGATGGACTTTGAAGTTTTTGCTATATGACAGACACATGCACATAGTACTGTCTGCTGATGGTCTAGATAGGCATGAAGTATATGTGCTTCAAATACAGCGCTTGGGAACAAGACTCCAGGCCTATGTGGCAAAACCCACAAGCTCAACTAGACCTGTTGTTGGCAGGCATGAGCATCACTTACATCAAGGAAGCTGATGTTGATGTGGAGGTCAATGTCCACGTCATCGATAGTTCCATATTCTCTACAGAGATACAGGTGATCACATGTGAGACTCATTAAGGGAGAAAGAAGGGAACAGAAATTGAAATTGAAGTGGAAAGAGAAGCGAGCCTGGGGATTAGGGAGAGGGAAGGATGGAAGGAGGCTCTGTACTTAGCTACAGCCACTTTTACAATCAAAGCCTTTGCCAGGCCACAAGCCCTTCTTAACCCAAAGGTGAAACTTCAGCCTTGAGGATCTAGGATAAGAGGGAACTTCTAAGAAAAGTGGTTATACTTTCCTAATTGTTCCTGTCAGCCTACCTTAAATATTCTGAGCAACTCTCACCATCATTAGGCTCAAAACTTATGAAAGTTCACAGACCCCACCATCACACCATAAAGACCTCTACCCTTTTAGCAACTCACAAAGAAGTGGCTGAGCCCCCTGCCATCCCTGAAGTAGAGTCCCACCTGATGGATACAGAGTTCTCACTGTAGATCTCCTTCACAGCTTCAATGTCTGCATCCAGCTGTGGGTGCCGATATAGGTCAGCTGCACAGCTTCCCTGAGTTGGCAGCAAAAATGGTGGAGGGGGAAGAGAGAGAGGAAAACAGAATATGAAGAAACATCAGGAACAGGGAAATCAAACTACAGCAACACATACAAGCAAAAGCTGCTTTATGAAGGGGTTCTTGGTGGTGGCCCTAGCTGGGGACTTCACTGACAGACAAGTCACCCCCATCAGCACTCTAGGAGGTTTCAGGAGACCAACTGCAGGTTCTGCTTCAGAAGTTCACATCCTTAAGTCTCAGCTGCTCTCAGCCTTGACCAGGACTCTTTAGGGATCCCTCCTATGAGAACTCAGAACAAGCTGAGGAGTACAGAATTTAACTCAGATTGGTTCTGGCTACTGCATCCAACATTTCTGCTCAGGATCATGCCCTGGGCAACGACAGCACTGAACAAAAACTGGTAGAAGAATCTCAAAAAATTTGACCCTAATGAATGAAATGACCCCTGCTGGTTAGTGAGGGAACAGTCAGAAAATAATTGTTTCCAACTAAGAACCTGTGGCTAAATTCCATGCACAGAGGGTATAGTTTATACTGGAAAAGATAAGAGTTCCAGGCAAGAGCAAAAATATGAGATCAGCTCCGACCAGATAATCTTCAGATCACACTGACACTGTATCTTCATCTCTGCTCCAAAATAATCTTTCACTCCTGACGTATCCAGAGGAAAGTATACATTTAGACCACCCAACATGGGTTTAGGGGCTGTAATCTCACCTGAACTCCATAGAGAAATTCCTCTGATTCATTGTCTCCCTCTGAATCATCATCATTCCAGAACTGGCCTTTGATGTCCTGATGATGAGAAACAAAAAATGAGGGTGCCTGATATCTCATGGAACAGAGTGGGGTTAAAATAAGAAACAGATTTTCACAAATGAGAGGTCCCTTGGGATAGAATAACTGAGGCCCCAATCCCTTTGCTGCCTTCCCCTGACCGTCTGGGGACATCTCAGTCTTTTCCCGAATCTGGTCATATCCATGGTCTAGCACTGACTTGCTGGCACAGAGGAAAACAATAGGGAATTTTAGCCTTCTTAGGTATCGGGTATGATGACTGAAGCTCTAGTAGCCAGTGGGGGAGGTATGCAGAAGACTTCAATGTCAAGGCTGATTCTCAGGCATATCTAAGTTCTAGTACAAGCTGGCCTCTTCTGGATCATTACCCAAGGCGACTCTCAAGCACACCTCGCTCTTTTGTCTCCTAACTCCCTTTCTATCCCTTCAAGTATTTAACTCCCCCCTTACTGCCCAAGAAAACTCCCTATACACACACCAAGTAATACTGTTGCCATGCCCCATCTCCTTCCCTTAACTTCAAGTAGCCACCCTATCTTCCAAAAGGGAGTGCAGGGGGAAGGTGAGGTCTGCAATCTGTTTCATCTACCCCCTGGACAATCAGTTAGAAAGGTGGGCAGTGAATTCTCACCATTGGGTCAGTGGGTAACACACACTCCTAGGTCAGTGCTAGGCAGCACCCCTCCATACCACCAGTTGAACCCAGGCCAACGAGATGGGCATTTAGGAGGCCAAGAGAGGAGACAAGGGTTGGGAGGGGGGGTGGTGATGTCAGGGGCTGACTGGAGATCTGCTAAGGAAGGCAGGATCTGCTGTTGTGGTGGTAACAAGTCACTGTCCTGCAGAAAGTAGACAACAATTGATCTCATCATCACTTAACAGTTAGGTGGCATGTACAAAAGCACACGTTTATGGGTACACTTTTATTATACATATGTATAGACACTTGCACATAGATACATACTTGCATGCATGTAGACACACTTGCACACAGTTCTTTAAAGAGAATGAACCATGAAAGCACTACATGACCATAAGATATGTCCTCCAGCTGGAGAGCTGTGACTGAAGCAAGTCCCTGCTCTAGTTCATAACATTTTATCAACTCCTGAAGCCAAAATGATGATGGCAGGACCAGATGCTATGCTACTCAGTCAAGTCAGTTCATTTTAGAATATTCTTCATAGAATCAACCACCATCAGAAGCAGACACTTTTTAAAAAATCTTTATCCCTAGTTATTTCTCCAAATTGAGTGTTTATCTTTTATTTAAAACCAGTATCCTTAGGAGTCTTTCTATAACAATCATAGCTAAGTTTAAAAGTCTCAACAACTCTGACCATTTTCTGGTACAGTCTGAGTTGTCACAGCCAAAATAATGCCCTGGACTCCTCTTGGAACCTACTCCCCCCAAAATATAATAATGATCTGAAGAAATGCTCAGAAAAACACTAACTTTTAGCCCTTGTGCAAAATTAAAAACCACTGCTTCCTGGCTTTGTATTTATCAGTTTCATCCACTCCAACCTTAAACGGAGGCGTTCTTGATCTTTAACATGGTTCTCTTGCATCTTAGGTATCTAGATCAGTGGCTCTCAAGTAAGGTCTGTGAACTGGCAGCATCAATATGACCTGGGAACTTGTTTAAAATGTAAATTCTAAGATCCCCTATTGAGACCTACTGAATTAGAAACTCCAGAGGTCTAGCAATCTGTTTCAACAACCCCTCTAAGTTACGCTGAGAACCACCGTTCTAAATCCTTGTGTGTTCCAAGGGCCTGTGGTCTGTTCCTCAGATACCAATGTAAACCTGTAACTAACCCAGTATGGCGACATAAAGCACAATGCCAAGGAAAAGAGCATAGTAGTCCTTCAGCTGGCAGGGCTGCCCGACCCATCAAAAACAATATGCAAAAGGAAACTGCAACTAAAGTTCTTAGAGAAGAAATGGCCTGATATCCTAGACTTGCTTTAAAATTCAACTCCAGCACAAAAGGCAGAAGGGGCATCAGGGTGGGGAACAGGTGGAAAAAAAATGGCAAAGTGATGACTACTGCTGAAGCTAAGTGATGATAAGCATTTCTTATACTCTCTACTTTTGTGTATAGCTGGAGATTTTCATTAAAAAAAAAAAAAAAACAAACAGAGACTACCCTTGGAAGGGCTCTCCCTAAAAAGTTAACTCTAAACAAGAACAGGAAGATTATCACTAAGACTCCATAAATGCCTCTTTGCTGTTCTTCAAACATACCAAGCATATTCCCACCTCGGAGCCTCTGTCCCTGCTGGTCACCCTCCTCAGGATGCTATTCACCCAGATATCCACATGGCTTACTCCTTTACTCTTTCAGATCTCTGCCTGAAGGTCACCTTGACTATCCCATATAAAACAGCAAAATCCCAACATATAATATAGTAGCACTCTCCATCCCCTTTCCTTGCTTTAATTTTTTCCACAGCACTTACCACACTCTGATGTACAAAATGTTTGTTTGTTGTATTTATCTCCCACCAGAATGTAAGCTCTATGGTGGCAGAGGCTCTGACTCTTTTCATTGTCTATATTGTCAGTCCCTCAACACATATTTACTGAATGAATGAACTGTCTGCTGGAGACCTAAGCCAAAGGGGAGATACATAGGAGAACTTAAACACAACTACATAGACAAAAGTCATACAAAAATAATCTTAAAAAGCAAGACTCCATTCACCTTCAATAGTAGCTGAGAACCAGAACATGAAGATCTGGGGGCTGGGTTTGTGAGCTTTGAAAATAAACAGTCAGGTGCTGATCTGGATGATCACAGAGAAATAAAGAGGGAGGCACTAATGTCCAGCCTGGGGCGTCTTGGGCTGGGTGGTAGGATGATGGCAGCGTAGGCCAGAAGTACCAACTTTCACAAGCTCTCTGTCACTGTAGAAGTCAAGAAAACTTAGTCTCTCTCCAAGGGTTGTTGCTGCTTGGTTTCTGCTGTTATCATAAGGAGAAAAAGATAATTCAGAGGGTATTTTTCCTGTCCAGGGAAAAAGATAATTCAGAGACTACCATCTTTTTCAACCCAGGCTGCTTCAGGGAAAGGGACTCCCACCTTCAACTCTCAAAGCTCATTCCTCTGAGAGATGGAGGGAGAAAGGGTTTAAATGATGAAGAGTGGCAAAAGTGGCATAGTGGGCAGTTATCTAATTCACAGAATTACATTTTAAACAGGAATAGCTGGAAAGATAGTCTTTTTCAAAGCTTTCAAGTTACATATAAAAAAAAAATCAGGGGTAGAGAGGTCAAGCAACTTGCTTAGGTCCAGGCAAGTGGAACTGGGACTTGAGCACATTTGATAGGTTCCACCCACATCCACTCTTCCTGTGATATGGTCACAAGCAATAAAGGGAGTTGCTAATGAATTAAGCAAGAAAGACCTATCTAACTTATTTAAATGAGGTAAAGAAGGGAAACTTTCAAGAAAACCCAGGCCAAATATAGACTGTGTGAAGAGTGCCCAGAGAAGGGTGTCTGACGGTCAGTGTTTCGGCCGACAGCAGAAAACAGGGAATTTGCACGGGAACTGGCCATATGTAATTAAGCCTCAAGTCCGGATCACAAAAGTCGTGGCCGACGTCCACGGGCGCTTCTCGGTGTGACAACTTTATACCCAGTCAAAGAAGCCTCCGATCTCAACGTTTAAACTCTGGATTTGACTCCCACCTTTGTGGTCCTGGGCAAGGAGGTTACTCCGCTCTACAGCAAGTGCTCCTCCCGGAAAGCCTAGGCCACGGAACAAAGAGCGCGGCGGCGAACTCACGGACCTAACGCTACCCCGGGTTCCCGGCGGAGGGACAGGCCGGGGTGAGCCCCCGAACACGGGCTGCCACCCGCGCTTCCAGAACAGGCCGTGAGGCCTCCCTTGGGGGGAGCAGTTAGACCTCTTCTCCGTTTTCCTCTGGAGACCCCCAACACCTGCCTCCCGGGAAAGCAGCTTTGTGCCCGATCTGTGTCGCTAGCCACCCGGCCTTGAGCGAAGCCTGTCAAGCCCAGGAGGGCACCTCAGAGCCACCCGGTCCAAGCCCCTCACTTCATCCACCCCGGCCGAGGAGAGGCGGGCCCCGCACCCTTTCCGCGGCCCGGCCGCCCCGCCCGGCCCCGGTGGCAGCCGCCCCACAGGCCGGCCTCGCGAGTACTCACGGCGACCCCGGGCCGCGCGCGGCCGCCGCCGAGGGGACGAGCGGCCCGGGACGCCCCGCGGGGGCGGAGCGGCAGGCCAAGGGGCGGGGGCCGGGCCGGGCGGGCGAGGTCGCGCGCCCCAACGCCTCGTCGTTCCGTCACGGCGGCGCTGAGCCCCTTTGCGCACGCTCGCGCGGCGGCACCGTGGCCACGTGGCCCGCTGGGAACCAACGGCCAAGCGGCCTACCTCTGGGCGCGCCCCCGCCCCCGACTCCAGGCTTGGGGCGCCTGCTCAATGGCCGCTCGTTGGGCGGGGGTGCGGAGCGGAGGACGGCGCCTGCGCCGTGGGTCGGGACCGGTGCGAGCAAAAACAAGAGGCGCCCCACGGGTCCGCGGAGGGCCCTCTAAACAAGACTTTGGGCGTTTGGCGCCTCCAGTGTTTGGGAGGACGGAGCAGGGAACGCAATCCCGGCTCTTTCTTGGAGCCAGCGCGGCGGATACAGATTGAGAAGGTTACCCTGAGACTCAGCTGACTCCAAGAATCTCTAGTTTGTAACACCTCAGGGTCTTTAAATTCTTAAAACATATCTTTTGCTCCCCTGGTAGCTGTGATAGGCTGGAAAGCACTCTAGCCCTCTATTTAGACAATCTGGATTCAAAGCTTGGTTTCGGCACGTACTGATTGCTCAGGCTTGTACCAAGACTTGTACTTTCTGAATCTTAGTTTTCTCATCTGTAAAGTGGGAACAATGATGTCTTTTAAATGGGGCTGTTGTGATGAGGAAGAAATGTAATGGCGTGTCGAACCATATGAATGTGCAAAGTATTTGATCCATTATATCTTACAAAACAAATTTCATATGGTTCAATCTAACACATATAACTTATATGCAGAGTACATCATGAGAAATGCTGGACTGGATGAAGTACAAGCTGGAATCAAGATTGCTGGGAGAAATATCAATAACCTCAGATATGCAGATAACACCACACTTATGGAAGAAAGAGAACAACTAAAGAGCCTCTTGGTGAAAGTGAAAGAGGAGAGTGAAAAAGTTGGCTTAAAACTCAGCATTCAGAAAACTAAGATCATGGCATCTGGTCCCATCACTTCATGGCAAATAGATGGGGAAAGAATGGAAACAGTGACAGACTTTGTTTTTGAGGGTTCCAAAATCACTGCAGTTGGTGACTGCAGCCATGAAATTAAAAGACACTTGCTCTTTGGAAGAAAGGTTATTACCAACCTTGACAGCATATTAAAAAGCAGAGACATTACTTTGCCAACAAAGGTCCATCTAGTCAAAGCTGTGGTTTTTCCAGTAGTCATGTATGGATGTGAGAGTTGGACTATAAAGAAAGCTGAGTGCAGAAGAATTAATGCTTTTGAACTGTGGTGTTGGAGGAGACTCTTGAGAGTCCATTGGACTGCAAGGAGATCAAAGCAGTCAATCCTAAAGGAAATCAGTCCTGAATATTCATTGGAAGGACTGATGCTGCAGCTGAAGCTCCAATATTTTGGTCACCTGATGCGAAGAACTGACTCATTAGAAAAAATTCTGATGCTGGGAAAGATTGAAGGTGGGAAGAGAAGGGGATGACAGAGGATAAGGTGGTTGGATGGCATCACGGACTCAATGGACATGAGTTTGGCTAAACTCTGGAAGTTGGTGATGGACAGGGAGGCCTGGCGTGCTGCAGTCCATGGGTTTGCAAAGAGTCAACATGACTGAGCGACTGAACTGAACTGAACTGAACACATATAGAGTAACCAGCAGAATACCTGGAACTAGGATTTACTTCATAAATGGAAGCTGTTAACTGTGGTTGTTATGATTGTTGACCTCAGACGTGGCCAGACCTCCTTTCATCTTTAATCAGAATTGGGTGTCTTGGGGCTCCCCACATGCCCCTCTTTTCCATCAGCACTAATAGGGAAAGGTTTATCTCTTATCTACTTACCTTCCTCATTCCCTCTTTTAGCAGCCATGAAATTAAAAGACATTTTGGTACTTGACAAAACTATGACAAAGTGTGAAAAACCTTGACAAAGCTATGACAAACCCAGATAACATATTAAAATGCAGAGACATCACTTTGCCAACAAAGGTCTGTATAGTCAAAGCTATGATTCTTCCTGTAGTCATGGACAAATGTGAGAGTTGGGCCATAAAGAAGGCTGAGTACCGAAAAATTGATGCTTCAAACTGTGGTGCTGGAGATGACTCTTGTGAGTCCCTTGGATTGCAAGGAGATCAAATCAGTCAATACTAAAGGAGCTCAACCCTGAATACTCATTGGAAGGACTGATGCTGAAGCTGAAACTCCAATAGTTTGGCCACCTGATGTGAAAAGCCAACTCATTGGAAAAGACCCTGATGCTGGGAAAGATTGAAGGCAAAAGGAGAAGGGGGCAACAGAGGATGAGATGGTTAGATAGCATCACGACTCAATGGACATAAGTTTGAGCAAACTCCAGGAGACAGTGGAGGACAGGGAAGCCTGGTGTGCTGCAGTCCATGGGGTCACAGAGAGTTGGACAGAACTTATCAATTGAACAATAGCACGCATACACAGGGAAGGCTTTGGTCCTGAGTGATGTGAACACATGACATATCTACCCCTCCTGAGCCGACTTCAGTCATAATGTTCCTAGTGACGTTTTTTACATTTGAATATCCTTGGCATCTCCCTTCTCATTCTCTCTCCCTTTCGATGCCCCTCCTCTTCTCACCTGGCATCTCAGCTTGTGCTCCAACACTGTCTTCATGTCAGTTTGTTACACCCATTGTGTATAATAACTGAAAAAAGAGGGATATAAAATAACAGGACTTGGAGCCTTAGTCACAGAGTGTAGAAGTTCAGAGTCGCTGGGGAAGGAGTTGCCTCTGCTCCCTAAAACAACTCACCAGCAAAGGCCCCGGAACAGCTTTGAAGAGCCAAGTATTCGTGCGAGTGTTTGAACAGAAGCACTTTGGGTAAGCTTGGGAGGTCTGTCCCCATGAGTGAAATGTCAAAATCCAGTATTCCATAACCTTCCAGGACTTCCTCTCTTTACTTCCTCCCATCTCACACCACTAGATCTTCTACTCATTGTGAATCACGTGAATCTCAGCTGGCTCATACTTGAATCATCTTTTCCTGTCTTCACTTCTTTTCCCAACCAGTCTAGATCCTGTGGTCAGTTACTTTAACCACATTTTTGCCAATATGCTTGCCCTTTAAAATCACAAGCAGCCATCTGCCTTCTCTATTCTCCTGTCCTAAATCTGGATAAAGGAAATCATCCAGTCCTGCAGCACTGAGCTAGTGAGTGGACACTGTTTTGTTAGTCCAGCCCATGAGCCCTATTCTTTGGGAATTAAAATTTCCACACTGACTTTTCAGATCTGCAGTCCCCAGGACAAGGCTTGTCTTCTGTGGCCTCTGGCATCCCAGCTGCAGTTTATCAAACTCTGAGTGGATTCCTAATCCAAACTGAGCTAAGCCAATGTTCTCTCCTGGGAAATTTGGATTAGGGCTGAGAGACTATGATTCTAACTGAACTGGTTTCTTGAGCAGAAGAGATATGAACTCATGAGTCATCCACCATCCCAACTATTGGGTTAGCCAAAATGTTCGTGTGGGTTTTTTCATACCATCTTACAGAAAAACCTGAATAAATTTTTTTGCCAACCCAATGTTGCAAGGAATGGAGAAAGGCTATCTCAGAGAGATAACGAAGACTGGAGAGGCAGAGACCAGAAATCATGAGACAGCTCTTTGGTTCCTGAAGATATCTCAAGTCCTTTCTCTTCCTTCCTTCCTTCCTTTCTGGCTGTGCTGGGTCTTTGTTGCTGTGCATTGGCTTTCTCTGGCCGTGGTGTGCCAGCTTCTTGTGTGGTAGCTTCTCTCGTTGCAGAGCACAGGCTAAGTAGTTATGGTGTGCAGGCGTAGTTGCCCCGTGGCATGTGGAACCTTCCCAGACTAGGGATTGTACCCGTGTCTCCTGCATTGGCAGGCAGATTCATAATCACTGGACCACCCGGGAAGTCCTCCCAGGCCCTTTCTAAGGCCCTCTGACCTTGGAATCTATGAGTCACCTTTATCTAGAATAAATCATATAAGGAAACTTATCTTGGACATGATATAGAGTGACAACAAATTCACTGTCTCCTCAGCTATGCCCTGAGTGTACAGTCCTTCTACACATCAGCTCGTGCCACCACCCCCCATTCTGCTTCATAGAGAAAATAAAGTCAGCGTGGAGGAATCTGGCTTATTGTGCAGCCCCCTCCAAACATTTTAATCTCCCCTACTCTTTCTCAGAAGTAATGAAGTCTCTCTTCAAATCCAAGCTAATCCTTTCTCTTAAAAATCCTTATAATTGGTTTTTCACTTCCTTTTGTCTCTTTGGGAACTTGGCTCCTTTATTTACACTCCTCTTTCAGGGATAGTCAGCTTTGCCTCTCTCCTAGTCTCTGATCTCAGCATATAAGCTTGATCAAGTAGCCCAACCTAAAAAAAATCCAATTTTAATCCCACACACTACTGATCATTACACCACCCTTTTTCTTGTCTTCAAGCAAGCCTGTAAGTAGTTTACACTCTCCATCTAGTGTCATCTTCCTCTCCCCCAAACCTCTACTGGAAACATTCACCAAAGTTACAGATGACTTCTGAACTTCGAAACCCACTGGAAAATTTCAGGCTCAACAATAATTTGACCACTGATGTCAGTTGACATCCATGATTAGCAGTCCCTGCATCCTTTCCCTCTGTTGGCTCCTGTGAGCTGTGTTCTTCCAGTTTCTTCCCACATTTCACATGGCTCCTTCGTGACTGCCTTAATAGATTTCTGTCATTTACCACTTGTTGTTGTTCAGTTGCTAAGCCATGTCTGACTCTTTGCAACCCCATGGGCTGCTGCATGCCAGGCTTCCCTGTCTTTCACTATCTCCCAGAGTTTGCTCAAACTCATGTCCATTGAATCAGTGATGCTGTCTAACCATCTCATCCTCATTCACCATTTAAATAATTAAAAATACAGTTTAGTCAACACCCATTTCTCATTTCATCACTCTTTCCAGTGACCTCAATAGCACCCACCTAAAGCAGACCCTGATCATCTGGGGCTTTGCAGAATCTCATTACCCTTCCTGTGTTACGAGTCTTGGAGGTAAGCTGAGCCTGCCTTCCATGACAGACGCTGAAAAGATTGGGTCTTTGCTTTCCCAGATCTTTGGCAACTAAGACAGAGGCATGTGACCTAAGTTTGGCCAAATAGGTCCCAGGAAAATAGCTTCTGGAATATATGATTCCGAGAAATAGAACCATGCAGAATGCATCCTGGTGGCAGTGGCCACTGTACTCTGCCCTGTGCTTGGGGGTTGTAGCGGTGTGGGTTTGGGTGGTGATGACGTCCAGTGCCCAGTGGTGATGACAATGCCAATATTCTCACTGGGTTGGTCTATTTTGGCCTTTGCTCTGGTGGACTGGCCTCCAATTGCTCTCAGTTATTTTTCAAACTTGCATGTCCTGCTTGGCAATCCCATGACCCACCCAGTGCCCTCTCAAGAGATGGCTTCTCTGTTTAAATTGTCCTGTGTGACACGCTGACTGCAGGTGACTTGGACTCCCGAGTATTGATCTCCATTCTTCGCTTCTTGCATTTCCAGTTGCCTTTTAGACAACTCCACTTGTATGTCTCACAGGCAAACTCATCTTTTCCCTCTCAATCTGCCTTTCTTTCATATTCTTAGCTTAGTAAATAGCACCTGTGACTTGTTCAGCCGGAACCCAGAGATGGAAACATCTTAGATTTCTCCCACCCTCATGTAAACAGAAGCAATTTTACCTCTTAATACATCTTAAATCAATCCCTCCTTTTAAAAAAAAATTATTTATTTACTTGGCAGTGTCGGGTCTTAGTTGCAGCATGCAGGATCTTCAATCTAAGTGAATCTTTCTGAAACCCAAATCTGATCATGTCATTCCTCTGTTAAAATTCTTCAATGGCTGTTTGTGGCCTCCAGGATAAAATTGGTACCCTTTCCATGACTCTGGCTCCTATTTGACCCTCAGCACTCCCTCACCTGCGTTTTATGCTCCAGCTAGGTCAACTGACACGTTTTTACAGACCATGCAGGATGTGTTTTTACACCCTATGACTCCTTAGTGGGATTGACAGTTCCAGGGCCACCTCTGCTACCTCCCTGCTTCTATCCCAGAGATGATACATGACCCAATAGGCCATGTGGAGGACTCCATCCCCCTGACCAAAATGATTAGTTCAGGTGAGGCTTTGTGACCTAAGTAGAGCCAATCATAACCTTCCCCTTAAACTTCCTTGCTTTTGAGGCCATGGTGCCAGGAGCGCATGGGACTGAAGCTGCTGGCACCCAGCTCTCTATCAAATGGAGGAAGTGCATTTATGGCAGGTAAGAGGATGGGACAAAGAATGAAGAGAAGCAGAGCCCTGAGAGATGAAATGAAAGAGGTCTGATGACATTTGTTTGAGCCCTTGAATTCAGTCCCGCCTGAAGTTATGAATAGCACTACACTTCTCAGCTACTTTCTTGCTTAAGCTGGTTTGTGTTGGTTCCTATTGCTTGTAATTCAGCCAGTCCTAATATACAAATGGAATGGCATGTGCAATCAACAGATTCTAGAATGTAGAGCTGGTAGAACTGAAGTGGAGACAGTGTGGGGCTCTGACAATCGTTGAATGAGAAGTTAGAAACCCCTGTTATGTGGTATCAAGTCAGCTGGCTAAATGATCTATTTTATCTGGATCTTTGGGTCATGTATTCATCCTAGATGGAGATTTCAGGGACACCCTGGACAAATATCTGGATGTTGTAGTATCCTGGCCTCTCACAAGATTTCTGGTAAGGTCCTGAAGTTTATCTGCTTCCATGCTAGTAGAACCAACCACAGGCAGCTTTGTCTAGAGTTCCTTTTTTGCCTGTGACTGGTTAGCTAGACAGCCAAGGGTTAGATAATCACGTGTGTTATAGATCATAAAAGCCAGATCCTCTGCCCCAAACTAAAATGAATGAGAACAAGGGTGGAGAGGTGGGATATCCTGCAGAAGATACTGGAGCTTAGGGTCTGGGAAGTTCTAGAGAAAAGGCCTGATCCTCCAAGCCACAGCTGAATGTGTCTTTTTTTTTTTTCTCCCAAATTAAATACTGTGTATTTTACTTAAAATTTAGACAGTCCTGGGGGCTCTGGTGTCTGGGGACCTTGGCTGTTAATCCTGTGGGAGAGAGTGAGGTGCATTGGTCACAAACCTGATGTGCCTTTCCAGACTCCCTCAGCCACCTCCTTCTCTCTCTCTCATAGCCCACCACCCCACTTCCACACTTGTGGTAGAAATGCCACGTGGCAGGCATGGGATCTGACCTCCCAAGCAGCCACCCAGGGGGCAAATGATGCACCTCAGAAATGCAGTGGTGTCAGCTCTCTGCACGGCGCACCTTGGCCAGTAGAAATCAAGCGATGAGAGGGGAACAGCTGGGAAAGTCCCCTCTCAAGTCTCCTCTTGGTAAACCCATCCATGGTGCACTTTCTCCTTGCAAACACTATGTGCTTCAGCACACAGTCTCATCAAGTCACTGGCTCTCTCCTCAGGGCTCATGCGACACAGTGGCCACCACAGGGATACATTGTCTTGCTTTGCTTCACATCTTTCCTCACCACATCTCTTCTCCGCTCTCACCATCCAGGGTTTCCATCTCTCCAAAATGTGAGCCTCAGACTCTGCTTTCTAGAACACTTGGGTTAAGATATGGAGCCACAATCAAAGCCCCCATCCCAACACTGTTTGGGGTAGCCAGAATGTCCTGAGGGCACAACTGATTTTTCCAGCTCAGTTCAGTTCAGTCAGTTCAGTCACTCAGTCATGTCCGACTCTTTGCGACCCCATGGACTGCAGCACACCAGGCCTCCCTGTCCATCACCAACTCCTGGAGTTTACTCAAACTCATGCCCGTTGAGTTGGTGATGCCATCCAACCATCTAATCCTCTGTCATCCCCTTCTCCTCTTGCCTTCAATCTTTCCCACATCAGGGTCTCTTCAAATGAGTCAGCTCTTCGCATCAGGTGGCCAAAGGATTGGAGTTCCAGCTCACTTGCAGGAAATCCAGCCCAGATCTCTGGATTCCTGTCAGGTCCCCAGTGCCAAGAGTGCTAGGTCAGGCCATTTCTGGCCTACTCCCTAGGAGAAGCTGAGGCCAATTTCTCAGGCTCCTTTTGTGGTTCCCTACATAGTCTTCTGGGCACCTAAGACCTTGGGAAGAATCAAACCCAGGCTTGCAGTTTGCTGTACCTTCTGGGTCTCTGTGCTCTTAGGCCACTAGAGGGCAGGAGGCTAGAGCCTGGAAGTTAAAAGCCCCCTCTATTCAATGGCATCCCACTCCAGTACTCTTGCCTGGAAAATCCCATGGATGGAGGAGCCTGGTAGGCTGCAGTCCATGGGGTCGCTAAGAGTCAGACACGACTGAGTGACTTCACTTTTCACTTTCATGCATTGGAGAAGGAAATGGCAACCCACTCCAGTATTCTTGCCTGGAGAATCTCAGGGACGGGGGAGCCTGGTGGGCTGCTGTCTATGGGGTCGCACAGAGTCAGACACGACTGAAGTGACTTAGCAGCATAGGTGGCCAATCTAAGGCCCTTTAGCCCAGGCTGCACTACTGTGAGGGCAGTTTCTGAAGCTAGGGCTGGGGAGTAAAAGAGTTCTAGTCTCTACCCTTTCTGAGTTTGCACTTGGCACAGACTTGGTCAGCTCTTTGTGGACCCCACATGACTCAAGCTCCAAGGGTGGTTGTAGAGTTACATTGTCTTTGGGCTTCCTGAGCCCATGAGGTGTCTTCCTTCATGGGTTCTCCCAAAGAACACAGGGCTGTGTAACATGCTTGTGCAAATATATTGGCTGAGGGAGGCCCAGCATGGATGCATGTGTGCTTAGTCGTGTCTGACTAAGTCTTTAGTCTTTGTGACCCTATGGGCTGTAGCCCACCAGGATCCTCTGTCCTTGGGGCTTTCCAGGCGAGAATACTGGAGTGGATTGCCATTTCCTCCTACAAGGGATCTTCCCGACCCAGGGATCGAACCCACATCTCCTGAGTCTCCTGCATTGTGGGCAGATTATTTACCACTGAGCCACCAGGAAGTGAGGGAGGCCCAGAGGCCCCAAACAGCCTCTGAATCCCTGCTGCATTTGGCTGTGTCACAGTACAGACAGGTATAGTCAGGACAGTGACTGCCCAAAGATAGAACCCAAGCTAGAAAAGATAAAGAGATTCTGAGATCTCCCTGACCTTCGTACCCTGTTTTGGAGGGTATCACATGCATGCTTTGCTCCACTGAGGCAGAGGTGAGACCCCAGGTCAGAGCACACAGCAAATCCAGAGCTGCTTCTGAGGTCAGAAGTTGTCAGTCCCATCTTAGACCAAAGGTTTTTTCTCTATATATCCAAGACACCCAGGTTGCATCCAGAGAGAGAGAGAGAAATTCCAGGAGCCCTTCTGAAGGCTGAAGACTCTGCCCATAGTGCCCAAGTTATACAGGTTCTCAGAGGGTCCCCTCAGTTCAATGTCCACTGTTAGACTCCCCTCAGGAAGGTTTTGGGGATGTGGCCTTAGTGTAATATGGACCATGGCCAGAGAAAAAGGAGCTGAGCAAGCTGATGATTGGCCAGAACCAGTGCTTCTGTGGTTGCCTTACTGCTGTCCTGAACAGTGCCTTGGGGCTGAGGCCTACAAGCCAGCACTGCTTAGGGATTTCTGACTATAAAGCTCAACATTCAGAACACTAAGATCATGGCATCTGGGCCCATCATTTCATGGCAAATAGATGGGGAAGCAGTGGAAACAGCGGCTGACTTAATTTTGGGGGGCTCCAAAATCACTGCAGATGGTGATTGCAGCCATGAAATTAAAAGACGCTTACTCCTTGGAAGGAAAGTTATGGCCAACCTAGACAGCATGTTAAAAAGCAGAGACATTACTTTGTCAACAAAGGTCCTCAAGGCTATGGTTTTTCCAGTAGTCATGTATGGATGTGAGAGTTGGACTATAAAGCTGAGCGCCGAAGAAATGATGCTTTTGAACTGTGGTGTTGGAGAAGACTCTTGAGAGTCCCTTGGACTGCAAGGAGATCCAACCAGTCCATCCTAAAGGGGATCAGTCCTGGGTGTTCACTGGAAGGACTGATGTTGAAGCTAAAACTCCAGTACTTCGGCCACCTGATGTGAAGATCTGACTCATTTGAAAAGACCCTGATGCTGGGAAAGATTGAGGGCAGGAAGAGAAGGGGATGACAGAGGATGATTGGATGGCATCACCAATTTAATGGACATGAGTTTGGGTAAACTCTGGGAGTTGGTGAAGGACAGGGAGGCCTGTCGTGCTGTGGTTCATGGGGTCGCAAAGAGTCGGACATGACTGAGCAACTGAACTGAACTGAGTCAGGGTTACTGGAGCATGAGCCAGCCAAGTGTTATATAGGTAATATATTTAATGGATTACATATATAGGTAATATATTATATGCATATGTATATGTATATATATATATATAATATTTCTTGAGGCACTGAGGTTATGGTTGACATTATCACAGACAGGCCATTGTGGAAGCCATGAAGCTGAGTGGGAGGGGAATGGGCCAAATGTGACCTGTTGCTAAGAGAAACCACAAGGGCCAGATCCAGACTCAAGGACAAGGACTCGGCAAGATTCTTAATGATGGTTACTAGCTCACAGAGAGCAACCAGGAATCAAATCAAGTCTGTTTGAAAGGAATTGTGCAGAGTCTTCTCACTTGACAGTCAGGGATCTGGGAAGACATAATCTCTAAGACAATGTTTAGGCCCAAACCCATGTCCAAAGGGGGCTGTCCTGATGGCTCAAGCAGTTAAAAAAATCTGCCTGCAATGCAGGAGACACAGGTTTAATCCTGGGGTCAAGAAGATTCCCTGGAGGAGGAAATGACAACCCACTCCCGTGTTCTTGCCTGGGAAATCCCATGGATAGAGGAGCCTGGTGGGCTACAGTCCATGGGGTCACAAAAGTGTAGGACACGACTGAGCAACTGAACATGCACACACACGTACCATGTCCAAAGGGAGGAGGGATGCTTCAGTTCCAGAAGGGGTATCTTCTTGAGGATGTTCATAAAGGACAATGGATAAAGAAGATACTTTCCAGTAAGAAAGGACCTAGAGTAAGTAGTTTCATCGACCAAGAAACTCACTCCACTGTCCAGAAGGATGGATCTGCTATATGCTATGGATTAGTGACCATTGTTTCCTCTTCTAGTCCAAATTGAATTTTTCTTTTTAGTGGTTATCCTATTTACCTCTACTATTTCATATTGGTTATGCAGAGGTAGCTACATTTATCTTTAAGCCATAGATTGCAAAATCACAAGGTGTTATATCCAGACCTAATCAACAACTGCACATTGCAAAGGGACACTGCACTGAGGGTTCAATGAAGCAACTGGGCATGATTTGGTTTCGCCTCCCATTGAGAAGTGGGGGAGTGCAGCTTTTTGTTAGGTCTAAGAATGTTGTATCGTTAGGCAGACATATTTTTGACATTGTATGTTTGTCAAGAAGAGTATATAGGTGGATTTTGGAATATTGTGGATGCACCTTGCTTATCTGCCCATCTTCTTTTCTTCTGAAGAGCCATTTCACCCTTCCACACAGTCCTGGTGAGGTTATGTGAGTCAATTATGGTGGCTTACTCTTCCACCCTAGATGTGGGCACATGTCTATCCTGGCCAAAGTTCTCCCAAGGTCTTTAGAGCTAGAACTGGTGAGGCCACCAAATAGAAGGAAGCAGAGTCAAGAGATGGAGACATCATCATTTGAACCCCTAAATCCAGATCCAGCCTAGATCCAGCCATACCTAAAGGCAGGTACATCCTTTGATTTATCAGTTTTGTAAGCCAACTAATTTCTTGTTGGCTTGCTTGAGTTGGGTTTCTGACACTTGCAACTGAAAGTGTTTGGACTTACACATGCACACACAACAGAGAAACAAACACATAGTTGTTTAAACTCATTAGACATTATATAAGTCTTCCATGAGCTTAGAGGGATCAGCAAGTTTTTTTAACTAAAGCAGAGGTCTCCAACCTCTGAGATCTAATGCCTGATGATCTGAGGTGAAGTTGATGTAATGATAACAGAAATAAAGTACACAATAAATGTAATGCTCTTGGATCATCCTGAAACCATCCCTCCTCCATCCGTGGGACAATTATCTTCCGTGAAACCAGTCCCTGGTGCCAGAACAGGCTGGGGAGCACTGGCTTAGACCGTGCCTGTGCTCCAGCTCCTAACACAGTGCTCAGCACCCAGCAGTGAGGGGCCTCCATGCCTCCACGTGAATAGCTGTTTGTATGTGCAGATGTTACATATTCCCATCTGTGTCCAGGGTGCTTAGTCTGTGTGTTAGTATTGTGCTGGTGTACAGACATCCTTGACGCTAGCTCTTCTCTCAGCTGGAAGTTACTTATTGGTACATATGGCACCTTATCTGGTAATGTTAGTTTTAATCCCATTCCCTCCAAAAACGAGTCAAAGACAAAGGAACAGGTGGGAACACATTTTCTTAGAAACTCTTATGAAGGAGGAACTCTCCCCCTGCCATGTCCTTCATTGTCTGATGTGACATCAGATTAGAGGCCTCCAGCCTCAGTAACATCTGGGGACCAGAGTGCCCACCACACAGCTGGGGCCCCAGACTAGTCTGATCCAGGTGTGTGGGGTGGAGCAAAGATTATCCTCCTAGGAACAGCATGTGCAAGGCCCTGTGGGCCAGGAAAGGCTGACCAAGGCAAGGTGAGTCATGGTGTTCTAAGCCGAAACTTTTGCCCATCTCACAGAAGCAGGCAGGAAGCACCACCATCGATCAGCTTTATATGGCACCCACTGGATACACAGACAGACACAGACAGACAGAGCACACACCACTTCTAAGCTGAACACTGCTCACCATCTAGAAGCACCTCGGATAAGCACATGTGAGACACTCTTGCATAGGAAAGATGTAGTTTTTAAAGGAATGAAGAAGTATTTTGGCAAAACATCTACTTCCCTCCCAGGTCCTGGGTAAAGAGGGACCTCTAAATTCTGAAGCTTCTACAATATTGAAAATTATCCCCTTCTCTCAATGGCAGTATATACAGAAGCAAATCTTCCAAGTCTGTTGTCACAGCCCTCTATATATATCCTGAATCTACTTTACAGGTGGGTAGACTTAGACTTAGAGACGGAAGGTGGTCTGGAGCAAGGGGACACTGGGGCTGGATCAAGGTGAGGGGAAACAGGAGGTGTCTCAGCTCAACCCAAGGCAGGGCCTCTGTCTATCTGGACAGGGAAGGGAAAGACTGGGGTGGTCCAAACTCCCTTTCATCCTAACTGGGGAAGCAGAGGTTCCACGGGAAAGGCTGTCAAGAAGGAAAGGCAGGTTCCCACTCCTGCTGGCTTAAGAGGCCTTTCAGGGTGGCAAGGACCAGGGCAGGCCAGAGCTCCTTGTCAAGGCTTGTTCAAGGATGCTCTCTGAGTTTGGGGGCTGTGGGCTCACTGCCTTCCATAACTCTCTTGTTACCTGCTTAGGAGCACAGACCTCAAGTCCTTAGTTATTTTAAAAGGTGTTGGGGGTGGGGTTGGGAGGTTAAGAGGGAATGAGACACAGAATAATCTTTCCACAGCCTTCCTCTGCCTAGGCTGGGGCCTTCAAGGGTCTTCTTCACCCTGTCTCCTAGGGATATTTAAAGGCAGCTTTTATTAGACTCTATACTGTTTCTTTTGTTTCTCTTGATTTTTTTTTTGTTTTTTTCTTTGTTTTAATTTATATATATATATATATGTATATATATATATATATTCTTAAAAAAGCAATAGTCCTTTGGTCCCTAAACTCTAAGGAATGATATGATTTTGAAAGAAGTAGATCTGGGCTTCCTTTTGGAGAAGCCCTTGGCACCCCCTAGGCCATCTGCTGGTTCCCCTCCCTAGACAGTCACTCCTCAGCCAGCCCCAGCTGCCTTGCCAGCCTGAGCTCTGCATCACAGGCACAGAACAACCCACTTGGTGAAAACAATCCTTAAAGCGGCCTGAGCCCAGGTGTTGGCCTAGGGTCCACCTCCATCTGCGGCTGCTCCTTCAGGAAGGGCTGCTCAAGCATTATGTGCTTCTCTTTTCCTTTCTTCTCACTCTTCGGTTTCCCATGTTGGGTATTAATTGATAAGGAGAGAGAAAGGAGAAAAAGGAAAATGTCACTCTGGAGAGCAAGACAACTTGCCCCATCCGTGACATCTCAGGTGAGTGGCTGGACCTCAGGCTTCCCCCCTGGAGCCAGACTCCGGATTCTGGGCAGATCACCATGGCCCTGCACCCCCTCCCGAGGGCTCCCTGGAGGATAGTTCAAGTGAAGGAGGGTCTTGTGAACCTTCTGAGACAGCAAATCTCTAAAAGTCACAGGCAGCTGGGCTTGCCAGAAATCTAAGAAAGCTTGTCCCCCATCGCCACCAGTCCCCGTAAATCTTCAGGGCATTTGCTTCTCTGCTCATCTGCATGTTCACTGCCTTCATCCCAGCCCTGACATCCTGTCCTTCCTTTGCTAAAATTCTTCAGTGATTCTCTACCACCTTCAGGATAAATTCCGAACTCGTGGTCTTTAAGACCCTTCATGAGCTGACACAAACCTACTTTTCTAGTCTCACTCTCCACCCCTCTGCCCTCCCTACGCAGGTCCCCATGACTATCTCTGGCATGGAATAAGCTCATTGGATCTCACTGTAATCATCTCTCCCAGGCTGTGGGGAAAGAAATGATGTCAAGTTTATCTCAGTTCATATATGGAAGGCAAAAACAGCCCCAAACTGAGGATTCCTCCTAACTCCTGGCTCTTCTCACCCAGATTTTTTCAGACGTGGATGCCCTCAACATCCCAAAAGGATTAGCAAAGCTGAGAGTGCCTCTGTCACTCAGGACGCATCTGCCTGGGGTCCACGAAGGACTCACCTTTCGTGGTTGGTCAGTAAGAGCAGATCAATAAGGCCGGTTAGCATCCTTGGGCCTCTTCAGCTGAACCTTGAGCCTCTTCATGCCAATCTGAAAGCCATTCATGGCCTGAATAGCTGTCTGGGCACTGGTTGGATTGTCAAAGCTAACAAACCCTGGAGGGTATGTGCAGAGAGGTTAGCTGGGAACTCTGCCCAGCCTCTTCTTCTCACCCCACTGAGGCCAATTCCATCAATCAAATACTCCTCCACCCTTCAGTGTTTGCATGTGCGTGCACACACACACACACACACAGACACAGGCTCATACAGACGTGGTCAAGTGGCCTGAGTTTCCTGTGATTCTTGGAAAGACAGGAGGTAATTCTGAGTGTGTGTGTTGGGTGGCGGGTGTTTCTCTGTTTTTTCCTGGCATGGAGAAAGCTCTCTCCCTCCACAGCTCCCATTCTGATCCTCTGAATTACAGTTGCAGTTGGAGGGGATCTCTGACTCCAGACCACCCCACCATCCACTTGCCCTGGCCAGATTCTGAAGCCTTCAACTTGGTTGAAGATCTACCAGACACCTGACCATCCCAGGTGAACCTGATATAGACTTGTTCCTGGTCTGGGACCCTACTGAGTGCTATACACTCAGTTTCTAGGAATCATTGACTTCTGGAGGCGCAAACTTAGGGTTTGTAGGGAGTCTTGTAATTAGGAGAGGGAAAGGTCCACGGATGGGGCTCAACTCACCAAAACACTTGCTCTGGTTTGTGGCACGATCCACAAAGACTTTGGCAGAGACAACGGCTCCAAAGGGCAGGAATGTCTGGATGAGTTCTGCATCACCAAACTCCTGAGGCAGGTGATAGATGAAGAGGTTACAGCCTTCCGGGCCTGGAGGAACAGCGGCAGGCTGGTTCAGGGGAGGAGTCCTAAGTCCAGCCCCACCAGGCCCTCATCTCCAGACCCCTGTCCCTCACCTTCTCTTTGCTGCTGGGGCAAGGCTGAAGGCTGCTGGGGAAAAGTTGTGCTCACTGGGGCATAGGCCGACGGATAGGCTGCTGGAGACAGAGGTGGGAGCAGTGACCCCCCAGGAGCCATCCCCCAAGCAGGACCCCATCTGCCTGGCCACTTTTGACCAATTCAGCCGGTCCACCCCTAGAAAGGTCGTTCTGGGTCCCAGGGTGAGGGAATGGAGGGTCGACTCCTCAGAACAGAGCCTAACCTCCCCCCTACCCCGCCCCCCACAAATCTCCCCGTTACTTTCTGGGGCCCTTCAAACCTCCCAGGCCGCGTAGCGCCAAGTGAAACCTGCGTAGTGGTGCATCCCAGCGTAGGCCTGCTGCAGGGGGTCAGCCACGCCGGGACTCTGGGCTGGGAAGAGAGGGGCGCAAGGCCCAAAATGAAGGTGGGCTGACGGGCAGGGCCAGGTGAGAATGCAGGGAGTGTGGAGGGAGGCGATGAGAGGCAGAAGGAAGGAGGAGTCTCTTCTTAGGGAGGCCAGGCCTTGCCACCACCATCCCCCAGCCCCCACTCCCCGCTCCCCACTCCATTTGGGGGGAGATTTGGGCGGAGTGGGGGGCCCACCTGGGTAAGGAGAGAGCCCGTTATTGTAGAGACTGTCCGAGCCTGGTTGCCCGTTGGTCTGGGGAGTCAGGGGACCGAATCCATTGACGCCGATGGGCGCCGGGAGACCCGGAAGCGTGCCCGGGCCACCGCCAGGAGGGGAGTTGGCTGCAGGTGGCGAGGAGGTGGGAAAGTCAGGTCACCGCCCCACGCTCGCTCCGCCCCGGCCCCAGCCCCGCCCCGGCCCCGCCCCCTGCGCGCAGTACCTGCCGCGGGCAAGAGCGGCGCTGCTACCAGGCTGAAGGCCGCCACGTGCTGCATCTGGGCAGCCACTGCCGCCACTGGGCCGAGGCCCGGGCCCTGCGCCGCCGCCAGCAGGGCCGCCTGGTGCTGCAGGATCTTTGGGAGGGAAGAAGGGCAAGTGTGGAGGACCCAGTGGCGGGCAGCTGTTCGGGCTCCCTAGCCCCCGCCTGGCTCACTCGCTGCGCCGGGTGTACTCCAGGACCAGGCACCTACCGCGGTGGTATAGGCTCCGCAGGCCCCGAGCGGCAGCGGCGCCGGGTGGAAGGCACCCAGCTGGCCCGCCATTTGCTGCATCCGCCGCAGTGCGCGCTCGCGGTCCGTGTCTGCCAGCTTGACCACGAGGCTGGACGAGGCGCCCTGGGTAAGACAGAGGAGGCTGTAAGGACCGGTCTAACCCCCAGCTCCAGCTCTGGGCCCAGTGCCATGCTCATCATTAGGCCGTTTCCCCGGGTTTGTGGGGGAGAAGCAGCCAGTCCCCACCCCACTGGCCTCGCCCTGGCCCCAGCGCCCGCCCTCACCGCCATTGTCCGGCTGCCGTGCAGACTCTGGATGGCTGCCTGAGCTTCCCCTTGACTCCCGAACTTCACAAAGGCACAGCCTGGGGCAGGATAGAGGTGGCTCAGGTCACAGAGGCCAAAGGGTCCTGTGGTCCAGAGTGAGGCAGGGGTCATCAGGAAATCCAGGGGTCAGCTCAGGTCACCTTTACTAGTGCCATCAGGGCTCCGCAAGACGGTGCACTCCTCGATGTGGCCGAAGGGCTGGAATAGGCGTCTGACGTCCTCCTCACCCTGCTGCTTGCCCAGCATACCCACAAACAGCTTTCGGTCCTCTGGGGACAAATCCGGAAGTCACCTGGGAACCCTAAGTCCTCTTGGACTCTGCAGAGGAACAGAGGCGCCTAGGAAGGGAGCTAACCACGGCCTAGCTCTGGGAAGAAGAGGAGGAAATGAGAAGGCCCTACTCATTGGGCCCACAAGGTTGGGATTCTTTGAGGGGCAGGATGACCTTCAGATGGATCTGGAGGAAAGGAACTTGGGATTTCCATCAGGAAAACTCGAATCCTGGAAAAACTCCGACTCATGGCTGCTCTTGTGGGAAGTGAGTCAGTCCATAGTTCTTGGTTGGATAAAGCCCTACATGCATCATTTTATGTTTGCCCTTTATGCTCTTAGAGTTTGGGAAATGCTGTTTTGGACCATTTCAGCCCTATTAAAGGAGGGAGTCCTAGAGGAGTCCTAGTATTCATACTGGGTCTGGAGAAGATAAGTACACCCTAAGGAGAAGCCTGCTGGCAATGACTGGAATCAAGGAAAATTCTGGATCAAAAAACAAAACAAAAAAACAGCACAGAAACAGTTGTCTCATTGTACTGCTGCATCCCCAGACTCTTGAGCACTGGAATGATGAACCCCCACCGCCAGCTCCAAACTCAACCTGGGTGCCCCTCCCAAAGGCCTAAAGAGGAAGGGAAGCTTGGGTTCCTAATCCTCCAACATTGGCATTTCCCCCACTACACTTCCTGAACCTGTGACCCCTTTCCTTACCTCCCTTACTTCTCACTGAGCCCACTAGGCCCTCCCTGAGCGCTGCTGCCTCCTCCCTGACTTCCTGTTTTCCTGCCTTGATCTCTCCCCAGGTGTTTGTGCTATGGGAGAACAATTTCTGCCTGCAGATCCAATAGCCACCTGAGAATCCTCCTCTGTGTCCCTGCTTCCTATGGGAGTGATAGAGATGCCAGGAGAGGGGCTGTAGGCTGGGTCTGTGCCCTTGAAGAAAGCTGCAGAACTGGAGCTGGCAGGACTTAGATGCACATCCAACAAGAGCACCATCCAGGAGTCCAGCTCACAGGTCCTGCTGGCAAAGCCCCTCTCATTTTTGCACCAGGGTAAGTCTGAATTTGAGAGGGGGCTTCATCAGGGTGATACAAGTTGGAAGAGAAGGACTGGGTGGGAATATGGCTTCAGGCTCCACCTTTGAGATCCTGGAGCCCAAGAAAATCCACCCCAAACTCCTTTTCTCTCTGACCAGTTTGGCTAGGCTGTTGGGATCCTTGGATCCTGAGTGCAGAGGAAACAAGACTGATGAAGGGTGTAGGCTGAAGCATGGGGAATCTCCAACAAAGATATTGTGTGTGTGTCCATATTCATCTGGATGGTGTGGGGTTCAGCCGAGGCGGCCCTGAATGCCATGGTATCTGTCATCTGCCTGTCAATGCTGTGTCTGTTTGAAAGGCAAGGGCTGCAGTTTATATGGGACACAACATGTTTCAGCAGAACCCTTCCCTCTGTCCAGAGGGTTACTGCCCAGAAATCCTGATGGGGAAGGGATAGATAATGTACTTGTGGCCAGAATTCGAGTGGAGGTACCAACCTTCTGTGGTAAGAATACAAACCAGTGGGTGTACTTCACTCCTGGGTGTGTTAGCCACAGAAGAGTGCCCTTGGAATGGATCACTGATTTCCCAACCTTTTTAAAAAGCTGTGAAATCCATCATTCTAACAAAAAGATCAGGATGAAGCTCAAAATACAAGAGAAAAGTAGAACTGTTTGGAGTAAAGCCAGAAAAAAGGGAGGAGGGCTGGAGTTTCTCTTGCTTCATTTTCCCTTGGTTATCCCTAGAAAGGGCTCCAAGGAAAGTCCTTTGTAAACCACTATCTTTTAAGACAGAACATACAATTCCACATGGTATATGAAGAGGGATCAGAGATCATTCTGTTCAGTAACCTGAGAAGACAGGAATGGTCTTTCTTGATTCTGTTGACTAATCTGATGGTGGTTTTCCCTTGACATTGGAAGACAGGCCCTATTTGGTCAAGGAATCAAACCCTCTGAGATTGTTATTGTTCTGAACTATGAAACTAAAGTATGCCCATGCATCTACAAGAGGCCCAGGAGGAGCTGGAGAAGATCCTGGGGTCTTCAGAGTCCCAGGGCTTCATAATGTCCTAACTTGCAGTGCAGTTGTGACATTGGGTAGCATCTGCATGATGATGATAGCACCCAGGTAAGCTGTCATGCCTCATGAAACAGCATCCAGGTAGCCCTAGGTAGGAAGAAAGATGTCATGGCTGAGAAAGCACCCCCAGGACAGAAAAGAGGTTTGTGTGGACAGTGGTCCAATCCCATCTGCTCTTCCTCCTGTCGCTCTTTTCTGATGATGGGTCACTTAGAACTCATGTCAAAGACCATGAAATTCTCTGATCCTTCTTTTCCAATGAGAGTATCCCAAATTAAAAATTTCCATTTCCATGACAGGGCACTGATCCTATGGTTCTGAGCTACTGGGCTGTACAGAATTTGAAATTGAAATGAGTTTGGGCCATGGGCTGGTCTCTATGCTGCTCATTGCACAGGTATCACCTTAAATCCTAGTGTCCTCTTTGCCCCTTTATAGGAACCTTGATGGTGTTGAGAGGAGGATGATCTGGGTCACAGTGTGTATTAGCATCAGATGATCTGGAAATGGTGGGGTAAGTTTCTTAAGAGATCTGGTCAAAGAGAATTACAGGCTGACCCCCTGAGAGTAGCCCCCAAATGCACATCCGTGAAGATTTGAGGGCTGAGGCATGCTCCTGGAGAGAAGGTGATGACAGGACTTAGCCCAGAAAATTCAGTACCCTCTAGGCTGAACTATAACAGTTTGGTAAAAAAAGAGGATTCTATAAGAGGTAGGTAGGAAATGTCTGAATAAAAGCATTCCATGAGTGGTGGGCAGATCTGTAGAAAGATGGAAATATTGGACAGGGAGGCTTAACTTTCCTAGAGTGGACGGAATTAGAAGATAGCATCAGTGTGGAGTTGAGACATAGTTGGAAAGAGACACAGTTGAATAGTATAACTGCCTTTTCATGATGCAACCAATGTGTGCTCCGTGCTTTTCTATCAATGCTTTTTTGAACCAAACCAAGTTGTTCGGACGCTAGAGTTTCATCTCCATAAAGCTCCCTTGTGCAGCTGGTCATACAGTGATTCTAATGTAGCAAATGATGGGGTTGAAAGCCCAGAGTTAGAGTCAGTCCCTCCGTATTCTTCAGGGAGGATATCAAGACACTGCTCTAGAAAGAAGGCTCTGCCTCAAGTTGGCCCAAAGGAATTCTTGAGGTGCCCAAGTTTCTGGCTTCTAGGCCCCTCACAGCCAGCCACTCACTTCCATGTTGGTGAGATATCATGATTGTAGAAACAGTGCAGGGACAAAGTTTCAACATTGGGGTACCAACCACCAAATGCATCCTAAAATTATCAGTCCAACTTTCCATCCAACTACCAACTCAGGAGATCCTGCTGATGGCAGCCTTTGATGCCCTGATGTTCTTAGTAATGACTGCAGCATAATGACCTAGCCAAGGAAGACTAGGAAATGAGTGAAGGAAATATCCAGGGGAAACAGTCTTCTGATCAGATCTAATGAGTATCAGGGAGAGCATTAATTCCAAAAGAAAACTGTTAGAACTAAGAAACAAATTCAGCAAAGTTCCATTATAAAAAAATCAAAAAAATAATCAGGGCTTCCCTGGTGGCTCAGTGGTGAAGAATATGCATGCCAGTGCAGGAAACACAAGTTCTTCCCTAGTCCAGGAAGATCCCACATGCCATGGAGCAACTAAGCCCATGCGCCCCAACTGCTCCACAACTACTGAGCCTGTGCTGTAGAACCCAGGAGCTGCAACTACTGAGCCGATGTGCCGAAACTACTGAAGCCCACACACCCTAGAGCCTGTGCTCTGCAACAAGCGAAGCCACTGCAATGAGAAACCCACACACCACGACTAGAGGGTAGCCCCCGTTCACCGCAACTAGAGAATAGCCTGGGCAGCAGTGAAGACAGCCAAAAATAAATAAATTTTTTTTAAAAATCACTTGTGCTTCTATACACTAGCCATGAGCAATCTGAAAACAAAATTAAGAAAACGATTCCACTTAGCATCAAAACAAATAAAATACTTAGGAATAAATTTAAACAAAGATGCCAAAGAACTCGTACCCTGAAAACTATAGAACACTGCTGAAGGAAATTGGGAAGGCACAAACCGAAGGAAATTGGAGGACATCTTTTGTTCGAGAATTGAAAGACTTAACATTGTTAGATGTAAGTATTACCCAAAGCAATCTGCAGATTTAGTGCAATCCCTATCAAAATTCCTATGGCATTTTTTTTTAAGAAACAGAAAAATTGATCCTAAAATTTATATGGAATCTCAAAATACCATGAATAGCCAAATAATCTTGGGAGGAAAAAGAATGTTGGAGGTCTCAGAATACCTGATTTCAAAACTCATTACTAAAACTACAGTAATCAAAGTATGGTACTGGCATAAAGAGAGACATTTAGACCAGTGGAGAGGAATAGAGAGGTCAGAAATAAGCCCTCACATACGTGGTCAAATGACTTTTGACTAGAGTTCCAGTCTTTTCAACAGATGGTGCTGAGAAAACTGGACATCTACATATAAAGGAATGAAGTTGGACCCTTATCTTGCACTGTATACAAAAATTAAATGAAAATGAATCAAAGAGATGAGCATAAAGGCTAAAACGATAAAGCTCCTGGAAGAAACAGGGGGAAACCTTCATGACCTTGCATTTGACAATGATTTCTTGAATATGACACCAAAAGCACAGGCAACAAAAGCAAGAATAGAAGTTTTGGACTATGTCAAATTTTAAACTACTCTGCATCAAAAGACACAGGGTGAAGAAGCAACCTACAGAATGGGAGAAAATATTTGCAAACCATATATCTGATAAGAGTTTAAGATCCAGAATTTACAAAGAGTTCCCATGATTCAATGATAACAAAATAATTCAATTTAAAAAAAATGAGCAAAAGATCTGAATAGACATTTCTTCAAAGAAGATATACAATGGCTAGCAAGTATGTGAAAAGATGCCCAATACCACTAATAGTTAGGAAAGTGCAAATCAAAACCACAATGAGGTATCAACTCACACCCATTAGGATAACTGTTATTTAAAAAAAGAAAAAAAAAGGAAGAAGATACGTGTTGGCAAGGATGTGGAGAAATTGGGACCCTCCTGCACTATTGTTTACATATGTGCACTAATGTAAAATGGTGCAGCCATTATGGAAAACAATGTGGCAATTCCTCAAAAAATTAAAAATAGAATTACCATACTACCTAGCAATACCAGTTCTGGGTATATGTCCAAAAAATTGAAAGCAGAGTCTCAAAGAGGTATTTATACACTCATGTTCACTGTAGTATTTTCCACAATGGTCAAAAAGTAGAAGCAACTCAAATGTCTATCAGCCAATGAATGGATAAGCAAAATGTGGTGTATACACACAATGGAATATTATTCAGTTTTTTAAAGGAAAGGGATTCGGATACATGCTGCAACATGGATGAGAACTGAAGACTCTAGGTGATATAAGCCAGTCACAGAAAGACAAATACTGTATGATTTCACTTATGTGAGGTATCTAGATTAGTAAAACTCATAGAAACAGAAGGTAGAATGGTGGTTGCCAGGGGCTAGAGGGAGGGAGAAATGGAACTTGATGTTTAACGGGAACAGAGTCTGAGTTTTATACGACGAAAAAGTTCTGGACTTTGCACAGCAATGTGAATGTTGCTAACAGTACTGAATTCTATTCTTAACAGTGGTAAAAAGAATAAAGATTATGTCTGTTTTACCCCCACTTAAAAAAAAAATACAGTGAAGGAGGAGGCCTGAAAAATAGGGACTTAGACCAAGAAAGAACAGAAACTCTACTGTTTCTTCATCCTAATTCAAGAGAGCCAGGAGGCAAGTAAGAAAGCCTGGGCTTTCAGATTCCCTTAAGAGAGAAGGTCTCGGCCTCCGGAGATGAATTTTTCTCTTCTAGAGTAAATGAATAGTGTGGAACTTGGCTGCAGAATTTATGGGAACTGGCATACATTAAACTATGTATATTTGTATAAACATATACATAGGGCTGGCATACATTTAAAGGCTATTGTGGGATGTCCCTGGTGGCTCAGTGGTAAAGAATCCGCCTACCAATGCAGGAGACATAGGTTTTATCCCTGGTCAGGGAAGATTGCCACATGCTGCAGAGCAACTAAGCCCTCAACTACTGAGCCTGCGCCCTCTAGAGCCTGTGCTCCACAAGAGAAGGAACCGAAATGAGCACCCTGTGCACTAGAGAGTGGCCCTCACTTGCTGCAACTACAGAAAAGCAATGAAGACTCACCACAACCAAAAATAAGTTAATAAATACAAACAATTTTTAAAAGGCTGTGCCTTCCGGTGAAGGGGGATGTGGCTTCAATCCCTGGTCAGGGAAGTAAGGTCCCACATGCTGTTGGGTGTAGCCAAAAAAGTTTTTTAACATGCTGCTGTAGTATAGTCCATGAAGACTTAGATTACTCCAAGTGTCAGCAGTGCTACCAGAAATGGCCATGGAAGAAGAGGACCCCAGAATTAAGTTCATGAGACGGGTCTGTGACCTCTAGAGCATGGTTATACAGAGTCTTATGATCATTCAGATTCATAAGGAGCTGTTTGGTCTCAGAACAAATGGGTAGTTTCAAGAACAATGATGTTGTAGGTAATGTTATAGTGGAAAGAAGACAGAACATCTCTGCATCTTTCCAAGCTATTATGAAAAAGGTTTTATAAATTTGCTTTAAACATTTTTTCAATGAAAACAATTCTACTTCTATTCAGGCTTTCCCCTACTGTGCTAACAATCTGATTTCTACAACATTGGCTGGAAGTGAAAATAAAACAGACCCACAATAGAATTTATAAAAAAATAAAGTAAAATGTAGGTTATTTCAAACACAATCCTCATGTCTATTGATTAAAAATAATAGTAATACTCCTCTGTTGCGTTGGTTTCAAAATTCAAGAGATAGAATGTGAAGTGATTATTTTTTTCAAAAAGCTCATGCATGTGGACATAGTAGAATACTCCTGTACGGCGAAGGGGAAATGGAAGTCTTTGGGCCAAAGAAGCAAGCTTGATAGGTTTGGTTAGGCTGTCACAGTGCTGGTCCACTTTTAAAAATGGAATTAGCTGCCAACATTTAATATATTAAAGGGGAAATTTTTTAATTAAATCATTACAATTTCAACCATTTAGGCTTACTTACCTGGCTCCTGTAGCATTTGCGTTAGCTAATAATCTCTTCCAGAAAAAAATGACAAAGTTTTGGAAGATTATATTTGCCTTGATACCCCTTAGATTATGTCTGCATTGATACCAGTATTTTTGTCAGTTGTAAAAGTCATTAGTCTTCTGTATACAAAGGATTTAATTTCAAGAATAATTTAAAAATATGCAAGCTCACAGGCTTACCTGTATCAGAGCAGGCATGATCATTAACTCTGAAGGTTTATAGAATGTTTGGGATCACAGAGATAAGATTTTAATGGGACAAGCTGTCCTACATTGGTGTAAATGTTACGTTTCAAAATCAAATTCAATACCATTTTAAAAATTGCGTTTCTAAAACATTAATTTGTGCTAAAATTCAGCAGAGAACTTCTGAAAAGATATACAATAGCACTGAAGAGAAGGAGCACATTTTGATTAGTATCTAACAGATCAGTTAGTAGTAAAATACTTCAGTTTCAGTTCAGTCACTTAATCGTGTCTGACTCTTTGCAGCCCCATGGACTGCTGCATGAGGCTTCCCTGTCCATCACCAGCTCCCAAAGCTTGCTCAAACCCATGTCCATCCAACCATCTCATCCTCTGTCATCCCCTTCTCCTCCTGTCTTCAGTCTTTCCCAGCATCAGGGTCTTTTCCAATGAGTCAGGGTCTTTTCCAATTTTACTGGAAAAGTAAGATATTTATAAAGACCCAACTGTTCTGCAAGATTTAGTACATATGCCTCCTCTCTCCCAAATGTGTATCAGGGAACATTTGGTGACTTTGAGTGGGAGCAGGAAGGAATTGAGAGATCTGGTCATCCAAAACTGCAAGAAGGATTATCCAAAGGCATCTATGCTTTGGATAATATGCTCCTTAAAAGCCATCACTTGTCAAGAAATATCTGTTACACATGACTACTAAAGGGCTTCCCTGGTGGCTCAGATGGTAAAGAATCCTCCTGCAATGCAGGAGACCTCAGTTTGACCCCTGGGTGGGGATGATTCCCTGGAGAAGGGAATGGATACCCATGCCAGTATTCTTGCCTGGAGAATCCCCATGGACAGAGGAGCCTGAAGGGCTACGGTCCATGGGGTCACAAAGAATTGGACATGATTGAGTTGCTAAAACTTTCACTATCTTTCTTTTTAAAATTATGAATCCTACTGCCAGGCAGACCTCTTTTCAGCTAAATTTGCTTTTCCTGCTCTCTTGAGCTGCTCAGAATCTGAACAGGTGTAGAGGTAAAATGCCATATGTACAGAATTTGTCAGTGATATTACACCCGAAAAACTTGTACAAAAAGGGGGAGGAAAATGATAAAACTCACACTGATGCCACTGCTAGGGGCCCAGATGACCAAGACATCTGGACCAAGCTAAGCAGAAGCATTATTGGTGTGGAGGTCTCCTTTGGGCAGTGGCCCTCATCCTGGTCAGATGTGTTAGACTCCAAGCAACAAGTGTGGCCCCAGTGTCCTGGATTCAGTTCCTGAACGAGACTCCAAGTTGCATCGTGTTCTTCTGAGCCCTGCACAGGTGCTTCCCTCTGCCTGATGTCCTTGCTCCCTTGCTCCTCCTTTTTCTATTTGGCTACTTCTTGTTCATCCTGGAGGTCTCAGCTTAAATACTGTTAGCTCTGGGAGCCCACCTTGACCTCCTAGACTAACTTAGGTGTCCCATGTTTGTGTCCCCACAACCCCCAGGACTTGAAAAGCACTGATCACACTGAATAATAGCTTCCTTTACTGTTTATATCCCCTTATAGCTCCAGAGCTCCGTGAGGCCAGGAGGTAGGTTTGCTTTGCATTCCTAATGTGGAGTAAGTTACTCAAAAGATATTGGTTGGATGGTTGAACAAACTACAGTCCAACCTGTCTGCTTCTTAGCTTACTCAAATACTCTCAGGTGGCCTCTCAGCTGTGGGACTGTCTAGTGTTTGTGAGCAGGGCTGAGAAGATGGCCAACATTGGCCGTGATGCCTAACAGTTTCCCAAGAAGCAGAAATTCTTGGGACAAGTGAACCAGAGGTTTGGTATGCAGCCTGGAACTTCTCAAAAACCACTCTAGAAAGAATGAGATGGAAAAGGAGGATGTGTGTATGAAGGGGGAGGAAGGAAGCTTGGAAATAGCTTCTCAAGACAAAGTGGGATGGTAGTATCTTGACAAGAAGCAGAGAATCAGAGATCAGGAAATCAGAGACCAGAATCAGAGATCATAGAGAGTCAGCAGATGTCAGGGAGGGCTACAGGCAGATATTTTGGAATGATTAACACCCAAAGGCAAGAAAGACACCAAGAGCTGACACCAGAAGCTAGTATTGCTTTTCCAGCTTAGAAGCTGGCCATAACGTGGCTGGTTGTCAAAAAGCACAGGCTCTCCAAACCCTCTGTTCTTAAGGAGCTTTAGTTTTTTTCTGCATTATCAAGCAGTGCAGCTAAAAAAAATCACTTTTGAAGACTTTCCATGGTCCTCAACATAAAGTCAAATTTCTTAATATGGCCTGCAAAATCTGTCTGACCAGCCTCATCTTTTTCCTAAGGCAATGAAGGAATATGAGTGGCTCCAACCCAGAATGGACTGGGTTTTCTATAATCAGAAGAATCTGGAAAAGGAGAATAACTCTAGCCTGGTTCTTCAAACAAATCTGGAAGTTCCACCTGTTAAAACAGGAATGAACTTTCTCCAGGGGCAAGGTGGGAAGAACTCCCTTCCTGTACGTGCAGCCTCTATCTCCTGTCTCTTCTGGATCTGGGGATGCTGGGACCCCATCCTTCCTCAGTCTGATCTGGAATGGCTGAGTTGTTTCTGGGGCTCAGCAATCTGGTCCCTCCCTACTTGTTCCCCTTATCCAAGGTGGGGGAGGGGGCTCTAGTAATAAAACATGGGTAAGCCTGACTTCAGGAGTGGGCCCACCATCCCCAACATGAATGATACCCTGAGATTTGTCAGGCAGGCAAGTTACCTCCTCGGCCCTCACTGGCAGCCGGCTTCACTTGGATAGGACGATTCATCTGAAAGACATCGGACCAACACACCCCATCAGCATGACCGCCTGGCCCTGGGGCCCCAGCTTCTCCACCCCTGGACTTCTCAGGATCTAAGCCCTCACCCCACCACTCTAAACCCCACCACTCTCACACAGGAATTATAGTTTTTCTCCAAGATTCCTCCCTTAAACACACGACTTTAGAAGGTGCTGAAGCCTGAGGATTAGGCCATAGGAAGCTCAGGGCAAGTAGAGGAAGGAATGTGGAGGCTAAAGAGATTCTCCTGCCTTGGGCTCTGGGCACGGACCACGTGAGGCCTGTCCCTCTGGCTCCTGGACTTCCTCTGGGTGAGAAGAATTGGGTAGCAGGGTAGAACTGATGCTGCAGATTTGTGTTTTGTGTCTAAGACTGAGGATATAATTTCTATGTGTCATTTAAACAGTCTGGGAATCAAGATTTAGTGTTGTCTATCCCCAACCCTGCCGTTTAGTGGTTTGTATGACTTAGAGTAAGACATCCTCTCTCGGATTCAACTTGTCAAACAAGAAAAACCTCCCCCAAGCTTCTATGTCACTAAAGCCTACACTCACCCTCCCAGTCCTCTCCCTGGGCACCCCCTACCCCTGAGGGTGCTGGAGTTCTCCAGGGTACCATCCTCGGCCCCTCTTACCCCACTCTTCCCTTTCATCCTGAAGAGTCTCATCCACACCCACAGCCTCTGCTCCTGTCCCCACAGGGATGACTCAGAGCTCTGCATCTCCAGCCTGGACCTCCCACCTGAGCTTGAGCCCCTTGTGGCCAGCTACTTGCTGGACACCCCGACTAGAAAGTCCACTGGTACCTTCCACTGAACACACCCAAACCAGAGCTCATCTTTTTGCCCAGATCTGATCCTTCCAGTCATCCAAGCTGTAAACCTGGAAAGCAGCTTGACTCCTTCCTCCCTCCCCTCCCCCACCAACCAATTTCACCTTCTAATTCAGGGGTTCCCTGATCAGGGTAGATATGAATCACCCGGGAACCATATCAGACTCTCAAGTTGGGGGAACTGTATCATTGGTAAATGCTCCCAGGTGATTTCAATATTCACCCCACCCACTCCCATCCCCCAACCACCCTGAGAGAATTCATGACTGAATCCCCATCTCACCTTCCTCTCATGGGTGTTGTGGGGATCACATGAGATAATGGGGACGCAAAAGGTCTTTGTAAACTGCCAGGAGCTGGGTGCGTAGGACGTGAGGAATTATTGTTGGGGGGCAGACAGCTGAGTGCTGGGAGGAATAAACCGCAGCCTTCCTGTTTGTGGAGGAAGGGGTACTGATGCCCATCTGGCCTGAGAAGGTGATGATCTGACCCCCTCCCCTCAGGAAATGCAATGCTTCTGCACCAATCAGGGGCCACCTCATCCTCTACCAGTATGCTTGTTGCCGAGACAACGGGCAGCTTCCTGTTACCATAGCCACAAGTGCTACCCAGTAACCATGGTAACGCCCTGGCAGTCACAGTTGAGCAATTTCCTTTGGATCAAATTTGGAGGAGGGGGAGTGGGGAGGGCTTTTAAAAAAAAAAAAAAGGAAAGGAAAGGAAAACAAGCCAAGCCTGAACCAGCACAATCCCCCTCCCTCCCAGGACTCAGGTTCTTATGCGCTCTGACACACCCACCCGCTGGTGGTGGAGCACCTGCAGTGGACCAGGTTGTGGGTGGGGGCCGAGACACCGACAGGACTCAGGCTGCAGTCTAGAGGGGATGACAGATCAATCCAAGCAGATCAGGGCAAGCTGGACAGGTCTGGACTGGCCTGGACCAGGGGCCGGGAGGACAGGACCCCTCCCTGGACATGGCCACCTGTGACTGTGGAGGAGAGACCAAGAGACAGAGCCATGGAGAGCAGAGACACAGGGAGAGATGAAGAGACACAGGAAGACAGAAATGATAAGAGAGTAAGACGGACCTGCAAAGGGTCAAGGAAAGAAATACTGGTGGAGATGAAAAGGAATTGAGGGAATAGGGGTCAGGAAGGGAGCATAGGAGAGGGAGGGTGGAGTGTGGCAGAAGGGGAGAAGCCTGGAGTGGGGGGCAGTGAGGGTGAGCAAGATCATCATTATTTTATTAGTTCTTAAATAGATTCTAAGAATTTCTCTCTGGAGCCTAGAGTGATGAGCACATGTGGCAGCAGTTTCCATGGCAGCTGCCTCCCCGGCTGGGTTTCTGGGGAGATGGAGCTCACTGGGGCTCTGGAGGATGTCCCTTCCCCCCTCCCCCACTGCAGCACTCTTTGATGGAGAGTGGGCGTTAGGTGGTACATAAACATCCCATGTGGACCTGGCAGAGTCCAGCTCTCAGAAGTTGGGCACCTAGACTTTCCACCACTCAGCCGTGTTGTCAGTATTCCTAGAACTCTGAAGAGCCCTGAGCTGGGCCCTTCAGGGGAGACAGCAATGACCCTGGGACCCTGTCTTTAAAGGGGAAAATAATGCCACCATTTCCCAAGAGCCCACTGTGTGCCAGGCCGTTCCTGGGGCACTTTATATACACTGTCTCTAAATTCCAAACACTCTACTAGAGAATGCCTTTGTTCCCATATTACAGATGAGAAACTTGAGGCTGGGGGAAGCTAAATCACTTGTCCGAGATCACATGGCGGTTGAGCTGGGATTTGCCCCCAGGTCTGTCTGACACTGAAGTCCATGATTTTCCCTTGAGTTGCTCAACTCTGTTCTAAAGACATGAACACAAAGAAGGCCCAGAGGGACCAGGACCAGGGGAAGAGTGCAAGGTGAAGTGCTGTGGGAGAGGCTGAGTCCAGCTGGAGAGGCTGGCTCAGGGATGGCTTTGTGGAGCAGGCAGGGTTTGAGCTGGGTCTTGCAGCACTGGGGTCACTGGGCCATCATGGGAGGGGCAGGGAGAGGCTGCACATTCCAGATGGCTGGGGCATGGAGACGGAGACGCAAGTCTGAAGGAGCAAGGGTTTTCAGGTGGGCGCCTGACATTGAGGGGGCTAGTGAGTGAAAGTTGCTCAGTCGTGTCCAACTCTTTGTGACCCCATGGACTATACAGTCCATGGAATTCTCCAGGCCAGAATACTGGAGCGGGTAGCCTTTCCCTTCTTCAGGGCATCTTCCCAACCCAGGGATTGAACCCAGGTCTCCCACGTTGCAGGCGGATTCTTTACTAGCTGAGCCACTAGGGGGCTAGAGTAGTACAAATTTCTCCCAGTCAGATAGATGTGGATTTAGATCCTGGTTTCATCAGTACAATTTACTTAAAGGTCTCTGAGCCTCAGTAGCCACATTAGTAAAAGGGGACTCATGAAGGGGTGTGGTGAAAGTGACAAAAGCTAGATCTTAGTAGATGCACCAGATGTAATATGTTTTTTGTTTGTTTTGTGTGTGTGCTTTAAATGGAAGGATATGAAATTGAAAAGTCGGAAGAAGCCAGATTGGGGCAGGTTGTGAAAACTATTATGAGGAAGTTTGTTGTATTTCAAGGGCAGCAGAGATCCAGGGAAGCAGGGGAAGAATCTGTCTTATGAAGGATCCCATGAGCTGCCATTATGCAGAGAAAGGATTGGAAAGGGAAAGATTAGAGGGAGGAAGATCAGTGATACAGGTAAGGGTTGAAGGTGACCTGGATCAGGGCAGAAGGAAATGGACAGATTCAAGAAATGTTGAGGAAGAATGAATTGGACTAAAGTTGTATTGGATATGGGGAATGAGGGAGAGGAGGAAATTCTGACTGACTTAGGTTTCTGGCTTAGGTGTTGGGGAAGTTGGTAGTTTGGCAGGTAGGAGGTGCAGGGGAGGAGCCCAAGATGGTGATGACTGAATTGGGAAAAGGAATGCTCCCCTAGGCTCTGACCTTCAGTCTCCACTGGGAAGTGGTTGGGGAGGGCATCCGGGATTTGGGTATGTTGTCTGTGACTGAAGGAGATAAGAGAGTTGCCCACATGAGTTACCTGGGCAACCCTACCCTGCCTTATTCCTTCCACAGCCAGGGGAGGGATGTGGGAGTGGGGTGAAGTACCCACGATTCCCCTTTGAAGAAAAGAAGGCATTGCCTCCTTGGCCAAGCACTTGTCATGGGAGCTCAGGGGAGCTCTTGCCCTTGGTTGAACACTTGTTCCCCTAAGTTTCCCAAATCCAGGCCTATGTCTGCTTCAGGACCTAGCCCTGGAGGGGAAGTCAAGGGAGAGTATGTCAGAAAAAGGAGAGAACAACCTACTCCAGGCCATGGAATGGAGAAGGTCAGCAGCAGCACAGACACATACTGGGTCCTGATCCTTCTGCCCCTGTGAGCAGCAAGGAAGGCCATACCTTACTCCTTCTCTCTGCTTGACTTGCCTACAGTTCCTGCCTTTGGGCTCCGCATCGCCTTCTTCAGATTCTTCTATCCTGATGCTAACTGTTCCCTCCACTCGGCACTCATGATGCCCTCAGCCCCTTCCCCTCACTGTGGGAAGAATGTTTATTGGAACCTCCCCAAAGAAGGGGCTCCTGGTGGGTCTTAGAGAGGTGTCATGTGTGCAACAGAGAGTTGAGCAGATAAAAAGGAAACCAACGCTGTCAGCACTTGGTTCCACCTGACCCCCTTCCTCTAATTCAGTCCACTCCCGAGTCCCATTCGTTCTAGGGTCTGTATGGTTTTTCTGAATAGATCACAAGTCCATCCTCTCCTCTCCATCCCTGCCTCAACCCCAGCTCCAGGCCAGTATCATATTCACCTACACTCAAGCAACAGTGTCCCGAGGGTCACCTGCCTCCAGCAGTGCTTCCTCTCCACGCCAGCCTCACACCATAGCCAGAGTGATCTTTTAATACCAGCCCCTCACTCTTTCCTGCTCCAAATGCACCCACAGTTCCCCATTGTAAGCCTCCAATAAAGCCGAGTCCTAAGACTGGGAGCCCAAACCTGTTAGTCCTGCCTCCCCTGTGGTCCTGTACATGTGATCCTCTCCATTCAGTTGGAGCCTTAGCAATCTCCATTGGACACCTTCCCTGCCAGTTCTCACACTGTCCCCAGGGTTCCAGAAGTGGCCTTTGTCTTTTAGGTTTCTAGGCCCTCAAACGTGATGATCATGATTCAGCTCAGATAGCATCTCCTCCCTCTCCACTCCTGATGCCTCTTTTATGTGCCCAGAGGTAAACCCCACTGAGGTGCAGTGGGTTATTTCTGGGCTGGAAGCTCCTTGAAGGCAAAGGCGCCAGCTCACGCAATGAGCAGGTGCTAGCACATACAGTCCATCTGTGTGAGATACAGACAGGCAAATTAGATACTGTGGACAGATTAGGAAGAATGTGCCCCTTCTTCTGGGCTGACACAGTCCTATGATCATGAGCATGGCTGGGTCAACAGAGCAAGGCTAGACTACAGCCCCTGTTCGCCTTTTTCACTCAAGCTCTTTTGTGCAGGACAAAACCTGCAAAAGCAAGTGTACTCAGTGTTTGAAGGGGTGGTTGCCCAGGGAAGAGGAGATCATGAGCATGAAGAGAAACAAATGAGGGAGGGGGCACCTTCTGAATCCCGGAAGGCAGGGCTGAGGTCGGGCTTCACTTTATCCAGGTGGATTCTGGAGCTTGAAGTGAGGCTGAAAGAAGCCGCTCCAGCTTCCTGGGGAAGAGGCTGCAGAAGCTGGGACAACCACTGAGGTCTGAAGGGAGTCCTGATTTGGGAGCCAAGCTTTAATAGGTGATAGAAATTAGCAGGGAGTGGGTAGAGAGGGGCCGGGGGAGGTACCAGTTGGGCAGACACCATGAAATTTCTGCTAGGGGTTCAGGCTTTCTCTTTGAGTTTGACCCAGCTTTTCCTAAGCCCACAGTGACAGCTCTGACTGTCTCCAGTAGAAGTCCAGACTGAAGTCTTGTCTCTGCTTCTCCAGCAGGTGGCAGATGTGGGCAGGACCCTGAGCCTACACGGATCTGGGCACCTTCCCCCAGAAGGTGGTGGGCCCAAGGCCAGGTGACTAAAGCTGCTGCTGCCCGTGGCAGGCCCCGAGGAAAGATGGATGGCTCGGCCAATGCTGGGCTGGCCAACAAGGCCATTGATTTTCATTTAGGAGAATAATTAAATATTAATTTTCACTTTGTTAAGCTGAGGAGGGTGAATCAAGCCAATCCTGGCAGTATCAGAGGAAGTCAGGCCATGTTGGAAGGCTGAGGATGAAAGGGTCAGAGGGGCCAGGTGTACCCAGTCATCATCTGCTCTAGAACCTTTGACCTCTGTCTGCTGCCAGCCTGGCTCAGGTAACAGTGCAGTGGCTAAGTGAATGAGTTCTGGAACCTGACTGCCTAGGCTGAAAGCCCTGATCTTCCCATCAGTAACTACCTGACCTTGGGCAAGTCACTTATTCTCCATGACTCAATTTCCTCATCTATAAAATGTGAATGCCATTAACAATACCTTTTTCATAGAGGATTAAATGACTTTGAATGTGTCAAGTGCTAGGAACACTGTTGCTATCAATACATATTAGTTATTATTTCTCTTTTCCTTCCCAGAAATTACCGTGGTAGTATAGCGCTTCACTGTCCTTATCTTAGGTGCCCTCAGCCTGATAGAGTCCCCCAGGTACCCCTTCAATTGTGGAGCCCTGTGGCTGGTTGAGGAGGGGATTTTTTTCTTTATTATTTACTTATTTGGCTGCACCAGGTTTTAGCTGTAGCATGCGGGATCTTTAGTTGCAGCATACGGATTCTTAGTTGTTGCATTCAGAATCTAGTTTCCTGCATGCATGTGCATGCTAAGTTGCTTTAGTTGTATCCGACTCTTTGTGATCCTATGGACCATAGCCCACCAGACTCCTCTGTCCATTCAATTCTCCAGGCAAGAATACTGGAGTGGGTTGCCAGGCCTTCCTCCAGGGGATCTTCCCAACCCAGGGATTGAACCAGAGTGTCTGACAGCTCCTGCATTGGCAGGTGGGTTCTTTACCACTCGTGCCACCTGGGAAGCCCAATAGTTCCCTCAACCAGGGATCAAACCCAGATGCCCTGCGTTTTTTGTTTTTTTTTTTTTTTGCTATACAATAGGTCCTTGTTGATTATCTGTTTTGAATATAGTAGTGTGTCCCCAACTATCCCTTTCCCCAGGCAACTTTTCTAAGTTCCCAAACTTTTCTAAGTTTGTGAGTCTCTTTCTATTTTGTAGGTTCATTTGTATCATTTCGTGTTAGATTCCACTATATGTGGAATGTCATATGATATTTCTCCTTCTCTGTCTGACTTACTTCACTCACTGTATATGATAATCTCTAGGTCCACCCATGTTGCTGCAAATGGCATTATTTCTTTCTTTTTCATGGCTGAGTAACATTCCATTGTACATATGTACCATATCTTCCTTATACGTTCCTCTGCTGGATCCCCTGCATTGGGAGCGCAGAGTCTTAGCGACTGGACCACCAGGGAAGTCCCTGGGGGAGGATTTGTTCTCCCAGATTTCATCTTTAAGTTTTTTCAGTGCCTTCCGTTAGCTTTCAGGATAAAGTGCAAACCCTTCACCCTAGGACTCAAAGTTTTCCCTTCAACCATTGCCCTCTGTGGGTCTTCTCTCTGGTCTGGCCCGTGCTCATGTGGGGACCCTCCTCTACACTCCCAGCCCCATTTCACACCCATCTGTCCCTCTTGCCTCTGAACCTTTACCACGATGTTTCCCATATAGGGAGTCGTATCACTTGTCTCACTGACTCTTAATTCTAGTGACAGAAGTCATTTATTTACGCCCAAGAGTGGGTGATAATGACTTCTACTATCACTCCTGGTAATGCTGCTGTTACTACTACTACCATCAGCTAACCTGTACTGAATACTTACTGTCTGCCAAGATTTGTGTTAAGCACTTCATATGACTTAGTTTATTTAATTATTATAACAGCCCTACATGCTCAATTTCACAGAGGAGGAAAGCCTAGGCTTAGAGCAGTAAAGAATTGCCCAAGGTCATAGAGTTAGTGAGTAGTAGGTCCTGGACTGACACCCAGGTCTGTCTGTCTCTAGAGCCTGCCTGCAGAGGATTGGTGAGAGTGATAAGTTGGTGTTGTGGTGGCGGTGGTGGACTTCAGTTGTCTGACTCTTTGCGACCCCATGGACTGTACCCTGCCAGGCTCCTCTGTCCATGGGATTCTCCAGGCAAGAATACTGGAGTGGGTTTCCATCTCCTTCTCCAGGGGATATTCTCTACCCAGGGACTGAACCTGGGTCTCCTGCATTGCAGGCTGGTTCTTTACCACTGAGTCATCCAGGAAGCCCACGTTGGTGTTACTTGACACTGAGCCTTCAAGAGCCAGGCTCAAGTTCCTTCGATTACAAGGATTGGTTCTAGGATCTGACACCCCATTAACAGCTTGATCATCTGTAAGTAAAGCTTGTCTTTTTTAAAAAATGTGATTTAATTTTAATTTTTATATTTTGATTGCACTATGTGGCTTGGAGGATTTTAGTTCCTCAACCAGGGCTTGAACCTGGGACCTCAAGCAGTGAGTATGGAGTCCTAACCATTAGACCACCAGAGAATTCCCTGAAGTTTGTTTTATTGCTGGAGAGCTCTGATGATGAGAAATGAGTTCTTTATACTGAGCTGAAATTAATGTGGCGGTTCTTTATACCCCACTGATCCTGGTCCTGCCCTATGGGGACACCCACAGAAAACCAAATCCTTCTTCAGGATCTGAAAGCGGGTACCCACCCCAGCAGTAATATGTTTTGAGATCTTACTCTGTGCCAGGTACTTGCTAAGCCTCAGTTAATCCCCCCAGTAGTCCAGTGAGCTAAGTGTTAGTATTACTCACTCCCTATAGGTGAGGAATTGAAGTTCAAATGTCTAAGTAATGTATCTGAAGACACAGAAATGCTAAATGGCAGAGCTGGGATTCAACTCCAGTCTGTGAGACTCAAAAACTAGTATTCTTAATTATTATGTTATGATGTCTCCCTATTGTAGCTCCCCACTAAACCCTGTCCAGCCAAATATCCCTGATTCTTCAAATTATAATTCCATAATATATTTTATGTCCCTATACCATCCAAATCTCTTTCTGGTAGGCTCCTGACCCTCTTAATCCTGAGGCCTGGAATTGGATATATTCCCAGGTTTGGCCTGCCCAGGGCAGTGGAATAGCATTCTTGCTCTAGACATGTCACTCCTTGGACAAGAGAAAATGAAGCTGTGTAGCATGACTTGCTCTTGGTGACCCCTAGTTCACCAAGTGTTAGGAACACTAGTTCCTGACAATCACCACTTTCTTCCTCCAGCAGTAGGTCCTATTTTGTCTTCTGTCCAGTGATTGGCCATTAGCCAAGGCCATATCAAGTGCCACTGATGTACAGTGGCCTAGCTGCCTGTAGAATGAGGTCTCTCTTAACCTTGAGCTAAGTGTTTGGGGGTGTGGAAGGAAAGCAATCTTGGTGAGTCAAGACACCCGAAAAAAACGCTACAGGAAGAGGATCATCAAGGACCCCAGAACTCGAAGAAACAGGATACCAGCCCAGCAGAGCCTCTCCCCTGTGTATCTGCAAAGATGCTCACACCAGTGACAAATGACACCTAACATCATGATTTTAGCCAACGCAGACAAATTCTAGCATAGCTCACAAGAGTAATGCCTTTCCTAAAAGATAGGAATAGTACACTTGGCCCAAGAGTCTCAAGCCCATTTCTTTGGACCGGAGGACTGAAATTAACAAATAACCTGTACCTGTAAAGGGTACAGGTAAGTCCTCTCCTAGAAAGATGACTCTTCTAGTTCCTGATCCCAACCCAGCCACCACACGCTGATTTGGCAAGCACATAGAGCGTGTTCCCAGCCAGAGGTGGTTCCCACCCACCCCAGCCCTGGTGGACTTACCCCTGGCAGGGTCTTCTGCTCGTGCAGTGCACTCTGGGCCTTGAGAGCAGAGTCCCGGGCGCAGTAGGTGAGGAAGGCACAGCCTGGGGAGGAAGAGGCTGGCTCAGGGGGTTTCCTAAAACCCCCAGATACTCTTCCTGGAAAGACCTATTACATTGACAAACTCAAGGCCATTCTCCTTTCAACAAGGGTACTGCTTCTGAGAAGCCTTCTCTGCCTCCCACCTTCTTTGAAGGGAGGGGCTTCATGTGCCCGTGTCACAGACTCTGGCTCCCTCACTCGCTCCTAGCCTTTTGCCCAGGGAACATGTGCACCCACATCCAATCACATATTCATGCAATCCCACATCTCCCCTCCCCACGCCAGCCATAAATCCTGTTGGGGTTAAACCTCCCTAAGCAGCTTTGCCTTCAGCTTTAACCCCAACCTCCCCCTTCCTTTTTGGATTCATACTCCTAAAGTTTCTAAGAATCAGCCTCAATTCCTTCCCCACTCAGTTTCAGATGGGAGGAGACAGAAGAGGAGAAAGAAGGTTGGGAGCCAAGCCCAGGACCCCACAACTCCTTCCTGATACCTCCTCCTAGTTTGAGTCTAAGGAGTGGATTGATTTGAGGCTTGGGAGATGGAACTGGTTTAAGGACATCCTATAGATAGGAGCTTCTAGGGACTTCCAATCCTATCCAAAGTACTTGATCCATCAACCCTCCAGGACTGCAGGGTAGGGCCTCTTAAGAGTTTTTATGCCCTAAATCTGACTTCTCTAAAAGAATGAGTAGTTAAAGGGGAGAGGAGTCTGAGTTGAACCAAAGGTTCAGTCCTACCCACTCTTTGTTCAGCCTCAGAACCTGTAGCCTGCTAGGAAGCATAGGGCCAAGACTTCTTCCATTCCAAAAGTCATTGAGTACTCACTTACCCAGAAAAGATTTATTGAATACTTACTTCTTATAGTGGTATATTATGATGGCTTGAAGGTAAAGTGGTAACAAGACAGACACATTTCCTGCCCTCATGGGAATCATGTGAAGGATCATGAGGGAGATGTATCTAAGTCCACACAATTGAGGAATGAATGTCTCAAAGAACACACTGACCTCTCAATAATAAAGGGGCGGGGGTTAATGAGGTGATGGAAAGGGTGGTGATTATTTCAAGCAGAGAGAATAGTACATATGAGGACTGAGTGAAGAATTCAGTGTGTTGGGGAAACAGATGGAAGGCCAGTATGGTTGAAGGTTGGTAACTGGGGGCAGATTGGCCAGAGAGGTATGCAGGGATCAGCTCATCTGTAACTTCAATTTGGATTTTGAATTTTGTCCTAAGAACAGTAGAGAGCCACTAAAGTGTTTTAAGCAGGGTTGTGAAATTAGGTCTGTGTTTTCAAGAAGAGCCTTCTGAGTAAAGGAAGGAGAAAGACTAAAGGAAGAGAAAGTGGATGTGAGAAACCATTAGGAGCTTGGTGCAGTTTTCCACTTAGACCTCAGCAGACTGCAAAGGCAAATGGGAACATTTTATCCATTGTCTTCTATGTGGCTGTCCTCTTAAGGTGGGCAGATATCTGCCATTCACTGGGTTAAAGAGACCTTAGAGAACTCCTGGAACAAACACTTATATCAATGGGAAGATTGATGCCCAGAAAGTATGCCAGTGGTAGGACAGGGTTTGGAATCTCCAATGCCTAGGCTGCGCTTGTTTTCAAAGCACTGTGGCTGCCCGCTTCAGTATTCAGCCATCTAAAAGAAAATGAGTCACTCTGGCTTTTGGACGTCACTGTTGCTGGGGAGAAGGTGGAGAATATGTTGATTGGGAGACCCCCCTCCCCATTGACCTTGCAAAGTAACCTTGCCTTCAAGAGTTGTGGGTTGATTTGGGGAAAAAATCACCAAAACCTGATTCCGCTTACATCCCTGCTCCATCCTCCACCACCAAACCATATTAGCTGACGTCAGAACTGAGCAGGGCTGGGGCCCTGTCTGAAAGGCTCAAGGGCCTAGTTGCTGCCAAAAGGAGCCCTGTGTGGACAGGGAGTAGAAGAATGGAAGGATAAAAAGACAGAGAAGCATGGCTTGAGGGTCAGATGAATGGGGGGGGGGGGGCGGTGGGACAGGAAGAATTAGAACTAAGTGGAGAGAGAGAAAAGACTAGAGAACAGTTCAGAGACTCATGGTGTTTGAGTGAGAAGAGTGAGAATTAAAGATAATCTATACACTTCCTTTACTACACAGATTGCTCAGAAAGACCAGCTTGTACTTACATACTGAAATAAATGTCTAAAAAATAAGACCATAAGTTGCTATGGGTGGACGGGCAGTTGGGCAACTGGACTGCATTAGAAGGGATCTGGGTGGTATGGTCTTGTGGTTTCATGCCCCTTTAAAAATAACCCCACTCCAAAGGGTTTAAGATGCACTGCTACATAGCTGTTCCCTGATCCTCTATGGGCATTTTCCTGAAACTCCTACATTAGTGTGCCTAGGAACTCCCCAAAGCCTCTGAGTTGAAAAGGAGGCAGCCTGATTCCAGCTCTCAGCCCTTCGGAAAATACATTTAGCTGTTACCCAGGGCCCACAACTTCTCTCCTGGAAAGATCATGGAGGATAGTTGGAGACCCTCTCCTACTCCACAAAACCTGAAACTACAGCATGGTGAAGGTGGGGAGAGAAAAAAGTGATTCTTTTCAAATAATTTCCTTCCCGTGCCCATGTATGCCATGTGACTCTGGCCATCTTACTCCAGCCCAGCCTAGACAGACTTTTCTGCATGTAAACAAGCCTCCTCCCTTTCCCTACAGGAAGAAAGAGGTGTGGCAGGACAGGACCATGGTGCCTGTCTCTTGAACAGGGTATGGGAGAAGACCACTTTCTGTCTCTTCAACCTGACCCACCCTTGAGGCTCTGGTCCACAGGTTCTGGTCTAGGACCAGCTTGTGAGGAAGGGAAAGCCATAAAGAGGATTGGGAGGCCATAAAGAGGATTGGGAAGGCACAAATATGTGGCACGGGAGTGAGGAGATTAGAGGGTAAAACAAGTGTGGGTTCAGCTGAGAGGACACCTGAGATGTGGGGGATGAGGGAGCACAGATGGCTGGAGTTCCTGCTGAGGCCAGAGTCCTGGACTCAGATCAGAAGAAGATAGTGTTGGGGTTCTGGATGGGAATGGAGAGACTGGGGCTATTCCTAAGCAAGAAGGTGGAATTTGGTGGAAAGCCTCCTGGGAAGGGAATTGGATTTTGTGATTTAGACAGGCCTGCATTCTGAAGAAGGCAAGAGTTTGAGTCTGTGGGATTTTAGGTTGGCAATCTGAATCCAAAAAAGCTCCAGGTGTTGCCAGGTCTTGAAGGCAAGAATGAGGGGTGCAACTCCAAAATGCGTGTGAACGTGGTTAGCCCTGAATGGGCTGGCACCAGATGTGGGGGGGTGGTGGTGATTCAGGAATGATTGGGTCCAGGGTTTGGGAGACTGAGGGTGTCAGAGACTTAGAAGGTGGACTAAGTTCCCAAATTCCTGGATTTGGGCTGTCTGATGGGAAAGATGGAGGGAAGTCCAGCTGAAAGGCAGAGACTGTTAGGGTGTGAGAGCCAAGGGGTAGGGAATTGGAGGTTAGAATAGAGAACACGTCAGGGGACCAGAGTGATGATCAGAAGGAGGGTGTCAGAAAATTCTGGGTTGAGGGTTCTGTGATCTGGGAGAAAGACTGGGCTGAAGTCGGCTGGTATTGGACTGGTGTTGGACAGGCTCTAGGCAGGGCTTGGGCTGGGGCTGCAGTTGAGGCTGGGATTTGGGCTGGGCCTCACTCTAATCGGATTGGGGCTGGGCTGGGCAGGGCTGGGCAGGGCTGGGCTGGGCTGACCCCGCGCACCTTTGTGGAGGCCGGTGAGCCGGTCCTTCAGCACCGTCAGCTCGTAGATGCGGCCGAACTCCTCGAACAGCGGCTTGAGGTCCTGCTCGTCCAAGCCCCGCGGGATCTGCCCCACGAAAAGCTTGATGGCGTCGTGGTCCTTCATAGGCACGGCAGGACCCGGGTTTAGCCCGCTCATGCCGATGCCGCTGTCCGCGGTGCTGAAACCCAGGCGCGGGCCGGGGCCGGCGGGCGGCGCAGACCCTCCGGGCGCCGCGGCCATATCCCCGCCCGGTCCGCCCTCCCGCCGGTCCCGCCTGTCCCGCCGTCCCCTCCCTGGACCGGTGGAGAGGGCCGGGGGGGAGGGGGCGGGACCCAGGCGGCGAGGGCAGGGTGGGGGGAGGCTGCACAGGGGGCGGGGTCCGGGTGGAGGGGCGTAGAAAGGGTGGGGCGGGCTGGAAGGGGGCGGGGCAGGGGGCGGGGCAGGCCCGGGCCGAGGCAGCGGGACGCTGGGGTCTGGCTTGAGGTCCCCGCGCGGCGCTCTCTGGGCTCCCGCCCGAGCTCTCCCGGAGCTGAGCCCCGAGCCCCAGCCCCTGTGTTTGATGACGTAAGGGCAGCTGGCCGCCGGGTCTACGCAAATGATTTGCATAATGAGGAAGCAACGTCCAATCAGAGATGGAGTTGACCGTGTTCGGCCGGGGGCGGGAGGGGCGGCTGGGCTCTAGCGCTCCTTCCTGCTCGCCATGGCAACCGGACCCTCGGATGCCCTGTGTCTGTCGAGTATGTGCGGGCGTGGCCGTGGATCGTGCGTGTGCGCCTTGGACAGCGTGAGGGGAAGTAGCTTTGTCATGCGTGGTGATGTCTGAGGGAGTCAGAGCTAACCCCCCTCCTCACACACCAGCACACACAGGCACACACCTCCAATCACTGGAGCGTTTCCTGCGGGGGTGGATGGGGATTCCTCTTCTCCATTCCCACTACCGAAGCCAGTCCTCGGAGCCGAACCCACCCGCCTATCACACAGCTCTCTCCTCAACAACTACCTTACGCACGAGACTCAAATACAGTCGACCCACGGATCCAACAAAAACTAAAAATAAATTTTTAAAGAAAGAAAAACAAAACAAAAACTCCAGAACACTCCTGGAACATGAATTCCTCCTCAGGAGAGTGAGGGAACTTATATAGCCATATTTGCTCACGCGCCTAGTTCATCCTGATTCTGTGAGCTCACGAGTGTTATCCTCTTTTTCCAGAAAAGGAAGCTGAGGGTCTGAGGGTCAAGGAGTTGAGGGTCTGAGGGTCAAGGAGTCTAGGACCAAGCCAACCCCTAACATCTGCTGGGGCCAGGGCAAAAGAAGAAATGAAAATACACATGCTGCGTGTCTAAATATTTAAAAGATATAAATCAAGTTACAAGTTGTTAAATAAAATATGTTTATTTCTTATTTCCACAAATACTCCTTCATAATAAAAATGAAAAATATGTGTAAAACTGCCTTTATATGACGGAAAGTTGGCAAAATATCAAAACTGATGGAATTTTATTGCTCTTCTTATGTCTGAGTATTCTCTTGATGGGTCAGTGATATTTGGGCATAAGTAGTACAATAAAGATAAATAATTCATAAGTTATATGTTTATTTCATAATTTTTTTCTTGCCTTCTTTCATTAAAATTGCTAATTTGACTCCATTGATGACTGTTCAAGAGCAGCAGTAGCAACTGGAATAAACAAAATGTTACAATATTCAAATTCAGAAATAAAAATTAAATTTTTTTTTTACTTTTAGTAAAAGTTATTCCTTGTAATTACCTGATTGTGGAATGGTTACCAGAATATTTGTTTCACTGACCTCGATGTATTTTTTTAAATTTCTTTGAAACTTTCTCTGTAAGTCTATTTTTTAGTTTTCAAGTGTTTGGAGAATTTTCCTGTTGTCTCTCTTTTATAGACTTCTAGTTTCAGAACATACTCTGTATAATTTCAGTTCTTTTACTTTTGTTGAGGCTTTGTGATCCTCAGAATATGATCTATCTTGGTAAATGATCTTTTGGTGACTGAACAGAATATTTTCAACAGTATATTCTGCTGTAATTGGATGGAGTGTTCTATAAATGCTGATTAGATCCTGTTGGTTGATGATGTTTAGTTCTCTATCTTTGCTGACTTTATGTCTACTTGTTTTCTCAACTGTTGAGAGTATTTAAGGGGTATTTAAGTCTTCAACTGTAATTGTGAATTTATTTCTCCTTCCAGTTCTATTAGTTTTTGCTTTACATATGTTGCAGTTCTCTTGGTTGGTGCATACACATTTAGGATTGCTATGTCTTTCTGGTGGATTGACTCTTCTATCATTATGTCATGTCAATGATTATATTCTTTGCAACCAAAGATGGGGAAGCGCTATACAGTTAACAAAAAAAAAAAGACAGAGCTGACTGTGGCTCAGACCATGAACTTATTGCCAAATTCAGACATAAATTGAAGAACGTAGGGAAAACTACTAGACCATTCAGGTAAGACCTAAATCAAATCCCTTATGATTATACAGTGGAAGTGACAAATAGATTCAAGGGATTAGATCTGAGAGACAGAGTGCCTGAAGAACTATGGACAGAAGTTCATGACATTGTACATAAGGCAGTGATCAAGACCATCCCCAAGAAAAAGAAATGCAAAAAGGCAAAATGGTTGTCTAAGGAGGACTTACAAATAGCTGAGAAAAGAAGAGAAGCTAAAGGCAAAGGAGAAAAGGAAAGATATACCCATTTGAATGCAGAGTTCCAAAGAATAGCCAGGAGAGATGAAAAAAAAAGCCTTCCTCAGTGGTCAATGCAAAGAAATAGAGGAAAACAATAGAATGGGGAAAACTAGAGGTCTCTTCAAGAAAATAAGAGATTCCTAGGGAACATTTCATGCAAAGATGGGCTCAATAAAGGACAGAAATGGTATGGACCTAACAGAAGCAGAAGATGTTAAGAGGAAGTGGTAACAATACACAGAAGAACTATACAAAAAAGATCTTCATGATCCAGATAACCACAATGATGTGATCACTCACCCAGAGCCAGACATCCTGGAATGCGAAGTCAAGTGGGTCTTAGGAAGCATCACTACAAACAAAGCTAGGGCAGGTGAAGGAATTCCAGCTGACCTATTTCAAATAATAAAAGATGATGCTGTGAAAGTGCTGCACTCAATATGGCAGCAAATTTGAAAAACTCAGCAGTGGCCACAGGACTGGAAAATGTCAGTTTTCATTCCAATCCCAATGAAAGGCAATGCCAAAGAATGTTCAAACTACTGCACAATTGCACTCATCGCACACGCTAGCAAAGTAATGCTCAAAATTCTCCAAGCCAGGCTTCAGCAATACGTGAATTGAGAGCTTCCAGATGTTCAAGCTGGATTTAGAAAAGGCAGAGGAACCAGAGATCAAATTGCCAACATCCACTGGATCATTGAAAAAGCAAGAGAGTTCCAGAAAAACATCTACTTCTGCTTTATGGACTATGCCAAAGCCTTTGTGTGGATCTCCATAAACTGTGGAAAATTCTGAAAGAGATGGGAATACCAGACACCTTACCTGCCTCCTGAGAAATCTGTATGCAGATCAAGAAGCAACAGTTAGAACCTGACATGGAAAACCAGACTGGTTCCAAATTGGGAAAGGAGTACGTCAAGGCTGTATATTGTCACCCTGCTTATTTAACTTATATGCAGAGTACATCATGTGAAATGCCAGGCTGGATGAAGCACAAGCTGGAATCAAGATTGCTGGGAGAAATATCAATAACCTCAGATATGCAGATGACACCACCCTTATGGCAGAAAGTGAAGAAGAACTAAAGAGCCTCTTGATGAAAGTGAAACAGGAAAGTGAAAAAGTTGGCTTAAAAATTCAACATTCAGAAAACGAAGATCATGGCATCTGGTCCCATCACTTCATGGCAAATAGATGGGGAACAGTGGAAACAGTCAGAAGGTTCCAAAATCACTGCAGATGGTGACTGCAGCCATGAAATTAAAAGACGCTTGCTCCTTGGAAGAAAAGATATGACCAACCTAGAAAGCATATTAAAAAACAGAGACATTACTTTGCCAACAAAGGTCTGTCTAGTCAAAGCTATCGTTTTTCCAGTAGTCATGTATGGATGTAAGAGTTGGACTATAAAGAAAGCTCAGTGCAGAAGAATTGATGCTTTTGAACTGTGGTGTTGGAGAAGACTCTTGAGAGTCCCTTGTACTGCAAGGAGATCAAAGCAGTCAATCCTAAAGGAAATCAGTCCTGAATATTCATTGGAAGGACTGATGCTGAAGCTGAAACTCCAATACTTCGGCCACCTGATGTGAAGAACTGACTCATTAGAAAAGACCCTGATTCTGGGAAAGATTGAAGGCAAGAGGAGAAAGGGAGGACAGAGGATGAGATGGTTGGATGGCATCACTGACTCAATGGACATGAGTTTGAGCAAGCTCTGGGAGTTGGTGATGTACAGAGAAGCCTGGCCTGCTGGAGTCCATGGGTTTGCAAAGAGTTAGATACAACTGAACGACTGAACTGAACTGAATGTCATTCTCTGTTCTTGACAAGTTTCTTACTTTGAGACCTGCTTTATCTAACATTAATATAGCCACTCCTGATTTATTTTTGGTTAATGTTTACATAGTATATCTTTCTCTATCCTTTTATTTTCAACCTACTTGTACTGTTATAGTTAATGTGACAGGATATAGTTGGGTCATTTTTAAAATTTAGGTGATCAATTTTTGTCTATGAATTTTTGTATTTAGACCATTTACTTTTAATTTAGTTATCAATATGCTAGGGTGTTAAATCTGCCACTTAATTTTCTGTCTTCTTTTTGTTCCCTCTGTTCTTCATTTCTCTATTTTCTTTTTTCAATCTTCCTTAGGATTAATTGTTCCTTATTCTAGGTACACTGTAAATACACATCAGAGTTTACTTGTATTGACATTTTACCAGTTCAAATGAAGTATAGAAAATGCACCTACCTTTAAGTCCCTTTGTGTGTGTTAGTCACTCAGTTGTGTCCAACTCTTTGTGATTCCATGGACTGTAGCCCACTAGTCTCCTCTGTGCATGGGCTTCTCCAGGCAAGAATACTGGAGTGGGTAGCCATTCCCTTCTCCAGGGGATCTCCCCAACCCAGGGATCAAACCTGGGTCTCCCACATTACAGGCATATTCTTTTGACCATCTGAGCCACCAGGGAAGTCATAATTCCTTTTATCTTCCCTCATTTATAATTGTCATAACTATATTTTCTATACACTTTGAAAACCAGATCAATATTATTCAAAAACAATTTTCTCTTGGAAAACCAAGAGGAACAGTAAAACCTACTATACTTACCTATATTTTCACCTTTTAAAGTTTTTATTTTATTTTTTATTTATTTCTCTTTTGACCATACCATGCAGCATGTGGGATCTTAGTTCCCACACCAGGGATTGAACCCATCCCTCCTGCATTGGGAGCGAGTATGGAGTCTTAGCCACTCGACCACCAGAGAAGTCCCTCCATATTTTCATCTTTCCATTGTCTTTTTCCTCATTCCAGTTAGTCTAAAATTCCTTTTTTTTTAATCATTTCACTTACATTTTAATAACTTTGTTAGTCCTTCTTTTAAGGCAGTTGTCCTGGTGACAAATTCCCTAAGTTATCCTTCATCTGAAAATCTCTCTTTTTTTTTTTTTTTACTATTTTTTTAAAAAAATGTTTATTTATTTGGCTAAACCAAGTCTTAGTTGCAGCATGTGGGATCTTTAGTTGTGGCATGCAAACTCTTCGTTGCAGCATGTGGGATCTAGTTCCCTGACCAAGGATCAAACCTGGGCCCTGCGTTAGGGGCACAGAGTCTTAGCCACTGGGCCACAAGGGAAGTCCCTGAAAATATTTTGATTTCCCCTCATTCCTGAAGGATATTTTTGCTAAATAAAGGATTCTAGCTTGACAGTTATTTTCTTTCAGAACATAAAACATGTGCCCCTTCTTTATGGGCTCCACAGTTTCTGGTGAGAAATCTGTTGTTGTCTGTCATTTGAATTATTTTTCTCTGACAGGTAAGCTGCCATTTCTTTCTCACTACTTTTATGACACTATCTTTGTCTTTAGTTTTCAGAAGTTTGATTATGAGGTGTCTTGAAGTAGATTTCATTGGCTTTATCCTGTTTGGGATTTGCTAAATTTAGGTAGTTTTCAACTATTCAAGCACTTTTTCATCCACTTCCTCTTTTACTTTTTTCTTCAGAACTATGATCTTTTGTTAATCCATAGGTCCCTGAGGTACTGTTAAGTTTTTTTAAGTGTGTTTTCTCTCTGTTGTTTAGATTGGGTAAGTTCTTTTCTATCTTCAAGTTCACTGATTCTTTCCTCTGCATTCTGATGTCAAGCCTATCTAGTGAGTTTTTAATTTTGGTGGTTGTATTTTTCAGTTCTAAAATTTCTCAGTTCAGTTCAGTTCAGTCGCTCCGTCATGTCTGACTCTGCGACCCCATGGACTCCAGAAGGCCAGGCTTCCCTGTACATCACCAACTCCCATTGCTTGCTCAAACTCATGTCCATTGAGTCAGTGATCCATCCATCCATCCAGAGCCATCCAGCCATCTCATCCTCTGTCGTCCCCTGCTCCTCCTGCCTTCAGTCTTTCCCAGCATCAGGGTCTTTTCTAATGAGTCAGTTCTTCACATCAGGTGGCCAAAGTATTGGAGCTTCAGCTTCAGCAACAGACCTTCCAATGAATATTCAGGACTGATTTCCTTTACAATTGACTGGTTTGATTTCTTTGCAATCAAGGGACTCTCAAGAGTCTTCTCCAACACCACAGTTCAAAACCATCAATTCTTCTAAAATTTCTACTTTGTCCTTATTTATATCTTCTATTTCTCAGCCGAGACTTCCTATTTTTTCCTGTTTCAAGTGTGAACATATGAACCTCCAAATTGTGAACTTTCAAATATGCGAACATATTATAAACCTTTTATAGTACTATACAGCCAACTGTTAGTTGGGTACATGGGCTAATTTTGTCGTACTTAAAAACACACACTTGGAATGGAATTCATTCATATATTGGGGACTTACTGTAATTGTTGAAGCATTTTATTTTTTTTTTGTTGTTGTTGAAGCATTTTATAATGGCTGCTTTAACATCTTTGATAGATAATTCCAACATGTGTATCATCTTATATTGGTGCCTATTATTACACTCTGGATATGTTATTATGAAACTCTGAATATTTAAATTTTCTATTTTAGCAGATCTCTGACCCTACACTAGCTGAGAAACAGAAACACCGCCTTGTTACTGACACATTTAAGTTCAAATGTCCTGCTAAAGCTCTGCTCCTACTGTTGTTGTTCAATCACTAAGTCATGTCCAATTCTCTGTGACCCCATGGACTGCAGCATGACAAGCCTCCCTGTCCTTCGCTATCTCCCAGAGTTTGCCCAAGTTCAGGTCCATTGAATAGGTGATGCTATTCAACCATCTCATCCTCTACTGTCCTCTTCTCCTTTTGCCTTCAGTCTTCCCCAGCATCAGGGTCTTTTCCAATCAGCTGCCTGTTCACATCAGGTGGTCAGAGTATTGGGGCTTTACCTTTGGCATCTATCTTTCCGATGAGTATTCAGGGCTGATTTCCTTTTGGACTGACTGGTTCAATCTCCTTGCTATCAAAGGAGATCTCTGCTGAAACCACCCTAAATTGGAGGAAAGGTGGTCTCATTCCTACTGGTTGGAAACTTCCAGGTGTGCCCCCTTTGACACCATTCCAACGAGGAGGGAGAGGAGACCCATTGAATCCACAGAAAGGGAATTTGTTAATATTAGGTGGGGGTGAAAGTCCTAACTCTGCTTTTGACCTTCTCTAATGCTACTTTGGTGGTGGGGAGAAGATGGACTACCTTGTTGCAGCCACAGCCAAACTAATTGAATCAGACTTGCTGGGATGGGACCTAGGCATTAGTGTGTTTTAAACCTGTCCTGTTGATTCCAAAGTGCTTACAAACATAGTTAAGGACAGAGAAGCCTGACGTGCTGCAGTTCATGGGGTTGCGGAGTCAGACATGATTGAGCATGAACAACAATAGATTCGTTTGTACGTTCTACAGTTTTTTTATAAGTGGAATCATGCAGTATGTATTCTTTTTTCTAGCTTCTTTCATGGCAAATTATTTTTAGATTTATCCATGTTATTGTCTGCACCAACAATTCATTATTTTTTACTGCTGAGTAGTACTCCATGGTATTTGTATACCACGTTTTGTTAATCCACTCACCTTATGATGGGCATTTGGGTTCTTTCCAGTTTAGGGCTATCACTAGCAAAGCTACTGTGAACACTCCTGTACAAGTCTTTTTATGGACATGTATTTCCTTTCCTCTTAGATCAATACCAAGGGATAGAATGACAAGACTATGTCAGAGATATGTGTTTAGCTTTTTAAGAAACTATCAAAATGTTGTCAAAAGTGCTTGTTTTATTTTACATTCTCAGTAGTAGTACATGAGAGTTCAAGTTCTTCTACATTTTTGTTAACACATTATAGTCAATCTTTTATTATTTTTTTATAGTCATTCTTTTAAATTTTAGCCATTGTAATTGGTGTGTAGTGGTATCTCACTGTGGTTTTGATTTCCATTTCCATAATAATGAATGACGTTAAGAATCTTTTCATGAGCTTATTTACTATCAAAATCTTTTCCCCATTAAAAAAATTGGATTTTTTTTCTTATCATTACATATTGGAAATTCTTTAGATATTGTACTTCCAAGTTCTTTGTCAAAGTTATGCTTTGCAAAGATTTTTCTCCCAGACTGTGTCTTATTTTTTCATTTTTTTAACAGAGTACAACTGAGCAACTGAACAACAGTTTAGTTTTCTTTTTTTTTTCCATCTATTTTTATCAGTTGGAGGCTAATCACTTCACAATATTGCAGTGGCTTTTGCCATACAATGACATGAATCAGCCATGGATTTACACGTATTCCCCATCCCGATCCCCCCTCCTCAGTTTAGTTTTCTATAGCAGTTTTTAGTTTTAACTTTTATGATGACCAAGTTATCAATTTGTTATTCAATGGGTTATGCTTTTGGTAGCATATCTGAAAAATCATTGCCTAAACCATGGAACACAAAGATTTCTTGTTATGTTTTTTCCTAGAAGGTATTATAGTATCAGGTTTTATATTTAGTTCTTTGAATAGTTTTTAATTAATTTTTTGTATGGTATGAGGTATGGATCAAGTTAAGAAATGTTTTTCTTTTACATATGGATATCCATATGGATATGGATATGTTCCATCAGCATCTGTTGAGAAAGACTATCCTTTCTCTACTGAATTGCCTTTGTCAAAAATTAATTGTATGTTATGTTATGTGATTATTTCTGGACTCTGTTTCATTCCACTGACCCATTTCTTCATTTTTATGCCAATATCACACTGCCTTGATTAATACAGCTTTAGCATAATTCTTGAGATCAATTAGTGGGCCGTCCAAGTTTGTTCTTTTTCAGTTGGTTTGGCTGTCCTAGTTCAGTTCAGTTCAGTTCAGTTCAGTCACTCAGTCGTGTCTGACTCTGCGACCCCATAAATCGCAGCACGCCAGGCCTCCCTGTCCATCACAAACTCCTGGAGTTCACTCAAACTCATGTCCATCGAGTCGTTGATGCCATCCAACCATCTCATCCTCTGTCGTCCCCTTCTCCTCCTACCCCCAATCCCTCCCAGCATCAGCGTCTTTTCCAATGAGTCAACTCTTCACATGAGATGGTCAAAGTATTGGAGTTTCAGCTTCAGCGTCAGTCCTTCCAATGAACACCCAGGACTGATCTCCTTTAGGATGGACTGGTTGGATCTCCTTGCAGTCCAAGGGACTCTCAAGAGTCTTCTCCAACACCACAGTTCAAAAGCATCAATTCTTCGGCTCTCAGCTTTCTTCACGGTCCAACTCTTACATCCATATGTGACCACTGGAAAAAACCATAGCCTTAACTAGACGGACCTTTGTTGGCAAAGTAATGTCTCTGCTTTTTAATATGCTGTCTAGGTTGGTCACAACTTTCCTTCCAAAGAGTAAGCATCTTTTAATTTCATGGCTGCAATCACCATCTGCAGTGATTTTGGAGCCCCCCAAAATAAAGCCTGTCACTATTTCCCCATCTATTTCTCATGAAGTGATGGGACCAGATGCCATGATCTTAGTTTTCTTAATGTTAAGCTTTAAGCCAACTTTTTCACTCTCCTCTTTCACCTTCATCAAGAGGCTTTTTAGTTCATCTTCACTTTCTGCCATAAAGGTGGTGCCATCTGCATACCTGAGGTTATTGATATTTCTCCTGGATATCTTGATTCCAGCTTCTGCTTCTTCCAGCCCAGCGTTTCTCATAATGTACTCTGCATATAAGTTAAATAAGCAGGGTGACAATATACAGCCTTGACGTACTCCTTTTCCTATTTGCTTTCCCAGGACCTTTGCATTTCCATATAAATTTTACGATCAGTGTGTCAATTAAAAAAAAATGCCTGCTGAGATTTTTCCTGGGATTGTATTCAATCTGTAGATAAATTTGGAAGAGAATTGCCATCTTAACAAAACTGAGATTTCTGCCCCTCAAATGTATAGGTTTACATTTATTTAGATTTTTAATTTCTCTCAAAAATTTTTTTGTATAGTTCTTTTACATCTTTTGTCAAAGGTCAAAGTTTTGATGTTATTTTAAATCGTATTTTTTTTTTGGCCAGGGCTACACAACTTGTGGGATCTTAGTTCCCAGACCCAGGGATTGAACCCAGGCCCTCGGCAGTGAGAATGTGCAGTCCTAACTGCTGGACTGTCAGGTAATTCCCAAATTGTATCTTTTCAAAAATTACAATTCATAGTAGTTTTCTGCTTGTATATAAAAATATAATCCAGTTGGATTTTCTCTATAAACAATCATGTCATCTGCAAGTTTAAGACAGTTTTACTGCTTCCTGTTTAATCTGCATGCCTTTTATTTTCTTCCCCTGCCTGATTGCACTGACTACAGTTTCCGAGTACAATCTTTTTTTAAGGTGTTTTGATATTTATTTCTTTTCAGTTGTATTTTTCAAATAATCAAGGAAATAATCACAGTTACAGGGCCTGACAAAGTGTAACTACTTCTAGTACAATTTTCTCTTTTTATAGATATATAAAAATAAGACATTGATGGAATCCAGATTTCTGACTAGAGTCCTTTCCACTACGTATTGCCAACACTCATAAGGATAATGTATAATGTAAAAGCTCTACCTTAGGCAGTTTTATTTACTTTAGCATATGCTGTTTGGTTTTTGTTGTTTTTGCCGTGCTACACAGCTTGTGGGATTCTAGTTTCCCAGCCAGGGTTTAAACCCAGGCCCTCGGCAGTGAGAGGGCAGAGTCTCAACCACTGGACTGCCAGGGAATTGCTATATACGATGTGTTATTAATTTACAAATGTCCAAAGTACACATCTTCCGTAAGCAGTACCAAAGTTAAATCCATAAAACTTAGAAAACTAGAACATGTGATCCTCCTGCTGTATAGTCTTGAATACAAGCAAGTGAAAATGGAAACCCTTGCTTTGTTCTCAGTATTAGGGGAAAAGACTTAGTTTTTCATCTTTAAGTATAATGTCAACGGTAGATTATGGAAATTTATCAGGTTGTGGAAATTCCTTTCTGACATTCATAAGAGCTTTCGTCATGAATGGGTTTTCTATTTTTTCTAGTGCTTTCTCTGTGACTATTAAAATGAGAATGTGTGTTCTCTTCTTTATTCTATTAATTTTAATATGCTGTATTGTATTAATTGATCTTGGATGTTCTTTTCCTTTTTTTTTTTTTGGCCTGTGAGTGTACTGTTATTCCACCACTATTTGTTTAATAGAATATTCTTTCTCCATTGAATTGCCGTTGTTCCTTTGTTGAATTCCAATTGACTATATTGTATTGGCCTATTTCTGGTCTTGATGCTGTTCTATTGATCTACCCATTTATTCTTTCACCAAATATTAAACTGTCTATTTTACAATGGCTTTATACTAAATCTTGAAATTGAATATTGTCTGTTCTTCAACTTTGTTCTCTTTCAGTGTTGTGTTAGCTATTTTGGCCTCTTGCTTTTCCATGTGAAGTTTAGAATCAGTTTGTTGATATCTATAAAATACCTTGCTGAGATTTTGATTGGAAATGCATTGCCTGTATGGATCACATTGGGAAAAAGCTGGTAACAGTATTGAATTTCCTATCTGCTGCTGCTGGTAAGTCGCTCCAGTCGTGTCCGACTCTGTGTGTCCCCATAGATGGCAGCCCACCAGGCTCCCCTGTCCCTTGGATTCTCCAGGCAAGGACACTGGAGTGGATTGCCATTTCCTTCTCCAATCCATGAAAGTGAAAAGTGAAGTCGCTCAGTCATGTCTGACTCTTAGCGACCCCATGGACTGCAGCCTACCAGGCTCCTCCATCCATGGGATTTTCCAGGCAAGAGTACTGGAGTGGGGTGCCATTGCCTTCTCCAGAATTTTCTATCTATGAACATGGAAGATCTCTTGCTTTATTTATATCTTCTTTGATTTCAACAGTGTTGTATTTTTCCTTATATATATCTTGCACATATTTGTTTATTCCTAAACATCCAAGTTTTTGGTTCTAATAAACTGGTGTTGTATTTTTAATGTAAAATTCAATTTTTCATTATTGATATACAGGGTAGCAATCAACATTTATAGATGTTTTGTGTCCTGCAGTCTTACTATAGTTGCTTTTTATTTCCAGGAGATTTTCGTCAAGTCTTTGGGATTTTCTTCATAGACAGTCATGTCATCTGTGAACAGTTTTATTCCTTTCTTCCCAATCTGTACATCTCTTATTTCCTTTTATTATTGCCTTAAGTGAAGTGAAGTGAAGTCGCTCAGTTGTGTCTGACTCTTTGCGACCCCCTGGACTGTAGCCCACCAGGATCCTCAGTCCATGGGATTTTCCAGGCAAGAATACTGGAGTGGGTTGCCATTATTGCCTTAGCAAGGACTTACAGTAAGATGTTGAATAAGAGTGATGAAAGAGGACATGGCTTGCCTTGTTCGTGATCTTAAGTGGAAAGAATCTAGTTTCTCATTGTTAAGTATGATGTCGCTATAGGATTTTTATAAATGTTCTTTATCAAGTTGAGGAAGTTCACTTCTATTCCCAGTTTACTGGAAGTTTTTAGAATTAATGAATGGGTGTTGGATTTTGTCAAATACTTTTTTCTGTATCTGTTAATGTTATCATGATTTTTCTTTAACATGTTGATGTAAAAAATTGTATTAATTGACTTTCAAGTGTTGAACTAGCTTTGCATCCTGGAATAAATCTCACTTAGTTAGTGTGTATAAGTCTCTGTATACATTATTGGATTTGATTGGCCAATGTTTTGTTGAGCATTTTTGCATCTGTGTCCATGGGAGATACTGGTCTGCAGTTTATTTTTTCTTGTAATATCATTGTCTGGTCTTGATGCTAGGATAATGCTGTTCTCTATTTTCAAGAAGAGGTCATAGAGAATTGGTGTCAATTTCTTCCTTAAATATGTGGTAAAATTCACCAGTGAACTCATCTGCATTTGGTGCCTTCTATTTTGGAACAATACTCAGTACTAATTCAATTTCTTTAGTAGGTATAGACCTGTATTTCAGATTGTCTACTTCTCTCTGGGTGAGTTTTGGTAGATAAGGTCTTTCAAGGAACTGGTTCATTTCATCTAGATTATTGAATTTGTGGACATAGAGTTGTTTATAATATCCCTTCATTTATATTTTAATGTCCATGGGAATCAATAGTGATGACCCCGCTTTCATTTCTGATAAGAGTAATTGGTGTCTCCTTTTTTCATTGGTTAGCTTGGCTAGAGGTTTATTGATTTTATTGCTCTTTTGAAAGAAGCTTTTGCTGATTTTCTCTATTTCCATTTTTTCAATTTTATTGGTTCCTGCTCTAATTTTTATTATTCCCTTTTTCTGCTTACATTGGATTAAATTTGTTTCTAGTTTCTTAAGGAAAACTTAGATTATTGATTTTAGATATTTCTTTTTTAATATACACACTTAATGCCACACATTTCTACAGTGTTTTTACTACATCTCACAAATTATAATTGTGTTTTCATATTTGTTTAGTTTAAAAATATTTTAAATTTTTTCTTGGGATATTTTTAAGCCAGGTGTTATTCAGAAGTATGTTATTTAATTTTCAAATATTTGGGGATTTTCTGGCTATTTTTCTGTTATTCTAGCTTAATTCCATTGTGTTCTCAGAGCATATCTCTTATGACTTCAGTCTTTTAATATTTATTAAGGTGTATTTCATGTCCCAGAATGTGGTCTTATCTTGGTGAAAGTTCCACGTGAACTTGAGAGGAATGTATAGATTTAGTTCATTCATGGTGCTGTTCAGTTCAATTATGTCAGTATTAATTTTCACCTGCTGAGTAGTGGATTTGTCTCTTTCTCCTTATGGTTTTATAAGTTTCCCCCTCGTATATGTTCCTCTCGTGTATACTCTGTTGTTAGGGTGTACACTTTAAAGATTCTGTCTTCTTGGAGAATTAACTTCTTTATCATTACGTAATATTCCCCTTCTTTCTTATTTTTTATTGAAGTATAGTTGATTTACAATATTGTGTTATATACAACATATATATATTTACAATGTGTGTTGTTTTTGGTATATAGAAAAGTGATTCAGTTATTCATTATATATGTATTTTCTTTTTGTATTTTTTCCATTATGGCTAATTACATATATTTAATACAGTTCCCTGTGCTATAAAGAAGGGCCTTACTATTTATTTATTTCACATACAGTAGTTTGTATCTGCTAATCCCAAACTCCTAATTTATCCTCCCCATCCCCTTTCCTTTTGGTAACCGTAAGTTTGTTTTCTATATCTGTGAATCTGTTTCTATTTGGTAAGTAAATTCATTTGTATCATACTTTATATTTTACATTTAAGTGATATCATATGGTATTTGTCTTTCTCTTTTTGACTTACATCACTTAGAATAATAATCTCTAGGTCCATCCATGTTGCTGCAAATGGTGTTATTTCATTCTTTCTTGTGGCTGAGTAGCATTCCATCGTATATATATTAATATATACCACATCTTCTTTATCCATTCATCTGTTGATAGACATTTAGTTTACTTCCATGTCTTGGCTGTTATGAACACTGGGGTGCATGTATCTCTTCAAATTAGAGTTTTCTCTGGATATATGCCCAGGAGTAGAATTGCTCGATCATAAGGCAACTCTGTTTTTATTTTTTTAAGGGACTTCCCTACTTTTCTGTAGTGACTGTATACCAGTTTACACTCCCACCAGGAGTGTAGGAGGGTTTCCTTTTCTCCACACCCTCTCTAGGATTTGTTATTTGTAGACATTTTAATGATAGTCATTCTGACTGGTGTGAGGTTATACCTTAGTTTTGATTGGCATCTCTCTAATAATTACTGACATTGAGCATATTTTCACGTGCCTATTGGCCATCTGTAAGCCTTCCTTGGTGAAATGTTGATTTAGTCCTTTTGCCCATTTTTTGATTGGGTTGTTTCATTATTGAGTTACGTGAACTGTTTGTATATTTTGGAAATAAGCCTTTGGTTGTATCATTTGCAAATGTTTTATTCAGTTTTATATGTTGTCTTTTTGTTTTGTTTCTGGTTTCCTTTGCTGTAAAAAAGCTTGTAAGTTTAATTATGTCAAGTTGTTTATTTTTGCTTTTATTTCTGTTGCTTTAGGAGGAAAGGAAATATTGACCTAAGGAAATATTGCTACTGTTTATGTCAGAGAATATTTTGCCTGTTTTCCCTTCTAGGAATTTAATGATGTCATGTCTTTTATTTATGTCTTTAATCCATTTTAAGCTTATTTTTTGTATGGTGTGAGAGAGTATTCTAACTTTCATTGATTTACATGCAACTATGCTGCTTTCCCAACACCACTTGTTGAAGAAACTTTTTTCCATTGTATTCCTTGCCTATTTTGTCAAAGATTAATTGACTGTAGGTGTGTGGGTTTATTTCTGGGCTCTTTATTCTGTTCCACTGATCCATATGTCTGTTTTTGTGCCAATGCCACACTGTTTTGATTAGTATTATCTTTATAGTATTGTCTGAGGTCTGGGAGGGTTATGCCTCCAGTTTTGTCCTTTTTCTTCAGGATTGCCTTGGTAATTCTGGATCTTTTATGGCCCACATAAATTTTAGGATTATTTGTTCTAGTCATGGATAATTTAAATCCACATTAAATCTGTAGATTGCTTTGGGTAGTATGTGTTCAGTTCAGTTCAGTTGCTCAGTCGTGTCTGACTCTTTGCGACCCTGTGGACTGCAATGCATCAGGCTTCCCTGTCCATCACCAACCCCCGGAACTTGCTCAAACTCATGTCTATTGAGTCGGTGATGCCATCCAACCATCTCATCCTCTGTCATCCCCTTCTCCTCCTGCCCTCTGTCTTTCCCAGCAGCAGGATCTTTTCCAATGAGTCAGTTCTTCGTATCAGGTGACCAAAGTATTGGAGCTTCAGCTTCAGCATCAGTCCTTCCAATGAATATTCAGGACTGATTTCCTTTAGGATTGACTGCTTTGATCTCCTTGCAGTCCAATGGACTCTCAAGAGTCTCCTCCAACACCACAGTTCAAAAGCATCAATTCTTCTGCACTGAGCTTTCTTTATAGTCCAACTCTCACATCCATACATGACTACTAGAAAAATCGTAGCTTTGACTAGACAGACCTTTGTTGGCAAAGTAATGTCTCTGCTTTTTAATATGCTTTCTAGGTTGGTTATAGCTTTTCTTCCAAGGAGCAAGTGTCTTTTAATTTTATGGCTGCAGTCACCATTTGCAGTGATTTTGGAGCCCAAGAAAATAAAGTCTGTCACTGTTTCCATTGTTTCCCCATTTATTTGCCATGAAGTGATGGGAAGCTATAAAGAAAGCTGAGCGCTGAAGAATTGATGCTTTTGAACTGTGGTGCTGGAGAAGACCTTGAGAGTCCCTTGGACTGCAAGGAGACCCAACCAGTCCATTCTAAAGGAAATCAGTCCTGAATATTCATTGGAAGGACTGATGCTGAAGCTGAAACTCCAATAATTTGGCCACCTGATGGGAAGAACTGACTCATTTGAAAATACCCTGATGTTGAGAAAGATTGAAGGCAGGAGAAGGGGATGACAGAGGATGAGATGGTTGGATGATGTCACCAACTCAGTGGACATGAGTTTGAGTAAACTCCAGGAGTTGGTGATGGACAGGGAGGCCTGGCGTGCTGCAGTCCATGGGGTCGCAAAGAGTCGGACATGACTGAGCGACTGAACTGATGGGACTGGAGGCCATGATCTTAGATTTTGTATGTTAAGTTTTAAGCCAGCTTTTCCATCCTCCTCTTTCACTTTTCATCAAGAGGCTCTTTAGTTCTTCTTCACTTTCTGCCATAAGGGTGGTGTCATCTGTGTATCTGAGGTTATTGATATTTCCCCCAGCAATCTTGATTCCAGCTTGTGCTTCATCCAGCCTGGCATTTTGCATGATGTGTCTGCATATAAGTTAAACAAGCAGGGTGACAATATACAGCCTTGACGTACTCCTTTCCCAATTTGGAACCAGTCTGTTGTTCCATGTCAGGTTCTAATTGTTGCTTTTTGACTTGCATACAGATTTCTCAGGAGGTAGGAAAGGTGGTCTGGTATTCCTATATCTTTAAGAATTTTCCACAGTTTATTGTGATCCACACAGTCAAAGGCTTTGGCATAGTCAATAAAGCAGAAGTAGATGTTTTTCTGGAACTCTCTTGCTTTTTCTATGATCCAACGGATGTTGGCAATTTGATCTCTGGTTCCTCTGTCTTTTCTAAATCCAGCTTGAACATCTGGAAGTTCACAGTTCATGTACTGTTGAAGACTGGCCCTGTTTTTCTCCTCTGACAATTTTTCTTGCTTGGAAGTTGGCTCTGTTTGAAATACAGCTACTCCAGCTTTCTTTTGATTAGTGTAACATGAAATGTCTTTCTCCATCTCTTTACTTGTAATCCATCTGCGTCTTTATATTTAAGGTGGGCTTCTTGTAGATATGTAATTGAGTCTTGCTTTTTATTTATTTATTTATTTTGTTTATTTGGCTGCCCCAGTAGTTGCAGCTTGTGGGATCTAGTTCCCTGACCAGGGATTGAACCCAGGCCCCCTGTTTGGGAGCACAGAGTCTTAGCCACTGGACCACTAGGGAAGTCCCAGGCCTTGTTTTTTTTAACCCATTCTGACAATCTCTTTCAATTTTTTTTATTTAGGCCATTCATGTTTAAAGTGATTATGGATAAAATTGGATTATTATCTAACATATTTGTTACTCTTTTCCATTTTGTTGCTCTTGTTCATTATTTCCATTTTTGTCTTCTACTCTTTTTCTGCCTTTGGTTTTAATTGAACATTTTGAATGCTTTGCTTTCTTACCATATCAGTTATTCTTCTTTTTTCACTTTAGTGGTTATCCTAAGGTTTATAAAATACATTTACAATTTATCCAAGTCCATTGTCAAACATTGTACTGCTTCATGAGTAGTACAAGAGCCTTAGAATAGAGTGTTCCCCATCTCCCCCTCCCATCCTTCACAACATTGCTGTCATTTATTTCACTTATTCATAAGGTATCATAATCATTAACAGTGCTGTTATTATTTTGAACAAACTGTTATTCATTAAAGAATAAAATTTGCATTATAATTGGAATCACACTGAATCTGCAGATCATTTTAAAATCCTTACAATGTTGGGTCTTCTCATTTATGAACATGTTACATATTTGTATCTTAGTATTCTTTCAAAAGACATCTGAATATCTTTGAAAAATTTTTTCAAACTTTATAAAGTTTGAACTTTATAAAGTCCCTATATGTCTTTCATTAGATTTATTCCAAGGATCATACAATTGTTGATTCTTGTTACATGAGGCATACAGTTACATGAGGCAATGTAATTTTTTATTTGTTCATTTATTTTTGCTTAAGCCAGTTTGAGATGTTTCCCTGCAACTAAAGGAGTCTTGACTAATACGGGTAGAATGTCAGGACTTGATGATGGAGCACTCAAGACACATCATCTTGAAGGGGGAGACTTATATACCCTGCTAAGTGAGTTAGACAAGGGGGCAATTTTGAAAAATTTAAAGCATGAAATTGAGGGACTTCCCTGGTTGTCCAGTGGTTAGGACTCCACTCCCCCCATGCAGGAGGCCCAGTTTTGATCCCCGGTCGGGGAACTGGATCCCATGTGCTATAACTAAGAGTTCCCATGCCACAGCTAAAAGAGCACACATGCTGCAATGAAGACTGAAGATCCTGTGTGCTGCAACTAAGACCCAGCGCAGCCAAATAGTAACTAAATATTTTTAAAAAGCAGAAGCAGGAAATCTGACTTGCAGCTTAAAAAGATGACTTGAGGCAAGTGTGTTGTTGTTGTTCAGTCACTAAGTCATGTCTGGTTCTTTGCAACCCCATGGACTGCAGCACACCAGGCTTCCTTGTCCTTCACCATCTCCCAGAGTTTGCTCAGATTTATGTCCATTGAGTTGATGATGCTATCTAACCATCTCATCCTCTGCTGCCCCCCTTCTCCTTTTGCCTTCAATCTTTCCCAGCATCAGGGTCTTTTCCAATGAATTGGCTCTTTGCATCAGGTGGCCAAAGTATTGGAGCTTCACTTGAGGCCAGTGTTATCAGGATCTTATTCTAAGTTCAGGGAAGATGTGATAGGCTTATTAAAAGATAGTGGCAGTGCAGATGGAGATGAGTAAATGGTTCTAAGAGTTATTTGGTACAGAATGGGCGTGACTTAGTGACAGATTAGAAGGCTATTATGATAGATGGGGGCAGTTAAGATGATTCCCAGATTTTGGCTGAAATGAGTAGCAGAATAGTGGTATAGGGGTAGAGTAGGGAGCTATGAAGAAGGATGATGAACTGATTATGTCTGGCATGTGAGCTTCAGATGATATGAAGTGGATGAGTTTGGAGCTTTGTACATATAGATATATATGCATAAAGCTAAAGATCTGTTTGAGTGTAAATGAGATTGCCAAGAAGAAAGTATAGAAGAGGAAAGAGGACAAACTTTAAAAATGATTGGCTGTGGAATGGGATTTTGCTGGAGTCATCAGTGATGCAGGCTAAGAAACAATCATGAAAGACGTAGGAGAAAACTCAGGGAAGAGTGGTGTCACAGAAGTCTGGGAAGAAAGAATTTCAAAGGAGTGATCAAACTCTCAAAATACGAGGAAAGGGCAAGTGATATTTTAATTACTAAGATATGTTGACTTTGCAACGTATAGGTTATTGTTCACCTCAGAGAAAGCAGCCTTCATGAGGACTGAATGAGAAGTGGAAAAATGGAGATAAATTCTTGTAGTTGTTGCAGGCAACTTGACTGAGAAAAAGCAGGATGGAGAGGTTTTAATTTGTTTAAAGATAAGGGAGATTGTACATGTGTGTGTGCTGAAAGAATGGAACCATCTGTAAGGAAGAGTTTGAAAAGTGGGAGGACATGGACTCGGGCCCAGACATAATTGAGTACCCAGCTTTATGTGTGCGTCTCAGTGTGGAATTCAAGAGCTGGAAGATGTCTGGTACAGTGTGAGGCTGTGACTGATGGGCGGACACAGAATAGGCTAGAATGAACTAACTAGGTGAGCCTGGATCCATAGGCCCTGTGCACAAAGCCTGACTCAGTCTTGCTAGGTAACCATGAATGAATCATTTAACCTGTCTAGGTCCGTTTCCTTATCTGTCAGGTGAGGACAATATTGATCTACCTCACTGGTTGGGATGAGGATTAAATAAACTAACATCTGAACAAGTGCTTATTCCAGCATCTGACACAGCAAGCACATAAAAATGACAAAAGCACTTTTGTTCCCCTGGATGGATTACCACAAATGTCTTCACTCAGATTTCTAACTTATGTTAAGTCCGGGTAAACGTCTGCATAGTTTTCTCTGAATATTTTCTTCTTAAATAAATACCTTCTTGCTTATAATAAATAATTATCTGGATGCCCCTAACATGTCCTCTTAAATCCAGCAGCACATTCAGCACCGCACAGATGCCCCTATTTCCATGTCTGCTTGCCAGCTGGTCTGTCTACACACACATATACACACTCCTTTTCTGAGTGGACACACACACAAACCCCTTTTCTGAGTGGGTTCCAAAACATCCCTTCCTAATTTGCTATGAAGTGAGCCATAAAGGATTTATTAACAATGAAGAAAAACCATTGCTAAGTATCAGATTTCCAGAGGAAATAAGATTTAAAATAAAATCTAGAAAGTAGTTATTTTAGGAAGCAGGAGAGTGGAACTGGGAAGTGGGGGACATATATAATGTTTCATCTCTTAAAAAGAAAATAAATTTAAAGCAGATGCAACTGTTGAGATGTGATAAAGCTGAGTGATATGGTTATACTGTGTTTATTATGTTATTCCCTACAATTTTCTGCTTGACACATTTGAGATAATAAAAGTTCTTACTGTGGTAGGGAGGACCCAACACGGATGTGGTTAGAATACAGTAATTACTGTGAAAATAAACAAGGTTCACAGACATTTAAAAAAATCTCACTGAAAAATGTGTGAAACACACACACACATATACACACAGGGCTGCTTCAGAAAGGATTTTAAAAACAATTGTGAAGATTTACATATAGTTAAGAGTGAAGACTCTTGAGAGTCCCTTGGACTGCAAGGAGATCCAACCAGTCCATCCTAAATGAGATCAGTCCTGGGTGTTCATTGGAAGGACTGATGTTGAAGCTGAAACTCCAATACTTTGGCCACCTCATGCGAAGAGTTGACTCATTGGAAAAGACCCTGATGCTGGGAGGGATTGGGGGCAGGAGCAGAAGGGGACAACAGAGGATGAGATGGTTGGATGGCATCACCAGCTCAATGGATATGGGTTTGGGTGGACCCCGGGAGTTGGTGATGGACAGGGAGGCCTGCCGTGCTGTGATTCATGGGGTCGCAAAGAGTCAGACACGACTAAGCGACTGAACTGAACTGAAGAGTGAACATTGTTGAAAAAAATCAACAAGTAAATGTTTCACTGAAGTTAGTTAATATGTATTTATATTCTATATTTATTAATGATATAAAGGACACAGATTTTCAAACTTTCAAAGTTTATTTATAAAGGAAAAACAATGATTTTAAGACAAAAACAATTCCTATTTATTTTCTTAGTAAGAAAAAAAGTACATGAAATAAAATTTTCACAGCCTGTACTGATTGATCTTATAAGTGATATTGACAAAAAATTATAAAAATATAAACTTTAGAGAGCTAGCAATGTTGCCACTAGGAATATTCATCTACACTGATATAAATTAAATTCAATCTATATCATATAATCCTTTTTTCACCTTTCCCCAGTATCTTTCAGCTTTCCTCACCCCTTGCTGTGTCCCTCATCACTAGTGCTATGGAGCAACCAGACTCCCAAGTCCTCTACTATCCTATCCCTACACTAATCCACTGAGGTACACCTCAAAACACCAGGTTTCCAAGAAGTGAGGGATACCCGGCACACTGCCTCAACTCCTACCCAAGAGAGGGGGAGCTGAATGTCCTCTCAGCCTCCATTCACTCCTTCATTTACATTCCCACTGGGGAGGCTTTGCATCCTTAGGAGATTCAGAGGAGAGCATGAGCCGACTCTTTGTACCCAAAGATAACTAAAGCCAGGAAATCAGTCCAGGCATTTCCCCACCCCCTGGCGGTGTACAGAGAACATAAGCAGGCCAGAGGAGCCTGGCCCTGAGCAGGGTGGGACAGGTAAAGGCAGATGAGAAGAGTGACTCTGGGCATTGGAACTGAGTGGGCAGTTCTACAGGTACTGCCTCTATCCCATCAGCAGTTCAGGGTCTGATGATGACCTTCAGGTAAATGCTCTCATGATCAGGGGGCCCCGAGATGCACGGGTGGAGGTTGGGAATGATGACCTTCTGGTAAATGTTCTCATGACTGGGGGGCCCAGAGATGCACTGGTGGAGGCTGGGGATGACGACTTTCCAGTAAATGCTCTCATGATCAGCGGCGGTGGGGGAAGGAGGACAGAGATACATTGGTGGAGGGTGGGGATCAGACAACACTGATTTTTTTTTTTAATTTGTAAAAAAAATGACAACATTAAAGAAAATGTTTACAAGAGAAATAAGAAATCATAGAATCTTACTGCTTTAGTACAGGTATTTTCATGGTCACTTCCTTCATTGACTTGAGACCTAAAATTTAGTGTCTGATCTTTTTATTACATATTATGCCAAACAATAGCAATATTCCAATTATGATCAAGAAGGGGCACTTGAAGTATAGCAGCATTTCTACAGGGTCCTTGCCTGGGAACTCCCCAAATGTTTCTCCGGGTAATAGAGAGTAAGGGTGCTCCTTTAGTAGGCAGATAGTAGAGCCTTAATTTGTTTCTCTCCAGGCCAGAGCCCTGGGCTCAGCTTCCTCTAGAGGATTCTTCAGGTAGACGGTGCACAACATGTCCCTATAGTAATAGGGCCTGCAAGAAGGCCTGATTGGTGCACATTCAGTTAGGTCCCCAAAGGAGCATGATCAAGGGACTGAAGGATGCTATTTAAGGACCAGATTTTACTGAGATCCCTTTTCAGGCCTGCCTTCCCCAACTTTCTGTATCCACTAGATTGGAAGCTTTCTGAAAGAATGTCTGGACCTCTCCATTGTCCTTCCAGCCTAGGACCAGGTAAAAGAACTTTAAAATGGTCAAAGAAATCCACATCTAAAACAGCTGCTGTGCACTGCTGGCCCAGACTCTGGGCTGCATCGTCACGTCTGAACATGACACCATTAGGGGGCAGTCTGGGTCCATGATGAGCCATTTCTTTCTATGGTAGACTGGTCACTGGTGCAAAGACTCTTCCAGAGCCGCATACTCACCTCTTGGTCCTCCAGGGGCTTTCCTCACATGGTCTCAGCTGTGCCAGCAGTTCTCTGAGAAGATGCTACTGGATGGGCAGGAGGAGGGAGTGGACCAGGGCCTCTAGGGACTAAGTCCTTCAAATTCAACCACCTACCACAGTGCCAAGATCATGGTATGTGTTCAATATTTAATAATGGTTGCATGAAATGGAAGTAACAAGAAACCTAAAAGCAGAAGAAAAGCTCTAGGGGAGGGAAGTCTGTGAGTATGCCTGGGGGAGGGGCTGTTCTCTGACCTGGTTGGGGCTGGGGCCCTTGCCGCTTCCCAGAACTCCTCTCGTCCCCTGCGGTGTCATGTTCCATGTACAGAAGCCTCAGGGGTCCAGGTGATGAGTCTAAGGATGGGGTATGTGTCTGGACTCTGGTGAGCTAGGAGAGGCGTCAAAACTCAGGCAGGCTAAGACGGCACAGAGGATACAAGTTTCATTCCCAGCCCTCAACTTATAAGATCCCTCCAGGGGCAGATACCGAGCCCAAGCTGGCTGGGTCCGCTGAGCCGATCACCCTTAGGAGCAGAAGGCCAATCCTGGCAGTTCCCCTTCCCTAGGGCCACTCACATTTGTTTCCACACAGGTAATCCATGTTTGTTATAGAAAAATGCCACATCACTCTTTATTGGACACCAGCGCCAGCACCAGCCCCCTTGTCTCTAGGCACAGGGGCAGCGGGCAAGGGGCTCCATCCCCCGGGCGGGGTGCAGTGGAAGCCTGGCCCCGCTTCCGCTCTCCTAGGGCCAGTATCCTCCTTGGTGCCGGGGGCTACTTGCTCAGGTTTGTTCAAACTCCATGTCACAGTAGCCTACGCTGAGGGGCTGGGCCTGGACACCACGCCTGCAAGAGGACGTAAAGAAACAGGTACCATGAGTCCTTCAAGGTGGTTAGTTTTAGGCTCCAGCAACATCTTTTCCACCACAACCAACGGTCTCCCCTTCCCCCAGTTCAGTGGATTTCATGCTGTCACTAGACACCAAAATTCCTCAGGGTCTCTCTTCCAGAGATTCTTGCTGGGGTGGGGCTGTGTGTTGGCGAGAATCTGCCATCTGGATCGGGTGCCCCAGTGATTCTGATACAGGGACACCTTGGAACCTTGAGGAATACCTTCCTGTTTCTATGCCCCAGCCCCAAATCACTCAGTCTCTTGAGAAAAAAAGTGGACACCTACAATGTACCCAGTGCTCTTGGCCCACTGAGCCCCCATTAATGGCTCTAAAACACTGTAGATGTCAGGGGCAGGGGGTACCGAGACACTGTCCAGCCCACCCACAGGATGTGGGTATGAAATCTCAGCCTCACTAGTTCCAGGACCTGACCAGTCTCTTTAGAGCACCTTGAGACATGCCTCCTTTATTATCCAAATAAGTTATCTGCTCAGAGATGGTAAGGAACTCGCTCAAAGTCACTCAGTAAATTAAACAGTAGAGGCTTAGATCCCACATGCCTGGCTCTCAGCCTGGGACTCTGCTGTGTACGAGGCTGTTTCCCCAGGGTCTCAAAAGCAAGTCAATGAATGAACCGGGGAACTGACCCTCTTACGCAGGCCCATCCCAACTGGGACACGGGTGTCGTGAGAACCCATAAAAGCACGGCCGTGGATAAGAGCACAGTGAAGGCAGTTCAAGTCCTGGTTCTGAGCAACTTTGGGCAAGTTACTGAACTGCTCTGTGCCTCAGCTGCCTGCCTCTGAAATGGGGATAAAAACTCTATCCCCTGGTAGGGCCGTGGTGAAGACTGAATGAAGCAGTGCCGGCAGAGGGCTGAGTACAGGGCTTGCCACCCTTGGCACACTTCCACAAGTGTTAGCTACTATTAGTGTTCTTCTCCTGTCAGGAAGGGGTCCTCAGCCCCTGACCTGCCCGTGGTCTGCTTACCTCAGCAGCTCACAGCGGAACTGTGACAGACGTTTAAAGGCAAAGTCCAGGTTGGACACCATCTTGTTGCTCCACAGCCTCTCGGCAACAGCCCCTGCTCTAGGCCTGCGGGAAGGAGACAGGCACCAGGTTTGGGCTCTGGGCTCTTGCAAGGGCACTGGACACCCACAGCCTCTTGTTTAGGCATCCCAAACTAGCTCGGGGCTGAGGGATGTGATCGACACTTTAATCAGAGTGACAGCTCACTGGAACACTCCTCAGGGACTGCCAGGGCCCAGCTTCGTCTTCAGTAAAATGGGGATCATGACCCCTCCTCCTCTCTCGAAGACATAGGGACCAGAGTCTGTCTGAAAGGCATCGTGAACAGTTACTGATGGCGGTGGCGGCAGCTGTTCTCAAAATGTAAACTCTACACAGCCCACCCCAAGCGTGCTGAGGGGTAGCCTCACTCTGAGGAGACAGCAGAGAGGAGTCTTAGTACAGAGACTGTGAGTCTCAGGGCTGCATCCTGAGCCATCCTGAAAACAAAATTCTTTCAACATGCTCTCCAGGCCTCCTTATCCCTATGTGTGAAGTGGGGACAACAATCTCCATGTTCTTGTTTAGCTGTCACGTCCAAGTCATGTCTAACTCTTTTGTGACCCCATGGACTGTAGCTTGTCAGGCCCCTCTGTCCATGGGATTTCCCAGGCAAGAATACTGGAGTGGGTTGCCACTTCCTTCTCCAGGGGATCTTCCTAACCCAGGGATCGAAGCCAAGTTTCCTGCACTGCAGGCAGATTCTTTACCACCGAGCCACCAGGGAAGCCCAACAATCTCCACGTGACACACCTGACGGGCTGAAGGAGCAAATACAGAAGTCAGGCAGGAGACGACTGTTCCACACCAACAGAAGCAACAGTGCGAGGCCCCTTCTCTCCCAGGCCTGAGAGGAGGGCACTCGGCCGGTGGTGGCTGGACGGGACTGAGCCTGGGACGGAGAACCCATGCCCACAAGCCCAACCCTCCATATCCCCAGAAAGCCCTTACCAGAGCCTGGGGACCAGGTTTGTGCTGTCCACATACTCTCCCCACATACAGGCCTCTCCACCAATCACCAGGGCCTTCTGCTCAGGGCTACCTGAAGGAAAACAAGCAATGACAGGCCTCAACCACCTTCCCAACGTGGTCCTCTCCTCAGATAGGCCATTTCATCTGCTGATCTGAAATGTCCAACCCAGGCTCTCCTTGTCTCCCCCAGCTGCTTTGGCAGCAAGAAGAGCTCCCTGTTTACCTTCAAATGCCAGGGGCTCCACCAGGTAGATCTCCTTCCAGTCAGGTCCATAAGTTATGTGGTTCAGGTACCAGGGGGCAGACAGCAGGGCCCGAAAGCCAGCGCGGGTGACCAGAGCCATTTCCTTCACATATTTTACTGGTATCTCCTCTCGCCATACCTGGATGATCGTGTCTGGCCGCACCTGTCATAAAAGGTCAAATGGCATAAAGGTTCCCGGGACACAGTCTCATGCGAGAAGCCCAGGCCAAGGGGGTGTGTGCCCCCTCTGCTCCCCAGCAGCAAAGCATTTCTCTGTGACCCCTAGCCACTGAGCTTCTAGCCCAGTGCAGAGGCCAAGGCCCCCAAAGGCCCTAGGAGAGCTCCGTGCTGCCTCCTCCCCTAGCCCCTCTGCAGCTGTCCTATCTACACTGAGATAGTAACTCCAGCAGTGAACCAACAGAGGCAAGCAGTGGGGCCTAGAAAACTCATCAGGGACTGTCAGGTCCAAGCATCTCCAGATGTATCTGAAGGTGGGATGAGGTTCCTGCAGATCTTACTAAGCTGGGATCTTACTAGTCAATGATGAAGGAGAAGATGGCCCTGCTCCCAGGCCCAGAAGATCCTAGTCTATGACACAGGAATAAAAATCCAACCCATCATGCCAGTTTCTGGAATCCCAAGTAACCTGGCAGCACAAGCAACTTGATCAGTTCATAGTGAGGGAAGACAAACGGAGGCTCTGACACCCACACTTGGGGCTCAGAGCTCTGCATCCATGCAGAAGCAGGGAAGGGATGGGAGAGCAGAGGGAGGCCCTGAGGGTAGCACCTCTCCTCTGCCCCAGGCTCACCTTCACTTTATTATCAAACACCTCCTGCCACACCACGTAGCCCTTGCCATAGGCAGAGACAATGTCCAGTAGCCTAGAGAGTACAGAGAGTGTTTCCTCAGTTCAGAGAGGCTCTGCGCTATGGGTGCCAGTGCCCTGGGGGCAGAGCCTGGCTAGGGGCCCATTCCTGTCTGACCAGTTGGGAACCGACCACTCCAACCAGAAAGGACAGGACAGAGGACCCTCTGGGGCCCAGAAAGTGGTCCAGCAGGGCCTGAGCCTGCTATGGAAAGTGAGGACTCTGAAGGAGGGTGACTGCCCACTCCCGCTGCTTCCTCACGTCTGGATGTAGAAGGACTCCAGCTTCTTGAAGTCATCACCAAAACCTTTCTTCTTCATAAAGGCCTGGATATCTGGGTTGGACTTCCTGAATCCCAAGAGAAAATGAAGATTAATCCTTTTGACATCCTCAAAGCCCAAAGCTTGGGGATTTGTCACCTGGCCTCCCACAACTTTTTTTTTTTTCATCTGAAAAACCAATCAACTGAGGATATCAGGAGGCCACAACTTTGCGAAGTATGACTGAAAAAGCTAAGTGAAGGGGGCCCACTGAAATAGGCCAAGAAAGGCTAAGCTTGGACCTGAAGAGCTTCAAGTTCACTTCCAAAGAGAATACGTCTCAGTCTCTCTGGGCTGTGACATGAGGCTCTGAGGTCTCAGGCACACTGGATTCTGGTTTCCGTCTCTTTACCTCCCACACCCTGGGCATATCCTGCTTTTTCCTTAATGTTTATTCTTTATTCCAAGTGGATACAAGCATTGGTGTCTGTCACCTGTGGCAGCTCCCTTGCCACACAATGTCTACATTTTTTCTCTCTCCTCCACTCTTTCCCCAGATCCAACTCTAGTTCCCACTTCTCCAAGAAGCCCCTCAGCCTCTTTTGAGCTAAGTAAATCTGAGGGCTGGAACCTTATAATTTAATACTAACTAGACACTGTCACATATTAACCTCAAATTCATGTGTCCTGCCTCTTCAACCAGACTATTTTAAACTGTCAAAAGCAGGGACTATTTTTCTCTATCCTGATTTTTCCAAGACAATTCTGTGCCTGGAGGTGGTTTTTCTGTCAATATCTCAAGACTATGACAAGACCATGGATTTGCCAAGATCAGGTAGGGCCTCTTGGTAGGTAGAGAGAGGAAAGGCTGAAGATCTGAGCAATCTGGATAGACAGCTGAGGAGCACCTGAGACAGGGAGCTTCTTCAGGGCTAACCTCTCCTCTGAGTAGGCCATCTATCAGGCCAGGATGGGAGGGTCATAAGGCTCATACCAGCAGGTGAAATCAACCTCATCTCCTCCAAGGTGCAGATAAAAATCTGGAAAGACAGTACTGATTTCCAAGAAGAATGTGCTCATGAACTCGTAGGTATTGTTGAGAATCGGATTCACGGGCCCAAAGGTGCCAGAGGGATGAGACCCAGAGTAGCAAGGAGTTAATAATCCAGGGACACCTAAGGCAATAGAGAATCTGACACTAGTGTCACAAATACATAATCCCCACGTATAGTCATATACATGATGACAATCATGTTCGTAGACATTCCCTCAGGTAGGAACACTCAGGCACTCAATGACATGAGCATTTAGTGACAATCAAAGAAATACAGGTATGTCCACGAATCATACCCAGACAACTGTCACACACTCCTGCTGCCTTGACACATTCTTCCACTGGGGTCACCCTTGCTCCCAAAGCCTGCTCTCCTCACATAGCCTGCCAGCAGAAAAGCAGAGAGCCTGATCTAGACAGACTGGCAAAATCTTTCTTCCACTCTGGGCACAATGACCAAAAAGGGCATTATCAGGCAAGGACATCTGAGAAGAATTTGCCCATGTTTTAATAGTAAGAAGTGTCCTCTTCCGCCAAAAGTAAATTCTGCCTATCTAAATTCCCAGTGGAAGGAGTTGACGGAAAATATTCTTCCAGAGACCAAGGCTAGGGCATGCTACATCCAAGAGTCAACATACTAACTCCCCATTGAAGGGAATCAGTGGACTCCCTCCAACTGCAGACATTATTCTTACCTGGCCCCCAGGACAGAGTGTGGCCAGGAGTGTCAAACTCTGCCAGCACCCGGATACCCCGAAGCCGCGCGTATTCAATCACCTCCTTCACATCTTGTGCTGTATAGATGTGGGTGGCAGGGTTGTAGGACCCCTGAAAGGCACAGAACACATTGAAGATCCCATTTCCTGAAGGCTAGCAGAGGAGAGGATATTCAAAATGCCTTCAGGCTCCCCTGGATATCAGAAAATCTGCCCACAGGGCTTCCCTGGTGGTGGAGTGGATAGGAATCCACCTGCCAATGCAGGGCACCCGGGTTCGATCCCTGGTCCAGGAAGAACCCATATGCCTCCGAGCAACTAAGCCTGGGTGCCACAACTACTGAACCCGTGTTCTGAAGCCTGCGAGCTGCAACTGCTGAAACCTGCATGCCTCGAGCCTGTGCTCTGCGGTAAGAGAAGCCACTGCAATGAGAAGCCACAGAGTAACCTCTGCTTGCCACAACTAGAGAAAACCCATGCAGCAATGAAGAACCAGCACAGCCAAAAATAAATAAACAAAATTATTTTTAAAAAAGAAAATCAACCCACAGCCTGGTGATATCAGGTGCCGTCATCAAGGAACTGTATCATAATTTCCCACAAGCTGTCCATTCATTGTCTTATCTCAATGCCATGATGCCAGTGAGATAAATAAGGTAGTTATTATACCCAGCTAACAAAATATGAATAAATAAAAAGATGGGGCCAGGAAAGATTCTCTCCTGAAGGTCACAGAGGAAATTAATGGTACAGTTTAGACTTGAACTCAGGTCTCTTGACTCCAAAGCCAGTGCCCTTCTCCTATATGTGAGTGTGTCCCTTAAACTGGCTGGTTAGGAGGTGAGCTGAGGTCCTTTGCTAGCAGGGCCATGGCCAGAGTCAGACTTCAAGCCATCAACTGGGTTTGGGCAAAATCGAAACATACCTTTTTGGTGAGATCTGGAAAAGTGAAGCTTTCATATGGGAAAGAAGAGTCATCAACCAGATGCCAGTGGAAAACGTTGAATTTATTGTATGCCATGACATCCTGTAGGTCAGAGCATACACTGTGAACCCAGCACAACTTCTCCAGCTTTGGCCCCAAGCTTGGCAGGCTGCGCCACACACTTTCACAGGCTCAACCTGCCCCAGCTTCCTGCTAAAGTGCTCACAGGTTCTCTGTATCAAGCCTTCCCATCAGGTTGTGCCTGGCATCCAAAGATGGCTGACAGAAGCAGTATCTCCTCTGTGAGGGATGAGTTACAGTCACACTGGGAGAAGGGCTGCAGTTCTGTGGTACCTTGGGGTCAGGAAGGCCCACAAAACTGTGGAAACTAATATTTCCTCTTGCCACTTGTTTTGGGTTGTCTGACTAGTGTTTATCCAAACTGTGAGGTCAGTTGTGAATTTAATAGCCTCGTAAGTCACAAATCTCAGATGCCAGGACTGGTGGATGTGCCCACTTCTCTGGTTCCATCAGAACACCAAAGGAATAGTTAGACATGTAAGCCAGATGGGTAACTGTCAGCTAAGACTGCCCATCAAATTCTAGACAGTTAGGATCATCCCCAGCTAAGGCTCTTGAACATTGCTTTCCTAAGACTTTATACTAACTAAAGATAGCTGCCTTTGGTCAGAGAAGCCAATTCCCCAACCCACCTTCTCTGTCACTGGAGATGGCCTGGACATTGGTCCTCAGTAGCCAGTGGGGTATATTTAAATCACTCATTTTTTTTTTTGAATCTTGCAGCAGGTCATCTTTTACATTTTTCCCAGGAACTCATAAAGCTACATAAATTCTCTCTGTAACTCTTTAAGAATATGGCACCGGATCTATTTGTTGTCCCATCACCCCAGAATCCTAAGGGCAAAGAAGGTCTTAAGGCCTGGGTACCAGAGTGTCCAGGATGCTAGCCAGTGGCAGGTAATGGCGAGACGTATCCAGCAACAAGCCCCGGTGAGGGAAGCGAGGGAAGTCCTCAATATCCGTCTTGTTGACATAGAACTGTGTGGACCAAACATCGAACATATCAGGAGTCTAAGGCAATTCACCAGTGGGGTGGAGGGGGATGAGAAAAGCTTTCTGATATCCCTGAAAACCCAACCAGCTGACTGTTCTTCAGGGTAACTATCTCCACAAATACCACACACCTCCAAATGAATGACCATAAGCATTTATCTCTCCAGAGAGTAACTTTCCCCTGACAGCAATGCAGCTGTCCCACACACCACTCAGCTCACATGTACCAGATTCTCACTGACTCAATATTTTCTTCAAAGCAGTGTGGTCTCAAGGTCATTACTGAATAATGACTCAGGGGAACTAAGTTATACCCCAACTGGCAAAATCTACCAAACCAGTTTCCACCCATTATCTCCATGAATACTCTCTTGGGGACCATCTTAAGCCACCAGGACTCTGTTTAAGGCAAAAGAAGGTATTTCCAGGACTCTCAATATTGGAAGCAAATGCCAGAGATTTAAGAGGAGCCCTTTTTGAAGGCCCGCACTCACCGTGCCCTCAGGAGATCTCCAAATAAGCTGGCTAAATGTCTCCAGACCTACAGGGAAGTAGAGAGGTGGATGTAAAGACTTAGGGAGGTGGGTAAAAAGTTAGAACCATCTGGAATGTTCCTATGTGGCAGAGCACAGTGCTTGGGCACACAGTGAAGTGAAACCTAGTGTAGGCTGCATGCTTCTCAGCAGCTAGAAAAGGGGGACAGTAGGAAGCCAGGATCGATTTTTACTCTGTCTTTTATTTTGGGAGTAGGCAGTGTAAGGGGGTTTTGTGTCCCTCCTAGCAATACACTCACCCACATGCCTCTTATCTATAAACCCTAAGACTTGAATTCACAAAGATATTAAGAAGAGAGGCCAGGCATGCTGAGTCCAGAGCATTAAATGCTCTCAACAGCTGGGGCCTATAAGGACATGTGAAAGGACAAGCCAGCTCACAAGGGGTTAAATAGTTTAGTGGATAATACTCATCAGGAGCTCAGGAAGCTGAGAAAAAGGGGCCTCCAACCTGCTGCCTCTTCACTTTGAATTGTGAGAATGTGATCATAAACTTGAGTTTCATAAACTCAACAAGATCATAAACTTGTGAGTCCACAGCTGGACCCAAAAGACAAAGAAACATCCACTTTTCCTCTTTAGACCCTGAGAAGAGAACCAACTATAGGGAGCTGAGGTCTGGCAGGTAGCAACTGCCCCAGGAGACTGGACACAGATGCTGAGATTCCGGTGAGGCCCAAGGGCAAGCATGCTGTGTCCAGAGCACTAGATGTTCTCAATAGCTAGGCCCTCACTTCTGCAAACCCAGCAGAAGCCCTGTGAAAGAGTCTCAGAATCCTAAATTTTGAGAATTTAAAAACCTGTGAGGCCTTTGTGGTCATTCAGCACCTCCCCTGAGGCCAACTTCCAGTGTACCATCTGGGCTTCTTTCCAGCCTGACCTAGACGCCTGGCACTTGGGGTCCCAGAACTCTCCCACTTTAACATGACTAATTGTTAGCACCCACTCAAAATGTACAAGAGGGCAGAGAGGGGAGTCAGCATGCTGTTTCTCCAGAATGCAGGGGAGGGCAGAAGGGGCTAGGGAATAAAAACAAACTGACACAAGGTTTGGAGTTCAGTGAGAACTTCCCTCATTCACCGGGAGGGCTCTTACCAAAAGGGGTGGAAGTACTTGGCTAAGTCTGTGTCTGGGGACCAGATACCTTCTCAGTGAATCAAATACCTTCTCAGTGAACCAAGAGGAAGGGCAGGGGCCTGTCACCTGTTGGCTAGCGAAGTCCTCATTTTATCACTGTTTACCTCTTTTTTGACATTTGTCTCTTTTGATCTAGATTTCCTTTTTAAAGAGCCCTTCCAATCCTGTGTCTGTAGTGAGAGCTGAACAAACTGTGTGTGTGGCAGAGTGGGCCCCTCTCCCCAGCCGCCTGCCCCTGCTGGTGCCTGCCATCAGCCTGCGGGGACTCCCAGAGTGCCTGCCAGGGGAGTGGCTGTCGCTGCACAGGCCATGACACCTGTCAACTGCTGGAGACAGTGGGGAGAACACTCCCTGCAGGGAGCTGAGGAAATACTCCAACTGGTCTCCATAAAGCAAGCTCCTATGGGGGGGGGGGTATTTGCCTGGCCCCCGGTCCTGCCCCTCACCCCACCAGTGCCCACCTCCCCACATCATCCTTCTCTCTCCCAGCATCAGCCCCATCTTGTTACCTCGCAGGGCGCCCCAGACAGTCTCGGAGAGGAGGAGACACTGCTCATCATTTATGGTCAGTGTGTCTGAAATGACAGAAATGGTTCCGTTAGGTTAAGGATTTCTACCCTCAGGTTAGAGAGAATCACATGTTCTCTGTAAAACCTTGGATTAAAAATCAACAATAAGGAACTTTCCTGGTGGTCCAGTGGTTAAGACTGCGCTCCCACTGCAGGGGGCGTGGGTTTGATCTCTGCTCGGGGAACTAAGATCCCCATGGGAAAAAACAACAACAAACAAACACATTTTTTCTTTCAAAGAGGAAGCATTCCCTGCGGGAGCAGGGCTGATACTCAGGCCTGGGGCCAGAGTGGGAGGGTGGTCACCCAGTGGCTCTGAGGCTCCGGAAAATGGTGTGTGAGGAGGGGCAGGCTGGCCTGGAATCCTCTGCAAAGCACCCCCCTCCCTGTGGGTCCGTTTCCCAACCAGAAACATGGATTCCGGCCAGGCTTCAGTCAAAGGACAAAGGGGAAAGGGATGCTTGGAGGGGTGAGTCCAGGTTACAATGTTCCCAGAGGCTTTGAAGTCACCCCCCTCTCCCTTTGTCTCCAAGCTTTAGCTACTTCCTCAGCAATGTGAGGAAGAAGCCAAGACCTGAATGTTCACTTTGTACACTGAGATGTCCCCAGATGCTGCTGCTCAGGGCAGCCACAGGACGAATGACTTGGCTTCATCTCAGTTCAAGTGGCCGAAAACTCCTTCTCTCTCTAGTGTAGGGTCTCTAAGAGAAAAACCAACAAAGCGCATAAGTTCCTAAAATGCCAGTGGGATTATATTCAGTCCAGAAGGTAGGTGTCCTGTGGGACTCAGTGACTAGCCAGTGTGATGTTCGCGGCCAACCTTCAGGCGCTGGTTAGAGTGCATAGGAAAAACTCTCCTTTGATGGCTCTGGGCACTTGGTGACCCCTGCCCCTCACCCTCGTGGAGGGCTCCAGGCCTAGCATCTGCAACTGAGGCCAGGCCATCTGGAGTTACAGCTCCAGACAAGTGCTGGCTTCTAGAACAAGGACCAAAGTGGTACTTACAGTTCTCTACAGACCCCAAAGAAGGAAACTGGTCACATCCGGGAGTGACGACGAGGACCATCAATGAATTCTTCTCTGACGTATGCCGTTTTTCTGCAAGGACAGGGTAATAAACTCAGTGTGGCTGACTCACCGCCAGAAACACCAGGCAAAACCAAGGCCCTACAGGAGGGTCCCCAACTCTAGTTCTTTCAGTTTGTGTCTGTGGTAAGAGAGAAAGGGGGGCGGACAGCTGCCCTTGGCACAGGTGCCACCTAGTTACCTGTTTGACTTGTCTCTTGGGTTGTGTTCCCCTCCCCGCAGTCACCCACCCTGGCCCTTGCATGATGGACCTGCCAGCAGCTCCTTGCAACCAGGGCTCTCTGTTTCTGGCTTGGAGAGGTTCCAAGACCTCAACAACTGCTTCTGAACTAGAGGTGGCTCTGAAGTATTGCTAGTCAAAGTGTGATCTGCAGATTAGCTGATGTGCCAGTGGTGTTACTGGTTGGTCACCAGACAGGAAGCTTATATGACTCCAGAGTGTAAGTCAGTTATGTCCGAGCAAACACAGTTTAGTGCTAACAGTTTCTTGTAACAAGGTTTTCTTGATGAAGGGAACAGTTTTACATTCTGGTGAATATGCTTCTCATCTCACTGCAGACTGGCACCTGAAGGAGCACTGTTCTGGAGGGCTCCAGATGAAGGCATCCAGCTTTGTAACAGGTTAGGAGCTGATGTGAGCAAATGAACTAGGTGATAGGAGGGTCTGCTGTGCAGAGGAGGCCTCCGATGGCCTAGCTGGTGCTCCAGCAAAGGTACGTGGCCACCAGACCATCCTGTTTCCTTCCTTCCTCTTCCCAAACAGGTTCTCTGTCCAAGGCAGACTTCTGCCCAACAGTGGAAAGCCACCAGTTGGAGACAACATACTATCTAATATAGTTCAACAGATCCCAGTCTACACAGGAAAAAAAAAAGCACCAAACCAAAATACAATGGATGGTCTCTTCCCATCCTCCCACTGGTTCTTGTCCATGACCTTCAGGGTGGTACTGATTGTACCGCGCCCCAAGCATGAACCTCGGTGAACTCCCTCTATTCTGTTTCTGGAGCCACATTTGTCCCCGTTGCCACCATGACACCCGTGACTTCCTATGAAACTGCAAAGTCAGGGGTAGAATGGTCTGGCACAGTGCAGGGAGAGAGGATTCAGAACCACATTGGAATCCCAAACATTATCCATCTGTAGGCAGAAGGAACTCAGGAGCCTTGGACCAAAAGGAAGCCTGCTTAATCTCCTGCTCACTATACCACAAGGCTGCCTCTTGGCTTTCAGGCTGGCCAAGAAGCAAGTCAACTGGGGATCCTTTCCTATCAAGAGCAAACACATTCTTTCCCCTGCCGGTAAATACCCTGTCGCCCCACACTAACACCTGCTCATACCCTGGAGGCAGAAGAGAATTTGAGGTTATTCTAGAACAGGCCAACTCACAGCTCCATTCTAAACCCTGAAAACTCATGCCCACAACAGAGGACAACCAGACTGTCAGGGCAGAGAGCGCACTCAACACAGAATGTGCAAATCCCAAAGACCAAGGAGGGCCTCACTGAGAGGCAGGCATGAAGAGAACTATAATATCCCTCCTTACACTACCGCCTCATCCCTCGTCCCCTGGTCCCCACCAGACCCTACACATCACAGAGTCCCAGTATCAGTGTGTGGAGAGTTCATTTGCACACCTACCCAGGCCAGGCATGCCAAAGAGGGCAAGAGTCCTAAGCTATCATCTTAACCTTCTGGACTTCAGTCTACCAAACAGAGAAATCTCAGCTCCCTTATGCAACTGCCACAGTCACCATCCTGATGATGAGAGAGGCTGCACAAACACCAGGCTTATCTGAACTCCTACGGAGAAGACAAGGGAACATGTAATTGCTGTTATCATATTTTGGTTTTTCTAAAACACGCCTGCACTTCATTCTCTAAATCCTTGGTCTTTTAAGAGGGGAAAAGTCACAGACTCCTTTGAGGATCTGACAAAAATGAAAGGACTTTTCCCCTAGAACAAGGTCCCTCATTTAGGGGCTCATCTCTCCACCCCCGGCCACCCATCTCATGGTGAAGAAGCCCTGTCGTAAGTGCTCTCAGTGACTCATATGGGCCTGGGCTGATTAAAAAGACACAGAGTCATGGCTGCTGCTTAAACAAGCTCTGAGGAGGAAGGACCGGAGTAGGCGGTGACGGGAGAGCTGGCAAAACAGGAGGGACGCTGGGTCATTTAAACGGATGTAAATAGAGACCATCATTGTAGTTTCCGCCTCCAAGTCACTATTCTGAAGAGAACAGGAAATAGGCAGGGAACAGGCAAGCTGCCTCTACACACACCCACAGCCCCTGCACTGGGAGGGACTGAGGTGTGGGAAGCAGGGTCTGGCAAACAGCCGGCTCACCAGCAATTGCACGGGCACCCTTGCAATGGGCCTGGGCAGGACAGCAGGAAATTCTGAAGCCTCCAGGGCTCAGGAAGCAGCATGGAAAACAGAGCACTGAGCTGGGAGATCAGGAGGGGTTAGTTCTGGCTCGGTTTTGCTGCTGCCAAGCTGAGGGAGTCTTGTGGCTCCCACTTCCTCCCAGGTTAAACAATGGCAGGGTGGGACCATTGTTTACTGGCTGCTCCTCCTCAGAGCCAACACCTCATGATTCCACAGACTAACCACACAGCCCGGGGTCCCCTTCCAGACCACTGCTCCCTCATCCCCCTGCTTTCACAGAAGCCTGCTCTTTCCCAGGTTCAATGAAAACTCTGTATTTTTTTTTTTTAGAAGTTAAAAAAGTTCAAGGACTTCCTTGGCAGTCCAGTGATTAAGAATCCATGCTTCCAATGCAAGGGACGCAGACTTGATCCCTGGTTGGGGAAGTGAGATCCCACATGCCACCTGGTGCAGCCAAAATAGAAAAGGAAAAAAAGGGCAAACAGCCCAGAAGTGTTTATAGAAAAAAAGTTATCTTCAGCACCCCTCTCCTTCTCTGACAGGATAGCCACTGTTAATTTTCTCTCCTTATCACTCTCTTTTTAGCACAATTTTGCCTTATTCATCACAGGTCAGGTCTGGAGGTGGAACTCTTGAGAACAGGGAAACCTGAGACCATTTTACCACCCAAATCCCACTGTTTGCACTTTTGCGGGTTCCAGTACTATGACCCTTCCGTTTCGTTTCTGTTCTCCATCCTCTGCCGTCTTCACTTCCTTCCTGTTGCCCAAGATGCGGGCACCTCCAACACCATCAAGCCAACACTCTCAACAGTCCATCCCTTCCTTCTGTTGCATGCAGGGGGCAAAACCCTCAACCTGGATCAATCGAACATCTGCCTTTGGTGCACCTAATCCTGGTCTCTCATCTTGCCTGGGCCCTTGATGCCGTTCTGAAAATCACTACCACCACTGCTTTTTCCTAGTCTCTGCAACAGCTATTTCAGACGTGTACCATTTCTTCAAGTCCATAACTGGATTACCACTTGCTTTAATCTCAGCAGAAAACCAGAAGGGAACTCTGCCCACCTCCACCTTCCCCTCTCCTCCCTGACAAAAATACCTGCAACACACACCTGGTCTTCTCCTCTTCCTACCTCAGTGGAAGGGGCTTCCTTTTACCTGTGGTCTGCAACTCTCCCCAGATTCCTCTTGTATAAATTAGTTCCCTTTTCCCCCAGGTCTTCAAATTATTTCTTTTTGCGATTCTCTCCCATCAGCATTAAAATATTTGCACGTTTTCCTGATCTCAACTCATCCCAAAGAGTCTCTCTTTCTCTCTCCTTCGGGTCACAAAGAAAGTCTATAGGAAATGTAGGCTGAGCGGTTCAGTGCTAAATTTCAAAGTCAGACAGATCTGGGTTCAAATCTTGGCTGACACTTTCTATCTGTGGGACCCTGAGCAAGTTATTTTTCCCTCTGAGCTGCAGGTTCCTCATCTGATGACCATAACAGTATCTAGCCTGTTGGGCTGTTGAGGTTAAATGAGTTAATGCATGTAAAGTGCTTAACTCAGTGCCCGGCACATAAGAGGAGATGCATGCACAGTCCTCTCTTTGTAGCCACTTTTTGACATCCTCTCAGCTCCTCAGTCCACTATAATCTAGCTTCCTTCACCATCAGTCCTGGGAAAATACCTTCACCAAGGACCTGTGGTTCTGCAACTAAATGCAAGGGATTTTTTCAGTTCATTCATTCATTCATCAGTTAATTTACTGAACACTTACTATGTGCCAGGCTGTCCTAAGTGCTGGGGATACAAGAGCAATCAAACCAGACAAAACCCCTGCTTTAGAGATGCAACATTCTACTGACACTCACTTCCGGCCCTCTAGGCAGCATCAGACAGCCCTGACCTTCTTGAAACTAAACTCCCTTAGCTTAAGGGACGCTTTCTGTCTTGGTTTTCCTTCTAAGGCCTTGAATATGCTTCCTTGTTCTCCTTTTCCTTCATCCTCCCCTACATGTCAGTGTCCCCAGGCTTACAGACTTCTCTTTTTCTCCTCATTTTACACTCTCTCAGGACAATGTCTTCCACTCCCAGGGTGACTGATGATTCTCAAATCTACCTTTCCTTCTGGAGCTCTAGACTCATACACCTCCACTCAAGTGTCTCAAAAGCACTTCAAAACTTAAACACAGAATTGAACTAACTCTATATTAATCTTCCTGGCTAACCTTCTCTCACAATTTGATAATAGCACCATCTATCGAATCACCCAAACCAGAAACCTCCTCCTCCTCCTCCTATCTTTCTGAGCAAATCAAAAGACCATTCACATATACTTATTGATTGTCTAGTATGTGGCAAATCTCGTGCTAAGCACTAAGATCTGTTGTTGTTTAGTTGCTCAGTCATGTCCGACTCTTTTGTGACCCCACAGACCATAGCCCACCAGGCTCCTCTGTCCATGGGATTTCCCAGGCAAGAATACTGGAATGTGTTGCCAATTCTTTCTCCAGGGGATCTTCCTGACCCAGGAATCAAACTCCTGCACTGGCAGGTGGATTCTTTACCACTAAGCCCCTAGGGAAGCCCAAGCACTAAGATTATATAGACTAATAAGAGGGACCCTGGTGGTCCAGTGGATAAGATTCCACATTCCCATTGTAAGGGGCCCGCATTCAATCCCTGGTTGGGAAACTACGATTCCATATACTGCAACTAAGCCCATGTACCACAACTATTGAGCCCACATGTTCTAGAGCCTGCACACCACAACTAGAGAAGCCCAAGTGCTGCAAAGAGGACCCAGTGCAGCCAAATAATAATAAAAGAAAGATCTAACTGTTGTAACTACAAAGTTGATAGTGGCTCTTGACCTCATCACCATCTTCCCACTCCCATTGGGTTAATGCCTTAATTCAGCCTCTTGTGAATTTTCACCTAGATTATAAAAAAATCTTCCAAGTTGCTCTCCCTGCCTCCATTTATATACCATGTCAATCGACTATCCTTTGTGATCTTTTAATATGAAAGTTAGCTTATGACAATCTCAGTTCAAAATCCTACAGTGGTTCCCCACAGCTTTCAGGATAAAGTGCAGAATTTGCTGAATGGTTATACAAACTTGTCTTTCTCTGCTCCTGTTTGGGAACTCTCCCAGGAGCACAATGAACTCTTTACAGAACCCTGGAAGTGCTATATTTTCTCACTCTTTTTCTTTGCAGTATCGCTTCCTCCAATTGAAACAAACTTTGCATTGCCTCCATATCTCACCTGATTAAGAAACAGCTCTGGTTTTCCTTCTGTAAAACTTTGTCAGTCCCCTCCCCTTTCCTAGCAGACCTTCCTATGTGATCATGAAGCAACATATACATACATTTTTCATAACAGGTATCTTAATATATGCTGTTTATTTGTCTGTCTCCTCACCAAGGCTGTGAGTTCCTCAACAGCAGGGACCAATCTCAGTGTCTTTGTATTCCCAGTGCCTGACACACGGTAGTCATTCAATAAATGTTTGCTGAAAAGAAAAAATGAATGATGCTAGAATTTTTTAAATGCATATTTAATTCTATATATGCATAATGATTGTGCTACACAATAATCAGGTATAAATGGCAAACAGTTAATATAGAGATTACTTTTATACACCCAAACCTAGCATTTCTGAAGATCTAAGATTCGGTTGCCATGCTGTGTATGCTCAGTTGTGTCTGACTCTTTGCAACCCTATGGACTGTAGCCCCCCAGGCTCTTCTGTCCATGGGATGCTCCAGGTAAGAATACTGGAGTGGGTTGCCATTCCCTTCTCCAGATCTTCCCAATCCAGGGACTGAACCTGTGTCTCTTATGTCTCCTGCATTGGCAGGCGGGTTCTTTACCACTAGCGCCATTTAGGAAGTGGAATTCAGGTGGTGAATAGCAATAAGACACCCAGACACCCAGAAAGTACCTTTTCAGACACTGCTCTGAAGACTCTTAGGTCCACAAATCCAAAGATTTGGGTCTTTCTACTTCTCTGGAAGGCAGTACTCCTTCCTGCAACAGATATCTGGAACCCATGTCTTTACCTCAGTGCATAATAGCCTGTCCCTCGACCCACACTGCTCCTCCCTGAATCAAAACATTTCCATCACAGCAATGTGTTTAATTCACAGAATCTTAGCAGCATGAAGAAATGCCACTCGCTTTGGTAATAAAGTGGCATGTGTTTTGGCTTCTGGAGTGAAAACTAGGGAAGTCAACCCCGTCTCTGGCACATCCCACTCATTCAAGTCTACCCTGCTCAGCAGCAGTCCCGCGCTCTCCTTGATGGGGCCGCGCTGGTTCTCCCTCTCCCTCCCACTTTTACATACATGGCATCCACGTGTCCTCTCCCCACACTTGACCTAATGAGAGCCCTTGCAATCATTCATTTCTCACTCATTCCAACAAGGATACACGGAGCACTTACTGTGCATCAGGACCTGTGCTAGGTACTGGGATGGTTAGAAGGAAAAACAAGCCCTGGTCCCTGCCCTTGAGGAGCTCACAGTCTAGTGGGAGAGACAGATACAAACAACAGTTACAAAACAGTGTGATTAAGGCTACAGTAGATATTATAGCTGCCTCCTTCCAGAGGCAGAGAGGAAGGCTTAACCTTGGAAGTGGACTTCTGAGCAGGACTTTGAACCTTGAGTTGGAGTTTGCCAGCTACCAAGAAGGAAAAGGTATTCTAAGCCTGGGCAGCTGCCAATATACGAGAGCAGTGGTGCGTCCAGGAGAAGAGGCTAGGCCACCCTGTCAAACTTCTTCTCCTGGTAAAGTGGGAGTCTGAGAATCCCCCTGCCCTGGCCTGGAGACCCTCCTGAGTGCTGTTGAATTCTGTCTGGATCATGGTGCCGCCTCCCATGAGTTCTGCAGTTCTTTTCCCCCCATAGATTACTAATACCTACTCTGAAGTACAATCCTTCTAGCCCATAGGTGAATCCTGAATGTTTTCCCTTCTGTCTTCTTTTGTAAAAGCTGTAGTTAGAAGTTTCCTTTTTTCCTTTACTTTTCAAACTTAACCTGTACTTGTTCACTCCCCTCGTCCACTTAAAGATCTCCCTATAATTCTAGATCCTAAGAGATAACTTTGGTTATCATTTTGCCAACTTCCCAGTTTTTTTAACTATATAGATTTATTTTAAAAACAAAAATGAGAGCCCAATACATATTAGTTTGTTACTTTTTTCCACTTACCAAAATGATTTGAAGATCTTTTAATGTCAGTATATATAAACCTACATCATTGTTTGTAAGTGTTGAATGCAATTCCATTTTGGAGATATACTTTAATTTTATTTTTCATTTGGCCACGCCATGCAGCTTACAGGATCTCAGTTCCCCAACCTGGGACTATGGCAGTGAAATCAGAATCCTAACCATTAGCCACCAGGGAACTCCCAAACATACTTTAATTTTAAAAAGCTGAAAATACTAACTTCTTTCCTCCTTGTGGACATTTGGGACTACTTCTAGGTTTTCAATATTATAAACAATGCTCTAGTAAATATTCATATCTATATTATTTTTTAAAGCAGTTGTGAGAGATTTTGGTAGGAAAATTTCTAGAGGTAGAAATGCTAGGCTAAAAATATGAAAGTGGTTTTTCCTTTTATTATTTATTCATTTTTGGCTGCACTGGGTCTTTGCTACTGCACATGGGCTTTCTCTAATTGCAGCAAAGTAGAGGCTACTCTCTAAGTTGTGGTGCGTGGGCTTCTCGTTGCAGGGGTTTCTTTTGTTGCAGAGCACGGGCTCTGGAGTGCACAGGCTTCAGGGGTTGCAGCATGCTGGCTCAGTGGTTGTGGCATCTGAGCATGTGATTCCCCGCAGCATGTGGGATCTTCCCAGACCAGGGATCGAACTTGTGTCCCCTGCACTGGTAGACAGATTCTTCACCACTAGGGAAGTCCAAGTTTTTAGTTTTGACACTGCCAATTACTCTTCCAAATTACTGTACTGGTTTATGTGAACCAACATCCATGGGCCCATCTTCCCATCCTTCCAAAACTAGACCATCTCAATTCCTTTCCATATGAGCCAGTCTGATTGACAAAAGAGAAACAGCAGTTTTAATCTGTATTTCTGTAAGAGTCATTGAACTTCAGCTCTGCCTTGTATTTACTGGTCATATTCTTTGTACTTTTTTCCCAACAAAAAACTTTTTTATTGAAGTACAGTTGCTTTCTACTGTATATCAAAGTGACTCAGTTACACACACACACACACACACACACACACATATAATTCTTTTAAAAATGTTCTTTTCCATTATGGTTTATCCCAAGAGATTGGATCTAGTTCCCTGAGCTATACAGTAAGACCCTGTTGTTTATCCATTCTATATGTAACAGTTTGCATCCACCAACCTCAAACTCCCAGTCCATCCCTCTCCCTCCCCGCTCTCTCTTGGCAACCACAAGTCTGTTCTTTCTGTCTGTGAGTCTATTTCTGTTCTGTAGATAAGTTCATTTGTCTTTGCATTTTTTAAAAGTTAATTTTCTTTAATTGATTTGCAGAGCTCTTTCTAGATTTTAACCTTGTCTTTTAAGGTTACAAATATTTGCCTCATTATGTCCTTTATTTTCTAACTTATGGGTTCTTTTGCTTTAATTTGTATGTAGTCAAATCTGTTAGTCCTTTATGGTTTCCTTTATTGACTTGTTTAGAAAGGCCTCTTCTACCCTGGGACTAAATGAATTGTTCCTTTGAGTCTTTCTAATAGTTTGATGGCATATCTTTAGATCTTTAGCACACCTGGAATTTACTTTTGTGCTTGGAATGAGGTAAAGATTAAAATATTTTCCAAATGGATAACCGTCAACCAGTCATCCTAGCATATTTATTGACTAACACGTCTTTTCACTTTTGATTGGAAATGTTTCCTTTATCATATATTAATTTCTCATACACACACACACATATACATGAACTTCTGCTTATCTCTGGAACTTACTTCCTTGGCAATCTCGTAGTCATGGAAATCTACCGTGTTGTACTGCGATCCTCTTTTGTCACTCTGCCCAATACATAAACGCCTCTGCTCCTTATGGGCCCACACTCCCACTCCTGTAAGGGCTATTTCCTCTCCTCCACCAAGTCACCTGTACTACAATCATCCACACCTGCCAACCCTCTGGAACCTTAGTCCATGGTTATTCAACTACCAACATCTGCAGCCTTTTCTACTTCCCCCATTACTGAAGCCTGCCTCTCCCTACAACTTGCTCTGAGAGGCAGCTCCTTCTCACATCCTGGGATAGACATATGGGGGCTGCTTCCAGGCCATCCACCCTCTTCCATCAAGTGAAAAAACCACAACCACCTCTCCTCTGGAAATCATGACATTCAGCTGTAAAATCTTGAACCTCTCCTTGTCACAAAACTCTGCAACTTCCTGGTTACTTCTTTATTTACCTAAGACTTTGGATTCCAGTCTCCAGTGTTCCTCTCTGTCTGAAAGCTAGTCATAATCTTAGATGACTAGGTGATTTCACCTTGTCAAATCCTGGATGACTCAAGAGGAAGAACTAACCCACATTCTGGCTTAGCAGTTATCCAGTGACATCCTCCTTTTCCTCCTCAACACCCTCTCATGGTCACTTTTAGGACTCCTTGTCCTAAAGGTTCCAACTCATTCTCTCAAGCTTTAGCACCATTCAGGTAACTGTCTGCTAGCTAATCGACACCTCACACTCAACAGGTCCAAAATCAAACTCACTTTTCATCATTCCCGTCTGCCTCCAACCTCTTCATCAATCTCTCTGTCTCTCTTTCCACTCCTTCCCTTGCTCTCCTACAATTTTCCCTATCTTTGTGAATGGCAGCTGAATACATTTAAATTACTAAATCGCAAATCTGGAGTCATCCCCAGCACCCCCTTCTCCATCAAAACCCCTACTTTTCAAGCATTCCACTTCCTAAAATTTTTTTCTTTTGAAAAAATTTTTAACTTTATATTGGGGTATAGTTGATTGACAATGTTGCATTAGTTTCAGGTGAATACTAAAGTGATTTGATTATCCATATACATGTATTTATTCTTTTTCAGATTCTTTTCCCATAAAGTTCAGAGTATTGAATAGAGTTCCCTGTACTAAACAGTTAATTCCTTGTTGTTAATCTATTTTATATAGTAGTATGTATATGTTAATTCCAACCTCCTAATTTATCCCTCTCCCCCACCTTTCCCTTTGGTAACCCTAAGTTTGTGAGTCTGTTTCTGTTTTGTAGATAAGTTAATTTGTATCACTTTTTTAGAATTTTACATGTAAGTGATATCATATGATATTTGTCTTTTCTGTCTGATTTACTTCACTTAGTATGACAGTCTCTGGGTCCATCCATGTTGCAGCAAATGGTACTATTTCATTCCTTTTAATGGCTGAGTAATATTCCATTGTGTAAATGTACCACATCTTCTTTATCCATTTAATTGTCAAAGGACATCTACTTCCTAAATTTTCTTCAATCTTTCTAGTTTTCTCTGTCTGTACAGCTGTCAACCCACTTCAGCCACTTTCATCTCTTATCTAGACCACCGTAAGAGTCTTTTAAGTGGGTTTCCTGCCTCTAGTCCCATTCCCCACCAATCCCCAATGCAGGTAGAGTTCAGTTTACATCACTTATCCTGTTTAATGGCCTTTATTGGCCTTCCTTGACCTCAGGATAAAGCTCATGTTCTCTATCAGGGCTCACTAGGCCATTCCATGACCTTGCATCTACCACCTCCTTAGCTTCAGAACCTGCTGATCCACCTGTAGCTGTGCTTCATACTGACATCACTGAACTTGAGTTTCTTAACTATGTCGTGAAAGCTTCTTTCCTAAAGGCCTTTCCTACATGTATCTCTTTCTGTGTAGATTACTAACTCCACCTCCATCAGCTCCTTTCAGATCTTATTAGACAGCTCTTATTGGAAGTCTTCTCAACATGTACCCCCTATGCATGTGCACGTGCGCACACACACACATCAGGTGTTTCCAAAGCACCTGTACTTCAGTTATTAGCAAAACTCACACTTTACTGTATGTCTGTCCATTTCAAGACTATAAATTCTTAAGTATTTGAAAAAATTCATTTTAAAATTTTATACAACTTTTAAAGGTTACTTTCCATTTAAGATTATTACAAAATACTGGCTACTTCCCTACATTGTACTTACACCTTTGAGCCTATCTTACACCGAACAGTTTGTACCACCCACTCCCCCACCCCTATATTGCCCCTCCTTCCCCCAACTGGTAACCACTAGTTTGTTCTATATTCTGTGAGTCTGTTTCTTTTTTGTTGTATTCACTAGTTCGCTGTATTTTTTAGATTCTGCATATAAACGATATCATAGAGTTACTTGTCTTTCTCTGTTTGAGCATTATGCCCTCCAAGTCCATCTATGTTGCTGCAAATCACAAAATTTTTGTATGACTTTTGTATGGCTGAATAGTATTCCATTGTGTGCATGTGTGTGTACACACACATCTTCTTTAGCCATTCATCTGTTGATGGACACTTAGAGTGTTTTCATATCTCAGCAATTGGAAATAATGATGCTGTGAACACTGGGGTGCATGTATTAATATCTTTTCTAATTGATGTGTTTGTTTTTTTTCATATGTTTAGCCAGGAGTGGAACAGCTGGGTCATATGGTAACTCTATTTTTAGTTTTTTGAGAAACCTTCACTCTGTTTTCCACAGTGGCTGCACCAATTTACATTCCTACCAACAGGGTAGGAGGGTTCCTTCTTCTCTACATCCTCACGGATGTTATTTGTGTTCTTTTTGATGATGGCCATCCTGACAGGTGTGAGGTAATACCTCATTATGGTTTTGATTTGCATTTCCCTGATAATTAGCAATACTGAACATCTTTTCACATTCCTGTTGGCTGCATTTCTGCTTTGGAAAAATGGCTATTAATTTCTTTCAACCACATTTTAATTGGGTATTTTCTTGATGTTAAGTTGTATGAACTGTTTATATATATTGGATATTAATTCCTTCTCAGTCATATTATTTGCAAATATTTTCTCCCATTCAGTAGTATCTAGTGTTACATTTAGGTCTTTAATTCACTTTGAGTTCATTTTGTATATGGCGTTAGAGAATATTCTAACTTCATTCTTTTACATGGAGCTGTGCAGTTTTCCCAGCACCACTTGCTGAAAAGACTGTCTTTTCTCCATTGTATATTCTTGCCTCCTTTGTCACAGATTAACTGACCATGGTCTACCAGTCTATTTCTGGGCTGTCTATCCTGTTCCACTGATCTGTGTGTTTGTTTTTGTGCCAGTATCATACTATTTTGATTACTGTAGCTTTGTAGTATGAGACTGTAAATTCTTTAAGGACATAGGCAGCTCATTAATATTCTTTGGACCAGTGCTAATAACAAATTATAGTTGCTTAATAAATACTGCTTGTATTAAGGATGAATGGAAGGGGGGAAGCCAACTAGAAATACTACTGGAATCTGCAAACAATGGGCCAGGGATCAAAATATTCACAACTTGAGTGCTAATGATTAAAGCAATTAGAAGTTAGAAGTTACTATTTGAAGTAATTAACACTGAAGTGTTATCAGAGTTTAATCCTACAAAAGGACAGTGAGTTTCCCAAATCCCTAACTGGTATAATGCTTGATAAAGGTATTTATGAGCAGACTGTCCCTACACTGCACAGCATAAAAAGCAAAGTCCTGGCAGACAAACAGACCTGACTGGAATTTGCACTCTGCCACTGCTGGCTGTGTGAGCCTGGACACGGTCCTTAACCTCTTTGAGTCTCAGTTCTGAAAGCTAAGTATAACACCAATCTCACAGAGCTGTTATGAAGATTAGAGGCTATAACATACAGCAAGTGCCAGATACTCAATAAATGCTAGTTTCCTTCCATTTTCTACTTGTCTTTTCCTAAAAAGTCACTTTTGCAACTTGGCTGGAAGAGCCTAGGGGCAAGGTGTCTTGTGGGAAAACCACACCACAGACGCAGCCCTGAGGGCCTTCCCTGAGCTTCTTACAGAAGCCTAAGGGCTCCGCTGCTGTGTGATGCCACCCTGTGTGCCAAACCGGCTTTCACGCCACCATACTGGATTGGCCAAAAGTTCATTTTCTGTAATACCTTAAAAAATCCTGAACAAATTTTTTGGCCCACCCAATATAAAAGGGACATGGCTTTGCAACTCTGAATCGGCCTCAAGCTAGGACTGTGGCCCTAGTAAAAAGACCAAAGCCACAAATGTGGGATCCAAGTTACTCCCAAGACAAGACTGAATAAGACTGTAGTCAAACTTTTCATCCAGGGCAGTGTACCTGGCAAGCCATCTCCCTTGCACCCATCCCAAAGCTTTACAAAAGAAAGGAAGCTTACTGACTGACATTCAAGCGGCCAAGCCTCAAACTTCCTGCATCTGAGCACACACTGCCAGAGAAGAGAGTTTCACCCCAGACTCAAGCCGCAGCCAACCTCAAGATGTGGACACAATGACAGCACACCCCACTGCTGGCTAGAGATCAGGGTTGAGCTCATGGCCAGGGGGCTTAAGCAATAACAGTAGCTTAAAACAGATGCAGGAAATAAAAGAGAAGTTCCTGACCCAGTAATACGTCTTATTCACTACAGCCATGAATAGAGAAGAAAAGCAAACCCATTTTTCTGTTACAACAGACTACAAACCCCTAAGCCTTGAGGCAGGTCACAGGAAATGCTTCACATACACATGTCTCGCCTCTCCAGACCCAACCTCCTCTCTTCAGCTGCCCCTCTGGTCAGTGGCCCCACGAAGGTGAGAGAAAGCTTGTCATCCAATCGGTTAAACCTCTGGATGATGCACATCGACTCTGATCTTGTCACTTATTTCCAGGGCCAGCAGAAGAAATTTAGGAAAATACAGAAACATAAGAGTAATAACCTCATTCATTTCTAAAAGAAACATTAGTTGGGCAGCAAAACTTTTCTTTTTGTGTAACTGTCACCTAAGGAATGTCACTCGGCATCGACCTGAAGGACTGGGTGAGCGGCCACTGCAGTCACAGACATCCAACACACCTTGACAGGCGTTTAGGGCAAAGACCAGGAACGAGGCGCTCTGGGAAAACTGGCAGAAGGAGCCTTCAGACAGTTAGGATATTTTCAGGAGAAAATTGTATTAATCCAATTTCTTATATCTTTCCAAACATAGAAGAGCACCAGATACCTGTTCCTCGTGACCAAGAACAGCCTTCTACCGAGATGTGTGCTTGACCGCGTGGACCCCTCCACAGTCACCTATGTGCTTGTTGACCTCCCCCACTACTTCTCTGGAGCAGTGCTTCAGAGCTGTGAGAGAGGCTGTCCCCTGGGTTAGAGTCCTGAGTCCTCAAATAAAACTGAACTCACAGATCTCATGCTATACATTTTAATTTCAGTTGACAAATCATTAGGAAAAGGATTGAGGTTTATGCCTTCAATAGGCTAAGAAATCCACAACATGCCCTAGCAAAACTGAGTAGCTGTAAGGAAAAAAAAAAAAAAAGACCCCACCTTCTGTTAAAAACAAATCAAAAAAGAGGGAATCAACTGGCAAAAAATCTCCAGTGCCATGCTTCACTCTTCTGTGTGGATGTGAAGAAGTGCGGGGGAAGGAGATGGGAAGAAAGGCAGCTGGACGGTTTAGATGTTTTATATTTTGTTTCATTTTAAAAATCACCAAGTTCTTAGGCTTCCCTGGCGTCTCAGTGGTAGATGGTAAATAAGCCACCTGCAATGCAGGTGACCCGGGTTCAATCTCTGGGTTGGGAAGACTCCCTGGAGGAGGGCATGGCAATCCACTCCAGTATTCTTGCCTGGAGAATTCCCATGGACAGAGGAGCCTGGCAGGCTATAGTCCATGGGATCGCAAAGAGTTGGACCCAACTGAGAGACTAAGCACTGCACAGTAAGCCTGGTCCGGGAAGATCCCACATGCTGAGGAGCAACTAAGCCCACGTGCCACAACTACTGAGCCTGTGCTCTAGGGCTGGAGAGCTGCAACTACTGAAGCTGCAACATCTAAAGCCCAGGCCCTGAAACAAGAGAAACCATGGCAATGAGAAGCCCGCACACTGCATTGAAGAGTAGTCGCTGCTCATCACGGGGAGAAAAAGCCTGCACAGCAATGAAGACCCAGCACAGTCAAAAAAAAAACAAAACACCCAGTTCTCCCTTGTAGTGTTCAAAGTTTGTAAAGACACTCATCATTATCTCCCTATATCCTCAGAAATGCTTGGAATGTAGACACATTAGAAAATAAAAAGCAGCATTAGCTACTTGCAAATTAGGCAATTTGCCAAAGGAACATAGTTAAAGAAGTGATCAATAAACATTCTGTGGCTGACTCCTGAATAGATCATGTTTCAGACCCTGAGTCCACTACTGTAATTGGTCTTCAAGCAGGGGAGAGGGGAAGCAGAGATGGCTCAAGGAAATAAGACTGGAATTTTTCATAAACCAGGCCCAGACTACCCCCACACATCTAGACCAAGCTGAGCTTCTTGGGTTCAGCTGCGAGAAGAGGGGCTGGTAGAGGCCAAGCTATCCTAGGCCCAGGGATTCAAAATGGAACACAATTATTTTGCCCTTTGCTAAAAATAATTCTCCTGATACCTATTCTTCTCAAATCACTGTATTTCTTCTCCTTATATAGCCCTCCATCCTCCACATGCCCCTTCACAGGAAAAAGAATTCTACTACAAAACTCTTTTGCTGCATTGTGTTCTTCATCTTTGCTTTTAAGATAATATATACAAGTGGCAATCAAGTCTTCTGCATAATCAGATTTAGCCACTTTACCTGGACTTTTTAACTTATGTGCAGAGTACATCATGCAAAATGCCAGGCTGAATGAAGCACAAGCTGGAATCAAGAGTGCTGGGAGAAATATCAATAACCTCAGATACGTTGATGACAGCACCCTTATGGCAGAAAGCGAAGAAAAAATAAACAGCCTTTTGATGAATGTGCAAGAGGACAGTGAAAAAGTTGGCTTAAAACTCAGCATTCAGAAAACTAAGATCATGCCATCCAGTCCCATCACTTTCATGGCAAATAGATGGGGAAACAATGATAGACTTTATTCTTTTGGTCTCCAAAGTCACTGCAGATGGTGACTGCAGCCATGAAATTAAAAGATGCTTGCTCCTTGGAAGAAAACCTATGACCAACCTAGACAGCATATTAAAAAGCAGAGACATTACTTTGCCAACAAAGTTGTCAAAGCTGTGGTTTTTCTGGTCAAAACTATGGTTTTTCTGGTAGTCACGTACAGATGTGAGAGTTGGATTATAAAGAAAGCTGAGCACTGAAGATTGATGCTTTTGAACTGTGGTGTTGGAGAAGACTCTTGAGGGTCCCTTGGACAAGAAGGAGATCCAACCAGTCCATCCTAAAGGAAATCAGTCCTGAATATTCATTGGAAGGACTAATGCTGAAGCTGAAACTCCAATACTTTGGCTACCTGATGCAAAGAACTGACTCACTGGAAAAGACCCTGATGCTGAGAAAGATTGAAGGCGGGAGGAGAAGGGCACAACAGAGGATGAGACGGTTGGATGGCATCACTGACTCGATGGACATGAGTTTGAGCAAGCTCCAGGAGCTGACTATGGAAAGGGAAGCCTGGCATGCTGCAGTCCATGGGGTCTCAACGACTTAGACGCGACTGAGCAACTGAACTGACTGAACTGAACTGAACTGACTGAGCAACTGGACTTTATCAACTCCATCAAGCACCCCAAGGCTATGCCTTGTCCTTGTCATGGGGGAGCTGCCCCTTACCAGCTTCCCTCCTACGTTCTCTAGATGCAGTTCCAATGCATCTCTAATTCTTTGATGAGTTAAGAGCAGCTTGATTTAGGACCAGAGCATACTGTGATCCTCCTTTTCATGAAATCACATGCTAATATTCCAAATTTGAAACTTGAAAGACAATCAATTCTAAATGAAATATGCAAATCATCTTTTTGATGATCTAAAGGAAATTCTAAAGGAAATCAGTCCTGAATATTTATTAAAAGGACTGATGCTGAAGCTAAAGCTCCAGTTCTTTGGCCACCTGATGCAAAGAGCCAACTCATTAGAAAAGACCCTGATGCTGGGAAAGATTGAAGGCAGGAGGAATAGGGGGCGACAGAGGGCAAGATGGTTGGATGGCATCACCAACTCAATGGACAGAAGTTTGAGGAAGCTTCAGGAGATAGTGAAGGACAGGGAAGCCTGGCATGCTGCAGTTCATGGGGTCGCAAAGAGTCGGACATGATTGAGCAACTGACATAAACAAAATAGGACATAAACAAAAATCATGAAACCTTTTTACAAACTTTTATATGAAGTAGCCCTTTAAAGTTAATTTTAGTATATTCAACAAATAATTAAATATCTATGTTCAGGGCACAATTATAGAAGGAATGGCCAAAGGAGGAATTTTAGGAGATTCAGATTATCATGAACTATGCCACTTATTAACCTGGTCACTTAACATCTGAGGATAAGCTAATTAAATATTGATAATGGCTGCAGAAGGATCCAGATACTCATACAATAATCTTCCTTCCATTCTAGATTAAAAGGTCTGGGGAAGAGGTGGGGGATTATTCTGTTCAGGGACAATGGCATCCTAAGTAACTCCCAGGGATGTACATGTAAACATCAGAACAGGATGAGAACTTTATAATAATCATTATGGCTTCAATCAACTAGTTTCAAGAAAAGCAAAGAATGCAGCCAAATGACATAATCAGATTTAGTCATTTTACCTGGACTTTATCAACTCCATCAAGCACCCCAAAAAGTATTTGGAGCAACATTAGTTGATGCTATCTCAAATAATCAGCTCTTTGATTTGTAAACAGGATGGGGCTTAATGATCAAAACAGAGAACTAGGTTCATTCAAGTATCTACAGCCTAAAATAACCCTGTTCAACAAGTTTAACAACATGTAACACATATCCTCCAGTTGGCATAAACACCTGTCAATTACAAGTACTAAATACTTCCACAAACCATTTAGCAATTAATGGACTACAGCTAAGCCTTGGAGGCAAGTTCAGAGTAGAGTTGAAACTCAACACCAGACTTGTTTTTTAGAAAACCTGGAGGTATGAACTTCACTGAATTCGAGGAGCAGATCAAAACCAGAAGTTGTACTGCGTTAAGGAAGCACTGGGGACTTCACTAGCAGTCCAGTGGTTAAGACTCTGCACTCCCAATGCACAGTGCATGAGTTTGATCTTTGGTGGAGGAGCTAGCCTACAAGGACACTGGAAGCTTTAGCTAAGTTTTAACTTGCATATGGGGCTTTCCGAGTGGCTCAGTGATAAAGAATCCACCTGCCAAGCAGGAGATGTGGGTTTGATCCTTGGGTGGCGAAGATCCCCTGGAGAAGGGAATAGGCAACCCTCTCTAGTATTCCTGCCTGGGAAATCCTAAGGGCAGAGAAGCCTGGTGGGCTACAGTCCATGGGGTCACAAAAGAGTTGGACACGACTTAAGAGACTCAACAACAACTTGCATATGTTGTTTTCTTCAGTCCCATTGGGAAATATACTATGGTTTGGGCTTTGTTGATGTTGTTCTCCTCCATAGATTCTTCCTTGTTTTTGCAGAAATAGGATTATGGCTTATGGCTCAAGTCATCTGAAAGCCTCTCCAGGAAACTGTGCTCCAAAGGGAAGACTCCACAGGAAGAACATCAGAGAAGGAAATTTCTTGTCTCTTCTTTGGTAATGTTTGTCCAAAACAGTTTTCATTATCTCCCAATAGATAAAACCCCACAAGCACAATTTTCAGTAACCGCCTTAAAGAAAAATTGCCAGCCTGTGCTATTTCAGATGAAGCCCATATCCAAAGCACTCCTGACTCTTCATTTCAACTCCACACCCTCCTCAATCTCACTGGTCCCCAGTCCCCCACCTCATTACACACACCAGCCCAGCACTGTGGTTTTAACTGTAAGCCTCTGTGCCTCTGCTCAAACCTTCCTTCCTTCCTGGAATACCCTCCTTTCAGTCCTGGCCAATTATATCCACCACCTCACTGTAAGTGGCTGCTTAAAACTCATTTCCTTATGGAAGTGGTCAGTGTTTTTCCTCTCACGGTTTAAACATTTCCCTAATAGGGGTCAGATAGTTTTATGTAATTTTGCACAGGTCAGTATATCTCTCACATCTAGTCTTACCAGTGGCGGGTGTTAGCTCTGGTCTCTCCCCAGCCCTGATCACAACCTCACTAGGACCCAGACAATGGAACACGCTCAGAGGGATCACCTTAGATGTCTACTGGCACAGTATTTTTAGGAATTTCCTAATCTGATTGAACTGTAGTCCTAAAGCAGACATTATTGATGAAATATATAGCAGGAGGACAGGATTACAGAAAAGTTCTGGCCAGTCAATTTAGTGAAGAAGTGAATGGAGGTGGGGGGCCAACTCTTGGGGAGGCTGAGAGGACAGCTGGAGAAAAGGGGCAGGTGGACGTGGAGGCTAGAGGGCTGGGACAGACTAGGGGGGTGGGCAAAAGGCAGAGGAAGGGCGTTTCAGGAGGTTTGAGGGAGTTGTCCCCCAAAGAGGGGGGCAGGGCCTTTCGGAGCCTGGGAACGAGACTGGGCAGGTCCGACTCACCTATGGGGTGGGAAAAACGGAAAGCCACGGAACCGAAGAGCAGGTCACGGTAGCGTTGGAAGGCCTCGTCGAGGACGGAGCAGCCCACCTGCGCGGCCGAACTGAGATGGTACTGGAATTGGAAGCTGTGCGGGAAGATGGTGTACCGCAGCTCAGAGGTCTGAATGTACTGGGGCCATGGCCACAGGGCCGTCGCCCGCCCAGCGAACGCTGCCGCCAGCAGCAGCGAAAACCTGAGCGTGGAGCCCGCCATGGCCCGCCGGTCTGCTTCCCCTGCCCCAGCCGGCCGGGCCACGTGACGGCCTGGTCAGGTGGGCGGCACCCGCGTGACAATCGGCGGGTCACGTGACCCGCGACAGCTCCTCACCGGTGATCCTGGAGTACTGACTCCCAGTCCCTCCAGTCCCAGAGTGAACGCGAAGCTCCTGCGGCCCGCGGTGGATGGTGCAGGGCATCGGCGATGGTTCACGTTCAGGCGGTTCCCGGGACTGGTGGAGCAGTCGCTAATGCACCTCCGCAGTTGCCAGGCCTGCGATCGCAGGATAAGCGCACCAGAGGATAGAAGCCCCACGTGGGGAGGCCGAGTGGGCGAGCGAGAAAGGAAAGTCTCCCGAGCCGTGAACGCGGAATAAAAGGTCGCCAGGCCTCCTGGGAGGTAAAGGACGTCCCAAGCCCAGGAAACTTCAGAAGCAAAAAAATGAAGACTTAAAACCACAGGCCTTGTGTGATGGGAAATGCTGTGGGGGCAGAAAGGGGGTGGAATTAGGTAGTCGGAGTGGCTCAGCTAGAGAGTGCATCACAAGATTACAAAAAAGGGAACTACTTATGACTGGGGAAAAGATGTGTACTTTCAGAGCAAGCTTGAGGCGACCTGTTTCCTGGCTCTGGAGTGGGTTCTTCTTTAGTGGTTAATAATCTCTCAGTAACTGCCCCCACATCCCTTCCTCACAGACCAAAATGCCACAGACAGGGTACGTCCTGTTCTTGCTGCAAGTGATAAGACATTGCTTGTACTTTGGTTGCAAACTGGAGAACACCCAGAGATAAGACAGGTCTTATACCCGGAGAGAAATTCTGCAGGGGTTTACATAGAAAGTCCGAGAATCAGGACTTAGTACAGTAGGAAATTGAAAATCAGCCCAAAGATTTGCATTTTAGATATCTCATGTTGAGTGGTTGGATGGATAAGAAACCAGTGAGGGAGGCTTTTTCTTTCTTTCTTTTTTTTTGGAGTTGGAAGATAATGAGAGCTTTAATTCCTGCAGTGGGAAAGGAAGAGAGCTATAGATCCAGGAAATAGTGGGTATCTGGAAGCAGAGAGGTTAAGGGGCTTGAAGGCTGACCAGTGAGAGCACAGATATTTATTGAGTCAAGGACCCTGTCTTCTTTGTTCACCACTGTATTATCAGAGGACAGTTGAATCCCTCACTGCAAAAGGAGATAAAAATAGTGCTGTCATGCGGCATTATTTGGCTAGTAGGTAATTTTTTAATCATAAAATTGCATTTTAGAATTAGAAAAAGTGGTAAGATCAGGAAAATGAACTTTAAAAAATAAAAGTCTCTTAAAAATCATGATCACTTATATCTAGGCTTTAGGTACCTGTGAAAGTGAAAGTTGCTCAGTCGTGTCCGACTCTTTGCAACCCCATGGACTATACAGTCCATGTAATTCTCCAGGCCAGAATACTGGAATGGGTAGCCTTTCCCTTCTCCAGGTATTTAGCAGTTATATATACATAGCTCATGGGCTTCCCTGTTAGCTCAGTGTTAAAAAAATTCTGCCTGCAATGCAGGAGACCCAGGTTCTATCCCTGAGTTGGATAGCTCTCCTGGAGGAGGGCATGGCAACCCACTCCAGTACTCTTGCCTGGAGAATCCCATGGACAGAGGAGCCTGGAGAGCTACAGTCCATAGGGCCGCACAGAGTCGGGCATGACTAAAGTGACTAAGCAGCAGCAGCATACACACCTTATGTTGGGAAATCAAATAAAGAAATATTGTCTCTCACTTTTTTTAACTTTCCAGGATTCATCAAGAAATTCCTCTTAGAAGGTCAGTTATGCTATTTAATAGAACAGAGCTTGTAGCAAAGGAAGTAGACATTAGATCTCTCGGTTTCAGATCCTAATATTGCATATTTACACTAATTTCTGTATTCCTTAAACCTAAATTTTCATCATCACTAACAGATGCCTGAGTACTTCACCAGTTAGGAGAGACATGACCCAATTACTTAGGGAGGAGATCCGAGAACCATTGTCAGAAGAGCCAAGTTCATAATCAGGTAGCTGTCCCACAGGATCAATAATTCTTTTTTCAGGATCAATAATTTGGGGAGAGTTCAAAGCAAGTTAAAGGTGAGAGCAAGAGGTCAAAGTGGGGTTTCAGGACTGGGCAAGTGCCATAACTCCCCTTTCTGTGATACTCAGCTTATCTCAGGAGAGAGAAGTAATTTACATAAAAGAGCCACAAGATGAAGAAGCTAGACCCAGATAAGGAGACTATAAAAATTACTAATGAAAATACTTAGAGATTATTGTTGAGAGAGATTCCAAACATATTCCAATTACCCCCTCTCTGACCAGTATATCAGACAATCAGAAAAGTAACAGACAATCATTAAAATTTTTAAAAACTCATCAGAGTCCAATTAAATGTTCAGAGCCTAGCAGTAATAGTAGCAAAAATTAAAATTAATGGTTATTTAACATTATAAACTTCAGTTTTGTATATATTTGTATATATACTACATTGCCATCAATTTTGACAGTGTGTACATGTCCATCCCAAACTCCCTAACTATCCCTTATATGAATAACAAAAACAATGACACAGATATGTATTATATATATGATTGTTTTCTCTATTTTTCTTTTTATTAAAGACAACTTAAATAAAGTATGATTTAACTTCCATATCTATGAAAGTGAAAGTTGCTCAGTCGTGTCAGACTCTTTTCCACCCCATGGACTATACAGTCCATGGAATTCTCTAGACCAGGATACTGGAGTGGGTAGCTATTCCCTTCTCCAAAGGATCTTCCCAACCTAGGGCTTGAACCAAGGTCGCCTGCATTGCAGGCAGATTCTTTACCAGCTGAGCCACAATATCTATAGCATCTAATAAAATTAGTTTATCTATCAGAAAAAGAATTGACTGTCAGACAATGTATCCAGATTTTTGGCTCATAAAGTGGAGTCATTAGTGGAGAAGGAGAGCGGCGGGAATGACTAATTTTGCCTGAGGAAGACTTTCCAAGAGGAAATGATTTGAGCTGGCTTCCAAAACATGAGTTGGCAGGGAAGGAACATGGGCAAAGCACAGAGGTGTGGAAGAAGATAGCATATTGAGCATAGGGTTTATGGGGATAGCTAAGGAGAAATGTGCCATGATGATCTCACTTCTACCATATTCCCTTCTTCCTCAATTCCTTTCCCACCTCCCACTCCCACCACCTACTTGAAGGTCTAAACTTACATTTTATCACCCTGTCAATCTCTGACTTCTCAAACTTGGGTAAGATTTCATAGCCCTCTAAATTTTTCTCCATCAGAGCACTTGTCTCAGTATCGTAATTGCCTGTCCATTTGTCTGACTTCTCCACTAGTGTGAAAGTTCCTTAAGCGCCAGTTCTGTATTTACTGCTATATTCCTAGCCCTGGGCACATCTCCTGGGAACTCATCTTCAAAGACCGGGGAGATCCCAGCCTGCCCTGCTGATTCTTTGTGGGTGACAGGTAGAAGGGGAGGGACATCCAGAGAAGATACCTGGAAGGGACAGTAAGACTCTGGGAGAGTTTAGCAAAATAGTAAAGAACCTGCCTGCCAGTGCAGGAGACCTAAGAGACTCAGGTTTGATCCCTAGGTTGGGAAGACCCCCTGGAGAAGGAAATGGCTACCTGCTCCAGTATTCTTGCCTGCAGAATCGCATAAACAGAGGAACCTGGCAGGCTACAGTCCACAGGATTGCAAAGAGTCAGACATGACTGAAGCAAGTTAGCATAGCACACAGTACAATAGTGCATAAAGAGAAATGCTGAAAAAAATTACTTTAGAAAAAATAGGTTGAAGCTGAGTGATAAAGTAAGGGAAGGAGGAAATTCTTGATCAAGATTCTGTGTACTAGATAAATTGTGCCTTATTATCTCTCACACCAGCTGTGTGAAATTATCATCCATATTTTACAGGTGAGGAAACGGGCTCTGAGAATTAAAATAATTTGACCAAGGTCCCATAGATAGTTGTCAGAACCAGTATTTGAACCCAAGTCTTCTATGCCAAAATCTATTGCTTTTATGTCTGTCATACTTACTTGAAAACTAGGCTAAAGATTGTATTGAGATTTTATTCTTAAGTCTGTGGGAAGCTAGTGAAATGTCTTAGCTGAAGAGTGATGAGACCAGAGTTGAAATTTGCTCAGGTCAGTTTGTTAACATATGTAGGAGGAATTGAATGGGGAAAGTCGAGTGCAGGTAGATTAGGTCTGGGGTTGTTGACTCAGAGCTCTCTAAATAACTGACCATTCTCATGTGCTGTGAGGCTCAGAAAATGCAGACCCAGATTCACCTGGGAAGGATGAATCTTCATTTTTCTTTTCCCACGTTGGCTAACCAGACCAATAAGGCTTAAGCTTTGTTTGGTTTGTCAACATTTACAGAAGTGGAGATGGCCAAAATTGGCTATGCTCTGTGACTCTCTCTGCACCCATTGCAGTTCATATGGAAGCATCACTACCTCTAATGTACCCTGTTACCTCCAGCTTCTCCAGTGCTATGTCCAGAACTAAAGTATGCTATCCAGTTCCCCACTACTAAACATTACACTGTTCCTTGAGGTTACTAAAAATATTCTGTGTCAAGTTTGTCTTCTTTTTGAGCCTTATCCCCTCTACTCTCTTATTTAGTCATATAACTGTTCCAGTTATTTTTTCAGGCTTCTTGTTGTTTAGTCACTAAGTCGTGTCCAACTCTTTGCGACCCCATGGACTGTAGCCCGCCAGGCTCCTCTGTCCATGGAATTTCCCAGGCATTATACTGGAGTGTGTTGCCATTTCCTCCTCGGGGGGATCTTCCTGACCCAGAGATTGAACCCAAGTCTCGTGCATTGGCAGGCGAATTCTTTACCACTGATTCACCTGGGAAGCAACCCCTTTTCAGGCTTACCCCTCATTCTTTTTGTTTAACATTTTTCTTTTTTTAAATAAATATTATTTATTTGGCTCTGCCACATCTTGGTTGTGGCATGTGGGATCTTTGATCTTCATTGCAGCGTGCAGGATCTTTAGTTGTGACATGTAGGATCTAGTTCCTCTACCAGGGATTGAATCTAGGCCCCTTGCATTGGAGCACGGAGTCTTAAGCACAGGACCACCAGGAAATCCCACCCCCCAACTAATTGTTAACAACTTTTACCAACTCTAGACATACATTTCTTACAATAATTGGCCTTGTCCTGTCTCTCTCCAGTCCTGGCCTACACACAGATTTTTTTTTTTAATTGCCTGGATATTTACATGGGAGTTTTTCTTTCGTTTTGGAAAAACTAAAGCCCTGAGGGAACTTTCAACAGATCTGAGCAGGAGTGACGGTGGGGAAGAGGGATATGGGTCAAATGCAGTGATGTTTCAAATACAAAGTGACCGAACTGAGCCGCTAACTGGGGGAAACGGGCATGGGGACAAGTGAAAGAGGAGAGAAAAAGGTGCACCAGTCTGGTTCCCTGAGGGAATGATGGGGCCACTGAATGAATACAAAATGAAGTGCCAGTTTTGGAAAAAAGATGATGAACTCTGAAACATGCTGCACTGGAGGAGACAGAAGGACAGCAGAGTTAAAATGTCTAGAAGGGCCAAGGAAATACAGGCTGGGAGCTCCAAAGAGAGCTCTGGGAATCATCTGCTCAAAGATAATCATTGAGATCATAAAATAGTCAAGAGAAAATGGGAAAATGGAAGATTAAAAAATAGGGAAAAAGAAGACTCTGGTAAGAGAAGTGCGTGAGGGATACAAGGAACATAAAAGAGAAGATATAGCGGTTAGCAGAGCAAACTGAGATCAGGGATGTAGATGAGGGTAAGGGCTTACCTGAGAATTTCTTTTTAGTTGCTTTAAATTTTTATTGATTTATTTTTAGCTGTGCTGGGTCTTTGTTGCTGCAGGGGCTTTTCTCTCGCTGCAGAGAGCAGGGGCTGCTGTTTATTTGGTGGTGCTTGGGCTGCTCATTGCAGGGGCTTTTCTTGTTGCGGAGCAAGGGCTCTGGGGCACAGACTTCAGTAGTTGTGCCAAGTAAGTTCTAGAGCGCAAGTTCAATAGTTTTGGTGCACGGGTTTAGCTGCTCTGTGGCATGCGGAATCTTCCCAGATCAAGGATCGAGCCTGCATCTCCTGCATTGCCTGGTGGATTCTTTACCACTGATCCCACCAGGGACGCTTACCACCTAAGTTCAAAATACAAATGTGTCATAAGAAGCCCTCACAGTCAAAATATGTTGATTTTATCTCCATGACATGCCTTTTGCTTTCAAGGAATATAGGGACTCATGTTATTTCAGGGGGAAGGAGGTCTAACAACCCAGATAAGAAGAAAAACCAGACTTCAGAAAGAGCAGAAATCAAGGGCCTGACTACGCTCCCATCTCCCTCTCCTTTATGACTTCTGTTCTCTGAGTATAGACTCCGCTGGTCAGTTTTCTCTTCGCTTGTCAAGTTACTTGAACTTCTTTATAATCTCTGTTCCCCTGTGACTTGACATTCATTGCACAACACCCAAAATTTTCCATGACTTTCCATTTCGAGAATCCTCTCATTCTCCTATCTATGCCTCTGGAGATCCCACTATTTTCTAAAGCTCTGTGCAAATCAAGATTTTTTTTCATTGTGCTTTCTTTTCTTGCCTTGCTGTGCAGCTTGTGGGATCTTAGTTCCCTGATGAGGGATGGAACTCGGGGCCCGGGCAGTGAGAGCACCCAGTCCTAATTACCGGATCACCAGGGAAGTCCCAAATCAAGATTCTTCTGATCGCCCTGGAAGAATAGTGTGCATGTTTCATAATCTAACCAGTTACCTACAATGCACACCTAAGTTGCTTCCAAGTGTTCTCAGTGCCACAGGCAGTGCCACAATGACATTTGTACACTGTACCCTCTACAATTTTTAGAGGGTACTGGTTGCCGAGCTAATGTGTTTTCGTCCTTTCTCACCATCAATACCTTGCTTTTCATTTGGAAATTTGATCCATCAGTTTGGTAGCTTGGATGAGGCTGAGCTAGCCCTGGTTTAAGCCACGTAATTAGGGTTACCTCCCCACCCCCTCAGTATATGTTGAGCATCTTTTCATGTGTTTGTTAGCCATCTGTATGTCTTCTTTGGAGAAATGTCTGTTTAGTTCTTTGGCCCATTTTTTGATTGGGTCATTTGTTTTTCTGGGATTGAGCTTCAGGAGTTGCTTGTATATTTTTGAGATTAATCCTTTGTCTGTTTCTTCATTTGCTATTATTTTCTCCCAATCTGAGGGCTGTCTTTTCACCTTACTTATAGTTTCCTTTGTAGTCACCCCCTCAGTATAAATACTGAGAAGCGTAGGATAAGAATGTACATTTCCACCGATAATGTGTGAAAATGCTTATTTCATTACTGTCTTCCAACGTTAGTATTTACCTTTTCATTGATACTGTTGATGCCCTGAAATTAATTTTTAGCTTTAGCAAGATGCATGACTTCTACATCATTATAGAAAAAGAAAGTGGGTCATTCTGGAGAAAATAAGGAGATAGGAAGAAGTAACATGAATATATAATTAACCAAAAATACAAAGAATAAATGGATAGAAATAAGCCCAAACTATCTAAATCTATGTAAATAGGTTAAAATGAAAGTGGCTATACAGTCCATGGCATTCTCCAGGCCAGAATACTAGAGTGGGTAACCTTTCCCTTCTCCAGGGGATCTTCCCAACCCAGGGATCAAACCCAGATCTCCCACACTGCAGGCAAATTCTTTATCAGCTGAGCCACCAGGGAAGCCTAAGAATATAGGAGTTGATGGCCTATCCCTTCTCCAGCGGAACTTCCTGACCCAGAAACTGAATCAGGGTCTCCTGCATTGCAGGCAGATTCTTTAAATCCCCCCATTAAAGGACAAAGACTCTCAAACTGAGCAAAAAAAAAAAAAAAAGCCTAAATGTTACTGTTAAGAGACACCTTATTTTGTTTATTTTTTGGTGCCTGGACAGGGACTTGAACCCTGGACCCTCAGATTAAAAGTCTGATGCTCTACCAGCTGAGCTACCCAGGCTGTTAAGATACATTGTAGATGAAGTCAAGATGATGACACTGAAAGAATGGTCAGAGATATACCAGAAGAATGCAGACAAAAAAGGGAGCGAGGAAGGCATTTATTAACATGTGAAAAGAACTCAAGACACACACAAAATTGAATAAAGCAAAGATGAATATTTTTAATGATAAAAGGTACAACTCACAAAGAAGATAGACATCAGAAACTGTTAGACACCTAACAACAAAGAAACAAATATACCTAAAGCAAAAATCAGAAGAAATATAAGGGAAAAGAAAAAGTTATAATCATAGTGAGACATATGAACATTTCTCTGAGATTATTTTATCAAGTGTAGAAAAAATAAGAGCATCTTGAATGATGTCATTAATATTTTAAATATAATAGATTTAGACTCTTATATCCTACACAGATATATAAAAATTTTGTATCTCATATGCTGTTATTAGCTGTCCATAGGACATTTAGAAAAACTGACAAAAATGTAAACATTACAAAAAGTAAAATTCTTTTTTTTTTCTTACTCAAAGTTTTCCAACTCATTTTGCAGTGTTTTTTTTTTTCTTACCCAGAGGTTTCCAACACATTTTGCAGTTTTTTTTTTTCAAGTAGAATTCTTATGGGATAGGTTCTTTGACCATAATATATAAAAATTGAGGAGGAAAAATCTAAACATGTAGATATATTTTTAAAATTTCAATAATTCTCGGGCAAACTATAAAAACAAATATGTGGTGTCCCAAAGACGAAAGAACAAGGTGAACAAGGAGGATCTTGGGATGCAGGAACAGAAGAAAAACAGATCTTTATCGTCTCCCAGGTTGTTAACTATTTAAGAATTTTTAGGCCCTCCTGAGCAGTATAACCTGTGTCCCCTCCTACCCCATACAGGGAGAAGGTATTAGCTTTACTCTTCCCCCACCCAGTATACTATCCCACTCCTTGTACCGAGGCTGTAAAAATGGACCAAGGACCCATGTTCAATGTCGGCTCTCCCAGACTATCAGGAAGCCGGCCCACTGTGCCAGCAGTGACTCTCCCTTCCCCTACTCGAATAAACTTTATTTTCCTTTCATTCTGCCTCGTGTCTAGAATTCTTTTCTAACCCTGGCATGGACCACAGCAAAATACTCCTAGAAGCATATCAGAAGAATAATGTCTCCTGTCCAAACATTTTATTATAGGAATGCAAAACTGGATAAACAATAGAAAATGCATTAAGGCAAAGTTTATATTAAATAGCTTGAAAGAGAAGGACCATATTCTAGAAGTTAAGAAGGAAGTTGAAATGGCTATTCTAAATTAGACATCTTGATGAAATAAAAATAGAATGGAACTTCTTTAACAAGAAAATGAATGTACATATGAAACAAAAGGCAATAGAGTTTGTTCCATGAAAGCCAAGAGTCAAGAGCCACTATCCTTAATAAAATGGACTGGAATGCATGAATTTAACTCAGGTGACCATTTTATCTACTACTGTGGGCAGGAATCCCTTAGAAGAAATGGAGTACCCATCATGGTCAACAAAAGAATCTGAAATGCAGTACTTGGATGCAATCTCAAAAATGACAGAATGATCTCTGTTCGTTTCCAAGGCAAACCATTCAATACCACAGTAATCCAAGCCTATGCCCCAACCATTAATGCTGAAGAAGCTGAAGTTGAATTGTTCTATGAAGACCTACAAGACCTTTTAGAACTAACACCCAAAAAAGATGTCCTTTTCATTATAGGGGACTGGAATGCAAATGTAGGAAGTCAATGGAGAAGGAAATGGCAACCCACTCCAGTATTATTGCCTGGAAAAGTCCATGGACAGAGGAGCCTGGAGGGCTGCAGTCCATGGGGTTACATGACTGAGCATGTGTGCACGAGGGTGGAGGGAGATGGGTTGGTAGCAATAAAGTGGTAGAACTAAAAAAAAAAAGTAGGAAGTCAAGAAACACCTGGAGTAACAGGCAAATTTGGCCTTGGAATATGGAATGAAGCAGGGTGAAGACTAATAGAGTTCTGCCAAGAGAACACACTGGTCATAGCCAAACACCCTCTTCCAATAACACAAGAGAAGACTCTACATATGGACATCACCAGATGGTCAACACCAAAATCAGACTGATTATATTCTTTTTTTTCCCATTTATTTTTATTAGTTGGAGGCTAATTACTTTACAATATTGTAGTGGTTTTTGTCATACATTGACATGAATCAGCCATGGAGTTACATGTATTCCCCGTCCCAATCCCCCCCCACACACCTCCCTCTCCACCCGATCCCACTGGGTCTTCCCAGTGCACCAGGCCTGAACACTTGTCTCGTGCATCCAGCCTGGGCTGGTGATCTGTTTCACCCTAGATAATATACATGTTTCGATGCTGTTCTCTCGTAACATCCCACCCTCGCCTTCTCCACAGAGTCCAAAATTCTGTTCTGTACATCTGTGTCTCTTTTTCTGTTTTGCATATAGGGTTATCGTTACCATCTTTCTAAGTTCCATATATATGCGTTAGTATACTGTATTGGTCTCTATCTTTCTGGCTTACTTCACTCTGTATAATGGGCTCCAGTTTCATCCATCTCATTAGAACTGATTCAAATGAATTCTTTTTAATGGCTGAGTAATATTCCATGGTGTATATGTACCACAGCTTTCTTATCCATTCATCTGCTGATGGGCATCTAGGTTGCTTCCATGTCCTGGCTATTATAAACAGTGCTGCGATGAACATTGGGGTGCACGTGTCTCTTTCAGATCTGGTTTCCTCTGTGTGTATGCCCAGAAGTGGGATTGCTGGGTCATATGGCAGTTCTATTTCCAGTTTTTTAAGAAATCTCCACACTGTTCTCCATAGTGGCTGTACTAGTTTGCATTCCCACCAACAGTGTAAGAGGGTTCCCTTTTCTCCACACCCTCTCCAGCATTTATTGCTTGTAGACTTTTGGATAGCAGTCATCCTGACTGGCGTGTAATGGTACCTCATTGTGGATTTGATTTGCATTCTCTGATAATGAGTGATGTTGAGCACCTTTTCAAGTGTTTGTTAGCCATCTGTACGTCTTCTTTGGAGAAAAGTCTGTTTAGTTCTTTGGCGCATTTTTTGATTGGGTCATTTATTTTTCTGGAATTGAGCTTCAGGAGTTGCTTGTATATTTTTGAGATTAATCCTTTGTCTGTTGCTTCGTTTGCTATTATTTTCTCCCAATCTGAGGGCTGTCTTTTCACCTAACTTATAGTTTCCTTTGTAGTGCGAAAGCTTTTAAGTTTCATTAGGTCCCATTTGTTTAGTTTTGCTTTTATTTCCAATATTCTGGGAGGTGGGTCATAAAGGATCCTGCTGTGATTTATGTCGGAGAGTGTTTTGCCTATGTTCTCCTCTAGGAGTTTCATAGTTTCTGGTCTTACATTTAATCTTTAATCCATTTTGAGTTTATTTTGGTGTATGGTGTTAGAAAGTGTTCTAGTTTCATTCTTTTACAAGTGGTTGACCAGTTTTCCCAGCACCACTTGTTAAAGAGGTTGTCTTTTTTCCATTGTATATCCTTGCCTCCTTTGTCAAAGATAAGGTGTCCATATGTTCATGGATTTATCTCTGGGCTTTCTATTCTGTTCCATTGATCTATATTTCTGTCTTTGTGCCAGTACCATACTGTCTTGATGACTGTGGCTTTGTAGTAGAGTCTGAAGTCAGGCAGGTTGATTCCTCCAGTTCCATTCTTCTTCCTCAAGATTACTTTGGCTATTCGAGGTTTTTTGTATTTCCATACAAATTGTGAAATTCTTTGGTCTAGTTCTGTGAAAAATACTGTTGGTAGCTTGATAGGGATTGCAGTGAATCTATAGATTGCTTTGGGTAGTATAGCCATTTTGACAATATTGATTCTTCCAATCCATGAACACAGTATATTTCTCCATCTGTTTGTGTCCTCTTTGATTTCTTTCATCAGTGTTTTATAGTTTTCTATGTATAGGTCTTTTGTTTCTTTAGGTAGATATACTCCTAAGTATTTTATTCTTTTTGTTGCAATGGTGAATGGTATTGTTTCCTTAATTTCTCTTTCTGTTTTCTCATTGTTAGTGTATAGGAATGCAAGGGATTTCTGTGTGTTAATTTTATATCCTGCAACTTTACTATATTCGTTGATTAGCTCTAGTAATTTTCTGGTAGAGTCTTTAGGGTTTTCTATGTAGAGGATCATGTCATCTGCAAACAGTGAGAGTTTCACTTCTTCTTTCCTATCTGGATTCCTTTTACTTCTTTTTCTGCTCTGATTGCTGTGGCCAAAACTTCCAAAACTATGTTGAATAGTAGTGGTGAGAGTGGGCACCCTTGTCTTGTTCCTGATTTCAGGAAAAATGCTTTCAATTTTTCACCATTGAGGGTAATGCTTGCTGTGGGTTTGTCACATATAGCTTTTATTATGTTGAGGTATGTTCCTTCTATTCCTGCTTTCTGGAGAGTTTTAATCATAAGAGGATGTTGAATTTTGTCAAAGGCTTTTTCTGCATCTATTGAGATAATCATATGGTTTTTATCTTTCAATTTGTTAATGTGGTGTATTACATTGATTGATTTGCAGATATTAAAGAATGCTTGCAATCCTGGGATAAAGCCCACTTGGTCATGATGTATGATTTTTTAAATATGTTGTTGGATTCTGTTTGCTAGAATTTTGTTAAGGATTTTTGCATCTATGTTCATCAGTGATATTGGCCTGTAGTTTTCTTTTTTTGTGGCATCTTTGTCTGGTTTTGGAATTAGGGTGATGGTGGCCTCATAGAATGAGTTTGGAAGTTTACCTTCTTCTGCAATTTTCTGGAAGAGTTTGAGTAAAATAGGTGTTAGCTCTTCTCTAAATTTTTGGTAGAATTCAGCTGTGAAGCCATCTGGTCCTGGGCTTTTGTTTCCTGGAAGATTTCTGATTACAGTTTCGATTTCCTTGCTTGTGATGTGTCTGTTAAGATCCTCTTTTTCTTTCTGGTTCAGTTTTGGAAAGTTATACTTTTCTAAGAATTTTTCCATTTCTTCCAAGTTGTCCATTTTATTGGCATAGAGCTGCTGGTAGTACAGACTGATTATATTCTTTGCAGCCAAAAATGGAGAAGCTCTATACAGTCAGCAAAAACAAGACCGGGAGCTGACTGTGGCTCAGATCATGAACTACTTATTGCCAAATTCAGACTTAAACTGAAGAAAGTAGGTAAAACCACTAGACCATTCAGGTATGACCTAATCAAATACCTTTATACAGTGGAAGTGAGAAATAGATTTAAGGGACTAGATCTGATAGACAGAGAGCCTGATGAACAATAAACAGAGGTTTGTGACATTGTACAGGAGACAGGGATCAAGACCATCCCCATGGAAAAGAAATGCAAAAAGGCAAAATGGTTGTCTGAGGAGGCCTTACAAACAGCTGTGAAAAGAAGAGAAGTGAAAAGCAAAGGAGAAAAGGAAAGATATTCCCATTTGAATGCAGAGTTCCAAAGAATAGCAAGGAGAGATAAGATAGCCTTCCTCAGCAATCAATGCAAAGAAATAGAGGAAAACAACAGAATGGGAAAGACTAGCGAGCTCTTCAAGAAAATTAGAGATACCAAGGGAATATTTCACACAAAGATGGGTTCGATAAAGGACAGGAATGGGATGGAACGTAACAGAAGCAGAAGATATTAAGAGGTGGCAATAATACACAGAAGAACTGTTCAAAAAAGATCTTCATGACCCAGATAATCACAATAGTGTGATCACTCACCTAGAGCCAGACATCCTGGAATGTGAAGTCAAGTGAGTCTTAGAAAGCATCACTACGAACAAAGCTAGTGGATGTGATGGAATTCCAGTTGAGTTATTTCAAATCCTGAAAGATGATGCTGTGAAAATGCTGCACTCAATATGCCAGCAAATTTGGAAAATTCAGCAGTGGCCACAGGACTGGAAAAGGTCAGTTTTCATTCCAATCCCTAAGAAAGGCAATCCCAAAGAATGCTCAAACTACCACACAGTTGCACTCATCTCACACGCTAGTAAAGTAATACTCAAAATTCTCCAAGCCAGGCTTCAGCAATACGTGAATTGAGAGCTTCCAGATGTTCAAGCTGGTTTTAGAAAAGGCAGAGGAACCAGAGATCAAATTGCCAACATCCGCTGGATCATCGAAAAACTAAAAGAGTTCCAGAAAAATATCTATTTCTGCTTTATTGACTACACCAAAGCCTTCGACTGTATGGATCACCATAAACTGTGGAAAATTCTGAAAGAAATGGGCATACCAGACCACCTGACCTGCCTCTTGAGAAACCTGTATGCAGGTCAGGAAGCAACGGTTAGGACTGGACATGGAGCCACAGACTGGTTCCAAATAAGAAAAGAAGTACGTCAAGGCTGTATATTGTCACCCTACTTATTTAACTTATATGCAGAGTACATCATGAGAAACACTGGGCTGGAAGAAGCACAAGGTGGAATCAAGACTGCCAGGAGAAATATCAATAACCTCAGATCTGCAGATGACACCACCCTTATGGCACAAAGTGAAGATGAACTAAAAAGCCTTTTGATGAAAGTCAAAGAGGAGAGTGAAAAAGTTGGCTTAAAGCTTAACATTCAGAAAACTAAGATCTTGGCATCTGGTCCCATCACTTTGTGGGAAATAGATGGGGAGACAGTGGAAACAGTGTCAGACTTTATTTTTGGGGGCTCCAAAATCACTGCAGGTGGTGATTGCAGCCATGAAATTAAAAGACGCTTACTCCTTGGAAGGAAAGTTATGACCAACCTAGACAGCATATTAAAAAGCAGGGACATTACTTTGCCAACAAAGGTCCGTCTGGTCAAGGCTATGGTTTTTCCAGTGGTCGTGTATGGATGTGAGAGTTGGACTGTGAAGAAAGCTGAGTGCTGAAAAATTGATGCTTTTGAGCTATGGTGTTGGAGAAGACTCTTGAGAATCCCTTGGACTGCAAGGAGATCCAACCAGTTCATCCTAAGGGAGATCAGTCCTGGGTGTTCATTAGAAGGACTGATGCTGAAGCTGAAACTTCAGTACTTTGGCCACCTCATGCAAAGAGTTGACTCATTGGAAAAGACCCTGATGCTGGGAGGGATTGGGGGCAGGAGGAGAAGGGGACGACAGAGGATGAGATCGTTGGATGGCATCACTGACTCGGTGGACATGGGTTTGAATAAGCTCCGGGAGTTGGTGAAGGACAGGGAGGCCTGGCGTGCTGCGATTCATGGGGTCGCAAAGAGTCGGACACGACTGATCGACTGAACTGAATAAAGCTGTCTAATCAATGAAATAAGATACATTTTGTAAAGGAAGAAACAGAATTATCTTTATTTGCAGATAATAGTGATGTCTACTTAGAAAATTCGAGAATTATCCAACGAAACTATTAGAATGAAAATAATTTCAGTCAAGACCTGATAAAAGATAAATATATAGAAAAAGAAATCTTTTATATTTATATGTTAGCAATAACACATTAGGAAATCAAATGGAAAATTTTGGTTCACAAAGTCAAGTAGGTTAATATATGTAAAACACCTAGCACAGTTCCTAGTAGATAAGGTTATATGAATAATCTGTAACAATAAAATATTGATTTTATAGATTCCTAGAGGTGAACTTACCAAGACAAAAGATACATTTTAAAGATTCTTGATTTTAAAAAAGATTCTTGATATATGTATCTAACTTTTTATTAAAGTATAATATGCATATAGAACTCTAGTAGTCAGTGTCTAGATCAAGAAATAGAACATCTCCAGCACTCCAAAAGTCCTCTGCATGTCCCCTCTTGGTCCCTAGTCATTCTCCTCCCAAGGGTATCTCTTTTTTTTAATTATTCTTTTAATAGAAGATTGATTTTTCTTTTTTAAAATATTTATTTATTTATTTGGCTGCACTGGGTCTTAATTGTGGAATGTGGGATCTTTAATCTTCCTTGCAACATGCAGGATCTTTAGTTGCAGCAGGATTTTTTTTTTTATAGTTTCAGCATTTGAACTCTTAGTTGTGGCATGCAGAATCTAGTTCCCTGACCAGGGATCGAATTCGGGGCCCCCTGCATGGCGTCTTAGTCACTGGAGCACCAGGGATGTTCTGCCACAGTATTTCTGACTTCTGACCACACTGATTAGTTTTGCTAGCTTTAGACTTTATTTGAGTGGAATCATACCTATGTACCATTTAAGTCTGGCTTCTTTTGCTCAGCATTACATTTATGAGATTTATTCATATTTCTCATGTGCTTGTAGATTACTCATATTGCTATATACTATTTCCTTGCATGAGTTTACCACAAGTTTCCATTTTTCTACCCAGCTACTAGTACTTTCCAACTGGGGGCTATTATGAAAAGTACTAAAAAAATAAAACAGTACTGCTGGGAAAACATATGACATGTATGATACCTGTCTTTTGGTAGACATGAGGACAATTTCCTTTTGCATACCTGCCCTACCCATGGCTTCCCAGGTGGTGCAGTGGTAAAGAATTTGCCTGCCAATGCAGGAGATGCATGAGATGCAGTTTCAGTCCTGGTCCAGAAGATCCTCTGGGGAAGGAAATGGCAATGCAGACCAGTTTTCTTGCCTGGAAAATTCCATGGACAGAGGAACCTAGCGGGCTACACTACAGTCCATTGGGTTGATAAGAGTTGGACACAACTGAGTGACTGAGCACACTCACACACTAGATTGAAAAGGAAATGTGCTTATTCACCTCCAGAAGATACTGCCAAGCAGTTTTTCAATGTGACTATACCAATTTACACACCAAAAGACACATATGAGAGTTCAGTTGCTACCCATACTTGCTGATGCTTTTTCATTTGAGTCATTCTGATGGAAGCGTAGTGTTATTGCATTATGGTTTTAGTTTGCATTTTCCTGATGACTAATGAAGTTGAGCTCCTTTTTGTATGTTTATTGCCCATTTTGATATATTGCAAAGCATCAATTGCCATTTTCCTAGTAGGTTGCTTTCTTTCCTATTGATTTGTAAGAGTTTTTTTTTTTTTCCTTTTGGTCTGCATCAAGTCTTAGTTGTGGCACACAGGATCTTCCTTGTGGTGCATGAACTCTCTAGTTTGGCTTAGTTGCACCTCGGCATGTGGGATCTTAGTTCCCTGACCAGGATTGAACTCTCATCCCCTGCATTGCAAGGTGGATTCTTAAACACTGGACCACCAGGGAAGTCCCTTGAAAGAGTTCTGAATATATATTCTTGCTACAAGCCCTTTGTTAGATATAAGAGTTGCAATATTTTACCCCACTCTGTGGATTGTCTTTTTTCTCTCTCAATGGTTATCTTCTGGTGAACAGAAGTTCATAATTTCAGTATAATCTATCAAAATTTTTCTTTGTAGTTAACACTTTTTCATGTCTTGTTTTTTCCCAACCAAAATTGTTTTTTCAGTACCATAAACTTATTTTATATCTTTTTCTCTGCGACTAAATACACAATGATAATGAAAGTAATGTGTTTTTCTGTTGTCAAGATGGGTGCGTGCTAAGTCACTTCAGTTGTGTCTGACTATTTGCAACCACATGGACTGTAGCCAGTTTCCTCTGTCCATGGGATTCTCCAGGCCAGAATACTGGAGTGGGTTCCCATTTCCTTCTCCAGGGGATCTTCCCGACCCAGGGATCGAACCCACATCTCTTATGTCTCCTGCACCAGCAGGCAGGTTCTTTACCACTAGTGCCATCTTTGATGCCAAGATGGATAGAATATGTTAAAATCCACCTATTTATTGAATTTCTTTAAATAGTCCTCCAAAGAATCCTGATAAAAGGCAGGAAGTTTTCACTTTTGCTTTTGTGGAAGGATCCAGAATGCCTTAAGTGCAAGTGTGCCTGGCTAGTAATGACATATATTATGTCTCTCACATTTTTATCATTGGTCCTTCTGTAGAAAGTTCTCTTGTGAAATACCACATGTTGTATTCATCAAACACACGAATATCCAAGGGAAGGAACATCATCCTTCTGCTACTATGATAGTACATTGCTCTTTCTTTGTGTGATGCAAGGACTTATTGCAGTGGCTTCTCTTGTTCCCCAGTACGGGGCTCTAGAGCACACAGGCTAGTTGTGGGATGCGGGCTCAGTAGTAGCGGCTCCTGGGCTCTAGAGTGCAATCTTGATAGTTGTGGCATATAGACTTAATTGCTCCGTGACATGTGGGATCTTCCTGGACCAGGGATCAAACCTGCATTGGCAGGGGGATTCTTCACCGCTGAGCTTTTGAGAAAGCCGATAGTACTTAGCTCTTAAGCATATGACAATACCTTGTGCTTTTCCAGTGTCATTTGCAGCGTGAACTGCACCGAGACTATATACCCAGTATTTCTAGTGTTAAATAAAGAAGAGAGCTCTGTGTGTTTTCATCCTAATTTTCCGGTTTCTACATATTATTATATACTTTGTCATCCAATTTTTTTCTTCTTCATCAATAATTTTTAGAAGCCATTTTTGATCAGATTATGTCTTTTGACAGCAGCCTCCCATCCACTTTTCCCTCTCAGTGACCAGTGTGGGGGCCTGGTTTTCTAACCTTACTGGGGCTATGTGAAGTCAGTCTGGGGCCCAGAAACAGGGCCTGCTTTGCTGGTGCGCAGACCTTCCACAGCTCAGTAGCCACAGGCTAATGGGGTGGATTATCACAGTATATATAGTCCACAGTTTTTGTTTTGTTTTGTTTTGCTTTTCAAAACTGCATTCGCATCAGTCCAATTGTTTCCTCAGAGACCGAGTCTTTAACCAGCCTGATCTAGTTCTGCATTGAACTCACTCAGTGCAAGAGCAGAGCTCTGGGATTCTGCAGGGAGCAACAGGGAACATAAGCAGCCATCATGATATTGTTTCCACAGCTGCTCCAGGTAGTAGCAGCCTATGCTCAAGCCACTCGCTCCACTGGCCGTGGCCATGCTCCTCTCGGGTCCCATGAGTCTGGAAGGTGGAGGTGGTAGCACACACTGGGGATCCCAAATTGCTGCTGCTCTTTTTATTTTTTTTGGCTGCACCTCGTGGCATCTTGGTTCCTTGATACCCACCCCTTGCATTGGAAGCATGGAGTCTTAACCACTGGATCACCAGGCAAGTTCCCCAAACTATTTCTTAAAGTAGGTGAATTGCAATATACACAGTCATTGTTGTTCAGTCACTAAGTCATGTCTGACTCGTTGCGACTCCATGGGCCGTGGCATGCCAGGCTTCCCTGTCTTTCACTATCCCAGAGTTTGCTCAAACTCATGTCTATTGAGTCAATGATGCCATCCAACCATCTCATCCTCTGTCTCCCCTTTCTCTTCCTGCCCTCAGTCTTTCCCAGCATCAGGGTCTTTTCCAATGAGTCGGCTCTTTGCATCAGGTGGCCAAAGTATTGGAGCTTCAGCTTCAGTCATTAGATGTGAATAAATGCTCATTTTGTCATATTCATCCCAGGTTTTAGCAAGTTCCCAGCTGGCCTGAACATCTTGCCTTTTGGTAGTACTGAGACTTGAATGGTGCCTGACTTACTCTGTTACTAGCTAGAGAGTTGCATCATTTACCAAATCAGATACTGTTCACAGAATGCCCACCTTACATCAATAGCATCTCTTTGGTAATGTGCTTCTCCAGGGCTACTTCTGGAGGGGCGAGAGGTTGACACATTCTTTCCATTAACATATGTATGTCATGTCTCAGAATGGCCTGTGCCAAGACTGTGCTTGAGGAATCTTGGAAAGACAGTTTAAAAATAATAATAGTATTTAGCAAGCACTTATTAATTGCTCACTATAGATAGTATATTTATCAGTAATATCAATATCCATCAATGATAATATTTATTGTGCAGTTATTAAGGCACTATGCTCAGAGCTTTGTGCGTGTTATTCCATTTCATCTTCACAGTAATTCTGTGAGGCAGGAAAGCTTTTTATCCCAGTTTTAGAGATGAAGGAACTGACGTTCAGTGAGGTTAAGGAAATTTCCCCAAGGAACTTGGCCTGTAAGTGTTGGAACTAAGTAAATGCCCAAACAGGATAGAAATGCAGGTCTGCCTATTCACAGCCTATATTAGCTCTCTGGTCATACATGTGTATCTAACAGATGTGCTGTGCAAGCCAGTTTGATGCAGCTGGAAAAGTCTTTCCTATAATTTTTGCAGTAAGGTTAGAATATTCCAGCAATTAAAACTTCACAATACTACTCTCCCAATTCCTCTCACCCTCCCCTTCTCCTTCTGCATCCACAGTCCATTCTCTACAGCTGTGTCTCTATTCCTGCCCTACACATGGGTTAGCCACTACTGTGGATAAAATAGATAGTGGGAAGCTGCTCTTTAGGAGGGAGCTTAGCTCAGGGCTCTGTGATGACCTACAGTGGTGGGGTGGGAGGTGGGGAGGGAGACTCAAGAGGGAGGGGATATATGTTTACATATAGCTGATTCACTTTGTTGTATAGCAAAAACTAACACAACGTTGTAAAGCAATTATACTCTGACAAAAGACAAATAAAAGGCACTGAAAAAAACTTCACAATACAATTGCATAGCATGGCATAAAAGACTATTTGTGATGTAGCCCCGCCCCGCCCCGCCCTGCCAATAGAACCACTCTGCTTATAGTGCCTTCAGAACTTCATGGTATTTGTGGCTTTCTGCCTTGAGACAGAAAGGGCATGTTCTGTTTCAAGTGCCCTTCCACGCAATTATTTGTCAAATTCCCTTAAAATTCAGCTTAGACAGCGTCTTTTCCATCTAAACCTCCATTTAAACATCTAAATCTTCCCTAATTTCCCCCTGACAGCATTAACTCTTCTGTTCTCTGTATCATCCTCTTGCATGCATGCTAAGTTGCTTCAGTCATGTTTGACTCTTTGCAACCCTGTGGACTATAGCCCACCAGGCTCCTCTATCCATGGGATTCTCCAGGCAAGAATATTGGAATGAGTTGCCATGCCCTCCTCCAGGGGATCTTTCCAACCCACAAATCAAACCCCCATCTCTTATGTCTCCTGCATTGCAGGGGGGGTGGCTCAGTTGGTAAAGAATCTGCCTGTGTTGCAGGAGACCCCAGTTCGATTCCTGGATTAGGAAGATCCCCTGGAGAAGGGATAGGCTACCCACTCCAGTATTCTTGGGCTTCCCTGGTGGCTCAGCTAGTGAAGAATCCGCCTGCAATGCAGGAGACCTGGGTTTGATCCCCGGGTTGGGAAGATCCCCTGGATAAGGGAAAGGCTTACCTACTTCAGTATTCTGGCCTGGAGAATTCCATGGGTTGTATAGTCCATGGGGTTGCAAAGAGTCGAACAAGACTGAGTGACTTTCACTTCACTGGAGAGGCTGATAGACTTCCTAGGTAGGGCACTACTGGTAAAGAAGTGAAGTGAAGTGAAAGTCACTCAGTCTTGTTCGACTCTTTGCAACCCCATGGACTATACAGTCACTGGAATTCTCCAGGCCAGAATACTGGAGTGGGTAGCCTTTCCCTTCACCAGGGGATCTTCCCAAACCAGGGATCGAACCCAGGTCTCCTGCATTGCAGGCAGATTCTTTACCAACTGAGCTAGCCGGGAAGCCCCTCTACTTAATATGAAAATGTGTTGCTCACTCATTCATTCGACATGAAATACTATTCTTTTCAGGCAGTAGGCTAAGTTTTAGGAGACAGAGAGTCAATTAACACTTTTGCAGAAGAAGGACTATATGCTAAAGCACGGACAAAAACTAGCTATTAATAGTGGCTCTCACTGGCTGAAATAAAGAATAGGTTTCCACAAGTTGGGATGGGTAGGGAGAGCATATGGTAGGAGGAAAGTGTGTGGGGATATTCTGATTCAGCCCAAACTTTGGAAAACAAGAGCTGGTGATCCAGCTGGGCATTTCCTGGAATCAAAGTTCACGCTGTGCAACAGGATGACATCTGTTCAGCATCTTGGGTTGGTTTTGAGTCCTTGTGAGGAAAGGAGTTAGGACCAATGCCGAGAGTTGTCTGAAAAGGAGACTTTGAGATACTCTGGGCATATGTTGTGCTGGCTGTGGAACCAGGGAAAGGCTATTCTCCCCAATTCCACGTGGAACTCAACACTGCTGTATTATCTTTCAGCACATTGGCTGGTAGCCCCCTGGGGTAGGGACACTGGCATTTTCACAGAGCCCTATCTGCAGAGGCAGTGGCAGAGGCTGCACCTTGAATGGCTTCATGAGTAGAGGACATTGAAGAGGGGAAACTAGAGCAAAAAGGAAGAAAAAGGTGGATGCTGAATGAAGGACTGTGGCTGACAGACTGATTCCTGCATCTATTGAGACACACTGAGGTCTTCCACTTAAAATGGGGGTGAGAATATGAATTCTGAACTGCTGAGATATCTCTATACATAAACATATTTATATTCCGATCAGATATATAATCTTAAATTATAACCACAAACTACTGAGTCCTGGAGACAACAGAGTATATTTTTTAATTTGCTTTTAGGGAACTACATCTCACTTATCTTTATGTCCCAGGACCTATCACAAAACTTGACATGTAGCAACTGGTGACAAAATAATTGAGGATTTATTTAACAAAGGAGTTGGGAGGGGTCAGAGAAGGAGGGTGCAGAGCATCACACATACATGCTTAACACTTGAGGATTTCTTCTCAATCTGAGCAGACCCAGAATATGAAGCAGAAATGGAATGTTTGCCAAGGGGTTTCCAGCCCCCTTTGAATTCTGCCCAGTGTGTATGAGGACGTACCGAGACAAGTTCCGTGGCAGTTAGAAAGTGAACTGGCTGCCAAGATGGAGAGGGAGGAGCAAACAGTCTTCACCTTCTACTATCCCGAGGTTCCCAAAGTCAAGGGGGACCGGAGATACAAAAGGGTGAGGAGATACCTAGTTGTAGTTCAATGGGAAGAAGAGGACTTGTTTAGAGGTGGGTCTAGACAGAGTGTCCTAAAGACAGGGAAAAGATGACCCTGACCTGTTTTTATGGAAGGGGTAGGGAGAGATGTCCCAATCTCACATGTGGGGGTACTTGAGGTAGAGAAGAGCAGGAGACCCAGGGGATTAAGGGTTATCTTCTTGGGTAGGCAATATCTCCCTCATCCCTCGCCCTTGTAGCCTACCCTCCCCACGCAACATCCGAGTGCCTTGATGCCACCCAAGAGGCGACAGCAGCATGTGGATCAGACACACGGCTACATCCGAATGTTCTGTGGCAGCCTCTGTGGCTTTAGCCTCCTAGTGCTGATCTGCATGTCCCCACTGAACTGGGTGCAGTTCCTGGTGATCAATGATGGCCTTGAGCTCTACGCAGGACTCTGGATCTCATGCAACCATGAGCTGTGCTGGAGCCACACACCCAAGCCACCCTGTGAGTGTCACTGAATTGAATGCTGCAGGCCCCACAGTTCCAGAATTTTCTGCCACATTGGCTCTTCGTCTTTTTTCCTCCAAGATCTTTTGACCTTCACCTCTCTGAGTCCAGAAGGGATCTCAGCCAGACTGTGAACATGGACGTCCTTTTCTCTGGTATCCTCGGTGTACCCTTTCTCCTTCATACCTCAGGTCATTTCCTCTCCCAAATTATGAGCTGATAGTCTTTTACTCTCTGGGAAGAACTTGTTTCTCATTTATGAGCTGTTCTTGTGATGCAATGAGATTGTTAGTCTAATGTGGTTTGCAGAAATAGGAGTGCTGGATTATAGCTGGAAGATAGAGCAAAGTGTCTCAGCCTCCGTCAATTTTAACTTTCAAGGTCAGTTTTTTCTGCTAACTGTAGAAGAGAAGTTGAATGTATATCAGATATGTAGTATATCAAATGCCAGATATTTAGAGAATAAATTGTCAAATTTTTGTGAATTTAAGTAAATCTGAAGATGCAACACATAATATTAAAAAATAAATTTCTAGAGGAACTTCCCTGGTGATACAGTGGCTAAGAATCCCAATGCAGGGGGCCCAGGTTCAATCCCTGGTCAGGCTACAAGACCTTGCATGCCACAACTAAGACCTGGCACAGCCAAAAAAATAAATATATTAAAAATGAATTTCTAGGGCTAGAAGATACCATATGCATGAAGTTTTTCAACCAGAACTAAGACTTAGAGGAAAGCAAAAACTGTACTATACAGTTTCCCCAACATCCACCAAGAGATATATTTATACAAAAAAACAGGTACTGTGAAAGAAAGCATACATGAGTAAAGTGTTTATTTCTCCGAAGATGAACAGGAGTCCAAGATTTGGGGGGAGGGGGCATCTATCCAACCCTGAAGTGGAGTATCACCTATTTGGCATGGGCTTATATTTAGTATGGGTTTCCCAGGTAGCTCTAGTGGTAAAGAACCCACTTGCCAATACAAGAGACATAAGAGACGTGGGTTCCATCCCTAGAGGAGGGCACAGCAACCCACTCCGGTATTCTTGACTGGAGAATCCCATGGACAGAGGAGTGTTGGTGTGCTACAGTCCATAGGGTCGCAGAGTCAGACATAACTGAAGCAACTTAGCATCCACGCACACATATTTAGTATCTGGAACTAAGGGATAGGATCCTAAAATGAGATCTTCAGAAGGAACTAAAATGAAACACAGGCAGAAAATTCAGCTACATCTTCAACTAAAACTAAAAACTAGAGAAAATAATTGCAACAAATATGAAAGATAGAAGGTTAATGGCCTTAATATATATTAGATGATATACAAGTTTTTATTATAATAAATAAAATACCTCCATAAATAAATTTTTTGTAAGTGATTTACAAAACAGACACTACAGATGTCTAACAAACAACCTCGATCCGTCATTAAAGAACAGCAAATCAAATGAACAGTGAGATAGGTTGTTTAGCCATGATATTAACAGAGATGTGTAAATGGTAATATCCATGCACAATGCACTCTCACATCATGTGTGCACTCTCACACCATGAGGAACAACCAAAGCAGATGATAAGTGCATCCAGAGATTTACGCTCACTAACTTCATTTCCAGAGAAATAGAGTGAGAGATACAGGCATAGCGACTTCCCTAGTGGTCCATTGGTTAAGACTGCTTCCACTGCAGGGGACACGGGTTCAGTCCTTGGTCAGGGGAACTAAAGATCCTACATGCCTCATGGTGCGGCCAAAAAAATAAAAATAAAATAGGTATAGGCATAAACATTAAGCTGCAATTGTATTTATGTTACTGGGTACCCAGGCTAAACCTCAGGCTTTGAGATTATTGTTTAACATTTTTTAATAATTTGATTGGTTTATTTTTGGCTGTACTGGGTCTTTGTTACCATGTGGACTTCTCTCTAGTTGCGGTGAGTGGACATCTCATTGCAGTGGCTTCTCTTATCGCAGAGCGTGGGCTCCGGGGCATGTGGGCTTCAGGAGGTGCTGCGCATGGGCTCAGGAGTTGCAGCTCCCCCGCTGCAGAGCTCAGGTTCAGTACTTGTGATGCCTGGGCTTGGTTGCTCCACGGCCTGGGGGATGTTTCCAGACCAGGAATTGAACCTGTGTTCCCTACATTAGCAGGTAGATTCTTTACCACTGAGCCACCTGGGAAGACCCTATTTAAATCTTTAGTGAATCAGAATCTTGAAATGTTGTCACTTAAAGCAGTAGTTTATTTCTTGGAGCCTTGAATTCACCTATGAGGCCAACTGTTGTTTAGAGAAGGTCAACCGAGTTCTTTAAGTACATAGTTGTTAAGTCAAGTATCCACCCTATTTCCAATGTTGTGCTGTGCTGTGCTTAGTCGCTCAGTTGTGTCCGACTCTTTGCGGCCCCATGGACTGTAGCCCACCAGGCTCCTTTGTCCGTGGGCATTCTCCAGGCAAGAATGCTGGAGTGGGTGGGGATCTTCCCAACCCAGAGGTCAAACCCAGTTCTCGCGCATTGCAGGTGGATTCTTTACCAGCTGAGCTACCAGGGAAGCCCATTTCAATGTTAACTAGTCCTAATTCTAGGTCAGTAATTAATCTGCAATACAGATTTCATCAGGAATGCCCCAAATGTTATCAGTATGTCTAGGTTTCATCAGCCTGTAATAATAACATGCAATTGTAAGGCAAGTGCAGAGAAAAAGGGAGCGAGCCAGGCAGTCAGGCAAGAAAAGGGAAACTTATTAGAGGGAAAAGAGAGGGTGAGTGGCCCTTAAGGAGAACCAGCATCCTCCCTTTCTGACGGGGTCCTTCTTATACCCCACCAATGAAAAATTCTCTGAAGGGATGGTCACGTAGCTGGAGGTCTGGAATCTGGTGGTCTCGCAGCTTTGAGAAGATAGGCACCAGTGAGATAACAGGATGCCACTTGGGGAATTTGGTCAATCTCAAGGATCACTGTGATTTATTCTTTGATTGCGAGGTCGACATAATGAGCCATCCTATCAATGAGACTCCATGTGGACTCTATCATTCCAGCCTTTTTGATTTAAGATAAGGGCCGAAGGTCAATCTTCTGTAACTGCTTCCTGCAGGACAGAGACATCGTGGAGGTGAGATAAGAAAAGGCTGGAATGTGGGTCAAGGGGATTTGTGTGAGGTCGAAGTTTTTGATAACCTGAGTGAGAAGTAATTTGTGGATAGCTGGGTTGGTGAAGGCTCGTAAATGATCCTGCCACTGTAAGAGTTACACTGGGCTCCATAGAGGTGATAAGAGTTGGGGTCTGGGGCCCTGGGCACCTTCAGTCTTCAGCGGTGAGTCTGAGGAGGCTGAGCAGAGCTGGGTTGAACTCCTGCTCGGGACCAGGAGGGGATGTCCGGATCCCTGGAGAGGGAGTTGGGCAGTGGACCTTCCAATGTCCCTTGATGCCACAGCTGGGACATGGACTTGGAGGAAGCCTTGGCTTTAGGCATGAGCGGGCCCAGTGGCCTTTGCTGCATTTGAAACAGGGCCCAGGTGGCTTCCTTTCTTTGCTGGTTGATGGAGGCTTGGAGCTGTGTAGGACAGTGGCTAAAAGATAGTATTTGGCCTGATCTTGTTGGGCCTTTTCTAGTTTTGCCTGTTCTTCCCAGTTATTGAAAATCTTAAAGGCTAAATTTGAAAGGTCTCGTTGAGGGGTTTGAGGGCCTACTTCTACCTTTTTTGGTTTCTTTTGGATATCTGCGGACGACTAGGAGATAAAATATGTCTAATTTTGTATATTTTTGTAGCGCTTCCATTAAGCTGGCTAGAAATTGTGCTGGGTTTTTGCCTAGTCTTTGAGTTATCTCCCAGAGCTGAATCAAAGTTGATGGCTTTATGCCCTTCCTTTTGAAGGCCCACAATGAGGCAAGCAATCATATGATTACAGGCTGCTCCTCTGGGTCTCCCTGCCTGATAATCCCAGCTGGGATCATCTCGGGGGCGGGGAAGCTGTGGCCCCTACAGGCTGAGTGTCCTCTGTCCTGTGTATCTCATCAGCATGCGCCTGAGAGGCTTGGGCAAAGAGTCGGGGAAAGGATGATGTAAATATCATGCCAGGTTAAGTCATAAGACTGGGTAAGATACTTGAATTCTTTTAGATTATTATCAGGGTCTGAGGAAAAGGAGCCAAGACGCTTTTCAACCTGAGATAGTTCGGTGAGGGAGAATGGGACATGAACCCCAACAAAGCCTTCTGCTCCAGCTGCTTCCCATAAAGGGAGGAGTGGGGCAGGGGAAGGAGTGGGGTCCTGCGGTGAAGCTTCCTGTTTTAAAGTTGTTCAGGACGGGTACAGGGAGGGGATCTAGGGAGGTAAAACCTTGGGACCCTCAGGGTAGAGGGTGGGGCTGAGGTCTGGGGAGGGGGGTTGGGAGCTGGAGGCCTGTGCTTGAGAAGGAGGAAGGTAGGAGGGTTTGTAAGGTAGAGGTTGTGGAACTGGATCTGGAGCGGCTGCAAGGGGATCGGGAGTGCTCGGGGGTGGGTTGTGGTCAGCAGGGTCGAAGGAAGAAGAAAAGTCTGAACAGGGATCAGGAAACATTGTATTAGGAGGATGTGGCCCAGAGTGGGCTAAGAGTATTTGAGAAGTAGAACAGGATTCACAGAGGGGGTCAAGAGCGAAGAGCAAAGAAAGCCTGGACGTAAGGGATTTCTAACCACTTACCATTGTGGCAGCAGAAGTCATCAAAGTTCCGCAGAGGGTTTTCATTGAGAGTTCCATTTTCTGGCCATTGGGACGTGTTATCAAGTCTGTATTGTGGCCAGGCAGTGTTAGAATAGTAAATAAGTCTTTTTGGTCTGATCTCCCCTTGGAAGCCCAAAGCTTTTAGGTTTCGGTAAAAGGCATCCTAGAGGAATAGATTTTGAGGGCAGGGATTGAAAATTTCCCATGCGGCTGAATAGGGAGGTTAGACAAGGGCGAGAGAAAGCGAGGAGAAAGATCCGAGAGAAAAGGCATCCCCATTCTCAGGATTTTCTCTGAGAGTAACAATAGTCTGCTTTGAAATGGGCGTCCCCTATTTCAGAGTCAGACGGGGCACAAGGTCCAGGGCACAAGGTCCAGGGCCCGAGGGCAGTGGGGATCCTCCCGCCTAGTACTAGGACTTGGAAATGAAGTGAGAGAGAGAGGATCCGAGGGAATGGGATTTCACTCACCCTTGTAACCCATGGATGAAATGTGGGCTGGTGTGTGGATGTCAGTCCAGCAAGGCACGTGGAAAGTCCCATCCCGGAGTTTGCCTCAGTTTCTCGTCCAGGTCCAAGGGAGGGGTGGGCTTGTGACAGGAGCCCACCCAGTTGCGGTGGATCTTCCCTCCCCGCTTTCGGCGCCAGAATGTAAGGTGAGTGCAGAGAAAAAGAGAACCAGCCGGGCAGTCAGGAAGAAAAGGGAATTTATTAGAGGGAAAATAGAGAGTCACTGACCCTTAAGGAGAACCAGCGTCGTCCCTTTCTGACGGAGTCCTTCTTATACCCCGCCAATGAAAAATTCTCTGAAGGGATGGTCACATAGCTGGAGGTCTGGAATCTGGTGGTCTCGCAGCTTTGGGAAGATAGGCGCCAGTGAGATAACAGGATGCCATTTGGGGAATTTGGTCAGTCTCAAGGTTCACTGTGATTTGTTCTTTGTTTGCAAGGTCGACATAATGAGCCATCAGTGAGACCCCATGTGGACCCTATCATCTATTATTGCCCAAGTTCAAGAACTACAAACTTTTACCTACTGAATTGCAAAAATTTAGCCACCTCTCCCATGGTGTCCCCAGTCAATTCTGAGACTTTCACTGGGGCTATCTCAGATGGGCTCAAAAGCGTGTGTGTTCATGCTCCTCCGTCCTAGACTTACTTCAGGCCGTTGTTACTCTACCTCTTTCCCTGGTTCTAGATAACTGATAACCTCTGTGCTGTATTGGTGATGGGATGAAGAAAGAATGGGGGTAAAGGATGCAATCCTTCATTTCTACTACTAGGTCTCAGCATGCAACAGACCTTTCTGCTAATTTCCTACATAACATAAGTGAGATCAGACCATAACGTAAAGGAATGTGTGTTGCCAATGAGAGGAACTTGAACTGTTTTGCAGAGGGTAGAGAAGAAAGCCTGGGTCTTTGGTCCAGATCCAGGACTCTGGGAACCGTCACACAATAAACACCCACAAGCTGTGTAGGGATGTTGATTCTGGCATATCAACCAAGTACGAGTGAATCTAAATACAAAGAACGTTTCAGAACTTCCTTTCCAGAGTGCTAGGTATCCATCCAATATCTCCTGTGTTCCAAAACCACCTCCTTTGGGCACTTCCCCTGAGCCTGGGGGAGTTTTGATCTTATGCTCCTGGAATGAAGGCACCATGGCAGCAGCTTGGAGGCTTAAATTTGGCTAAATAAGTGGACTGATTCCTCTGCTTGTCTCTGGCAGCACCTTCCTCATCCTCAAAGTCAATGTCTACTTCCCATCTCCATCCACTCAATCTGGCTCCTTCAGAGTTGAAAGGGGCTAGATCCCTTTGGAGCACTGTACCCTGTCCTGGCTTTGATTTTTGCTGAAGGAACTAGAGTGAAGTGAGGGGAGCCCTCTTGGAACATCTCATTACCAGATGACTTCACTACTCTGCTCTTTCTTCTTCTTCTTTTGTTGTTGTTATTGTTGGAAAAGGAAGGTTTGCTTTATTGAGGAACCTAGCAACCTGGGGAGAAGGTGGACATGTGTCCAGACACCAGCTCTGAAGATTCCGCTCCACCATGAAAGCTTCTCAGATGGTAAAGAATCCACCTGCAAGGCAGGAGACATGAGTTCAATCCCTGGATCGGGAAGATCCCCTGGAGAAGGGGATGGCTACCCACTCCAGTATTCTTGCCTGGAGAATCCCATCGACAGAGGAGCCTGATGGGCTATAGTTTATGGGGTCGCAAAGAGTCAGACACGACTGTGTACATAATTTATATATTTTATATCTATGAATGTTTCTAAAGGGAGAATCATTTGGGAAGGAGGTCAGAGTCTTCATTATCTTCCACTGTGTGCAGACTTTTTTTTCTGATTGGTTGGTGCTGAGGTAACAGGGTGGTGTTTTAGGAACCTTGTGCTCAGGCTGAAGTCACTATCCTCTATGTGGGTGGGGGCCTTAGTTCCTAGTTTCAGGACTTAATGAAGCTCAGGTTCTTTTTTTGTTTGTTTTTTGGCTGCACTGGGTGTTTGTTGCTGTGCGTGGACTTTCTATATTTGCGAAGAGCAGGGGCTACTCTTCGTATGGGCTTCTCATTGTGGTGGCTTTCTTTGTTGTGGAGCACAGGGCCTAGGGCACTCAGGCCTTCAGCAGTTGCTGTATGTAGGCTCCAGAGTGAAGGCTCAGTAGTTGTGGCCGAGGGGCCTAGTTGTCCCTTGACATGTGGGATCTTCCCAGACCAGGAATCGAACTGGTTTCCCCTGCATTGCAAGGCGGTTCTTAATCACTTGACCACCAGGGAAGCCTGAAGCTTGGGTTCTTGACATCTCATCACAGAAAGAATTCAGGGAAAGACAAAGTGATAGGTAAGAAGTGGATTTATTTAGAGAGAAACACACTCCACAGACAGAGTGTGGGCCCTCTCAGAAGGCAAGACCAGCATGCTCTTTCATCTCGTGTTGTCTTTACTTCCCCACTGCTTCCTTTTGGAGTGTCAACAGCCTTAAAAGTGATGAGCATCTCACGTGAACCAAGCCTATTTGTTCACAAGAGTGGGGTGGCTTACAGCCCTACACCTCTCACTTTCCAGAAACTCTTGGGCAAAGTTTTACTTTCCTAATAATGGAAGGGGATCTTGCCCATCAATTATAAGCTGCCAAATGGTTTCTCAATTCACTGAGAAACACTACTTCTTTCTTGTTGGCTAGTGCCCCCTCCTGTCCTGGCAGCTTTTACATGCTACCTGGTGGTGCTCTGAAGTACAAGAATCACTGATTGGGATGATACTAAGAATACCAGCAAGGGTCTTACCAAGTTTTTCAAATGATTTGGACTTCTTCTCTGCCAAATTGAAAGTGATGTCTCTTCCAGCTAACATCTTCCAGGATGTTAGCTTCATTGTCTTCCTTAACTGGGAGGCTTGTTTTGCTATTCCTGCAACCTAAGTCCACATCAACGCATGTCCTTAAAGAAAGCTTAGAAATGTTTGGGTACAGGTGACCCACATGGGTGCTCCTTTTATCTAGGGCACTCCTCTGTGGACCAAGATTTCTTACTGACATGTACAAGTAGGGACTTTTGTAACCAGTTCTAACATTTTTGAAACATTAACAGATAAGTTGCCATATACACTGTTGGTTAGGGCTTCCTTGGTGGCTTATTGGTGAAGAATAACCAGCCAATGCAGGAGACACGGGTTCGATCTCTGGTCCTGGAAGATCCCACATGCCATGGAACAACTAGGCCTGTGTGCCACAGCTACTGAGACTGTGCCCTGGAGCCTGCAAGCCATGCCTACTGAAGCCCACACACCCTAGAGCCGAAGCTCTGCAATAAGAGCAGCCACCACGTTGAGAAGCCTACACGCCACAATGAAGAGTAGCCCCTGTTTGCCACAATGAAGACCTAGTGCAGCCAAAAATAAATAATTTAATTTTTAAAAATTGTTGTTTAAAAGCTAAAATATGATTTCTTCTTACAGGATGTAGAGGTTTGAATTCAGCTTTCAGACCTTGGTTTTGTTACATGAATTTTTAAAAAAGGCTATGAAGTTAGCCAAATGCAGCTGTTTTAGACTCTGAAGCTAAGTGCTTAGTTTGGTTAGATAATTTGTTGCGTATCATTATGACTGGTAGACATGATTCCTGTAAGGGTTTAGACTATACTATGCTGCACATCTTTAGTTGTTCTCATGGAATTGTGAGTGATCTTGTTTATGGAGTTTTCAGGAGATGAGAAATTGAGACTGAAAAGATGGTTAAGAAGAACGTGAAAGTAGTCTTCCCCTCGTGGTAGAAGAAAGACTAGACTGTAACATCTTAGACAGGAGTTGGACTGGGTATCTTAGTCCTCTTTTGTGTTTTAAATATCAGAACTCATATGAACCAGCATAAGCTGAAGAGTGAACTTCTTTATAGAGATTCAGAAGAATCTCATAACTCCCAAAGGCAGGAAGTTTTCTGGACCTCAGGGGATTCCAGAGGAGACTGTGATCTCAGGCAAAGAAAATCAAGCCAACTAGTCATTCAGTCTCTCCTGAACGCCTTTGTCACGTCACTTTGTTTATTTTATCTCTACAGCTCAGTTTTTCCTGTTTTTTAGTATATAAGTGCCTGGAAAGAGGGATATCCCAGGCTAGCTTTATATCTTCTTGGTTCAAGCAAGCAAAAGAGGAAAGTAGTATCAATCAGTCCCAAATCCAGATATCCAAGGAATTATACTGGTACCTTTCCTTGGTCCTACTAATGATAGTCAAAGGAGTTGTAGGCAAGGGTCCAGGGCTTGAGACAAGGGCTGTGAGGGCCCATGGAAGACTACAGGCTCGATACTGCAAAAGATGCTTATCACACTGGGCTTCATGCAGCTCAATCTAGCTGATGGCTCTAGCTGGCTAGTTCTGTATATAATTTTATTTATCTATTTTTGGCTGTGTGAGTCTTTGCTGCTGCATGGGCCTTTCTCTAGTTGTGGTGAGTGGAGGCTACACTCTAGTTGAGGTGCATGGACTTCTCTTTGCGGTGGCTTCTTATTGCACAGCACGGGCTCTAGGGCTCTTGGGTTTCACTAGTTGTGACACAGGGGCTCAGTAGTTACAGCTCTAGGGCTCTAGAGCACTGGCTCAATAGCTGTGGAGCAGTGGCTTAGCTGCCTCCAGGCATGTGGGATCAGGGATTGGACCCACGTCCCTTGCACTGGTAGGTGGATTCTTTACCACTGAGCCACCAGGGAAACCCCTAACTGGCTAATTCTGAATGACCTAGTTTTCAGAAAATGTGCTGCCCTTGGGTTATCATGTTTTAATGTGGCTAACTTGTTGGGGCCATATAGCACCTGACCTCTGTGGGTAGGAGGGTGAAAATGAAAGTGAAAGTGAAAGTTGCTCAGTCTTGTCTGATTCTTTGCGACCCCTTTGGAATTCTCCAGGCCAGAATAATGGAGTGGTAGCCTTTCCCTTCTCCATGGGATCTTCCCAACCCAGGGATCAAACCCAGGTCTCCCACATTGCAGGTGGATTCTTTACCAGCTGAGCTGCAAGGGAAGCTCAAGAATATTGGAGTGGGTAAGAGGGTGGTTTCTCTTAATGGAAATTACTGTTATTGATTTTGTTAGCCAGTGGTATGTTCTAGACAAAATAAAACTTAAGAGGCAGTTTGTGGACTAGGATAAGCTTAGTAGTCTTCTCTTTAAGGTTACTTCGAAGCTGGACTTGGCTTTTTAGGCATAAAAGTGCTTAGAGAACTTTTCCTGGTAGGGATGAGCTGGTCCTTGTTACAGTGAGACAGAAAATAAGCTAGACGAGGAAGCACCTTATAAAGAAATTGAAGATATTGGTAGATCTGCGGTACCTCAGTAAAGATATATCTACTTGTAAGTTACTCCATTTCTTAATTCTTCTGTAAAACTGGGGAAGATAAAATACAGAAGATTTCTTCTGTATTGCTGAGGAAGTCAAGCGAAGGATCTATTTCATGTTAGGGATATAGTAGCAAAAAGTAAGGGTTGGCGGGGCTTCCTAGGTGGTCCAGTGGACCTTGCAATACAAGGGACACAGGTTCAATCCATCCCTGGTTCAGGACAATCCTGTGCTGAGGAGCAACAAAGCCCGTGAGCTGCAACTACTGAACCCATGTGCTGCAACTACTAAAGCCCACTCACCTAGAGCCTGTGCTCTGCAGCAAGAGAAGCTGCCACAATGAGAAGCCTGCACACCCCAACAAAGAGCCCCCACTCGACTCGCCACAAGTAGAGAAAGCCTGAGGGCAACCATGAACACCCACCACAGCCAAAAAATAAAATAAATAAGCAAATAAATCTTAAAAAAAAAAAAAGTAAGGGTTGGCATGTTCCCTCTTCTTTCTTACCGAACCCAGTCTGAAGGGGCAGAACCAAGGAGATCAGTGCCCTGGAGCCAAAAGATGAGCGAGAGGAGTGTTATGGCACCAGGGTAAGGGCACTGGAGCAAAAGAACCTTAGCAGACCTATCCTCAAACACACATGAGATGGGGCCTTGAGAGACTCAGAAAAAAAAAAGGAGATATTTGTGGAGTGTTAAATGCCTGCAATCCAGTCAGTTGGGGGCTTGAAATCATTATGATATGGGAGTTAAGGTAAATGTGATTTCATTTTATAGTCACAGGATGATTGTTCATGCCAGATACATTTAAAAGAGAAAAATAAATAGAAACGAACTCCAACAATGGTAAAATCATTAAGCAAAGTATGTTGATATGATAGACTATCTTGTAGCCATTGAATGTGATGTTTACAGCAGATGATCTGAGAAAAATCTTACTGCATAATCTCTTTTAAAAAAATCACTATTCAGTATCATGTCGACTATGTACAGGGGATAGAAAAATACCAGAAAGAAACCAAATAAGATGCTAACAATGGTTGTCTGTGGGTAGCTGGAATAGGGCTGATATTATTCCTGCTTCTTGGCACTTTTGTAGTCCCGCCAATGTTATATTGAGTATGTATCACTTTTAGAATTAGAATTAGGAGCAAGAAAAAGTTTAAATATGTGTTGTAATATTGGTCACACCTCTTATAAGCTGGTCTACATCTAAGTTACTGTGTTAACGTACCCAGAACTATTTTTATATTATCTTTAGTTTTACAGTGAAGGTTTTGCCTTCATAGTAAAAAATTCCAACTATCAATGAAGAGCTGGGAAAGATTCTTACTTGTGCCCTGGATGCCACATAGCAAGTTCAGTTTCATCCTCTTTAGTCTTCACTCCCTTCTCTAAGACTGTCTGGTTTTTTTCAGGAGAGGTTCCCAGCTGGATTAACCAAGCCTCTCCTTCTCTTTGGCAGATTACCTCCAATATTCCAGGGCCTTCTTCCTCATCTCTGTCTTCACCATACTTGTTGTCCTTGGCTGGCTCTTCAGTTCTTGCCTCCCTAGAAGAGGAAGGATGACTGGTAACTTGGATCTGAAGGTATCCATGCTCAGCTTCATCTCAGGTACAGACCTAGATGGCAGGGTAGTACTGTGGCAAAATTGTTGAGGGAACAAATTTCCTCTGTGTGGGTTTTTATCCTCTTTTTCTTGTTCCCTTTCTCTTCTTCATTCCATCAAGTTGCCAGCTACCTGCCCTGTCTTACTGTATGAAACACATTAGTTAACTTAACCCAGGGAAGAGGCCTCACCTTGGTCAGTCATCTTGGTTAGATTTTATCTCTTTGATCCTTTCTATGTAATATGGTGTAGGGGCTTCTCCAGTGGCTTAGTGATAAAGAATCTGCCTGCAATGCAGAAGACGTGGGTTTGACCCCTGGGTGGCGAAGATCCCCTGGAGGAGGAAATGGCAGCCCACTCTAGTTATTCTTGCCTGGGAAATCCCATGGACAGAGGAACCTGGCAGGCTACAGTCCATGGGGTTGCAAAAATGTTGGACACGACTTAGCGACTAAACAACAATGACAAATAATATGGTGTCTGGAAGCAGAAGAATTGAGGGTAGCAGTCAAGGCAAATTAAAGACACCAAGGGATGTGACATGTTTTCTTCTGGTCCTAGCCTCCTGCTTGCTGCTCTGCCTCATCCTGTTTCTGGAACAGGTCGACTTGTATAGTTCGGAAACGATGGAGTCAGCTCTCCTATGGCCCTATCAGGTTAATTGGGGGAGTGACTTCATATACTTGTTTGCGGGTGAGTCAGTCCCCTTCCTGCCTTAAGCTAGGAGGATGGAAGGGAAAATCAGTTCTCAAAAGGGAGGGGGAATCTAGGAGAAATAGAAGCACTAACCGTTCCTATTAAGAACATTCATACCTCAAGAGGCAGTGTGGTATGGTAAAGAAAACATGCATTTTGGAGTCTGAAAAAAATCTAGAATTAGTAACCTGTTCTACTAACTGTCTTCTCTGCTGGCTCAGACGGTAAAGCGTCTGCCTACAATGCGGGAGACCGGGGTTCAATCCCTGGGTTGGGAAGATCTCCTGGAGGAGGAAATGGCAACCCATTTCCATTTTGCCTGGAAAATTCCATGGTCGGAGGAGCCTGGTAGGCTACAGTCCATGGGGTCGCAAAGAGTCGGACACGACTGAGCGACTTCACTTTCACTTTTCTACTAACTGAGGCACAGATGGGTTGAGACACTTGCCAACATCATACAGAAAGTAGGAACTATGATTTGCACCCAGGAGGTTCAAGCTTTTTCCTAACCATGGAAGAAGTACAGAAATGAAATGAGAGTGCTGGCGTGGGGCAGGGGTGGGCAGGGGATTGACTTCACTGAAAAGAGCCCTTGTGAGCTGAGTATTGAAAGAATGAGTTAGAATTTTCAAAGCCAAAAGACCATCTGTCTCTTGAAACTCACCAAGAATTCTTCTCTTCCCCTAGGGATTGTCTCCTTCCTCAATTATATAACTTCCAGATCTCCTCCTCTGGATCAAGACATCACTGCAGTTCCTACAGAAAAGTCAAGGCTGGGATTTGGTCCAGTGACTCTGCCAGTTGAAGATGACCAGTCAGAGCTTCAGACAGAATCTTTGAGTGAGACCAACACCCATCAAATATAGAACTGTGACTGATAAGACAACCGAACTATTGCTTGACTTAAAAACAGGGGAGAAGCTAACTGAGTAGGGAATGATTGTGCAAATTTGAGAAAACTCTCCTAATATCATGTCCATATTACTGAAGGGGACAGCATTAAAGCTGATGAAATGTCCTTTGTGTATGTTGCATCCAAAATGTGTATGATAGTCATAAAGCAAATAATGAGAACTCACAGAAGAAAAAGTTGCTAAAAGAAAACATCAGTGTTTAGGTACATAGATGAAAGAAACTAGCAATAGATGGCAGTGCATTGAATCAGAGCTCTCTTGGGAATCAGGGATTTCACAGACCAGAATGGTGCATGCAGGAAAATGTCACCAAATTTTGTTTGAACTTTTCTTTGCCATGTGTGGCCTTGGGAATACTCAGGATGGAAGGCATTTGCACACTACTGTTGAATCTGAATTGGGCATCATTACCAGAAATGGAATGAATATCAGTGGAGATATTACCTACCACCCAAAGGAGTTGAGACGTGCTGGATAGATTTAGAGGAATTTATGACAACCCCCCCTTTCTATGAGGAATGGTAATTTGAAACCCTTATAGTCTATTCGGTAAACTGACAGCTTCTTTCTAAGCTGTGGGATATGTGAACCAGACATCTGTAAACTCTGAAGTTCTTTTTTTTTTTTTTTACTCTGAAATTCTAAACAAAATTCTTGTGTGCTCTTTTCTGCGAAGAGGGCCATACTGTCCTTTTTAAATTTATTTTTAATTGGAGGATAATTGTTTACAATGTTGTGTTAGTTTCTACCATACAGCAACGTGAACTTCATCAGATTCTTGATAGGGCTCTGACCCTTCTGATTCTTTAGGGATCTATTATGTCTTTACAAGTTAAATGAGGCTAAAGGACTTTCTTTAGCCTAAGCATATATGTGGACCAAGTTAAAATTTTTCTCCATGTTTTATATACTGTGTAAGACAAGTAAGGGTGGGGGCATTCAGGTAATCACATGAATATTTTGATGGCTAGAGATCCCTTTTAAACTCAGACCAGACTCCATGCAGAAGGTCCCGGGACATTCATCCTGTCTTTTATTTCTTTAGTAGCTGCTGCTACGCTTCCGTTAGTTGAGGGCCATCCTTCTTCTCCTCAAGCCTGGCAATAAGATGGAGTAGTGGCCAGTTTCACCCCTTGCTGCTCTTAAAGATAAGCCTTGGGATCCTTTTGTTTTAAAGATTCATTGATAATCATTGTAGAAAACAAACATAACAGCTCTAATAATCCTGGCACCCCCATCAGTAATTCCCAATCATTTCCAGATGGTAACTGGAAGACTGTTAGGTTAATACTTCTGCTTTTATTCTTAAAGGTCAGAGTTAAGCAGCACATGCATGTGTATACCCACCCACAGAGACACACACAAACGCATGTATATAGACACACCTCATTTTGACTCTGCCTTAGAAGACCCTTCTCTCCATGTTGGTGGTCTTAGTTATGGCAGAGTCTAGTGTCTCCCTACTTCCAGGGGCCTCATTTCAGAGGCTCTTCAGGCTATTCCTAGGCCTTTGTCTGGTTATTAGATATGGAATTCAAGTCCAACTCCCCCTCCTCTTGTCACCACTCACACTAAGTATACCCCACATGTTGACTAATTCAGAACTTGGTGTGTTCACAAGTTTTATTTATTTGTATGATTTGAAGACTGTAATTATATGACTAAACTGACAGGGAGTTGAGTACTGGTGACTCTTCAGGGAATCGAAATTTTAAGTGCAGTGAGAAAGAGGAAGCAGGTGTGAATGAGAAGGAAGGATGCTAGCTATTCAGAAAGTAACCATCAAGGCCCTGGTTATTACCAGAGGATAGGAACTAAGTTTTCCACTTTGCTATTAGAGAACTATCTTTAAGCATAGAGATCCCTTCATTGCTCCTTTAGAAACTGAATGCTTGGGACTTTTCTGATGATTCAGTGGTGGTGGGATTTTTCTGATGATTCAGTGCCTTCCAATGTGGGCAACACGGGTACCATCCCTGGTCAGGGGACCAAGGTCCCACATGCCATGGGGCAACTTAGCCTGTGTGCTGGAGAAAAATGGTGCACCACAATGATAGATCTTGTGGGCCATAACCAAGACCTGACTGAGCCAAATAAATAAGAAGAAACTGAATGCTCTATTTTCTTCTTACTCTCTTTCTTTGCTTGCAGAGAATCCCTTTAAAAAGCTTAAATAGACTTCCAATAAGATAGCTCACAGGGGGCTTTCCTCATGGTCCAGTGGCTAAGACTCTGAGCTCTGAATGCAGGGGGCCTGGGTTCAGTCCCTGGTCAGGGACATAGATCCCACATGCCACAACTAAAGAAGTCACATGACACGAAGAAGTTCAAAGATCCCACTTGGCACAACTAACAGGTGGTGCAGCCAAATAAATACTAAAAAAAGAAAAAACAAAGGTGGGGGATGGCTCATTAAATGACCCTTTGCTACATCCCCTCTGCTCCAGATACATTACATGACAGATGAAGGGAGAAGGAGAGAGGGAAGGGGGAAATACACATGTATAGCTAGGTCAAAACAAGACAAGCATTTTCAAAAAACAGAAAAATAACAAAACCACAATGCAGTGATTGAGTTAAGCCAAAGACTTATTGGGCTCAAAGTCCAAAAGTTTGGCAGAGGTGAACAGGAAGACAGTTCCTGTAGAGTGAAAAGAACTAAAAGTGCTTCTCAAGATATGGACTAGAGCCAAATTCCCAGCTCTAGTTCAAACTAGGGACTTAAAAGAAGCTGACGACTTCCCTACTGGCGCAGTGGATAAGAATCTGCCTGCCAATACAGGGATCATGGGTTCTATCCCTGGTCGGTGAAGATCCCGCATGCCGCAGAGCAACTAAGCCCCTACACCACAGTTACTGAACCGGCGGTGCTCTACAAGGCCATGCTCCCGAGCCTGCCAGCCTCAACTACCAAGCCTGTGTACCCCCGAGCCTGTGCTCCACAACAGGAGAAACCACGGCGATGAGAAGCCCATGCATCACAACTAGAGAGTACCTAGAGCAACTGGAGAAAGCCCAGCCCATGCAAAACAACAAGGGCCTAATGCAGCCAAAAAGGAATAAATAAATTAATTTTAAAGATATTTTAAGAGAAGAAAATCAGGGCTGCAGTTTATTTGGAACTACAGGACCAAAGAGGTAAAAGGACACAATTACAACGTTGCTTTACGAAGCGGTGCATTGATTCATTAACTGGGTCATAACAGAACAGGAAATCTGAAACATCTTATGAGACCTGAGCCTGTACTGGGATCTTTGGCCAAAATAAGGAAATCCCAAAACTGTCAGATGGAATGAGCATACAAGAAGAAAAAGAAACAAAAAGAGCTAGGAAAATTTTTTTGGTGCCTGAAAATAGGAATTCTAACCATATAAAGAAATGTTCATTTCATTTCATTGATTATCTGCTCTAAATTTTATTAATTTTTTTCTTCGATTTACTTTGCATTTAATTCACTGTTATTCCAGTTTCCTAAGGAGCATAGATTATTGATTTTAGATCATTTTTCTTTTTTTTTTCATTTTTCTTTACTAATATATACACTCAATGCTATAAATTTCCCTCTAAACCCTGCTTTCGCTGCACCCCACAAATTTTGGCAAGATCTATTTTTCATTTTCATTTAGTTCAAAATATTTAAAAAATTTAAGTTCTCTTGAAGTTTTTTCTTTGATCTCTGTGTTACTTAGAAGTCTGTTATTTAATCTCCAAGTGTTTAGGGAATTCTCTAGTCATCTTTCTAAAGTTGAATTTTAGTTTAATTCCATTGTGATTTGAGAGCATACACAGTATAATTTTAATACTTTTAAATTTGTTAAGGTGTGTTTTATGGCCCAGAATGTGGTCCATTTTAGTGGATATTCCACGTGAACTTAAGAAAAATTCTCCTGTTGTTGCCCTGAAGTGGTCTATCATTGTCAGTTATATCCATTTGGTTGCTGATGTCCTCATTAATGTTCTACTTGCTAAATCTGTCCATTTTTGATGAGGAGTGTTGAAATTTCATGGGAAACAGATGGGGAAACAATGGAAATAGCAACAGATTTTATTTTTGAGGCTCCAAAATCACTGTGGATGGTGATTGCAGCCATGAAATTAATTAAAAGACGCTTGCTCCTTGGAAGAAAAGTCATGACCAATCTAGACAGCATATTAGAAAGCAGAAACATTACTTTGCCAACAAAGGTCCGTCTAGTCAAAGCTATGGTTTTTCCAATAGTCGTGTATGGATGTGACAGTTGGCCTATAAAGAAAGCTGAGCACCGGAGAATTGATGCTTTTGAACTGAGATGTTGGAGAAGACTCTTGAGAGTCCCTTGGATTGCAAGGAGATCCAAACAGTCCCTCGTAAAGGAAATCAGTCCTGAATATTCATTGGAAGGACTGATGCTGCAGCTGAAACTCCAATACTTTGGCCACCTGATGGGAAGAACTGACTCATTTGAAAAGATCCTGATGCTAGGAAAGATTGAAGGCAGGAGGAGAAGGGGACGACAGAGGATGAGATGGTTGGATGGCATCACTGACTCAATGGACGTGAGTTTGAGTAAACTCCAGGAGCTGGTGATGGACAGGGAAGCCTGGAGACCTGCAGTCCATGAGGTCGCAAAGAGTCTGACACAACTGAGTGTCTGAACTGAACTATTGAAGTTTCCAGCTATGATAATGAATTAATCTATTTCTTCTTGCAGTTTTATCAGTACGTAGCTCATGTCCTGTTGTTAGGCACATACACTTTAAGGATTGCTGTGTATTAAGGGACTGACCCTTTTATCATTATGTAACATTCCTCTTTATCCCTTACAACTTCCCTTTTTCTAAAGTCTGCTCTGTCTAGTTTTATTAAGAAACTATTACTAGTAGTAGTAGGAACTATTACTTCCTACTTTCATTTGATTAGGGTTAGAATGGCATATCTATCTTTATCCCTTTACCTTTTATCTATATGTGTCTTTATTTTAATTAGGCTTCTCTTAGACAACATAGAGCTGGGTCTTCTTTTTTGACTCACTCCAAAAATCTCTGTTTTCTGATAGGTATATATAGACCATTGATGTTTAAATTGATTATTGATATAATCGGATTGATATCTACCATATTTGTCACTATTTTCTACTTGTTGCCCTTGTTCATTGTTCTTATCTTTGTCTTCCTCTCTATTTTTGTCTTTTGTGGTTCTAATTGAGCATTTTATGGACTTTCCAAGTGGCACTAGTTGTAAAGAACCCACCTGTCAATGCAGGAGACCTAAGAGATGTGGGTTTGATCCCTGGATCGGGAAGATCCCCTGGAGGAGGGCATGGCAATCCACTCCAGTATTCTTGCCTGGAGAATCCCATGGACAGAGGAGCCTGGTGGGCTACAGCCCACAGGGCTGCAAAGAGTTGGACATGACTGAAGTGACAGCACGTGCATGCAAGAGCGTTTTATGTGATTCTGTTTCTGTCTTTTCTTAGCATATTAGCTATACATCTTGTATTTATTGCTTTTTTTTAGTGGTTTGAGTTTGCAAAATCCATTTACAACTAATTCAACTTCCATTTTCAAATAACACTATGCCACTCACAGGTAGTGCAAGTACCTAATAATAACAAAATAATCCTAACTCCTCCCTCCTGTTATTTATATCATTGCTGTCATTAATTTCACTCATACATGAGCATATATAAGTGATACATTGTTGATGTTATTATTTTAAACTATTATCTGTGAGACCAATTAAGAATAAGAAAAATGAATGTGTTTATTTTACCTTCACTTATTCCTTTTCTTATGCTTTTCCTTTCTTTATATAAAGTTTCTGACCTGTATCATTTTTCTCCTCTCTGAAGAGCTTCATTTAAAATTTGCTGCAAGACAGGTTTATTGACAACATATTCTGTCAGTGTTAGTCTGTCTGGGTAAGTCCTTATTTCTACTTCACTTTTGGAGGTAATTTCACAGGTTGCAGAATTCTAGGTTGGGTTTTTTTCTCAATACTTTAAATATTTCACTCCACTCTCTTCTTGCTTGTATGGTGTCTGAAGAGAAGTCAGATGTAATTTCTTTGCTCCTTTATTGGTAAGGTGCTTCTCCCTACCCCACCCCTGGCTTCTTTCAAGATTTTTTTTGCTACCTTTGATTTTACGCAGTTGAAATATGATATGCCTAGGTGTAGTTTTTCTTTTCTTTTGGCATTTATCCTGCTTTGGATATTCTCGGAAACTCCTGAATCTGTGGTTTGGTGTCTGACATCAATTTGGGGAAAATTCTCAGGGTTATTGCTTCAAATATTCCTTTATTCCTCTTCTTTTTCCGGCATCCTGACTTCATGAATGGTACCTCTTTAGTAAGGTGTCCCACAGTTCATAGATATTCTGTTCCATTATTTTCAGTCTTTTTTCTCTTCGTATTTCTTTTTGGAGGTGTCTATGATATATTCTCATGTTGAGATTATTTCCTCAGCCATGTCCTGTTTACTACTCAGCCCATCAAAGACATTCTCTGTTTCTATTACTGTGTTTTTCATCTCTAGCATTTCTTTTCAAATTTTTTCTTATGATTGTGATCTCTCTGCTTACATTGCCCCTCTATTCTTGTGTGCTGTCTGCTTTGTTCACTAGCACCTTAGTGTATTAATCATCTTTGCTTTAATATGTGTGATAATTCTAACATCCCTGTCATATCTGAGTCTAGTTTTGGTGCTTGTTTTGTCTCTCCAAACTATGTTTTTTGCCTTTTAATGTAGCTTGTGATATTTTCTTGATAGCTGGTCAGGATGTACTGGGTAAAAGGAACTGTGGTAAATAAGCCTTTAGAAATGTGATGATACCATTACAACAAAAAGAATAAAATACTTAGGAGTATATCTACCTAAAGAAACAAAAGACCTATACATAGAAAACTATAAAACACTGATGAAAGAAATCAAAGAGGACACAAACAGATGGAGAAACATACCGTGTTCATGGATTGGAAGAATCAATATTGTCAAAATGGCTATTCTACCCAAAGCAGTCTATAGATTCAATGCAATCCCTATCAAGCTACCAACGGTATTTTTCACAGAACTAGACCAAAGAATTTCACAATTTGTATGGAAATACAAAAAACCTCGAATAGCCAAAGTAATCTTGAGAAAGAAGAATGGAACTGGAGGAATCAACCTGCCTGACTTCAGACTCTACTACAAAGCCACAGTCATCAAGACAGTATGGTACTGGCACAAAGACAGAAATATAGATCAATGGAACAGAATAGAAAGCCCAGAGATAAATCCACGAACCTATGGACACCTTATCTTTGACAAAGGAGGCAAGGATATACAATGGAAAAAAGACAACCTCTTTAACAAGTGGTGCTGGGAAAACTGGTCAACCACTTGTAAAAGAATGAAACTAGAACACTTTCTAACACCATACACAAAAATAAACTCAAAATGGATTAAAGATCTAAATGTAAGACCAGAAACTATAAAACTCCTAGAGGAGAACATAGGCAAAACACTCTCCGACATAAATCACAGCAAGATCCTCTATGACCCACCTCCCAGAATATTGGAAATAAAAGCAAAACTAAACAAATGGGACCTAATGAAACTTAAAAGCTTTTGCACTACAAAGGAAACTATAAGTAAGGTGAAAAGACAGCCCTCAGATTGGGAGAAAATAATAGCAAATGAAGAAACAGACAAAGGATTAATCTCAAAAATATACAAGCAACTCCTGAAGCTCAATTCCAGGAAAATAAATGACCCAATCAAAAAATGGGCCAAAGAACTAAACAGACATTTCTCCAAAGAAGACATACAGATGGCTAACAAACACATGAAAAGATGCTCAACATCACTCATTATCAGAGAAATGCAAATCAAAACCACAATAAGGTACCATTACACGCCAGTCAGGATGACTGCTATCCAAAAGTCTACAAGCAATAAATGCTGGAGAGGGTGTGGAGAAAAGGGAACCCTCTTACACTGTTGGTGGGAATGCAAACTAGTACAGCCGCTATGGAAAACAGTGTGGAGATTTCTTAAAAAACTGGAAATAGAACTGCCATATGACCCAGCAATCCCACTTCTGGGCATACACACTGAGGAAACCAGATCTGAAAGAGACACGTGCACCCCCATGTTCATCGCAGCACTGTTTATAATAGCCAGGACATGGAAACAACCTAGATGCCCATCAGCAGATGAATGGATAAGGAAGCTGTGGTACATATACACCATGGAATATTACTCAGCCGTTAAAAAGAATTCATTTGAACCAGTCCTAATGAGATGGATGAAGCTGGAGCCCCTTATACAGAGTGAAGTAAGCCAGAAAGATAAAGAACATTACAGCATACTATCACATATATATGGAATTTAGAAAGATGGTAACGATAACCCTATATGCAAAACAGAAAAAGAGACACAGAAATACAGAACAGACTTTTGAACTCAGTGGGAGAATGTGAGGGTGGGATATTTCAAAAGAACAGCATGTATACTATCTATGGTGAAACAGATCACCAGCCCAGGTGGGATGCATGAGACAAGTGCTCCAGCCTGGTGCACTGGGAGGACTCGGGGGAATCGGGTGGAGAGGGAGGTGGGAGCGGGGATCGGAATGGGGAATACGTGTAAATCCATGGCTGATTCATATCAATGTATGACAAAACCCACTGAAAAAAAAAAAAAAAAAAAGCTTTTGCACTACAAAGGAAACTATAAGTAAGGTGAAAAGACAGCCCTCAGATTGGGAGAAAATAATAGCAAATGAAGAAACAGACAAAGGATTAATCTCAAAAATATACAAGCAACTCCTGAAGCTCAATTCCAGGAAAATAAATGACCCAATCAAAAAATGGGCCAAAGAACTAAACAGACATTTCTCCAAAGAAGACATACAGATGGCTAACAAACACATGAAAAGATGCTCAACATCACTCATTATCAGAGAAATGCAAATCAAAACCACAATAAGGTACCATTACACGCCAGTCAGGATGGCTGCTATCCAAAAGTCTACAAGCAATAAATGCTGGAGAGGGTGTGGAGAAAAGGGAACCCTCTTACACTGTTGGTGGGAATGTAAACTAGTACAGCCGCTATGGAAAACAGTGTGGAGATTTCTTAAAAAACTGGAAATAGAACTGCCATATGACCCAGCAATCCCACTTCTGGGCATACACACTGAGGAAACCAGATCTGAAAGAGACACGTGCACCCCCATGTTCATCGCAGCACTGTTTATAATAGCCAGGACATGGAAGCAACCTAGATGCCCATCAGCAGATGAATGGATAAGGAAGCTGTGGTACATATACACCATGGAATATTACTCAGCCATTAAAAAGAAATTTGAACCAGTCCTAATGAGATGGATGAAGCTGGAGCCCCTTATACAGAGTGAAGTAAGCCAGAAAGATAAAGAACATTACAGCATACTAACACATATATATGGAATTTAGAAAGATGGTAACGATAACCCTATATGCAAAACAGAAAAAGAGACACAGAAATACAGAACAGACTTTTGAACTCAGTGGGAGAATGTGAGGGTGGGATATTTCAAAAGAACAGCATGTATACTATCTATGGTGAAACAGATCACCAGCCCAGGTGGGATGCATGAGACAAGTGCTCCAGCCTGGTGCACTGGGAAGACCCAGAGGAATCGGGTGGAGAGGGAGGTGGGAGCGGGGATTGGGATGGGGAATACGTGTAAATCCATGGCTGATTCATATCAATGTATGACAAAACCCACTGAAATGTTGTGAAGTGATTGGCCTCCAACTAATAAAAAAAAAAAAAAAAAAAGAAATGTATGCTCCTCCAGTTCTGGAGGTTAGAAGTCAAAAAAAAAAAAAGAAATGTGGTGATAAGGTGTGGAGGAAGGGGAAGCACCCGATAGTCCTGCGATTACATCTCAGTCTTTTGTTTTTTTGTTTGGTTGTTTGTTTTGGCCGTGCCACACAGCTTGTGGGATCTCAGTCCTCAGCCAGAGACTGAACCCACGCTGTTGGCAATGAGAGCAGAGCCCTAACTGCTCAGCCGCCAGGGAATTCCCAGCCTTTCGGTGAACCGATGCTTCTAGACTGTGAGCTTCATAAGTGGTTCTCAGTTCCCCCTGAGGTGCAATCGGCTGATCTGAACGGGCTGAAGTTGGGAATTTCACTTCCCTCACAGGTCAGAACAGGCTGGAGTTTGACATTTCCTTTCCCCCAGATTGGTTAAACTCTGATAAAACCCCAGCAGTTTAGGCTCTGATCAGATAGTTTCTCCTCAGGGAAGTCCTTGTTAAGAACAGAATGTTTTGGTACATTTTTGTAAAAAGTATTTATTTTTAAACTGAAGAATAATTGCTTTGCAGAATTTTTTGGTTTCTGCCAAATATCAACACGAATCAGCCATAGGTATATACATGTCCCTCCCATCTCCCTCCCCACCCCACCCCTCTAGGTTGTTACAGATCCTCTGTTTGAGTTTCCTGAGCCATACAGCAAATTCCCATTGGCTCTCTATTTTACATATGGTAATGTAAGTTTCCATGGTACTCTCTCCTTGCCTCTCACCCTCTTCTTCCTCCCCACAACCCTGCATGTCCATAAGTCTGTTCTCTATGTCTTTTTCTTCATTGCTGCCCTGCAAATAAATTCACCAGTACCATCTTTCTAGATTCCATATATGTGCATTAGTGTATGATATTTATCTTTCTCTTTCTGAATTCTTTCACACTGTGTAACAGGGTCTAGGTTCATCCACCTCATTAGAACTGACTCAAATGAGTTACTTTTTATGGCTGGGTAATCTTCCATTGTATATATGTACTTCAGCTTCCTTATCATTCGTCTGTTGATGGACATCTAGGTTGCTTCCATGTTCTAGCTATTGTTAAATAGTGCTTCAGTGAACATTGGGGTACATGTGTCTTTTTCAGTTTTGGTTTCCTCAAAGTATATGCCTAGTAGTGGGATTGCTGGGTCATATGGTGGTTTTATTCCTAGTTTTTTAAGGAATCTCCATGCCGTCTTCCATAGTGGCTGTATCAATTTAAATGGTTCCTTTTCCCCTCTCATGGGCCAAAAGTATGGGATTCTCTAATATTCACTGCAAGAACCTAGTTAAGTTGCTGGAAGTAAAAGCCACTAAAGTGTGTGGACGTCTCTATGACTGGGTCCCATTGTCTATTTTTTCTTTCTTTACTCATGGTTAATGGTTTATTACAAAGGATAATAAAGGACAGGAATGGATAGTCAGATGAAAAGTTACTCTAAGACCAGGTAATAGGGGTTTCTGTCCCTATGGACTTTGGAGTGCACCACCCTCCCAGTATGTGGATATGTTTTTTTTTTTTAATTGATGTATAGTTGACTTACAATATTATATAGATTTCAGATGTACAACATGATGATTCACGATTTTTAAAGTTCATAGTTATTTTAAAATGTTGGCTATATTTCCTGGCTATATTGCTGTACAATATACCCCTGTACCTTATTTACTTGATACATTATACTTTGTAAGGGAGCCATAGTTTTTAATCTCTCAGACTTGTTCACACTGAACCTTCCAGCGCAGATTTTCCTATTCTGGTACTAATTTCTGTAGCTGTTTCTGCTCTAGTAAGTTTTAATTTCCTATATTTGCTTTCTGCCTCTCCAGTTCTGCAGGGTCACAGTTTGTGATCTAAGAAGAGTTGTTGATTTTTTTCAGCTTGTTTAGCTTTTTTACTTGTTGTTATAATGGAGGGACAACTTCCAAGCTCCTTGCATGCCAGACTGGAAACCAGAAGTCCAGTCTTTCTCTTTTACGTTTCTAATTTTCAATCAGGAAGCATCACCTATGGACTTCCCTGGAAGTCCAGTGGTTAAGACTCTGCACTTCCCCTGCAGGGAACAAGGGTTCCATCCCTGATCAGGAAACAAAGATCCTGCATGCCACGTGGTGTGGCCAAAAAAGAATAATTTTTTAAAAAAAGAAAAGAAACAGCACCTAATCCTTATGATGTTCCAAGCACTGATGTTGAGCATACACAGCTGAACAGGCTGTGTCCCTGCTGCTGAAGGAGGCTGTAGGCCAGGAGGAGACACAGACAGACAAATTGCGAAACTATGCGATGAAGGTTATGAAAGGCCAAGTACAAAGTGCTGTAGGAGCATAAATTCTAGGATTGAGGGCTGGTTTCAGAGAAGGCTCCTCTCAAAAGTTAAGAGTAGAATGACTTTTTAAATTTATTTTAAAAGTTTTCATTGAAGCACAGTTGCTTTAAAATGTTGTGTTACTTTCTACTGTACAGTAAAGTGAATTAGCCAAATGTGTACATATAACCCCTCTTTTTATGGATTTCCTTTCCATTTTAGGTCACCACAGAGCACTGAGTAGAATTCCCTGTGCTATATAATAGGTTCTTATTAGTTATCTATGTTATAAGACAAGAATGACTCTTGACTAAAGTTAATAAAGATAGGTTGGGAAGTGTGATAGGCACCATGTGCAAGTTAGATAACATTTGTGCCAAGTGCAAATGAAGGACCATGTTGGGTTAGGAAACTGCAAGAAGAATAAAATGATTTGGAGTACAAGGTAAGAAGGAGGGAGAGAATGAGCCTAGACGTCACTAAGCTTTTTGTTCCATGGCATTAAGGACCATGTCCAGTAGGAAACAGATGGCTTTGCTCAAACTGATTCTAAAAGACTTAAGGGACTATTTACAAGGACCCCTAGGACTGAAAAAGATTTTGGAAAACCATCAGTGAGAAGAGCCATTACCACCCCTAAGACTGATCATGTAAATGAAAGGAACACATGACCAGAATAGAAAAGGGTGAGTCTGTGGAGAGGACTAGCCTATCAGGAACTCTCCTTAGGGAAAGGGACATGGACAACCCTTGTAGTACTCTGTTAAGGAGAGAACCGGTGAAAAAACACATCGATCTCTACACCTCTGATCTTCTGCCCATGCCTGCCATTGGTCAAACTTAATCAGAGGCTGGATGGCAAGAAAAGCCCAAATTGGTCAGCTCCTTGAACAATGATGGGAGCGGATCTGTAGGGGCATGTGGAAGATCTCCAACAAATGACTGCATCTCCCAGTACCTGACACAATACCTCACACAAATGAGTGATTGGATGACTGAATGAGGTTGAATAGTGAGCAGACACTCCATCTTGTTGGATTTCACTGATTCATGCGAACATAATTTTACTACACAGCGGTGGGGAACAATCAGAGAATTTAAGCGAAAGAGAGACACAATCAGATTTGTATTAACAACATCAATCTTGGTAAATCAGAAAAAACTGAAGGAGAGCAAACCTGGTAGCAGAGAGACCAGGTACAAGGTCGTTGCAGCAAATCCAGGACTGAGATGACATATCCTAAAGAAGTGGAAACAAAAATACAAGGTGGGCTTGAGAACATTAAAGAGGTAGAATTGGCAGAACACATTATGATTGACTGGTGGGACATAATAAAAGGCTGTGGGGGACTTCCCCAGTGTGGTGCAGTGGCTAAGAGCTGAGTTCCCAATGCAGGGGACCTGGGTTCAAGCCCTGGTCAAGGAACTAGATTCTGCATGCTGCAACTAAAGATCCCACATGCCCCCAATGAAAACTGAAGATCCTGCATGCTGCAACTAAGATCCTGTGCAGCCAAATAAAAAGAATAATAATAATAAATAAATATTTTAAAGAAGAAAAAGGCACAGGATGGGGGTTCAGGATGGAAAGAGGATGACTCCATTTCTTACAGACCTCTTAGGTGTTGATGTGTCTGTGAGAAATCTGGGGTCAGCGTGCAGATTGCTGTAGACTCTGGAGTTCAACAGAGACCTGGGTGGGAGTCTTGGACTGGATCAGATCTGGCAGATGAGACAGAGACACAGTACCCATGCTTTGCGTTCTGACTCCTGCTGTTTCTGTCCCCTGGGTGGGGGAGGGGCAGGAAAGGGTGTTGGGAGGGGGCTAAGTTCTATGGCAGTTGACTAGAGCAGTGAGCCAGAAGCCAGGATGGAGAGAAGAGAAGGAAATGAAACGGCCTTCCAGGGCATTTACGTCAGCAGAATGAGCTACCCAACCTACAGGGTGTGTGTGTGTCTGCATGTGTGCTCAGCTGTGTCTGACTGATTGTGACCCCATGGAGTGTAGCCCACCAGGCTCTTCTGTCTACGGGATTTTCTAGGCAATAATACTGGGATGGGTTGCCTTCCAGGATGGGGAAAGCCTTTTGTGAGCCGGGTAGGGGTTGAAGTCCTTTGAGAGGCAGCAGCTTGTGTGTGTCATGGGGCAAGTGTCGAGGTAGGAGAGGCAAAACTCACTCCATTTTTTAAAAACTGGGGAGAGATGGAATATTTTTTTAAATTAACTCAGTATTGAATGGGGGATTTTTGCTGAAACAAATGCCCGTGGCGGGCGATTTGTTAGGGAAGTGAATGTTGAAACGTCTCCAGTCAATAAAGTTCAGGTCAGGAAAGATGTATTAATACATCTCGGGTCAATAAGTTGTTAATATTGAAAAACGGTTGTGGGAGGCTGGGGCCAGAGGAGAAAAATACCCTGAAGTGTGGAGGGAGGAGGATTTATCCCCAGCACAAGTCAGGGCTTGACTTCTCTGTAGATGGAGATGGAGACGCCTGGGTTGAGATTCCTTCCGTGATGTCTTCCTCCCTTCCACACCGCAGCCAGTTCTCCCCCAATCGCACCGCTTCTCTTCCATACCACTCCAGCAGAAAAGCCGCAGCTACATTCGCCATCTTTGTGTTTGCTCAGCGGGCTTCAACTGCGTCCTGCTGCTCTGCTTGTCCCCTTTACACTGGGTGCAGATCGGGGTGCTGAAGCACAGGCAGAAACTCTTGGCGGGGCTCTGGACCTTATGCCACCATGATCTCTGCTGGGGCAACACTCCGAAGGCCCCCTGTGAGTACTTTCCAGATTCCAGCCGCCTCCTTTGGTACACCCACCCTCTCAGATGCCCCCACCGCTCACCACTCCCCTTTCTCCTGGCAACCCTGACCCACACCCCCTCACTGATTCACAAGCATGTATGGACAGCGCCTCCAAGCAGGGCACGCTTGCGTGAGTTTGTCTCATCCAAGCTTCCTCAATGACTTAAAAGCCAAAGCTCCTTTATTATTGGAAGCTAATGCCTACTGACCTTTGCACTCACAACTTCCCTCAAAAAAAGAGATATTAGGCATTTTATGCCTTTATGTGAGAGTAACTTCATAACATGCCCCTTAAGGTTGTGGTTCTAATTTCAGCTTTTCCCTCCTTGTGGAGTAAATTATTTCTTTCCTTGTTAAAGGAATTCCATATGTCAATGAGGAGGGCGAAAGAGGGTCCTTTTGGGTGCCTGTGAAGCATCCCCCCACCGCCCCAACTTGGGGGCTCCTTACTCTGACTCCATTGCATGTAAGACAAGCCCTGATTCCGTCGGCCTTTGTCCCTCACCCCTTCCCAAGACCCTGTCCAGCCTTCTGTAAGGGCAGGTGTCCTTCATGCCAATCAAGCCTCTCCTTTTCCCCTTCCCCTGGCAGACTACCTCCAGTTCTCCAGGGCCTTCTTCCTCATCTCTGCCTTCACCATCCTCGTTATTATTATATGGCTCAGCATCTCTCTCACCAAAGGGCCAGGAGACAAAACCTACATAGATCTGGGCATATCCATCTTCTGTTTCATTTCAGGTACAACATGATGACATTGGAAAAGTTTGTCCCTAGAGTCCTTGTATTTCTTTCCCTCCCAGTGCTATCATTCCAAGCCTTACATGATACTGTTATCATAAGACCCTCATCTCTTCCCAAAGGGAAGAAAGTTTTCAATAAACTTTTACTCCAGACAGGGCTATTACCTCTGGAAGAAGGGATCCAGAAAAGATAATGCTTAATCCAATGGAAACATTTCTAAGGGTTATCTGTGAGACTACAGGGGAGATACAGGCTGGAGGCCCTTCTGGCACCCAGAAAATTACCATGTCGCAACTTGCTACTTGTTCTGTCTCCATTTTCTACAGGCTCCACCTTGACAACTTTACTCCAGTCAAAGCAGGAGGCCTTTGCCAAATGGGTCTTCCCATGACCACTACCATGTAATAGGTCTCCATGGCATAATAGAGGCAGTTGAGGGTGACAGCAGGTGCAAAGAGAGGGAAGAGGGTGGAGGCAGAAGGAGGGCTATCATAGGTAGTAATAGCTTTCATTCTGATCCCAGGCACCTGCCTACTTTTCTGCCTCATCTTTTTCCTGATGCAAGTGAAATTGTACAGTAAGAATGCCTTGGAAGCCCGTTTCCTGATAGTCTACCGCATCAATTGGTTGGGCAGTGTCTTCTACATGATGATTGGTGAGTTAAAGCTCTTGTTAGCTAGGGAAGGCACAGAAAATGCAATTTTACATGATTGCTCTTCTATCTCCTGTTCCCTTTCTTTGGGTTGTTTGTTTGGTATATTAGAATCTCATAATTTGGAAGGATTCTACAAGTGTCATTTTCATGTCAATGAACAATCCTAAAGCAAGAGCTTCCAATTTATCTAAAGCATTTTTTCAATAATGATACCTGACCCTGAACAGATGTATTCAGGAAGTAGAGAAGGTAAAGATATAACTGAGCTATTCATAGTTCTGCTCTTTCAGAAGACAGTCCCTTAGTTCCCCTCTCCCTTTGTCATAGCAAATAAACTCTCTACCTTTATGGATCTCCAGAATAAAGCAGAGCAAAAACACTGAAGTTTGCCGATGTGACACTTCTCCTATAATCTTTCTAAGCCACCTACTTATCTTCATTAACTGCAACAGTAGTCTCTAAACCATTGCCTCACACAGTCTCTTCATAAGACCCTTTTTAGCAAATATTCCAAAAAGATATAGGTTTATAAAATATGCACAGGTACTTCATTACTAATATAGGCATTACATTGTAAAATACACTAAAAAATAGAATTTAAACATTATTTGTTAAAAATATAAAAATAAATTATTATTTTCTTCCTGTGCCCCAGTAAGCTGGTTTGCATACTGCTGGAAAACATTGTATTACAGAAAAACTGGGACTAATGTTTTGAATTCCAAGCCCCTAAAGATAATGAACAGGATATTCAGAAATGTATTATTAATCAAACCCCATTATAATTAAGTCAGTGTTACTCTTCATGGGTGTTTGATGACTTGAGATTTTATCTATTACTCATCCACAGTGCTGACCTTGACCTTTTCTTTTTCTCTAGGGTTCCTCTCTGTACTCAATCACTTAAGTTCTCAACTTCCTCCTCCAGATCAAAACCTCCTCATGATCCCTATAACAAGGATAAGGGTAGGAAATACAGCCAGAGTGAAACTGAATCTACCTGTGGGACACTCAGGTGTTTCTTCATGGGTGAGTAAGGCAACAGAAAGACAGCTAAGTTCAATGGTAGAATCAAGGGCCCAAGCAGAAGCCGAGACAGAGACAGAGCCAGAGCCAGAGACACAGACAGGGCCAGAGATAGGAAGTAAGTCAGTAACATGGGATGGGTTAATAGTTCAGGCAAGGTCAGCTACTGAGGTAGAACCAGCTGACACAGCAGAGCAGAGGATTGAGACAGAGAACACAGTAATGACTGTGAATATGTCAGGCAATAGACCTGACATTAATGAAAAGAAAATGAAGACCAGGGTGATGAAGACAGACTCAGTTGAGAAAAATGATGATAACAAGACAAAAAAAAGTTAATATTCGATCCAGGGTAGTAGAGGGCAGAGAAAAAATAAAAACAAAACAAAACCCTGCAGAGAGATTTCCCTTCAGAGCTGAAGATATTTGGCTGATTCTGTTTGAAGACAAGTAGAGTATCAGAGGTAATTCTGAGAGGACAGTAGGATGACTGTTGAACCCCCCTCCCCCAACTAGATTATGCCTCACTCACTGAATAGGTTGATATTATGGATGAAAGAGAGTCATTGTATGGTTTAGGTCAAAGATGCCAACAACCTACAAATCACAAATAAAGCTTACTAAAAAAAGTTTCCATGTAGTATTGTATTCTGTGACTAAGAAGGGCTGCAAAAGATGGAGCACCCAATCCTCTAAGCCTTTCCAGATTTCCATGGCCACAAAATGGAACATCTCAGCAGAGTGGAAAGAGCACTGGGTTCGGAAATCCAAACTCTCATTTTGGGACCTCCCTCCCCTAATGAGCTAGACTGACTTTTGGCAAATATTTAACTTTCTTTAGCTTTGACCTGCAAGGCTCTGAAATTTCTAGTGCTGTTTTGGCCATAAATGGTGAACAATAGAGAAATGATTCCTGTTGGCACATACAACCCAAGGTTATTTTAGTAAGTAACTTTCTAGTCAGAGTAATTAAATTTAGTTCTCTACCTCCAAGGCTACTTTTGGCAAGTCACTTCTTATTTTTATTCAGCTGGCCCATTAAAAAAAATGTAGGTGATTCCCATGTTTTTTGACTATTTTTAGGAACTGGAAAGGAAAGAAAAAGATAAAAGCAAAAGGAAAACAGACTCTGAAAGAGAGTATACCATCTAGACTCAGAATTTCATCGAGAGTTTAAATGGTTTTGCAGAGGAGTTGTGGCCTTTAAAATCAGAAGCTAGTTTTTTTGGTTGCCAATATGAGTAGTTCACCATGAAAACTCACTCTTAACTCCTTAACCAGTCAATATTTTACTACTTCTGCCTGCCTGTACCTTTGTGCCTGCACAGTCACGTCTGAGTCTTTGTGATCCTACAGACTGTAGCTCACCAACCTCCTCTGTCCATGGGATTTCCCAGGCAAGAATATTGGAGTGAGTTGCCATTTCCTTCTCCAGGGGATCTTCCCAACCCAGGGATCAAAGCTGTGTCTCCTGCATCTCCTGCATTGCAGGAGGATTCTTTACCATTTGAGTCATTGGGGAGGCCTGTACCTCTTTCTAGCTAAATTCTATGGCCTTTAATTTTACCATTTAAATATGGCCTCACTGTAAAGCAATTATCCTCCAATTTTAAAAAATGACCCCTATTTTAGTACTTTTATTTAAAAAGCAATATATTTCTGGAAAACAAAGCTGTTGATGAAATAAATTTAACTGCAGCAAAAAAAGGGGCCTTAACAAATAGTATCCCCATTCCACATATTTTACTTTCTAGAACATTAGATAAGGGACCAGGATTGAGAATAAAGGGTGAAAAAGGGTAGGGAGTATTAAAAGTATTCCAGTATTCTTTCTGAAAATAGGAATTAGCAGATGTCCATATGAAAGAACAGACTCTGTGAGGACAGTTAAAATTTTAGATTACTTAATTTAGATTACTTAAATCGATTAGATAATTACATAACCAAATACTACTAAGCAGATGTTTTCATGGTTGAGAAAAACCATAGAGAACATTTAGAGATACCAAGGGAACATTTCATGCAACGATGGGCACAATAAAGGACAGAAATGGTACGAACCTAAAAGAAGCAGAATAGATTAAGAAGAGGTGGCAAGAATACATAGAAGAATTATACAGAAAAGATCTTAAGGACCCAGATAACTGCGATGATGTGATCACTCACCTAGAGCCAGACATCCTTGAGTGCGAGGTCAAGTGGGCCTTAGGAAGCATCACTACCAACAAAGCTAGGGGAGGTGAAGGAATTCCAGCTGACCTATTTCAAATCCTAAAAGATGATGCTGTGAAAGTGCTGCACTCAATACGCCAGCAAATTTGGAAAACTCAGCAGTGGCCACAGGACTGGAAAAAGTAAGTTTTCATTCTAATTCCAAAGAAGGGCAATGCCAAAGAATGTTCAAACTACTGCACAAATGCACTCATTTCACACACTAGCAAAGTAATGCTCAAAATTCTCCAAGTGAGACTTCAACAGACATGAACCGAGAACTTCCAGATGTTCAAGTTGGATTTAGAAAAGGCAGAGGAACCAGAGATCAAATTGCCAACATCTGTTGGATCATAGAAAAAGCATGAGAATTCCAGAGAAACATCTACTTCTGCTTTATTGACTATGCCAAAGCCTTTGACAGTGTGGATCACACAAACTGGAAAATTCTTAAAGAGGTGGGAACACCAGACCACCTTACCTGCCTCCTGAGAAATCTGTATGCTGGTCAAGAAGCAACAGTTAGAATTGGACACTGAACAATGGACTGGTTCCAAATAGGGAAAGGAGTATGTCAAGGCTGTATATTGTCACCCTGCTTATTTAACTTATATGCAGAGTACATTATGCTAAATGCTGGGATGGATGAAGCAGAAGCTGGAATCAAGATTGCTGGGAGAAATGTCAATAACTTCAGATATGCAATGACACCACCCTTATGCAGAAAGCAAAGAACTAAAGAGTCTCTTGATGAAAGTGAAAGAGGCGGGTGAAAAAGCTGGCTTAAAACTCAACATTCAGAAAACTAAGATCATGGCCTCCGGTCCCATCACTTCATGGCAAATACATGGGGAAACAGTGGAAACAGTGACAGACTTCATTTTCTTGGGCTCCAAAATTACTGCAGGGGGTGACTGCAGCCATGAGATTAAAAGACACTTGCTCCTTGGAAGAAAAGCTATGACCAACCTAGACAGCATATTAAAAAGCAGAGACATTACTTTGCCAACAAAGGTCTGTCTCATCAAAGCTATGGTTTTTCCAGTAGTCATGTATGGATGTGAGAGTTGGACTAGGAAGAAAGCTGAGTGCTGAAGAATTGATGCTTTTGAACTGTGGTGTAGGAGAAGACTCTTGAGAGTCCGTTGGACTGCAAGGAGATTCAACTAGTCAATCCTAAAGGAAAGCAGTCCTGAATATTCATTGGAAGGACTGATGCTGAAGCTGAAACTCCAATACTTTGGCCACCTGATGCAAAGAGCTAACTCTTTGGAAAAGACCTTGATGGGTCTTTTTGGGAAGGATTGAACGCAGGAGGAGAAGGGCACGACAGAGGATAAGATGGTTGGATGGCTTCACCAACTTGATGGACATGAATTTGAGCAAGTTTCAGGAGATGGTGAAGGACAGGGAAGCCTGGTACGCTGCAGTCCACGGTGTCACAAAGAGTTGGACATGACTGAGCAACTGATGTTTGGTTTATAATATTGTGTCAGGTTTAGGTATACAGCAAAGTGAGCTTTATATATATATATATATATAAAACTGACTATGTATATATATATATATTTTTTTTTTAAGGATTCTTTTCCCATGTAGTCCATAACAGAGTATTAAGTATAGTTCCCTGTGCTATACAGTAGGTCCTTATTAGTTGTCTATTTCATATATATTTGGTAATGTGTATATGTCAATCCCAATCTTCCAATTTATCCCTCCCCCTGCCCCCACTACTTATAATTTTTCACAGCCAGTCTAGCACAATTTCCTGGTCAAGTATTTAGGGATCCCTGCATCAGATTTTTTTTAAAGACAGTTTAAATTTACAAATGGACAACAGAGTGGACAGAGCATTGAACTAGAAATTAGGCAATTGCAGTTCTAGTGCCAGTTCTGCTGTTGGTCACTTTGGTACTGGGCAAGTCAGTTTATTCTGTTGAGCCTCTGTTTTTCCTTCTGTAAAATCAGGACTTCTAAACTCCCTTCCAGCTCTACATCCAGTCAGTTCTACTTGTCTGGACATTCTGAGGAACCAAAAGCATATTGTAAAGATTCTGATTCCCAATGCACTCTGCTGTTTATGAGAGATTATGCATATGAAGATTATGTATAACCCCACTGTAGAAGAAAAGTTCTATCTAGATGAGGTCCATAGAACTCTTAGGAGTGCTGTTATTGTTATGGTAACTTTGAACAAATCTCTGGAAAAAATGGTGACAAAATGCCGTAAACTCTTGGAGAAAAGCCTCTTTGTTTACCAGTTACAAACAAGTATGCCTGCAGCTACCTACCATTCTGATGTTGTTTTGGCTCTGACTGCACGACATACTTTTTGGCCTCCAACTGTTCGCTAAGACTTTAAGGCTCACAATTCCAACATAGCCCAGATCTTGAAAGAGATTTGGGTCCATCATTTACTTAAAATTCTCCTATGACCCCATTTCCTTCTGGTTATCTTGCTCTAACTAACTCATACTAGTTTGTTTCCCTTTCCAGCCCATGCCCGCTTCTCTTTTTCCAGGCTTGACACACAAATTCAACTTCTTTCACCCCTTATTTTACAATTTTTCAGTCACACTCCTGATGATCATGCGATCATTTTAAAACTTTATTTACACTGAATAATATATAGACAAATTAGAACCGGAAATGGAACAATGGACTGGTTCAAAATTGAGACAGGAGTACGTCAAGGCTATATATTGTCACCCTGCTTATTTATTTAACTTGTATGCAGAGTACATAATGTGAAATGCTAGGCTAAGTGACACACAAGCTGGAATCAAGATTGCCGGGAGAAATATCAACAACCTTAGATAGGCAGATGATACCAATTTAATGGCAGAAAGTGAAGAGGAACTAGAGAGCCACTTGATGAAGGTAAAACAAGAGAGTGAAAAAGCTGGCTTAAAACTCAACATTTAAAAAACTAAGATCATGGCATTTGGTCCCATCATTTCATGGCAAGTAGATGGGGGAAAAATGGAAACAGTGACATATTTTATTTTCTTGGGCTCCAAAATCACTGTGGATGGTGACTGCAGCCATGAAATTAAAAGATGCTTGCTCCTTGGAAGAAAAGTTATGACAAACCTGAACAGTGTATTAAAAAGTAGAGACATCAGTTGGATGGTTGGATGGTATCACTGACTTAAAGGACATGGGTTTGGGTGGACTCCAGGAGTTGGTGATGGACAGGGAGGCCTGGCGTGCTGCGGTTCATGGGGTCGCAAAGAGTTGGACACGACTGAGCAACTGAACTGAACTGAATTTTCTGGTTGGTATACACTTCCTGCCTATATATAAATTAATATTATTGTGATTTAATTATTCACAGAGAATTAGTTAAATTTTGCACAGAAAAAGTTGAAGATGATTAGGGTGGGCTGAAGTTGAAATAATTTATAAATTTGAGTTTCTCTTTCAAACACATCATGGTTATAGCTTCAAATTGTTTTCCATTTTCTCTTTCCCTTCCCATCACACAGACTATATTGTGAATATACTCTTTGGGCAGTCAGACAATGTGGCAGCTCTGACCTTAGCCATGCAAGTACTCACACAAGAATATACACAATCATCTTATTTTTTTGATCTAATGTTGTGGGCTTTATTTTTAACTCAGGAAATTCAATTTTTAAATTATATTTAATCTTTGGCAGATACTAAAAATCTGAAACTGGAATTTGACTGTCAATATTAGACTTTGAAAGTGATAGCCTTAGCTAAGTGCATATTTTCATCATGGGCAATATTGCCTCCGAGGGGGCAGAAATTGGTTCTTTGGTGTATGCATGTGTGTGAAAAAAGTACTCTTTCTAAGTATGAAGTATAGGTCTAATACATTACATAAATAGATATATAGTATTTCTGTGGTATTAAAATTTCATGAGGGAAGATGTTTAGGATTAAAAGGTCTGAAAAATTTCCTTAAGGGATGATAATGAAGAAAGATAGTTGAGAAACACTACCTTAGTGCTAAGCTTAACAGATAAACTGCCTTGTATGAAGTTTTCCAGTAAGTATCATTTCCTGTATTAGACTGTAAGCTTCTTAGGAATAAGAAATGTAACCTGATTTGTATTTTCAATAATGTCTAGCACAATGGTTTATATCCAGTGGCATTCAGTAAATGCGTATTTAATTAAACTAGTATGGAACACATCTTCTCCTCCTTGAACCCAGCCTATTGCCCAATAGAATCCAAATGTGATGATCAAAATGAGTTTAGTAAAGCAAGCAACCTGACATAATCTCACAAAAATGCTAGGAAAATAATGACAAGCCTTGTTAAAAGAGTGAAAAATCTTCAAAGTAGCATAGCAGGAGGAGCTCAATCTCTGGAAATGGAGGAATTGAGGCTTTGATTTCTAGCTCTACCATTTGCAAACTATGGACTTTAGACATGTTACCTGTGGAGGAAGGGGAGAGAGGATGAAAAAGAATGAGAAAAGGGAAACCAATATAAGAAGGGTACAGAGAAGAGACAAGAACATTGTCCAAACAGGCCATGATTCAAATATGCCATATTGTTTCTTATTTATATGTACATACAACACTCCTTCTTTTCCATCATTTATTTTTTCTCCAATTCTTAGCTCAGGCCACACCCTCCCTAGGAAGCACTCCTTGACGCTCTGTCTGCTTCCCACACTAATATGCCTTATATTCTCGCTACCCTAACATTCAGATCATACATCATTACAGTACTTATCATGTTATAATGTAATTAGTAACTTCCCTCACTAGTCCAGCTTTGTCTTCTTATTCTCAACATCTAGCACATTGTCTGAGATACTGTTAGTGAACAACTGTCTTGTTGAAGCAACTAATAAAAATACAGGCATACAGGAGGAGTATAGCAACATTTTTCAATAATTTGACAAATGAATAATGATCTATACTTTTCAAAGGACAACTGCTTTAAAATTGACTGAATAATTTTCCTTGTATATTCTCAGGTCTAAAACAAAACATGGTACATCTCCTATGTCCAATGATGGTATTGCAAAGAGTCCTTCACAGTTAAGTCAGGTAATCCTTATAATGCAAGGAGGAAAATCCTATTCTTTTTTTTTTTTAATGGGAAAACAGGCTCTTAAGTGATTAAGTAACTTGCCTAAGGTCATATACTTAATAAATGGGGCTTCCACATCTGGAGCTTATGGGGCTGTCACACAATACTGCATCTTAAATTAAAGTTAGCTGAGTAAAATTTACTCTTCTAAAACATCTGTTTGACCATCTTTACCTGCAACCTCCCACATACAATCATCCAGAAGAAAATAGACTCATAGCTCATATATGCAGTTGTTAATTGTTCACAGAAAATTGTCTGTATATACACAGTTTTGCATTATGAAAAAATGTACTAATCATTAACATGGGGTAACTCTTTGGGACTATGCTATTTTAATAACATTTAGAGACAATGTTATACTTTTATTTTTACTGACCTTTCAAACTCTTTAAAATGAGAACTCATTCAGTGCTTCAGCATCTGAGTGTGTCAAAACATGCAATCAACATACTAAACTGTCTTCTCATGAAAGCAAAATGTGAAGCAGCTCATAAAGAATTCTGGACATAAAGTCGTGTATCACAAGCCCTCCATTATTACTTTACTGATGACGTCTGTGAGGGTACAGTCAGGAAGACAGAATTGAAAAACCGGTTCTTGGCACATTGCAACATAACTCTAAGGAGTGGCATCTGGTTCCTGGAGCTGGAAGAGATGACTATGTCCTTTAAATTATGGTATTGTTTCAAACAAAACAAGGGAAAAACAAACAAATAAACAACAACAACAAAACCCAAGAGAGAAACAAAAAAATAAAGGAGAGACAAAAGAAGAGTGTTAGTTCCTGAATGCTTTGGAGCCAGGTGGGCCTGTCAGATGCTACTGTTTCAGGGTCCCTCAGTTACTCCAATCTTCAACCCCTTAAGGCTTCTCCATTTGTTCCTTGCTACAGTCCTTCACTAACTCATGAATAGGCAGCATTGTACCAGTTGTGTCCAATGGGCTGAATTCCAACATCAATCCTGTCTTGCCATGAACTATTATTAAAAGCTGAGGTACCCCTGGGGATGTGAGAAGTGGGTTGGGCATTTGCACTAGAGAAACTCTAGATGAAGGGAGCCATGGAGAACATGCACATCAGGTCCCCTCCTCCTCTTGCACACAATCTTCAAGTTTTCATGGAGACCTAGAAGAATTAATAGGTAAGAACACTAATCTTGATATAATGTCAGCAAGATTCAAGCAATACATTTTGAGGTAAGAAGACAGTGTCTATTGGTTTTTAGCTTTGTTGTTGTTTAGTAGCTGAGTGGTGTCCAACTCTTTTGCGACCTCATGGACTGTAGCCCACCAGGCTCGTCTGTCCATGGGAATTCTCAGGCGAGAATGCTGGAGTGGGTTGCCATATCCTTCTCCAAGGGATCTTCCCAACTTAGGTTTAAATTAATTCATTCCAACATGATCAAAAGTTTGGAAGTGTGTCAGTAACGGGTGATACATAGTAGTCTTGAAACATGGGTTAGTTGGGGGTAGAGTGATTGGAAAGGATGTCATGCAGAGGAAATAAGTATATGTGCATGCTAAGTTGCTTTAGTTGTGTCTGGCTCTGTGACGCTATGGAATGTAGCCTGCCAGTCTCCTCCACAGGATTCTCCAGGTAAGATTACCGGAGTTGTCATGCCCTCCTCCGGGGTCGGGGAGGGGAGTGGGGGGCGGGGCGGGTGGTGTATCTTCCTGACCCACAGATTGAACACATGACTCTTGTGTCTCCTGTACTGCAGGCAAATTCTTTACCATTGTACACCTGGAAAGCCACTGCTGTCTTAGAACAACTCAGTTTAGTGACTTCTGCCTTTGCAAACTCCTCAGCACTTAACATGTGTGCCATTCTTCTTGTTTTGTCATAGTTACCATTTTTATCATTAAACTTTCCTTTAAATTTGTCTCCTTCCCTTAAACAATGATTTCTTAGGTGTTCTCAGGGTTCTTCCTTTTCAAGCTCTGTAGAATGCTTAGGTGCTTTGCACTGAATAGTCACTAATAACCATTGTTTGACAAAAAAAAGTGCCATGTATTTTAAAACATATTTTATTAAAAACAGTAAGACTGTATCTGTAAGATTAAAGTGGGACTATTTAAATTGAGGATAACACACCTGTTTATTCACTATTCTATTTTTATTAACTGTTTCCAGGGGGAAAAAACACTGCGTACTGTCAACGTTTACGCTGCCAGTCTGGACAAGTAGGCTTGATAGCAATTACTCAACAAATACAAAGACATACTTTAGAAAAAGGAATAAGATCTTATTACAATTACTGAGAATTATGTGGAAAAAACAGAGGGCTTGGACTCTGTAAACTTGGATATGAAAGCGCTGGTGAAACTTGGCAAATTACTTTTTGTCTTTTTCCTTACTTTTAAAATTAAGAATCTCAACTTCTAGATACAAACTATTTCATTTAGAATGGATAAACACCATAGTCTATTGTATAACACAGGGAACTATATTCAATCTCCTGGGATGACCCACATGGAAAATATGGAAAAAAGAATGAATATGTGTGTAAAACTGAATCACTTTGCTGTACAGCTGAGATTGACATAACATTGTAAATCAACTATGCTTCAATTAAAAACAAGAATCCTCAATTCATGAGATCATAAGGAGTAAATTCAAAATATACATGCATTCACTCTAGCATACAGTAGACAATAATATATTTGCTCACTTTTTGCCCATTCATTCAAATGCATCCACAAGGCAACACAATAGATACAGTAAATCAGAGAAGCCATTCTTTTGCAAATTGTTATAAAAACAGTTTTTTCATCAAATGATTAAATCATTAGGACAAACATATGTTCACTTCCGGGGTGGTGGTGATCATTTGCTATTTTTTTTTGCTGTAATAAGTACACAATTAGGCCAAATACATGTGTTTTGCAATCATGGGAAACATAGACATTTGTACATTGTAAATTTTGTCTCCTTGTAGGAGGGCATGCATGTATTCTGCTTCTAGATCCAGGATTATCTTACCACACATTGTAGATAATTACTTGCATAAAATCTCTGGTTCAATAATAAAATCTCTAATTCTGTATGCCAGAAGAAAAAGAAAGGTAGAGAGTGTATCTTAGGGTGTTGCAGTCAGAAATATCAGGTTCCATTTTTGGTTATCACTATTTCTCCGAGACTTCTAATGAGGCATACAACCTCAATTTCTCTAAGCCTTATTATATTATTTACCACATAGAACTGGTATGAAAAGATCTACCTGTCAACAATGGTGTAACATTTAATTGTTGCTTGTAATAAAATACAAAGTACACAGATGGTGTTAAAGAAATGCGAAGTATTCAATTAGCTTATTAGAATCTCTTTGCACTTTTGCTAAAATTGAATTTTAAATTAAATTTATATTAAAATTTCATTTTCTTACCTCCTGCCTGATAAAACACAGAAACAAAACATAAAAAAAAAAAAAGCAAAAAGTGGTGCATGACAAAGTGCTATTTCCATTTAGTTTTGGAAACAGTGTTTTGATTAAATCATATAAGAACTTTGGGGGAGGTGACCACATCCCAATTTGTGTGAGATTTCCCAGTTTTAGCACTGAAAATTCCACATCCCAGGAAACTCCCATTTTGTGCCAATAGGGACACTTGGTCACTCTAGTGCCCTGCCATTGCTAGAGGTTTTTCCATAGCTTACAGCTCTATTATCTGCCCTTTGAAAAAGTCCAGTGCTATTTTAATTTCTATTTATCTGAAAAGCACTTGCATATTTTTCCTGCTGGAATTTAGTTCATAACTATTTGGTATGCATATAAATATTTATGGAGTTTTACACCATGAGTAGGTATTTAATAAATATATACTAAAAAAAAAAAAAAGACATGGGGACAATGTGAATACCTAATTATAAAGCAATTATTCTTTTGGCACCAAGGAAATATTAACTTGCCTATTTTTTTCAAGCAACTTGTTTTAACCTCTTGTTTACAGACTCTTGTACTTCTACCCAGTAATCACCATACCTGAGGAAGCAATGACACAGGCAATACCTTTAAGATCAAGTCACTTAAAAAATCATTGTATGTGGGTCATCCCTTGGCCAATTTGGGGCCAGAGAGAAGTTGTTATACTGGTTTCCTTTAATAGCACTATACAATAACCTGACTCTAAGATACTTTTAAAAATATCAATGGAATATTGCTGAAAATCTCATTATACCTGTGAATAGGAGACCCCAAAGTTCAGAAGCACTATGATTTTGACCAAAAAGGAGTCATCAAACTGTGGAAACAGTTTCTGAGAAAAAAGCATGCCAATTTTCTTCCCTGGAAAATAAGGATGACATAGGCCATATACATACATGTAAAATCAAAATAAATTCAACTACAAGGTTATAAATCCAATTTACAGTTTTTTTCCCCCAAAGATGCAAGGTGACTTACGACACTTTTTAAAGTTCTAATTTTGTGAACATATAACTATGTGCCAGGCACTGTGTCAAGTGTTTTAAATATATTATTCCATTTGATACTCATAAATAATTCTATGAGAATAGGGAATTATCCTCCAAAGTGAAGCTTGGGCTTCCCTGGAGGTTCAGATGGTAAAGACTCTGCCTGCAGTGTGGAAGACCTGGGTTCAATCCCTGGGCCGGGAATATACCCTGGAAAAGGAAACGGCAACCCACTCCAGTATTCTCGCCTGGAGAATTCCACGGACAGAGGAGCTTGGCAGGCTACAGACCATGGGATCAGAGAGTAGGACAGGACTGAGCGACTAACTTCACTTGAAAGTGAAGCTCGGAGAGGTTCAGTAATTTGTTCAAAGTTACAGACAGCAGCTGGAGGGGCAGAGGTGAATTCTGCTCTGTTCCTTCCTATACTGCTTCTCAACATTGTTGACATGAACACTGGTGAAATTCTATCTAGCTCTACCTTCTCTTGACCTTCAGCCTTGTATATTAGTATGTGGAACGGCCTTCTCAGTATCTCTACCTCAATATCTAACAAGCAACTCACTTTTAACTCGTTTGAGTAAACATCATTCACCCAGTTGCTCAAACCCCAAATTTAGGAGGCATCTTCATCCTTTATAAACCTCACAGTCAGGCCATCAGCTAATCTGTTGGCTCCACTTTCAAATTACACATGACTCTGACCACCTAGCCCCACTGTCACAACTCTAGCCTAAGCTGTTACCATTATTCACCTCGCCTTCTGAGATAACCTCCTAATTGGGCTCTGATTTCATAGTCTATTCTCCAAAAAGCACCATTATTTTTTTAAAAAAGAGCATATTTAAAAAAAAAAGAGCATATTATTTCATTCTTCTGTTTAAAATCCTTTAATGATTTCCATTGTAATAATGTAAATGTCTTAAGATGCCCTACAAGGTCTTACTGGCCCTCTACCTTGATTTGTCTTCTCTGACTTCATCCTTTAACACTTGATTTTTGCTCAGCATGCTTCAGTCACAGAGGTCCTTATGATTTCAAATTTCTGTGATGTAAAGTCATGTACTTTGAGCAGATTTGGAAGGCAGGGTTGGGGATTTGAAAAAAAAAATGGTGACGATTTCAAAGAGTTGCCTAGAGTGGCAGAATAATTTAGAAAAATCTCACAGGGCTGCTGGGTGGTGTTGAGGCATCAGGTGTGGTAGGTGATTGGAATTTAATAACAGAATGCGTGTGATCATGCAAATTTCTCCAGTAGTGGTCAGCTGCTCCATATCAAAGGGGAGGATATGGATGGTAGGGTTCAGTCAAGACAGGAGTGGATGAAAAGAAAGATGACGTAAAGGAGTTTAGGGTACTGTCAAGCCTTGCTGAATTTTCTCTGTAGGTGTGTAAGAACAGGGATGGGGTGGAGAGAAGGGTTGCTAGTATACTTAGGTTGCTCCAGGTGTGGCAACTACCTAGAGCTGCTAAAATAAAAACAAGAAAGGACCAAGACACAAAATATTAAGTTTTAATTTGCAAATCCTTGGATTTTATTTTAGGAAATCTTATTATTTAAAAACTTTACAAAACGGACAAATTAATAAGGCTTATTTCCATTATAAAGGTATTTTTCACTTTTCAAAATCAGATTCCAAAGGGAAACTGTATGTTGAAAGGTAAGATTTATCAGCAAATTAGGGATTCAGACTTTAAAAACTTTCCAATCTGGGCAATCCAAGTTATCCCAAGAGGAAGTTTTCTCGTGCCTCTTCTTCCTTCAGAGTATTTCTCCGGCTTTTCTGTCCAATTTACAAAGATTTATGTCTACTAGAATGGTGTAAAATACTCTTCCTCTCCTGTTCACAACTTGCTTGATATTTTGTCACTTACCCTCCTTGCATTTTAAGCTCCCTGAACTAAACTATTTTACCCCTACTGTGCTTTCGCTTTTGTTATTTTCTCAGGCTAGATCATCTTCCCTATCTTCTCTGTTAAACTCCTGGCCGTCTATTAACACTCAGCTCACACATTTCCAGATAGGAGACAGGCATTATCTCTCTGCTTTATTTGGTCCCTGTATATATTTCTATTATTGTCTGTATTGTATTATCTTACAGCCCATTTGATATATAATGCAGCATATAATACATATTATGCATTTTAAATTATTTTTATGATTGCTATTTAAGGTCACCTAGATGCTAAAACATAGGACAAGTGTTCCGTGGCCTTCCTCAAGTCTCTTTCACTTTCAGTCTCAGGTATAAAGTGGGTACTGTGGCTCCACGAAGATAAGAAATATGTATGTAAAGATCTTACACAGTACTCAGTTAAGGGAAGCCATGACTTTAACAGTTTAGTGCCTTGAATAAAGTGCTTGATAACCTGAGTTCAGGAAACGCTTCTTTTAAATGACGTCACTGTAGGCGACTTAAAAATCACAGCACGTCCGGAGTACACGATCTAATTACTTAAAACGGGGTTCACCAGCAACACAGTTTAGAGGTTCTGCATAAAACAGAACCCACTGAGTAGCCCAGGCTAGAGAAACAGGAGCTCAACAGCCGAGGTATTCCTGGAATCACTCCCGGGCCGGCGGGAAGGGTCTCTCTGGCCCTGGGGGAACGCCGCCTTCCCCAAAGGATTGCGCGGGGGGCTGGATCTTCATGGCCTGAGGAAAAATCCACCACCTGGGAGGACCAGGCCCCCTCTCGCTCTCGGCGACCAATGGTCACAAGCTCCTCCAGTACTCTGTTCTCTGCTGAGGCTCCAAACAGCGACCGCAGCCGGAACCCAGCCTGCGACTCCCGCGGCGCCGCGCTCCCAGGGCACACCGAGGCCGTGGGGTCTCCCCGCACTCCACGCAGGGGCGGCGGGGCGGGGCGTGATGACGTCAAGAGCAGTGACGCGCCGACGCAGCGCGACGCGGTGACGCACGCCCCTTTGTTGGCTCAGTAGCGGTAGCAGCGGCCGTGGAGGTGGCGCTGGGGACTGTTTTCTCTCGGAGGCCTGAGCGGAGCCGCGTCTGACTGAGGCGGGCGGCAAGCGGCCCCCTCGCTCCCTCCCTCCCTCCTCCGCGCCCTCCCCGCCGCCGCTAGCCGCCAACCGCCAACCGCCGCGCCCGGGGAGGAGCCGCGGCCCGCGGGGCCGGAGCCAGGCCTGCGTCCGGACATCAGCCGGAGCCGGAGCGAGAGCCGGGGCCTCGGCGTCCCCGCCCTCTCCCCGCCTCAGGGCCAGCGTCCGCCGGGCCTCTGCGCGTCGCGCCATGGACTCGGACGAGGGCTACAACTACGAGTTCGACGAGGACGAAGAGTGCAGCGAGGAGGACAGCGGCGCCGAGGAGGAGGAGGACGAGGACGACGATGAGCCGGACGATGATAACCTGGATCTGGGCGAGGTGGAGCTGGTGGAGCCGGGGCTGGGCGTCGGCGGGGAGCGGGACGGACTGCTGTGCGGGGAGACGGGCGGCGGCGGCGGCAGCGCTCTGGGGCCCGGAGGTGGCGGCGGCGGCGGTGGCGGCGGCGGCGGGCCGGGGCATGAGCAGGAGGAGGATTACCGCTACGAGGTGCTCACGGCCGAGCAGATTCTGCAACACATGGTGGAATGTATCCGGGAGGTCAACGAGGTCATCCAGGTGAGTGTGGCCCCCGCGCCAGCTTGACCGAGCCGGACCCGGGAGCGGATTCGGGCGGTCCGCGCGGCCCCGAGGGGCAGGCCAGGGCCTGGTGCGCAGCCTAGCCTGGTGCCTCCCGGCCCTGTCTTCTCTTCTGCCGGGGATAGAGCAGACATTCGCCGGGTGTGGGGAGGTGCGCTAGGGGCGGTGCTTTCCAGGTCCTGATATGGCGGAGGCCTCCGGCCGCCTCAGACTTCTCTTGCGGGCAATTGCTGCGGGTCCCTGGGCACGGTGTCCTTCCTCTGGCCTCAGGAGAGCTTACAGGGGCGGGGCGGGATGGGAGGTGAAAATCTGGGCTCCTAAGACGGCTTCCCCGGCTTTCAGTCTCACTTGAGCACTTTTGGAAGGGGTTAGAGTAGGCCTAAGGGCTTGCTTGGTGTACAGTTGCCCCAAGTGGGCACCGGTTAATAAAGAAATGGATCTGCTTGGCAGTCTTAAGTGCCTACTTAAAAGTGGGGGAAGGGAACTATTTCTTGGAAGAGGTGCTGATGGATCTTCTTTTCTAATGGTGAGGCTTCTGCTTGTATCTTTCTAAACGTTTGCTGTTCGTTTGGGTTCTAACTGCTACTCTTCTCAGTTGTAGCATACTTGAAGCTGTTGGCATAGTTGCTGCAACTTGCATACCCAGCCTTTGCAGCTCAAACAACAGCAAAGCGCAGTGTTATTGTGTAATATTGAACAAGAGTCTTATTGTGAGTTAGCAAGTTAGAGACTTTCTGCTTCTGGACTCCTTTCTCTGACAATTTGTATTTCATTGTCGGTAAGTAGGACTCGGTTTAAATTGATAACCGCATCTCATCTAATCTTCTTGTGGGTCATATTTTGCGTTTTGAGCTTTAGAAAATGAAAAGTTTTAGTTTATTCAGAGAGAACAAATGAGGGGGTCAGGGGTGCGACTGCAGAATAAAAATGGAGTCTTGATTCAGTATAACTCTTAGAAAACACTAGTTTCATGGAAGAAAACAGTATAGGTGAGCAGCAGGTTATTATTGCCTTCTTGTATGTGATTTTTTTTTTCCCTCTTAAAATTGGTTGACTAGTGTTCACTGGTAAACAAGCAGTATGTCACTGCGTGCTTGTTGAGCTTGCATGATTAATAGATTCTTTTTATTAATTTTTTTTACAGTATTTAGTAAAAAAGACACTTTCTTTTGAAAATGAAGCCATCTGTTTAGGCCTGTTTGAAGACAGTGTTTTAAATAATAGTAAAAAAAGAAAAACTGTGACACTTAGTGCTGTTACTAAACAGTGGAAATCTCAAACTTTCGTATAGATAAATGTAGTCTGAAGAGGAAATTGAAGGGTTGTAGAAGGAAGATAAGTTTTATAGCTCTTTCTGATCTACAGATACAACACTTAAGTTCTTAGGTCACTAAATGGAGAAATTTTTTTTTTTGTTTTGGGGAAAGTTGAATTTACAGTGAAACCTTGAATTCCCTTTTCGTTTATTTACTACATAAAGTATATACTAAATCTATATTGAATCTGATGCTTTCAGACCTATCACCTGGCTTATTCGCATTTTTAGTTACCTTTTAAAATTCATGGATGTTTATTATTTAACTTCTTGTAGTATGTTTTCACGTAGTTAAATCTCATTCAGCCTCTTAGGTGTGTCCTCAATCACTGAGGCCAAACCCTACAAATTCTTTATGTCACTTCTGGAACAGAGATGTAGCTAATGCATGTGACATCATATTTTCTTTGTTAGTTTAGAGGAAGAGGAATAAACATGGATAACCTGAAATAAGAACTACAAAATACTAGAGGATTTTTTTTAGGTGTCCTACTTTAACCATGTTTTCATGCTGATTTTTTTTTTTTTTTTCATGCTGAATTTTTGAAACAACCCTTTTTCCCCTAGTTTTCTACTTGTTAAGGGTGCTCTTAAGTAGGGCTGCTGAAATGAGTGTCTTTCCTTTGTTAAAAGTTCATATTTAGAAATATCAGTAGATCAAAGGATAGGATTTACCCCAGATCTTCTTTCTCGAAATGGTATACACTGGGCAAATGATGCAGTAAACTAGGGTTTGGTTATGTTATAGATTATTTATGTTAATAGATTTAAACTTAAGTTTTACAGGTAACACATTACACTGTAAGAAAAAAACTGATGAGGTAAGGAAAAAAAGAGATAAAATAATTATTTTGCTTGCTGCTGAGAGAAATACACCAGAATCTGAACTGTAATAATTGTTCCAGATCTATATATCTGGAATGAGCTATACATGTTATACATGGATGTATACATGTATAACATGTATTACATGTGTATACATGTTACACATGGATGAGCTATACATGTTAAAAAAATAATAATTACGGAATAAAACTATGTTCTTTTTATGTTTTCAGTAGAAGAAAAGCAGGTTGCAAAAACCGAGGGAAGGCCGACAACTTTCTCCTATCAATAAGTAACTATTTTTCAAGTGCTTACACAATTACAGATCTAAACTAATTTAGTCAGTCTGTTATTATTGGTCTTCCGTTTTATTGTCTAGTTTTCATCTTTTATAAACCTCACTAGGAGTATTCTTAGAGATAAATGTCTGGATGTTTTATTTTGATAGGATAAATTGCTGAGCCAAACAAACATTTGCTTATTTTCAACCATTTAATAAATATTAGCACATTGCTTTCAGCAAGGTTATACTAGTTTTCCCTCCATGATCCTTGATTGGTCATCATTTTTTAAATTTTTTTTTTTTAAACTAATGAGGTTGAATTTTTAAAGTTTTTTGGGCATTGGTATTTCTTTTGTAAATTGCCCTTTGCTTTCGCTTATTTTACCCCCTTTTGGGATGTTTATCTTTTTATTGATTAATGAGACCAATTTATATTCATAGAGCATTTAAACATCAGTCATACAGGTTTTTCAATTAAATCTAATGTTGGTTTAATATATAGTAAGTTCTAAGTAAGTTAAAAACCGTTGTTTTATTAACTTAGTTCACATTGGGGAGCTTGCTGTTAATTCTAAAAAATTTAAATCCCCTTCTTCCTGGTAACTGCTTTTCAATGTGAATCACGTATGTTAGTGAATTTGAAAATAAATGTGCAGGAGAAAAAGATTGAATGTAAAAAAGTTTGCCAAGTTAATTGATTCTTCCCTGGGGGAATTTGATTACTTTTTCTGGGCAACAACAGATGAATACTGTTATTTGTAGATATCTCCTGGTTAGTTCTAGTCTTCAATCAAGTTAACACTTTTTCTTTTAGAAAGCTCTTGGTTTTCTGGCTCTCTAACTTTTGTTTGTTTAATTTGATCTTCTTGTATTTACACTCTGTGGCTACTTACCTTTTGAACTTTAAGATCAGGGGTTTTCTGTAACATATCTTAAGGGTAGAGAAGTGCTTAAAGTCCTTTATTTACCCAGCTATATTTAACTAGCATTGTTAATATTAAGATGGTTAATAATATTACAATGGTTATCTAATGTAGTTGTCTAAATATCTAAGTAATTTATTAAACTAACACTACGTAACTCTGGAATTCAAGAATGTTTAAATCTGCTGTTTTTTGTTCCCACAGCATTCTTTGGCAAATGTTGATTGTGCCTTGTGTGTGTGCTGGTCACTGTAGAGGACATGGTTCTTGCCTAAGAAGCATATAGAGGTGGGGAACATAGAGATTCTTGGGCTGAATTCCCAGAGATTGTTATCCATTAGTCAAGTCTGAATTGGAGCCTAAGCATCTTGTATTTTTAGCCAGTCCAGTGATAGTTCTGAACGACTGGAATGTTCATAGTTCACCCAGTGTCATGATTTTGACTCACTCAGGGAGAATGAGTAAGAAGGGCAAGTAACCCTTAGGAATACCACATTTAAAGGATATGCTGAGGAAGAGGCACATGGAACTGTTGGATGTTGATCAGAGAGGAAGCAAAAGAGAAGTGGGTGGGCTTCTTGCTATTAGAAGAATTATTATTCTTAATAAACTTTAAAAGATAACAAATTTTCTGTTGGCTGTTGATATGAAATCTTTAATATTTTGCCCATTTTATATTTAAAATATTTGAGGTATATTTAAAATATTAGAGGCAGTATAGTCCAGTGTAGTATGTACTGGTTCAAGAATCAGTTCTACCCACTGCTTTTCCTAACTGGCAGGTTAATTTTCACATCATAGAACCTTCAGTTTTTGTCTGCTCCCCCCCACCCCTTTTTTAATATCTGGAAAGTTAAACAGGAGTGTTGGACTACTAGATTGGTCTTTTTTACATTAATGCTTAATTTTTCTAATATCCTTTTAAAAAAACCTCAGTGAATTGGAGGTCCTCCTTGTTTCAATGAAATTGAAGTCAAGTGGGCATATCAAGATAAATTTAGATTGGTTAACTGGGTTGGGGGGGGGATTGTGTGTGTGTGTGTGTTGAAGCCATTGCAGTGTTTGGTGTAGTTTATTCCTCTTGAACTCCCCCCCCCCCCCCCCCCGCAGCTGGTCTTCTTTGAGTTACAAGCTTTATGTTCTTTTTGAATCACTTATGGCATTAGTCATGAATCAGGAACTGTGGGGGTGGGATGCAGCAGTCTGTTTTAACAAGCATTCCAAGTGATGCTGATGCAAGCTAAAGTTTGAGAACTACTGGTCTAGTTGAAATTTAACAGCAGTGTTTCTCCATGTGTAGTGACTAGTGATGAATTACTATAGAGTGGGTTAATGATGGAAGGCAAATTGTTTAAGAAACTAATAAAAGGAAAATTTCAAGAGCCTGAACAAGTACTAGGAGAGAGAACTAGCTAGAGAGAGCCTACAAGTAACAATTAATAGGCTAATCATGGAAGGGATTTGTTATCATTACTGTTATTCTTCAGATTAGAGTGGTCTATACTCAGTTATTTCAAACATGCAAGTCAGACCAACGACAATCTCATATTCTAGGTTGGAACATTTAGGTTTTCTTCCACTCTTTCTCACCCCCGAGGTATTTTATTTTTATTTTTTAAAAATAAAAATAGTTGAGAGAATTTATTTATTTGATACACTGGAAGGGATATAAGGAATTGAATACTGTAAATGCAGTTGCTCAGTACTGTACAAAATGTTGAAGAAAATGTGAGACTTACTCTTAAGCAGTTTATGGTCTCTGAATTTCGACTCTTAAAGTTGTTAGATCAGTGCTAAATGGATTGTAATAGGTATTCATGGAAGAGATCTGTGAGTTTTATCTGGAAGATGTCTAGGATTTAGATGGATAGAAGAGACGGATAGAAAGCCATTCTAAGAAATTGAAATAAGAATGAGGAAGCTGTGTCCCAGTGATGGTAAGGTCACCTCAGGTAAAACAGTTTGTTAATTATAAGTGATAATGTTGTAAAACCTGGGAGGTTTGATACTCTGAACAAAGATAGGCAGAAGTTGTCAGATCAGATTACTTTCTTGTGGGTTTGTCCTGTGGGACCAATATGTATTATTTTTAGCCCTGTATTTTCCTCAAAACTTAGTGGCTTAAAAACAGCAAACATTTATCTCACACTTTCTGTGGGTCACAATTCTGACTTCAGCTTCGTTGGTGCCTCTATTTCAGGGTGTCTTATAAGGCTACAACTCAGCGTACTGGCTAGATTGCAGTTACCAAGGTTTGACTAGAGGAAGATCCCCTTGCGAGCTCACTCATGTGACTGTTGGCAAGCCTCAGGATTTTTCACTGGCTGTTTTTTGGCCAGTTCCCTGCCATGGGAGCTTCACTGAAAAGTGGCTTACAACACAGTAGCTTCTTTCCTTTGGGGCAGGGGGTTTCTGATAGAGACCACCCCCCCCCCCCCCCACCAGATGGAAGCCACACTCTTTTGTAACACCATCTCAGAAATGACATCCTATCACTTTGCCATACTCTACCTGTTATAAGTGAGGAACTAAAGAGGAAGGGATTACACAAAAGGAAGATGAGGTGGTAGATCCTGGGGGCCATTTTAGAGGCTACTTACTATGATACATATAATCTGGCTCAGTTAAGAGGTGAATGAGAACTATAGTATAATGCTTATCCATCCAGTCAATTTTATACTAATGGGAGTGTATAGTAATTTGGATTTTTTATTTTAGAATAACCGTAAATTATTTGTGTTTGGCTTTGCAAAGTATTATATCTTTAAATGATAAGTATTCCTAATTACCTTCAGTGGCTGAGATTGAAAGAATAGTTTGCAGCTTCTTGGAATTATTAATAACTGGCAGGAATCTGAGATTCTCCAGTCTGTTGGTTTTTTTTTTAAACTCTAGCTACATAGTGGAATCATCTGGGAATTTTTTCATCACATTTTAAATTTTGAGATAACTGTAGAGTCAAATGCTGTTGCAAGAAATAATGCGGAGAGATCCCCTATACCCTTTACTGATTTTTTCTATGATGATAACATCTTGCAGAACTAGTATATAGTATCATAATCAGTATATTGATACTGATGCAGTTTACTCATTCACACTTCTTTACTTGAGGATTTAAAAAAAAATTTGGGACTGATAACCCAAGGCGGAGCAAATGAATTTCTAGGAGTTTGGACCAGGCATTATAATTAAACAGAAGTTTTCCCTGGTTTATTGTAATACACAGCCAGGGTTGAAAGCAAAGTCATTGTTCTTGGCCAGTGTCTTTAATAATCCTCTCTTTGTAACATTCCAGTCTGCTTAACTGTGAGTAAATGACAATAAACTAGTTTGTGATATAGCTCATTCTAACTCTTGATTTTTGGAAAAAAAAAATGGAATTAAACTGTTTACACTTTAACTTTGGTCCTTTATTGCTAGGCTGGCCCTCTGATATTTTTAGTTGTTTTCTTTTTTTAAAAAATTATTTATTTTTGGCTGCACTGGGTCTTCATTGCTGCTCTCAGACTTTCTCTAGCTGCAATGCAGAAGCTTCTCATTGCAGTGGCATTTCTTGTTGCAGAGCTCAGGCTCTAGGGTACAAGTACTTAGTTGCTAGGTGGCATATGGAATCTGCCCTGCATTGGCAAGCAGATTCTTAAACCACTGGACCACCAGGGAAGTCCTGTTGTTGGTGTTGTTGTTGTTGTTGTTTTCCTGTTGTTTTCTTAACAGTTATTGTTTGGAAGCATGAAGGAAAAACTTTTTCTTGAAGTTAATCAATCCTCTTTTCTTTGTCTCTTCTATGACAGTGAACCTGTATCTTTGATTATGCATGTTGCTTACTTCTCTAATTTTCAATTATACATTGCCTTTCTTAGGTATAATATCACAGGCCCATAACTTTGTTAAGATCTTGGCTATTTATACAGTTCATCTTTTAATACTGATGCTATATCAATATCAGGTTGATGATATCAGTAACCTTTGGTTACTATGTAACCTTACAAGTAGATTAATTATTCCCTTTAACTGATGGGATAAATAGAAGAATGAGTGGTTAGACTGACATTTGATGATCACTTACTAGGTGAGAGAATAATCTGTAATCCGATGGCTGATTCATGTCAATGTATGGCAAAAACCACTACAATATTGTAAAGTAATTAGCCTCCAACTAATAAAAATAAATGAAAAAAAAAATCTGTAATCTGAAGCTGCTTCTAACCTGGGATCGCTGAATCCTTTGGGACCCATGAGATGGTAGTGGCAGTCCTTGCCTTATTTTATTTTCAGTGTTTCAAAAAGCCTATTGTGTTTAGGACAAAGTAAATCAAAACTGCCTGAGCTAATTAAAATGTGGACCAGTGTTGGCTCTTCAGTTCCAAAAGAATGGGCATGTTTTATAGCATCAGTAGATTTCTACGAGCTTGTATTTTAAGTTTTTGAAATGGAGCAGGACCCTACTGGGTCCTTCCCCAACCACATTGTTTTGTCTGGAAAAACTTTAGCCAAAGAATAGGTTTAATCAGATAAGTGAGAAGATACAAAAACAAAGGAAAACAGTCCAACGAAACTGTTGTTCAGTTGTTCAGATTCTTTGCAAGCCTATGGACTGCAGCACGGCAGGCTTCCCTGTCCTTCACCATCTCCTGGAGCTTTCTCAAACTCATGTCCATTGAATCAGAGATGCCATCCAACCATCGTGAATAGTATCTCATTTCTTAATCTTGCTGTGTGGTAGATGTCAGTTGGTGTTTGAATTAAATTAATGGGTAGTTTGGTATCTTAGAAGGCAGTTTTAAAGGGTCTTATTGAGCTAGCATCTGCTCTGGCAGATTAACTTTTCAGAGGCCCTACTTTTTCTCATTTTTAAAAATGAGAATACTAGTATTAAGGTCAAATACTGTATTGGGAGCTTTTTCATGTAATTTTTTTTCCTTAACGTAAACTTGCTGGATAGCATTTTCCCCTTTTTCTTATGTTCCATTTAAAAGAAGTGTCACAAGTGACCTAATAAACTTAATACATTTTGGCAAAAAGTACGGCAGATAATGAAGTATTAGGTTACATTTCCTTATTATTAAGACATTTGTTTAGACAATGCTAAGAATAGCTATAATCCCAGACACTTCTCCCCAGACTTGCTTTGCTATCTGCTTTGAAACTGTCATACTTCTAATTCAAATATTAACTGATTCCAATTACATATTATACCCTTTCTCAGTCACAATTGTACAGTTTTTTAGGGAGTAAGTATATGCTAGAGACTGAGAAGTATTTTCTGATTTTCTTAGCAAGTATTTATAAGTAAAAACCTCTTATGTGGACTCATTGAAATTTGTGACATTTTGGACAAGTCTCTGAAACCCATTTAAAAACAAATTTATTGCCTTTTCTCCTTAAGGCTGTTCTTCCTTTGATTGATTTACTAATCAGCCATTCTTGGAATTTGAAAGTCAGTGATTCTTTTTTGCCCCAACATTTCCTGTATCCAATTAGCCCTGATCAAGTTACTCTGAAATTTGTTATTCTTCTTCTTTTAACTAAATAGAGAATACACATTTTCTATTATATGTCTAGCCTAGATGCTTTAATATGGTGTTTGTGCCTTCCTCACCTTGATTTCTGGTAACTTTTTCATTCCTCTTTGCTATTGTTTCTAATTTTCCCACCATTCCCAACTGCACTACTTATAATTTCTTACTATATAAATGCACACTGATGTTTTCCTATTTTTGTTCATGCTGATCCCTCTTTTTGTGGTTGCTCTTTCTCTCTCTCTTTTTTTTTTTTTTAAATTATGTTTTGTTTTTGGTTGCGCTGGGTTTGGTTGCTCTGGGTCTTCGTTGCTTTCAGTAGTTGCGATGAGTAGGGGCTAGTCTTAGTTGCCATGCATGGGCTTCTCATTGCAGTGGCTTCTCTTGTTTCACAGGCTCTAGGCGCAGGGGTTTCAGTAGTTGCGACTTGAGGGCTGTAGAGCGATGACTCAGTAGTTGAGGCACAGGGGCTTAGTTGCTCCAAGGCATGAGAAATCTTCCTCTCCTGGGTATAGAACCCACGTCCCCTGCATCGGCTGCTGTTGCTGTTCAGTCGCTCAGTTGTGTCCGGCTCTTTGTGACCCTGTGAACTGTAGCCCACCAGGCTCCTCTGCCCACAGGATTCTTCAGGCAAGAATACTGGGGTGGGTTGCCATGCCCTCCTTCAGGGGATTTTCCCGACTCGAGGATCGAACCTGGGTCTCCTATATTGCATTGGCAGGCACATTCTTAACCACTGTACCACTAGGGAAGTCTTCTTTCTCTTTTTAACTGCCTGATATCCTTCTGCTCATACCCTGCTCAGATATTACATATCTCTTACCAGGTCCCTCTTCCCTACCATCACTGCTCTTTTACCTGTGTTTGCATAACCCTTTATATGGGTAATACAGGAGGCTGTAATATGGCCATCCCAATACCTAAGTCACTAGCTTGCTATGAGGGTTTTGAAGGTAAGAGCAGAGTCTTCTTCCATAGTGTATGTCACACTAATAGTCTTTGATGTAGCAGAAACTCAGTGAATACATGTTCGTTGAAGTTTGTCCCTTGCTTCCTTGGTTTCCTTATCTGTAAACCAAAGAGAGCTGGACACGATTTTTTTCTGGCACTAATTATTTTATGATTTCCAGATAATACCACAGTAGTAGTGTAAGGTGACAAGAAAAAAGTGTTTGAATTCCAAGAATGCAAGCTTTTTAAAGCCTCTGAATATACAGCAACTTTTTTAGATTTAACTTTCTTATCTGCATGTAGTTCTCTAGCACTTTATATGAATTGAGAATTACATTAAAAATAACTGAGTCACTCTAATGCAGTAGTTCTCAAAGTATGGTCCGTAAGAGAAAAACTTTTTAGGACATTATTTGTCTGTTAACATGCTGGGATTTGTACTGATAGTGCAGAAGCAGTAAAACCATGGGAACCTTAGCACAGATCAAGTCAGAGGCACTAATTATACTAGTGCTAGTTATTTTTATTTTTCATTGCCACAGTCATTAAAAAATGTTGATTTCACTTATTGTCCTGGGTGAAGCAGTAAAAATTATTAGTATTATTATATCTTATCCCTTAAGTACACAATTTCTTAATGTCTTATGTGGCACTTCTGCATACTGAAGGACAGAGGTTGTCTTGAAGAAAAACAAAGGCTTCTGAGCTGAACAAGCTGCTTGATGGAACACCAATTTTACTTGGAAAAAACGACAAACTGATTATTCAGACAAATGGCAAATAAACATGTGATAACTATTTCTCCAAATACACCTGTTATTAAAACAAAAAAAGCTGCTTATAGTATTTGTTGCCAGTGATAAATATTTAAAGTTTTTAAGTGCAAATTAGAATTTTGGAAAACGTATCTGCCACTGTGAGACTGAAACTGACAATATCCTGGTGATGAGATCCTGTATAATATATCAACATTTGGAAGATCTGCTTTTAACATAATGAGCCAGTATTTTTCAAATAACTAATTTTTCAGTGACCATTTGTGATATTTCACAATCATATATTGGTAAGTGATCCATTCAAAGTACAAGATAGACCATTGGATTTTAATATGACGAGTAAGAAAAGTTCTTTGATATGATTTCAGATTCTATTTTACAACTAGCCTTTAAGAAACTACCACCTTTTGAGTTTTGGTGTAGTATAAAAAAATATCCACAGTTATCTGAAAAGACTATAAAAGTTCTTCTGCTTTTTTCAACTCTACATATCTCTGTGAGACTATCTTTTCTTTTTTCTTTAAACCAAATAACATGTTTGAGGATTGAATGCAGAAGCAGATATGAGAATCCAACTGTTCTCTATTTACCCAGATATTAAAGAGACTTAAGCCGTGCACTTTTTCTCTCTGTTGTTTTAGAACATAGAGTTTATTTTAATAAAAATAGGCTTTATATTAACAAATGGGGTTTATTACTGTTATTTTTAATGAATTAATAAGTATTTTAACAATTCTGTTTTGATATCTAACATAAATACTGATAGTTATAATTCACATGAACAAAACTCTTTGGCACCTTCAGTAATGTTAAAGTTTAAAAAGCGTTCTGAGGCCAAACAGATTGAGAGTTGCTGCTTTGATATTCTGAAATATTTCTGAATCACTAAGGAAACATAGTATTGGCTTGCAAACAGGAGATACGACTAACCAATATATGACTAACCACGCTGTGTGTTTACTTTAAATTAGTGATGGGTTATATATGACAGGTTAGGAATTCCTGCTGATTACTCAGAAACATACATAAGCTATATTAGATTCTGTGCTAATATGTAACAGAAATATTAGAAATGTGGATCATAAAATATGACTAGTTCTGGAAAGATGTTTGGAAATGGAATGGGATGCTTAATTTTTTCAGGGAGTAGCTAGTAGAGATATCACCTGACATATTCCATTAATTTGTTTATATTCTGACTTCTTACATTGAAATGAAAGCTCTATGAGAGCAGTGGCTTTGTTTTATTCATTGCTGTAGTTCCAGTGCCCAGAACAGTACCTGACACTGTGAGTGCTAAGTCGCTTCAGTCGTGTCCGACTCTGTGCGACCCGATGGATTGTAGCTCGCCAGGCTCCTCTGTCCATGGGATTTTCCAGGCAAGAATACTGGAGTGGATTGCCATGTCTTTCTCCAGAGGATCCTCCCATCCCAGGGATCGAACCTGCTTTGCTTCTGTCTCTTGCATTGGCAGTCGGGTTCTTTACCACTCTGCCACCTTGGAGGCCCACCTGATACATAGCAGTCACTTAGTAAACATTTTTTGTGTAAACGTTTTTATTTTACCCCCGTTCTTTAATATTTTGCTATGTATATAATTCTAGGTTGGTAGTTTTCTTTCAGCACTTTACAGATTCTCTTGTTTTCTGGCTTCTGTTGTTTGTGGTAGGAGGAAGCTAAGGAACCTTTTAACCTCGGTGTTTGTAATATTTTTGACCTTGTGTCTAGTTATGGCTTTCTTTGTGTTTATTTTGCTTTGTGTTTTCAGATCCTTTTGAATCTTTGGGGGTGATGTCTTATGGGTTTGGGAAGTTCTCAGTTTTGCCTTTATCCCATTTCCTCCAGTTGCACATATATTAGAGCTTTTTATTACGTTCAATATGTGTTCGACACTCTTTTGTGTATCTTATATCCTTTTTTCTCTGTGCTTCAATTTGACTGATTTCTATTGATCTGTTGTCTGAATCTCTACATCTGTCTTCTCCTTTGTCTGGTTTGCTATTAAACACCCCTCAATTATTTCAGGTACTATATTCTGGAGTTTCCATTTAATTCTTTTTTACTGATGCTGATTTTCTAGTGATATTTTTCTTTTTCATTTGTGTTACATCTTCTGCATTATTTTCTCCAGCGTATTAAGAATTTATTACTAAAAGTTCTGTCAGTTAACTTCCAACATCTGAATTATCTAGTCTCTACATACTGTTTTGTTTTCAGTCACGTGTTCTTGTCATTTGACATATTTTGATTACATGCCAGTACCTCTATATACAGTATTTAGAGATTCTGAATGATGATGGATTCCTCCAGAGAGGATTTTTATTTTTCCTTCTGCTTGACAGTGAGAGTGGTGAGTCGTTGTCTTAATCCAGTAAGGCTGAGTTCTAGCCCTGTTCAGTTCTAGTCTGTCTCTTAGCTGCAGTTGGCTTTTTTTTTTTCTTCAACTAAGAACTGATGTTTTTTCAGCAGTCCCTCTCCTAAGGGCCCCCAAACTTTATTTCCTTCCCAGACTGCTGGAAGCACCAATCTGTATTTCAGGGGCTCTAGATTTTTAGTCTTGGCCCTGTGTGACCCCAGGATTCAGTAAATATTCTGAGTGGAAGACCAGCCGTTCCTCTACCCATTGAGATACCTCTTCAAGTCTCAGTGTTAGTTTCCTTTTGTTGTTGTAATAAGTTAACACAAAGTTAGTGACTCTGAACAACAGAAATTCATTATTTTACAGTCGAGAAAGTCAGAAGTTCCCAGTGAATCTCACTGGGCTAAAATCAAGGAGTTGGCAGGCTGCGTTCCTTCTGGAGGTCCTAGGGGAGAATCTATTCCCCTGACTTTTTTTTTCACTACTAGAGGCTGCCTACATTCCTTGACGACGGCTTCCTAACTCTCACCTCAAAGTCAGAAAAACATAGCATCTTCAGATCTTTTCTCCACTCTTGCCTCCTCCTTTTAAAAAGACCCTGTGATTACATTGGGTTGACCTGGAAAATCTCTAAGGCAGCTAATTAGCAGCTTTAGTTACATATGCAACAGTAATTCCTCTCTGCCATGTGTTATAAATTCACAGGTTCCAAATATTAGGATATGAACATCTCAGGGTGGGGGAACCACTTTTCTGCCTGTCAGTAGCACCCCTCTGTGGTAGATTATCAGTCTTCTGCTTTGCTCCCAGAATTCTCAAGTGCCTCCAGGTAAAAATCACAAAAGTTGTAAAATTACCAACACCTGTAGTTTTTGTTGCCTTCACAGCTCTCTGCTGTTTTCAGACATGATTTGGGGATATTATCCAGCTTTTCTGGTTCTGGATGGGGATGGTTGTTTATATCTTAACTATATTCTACCTGAAAATGGAATAATATTTTAAAAAATCAGTCAGTATCCTTAGTCTATCAGATCTGTCTTGGAGATTTTTGAAGCATGCTTTCCATGGGTGCATACAGCCACACTGTGAGCTTTTGAACTTCAATTCCAGCTAGCAAGTATGACAGTTTAAAGATTGGAGTAAGGGAATGTCTGAGATTTGGAAAAATAACAGGATAGAGGGGGAAGAAAGATCTAATTTACTCATTTTTATGTAAGGAAAGATTTATAAACATAGAAGTGGTAATAATCGCTGATATTTATGAACTATGCTAGGTGTTTTCATTCATGTTTGTTAGTTTATTACAAAGTCCCAAGAAAGTAGCACTGTCTCCATTATTTAGATGAGTAAACTGAAGTTAGAGAAGCTGAGAAATGAGTTTCTCAGGGAATCTCAGAGTTTCTCTGTTAAGACTGGTGGAGGACATTGAAACTGTGTCTTTTTGACTTAAAATAGAAATTCTTTCTGCTTTACCAAACTTTTTCAGATCTTAGTTGGACTTTATGACTGAGTCAAATCCTCATACTTAAGTTTTCTTTGTATGCTGAAAACTTTATAGTACTAAAAGAATCTTTCATTTTGGCTAATTGACTAATTTTAAATGTCTCTTGTATTAGTTATCTGTTGTTGCATAACGCATTACCTAGAACTAGGGGTTTAAAATAGCAAACATTTATTATAGTCTTAGGTTGTTTAGCTGGGTGATTCTGGGTCAGGGTCTCTGATTAGGTTGTAGTAGTCCTGCCAGCCTAGGATGCATTTATCTGAAAGCTTGGTTTGTGTTGAAGAACCGCTTTCAAGATGACTCCCTCTCGTAGTTGTTGGTAGGAGACTAGTTCTTCATCACATGGGCCTCTTCACTGGCCTACTTTAGAGTCCTCACTACAAGTTAGCTTACTTCCAACTAGACCAAGTAGTAGTCTAAGGAACCAAGACAGATACAGTGAATGTTTTCATGGTTTAGCCTTATTTTGTGATTTCTGCATTGTCCTATACAGGGCTTCCCGGGTGGCTCAGTAGTAAAGAATCTGCCTGCCAAGCAGGAGACCTGGGTTCAATCCCTGGGCCCAAAAGATCCCCCGGAGAAAGAAATGGCAGCTCACTCCAGTGTTTCTGCCTTGGAAATCCCATGGACATAGGAGCCTGGTGGGCTGCAGTCCATGGGGTCACAGAAGTGTCACGACATGACTTAGTGACTAAACAACAGCAGTTGGTTACAGTCAGACCTATTCACTGTGGGAGGGAACTGCACGTATCCCAGAGGGCAGAGATCACTGGGGGCCATCTTGAAGGTTGGCTACCACACATACTATGTGAAAAGGAAGGGAAAGATACAGGACTGTGGTTATGACACTTTATTTTATTAGTTCCAGGATCATGAGATTAAAATTTCTTTTTTTACATTATGCTTAATAAATAACAAAAAATGAACTTGAAAGCTCCCCAAACTGGGTGTATTTATAAAGCTTTTAAGTACATAATAATTACTTTGTCTATTTAATTCATATTTCTTATCTTATAAAACTTATACCTCATCTAAGACTAGAGTCTGACCCATCTGCATTGCTATGTGACCTAAGACTAAATAACTTGGGTTATAGTCTGAACCTGCCCTTGCAGAAGGAAAGGTTTAGACATGATGATTTCTTAAGCTCCTTTCTAGGTATAAAATTCAGGTGACAAAAGATAATTAGTGTGAATGCTTTCAAGATAGGAAGCTGAAAGACCAAAGCCTCCTTTCCATCTGATCTAATGGCCCTGTCTATCTTGAAATTGGTCCTCTTGGATTTTATAACACTATTCCTGAAAACATTATACGTCTTCCTGTCACCATGTCTGCCAAATCTGTACTGAACTTTTATGTTCATGTGCTTCCCGTTGGTGTGCTTTGGCAGTAGGTGTACAAAGATGATTGGAGAATACTTTCCTTTCCAGGGCTCCTAGTCTAGGAAGGGCAAACACATAAATAAATCCTTGACAGTAAAAGCAGTAACTAGGACCCATAATACCTGCTTTTATCCACTTGTAGCTTAATCTCATTTATATCCTATTTCTTGATTTGCTCTGGCCTGGTTTTCATAGTTGAGTATCTTGGTGTATTGCCATTACCCAGAAATCCCACACCTACCAGTTTGTCTTTTGAGATGTTATTTTTTCACCAGGTCAACCCTGATGTGTTTTCACTTTTGTTGTAGTTAGACCATTCTTTGCTGCTTGGTTAAGGGAAGCCTTGCCTTCCGAAGACACTAGCTGGTTTTTAGGAAAGAAGGAAAGTAGTCCTTTGAATAAGTCTTGCTAGAAGATATTAGAAGTTATTAAAAGGTTCTCATTGGCAACATCAGAAAAATTAAAAGAATGAAAAGGGTGATATTGATGGAAATGGGGCCTTATGAGTGTAGTGTGATTACCACAGATTTTTTAGGAAATGCTGAATGTCTCCTTTTTTTCTGAGTGGTCATCCTGTTCAATTTTATGACAGTGTCAAAAATGTTCATACTTGGTCTGTTTATGGCCTAAGAAAGTACACGGTATTTTTACCAATCTTGATAAGCAGTAGAAATGGGACAGGAAATGGTGCTTATGAGGAACCTACTAAGCCTAGGGCTTCTTGAGCCTAGAGGGTTCCATTAACTAGGTTACCAGAGGATGCAGATTAGGATAAAAGATCCTTAGCCTGATAGATCAGACTTCTCATAATTTGACCTCTATCTACTGTACCCATCATTTCTTCACACTCATCTTGACACAACAAAATAATGATAATCCCTGTGAAATTTTTCTTTCTGACTTTGTCTTTTTTCCTTTCAAATACTTTTCCTCTAGTAAACTCATCAATACTTCAAGACTCACCTTTAACATCATTTCATCTTTGAATCTTTCCCTTTGAGTGGGTCTCAGAATTTTGTATATATAATACTATTATTTTAAAAATAATCTGTTATTCTCTTGCTAATAGATTTTGAAAATCCTTGATCAGTGTGTTAACTTTGGTATTCTCATTGACTCACACATTTCCTGGAACATGGTTAATAAACATGGATTTGAAGAGTCAAAATTAAATGTGAATGAGTTTTATTATTGACAAAAGTAAGTCTTGGTACTACCCCTATGTTTTTCCTTTATGAATGGTTCACATTCCTCTTCTGTTGACTTCATCGAATTAAATCTTCTCTCATTCTCTGATATATTTTCCATTTTTTTTGTTTTGAACCAGTTGTTAAGAGAATGTTAGTCATCACAACAGTTCTCTGAAGTAGATGGTGTTTTTACTATTTTATGGATAAGGAAACTGAGACTTAGAAGAATTAAGTAGCTTGCCCAGGCTTTCATGGTTGGGGTTGGAACTCAGTATTTTACATCATTAAATATAAATAAAACATATATGACTGCTCTTGTCTTAGTGCTGGGTGTTTTCTGTTTGTCTTTCCAGATCTGCTCTACCTTTCTGTCTCCAACTCTGTATGCCCCAGGAAACTAACTTGTTCAGTCAGTCAGTGGGCTGTTTTATGACTTTAGTGCTGTTGCTTATGAATCCAAATAAATAATAAACCAGTGTGGGGATAGAGGCAGAAGTCTACTATGTATCCCATTTAAACTTTGCATCCTATATATGTACCATCTTCAAGAAAATTTCAAGCCAAAATTGATATTTATAATATTTACTACTTTCCATTCTGATTTAAGCATTAAAAACAAAGTTTTAACATTAAATAATTTTATCGCTTGATGTATCTTATAGAATGCACACAAGTATAATGTAAAATTTATTCGTGATTTATATATGAATTACAAACTGAGACCAGTTGTCTGCAAAGTCTGCATTCTCCTGACAGAAACATTAAGAGGTTCTAGGTGAATGGCGTTTTGAAATTATTGTGGATGCACTAGATAACAAATGCTTCATATACTTAAAGGGATATTAGCTGATTTGACTTATTTTGTTCAATAATGAGAAAATGTTTCTTTTGTGAAGTTCTTAGAGGACCTTATTACTGATAATGCACCATTTAAATGGTGCATACTTAGAAATCTAAGTATGTCTTTATCTTTCAACCTCTGTTCAGTTCTTATAAAACAAAAACTTAGAGTGAGCCTCATTGTTATTTAATATGAAAGTAATACTCCTTTGAAAAGAAAGTATGTATGTGTATATCTAATTTTACTTACCAGTCTGACTTTTTAAATATAATCATTACATTTCATTGGCCCTAAACATTTTCTTTGTTTTGTATTAATATAGTCATCTCAACTCATGTTGCATTAATACAGTTACACTGGATCCTTGGAATATATGAATATCTGTAGCTTGATTTATAATGTTGCATTCCACTCAACTATAAAGCTGAAAGGGTGAGGATAGGACTTTAAAATTTACAAAAGTCCTCTAGTCATCTTTAGGAACGAAAATGTAATATATAAACAGTAGTTAAAGAATGAAGGATGACAGTAAACTTGTCAAATATTTGATATCAAAGTCAACACAATTTTTGACTCATGTAGAGTAAGATTAATAAGAATGAAAAAGATCTTAAAGGTTATGCTGGACAGCAACTTACCAAGTGTCCTGTCTCCCTGTTAAGTGATCCCTGAGCCTATTCTTAAATGTCTACCATGACTTAAACACCCACAGCTGCTCTAGAAGTAAGTGCATTTCATATTTGAACAGCTCTGATTTTGAGTTTTTCCATATGTTAATATCTGTTTCTTTGTAGCTTTTTTCTTGAACCTACCTGATTCTAACCCTTCCTCATGATAGCCCTTCTGTAATTTTTAAAGAGTTATTTAGCATATTGGAGATTACCAGTGCATTAAACTATATCTGGGCTAACATTTTTGTGTGTGCAGAATCTAGAATAAAGCTTCTGCTTTAGTTTTTAAAAAAAATTTATGTTTTAATTGAAGGATAAATGCTTTACAGAATTTTGTTGTTTTCTGTCAAACCTCAACATGAATCAGCCACAGGCTTACATATATACCCTCTCCCTTTTGAACCCCCGCCCGTCTCCCTCCCCACCCCGCCCCTCTAGGTTGACACAGAGCCCCTCTTTGAGTTTCCTGAGCCACACAGCAAATCCCCGTTGGCTATCTATTTTACATGGTAATATGTTTCCATATTACTCTTTGCATGCATCCCACCCTTTCCTCTCCTCTCCCCATGTCCGTAAGTCTGTGCTGTATGTCTGTTTTTCCTTTGCTGCCCTGTAAATAAATTCTTCAGTACCATTTTTCTATATTCCATATATATGCATTAGAATATGATTTTTATCTTTCTCTTGCTGACTTCACTCTGTATAATATATTCTAGGCTCATCCATCTCAGAACTGATTCAGTTATTTTCATTTTTATGACTAATATTCCATTACGTATATGTACCACAACTTCTTTATCCATTCATCTGTCAATGGACATCTAGGTTGCTTCCATATTCTAGCTATTGATAAGAGTACTACAGTGAACAATGGGATGCATGGGTCTTTTTCAGTTTTGGTTTCCTCAGGGTATATGCCTAGGAGTGGGATTGCTGGGTCATATGGTGGTTTTATTCCTAGTTTTTTAAGGAAATCTCCATACCATCTTTCATAGTGGCTGTATCAATTTACATCCCACCAACAGTGCAAGAGCATTCCCTTTTCTCCACACCCTCTCCAGCATTTATTGTTGGTAGACTTTTTGGTGAGGCCTTTCTGACCGGTGTGAGGTGATATCTCATTGTAGTTTTGATTTGCATTTCTCTGATAATGAGTGATGTTGAGCATCTTTTCATGTGTTTGTTAGCCATCTGTATGTCTTCTTTGGAGAAATGTCTGTTTAGGTCTTTTTCCCACTTTTTGATTGGGTTGTTTGTTTTTCTGGTATTGAGTTGTATGAGCTGCTTATATATTTTGGAAATTAATCCTTTGTCAGTTGTTTCATTTGCTATTATTTTCTCCCATTCTGAGGGTTGTCTTTTCACCTTGCTTATAGTTTTCTTTGCTGTGCTTCACTTTTTATGGATTGTTGAAGATTATTATGAACTGGTATTTTGGATTCAGACCTGTCTGTCTGCTCAGAGTTACAGAAAGTACGATACTGCTACAGTACTTACGCATCCTGTACCGTTAAATAAATGCCAGGCAAAGCGGAAGCAGATATTTCTTCATACCCTCATTGCAGACATTGGCAAGTTTTGCATAACAAGTGAATAGCTAACTCATCCTGATGTTACTCTTTTATTAATAGTCACTGTTGATGTTATATATTCTTGCCTTTAAGGGAAAAGAATAAAGATTTGCTGACAGCCAAAGTCTCATTCAGAAAAATGAAGCAGCCATACTTAGGTTTAGAACAGAGACATCAATTTGCATTTTGACCTGTTCAGTGACTGTCTTCCAGCAAAGAATAGACAATTCTTCAAAATTATACACAATTTTGCTAATTAGAAATCTCTTGGAGACTCTTACTGCCATTGATTTTCAACTAGCATCAGGTATTTTGGGAAAGTGTGTCTGGATATTTCAACTCTTGTTTAAACAGAATGTGGCCTTCCCTGGTGGCTCAGTGGTAAAGAATCCTCCTGCCAATGCAGGAGACATGGGTTCAGTCCCTGAGTCAGGAAGATCTCCTGGAGAAGGAAATGGCAACCCACTTCAATATTCTTGCCTGGAAAATCCCACGGACAGAGGAGTCTGGTGGGCTGGAGTCCATGAGGTCGCATTAGAGTTAGACATGACTTAGCAACTAAACAACAACTATTACAATATTTCCTCTGACTCTGCATTTATATAAATAAAAGCAGTTGCTGGACAGTATTAACTGGCTGTCTGATTAAAATGTTTTCTGCTGCCTTTTTTTACACTTCTGAATCAGTTAAAGTGAAGACTATTATGAAATTGTGATGGAAATTTCTTACCTTTGTTAATCAGGGTTTTCTTCATACTGTGTAACCAAAGCAAAATACAGAAATAAGTTGCATACTGAACTGTAGGCTCTGATTAAAAAAAAAATTTTTTTTTAAACAGCCTTAGTATTCTAAGACTGTTGATATGCTTTTTAAGGATTAGACCGTTATTTTTTTGTTTGACCGTGCATATATTTTCTTGTCTCAAAATTCAAAAAGTTCAAAAGATAAAGAAAATTTCCCACCTTAATATCTTAACTACCTGATTCCCTCCCTCAGAGCTAATCACTACTATTATTATCTTTATTCTTAGTACTTTTCTTTTAAAAGAACCCCCACAGTTCTCCTAACCTGATTTTTATCCTCCTCTTAAGATCCTAAATATGATTATTTTATGAATTTCTGAGATTAATGGATTCTGAAAATAATGCTTCAGTTTAATTGAGAACAGTATATAAGTTGAGCACTTCATTGATTTTTACCTAATTTTTTTTAGCTACACTGTTCTGGGGGACTATAGATAATGGACAGTTCTTTAAGGTGGCTTGTATAAATAAATTATAATACGGTGACATGTCCAGCAGTAGAATTACAGGAATCAAAAAGGAATGTTTAGTGCTATTTTCTGAAAAGTAGTGACAAATCTTGGTGGAAGTGGGTCTGAAGCTGAGTTTTGAAAAATGAATAGTAACTTACTTAGGCAGATGGGATTGGAGATGGAATTCCAGACAGAGGAGGAAGAGCAATAGAATGTACAAAAGGTAGAAGCTATTAATGGTCTAGATTGTTGAATGAACAATAAGGATTGGGAAGTAGTGTGGTGAGAGCTGGAACTAGACAGGTTATCCATTTTGTGAAAGGTTTTAGCATAGTGCTAAATGAGATGGGGCCAGTTGAAACAACTGTAAACTCTTAACATAGGATTAGTGTTGAGAAGAACCACTTTGTTGGCAGTATAGGGAGTAAATGAGAACAGGATGACATTAGGAAACAGGGAGAGTAGTGAGAGATGTATTATAATCTGGGCAAGAAATACATGATGAGGTTATCAAAGCAGGGATATTCAGGTATTAGGAGGTAGAGATATTCAGGTATTAGGAGGTAGCATCAGTGAGAATTGAATCATTTTATTAAGAGACAAAATAGTTTAGTGGTTAAGACGGACATTGTATAGAACTTAGTTCCAGCTATTTTTTTTTTTTTTTTACCTTTTATCAGCTCTGTGACTTTCTGTCAATTATATATTTTTAATCAATTCCCTTTCCTCATCTATTATAGTGTAGTTGAAGCTTTAAGCAGCCTGCATTTAACTTTCTGAACTAATAGTTCCTTTCCATTCCCCCAGTAAAGCAGACTTAATTGATGTTCATGGCAGGCTCTCGGCTTGTTGATCTTCCTAGATAAGTAAAACTAAATGTTGAAATTAACCAGTTGCATAGGAGTCATCATACTATATGATGTGTCTAGAATAGGCAAGTCCTTGGAGACAAAAAACCAAGGCTGGATGGGGAAAGAGGAGAACAGGGAGTGACTGCTAGTGAGTATGAGGTTTGTTTTGGGGGTGATGAAATGTCCTAAAATTGATGGTTAACACACCTATGTGTCACAACTCTGAATGTAATCAAAACCACTGAATCAAGTACCTTGAATTTTATGGTGTATGGATTTGAGATAACAGGAAAACTCTACATCGCTTTTAAAAATACTGTTGATAGTTTTGTGTATAAGTGTTTTACTGTATCTTAGAAATTGGCCTAAATGACACTAACACATTCTTTTAAGTCACCCAAGTAATCTGGATGTGGTGTGAGCAAACATTTTTACATAGTCACAAAAATACACAATAATAAAATGCTGGAATATGACTTTCATTCAGTGATTCCCACTAATAAACTTGGATCACACAAGCCCTGGCACTATAGTAGAAATTTTTGTGTGTAATACGTGCCATTTTAATATTTCATAGGAAGTCTTTGGATGTGATAGCTTCTTGTGTGTTAAAGAGCAACCTCTATTTGAAGAAATTGTGTGGCGTGGTTACAGAAGTACCTACTGTATCTGTAACTGCTGATGGTATTAAAAATACTGATTATTTTGCCTTTGGCAGTGGTACTATTTCTACTTGAAAGGGAATAATATGGAAGTCAAGAATAGTTTATTTGGTATGTGTATGGGAGAGTTGCAGATACGAAATTTAGGTATTTTACTATAGAATGTAGGTATGTTTTCTGGTTCCTCCCTCTCCTGTATATACTTTGATTTTAATTTTTATCAAGTCTGTCTATCTGGCCTTTGCCGCTGTGGCCCATTGATCTGTCCATCTGTCTGTTACAGTGCATATTGGGTACTTCCAGACGTATGAATTCAGTGATGCAAAGGACAGGAGGGCTGCAGCAGCAAAGGTAGGACAGAATCATTCCAAAGACAAGTTATTAAAGGATCATTAACATTATGTATGTGTGAGCACGTATTGATAGCAGCACCTAGTTATTTAAGGGCATACCGTTTATCCTATAAATGGATACGGAAAGCCTGTTCTGACATGACAAATTTGACATATCTGTTTATAAAGGGCACAGTTTTACTGTTTTTTAAGCCAGAAGTTTACTTGGTATTCAGGCAACAAAGTAAATTGATATTTGCCACTATATTTTTAAAAAATGACAAATAATAGAAATTATTAAATGGAAGATCTTTATGATGCTTGCTTGATTCATGGACCTGGTTGATTTTCAGAAGCTATGACAACAGAAAATCCCATTTGTAAAACTGGGAGAAGAAGCAGGAAAGATAGATTGATCTGGCCATGCATATATATTTATCTATTAATGTTATATATCTGATCCTATTTTGATGAAAATAATTAAATCCTGGTGGTTCTTTTAACTTATGTAAGGAACCTTAAGGATTTTTACTTAAATAGTTGTACCATTTACAAATATTTGTATCCATTTACTTGCTAAATGATTACATTTGTAATAGCTGTTCCTGGCTTTTTTTGGGAAAATGTTGGATTAAAATGAGAGAGCAACAGCACTTTCACACTGAATCCTAAGAGCTAAATCACAGCCAAGTTACAAGCACTTAGGCAGTACAGTGCAAACATTTGAAGAAAAAGAAGTGAAAGGCTTATATATTGTATAATATGGTAAAGTGTTGGATTGCTTATTTACTACTCTAGTATTGGTTGTAAAGAGAGATTTTATAGAGATAACTGAATGATACAGATATTTGCATCATTTTCTTTGCTGTTGTGCTTCCAAAAGACAAGGATTGTTTTTCTAGCAGGTAATTATAGTGCTTCTCAAGGCTTCCTGAGTGAAAAGGCAGATAAAAATTGGCATTTGGATTTCAGTGAAGATTGTGAGATGTTCAGAATGACTCTAAAATGAAGATCTTAGATATCAGTAGCATAAATTCTGGCCCCAAAAGTTAATAGTGACTTTAATAAACTCTATATGCTATATTGAAGAGATCTAGTATACTGTCACTTGAATGTGAAAATGTATTTTGAAGTGACGTTTCATGGTATACTGTAGTAGAGATATCTTCAGTCAGTAGCGTTGAGGTGTTTCAGTGTATTTTAAGATCTTCCCCACACACACTGGGGTTTTTTGATCTTAGAAACCTTTTTGGTTAACTTTTTAAAACTTTCATACCTTCTTTCAAATGTTTTTTATTATGTATTTCATGATGTAAAATAAATCACAAAGTATTATGTATCTTTTTGTGTGGCATGAATATTAGTCATGAATCTATAGTTTCTTCAGAATTGTCAGATCTAGTAGTCCAACTCAGTATAAAGAAAAATAGTTCTGAATTTCACAGACCTAAGTATGTTCTAATGCTGACTGCCACTATTGCCACTTCAAAAGTAACTTCTGCTTTTTGGTTTTCGCTTTTTAAAAATGCATGTTGGTAGTACCTTTACAAAATCTAATCTCTGTCTTTATGAAAAGGAATTCTTAGTAAGGGGTGAAGATGAAAGTGTTTAACTGTATCTAAATCATTGCTAAGATTTGATTCTTTAAAGTTGTGCTTGTTTATGCTTTTGTCAATAAACTTTAATCTACAACTGACACTATTAAGAATCCTAAAATTTCCATTAGTCTGATAAAGAAAATATTATTTGGGTGTTTTAATTTAACATTTTTTTGAATTGCCGTTTCATATCCTTTGTGCCTTTTCTTATTGAGTTCTTAATATGATAGTTTTTGTAGTTCTTTTCTCCCATCTGTAATTTGTGGTTTAAAGTAATACTCAACATATGATAACAGATAAGAAAGTAAAGAGCTATTATGTCTTCAAATGATTACATTTATACACCTGTTTCTTTTCATCACCTTTTCCTCTCCCTTTTCTCACCTTTGTGGATCATAATTTATGCTAGCTATATTTTTATGTTATCAAAGTTCTTTTGTCTTGTGATAACCCAGTCTTAGTTGGCTCATAGCTTGATTTTTAAAGTGACACCACTGAATTTTTGTTTTTATGGTTATATCACTGACAGTCCAAGTAGTCCAATTTATGCCTGGGTCATATTTACACTTCTCCAGGAGCTGTCCATTTTGCTCTTCCCAGGATGCCCTTCCCACTAGGCATCTTGTAATAGCCATCAGCCATGAACTTTTACATTACTATTCTGTTCCTGTTTCTTGGATCTGTCTTTTTTCCTTAATACAATCTCACTTTACTGGACTACATCCTTAATGTAACTCCCATATACCTTTTCTACACTGACTCTGATAATGTTTTCAGTTTGTCTTTATTTTTTTTTCTTTTTCTTTTTTTTTTCAGTTTGTCTTTAAACTTGGTTGCTAGATTGGCTAGTCAGGAAACTTCTAGATTGAGATGTTTATGAAAGATACTGCCTTCTACACTCATGGTTGCTAATCTAATACCAGTTTGCTTCCTATTTCTTGATGACTTTTTAAAAAAGTTTCAGCATTTTCTCTTTATCCTTTTGTTCTGAAGAGACATATAAATGTGAATCTTCTGATTGTGTTGGGCCCTTATTGGACTCTTTAAACTGAAATGGCTTGTGTCCTTTTAAAACTTTAAGAAATTAAGTTTTAATATCGCTTTGGTAATTCTCTCCTCCTCTTGGAGTTCCAGTTAGTTGATTGTTAAAAATAGTGAGTAGTGACTTTTCTTAAAAACTAAGGTAAAATTACATAAGATTGATTTCAGAGAGGGTGCCTGTAAGAGTGCTGAATCTTCAACTTTCACAAGGAATGTGGTAATATCTAAAATGGAAAGATAGTAACTATATGAGCATAAGCATATTATTTAGGATAAATTTAAAAACAAGGAGAAACAGCTAAAAGAATTTTAAATGGTTGCCTCAAAGGACTGGAAATCAGTAGCACCTGGGATATGGGCAAGATGGTTGTTAAACTTTGACGTTACCATTAGCTTCTAAAACTGTGTACAACTCTAAAACTTAAAAAAATTAAGTGATTCAGTGCAGTCCCATCATTAAAGGTCCACATTTAGTGATACCTTCATTCTTTAAAGCCTCTGTAAATATGTTCTTAGTCCAAGCCTTCATGAAGGAAAATTCCAGTTGTATGTATCACATGGTACTTTTAAAATTCTTAACCATTGAGCTGTGTATTTTGAGGATAATTAGCAAGAGAATGTACTGGAGATGTACATGACCTGTTACAGCTTACTTGTAAAACTTCCTTTAAATGATACAAGAGTATAATATATTTTTGTCTATTTCAGGATCATTTGCATTTATGATCTTTAAAGACATTTACAATCTCTTTATTTTCAAGTAAAGTTTTTCATAGAAAAGTTTGTAAGATGCTTTAAAATTTTACTTAAAACTTTCACGACTCAAAGTATAAGCCCTATGATTTTCAAATAATCTCATGTCTATATTCTGCAAAATTTTGTGTACCACATACACATGTGTAGGGTTTGAATAAGTAAGAAGTAATCAGTCAGTTGTTAATCAAAATCCTACCACTTATCAATAGCTGTTTTGAGTTGCTGTGTTGGGAACAGAAGGATATTAGTTAAAAGAAATCACTTAAAGCACTAGGTCAGGTACTGTTTTAAAAAAAACAAAAATCAGTAGTAGCTGGGTATGTACATGTGCGACTTTTTCTAAGTGCCTCCGCGTGAAGAGGTAACTCCATACAAGACTGCTTAATGAGAACCTGCTGTGTAGCACAGAGAACTCTACCCGTTGCTCTGTGGTGATCTAAATGAGAAGAAAATCCAAAAGAGAAGGGAAATGTGTATATGTATGGCTGACTCACTTTGCTGTACAGCAGAAATTGACCCAGCAAGAGTAAAGTGACTGTACGGCAATTTGAAAAACCAAAGACTTAATATTAATATCAGTTTGCATTTGCATCATAGAACTAATTTTTGTATGCCACCTTTAGATAGTTTGAAGATGGCTGTTAGTGTGAGAAGGGACAGTACATTGAAGTCATTCAGATGTTCTGTTTCTGTGTTTGGTGGAACACTTTCAGTATGTGCCACATAGCTACGTGGAATGCTGATACTTTGGGCTTGACCGTTGGAATCCAGAGGTGAGAATATGAGTAGATAACTCAGGGTTGCTAAATAATCTTAATTATTTCTCACAGTTTCAGAGTTATGAAAAAAACAGTAAAATAGGATAAGGTGGTCTATATATAATCTTCATTTGTGTTTTAGATTAGCTCCATTATGCCAAGATAGTTTGGAATTGGAGTTACCTGGTTCTTGGCCTTGCCTTTTAGATTTTTCTCCCCCTTGTAATTAGAATTTTTAAGATCTGTTCTCCTAGTAGCTTTCAGATATACAATATGAAATCAACTGCAGTCATCATGTTTTTTTTCTTTTTCTTTTTTTTGCAGTCGTCATGTTGTGCATTATATCCCTGTGATTTATTTTGTTTTTTAAAAACTTTATTCTTTTATTTTTGGTGTCGATGGGTCTTTGAAACTGTGTGTAAGCTTCCTCTAGTTGGGGTGAGCGGGCTCAGAAGCTGTGGCTCCTGGGCTTAGGTGCTCTGCTGCATGTGGACTCTTCCTGGACCAGGGTTGGACTTCATGTCCCCCGCACTGCCAGATGGATTCTTATCTGCTGTACCACCAGGGAAGTCCTAGTTTCTTCTCTGCTCCTACCGGCAGTTAGGAGACTGAGGTCCACCAAAATCTTGCCTGAATGGGGCCTCAGGCCTCAGTGGTGAAGATTTAAAAGAGTTAAAAGATTTAAAAAGTTTAAAAAGATTTAAAAGATTGTTGTGTGACTCGGCTGTTGATCAGCTAGATGTGAAAGTGAAAGTGAAGTCACTCAGTCCTGTCTGACTCTTTGTGACCCCGTGGACTGTAGCCTACCAGGCTTCTCCGTCCATGGGATTTTCCAGGCAAGAATACTGGAGTGGGTTGCCATTTCCTTGTCCAGGAGATCCTCCCGTCCCAGGGATTGAACCCGGGTCTCCCGCATTGTAGGCAGACGCTCTTACCGTCTGAGGTCATGAATTTGTTTTCCTGTTGTAAAAAAGAAGTTTTACATATTGTTTCTACTGTTCATGTAAATAATATTCCTTCCATTACCCAACCTGTTTGGTTTGCATTTGAATTTTTATGGAAGAATTTAAGTGATTATACACAGTTTAGTATCCTTCCATTTATAGAAACATTTGTCTTATTCTTACTAAACTCTTGATGTTCTCTAGAGGTGAAATCTTTGACTCTTCAAATTTGAGATGACATAGAAGTAATTTCCATCATAAAATGCCTATACAAGGGCAAGTGAAGAAGAGCAAAGTCGAATTTGAAATGTTACTTACTGATGGGTGGTTGGCTGTGTGCATTCAATAACAACTTTTGGTACATCAAGATTAAGTTTATAGTTCAGATGCATACCTCAGAAAACTTTCAAGTAAAGTGTCATGGATCTGCAGAATTACAAATAGTCAACTTGTCAGTGTTAAATTTTTAAAAAATAATATCAAAGGGTAGTGAGTAGAGTATGAACTTCTTCTGAAATAATCTCCAGGAAGCACTTCAGTGAAAAAGTATCTCAAGAACATTACCCTCAACATTCCCCGCCCCCACCCCCCTTTTTTAACCTTCCTTCTGATAGTTACTTAGACGTAAATATTCAAAACTGGAAACTTTGAGGATTAGTGTTGTAATTTTTTTTTCTATGCATATAGCATTTAAGCCTTCTGAGAATTCTGTGATGGTCTTCCTCATCCTCCTAATCCTCTGTATAATTAGGAGGATGCATTAGAGAGCCAAAAACTTTATTTCTCAGACTGTTTCGGATTTAGGGTTTTTTAGATGTGAAATAGTTGCTGCCAATTATTTAATAGATACATGTGTGTGAGGTTTGAAGGAAGTTCATCTTTCTTCCCTTTTCTGCCCCCCATCCCTCCCTGCTGCTTTTTTCTGGGTTTGAAAATGTGAGATTTTTCTGCAGTAGCAGAAATGCAGCATTGCATTATCCATTCTTCACCTTTCTATATTATCAAGAGGCATTTGTAGCAAAGGCAGCAGGTAGGCTCTTGTGTACATCACCTTGTTTCATGGTTATCTGGAGGCAGTTGTTGGCAGTGTCAGTGGTGACTCTTTGATCCCTTGGATCACAGTTAGCTGCCCTTCTTGAATTTAGTGGCTCTGTTGGTAGCTCAGTCAATAAAGAATCTGCCTGCAATGCTGGAAACCCACCTTCAGTGCCTGGGTTAGGAAGACCCCCTGGAGAAGGGCATGGCTAGCCACTCCAATATTCTTCCTTGGAGAATCTCATGGACTGAGGAGCCTGGTGGGCTGTGGTCTGTAGGATCCCAAAGAGTCGGACAGCACTGAAGCAGCGGAGCACACGCATGCCCGTTGGTGGCTTAAGGGGAGAGAGTCCCTTGTGCTTCAGTTGTCTGGTGTCCTGGTGTCACAGTCCTTGTAGACAGTCATAGCCTTACAGCCCTGTTCTTCCAGTCCTTGCAACTATTAAGTACCCAATTGCTCTTACTAACTCTCCCTTTCCTCAGAATACCTAGTGCTTTCTATTCCTGGCACCTATCCTGATTGATCAAAGTCAAGAGTGTCTTTTGATGACAGGATTCTACTCTTTAATTTTGTATATGGTACACTGTGAGCTTTTGGTACCTAGAGAATTTATTGTATTTATTATATGTCATTAACTGTTAATTGTATTGCAGTCTTTAGTGACTCTTAGTATAAAGTTCTCAGCAGTCTTACATACTTTTAAAGGGAAGACATTTATACATGATAATTTTTTAGAAGGAAATCAGGTATTTAATTAAATTTGAGAGTTTGGAAATGAAACTTTTTACAGTTAGTGTGACCAGCTCAGAATGTTGCTTCCTTATATAGTTTGTATCAGTGCTTCTCAAATTTTAATGTGCATACAAATTAGTAGATGTGGATTGGGATTTAAGATTCTGCATTCCTAACTAACTCTTGGGTGATTATGATTTTGTGGGACGTATTTTTGAAGTATTGGGTTGGCCAAAAAATTTGGATTGGTTCGTAACCAGAACGAACTTTTTGGCCAGCCCAGTAGTAAGGCCTATACTACTGTAAATTAAGGAACATTTTACATTTCTATTCATATGATGATAAAGTAGAAACAAATCTTTTCCCCCTTCTCCCAAACCAGCCCCTGGGGATATAATTCTCAGGGACAGTTTTCTACACTTTTAAAATTGCACATTCAATAGGTCATGGAAATTTACTTAAAAAAAAAAAACACAAAAATGGAATATTGTGCATTGCTCAGGAACTTGCCTTTTTCAGTCAGTGGTATCTCAGTAATATCCTTCCATTTCAGTGTTCACAGGTCTATTTTGTTTTTTAAATTGCTGCATTATATTTTAAGTACGGATATAGCATAATTTATAGGCAGTCTTTTGGGGGAATATCTTTGATTTATTGCTGTTTCAAATAACGTGCATGTGTACTTTCTTATTCTTACCCTTTTACACTTGAAGATTTTTTTTGGGTAGGTTCCTAAAAGTGAAATTTCCAGGTGCATTTTAAGTTTTGATCAGTTCTGCTAAACTGTTGTTACAAAGGTTTTAAGAGAGTTGTCATCTCACTAACATGTTGTGGGCCATTTTCCCACACTTTGTTTCCAAATATTATAATTTTTTAGGATCTTGGCCATTGTGCTAGATTAAAAACAGTCTGTACCTATATTAAGGAGATCGAATGTTTCCTTTTTGGCCAGTTGTATTCTTCGAATTCATAAACTGCCCATTTTTGTTGGATTATTTGTCTTTTATGGACATACATGTTTATTTACCTTTTATTGTAGGTGTTGCAAATATTTCTGTACAGAAGTTTTTGTACTTTATGGCTTTTGGGTTTCTAACACTGCTTTAAAAGGCACATTAATAGCCTGTAAAATTTAAATCGGCGGTAGCTGTCTTAAGGAGATCTGACTCTTTGAGACCCCATGGACTGTAGCCTACCAGGCTCCTTCATCCATGGGATTTTTCAGTCAAGAATACTGGAGTGGGTTGCCATTTCTTTCTCCAGGGGATCTTCCTGATTCAGGGATCGAACCCAGGTCTCCTGCATTGCGGGTAGACGCTTCACCGTTTGAGCCATCTGGGAAGCCCTCTTAAGGAGGTCAGATTAAGCTGAATAGAAACATAGAAGCATGAACCCATTCTTATGTAGGAAAATTGTCAAACTGAGTTTTGAAATGGAATCTACAACCTGTTGTATTTGAGATCAAATTTTGAGATAAAGCTAGCCTTTGTGGGGTCTTTTCTATGTATGATAATTGGTTGTTTTTTTTTTTTTTTAATTTTTTTGCTGTTTCATCTTAGACTGCTGTTTCATATGATAAAACACATTCATCTAATATTTAGCTTTCCCCTAAAATAAGAATTTTCTGTTGAGACTTTTCAAAAATAGTTGCTTCTCCATAGTACTAATCCTAGGAATGTCATTCAATAGCTTGGTTGATCTGCCAGGAGATTCTGTCATACCCTAGCGTGTGGGCGTGTCTGCATACTGTATGCATGTACCTAGAACTGTGGTTCTCCACCTTGGCTGCATGTTGGAATGCCAGGAAGCTTTCAGTAAATGGTAATGCCAAGATTTTTCCCTTTTGCACCCAGTCGCCTCCTCCACCACTCCTCCCTTACTTTGTTTCTGATGTATTTAGCTTTGGATGTGGCTTGCACATCAGTTTTTTAAAGTGCTTCATATGATTCTAATGGGCTGCCATAGTAAAGGACCATGTGATCAAAGGACAGAGGATGATAGTGCATAAAGTCAGCTGGGACAGTTGTCATATTGAGACCCACTTTTTAAAAATCCAAAAATGGAACTTTGGACATACTTTCAAAGCAAGCGCTACTGCTGTAACCCTAGAATGTAATTTTCTTCAAATTACTAAAACACTAAGCCACTGTGTTCATATGGGAGTTCTACACACACACGTTTTCAGAGCCCTCATAGTGGGAAACTGTTTAGGGCATTGGTTCCTAATTCTGGCTGCATATTACTATTGTCTGGGGGAACTGTAGGTTATAGTTGGATGAAAAGTACACGTATCCATGTCCCATTCCAGACAGTTGAAACCACATTGCTGGTGCTGAAGTCATGTATTGATACTTTCACATTTCCAGAGGAGATCCTAATATGTAGCCAGAATGGGAAAACCATTGTTTTAGAACTTATAACTAGAGATCATGTGAAATTTTAGATTGCCTTATTGTCCTAAAGGTTAAGTGTATTGCTGCAGGTTATTAGTTTTCTAATTATGGTGATTTTGCTCATTAACTGATTTTGTTTGGCTTGTTTGTATCTTTTTTTTTTAAGAAGCACCAATAAGAACAGGATGAAGAGCTCTTTATGTTATCCAAGAGCTTGAATTGATTAAAATAATGGTTTTATGAATTTTGGCGGTGGTAGCCACCATACATAGGTGGGTTTCTTTGACCAGGCCCCAGCCTAAAGCAATTAAATCAGAATCTTTGAGGGTGGTGCTATAAGCATAAATTTTTATAAACTTCTCCTAATATTCAGGTCCTATTAACTTACTTCATCTTGGGTCAGTTTTATCTATCTATGCCCTCATCTGTAAAATGTAAATAATGCTTGCTTTGCACAAAATATTGTTAGGATTAAATGAAATAATTATTTAATGTATATAAGGTGCCTGGCACTAAGTAATTTCACATCTGTGTTCTTCTGTTTGAGATTGCCCTTTTGATGCTCACTGTACTTTTTTTATAAAGCACCTTATCCTTTTTTTTTTGGCTCTGTGTGCTGTAGCATGTGGGATCTTAGTTCCCCAACCAGGGATTGAACACGTGCCCCCTGCAGTTGAAGTGAGGAATTTTAACAACTGGACCCTCAAAGAAGTCCCATTCATCGTAAATGCAATTTTTTAAAGTCCCACTTTCTAAAAATATGGTTATTTTGTAAAAATTTTTTGTAAAGGTTACACTCCATTTACTGTTACTACAAAATACTGGCTATAGTCCCTATGTTGTACAATACATCCTTGTAGCCTGTCTTAGACCCAATAGTTTGTACCTCCCACTGTCTCACCCCTATGTTGTCCCCCCACCCCCACCCAGCCACTAGTTTGTTCTCTGTATCTGTGAGTCTGCTGCTTTTTTGTTAGGTTCACTCATTTGTTGTATATTTTAGATTCCACATACAAGTGAAATCACACAGTATTTGTCTTTGTCTTTGACTTACTTCTCTTAAGGGTAGTGACCTCCATTGAGTTAGACAAGGCTGTGGTCCATGTGATTAGATTGGTTAGTTTTCTGTGATCGTGGTTTCAGTCTGTTTGCCCCCTGATGCCCTCTCTCAGCACCTATAGTCTTACTGGGGTTTCTCTTACCTTAGACGTGGGGTATCTCTTCATGGCTGCTCCAGCAAAGTGCAGCCACTGCTCCTTACCTTGGACATGGGGTATCTCCTCTCTGCCGCCGCTCTTGACATTGGATGTATAGGGCAACCCAAGATGGACGGGTCATGGTGGAGAGTTCTGACAAAATGTGGTCCACTGGAGAAGGAAATGGCAAACCACTTCAGTATTCTTGCCTTGAGAACCCCATGAACCGTATGAAAAGGCAAAAAGATAGGACACTGAAAGATGAACTCCCTAGGTCAGTAGGTGCCCAATATGCTACCGGAGATCAGTGGAGAAGTAACTCCAGAAAAAATGAAGAGACGGAGCCAAAGCAAAAACAACACCCAGTTGTGGGTGTGACTGGTGATAGAAGCAAGGTCTGGTGCTGTAAAGAGCAATGTTGCATAGGAACGTGGAAGGTGAGGTCCATGAATCAAGGCAAATTGGAAGTGGTCAAACAGGAGATGACAAGAGTGAACGTCGACATTCTAGGAATCACCGAACTAAAATGGACTGGAATGGGTGAATTTAACTTAGATGACCATTGTGTCTACTACTATGGGCAAGAATCCCTTAGAAGAAATGGAGTAGTCATCATGGTCAACAAGAGTCTGAAATGCAGTACTTGGAGGCAGTCTCAAAAATGACAGAATGATCTCTGCTTGTTTCCAAGGCAAACCATGCAGTATCATGGTAATCCAAGGCTATGCCCCAACCAGTAACACTGAAGAAGCTGATGTTGATCGGTACTATGAAAACTTGTAAGACCATTTAGAACTAACACCCAAAGATGTCCTTTTCATTGTGGGGGCCTGGAATGCAAAAGTAGGAAGTCAAGAAACACCTGGAGTAACAGGCAGATTTGGCCTTGGAGTACAGAATGAAGCAGGGCAAAGGTTAGTAGAGTTTTGCCAAGAGAATGCACTGGTCATAGCAAATGCTGTCTTCCAGCAACATTGGAGAAGACACTATACATGGACATCACCAGATGGTCAACACCGAAATCAGATTGATTATACCCTTTGCAGCCAAAGATGGAGAAGCTCTATACAAACAAAAACAAGACTGGGAGCTGACTGTGGCTCAGATCATGAACTCCTTATTGCCAAATTCAGACTTAAATTGAAGAAAGTGGGGAAAAGCACTAGACCATTCAGGTATGACCTAAATCAAATCCCTTATGATTGTACAGTGGAAGTGAGAAATAGATTTAAGGGACTAGATCTGACAGACAGAGTGCCTGATAAACTATGGACGGGGAGGTTCATGACATTGTATAGGAGACAGGGATCAAGACCATCCCCAAGAAAAAGAAATGCAAAAGAGCAAAATGGTTGTCTGAGGAGGCCTTACAAATAGCTGTGAAAAGAAGAGAAGCAAAAAGGAAAGATATACCCATTTGAATGCAGAGTTCCAAAGAATAGCCAGGAGAGATAAGAAAGCCTTCCTCAGCGATCAATGTAAAGAAATAGAGGAAAACAATAGAATGGGAAAGACTTAAGATCTCTTCAGGAAAATTAGAGATACCAAGAGAACATTTCATGCAAAGATGGGCTCAATAAAGGACAGAAATGGTACGGACCTAAGAGAAGCAGAAGATATTAAGAAGAGGTGGCAAGAATACACAGAAGAACTGTACAAAAAAGATCTTCATGACACAGATAATCATGATGGTGTGATCACTCACCTAGAGCCAGGCATCCTGGAGTGTGTAGTCAAGTGGACCTTAGGAAGCATCACTACAAACAAAGCTAGTAGAAGTGATGGAATTCCAGTTGCACTATTTCAAATCCTAAAAGATAATGCTGTGAAAGTGCTACACTCAATATGCCAGCAGATCTCGAAAACTCAGCAGTGGCCACAGGACTGCAAAAGGTCAGTTTTCATTCCAATCCCAAAGAAAGGCAATGCGAAAGAATGCTCAAACTATCGCACAATTGCATTCATCTCACACGGTTAGTAAAGTAATGCTGAAAATTCTCCAAGCCAGGCTTCAACAGTACGTGAACTGTGGACTTGTAGATGTTCAAGCTGGTTTTAGAAAAGGCAGAGGAACCAGAGATAAATTGGCAACATCTGCTGGATCAAGAGAATTCCAGAAAAACGTCTATTTCTGCTTGATTGACTATGCCAAAGCCTTTGACAGTGTGGATCACAATAAATTGTGGAAAATTCTGAAAGAGATGGGAATACCAGATCGCCTGACCTGCCTCTTGAGAAATCTATATGCAGGTCAGGAAGCAACAGTTAGAACTGGACATGGAACAGTAGACTGGTTCCAAATAAGAAAGGAGTACATCAAGGCTGTACGTCACCGTGCTTAGTTAACTTATAGGCAGAGTACATCATGAGAAGCACTGGGCTGGAGGAAGCAGAAGCTGGAATCAAGATTGCCAGGAGAAACATCAATAACCTCAGATATGCAGATGACACCACCCTTATGGCAGAAAGCGAAGAAGAACTAAAGAGCCTCTTGATGAATGTGAAAGAAGAGAGTGAAAAAGTTGGCTTAAAGCTTAACATTCAGAAAACTAAGATCATGGCATCTGGTCCCATCACTTCATGGCAAATAGATGGGGAAACAGTGGAAACAGTGGCTGACTTCATTTTTTGGGGCTCCAAAATCACTGTAGATGGTGATTGCAGCCATGAAATTAAAAGATGCTTAATCCTTGGAAGGAAAGTTATGACCAACCCAGACAGCATATTAAAAAGCAGAGACATTACTTTGCCAACAAAAGTTTGTCTCGTCAAGGCTATGCGTTTTCCTGTAGTCATGTATGGATGTGAGAGTTGGACTGTAAAGAAAGCTGAGTGCTGAGGAATTGGTGCTTTTGAACTGTGGTGTTGGAGAAGACTCTTGAGAGTCCCTTGGACTGCAAGGAGATCCAACCAGTCCATCCTATAGGAGATCAGTCCTGAGTGTTCATTGAAAGGACTGATGCTGAAGTTGAAACTCCAATACTTTGGCCACCTGATGCAAAGAGCTGTCTCATTTGAAAAGACCTTGATGCTGGGAAAGATTGAAGGCAGGAGGAGAAGGGGATGACAGAGGATGAGATGGTTGGATGTCATCACTGACTCAATGGGCATGACCTTGGGTAAACTCTGGGAGTTTGTGGTGGACGGAGAAGCCTGGCGTGCTGCAGTCTGTGGGGTCGCAAAGAGTTGGACACAACTGAGCGAGTGAACTGAACTGAGTGACCTCCAAGTCTATCCATGTTGCTGCAGATGTCAAAAATTCATTCCTTTTGTGCCTGAGTAGTATTCCATTGCACATATATACACCACATCTTCATCCATTCTTCTGATGACGGATGTTTAGTTTGCTTCCATATCTTGCCAATTTCATGTACTGCTACTGTGAACATTGCAGTGCATGTATGTTTTTGAATTAGTGGGTATCCTTGACGTACTCCTTTCTCAGTTTGGAACCAGTGCGTTGTTCCATGACGGTTCTAACTGTTGCTTCTTGAGCTGCATACAGATTTCTCAGGAGGCAGGTAGCGTGGTCTGGTATTCTCATCTCTTGAAGAAATTTCCATAGTTTGTTGTGATCCACACAGTTAAAGGCTTTAGTGTAGTCACTTTTAGGTATATGATTCCATGAGTTTTGACAAATGCCTAGAGAATATAAATTCCATCTCAGCCAGCTTACAGAACAGTTCCATTATCACCCTCTAAAAGGGTCTGTTTCTATACCCTGTTTGTCCAAATCCTGCCATCCCCCAACCCCTGGCAACTAGAAGATTTGTATACCATCCCTGTATTTTGCCTTTTCTACCTTGTCATAAAAACAGACTCTTGCAATAACGTGTAGCCATTTAAGTGTAGCATCTTTCACTTAGAATTTGCATTTGAGATTCATATGTACTGTTGTAACAATAGTTCTTTGTTGGTGAGTAGTTTCCAGTGAGTACATTCCATCCAGTGGATGTACCACCATTTGTTTATACAGTTCCTAGTTGCAAAATGTGTAGGTTGTTCTCAGTTTTTACCAGGTACGAATAAAGCTGGTGTGTGTGTGTGTGTGTGTGTGTGTATGTGTGTGTGTGGGGGTGTGTGTGTGTGTGTGTGTGTGTGTGTGTGTGTGTGTATCTGTATCTGTAGAGGAAATGGCAACCCACTCCAGTACTTGCCTGAAAAGCCCATGGACAGAGGGGCCTTGCAGGCTATAGTCTGTGGGTCGCATAGGCTTGGACACAACTGGTGGACTGACATACACACACAGTCATTTTCATACAGGTTTTTGGGTGAACATAACAGCATGAGTTTTCGTTTTACTTGCGTAAATTCCTAGTAGTGAGATTTTGGGGTTAAATATGTTTAGCTTTGTGAGAAACTTTGAAACTTTTTCTGGTTGGCTGTATTTTTGGCTGTGCTGGGTCTTAGTTGCAGCATGTAGGATTTTCTAGTTGCGGCATGTGAATGAACTCTTAGTTGTTGCATGTGCGATCTAGTTCCCTCATCAGGGATTGGACCTGGGTCCCCTGCATTAGGAGTGCAGAGTCTTAGCCCCTGGACCAGCAGAGAAGTCCCTTGTTTAGTCCTTGCTTGCATTCTCTTCATGTTTAGTACAGCTTTTGGTTTCATTTATTTTCTCTTGTTTTTCTGTCTTCACTTTTACTGACTTCTTTTTATTAATTCTTCTGCTTGTGTTAGGTGTAGTTTGTGCTTTAAAAAAAAAATTTATCTTTCTTCATTTCTTATGTAAGCATTTAACACAGTGAATTTCTTCCTAAACAGCATTAGCTACATTTCACAAATTTTGATGTTTTGTATTTTCGTATTCCTCAGTTCAAGGTGTTTTCTAATTTTCTTGAAGACTTCCTCATTGACCCTTGGATTACTTAATAGAAGATGGTTTATTTTCTGAATCGTCTGGTCATTGGATTACTGAGAGAGGAGTTTTGAAATCTCTAAGTATAATAGTGGATTTTTCTGTCTTTCTTCAATTTCTGTCAGTTTTTGCTTCATTTATTATGGGACTTTATTGTTAGGTGCATGTTTTCTTGGTAACTTGACCTTTCCATTGAGATTTCTGTTTATCACTGGTAAATTTTCTTGTTTTGAAGTTTACTTTGAGAAAAAGAGCTGCTGCAACTTTTGCTTGATCTGTGTTTTGCATAATACATCTTTTTAAAAAATTTTTACTTTAGTCTCTGTATATCATTATATTGGAAAATGGGTTGTTTATATAAACAATATATAGTTTTGCCTTAAAAAAAACTAAGCTGTCTGTCTCTTGTCTTTTATTTTCATTTAGCAACACAAAGATTTCTTTTTTTAATTAAAGCATAATTGACATATGACATCAGTTTCAGGTATATAACATAATTTGGTATTTGTATAGTTACCTCTGTCTTTTAAATGTTTTTTTTGTTTGCTTGTTTTTTTCCCCACTTTTAACATTTAATGTAATCATTGATGTGGTTGAATTTTGGTGTTTTAATTGATTTTTGTCTTTGGTCCTCCTCTTCTGCTTTCTTTTGGATTGAAATTCTAAAAATATTCGACTTTATGTATGTATTGGTGCTTTTATCTCTCTTTTTAAATGGTTGCTCTAGGCCTTATATACAAATATTTCACTTCACAGTCTACTTAGAGTTAATATTTTTCCACTCCAAGTGAAACATAGAAACCTTATAGCTATACAGATAACATTTATATCTGTCCCTTTGTACTGTAGTTGTCATATGTGTTACATTGGTATACATTTACCCTTTCCCCTCACCATAACCTGTTATAATTTTCATTTTCAGCAGTTCTGTATATTTTCCAAAATATAAGAGGAGAAAAATAGACTATGATATTTACTCATTTACTCTTCCTTCTTTCCTGAAATTCTAGGTTGCCCTCTGCTGCCACTCCCTTTCTGTTTGGAGAACTTCTTTAGCAGTTCCTTTAGAGCAGGTCTGTTGGCAGTGAGTTCTCTTGGTTTTCTCCTGTCTGAGAATATCCTTTGCTTCAGTCCTGAACAATACTTTCATTGAATATAGAATTTTAGGCTGGTAGCTTTTGATATTATCCCACAGGGCCCCAAGACTTCATACACAGCCACACACTCACTCACTCACTCGTTCATTCTTGTTATTGACATATCTTTGAGTTCACTGACCTCTCTGTCATCTCCTCTGCTCTTGAGCCTATCCAGTGGTCTTAGAGCTTTTTAGTCCTAAAATTTTCCATTTAGTCCTTCTACCCTTTTTTTTTAAATAATTTGAGCTTCTGTCCTAAGAATTTTTTTCATTCATTTTAAGGTTCACCCTTACCTAATGTTCATGTTTTTAACAGCTGTTTCAAAAGTCTTTGATAATTCTAATATCTGGGTCATCTTGGGGTCAGACTCAAGTGTCTTCTCCCTTGATAGTTGATCAGATTTTTGTTATTGTTTTTACTTTGTTTCTGGTAGTTCTGTGTTCTCTCCTGAGTGTATAGTATGTTGTGTGAGATTTTGTGTCTTCTTAAAATCCTTTCAAAAATGGTAAGGATCTTTTATTTGTTTTAGTAAACAAGTCAACCCAGTTAGGTTCTACCTGGAGTTCTTTCTCACCTTATGTACAGGTTGATTGCATTATCTGTTCAGTTTTCTAAATCTTTGCTGTGTTCACTTTGCCCCTCCCATTCCCACTAGGTTGATCTAGGATTTGGGCAACTATTTATTCATAGTTCTGTTCTGGAAGCTTCTCCTGTTCTTCTTTGGCTGTTCCACACATGGATTGATGGCATGTGAGCCCAGGACTTGGTTCATCATGGAGTTAGGAATCTGCATCTGCATCTCTCTCTCCTGCCCTCTGTCTCCCAGGGCTCTTTTCTTTATTCCTCTACCTGAATGTGTGGAGTTCTCTGTTTCAGTTTTCTGCCCGTCATGCCTTGAGGTGAAGTGGCAAGAGAAAGAAAGGAAATAATAGGGTTCTCACGCTTTTCACAGCAGAGTTCTTCCTTGTTCCTCTGTTTAGAGCAGTGGGTTTTCCCTGGTAGTTTTCTGTGCTCTGCAGTATGTAGTTTCAGGGCTGGGACTGGTCTCAGGCCAAGGCTGGGAGAAATAAATAAAGGAAGATGAAAAGTATTCTCTCTGACTTTCCCAGGGGCATTTGCCCTAGTCCCTGACCAAGAAGGTGCCCTTGTCTCAGTTTTTGCCGATCATGCCTATTACACAGTTATGCTTATTTGGCCCACCCTTGTGTCCAAGCCAGGAAATAAAGGAGATAAAACAAACAGGATGGTCATTACCATCTGTTTGTTGTTCTTCCCTGTTCTCCCCAATCTCCCTGCTGTTATTTAATTGTTAGAGGACTCTTGTTAGTTGTATTTTGTGCAGTTTTTAGTTGTAATTGGTGGGAAGGAGATGCCAGGACCAAAAGTCAGATTGTTCCGTTTTTAAATAAAAATAAACATGATTAGTGTGTAACTTTTATTTGACTAAAACTACCCATTTTTAAGTGTATAGTTTGAGTTTTGATAAAAATTTTCCCTCATATAACCAACCATCACATTTTTCAGTCCCTCAAATGCCCTTGTGCCTTTTAGCTTTCTGTCATCCCCTCCTCATCCTGCCTTGAATTACCCTGTTGTGGAGGATATAAAAGATATTTAAACCTATGTAAGTAAGATCTTTAATATTCCTTTGGGTTCTCCTACATGGAATAAATGAAGGAATATTAGATCCAGATTGTCCTGGGCTAGAATATCCAACCATTGCACTTAATTAGAGGTATGATATTGGGTAGTTTTTGTATACTCCTGGAGCCTAGTCGTAGTTCTCTCATATTTAAAATAGGAAGTAAGAATATTTACCTTACAGAGTGCTTTGAGAATTAAATGAGGTATATAAAATACTTTGCTGTGCATGTGTGCTCAGCCTCTTAAGTCATGTCCGACTGTTTTCGACCCTATGGACTGTAGCCTGCTAGGCTCCTCTGTCCATGGGATTTTCTAGGCAAGAATGCTGGAATGGGTTACCATTTCCTCTCCAGGGGTTCTTCCCTACCCAGGGATTGAACCCACATCTCTCATGTCTCCTGCGTTGGCAGGCAGATTCTTTACCACTGGCACCAACTGGGAAGTTCTTAAACAGGGTCCGGAATACAGTAGATGTATAATAAACATTATTTTTCCATCACCTTTCCTTATATTCAGTGCACATAAATGACTTGATCCAGCTGGACTGAGATAGTGATGCAAAATATTTATCTAGTACTGTGAAATATTCTCTGCCCTGAAGTGTAGCTCACTGGCAAAATATAGCTATTTTGGCATTATGATGTGGTTTAGCCAAATTTTCCAGTAGTATTCTTCTGGAAAAATTTTCTGGCATGTACCTCCAATAAAGTATGTATGTTATTATTTTTTTAAGTCTTGATTGAATTTTTTACAGTATTGCTTCTGTTTTATGCTTTGGTTTTTTGGCCAAGAGGCATGTGGTTAGCCAAATTTTCCGGTAGTATTCTTCTGGAAAAATTTTCTGGCATGTACCTCCAATAAAGTATGTACGTTATTATTTTTTTAAGTCTTTATTGAATTTGTTACAGTATTGCTCCTGTTTTATGCTTTGGTTTTTTGGCCAAGAGACATGTGAAATCTTAGCTCCCTGACCAGGGATCGAGCCTGCATCCACTGCATTGTAAAGTGAAGTCTTAACCACTGTACAGCCAGGGAATTCCCTGTATTTTGGGTTTTTGGCCCTGAGGCCTGTGGTATCTTCGCTCCCCAACCAGGAATTGAACTTGCGGCCCCAGCATTGGAACGTGAAGTGTTAACCACTGGACTGCCAGGGAGGTCCCTGTGTACATTACTAAACAAACACATTACACCTACACAGAAGTGTTTGAACAGCCAAAACCAGAAAGATTGTCACGCTTTCTTCATCCTGGGGGCCACTGGTCTAATGTTCTGAATCCCTTTGGCAACAAGCACATTTGGGAGTGGAACCTAGGAATTGGTTTTTTAACAGAACATTCCATAGTTATTTTTGAAGAATCAATAAAACAGGTTTGGAATCTCTGGAGGAGACCAGTTTTTGATGTGGGACCTCAAACACAGAAAAGGCACTTAGCAGCATTAGGTCAAAGAGGGCATTTCCCCACCTCTCCCATTTTTCTGTTTGCAAGTTGAGACTTAACAATTCCTGAAAAATTTTCCCCAGTGGCAGAGAATGTATAGTGTGTTGGATATCCCAGAGTTATAGTTGCAAAATCCCAATGACTACTACGAAATTTCCCCAATTGATGGCATTATTGCCCTTATTTTAAATGTGACTGAATAACTATTTCAGTTATAGGCAAGTGAAACTTGCTCGGTCCTGTCCGATTCTTTGTGACACCATGGACTGTACAGTCATGGAATTCTCCAGGCCAGAATACTGGAGTGGGTAGCTGTTCCCTTCTCCAGGGGATCTTCCTAACCCAGGGATTGAACCCAGGTCTCCCGCACTGCAGGTGGATTCTTTACCAGCTGAGTCACAAGGGAAGCCCACAATCCTACTGTAAAAGAGCTGGATATGTGGTACTATCTGTATTCTATACAAATATTATAATTTAGGGTGAGCTCATAGGTTTCTTTTCACTTACTCTTATAGACTGACAGTGTTTTTCTCAAATGGTGTGTTGAAGGAAGGTTATTAAGGAAGTCTGGGTCTAAGAAGTAAGGAAAAGCCAGATGGATTAGCAAAATGTGCCTGGAGCAGAGGGTTGGGACTTACCATATCTGCATCTTTGGCTTTTTTGCCAAAGGTGAGTCGGACACAACTTAGCAACTAAACAACAGCAGCAATGTGGATGTCTGAATTTTTGTGACAAATGTTATTACTAAGAATAATTGATAGGGATTTCTTTCATGACATTTTTATACAGGATTGCTTTTAAACTAAATCAGTAGATGTGTGTTATTAATTCATCCGTGTCTGACTCTTTGCGACCCCATGGACTGCAGCCTGCCATGCTTCTCTGTTCATGGAATTCTCCAGGCAAGAATACTGAAGTGGGTTGTCATTCCCTTCTCCAGGGCGTCTTCCAGACCCAGGGGTCAAACCCAGGTCTCCTGTACTGCAGGCGGATTCTCTGCTGTCTCAGCCACCAGGGAAGCCCAAACACTTACTGTGCCGGAACATTGCTGTCTTAACTCTGGTGAAATAAAAGTGGTTTATATGCAGAGACCATTTTTGAAATGTTACTTGATATAATAAAATCATGCATAAAGTACAGATAAGCAGACTCAGGTTTGAATTTCACTTCTGACATTGTAACTAGCTCTAGTGTCTTTGAATAAGTTGGATATCCTTCATCTCCTAGGCCCCATCATCTTACTGAGATAAAACTGTTCACTAGTTTCATGGGAAACGGGAGGGTCTGTGACATCACTGGATGATGATGGGGCAGTAAACTTTGGACTCTGGTTTCCTTTGAGGAATGAAATAGTGGTTACAGATGATACTCTATAGATTATTTCACAGTGCAGGTATTTTGTCTTTTTCATTAAGTATGGGCCTTTTGAATTAAAAATGGTTTGGACTGATTAGAACATATTCAGTATATAAAATATTAGAAATTTTATTGATTTACAGTGTGTTGATGTGGCAGTCTATTAAATCTAATTGCAAAAAAGTTCACTTTATTAGTGCTTGATTTAATACAGTAGTTTTTCATTTAATTTCTTCTTGTCTTATTGTGAATTCTGCTTTAGAATCTCATAGAAACATGACATATTAGTGTGACAAACTATTTGTAAATAGTCTTGATCTTAAAATTTTGTATTTTCTTAGGGGAATAAAGAAATATCTTAGGAAAGGTAATTTGGGTGGGGTGTTATAGAAGAGTAAGTTCAACCTAAAAAAATTCACTAAATGTCAGTAAGTGCTATTACCTTAAAATGACTTTTTTTCCCCCCCTTTAGAATCCAGCAACTATCACAAGAATACTCCTTAGCCACTTCAATTGGGATAAAGAGAAGCTAATGGAAAGGTAAGGAACTATATTGTGAGCTTTATACTTAGAAGTAATTGTGGAAAGCCTGTTGCATGAGTTTATGAGACACAAGTAAGGGACTGATTTATACACTTAGTGAACAAACCCGTGTATGAGTAGTATTTGCTTTGATATATTCCCCATCTGTAAGTTTTGCAATAAACCTAGTGTTAAGGGAACTCAGGCTTGTTTCTTCTTTTACTTTGGAGGTGAGGTGTGGGGACTCTACTTCAATATCTTCTATAATACATCCTCTTGAGTACTGAGAACTAAAAGGAGGTGTTTTTTTTGTTTGTTTGTTTTTTAAGGACTTGATATAGTCTTAAAACACATGAATAAGATCTTCCTTTAATTACTTAAAACTTGCTTGCCTGTAAACTTTTAAATCTACTGTAGGCATAATAATGACATTTCTTCACTAAATATAAAGAAGTTGCTCAGGGTATCCGTACCACTGAAACAGCTGTTTGGGGTGGTTCTCTGGTTTCAGCGCAGAACTGAATCCCGTTGGGTATTTTCTCTCTGGAAATGTTTCTGGTTCTAAAGGCAAGAAATTACTAGGACTGGAGAATGACCTTAATAGTGCTGCCTTTATCTTTTTCTCTTTCTTAGATTGGAAATTTGGAGCACTTGGTAATAGGATGAGAGCCGTTATTTATTCTGTCAGTCTAAAATTAGCAGTTCTAATTTTAATTTTAAAATTACATACAGTTTTTGTTACAACCTGAGAATCCAAGTATTATGAGAAATAAATGGAGAGTATTTCCCGTGTGACTTTAAAATCAAAAATTCTTTGCAAAACAGATGTTAATTAATACCAAGAATATTACGAAGTTTCTCACATCTTGCACTGCAATACAATTTAATAGTAACAACAATAATTGTTAATTATTGAGCCCTCTGTGCCAGGCATTATTTCATTTTATCTTAGTGATAGCTTTATGGAGCTACAAATTATTATCCCCACTTAATAGTTTAGACCCTAAGACTTAGAGCTTGATATATTTGTATGAGTTTTGTAACACAAGGAGTTATTACTTAAACTCAGATTTGTTGGACTCCAAAGCTTATGTTCTTAGACACATACTGTAGAACTTTCCCAGGTGCTTGAAGAAGAAAATGCTCTGTGGCTAGTGTGGTGGTTCCCCCGCCTCCCCCCCAATTTTGCATGGATCTGACCTTCTTTTTTGAAAAAAATCAGTGGTACTTTTAATTTTGGTCAAGTTTGGTTTCAAACTTACTTTATGACACCTCTGTTAGGAAAAAGGTAGCTTTCATTGTTTACATCTGATACTCCTCTGCTGATCTAGACTTATTTATAGTTTGTTTCTTATCAGTGTATCTCTCTAAAGACATTCTCACATTTGCCCTATAGCATGGCTGAAATGACACTGTTGAAAGCATTCTTAAGTTAAATACTATACTTAAGTGTGATGAGTGTGAATTGAAATAGGTAACTTCTGGAAACTTCTAGTATGTGTGAACATTTCAGTTTCGCCTTGTAATTCCAGTTTTTGTTTTGTGTATTCTGGAGATATATTATTGAGTACTTGTAAATCTTTAGTGTTTTTAGATCAATATGCAATACCTTTTTGTCTCATATAATGTTCCACATTATATCCTGTTGTCTGATAGTAGCACTGCTATACTTTATTTTGTAATTACTAATAAGTTTAGATTTAGTTATTGATTTCCTTGATTTGTGCTTTATATTTACTATGTTTTCTGTTGAGTTATTTGGCTTGTTCAAGTTTCCTTTCCCTTTTTTCCCCCTAATAATGTCAGAGTTATATATTTTATTTCAGTTTTTTAAGTGATCACCCTTATAGTTTGTATATGCATACTTAACTATAAGTTTATAACAGTATACTATTTATATTCATGTCCTACACAAGAAAAAAACTGTAGCATAATTTTCTTCTCTGTCCTCCCCTTTTCCTCTCTCAGTTGGATAAGTTGATATATTTGAAGTTTTTATTTAATGTTAAGCATTTTTACTGTCAGTATATTTAACTTTGTTTTTTGGCTAATTTTTTTTTTTTTTTTGCATTCCACTGTTTTCTCCAGATTTACTTTTTTCCTCCCTCCAGAACAATACATTCTTTAGTGCTCTAAGAGAAATTCTTTTTTTTTTTTTTTTTTAAATTTTAATTGTAAGATAATTACTCTACAATATGGTGATGGCCTCTGCCATACATCAACATGAATAGGACGTAGGTATACATGTGTCCCCTCCCTCAAGAGAAATTCTTAATAGTTTGAAATTGTGGAGTAAGTTTGGAAAATATAGCTCATTGTGTACTTTAAGTCTGAGGACTCATGTTTTTAGTTTGGGAAATTCTTAGCTATTATTTGTTTAATATTACCTTTTCTCCATTCTCTTGTTGCTTTCTAGAATTCCTATTGGTTATATGTTGAAACTTCTGGATCTCTTTTCCACCTTTTTAAAAAATGCTTCTTCTGTACTTGTCTCTCTACTTAGGTCTGTGAAAGTCCTTCAGGTTTACCTTTAATTCACTAACTTACTTTTCTTACTGCATCAGCTGTTTAGCCATCTTGAATTGTTTAACAGTATACAACTTATTCATTTTAATAACTTTATTCTTGTTTTGTGGGTGCTGTCTCTAGGCTGGTGTCAATAAATAAACTTAGAGTTTAAAATATGTATTGGTATTTTGTGTATCCTTCAGAGTATGTTATTTTCAAATTGGTCACATTCTGGGCTATAATACATTCCAAGAAAAATTAATACGTTGGTTCTATTTTCACACTTGCAAAAAACTCAGAATCCAAAATTGAAATTATTAAAATAGTTAGAACTAAATAATGGGAGGACAGATGTGGAATGTGGCTGAAGAGGTACAGTGAAATTTACAGTCAGTATCTATAAGAAAAGATAAATAGGTAGAAAACAAACTGAACCTTTGAAACAGGAAGTTAGAAAAGTATATAAAATAAACTCAGAGAGTAGAATAATTATTTAAGATAAAAACAGCATTAGTGAACTAGGAAACAGAAGTAAACTGATCTTTGAAATGGATAAAGGGAAATAATCAAGAGAATGAGAAAACAAGACCTAGGGAGAAAATATTTGCATACCTGTTACCTGAAGTACATAAAGAATTCTTGGAACTCAGTAGTAGGCTAAAGACCCAATTGTAAAGTGGGCACAAATCTTAATACTCACCTTATCAGAGAAGATATACAGATGTCAAGTAAGCATATGAAGAGATATTTAACATCACATATCATCATTAGGGTACTGCTCATTAAAATGGGATTGTTGAAATTACCACTACACACCTTGATTAGAGTGGCCAAAATCCAGAAAACACCACCAAGTACTGATGAGGATGTGGAGCAGCAGGAATTTTCATTCATTGCTGTTGGGAATGCAAAATGGTCCAGCTACTTTGCTTCCAATTTGGAAGTTTCTTGCCATATAATCCAGTCACGCATCTTAGTAGTTACCAAATGAGTTGAAAACTTGTGACCACCAAAACCTGCACATGGGTAGTCATAGCATCTGTATTCATAATTGCTAAAACTTGGAAGCAACCAAGATGTTCTGCAGTCGGTGAATGAATGAATGAACTGTGGCACATCCAGACAATGGAATATGTCATTGCTAAAATGAGGAGAGCTATCAAGCCATGAAAAGACATGAAGGAACCTTAAATGAGTATTGGTAAGTGGAAGAAACCAGTCTGAAAAAGTTGCATACTTTTTGATCTCAAGTGTATGACATTCTAGAAAAGGCAAAATTATGTAAATAATGAAAAGATCAGTGGTTGCCAGAGGTTAGAGGGATCCAAAAGAGTCTTTTGGGCAGTGAAAGTGTTCTTCATGAAACTGTTAAGATATGTCAACTATACATTTACCTAAATGCATTGAATGTACACCAGACCTCACACCTAATGTAAACTTGCGCGTGACAGTGATGTGTCATTGTAGGCTCATTGCATCAGATGTACCACTCTTATGCGAGATGCTGATGGAGGGGGAGGTTGTGTGTGTGTATAGTGGCAGGGGGTATATAGGAAACCTCTGTACTTTCAACTTTGAGCTTAAAATTACTCTTTTTTTGGGGGGGGGATTGCTCTTTAAAAGGTAAAGTTTTTTTTGAAAAAGAGGGAAATAAATCATTGGCAAATGTGATTGGGGTAAGAGGAAGAGGCACAAATAAACAACATTGGAAATAATGTATAATTATGGTTAGGAAAACATATTTCAAAAATTTTAATTAATACTGTGTATACCACCACGGGGCTTCCCTGGTCTCAGTTGGTAAAGAAACTGCTGCAATGTGGGAGACCCATGTTCCATCCCTGGGTCGGGAAGATCCCCTGGAGAAGGGAGTGGCAACTCACTCCAGTATTCTTACCTGGAGAATTCAATGGACTGAGGAGCCTGGTGCGTTACAGTCCATGTAGTGTCAAAGAGTCAGACATAACTGAGCAACTTACACACTTATATCACTTGTACCATTACATTTGAAAGCTCAGTAAAGAGATTACCCATCTCCCATCTCCCAAAGAAAAAATTAGGAAGACAACTGTAGGAAAATGTAAATACACTAGAAGATCCCTCTCCTTTCCCAAAAAGCACCAGATGATTTTATGTTCAAGTTCTATCTTAATAAACCTTTAAGGAGCTACTAGTTCCTATTGAAAATTATTTTAGAATGTAAAAAAAGATAAGGCATCATTATTTCATGTTAGCTGAATCAGAATAAATCTGGTTATGATATTTGACAAAGACAGCATAAGAAAACTACCTTTGTTTTGAACATAGCTTTTGATTTCATGAATAAAAAATAATTGAATTGAAGTAATAATAGTCTAGTAGGATTTCTCCTAAGAATGCAAGAATGGGTCACCTTTAGGAAAAAAACTTGTCTGTAGCATTTACTACTTTTAACAGGTTGATGAAGAGAAGCCAAAAGGTTATATAAGTGCCAGCAATGTATTAATAATATTGTGTACTTAACCCCTGAGTCAGAAAAAAACAATTTTTTGGAAACTAAGAAGGTAATTTCTTAGATTAATAAAGGATATCAACTAATAACCTATAGCAAAACTATACTTAATTTTGAAATATTAGAAATGTGCCAGTTAAAATCAAACAAGGTTATTGGCAGTCACCACCATTTAAATGTATTGGGAGTTCTAATACATAAAATAATACATGGAAAATTAAATAAGTGACATGAAGATTGTTTTGGGGATGGGAGGATTATGGATTTTTAAAAATTCTTTATGCTTTATTGTATTCTGTGAATTTCCCTCAATAATTGCAGAAAAACTTTATAACAGAATAATTATTTAATTCAGAAAATAAACATTTATTTGTAATGAAAGCACTTTTCTGTTTTAAAAAAAAAGAAAGACTTCTCTGGCAGTCCAGTGGTTGACTCTGCACTTCCAGTGCTAGAGGCGTGAATTTGATCCCTGATCGAGGACCTAAGATCACGTGTACTGTGCAGCATGACCAAAAGAAAATAAAACATTAAAAATAATTCTTTTACTTAAAGAGAAATTCATATTAGAGAAATTCTGTGAAGACAATATAATCATTACCTAGGAGACTCAAGACAAGCAATTGGTAAACTATTAAAATACATAGAAATTACCTAAGAATTTTTGTAAATGCCAATGCCCGGACCCTTTTCCATTCTTACCTCTCCTCTCACCCCATTAATACGCTTGAAGAATGGAAAGAAACATGGAATTATAAGGAGACTTCAGTGACACTGTGTGTCTCCCAGTTCTTAAGTATAAAAGTGAAAGTTACTTGTATGGTAATCTTATAATATTTAGGATCCCAGGAATCACAAGCAAAGATAGATAATATGGCCAGTAAATTTTGTTACATAGCATTAAAAAAAATCTTGTTTTCCAGTTGGCGACACAAAATGAATTCAAGTATTATTTCTATTCATTTTGACATACTTAAAGATGATTCTTACCTTAGTAAAAATTGTGAAGTTTTAAATTTCTTCCTCTTTCTTTTCCATGTACTAAGCATATAAATATTTCTTGTGTTTATTAGTGAGCCATAGTCCCTGTCCTAGAGGAGGGAATTCATGGCCCAGCAACAGCAATAAAGGTATAAATAGATTCTTAACAGGAATTCTTCTTACTTGCCTCCTGGACTTCTAGTCCACAGCTTAAACAGATCTGTCCTGACCCTGAACATGAGTGATTTTTTCTTTTGAAAAATAAATTTTGGTCAGGGTGGGGAGGGGCTGGTAGAAAAGGGACCATTTTAACTTTCTGGTCTCTCGTCTCTCATAGCAGCTTTCCAGACTTTTGCCATTTTCTTTCTTATGTAGCCTTCTGCTTTTTAACTCTGCAGATTTCTTTCTTTTCTGTTTTACAAATTAAATAGAATTTTCTCTATTCACTCGGCTTCTTCCCATGATCCTCCAGGTGAAGAAATCAGAGAATCAGAAGTGCAGCAATAACAAGTCTGTCTTTCTTTAAGGCCAACCTTTCCATCTGGGCTTAGATTCTATCATAATTTTCGTGGGGTGTTGCTTTCAGTATTTCATTTGTCATCTTGAACTGTCTCCTTTTCTGGTGTGTCAGTTAGGGTTTTTAACTAACTCAGTTTTTAAGGTAACTCAGTTTGTAAGCAAACTGAGAAGTTAAGTGGAAAAGACATTACATATTGAGAATCAGCCGTGAAGTCTGAGTTCAGGTAAATGCCAAACTATTTTAGTGGAAGAGCTGTTGCTGGTGCCTTAGGGCACAGGCATCACAGCTGGTAGCATCAAATATTGACTGTGTGACACCATGACTAGTAATTCTGCTATTGCAGTCTTTGAAAATTGAATATCTCCTTACCTCGAATAGAGTAAATTTCTCGTTGATCCTTCTTCAGTTCTCTGCTTGACAGAAAAACTGTGAATCACCCTGCATCTCCTAGGCACTACCTTCCCAGCAGGAGAGACTGAGAAAGTGAGTTCTCCTTCTTCCCTTTCTTTTTATTTAGTTACCTTCTGTCTGCTTTTCTGAGTCTTCTCTTTATTTCTTATATTACACATTAGAAGTATAAAACTTTTAAAGTGATCACCAACTTTTTGTGTTGCCTCAACTTTGGAAATGTTTCCTTTATCTGACCACAGGTCTTCTGTGGGTGCCAGTGTAGGCTGTTAGCTGTGCAGTTCTAGAGAGTTCCTTTGTTTGTTTTTTGTACCCATATTTAACCGGAACACTTGTGTCTGACTCTTCACGACCCATGTACTACAGTCCACCAGGCTCCTCTGTCCATGGGATTTCCCAGGCAAGAATACTGGAGTGGTTTGTCATTTCCTACTTCAGGGGATCTTCCCAACCCATGGATCGAGCTAGAGTTCCTTGTGTAGAAAATACCTCACTAATCTTTCATTCCTAGCACTTAACACAATTCCTAACATATATAGTGTTCGGTAATTACTTTAAATTCAGCCCTTTCTAGCTTTTGTTTTTCTACAGTAGAACTTTTATTTAATGTATGATATGCATATAAATCATACTTCAGTTTGTCAGGAGTTTGAGACAAATCCACCTACCACCACCACCCTGTGCCAAATTAAGCTCCTTTACAGTTAGTAGCAAGTAAAAAGTTGGTTACTTCTTTTCTTCAGCTCAGATTTCTTTTTTTATAGGTATGTTTTGTTAAATTTTAAAACTCATTGTAGTCAGTAATATATAAGGTGAATGTTAGTTAATAAGTTAACTGGCCTGTCTGAAGTGAGGAGCAGTACAGGTGACTGATGACTACTTTTAATGGACAGGTGTGATCAAGAATCTTAAAAATGGCTATCAATCTTTTCCACCCTGTGTTGCAAATAGCTTTTCACTTTTCATTCTGAAGCATTAACACCCATTTAGTAATTAAGTATGGGGGTTAGCCCTTGTATATTGTTATGATAGTATGTAGCTTGCCTTAACCACATTAATAATAGTATATTGTTTCACAGTTAACTGCTAGAATGTGAAAGTAAAGTTGATTTGTCAGATGGCAGACTTTTGTGATAGCATCCATCACTGTTCTACAGTATAGCAGAGATTTTCCTCTTCAGACAACTCAGGTGTTAGTGGGGAGCAGTGTAGAGAAAGCAACAAGTGTATTATCTTATTATTGCTATTGTGGTTAAGAATTTATTCATGAGATAGCATTTGATTGAACTTAGAAGGTCAGGGGAATGTGAGAACCAGGGTATTACAGGTTCAGAAAATAGTTGTGTGGGAGGTGTTTAAGGAACATGTGTTGAATGATAATTAAGATTTACATGAAGAATAGAGAGGAAATGATTGGATGTGTTTAGTGGAAAGTACATTTTCGAAGACCTTGAATGCTTAGCAAATAAATTTTGACTTTCCCACTGTTAAGTGGAAAGCCCTTAAAATTTTTATGGAGAAATGTAATATAAGAACTTTATTATAGGAAAAAACCAAACAATATGAGCTGATTGAAGGCAGGAAGACCAATTGGAAGACTGTTTCAATAATATAGATAAAAGAAAAATGTTGACTTGACTTAGGTTGGTGACAGTTAATTGAAAGCAGAGTATTGATGGAGAAGATGTGAAGGAGTTTAACAGAAAATAAAGAAGACTGGAAAACTTCTGGGAATCATTCCATCCACTAAATACAATAACAAAGAACATCTGATAATTAGTAAAATAAGAATTAGAGGGTTAAAACCCAAGAGAACATGGAAATCTAGACAAATGAGCCAAGTACCCCAGTCCGCTGTGCCCTAGAAGCATATGCTAATCCAGAAGAGGTAGCCAAGAGACTGAGCTGTGGTTTTTGTTGGCCTTTGGTTAGTGGGAAAAAAGTTGGAGTTCTCATCTCACCAAGAATGAGGATTAGGTAAACTAGCTCTCCTAAAGACTGAAGATAGTATTCAGGTCATCTGAGTGGCCCTGAAAACATCAAGCCTCAAAGTTGAAATAAGATGGTTCCAGACTGTTAGTGTACCCAGACTCCTGACAGAACCAAGTATAATTTTTTTCTAGGGAAAAGCAGCAAGGCCTCAAACTACTTCCTCAAATTATTTTTTATAATTAAAGTATACTAATTTGACATTCCATATATTAGAATTAGTCACACTAAATTAGTAAACTAAAATAGGTATGCTTTCATCAGGGAATTAGAATATATGAGCTGTCATACAGTTTTGGAAGAAAAAAAAGCTTATTAAACAAAATAAGCAAAATTAACTCAGTGAATTAGTTTAACAGCAGATTGGACACAGCTAAACAGGTTTAGTGTACTATTAGATTGGTGCAAAAGTAATTGAAGTTTTGGATCCTGAATTTTAAATCATTATAACTAGGCTCAAACACATGTTCGTATTTATTAAGCAAAATAGGAACTGTTACAATCAACACGTTTTTGCCAATGAGAAATAAGTTTGTTTATTCCTGTAGTGTAAAACTCCATGTCCTAGGAGTTGACGAACTCTTGGAAAGCCATTTTCTGCTTCCTGCTGGTTGTGGAAGTGTTTTCCCTGCAAAAACTTGTCGAGGTGCTTGAGGAAGTGGTAGTTGGTTGGTAAGAGGTTATGTAAATACGGCTGAGGTGAAACTGTAGCGCAGTTCATTCTGTTTTTTTTTTTTTTTTTATTCATGGATTTACATGTATTCCCAATCCCGATCCCCCCTCCCACCTCCCTCTCCACCCGATTCCTCTGGGTCTTCCCAGTGCACCAGGCCGGAGCACTTGTCTCGTGCATCCCACCTGGGCTGGTGATCTGTTTCACCATAGATAGTATACATGCTGTTCTTTTGAAATATCCCACCCTCACATTCTCCCACAAAGTTCAAAAGTCTGTTCTGTATTTCTGTGTCTCTTTTTCTATTTTGCATATAGGGTTATCGTTATCACCTTTCTAAATTCCATATACATGTGTTAGTATGCTGTAATGTTCTTTATCTTTCTGGCTTACTTCACTCTGTATAAGGGGCTCCAGCTTCATCCATCTCATTAGGACTGGTTCAAATGAATTCTTTTTAATGGCTGAGTAATATTCCATGGTGTATATGTACCACAGCTTCCTTATCCATTCATCTGCTGATGGGCATCTAGGTTGCTTCCATGTCCTGGCTATTATAAACAGTGCTGCGATGAACATTGGGGTGCACGTGTCTCTTTCAGATCTGGTTTCCTCAGTGTGTATGCCCAGAAGTGGGGTTGCTGGGTCATATGGCAGTTCTATTTCCAGTTTTTTAAGAAATCTCCACACTGTTTTCCATAGCGGCTGTACTAGTTTGCATTCCCACCAACAGTGTAAGAGGGTTCCCTTTTCTCCACACCCTCTCCAGCATGTATTGCTTGTAGACTTTTGGATAGCAGCCATCCTGACTGGCGTGTAATGGTACCTCATTGTGGTTTTGATTTGCATTTCTCTAATAATGAGTGATGTTGAGCATCTTTTCATGTGTTTGTTAGCCATCTGTATGTCTTCTTTGGAGAAATGTCTGTTTAGTTCTTTGGCCCACACACACACAGCAATCAGAGCAGAAAAAGAAGTAAAAGGAATCCAGATAGGAAAAGAAGAAGTAAAACTCTCACTGTTTGCAGATGACATGATCCTCTACATAGAAAACCCTAAAGACTCTACCAGAAAATTACTAGAGCTAATCAATGAATATAGTAAAGTTGCAGGATATAAAATTAACACACAGAAATCCCTTGCATTCCTATATACTAACAATGAAAAAACAGACAGAGAAATTAAGGAAACAATACCATTCACCATTGCAACAAAAAGAATAAAATACTTAGGAGTATATCTACCTAAAGAAACAAAGGACCTATACATAGAAAACTATAAAACACTGATGAAAGAAATCAAAGAGGACACAAACAGATGGAGAAACATACCGTGTTCATGGATTGGAAGAATTAATATTGTCAAAATGGCTATTCTACCCAAAGCAGTCTATAGATTCAATGCAATCCCTATCAAGCTACCAACGGTATTTTTCACAGAACTAGAACAAAGAATTTCACAATTTGTATGGAAATACAAAAAACCTCTAATAGCCAAAGTAATCTTGAGAAAGAAGAATGGAACTGGAGGAATCAACCTGCCTGACTTCAGACTCTACTACAAAGCCACAGTCATCAAGACAGTATGGTACTGGCACAAAGACAGAAATATAGATCAATGGAACAGAATAGAAAGCCCAGAGATAAATCCACGAACCTATGGACACCTTATCTTTGACAAAGGAGGCAAGGATATACAATGGAAAAAAGACAACCTCTTTAACAAGTGGTGCTGGGAAAACTGGTCAACCACTTGTAAAAGAATGAAACTAGAACACTTTCTAACACCATACACAAAAATAAACTCAAAATGGATTAAAGATCTAAATGTAAGACCAGAAACTATAAAACTCCTAGAGGAGAACATAGGCAAAACACTCTCCGACATAAATCACAGCAAGATCCTCTATGACCCACCTCCCAGAATATTGGAAATAAAAGCAAAACTAAACAAATGGGACCTAATGAAACTTAAAAGCTTTTGCACTACAAAGGAAACTATAAGTAAGGTGAAAAGACAGCCCTCAGATTGGGAGAAAATAATAGCAAATGAAGAAACAGACAAAGGATTAATCTCAAAAATATACAAGCAACTCCTGCAGCTCAATTCCAGAAAAATAAATGACCCATTCATTCTGTTTTGAAGCCTTGGTTGTATAGCGTGTGGTCAGGCATTGCCATGGAGAAGAATTGGGCCCTTTCTGTTGACCAATGCTGGCTTCAGGAATTGCAGTTTTAGGTGCATCTCATTGATTTGCTGAGCATACATCTCAGATGTAATGGTTTCACTGAGATTCAGAAAGCTATAGTGGATCAGACTGGCAGCAGACCATTGAGCAGTGACCATGATCTTTTTTTGGTGCAAGTTTGGCTTTGGGAAATGCTCTGCAGCTTCTTCACTGTTCAGCCACTGAGCTGGTTGTCACCTGTTGTCATATAAAATCCACTTTTCATTGCACTTCACAATCAGATCAAGAAATGGTTTGTTGTTATGTAGAATAAGAGAAGGCACTGCAAAATGATGGCTTACAGTCAGCTTATGAGGCACCCACTTACCATACTTTTTCACCTTTCCAGTTTGCTTCAAATGCCAAATGACCATAGAATGATTGACAATGAGTTCTTTGGCAACTTACCCCGTAGTTTTAAGAGGATCAGCGTCCATGATGGCTCTCTCGGTTGGTCATTGTCACCTTCCGATGGCCAGCCAATGCACTTCTTATCTTCAAGGCTTTTGTTTCCTTTGTATAACCTCTTGAACCAGCACAGCACTGTACATTCCTTAGCAGTTCCTGGGCCAGATGCGTTGTTGATATTGTGACAAGTTGTCTCCACTGCTTTATGACCAATTTTGAACTTGAATAAAATCACTCGAATTTTCTTTTTATGTCTAACATCATTTCTACAGTGTAAAATACTTATAAAATAAACAGCAAGTAATAAGTCATTAGCAAAAAACATAAAGCAAGAACTGTGCATTAAAATGATGTATAACATAACCACATTTATTTTAGAATGTATTCCAATATCAAATTGCAAATTTCAGTGGTGCAAAACTGCAATTACTTTTGCACCAACCTAATAGGAAATCAAAACACTGTTCAGAATTATGCACACACACTGATTGATGGAAAATAAACAAGAGAAGAAACATAAAAGATTCAACAAGAAGGTCTCCACTGAGTTTAGAAAAAGAAAATGGGGCAGAGGTGATATTTGAAGGTTTAGTGACTAATTTTTCTAGATTGGTAAGAGAATTTAACTGTTCCCATGCATAATAGTATTCATTGGAAGGACTGATGTTGAAGCTGAAACTCCAATACTTTGGCCACCTGGTGCTAAGAGCTGTCTCATTTGAAAAGACCCTGATGCTGAGAAAGGTTCAAGGCTGGAGGAGAAGGGGATGACAGAGGATGAGATGGTTGGATGGCGTCACTGACTCAGTGGACACGAGTTTGAGTAAACTCCGGGAGTTGGTGATGGACAGGGAGGCCTGGTGTGCTGCGATTCATGGGGTTGCAAAGAGTCGGACACAACTGAGCGACTGAATTGAATTGACTGATGCATAGTAAAATGCTGTTTTATTGATTCTAAGATGTAGTTTTTCACACCTTAGATATCTGTCTGAAATCTAAATGCATCTTTCAGTTGATGGCACCTTACAGTCCAACAATATTGATAATTTGACTTGTGTGAAAAATTTCCCATTTCACTTTCTGGTCAGATCATCAATTTTGGTGCCAAAGCATTTTATGAAATATGGTAAAAAGAAATTACATTTTAAAACATCATAGTAAACGTGTAAACTTAGACAATCATAAAAGCAGTAAGATACAAGAAAGATTACCTGCAAAAAGTGAAACTATGTGTGTGTATATATATATAATGTATGTAGAAGGAAAAATAGATAATTGAAAGTATATATTATATTCTTCCAGAGGATAGCTGACTTCCCAGTACTAAAAGTGGAAGTGATGGTAAGATGATCCCTCAGTAGATGAAAGAAAATAAGTGCTAATCTAGAATACTACCTAGAATACTGTAGTCATGGAAATGTGTTTAGAAACAGTGCTATCTTTTAAAATTAATATTAAAGTGGCTTTATGTTGTACTTAGCGTTTGTATTTTTTTAAGCCAGTATTTCACATTCTATCCATGTTTGTTAAAGTTTCAAATATTCATAAGTGCTATTTAAGCAACTATTTGAATGTTAAGGGAAAATAATTGTAGACTGCTGCCTAATTTGTGCTAAAACATGTATAAATACATGTAAAGTGCATGTATAAGAATAGTAATGAGCTAAGCATTCATCTTAAGTCTCAAGTTAATGAGCTAGATATGTCAAATAGAAAAAGAAGAACAAAATAAATTCAGAGAGAGTATGTACAAGAAGAAATACCAGGGGAGACTTTAATGAAATGGAAAAGAAACATACTGTAAAAGGGATCAAGAAGACAAAAGATGAGATTAGTCAAGAAAAGAAAGCACAAATTATCAGTAATGAAAGGAATATCCCTTTGAATCCTAAGATACTTTAATAAAAAAAGATACTGTTAATAACTAGGTTGAAATTTTACATGAAATGGATAAATTCTTAGGAATTTGCAATTTACAAAAATTTACATAAAGTCCAAGTGCAGATTGGATACACTGGAAACTTTGACCAACATTTAATGAGACAGAAATTCTCACCTTATAATACATAACTTTATATTCTTTTAGAGAACAGAAAAAGAGTTTGCTCTACCTTCTTGAAGCTACCACAACCTTGATACTAAAGCCCAAAGGAAAATTACATGTCAGTTTCTATCATATACATGGATGCCAAGGGAAACAAAAGCCCCAAATATTTGCACATTGAATCCAGCCATACATAAAAAGAGTTAATAATCCAGCATGGCCAAGATTTATCCCAAAATGCTAGGTTGGTTTAACTTGAAACAGTCAAATATGGTCACTTGAACAAATAAATGAGAATAATATTTCAGTAGATGCAGAGGAATAGTTGCTAAAAATTAGCAATTATTCATGACTTTAAAAAGAAACACCATTAGCAAAGTAGGCACAAAAGGAAACTTTCTTAATCTAAAAATCTATAAAAGCATCTGTAGGAGATATAGTTCATGATGAAATGTTGAATATATTTCCCTTTTATATGGAGTTCAAGACATGGGTGTCTGTTATCTTTGCTCATAGTCAACATTATACTGAAGGAGATCCTAGCCAGTAGTATACCAATAATAATAAAGTACAGTGGTTGTAAGGCAGGTACTAGACAGTTAGTAATCACTGATGTGAATGGTGTATATTGTAAATCCAAAGCAGTCTACAGATAAATTGTTAAATGACTTTAGAATTATAAAAATTTCTTTTTCAATTAGCAGCAATACAATTGCATATCTTTGACCCAGTAATTCCACTCCCAGATACATAGAGAAAAATAAGCATGTCTAAATTGAAAGTTATATGTAAGTGTGTTCATAGCATTGTTACCCATACCAGCCACAAGCTACAACAACTCAGGTGTCTATAGATAGGTAACTGTGGTATGTTTATATAATTCAGGAATGAAAAGCAAAGTAGCACAACAACTGACTATATAGATGAATCTTAAAAACATTATATTTGGTAAAAGGAAAACAAACTCAACAGAATACCTAGCCTCAATATGGTTCTGTTTATATGAAATTCAAAAACGGGCAAAAACAAGTTACACTGTTTGAGGGTGGATATTTAGGTAGTAAAATGGGGTAGTGATTACCTCTGGCAGGGAGCCAGCTTGTTACTAAAAAAGAGGTGTTTGGAGGGTTTCTAAAGTACTAGCGGTGTTCTAGCTCCTGACCTGTGTTGTATGATCCCCCCCCCCCCCCACCCCGATTGCCTTATTCCCTGAATTCTTATCACATTTAACATAAGTGGCTTTTAAGAAAAACTCATAATGACAAAATTATTGACATGGCAAACAATGATGCCAGTCATTTGGAATTCAAGAAGACGTATTAGTCAGCTATATATATATACTTCTATAACCAGACTTAGTTTTTAAGCTGTTATTGTTCCTGCCTTGAAATTTAATTCATATTACTTGATATATTTCTCATATTCAAGGAAAATGAAAAATTTAGATCTAAATATTCTGGAGAGTTGGCTGATTAAGTGCCAGTTTGCTTAACTATATTTCTGAAAACATACTGAATGACTTCCCTGGTGGTCCAGTGGCTAAGAATCCACACTTCAGTACAGAGGGCACAGGTTTGGTGCCTGGTTGGGGAACTCAGATCCCACAACTGCACACATAATGAATGAACAGAAAGAACTATAGGGTGAGGGTATATAATCCTTACTGAAGACCCTCTCATGTTGCTCTTCTGACTTTTTTTGCTGCACTGCACAGCTTGCAGAATCCTAGTTTCCCAACCAGGGATCTAATGATGTTCCAGCATTGAGAGCATGACGTCCTAACCCCTAGACCATCAGGGAATCCCCAGCCCTTCTAACAATCTTAATCTGGAAAAACCTAGGCCTTGTGAGAGATGGAGTGGGGATACTGAAATCATTATGCCCTTGCCCCACCAAAGAAAGTCCCAACTGAAGGAAAAGAGCAACACTGCCATTATGTTCTTTTCATCAGTATGATTTTCTCAAAAGGATAGTTAGATTTTGTAGGAAAGGAAGATAGTATTGTTCTACATAATCTTTGCAGTTGTGTACTGGAGTCAGTGAAGCAGAGAGAAACGTGTGTGTTAACTCATTAAGCAAGGTACTTGAACTAAATTGCCTTACATTGAATTAGTCTCTTTTTCTCTTGGTCTGTTTTGACCAGCAAGGATGTATGTAAAAGCCAGCAAACTGAAGGAACTTTCAAATATGTAGTGACCCAGGTATACAAAGTCTGAGAAGTTAAAGAATCCAGTATATTCTTGAGCATAGTAGTCCTTATAAAACTGTCATAATTAGCAGGTTGAAAAAAAGCTTCTTTGTTCTTTTAAGAAGATTAAAGTAAGCAATAGACTTTGAGATAAGGGATCAAAGATAAACTGCTGAAATAACAGAACAAGATGAAAAGGAAGCTGACAGAACTAAGGAGGGAAAAAAAGGGACAAGCAGTAATCTTGCAGAAGTTAACTCGTTATTGACCAGAGACATATTAATATGTCTTTTGTTACCTGAACATTACTGACGGGAGACCTTTCAAGTATTCACTTGCATAACAACTTGCGGGCCACAGGTGTTTCTGCAAAAATCCCCTGGTCAATAATGTATTGAAAGCATGTTGTCAATAGCCAGAAATAGAGCAGGTACTATGGAAAATGGAGACATGTAAGAGAAGAAAAGGACAAAGAAGGAATTAGTAGATGGTAGGTAAGGAGGACAAATGAACAAAGATTGGGTGTAAATCCAGCAGGTCTTAATAGCTAAAAGCTCTTGATATAATTACTACCTGAATTGGCATTTTGAAAGAGAAAGTTAAATGCTAAGATCAACCCTATAGAACTAAACTTCAAGAATGAAGAAACGTTGAATATATGTCAGTTGAAAAATAATTTGAATTATAAAATGAGAATTATTTTTACTAAAGACTTCAGTAACAACAGGTACCAGAAGAAATGGAGGTTGTCATGGGTAGGATTTTGGCTAAAATGAGCATTTGAATACAATTAAACATTTTAGGGACTTCCCTGGTGGTCCAGTGGTTAAGCATGCACCTTGTGGTGCAGGGAACATGGATTTGACCCCTGGTCACATGCCACAGAGGACTAAGCCCTTGTGCTGCAAGTACTGACCTCTTGCACCGCAGTGAAAGATCCTGCACAGTACAGCAAAAGATCCATGTGCCAAAACTCAGGCCCGAGGCAGGCCAATAAATTTTTTAAAACCCAACATTTTAATTATGTCTAAGTAATTAGGGCTGTCAGGCTTAGGAAATAGAAAGCAGTTTTTACTATTCTTGAAAGAAAAGCTATATAATGTAAAAACAATGTAATTAGTGAAAAAATTATGTAAAATGGTAATCAACTGGGAAGAGTTCTGGGAAGTTCCAACCTAAACTATAGAGTATAGGGTATTATATAAGGACAGTCAATGTATTATTTACAGTTGGCAAAATTGGTTTAAATAGCCATTTTAAGGTATGTCTATAAAAATAAATTAACTTCAGTGTCTTTCCAAATAACCATAGCAAAGTCTTTGGTGGACAGAGCATGTGATGAATAAAAATTTTAAATGTTACATTTCTGTAAAATGGAACTTAATTAAATGAACAAAATTTCTTGGCCTGCCTGCTATGACCAGCAATATGAGTTGATTTTTCACTTCTCCACTCTGTTTACCTGGGCTGTATTTGGAAGTTATTTGCCTTCTAGAATGGACCAAAAACTATAAACTATAATATAATATAAATAAACTATAAATATAAACAGAACAAACATAATTTAAATATAAATATAAAATATAATGTAAATATAAACTATAATATATTGCTATCTTTAAGAAATAGTCTTAAATAAAGAAATTCAGATTTATTATTAATTATCATTAAGAAGTTATTCTTTATTCTCTAAAAAGAAATTGACCGCTTATAGATACTAGGGCTACTACAGTAATAAAATAGTCCTCATGGGGTTTACATTCTAGTAGGGAAAACATAAAATAGTGATCACAGAAATGGCAATCCACTCCAGTATTCTTTTTTTTTTTTTTTACACTCCAGTATTCTTGCCTGGAGAATTCCATGGACAGAGGAGCCTGGTGAGCGATAGCTCACAGGGTCACAAAGAGTTGGACACAACTGAGCTACTTTCACTTTATCTTTCGCAGGAAAAGCATAAGTAGTGATTACAGGGTTAGTAATGTGATTTGTTACACAGGAGTACAAAAGACTGTGAGGATGTAATACAGGGAGCCTTACCTAATTGGAAGAGGAGGAACTGTCAAGATTTAAGAAGATAAGGTTTAAATTGATACCTTTAAGGTAGAAGGAAGTGTTTCAGTAGTTGAAACACCCTTCAGTAGTGACTAGCCATTTGGCTTAAAATTAAATGGAACCCCTGCTTTCTTCTTATTGCACAAAAATAATTTCCACGTAAATCAACGGTTTTAATGGAAACAGTTTAAAGGAAAGGCCTAAATCATGAGTGAATTTCTGTAGTCTTTGCATATAGAGATAATTTTTTTAAAGTTTATGAAGCCCGTAAATCACAACAGTGTTGCATGGTACATTCGCCTACATAAAAATTAAAAGTGGCAGTTAAACATCGTTAAACAATATTCAAAGGCAAGTTAGAAACTGGGAAGAAAGCAGTCTGTAAAACAAAGGATTACTCTTCATTTACATGCTGAACTCATAAACTGAATTGCAGTATCTTCACAGAAAAATATATTCAGCTTCACTGATAAAAAAGTACAAGTCTAGATATATTTCCCCCATCAGATGGAGCAGGATTTTAATCTAGGATTGTCTGTATGTGGAACATCTCTAAATATCTTTCAGTATAAGGTTGGTAAAGTGTATTATAGTATATACCTACAGAGAAATATTAATGCAACAGTGAAAAATAATGTAGCCCCATGCTCATGGACAAAGGTGTTGTTACATATCGTTTAGTGAAGAAAGCAGGTGATAAGCCTGGAATGTGAGATTATATCAAATGTGCACATGTCTATTTGTGTTTGCATAGAATGCTGTCTAGACTGTTCACCGAAGTATTAGTTGTTAATTTTCAAGTTTTGGATGACTGGAGTTTGTGTTTCCTTGTGACCACAATTTTTTTTTTTTAAATGAAAAACAAAGGGTTATTTGGTATACCTATTCATATTTAGTGTTTTCTTCATATGTTTCAACTTTTCAGATAAAACTTATATCTTATGTGTTTTTCAAAGATAACTTTTGTAGAAAAGCATTTGATTTATCTGCTCTGTATATTTTGATTAGCTGCATCATCAGAGACAACTTCATATCGTTCCACTTTTATATTAATATGTTGACATTTTGATTGCTAACACGACCATTTCATTGAAACATAATTGTAGTCAAAGCATTTATAAAAGGATATTTATTTGTCTTTAGAGAGTGATGGTGGTTCTCATGAGTGATGTTCTGGAGATGGAGTAAATGCTTTGACACAATGCCTGAACAAGACTTTCATGAAAACTATTGGGAAACTCTTTTGAGTATCTGTTAATCAGATTCCATGTTAACATTTTTGCTGATTAAATTGAAAGTTTTTTCTTTAATCTGTTGCTTTTCTGTGTAGAATATTAAGATATTTCAGGAGACCAAAGACCATGTCTTAACTGTGTTAATGGGAAACATTGTGCTAAGTATTTACCCCTATCTTCTGTCAAGAAGTTTACAGTTTAGTTGAAACTCTCTAGCCTAGTACTTGCAATACTATGCTTTTGATATCTTAGTGAACTACTTCTGTATATATACATACATACTTTATATGAAAAAATCAATATATAGATTATTTGATATAAAAACTTTTAAATATGTACTTTTTTGTTTCCTCCTTCTTCCCCTACCCTAATAAATTAAAAATTATTTTCAAAGAATATTTAGGAAGCAAGTCTTTTGTAGAAAGAGACACATGTAGTAGTTTCATTTTTAAATGATTTGTGGGATAAAGTATGCTTTGTGGGTAGTTTACTTGCTAGTATATTTAAACTGGTAGAACTAAAATTATTAATAAAATTAATTCATTGGTATAAAATATAGCCTAGCCTATTATATTAAAACACACTCTTCATAAGGTACCGCTAGAGATAATACAACATTTATTCTTAGATTTTAGGTGTTGTGCTGTTAATATACTAATATCTTAACTTCTCAGGATAAAAACAAAGTAAAAAATGTTAAAATAGCAAAAATTCTATCTGCTTTCCTATACATATACTTCTGTTTGCTACAGTTTGTAGCCATACAATACATTTTCTTTGAGCAAGAAAGAATATGGTCTTGGTTTAATTCACTTCCTTGCTTTTCCTTATAGAAAATCAGGTTTTTGAGAGCTCTAACAGTGTGCTGTTACAGGGCTCTCATCCTTTCTGTTTAAATAATGCAGGTACTTTGATGGAAACCTGGAGAAGCTCTTTGCTGAGTGTCATGTAATTAATCCAAGTAAAAAGTCTCGAACACGCCAGATGAATACAAGGTCATCAGCACAGGATATGCCTTGTCAGATCTGCTACTTGAACTACCCTAACTCGGTGAGTATCTGGCCAGCACTGCTGACTCTCTACTTCAGAGCGTAAATTGACTTTTCATTATTTCAACAAAGGCAGTTCTGGGAGTCTGGGATTGTAGCAGAGCAGTAACATCTATATATTAAGAATAAAGAAGAGTGAGAGTTTGTCTCTCAGCCCCTCCCCATCCCCATTTGCTTTTTAAAGCTGCAACTTGTCCAAGTTGTCATTGCACACCTAAATCTTTTTATTTTACCTCTATGGGAGAATTTTGTAATAGGTAAGCAGCAAATAGAATTATTTTTATCCAAATTAAAATAGATTTAAAACTAAGTTTTTAGACTATCCAACACACTTACAAAATGTCTTTAATGCTATTTCACTAGGGAGCTTTCAGGACTCTTCTTAACAAAAGATTTTCACACATTCAGATCCATTCCAACAGCGATTCTTTAGTACATGTATCCTTCCTAAAACCTATTGTATTTAGATGATTTACTTTGACTTATCTAGTGAAGAAATGTTATGCTTAAATAAACACAGTCTTCCTATGAAAGCACTTTATTAGTAACCATAGGAAAATTACATTTGTGGCCAAAAAAATGTATTTAGTTACTCAGAATTCACCTCTTAAGATGTTTAAAATATCTAAGGCTAATTTAATTCTCCAACAATTATAACCATCTTGTTCATATTCTCTACTGTAATAGTTCAGCAGCTTTTTCTAGTAATTAGTATATACCAGGTCTTTGTCTCCAGTATTATATATTTTAACGTATTGAAGGTTTTTTGTTATTAATCTTAGAATTTGACATGTGTACCTTTAAACATTCTCATTTGAAGGAAGTTGATTTGTTCGCACATATAAGTGCTTAGAAGAGTTTTAAAAGAAAGTTAATTATATGCTCTTAGAGAAGTGGAAAATCAGAGTTAAAATAATTTAGTAGGAGCATTTCTTTGGTGGTCCAGTGCTTAATACTCCTCATTCCCAGTGCAGGGGGCACAGGTTTGATCCCTGGTCAGGGAACTAAGTTTCCATATGCCACATGGTATGGCCTAAAAAATAAATCAATTGATTTAAATGTAAAATTTTCAGTCAAAAAATTTAGTAGGTAAAATATTAAATTGAATTTCCAGATTTTCAAGTCATTCTTAATTTATTTTCAAATTAAAAAAAAATTTTTTTGGCGTTGCCACGCGATGTGCAGGATCTTAGTTTCCTGACCAGGGATCAAATCCTTGTCCCCTACAGTGGAAACATGGAATTTTAAACTCTAGAGTGCCAGGGGAAGTACCCCATATTCTCAGTCACAGCTGTAACACTAGCTTTTTGGCTTTGGGTAATAAATGATTTAATCTGGCTGAGTCTCAGTATTTTTTAACCTTTCAAATAAATTGAATAAGATTGTTTCAGATTGCTTGTCAGCCTGAAACTATATTCATTTCTCTACTTAAATCACAATCCTAACTTAAGTATTTAAAAAGAGCAATCAGTACTGCTATTAAAAGTACATTAGTTTTGTGTTTTGGCCATTTTATTATGTTTCTTTAACAGATTCTCTTTACCAGTGGACATTTATATAGTGTATGTAGTTTATAAATGGTTCTATGAGGTAATACTAAGACTCAAAAAGTTTGTTCTGGATTATAAAAGGTTTCCTTACTCCTTGGCATTTCCCTTCCCGCACTCTTACAGCCAGATACTTTTTAGTGTAAACCTTAAATGTAAGTACTGAAGCTAGCTGCTCACAAATATCTGCTATAAATTTCTCAGTGCCCTTGGTATTGTCTGACAGTCTGAACAAATTAGAATTGAAAATCAAGTAGATATTTGCAGTGTAGATTGTGCTATACTTATAACTGATAGTGGAGGAAACAGTCTTCATTTATTCAGCAGACTCGACACAGTGCTAGCTTCAGAGAAAGTAATTGAAAGGTGAGTTTGGAATTAGCAATAAGAAGTTGACTGATGATCCTGAAAAGTAATTTTATGTATTATGGTAAGATGGGAAACCAAACTACATGAGCTGAAGAGTCATTGACTTGAAGGTGGGGAAGGAAGTTGAGGCAATAAACATAAATTAGTCTTTCAGAGGAAGTTTGGCTTTGTAAGTGACAGAACGAGAAAGTGCACAGCAGCATTGGTTGGAAGGTAAGTTAAAAGCGTTATGGAAACTGTGCCAGGTGTTAGGACAAAGTAATCTCGGTGAAACTGGGACTTCTTTTCTCACAGTTTTTGGGCTAATGAAGGATAATTTTAACCTTTGCAATTTTTCTAGTGAATGTCACCTGAGATTCTTTATTTAGGCTTTATTAATTGGATGAATGGTTTCTTTACTTACATTATTTACCTAACTCCCATGTATCAGTTTCCACTACTCTTCAAACACTGATAACTTGCCTTTTATTATTGTTTATCTTCAATATGTTTATCCTTCTAGAAAGCAACTTTGCTTTATATAGTGCCACATGAAAACAGGTTTTTAAGTAAATGCTTCTGACAGCTTAGTTTATATAATTGATACTTTGGAGCTATTTTGGGTGGTCTCTTATTTAAAAACAATTTCCTGAGATTTTGGAACACTTTTAAGTTCAGAGATTCCTTCTCTGTCCCCCTGCCCCCTTGGGTTGTGTCCAGTTCAGGAATTTCTTAGCCTTGGCAACAGTTACTTTATATAATAATATTATTTTCAATCAAAGCATAAGATTTAGCTCTACTAGGAAATATAGCTTGAGCTATCATATCTTTTTTATGAAGTAAATCATTTTATACTTTCTAAGAATAAGGTATATTAAATAGATAAAAGCAAAAGGAAAGATTGTGAGAGTTGCCACCCTCTTTTTGCTTTACCTTTGGACATGTATGTGTGATTTATTTCTCTAATTTATGTTGTTTAGTCTTGTTTTCTGTTTAATTAAAAAAGTTATTGGAAAGGGGAAAAAAACCTTTGTTTTTGTCTTTTTATCTTATCTTAAAAGAGCCCTGGTGTAAAAGTCCCCAAAAGTAGAGGTGTTACCTATAGAGATCACTGAGGAACCCTCGGGGCCTTTAGTCAGTCAGTCTTTGGGAAAAAGAGTCAAGCACGTGGGGATGTGTGTGTGGTTTTAGGTTATGAATAAGACATTCTAGAATTACTGATACGACTTTATTATATTTGTTCTTTATAGAATGCGCCCTCATTATAACATCAAAAATCGAATACTCTCCTTTAGTAAACTGGCAATGGGTTAATGCCAGAACTCCTTCACTGTTGTGAGTAGTAATAAGAATAGATTGTTTTTATTTCTCAGATCTTTTGTTTTTGGATGAGAGTATTGATTTCCCAAATATTTATCTTCACTTATTTTTGACTCAGGTAGAATCATTGTCACTCTCTGAATAGTAACATATTTTAACCTTGGTATTTTCCATGTTATTTGGTCTGTAAAACCAGTATCAGGACTCTGAACTATTTTCTTCCCCAGCTACTTTCCAAGTATATATTATATAGTTGGTATGCTATAATATTGTATCTTATTTGCATTTATATCTCAAAAGCAATATCAGGAATTTTGTAAGCATATCTCAAATAACAGCTAATTAGAAAATGTTATAGAATTTAAAATGCCGCTTTAATAAGAGCCACAAAATGAATAAAAGAGCTAAGAATAAACTTGGCAAGAAATATGAAAGACCTATATGAAAGGAAGGGGAGATAAATGAATGACAAGTATTTGGAAAGATAAAATATTAGTGAAATAAAAAAAAAAAAATATTAGTGAAATAAAGCAAAGAGTAGGTTGATGAGGGTAGAGAGGAAGCTAGTCTTACCAAATTCAAGAATAGGCAGTGCAGTAAAGCAGAATAGAGTCGAGCATTGTTTAGTTGCTAAGTCATGTCTGACTGTGCCACCCCATGGGCTGTAGCCTGCTAGGCTCCTCTGTCCATGGGATTTCCCAGGCAAGAACTGGAGTGGGTTACCATGTCCTTCTCCAGGCAATCTTCCTGACCCAGGGATCAAACTTGGATCTCCTGAATTGGCAGGCGGATTCTTTATCAATGAGCCACCAGAGAAGCCAGAGTCAAGTATATTTGTGGAGAATTTAATATACAACAGAGACAGCATTTCCTTTAAGGAGGGTTATTTAATAAATGGTGTTGGAACAACTCAAAGGCCATCTGGAAACTTAGATTTCTACCATACTCCTTGTATCAAAATTAATTTAGGACTCTTCTGGTGGTCCAGTAGTTAAGAATCTGCCTGCCAGTTTAGGGGACACAGATTTGATCCCTGGTCTGGAAGATTCCACATGCCATGGGGCAACTAAGCCTATGAGCTGTAACTACTGGAGCTCTTGCACCCTAGAGCCTGTGCTCCACAATGAGGGAAGCCACCGCATTGAAAAGTCCATGTACTGCAACTAGAGAGTAGCGCTGGCTTGCTGCAGCTAGAGATGCCTGTGCTCAGCGACAGAGACCCAGTGCAGCCCCCAGCCCCCCAAAAAAAGCACAACTTTTTTTTCCCCCAGGTTTAAAAATTTATTTGCACATATTGAAACAAAATAATCTTTTAACTAGTTTTTCCTTTGTATGTCTTTTAAAAAAAATTTTTTTTATTAAAGGATGATTGCTTTACAGAATTTTTTTGTTTTCTGTCAAACCTCAACATGAATCAGCCACAGATATACATATATCCCCTTCCATTTGAATCTCCCTCCTGTCTCCTGCCCATCCCACCCCTCTAGACTGATACAGAGCCCCTGTTGGAGTTTCCTGAGCCAAACAACAGATTCCTGTTAGCTGTCAATTTTATATATGGTAATGTAAGTTTCCATGTTACTCTTCCCACACATCTCTCCCTCTCCTCCGTTCTCTGCATGTCCATAAGTCTATCACAACTTTTTTTAACTTAAGAAGAAACTAATTTAGAGGCCATGGATTCTAAAGCTGATACATTTTGCTATATATGAACAAAGAGCTTCTGCACAGCAACAAAATGTATTGAAACTGGGAGAAAATATCTTCCACACTTAAAAACAGTCAATTTTCTAAATAAGTAAAAAAAAAGTACAAAAGCAATAAAAATTTAAAAAAAAATGTCCAGAGGAAAATTTGGCAAAATAGGTGAAGAAAATACACAGAAAAAGAAATATACAGCCTTAAATCTTTTTTCAAATTTTTAAGCTTCACTCAAAAGAAGAAATTAAAATCAAAACTATTGGTAGTTAGTTCATTTTCACCTTTACTGGCAAAGATCAAGGAGTTTAAGTGTTCTGGCATGGGTGTGAGAAGGCTTTCTTCAGTAGTGTAAATTGCAGCAACCTCTTTGAACAAGCTCTTTGTAATAATCAAAATGTATACTGTTAGAATTTCACTTGTACAAATTTTTCCTGATATACATTCATTTGATCACAAAGATAATAATGATAAAACCAAGATACAGAAGAGAGTTTGTGGTACTTCTACCATATATTGGAAATAGTGATTACTTCTGGGTAGAGAAGTAGAGGACAAGGTAGAAACAGATGGAGATAAGGGAGACTTTTTTTTAAACATAAACTCATATTGTTAAATAATTGTCTTTAACTATAGCCTGCATTATATTAATTTAAAAAGAATTAGGTAGTAAATATAGTAAAATATTTTTAAAGTAAAATATGATAACCATATTTGTCTTTTGAAAATGGAGTCCTCTACACTCTTAATACTACTTAAAGTACCTGCTTTTAATCTCCCATTATAGAATATAATAAGGTTCATTTAACCTGCCATCAAATTGAAAGTATTTCAAATCATATAAGTAGTATAACATTAGGCCAAAATGTTACTATTATTCTTATTATTCAAGTGTTACTACTATTCTGAAGAAGTATTTTGGTTTCCATAAGGTTTTATTTTCTAGGTTAGGTATATTCCAGTGCAGCTCCATGAAGTGTGGTATCTGTGTGGCATTTTAGAAATAACACCTTTGGGAGCTCCCTGGTAGTCCAGTGGTTAAAACTTGGTGCTTTCATTGCTGTGGGCCTGGGTTCAATTCCTGGTCGGGGAACTAAGATCCTGAAAACCAAGCAAGCAGTATGGCCAAAAAATAATAATAAAGTAACAGCTTTATTGAGATGTAATTCACATACCATAAAACTTGCTTATTTAAAATGGTCTTAAGCATAGTCACAGAGTTGTGTAGCCATCACCATAATTCATTTTCAAACATTTTAATAATCCTCCAAAGACCATTATCTTTTTATAGTCACTTCCTGTTCCCCTCAAGCTTGTTAGCCTTAGGCAACCACAAATCTACAAGTGAAATAAAAAAATATGTGGTGTTTTGTGATTGGTTTATTTCACTTAGAATGTTTTCAAGGTTTGTCCACATTATAGAATGTGCTTTACTGCTTTTTATGGCTGAATAATTTTCTGTTATATGGATATTCCACATTTTGCTTATTTATCAGTTGATGGACATTGGAGTTGTTTCCAGTTTGGAGTTATTGTGGCTAATGCTGCTGTGAACATTTGTGTACAAGTTTTTATGTGGGTATATACCTAGCAGTGGAGTTGCTGAATCGTTTGGTAATAACTTTTAATTTTTTGAGAAACTGCCAATGTTTTCCGCTATTCCTGTACATTCCCACTAGCAGTGTTTGAGGGTTCTGATTTCTCCATATCCTTGTCAGCACTTTTATTGTGTCTTTTTGATTATAATTGTCCTAGTGGGTGTGAAGTGGTGTCTCATTGTGGCTTTGATTTACCTTTCCCTGATGATTATGGATATTGAGCATCTTTTCATATGCTTATTGGTACAAACTTGTGTGCCTTTCCTAAAAATTATAAATATCTAATGTAGATTCATCTCTCATTGTTTTGTGTTTAATGAATTTGTGTGTATAGATTTTGCCACTTAGAAATTCGTTTTAGGAGCCCATTTAGTCCTTTCAATTGGACATTTTAACCACTATGAGAAACATGATCTGATTGGTTCTTATTGAGTCACTATAGTGATTCTTCTGATAATTTCTTTTGAAAGTCCATATATTATTTTTGTTGCAGTATTTCACTGGCCTTGAATGTGGACATAAGTTTTGTATGCAGTGCTGGAGTGAATATTTAACTACCAAAATAATGGAAGAAGGCATGGGACAGGTAAAGATGCCAATTTGTTCTTGAGTTTTTGTTGAATTTCTTTTAAGTGTTTAGACTGTTACACAAATATAAACAGGTAAAGCATTCTGGGTTGTGAATTACATGTGACTCTTTTTTCTAGGTTAAAACAACTAAAAGATAATTGAGATTTTTTTTTTTTTTCTATTTACAATGTGATATTCCAGTTAAAAATCCAGTGCAGGTAATGTTTTCTCAGCAGGCATTAACATTTGTATTTATCAGGATAAACTTATTGAGAATTTTTGTTATATCTCTTGCCTTTGCCAGTTAAGTTTAATCTTGAAAAACCAGTTGTTTGGGTTAGCAATTTTAGTTGCTTTATGGTGGCAAATACTCACATACAGGTTTCCTTTAAAAGAAAGGAAATGATTAAGGTCCTATAAATGTTAAGGTATCCTCAGAACCTAGCAAAGTTCCTGGCAGTGGTAAACATTCAGTAAATATTTGTTGAATGAAGACATAGTTTAAATTTCGATCTTTTCCAGACTATTTCGTGTCCTGCTCATGGTTGTGATATCTTAGTGGATGACAACACAGTTATGTAAGTACTTTTGATAGATTCTGCATGTTGGATATATATTAGTTGATTAAGCCAAATTAATTTTTGCTCAACACCACACCGGAGGTGAACATTTAAAGTCTGGAGAGACTTTCTAACCTACATTTCTTTGTAGTACACGAGCCTGTTTGTAGCCTGGTTGAATGCCCAGTCAGTGTCTTGTTAAGTTGGCAATGCGTGATAGCCAGATTTCAGCAAACCTTGCAGTTGGAGAATAGGTTATGTCAGTGTGGCAGTTGATCTTCTGAGAAGCAGAGCCAGGACATAGTTAAAAGAGGAGGGGCTTTATTGCGGATTGCATCTATGTAGGATGAATAGGAATAGGAGGAGTAGACAGACATGATACAGTTCTGACACCTGTTGAGAAAGAAGGAAGAAGAATTCAGTGGGAAGAGACTAAGATGGTGTGCATCTGTGAGGGTCTCTGTCAGGCCTATTGGGAACTCCAGTGCATAGATTTCCCACAGAGGAATACTTCGGTCAGCAGAAATGGCCAGGCCCTGGTACCAGTGTCACGCCCAGCCTCTCACTGGGAGCTAAGCAGGGGGGATGTGGCCTCATCTGGAACGCTGCTACGAATCTCAAAGGCACTGCAGCTGGAGGCTGTTGGCCAACTACTGGCCTTGTGAAAGGTTCCCTTTTGAAGGAGAGAAAGAAACTTGAAGAGGTATCATTAGCTCCTGTACATGGGATAAAATCGAGAGTTGCTTAATTCCTGAGTCAGTGCTGTTTTTATAACCTCAGGCAGCCTAATTGATTTTAGTCTAGGAAGATAAATAGATTGAGGGCCTGAATGATCCACACACAGGTTTTATAATTAGTCCTGGATAATTGCCTGTATAGAAGGGTATGTCTGCATTTAAGTGCTGGGATTTGAGAGTAATAAGAGTAAAAGCAGTCATGGGTTTTAGTGAGCAAATTCTTAACCTAATGAAGCCGTAAATTGACTTAACCAGCACAGTTCATAAAGCCACTGATTCCACTTTGTTAATCCCAACCTACTTTGGTTTACTAAAATACATTTACTCTTGTCAGCCTGTCTTTCAGTAAATCTTATTTCCATTAACCATATATGGTCTTAAAGTACCACTATCTTTCCAGTTGTCTTTATCTTGTCCTCTGGTACTTTAATTCTTTGTATTCTTTCATCAGTACAGGTCACTGTATCTTTTCATTCATTCCACAAACATTTACTCGGAGCCTGTTTTAACACATATACCTAGGAGAACAAATTAAGATACATTTCCTTTCCCCAAGAGGTTCCTAATAACAAAAGCATAGTTTACAGTTGATGCATACATGTTTGCCAAATCGTTTCAGTTGTGTCCAACTTTTTACGACCCTATGGACTATACCCCTCCAGGCTCCTCTGTCCATGGGGTTTCCCAGGCAAGAATACCGGAATAGGTTGCCATCCCCTTCTCCAAGGGATCTTCCTGACCCAGGGATTGAACCCCTGTCTGTTGTGTCTCCTGCATTAGCAGGCAGGTTCTTTACCATCACTGATATCTGGGAAGCCCATTTTATGTGTAAATGTATGTATAAAGTACAGTTACGTAGAAACACATTACCTAAAGAATTAGGGCATCTTAGGGAGAGATATCAAGGATTAAAAATTTTGTGTGGAGGGTAATAGTCTGTGAACTTCTCTTTGATGTATTCTGTCATGGCTAAAGCACAAAGTAACAGATTACTAGAGATGAGGATGAAAAGAGTTTGACAGTTTGAGTTTTGTCATATAAGGTTATTAGGACTGATGAGATTTGCATTTTAGAAATAACCTATGTAGGTAAAAGGAGGATAGTGTAGAGTAGGGAGGCATTTGGGCAGTGAGATGTGGTTAGAAGATTATTGTTTATAATGCCTGGTTAAATAAATAAATGTAAATCAACTTTAGATATTCTGACATTAAACATCTTTTTATGTTTATTTATTTGGCTGCATCTTAGTTATGGCACGTGGGATCTTCGTTGCAGTGATGCGGGATCTTTCTCTGTGGCCCTTGGACTCCATAGTTGTGTGTGGCACAGGCTTAGTTGATGCATGGCATGTGGGATCTTAGTTCCCTTACCAGGGATTGTCGAACTTGTGTCCCCGGCGTTGAAGGCTGATTCTTAACCACTGGACCACCAGGGAAGCCCCTTAATTATTTTTTCTTTTTTTAAAAAATATTTAGTTATTTGACTGCGCCGGGTCTTAGTTGCAGCATGTGGAATCTAGTTCCCTAATCAGGGATCAAACCCATGTCGCCTGCATTGGAAACACAGAGTCTTAGTCACTGGACCATGGGGGAAGTCCCATTATTTTTTTAATGATGTAAATTTCTCATAACATAATATTTATCTTTTTAACTAAAGTACGCAGTTCAGTGGCTTTTTGAATACTTATGTGATGTTGTGTAACCATCACCACTGTCTAATTCCAGAACATTTTCATCACCTCCAAAAGAAATCCCATATCGACTAAATAGTTACTCTTGATTCCCTCCTCTCCCTAGACTCTGACAACCACTCACCTTTGCTGTCTGCATGGATTTGCTTACTCTGGACATTTCATTTAAATGGAGTCATATAGTATATGACCTTTTGTGAATGGCTTCCTTCACTTAACATAATGTTTTCAAAGTTCATTCATGTTGTAGCATGTATAAGGACATCATTCCTTTTTATGGCTAAATGATGTTCCATTATATGGATATTCCATATTTTATTTCTCCATCAGTTCTTGGACATTTGAGTTTTTATTTTTTGTAGAAATCTTTGTTACTATTTGAATATTTGTGTGCAAGGTTTTTATTGAACACCTGTTTTTAATTCTCTTGAATGTTTATACCTTGGAGTGGAATTAATTATTGAGTCATATGGTAATTTTGTGTTTGGCTTTTTGAGGAACAGCCTTGTGCACTAATTACTTTTATCCCTCAGTTTCAATGTGTGCAAAATCTGGAGGTTTACTCATTTGAAAAGTACTTACTAAATACTTTCCACAGGCCAGGCAGTTTATTGGACATAAGAGATCCTTTCATGGAGCTTATTGTTTGGTTGAAAATAGGGAATTAGGGAGGCAGATATTAAAGAATGATTATATGATAGCTATCTGTTGAAAACTTTGACACATTCTGTAAAGAAATGTATAATTTGCCATGAGAACTGAAGGGGAGTGGTCTACATCTAGACTGGTATGGTGAGTTGTCAGGAAGGGCCCCCTTGAGTGAGTACCAGTACATCTTAGCTGAGTGAAATAATAATGATGGTGATGAATTCAGCTTCATCTAATATTTATTGAGTGCTTACTATTTGCCAGGCACTATGCTAGTCTCCCAGCTCGATTTCTGCTATCCATTTTACAGATTAGTAAACTGAAAACTGGGCTTCCCAGGTAGCTCAGTGGTAAAAGTCCACCTGTCAAGCAGGAGATGTGGATTCGATCCCTGGGTTGGGAAGATCCTCTGGAGAAGGAAATGGCAGCCCACTCCAGTATTCTTGCCTGGAAAATCCCATGGTCGGAGGAGCCTGGCAGGCTACAGTCCTGAAATGGGTTGCCATGCCCTCCTCCATGGGATCTTCCCAACCCAGGGATCGAAGCGAGGTCTCCCGCATTGCAGGCCGTTTCTTCACTGTCTGAGCCACAGGGAGGCCCTGAGGAAGGAGGAGCGCAGTGAGAAGGGCACAGGACAGGCGGGGGGCTTTTGGAAGGGGGGTGGGATGAGACTCAAGACGAGATTGGACTTCACGTTTTTCTGATACTGTTCTTAATAGCTTCTTTGGTGGTTACTCTTTCTGCTTTAATACCGTTTTCGTATAATACCCACAGGAGTGTTTAACTAGTGAAAATTAAATTTCAAGGTTCTTCACTTTCATGAGTTCCTGTGAGTTCAAGACATTCTTGTGAATTACAGTATTCTAGGTGAATAAGGAAAGCCAGGTTGCAATTAGTAGGCATTTCTAATAAACTACCAAAAGATTTCAGAAGAAGGAGGCTATCAGAATTATATGTGCAAAACCTATATCCATTTCTGAACATTCCTGTCAAGATCCTTTTATTTCACACACTTGATTTTAGGGGAGGAGATCATAGGAAAGGTGGCTGAGAATTGCTGCCTTAAGGCAGGAGATGAGAGTCAGAAGACTGAAAGGGGCCTAAATTTGGCAATAGTTGGTAAGTCATTAGACTACAGCACAAATACCAGTTGGGTAAAAATAGAATATTTAGAGTATAAGAACCAGGGGGGTAACATCTACCAAAATAAAACTATAGAAACTTTGGAATTATCGTTTTGGTTCCTATAGTTATATATGTTGACAGTTTATATATATTTTAGTACTTTCAATTTAAAGCAGTTTTCATACCAGGGCATTGAGATTTCATTTTATGAGTGTGGAAAATACCCTTAGCTGAAAACCTCCTAATAAACTATTTTTATTCTCACTTTCAGGCGCCTGATCACAGATTCAAAAGTTAAATTAAAGTATCAGCATTTAATAACAAATAGCTTTGTAGAGGTAAGTGATTTCTCATAAGTTTTCATTCTTTAAATAAAAGAAATTCTGTTTATTAATAGAAATAATCAGTTTAACTTACGTAAGAAACACCTTTATGATAACTTCAGTTACTGTCTTTTTATGAAGCATACCAAAATACGTTTATTCTCAAAAGAATGTGGCAAATCAATAAATAGATGTCTTGTCATAGATCTTAAGCTTTGATAAAATTATTTTTATAGTCTTTATCCTTAGCAGAGAACCGTAGCTGATTCTTAGTGGTGTCGTGTTTAATCATGTTTGATACATTAGCCCTGCTGTATCTATGCTTGTTTTACCTTCCTTCCGTTACCAGTAAACTTTGTTAAAAAATACTTGTGTAGTGTTTTTTGTTTGTTGTTTCAAATATGGCTTAACAGAAAAGAAGTTGTCAAACCACGGCCTGCCTGCTTTTTGTAAATAAAGGTTTATTTGAACACGCCTGTGTATTCTGTGACTGCTTTTGTGCTGCAGTGGCAGAGTTGAGTAGTTGCTAAAGAATGGCCAATGGAGCCAAATATATCTACTCTCTGGCTCCATGTGGAAGAAGTTTGCCAGCCCCTGTGTAAGAGCTTCAGTGTAACTTGGTATTTCACTTCTAGAAAGTAATTTTAATTTTTATTAGCAGTTAAACTGAAGGTCTTCTAGAAATAGCATTTTTTAAGAATAATACTTTTTTTAAAATGGTCAATAAACTTGAATTCTGATGGAGTGTTCCTTGAGCAATGTTTTGTCCCATAATAAAAATGTATCAAAAGTTACATTTCTTTTGAAGAACTAAAATGCAACCATTGCTGTGGTTTAGGAACTGGTTTTTGTTCGTAGAAGAACTTTTTATGGTCAAAGAGAGAAGTTCCATGTGTATTCTTTAGCTTGTTTCATATAGCATATGAACTCCTTCCCTGAGTAGAAGCATTATCTTATTTTTTTGCATCTTTTAAAATTGCCCTGAAATAGAACCATACACAAATGATGTTTGTTAATGATCACATAATGGTGATCATTTATTTTAAAGTTTCTCAGTGGGATTTTGAAGATAGAACAAGAGATAGTTTATAATTCCAGGTATGCAAGTGATCTATAATCTTAGAAAGACAGTACATCCAAAAACATTGCTGTAAAAGACTATTGGTGTCAAGGTTTTATACGCTTGTGACACCATCCGCACTTTATGATAGTGAGGAAGTAGTCTACATAATTGCGTGGTGTACTGGGAAATCTTGCATCATGTTTAATTTGCTGTCATGTTTTAACTTTCTAACCTGTATTTCAGTGCAATCGACTGTTAAAGTGGTGTCCTGCCCCAGACTGCCACCACGTTGTTAAAGTTCAGTATCCTGATGCTAAACCTGTTCGCTGCAAATGTGGGCGCCAGTTTTGGTAAGCACGTGATTTCCTAAATTGGAGTAGTATACATAGCTTTTCTATTTATTTTTGGTAGTGAAATAGAAAAATTTCTTTACCTCAGGTAGGTGGGTGATAACTGATTATAAATAGCATATATTTCTTTTTTTTTTTTCATATATTTCTTTTAAATAAAACTTAGCTTAAAAAGTCTCATATCTTAAGATAATTTTTCCTCTTTCTATGTTGCTGTAAGTTTTGGATTTATTTTGTTATGGGAAAAAAAGTGCAGCTGTAATCACTTTTTCTTGTATCCTCCATTGGCACATATGTAGGAGCAAACTTAAAGATCTGGGACAAGAACTCAGCTCTCATTTCTGATTAACTGCTTATTTTATCACATTGTTTTTTGTTCCCTTATGGCTCATGATTAGTTTTCAGATTATCTCTTAGGAAGTACAGAGTTAGGTGTTTTTAATTTCCTTTGTTCTTATGAGTTTAATCTTGGTCCTAAAAAATATGTAGCTAAATTTGGAAAGATAAAACTTGGTTGATTAGATGTTGATTAAATCTTTTAGTTGTTGATTAGATCTTTTTTAACTAAGAGTTTTTCTCTGGGGCTTCTGGCCACAGCTTTCCTGGTAACCTGGATTCTTGGAGTAGCATAGCCTTTGAATTCTAGGTTCAACTTAGCAGGGAATTTCCATTAGTACACATTAGAGACCATTCCTTTATGGATCTTTTAGGAATGAGAAGCTGTTCAAACCAAAGGGCTCTATAGCTAGCAAATACACATTTTATTGGTTTTCCATATCATTCTCTTTTTGTTGTTTTGTTTCTGTTTTGTTCATGGGTATGCATTTTGTGGGATCTTAGTTCCCTGACCAGGGTTTGAACCCAGGCCCTTGGCAGTGAGAGGATGGAGTCCTAACCACTGGCCCTCTAGGGAATTTGCTCTGTATCATTATTTTTTTCCTCCAAACAGCAATAGAATTAGTCTTAGCATCATTAATACTAAATATTTCCCAAAAGAATAAGTAAACTCATAGAGATTGAGTTTGTGTAAAATACATGCTATTTTGGTAAAGGTTATACATTATCAATTTCAGAATTTACTGTGTAGACAGAGTGTGGAGTCTTAATTTCCTTCCCTGCTTTTAAATATATTTTGTGTATGAAGTATTTCAAATACAGATTTAGTGTAGAGAATAACAGCAATACTTAAATACTTATAAAGTTACAGCCCTCCTTAATCAAAATCAGTTTGTTTTTGTCAAGAAATAAAACATGTAAGATACATTTGAAGCTTCTTGATGTTCCCTTCTCTATTCCATTCCCCGTCTTCTTTTCCAGAAGTAGCCATTATCCTGGCTTCATTTAAACTGAGAGCACTTTATTCTTCTAATTTGCAAAGGATTTTTGGCATTCCCAAAGTACTTGATTAGCTAATTGATCAGCCATTCCACGGTTATTTTTTTCGCAAGCATTTGTTTTCATTCTTAGTAGTGTTAGTTGCTCAGTCGTGTCTGATTCTTTGCGACCCCGTGCACTTTAGCCTGCCTCGCTCCTCTGTCCATGGAATTTTAAGGCAAGGATACTGGAGTGGGTTGCCATTTCCTTCTCCAGGGGATCTTCCTGATCCAGGGATAGAACCAGGGTTTCCAGCGTTCCAGGCAGACTCTTTACCATCTGAGCCACAAGGGCAGTGTTTATTCTTAATTTGTACTTTTTAAACAAATACATATACCATGCTCCTAGAAAGCAGAAAGGAATTAGCAGTTAACATAGTCTTGGAGAATATGTAGTCATCATCTTTTGTCTTGTACCTTGTTTGGCGCACTATACTAGGCTGAGGTTCATTGTTTGGATCTTGCAAAAATATGTGACCTGTTTCCCACATACTGCTTACTGTGCATTAGTACTAAAGTATGAAATTACCATACAGAGTCAGACTAGCTCTTCATCTGGAATGTTAAAATATTTAATATATGCCTATGAAGCCTTGGTTGAAATTTAAGTTCAGGTTATTGAACATGATTTCATTTTAGTTCAGTTAGTGGTTGCAGCAAGGAATTACACATATTAAAAACTATCAGAAAAATACAGCTCTAACTAAACTGACTGTATTGTCTTAACAGTTTGGTCTGGAGAAGGGCATGGCAACCCACTCCAGTATTCTAGCCTGGAGAACCCCCATGGACAGAGGAGCCTGGCGGGCTCTAGTCCATGGGGTCGCAGAGAGTTGGACACGACTGAGCGGCTCAGCACACAGCACACAGCAGTTGGGTAGCTAGTCAGTCATTTATCCTGTAATCGTCATGATAAACCGTCTTCATCCTTCATTTCGCACACAGACGCTCGGTATGTGCTGGCCCTAGTACTAAGTGCTAAATAAATTACTACGGAGTAAAATAGACATGGGTCCTGTCCTTGTATTTGCCAGTCCCTGGAAACTGGTGAGAGTACGGAGGTACTGTAAAGCATGAGGTTGTTTGTTTGTTTACTCACAGTAGGTAGGACTTAATTCTTTAACTCTTGTGTCACTTAACAGCTTTAACTGTGGAGAAAATTGGCATGACCCTGTTAAATGTAAGGTGAGTGTGCCTGGCATTTTCATTTTTAAATAAGGTAGTAGAGTACTTCTAAGACTTGATAACTTTAAGTCACAGCCCACATTTGTTATTTATTCATTGGTAGTCGGAACATGGTATTTTGTCCTTTTTATTTCGTGTGATCTTTGCAAATATTCAGGGAACATTCCTTAGGAATAAAGTCTTCTCCTAATTATCAGGATGATGAGGGTTAAGGCACCTCCCTTGGAATGCTTTATAATTAGCTAAGGGGAATGACACACCTTACATCTGGGCTTCTTGTTGGGCTCTAGGTTCCCCACTTAGTTGCAGCCAGAGAAAGTCCTCCTTTGGTTGATTTATTTTTTTTTTTTAATGTACCTGGACTATAAATGAGAATCACAGGATTTCTTGGAAAGGCAGTAAATCCAGTGATAATCCTGTCTTTTGGCTTTTATGTTTAAGCTTGACTATATGTTGATGTCATTTGCTATCCTTAAGTCTTCTGTTGTGCTGTAACAGTTCTTGTTTTCAACAGTGGTTGAAGAAGTGGATTAAAAAGTGTGATGATGACAGTGAAACCTCTAATTGGATTGCAGCCAACACAAAGGTTGGTATCTTCCTTCAGTAAACCCTTGGTTTTGAAACTGAGCAGAATAGGTGTATCAACTTCAAAAGCAGTAAGTTTACCTACTAAAGGACCTTGTTTTCCCTTTTAGTTGATTAGAGTTTGTTTTTTGTTTTCAGAATGCCTATTAATGATTATCCTTAGTTTTACTGTTTGAGTTTGTTTTATTGAATACTCTACTGTAGTATGTGTAATACTCTGCTTTAGTTTTCTTCCATCAGAAAAGTAGTGGTTGCTTAATTAGTTTTCTACCCTGGGGTTTGATAATATCTTTTCATGTAAATTCTTGGCTGCCTTCTAGTATACCAATGTAGAGTTTATTGTATCTAGCCTTTTTTTTTTTTTTTTTAAACTAGGCTATATTTCTGCCTCTTAAAATCTCCAGGGTTTAACTTTTAAGGAGTTATTCTTTAGGGGGCAGTATTGAGTCAGAGTAAATGAGTAACTTTATTATGTAACTGAACTGGGCTTAACAAATTTAACGTTTTTAACATGTTAAACTTCCAAAATATGATTTACTAAAAGGCTTGATTCCTGAAAAATGGAAGCTTAAGGATAACATGAGTATCCTTGGTTTTGGGGGGTTTATTTTTTGAATTCATTGGTCGTGATACTAGTTTCAAAGTTCAGTATCTTTATGACATAAACCATGTCTTAAACCCTAGAGGAATGTCTTACAAATGCAAATAAACTTGAACACCCTTCTTTTCTGTCCCTAAGTGGTAAGCATTTGAATCCAAACTGTGTACCCAGCCAATTTTTTGTAGGAAATTGTATAAACATCCAATCTTATCTCCTATCTGAATAGGAAGAGTGGTGAATAATAGTGTTATTCATGGGCTGTTTATGTTTATTGTTGTCTTTCACATATGATGATGATGCTTTAAAGAATATTGAGTTGTCTGACCAGAGTTAGTTATAACTTTGCAGTCTTCCATCACTCAGTCATGGGATAATGATAAGAATAAGGAGTGCTTAAATGACGGCCAGCACATGATTCTATACCACTGATACCCTGCTCTACCCCAAAAGATTAAAACATGTGTACATTTCTGTCTCCCAGAAAGCATTGGCAATAAAACAGTCCTGTTGCATAAAACAAATACCCACATCTTTGGGGAATGTAGTTTTGAAATTAGCATTTCTATGTCTCTGAAACCAGCATGATAAACATACCTTATGGCACTTAAGAAAACCTTACTATAATGTCAGAAGATGGTTGCTTTTTTATTTTTTAAAAAATTTCCTGTTACTCAGGCATTCTTCTTCAAAAATTGAAGATTTCTCCACCAGAAATGTTCATTAAAGTCCTAGATCCTTAAATATGCTGTCAGATTAGTATTTAGAATAGAGCAGTTGTATTTTCCCTAAGTAGTTTGATTATAAACTACACTCTTCTGCATCTGGAAAATCCCTACATACTCTAAATCCCCAAGATATTTAAAATCGGGAGTATAGGTTTGAATATGCTTGACTTTGTTTAGAGGGTAGATTATTAAGTAAGAATGGCAATTTGTAATAATAGATTTATCTAGTTGGAGGTTTTGAGATAAAACTGAGGGTTTTTCTGAAATGGAGACATGCAGAAGCTTATTTTGTTACCAGATTTGCAGGTTGTTGTTATATTAAGAAATCCATACTATTTAGTTAATTATAGCAAAGATATACAGAATGAAACATATTTTAAAATCTCATGGTATTGACCTCTTTTGAATTACTATAGTTTATGGACAGTAAAGTCTGTTCACCTTAGCTGAATTATACAAATATTTTGTTGGGTGATACTTTCCTTCCTTACGGGCGTAATAGACATCAACACAAAAACATACAGCAAAAATCCAAGCTTTACATCTTATTCATAGTTTTATTAAAAATAATGAGTAAGTTTTGTTCTCTAAATTTTTCAAGAGGAAAAAAATTAGATGTGCCCACAGGGTAATGACTTTGGCTCATTAGCAACCAAGAAAACGATACAGACTTGGGCAGGGGGATGTAATCTCTGCAGCACGGTTATAAAGGAACCACAATGAAAAGATGTTAACAAGGGTATTTGGCAGAAGAAAGTTGGGAAATTCAGTAGCCACAAAAAGAATTATCAGTCTTGCTTGCCTGACTCTTAAGGCCAAATTGCTTGGGTTTGAATCCTAACTCTACCGTTTCCTACTTGTATAACCTTGGATTAGTTTCTTTAAAATTTTCTCTTAGTTTATTCATCTGATGAATGGAAATGGGAGTAAGACCACTATAAGGATTATGAGTTAATACGTGTAGAACACTGAGAACAGTGTATGGGATACAGGAAGTATTCAATAATTATTTCCAGATGGCACTAGAACAATATGTTTACAGGAACAAAATGTTTAGCCTCTCATAAAACTATTATTACTATGTGTGTGGTTAAAAGTACTTAAAATGTTTTTGTCCCCCAACCCCACTAAAAAACAAATCCTTAAATTGTCATGCATCTTAAGAAACCTGTAATAATAACTCATTTTCAATAGTACTTAAGTGTTTGACACTGTTCTAAGTGCTTTACATGTATCAATCACAATAAATCACAGTATTAATTTAAAAATAAACCAAATCTAGAACTGGCTTCTCCTCAGTGTAGCATTGACACCAACTTTATAGTTTCTCTTCATAGGAATGTCCCAAATGCCATGTCACAATTGAGAAGGATGGCGGTTGTAATCACATGGTCTGTCGTAACCAGAACTGTAAAGCAGAGTTTTGCTGGGTGTGTCTTGGCCCTTGGGAACCACATGGATCTGCCTGGTAGGTTGGGGAAATGAAGGGAAGGACATGTTCACATAACTGTGTGATGTATCTGCCTCATGTTATGAATAAGGTTTCTGCCTCATGAAAATCACCCTCTAACTTGGGACTAGATAAATGAATACAGGGTGTGATCAGTGTTAGAAGTGTATGCAAGATATCCAAAGAGAGAGTTTAATTAGGTTTATTTCACAGAGCAGGTAATAGCTGAGTTGACTTTAAGGAAGACTAAGAGCTCCATTTGTTCAAAAAGTGGCAGGAAAAACATTCAGGTCAAAAGGAGCAGCATGAGCAAAGGTAGAAGAAGGTGATAGTATATGACTTACTCAGAAAAGAGTTGTGTTGTCTAATATGTCTCTAGACAATAATTAAAAACTAAGAGACTTGGCAGAACCCAATCCACAGTTGTGTTTTAGTTATCCTGCATGCCATTAGACAAAAAAATTGGTCCCAAACTTTAAGAAATGGAAAATTACCCAATGAAATCCAGAGTTTTAGCATTCATTGAAACATAAGAACAGGCCTGCATTTCTTTTAGACAAAAATCACCTGGAATTGGTTGGTTGCTTTTTAGATGGAGCCTTTACTGCAGTTTAATGTTTTCCCTAAGACCAAAGCTTATTGGCATTTTCGTGTCTTATGATGGCACATTTGGTAGTGATACATACCTTTGTTCCCTGCATGTTTCTTATCATGCATGTGGGGGAAATGCAAGTTAGATTGAGGATGTCTTGTTGCATTTTTCTCAAAACAAGAAAAATGAGAGCTAGCGCATCTCCTGGTAAATGTGAAAATATTTCTGGGAGTTATAATGTGCAGATTGCCCTTTTCACTAGTTTATGTTATTTGCATTTGTCTCCTGTTGGTGTTTGAGTTTGTGGCCCCTCATAAATTGTGGGGAATAGGAAAAGAGAAAGTAGACTGGGACCTGAAGTAGTGGACAATTACCAGAAGTATTTTAACTAATAGTAACAACATTAGATCTGTAGTTTAGATGAGAGTGCTCTGTATTAGGTGCTTTCCATACCTTATCTGGACATTGTGGCTGCTTTGTAGAGAGTTGGGGGGAGGATTGCAAGCTCAAGACAAGATGAGGAGAGTCTGAACTTAAGACAATGGCAAGCCTTCCCTTTTAGTTACTTTGGAGTGTTCATTCATTTCATTGATTAGAGGAATAGTAAGAGGGATTGTCTGAAATTGATTCTAAACTAGGTAAAAACTAATTGGTTAGGTGAAAAAAAGAAAGTGATTTTACTACTGTCAGAGCCAAGGAAAGATATTTGGAGTTTAGGAATGCAAGCTGAAGGATTAGCATGTTTCCGGAAACTAAATTAATTTGAGTGTATATAAACAAGTTTAGTGAAGAGGAGAGGGGATGGGGGAGAAGTATTAAAGAGACTTTTGTGTGTATATAAGGAAATCTCTGATCACAACTCAAATTGTAAATGAACTGGGTTGAAAAATGAAAGGGGTACAAAACAAATGGCGACTGCAAAAGCATGAAGAGTGGCCCGGACCCGGGGTGTCAGAAATGTTGCCTGCGTCTTGCCTTTCCCCATGGCTAACACTGCGAATGAATCCTTGCTGTGCTTTCTTGTTTAAATCGGAAAATATCTCAGAATCTTCAAAGTAACATTCCAAATAGCACTATCAGTCATCTCAGCTGGAAATAGAGATGAGCCCTCCTTGCTTTCTTGACCTTAAAATTCTTAATGTTGGCAGAGTAAAGCCCAGAGTGAGTTGAGGCTTAAAAATATCTAACAAATATCAAAAGGAAAGTTTTTGAGGATATATCAGTTAGGAAGAAAATGTGTTAATTGTTGACCAGTAGATAGAGAGGAGAGGCATCTTCAGGCTTATTTGTGAGTGGAATAATTATTGGTAAGAGAGGATTACTAATCAAGGTGGGGGACAATTAATGTCTCTTGACTCAGGTGAATTGTGTTCTGGGTTACTTTAAAAACTTCGAGATGTAATCAGTGAGGTAATAGATTTGTGTCTTCCTAGTGGAATGCTTTAAGGTTTGCTGAAAGGCTTTGTCCACATCTTTTTTATTCACGTAAACTATATACTGCTTTTCTGTTCAGTTGTACTGATGATTTTCTTGAATTAATATAAAAATTTTATATACATTTTGGGGTTATATCAAAAGAGGGATGTTGAATATATAAACCATTTTAATATTAAAGGATTTGACAAGCTGGAGTAATAAATTCAGTTTAACAAGATTTATATTAAATTCAAAATTCTTCTAAAAAGGTCATCGTTAAAAAGATTCTGAAGATATGAATCCACTAGTTAAGAGCATGGGTCTCAATTGGCAGAAGGGCATCAGATTAATTTCCACCTCTGAAACTCTTCTTTTGTGATCTTAAATATGTTGCTTATCTTCTCAAAATTGGATTCTTCATCTGCTCAGTGAGGATAATGATACATATTTCATAAGGTAATTGAGGGGATTAAATGTGATAGTACAGTTAAAGTCTTTAGTAAGTGGATAGAATATAGTATATGTCAGTTGTACTCATAATGTAGGCTCCCATAAAATAAAACGGGTAATCAGAAGAAGGAGAAGTGCCCGTCTTACACATCTCCACTCTGAGCTGACTTCTCTGGGCAGATTTCCCCTTGCTCCTCATTCTGCATATTGAGTTTTCGGGGCGTCTCATAAACTGTTAGGAGCATATAAAGCACGTAGCACAGCACTTGTTACACAACAGTCTGTCAGCAGTTGGTTCTCTTTGGTGTATACAGGTGAGGGTAACAAGGTGAGTAATCCTGGGAAGATTGAAAATATTTGGCTAAATAACAGACAGTGTAGGAGATGAGATAGTCTCTTTCTTCAAAAAGTGAATTAGAAGTTCAAGCTACGGTTGGTAAATGGAAGAATAACAATGTTTGCCAATGATTATCAGTAAACTTATTGGAGTGGACTACCTCAGGGGGTGGGAAACTGCTTATTACTAATAGAGAAGAGACACACTCTTTTGGAAGGGATTCAAACACCTAGGGGCTTTTTTTTTTTTTCCCCTCCTCATTTTATCTTTGTAAAGGAGAATATCGGCTCTACATAATCGCTAAATCCAGGCTAAAATTCTGTGATTTGTTCCCTTTTCATTGATTTATGGCTTTATGGAATCCTCTTTACTTACTTCAGGTACAACTGTAACCGCTATAATGAGGATGATGCAAAGGCAGCAAGAGACGCACAGGAGGTAAGTACATTTATTTTCAGGTAACAGGTGAAGAGGAATGTGCATTATATGATTAGGGAGTAATTTAGCAAAAGAGTTCAATTCTGAAAGATTTGTTAAAGGATACTCCAATAAATACTGTATATCTGTGTACATGTAGAAAGGGAATCTTATGCAAAATACATATTAGGAGTATTCCTATTTATAGATGTGTTTGCATTTAAAAAAAAAAATCAATCTAGTCATACAGCATACGCCGGGTTTCAGTAGTCTTCAGTAGTAAGATTTTCCCTTCCCAGCAAAGAGTCTAAAGAACAGTATTTGTTAAATGGCACTGCTGCTACTTATGTGCAGCCTCACTTCTTTTTAATTAATTAATTAATGACTTCATTGTTCATCAAGAAGTTCTAAAAAAAAAAAAAGAAGTTCTAATGATTTTAGGTAACTTGGAATGAACTGTCTCAGGAGGTAGGGATTTCCCTCTTACTGAATAAGGAAATAACCCACTTTTATAGAAGAGGGGATTCAAACCCTTGGTGTGGATTAGATTCAGTAACACTTTGAATTCCTTTCAGCCTGGCAATTCTGCCTTAATAATAGAATTCTAGAATTTAGTCATACCTTACATTCATACATTCTGTATTGAAATTCCCCATTTCTCCTCCCAGAATCTTTTAAAATGACTTGTCTTGCCAAGATGCAAGTCAGAACACGACCTGTTTGTTATTATTTCACTTTTCAAAGGCTCCTTTAAAATTTCTTTAAATTACTGTAAATACAAAAGAATATATTTACAGAACCTAGGCTATCATATTACAGATGTCTACAGTACTTGTGATCCTTTTAAAGGGGGGAAAAAACCACAGATAACAATGTTGGTTTACATTATATTCATTATAATATTACTATATTAACTGTGTTTAAAGTAAAACCAGCTGGACTATTTTAAGCAGCTATACAACCAAATGAAGAAACCCACAACCAGTGAAACTCAAGTAAAAACTAATTAGATAAGTTATTTGTTGAAATTAAATTACTGTTGATAGCTAAGACCCAGAATTTTTTTATTTAGTGCTACTATACTACTATAAGTACCACATGCTAATTTGTTCTCCCATCAGTTTTCTATATATCAACCATTGCCTTTTCACCCCCACAGTGCATCAAAATTTGATTTGATTTGATCAGAATTTATTATTAATGTATTTCCTGTCACTTATTCTCAACTCTGGTGCAGTTAAAGTAATACGGCTTAATACCAATTTTAGCCATTTTACAAATGTAAGACCTAAAAGCACTGATTCTGGTAAGTTTATTCAGGTGGTCCAGAGTGTGTTTTCTTCAGGTTATTGTCAGATTTTTAATATTTAAAAATTTCCATAGTCTGTTTAAATGAGATCATTTGGCACCCCTACTCCAGTTCCCTCTAGTACCCTTAGGCTATAATTTGAGAAACATTGTCCCATGTAACCTTTGTATAAAGAACTCTACCATGAGAATGATGCCTTTCCCACCCTCCGTTTTGAATTGATTCCTCTCTTCCATTTTTATTCAGCCCAGTTTGTCATTGCATATCCTTCTGTTTCAGGTTTGTTTGCTTTTAAATCTTAGCTTTTTCCTCCCTTCTGGCTTTCTGCTTTTGTCCTAAAGTTTTCTTCTAATTTTGATAATATTTTTTTCAATCCATAAAGAAATGCTGTTTTTCTCTTATGTATAGCATTATGTTTTTCCTAATTACCAGGGTGGGCTTTTAGTTTTTGTGTGCTAAGTTGCTTCAGTCGTGTCCAACCCTTTGCCCAATCCATGGATTGTAGCCTGCCAGGCTCCTCTGTTCATGGAGTTCTCCAAACAAGAATACTGGAGTGGGTTGCCAATTCCTTCTCCATGGGATCTTCCCGACCCATAGATGGAACTTGGGTCTCTTACGTCTCCTGTATTGGCAGGCAGGTTCTTTAGTACTAGCTTGATCTAGCCAGAATTTGCTGACAATGGAAAGTATATGGGTTATCCTTGACCTGGTAAGTGTTTGGGTGCTGGTAGAATTCCTTTCTGAGATCTGCAGGGAGGGTGGATTATTGGACATAGCTTCTCAGCCCTTTTAATGTGTAGATTGTAGACATTAGATTGCATTATTTTTCTAGGTCATGTATATATTGGCCTAAACTAGGATCTTGTGACCCTGCGAGTGCACAGGGAAAGGGGTTTATATGAGTTGACTGTATTTGTTTATTTAGTAGGAGCCATACCTCCCAGAATGGAGCACACACCTAGCTTATTCCTTCCTCACTTCCTCTACTTCCATACTCTGGCCTCGTGTTTTCTGGCAGTTGTAGTTCTTTTTTTTTAAACAGTGGTTCATAGCAGCTTTATTTGTTATAGTCCCAAACTGGAAACACCTAAAATTTTGCTTAATTGGTGAATGATTAAACAAACCATGGTAATCCATACTGTGAAATATTATTCAGTGATAACAATAAATGAATAAATGTTGATCCACATAGCGATTTAGATGTCATGGGCACCATGCTGAGTGAAAAAGCCAGTGTCAACAGATAGCATTCTGTGATCTCTGTCACATGATTCTATTTATGTTATATTGTTGTTGCTAAGTTGTGTCCGACACTTTGTGACCCCATGGACTGCAGTGCGCAAGGCTTCCCTGTCCTTCACTATTACATTCCCTGTGTTTGCTCAGACTCATGTCTGTTGAGTCAGTGGTACTGTGCAACCATCTCACCCTCTTTTGCCCACTTCTCAGCAGTTGTAGTTCGTTTGTTTGTTTTCCATTTTTAGGCGGTTGTAGTTCTTAAAAAAGTGCTAGAAGGTTGGCACGCAGTACAGAAAGAACATAGATGGTAATTTTTTCTTTTCTTTTTTCTTTTCTGTAACCACACTGTGTGGCTTGTGGCATGTTAGTTTTCCAACTGGGGATTGAACCTGGGTCCCTGGCTGTCAGAGCACAGTCCTAACCACCGGATTGCCAGGGAATTCCCTAAATTTTCTTATCTACTAACCCGGAGTCAATATACCTGTGTGAGTGGTCAGCTTAGCAGACCATACAGTCTGTTAGAGTTACTTAGTCCTGTCCTTCTCCTGTAATGCTTGCTGACTCAGCCATAGACTTAAGGGAGTGGACATGGCAGTGTTTCAGGTTAACTTTGAAAACAAAAATAGGCAGCAGCTGGATTGCCTGCCCGTTTTCTAAGCAATCAGGTTATTGTTTTGTGTGTTTTTCCAAAGCGCTTTCGGGACATTGCATTTCTCAATCCAGATTCTGGCATTTGATTTAAAAATGGGTATTATTTGCAGTGGTAGTATGGGTGTTGTTTTTTTTTTCCATATTGAATTTTTAAATTATTTTAATAATGCAAGCTGTTTGAGAATTCTTAGTCATATTAAGACCTATAACATACATTTTAATGCATGATTTAGGTTTTCCATTTCATCTTGGGTATTTGATAGGCTTGAAAATATTAGTGCTTTGTATGGAGGTAAAATGCCAAGTAGATTATTCTTTACATATTCTATTTTTAGAAATAATTGGCATAATTTTATTATATATAATCATATCTAATAGCAATACTATTATTTTTGTCTAATAATGAAGAGATGTAATTGTCATAGTATTTTTAGATATGATTGGCATAATTTTCCATTGTGTAAGCATTGATTTAATACCTACCTGACTGCTAAAATAATATGACTTGTGTAGGTTTTTTTAGGTGTTTCCATGTTGTAAGATACTGGATCATGTGGTTGGCTAGTTGTGTGGTTCAGAGTTAGTGTTTCTGAGCAAGAGACCAAGTATAGGGCCTTGTAGTATCTGTACTGTTTGTAGGCCTTAGGCATGAGGAAAGGAAGAGGAGATGATGGTTAAAGAAAAGAAACACATGTGTGTGGTAAGAACTCTTCTATAGTAGTTACATTTAACAATCATTTTTTAGATACTAAGTACTAGAGTTATAACAAGATTGCTTTTTTTTAATCTTCTTATGTCTAGTGCTTAATATGAAGAAAATGATATTTTTGGTTGCTTGTGGAATCTTGCTCAAACTCACGTCCATCGAGTTGGTGATGCCATCCAACCATTTCATCCTCTGTCGTCCCCTTCTCCTCCTGCCTTCAATCTTTCCCAGCATCAGGGTCTTTTCCAGTGAGTCACTTCTTTGCATCAGGTGGCCAAAGTATTGGAGTTTCAGTGAAGCCTGGCATGCTGCAGTCCATGGGGTCGGAAAGAGTCGTACATGACTGAGCGACTGAACTAAACTGTGGAATCTTAGTTCCCTGACCAGGGATCAAACCCATTCTCCCCTGCAGTGGGAGCTCAAAGTCTTAACCACTGGACCACTGGACAAGTCCCAAGATTACTTTTTTAAAAGTGTATCTCCTTAACATTTACAGTATAATAAGAGAGACCCATGTGAATTATTTTTGCAGTATGATAAACAATATAAAACAAATTTAGACCTGGTATCATATTTTTAAATACTTCATCATATTTTAATACTTCATTTTAATACTTCATGTACTTTAAAAGACTTTTCATAAAACTGTAGTAGTTTATATTTGTATATTTATTATGTTTATGTTTGTATATTTATTATGTTATTTTATAATTATGCTATATATTTATTATATATTTTTGAAGCAGTATTTTGTTAATATGTGTTCCAGTGTTCCAGTGTCCCCATTTTATCTCATAAACTTTTTTATAATTGGTTCAAATGAGGATTCATATAGGTCCACAAGTTGGATGTGATACAATCTGTAGGTCCTTTCATGTTTTGGGGCTTTTTTTTCTTCTTCCTTCTTCTTTATTTGCCATTTATTTGTTGAGGAAACTTAAGTTTCCTAGCACATTTTTGTGCTGTAGCATTTTTATATTCTGGATTTTCCAGGTGTAACTCCCTGGTTTTATTTAATAGGTTCTTCTATCCCTAAACTTGCTGAAACTGGTAGTTAATTCTAGGTACTTGAATTCAGACCATTTGGTGAGGGATGTGGAAAGAACACAGAACACTTAACTGGTGTTAAATGTACTGTGTAGTTTCTGTTGCATTATATTAGGTGTTATATGATATCTGGTTGCCTCTCTTTTGTTTTTTACTTTAAAATATTGATGTACCTTATTGCACACTGCAGAACAGAGCTATCCAGTAGAATATTCATAATGATGGAAATGTTCTTATTACCACTGTCTGATTTGGTAGACATGGACTGCAGCAGTAAGAAACTGAATTTTTAATTTTAATAGCCATATGTGACTGCTGGCTGCTATATTGGAAAGTACAGCTATAGGACTTTCAAAAAATATTAAGTAACAGAGGTAGCAATAGATGTCTCTTTGTTCTTGATTTTAGCCTAAATTCCTATTCCATTTCATCAGTAAATATGATATCAGGTTTTGTGTGCCTATAATAAATTTGTTATAACTATGTGACCTTAATTTTTCTTAATGGGACAGAGATCTAGGGCAGCCCTGCAGAGGTACCTGTTCTACTGTAATCGCTATATGAACCACATGCAGAGTCTCCGCTTTGAGCACAAACTATATGCTCAGGTGAAGCAGAAAATGGAAGAGATGCAGCAGCACAACATGTCCTGGATTGAGGTGCAGTTCCTGAAGAAAGCAGTCGATGTCCTCTGCCAGTGTCGTGCCACACTCATGTACACTTATGTCTTCGCTTTCTACCTCAAAAAGAATAACCAGTCCATTATCTTTGAGGTAGGAATGGTTACTGAGTGGGTAAAAAAAACCACCTGTGTGTCATAGGACTACTTATCTTTTATAGATAAGAGTTTTAAAGATTACTCATTGCCCCCGAATGTGGATCAAAAGTTTAGTGTTTATTAGGAAGGTACAAAAAAATTCAGATATCTTGCTGTAAACTACATTCAAATTGGTGTGGTTTAGCCAGCTAGTGATTAAGTGTGCAGGCTCTGGAATTAGTCCTGAATTTGAATCTTGATTTCATTACTTTTTAGCTCTGTTGACTTGAAGCAAATTACTTAACCTCTTCTATATCTCTGTTTTAGAATGGGGATTATACTTTTCTAGAAATGTTAAGATGTTTAAGTGAGACAATCCATGTATAATGCTTATGTAACACCAGGCACATCGTAAGTTCTTTCAAAAGTCTATTCAGGTAAAACGAATAACACAGTATTAGAAGTAAATATGGTGCTTGTCTTTTGTGGAGAAGTAGTGACTAAAAGGGGGCTTTCAGCAGTAAAGTTTTTTCAAGTAGAGATGCTCATTTAAAATTTATGCATGCAGTATTGATGTGGATAGATGGCTAGACAGTAACAATGACTAGCAGATGGGAATTTAGATGGGTAAATGTACAGAACTAGCTATACTAGTAACAGATAACAAAATTTTAATCTTCCATACAGTGTTTTCTGATAAGATTAGGTATCTAGCTAGATAGAAATAATAATGCGTTTCTGTTTGTTCCTTAGGCTTTAGCATAATAGTTTTCAGAGCTAGAAGATTTCCAAGAATGTTTTCTTAAAGTTCTTTCAAATTGTACTTGGTATTCTTCCAGAGGTAATGGATAAATCTTTGGTTCTTTTTATAGTTAAAAAGCTCTTCTGAGAGAAAAAAAGAGAAAACAAATTGTTAGAGGTGGAAGTAATGAAGGACTTCAGAGGTGCAGTTGACCACCTGTGAAAACTGGTGTTGAGTACAGTCTTATCAAGGAAGCAGCTAAGATGGCTTGTCTCTTAGCTTTCTTTTGAAGGCAGAATTTACTGTATGTTCTTCTTCCTCTTGCAGAATAACCAAGCAGATCTAGAGAATGCCACAGAGGTGCTCTCGGGTTACCTCGAACGAGATATTTCCCAAGACTCTCTGCAGGATATAAAGCAGAAAGTACAAGATAAGTACAGGTAAGTTTATTTTTAGTTGTTGAGCAGAGATGTCTGCCACTGGTGGTCTGGTATGCCGTAGTGGTGAAGTTAGATGATGGTGAGACTTGGGTTTAGCATATTCAGTGACTGGCCTGCTGCCATGTTTCTCACAGATTGCTTCCGTCCTTTGGGCATAGGGAGGAATTTGTCCCACTGGCTGATCCTGCTTCTTCCATGTGGCTTTATCTATGTAGTTATTGCCCTGACAGGAAGAAGGAGCCCAAAAAGGGCAAGTGACTATTAGGATGAGGGGTGAGAATAAGATGTTGGCCCTGGCCTAGGGATCCTGTGGATCGTGGCTCTTGGCAAGTGAGCTACCCAGACTTTTTAAAGATTTTTTTCTAAGATTGGATTTTCCAAGGAGAGATTTACTTTGTCCTAGGGATAGATGATACTTTAAGAGATGTCACCTCTTAAGCAAAAGATGCAAAATGTTTGCTTTCTCCCATAGAGCTCTTTCTCCAAAAGTTATTTTCTGGCAAACGTTGTTTTCTCTTTAATAGTAGTAGAAACCTCTGGGAGTTTGCAAGACTTGAAAATTTAGTCCTGAGTAATATTTTCACTTCCCTTAGCCAATTATAGCAACCGCTAGTACTTTTAAGATTTTACAGTTGTGAATAAATACCCCCTGAAATTACTTCTTCCTAAAACTGTTTACTTACCTGTAGAATGATAAGATTGAATCAGATAATTTCTAAGCCCTTTTTATTGCTCTGGAATTAATTTCCCCAAACTAGAAACTCCGAAAAATACCTTTTGAAAATTAGAAATTGTCATGTCTTTACATCTAGATCTAAAAATATGCCTTTTAAAAACAGGTGCTTGGTTCTATGTCTGGATAAACTATAGGGAGCCCTACAAAACAAGTAAATGCCTCTTGTAAAGAAAAATTATTGGAGGCTGACAACAGGTGTTCTTTTTTTTTTTTTTTTTCTCTTTGATTACAGATACTGTGAGAGTCGACGAAGGGTTTTGTTACAGCATGTGCATGAAGGCTATGAAAAAGATCTGTGGGAGTACATTGAGGACTGAGAATGGCCCTGCATAAAATGAACTCTGAAAATTTTACCATCTAGAGTGCTCATGCAATTAAAACAAACAAAACAAACACAAACAAGGAGGCACTAAGCCTGTTCTGACACTGCTGGTCTGTAGAACCAGAATTCTGTTTTGTTAACGGAAAGTTTAAGTAAATTATATTGTAATAAAAAAAAAAGGTAGATAAACCATTGTACAACAGTATTCTAGGCCGCCAACAAAAGTGTGACAGACACACTAAAAGCCCTCCAACTTTAACTTGTAACGTAGCTTCATTCTCAAAGCTGACTCCTTTTTTTCATTTTCTTTTTCCTGAGTGTAGTACAGTTAAAATTTAAAACAGCTCCTTGACACTGCTTTTCATGTCCAAACCAGCCATTTTGTTGTACTTTGGTAAAGGACCTCTCCCGTTTCTCCCCTACACATACAGATACACCCACACACACAGACTGTCTCTCTCTCATACCCCAAGGTCATGAGTGAATAATGATTAGTTCCTTGTAAAGAAAATTCTTGGGGCGGGGAAGAGGGTAGGCAGAAAGAGGAATTAAACAAAAAAACAAAAAAAACTTTGTATATGACTTTTAAAACAAGAGGACAACACAGTATTTTTCAAAATTGTATATAGTGCATATGCATGGACAAAGCAAGCGTGGCACGTGTTTGCATAATGTTTAATTACAAAAAATATTTATTCTTTAAAAATCTTCAAGATTATGTCTATTTGCTGTGCATTTTCTTTCAGTTTGCTTTATCTTTCCAGGGTTGAGGGTTGGGATAAAAGGTGTGTTGGTTTAGCACCTCTGGAAGACCTAACTCGAGTTCTTTGATTTCCCCTTCCTGAAATTACTTTGCCCTCTCTGGTTTTGATGTATTTGTTGCTGGCCCTGGGTCTCATGCCCGGAATTGCCAGCCCCTGGTCGAGCACAGAGGGGTCAGGCTCTGACTAAATGCCGTGGCCTGGTAAGGGCTGCAGCAGGGAGCTTTGTTGCTGCCACTGAAGAGTGACCCAGTCTCCAACCTCATCCCTCTCCACAGCCTCGTACATCTACGGAAGCCTTTGTGTGCCCGTGTCAGACACACAGCTGAAGGCTTCCTCGGCTTCCTGTCACATCCAGAGGAAACATTTCAAAAATTTGTCCCTTTAATTGCTGCTTTGAGCCTTTTAAGATTTTTAGTTATGGCTCTTCTCTCACCCCTTCTTTATGTTAGGGTGTCAAATAGGACATTTTTGCTTTAAGTATAAATATAAATAAATAGCCATTCACTTAGATTCAGATTGTGAATTAAAAATGGCAGATACTGAAATTGCTTGTGTGTGTTGCTGTGGGTTCAGTTTGAAGGCAAACATCCTAGAACTTGATATTCCCATCTAGTGCATTTAAATAGAAATCACTGTTTGCTTCTTTTCTATTTGTCAACAGATAGGAGAATTAATAAGGCGTTTTAGCTGTGATGTCCATTTTTATGAAATTTCTACTAAGAGCTATGTTAAAAGTAAAGGATGGTGGTGGTTTTATTAACTATGTATCTGTTTAGGCCATTCTGGCTGTGGTATTTTTCATCCCTAAATCTGTCAGTTTTATACAGGAGTACAGAGTGAACTAGGCAACTAGATGAGGTCTTAATACTAAATACCACTTCTGGCTGAAGGACCTCTTTGTCTTCCTCTAAATGTCTTGCGCCTAGGGAGTGTTTACCTTTTGTGAGGCAGCTTTGTCTGCTCTTGCACCATACATCTTACTACTCCATTGGGAAGTCGGTTCACTTTCCTCTGGCCTTTTGCCTAAGTTAGGCTTTGCTAAATCAACCCTACTTTTCCTTTTAGAAAAGGTTGTTACATGAGATGTCCTTGCAACTGTTCTTTTCCCATCAGAAATCAGTGAATGTTTGCTGAGTATATTATGCTGCTTCCTTAAACCACTTGTCGCTCTAGGATCAACTTTACCTATACCTTTTATCCTCCCCTCCCTTGCCACCTCAGGTGCAAATCTGAACTCAGTGTCTGCTTCTTCGTTATTCTCTTTCTCCTTCCCTTTCCCTGTCAACCATTTGATTTTATTTTAAATGACTGCATCAATCTTAAAAGGCATTTATCAAAACTAAGGATTTTTTTTTTTTAAGAAAGCTTGAATAAGTTCCTTTCCCTGGTAACTTTGAAAAGCAGCCAGAGTTGCTATCTAGATATATGTGGTCCCCTTAAAATGTTTTGCGTATATGTGGTGTTTTAAGAAATATCTTACATGGTTAACTACAGTATCTAGATTTGAGTGTCATAAATCCTTTTTACACGCTCCCCTTACAAGAGGTATCCAGAAACAGTGTGTGCACTTCATAATAACAGCCCCCACCCATGGAAGAACAGTGCTTTTTAGAGCTGTTTTCTAGTTGCAGTGTTGGCATATTTACCTGAGGGTATTGCAGTTGTGGGTGCATTCCCTAATATGTATGGATCAAGATGCATTGGCCTTTTCCAGTTCAAGCTTTTAACAACTATCTCCATATCTGACAGAACTCCCATCAGTTAATCACTTTCATTGTCAATAACTTCAGTGATCTCAGCTGGGGTAGGTCTTAAGCCATATGATATGATGGCTTCCCTGTTTCACCTACCTAAGTCTTTCTGTCAGAGGGCTCTATTCATGGTCAGCACCAGGGTCTCCCTTGTCTTCTTGAGGTCTTCTGAAAACTGCATGCATCATTTGAACAATTCATTGAGCAGTAGATGGACTTAAATAATTTACAATAAAATTGTTGATCCAAAGCGCAGGACTACAAACCACAGTGGTAAAATTGAGTGGCATATATCATCAGACTCTAAATTCTGTGTAATCCGCTGCAACCCAGATTGTATGTGTTTTATGTGTGTTTAAATAAATACATTAAATACACATGTGTATACATACACACAAATATAGCAGATCCAAGACTGACTGACTTGATTTGAAGTGGTTGAATCTGCAGTGTAAAATGCAGATCAGCCATGATTAGGAACTGAAATTTAGCATAAGAGAGAAAAGGACTTGATGTACAAAAATCCCGGTATAGAGCACTTGGGGGAGGGGGGGGGGCGGGTTGGTGAGACAATCAGATCGGTAAATTGATTAAATGCTCCTAACCCTGTAATTTTGTGCATAGAGCACACTGTGCTGTGGAAATAACTGTTCTTAGATTTTCATTGTAACTGGACTGTTCAGGTTGCCCAGAGGGAAAGAACATTCCTAATTCTAATAAAATAAACTTTTATTTTGTTATTTCATTAGTTACTTATGTTTATTTTTATATTAAGAAAAAGACCTTGGTGGCCTAAGAGTCACCTATATTATGTGCCTTATTCACTGTTCCTACTTAACATAAAATGTCAAGATTTGGTTTAGTTTCTTTGCAGGGAACTGTGAATGAGACTCTCCCCAACAATAAACTTGGTTAATGAAGCCTTCAGAGCATTTTCTGGAAGCTTTCCAAGTTCTGTGTCTTGAACATTGAACTTAGATTGCTATTCATTTTATAACAGTGATGCTAGATGCTCAGTAGATCTTTGTCAATTTATAGAGATAAAATATTTAAAAGTCATTCTCAGACTTGAAACTCCTTCACAGTACTTCCACTTGCACTTTTAGAAGCTGATATCTCCTGCCAGAATGAGGGGAGAGTTGTCTTAAAGAAGGTCCCAAAGTTGAGATCTTTGTCATTAATATTCAAGGCCAGATTTTAGGACAGTTTAATTTGGTCTTATTTGGATTTACAATTACCAGAGTTCATTTATCACTTATATCTTCAGAACACTTTAACTTGTATCATTGTCTAAAAGAAAGGTAATATTACTCAACAAGATTAAGCAACTTGTCCAAGATTTCACAATGTCTCCTATCTCAAACTTAAGCTTTATTCTTTCTGAGCAGCATCATGCTACCTCTTTGTATCAATATTTTGTTAATCTGGTTTCAGAATGAGGTAGCATTTGATCCTGAGAGGTGGTTCTTATCTAATCTGTAGTGTACTTTTGAACCTATCAAAGACTATAAATACCTGTTACTGTTCCTGTTAGAGGAAGGCTATATGCTACATCTGATCTTTAATTTGCTCTTGCAGGATTTGCAACTAATGTGGCTCTCTGTTTTGCCTCATCATAAAAATCAGCCATGGATAGAAGAATAACCCTTCCCATCTTGGTGACTGGGACTGGCACCATGAGAAGACTATTACACATGGTAGTTGAGAGTAGAGAGTTCAGCATCATTTGATTTGATCAACAGTGGCCAAGTAATTTGCAGTTGTAGGTCTAATTATTTGTTAAATGAATTTCCAGTGTGAAAATTTTTGCATTGTCCATTGGAACTTGTAGGAGAATTTGTTTTATAACTGAAAATGCACAGAAAAGTGTATTTCCATCTGTTTCTCAGCATTTCTCCTGTGGAACCTGTGAAACTTTTCAGAAAATAAGTAGTAAGAACTGGGGGGAGACCTTGGCTCATTTAGAAACAGGAAAAAGCGTGAATCCTCATATTTTTTCAGGGTTCTTTGGGGATAAAGTTGGTGTGTTTCTGGTTCATTTTAAGGAATTTGTTTCTCCACTTAATTACCCAAGATGAAATAGCTAACTCGGAAATGTTCAACCAGAAATAATCAAATAATGCCTACTGCAGGAGCAGAGACCAGTAGCTTTTACAGCAGTGAAAATAATATATGAGATTCTTTTGAAAAACAATTTTTAGACTATGATTAAACTATATATAATGTTTGTTTAGGGCCATTTTCAGAGTGGAAGCCAATTAGAATATAAATTAGTCACATACTGATAACATAGCAGCTCTAACAATGCCAAAAGCACAACTTTATTACCACAGTAATCCATGGGTCTCAAGTGATACCAATACAAGAGTCAAACTCAGATGTCTACAAGAACCAAGTAAATATTTTAATAGTCTGCCCTGGGCTAAGAGGGCTCTGAGAGGAGCCTCTCAATTTTGAAATGTTGGTTATTAAAATATTATTAAATATGGGTCAGAAAAGAGCTGCGCTTGGGCCTGTCATTTTCCAGCTTGTGTTGCAACTAGAAGTCATTGTTCATTTTACACATTGAAATCACAGATAACTTCAAAGGGACAAGCCAAAAAAAAAAAAAAGAAAACTATGCTTGAGTTTCACCCCATAGAAGTCATGATTTAATTGCTCTGGGTTGTGTCCTGAGCAGTGTTAATTTTTAAAGCCACACCCAACCCTGGTGCTTGTCCAGTGCCGTCTGAGACCCATAGGCAAGGCTGAGTCCATTGATGTAGATACTTAACATAGTTGCCAAGACGAGCATAGCTGAGCACTGTATAGTCAGATGGGACAGTAGGGCTTGTGTCAAATTCACAGGCTCAGGAAAGGGCCATGCTGTATGCTCTAGCTGAGTGGGTTTTGTGGAATGCTGCCTCCTAAGTGTCCAGTGCGAAGTGCCCAATTTGTTATTTTTTTTTGTTACTGGTGTTTTGATAAGTGGTACACCTTGGAGAAAATAAATTCATGAAACCAAAAGTACTGTAGAACTGACAACGTGAATAGAATATTCACATCAACTGGCAATACGTTTTCTTAGTAAGAGAAAGAACCCTGTCTGGAAGTAGAGTGAGCAAAGGATGTTGGTTAAGCTATCCATTTCAAGTCAATGCACAATTTCATTTAATCAGTTAAATTCAGAGCACTTGAAAGTCACAAGCTTCTTGGCCATTCCTTTTTCATTCTTTGGATCAACTTGGATGTTTTAAGACAGTGTATTTTCTCTTATTTTTATTCCGAGTGTGGTTGGTGCAGTAGAAAGGATATCTGTATTTCTCAGCCACAGTTTTCCCTTTGTAAGATGGGGATACTGGTGGCTCAGACAGTAAAGAATCTGCCTGTAAGGTAGGAGACCTGAGTTTGATCCCTGGGTTGGGAAGATCTCCTGAAGAAGGTAATGTCAACCCACTCTACTATTCTTACCTGGAGAATCCCATGGACAGAGGCGCCTGGCAGGCTACAGTCCATGGGGTTGCAGAGTCATACATGAGCAGCTAACACTTTTGCTTTCAATAGGAGCTATAATTTGAGTGCTTCTTGCCAGATGCCTTACTTAAATTATTTGTATCTTCTGGGCAGCCCTAAAACAAAGTAGGGATTGCTGTCCTATTTTATGAGAAGAAAGGTGTCAAGACTAGCAATTCAAACTTTAACAGCATTTATGGTGGTGTCGTACTTGTCTGATTCCATGTGTTCATTCTCTCATAATATATATATATTTTTTCCTCATAATATTTTTTATAGGAATGTTGTGAGGATCAAAGAAAATCAGCAGAAAAACAAAGCCTGTTACAACTAATGAGCATACTAGTACTAATTTAGGGAAAAAATAAGGATGCAAAGTTGTCTCATAGACTCCCAGAGCAGGATGAGATTGGATCCAGGAACTAGAAAGCCAATTTGGACTCCTAAAACTGGCATTGTCTGTATAATCTACATCATTCTAAAGGCTTCTGCTTTTCCTCTCCACTACCACCATAGCTCTAGGTGTTACATGTTAACTGTCACAGACACATGTATAGAAAACCCAACAGACCCTTGGGACATTATGATTGGTACAAATGTGACTTTGGGGGGCTTACCCCTGTGGATGAAGAAGCAGATCTTAGAGATAATGTTTTGCTGGCTGTACATCACAAGTGTCCTCAACAACACCAAAATGCCCTGAAAGTTCTCTTTTTAAATAAATGTAAAGAGTTTGTATATGATAGATACTCATGTCTAACTTATTTCGTGTTTACTAAATGCTTCATGTCCGTGTTTTTGAAACTCAAAATCATATGAGATAGTTACCATCTCCATTTTACAAGTAAGACGATAGAAGCTCAAAGAAGGTGGGTTCTCTCTCTCAGACCATCTGTAAGTGGCCGAATGAAGATTGAAACCTAAGGTCCTTCAGTCAGCACCCGCAGTGTTGGGAACTGTTTTACCATGGTGAAATAAAGCAGTCTGTCTGAAGCACTTTATCCTGATTCCACGTAGAGCTTCCATGGGTTGCTCAAAGTCACCTAGCCAGTTAATGGCAGGTCTGCAGGCACATTTTGACTCCTAAGTTCATTTCATCACTCTAGCTGCTTCCCAAACAACTTTGCCAAAAGTAATTGCTAAACTTATACAGACTAGTTAAGGGACTTCAACCTCAGATTACTCAATGACCAATTCTTTTTGACTTTTCTCTATTCAAAACATGTCTTTTTGTTGTTAACCTCAGATACTCTTAAGAAGGACCCAAAGTATGCCTTTTTCTCTCATTGCAGAGCCACCCTGACGTTTTAATGAGAGTTTAAAAGCAAGCCTCTTATTTCCCAACCCTCTCCAGAAAGCACATCTCTTACCTATTTTGAGCTGATGATCTGGCTTCTTATGCACAAAGTAACATTTCCTGATTTGATGTCTTATTTAGCACCAGTATATCCCTCCTCCGGATTCCACCTATGTAAAAGTTTGGTATTTAATTTTCAAGCTGCCTGCTTTTGGCAATGGAATATTCAAGTTTGTTTCAGAGTGGGAATTTGGAAGGTGATTATAGAGAATTCTCTATGGTAGATAATTGTCTGGAAAACTGTCTAGGCTGAAAACTTGCTTCTATAGATTTTAGATTTCTTTCTGATGGTTAAAATTGGTTTCTGTATGCTTAACACCAAAGCAGTGCCTGAGAAACTACTTCAGTGCATGTCCAATGACAGAATTGTGAATCAGGATCTGATTCTCTGGAATCAGTTGGCCAAATGAGGTTCCTAAGGAATGAGGAAGAAAACATGCAGTCTCAAGTTTTCTGAGGGACCCTATCCACAAACATCACTACTTCCTGAATTCCCCAACTTCCTCTTGTAGGGAGACTCCTATGTGTACTCCCACCTATGTAACAGGTCACATCCTTTTCTCAGGGAGTGCCACATAAAATGATTACCAGAATTTAGGAACACCTCTTGTGGATCTACTTGGCAGTAAACATTCTAATAGAATGCTTTAAAATTGTAAGTTCTTGCACCTGCTCTCAAGTCATTTATAATCTAACCAACTGGTCTTCCTGATATGAACAGAGTTGTTTGCTTGTTAATAAATTCCTACCGTATGATCCTGACTTGTGGTTCGTTTCTCCATAACTAGGGCAAATACTAAGTGTTTTCTAACAAAGGAGGAAGCATCATCTGCATGTCCACCTGCTTTGAATAGGAAATAAATTTGTATCCCCAAATCATGTGATTGATTTAGAGTATTGTAAAGGTCATGACAGCAAATATCAGAGAGTGGGTTTAATGAAGAGTAATAGTGTTCTACATGCCTCTGAATGATTTTTATTCCATTGTTTTAACTACCTTGCAATAGGGTAAGTTATGTGTTACAGCACCTATTCATGTTAAAATCACATTACTACACATCAGTGCCTTAAAATAGTCAAATGGTTGTTCACTAACCAATGGCAATAAATTGTTGGTTCCACAAAATTGCTTCACGGATTACAAATGCTACTTCTTAGGTGCACTAAATTGTGTGCCCTTTACGATAAATGCTATAATCAAGGGCCTAGCCCTGAACAGATTGGAGCCCAAAGATTGCACTGAGGAGAAAAATCAGATAGGTCAGTAAAGGGTTGGGAACAGATGCTCTTGGAGTAGGTATCCGCAACCCATCTTTAGTTTAAGTTGATCTGTAGAAATAAATTTATTATAAAATGTGCACTGTTAAGTGTTCACATTAATGTTTCAAGAGTTGTATACATCTGTGAGATAACCCTCCTCAAAGAAGATATAGAATGTTACCATTAACTCTTGTGCATCTTTAAAATTATCCCTGCTCCACTCTACTCCAGTGATCATTTGCTGATTTTCTAACTATATATTTATTTTGCCACTTTTGGACTTTATGTAAGTGAATCATATACTCTTGCATCTGGCTTCTTTCACTTAAAATGCTTTAAAGACTTCTCCATATTGTATGTATTGTTAAATTATTCTTTATTGCTGGGTAGAATTTCATTCTAAAATATACCACAGTTTGTTTATCCATTCTGCTTTTAGGCTGTTTGATTTGGGGCAATTATGAATAAGGCTGCTATGTATATTCTTAAGTTATATTTTTTTGTTTTGTGGATACATTTTTATTTCGCTTGGATAAATACCTAACCATAGAAAATTGCTGAGTCATATGACAAGTTTTTAAGAAGCTGCCTTCCTGTTTTCCAAAGTGGTTTATCATTTTGGGCTCTCATTCGTGATGTATGAGTTCCAGTTGCTTCACATGTTTGTCAGCATTTACTGTTGTCTATGTTTTTTATATTAATTGTCTTGGTGTGAAAGAACTCTGATTTTAATTTACATTGCATTTCCCTGATAATTAGTGACATTGAGCACTTTTCATATGCTTAATTTACATTTGTATATCTTTCATTCTTTTATGAAATACCTTTCATGTGTTTCCCATTTTAAAATTGAATTGTCTTTTTATGGTGGTTTTTCTGTGAAATCTGGATACACGTTCTTTGATGGGTATATGTGCTGTGATTTTTTTCTTTTTTGTAGATTATGGTTTGTTCACTTTCTTACTGGCATCTTTTGATGAGCAGAAGTTTTTATTTTCATAAAGTCTACCTTATCAAGTTTTTCTTTTGTGATTTTATGACCCCCAAGCTCACAGAGAATGTATTTTCTTCTAGAAGTTTTATGGTTTGGGTTACGTCTACCTATAATCCATCTCACTGGTTTCAGGTTTTACATTTACGTTATAGAGTTTTATATTTAGGTAAATGTAAAACTCAAATTAATTATTAATTTCAAATTATTTGTACAGAACATGTTTATTTCAACATAGATATCCAGTTCCAGCAAAATTTGTTAAGAAAGATTTTCCTTCACCCATTAGATTGATTTAGCATCTTGGTTGAAAGTCAGTTTACCATATGTGTGTGAGTTATTTCTAGACTCTCTGTTCTGTTCCCCACAGAATACTTTATTCCTCACAATACTTCATTAATACTGCTTTTCATATTTTTCCAGCAAGCCTGATGTTCCATCTGGTGGTGGTGTTATTCTGTCACTAAGTCATGTCTGACTCTCTGCGACCCCATGGACTCCAGTGTGCCGGGTTTCCCTGTCCTTCACTATCTCCTTGAGTTTGCTCAAACTCATGTCCATTGAGTCGGTATAAATTCCCTTTAATCTGAAAAACTTTGTTTTAGCATTTGTTCCATTGCAGCTTTTCTAGAGATGAATTCTCTTGGCTTTTATCTGTCAGAGATTATATTTTACATTTATTTTTGAAGGTTATTTTAGTTGAATACAGAATTCTATGTTGACGTTTTATTTCTATTTTCAGTTCTTTAAATTTGTCCTCAGTTCTCATTTGTTTCTGGAGAGAAGTTGTCCATCATTTTTATGTGTTTGCCTGTCTATACTGTGTTTTTTTTTCCCTTTGATGGTTTTATCTACTCTTTATCTTTGGTTTTCAGCAGGTTGGTTATATGTCTAGGTATGTTTTCCTTTGTATGGGGATTACTGAACCTGTTGAATCTGTATTGATGTCTTCCATTAATAATGGATATTTCTTGTGGCTATTAGCTCTTCAGTTATTTCTTTTGTTCCGTAGTCCCTCACCTATCTCTCCTTCTGGGACTCCAATTACATGTGTATTAGGTTATTTGATTTTATCCTGCAGATCTCAGGTGGTTTCCCCTCATTCTTTTCCCTTTTTGTTTTTTGCTGTCATCAGGTTCCCTGATGCTTTTCTGTTAAACCCATCTGATGAAATCTTTATTTCTGATACAGTACTTTTTACTTTTAGCATTTCATTATATTTGTGTAGTTATCATGTTTCTGCTTTTTAATTTTTCATGTGTATTGTCCACATTTTCCACTAGACTTTTTAAAGCATTTTCATCAGTTATTTCAAAAATCCTATCTTATGGATTCTGACATGTTGGCCTCTGCTAGATTTTTTTTAGCATTTTGCTTTTAGCCAGAGTTACTTTAAAGATCCCAACTGATAATTCAACATCTGGGTCATTTCTTATTCTGCTGCTCTTGAACCTTTCTCTGTTACCATGGATCTTACTTTCTTGCCTTTGCACATGTCTTAATGTTTGACTATGCAGGGCATTTTGTATACGAAACAGGAGAGACTGAAGTAAGTATTACTTACCTTGAAAGTGGGGCATGCCCATTTTTCTTTCAGCCACTTGCGTAGTGACTCAGTCAATCTGATATTTATTTGAACTAGATCTGGGCTCTTTTGCATCTTTAGCTTGATTCAGCTCACCATCAGCTTCAAATATTTTGAACCCAGAATCAGAACTTTCCCTTCAGTAGGGCCTGCTGAAAATAGGTTTTGGGCATGGTCAAGATCCCAGAGATCTGACTTTGCTTCATAGCTAAGGTGTCAGCTTTTGGAAAAGTGAGTGAGCTTTCCTTTCTAGTGGGAATTGTAGATAAACCAGCCTAGCTAACTTGGTCAGTGGAATAAATGGCTGGGAAGGTATTTCTCTCAGTTCTTTTTGTTTTCCTTTTAGTTGATTATTTTTAGCTATACTGGGTCTTCATTGCTGTATGCAGGCTTTTCTCTAGTTTAGGTAGGCAGGAGCTACTCTCTAGTTGTGGTGTACAGGCTTCTCACTGGGGTTGCTTCTTTTGTTGCAGAGCACCGGCTGTAACTGTGTGGGGTCAGTAGTTTCTGCACACAGGTTTAGTTGCCCCATGGCATTTGGAATCTTCTCGAACCAGAGGTCAAACCTGTGTCCCCTGCATTGGTAGGCAGATTCTTAACCACCGGACCACCAGTGAAGTCCTCTCTCAGTTTTACTGTGTGCCCCACCCTTCATCTTTTCCAGAGGAGTGCCTGCAATGCCTGGGGGTTGGGGTCTCAGCTCTCCTGCCTCCTGTGTCCCTCTTAGCCTTCAAGAGTATCTCTGGTGGATTTCTTAGCATTCCTGTGTTGCCCCCTCATTTTATGAGCATCTTGCACTTGGGACAGGCTCCACTTACCCCAAGGAAAAGAGAGATCTCTCTCAACTCTTCTCCTATACACGCCCTGTCCCACTTCTGGTCTTCTACCTCCCTGTACTTTTTTTTTAAGATCCAAGAGGTAAGATTGGTAGGTGGGTGCAGCTCTCTTTGTGAATTTGAGTCCTCTAGATTCTGTTGTCATGCCAGCCTCAACGGGACTGTTACATTTTTTGTTAAGTTCAACTGCCTTCTCTTTATTCCCCTTTGGTGGATTTATCTTCCTAGCATAGGAATATAAGCAGCCATGTATCTTCTCTCTCCAATGAAGGACTTAGCGCTTTCTGGAGGTTGGTTCACTTAAATTTCTTTATGTCCTCAGCTCTCTGATGAATTAAAAATATGTTTGATTTTCAAGCTAATCTAGCCTTTGTTTGCTCGGGTGAGAGAGATATGACTTGTGGTTTTCTGCATCCAAATGAGTGAAACCCAGGAATGGGAGCTTTAAAAAATGGTTTCATCTACATATTTTTAAAATAGTTTTTAAAATTAAAACTACATGGATAATAAAAAGCTAAATTTTACAGAATGGTGAACAATGAAAAGGGAATTACCTTCCCATTATAGTCCTCTCTACACCCTCTGCAGAGACAAACATCATTACCAGTTTCGTGTGATAATTTCTCAAAATTATATTTTCAAAAAGTATGCATATCCCTCCCCTTTTTAAATTTTGGCTGCACCACATGGCATGTGGAATCTCACTTTCCTGACTAGGGATAGAACCTGTGCCCCCTGCAGGGGATGCTCAGAGTCTTAAACCACTGAAGTTCCCCCTGGCGACCCCCCCCCCCCCCCCCCCCCACTTTTTAAACACAAAGAGAACCACACTGTCTTCTACATTTTGCTTTTTTTTTTTTCATTTAACTATTTCACCATCTTAAAGTTGTTTACAAACTGCATAGTATGCCTTTGTTTGTTTGTTTGCTGCCGCTCTGTACTGCATGCCAGATCCCCAACCAGAGAGAGAGCAAACCTGTATCTCCTGTGTTGGAAGTGCAGAGTCCTAACCACTGGACTACCAGGAATGGGCATGTTTACCAGAAAATACCAGGAATGGGCATGTTTAAAATGCTTCAAGAAGCTCCTGGAGCTTCAGGTTATATCAAGGTGTTTCCCGTGCTGGCTGGGCTCTCGGAAGTTAGTGGTATGGGTTTGGGGAAGACTGAATACCGCAAAAGAGGTATGAGGTGCTGGAGAGTTGCCCGGCAGGTAGAGTCAGAACAAAGTTAGTTGTAGACCCAACCAGAGTGGGAATGACATATTGAAGTATTTAAAATGTAGAAACTCAACTACAATTCTTTTATATGTATTTTGGGAATGTTAAAAAGTTACTGATGCCTGATTCTTCTCTTGCCTCATCAACTCTATCATGGGAAAAAGAAGATAAATTCCATTTTGTTTGGAATGCCTTACCCATCTATATGACTTGAATGATCCTGGTAAACAAGATTACATCCAAGGAGGTTTTCTAAGGGAAATGAAGACTTATGTGTTACATAAGAAGCATTATCTATGTGATTCTGGGATCTTCCCTGGAAAATACTACATGTTTATTACATGTTTTGAAATTTTTCTAATTATCTATCTAATTAGCACATTAGATTTAGTTATTGACATTTGAGAAACCAACATTCTTTCTCATGAGAAAGGCCCTTGCACAGAAAGTGCTTGATCTTCTCATCTCGGGGGTCAAAGGAGAGATTTTTAAACATGTGCTAATGACTTCTCCTTACTTAATAACAAAGACATACAAAAAAGTTACTTACTTCTCACAGGGCCCCTTTCAGGGAGATTTTATATATTGGGAAATATGGGTTTTCCACCAACATCATCTTCCCTGAGGCTCCCCATGTCAGTAACTGACTGTGCTGTGCACTCCATTGCTTTGAAAGTTAGAAATGCAGTCATCTTTCTGAGACATCTCTATCCCTTTCCCTGATTCCCCCATATCCAATTCTACACCATAGGAAATTCGTTTTACCTCGTAAAATTCTTCAGAATACAGTTACCTTTTCTCCATTTCTTTCTCCCATCACTCCAGTCTAGGTGAACTGTTTTATTCTTTTGCAGATTCTTTTAGTCACCTCTAGATTATCAATTCTTGTTTTCCTCTCAATTCATTCTCCACTCATTAACTAATATACATTCATTAAACATTAATTCTGACTATATCACTCATTGCTCAAAACTCTCTAGTGCCTTCCCAATGCCCTTAGAATGAAATCCCTCACATGGCCTCTGTGGATCTGCACCACTAGTCTCTCCTGTTGTTGTTCAGTTGCTGAGTAGGTCATGACTAAGTCGTGTCCAGCTCTTTGTGACCCCATGGACTGCAGCATGGCAGACTCCTCTGTCCTCCACTATTTCCCAGAGTCTGCTTAAATTCATTTCCATTGAGTTGGTGATGCTATCTAACCATCTCATCCTTTGCTGACCCCTTCTTCTTTTGCCTTCAATCTTTCTCAGCATCAGGGTCTTTTCCAATGACTTGGCTCTTTGTATCAGGTGGCCAAAGTATATTGTCATCCTGCTTGTTTAACTTATATGCATAATCTCAGTTCAGTTCAGTGCAGATATATACATAATACATCAGGTGAAATGCCAGGCTGGATGAATCACAAGCTGGGATCATGGTTGCTGGGAGAACTATCAACAACCTCAGATATGTAGATGATACCACTCTAATGGCAGAAAGTGAAGAGGATCTTAAAAGCCTCTTGATGCGGGTGAAGGAGGAGAGTGAAAAAGCTGGCTTGAAATCAACATTCAGAAAACTAAGATCATGGCATTCAGTCCCATTTCTTCATGGCAAATAGAAGGGGAAAAAGAGGAAGCAGTGACAGATTTTTTCTTGGGCTCCAAAATCACTGCGGAGGTGACCTCAGCCATGAAATTATGTCTTTCCTACCTCTCCACCAACTGGAACCAACTCCTCCCCCTTCCTCTTTCCATCTGTGCTGATCTTCCTGTGCTACGAACTGGCCAAGCTTCTCCCATCCTCAGGGCCTTTGCACAAGCTTTTCCTTTGCCTTAGAATTCTTCCCTGGCCTACCCACTTCCTCATCCCTCTTCCCCAAGTTAATGCCTTATCCTTTAGGTTTCATTTTAAACATATCTTACCCAGGGAAACTTCCCTGTCTAAATAAGTCTACAGTGGATCTCCCTGTTATTTGCTTTCACTGTTTCTCCTCAGCATTTACCCCAATTCTAATTATACAGTTAGAATGCTGTTTTATTTATTTTTTTAAATTATTATTATTTTTTTATCTTTTGGCTGCGCTGCACTGCTACACTACACATGGGATCTCAATTCCTCAACCAGGCATCGAACCTGTGTCCCCTTCATTGGCAGCGCAGTCTTAACTACTGGACCACGATGGAAGTCCCTTATGTTGTTCCTTTAATTTTCTCTATTATTGGAATATCCATTTCATATAAAATTTAAATTGTAACAGGGTATAAAGTCTCTTCCCTTCCCTGTCTCTCTGCTACCAATTTCTCCTCCTTACAAATACTTAGTTTTAGCATTTTGAATATCCTTTCAGAGATATTTTGAGTATATAAGCAATGATGTACATAATATTCCTCTTTATTTTTGCCTTCTCTTCTATTAACACAGATCTTATGTACATTTTTCCACACTTTGTTTTTATCTGTTACTAATATATTGTGGCAATCTTTTATATCACTATGTAAATAGTTTATTTTTCATGTACCATATGGTATGGGCACATCATAATTTCTTTAGCCTCAATTTTTAGGCATTTGTTTTGTTTTCATGCTTTGGTTATTACAAACAATGCTGCATTGAATAACTTTGTATTTAAGGCCATTTCCCACATTTATACCTATAGTATATATTCCTAGAATTAAAATAAAGAAATTAAAGGTTATGTGCATTTTTAATTTGGGAAGTAATTCCCAAACTGCTGTCAATGGAGGCTGTAACAATTCACATTTTCTCTAGCCGCAGAGGAAGAATGCATGTTTACTCATAACTCAGTGAAAATTTTGTTCTCTGCCAATGTAAGAGGTAGAAAATATCTCTTGGAACCTTTAATTTGCATGTTTTCTCTTCCTCGCAAAGTTATATTTTCATATGTTTAAGACGCATTTGTATTTCTTCTTTAGTGAACTGTTTCTTCATAAACTTTGCTTATGTTATTATTTAATGTGTGACTTCCTCAATACACTCTAAGGCAGGGGTCCCCAACCTCTGGGATCTAATGTCTGATAATCTACGGTACAGCTGATGTAATAATTGAAATGAAGTACACAATAAATGTAATGCTCTTGAATCATCCCCAGACCATCCCCCCTACACTGGTTGTGTGGGAAAAACTGTCTTCCATGAAACAGATCCCTGGTGCCAAAAAGGTTGGAGAATAGTGCTCTAAGGTCAGAGATCCCCTGTATTTTGCTCATCGCATAGTTCTTGGTACTGGAATGAATGAAGCTGGAAGAAATGACTGGCTCATGTTAAGCAGTAGTTAAATTTAGAACTCATGTTTGACTCCATAGCCCACGTATTTTCACAATCACTCCGTGGAAAGACGAAGCATTTAATTCACCACACCAGGGGCTAGAAAGGTAAAACGGCCCAAGTGTGCTGGGAAGCCAGGACTGTGGCAGAATGGTGAACAAATGCTACCTACAGTAGCAGCCAATTTTCAGATCTGTTTTACCATCAAGCAGGACTGCACACCTATTGTCGGATCTTTATTTACTCTGAGGCCAGATTTCTGGCTTTCTTAAGAAATCTCCTAATTTTTTAAGTTTCCGATCAGTACAAGACTGCATTTAAATACAGCCCACCGGCAGGATTTGCAACCTCTAGCGTAAACAGAAGTGGGAGGCTGATGAGGCGGGTAATATCTTAGCTGGATAAAGACAGTCAAGAAAACTACGAATTTTTATGTAAGGCGAAAATGAGGTTCTCAGCCGTAGGGTCTGGGCTTGGGAGCCGGGACTCCCAGAAGAAGGCTTGAAATAAACGCTGGGTGGCGTCAAAGCTGAGCAGGGACAGGAGTGGCTGTACCCAGCGCTGTCGGGGGGTTTCTCAAGGAACGTCCACACAAGGGCGTGAGGCGATAGGGGCTGGCAGGGACGAAGGCGACGACTGGCTGCGCATTCGCTCACCGGCTCCTTTAGAGCCAAGTGGACCGCACGAAAGCGCTCGACCAGTTCCGACATTCTAGAAGATCCTCAACCTCCCAGGCAAACCCTTCCGCTCGGCGATCTACTTCTTTCCCTATTCAGGCCCCTCCCCTCTCCCCCAGTCCTACGATTTCCGTTTGCCTGGTCGTCTGGGAAACCAGCAACTTCCGGCCTCGCAGCGGTGGGCGGAGCTAAGATGGCTGAAGAGAAACTGTCTGTGGTAAGCTTCGAGATTCTGTTTGGCGTGTGGGCCTGTGGCCGGGGTTGGGGTTGGGCAGGGTCGGGCCGGGCGGAGCGGAGAGGCGGGTAGGCGGGTGGCCTGTGTCCCACGTAGCGGCCGCTGGGGAAATGCGGGGCTGGGACTGGAACACCTCGGGTCGGGCGGGGTGATGCGGTCGGGTTCCGGGGAATTGCTCGGCCCGGGTCCCGGCTGAGATCTTTCCAGCTCTGGGCCTGTGCTAGGACTGGGGTTGCTCTTGGGGTGCTCCGGACAGAGAAAGGAGGTTTTCATTAGAAAAGGCTTTTTTACTCGCCCCATGCTTTCTGTCTTATGAGGTTAGGAAAGGAAACACTGTCACCTGTGCAGAGACAATTTCTGTTAATCTCTGGATTAGGCAGTGAGACAAATCCTGAAAGCTTTCTTCTGCGTGTGGGTCGGGACCGTGTTTTAGCGAATATAGGAATTCAACTAGTCTGAGTTAAGCGTTGATTAAATTCCACAGAACTGCTAATACAGAGTAACTCAGTTGAATTCAGGATGACCCAGTAGTAGTTATTTTGGAGGCGTAAATTCACAACTGGCTCTAATTTCTATAGAGTTCCAAGTGTGAGACTGTGTTTCCCTTGTTTTAATGTTGAATTTCCAAGGATGTTCTGCGGGTTTGTTAAAATGACTTATTTGTTGTTGTTGTTTTAGTGGCTAAGTCGTGTCCGACTCTTTTGCGACCCCACTCGGAATTTATTGCCCTTTTAAAAAATGTAGGAGGCAAAATAGCAGTCTTTGACAGACTGTTTTATACCTTAGTTTTGGCTGCTGAGGAGCACGGCCAGTAATACCTGTAGGGGGTCTGTTTGTTTTCTAGTCTGTCTTCAGAGAAATCAAATTATATTAGTATAATGAGAAAACTCTGTGTACAGACTATGAGGCCCAAAGCAATTTGTTAAGCTACGAATTAAAAAAAAATTAAAAGCGTTATTAATGTACCTAGAATTTAGACATTGAAAACATAAGATACTTAAGCTCCATAATCTTAAGTGTAAGGTATAAAGGGTAACATGACATTGCTGCAAATATAACTTATTCTTCCGTGCTCATTGCAGTTGTAGGTAGGTATTCATGAGCAGAATATGAGTGTGGTGGCAGAATTGTCTATACTTTTGAATCCCTGGTAGTGTATTAAAGAGAATGGTTTATTTTGATATGATTTAGCGCTTTGGCTGCAAGTTAATAATTTTCATTATTATCATATTTATTGCTAGCAGTGTTACGTTTATAATAACTCATTTTTCAGGTTAGGGCTGAATGGAAATTTGAATTTCTATCCTCTTTGGAAGTTATATGGCATCTTGTAATAGTATTAAAAGGACCTAGCCATGCCTCTCCATCTGTATCATGTTGAAATAAAAGCACACCATAAGCACCTGGTCCACTGGTGTTCCTTGTAGTACTGTTTATAGTGACAAAAAGCTGGAAACAGAGTGAATTCCCATTAGTAGGGTAATGGATGGCTTCTGATATTCCCATACTGAGGAATATTATGCAGCCATTAAAAAGAATGTCCGAACTATATATGTTGATGTGAAGGGATTTCTGTGGTGTACATTTAAGTAAAAGCTAGTTGTGGAGTGGGGTGTTAAAGAAAATTCAGAGTAAATTTTCAAGATTGTATTGGCTTTATTCAGTGATATGGCATCCAGTCTAGGAGACAGAAAGGAGCTCTGAGGAGCTGTACAAAATAAAATACTTTCATAGGCAAAAGTGAGCAGGAACAAGGAAGTTATAAACAAAAAGAGGGTTGGTTATGGCAAGGTGACTTTCCTTCAGGGGATGGCAGAGGTCTGTCAGTTATAGTATATAACTAGTGCTGATCAGAGGACTCCTGATTGGTTTAAGATTCCATTTCTGGGAGAGCTAAAACTAAGTTTTGATTTGGTGACTTGGGGCTTAGCAAGCAAACATGACTCCATGTTGTGCCTGTTGTTAACAGGGATATATTGTGTGATGTTAATTTTGTGATGCAAAGGAAAAACATGTAGATCTGTAGATATGCATTTATAGAGGAGGAGAGAAGACGAAGACTTAAAATTCAGAATTTTGGACACATTTGTAAGGAAAAATCTAAGAATTCTGCAGCAAAGACCTTGAGGCTAAGAGACATCCCAGCAAAATGAAGTATAACTAGTCCAGTGTGGAACACACAGAAATTGTAATATGCTACTGAAACTACTGAGGATTATTACTTGTTCCTTAGGAGAACTGGGGACTGATATAGAATATATAATAAATAGTTTAGATAGCTTGACAAAACAAGTGAATAACTCTGGTTTCCTGGCTTTATGCTTAAAAACATTTTTATAACTCCCCCAAATTCCTGGGGTTTTTTTTTTGGTGTATTTGTGTAAATACCCATCATTCTTCCTGTAAATTAGAAGATTAAACCTTTCAGAACAGAAAGCAAGAATTACTGCTTGCTACTACTTGCTCAAATATAGTGCCTAGCATATATCAAGTGATAGCATATATCATCTAACATGAATGTTAGGTGAATAAATGATCATAGAACTACTTAAAGATGAAGAAAGAACCAAAAAAAAGTAAGGAACTTACTATATATATATCTCCCAGTTATGAATGAGATTGAGTGGGCTAAGAGAATCCTTTGTATTGCAGAATGTCCTGGAAGATCTTTTGAGACAGAGACTCATCAAAAAATTGTAATTTATTTTAATTCTACTTTGTGCAGAAAGAAGCACTGCTGACTAATGAAAGTGCTTTCTGACCATTTAAGACTCCTTAATTGATATGTTCCCCAAAATTAAAATAGTCCCAGATAGATTTTAAAAATATGGGGTTCTTTAGCCAGCTTTGTTGAGGTATAATACACATACCATAAAATTTACCTATTTTAAGTGTACAATTTGATCAGTTTTAGTAAATTTATATAGTTGCACAACTGTCACTACCATTCACTTATGTCCATCACTCCCGAAAGTTCCCTCAAGACCTAACTACAGGTATACTCCTAACGCCAGCACATGTCTAATCTGCTTTCTGACTGCACAGTTTTGCTTTTTCTACAATTTCATGTAATGGAATCACTTAGCATGTAGTTTGAGGTTCATTCATATTGTATGTAACAGTAAAAGTTTGTTAACTTTTTATTTCTAAGCAGAATTGATGGATATTTAGATTGTTTCCTGTTTTTGGCTATTTGAATGATGTCACGATGATTATTGGCATACAAGTCTTTGCATGCCTGTGTTTTCATTTCTCTAGGAGAGTAATTGCTATGTTATATGGTAAGTTTATGCGAAACAAAACCTAAAACTGTTTCCTTAAGTGGCTAAACTATACTGTTTAACATTTCTGTGAGCAGTGTATGAGGAATTCAGTTTTTTCACATCCTTGGTTAACACTTCGTATTGTCAGCTTTCTTGAATTTAGCTCATCTGGTGGATGTGTAGTAGTGGTTATTGTGATTTTAATAATGGTATTGAATACTTTTTTATGTGCTTATTCATCCATATCTTTTTAAAGTGTCTCTACAAGTCTTTTGCCCATTTAAAAATGGATTGTTTCTTTGATTAAGATTTCTATGTTTGTTCTATCAAGATAATAAAACAGCTAAAAGAACAAATTATAAATTCTTTTTTAATTTTGAGGTTTTTTTTTTTTGGTTGTTATGAAAGAATAAAAGGTTATTAAAAGTTTTAAAGAGCAGTCTTGTTGATCTTTGAACACCATGGGGATTAGGGGCACTTATTCTCTGCACAGTTGAAAATCTAATTTACAGTGGCTCTGTCTATCCCTAGCTCCCTTGCATCTGTGGACTTAACCAGTCTTGGGATATATTTATATTTTTACTACTGAAATATACTTAATATTTTTACTATAAATATTCAATATATAAAATATTAAGCATTTAATATATAAATTATACCAAATTTAAATATTAAATTTAATATTGTTACTATTGAAAAAAATCTGTATATAAGTTGACCCTCAGAATTCAAACCCTTGTTGTTTGTCAACTCTATAATGGAAACTTGTACTCATACTTAACATGTTAAGAAATGAGTTATTAAAAACAAACTTACCTAAATGTCTCTTCCTTGCTGCATTTTTCTCTTTTTTTAATCAGAAATGATCTTGTTCCTTAATTTTTTGTTGTTGTTGTTCCTTAATTTTACGTTAATTATTCTTTGGTTTTTGTTATAGCTTTTATCATACTTAATATCCTTAAACAATATATTGATTTTTTTTTAGTTAATGTTTTTTCATTTTTTAAAGCTATGAGATATCTTATTATAGGGAAATGCTACCATTTGTCCATTCTGTTAGATAGAGATTTGGGTTATTTCTGATTTTTTTCCAGTTTTATTGCAGTATAATTGACAAATAAAATTGTTACATATTTATAATATACAACGTGATGATTATACACACACACACACAGTGAAAGGATTCCCATCACTGAGTTAATTAACACACCCATCACCTGTTTTGTATATGAGGACAGTTAAATTCTATTCTCTTGGCAAATTTCAGTTATTCAATACAGTGTTATTGAATATAGTCACCATGTTATACATTAGATCCTTAGACCATATTCATCCTATAACACCTGGCAAGCACTTTTTTAGTTTCTGTTTCCGTGAGTTCAGTGTTTGTTTTTTTTCCTTTCTGGTTTTTAATTAAAAAAAAAAAAAAAGATTGAAAAAAAAAAAAAGAATGCTGCTGGGAACAGGGCCAGGACTAGAGTAAGGCAACTGAAGTATTAAGGGTGCAGAATTTAGTAATATCTCAGACCTGGCTATGAACACTTTTATATCTGTCTCCTGATCTAAGAGTTTCCCCCATGGTATTCCTCGAAATGGATTGATTGCTGGTTTATGGGCTACATACATCTTTAACTTTGTAGCTTATGGGAAATTTTGAGATGATTGTAGCTATTTACGCTTCTACCACCAGTTCCCATTGCTCACATCCTTGTTATTGTTAGAGCTTTAAATTTTGTTAACATGGTGGATATGAAATCTTAAATGATAGTAATTTACATTTCCCTGATTAGTAATTAGTATTGTTGGTTGTCTCCATTTCCTTTTCTCTGCAATGCCTAGTTATTGTGTTTTATTTAATTTTCTACCTCAATATTTGCTTTTCGTACTGACTTGTAATACTTACAGTTACTGGCTGTTATTTGTCTTTTTTGGCTTTGTTTTGTATTGTATATATCTTCCCTCAGTCTTCAGTCTTCACTTCCTTTTTGGAACAAAAGTTATTATTTTTTGGCTGTGCTGCGCAGCTCAAGAGGTCTTATTTAGTTCCCTGACCGGGGTTGAACCTGAGGCCACAGCACTGAAAGCGCCAAGTCCTAACCACTGGACTACCAGAGAAGTCCCCAGAAGTTATTAATTGCAATGGAGTTGAATGTTTCTGTCTTTTCTTAATTGGTTTGTGCTTTTATATCTTGTTGAAAACTTCCCTACCCTATATATTTTTTAAAGGCTTTAAAATTTGCCCTTTCCATTATTAGTTTTCAATCTATTTTAATTTGTTTTCGTTTTCCTGATGAAGCTTTTTTCTTGAAGTCTGTTTTGTCTTGTCTAAACGTTAATATTGCTACTTTTCCTTTTTGCTTCTGTATTCCTGTTATATCTGTTCTCCCTTTTACTTTGTTTTCCTTTGCCCTTTTATTTTAGATGTTTCTTTATACAGATAGCATATATCTAGATTAAAAAAAACATTCTGGCAATCTGTCTTTTAGCTAGAGAATTTCATTTTTTTCTCCTCCTTTTCTGACTTTCATCTTCCTTAAGAGAGTACTTAGATTTTTTAAATAATATATATTTAAATGAAAGTTCATACTAAACCTGAATAATACAGGGATCATCAAATGTTTTATTACCCGTTGCTTCCTGCCAATTATGCCATTGTTCAGTTTTTTAGTTCTTGTATTTCTCAATTCAGCCCCACAAATTATACTTTTTGTTTTATTTAGTAAGTAGATGCTTATACTTCCATATTTTACCAGTTCCTTTCGTTGTTTTACTCCTTGCTTCTGAGATTATTTTCCTTTTTCCTATTGTATGTTCGTTAAAACTTATTTAGGAATTCTAAAAATTCACATTTTGTCTGAAAGACTTTTAAATTTTGCCATTGTTCTTGAATGTTAGTTTTGATTGGTGTAAGAGTTCAGATTGGGAGTTGACAAACTGTTTAAGGGGACAGTTGTAATATTCTGAGCTTCATGGGCCATATATTCTCTGTCACAAGTCAGTCAGTTGTGCACATATAGTGGAGATCATCCATAGGCAATATGTAAACATGTGAGTGTAACTGTTCTGATAACATTTTGGTTCTAGACACTGAAGTTTGATTTTTATATAATTTTCATGTGTTCTAAAATATTAAAAAAATTTTAATATGTAAAATGTATAAGTCATTCTTAGCTTGCAGGCCATAGAGCATAGGCTGGATTTGACCTGTGAGCCATAGTTTGCTGATCTCATGTCTAGGTTAATATTCACTTTACTTAGTATTTTACTCTTGGGTAAGGTACATTAGTACCTAATTATTCTAATTATTCTTAGAATGTCAATGATATTATCTTCTGTTTTTAATTGTTGAGAAGTCAGCTGTCAGTCTAATTGTCGTTTTGTTGCAGATAATCTGGTGATACATTTTTTACTTTGGCTGGTTTTAAGAATTTATTGTCACTGCTGAGGTCCTATGATGTATCTAAGTGTGGATTTATTTTAATTTAACTTGGTTAGAATTGGTTGAGCATCCAGAATCTAAAGATTAGTTTGTCTCATTACCTCTGGAAATTTTCAGCCATTATTTTTGCTTATTATACAACATACATGCATGCTAAGTCGTTTCAGTCATGTCAGACTCTGTGCGACCCTCTGGACTGCAGCCTGACAGGCTCCTCTGTCCATGGGATTCTCCAGGCAAGAATACTGGAGTGGGTGGCCATGCTCTCCTCCAGGGATTCTTCCTGACCCAGATTGAGCCTGCATCTCTTACTTATACCCTGCATTGGCAGGCACATTCTTTACCACTAGTGCCCCCTGGGAAGCTTCTTATACACAACATGGGAGGCAGGTTAAAAAAAAAATTCATTTGAAGATTTTCTGCCAAGTTATAGTATAGAATAGTGTGCCTATGATATTAAATAATGACTCTTTAAAAATACTCCATCCTAGAATTGAGTGCTAGATCATCTCTGTGTAGATGACCTTATAAGCTTCCTCTTATCAAAATTGTCACTTTTTTGGTTTAGGTGCTAAGCAGTATAGCATTAAGTATAATACTAATATGTTTTATAATACTAATATGTCTAAGAACTTAGCACATTTATTTATATACTTTATATCATACATTACAGTTCTATATAATAAATGCATATTGTAAGTATATATAATAAATATTGCATATTTTGCATAATTATGCATTATTAATAGTTGGGACAGCAAAAGTACAACTTGACATTTGATTTTTAAACCATATTCAAAATAATTCTTTGTACTTTTATGCAGTTAACGGATTACTTGCATGATTGGAGAGCTGATGATGATTTTTATTTGAATGCTTCTTTAAGCTAGCAAGATTTATGATGGTGCTTTAACACAGGCTTCTTCATTTCAGAGAACTCAGGTTCCTGCATCTGCTGAATCTCAAAAACCCCGGCTGAAAAAAGGTCTGTATATAATTTCATTGCGTCTGTATATTTGCACAGATTTCTCTGTCTTATTGATTCTTCTATTCTGCCATAACTAGCTTTCATTTTGTGAAGTTGTTAGATATTAGGGGATTGATTTTACCTAAAAGTATGTTTAAGTGGAGTTTTATTTTAATATATAAATGTGTACTAACTTTCTACTTGTGGAAAAACCACTATAAAGTTCCTATAGTACAGATCAGGCCTCAAATAATCTCATGTAAATGTGTGTTGAATAAGTGTGAGGTTTTATAAAAAGTCTGGGAAGCCTAACTTGGTGAGGACTCAGCGCTTTCACTGCCAGGGGCCCAGGTTAGATCTCTGATCAGGGAAGTAAGATGCTGTGAGGTGCAGCAAAAAATAAAATTAATTAATTAAAAAAATCCAACAGAGGTACGTATTATATAGAGGAATAAGATTTCTTCATTTTTTAACCTAGGAAGTCTTAGGAGGGTTTGCATTGAGTTTGTCAGTGACTATACTGGATGTTCTTCCATGTTCACCCAGTTCTAAAGGACTGGGTGTCTTATCAACTTCCTAGGCATTAGAAAATACCTGAACTCTTTGTTTAGCAGGAGAGACTATCTGTTTTATTGTTTATTCATTTATTTATTATCTGCTAGATGAAGAAACATGTAAGGGGTGTGAGTTGCCCAGGGTCTTGTGTGTTGCTCTTGTTATATGCCGTTTTGCAGCGTGCGTTCTCCTGTTGTTTGCTAAGAGTTTTGATTTTGTTAATAAAGTGTTTATTTGGGGCATTTCTGTTATTCTGTTATTCTTTGAAATTATAATACAAGTTGTTGGAAAATACTAACTTTCAGGAATTTATTTTCAAAGGGTTTTTTTTTTTTTTTTTAGGAAAACAGCTTTCATTGAAAGAACAGTACATCTACAATGTAGATTATTTGTGAAATTTAGATGAATTCTGCCAGTGTCTAGCATCATTGCTAATTTTTTTTTTAAATATTTATATGTTTTTATTTGGCTGCACTGGGTCTTAGCTGTGGCATGCAGGATCTGTAGTTCTGGCATGTGGGATCCAGTTCCCTGACCAGGGATCAAAGGGCCCTTGCATTTGGGAGCAAGGAGTCTTAGCCACTGGACCACCAGGGAAGCCCCCATTGCTAATATTTTAAACTCCATTTCTGGACATGAGAATCTTCTTGCTGTGATATCTGTTCATTTAATCAGTAGGGTGTCTTGGGACTTGTGGGTATTGTAATCATCTCTCCAGTATTCTTTCCATGCTTCCTCCAGGGTCATCCTGTGTGGTTCAGTTGACTTCCAGTCCAAGAAAATTGTAATTAGTATACACCAATCAAGAATTGGCCCATGCCCAATTCAGGCTAATGAGATGAAAAGTTTATAGCTATTGGAAAAGAGACATATTTGACAAGTATGCTATAAAATTTAGCAGTGCCATAGTGCCCTTTCCAATCAGTTCTTCCTCCCTTCTCGACTGCATAGCAATGACTTTGTGGTTTCTGGTATTAAAGTTGAGCTTTTCCTGTTCTTGAACCCCTCATATGTGTGAGTACTTAGCAGGTTCCAAGACCAGTGATAGGTATTTGGAATGCACAGATAAATAGGGCATGGATTCTGCCCTCAGGGAACTGACAGTCTTCAGGGCATAGGGAATATAAGCAAATAATTAAAGTGCAGTGTGTATTCCCTAGGTCCATCCTTCTGAAGGTTAAACATTTCCAGTTTCAACTCTTTCCATGTGAGAGTTCAGAACTCATTTGCCATTATTGCTTTGGCTCTATAGTTAAATTTGTTGGCCCTCTTGGAAGTAGAGCATTTAGGACTAAATAGAATATTCCAGGTATGATGTGAACAGGGCCTATGAAATGTCTGGAAGATAAAATCTGTTGATCTGGATCTTTATGTTAATCAGCTAAGGTTCCTTTGCCTTTGGGCAAACATTTTACACATTTGCAATACCATTGTATTGCACAGTGTCAGGGGTATGATTCATATATAAATATAATGCATTATAAATGATGCCTTTGGAGTTGTTCAAGGTGGTGACACAGGCTTGTAAAATATCAAGGGTATAACCTGCTCTTGTCCTTCCCTTAATTTCTGGCTTCTGTAACCCAAGATTTTATCTGCTGATACGGTGAATCACATTGATTGAATTTTGGAATGTTGTGCCAGCCTTGCATTCCTGGGATAAACCCCACATGGTCATGGTGTAGTAAACTTTTTTATATATTGCTGGATTCGATATATATATATACCGAATCAACTTTTGATTTTGCTAATATTTTGTTAAGTATTTTTGCATCTGTGTTCATGAGGGATGTTGGTCTGTAGTTTTTTTTTTTTTTTTTCTGCAGCGCTTTTGTTTGTTTTTGGTATCAGGGTTATGCTGACCTTAAAACAAGTTGGGAACTATTTTCTCGTCTGTTTTCTGGAAAATTGTGTATAGAATTAGTGTTATTTCTTAAATATTTGCTGGAATTGGACAGTGAAGCAGTCCCAGTCTGGATCTTTTTGTTGTTAGAAAGTTTTTAAGTTAAGCCAAATTTCTTTAATAGATGTGGGACTATTAAGGTTACATATTTCTTTAGACACTGGTTTGATAATGTTTCTCTTTCAAAGAAATTTGTCCATTTCATCTTAGTTATTAAATTTATAGACGTAAAATTCATAATACGTCTTTATTTTCCTTTTAAGGTGTAGGATATATAGTGATGTTCTGTTCCTGAATTTAGTACTTTATATTTTCTTTTTTTTTTGCTTGATCAGTCTGGTTAGATGTTTATACATTTTATTGATCTTTTCAAGAACCAACTTTTGATTTTATTTTTTCTCTATTGCTTTTTTGTTTCAGTTTCATTGATTTCTGCTTTTACCTAATATTTTCTTGTGTTTAATTTGCTTTTCTTTTTGCAATTTCTTAAGGTAGAAACTTAGATCATTGATTTGAGATCTTCTTTCTTCTGTTATAAGCATTTAGTACTTACATCTCTCTCTAAACATGGCTTAACTGCTTCACATACATTTCAAATGTTATGTTTTAACTTTTATTCAATTCTAGATATTTTAAAATTTACTTTATGTTCCTTCTTGATCCATATACTATTAAGAAAAGTATTGATTGATTTCGATATATTTGGGAAGTTTTCCAGACCTTTTCTCCCCCTGCTGCTGCTGCTAAATCGCTTCAGTTGTGTCCGCCTCTGTGCAACCCCATAGACAGCAGCCCACCAGGCTCCCCCGTCCCTGGGATTCTCCAGGCAAGAACACTGGAGTGGGTTGCCATTTCCTTCTCCATTTCTCCCCCTAGGTATCTTTTAATTATTGGTTCTTAGTTTCATTTTATTATGATTAGAGAACACACTTGTTTTATGGCCCAGAATGTGTTTCATATGTCTTGAAAAGAATGTGTTTTCTTCTCCTGTTGGGTGGTGTATTCTCTAAATGTCAGTTAAGTCTACTTGGTTGAAAGTGTTATTCTGTGTACTTACTGATACAGATACTGTTGTCCTTAATGAGAGGAAAGTGTTGAGGTTCAGTTCAGTCGCTCAGTTGTGTTTGACTCTTTGCGACCCCATGAACTGCAGCACGCCAGGCCTCCCTGTCCAACACCAACTCCCGTAGCCTACCCAAACTCATGTCCATTGAGTCGATAATGCCATCCAACCATCTCATCCTCTGTCGTCCCCTTCTCCTCCTGCCCTCAATCTTTCCCAGCATCAGGGTCTTTTCAAATGAGTTAGCTCTTTGCATCAGGTGGCCAAAGTATCGGGGTTTCCACTTCAACATCAGTCCTTCCAATGAACTCCCAGGACTGATCTCCTTTAGGATGGACTGGTTGGATCTCCTTGCAGTCCAAGGGACTCTCAGTCTTCTCCAACACCACAGTTCAAAAGCATCAATCCTTTGGCACTCAGCTTTCTCTATAGTCCAACTGTCACATCCATACATGACCACTGGAAAAACCATAGCCTTGACTAGACGGACCTTTGTTGGCAAACTAATGGCTCTGCTTTTTAATATGCTGTCTAGGTTGGTCATAACTTCCCTTCCAAGGAATAAGCATCTTTTAATTTATAATGAGAAAATCAGCATAAGCTTATAGAAATTTGGAAAACATAGGGAAGTATAAAGAAAACAGAAAAAAATCAGCCCTAAGGATTAGTGAACTTTGACAAATTAAAAATCAATGTAGTATTTTGAACAGAAAGCCTCCATATTTCACTGTGCAATCCTTAGATGTCTCACAGATGGCCAGCAGGCACATGTAAAGATGCTCCTAATTACTAAGTATTAGAGAAATGCAAATCAAAACTATGAGGTACTGCCTCACACTGATCAGAGTCTTCATCATTAAAAAGCCTACATATAGTAAATCCTGGAGAGAGTGGAGAAACGGGAGCCCTCTTACATTGTTGGTGGGAATGTAAATTGGTGCAGCTGCTATGGAAAACAGTATGGAGGTTCCTCAAAAAACTAAAAATGGAGTTGCCATATAATCAAGCAGTTCCATTCCTGGGCATATACCTAGACAAAACTCTTAATTCAGAAAGATACACGCTTCCCTGTGTTCATAGCAGCACTATTTACCAAGCCAAGACATGTAACGAACCTAAGTGTTATCAACAGATGACTGAATAAAGAAGGTGTAGTGTGTGTGTGTGTGTGTGTGTGTGTGTGTGTACGTATATATATGTGTACATACACACACAAAATTACCAACCATTAAAAAGAAAGAGATAATGCAGCAACACGGGTGGACCTAGATATTGTCATACTAAATGAAGTAAGTCAGGAAGAGAAGGACTAACACCATATGATATCATACATGTGAAATCTAAAATATGGCACAAATTGGTGTATCTATGAAACAGAAGCGTACTCACAGACATAGAGAATAGACTTGTGGTTGCCAAGGGGCAGGGAAGTGAGGGAGGGAAGTATTGGGAGTTTGGAATAAGCAGATGCAAACTACTACATATAGAATGGATAGACGAGGTTCTACTGTATAGCACAGGGAACTATATTCAATATACTGTGATAAAGGCTTATCATAGTATATGGAAAATCTAGTATTTTGTTGAAATAGTATATAACATAGTATATGAAATAATATGTATTTAGTATATGAAGCAATATATGTCATAGTATATCGAAAATCTAGTATGAACAAAATCATAGTATTTTGTTCAAAATCTTGGTAAAGGTTTATCATAGTATATTGATTTAGTTCCTTGTGCTATAGAGTAGAACCTTGTTGTCTATCCATCCTATATATAGTAGTTTGCATATGCTAGTTCCAAACTCCCAATACTTCCCTCCCTCACTTCTTTGCCCCTTGGCAACCACAAGTCTGTTCTCTGTGTCTGTGAATACGCTTCCCTGGTGGCTCAGCTGGTAAGAATCCGCTGGTAATGCCGGAGACCTGGGTTCAATCCCTGGGTTGGAAAGATTCTCTGGAGAAGGGAATGGCTACCCACTCCAGTATTCTGGCCTGTAGAATTCCATGGACTGTGTAGTCTATGGGGTTGCAAAGAGTCAGACACAACTAAGTGACTTTCACTAAGGTTTCACATGGTAAGCCATTATGGAAAAGAATATGAAAAAGAATTAGATAAATAGATATAAATGAGTCACTTTGCTGTATGGCAGACATTAACATTGTAAATCAACTATATTTCAATAAGAGGCTTCCCAGATGGCACAGTGGTAAAGAATCTGCCTGCCAATGCAGGAAATGCAAAAGTGGATTTGATCCCCTGGTCAGGAAGATCCCTTGGTGTAGGAACTGGCAACCCACTCCAGTACTCTTGCCTGGAAAATTCCATGGACAGAGGAGCCTGGCAGGTTACAGTCCATGAGGTTGCAAGGAGTCAGACATGACCGAGCACACATACATACTTCAATAAAAATTTAAAAATCCTTAAATATCTTTTTAATCTCTAATTTGGATTTTCTCAATCTTGGTACTATCGACTTTTTGGTCAAGATAATTGTTTGTTGGGGGAGCTGTCCTGTATATTGCAAGATGGTAACTGCATTCTTCATCTCTACTTAGTAGATGTTAGTAGCACCCAGTTGTGACAACAAGAAATGTCTCCAGGTATTGCCAGATGTTCCCTAGGGTACAAAATTGTTCCTGATTGAGAACCACTGCTGTAGTTAAAGAGTATGATACTTCAGTAGAAGGTAGAATATAGGAAGTTGGTAAGTTTAACATGGAGACTTACACATAAGTTGAATTAACAGGCAGAGAAACTTTATTTGAACAAGCAGCAGCCATGGCATTTTAACTGAGAAGTTCTGAGTCTGGATTTGGATGTTGTCTCCCACACCCTTCCCTCCTCAGCTTGAGAGGCCAATATCCTAGCTTGACTCCAGTCTTAAGGGTAGTGAGTGCCAGCTCACTGGAGGAGATAAACAATTTTCTATTTGGCATTCTTGTCTAAATATATTAGGACTTTTTCAAGAACAAGCAACTTATTTGGAATTGTTTACAGAACTACTTGATGGTTCTGAGAAAAAATATCCTACATGGGGCTACTTACATCCTCTTCATTTTCCTCCCATGCTATGACCTCAGATAACTCAGAAAACTTTCTTCTGGCTTTCAGTTGAGGTGAGTTAATTGATTTACCTCATGGGCTTATTTCCTTCCTTAAAGGAGTCTTCATTGAAGACCTTACCCATTTTGGAGTGGCTGCATAGCCTAGGATGAATTTAATTTACAGTCTGAGACAATCTATTTACTAGGTGAGAAACTTGGTCTCAGCTTGTGGTTTGCTTTTAAAATATCTTTTAATAAATGAAGTTTTAAGAAATTGTGGCAAAACATACATAAAATTTACTTCTTTAATCATTTAAAAGTACAATGCAGTGGCATCAGTGGCATTCACCATGTTGTGCAACCATCACCATCATCTATTTTCAGAACTTTTTTAGGACCCCAAACAAATTCTCTAACCATTAAATATAAACTCTCCATTTCCCCTCACCTCTAGCCCCTGGTATCCTCTATTCTATTGGATTGGCCAGAAAGTTCCTCTGGTTTTACATTTTTCATTTTCACCGAGAACTTTATTAAACAACGTATTCACTGTTTTGTTCCACTGTCTTCTGCCATTTTTCAGGCAACTTCATAATTTCATCTTCCCAAAACTTTTTATCTTTTTGAGCAAAGAACTATTCCAGGTACCTTTTACAGTCTTCCAGGGAATGGAAATTTTTTCCATTGAGAAACTTCTGTAAAGACAGAAATAAATGGAAATCCAAGGTCCAATGCCTGGTGAATATGGTGGATGATTCAGAACTTCTCAGCCAAGATGTGACAGTTTTTGCCTGGTCATCAAAGAAACATACTGGAGAAGGCAATGGCACCGCACTCCAGTACTCTTGCCTGGAAAATCCCATGGATGGAGTAGCCTGGTGGGCTGCAGTCCATGGGGTTGCAAAGAGTCAAACATGACTGAGCGACTTCACTTTCACTTTTCACCTTCAAGCATTGGAGAAGGAAATGGCAGCCCATTCCAGTGTTTTTGCCTGGAGAATCTCAGGGACAGGAGCCTGGTGGGCTGCCGTCTGTGGGGTTGCACAGAGTCGGACACGACTGAGGCGACTTAGCAGCAGCAGCAGCAGCAAAGAAACATACAGTCTTGCTTTATCCTGATGAAGATTATGCATTTTCTAGTGATTAATTCTGGAGACTTTTCATCAAGTGCTGCCTTCATTTGGTCTAATTGGGAACAGTACTTGTTGGAATTCATCATTTGGTTTTCCGGAAGGAGCTTATAAATAGAGGACTTGCTTCCAGTTCCACCATACAACATATCACCTTCTTTGGATGAAGACTGGCCTTTGGTCTGGTTGTTGGTGGTCGATTGCACTTGCCCCATGATCTCTTCCATTCCACATTATTGTACAGTATCCACTTTTTGTTGCTTGTCACATTTGTTTTATGTTTTATTTTGTTTTTTTTTTTATTATTTTATTTTATTTTATTTGTCATACATTGATATGAATCAGCCATAGATTTACACGTATTCCCCATCCCGATCCCCCCTCCCACCTCCCCACATTTGTTTGAAAAATTGAAAATTTTCATTATGTTTAAGTAAAGAATCACAAATGGAAATACAGTCAAGAAGGTTTTTTTCACTTAACTTAAGGGGAACCCAAGCATCAAAGTGATTAACATAGCCAAGTTGGTGCAAATGATTTTCATTGATTGACATAGATATTTTGAGTATGTCAGCTATCTCCTACGTGGTATGATTTGATCACTGTCAATTTCAATTGGTGTATCCAACTGAGCATCATCTATCGAGAAATCTACAGCATGAAACTTTGCTAACCATTTTGACGTGTTTGATTTAGTCATAGCATCTTCTACACTGCACGAACCTTTTTTTGTGTGTCTTAGTTGTGTGTACCTTTCTTGAAATAATAAAGCATAATCTGCCAAAAATGTTGCCTTTTTCCCTTCCATCTTTAGTATTAAAGTGGCTACAGAAAAATTCACCAATTTTGATAAATTTTTTAAAAATGCACACTGATATGACAGTTGTCACAATAGAATCTAACAAAATTGTTTTGAATAATGTTAAAGACAACTAAGTGCAACTAGAGCCATCATACAGAAAAAAACAAATGAACTTTTCAAGCCAACCCAATACTGTCTCTATGAATTTGCATATTCTCGATGTTGTACATCCTGTTGTTTCTGACTTTTTTCACTTAGCATATTTTCAAGGTTCATCTGTGTTATAGCATTTTGAACAGAATTTCATTACTTTTTAAGGCTAAATAATAATCTTTTGTTTGTACATATAGTAAATATTTTGTGTATCCAGTTATCTGTTGATGGACTTATAGGTTGTTTCTGCCTTTTCACTATTGTCAGTATCACTGCCATGATTGTTGATGTATAAATAAATACGTTTGAGTACCTACTTTTTTTTTTCTGTTTTTTATAGGACTTCAGCTTTTTATTAAATATGTTACATAAGAGATTTAGTCAAAAAACTCATGTTGTCGTTGGACTCCTCCTGTTCTTCTTTCTCTGCCTTCCACTTCTCAACTGGAGAGCAATGGTGGAGGGGCAGGACTTCCTGGTAGGGCAGATCCATCAGCCCCCACATTGCAGATGAGGCTTCCGTGTTGACAGTGCTGGAGCCTTTGCACACTGGCCCTGCCAGAAGTGTTCAACATTTCTGTTAGCTGTTTTAATGAAAACATTGATCTATCCTCTGTGAATGAATGTCACCTCATTGTGGTGTAGGATGAGGCCAGTAGATGAAGATGAAAGTGCCCAGTTGGTGGCTGCCCACCTCACTGCTATTCAGGGCCTCACCTCAGTGTGGCCTTAACTTCCTTGGAATCCTTTTAGCACCACTGTAGAAAGGGGCTCCCTGCTTTCAGCTCTTTTGGGTATATACTCTGAAGTGGAATTGCTGGCTCCACTTAATGACGTAGTTTTGTTTGATTTTTTTTTTTTGTTGTTGTTGTTTTGTTTGATTTTTTTTGAGGAATAGTGTTAACTTTTAATTTGAATAGAAGGTACTATATACATCTTATTTTTCCCCAGTGATAGTAAAATCTACAAATTTTAAGTGTCCAGTTTTTGAATTTTGACAAATAACATATGTAGTCATCACCTGCTGCTAAGTCACTTCAGTCGTGTCCAACTCTGTGCGACCCCATCCCTGGGATTCTCCAGGCAAGAACACTGGAGTGGGTTGCCATTTCCTTCTCCAATGCATAAAAGTGAAATGTGAAAGTGAAGTCGCTCAGTCATGTCTGACTCTTCGTGACCCCATGGACTGCAGCCGACCAGGCTCCTCCGTCCATGGGATTTTCCAGGCAAGAGTACTGGAGTGGGGTGCCATTGCCTTCTCCAAGTCATCACCTAGGACGAGTTAAATATTTTTATCACCCAGAAAGTTTCTTCCTGCCCTTTCCCAATCAGCCCTTCCTTCCCTTCCCTAGAGGGAACCATTGTTCTGATTTCTGTCCCTGAAAGTAAATTTTGTCTGTCTGTGCTTGAACTTCTTGTCATGAAGTCATACAGCAATGCATCTTTTGATGATCACAGCTCCGTTACAGCCCAGAGTTTTATTTGGCAAGCAAAGGATAGTATACCCTCGAGGTGTGAGAGTGGGCTGACCCCAAAGGAGAGGCCTCAATTCGTCTTGCCTCCTCTTTTTATACATTTTGTCTTCTCCCCGCTGAGTCTGCTCTATGCAAATTGCGCTAGCCAGGAAGGGGGTGTGTTTGTTTCACCTGAAGTTCGCACTCCTATCCGTGGGTTTTCTTTTGTTCCATTGTTCCATTTTCGAGGGCTTTTCCCTTTCTTTGTCTTTTAGCCACCGCTATTTTGGACCCTTTTTTTGATCAGAAGTTTTAATTTTGATGAAGGGTGATTTATTAATTTTTTTTCCTTTATGGTTAATGCTTTTTGTGTCTTGCCTAGGAGATCTTGACCCTTACCCTCAGACTGAGTTGTGTGCCCCCACCTCTTCTGCATTGGTATTGCAGAAATGAATCTTTTTGGTTGAGGAGGTGTTTAATTTGATTCTTGACACTTTTTTATCAACATATACCATATATACAGAAAAGTGCATAATTGTACAGTTTAATACATTTTTACAAAGTGACTGTATTCATGTACTCACCACCTTTTTTTTAAACATAAACCCAATGTATTTATTTTTAATTAATTGATTATTTTATTTTTGGCTGCATTGGATCGTCATTGCTTTGTGCAGGCTTTCTCTGGTTGAGGGGAGCTGTTCTTCCTTGTGGAGTGTGGGCTTCTCATTGCAATGATTTCTCTTATTGTGGAACTCCAGCTCTAGGGCGAGCGGGCTCAATAGTTATAGCACACAGACTTAGTTGCTCCACCGCATGTGGAATCTTCCTGGACTAGGGATCGAATCTGTGTCCTCTGTATTGCCAGGCGGATTCTTATCCACTGTGTCACCAGGGAAGTCCTTGCTCTCACCATCGATTAAATTATAGAACATCATCAACATCTCAGAGGCCTTCCTCATACCCCCTACCAGTCATTACTCCTCAGAGTAGTTACTTAGGTGTTTAACTTCTACCTTATAGAAAGGGTTTTACCTACTTTTGAACTTGATATAAGTGGATGGAATCATTCAGTGTATACATTTCAGTATCTGACTTCCTTGCTCAGAATTATCTTTGTGGTATTCATGTATCTTGTTGCATGCAGTAATAGCTGTTTTTTTCCATTATAACATAGTATTACATTATGGGGTGATACCCCTGGTTTATTCATTTTACTTGGAATGAACATTTGGGATACTTTCATTTTGAGATGTTATGCATAATGCCATCCTTAAAGTGTATGTTCTTTGGGTACACTTATGTACCTAGTAGCAGGATTACTGGATCACTGGGAAGAATGTATTTAAGTTCGGTAGATATGAGCAAAGTTTCCAAATATGTTTAATATAATCCCCTTTGTGTATGTGTGCACTTTCCCATACGCTTAATTATGCATAGAAATTCCTTAGAAAATAACTCAATTTCTAGTGAGGAGGAGGAATGGACAGAGCCTAATACTCTCTCTGTCCTTTCAGTTTTATTTTTACTGTATGTATTTTTTTTTTTAATTGAAAATCTTGCTACCATAATATGTCAAAAGTCCTGTTCTGTTTTGGTTATAGGAAAACTTTGATATCATTATTAATTTGTGTTGCTAAGTTACTCATTTAACCACACCAAGTTTCATCCCAATTATAAAGGACTTTCCAGTTTTAAAATGTGTAAAGTTGGAAAGTTCTTTACAATTGGGACAGAAACTTGGTGTGGTTAAATGAGTAATTTGGAGGCCTGGGATATAGCCCTGCCTCTTCCATTAATAAGCTCTTGAATATAGGCAAATCACTTAACCTCTGGCATCTTAATTTCTTCATTTGTGAATAGTCCCAAAATTGTATGACTCATTAGCCTCATGGGAACATTCGGTGGAATAATAAGGGAGAAAACGCTTTGCTATAGATATATATATATATATAAAAATTAGTTCAGTTCAGTTGCTCAGTCATGTCCGACTCTTTGCGACCCCATGAACCACAGCACGCCAGGCCTCCCTGTCCATCACCAACCCCTGGAGTCCACCCAAACCCATGTCCATCGAGTCGGTGATGCCATCCAACCGTCTCATCCTCTGTCGTCCTCTCCTCCTCCTGCCCTCAGTCCCTCCCAGTATCAGGGTCTTTTCAAATGAGTCAGCTCTTCGCATCAGGTGGCCAAAGTATTGGAGTTTCCACTTCAACATCAGTCCTTCCAATGAACTCCCAGGATTGATCTCCTTTAGGATGGACTGGTTGGATCTCCTTGCAGTCCAAGGGACTCTCAAGAGTCTTCTCCAACACCACAGTTCAAAAGCATCAATTCTTCAGCGCTCAGCTTTCTATATAGTCCAACTCTCACTACATGACCACTTGCCTTGACCATAGCCTTGACTAGACGGACCTTTGTTTAATGTTCATATTATTATAGATATAAGTAAACCATATAAATATATCTTACGTAAATATGGGGAATTAAGTTTTGATTTTAGAAAGTAAGATAGTTTGAAATAATCTAGGGTATGCAGTAAGGGCTTCCTCAGTGGTGCAGTGGTAAAGGATCTACCCACAATGCAGAAGATGTAGATTTGATCCCTGGGTTGGGAAGATCCCATGGAGGAGGAAATGGCAAGCCATTCCAGTATTGCCTGTAAAATTCCATGGACAGAGGAGCCTGGAGGGTTATAGTCCATGGGATCAAAAAGATTCGGACACAACTAAGCACACATGCACACAGGGTATGTAGTAAAACCATAATCTTCTATGTGAATTTTTCCTTTCTTCCTCATCCCATTTTAAGTTCATGAGAGGCAAACCTGTTGGATAGGTAGCAGTTTAATATTTTTTTTATAAAGCTATCTTCTAGCACATATCCTTGGGTGACTGCTGAGTCAGTCTAGTTTCTGCCTTCTTAATCATCATTTATATTCCTGAGCAGAGTTGGTATTTCTTCTGATCCTGGACCTGTTTGCCTCAGATCCATTCCTCACCCTTCCCTTCTCTGCTGAGTATTGTGAGGAGCACACCCTTATGGGCTTCATTCCTTCTCAGACTCTGGTGTTAGCACAGTTTCTGGCTGGATTAGCAAGTGAGGGGAACTGTCAGGAGATTGGAGGGTGGGAGGAAGGAGAAGACAGGGCTTTCCTTTCTTTCTCTCTGCTTTGGGAAGTTGGAGGAGTAGGGTGGTTTCTGAAGTGTCTCTTGTTGCTTCTGCCAGTCAGGCCATATGCTTTCAGCTTCTTCCAGGTAACCTCAGCCTTAGATACTGGTAGCAATACATTCCCTCCATTTTTCCCCTCAGTTCAGAGGTGGTAGTGACTTGTTCCCTTGCTAACCTCTGATTTGCATCACTATTCCTGTTGGTTCTCATTTCTTCCCTCACCTTCTGTTTTAAATCCTAAAGTAGTTTCTGTTTCCTCATTAGACCTTGTCTGATACAGAGCTCAAATTGATATAACAAAAATGCCTTCCATTTTTCAAGATTTGTTATTTCTTTTGATGTCCCCAGTAATATACTGAGGTAGAAAAGTATTATAGTTCCTATTTTAACATGAGGAAATTAACATTTATTGAATAACCACTTTCAGATTTTTCATAATTTTCTCCAGTGAAAATTATAGGGGGAAAAATGGAGGCCCAGAGACTTAAATTATTTGCTGTAAGTCCCACCACAGTCTCTTACTGATTGAAGATTGGACTTCTACATGTAAAAATCCTATGTGCTATGTGTCTTCTCCTTAATGAGATCTGTTTCCAAAGAAGTGTTCATTTATAATGTACTTAGAAAAACCTTAGTCATTTTAGAAAATTTTTTAATTAAAGATTCAAAGCACAATAATTTTCTGCTCAGCATCCCCGATGCTGGCAGAAGGAGCAGGGGGCAACAGAGGATGAGATGGTTGGATGGTATCATCAACTCAATGTACATGAGTTTGAGCAAACTCCCAAGAGATAGTGAAGGACAGGGAATCCTGGTATGCTGCTGTCCATGAGATTGCAGAGTCGGATGCGAATTAGTAACTAAACAAAAACATTTGTATATCCAGGATGCTGTTCACTACCATTGATCAATTTAAAAGTTTTGAATTTTGGTTATTTTTATGAGAATAAAAATACAGTAGGGCGAATTACAGGGAAGAATTCTTGTGATGTCATGTTTGTTGGTTATGTAATTGTTTAAGATGTGTCTGGTGCATTCTTAAGAGGAAGAAAGAAAGAGACGTCACAAAAGAGTGGAATGGGGACAGGAGAAGAGACGGGCAAGGGAATGTTGTTGCCAGGTCACCAGCCTTCCACCCCCACTGCCTTGGTGAGGGTGGGGAGCCATGTGGGAGCTGGGGATGTGAATCAGGTCTTTTTACAGTCACCTGAAAGGCTTTACCTTGTCTTGATAAAAAATGGGAGGGGCAGTGTGCTGAGTGAGATCTTTTTTACAAACAGCTGAAAGACTTACTCATTATCTCATCAGCTCATTACCTGACCTCCATGGTAATATAGACTCCTAAATTTAGTGTAGCATGGGAGATGACTACCTTGCTCTGATAAAATACAGGAGGAGGCTCTATTTTGCACTTAAATTTCTTATTGTTTTTAGGATCTATCAAATAGGTAATTCTCATAATACTTGGGAAAGCATGTATGAACCAATATCCCTGTTTGTAGGGGGAATTTGACTGAGCAATGATCTGGAGTACAAGAAATTCAGCTTATACATTTACCGGTAAAATTCTAAGTAAATTCAGGATTCATAAGGATTTCTGTGGTATCTAGAATTTCCTCATCTTCAAAACTAATAATAATGATGATAAAAATAACATCAACAGCTAGCACTTCTTTAGGGCTTACTGGGTACCAGACATTACTCGAATCTCTTCATATGTATTGTCATTCAGTCCTCACAACTCTGTGGGGATATTTTATCCCCCGATCCTTCTGTTTTAAGTGTGAGAGAAATATCACTAATAATGGGTATCTTATTATCATCTCTACCTTCTGCTAGCACTCTCTTACCAGCCCCCAACTCTGCCCTGATTACAAGCTCCCCGGAAGCTTATAATCAGTTTTGTTCACTTTTGTATCCTCATTGCCTAGAACAGTGCCTGGCATGTGGTTGGTACTCAGTGAATATTTGTTGAATGAATGAGTTTTTATAGATGAGGAAACTAAGTTTTCCAAGATTACACAGTAATAGGACAATATGTGGCATGGTAATGATTTATAAAGTCTTTGGTGAACCTAGGGTTCTTTTAACTTTTAGACAAACTATCATCAAGAGTGTGAAATGACTGTTAGGCACTTGAATTTGGTGGTGCTTTCCCTTCTAATTCCTACTCCATTTCATGAGCCTCTGGGCCCTGGAGATACCTTACAAATTGAACTTTTTTTTTTTTTCCTCCCATTCTTCACCCATGGAACACAAAAAATAGTTCGTCTTTTATTATAAAGATTTTAATAATATTGTGCACGTGTGCTAAGTCGTTTCAGTCATGTCCAGCTCTTTGCGAACCTTTGGACTGTAGCCTACCAGAGTCCTCTGTCCATGGCATTCTCCAGGCAAGAGTACTGGAGTGGGTTGCCATGCCCTTCTCCAGGGGATCTTCCCAACCCAGGGATTGAACCTGCATCTCTTATGTCTCCTGCATTGCCAGGCAGGTTCTTTATCACTAGAGCCACCCAGGAAGTCCAAGATTTTAATAATAAGAAAGACTCAAATTTGCATTTTATAAATTTTCTTTAGGCTATAGAAGCAGCAATAGTGATATTATAAACTCAAAGGATTCAGTGTCTCCTGTCTTTTAGAAAAGGGGTAGGTAACAGTGAGGTAGGTCATACAGTTGAGACTTGCTTTAAGATTGCACGCACACCCACTCATATCTGCCTTTAAGCTTGATGATTTGTGTGGTCTTTTGTAGGAAATTTAATTTTGGAAATGGTTAGTTAGGCAGAACAGGAATGGCTAATATCTGATGATTGATGGGGGCTCAGGGGAAGAGAAGAAAGGAAAAAAAAGTCTTTGAAGAGTCTCACATAAGCCCTACTGACTAGAAGAAGGGTGGTCCCAGTCAGAGAATGTGGGTAATCAGAAGATGAAAAGTTAGGTTGCTTAACATTTAATCTTTTTTTCTTTCTTCTTATTTATAAAATCAGATCCATATTTCTGTCATTATTTCACTTTATAAACTCCATTGTTATTCCCTATTGGAAAAGAAAAAAGCATTCTTAATTGTGGCTCAGCTGGTAAAGAATCATCCTGCAATGTGGGAGACCTGGATTCGATCCCTGGGTTGGGAAGATCCCCTGGGGAAGGAAAAGGCTACCCACTCCAGTATTCTGGCCTGGAGAATTCCATGGACTTTATGGTCCATGGGGTCATGAAGAGTCAGACGTGACTGAGTAACTTTCACTTTAAACGTTAATTCTGGGTCACAGTAAGCTTTTTTTCCTTCCCATCATATTAATATTATGCACATGTAAGTCTTGGGTTTTTTGTTGTTATATCACCTAAGGTTCTGGAACAGAATGATTACAAATCATTTCCCTTCTTCCCCTGGTGTACCCTTTCTTTTACATTTTTAAAAATAAGGGAACACCAGAACTTCCCTGGTGGTCCAGTGGTTCAGTCTCCACTGCAGAGGGTGCAGGTTTCATCCTTAGTCTTGGAACTAAGATCCCATATGTGGCATGGCACGGCCAAAAAAAAAAAGTGACCATTAAAATAATCAGGGAATACCTCCAACATGTGTTAAAATGCATAAAAAATAACAAATAACCCATGTGCTTACAGGCCAGATTTAATAAATAAAACATTTAGCCATATATATTTTAGAGCTTTTAATTTTTTTGATAGCTAAAGCATTAAAGAGTTTAATTCTCCTTTTTATTGATTTCTAATTCACTCTTCCTTCTTCCTTGAGGTCTCCACTGTTCTGAGGTTGGTGTGAATATCTGTCTTTTTACCATAGAAAAGTTAACTTCTTAATGAATTTTTACCTATGTTTTAATTGAATTCAAAGGAATAGTAACTCATAGTTTCTCTATCGTGAATCATTTTCAGTGTCTGAGGTGTCTGAAATATTTTTCTTCTTGTTGACTTCTCATTACTGGGCAGCAGTATAATGTTTCACATTTGAGCTATTGCTAAGACTGTGTTTTGCTATTTTGGGGCCTCTGATCTGTCAGATGTGATATTAACTGTGTTATATATATTTTGTTAGTAACACTCCTGAAATATCTTTTGGAAAGTCATTTTATTCACCTTCCAAAACCAGGAAGTGAGAGAAAGGAAAAGAGGGAAAGAATGATTCTGTTTTTCCCTTCAGGCAAGTTATCAGTTGAGAAACTGATGTTATGAACCACACAAACTGTACAGGAATATATACTGAATGTGTGTATTAGTAGGACAAGTATCTCAATGTAATAATCCACACATTTTTAATACATTGGTTAAAAATGGTCAGCAGCATGAAGAATTTAACATGATATTACAGCCTCCTTTTGGTTAGTTTAGACATGAGGACAGTGGTCAAGGAGAAAACCTAACAATGACTGTTTGTTTGTTTTTGTCAAAATATGCTACCCAGCTCCAGAGTTTCCTATTTTGGAAAAGCAGAACTGGTTGATACATCTCCATTATATCCGGAAGGATTTTGAAGCATGCAAGGTGAGAGGCTGAAGTGATAGAGAACATGAGAGGCAGGCTTTGATTAAGCATCTGTGTCTGTCACTCAGTTTGTATGGCAGGTAATAACCCATTATTTTAATAATGTGTGAAATCTTGTTTCTTCACATTTTGTGTATTAATTAGCTTTTGCTGTGATAATGCTGCTTAACAAACAACCTCAAAATGTCAGTGGCCTTATTTATTACTCATAGGCCTTCAGATTGGCTATAGGTTGGCGGGGTTTAACCACAGTCTGTGGATCAGGTTCCAGTGTGCTCCATGTGTCTTCTCATTTCAAGACCAGGCTGAAGGAGCCGCTACTCTCTGGGACTTGTTGGTCTTATGGTGGAGAGCAGATGTTCAAAGCAGCATAGTGTTTAACTTTTTGATCTCTGGATAGATGAAAAATGGTGTTTCACTTTTATTTCATAATTCTTGTGGTGAGCTTGATCCTTTGTATATTTTAAAACCATTTGTATTTTCTTTTCTCTAAACTGTATCTTTGGTGATGGTATATATGTTACATGCTTGCTGGCAGAGAATAGTATCATCATGCAAAATATATCCTTGGTATTGTCTTTTTATGGCATTCAGAGCTTTGTAATGCTTTTAAGGTTGTGATTTTTGTACCTGTCACATTTGTACCCACAGCAGTGCAAAGAACTAGCAGTGTTTAGTTCCAATATGGATTTGGAAAGGTTTTTTTTTTTTCTTCTGTGATACTATCCTTATTTCCTCTTTCCTTTATTGACCACTTTTTCTGTTTCCTTTTTTTTGGCTTCTCTTCCTTTGCTTGTTTCTTAAGAATTGGGGCTGTCCCTGTGTACTGTCCTTGACTGTTTTCTCTGCTTATTCTGCACACTTCTTCCTGATTGCCAGATCAGTCTGATGCTTACTGAATGCTTCACAGACATTTCAAATTCAACTTTTCTATAGCCACATTTACCTGCTTCCTTCCATACTTATTGCTTCTCCTTTTTCCCTATCTTTCCCTATCTCTTGAGTCCTTACATATACTCCTTGTCCATGTCTTGTTGTTCAGTTTCCCAGTCATGTCTGACTCTTTGTGATCCTGTGGATTGCAACACGCCAGGGTTCTCTGTCCATCACCATCTCCCAAAGTTGGCTCAAGTTCATGTCCATTGCATCAGTGATGCCATCCAACCATCTCATCCTCTGACGCCCTCTTCTCCCTCCACCCTTAATCCTTCCCAGCATCAGGGACCTCTCCTGTGAGTTGGCTGTTCGCATCAGACAACCAAAATACTGGAGTCTCAGCCTCAGTCTGTCCTTCCAGTGCATATTCAGGGCTGATTTCCCTTAAGATTGACTGGTTTGCTCTCCTTGCTGTCCAAGGGACTCTCAGGAGTCCTCTCCAGCACCACAGCATGAAGGCCTCAACTCTTTGGCACTCTGCCTTCTGTATGATCTACCACTCATAACTGTATGTGACCACTGGGAAGACCACAGCCTAGACTACTTGGGCCTTTTGTCGGCAGAGCAATGTCTCTGCTTTTCAACACACTGTCTAGGTTTGTCATAACTTTCCTGCCAAGAAGCAAATGTCCTCTGATTTCGTGGTTGCAGTCACCATCCACAGTGATCTTAGAGCCCTAGAAGAGGAAATCTGTCACTACTTCCACCTTTCCCCCCTGCATCTGCCAGGAAGTAAAGGTGCTGGATGCCATGATCTTATTTATAATATTTAGTTTTAAGCTGGCTCTTCCACTGTCCTCCTTCACCCTCATCAAGAGGCCTTCCAGTTCCCCCTCGCACTCTGCCATCGGAGTGGTACCGTTTGCATATCTGAGGTTTTTGATGTTTCTCCCACCTATCTTGATTCCAGCTTGTAATTTATCCAGCCTGGCATTTTTCATGATGTGCTCAGTGTATAGATCAAACAGGGTGACAGCAGACAGGTGTCCATGTCTTCCTTTACTTAAAAACACTTGAAGACACTTAACCACTACTCAGAAGTATTGTTTGTTTCTTTTTCAGGCTGTTATCAAAGAACAGCTTCAGGAGACTCAGGGGTTATGTGAATATGCTATCTATGTCCAAGGTGAGTCATATATTTCTTCTCTTCTTGGTAGAGAAGTGCACACTCTGCCTAGATTCTGGAAAAAGAACAACTTATGAAATACTTAAATTCAAGTAAATGTTCCACAAATCTCTTGTTTAGTATTACTGTTTTTTTGAAATCAAAACATAATTATTGTGCTGGATTTGGCCTCAGAAATGACTGTTAATGTTCTGAATGTTCTGTTAAACAGAAATGTTCTGTTAAAAAGCTTGCTACTGTCCTTCACCCCTATTCTAGTTTCTGGCTAGTGTTTTTCAGAATTGTTGTTAGGGTTGCTGCCTCCTGCAGCAATGTTGGGCCCAAAAGAGGCTTTTCGAGAATTCTTTGTAGTCAGGCTAGAAGAGATGAGAAAAAGCTTGAGTAATTTTTGTATGGTGAGTCAGGATGAGGGGAAGAAGCCTAGAGGTATACAGGACAAAGCAGAGAATAAATGGAAGTCATCAGAAATCAAATATTATAGGGACTGAATAATATAGAGATTAGAGGGACTGGCTGGGATTTTACTCTCTGGTGCCCAAGTAGCATCCTTGTTTGCTACTTTCGCACCAGGAACTTTCTTTTTGACTCTTTGACATAAATGAATCATTTTGTTTCCCACTCTGCATTGTAGTCTTCAGATTAATATGCAATTTCTGACATAATTGGTAATATATTAACATATCTAGGACATTGTGGCAAAATAATGCTCATTTATTCCCAATATCACCAGTTCCAGACTTACAGTGCCTCATACTACTTAAGCATGTAAATCTTCTGAAAGCTTAGGTCTAGGAAAAATGATTGATTCTGATTGGTTGCTAGACTGAGAACCAGCTCTGAAATATTACTGCATTCTTTGCCAGCATCTCCTTGTTGGACTTGGGTTTTTGATTGCACATGCCCCATTTGGGTGTACTCTCTGAAAACTATCAGGTGAAGTTGGAATTACCATGATTAATAGAGTATCTGATAGGATCTATAAGAATGTTCTTACAGTGGAAAGTTTCTGGAATAATTTACAAGGCACCCAATTATCTGCCTGTTGGAAGCTGGGAGTGGAGAAATAGGTAGGTCCCAGATACCTTTAAAAAAAGGTTTTAGCTCATCACCAACTTTGCTGCTTGTTTCAATCCATCTGAAGTCATATCTGATTGTATTTTAAGACACAGTTATCCAAAGGGTTTCTTTGGTAAGATTTCCTACTTCCCTCTTTCTCCAGTTTTTCACATCAGGCTCCATTCTTAGAACATGATTTTATTTTCTGTGTTTTCTCTCTCTTGGCAGCTTTGATACTGCGTCTGGAAGGAAATATCCAAGAATCCCTAGGACTTTTTCAGATGTGTGCAGTTCTCAGCCCTCAGTGTGCTGATAACCTCAAGCAGGTGGCCAGATCTCTGTGAGTACTGGCAGTCTGGAGGCCAGGGTGCTGGTGGAGGATAGTGGAAAGTGCATTCTCAGGCTGGGGCTTGCTTAGAGAGAAGTGTAGCGAATTCACTTTGAAGAGTGTGGATTAATTTTGAAGTTTGAGAAAATAAGATAACTGGTATAAAGCAATTGAGTATTTCAAACACTGCATATTCTAGTTTGATAGGAGAGCACTGATAGTATTTCTCAAGTAGGAACATCTTGTGCTTCAAGTACCCTAATCAAATTGCCAACCCATGGAATTTTTCTTGTCTTCTGTTCCAATACTTAGCATACTACTATATACACAGTAGTTTTGTAGTGTTTGTTAAGTGAATGCTCTGAAGGCTCCTGGCTTCTGGCATTCTCTAGAATCTTTTATAAGCTTTTAAGTACTAATAGCTTTACTATTCCAGAGTAATAGAGTGATCTATGGAGCTTCCACCCTTTCTAACCTGCAGTGTCATCGATACCTACACTGTCTTTGCACAGAGGCTGATTTTCCCCTGTGTCTCCAGAATTAGTATAAGGAAAGAGACTTAGTTTGGAAGAGAAGGGCATGTCTCTAATACATGATGATGAAAAATTGTGGCAATTCTTGTTTAACGTGGAATTAATTTGGCTTGTTTCTTGGTCTACATTTATTGTACATTGGGAAAATAAATTACACAAGACTTTCATTAAAACTGGGGCTTCCCCGGGGGCTCAGTTGGTAAACAGTCCACCTGCAGTGCAGAAGACACAGGATACCTGGGTTCATTCCCTGGGTCAGGAAGATCTCCTGGAGAAGGGAATAGCTACCCACTCCAGTATTCTTGCCTGGAGAATTTCCAGGAGGAGCCGGGCAAGCTATAGTCCATGGGGTTGCAGAGTTGGACACAACTGAGCAACTGACACTTCCACTAAAATTGGTATAGAATGGGACCAAGGCCTTGGCACAGCTACCAGCTCTGTCCCTACCAAGAGCTTCTGCTGTTGGTATATAAGAGTCTCACTGGCTAAACCTGCACAAGCCACTCATAAGGAAGAGGCTTCCAAAATTCTCTGCTGGCTGGAACGTGAGTCAAATGTGGGACTAGTGGGGTTGGTCTTATAAAAAACTTTATGTTAATAATTACAGAAAATGTGTTTATTTCCCAGATTTCTTTTGGGAAAACATAAAGCTGCCATTGAAGTATATAATGAAGCAGCTAAACTTAATCAGAAAGACTGGGTAAGTAGGGAACTTTGTTCTTTGTTATTAGTAATATGCTGACGGTTTCATTTATCATATAGCTATCATTTGTATTTATTACTGAGTTATTACATGCCAAAACTGTCTTTATTTTATCCTAACACTTGATTGATGATTTGGGCTAGGTATAAGATCAAAAATTAGGTTTCTTCATAACTCAGCAGACAGTGCTGCCAAGCTTTCTTGGTCTAAGTGTTGTTGATGAGTAGTCTGTTACTAGTCTGATTCTTGTTGATAACCCCACTCTCCTGTCTAGAAGCTTTGAGGATTTTCTGTTTATTATTGGAGTTCTGAAATACCAGTAATAGTTGTCATGATGTGTTTCTTTTCTTTTGCATTCAGTTGGCTCTTTCACTTTGAAGACCCTTGCCTTTGGATAGAGAGGTGGTTTTTTTTTTTTTTTTTTTTTTTTTGAGCAGTTTGATTATTTTTTCCTCTCCATTGTCTGTATCATTTAGGGATTGTGTGTAACTGTAACAAAATATTAAACACTGACTTTACAAATTACCATTTTATTTTTTTCTTATGTAACAAGAAGCCCAGGAAAGTAGTTACTGACATTGATTTGACAACAACACTGAGACTTTTTCTTCATGGCTACAAGATGGTTGCTACAGCTCTAACACCACATCATTATTCTAGTAGGGAGAAAGAGGAGGCAACAAAGAGAAAAAGACATAACCTTTGTGGAGAAAGTATAACTTTCCCAGAAATTCCCGACAGACTTCCACGTACGTTATATTGACTACCTGTTTTGTAAAGAAGAATGGGAAATATAGTTTTCAAGTTGAACACATTGTCACTCTAAATGTAATTAGGTTTTTGTTAGTAAGGTAATCAGAAAGAGTGAATATCAGGTAGATAACTAGCAGCTTTTGCCACACAGTTTTCTACTCTCTATTACACGTGTTCTGCATCTGTTCTCCTTGTCTTGTAACTTGCCTCTCATATTTTCCACATCCTTGTCTTTGCTGTACAGAGATATTTCCTCAATCATATCTTCCAAGTCATCACTTTTGTTTTTAGCTATATTCATATTCAATATTTTTTATTTCAGTAATTATATTTTTAATTTTCAAGAACTCTGTCTTTTCTTACGGTTGCCTCTTCATGTCTGTGACCCTTTGAAGTTCTCTTCTGCGTTCCACAATTATCTTTTTCTTCCTCTCTTTATTTTGGTTTTTTTTTTTTCATGCTGATGGTTTTTTCAAAATACCTGTGATTCTTAGAAAGATATATCTAAGAATGAAGGAGATTCTTAGATATATCAAACAGTGAAGGATTAGATTGATTAGTAGAAAGAGCTAGCATGGGTTTTGCCTGCAGTTCTTACAGTCCTGTTATTTTTTAGATGTGTTTGTCAGTCACTTTTCTGCTGCAGATCTGAAGACTGAGATGTTTAAGTCTTTTTGCCATTGAGTATTTTATAGCCACAGGCCAAAGTAAAGCTACAGATAAAGGAAAAGTGAGTTACTCTTTTGTTCATTTAGTCACTTTTTTCAACAAGTGAATGTCTGCTGTGTGCCAGGCACTGGGCTGCAGATGCAAAAGATGGATTGGTGGTTTATGGGACAATCAACCCAGAAATAAGGAAGGAAGAGAGGCAAGTTAGGGGAGAGGGTGGTGATAACAAATTAGAATTAAATCGTATTTTCAGAAGATTATGGACATGGTGAATTGTAGCTTCTGGTAGGATATCTAAATTGAGATGTATCCAATACATGGCTGTATATAGAAATCTGAAGCTCAAGTGTTCTGGGATGATCCATGTTTTGGAGTCAACACAAAGGTGATGATTAAAACCATGAAATTGGATGAGATCACTCTGCAGTGAGCTGAGGATGGAATCCTGGAAAAAACAAGTTTGAAGGGCTGAGCTGAAGAGAAAATGAGTCCATAGAGGGAGATAGAGAGGAAGTGAGACAGGTGAGCTCAGGGATGGGATTGGGGGGGAAAGGGAGAATGTTTACCAGTCTGTCCAGTTGGTTGAAAGAGTTCATTTGGTATTACTCATCTGGGATAACAAGTCCATTGGTGCCAGTAGAGGTGGTCATTTCTCAAACATCCATTCTCTGTCCTGATGCTTCATGAATGCCTGTGGCCTGTAGAAAACCTGTAGCTCTACTTTCTTGGACTCATCAGGGTATTCCACAGTCTAGCTGCAGCAGGAGAATAATAATTCCTCTTGCCATGATCTCATTGGAGCAGCTGTTAAGTAGGGAGGATTTCCTGTACTTTTAGATGAGGAAGCTGAGGCTTTTGGAGATGGAGTGACTTGCTGAAGGGCACACAGTGAGGTAATGGCAAAAATGGTCCCAGAATTCAGGTCTAGAATCCAGGATTCCTCACTTTAGGCCTGTAATTTTCCCACTGTATCAATTGCCCTTGCAGGATGTCTGCTGCATCCTCTCACCCCATGAAAAACAGAACTTAACTCTGATTTGTTCTAGTTTTCTTTACAAATTCAGAAGTTTCCTTGGCTGTCAGTTTGTTTAAGGCATATTGCTGCTGTTTTGCCAAGTAATAACTATGGCAAATATTTTCAAAAGGGTAGGGGCATTAGTTACCTTCCAGGACATTAAAGGACAAGTAGACTATATTTCTCCTCTCTCCAGCTCTGTGTGTACATTCTTAAAGGGTGATGAAGTGGAATGTACTTGTGGAGTTGGAAAGAGGAGAATTACAGCCCTACTTTTAGAGATAGGCCTGGGTTCAAATCCCACTGCTTGGCAATATGTGGACATATTTTGGGTTGTGATTTAAGAAAAATTTCTTGTAATGTGAGTCATTTATCAGAAATTGGAACATGATTCAATATCAGATATTAAGCAGTAACTAATTTTTTTTTCCCCAAGTATGATAATGGTATTGTGGGTAGATTTTAAAAAAGAGAGATCTTATCCTTTGGAAGTACATACCGAGGAACTTCCCTGGTGGCTCAGTGGTAAAGAGTCTGCCTGCCAATGCAGGAGACACAGGTTCAAGTCCTGGTCTGGGAAGTTCCCACATGCCGAGAAGCAACTAAGACCGTGCATTGTAACTAGTGAGCCTGTGCTCTGGAACCTGGGAACCACAGCTACTGAGCCACGGGGGCCTGCGCGCCCTGGAGCCCGTGCTCCGTGACAGGAGGGGCCGCCGTAACGAGTAGACCGTGCAGCAGAGAGTAACCCTCACTCGCCACAACTAGAGAAAAGCACGGGCAGGAGTGAAGCCCCAGCACAGCCAAAAATACATACATAGACAATAAACATTAAAGAGAGGAATACATACTGAAATGCTTGTGGATAAAATGTTATATTATCTGGTATTTGCTCACAGAAGTAGTGGGATGGATGCGGGGGTATGGATTGGATGGTTGTTGGAGCAAGACAATGAGTACGTGGTGATTCTTTACATATTATATATATTGATATTCTTTTTTTTTTTTTATTTTTTTTTATTTATTTATTTATTTATTTTTTCTGTTAAACAATGATTTTTATTGCTTTAGTACAATAGACAAATTTATGCAACCAGGGCAGAAGCTGTGGATGACTCGTATTTCCAGTTGGGGGGCAGGACTCGTTTGGTCTTGTAGTATCGAGCCAACCGGTGAATACGGCTCTCAATCAGAATCAGACGGAATTTAGCATCTTTATCCTTTCTGTTCCTCTCCAGATGCTTTCGAACAGCAACAGCTTTCTTAATTAAATGATAGAGATCCTCGGGGAGGTCAGGAGCAAGTCCTTTGGACTTAAGAATTCTCAAGATTTTGTTGCCTGTCACAAAACGTACTTGTGCAACACCATGAGAGTCTCTCAGGATCACACCGATCTGGGAGGGAGTCAGGCCTTTCTTGGCCAGTTTGTAGATCTGCTCCTTCACGTCGTCAGAAGTGAGCTTCAGCCAGGTGGGGACGCTGCGGCGGTAGGGCAGAGCCGACTGGGACAAGCCCTTCCCGGGAGCGTGCATGCGACCCATGATGGCGGCGGTGTGGCAGCAAAAGGCTCTTTTTTTTTTTTTAAATAGTCCCTTCTTAGCAATCTGAGACCATTTCTTTTCTTTCTTTTTTTTTTTTTTTTAACATTTATTATTTTGGCTGCACTGGGTCTTTGCTGCTGTGCTCAGGCTTTCTCTGGTTGCAGTGAGCAGGGGCCACTCTTGATTGTGTGTGCAGGTTTCTCATTGTGATGGCTTCTCGTTACAGAGCACAGATTCTAGGCATGTGGGCTCAGTAGCTGTGGCTCAGGAGGCTCTGGAGTGCAGTCGCAGTAGTTGTGGCGCATGGCCTTAGTGGTACCACAGCATGTGGAATTTTTCTGGACCAGGGTTTGAACCAGTGTCCTCTGCATTGTCAGGCTGATTCTTGGCCACTGGACCACCAGGGAAATCCTTTTCTTTCTTTTTATCAGCTTTATTGATATATAATTCAAATACCATACAATTCACCTAGTAAAAGTATATGATTCGTTGTTTTTTAATATATTTACAGAGTTGTGCAATGGTCATTACAGTCTTACTTTATTTATTTATTTATTTTTTTCCCGCCCCCCCCCCCCCCCGTCCTTACTTTATTTTTATTGGAGTATAATTTCTTTACAGTGTTGTGTTATTTTCTGATGTATAGCAAAGTGAATCAGCCATACGTATACATATATCCCTTCTTGAATTTCCTTCCCATTTAGATCGCCAGATAGCATTGAGTAGGGTTACCTGTGCTATACAGTAGGTCCTCATTAGCTGTTTTTTATAGTAGTGTATAGATGTCATTCCCAATCCCCCAATTCATCCCTGCCCCCTCCCCTCCTTGGTAGCCATACATTTGTTTGGTATGTCTGTGTCTCTGTTTCTGCTTTGCAAATAAGTTAATCTGTGTCATCTTTCTAGATTTCACATGTAAGTGATATTATATAGTATTTTTTTTTTTCTCTTTCTGACTTGCTTTACTCTGATTGACTATCTTTAGGTTCATCCAAGTCTCTGCAGATGGCACATTTTCATTTTTTTATGGCTGAGTAATATTCTGCTGTATATATGACCATGTCTTCTTTATCCATTTCTCTGTTGATGGACATTAGGTTGCCTCCATGTTCTTGAAATTCTTTAAGATTTAAAACTAAGAAAAAAGAAAAATCCTTGTGCTGATGCTTTCTGTATTAAGCAAACTGCTTAACTTCTCTGAGCTTCAATTTCCTTATTCCTAAAATCAGACTTGTTATACTTATGTTTCAGATTTGCTAGGAAAATTAAAGTAATATATATGAAAAACATCTGGCATAGGATCACTGATTGCAATTTTGTTGTTATTTTAGGCAACTTGGAAAACATTAAACAGTTGTCTCTAAGACCTTGAAGGTTCATATTTCTTCAGAGAGGGACACTCCTGGGTCTGCATGTGCTTCTGCACTTCCTCACTTACTGTTTCCCAAGAGCAGTTTCCTCACCCTTGCCTCTTCCTTTCTTTAAAGCTGCGTTAAATAAAAAAAGATTTAATATAATGGAGTTAAAGAGATTATATAGAACACAAGGTCAGGAAATACAGATTGGTCTTGCAGTGAACTAGAACTGGAAAGCCGTCAGCAACCAAGTCAGCTTCTCTGCATTTCTGCTGTTTTTTTCTTTCTGTAGATCAGAGGTTGGCTTTTTTGGGGGGAGGGGGTGAAGGTCAGGTTAGTATATATTTTAAGCTTTGCAGCTTTATACAGTCTTTGTTGCAATTACTTAACTCTGAAGTTCTATGAAAGAACCATAGAGGATACATAACAAGTGGTTGTGACTGTGTTCTAATACAACTTTATTTACAAAAAGGGGCAGAGGTTGGATTTGTCCCCTTGGTTGTAGTTTGCTGACCTGTGCTGCAGACTTCTGCAGATAAGCCCCAATTACATATCCAATTACATATCTGTAATTGGAGCCAGTCTGCAGAAGCCTGCAGCACAGGACCATGCAGGAAACCTGGATTTGATCCTTGGGTAGGGAAGTTCCCCTGGAGAAGGGAATGGCTACCTACTCTAGTATTCTTGCCTGAAGAATCCCCTGAACAGAGGAGCCTGGTGGGCTACTTACTGTCTGTGGGGTCACAAAGAGTCATACAGGACTGAGTGACTAACACTTTCACTTTTCACATATCTGTACTCCATCGTAGTGGCCTCCAGATGGCACTGTCAGCCTCCAAGTCCATATCACCTAGTGCGTGAATTCCTAGATTCCTATGAGAAGAAGTCTGACACCCACACCCACACCCCTCCTTAGAGCTGGAGAAGGAATTGTGGTAGTTTCTTCTGAGAAGAGGGCACAAAGGGTTTGTTCTGTGAGCAGCTCTAAGAGAAAAAAAGGTATAGGAATGGGCTGGGTATGCACCCAAAGGTACTACATAGGCCCAGGAAGATCACCAGTTTATTCTGCTTTTATCTCTTATAATCTGAATAAGATTCAAGTGAAAAACTAACCATAGTGCATATTTTCAAGCTTAAATATTGTCAAGCAACAATAATCTCTAGATGCCTGTTCACACTCTAAAATTACTGTGGAATTTACACTTGTTTTCTTTTCTTTTGTGTGTAGGAAATCTGTCATAACCTAGGAGTTTGCTACATTTATCTGAAACAGTTCGACAAGGTAATCTGTAGAAATGGTGGTGGTGGTGGTTGAGCAGTTGTCTGGGGATTTCACTGAGGGTACACTTTTTACACAGGTCCCATGGATCATTTTGTATTATTCCTACTGCTTGCAGAGACTTTTAGAAGTAAAAAATGAAAGTTCCATATACGTTTACTCCCATTTTTATTCTCATTTGTCACATTTCATCTGATTTTTTTCCCCCTGCTTTTAACAAGAAAGTGACAAATTCTAGAAACAGAGGAAACGGCAATCTCATTTCTTTCTTCCTCTCTTATTTTCCACACCTTAGTTTAATTTTCCAGAATAGAAACACAAATGTTTAATAAAATTTAAATATAAAAAAGTGGATCTATAAGTCTTAAAAGTGTAATTATGGCCAAGTGAGCTATCTTATATTTCAGTTTTCAGGTCATTGGAAATGTATTTTTAATCTAAAGTAGTTTGACGTGAGAGTTTCCGTTTTTAAGGTTATTTTCCACGTGAGATTGTTATATTTCATTGTGATTAGGCTGTAGTGCCCAAGACTCTTATGATCAGATAAAACTTTTGAGCTCACTCTGATACTCAGATAAAGGGGAAAAATGTATATATCTTAACTGAGGGGTAGACCAAATTATTGAGAACTCTAAAAGTTAATGACAGTGGGGTTGGTCAGTTTCCTTCATAATGCTCCCACTTAGTGACTGAAGTTTTATTCTCTTTTCTCCAGTGCTGACAGGACTGAGAACCTGAATTAGTTGATACTCATTTGATAATATTTAATATGTACCAGTTCATAAACTGAAACAATCTAATCAATCCCTCAGGGTTAAAAAAAAAACAAAACAACTGTACATCAGCATTTGAGGTGTGAGAATAACTTTTGCTCTTCTGAGATACATAAAAAAATACCTGTATCTGTGCAAATACAATCTACATATTTAGTTGATATTTAGTCGATTAGGTTTTCTGGGCAGATCTGACTCTTCAGTGTTATATACTTGGTTAGGAGGTTTTTCTCTTCAGAGAAATTTTAAGCAAGTACATATCTATTCATGGGATTATTCTGAGCCAAGAGAGAGCTGGATTTGGTTTTTGGTCAGACCTGAACTGAGGAGGAAAATTATATTTAGATTTTACTGTAAAGCTAACAGGCTAAGCAAATACAGTAGTTGGCATTTATATAAATACTTGTTGAATCAGTGAAGGACTAAACAGCCTTTATCATCATCTACAAGATAAGCTCTAACAGAGCAAGGAGTTTTCTCTGTTAGCTTTGGTATACTAGTACCTAGAGCAATAGGCACTCGATGATACCTACTGAATGAATAAATGAGTATTCATTCATTCATTTATCCAAATATTGGTGAGGAAAATGAGGTCCCCCATGGAGAAGGGTGTGCAGTTGGTCAGTGGTGCAGCTGGGGTCAAGTTTGGGGCAGTACTCTCTATGTACCATGATATCCTTCCTTGACATATGGAATATGAGTCATGGAATGGATATCAAAAAGCAGGAAACACTCAAAAAGGTTAATCCTCTTGTACAAGCCCCCCAAGTGGCACTAGAGGCAGACATTTCATGTTTCCAGCTGTCCTACGAGAGCACAGTTTGGGTATGTTTTAGTTTTTTGGGCGATGGGACATTTGCTGAAGTGTGATGTTCCTACTTGAGTACAGCAGGAGCTCTTTCTTTACATTAGCCGTACAGTCATTGTCCTTTCCTGATTGTGATTTGGTTCTCTGTACTCTGTCAATCTTGTTAGGCACAAGACCAGTTGCTCAATGCCCTACATCTTAACAGACATGATCTGACTTACATAATGCTGGGCAAGATCTTCTTGCTGAAGGGAGACTTGGACAAGGCCATCGAAATCTACAAGAAAGCAGTGGAGTAAGTGTGTTGGTTCCTTTAGAGCAATGAGAAACTAAAACAAAAATGGGAGCAGACGTGATCTCTCATGCCTGAGAGAGGACATGTGTGACTGGTTACACATTGTATGAGTTCTGTGAGTTAGAGTAAGTGTTAAGCTAAAGTTTAGAGCTCCCAGTGGCTTAAATAAGGCTGACTTGTTTCTTTTTCACCTGTCAGTGTGGATGGTCCTGGGCAGCTCTCTGCTCCACAAGGTCAGTCAGGGATCCAGGTTCCTCCCCTGTTAAGCCATCATTCCATAGGTTGTTGCCTAGCCCCTGTTGATAATGGAACTGACTGGCATTTCCAGTATGGTATTGTTTCTCCTTTCTAGGAAATCTTTTCTGCCTAGATCTTGTCTGGTTTAAGTGGGATAGCTGTAACAAAATGCCTTTGTCTCATTTGTTTGGTCACTTTATAGAATGCGTCCTCTGGTTCAAGGCAACAAAGTCTGTTATTCCCGATAATAAGACTTTGGACTAAACTTAGACTTTGGACTAAGTGAAATTACTCTTGTCTTCTACCATGATAGTAACTTCTCTAGTTACATTAGTCACAACAACATTGCTTCTGGAATTTTTTTCATATTTTATATCTAAAAAGACATAAAAAATCCTTTGATTTGTTAGGCTGCGAGAAAGACTTCTGTCATCAAGAGGCTACTTTTACAGGGACAAGTAGGTAGGCCATATGTTGAATCTTTGTGGTGCTGAGTGGAAGTCTTGACCCCTGACCCCTACATTCAAGACATTGGCTGTTTGAGCTTAACTCACATTAATTACATTAGCTTACACATTCTTCCATGGAAAAACAGACTGGTTCCAAATAGGAAAAGGAGTACGTCAAGGCTGTATATTGTCACCCTGCTTATTTAACTTATATGCAGAGTACATCATGAGAAACGCTGGGCTAGAAGAAGCACAAGCTGGAATCAAGACTGCCAGGAGAAATATCAATAACCTCAGATATGCAGATGACACCACCCTTATGGCAGAAAGTGAAGAGGAACTAAAAAGCCTCTTGATGAAAATGAAAGAGGAGAGTGAAAAAGTTGGCTTAAAGCTTAACATTCAGAAAACTAAGATCATGGCATCCAGTCCCATCACCTCATGGGAAGTAGATGGGGAGACAGTGGAAACAGTGTCAGACTTTAATTTTTTGGGTTCCAAAATCACTGCAGATGTGACTGCAGCCATGAAATTAAAAGACGCTTACTCCTTGGAAGGAAAGTTATGACCAACCTAGATAGCATATTAAAAAGCAGAGACGTTACTTTGCCAACAAAGGTCCGTCTAGTCAAGGCTATGGTTTTTCCAGTGGTCGTGTATGGATGTGAGAGTTGGACTGTGAAGAAAGCTGAGTGCCGAAAAATTGATGCTTTGGAACTATGGTGTTGGAGAAGACTCTTGAGAGTCCCTTGGGCTGCAAGGAGATCCAACCAGTCCATCGTAAAGGAGATCAGCCCTGGGTGTTCATTGGAAGGACTGATGTTGAAGCTGAAACTCCAATACTTTGGCCACTTCATGTGACGAGTTGACTTGTTGGAAAAGACCCTGATGCTGGGAGCGATTGGGGGCAGGAGGAGAAGGGGACGACAGAGGATGAGATGGCTGGATGCATCACCGACTCGATGGGCATGAGTTTGAGTAAACTCCTGGAGTTTGTGATGGACAGGGAGACCTGGCGTGCTGCGATTCATGGGGTCGTAAAGAGTCAGACACGACTGAGTGACTGAACTGACACATTCTTATGGTGTCTGGCTAAGGATTTAAGTCACTGAAATCCTCAAATGAGAATTTGGAGGACAGCTGAGCATTTGAAGCCTTACTGAGATGATAGAAACCATTGTTTATGGCCCACAGCTTCAGAGAGAGTAGTCATGTTTTGGTAGGGGGAAGGGTGCCACTAGAATCATAGAAATTACCTACTTGGTTGAGGAGAGGAAGGTGATCAGAATGGGAATTTATGGCAGAAAATGAAGAGCAAATACTTGGTTGAACTGAGTAAGCTCTATCTGGCCAGCTCAGGCCTCCCCGGGCAGGGGCTTTGCCCCTGTGACTCTGGTCTCCCTATAGTAACCTGCACCCTACCTCATTCCTTAGAAGCAGGAGATGTTCTTTACCTTTTGCCATTTTCGCTGTTGAAACTGTCTAACGATCCTGTAGTTAGATCATCTCAGCTCAGTGTTGCTTTTGTTTTGGGACAAAGACAGATGCCAGTGAGGGATTGGAAAGGCAGACAATCTTTTACTTAAGCCAGTGTTAAACTCCACAAAGCCAATGGCCAGTTCTTTCCTAGAGCTGGTATATGTCTTTCTTTTTCAGTCTGTCTGTTTAGTGTGACTTTTTTGTTTAATGTGGAGAGCAGGGTATCAGGGGCCTTGGGATCCTAAATTACCCAGGAAATAATTACGCTGGCTGGCATTGTGAATACAGTGAAAACAACAAAAAATCTCACAAGAGGGAAGTAGCTAAAATCGTGTGTGTTCTAGACTGACTTGGTTTACAGGGCATTATTCTTGAATTCTATTAGTGTAATTAAGACAGTGGCACAAAATATTCCATAGGTTCTGAGGACTTTGGCTGTAAGAAAAGGTCCTGATAAAGGAGTCTGGGTTCTAAGTCCCATTTCTGTCTTGTTGAGCAGTCCTCCCTATAGCCGGGTTGACGTACTCTTGAAGGAAATTCCCAAATCCCTTTGAGAGTTCTTATGGGGAGTGGGAGGTGCAGTTACTACGTGTGTATCTCAGTATTGCTCATATACATCTTGGTTTCCTCTGAGCATCTCTTGTGTTGTAGGTTCTCACCAGAAAATACAGAACTTCTTACAACTTTAGGATTACTCTACCTACAGGTAAGAGGACTTTGCTTATCCATGCATTGATGTTAGAAGTGCTTTTGGGGACTCCCCTAGTGGTCCAGTGGTTAGGAGTCCTTGCTTTTACTGCAGGGACACAGGTTCAATCCGTAGTCAGGGAACTAAGATCCTGCAAGCCACACAGCCAAAAAAGGAAAAGACACTGTTGGGTTTGTGTGTTGTGTTTCCTGCATTTTTACTTTAACACAATTTACTAAAGGTCATAAGAAGCACATAAATTTTACTCTATACTTGATACCCTTTGTCTGCTAAAGGAATGAACTTAATTTTCAGCATGCAAATCAGAAGCAAATACACCTGTTTGAGCCTAGTCTTAACCCAACCAAAGAAAGAACATATATGAGAAACAACTTGTGGTCAGGGAGACTGGCGTTTTGTGGTCGAAGTACTGTGGTGGTATTAGGGCTTTGGGGCAAAGGCCATTTCCATTGTTCCTTCTTCCCAGCCAGGTTAGGGTTAGAGAAGGCAAAGCATTGTCTAGAATAAAAATCCTGCCTCCAGCTCTGCCTCTGTGGTGTCCTTGTTTCCTTTTTCTCTAAGGAGCTTAATCCTGGCCCTTCCTGGGCTTTGGCTTGGGAGGTTGGCCCCAGGGGAGAGGAGGCTCACCAGCCTGTTTCCTGCCAGGAGTCCTTAGTCTGTGACCACACCAGTATGGCAGAGATCGTTCCTGGCAGAGAGCTACTTTGACCTTATTAGGGGACAAGTCAGTGAAGTAGGAGGGAAAAGAAATGTGGGGCCCTTAGTTTTCTAAGAATTTGGTATCTGTAGCTTTTGTCAGAAGAGCCCAGAAAAGTCAGGGTGTATTTGTTGAGGCTGTGGTTGGCCAATCTCCCTAATGCCATCTCCCCTGATGTAATTCTCTGGTTTGCTTTTTTCCAAGCTCGGCATTTACCAGAAGGCATTTGAACATCTTGGAAACACACTGACTTATGACCCTACCAACCACAAGGTATTGCTAGCTATCAAACCCCAGAGCCTTCACACACAGGTGGTCCCACTGCTCCTAGAGGTGATCTGGCCCTAGAATGCATTTCAAATAGCCAAGAAAGTACTTTTTTCTTAGAAAAGTATTAAGTAAATGTGGTTCTTATTTGAAAATATTATAAATTGTCAGTGCTCTGCTTCTTATCTTCTAAAAGAGCACATTTGTCATAATGGGCCTGTAATTTATACAGACAGCAGAACTGCAGTGGTGGTGAAGTTGTATGTGTTAGTTAGGAAATTAGAGCCTCCACATGCTGAAATGACCTTCAGATTCCTCATGAACCGGAGACTACAACTCTTGTCCAGTTATGACTTTGGGGATGAGAAGATCATTGTGTGGATAAGTCATTGAGGGAGATGCAGCCAAACAGGCTTGTTGTTAAGGGTACAGACTCAGTCCTTTCTTGGAAGTCATATTAGCCTGACTGAGAGACATGGAAAGCTGGACTGAGGAAGCCTAAAGCTGACTCACCATCTGTCCTGTGGCAGAAGGAGCTGCATCTTCAGAGGCCAGCGACAGGTGCACTTGAGTCATCTAGAGCACTTGGTGTGTACCAAGCAGGGGCGGCAGGGTTAAAGGTGGTTTTTACTTAAAGGGCCCTGATACTCTAAGGTAGTGACTTCCCTGGCTACAAGTAGGAAACAAAAGAGCTAGGTAGTCAGAGACTTTTCTTTATTACAGCAAAGAGCCACAGTGTGGGGCGTGAGAGTGTTCTTCTTGAGCGTTTGTTCCAGTGGATGTATAGGTCCCTGGAAGATGCTTTTCAATCCCATCAGTGTTGATGGGCCTACTGAGTGTCTAGACTCAGGAAGGCTACTTCACTCTGACAGCCTTTTGAGAATGACTAAATTATGAACTTTCCATGTTTTCAGGCCATCTTGGCAGCAGGCAGCATGATGCAGACCCATGGGGACTTTGATGTTGCCCTCACCAAATACAAAGTTGCAGCATGTGGTGTTACAGAAAGCCCTCCACTCTGGAATAACATTGCAATGTGCTTCTTTGGCAAGAAGAAATATGTGGCAGTGAGTGTCTCCTCCTCTTCCTGGTTTGTGTTCATAGTTACTGGGTCTGCTGAGCTTGCCCCAGCCCCTCACCAAGTGCCCCCTCACTCTTGCAGGCCATCAGCTGCCTGAAACGAGCCAACTACCTGGCACCTTTAGAGTGGAAGATTCTCTATAATTTGGGCCTTGTCCACTTGACTATGCAGCAGTACGCATCCGCTTTCCATTTCCTCAGCGCAGCCATCAACTTCCAGCCGAAGATGGGGGAGCTCTACATGCTTTTGGCTGGTAAGAGACATTTCTGTGGAGCAGCCCTCTGCAGTCTGTAATGAGGGAGAACTGAATTAGGATCATGGCAGGCCAGTAGTTAAATATTCCATAGAAGCCATTCCCTTGCAGATCCCATAGGTGTCTGGATGACACTCGTAGAGTCTGAAGAAATATGAAACAGAAAGATGACAGAGCACCTGGTTGCTTCTCACTCAGAGGCCGGCAGGTTAAATAAGGTTCATATGTGGTTCATCTTTTAACAGTGGTATTCCTTTGGCTTGACAGTTCATATATTGAGTCCAACCATGTTCTTAGTTATCAACAAGTGTTAAGATCGTGGGCTTTAGATATCATCAGGTGTTATTAAGATCCTGACTTTAGTGCTTACTGTTAACAGCTGTATCTCATACGGTTGATGAGAGGATTACATGATTAGAAAATCAGTGAATGTTAACTTGGTTTTGCTGTCATTATATAATTAGTCTTTTATTGTTGTTAGTGTAATACAAAACTACTGACGATTCTTTCTGGGGGATATTTCTCCTTACACGAAATTTACTACATGTTTAAGAGCAGTTTCCATGTTCTCACTGACAGTCTTCAGGGGTTTTTTTTTTTGTCATTACTGTGGGGTTCTATATAAGTAAATCGAGTGGTGATTATTTGGGGGCTGTCTGAATACAAAGATAGCCCAGTCATAAAGGGATACAGGGTTGTAAGTAAATCACTATAGGGCATAAGCAGCAATTCTAGAACAGAGTAGAGATGGTCTTCACACTGAGTTTTGAAAAATAAACTGCAGTTCAGTGGCACATAATGGCTGAGAAGCCCTTGAGGAAAGGCATGCAGCTGTGAAACTGCAGGCAGCACCCGGCAGGTAGTGGTAATAGTGTGGTAGATAGAGCATAGTGGGAGGTAAGTCAGGAGAGGTGGTCTGGGGTCAGTGTGGAGGGCTGTGAGTGCAGAGCTTCTGTTTCCCAACTGTATTCCTGGATCTCCTCTAGTGTCTGGAGGAAGTAGATGAATGGTTGTGGGGGAAGTGGAGTGGGCATGGCTTCCAGAGCAGCTCTGTTACTGTCTGGTTTATAGATCAAGCTTCCAGAAAATACTGATTAAAAAAGAGAGAGTGTTCTATTGCTTTAAAAAAAAAAAGTTTAAAGATCATAGTTATAAGTGGTGGAGAACAGTGAGGATTCTTGAGTAGGACAGTGAGGTGGTCAGATCTGTTAGCGAGATCCTGGGTTAGCGAGATCCTGGCAACACTGTGGCAAGTAGATGGAGGCAGGTGGACGGCGTCCCCGGGGAACAGAATGGAAAACCTGACATGACTAAAGCCAGGGCAGTGTCACCAAAGAAACTAAAAAAGGGAATTCATGGAACCTGGCAATGGATTAACTGGAGAGGGGACTGTTGAAGATGACACTAGGAATCCAAGCTGAGTGACTTGAGTAGATGGTGGTGCTAGGAGCTGAGAAGGTGCAGTAAGAGTTACATGTGTAACATTTCCTATGTTTTCATGCTGGGCTCTTCAGCCATAGCATTCACTCTCTCTGTTGCAGTGGCTCTGACCAATCTGGAGGATACAGAGAATGCCAAGAGAGCCTATGAAGAAGCAGTCCGCCTTGATAAGTAAGCTGCCCTGCTGAGGATGGTGTCAGGGGGCTAGACTCCGCAAAGCCATGAGGTGGCGCCAGGGCCCCGGTGTTGCCCGAGTCAGCCCAGGTGCTTGCTCTCCACATGCCTCTGTGCACAGCAGGTCTGTGTGGAAGGACGTGGTTCCTGAGCACAAGCACTCAGTGCTTCAGTGGGACCTGGCCCTGGCTCTGAGAGACCTTGCTGTGGCATGGAGATCTGTTAAACTAGTTTTGTTTCTGTATAATGATAAGGATTTGTTGCAAAGCCCCAGCTTCACAGAGTCCCTGTTCGTCTGTGCAGGTGTAACCCTTTAGTGAACCTGAACTATGCTGTGCTGCTGTATAACCAGGGCGAGAAGAGGGGTGCCCTGGCCCAGTATCAGGAGATGGAGAAGAAAGTCAACCTACTCAAGTATAGTAGCTCTCTGGAATTCGATCCGGAGGTAAGTCTTAAATCCAGGAGTCATTAAGCAAGCTGTCAGGAGACTTTTAAATCAAGCCCAAATAATCTAGATATAATGTATGTTTATGCCTGTTTTGGCTTTGATGTTCCAAGCAGCATGAATTCTTCAGTTAAGGGCCAGCTTGAGAAAAAACTTTCCTGAAAGAAAATAGAGGAAATTTAAGCTTACTGAGTTGTATCTATTATTGGTAATACAACTCATTTATGAGTTGAGATCTGTGTCTCTTTGTAGCTTCCTCCCACTTCTCCTCACACAGAAAAGGCAGGAATTTAGTCCATTAATGCACCAAACTTAAAGAATTTCCATGCCATCCACTTAAGGCAGTGTGTTCTCTGCTGTTTAAGAATCATTTCTTTGCAATCAGTACTTCCTCCCTCAAATGGTAGCAGACACTATGTCATCTAACCTCGCCTGCCTGCTAAAGGCCTAGGATGAGGCTTGTCTCTGCTTGTCATACCTGTGACTTTTGTTTTTCTTCCTTCCCACATGGACACAAGATGGTGGAGGTAGCCCAGAAGCTGGGAGCTGCTCTACAGGTCGGGGAGGCACTGGTCTGGACTAAACCAGTTAAAGATCCCAAATCAAAGCACCAGACTGCTTCAACCAGTAAAGCCGCCTGTTTCCAGCAGCCTCTGGGCTCTAATCAAGCTCTAGGACAGGCAATGTCTTCAGCAGCCACATACGGGAAGCTGCCCTCAGGTAGGAAGCTACACACCGCTGTGGAGACCTATGGGAACAGCCACGTGTGCCTGCAGAGATTACAGCTCTGAGTGAGGCTTGTGCGTTTCAGACTCATAACATGTCCAGTGTAGTGCTGCCTAGAAGGGGGAAGAAAGCCCAAGGGTGTCCAAACTGTCTCTTGTTTTAATTTTTTTTCCCCCAATTTTATTAGTTGGAGGCTAATTACTTTACAGTATTGTAGTGGTTTTTGCCATACATTGACATGAATCAGCCATGGATTTACCTGTTTTCTTAAGGCCATTTGTGTAAAAGTTCCCAGCTATTGGCAGACTTAGGTGGATGGTCAAGACACTGGGTGTTCACGATCTGCAGGTTTAGAGATCCATTATGGTATCCTTTGTTATGGAGTCTCAGTTTAATTTTCACTGCCTTATCACAAGTCAGCATGGCACAGGTAATGAATGATTTCTTTTAATAAGGTCACTGAAGGCCCACCTGACTGACTTTATCCAGTTACGGTCTTCCTTCACAGCTGCACAGATATGCCACAGTCCTACTAATCCCAGAAAATAAGCTTCGAGAAGAAAAATGGTAACTGCATTTTGATTTCTTCTGGAACCAGGGCACTGAGAATTCAAGCTGTTTGTTTTGTTACTAGGTGCTGGAGGAACATCCCAGCTCACAAAGCCACCATCCCTTCCTCTGGAGCCAGAGCCCACTGTGGAAGCACAACCCACGGAAGCATCAGCACAAACCAGAGAAAAGCAGGTGTAGGATGACCCTGGAGCTGGGCTTTCTTTGGCGAGGACCTACCAGATTAGGAAAGGTCCCATGACACAGGCAGCATATACAGGAACGTGTGATGATGATCACCAGGATGCTGAAGCCTTCACAGTCCCTGGCTGCGCCATGAGCTAGGAAAGAGGAGATGGCCCAGATGAGTTCTCTTAAGAACTGAGAGCAAGGCTTTGGCTCTGTATGTGGTGCCAAGAGCCAGCAGGGCACGTGACACTGTTTGCTGTGGAAAGGATTTACCTCCCGCTGACTGAGCCCTTTGTGGAAGAAAAGTCTGAGACAGACCTCTGCTGGCATGACAAGGCCTTGGCTTAGCTGAGGTGATCCTTGGGCTGTGTGGTAGGTATATTGGCTACCAAGGCAAACACAAATCTTGAATTAATAATCCAGTTCTAATAGTAGAAATTAGAAGATGGAAAAAAAAAAAAAAAGCTCTTTAAATTGTGGCCCAGTCTATTGAGTATTTAGCTGCACTTGCCCAGAAGAATCCAGAAAAAGCCCCTATAGGCTTGTTCTTGAGTGAGGTTAGAGTGCAGAGCCAGATCATGTCAGTATGAAAAGAGATAAAGGGCTGGTCTGGTATCAGCACCAAGGACTGGGGAAAAAAAAAAGGAGGAGCTTCTTAAAACCTCCTCAGTTAAGACATTCAGTGATAGCACTGACCAGATGCTAGCAATACATTATATATCCTTTTCAGAATAAAGATTATGTATCATCCCTTTGGGAAAAGTTGTATAAGGGATCACAATAAAATGTTTCTGGAAGAATCTTGTATCTGCCGAGTCTTGGGGCTTCTGGATTTCTAGTTTCTCTGTTAAGAAAGGAGCTATTCCGATTTCTAGTATGGTTGTTACTCATGTCATCACAATTAGAAAAATGAGGCTACATACACAATCACAAATATAGACATGGTTTTAGATGGCTCAGATTAGAGGCAAGAAAGAACTAGCAATGGGAAAAGTGCCCTTCTTACTGAATAATGTTAATACAAAACAAAGTAGAATTCTGGAGTGTGTGATTACAATGATTATTTTGTTCTTAAGGAAAAAAATCAGCACTGACTGATAGTTAAGTGGCTCACAATGGACCAGTCCTCCCACAGACAACAAACAGTAACCAGTAGGTAAATATAAAGTACGTAACTGTTCCAGGTACAGATTATGACATTATATATATAACTATAAAGATTTTCATATTTTACTAATTTTAAATAGTTTGTAAAAAGTTAATGCTGTATATATTACAATCTTTAGAGCAGCCATTTGAAAGAAGCATAGCTCAAAAGACAGTAGAGAAGGGGAAAAAAATGGAACAAAGAGAAAACAAATGGCAAACTATAAATCCAGTCATATCAATAAAATGTAACTAGACTTAAAAATGTAACTGGGCTAAACAGTTAAAAAGCAGAGAATGATAAAAAACCTCTTACTGTATTAATGTTAGACAAAGTAGAGCTCAAAGTCAGGGGTGTTACCAGAAAGAGGAGCATTTCATAATGATAAAAAGTTCAGTAGAAAAACAATCATAAACATGTATGTACCTAATGATACTTCACAATACATTAAGTAAAAGTTGACAGAATTAAATCTATATACTTGCATATGTTAGCAATTTTTCTTTTAGCATTTGATAGACAAAAAGTGTAAAAGAATATATTGGCCAGCTTGACCTAATTAAACACCACAAGCAGTAACTACAGAAAATACATTCTTTGCAAGTACACACAGTACATTTAGCAAGACAGACCAAATGCTGGACCGTAAGTCTCAAAAGTCAATAGACTGAAATTTACAGAATATGTTCTCAATACACAGTGTAATTATATTAGAAATTAAAAGGAAGATATCTATTACAGAAAACAGCATATTTGGAAATTAAACATATGCTTGGAATAACTCATAAGGAAGAAATCAAAGAGAAACTAGAAAATAGTTTGAATAATGAAAACAAAATTTGCAGGGTTCAGCTAGGAACTATGCTTAAAAGGAAACTTACAGCTGTAAATGTTTCTATTGTAGCAAATGATTGTTGGTAAAGGTTTCTACCTTAAGCTAAAAACAGCAAAATAAACCCCACATTTCAGGAATTATTAAAGAAAAATCTAAAAAGGCAAAAGTTTTACAAAAAAATGCATATGGCAGAAAGTTGACAAATCCCTAGCTAAACTTAGATAAAAAAGAGACAAATTACCAATATCAAGAATGGAAGAAGGGATAGCATTATAAAGAGACTATAAGACATTAAAAAGAGAAAGGAATGTTAGAAGGAATTTTATGACAATAGAACTGGCAACTTGGATGGAACAGACCAAAACTGAAACAAGATGAAATGTAAAGCCTTGAGGCCTATCAAAGAAATTGAATCTATAAATCAAAAGCTACCCTTTAAAGCAAACTCCTGGCTCAGATGATTTCACCAGTGGATTCTATTAAACCCAATCTTACAAAAATTTTTAGAAGACAGGGAGAACTTTCCATTATGCCATGAAGAAAACAAAAATCTACAGATTGAGAATATATTCTAGAAGAATAGATTCACAAAATACATCTGACAAAGGACTTGTATCCAGAAAATATTTTAAAAAAACTACAACTCAGTGATGAAAACTATTGGGTTGGTGTAAAAGTTCGAGTTTTCCTGTAGGATGTGGCCAACCCAAGAATAACCCAAACAACAATATACACAACCCAACTGAAAAAAAAAGGTAGGTAAAAAATTTGGATACCTCACAAAGATACATGGCCATATTATACCGGTCACATATGAATGGCCAGTAAGCACGTGAAAACGTGCCCACTGTTTATCATCAGGGAAATGCAAAGTAAAACCACAATGAAGTACCACTAGGAACATGTCAGGTGCATATCAAAATGACTAAAATTAAACACAACTCCAAATGTTGGCAAGAACAAGAAGCAAACAACAACAATTGTCATCGATTATTGGTGGGAGTGTAAAATGGTCCATCCACTTTGGAGAAAGGTCTCTACCCATCCCATGATATTATATCCATCTCAGCAATTCTACTCCAATGGAGGAGAATTTTTACTCAAAAGTAAAAATGATTTTTACCCAAGAGGAAGAAAAATGTCCACACAGACTTGATAACATTCATAAAAGCTCCAAATGGAAACACTGTATTCACAATACTATTTAGTCATAAAAAGCAACAAACTACATACAACATAATCTCAAAAACATGCTGAATGAGAAGAGCTTTATACAGCTATGGTAATTAAAATTGTATGGTACTGGCAAAAAAACAAATCTAGATCAATGGAATAGGATAGAAAGCAAAGAAATAAACCCATGCACTTATGGCCAATTAATCAACAGAGGAAGCAAGAATATACAGTGGACACAGAAGTCTCTTCAAATGGTGCAGAGAAAACTGGACAGCTACATGTGAAAGGGTGAAAACTCTCTAACATGGTTATACAAAAATAAAACTCAAAATGGACTAAAGACCTATATATAAGACTGAATACTATAAAATTTCTAGAGGAAAACATAAGCAGAACACTGACATAAATTGCAGCAAGACCTTAAAGTAATGGAAATAAAAATAAACGAGCCCTAATTAAACTTCATGGCTTTTGCACAGCAAGGGAAACCATAAAAAGACAAAGAATGGGAGAAGTATTTGCAGACAATGTGACCAACAGGGATTAATTTCCGGAATATACCAACAGCTCGGTATTAAAAAAAAAATTAAAAAAGAGGCAGAAGACCTAAATGGACATTTCTCCAAAGAAGATGAACAGATGGCCAAAAGGCACATGAAAAGACTCTCAACATCACTGATTAAGAGAAATGCAAATCAAAACTAAAATGAGGTATCAACTCACACCAGTCAGAACGGTATAATGTCAAAAATTCTACAAATAACAAATGCTGGTAAGGATGTGGAGAAAAAGGAACCCTTCTACACTGTTGGTGGGAATGCAAATTGGTGGAGCCACTATGGAGACCTGTATGGAGGTTCCTTTTCATGCTGTTCACGGGGTTCTCAAGGCAAGAATACTGCAGTGGTTTGCCATTCCCCTCCTCCAGGGGACCACATTTTGTCAGAACTCTCCACCATGACCTGTCCATCTTGGGTGGCCCTACATGGCATGGCTTACAGTTTCATTGAGTTAGACAAGGCTGTGGTCCATGTGATCAGATTGGTTAGTTTTCTATGATTGTGGTTTTCAGTCTGTCTGCCCTCTGATGGAGAAGGATAAGAGGCTTATGGACGCTTCCTGATGGGAGAGACTGAGGGGAAAGTGGGTGTTGTTCTGATGGGCAGGGCCATGCTCAGTAAATCTTTAATCCAATTTTCTGTTGATGGGTGGGGCTATGTTCCCTCCCTGTTATTTACCTGGGGCCAAACTATGGTGGAGGTAATGAAGATAATGGCAACCTCCTTCAAAAGGTCCCATGCACAGACTGCTACACTCACTGCCCCCAATCTTAGAGCAGGCCACTGTTGACCCACGCCTCCACCAGAGACTCCTGGACACTCATGGGCAAGTCTGGGTCAGTCTCTTGTGGGGTCACTGCTCCTTTCTCCTGGATCCTGGTGCAGACAACGTTCTGTTTGTGCCCTCCAGGAGTCTGTTTCCCCAGTCCTAAGTTCTGGTGGCTCTGTGGTGGGGTTAATGGCATATTAACCCCACCTTATGCCATACCCAGGTCTGCTGCATCCAGAGCCCCTGCAGCAGTCCACTGCTGACTCATACCTCTGCAGGGGACACTCAGACACAGCTCTGTCTCAATCTCTGGGGAGTCTCTGGGTCCTGGTGCACACAAGGTTTGTTTGAGCTCCCTGAGTCTCTGGCAGGTATGGGGTTTGATTCTAAACACGATTTCACCCCTCTTACCGTCTTGCTGTGAAAAGAAGAGAAGCAAAAGCTAAAAGAGAAAAGGAAAGATATACCTATTTGAATGCAGGTTCCAGAGAACAGCAAGGAGAGATAAGAAAGCCTTCCTCAGTGATCAGTGCAAAGAAATGAGGAAAACAACAGAATGGGAAAGACTAGAGATCCCTTCAAGAAAATTAGAAATACCAAGGGAACATTTCATGCAAAGATGGGCACAATAAAGGACAGAAACAGTATGGACCTAACAGAAGCAGAAGATATTAAGAAGAGGTGGCAAGAATGCACAGAAGAACTGTACAAAAAAGATCTTCAAGACCCAGATAATCACGATGGTATGATCACTCACCTAGAGCCAGACATCCCGGAATGCGAAGTCAAGTGGGCCTTAGGGAGCATCACTACGCACAAAGCTAGTGGAGGTGATGGAATTCCAGTTGAGCTATTTCAAATCCTACAAGATGATGCTGTGAAAGTGCTGCACTCAGTATAACAGCAAACTTGGAAAACTCAGTAGTGGCCACAGGACTGGAAAAGTTGTTTTCACTCCAATCCCAAAGAAAGGCAATGCCAAAGAATGCTCAAACTACCGCACGATTGCACTCATCTCACACGCTAGCAAAGTAATGCTCAAAATTCTCCAAGCCAGGCTTTAACAGTATGTGAACCATAAACTTCCAGGTGTTCAAGCTAGATTTAGAAAAGGCAGAGGAACCAGAGATCAAATTGCCAACATCCACTGGATCATTGAAAAAGCAAGAGAGTTCCAGAAAAACATCTACTTTTGCTTTATTGACTATCCCAAAGCCTTTGACTGTATGGGTCACAACAAACGAAAATTCTTGAAGAGATGGGAATACCAGACCACCCAACCTGCCTCCTGAGGAATCTGTATGCAGGTCAGGAAGCAACAGTTGGAACTGGACATGCAACAACAGACTGGTTCCAGATCTGGAAAGGAGTATGTCAAGGCTGTATATTGTTGCCCTAATTATTTAACATATATGCAGAGTACATCATGAGAAATGCCAGGATGGATGAAGCACAAGCTGGAATCAAGACGGACAGGAGAATTATCAATAACCTCAGATATGCAGATGACACCACCCTTATGGCAGAAAGCGAAGGAAAGAGCCTCTTGATGGAAATGAAAGAGGAGAATGAAAAAGTTGGCTTAAAGCTCAACATTCAGAAAACTAAGATCATGGCATCCGGTCCCATCACTTCATGGCAAATAGATGGGGAAACAGTGGAATCAGTGGCAGACTTTAATTTTTTGGGCTCCTAAATCACTGCAGATGGTGACTGCAGCCATGAAATTAAGATGCCTGCTTCTTGGAAGGAAAGCTATGACCAACCGAGACAGTATATTAGAGACATTACTTTGCCAACAAAGGTCCGTGTAGTCAAGGCTATGGTTTTTCCTGTAGTCATGTATGGATGTGACAGTCGGACTGTAAAGAAAGCTGAGCACTGAAGAATTGATGCTTTTGAACTGTGGTGTTGGGGGAGAGTCTTGAGAGTCTGTTGGACTGCAAGGAGATCCAATCAGTCCATCCTAAAGGAGATTAGTCCTGAATATTCATTGGAAGGACTGATGCTGAAGCTGAAACTCCAATACTTTGGTCACCTGATGTGAAGAACTGACTCATCTGAAAAGACCCTGATGCTGGGAAAGATTGAAGGCGAGAGGAGAAAGGGACAAGAGAGGATGAGGTGGTTGGATGGCACCACCGACTCAATGGACTAAGTCTGAGTCAACTCCGGGAGTTGGTGATGGACAGGGAGGCCTGGCGTGCTGCAGTCCATGGGGTTGCAAAGAGTTGGACACAACTGAGTGACTGAACTTAACTGATGGATATTCCTTACCGTACGATCCTGCAATGCCACTCCTGAACATATATCCGGAGAAAAATATAATTTGAAAAGATACATGCACCCCAGTGTTCACTGCAGTGCTATTTAAAATAGCCAGGACATGGAAGCAACCTCAGTGTCCATCCACAGATGAATGGATATAGAAGATGTACACACACACACATATACACACAGAGGAATATTACTCAGCCATAAAAAATGAAATAACACCACTGGAAGCAACATGAATGGACCTAGAGTAATATACTGAGTGAAGTAATAAGCCAGATGGAGGAAGACAAATAGGTTGCTTATTGTGCAATCTAAAAAATGATGCAAATGAACTTACTTACAAAACAGAGATTCACAGACATAGAAAACAAAATTATGGTTACCAAAGGGAAAGGGGGGAATATAAAATAGGGAGTTTGGGATTAAAATATATATACTACTATATATAAAATAAATCACCAACAAGGACCTACTATACGGCCCAGGTTACTATACTCAGTATCTTGTAATAACCTATAATGGAAGAGAATGTAAAAAAACCCAAAAACTACATATTTATACACGTAGAACAATCAGTTTGCTACACACCTGGAACTAACACAACATTGTAAATCAACTCTTCTTCAATAAAAGTTAAAAAATCAAAGTCAGGAAGCATTAAAAAAAAAAAAAAGAGAGAGCCTTATACAAAAGGACTAAATATTGTGTTTCCATTTCTAAGAAGTTCCAGAACAGACAAAACAATTTATGGTGAAAAAGATTATGATGTGTGCTTCGGGGGTCAGGGCTGAGGCTAACCTGGAAGTGGCCTGACGGATCTATGTGGGTGATGGAAACGTTCTGTATCTGGACAGGCACTCAGGTTAGATACGTATATAGATTTCCCAAAACTTACCACGTGGACTTGAAATTTCTACCGTTTCATTGTTTGAATGAAAATCTTTACCTAAAAAAAGATCAAAAGATGTTAAATGATCACTGTGGTAGTGTTTCAGTGATTTTCAATTATTTCTAAGGAGACCCAGGAAATGGCCTGTTCTGTTGTAACTGACAGTTACCCAACTTTTAAATACGTGCCACATACTGTGCTAATATTTTGCCTGGCATTCCTTTTTAATTAAAAACACTATGAGGGTAAGGACCATTACAGGTCTTTACAGATGAGGAAAGGTGAGGCTCAGGAAGGGTGCCAACACCACACGACACGTGCCATCTTAGGCCCTGCGGAGAATTCAGATTTCTTCTGCTGATGAATAATTACCCCACTCAAACCTGACAGAGTGAGAGCATGGAAACTGAATCTGCACAGTAAATATTACTGATTTTTGGTTGAATTTTTATGTCTCCTAACAGTGTTCTGTGTGCTGCAGCTTTTCCCTGAACACTAAATCAGTTTTAAGTGAATGCAAGAGTGAGTGTTAGAAGTTTTTTTAGGAAGGATCTTTTTTCACCAGGCTCCTTTCTAGTCCAGGGGATTTTCAAACTATTCTTCTTCATACAAAATCATACATGGAAACCTTTGTAAAATACAGATCAAAGCCATGGGACTAGCAGCTCCATCTCTTCAGTTTCTCCAGTCCTTCCAACTCACTTCTGCATCATCTGTCCATCCTCAGTGACAGAGCCCAGTTAGTCTTCCCCCCCAAAGCTTAATGTGCTTGTAGAAAGGTGGGACGTTCACAGAGGGATGCATGTACATTCATACCTACATACACACACTCAAGGATATAGTTTTATAAACAATACTTAATTTTCCTATAATGTATGATGCATTTTGATACTTTATAACCAAGTTGATTTAGTGATGATTAATAGTTCAAAACCCACCTTTTGAAAAACACCGCTGTCCACACCTCCTGATCCTCTTCCTTGACATCACCAGTGAGAACTGGAGAACTTGTTGAGAGTGTACTTAAGGACAAGGGCTGCCTGTAGGAAAAAGGTCACACAGAGAGCATTGCCGCTTAGGGTTAGAACATAAATGATGAGCTATTCTGACTTTTCTTGGGAAAACAGAAATTTCTTCTCACTGAAGCTTTTCTAATAAAAACAGAAGATTGTTGAATTATTTTTAATTGAGCTTTGAGGCAGACTGATGAGGTAGCAGCCAGAGATTTCCTTAATAAACTACTTGGCTTTGAATTTCAGCCTGCATAGTTCTCTAGCCTTAAGTTGTCTTCAAAGCAGTAATCAAGCTGTTCCTTCTCAGCCAAACCAGGCAGGAAGGTCAAAAATTGAGAACGTGAGGTGGCTTTGAGATTCCAGAAGCTGCTGCTGTGAGCCCAGCGTGAATGATTACCCCTGACCCAAGAAGGCCTGCCACCCATTGACCCATGTCCCCACTGCTCTCTGAACAAATCGAGAAGGCTCTTCACACACATTTTCAAATTACTGGGTCATATTGGCTTGACTGCTTGCAACTAGTATCATGTCACTTTAAACCAAAGGATAGACCTATAGCTCAGACTCAATGTGATGGGGAAGACAAGATAATCAAACACCTCAACAGCAGAAGAACGTGTAAGTCACAAGTCAAGATCGAAATGATTTACATTTTATCTGGCTCCAGAATCATGGTAGAAATGAAATCAATCACAGACAGACTTAGGATTTCTGAAATGTAAGTTGTTTTTAATATATTTAAAAGCACGCTGAAGTCTCCTTGATTTATAAAAATAAATACATAATATGACAAATTTATTTATGATCCTGGGGCTCTTAGGAGGTCGAACTCTTTAACAGATGTGATGTATCAATGTAAAACATACATGATCTGTTATACACCCAGAAGCAGATTCCAGTTGTAAAAGTAAAATTCCTTCAAGGATCAGAATGGACACAGATCAGTCTTCTGCTATAGAAAGCATGTCCAGAGCTGGGCAGTGAGGGTGGGCCCAGGCACAGCAGCCTCTGACCAGCCAGTCTACAGTTAAGGAGCCAGGGCAGGAAGGTGCAGCCCTTCAGCTCACAGCGCCACCCTGCAGGACAGCGAGGCCCCTAACTGCAGAGTGACTCGCTCCCTCAAGGGCTCCATGAGGCACCCAGCCTCTGCTGTGTCTCTGAAGCACAGGAGGGCTATTTTGTCCTTACCTGTGGCTCTGTCTTAATTTGGGAGCAGAAAACTGAGAAGGCGTACTCACTGAATATTGTCATTATAACACTGAATGGAAATTATGATCCTGTCATGGGCGCTGAGCTGAGAGGATGCAAGAACTCACACTGGGCTTTCAGAGACGGGGAGGACGGGTGAGTGAGCATGCACATCTGAGGTGGGCAAGAAGGGAGTGCTTTCTCCAACCGACATGCTCTTATGGGCAAAGGAGTCTGGCCTAAAATACCTGAAAAGGGGGTTGGAGAATCAAGTTTTTACCCCTGTAACACACAACATGAAAATAAACAACGAGAACAAAAATCCAGTCTTGTTAGTAGATAGCTGAATTGCGATTAAAACCTGAAATGTTTCTGTGTAATTGTCAAAAGGCTGGAATGTATCTGGTACAGTTTAATCTGCTGTTGTTTCTTTGGCTGTCTTTCAGTTCGATCAACAGAAATGGTTTTTGACACTCTCAATCCTATTTCCCAGACCACTGAATTCCTGTCATTTTTAGGTTGGCTAGTTTTCCTTCATCAGAAAAATGACCCCAACGACCTTCCTACAAGTGAGGGTGTACTTCTGAATAGAAGAGTCCTTCGGCTGAGATGGCATCTCCGAGGCCCACAGTTCGAACAGGATCTTTACACACTAACACGGGTGTGAAGTGGAAGGACACGCCCTCTCTGTGCCATGCGACCACTGGCTCACTTGGGTTTAACACAACCCTGGAGCCAGCCTCCAAACGGGAGGTCATGAACTCGTGGGGTGCCTTCAGAGACACTCGGCGGGTGTCTATGGTTTCCGTTGCGCAGGCCTGTGTCCCAGCCACGCGGGCTCCTGCAGCCACGGCTGCCAGCTGGTTGGCCCAGTGTCCATCCACAGTCGCCAGGATGTGGTAGGCCAGCGTGTGGAAATGGATCCTGCTGAGGTCTGAGGCTCTGCTTTCACTTTTCCCATGTTCCTTCAAGATCCAAAAGAGGATGTCGCTGACCACGCCCACGTCAGGAACACCATTCCAGGAAGAAAGAGAAGAGTGAGGTCCAGATGCCGACTGGCTGAGAAATAACAGCTCCTGTTCATTCAGCCCCAGGGAAGTCACGGCAGGAAAGACCTGCTAACAGAAACAAAATGGGGGTCTCTTTCTGATGGACACCTAGCTCCTAACTCTCCTAGGACATGGCCAGTGATGGAAGGCAGGGCCAGAGGACTTCCCTGCCCCTGAGGTCACCAAGTGACGGACCAAGGTCACTGTCCTGGCTCTCGCACCTCTATCCCCACTCGCAGTATCAAGCGCAGTCACGGGGAAGGCGCAGTGATGCTGTATTAGAGCCAGCCTCCGGGTACACGCTGAGGACAAAGCAGTGTGCCCAGCCTCTGCTCTGGCACGGGCAGCAGAGCCTCTCACCACTGACGGGGCCTGACTCAGCTCCCGAACACCAGCAGGTGTTACACACGCACAGTGGAGAAGAGCCCACCCCTCGGCCAGGGTTGCGAGGAGAGTGCCCCGTATCAGATCTAAGTTTTTTGAGCAGGTGTGGGTTAGGAAGACCGTTACGCGATAATAACACTGTGGAAAAAGGCAACGAACAGGAGCCAGGTCTTCTACCTTGAGGGGAACCACGATGTCCACCTCACTGTCTGTCTTACTTAGCACTTCCTTTCTCAGAGCAGGGACCTGCAGAAAGTGAGTGTCTTTGCAGAGGAGCCCTGTGTGTGTTTATATAAAAACCAGGGGTGCTAATGTAACAGCACTTCCATTTGCCGCATGGTCTATGTCAGATGCCAAGCTAACGGCTCTATTTCACTCACTTCTTGCTGTAACACTCTGAAGGAAGGAAGGGTTGCCTCCACCTTACAGATAAGGGGACAGAGGCTTAGAAAGGTCAGGTAGATAGCAATGCAGAAAATGAAACAAACATGGCTTTTTAAAGAAGTGAAAAAATAACCTCAAGAAGAGAAATACATGAATAAAAATCATACTGAAAAGCACCAGGCGTGAACCCTGATGTAAACTATGGACTCTACATGACGACGACTTAGTGTTGGTTCACTGACTGTGACAAATGTCCCATCTGCGGACGGGGGAGGCTGTGGCTGGGGGCGGGGGGTGCAAGAGCTATGTGGGAACCTACATCCTGCTCACTTCTGCTTGAGCCTAAAACTGCCCTAAGCACGTTTCACATGTCAGACGGGTAAGAAAGCACATTTAAAAATCACGTTTCAGCAGCAAAGATATGAGGAAAAGAGCACTGTAAAGAATTCTAGTAGAAGTAAACCTGTGCTGTGCTCATGGATGCCAGCTTTGCAGGATCAAACTGACAAATGATTTTTATGCCCCCAATCTAGCAGTTCAACTTCTGAGAAGGTATCATCCACATGTACCTGGTCATGGGTCAAGTTAAACTCATGTAAAAGGTTATTCACTGTAGGAGCAGAAAAGGGCAGTGAGCCCAACACTTGGCTCTGGCTGGCACTAAAGACCCTGTGTGCACCACCGCAGCTTCTACCCACGTGGCGGTGGGGAGGCTGATGACAGAGAAAACATCTCCAAAATGCATCCAGTGGAAAAAAGCAAAGTGTACAACAGTCTATGCAGTGTGCTGTGCTATCTGTTGGGAAAAAGAGGGATGAAATAATAAGGTTGTATTCCCTATTTGCTTACATATGCACACAATGACTCTGGAGGGATGAGACAAAACTCTTAAGGAGGTTACTAACAGTGGGTACAAGGGCAGGAGGGAGATTTCATTGTGCATCTTTTAATATTTTGTGAATTTTGAACCATATGTTACCCATGAAAGATGTTAAAAAACAAGAGGTTAACTAACCTGCCTAAGTTCACAGAGCTACAGAGTGGCAGGCAAAGCTGGCATTCCAATCCTGGTTTTCAAAATCTGTGCTCCCAAACATCCCACTCTTGGACTTATCTGATCATTGTTACTGTCCAAAGGCTGAACACCTGGGGGCCTGATGACGAGGGAGTGTAGCGTCCCCCAAATTTCCTTTCTCTGAGCTTCCTGAAGTTCAGCTGAAAGCACTGGGGTTGGGTTTTTGGTTTTCTCCTTTGGGTTCCACTGCAAAAGGCATTCACTTCCAACCTCCACATGCTGGAAGGAAAAAGACACACTACGAACCCGCTGGTAACACGCCCGTGAAACACATCAGTAACTCCGCCAACATCAGACTGATTATATTCTTTGCAGTCAAAGATGGAGAAGCTCTATACAGTCGGCAAAAACAAGACTGGGAGCTGACCATGGCTTAGATCATGAACTAATTGCAAAATTCAGACTTAAATTGAAGAAAGTAGGCAAAACCACCAGACCATTCAGGTATGACCTAAATCAAATTCCTTATGATTATACAGTGGAAGTGACAAATAGATTCAAGGGATTAGATCTGATAGAGTGCCTGAAGAACTATGGACAGAGAGGTTCATGACATTGTACAGGAGGCTGTGATCAAAACCACTCCCAAGAAAAAGAAATTCAGAAAGGCAAAATGGTTGTCTGAGGAGGCCTTACAAATAGCTGTGAAAAGAAGAGAAGCAAAAGGCAAAGAAAAGGAAAGGTATATCCATCTGAAGACAGAGTTCCAAAGAATAGCAAGGAGAGATAAGAAAACCTTCTTAAGTAATCAATATAAAGAAATAGAGGAAAACAACAGAACGGGAAAGACTAGAGATCTCTTCAAGAAAATTTGAAATACCAAAGGAACATTTCATGCAAAGGTGGGCACAATAAAGGACAGAAATAGTATGGACCTAACAGAAGCAGAAGATATTAAGAAGAGGTGACAAGAATACACAGAAGAACTGTACAAAAAAGATGTTAAGGACCCAGATAAACATGATGGTGTGATCACTCACCTAGAGCCAGACATCCTGGAATGTGAAGTCAAGTGGGCCTTAGGGAGCATCACTACGCACAAAGCTAGTGGAGGTGATGGAATTCCAGCTGACCTATTTCAAATCCTAAAAGATGATGCTGTGAAAGTGCTGCACTCAGTATAACAGCAAACTTGGAAAACTCAGTAGTGGCCACAGGACTGGAAAAGTTGTTTTCACTCCAATCCCAAAGAAAGGCAATGCCAAAGAATGCTCAAACTACCGCACGATTGCACTCATCTCACACGCTAGCAAAGTAATGCTCAAAATTCTCCAAGCCAGGCTTCAACAGTATGTAAACCGAGAACTTCCAGTTGTTAAAGTTGGATTTAGAAAAGGCAGAGGAACCAGAGATCAAATTGCCAACATCCATTAGATCATAGAAAAAGCAAGAGAGTTCCAGAAAAGCATCTACTTCTGCTTTATTGCCCACGCCAAAGCCTTTGAGTGTGTGGATCACAGTAAACTGTGGAAAATTCTTAAAGAGATGGGAATACAAGACCACCTTACCTGCCTCCTGAGAAATCTGGTATGCAGGTCAAGAAGCAACAGTTAGAACCAGATATGGAACAACAGACTGGTTCCAAATTGGGAAAGAAGCACGTCAAGGCTGTATATTGTCACCCTGCTTATTTAACTTCTGTGTAGAGTACATCATGAGAAATGCTGGGCTGGATGAAGCACAAGCTGGGATCAAGATTGCCGGGAGAAATATCAATAACCTCAGATATGCAGATGACACCACCCTTATGGCAGAAAACAAAGAGGAACTTAGCTTCTTGATGAAGGTTAAAGAGGAGAGTGAAAAAGCTGGCTTAAAACTCAACATTCAAAAAACTAAGATCATGGCATCTGGTCCCATCACTTTATGGCAAATAGATGGGGAAACAATGAAAACAGTGACAGACTTTGTTTTCTTGGGCTCCAAAATCACTGCAGATGGTAACTGCAGCCATGAAATTAAAAGATGCTTGCTCCTTGGAAGAAAAGCTATGACCTACCTGGACAGCATATTAAAAAGCAGAGACATTACTTTGCCAACAAAGGTCTGTCTAGTCAAAGCTATGGTTTTTCCAGTAGTCATGTATGGATGTGGGAGTTGGACCATAAAGAAAGCTGAGCGCTAAAGAATTGATACTTTTGAACTGTGGTGTTGGAGAAGACTCTTCAGAGTCCCTTGGACTGCAAGATCAAACCAGTCAATCCTGAAGGAAATCCATCCTGAATACTCACTGTAAGGATTGATGCTGAAGCTCCAATACTTTCGCCACCTGATGTGAAGAAATGACTCCTTGGAAAAGACCCTGATGCTGAGAAAGACTGAAGGCAGGAGGAGAAGGGGACGACATAGGATGAGATGGTTGGATGGCGTCATCGACTCGGACATGAGTTTGAGTAAGTTCTGGGAGTTGGTGATGGACAGGGAAGCCTGGTGTGCTGCAGTCCATGGGGCAGCAGAGAATCAGACATGACTTTTTAGTTTAGTTGGCTAAACTGAACTAAACGAACCCATCAGTAACTCTGCCGTCTTCCTAACTCAGCAGGAGATGCTGCTCCAGGGCAGTCCTGGCTCCTGACTTGGATCTCGTGGACCAGGTCGGGGTGAGATGACACCCACGGCACCTGAGCCCCGAGTGTGGCCGGTGGGTTACCTGGTGCATGATGTTGCTCATGAGCTCCTTGTTGGTCATGCTGGCCAGCTCCAGGTGAACTGGAACACCCGTAGGGATGTCAGAAAGGGAGGTCACGACCTGCAGAGACAAGAGGGGACCACTGCCATCAGAAACAAGGAGTCAGGCAAGAGGGAAGGATGGGTCCAAGAGGCAGTGCAGCCTCTTGAGAGCTCCTGGCTATGTGGGCGACCACAGTCTCTGTGGACAAGGGAGGCTTTGCCCAACAGGGACAACTAGGTTCTGCTGGGAGGCGCTGGGGTTAAGGACTTGGAACGCACCAGGAATCCCCCCAAAACGTTCACACAGCCAGCTTCTTCCTAGTGACCTAAACTGAGCAATCGGCTTCAACTGCTGTGTGAATCTGCAACACAGCTGATGTGAATGAGATGATACGGAAAACATGAAGGACACAGACCACAAACACTGCAGCCATGTTTGGTTCAGCACAGGAAGCAGAGGCTCGGGCAAGATGATGTTCTGACCTGTCCTACTCAAGCTGCCGCCTGCGCCTGAAAGAACACCGTGAGGCGCCCCGCTGCAGTGGGAGGCAGGCTTCTTGGCTACCACGACCCATCCCGGGAGGCTGGGACCTAGGGCAAGGCAGTGCAGGCTGCAGAGGCCGAGAGAGGCGGGAATCCGAAGGAAAACATGAGCTGCGATCTGTGAAATTCTGTAACAGTGCCACCATTACCTCCAAGAGCCTCTTCCTCTGGAACTCCTTGCTCTGTCCCTCCATCATGTGCAATCCAGAGAGGACCACCAGGTCTGGCTGAAACTCCTCCAGGCTAGACACAAAGACCTCCAGCATATTCATGGCCCCGTTGGAGAGGTCGTGGGAGAAGATGAACCGGTTGGCATGGGGAGCTTTTAACTGGTCCCACTCCTCCCCTGGAAAAGCCCAGTCAACACAACGGGAAGAAAAGGAAGAGGCTTTGAGTCTCTGAGATGTGTGGGGACGGCAGGGCGTCACTGGAGCCTTGGCTCGGGGCAGGCGGGCTTCTGGTTGAGTGAATCCCAGCTGCCACAGGCTAAGGGGAGCACGGCCGTGGCCAGGACGGGGGTCAGCAATGAACCAGAAACCCCAACCCCTCAAAAACACAGTATGGGTGCTAGTGCCATGTGCCTTTGTCAAGGGCTGGCAGGGTCACGCCCCTCGAGTCTCGGCAAAGGTCTCCTGTCCCCTCAGTTCTCATACCCAGGAGCCCGTGTCCCTCCCCACACAGATCATGACTCCCAAACACCAGTGTGCAGTATACCGTGTGGGTCCTGAATGCAGGACAGGCTGCCTTTCCTGAAGCAACTTCCACCTCTCAGGAGGGCCCTAGCATCTGTTATTTCATTGGGACCTAAGGAGGCTGGAATTCCAAGAGCCAGGCTGACCACACCTGGCCCCCAGCCTTGCTGCCCACTGGTGATTTCTGGGCATTTGATCTGGAAGCTAAGAGTAAATGGCTGCTCTAGCCTCCTGTGAGCAAGCTGCTGTGGAATAATGACTGTAATAAGGAATAAAGGCTCCGATCACACACTATTTCCTCCCTAAATGGTTGAGTGTAGCTGGCAGCCCCACTGTAGATCCCGATGTGCAGTTAGGTGGTGAAGTACCAGTTAAGACGGCTCCCCCAACCCCCAATACACAAGCTGCCAAGCACTCGAGGGGAGGGTGCTAGTGCCTAAGTCCTCAGGGAGGGGGCGGTGTGGGGGCAAGAGGCTTTTCCAAGCTCATTCTGCGCCATACCACGCGGATCCCACACTCCTCAAAGTCTTGAAAATCTCAAAACTCAGCCTAAGGGCTGCCTAGGCAATTCCTTAGAGGCCAGGGCCCCCTGAGCACCAGGGGGAAGCAGTCACCCCCAGCCTGGGGTGCTGCCAGAAACTGGCAAGACTTATGACCCGGGTTTACACAGCTTTCCTTCCATGTGAAGCATCTGTCCCATTTACAAAATTGAAGTCCATATGATGGAACCTAGTTTTTCATTGGTTTCATCATTTACTGGCTCTTCCTTCAGAAAGTTTTTCCCCAAGGCAGACTAACCCTGGAGGAAGGTCTGCATGCTGCAGGCTGATCTGTCCCCTGGGTCAGCGCCCCATTTCCTTCCTTCCTCCACTGGGCCTCTTGTTTTTTTTTTTTGGGGGGGGTGGCAGCCACCCTCCCCTTGCTCTGAGTTCAGCTTTACTGAATCCATTCCTCTGAAAAACATTTTATATGTGGGACATGTGTACAAAAATCTATGAAAGCAGGAAAGAAAACATCACCAATTTCCTAAAACCTGATGTAATGGTTCTATTTGTTAAAACACCACATTCCTTTCTTAACTCCTAACCCATATCTTATTATTTGTCCAAAGAAAATGCCCCATGGTGATCCACAGAGCTGACGGCAGCAGCCCCCTCTGCTTCATCGCTGAAGACCCAATGCAGGCGGGCCTCACTGAACTGTCAACCTCCGAGCAGACACAATTCCGGTACCTTCTTCCCTGGGCCACTGCTGTATTAGAGGACTTGGCATGCGACTGTGCAATCATTTATTCAAGAGTCCACCTCCTGTAGTGATGTGTGGGCTGAGGAAAGGGCCTGTGTCTTCTTTTACCAACACACTTCTACTGCCTCACACCACACCTGGCATTTAGCCACAAGACGGAATCAGCAAAGGAACAAGTGAGGAAGAGGACAGATCAATGAGCAAGTGCCCATGACACAAACGATGTGGGGTATGCACGCTAAACCCACACCTGCCCAACCAACAAGATTCTGTACAATGGTAAAAACATGCAACCCAGGTATTCTCCTCAGGACAAGACCTGGAACTGCTACTCAGAGCAAAACTATGCAGAAGCACGACCTAACTTAACCTAGGAGAGAAGAGCCACACAGCATTCAAAACAAACTAATTTCCTCAGCAAAAAGGAGAGGGAGGCAAAATAAACATGCTTCCGCAAGGCAAAGACAAGGAGGGATGTGGAGAGCCGACCGCTGCCGGTTTCCACAGGACTGATGGCGCGGCCCGAGAAGCAAAATGACTGAAACGCAGACAGGGTGAGCCTCTGTCTCTTTTCTAAGTTTTGAATTTATTTCCTTAAGTGATCCCTTCTCTCAGTTTATGATCCTGCCCTTCAGCCAGTAAGTCAGCAAAACCTATGCAGTGACTCACTGGCCAAAAGGCTGAAAATAAGCTTCTCTGAGGAGGTCTTGTAGGAGAGAAGGAAAAAATGTTGACAAATCCCCTCTGGGAATTTACCCATCTAGGTTAGAGAGATGCTGGGGATGGATTTATGTTACGAGAGCTGACCTGAGGGCTGCTGCCACTAGACTAGGTTTCCTCCAGAGGCTGATGAAAATATAACTTCCCATTGAGCTGACTGGAAGGCCACTGCTTAGTACTAAGAAATAAGGCATGGAAAAGAAAAACTAAAGTGGGAAGCTTGTAAACCCAAGGATGGAGGCAATCTCTTCTCAAGATAAGCTGTGCTGTCTTCTTTACCACATACAAGTCACAGCTATCAAAGGCACCAAAGGCTTGGTGCTAGTTCTCTCCACTCTGCCATCACCAGGGAAGATGACTGGAACAGGGACCACAGGTTCTGAATGGAGCACCAACAAGACGGATATGGAACTAGCAGCAGTGGTAGTAGTACCCCAAAGGCACAACTTCAGCCATTCTAGACCCTTCCGGCCAACAGACTGACTCATGCCTTTCACCAGAGCGGTTCACTGCTCACCACTACCTTAAGGCACTAAAAGCCATTACTCTGCTTTCCCATGAAAACTGAGAGAAACTCAAAAACTGTGCAAATGGGAACTGCCCAGTCCAACATTCTGGCTCTAATTTTCAGACCCTGCCTTTCCTAACCCCCTCAATTCTAATAAGCCTCCAAAAGAGAAACAGAAACAATTCTCTTTTTGTACTTGGAGGAAGGTGTAATTTTTATATCTTAAAGTCAATTACTCTAGTAGGTAAGGGTTTCTTAAGCATCAGACTTGGAAGCACTTCGCTAATGCTTATTAACTAAGTACTGCTTTAAGGTACCAATTAGTCTATTTAGATGCTTAAATCTTTACCTTGAGTTAATGATGTGATGAATTGGAAATTCAAGAGTTCTATGCACAGGAAAGACACACCAGCAAATATATGGACTCAGATAAGCAATTAAAATACATTCAGGTATTTAGGATCTCTCAGAAATCAGATCTGTGTTCTGTGTAACACATAAAATCTAGTTGGGGTAGGGTAGGATGGGGTGAATTTGGAGTTATAAATCTTGCAATATTATATAATGGGAAATAGTATGTTGTTAAATATAAAACACTTCCACTAATGCACCCAAAGGAAAGGAAAATCCTTCAAAGGAAGTTTGTCAGAGGCCTGGAATTAATCCTGAGCAGCCTGGAACAGCTGGCCAGCAAGGCCAAGGGCAGAACCCCGCACAGAGCTTAGAGATGTTACCTGCCCTTCTCTTTTCTTTGTAATGAAGGAAAACTTTATATACATGTGCTTCACACATTATCAGCTCAATAGGACCAGGGACCAGGAAACCTGTGGTGGGACAAGAATAGGGCCCTGCCAATTTACAAAGAAACATTTCTAGCACATTCATACCCCCACCTGACAACACACAGCCTTCTGACCAGGCTTAGGCCATTACTTACTCATTTCCTCTTACCTGCTTGATACTCTAAAATGAGGTGGAACTCATCCACTTCCTGCAATGACTCTGGTGGGACAAATACATTGTCATCAAGAAGCTCATGCAGCTTTGGACCAACTGGGCCACAAAGAAGAACCTGGAGAAGCAATATGGAGTCTATCAGGAGATCTGCCCCCTTTCCCGTGAAATCTGTTCAGTAAGGCACATCCAGCGCTTTCATTTGTTTCAACAGAGAACACTGGACTCCAAATCCAATTCTGAAAGCTTTTGGTTTGGAGGTATGGACTGGAAGAGCTACTACCAGGGTGTAGGCCTGGAGGGTATGGACACAATGTAGCCAGAAATGAGAGGCTGACAAAAGACCCTTGTCAAGCATCCGCCTGTTACACAGGCACTCATGCTGCTGCCGAGTCCCACGCACTCCCTTAGGGGCTGAAGGTCTGTTCCCCACCCCATCCCCGCCCCCCTGGTTGCCATGTGGAAGTCTAACCGTCAATGTGATGATACTGGGAAGGGTTTTCAGGAGGTGAATGAGGTCATATGGGTGGGTTTCTAATTCAATCGGACTGGTGGCCTTAGAAGAAAAGGGGGAGAGAGAGAGATTGCTCTTTCCCCACTACATCCATTAAAGAAAGGCCCTGTGAGGACACACAGGCAGGCAGCTGCCTGCAAGCTGCAAAGAGAACTCTCATCAGAAACCAGACCCTGCTGCAACTGTGATCCTGGGGCTTTCCAGCCTCCAGAACTGTGAGAAAATAAATTTCTGTTGTTCAAGCCACCTGGTCTACAGCATTTTGTCATCAGGGCAGCCTAAGAAGACTAAGATGCACTGTACCTCACTTTCTTTTCTTTACTGACTCATATCCTGTGTAAGTAAAGAGATACAGGGTGCTGTCTGCTCAAAGCTGCCAGACAAAAGCAACCGGTTGACTTTTACACAGTATAGAAAAGAACCTCCGGGTCACAAGACTCTAATCAACCAGTGACCTAACTTTCGGGGTCGGGCTCCCTACTATACTTAGCTGCCTTGTGAACAGGACAGACTCCCCAGCAGAAGAATTAAAAAGCGCTTCAGTTCTTAAAGTTTGGGGGGAGGTATGCTGCAACTTTTAAAAAACATTTTCTTCAACCCCAACCTGGCCTCTTCCTGGCAGTTCCCTCTAGAAGCCATTTCACCCCTTTTGCTGTTTCTGCCATGCCAGCTCTGGCCCCACTCATGACCAGGCCACCTGACTCAAAACCACTGAAGCATGAAGGCTTGGACCAGGAATCAAAGGAAAGTCCTCAGAGATGATCATCACCATTTCAGGTTTAATATGCCCTACCAGAAGCTTCCAAAAGTATTTTTTACTTGCTAATTAATCACTTGTTTGTACCGAGGCATCTTCAAGTATTTAAGAAATCCCAGCTTCTGGGCAAAAGTACATCTCCCTCTCCTTGACACATGTCTGCTATTTGCCAAATCTGAAAAGTCTCACCCCTGTAATTTTATTTATTTTCTCTAATTCTTGGCTAGAATTTTGGCTTCCAAGGTGAGACAACAATGGCCAGATTTACCCTCCTGCTTGAAACATAACAAAACAGATAAAATACATGAAACAATGGTTTTCAGAACATTTGGGCGCTGGGCAACGAAGCACAGTGATACCTGTGAAACAGAAAAAAACTGAGTGAGCCCAAAAGAGTGTTCACATGGTCAATACCAAAATCAGACTGATTTTAGTCTTTACAGTTGAAGATGGAGAAGCTCTATACAGTCAGTAAAAACAAGACCTGGAGCTGACTGTGACTCAGATCATCAGCTCCTTATTGCAAAATTCAGACTTAAATTGAAGAAAGTAGGCAAAACCACTAGACCACTCAGGTATGACCTAAATCAAATCCCGTATGATTATACAGTGGAGGTGACAAATAGATTCAAGGGATTAGATCTGGTAGAGTGCCTGAAGAACTATGGAAGGAGGTTTATAACACTGTACAGGAGGTGGAAACCAAAACTATCCCACAGAAAAAGAAATGCAAGAAGGCAAAATGGTTGTACGAGGAGGCCTTACAAATAGCTGAGGAAAGAAGAAAAGTGAAAGGAGAAGGAGAAAGGGAAAGATATACCCATCTGAATGCAGAGTTCCAGAGAAGAGCAAGGAGTTAAGAAAGCCTTAAGTGAACAACGCAAAGAAATTGAGGAAAACAACAGAATGAGAAAGACTGGTGATCTCTTCAAGAAAATGAGATACCAAGGGAACATTTCATGTAAAGATGGGCTCAATAAAGGACAGAAATGGGAAGGACCTAACAGAAGCAGAAGATATTAAGAAGAGGTGGTAAGAATACACAGAAGAACTACACAAAAAAGATCCTAACAGCCCAGATAACCACGTTGGTGTGGTCATTCACGGAGAGCCAGACATCTTGGAGTGTGAAGTCAAGTGGGCCTTAGGAAGCATCACTACGAACAAAGCTAGTGGAGGTGGCAGATTAGCTATTTCAAATTAGCTAATAATTCAAATTATTTCAAAATTTCAGATTAGCTATTTCAGATCCTAAGATGATGCTGTTCAAGTGCTGTACTCAATGTGCCAGCAGGTTTGGAAAACTCAGCAGTGGCCACAGGACCAGAAAAGGCCAGTTTTCATTCCAATCCCAAAGAAAGGCAATGCCAAAGAATGTTCAAACTACCATACAATTGTGCTCATTTCACATGCTAGCAAAGTAATGCTCAAAATCCTTCAAGCTAGGCTTCAACAGTGGGTGAACCGAGAAATTCCAAATGTACAAGCCAGATTTAGAAAAGGCACAGGAAACACATCAAATTGTCAGCAACTATTGGTTCATAGAAAAAGCAAAAGAATTCCAGATAAACATCTGCCTCACTGACTACTCTAAAGCCTTTGACTGTGTGGATCACAATAAACTGTGGAAAAGTCTTAAAGAGATGGGAATACCAGACCACCTTACCTGCCTTCTAGGAAACCTGTATCCAGGTCAAGAAGCAACAGTTAGAACCAGACATGGAACAATGGACTGGCTCAAAATTGGGAAGGCAGGACGGGAAGGCTGTATATTGTCACCCTGCTTATTTAACATCTATATAGCATCATGAGAAATGCTGGGCTGGATGAATCACAAGCAGGAACCAAGATGCTGGGAGAAATATCAATAACCTCAGATATGCAGACGACACCACCCCTGTGACAGAAAGCAAAGAGGAACTAAAAGCCTCTTGATGAAGGTGAAAGAGAAGAGTGAAAAAGTTGGCTTAAAACTCAACATTCAAAAAACTATGACCATGACATCTGGTCCTATCACTTCATTGGAAATAGATGGGGCAAAAGAAGAAACAGTGTCAGATTTCACATTCTTGGGCTCCAAAATCAATGCAGATGGTGACTGCAGCCATGAAATTAAAAGATGCCTGCTCCTTGGAAGAAAAGCTATGACCAACCTAGACAGTGTATTAAAAAGCAGAGATATCACTTTGCTGACAAAGGTCCATACAGTCAAAGCTATGGTTTTTCTAGTAGTCATGTACAGATGTGAGAGCTGGACCATAAAGAAAAAGCAGAGTGCTGAAGAATTGATGCTTTTGAACTGTGGTGCTGAGAGTCCCTTGGACACCAAGGAAATCAAACCAGTTAATTCTAAAGGAAATCAATCCTGAATATTCATTGGAAGTACTGATGCTGAAGCTCCAATACTTCGGCTACCTGACACTGGGAAAGATTGAGGGCCGGAGAAGGGGACGACAGAGGATGAGATGGTTGGATGGCATCACCAACACAATGGACATGCGTCTGAGCAAACTCCAGGAGACACTGAACAACAGGGAAGCCTGGGTGCTGCAGTCCATGGAGTCATAAAGAATCAGACGGGACTTACTGACTGAACAACAACAAGATACACAGAATCTGAAAGAATTAATCACCAGCAGACCTGCACTACAAGAACTATCAAAGGAAATCCTTCAGGCAGAAGGAAAATACCAGAAGGAAATACTAAACAAAGAATGCCAGGAATGGTACTCTGTATAAGTACATAAGATCTTTTTCTGATTATTTAACTGTCTTTAAAAGACAATTAACTATTTGAAGAAAAGTACTAACAGCATAGTGTGAGATGTACAGTCTGTGTAGACGTAACAAACATGCCAACAGCAGTATGAAGACTGGAGGGCAGACATGAAGGCGCACGACTGTAAAGCTCTCACATCCTGTCTGGTGGTTTAATAATGTTATTTGAAAGCAGACTGTGATAACCTAATAATGTACATCATTAGCCCTCAATCAACCACTAAAAAAACAAGCAAGCTGTGAGATTTAAATTTAGCCTGATATAACAACAATGACACTAAATGAAAATGGTCTAAATACCCCAATTAAAAGACAGGGAGAACTTCCCCGATGGTCCAGTGGTTAAGAATCTGCCTGCCAATGCAGAGGACATGGGTGTGATCCCTGGTGGGAAGACTCCACACGCTGAGGGACAACTAAGCCTACGCACCACATGCCCTGGAGCCCTTGCTTTGCAACCAGAGAAGCCCGTGCACCCCAACTAGAGAGCAGCCCCTCCTCGCAGCAACGAGAGAAAGCCCGAGCACAGCAACAAAGACCTACCACAGCCAGAAAAAAAAAGATAAGGAATGTCAAAGTGCATTAAAAATCAAGCCTCAACTGCATGCGGCCTTACAAGAAACATTCTAAATATACAAACAGGTTAAAAGCAGACGAATGGGAAAAGATATATCATGATGACACTAATTGAAACTGGAAAGGCTATTTTAATCAAAATTGATTACAGAGCAAAGAATATTATGAAGTTATTTTCTTTATCCCTGGTAATGATAAAAAAAAGTCATTTCTAAACAGTTATGCATCTAAAAAGAGGCTTAAAAACACATGAACCAAAAGTACAGAACTTCAAGGGAAACAGACAAGTCCATAATTATTGTGGAAGATGTCAATATCTCTCTCAATAGTAGATAAATCAGGTAGACTGAAAATCAGAAGACTATAGAAGACCTGAAAAACATTATCAATCAACTTGGCCTAACAGACATTGATACAACACTCTACCCAAGTGCTCACCAAGATATTATATATGCAAGGTCATAAAAGTCTCCATAAATTTAACAGGAATCAGAAAAGCATATTCTCTGATCACAATGGAATTAAAATAGAAATCAATAATATAAAAAGATGTGGAAACCCTCTCAGTATTTAGAAACTAAATAACACTTCTAAGTATTCCACAAGATAGAGTACTAAATACCTCCTCTCAAGAAATCAAAAGGAAATCAGAAAGCATCTGGATTGAATGAAAATAAAAACAGAGAATCAAAATCTGGAGGATAGAGCTAAAGCAGTACTTAAGGGGACATTTACAGTACTAAACACCCTGCATCAGAAAACAAAGGAAGTTCTCAAATCAGTGACCTTTGCCACGACTTTAAGAAGCTAGAAAATGAAAGTTAAATTAAAAGCAAATAGAAACCAATGAAATAGAAAAGAAAAAAAATACAGAAAAAAAATCAATGAAACTGAAAGCTCTTTGTTTTTTTTGGAAAGCTCTTTATTTATTGGAAAGATCAATAAAATTGATAAACCAATAGCCAAACTTATCAAAGAAAAGGAAAAAGATATAAATTACCAGTATCAGGAAAGACAGACCATCACTACAGATTCCACTGTAGTGGAGTGGAATCTTTAAAGGAGTAAAGGAACATTATAATTAACTTCAAGCCAATAAATTCAACAGTTTAGATGAAATAGACACATTTCCTGAGAGACAAAACTACCAAAGCACACTCAAGAAGTAGATAATTTGAATTTCTTTTTATCAAATCATTAAACACGTTCCCACATCAAAAACTTCAGGCCTCTACATGAGAAAAAAATTTTTAAAAATAGTTAATATATGTGTAACTGATATACTTTGTTGTATACCCAAAACTAACACCACATTGCAAATAAACTATACTCCAATAAAATTTTTAACCCCCACTCCCCAAAACAACAACAAAATGAAATGGAAAAGTAAAACACTAAAAACCAACCAAACAGCAGAAAAACCTTATGCCTGGAGGGCTTCAGTGGTGAATTCTACACAAACAGTTTTTTAAAAAAATCTAAATACTCCCCAATTCATTCTATTAGGTCAGTATTACCCTAATATTAAAATCAGACAGACATATGAGAAAAGAAAAATACAGATCAATATCCCCCAGGGAAATTGATGTAAAAATTTTAAACAAAATGTAAGTAAACTGAATCCAACAATACATAAAAAGGGTAATACATCAGAAGCAAGTGAAGCTTATTCTGGGATACATGGTTCGTTTGATATTTGAAAAATCAGTCTAATTACCATTTACCAAAGTAAAAAGCAAAAACCACACAATCATCTCAACAGATGCAGAAGCAGAATCTGACAAGATCCAACATCTCCTTCTTGGCTAAATTCCAAAATACATTTCATAAAGACTGCTCTCTTCTGCTATCTGGCTTCTATTTCACCGTTCCATAACATCTCCCTTTATTATATTCACCAGGGTCTATTTCTGAGACACAACATAGTTTGCTTGGAAACAGCTTGGACTCTGGAGCTAGACTACTTGGGTTCAAATTCCAGCTTCACTCCTTACTTGGTATGTGACTTTGAACAGCTTTAACTTCTCCATGCCTCATTTTTCCTATCTACAAAATGGGGATAATAATAGACTTCCCTCACAGGGTTTTTTGAGGATCAAATAGGTTAATATAAAGTAAAGCACTTAAGACAGTGCCTGGGAAACAGGACTATGAAAATGTTAATGATTATTATTACCTATGGAAAATGCTGCTGCTGCTAAGTTGCTTCAGTCATGTCTGACTCTGTGCATCCCCACAGACGGCAGCCCACCAGGCTCCTCTGTCCCTGGGATTCTCCAGGCAAGAATACTAGAGTGGGTTGCCATTTCCTTCTCCAATGCATGCATGCATGCTAAGTCACTTCAGTCGTGTCTGACTCTTGTGACCCCATGGACAGAAGCCCACCAGGCTCCTCTGTCCATGGAATTCTCTAGGCAAGAGTACTGGAGTGGGCTGCCATTTCCTTCTCCTTAATCTGTGGTTGTTTTTAGATGATCACTTTGTCATGTTGAGAGGCATTTCAGCAAGTTAAATTGAATCTGAGATAGCAGTATAGGGTGGTGAGGTCAAGGCAGAGCCTGGTGTTTGAATCCTGGCTTTATTATTTTATCACCCACCATCAGCTGGGTGACCCTGGGCACATTACTTAACTGCTCTGGACCTCCTTTCTTTAAAAGGATGGTAATACCTAAATTCATCAGATTATTGTGAAGACTATAACAATCTGATGAAGGAGTAACAGATACCCTTTTCTTTCCCTCAATCTTTTACTAAGATCAGACTCTTTTTTTTTTTTAATTCCCTTCCCCTTTTTCTTATCAGAATACTTTCCAATTGGACTGGTCTCAGGGCCAGCTTCTCCAGTGACCAATAGCAAATACTGGTCTCAGAGGAGGAAACACTGAAAGGAACATCTAACCTAGAACTTCCAGGGACAGAATTAAATTACTTCTCAGGGTCAAGAGGGTGTTCTTTTAGGGACCGGATCAAATGCCCAGGATTCTGATGCAAAGGGCCTGGGTCCTCTCCAATGAGCTTATGATTGATCTTCTCTTCCATCCATTAGCTGGCAATACTTCTAAAGATCAGCTTTGGAACTTCTAATATTCTTCTTTTGGGAGTTTATTACTATCTATAAAGATAATGACTCTTAAAAAAATTTCCCACTGTAATCTTTTATGAAAACTTTAATCCTTATAAAAATGTGAATGTCCGTACTTTAAGATGCTCTCTATATCTAAGCACATCCATCCCTTGGTGTATGCTGTGGGTCCATATGAATTTTGTCCCCTCAAACTGTTGATCATTTATCTGTGTTTCTGGGTCCGTCTCTGCACTTTTGATTCTGCACCCCTAAGAACTGTTGGTTCCCTCTCTCCATTGTCAGTAGTCACATCTATTCTGCACTTCTCAAGATCACTTACTTCAGAACCATCTCTGTTAAACTTACCTTATTTGTCCCTACATATGGTCTATCACCAAGTGATTCCACTAGGCTTTAGATAGACATGTTTCTCCTCTTCTGGTTACTCGAGCCAAAGCCAGCAAGGAGGTTAGTGCTATAGTCTTGCTGTAAAATGATTGCTTTTACAAGACAACAGCAATAACCTCCTTGCTGGCTTCCCCTCTCAGACCTATTCCACTTGCAGCAAAAGAACTTCTTACTCAGAAGCTATTTTGAAAATAGCAGTAATTTTAATTCTATTTAAACCAAATGATTTAAGACTTAAAGACATGACCCTAACAACCCCCATCCAGTGGCCTTTAACACTCTGGATCCAGCCTCAAGAATCAGTCAACTAAGTCTTTTCTCGTCACTGCACAATCCCCAGCCTCAGGCACTGACTCCAGAGCCCACACGCTCTTAATGATTACATGGTAAGGTATTCGAGGACATGGACTCTGGGGTCCTAGGTTACAACTGTCTATTTGTTCAATACAGTTGTTCTAGCTATAAACCTCTCTATGTCTCAAGCTTCACGTAGAAAGCATGACAACAAGAGTACCAACAACAGTACCGATGACCTTATAGGTTATTGCAGGGATTAAATGAGGTAATCTGCATCACACACTGGAGACAACATCAGACATGTAGTAAACATTTAGAAATCATTAGCTACCACGCCTCTCCTTCGATGACTATATTCCTAACAAGAGTCCCAGGCAAGCTGAATCAAGGAACAGACAGGTACTCAGTATTGCCCCTAAAATTACTGAAATACTAGTGAAGGACATAGGTTTTAATCTGGGAATCTGACTTACCTTTAAATCTGAGTTGGCTGCAAACTTCTGTCCAATTAAAGCTGCATTTCCTCCTACATAGTGCTGTAAGACAGTTCAGTGCTATTAGGCAGTTTTTTTAGCGTAACTATGCTACTCAAGCTTAATAATGTTTTGATTTAATTACAGTCCATTTTTTCCCCCCCAAAAATTTGAGGTGACAACAAGTACACACAGATGGGGTTAATAACAACATTAACCCCACAGATGAGGAGACAATGAGTTATAAGGAAAGGTGAAGAAAAAAAAAACCAAATTGCTACCTTTGGAAAACAGTATAATTGCCTTAACTGTAGATCAACCTTGGCCTTGAGCTTCCAGGCAGCCAGAACAGATAAATGAAACAAAAGGAAATACGACAAGTATGGACAGACTTTATCTTCTGCACTGTGATCCTTCTAAAATGAGGGTAGGACTATGTCAGTTTCCTCCTGAAAATCATTCGATATTACAATGATCTAAAATCCAACTCTCAATTTTTTTTCCTGATGTATATTTGATATATAAATTACAACAGTACAATGTAGTGATTCACTTTTTCAGTTATATCCCATTTATAGTTATTATAAAATATTTTCTATATTCCCCATATTGTATAATGTATCCCTGTAGCTTATTTTATACCTAACAGTTTGTATCTCTTAATCCCCTAACCCTTATATTGCCCCTACCCCCTTTCCCTCTCCTCATTGATAACCACTAGTTTGTTCTCTTTATCTGTGAGTCTGTTTCTTTTTTGTTATATTCACTAGTTTGTTGTATTTTTTAGATTCCATATATCTAAGCAATATCATATAGTATTTGTCTTTCTCGGACTTTATTTCACTAAGCAAAATACCCTCCAAGTCCATTCATGTTGCTACAATGGCAAAATTTCATTCTTTTTTATGGCTGAGTAATATTCTATCACATGCATGCACGTGCACACACACTACATCTTTATCTGTTGATGGACACTAAGGTTGCTTCCTTATCTTGGCAACTGTAAATAATGCTGCTGTGAACACTGGGATGCATGTATCTTCTTGAATCAGTTTTAAAATCCAACTCTTAAGTGAGGTACATAGGTCTTTCTTTATCTGTCCCCTGCCTTCCTTTCTGCTTCCACCTGCCTATAGCTCTCCAAGTCTGCTTTCCTCTCTGTGTCTATGCCTTTAAGCACATGCTGCTTCTTTGACTAGGATGCCTCCCCTTTCTCATTCATTGGTCGGGTGATCACTTTTCAAATATCAGCTGTAACATCACTTCTTCTATACTGCTTTCTGTTGCCGTTTTCCTATGGTCACCTCCATCTCCACAATCCTCCTTCTAGAGAGGATTACATATTCTTTGCTACTTGCCACCTCTAGACTCAGAACAGACCTCCACTACAGCCCTTGTCCCCTTGAGCTAGTGTCATCTGGGGACATGTCTAGCTCCTTCAGGGAAAGGACTGTCTTCTTACAGTAAGTGTTCAGTAACTGCTGCTAGATTATGAGAAAGGAAGAAACACACATTGATGCATCAGGAATTATAAAAGCTTTCCTGGGAGTAAAATTCTAAAGGTAATGGGTTCTGAAAGAAGACACACCACATCTGTCAGCTGAGGACCTAAAGGAGAGGAGCAGAGAATTCAAGTCTAGTATTCGTTTATGGTAAGGGTGGATTCACATGCTCTGGAAACCTGACAAATAGGAAATAAGGCTGATGCTCTATTATGTAAGCTGAGAAACTTTACCAGCAGCTCTGTTTGGGAGGACTGAATGCTATCACCTTACCTCTCTAGTCCCTAGCCCCATGCAGAGGCATAGACTTAAACAACTCAATTCTAGATGCTCAACAACACTTTTAGCCCAACCAAGTTTTGTGTTGACGGATCATTGGATTCAGATGGGATGGTAATGGCTTTCTATAGATAAATTGGAAACTTTGTGATATACAGGTTGAAATTTGCCCTTTTAACATGTTAACCTTAGTTTTTTATTTAACTCTGATGGCTAGAAGAATTTACTAAAAATCCCAGGGGAAACATTAAGATTCTATGTAATGGATTTGAGAGTTTTCATATGCTAGTTATTATTAACTGCTATTTATCAGTCCATCTGCCTTATAGTTTAAAGGAGTTTGACAAGGTACCAAATGAAGTGCCACACTAGTGGAAGATAAATAACACATTTTAGGTTTTATAATGTTAAGAAATAATTTAGATGATGTAAAAGATAAAATTTCTGTAGAAAAAATGTTTGCATTATGAAACAAAAGGCCAAAGAGACTAGAACAGAAAGCAAATTGGTGTTTTAGATACTACAGTCTTAAAGACTTTTAAGCAGTAGATTTGCCATCTTGTTAGAACTATCAAGACTATTTCATAAACGATCAGAATCTTGGGAGTTCCCTGGTGGTCCAGTGATTAGGATTGCATTGGGGGAGTGAGATCCCACAAGCCATGCTGCGTGTACAGAAAGAAAAAAAAAAAAAGACCAGAATCTCATTACCAAACTCAGCTATCAAAATGACTATCTGAGGTCTTAACAGCTTGCTGTCTCCTTGAGAAATTCAGCTGGGAAAGGCCTGTGCCCACTGCTAATGTTCAAATGGGTGGCTTCCAAAGGAATAAAAAAAACTTTAAGAGCTCCCCAAATGAGAAGTACACCCAGACTGGGGTGATGGGTAAGAGAAGATTTTAGGTAAAAATTGGGGATGAGATGCAGTGGGCACTGGAGAGAAGCTTAAACAACAAAATCCTGCCCTTAAGAGGTGTGAGGGCAGGGGAATTGGCAGGTGTGTGAGCCTTGAGGAAGTGTCTGGACCATGTAGGCTCCAGAGCCTTGTTCGTGATCACCAGGTGGGCGTGGAGACTCCTAAGTTCTATCTTTGACAGTCTTTACCCTGTAGACCAATGGTTCTCAGAACAAGGTGGTCAGAATAGCATCCACATAACCAGAAAACTTGCTCTAAGGGTAAATTCTTGGGACCACCCCGTAAGTACTGAATCAGAACTCTGGAAGGGCGGCCCAGGAATCTGTGTTTCAACACCCTTCACGTGACTCTGATGCACATTCAGGTCAGAGAGCCACCAAACTAGACCAGTGGTTCTCAATCAGGGTGATTTTGCATCCCTTCTCTCCCTGACCCTGGAAACATCTGACCATGCTGGGAGACATTTTTGATTGTCGCAATATGGGAAAAGGGGGAGTGATACTGTCACTATTTCTCTGCGGGTTTGGCCTTTTTTGGTTTAGGAAGAACTGAGCCGTATTAATATTACTGCAAGGTATCAGCCAAGCAGTACCCAAACAACTCTGGAGTAGACATTTTCCTACTTTAAACCTGAGTAACATGAAAAAAGAGTAATTTCATGGATAACCCAGGACTAAAATTTTAGTAAGCATGCCTCATTAATGTTGGCTGAATTGAAATGACTAGCAACAGCAGAGTTAAAGGAAGGTCAGATACACACTTTCCCAAAAAGAGAAAAACACTGCAGAATTGTATTGCCAACAATCATCCCCTATGGGCGAACTGGAGAAGAGTTGCTTGGTTGCTTCTAGAAACCATACAAAGTGTCTTTTCCCACCCTATCTTAATTTACCACTGGTAGACAGACCTGGGCTTCCGGGAACTCTGATGCAATCTGGGCGATGTCATGGAAAGTTTCCTTATCACTGAAGAAGCGTTCAGCAGCTGCTCCCTTCCCCATGAAGTGAACGAAGGCTTCTTCTAGATCATTCCTCGAACGCAGCTCGCTGTGATCTTTCCCATTCCCAGGGCTCAAGCCAAGTGCCCGCAAGAGCTTCACCCCTGACAGCACTACGTCTACACATGCATTGACGCTGGAAGGAAGGAAGGAAGAGACGGTGTGAGAGAAACCGAAGCACTGGGGCAACAGCTTTGCATTTAACAACAGGGAAATGTTTCAGAAACCTGACCTGGAAAGCAAATAGCATATGGTGGAAGGAGGATTACTTTATCTGAATATGTATGTCTTATCCTGGCAAGAGCTTGGTAGACTTTTACACTCATTACAAAGCGAGAAGACAGGTGCTCAGCATTTCAGAACAAAGTATCATAACACAAATACACCATTTCTGAGAAAATAATGGCAGAGGCACAGTTTGGATTAACCCTGGCTGTGTGACCTGGCCAAGTCACTTTAATTTCTTTGTCTTCAGTTTCCTCCTCTCTAAAATCGTGTAATACGAGTATTTAACTCATAGGGCCATTGTGAAGATTAAATAAGATAATACATGTTTAGGAACACTGCTTGTTACAGAGAAAGCAAAGTAAAAGTTTTGGTCAAGAGCCACCTTCCCTTAAAAGACACCTGAGGATGGTGGTAAAATACACTGACTACTTCTAGGTGAAACTCTGAGTGCTGAGTGATGTCTTGAAGACCTAAGCGCACCTGCAGCCTTGTAACAACTCAACACTTGGCAGGTGTTCATCATCATGGACTTTACAGACTAGTCAGTCAGTGTGGTGTCACCTGGTTAATGCTTACAGATTTATAAAATACACATGAGGCTGTCTGGCCCCACCTCTCCCATGCACGCATGTAGAAGCTGTGGCTTACATTTTCAGTGGTTTGTGTGTGTGTGTCTTCCAAAAGCCATTCCTTTTTTAAAAAGAAGTTCCAAATACTTTGGGCAGGGGGATGAGGTCCCCGGGCACCTTTATTCCTGCCTCTGCCATCCCTGCCAGTGGGGTTGGATGACCAAATGAAACAGCTTTGGGTGAAAAGGGTGGCTGCCCATCCAGGCTAGTTCCAAGTAGTTCCAGCTAGTTCCAAGCTAGTTCCAACTACAGGGAAGTTGTGTGCTTCCCTGGTAGCTCAGATGGTAGAGAGTCTGGGTCGGGAAGATCCCCTGGAGAAGGAAATGGCACCCCACTCCAGTATTCTTGCCTGGAAAATCCCATGGAGGGAGGAACCTGACAGGCTACAGTCCATGGAGTCACAAAGAATCAGACACAACTGAGTGACTTCACTGTCACTTTTTTTTTTTCACTGTCACTTTTCATGAAACCAGAAGGTAAATTAATCAACCAACAAGGCCCAGTGGATTGGATTCTGGTGTATGATACATAACCACAATGTCTCCCTTTAAAAACCTCTTATCACCAGATTGTTAATGGTAGCCAGCTCTAAAGATGAGGAAAGAGACTGCAGTAAGGGAGAGGAATTTTATTTTTCATCAGATGTATTTTTAATATTTATAAGCATACATTACTTTTAGAACTGAACAAATAATTCTTAAAAGGTCCTCATGTGGGCTAGATATTATTTACATCACTCAAGGGAGGTTTACAAGCGCCGGAAGAGACACAGCCCTCCTCACAACACAAAACTGACTACATTCTCGTTAAGATTCTATTATTAACTCTTCCCTTATGAATCCCAAATTTTTGAAAAGGTTTTTGCCTACCATACAGCATTTAAATACTGGAATGGTCTTATTCTCTTAAAGTCAAACATACATAATTACTCTGATCAACTGGGAAAGCATAACCTCACAGTAAGTATACCTTTCATACAAAGCACATAAAACACACTGACATGCAAGTGGCAGGTTCTTACTCATATAAGATATTCCTTTCACAGCCTACATGATACGAACCAACACATCTTGTAAAGTGGTCTCAATGCCACCTCACACGGAGTGTCCTTTATTTCTACTGGACGTCACATTAGACGTCTGAAGGGTAGAAGCTTAAAAGGAATACGGGTATCCCTGGCTCTCAGACTCCGGAAGGCTCCCAAAGTTCAGACAGTGAAAGTTTGGATAGTGTGGGACATTATTTCCATGAAGTAACTAAATGGATTTGGGTCCTGAGTCTGCATAGCAAAGGTTCAGATACCAAGGGATGTACCCATATTTGGAAATAACGACTTCAAAATAGACGTCAATAAACACATCACTTCCATATCTAGTTCTGCTGAGAACTTAAGGAGAGTTTGATTTCTTAAAGATGAGAATGGAGGAAGTTCCAGTTACAAAAAACAAAACCAAAAAGAACAGTTTATTTAGCACATTTTGCAGCACAAGACAAAACCCAACTGAACTAATTTTGAGTTAAAACAATATAACTACCATAGGAACATTTTCCATCCCCCACCTAATCATGCCATGAATACTAAAGGGGAAAATCTTAAGAAAAAATTTACATGATAGCTATTAAAATAAAATAATTGTGCCCTACTATGTGCCAGATACCGAAGTACTTTTACCTCTGCTTTCTAATTATATTTTATAATACTTCAAACAGAACAGGAATCTTTCTCTGCACTTACATCAATTCAGCAGCATACTAAAATGTAAACAAGCATGCTACTAATAGGGAAAAGAAGTGTGTGTATGTGAGTGTGGGGGGGGTGGTCAGGGTGGAGCAAAAAAAACCAGAAGACAAAATTACGTTCATTTGACATGCAGAATTTCACAGAAATGTATCAAAGATTACAATGTGAGTTTTGAGAAAACACAGACACAGATAAAACAACTGTAAGGTAAAATGAGGGAACAGATGCTGAATGCCTACACAAGTGGCGATGCTAGCAGAGGGCGCTGGGAGCCAAGGCTGCCAGGCATATTATTAAAGATCTGGGGTTGGGGTGGGAAAGAGGAATAGTTTCTTCTAGTCTGTAAATTCCTTAAAGACAAGAACGGTGGTTCTTATCACCTCCCTTCTGTTTTATCATCTGTAAAACGTTTCTTAAGGTTCTTTTCAGCTTTCACATTATGCCTAAGATAGTATGAAAGCTAATCATAATCACTCTAAGATACAGAACCACAGAGAAGAGAAACTCAAGAGGGCAGGATCAGTAGTCCTTGGGCCACACCCTAGATGATGCTCTGGACAGAGAAGGCGGCAGACATTTTCAGGCAGACCACACCAATCTGCAAAACATTCTAAGACAGGGAAATAGTCATCACTGCTTTCAGCTGAGAAAAGTAAGGCTGGGGGTTAACTAACATTCCAAGGTCAAGACTGGAGGAGCCTACATTCAAACCCAGATTTATCTGATATTGAAAGCCACAAGGAGCACACACAAGCAAAGACGCAGAAGAGATTAACCTTGTGTCTGGATACAACAGGAATGGTGATCCAGTTAGGAGAGTCTGAACATGGTCTGAGAAGAGCAAGGCAGGTTTCAAAGGTCAGAGTGAAGCCAGGTGAGAGAGAATGTGTGCTAAAATGAGGGGTTTACCATGCACCCAATGAGTCTTAGGACCAGAGCCCGATTCTGAAGCAGAGGCAGCATACATTTTAGAAAAATGTGGCTGTGGGCTTGCCATTGACCATCTTCTTGAAACCATTCCTTTATTTCTCTGGTCCTTTCCCACCAGGCCCTTACATGGCAGTGCCTGCCCCTCATCCCACCCTTGCCATTTACCTTCCCTTCTTGTTCTCTTCCTGGGTGATGCTATCTAGCCTCTGGCCTCAGTCTAGGTGCTGGAGTCCCTACACTGCGACCATGCTCCTCAACTACAGCCTATGGCTGTCAGTAGCTGAGGGCCCAGCTTGCTGTATGATCCTACAGGAATGTACATTTCTCCCCTCTGAAGCCAAACTGGTTACCTTTCACCACAAACTTGTTACTTTCTTAATCTCTCTTCATGGCAACAATGTGGCACAGAGAGCCACAAATGGGTTTCAGCTGCACCTCTGGCATTTGACAACTGTGAGATCATGGGCAAATCAGTATTTCCAAGCCCCAGTTCACTCTCTGTGAAAACTGGATGACAATATTTATTGTTGCTTTAGTTGCTAAGTTGTGTCTGACTCTTGTGCGACCCCATGGACTGTAGCCCACCAGGTTCCTCTGTCCATGGGATTTCCCAGGCAAGTATAGGGAGTGGGTTGCCATTTCCTTCTCCAGGGACTGAACCCACATCTCCTGCATTGCAGGCAGGTTCTTTACCACTGAGCCACCAGGAAAGCTTGACAATATCTGTATCTGCCTACATGAAGTTATAAGATCCCCAATACTAAGAATCTGTCATTTGCAACTGCCTCTATTTACTCTACCACATCTAACCTCTTGTCAAATCTCACCTGTTTAGCACCAATGGCAAACAAGAAAAAGCTCTATGGCTTCAGAGCTAGTGTCAGGGTCTCAAGACTTTCCTCTTTATTAGTCTGTTACCCACAAAAATAATGTGAAGCAGTCAAACAGGTCAGAACCACTGCTCAAATTTTCCATTCCTCCAGTTAAGTCTGTGAAAAGAACTTAGCATCATTTGTGTGTGTGCACACCCATTCATGCTCAGTTGTGTCCAGCTCTTTGCGACTCCATGGACTGTACCTGCTCATAAACTTTTATGGTTTCCCCATCACCCACACTGACACACAAGGCTCCTTTCAGTATCATCTCGACATCTATCATAAAGGCCTTGCCCTAAACACAGGATCAACCTGCTATTGCCAAACAAGCCAAATACCTTTTCACATTTGGTTCTCTCTTCCCAGGGGGACTTATTTCCCAGCCTTCTTGTGGATAAATTCCTTTTTTCTCCAGAGCCTGACCCATGCAAGTCACTGTAGCAGAATATATTTTCCAAGATGGCCACAAGATGCCCTGTCCCACATGTTCATTTTACAATGAGACGCTGACTCTCCTCCCTCCCAGGTGTGTTCTATGTCCCCTCTCCTCAAAACCATTTGGACCTGGGCCTATGAGAAGTGACACTGTGTGCTTTTAAGGTTAGGTGGTAGAAGGCATTAATGCTACTACCCGGTCCCTTTGGTGAATCCCTCCCCTAGTCCAGTCATCCTGAGGTGAGAAAGCTAAATAGTTACAAAGAGAAACCACCTGTATGCATTCAGGTAAAACCACAACTGAGGTCACAGCTGACAACAACAATAAACACCTTGAGATGATCCCAGGCCCGGCCATCACCTTCCTGAAACCGCACGAAACCCCAAATGAGAATCGCCTAGCTGAGCCCAACTGAACCTCAGAATCATGGAATAAAATGACACTGGTTTAAGCTAAGTTGTGGGGCAATGTGTGATGTAGCAGTAGTAAATGGATTGTCAGCTTCTAGATGGAGCTTCTCTTGAAACCTCATCCTGGGAAGAATTACTATTCTCTGGGACACAAGAAAGCACTTTTCATAATTGTTATGGACAGTATTGTGTCCCTCTCCCCCACCCCACCCCCCATTCATACTGAAGCCCTAACCACAAATGTGACCGTATGTGGAGATAGGGACTATTTAAGGAAGTAATTGAGGTTAAATGAGGCCATTATCCAGGATTCCCAGGTGGTGCAGTGGTTTAAAAAAAAAATTGCCTGCCAGTGCTGGAGACAAAGGAGATGAGGGTTCGATCCCTGGGTTAGGAAGATGCCGTGGGGCAGGAAATGGCAATTCAGTCTTCTTGCCTGGACAGAGGAGACTGGTGAGCAACAGCCCCTGGGGTCACAAAGAGTCAGACGTGACTGAGTACGCATGCACAGCCATTACCCAATAGGACTACTGTCAGTTTAAGAGGAAGAGACACCAGAAGTGCTCATGAATGGAGCAAAGGCCATCTGAGTGACAGTGAGAAGGCAGCCATTCGCAAATCTGAAAGAGAGGACTTCCTCTTGGATTATCAGCCTGGAGCACTGTGAGAAAATAAATATCTGCTGTTTAAGCCCCCAGTCTGTGGTCCTCTGTTACCGCAGCCTAAGTGGACTAATACAATAATGAATATGTTTGTTTCCAAAAAATGAGGCTGGGACCTTGCTTCATCCATCCTTGGATCCTTAGAACTTAGCATGGACCTACTGCATACCATGTAGTTAATGAATATTTATTGAAAGCGTGTGCTTAGTAATGTCTGACTCTTGGCAATCCCACAGACTGTAGCCCACCAGGTTACTCTGTCCATAGGATTTGTCAAGCAAGAATGGCTCCAGGGGATCTACACAACCCAGGGATCGAACCCATGTCTCTTGTGTCTCCTGCATTGGTAGACAGATTCTTTACCACTGCACCACCTGGAAAGCCCATGAATTGAAGACTCACAAAACCAGGGAGGACAATTCAGCTGATAAGGATACAGGTGAAAGTGCCTGAATTTGAAAGAAGAGTTAAAAGAAAATGCACCTGAAGAAACAATAAAAGTGATATATATATATATATATATATATATATATATATATATAACCACTACCTAACATTAGCTGTCTGCTCTTTAAAGCAGACACTATGCTAAATAACAAAGATTATTTAATCTTCATGATAACTCTGCTTTACCTTACCCTTTGTGGTTCCGATACTCACAAGAACTAGTAGCGTACTTGGTAGAAGATCTGCTTTTGTGGCAAGATATTCGAGTCGAACTTAGACAAGAACTAAAATTCGTAGAGGGAATAACTTACTTACACGTGACAGGAGAATATGAAGAAAGGAGGCACTGTGATTTGTGAGAATCCTAAAATTGCAATGTCATTGAAATCTGGGGAAGAAAAGAGTTTCAAGGAGAAGGCATGCTTAACGTGTGAAAGGCTGCAGAAAGCTGACAGTGAAGACTGAAAGTGGAAGCTGATTATGAAAACCCACAAGGCTTAGATAAGCTTTCAGAGAGACGTTTCAGTAGAATGGTGGTCTCCAGACTCAGGAGCTAAAGACAGAGACCACACCTTCAAGTAGTTCAGAAGCAAGAGGGTGTCACTAAAATAGAAAGACCAAACATTTCTGACTGCAAAAGAGTAGCCTCCAGAAGAGCAGAGACTGGAATGAAAGCGACTTGAACTTTACGGAGTCAGGCTGAGAGGGATTTCCAAGAGGCTATTAGGCTGGTTCTAGGGGCTGGTCCTACCGAGACGAGGAGGGTGTAGGGGTCAGCCCAAAGGAAAAAGCAGTCTGGTGAGTCCCGGCAGCAGTGACGAATGGGGCTCGTCCCAGACGTGCGATGCTTCTCGCCAAGCAGGTAGCGTGGACACCAGCACCGAGGGGCCTCCAGGGGACCTCTAGGAACCTGTTTCCACGCCGGCTCTACCTCCCAGCTCCCAAGCCGTCTGACCTCCGCCAAGGTGGCCCTCAGAGGCCCGGAGCACCCGCACCTCCTGGAGACAAGCAGAGAGGCAGGCCCCGCAGGCACTCACCCCACGGCCACGCGGCGCCAACGCCGAGCCGGCCGCACGATGAGCGCGTCCCAGGCGGCTGCCAACCGGCCCTCAGGGGAGCCGGCTCCGGGGGGCGCGGGCGCCGGCCCCAGCTGCAGCGAACTCCACAGCGAGCGCAGGGCCGACCCTGGCAGCTGCGGCTCCAGCAGGAAGACGCAGCCCACCGCGAGCGCCAGGAAGCCAGCGTACGCGGAGCCGCGCCACAGCGCCATGGAGACAGAGGCGTGGAAGCGACAGAGAACACCTCCTTGCCCGGCCCTCGCCTCTTCCGGGCTCAACACGCGCCGACGTAGACTAGCGCGCCACGTCACGCCTGCGCGCCGTGGCCCCTCGGATGGGCGGGGCGCGGCGGGGCCGTAGATGTAAGAGAGGGGCGGAGACTCCTCTTCCTTGGTCGGAATCTTGGCTCTTGGGGGCGCGCGCGGCTTTGAGGCTCTGAGGGAGGTTGGACAAAGACCATAATGCCTGTCCAGGCGCTGTACCCTTTCCCAGAACTCCATCCGTACCCAAAAATAGAGAGGCAAGGATCCGTTTGTTTTCCTAGTAGGATGAACCAGACCGATTTTGAAGAAGCGGGTAGACCGCATGTCCGTCTTTGAGCCGGTCGGTGTTCCAATTTGAGCTGAACCAGCAGTTCCTCAGAGGGGCACAAATCTCACTCCCCCTGTTTTATTTATTTATTTATTTTTTATTAATCTTTTTTTTTTTTTAATTAGTTGGAGGCTAATTACTTCACAACATTTCAGTGGGTTTTTTCATACATTGATATGAATCAGCCATGGATCTACACGTATTCCCCATCCCGATCCCCACTCCCATCTCCCTCTCCACCCGATTCCTCTGGGTCTTCCCAGTGCACCAGGCCCGAGCACTTGTCTCATGCATCCCACCTGGGCTGGTGATCTGTTTCACCATAGATAGTATACATGCTGTTCTTTTGAAATATCCCACCCTCACATTCTCCCACAGAGTTCAAAAGTCTGTTCTGTATTTCTGTGTGTCTTTTTCTGATTTGCATATAGGGTTATCGTTACCATCTTTCTAAATTCCATATATATGTGTTAGTATGCTGTAATGTTCTTTATCTTTCTGGCTTACTTCACTCTGTATAAGGGGCTCAGGCTTCATCCATCTCATTAGGACTGGTTCAAATGAGTTCTTTTTAATGGCTGAGTAATATTCCATGGTGTATATGTACCACAGCTTCCTTATCCATTCATCTGCTGATGGGCATCTAGGTTGCTTCCATGTCCTGGCTATTATAAACAGTGCTGCGATGAACATTGGGGTGCACGTGTCTCTTTCAGATCTGGTTTCCTCAGTGTGTATGCCCAGAAGTGGGATTGCTGGGTCATATGGCAGTTCTATTTCCAGTTTTTTAAGAAATCTCCACACTGTTTTCCATAGCGGCTGTACTAGTTTGCATTCCCACCAACAGTGTAAGAGGGTTCCCTTTTCTCCACACCCTCTCCAGCATTTATTGCTTGTAGACTTTTGGATAGCAGTCATCCTGACTGGCGTGTAATGGTACCTCATTGTGGTTTTGATTTGCATTTCTCTAATAATGTCACTCCCCCTGTTTTAATCTGCCCCTCTGCCAGTCTGCCCATCCTCCATTGTTAACAAAGCTCACCGTCTTTCAGACCCGGGGCTTGGCGCTCCCCAGAGGAATACGATGGCAGCAGCGCTGCCTGTGAGCCCTTGGGGACACGAGTGGCAGGGGGATTCTGTCCCTTTGGAGGGTGACCGAGACTTGCAGCTGTTTGGGGGCGTTTGCCCTGATTGAAGGAAGTCCGCAGGGATTGTCCTCGCTGGATGATCAGCTTCGAACCTTAAAATAACCCTTTGGGGGCGCTGTTCCCTTTAACAACCTCAGAACATGCACAAATGCACACAATCTTGTGTACAACACAAGGGGTTTTGGACCTGCATTAAGAAACCCTGGTTTCTCCTCGTCTCCCTTGGTAATATGACTTAAACCCAGCAGACCCTGTCTTCACTATGACTCTTCTGTGTGTGAGCCTCCGTTGAGAGTCAGTGAAGCTAGGCTTGCTGCCAGCTCATTCTCAGCAGTCGTCTTGCCAGGCCTGGTCTTGTTCCTGGATGGTTTCCATTTTTCCAGTTCTGCTGGCTCCTGACCTTGGCTCTGTGTCCGATTTTCCACTCTGCTCCTGACCTTTGGACTTGGCAGTGGTTCTTTATTTCTCTAGCTTTGATCTTGGGCATTTGGCTTAATTTACCCCCAGCATTTCCCTATCCTGGTCATCTACCCTCCCTGTCTCACCCCACCCAGCCCACCTGACCATAACATTCCTTTCAAAGGAGATGTTCACACAGGAAGAGATCTGGGATATTACAGAAAAGAAAGGAGCCAGTGAGATCTGTGTGAAGCTGTCTTCACTAGAGTTACCTGTCCCTTCTCTCACCTCAGGGAGACATGTCAGTTAGTTCCCAGAGAAACTGCTCCCCCACATGACCCCCAGTGAGCAGGTTTTCCTGCCACCCTATAAGTGACTGAACCAGCATGTAATTCAAAAGCAGTGAATTCACTGACTGGCCAGAGACCATGTCTCTCCACTGAGAATTTGAGCCAAGAGTCAAGAGTCTGTAGCTAGTTGGTTTGGGTTGTGGACCTGCAAGGTCACATAACGTTGAAGGTTAGATAGGGCCAGTTAAATATATTCCAAGGTTGAGTTTTAGGGGGCAGCTGAGGAAGCTGAACTGTGGGAAGACCATGGAGTAAACAAGCTTAGAGGAAGAGGAAAAGTAATGTAAAGAGAAAGCCACCTGGGGCCGTCCCTTCTGGCTCCCAGGAGACTTGCTAAGCTGCCAGCACTTTGTACTGAATTCTTTTGCTTTTTCCTAGGCTTGCCAGAACTTTCCCCTCCTCCAGTTTTATTGAGATATAATTGACATATAACATTGTACAAGTTTAAGGTGTATTACATATACATTTTGTGCAATGATTACCACAATAAGTTTAGTGAACATTTATCACCTACATAACAATTTTCTTTTTTTTTTTTTCTTGTAGGACTTTTAAGATCTACTCTATTAACAACTTTCAAATATATCATACCAGAATTTGAGCTTTACTCACAGAGGCAAAACTGAGACAGGCTGGAATCTGGGACCCTTTACTGCAGTGCTTTTACCTGGACAAATGTCTCCTCCCCTCCTCCTGGAGAATACAAAGAAACTATGAGGGACTAAAAATAACTGCATACTTGGGGATTCAGGCAAATTATGAACTATAAAATACAAAGAGGCCAAAACACAACTGCCACTTCTTTTTTTAATTTAATTAATTTTTAAAAATATATTTTTTATTGAAAGTGAAAGTGTTAATTGCTCAGTGGTGTCTGACTCTGTGACTCCATGAATTGAGGCCTACCAGGCTCCTCTGTCCATGGCATTTCCCAGACAAGAATACTGGAGTGGGTAGCCATTCCCTTCTCCAGGGGATCTTCCCTACCCAGGGATCGAATCCGGGTCTCCTGTGTTGCAGGCAGATTCTTTACTAGCTGAACCACCAGGGAAACACCCTCCGCCCTTTTTAAATTGAAGTGTAGTTGAATTACAGTGTTGTTTTAATTACTCATACACAGCAAAGTGACTCAGTTATACATACATAATATGTACATTCTTTTTCATATTCTTTTCCATTATGGCTTACCTCAGGATATTGAATATAGTTCCCTGTGCTATACAGTAGGACCTTGTTGTTTATCCATCCTATATACACCAGTTTGCATCTGCTAATCCCAAACTCCCAGTCCAACCCTCTCCCATTCTCCTCCCCTTTGCCAGCTGCCACTTCTGAGGTGCTGGGAGCCAAACCAGAGTGCTGCATGTGATCCCTGCACACAGCACCATGAAGGGGGTGGGCAAACCACCTGAGCCAACCTTCCAACCAGACCCACCAATCCACCCTTACCCTCACCCCCCCTTAAGGGACCAGCTCACCTGTCCTCCCTTAGAGAGCCAGCAAAGGCATCTGTTACTAGTTTTCACTGCCTTATGCTACATCATGAGTTCCAGTTTCAGGCAAATTCCTTGCCTGAATTTCTCGTCTGGCCTCTTACTAATTTCTGTTGATTAAAGAGTTCAAGAACCCAGGCTGGTAACAAACAACAGCAGCTTGAACAAAACGGAAGTTGATTTCTCCTGTAAAAGTCCAAACAGGACTTCCTTGGTGGTTCAGTGGTTAAGACTCTGAGCTTCACCATGCAGGGGGCTTGGATTGGATCCCTGATTGGAGAACTAAGATCCCACATTCCATGAGGTGTGGCCAAAAAAAAAAAATGTCCAAACAGGGTGCTAATACTCTGGGCACCAGCAGCAAGCTAGAGATGCTCTGTGGCTCCTATTGGTTGGTCGTTCAGTGTCAGTTTGCACTGTGGGTGGTGATGAGGTGGGACATGGTGCTCACCTAATTCTAACTGAGATTCAGAGGCAGGAGCTGCAGGAATTGAAGAATATGAGTGAGCATTGCCCGTCATGGTGGAGCCTGTTGTGGCTTCTGGTCTCATGACAGTCACAGGGGCCTTGATTCTTTCTGCTCCTCCCTAGGGGCACAGGGGCAGGCATCCGGTGTTCTTGGTACTACAGTTCCTCTTGAAAGATTTCATTAGTGAGCAATAGTCATTTCAGATTTTGATCATCGATCTGTTTAATGACTCTGGAATGCTTTACAAGCCAATTGTTTTTCTTGAAGTTAGATTTCTGGGGAAAGTTATACAAAACAGCCCTAAGTGGATAGGTGGGGCTGCCCGTCCTGAACAAAGAGAAAAGGACTGTACAAGCCTCAAGGCACCCCTCCCCCAACCCAAATTGCTTCCAGACATGGCCTTTGTTATTGGTTACCTCTCTGAGGACCTTGAAATGAGAGCAAAAAGCAACTTTATTTCAGAAAGTTCAGAGACTCTAGAGGAAGGCTACAGGTGTCCCACCCAAGACCCTGACTGGGAAGGCCAAGGAGCAGATCTCATATTTATATAAGGAGTTAGCAGAGTCCTGTCAGTCCCAATAAGGCAAGGTCTTCCTTGATGGCTCAGAGAGTAAAGACTCTGCCTACAATATGGGAGACCTGGTTTGATCCCTGGGTTGGGAAGATCCCCTGGAGAAGGGAATGACAACCCACTCCAGTGTTCTTGCCTGGAGAATCCCATGGACAGAAGAGCCTGGAGGACTGCAGTCCATGAGGTCGCAGAGTCGGACACAATTGAGCGACTAACACATGCACACAGTCTTTAGCCTCAACATAAACACCAGTCCACATATAACCCAAGTGACATGAAGGGTTTTAAGAAGCAAGTTTGTTCCCACATTTGGAATAGAAACTAAAGTAGGACCAAACAGGCCTCATGAAAGCTGGGATAACCCACTTTTCCCATAGTTTCAAGCCTCTAGGGTTTGATCTAAGGTGCTTGCTGAAGTCCATTCTGTGTCAAGGCCTTTGCTGATGCCAGGACATCACCCAACACAGGTCACACCCAAAGGCCAGCATCAGAGCACAGCTTTGACGGTTATAGAAGACTCCCAAGAGACAAAAAAGAAGGAATAAAGGATCCTGGGATCCGAAGAGAGCAGGCTTTGTGTCTGGAGCCAGAGCTCTCAGGCTGTCAGACATCCTCCTCCCTAAGCTGCATCAGGAGGAAACTGGTAAAACAGAGGATGGGCTGCTGCCTGGGGCGAGGCGGCACCCTTGGAGGCACAGGAGCTGGGTAACAAGAATGGTGGCAGCCAAGCAGTGAAGAGAGGTATGCTGGCTCCTTGCCAGTAATCCAACCTTGCTGCATGGATTGGGAACTTCTTAGCGTGTGGGGATGTAACGGTGCAGTGGTCCTACATTTACACTTCAGGATGAACTGCTCAGAGAGAGTGCTGAGCAGGGGAAAGTGGGAGGTGCAGTGCTTGTGTCTGGCAGGGACCCAAGAGCTTCACAGGGCAAACTAGTCAACAGGCAGGTGAAGCACGGGCTGGTCCCATGGTGCTCTCTGGACACCTCAGGCTCCCTGGAATACTGCCATCACACTGCCTGGGGACTTCCTTGGTGGTCTAGGGGTTAAGAATCTGCTTTCCAATGCAGGGGACTCGGGTTTGATCCCTAGCGGGGGAACTAGGATTCCACATGCTGTGGGGCAACTAGGCCCCTGTGCTGCAGTTACGGGGCCCAGGCACCACAACGAGAGAGCCCTCACACCACAGTGAAGATCCCATGTGCCTCAACCAAGACCCAACGCAGCCAAATACACATATAAATATTTTTTAAAACTAGACAAACACTGCCTGTGCAGCCTTTTCGTGCATACAGGCCCTCCTGCTTGGTGTTCCTCTGCAGGCCATGTCCACCAGCCCTGTCATGCATCGTGCAGTATATGCTATAGTTCTGATTTGGGTTCTGATACTCTTGCAGCATATGTTTGGAAGGAAATGGAAAGAGTGCCTTGAAACTGCATTTCCTTCTTAATTCAAGAGCTTTAACAGTTCTCAAAGCATTTTGCCTTCGAGAGTTGTTTTCCAAACTAAAAGAAAAAAATAAATGAAAGGAAGCAAAAACTGATCTGGCTGGACACCTCTGCTCTCCAGTCATCAGGGGCCCAGACTTGTTCTCTCTTTTGCTCTGCCACCCCTAGGGGACAGCAGAAAGGTGGGAGTACATCATGACAAAATCATGATGGCTTTGAAAGAATCAAATCAGAGCTCTGAAAGAAAGGAGAGGCAGTGAATGCTTGTTGCCAGGCAACCACCGGTTTCTACTTAAATGGAGAGATCGTGGGGCTTGATGCTTGTGGGTTTTTTTTTTTTCCGGTTGTTGTTTGTTTTTGGCCAAATTACGTGGCATGTGGGGGATCTTAGATCCCAGACCAGGGATTGATCCTATGCCTGCTGTATTAGAAGTGAGGAGTCTTAACCACGGGGCCACCAGGGAAGTCTCTAATGCTTGGTTTTAAAACTCCACTTCTGCCATCCACTATCTGGGTGACCTCAGGCAAGTCATTTAACCTTTCTGTTCCTCAGTTTCTTTATCTACAAAATAATTCCTACTTTACCAAATGGTTGTGGGAGGTAGAGTTATCCTAAAAGAGCCCACCACATGTCTGCTACATGTTGACACGTGCCCAAACACTCCCTGCCATTGCTCTGATTGGTTCCTGAGAACTATATTTAATTTTCTTCTCCGGCCTCCTGGACTGCCGCTCTCTCACTTTAAGGAGGACCGGTGTCTCTGCACAGATCACTGTACAGTGACCTTTTCTAGTTTTTAGCTGCTCAGCCCACTACAATATTCCTGAATGAAAATATGGCAGTTTATTTATCAACTTTCTTGTGTGTAGGACATTTGTAATTTCCCCAGTGTTTTACTATTATGTATAATGCTGCTCTGCATACACTTCTGATATACATATGCAGATGCTCCTTTAGGGTATACACTAAGAGTTAAATTTCTGAGTCATACGCTAACCCTTGTCCTCCTCAACTTTACTAGGTAATATAAGGCATCTTTCCAAGTGGTCCATCAGTTTACCCTCCCACTAGCAGCATATGAATTTCTGTTGCTCCACATACATACCAATAGATTCTTAAAGTTTTGCTATTCTATCGGATGTGTAGTGGTGTCTTACTGTGGTTTTGACAAGGTTTTATCTGTTAGTTGTGAATATCTCATCCTCCACCCCTGTCACTTGTCTTTTCATTCTCTTCATAATATCTTTAGTGAATAAAGTTCTTAATTTTAATGTAGTTAATAGTTTCTTCCTTTTTATTGTTGCCTTCTCCTTTGTCATTGGTACTTTTTGTTACTGTTTTAAAAAATATTTTCTTACTTGGGGTCATGAAAATAAATATTCACCTATTCTCCTTTTCAGAGGTGTAAGTTTTTATGTTTATATGTAAGTTTACATGTTTATATGTTTAATCCACTTTGAAATTGATTTTTATGTGTTGTGGCAGGAATTTTTTTATAGATACCCAATTGGCACAGTGCCTTTTATTGGTCATTTCTCAACAACTCTGCATTCCCACCTTTGTCCAATATCAATTACCTACATATACGTGGATCTGTTCTGAGGCTCTTTATTTTGCTCCATTGGTCTATTCATTTATCCTCATCCCAGCACCTCACTATTTTGATATGAGAATGTAAATTTTTTAACCTTAGTTTGCAAGAGCAGCTTGGCTATCCTTGGCCTTCTTTTCATTCCTGAATACACTTTCAAATTGACTTGTCAACAACAACAACAACAACAAAACCAAACCAAAAAAACAGTTAAGATTTTCATCAGTTTCATTTGGGGAGGACTGACATCTTTGCAGTACTGTGTTGTATTTCCTAAGACTACAATATGTCCATTTATTTATTTAGACCTACTTAAATGTTTTGCATAATGTAATAGACTTTTATGTGTAGAAGCTTTGCATATTTTTAGCATGATTTACTTCTAGATGCTTAAGATTTTTAGTAGCTTTACTGAGATAAAATTAGCATACAATAAACTTCACAATAGAGTGTACAATTTAATAAGTTTACCCTGTATACACATCCCAAACCATCACTACAATTCAGATAATAAGCATATCCATCACCCTGAAGGATTCCTCTTGTCTGCCCTCTCATCCCTTCCTGCATAGAGAATCCCATGGACAGAGGAACCTGACAGGCTGCAGTCCATAGGGTTCACAGAGTCAGACACAACTGAAGCGACTTAGCATGCAGACTGTAGTGTGTATCAATAGTTAATTGCTTTTGGGACTTCCCTGGTGGTCCAGTGGCTAAGACTACACTCTCCCAATGCAGGGGGTTCCATACCTGGGAAGGAAACTGGATCCCACATGCTGCAACTGAGAGTTTACATGCCACAATTAAAGATCCCACATGCTGCGATGAAGATGGATGATCCTGAGTGCTGCAACTAAGACCCAGTCAAATACATGCATAAATATTAAAAAAAATAAGTTAATTGCTTTTAAAAGAACTTTTTTCTTTGAAATAGTTATAGATTCACAGGAAGCCACAAAAAAATGGTTCAAAGAAGTCCTCTGGACCCTTCATCCAGATTCTCCCTTGGATATCTACCTGCCTGGTTGCTGTCTGCCATTCATGTGCGTGTGCATGCTCAGTCACTCAGTTGTGTCCAACTCTTTGTGACCCCACAGACTGTAACCCACCAGGCTTCTCTGTCTATGGGATTTTCCAGGCAAGAATATTGGAGTGGGCGGCCATTTCCTTCTCCAGGGGAGCTTCCCAACCCAGGGATTGAACCTGGGTCTCTTGCATCTCCTGCACTGTAGGTGGATTCTTTCATTCATCTCTCTGCTGAAATACAGTCTGCTCACACAGAGCTTCCCTGAGCAACCAATGTAATCTCATGAGCTGGAGGACTGTCTCACCTCTCCCTCTTTTACTTTATGTCTAGAACTTATTCATATCTGATTTTCTCATTTGTTTATTGTGATCTCATCCAATTAGAATATGAATTCTGTGAAAACAGGGACCTTGTCTGTCCTAGTCTGTGACTAGGATAGTGTCTGGCATTCAATAAATACTTGCTGAATAATAACAGATCTTTCAGCAACTGCACAATATGAATATTGTTCTCTTCATGTCACAGATGAGAAACTGAGAAAGATTATGCGACTTGCCCCAAACCACACAATTGGTGGTGGTGATATGGACACTGGGTGCTGAGATTTGAATCTCTGATTTCTAAAGACACACTACCCTCTCTTCTTAAAAAAATTCTGAAACAGGAAGCAGGACAGAACGAAGGTGACTGCATCTATCTCCTTAACAGTAGCTCTGTTTTTTTTTTCCTTTTTATAACTTTATTTATTTATTTTTATTTTTGGCTGTGCTAGCTCTTCGTTGCTGCACAAGCTTTTCTCTAGTTGCAGTGATCTGGGGCTACTCTCTAGTTGTGGTGTGCAGGCTTCTCACTGCAGTGGCTTCTCTTGTTGTGGAACATGGGCTCTAGGGCATGTGGATTTCAGTAGTTGTGGTGTGTGTGGGCTGTAGCGCACAGGCTCAGTAGTGGTGGCACACGGGCTTAACTACTTCTCAGCATGGGGGATCTTCCCTGATCAGGGATCAAACCTGCATCTCCTACATTGGCAGGCAGATTCTTTACCACCGAGCCAGCAGGGAAGCCCAGTAGCTCTTCTTTATACCACAGACTTAGACCCTAGTGCCAGGCCAGGAGTAGCGAACATCCCAAGTTGTCAGTTCTTGGGGTCACTGGCCTCAGTAGCAGTGGCAGGGCCTGCAGGTCCCAATGTGGATGTTACTTTCCTATCTCCCAAAAAGGGCAGGCAATTCATCCCCCTCTCATGCTTATGTTTTTATTTTTGTTAATGAATTAATATTTCTAGCAATTTACTTCTAAACCATTCTTTAAAACATCATCTAAATCTTTAAAGGGCCATTATGGTTCATTACAATCTATTGCAAACCAATTTCTTTAAACAAGGCATTCCTGATGCTGAAACTATCATTTTTTTTTTTTTTTTTTAGTTTTTGGCACTATGTACTATTTAGAACAATAGAGAATAACTTTTCAAATAAAAACTGGGTGATACACTGGAAAAATACTGGGTAATACATTGGAAAAATTATTTTCACATGTAAAAATTCTGTATATCTTCAACTAAGGTTTATGAAAAAGTTAATTTCCAAAAAAGATACAAGCTTCATAAGTCATGATGAAAGTTAGCTGGCTTTCTTGAGAAATGAAATTAAAAACAGACTGCACTGCTTACTTTTCAGCAAATTCCACTTTGCCAAATTTCAGAAGGAAAAAGCCTAACGTAATTTCAGTGTTGTCTCCTTGTCTGGGAGAATCTGGATGACTTGCTCCTCTCTGACAGCCTACTTTGTCATCACTGCTCCCAATCACAGCTGAATCCATCAACAGGACGGCTTCACATGCTGATCATGCACAGCCAAGAATGACAAGCCCAGGTTGGTGCAGATAAATCCTCTACTTCTTCATTGGATCTCAAACATTGTTCTGTATGCTCCAGTCAATTTGCATGGAGCTGGTACAAGAAAGAAACCACATTACTTACTGCATATTCATCAACCTTCTGGAATCTGGTGCATTGGTCAGTTACTTTATCCAGTACAACTTGAGTGGGTATCCAGTAGCAATTTTTCTTCCAGAGCTCCTGATCTGTGGCCAAATGCATGATCCACTAAACTGAGTCATGCTGCAAACCGTGTTATAATCAACACTTTGGAAAATGTATCATCACTATCACATTCTTCAGAAGGAGCCGCTATTGGTGACCGTGATTCCTGTGGCTGTTCTGGCGTGGGCATAGGAAGGGCCCCCGTAATCCTCTTTCCTGCTTCCTTTATCCAACTTTTTTGGCTGCTCTTTCTCCAGTAAGTGAATACTGGACTTTTTCTGCTTAAAAAGGAAATCGTAAAACAATACATATTCAGTACATATCGTCTAGAAAATATAGAAAAGAATGAGTACTTTAAAAATCACCCCTAATCCCACTGATCAATGTTCAGTGTTTTGCTGTATATCTTTGCAGACTTAAAAAAAATACTTGTATGTATTTATTTTTGGCTGTGCTGGGTCTTTGTTGTTGCACTCAGGCTTTCTCCATTTGCAGTGATTGGGGGCCACTCTTCATTGCAGTGGGCAGTTTTCTCACTGCAGTGGCTTCTCTTGTTGTGGCTCCCAGGCTCTAGAGCACAGGCTCAATAGCTGTGGCCCGTGGGCTTAGTCTCTCTGAGGCCTGTGGGATCTTCCCGCACCAGGGATCCAACCCATGTCTCCTGCATTGGCAGGTGGATTCTTTACCACCGCGCCACCAGGGAAGCCCTTTGCAGACTTTTTAATAGAATGTGTGCACACCAATACATACATCTTCACAAAAGTGGAATTTTAATATTACATATTTTGCTTTGTAATGATTTTTTCTTAACAATGTAATGAACACTGTGATATCACCAATTTTTTAAATCCAATATGATTTTTCATGGCTGCATAGGTTACTAGTTATTTAATCTACTGGAAGAAAATTAGACCGTTCGCAAGTTTTTGCTATTACAAACCACAAAGAAGGAACATTCTCATGGCAGAATCTGCAGTTTCTTAAATGTCTCTTTAGGATAGAGTCACATCTACGGCCGAGGACACTTCCGATAATGTTCTCAGATTTGCCTCCATTAAAGTTGCTCTACCTTCCTCCTGCAGTAGCTAAGAATAACCCCACTCCACACACACTCTTGTTCACACTGCAGCCTTGCCAGCCCGTCCCAAGAAGGATGCTTCAGGTGACCTCTCTGGCTTCAAGAAACCGCGAAGAGAGGGCATGTAGAAAGGGACTCAAACCATGTCTGAGGTCACATCTAGGCTCTCCAGGGCAAAGGATGGGGTCCCTAGGTGGAAAAAGACGACAGAGGATGGGCCTCACGGTCCCAGAGACTCCTCTTGGTGTCCGTGGATGTGTCTTAGAATCCCGGCTTCCTTATCTGCGGAAGGAGGATGAGATCTCTCGGTAATGGAGGTGCGCGGATGTCACCTTCAGAGATGCATCAGAACCGAGGAGGGCCTGCAGGAGCGCTTCCGGCGCCTGGAGGGGACCGAGGACCGGACAGTCTGGCGGGCAGTCTAGGAGCGCGCGTTAAGCTCGTGCCGACGCCTCCGGGCTGGCCCGGGCCGGGAAGGAGAGCCGCTCGGAGCCCCCAGAGGGCGCCGCAAGCCCACCGCAAGAGCCTCAAACTAGCGAGGGTGGGGACCGCGCGAGCCACGGGGAGGGGGGTCCCGAGCCTCGCCTCTCAAGGGCTAGGCCCCTCGATGGGTCTTCATCTCCTGGGATTCCTTTTTCCGCACAACAAACAGAAACGCCATCAGCTCAACCTGTCCGCGCTAGGAGCGTGGGCTGTTTTCATTCCCTGCCCAGTTCCGCAGCTGCCGTGCGGTTTGCTCCTGGGCTTGAAGTCTTGGCTCCAAGGTTTTCAAACCTCAACGCAGAGGCCACCGCCTTAGGGCAGCTTTCCTTGACTCCGGCAGATCTCGGGGGCGTGGCGCCTGGAGCCTGGTCCTGTCCGGATGCGACCCACTTCCCATGCTGGGCTGTCTAAGGATGGGGCTTTGGCTGCCTGCTTGAACTCGAGCCCTTATCGCAACACCTAAGCACCACACTGCCCCTGGCCCGTGGTTATAAGTGAGGGAACCGCCTCTTCTCTCTGCGTGGCACAGTCAAGGGTCTGTGGGAAGGGATCACGCTCCAGTCCCAGCCCTTCAGCCGCTTTGCAGACTAGAACCCGTGGCCCAGTTGTGTGTGTGTGTGTGTGTGTGTGTGTGTGTGTGTGTGTGTGATGGGTGGGTCTTGCATCTGTGTGGGAGTTTTTACATGTCAGCAGAGTGTTTGTGCATGTGTGATTGTGTGGATATTTGGGAGAAAGCATTTTCTAAATGAATGACATTCTATATGGAGTTAAATATATGTCAGTGCGGACAGGATTTCAATCCTTGTTACTTGATGGTATAGGTAAAATGGACAAATTTGAGGGCCGGGATGTGTGTGTGCTCAGTTGTGTCTGACTCTGCGACCCCATGGACTGGGGCCTGCCAAGCTCCTCTGTCCATGGGATTCTTCAGGCAAGAATATTGGAGTGGGTTGCCATTTCCTCCTCCAGGGGATCTTCCCAACCCAGGTATCAAACCGGTATCTCTTACATCTCCAGCTTTATCAGGCAGATTCTTTACCACTGCTCCACCTGGGAAGTCCTTGAGGATTGGAGGTTGGTTCTATATTTGCAACCACAGGCACCTAACCTTGGGCAAAACTCCTCCTCACTGTCTCCACTTTCTTAAAAGATTGTTGTTTAGAAGGAAAAATCATAACTTATTAATATACAACATGAACACATGTGAGATTTTAATTAATTAATGAGGAAACCAGTGATGCGTTAAACATCTCTTCAGAGGACAATACAAAGACCAGTTACACATACTGGCACTCAAGAATAATGAAATGAATTTGTTAATTGATCCAAAATTGGCTTCTTCCACAGTAGGGGGAAATCAATTGTATCTCCACCTGAGAAAATTCATTTGCTGCTGTGGACAAGAATCATTTGTATAACTTTCAGTTTTCTACAACTTGTGGACTCAAAGACAATGACAGGTGAAGACTAGTGTGGGTCAGATAACCTGGAAGTTTCCACTAGCTCAGTATTTGATAGGGTACTTTTCCTCCCATTTCAGAAGACTTTCATGATTTTTCCTGACTGTACAGTAGGGTTGGGTGGCAAAGAGTTTCTTCAAAATTTTTGTGGAACTCTTTTCTAGGTGAAATCCTGCAGGAAACCCTAATATATTTTTTTTTTGTCTCAGTTAAAATAATTTATTATACAGTTAGTACATGTTCACTGTAAAAATGTCAAATAGTACAGAAGGTTCTTAAGTAAAAAAATCAGCCTCCCTTCTCTTCCCCTCCCTCCCTCTCCCCTTTCAATTCCAGACTTATCTACTGTAACAGTTTCCTATATACCCTGTAGGTACCTTCTATGCATGCACAAACGTGTTTTTTAAAATACAAATGGGATAAAAAGAATTTGTTCTTCTGTACTTTACTTTTTTTTTCAATTAAAAAATATATTGTGGGAAAGCATTAAGGAAGTTTCTAAAAAAACTGAAAATAGAACTGTAATGATCCAGCAAGTCCACTTCTGGAGATATATCCAAAGAAAATGAAACGCTAAACCAAAAAGATACATGTACCCTGATGTTCACACAGCACTATTTACAATAGCCAAGACAAGGACGCAACCCAAGGGTCCATAAACAGATGAATGGATAAAAAAGATGTGGTATATCCAATGGAATATATATGCAATGGAATATTAGTTCATGGTTTAGTTGCTCAGTTGTGTCCGACTCTTGCGACCCCATGGACTGTAGCCTGCCGGGCTCCTCTGTCCATGGGATTATCAGGTAAGAATACTGGAGTGGGTTGCCATTTCCTTCTCCAGGGAATCTTCCCGACCCAGGAATCGAACCTGGGTCTCCTGCATTGCAGGTGGATTCTTTACTGAATGAGCTACAAGGGAAGCAATGGAATATTACTCAGCCATAAAAAGAATGAAATAATGCCATTTGCAGGAACATGGATGGACCTAGAGACTCTCATACTGAGTGAAGTAAGTCAGACAGAAAAGGAGAAATACCATATGATATTCCTTACATGCAGAATTTAAAAAGAAATGATACGAATGAACTTATTTACATAGCAGAAAGACAGAATGAACTTATGGTTGTCAGAGGGGATGGATGGGGGAAGAGACAGGGAGTCTGGGATCGACATGTATACAATGTTATATTTAAAATGGATAACCAACAAGGTCCTACTGTATAGCACAGGGAACTCTGCTGAGTATTATGTGTCAGCCTGGATGGGAGGGGAGTTTGGGGGAGAATGGATACATGTATATGTATGGCTGAGTCCCTTTGCTGTCCCCTTGACTATCACAATATTGTTAATTGGCTATACCCCAATACAAAATAAAAAGTTAAAAAATGAAATTTTGCCATTTATAACAACATGGATGAATATGGAGGCTATTATGCTTAGTGAAATGAATCAGAGAAAGATAAAACTGTATGTTATCACTTCTATGTGAAATCTAAAAAATAAAACAACATAGTAAATACAACAAAAAAGAAACAAACTTAGATAAAGAAAACAAACTAATGGTTACCAGTAGGGAGAGGGAAGGTGTGAGGGGCAAGATAATGGTAGGAGAGTAAGAAGTATATTCAGAAGGAAATGGCAACCCACGTCAATACTCTTGCCTGGAGATTTCCATGGACAGAGGAGCCTGGCGGGCTACAGTCCATGGGGTCACAAAGAGTTGGACACGACTGAAGTGACTTAGTACAAGTAGTATCCCATGGTTTGTGTACCCTTAACTTTTTAAATTTAACTTTTATTGGGGTATAGTTGGTTTACAGTGTTCTGTTAGTTTCAAGGGTACAGCAAAGTGAATCAGTTGTACATAAATCCACTTTATTTAGATTCTTTTCTCATATAGGTAATTACAGAGTATTGAGTGGAGGTCCCTGTGCTCTACAATAGGTTCTTATTAGTTATTTATTTTATATATAGTAGTTCAATACCCTTACTTGACCAGTTTTTTATTAACAGATTTTGTTAGGTGTTTCTAATTTTCTGGTTTGCAAACAAATACTATAATGAATCTCCTTAATCACTATTTCTGTATGGTGATATTTATCTACATATAAGGTAAATTTTATGAGTGGAATCACTGGGTTTAAGGTTAGCTACATTTAACGTTTTGACATATATTGCCAAGTTACCTATCCTGGAAATTGTAATTTTTTTTTTTTTTTACCAAATGACCTATCTTTACACCCCCACCAACACTGGATATTATCAAACTTTTAAATCTTTGCCAATCCAATAGAGGAAAATGACACCTCATAATTTCAGTGCACTTTTCTACAGTTATCCCTAGCAGTTAAAAATCTTCCCTTTGGTGGGAAAATTGCTTCATTATTTGTGTGACTTCTTTCTGCAGAATAATTCACCTGGCATAATTTGAAAACCCGTGAGCTAGACTGATTCTCTGGGACCTCGTCCTCCAGGAGGCAGTTTCTGAGTGAGTGGGGGTTGGGCCCTGCTGTGTCCGCGTGGAGTTTGCGTGTCACCTGCGTGAGTCTGTGTCTGATGCATGTCTGAGCACAAACGTGTTCCTGTCAGTGAGTGTCCACGTTTCCCTGGCAGTGGAGAACAGAGGTCATGCAGGTTACAGGGGTGGGGGGCAGTTATGGCAGGGAATAGAGAACTCTCCCCGTTGGGGAAAAAAAAGAACAGCTGGGCCTTCTGTTACCTAGAACTGGAAATGGAAAAAGGGCAGAGGACAGAGGCGACTTCATGCTCTCTGTCTCCATCACCACACTCTGCTTCTCCTGGGATGTGCTCCCGTCTCTCCGTGGACTCATAAACTTGCCCAGGAGCCCAGAGCAGCCACCTCAGTCTGAGTTTGCTTGCCTTTCAGCTGAAGTGGCCTTTGCTATCTGGAACAACAACTCGGTTTCCCAAGAAATCAACCTTCCAGTGTGACGGGGGAAAAGGAGACAGCCACCAACAGGCTCTGTTTGCAGGGGCTTGAAGGAGTGACTCTCTGCTTCATCATATACTCCATTATTCGGAAAGCAGCTGGAAGCTCAAGTCACTGTCCGTGGACAGTGCCAGCAGTGTGTATGGAAGAGAGAGTAGGAGCTCAGGAAGGAGATAGACCTGGGTTCCAGTCTCAGCTCTTGCTAGCTATGTGACTGAGGGTGGGCCACGTGACTTCTCTGAGCTTCCAACCCTCATCTATGTGTGTGTGTCTGTGCATGCTCAATCATGTCAGACTCTTTGTAACTCCATGGACTATAGCCCGCCGGGCTCCTCTGTCCATGGGATTTTCCAGGTAAGATTGCTGGAGTGGGTAGCCATTTCCTCCTCCAGGGGAGCCCTTATCTGTAAGTTGAGATTAATGGCACCCCCACCATGAAGTCATTGTGAGGATTAAATGAAATAATAGATGTCATGGATCATAACGTATACTTCAGTCAGCACTCCCTGGAGAGTGACATTTTGATAATCACACTTTTCAGAATGAGGATCTCAGAGAAGGTCCTCCAACATCAGAAATGGAGGGGTTCTTTCCTCCTTTTGTGCACCCATTCAGCAGAGGCCTTGTGCCCACAGTCTCTCGCAAGAACTGCGAGAGCTGGTTCTGTCTGCCCTCCTGTGCCTCTTGCTGCTCACACTTTTATTTATTAAAAAAAAAAAAATTTGGCCATACCCTTCAATAGGTGCAATCTTAGTTTCCTGACCAGGGATCAAACCTGCATCCCCTATGAAGGAAGAGTCTTAGCCACTGGACCACTGGGGAAGTGCCACTATTCACACTTTTAATTTTAGTCAAACCATGCCACTTCATGCCTCTGCTCCTGCAGGCCCGTCAGCCTGGAGTGCTCTCCCCAGCCTCACTCCACCTGGCAGATGTCTACTTACACCTCAGAACAGAGCAGGGCAAAAATATATATTATTTAATCTAGCACATCTGGCTATTTGTCTGAAACAGAGTCAGAGTGGACTCCTATCTTATCAAATACAGGAATAAAGCTCCAGCTGAATTAAGGGCTTAAAATGTAAAAAAGAAAATATTAGGAGTCTGGTAAGACAAACTACAGTGCCACAGTGGCATGTACCTACCTAATGAAAAAGTCAGATGATACCAAGTTCTGGGGTGGATATAGAACAACTAAGACATCTCTTACATTACTGGTGAGGGGGTAATTGGTACCACTACTTCGGAAAACTGGCAATACCTACAAAGGCTGAATGTACACATATCCTGTTATCCTGAAATTACATTCTTGGGTAAATATCCAACAGAAATGCAAACATAAATTCACCAAAATTATGTACAAGAACATTCATAGCAGCACTGTTTGTAAAGGCTGCAAGCTGGAAGCAACTCAAAAGTAAGACAGATAAATAAAGTGTGGTGTATTTATGTATATATGAATATTATGTATATTCATATATATATATTCAGTATTCAGTATTATGAATACGGCACAGGAATGAGAATGAGTGGACTACATGAATGAATCTTATAAACACAGTGTTGAGTTAAAGAAATTAAACACAGAAGAATACATATGGATGATTCATTTAAGCAAACTTTTGACACTTCTATGATTTTAGAAGTCCAGGTAGAGGTTAATCTTTAGGGAGGGTGTTGACTGGAAGGAGACATGAAAGAGCTTCTAGGGTGCTGGGAATGTTCTGTTCCTTGAGCTGGGTCCTTGGTTGCATGAATGTTTTTACTTGTGAGATTTTATGGATCCACAAAAATATGTGTACTATTTCATATGTATGTTATGCTTCAATAAAATTTTTGGCAAGGAGGCCTCATATAAACTTAGGGTTAGAAGACCTTCCCAGCTAAGGTTGGAAATCTAGGGGATAAAAAAGATAGCTATTTTTGTATATAGATATTTTAAAATAATTTATATGGGGAAAGATACTGCAAGCAATGTCAAGAACAAGCATTTAGATTTGGAAAAAATATTTGTAATGCAGGTGATAGTCAAAGCTCTAATGTGTAAAGCACTCTTACCCATTGATAAGACAACCCAATGGAGAAATAAATAAAATGATACAAATGCAAGTCAGAGAAGAAAATTATTCAACTATATGGAAAAATGCTTAAATTCATTAGAATTCTGGGGAATGTAAAAGTAGTAATAAGATTACCAATTTGTAGCCTTTGGGCTGGCAAAATTATAAAGAGCTTCTATATCTATTGCATATGGGGGAAAAGTGTGCACTTAATCATTGCTGGTGAAGATGTAAATTATTACAATCTTCTTGGAAATCAATCAGGAAAAATCCATTGAAATTAAAAATACATATGCCCTTTGACCTAGCAGCCCCACTCCAGGGAATCTATTCCAGAGAAATGAACGTCTCCACCTAAGGGCCCATGTACAAGGGTGTTTATTGCAGCATTGATCATAGAGGTGCATGCATGGCGCCTGTGTGTGCGGACACGCATATACACACACCCTCCCGGGAATGAAGCAAATGCCTCTCAGCAGAGAAGTGGTATAAATGATAGTGCTTTCCCTCGGGGTTCACAGTCCAGAGGCCGCAGGGTAAACTGTGATCTTTCAGTCCATAGGAGGTCTTCACCTTGAGTGTGGGCGAGGGTGGACAGTTGTGGATGATCGAAAGCCTATTTCCTCCTGTCCTTAACCAGCAGCTTGGATTCCAGAGCAGGACTTGCAGGAGTGACCATCTAGGACAGTGGCATCCTCTCTCAGCAGGGCTCAGATCCTGTCCCTGCAGGATCAAAGAAGGGACACCCACAAAGGAGGATCACAGAGGTGGCTTTTATGGATATCCACTGTCAGTCACACCTACAGTGGCTTTTTAAAGTCAAAGTCAGGCAAAAATCTCTACTAACTGAAGAATAAATGAGACATGAGACAAATTGCAAAGAATTATTATCTAAAAGCTATGTTTCCCTTCAGATGTTTGCATTCAAGTCACGTCTCCATTCACCTGATGCTCCCTCTCTTAAAGGAATTAAAGTTTGAACTGAGCTCACTAACCTCCATTCAATTGCTGGGCAGCCATGGCTTAGCTCAGGAAGACAACTCTAAGCAGGTCTCTATACTAAATGGAGGCCCATGTCATACATGGGTAAATATTTAAAATTATAAGCCAAGCCAATCAACTATTAGATAAAAATATTTTATCCTCCTATCTTGAAAAATATACCTTCATAAGATAGAAAAATTAGTTACAGTATAACACTATGGTTTTACATAAATGAAAGTTGGCAAGCCAGTGAAGATTACAGAATTTATTTTTGCACATATTTGGATATTCTGTGTGAATATCCAAATATGGATATGACTGGCTGGTGAAGTTTAGATAAGTAATAAAATCAAGATCTACATAAATCATAAATTATTGTGTGGCTCAGCAGTAAAGAATCTGCCTGCGAATGCAGGGGACACTGGTTTGATCCCTGGGTCGGGAAGATCTGGAGAAGGAAATGGCAATGCATTTCATTATTCTTGCCTGGGAAATCCCAAGCACAGAGGGGCCTGGTGGGCTATAGCTCATGGGGTCCATCAGGACTTATCAAATAAACAACAACAACACACTTTTCATTAACTTTATTTTTCTTTCTTCCTTTATTGCAAAACTACTTAATCACCATTGTGCAAGATTTTTGCACAATTTATGCTCTATTGAAAATGATGACAAATTAGACTATCTTTTTTGAATCAATGCAATTCTTAGATAAATTTAAAAATTCATTTCAATTTGGAGAAAGTTCAATAATAAGTGAGATTGTCATCAAAATCTTAAAAACCACTTTTATTTATTTTTTTAAAATTTATTTCTTTGGCTGCTCTGGGTCTTAGTTGCAGCATGTGGGACCTAGTTCCTTGACCAGGGATTGAACTCAGGCCCCCTGGATTGAGAATGTGGAGTCTTAACCACTGGACCACCACAGAAGTACCCGAAAAACCATATTTAAATTTTGCAAGTGAACCGTGAGTTGTACAAATCCTGTTCAAATATTTTAACGAAGTTAAGATAAATCATATTATTGCAGAAAATATTATAAAATATTTTAATTTCACAATGTAAATTTTTACCTCTTACACTGTAAATTTTACTGTCTCTTAAAGGAATATTTAGGTTCATGCAGTGATGGGAAGAATTAGTGTCATGTATCTATATTTAACATATATACTGTTTTAAAGGTAAAATAAAGTGCGATTAGTGTAAAATGTTCCTCAGCCGCCACGTGAAACTGTGTAAACCACACTAATTCATGAGTACCCATTGGACCACAAACTGGAGCACAAAATGAAGCATGAAAATGGACAGATGGACCTCCTGGGAAACGGTGCTAAACCCTGCAAGAAACTACTACATTCATGCTATCTGAGAAAAAGGATTTGACAAGTTAATTAATTTGTCTTTTTTTTTTTTTTTCTTACTTAAGTGCTTCTGCCACTCAAATCTTCCTCTTATTCTGAAGCAGTGTCTGTCTCCGATGTTGGCAGAGGCACAGCCCTGAAACCTTTTGACATTCAGACATTGCTGCTCTTTGTGTCTAGGGCACAGGAAAGTGGTGTTTCCTGGGGCCTGAACTGTGTCACCTGCAGGCTGCGCTCTGCCCCTGTTGAGCACCAGATTCCAAGTGCTCCTTAATCCATTTATTTTTTGTGTATTTGTGATGTGTGGGAACTTCTAAAACAGGGCTTTGCAAACTTTCTGCGGTACAGGATTGCTTTTTAATTTTCCAATCCAATCCAAACCAATTCTTTTGTAAGAAATCCAATAAAAATAAATCACTAGAAAAATGAAATTTAAAAAATCCATACCAAATACAAGGCTGAATTTTTACAGATTCAACAGACATGAAATTACTCTTGGTTTCTGAGTGTACTCATCAAGAATCAGTAACAGACTGTGGACAGGCGCTGGTCCATGGACCACATTACTCAGAAAGTCAAGGGACTCCGGGTAGGGGGCCACTCTTGCTTCTAAGGGTGGCACAAGGACCCAGTAGCTTGAATCCTACCCCACAGTCTTTTTCAGTCTCTGTGTGAGCTTTCCCCTAGGTCATGCAGCTCTCATTTCAGGCCACCATCATCTGTTCTGTCACTGTCCTGACATAGATGCAAATGTCCAAGGTCCTATCATTTCCATGAGCCTCTACAGCTCCTAATTCTCCCTGAGTTACCCCACATCAGTGTATGAGGGGCCTTGAGTGATAAGCCTGGGGAGGGGCTTCCAAGTCAAGGACCACGCTGAGAGTGTGACGTTGCCTTTGACACAGCCAGGACCTCTCCTAGGCCTCTCCCCATATTGTTGGGATCAGGGTCAGGCTCAAGAGGGCCTTTTTGCCCCTTGAACTCAGGCAATGTGGCTACTTCTCTGCTCTGACAGGGCCAGAGGGCAGGAGCATTTCTGGAGCCGAGATTAGGCTATTTACCTGTCTTTACTCTTAGGGGCTGAGGCCAAAATTTGAGACTGGATTGTTTTAGGTATTGTGCCTGCTAGAGTAATCAGGGCCCTACATCCAGGGCAAATGGTAACCCATGCCATAGGTAATAGGAGATGTTTGGATATGAGGTGTTTATGACGATCAGACCATAAAGAATCCACCTGTAATGCAGGAGACCCCAGTTTGATTCCTGGGTCGGGAAGACCCCTGGAGAAGGGAACGACCACCCACTCCAGTATTCTGGCCTGGAGAATTCCATGGACTGTATAGTCCATGGGCTCACAAAGAGTTGGACACGACTGAACGACTTTCACTTTCATTTTCAGGATACTCTGGGTTTTCTCAGTGGAGGTAGGAACTTCCATTAAGCCTGGAGTCGAGAACTCACAACCTGCTTCCAGAAATTCTACATGGGACAGATATAAGCCTCTAAAATCAGTCACATGTTTTCTATCATCCACATATTTTTTCATGACCCAACTCAAATTTTCTGTTTGTCATTTAACCTTCTTATAGATAATTTTTGCGGTGGACTTAGTTTTATTTGTTACCAACTACCAACAACCGTCCATCTAAACTTTCTCCTTTAATGTTTTAAAATTACAGAAGGAATTCAGAAACATACAAAACGGAAGTCTATATTCATCATCCCCACATTTCCTGTGCTCTTCAATCCTCAATTCCATTCCCAAGAGTTAAGGTGTGTTTTTTTTTTTTTTTTTTACTAACTGTTAATGGTATGTCCTTCCCAATTCCTGCCTACATATTTGCAAATACTGTCTCTTTCTGCATGATTGGGGAAGCTCTGTAATGAGCAACCTATGGAGGTGCCCAAGTGGAGAGGAACTGAAGCCTCTGGCCAGCAGCCATGTAAGTGAGTTGAGACTCAGGTCTTCCAGCCCTTACCAAGCCTTCAGATGGGGCTGCAGCCCTGACTGGCCAGGACAACTTTGAGAAATTCCTCAGAAACTGTGTGAGATCATAAATGTTTGTTAAGTGGCTGTGTTTTGAAGTTATGGGTTATATGGCAATATCATTAACACAATGTTCATTTCTCCCCAATTCCTGTATCATTGTTTAGTTCCCTCTGATAGCAAAACTCTTCAAAAGAGTTGTATTGGGTTGGCCAAAAAGTTTGTTTGGGTGTTTTCATGAGAGAGTCCAGGAAAACCTGAAGGGATTTTGGCCAACCCAGTATTTACCCATCGTCTTCTTTTCCTCGCCAGCGCTTTTATCCCACCCAACCCCATCTGTTCTAATGTGTTAGCCAGTAACTACTAGCTGTGTGCCCAGGACAGGGCGCTGACATGGTCAGGTCAGCCAGAATGTTCTCATGGGAGGCTCCTGTTGCAGACCCTGAGGTGAGGGGTCACACGCAAGAGGTTTGTTAAGGAAGAGCTCCTGAGAGAGTTGGAAAGGGAGTTGGGGAAGCAGTACAGGGAAGGGAAAGAGGAGGAGCAAGAGTGAAATCTCAGGCAAAGTCCAGGTCTTGGACTGATCCTGATGGCTTTGGAGACAATGACATCTTATAGTTTGTTCTACCTGGGCTTTCATACTGCTAGCTGGTCATTGGATGGGCAACCCTACAGGACATCAACTCCCAGACTCTTCTGGCCATCTGCATATACAGACAGAGTAACTCCATTAATCCAAGGGCAATTAAGGATCCAAGGGGAGCTGGGCAGAGTATAGTTAATGTTTGTTTCGGCAGTGCTTTATTTATTTACTTATGGCTGTTCTGGGTCTTGGTTGTGGTGTATGGGCTTTGTTACCCCACGGTATGCGGGATCTTAGTTCCCGGACCAGGGATAGAACCCTTGTTCTCTGCATTGAAAGGCAGATTCTCAGCCACTGGACCACCAGGGAAGTCTTTCAGCAGTACTTCTTAGACTTTAATGTGCACTCAACTCATCAGCAGTTCTTGTTAAAATGCAAACTCTGGCTAAGGAAAGTTTGAGATGGGGCTGAAATTCTGTGTTTGTAACAAACTTCCAGATGGTCCTCAAGCTTTGAGTAGCAAGGAGCCACAGTACCATTCCTGGGAACTTAATGTTATGGGAGCTACTCCTTCAGTGAAGGGACATCAGGCACGTTCTGGGCATCTACTGCAGTGCATCAAGCCGCCCCCCTCCCGAACAGAGTGATTTACTACCAAGTTATTATTCTAGTGGGTTGATTTGGCTTAGCTCAGTGGGGCTCAGTGGACATCCCTCATGCGGTTGCAGTCAGATGTTCGTTGGAGCTGTGTGGTTTTCTGTGTGGAATGTCCAGGAGGGCGCACTCATGTGGTTGGCAGCTGACCCAAGGTGTTGTTAGGGAGCTCAAGTGGGGCCACTGATTGTCACACCTCCGTGTGGCCTGGATATCTCATAGCATGGTGGCTATTCTAAAGTGTACCCACGGGACTTCCCTGGTGGTTCAATGGTTAAGAATCCACCTTACAATGCAGAGGGTTCAGGTATGATCCCTGGTAGGGGAACTAAGATTCCACATGCCACAGAGCAACTGAGACGGAGCTAGAACTACTGAGCCTGTGCATCACAACTGAAGAATTTGTGTAGTACAAAATGTCCTGTGTGCCGCAACTAAGACCCAAGGCAGCCAAATAAACAAACACATATTTTTTAAAAGGTGGGGGCTCCCCTGGTAGTTCAGTGTTTAGGAATGCGCCTGCCAATGCAGGGGACCTGGGTTCAATCCCTGGTCTGAGAAGATTCCACGTGCTGCAGAGCAACTAAGCAGGTGTGCTGCAACTATGGAAGCCTGTGCACCCTAGAGCCTGTGCTCTGCAACAAGAGAAGCTGCTGAAATGAGAAGCCCTCACACCACAACTTAGAGAGTAGCCCTTACTGCAACTAGAGAAAAGCTGGAGGGCAGTGATGAAGACCCAGCACAGACATAAATGAATAAGTGAAAAGCGTACCCAGATTTGTTTTCATCAGGTATGGTAAGACATGCAGACGTGGGAATGACTGTCACAGAGGAAGACGTTTACACTCACAGACCTCTAGAAACAGGGGGCATGTGTGCCATGCAGGGCCACGTGGGGAAGCACTGGGGTTGGTCAGGAGGCAAAAATCAGGGAGAAGAGGGCAGGATCAGAGTCTTTATTAGGGCTTTCACAGGAAGGCATGGGCGAGACAGGGTAGGCACAGTGAGTAAGTTCAGGACTGGATGGTTCAAATCATCTCGGTAGGCTCTGGCTATAGGGGTGGTCCTCAGTTGTCTGGCACGTGGCCCTGGAGTGATTTAGGGCGAGGAGGATATTGGCTTAGTGTACAAGAATATGATAAAGGAAGTGTGGGCTCTAGATTTGTTGGAAAGAAAGAAAGAAGGAAAGAAAGAAAGAGAAGTCACTCAGTCGTGACCTACTCTTTGTGACCCCACGGACTGTAGCCTACCAGGCTCCTCTGTCCATGGGATTTTCCAGGCAAGAGTACTGGAGTGGGTTGCCATTTCCTTCTCCAGCAGATCTTCCCGACCCAGGGGTTGAACCCGTGTTTCCCATATTTCAGGCAGACACTTCACTGTCTGAGCCACAGGGAAGCCCAGATTTGTTGGCTTTTGTATCAAATCACACTCATAAGGGAGGGTCTAGGAATGAATGAACCCTGGCAGGGACATTATCTCTAGGATCGAGGCCTCGAATGTCAGAGCATTAAGAATATGGAAAATAAGAAAATATAGTCAATAGCTCAGTTCCAAAAGGGACCCAAGAGAGAGCATTCCAGAGGCAGAAGGCAGAAGCTACTAGGCCAGTTAAAAGCTATGTCTAGAACTGATGCAGTATCACTTTCCCTGGATTCTATTGGTTGAAGCAAATATTGAATAACTTAGATACAAAAAGGGATATACATTCCATCTCCTGATAGGGGAGTGGCAGGGTTCCATCACAGAAGGACAGGTGATATTGCTGTGGCCATCTTTGGAAAGTTTGATTGATCAGATGTATGTCTTAATCAATGTAAATATCCGTACAAATATCTGACAACAGCCAACTTGGGGGATCCTGCAGGTAAAATGTTCTCACACTGAGACAGTTCACTGTATCAAGGCCTGTATCCCCACCAATCTGAACAGCAATATGTTCGATTCTTCAAAGTGTTTCCCTCAGTGTCTCCAAAACTTCCAGTAAAGCGAGTTAGCCTACAACCTCTTGCTCATCGCTGCCCCCTGCTGGTGAATCAGAAATTCAGGCACTCCCTACCAGCCACTGGCTCCCACCCTCATCATAACTTCCAAGTGACTCTTAAGTTACAGGCTTAAATACAAGTGCCATTAAGGGTGAGCCCTTCTGAAGGGTTCAGAAATGAGACATGTATCTGGGGCTTCTCCAGTCCATTAGACATGTTTTTCTATCCTCTGTTAGGAGTGGTACTTATTTTTTTTCCCCAGGGCAACATGTGAGTACAGATACTAAAAACTCAGCTGGACTCTTCTGCCAGTAGTTTTCAGGCCCACCCCCGTGCAAACAGCCATATTCGGTTACCTCAGTCAGATTGGCACAGCAACCCTGACTCTCCCAGGTGGAAATGGGTGGGCAAGGCTTGAAGAAGAAAGGAAGGATACAGCTATTTCCTTTTCTCAAGATATGTAGGAATGCAGCAAACACCCAATCAGAATGTCCTGCGACTTTAGACTTTAAAGTTTACAGAAACTGCACTTAGGCAACTGAAGCCCGGGTATCATTTCCTGTCAAGATCTACTATTCCACTTTCATGCTTTAGTCTGGGTCTCTTTTTCCTGTGGTCTGATGAGGTCTGTGCAGCCCACTTCTGAGTGGAACAGCCGCCGCTGCTAGGGTCTTCAGAAGGGTCTCAGAGCAGTCTGGAAAGGAAGGCCCATGTGGTTTTGGGAAGGTCCAGTGGCCAGAATGACCACTAAAGCTGCTCACTCATCCTCAGCCAGGCCTCAAACTGTGCTCCCCGTGGAGTTCTTACAGTTATTCATGAGGGAAAAAGGTTTTATGTGGAAAATATGTTTGTTATTTACAACTCCCCACTGCCTCCTGAGAAACCTGTAGGCAGGTCAAGAAGGAACATTTAGAACCGTACGTGGAATAACAGACTAGTCCAAAATTGGCAAGCAGTATGTCAAGTTTGTATATTGTCACCCTGCTTATTTAATTTATATGCAGAGTACATCATGCAAAATGCTGGGCTGGATGAATCACAAGCTGAAATCAAGCTTGCCAGGAGAAATATCAACAACCTCAGATAAGCAGATGATACCACCCTAATGGCAGAGAAGAGGAACTAAAGAGCCTCTTGATGAAGGTGAAAGAGGAGAGTAAAAAGCTGGCTTAAAACTCAACATTCAAAAAACTGATATGGCATCCAGTCCTATCACTTCATGGAAAATAGATGGGGAAACAATGGAAACACTGACTGATTATATTTTCTTGGGCTCCAATATCACTGTGGACAGTGACTGCAGCCATGAAATTAAAAAGACGCTTGCTCCTTGGAAGAAAAGCTATGACAAAGCTAGACAGTGTATTAAAAAGCAGAGACATCGCTTTGCTAACAAAGGTCCATCTAGTCAAAGCTATGGTTTTTCCAGTAGTCATGTATGGATGTGAGAGTTGGACCATAAAGAAGGCTGAGTGCCGAAGACTTGATGCTTTTGAACTGTGGTGCTGGAGAAGACTCTTGATAGTACCTTAGACAGCAAGGAGATCAAACCAGTCAATCTGAAAGAAAATCAACCCTGAATATTCATTGGAAGGACTGATGCTGAAGCTCATTGGAGCTTTGGATACCTGATGCAAACAGCCGACTCACTGGAAAAGACATTGATGCTGGGAAAGTTTGAGGGCAGGAGAAAGGGGTGACAGAAAATGATATACTTGGGTGGCATCACTGATTCAATGGACGTGAGTTTGAGCAAACTCAGGGAGAAAGTGAAGGACAGGGAAGCCTGGTGTGCTGCAATCCGTGGGGTCACAAAAAGTAGGACATGACTGAGCGACTGAACAACAACTGTCTTCTAAAGAAGATGAAGCTCAAAGACTGTTGAGTGGGGTCATGGGACAGAAACTCTAAAAATGGAAGCAAGACAAGGAAGAGAGTTATATGGGGTGGGTGGCAGGAGGAGAGGCTGAAACTTCCTGGAGAAGAGGTAATGGGGAGGAGAATAAGCATGGTTGATAGAAACTTTGCAGGGAGAGAGAGATGTCTAATTGAAATTTCTGTTGCATTTGCTTCATCTGCAAAGTGACATTCTACTCTGTCTTCCCTGTTGGAACTTCAGAGCAAAACCAGTTTTTTACTTTAATGCATTGTGTGGTGGCTTTTCTTTGGAGGAACAAAGAGGGTAGCTGAAGGGTTGGTGAGGGTCGATTGGAGGCTCCCACTACTGAAGCACCAGGCCTAGGTTCAGGGCTACAGAGTACTGGGTACCTCTAGACTATGTTCTCCGATCTGACCATTCCCTTCTTTTTTTTTTTTTTTGGCTGTACTGTTGGTCTTTGTGGCTCAAGGACTCTTCGTTATGGCTTTCTGTAGTTATGGTGTGTGGGTTTAGTTGCCCTGCAGCATGTGGGATCTTAGTTCCCTGATCAGAGATCGAACCTGGGTCTCCTGCATTGCAAAGTGGATTCTTAAGCACTGGACCACCAGGGAAGACCCCTGACTTTTCCCTTCTTGACAGAAAAGGACATTTAAAGTAGAGGGCACAACTAGGACAAAAAAGTGAGTTTGGAGAATGAAGAGGCTTGAAGGTTGGGGATTGTGAGCTGGGAAGGTACAGAGTGGCAATAGCTGAGTTAGGGCTCTGGGCAGAACCTTGCTTACCTTCCGCATGAAGGATTCTCCCAGATACTCTGCTAGTCAAAATCTCAGGGTAACCAAATAAATCTCAGCACTCCATGTGTTACTGACTTGGGTACTTGAACTCTTTAATCAATGGAAATTAGTAAGAGGCCAGATGAGGAATTCAGACAAGGCTCTACTAGGACTCACACATGGGCTAAAACCAAGTACCAAGTGCCCCTGCTCATTTTCTGAGGAGGGCTGTCTAGTTCCTTTAGTGGGTGAGGGTGGGAGCAAATTGGTTGGTTGGGGCTTGAGGGGTGGCTTGGGTGGTCTGCCCATTCCCTTGGTGGTGCTCTGTGCAGGGATCATACCCTGCTTTTGCTCCCAGCATCTCGGAAATGGCTGTTGGTTTTGACCTTTTTCTATCTTCTTGTGCGTCACTTTCCTGATTGCGCATGCGTGCAGTTGTTTTCAGTCCCTTATAGTATGGTTGTATTCTGTTGCTCCGAGACCAGATGTTTGTCCAGGTGCAAGCACTTTGGTAAAGGGTCCCAGGTCCCAGTTTATCTCACCTGTGGCCCAGGCTTGATTCAGTATCACATTCAGAGCAACATAGTCCATCTCTGTTGTGGGAACCCCATCAGCGGTAATCATTCATTGTATGCATACATACGTGCTCAATCGTGTCCAACTCTTTGCAACGCCATGGACTGCAGCCCTCCAGGCTCCTCCGTCCATGGATAAGCTTCCTCCAAATAAAACCTTTGATTCCACAGTGAGGAAGGCTCCCATGCTTGCCTTATCCCTTCTGCATGGACAACCACTGTGGTAGGACTTGGCCAAGGCACTGCACAGTCCTAGGCTGCTTGGGACATTTTGTAAGGCGCATTCCAGCAGGAGGTGAACTAGCTCTGGAGAGGCAGTGTTCTGTTGGCTGTAGGGAGGTGTTTCGGATCCCTTACTCCTCTCTGTATATTCCAGCAAAGGTCTCCACAGAGCTTCCTGGCAAAGACATTTCACACTTTTTAACTACTTGGCAAGTGGCTTACAAATCCTTCTAAATACCAGCAGATTAGTCTGTGGAAATCCAAAACTTTAGAAAAAATTAATTGAAAGAGCTATTGAATCGAGGAGGTTTTGCCTGAGTAAATATTTTCTCTATGGAATTCTGATCTATTCATTTAGTAATCCTAATTATGGTTTTGCTAATTTGGGAGTAGTTTCAGAGAAAGCGCTTTATTCCATCAGGAGCCATCACTAGGTTAAGAGGATTTTGTTTTTCATTTGTGATGTTTCAAAGGAAATTCATTCTTGGAACAGCTTTAGCTCTTTTTTTGCTTGTGTCTGCTGCTTTGTTGCTCAAGGTTGACAAGAGAATACCACTGGCTTTTGTTTAGTTGCTGTGGCTGGGTCTCTTGTGCACTGGCCACGTTCTTTCTCTGCCAGCCCTCCTGGGGACTCACAGTAGATGCAGGCAGAGGTGGGTGCGCGGCATTTTGCAGGAATCTCCATTTGCTTCATTGTCTTCAGAATGAAGGCCAGACAGAGCAGAATCAACTTCTCTCAGGCCTTGGGGTCTTTATGTAGGCAGTGCCTACCACCTGCATCTCTCCCCCTTCCTCTTCACCTGGCTCTCTCTAAGTCATTCTTGGGTTCTCAGCTCGTCTCTTGCTTCTTCTGGGAGGTTTTCTCTCACTCTATGTCTGTATCCATAGCCATGGGCCTCTCTTCTGAACTCCAGACCTCTGGACCCATTAGTATTGGACATTTCATTGGCTGTCCCATAGGTACCTCAACTTCAACATGTCTCGAACTGAACATCACACCATTGCCCTTTCCTGCTCACCTCCATCTCTTCCCTCTCCTCTGCTCTAAACCTGTCTTCTACGATGTTCTGTGTCTCCAGGTAGGGCACCATCGGCCATAAAGTTACTGGTACCAAAAACCCAAGAGTTATTCTAGAATCTTCCCTTTCTCATATTCCCATGTCTCTCTCAATTCTTCTCCATTCCTGAATCCAATGGATCCCACTTCTTAAGTTTCTCTTAAATCCATTTTTTCCTTTCCTTCTGTTACAGACTTGATGTTTGTACCCCTTCAAAGTTCATATGTTAAAACTCTAATCCCCAATGTGGTGATATCTGGCAATGGGGCCTGTGGGACTTTCTTATAAGAAGAGACACAAGAGGGCTTGCCTCTCTCTCTGCTCTGCACCACATGAGGGCACAACGAGAAGGTGGCCATGTGTGAACCAGGAAGATGGCCTTTACCAAGAACCCAATCATGCTGGTACCCTGACCTTGAACTTCCCTACTCCAGAACAATAACAGATCAATGTTGGCTAAGCCAGCTAGTCTATGGTTACTTGTTACAGCACACTAAGTCAAGATTCCTTCCTCTTTCTAGCTTGCGATGCTATCTTTGTTTGCTTGGATCATTGCGGATTATTGCATTTGGCTTCTAACTTGCTTCTTCGCCTCTGGCCTCACCTTCCAGCCTGGCCACCATACTAATCTCTGATATGAATCATGCAAATCATGTAATTTTATTCCTTGCTCTGAGCTCTTCAGTTTCTACAGCCCTTATCCCATTGGATAGAATTAAAATTCCCATCTGGCCCCTGCCTCCTTGTCTAACTTCTGTCACTTTAGACCAGTCAGGGCTCTTTCAATTACAAGGAACAAAAAATCCAATTCAAGTGGACTTAAGCAAAAAGGAAATTTACTGGTTCACATAACGGAATGTCCTGGGGTAGATGTGGCTCGGCTTCAGATGTACCTGGGTCCAAAGGCTCAAGCGGTGTCATCAGTTCTAACTCTCAGTTCTATTTTTTCCCTTCTAGTTCATTTCACCTGTAGACTTCTTTGCACATTGTGTTAAGATAACTGCCACAGCTCCAGATCACTGCATCCTAACAGGAACAAATCCAGGAGAAAGAAGGTCCCTCTCACATAGGTGCTCAAGTCAAGTACAGGATTAGCTCTGGTTGGATCTGATTGGCTTGCTTTGGGTCAGGGGCCCACTCATTAGCCAATCACATCTGTGAGAGGAAGGTGATACTCCAATGGTCCAGGTCTTGAGCCCATCCCTGGTGCAGGGGTTGGAATCAGCTTTTCCAGAGCAGGGCAGCATTGCAGAGGAAAAATGGAGAACTAACTGGGAGAAGTTGGAGTGGAGATAGGGCAGGCCAACACAGACATGCATGCTCCTGCCCTTTCTTGGAGGACCACTCCTCCTGCCACTCTATTTCCAGCTCTCCCTCCCAGCTGAATCCTTTCCTGTTAAGTTGTAGCCTAAATCCTTCCCCTTCTGGGGAACCTTCTCTAATCCTCAGAGAGGCCTGGTTGCCCTTCCTCCCTCTGTTTCCATGTCCCTTGCTTTGCAGCAAAGATGTTGCTACATTGTAACCTTGGGTTCTCATGCCTCTCTCCCTTCTAGACTGTGAGCTCCCTGAGGACAGGGACCCATTCTTTACGTCTTGATATTGCCTGTACCTAAACTCAGCAGTGGCCACAGGACTGGAAAAGGTCAGTTTCATTCCAATCCCTAAGAAAAGTAATCCCAAAGAATGCTCAAACTACCGCACAATTGCACTCATCTCACTCGCTAGTAAAGTAATGCTCAAAATTCTCCAAGCCAGGCTTCAGCAATACGTGAACCGTGAACTTCCAGATGTTCAAGCTGGTTTTAGAAAAGGCAGAGGAACCAGAGATCAAATTGCCAACATCCGCTGGATCATCAAAAAAGCAAGAGAGTTCCAGAAAAACATCTATTTCTGCTTTATTGGCTACGCCAAAGCCTTTGACTGCATGGATCACAATAAACTGTGGAAAATTCTAAAAGAGATGGGAATACCAGGCCACTTGACCTGCCTCTTGAGAAACCTGTATGTAGGTCAGGAAGCAACAATTAGAACTGGACATGGAACAACAGACTGGTTCCAAATAGGAAAAGGAGTACGTCAAGGCTGTATATTGTCACCCTGCTTATTTAACTTATAGGCTGAGTACATCATGAGAAATGCTGGGCTGGAAGAAGCACAAGCTGGAATTAAGATTGCCAGGAGAAATATCAATAACCTCAGATATGCCGATGACACCATCCTTATGGCAGAAAGTGAAGAGGAACGAAAAAGCCTCTTGATGCAAGTGAAAGAGGAGAGTGAAAAAGTTGGCTTAAAGCTTAACATTCAGAAAACTAAGATCATGGCATCTGGTCCCATCACTTCATGGGAAATAGATGGGGAGACAGTGGAAATGTGTCAGACTTTATCTTTTTAGGCTCCAAAATCACTGCAGATGGTGATTGCAGCCATGAAATTAAAAGACGCTTACTCCTTGGAAGGAAAGTTATGACCAACCTAGATAGCTTATTAAAAAGCAGAGACATTACTTTGCCAACAAAGGTCCGTCCAGTCAGGGCTATGGTTTTTCCAGTGGTCATGTATGGATGTGAGAGTTGGACTGTGAAGAAAGCTGAGTGCCGAAAAATTGATGCTTTTGAACTGTGGTGTTGGAGAAGGCTCTTGAGAGTCCCTTGGACTGCAAGGAGATCCAACCAGTCCATCCTAAAGAAGATCAGTCCTGGGTGTTCATTGGAAGGACTGATGTTGAAGCTGAAACTCCAGTACTTTGGCCACCTCATGGGAAGAGTTGACTGATTGGAAAAGATCCTGATGTTGGGAAGGATTGGGGGCAGGAGGAGAAGGGGACAACAGAGGATGAGATGGCTGGATGGCATCACCAACTCGATGGACATGGGTTAGAGTGAACTCTGGGAGCTGGTGATGGACAGGGAGGCCTGGCGTGCTGCGATTCATGGGGTCACAGAGTCGGACACGACTGAGCAACTGAACTGAGCCTGGTACAGGGCTTCCCTTGTGTACCAGGGTCTGACCTACAGTGGATGCCTACCAAGAGTTAGGTGGGAAAGTATTTAAAGAGACTGCATACTACTCAGCCATAAAAAAGAATGAAACAATGCCAACTGCAGCAACATGGATGTAATAGACATTATCATACTAAGCGAAGTGGGCCAGAAAGAGAAAGACAAATACCATATGATATCACTTTTATGTGGAATCTAAAACCTGACACAAATGAACTTTTCTACGAAATAGAAATGGAATCAGAGGCATAGAGAACAGATTGGTGGTTGCCAAGGAGGAGGGGCGTGGGAGAGAATTGGCTTGGAAGCTTGGGATTAGCAGATGCAAACTGGTATGTATAAAATGGATAAGCAACAAATTCCTACTGTATATAGTACAGGAGACTATATTCAATATCCAGTGACAAACCATAGTGGGAAAGAGAATGAAAAAAGAATATATACATATATATATATATAAATAAAACTGAGTCACCGTTCTGTATAGCGATAATTAACATAACACTGTAATTCAACTACACCTCAATAAAAAATAAATTAAAAAAATAAAGAGACTGAAGATGTCACATAGACTGCAATCCTGAATGCCCTCAAGGTAGGAAGAGTAGCAGCATCACGGATAACAGAATCAGGATACGTGCAGAGTTCAATAACCTGCAGAAATGGACCAGATGTGCCAAGATAAACGGAAATAGAATGAAATGAATAGTCCTGTATTTAGGTCTAAAAAAGCATTTATTTAGGTGGAGGTAGTAGGACTATCAGGAAAAGAAATCTAGTAGTCTTTGTGTGGCTACTTAAAAATGCTAATAAGATCTTGTGTAGCCCGACAGGCTCTGCTGTCCATGGAATTTTCCAGGCGAGAATATCGGAGTGGGTTGCCATTTTCTACTCCAGGGGAATCTTCCTGACCCAGGGATTGAACCTGCATCTCCCGCATTGGCAGGTGGATTCTTTACCTCTGAACCACCTGGCCACATTAATGAAAATATGCTATTTTTTGACCTCTGATTCTTTGCATATTGCTATCATCAGCCCACACAAGGCCCCTTTTCCATTTTGTTTGTGTTTAAATTTACTTTTTTCTCTCTCCATTCCCTGCCTGCCTAGAATACACTCTTCTTATTTATATTATCTTATAAAGTGTGTATTGCTGTCATTTAAAATTTATATTAATATATGGCTTCCCTGGTGGCTCGGTGGTGAAAAATCTGCCTGCCAGTTCAGGAGATATGGGTTTGATCTCTGGTCCGAGAAGATCCCACATGCTGCTGAGTAACTAAACCCATCTGTCACAGCTATTGGGCCTGAGCTCTAGGGCCTGGGAGCCACAGTTACTGAGGCCGTGTGTGGCAACTACTGAAGCCTGAGTGCCCTGGGGCCTGTGTTCCACAACCAGAGAAGCCACTGCAATGAGAAGCTAGCACACCACACGACAAAGAGTAGCCCCTGCTCACTGCAACTGGAGAAAGCCTGTGCAGCAATGAAAACCCAGCCCAGACAAAAATAAATAAATTTGTGAGCGTGCTAAGTCATGTCAGTCGTGTCTCTTTGTGATCCTATGACTGTAGAGGAGAGTGTGGAAACCCACTCCCGTATTCTTGCCTGGAGAATCCCATGGAAAGAGGAGCCTGGTGGGCAACAGTCCACAGGGTCATAAAGGGTAGGACATGACTGAAGCAACTTAGCGTGTGCAGAGGCGATCTCAGAATTTTCTGACATTAGTCCTTGTTTTGGATATGGCAAATACTTCTCAACTGTCCTGCCTACTCTGATCTGTGAGTCTAGAGAATCATGTCCAGTCCTGGGGATCATACTTCAGGAAACCATGACCAAAAAAACAAAAAACAAAAAACAAAAAAAGACAAAAAAACCCCAAACAAACAAACAAAAAAAGAAACTATGACAAAACTTCCCTGGTGGTACAGTGTATAGGAATCTGCCTGCCAATGCAGAGGACACAAGTTTGATTCCTGGTCTAGGAAGATTCTGTATGCCATGGGCAGCTAAAGCCTGTGCACCACAACTGCTGGACCCGTGCTACAGAGCCTGAGAGCTGTGACTCCTGAGCCCCTGTACCACAACTACTGATGCCCGTGAGCCTGGAGCCCGTGCTCCGCAACAAGAGAAGGCACTGCAGTGAGAAGCTTGTACCCCACAGCAAAGAGCAGCCCTGCTCACTGCAACTAGAGACAGCTTGGGCAACGACGAAGACCCAATGCAGCCAAAGTAAGTAAACAAATAATCAATGTTAAGAAGAAAGATATTTAAGAGAGAGAGAGAGAGCATGACAATGCTGGCACAGGGAAGAGAAACTTGGTTTGCGAAACCCACTCAACAGAAGCTGTGTCAGTGAGTGGAACTGGCAGGGACAGTAATCTTGGGTAATGTAAGGAAGGTATTTCCAGTGATCAGAGCCACCTAATGAAGAGATGTACTCCCTGGAGTGACAGTGGCTACCCGGGACCCCACTCAGGGGTGTTTAAATGGAAGAAGGATAGTCTTTGTTAGGGACAGTTCCTTTTAACGTGGAGACTTTTCTGAGTCACTATGTGCTGAGAGTCAGAGAAGGTATACAGAAGCAGAGGAGAAGGGAGAAACACAGTTTTCCTTCCTTTAGTTCCTGTCTTAGTCAGTTTGAGCTATTGTAACAAATACCATAGGCTGAGTGGCTTAACCAACATTTCTCTCACAGTCCTAGAAGCTGGTAAGTCCACAAAGGCGCTGGCAGATTTGGGGTCTATTGAGAATCCTCTTCCTGATTCATAGACAACAATCTTGTTTTTTTGTTTTTTTATTTATTTTTAATTGGAAGATAATTGCTTTACAATGTTGTGTTGATTTCTGCTTACAACAACATGAATCAGCCATAAATATACATATATCCTCCTAAGTCTCTTGAGGCTCTTGAGCCTCCTTCCCATCCCCACCCCACCCCACTACTCTAGATCATCACAAAATAGCACGTTGAGCTCCCTGTCTTATAGAGCAACTTCCCAACAGCTATCTGTTTCACATGTGCTCATGCGTATGTGTCAGTGCTGCTCTCTCCCTTTGTGCCACTCTCCCCTTCCCCGGCTATGCCCACAAATCTGTTCTCTACACCTAGACAAAAATCTTTTTGCTGTGTCCTCACTGGTCATAGCAAACACCCTCTTCCAACACAAGAGAAGACTCTACACATGGACATCACCAGATGGCCAACACCGAAATCAGATTGATTATATTCTTTGCAGCCAAAGATGGAGAAGCTCTATACAGTCAGCAAAAACAAGACCTGGAGCTGACTGTGGCTCAGATCATGAACTCCCTATTGCCAAATTCAGACTTAAACTGAAGAGAGTAGGGATAACCACTAGACCATTCAAACATGACCTAAATCAAATCCCTTATGAATATACAGTGGAAGTGAGAAATAGATTTACGGGACTAGATCTGATAGACAGAGAACCTGATGAACTAGGGACAGAGGTTCATGACATTGTACAGGAGACAGGGGTCAAGGCCATCCCCATGGAAAAGAAATGCAAAAAGGCAAAATGGTTGTCTGAGGAGGCCTTACAAATAGCTGTGAAAAGAAGAGAAGCAAAAAGCAAAGGAGAAAAGGAAAGATATTCCCATTTGAATGCAGAGTTCCAAAGAATAGCCAGGAGAGATAAGAAAGGCTTCCTCAGCAATCAATGCAAAGAAATAGAGGAAAACAACAGAATGGGAAAGACTAGAGATCTCTTCAAGAAAATTAGAGATACCAAGGGAACATTTCATGCAAAAATGGGCTCAATAAAGGACAGAAATGGTATGGACCTAACAGAAGCAGAAGATATTAAGAAGAGGTGGCAAGAATACACAGAAGAACTGTACAAAAAAGATCTTCACGACCCAGATAATCATGATGGTGTGATCACTCACCTAGAGCCAGACATCCTGGAATGTGAAGTCAAGTGGGCCTTAGAAAGCATCACTATGAACAAAGCTAGTGGATGTGATGGAATTCCAGTTGAGCTATTTCAAATTCTGAAAGATGATGCTGTGAAAGTGCTGCACTCAATATGCCAGCAAATTTGGAAAACTCAGCAGTGGCCACAGGACTGGAAAAGGTCCGTTTTCATTCCAATCCCCAAGAAAAGCAATCCCAAAGAATGCTAAAACTACTGCACAATTGCACTCATCTCACACGCTAGTAAAGTAATGCTCAAAATTCTCCAAGCCAGGCTTCAGCAATACATGAACCATGAACTTCCAGATGTTCAAGCTGGTTTTAGAAAAGGCAGAGGAACCAGAGATCAAATTATCAGTATCCACTGGATCATCAAAAAAGCAAGAGAGTTCCAGAAAAACATCTACTTCTGCTTTATTGACTACACCAATGCCTTTGACTGTGTGGATCATAATAAACTGTGGAAAATTCTGAAGGAGATGGGAATACCAGACCACCTGACCTGCCTCTTGAGAAACCTGTATGTAGGTCAGGAAGCAACAATTAGAACTGGACATGGAACAACACACTGGTTCCAAATAGGAAAAGGAGTATGTCAAGGCTGTATATTGTCACCCTGCTTATTTAACTTATAGGCTGAGTACATCATGAGAAATGCTGGGCTGGAAGAAGCACAAGCTGGAATTAAGATTGCCAGGAGAAATATCAATAACCTCAGATATGCCGATGACACCACCCTTATGGCAGAAAGTGAAGAGGAAGTAAAAAACCTCTTGATGAAAGTGAAAGAGAAGAGTGAAAAAGTTGGCTTAAAGCTCAACATTCAGAAAACTAAGATCATGGCATCTGGTCCCATCACCTCATGGGAAATAAATGGGGAGACAGTGGAAACAGTGTCAAACTTTATTTTTTTGAGCTCCAAAATCATTGCAGATGATGACTGCAGCCATGAAATTAAAAGATGCTTACTCCTTGGAAGGAAAGTTATGACCAACCTAGATAGCATATTAAAAAGCAGAGACATTACTTTGTCAACAAAGGTCCGTCTAGTTAAGGCTATGGTTTTTCCAGTGGTCATGTATGGATGTGAGAGTTGTACTGTGAAGAAAGCTGAGCGCCAAAAAATTGATGCTTTTGAACTGTGGTGTTGGAGGAGACTCTTGAGAGTCTCTTGGACTGCAAGGAGATCCAACCAGTCCATCCTGAAGGAGATCAGTCCTGGGTGTTCATTGGAAGGACTGATGTTGAAGCTGAAACTCCAATACTTTGGCTACCTCATGCAAAGAGTTGACTCATTGGAAAAGACCCTGATGCTTGGAGGGATTGGGGGCAGGAGGAGAAGGGGACAACAGAGGATGAAATGGCTGGATGGCATCACTGACTCGATGGGCATGAGTTTGAGTGGACTCCAGGAGTCGGTGATGGACAGGGAGGCCTGGAGTGCTGCGATTCATGGGGTCGCAAAGAGTTGGACACGACTGAGCAATTGAACTGAACCCATGGTAGAAAGGTAGAGAGCACTTTCTGGGGTCTCTTTTATAAGGGCAATAATTTCATTCATGAGGGGTCCACTCTCATGACCTAATCACCCCAAAGGCCCCATCTCTTAATAGAATCACATTGGAGGTTAGGATTTCAACATGTGACTTTGGGGGTGCACAGAAACTTTGAGTTCATAACAATTTCTTCTACTTTTCTTATGAGCTTTCCATTTTCTTCATTTATCATAGTATGGCACCCTTCACTTTCTTGTCCTTTTTTAAGAGTTGTACATGTACATGCACACATCATTTGTATGTAGCCATGTTCTTACATTTGTACATAGCAAAACCACACATACACACATGCACCCACCCACTCACAAGCACACAGATACCCACATATACTGCAGTAAATGTTCCATGACCCCCAAACCCTCATGACTGAATACATGTACCTCTGGCCTTACATGACTCAACACATATTGTGTGTGCTCCCAAAGTGTAAGGGAAAGGTTTTGGGCTCTGTGTGAAAAGTCACAGTCCCAGATCCTCTTTGGTGTGAAGGCTCCATCTGTGAAGGTTCAAGGCCTTCAGCATACATGAAGGAGGTGGGGTCCCTGTTCTACAGGAAGGTGAATATCCTTCCATAACTCACCTCACTGCTTAGGCCAGAGGTCTGCACAGGCACAAGGAGCCTTTGGTAATCAGGGCTTTGCTCCATCTCTCTGCCCCCGCAATGGGGTGTCTTCCAGAATAATCCTTTAGCCTTTCCTGACAGGGGCTAAATTAAACTCTGAAATTTGGCCTCTTTCCTCCCAGGAAGCCCAGACAGACTGCTCCCTGATGTAGCATCTTGGTCATTGAGCTTCTGGGTCTTGCACATATTTCGCCCTGGTTTAGGACTACTCATTTATCTGAGCACATGTGGGTGAGATAATTCAGGAGGCAGAGTGTCCAGGGAGGCTGCGGCTCCAAACCGTGGAAGCTGTTTCTGTGGGTGGAGGTAACTATGAGGCTGGGTGGGTTCTTTCCTTCCCAAGAACTTGGAGCAGAGCCAAGCATTTGAGAAGCACCCCTTAGAATCACAGGCAAAGGATAATGACCAATTCATAGAGTAGGAAACTCAAAATGCTAAGGAGTATTTCAAAAGACGCTTGAACCACATTAGTAATCAAAGAAACGCATATTACAACAACAAAGGGAGATTGTTGTGTGATGGACTGGCAGGCAGAGAGGTGGAGTACCGCCAAGGGCTGGCAGGGCTGTGCGCATAGTGGAGTGTCGCGTGGGGCAACCACCCGGCTCTGTGCTCGCTCTCTGCCTGCACGCACTTAGAGCTGCTGGCCCCGCGCTCCTTCCCGCTGGCCTTGGGGCACACGGGCCTAAACGCCTGAGAACTGTGAAGGCCCAGGACAGTGCCGGAGGAATGCCCTCGCTGATTGCAGGGGAGACAGGAGGGAACAGACGGGGCTGTGCATGATGACTGGGAGAAGCCTTCTTAACAGAGGTGATAGGAGACGGGATAGATGTGTCCCCAAGTGGTTGCCCACTGAGCCTCCATCTGCCCCGGGGGGGAAGGAGAGAGGCTCCAGCTGGCTCTGTGTCACTTTGGGTCCCTTCGAGCTCCAACTCTGGCTGATTCTCAGCCTCCTGAAGCCCGCAGGAGGCAGCCGCATGCTTAACAGGCCACCAGGACAGGTTGAATGCATGTCCAGAGCACACCGTGAGAAGCACTGGTGTGGAGAGGGAAGAGGACCAAGGGCAGAGCAGGGAGGAGGAACATCAACTGGACGTGGTCTGAGAGGAGGGAGATTCAGGGAGGAGGCGTGGGTCCAAGAGCCTGGGGAGATGGAGACCTTATGTAGGATGAAAGGGCCACGGCACTTCAGGACAAGGAAAAAGACTACAAGAGACCACGAAAAAGCTTTTCCCCTCATGATGTGTAGTAAAGACGGATAGGCATTTACCCATGATTGAGGAGATGAAAAATTCTGATACTGTGAAATGAACATCAGAGGAAAATACACATGCCTTTGTCTGATGCTTATTCAGAAAAAACCCAAGGAGTATGCCCAAAGACAGGGAATGTCCATAAAACTTTTGTTTGTGGCTTGCGTAGGCTGGTTTTGTTGATTGAAAGATTGGGCTGTCCTTCCCAATGTTACAGTGAGCAGTAAAGCCACATACGGTGATGCAGGAGCTTCAAAAAACTTTATGAAAGCGAGAACCACTCTCATCACAAGGGTCCCTGCATTTGTGACCTCGGTAAGATTCATGCGAGGCGTAGGACAGTCAGTGTGGCTTTCTTTACATCTGACTCTGGAATTCCAAGGACCAATAAGAAAGGTTTTTTTTTTTTTTTTTAAGGGAGGTAACTTTAAATGGAGTGTAATCTATAAAAATATTGAATTATTGTGTTGTACATCTGAAACTAATATTGTCAATTAACTAAACTTAAATTAAAAATAAATAAAAAGGGAAGCAATAGTAGGCAGAAATTTTTATTTTATCAAGACAAAAATATCCCATCATGAAAGCTACAAGGACAGAACATGAGAATTAAGGAAAGTTTTTTTTCTTAATTAATCGAAATTTTTTGTGTGTGTACAGCGTGGCACAGCACAGCCTGTGGAATCTTAGTTCCCTGACCAGGGATCGAATCCACAATTAGTGCATTGGAAGCACAGAGTCTTAACCACTGGACCACCGGGAAAGTCCCTTAAGGACAACCCTTTGAATGGAACATGTTCAGGTCTGGTGGGGCACAGTTGGAACCGAGTGTCTGTTATCACCTGTGCCTACTCTGAGGCAGGACTTAGCATAATAACATCTCTCCATGGTCAGATGAGACTCCACAAATCATTAGCAAGTGATGCAGATTTTACTGATGATTTGATGAAGCCATGGAACAGAGGGCGACCTTGAAAACCACAAAACAGAACTAAAGCCAAATAGCCCTGGGTGATCTCTGTTCAACCCCTGAACCTCTCTTTGGTGGCCGCTGCCTCATCTGTTTCACCGTTCCTCATGCTGTTTCCAACCTTCCCTGACTCCCAGGAAGGCAGAGGTAGACACCAAAATGCCAATTTATTGCTTTATAATAAAAATCTGCAACCCAGGGAGCAAAATAGTTGAAATCTGTACTCTAGACGTCTCAGCATCCCAGCCTTCTAGGTCATGCTTTTTATTAACATCTAGGTAAAGGACTCCAGAGTGCTGGGAGGGAAACCAGTGCTGTCTCCCGAGGCATCAGGGCTGGGAGGGCTGTTGGCACATGGAGCTCCTTGCAGCAGCTGCCTTTTTCCTTAGATCCCTGATTTTCCCCTCTTATTGGGGATCCCTTTCCTAAGGTGACCTCCTGAGATGGTTCCAAAATCCCTGTGAGTTTTTACACAATGCAGTGTGTTTTTTCATAATGCAGTTTAACATTTTTGTCTTACCCTCCAGTCCAGAGAGGCCCTGGGGGTCCCCTCTTTGCATAATTAAAAGATCCATTAAGGTGTTTTCCTAAACATAACAGCAGCTGTCTCCCTCTGAGGAATTCTGTCATCCTCTTGAGACCACAACTCCGACTGCAGTCACATTTTGAAATAATAATAATAGCAATCACACACACAATCTCTACCTAGCTACCTATCTTCCTATAGAGAGAATGACACAGAGAGAAAGGAATTAGGGATGCTTCTCCTTGCGGTCAATGTACCCATGAAAAAAATCATCACCAGAAGCCTGGAGTGAATTTCCCAGAACTGACCAGGAAGGCACTGGTGGCCAGCACTCTGTCTCTGTGTTCCAGGCAGAGGGAGAGTGTGGAGTCAGGAGAGCAGAAGGCTGGGTGCTCAGACCTCAGGATTAGAGATGTTTCACCTCCAGGACTGGAAGCGCTCCTTGATCTCTTCTCCCAAGCCCTGTGTTCATCTTCAGACACAAACGTCCCCGAGGCCATGGGCAACATGCCTTTCTCCCAGCAGAGCTTGCATCACCTCCCTCTCTGCCCCTGCTGGTTTCTGTGTTCCAAAGAAATCCTTTTCTAGTCACCCTATGGGACTAAACCAAAGGTAGGCTGGCATCTAGACAGCAGTTATGGTGGGTTATTGTGCAGGACCCTGTCTTGGGTGTCATCTCTCATGTCTGGGGGACTCACCCCATGCCTTCTGGAGCTGGTGTCAAAAGATGAACTCATCACTGTTGGTATCTCACCAACTTCCATCAACCTGACACCCCACCTTACAGCAAGAAGCATCAGAATTGGCCTGAGGAGTGACAGAAATGTTGGAGTTTTTGAAGTCTGAAGCATTTATTAAAGTTTGGAGCAGGACTTCCCTGGCAATCCAGTGGTTAAGAATGCCCCTTTAAATGCAGGGGACGAGGGTTTCATCCCTGGTCTAGGAATTAATATCCCTCTTGCTGTGGGGCAACTAAGCCCTTGCACCACCACTAGAGATGCCCACACACCGCAATGAAGACCTAATGCAGTCAAAAATAAATAAAGTTTGGGGCGATTAAACCATCAGCACACTTTGTACATCTCAGGCTGCTAAGTTCTAAGATGCTCCTGGAGGAGAGGAAAACCGTCCTTCTCCCTTTTTAGGTTCTGTGACTGGCCTAGGAATTAAACAGACGTCAGATAGAGTACCAGGATAATAGATTACAGGCTTCTCCAGGGGCTCAGCTGTAAAGAATCCGCCTGCAATGCAAGAGACGTGGGTTCAATCCCTGGGTCAGGAAGATCTCCTAGAGTAGGAAATGGCACCCCACTCCAGTATTCTTGGAAATCCCGTGGACAGAGGAGCCTGGTGGGCTACAGTCCACAGGGTCGCAAAGAGTTGGACACAAGTGAAGTGACAGCATTCACGCATAATAGATTATATTGTTAGATTTGTATACAGAAAATATACAGATTTAATATTTAATATTCATTTAATAATTTATGTGCATATGGGAGTCTTCAGAAGGAAAATGAAGACCTGAAGAAGCCATTAGGCCCAGAATCATCTATCCCTTTTTAAACAAAGAATGATAAATTGTGGGGCTATGACAAGACAAAGGGGATTGGGCAGTAAATTGTGGGACAGATACTAGAAAATATATGGGGGAAGCACATGGAAGATAAGGCTTGTTTTAGTAGGTTTGCTTGTACAGGTCCATTTAGGCATCGCTCCTGGGCTCCGCTGATGACAACGTCCTCTTCCCGGTAGAGGGAGGGCACCTTACTCCAGGGAAATTTTACGACCTGCTTTTAAGTGGAAAGTGGTGGGTGGGGAGAGAGCCCTGCCTGCTCCTGCTGCTTCTCAAGTGCCTTCAGCTCAAGACAATCACCATACGGAAGCAGCATATTTGGGGGTGGCATGTTCTGTACTGCTTCACGCCCTTCTCTGCCCCCCAAGGGGGATCACAGCCCTGAGTGGATTGCCTAAGTCCTCAGGGCCGACTGGGAGAACTTCCTCTCACTCTGCACCAGCTGAGACACAGATCTGCTCTTCTAGGGGCCTCTTCTCTCCCAAGAAGCCTCTTCAGGCTGCTTAAGCCCAAGAAGAACATACTTGGGGATGTTGTTAGCATCGTCTTTGAGAAGAGTGTGGGTATTTGGGTCCAGCCAGAGACCGATGCTACACACAAACTTGCCTGTAAACACAGAAGATGAAGGTAATGGGCTATGATGTTTCAGAACAGTCTCTCAGAGCCAGACTGAAGGAAATCAAGTTGGGATGTGAGCAGTGTCCCTGGCGAAGCTGGTGACCAAGGCTGCGGAGTCAAGGGTCCTCAGAGCAGCAGGGTGGGGCCTGTGAGTCCGAAGGCCAAAACCAGAGGCGTGCAGTGGGGTGGGCTCTTGGAGAAATGTTGGTTTCTAGCTCCGGTCAGTCATCCCTCCATTTGTCATAAAGCAGTCTCTATTTTATATGAGACAGAATTGAGTGGGGTGAGGAATGTGGGAATCGAGACCCTTCCCCTGTGCCCACTAGAAGGTGGGAGGTGGTGGTCAGGGCTCAGAGCACAGGGATCCGTCCCTGGGAGACAATGTTACTGTCTGCTGGGCAGTTTCAAGTGGAGCTGGTGGGGTGTGTGTGTGTGTGTGTGTGTGTGTGTGTGTGTGTGAGTGCATGCTCAGTCGTGTACAACTCTTTGCGACCCCATGGACTGGAGCCCACCAGGCTGTCTGTCCATGGGGTTTTCCAGGCAAGAATACTGGAGTGGGTGCCATTTCCTTCTCCAGGGGACTTTCCCAACCCAGGGGTCGGACTCATGCCTCCTGCATCGACAGGTGGATTCTTTGTCACTCTGCCACCTGGGAAGTGGAGTCGATGGTGGGTGGCACCAAACCATGGCCTTGCTTCTGACATTAAGGTATGGTCACTACTTCTGCAGGCTCCAAAGGTGTCTGTGTGTAATGGGGCTCCTTGTTCAAGCCCAGCCAGTGTCCATCTCTAGAATTCAGATGGAGCTAGATATTTCTGGCAACCGGAGAGACAGTGTTCTCTTTTGTGTAGACCATTGGTCGTTTGGGAAGAGGTGACCAGTCCCATGGGTTTTCCCAGTGGCGTTATTAGGGACAAAGCAACTCTGGGTCCAGCCTTGTATCTGTCTTCATTACAAGCTCTAGGGGCTCATGTCTGAATGCTAAGGCTTGGGAGGGGTGAATGGCTGGGATGGTCAGAATGGCAAATCTCATTTCCCTGAAATTCCATAGGGCAGCAGGGGCCAAAGAGCCCTGCCCTGGACCCCTCTGACTGAGCGTGGCAAGGGAGGAGAGAGGTTTTGCCCCACTCTGCCTGGCTGGGGAATAGGCTCCGGCTTCATGATGGTGCTAGAGAGGCCCAGGACTCCCCTGCAAAAGTGGCAGGGTCAGGCTGACAGTCTCTAGCAGAAGGGGAATAAATCTGCAGCTGTTGTAGAGCAACTGAGCAGCTTCATCCGTGAGCACATATGGGTCACCTTCCGGGACTCCTGGAGACAATTGGGCGGATTTAGCAGGTGGTGGAGTTTCAGGCAAGCCAGGGATCTTGTGCGCCTCCTGATTTCGTCCTTTCTCAAGTTTGTTAGCAGCCTCGGGGTTACGTGAGACAATAAAGGAACCAGATTTTCTGTTTAAGGAAACAAAACCCCATTTTTGTCCATAGACAGATCCTTCTGAGCAGCTGCTTTCTAAGAGGATGGGCCTCAGGGTTCGGGTCCCACATGTGCCCGGGGTTGGGAGGCTGCCGGCAGACCTGTCGGCGGCTGTGGCTTGGGCTGTCATGGGTCTCAGGGCCTGGATGCTGTGTATTCTGACCCTGCCTGCCCAGGCAGCCTGGCCAGGGCCCACAGCAGCTGGGAGCGGCAGTCCCTCAAAGCAGAAGCACCCACCAGTGGGTCACACTGGCCGTGTCTGAGTGGTTTTCTGTTCACAGAATCATTTATTTCTGGTGTCAGGGAGGCCCAGGGCAGCTTATCCACAGGCAGTGAATGCTCTGAGCATCATCGATTCCTCTGCCCCCATCCCTGGAGATCTGGCTGGAGCAGCAGGTCTGTGTCTGGGATTCCTAGTAGGGGTCAGGGGAGGGCAAGGGCCCGGTGCCTTTGTTTGGTTCCCTTCCTCTCAGCAGAAGCTCCCTCAGGCCCAGGCAGTAGCCTGTCAGTTTGGACACTGGGTTGGAGCTTCCTAGCCTGCAGTGAGGGGAGTGTGGTTAGTGGACACCCCCAGACTTGCAATCACCTGATACTTCTTTTTGAGACTCCCCTGTCCCTGGGCCCCTGAGGGCATCCCTCAGCTAAGAACTTCCTCAGAATGCATCTCCCTCCCTTACTCCATTTCTGCTCTTCCCAAAGTCAGAGGCTGCAGCCCAGCCAGGCTGTAGGGGGCACCGCCCCGCCCCGGGGTAGAGTCAGCACGAGGCACCGGACGTGCCTACTGCGACCAGGAGACTTGGGCGACCTCATGAGAAGTAGCCTGCGCACGGGTGTCTGTGTGCCGTGACTGCAACACATGTGTACTCATATTGTCTTTGTGTTTGCACTTGACGTTGCATGATGATGTGAGTGTCCCTGGGCCCCTTTGTAGGTAGGTATGGTTGTGTGTGCATTTACCTGGGTGTGACTCTGTGCAGGCATTTATGTGTCTGAGTGTGTGCTGCCATGCCTGTGCCTGCATGTGTGAGTGTGAGTGTGCAAGTGTGCACCTCGTGTTTGCATCCCTGTGTGCACGCACTTCATGTGTGTGTGCCTGTGTGTGAGTGGGATGTGCCAGCCGAGGCCGTGTGTGCGAGGACGCCTATGGGTGTCTCTCTCCAGTCCTTCACTCTTCTTAGTCCTTTTCTCTCCATCACCCAAGGATTTATGGAAAATCCCAGGGAGGAGGTGGTGGCTGCCAAGAGGGACCTCAGATCTGCGTTTCTGTGCTCTCAGAGCTGCTCTGGACACAGAAGGGACAACATTTCCCAGGCTCTAAGAGCCTTTCCCGAGAGGAAAGCATCAATCTACTTGTCAGAGGGGAAAGAGCTATTTGTCCGTGTCTGGAAGGACCCAAGGGCAGGGCTGGCTCTGAGTCACCACGGTCCCCTGGGCCCAGCATAGAGTAGGGGCAGGGAAGGTGAGAGCAGTAAGGCTGTGAACTCCGGGGGTGACTCAGGTGGGCGGCCTGGAGAGGGTGGGAGGGTCGGGAGAGGGAGGAGCTGATGCAACGGGGCTGGTGAAGGTTGCATCAGGGCTGCCCCTATTGGCAGCTGGGGCAAGAGGCTGGGGATAATGGGTGAGCCCAGATGGCGGGATTGGGCCAGCATTTCCCTTTGATGGACCAGGAAGAACAGGGCAAGTACTGACCCTTGAGACACTCCCAAGGCCTGGCCTTGCTTCCATAGGGTCCTTGCTGACAGGAGGCCTGAGGTGGGGAGAGGGTTCTGCTGGGGGGTTCCCTGGGGAAGGGACAGCCTCCTCTCTCTTTCCTCACTCTGTTTCCTCTTGCACCCCATCCTCAGTGCCTGAGGCAAGTCCTGGCAAGCCTTCAGATAGATCCAGGTCACTGTGGGCTGCAGAGTCACCACCTGAGAATGAATGGACCACTAGGAGTCAGACTCCCAGGCCTGAGGCATGGCTCTGCCACCGGCCGCTGACCAGCGGCTCCTCTCTGGGCCTCCATTTCTACCTGTGCCGGGGTCAGGTTGGAGAAGGCAACGGCACCCCACTCCAGTACTCTTGCCTGGAAAATCCCATGCGCGGAGGAGCCTGGTAGGCTGCGGCCCATGGGGTCGCGAAGAGTCGGACGCGACTGAGCGACTTCACTTTCACTTTTCACTTTCATGCACTGGAGAAGGAAATGGCAACCCACTCCAGTGTTCCTGCCTGGAGAATCCCAGGGACGGGGGAGCCTGGTGGGCTGCCCTCTATGGGGTCGCACACAGTCAGACACGACAGAAGCGACTTAGCAGCAGCAGCAGCAACAGTGGTCAGGTCCCTCATGGTCTATGGTTCTGTGGCTGGTGAGGTCATGTTGTGGTGGGGACATTCCTGTGCATGCTCTTGCCCACCTTTCCTTTCTGTTCTTTACCAGCATTCTGGGTCTCTGGCCCCAAGCTGCTGTGCTTCAGAGGGGAGCCTATTCCCCTCATGTGACCCAGACGTGATGACCCCAAGTGGTGACCAGGCAGGAACTTATGACCACTGGTTTTATCCTTCTCGTCTTGGCCCCACATCTGGGATGAGTGTGGGGAGGAGGGGCTGAAGTCAGAGCTCACAGTGAGGGGATGGCGATGCTGCAAAGGGCAGGGCTGGGGGATTTCTCCCTCCCAGGGGCGAGTGACTTGATTAATCATCTGGGAAAGCAGGTTGCACATGTCCATTTGCCTATTTGTCAGCATTGATTGAGCACTTACTCTGCTCCAAAGCCTCTCTTGGTCTAGAGGGACTCAGACCACCTCCAAACTTTTAGGCTCCTAATATAGTATAAAGCTGGTTTTAGAAAAGGCAGAGGAACCAGAGATCAAATTGCCAACATCTGTTGGATCATCAAAAAAGCAAGAGAGTTCCAGAAAAACATCTATTTCTGCTTTATTGAGTATGCCAAAGCCTTTGACTGTGTGGATCACCACAAACTGTGGAAAATTCTGAGAGAGATGAGAATACCAGGCCACCTGACCTGCTTCTTGAGAAATCTGTATGCAGGTCAGGAAGCAACAGTTAGAACTGGACATGGAACAACACACTGGTTCCAAATAGGAAAAGGAGTATATGAAGGCTGTATATTGTCACCCTGCTTATTTAACTTATATGCAGAGTACATCATGAGAAATTCTGGGCTGGATGAAGCACAAGCTGGAATCAAGATTGTCGGGAGAAATATCAATAACTTCAGATATGCAGATGATACGACCCTTGTGGCAGAAAGCGAAGAACTAAAGAGCCTCTTGATGAAAGTGAAAGAGGAGAGTGAAAAAGTTGGCTTAAAGCTCAACATTCAGAAAACTAAGATCATGGCATCTGGTCCCATCACTTCATGGCAAATAGATGGGGAAACAGTGGCTGACTTTATTTTTTGGGGCTCCAAAATCACTGCAGATGGTGACTGCAGCCATGAAATTAAAAGACACTTACTCCTTGGAAGAAAAGCTATGACCAACCTAGACAGAATATTAAAAAGCAGAGACATTGCTTTGCCAACAAAGGTCTGTCTAGTCAAGGCTATGATTTTTCCAGTAGTCATGTATCGATGTGAGAGTTGGACTATGAAGGAAGCTGAGCACCGAAGGGTTGATGCTTTTGAACTGTGGTGTTGGAGAAGACTCTTGAGAGTCCCTTGGACTGCAAGGAGATCCAACCAGCCCATCCTAAAGGAAATCAGTCCTGGGTATTCATTGTAAGGACTGATGTTGAAGCTGAAACTCCAGTACTTTGGCCACCTGATGTGAAGAACTGACTCATTGGAAAAGACCTTAATGCTGGGAAAGATTGAAGGCAGGAGGAGAAGGGGATGACAGAGGATGAGATGGTTGGATGTCATCACTGACTCAATGATATGAGTTTGAGTAAACTCTGGGAGTTGGTGAAGGACAGGGAGGTCTGGTATGTTGTGGTTCCTGGGGTCTCAAAGAGTCGGACATGACTGAGCGAATGAACTGAATTGATAGTATAAATAACCAAAGGTGCTGAATATGAGCCCTCTGTAGTTCTCTCTCCACATTTTTGCATGATAGTTCCTTCTAATTTATCTCTTTCCTTTCACATTTTACTATAAACAGCAAGTAGACACCAGGCTGCACCTTCCACAGTTTGCTTAGAAGTACCCTTAGCTAAACATCTAAGTTCATCACTTAGAAGACCTTCTTGCTACCCAACACTAGAACACAATTCAGCCCAGTTCTCTACCACTGCATAACAGGGGTCACCTTTCTTCCATTTTCCAATACTCTGCTCTTCATTTTAATCTGAGATCTCACCAGAGCCATCCTCAATGATCATATTTCTATCAATTTTTTTGTGAGTGAGTGAAGGTCGCTCAGTTGTGTCCAACTTTTTGAGACCCTATGGATTGTAGTCCGCCAGGCTCCTCTGTCCATGGAATTCTCCATGAAAGTATAGTGGAGTGACTTGCCATTCCCTTCTCCAGAGGATCTTCCTGACTCAGGGATTGAACCCAGGTCTCCCACATTGCAAGCAGATTCTTTACCATCTAAGTCACCAGGGAAGCCCCTCAGTTTTCTGTACATGATGTTATATGTTTTCTCTAAGATAATAGAAGCATTCTCTTAACTTCCTCCTGTCAACAGAATCTCCTTTAAGGTCCATATTTTTCCTAACGCTCTCTTCAAGGCAATCTAGGCTTTTTCTAACTTCACCTCAAAGTTCTTCCAGCCTCTACTCTTTACCCAATCCCAAAGCCCTTCCACATTTTTGGTATTTGTTATAGCAGCACCACTTACAGCTACCAAAGTCTGTATTGATTTCTTAGGACTGTTGTAACAAATGATCACAAATGGGGAGGGTTAAGCCAACAGGAATGTATTCTCTCACAGTTCAGGAGAACAGAAGTCCAAAATCAAGGTATCGGCAGGGCTGGTTTCTCCTGGAGGCCCTCAGGGAGAATTTGATTCATGCCTTTCTCCTAGCTTCTGGAGGTTGCTGACCATCTTTGGCATTCCATTGGTGGCTTGTAGCTCGGTCACTGCAACTTCTGGCTCCATCTTCACATGGTTGTCTTCGCATGTGTGTTCTCTGTGTCTCTGTATGGCCTTCGCTTTTTTCAAAATTAATTAACTTTGGCTGTGCCGGGTCTTCGTTGCTGCACACAGGTTTTTTCTGGTTGCAGCGAGTGGGGTCTACTCTCTAGGTGTGGTGCTTGGGCTTCTCACCACAGTGGCTTCTCTTTGGCTAAGCACAGACCCTAGGGCTCAGCAGTTGCAACATATGGGCTCAAGAGTAGTGGTGCATGGGCTTAGTCACCTCGTGGCGTGTGGGATCTTCCTGGAGCAGGGACTGAGCCTGTGACCCCCTGCACTGGGCCATCAGGGAAGTCCCTCTGTAGGGTCTTCTTATAATGACACCAGTCATTGAATTTAGGGCCCACTATAATCCAATATGACCTCATTTTAACGAATTACATCTACAAAGACCCTATCTCCAACTCAGTACAGATATTCATTAATGTCTTAACTTCTAGGAAGGATAGATATTAGCCACATTCACAAATGCATAATCAGGAAGAGTAAATGTACTTCAAAAGAGACTATAGGAAACACCTAGTCTCCTGTTCCACACAGGCTGTGTTACCTTCTACTGCATTCTCTGCAGTCTCCACCTCTTCCTGGGTTCTTTTTTTTTTTTTTTTCAAGTTCATTTATTCAGACTCATTTGCTCAAACATGATATTAACACATAAACATAAAATGTACCAGTTGCTGTGCTGTATTAAGTCGCTCAGTCTTGTCTGACTCTCTGCAACCCCATGGACTGTAGCCCACCAGGCTCCATCCATGGGATTCTCCAGGCAAGAATACTGGAATGGGTTGCCATGCCCTCCTCCAGGGGATCTTCCCAACCCAGGGATCGAACAAATAAATGTCAGATATTTCCCATACAAGCAAAAGGTTTACTTTCAATTTGACAGATAAATCTTCCTGGGTTCTTACAATGCAGTTTTCAGGTCATTTCAACTAAAAATTCAGCCCCTCACACACCCTGACATTTTAAATCCTACCCCTACTTTATTTTCTCCCTGGCACTGATTACCTTTTAACAAACCTTATATTTTGTTTATTTTTCTTATACACTATTTGTCTTCTGCACTAGAACAACTTCTGTGAAAGCAACGATTTTCATTCACTTTTTTCATTTCTCTATCTACAATGCCCAGAATAGTATCTGACACATAGCAGGTGCTTAATAAAATTTTGTCAAATAACTGAACACATACATGAGTGGAGAAATTCCTGGAAAGTGCTAGCTGCTCTGGGTAAGGAGCCGATTCCTTCACTGAGCAAATTTTGCCCTTTCAGGTCACCTACAGTGAATCATTAGAAGGGGCAGTGTCAGGCTTCCAGAATTTTCACTTATAAGCCTGATGGATCTGTTTGGTAATTTTGAACTTTTGGGAGACAGTTGGGATGGTTGGTGAACTGGGAGGAGGGGATAGAATAGAATTGGGGTGTTCCAGGGCTGTCACTGACCCATGGAGTTACATTAAGGACTTTGATCCATGTCTCCCTGGGCCTCTGGCTCCCTGACCCCAGTTTTCTTTACTTACTGTCAGGAAAGCAGTTGCTTTCTCTCCTGCCCCCTATTTTTTCCATCTGGGATGTGAGAATGAAAGACAAAAAGTCTCAAAAATCACTTTGAACTTCATAGAGGAGGATGCCAACGAAGCTGAGGACATTATTAGGAAAAAGACAAATCCTTTGAAAATGGAAATTACCGTATCACACAATCTCCCAACCATGGGGTGGAATTAATGAGGAATTTGCTCAAGATTCACAACTTCAAAATGATCTTCCAGGTGGCCAAAGGAAATTCACATTTACACTTCAATCGGAAATTCCTTTGTAGAATGTAAGAGGGGAGGGCTTAATTTTCTGAGATCACAAACAGCCATCCCCTTCCAGAGAGGAAGAGAGCCTGTGATAAAGACTGCCCCTGTATCTGTGAACTCTTCAGCTAATTAGAAAAGTGAATCTAATTTCACGGATTTCAGCTCCTATTAATTTATTCTGAGTTTGTTGTTAATGAAGCTGTGTGTTTATTTCTTAAGAAGAAAACATCAGAGAGGAAAAGAATGGGTGTGAGGCTGTGCTGTTTATTCCCCTGACTTCATTACGTTAATTGAGGAAATAACATATGATTTAATATATATTACAATGTCATCAACATAGCTTTTGGTTAGCTACCAAAAGAGCCATGTGTGGTTAGTCCAAATGGGGAATCCATTTTAACAAGCCTAAAACACAGACATTCTGGGGTCACTGGACCACAAGTCATGAGAGCACCTTTGGTGTTGATCAGTATGGATGTAATTGTTTCCAGACACACAGTCCAATCACGGTCACCTTATCCCACTGTCAACACCCACCTTTCCCTGCAAATGAATGGCAGGTTTTCCTTGGGAACTTTGGTTTCATTCCCCAAGGCTGATGTTGAGAAAATCTAATGTTTTTATCTCTTGAAACAAGTCGTTAATGTTGGGTAGGCACTGGAATTTCACATTTCTGCCTTGTGCCAGACCCCACTTGTCAGCACCAGGATTATATCTGGAATTGAACTTTTCTCATATTTGAGGCCAAAGTCTTCATTTTTCTTTGGTTAGTGCCAATCTGTCCAGATATTGCTGATACCAGCCTGTTAAAGAATTTTACATTTATTTAAACACTTACTTACCTTTCTAATCTTTACTGCTTAACTCTGAGTAGTTAATACACTGAATAATATCTGAACACCTAGATAAGCTTTGTCCTGTAATGACTATAGATGATTTATGAAGAAAGGCTCAGGGCAGTCTCTAATGCCTGAAGTTTCCCATCAGACTGGCTGGCAAGGTATCTCTGTGGGAACAGGAAGGACAGAATATACTACTTCTTTGTAAAATCCTTACAGTTATTTATAATAACTATTCATTTGTTTAAGCCTGTCTTTCATAGATTCTAAAATCCCTATCTGTCTTTTTTAGTCTAGCTTGATTGAAATACAGGAGATGCTCAATAGATACCTGTTGAATGCTACAGGAAAGAGTTAAGCAGTAGAAATTGGAAAAGGTAAGGATCTGTAGCAGACCCTGTGAGCCACTTTCCAATGATTTATTTACTCCCTCTTTCTTCTTTTTTAACTGTGGCAGACTTGTAAGCTGTTTCATTTACCACTTAATCCAAACCACTTCAGCTCACATTCCTGTTCTATAGAGGCTATTGTTTAGTTGCTAAATCATGTCTGACTCTTTTGCAGCCCCATTGGACTATAGCCGCCAATCTCCTCTGTCCATGGGATTTCCCAGACAAGAATACTGGAGTGGGTTGCTGTTTCCTTCTCCAGGGGATCTTCCTGAGCCAGGGATAGAACCCACATCTTCTGCATCGGCAGGCAGATTCTTAAGCACTGAGCCCCTAGGGAAAGCCAGGCTATAAAGGCTAGAAAGTTCCAAACAACATTTCCCAGGCTTCCTTGCAGTAGAGTTCTGCAGGTGATCTAGATCCTGCCTGGTAAGACCTGGATATGGAAGTGATCAGTGTGTGTCAGGGGAGAGGGGAGGCTATGCAAAGAGTGAGGGGGTCTTCTGATGCAACAGATTGTATTTTCCCAAAGTGGCTATACTGTTTTAGCTCTCTCATCAAGAGTTAGAGTCCATTTCCCCTCTCCTTAAGCTGGATGAGACTTTGTGACTGTCTCCATGAGAATGTGGTTGAGGTGATACTGCAGGACTTCTGAGGCTAGGTTATGACAAGAGACATGACTTCCATCTGCTTCTCTCTCTCTCTGCTGATGGCACCCAGCCTCCGTGGTGTGAGGAAGCCCAGGCCATGTGCAGATGCCAGAGGAGACATGAAGAAAACTCTGCAGGGGGCCTGTTGGGAAAGGTTTCCTTACTTCCGATAAAGAGACCCATAGTCCTAATAAACAGTCTCTCTTCTTCATCCAGCTGTGGTGCCTGGAAATGTCCGTGTCCATCTTGCCATCAGCCAACACACAGGGTGGGACAGCTCTCAGAAAACCAGAGAGAAAAGTTGGAATGCTAAAGTACCCTGTGTGGAGTTCTTTCTTCCCATCTCTGGGTTTCCTGGTAATGTGAGACAATAAACTCTCTCAGAGATACTTTGAGTTGAGGCTTTCTGTTACTTGTAGCTGAAAGCATCCTAACTGACCCAGAATTTGCTCCCAGATGGCTGTGGTCAGTTCTTGCCCTCTCTGTATGTTCTGGGGACTAGGAGTCTCCCAAAGGAGCCATGAAGCTACAGTAAGCCAAGTGGGTCAGATGGAAGCAGAGCTTGTACTCTGAAAGTCAAGCCTGAAACTTCTGGGGTTTGGATCCATTTTCTAGAATCTTCATCATCAGCTGGAATCTTCAAATCAGCAGGACATGATTTGTCCTTTCTTATGAAGGTACATGCATGAGCTGAGCCTCCTTTGTACTTTAGAGATCATTTCCTGGGACTGAGAAGTGAAGAAGGAGGCAGGGAAAGATGCTACAGAGCAAAGAAGCCTTGCCAAAACAAAATAAAACTAAAATGTTACATGTCCCAGCCCAGTTCTGGCCAATAAGACATCCATTTAAAGTATCTAAGAAAGATTGGCTTTTCTTTCTTTCTGCCTAGATCGTGATGATTAGAGCTGCAGCAGCTATTTTGTGACCATGAGGAGAAGCAGAGACTGCTGACCTGACATCTGTGAATCACTAACACGACGCCACTACCTACCTCTCTGGTTGTGTGGGGGAAAAATAACAGCAGACTCTACATGTTTAAGTTTCATCTCTGTTTCTCTTAACTGAATGTAAGTCCTAACTGATACACTATCCTTAAACTTGGGCCCTGGGGTTGGGCCTGGGGAAGGTAGCTAAAGATATGCCTAACTGGGACTTCCCTGGTGGTCCAGGGGCTAAAACTCTGTGCTCAGAATACAGAGGGTCCTGGATTCAATCCCTGCTTGGGGAACTAGATCCCACATGCACAATTAAGAGTTTGCATGCCTGCAACTAAGACCTGGTGCAGACAAATAAATAAATATTTTAAAAAGACATGTCTGATTGATGTCTTGTTCCCTCTCTCCTTTTTTCCCTTTGTCTCTCTTCTTCATTTCTTCTTTCCACATGGAGTATGTACTCTGGGCCAAGTTCTGTGCTATGCACTAGGAGAGGGGAGTGAAACTTGGGGAACGCCTGCCACGTGTTCTGTGGGATGATCTTATCCCCAGAGATAAGCCTGGGTCTCACAGATGCTTTGTAAGGCTCCCACCTCTGCATGGATATTCTTTCTCTTCTCAGGGAGACAGGAGGTAGAGAGGGAAGAGGATAAATCTCTGAGTCAGACAGACCTGGGTTTGGAACCCAGATCTGCCACCTGTTGGCAGTGAGATCTCAGATAAATCACTGAGCGTAGGCACAAACTCTTCTGCACAGTGAGTTTATGCATGGATTAAATGATACAGCAGTAGCTCTCCCATAGTGGGTGCCTACTCTAGCCAGGTGAGGCTCAGATGAGGGTTATATAATTTAAGAAAGGAGGTGGGGATAAATATTGAGTAGACATCTGGCAGTATCTATGATGAATGGGAAAACAGGACCTCACTCTGATTACTTATTGAACCTGAGCAGTGCTCCCAGATCTAGGGATAACCTGCATATGCTCTTGGCCCCTACTTTACTCTGGGAATGAAGTTTCCCCTGGCTTTGCCCCTCCCCCTGCCATGACCCTGGTAGGGTTATCCTCACTCAGTGAGTGTGCTCAGGGCCCTGTGGTTCCAGCAAGACAGTTGGAGAGAACCCATGTGTCTGGGGACAGCTGAACCACAGCCTTCCTGCCCTCCCTGCACACCTGTTAGAAAACTATAGTTAGAACAGTCGATCTTGGGGCAAGGAAAAGAGAGAAGCCAACGGAGAAAAGAAAAAAAAGGAAAGACACAGCCCAGAAAATGGAATGTTATTCCTGTGTAGCAAAGCCACAGTGTCCGCTGGGCACGCCTTAGGAAGAGGGACTGGCCTGTGGACAATTGTGGAGCTAGCCTGGAATTAGGAAAACCATGGCTGACATGATTTGGGAGATGTAAACTCTGCCCAAGCTGGCACAAAGCCTTGGCCTGAGAAGCCCTAAAAAGCCCTCTACAATCAGGGCTCCCAAGCTTTGTGACTGTGGCACCTACAGGGAGGTGGCCCGGTGGTAAAAGAATCTACCTGCCAATGCAGGAGATGCAAGAGTCACGGGTTCTATCACTGGGTTGGGATGATCCTCTGGGGAAGGAAATGGCAACCCATTCCAGTATTCTTGCCTGGAAATTTCCATGGACAGAGGAACCTGGCAGGCTATAGACCATAAGGTCACAAAGAGTCAGACCGGACTGAGCGCGCATGCAAATCCTCCAGAGAGAATAGAAGGTTTTGTGTTCTCCCATCCACTTGAATTTTCTTTAGGAAAAAACTCCAGGATTACAAAGAAAGAGAAGAAATACAGCACGTTATATATATCATGTTGCCAACAGAATAAATGATTCACTTACTAGTTACCTTAGAAGAATATGAACATACTTACTAAATTTTTGTGCTATAAAACAATTTCCTAAAAACTTAAAAATAGCTCAATAATTTTATTTTACTTATTCAAGTAGATAATATTCACAAGCAGTCCAACACACACGCACCTTCCTCCTTAGGCAATAGAGATACGAGTGATTCACATTGGAACATCAGACTCACAGGGTCTTGAAGTCTATTACAGGAATATTATCAGTTAAAAATCATTGATGCAAACCTGAATCACTATAGACTGTGAAATTAACCTAACGACCTATGAAAAGCTAAATGGATAATGTTAAAGCTCAGTGAAAAGAGACGTTTAATAAGAAAAGCAAGGTCATCAACAATGAGAAAACCATAGTCAGTTCGGGGTAATACTGATGAAATACTGAAAATGCTTCCCTCAAATTGTGAAATTCTAACCATCTGCAAGTGTGCACACAGGGAAGGAATTTGACAACATTGCTAACGATTTGTTGGCAGCCAAATTTCTTAGCAAAGGACACAATCAAAGTCTGGGGTCATTTTCATTGATGAATAGCACATTACATTTCATGACTCATTGATTAGGTTGTGTGTGTATGTGTGTGGCAGTTCAATAATGTTCAACTCTGTGGCCCCATGGACTGTAATCTGCCAGGTTCCTCTGTCCTTGGAAACTTCTAGGCAAGAATCCTGGAGTGGGTTGCCATTTCCAATCCAGGGGATCTTTCTCAACCCAGGGACTGAAACCACATCTCATGAATCCTGCTGCCAATGCAGGAGGATTCTTCACCCCTGCGCCACCTGGGAAGCTAGTAAGTAACCCTTAGTTGCCTCAAAATACGAGAGACTATAGAAGCATGAGTCACTTAGTTCTCAGAATTAAAGAGAGAACGTGCACTTTTGCGTCCTGTGATCCATTTGGGAGCCTCTGTGGCCTGGTAGGGATCCTTAGGACACCCGAGGAAACTGCCTTCAACAAGTAGCTGTCACCTACTAGAGGCCTTTTCTTCGGCAAGTATCTCTTCTCAGTGTTATAAAAAATTTTCTCTGTACTAGATTACTTTGCTTAGCACACAAATTGGCTTTAATGACTCCCATCTTAAAACTTGCTTCCAGCATTTATTGTTTGTAGATGTTTTATAATGGCCATTCTGACTGGTGGGAGGTGATACCTCATTGTAGTCTGGATTCGCATTTCTCTAATAATAAGCAAAGTTAGGTATCTTTTCATGTCCCTCTTGGCCCATCTGTGTATCTTCTTTGGAGAAACATCTATTTAGGTCTTCTGCTATTTGTTGATTGAATTGCTTGCTTTTTTGATATTGAGTTGTATGAGCTGCTTGCATATTTTAGAGATTAATGCTTTATCAGTTGCTTTGGTTGCATATATTTTTTCCGATTCTAAGGGTTGTCTTTTCATCTTGTTTACTGTTTCCTTTGCTGTACACCAGGTTTTAAGTTTAATTAGGTCCCATTTTGATACAATCACTATGGGAGTTTCTTAAGAAGCTAAAAATAAAGCTTCCATATGACCAGCAATCCCACTGCTGGGATTCAGAAAGACATAATTCAGAAAGAAACATGTACCACAATGTTCATTTCAGCACTATTTACATAGCCAGGATATAGAAACAACCTAAGTTTCCATTGACAGAGGAATGGATAAAGATAAGAAGATGATATGATGGAATATTACTCAGTCATGAAAAGGGACAAAATTGGGTAATTTGTACTGATGTGGATGAACCTGAAGTCTATCATAAGAGTGAAGTAAGTCAGAAAGAGAAAAACAAATGCCATATATTAATGCTTACATATGGAATCTAGACAAATGGAACAGATTTGCAGGGTAGGAACAGAGATGCAGACATAAAGAATGAACATGTGGATGTGGTGGTGAGGGGGAAGGGAGAGTGCGGGACAAACAGACAGCAACACGGAAGTGTACACATTACCATGTGCGACATAGAAACTAGGGGGGAGCTGCTTTGTGCGCGAGGAGCTCAGCTCACCGTCAGTGATGACATAGAGGGTGGGGTGGGGGTGGACGGGAGGGAGGGGATATGCGTATATGTATAGCTGATTCACGCTGTTGTCCAGCAGAAACTAACACAACATATAAAGCAATTATACTCCAATTTCAAGAAAGAAAATCTTACTTCTTTGAGTTCATACCCCTTCCAGCTTTTCCCACTGTTCTTTTCTCACTATAGCAACAAAACTCCTCAAGAGATGATTATATGTAGTGTCCCCATTGTCCCACTAAGTCAACTTTAGACAAGGTTGCAATTGATTTCCACAATGGATGCACCTAAATATTCTTGTCAGTGTCAACAGTAGGGTAACCAGCTCATTCCTATATGCCTAAGACTTTCTCAATTTTTAAAATGGAATATCATGCCTTCTAGGAACCACCTCAGTCCTGGGCAAATCTAGATAGGAAGTCACTCCTGATAGCCTCCATATTATTGAATCCACTGAAGAAGTCCTTTTCTTACTTGACTTTTCAGCAAACGTTTCAAAAAACACCTTTGTAGAGATATATCTTAACATGCAATACACTTCACATACTTAAAGTGTATAAATTTGTAACGTTTGATATATGTGTACGCCCTTGAGACCACAGCAATCAAGATAATGAACGCATACATTCACCACCAAAAGTTTCTTCATGTCAGTTTGCAATCCCTCTCTCTGACACCTGCCCCTACTCCAGTCCACAGGTGTGCTAGTTACCTATGTGTAAGGAATAACCCCACGATGTGTCAGCTTAAAACAATAAACATTTATCATCTCTCATTTTCTGTGGGTCAGGAATCTGGGCACTACTTACCTGGGTGCTTCTGTCTCAAGGGTTCTCCCAAGGTTGTTACCAAGATGTTGACCAGGGCTGTGGCCTCCTCTCACAGCATGAGGAGGGGAAGAGCTGCACTTAAGCTCATTCATATGTCTGTTGGCAGGATTCAACTTCTAACAAGCTATTGAACTGCCATTTCCCATCAGCCTGTCCTTAGTGCAGCTTACAAAATGGCAGCTGTTTTCATCAGAGAGAAAAAAAGAAAGAAACTGTCATCTCTTTATAACCTAATCTCAGAAGTGAAATCTCATCATTTTTGCCATATTCTGTTCATCAGAGTAGATAGGTCCAGCCCACTCTCAAGAAAAAGGAATCACACAAGGGAGGTGGCAATTTTAAGGAGTCATTTTAGAGACTGCTTATCATATCAGACAATCATTGATTGATCATTGATAAGCTTTCTGTCAATATAGATTGGTTCCAAATTGGAAAGGAGTATGTTAAGGCTATATATTGTCACCTTGCTTATTTAACTTATATGCAGAGCACATCATGAGAAATGCCAGACTGGATGAATCACAAACTGGAATCAAGATTGCCAGGAGAAATATCGATAACCTCAGATATGCAGATGACACCACCCTTATGGCAGAAAGTGAAGAGGAACTGAAGGGCCTCTTGATGAAAGTGAAAGAGGAGAGTGAAAAAGCTGGTTTAAAACTCAACATTCAGGGATGTTCTGAGAGAATAGCATTGAAACAAGTATACTACTAAGGGTGAAACAGATCATCAGCCCAGGTTGGATGCATGAGACAAGTGCTCAGGGCTGGTGCACTGGGAAGACCCAGAAGGATGGGATGGAGAGGGAGGTGGGAGGGGGGATCAGGAAGGTGAACACATGTAAATCCCTGGCTGATTCATGTCAATGTATGGCAAAAACCACTACAATATATAAAAAAAATTAATAAAGTAAAATTCAAAATACTTAAAAAAAAAAAAAACCAAACTCAACATTCAAAAAATGAAGATTACGACATCTGCTCCCATCACTTCATGGCAAATAATGGGGAAACAATGGAAACAGTGACAAACTTTGTTTTCTTGGGCTCCAAAATCACTGCAGATGGTGATGGTGACTGCAGCCATGAAATTAAGAGACACTTGCTACTTAGAAGAAAAGCTATGACCAACCTAGACAGCATACTAAAAAGCAGAGATATTACTTTGCCGACAAAGGTCCATCTAGTGAAAGCTAACGTTTTTCCAGTAGTCATGTATAGATGTGAGTTGGACCATAAAGAAAGTCAAGTGCTAAAGAATTGATGCTTTTGAACTGTGGTGTTGGAGAAGACTCTTGAGAGTCCCTTGGACTGCAAGGAGATCAAACCAGTCAATCCTAAAGGAAATCAGTCCTGAATGTTCACTGGAAGGAATGATGCTGAAACTGAAACTCCAGTACTTTGACCACCTGATGCAAATAACTGACTCATTGGAAAAGACCCTGATGCTGGGAAAGATTGAAGGCAGGAGGAGAAGGGGATGACAGAGGGTGAGATGGCTGGATTGTACCACTAACTCGATGGACATGAGTTTGAGTAAACTCTGGGAGTTGGTGATGGACAGGGAAGCCTGGTGTGCTACAGTCCATGGGGTCACAAAGAGTTGGACATGACTGAGTGATGGAACTGACTGAATATAGATTAGTTTGCACGTTCTAGAATTTTGTGTAAATGGAATCATTCAGTATGGAGCCTTTTTCTGTCTATATTGTTTCTGTCAGTGCAATTATTTTGAGATTCACTTATGTTGTTGCATCTATCAACATTTCATTCTTTCTATTGTTGAGTAGTGTTCCTTTGAATGGTTACAATGCCATTTGTTTAAACTATTCATCTATTGATGGACCTTTGAGTCAGTTACAGTTTTTGCCTTTTACAAATAAATATTCTGTGAACATTCATCTATGAGTTTTTGTTGGGATATGTGCTTATATTCTCTTGGGTAAATATTCAGAAGTGGAAAAGCTGAAACATGTGGCAAGTCTATATTTATCTTTTTAAAAAGCTGACAAACTATTTCCCAAAGCAGTCGCACAACTTGATAATCCCACTGGCAGTGTTCCAGTTTCTCTGCATCCTTGCCAATACTTGGTATGGTCAGTATTTTTAATTTTAGCCATTTTAATGTCTCATTGTGGTTTTAGTTTGCATTTCCCTAATGATTAATTGAGCTTCCCTGGTGGCTTAGCAGTAAAGAATCTGCGTGCCAGTGCAAGAGATGTAGATTTAATCCCTGGCTCAGGAAGATCCCCTGGAGAAGGAAATTGCAACTCACTACAGCATTCTTGCCTGGGAAATCTGATGGACAACGGAGCCTGGCAGGCTACAATCCATGGGGTTGCAAAAGAGCTGGACATGACTTAGCAACTAAAAACAACAAAAATAACAAATGATTAATTATGTTGAAAATTTTCACATGCTTATCTACTATCTATATGTATTCTTTTTTAAAATGTTTTGCCCATTTTCAATTAGGTTGTTTGTTTTCTTATTTAGTTTTGTAAGTACTTTGTATATTCTGTGTGCATGTTCTTTAACAGGTAAATGATTTAGAAATACTTTCTTCCAGTCTGTGATTTATCTTTTATTCTCTTAATAGTATTTTTATTGCAATGGTGAATGGGACTGTTTCTTAAATTTCTTTTTCTGGTTTTTCATTATTAGTGTATAAGAATGCAAGAGATTTCTGTGTTATCAATTTTGTATCCTGTGTGTGAGTGCCTACATGCTCAATTGCTCAGTCATGTCTGACTCTTTGTGACCCCGTGGACTGTAGCCTGCCAGGCTCCTCTGTCCATGGAATTTCTCAGGCAAGTAGACTGGGGCAGGTTGCCATTTCCTTCTCCAGGGGATCTTCCCAACCCAGGTATTGAACCTGAGTCTCCTGTGTCTCCTGCATTGGCAGGCAGATTCTTTACCAGCTGAACCACTGGGAAAACCCTGTGACTTTATACTAAATTCATTGACTAGTTCTAGTAATTTTCTGGTGGCATCTTTAAGTTTTTCTATGTATTACATCTTGTCATCTGCCAACAGTGAGAGTTTTACTTTTTTTCTAATCTGGATTCCTTTTCTTTCTTTTTCTTCTCTGATTGCTGTGGCTAGGACTTCCAAAACTATATTGAATAGTAGTGGTGAGAGTGGGCACCCTTGTACTGTTCTTGATTTTAGAGGAAATGCTATCAGTTTTTCACTATTGACAATAGTGCTTGTTGTGGGTTTGTTGTATGTGGCCTTTATTATGTTGAGGTAGTTTCCTTTTATGCCCATTTTATGAAGAATTTTTATCAAAGATGGTTGTTGAATTTTGTTGAAAGCTTTCTCTTCATCTGTTGAGATGATCATATGGTTATCTTTCAGTTTGCTAATATGGTGCATCACATTAATTGATTTGTGTATACTGAAGAATCCTCGCATCCCTGGGATAAACCCCACTTGATTATAGTGTTTGATGCATTCTTATACACTAACAATGAAAAATCAGAAAGAGAAATTAAGGAAAAAATTCCATTCACCATTGCAACAAAAAGTATAAAATACCCAGGAATAAATCTACCTTAGCTCCAATACTTGGCCACCTGATGCAAAGAGCCAATTCACTGGAAAAGACCCTGATGCTGGGAAAGATTGACAGTAGGAGGAGAATGGGGCAACAGAAGATGAGACGGTTGGATAGCATTACTGACTCAACGGACATGAGTTCAAGCAAGCTCCCAGAGACAATGAAGTTCAGAGAAGCCTGGCACACTGCAGTCCAGAGTCAGATATGACTTAGCGACTGAACAACAACAAAGAAATAAAAGATCTGTATGCAGAAAACTATAAGACACTGATGAAAGAAATCAGGAAGACACAAACAGATATACCATGTTTTTGGATCTGAAGTATCAATATTGTGAAAATGACTACATTATCCAAAGCATTCTACAGATTCAATGCAATTCTTATCAAATTACCAATAGCATTTTTCATAGAACTAGAACAAAAAATTTTATAATTTGTATGGAAACACGAAAGACTCCAAATAACCAAAGCAATCTTGAGAAAGAAAAGTGGAGCAGGAGGATTCAACCTTCCTGGTTTCAGGCTTCAAACTATACTACAAAGCTACAGTAATCAGGACAGTTTGAGAGTGGCACAAAAATAGAAGTATAGATCAATGGAACAAGATAGAAAGATAAACCCGTTCATCTATGGGCACCTTATATTTGACAAAAGAGGCAAGAATATACAATGGAGAAAAGACAGCCCCTTCAATAAGTGGTGCTAGGAAAACTGGACAGCTACATGTAAAAGAATGAAATTTTACACCATACACAAAAATAAACTCAAAATGGATTAAAGACCTAAATGTAAGGGCAGAAACTATAAAACTCTTAGAGGAAAACATAGGCAGAACACTCTTTGACATAAATTACAGCAAGAACCCCTCTGACCCACCTCCTAGAATAATGGAAAGTGAAGTTGCTCAGTCGTGTCTGGCTCTTTGCGACCCCATGGACTGTAGCCTACCAGGCTCCTCAGTCCATGGGATTTTTCCAGGCAAGGACACTGGAGTGGGTTGCTATTTCCTTCTCCAGGGGATCTTCCTGACCCAGGGATCGAACCCTGGTCTCCCACATGGTAGGCAGATGCTTTACCATCTGAGCTACCAGGGAAGCCCAGAATAATGGAAATAAAAACAAAAATAAACAAGCAGGAATTAATTAAATTTAAGAGCTTTTGCACAGCAAAGGAAAATATAGATCAGGTGAAAAGACAACACTCAGAATGTTAGAAAATAATTGAAAATGAAGCAACTGACAAAGGACTAATTTCCAAAATATACAAGCAGCTCATGCAGCTCGATATCAGACAAACAACCAACCCAGTCAAAAAAATGGGCAGAAGACCTAAACATATTTCTCCAAAGAAGATATACAGATGGCCAAGAGGCACATGAAGAGATGCTCAATATTGCTCATTATTAAATAAACACAAATCAAAACTATAATGAGGTATTACCCCCCACCAGTCAGAATGGCCATCATAAAAAAAATCTACAGACAATAAATACTGGAGAGGATGTGGAGAAAAGGGATCCCTCTTGCACTGTTAGTGGGGATATAAATTGATACAGCCACTATGGAAAACACTATGGAGATTACTTAGAAACTAGGAATAAAACTAACATATGACCCAGCAATACCACTATCGGGCATATACCCTGAGAAAATCATAATTCAAAAAGATGTGTGAGCCCCATTATTCACTGCAGCACTATTTGCAATAGTCAGGACATGGAAGCAACCTAGATGTTCATCAACATATGAATGGATAAAGAGGTTGTGGTGCATATATACAATGGAATATTACTCAGTCATAAAAAGGAGTGAATGTGGATCAATTAGACTGAGGCGGATGAACCTAGAGCTTGCTATACAGAGTGAAGTCAGTCAGAAGGAGAAAAACAAATATGGTATATTAACACATATATGTGGAATCTAGAAAAATGGTACTAATGAACCTATTTGCAGGGCAGAAATAGAGATGCAGATGTAGAGAAGGGACTTGTAGACACAGCAGGGGAAGGAAAGGGTGGGACAAACTGAGAAGGCAGCATTGACGTATACATCACCGTGTGTGAAATAAACAGTGGGAAGCTACTATATAACACAGCGAGCACGGCCTGGCACTCTGTGATGACCTAGGGGTGAGACTGAGGGGGTTGGGAGGGTGGCTGAAGAGGGAGGGATACACACACGCACACAAACACACATACATATATATATATATAGAGAGAGAGAGTTATCACTGTTTTGCACCGTTGTACAGTAGAAACCAACATGTTGTAATCATCCTTAATTAAAAGAACAAGATAATTAAAATAGTATTTTTAAAAGAGCAGAACGTTTTCATCTTTAAAAAAGTTTTTATCAATTTTTCTTTTATAGATTGTATTAAGACATCTGTTTCACCTAAGATCATAAAGATTTTATCCCAGGTTTTCTTCTAAAAGTTTTATAGTTTTACAGACTCACAGACACAGAGAAAAGACTTGTGGTTGCCAAGGGAGGTGGAGGGGAGGGACGAATTGGGAGTTTGGGAATTGTTGCTGTTAGGTCGCTAAGTCATGTTTGACTCTTTTGTGACCCCATGAACAACAACATGTGGAGTTGAGTATTTAAGTCAGTCTGGAAAGGGCTTCAATCCTTGTTACTTGATGGTGTAGGTAAAATAGACAAATTTGATGGCTGAGGTGTCTGTGTGCTTAGTCGTGTCCGACTCCACAACCTAATGGACTGCAGCCTCTCAGGCTCCTCTGTCCATAGGATTTCCCAGGTAAGAATACTGGAGTGGGTTGCCAATTCCTCCTCCAGGGGATCTTCCTGACCCCGGGATTGAACCCATGTCTCCTGCATTGCAGGGGGATTCTTTGTCATCGAGCCACCAGGGAAGCCAGTTTGGGGATAGCAGATGTAAACTATTATTACAGGATGGATAAACAAAAAGGTCCTACTGTATAGCACAGGGAACTATATATTCAATATCCTGTGATGAACCATAACAGAAAAAGAATATGAAAAAGAATATATATATGTATAACTGAACTGCTTTGTTGTGCGGCAGAAATTGACACAACATTATAAATTGGCTCACTTCAATAAGATTTAAAAAAAAAAAAGTGTTATAGTTTCAGTGTTTACATTTGGATCTATGATTCATTTGAGTTAATATTTGTTAATAGTGCAAGGTATGAATCAAAGTTCATTTTCTTGCATATAGAGAGCCAATGTTCCTGCATTGTTGAAAAGAATATCTTTTCTCCATCAAATAGCCTTTGCACTGTTGCTGAAAATCAATTGTCCCTGTGTGGATCTATTTCTAGATTCTATTTTCTTTTTTCATTGATTTGCCTGTCTTTACAGCAATACTTATCTTGATAGCTGTAGCTTTAGAGTAAGTTTTTAAATTAGGCAGTTAGTCCTCCCACTTTTTCATTCTTTTATAACTTTATTTTGGTTCCTCTAGGTCTTCAGTATTTCAGTATGAATTTTAGAACCAGCTTATCAATTTCTACAAAAAAGCCTGCTAGTATGTTGGTTAGGATTTCTTTAAATCTGCATATTAATTTGGGGAGAAATAACATCTTATTAAGTCTTCCTACCCCTGAACATAACATATTTCGCCATTTATTTAGTTACTTTTTTTTTTTTTTTTGGCTGCCTTGGGTCTTAGGTATGGCACACAGAATCTTTTGTTGTAGATGGATTCTGCAGCATGTAGATCTTAGTTCCCGACCAGGGACCAAACCATGTCCCCTGAATTGCAAGGCAGATTCTTAACCACTGAACCACCAGGGAAGTCCTTCTCTATTTATTTAGATCTTTAACTTTTCTCAGTATTGTTTCATAGTTTTCAGTGTTTAGATCTTTCACATCCTTTGTCAGATTTGTCCCTAAGTAGTATTTGTGTATGCTATTGTAATTGATATTTTTAAAATGTCAACTTATGACTGTTCATTGCTGAAAACTAGAAATATAATTGATTTTTGTATATTGATTTTATATCCTGTAATAGTGCAAACATTAATTGTAGCAGCTTTTGGGGGGTAAATTTCATTAGCTTTTATATACAGGTGATTCAGTTCAGTTCAGTTCAGTTGCTCAGTCGTGTCCAACTCTTTGTGACCCCACGGACTGTAGGCACATCAGTCTTCCCTGTTCATCACCAATTCCCAGAGTTTACCCAAACTCATGTCCATTGAGTTGGTGATGTCATCCAACCATCTCATCCTCTGTTGTCCCCTTCTTCTCTGGCCTTCAATCTTTCCCAGCATCGGGTCTTTTCAAATGAGTTGGCTCTTCGCATTAGGTGGCCATAGTATTGGAGTTTCAGCTTCAACATCAGTCCTTCCAATGAACACTCAGGACTGATCTCCTTTAGAATGGACTGTTTGGATCTCCTTGCAGCCCAAGGGACTCTCAAGAGTCTTCTCCAACACCACAGTTCAAAAGCATCAATTCTATGGCACTCAGCTTTATTTATAGTCCAACTCTCACATCCATACATGACCACTGGAAAATAGCCTTGACTAGACAGACCTTTGTTGACAATGTCTCTCCTTTTTAATATGCTGTCTAGGTTGGTCACAACTTTCCTTCCAAGGAGTAAGCGTCTTTTAATTTCATGGCTGCAATCACCGTCTCTAGTGATTTTGGAGCCCCCAAAAATAAAGTCAGCCACTGATTCCACTGTTTCCCCATCTATTTGCCATGAAGTGATGGGACCAGATGCCATAATCTTAGTTTTCTGAATGTTGAGCTTTAAGCCAACTTTTTCACTCTCCTCTTTCACGTTCATCAAGAGGCTCTTTAGTTCTTCTTCACTTTCTGCCATAAGGGTGGTGTCATCAGCGTATCTGAGGTTATTGATATTTCTCCTGGCAATCTTGATTCCAGCTTGTGCTTCTTCCAGCTGAGCGTTTCTCATGATGTACTCTGCATATGAGTTAAATAAGCAGGGTGACAATATACAGCCTTGACGTACTCCTTTTCCTATTTGGAACCAGTGTGTTGTTCCATGTCCAGTTCTAACTGTTGCTTCCTGACCGGCATACAGGTTTTTCAAGATCACCATTACATGATATTAGCTGTAGGTTTTTCATAGATTTTCTTTATCAAGCTAAAGATCTCTCTTCTATTCCTATTTTGTTGAGACATCAGTTTTTCAAGTCATACAGGGATATTGGATTTTGTCAAATGCTTTTTCTGCATCTATTGAGGTGATCATATGGTTTTTCTTTTTTGTTAATATGACTCATATGGCCTTAGAAAACAGGAAAGTATTTTGAGAAATGGAAAGAATAGGTCAGTATCACATAGATTAAAAAGTAGAAATCCTCAGCAAAACAGAATCCAGTAGCAGACAGAATCCCACAATGGGTAAAAAAGGTAATGCATTATTATCAAATTGGGTTTATCCCAGGAATGCAAGTTTGACATAATAGTTGAAATATTTTTAATGGGCAGAGATTCATTTTTGTATTACTTATTTCATCTTAGTTTTAATTTTTAGAGGTTGATTTTAAAATAACATTTTACATTATAATTATGGAAAACATCTATATAAGTCCAAAGTCAAATCTACAAAACAAGGTGTATTTAAAGAAGTCCAGTTTCTATTATATCCTTGACTCCTGTACAAGGTTTCTCCCTCTTTTTTAGGTAATCATTTTCGATAAAAAACTATGATTTATGTTTACATTAAAAACATAATTTTCTCACTCTCTTTTAGATAAATGGTAGCATACTATACACATATTTTTTTAAACCATCTTACCTTATTGAAATATATCTTGGAAACCTCTCTTTACTAGTATATAGAAATGATTCTTATTCTTTGTTATGGCTGCATATAATTCCATGATATAGATATACGATGTATTCCACAACTCCTATTGTTGGGAGAGTCAGGGGGCTTTTGTACTTGCAACTAAGTCTGTAATGAATAGCCTTGCACATGCATTTTTGTATTTTTACCATTTTATCTTTGGGATGTACTTCCAGTGGGATTGCTAGGTTGAAGAGTGAATGCCTAGATAATTTTGCCAAATTCCTTTCCACAGGGATTGTCTGACTTTGCATTCCCACCACCAAATTATGAAAGTGTCTATTTCCCAGAGCTTCACTGACAGAGTAGTTGTCAAAATTTTGAATTTGGACCCTCCTAATAGATGAGGATGAAATCGCAGTTTACATTTTTCTTGTGATGAGCAAGGTTGAACATCTTTTCTTCCAGTGAAGAGCCATTCATCTGCATTTCTTTTTTGTTAATGGTCTGTTCATGTCTCTTGCTTATTTTTTCTAAATTGTTGCTCATTTCTCTATTTTAGAAACTCTATAAATATTGGAGATGGTAACTCTTTGTAGAGGCTTCCCTGATGGTAAAGAATTTGCTGGCAATGCAGGAGACGCAGGGGACACGGATTCAAGTCGGCAAGATCCCCTGTAGGAGGAAGTGGCAACCTACTCCAATATTTTTGCCTGGGAAATCCCACTGATAGAGAAGCTGGGTGGTTGCAAAAAGTCAGACATTACTGAGCAACTAAGCATGCATGCTCTGTAATATAAATTGACAATGTTTTCCCCCAGTGTGTTGGTTCAGACAATTTTCCTAACAGAACAAGGAGCCCAAAGGTAGGTGGTTGTCATCATTGGTTCAGTGGCCCAACAGTGTCAAGGCCAGCCTCTCTGAGATTCTCTAGGTGTTTCTCTTAGAGACACATTATGACTGTGTTAAAGCAGGTAGGACCAGGAAAGGATGGCTCCAGAAACATCTGTCCTTTTTATTAGGAAGGTGAAAGCTTTCTCAGAAGCCCTCAACCAATTTGCATTCATGTTTAATTGGCCAGAACTAGGTTCAGAGAATCCACTTGCAATGCAGGAGAAGTTCTTTTCCTGGGTCAAGAAGATCCGCTGGAGAAGGGACAGGTTACCCATTCCAGTATTCTTGGGCTTCCCTGGTGGCTCAGCTGGTTAAGAATCTTCCTGCAATTCTGGAGACCTGGGTTCAATCCCTGGGGTAGGAAGATCCCCTGGAGAAGGAAACAGCTACCCACTCCAGTATTCTGGCCTGGAGAATTCCATGGACTGTATAGTCCAAGGGGTAGCAAAGAGCCAGACACGACTGAGCGACTTTCACTTTCAGGTTCAAAGAAAGCTGGGAGAGAAAAGACTTCATTTTTCCAGCCTCTAGAGTGGAGATGGGCAAGGAGAAAGGAATGCATGTTGAATTACCCGCCAAAATACCATGGACAGGAATGGGGAAGTTCAGCTCAGATGGAAGGCTCATCCTTTCTCCTATTCTGTGACATGTCTGAGAACCCAAGGTGAACCAGTAGCTGGCCTCACAGCTCCAAAAGGGAATTCAGTCTTGGATACATCAGTAGAGATTTAGTGTCTGCAGCAAGGAAGATGGGATAACATTAGAGACCCACGTTTCACCCTAGGACTGAAGAAACATTGCTAAGTGGGAGCATGTCCAGAGGAGAGCAACTACGTCAGGAAGGTGAGGGCCCCAGAAATCTTGCTCCATCAAGAAAAAGTGTAAGAGGGACTTTCCTCGTGGTCCAGTGGCTAAGATCCCATGCTCCCACTGCAGGGGGCCTGGGTTCGATCGCTAGTCAGGGAACTAGATCCCAGACGCTGCAACTAAGAGATTCCATGTGCTGCAACTAAGACCTGGTGCAACCAAATAAATAAACAGATATTTTAACAAAAGAATAAGTGGAAAGATTTGGACATGTTACAATAGAGAAGATATGGAAGGCAGCAAGATATATTTCGCTGAAAACCTGAAGGACTGGCCTGTGGAAAAAATGAGATTTGGACTATGGTAACAACTGGTGCATGTGTGAGTGAGGCAGTTTTCAATTAATTTTCAATTAATTTTTTCCCACTAATTTGGGATGGGCTTCTTCATGAGTAGTGAGCTTCCTATCCACTGTGTCATCAGTCTTGCTGCTCTCATGGTTCCATCCTTCGGTGCTCCTACATTTTATCCTCCACCACTGGGTCAATGATCTCCAACCTAGTCTCCAACGATCTCCAACCTAGAGGTCTCTAGTCCCATTCTCTCCCCTCTCTCCCAAGGCTCCAGACTCCTGTCTTCACCCCACAGTGAAGCTGTTGCTTGAAGTGTGGGATCAGTCAAGGTCTCACCAGGCAATAGAAACCACCGGGATATTTAAAATGAAAGATGTGAAAGAAAGGAATTTGTTGGACAACAGGTGATAGAAGGGCCAAGAAGTCAAACAGAAGACAGTGAGACAACTCAAAGATTAACAACAGCAGGAAGAAAAAAAGGGGGACTATGTATATGTGTAGCTGATTCACTTTGCCATACAGCAGAAAATAACACAACATTGTAAAGCAACTCTATTACAATAAAAATTAAAAACAAAACAAAAATTAGTAGCAGGAAGAGCTATCGCCGAGGGCTGAAAGGCGCTCAGTAGACATTTAAACCAAGTGGGCTTCTCTGTCGTGTACTAGAGGACTGAAAAGACACAGCAACTGCTAGAGATGCAATTAAAGCAGAGGGAGAAATAGTCTGGCTACCCCAACCTTGACTCAATTTCCTGCCAGTGCTCCCCAGGGCCCAAACACCTCCAGAAGCCAGAGAACACAGGAACCTGGGAAACACACTCCCAGAGAGCAGGAGAAAGGTGAAGGAAAATGGGCAGAGGACAGGAACACAAGTGAAGGCGGGGTATAATAAACAGTCCCTTACATTTCTGTTCTTTCCTCCCTCTGTTCCCCAGGCCTGAGAGTACAGAGGGAGCTGGGAAAGCTGGACAAAGTAAGCATGTGGGCTGGAGTCCCCAGTTGGTGTCTAGTGTTTCAAAAAGCATAAAATCTTCTGGGTATGATGGAAGATGCCTCCCAGGAAGGGCAATACATGGGTTGGGTTTTGGAGGATGAAGAGAAGCTCTTTAGGTGGATGAGGTAGGAAAATCCATTCCAAGAAAAGGTTAATTGAAGACTGTATACTAAAGCCCAGAGATGTGGAAAAAATCATTGTGTGTCTTGGGAACTGAAATGACTCAGTGTGGCTGGAGCCCTGGGTGTGAGATTTTACATGGGGTGAGGAAGATGGACAGTCTGAGGACACTTTCACGTTTATGCTTAAGGCCTGGAGAGTGTTGGTTGTGTCATTAAGCTTAACAATGAGAGGGACTCCCTGAGTTGTGGTTCTATGGTGGTTGTGAAGGTGGGGGTGAGGATAATGAATTACACTTTAGACATGTCAAATTTGTGATTCCCCTGGAATATCAAGGTTGAGATGTCTAGGAAGGGTATGAGGTGGAATCTTGGGGAACAGGTCTAGTCTGAAGATGTCACCTTGGAGATGTTTGGAGGTTTAATCATTAGGAGTCTATGTAATCATCCAAGGGAACTGTGATGAGGAAGACAGCATTATGGCAGAAGGTAGATCCCTGGGAAAGGCCATCCTTTAAGGGGTGACAGGGGAAATAGAAGCAGGAAACATCCTAAGAAGGAATAATCAGTGAAGTTGGAAGAGACTCAAGAGAATGGTATGTTACAGCTGGTACCACAACTGACACAAGGATTAAGTGAATCTACTATGTTTGGCAATGAGAAATTCATAGGTTATCCTGGTAAGACCTGTGTCTGGGAGAGGGTTGGTGTGGAAACCAGCCTATAATGGAGAAAAGAGATGGGGAAACGGGGCCAGGGAGAATAGTATGGTTTTCAGAGAAGGCTGGCTGTGAAGGATGGAAAGTGTCAGGATAACTTGAGGAGACCTGGGTCCAAGGATGACCAGAGATACTGTGGTCCAGTGGTTAAGACTTTGCCTTTCAATGCAGAGGACATTGGGGTTCAGTCCATTGTCAGTGAGCTAAGATCCCGCATACACTGTGGCCAAAAAAACCCCCAAAATATAAAACAGAAGTAATATTGTAACAAATTCAATAAAGACTTTAAAAAATAAATAAAATATGGAAGAGCCTTGAAGGAGACAGGAAAGTGTGGTAATCAATTAAAGGAGGCCCTCAAGGGGATAGATTGGTGTGAGGGCAATTACAGATGTACACATGTGTTTGGGGCAGGAGAAAAGGTAGGCCTTCCTCTGAGATTGAGAGCAGGAGAGTGCAAGCATCTGGAGCAACATATATGAGTTATGTCCACAGCTTGTCCTTAAGAAACTCACAGTCTAATAGGGAGAAGGGACATGGTGTCTTTGGGCTTCAAGATACAGAAACTCACTCAGAAGTTGAAGGTTAGTGTGAAACCATAGAAAAAAAATACATGCTGACTTCTGCCCCCAGTTCCTGGCACAGAGCTCCTTAAACCCTTGAGATGTGCTGGGTGGTAGGACTGTCTTTGTTCTAAAGTGGCAATGCTCAGTGGGCTCCTGGATGAGGTCTGTTCACCAGAAAGAGCAAGTCTTGATTAGAAGCTTGGAACTTTCAACTCTACCTTATCCTCCATGAAGGGGAAGAAGAAAAGATTGGAGATTTTGTTAATGACTGATCATGTCTACTTTATGAAGCCCCCACAAAGATCCTCAAAATGTGGGTTCGAGGAGCTTCCAGGTGTGTGAACATATCAGTGTGTTAGGAGAGTGATACACCCCAGATTCATGGGGACAGATGCCCTTGTGCTTGGGACACTTCTGAATTTCACCCTATGAATCTCTTCATGTGGTTCTTCACCTATATCCTTTATCCTATCAGTTACAATACATTGGTAAACATAAGCAAGTGCTTCCCTAAGTTCTGTGAGCTGTTCTAGCAAATGATTGAACCCAAGGACAGGTTATGGGAAGCTCTGATTTATAGCTGGTTGGTCAGAAGCACAGATGACAGCCTAGATTTGTAATTGGAGTTTGAGGTGGAGACAGGCACACTTTCGTGGAACTAAGCCCTCAGTCTGTGGGGTCTGAGCTAACTCTGATTAGTGTCACACTGCATGGAATTGTAAGTCACCCAGCTGGTGTCACAAAGAACTGCTGCTTGGTGTGGAAAACTCCCACACTTCTGGTGTCATTTGTGTTGTGAGTGTGGTTGTGTGAAAACAGTAGAGGAGAAACACGGGAGGAGAAGGAACCAGTTTATCACAAAGATGCAAAGGATGATCGAGTGGACCCAACTATGAAGTTTTATTTTTAAATCGCTTTACTGAGATATATTTTGTATTTCATAAAATTCACCTATTTGAAGTCCAGTGGTTTTTAAAATATATACATATTTATGTGTGTGTGTTGAGAATGCTCTAAAATTAAATTGCAGTGACGGTTGCATTTTAGAACATTCTCAACACCCTCAAAAGAATTCTGGATGTATTAGCAGTCATGCTCCATTCCAACCACCTCCCTCCCCCACAACACCTCCAGACAACCACAAATCTCCCCTCTGTCTCTCTGCCTATTCTGGGAATTTCACATAAACGAAGTGAAACACCGTAATATTTTATGTCCAGCTTCTTTCACTTAGCGTAGCAGGTTCAAGTTTCATCCGTGACAGAGCATGTGTCAGTGCTCCGTTCTATCACTGAGTAATATTCCATTGTGTAGATATACCACATTTAATTTATATACTCATCAGTTGAGAGGCATTTGGGTTGTTTCTACTTTTTCGTTACTGTAATTAATGCTGCTATGAACATTGGTGTACATGTTTTTCTGTGGCTATGTTTCATTTCTCTTGGGTACATACCTAGGAGTGGAAATGCTGAATCATACAGTAGTTCGAGGTTTAACATCTTGAGAAACTGTCAAAATGTTTTCCAAAGTGGCGCCACCATTTATACCAGCAATATATAAAGGTTCTAGTTCCTCTACATCCTCCACGATGTTGGTGACTGACTTTCAGACACCTACTAGCCATCCTAGTGGCTGTGACATGGTATCTGGTTGTGACTTTGACATACATTTCTCTAATAATTAATGATGCTCAGAAGTTTTTCATGTGCTTTTTGGCACACAAACTGTCTTCCCTCAAATCAATTTGTTGAAGTCTCAACCCCCAATGTGATGGTATTTGGAGATAGGATATTTAGGAATTAGGTCATGAGGGTAGGGTCCTCAAGATGGGTTTAGTGCCCCTTGTAAGAAGAAACTCCAGAGAATTTGCTCACTCAAGAAATTAGCTATCTGCAAGCCAATAAGCAAGCTGTTGTGTGTGTGTGCTAAGTCACTTCAATCGTGTCCTACTCTTTGTGATCTTATGGACTGTAGCCCACCAGGCTCCTCTGTCCATGGGATTCTCCAGGCAAGAATACTGGAGTGGGTTGCCATGCCCTCCTTCAGGAGATCTTCTTGACCTAGGGATCAAACCTGTGTCTCTTATGTCTCCTGCATTGGCAGGTGGGGTTCTTTACCACTAGTGCCACCTGGGAAGCCCCAAGAAAGCTCTTACCAGGAACCGAGCTGTGAGAATTAAGTCTGTTGTTTAAGCCATACAGTCTATGATATTTTGTTGTAGCAGCCCAAGCAGACTATGTATTTAAGAAACCATTGTCTAACCTGAGGTTAAGATAGACTCCCATTTTCTTTCAAGAGTTTTTATAGTTATAGCTCTCACATGTAGCATGCTTATTTGTTTTGAGAATTTAATTGCCTCTGCATGGATAAGGAATCCACCTGGTCTCATAATATTTGGCCAAGGAGGTAAAGTCCTATGGTGTGTAAAATTGCCTTTTGGGGGGCTGTGGGCAGAGATGGGACACGAGGAAGAGGATTCTCTGAGAGGCAGCCTCTGAGGCAAGGATTTGAGGGCAAGGGATTTGCTAAGAAACTGTTCCAAGGAGAAGTCAGTAAGGGAGTGGAGGAAGCAGTATCAGAAAGGGAAGAATCAGTGAAAGAAAGGATTTCAGCTGAAGTCAGAACCTCTGCCTGACCCCTGGGGAGCTCTAGGATATACATTGCATCTGAGAGTTTGCATCAACTCAGGCAAGATAGGTGGACCTTCTGACCCTTTACTGGCCAGTCATGGCTGGGAGGTGGGGAGGGGTGGGGACTTAACTCCCAGGCAGTCCCAGACCTGTAACTCTGAGTGTGTGGATATATTTGCGGCAGCTCCAGGAGCTCAAGGGCAAGCCTCAGAAGAAGGTCACAGCTGCAAACAATTAGTATCAACGTACACAGACGCTTGTGGCGGTGGGGGGCTGCGGGGGGAGTGGGCGGTGAACACTGCCAAAGGGAATCTGAGGGGGATCTAGGTGAGCGGTTGAGGGTGCCCTCCAAAGGGCACTCAGGAATGGCACTATATGGCACAAAATAGCAAGACTACATGACATCAGAGAGATTAAGATAAAGTGCAGAAGGAAGTCTATGGCAAGAGAGGTTTTTTCTTCTTTGTTGTGTAATGAAAAATTAATCGTGGTGATTGTCAGAGATGTAGAAGTGCCCTTAGGATGCTGCAAGAGTCTCACGGAGGTAGATAAAAACCCTTCTGTTGAGACAGTACCAGAACTCTTTTTCTGATCACTAAGTGAGCTCTCATCCCCCTGGGGACTTCTCACCAGGCATTGTTATCTCCTGGCTCTGGGGCTGCATTCCCACACCAGGGAGACTGAACCTGCCGCCCGCTGGGGATGCTGGGGATAGACCCCCGAGATTCCTGGTGTCTGTCTCGGCCCAACCCCAGGTCTTCTGAATAGCAACCCTTATCATCTTTTACTTTTCCAAATGGTACCCCCTCCTCACCATGCTTCAAAGAAGAGGGGTCTCTATTCTATCTCTTTAAGAAGCTCACTTCTAAACATGATCTGGTATATTATGAGTAGATGCAGTGATACAGTTAATGAGTCTCTAATGTGGACAATTATAAGCCTGGCTCGGTTCTCTCCCACTCACGTGCACAGACTGATTTAGTAACACACACCCACTCACAATTATACTCTTGTCCCTGAGAAAATACCATACCCAGGCCTCACAGGAGCAGAGCAGAACTGGGCACGTGCATGCACACACAGGCAGACAAGTGCCCACAGGCCCTCACACTCTCTCAGAAAAGTCTACTGTGGTACATGGATTTGGGGTGTCTTCTCCGACAGCACTCCTTCTTGGAAAGGACCTGTTATCGTACCTGTTGAAGAGGTGGGCCAGCGTAGCAAGTGGTCCTGCCCCCCTCCCACCGTGTGTGCTTGCCTGCTGAGTCGCTTCAGTTGTGTCCGAATTTCCTGCCAAAGGCTGGAAATAGTGTCTGAAATACTGCAGGGCCGTGCATGCCCAGTCATGTCTGACTCTTTGTAACTCCATGGACTGCAGACAGCCAGGCTCCTCTGTCCATGGGATTCTCCAGGCAAGAATACTGGAGTGGGTAGCCATTCCCTTCTCCAAGGGATCTTCCTGACCCAGGAATTGAACCCAGGCCTCCTGCATTGCAGGCAGATTCTTTATTGTCTGAGCCACCAGCGAAGCCCCTGCCCCCAACCAGCTATGGCTGATGGGACCAGTTACTTACTCTTAGTTCCTTAAGCAGAAATATTTTTAGAAATTCTTTGGTAGCGAGAAACAGAAACCCACTTAGAATAATCTAGGGATCAAAGGAATCGATAAAACACAAGGACAGGAAAGACAAAAGGGCCTTATGAGGGACTGGAACTGAAAAACAAAGCCACTATCAACCGAAGTAGCTACTTTCCCATCTAAATTTTTCTCTCTGGGGCAATGAAGGTCTTTCACTGCTCATCTGCTTCCATTGCTCTCTTGCTGGAGTACCTGCATTCAAATCACGTGGAGCATTTGTTAAAAATTCAGAGCCTTGTATCCCTGTGGATGCAGCCAAGGAAACCACATTTTAAACAAATGTCCTGCGTGATCCTTCAGCATACAAAGTTTGAGAATCACTGTGCTCAGGTGCTATATCATTCAGATATTGACACATGTCTTTGAGACATGTCTTCCTGGGTATACCACCACCAAAGAACTAACTCACATGGTTCTTTAAAATATTTGGCTGTGCTAGGTCTTAGTCATAGCATGCAGAATCTTCCATCTTTGTTGCAGCATGTGGGATCTCTAGTTGTGGCATGCAATCTCTTAGTTATAGCATGTGGGATCTCGTTCCCCAACTGGGGATCAAACACAGGCCTCCCACATTGGGAGCGCAGAGTCTTAGCCACTGGACTGATAGGGAAGTCCTCTAACTCACACGTTTGTGTCCCAGTTCCAAATTTCTGGGAGCAAGAAGCCAACTAATGCCCCATGAGTCAGAGGTCCTGGTCCAATAGGCTGTGGCTGTCAGTGATGGGGTGGTCTCGTCCAATCAGAAGGTGCAAACTCTGACAAGCTAGGGAAACTGACCAATGTCTCTGTTACAGTGAGATGTTTCCAGCTTCTTATAATAAATTCCCTTTTACTTAAGTTGGGTTAGGTGGGATTTCTGTAGTAAATGACTCCTTAGCCACAAGTTCTCAGAAACACTTAGGCATACGTGCTCACTTGCACATGCACACATCTGTACATATCAGCTGATGAGTACACACCCATCATCTGGGTGCTATGGGAGAAGTCTGTTCTGGTAATGATCCCTTTGCAGCCCCATAAGACTATAGAAAAGGTGGGGGTACCTTTATTAATTATATATGTTACATTCAATGTAGCATAGTATTTCATTTAAATAACTGCAGGATGTGGCTTTGATACTTTGATTCACTTGTCAGAACAAATGGCTTCTCTCCCTTCCTGGCCTGCTGCGTTGATCTCTCATGATGAAAGCCCAGCCGGGTCTACGCCTTTCATAGGATCTTTGTCCTAGAAAATGATGAAATGCTTCCCTGACTGAGATAAAGCAGGAGTTACAGCCTCTGTGGCAGCTTTGAGAGGGAAATGCCAGGGAAATAGATCCATTTTATCTTTTCAAAACAACAGGTTGGGGAGATGATGCTTAGAACAGGATGCTTCTGGGTCACAGCCTGAGAGGCTGATTGCACGAGGCAGGTGTTCCGTGCAGATGGCCCCACAAGTGTGGTGATGCTGGGCATTGTCTGTCAGTCTCCTCCCTCCAGGTCATCCATGTCTCCTGATCTTGGCCACACCTTCCTTTTTGCTGGGCACTGTCCATCTCTGTGGGTTCTCAGTGGTCAAAAGAGAAACCATTTTCTCCTGCAAGTTCTTTGGAGGTGAAAGTTTGGTGCACTGCTGACAATTCTAGACAACCCCATAACTCCACAATACTACAAAACCCCCTACAAAACTAGAACCTGACAAAATGGTCCAGGAATTCCTACTTTGACAAACACTTCCCTGGTGGCTCAGATGGTAAAGTGTCTGCCTGCAATGCAGAAGACCCAGGTTTGATCCCTGGGTTGGGAAGATACCCTGGAGAAGGAAATGGCAACCCAGTCCACTACTCTTGCCTGGAAAATTCCTTGGACAGAGGAGCCTGGTAGGCTGCAGTCCATGGAGGCTGCAAAAAGTTGCACACAACTGAGTGACTTTGCTTTCACTTTCCAGAGTTCAGGTGGCCAGAGGACTCGTGTGTGTGTGTTAGTTGCTCAGTTATATCCAACTCTTTGTGACCCCATGGATTATACTCTGCCAGGCTCCTCTGTCCATGGAATTCTCTAGGCAAGAATACTGGAGTGGGTTGCCATTTCCTTCTCCAGGGGATCTTCCTGACCCAGGGATTGAAACTGTGTCTCCTGCATTGCAGGCAAATTCTTTACCATCTGAGCCACCAGGGAAGCCCCAGAGGGTTCATGCAGAGTCTAATTGGAATAAGGAATCTCAGGATCCTTACTTTGCTAGGAGCTCCCAAAACAATGCATCTGGTCAAGTCCGGGCCAGCTGGCTGAGCACATCCCTGGAATTGCCTCTCTTCCCTTCCTTAAAGACAAGAGACTTGGCACTGAATATAGGTCAAGTTTGTGTCCAAGATTCTTTTCTCTTTTATCCCAAGACAAAGTCTAAGAAGTAGCTGGGCTGGGAGTGATTTGGGACAGGGAGGAGGGAATCTAACATTTGTTCAGTGTCTCCCATGTGTTAGGGACAGTGACTGGTTCATCAATGCCATGGCATTTGGTCCTCACCAGTCTTGTCAACTAGGGAGCCTTAGCTCTACTCTATGGAAGAGGCAATTGAAACTCCAAGTGGTCACTTGCTAAGGTCACACAGAGGCAGAGCCAGGATTTTAAGTTACTTTGGTTCTAGGGAACCTCCCTTTTCTACTGCACCTGCATAGGAGGCAAGGGATCCCCTTGTCCAGGCTTATTCCCCCAACTTCCAAGGGTTCACAGTGGCAGAGGAAGCGCCCAGGGCTTCTGCCAGTGAGCTTCCACAGGGCCAGGATGCTGTGTTCCATCCTTGGTTGTTCTCTCTCCTGTTTCTTCATTCTTTCCCTTTGCCAACCAAATACCCTCCAAGCATTCAGATGTTAAAACAAAAAAACAACGACCAGCAATGAAACCTCCTTGGCTTTCCTCCAGTTCTAGCCACCATTTTTTTTTATCCCTATAGGTGGATGCAGTCCCCTTCTTAGCTACACTTCTTTGGAAAATTATCCTCATATCACATTCCCATCTCCTCATTATCCTGTCTTCATCCTTCATCACATTCCAGTCTGGCTTCCTCTCTCTGTTCTTCACTGAAACTGTCCCATCACAGCTACTAATTACTTTCTTGTTGCTAAACTCATTAGACACTTTTCATTCTCACGATACTTGACTTATCAGCAGCATCGATCTTTTGACCTCTTGGTGGGCCCACTTTTTCTTTTTTTCCATGACAACATAGTCTCTGGAATTTCCTCCAACCTCTTGACTACTGCTTCTTCATTTCCTTTCCAGCCTCTTTCTCCTCCATCCAAATTTCAAATATCTAAGTTTTTCAGGGCCTGACTTCAGCCCCCTCCCTTCTCAAGCTCTGATCTCATTGCCATCCATGGCTTAAATACCTCTGGATGCTGTATGTGCACGCTAAGTTGCATCAGTCGTGTTCGACTCTTTGCGACCCTGTGGACTGTAGTCCGCCAGGCTCCTCTTTCCATGGGATTCTCCAGGCAAACATACTGGTGTGGGTTGCCATACCCACCTGCAGGGGATTTTCCCCACCCAGGTATCAAACCTGTGTCTCTTATATCTTCTGCTTTGGCAGGCAGCTTCTTTATCACTACCACCACCTGGGAAGCCCCTCTGGATGCTAATGACGCCTGTATTTATATCATCAGTCTAGATGACCCTCCTGAGCTCCAGATCCATGGATCCAATCATCTATGCAAGAGTTTAGCAAATATTTTTGTGTGTGGCAGGCCAGACAGTAACTATTTTAGGCTTTGTGGGCTAAATGGTGTCTGTTCCAACTACTCAACTCTGCCATTATACTGCAAACTCAACCATGGACAGTGTGACAATAAATAGGCATGGTGGCTGTGTTCCAGTCAAATTTTGTTTATGGACCCTGAAATTAGAATTTTATATAATTCTCATGTGTTAGGAGATATTATTCTTCTTTCAATTTTTCTCAGCCATTTAAAAATTAAAATTGAACACAATTTTCACATGTCAGGAAATAATTATTTTCTTTTGGATTTTTTCCAGGTATTTTAAACTGTAAAAACCAGGTGGCAAGACAGATGTGTTTCATAGGCTGAGACTTCACATCCAGGTCTATGTGTTGGTTTACTTAGATGCCTTTACACCAGAATATCCACAGTGTAATTCTGGAGCTTCGCCTCCAGATCGCAGTATCCCCAGCTCGCTAAAGGATACTTGGTAAGAAATCTGAGAGTCATCTCTGATGGATTCTTTTCACTCACTCCTCTCTGCTTACAACATTCAGTCACCGATGGAAGCACTTCCTGTTCTTCCTTCTAAATACAGGCAGCAGGATAATATTGTGAAATATCTACCATGGTTCTCAACTTGGGGGTTTGCATTCATCCACTCTCTCATCCCCTTCAAGTCTTTCCTCAAACGACATCATTTCCACAAGGTCTATGGAAAAGAAGGATGATCTTTCTCCATCCCTGGTACCTTTACCCTGATTTTTTCCTCCCTCTTAGCACTTTTCACTTGAGAATGTATGAATACTCTGAAATTTATTAGGTATTACTGGTTTTAACATTTTTATTGGGTTTTTAATAGATTATTTTGATATTGACCATTTTACAGTATTTATTGAATTTATTACAATATTGTTTCTGTTTCTTTAATTAATTTATTTTTAATTGCTTTATAATATTGTTTGTTTCTGTAATACATCAACATAAATCAGCCATAGTTATACATATGGCCCCTCCCTCTTGAACCTCCTTTCTACCTCCCACCCCATCCTACCCCCTAGGTTGTCACAGAGCCCAGGTTTGAAGTCCATAAGTCATACAGTAAGTTCCTCCTGGCTATCTATTTTACATATGATAATATATATGTGTCCAGGCACTCTCTCCCACCCTCCCCAGCCTCTGCATCTCCAGGTCTCCTCCCTACTGAATTTCTCTTTCGTGTTTTGGTTTTTTGGCCACAAGGCATGTGGGATCTTAGTTCCCCATACCTCCTGTGTTAGAAGGCAAAGTCTGAACCACTGGACCACCAGGAAAGTCCCCATATTATTGCTATTGTTTCTAGCCTGACTCTCCTGGTTAGAACATCCCCTCTCTAAGGGTAGGGGTTTTTGTCTGTTTTTGTTCTCTGCTGTGTCCCAAGCACTTAGAACAGTGCACATAGAAGGGGCCCAACTCACATGTGTTGAATCAATGAATGATGCTGAGGCTTAGGTTTCTTCATGGGGAGGACAGGATTAGTGGAGACAAAAGAAATCATTGCTATTCATAAATGGGACTCTTTAAAGCAGTAGTTCCTGACCCCGGCTGCACACTAAAGTCATCTGGGAGCTTTAAGAATCCTGTCGCCCAGGCTAAGCCCCAGACCAATTAAATCAGAAGTTCCCGGAATGGAAACTTTTCAGGTCCCTACAAAGTGCAGCCAAGGTTAAGAACCACTGCTTTAAAATGATGGAAATTATAACAGTCATAAAAGCAAGATTTTCATTTGTTAAAGTCAGACTTTGTGGTGGAGGGAAAAAAGCATTCGTGGGCTCTGAAGATCCTGAGCTCAGAGGACTGTGTGTTTGAACAGGGAAGAAAGAAGAGTAATTCACAGAAGAAGATAAAAGTTCAGGCTGGGGGCAAGAGACGAGGACCAGAAACATGGTGGGGCTGGTACATCAGTCCCCATCATGGTTCAGGCCGTTCATGGGGATGTAAAGATAGAGGAGACTTTGTCTCATTTCTTCTAGGATATAAATGGTGGAAGAATTTGTCAGAGTGAACCTGAATTAACCTCTCATTCTACCCCACCCAGAGACTCTTTCACTTCCAGTGGTTTCCATTTTCCAAGAAAATGTTCCTGGACCCTGGAGAGGGGCCTGGCAGATGGCTTTCTATGGGGAGCTCCCACGGCTGCCAGGGGACTATTGTGTCATGGGGTAAGGGGAGCCCAGAGCGGAGGCAGTGGGAAGGCCAGCGCAGTATAGAGATGGGTCAGTCTCAGGGAACTGACAGAGCCAGACATTGTAAAAATGGGTAGTGGGTCAGAAGAGTGTAGATCACTGTACTTTTAATCTGGGAAAATAGCTCTCATGTCACACCATCAATGGACCCTTGCAGGATTGTCACGGGGGCCGAGGCAAGGCTGATACCCAGACAGGCCAGGTCACCTCTGCAGGGTTTAGCAAGGACCAGAGGACAACGTACACACAAGGAGCCCCTTCCCTGACTCCATAATGCCTTCCAAACCGTGCTAGCTCTCACCTGTGCTTTTCCTTCATGTCACTTTCACATTTGTCATCCCATGGTTAGTGAACAATTGTTCAATGATTATTTGCTATTTGAATGAAAGAGCCTATGAAGGCAGGAACCACAGCTGTGTCCCCAGAAACTAATACAGTGCCAGGCCCACGGGAATGGGTATTTACTGAATGAATGAAGACATGGATGAATGGGAGTCGCACCCTTAGTGTTGGGCTGAGGGCTTGGGGCAGGATTCCAGACACTGGGAAGGCTTGCATAGCCACCAAGGTGCTTCTGGGAAGAGGAAAGTCCTTGTGGGGTGCCTAGAGGACAGGAACCATGTAGGCTTTTGCTCAGTTCTGCAGATTTGCATGGGTCTGGGCTTGTCTCTGTGCAATGAAGCAGTGTGTGAGATTCGTCAGCCTCAGACACAGGTGTGTAGGGTCGAGCCCCACACCACATCCTGCCTCAGCACCACCTTCTCCACACTTGGCTCCCTTGACACCCAAAAGGCTCTTGTCCTGAGCAGGGCACTCCCACTTTCCTTCCCACCACTGTTCTGTTCTTCCCAGCGGCTGCCAAACTTCCCCTACCTCCCTCCTATCAGGCCCCCGCCTTCCTGTCTCTGGACCCATAAAAAGTCACTTTGGCCTCAATCAATAGGCCATCTCTTTAACAAGGGAGATGCTGGTTTGCAGAATGGAGCCTCTCCGCTGGGCCGGGGGAGAGCTAGTTTCCGAAGACAGCTCTGCTTTGCAGGATAATGCATTAGGCCGCATCAGCAGATTTTTGCTTTTTATGAGGACATATACGATTCCCCAAAGAAATCTTCCAGAGAGGGTGTGGGGAGGGTGGAAGAGTGGGGAGAAAAGTGAGGAGACATAATTCTGGAGGTTCAGAGAGAGTGCTGCTCAGATTCTGTCCTTTGCCACCTTCCTGTCCCTTCCTTAGGGTCTCTAAGTGTAAGGGCAGTGCTGTTTTCTCCCGCCATCCACTTACACAGTGTAAACACTCAAATCCGTCTAGGAACAGAACACACACACAAGTGCGCACACACGCTCTTTGCTTACACTCACCGCTAGTACACACAGATGATGCTGTTCCTTTAGCCTTCAAGGTGCCCCTTGCCATTCCCACCTCTTCTCAGCACCCAGCTAATGCCTGGGCTTCCCTCACAGGTGAGCTCACTTCAATCAACCCTTCTTTGGGGAGCCCCCTGGCCTGGTCCCCTGGGGAAACCTTCTCATGGCACCCTGTGAGGCCATCCCCCACTGCCCTCCACATTTTGGGGTCATTTGCTGTAGTAGATTTTGACTCTAATTTGTGTGTTTCTTTAGTTAATATGTGCCTCAACTTCCAGACTGTAATCTTCAAGTGACAGTCACCATTTTGTTCCATCCTCCCCACTCAGCAGGTCCTCATTAAATGTAGTAATTGCTGAATGAATCAATGGATGTGGTAGGCAGCTTCCGGAACAGACCCCAATGATCCCACTTCCTGGTAGTCGTTTCCCTGTGCAGTCCCCTCCCCTGAGTGTGGGCTGGACCTAGTGACACTCTAATGAGTAGAATATGGCAGAAGCGTTGGATGTCACTTCTGAGATTAGATCATGAGTCCATCTGCCTCCTGGCCCCCGCTTTGTTTTCATTCTTGCTCTCTCTCTCTCTCTCATTGACTTACTTGCTCTGAAGAAGTCAGCTGCCATATTGAGAGCTGCCCTATGGAGAGCTCGATGTGGCAAGGACTTGAGGGTGGCTTCTAGGTCACAGCTAGTGACCTGCCAACAGCCAGGAGAGCTGGGCTTTGAGGTGACTGCAGACCAGTCTGACACCCTGATTGCAGTTTCATGAGATGTTCAAACCATCTGTGCCCCAATTCCTGACCTACAGAAACCGTGAGATGATGAATGGTGTTCATTGAAGCCACTGTTTTTCAGAGTCATTTGTTACGCAGCTGTGGATAACTAATACAAAAATAGATGATTGACAAACACCATAACCACTAGCCCATCCTGTACTGAAGTATGCCCTGCTCATAGCCTCTTCTGCACACTCAAACACTCCACATAAGTCTGCCCTTTTGCCATACAGGAGCAATGTTTTCACACACACACACACACACACACACACACACACACACACACACACACACACACACACACCTGAACCCTGAAAGGTGCTCTCCCTTTCTCTCTTTTCCCTACCTTCCAACCCCACTCAGGTGGACATACTCTACCAGTTCCACTGCATCAGGCCAGAGGGCCGGGCCGACGTGGAAGCCACCCCGTGGTCCTGCTACTGAGCCCCTCATTCCATGAACCTCCTGCCTAGCTCTGCATCACTGCTGAGGCCAGAGTCACCAATCACCCAGCAATCTTGTGAGAGGGGTTTTGTGGGAGGCACAGGCCTGCTCCCGCCTGAGGCGCAGTGGCGAGGAGTGAGCCTCCTCCTGCCATCAATCGCAGCCCTGGCCGGCAGCGTTGTTGTTGTTGTTCAGTTGTTCAGTTGTGTCTTACTCTTTGTGACTCCATGGACTGCAGCATACCAGGCTTCCCTGTCCTTCACCATCTCCCGGAGTTTGCTCAAACTCATGTCCATTGAGTCAGTGATGTTATCCAACCATCTCATCCTCTGTCACCCACTGTGAACCATTCTCAGCCTGGAGCCCTGTACCCAGGCAGCTGTAGGCAGCTGACTGCATGCACTCCCACCTGGGCTGGACAGACTGGGCAGCAGGAGTGGAAAACCCCCTTTCTTCTTGCTTGCTCTGTCCCAGCTTCCCTGAGGCCCAGGAAGAGAGACTCTCCTAGCCCAGGACTCACAAGACCCTTCTCTGGAAGTCATTTCTCTAAGTCAAATCACCATCTGAAATTGTCAGTGGCAGAAGCTCAGGTGACTGACTTTTAGAGACCTCAAATCTAGGCAGATCTGTTGGCAATAGCATGAGTATTCTTGGTTGGTTGGCAAGAAGAGGTCCAGAAAATCTGCATTTCCTGCTCCTCCCTCCTTGCCACCCTACCTTCGGCTCAGAGGCACCTGCCTTGCTCTGGGTCTAATGAGGCTATTTGGAGTCCAGTGTTGATGTCTCTGGGAAGGATAGTCGAGGGAAATCTGCAGGCATTTGCTTCTTACTATCTCAGACCATATTCTCCCCTTAGCCCTGCTTTCTTTGGGTAAAATACGGGGGTGACTGGAGCTCTTCCATCAGGGAGAATGAGCAGCACTGGCTGGATGAAGAACTGAATCGGCTGGATGGACTGGCCTTCAGGGCCCTCAGGGGCAGCTGGAGCCACTCTGCTTAGCTTAGTCAGGCTGTGGGCAAGGCCAGCTGGCACCCTTGGGTCATGCTCCCTGCAGGCAGGGCCAGGGAGCAGCCGGCTCCATGGAGCCTGCGGCTTCAGGCCCAGAGCAGGGGTTGGCGGGCGGGTTCCTGGTCTGGGAGGCTCTTACTGGCACCAGCAGGCCTCAGCCCTGACTGGAGAGGGGAGCTGATGTGGCTGGAGTCTTGGTTGAAAAACATAGTAGAGATGCCTTTAGCATTATTAGTGGTGAGTTCTCGCATTGGCCTCAATCCATATGCTCAGAGGCCTGCACTCTGCACATTGTGTATGCCCATGTCTGTGTGTGCCCTGTGATGGCCATCAAAGTGGGGACCTTTACCTGGCAAGTCCTCGTGGGTAACGGAATCGAAAGTTTTCCCTGATGCAAACCTATCTATCTAATCAATGGCCAAGTAGCCCGGCATATCAAAGAACTCATAATCTAGTTAAGGGGACCAAAATCGCAAATGGATGGTGGGGGCAGGTGGTGGTCTCTGGTTCATATCAGCAGGGCTGTGTGAGTGTCTGCCCAAACACACCTTCTCCAGCTGTGCTCCAGCCTCCGACTTCCAGGTCCCCGACCTGCCACTTTGAGCCTCTCTCTTAGCCTCCTTGTTTTCCTTTTCCTTCCCTCCTCACCCAGCTTTCCACGGGCTTCTACTCTGCTGTCCCTCAGTTCCAACCCCCTCTGGGCTTAACCCACATGCCTTCCTCACGCCTGTACTAACACTGCTTAGAGTATCTCCGAAGCCTGCCACAGCCACGTGCCCCAAGATCACGGTACCCTCACGGTTCGCGGTCACCTGGTTCCCCTGCACATCGGGTCATCTCTTCAGGTTTCTTCAGGGGCTTTCTTTCCTCTTCTCCAGTCTTTCTCCTCAAACTTCCAACTTAACCATTCCTTAGTCTGTTACGCCTCAGCCCCCTGCCGCCGTCAACAATAAACTTGCTGCTATTTCACCGATAAAATTACCCCAATTTTGCTGTCAAATCTCAAACCTACCTGAACTTCACCTATATCCTCTCTTACCCTCCTGTTACCCAGGAGGCTTATGCTCTAGATTCTAGAGCCTCTCATCTTCCCACTCTTTCCCCATCCCTCACTTATAGCTGCAGTCTTTGCCTTCCTGTTGATCTCTTTTCATCAATATTTAAATATGTTCACATCTTTATCTTTAAAGCAATCTTCATGGACCCCATCATGTCCTCTCCAGTTGTCATCCCATCTCTTTCCTCCCTTTCACAGGCAAATTTCTTGAACGTTTTCTACACTCATTCTGCTACTTTTTTCCTTGCTTGCCTTACCCCTCAACACTTGGTCATCAAAATTCTGCCCCCTCTTGTCCACTGAGCCTGTTTTCATCGAAGCTCAGCATCATTGATTATTAGAGAAAGGCAAATCAAAACAACCTCATACCAATCAAAATGACCATCATTAAAAAATCTACAAACAAGAAATGCTAGATAGGGTGTGGAGAAAAGGGAACACTCCTACACTGTTGGTGGGAATATAAACTGATAAAACCACTATGGAGAACAGTATGGAGGTTCCTTAAAAAACTAAAAATAGAACTACCCTATGACCCAGCAATCCTACTACTGGGCATATATCCTGAGAAAACCATAATCCAGAAAGACAGGCGTACCCCTGAAGCACAGGGGAAAAGTCTGGACTGTAAGAATAAATTATAGTATCTTCTGTACAACCAAGTAAATCAGCTATTTGTATATATATATATCCCTTCCCTCCCATTCCCCCATCCCATCCCTCTAGATAATCACAGAACACCAAGTTGAGCTCGCTCCTATATAGCAGCTTATATAGTTCATCGCAGCACTATTTACAATAGCCAGGACGTGGAAGCAACATAAATATCCATCGACAGAGGAATAGATAAAGGTGAAGATATGGTACATAAATACAATGGAATATTACTCAGCCATAAAAATAAATGAAATTGGGTCATTTGTAGTGATGTACATGAACCTAGAGTCTGTCATACAGAGTGAAGTAAGTCAGAAAGAAAAAAATAAATATTGTATTCATTAACACATATTTATGGAACCTAGAAAAATGATACGGATGAACCTATTTGCAGGGCAGGAATAGAGACACAGACATAGAGAAGAGACTTGGGGACACAGAGCGGGAAGGGGAGGGTGGGATGAATTGACAGAATAGCATTGACATATATACGCTCCTGCTGCTGCTAAGTCGCTTCAGTCATGTCCGACTCTGTGCGACCCCGGAGACGGCAGCTCACCAGGCTTCCCTGTCCCTGGGATTCTCAAGGCAAGAACACTGGAGTGGGTTGCCATTTCCTTCTCCAATGCATGAAAGTGAAAAGTGAAAGTGAAGTCGCTCAGTCATGTCTGACTGTTAGCGACCCCATGGACTGCAGCCCACCAGGCTCTGCCGTCTATGTGTAAAATAGAGAGCTAGTGGGAAGCTGCTATATAGGAGCAACTTGGCACTTTGTGGTGACCTAGAGGGGTGGGATGGGGGAATGGGAGGGAGGGGATATATGTATACAAATAGCTGATTTACTTTGTTGTACAACAGATACTATTATTTATTCCTCCGGTCCAGACTTTTCCCCTGTGCTTCAGTTTTAACCACCTGATAGATATCCCTTCTTGGATGTCTCAAACTTAACAAGTCTTTGCATAGATATCCTAGGAAATATATTCTGAATCAAAATGCATATGATACACAGATGACCAAGAGGCAGATGGAAGGATGCTCAACATTGCTAATTATTAGAGAAATACAAGTAAAAACTACAGCGAGGTATCACGTCACACCAGCCAGAATGATGGTTTATTCACTGAATTGTGTCCCACTCTTGTGACTCCATGAACTGTAGCCTGCCACGCTTCTCTGCCCATGGGAATTCCCAGGCAAGACTCCTGGAGTGGGTTGCCATTTCCTTCTCCAGGGGATCTTCCCAACCCAGGGATCAAATCCATGTCCCCATCAGAATGGCCATCATCAAAAAGTCTACAAACAATAAGTGCTGGAGAAGGTGAAGAAAAGGGAAACTTCTTGCACTGTTGGTGGGAATGTAAATTGATAACCACTGTGGAAAACAGTATGGAGGTTCCTTAAAAAACTAGAAATAGAACCACCATATGACCTAGTAATCCCACTACTGGGAAACCCTGAGAAAACCATAATTCAAGAAGACATATGTATCCCAGTGTTTACTGCAGCACTATTTACAATAGCCTGGACAAAGAAACAATCTAAATGTCCAATGACAGGTGAATGGATAAGAAGATGTGGTACATACATACAATTGAATATTACTCAGCCATATAAAGGAATGAAATTGGGCCATTTGCAGAGATGTAGATGGACCTTACTTTACTCTGCCCATACAGAGTAAAGGAAGTCAGAAAGAGAAAAACAAATATCATATATTAATGCATACATGGAATCTAGAAAAATGGTACTGATGAACCTATTTCCAGGGCAGTAATAGAGAATGGACATGTGGACACAGAGGAAGAAGGGGAGGGTGGGGGTGAATTGGGAGGTTAGGACTGACATGTTTACACCACCATGTGTAAAATAGGTGGCTAGTAGGAACCTGCTCTAAAGCACAGGAAACATAACTCGGTGCTCTGTGATGGGTGGGATGCAGGCTGGGGTGGGAAGGAGGTTCAAGAGGGAAGGGCTATATGTACACATATAGCTGATTCACTTCATTGTACAGAAGAAACTCACAGAACTTTGTAAAGCAATTGTATTCCAGTAATAAAATAATGTATATGCTAAGGCTTTATTGGAGGTGTGAGTCCATGGTAGCACAGGGCGATAGAAAAAAGGTAAATGAGACAGGGAAGGAAGGAAGCAAATATAAGGTGGTGTGTTACCAACTGTTGTGAATCTGTTTGTGTACCTCAGAAAGACATGCTGAAGTCCTAATCTGCAGTCCATTTGAATATGACCTTATTTGTAAATAATTACTAATGTAACTAATTAAAAGGAAGTTTTGCTGGATTAAGGTGGGCCTTAAATCCAATCTATTTGGGTGTCCTTGTTAGAAAAGGAAAGAACACACGGAGACATAGTCACATGAAGACAGAGGCAGAGACTGGAGTGATATGCTGCCACAAACCATGGAGCCCTGGGGGCCACTGCCTGCAGGAAGAGGCAAGGAAGCATGCTCACCCAGAGCCTTTGGAGGCAGCACAGCCCTGTCAGCCTTTGATTTCTGACGTCTGGCCTCCAGAACGGTGAGAGAATGCATTTCCTTCTTTTAAGCCACCCAGCTGTGCTACTTTGTTATGGCAGCCCTGGAAACTAATACACAAAACTAGCCACAGCTTCAAAAAATGTTGCTTGGGGCTTTCCTGGTGGCTCAGTGGCAAAGAATCTGCCTGCCAACGCAGAAGACGGGGGTTCAGTCCCTGATCCGGGAAGCTCCTACACGTGCAGAGTGACTAAATCAGTGCCCCACAACTACCGAGCCAGCGCTCTAGGGCCTGCGGTCACTACTGCTGAACCCATACGCTATAACTACTGAAGCCTGGGTGCTAGAGCCCATGCTCTACAACAAGAGAAGACACCACAGTGAGAAGCCAGTGCACAACTAGAGAGGAGCCCCCGCTCGCCACAACTAGAGAAAAGCCTGTGCAGCGATGAAGACCCAGCACAGCCAAAAAAAAATGTTGCTTGAACATAGAAGAAACATTCGAAGTGCCAATCAACAGATGAATGGATAAAGAAGATGTGGTATAAACACACACATATATATGTATATACCACATTATATATATATATGTTTATGTGTGTATATATATACACACACACACATACCACATCTCAGCTGTAAGGGCATCATGATCACAGACTCTGACATCGTTAAGCTGCTGCATCCATCCTGGGTCTGGTCTAATCTCTGAAGGTGAGAATTAGAAGAAAGGACAGGAAGCTTCGATTTTTGTGAATTCCCCCAAATCTTTCCAGCAACCAAACTGTTTACATAACACTTTGTGACCAGACTATTGAAACTCAAATTCTGAGAATAAGTGAAGTGAAGTGAAGTGAAGTCGCTCAGTCGTGTCCGACTCTTTGCAACCCCGTGGACTGTGGCCCACCAGGCTCCTCTGTCCATGGGATTCTCCAGGCAAGAATACTGGAGTGGGTCGCTATTTCCTTCTCCAGGGGATCTTCCCTACCCAGGGATTGAACCCAGGTCTCCCACTTTGCAGGCAGACGCTTTAACCTCTGAGCCACCAGGGAAGCCCAAATTCTGAGAATGGACTCCATCTTTTTTGCTCTGTCAGCCTCCCCCTAAGGCGATGAAGAATGACTCAGTTCAGATGCGAAAGGAATCTGGGCTGAAGGAAGTATGAGGAGGAGGTAGAATTCATTGACTATTTCAAACCATTACCCTGAAACAAGTGTTCGTAAGTGAGGTCTGTGCCAAGCAAGATGAATATAAATATTCTTAATGGCAAAGCAATGATTCTGCTCTAATTGGAGTAGAACATGAGGAAAAGTTAGAGGAGATTCTCCAGAGAGGATGATGAGGGTGCTGGACTTTGAAGACTGGATTTATTTTCATGAGACGGGGTAAAGCCTTCTAGACAAAGGTCTGGCTAAGAAAAGTCAGAGAGGCCTAAGTGTGCATGGCAGGTTGGAGGAAGTGATTAAATGCAGCAGGGAGTGGCAAGAGAGTGGCTGGGAGGGAGTTTGGGGACAGAGTGTGAGGGTTCTTTGATGTGTAACTTTCAAAGAATGGAGAAAATGGTGAAGCTTTGGGAAGATCCCCTGGAGAAGGGATAGGCTACCCACTCCTGTATTGTCAGGCCTCCCTTGTGGCTGAACTGGTAAATAATTCGCCTGCCATGCAGGAGACCTGGGTTTGATCCCTGGGTTGGGAAGATCCCCTGGAGAGGGGAATGGCTACCCACTCCAATATTCTGGCCTGGAGAATTCCATGGACTGTATGGGGTCACAAAGGGTCAGACTCATCTGAGCAACTTTCACTTTGGCTTCTTGAAGATGTCTCCCCCTGGTCTCAGGTATCTCTGCCAGCTCTTCACCTGCTGGATAAGCGGGCATACAGTGCTGGCCACCCTGGGGGAGTCGTGGGAGCTTGGGAAGATCCCCTGGAGCCAGTCGTGAGCCAGCTTGGGGAGCGTGTGTACTCCAGGCAGTGGGGTTGTCCCTCGGCTCAGGGGCTCCTAGGATCCTGAGAGCTTGACCAGGATCTTGGTATATCTCTGGAAATCCCTTCCCCCTCAGGCCCTTAGGCACATACCTGAAGAGACAGAGAGCTGCTGTTAGCAGAGCAGGCTACAGCAACCCCTGGCTTCCACCAGCCTGTGGCTGGGGAGACCAGGCTCCCCTGGGGCTCTGCAGTTACCCGCTGCGGGCCCATCGCATTCCTCTGCTGTCTTGGCACTCAGCGCTCTGTGCTGTGTGTGTGCTCTTTGTCCAGCCCAGAGATGTAAAGTAGGCTCCATCCTACATTTAACCCCAGGGTAGGGATTCCTTTCTCTGCCCACCCCACCACTCCCTTGGAAACAAGCGGTTAGAAACTTTCCACATTTATGGGGGTGGATAAAGACATGATCCTCTTATAGTTAGGAAGAATGCTGAGGCTGGGGAAGTCCTCTGGGGGTGCATCCTTCTCCATACCTCCTTGCTTTCATCAATGGATGGTGGATTCCAGTCCGCTGTCCCAGCCATGGCTGCTTCCAGATAACTGAGAGAACCCTACGGGCATGGGATCACTGCAGGCTACAGTGAGGCACTTGAGCTAGTCAGAAGAATAGAAAGACCACCTGACCATCCATGGGGTCAGGGAGTATTTTTCTGAATCCCCTTTACTCTTTGGGGACAGAAAGTAAAGTTGGTGGTCTTCTGATTCTACCCTCATCTTGCCCACACCCTCATCTTTTAGGGTTTAGGGAGCCAATCCTTTCACAGGTGTAGACCTTCACACAACCTACTCCAGTCAGCTACAAGACCATACAGCCCAGGAAGGCTCCTGCCCAGTTCCCTGCATCCACTGGAATAGGTCTATGGAGTGAGATGTATTAGTTCTCTATTGCTGCTATAACAACTTGCCATAAATCCAGCAGCTAAAATGACACCTGCTTATTATTTCACAGTTCTCTAAGGCAGAAGTCTAGTACCTGTCTTACTGAGTCGAAATCAAGATTACTGCAGGTTATATTCCCTTCTAGAGGCTTAGAGGGGAGAATCCATTTCTTTGCTCACTCAGGTTGCTGGCAGAATTCAGCTCTTTACATTTGTAGGACTGAAGTCCCTGCTTTCTTGTAGGCTGTCACTGGAGGACCATTTTCAGCTTCTAGAAGCTGACAGCATTCCTTGGCTGTGGGCCCCTCCCCGCATCTCTTTAACCAGCGATGATGAGTCAAGTCCACTCATTAACTCCACCTTAAATTTCTCCTGCCTTTTTCCATTGTATGTCAGCCTGGAAATGTTCTCAGTTTTTAAGGATGATTAGGTTGTGGCCACTCTGGTAATCCTGAATAATCTTCCTGTCTGAATATCTATAGCCTTAATCACACATGCGTAGACACTTTTGCCATGTAATATAATATATTCACGAGTCCTGGGGATTAGAGTGTAGACATCTTTATGGGTCGCTGTAGTCAGAAACAACGGAGCAACTAACACACATACACACACATTCAGCCTACCACATTGCGACCTGAGAGCTTTTCCATTCGCCCTCACAAACTTTGGTCCCCTAGTCTCAGGGTGGAGGAGAAGCACTTTTTAAGAGAAGAGTTGGTTTTCAGTTTAAGGCTTCTCTTCTCTGAAGTTGTCTACATGACTTCTCCAATGGGAAGCTGGCCTGTCAACGGGAATCTCACTTACAATGTGACCTTATTTGGAGAGAACAAAAGAATGAGGGAGAACTGGGACCCTACCTGCCATCCCTGATCCCTTCTTCCTTGCCCTGCCTCAGAACTTGGCCTTTACTCATTTACTGAAAACATGGAAACAAGTGTCAATGTTACATAGGCTTCTTTCAGCAGACTCTAGACTCCTCCTCCTTGTCAGGGAGCCCAGGCCAGACAAGTAGGCTCTAAAAAAGTATTTACATTTGTTTATCAAAGTTTTTTGATAATCTTGACTTGGGAAAGTATTTGGAAATAGGATGTTTTTCCACCAGAGGCTGGCTGAGAATCAGGGGACCCTGCAGGGACTGCTCTGTAAGCTACTTCTGTGCACCCTCCCGTTGTGTCTGCTCAGCATCCAGGTCCCCTGACCCTACTCTCTGGAAAGGCCCATTAGTCTCACTGGATAGATGGCAAACCTGTAGGATACAGAGCAATCTATGGATATTCTTAAAGACCAAATCTTTAGCTACAGACAGCATCTATCCCCAGGAGAACAGGTATCTCCCACAGGGCTGACTTCTACTCCAACATCTGGAAGGCTTGAGTGAGTCTGGCTACTGGGTTGGCTTCTGCCCCTGGCCCTTGGGCTCTGAGCTCTTGGGCTGTCCCATCACCTCTCAGATTCTCAGTGATGTAAATACACTTTGTAATCAAGAGAAAGGAGAAGTGTCAAGGTGGTACCTTACTGGGTACAGGGCTAGGAGAATAAGAACCTCATGTTATAACAGTACCCTCAACATCTTCTTCACCACAAAGGACACCCGGTGATTGAAAAGCACTAATCAGATTTGTTTATTTCAGGAGCCTAACCTTCATCTTTTGACCTTCCCTGTATCCACTACCTTCTTCATCTAATTTGTCCTGGTTCTCATCTTCTTTATAGCTTCAATATAAAATATGCCCCTAACATTTCATGATAGGAGTGGGTAGCCATTTCCTTCTCCAGGGGATCTTCCCAACTCCTGGTTGAACCCAGGTCTCCTGCATTGTAGGCATTCTTTACCAGGTGAGACACCAGGGAAGCTTGATTAAAAAGTCACTAGATAAATTTTGCCACAGTAAACATGTTACTATATTAATGATCCTCAAACTTTGGTGTGTTTGGGAGTTGCTTAGTAGCAACCTAGTGGTGTCCTGAGCCACATCCCCCAAATTCTGATCTGGGTCTAGGGTGGGTCTGAATGTCTCTATCTTTAACATCTCAGTTTTTAACAATTCCCTGAGTAACTAATTCAGCTCACTGTCTGTGACCTTGATAATCAATCAGTGCTACAATCTGACTGCCTTTTCTTAGGGTGGGTAATTTTAAGTTCTTTGTTAATTTTATTTCAGTCTCTTTCCCTCATAAGTTAGAAGTATCTTAGACTTGGACCAGGTCCAATGCAGTATTTGGTACAGATCTGAGTATACCGGTAATTTTCAGCTAATACTACCTGAGTTATTTTTGTTTGAAACTAGACTTTCAACTCTTAGTCAAGTTGCTATTAAACACTCATTCAGTTTGAAAGGATAGAAATATTTTAAAATTTGTTTTTGCATACGTGGCAAAAGGAAAAGTACTCTTGGTGTGATCTCAGTATGTCCATTCATTCATTGGCTAAGTAGGGACATAAAGATGAATAATGACCAGCACGTTTATAAGTCCTATGTGCTACAAATCCTGTGTGCTCTGACCCTTACCTGTACCCCAGCCTCTAAGAAGATTATTATTTGTTTTTGGCAGCACTGGGTCTTCATTGCTGCACTGTGGGCTTTCTTTAGTTGTGGCGAGGCTACACTCCAGTTGTGGTGCATGGGTTTCTCATTGGGTAGCCTCTCTTGTTGTGGAGCTTGGGCTTGAGGGCACAGGGTCTTTAGTAGTTGCAGCACATGGGCATAGTAGTTGTGGCACATGGGCTTAGTTGCCCTGCAGTATGTGGGATTTTCCTGGACCAGGGATCTAACCCGTGTCCCTTGTATTAGCAGATTCTTAACCACTGGACCACCGGGAAAATCCCCCAGACTCATTTGAAAGCATAGGAAGTTCCAGCCCTGCACCAGCCACATTTAACTTCTTCCAGGTCCTTAAACTAGCTCAGCTCACTCTCACCACTGGATCTTTGCTTATGTTATTCCCTTTGCCCAGAATACTCTTACCTCGTCTTTCCAGCTAAATGCTACTGTATTCTTCAGCCATCAGCTCAAAGGACACCATATTCTCAGGGAAATTCCACTGTTTTCCTAGATCTGGGTTAAGCTGTGTTCTCACATTATAAAATGTCTCTGTTTGTGTGCTTCTCCCTAGCTGCTCGTATGTGCCTAATGCATAGCAGGCTCTCAGTAAATATTTGCTGAATGAATGGAAGTGTGTAGGTATGAGAATCTTTGAATCATTAGGTTGTTTACAGCCTAAGTGGGAGAAACAGATGTGTGAAGTGATCATTATAATAGATGCTACAGTGAAAGAACATACCAGATTTATTGGAGAAAGGGAAACACAAAGATGACTTGATCAGTATCTCTTGTGGAACTGGGCCAGGGAGGACCTTATAAAGAAGGAGATTCTTGAGATGAAGTTTGAAGGATAACTTGGAGATTTCCAGGCATTTAAGAGAACATTCTTGGCTAGAAAAGATGTATGCATTGGCAAAGGGTTGAAGTGCAGTGATGTTGTGGGTGGCTTTGACTAGTTTGCTACACTGGAGGGGTGGAGTTTGGGCTCACGGCCAGAACTTTGCCCAGTGCCATTTGGGGGCAAATTCTACTCTGCAGGGGGTTGAATTGTGGTCCCCCAAAGATGCCCAAGTCCTAAGTCATCATACTTGTGAATGTGACCTTATTTGAGAAAAGGGTCTTTGTAGATGTAACTTAAGAAAAAGTTCTGGATGAGTTAAGGATGTATAGGTGAGGTTATCCTGGATTAACTGGGTGGACCTTAAATTCATTAACAGATGTCCTTATAAGAAAAAGAGAAGACACATACAGAGGAGGAGAAACCCAGGGGGAAGGCCATGGGAAGATGGAAGTAGAGGCTGAAGTTATGCAGCCACCAGCCAGAGAATGTGGATTGTACTGATAGCCATCAGAAGCTAGAAGAAAAGCAGGGAACAACAAATTCCCTTCAGAGCCTCCAGAAAGAATTAGCCCAGCTCAGTTCAGTTCAGTCACTCAGTTAGGTCCGACTCTTTGCGACCACAGTGGACTGCAGCACTCCAGGCTTCCCTGTCCATCACCAACTCCTGGAGCTTTCTCAAACTCATGTCCATTGAGTCAGAGATGCCATTCAACCATCTGACACCTTGATTTTATTTATTTATTTTTAAATTAATTTATTTTAATTGGAGGATAATTACTTTACAATATGATGGTTTTTGCTATACATCAACATGAATAGGCAACATGAATAGGTTTAAATGTATCCCTGCCTCCTTCCACCCTATCCCTCTGGATCTCAGAGCACTGGCTTTGGGTGTCCTGCTTCATGCATTGAACTTGCACTGATCATCTGTTTCACATATGGTAATGCACATGTTTCAATGCTATTTTCTCAAGTCATCCCACCCTCGCCTTTTCCCACTGGGTCCAAAAGTCTGTTCTTTACATCTGTGTCTCCTTTGCTGCTGTGCATGTAGGATCATCGGTACCATCTTTCTAAATTCCATATACATGTGTTAATATGCAGTATTTGTCTTTCTCTTTCTGACTTACTTTACTCTATATAATAGACTCCAGGCTTATCCACCTCATTAGAACTGATACAAACATGTTCCTTTTTATTGACACCTTGATTTTAAACTTCTAGCCTCCAGAACTGTGAAAAAATGCATTCCTGTTGTTTTAGGTTGGTGATGAATTGTTATGGCAGCCACAGTTTACTTATACATACCATCAGGTGCCCAACCTAGATTCAGCATGGTTTTAAGACTGACCGTGTGTGTTACTGGAATCCAGAGAGGAGCTCTAATGAGTGCTTGACTCCATGTCTGTTGCTTAACACAGAAAATTATGGCCATAATAGATGTGAACTTGTAAACAGGCAACAAATTGGCTGCCCAAAGGAGGCAACCTTTTCAGAATTAAGAAAGGACAGAGATGGCTAGAAAGAATTTTCTAAAGTCCTTTTGTCAGTACTAGCTCCTTATCCCAACTATGGGGTGAAATCCTGGTTGTTTGACATCACTCCCTTCACGAATTTGGAGAACTGCAAGTACCTTTATAAAGACAAACATTTACCTGAATGGCTTCCAAGATCTTTTCATCAGGGAGAGAGCAGTGGGGTGTCATTGGTGATTTTTTAATGCTACAAGTTAAAGCAACCTTTCTCTTGTTCACCAACCTGCTTGCCCAAAGCAAATTGAAGAAGCTCCTATGATTCACCTTTGTCCTCTTCCTTCTTGGAAAGATAACATTTGTTTAATCCTTGTAATTTACTAGACATATGAACTTTTTGTATATGAGGGGGAGGGAGTGATAGGCAGAATAATAACTCCCCAAAGATGTCTTTGCCTTAATCCCTGGAACCTATGAATACGTCAGGTGATATGGAGGAAGAGAATTAAGGTTGCAGATGGAATTAAAATTGCTCATCAATTGACCTTAACATAGATTACACTGGGTTATCCAGGTGAGCCCAGTGTAATCACAAGGCTCATTGTAAGAGAAGGAGCATGGCAGAAGAATCAGAGTCAGAGTGATGCAATATGAGAAAGATGTTTCATTCGGCAAAATGGTGGCTTTGAAGATGGAAGGGGCAGGAGCCAAGGAATGTGGGTGACCTCTCAAAGTTGGAAAAGGCAGAAAAGTGCATTTGCCCCCTAGAGCCTTGGGAAGGAAAGCAGCCTTGCCAACACCTTGATTTCAGCCCAATGAGAGCCATTTCAGACTTCTGACCTCAGAATGCAAGGTAATACATTTCGTTGTTGGGACTTTCTGATGGTCCAGTGGCTAAGACTCTGCACTCCCAGTGCAGGAGGCTGGGTTCGAGCCCTGGTCAGGGAACTAGATCCCACATACTGCAATGAAGGCTGAAGATCCCACATGCCACAACTAAAGATTCCACATACCACAACTAAGACCCGGCACAGTCAAATAAATAATAAATTTAAATAAATAAATTTTGTTGTTGTTCTAAGTTACTAGGTTTGTGTTCGTTTGTTACAGCAGCCATGGGAAACTAGCATGGTAGGGGGAGATTGGAGAGGGATAGATTGGTAGAAATTCCCTTCCATGTTCCTGATGCAGTTACCCTTTGGGGAATTGTTGAGGAAATACAGATCTGGGCTACTGTCAGCGACAAAAAGAGAAGGTGATGTAGTGTTACAAGCCCCTGACACATGACAAAAAATCTGACAGAACCCCCCTCACCAGCTTTCCTGGAGTGTGACTGTTACGGGAAACACTGACTAAAACTGCCCACCATGGCCAGGCACCCCAGTAACCATTTGCGTGAATTATTTTAGGACAGGAGATCTTGGTAAGGAATATGGAACTACCAAGCCACCACCAACTGGAAGAACTGGTCAAAAAGAGAGAAAGGTTAAAAGGAGAGAGGAGATGCCAGTCCATATGTCCTACCAACCTCCCAGAATCCTCTTTGCTGGCATCCATCTTGGCTGAGTGATGTGGCACCACCAGGAAGGACCCTGAGTCAGGGTGATCGGCCAGAGACAACCCAGAAACTAACCCCATCACTATAAAACCCGAGGCTGCGAGCCATGTGGCAGAGCCGTCGTGGGTTCCCTTAGCATCCTTCTCTCCACCCGGTGCCCCTTTCCAATAGTCTCTTGTTTTGTCAGCACCCGTGTCTCCTCCGACAATTCATTTCTGAGTGTCAGACAAGAGCCCGTTCTTGGGCCCTGGAAGGAGTCTCCATTCCTGCAGCACGACTGTCTCAGACTCTCTGGTTGCAGGAGAATCTGTATGGTGCCAGGCTGGGAATGGCTGCATCCTGACCGTCTGCAAAGTGCAGGGACACGTGGGATCCCCCTCTCACAAGTCCAGAGCCAGATCTGGAGGAGGCGTGGCCTTGCCAGCCACTCTGACCTAATGCAACTTTCAGCCCTCTGTGGTGTCTGATTCCTCTGGCAAACCCCCCGAGGCTTCACTGTGTCGGCGGCTCTCCCTTGTGGTTCTTCCAAGGCCCTCCCAGGCCTAATGAGACATCCTGGGGCACCTGTCACAACTGGCCTATGTGCCTCTACCCCGGGAGGATTTGGAGAAGCGGCTGAACCTGCAGATATTTCAGGCATTCCTGCATGCGTCACTTTTCCCGACAGCTTTCGTCTTCGTCTTCTCAAATGTCTCTTTGAGCACTGGCTCCCAGCCTCCTGGCTGGGAATTCATGAGACCAGTGCTGTCGGAATTGAAACTTGTCAAGGATGGCTTTGCCTGCCTGGCCTCAGAGCATCTAAGCAGAAACAGAAGGGGAAGGGCTGGTGGGGTCAGGGAGCTCCAAGTCTGTGTGGCCCAGCAGAGCCAGGAGGGTTAGAACCACTGTGATTGGACTCGTGTTAGCACCTTCTCAATGTTGGTGGAAACGGAGGGCTTCCTGTGGGTCTGCTCTGGAAGTTCCCCATGATCTGGTAAAGTGTGTGGGATCTGGATCCCAAGCCTTATTCTTCTGCTTACTAGCTTTGTGAGCTTGAACTTGCACAACTGTTAAGCTTTTCTGAGCTTCATTTTCCCCATGTATGTAAATACAAAAGAGCAAGTGAACAGGTGGCACTAGTGGTAATGAAGCTCCCTGCCAGCACAAGAGATGTAAGAGACACGGGTTTGATCCCTGTGTAGAGAAGATCCTCTGGAGGAGGGCATGGTAACCCACTCCAGTCTTCTTGCCTGGAGAATCCCATGGGCAGAGCAGCCTGGGGGGCTATGGTCCACAGCGTCGCAAAGAGTCAGACCCAACTGAAGCGTCTTAGCACACTCACAAGTGGACAATAAGCATTAGCAGTAATCATAAAAACAATTGCTACTATTTCTGATACTATCAGTTGAATCCTTCATCTTCAAGAGTCATGAATGCCAAAGTATTCTCAAGTAACCTTCCTCAAACATCCTGGGCCCTCCATTCCTAGTTCGCTTTGTCCGTTTGACAATTTTATTGAAGTATAATTGACTTAAAGTGTATAATATGATATATTTTGACAAATGTGCATATTCAGGAAACCATCACTACAATCAAGATGATGAAAATATTCACTGTGCCCTGAAGTTCTCCTTGGTAATTCTCCACAATCACTGATTTGTTTTCTATCCCTATAGATTAGTTTGTATTTGTAGCATTTTATGTAAATAGAATCATACAGTATGTACTTTTTTTTTTTGGTCTGGCTTACTTCACTTTGCAACCCTATGTGTGATTCTTTTGCGATCCATCCATGTTGTTGTATGTACCAAGGTTTATTGCTTTTTATGTTACTGAGAACTATCCTATTGCACAAGATATATTGTATTTGTTTGGCCATTCACCTGTTGATGGACATTTGGGTTGTTTTCAATTTTTGGGTAGTTTGAATAAAGTTGCTAGGAACAACATACTTGTGTAAGTCTTTGTATGAACATATGCTTTTACTTATTTTGGTTAAATATATTGGAGTGAAATGGCTAGGTCACATGGTAGTTATAAATTTATTGTTTTGAGAAACTGCCAGACTTTTTTCCAAAGTGGTTGCATGATTTACACTCCAACTAGCAGTGCTTGAGACTTCCAATTGTTTTATTTCCTCACTAATGCTTGGTTTGATCTATCTAATTTTAGACATTCCAACGAGATATAGTGGTTTTAATTAGAATTTCCTAGATAATTAATGATTAATGATGTCAAGCTTGTTTTCTTGCATCATCTGTATGTCTTCTTTAGCGAAATATATCTTCAAATCTTTTGCCTATCTTAATAATTACACATACTTACAGAGTTTTGACAGTTCTTTGTATAATATAGACATAAAGCCTTTCTGATATGCTTCTTTGAAAATATTGTCTCTGAGTCTGTGATTTTTTTTCTCTCTTAACAATGTCTATCAAGGAACAGAAGTTCTTAGACTTGATGATGTCCAATTCATCAATTTCATCTTTTTATGGATTATGCTCCATTTTGAGTTCATTCTTTTAGATAGTGTGAGATTAGGATGAAGTGGATTTTGTTTTGTTTTGTTCTTTTACACATGGATATTCAATTGTTTGAGCATCATCCATTTAAAAGACTATCATTTCCACACTAAATTGCCTTTGCATCTTTCTTGAAAATCAATTGATCATATATGGGTGTATTTTGGACTCTATTTTACTTCACTGATCTATTTGTCTCTCTATATCAACACCATACTTTCTTGATTGCTGTAGTTTTAGAAGTCTTGAAATCTGGTACTGTAAGTTCTCCAACTTTGTTATTTTTCAAAGTTGTTTTAGCTATTCTAGGTCCTTTGACTCACATGGATTTTAAAATAAGTATAACAATTTCTACAAAAAGCCTTCTGGGATTCTGATTGAGACTGTGTTGAATCTATAGATCCACTTGGAGAGAACTGATATCTTAGCAATACTAAACTATCTAAGCTATGAATACAGTTACACATTTATTTAGGTTACATTTAAAAATTTTTTAAACTTATTTTTTTAAATTAATTTTTTTGTAAAAAAAAATTGTAAAGTATAATTGCTTTACAATGTTGTGTTGGTTTCTGTCACACAGCAAAGTGATTCAGTTATATGTATATACATATATCTATTCCTTTTCAAGTACTTTTCCCTTTTAGGTTATTACAGAGTATTGAGCAGAATTCTCTGTGCTAAATGGTAGGTTCTTGTTGGTTGTCTATTTTAAATATAGCGGTGTGCACATGTCAATCCCAATCTCCCAATTCACCCATCCCCTTCCTCCTTGGTATCTATATGTCTGTTCTCTACATCTATGTGTGTATTTATTTAGGTTATCTTTAATTTATTTCATCAGAATTTTGTAACTTTAAATGCACAGTTTGCACACTTAAAAATCAGATGTGTTTCACTAATTTACATTTTTTGATGCTATTAGGAATGGTACATTTACATTTACAGACTTTTACATTTCAATTTCTGATTCTTCATTTCTATTAAAAAGAAATACATTGAAGGCAGCCAGATTGGAAAGGAAGAAGAAAAACTGTCACTATTTGCAGATAACATGATATTATATATGGGAAACCCTACAGACTCCACTAAATAGCTGTTGGAACTAATAAATGAATTAAATAATATAGAATCAATATACAAAAATCTGTATTTCATACACTAAAAGCAAACTATCAAAAAGAGAAATTAAGAAAACAATTCTGTTTACAATTGCCTCAAAAAGAATAAAGTAACTAGGAGTAAATTTAGCCAAGAAGGTGAAAGACCTGTATGCTGAAAACTATAAGATATTAATGAAAGTGAAAAAGACATGAATGAATGGAAAGATATTACCTGCTCATGGATTTGAAGAATTAATATTGTTAAAATGTCCATACTATCCAAAGCAAATCCATAGGTTCAATGAAATCCTTATCAAAATTCCAGTGGCATTTTTTTCACAGCAATAAAACAAATAATCGTAAAACTTGTATGGAACCACGAGAGACCCTGAATAGCCAAAACAATCTTGAGAAATAAAAAAGAAGCTGGAAGCATCATGCTCCTTGATTTCAAACGATATTACAAAGCTATAGTAAGCAAAATAGTATGGTACTGGCATAAAAACAGATGTGTAGATAATGCAACAGAAGAGAGAGCCCCCAAATAACCCTCCACATATATGGTCAGTTAATTTATGGCAAAGGAATAAAAAATATACAATGAGGAAAGGACAGTCTTTCCAATAAATGGTGTTGGGAAAACAGGACAGCCACATGCAAATGAATAAAAATGAACCACTATCTTATGCCATAGACAAAAACTAACTCAAAATGGATTAAAGATTAGAATGTAACACCTGAAACTATGAAACTCTTAAAAGAAAACATAGGCAATAAGTTCTTTGTCATAGATCTTGGCAGTGATTTTTTTAATCTGACACCAAAAACAACAACAAATAAACAAGTGTAACTATATAAAACTAAAAATCTTCTACACAGCAAAGGAAACCATCAAAAGAATGAAAAGGCAACCTACTGAGAAAATACTTGCAAATCATATGTCTGATAAGGGCTTACTACCTAAAATATATAAAAATCTAAACAACTCAATAGCAAACAAAACAAAAGAATCCAACTGAAACATGGGCAGGATATCTGAACAGACTGTTTTCAAAAGAAGACCCACAGATGGCCAACAGGTACATAAAAAGATGCTCGTCATCAGGAACATACAAATCAAAACCACAATGAGTTATCACCTCACACTTGTTAGAATACTATTATTGAAAGATAAGAAGTGGCAAGTATTGGCAGGGATATGAAGAAAACATAACTTTTGTGCACTGTAAGTGGAAATATAAATTGGTATAGCCATTATGGAAAACAGTATGGCGATTCCTTAAAAAATTAATAATAGAACTAACATATGATCCAGCAATTCCACATCTGGTTATTTAGCTAAAGAAAATAAAAACACTGACTCAAAAAGATATATGTACCCCTGTGTTCATTGCAGTATTATTTATAATATCCAGATACAGAAACAACTTTAAGAATCCATCTTGATGAAAATGTGGTTTATATTCATAATGGAATATTATCCAACTATAAAAAAAAAAAATGAAACCTTGCCATTTGTGACAACATGGATGGACCTTGAGGACATTAGGCTCAGTAGAACAACTCAGACAAAGAAAGACAAATACTATATGATCTCACTTTTATCTGGAATCTAAAAAAATGGAAACAGAGCACAGAGTGGTGGTTGCCAGAGCAGTGAGTGTGTAGTGGGTGAAGGGTGTCAAAAAGTATGAAGTTTCAGTTATAAAGTAAATAAGCCATAGGGATGCAATGTATAGCATGGTGACTATAGTTAATAATGTTGTATTGCATATTTGAAAGTTGCTAAGAGATTAGATCTTAAAACTCATCACAAGGAAAAAAATGTCTTTAGTATGCATGGTAACAGACATTAAGTAGGTTTATTGTGGTGATCATTTCTCAGTGTGTATACAAACATCAAATCATTATGCTGTACATCTGAACTAATGTTATATGTCAATTATACCTTAATAAAAAGAAATAGATTTTGTTCATTGATTTTTGTCCTGTAACATTGTTAATTAATTTGTTTGTTCTAGTTACTTTGATAGTTTGCATTGAATTTTCTATATAGATGACTTGCAGATGTCTGTAAATAGAGTTTTACAATTTTCTTTTCAATCTATTCTTTTCTTTCTTTTTATTGCCTTATTTCACTGGAGAGAATCTCTAGTACAACATTGAATATAAATGATAAGAACTGATATTTTAGCTTTTTCTGATTTTAGGAGGAAAGCATTCAGTCTTTCACCAATTAAATATGAGGTCACCTGAGGTCCTTATTGATAGTCCCTATTGAGAAACTGTTCTTCTCTTCCCAGTTTTCTGAAAGTTTTTTTTTTTTATTATTATTAGATATGGATATCAGGTTTTGCCAAATTTTTTTATACATCTACAGAAATGACAATATTTCACTTCATGATTTTAAAATGTTCAGCCAATATTACATTATTGGAATAAAGCCCACTGCACTGTGATATACCTTTTGTATATTTTAATTATAATTTCCTATAATTTTATCTTGTCAGTGTTTATTAGGGATGTAGATTGGTTCTCTTTTCTTCTGTCTTTTTCTGATTTGGGTATCAATGTAATAATAACTTCCTCATAGAATGAGTTAGAATGTATTCCCTCCTTTTTAATATTCTGGAAGAATTTGTGTAGGATTGGTGTAATTTCCTTTTGCTAAAGTTTGATAGGATGCACCAGTAAAGCCACCTAGGCCTAGAATTTGTTTTGTGTGTGTGTGGGGGGGGGGGGTGTTTTTTAACTACAAATTGAATTTATTTAATAGTTCTTGGGCTACCCTGATTAATAGTCCTATATCCTTTTTTTAAATTAATTTATTTTTTATTGAAGGATAATTGCTTTACAGGTTTTTGCTGTTTTCTGTCAAACCTCAACATGAATCAGCCATAGGTATACATATGTCCCCTCCCTTTTGAAACCCCCTCCCATCTCCCTCCCCACCCCGCCCCTCTAGGCTGACACAGAGCCCCTGTTTGAGTTTCCTGAGCCATTCAGCAAATTCCCTTTGGCTATCTACTTTACATATGGTAATGAAAGTTTCCATGGTACTCTTTCCATACATCCCACCCTCTCCTCCCCATGTCCATATTCTCTATGTCTGTTTCTCCTTTGTTGCTCTGTAAATAAATTCTTCAGTACCATTTTTCTAGATTCCGTATATATGTGTTAGAATATGATATTTATCTTTCTCTTTCTGACTCACTTCACTCTGTATAATAGGTTCTAGGTTCATCCACCTCATTAGAACTGACTCAAATGCGTTCCTTTTTATGGCTGAGTAATATTCCAGCATGTATATGTTCCACAGCTTCTTTATCCATTCATCTGTTGATGGACATCTAGGTTGCTTCCATGTTCTAGCTATTGTAAATAGTGCTGCAACGAATAATGGAATACATGCATCTCTTTCAGTTTTGGTTTCCTCAGGGTATCTGTCTAGGAGTGGGATTGCTGGGTCATATAGTGGTTTTATTCCTAGTTTTTTAAGGAATCTCCATACCGTCTTCCATAGTGGCTGTATAAATTTACATTCCTACCAACAGTGCAAGAGCATTTCCTTTTCTCCACACCTTTTCCAGCATTTATTGTTTGTAGACTTTTTGATGAGGGCCATTCTGACCGGTGTGAGGTGATATCTCATTGCAGTTTTGATTTGCATTTCTCTAATAATGAGCGATGTTAAGCATCTTTTCATGTGTTTGTTAGCCATCTGTATGTCTTCTTGGGGGGAAATGTCTGTTTAGGTCTTTTTCCCACTTTTTGATTGGGTTGTTTGTTTTTCTGGCATTGAGTTGTATGAGCTGCTTGTGTATTTTGGAAATTAATCCTTTGTCAGTTGTTTCATTTGCTATTATTTTCTCCCATTCTGAGGGTTGTCTTTTCACTTTGCTTATAGTTTCCTTTGCTGTGCAAAAGCTGTTAAGTTTAATCAGGTCCCACTTGTTTATTTTTGTTTTTATTTCCATTGCTCTAGGAGGTGGGTCGTAGAGGATCTTGCATTGATTTATGTCATTGACTGTTCTGCCTATGTTTTCCTCTAAGAGTTTTATAGTTTCTGGTCTTACATTTAGATCTTCAATCCATTTTGAGTTTATCTTTGTGTATGGTGTTAGGGGGTGTTCTAAGTTCTTTCTTTTACATGTAGCTGTCCAGTTTTCCCAGCACTATTTTTTGAAGAGTCTGTCTTTGCCCCATTGTACATTCTTGCCTCTCTCTGCCAAAAATAAGGTACCCATAGGTGCATGGGTTTATTTCTGGGCTTTCTGTCTTGTTCCATTGGTCTATATTTCTCTTTTTGTGCCAGTACCATATTGTCTTGACTGTAGCTTTGTAGTATAACCTGAAGTCAGGAAGGTTGATTCCTCCAGCTCCAGTCTTCTTTCTCAAGGCTGCTTGCTATTCGGGGTCTTTTGTGTTTCCATATGAATTGTGAAATTTCTTTGTTCTAGTTCTGTGAAAAATGCCATTGGTAATTTGACATGGATCACATTTAAACTGTAGATTGCATTTGGTAGTATAGGCATTTTCACAATGTTGATTCTTCCTACCCAGAAACATGGAATATCTCTCTGTTTATGTCATCTTTGCTTTCTTTCATTAGTGTCTTATAATTTTCTGTGTACAGTTCTTTTGTCTCCTTAGGTAGGTTTATCCCTAGATATTTAATTCTTTTTGTTGCAATGGTGAATGGGATTGATTCCTTAATTTATCTTTCTGATTTTTCATTGTTAGTATATAGAAATGCAAGTGACTTCTGTGTATTGATTTTATATCCTGCAACTTTGCTATATTTGCTGATTAGCTCTAGTAATTTTCTGATATTATCTTTAGGATTTTCTATGTACAGTATCATGTCATCTGCAAACAGTGAGAGCTTTACTTCTTTTCTGATCTGGATTCCTTTTATTTCTTTTTCTTCTCTGATTGCCGTAGCTAGGACTTCCAGAACTATGTTGAAAAATAGTGGTGAAAATGGACACCCTTGTCTTGTTTCTGATCTTAGGGGAAATGCTTTCAGTTTTTCACCATTGAGAATAATGTTTGCTGTAGGCTTATCATATATGGCCTTTACTATGTTGAGGTAGGTTCCTTCTATGTCTGTTTCTTGAAGAGTTTTAATCATAAATGGGTACTGAATTTTGTCAAAGGCTTTTTCTGCATTTATTGAGATGATCATATGGCTTTTATCTTTCAATTTGTTAATGTGGTGTATCACATTGATTGATTTCCATGTATTGAAGAACCCTTGCATCCCTGGAATAAACCCAACTTGATCATGGTGTTTGAGCTTTTTGATGTGTTGCTGAATTCTGTTAGCAAATATTTTGTTGAGGATTTTTGCATCTATGTTCATCAATATATTGGCTTGTAGTTTTCTTTTTTGTGTGTTGTCTTTGTCTGCTTTTGGTATCAGGGTGATGGTGGCCTTGTAGAATGAGTTTGGAAATGTTCCTTCCTCTGCAAATTTTTGAAAGAGTTTTAGAAGGATAGGCATTAGCTCTTCTCTAAATGTTTGATAGAATTCTCCTGTGAAGCCATCTGGTCCCGTGCTTTCATTTTTTTGGGAGATTTTTGATCACAGTTCAATTTCAGTGCTTGTAATTGAGTTGTTCATAATTTCTATTTCTTCCTGGTTCAGTCTTAGAAGATTGAACTTTTCTAAGAATCTGTCCATTTCTTCCAGGTTATTTATTTTATTGCCACATAGTTGTTCACAATAGTCTCATAATCCTTTGTATTTCTGCATTGTCTGTTGTAACCCCTCCTTTTTCATTTCTAATTTTGTTGATTTGATTCTTCTTTTTTTCTTCATGAGTCTGGCTAAATTTTGGTTTATTTTGTTTGTCTTCTCAAAGAATCAGCTTTTAGTTTTGTTAATCTTTACTACTGTTTCTTTCTTTTTCATTTATTTCTGCTTGCATCTTTATGATTTCTTTCCTTCTACTAATTTTGGGGTTTTTTGTTCTACTTTTTCCAGTTGCTTTAGATGTAAAGTTAGGTTGTCTATTCAATGTTTTTCTTGTTTCTTGAGGTAGGGTTGTACAGCTATAAACTTGCCTTTTATAACTGCTTTTGCTGCATCCCATAGGTTTTGAGTTGTCATGTTTTCATTGTCATTTGTTTCTAGAAATTTTTTTATTTCCTTTTTGATTTCTTCAGTAACCTGTTGGTTATTTAGAAACATGTTGTTTTATCTCCATGTGTTTGTGTTTCTTACAGTTTTTTTCTTGTAATTGATATCTAGTCTCATAGCATTGTAGTTGAAGAAGATGCTTGATACAATTTCAATTTTTTAAAATTTACTGAGGTTTGATTTGTGACCCAAGATGTGGTCTATCCTGGAGAATGTTCCTTGTGCACTTGAGAAGAAGGTGTATTCTTCTATGTTTGAATGGAATGTCCTGAAGATATCAATGAGATCCACCTCATCTAATGTATCATTTAAGACTTGTGTTTCCTTATTAATTTTGTTTTGATGATCTGTCCATTGGTGTGAGTGGGGTGTTAAAAGTCTCCTACTATTATTGTGTTACTGTCAATTTCTCCTTTTATGTCTGTTAGTGTTTGTCTTATGTATTGAGATGCTCCTATGTTGGGTGCATAGATATTTATAATTGTTTTGTCTTCCTCTTGGATTGATCTCTTGATCATTATGTAGTGTCCTTATTTATCTCTTCTAATCTTCTTTATTTTAAGGTCTATTTTGTCTGATATGAGGGTTGCTACTCCAGCTTTCTTTTGCTTCCCATTTGCATGGAATATATTTTTCCATCCTCTCACTTTCAGTCTATATGTGTCTTGAGGTCTGAAGTGGGTTTCTTGTAGACAGCATATATATGGGTCTTGTTTTTGTATCCATTCAACTAGTCTGTGTCTCTTGGTTGGAGCATTTAATCCATTTGCATTTAAAGTAATTATTAATATATATGTTCCTGTTGCCATTTTCTTAATTGTTTGGGGTTGGTTTTGTAGATCTTTTTTCTTCTATTGTATTTCTTGACTAAATAAGTCCCTTTAACATTTGTTGTAAAGCTGGTTTGGTGGTACTGAATTCTCTTAACTTTTGCTTGTCTGAGAAGCTTTTTATTTCTTCATCAATTTTGAATGAGATCCTTGCTGGGTACAGTAATCTTGGTTGTAGATTTTTCCCTTTCAGTACTTTAAATATATGCTGCTGTTCCCTTCTGGCCTGCAGAGTTTCTGCTGAAAGATCAGCTGTTAAGCGGATGGGGTTTCCCTTGTACGTTACTTGTTGCTTCTCCCTTGCTGCTTTCAATATTCTTTCTTTGTGTTTAGTCTTTGTTAGTTTGATTAGTTTGTGTCTTGGCATGTTTCTCCTTTGGTCTATCCTGTATGGGACTCTTTGTGCCTCTTGGACTTCATTGGCTATTTCCTTTTTCATGTTGGGGAAATTTTCAACTATAATCTCTTCAAAAATTTTCTCATACCATTTCTTTTTCTCTTCTTCTGGGATCCCTATAATTTTAATGTTGGTGCATTTGATACGGTCCCAGAGGTCTCTGAGACTGTCCTCAGCTCTTTTCATTCTTTTTACTTTATTCTTCTCTTCAGAAGTTATTCCCACCATTTTATCTCAAAGCTTACTGATTCATTCTTTTGCTTCAGATATTCTGCTATTGATTCCTTTTAGAGTATTTTTAATTTCAGTAATTGTGTTGTGTGTCTCTGTATGTTTGTTCTTTAATTCTTCTAGGTATTTGTTAATTGATTCTTGCATTTTCTCCATTTTGTTTTCAAGGTTTTTGATCATCTTTACTATCATTATTCTGAATTCTTTTCCAGATAGTTTACCTATTTCCTCTTCATTTATTTGGACTTCTGTGTTTCTAGTTTGTCCCTTCCTTTGTGCAGTATTTCTTTGCCTTATCATTATTTTTTTTTAAGTTATTGTGTTTGAGATCTCCTTTCCCTGAAGAATTCAAGAAAGTTGAATTCTTTCCTTGAAGAAGGTTGAATTCTTTCTTCCTTCTGGTTTCTGCCCTCCTAAGATTGGTCCAGTGGTTTATGTGAGCTTTGTATAGGGTGAGATTTGTGCTGAGTTTTGGTTTGTTTGCTTATTTTTCTCTAATGGGCAAGGCTGAGTGAGGTGGTAATCCTGTCTGCTGATGATTTGGTTTGTATTTTTGTTTTGTTTGTTGTCTAGATGAAGCATCCTGCACAGGGTGCTACTGGTGGTTGGGTGATGCTGGCTCTTGTATTCAAGTGGTTTTGTTTGTGTGAGTTCTCACTATTTGATACTCCCTATGGTTAGTTCTCTAGTAGTCTAGAGTCTTGGAGTTAGTGCTCCTACTCCAAAGGCTCAGGGCCTGATCTCTGATCAGGAACAAATATTCCACAAGTGGTTTGTTAAGGCATTACATGAGATTAAAACAAATATCCAAAGATGAGAAACCAAAGATGAACCCCAGACAAATGGCAGTTACAAAATCAGGCAAATAATAATTAAAATAATGGAATATACACATATACACCCATGAGCAAAGTGAAAACAGCCCAACAAACATAAAGTACAGTAGACTGACCTGGCAAACAAAGGAAATCAAAAATTGTATTTACCAGTTAAGAACAAAACTAACTTAAGCACAAACTGGAAAACAAAACTAAAGCAAGGTGCCAAGTGGGGAATAAAGCAATGAGAGCAAAACTAGCAAATATGTTGAGAGGAAAGGGAAGAAAGAAAAGAAAGAAAGAATATGTAAAGTTAAATAGAGGTAGATGAAGAAAATTTATATACATTAAAGATTAACTGCAAGGGGAAAAGAACAATAGGAAAGACAAACAAAGGAACGAATGTAGAAAAAATACAACAGGTTTAAAAAAAATTAACAATATATAAAAGAAAACAAAAAGACAGAAGAAGAAAGAAAAAAGGGGAAAAAAAGGGAAACTTCACAGAACTGCAAAAGCCTAACGTAGAGGCAGAGGTTTATAACAATAGAAAGTGTGACTGAATATACACATATACACAGACACCTATAAGCAAAATCAGCACAGTGCAACAAACATAAAGTACAATAGATTGACCCAGCGAGCAAAGGAAACCAAAAATTATATCTACCAGAACAAAACTAATTAAAGCACAAACTGGAAAACAAAACTAAAGCAAGGTGCCAATTCGGGAATAAAGCAATGAAAATAAAACTAACAAATATGTTGAGAGGAGAGAAAGAAAAGAAAGGAAGAATAGATACACAAAGTTAAATAGAGGTAGATAAAGAAGATTTATATATGTTAAAGATTAACTGTAAGGGGAAAGGACAGTAGGAATAAAGCAAAGAAAAGAAAAAATAATAACTGGTTTAAAAAATTAAAATTAAAAAGAGAAAAAAAAAAAAGAGGCAAACTTCACAGAGCTGCAGAAGCCCAAAGTAGAGGCAGAGGTTTGTGACAACAATAAAAAATGTGACAGAGAAAAAAAAAATCTCCAAAGCTTAATTGGATTTCTTAGTGCCGATAAAATTGACAACTACAACAGAGCAGGGAAAGCATGAAAAGGAAAAAGAAAAAAATCCAACAGACTTTACAGAATAAGTGAAAAAACAAGAATAATAAACGTTTTTCTTGAGTCACTGCCGTCAGGGTCCTCTCCCATGCTGGCAGTCACCGTCCGCCTCACCGCCCTAGGATGCCCTCCGACACTGTGCTGACCTCTGGACCCGCGGTGAGGGCAGCTCAGAGTCTAACCTGGTCCCGCTCCTGTGTGTTCTTGCCTCCGACGTCCACAGCTGTCAGAGCTAGTGCGTTTTCTTGTGTGGGCGCTCTCAATAGCCTTTTATATCTTTCAACGCAGAGTCTGCTTAGTTGATCAGGTGGGTTTAATCTGCAGTTTGTACAGCTGATGGGAAGGTGTTGGGTCTTCCTCCTTAGCCACACTGCCCCTGAGTTTCACTTGTGGCTTTATTTCCACTTCTACAAACGGGTGGTCCACTGGGGTTTGCTCCTGAGGCTGCCCTGGAGGACTTGGGTGTGCCCCCTGAGGGCCAGGGGTGGGGGTGGTCACGCAGCTGCTTGGGCCGCAGGGGTTCTGGCAGCAGCAGGGACTCAGCGGGGTTGGCGGCTAGGGCAGCCGGAAATACGGTGCTCTAGAAGGGTAGGGCACCCAGCATTGGCCAATACGCTTCAGTATTTTTGCCTGGAGAACCCCCTCTCTGACAGAGAAGCCTGGCAGACCACAGTACAGGGTCGCAAATAGTCAGAAGCGACCAAAGCGACCCTGCGTGCACAGACCCAACACTTTTTTATGCCTGTGGCAGTTCCGCCCCAGGGAGAGCTGAGCGTGAAGGTGGCGCAGCGGCTCGGCTCGCGGGGACCCTGGCAGCGTGTGCAGGTACACGGACTGCCTCTCCGCGGGAGTGATGGCCCTATCAGGGTCTTTTTTCCAACCTCTTGTAGCTGGCGATCAGAAGGCCTCTTTGGCCAGTCTTTCTCCTTAGCTCCGCCTGTTCAGCCACTTAGAGGGTTCCCTCTCCTGGGCTCCTCCCAGTATTCTCTTACCATCTTTAGAATCTGTAGTGATGTCTCTCTCAATGATGGCAATGTGTTTACTCTGTTTTCTTTTTCTTAATCAGTCTGACTGGGGTGTTATTAATTTTATTGATCTTTTCAATAAATACTGAGCTTTTGGTTTCACTAATTTTTCTGTATTGTTTTTTCTGTTACCAATTTAATTGACTTCTGCATTTTTTGGGTTCATCGTGCTCTTCTTTTTCTAGTTACTTAAAGTGGAAGATCAGACCATCGAGTTGAGAACCGCTTTTATACAGGCGTTTAGTATTATAAATTTCCCTGTAAGTATTGCTTTTAATTGTACCCTACAAATTCTGATATGTTGTGTTTTCATTTTCATTCAGTTAAAATTTTTTCTAATTTCCTTTGATTTATTCTTTGACCTGGGACCTACTTAGAAGTATGCTATTTAAAAATATTTGGAGATTTTCCCAGAGATGTTTCTGTTATTGATGTATAATTCAATTCCATTGCAATCAGGGAATATCTCTATATGAATTGACTTCTTTTAAAGTGACTGAAACTTGGTATATGGCCCAGAATATGGTCCATCTTGCTACATATCTTATGTGCACTTGAAAATAATGTACATGCTGCTGTTGTTGTGTAGAATGGCCTATAAATATCAATTATACCAATTTTTGACAGTGTTTTAGGTTTTCTGTGTTTTAAGGTTACTTTTTTACTCATTCTGTCAATTATTGAGACAAAGGTGTTGAAATCTCTAATTATAATTGTGGACTTGTCTATTTATCATTGTAATTCTATTATTTTTTGCTTTGTATATTTTGAACTTCTGTTATTAGCTGCATAAACATTTAGAATTATGTCTTGAGTAAATTGATCCCTTTATTAATATGATATGGTATTACTATCCTTGGATATATTTGTTGCTCTGAAATCTACTTTGTTTGGTATTACCATAACTACCTGTTGTTTTTTTTTAAAAAAAAACTTATTTTATATTGGAGTATAGCCAGTTAATGATTAATGATGTTGTGATAGTTTCAGGTGGATGTACTCAATCATACGTATACATGTATCCATTCTCCCCTGAACTCCCCTCCCATCCAGGCTAACACATAATGCTGAACAGAGTTCCCTGTCCTATATACAATAGGATCTCGTTGGTTATCTATTTTAAATATAGCAGTGTGTGCCTGTCAATCTCAAACTCCCTAACTATCCCTTCCCCCTATTCTCCCCCTCTGGCAACCGTAAGTTCATTCTCTAAGTCTGTGAGTCTGTTTCTGTTTTGTAAATAATTTCGCCTGCATCATTTCTTTTTAGATTCTGCATATAAGGGATATCATATGATATTTCTTCTTCCCTGACTTATTTCACTCAGAGTGACTATCTCTAGATCCATCCGTGTTGCTGCAAATGGCATTATCTCATTCTTTTTAGTGATCAAGTAATATTCCATTGTATATATGTACTACAGATTCTTGATCCACTCCTGTTGATGGACACTGTAGGTTGCTTCCTCATCTTGGCTATTGTAAACAGGGCTACCATGAATACTGGGGTGCATGTTTCCTTTCAAACCAAGTTTTTCTCTGGGTATATGCCCAGAAGCAGGATTGCTGGATCATATGGTAGCTTTATTTTTAGTTTTTTAAGGAACCTCCATACTGTTCTCCACAGAGGCTATACCAATTTACATTTCTACCAAGTGTGTAGAAGGGTTCTCCTCTCTTCACAACGTCTCCAGCATTCATTGTTTGTGGATTTCTTGATGATGGCCATTTTGACTGGTGTGAGGTAGATATCTCACCCTGGGTTTTTTTGATGAGTGTTAGCGTATGTAATGGGTTGAATAGTGTCCCCCACCAAATTCATGTCTACTTGGAATCTCAAAATGTGGATCTTATTTGGAAATAGGGTCTTTGCAGATGCAATTGAGGATCAAGATGTGATCATACTGGATTAGGGTGGGCCAGTGAGAATGTCCTTGTGAGATAGCAAAGGACGCACAGAGACGAAGGGGAGGCCGTGTGAAGACGGAGGCAGATACTGGAGTGACGCTGCCATAAACCAAGGAACACTGACGTCACCAGAAACTGGAAGAGACACAGAAGAATTCTTCACTAGAGCCTCCAGAGGGATCATGGCCCTGCCAACACCTTGATTTCATAGCTTTCAGAACTGTGAGAGGTATACACTTCTGTTGTTTTCAGTCACCAAGTTTGTGATAATTTGTTACAGCAGCCCCAGGAATCTAATGCAATATGGCATATATTTTTACCATTCCTTGGCTTCAAAACTATCTGTGTCTTTTTATTTAAAGTGGGTTCCTTATTCCTATAGTTGGACTTTGCTTTATTTACCCAATCTTAAAATATTTTTTTTCTGGGGGAGTTTAGACCATATACTTTAATTTGATTTAAAAAGTGGGGGGTGGGGGTGGGCAGGTGGGTTTAAATCTAACCTTTTTGCTATTTGCTTTCTGTATTCTTTTCCTGACTTTTTTAGAATTAACTTTATTTTTATTATTTCATTTCATGTCCTTTGGAGGGTTACAATTGCTTTAAGCAATTGGTTGTGATATTTCTTTCATCTGAAGTTCATTGAGGTTTTTGGATATGTGAGTATGTAGTTTACCATCAAGTCTGGAAAATTTACAACCATTGTCTCGTCAACCTTTTTTTTTTTTTTACTTTCTCCTCCTTTGGGGATTTCATTTAAGCATGTATTTGGCTTATTGAAGTTGTCCTGCAGCTCACTGATGCTCTGTTTCTTTTTCTTTTTTTTCTTTTTCAGTCTTTTCCCCTCTATTCTGGATAGTTTCTATTACTGGGTCATCAAGTTCACTCTTCTTTCCTCTGTGCTATCTAATTCCCTCCAGCTTATTTTCCATCTCAGATATGACAACTTTTTTATCTCTAGACATATGATTGGGATCGTTTTTTAAATGTCTTTAATGTCTCTACTAAATATGCTCAATCTTCCCTTTAGCCTCTTGAACATATGGAGTGCAGTTATAATAACTTTTAATATCCTTGTCTATTAATTCCATCATCTGTATCATTTCTGGGTCTGTTTCAATTGGTTGGTTTTCTCACTACATGTCTTATTCTCCTACTATTTTTCAATCCTAATTTTTTATTAGACATCAAGCATTGTGAATTTTACCTTATCGGGAGCTGGATATTTTTTTTTCTTCCTATATGATTCTTCAGCTTTATTCTGGGGTGCAGCTAAATTACTTAGAAGCCATTAGATATTTTTGTTTGTTTTTCAGATCTTGCTTTTAAGTCTTGTTCAACTGAACCAGACCAGAATTTTTTCTAGGGTTAATTCTGCCTCACAAATTAGGCAAATCCCTTCCTGGTACTTTTCCCAATGTCTCATGAATTCTGAGGTTTTTCCAATCCAGCTGTTGAAAACAAGAACCATTTCTAGCCTTGTGTGAGGGCTAGGAATATTAGAATATTTGCTTCTAATCTTTTCTCTTTCCATGACCTTGGATTGTTTCTTCACATATATGCATTGATGAGAACTTAGCTAGAGATTCAAGGAGGACTCTTTCTGCTGATCTCCAGAGCTCTCATCCCATTTACAGCCCTCTCTTTCTCAGTTGTTGGCCTTTGAATTCTAGGCTCTTTGCCAACCCACCTCCATCTCCTCAACTCAGGAGACTGCTGGGTTCTTCCTGGGCTCCTTCTCCCCACAGTGTGGGCTGGATTCTCTCTAGGCAGTTAGCTGAGGTAATCATAGGACTTTAGTTCAGTTTGGTTCAGTCATGTCCAATCTGCAACCCCATGAACCACAGCACGCCAGGCCTCCCTGTCCATCACCAACTCCTGGAGTCCACCCAAATCCATGTCCATCAAGTCGGTGATGCCATCCAACCATCTGATCCTCTGTCGTCCCCTTCTCCTCCTGCCTTCAATCTTTCCTAGCATCAGGGTCTTTTCAAATCAGTCAGGTCTTCGCATCAGGTGGCCAAAGTATTGGAGTTTCAGCTTCAGCATCAGTCCTTCCAATGAACACCCAGGACTGATCTCCTTTAGGATGGACTGGTTGGATCTCCTTGCAGTCCAAGGGACTCTCAAGAGGCTTCTCCAACAGCACAGTTCAAAAGCATCAATTCTTCGGTGCTCAGCTTTCTTCACAGTCCAACTGTCACATCCATACATGACCACTGAAAAACCATAGCCTTGGCTAGATGGACCTTTGTTGGCAAAGTAATGTCTCTGCTTTTTAATATGCTGTCTAGGTTGGTCATAACTTTCCTTCCAAGGAGTAAGCATCTTTTAATTTTATGGCTGCAATCACTATCTGCAGTGATTTTGGAGCCCAGAAAAATAAAGTCAGCCATTGTTTCTACTGTTTCCCCATCTATTTGCCATGAAGTGATGGGACCAGATGCCATGATCTTAGTTCATAGGACTTACCTCATTTATTTCTGACCTCCCAAGGATCACTGTCCTTTTCTTTCTCATATCTAGTGTCTTGAAAACTGTTGTTTCATGTATTTTGTCTGGGTTTTTCTTAGTTGTTTTAGGCCAGAAGGTAGTTGGCAGCAGAATTTATACCTTTGCCTTACTCTTCTTTTTTTTTTTTTTTTCCAATAAGATTTATTTATTTAAAATATTTATTTATTTATTGGCTGTGCCAGGTCTTGGTTGTGGTGTATGGGATCTAGTTCCTTGACCAGGATTTGAACCTGGGCTTCCTGCACTAGGAGCTCAGAGTCTTAGCCACAAGACCACCAGGGAAGTCCCCCTTTGCGTCACTCTTTATCCATTCTCCGTTCCCTTGTATGTCCCTCCAATTCCTGCTATTGCCAGAAATGTCATCTATGCAGAACCTTCCTTTAGATCAGCAGGAGGCAATGTGGCAGCAATGAGGGACACACTGTTGAAGTCAAACATACTAGGCTCAGATCTCAGCTCTGCCAGTTCCCTGTGTAATGTTAACCAAGTTATTTCACTCCTGTGAGCCTCACTTTCCTTATTTGAAAAAGAGGGAAAAAATGAGACCTAGTTACAGAAGCATTGTGAGAATTAAGTAAGGTGATGCATAGAAAGTGACTAGCACCAGGTAATGGGCTCAATAATATAATTCAATGACTGTATGACTGAATGAATACAAGTAGGATTTGTTTTTTAAATTGCTCCAATTTCTTCATTGTCTGCTCTAGCTCTGTTCCTAGGGACAGTCCTACCGTTACTCTAGAGCTCCCAGAAAGGGTGACCAGCTCTAAATTTCTTCTACCAACAGAGGGGAGCAGTCATGTGGAGAACTTCCAATAGCACATACTAGAAATATCACAGACATTTGGCTGCATGAAGCATTATAATGATCTTTTCTTTGCGGCAGATTGACTTTACTAATTAGGTTGGACTTGAGCCAATGTTAAATACAGTTTGCATGTACAGAACACAAACCAATTGGCAGAACTGGGGGGACTCAGAAACACTTTAGGTATCAGGACAAGCCAGCTATGATTAAAGCTTTGCTTCAGATAATTCTTTCTCTCTCCCCCAGCCTCCATTTTTCTGAGCTCTTTAAATATTAGGGCTATTAACCCTTTATCATAGCTGCTGCAAATATATATCCTTCTCATTTGTTATTCAATTCTGTTTTTAAATTAAAATCTGATGTAAACAGAATTTAACTTTTTTATGCAGTTAAACTATGGATCTTTCCTTTTGTAGTGTCTTCTACCAATTTTAGGCCTTAGAAAACCCCCCATCCAGAGGTCAGATAAACATTCATCTTTATTTTCTTACAGTTTTTAACATTTCTTATTCTATCTAGAATTTATCTTGATTTGGATGTGTGGTGTAAGGTGCAAAGGCGTTGTATTTGAGATAATTAATGCTAGCTGCTACAACTGTTAAACCCTGAAATCTCAAAGCCTTAACACAACAAATCCTTAATTCTCACTGATGTCAAGCCCAGTGATGGTCAGGTAGCACTCCCAAGCATGTGCCTCCAAGTGGTGACTCAGGAGCCCAGGCTGCTTCAGCCTACAATTCCACCATCTCAGTCTTTTGCTTCTAGTTCTCAGACCCCATAGAATTTCAGGTAAGAACTAACTGCTGTTGCCTGAAGATCTAATTCAATTTTTCAAATAGCCAACCAATTACCTGGTGGCATTTACTGATCAAATATGAACTTGTTATGTGTGCACTGTGGTCTAGGCTACTTATTTTGTCCTCTTGGGCACTATACTAGATTTTTTTTCCAAACTACCTTATGTTTTAGCATCCTCTCAAGTGAGTCCCTCCCTCATTGTTTTCCATTTTCAAAGTTTTCTTGGCTGTTACCTGATAGATGATATTACATGTTACATATCATCTCTTGGCTCTGTGAGCATATCAGGTGTATTAGTACATCAGAGACTGCACCTACCCCCTGGGGTTCAATGAACAGCTCAGATGGAGGATGTCTGCTACATTCTAAACGTCTGCTTCTCTCCTAGACCCTTATGTCGAAGTCCTAATGTGATGGTGTTTGGAGGTGGGGCTTTGTCATGAGAGAGGAATCCATGATAGGTTAGTGTCCATATAAGAGAAGGAAAGGAGTTAGCCCTCTCTCTCTTTCCCATATAAGGATACAGGGAGAAAGTGGCTGTGCCTAAGCCAGGAGTTGGGCCCTCACCAGACACTGGATCTGCCAGTTCCTTGAGCTTGGATTTCCTAGCCTCCAGAATTGTGAGAAATAAATGCTTGTTGTTTTAGCCACCCAATCTCTCATGTTTCTGTTACAGGCAGCCCAAACTGACTAATACAATGTTCAAATCCTTGTCTCCATCTTTTAACCCGTCTCCAAACTCCAGACCTACATTTCTAGGTTCCTGATAGGTACTTGGAAATACCTGGAAATTTGGCTAGCTCCTCAGGGAAGATCTAGGTCATGCTGAAGCTGATGGCTGATTTTTTATAAGTCAGAGGTAGAGGTAAGTTGAGAAAAGGAAAAGAACTGATGCTTCAAAATATTCCCTCATCCCCACACAAAACCTGGAGGAATAATTCAAGGGTCTTTTTACTTGGGAGGGTCTGCTCCTCCTTGGGAAACCTTGAGAAAACCATTTCATGAGTCTATACTCTCCTCACTGTGGCTGGGGTTGAGTCAGGAGGAGAGGAAGTTCAGCAAGGGGTCAAGGGATGGTGTGGACGTTGGCCCCAGTTGCCAGCAAGAGGGCCTTCAGGATGAGTGGGGTGATTTTTCACCATCTGCAATGAAGAATGGATGTCACTAAAACCATAATACCAGCAATTGCTCTCAAGACTTCCCTGGTGGTCCAGTGGTTAAGAATGTGCCTTGCAATGCAAGGGACGTAGGTTTGATCTCTGGTGGGGGAACTAAGATCCCACATGCCACAAAGTAAGCCCGTGTGCTGCAAAAAGAGAGTCTATGCTCCTCAAAGCAAGATCCTGCACGATGCAGAAAGATCCTGTGTGCTGCAATTAAGACCTGATGCAGCCAAATAAAAAATAATAGTGATTGCTCTCAGTTTTTGAGCACCTGCTATGAACTGGGTATTTTGAGCAAACTCTGGGAGATAGTGGACAGAGGAGCCTGGCAGGCTATAGTTCATTGGCTTGCAAAGGGTTGGACATGACACAGTGACTGAACAACAATGGATTTCTGAACATGAACTCATTTGAGTTTCACAACTCCCTGACAAGCTAACCAGTGTGACCGTGGTAAAGAAATGAGGAAAGTCAGATTCAAAAATTCGAGTAGCTTACCCAAGGCCACAGAGATAATAAGTAGCTGAGCTGGGAGTTGTGCTAAGTCAGTTGTCTCAGAAGGTGGTGCCCCATCTACCCAACTGTGCTGTATCTGCCATCTTTCAGACAGCAGGGAGACCTGGAATATTTAAAAACTGGTAAGCAGAATTTAAAATTGTCTTGAAAATTTGTTATAGTTGTGTGAGGGCGGGATGTTCCATCTTGCTAGTGTGGTGGAGGGAGAATTTAATTCTCCATGCTGAAATATAGTGATGTGTTTGGAGAAGAGGGAACCAATTGGCTAGAATAGCGAAAATGGAATTTCTGGACGTTAAACAATTGCTTATATTTGCCTTTTGCTTTGATGGATAGACCAGCTATTAAGGACGAGGGCCAGTACCTCTAATATAAAATAGAGAGGAACTGGTTAATAAGTCTTAATGAGCCTCGAGTTGAACTTGGGCTAGGAGAGAGCTGGATTATGGATGACGGTAGAGACCAGCCAGGGTTCTATGGGACTGAAGGCCACAGAAGAAGTGAAAATGTCTAATTCGTGTTGAAGGAAATCTTCTGTGTTCTGAGGAGATCCCTCTCCTATGGCAATCAACCTTTAGAGCATTCAGGCTTTAAATACAGAAAAGCAGTTGTCCTAACTGGCCTGTGATGACCCTGACACAGGATAACCACACTCTTTTTTAGCCTAAAGGTTCTGAGTCTGTGATGGGTTATTCCAACCAGTTTCTATCAGGAAGCAGAAAAAAAAACCCTTATTCATAGAGCAAATTGCAAGAAAAATGCTTGGGAGAGAGAGCAGATTAGGTTTAGCTATGGCCATGCTCCCTCTAATGCCCTGTGACAACCTAAGTCACCCACGTAGTTAAAGAGTGTCTCAGACAAATGGAAAACTCAAGCATGTTGGCATTTGCTGGGCATCATACTTTCTGCAGTGTTTAGGGCACAAGAAACAATTATGCATTTTGCCTGGTGTGCCTCTTCCCTTAATGACTACATCCATGTGTATTTTAGAACTTCAGTCTTCTGTTTCTTATTCATTTACACTTTACACTTCAAAAGACTGTTTTGTAAGAGCTACTCAATGCACAAGAAGTCTCATGAGTTTTTCCTTCTAAATGAGCCAGCAACTTTCCAAGAATCAGGAAGCAGCAAGTTGCCAAGAATAAATAAATGATCTCCAGAAGGTTCAAGTTTGGTTTAAAACTCTGTAAGGTTTTAAGTAGGTTCTATATCTGGCTTAACTCCATGTCCTCATTCTAAGACATAAACCACAGGAAGGAAGGCTATTCCTGGCATGCAACTTTTCCCCAAGCATTGGATTTAATGATCATTCCCAATAATGATTAATTAGAAAATTCTAGCAAAACAGTCATAAGGCAATGATGTAAGGAGGAATGCGGGTATGGTGGAATAGCTCTTGTTTGGAAGTTATGTAGCCACAGGCTTGGTTCTGCTACAAAATTTGTTAGACAAAGTAAATCTTGTTTATCTGTACCTCAGTTGCCTCATTTATTGAAATGAAGAAGCAACAGTGCTGGTCTTTAAGATTCTATGATGAAAATTCATAATGATCCTTTGTCTAGTCCATGGAAGCAAGTAGTCTGGGGTTTCAGTAGGCTGATAAAGATTGGAATTAGGTGATTGTGTCCATGTCCAAGTATGAAGGTTAAAAAAAAGTGAAAGTGATAGACCTGTCAAAAGAAAATGTGTGTGGGAAGAGAACAAGTAATGGGGGATGTCTTAGTCAGTTAGGCTGTTATAGCAAGATACCAGGGACTGGATAGCTTTAACAACAAATGTTTATTTCTCACAGTTCTGGAGGCTAGCAGCCCAAGATCCAGATACCAGCATGGTTGGGTGCTGGTGAGGGCAGGGCCTGCTTGTTGCTTCACAGAGAGCTATGTCCTCGCTGTATCCTCACATGGCTAAGAGTGAGCTCAGATCTCTTCCTTCATTCCCTTTGAAGGGCACCAGTGCCATCATGTAGAACAGAGGCGTGTGTGCCTAATCACTTCAGTGGTGTCTGACTCTTTGTGACCCTAACCATAACCTGCCAAGCTCCTCTGTCCATGGGATTTCCCAGGCAGAATACTGGAGTGGGCTGCCATTTGCATCTCCAGGGGATCTTCCCAACGCAGGGATCAAACCCTCGTCTCTTATGTCTCCTGCGTTGGCAGGTGGGTTCTTTACCACCAGTGCCACCCACCCCTATCACCTCATTCAAACTCAGTTACTTCCCAGAGGGTCTATCTCCAAACACTATTGGGGATTAGGGGCCTAACATATGAATTTGCTGGGGAAGGGGAGCACACAAATATGCAGTCCATAGCCAGGGATGTAACAGATGTTGGTATCTCCCCCAGATCCCTTGTCTAGCTGCTGTGGGTGTTGACTGCTAACAGTTCATATCTGCATGCTTGCCTGGAGGTGTGCCATTGGCTGCTAGAAAGCTGGAGAAATGGGAGGTTACAAGTCTCACCCCCTTGGAAGCATCTTGGCCAATGACTGACCACTGGAGCAGTCTAGAAACCCAGCTTCCTTGCCTCTGGGCACTTGATGACCCAGGACTCTCCAGGGATCAGCTGTAGTTAGATTTCCCCTGACATCTTTATGAAGCTTCTCCTCCTGCTTCTCTCACTCATCAACAGGTTTCTCCTGAGGGTACTTCCTCAATGCATCACTTGCCCAAGAATCCATCTCTCAGGCACTGCTTCTAGGGGCCTGACCGACAATGCAGGTAAGAAGGAAAATGAGTCATGTAACTCATTAGTGTCCTAAGAAACATGCTGGGCTTGCAAGTCCTGGGCCTGGCCTGGACCAGGTCATAGTGGAGAGATCAGGGGTGCAGGGCACTAGAGATCTCTGGAAAATAGAGCTCTGTGGTCGGGGTAGGAGTTTTATACAGCCAGCCAGCAGCCATTTGCAGAGAATTATTACCGTGAAGACTCTGGGCTTGCCAGCAGCTTCACTCAGGTCAATTCAGTTCATGCTGTAACTTAACCAAGCCAGACCTTGCATGTGCTGAGGGTTCAGCAGTAGGCTGAGAAAGGGAGGGGATGGGCATCATAGCGGGGAATGGTCAGCATCTGTTCTGCCCAGGAAACTTGTGAATTCAGGACTAGGGGATTTGACAAGGAGGAAAGATAACACTCGGCTGAAGATCAGAGAAAACTTTCTGATGGAGGTGGCATTTATTCCAGACCCTGAAGGATGCATCTGATTTAAAAATGTGGACATGTGGAGCAGAGCTTTCTAGGTGGAAAAAGAGTCTTATCTAAATGAACAAGCTCTTTTTCTCTGTGAAACTATACCGAAGTAAAATTTCAACCTTGGGCATGATTCACAGGTCTGAGACTCCATATGGGGAATTGAAACTAAGGTCCCGTGGGACTGAGAGCCCTGGGATATGTTTTCCTCCTGGAGAAAGCTATATGTCCCTTGTGAACACACTCAAATACTTCCCAGGATGCACTCCCTTTCCAATGGTCCCATGTGATGGTGTATATCATGGTAAGGGACTTATTTGGGGAAGGCTACAGACTTCAGCTCCCTAGGGGAAGCCAGGGGGATGCTAAGTGAAGGGGAGAGATTGTGAAAGCTCCCTAAAGATAAGGACCCAGACTGAGTGAGGGCAGGAGAGAATACTACATGCCCGAAGCAGGGAATTCTCGGGGGAGACGAGAAAGCTAAGACGAGACGGCAGCTGGTGGTAGGCATCAGCAGATGGTCTGCCTCGCTGCCGGAGATGGAACAGCAATTGCAGACAAAGAGGCCGTCCCGGAGAGAGGAGGACCGCCGCACTGGCCCTTCTGCAGGAGTCCTTGGCCAAGCTGGGGAGAGAAGCCTCTCCCCTTCTGCCAGAAAGTGGAATAAAGAAAAGATAAAGGCACTGTCTAGCTTTCATCTCTAGGAGGGTCAGGAAGCAAAGAGATGGATGGAGACTGCTGAGAACTAGAAATGCTTTTTGTCAAGATCAAGAAAGGAGCCTGGTGCACTACAACCCTTGAGGATTGTCTTCCCAGAGAGGTGGGAGTGGAAATGAATAAACAGGGACCAGTCTGAGCCACCAAACAGAGAGGACTTGGGGGAGATTATGTCAAAAGGGCTGAACAGTCATGGAGCCTTATGTTAGCATTTTTATCAAGGTATGAAGTCACCTCCTTGGGATTTGAGATATTATTCTGACTTTATGATATTACAGAATTTTCACATAGCAAATCCTTTTCTTTGTGATTTCTCTTACAGTTCAAACATTTAGAAAATTACCCCATTCAAGAAGTTTGACTTCATAGTCTCCAAGTTTTGCAGTTTGAAAAATTGATTCTTTAAAATCCCTGGAATTAATTTTAGTGCATAGAGTGAAATGTGAGGACCTCATTTAAAAAATAATCTGTAACTCTCTCACTGATGAAAAGAGAAAATTGGTGTCTTGTTATTACAGCAATAATTAGGAAAATAGAGAAGGATTGAAAGAAGAAAAAAAATCATATTTTTACCACCCAGAAGCACTCATTTCTGGTACATTCCCTTTAATTCTTTTGTTGTCTGTAGTTTTACTGATTGTAATCATATGATACATGCAAAATTATATAGGCTGATTTTTAAAACTGTAACTATTTTGATAAAATAAATGTAATGTGTGCTTGCTCATTAGAGAAATTCTGGAAAATACATAAGTTTATGAAGCAGAAAATGAAATTCAGTTTTGTGTATTTCCTTACAGTGTAATTTTTACAACATACTTTGATGTTTTTTAAATCATTGAGGCCATACAACCCATACTGAACTTTAAGCATTGTGAGCACATATTTGTAGGCTCTAGAGAGAAGATACTATGAAGAAGGGCATGGAAACATATCTATATACATATCTAATCTATGTCTTATCTGTATTTGTGTGTGGAACCTGTGACCCGTTAGTCTTTCACCCCAAATATGTCACTACTCAGGTTGCTCAATGTAAATTTTTTCAACTGCATTAGTAATATTTTATTTCTTGAGGCAGATAGTTTTTATTGTATTTTTTAAATTAAAATTCAGGGGACATCAAGATGTATTTAGTTCCTTTGTAACATTTTATTTGGCAATGATTTAAAATTTATAAAAATAGAAAAAGAGGCATTCATATACCCTGATTTACTTCTTGTTAACATTTTAAGCCTATTTGCTTTATCATATGCCCTCTCTCCCCAAATTTTTTCCTGTACCATCTCATGGTAAGCTATGTACCTCATAGTCCTTTAACCCCAAATACTTTGGTGTTCCCTAAGAACAAAAATATTCTCTTAGGACTTCCCTGGTGGTACAGTGGATAGGAATCCGCCTGTCAATGAAGGGGACATGGGTTCGATCCCTGCTCCACGAAGGATCCCACATGCCACAGAGCAACTAAAGCCAATGTGCCACAACTCCTGAGCCCATTGTCCAGAGCTCTCAAGCTGTGACTACTACTGAGCCCGTGTGCTGCGACTACTGAAGTCCGGGCACCTAGATCGTGTGCTCCGCAACAAGAGAAGCTGCCACAATGAGAAACCCATTCACTGCCATGAAGAGTAGCCCCTGCTCACCACAACAAGAGAAAGCCCGCATGCAGCAGTGAAGACCCAGTGCAACCATAAACACATAAATACATACAGACATACATACACACATAATTTAAAAAATATTCTCCTCACGACTACAGTACAGTTATCAACTTCATATACTTACAATTTGCATTGCTACAATACTTATCTAATCTGTTGTCCATAGTCTAATTTTGTCAGTTGATCTAATAATCTCCTTTATTGCATTTTCTTCTCCAGCACAGAACCCACTGTAGGGTCAAGTACTGCTTTTTGTTGTCAAATCTCTTTAGCCTCTTTTAATCTGGAACATTTCCAGAGCCTTTCTTTGATTCTTAGGACATTGACATTTGTTAGGAACATAGTCCTGCCTGTCTTTTTAACTAGAATATCCCTCATTTATACAAATGCCCATTTTGATTAAATTATGATTATTATTTCATGATCAGAATACTGTATTGAAGATGTGGTGTTCTTTCAGAGTATCATATTTAAAATTATACAGTGGTCGCCTGTCTCTCCTGTGCTTAGCTGCTCAGTCATGTCCAACTCTTTTGTGACCTCATGGACTGTAGTCCACCAGGTTCCTCTGTCCATGGAATTTTTTTCGGCCAAGAATACTGGAGTGGATTGCCATTTCCTCTTCCAGGGGATCTTCCCAACCCAGGGATCAAACCCACATCTCCTGTGCCTCCTGTATTGAAGGTGAATTCTTTACTTGTTGAGCCATCAGGGAAGCCCCCTGTCTCTCCTAACTACTGTTAATTGTAGTTACTCTACCAAGGTGTTGCCCTATTTACCCCATTTATAGAATTAGTTCTTCCCCTCACACTTGCAACTTTTAAGAAGCCTGTAGATAGATACTTTAACATCAAAACTTCCCCTAGAATTAGCATCCACTGATGATTCTTTCCTGATTCAATCTTTAAAATGATGATTACAAAATGAAGATTTTTCTAACCCTAGAATCCCTCCACATTCACCAGCTGGCTCTTGACATTCTTTAGGAGACCTCCTTGGCATTCAAGAGACTTCCCCCATTCCTATATATTTAACTATTATTTGTTCTTTATCAGTTTTCAGTATAGGCTCACAAACTCTTATTTTTCCCCCATGGTTTATAACATATTATTGCACTTACATATTTTGGGCAGACTGTCTAAGATGTGGCCAGTGGAAACCCCTTCAAGGTAGCTTCTGTATCCTTGTGATATGTCCCAGCATCCTTCAAGTACTTCCTCACTTTCTGGAATAACAAGATGTTCTAGGCTCATCTTGTGCCCACCCTGTCCTAACCTTGGAATCAGCCATTTCTCTAAGGATCTAGGTGTTGTGTACTTAGTTTTAAGAGTTTTGCATGGTTTATTACAAAAATTATAAACTCATCACTCCTTCTTTAATTTCTGGCTTCCCAGAGGCAACTACCTTCATCTCTAACTGATTCTACTTACCTTTGAATTACTAAATAACATGTGTCTGCTGTTCTAAATTTTTCATAAGTGTGGATATTTCCCATCTCCTTGTGCTCTCAATTCACTTATATCATAAATTTGGTTACCTCAGTATTCAATGTTTATATTATTATGATGATGTAAGTACTATTCATGGTTGAACTATGAATGTCCTTAAGATTACTTTTCCCTTCCTGCATAAGGTTTTATTTTCCCTGGAATCAATTGTCTTTACTTTTTCCATTTGCTTAGTTTCTTTGTGTATTATTATTTCTAATTCAACTCCAAGTCCTCTGCCAGTTCTCTAAATCTGCTCCTGAGAGCTCCAGATGCATCAGATGCACATTCAGTTTCACTTTCTGGAAGTACCTATCCCTGGAACCTTCTGACCTGCTCCAGTTTGGCCTTGTTGTGATACAGACATGATCTTGGTTTCTTTTACCATTATCTTGGGGAGTTCCTCCATCCCTTTCTGGATCTCTTTGTCCCTGATTTCCATCTCTCTCTACATTTAGTTCTTTGTTTTGATGAATCACAACCTCTGGTAATTTCTTTTCCACTCTTCCTTTTGGGGCCATGCAGCGTGCAGGATCTTAGTGTCCCAACCAAGAGTTGAACCCATGTCCCTTGCACTGGAAGAGTCTTAATCACTGGACCACCAGGGAAGTCCCTCTAGAAGTTTCCTAAACAAACAAGAGACAAGAGTACTTTTTTGAGAACTTACATTTCTGAGAATGTCTTTATTATGCCCTCACCATTAATTGACAATTTGCTTGATTTAGGATTCTAGGTCAGACACAAGTTCAACTCAGAATTTGGGGGGAATTACTCCCTGTCTTCTAGCTTCTAATGTTGTTATCAATAAGCTGAAAAGCAATTCTGATTCTTGATTTTTTATATGAAAACATTCTTCCCCTTTCTGGAACTATCTCTTCTGTTTTCAGTTTCTGAAATTTTAATATGGCATGCCTTGATGTGTGTCTGTTTTCATCCATTAGGTATCAAAGGGTTCTTTTGATCTAGAAACACCTATCTTCCAGTTCTGAAATTTTTCTTGAGTCATTTCTTTGATAATTTCCTCTTGTTTTTCTTTCTGTGATTTGTGTGACAGACCTCCCAAATTGAGTCTCTTCTAATTTCCATTTTGTAAGTCCCCCTCACTTTCTGGAAGATTAAAAAAAAATTTCCAACAGAATCAATATTGTCAAAATGACCATAATACTAAGAACATCTACAGATTCAGTGCAATCCTTATTAAATTTTCAATGGCATTTTTCACACAGCTAGAACAAAAATTTTTTTAAATTTGTATGGAAACACAAAAAATCCCCCAAAAGTCAAAGCAATCTTGAGAAAGAGAAATAGAGCAGGAGGAAGTAAATGCCCTAACTTTAGACTCTACTACAAAGCTATAGTCATCAAAACAGTATGGTACTGGCACAAAAACAGAAATCTAGATCAATAGAACATGACAGAAGCCTAGAAATTAAACCACACACCTATGGTCACTTGATCTATGACAAAGGAGGCAAGACTATACAAAGGAGAAAATACAGACTCTTCAATAAACGTGCTGGGAAAACTGGACAGCTAAATGTAAAAGAATGAAATTAGAACACTCTTTAACATCATACACAAAAATAAGCTCAAAATGGATCAAAGATCTAAGTCAGACCATATACTACAAAACTCTTAGAGAAAAACATAGGCAGAACACTATTTGACATAATCACAGCAACATCTTTTTGCATCTACCTCCCAGAGCATTGAAAATAAAAATAGAAAACAAATGGGACCTAATTAAACTAAACTTTCACACAGCAAAGGTAATCATAAACAAAATGAAAAGACAACCCACTGAATGGGAGACAATATTTGCCAGCAATGTGAATAATAAGGGATTAATCTCCAAAATATACAAACAGCTTATGAAACTCAATTAAAAAAAACAAACAAAAAAAAAACAAACAAAAAATGGGCAGAAGAACTAAATAGACATTTCTCCAAAGGTGGTTATCAGATGGTGAAAAGCAAGTGAAATGATGCTCAACATCACTAATTATTAAAGAAATGCAAATCAAAATTACAATGAGATATTGACTTATACCAGCAAGAATGGCCATCATCAAAAAGTCTACAAATAATAAATGCTAGAGAAGGTGTGAAGAAAAGGGAACCCTCCTGTACTGTTGATGGAAATGTAAATTGGTACTGCCACTATGGAGAACAGTGTGGAAGTACCTTAAAAAAAAAAAAAGAAAGAAAAATAGAGCTATGGTATAATCAGCAGTCACACTCCTGAGCATACATCCAGAGAAAACCAGCTTCAAAAAGATACATACCACAATGTTCATTGTGGTACTGTTTACAATAGCCAAGACAAGGAAGCAAACTAAATGTCCATTGATAGATGAATTGTAAAGAAGATATGGTACATATATACAATGGAATATTACCCAACCATAAAAAAGGAATGAACTAATGCTATTTGGGGCAATATAGATGCAAGTAAGAGAGTATCATACTAAGTGAAGTAAGTCAGGACCTTTAGGTGTCATATGGGATCTTTAGTTGCGGCATGTGGAATCTAGGCCCAGACCCCCTGAATTGGGAGCAGGGAGTCTTAGCCACTGGACCACCAGGGAAGTCCCAGATGTAATTCTTTTGTTCCTCTGTATGTAAAATATTTTTCCCTCTCTGGCTTCTTTCAGGGAATTTCTTTATCTTTAATTTTTATTTAGTTTGAAAGTGATGTACCTAGATTGAGTTTTTTATTCTTCAGCATTTATCTTGCTTATTGTTCTCTAAGCTTCTTGGATCTGTGGTTTACAGACATTAATTTGGAGAGATTCTCTGTTGTTACTGTTTCCAACATTTCTTCAGTTCCTTTCTCTCTTTCTTCTCCCTCTGGTATCCCCACTGCATATATGTCATGCCTTTTGGAGTTATCCCATAGTCCTTGGATATTCTATTCTGTTTTTTCCCCTTGTCTTTTTTCTCTTTGCTTTTCTGTTTTGGAGCATTCCATTGATGTATGTTCTAGTTCAGAAATTCTTTCCTCAGTTGTGGGCAATCTTCTAATGAACCTATCAAGGGCTAGAGTGGACTGGATTTGAGTATTTACAGTCTCCCACATGGGATGGGAGGCTAGAGCTCACTGGAGGAGATTTCCCTTCCTGTAGATCACTTAGGCATTAGGGAAATCCCAGATGTAATTCTTATCTTTGCTCATCTGTATGTAAGATATTTTCCCCTCTCCTTTCCTGATGAAGGTAAAAGAGAAACCAGTGTAGCTGTGACTGCAAGCCTTTAGTTTTTATAAACATGTGTCTGCAGGGCCGGGGTCCTTCGTTCAACAAATGTTTCCTGTGTGCCGTCTCTACCACACACGCTGACTGGCATCAGCTCTCTCTGTTGATGCTTAGAGATGCTGTTTACAGCATCTTTGGGGACATGAGGCATTCCAGAGGGCAGTCTCTGAGGAAGTGGCTTGGCCTCTCTGAGCTCCCATGAGTCTTTGGCATCCACTTTTAGGGGAGAGGACGGCTGGGAGGGGCACGCGAGGCTTTCTCTGAGACTAAGAAGCCATGAGGTTGCAATTCCACAGGAGCAGGCAGAATTGTACAAACTCCAATGAATTAGGAGTGTAAATGGAGTGGTTCGACTTGGCTTGCACAGTACAATAAAGATCTGCACTCAGCTTCGTATTGAATTCGAAGCAGGGTGATTAATTCATTATTCACTTCCCAGCCTGGAAGGGAAACCGTGTATACCCGGGGGCCAGCATGGATGAGCACAGTCATAAATCACGCCATTACAAGCCTTGCAATGAGAAAATCAGCTGGCTGGAGGGGGACGCTCTGCAGGCAGCAACAGTGGCGGGAGAACCAGGCTGTCGAGGCCGGTCGGCCAGCTCCCTGGAGACGCACCAGTTGGCCAGTCATTCGGCCTTCCAGCCAAGATGGCCAGCCTCTCGGCCACCCGGCTTGGCACTTCCTGACCAGACCACAAGCAAACAAACTCCACTCCACCCAGGAGTGCTTCTGTGACCTGAGGTAACCTCTTCTGAAACTGGGCAAAATACTAGGAATAGTGTTAGGATCTGTCTGAAAGCCTTCTATGGTCCAGTTGGGATAAACCACTACCTGCTCACCTCTCTGGGCTGTTCTGGGTCCCAGGTCCTTCTGGTTCAGCCAGAGGACCAGGCTGGTCAGCATCTCCCAGCTGGGAGCCCTGGATGCCCCCAGCTGCTAACCATGAGTCACAGCCTTTGCCCAACAATCTCTGCTGCCTTCAGGACACAGCCCTTTGGGAGACCAGAGTTTCATCTAGAGTTGAAAGGTACCACATGGCACAGAGCATCCCTGTCAGGTGGGTTTAGCCACTATTGGAATACAACATGGTCCATCAGGTAGACAATTTTTTCTCTTGCAAGCAAGACACCCTTAGTTTCCTCAACTGTTTCTCATATTTCAAGATTTCCAGACCTCCCATGTCCTGACATTTTGTCATAGACTTTTTCTCTTTATTTCCACTTTATTTATGACTGTGCTGTGCTTAGTCGCTTCAGTCATTTCTGACTCTTTGCAACCCCATGGACTGTAGCCTACCAGGCTATTCTGTTCATGGGATTCTCCAGGCAAGAATACTGGAATGGGTTGCCATTTCCTTCTTCAGGAGATCTTCCCGGCCCAGGGATCAAACCCGCATCTCTTATATCTCCTGCATTGGCAGGTGGGTTCTTTACCTCTAATGCCACCTGGGAAGCCTTATTTATTACTATCTCACTTTAAATCTCCAAACCCGCAAGTGGGATGTAGCACCTCCCATGTGTTCTTATCATGAAAATAACAATAATTAAGACTATGTTTTTTTTTAATTTGTTTTTGAGAAAGATTGATTTATTTATTTAGTGCTTTTGGCTATGCTGGGTCTCTGTTGCTATGTGTGAGCTTTCTCTAGTTGCAGCGAGCAGGGGCTATTCTTTGTAGTGGTGCATGGGCTTCTCATTGCAGTGACTTCTCTTGCCGTGGAGCACAGGCTCTAGGGCATGTGGGCTTTAGTAGTAACAGTGCCCAGGCTTAGTTACCCAGCAGCACATACGATCTTCCTGGACCAGGGATCAAACCTATGTCCCCTGTGTTGGCAGGTGGGCCCCCAACCCCTGGACTGCCAGGGAAGTCCAGTGTGTCTTTTTTAAAAAAATAAATATTTAGTTAGTTTTTAAATTTTTTGGCTGTGGCATTTAGCATGCAGAATCTTAGTTCCCCCATCAGGGATCAAACCCTCACCCCCTGCAGTGGAAGCACCCGGTCTTAACCACTGGACTGCTAGGGAAGTTCCAAGGCTTACTATGTCTTAATGCTTTATATGTATCATCTCACTTAACTCTCGGTGACCTGGTGGTGTAGTTATTAATTCTAGTTTACAGATGAGGCCTGTAAACTAGAGGTAAAATGGCAGGTAAAAATGGCAACCCTTGGTCAGTCTGACTCTAGAGATCATGCTTCTAACCTTGTTGATGTGCCTGCTCACTCACCCCAGTCTGGTGAGTTTATTAGCTAAGATACTAGAGACATCTGTTTCAAGGCCTGCCAAACTTGGGGGCTTTCTTCCTTAGAGCCAAGTTGAGCTTTGAGAGCCTGGCCAAAACCCTTTCATCTCTACCAAAATTACCATCAAAACACAAATAATAATAAAATAATGAAAGTGTTATCCACACTGCTTTCTCCTCTTCTAGAAAAGGGAGAAGGGATCCTTATTTCTCACATTCATCTCTCCAGGCCAGATATTACGGCTCAGTATGCAATCTGTTTACACCTTTCTTTTACCTTATTTCAGACACAAAAGAGCATCTTCTCCCTAATCTGTTTATGGCACAAAAACGCAAGCAAACAGGATTCCTTAACAAAAGGGTCTCTAACCAAGGGATTAGTGGATAATGCTCATTCTCCTCAGGACTCCCAGGCAGCTATCTTAAAAAAATAGCAATGGGACTCAGCCTGCCTTGCTTAAGAACAATAGGTATAATCTATTAATACCCTCCCTTCCCCTAAGAAGAGAAACAATGTTACATGGCTAGAACCATGGGACCCAGGCTCCAGTTGGGGATTTGACCAAGCATTGCCCATAGCCACACTGCACATGCATTAACAAAGCTTCCAGTGAATATATACTGAGGGATATTCTGATTGTACTTAAATGTGGGCTGTATTTGACATTAGGGTTAAGAAGAAAGGATGGAGGGTTGGGCTGCTGCTTATATAAGGTTCTCTCATCCTAGGAGAAGTTGGATGACCTGGAATGGGCATCCAGGTGGGCCCTACAGGGACTGCTCTCTGACCACACCAAGCCAACCCGAAAGATGGTACAAGGAGTTCAACTCCTACATTACTTGCAACCTCAAGGCAGTTAGAATTGCTCAAAGCCTGCCCAATGTGCTGGCCTTGCTCCAAACACACAGGAATATGGAGGCAAAACACCAGCTGGTGCCTGTCAACCATCCATTAGGATCAGCATAGGAGGTGGGTTGCTAAGAGCGGTCTATTTGGGGCAAGGGCATGAAGACTGAGGACAATTTGTAGAAAATCGTTTGTGGCTCAATCCCAGAAGCAAGGATCCACAATTACCTGAACTCAGGATGCTGTGTACTGATGTGTGTGTTCAGATCCATCACCCAGCATGACTTTCCCAATTAGATGTTATGAAAACTAAGCTGTCATGGAGCTGAATATGCTGAGGGATGGAGCACACATCTACTACTCAAATGAAGCGAGCTCACTAAACAGGTGCCAACCTGAAGGTGTGCTTGTTTGCATTCAAAATTAAAATTGCATCCAAAAAAGCATGTAAAAACTTAACAAAGCTTCCAACCAGAGGTAAAAATATTCAAGCTCAGTGTGCTTTTGAGTGGAAACTTACATATCAAATATAAAGAAATATAAGCAATAATTTAGTAAGGTGTTACTTTATACATAGTAAAATGCACAAGGAAGAAGAATAGACCTTGATGACTTTTTGTGTGAGTGTGACCTTTTACATATATGGCCACTTCCGAGATCAAGGCATAGAATTCTTTTTTACCCCCAGAAAATTCATTTATGCTCCTTCCCAGTCAATTCCTACTCCCTGATAATAACCACACCAATTCTTCCACCATATTTTAACTTTGCCTCTGCTTGAACTTCACATGAGTGGAATGATACCCATGCATTCCTGGCTTCTTGTGTTCAATATGTTTTTGAGATTAATCCATGTTGTTGCATGATCAGTGGTTAATTTTTTTTTTTTTTTTTTTTTTTTTGCTGAGTAGTAATTCATAGTATCTATGTAACTGGGTTTGTTTTTTTCTTGTGTCAATGGATTCTTGTGTTATTTACAATGTTTGGTTATTACGAATAAAACAGGAATGAACTTTTTTGCTTATATGTGTTGTACAAGTCTTTTTGTGTGAAAAGATTCTGGCTTCCTCTAGGGTCTATACCTAGGTGGAGAACACTAACAGAATCTGCCAAGTAATGTATGATAAGTTTAAAGGTAACTTATAGAAATGTGAAATAAAACTAGTAGAAGTTCCAGACTTCCTGGTGGTCCAGTGGTTAAGAATCCACCTGCCAATGCAGGGAACATAACCCTGCTCCAGGAAGATGCCACATGCTGCAGAGCAACTAAACCTGCAACTACTGAAGCCCACACACCTAGAGCCCATGTTCCACAAGTGAAGTCACTGCAATGAGAAGCCTCTGTATTGCAACAAGGGAGTAGCCCCAGCTCGCCGCAACTAGAGAAATCTCTCGTGGCAACGAAGACTCAGAGGAGCCAAAAATAAACAACAAAATATTTTTTTAAAGTAGAAATTCCTTAAGGTTTGCTTGCAAATTCATAATATATTTAAACATAGTACAATAGGAGGAATCACCCAACACTTAAAATGCTTTATAGAATAGAGACAGAGTGACTTTATTCTTAAGAGCTACAATGTGCTCTTAAGATACACATTTTCAATATCTGGAACTTGAAGCAAATTGACTTTAGGCAAATTGGTCTCAGGCAATTTGGCCCAAAGGCCCAATGGAGATTCTTGTCAAGACAAGCCTCCCCCATTCTGTACTGGTGTAATTGAACTTATAAACAATGCAGAATTGACATTCATCCCTGTGAGATTTCATTCCAGTGGGAAGGACACATATATTTATGAGCAGGGATGTATGGGATTAGGATGTTGGAACAAGTAGACACTTGGTGGAAGGAGGGAAAGGAATTTCTTGCCCTGTTCACAGAGCTCTGGGGGACTTATAATGGGCCACAAGCTGGCAGGATGCCCAGAGAGCTAAAACGTGGCTGAGCCAGGGCAGGGGCCTGAGCTGGGAAGGTCTGATGGAGCTCAAGTGCAGCAGTGGGGTTTGTTTGGCAATGTTTGGACTCATTTGTGGGGAGGAACTGGGGTGTCATTAAGTTAATGAGGAGAATAAGGTAGAGGTTGACCCTGGGCAGAGTGGCATAGAGAAATAGGTAACCAACAGAGGCCCCAGCATGAACAGGCTGTGCAAGTTAGAATTTGTCCAAGAAGGTGAAAAAACTGAGCTTAAATCAGCCCTCAGCAGGTTTTTGCCGTGGTTGCTGCTATTTCAACCTTCATTTCCAAAATGTGTCAGCAGATATGACTGCAAATTTTAAAAATTTATAGTCTTTCATGTGTGTTCACTATCTCTTTTGCCTTAGTGTCTTCCACGCTTTTGATAAAATTGGCTTCTATGTCATCTTCCAAGTTATTAATAAAAAATATTAACCTGGACAGAGCCAGAACAAAGCCCACTGGAACGCCGCCAGAGACCCCCCTCCCCCCAATCCAGGGTGACATGGATTCATTCATCAACACACTTGGAGAACAATTGTTCAACCAACTATAAATCTACCTCTCAGCCCCCGCTGACAGGTCTCCACTTTTGCACAAGAGAATCAGGAGGGTTTCACTAAAAGTCCTCACAGAAATAAGACACTGAGCCTATTACACCCTCCCGACCCACTAGTCTAATAATTCATATGAAAAAAGAAATGAGGTTAGACTTGTTCTTAGTGACTCTGCACTAGTTCCTGGCAAACACTTTCTTTTTAAAGTACTCTGGAAACCACCTGTTTAATAATCCCATCAAGATTTTTGTTGGTGCTGGTGGCACTCATCAACCAAGCTGTAAATTTCATCTATTACCCCATTTAAAAATCAGGACATTTTCATACTTCTGGCTATGTTCTCAATTTTCTAGGACATTGCAAAGATTTTACAGGTGACTTTTGTGGCCATCTGGGAGGTCATTTGTCTGGACAGTTGACTTAAACTCACTTAAGCAAGCTGGGTAGTGTATTTGGTCTAAGCGAACTTCCAGGGCATAAGTGGAAAGCAACTTTATGTTGTCTCCATCTGTCCCTTCAAATGAATCCAGTGGGGGATATCCTTCTGCTGTTTGTGGTTGAAAATTCATCAGTTGCACGACTTTTCTGATTGCTCATGATAATGAAAGCTCAATAATCACTTTAAGTCACCAGTCTCCATTTTGATGCAGAAATATAATCCTATGTAAGGAGCAGAACTGTGAGCTTTGTTTCAAATTGAATCTTCCTCATAAGCCTGGGCCTGCTGCAGGCAGAAAGGTTACAGCTGGTCACACTGTGTGTTAAGCATCTTCTTTTTTTTTAATTTTTTAAAAAATGTTTTATTTTTGGCTGTGCTGGGTCATCATTGCTTTGTGGGCCTTCTCTAGTTGCAACAAGATGGGCCTACTCTCTTTTGTGATGCACAGGCTTCTCATTGTGATGGCTTTTCTTGTTGTTGACACAGGCTCTAGGGATGCAGGCTTCAGTAATCGTGTCTCGGGGGCTCTAGAGCGAGGACTCAGTAGCTGTGGTACACAGGCTTAGTTGCTCCGAGAATCTTTTTGGACCAGGGATAGAACCTGTGTTCCCTGCATTGGCAGACTCCTATCCACTGTACCACCAGGGAAGTCCCAGGCATCTACTTTTTTTTTACCCTTTCCTCCTACCTGAGGGTGCAAACCTGGAATTCTGACTCCTCTGGGGTGGGGTGGTGCTGAGAAGTCTTAAGAGCAGGGAAGCTACTCTGGTACTTTTCTAAACTCGTTTTTCACTCCCTGTGCCTAGCAAGTGTTTCAAGCCTTCTCATTCTTTAGATTTTTCAGTCAGGAATCAGATCCCCATTTCCTGTGTCCCGTCCTCAGCCTCTGCTCTCTGACTGCTCTCCTTTGAAGCCTTCCTCTCTTTCTCTTGCTCGATGAAGGGAAAGTACCCATAGTATACAAACCACTCTCTCCAAAGACCTCTTCCTCCCAAATGCTCTCCCATCTCCCTCCCTCTGACCCTCAGTGCTCTCAGTGTGGTTTTAAGGGGTTCAAGAGAAATTCAGCCAGTTCAAAGGCACTTATGCAATATTTGAACAGTGGCCTCCCATGGAATGTGACTTTTCTCTTCATGTTGCAGCCAAAGGGGAGGTGGAGTCCAGTTTGTATATTTGGTTAGAGTGGTTTCCTGCTATCTGCACTCCCATCTTGGCCTTCAGTTTCCTCCAGTCTGGTTTGATGGCATTTCTTCTTGATAGGGAGACAGATGAAAATCCAAGTTAAGAACCTATATGTTCTTTCTGAAACCTCCCCTTGTTACCTGCCATCTTCCTCAAGCACAGAGATTTTCTTCCTTTTTAAAACGTTTGCTTTTAAAAACCACAACTATCAAGTCATTCGATTAATTTATAATGAATAATAGAACAGTATATAGATCTAAATACATTACTTCCTATTGGTCCAATTAAAACAGAAGAGGGGATTGGGGAGATCAGGGGAAAGAATTCACTTAATATGTGCTCGTCACTTTATATTCACCTTATTAAATAATCAAAATATTTATTTTGGTAAATATTATCATCCCCATTATATAAATAAAGAAACTCAGGTATAGCAAAATGAAGTGACTTGTCTAAACTCTATAATTACCTGGCTATATGTGTTTCTTATTATATCTTTGAATTTCAAATTATCATCATAAGATAAACTACTGTGCTTGGTAAAATAACAAGTAGATCCAATTACTTTTACAAAAAAACAACAAAAAAGCTGTCTTTCTGGTGAGGGATATGAAAAAGAAAATAATAACCACCAGCTATGAATATCTAAAAAGTTGATATATTTCTTTTTAATATTTTCCTTAGGAATATGCATATAATCAATTTTTAAAATTAAAATAATATGTTATACACAGCCGTGAATCCTAATTCTTAAACTCATTATACTATGAACATTTTTCATTGCCAATACAATTATTTGAAAATCATTTTTAATGGTTTCATGCTCGTCCAATGTATGGGTACACCAGTATTTAATCTTTCCTTATTGTCAAATACTGAGGTTCTTTCCATTTTTTACCACTTTGGATAATACTATAATGCACACCATTGTGCATAAATCTGTGTTTGTATTTCTGACAATTATTAGAAGAGGAGCTGCTGGATCAAAGTGTACAGAGTTCTTAAAGGCTCCTGATACAACTTGCAATATTGCTTTCTAGAAAGGTTTGTAACAGATGGGTTTATCTTAATGGACAGTGTCACCATCAAACTCCATTAGTCTAAAAGACCCATTTCCACACTAGGGCCAGTCAACAAAACCAGGACATTTGTGCGGGCTGGCTAGATCATTCCCTTCTCTGGACAATATCAGGCATACAAAACAAAAATGTTTTTGGCTGCAGTAATCATTGTCTACAAATCAGGAATCCATTTGGAGGGAGTGGAAGCAGGGAGTACATTTGTATATCTGCATATTTGTAGTCACGGTTCTCCTTGGAAGGCTGTACCTTCCTCTGATCCAGCCTGCCCTGGGTTCACTGCCTTATAGCACAGCCCTGCCTTAGCTGGGTGGACCAGAAAGCCACGGGCAGGGCAGTTCTGTTTGCTGTCAGTCACGTTCTGGTCACACTTTCCTGCACATAATTTCAGGGCTCCTCTATGGAGCCAGAGCCCTGCCCAAGAATCCCCAGCAACACATCTTAACAAACACATCTTAAGGTGGGTTTGTTTTGCATCCAGCACAGATTTAATTGTCCAAGTTTTGCTTTCAAGTGATGACTTTCATCTAGAACTTATTCTAAACCCTGTCTGTTTCCTACCCCAGGACCACACTTTTTAAGACAGAAAAGCAACATGCAGTAATACTAAAGATGCATTTAAACAACAATATTTTAATAACTTTTCCTTCTAATTTCAAAAGCAGCACCTTTAAGCAGAAAATGTAGAAAATCCAGGAAACTAAGACGGAAAGGATGCGGAGTGACCAGCATGGACTATGTTCTGCCCAGCAGGTGGGGTGTATACAGGTCTCAGCAGACATCTGTGAGGGGTCAGCAGGGGTGATACTCAGCTCAGCAGATGTCAGTGGACATACAACAAAGACTGGGAATGGCTAAGAGTCCTCCCACTTGACACTGTATAAGCCCAGGAACTTACTGCCAATGCCAGGAAAAAGGAGAGGGAAAAACCTCTGAAATGATGGGGGAGAAAATAGTAAGAGCAGGAGAACGGCACCAAATACAGAAATGAAGTTTGTTTGTAAGAAAACAAAAAAGCCCAGATTCTGACTTGTATTCTCTTTCTCACTCCCCGTGGCTTCTGATCTCTGACTTCAGCTGTACCAACCACCAGCCTCTGTTGGTACCTCAGCTGGATTCTGTCCCGGTACCCGAGAGGGTTGGAGGGAAAGACGTAGCATGTTTTGGGCTCCCCATAGGAGTTAGCCTTGCAAGTCACCATGGAAACTGGAGATACTGTGATTGTTCATGCTGCGCTTAGAGGGAATGTGTTCCAGTGAAGGCTAGAAAAGCAACTCTTAGAAAGGCTGTCAATGGTCCTCCGCCTCTGAGGATGTCTTTCCCTAATTCTCCTTCATTGAAACTGGGGGAGCTAAATCTCTGAAAGCAGCAGGTGGATATAAAAAAAGACAACAAAATAAAATAAACAGCTCTCAGTAGGGCCATGAACACACCAGGAGGAAAGGAATTTGGTTTCCCTGGGCCATGATACTGGTCCTGCCTCTTTGTCCTACAAGGGCTCTCTGAGTCAAATGGCACAGTTGCCTTTCGCTTGCGGGGGTGGGTGGGGGGTCCTTATTTTTGCACTCTGCACCCTTGGCAACATTTCAGGGGAGCCCCAGGGTAGGGCAGCATCCTGTCAAGATTATACAGCATCAGAGAGAACCACTGAGGCAGGCTCTGGAGTCCCTGGAGACCTCTGAGAACAGGGCACGTGTGACAGGATTGTTACTGCAGTGATGTCTATAGTTACAAACTGGAAACATCCAAAATGCTGATCCATAGGAAAACACTTGAACAAATTAAGGTACATTCATACAAAGGATCTCTATGCCATCATTAAACTGGAGTGGGTAGCCTTTCCCTACTCCAGAGGATCTTTTCAACCCAGGGATCAAACCCAGGTCTCCTACATTGCAGGCAGATTCTTTATCAGCTGAGCCACAAGGGAAGCCCAAGAATATTGGAGTAGGTAGCCTATCCCTTCTCCAGCAGATCTTCCTGACCCAGGAATAGAACCAGGGTCTCCTGCATTGCAGGTGGATTCTTTACCAACTGAGCTATCAGGGAAGGCTTAGAAAATATATAGATTTATGTAATTTAAAGGGAACATGAATATGTTTACATGTTCAGTGTGAAAAGGATAAAGACAGTATGCACAGTCAGTCAGTCAGTTCAGTTGCTCAGTCGTGTCCGACTCTACGACCCCATGGACGGCAGCACACCATGCTTCCCTGTCCATCACCAACTCCTGGAGCTTACTCAAACTCATGTCCATAGAGTCAGTGATGCCATCCAAGCATCTCATCCTCTGTTGTCCCCTTCTCCTCCTGCCTTCAATCTTTCCCAGCATCAGGGTCTTTTCCAGTAAGTCAGTTCTTTGCATCAGGTAGCCAAAGAATTGGAGTTTCAGCTTCATCATCAATCCTTCCAGTGAATATTCAGGATTGATTTCCTTTAGGATGGACTGGTTGGATCTCCTCGCAGTCCAAGGGACTCTCAAGAGTCTTCTCTAACACCACAGTTCAAAAGCATCAATTCTTCGGTGCTCAGCTTTCTTTATAGTCCAACTCTCACATCCATACATGACTACTGGAAAAACCATAACTTTGACTAGACAGACCTTTGTTGGCAAAGTAATATCTCTGCTTTTTAATATGCTGTCTAGATTGGTCATAGCTTTTCTTCCAAGGAGCAAATGTCTTTTAATTTCATGCCTGCAGTCACCACCTGCAGTCATTTTGGAGCCCCAAAAGGAAAGTCTGTCACTGTTTCCATTGTTTCCCCATCTATTTACCATGAAGTGATAGGATCAGATGCCATGATCTTAGTTTTCTGAATGTTGAGTTTTAGGCTTAATTTTTCACTCTCTTCTTTCACTTTCATCAAAAGGCTCTTTCATTCTTCTTTGCTTTCTGCCATAAGGGTGGTGTCATCTGCATATCTGAGGTTATTGATACTTCTGGCAATCTTGATTTCAGCTTGTGCTTCATCCACCCAGCATTTCTCCTGATGTACGCTGCATATAAGTTAAATAAGCAGGGAGACAATATACAGCCTTGATGTATTCCTTTCCTGATCTGGAACCAGTCTATTGTTCAATGTCCAGTTCTAACTGTTGCTTCTTAACCTGCATACAGATTTCTCAGGAGGCAGGTCAGGTGGTCTGGTATTCCCATCTCTTAAAGAATTTTCCACAGTTGATTGTGATCCACACAGTCAAAGGCTTTGGCATAGTCAATAAAGCAGAAGTATATGTTTTTCTGGAAGTGTCTTGCTTTTTCGATGATCCAACGGATGTTAGCAATCTGGTCTCTTGTTCCTCTGCCTTTTCTAAATGCAGCTTGAACATCTGGAAGTTCACGGTTCATGTACTGTTGAAGCCTGGCTTGAGAATTTTGAGCATTACTTTACTAGCGTGTGAGATGAGTGCAATCATGCGGTAGTTTGAGCATTCTTTGGCATTGCCTTTCTTAGGGATTGGAATGAAAACTGACCTTTTCCAGTCCTGTGGCCACTGCTGAGTTTTCCAAATTTGCTGGCATATTGAGTGCAGCACTTTCACAGCATCATCTTTTAGGATTTGAAATAGCTCAACTGGAATTCCATCACCTCCATTAGCTTTGTTCATAGTGATATTTTCTAAGGCCCACTTGACTTCACATTCCAGGATATCTGGCTCTAGGTGAGTGATCACACCATTTTGATTATCTGGTTATGAAGATCTTTTTTGTATAGTTCTTCTCTGTATTCTTGCCACCTCTTCTTAATATCTTCTGTTTCTGATAGGTCCATACCATTTCTGTCCTTTATTGCACCCATCTTTGCATGAAATGTTCCCTTGGTATCTCTAATTTTTTTGAAGAGATCTCTAGTCTTTCCCATTCTATTGTTTTCCTCTATTTCTTTGCATTGATCGCTGAGGAAGGCTTTCATATCTCTCCTTGCTATTCTTTGGAACTCTGCATTCAGATACTTATATCTTTCCTTTTCTCCTTTGCCTTTTGCATCTTTTCTTTCCCCAGCTATTTGTAAGCTTTCCTCAGACAAACATATTGCCTTTTTGCATTTCTTTTTCTTGGAGATATTCCTGATCACAGCCTCCTGTACGATGTCACGAACCTCCATCCATAGTTCTTCAGACACTCTGTCTATCAAATCTAATCCCTCGAATCCATTTGTCACTTCCACTGTATAATCGTAAGGGATTTGATTTAGGTCATACCTGAATGGTCTAGTGGTTTTCCCTACTTTCTTCAATTTAAGTCTGAGTTTTGCAATAAGGAGTTTGTGATCTGAGCAACAGTCAGCTTCCAGTCTTGTTTTTGCTGACTGTATAGAGCTTCTCCATCTTGGGCTGCAAAGAATATAATCAACATGATTTCTGTATTGGCCATTGGTGATGTCCATGTGTAGAGTCTTCTCTTTTGTTGCTGGAAGAGGGTGTTTGTTATTACTAGTGCGTTCTTGCCTTGAGAACCCCATGAACAGTATGAAAAGGCAAAAAGATAGGACACTGAAAGATGAACTCCCCAGGTCAGTAGGTGCCCAATATGCTACTGGAGATCAGTGGAGAAATAAGTCCAGAAAGAATGGAGAGATGGAGCCAAAGCAAAAACAACACCCAGCTGTGGATGTGACCAGTGATGGAAGTAAAGTCCAATGCTGTAAAGAGCAATATTGCATAGGAACCTGGAATGTTAGGTCCATGAATCAAGGCAAATTGGAAGTGGTCAAGCAGGAGATGGCAAGAGTGAACAATGACATTTTAGGAACCAGCAAACTAAAATGGACTGGAATGGGTGAATTTAACTCAGAAGACCATTTTAACTCAGACAGTATGTACAGCATGATCTTATTTGTATATGTTATACATAGAAAATCTCTAGTAGGATAGCAGCTATTTCCTTTCCTTTTTATATTTTTCTACATGTTTAAAATGATTATGATATATGTGCTTTGCATTAATTTAAAATAACATTTGTTGATGGAAGTGTTGCTAAAAACTGTTGTGATGGCCATGGAGTTATGCCACTTGGATCCCCTTGTAAGGAAGAACTTGACATCCCTTTGAGGAGAGCAGTGAACTGACAGCCTCTGGCTCTAGGGGCTTGAGGAGCCACCGGAGTGTTTGCCCTAAGCTCTACGTGCAATTCCCGGGCAGCCCCTGGCAATGACCTAACATGGAGGGTGTGCTAATCGTCATGCTTGATACCCCACACTGAAGTGCTCTTGTGTGCACTTGGTGTTGGAGCTGCTTTTTGGGCTGACAGTTTTCTCAAGCCACCCCAAAGTCTGAGACTCTTCCACCTAGCCATCCCCTTTCCCTCTCCTTCCATGAGTATTAGACTTGCACAGCAATCTAAAGCCTTCCTTGCCTCCTCTTTCTCCCTATTTATTCTTTTAAATTTTTATTTATTTATCTTTTTGCTGCGTGCAGACTTTGTCCAGCTGTAACAAGCAGGGACTACTCTTCACTGAGGTGTGCTGACTTCTCATTGTGGTGGTTTCTTTTGTTGCAGAGCAAGAGCTCTAGAGCATGGGCCCAGTAGTTATGGTACACAGGCTTAGTTGTTCAGTGGCATGTGGGATCTTCCTGGACCAGGGATTGAACCTGTGTCCTCTGCATTGACAGGCAGAGTCTTAACCATTAAACTACCAGGGAAGTCTTCCCCCTTTATTCTTTACAGGTGTCACTCCAATCGTCTCTTGCATGTCCAGCTCTATTTGTGTCTGCTTCCTGGAGGACCCTGTGTTCCTGAATATATAAGAAAACTTGGTTTTACATTGTTTACTTAGAAATACCATCTCCCCACCCGCTGTAGGGAATCATTATCCCAGATGACCTCCAATTGGTCTCACAAACAAAATGAAATGCCTTTTTTTAAAACCAGGATTTTCTTCTGATTGTTATTCCATGCAATTGACTCCCGTTAAACCCACTTCTCAATCCCCCTGGTGTTGATTCAGAAAGGCTGGCAGTAGCCAAGTCAATGTCTGTGACCTATGTTACTTCTAGAATGAGAAAAGCCAGCTAACAAAAATGAAGATCTGAAAACCACAGACCTTTGTGTGCCTCAAGGCAACACATGAAGTAACTACAGAAAAATGTAGCCATACCAACAGGCACATGAAAATATACTCAACATCTCTAATTACCAGAGAAATGCAAATCAAAACTGCAATGAGATACCACTTCACACAGATCAGAATGACCATCATTAAATATTCTACAACTAACAAATATTGGAAAGAATGTGGAGAAAAGGGTATCCTCCTACACTGTTGGTGGGAATGTAAATTGATACGGCCACTATGAAAAACAGCATGGAGGTTCCTCAGAAAACTAAAAGTAGAATTAGCATATAATCCAGCAATTCTACTCCTGGGCATATACCCAGACAAAACTCTAATTCAAAAAGACACATGCACCCCCATGTTCATAGCAGCACTGTTCACAATGGCCTAGACATGGAAATGACCTAAATGCCCATCAACAGATCAATGGATAAAGCAAATGTAGTGTATATACACACACACACACATATATACACAATGAAATATTACCCAACCGTAAAAAACAGTGAAATAATGCCATTTGCAGCAATATGGATGCAACTAGACATTATCATACTAAGTGAAGTAAGTCAGAAGGAGAAAGACAAATACCATATGATGTCACTCATATGTGGAATCTAAAATATGACACAAATGAATGTCTCTATGAAACAGAAACAGACTCACGGGCATAAACAGACTGTGGTTGCTAGGAGGGAGAGGAGGCTGGGAAAGGGATGGAGTCAGAGGTTGGGGTTAGCAAAGCTATTGTATGTAGGGTGGATAAACAATAAGGTCCTACTGTGTAGCACAGGGAACTGTATTCAATATCCTAGGACAAACCATAATAGAAAAGAATATTTTAAAAGAATGCATATATATATACATATTGTTATTCAGTCGCTCAGCTGTGTCTGACTCTTTGCGACCCCATGGACTGCAGTACACCAGGCTTCCCTGTCCTTCACCATCTCCTGGAGTTTGCTCAAACTCATGTCCATTGAGTCGGTAATAACTGAGTCACTTTGCTATACAGCAGACGTTAACAACATTCTAAATCAACTATACGTAAAAAAAAAAATGTAGTCGTAGCTGCTAAGACTTTGCTCTTTGTATTTTGCCACCTTCCAGCCTGGTCAGCTCTTCCCAGATAAGAGAGTTTCTGAGATGGTGACCTGCTCCTCTCAGCACATAAGGCTCAGGTTCCCCTTGGCACCCCACAAAGCATGTCAGGCTCTTGGGAGCCCACACCAGACACACAGCATTTCTTGGGAGGTCATGCAGAGCTGGGAGAAGGCAGCCTTCTCACTTGTCCTCAGAACTCTGGCCTGAGGCTCAGAGAGTCAGCACAACAGGAAAAACTGAGAACCAGAAGCAAAATGGAACAGGGCAATCAGCATATTTGAAGGGGGTGAACAAGGGTTGAAACTCTGGATACAACGGAAGTTGTAACCAAGTGTAACTGTGAGGTGAAGAGCACCCAGGATCCTGCTATGGTCCCAAGAGGCTGCCAATGCAGGGGGAGCCTTCTGCTGTGGGGAGAGAAGCGTTTGCCTCCCCTGGGTCAGTGCTGGGCTCCTGGCGGCAAAAATGGCATGGTCACAGGACCTGCTGAGTGTATGACTTGGGCGTGGCCCTGGAGGGACAGCCTTCAGACCATTTCTCCAGCCCCCTCAGAGTATCTGTGAACTGCTCAGTGTCTCTGTAAGAGATGGCTTAAATCAGTCAGAATTGGTTTCTGCAGCTTGCTGAGCACCCCGGCTGATGTGGATATGTGACACACAGTGTTTTTGTATATGTTAAGTTAGGAGAAAACCACATTAACAATGAAGGTGAATGACCTGGTTTGAACCCAGGTTTCCAGAGACAGAGGAGAGGTGAAGATGGGGAGGAGAGGAAAAGGAAGGAAGCAAGGAAAATAGGACAAGGGAGAAAACGTAAGGCTGCCAGAAGGAAAGGCTCAGCTTATATGCTGATGGGATCTCACATAGCATCCACATAGTCAGTATATTCACATACCGGCCCTACCCCAGATCCACCAAAAAGGAATTTCCCAGGATTACACCATACTTGAGTATTCTTCAGAGCTTCTCAGGAGATGCTGATGGGGAGACAGACTTGATAAGTGTTCATTCACTCGTGTGATCCTGGACCACTTGCATCAGAATCAGCCAGAAGTTTATTTAAAAATTCATGTTCCTGGACTGCACTGCCAACCTCCTGAGTCTGAGTCTCCAGTGGCAGGGGATATTTTCCACCCAAAATAGGGAAGTCAGTAGCCTGTGGCCGCAGGATCAAATCCCTGGATCCTAGAGCAAGCACAGGACCCCATGGCAATAGGCCAGGTATGGTACTGTGGGCCCCTTCTTCTCAAAGATCTGCTATAAAAATCTTTAATGGGGCGTCCCTGGTGGTCCAGTGGTTAACAATCTGCCTGCCAATGCAGGGGACACAGGTTTGATCCCTGCTCTGGGAAGATCCCACATGCCTCTGGGAGACTGAGCCTGTTTTTCACAACTGCTGAATCTTTGCTTTAGAGCCCGTGAGCCACAACTGTTGAACCTAACTCACTGCAGGCTAGTTGATGCCACAACTCCTGAAGCCCACGAGCCTAGAGCGTGTGCCCCACAGCAAGACAGGAACCCTTGCTTTCTGCAACTAGAGAAAAGCCCTCATGCAGCAAGGAAGGCCTAGCACGGCCAATAAATAAATAATTTTTAAAATGAAATAAAATCTTTAATGACTATTTCACCCAGCAGCCCCACTTCTTGAAACCTATCCTAAGGAAATATTCACACAACGTGGAAGGATATACGAGGAAGAAGGTTCATCGCAACCTGTGTATATATTAGTGAGTGTTTGGAAACAACCCAAATATGAAATAATGGGGGAGTAGTTGAATAATTATGACACATTCATACAATGGAAGGCTATGTAGCTGTTAAAATTGTGAGACAGATCTCTATGTACAGAAATGGAAATCTGTCCATGATAAATTGTGTTAAGTGGGGAAAAACTCAGATGGCAAAAGAGCAAGAATATCTCACATGCAACAAATGGCATTCACAAGAGTGGCATAGCTGTATGTCATGCATAATCTTGGGGACACTTATTTTTCACCCAAGAAAACAGATCTGTTTTTCACCCAAGAAAACAATGCTATTATGGAGAATCTACAGTCCACTCTATTTCATATACACACTTCTGCATAGCAAAGGAAATCATCAGCAAAACAAATAGGCAACCTACAGAATGGGAGAAAGTATTTGCATATCACATATTTGTTGATGGGTTAATATCCAAAATCTATAAAATAACTTACTCAACTCCATAGCAAGAAACAATCTGAGTTTAAAAATGGGCAGAGGAATAGATCTTACAAAAACAGGCAACAGGCCAGATTTGACTCACTGGCCAGAATTTGATGACCCCAGATCTGCTGCAGTAAGAAGGAAGGAACATAGCTATAGTCATCAATGTAAATTAATTACAAATAATTTTGAGTGAAAAATCTAGACACAAAATAGTATATACTGGCTGATTCCATTTATGTAAAGCTAAAAAGTAGGCACAGTTAATCTATGATGCTCAAGTCAAGATCAAGACTATTGTTGGGGTGGTTGGTAGTGACTGTACAAGAGGGCTTCTGGGGAACTAATAAAACATTCTGTATCTTGGTCTGGATGTTGGTTACACAAGTATGTGCAGTTAGTGAAAATTCAGAGGTTATACCTTTGATCTGTGCACTTTTCAGTATATAAGCTCCTTGAATAAAAGCTTTATTTTAAAATGTGGGCAGAGGAACTGAATAGATATTTTTTCCAAAGAAGACACACAAGTGATCAATAGGTACATGAAAAAAAGCACTCAACATCACTCATCATCAGGGTAATGCAAATCAAAACCACACTGATTTTCATTCTCTAATAATTAGTGAAGTTGAGCATCTTTTCCTGTATTTGTAGGCCATCTGTATGTCCTCTTCAGAGAAATGTCTATTTAGGTCGTCTGCCCATTTTTTGATTGGGTTGTTTTTTTGATATTGAGCTGCATGAGCTGTTTGTGTATGTTAGAGATTAATCCCTTGTCGGTTGCTTCATTTGCGAATATTTTCTCCCATCCTGAAGGTAGTCTTTTTTGTCCTGTTTATGGTTTTCTTTGCTGTGTAAAAGCTTTTAAGTTTAATTAGGTCCCATTTGTTTATTTTTGTTTTTATTTTCATTACTGTAAGAGGTAGGTCAAAAAAGATCTTGCTGCAATTTATGTCAAACAGTGTTCTATGTTTTCCTCTAAGAGTTTTATAGTATCCAGCTTTATATTTAGGTCTTTAATCCATTTTGAGTTTATTTTTGTGTATGGTGTTAGGAAGTGTTCTAATTTCTTCCTTTTACATATAGCTGTCCAGTTTTCCCAGCACCACTTATGGAAGAGACTGTCTTTTCTCCACTATATATTCTTGCCTCCTTTGTCATAGCTTAGGTGACTATAGGTGCGTAGGTTTCTCTCTGGGATTTCTAACCTTTTCCTTAAAAAACTAAAAACAGAGCTACCTGACCCAGCAATTCTACTCCTGGGTGTATACCTGGAGAAAACCATAATTCAAAAAAATATTTGCACCCCAGTGTTCACCATAGCACTGCTTACATGCCAGGACATAGAAGCAACATAAATGTCTATCAACAGAGGAATGAATAAGGAAGATATGGTACATATACACAATAGAATATTACTCAGCCATAAAAAAGGACTGGAAAGGTGTCACTTGCAGAGACATGGTTGGACCTGGAGACTGTTGTTTACAGAGAAGTCAGAAAAAGAAAAACAAATATCATATAGTATTGCTTACATGCAGAATCTAGAAAAATGCTACAGATGAACTTATTTGCAAAGCAGAAATAGAGACACAGATGTAGAGAACAAATAGGGAAGGAAGGGGTGGGATAAAGTGGGAGATTGGGATTGACATAGATACAATACTATGCATAAAATAAATAACTGATGAGAACCTACTCCAGAGCACAGGGACCCCTACTCAGTGCTCTGTGTAAACAGGAAGGGAATCCAAAGACGAGGGGATGTATGTATACATGCAACTGATTCACTTCTCAGTACAATAGAAGCGAACACAGCATTGTAAAGCAATTACGTGAGTGCTCAGTTGCTTAGTCATGCCTGATTCTTTGCAACCCCATGGACTATAGCCCACCAGGCTCCTCTGTCCATGGAATTTTCCAGGCAAGAGTACTGGAATGGATTGCCATTTCCTGCTCCAGAGGATCTTCCAGACCCAGGGATCGAACCCATGTCTCTTGCCTCTCTTATAGTGGCAGGCAGTTTTTTCTTTTTTCTTTTTTTTTTTTTTACCACTGGGAAAGCAACTATACTCCAATAAAATTAAAAAAAAAAAAAACACACTCTCAGATATCACCTCACACCCAGTAACACACAGGCCATGTCACTTGGCCTCAAAACTTTTGTGACATTGTTTTATATTTTGAGTATGTATGTCTTTTAGGAGTATAATATTTGTCTTTATGATTTGTTTCTTTATTTGGTCTCTTTTGTATTGGTGGGGGGGTATATCTTTTGAATTTAAGCAAGTTTGCATTTTTGTCCTAATGGTTTTAGAATTACCTAATAGTAATTCTTAGAATTTTTAGAATAGATTAGACTATACTCTTAATCTCTTCTTTTTCAGGCTCTTGCCTATTGGTTCCCCTCCCCCAGGAACAATATTAAAATTATCTAGTAACTTCCTCTTTCTCCTCTACACCTCAAACTCTAATTTGAAGTGATATTCCTGTATTCTCAGTTAAAACCTACAAGGAAGTTTGCAAGCTCATTGAACTTGGTATATATTTCTTTTAGTCTCCTCCCATGTTTGATAGTGTACATTCTTTACAGCATCAGAACACAAAGCCATTCATACTATTCTCTATTCTTAAGAACCTTCTTTTAGTCTTAATTCTACAGGAAAATATATCTTTAATGCTCACCACCAGTCTTTATGCTGGTACTTCTCTAGTCATTCTGGTTTCTTAAAAACCCATTCTCTAGTAGATTCCTCAGGAAGGACTCATAGGACAATATCCTGAGTTTTTTGGCTGTTCATAAAAGTGCCTGTGCTTTTATATTTGAAGGTCATCTTCCTTGCTATAAAATTCTTATCTCACAATTCCTTTCCTTAAGTAACTTCAATATGTGGCTTCATTGTCCTAATGCATACAGCATTGGGTCCAAAGTCTGATGGCAATTTGATTCTCTTTCCCTAAGTGACTTAGTCTTTTTTGCATTAAAAAAAAAAAAAAAAAAAACATGAAAAGACAACCTACAGAATGGGAGAAAACATTTGCAAATGATGTGACCGACGAGGGATTTATTTCCAAAATATACCAACAGTTCATACATTTTAAGGTCAAACAAATGCAATAAAAATGGGCAGAAGATCTAAATAGACATTTCTCAAAGAAGATCAGTAGATGGCCAAAAAGCACACGTAAAGATGCTCAACATCGCTAATTATTAGAGAAACACAAATCAAAACTACAATGAGGTATCACCTCACAGTGGTCAGAATGGCCATCATCAAAAGGTCTACAAATAATAAACGCTGGAGAGAGTGTAGAGAAAATGGAACTCTCCTACACTCTTGGTGGGAATGTAACTGGTACAGCCACTATGGAGTAGAGTATGGAGGTTCATTAAAAAACTAAAAATAGGGCTACCATAAGATTCAGCAATCCTCCTCTTGGGCATATATCCAGAGAAAACCATAATTCAAAAAGATACATGCATCCTAATGTTCACATCAGCACAATTAATAGTGGCCAAGACATGGAAGCAACCTAAATATCCATCAACAGATGAATGGATAAAGAAGATGTGATAAAAAAAAAAAAAAGAAGATGTGATATATGATGGAATATTAGCCATAAAAAAGAATGAAATAACGCCACTTACAGCAACATGGATGGACCTAGAGATTATAATACTAAGTGATGTAAGCCAGACAAAGACAAACATCATAAGATACTGCTTATATGTGGAATCTGAAAAATTGATATAAATGAATCCATATACAAAATAGAAATAGGTCTACAGACATAAAAACAAAATTAAGGTTACTAAAAGGGATAAAGTAGGGAAGAGGTAAATTAGGAATTTGGGATTAAACATACTATGTATAAAATAGATAACTAACAAGGACCTACTCTACAGCACAGGGAACTACACTTAATATTTTGTAATAACTTATAATGGAAAAGAATTTTAAAGTGTATATATATATATATATATAAACAGAATCACTTTGCAGTATACCTGAATCAATTATACTTCAATAAAATTGTTTTCCTTTGAAGTTTGCTAGTTTTACTAGAATGTTGGCTGTTGTAGGCAGATTTTCCCAGATATGAGATGGATCTTTCACTACAAAGTTTTAATTCCATTTTATTTCAGAAAATTTTTTAATTTAAGTATCTTTTATTTGTTTTGTTCTGCTGCTTTGGTTTTTCGTCTTCAGGATTTCTATTCTACATGAATCAGATATTCATTTTACCAAATGTATGTGTGCACACACCATTTTGTCTTGAGTCATTTTTCACTTTCTTCATTTCTTTTTCATTTAAAAACTTTTGATCCTTTGCAACTAGTTTTCATTTATATTTAGATTTATGGCCACAAAGAGGCACAAGAAAATATTCTAAGGTGAGGAAATTGTTCTATATCTTGACTGTATTGGTGGTTACAAGACTGTATATAATTACCCAAAGTCATCCAATGGCATGATTATAATGGATGAAGGCATGAAAATCATACCTTAATAAAGCTGGGGAAAATGGACAAAAATTCTTTGATACTCCTCCCAACAAGGGACAAAGTCTGTGTTTCTTCTTTTTCAATTTGTGTGGGTCTGTGACAGTCTTCATTGATAGAACACAGTGGAAAAGATGCTATGGGCCTCTAAGGCTAGGTCAGAAAAGACCCAGTTTGTCTGCCTTGGTCTTTGGGACACTCGCCCTTGGAAACTTGAGCTGCTATGTGTGAAGCCCAACTACCCTGAGAACTCTATGCAGGACAGGCCACCTGTCAGCACTCCAGTCGCCAGGCCTAGCGAACCCACTCTCCCGCCAGCCAAGCCCAAGTGTCAGAGATGAAATTGAAGAAGCCGTTTTGGAAGTAGACCTTCAAATCCCTGCTGACTCAGCCCACAGCCATTCGAGTCAGCCCAGCGAAGGCTGTAATCTATGTGCCCCGTACAATGATTGTTTTCTTACATTTGGGGAATGTGTCCCTTCCATTTTAATCTTCATTTACAAAATTGTTGTGTATTTCTTATTCTTTTCTGGGTTCTGTCACTCCTCTTTTCAAATCTTTCTTTTCTCAATTACCTCCTTTCTGAGTGTTTCTCAGCTTATTAAAAATCTAATTGTATTTGGGCTATTCTTTCATAGCATCATTTTTCTTAATTTATTTCAGTTCATGTCAAACATTAGTTTACAAGGTGTATCTGTTTTGTGGGTATGTCTTTCTCACATGTCTTCATCCTCTGCAGCGGTAGTAGTACGCTTCTTGTTTTCTTTTCTCTTAGGCTGACTTTATGTGGGATTTGCTCACCATCATTTCCTATTGCTCATTTTAATGAGAGAAATTTTAGGAGGGAAAGGTAGGCTAGGATAATTTTCCTAGATTCATAATTCAGAAGTTCTCCTTCATGGTTTTAACAACATGATTAAATCTCGTGAAAGTCAATCAATCAGTCTCTCCAAGTATTTTCTGAGCTGTGTCTTCCACTGCTGTTTGTGCTCACCTTTATTTGAATCCCGCCCCCCTCTCTCTTTTGTCCCCAGGATGCTCAATTTAAATTCTACTTCCAGCAGGTACCTTAGAAAAAAGTTTGGTTTGCCAGTTAAAAACATTCAGAAAGCCAGGACTCTTCCAGCACCTTCCATGGGACCCTCTTGGACTCACACGCAAATTGGAGACTTTGAACTTCTTCCAGCTTTTGGCTGTTTTCCTCAGGGTGGGCCACCAACGTTCCCAGGGCAATTTGTGGCTACTGGATCATTTCCTTGTCTCACCTTCCTCACACATAATTGCCAGAATCACATGGTCTGGAGCTTTAAGTAGCTTGTACCCACCTACTTGTACTTTGGAATTTGTTATCTTGTCACCTAGTTCGGTTTTAGATCAGTGGTTCACAAACTCGAGAGTCAGCATTAATCAGACACCTAGGGGGCTTGTTGAAGCACAGGTGTAGAAATCTAGTGTGGCCTCTGAGATCTACATTTTCCTGACAGATTCTCAGATGATACAGATACTTCTGGTTTGCAGGTCCCACTTTTAGAACCACTGTCACTGGCACTTGTGGATTTTTTTTTTTTTTTTCTATCTTTACTATTTTGTCTCTTCTTATGGAAGAAACTGATGAGTTCAAAAATTTTGCTGCTGCCACTTTGGGAAAAAATCTGACAGTTCTTCAAAATGTTAAACATAGGGGTACCATGTAACCCAGCAATTTTACTCCTGGGTATATGCCCAAGAGAAATGAAAACATATGTCCACACAAAAACTTGTACATGAAAGTTTACAGCAGCATTATTCCTAATATCCAAAAGGTGGAAACAACCCAAATGCCCTTCAATAGATGAGTAGAAAAAGAAAAGGTACTATATACATATAATAGAATATTATTCAGCTTTAAAAAAAATGATTTCATTTATTTATTTATTTATGGCTGTTGTAGGTCTTCGTTGCTGTGCACAGCCTTTTCTCTAGTTGCAGAGAATGGGGGTTGCTCTTCGTTGTGGTGTGCGGGCTTCTCGTTGTGGTGTTTTCTCTTGTTGTGGCACATAAACTATAGGCACATGAGCTTCAGTAGTTCCGGCATATGGGCTCAGTAGCTGTGGCTCCCAGGCTTAGCTGCTCCAGAGCATGTGGGATCTTCCTGGACTAGGGATTGAACCCACATCTCCTGTATTGCAAGGTGGATACTTCACCACTGCACCACAAGGGAAGCCCCTATTTAACTTTTAAAAGGAAGGAAATTCGGAACCATGTTACAATGTGAATGAACTTTGAAGACATTATGCTAAGCCAAACACATATACTATGATATGTGAGCTATATCTCAATAAAGCTGTTCCTAAAAAAAGCCAACTATGTTGCCAATCTCTGCTATCTTCCCAGAATCCTCTTATCTTAAAAAAATATTAATTATTCGAAAATGTTGGTACTTCTAGTCATTGTAACAAGTTTGACATAAAACTCCTTGCAAACAAGCATGACATGGCCATCTATGGAGGGCACTGTTATTGAAACTGGTGGCTGAGGGCACCCCAGGAAGGCTTTGTGACTCCCGGAGTGCTGCTCCCAGAAGAAGCTGTAGTGCCGTAATGTGAGGTTTGCCATGATAAAGCCCTGATTCTGGCCGCAGAACAAAGCCTCTAGGCTCTGGGAATCCTGGCCCCTCCCTGCTCAGTGCCGCCCACAGTCTGCTGCCTCTGCCATGAAAGGAAGCAGACACCTTCATCGCTGGCTATTCTCTTCTCCATGTGGACTCCTTCCCACCCCTTCCCTTGGTTCCAAGGGCTGTCAGGGTCATTCTCCCTCTCCCTAAACCCCCCACCCCCTACCCCGCCAAGACTCATTCTGTTTTCCATCTTGTCAGACAACAAAGACACTGGAGGAATTTATTTTTACCTCCAGCCAGCTAATGAGACAATTCAATAGAAAGCAGCTCCAGCTTGCTAGAGCCTCCTCAGCCCTTTGATTGCCTCTTCTGTGTTCCTCTTCCCAGCATTTACTCTCCATATAAATTTTCCACAGTGAATAGACACCATTCTTCCTGGAAACCCATTTGTTCCCCTGGCTATTTCATTTCAATCTCTTGCTTTGCTTTTTATTATTATTGTTAAACTGTAATTAATTCTTCTCCTATCAGCTTCTCTTTAGTATACAATGTCTAATGGAGCATGAAGTGTCTTCACTCATCCCAGCTACACACCTATACTTGAGAAAAAGTAAGTCTCTGACATTTAAAAGACACGCAAGCTGCTAAATTCTTGTCTTTCTGAGCTGGGAGTCAGGGAGGGAGGGAAGTTTGTGCAGGCAGAGTAGAAATGGTTTTATAGGCAAGAGACCATGAGTTTCACTTTAGCTGAGATACTTCTGATCTGTAGCAGACAGACCCTTGAAGGGTTAAGAGTCATGGTGGAAGACTGACAGAAAAACCAAGATGCTCTTTAAAGTGTGGCCCCTGTCTTGATGCTCAAATTTGGAACCACTGTCCTCCTTCCATTTCCAGAGGAACTTTGCTGTATTATGTACCCTCTGTTTCTTGCAGAATCCCCTCCGAGTCAGCTCTTTGAAAGGTTTACCAGATTTGTGGACCACTCTGTGATGGCCTGAATAGCAGCCCCCAGATACACCTGCATCTGGTCCCCCAAACTTGCAAATGTGGGGACTTCCCTGGTGGTCCAGTGGTTAAGAATCTGCTTACCAATGCAGGGGAGGTGGGTTCAATCTCTGGTCCAGGAACTAAGATCCCACATGCCATGGGGCAACTAAGCCTGAGTGTTGCAACTACTGAGCTCTTCAACTGGAGAGAGAAGTCCATGCACTGCAAAGAAAGATCCTGCATGCCACAGCTAAGATCTGACATGGCCAAAAATAAATAAATAAAAATAAAATATTTAAAAATTCTAACTCATTTGTTAAAAAAAAAAAAACTTGCAAATGTGACCTTATTTGGAAAAAGCATCTTTTCAGATGTTATTAAGGATCTTGAGATGAGGAGACCCCCTGGATTATCTGGGTGAACCCTAAATCCAATGACAAGTGTCCTTATAGTAGATACCCAGAGGGGAGAGGCAGACAGAAGGGGCTGTGATGTGAAGACAGAGGAGGAGACTCGAGTGATGCAACTACAAGCTAAGGATGGCTGGGTAGCCACCAGAAGAAGCTAGGAGAGGCAAGGAATGGATTTTCTTACAGAGCTTCCAGAGGGACTGTGATCCTACTGACACCTTGATTTTGGACTTCTCACCTCCAAAATTGTGAGACAGTAAATTTCTGTGGTTTTTAAGCCACCCAGTTTGTGATAATTCATTACAGCAGCCCTAGGAAATGAATATCACATTCACAGTTTGCCAGCTCACAACAAGCAGAAAACACAGAAGAGAAAGGCTTTCCAGGTGGCTCAGTGGTAAAGAATCCACCTGCCAATGCAGGAAATGCAAGAGACTCAGGTTTGATCCCTGGGTCAGGCAGATCCCCTGGAGGAGGAAATGGCAACCCACTCCAGTATCCTTGCCTGGAAAATTCCATGGACAGAGGAACCTGGTGGGCTACAGTCCATGGGGTTGCAAAGAGTCGGAAATGACTAAGCATGCACACAAATATATATGTATAGGTATATGGCCTTGAAGCATGTGGTATCTAGCCTGACCAGGGATGGAAACTGTACCCCTTGCATTGGAAGGCAAAGTCTTAACCCCTGAACCACCAGGGAAATCCTTGAATTTCTTTTAGTGGCTGGAAAGAACACATTGATGAGTGGTTAGGGAAACAACCTGGAATCACAGGTCTGCATGGGATCTTTCTGAGAAATCACATAGTTTGTGAGCAGATGCCCCGCCTCTGTCTCAGAAAGGCACCTGTCCCAGCCGATGGGTACCCCCCACCTTTCTTAAGATCTGGCTCTTGTTTGTTCATTTATTCAAAAATGCTTGTTTTTTCATATTTATAAATTTCTCATCAATTGATGATAACTTGCAGGCATTTGTTTTTCTTCTCTATTGGTTCAGGCAACTTCTGGTCATTCTCCCTATAAGATTCTCCTTGGTTCACTTGCTTCCTACTGCCAACCTCTCATGTAATACCCCAATCATTCACTCATCCTGTCCCCAGGACTGAAGCCCAGATAGTTGGGGTTCATATTTTCATCTCTTGGTAGAAACAGTGCATCCATAGGATCTGGCATACAGTAGGTTCTTACAAATGATCTGTTGACTAAAAAAGGCCAAGTTTCCAGATATTTTAGGGACCTAAAGTACCACTTTGTTATACTTTGATTTTTATCTTGTGGAAAAATGTTTGAAAATTTATATTGGATTTGCTCCTATTTCTATTAAAGAATCTTCTCTTGCATCTTACAGAGTGAGTTGTTATTCTAAATGATTAGTTGTGTGTCTCTGCTTGACTTCTTGTAGTTGTGTATGTGTTGCATCTGTGTGTATACATCTGTGTGTGCATACGTGTGTGTATGTTTACACACAAAATTCCTCTGGTAACAGAAAGTGTATTCTTCCTCTTCCCATAACTCAAAGTCCATTGAATGAATTTAACTTAAATTAGCTCTCCTGACCCAAGTAAATAAATAAAATGTCAACAGGGTAAATTATGGCCTAAAAACATTATTTCTTATTTTCAAAAAGTGAAAAGGTGAGTGTAATTGAGTTTGCCACTCGAATCACAGCCCTCCCTCTTGGAAACACCCTAAAATAACACTTTCCATCTCAGTTCTGTAGCCCAAACACAGAGGCAGCCAGGTCCCTCTTCTCCACTGATGAAAGGTTTTCATTTCTGGCAGGGCGCGCCGTAAACCGAGGCCCACAGCAGTGAAACGAGAGGTGGTGTGGAATTTACAAAGCTCAGAGGAGCAATCTGCATCCATTTGTGGTGATTAATATCTCCTTCCTGTGGATTGAATGCCAGCCTTCAATTAGAAACAGAAACAGAACCATGCTTTTTACAGAGCAGCCCCTGTCCCCCAGGACCCCTGGAAGTGACTGCCCCTGGAAAGGAAGGCCTGGTAAAATGGGAAGAGAAGAAGAGCTGACACCCACCCCCCTCATTAGCAGTGGGCACTAAGGCCTGACCATCTCAGGCCATCTCTACTGGGCACCTGACAATATGCCAACCTCACAAGTGACCTCAGGAAGGTGATGTCTTTTTTAAAAAATATATTTGTTTGGCTAGGTTGGGTCTTAGTTACAGCACACAGGATCTTTGTTGCTTCGTGTGCCATCTTTTTTTGAGTTGCACGGACTCTCTAGCTGTGGTCCATGGACTTAGTTGCTCCATGGCATATGCGATCTTAGTTCCCCCACCAGGGATAGAACCCACATCCCCTGCATTGCAAGGCAGATTCTTAACCACTGGATAATCAGGGAAGTCTGAAAAAGGTGATGATTTAAGGAAGGAAACAGACTCTGAATTTCTTTAGTTTTCTATGACTATTTTTATTAAGAAAAAAAAAAAATCCCTGGAGTCTGTGAGAAATTTCCTAGGTCCCCTTCCCCCAGCCTCCTCCCTTCACTGAATTCAGGAACTCATCAGTTGGGCCCATTTGGGGTCCTACTTTCAGTCAGGCTGAGGCTGACGTCACCAACTTCAAGGCCAGTTAAGGGGAGAACAGGACCATTGTGAATGCCAGTTTTGAAAAATTTTGAGTGCTTGTTGGGGGTATGTGAAAAATAACACAAGCTCTGATTCATTATGACAGCCTTTCCTCGTTCCCCCAACTTTTCCTTACCTTTGGAGTTAATACATGCTCTTGGACCTCTAGAAGATGAGTCGATATGACTCTTAAAATAGGCATGTATCCAACCAGAACTCAGTGGTGAGATCTGGGTCCTGCACTGTGCGTCAGGCAGACGTGAATTGGTTGCCCCAGCCCCTCTGTATTCATCCTCCACTTTCTTACCCACATAGTACGTGCCAGGCTCTGGGGTTACAACAGGGAATAAGACAGGTAAATCTCCTGCTCCCATACGGCTTGTCTGCTGGTTAGGGAGACATACACTGAGCCCGTCCATCAGTCAGTTCCGATGATTCTAAGTAACATGAAAAAGAATAAAACAGGCTAATGTAATATTGAATAGCTAGTAGGAGGTGAGCTAAGTGTTTTTTACGTTGATCAGGAGAGGCCTGAGAAAGTGATACTTGGGCTTGAGACCCCCAAGACAATGCGTATATAACCTCCACATAATGCAGAGCTGGTCTGGGAGGTCACGGGTCAGGCATAAAGCAAGAGAGTGGGTCTGTTGCCAGGAAGCCAAGCAGAAGAGGAAAGCAAAGAGGCAGCATTTTCCTCCTACATCCCCACCACCCCCAGGTCCCTCAGTCACAGACACCGGGGCCACTGACACCCTGCAGGGTAGCCAACATCCTGTTTTGGAGCCAGGCCTGCGCATGGCCTCCACCGGCCACGCTTACAACTTTGGGCCTTATAGGAAGACCCTCCAGTCCTTGCAGGAAGAGCAGACAGCCTCGGCCCTGAGCCACGGTCTCTCCACACCTGTCACTGATCGAGCGAGGGAGGAAGTTACAACCTGGCAAACTGCTGACACACAGACAATCACAATCCAGGATGCTAAGTGCAGATGAAGTGAGGGCTCAGGAGGGGGGTGGCAGCCAGGGGAAGGGCTGAAGGAGGCCCCCAGGGAAGCTGGATCCCTCCTGATCATCTTTAGCCCATTTTTGGAGTTGACTCTGTACCAGCAATCATCTTGGCTCCACTTGACTGTGATTCTGGGTCAGCACCAAGTGAATCGGCTCTGGTGAGTGCACCACCAAATTTGACCTGCTCAGGAGGCCTGTTCCCTGCCCACCACCCCAGTGCTGCTCTCCATGAGGTGTTCTCACCCCGTGTTCCCCATGCCGGAGAGAGAAAGCTGGTGAGTCCCCTTTGGGGCAGGAGCAAGTCTTGGGTCCTCCACACCTAAGAAATCCAGCCCTCCTAGCCTGCCTGGTCATGCCTTGGTCTTCGGTTCCTATTTCCTGCCCAGAGTCCTGCTGGGATCTACATTCAGCGCTAAGCTCAGCCCCCAGGTTGGATCTCAATAATCCCTGAGAAAATGTCCCCAACTAGTCATTGCAAGCTGGGCTGGGCAGAGGGAACCAGGATGCCTTAGCCCTGCAGGCCTTAGGAGCACAACCTGCCTACTTGAACCATTATGCTGACCACGGGGCCTGAACATGAAGAGAAACTCTGCAGTCAGGAGCAGGGTGAACCCCTCCCCACGAGTCATCATCCTGGAGGAAGTTGGGAACTGCTGACCTGGGACCTGAGCATTAGTCCATGCGGGGAGCTTTGGTCAGGGTCTGGGTCTCCAAGGCCAATAGCAGTGACACTCTTCGATCCAAAGGGCTCCTGGGCTTGTTTTCAGGGTTATGGAGAAGGGAGAGGTAGGGGGCCTGTCCCTCACTCCAGAGTCAAGCTAGAGGGGCCAGATCTGAGCTTGAGGAAGGTCACTGGGTCTCAGCATTAAAACCCACATGAGGGGCAGCAAGTTCTGACACCGCTATTCTCTGCCTCCCTTCAGTTCAGACTACAGGTGTGGGGCGTCTCCCTTCCTCGCAGAAGTTCAAGGTGCCTACTGAGCATAATTTACTCTCTTCCTATCAGTGGGCCTGCGGGTGGTTTCCTAACTAAATGTTGCTATTTCTGAATGCTGCTGGCATGAAAACATTTCAAACATGCATGGAAAAGCAACTTGGAAAGCAACATATATCAATTTACAAGTAAATTTCACACACAAATAAAAATTATGTGTATTTCTCTGTGTATGTATACACACAGAAGAGAACCTGGCAGGTACCTCCTGGTACTAGCAGTGGTCATCTCTGGTGTGGGGGAGAGGGGAGGTAGGATTGTAGGAGGAAATGGGAAGTGCTAAGGAAAAGTATGGCTTGAATTTTTTTTAATTTTTATATAGCCAAGAAGTGTTCAGGTTCTCTGATAAGTTTTAAAAAACTGAAAAATTGAAAACATCTCCCTGTTCTCTGTGTTGCTGGGGGTGACAGCCCAGGATTACAGGCTGGGGTAGACAGCGCTATTGGTTAGACTAGCCCATAACAGGCTTGTTGATTACAAATGGAATAGTCTAAATGGACAAAAATGAAAACCAAACAGGGTTAGATTACTCTGAAGAGGTCACCAGTTTTGTCTCAATGATCAGACAGAGAGAATCTCCAAGGCCCTGGAATGGGAGAAAGATCTAGAAAGGAGATAGAAAGAAAGAAGGCCCAAGGAATGGCAGTTGCTGGGGCTCTGGGAAAAGGGTGGCTGCTGAGACATCCCTGGGACATCCTGTGTTGGGGCTGGTCCAGGCTTGTAACATCCCATTGGTTGGGACTTCCCTGGTGGTCCAGTGGCTAAGACTTGGAGCCCCCAGTTCAGGATGCCTGGGGTTCGATCGCTGGTCAGGAATCTAGGTCCCACATGCTGCAACAAAAGATCCCGCAAGCCACAATGAAGACATAAGATCCCATATGCCACAACTAAGACTTGGCACAGCCAAATGAATAAATATTTTTTAAAAGATCCCATTGGTTTTAAATTCCACTGTGATTTGTTCCCTGCTCTGTAATGTCTTATAGATCCCTTAGCTATCCTCAAACCTTTAGGAAAAAAGTCTGTCACAGGTAAAACCTTATGTCAGTGGAGCTTTAGAAAATCAAAGAGAACATAAAGTAATTACTCAAAGACAGGCAACAAGAAAAGATCAGGAATTCAGAGGCATCAGGAATTTGAGTTGTAGACCAGGAGAATGTGAAACCATTGGGGATTCCTTGGAAATCCTGGGAAGAGTGGTAGAATTTGCTGTGGCACATGGAATGGAGGCTGGAGCAAGTTTAATTGGCCACCGGAGTAGTGGTGAGTCCAAACAACTGAAGATCTTGAGGCCATGTGAGTTTATATAAGTAAAAACATGACCATTGATTTTTAAAAATCAGAAGCCTATAAAGAAGTCAAAATTGCCAGCATAGCATTTCCATCCATTTGGTATAATACATTCACTCATTAAAAAGTAAACTCATGCACTGCTCCCTCCGACTTTCCCCTCTGCAATTGCGTCTGATGGTCCGGCTTTTAGAGTAACGCAGTACATGGAGTCAGAAGCCCAGAGATCCATAAACCATCCAGACATCTAATAGTGCTTTCAGAGGGGCCCTGAACACTGGAGGGCAAGTGGCCAGTAATGGCTGAGCCGGGTGGAGAGGGGGAGGAGAGAGGGCTTGGGGGCTTCAGGGGAAAGTGAAGTAACCAGTGAAAGGAGAATTTTACAGCGGCTATAAAAACAAGCCCCATGCGCACACAGCTAGACTCTGAGTTGGCCAAATAAACTCAGGCCTCTCACTGTTCGAGTTGCCAGCCTTGGCTTCAGTTCTGGCAGCTACTGTCTTAGAGACCCAGTACAGAGCGCTTTGAGAGAGAAAGAGGCACCAGCATCTCATTGTGGAGCCTGTGCAAGGATGGCTGTCAGAAGGGCGCCCTGTTACCAGGAGTTACAGGCAGCGGGCAGTCCTCCTGGTCAATAGGCTCCTGGCAGGTGATTATTACTATTCAGCACCAGCCTTTGGTTCCTGGGAACCAAACAATGGTTTAGGCTTCTGAGCACAGGCTACGCTTTGCAGACATGGAAGGGAATGTCTGTATTCGCAAAATGCTATGATTTAGGGTTGCCGACCCCGCAGCCCATTCCCATAGGAACTCCAAATGGAAATGCTCACCCATCAGTGCTCCTGAGACTCCCCCCCGACTACTCTCAACCTGTCGCTGGTGACAAATGGAAATTTCCTGCCTCGGCTCCGCACTGGAGAGGTCAGAGACACTTGCCGGCTTCGCTGAAACTCCCAGTTTACGTGTCCTGGGAGAGGAAGGCCAGACCCAGGCTGATAAATGTTCAACCACCAGCTCTCTAGGGGACAAAAGGCCTGACTTGTAGCATTTGCTGATTTCCATAGAGTAAATACTCCCACCAGCTACCAAATCATTTCTCTGGACAGAGTCGGGAAGAGGAGTTCAGCAGCATCCCATGCTGTATAATGAAAATAACCCCTGCAACAGAAAGATTTGTAAAATGCAGTCAGAGAAGGAGGAAGTAATGTATTCTGAGTATTTATTATTTTGTCTTTGACATAATGTATTTAATTGAAGCCAGATATCATTTAAGTTTTAATAATCACTGTGTTGAACAATTGGCTTGCAAAATTTCTGAAAACTTATTAATAGCAAGTGACTCTCATGAGTTGGTGTATGAGCCTACTCTTAGCACACCACTGGCTGGACCCTGGGGCATCCTTGCTATGGATCAAATTTCCTTCTGTAAATTTCCTCTATGCGTCTATCTTTGTTCTTCTCTTCTTTCCTCCTCCTTGCTCTGGGCCTTTTCTCCCCACTTTGCACTATTTCTCGAGCATGGAGCCCCTGTGCTAAACACGCTACGTGTGTGATCAGGGAGGCCCTCTGTGGGGGAGACTTCCATTTGTGCTCTCCCTTTGGCGCCTTTGGCATGATACTGCTCTGCCTCCCAGCAGTTGGAGCCAAATGGCCAGCTCTGGCCACTCATTGGTTGTAAACGGAAGTGACACATGTCACTTCTAGACCAAAGCATTTAACTGATGGTAGGAGACTTCCAAGACTCTCTTTCCTGCTGCAGCAGTATTGGAGAAGGCCTTGTGTTAAAATGGCAGGACCAAATCCTGGAAGGGGCTCAGGTGACTGAGTCACCACACAGAGGATGGGCGCCCTAAAAAAGCATGTGGACCCATGGTGGATTTGCAAGAAGAAATAAACATTTGTGCATTAAGCCACAGAGCCTTTGGTGTTGCTTATTAACCAAGCATAACCTGGGGCTTCTCTGATGGTCTAGGGCTTAAGACGATGTGTTACCAACACAGGAGGCCCAGGTTAGATCCCTGGTCAGGGAATTAGATCCCACATGCTTCACCTAAGACATAGCCCAGCCAAAAACAGAAAACAATAAAAAACACAAAAATAAAACTAGCAAAACCTAGTCTATCCTACCTAATAACCCTCCTTATAGTTAATGGTCAGTCATGCTTGTATTATCAGGAAATCCAGTGTACCTCTTTCAAGACTTCTCTCCCTTAGCAAAAACTTTGTTTAGGAATTTGTGCTATTAAGTGTTGGGAGTCTGTTTTTCTTAGGGGGTTGGACAGTCCAGTTAATTTGAGCTTTATTTAGTTAGGATGTAAACAAACCAAAAACATGGTGACTTAAATAAGATAGAAGTTTCAAATGTTTCTTTCTCTTACTCATAGAAGTCTGCACATCAGCAATACAGGTCGATGAGGTACATCCTGAATATGGGGTTTCCTGTCTGGGTTCACTCTTTCCCACCCAAAACAGAAGATAAGAGGGGCTGGAAAAGAGAAACCCAATCCTTTTAAGCTAAATGGCCCACATCAGTTCTTGTCATAACTCATGGATATATCCAGCTGCAGGGAGGCTGGGAGATAAAATCTCTAGCCGGGCAGCCTGCTAACACTTGGTGGGATATTTCTGTTGCTAAAAGTGAGAAAGGGTACGGGGAGAGAAACCTAGTCCCTTCCATGATCTGTTGTGTTGTCCCCGCAGCGGGGGAGCTCTAGCTATCATAGAGAAGCTGCCTCGGGCAGAGAAACCATTCCCAAGCACAGTACAGTAGTTCCCTACATACGACCAAGTTCCATTTCAAGAGTGCATTCATAAGTCCAATTTGTTTGTAGGTCCAACAAAGTTAGTCTATGTACCCAACTAACACAATCAGCTGTATAGTACTATATTGTAACAGGTTTATAATACTTTTCACACAAATAATATACCCAAAAAAACCCCCACAAAAAGAAAACATTTTTAATCTTGTAGTACAGTACCTTGAAAAGTACAGTAGTACAGTACAACTGCTGGCATACAGAGGTTGGCATCGAGTGAACAGGCAAGAAGAGTTACTGAGAAGAGGAGAGAAGGAGGTAGGAGGTGGTAGAGATGAAGGTTCATCAGAAACAGGAAATGGAGGGCAAGCCACAATCTCACTCACACCTGACGTTGATGGAATGTGTGTTTGCATCTTTGAAAGTTTGCAATTCGAAGGTTTGTATGCAAGGAACTTACCGTAACTGGTCCTCTCTGACTTCTACCATCAAATAGACTATTTGGGGTGTAGATGATTCCACTTCTCCAGTGTAATGTCTCCAACCCAAAAATGGCCAAGGCCCTCAAAGTCATAGCGCCATCCATTTCTTCCCCCAGCTTTGGCCAGGGTGAAAGTCTCCAGCGAGGCTGCCTGACATGAAGGTCACACCAGAGGGTAAGAAGCACTTGTCAGACTGTCTACAAGGAGATAGCCAAGGAGTGATGGGATATGTGGGCCCTGAAGTCAGAATCCCTTGGGGAAAGTATTTCATCTTTACTATCCAGGTTTTGTTATCTGTAAACTGGGACTGTCCTGGTACCAAGTTCATAGGATTGTTGGGATTATTAAAGGAGGTAATGATGTAAATGAGCTTATCAGAGTGCTTTAACACCCATTAGCTATGACTGCAGCCCCCATGGTAGGGAGTGACTGGTTCTTTCACACTGAGCTGCTTCTGTAAGGGCAGGTCTCCATTAGAAGGGGAAAAAACAATAGGCTCAAGAATGCCCCGTATCCTAAACTTAGAATCACTCTCTCCCATTTCTCATTTATGATTCATACAGAGCAGCCTGCTGGCCCATTTTTGCTCTCATGGTAGCTTTGTTTCAGGGTTCTTCTTGCTCTTTTGTGGCACTGGGCCTTGATTAGGGGACCAGCTTGGGTCTCAGAGAGGAGTTGGCTATGAGTTCATTCCTCCCAGAAGGGTCTCCGAGTGCTTTACACAAAATGATTCTTCTGTTTCCCAAACTTCTCCTGCTCAGGGCATCCTTGAGCTTTGCCACATCAAATTAAAGTCCTGTTACAACTTTTCTCCAGGACTGGCCTGACAATTTGTATAACAAAGAGGAAGTGAGATGATCCCTGCTCCCACCCAGACTAAGATGCAGCTGGCAACTTTTCTGAAAAATAAACCAAAACATAACAACAAGCCATGACACTTTGGTAAGATACCTGGTTGGACCAGTCATTACATAAGTTATTTATTTATTATAATTATAAGAACTAATTATTAATTAGCCTCCCGTGTGGCTCAGCTGGTAAAGAATCCGCCTGCAATGCAGGAGACCTGGGTTTGATCCCTGGATTGGGAAGATACCCTGGAGAAGGGAAAGGCTACTCACTTCAATATTCTGGCCTGGAGAATTCCATGGACTGTGTAGTCCATGGGGTCACAGAGTCAGACACGACTAAGCGACTTTCACTTTTATTAGTTAGTGATGCTTGCTTCTAAGATTTGAAAAGATGGATGACTTCTTTCAAGTCACATAAAATGCACAGTTACAGGGTATAACTCTTCGACTGTTCTTTTAAAAAATTATTTAAACTGGAGTATAGTTGCTTTACAGTGTTGTGTTGGCTTCTGCTGTGCAACAATGCGGATCAGCTGTAAGTATACGTATCTCCCCTCCCTCCTGAGCCTCCCCCCTCACACACATCCCATCCCCTCCATCCCTCTAGGTTATCACAGAGCATCACTCTCTGCGCCATTCAGCAGCTTCCCACTAGCTTTCTCTCTCACACACGTGTTAGATGCTCAGTCGTGTCTGACTCTGAGACCCCACAGACTGTAGTGTGTACAAGTCAATGCTACTCTCTCCGTGCGTCTCCCCTCCTCCCTTCCCTGTGTCCACAAGTCTGTTCTCTTACCTAAGTTTTATCTCACGTGATAGCAAACCTGTGAGGTTGGCATCCTAGAGCCAAATCCATTTAAGTCCAAAATATCACCTTGCTCTGGTCATTAACCTATTTAGGCAAAACTAGTAGAAGGGAAAGAAGACAACTTTACATCCATCAGAGCTGATGTTTGAGAAACATTCTGAGATAGGGTTCTTACAGATGCAACTGACAAACTCAAATCCAATTGGGTTAAACAAAATCTGCAGCTTCATTGGCTCAGTAATGGTGAAACCCAAGGGACTCTCCAAACAGAGCTGGATCCAGCTGCTTAGATGCTGTCACTAGAGCTGTGCCTTCTTTTCTTTTTTTTTTTTTGGCTGTAGTTCCTGGCTTATAGGATCTTAGTTCCCTGACCAGGGATGGATCCAGGGCCCCCTGCAGTGGAAGCCTGGAGTCTTAACCACTTGGAATGCCAGGGAAGCCTTACCTGTTTGTTTTGTTTTTCTTAACCTCTGTTCTCTCTGTGTTGGCTTCCTTTCCAGGCCCACCCTCTCTTCAGGCTACTGGCTTCCAGCCCAGGAGAAAGAGAGTCTCTTTCCTGATAGCTTCAGAGAAAGTCCAAGGTCAGCAGCCCATTGGCTCATTGAGTCTTGATAAACCCATCTGAGCCTTGTACCCATCCCAGAAGCTGGAGAGGGTTGGGAGAGAGTGTGCAGAAATTGGAAGGATGGTTCCCCAAAGGAAAGTTGCTATGCCATTACTAGAAGGTTAAAGCAAAATCCACAGATGACCCTGTAGTGCCTATAAAAGTTGGAAAGAGGAGAGGTTATATTTTGACTCCCTACAATATAAAGTGAATTTCTCTCAATATCTCTAATTCAGGGATTCTCACTCCTGGTTGTACATTGGGCTTAAAAATCCTGATGCTTGGGACACATCCTCAGTTCAGTTCAGTCGCTCAGTTGTGTCCGACTCTTTGCGACCCCGTGGACTACAGCATGCCAGGCCTCTCTGTCCATCACCAACTCCAGGAGTTCACCCAAACCCAAGTCCATTGAGTCGGTGATGCCATCCAGCCATCTCATCCTCTGTCGTCCCCTTCTCCTCCTGCCCTCAATCTTTCCCAGCATCAGGGTCTTTACAAATGAGTCAGCTCTTCATGTCAGGTGGCCAAAATATTGGAGTTTCAGCTTCAACATCAGTTCTTCCAGTGAACACCCAGGACTGATTTCCTTTAGGATGGACTGGTTGGAACTCCTTGCAGTCCAAGGGAATCTCAAGAGTCTTCTCCAACACCATAGTTCAAAAGCATCAATTCTTTGGCACTCAGCTTTCTTTATAACCCAGCTCTCACATCCATACATGATTATTGGAAAAACCATAGCCTTGACTAGATGGACCATTTGTTGACAAAGTAATGTCTCTGCTTTTTAATATGCTGTCTAGGTTGGTCATAACTTTCCTTCCAAGGAGTAAGCGTCTTTTAATTTCATGGCTGCTTGACAAAGGAGGCAAGAATATACAATGGAGAAAAGACAATCTCTATAATAAGTGGTGCTGGGAAAGCTGGTCAACCACTTGTAAAAGAATGAAACTAGAACACTTTCTAATACCATACACAAAAATAAACTCAGAATGGATTAAAGATCTAAATGTAAGACCAGAAACTATAAAACTCCTAGGGGAAAACATAGGCAAAACACTCTCCGACATAAACCACAGCAGGATCCTCTACGACCCACCTCCCAGGATATTGGAAATAAGAGCAAAAATAAACAAATGGGGCCTAATTAACATTAAAAGCTTCTGCACAACAAAGGAAATTATAAGCAAGGTGAAAAGACAGCCTTCAGAATGGGAGAAAATAATAGCAAATGAAGCAATGGACAAAGAATTAATCTCAAAAATATACAAGAAACTCCTGCAGCTCAATTTCAGAAAAATAAAAGACCCAATCAAAAAGTGGGCCAAAGAACTAAACAGACATTTCTCCAAATATGACATACAGATGGCTAACAAACACATGAAAAGATGCTCAACATCACTCATTACCAGAGAAATGCAAATTAAAACCACAATGAGGTACCATTACACACCAGTCAGAATGGCTGCTATCCAAAAGTCTACAAGCAATAAATGCTGGAGAGGGTGTGGAGAAAAGGGAACCCTCTTACACTGTTGGTGGGAATGCAAACTAGTACAGCCACTATGGAGAACAGTGTGGAGATTTCTTAAAAAACTGGAAATAGAACTGCCATATGACACAGTAATCCCACTGCTGGGCATACACACTGAGGAAACCAGAATCGAAAGAGACGTGTGTACCCCAATGTTCATCGCAGCACTGTTTGTAATAGCCAGGACATGGAACAACCTAGATGCCCAGCGGTAGATGAATGGATAAGAAAGCTGTGGTACATATACACAATGGAATATTACTCAGCCATTAAACAGAATACATTTGAATCAGTTCTAATGAGGTGGATGAAACTGGAGCCTATTAAACAGAGTGAAGTAAGTCACAAAGAAAAACACCGATATAGTATACTAACGCACATATATGGAATTTAGAAGATGGTAATGATAACCCTGTATGCAAGACAGCAAGAGAGACACAGATGTATTGAACAGTCTCTTGGACCCTGTGGGAGAGGGCGAGGGTGGGATGATATGGGAGAATAGCATTGAAACATGTAAACTATCATACGTGAAATGAATCACCAGTCCAGGTTCGATGCATGATACAGGATGCTTGGGCCTGGTGCACTGGGAAGACCCAGAGGGATGGGATGGGGAAGGGAGGTGGGAGTGGGGTTCAGGAAGGGGAACACATGTACACCCATGGCGTATTCAAATCAATGTATGGCAAAACCAATACAATGTTGTAAAGTAAAATCAATAAATAATAATTTTAAAAAAGCTAAACAATTAGGATTTCCTCTATAGTACAAGGAACTATATTCGATATCTTGTAATAACCTATAATGAAAAATAATCTGAAAAAGATTATGTGTATAAATACAAAAATGTTAAAAATAATAATAATTTCATGGCTGCAACCACCATCTGTAGTGATTTTGGAGCCCAAAAAAGTAAAGTCTGCCACTGTTTCCCGATCTATTTGTCATGAAGTGATGGAACTGGGTGTCATGATCTTAGTTTTCTGAATGTTGAGCTTTAAGCCAACTTTTTCACTCTCCTCTTTCACTTCCATCAAGAGGCTCTTCAGTTCCCCTTCACTTTCTGCCATAAGGGTGGTGTCATCTGCATATCTGAAGTTACTGATATTTCTCCCGGCAATCTTGATTTCAGCTTGTGCTTCTTCCAGCCAGCGTTTCTCATGATGTACTCTGCATCTAAGTTAAACAAGCAGGGTGACAATATACAGCCTTGACGTACTCCTTTGCCTATTTGGAACCAGTCTGTTGTTCCATGTTTAGTTCTGACTGTTGCTTCCTGACCTGCATATAGGTTTCTCAAGAGGTAGGTCAGGTGGTCTGGTATTCCCATCTCTTGAAGAATTTTCCACAGTTTATCGTGATCCACGCAGTCAAAGGCTTTGGCATAGTCAATAAAGCAGAAATAGATGTTTTTCTGGAACTCTCTTGCTTTTTTGGTGATCCAGCAGATGTTGGCAGTTTGATCTCTGGTTCCTCTGCCTTTTCTAAATGCAGCTTGAATATCTGGAAGTTCACGGTTCACGTAATGCTGAAGCCTGGCTTGAGAATTTTGAGCATTACTTTACTAGTGTGTGAGATGAGTGCAATTGTGCAGTAGTTTGAGCATTCTTTGGCATTGCCTTTCTTTGGGATTGGAATGAAAACTGACTTTTTTCAGCCCTGTGGCCACTGCTGAGTTTTCCAAATTTGCTGGCATACTGAGTGCAGTACTTTCACAGCATCATCTTTTAGGATTTGAAATAACTCAACTGGAATTCCGTCACCTCCACTAGCTTTGTTTGTAGTGATGCTTTCTAAGGCCCACTTGACTTTGCATTCCAGGAGGTCTGGCTCTAGGTGAGTGATCACACCATCATGATTATCTGGGTCATGAAGATCTTTTTTGTACAGTTCTTCTGTGTATCCTTGCCACCTCATCTTAATATCTTCTGCTTCTGTTAGGTCCATACCATTTCTGTCCTTTATTGAGCCCATCTTTGCATGGAATGTTCCCTTGGTATCCCTAATTTTCTTGAAGAGATCTCTAGCCTTTCCCATTCTGTTGTTTTCCTCTATTTCTTTGCATTGATCTCTGAGGAAGGCTTTCTTATCTCTCCTTGCTATTCTTGGGAACTCTGCATTTAGATGCAGATATAAATCTTTCCTTTTCTCCTTTGCTTTTGACTTCTCTTCTTTTCACAGCTATTTGTGAGGCCTCCTCAGACAACCATTTTGCCTTTTTGCATTTCTTTTTCTTGGGGATGGTCTTGATCCCTGTCTCCTGTACAATGGCACGAACCTCCGTCCATCATTCATAAGTGACTCTGTCTATCAGATCTAGTCCCTTAAATCTATTTCTCACTTCCACTGTATAATCGTATGGGATTTGATTTAGGTCATACCTGAATGGTCTAGTGGTTTTCCCCACTTTCTTCAATTTAAGTCTGAATTTGGCAATAAGGAGTTCATGATCTGAGCCACAGTCAGCTCCCGGTCTTGTTTTTGCTGACTGTATAGAGCTTCTCCATCTTTGGCTGCAAAGAATGTAATCAATCTGATTTTGGTGTTGGCCATCTGGTGATGTCCATGTGTAGAGTCTTCTCTTGTGTTGTTGGAAGAGGGTGTTTGCTATGACCAGTGCGTTCTCTTGGCAAAACTCTATTAGCCTTTGCCCTGCTTCATTCTGTACTCCAAGGCCAAATTTGCCTGTTACTCCAGGTGTTTCTTGACTTCCTACTTTTGCATTCTAGTCCCCTATAATGAAAGGGACATCTTTTTTGGGTGTTAGTCCTAAAAGGTCTTGTAGGTCTTCAAAGAACCGTTCAACTTCAGCTTCTTTGGCGTTACTGGTCAGGGCACAGACTTGGATTACCCTGATATTGAATGGCTTGCCTTGGAAACAAACAGAGATCATTCTGTCATTTTTGAGATTGCATCCAATTACTGCATTTCAGACTCTTTTATTGACTGTGATGGCTACTCCACTTCTTCTAAGGGATTCTTGCCCACAATAGTAGATATAATGGTCCTCTGAGTTAAATTCACCCATTCCTGTCCATTTTAGTTCTGATTCCTAGAATGTCGAAGTTCACTCTTGCCATCTCCTGTTTGACCACTTCTAATTTGCCTTGATTCATGGACCTAACATTCCAGGTTCCTATGCAATATTGCTCTTTACAGTATCGGACCTTGGTTCTATCACCAGTCACATCCACAACTGGGTGTTGTTTTTGCTTTGGCTCCATACCTTCATTCTTTCTGGAGTTATCTCTCCACTGATCTCCAGTAGCATATTGGGCACCTACCAACCTGGGGAGTTCATCTTTCAGTGTCCTATCTTTTTGCCTTTTCATACTGTTCATGGGGTTCTCAAGGCAAGAATACTGAAGTGGTTTGCCATTCCCTTCTCCAGTGGACCACATTCTGTCAGACCTCTCCACCATGACCTGTCCATCTTGGGTGGCCCCACACAGCATGGTTTAGTTTCATTGAGTTAGACAAGGCTGTGGTCCATGTGATCAGATTGGCTAGTTGTCTGTGATTGGCTAGTTGTCTGGGACACATCCTAGATGAGAGAAATCAGAAGCTCTGGGGGTGGGATCCAGGTATCATAATTTTTCAAACTTACCATGTGATTACACACTATGCAGCCAGGATTGAAAGCCAGGGCTCTAATGTCCTGGTCTCATTATTAAAACCTATACTTTATGGATACACTGATTACACCAATTTCCAGCCAGCAGCTCTGAGTGCTATTGTGAGCTGTGTAATTGAGGGGTGCATCTGAGCCTCTTCTCTCCCAAATGCTGAGCCAAAGGACAGGCTACCTGAGCCCTCAGAGAAGTCTTTGGACATTCACAGTTCAACTCAGTGCCAAGAGTGCTTGGCTAAGGGGAAGAGGCCAACACTCCAGAGGACCAGGGACCTGGTCATCACTCTCTCAGCACAGCTGTAGCCCTGAGCAACCCTTCCCTCTGAGGGCCCAAGGAGACCTGATGCTGCCCCCAGGGTAAAGTTCTGGCAGGACACCAAGTGTAGGAAGCAATGGAGACCTCTGAGGGAGAGGGGAATATCCTGCTCAGGGCAACCTGGGATTTATTTGAGGAAGAGAATCCAATTGCATGCCCCACTGGGACAATGAGTCTCCAAGAGGGACTGAGCTGGCAAACACAGGCTCAGTCTTGCAGCATCCATCCATGTTGGTAGACAACTGCTGGAGAGATAGCAGGGAGACTCATCGTGCCTGTCAGAGTCTCCCTGCACTGGGATGGGCGGCAGGAGATGTCTGTGATCTTGGCAAGTGCCCCTGCTGTCTGGACCTGTTTTCCCTGCTGTGTAACCAAAGGGCTATATGACAGGAGGTCATCCCGGGGGTCCTTTCCCAGAGGTTGTTGCAGAATTTACTTCGATGCTTGATAAATGGTTTCCTTTCCAGAGGCTGCATGTCTGTACTTTGCCGGGACATGTGTCAAGAAGGGGAGAGTCTCAAGGAGCCCCTGGCCTGCCTTTCCACTCCATTCCAAAGCCACTGCCCTAGTCTGACAGTCAGCTAGTCCCAGTTCCCTCCCTCGGCTGAGCCCCCCAGATAATCCAGGGAGCTGTCAGAGTAGGTCCACCTCGAGCACTCTGGGTTCTGAGCAGGGCAGGGATCACCCCTGCTGCCAGCCTGAGACTGGTCCCAACATGTGGGACCTCATGGCCGCTCTCCTGAGCTACAGATTTCTCTGACCCCAAAGGACTGACCGAGGTGTAGGATGTATCTGGAGTGTCCTTGGCTCCCTACAAAGACTGATCATCCTAGGCTCAGGCCTCCTGCATAACCAGCCCCATTGACCAGTCCCTCCCTGAGTTTCCTATTCTTTACCCTAACCAGAAACCTTGTGTTCTTATCTGGAATCCTGGTCTTGTAGCTCCAGGACATGACATAGGGGTCTTTTTCATCCCCCTGCTTGCACCCGAGTCCCTGAAATAGCCTCTTAACCTATTTTTTTGAGGCTCGCTCCCCTCTCATTCAGCACCTTACTAGTAACAGGGTCTTCTTCCTGAAGGGACCCTCACTGCTTGTGACCAGCTGGCCCTTCGGCTCAAGAACCTCTAATGGGTCATGAATACGTCTGCACTCAGTACAAATTCTCTGCCCACCTTTCAGGGCCGTGAGGCCTTGAGCCACTCTGGGGAGATAGCCTCTTTCTGGGCTGGCCCTGGGCACTACCCCCCAACTCCACCCACCACCCTCCCCTCTACCCCACTGCCCCACCGCCTTCTGCTCAGCCCGGCTGCCTCCACCCCAGGGCGCCTGTCCAGGCAGCAGTCTTGTCTCCTTGAATCATCGCTTAGCCTGTGTGTGCTTCCCTATCTCGGAATATCCTCCATTTAAAAAAAAAAAAAAAAAAAGACATTTGTTTTTAGGACATATTTAAGGTTAACCTTAAAAATGTATTCCAGTATACATTAGGTACAGAAAAATACAGTTTGATTCCACTTACACAAGGCACCTAGAATAGTCAAATTCATAGAGTCAGAAAGTACCCAGAGGAATCGGGTGGAAAGGGAGGTGGGAGGGGGGATCGGGATGGGGAATACGTGTAACTCTATGGCTGATTCATATCAATGTATGACAAAACCCACTGAAATGTTGTGAAGTAATTAGCCTCCAACTAAAAAAAAAAAAAAAAGTACACTGGTAGATGCCAGGGGCCAGGAGTTGGGAGTGTGGTGGAGAGGGGGAATGAGGAGTTAGTGTTTAACGGGAACAGAGTTTCAGCTGAGCAAGGTGAAAAGTTTGGAAGATGGATGATGATGAGAGTTGCATGACAATGTGAATGTACTTGGTGCCACTGAACTGTACAGTTAAATATGGTTAAGATAGTATGTTTTATACTACGTGTCTTCATTTCAGTTCAGTCACTCAGTCGTGTCCAACTCTTTGCCACCCCATGGACTGCAACACGCCAGGCTTCCCTGTCTATCACCAACTTTTGGAGCTTGCTCAAACTCATGTCCATTGAGTCGGTGATGCCATCCAACCAGCTCATGCTCTGTCGTCCCCTTCTCCTGCCTTCAATCTTTCCCAGCATCAGGGTCTTTTCCAATGAGTCAGTTCTTGCAACAGGTGGCCAAAGTATTGGAGTTTCAACTTCAACATCAGTCCTTCCAATGAATATTCAGGACTGATTTCCTTTAGGATTGACTGGTTTGATCTCCTTGCAGTCCAAGGGACTCTCAAGAGTTTTCTCCAATACCACAGTTCAAAAAAGCATCAGTTCTTCAGTGCTCAGCTTTCTTTATAACCCAACTCTCACATCCATAGATGACTACTGGAAAAACCATAGCTTTGACTAGACGGACCTTTGTTGACAAAGTAATGTGTCTGCTTTTTAGTATGCTGTCTAAGTTGGTCATAGCTTTTCTTCCAAGAAGCAAGCATCTTTTAATTTCATGGCTGCAGTCACTATCTGCAGTCATTTTGTAACCCAACAAAGTAAAGTTTCTCACTGTTTCCATTGTTTCCCCATCTATTTCCCATGACCGATGAAGTGATGGGACCAGATGCCAAGATCTTAGCTTTTTGAATGTTGAGTTTTAAGCCAGCTTTTTCACTCTCCTCTTTCACCTTCATCAAGAAGCTCTTAAGTTCCTCTTTGTTTTCTGCCATAAGGGTGGTGTCATCTGCATATCTGAGGTTATTGATATTTCTCCTGGCAATCTTGGTTCCAGCTTGTGTTTCATCCAGGCCAGCATTTCTCATGATGTGCTCTGCATATAATTAAATAAGCAGGGTGACAATATATAGCCTTGACGTACTCCTTCCCCAATTTGGAACCAGTCTGTTGTTCCACATCCAGTTCTAACTGTTGCTTCTTGACCTGCATATAGGTTTCTCAGGAGGACGGTCAGGTGGCCTGGTATTCCCATGTCTTGAAGAATTTTCCACAGTTGTTGTGATCTACACAGTCAAAGGCTTTGGTGTAATCAATTAAGCAGAAGTAGATGTTTTTCTGGAATTCTCTTGCTTTTTCGATGATCCAGCAGATGTTGGCAATTTGATCTCTGGTTCCTATGCCTTTCCTAAATCCAGCTTGAACATCTGGAAGTTCACGGTTCTTCAACATACTGTTGAAGTCTGGCTCACATATGGTTGGGCATTACTTTGCTAGCATGTGAGATGAGTGCAATTGTGTGGTAGTTTGAACATTCTTTGGCATTGCCCTTCTTTGGGATTGGAATGAAAACTGACCATTTCCAGTCCTGTGGCCACAGCTGAGTTTTCCAAATCTGCTGGCATACTGAGTACAGCACTTGAACAGCATCACCTTAGGATTTGAAATAGATAATCTGAAATTCTGTCTCCTCCACTAGCTTTGTTCATAGTGATGCTTCCTAAGGCCCACTTGACTTCACACTCCAGGATGTCTGGCTCTCAGTGAATGACCACACCATTGTGGTTATCTGGGTCGTTAAGATATTTTTTGTGTAGTTCTTCTGTGTATTCTTACCACCTCTTATTAATACCTTCTGCTTCTGTTAGGTCCATACCATTTCTGTCCTTTATTGTGCCCATCTTTGTATGAAATGTTCCCTTGGTATCTCTAATTTTCTTGAACAGATCTCTAGTCTTTCCCATTCTATTGTTTTCTTCTATTTCCTCTGTGTGTCTTTTACTACAATAAAAAAAAAATCCCACCACTCATTTAAGGCTCCTGCTCTGTTCTCTTTACTTCTAAAAGTCTGTTCCAACTATTCTAGCACATACTGGGCTCTTCATCCTTTCATCTCTTTTCCAAATCAGAGTTAGCACCATCATTTTGGTTGCACTTAACTGATACTGAGCTCGGTGGAAACACGGTTTGTACTTGTTTTGTGTCTCACCGGGATACCTGGCACCATGCCTTGTGCTTCGCAGGGTGGGACACGCTCACTGTTGCCCACCCAGGAGCAATGCTTTCCTGCTGGCCAGCCAGCTTGTCCACTGGATGCTGTCAAGAAGGGATCCCAGGGCCATGTTTTCTAGTTTCCTGGGCAGGAAGGGAACTGAGCCACTGGAGCCAGAAGGGAATTCTGATGTGTGTGTGGGGGGGCGGGGTGGGGAGGCAGGGGGTAACTTGGCGGGGGGTGGGGGGGTGACTGGGAAAGATTCCTTCTTGTGTGAGGCAGGAAATTCTTTTACTTCTTAATCTGTGGAAATCAGAGTGATACAAATAGATAGCCTCAATACCAGTCTCTCCCAGACTTAAGCCAGGACCACTGAACCAGAGCATCCCCAGGGCCGTAAGTCAGTGAGACCTCAGGAACAAGCTCAGAGAGAAGCACAGAAATCCATGGGGCTTTTGTTTGTTTCATTTCTGCAATTCGTTCAGTCACTGACCAGCAATTAATGCTCCAGAAGAAGGTAAAGGTCTCTGATAATGGGCCTACCCACTCGTGTAATCCTAGAAAATATGCCTTCTTGACCCCTTCAGGCAATCAGCTCATACCATGAAATATGAAATCCATGCATGCATAACTGTGAACATTATTAAGGATCATAAAACCATCCAACTCCTTCAAAAATCTCAGGCTTATTTCTAACACAATTACCCCCCTGCTGCAGACTGGTTATTCATGATGAAAAGATACACTTCCTTTCCTTTGTTAAAATATACCAGTCATTAATTCTACTGAACGATTCTATCATGGACAAGTTGAAGCTTTTCCAGGCTGTGAGACCTGCCCACCGAACCCTCCCTGACTAAATCTGGAGATGTCCAGGTGTTACCCTTTGGTAACCTAGAAGAGTTCTCTCTGTTTGTTCCATTAATACCCATCTATGTAAGTTGGGCTTCCCAGGTGGCTCTAGTGGTTAAAAAAAAAAAAAAAGCAAACAAAAAACCTGCCTACCAGTGCAGGAGATTTAAGAGATGCAGGCTTGATCCATGGGTCAGGAAGATCTCCTAGAGAAGGGCATGGCAACCCACTCCAATATTCTTGCCTTGGAGAATCCCATGGACAGAGGAGCCTGGCGAGTCGCAAGGAGTTGGACATGACTGAAGCAACTTAGCATTAGCATCATGAGTGTAATTATGAGCATAATGAGTGTATCTCGGCCGAGCAGGGTCTGGGAGCTGTGTGCTCCTGGGGAGTGGAGCAAGGTAACACATGAACCCTCACTGCCAGCTCAGTACCTACCTGAGTGTACCAATCAACATACAGGGAACTGGTTTGGTGAACTATGGAATATCAGCATAGGGTATCTGACAAGCTCTGCCTGTCCCAGCACTGGGACAGTTCCCTCTTCTTTACCCCTCATGTTCATATTTCAAATTGGAACAGGCAAGTTCCCACAAAATGACCCTGGTCCCCTTCTCTGCTGCTGATTGGACCAAGGTCAGCCCCTGATCAAAACTGGACTAAGCAAGGCTTCTCCACAAGTATTTGATACAAGAGCTGAGAGAGGATCAATTTCTCACTGGAATATCTGGACATGAAAACTCAGGAGTCAATGGCCATGTCTCCTGCAAAAGCTGATGTACAAAAGCAGAGGAAACTGGAGAAGCAGAGGGGGAAATAGGCCAGTTAGAGGGAGGGGGCTTCCTGGCTTCCCTACTCTCTAGTCCAGGCTTGGTGAATAATCTAGTCCTGAGGTCTAGCTGCATCTCTGCCTTTAGTTTCCAGGAAATATCCCTGATCCTCATAACAAATGTCTCTCATTAAAAAAACTTATACTTTCTTGAGCAGGTTTCTGTTACTTTCAATTAAAAGACTTCTAACAGATGTTATCAGATGCTAACAGATTTATAACAAAATATAACATTGGATATTATGCAACCATTAAAAGTTTTCTTATAAATAATTTTCAGTGTCAATGGAGAATGCTTATGGTATAATGGTGAGTAATTTAAAATGCAGCCTGAGAAATTACATAAACAATGTGATCCTAATAATGTAAAGCAATAGGGGAATAAAGATCATTAAAACACTACTTATAATTATTTCTAAGTAGTGGGATTACAGGTGAGTTTTATTTTCTTCACTGTGTCTTTTTTCCTCTATGCATTTTACTTCTCATAAAAAATATTATTAATTTTGTCATAAAAGGTTTATTTGTTTAAAAGTAAAAAGACCTAAGGACCTTTACCTGCCCGCCCCCCCCAACTCTGCTGACAAAACCTGCCATGAAAAACACAGCTTGAGTCCAATGTACTTACCAATAAAATATAAAAATATCTAGAGAACTTGTAATGTGTCTCTTGGCATGAGGGGTCAAAGAGCCTGCTAGGAGAGAACTCACTAAGCACAGAAGTCAAGGTGACCCATTCATGGAGCCTTGGTTTTCAGGGAGGAGAGAAAATTCCCCTGCCCCAGCCAGTCTCCTGTGGCTCAGGTCCCAGCGAGAGAGTGTGAATAAAATGGAGAAAGGTGGCTTTTGCTGCACACTCAGAGAGACAGAGGGGGTATAGGTAGTATAGGTAGTCCTCCCCTGGAGATCCTCTGCATGTGACATATCGCGGGGTAGAAGCACTCAACCCCCACTTCGCTATAGACCACAGTACAACTTTGACACCTTGGGGCCCGGAGCGCTGGCAGTGGTGATGGTGGCGGCAGCAACGAATGCTGAGGTGGCCGGGACAGCAGCACACACGCATGCACGCCAGCTGCAGCAGAGCCGCAGAAGCGATGCCCGTCTTCAGTCCATGCCGCGGGGGCACGGAGTCCCACTGTGATGTCTGACAAAGCCAGAGATGCCCGGTGGGCGTGGCGAGTCCAGTGACATGAGGATTAGAATAAATCAATCAAAACAGGAGTAAAGGTCAAAATGTTAGTAGCTGAATGGACAGTAAAATGGAAGTCTGAGAGAAGCAGACACAGAGAACAGACTTGCAGACTTAGGCGGGAAAGGAGTGGGTGGGGTGAATTGAGAGAATAGCACTGAAACTTATCCATTACCCTACGTAAAATGAGACAGCCAGTGAGAATTTGCTGTATGATGCAAGGAGTGCAAATCTCCTGCTCTGTGACCACCTAGAGGAGTGGGATGAGGTGGAAGGTGGGAGGGATGTTCAGGAGGGAGGGGACATATGTATGCCTATGGCTGATTCATGCTGATATATGGCAGAAACCAACACAATATTTAAAGCAATTATCCTCCAATTAAAAATAAATTAATATAAATGAAAAAAAAAAAAAAAGGCAGTCCCAGATGTAAGTTGGTGCAGTCACTGTGGAAAACAGTGTGGAGATTCCTCAGAAAACTAAAAATAGAACTATCATATGATCCAGCAATCCCACTCCTGGGCATATATCTGGACAAAACTTTAATTCAAAATGATACATGCACCTCTGTGCCCATAGCAGCACTATTCACAATAGTCAAGACAGAGAAACAACCTAGATGTCCATCAACAGATGAATGGATAAACAAGATGTGGTGCATGGATACAACGGAATACTACTCAGCCATAAAAAGAACAAACAACGCCTCCTGAAGAAACATGGCTGCAACTAGAGATTATCATACTAAGTAAAGTAAGTCAGAAAGAGAAAGACAAATACCATATGGTATCACTTATGCATGAAATCTACAACGTGACACAAACGAACCTATCTATGAAACAGAAACAGAATCAGGAACATAGAGAACAGACTGGAGGTTGCCAAGTGGTAGGGGATTGGAGGACAGATGAAGTAAGAGGTCGGGGTTAGCAGATGCAGGATTTTACATTTGAAATGGATAAGCAGCAAAGTCCTACTTAGTATAGTACAGAGAACTATGTTCAATATCCCATGATGAACCATAATAAGAAAGAATATTTAAAAAAAAGAATGTACATATACATATGTATATGTATGTATAACTGAATCACTTTGCTATATAGCTGTAATTAGCACAACATTATAAATCAACTACACTTCAATTAAAAAAATAAATAAAAGGGTCCCAGAAAACCTCAGTATACTGCTAATGGCTTATTGACCAGAACTTTGCCACATGTTCACCCCTGCTAATAAGCATGTTGAAAAAACAAGTTCTCAGATTTTTTTGTTCTTAATCTAGAAGCAAGCAAGAAAGAGGAGAAATAGTGATGAGTACTGACTTGATAAATGTGAGTTAAAAATAGTATCAAATTAAATATAGGCAGATATTATAGAGGGGGAAATCTGTTAAGAATTCTGCATTCAGATTGTAGTTTTATGACACATAGCCTTATATCAAAAAACAGTGAATGGGTGTTCATTTATGTGTTTTAAATGGAAATAGAATGCTAAACATATTCCTATGTCATTCTTTTGATTCCCCATAGTAACTGACATATTCTGGGTTGCCAGCCATAGGTCTTATCGAATCCAGTAGATTGAGTTGACTTACCACATTTTTTCTTCCTTTATTTTGAAAGTAGCTTTATTCTGTTAGAGTCATGCTCTTTATAAATGTTGAAGCAATACAGAAATACACAAAGAATAAAATAAAATTCAGCTGTTAAGGTAAGCACACTTCTAGATTTCTAGTGCAGTTATTAAAATGTTTTACAAGTGGAACCATGCTGTTCTGTTATCCACTTTTTTGCATTCAATTACATGTGTCATAGGCAAATTTCCAGGTCATCAAATAAAGAGCTACATTGTCATTTTTATATTATCAAGATGGAAGTACTATAATTTCTTTAACCAATGATTTAACTCTATTGATGACTTAACAATCCTTTTTTTAAACTATTGTTAAAAAAGAAACCAAGATGGACATTCTTGTCTGTAGATCATTGTAGGCTTTGGTAATTATTGTCTTGGGAAAAGTTACAAGAAGTGGGATTCCTGGGTCAAAGGTACACTCATTGAAAAGGTTGCTTCCTCCCACCCTGCTGTATTCTGGATAGGCTGGGCCAATTTATGTCACCACCAACAGAGCATGAAAGGGCTGAGCATCTGCCTCTCACCAGTCCAAGGTTTTGTCATTCTTCTGTTCCTAGAGTAAAATTTCAGAAGAATTCGCTTCATTCATCTTTTGTCTACTGTAGTCTTTTATTGTAGGTGCTTTTTTGCATAGGTTCCATGCTGAGTTTTTTTCTGCTTGCTTATCTTTAATTGACGGCAGTTCTATTAGGATTTACCATTTGCTTAAAAAATAATATGAGTGAAATCTCCTTGACTCCATTCCCTGGTGGTTTGGTTACTGTTTGCATCTTCTTTTTAGGATTTGAATTGAAAGGCAGGCTAGAATCTAATCGGGATTTTCCTCTCCTAATTATTAATTTGCCAGAAAGATTTGGTGAAAGGATGGAACCTTGATTTCCCTCCTGAATTGACACCATTCCTGCCACCTGGACAACTTGATCAAGCTGGGGCTGTTTGAGTTTCTAGAAAGACTGGCTACTTAGGTGAGAAGTTGGGAAAGTAATACCCAGTGGTTCATCAGAAGTATCTTCTCCCCTTTAATAAGGAGAGCAGGACAATTGAGACAAATAACACAGGTAAAAACCCGGCTCACCAACATCCTCTGGCTAATTGGATACAATCTAAGAAAGGCCACCTTCTAGATCACCTCTGTCCAGTGGACCTCTCATGAAGGTTTAGCTTAGCCTTGGCTGATCCCATAGCTCAGGGCTCGCATAATTCTCTCTGATCTGTTTTCCAGGAGGACTCCAAGACTTCTCAGCTGATACGTCTGTCCTCGGGGTCTAGAACCACACCCTTAAAGAGAAGACACTACTTTTGATCACCGCAATTCTCTCCTTTTAGGGCCCAGAGTGTGCTGTCCCGGGCTGTACTAGACATTCCTATTCCCTGCCATTCTTTCTGCTTGGAAGACCTCAGGGAAACTGTGGGGTCATCTATCAGCAGGTGAATGAACCCAGGACTGCCATCGGGAGGCACAGGGAGCAGGCATGACAACAGGGGATGAGAAAGAGACAGGGTTCACTGCTCAGAACAGAGCCCCAAGAGGCTGGTACAGCATCCCAGTGAGAACCAGTTTGTGTTGTAGGAAACCTATCCATGAGCTCTTGAAGAAAGTACAGATGGCCGAGTGCACTTCAATACCAACGTCATGGACTGAGTCTGTAGTATCTTCCAGCTTTGTACTGGTTTTCTATTGCTGTCATGACAAATTACCACAAATGCAGGGGCTTCAAACGATACCCATTCATAATCTCCCAGTTTATAGGTCTGGAGTTTAATATGGGTTTCAATAGGCTAAAATCAAGGTTTCAGCAGGGCTGTGCTCTTTAAGAGGCTCTAGGGGAGGATCATTTTCAGGCCTGTGCAGGTTATTAGCAGAATCCAGTTGTGAGTGGTTGTAGGAATGAGAGCCATTGGCTAGAGGCCATTCTTAGTTTTTTAGAAGCCACTCATATCCCTTGGCTCATGGCCCCCTTCATTTTCAAAGCCAGTAACAGAAGTTCAAATCCTTCTCAAGCCTTATCTTATCTTTTCTCTTCTGCCATGTCTGTCTCTCTCTTCAGCTGGGAAAGATTCTATTTTAGGGGCTTATATTATTACACTGAGCCCACCTGGATAATTCAGGATAATTGTCCCATTTTTAGATACATAACCTTAATCATATCTTAATTAATTAAAAATGGTAATAACCTTAATTACACAAAAAGTCCCTTTTGCCACATAACATATTCACAGATTCCAAGGATGAGGTATAGACAACTTTGGGGGGCCATTGGCCTACTCTGACTTTTTTGGCCAGGATTCATCCAGGAGAAAAAGGGGCCTCAGAGGTTAGTCCAAGGAAGACTGGCGTGACTCCCGCCCTTCCATCCTCCTCTCCACGCATATCCACCTCCCTGGGACCAGCTGACCCAGGCTTCCCAGCTGAAAACCTTGCCAGACTCATGCCATAGTGCATCATGCTCTAGGAGAAGCTGACCGCCTGGCAGAGTCGCCTGGCCCTGGAGAGCTGAGGGCAAGGCTGGAACTTTCACCCCCGGCCCTGAGCTGCCCAATCTGTCTGCCTACTGCTGTTTTTCTGAAGCTGGGCCAATATGCCTGGGAGGATCTCAAGGATCTCACATTGGCTTTGAGCCAATGTGCCCATAAACAGATGGCTCTATCTTACCTTCACCCTTAAAAGTTTGGGCTAAGTTTCCAATGAAATTATAAATATTATAAAGGTACTATAGACAGGGACCCAGCAAAGCTAAAATACCATCCTGACAATCAATCTGCTCCTTTGGATACCATATAAGGAAGAATAGCAGGATGAATGCTAGAAAGTGCCATTTAATTAACCTTGTTGGTACTTCCCTGGTGGTCCAGTGGCTAAGACTCTGTGCTCCCAATGTAGGGGGTCCAGGTTCAATCCTTGGTCAGGGAACTAGATTTCACATGTTGCAATGAAGACCAAAAATCCCACATGCTGCAACTAAGACCCAGCACAGCCAAATAAATAAAAATAAAATATAAAAAAAAAAAATAATAATTAGCCTTGTTAGTGGCAGACAGGCAGATGAAGAAGCTGGTGCAAGGATGTTTGTATGAGATGCCTGAGGTCTAGGCAAGATCTCCTATTTCTCCTCTTCTTGAATTTAAATCTAGAGGGAGCAAATGCAGGTACACATGCCAAAGAGTAAGGGAGCCACATCTGATTTACTCATTTACCTATTCAAGGAGACAGAGCTGTGGCCAGGTCTATCCTAAGTCTGCCCACCACATAGGGAAACACAAGCACAGTTGGCTCCAAAGACCAAGACTTTCCTAGGACAAAGGCAGGAAGAAAAAGAGAGAGAGTGGAACCCGGGGTGGGTGCCTTTAAAGAACAGTGAACCTGCTGAAACACCCCCACACACACACACAAAACCCTGCTCGGCAATAAAATGTGGCCCAGTAAATATTCTGGACTCTGACCTGTCAGGCGAGCAGCTGTTCTTCCTTTGGGCCAGATGGGAAGCCAGGAAAGAGCTAGAGGCTATGCTGGTGTGTGAGGAATGCATGGTGGGCTATTTCATTCAAACCTGCCTTCATGTAATTTTGCTCTCAACCCAGTGGCTGCCCTCAGATTTCTGGGGATGGAGGGTATGGGTGCTTATCAACTCACATGTTTTTGAGCTCCATTTCTTTTTTCTTTTCATTTATTTGTGGCTGCGCTGGATCTTTGTTGCTGCGTGAGGGCTTTCTCTAGCTGTGGTGAGCAGGGGCTGCTCTCCAGTTGCAGTGCGCAGGCTTCCCATTGTGGTGGCTTCCCTTGTTGGGGAGCAAGGGTTCTAGGTGTGTGGGCTCTGTAATTGCTTGTGAGCCCAGTTTCTTTGAAAATCAGGTGTCCAACCACTGTGAGCTCAAGCTGACCATACTTACCAGTGGAGGGACACATCACCTAGAGCAAGCCACTCAGCCAGAGATCTGCAATGGTGCAGCCACTTTGAGACCTCTTGGCCTGTAATTGCTGGCATGAGCTCTCCCTGAAGTGTCAAGGACATCCTAAATTCCTAACATTCAAAGACCAAATCTGGTGCCAAATTTTTGTGCTGAGAAAATTCTAGCTTGGGTTTGGGGAATACGGGTGGTTTCCTGGGTTCAACAAATAATCAAGATTCTCCCCAGGAAGTCATCACTGATATCCAGGTCAGAGGTAGGTGTCCCACCTGCTGCTTCCTGCCTGCCTCATACTGCTCTGAAATCACCTTTTATTGATCTGACTTCCTGAATACACAGTTTCTTGAGGTCAGAGATTGCGCTATTTCTCCCTTATTTCCCTAGACTGGTGTAGGATGTAGCACATAGGAACTCAGCTAAAAGCCGTTGGTGAGTACTAAACGACGGAAATACTCATCCTACCCCCATGCATTAAAGAAACTAAGATGAGGGTATCCGGTCTCACCACTTCATGACAAATAGAAGGGGAAAAAGCAGAAGCAGTGACAGATTTTATTTTCTTGGGCTCCCAAATCATAGTGGATGTGACAGCAGCCATGAAATGAAAAGATGCTTACTCCCTGGAAGAAAAGCTATTACAAAACTAGACAGCGTACTAAAAAGCAGAGACATCACTTTGCCGACAAAGGTCCGAATAGTCAAAGCTATGGCTTTTCCAGTAGTCATGTACAGAAGTGAGAGAGTTGGATCACAAAGAAGGCTGAGCCCTGAAGAATTGATGCTTTGAAACTGTGCTGGACAAGACTCTTGAGAGTCCCCTGGACAGCAAGGAGATCAAATCAGTCAATCCTAGAGGAAATCAACCCTGAATATTCATTGGAAGGACTGATACTGAAGCTCCAATATTTTGGCCACCTGATGCAAAGAGCCAACTCACTGGAAAAGACCCTGATGCTGGGAAAGATTGAAGGCACAAGGAGAAGGAGGTAGGAGAGGATGAGATGGCTAGATAGCATCACTGACTCAATGAACATGACTTGGAGCAAATTCCAGGAGATAGTGAAGGACAAGGGAGCCTGGTAATTTCTTTCCTAGCTTGGGTTTGGGAGACACAGGTGGCTTGTAACCCCTAGGCCATGGGGTCGAAAAGAATTGGATATGACTTAGCAACTGAACAACAATCCCACCCTGGGAAGGATGGCTCCCACCACCATCTGTATAGCTCTTGCTAACCTCAGGCTTTACAAGGTTGTCATTTTTCAGGACAACCTTTGTCATGGCCTGTACAAAGTCTGCTGTGAGATCTTCGTGCATCACACAGTCTGACACAGTCATAATCAATATTGGGTGCTCCATATTGGAACTCCCTAGGACCTTCTCAACCATAGGAGGACCACTTATTTTCATTTCTTAAAATTGTTGAAGATACCAGAACTATGGAACTGATAATTGATCTTAGAAGTTGGAATGCTTGACTATGTGGGATATAGAAAAATGGTACAGATGAACCTGTTTGCAAGGCAGAAATAGAGACATAGACATTGAGAACAAATGGATGGACACCAAGGAGGGGGAGATGGGATGAATTGAGAGATTGGGATTGATATATAGACCCTAATATGTATAAAATTGATAACTGATGAGATCCTGCTGTATCACACAGGGAAACTTACTCAATGCTCTGTGGTGACCTAAATGGGAAGGAAATCCAAAAAAGAAGAGATGTGTGTAGTTGATTCAGTTTGCTGTACAACAGAAACGAACACACCATTGTAAAGCAACTACACTCCAACTAACACAGAACGAAGTTGGAATGCGTGACCAGCCTGCTGATCAGTTCTCCTTCTGGCACTTTGCTGCCATCCCACTTCTTCTTTGCACTGCTCCGCTAATGCCAACTACTCAGCCCTTTTATCCAACAAAAATAAGGATGGATCAGGTGCTTTTTTGGGCTTTCCAGGTGGCGCTAGAGGTAAAGAACCTGCCTGCCAATGAGACACTGGTTTGATCCGTGGATCAGGAAGCTCTCCTGAAGGAAGGCATGGCAACCCACTTCAGTACTCTTACCCAGAGAATCCCCGTGGACAGAGGAGCCTGGTGGGCTACAGTCCACAGCATCGCACAGAATCGGACGTGACTGAATGCCAACGACTCAGTAACACAGAGTCGGACATGACTGAAGTGACTTGGCATGCATGCATGCATGCAGGTGCTCTTTTGAAGCTTCTACTTTAAAACAGAGAGGAAAGAGCATGTATAGATTCCCTGGAGAGGGCCCAGCCTGACACCTTAAGCAGTGGATCTCACCCACCTCACTGCTTCATAGACTATGATTAACTCTCCTCTCATCCCCACCATCTCTCTGCTCCACCCCAGGCAAGTACCCTGTGCCTACACTCTCACCCTCTGCCCACACTTTTCTTGGCTTCAGACCTAGTTGTATTTCCTCTGGATCTTGCTCTTGACTCTTTGCTATGCCCTTCTGGCACTGATTTTGTTCCAATGACTGGGCTAGACACTTGTATGTACACTGAAGACCATTCCTATTCCCTAACCTTCAGCTACCATTCAAGACTGGGTCCACACTCTCCCCATAACTGCTCTCCAGTCCCACCCTAAGCTGGTCATATAGATGGAAGAGCAAATGACTATTGACCAGGAGGATTATGACCCAGGCAGGAGACAAATTCCCAGGAATATAGGAAGCAATGCTGGGGTGAGTGGAGCCTGACAGAAAATACAAAAGGCTTTCTACTTTTTAATATGCCTTCCTTACCCTCCAAACTGTATCATTTCATCATCTGCTCAAATCAGAAGTCTTACATCTTCCTTATTTGTTTTTTCTTATTTTTTCCATACACTGACAAGACATTCTGGAGTAAGGGAGAAGGAGTAATAGGTTACTGGAGCCTTGTGAGTGAATCATGACATGATCAAACTTGCTCTGTGCTAAAAAAACCATCATGGCAGCAGAGAATGGAGGAAGCTGGTGACCAGACTGGAGGTATTGGTCTGGGCCATGTGAAGGATCCTAATGTCTTCTGCTTCTGTTAGGTCCATACCATTTCTGTCCTTTATCGAACCCATCTTTGCATGGAATGTTCCCTTGGTATCTCTAATTTTCTTGAAGAGATCTCTAGTCTTTCCCATTCTGTTGTTTCCCTCTATTTCTTTGCATTGATCACTGAGGAAGGCTTTCTTATCTCTCCTTGCTATTCTTGGGAACTCTGCATTCACATGGGAATATCTTTCCTTTTCTCCTTTGCTTTTGGCTTCTCTTCTTTTCACAGCTATTTGTAAGGCCTCCTAAGACAACCATTTTGCCTTTTTGCATTTCTTTTTCTTGGGGATGGTCTTGATCCCTGTCTCCTGTACAATGTCATGAACCTCCATCCATAGTTCATCAGGGACTCTGTCTATCAGATCTAGTCCCTTAAATCTATTTCTCACTTCCACTGTATAATCATAAGGGATTTGATTTAGGTCATACCTGAATGGTCTAGTGGTTTTCCCTACTTTCTTCAATTTAAGTCTGAATTTGGCAATAAGGAGTTCATGATCTGAGCCACAGTCAGCTCCCAGTTTTGTTTTTGCTGACTGTATAGAGCTTCTCCATCTTTGGCTGCAAAGAATATAATCAATCTGATTTCAGTATTGACCATCTGGTGATGTCCATGTGTAGAGTCTTCTCTTGTGTTGTTGGAAGAAGGTGTTTGCTATGACCAGTGTGTTCTTTTGGCAAAACGCTATTAGCTTTTGCCCTGCTTCATTCTGTACTCCAAGGCCAAATTTGCCTGTTACTCCGGGTGTTTCTTGACTACCTACTTTTGCATTCCAGTCCCCTATAATGAAAAGGACGTCTTTCTTGGGTGTTACTCCTAAAAGGTCTTGTAGGTTGAACAGAACTGAACAGAACAGAACTGTTCAACTTCAGCTTCTTTGGTGTTACTGGTCGGGGCATAGACTTGGATTACCGTGATACTGAATGGTTTGCCTTGGAAACGAACAGAGATCATTCTGTCATTTTTGAGACTGCATCCAAGTACTGCATTTTGAACTCTTTTGTTGACCATGATGGCTACTCCATTTCTTCTAAGGGATTCCTGTCCACAGTAGAAGACATTAAGAAGAGGTGGCAAGAATACACAGAAGAACTGTACAAAAAAGATCTTCACGAGCCAGATAATCACGATGGTGTGATTACTCACCTAGAGCCAGACATCCCAGAATGTGAAGTCAAGTGGGCCTTAGAAAGCATCACTACAAACAAAGCTAGTGGATGTGATGGAATTCCAGTTGAGTTATTTCAAATCCGGAAAGATGATGCTGTGAAAGTGCTGCACTCAATATGCCAGCAAATTTGGAAAACTCAGCAGTGGCCACAGGACTGGAAAAGGTCAGTTTTCATTCCAATCCCTAAGAAAGGTAATGCCAAAGAATGCTCAAACTACTGCACAATTGCACTCGTCTCACACACTAGTAAAGTAACGCTCAAAATTCTCCAAGCCAGGCTTCAGCAATACATGAACTGTGAACTTCCAGATGTTCAAGCTGCATTTAGAAAAGGCAGAGGAACCAGAGATCAAATCGCCAACATCTGCTGGATAATTGAAAAAGCAAGAGAGTTCCAGAAAAACATCTATTTCTGCTTTATTGACTATGCCAAAGCCTTTGACTGCGTGGATCACAATAAACTGTGGAAAATTCTTCAAGACATGGGAATACCAGACCACCTGACCTGCCTCTTGAGAAACCTATATGCAAGTCAGAAAGCAACAGTTAGAACTAAACATGGAACAACAGACTGGTTCCAAATAGGAAAAGGAGTACATCAAGGCTGTATATTGTCACCCTGCTTGTTTAATTTATATGCAGAGTACATCATGAGAAACACTGGTCTGGAAGAAGCACAAGCTGAAATCAAGATTGCCGGGAGAAATATCAATAACCTCAGATATGCAGATGACACCATCCTTATGGCAGAAAGTGAAGAGGAACTGAAGAGCCTCCTGATGGAAGTGAAAGAGGAGAGTGAAAAAGTTGGCTTAAAGCTCCACATTCAGAAAACTAAGGTCATGGCATCTGGTCCCATCACTTCATGGGAAATAGATGGGGAAACAGTGGAAATAGTGTCCGACTTTATTTTTTGGGTCTCCAAAATCACTGCAGGTGGTGATTGCAGCCATGAAATTAAAAGACGCTTACTCCTTGGAAGGAAAGTTATGACCAAACTAGATAGCATATTAAAAAGCAGAGACATTACATTGCCAACAAAGGTCCATCTAGTCAAGGCTATGGTTTTTCCAGTAGTCATGTATGGATGTGAGAGTTGGACTGTGAAGAAAGCTGAGTGCCAAAAAATTGATGCTTTTGAACTGTGGTGTTGGAGAAGATTCTTGAGAGTCCCTTGGACTGCAAGGAGATCCAACCAGTCCATCCTGAAGGAGATCAGTCCTGAGTGTTCATTGGAAGGACTGATGCTGAGGCTGAAACTCCAATACTTTGGCTACCTCATGCGATGAGATGACTCATTGGAAAAGACCCTGATGCTGGGAGGGATTGTGGGCAGGAGGAGGAGGGGACAACAGAGGATGAGTTGGCCAGATGGCATCACCAACTCGATGGACATGAGTTTGAGTAAACTCCGGGAGTTGGTGATGGACAGGGGGGAGGCCTGGCTTGCTGGGATTCATGGGGTCACAAAGAGTAGGACACGACTGAGCAACTAAACTGAACTGAACTGATGTGAAGAATCTAAGCTTGAAGTAGGTACAAAAGTTTGGTGATGGTAGTGCTAAAACAGACACAAAATACAGTCAACCTCTGAACAATGCAATGGTTGCTGCAGTTTAAAAGCCACATATAATTTACAGTTGACTCCCCATCTCCATACCCATGGTTTCAACCAATCTAGGATTGTGTAGTAGTGTAGTAACTGTTATTGACATAAATCCATGTATAAGTGGGCGCACACAGTTTAAGCTCATGTTGTTCAGGATCATCTGTATTATGGAAGTAGAATTACAGGATATAAGAAAGGATTATATCAGTCATGTCTGACTCTTTTTGACCCCATGGACTATAGCCTGCCAGGCTCCTCTGTCCATGGGATTCTCCAGGCAAGAGTCCTGGAGTGGGTTGCCATTTCCTTCTCCAGAGGATCTTCCTGACCCAGGGATGGAACCCAGGTCTCTTGCATTGCAGACAGTTTCTTTACCATCTGAGCCACCATGGAAGCCCATGAAAGGATAGCTGTCAAATTTGGGTTAAGGGGAAAAAATGAATGAAAACACCAAAGTGAACAGTAGGTGACTATAACTGTGATGGTGTCATTAACAAAATTACTGAACACAGGAAAACCTGTTCCTAGGATATCATTTTGAGTTCCCTCTGTGATATATTGAGTTGGCGGTTTGGTAGGATACTTAGATAGAGCTGTCCAGTAAGCAGTTGGTTCTATGGCACATCAGTTTGGGAGCAGTGAGGACTGGAGTTGCAGCTAGGAGTCATCTGCATAGAAAGGACAGTTGGAAACAAAAAGAGAAAGCAAACCGAAAGGGAAAAATACCCAGACTGTCCCCTTTGACTGGAATGCTCTTTCTCACACATCTGGTGCTACAGTTAGCTATTGTTGGGTATCATATGACCTCAAAATTAGTGGCTTAAAGCAACAATGGTCACTTTATTGTTAACTCTTATAGTTCTGTGGATTGATTGGGTTTAGTTGGGCAGTCCTTGGTCAGGATGTCTCAAGTATCATTGACCCTTGAACAATAAAGATTTGAACTACGTGGGTGCACTTTCATGAGGATTTTTTTTTCAATGGTAACCTCTACATGATTCATGTTTGGTTGAATTGAAGATATGGAGAAACCTTGAATTTGGAGGAATAATTGTAGGTTATAGGCAGATTTTTGACTCTATTCCCCTAACCCCTCATATTGTTCAAGGGTCAACTATAGCTGTCATCAGGCCGTGGCTGGGGATGAACTAATCATTCCTAATAATGAAGGAGACTCCTCTCCATGTGTCTAAAGCTCAAGCTGGGAAAAGTCCCATAGGTATGGATTGGAACAGTTGGGAATCCTCAGTCATTTCTTTCTCCCCTTCCTCCCATCTCTGTCTTCTCTCCAGAGTGGCATCTTATGTGTTCAGGGTAGCCAGACTTCTTATATGGTGTCTCCAAAAGGGTTCATGTCTCAGGAGAGACAGAGCCAGGAGGAAGGCACATCATCTTTTATGACCTAATTTCAGAAGTCATGCAGCATTGCTTTTGCTAGTGTCTTTTTTAAATTTTTATTTATTTATTTTTAATTGGAGGATAATTGCTTTAAAATATTGTGTTGGTTTCTGCCATATGTCATCATGAATCAGTCATAAGTATATATATGTCCCCCCTTTCTTGAACCTCCCTTCCACTTTTGCTAGACTCTGTTCCTCAAAGCAATCATAAAGGCCCCCTCAGGTTTTCAGGGAATGGAATTCCACCTCTTGATGGAAAGGTTCTACAAGAGCAGAATATTTTTTCAGTCATTTCAGTCATTCAACCTACCTTCTCTTTCAAAATCCAGCATAAGAAGCCTCCCTGGATCCTCATGGATGGTGTAATATACCCTCCAGTAGCCTTCCAGCATCTTATACTCCCACAACAACATTTGGCACCATAGGCATTTTTAATCTAGTTTTATTTGTAGGCATATGTAAATACTAAGACTCTATATGCCCAGACCCATGTCCTGTCCTTTTTGGTGAAGCACAAATTAGCAAGTAGATATGGCTTACTGACTTAAATTTCAAGACAAAAGGGGAGGACGGAGTGCAGATCATTGGGGAAACACCTGTATTTGAAACCTGAAAACAAGATCAATATCCCCTCAACAACCAAACAGTTCTGAAAACCAAACCTGTCTTCAAATATTGTCACCTGTCGCCTGGTGGGCAAAATTGCCCCTGCTTCAGAACCATAGATATACACAATTAAGGATTAAAAAAAAAAAAAAATCTCTCCTAAGTAGTTTGGTGAACCTACTCATAGGCTAGTTGCATTTATTCATTTACCAGAGATTTCTAAATTTATATAGATATAGATAGATATGCAAATACTACATTTTGGTGCTTGCAGAGTGCTAATTTAGAGAATATTTCACAGTATGAAAAAATCTGAAATATCTGTAGAATTATCAAAATTAATATATATGTGTGGTTTCCATATTTTAAATATTAATGTTGAGAAAAAGGAAACAATCATGGAAATGTGTATCAAATTATATAGCTAAAGTTCCATAGCAGGTTCTCTATTTTTACATCATAACAGCAGAATGAGGATTAAATCTGTAAGAATATAACCACAAAAGATAGGTCTTTCCAGTCATAGTTTGCAATGTTAGAGTTATACATTTGTTTAGGGGTTTCATTTTTATGTACAATTTACCAATGAAAAAGTCTCTGGGGAAAGTGTTTTCCAAAGCAAACTGGAATAGCCTTTGCAAAAATATTGTGGGCATTTTCCCTATGTATAAAAACCATTGCTGAATAAAACTAAACATGTCTGTGATAATTAGCAACTTTGGAAAAATCCTCCACAATTAATACTTTGTAAGTAATAGTTCTGAATAGTTCCTTATTTTTATAGCAGGGAACTTTGGAATGGTTAAACCTTGTAATAAATCATAACCATAAAATAGAACCAAAGCTCAAAAGGATTTTTTGTTCTGCCCAGAAACTTATTGTATTACAAGGCATAGCTTCACCCATGATCAAATCATCTTAGAACAATACAGAGTTATCATTTCAAGTCTGTTAAACTGGGAGAGCTTTATTTATTTATTTATTTTTTGGGGGGAGAGCTTTAAAACAATATATTTGTAAAATTGCCTGCGTGAGTGGATGCTAAGTTGCTTCAGTTGTGTCTGACTCTTCGGGATTCCATGAACTGTAGCCCTCCAGGCTCCTCTGTCCATGGGATTCTCTGGGCAAGAATACTGGAGTGGGTTGCCATTCCCTTCTCCAGGAGATCTTCCCAACCCAGGAATCAAACCTGGGTCTCTTACATCTCCTGCGTTGGCATGCAGCTTCTTTACCAGTAGCATCACTTGGGAAGCCCATAAAATGGCCTAGAAGCATCAGATGAACAGTACTTTCCTGAAAGAAAGTTAAGTTGGCTAAGCCTTCTGGAGGGTAGAGGACTTTTAAGAGAGCCTTCCTTTTGATGCAATAATTTCACCTTATAAATTTATTCTAAGGAAAAAATTCTGATAGGGCAAAATTCATATTTGAGGATGTTCAACAAAATATATTTTATGACAGTAAAATATTGGAAAGTACCTGCAAGGTCAGAGGTTGGTTAAATAGATGATGGCTAATTCACCTGGTGAAACAATGCTTCTGCTGCTGCTGCTGCTAAGTCGCTTCAGTCGTGTCTGACTCTGTGCGACCCCGTAGACGGCAGCCCACCAGGCTCCCCCGTCCCTGGGATTCTCCAGGCAAGAACACTGGAGTGGGTTGCCATTTCCTTCTCCAATGCATGAAAGTGAAAAGTGAAAGTGAAGTCGCTCAGTCGTGTCTGACTCTTAGCGACCCCATGGACTACAGCCTACCAGGCTCCTCCTTCCATGGGATTTTCCAGGCAAGAGTACTGGAGTGGGGTGCCATTGCCTTCTTGGTGAAACAATATGTAGCCATTAAAAAATTAATGTTGTTTTAATGTTTTTGAAAGTTATTCACAAGCAAAAGAGCCTGAATATAATATGATGTTCTCCATAAATAAAGCAGAATACAAACTGCATAAATTATAGGCACTAATATGATCTCAATTGGGTTTTAAAAAATTATATGTGTATAGAGAAAAGGCTAAAAGCCAATTCCACAAAATGTTAAAAGTAGTTATGTCTGAGTGACAGAATTACAGTTAGTTTAATTTTTTTCTCTATTCCCTTCGGCCTTTTATATTTTTACAATAAACATGTAATACTTTTGTAATCACGGGAAGGAAATGTACTTAAACAACAACAAAAAAAAAACCACAGCAGTTGCTTCTGTTACTAGCTAGGTGATTAGCAAAATGGAGAAGGGAGAAATGCTTTTCTGGACAAGAAATTAAATAATTTATGATAAAGGTCTTGGTATAGAATAACTCACACTTTTAAAAAAACTAACATGCAAGAAAGCTGCCTGGACACACACAGAAGTGCTATCTCTGAGGTGTGAAATTTCACACATGCCAAAGCCTGTGCAGCCGCACTGAATATTTCCTTTAATGGCACATGGGAACTTGGAGTCCTCCGGCTGTAACTCAGACAAACTCTAATGGGTGGTCAGAGTGCTGAGCTGTGCCTTTCTGGTTCGGCCTCAGACTTCCTGGGTAACAAGGAACAAGTCCATTAATCTCTGGAGCTCTTCAAGTCCCTCTTGGATACAGAAATCCAGTAAAATCAATAGAGCTCTTAAAGGCATATGTGGAAAAAACAAGCCACAAATAAGGTGGCTTTAGATGGGGGACACTACACATCTGTCTCTTATTGAGCTGCCAAAGACCCTGGGTTGGGGGGGTGTTTTCCCACTGTCATAGTCTTCATTGTAACAGGGCTCAGTACCTGGGGAATGGCTGCAGTTTTGGCACAGGTAGATGGAATTGCCGGGAACCACCATACCTCCTCTGATCGCAGGAGCCTCTATTGCAGAAACTAGTTATCATAATCCCATAAAGTTGTCTTTCCTGGGCAATGCATCATGCGTGGTGACAAGCTCATAAAGCCTGACTTCCCTGTGGACACCGAGTGCTAGCCCTAAGGGCATATACGGTCAGCATTCAGGTCATTCCCAGCTTGCAAACGAGCCAGGATCCTAAACCTTGTTTGCAAAGTGAGTGTTCCTCACTCCTGAGGAACCCGGAGTACCAGGGAAACCATGTTATAAATATAGCATAGTACATGGCACATAGGAGATACTGAATAAATATTTGATGACCCGCGACAGCTAAGTGAAGGTCAAGGTCCAGTTGTAGCTCTTAGAAGCATAACATAGCCCAAAGCTGCATATGTTTTCAATACAGGAAAAAGTTTTGCTTAATGCCAGCAATTAAAGTAACCAAAGACCATCCCAAGCATTAAATAATTGAATAATTAGTCTTAAATATATTTATCTTTATATGTTGAGGAGAAAGCAGTCTCAACTAGAGGGAGGTGAAAATGTAGGGTCCAACAGAGACTAAGGAGGAATCAAGGCAGTTTCAAGTAGTTGAGAGGTGAGAAGCATGCTCAGGTACTCAGTCGTGTCTGACTTTTTGCAACCCCATGTATGCAGACTCCTCCATTCAAGGGATTATCCCTGCAGGAATACTGAAGGGGGTGGCCAGTTCCTCCTCCAGAGAGATGAAAAACACTGCGTTTTTATTCTTTTACTTTCTGTATTCTTTCTATAAGTGAAACAGCAATTCTCTTTTGATTGACAGCCAAGATCAGAATCATTTTACAAGAATTACAAGAGAAAAGAGGCGGAAGTAGAGAAAGGGAGGCAGCGTCGATCCACTCTCCAACATCACAGAGTCAGAGGGACTTCCTGCCACACACCTGGGAGAACAGTCAGGACCAGCACACAAATCTAAGACTTAGGATCTGGTTCAGCCACTCACCGGCTCTGTGCCTGGGATTAGTGACATCCCTCTCTGAGCTCCAATTGCTGAAGCATGTTAATCATAGCTGTGTCTGACTCTTCATGACCCCATGGACTGTAGCCCACCAGGCTCCTCTGTCCATGGAATTCTCCAGACAAGAATACTGGAGTGGATAGCCATTCCCTTCTCTTCCCAACCCAGGGATTGAACCCGGGTCTCCTGCATTACAGGAAAGTTCTTTACCATCTGAGCCACTCACACAAAATACTATGAAGTTAATGAAGCATAAGTGTACCCACTTCATAGGGCTATTGAGAGGATTATACGAGGTCCAGCATGGAAGCACTCTTCTACTGGCACATAAAAAATGCTAAATAATGTATGTTTTTATTATTATCATTATTGGGTATTCCTGACCTTTCCTCTGAACTTTAAGTTTCATGAGAGGGAGACCATTTGCCCATTTGCAGCCATGAAATTTAAAGATGCTTACTCCTTGGAAGGAAACCTATGACAAATCTAGACAGCATATTAAAAAGCAGAGACAATACTTTGCTGACAAACATCTGTATAGTCAAAGCTATGGTTTTTCCAGTAGTCATGTACAGATGTAAGAGTAGGATCATAGAGACAGCTGAGCCCTGAAGAATTGATGCTTTGAAACTGTGGTGCTGGAGAAGATTCTTGAGAGTCCCTTGGACTGCAAGGAGATCAAATCAGCAATCCTAAAGGAAATCAATCCTGAATATTCATTAGGAGGACTGGTGCTGAAGTTTCAATATTTTGGCCACCTGTTACAAAGAGCCTACTCATTGGAAAAGACACTGATTCTGGAAAAGATTGAAGGCAAAAGGAGAAGGGGTTAGCAGAGGATGGGATGGTTAGATAGCATTATGGACTCGAGGGACATGAATTTCAGCAAACTCTGAGAGATGGTGAAGGACAGGGAAGCCTGGTGGGCTGCAGTCCATGGGATCACAAAGAGTCAGACACAACTTAGCAACTGAACAACGACACCCAGCACGTAGCAAACCTGACATATGGCAAGGTTTTGTTTTGTTTTTTCTATTTTTTGGCTGCACCACTTGGCATGCAGGATCTCAGTTCCCGGACCAGTGATCAAACCCATGCCTCTTGTATGGAAGGGTGGTGCCTCAACCACTGGACTACCAGTCCCAGCAAGGGTTTAACAAATATTTGCAGGGGAAAATTTGTTCTCACTGTTTTGTATAGTCAGTGGCAAAGTGTTTTGATTTTGCTTATCTTTTTTCCTCAAGTATTTTGTAATATATTACGAAAGTCATAACACTTCATTCTTAATTATTATATATAATATACTTCTCTGAAAAGGGTATTTTCCTCCATAACCATATCATTATCATACCCAACAAAAATTAACAATGACTCCTAAAAATCATAGAATACCTAGTCTGTATTCATATTTCTTCCTTATTCATAAAAAGACCCTTTACAACTGATCTGCTCACTCTAGGAGCAAACAGAGGATAAAATTTGCACACCCCATTCCTTTTTTCTATGCCACTGACTTATTGAAGATGTTAGACTATCTGATCTTTTGGATTTGCTTCATTGAAGATGACACCTAATGTGTTCCTGTCTTCCCTGTTTTTCTCCTGAGAAGGAAGTTAAATCTAAAGTCCTGATGTGATTCGGGTTACATATTTTTATCCAGAAAACCCCATAGAAGATGCTACCTACTTAGCACTGCATCCCACCAGGGGGCATATACAGTTGACCCTTGAACAACATGTGTTTGAATTGTGTGGATCCATTTATACGCAAGCTTTTCTTTTCAGCAAACATATTGGAAAAATTTTTTTGAGATCTGTGACAGCTTGAAAAAACTCTCAGATGTACTATATGGCCTAGAGATATTACAAAAGAAAGAAAAAGATAGGTCATGAGTGCATGAAGTGTATATAAATATACATATAATGTACAAAATGTGTATTAATTGACTGTTTATGCTATTGGTACAATTTCTGGTTAACAATAGACTATTAGTATAAAAGGCTGTAAGTTTGGGGGGAATCAAAAGCTATATGTGGGTTTCCCACTCCACTGGGGGTTGGCGCACCTCAGGGTCAACTAAGGTCAAATGTCAGGTTGACCTACTGTTAGTGATGCCAAGATCAGTTGCTGGGTTAAGGTGGTGATAACTTGATCCCTTCATTGAAAATAAGGGATTTCCCCCCTTGGGACTAGCAAGTAAACATAAGGGTGATAACTGGTAACTTGTAGATACGTAATTCACTATCAAATTTTCTCTGGATGGTTTGCACACTCACTGATGATCCTTGTCTGAATCCATTATCCAATAGGGTTGCAAAATGGGAACTTTCCAATCCTAAGCTTTCCAACCCTAACTTTCCAATCCTTCTTTAATTATTAGCTTGCATTGTCTATAAAATAGAGTTTTCCTTCTCAACTGCAGCTATTTGGATATTCTGAAATACAGCTCCTAATGGAAGTTCAGTTCGGTTCAGTCACTTGGTCGTGCCCATCTCTTTGAGACCACATGGACTGCAGCACACCAGGTTTCCCTGTCCATCACCAACTCCTGGAGCTTCCTAATGGAAAAACAGGATATATATCCTTCCATTAGGAAGCTCCAGGAGTTGGTGATGGACAGGGAAACCTGGTGTGTGTGTGTGTGTGTGTGTGTGTGTGTGTGTAATGCAATTCTTTCCTTTAATAGCCAATTTCCCAAAAAAGAGTTATTGGTAAATACTAAATTTTAAAATACTGAGAGTTAAGGCAAAGCACATCAGGGCCTATTCTCTGGCCCCAGTCATTGTCTTATTTCGAGCCTGGGAAGGGACTGGGGGCCTGGGGAACATGGTGGTTACCCAGACTCTTCTTGGGTGGAAATCTCATTTCTGACCTAGAGTCCTCAGGTTTTTTATCCAGTTGGTTGATTCTATATTTAAGATTGTTGTTTTTTAGTCACTAAGTAGTGTTTGGCTCTTTTTCGACCTGATTCTTTTTCAACCGCATGGACTGTAGCCCGCCAGTCTCCTCTGTCCATGGGATTTCTCAGGCAAGAATACTGGTGTGTGTTGCCATTTTCTTTTCCAGGGGATCTTCCCCACCCAGGGATTGAACTCAAGTCTCCTGCATTGATAGGCAGATTCTTTACCACGGAGCCATCACAGAAGCCCCATATCTAAGATAACATGTGGCTGTTGTGTTCCAACTGGTCTTTGTTATATAATTTGTGAATTTGGTACTAATATCCCGTCTATAATTGGAAGTATCTAGTAATGTTATTTTTCTAACACTTCCCTCAGAAGTGTATTCCATAAGCTGATAGAATTTGGAGATGTCCCTGATTTTACTGAAAACTTTATTTTATGCATTCCAATGAGAACTCTTAAATCTGAAATGTCAAATCAGAGTAAAGTAATTCTTGTTCCCTGCCTGCACATGTGGCTGCACCTATTACTAGAATAAAACCTTGACTTGCCACCCAGCCAAGCAACACAAGCCACAATGAGCTCTTAAACATGGGCTCATAAATCTAGCTCTGCCCAGCGCTTCCCCATCCAGACCCTCTCGTTGCCCTCAGATTCCATGGCTCCAGATTCGCTCTCTTAGAACCGAGCTCAGCGCTGCCGTATTGGGGTAGTGAGGTGCCCCCTTCCTGAAATCAAATGCAGAACGTCCTACCCTCCCTCTGACCCCTTTGCCACCACACTGCAACATAAGCTCCCATCTAATCGCTGCTCTGCCTCTCTCAGCAGAACTTGACCTCTTTCTGGGCTCCTCTCTTAAAGCAACTGTCTGTGTTTTTCATTATGTTTGCCAAGATGTATTAGCTTGAACTTTTCCCGGATGAGGTTCGTTTTGCTACTTTTTCTTCAAACCTCTGAGGCAGCAGATTCAGGAGTGCAGACTTCCATGGGGAACTTGATCGTCTCAGAGCCTTCAGCCAAGACAGCTAAGTCCATCAGACTTTCCCACTTGTGCTGTGTGAGAACTGGCCCTTTAAGAAGTGGACAAATTTGGGTTCCAACTCCAAACCTCAGTTGGAAGTTCAAGCCGCAATTGGAACACGCATGTCCTGCCCAGAAAGCTGCCCTAGCCTTGAGTTGACGTTCTCCTACAAACCCATCCCACGCAAACACAAACATCTCCTTTTAAACATTGAAGTCTCAGAGCCTCCACCCTGAAAAGGAAGTGGAAAGCCAAGTTCTGGGCTCCCTCGGCTTCCCTAGTCTGACCAGTCAGCTGACCAGAAGCAGCGGCAGGGGACAGTGTGGGTTTGCCCAACACAATGCCAGTGAGAATTCCTTCATGATCACCGGGAAGATGTCATCTTTGTGTCTCAGCTAATCCTTTCCTTAAAAATAAAAGTGCTCCTGAGACTGAGAGAGAAGAGAGAGGAAGTGCAGTGATAAGAATACTAATCAGAATGGAGTTTTCCAGCATTTGCTTTGCTAGCACATTAAAAAAAAAAAAAATGTCATCCATATAAAAAGCACTGGAAACCTTTTTCCTGCAGCCTGGGGGTTTTTGCCAGGGGATAGATTTTTCTCCTTCATCTCAGTTTCTTCCAGACCCTTTTCTTGTGTGTTCTCCTTTCTTCTTCCTTTCTTCTTTAGTCTTTTAACAGAGTCCTCTCTGTCTGGGAAGCAAGCCGGGGGGGGTGTTGGAGGAGAATGCCTTGTGCCGACCCTGGAAGCAGATGTGGCTGGTTCCCTGCTGTTGGGATATGAAACCATTTAGGGTTGCAATAGGAAGACCCCATTTCTCAGTTAGTGGGGTCCTAGTAAGGTCCTACCCAGACATCCCTGCTGCTTTTCCTAGCACCTTCTTTGCTGTTTCTTTCCTATTTCCTTCTTCTCCTGGGCTTCCCTCCAGTGCAACCTTTTCCTTCGGTGGCAAGATGACTGAAGGAATCAGCAGGCTAGAGTCTGCCTCCTCACACTCCCTTCCTACACATGATTTTGACAAGACTGATCTGTGCAGCTCAGCAAAGCCCAAGAATGGCCTTCTCCCTGACCCCACAGTCTGGATGCATGACCCCAATATCTTTGTAAATAATATAGTAAAATCTCAAGAGGCTTGCTATTGTAGAGAGAGGAATAAATAAATCAATATGTAAATAAACACACAAGTCGGGGTGGGGGGGGGGTGGTGATGATGTACTAGGACTTTGCAAAACTGTGATAAAGCATTTTAGAAGATGGATGTTGCTGCATCGCTGTTGAGCTGATTGAAGGGCTAGGATTCCAGCCGTGGGCTATGGGAGAGAAAGTAAGCTGTGACTAAAATTCCCTCGTGTGTTTATTTGGTTTAAATATATTCCAGGAGCTGCTCTAATTGCTGGTTCAGTCTCAGGCTTTGATTTTCCTCCTCTCAATTCCCTGCATTCCAAGTACTTTTTATGAAGGGGCCCTGGCTGCCCTCAGTCCTATCCAGAATTTTTCTGGATTCACAATCCACTGTTCTGAAGGCACAGTGCCTGAAATTCTGCTCTCTGCCAAAGAGAGAACCAGGCAGTCCTTACCTGGGGGAAGCATGCTGGTAATTTCTAGAGGAAAAGGTAGTTAACTCTCAACTTGAAGTGGAAGTAAAGACGACAGGCTCTTACCGTTCACAACAGATTCAGAGTCACTTTGCTACTGGGGTGGAGGAGCCTGGAGGGCTGCAGTCCATGGGGTCACAAAGAGTCGGACACAACTGAACATGGACACTCAAGCCAGGTGAGAGAAGAGCTTCCAATCACGCGGGTCCTCTTACACCACCCAGCCAGCACAGAAGGCCACAGAAGTTGACCTCTGGAGTCTCACACCATGAGCTTCTTGCCAATTCAGAATCCCTGGCTGCATCTCTGCTGCCTTTCTCTTCTGCTTGACCCCCTGCATCACTTTTTTTTTTAAATTATTTATTTGGTTGAATTGAGTCTTAGTTGTGGGATATTAGTTTCATGCCGGACCAGGGATGGATCTTAGTTCCCCAACTAGGGATTGAAGCTGTGCCCACTGTTGCAGGGCAGTTTTTTAACCACTGAGCCACCAGGGAAGCCCCTCTGCACCACTATCTAATTCTTCTTTCCTTCCTTCTCCCCCTCCTCCCTCCTCTCCTTCTCCCTCTCTTTCTAGAAAATCTCAAGCATATACATCAGTTCAGTTCAGTCACTCAGTCATGTCTGACTCTTTGTGGCCCCATGAACCGCAGCACGCCAGGCCTCCATGTCCATCACCAACTCCTGGAGTCCACCCAAACCCAAGTCCATCGAGTTGATGATGCCATCCAACCATCTGATCCTCTGTTGTCCCCTTCTCCTCCTGCCCTCAGTCCCTCCCAGCATCAGGGTCCTTTCCAGGGAGTCAGCTCTTTGCATCAGGTGGCCAAAGTATTGGAGTTTCAGCTTCAACATCATTCCTTCCAATGAACACCCAGGCCTGATCTCCTGTAGGATGGACTGGTTGGATCTCCTTGTAGTCCAAGGGACTCTCAAGAGTCTTCTCCAACACCACAGTTCTTAGAGAGAATAGTGAAATGATCCCCCAAATGCCATAAATCCACGCAGGTCCAACAGATATCAACTCATGGCCAGTCTTGTTTCAGTTGTATGCCCGCTTACTATTACCACCTACTCATTTTACTGGGATGATTTTTGAAGCAAATTTCAGATATCATTTAATCTGTAAATGGTTTAACATATGTCTCCAATGAGAAAGGCCTTTTTGGATGTAATCTCATTATTACACAAAACAATCAAATTTCTAATGTCTCCAAATATCCAGTGTCAAAGTTTTCACAATGTCTTATTTTTGTATTTGTTCACGTCAGGATCCAAATAAGATCCCTATAATGTAATTAGTTTATGTGGCTTAAAAGTCTGTTTTTCATGTAGCTTTTCTTTTTCTCTCTTAAACTTATTGAAGATGTTCAACCATCTGAATTGTAGGCATTCCCACAGCCTGGATTTTGCTGATTGCATCCCTGTGGTATTGTTGACCATGTTCCTCTGCCCATTATATTTTCTTTAAATTGGTGAAGAATTTCACTAAGTTCAGAGTTGATTTAAAAACAAACAAACAAACAAGAATACTTTATAAATCGTGTTGTGTTCTTCCGTATCAGGGAGCACATAATTCTGTTTGTAATTTTTGTGAATGATATTAACAGCCATTAAGTGTTACTGTCTGATTTACTTTTCATCAATTTCATCAAGGGCTGCAAAATGGTGACATTCTAATTCTATTATTCTGTTTTCATTTATTTGCTAAAATACTCTACAAAGAGAAATTCTTTCCATCAACCATCTGGCTAGCCTTAGTTCACACATTACTTGGAAACTTCAGTCTACACAGCCACAATGTGAAGGTGCTTTGTGGCCAGTATCCTCCAGACTTTGGGGAAGACTCAACAGGAAGAAAATGATGTTTTTTTCCCTGGGTCATCTATGTCCAGAGAAGGCAATGGCACCCCACTCCAGTACTCTTGCCTGGAAAATCCCATAGATGGAGGAGCCTGGTAGGCTGCAGTCCATGGGGTCACTAAGAGTCGGACATGACTGAGAAACTTCACTTTCACTTTTTACTTTCTTGCATTGGAGAAGGAAATGGCAACCCACTCCAGTGTTCTTGCCTGGAGAATCCCAGGGACGGGGGAGCCTGGTGGGCTGCCGACTATGGGGCCGCACAGAGTCGGACATGACTGAAGCGACTTAGCAGCAGCAGCAGCATCTATGTCCATTTGTTCAAAGATATTTCACAATCCATTTACCAGGCAAGAGACTGGCCCTGCTTCAGTATCTGTAAGTTCTGCATTTGCCAATTGGAAAATATGAATTATTTCTAATAATTCAGAAGAAAAAATCTCCTCCACTCAGGTTTTTCCAGCCTAAAGCTCATCCCTTCCACTGTTCAGAACTAGAGTTCACACAGGGTATCGTGTGGCCCATTGTAAATGATAGAACCATGAACTCACCCTTCCAGGGCTGTCCTATTTGCTGTATGGTCAGAAAGATATATCCTCAGATTTGAACATACTCAGTATTAGCTCTTAGGGGGAAGCAAGCATAAACTCCTCCATGTAGAGAGGCCTCCACCATCTGAGGACAAGGGTGAGGCCAAGGTCCAGACGTTTACCAGTGCCGCCCATAAGCCTTGCCCCCTGACCGTACTGGCTCCAATCTAGGAGTCCCTATACTCTGTGCTCTGGGAAGACAGTATTTCCACCCAGGTTTCTTTGTAACTATGGAGACTTGTAGGCTGCAACTAGGTCATTTTGCATCAGATCATACCAACAGAGTTTTGGGGGAACCTTGAGGTGGGTCTTCCTGCACAAGCAGTCAGCAGCACACTCAAGGGCTCTTAGATCCCCAAGAGAGCCACGCAAGCAGATATCATTCAGGACCCAGGGCCCTCTGTCAGGGCCAGGCCAGTTGGCTGCACCTCTTGGACCATAGCCACTGGGTTGAAATGCTACTAGGCACTGGGTACTTGTAATCCAGCCCTGGCTGGGACCAAGGTTGCCTCACCAGGGGTTTGAGGAGAGGTGGGGGCAGGAGTACAGAGGGCTTTCTATTCTCAGCCCTAAGCAGTCAGCTGCAGAGAAAATTCAGTGAGGAGGTAGAGCTGAATACCGCCCACCCTGGCTACCATAGTGAATCTTGGTGCTTGGGGACCCAGTTGGGTGGGCCCTGTGTCCATCTAGAAGAGACTGGAAAGAGAAATCAACCTCCTCTGCTTGAGTTTTTCCCCTACCACCTCAAGTTCCTCTCTGAGCCAAAGAATGTTTAGACTTCTCACCAAAATGCAAGGAGATTTTTAGATAAAATCCATCCATTCCAGGGGCTTCCCTAGTAGCTCAGTGGTAAAGAATCTGCCCACCAATGCAGGAGACGCAGTTTCAATTCCTAATCTGGAAAGATCCCACATGCCACAGAGCAACTAAGCCCTTGCACCCTAGAGCAAGTGCTCCACAAGAAGAGAAGCCATTGCAATGAGAAGCCCCTCTTGGCACAACTCGAGAATGCCTTCGCAGCAATGAAGACCTTGCTCAGCAAAAAAATAAATAAAATTAAATAATTTTTAAACATCCATTCATTCCAAATTTGGGAGCCGGACTCTGGTTTAAAAGGACCCATAAACCACCCAGTGCAAGCTGGTCCCAGTCCAGACGGATGCATCTTCCGGTATTCACAATTGTGATGGAGTAGTAGGGAGTGGGAGAGAAGACTCTCACATATAAAATGCTTTGTGTATTGCCTGTAGAGTTTGAGGTGAGTGATAGGGACACAGGATATGAAGGGGAGGGATACAGGAGAGGTTAATACTGTCACTCATCCTGTGTTCATGTTTTTATTTCCTGCTAACAATGAGATGCCGCTGGAATGAATTCCCTCAGCCCTGCCAACTTCACTCCAATGTTTTGGTATCAACAGACCATGTAAATATCCTCATAGCCCACCTGGATAAGAACCAGGCAAACTTGCAACCTCTGAGCTGTACTGGGACCAACCTTGCCAAGTATGTGGATGGGTTTTCAAAGTCTCATGTCCAGGTGTGTAGGAACTCAGAGGCACATCAGACTTTTGCCACATCTTGGGGCATTTTTTGCAGGGGGGAAGCTCTGGATAAACCAGGCCGGTCAGGAGTGGACATGGTAATGATATGGGGCTGCTATTTGCTACTACTTAACACCTCCTTTTGGATCACCTCAGATCATTCCTAGGATTCACAAAGATGGCCTTGCGGGGAGCAAAGCCTCATTCATAGTCTCATTCATAACAGGAACCTACAGAAAACACTAAGTGTAGTAGTCATGAGTGCTATTCAGCAAATACTGCTGGTTCTCTGCTTTCTGGACACATGGCATGGTAGCTTTTCCTGATATCATTGTGTTTCAGTGTGACCATCTGACTAGCTTTGACCAATGAATTGTGAGCTGAAGTGATGTGTCACTTATAGGCCCAGGTATTTAATTGTTGGGCAAGATACTCCTTTCCCACTATGATCTCTTTCTGTGTCCCTCTATCTTGACAATTGGTGATGTTTGCAAAGGTTGTTCAGAGCAGACAATGGCACCCCACTCCAGTACTCTTGCCTGGAAAATCCCATGGACGGAGGAGCCTGGTAGGCTGCAGTCCATGGGGTTGCTACGAGTCAGACACGACTGAGCGACTTCACTGTCACTTTTCACTTTCATGCATTGGAGAAGGAAATGGCAACCCACTCCAGTGTTCTTGCCTGGAGAATCCCAGGGACGGCGGAGCCTGGTGGGCTGCCGTCTATGGGGTCGCACAGAGTCGGTCACGACTGAAGCGACGCCAGCAGCAGCAAAGGTTGTTGCTCTGTCCACTTGGGTGTCAGAGTAAGGAGCACAGAGCAGAGACCTGCTGACTCACGATGGATGTGTAGCATTACTTAGTAAACCTTGGTTGTCATAGGCTGTCAAGATTTGGAGATTTGTTATCATAACATAACCTAGGCTATTCTAACTGATACTCAGATAAGACATGCTTAGAGGCAAACTAGCTGTCTAGGGTGGCCTTGAGATAGCCTCTTACAGCTTTCTTGAAGTTCTAGGGTCTGATGTAAGCTCCTACATGATCTCTTGGCTGGGAGTGATTATCCATTTAATGACATAGCCATGGACTTCCTGGCCTGCCTTCTTCCAAATACCCAGAAAAGTGCCCTGAACTCCTGAGTGTAGGGCATCATGAAAAATACAAGGTCTCTCTGTAGGGCATGAGACAAATGATAAACCCAGTAAGCCCAAGGTATAGTAGGCAGAATAACGTCCCCCAAAGATGCCCATATCCTAACCCCTAGGACCTGTGAATGTGTTACCTTACATGGCAAAATGGACTTTATAGATATGAGGAAATTAAGGATCTCAAGATGGGGAGAATATCCTGGATTATCTGAATGGACCCAATGTAACCACAAGTGTCCTTAAAAGTAAAAGAGGCAGGCAAGAGTGTTAGAGTCAGAGAGAGATTTGAAGATGCTATGTTACTAGTTTTGAAGATGGAGAAAGGGGAGGATGTGCCAAGGAAGGCAGGTGGCTTCTAGATGCTGGAAAAAGCAAGGAAACAGATTCTCCCCTGGAGCCTTCAGAAGGAATACAATCCTGCCAACACTCTGATTTCAGCCCAGTGAGACCCATTTCAGACATCTGACCTTCAGAATTGTAAAAGAATATATTTGGGTAGTTTCAGGCAACTGAGTTTGTAGTTGATTGTTATAGCAGCAGTAAGACAGTAATACATAAGGGGAATGCACTGCTGCTCCTGAGCCTTCTCCGGAGCTCATCACCCAAACTTGCCACAACCACAGCACAACCTGTACTAGATGCAAAACCTAGAGCGCCCAGCAACTATATAATAACTAAGTGCCTGTCCGTAGACCTAAATTCCTATAGTGATTATGGTAGACATTCTTTAAGATCCTCCAAGTTTGAATCTTCTGCCCATTGCCCATCACTGGAACCAATGCACTGCATCTTCCTTATTCACTGTGGTACGTCAAGTCCATGGATAGACACCAGTATATACTAGGTAAATGGAAGAATAAATAAGCGAACGAATGTCATGAAGAGTCATCTGATTATATGTGTAATTCTTGATTATTTATTGAAAATTCCCAGCAAGAAACACATCAAGCTGAGTTACTCACAGTAAAAAATTCAAACAAAACAGCAAATGAATACAAAAAAGAATGTAATGCTTTGCCCACTCACAGTTTTGTCAGGTGCAAACACAATCTGTATGATTCTCCTTAGTTGGCTGATTCTTTTCATTCCTTCTGCCGTGCATGTTTTATCTGTGTGTGTGCTGGCAGAGGGGTTTTCTGACAGTGCAACAGATCCATCCTCCCCTGGACACCTGCTTCCTCCAGCTGATTAAAATTTCACTCATTTTTTTACAGAAGTAGCATGGTTTTGTAAGCAAGGATATTCAGTGGGACTAAAAAGAAGCAAATTATCGCATATTTTAGTGATCCGAATACAATTTCATCTGTTCTTACTTATTCTGACCCTGCTATTGAATAATAATTATGAAAGAATTAGAGTTTGTGCCACCACCAAACAACATTTTGCAGAGAACTAAACAGGTACAATCCGATCCTAACAAAACAAGCATATCTCACTTAACATCAATAATATATTCCTGAAAAAAAAAACATTCTGCCCCCAAACACTGACCACTATTTTAAAGGGGGATAATCCATTCTGTCCCGGTGACTCAGACAGTAAAAAATCTGCCTGCAATGTGGGAGACCTGGATTCAATCCCTGGGTTGGGAAGATCCCCCGAAGAAGAAAATGGCAACCAACCCCAGTATTCTTGCCTGGAGAATCCCAGGGATGGAGGAGCCTGGTGGGCTATAGTCCATGAGGTCAAAAAGAGTCAGACATGACTGAGAGACTAACACTGTCACTTCCACAATCCATTCTGCAACAACCCAAAACTCAAAGATAATTTCCTAAAATATAATTGAAACACAGCAAAATGCCTATGTATGTACCAAACTATCATCTTTGTTTGTTAAATGTTTCAGACGCCATCCTTTGACCACCAAAATAACAAAGTCCAAATCAAAATGGATCTAACACTGAAATGAAAAATTTAAACCTATAAAACTGCTAAAGGAAAATATTTATGACTTTGAATGAAGTAAAGATTTCTCAAATGTGACACAGAAAGAAGCACAGTCTGTAAAAGAGAAAAGATTGCTGAATTGGGCGTCATCAAAATTGAGAATTGCTCTTCCAAACACACAGTTGAGAATGAAAAGACTAGCCACAGACAAGGAAAAAATATTCTCAAGTTACATATTGGATAAAGAACTTGACTCAGGAATCTGTAAAGAACTTTCAGAACTCAATATTGGGAAATATAAATAATCCAGCTCTAAATGGGCAAAAGATTTGAACAGAGACATCATCAAAGAAGGCATGTGGATAACAAAAACAGCATATGCTAAGATACTTTATCCTCATTAGCCAGTAGAGAAATGCACTATACACCTATTAGAATAGCTAACGTTTAAAAAAAAAAAGCTGACTACCGAGTGCTGATGAGGGATTCTCATTCACTGTTGGTGGAAATGTAAAATGGCATCGTCACTTTGGAAGACGGTTCAATGGTATCTTATAAAGAGAAACATACAATAATCAGATGACCCAGCATTCTCCCTTTTAGATATTTATCCAAAAGAAATGAAGATGTATGTTCATATGAAAACCTGTATGTGAATTTATAGCATTTGGTCATAAAAATCAAAATCTGGAAACCACTCAATGTGGCTCAGTTGGAGAATGGATAAATGGACTGGCCTATTCATGCAGTGGAAGGTTATTAGCAATGAGAAGGAACAAACTATGATACACTCATCAATACAAATGAATCTCAAATGCATTATGCTAAGTGAAAGATGCCAGACTCAAAAGGCCACATACTGTATGATTCCATTTAGATGTCATTCTGAAAAGGCAAAGCGATAAGGTTAGAAAGAAGATCAGAGGTTGCCCAGGGTGGCAGGGGTGGGGGAGGAGCTGACTACAAAGGGGCACAGAGGGAAATTTTTGTAATGAAAGAAATATTCTTTATCTTAATTGTGGTAAGGTTTCTCAAACTGTGGAACTGTGCACTTTTTTTTAAAGAGCATATTTTACTGTATATAACTTATACCTTAAGAAATAGCAGCAACAAGACTAGCAAAGGCGAGTTGCTTTGTCTACAGTAGCACATGTCATTCCCATGACCCTGCGGATGGACATGATTCTGATAGTCTACCATTTGCATTTGGAAAGGAAGTTAAGACTTCGCTGCATGTTGTTTTGTTAAAATATTGAATTGAGGTTTTGGTCTGTAAATACCTTTTTTCACCCCTGTGTAAGGATCAGCCAAACATATATTGACAAATACATGTGTTCAATAAGGTTTGGATATTAAAAACCCAAGGGGTTTTCCTGGGAAAACAAACTGAGGAGACATTCTGCAGGGTGTGCAAGTCTCAGGATACTGCTGAACTCTGTTTATATATTCTGGCTGAAGGCCTATACCAGCATGGTTAAACTGACATATATACAACAAATCCTGTTGAATAAAAAATCCTCTGTATTTAGCATATCCTTTTCAGTTGCTGTCTGTTAAGCTGGCAAAATATAGAGAACTCCAAAGAAACTGAATAATTGAAAGAACAAAGATAATCTAATACTGATTAATATTAACATTGATTTCTAGAACTAGTAACTAGAGAATACACAGTGTTTTCATGTCCATGGAATATTTACAAACCTTGATCTCTTGGTCTGTGAGACATTCTAAAATGTATAAATAAACTATATTCTCTGATTACAATTCAGTGCCACTGTAAATAGATAATGGGAGAATAACCAAAAACTCTTTGGAACCAAAATGCAAATACAGAATGTTTAGTAAATATTAATGTTGTGAACACGACATTTTGAAACTTTTAGGATGTAGCCAAAGCTGTACTTGGAAGGAAATGTATAGACTTAAACAACTCACCAAATTAGAAAAATTGAAAATGAACTAAGTAATCGATTGACTATGTCTGGTACATAATAACCAACAAATAAACATTTAGTGAGTGAAGAAACACTCACTAAAAACAACAAAATAAACTTAGGGCAAATAGGATAAAAGAGACATTTTAAAACCTTAATTATTAATTTGGAAAAAAAAAAAAAAAGTCAGATAGCCGGATGGGGAGGGAGAGGGCAATAAAATAGATTATCCATAAAGCAGTCAATCCAGAGAGAAAGAGAGATTTACTCGGTGGTCCAGTGGTTAAGAATCTGCCTTCCAAAGCAGGGGACATGGGTTTGAACCACAGTCAGGAAACTGAGATTCCCACGTTCTGTGGGACAACTAAACCATGTGCCAAACCTAGAGAACCCATGTGCTGCAACTAGCGAAGCCTATGCGCTGCTCATATGTACTGAGCCCATACAGTCTAGAAGCTGTGCTCCATAACTAGAGAAGGCCCACATGCCCGCGTACCACAATGAATATCCAGCAAAGCCCCCCTAAAAGAATCAAGAAGAAAGAGAGCACAAACACAACCCTACAAAATTTAGAACAAGGAAGGAGATACAACCACAAATACAGATGAAATTTAAAAGAACTTAAAGGATACTTTCTATACTATGCTATACATTTAATAATCTAAATGAAATGAGAGATTTTCTAAGAAAATATAGGTTAGTAAAAGTATGCAAGAAGTATAGAACCAGGAGACATTATTAAGACAAAGGTAAAAATAAAAAGTATGGAACTTGAAACCAGACACTCCTCATTCCAGATCTGAGCTCTGCCCTATGGGAGCTGTGCGACCCTTTCAAATTACTTCACCTCTCTCATCCTCAGTTTCCCTATCTGTAAAATGATACAAACAATAGCACTTACCCCATAGAAATATTATGTGGGGATTTTAAAAGGTATATGTAAACAGCTTGCCTGATGCACTGCTATGATTATTAAAATTTAAAAGCACCGTGAAAGAAATTAAGAACTTTGGCAAAGAGCCAGCCCTCATCAGAATACTGCAAAGAATTTCACTGCTTCAACTGCTAGTTAAGCTGTTTCAGAACTTAGCAAAAGTGGAAAGGCTTCTCATTTCTTTTTAAGAGACTAGTACATCCTGACACCAAAACCTGGCAAAGATAGTACATGAGAGCAAAGTACAGACCAACCCTCTTAGGAATACCAATATAAAATTTCCAAATAAAATCTTAGAACTCAGCCTCAGTGGTATTTATAGATAGCATGTGAGTCAAATTAATAATGCTACATTATGTTTTTGATCATAAAGTTTCCCATTGCTGCTGTAACAAATCACCACAAACTTGATGACTTAAAAACACTCAAATTTATTCTCTTATAATTTTGGAGGCAAGAAATTTGAATTGGTTTCACTGGGTCAAAACCAAAGTATGTATAGGACTGTGCTTCTTTCAGAGACTCTGGGAGAAAATTCCTTTTCTTGTCTTTCCCAACTTCTAGAGCTACATTCCTTGCCTTTTTGAGCTTCTCATTTCTGCCCATATTCCTTGGCTCATGACCCCTTTCTCCATCTTCAAAATCTGAAGTATTTATCTTCCAATCTCTCTCTCCATGCCAAAGTCATCACATTGCCTTTTCTCTCTGTATAAACATTCTCCCCTTCTGCCCTCTTCCTCGCGTAAGAACTATATTAGGGCCAACAGGAATAATCTAGGATAATCTTCCCATTTCAAGATTCTTAACTTAATCACATCTGCAAAGATTTTTTTCCACATAAATTAGGATGTGGATGTCTTTGAAGGGATCATTTTCTTCCCCCAGCCTACCACAGTTTACCCTTTGGCCCTAAAGATTCTTGCCTGTGACATGTGAGAAATACAACCACCCTATCCCAACAGCCCCAAAATTTCAACCTATTAGAGCATCGTCTAGAGTTCAAAATCTCATTGGCTCATAAGTCTGAAATCTCTCCATCTATATCACATCTGGGGGAGATTAAGTGTCTATCATCCTTCCTAGGGTAAAATTCTTCACTATTTGTGCACTTATGAAACTAAAAAAGAAGTTCTCTGTTCCCAAAATAAAATGGTGGTTCAGGCATAGTATAATAGTTGTAGATATTTCCATTCCAAAGGGAGAAAAATGGAAAGAATAAAGAGGTCACTGCTTCCAAGCAACTTCTAAAGCCAGCTGGGAAAATTCATTAGGTTTCAAGGCCTGGGAGCATCCCTCCCTGGTTCAAGAGGCTGCCCTCTGGGCCTGGGGCTCTGGTTGCTGTGTCTTGAGTCTGGGTGCAAGGCCCAAGGAGCTATTCTTCCTTTTCCTTGTTTGCAGCTAAGTAGTTTTCCTGCTTGTAGATTTTGAGAGTCTGATCATCTTCCTTTATTTCATCCTTTCCCTGTCCCTTTTAGTACAAGTTAGCAGTGTTTCTGCTGGCTTACCATGTTTGGTAAGTCCCCCACGTATTTCACTGAGACTCGTGGCATCAGATGGGATGGTCCTCCACAGATCAGCCCTGGCTCATCCCACATTGCTTCCTGGCTTCTGTTGACTGAGTGGCTCCATGAAGTGGCTACCTTCAACGCTTCAGCACTAGCAAAAGATCATCTAGCCACAGCCTTGGCTTTGTCTCCAGAGCACAATTTCCTTACAGTGAATCTCTTAATATTAGCATTATTTGCACCCTGGATAGGCTGTGAATTTCTCAGATCACTAAGTACTGGTTCCCTTTTGCTTAACGTTTCTTTCCTTAATTTGTGTCTTTCCTCTCACATTTTACAGAAGCAGTAAGAAGAAGCCAGGCTGCATCTTTGACACTTTGCTTGGAAACCTCTTCAGCTAACTGTTCAAGTCTATTACTTGCAAGTTCTGATTTCCACATCACTGGAGGACACAGCTCAGCTAGGCTCCCCGCCACTGCATAAGAAGGATCTCCTTTCCAAGTTCCAATAACACGTTCTGCATTTCCTTCTGAACTGTCACCAGCAGTGCCTTTAACATTCATATTTCTGCCAATATTCTATTTATGATAATATGTGTGTACTCAAAGATGATAACAGGCTTTCTCTACCATGCTCCTTACTTCCTCCTGAGCCCTTAAACTGGCAGAGGCTTTAACATCCATATTTCTACCAACAGTCTGTTCAAGACAATCTTGGCTTTTCCTATCATGTGCCCCCAAATTCTACCAGTCTCTCCCCTTTTTCCCAATTCCAAAGTCACTTTCATGTTTTTAGGAGCAGTTAACCTTTGAACAACACGGGTTTTAACTGCACAGATCCACTTATATATATTTTTTCACTAACTACATACTATGGTACTACATAATTTGAGGTTGTTTGAATCCATGATGCAAAACTATGGATATAGGGCCCAGATAGAGAGGGTTCTGTCATGTCCGACTCTGCAACCCCATGTACTGTAACCCGCCGCACTCCTCTGTCCACGGGGAATCTCCAGGCAGGAATACTGGAGTGGGTTGCCATGCCCTCCTCCAGGGGATCTTCCCAACCCAGGGATTGAACCCAGGTCTCCCACATTGCAGGCAGGTTCTTTACCATCTGAGCCATCAGGTATAATAAAAATTATACTGAGGTGTTCGACTGCAGAGAGTTAGTGTCCCTAACCCCTCATTGTCAAGGGTCAACTATATTTGTTACAGTAGCTCTCTGCTTCTAGGTATTAAAATCTGTACCAGTTGGGGATCTGCCAGAGAAAAAGAACCAGTTAAAAAATTATACAAATACATATATATACATGCACATAGATATAAAATATGTGTGTGTATGTATGTAGGACGTGGGTGGAGAGGGAGAGGGATCTCCCTGGGAAAGTCTGAAATCCACATGGTAGTCCATTAGGACAGGCACGCTGGAACTCTCAGACATGAGCTGACACTGCAGGTCCCAGGTGGAATTTCTTCTTCAGGGAAGCCTCAGCACCGCTCTTTAAATTATTTGACTGATTGAATCAGGACCATCCATATGGAGGGTAGTCTCCTTTACTTAAAAAAAAAACTGATTATAGAAATTAATCACACCTGTAAAACACTTTCACAGTAACACCTATATTAGCATTTGATTGAATAACTGGGAGCTATAGCTTAGCCAAATCGGCACATAAAATTGACCATTACACATTAATTGTAAAGAGACAATCCAAAATATTTGTTGTTGTTTAGTCACTAAGTCATGTCCAATTCTTTTGTAACCCCATGGACCATAGCCCACCAGGCTTCTCTGTCCATAGGCTTTTCCAGGCAAGAATCCTGGAGTGGGTGGCCATTTCCTTCTCCAGAGGATCTTCCTGACTCAGGGATTGAACCTGGGTCTCCTGCATTGGCAGGCAGATTCCTTACCACTGAACCAATGGGAAGCCCAGTGCAAAATATTTAGATAACACCCAAATAGAAAATAATACAATGAAAAAAAAAAAAAAAGAAAATAATACAATGAAAAAGCTACCAGATCTACCAGCCAGAGATACCACTGCTAGCCTCTCAGTGACTATCCTCCCAGACTTTATTCTTTGCAAATCCAAATACACACACACTTTAAAATAAATCATCATAAAAATTCTGTTAATTTTTACAAGAGAAAATAACTACATATTTACCTTTTATTTTAGAAGTAATACATATTTACTATGCAACATTAAGATATAAAACAAAGTAAATATTATTGAGAGTCCCATCACTCAGAGATAAATCACCATGAACATTCAGGTATATTTTTTAAAAAATTTTCAGAGATATCTGGGCAGATATATATATATACATATATATAGTTATGTACATTTAATTTTAATAGATATATGCATTTTATTCTAAGGATGTAATAGAATTTATTCTTTTCCTGGTGTTTCTTGCATTATTCAGAACTCTCTCTCTTGCAAATGACCAAAGTCCAATTCAAACTAGCTTGTAAGAAGCAAAGGAAGTGGGACTTTCCTGGTCCGGTGGCTAAGATTCAGTGCTCCCAAGGTAGAGGGCCTGGGTATAATCCCTGGTGAAGGAACTAGTTCCTACATGCTGCAACAAAGAATGAAGATCTTGTGAGCCACGACTAGAACCTGAAGAAGCCAAATAAATATATAAAAATAAATATTACCAAAAAGAAGCAAAGGAATGTATTGGTGTAGCTGAGAGGTTAAGGCACAGGTGGAACAAGGAGTCAAATGATGTCTGACTTCTGTCTCCCCAGCTCTTGGTAGGCTCTCTCCATATGCTGTGCATGATGACTACCAGCTGCTCTAGACTCACTTTTTATAGGCTTAACAATCTGATGCAGAGACTGCTATTAGTTTACCTAGCATCCTAACAGAACCCTAATTTATTTTGGGACTCATTTTACTCAGGTGAAAACTACATTTCTGAAAACTCTCTTGCAGGTAGGATTCAGTTCTGACCAAAAAATAAAAGTCATAAGATGGGGCTATAGGCAAAGCTTTTGAAAGGGTGTTGATCCAGTTGACATGTATTATTCACAATACACAAAAGATGGAAGAAACCCAAATGTCCCTTAATGAATGGATGGATAAATAAAATGTGGTCTATACCTCCAACAGAATATTATTCAGCCTTGTAAAGGAAGCAAATTCTGAAACATGCCATGACATGAATGAACTTTGAACATTATGCTAAATGATATGTCAGTCACAAAAGGACAAATATTGTATGATTCCACTTACACAAAGTGCTTAGGGTAATCAAATTCATCAAGATTCAAAGCAGAATGGTCGTTCCAGGGCCCGAGGGAAGGGGGGAAATGGAGAGTTACTGTTTAATGGGTACAGAGTTTTAGTTTTGTAAGATGAAAAGAGTTCTGGAAATGGATGTTTGCTGTAACAGATATACTATTTTACATTCCCAATAGCATTGCCATGAACATTTAGTTAGGTTGTCCTTCATTTCTTTAAAAAATGTTTTACAATTATCCTTCAATTAAAAAAGTTTTTAAATGTAAAAAAATGTTTTGCAGCTTTCAGAATATAAGTCTTGTACTTCTATTAAGCTTATTCTTATTATTTCATTCTTTTTGATGCTATTATAAATGGAGTTGCTTTTTTAAATTTTAATATTTTCATTGTTAGTGTATAGAAATACAGTTGACTATTGTATATAGACCCTATGTCCTGCAACTTTGCTCAACTTATTACTTCTAGCAGTTTTTAGTGGATTCCTTAGGATTTTAGTTATAAGAACATGTCATCTGAAAATAAAGACAATTATATTTCTTCCTTTTCAATCAAGATATATTTTATTTCTTTTTATTACCTAACTGCCCTGGCTAGAACCTCCAGCGCAATGTCTGTAAGAGCAGACATCCTTGTTTTATTCTTGATCTTGGGGGAAGACATTGTCTTTCACCATTAAATATGTTTATTAGCTATGTTTTTTGTTTGTTTGTTTTGGAGATGTACTTAAAGGGCTGAAGAAGTTCACTTCTGTGTTAGAGTAGTGGCTCCTCAAAGATGCTCACATCCCCGGAACTTGTGAATATGATAGGTTATATGGCAAAAGAGAATTAAGTTAGCAGATGCAATTAATGTTTATTACTGATCAGCTGGCTTTAAAATAGGGCCAGTTACTGGGATTACCAGGTGGGCCCAATGTTATCACAAAGGAATGCAGGCAGTTTCTAGAAGTGGAAAATGGAAGGAACTGGATTCTTTCCTGGAGCCTCCAGATGGAGTACAGCTCTGCTGACCCCTTAAATTTTAACCCGAGTATCCCACAAGGCTTCCCAGGTGGCTCAGTGGGAAAGAATCTGCCTTCAATGTAGGAGACCTCAGTTCAATTCCTGGGTTGGGAAGATCCCCTGGAGAAGGGAAAGGCTACCCACTCCAGTATTCTGGCCTGGAGAATCCCATGGACAGAGGAGCCTGGCGGGCTACAGTCCTCAGGGTTGCAGAAGAGTCAGACACGACTGAGCACAAGCGTGAGCATCCCACAAGTGTCTGACTTGTGACTTCAGGACACTAAGACAATGAGCGTGCATTGTTTAAGCCAGAAACTTGTGGTAATTTGTTGCAGTAGCAATACAAAATGGATACACCTTCTGTTTCAACTTTGAGTATTCTTGGTGGCTCAGATGGTTAAGAATCTGCCTGTAATGCAGGAGGCCTGGGTTTGATTCTTGGATCAGGAAGATCCCCTGGAGAAGGAAATGGCAACCCACTCCAGTATTCTTGCCTGAAGAATCCCACGGACAGAGGAGCCTGGCGAGCTATAGTCCACGGGGGTCACGCAGAGTTAGATACAACAGAGGGACTGACACTTTCACATCACAAATAGTGGTTAGTTTTTTTTAAGAGCCTCACGCCTTGTGAATTCCAAGGAACAAAGAAAATCTTAAAATCATCCACTCAAAAAATAATACATTTGCTGCCATGAGAACTGAACTAGATTGGTGCTGGACTTCTCATCTGTGATACTAAATACTGAGAGATGACAAGGGTCACAGACTTCTGAGGGTGGAGGATTAGGCCTGAAGAGTCTGTGGGAAACCACTGGCTGTTCACGTGTAAGGACAGAGGGAAACATGCTCAGACATGGAAAGTTTTGGGAAGGATGCCACTCATGTATCCCTTCACAATTTTTCCTCAAAGAAAAATTTCATCCAAATGGAAAATAGGAATAAAGGGATCAAAGGACGAAGGAGTACGAGAAACTGGAATAAGAGTTAAATCTAAATGCTGATACTCTCATAAATTACAATGCAAACTTTCTTTAAAAAAGTTTCTTTAAGAAGAACATGTAATGTTAAACAAAGTCAGTAGTACTCTGGAATTCTTAAACTTACAAAGTAGGAGGTGAGGAAAGAATTGATAGCTGCCAACAGTCATTTCTTATTGAGCAGGGGACTCTGAGAGAAACATAGGCTCAAATATTTTTATTACAAATTGTAAGGTAAAGGTAGCTACAGATAAATGAGAAATAGAATGTGTAGCTTTCAAATCCTAAAAGAAAAAAAGGAGAAGGAAACAAAACCATTTCGAGAGGTCAGCGTTGACAAAAAAGGAAGAAAGGAAACAAAACAAAAAATAATACATTAAGGAGGCCAATTACCATAAAACACATAAGAGGACTGAATTTTCCTATTAAAAGATAAAGATTGAGGTTGGGATCACTTTTAAAGGTGAAATGAGTTTTCAACTACATTCTAGAGCTCTGCCTAAAACAAAATGACATAACCAGTGTATGTATTCCAGGTCAAATATGTATTCCTGGACAAATGTATTGCAGGTCAAAATAAACAACAAAAATCTAGATCCCCAAAGTAAATTCAGACAAAGAAGAATTCGCTGCAAAAAGAACAAGGCAACGTGAGAGCGGATACTATTGGTTAGATAACCTAACACCTACTGCCAACCCCTTCATCTTTTCCTCCCTTAAGGGAGGAAAGCTAAATATTCACTTCACCTTTCCAACACCCCCCATATATCTCTGGGTGACTATTTGAATAGGGTTGCCCGATTAAACAAATAAAAACACAGGATGCCGAGTTCAATTTGTATTTCAGATAAACCATGAATAATTTTTACTGTAAATATGTCTGAGCCAATATCTGGTACCTTCTTAAGATAAAAAATAATTTGTTGCTTATCTGAAATTCAAATTGAGCTGGGAATCCTGTATTTTATTTGGCAAACCTATATGTAACTGCTTCCCTTGTGACTCAGCTGGTAAAGAATCCGCCTGCACGTGTGACACCTGGGTTCAATCCCTGAGTTGGGAAGATTCCCTGGAGAAGGGAAAGGTTACCCACTCCAGTATTCTGGCCTGGAGAATTCCAGAGACTATATAGTCATGGGTTGCAAAGAGGCGGACACAACTGATTAACTTTTACTTTCAGATGTTACTAGCCCTGGCCAATGAGACTTAAGTGTAAGTGGTTAAGTATAGTAATACAACTCAAATTGATCTGCAGATTCAATGAAATCCCTATCAAATCCCAACTGCCCCTTTTCCCCCAGAAATTGACAAATTGATTCTAAAGACTTTGTATAGAAAACTAAGAGACCCAGAATTACAAAATAATTTTGAAAAAGAAGAATAAAGCTGGAGGACTCACAATTCCCAATTTCAAAACTCACTACAAAGCTATAGTAACCAAGAGTGTGATACTGGCGTGAGGGCATAGTTCAATAAAACAGAATTGAGAATCCAGAAATAAATTATTACATTTATAGTCAGCTGATTTTCCAGAAGTGTTCAAGCAGTTGAATGGGGGAAAGAATCATCTCTTTAACAAATGGCAACAACTAGAGAGCCATGTGTGAAACTTGAACTCCTACTTTGTACCATATACACAAGTATCATGTCAAAATGAATAATAGGCCTAAATAAAGAGCTGAAACTATAAAACTCATAGAAGAAAACAAAGGAGTTCATTTTTTATGATCTTGGGTTAAACAAAGTGTTCTTAGGTATGATAACAAAAGCACAAATGACCTAAATAAATAAATAAATAAACTGGACTTAAGCAAGCTTAAATTTTTGTACTTCAAAGGATGTTATTAAGAAAATTAAAAGACAACACACCAAATGGGAGAGAATATTTGCAAATTATATATCTGAGAAGGGTCTAGGACCTAGAATATATAAAGAATTCTTACAACTCAACAAACAACCCAATCTAAAAAATAGGCAAAAAATTTGAATAAATATTTCTCCAAGGAAGATACATAAGTGGCCAATAAGCACATGAAAATATACCGAAAATCATTAGCCAACAAGGAAATGCAAATCAAAACCACAATGAGATGTCATTTCATACCCACCAAGGTGGTTAAAATCAAAAGACAGGCAATAACAAGTGTTCATGAGGATGTGGAGAAGTTGAAATGCTCATCTATTGCTGGTGGGATTGTATCAGTAAAATTAAAAAACAGTTTGGTAATTCTTCAAAATATTAAACACAGAGCTACCCTATGATGCAGAAATTTCATTCCCAAGTATATGCCCATGAGAAATGAAAACATATATCTACACAAAAACTTGTACACAAATGTTCACAGCAGCATTATTCATAAAGTCCCCAAAGTGGAAACAATCCAGATTCTTAGCAATAGATTAATAAATGTGCTATGTCGATACAATGGAATATTATTCAGCCATAAAACGAAATGAAATACTGAAACATGCGACATGGATGGACCTTGAAAACATGCTATGTGAAAGAAGCCAGTCACAGAAGACCAAAATTGTATGATTCCATTTATATAAAATGTCCAGAATAGGCATAATAGAAAGTAGATTAGTGGTTGTCTAAGTCTGGGGGGTGGGACAGTGTGAGGTAGAGAATGAGAAAAGACTTCTAACAAGTATGGCTTACCATTTTGAGGTTATGAAGATGTTCTGTAATTAACAGTTGCCTAACAGTATTCTTGCCTGGGAAATCCCATGGACAGAGGAGCCTGGTGGGATACAGTCCACTTCAGTTCAGTTCAGTCGCTCAGCCGTGTCTGACTCTTTGCAACCCCACGGACTGCAGCACGCCAGGCCTCCCTGTCCATCACCAACTCCTGGAGTTTACTTAAACCCATGTCCATTGAGTCGGTGATGCCATCCAGCCCTCTCATCCTCTGTCATCCGCTTCTCCTCCATGGAGTCACAAAAGAGTCGGACACAACATAAACAGTGAATGTACTAAAAACCATTGAATTGTACACTTTAAATGAGTGATTGTAAGCTGTGTTTTATATCACAACAAGGCCCACCGCAAAAATAGAGCCAGCCTCTTATTTGGTGTCTTTTTTAAAACTTTTTGGCTGTGCCAAAAATTTTTGGCATATAGGATCTTAGAGTCCCCCATCAGGGATTGAATCTGCTTCCCGCCCCTGCCCCCACCCCGTGGAAGCAGGGAGTCTTAACCACTGGACCACCAGGGAAGTCCCTGATGTCCTTTTTGATCTGAAGATGATCATCTATTATTTGTTTGATAATTTCATCTGCACTTGTTCGTTTATCCACTTGTGGAACTTCTGTTTCACATAGTATATTTTCAACATCCATCCTCTATTCAAGACCACAACATGATACAACTCAGACGCCATCCCTCACAGTAGTGAAAGGTGAAAGCTCACCTTCCATCCAACCCTGCCGGCACCCCACTCTCCCACCCCATTCCTGCCACCCCAACAGAGTTTTGCAACATTATGGCCCTTTCTGTGCCCCTTACTGTTTGAGGGTTCTCACAATTTCCCTCTCTTAAGGGTTCTGGGAGAATCCCTTAAGCCTGTCTTTTGACTGAGTGGTTCCAAAATCTGTTAGAGCATTAAAATGACCTCCAGAAGCTTCTTAAAGATATGGATTCCCAGCCCCCGCTGATGATTCTGATTCTACAAGTCTAGGGTAAGGTCCAGAGACTTTTTTTAAAATTAAAGTGCACTGGAAGATTGGCGACTTTAATTCAGCTAGCTGGACATTTAGAAACCACTTTCTATAACTAATTCCTCACTCTGTAATATCCCCTCTGCCATTTACTGCTCTACTGAGCATTTAATTTTAACAATGTTTTTCATGTCTAAGAACTTTTCCTTGTTCTCAGATTGCTCCTTTTTTGTGACAGTTTTTTTCTATTTTAGCACTGCAATGTCCTCTCAAGTCTCACTGAGAATACTAATTAGAGTGTTGTTTTTTAAAATTTTCTCTTTTCTGTATTAATTTCTGTGCATGCCCAGAGTACTCACGTTTTAAGAGACTTTTTCTCTGCCTTGGCTGCTAGTGTCAGGACTGTGAACGCTTCGTGTGGCCGGCAGCCTGTTTACAACTCAGCAGGAAGAAGACTCGAGTTAAAGTGAAGATGATGCGATTTGATCTGTGCTCAGTCATATCCGACTCTTCGAGACCCCATGGACTGACTGTAGCCCACCAGACTTCTCTGTCCATGGAATTTTCCAGACAAGAATACTGGAGTGGATTGTCATTTCCTTCTCCAAGGGATCTTCCCCACCCAGGGATCAAACCATCGTCTCTTGTGTCTCCTGCAATGGCAGGCAGATTCTTTACCACTGCACCACCTGGAAAGCCATGTCCCCAGCATTGCTCGAAATTTCCATCAACAAACACACAACAAGTATTCAACCAGCATCTTCTTCAGCAGTGGTCCTCCATCTTGACTTCATGTCAGAATCACCTGGAGGGGTTTGATGAATCCTGATACCTGGGCTGTACCCAGAGTAATGAAACAAACCAGAGCTCTCCTAAGCTGGGTTCGAGATATCAGTCTAGTCTAAAAGCTGCCCAGGTGATTCTAATGTGTAATTAAGGTCGCAAACTGTTACTATAATTGAAATCAACATGTTTCAAAACTTCCTGGGATGTGAATCACATAGGGATCTTAGTAAAAGGCAAATTCTGATTCATGAAGTATGGCATGGTACTTCAGATTCTGCATTTCTAACAAGCTTCCAAGCTAATGCTACTGGCTTCTAGGAACCATATTCTGAATATTAAGGGTCTAAGGCAGGGGGTCACACAGTGTGATGTCTAGACCAGCAGCAGCAGGATCACTGGGAACTTGCTAGAAATTCAGGTTCTCTATGAATTTCTCCTGAATCAGAAACTCCGGGGTGGGGTGGGGGGGCGGTACCCAGCATCTGTGTTTTAACAACCCCTCCTGGTTAATCTGATGCTTGCTCAAGTTTGAAAACCTATAGCAGTGGTCCCCAACCTTTTTGGCACAGGGGACTTGTTCTGTGGAAGACAGTTTTCCACAGACAGGAGTTGGGGGGAACGGTCTGGGAATGATTCAAGTGATTACATTTATTGTGTACTTTATTTCTATTATGCACATTATTTCTATTGGGCTTCCCTGGTGGCTCAGATGGTAAAGAATCTGCCTGCAATGCAAGAGACCTGGGTTGGATCCCTGGATCAGGAAGATCCCTTGGAGAAGGAACTGGCTACCCACTCCAGTATTCTTGCCTGGAGAATTCCATGGACAGAGGAGCCTGGCGGGCTACAGTCCATGTGGGTTGCAAAGAGCAGGACATGACTGAGCGACTAACATTTTCACTTTGTTTCTATTATTATGTCAGCTCCACCTCAGATCATCAGGCATTAGATCCCAGAGACTGGGGATACCTGACCTATAATATCCTTCATGCATGAACCTCTGACCAACTTAGAATCACCTGGCTTTGTAACATGGAGATTCGAGGACACCACCCCAGCCCACCTAATCAGGTTCTCAGAGGGTGAAGCCTAAATTCTGTGTTTCACAAGTTCCCAGGTGAGGCTAATGCATATTAACTTTAAGAACTACCATGCCTCATCCTTGCTAGGCTTCTGAAGATATTTCAATGTCCCAACACTGAAGCAGTTTGGGCTATTTTAATGCTCCAGGCTATTTCTACCCAGTTAATTACCTGTGTAGAAGCTTGACATGATTAATTCAGGTGGATACCATCTTGGAAGTCCCACGGAACCCTATAATTATGTGTGAAATACACGTTTAATTTAAACACAGGGGCAAAGATTACGCTGATGATGCTCAGGGGCCTAAGGGTGTGAAGAGCAGATTTTGAACAGAGCATGGGAGCTATTCCTTCCTAAGCTTATGTCATACCATCTGGTGCTGGTAGAATTCTCAAGATTTGGGCTCCCCGATTCCCAAGTCAGTCTTTACAGCATCCAATTAAGTCTTAATGCCACTAGTGGGCTTAAGCTCAGGAAAAAGACAGCCGAGTCCCACAGATAACTAAATCTCTCCCAGCAGAGATCTAAATGTAATTATTTGGATAACTTGACCACAAAATATGTCAAATGTAATTTTGTTTTCCCAAAATGTATTCTGGGGGCCTGAGTAGTCCACATCTTCTTGGTCTATTGTTTTGGCTCTGGCCAAAACTTGGTCACTGTTGTTTTTGCAAAGAATACATTTTGGTGTGCTATCCTCTGATGTGTTAAACAAATGGAGAGATTTGAGTTCAGAAATTCTTTTTTTCCTCTGTACTGGCCAAGAATTTCAAATGATTTGGCTTTGGTTTCAATGTTTCTTTGGAGAAGTTGATTTTTTTTTTTGGTAATGCCTTAGGCCAGAAAAAAAAAAAAAATCCAAAGTGCCAAAGGAACTGCCAAAGCAACTCCATAACTGCCACCCCACCCTTGGGCAGAAAAAGTAAAATCCAAATAACAAAAAAGAGCTCAACAAGCCATCCCCTAACTGATCACAGCTCTCCGGGGAGAGTTTCCTACCACAGCCTTCTCTCCACCCCTGGGTCCTGGTTGAGGCTGGAAAGGGGCCAGCCCTCGGCACCTCCTTGCTTTTGATTGCTGTTTATCCCCCAAAACATGATTGTCTATAATTATGTATAATCTCTCCCCTGTTTACTCTTTTCCACCGAACCTTGAATGCAGTTCAATCTCTCTGCTCTGCCCAGGCCCACCGAAGAAATATTTCCTGTATTTTCAACCTTTTTTTTTTAAAAAAGAAATAAAGGCATTAGGTCGTCCTTTTCCTTTGTCCCTTTCATCTCCAAAACCTGACATTCTGGCCATATCTGAATTGATTCCTAAAACATCAGTCAAGTGCCAAGCACAATGCTAAGTGCCTTGAAGGAGTTAGAAGTGAAACCATTGTGGACGTGGCTCCCAGGGATTTATCAGAATTGGTTTCTTTTGTATAAAGTATGTGATAACAGAGAGAGAGCACATAATTGAGATAATAATGGGATGAAATAAATTACTCATCTTTTCTTAATCAACAACCTATCACTTGTCAATATTTTCCCCCTTTCGGTCACTTGCTGGTTTAATTCTTGACCCCAAATTAATCATGAATAGCTGAGTTTATTAGTGGAATGGGCCTAGGCATATCCTATTTGGTTTATTCCATTTCAGGCCTTCTCTACTGCCCTGTTATAAAGAAAGTGAAATAGTGTTCTCTACATACAAAGCAGATCCCTAAGACCAGCACGGGCAAGTGGATGAATATGAATCATACTTGCAGTCTGCCCGGGTATATAGGACCCCATGCTCAGACAGACCTTGTACTCATTTTTTTGTGTGTGGGGGGAGTTGTTTTTGTTTTTTTTTTTAATTGTATTGGAGTATAGTTTCTTTACAATGTGGTGTTATTTTCCACTGTGAAGTGAATCAGCCATATGTAGACATATATCCCCTCTTTTTTGGATTTCCCTCCCATTTAGGCTACTGCAGAGCACTGAGTAGGGTTCCCTGTGCCCCACAGTAGGTCCTCATTAGTTACCTATTTTACACATAGTAGCGTGTATAATGCTCTGCTGTCACCTCTGTGACATTCTTAATACTTTGGGGCAGAAATTTTTATTTTTGCATTGTGTCCCACAAACGAGATGTCTTTCCCTACAGATACCCCAGAACTCATCTCCGAAGGCTGTTCTTCCAACTTTGAGAAAAACCGAACGGAAATTCATCCAGAATCTGATGGCACAGAGGGAGTGAGGAAAGAGAAAAGTTTGTGTGTGTTCATGTGCTAATGACTTCTGTGGCACTCTTCCAGCCCGTGTTTAGATTTCTTTAACATGCCTATTCATCTTGTCAAGTTTCAGCCTAGCTCTTCTGAAATAGAACTGCTCCCAGAAATATCCTGGCAATAGGCTGTCTGGGTCCTGCCACCTTTCCTGGGCTTCCTGCTCACAGAGGGTGCTGTTAAGGGGACATCTGTCTCCTATTGAAGGAAGCTGCTAATTCCCAGGATTGAGCTGGGAGGACAGACTGAGTGTAAATAACACTTCCAGGGGTGGGGGAAACTGGGGAGTGGTGGAGGGTGTTTGATAAACCATGTCTAAAGGGAAAGGGGAGAAAGCAATGGCACCCCACTCCAGTATTCTTGCCTGGAGAATCCCAGGGATGGGAGCTTGGTGGGCTGCCGTCTATGGGGTCGCACAGAGTTGGACAAGACCAAAGCGACTTAGCAGCACAGCAAAAGGGAAGGAGGCGGAGCCTATTGGCTAAATCACCAGAGAATTACATCAAGGGAAACCAGGGTCCGCTCCCGAAAGCCTTAATGTATAGGTTCCAAAAGGAGAGAAGGGAAGGTTATTTCCCAAGCTGTGATGAGGTTCAACCCCATCTCTTGAAAGGGCTGTGGGAGAGGAAGAGGCCCCCAGGGCTGTCTATAAGGCCAAGCGGTAAATGAGAAAAGTGCAGTTGTCTTATAAGGTTTGCTTTGTATTTGAAGAGGCAAATATTGGCAAAGGAATCCATTTCTTTAAAAAAAAAAAAAAAAAAAGAGCAAAATCTTGAAAGCCAAAACTTTAGAAAGATTGGAAGAAAATACAACAGAATGTGACAGCACTTGATTTTTGGTTGGTAGGATGATGATTGAGAGTCCCCCCACCCCCCTGACTTTTTTTAATTTTGGCTTTTTCAAAAATGATATGGAGACAACCTTATCATTTTCATATTATAAAAAAGTAAGTTTATTTAACAACTATTTAAAAATGAAAGTGTTAGAATTTTTAAACCGGGACATAGACCCACATTTAAGCAAGCCTGGTTCATCTGCTGAAGTGGAGAGCTTTCCTCCTGTCAGTTTCCAGCACGAAGCCTTAATGAAGAAGGTAGAAAATCATTGACTTACACATCTCATTTCAATATTTTTAAATCTTTGGGGATATTTGTATGCAAATGGGAACGTGAGCTCACGGCTGGCAGAATTCATTTGTACCTGCTGAACATTCCCACCTGAATCTCTAAGTCATCCCTCTGCAGTTTCCAGAGTGGAGAGTATCCAAGTCGTACAAAGCTGGCTGGGGTCAGGGGCTATTGAGGGGCACAGCTGTCCTACAGAGAAACTGGGTGTTCATTTGTCCACAGGTGAAAATGGCATGAGGACTATTGCTGTAAATTACCTGGCAAGTGTAAATATCGATGTTTGCAAGAAAGTCTTTCAACTTTTTTTTTTTTTCCAAGAAGTTTTGGTGGCTCTTTCAAGTACCAATTATAAATTTCCAAACCCCAGACCTTTGGGTGCCAGTCTGAAACAGGGACTGTTCATGCTAAGACTTGTAGTAAATTGCAACAGTTTGGAAAGTGGGCGGTTTGTTTCCCAGAGTTCAGGCAGGGACTGTAGCTGCCAGTGACATCTCTTCGGGATGCTTCTACCCAGCACTTTTAGCTATTTCAAGATGGGAAATAGTTTTCATAGGCTCCCGAAAGGGCTGGCTGGAGGAGTGACCGGCAGGAGACAGAACTCCCTGGCCTGCGGGCTCTAGGCTCATCAATAAAAAAGTAACTGCTTAATGCAGCTTCCAGCTATGAGAGGAATATAAATGAACACTGTGTTCTTCCAAAGGCTTCTAATCTGAGGTGCCCGGGGATGATACATATGTATGCGTTAAGTTTATCTATAAAGAGTCAGGAATTGTGGATATCCCTTTATGGCTTACAAGTCAAAATGTGTGCAGTTGTGGAAGTTAAGTTCACAGAATATGGCCTTGTTTCAGACAAAAGGTCACCGGGCTGTCACCGAAAAATCCAGTGAGGGAAAAAAAAAAGAAAAAAGGCCCACAACCCCTCAGGATGGCAGCACATTAACTTGGGTAAACCCCAGCTTGTGGTGTGTCTTACACATGTATATACATGTATGTTTATACCTCAGCCAGATGAATAGCACCACAAAACTTCTATTTAAATAATTAAGTGTATTTGAGATTTTATTGATTCTAGAAGAGGTGGCACATGAAAGGAGAGCTAGGCAGGCAGAAAGCAGTATGTACGTTGCAGTATATGGGGTTGTGATACTTTTATAAGTGGCTGGGAAGTCCTGGGCCTGGAGAGAAATGCCGGAATTAGCTGCCACCATCTGTGGACCCTGGAGAAAGGAAATGGCCACCCACTTCAGTATTCTTGCCTGGAGAATTCCATGGACAGAGGAACCTGGCCGGCTATAGTCCATGGGGTCGCAAAGAGTCAGACACAATTGAGCAACTAACACATCTGTGGACCAGATCCAGTATGGCGGTTGACTTATCTGAATGTAGAGACTTCAAAGATCTAAAGGCAAATATATGGCCATACATTCTGGAACGTCAAGCATTGGTACCAAGACCCACAATCCTGTAAAGAGATGAAGTCAGAAATCTCTTCTACCTCAAAGGACTTCCCTGGTGATCTAGTGGTTAAGAATCCACCTGCCAATGCAGGGGACGTGGGTTTGATCCCTGGTCCAGAAAGAGTCCACATGCCACGAGGTAACTAGGCCCCTGAGCCACAACTACTGAACCCCATGCATTTAGAGCTGGTGCTCCAGACAAGAGAAACCACCGCAATGAGAAGCCTGCACTCTGAAACCAAGAGTAGCCCCCCCTCCCCTGCTCGCCACAGCTAGAGAGCACCTGTGCCCAGCAATGAAGACCCAATACAGCCAAAAATTAAATAAATCAATAAAACTTTTGAAAAAAGATCTTCTACCTCAAGATAAAGCCTCTAAGTCAAAGAGATGGCACAGAGTTTTTCCTAACTCATCAGTGTTCCCTGAAGCAGTGAGCAAGTCAGAGAGGGGAATGGAAGTGTCTCACCTATAATGTTAGGCACCAAAGGGCGACTTGAATTTTGAAGTAAGGTGGGACCACTCGCATTGGGAATCAACAGAACCAGAGCAAGTTCCTCAAGAGTAAAAGCTCTAGCAGCAAAAACCTTGAGAGAGTATGACCATCTTTTCAATAGGTATCTGTAAGAAATGTAACACTGACTATGTGAGGGCTTGGTCAGGGCAGGAGAGATCAAGGACTAGCAGGAAAATCTTCAAGAGAAGGTGTGACTGAGGGAGCTCTGGCATCTGAAGGGAGGCTTCAAAGCTTCCTCTCTTGGAAGCTGGGGCTGAGGATTCCAGGAGAAAGTGAAAGTGTTAGTCACTCAGCCGAGTCTGACTCTTTGCGACCCCATGGACTTATAGCAGCCCTCCAGCCTCCTCTGTCCATGGAATTCTTCAGGCAAGAATACTGGAATGGGTAGTCATCCCCTTTTCCAGGGGATCTTCCTAACCCAGGGATCAAACCCAACTCTCCTGCATTGCAGGTGGCTTTTTTACCATCTGAGTCACCAGGGAAGCCCCATACCAGGAAAAACAAGAGCTATTTGGAAATGAATGGCAATGACTTGAAAAGCTTGTTGCTAAATATGAACTTGAAAGTTATAGAACAAAAAGCATGGATATTGGCATCAAAGATCTCTGACTTCATTGCTTACTACCTTCTAGAGCTTGGCTTCGTTAACCAGTTTGAAGGCAGGTATGCTGTGGCGCTAGTAGTGAAGAGCCTGCCTGCTAGTGCATGAGAGGTGAGAGACATGTGTTCAATCCCTCGGCCAGGAAGATGCCCTGGAGGAGGACACGGCAACCCACTCCAGTATTCTTGCCTGGAGAATCCCATGGACAGAGAAGTCTGGTGGCTACGGTCCCTGTGGACAGACTGAGGCAGAGTCGGACCTGACTGAATCGACTTAGCCCAGCACACATGCTCACCATGATGCACTGGTTAACCAGTCTGAGCCTCCGTTTCCTTGTCTTTTAAACGTGCGTGATTGAAACCTACCTTCCGGAGCTGTTGGACTTCATAACAGAATACTGGCAAACAGTAGGCACTCAAACACTATTCCCTCCTCCTTCCTTCCCTCTTCTATTTAAACTTCTTGATTCAGGTCACTTATTCTTTTTGTAAAAATTGAAGTATAGTTGATTTACAGTATTATATTAGTCTCCGGTGTACAATATAGGGATTCACAATTTTTAAAGAATATACTCCATTTATAGTTATTATATGAAATTCTGGCTATATTCCCTATGCTGTACAGTATATCCTTGCAGCTTATTTATTTTATCCATAGTAGTTTGTACCTCTTAATCCCCTACCCCTATATAGACTTTTCCCTTTTCCCTCTCTCCATAGGTAACCACTAGTTTGTTCTCTTCATATGTGAATCTGCTTCTTTTTTTGTTTTATTTAGTGGTTTTGTTTGATTTTTTATATTCCACATGTGATAACATACAGTATTTGTCTTTGACTTATTTTACTAAGCATGATATTCTCCAGGTCTATTCACGTTGTTGCAAATTCCAAAATTTTACTCTTTTATGGCTGAATAATATTCCATTGTGTATATGTACCACATCTTCTTTATCCATACATCTGTCGATAGACACTTTGTCTTCTTCCTGTTTGGGCTACTGCAAATAATGCTGCTATAAACATTGGGGTGCATGTATCTTTTTGAATTAGTGATTTTTTTTTTTCGTTTTCTTTGTATACCCAAGAGTGGAATTGCTAGAGCATATAGTAGATCTATTTATAGTTTGAAGAAACTTCATACTGTTTTTCATAGAGGCTGCACCAATTCACATTCCCAGCAACAGTATACTATGGTTCCACTTTCTCTCCATTCTTGCCAAGATTTGTTATCTGTTAATTTTTTGATGATAGCCATTCTGACAGGTGTGAAACAATATCTCATAGTGGTTTTGATTTGCATTTTATTTGGTGATTAGTGCTTCCCAGGTGGTGCTAGTGATGAAGAACCCCATCTGCCAATGCAGGAGGTTTAAGAGACATGGGTTCAATCCCTGGGTTGGAAAAATCCCCTAGAGAAGTGCATGGCACCCCACTCCAGTATTCTTGCCTGGAGAATCCTATAGACAGAGGAGCCTGGTGGGCCACAGTCCGTAGTCACAAAGAGTCAAACACAACTGAAATGACTTAGCATGCACGCTGTGATTAGTGATGTTGAGCATCTTTTCATGTGCCTGTTGGCCATCTGTATGTCTTCTTTGGAAAATGTCTATTCAGAGCCTTCTGTCCACAGGTCACTTACTCTTCTCCTTCAGTTATTCCTTTTCTCAATTTCAACTTCCTCTATTGTTTTTCAAAGAAAGATGGAGGCTAATGGATATACCAACCTTCCTTGTCTCTGGCCATGTCTCTAGTTCTGAGACCTCCTTCCCCCTTGTTGTCAGATAGGCTAGCCATGCAGAGAATTCCAAGATACAGAGATGACAGTAGAGCCCCCAAGGTTGATATTGACCTGCATCTCAATTCTAGAATAGTCTGGAGAACTGCATTTCTCTTGGAGAAGCCTACTTATAACTTTAAATTGGGTCTCATCATTCTTTGCCCTAATAATAATCAGTTACAAGCCTCTTTCAAAAATCTTAAGAAATTGTCGCTCAGCTGCCACTGCCTGCAATCTTGGACCAAATACAACTGACCTTGTTCTAATTTGCACAGCTGATAACTTTGGGGCCAGTTGACTGTTTTGAAGATAGACCAAAACTAGGTCAGCCTCTGTTATCCAAGGCACAAATCAGCACGTGGTGTTGAGGAAAACAGCCAACAAACATAAATATGTAGACAAGTTTTCTTTTTTTACTTTTTATTAGATAATACATTCTCATGATTAAAAATCAAAACAGTATAAAAAGTTATAGAGTGAATATAAGGTTTTTCTCCCATATGCCATCAGGTTGTTCTCCGCTCCCCTGTCCCAAGAGACATTTTCTATTTTACATTTCCCTCCATTTCTTTATACCAATGCAAACATATTTTTTTCTTTTTTTCCTTTCTTACATAAGAGATAACAAACTATATACCTTCTTTTGTGCCTTTGTTTTTTTTGCAATGTGACCTGTTTATTTTGACAAAACAATATAGAAAGAGGTTCCTATGAATTTTTCCTTTCATTTTACAAATACACAGCATTCTACTGTGTTGTTGGCCTAGCTTAATCAGATCCCAAATGATGGACACTTGGATTATTTCCAATCTGCCCAGACAAACAATGCTGCCATGACTTAAGTTAGGCATCTGTCATTTTGCACATGTGCAGGTGCATCTGTAGGATGAGTTCCCAGAAATAGACTTGTTGGGTTAGAAGGTCAGTGCATGTGTGTTTTAATAGATGTTGTCATATTGCCCTCCACAAGGTTGTAGCACTGTGTATATCCACCAAAGGTATACAGAGGAAAATGCTTGTTTTCCCAACTAACTTTGCCTACAGAATATGTTGTCAAATGTTTGGATTTTTGCTAACTAGATAAGTGAAAAATGGTATCTCAACATCATTTCAAATGGCGTCTCGTTGCATTTCACTTGTTATATGTCAGGATGAGAATCTTTTCATATGTTTAAGAATCATTCAAGTTTTTTTTCTGTCAACAGTCCATATCCTTTACCTAATTTTTTATTGACTAATTAGTCTTGATTTTATCAGTTTTTAGACCTCTTTGTATAAACTAGCCCTTTTTCTGATACATGTTCATTTTTTTTCATTTTTGTCTTTTGACTTTTTAATATAATTGACTTTATCATAGTTTTCATGTATGATATGACATGTATGTATGTATGACATGTGTGTATGACATGAATCACTGTAAGAAAGGTTTTTCCTACCCCAGTGTTATAGAAGAATTTTTCCATGTTTTCATCTAATGTGCATATCATTTTACGCTTATACTGAAACATAGGTTTGATCAGTATGAAGTTTTTCCTAGTGTACAGTGTGAGGTAGGGATCCAATTTTACCTTTCTCCAGATGATTGCACACTTTCCCCAATACCATTTATTTATAAATCCATTTTTCTTACACTTTTTAAAGATATTCCCTTTATCACCTATAAGACAAATGTATTTGGGTCTATTTCTAGATTTTCTATTGTGCTCCGTACAACCCTGGAGATATGTCAAGGGATGATTAAGAGCAAGAGGTTTGGAATCAAACTGTCTGGATTAAAATCGAAAGGTACAGTTAGGGAGTTTGAGACAGACATGTGCACACTGCTGTGTTAAAATGGATAACCAACAAGGACCTACTGTATAGCACATGGAATTCTGCTCAATGTTACGTGGCAGCCTGGATGGGAAGGGAGTTTGGGGGAGAATGGATACATGTAAATGTATGGCTGAACCCTTTCACTGTTCACCTGAAACTATTACAACTTTGTTAGTTGGTTGTACTCCAATACAAAATATAAATTTTTTAAAAAACCAAGTACATCACATGCTGTGTGAGTGACCTAGGACAGTTTACTATCTCAAGCTGTAAACTGGCATTAAGTGTGCTTTGCACTGTGCCAGGCACACGGGCACACGCAATGTCAACAATGAGGATGAGAATGTTGGTGTGGTCCCCACCCATTGCAGTGGGTGATGGGTATTATTTAAGAAGCTGCGGGAGAGGATGCCTAATCCTTACCCTCTTTGCTGGGTCCTCTGTGAGAATGCTGCTGATTGTACCTCAAGTCCTCTTCTTTTTTTCCCGAAGTTGCCAAAGAAGGCCCACACCAGAAGAGTTCCTTACTGCGTGGCAGCTACCCAGTAATGTCTGGGTGTTCCAAGCCCCTGTGGAAATGGTTCCTTTTCCACAGACCTCAAGACTGAGTCCGTGGGAGAGGAGCCAGGGAACAAGTTTCCAGCAGACATCAGCTCTCTCTTCATAAGCACCGAGCCTTACGTTCCATTTTAAACCTTCATATAAATCATCTCGTTCTTCTGGATCTATTCTTTGGTTCATCAGACACTCCTGGGTAGGTCTGAATCCCACTGCAGGCTAAGGACAAGTCTTTCTCTCTTACACACATACACAGACCCACTAACAAATACATATTAAACAGAGACCAATAGAGCTAAGAATGTAAAGGAATGAGTCCTAAGGGATTGGGAGAGAGGCCACCTGTGATTCCCAAAAGCACTGAGATGGCAGATTGCAAATACGAGTCAGGAACCCACACTTCAGGCATCCAACTATCTACTGTTGTTCAAGATCTCTCACTGTACAGACCACAATTAGATTTTGCGGAGAACAAAAGAAAGTGAAATCCTAGATTTTTATTTTTTTAATCTCAGAGCGGTCTCCAGATTAACATATGTGCAAAAACTACACAGACATCCAACAATCAAGAGACAAATGTGTCTAATAGCACTATCCCAAGGTACACATGAGGTAACCTGAGGCCACAGTTCCTTCAGTAGTGGTTAGAAATCCATTTTGAGCAGGGCACGTTACTTTTCAGTTGATAGTAATGGCAAAGTATACTCTGAAAGTCCAAAAATATCAATGTCGTTAAAAAACAAACAGCTAAATCAACTTTATATATAGAAGTGCACAGTTAAGGTCTCCTGTGAATCACTGATCAATTTGGGCCAAGTCAATGAAAACAGAGCTATTTAACAGACCAAGCACATAAAATGCAGGTAAACATTTATTTTGTTTGTTAATCCCTTGGGCTCCGTCTCACGGACTCTCCCCAGTTGTGGCCACTCAGCAACTTCAAGGACACAGTCACTGAGATTTCAGAATTCAAATGGTCCATATTAAGTGTTTGAGAGCAGGATTTTCTTGAGTAAGTGATTTTCTTCTTGTCAGGAATCTCTCATGATACATGAGCTTTATTATATAATGTTGGTGGAAATACCAACCATTGTGGGCTTCCCAGGTAGGGCAATGGTAAAGAACTTGCCTGCCAAAGCAGAAGACACAAGAGACGCTGGTTTGATCCCTGAATTGTGAGGATCCCCTGGAGGAGGAAATGCAACCCACGCTAGTATTCTTGCCTGGGAAATTCCATACAGAGGAGTCTGTTGGGCTGCAGTCCATGGAGTCACAAAGAGTCAGACAGAACTGAGCCACTGAACATGCACGCACCAACTATTGTTAATAGCAGCGTCTGGTATTAGTTGAGTTCTTGCTGTGGGCTACACATTGTGTTACTGTGCTGAATGTTTGACCTGGGTTTTTGTTTAACCCTAACAACAGCTCTGTGATGCAAGCATTATCCATTTCAATAATGAGGAAATTGAGGCCAAGACAGTTTAAGTGTCTTTCCCAGTCTCTTAGAGCTGCTCAGTGGCAGAGCTTGAACTCAGGTCTGTCAAAGTCCATACTCTTAACTTCTTCATTAATACATACAGAGCTAAATACAGAAGGTCAGAGCTAAATACATCTGACCTTCAAGTACGAGGACTAATTGAATCAAGCATGCTAACAGCACCTGGAGGCATCAGTTACCCCGCAGGATCAGGGCAGATGGTTGGACCCTATTCTGTTCCAGCTCATGTGGGTGATCTCATTGCCAAACACTCTCTTCACCTAAAAATATCAGGCAGTCCACACCCTGGAGCCCCGCAGCTGCTCACAGCAGATGCCCTAGAACTAGAAAGTGCTTCATAAAGTCTTCAAAAAGGTTTTTTGACAAGGGTGATGGTGATGGTATTAAGAAGAAAGGGAAGGAAGTGAAAGCAAGAAAAGCTAAGAGAGACATGGGGGAAGTCCTGAGAGCAAGGCAGGGGACCCACAACATTTGCTGTCCTAACTGAAGTGGAGCCAAGCGCCAAGGCCCCTGCTTCAGTGGTCAGTCCAGGCCAGCTCAGCCAACCACCCTACCTCTCCTGGCCTTCATGGATCTTTCCTGAGTTCCAAGGGATAGCTCAGGGTAACTGGATAACTGACCAATCATTCAAACCATTCCACAAATCTATTATACTTCTACCATACACCAGGCATTGTTATAGATTCTGGGGCTAGCGCAATGAAAAAATAACCCACCCCCAACCCAAAAGAAAAATCTCTGAGTAGGTTTCATGGCCCATTCTAGAGAGGAAGGAGCTGAAGAAATCAGACAAACTGTAATAAAAAGTATAGGACTTCCCTGGTGGTCCAGTGGTTATGAATCCACCTGCCAATGCGACATGTGTATGATTTCTGCTGAGTGCTGAAGAATTGACGCTTTTGAACTGTGGTGTTGGAGGAGACTCTTGAGAGTCCCTTGGACTGCAAAGAGATCCAACCAGTCCATCCTAAAGGAAATCAGTCCTGAATATTCATTGGAAGGACTGAAGCTGAAGCTGAAGCTGAAACTCCAATACTTTGGCCACCTGATACGAAGAACTGACCCATTTGAAAAGACCCTGATGCTAGGAAAGATTGAAGGCTGGATGAGAAGGGGATGACAGAGGATGAGATGGTTAGATGGCATCACCGACTCAATGGACTTGAGTTTGAGTAAGCTCCGGGAGTTGGTGATGGACAGGGAAGCCTGGCGTGCTGCAGTCCATGGGGTCACAAACAGCTGGACACGACTGAATTGAACTGAACTGGGAACTAAGATCCCACATGCTACAGAGCAATTGAGCACATGCCCTAGAGCCTGTGCTCTGCAACGAGAAGCCACAGCAATGAGATGCCTGAGCATTGCAACTAGAGAGTAGCCCCCACTCCCCACAACAAGAGAAAGCCCAGGCACAGTAACAAAGACCCAGCACGGTCAAAAAATAAATAAATAAACTTTTTAAATTAAAAAATAAAAATATCATAGGTCAGCTGGTGGTAAGGACTATATAGATAAATAGAGCCGGTAAAGGAGATGGGAAGTGGGGAGTGGAAGGTGTGAATGAGGGAATTCCTGTCTCACTGAGGGCAGGGCCATCAGGGAAAGCCTCCTTTGGTGGGTGATGGTGGCTGTTGTTCACTGGCTAAGTTGTGTCTGACTCTTTGTGACCCCATGGACTGAAACATGCTAGGCATCCCTGTCCTTCACTATCTCCCAGAGAGTTCAAACTCATGTTTGTTGAGTTAGTGATGCTATCCAACCATCTCATCCTCTGTTGCCCCCTTCTCCTGCCCTCAAACTTTCCTAGCATCAGGTCTTTCCCAAAGAATCAGCTCTTTGCATCAAGTGGCCAAAGTATTGGAACTTCAGTTTCAGCATCAGTCCTTCCAATGAATATTCAGGGTTGATTTCTTTTAGGATCCTAGGGACTCTCTCAAGAGTCTTCTTCATCACCACAATTCAAACGCATCAATTCTTGGGCATTCAGCCTTCTTTATGTTCCAGCTCTCACATCTGTACATAACTACTGAAAAAACCATAGCTTTGACTAGACGGACCTTTGTCAGCAAAGTGATGTCTTTGCTTTATAATACGCTGTCTAGGTTTGTCATAGCTTTTCTTCCAAGGAGCAAGTGTCTTCTAATTTCACGGCTGCAGCCACCATCTGCAGTGATGTTGGAGCCCAAGAGAAAATCTGTCACTGCCTTTGGTAGGTAACTCCAGTGAACCATGCTTTTTCCAGGCAAGAGAGTTCCAGCCAGAGAGAACAGCTAGGGCAGAGCCCCAGAGGTAAGGATAAGCCTCATTTGTTTTATGAGTGATATGGAGGTCAGTGTGTTTGGAACACAGTGAGACAAGGGGGAAAGTGAAAGGAAATAAAGTCAGTGGGAGCCAGATTACTTAGGGCCTTGTGGAACAGAGCAAAGACTTTGCCTTTTTTTGCTCTGAGTCGATAAAAGGCAATTAAAGAGCTTTGAGTGGGGGCCTGACACCATTTGAGGTTTAAAAGAGACTCCTCTGGCTGTTCTTATGAGGGCATGGGAGACCAGCTATGGGTATTGCAATAATTCAGACAAAAGGTGAGGATGGCTTGGACCAGTGTAGCAACTAAAGAGATGATGTAAAGTGATCAGGTTTGGGCTGTATTTTAGAGGTACAACAGAATTTGCTGAAGGAATGGATGTGAGCTATGGAAAAATGAAGAGAGTCAAGAAAAACTCCAGGGTTTTTGGTACAAGCAATTGGAAGAATGGAATTCCTATTTACTGAGAATAGAGAATGCCAGAAGAACATATCTGGAGATAAATAAAGAATTTGGCTTTTAATATCTAAGTTTAAGATGCTTGTTAAATATCCAGTGAAGATGTTCAGTAGATAACTTGGCATCAATGAAGTCTGGGTCTTGTGAGAGTTACCTGGGCCCTTCTGTGCGCAGGTTCCCAGAAAAACCTTTGTTTTCATTCATTCTCACTAGCATAGTCTATTGATTAATTTTACTGCTATGTCAATGGTACAAAAATTTCATTAGTGTTGTATTTTATTATGGTGACAATATTTTCTGTTTAACATTTTTTTTTGCTTTGAATTCAACTTTATCTGATAATAATATCTTAATCTCTTTTGTTTCTGTTTGTTTACATTCTCATTTTTGTATTTTCCATTTTTCACTCATTATGTTATAAAAGTGTCTCAAATAACCCATATACTGTCATTTAAAAAATAAAACTCCAGGAACTTTCCTGGCAATCCAGGGGTTAAGAATCCACATTCCAAACACAGGGGACATGGGTTTGATCCCTGGTTTGGGGGAAAAAAAAAGTCACATGCTATGGGGAAACTAAAAGCCCATGTGCAACTAGGCCCATGAACCATAACTACAGAAGCCTGGGCACCTCTCCAAAAGATCCCACATGCTGCAAGTAGAACCTGATGCAGCCACACAAATATTTGGGGGGAAAAAAACAGTTTATGAGTCTTCTACTTTTAATGGGTTATTTTATCTTATCTATATTCATTGCTGTTGAATCAGAACAGAATCTGACTAAGATTTCCACTTGTTTGTGATAACTTAATTTCAAAATATTTAGTCTTGTTCCAGAATATGGGTTTACTGATTCTCCCATTGTTTCATTTATTATGTCTGTTCAGTATTACAATACATACATTTCTGGTTAGGAGGCCACTTCTCTACCACAGTAAAGGTCCTGAGACCCAGAGTTGGCAAAACCTGGCAAGTAGCTTCTTGTTCAGAATGCTTAACTGAGCTCATTTTCATCTGAGTTCGTAATACATTCCAGGAATCACCAATTAAATCTGATTGGAAGGAAGGGACACGAGAAGGTTTCTCAAAGCAGAGAGCATTTGAACTAAAACATGAAAGATAAGGAAGATATACAAGTGAAAGGGTATTTCATAGAAAGAGAAAAACACAAATATAGGCATGCTCTTGGAATCTATCTGACTAGTCCAAAGTGGCTGGAAAGTGGGGTGATTAGTAAAGGCATGTAAAGCTATCACAGAATTGAATGATGGAAAAGTAAAGCCAGACAGTGAAGTCCCTGAACACCATGCTAAGGAGACTAGACTCCTGTAAGTAAGAAATAAAGAGCCGCGAAAGGTGTAAGAGGGGGAAAGTGAGTATTCCTGACTATTTTTGGAAGATAATATTATGCAGGCAAATAACCGAAGGTGAGGAGATGGTGGGGAGGTTGCTAAAAACATCTGGACCAGGGATGGTACATGAATGATTGGCATGCTGGTCCTCCTCCCACAGCCACAGTAGACATCACTCAACGATCTTGATTTTCTTCCCCTGTGTATCTGGATGATGCCTCAGAATCCTTTTCAATTCAGCACCCAGAGGCTTCTCTCGTGGCCCAGTGGTTAAGAATCTGCCTTGCGGTACAGGAGACCTGGGTTCGACCTCTGGTCATGGGACTAAGATCCCACATGCTGCAGAACAACTAAGACTAGGAGCCCCAGCTCCTGAGCCTGCACGCTCTGGAGCTTGTGTAACACAGACAGAGAGCCTGAACACCATAGTGAGAGATCCGGCATGATGCAACGAAGACCCCACCTGCCACAACCAAGACCTGAGGCAGTCAAAGAAAAAGAAATACTTTACAGGCACAGCACCCTAGTCCATATGAAAAGGTACAGGAGTTAGATATATCTCCTATCACTGGTTTAGACAAGAGGTGTTGACAGTCTGAGCTTGGGCAGATCTGAGATACAGTGTGTTCATAATATAAAAAAGAATCAAAAGAGATGGACAAGGAAGAAAAAGGTGTTTAGGATGGGTGGCTCATCTTTAGCCTTGCAGAAATTCTCTCATAAAGTGTGTTATGAAAACATTTCCCCCAGAGGCTTTGATTCTATGTGTATCTGTGCACGCTCAGTCATGTCTTACCCTTTGCGACCCCATGGACTGTAGCCCGCCAGGCTCCTTTGGAGTCCATGGAATTTACCAGGCAAGAATACTGGAGCGGGTTGCCTTTTCCTTCTTCAGGGGATCTTCCTGACCCAGGGAGTGAATCCGCATCTCTTGCATCTCCTGCATTGGCAGGCAGATTCTTTACCACTAGTGCCTCCTGAAATACTTTTTTCTTTTTAATTCTATGCTGTGACTGTATTGGGCTGTGCTGATGCAATGAGGAGATTTGTGTTCAACAGTAAATATGCATATCAACAAACCAGCAACTCATTTTGAAATTCATTGGTATGAAAATGCAATGTGAAAAAAAATGTTAAATTATTTTTATATCTTTTCCAGTTGGTAATTGATCCTCTTATTGAGTGTTTTATGTTAAGTGCTTTATGACATGGAGTATTAAGGCTATTGCATAAAAATAAAATGGACTATACAAGGTAGACCTCATAGACATAACCCAAACTCAACTCCATTTGTCATTGTCTTAAATTATCTTTGGCTATTACAATTTTTTTCTGTCTTTTGCAGCTCTTCATTGATTTTTTCCTTCCATCTCCTCTCAGTGACCTTTATTACACAGTCCCTTCTCATGCTGGTCCCTCCTACTCCATTTCATCTTTTCAATTTCTCCCTGATGAGATAGCTTATCTTGCTGGTTCTGTTTCAGATGGAGACTGAATTATATAGATTCCCCAGAGAGCCTGCATCGAACCAAGGAAGTGACTGATATTTCTACTATAATACATCTGAGTTTGTAAAAATGTTCTTCCACCCTATTACTGGAAATTGGCTTTTAATTAATTTATTAACTTAAAATAATTATCTGGCACATACTGTATTCTAGGGAGCATGCTAGTCACCGGAAATACAAATGTCTATCTGCAAGCTCAGTGTCACAATTTTTACACTATTGACACTTGTAATGGATTCAAAATTTTATTTGTACTCCAACTCCGACTTGCAAAGAGCATGTTGCTCCTTCAGGCTTTCTATAACAGATCTTTGATGAGATCTCACCTCTTGGGAAGCCAGCAAAAACTCTTAAGTTTTAGTCCACTCTTATAACCTGGTATAGTGGTACAGTCATTTAAATGATGTCTTTAAGAAAGTTCTCAATCCCTTTAGGTGAAAATGCTCTGCCTCTCGGATATCCAGTTGTTTTTCTGCTCCTCTGAAAGATGGCGCCTAGGTGGCTGAGAAAGGGGCCTGGCTCAGTGCCCTTGGCAGCAGGAAAGAAGGTCTTAGTTCTGGATTTATGCTCCTGTGTGGCCCACCATGTTCTCACTGGCCTCTGTGGCAGTGGTGTCTCTTTCTGACTCACTTCTGTTTGCTCTGTGAGTCTCCTCTGCCACTGCCTGTGGTTTGGTCTTTCAGCCTGACCAAGCCACAGTGAAGTTCCCTGGCCGACTGGCTCCTCAGCTCTTGTGAGCATCACAGACCGCTCTGAGGTTCTGCCTTGTCTTCCACCCAAACCCTGGACAGGTCTGACTCAGCTCCTCACTATCACAGACCCTCTTGCAGGCCCACCAGCCTTCGACTCAGCTGTGTCTCGGACATGCAGCCCCACTCAGGGGCATATGGAAACTTCTAGGTCTTACCCAAGTCACACCAAACCCGGTGGCCACTCAGAAAAACCAAATTCCTTCCGCAAATCATGCTGTCCCATCAAACAGTACTCCAAGATGACCCCCCAAAAGCTAGGGCAGCGCAACCTTTGAGATGAGCTCCTTCCAAAGTGCCAAACACAAAACAGACAGTGGCCTCCCCCTAAGATTCTGACTAACCCTCCTCCCCACTCGGAGCTGATGCCTCCAGGAAGAGTTCTGGGCATATTCTTATTCTCCTGCTTTTCTCTGCTTTCTTCATTCCAGTCTCCTAGGCCAGAGGAAGGGATGTTTCTCTTCCTTCCTCTTCCTGTTTCCCCGGGACCCCAGGACTCTTGGCCAGAAGAGGTGGGCACCCTCTTCCTCCCTACTTTTCGTCCTCCTCCTTGACTCAGCCTTATGGCTAAGCCTTAACCGTCAGTGAGGAGGGCAGGAGAAAGAGAGGCTTAAAATTAATTTAACCTAAATCGAGAGGTATTTTGAAAATACTGTCATATATTGAAAAAGAACTAGGATTTTTTTAACTGTCTAAAGATTGGGTCATAAAAATTTAACTCTGAAATTCTGGAACAAAGAAGGCTTTTGTGATTTCCTTGTGATTCAAATCCCTCTCATGCATTTCTGTTGCTGCATGGTCTGATGGTGTATAAAAGTATTACATGAATTTAAATATTATAATGTAATGTTTCAATTATGATCCCAGACTATAATAGAAAAGAGGAATAGAAATCTTGGAGTCAGAAGGAACATGGATCATCTAATTATTTGTTCCCTCCAAGTAGGAATCCTGGCCTGTATCCTGAGCCTCTGACTTAACATAATAAAACTCTAAGTACTAAGGAAATGCAACGACTCGGCAGGCAGCCTCTCTCAGAGCTAAATAACCCCCATTGTGAGAAAATCCTGCCTCACGTGGAATCAAATTTGTCCCCTTGAGACTTCCAGGCATTATTCCTGGTTCAGCCTCCTGGAGCTACAGAGGCAAATGGTAACATCTTTTCTCCATAGTGCTACTTAAAATATTCTAGTTCTAAAATATTCTGCCCCTTTCTCAATCTGTTCCTCTACCATCCGTGGTGTGGGGGTGTTTGTTTTCTTTCATTTTAATATCTGCCACCTGGATACTCTTTCTCAGGCATATTGCATTCTCTCAGTTGTGTCTCTCCTAAAATGAAAGGACCAGACGTGAACACGATGCCTCCATTGTGGTCCTGAGTTCAGAATGATCTGGGCCACAGATTTCTTGTGCCAGAGTCTATTAACAGAGATTAATAAATGTTTACTTTCCACTCTCTACCCATGAGACCCAGTGCTTCACTGAAAACGTCTAGCTACACCTGCTGTCATGTAACCTGCCTCCTTTGCCCCATGCTTCCCTGCCTCACTCTACAGTTTATAGAAAATCAGGTGCAGGACTTGCCCAGGCTCATAAAGTTAATAGAGGCAGAGTTATAAGAGCAAAGGCTAAAATAATAAAGTTTAGGGCTGCTGCACTTCATAGCAAAGAGATAACAATTTGGGGGTGGGGAGGCTAAGAAAAAAATTAATTTTTTTTTCTTCTCCTTTTTCTCTCTTTGTTGTCCCGAGAACTCATTTGCCCTCCTACCTGTCCTCAGCTCAAAAAAAATCTCTTTTCACAATTGTTAGGCACTATGCAGGACATCTTAGAAAATAAACTTACTAATGTCCCACTAGGAAAAATGTGTCAATGCAGAACTATACTTTCTTATAAGGAGACATCATTATGGTTAGTATGAATCATTTTGAAATGGATAAATTTATCAACTTGCCCCCATCAATACAATATTAAGATAGTCACCCTTAATACACACATCTATAAACAGTTAATTCAATCCTAATGAAATATTAAACTGTGACTATTGCATTAATACATATAAAGTAGGAAGTATCTTAGATTACGACTCTGCCTCTTAAGTGAAATACCCTAAGTGAATGCAAAGATGGTGATATAATATTCCCACAAGAACTGCAAATTTTGCATTTCCTGAATTGGGTAGGTTTTAAGTTACATCATTTACTGTGAAAAAAAGACATATAGATGGCTTCTGGGTTAGCATGGCTGCAGAGTGCTGTTCCTAATACAGTCCCCCTGCCTTCCCATTAGATGCCAGGAGGACAGATCACAGTAAAAAAAAAAAACTAGCAACAGCACTGTAAACTATAAAAAAGACAGGGTCATAGGCCTGCAGTGGGGCAGACAAGAAGAAGGATTAAGAAGCATATTATTTGATTTGCATCCTGCATGCTCTACCCTCTGAAGGAGAGAGGGGCAGATGGCCCTAGAGAAAGAAGGAATTATTTAGTCTTCCTTCATTATCTAAACATAATTCAGGTGCAGACCAGACAACCCAGAAAAACAAACTGCCATTTCCTAACTATGCTGGAGTCTGAAAGAGCTAGGCTCAGCCCCCTGTCATTCCACCAGCATTAGCATTGCTCTCCAGGTATTTGTAAGCTGTAACTCCCAGCAAGTTACAGGAAGTAGTAGGAGGCAAGTCGAGAAGCCCCACATCCTGGATAGAGTCACCTCCGCACTGTGAGCAGGAGTGGGAACAGGAGGGCTGCTGGAGTTCCATGGCCCTCACTCTGACAGTGTTTAAAGAAATGCTGCCACCTGCATCTGACTTCTTGTTTAGGATATTTACAGGTTGAAATAGAAGGCAGGTTGATTGGAGTATGTTTCTGGGTTCAGCAGAAACGAATGTCAACTGGGAGCTCCTTTATCAACTGAGTCTATGGGTTTTGAGCAGAAGGGGTCAAACAGGCTTCTGATATCTTGTCTGTTGGAAAACCCTGAGTCTGAATCTACTTGCTTCATTCATTGATGACTAAACAGAAAAAACAAATAAATAAATAACATGAGCTTTATGAAAAGATTTATGTTCTTGCCTTTGATAAAGAAATAAAGATTTAGGATTACTTTTCTAAGCCGAAAGACATTAGCATAATGGTTTAAATAGAAATTGTGAATTATAAATTAACACAGATATTCAAGCAAATGGAACATTCCTTACAGAATGTGAAGAAAAAAGCAATTTCTGGTACAAAACTGGTACACTTTTAGGGAAAGGACAGGGTCAAACAGAAACAATGGGAGGAGATGTCTGGGGTGGTGTCAGAGAGCAGGCCTTTGGCAAAGAAAAAGTCAGTGACTGGGAGACTGAGACTTTGGGTGGCTGTTCCTCTGGAGACCTTGAGGTCACCCAAGATGATTGCATGTGTTGAGACAGAGAGATAGCTTGTGAATCAAGGACAATGTCACCAGTGAATTAAGGGGAAATATAAGAGGGCAGTAAAAGTGGGCATCAAGGTGAGGAGAGAGAGTAGGGCTAAAAGTGGGCTTCTTAGTTTCAAAACAGAGTAGGAGTAGGAAGACAATGTTCTAGAATCAGCCTTTTGGAACAAGGAGGACAAGAAGTCAATTTCTGAGGCTGAAGAACATGAAGCATACAAAAACAAGCAGCCTCTTTTCAAGAGGAGAGCAAAGAAAGTGATGTCTCTGGGAGAAAGTCTGGTACTAATTTAGACTGAAAATGAAGGAAATGCTTGATGAAAATACTGAAGATATAAAGGAATTTGGTGTTTAAGGAATGGGAGCATCATTCCTTAAACAGGAAAAGAGATGGGGTTTGGGAGGCAGGGGAAAATTAGAGTTTGAGTAAGGGAGAAGTGCTGAGCTGTGTAGAAATGAATGGTCAGGTAGAAAACTTATCATCGGAGAGAATCAGAAGAAAGTTTAGCCCAAGACCACAGCTTTGACTGATGGAGATAGTGAGTGGCGGCTCAGTGTAGGGTTTCTCACCTGAGTTTTTGCCCACTGTAGCCTATCGTGGATTCAAATATGAAAAGGAGTAGGTATAAATACTGAACAATGAGTATCACGGTGTTGGTTAATATACTTTCCAAGGTGACTCAGATGGTAAAGAATTCACCTGCAGTGCAGGAGACCTGGGTTCAATCCCTGGGTTGGGAAGTTTCCCTGGAGAAGGGAATGGCAAACCACTCCAATAATCTTGTCTGGAGAATTCCATGGACAGAGGAGCCTGGCAGGATATAGTCCATGGGGTCGCAAAGAGTCGGACACGACTGAGCGATAAACACAAGTACACAAGTAGTCACAGGATCCAAATTAAATTAACTTAAGCAATTTTTAAAAATGTATTTATTTGGCTGCATCAGGTCTTAGTTGCAGCATGCAGGATCTTCGTTGTGTCATATAGGATCTTTCATTGTGGCACACGGAATCTCTAGTTGTGGCACTTGGGCTCAGTAGTTGTGGTATGGGGGCTTAGTTGCTCCAAGGCATAGTGGGATCTTAGTTCCCCAACTGGGGATTGAACTCACATCACCTGCATCGCAAGGCAGATCCTTAACCACTGGACCACCAGGGAAGTCCCAGCTTAAGCAAATTTGACCGATGTAACCAGTTCACAAGAGCAAAGGATCAGCTGGGCCTGACCTGAAATCCAGATCTCTGCTTTTCTCTGCTTGCTGGCTTTCTTGACTCAAACCAGTTCTAGAAACTTGTGTGTCTGACCCATACTGTGTGCTGGGCCCACAGCGTGTGCTCGGTCACTAAGTCATGTCCGACTCTTAGCGACCCCACGGACTGTAGCCTGCCAAGCTTCTCTGTCCATGGAATTTTCCAGGTAAGAATACTGAGTGGGCTGCCATTTCCTCCCCCAGGGGATCTTCCTGTGCCAGGGATGGAATCAGCATCTCCTGTATTGGCAGGCGGATTCTTTACCCCTGAGTCACCCGGGTCTCAGAACTTGTGCCAGCAACTCCCAAGTTCACATTAGATTTCCCACTCTAGAAGTTCAAAAGCCTCAAGTTCAAAAATTCCAGGCAAAAGGCTTTATTGGCTCGGTTATCACTCGCCCATTCCTAGCTGGTAAAGAGGACTGAAAACATGGCAACAGCGTAAGCCAAAAAGGGAGATGTAGTAGTTACTTTCCCTAGTTTGCAATAGGACATGGGAAAACCGTGCACCAGTATCAGCCAGAGGAAGCAGCAGTAGGGCCTGGCTAAGTGGATTTGAGTGGACTTGAGCAGACTTGAGTGGACTTGAGCACTCTCAAGGGAAGGGGAGCAGATCAAAGGAGAAGATAAAAATAACAGAACCTGATGCAGTGGACCTAACATACTCCTTAGGTGCATGAGAGATACTCCAGGTAAATCCAGAAATAGTTGCTAATCGGGAAGCAACTTTGTAGTTAGCTCCTGAGTTGTAGTTGGGACAAATTAGAAAAATACAGGTTATCATCATCAAAGTCACATATATAAACCACAAGCTGGAATGACATCAGAGAGCATATCTACAAAAGGAAAGGGTGAACAAATGAATGATTGTTGATATACACTTGTTCGATGTAAAAGACAATTTATAGGTAAAGAAAAGAACACTTTTCACTAAGCACCTCTCTCTTGTCATTTCCCAAACAATGTTTTTCAAATCCAAACCTTTCCTTTCATAGGTACAGAAGGGTGCCTGAAAATCAGCCAATTTATTTAAGAGCAGAGTCTACCAAAGATATGAGCTGTGTATTCTGAATCCCTTGGCAAGTTATCTTTTTAAATAAGAAACACACTCCATGTTTCACTGAATCGAAAATACCATTGTTTGTAAGACTTGCCATTGTTTTATGTTCTGCCAAGAAATAATGAAGACTGCCGATTAAACTCTGATATCACGCTGTTTTATCACTTGAAATTTTTTTATGCTTGTTGAAAGAATTCTTTTAAACTTATTTAAACATAGGTTTTCACCCTACATTACTCTTGTGTGTACATATAAAGGAAAAATCTAAGCAAAAAAATTGGCCACAGTGTTCTTAAAACTTCTCACACACAGAAGTTGGCTCTGTAAGTTACTTCTTGAATTAGTGTTTTTTAAGAGTGCTCCTTTCCCCTCCTCTCTCTCTCTCTCTCACACGCACAATATTGTCCTCACTGATGCAACATTTCTTTCAGAAGTCTTCATTAGTATCTCTTAGATTTTCTTCCAAGCCCCTCACCTAATTTTGCTATGCAGGGGCAGGCAATGACAGCCCCTTCACCAACTGCTTTCTGGAGGATAGAAATGTTTAAGATACATCCTGATTTCAGAGTTGTTAAAATGTGACAAAAGAGTGTTTTAGAACAATTGAAACATAGTATTTGTAATGGGTTATTGTAATACGCCATGAGTTATAAGGGGAAGTGCCATGCTAATGTCAAGGGCAAAATTTCTGGTGACACTTAGATTCAAGACAAAGCAGTATTAACATCATTTTAGTTGGTACAATCTTTCCAACATCCTGCTGCCAAGTCTGTGACTTCTTTCCCATATTCTGATAAGACTAACCTTAGTGGTGATGTCGGGGCAATTATTTTTGAATAAAGCTCATGTGACCTAAATCCTCAGAAAAGCAAGTCATGCTCTACATACCTTGCTTTGCTTCGCATACTAATATGTTCTGTAGACCTTCCCATATAAGTGCTTATAATGAATTCATTCTTTGTAATATTTCCATAACATCCCATTGTAAGGATGAACTATAATTTATTTTACCAGTCACTACCAGTGAACACCTGCTAACTTCTAGTCTTTTTATTGTGATAAATAATGCTGTAGTGATCATCACTGAAAACATAAAAAATCATTAATAGAGATTGCTTTTTTTTAAAATTTTTGGCTCCACTGCTCAGCGTTCGGGATTTTAATTCTCTGATCAGGGAGTGAAGGTGAGCCTTCTGCACTGGAAGCTGGAGTCTTAACCACTGGACCTCCAGAGAAGCACCCAAGGTTGAATTCTTTTAATTAATTTATTTTTAATTGATTGATGTTTGCTTTACAATATTTGATTTCTGTCATATATCAATATGAGTTAGCCATAGGTGTACATATGTCCCCTCCCTCTTGAATGTCCTGCCCACCTCCCACCCTTTCCCACTCCTCTAGGTTGTTACAGAGCTCCAGTCCAAGGTTGCCTTTTAAGAACGGGCCCACAAGTTTGGAATAAGAAGGAGACTTCTTTTTCATTGTATACCCTTTTGATTACTGTATTTTTACAATATGTTTTTTATTTTAAAATTTAAGAGTAAACATTTTTAAAAAGTTTCCCTGGTTTTGTTTTGCCAGGTGGTTGACATTCTTGCCTTGGTTTTAGAGTAAATGTTAGGTTTAGGTCTCCTCACTGATGCTTCTTTGCTGGGAAGCCTCTGGTTCTCTGTTGCTTGTTTCTTGGCCTTGTTGGACTTTTCCAAAAGACAACAGGTTTCTGCAAATCCAGCTGAATGATCTCTCCCAACCCCACGTTGGAAAGAGGCACTGTTTCTTCAATAGACCCCCAGACTGTTTTTGCTACCAATACTGCCATTTTTTCTGCAATTCCAGACAGGAGAGGTGCAACCTCTGTCCTCCACTGCCCTGTCAGGCTTCTGCTGTCTGGTTTGTGAAGGAGCTTGTATCCTTCCTTTACTTCTCTTTTCAGTCTTAAAAATTAACATTCACATATCACTAATGACAATATCATTTTTGCCCTAAAAGCTTTCCTCTATGGCCTCAATTTTTGGAAGTAATTGCCAGTCCTTAGCAAGGCCTGGAAATCTTGTGGTTTGATACCTTTTCTAACAATGAGTATGTATTAGGAAGTGGTTAAATAATCTGTTCTTCTGTAGGTATGGTGTATTTTAAAGCATTTTTAAAAATAAAAGTCTCTATTAACAATTTCAAAATTCAGTGATTTTGAAATGGGATCTAAACCTCCTATTTTTTTATTTTCTTTTTGGTATTCCTGCCTTAGAGTACTTGACTTTGTTTCAGACCAGAAACACTGAACTTCCAGAGCACGTATTATGATTTTTTTATATATATATTTCATAAATAAGGGGGTAAGAGACAAATCTTCCAATATAGTATACATAGAAACTCTCTCGTCTCATTTTCAACCATCCGGGATTAGCTGGATTTAGTGAATCACTTGCAAAGAATAGAGTATGAAAATGGAGAAACTTGGCAAACACCACCTTGTTTAAATGTTCAAGGTCGGCATCATCAGTGATGTCATGCAGACATCAGGTACCCTCTGATATGGTGTGATGAGAAGGGCAAATGACCTCAGTGGTATTCTTTCCAAAAAGAGAGCCATAATTTCCGTTTGATCATAACCTCAGTCTGATCATCATATATCAGAACAAACCCAAAGTGAGGAACATTCTACAAAATACTTGATCAGTATTTTTCAAAAATATCAAGGGCATGAAAGATAGGGAAAGACTAAGGAACTGTAACAGATTAGGAGACTAAGGAGACATGGCAATTCAATGCAATGTGAAACCCAAAATTGGATTCCAGAGCAGAAAGAAGACATTAATGGAAAACCTGGTGAAATTTGGGTAGAGTTAGACTATAGTTAACAGTAATGTCCCAAAGTTAGTTTCTCAATTTGACAAATGTACCTCAGTAATATGAGATAATATTAGGGAACACTGAAAATAGCTGAGGGCTCTACAGGGGCTCTGTACCATCTTTGCAACTTTTCTGTAAATCTGAAATTATTCCAAAATGTAAAATTTATATTAAAATTTTATATTTGCACTGTCTCTTTTCTATATTGTGAACCAGTGAAGTTAGGACTTTGTTGAGCCTGATTGCTTTTTATTCAGAGCCGTCTGTGATATGATGAAGAATCTGCTCTTGTGGCTGCAACACAGAGTTCTTATTTTTCCTTTCAGTGGTGTAGGTAAGGGAGATAGAGAAGGCGAGGTTCGGAAAAAGAATGAGACCGGCACTTTACAGCAACAGATCACCTTTAGTGAGGTGAGAAGGGGCGGCAGTCACATTAGTGAGTTGCTGCACTAACCCAAGAAAAGAATAAGTATATACAGGCATATATGTGGAAATCTACTGTCTTAAGGGGGCCTGTTCTTCTCCAAGGTTGTTCAGAGTAGTTATCTCTTAAATGGCTAGGGCAAGGAATTCTGAAGATCAGCCAGAGGCTGTACCAGCTGGGAGCTGGGCAAATCAACCTTAATGTCCATTTTTTTTTTCTTCGGGTGAGAGAGGTCTTTGTTTTGCATAGAATGGTGGGGAGGACCCAGAGGGGAGATTTAACTCCATGCTATTTTGAGCTGTATAACTTTCCTTCAAGTGTGATAATCAGAAACACTGGTGAAAAGATGACATCAACAGCCTGGGCAAGTGTGAAGGAGTGTGTGTTTCCTGGAAGACCACCGTATTTGGTCTTCCTGGCACCTAGGGTACCACCATCACTGCAGCTGCTGCTTTCTAAGGTGCTGTTGAAGGGGTGACTCTGAGATCTCCAGCTGCTGTCATCTTTCCTGAAGTAAGGGAGACGGCAGGAGCATCTTCCTCAATGGCGTTCTTAGATTCCATCTTTAATAGCAGTGTCTTTTAGAACAATCATGCTAGTTGTTTGAACACTATTAAAAAGATAAAGAAACTGTACACCACAGAGAATCAATAACTTCTTTCAAAGAGTTTCAATCCACACAAGAGACAGGAAAACACAAACAAATATTTTTATCACTGGGCCAAATTTCCTGACCCACAGGTTAAAGACTTGCCTCCATCTCCAGCTATGGGAGATTTTGTCTGGTTTCTGAGTAGATGAGAAGACTTTCCTTCTCTTCCCTCCATCATGCAAAGAATGAAGGAGCTTGAATGAAGGAGTTGTTTCCTCCCTAAATTCTATGTTGAAGCCCCAACCCCTCATGTGACTATACTGGAGATGGGGCCCTTCAGGAGGTGATTTTTGTTAGAGATCATAAGGGTGGAGCCCTGATCTGATAGAACTAGTGCCCTTACAAGAAGAGGAAGAGAACCAGAGCTCTCTCCACCATGTGATGACACAGTGAGAAGGCAGCTGTCTGTAAGCCAGGAAGAGAGGCCTCACCAGAGCCCTGTCCAACCAGACCCTGATCTGGGACTTGCCAGGCTCCACAACCATGAGCAATAAGTTTTGTTGGTCAAAACACCCAATCTGTGGTATTTTGTTTAGAAGCCTGAGAAGACTAGTGTAGAGCTTTTTCTGCATTAGGCTTTTCCTCTTCTTCTCTGATAGCTCTGTTGGTCAAGAATCCGCCTGCAGTGCAGGAGACCCCGGTTCAACTCCTGGGTTGGGAAGATCCCTTGGAGAAGGGAAAGTCTTCCCAGTCCAGTATTCCGGCCTGGAGAATTCCATGGACTGTACAGTCCATGGGGTCACAGAGAGTCAGACACAACTGAACGACTTTCACTTTCACTTTTCTTTTCACCAAAAGGGAAGACTACTACAGGCAAAACTCAGAATAAGGTAGTTATAAACAAAGAGACTTCTGGCACTTTTTATCCAACAGTGACTGCTGAGGAAAGGACAAGAATGGTAGAGAATACATCACCTTTCCTGAGCTCAACTCAAACTCCTAGGCACAAGGAAAAGCTTCGTGGCGGGAACACTATTTTATTACTGATGCTGCTGTTACTACTACTACTTCAGTTCAGTTCAGTCTCTCAGTCGTGTCTGACTTTTTGCAACCCCACGGACTGCAGCACGCCAGGCCTCCCTGTCCATCATCAGCTCCCGGAGTTTACTCAAACTCATGTCCATCGAGTTCATGATGCCATCCAGCCATCTCATCCTCTGTCATCCCCTTCTTCTCCCGCCTTCAACCTTTCCCAGCATCAGGGTTTCTTCCAATGAGTCAGTTCTTTGCATCAGGTGGCCAAAGTATTGGAGTTTCACGTCAGCATCATCCTTCCAATGAACACTCAGGACTGATCTCCTTTAGGAAGGACTGGTTGGATCTCCTCAAAGTCCAAGGGACTCTCAAGAGTCTTCTCCAACACCTCAGTTCAAAAGCATCAATTCGGAGACCTGGGGTTTTTTTTTTTGTTTTGTTTTTTCAACTGAAGACTTTCCTCGGGTTTTTACCGAGGGGTGAGAAAATGAGAAAATAAACCTCCCCCCCCGCCCGGGGTTAGAGGAAAAAAAAAAAAAAAAAAAGCATCAATTCTTCGGCGCTCAGCTCTCTTCACAGTCCAACTCTCACCTCCATACACGACTACTGGGAAAACCATAGCCTTGGGCAGATGGACTTTTGTTGGCTACTTCTACTGCTGCTGCTGCTGCTACTACTAGGAGCAGTGTAGCACCACTACTACCACAACAATGATAATAAAGACTGTCTGTGGGATTTTCCCCACTGTTTTTAACCCTACTGACCTAATGACCTGGTGTGTCTTCTTGGGTCCTTTAAAAGCATCGAAAAGTGGACTTACACCATTTTCCTCTGCTTTCTCCTCCTGTAGAGGTCTCTGAAAGCTCTTGGGGGGAACTGCATGAGGTAATGGATGCAGAAGTGTTTTGTAAAATACAAAGCATTCCACCCATGCAAGCTATTATTGGAAGAAGCAGAAGGATGAATTTAAATCACAAGATCCCCTGAAAAATGTGTGAAAGGTGGCCCCGTTTAGATCATCGTCCTCCCCGTGAATTTACAGACCATTTAGCAATTTCTCCAAGTGCTCACACCCGTTCCCTCGGTGACATCCTTGCCCTGCGCTGGGGAGAGCCGTCTCTCCCAAGTCTGGCCCGTTGGACAGCAGCAGTGCCTGCAGAGGAAGGGGCTTGGTTGCTAGGAGACCAGCAAAAGTGGGCAGCCAGCTCCCAAGCAGGTTAGAATTCGGCAAAGGATTTTAAAAGCCTATTTCCGTCTGCTTCTGCAAGAATTGAAATTCTTTTCAGGGTCCAGCCACCAGTGATACAATCTGCTTACACTACTGGTATTGAGAGGCCCTTGAAAGGAAGTTATTTGGTCACATCTTGTGTCTCCCTCCCACAGTGCCTAGAAAGGCAGGCACTTTAAATAAAAGGGGGATGGAGGCTGGGGGTTGCGGAGGGGGAGGCAAGAGTTGATGGAGTCCACAGCAGAAGCAAAGAAGTGACAGCAAGAATTAACCCAAGCACATCTGATCATGACCCTTAGACCTGAAAGAGGAAATAATTGTGCTCAAGCTCAGTTAAATTACAGTGCACTTTCCATTGCTTCTAAGTACATGCAGGCCAGAGGCAACACAGCACTGAAAGCGGTTTTCAGGTCCACGAGGGGTGTGTCAAGCAGGTCCTTTTTTATGAAGTTTATCTTCACAGAAACAGGCTGACATATGCTTCTGGGCTAATTGGGTGAGGTTGACACTGTATTTAAGTTTTCCCTTTGAGAATTACGAAAAGACTGTGATTTTCAAATGAGAGTTGTTTGGTTTGATTTTTCCCAAAGCATCCAGCACACCCAAGAATTCAAGTGCTTTTTCGAACCCTGGGAGCCTTCAACAAGATAGAGGGGTGCTTACAACTGTCTAGAACAGAGTATTGAACTCAGGAGGAATCAGCTGGAAAAACAGTGGAATAATAAGTGCACTTAGAGTCACTTATGGGCTGAAGCTTCGCCGTCTTTGTGCCTTGTTACTGCTGGGGCATGGAGAGCAGAATGGCAGTGGTGATTCATCAGCAAGAAAGCAGCTCCAGGTCGTATGAAAATAAACCGCCTCTGAAGAGGTTCCAGTGCCCTCCGCAGACATGCTTTATTCGGTTAAAGCGTAATGTCTAATGACAAAACACAAGAACAATTTCGGTATTTACTGGGACATGCTGGCTTCCAGCCTGCTTTTACAGGCGGTTGGGGTGGGGTAGGGGGACTCCAGCAGGGCACAGTAATTGGGTGAGAAAAGAAAGATTCAGGAAAATCGAGCACATGCATAGGACAGTGCCTATTTAATGGAGGTGAAGATGAGGGCAGATCTGAAATCTGAGAATAGTGTGCATCAAAAGGGACTGCAAACCCCTTACTGGCTAATAGTAGGAGGTGTGAGAAACACAAGGGTGATCAGATGTGGGAACTGCAGCAAGGTGGGGAGGTGAAACACCATGATACCACGCACATAAATGAGGAATAGCTGAATCTCATGCATGTTTCGACATCAAACTCACTGAATGAAAGGGTTAAGCACTAGACCAGTTCCCCCTAATGTCACCATTGTAAAAAGTGGAAATGAGTATTTTGTATATGGAGACTCTTTGGATGAGCAGGACGATCATGGGCTTTGGGGTCACACAGACCTCGGTTCATATCCAGTTCTGCCATCTACTAGTGTGGAACCTTGGACAAGATATTCAATCTTTTTTAAATTAATTTTTATTGAGGTATAGCTTCTTTACAATGTTGTGTGAGTCTCAAATGTACAGCAAAATGAATCAGCTGTGCATACATATATCCCCTTCCTTTTGTACTTTGTACCCACTCAGGTCGCCACAGCACGTTAAACAGAGTTTCCTGTGCCGCACAGAATGTTCTCATTAGCTATCTGTTTTGTACATAGTACTAATGGGGTGTATGTGTCAATCCAAGATGTTTAATCTTCTGAGTCTCCGTTTTCCCATCTTTACCACAAGGGAGGTGCTGCCTTCCTCCAGTGCAACAGTTTTTGGTGAAAGCCTGGTTGCCCCTGTCTTATGATTCTCTGTGTTCCCACTGCAGGTTCAAACATGTGGAAGAAAGGGTCTGACTGGGGATTGTGAGGGAAGGGGCGGGGGGGGGGGGGGGTCTCCTTGATCTGTTGCTTTCCTGGAATCACATAGTTGGAGGGAGGGACATTTTTCCAAAAGGAAAGAGGCCTGGCAGACAAAAACATACTCCAAACTTAAACAAGTAAAAGGAATCTTTGAACACTTTAGTTTGAAGACCAGGTGATATGGTACTTCTTCAGAAGTTTATGGTAGAGTGGTGTTAGCTTCATAACTACAAAGAAACATCACTCTAGGATTTGGATTGCTCTGACAGCACTGGCCACATCTAACAGGAGATCCAGGGATTTGTCAGTAGGCAGGTCTCCAGGTTTTCTCATAGACAGCCTAAAGACCTGAATACCTTCATCACCCTTAGGTCCCAAAGGGCAAGCTTAATGTATTATGCTGGGCAGTGGAATCCAGAGTCAAGTGTTTCTGGGAGATGACTTCTCCCACTTCCTCCATGAATGAACATGATTCTGCAGACCTGGTTGCTCCCCTCAAAGATTCAGCTTTGGGAACACTGGGTCCCTTCACCAGATGGATGAGTAAAAGCAGGTATCAGCTCTCGGCAAATGCTACATTTAGGCCTGGTGAACAGGTGGAACCTCAGCTCACTTCACTGATTGTTATTTTTTTTTTCCATTCAAATAGCACCAGAACTTAGCAGGAGTGGCTGAGTTTAGGCCAGAAGGGACCCTGGGGCTGGGTCTGCAGTAAGGCTCTAATTGAAAACCAAAGAAGGGGGCAGTCCCTTGACTTTCTGCTCCCTGGGGGGCAGTCTGTATGTCCTGGGTCATCCTGGCATGAGGAGGGGAGAAGGGTAAGATGGCGCCCACGAAGAAGGCAGCTGCCTGCCCAGGTGTGGGTTACTATGGCAGAAGTTCAGGTCTTTTCTGGCTCAAGCCTCTCAACTTAGGCATGACCTAGCCACCTGGTCCATGGCTCGAGGTGCTTCTGGGAAGAGTCTCATTTGTTCCTCCATCTCCCCCTCTCCAGGATGGGCCTGACTAGCTCTTGCCATGCCTAAGGGGGCAGACTGCCAAATAAACTATTTGTGCTTGTATGTCTAGCTGCTCATGAGGATGACTCACTTCTTACCCTCCCTGCAGCAGGTAAGAACCCAAAAAGCCTCCTGTGATGGTTACTTTTATATGTCAACTTGACTGGCTATGGAGTGCCCAGTTTAAACATTAATTCTGAGTGTGTCTGTGAGGGTGTTTCTGGATGGGATTAGCCTTTGAATCAATGGACTCAGTAATAACCCTCTCCAATGTGGGTGGGCATCATTCAGTTCATTGAATGAAAAGCAGAGGAAGGAGGAATTTATTCTTTTTTTCCTGCCTCACTGCTTGAGATGAGACATCGCATCGTCTCCTGCCTATGGACTAGGATTTACATCATTGGCTCCCTTGGTTTTCAGGCCTTTTAACTTAGGCTGTATTACACCACTCACGTTCCCAGGTCTCCAGCTTGAAGATGACAGAGCATGGCACTTCTCAGCCTCTGTAATCTTATGTGCCAATTTCTTATTTTAGATGTGAGTATATATGTTCTGTTCCTCCGGAGAACCCTGACTAAGAGAGCCATTCTCTCAATTACCCTGAGAATTGCAAAGTATGTAGGGTGGTCAATCTTTCAGCCATGTCAGAAGCTTCAGCACTATGTTCCCCAAAGCCAAAACCTTGACCCTGACCTACCAAGTTCATCACCTTTGTGTCCAAAGTATTATGTGCAGGTCTGTGTTCACATCCTAGAAGGGTCAGAAGCGGCTGCCTCAGGGGAGCAGACTGGTGGAGAGGTACTGAAGGCCAAGTCAAGTGTGACCTGGGAAGCAAGACAAGAGAGATCTGAAAGCAATAGTGAGGAAGTTGTACCAAGGTTAGAAGCCAAGAGAGCTAAGTGATTTGTAGTATGCATTAGTGGAAGGTGAATCTAGGGATAGTAACCAAGAAACTAGAGAGAGCTGCATTTTGCCAGAGGAGGGGTGTGTGTGTGTGTGTGTGTGTGTATGTGTGTGTGTGTGTGTGTAAGAGTCAAACCAGGTACAGAAACGGGCTTCAGGCTGGAGAGGGCCTAGGTGAGGTTGGTGGGGAGGACACAATCCTGGGTTTCAGATCCCAGAGGCTGAGACCTGGGCTGGTGGGGAGGGAGGGAGGAAGCACCTGATGTGTTGCCAGCAGCTGGCGGCCTCATGGATTCTCAGCCTGTGCTACCGGAGTCTGAGAACACCTGCCACACCTGAAGTTACCTTTCCAGGAAAGTGGCCCAAACCGGTTCTTTCCTGTGGCAGTTGCTATTGCTTATGCCATGTTTTGAGTGAAACCAATTCATTACCCTCACTGTAACTGGCTTCACCAGACACTGATGCCAAGCCAAAGGCACCCTCCCAGTGAGCTGGACATGGTAACTGCCTCCAATGTAGTGTGGCATAAAATCTGTCCAGAGAGGGCACTTCATATGGGAAGGTGCAAACCCACCTGTTAGAGGCTGTGTTCCTCCTCCAAATCTGTATGTTGAAGCCTTAACCCCCAGGGCCTTAGAATGTGGCTGCAGTAGGAGACAGATCCTTTAAAGAGGTGATTACATTAAAATGAGGCCAATGGGACTTCCCTGGTGGTCCAGCGGCTAATTTTCTGCACTCCCAATGCAGGGGCCTGGGTTCAATCCCTGGTCAGGGAACCAAATCCCACATGCCACAACTAAAAAAAGATTCCATGTGCCACAACTAAGACCCAGTGCAGCCAAATAAACTGTCCTTTTTTTAAATAATGAGGGAAGAAAATGAGGTCATTAGAGTGGGCCTTAATCCAATCTGACTCGTGTTCTTCTAAGGAGAGAAAATTTGGATACACACAGACACCATGGGCGTGCACAGAAGAGGAAAGACCACGTGAGGACAGCAAAAGGCAGCTGTCTGCAAGCCAAGAAGAGAGGCTTTGGAAGAAACCAGACCTGCTGACAACTTGATCTTCAACTTCCAGCCTCCAGAACGCTGTGGAAACACATTTCTGCTGTGAAAGCCATCCAGTCTGTGGTAATTTGTTATGGCAGCCCTTACAGGTTAATATAAATACCCAATTCAGTTCTCCCTTTGGGAGAAACTAAGAGCAAGGTATGGACCAGTCATGGTGCAGTTGAGAGCACTGGAGTAGAGACAGTCCAGCCAAGAAGACACTTATGATCCCATATTCTTAACTCTGCTGGCAGTCAGTCCTCACCCACAAGGATCTTTTGCTAGAAACATTATGGAGCCCAGTTAATGCACAGGAAGCTGTTGAAGGGCAGGACCAAGAACGCAGGTGATGGGCTTAGTGTGAGCACCGAGGCTGGGCGGAGCTGGGTTGTGCAGAGTTGGGCTGGGCCAGAAAGAAGCTCACAAAGTCCCAGGTCTTGATCTGGAACAGGAAGTACTCTAGATAAGAAAAGCAAGAGAAGGTGAAAGACTGAAAATGTGTGTTCATGTTTATAAGAAACAGCAGTGGCGAATGAGGTTCTAACTAGACTTACAGACTACTGCTATTTGGTCGCTTCAGTTGTGTCCAACTCTGTGTGACCCTGTGGGCTGCAGCCTGCCGGGCTCCTCTGTCCATGGGATTCTCTAGGAAAGATTTCCAGAGTGGATCATCATGCCCTCCTCCAGGGCATCTTCCCGACCCAGGAATCGAATTCTGGTCTGCATTGCAGGCAGATACTTTACACTGAGCCACCAGGAAAGCCCAGACTTACAGACTGAGTAAGCAATTGTGTCCCAAATTAGCTCTGAGCCAGCGTCAGGGTCCAGAGAGAGTGAATGTTAGAATCTTGGGGCCCTGGGAGAGTTGCTGGGGGTGGAAATTCTATAGCCAATGGAAGCAGATCACTCCCGGTATGGACAGGACTTTTCCTGGTGTGGTTGTAGATTTTGACTCCTGAGGCTGAATGGAACCTATTTGCTTCCCCTGTCTTCTCACAGGAAAAAAATGAGATTTCTTGGACTTCCTTGGTGGTCCACTGGTTAAAAATCCACCTGCCAATGCAGGGAACACAGGTTTGGTCCCTGGCCCAGAAAGATCCCACATGCCAGTGGCAAATAAGCCCATGTGCCACAAGTACTGAGCCCTTACTCACAACAAGAGAAGCCACTGCAATGGAAGAGTAGCCCCTGCTCACTGCATCTAGAGAAAGCCCTCGTGCAGCTGTGACAATCCTACACAAGAAATAAATTAATGAAAAATTTTAAAAATTAGATTTCTTTTAATAATTGACTCATAATACAGTTAAGCCAGCTCTTGTGCACACTTATTTTTCTCTCCTTTTTACAATATTGTTTATAAGTATATTTTAAAACTGTGTGGGGATGCTGTTATTTTGTTACTCCACAAAACTGGATTTTTCTGGAGAGATGGGAAGCCTGGGAAAGGGAGATAAACTCCAGTTGCCCTTTCAAATGAATTCTGGCAACTGTGTAAAGAAGTTTAAGAGCGTGCTGAGCATGGTGGATGGTCAGGCAGAGTGCAGAGAAGGCTGCTGCAGCCTGCAGGCACCTATACATGGTCTACAGTTGTGCTTTATCTGCTTTGCTTTGCTTGCTTTGCTTGCTTTGCTGCATGGGAGGTGGGACCAGTGTGAGGAAAAGCAGAAGGTACGGGGAAAGGCACGCTGGACCGGACACATGGAATCAAGACCATCTCCACTGCTTGCCATGTAGTTTGTCCTTCCCCTTCTCTCATCCCTTGAGGGGCATGCTGGTGCTTAGGGGTGGGGAGCAGTAAAATGGTGAAGCTGGTCTGGGGACTTCCCTGGTGGTTCATTGGCTAAGACTCTACACTCCCAATGCCAGCGGCCAGGGGTTCCATCCCTGGTCAGTGAACTAGATCCCACGTGCTGCACCTAAGAGTTCACATGTCTAGATTACCATGTGTAAAATAGATAGCCAGTGGGAAATTGCTGTATGATGCAGGGAGCTCGAGCTGGTGCCCTGTGACAACCTAGCGGGGTGGGATGGGGTGGGAGGGAGAGGTTCAAGAGGGAGGAGACATATGTATACCTATGGCTGATTCATGTTGATGTGTGGCCGAAACCAACACAATTTTGTAAAGCAACTATCCTTCAATTAAAAATAAATTTAAAAGAAAAGAGAGTCCACATGTCACAACTAAAGATGCCCATGTGCAGCAAAGATGATCCCAAGTGCTGCAACTAAGACCCAGTGTAGCTAAATAAATGTTTTTAAAAAGTGAAGCTGGTTTGTAACGGACAAAAAGAATCTTTAGTTCTACTGGGGCCCCAGAAGAGCACAGAACTCTGGCCAACAGCTAAATTTACTTTTGTTCAGCCCTCCCAGAAAAACAGCAATCCTATAGACCAGAGGCATCAAGTAGGCAATAGGTCTTACCCAATTTGGGCTGTGGTGGGGCAGCACCCGAAGACCCTTCAGGGCATGGAGAGAGGGAACCTGGAGGGAACAGAGTCGTCTGCAGAGTTGAGGGGTGTGTGACCTTGAATTTCTTGAAAATTTTCCTAAGATCATCTCCCTAGGGCCTTCCCTGGGGAGGAACACAGATATGATCCTCCTTGTTCGTGGCAATTCCCAAAGGGTTGTTTGTAGGAAGAAAACAACTTTAGATATGGAAATAGGCTTCATAGCAGAATAGAGATATACAATAAGGAAGCATTAACTTTCAATTTGGATTAGTCTAGTCATTCCCTCCGCTTACAGATAGATAGGTAGGTCGACAGGATGATCTCCTGAGAATTCTCTCAGATCTGTGGTACTGTATTTCCTCTGGGTTGGGTAATATTCCAGTTGTACTAGAATTGATGACAAAGGAAATGAGTGACAAGTACTTTTTATTATGTGTTCTGCATAAACACCCACATTATGTATGCAGGCTGTATCATAAATCTGCTTGCCTACACATTTATTTCACACTCCAGTGCAACACTGTGACCATGCATTTTGAAAACTACCTAAATAAAGATAGTTTTTAAGGCTTGCATGTATTTCTGTTTAGCCATAGAAGCATGACCTCTTTGAAAACACCCCTTCCTTTGGCAGCGATTCATTTGAGGGGCTCCCAATGGGCTGCACATGTGTCACAGGGGTATATGGAAGGCTGAGCGTGGGGCTGATTAAATCAGAGTTTGTTGGAGGAGTGTTGGGAAGCTGCAGTGCCCTGGGAGCAGCATCAAAATCCAGAAGGCAGCCGGGAACACATCACACGCGGGCACCAGAGCCAGGTGACTCAGAGCCCATCTGCCCAAACACTGTCACAGCTTCTCTGTCTCCTGTAGGAGAAGCAGATTTCACGTCTGAGGGACATGGCTGAAAGTACCCTGTCCATTTGTCCTGAACTTCCAAAGAGCATATAAAACACACAGGAAACTAGAAAGAGGCTGCCGGCACAGAAATTGGCAATCTTTCAAAAACAGCAAAACAGAAGGCCTTGTGTAAAGGAAAGGAGTGGAAGAAATCCACTACAAAGAAATCAGGAGTTAGGTAAAAAGAGTCAGGTGTAAGGACTTCCTTGGTGGTCCAGTGACTGAGACTTTGTATTCCCAATGCAGGGAAACAGATTCAATCATTGGTCAGGGATCTAGATCCCACATGCCACTACTAAAGATTCGTATGCCTTAACAAAGATTGAAGATCCCATGTGATGCAACCAAGATCCAGTGCAGCTAAATAAATAAACTAAAAAAAAAAAAAAGTCAGGTGTATACAAATCCATAGGGCAGAGAAGAAAGACAAAGTGATTCCAGGCAGGATGATATAGTACCAAGGGCCCTAGAATTGTAGCAAAAAAGGCTTATCTTCTATTCACCAATCTCTGGCTCTTTCATCCTGGAAAAGCTGATCTCTTCTCATCACCAGCTTTTTGGCTGTAAAAAGAAGAGAGGAAAAGGGGAAAAGCAACCAACCCTGAGCACTTGCCATGAGCAAGCACTTTACATACACACCTCACTTAAGGTCAACCTCACGTGGGGCATATGATTATTCCCATTTTACCGATGAAGACTTGGAGCCTTAAAGGAAAAAGCAACTTTGCCAAGGAAGCTTACAGAGATTAAATGATCTCCCTGAGTTCCCATGGCTAGTATGTTGCTCCTGAGAATTTGAACCCCTGTTACCCAGCCGAGCTCTGGGCTCTCACCCCTGTAAAAAAAAAAACCCTCTCCCTATATCACAAAAATGAGGGTTTAAAGATCGTGGTGTACGTGAAGGCTTTTTGACAATTGTGAAAAGCTCAACAGATGTAAGGAATTCTTATTATTTAAAGTCAAATCTCTCCAGACAAGCCCACAGTGAGATAGTGGAAAAATGTGGTTCAAAGAAATGCTCTCACTTGCCAAGTCAATGACACTTCTTCCCAGATCACCAACAGTAATAAAGTGAGTTAATGACTGAATAAAGCTTTTAATGGTGGGTTGGGCTAGATGACCTCTAAGGTCCTGCCAAGTCAGTATTTCTGAGAATCAGGAATTTTATCAAAGCAGTACGCATGGAGCTCTGTGCTGAATCTGACCTCCGAGAAAACTGAGAAGTCAGCAAAATGTTTCCCTTTTTGTCTCTATTTTCATTTCTTTGTTCTTTCCCCTCACTTTCAAGCCTCTTGCCAGGCAGTCATCACTCTCAAGGCTATCTGTAGGTTTGCTGGGCCACAGAGGAAAGGGATTTGATAAATGAATTCAGACAGAGGCAGGGAAAGGTCACATTTGACTCTTCGCTCCTGAACTGAGGGCTGTGTGATCTGGCAGTTTGTCATTTAACCTGTCTGGACCCCAGATTCCTCATCAGTAAGCTGAGAAAACCTACTCTTAGGGATTGTTGTAGGAATTAACCAATGTGACATGTGAAGTGCCTGGAACGCAGCTTGAACCCTTTCAGTGTTAGTTCCCTTCAGTCTTCCGGATGTAGTGACTGTTAGCAGAGTGTGATAACCTCCTCCGAGAGGTGTCTGCATATTTTAAAAAATGATACCTAGAGAAGGCAATTCAGCACAGTCCCAAGTGAATTTTTTTTCCTGCAGCGAGACATCTGGGTAGAAGAGATAAGATGGGGTAGAGAGAGGGGAGTATGGGTGGATGGGCCTTCCCTGGTTTCTTCCAGTTGATTCCATAACACATGCCATTTTGCAGCATTGTGCTTGTAATGCAAACCTACCTGCAACAATGTGAGAATAATTCCTTATTTGATTTGGTTACACTTCAATGACCAAAACTACCTTTCCTTATCCTAGAGGTGTTTAAAGAATGGTTGTTGCATGTGGACAATCAGGTAAACCTGAAAAAAAAAATTGGTCATTTACATAAAGAAATTCTTCCATGGGGGACTTCCTTAGTGGTCCAGTGGTTAAGAATCCACTTTCCAATGCAGGGGACACAGGTTCAATCCCTGGTCAGAGAACTAAGATCCTACATGCCATGGGGCAGAAAAGCCTGTGAGCCACAATGACTGAGCCCACACATCTCAAGTAGAGAGCCAACGTGCCACAAACTACAGACTACAGACCAAACTATTAATGCAAACTACAGAGCCCATGTGCTCTGGAGCCTCTGTGCAACTAAGACCCAGCTAAAAACAAAAAAAGAAATATTAAAAAGAAATCCTTCTAGGGATGCAGAAGGTTTTGATCCAGGAATGGACCATCCATGGTTTAAACAAATTATTGAAGTGTTTAACAAACACTTGATCTAGGCAGATGAGAAGTCTGGAGATGCATACTTCTCAGCCCTTCCTTCCAAGAGGGTACCACGAAAAAAGAAATTTACAGTCTGACTGTGGAAGCCTGGATTTCTTTGGATTCGAGTCATCTTTTATGTCCCCTATTTACTTTTAGTAAGCTAGTGCTGTTAAAGAAACTGAGACTTTCTTCTCACAGCTGTAAAGTGCAGGGATTCGCCTGTATTTTGTTTGCTGCTGTATTTCCGGTGTCTGTAACAGGGCCAGGCAATAAACATTTGTGAAACAAATGAATTGTGAAGGTGATACTTACAAGAAGCCATTCCTCAGATCCACAATAGAGTTGAATTTTAGCAGCCAGTTGGTTAACACATTCTGAGGAATATAGTCAATGTGGCAGGATTTCTTTGTTTTTTTCCTAGGCTTAGGGATACTTTATTGTTATGGCTGAGAACTTATATCTGTGACACAGAGCCTTCTATTACAGCCTGGGCCTTTTTGCTAATATACAATAAATAATTTCTTGGAAGCATCTGCCCTTTATGGATAATTGGAGAAATGTTTACTTTGGTGATAGGATGAGAAGGATGTGACCTTTTAACTTTTATTCAACTGGTAGGTGAGGGGAAAAAAGGGAAAAATTACAAACTGGAGGAGATAATATTCTGGCAAGCTTTCAGAAAAATGAAAAACCAGTACAGTTTAATATAGTCCCAAAGCTTTGTAGGTTCCAGCTCTTTTTGGCAAAATGCTCCTTAGCTCAAAGGAGAGGAAATTATTAAAAGAATTCATGAGGTTCTCTTAGATATCAAATAGCACTTTAAAAATACATCATTAAATGAAAAGGAATGAGAATTATGATTAAATATCCTTTGAAATCCATCTGTATTTTAAAGATTAGGAGACAAATTCCAGGGAGACCACATTCTGTATTCTTTTGAAAACCAAACATTTGATAAAAATTCCACAGAAAATAATTCTAAATAGTTGATAGTTGATCGAACACATACTTCTGTTGTCTGTATATCTTCCTAACATACATGGTTTGTTTTGAAAAATGACTGGCAAGCTACTGTACCTTTTTTTTAAGCAGTATATTTTTAAATTAAAAAAAAAAAAGAAGAAGAGGTTTGCATTCAACAACAATAATTTAGGCTTCTAGGTTTTTTTCCTACAAAAGTGCCAAACCTGCATTTGGGATGGAACTTGGAGGGAAGAGGGAATGATCTAGAAGTTGATTTAAATAATTTATTTGCCTATTTCAAATGTTTGTATTTATCATTTGGTAGCATTTTATATATGTATATATACATAACATTTTAGAAATAGTTCTTTTGTCTCTAAGTATTCAGAAGTATGTGTTTCCTTTTTAAGAAATTTTTTGGTTTTAACTAGACAGAAGTGAAAACACCAGATTGTCTGGTTCAGTACCAGACACCAGGCAAACCTATCATAACTTTGTAAGTTCATGGAGCTCTTTCCCTGGGGACTTTGCTGTGTTTCATGCCCGCTTAGTGACTGGAGTCGGTGGTGGGAGATGCCCACCAAGCAGGTCCCCAGGTAGGGGGTCTTCCCACAGCTGTAGGAGGCCACCAATGATAAAAGTGGGGAGCCTCCAGGCAGCATCAGACCTGACAGTGACGTGCAGAAAAAAGTGAAAAGTGAAAGTCACTCAGTCATGTCCGACTCTTTGTGACCCCATGGACTGTAGCCTGCCAGGCTCCTCGGTCCATGGAATTCTTCAGGCAAGGCTACTGGAGTGGGTTCCCTTCTCCAGGGGATCTTCCCAACCCAGGGATCAAACCCAGGTCCCCCACATTGCAGGCAGATTTGCCACCAGGGCAGCCCTTGACAGGCAGAGGAAAGGCTCTAATTCTGAGGATCAGTGTTCCAAGGCAGAGCCAGGCCCAAATGGACGGCTGTCAAAACCAGCAAGGTGGTCACAAGTGTTAAACTCAGGGAACAATGGACAGGGCACAGACCGGGAAGAACTTCAGAGTTGCACTGTGATCACTGATCTCCAACTTATGGTCAGTCTCTGCAGCTACTAGTTTCCTGATCCTCAGAGTGAAAGGTGTCAGTGGGGATGAAGACATTTGTAAATTATCTGTATGTTATGTCAGGGTCTCATTTAAGGACAGGGATTTGGTATTACCTAGTTCACTTCTCTCAGCAAGTGGTCCAGGCAGGATGGAAGCAGTAGGGTGTCTCCCCTAAAGAGGTAGCAGTGCATGGGTCCTTGTTCTAGGGAGATGGGTGGACCTGGTTGAAGAAGGATATACAAAACAGGTCAGCAAAGCAAGGAAGGGCTAAGATGAATCTTGGTTGCCAAGGGGCAGAGACCAAAGGAGGTCAAAGAGACAGGAGACAACAGTGGGGAGTAGAGGGTTAAATAAGCAAAGTAGGAAGTAGCCTCAGCAGAATTTGGAGACTGAGTTGGAGCTGGTACAAGGAGGTAAAAAGATTATATTAACAAGACTACTTCTTGGGAAGTCTATTTGTGTTGTTCAATGTCTCTTTAAGTGAAGGTGAAACCCCCCCAGAGGGTAAGTTTACTTGATAATAAATGGTTACTAACTCGCCTTCTAAAGTGAGTGATAGGTCCAATAACTGCAAAGCTCTTACTGAGAGAACTATGCAAATCTGGAGACAGAGCTGAATTTAGAGCTGAATGGATGAAGGGAGTAGAGAGAAACACAATACACCCACAGATGATGGTGTCTGGGGGGATTTTCTGGGTGGTATGAATGTTAACTCTCTTGTCTATTCCTTCTCTCTCCCCAGTGAAATCTTCAGCAAAGTCTACATTAATTACTGGTTTTTCTTGTGCCAGTAGATGAAACAGGGTGAGTGGTGGTGGGGGGCATAAGAGTCTGCTTTAGCTGTATCAAAGCAGGTGTAGTAGAAACAGAACTTACACAGGGAGACAGCTGCCAAAGCAGCTAGCCCTTTAAACCCTTTTCCTTGGATGAGATTGGAACAGAGTTTCTACCTACTTGTCTAGGAGAAGGTCCAAATGTTCTCTAGCATAAGGTGGAAAATGAGGTCTCACAACTTTTGTGGACTGTATTCATTCAGATAGATAAATAGATAGCTGAGGGTCATTGGAAATTTTGCAGCTTTTCCATGAGTGTGTTCAGGCTCCTTGTCTTGGTACACTGGAGACATTTTTGGGTGTTGGTGAGCTGAATGTAGAGTTGAAAATGAAGTGAACACACCTGGAGAGGGACAACTACTACTGAAAAAGAAAGTGCACTGAGCGACTTCATTACTTCAAAAGGCTCACAGTAGGCTCCTTCAGTTATCGGCTTGGGGAGTCCAAATATGTTGGTTTTTGCTGTAATGAGAGCATAATCCCTTCTGGAGAAAGTGAAAAACATGGTGAAAATAACTTCCAGACTGAGGTAGAGTAAGTAAAGCGCCAGTCCTTATTAAGATGTAGACGATCCAATGTTAGTGAAGTGGCTTTTTTGTGCCAATACGTTGTGTTTTAGCCATCAGGAAAAGAACACATTTATCCCTCCCCCCACCGCCTTCTCCTCAGTCCATGCAAAACAAATTGGAGTGAAACAACACCATCTGCTCATTTCACACTCTGAAGAAGCACGTCAACTCCTTCTCAAGGTTAGGAAGTCCAAACTCAAAAAGACACTCTCCAGTTATGCAGCAAAAAATGCTTCCTGAAAGCAGTAACTCCATAAACTTAGGAGAGTCTAGTATTTCCTGAAACTTGACATTGCAAGGGCCAACCTAATAAGGGTTTTCTTACAGGGCCGTCACAGAGGCTTTAACAGCAAAAAGTCCTGTTTCCCTAGCAAATTGCATTTCCATGATTCAGGGCCTCTGATTTAGATGAAAAGAATAACCGTAGATACTGCTAATCTACATAATCACCACAGTTCTTGAATCCCAGCGCTGAGAGGAAGAGAATGAAATAGAAAGGTAATTCTCACTCCATTGAAGAGTCCTATTTTGTTCAGATATTTTTCTTTGCTGTAGCAACCATCTTAAAAAAAAAAAAATCACTTAAAAAAAATCCAAATCCCTAATTCAACTTCATTATTCAATTCAGAGATGATGCTTTGAATTAGAGAGAAAACAGCCATTTGATTCTAGCTCTATTGACTTTACTCAGCTAAGCTCTGGGCTCAGGAGTAAAGATAAGGGAGGGTCCTTCCTGGTTCATAGAAACACCTCCAGAGATTAGAGGGAGGGCAGGCCTTTGGCTTTGGCAACAAATCTTAAGCCCCACACAGTTCTAACTGGTTGCCCATTAAAGAATGCTGCTCCCAGGAGGATCCCTGGAACAATAGTGGCTGGACTTGTCTTGGAGACAAGACACTTGCAATACAAAATCTAGGAAGAATCAAGTCTCTTGCTACCTACAGTATACCTCACTGATATGTATGTTGGGAGATATGATCTCCTGGGAGAAACAGGAGATTAATATAAGCAGATAAATTGTGACATGCTAAGTACCAAATGAGTCTACATTATATAAAATTTTACTTCTTTTTATTCATAAAGCTGTTGTACCAGAGTTTTGAGATTTGGTGAACAAGATCACATTAACTTGAATTCATTCATCCATTCAACCATCTGTCAGTGTGTCCATCTGCCCAACAAACACTACCCCGGTGCCTACTGTGCCAGCTCTCCGAATTAATGAGACAAACAAGGTGTGGTCCCTGCCTGAGTGGGAGAGCCAGACCTGCAAGTTATAATATGGCAGATAGTGTAATCACAGACGGGAGCTCGAGATGGTAACTAAACAGAAGGGAGCTGATGACTGTGTGATGGTGGGATTGTAAGAATATGGGGTTTGGGGCTGGGAGAGCTTCCTTGAAGAGTTGAAATATGAAAGGAGACTTGGAATTTACCAGGCATACACACTCTAAGCAGAGGGCACAGCTTGAGCAAAGGCACGGAGGCATGAAAAACAAGGGATAAGGACTTCCCTGGTGGTCCAGTGGTTAAGAATCCCCCTGCCATTGCAGGGCACAGAGGTTCTATCCCTGGTCTGGAAAGATCCCACATGCTACGGGGCAACTAAGCCCAAGTGCCACAACTACTGAGCCTGCATTCTAGGGCCCACACTCGACAGCTAGTAAGCCACCATAATGAGAAGCCCCAGTACTGCAACTAGAGAGAAGCCCTACTCACCGCAACTAGAGAAAGCCCGTGGGCAGCAACGAAGACCCAGTGTAACCAAAAATAAATAAACAAATAGTAACTTTAAAAAACAATAAAGATTCAGTCATATTTCAGCTTTTGTATTTCTAGACCAAGAAATGTCAATATTAGCCAACCCAGTGTTTTTAATATTTTGGATCTTATAGAAACTGATAATATGTTTATAGAAGCTGGGGTTGAACATACTACTGAATCTGTTTGTGATCACTCAGCCAGCCCAAGGACTGAGGGAATTAGCAGTTCAACTTCACCTGTGACCTCAGCGGCACTCAGAGTCCACCTTCTTTCTCCTCTAATCCAGCCACACTACCTCTTGGAGCCTGTGCTTTAGGAGAATTACTCTCAAATGGTTCATAAGGGCCAATCAAGGAAGCTGTGGATATTCAGGGCTGACCCCCTGGAAGAAAATCATGTTTCCTCATAAAATATCTTTCAGTATCAAAGTCAGAGGAAGAAAACTAAACCATGTAGTTCGTAGGTTATTGTCTAGGTTGATATGGTCCACATTATGGCTCATAGTTGTTGAAGTATCTCTGGAATCTGGTACATGTAGACAGAAGGAATTTGGGTAATCTATGAAAGTAAACAAGTGAGAGGTAAAGCGAGGCACACAAAAAGTCCAATTCTTTTGATTTATGGCTTTAATTATTCTACTTGCCGTGGTTATCCTTTCTTTCTCTTAGAGCTTTGTGTTGGTGAAAGAGGATTGTGCAATAATGCTATTTTAAAAACATTTTTATTTTTATTTATTTGGCAGCACTGGTCTTAGTTACAGCATGTGGGATCTTTAGTTGTGGCATGTGAACTCTTAGTTAAGGCATGTGGGATTTAGTTCCCTGACCAGGGGTTGAACCCAGGCCCCCTGTATTGCAAGCATCACGTCTTAGCCACTAGACCAGGGAAGTCCAAATAATCTACTTTTAGTTTGCTATTTGGTCTATGAATAATCCATTTAAAGTAAAATCTCAGGATCTTTGAGGTTATTTTAGGGTTCTAAGCATTGATGACGATATCAGCATGTGGCAATCCTCAGAAAAATATCTTCCTGCCTTGTGCCGTCACACACTTTCAGGGGATTTCTTTCGCATTTTATCACATTACATTCTATTACAGCATTTCCTTCTTGCTGTTAACTTTACAATCCAATTATTAAAGGAATCCTCTGAAGTTTTTCCCTTAGTGTTTGCTTCACTCTGATTAAAAGAGCTAAATTGAACCTTTTGAAGATATCTGTCAAGTTGACTGAAATAGTAAAAGTTATTTGTCCTCACCCCATTTTTGTCTTCAGAGCACCACATCTAGAACTGAGAAAGGAATGTAAGCTGTTGGTAACCTAATACTTCTTCTTTGTCTTACTGAGACTGCCAACACAGTAGCCAAACTACTGTAATAATTTCTAGAAGGTATTTGTGCCATTGTGTTTGACTTATTATGAACTACACCAAACCCCTCAAATCACTGCATAGGAGTGAAAGCGGTTGTCAGGTGATAAGAGCTCTCAGTTGTTACTGACTTGGGCTAGGTTTGCATTCTACTCACAATTTTCCACCTTGTATTTCCACTTGTGTTTGAATCAGGGCAAAGTTGCATTTGGACTGTTAAATTTCATTCTATATTTCTTTTAATAGATACAAATCAAGGGCAGCCTTAGAAATGCCTAGTTGTCAATACATCCAGCTAAGTCAGAAGTAAATGTCATGTCTTCTGAAGGGTGCATTTTCTCAAGGAAGTACTATTCAGGCATATTTGTTACCTCAATTAGTCTGATTTAGTGATTTAGTTGGTGAGCTAGAGCCTCTGGCACTGAGTAAAATAATTTGATTTCTAAGCTGCTAGTAAGGGACTAAAAACCGTCCAAAACGATGACTTCATGTCCTGAAAGCAGAAGTACAGATCTTGACACCCTTGGTGGCATAACTGTCAGGGAAACATGGTAGGCTTTGATTATGTTTTCATCTAGCATTTCATTTCAGCGCCTCTCCGTGTCACATGCCTAAAGAGTCTGACTTTGACCATCAATTCCCTAAGAATGTTGGGAGGTGACAGGATGGATGTTCCTTTCAGAAAGTCAGTTCCCTGAAGTGGTTCTTTTTCTTCTCTAACTACCTTTAGCTGTCAAAAGGTACAAGCTGACAGCCCTCAAGACAGCACCACAGGGCATGTTTTAGAAAGGGAACAGGTTATTCTCAAAGGCTATCAGTCTGGTCTCTTTTCCCCTTAACTTCATTCAGAGGCCATGAAATTAATTGCTGCTCAGATATGGACTCTGGAAAAGCACTCACATTATGATCAGACCACCCACAACCTCAATCCAGTGGGAGAATTGATGGCATAAGAGATCAGGAGAAAGGGACCAAGATAACCTAGACCAAAGTATTGTATTCTTCTGTCTCTTAGGTTCCTGATGAACTGATCTGGCTAACAGAGCATTAAAAATAATTATTTATCACCTTGAGAAATTAGAAAGCTATCTCACTTGCATTCCTTCCTCAACAGTAAATCTCAGTGGGTTACAAAGATATATATATTATATTAGCTAGGAATTTTTTGATTGCAAGTGACAGAAAACCACATTAGCCTGAGCAAAGAGGAGAATTTTTTGGACCAAGACTGAAGTAGTTCACAAAACTCAAAGTATGGTTGAACCAGTCTAGTGTAGAGATACAGCTATAACTCAGAAACACCAGACACTGAGGATTCAGATGACACTCAAGTGTCCTATTTATTGTTGCTGAAATCCTACATGTCAGCTTCATTCTCCCTTGCTGGACACGAGTTTTCTCCACATGCTGAAAAACATGGCCTTAGTTTTTGTTTTAGAATTTTAGGCTTTAAATCACCAAAAACTGGACTCTTTCAGGATTCAAAGCAAAGAGCCCCTTTGATTTGGGACTCCATCTAAGTCAGGTACACATACATAAACCAATCAACTATGGCTAGTGCATTAGGGTGTCATGACCAGACAGTCTCAGGTCAGGTGTCTATATCAAGCCCGATCAGCTGTGGCCAGGAAATAGGATCACACTGAACTAACATGGTAGCACCAAGTGCTTGGAAGAGAATGGGTGAGTGACAAGCAAGCACTCCCACAGGTGTCCACTACACAAAGCTAAAGCACAAAGGAAAACATTTAAGCACATTAGCAATGCAAAGCAATCTTAGGCACAAATAAACATAAAGAAAGGAAAGTTCAGAGCCAAAACCATTCAGTAAAGAGACTAATGTTATTTTGGTAAGAGGTGTATTTCAGAATAAAAACACAATAGAAATAAATCCTAAAACATCAAGTAATACATTATCAAGAACACAGAGTAAAACCTATTAGAAATAGAAGGGAAAATGAATTGTATATGTATAAAACCAAAGCGATTCCATAAAAAAGCTATTTGAATTGATAAAGAGAGTTCAATAAAATAGAAGGATTAGATAAATACACAAAAATCAATAGACAGCCTGTGTAACAGCAATAATGTGTCTAAAATGTGATGAAAAAGGAAACATCATTCCTAATGGCATCAAAAATGCAAAAATGGTAGGGAGCAGACTGGGATGAATATTTGATGATTAGTATAAAATTTATTTAGAAGAATAAATCATAAAGAATGACAAAGAATATATATTAATGGTAAGCCTAATGAGGAAGAATTAGCCCTGCCAAATATTAGAATATCTTAACTTGAATAATTAAAACACTGTGGTTTTAATACAAAATAGATAAATGAACAAGATAAATAACCTTGAAACAGATCCTGATGTACTTAAAATATTAATACCATATATGATAAGTGTAATTGCGCAAATCCATGTATGAGGACAATATATTCAGCAAAGAGCACTGGGACAAATGGTGGTTATGGAAAGAGAAAGCCGCACACTACTAAGACTTGAGTCAATCAAGGACTTCCGTGGTGGTCCAGTGGTTAAGAGTCTTTCTGCCAATGCAGGGGACACAGGTTTGATCCCTGGTCCAGGAAGATTTCACAGGCTGAGGGGCAACTAAACCCACATGCCACAACTACTGAGCCTGAATGTGCTTTACAACAAGAGAAGCTACCACAATGAGAAGCCCAAACACTGCAACTAGAGAGTAGCCATCACCGCAGCTAGAGAAAGCCCTTATGCAGCAACTATGACCCAGTGCAACCAAAAATTAATTAAGTTTAAAAGAGTCAAACAAGAATTTGGAAATTTGCAGCAAATATGATAAAAGTTAATTTTGTGCTTTTTAAAAACTCATTCAGATTAATAAGAAATACAAATGACTAAAGATTATAAAATGGTGTCAAAACACAATGATCCCACCGCAAAGCTGGGAGTACAGATTGCTATAACCCTTTGGAATGTAATTAAGAGTACGTATGCATCAAGAACATGAAAAATATTCACACTTCTTGACTCTGTAAATCTTTCACTGGTAAATTATCCTGACAAAATAAATTTAAAAAGTAGAAAGTCCTGTGAACCAATCTACTCACTGCAGCATCATTTGTGTTAACTATACTCTGTAAAATAGTAGCCCTGTCATCTTCCAGCCCCCTTTCCCTGTTTTATTTTTGTGGCATTTATTATCATATGATGATTGTATATTGCGAGTCTTTCCCCACTAGAATGTAATGCCAAGAGAATTTGCCTACTCTGTTTCCCACCATATTTCTAGGCTCTAGAACCCTACCCAGCACATACTAGGAAGCTGACAAATATTTGTAGAATGAATGAACAAATCCAAATGTCCACCAATAAGAAATGGTTTGCATAATCATGATTCACTTACCTAATATTGTGAAGCTATTATATACATTTTTAAGAATAATAATTAATTACATGGGGAAGTATTTATCATGAAATAGAAAGTTTAATAGATAATAAGTTTATGATGAAATAATAAGGATAGGGGACTTCCCTGCTGATCCAGTGGTTACAACTGGTTAACACTCTGCTTCCACTGCTGGGGGCATGGGTTTGATCCCTGCTTGGGGAACTAAGATCCTGTATGCCTTATCGTGCAGCCAAAAAAAAAAAAGAAAGCAGGATATGTGTGTGTGTGTGTGTGTGTGTGTGTGTGTTCAGTTCAGTCACTTAGTCATGTCCAACTCTTTGTGACCCCCATGGACTGTAGCACACCAGACCTCCCTGTCCATCACCAACTTCCAGAACCTGCTCAAACTCATGTCCATTGAGTTGATGATGCCATCCAACCATCACATCCTCTGTCATCCCCTTCTCTTCCTGCCTTCAATCTTTTCTAGCATCAGGGTCTTTTCCAATGAGTCAGTTCTTCACATCAGGTGGCCAAAGTGTTGGAGCTTCAGCTTCAGCATCAGTCCTTTCAATGAATATTCAGGACTGATTTCCTTTAGGATTGACTGGTTTAATCTCCTTGCTGTCCAAACGACTCTCAAGAGTCTTCTCCAATACAATTCAAAAGCATCATCGGTGCTCAGCTTTCTTTATAGTCCAACTCTCACATCCATACATGACTACTGGAAAAACCATAACTTTGACTAGATGGACCTTTGTCAGTAAAGTAATGTCTCCGCTTTTTAATATGCTGTCTAGGTTAGTCATAGCTTTTCTTCCAAGGAGCAAGTGTCTTCTGATTTCATGGCTGCAGTCACCATCTGCAGTGATTTTGGAGCCCAAGAAAATAAACTTTGTCACTGTTTCCATTGTTTCCCCATCTATTTGCCATGAAGTAATGGGACTGGATGCCATGATCTTGGTGTTTTGAATGTTGAGTTTTAAGCCAGCTTTTTCACTCTCTTCTTTCACTTTCATCAAGAGACTCCTTAGTTCCTCTTCACTTTCTGCCAAAGTGTGGTGTCATCTGCATAGCTGAGGTTGATATTTCTCCCTGCAATCTTGATTCCAGCTGTGTTTCATCCAGCCTGGCATTTTGCATGATGTACTCTGCATATAAGTTAAATAGCAGGCTGACAATATACAGCTTTGATGTACTCCTTTCCCAATTTGGAACCAGCCCATTGTTCCATGTCCGGTTTTAACTGTTGCTTCTTGACCTGCATACAGATTTCTCAGGAGGTAGTTAAGATGGTCTGGTATTCCCATGTCTTGAAGAATTTTCCAGTTTGTTGTGATCCACACAGTCAAAGGCTTTGGCATAGTCAATAAAGCAGAAGTTGATGTTTTTCTGGAACTCTCTTGCTTTTTCTATGATCCAACGAATGTTGGCAATTTGATCTCTGGTTCCTCTGCCATTTCTAAATCCAGCTTGAACATCTGGAAGTTCTTTGTTCACATACTGTTGAGGCCTGGCTTGGAGAATTTTGAGCATTACTTTGCTAGCATGTGAGATGAGTGCAATTGTGGGGTAGTTTGAGCATTCTTTGGCATTGCGTTTCTTTGGGATTTGAATGAAAACTGATCTTTTCCAGTCCTGTGGCCATTGCTGAGTTTTCCAAATTTGCTGGCATATTGGGTGCAGCACTTTCACAGCATCATCTTTTAGGATTTGAAATAGCTTAGCTGGAATTCCATCACCTCCACTAGCTTTGGTGTACGTGTGCGTGTGTGTAATGATTATGAATTTTCCTGCACTACTTTCCTACAAAGTTAGTACACTTCAAAAAAATTTCAAAGTTTCCTTTTCTATATACATTATGATTACAAATATAGGAAAAGAAACTTGTGGACAGAAATAAAACTGGAAGGAGGTACAGCTAAACACAGGTGATTTTCATCTTCAATTTACTTTGGGGCATTTTCCAGGTGTTCCAAAAATGCATTTCTTTAATATTGGAAAATCTGATAAATGCAACACCAAATAGGACAGTTTTTAAAAAATCACCAATGATAAGAAGATATGATTTCAAATTAAAACAATGACAAGAAGGAAAGAGAGAGGATAAAAAGCAAAAGTGCTAAAACTAGAAAATTATAAGTGAATGCTTTGATCTGCTGCTGCTTAGTCACTTCAGTCATATTCGACTCTGTGCAGCCTGCCAGGCTCCTCTGTTCATGGATTCTCTAGGCAAGAGTACTAGAGTGGGTTGCCATGCCCTCCTCCAGCGGATCTTCCTAACCCAGGGATCAAACCCAGGTCTTCTGCATTGCAGCCAGATTCTTTACTGCTGAGCCACCAGGAAAGCCCATGCTTTGATTTATTTTTGTATAATTAGATAAGTTTGGGCTTAAGCATATGAAAAGCTATAAATCTGATTATTTTTTGAGTCACTGCTTGCTTCTGTTATCTAATTAGATCACCACCCTTAAGTTCCTCCTCTGTAGAAATTCCTAAGTCACTGAGTGACTTCTCAAAAATGCAGATTCCTGGGGCCCACCTGGGAGTCTCTAATTCAAGAGGGCTGGCATGAGGTCTGGGAATCTGTGTGTGTTTTAATATTTATTTATTTATTAACTGGGTCTTAGTTGTGAGTGGGATCCTCAGTCTTCATTGCAGAATGTGGGATCTTTACCTGGGGCATGTGAGATCTAGTTCCCTGATCAGGGACGGAACCTGAGCCCCCTGCATTCAGAACACGGAGTCTTAGCCACTGGAAGTCCCCTGTGTGTGTTTTAAACACAGTCCCTAGGTGACTCTGTGTTTGGAAATCCCTGGGTTAAGTGACAGGAAGACTTTCCCTCCTAGGAGGAGCACCCTTGAACCTCTGGGGTGGAGAAACCTCTCTTACATTTGCCCTTGGGTCACTACCATTCCTGCAGTGTTGCCCCAGCTGCTGTAGTTCCTGGCTGTCCACCTGAGGGCATGTGTGAGGAATCTAGAACCCTCACTGGAGGAGCCAACAGACTGGCCCTCCTCTGGTCCTTGGGCCTCCATGTACTGACCCAAACACCAAAGGCTGTGCCAGGCTGGGCTGGGCTCCTTACCTTCCACAGATGTCAACATGATATACGGGTTAGTGTTACCACTGAGTCAGAACCCCTCACACAAATGTCATTGGCCTGCAGGCCCATTTTAAAGCATTCTGTACATCCTCCCCAAGGATGCAAGCTCTCAATGCTGACCCCTCTTCCCAACCATTTCCTCTGTTCCCCTGGAAGTCCCACAGGACGGAAAACAAAAGCCTCCATTTCCCCAGTCCCTGCACATGCACTCCCTCTATCTCCTGCTTTATTTGAAAGCTGGCTCTTTCCTGAGGCCACTTCCATGGACCCTGTTTATTCAGATCTCAAGCGACCAGGAGGAGGTATTAATATTCACCTGGGCCCCCACTGTCATTTCTCAACATTTTGCTTATATTTTTGGGCAAAAATGAAAAATCCCAAGTGAAACAAAAATTCTGTTCAATTTTGAGAAACATGGCACCCAGGCAACCTGTTCCCTGTCTTTTTTCTTTTCTTTGTTGGTCACCTAATGATGGGCATCTGAGTCACTTCTCAGATATCTTAAGTCTAAAGTGGCTTGCACTACACTGCCTCTGCCTGCTCCCCTTCTTCTCCCTCTCCACCACCTTCAACACCTAGGAAGTGATTGCATGGCAATGTGCATGGCAGGAAAAGTCCAATACAAAAATAGCATTCCCCCCGCATTCCCATTGATTCTTTCTATAGCAAAACCTGGAAAGAGGCAAGTCTCTTTTTGTTTCCCATTAGTAGTGAGGTTGTGGGGGTAGTGGTGGTGGGGTGCCTTCTGTGTGGGAGTTTCTCAGCTCAGGATGGGCCAGGAAGGGCTGAGAAAAGGGGACCAAAACACAGTGACCCTTATAAAGGACATAAGCTAATGGAATAAATAAGCTTCTTGTAGTTTTTAACGTTGTCTAATCAGCTTCCTAGTGTTGGAGAACTGTCTGTGTATGTGCCGGGGGAGGAGTTATAACTTGGAATAAGGAACCTGATAATCTCTGCTTGAGTCACTGCTTACTTCTGTTATCTCATTACATCACCACCTCTGGTAATCTCTTTTATTTTTTTGTCACTTCAAATCCTTTGTGAAAAGAAGCTTGGGGTGTGTATGTGTGTGTGTGTGTGTGGGTTGTGTGAGATATGAAAGCTCAATGGTGGGAAACCAGATAGAGTTGAGTTCAGAGCAGTAAGAGGGAAACTCCCAACATTTCCAAAACACACAAGTAGTCCACACAAGGGACAGCACTGAAGACTACTACCTAAAAGTTTTATGGTTTCCTTAACTCTCCTGAAACGGTGAATTTCTAGTCTTGAACACATAATCTCTTTTGTGCTCCTGATCCCTTACTCATGCATGGTACCTTTACTCTTTGGTTTTCTTGAGTGCTCCAATTCTTTGACATTCTCCTTTTATCTCAGTCGTTCTGTCCACACTGGATTTATTTCCTTCCCTATATAGACTAAATGATTTCCCACCTCAACAAATTCATTTTTCAGAATCCTTGAGTGTCTCAGTTCCTTGTCTTTTTACTTCCTCACTTACACCTAGAAACTCTAGGTCAGTGGAACTATCTACCATCTCTCTTCCTACCATGCATTGCCTGATGGAGAAGAATCACCAATGTATCATTACTAATTTCAGCTGAATCCATCTATAGTTCTTTCTCTTAAACCCTTCTGTGACGCAAACCTTTAATACCCTCCTTAAATACCTTACCATGTCCCCTCTCTTCTTGTAGTGACGGCCATGTTGCCTATATCTTGCAGAATATCAAGATGCTCTAGGGCAAATTTTGTATCCTCTCACAATCCCATTTGCCTATACCCATCAGCCTTGGTGTTTCAGAAGGTAAAGAATTTACCTGCAATGCAGAAGAGCCAGGTTTGATCCCTGGGTTGGGAAGATCCACTGGAGAAGGGCATGGCAACCCACTCCAGTATTCCTGCCTGGAGAATTCCATGGACAGAGGAGCCTGGTGGGCTACAGTTCATGGGGTCACACAGAGTCAGACATGACTGAGTGACTAACACACACACACATCTTTGCCTCTTGCTTTTCTGGCTCTTCCCATCCAGGCAAAACCCTTGACTTATGTCTAAATTCCCTTCCATAATTTAAAAATCTTTGTATCAACATCAAATATGTATTCCTTAGACAAATGATTATTAAACCAGGTACCAGGCTGCGCAACTGAGATACAACAACAGACAGAACACAGCTTCAATGCCTATTGAATTCTTCGGCACCTCTTCTCTATGAATTGCACATTCCTCCTTTATTTATTTGGTTACAGTGGGAGCTGTCATATTATTCCCTGGATGGTTTGGAGTGGGCGTCTAAATTGAGGCTGGCAATCAGTCCTTTCACTGGGAAATTTGTAATTGGGACTGACAGAATCACAAGGAAACAGAGTAACTAGGAAGCTGATAGGAGAGGCCATTTTCTGTGATATGGACCAAGACACACAGAAAGCCATTCTGCAACAAGAGTGAAGTGGAGGCAGATTCAGAGACAAGAGACTTTCCAAAAGAGGGTTTTTTAATTCTTTAAGGTACTCTAGCCTCTGGTTCTATTCCTGAGCTCAGGTTGCATCTTTGTTCCAGGGTTCTTCCATTAAAATTTCTTTCTGCTTATGATAGTATTTTGTTTTAGGTTTTTGTTACTTGCAATCAAAAAGCACGATTCTGTCACTCTTAATGGAAAGCTGGACTGCCTTGTTTCATGTATCTTCTGAGGATAAAATTTTCGAGGACTGCTGGGCAGCAAATGTCAGAATACTGCCTCTTTCAGTCTTCATTAAGGTGTCACAAGAATGGAACATGCTCAAATACGGCTGAAAGCTGCCTGGAAACCACAAGGCCAGGGTGTAACTCTGTTCTGTGAAGTCCTTTTCGCCTGTTGCCAGTTGCCTGAGACTACTGAGGTCAGATAATCATGGGCTTTACTGAATTACAGCTGCCAAATTATCTACTATGCTGTTTCTACAGCTATCAATTATCCCCTTTCTCTCTTGAATCTTCAACACATCCCTCTATATTTGCTCCTCTTATCAGCATTTAAGTCCACTCCCCTCTCAACAAAATCAGTTTGAGAATTCCCAACTCTTTCTTCCTTCTTCTTCTTCCTTGAAAAAGCTGTTCAGACTCAGTGACAAGCCTTAGCCATCAGGTGGCCTTACTCTCTGCTATAAACACACTTACTAAGGTTGTAATGAGCACCTTATCACCAGATTCAACGGATGGTTTTCAGATATTACCTTACTTGACCTTTCGGGAGCACATGACACTACTGATCATTCCTATAGTCCTGAAACATTTTCTTTCCTTGGCTTTTGTGGTACCATCTGCCTCTGGTTTTCTTTCACTTCTGCTTGTTTCTGTGCAAGTTCCTCTTTCTGTTCTATACTTTAAACATACCGGTGTTCCTTGGCTTTTCACCTAGCCTTCCTTTCTGTCCTCAACTTTCCTGGGACAATTGAAATGCTTTCTTGGCATTACCATATATACCTAAGTATAAGACAAACACCCTCCCTCCTTCAGCATACAATAATCTCTCAGAAAAGAGGGAGTCACTTTATATTCATTCTGACCCTCAAAATGTCCTTGAACAACAAAATGCTCTTTGGGGGAACACACATTTGTACACAATGATCTCATTCAATGTTCCTCTAGAAGCCACCTGACAGAATTGGTAAGAAAGGAAACAAGGAAATTTAACACAGATTTAGACATTACTTCTAAAAAATTCCTTCATGTTTGCAAATATTGGATGTCCTTGTAAACAAGTCTTTGAAAGATGATATAGAAGAGGATATGATAGTGAATATGATTACAGGATGAATGACATAATGTGATTAGATACAGTGGTTTGGAATAAAATTCTCAGTGATAGTATCATCTATAGGGTCAAAAACTTAGGTGGAAGGGGAGATGAGTGTCTTTTAAAACTATGTCAGAGGGACTTCCCTAGTAGCATAGTGGATAAGAATCTGCCTGCCAATGCAGGGGACATGGGTTCTATCCCTGGTCCGGGAAGATTCTGCATGCCACGGAACAACTAAGCTGACGCATCACAACTACTGAGTCTGTGCTCTAGAGGTGAGTCTGTGCTCTAGAGCCTGGGAGCCACAGTGACTGAGCCTGTGTGCTGCAACTACTGAAGCTCATGCACCCTAGCACCCATGTTCTGCAAGAAGAGAAGTCAGCACAATGAGAAGCCTGTGCACTGCAACGAAGAGTAGCCCTCAAGAGCTGCAACTAGAGAAAGCCCAGGCAAAGCAATGAAGACCCTGCGCAGCCAAAAAAATTGAATGAATAAATAATTTTAAAAATCTGCCTGCACCTGAAAAAAAAGTACTTAAAAAAAAAAAAAGCGATATCAGAGATTCAAAATGTGACCTTGGTGATCATAAATCTCTATCAGGAATTTCAATAAAGTTATTTTTTAAATTACATTTTATAGAAATAAAATGTTTTATTTTTTAATTACATTTTACATTTTACTTTAAATATGTAATTTAAAGTAAGTATAATTCAATTAACACATTGAGCATTATAAGTGGATTCCTGATTATTTCACCTATATCTCTAAAAATTTATACATTCAAGTTGACCACAATTTTATTAAGTGGAGGGATTTTAATTGGGAAAATGGGGCCTCACCCTGTATTTAGAGGCACCTTACATTTGGGTATATATGGTTTAGCTGATGACTCACCTCTCTCTGGCCCAGGTCTCCCTATGAAACTCTAGAGGTAAATAACAAACAGTTCACTGTTTCTACTCAAATGTCACATAGACACTTTAAATTAAACTTGTCTAAAGTTAAACTCACTGTCTCCCATTACTCCTCTTCCTTGATCCCTTCTCAGTGAATGTCACCGCCTTCATTCTGTGGCCCAAGCTGAAATCTGTCACCCATGTCTCCTCTCCCCCACACAGCCCTGTGGTTTCTGTCTCTTAAATCTCTCTCTTATCTGTTGCTTCTCTTAATTCCCTCTGCTTTCCTCCAGGCCACTGGTATTTCCTTCCCAGGCTACAAAAATCTGAACTGGTTTTCTTGGTCTTGTCTCTTTTTAACCTGCACTCCAAAGCAGCCTGAGTAATCCTTCTAAAATGCAAATCTGATGTCAATTCCCACTGCAGCGGTAGTCAAGTCCTTACCCTTCTCCTTCTATATCCCTCTCAGTTTAGAGACTCACGCTGCTCCTCTAATTCTCCACCCCTCCTCCCCTCTCCTCCCCCCGCCCCCATACACAATTTAGTCAGATTAGATGCACTTACTATGTTTTCCCACACTCCTTATCTTTCCTTACCATAACACTCTTCACACTTCTTTGTTATAATTGTTTATCTTTCCTGCTAGGCTGGGAACCTTGTCTATCTGGCTCACCGTTGCATTCTCCTAACACCTGGAACGACCTGAGACATAGGCATTATAGACATTAAAATGAAAGGACCAATAATTTTATTATTCCAGCACATCTGGCAAATAAGGGGTCCTCAATAACAGTTGCTGAATTTATAGTCTGTTGTTGAACCAAAAATATGTGATTAACTAAAGAAATGTGTAAGAAGCAAAATTAATACTATGAAGGCTTTGTCCTTAAGGAGCACATATTCTTCTGAACTGGGTTCAATCAGAGATGGTTCCCTAGAACAGGTGGCTTTTGGAAGAGAAAGGAAGAAACAGAAATTCTTACCTAGTGGAGTGTAAAGTGCAAATGTAAAAATGTCAACATCTACGTAGAAGAAAAACCATGTTCTTAAGAGATGGGTAACTCCTAGTTAAAAAGTGCTGTGACTAGGAAATGTTCTATACTGGGACCTACTTGTCAGGGAGCTAGCTTTCTTTCCTACCTTGGATACTGGTTTTCAGCCAGGGAATCAGCTGCAGTACCTAATTACTGCCAACAATTAAACACTGAACTACATTGCCTCTCTAAAGTTGAAAAGTAATCCTTCCACTATAGAGAATAAGATTCTTACTAAGTTTTACATTCACAGGCTTTATTAATTTTTCATTTAATTTTTCTATCAAAGTACACTTAAATTTCACAAGAATATTTGCTCTAGTTATTTTTGGCCTGTGCTTTGATAACTTATCCTAACACAATGGCCAGTCTGTTTTCTTTGCTGTAAAAGTGTCTTTGTGCACTATTCCTTGAACATGGGCCTCACGTTCTAACTTTACTTAGATGAAAAAAAAAAGTGTTAATTTCATGAATGGTTTAATATCACTTCATAGGTTAATATAGTTTAGATTACATAAAATATGTTGACTAGTCGTATAAATGCGGATTGAGATATTAGTTGAAAATCTTGTTTGGAGAATGAAAATGATAAGCTGCCTAAGAAAATCTTTTCCGAGATGCCTTACTAACGATAAGAGAGATTAACTACCCCAAGTGATGATCTTTAAAGGGAACCTCTACAATGTCATTTACACTGAAACAAGGTGAAGGATCTGAATTCAAGTGTGTCTGGGTTACTTTACAATCCTACTCTTGGATAGTTACAAAATTTGTAACTTTTAATCTGGGGTTCCATTTATTAGTACTGTATTAGAGTGGGTTTTGTTAAAACTGTGATTTAAGCACAAGCCAGCAATATACAACTCAGTCACCCTATTTTACACAAAGTGTTTTAAAGTTTTGATTTAACCCTGATACACACAGTGGACTGATCAATTAACTAGACAGTTCACAAAGGTCATACATGAAAATCAATCTGATTACTTCATTAGTCACAAATCATATACTTTTCGAATTTGGAAATAAATGCAAATTTTGTTTTAGAACCCACATTACGCATTTTATACTTACAACGAAAATTTTCCAGACTTAGAAATGATGTCTGAATAGTAACATTTGCCAGGCAATTTATAGTTTCCAAAGAGCTTTCTCATTAATTATCTCAGAAAACTGAATAATGATGTGATTATTAAAGGTTAATTAAGCAAATACTTGGGAAGTAATTGGGAAGTAATGTATTTCTAATTTAACAGGTCAATCAGGGGTATTTAGGAAATATTTTTGCTGGTTAACAAGTCTAACCAAAACATAAGGTATTTAGATTGTTTCCCTAGTGGAAAACAATAAGCCTGTGTTTGCATTTTTAAGAGTCAATTGTTTTGAAGGGTTTCTGACTCCACTGTTTTGATGATTTGAGGGGTTTTACGAGGATTCTGAGCTTATCCCTCCCAATGTTACCGCAAACCTTACACTGCTTTCTGTCACTTCAGAATAAAAGAAAATAACTGAATAAAGTAATTACGAGATGGCACAGACAGCTATGGAAGTCAGAGAACTAGCCATCTACTTGTGGAAAGCAACACATTTTGATTATTGAGTATACAGAATAACATTGAGTATACAATATACAGAATAATTGTTAACTCATATTAACAATCAAACATGACTCTCCAAGTGTACAACCGCACAATTTTTTTTTCTCAAAATATCTTCCATGGGTGCAACCTGTACGATTTTCGGTATTCTCATCAGCCGTGTAAGGACAAACTGCTTTCCCCTAACTTTGCGTGACCTGGTTCTACCTCACGATTACTAAGTAGTTTAAAATCACAACGCTCCAGCTCCCGGTTCACCAGCGAAGAGATGTGATTTCCTGGTACGAAAACGCGAGGTGGCCCGCAAAGGTAGAGGTGAAAGGTCTCAGAGCCCGCGGATCGGCCCAAAGGGGGTCACGGGGTTCCGCCCAGGCCCCCACACCGGCTGGTGGAGCGGACACCGGCACCTTTGTTTGCGCTCCGCTTCCCTGGACCCCGGCCGAGAGCCGCGGGTGGGGGCGCGGGCCCCGCGGTCCGGGCGGACCTGGCACTGTCCCGGGGAAGCTCGCGGCGAGGGCGGCCCGGCCGGGAAGCGGGAGGTCAGCGGCGGCGCGGTGGGCCCCCTCCCACGGGAGCCGCGCCAGGTCCCAGCAAGAGCCGGGCGGGATCGCTATTGTTTTTGGCTGGCACATAAATCCCCGCGCCGACCCTCTGCGCACCCAGGTTTCCTCCCGGAGGCCATTTGGTTTCCTCTCAGGCCCTATATAGAGGCCCCGGGCCCAGGCTGAAAGAGGTGCGCACCCTCTCCGGCCTCCCGGACAAGCCCGGGCTCGGAGCGCCTCTCATCCTCTGGTCTCCGCAGCCAGAGGCATCTGGGGAGGTGAGGCGGGCGGCGAGGAGAGAAGGGGTGTGTTTCTCCCGGGTGCTAGGAAGCCAAGAGGAGGAGGAGGAGGAGGATCCGCTTCTCCGGGGTTTCCCTGACGCCAGCAGCAGCTCTCGGCGCGCGCTCCCCGCGCCCGTCCGCGGCTCCGGGGAGAAGGGGGAGGGGGATGGGCCCGCCGCCGCGGCCGCGAGGCGTCAGCCCGGATTGCAGCGGGGGCGGGCCGCGCGCGGAGCCGAGAGGGTACGGGCGAGGGAGACGCGCGCCTGCGCGTGCGCGGGGGTGCGCGCCCGGGGTCCCCGCCCCCCACCCCTGCCGCCCGCGGTCTCCGCCCCCCTCGCGCTGGTGTGTGTGGAGCCGGAGTCGGCGGCGGGTGGCGGCGCCTGGAACCTAGAGACGGACCCCCCCCCCCGCCCCCCAGCCCCGGAATGTACTGACTCCCCCCTCTCTGCTCTCCTCCCCTCTCCGCCTCCCTGCAGGAGGGAGGCGCCCCCGAGTCTCCCCTCCCGCGAGAGGGGCCGTGCGGGCCGGGCCGGGTCGGGCTGGAGCAGCGGCGGCGGCCGCCGCGGGAGCCAAGCCTGCAGCGAGGGACCGGCTGAGGCGCGCGGGAGGGAAGGAGGCGAGGGCTCCGCGGTGCTGCCGCCGCCGCTGCCGCTTGCCGGGAAGAGATGGCGGCGGAGCCGGGAGCCTGGCGACTCCTCAGCACCTCCTTCTTCTGGCTCTGCTGCCTGCTGCTGCTCGGGCGCCCGGCGCCAGGCGTCGCGGCCGCCAGGAGCGGCTCCCCGCCGCAGTCCTCAGGTAAGCGGCGGCCGCGGGGCGCCGACCCGGGAGGCTCGGGGTGGGGGCGGGGGCGCGGTACCGGCACCGGCGGCGGCTGCGGTGTTTTTGTTTAGGATCCAGGAGGAAACGTGCAGGAACTTCTCTGTCTCGTCTCGGGTTGCTGAGGAGAAAGGGGATCGCGCAGGGTGGAGAGTGGAGTGGGCAGGCTGGGGCGCCGCCAAGGAGAGGGGCGGCGGTGGGGGCGCATCGGGGGCTCCGGGGTCTAGTTGGGGGCTTTGTACCCGGAGGCAGGTTCACCCTTCTCTTCCCTCCCCTCCCCCAAGGCTCATCCCACTTGTAAGAGTGGGACATTCTTGTGCTCACACAAGCACCAGTAGAGGCCACTACACACCTCATTAAATAAACAATCGTATGGCCAATTCATTAATTTCAGGAAAGGGGGGGTCTTGAACTCCTCATTCCCTGGCCAGGGATTTCCCAGCTGAAGCCCCAGGGAAGCGCTGGTTGATCTCCAGGGACTCCTCAGCGGGTTTGGTAGCCCCGAGGCTGCGGCAGAGCGAGGGTGTCCGAGGGTCACGACTGACCCCCCGTAACTGGTGGTGTTGACTTAACGATGAGAGCGCCTTGGAGAACAGCTTCTAGTGATTATATCTGTTAGTGTTTCCGTTATGAAAATACCTCTTTCCTGGGGATTACAACAATATTTACAGCCTGTTATCGGGCTGTTAACCTAGGGAATTGTCTAAGTATCGGCTTTTAAGTACTTGCACGTTGTTTTCAAGTGGCAATATTTAACTATATTTATCCACAAACGCTATTTTCAGACTTTGTCGATCATAGATTATTGAAATCACCTGCATTCCTGTTTATTTAAGGGGACCAATGAACAAAACGCCAAACCTGCCTGTAAGGACCTTACTGTATAATTGAGGAGCGGGACACACTCAGCAGAAGGGCAAATTAACATGTAATCTGTTTAAATTGTTTGACCAAGGCGGTGTATCATAAAACTTGACAACTTTCACCTAGTTACATGAGATCTGAAATTTTTATATTTGAAAGTCATTTTATCAGGCACAGTGGCAGCTTCTATTCAATTAAACTATTACTTATTTTTCCCTGGTTTATATTTAAAATCACACTGCCATGTAACTTGTCTGATAAAAGCTTTCTTTTTTGATTTTCTCACAGAGTATATGTAGCACATAGGTTTTACCAGTGTTAAAAAGTTTTAAACCCAAAGTACTATCAAAAACAGCTACCTAAACAATAGGTTTTTAGTATCAAGCTTACACTTGTACATTCAACCTGGAGTACACATGTTGGTCCTGAAATGTAAGTACCTGATCCACCCCTTTCTGTTCTTGTGGATAAGCAAGAAAAATGTAGCTGTCATAGAAGACTTATTTAATTTTACATGTAAAATTTTATATATAATTCATCATGTTTGTGGTAGGTAATTGGTGGAGTTTCTGTTTAAAATTTTGTCAGTAATGTTGTAAGTAAAGTGCTAGTAATTTTAGATTAATAAAAATAAGTCTCTTAGGAAGTCATGACAACTATTTCACCATTAATTCATTTGATGGACTTTTATTTTGTGCTGACGAGAGGTGCGAAGCATGGCTGAAATGTGCATTTTGCCTTCATGGAGTTTGCAGTCCTGCGTGTGTAGGAAAGACAGCCATTTAAATACTAATTATATAGTAATTAAGTTGTTCTGATAAGCACTACTGAGAAGACTAGGTTTTGAGAAAGCTTAGACTGCAGGGACCTAACCTAGACTGGGTGTCAGCATGTCAGCAGTGAGATCTGAACAGGAGCAGAGGTGAGGAGACGCACAGATAATTAGTGGTATAGTTGGGTCTCAAGCATGAATCTTCTGATTCTCTGCAGAGTGCCTTCCACAATCCATCCAGCCTCACTGCAAAAGGAAAAGGAGTAACTGCAGCTAGGAAGGGCTGGTCAGTTCATTCGCAGGCTGCAAAGACATTAAGGGAATTGAAAAGGGAGTCAGCAGTGACTGAACAAACTGTTTCAGTAAATCATACGTCTTTTATCAGTGGCTTAAATTTTTAATTTCTGTTAAGGGGTAGTCTTAGATATCTTTCTGTAGGGAACTATAACAAATAGGTGGTGGGATATAGAGATCCTTGGTAGTAAAAGGAGAACAATAGAGTGTGGGACAGCAGGATAAACGGGGTGTTTTTCCAACATTGAGTAGACATGAGGTGGTAGAGGAAAGAGGGGAGGACTGGTGAGAGAAAATGGTCAGCAGTGGAAGAGTTGGAAGTGATTAGCTACATGGTCTTCAGGAAGGAAGGAGAAGCAGATTACTGAAAAGATGTGCAGGGACCAAGAGAAAGAGGATGTGACAGAGCCGCTTGTGCAATGCAAGTCTTCTCTAATTAGAGTGATAAGGAATGGTGCACAGGTGGAATTAGGGTGCCAGAATGGAGACTGGTAGGGAAACAATGTGAGAGCTCATTTGAAATCTGAAGTTCGAGTTTCCGGAGACTACATCAGCTGTCTACACTTTCAGTGGCAACTTTTTGTATCCCAGGAGCAGAATTAGTGAGAAGTTTTAATCCAGTATTGATTACTTCTGAGTTACATGAAATGTAGAGATTGTTTTTTAAAGGTTTTATTAAAATAATCAAATATTCAATTTTCTGATCAAACTGCAGAAGAATATTTGATAAAGTGTCATAATGACACTGAGGCTAGCCTTGACCTAGACTTCAGAGGTGTACTATAGAGGCCATGTAGCTATACTTCCCTTTTAAGGTAAGAATCCTCTTGTTAACATCCTGCATAGATGACTATCAGCCTGAATCATTAATTTGATGATGTGATTCATTACCTCACAAGGTAGTCTGTTTCCATTTCAAATAACTTCTGTTAGTTATTTAAACTAACAGAGCGTAAACTTTGCTTTATGCAGTACATTTAACTTTAATTTTCACCCTCCCCATCTTTCTTGAATTTTTTTTTTCCTCTTTTCTTGCCTTTTTTTTGGTGTCACCCTATCTGTTGATTTATGTTGTACTCCTGTAATCAATTCTTCGTTTCAGGTTTTTCTTTCATCCTTTCGTTAAATATTGGTGTCTAAGTTAAACTTTGCTTTATGCAGTACATTTAACTTTAATTTTCACCCTCCCCACCCTTCTTGAATTTTTTTCTCTTCTGTTGCCGGTTTTTTGGTGTCACCCTACCTCTTGATTCATCTCATACTCCTGTAATCAGTTCTTCATTTGTTTTCAGGTTTTTCTCTCATCTTCTCATTAAATATTGGTGTCTAAGTTTGATCTTGTTCTGTACATTTTACTTGTCTTCAGTTGCTGATTTAAGCTAATGACTCTCCTGGTCCACTCTTCACGTATCACTCTCTAGCTTCGCTGAAGAGGTACTGTACATTACACAAGACCAAAAGTAAACTTATCTTTGCTCCTCTTCTCTCATCCCCTCTCTCCAGACAATAGCAAATCAATTTCTGGTCTAGGACTCTTACACTGATTGATTGCATGGACTTGTTTTCCTTTGTTACCTGTCTTGGACATCACTGTTCATCACTCAAACAAGTTGAGATTTAGAAGTCACCCTGGACTCTTCCCCTTCCCTCTTTCCCATAGCCAGTCTGTGTGTGCACGCTCAGTCATGTCTGACTCTTTGCCAGCCCATGGACTGTGGCCCGCCCGGCTCCTCTTTTTATGGAATTCTCCAGGCAAGATGGGTTGCTGGAATGGGTTGCCATTTCCTCCTACAGGGGATCTTCCCAACCCAGGGATTGAACACTCGTCTCCTGCATCTCTTGCATTGGCAGGTGAATTCTTTACTACTGCACCCCTGGGAAGTAACCCCAACTATAGCCAATAGTTCTTACCACTGTGCCCCTGGGAAGCAACCCCAACTATAGCCAATAGTTCTTGATTTTTACCTCCTAGGTATTTCTTGAATCATCACCAACTCACCGAGAGTAACAACAGTGGCTCTGTGATTAATCTCTTTATCTCCACAGTTAGCCTCTAGAAATCTGTCCTGCCCAAATGAGCTTTCTTACATATTTTTATGAGCATGCCACTCTGCTACTTATAATCTCATAGTAGTGTTCCATAGCTTGCATGTTGGAGTATAAACTTCTTGGCATGGAAATGGTGAGGCATTTGTGTCTTTCACCACAGGCTCCCGCACTCCCAGTTTAAAGCCTCATTTCTTTTCATGTGTACCCGGTGGTCCACCTCTCCAGGTTAACTTCAGGTCTCTAGGCTGTTGTTCATGCTGTTCTTTCTTCCTGGTGATGCCACTTCCCATCTTATCTGCTTTTGAAACTCATACTCATCTGTTGAGTGAATTTTTCTCTACTCACCTGCGCCCCCAAAGAGACGTAGAGTCATCACTCTCTGTGTCCCCATAGCTCTTTGAGTCCTTTTCATGTCGTTGTTACTTCTTTCTTATCTTCTCTACTAGTCTGAACCTCTTGAGGGTTTGGATTTTTCTTAGCTGGTGTAAAACAAGCATCTGGCACAAAATTGATTACCATTAATTGTTTATTTATTGAATACTGAATCTCTTTTATTTTTAACTCCTGGGCCTTATCGCACATATCTGATTCCTTTATATGATGGTCCTTCACATGTCTGATGACAAAAATTTTGTGTGTGTATGTATTGCTTTCTCTTTCTTCTTTTTTTGGATATGCTGCAGCTTTAGTATTTAGTAGCTTTGTCATCTTTGGAAAGATCAGTGATCATACTAATTGATCTGTAAACAGAGACTAATGCCCTGCTTTGCCAGTGTAATGGAATGAAGTATAAAAGAGTTTGTAGATTTGCAGGGTGAATGCTCAAAGGAGATTAGAAATGTGACTGCTTTTAGTAAACCATATGAAAATTAATATGTGAATGGTGAAAAAAGACTTACCACATAGAGGCTGAGGGTTTGAACAAGACTTATGGTTCTACAGGTTTGCCTTGTGGCTCAGCTAGTAAAGAATCTGCCCACAATTTGGGAGACCTGGGTTCGATCCCTGGGTTGGGAATATCCCCTGGAGAAGGGAAAGGCTATCCACTCCAGTATTCTGGCCTGGAGAATCCCATGGATGGAGGAGCCTGGTGGGCTACAGTCCGTGGGGTCTCAAAGAGTCTGACACGACTGAGCGACTTCACTCACATGGTTCTACACATTGCCATATGTCTCTTGGGGGCTATAGGCAAGCAAGAATAATACCTTGTTTATCTGAGTTGTCAGAAGAATACAGTGTCTTGATAAAATTGCTGATAAACTGATAGGTACAGTGTCTGTGTAGAAAGAATGGTTCTAATGTTTTTTATAAACTTAAAAACGTAGTATAATTCTATTAAATTTTTTGGAAGTGTATGTTTTTCCCAGCATTAATCATTGTTGGTTTCTTTATTACTTCTTGCTAATATAAAATATAGGGATAATATTAAACTCATTATGTGGAAGCTCTGTTTATCTATTTAGTAGTCTTTCTTGCCAAACCCTTCACTTTTTTACTGACTTTTGTGTGATTGGGAGATGTTTACCAGGCAGTTGGTGGTGTTTTGGTTTCTGGGTAAAATTGCATCAACAATAAGAAAGCAGTCAGGGGAAATGACTATAGTTAAGATCATATTGATCAGAGAGCTAATGAGGTGAGAAAAAAATCTTATGTTTATGACTTTTTCAAAATTGACTTTTGTCATGGGACACAAGCAGTGGAAGATGATATCAAAATATAGCCCCAATTTTGGGATTTGTTCAGAATCAAGTGAGTTTTTGACTAAAAACTTTTGGAGATAGAGACAAAAAATTTCATATAGACTCCCTGGTGTAATTTTGGTATTTTTCTTTCTAGTCACTGTCTATATGGCACATAATTTTTATGTTGTAATCATGGTATGTGTACAACTATGCCATTTTTCTTTGTTGCCACACTATCTTTAAATCATCAATTAAAATTTAAAAAAAATGCTTAAATATATGTTTGTTTGAAGGAAAAGAAAAGGTACCTAAAGTAAATCTTCCACCAACAAATTCCTTTTTTTTAACCCATAAATAACCACTTCTAATACTTTTCCTTCTGTATTTATATATGTGTATGGTTTTATTTTTTACACATAAGCAAGATCATACTACTTACTGTTTTTCAATTTGTTTTTGGTTAACAGTGTGTTGGCGATCTTTTCATGCCACTACCTACAGATTTTCCTATAATATTTAAAATGTCTGTATAATATTCCAGTGAATCAATGCAGTATTAATAGTGGCCAGTAAAAGTGCTATTTATTGAGTACTCACTGAGCTGTAAGTGCTCTGCCACACTCTGATACATGTGTTAAATCCAGTGTACAACCCTGAGGAAGACTGTAGTATCTCCCCATTCTACAGGTGAGGTAACTGAGTCTGAAATATTAAGTGAATTGTCATAGGCCTCACAGCTTTCATATGGAAAAGTTGGCATTCAGATCCAGTTCTTTACAGATCCAAAGACTGTGCTCTTTAGTATACTGCATACTGCTGCTAATGATATGCATACTGCTGCATAATGCTTCTTTTATGGATGTTGATGATGTTTTCAATATTTTGCTCTAATAGAAAGTGCTATAATGAACATATAGTCTTTCCCTTTATATTTTGGATTCCCTTGTATGGGATTATTGGTGAAAAGATAATTTTTGTGTGTACGTGGGAATCAGGGTTCCATTAATTTTAAAAGAGTAATGAGATCATTAAGAATAACATCATTGACCTGTACTTTTACTATTCTTCAAGATATTTTCATCTTTAATTGTGAACTTAAGGCCAGTATTTTAAAATGCAGGTCCCATAGCTTCTCTGTTTCGACTTGAAACTGAAGAGATTAATTAATTACTTAATTAATAAGTAATTTCAAAGGTCACTTCTCTCTCCAAGTTTCTATAACTCTGAAGTCTGTAAAATTAAGTGGTAGGTTTATCTCAGCTAAATGACTTCTATTCTGTTCGTGTTTGAACACTGATCATTTCTGTTCTTTGATTCAATAATTACCTTTTGTCATTCTTGAAAGCCCAACTTACTGTACATCTTTTTTTCCCCCTAATGTGAAGTTGGATATGACTGGGAGAATCTTTTAAGTTGCCTGTTAATGGTCATATATGATTTTACTTCATGTGTGTAAAGATAGCTTTAGGGCTGATTTCAAGAAATAAAGTTTCAGTGTTAAGCAATTGTAACATGTTTTAAGTTGCAGTATTACTTGAAATATTAGATAATTTTAGGCTTATAAAGGATGTAAACTAAACTGGCAAGGTTACTGATCTAGCTGAAAAGAGTAGATTTTAATTCTCCCTTTGACTTGCTTATGTGAAGAAAGGGGAGAGAGAGAGGTAGTGATTTTGTATGTCTTATTTCACTAAAATCAGTACTTGAGTTCTTCTTTTTAAGGAGTTAGCAGTTGGACAGTTTGAGATTTGCATTATGTCTTTGCTTTTCCTATTAAAAAGAATCATGAGAAATAACCTCTTTTTGAAAAAAAATTTTTTTGAAGTATAGTTGATTTACAATGCTGTGTTATTAAAAAGTGATTCATTTATATATATATATATTCTTTTTCATATTCTTTTCCATTATAGTTTATTATAGGATATTAAATACAATTCCCTGTGCTATACAGTAAAACCTGTTTATCCATTTTATGTATAGTAGCTTGTTAATCCCCGACTCCTAATTTATCCTTCCCCATCCCCTTACCCCTTTAATAACAACCATAGTTTGTTTTCTATGTCTGTGAGTCTGTTTCTGTTCTGTAAATAGTTTCATTTGTGTCATATTTAAATTCTGCATGTAAGTGATTATATATGCTATTTGTCTTTCTGATTGACTTCACTTGGTTTGATAATCTCTAGGTCCATCCATGTTGTTGCAGATGGCATTAAAAAAACTTCCCTTAAACTTGTTTTATGGCAAGAATTTCTCAATTTAATTTTGTAGTCAGTTGGATAGTTGTTGTATAGCCAAAACTAAAAATCGAGGTAGTTTTGACTAGTTGCAAACATGTTATCTTGGAGGTATAATTATGCCAAAGCCATGCACTGTGGAGTTACTAAGATTCATTGGACATGTTTTCTATCGTTAGGAAACCTTGGTCTAATAGCAGAGATAATAACTTAATTTGGAGAGAGAAGGTATAATTACTGCTGTAGGTGGAAAAACAAATTCTGGAATTATTGTGTTACTATTAATCAAAATAATAGTACTGCTTTTCTCATAGTTTTGGTTCTATGTGTTTAGAGTAGTCCCAACTTAGTTTTAACAAGTCAGTAGACTAGAACTCTCAAAGGGAGTTATTTTTCATTTCCTCTGAGGGAAATGATTACTGGAATGTTTGAATATATGAGAATGCTAATAATGGAAGCATCTAGGGGTACAGCTACTTCCATGTCTTCGGGAAATCCGGAGATTGATTGTAAAGGTTTTCAGGATTTATTTATTACTGGTCAGTAATAGCCAATAAAACTTACAGAGGAGCCCTGAGCAGAGTGAATTTTTAAAATGATAACCACATGGAAACTGAATACAGAATATTTGCTTTTCAGCTGCAGAGTGAGTAAAAAAAATTACCAAGATATATCCTTATATTAAGGTATAATTAAGATAATAACATTATCATATACAAATTCAGGGAATAGAATAACAAATTACAAGTTTTATTTATAATTTTTTATTCATAGCATGACTTTTAATGTAAAAACTAAAATTTGAGGATCTTTTTGGTTAATTCTTGAAAGCTTTTGGTTTGAAGGGTGTTGTTGTTTCAAAGTTACACAATGTTGTATATCCAGGAGATTGTGTGTATCTTGTGGCGATTAGTGAAGTGAAAGTGAAAGTTGCTCAGTTGTGTCTGACTTAATTCTCTAGGCCAGAATACTGGAGTGGGTAGCCTTTCCCTTCTCCAGGAGATGTTCCCAACTCAGGGATCGAACCCAGGTCTCCTGTACTGCAGGTGGATTTGTTACCAGCTGAGCCACAAGGGAAGCCCCCTTTATTAATAACACCCCAACTACATAGAAGTCAACTATCCTGAACCCTCACCTCCAAAACACAGCTGAAGACTAAAGGACAAAAGAAATAATCAAAGTCTGTGTATCAAAGTAAATAAGTTTCTCAGAGTCCCCGAAGTCTTTGCTTAGAGCCTGTTTATCTTTAATTCACATGTAGTTCTAACAAACTCTGTTATCTGATTTCTGAGTCCATAGTTGATCAGAACTGGTTGGAAGACTTATTTTGGAAATGACCTTTAACAATAGCAATTAGTCACCTTTGTAATGAAGAAGATGTAAAATAAGTATAAGAATACAAAGATCTTCTCTTAAACAGAAGTGGTTGTCTCAGCCAGATTGAGGAGTTTCTTTTCCTTTCCATCACTTGTAATGGATATTTCCTGCCCTTGGCCATTTCTTTTGCCCCTCCTTCTGTAGATACAGTCACTGTCTGGGAAGAGATATCTTCCCTCAGAAATATCTGGAGTCCCATCTCATCTCAGAGTATTAGTGTGAGTCCAGGTCGGCCCTTGAGGTGGGAGAAAAGGAAATGTGAATAGAAAGGAAGGTGAGGTGACAGGGCAGGGTTCCTTCTCTGCTAGTCCCTGCCCCTCAAGCCGTAGAATTTCTCTATTAGCAGCATTTTAAACCCTGATGGCTCAAATATTTATATGAATTTAAATTTGGGGAGTGACATTAATTGTTGATTTGATTTTAAGAAAATAAAAAATATTTTAAAAATTTCAAACAACATCTCACTCCCTAGAGATAATCACTTTTAATAGCTATGGACTTTCTGTTTTATGTATACAATTAAATCTTTTTATAATATATACATATACAAGTGGGATTGTGCTGTGTATTCTATTTTCCAACTTGTTTTGGGACATCTTTCCATTGTGAGTACATATAATTTATCACAGCTATTTTGATAGCCACATGGTATTTTATAGATGCTATCATAATTTATTTAACCAATTGCATTTAATGTTCTCAAATTATTTATTGTAATCATATGCAGTGAACCCACTTTAACAAACAAATGTCTTTGTGCACATGTTCGAAAATACTATCGAATAAGTTTGTAAATGTTGGAATTGTAGGATAAAACTGTGTGTGTTAAAATTTTTTCTAGTTATTTCCAAGTTGTTCTTCAAAACACTGATTTTTCTCTATCAACAGCCTATTTATCCACACACTTGCCAAAATACTATTTTCAGACCTCAGGCTTTGTCAGTCAGATAAATGAATAAAGTATATCTCTTTAAATTTTATATTTTAAAATTATTAATGGAGTTGAGCACCTTTCAGATTTTTATTAATGGTTTATATTATTTCTGAGAATTGTCTGTCTTTTGTTCATATTCCTTTATCCTTTCTCAAATTGATGGTTCATTTATAAATATAAATTAGATAATATACTTAAGAATAGGAACAATGTAAAACTTACAGCTGTCAAAACTCCCATGGCTACTTGTGGTTTTTCACAAAATGAGAAGCACACAGAGTCATTGAGTCAGTCTGCTTACCTGACTTCTGCTAATCACTGCTGATATTTGCTTGCTATGGATTCATAAACTTTCAAATGGTTCTGTTTTGAAGGAAAAAAAAAATCTTAATCATTGGTTTGAGTGAAAAATTGGAGTTGAAACATGATATTACCTCTTTTAAGACAGGATGACTAATTTTAGCTTAGAATAAGTTCAGTTAATCAAATACTTGAAGGCTGGTTTGTCTCAAGTTACCAAGGTGCTTTAAAGTGGAAAATGGATAAAGGATGCAACAGGAAAGACAAGTTTAAGGGACAGGATCTGATTTCCATTTTTGAATACCCTGAGACTGAGATGCCAGCATAACGTCTCTGTAAAGGTATTACAGAATTGGGAGGTCTGGCTAGAAATGTAGGGTCAAGAATTGTCTGATAGAGGTGATACTGCAAGCCATGGTGGTGGTGGTTTAGTTGCTAAGTGGTGTCCAACTCTTGTGACATCATGTACTGTAGGCTGCCAGGCTCCTCTCTCCATGGAATTCTCCAGGCAAGAATACTGGAGCGGGCTGCCATTTCCTTCTCCTGGGGATCTTCCTGACTCAGGGATCAAACCTGGGTCTCCTGCAGGCAGGTTCTTTACCTACTGAGCTATAAAGACTAGATCATTTCCCTGAGGGAGGAAGAAGAAAACCTAGGGCAAAGACTTCATTGGGTGTCCAAAGGAAGGAAGTAATACTGTGTCTGCAGAAAAAGGTAAGTACCTAGAATCAGAGCTATGCAAAATGATAAAATTCATTTAGTTCCTGGATATCTTATTTAGAAACATTTGTGTGAATAAATGGGATAGTGATAAAGTAATCTTTGTTATTTTCCCTTACCTCTATATGCATGTTGTGGCCCTAGGTTAGAGTGCTAGGCAGGGAGAGGGGAGGCTTACAAAGACAGTTCTGAGCAATTCTTTACTATAAATAACATATGTAATAACTTACCATTCTACTGAACTGAGGTAGGCAGTAAATGAGTTGTGTGTTCATGCTTAGAACAGAACCTGGTTTATCTTAATCACTCATTAAACATAAACTCTTGTTTTTTATTATTTTATAAACTGGATGGAAAGGCTAGCTAAAGATACATGAAAATTAGATAAAATTTATATAATTTGGCTTATATTATCTGATGACAATGTATTACTAGATTGTTAAATGAGTGAATTTATGTAGGGAAGGATAAGAATTTGTTTAGTTTGGAGTATCTGGTTAATAAGTTTCTTGGAGGAAGTGAGACTTGAGCTGGTTTTGAAGACATGAGTAAGCTTTTTATATAGTCAGGCTCTTCTGGCAAGAAGAGTAAAAGGAAGAGCAGTGTGAGTTGAGGCAGAATGTTCTTGATTAGTAAACTCTTTCTTGAAAAAGCTCACTTCTGTTACTCTGAAGTTTATCATTTGTCATGAAATGGAGGGGTGGTTATTAGATGATGAAATCATAGGCCAGATAATCTTTTAAAGATTGTGATGCTAGAAAGGAAGCTGGAAGTAGTGCACGTTCCAATTTTTGATGCCTGAAAATCGACCTTATCGTGACCTATTTGTTTCCTAAAATGTCATCTATTTGCTGTTAGGCATTGTGGGTATCTTCTGAAACATTTGATTTCTCTGGATTTTATTCAAAACTGCAGAAATAAGCTTCAGGATGATGTGTATTGGGAAGTACTGAGGAATTCAGAAAACTTAAGATCATGGCATCTAGTCCTATCACTTCATGGCAAATAGATGGAGAAACAGTGGAAACAGTAGCTGACTTTATTTTGGGGGGCTCCAAAATCACTGCAGATGGTGATTGCAGTCATGAAATTAAAAGATGCTTACTCCTTGGAAGGGAAGTTATGACTAACCTAGACAGCATATTAAAAAGCAGAGGTATTATTTTGTCAACAAAAGTCCGTCTAGTCAAGGCCGTGGTTTTTCCAGTGGTCATGTATGGATGTGAGATTTGGGCTATAAAGAAAGCTGAGCGCAGAAGAATTGATGCTTTTGAACTGTGGTGTTGGAGAAGACTCTTGAGAGTCCCTTGGACAGGAAGGAGATCCAACCAGTCCATCCTAAAGGAGATCAGTCCTGGGTGTTCATTGGAAGGACCAATGTTGAAGCTGAAACTCCAATATTTTGGCCACCTGATGTGAAGAGCTTACTCATTTGAAAAGACCCCGATGCTGGGAAGGATTGAGGGCAGCAGGAGAAGGGGAGAACAGAGGATGAGATGGTTGGATGGCATCACTGACTGAATGGACATGGGTTTGGGTAGACTCCGGGAGTTGGTGATGGACAGGGAGGCCTGGTTCATGGGGTCGCAAAGAGTTGGACACGACTGAGTGATTGAACTGAACTGAGAAATTAAATTTTTGCTACTTTATGAAGATATCCTGTTGATGGGCGGGGCTGTGTTCCCTCCCTGTTATTTGACCTGAGGCCAAACTATGATGGAGTTAATGAACATAATGGCAACCTCCCTCAAAAGGTCCCAAGCACAGTGTTGCTGCACTCAGTGTCGCCAACCCTGCAGCAGGTCACTGCCAACCCTTGCCTCCACCAGAGACTCCTGGACACTCATGGGCAAGTCTGGGTCAGCCTCTTGTGGGGTCACAGCTCCTTTCTCCTGGTGCACACAAAGTTTTGTTTGTGCCCTTCAAGAGTCTGTTTCCCCAGTCCTGTGTAAGTTCTGGCGGCTCTGTGGTGGGTTAATGGCGACCTCCTCCAAGAGGGCTTATGCCATACCCAGGTCTGCTGCACCCAGAGCCCCTGCCCCCACAGCAGTCCACTGCTGACCCATACCCTGCAGGAGACACTCAAACACAGCTCTGTCTCAGTCTCTGTGGGATCTCTGGGTCCTGGTGCACCCAAGGTTTGTTTTTTGCCCTCTGAGCATCTCTGGCAGGTATGGGGTTTGATTCTAAATGTGATTTCACGATTTTGCCCCTCCTACCATCTTTGCCCTTTGACTTGGGGTATCTCCTCAAAGTCACTCCAGTGCAGTTATCTTCATTTACTACACCATAGTTTGGCCTCAGGTCAAATAACAGGGAGGGAACACAGCCCCACCCATCAACAGAAAATTGGATTAAAGATTTACTGAGCATGGCCCCACCCATCAGAACAAGACCCAGTTCCCCCTCAGTCAGTCTCTCCCATCAGGAAGCTTCCATAAGCCTCTTATCCTTCTCCATCAGAGGGCAGATGGAATGAAAACCACAATCACAGAAAACTAACCAAACTGATCACATGGACCACAGCCTTGTCTAATACAGTGAAACTATGAGCCATGCCTTGTAGGGCCACCCAAGACATATGGGTCATGGTGGAGAGTTCTGACAAAGCGTGGTCCACTGGAGAAGGGAATGGCAAACCACTTAAGTATTCTTGCCTTGAGAACACCATGAACAGTATGAAAAGGCAAAAAGATAGGACACTGAAAGATGAACTCCCCAGGTTGGTAGGTGCCCAATATGCGCCTGGAGATCAGTGGAGAAATAACTCCAGAAAGAATGAAGAGATGGAACCAAAGCAAAAACAATACCCTGTTGTGGATGGTACTGGTGATGGAAGTAAAGTCTGATGCTGTAAAGAGCAGTATTGCATAGGAAACTGGAATATTAGGTCCATGAATCAAGGCAAATGGGAAGTGGTCAAACAGGAGATGGCAAGAATGAACATCAACATTTGAGGAATCAGAAAACTAAAATGGCCTGGAATGGGTAACTTTAACTCAGATGACCATTATATCTACTACTGTGGGCAGGAATCCCTTAGAAGAAATGGAATAGCCATCATAGACAACAAGAGAGTCCAAAATGCAGTACTTGGATGCAATCTCAAAAATGACAGAATGATCTCTGTTCATTTCCAAGGCAAGCCATTCAATATCATGGTAATCCAAGTCTGTGTCCTGACCAGTAATGCTGAAGAAGCAGAAGTTGAACGGTTCTATGAAGACCTATAAGGCCTTCTAGAACTAACACCCAAAAGAGATGTCCTTTTCATTGTAGGGGACTGGAGTGCAAAAGTAGGAAGTCAAGAAATACCTGGACTAACAGGCAAATTTGGCCTTGGAGTACAGAATGAAGCAGGGCAAAGGCTAATAGAGTTTTGCCAAGAGAACGCACTGGTCGTAGCAAACACTCTTTTCCAACAACACAAGAGAAGACTCTACACATGGACACCACCAGATGGCCAATACTGAAATCAGATTGATTATATTCTTTGCAGCCAAAGATGGAGAAGCTCTATACAGTCAGCAAAAACAAGACTGGGAGCTGACTGGCTCGGATCATGAACTCCTTATTGCCAAATTCAGACTTAAATTGAAGAAAGGGGGACTACCACTAGACCATTCAGGTATGATGTAAATCAAATCCCATACGATTATGCAGTGGAAGTGACAAATAGATTCAAAGGATTAGATCTGATAGTGTCCCTGAAGAACTATGGACGGAGGTTCGTGACATTGTACAGGAGGCAGGGATGAAGACCATCCCCAAGAAAAAGAAATGCAAAAAGGCACAATGGTTGTCTGAGGGGGCCTTACAGATAGCTGTGAAAAGAAGAGAAGTGAAAGGCGAAGGAGAAAAGGAAAGATACACTCATTTGAATGCAGAGAATAACAAGGAGAGATAAGAAAGCCTTCCTCAGTGATCAGTACAAAGAAATAGAGGAAAGCAATAGATTGGGAAAGACTAGAGATCTCTTCAAGAAAATTAGAGATACCGAGGGAATATATCATGCAAAGATGGGCACAGTAAAGGACAGAAATGGGATGGACCTAACAGAAGCAGAAGGCATTAAGAAAAGTTGACAAGAATACACAGAAGAACTGTACAAAATGGATCTTCATGACCCTGATAATCACAATGGTGTGATCACTCACCTAGAGCCAGACATCCTGGAATGTGAAGTCAAGTGGGCCTTAGGAAGCATCACTACTAACAAAGCTAGTGGAGGTGATGGAATTCCAGTTGAGCTGTTTCAAATTCTAAAAGATGATGCTGTGAAAGTGCTGCACTAAATATGCCAGCAAACTTGGAAAACTCAGCAGTGGCCTTAGGACTGGAGAAGGTCAGTATCATTCCAATCCCAAAGAAACGCAATGTCAAAGAATGCTCAAACTACCCCACAATTGCACTCATCTCACACGCTAGCAAAGTAATGCTCAAAATTCTCCAAGCCCGGCTTCAACAGTAACGTGAACCGTGAACTTCCAGATGTTCAAGCTGGTTTTAGAATGGCAGAGGAACCAGAGATCAAATTGCCAACATCCACTCGATCATTGAAAAAGCAAGAGAGTTCCAGAAAAACATCTGCTTTATTCACTATGCCAAAGCTTTTTACTGTGTGGATCACAACAAACTGGAAAATTCTAAAAGAGATGGGAATACCAGACCACCTTACCTGCCTCCTGAGAAATCTGTATGCAGATCAAGAAGCAACAGTTAGAACTAGACATGGAACAACAGACTAGTTCCAAATTGGGAAAGGAGTATGTCAAGGCTGTGTATTGTCACCCTGCTTATTTAACTTATATGCAGAGTACATCATGAGAAGTGCTGGGCTGGATGAAGCACAAGCTGGAATCAAGATTGCCAATAGAAATATCGATAACCTCAGATATGCAGATGACACCACCCTTATGGCAGAAAGCAAAGAACTAAAGAGCCTCTTGATGAAAGTGAAAGAGGAGAGTGGCAAAGTTGGCTTAAAACTCAATATTCAGAAAACGAAGATCATGGCATCTGGTCCCTGCACTTAATGGCAAATAGATGGGGAGACAGTGGAAACAGTGACAGACTTTATTTTTTGGGCTCCAAAATCACTGCAGATGGTGACTGCAGCCATGCAATTAAAAGATGCTTGCTCCTTGGAAGAAAAGTTATAACCAACCTAGATAGCATGTTAAAAAAAAAGACATTACTTTGCCAACAAAGGTCCACCTACTCAAAGCTATGGTTTTTCCAGTAGTCATGTATGGATGTGAGAGTTGGACTATAAAGAAAACTGAGCATCAAAGAATTGATGCTTTTCAACTGTGGTGTTGCAGAAGACTCTTGACAGTTCCTTGCAGTGCAAGGAGATCCAACCAGTCCATCCTAAAGCAAATCAGTCCTGAATATTCATTGGAAGGACTTATGCTGAAGTAAAACTTTAATACTTTGGCCACTTGATGCAAAGAACCGACTCATTTGAAAAGACCCTGATGCTGGGAAGGATTAAAGGCTGGAGGAGAAGGGGATGACAGAGGATGAGAATGGTTGGCTGGCATCCCTGACTCAATGGACATGAATTTGAGTAAACTCTGGGAGTTGTTGATAGACAGGGAAGCCTGGTGTGCTGCAGTCCATGGGGTTGAAAAGAGTCAGACACGACTGAGTGACTGAACTGCACTGAAGAGATCCTTATTTTTAAAAAATTTTGTGGAATCTTTGTGGAATAGTGTACTTCTTCACAGTAGGTGTATTTAGTTAAGAGATTTTGCAGTTTCAGAATCAGCCTTATGTATCAGCCATAAGAATTTTGGGTAAAAATATCAGATAATATTGTGGTAATGACTCAATATGTAGCTCCACTTTAAGAGTGTTTTAAATTTGCCTCTGCATATGCATAATATTTTGGCCTTTGATATAAAGTTCTCATGTTACAGTCTTTTTCTTCAGAATTCACTGGACAGCCCCCTGGCTCCTCCAGTTCAATATTGTATATAATATTGTCTACTATGTACCCTCATACCCTCATGGAGAAGGCAGTACCCTCATGGAGAAGGCAGTGGCACCCCACTCCAGTACTCTTGCCTGGAAAATCCCATGGATGGAGGAGCCTGGTAGGCTGCAGTCCATGGGTCGCTAAGAGTCAGACACAACTGAGCAACTTCACTTTCACGCATTGGGGAAGGAAATGACAACCCACTCCAGTGTTCCTGCCTGGAGAATCCCAGGGATGGGGGAGCCTGGTGGGCTGCTGTCTATGGGGTCGCACAGAGTTGGGCACGACTGAAGTGATGTAGCAGCAGCAGCAGCAGCAGCAGCAGCATACCCTCATCTTTTTTAAAAACCTCTGTATACTTGTAGAATTTTTGTGTGTGTGTGAACTTTGAGACTTAGAAATTTCACCAGAATATGATTAGATGGAAGTTTATTCATTGATTTTTTTTTTTTTTTTTCCTTTTTAGAAAGTAGGTACATGGCGTTGCATTTTGGTTAGGCATTAGATTTAAATTCAGCCAGTAATATGAAAACTGAAATATGAAATATTATCATTTTCCTGTTTCACATTCCTTAGGAAGCCCTACATTGTGCTTAGTTGCTCAGTTGTGTCTGAGCCTGGCAGGCTCCTCTGTCCATGGGATTCTCTAGGCAAGAATACTGGAGTGGGTTGCCATTTCCTTCTCCAGGGGAGCCCTACTTTGGAGGCTGATATTTCATCTCTCAATAAGTTGGGCCTAGATAGCTTTTCTTCTTAGCATTGAAACAGATTTTTTTTTTTTTTTTTTTTGGTTGATCACTAAATAAAGAGGAAGATTTGCATTGTTCAAAACCATTTTTTAAACTCTAGAATTGAAAGTGTAATGAGATATTCATACTAAAAGAGGCACACTGGAGCTGTGCTCAAGTAGGAGAAGAACAAGCTCATATCTCATATTGCATGCTTATATGGAATGGCAGGTAGAATGGATTGTTTTGCTTAAATTTTTTCATGTTCTTTCCTGTATGGTTGAACTCATTTAGCTTAAAATGTGTGTATGATGTGATTTCTCTTATTAGTGAGTTTTTATTGTTGTTCCGAACACATTTATCTTTTTCAAGGTAGGAAAATTTCTTCTGTTACTTTACTACCTATAGTCTGTTATCTCTTTCTGGAATTCCAGATAGGTATATTTGCTCTCTTTGTGTGGTGTGTTAATTTTTGCTTTATGGTTTTGAGACTGTGTTATTAGGTACATACAGATTTAGATTGTTACCTTTCTGGTGATTAAAGTCTACTTTTTCTGTTATTAATGTAGTAGTATCAGCTCTCTTTTGATTAGTGTTGAAGAATTTTCACCCTTTAATTTTCAGTCTGTTTTGTAGTCTTATGTTTTATATGTAGCAAATTGTTAGGTTTTCTTTTTTATTTAGACTGACAGTTTTTGCCTTTTTTCTAGGGCTCTTAGTCTATCTACGTGTAATGTAATGGCTGATATATTTGGCCTTAAATCTCCCATTTTATTATTATTTTTTCTTTCTTTGCCTATTCTGGGTTCTCTTTTCTCTTTTTTTTTCTTGCTTCTTTTTGGTTGCCGTTTTTTCTTTTAGTTTACCAGTTGTATATTCCTTTACTCTTCATCTTGTGGTTCTTAAATATATCTTTGACTCATTACTTTTACCATTTATTGGGTAATACAAGGCCTTTAGAACACCTTAATTCTATTTTTCCTTTTCTTTTAATTTTTATGTTGCCATTGTTACATATTTTAGTTCTGTTTATATTTGATATCCACAAGACATTATTATTATGTCATTACTGGTTTAGATTTACTCATGTTGTTTTATTTATCAGTTGCTCTTCATTTCTTTCTGCATCTCTGAGCTTCTATCTGGGATTATTTCCTTCTGCCTGGAGAATATTCTTTAGTGTTTAGGTCTGCTGGACATGAATTCATCCAGCTTTTGTCTATCTGAAAACCTTTGTTTCCTGTTCAGCTTTAATTTTTTTGGAGGGGGGGATGGTAGATGTAGAATTCTAGGTGGGCAGTTTTTTCTTTCAGCCCTTTAAGAATGTCATTTCACTGTGCACTGAACTCTCTTTCTGATGAGAAATCAGCTGTAAGTCTTACTTTTTCCTCTTGTGGAGAATGTGCTTCCCTCCTTTTTTACCCCTTTGGCTGCCACTTTTAAAATTTGTTTTCTATCTATGACTTTCAGAAATCTGACTATGATGAGCCTTCTTGTTAGTTTCTTTGTATTTTTCATCCTTTAAGAGTTTCTTGTATCTGTGGAATGATTACTTTAATCACTTCTGCAAAGTTCTTGGCCATTATCTCTTCATATTTCTTCCCCATTGTAGTTTGGTCTAGTTTGGCTTTTTTGAATCCTCATCATTCTGATGGGTTCAGAAAAACTATGGTTTTTGTAGCTGATGCGTCCTATTTTGGCTGTTAGGGTAAGAGAAAGTCTCGTGATTTTTTACATTCTAACCAGAGGCAACACTCTATTTATTGATTTCTTAATTTCATTTATTGCATTTTTCAGATCTAGAATGTCTGTTTTGTCTTATAGTTTCTAGAGCCCTGCTGAAATTCTCCATATTGTATCTTTAGTCCTTTAATCCATCCTGTCATACGTGTTCCCATGAGGATTTGCTTTTGTATTTGTTATTTCTTCTGGTTTAGGGATTTTTGTGTGTTTTTATGTGCTTGTTTATTTGTGATTGAGTGTCAGGGATTGTGTATGAAAAATCTGAATGCTACTATCTTCTCCCAGAAAGGATGTACCTTTGCTTCTCTTCTGGTGTGTGGTTATATGAAGTTACTGACAATCTCAGATCACTTTAATCCATTCAGGGATTGAGATGATTTAAAATTGGGCTTCAGAATTTATGAGCTGAAATATTTTGATTTTACGTAGCCCTTTGAGGTCCTAATCGACAGTTTAAGGAGTTGACCCTCCTCCTTAGCAGTCCCGCACTCCAGTTTTTGTCCCCTCAGGGCTTACATCTGTCAAAAGCTTCACTCATCTTCTCAGTCTCTTCAGCAGTGGTGGCCTTTAGAATCCACAGATACCTCTAGGTGAAAAAAAAAAACCAGCTCCAAATACCAGATTTATTTATTTGGATTTTCTCATTTTCTGGATCTTGGTCCCTTAATTCCTCATGACCTTGATTGCCCTCACACAGATCTTTTATATTTTCTCTAGCTTTTTATTTCTTTTCAATGGATGAGTTGATTGGAATCATCTACTTTGTCATTCCTGGAAGCTGGAGTCTTGCAATGCCCCTTTCATCATCATCATTATTTGTGTTCTATGAGAAAATGTCACCCTTGTCTCAATTTTCATCATGGGCAGTCTGCATTTATTGCCCCTGTTATATTTTGCTTCAGTTGATAGAGCAATCACTCCTGTAGCTCCTAGGTCTCTTAAAGGTAATTGTGATGGTGGGATGGTGTCTGTGTGTGTGCTCCGTACTGCTGGTTGATGTGGACTTTTTTTTAACTTATGTGGGCTTATGTTCTAATGCTTCAGGTCTAGATGAAAGAAGAAAAAATTTTAGACTTTCAGTAATTTTATGTTGCTAGATCATTGGTTTGGTGGTTTGTAGGGATTAAAGGCAAGGTATAGTTAGTCTGTTGTGAAATTGGAAGGTTTATTGCTACAGTGTTTGTTTTCCATGCTGGAATTAAAAAATTTGCAATTTAAATGCTGGCAGTTGGTTGTGGAGATAGCAGTAGCAGCCTCTTCTCTTTCTACCCCTTGTCTCAAAACTTTGTTTAGCACATGATCTGCAGTGTGAGTGCTTTGCCAAAAGCTTTGCCAGGCTTCTTTCTTGGAGGCAACCCTCGGCCCACATATGGTTGGCACTCTTCTGTGATTTTCACTGGGCTACAGATTTTTCTCCCAGGTGTTTTTAAAAAATGTAATCCTTTGATTATTTCAGTGTATATTGGTGATGGAGTGTTGGGTAGGCATTTATAACATTTACGAGCTCAGCTTTGCCATCTTGAACTGATAATCTACACTGTGTATGTTTTCTCTTTTTCAGTTGGTTTAGTTTGGTGTCTGACGCAATTAAAAAAGAATAGTTCTTATTATTTTCTTTTTACTTTTATGTACATATAGATTATAATGAAATTTCTGAACGACTCTAATAGGCCAATTAACTCTTGCTTGATAGGAACTCTTATGTGTGCATGCTAAGTTGCTTTAGTTGTGTCCAACTCTTTGTGACCGTATGGACTCTTGCCTGCCGGGCTCCTTTGTCTGTGGGATTCTCCAGGCAAGAATACTGGAGTCGGTTGCCCTGACCTCCTTCAGGCGATCTTCCCAACTCAGGGATGGAACCTGTGCCTGTTACATCTTTTTCATTGGCAGGTGGGTTCTTTACCATCTAGCACCACCTGCGAAGCCCAGGAACTCTTACAGATGGAGTATTTTTTTTTCCACAGACATTTTTTGCGAATGTTGAGTATATTTTCAGGGCTGTGCCAGGTTTTGAGATTATAGATTTGAGCAAGTCTCTCAATCCTATGTATCTGTTCTTGAGGTTGAAAGACTTTTTCTTTGGGAGGATGAAGGCAACAGTGTTCTTAAAATGTTGATTTTTTTTTTAACCTATTGTTAATTATTCATGTGTATAAAGAGTTGATAATAGTTCTTTATGTAGAAAATATTCCAGTTAAAGTCTTATTTATAATTTTGGTTGTGTTACTCATTTTCCCCCATATATAGTAAATTTCAGTTTGTCCTCGACCAGGTGACCATATCTAATAATAAGGGTTCATGTTTTACATATGATTGCATTTACTCATGTATTATGAAAAGTAGGATGGTATGACTTCTTTTTTTAATAAGGAATTCATAGTTCAGTAAGATGGGTGGGACATGAAACAGAAAAGTAGAAATATTATATATTCATTATACAACCGTTTACTTACAGGAAGAAAAATTAGGAATCTGCTTTAGCCTTAAATCTAGAGTTTGCCAGTCTGAGAATCATTCTTTGAAAGTGGTTTGAATGATTAGGTATAGTAGCAGGAATTAGGAAAGTAGATAGCTGAGGCCACAGGGTGGATTGGAAAAGAACATGGGTAGCTTCATTATGTGGTTTCAGAAGAACAAGGTGTTATCTGTTACAGACATGAAATACACTGTAAGGACATTTGGCTGTCTTCACTTTATATCCAGTAAGAGTGGTGCAATTTAGGAAAGGCTGTTCAAATTGAGGCTTCCTGACTAATGTTTTGTTACGATGTACGTTGTTTTCCTCACATGCTGTTCTTAGGTTAAATCCATTGTTTTATGTATGTTATGTCATGGACTTGCTATGACAAAGGATGCCTGATGCCAGGCCTTCCGTTTTCAACGCAGCGGCTTTCACACTTGAGTGTTGCCACATCTGGACGTCCTGGTGTGTTTTGTGAGATACTGTGAAGTGTTAATACCTTTAATTACGTTAAACAAATGAAGAATTATTCTACAAACCGTAAATATGACATATAAATGCAATTCAGTAGTTCAGTTGAAGAAATATTTTTAAAAATAATATTTTTATATATTTATTTATCTTTGGCTGTGCTGGGCCTTCGTTTCTGTGTGAGAGCTTTCTCTAGTGGCAGCGAGCCGGGGCTGCTGTCTAGCTGTGGTGCACGGGCTTCTCGTGGGGGCGGCTTCTCTTGTTGCGGAGCACAGGCTCTAGGGCACGTGGGCTTCTGTAGTCGCAGCGCCTAGGTTCAGAAGTTGTTGCGCACAGGCCTATTTGCTGTGTGGCATGTGAAATCTTCCTGGATTAGGTATTGAACCTTTTCCCCTGCACTGACAGGTAGATTCTCAAATCACTGGAACACCAGGGAAGCCTTGAGGAAATGTTTAATGAATATTTGTTGTGTACCATAACACAAGATAATTTCATGATGAAAATGAATTATGGAAGAGGTAGAAAAAAGCAGAAGTAAGATTCTTCCATGCCTCCCTACCCACCCAGTGACATCAGTGGTTTACAGTATCTTCTAAGAATAGTTGAGGTCTTCATAGGGGCTGGTTCCTTTAGCCAAGGCCAGCATGCTTAAGTAATTTTTGAAGGATAGTCACTATTTTTCAGAGCATTATTATACACATACTAACAGAATCTATACTCCAGAGGCCTGGGAATCTGCATTTTCAGAAACAGCGAGGTTTCTTATTTGAAAGCTTGAGAAATATTTTCTAAGTGTTGACTGAAAGTCTTATGTATATAAACTTGAAAAATTCTTTCTCCAAAACAGTGAATTTCAGACTGATTCACTCAGTAAACCTTTATTGAGTACATGCAACATATGCTAAACTTTATGTTGCAAGTGTTGAGGATGATTCAGACTTATACCTTGCTTTAGTCAAGTTCACTTTAATGGGAATGAGATAGGAAAGGTGATTTGTGCATGGCCTAACTTTAAAGAATTTGAAATTCCACTAAAAGGTATTTAAATAACCATTATAATACATGCAACAGAAAAGCCCACAGTGTGTGTACATGTGTAGTGGTACTGGTGTTGCCTCACAGTTAGGCTGTGTGATAGTCTGCACAGTCTACACTAATTTCTTGGATTAGGATGATGGAGGTGGAGAAGAGTTTATGGAGTAGGAAGGCATTTAGGCGATAAAATAGATTTTGGTGGTAGGTTGGACTTTGTGGTGTGAAATGTGTCCAAGATGACTCCTAAGGTTCTTAGGATATGTATAGTAGGATGGATGGTGTTATCTTTTGAGGGGAAAGAAGTAAGTTTATGGGGAACAAGAAGAACCTGAATGTAATCTTGGACATAATGAATTTGATATGCCTTAGAGTTATCCAGGGGGGCAGTTTGTTACTGTCCAGAGTGCAGTGAAAGATGTGGACTATAGGTTTGTGAATCATCTGTTTAGAGTATGGTCAAGTGAGGAGGGTGGGCTGTTAGAGGGCAGAGAAGTGAGTGGAGGAGTAGGAGAAAAACCAGGAGAGGGTTGTATCATAGACATCAAGAAAGGAGTATCAGATTTGCTGACAGATTAAGTATGGTGAGACGTGAAGGATGTCTTTTGCATTAGGCTACCCATGAGTCATTGGTGACTTTACCTAAGAGGTTTAAGTGGAATTTGAAAGCAGATTGAGGGACAAGTGGGAAGGGAGAAAATAAAGACTGAAAAGTTCCGGAAATTTAGCTGTGAATGGGGATGACTGAAAGTAGTGGTTGAGGTCTAATAAGAATGGTATGTGTGTTCAATGGGCGAGACTCTTGAGCATGTTTAAAAGGCATTAGAAGACTGTTTGAGAGGGGTAGTTTGAATATACAAGGAAAATGAAATAATCAATAATATGTTTCCTGGGGAGGTTGGGAGAATATGGAGTTGGTTCTAAGCACAAGTAGAAAGATTTACAGTAGGTCACAGAGGAGGAGAGGGGCTTCCCCAGTGGCTCAGCGGTAAAGGATGTGCCTGCAATGCAGGAGATGCAGCTTTGATCCTTGGGTCAGGAAGATGCCCTGGAGGAGGAAGTGGCAACCCACTCCAGTATTCTTGCCTGGGAAATCCCATGGACAGAGAGGAGCCTGGCGTGCTGCAGTCCATAGGCTCACAAGAGTTGGACATGACTGAATGACTAAACAGCAACAACAGAGGAGGAGAGATAAGGTACTCTTCAGCTGGAGGGAAGGAGTATAGAATATGTGGTTATTCTTAATATGGAAGTGAGGTCTTCTGCTGTGCATGTAGAGAGTTGAAAATCAAGAACCAGTTTTCAGGAGAGTTGGGGAATGAGTTGATCACAGAGTTGTTATTATCAATATTTTTAAAAAAGTACTAATACATGAATATACCATACTAGGTAAACCACGGATTTGAATTCTGTGGGAATAGCATGATTTTCTATACCTTTTCCCCTCTTATAGGCCAGGGGCCCATGAGGCGAGCACTTTCGGGGTAGTAGGTTGTCAGTAAATATTTACCCTAAACTAGGCTCTTTAAATGAAAAATGCATCAACAGCAACTACTCTTGACTGTCTTAAATTTTGCAGACTAATGATAGAATTAATAAGTGAAGGAGGCCTCTTCTTCTGTGTTTAATTCACCATTTCATCAAATCTCTCCCTGCAGCCTACTAATAAGCTTTTGTTTTTAATTAACTATCTGATTTATGCAGCAGATTTTGCTCATTTGAGGACTCAATCCATGTCTAAACAGATAAAGATAACAACAGCTCAGGCATGGTTAAGATACATTGTAAATGCATTTGGAATTGGACCTCAGGGCAATTCACTTGGACACATCCATCTATAAAAACCTGTGGTGTCTAAAAATGGGGACTTTTGTAACCTGTTCCCCCCTATTTAGAGGCTAATTATGTAGTTTATTTGTCTCAAGATTAGGCAGCCTCCTTTCTAACCTGTCCTTCGCTTTGCCCATTTCCTTACTCATGGGTAAGGTAAGGAGAAGAAAATCATAGAAAGGAGATAATGACTAAAATGAAACTCTCTTGTTTGCTAATTTCTTGCTGCTGCTTTCTTATTTCTGTGGTCCATTGGAATCTGTCAGATGTGTTATAATATTTAGTGAAATAAAATAGGTTTTCAGTGGGTGAGGGTAACTCTTGTGTTGTTTAGATGATAGAGATAATGAACAGTTCCAGGCAGATAGAATTATTTCCTTATGTTTCCATATAGGCATATGGCTTTTAATGGGTGGGGAGTAGCCCTTTTCTCTGTGTCTGTCTTCACACCCCTCCCCACTGTAACTGTCAGCCTTAATCCATAGCCCTAGGCATCCCCAGCCTCCTCTCCCTGCTTCCATTGATTGCTGTGTAAGAGTATGAAATGCTGTCTTTTGGTGACCTGAGCAGAGTGTGACCAAGGTCAGGCAGGGTGCAGAGGCCAAATGGAATTCAGATTATGATCTCTAGACCATGCCCCCTCTAAGTAGCAGCCTTAATTTTTATCTCTGTATCCTCAGGGCCTAATCCAGTATCTGGCATATATATGTCTCCAGAAATGTTTTATTTTTGAGTGAAAGACTATTTCAGAATTAAAGTATAGGAGACATTATTTATCTTTCTGATTTTATAGATGAAAAGCATGAGGCTTAGATTCAGAAGTAGCTGTTTGTGTTCCTCTGATGTAGCTAATTATATTTTAAACCATACAAAGAGGTAAGTGAATATAATATATAACCACACTCTTCCAGGAACCCCAAGTTAAGGAGGATGTCAGTAAGCCATCTAGCAGCTTTCCTCTGTGTGTGTGTTTGTGTGTGTGTGTGTGTGTGTGTGTGTGTGTGTGTGTGTGTGTTAGGTGGGATGGTGGGATAGCATTTGATGTTAGTGGTTTTTGTTTTCATTTTGTTTCTGGTGCCGATATTTTTGGGATACTGTGATACGGTAGGTACAGAGTTGTAGAAGATGTAGCTTTTGCCCTAAAGAAACTTGTCTAATGTATCATGAGACAATATAAGAATCAGTATGTCTTAAAGCGATATGTGATTAAATGCCAAGTAAGTGGTATACTTTTATATAAGCCAGTTTTATAAAATGAAAAAAAATGCTAATGATCCATCATTAGGAAGACATGCGTTTTCAATTGCTTTCCTAGAAGTGAAAACAAATTTGAGTTTGGAGAACTCTGTGTTTGGAAGTACATGTGATTGATTATTATCTCCTTGATGGAGATGACGGATGGGTGTTGCTCGATGTAAACTGTCCATGTGGAGATTAGGCTGGTCGACGGAGTCTTTTGTGTCTTACGATGCTTTGTCAGCAGCTGAAGAATTCAGCCCATTCATTTCAGTTGAATGGTGCTGGCCTATTGTAAAATTGTTTTATCCACATGTGTGTGCATGTGTGAAAAAATTCATGAATCTTTTTTTTTCCCCCCCCACTGAAAGAGGATCTTCAAGATTAACTGCTTCACCCCTTCCTTTTTCTCTTGTCCACTTGATTATCTGGAACATTACTTGAGCTCTAACTGACACTATGACTTTTTCTCTTGTAAATTGTAGCTTATTTTTCCTCTGTTGAATTTCCTTTCTTGCTAAATTTAGCAAAAATGTTCTCCACATATAGCATGACTTTATCATATTTCAACTGTTTGGGGAAGAGTTGAGTGTGGAAAGTGAGGGTAGAAATTTGGGAGGGAAATGCTGAAATGCTGACTTCAGTGAATTTATCAGAAGTACAGAGAACCAGGAACATAGGTGCAGTTCTGATCTCCCTTCTGGCTTCTTTTGGTTTGTCATGGCATAACTTCACCTGCAGACAGTCATGATGAGTATTTTCCTTTTTATCAATAGCAACATGGGGATTCCTGTGACATATAGAGATATAAGAAGCTATAAAGATAATGACATTTAGTGTATAACATTTACTCTCAAGTGTTTGTAATCTAGTTGAGATGTACTACCTTCAAAAGGTTTATGGTCTGATTGAGGGGTAAAGGACCTGAAAAAGTTAAATCACTGTGGCATATATCTTGTCCTTTGTGCCAGATGAAGGCTCATTACTATTTTCTCAGGGTCTAGAAAAGTGCCAGGTAGTTGATTTTCAGTAAGTATTGATCGATGGGGGTCTTCCCTATAGCTAAGATGGTAAAGAATCTGCCTGCAGTGCAGGAGACCTGGGTTGGATTCTTGGGTCGGGAAGATCCCCTGGAGAAGAAAATGGCAACCCACTCCAGTATTCTTGCCTGGAGAATCCCATGGACAGAGGAGCCTGGCGGGCTACAGTCCTTGGGGTCGCAAAAGTGCCGGACATGATTGAGTGGCTAATGCTGCTGTTGTTACTGCCGCTGGTCGATGGGTAAAGAGAAGATAAGCGTGATAGCAAACGTGCGAGAGCCTCTCAGGGCTGTGGGCAGTTGGAGAAGGCCTGGGATTTTGACCAGTGCAAAAGGTAAGTAACTTTTTTGGTCTGATTTTGTGTTTTCTGATTGTTCCTGACCTCAGCACCCCCACTCCTCCCACCTCTTGCTTCTTCCCTCTGATAACTGATTTCTTCTTCTGAAGCAAGCCTGATTCTCTCACTTTTGTTCTGCCACTGCTTTGTTTATCTCCTTAACTCTTCCTTTCTTCTTCTATTCCGAAGTCATGGCTGTTTATCTCCTTGGGTTTAGAGGGATCATGTTTTGGTTTATAAGGTGACTGTGTTTCCTTAGGACCTAGTTCCCTTAGGTCCTAGTTTCCCTAGGTCCCTAGTTCTCCCTAGGTGAGGCATTATCTGGAAAAGACCTGAGTTATCAGAAAAAGTTTCAAAACATCTATGATTAAGAGGAAAATTCTGTAGGATAGGTGACACCCACAGCAGTTTTAGAGCCATATTTTCAGGCTGTCATAACTACATTTTAATTGGCTATATTTTTTTAAACACAAATTAGGCTAGTTATGTTCTCCACCCTCCTCAGTTTTGGCAGTATAAAGGCCTGTTTCACAGAGAAGAACACGTAAACAAGTAAGTACAAGGAAGCTTGTGTGAATGAAGTTGTGCTCTATAGCTCAGTGACTTTCTCTGATTTAAGATGTAGCTCTTGGCAAGTTCAGATAGTTTGTGTTTTCTGAGGGAGAAGTCCAGTCTATTTAACTCTGTTTAGTAAAGACTTAATTATGATTCTCCAGTGGGAAACAGATTCTCAGACTCATTTATTCATTCAACAAGTATTTGCATTGAGTAGCTAACATGTGTGAGGCGCTGTGCTAGGTATTGGGAGATGGAAGAAATATTATCAATCTATTATAGGGCATGGCATGCATAAAAATAGTCATAATGCTGTGTAGAAAGTGATGGATGCTATAAAAAGGGTGCAGAGTGCTTTGGGAGTTCTAAAGATGGAGAGGTTACTTCCAGAAAGTTACTCAGTTACCCTGAGTGACTCAGGGTACACTTTATAGGGATGGTAGAATTTGAACTGGATGGGGAAGGGCTGTGTTGGAACACAGGCTGTTGGCCCTGGCTGAGTAGAGGATGTGGAGATGGGAAGGGGGACAGGAAATACAATGAGCAAACATCTGTGAGTAGGAAAGCATTTGTATATAGGCACAGAAAATACTTTGCAATTTAGAGTGTTAATGTGAAGCACAAGATAGGGATGGGAGCTTGATCTGGCAATGGAGTGTGCTGTGAATTGGAGGAATGGGTTGTGAGTCTAGGCTATTTACTAAAAATTGGTGTTTCTTGGACCATTTTCCCTCTAGTCAAAAAGTTATTGGTTTTATTGTGGGGGGAAAAGTATTCCTTACTAAAATAAGTTATAGAATTCCTTAGAAGAATTGATACTGATATCTTAGATAAATGACTTCTGTGATACACTGTATTCAGTTTTGTTTCTATGTTAAAAATAGTGGCTGTTCCAGTGTTCTGTAGATTTTATCATTTGGAATCTGTTGCAGTTTTTCATGATGATGTCTTCAAGGATGATTGAAGAGCAGCAGTGTAGGTGATTGGGCTGATCTCACTCGCCTCTTCTCATTCCACAGAAGGTTCTGTGTAATTTAGATAATGGCAGTGCTTGCTACCTTCCTACTCCATAGGAAGTCCAGTGCCAGTAAAACGTTCTTAGAAGGTTTTAGGGGCCCTATGGGGTAGGGCATGGCGTAGGCAATCGTTGGTTACACAGATATAGGAGATGCCCTATGCTTCTGCTATGGAACATACAGTTGGTTTTATTTTCCTTGTGTCTTTCTGCAAATCTCTTCCTTATGCCTCCTCACCAGCAGCGCTGGATGTTTCTAAGGTTTGGTGAACTTTGGACAAGTTGGTTAACCTGTCTGTGCCTCAGTTTTCTTGTGGAAAGCTCTATATGTTGGAGACTTAAGAAGTATGTTCCACCTAACAAGTCATTTACTCTGTGGTTTTATTCCTAGTAAGTGACAAGCAGGAATTTGAATTTAGGCAAGACTGTTAACCAGCTGGCTATACTGCAAAATACTGAACAGTGTAGATTTCCCTCCTGAAATGCTGGTTTTTTCCCTGTTTGACATGCACTCATTCCCATTCCCTTTAAGTCGTACCTACTTCTGCTGTTACAATGAGAAAGGAAAGAAGTTCTTTTTAAATTGTTTGGGAATGTATATGGTGAAGATAAGGCCCATTACAGTATTGGAGTCTTATCGTTACTCGTTATTTACTGACTCAAATCCTTTGCTCCAAAGAGCAGAGGTTTTGCTGTAAAAAGTTTGGTATGTATTGTATCATATGCTGTTATGATAGGGCCCCAAATTTGTGACCCTAGGGATAAAAATTTTGTAATAAAAATATCCTCATGTTAAGACATACAAGGTAATTTTTAGAAATCATTTCCCCTGAAACCAGAGTTAGTAAAAAATGCTAATAATTTTTCTTGTTAATGGGTGAAATTACCTAATCTTAATCTGGGCCGTTTTTTTTTTTTTAATTTTAATTTTTATTGAGGTATAATTGAAGTGTAGATATAGTTGAAAGGTAGATGTAGATTTTAAGTGTACTAGTCAGTCAGCTTGAATATATAGTTTTAATTTTTTGCATTTTTTCAATTGGTTTGTGAAAATATATTCTGATTTAAATAGTCTCTGTTTGTTTTCTATGTATGTTATGAAATTCATGTGTATTTTCAACACATACGTTTTCTACTCAGGCATATGTCAAACAGTAATCTGGTAGGGGAGGTGATCTTTTTTATGAACTTCTGATATACTTGAATAGTTTCCCTTCAAAAACGGACTGTTAGTGTTGGATCTACATAGAGTGAATAAATTTCCTGGGAGGAAACGATAATAAAATATTCAGGAAGTTATTAGGAAATGGGAACTTGTGTTCTTGTTCACTTAGATAAGCTGCTGAAACCTTTGTGTATATTAGAGCAGTTTGTATTAGAGGAAGAAATGAGAGGTTTGGCAACTTTCTTCTGATAGCGTTAGGGGCTGTGGACTCTAGAATGATGGAGTGTATGGTGCAAAGTTGAAAGAAAAATTTTCCAAAGCAAAGTTGTTTGAGAATTGTTTTGTCTCTACTTGAGTGTTTCTGTCAAGGAAGAAAAGTGAGAGCTTGCTGAAGCTGGGTTATGTAAACAAGAACCTGGGGTGGAGGGGCGGAATTGTTCCCTATGCTCCCCTCCTCAGTTCTAACAGTTTTTCTTCCTCTGCTTTGTTCTCTTGTCATCATTAGACTGTTTGGCTCTGTCCTTAATTTTAGGCACTTTGTTCTAAAGTAACTAAGAACACTCACTCTCTAAGCAGTATTTTTCCTTTTATTGACTAGGATTGATGTATCAGCTGTTGCATTTAGCAAACTGGATTTAGGGGCTTGTTTTTCCTTAGCATGTGTCCATGGCAGGGCGATTCACCCTTAAGTTTATGAGTTCTGGATCCCCTCATTTTCAGGGACCCCATTTTTAGGGTCTGGAGAGTCTAACAACGTGTTCAGTGCTTATATATATATATATATATATTTTTTTTTGGTGAAGTCTGCAAAATTGAGACTTTCTTCCCTATCCTTTTTCTTACAAAAGACCCCCACATTATATATTTTTCAAACCCTGCAAAGTTCAGATCAGCCCTGGTTCATCAGGCAGCTTGAGTATTGATTTCTAATTGTGGCTGAGGTAGATTTGAAGGAAAATACTGGGAAGGAAATATTAGTGACAAAGCTGAGCTATTTCCTGGAATTTGCGGTGGCCAGGGGTTTATTTCTGAGTGTCAGGAGCTATCCGCTTCTGCAAACATGGGTCAGGAGGAGGCAGGAGAAGTTGAATTAGGGCTGGAGGAGAGGTGGAAGGCACAGTATGCCACAGCCTGGGTGGTGCCCAGGTGAGGATGTTCTCCTTAGAAAATAAGCGTTTGCAAGAAGTGCTTCTAATAGCATCTTGTAACTGAGAATCCATTCCAAGATAACATACTTCATCTTGAAATCTAGTGTATTTTTAGAATTTAAGAATCACTTCTTTGAAAAATTTTGAGAAGTCAATTTCTTAGTTAACTGACTCATTTGAGATTAGTCTTTATTGATTTGAATGTTTCTGAAAACACTGAAATGTCACTGGTTTTTCTTTGTCTTGGTTGCTGTCACTTGAATTTTGATAGCTTCTTGGTTTTTGGTAGGTGTTCTTCTCTTTGTCCTTTCTTCTTTACTCTTCATTTCTTTTTCCACAATTTCTTTTCATCTCTTGCTTTCCTTATGTTTGGATTCAAAGCTCTTTCTTACACTTCTGAGGATTTTGAATGACTGGACTGTGGGTAACCACATTTTAAAATTGTATTTTAGTATTCTGCTTTCTTTAAAGATAATTGTGTGCTCTGCATGGCCTGGAGACAAATTTACAGTTAAATAGAGTGTAATGTTCTAAGGAGCAATTGTATCTAGCCTGTGGTTAACTGACTCAGGTTCAGATATGCTTAAAATTATTTCACTTTTCCGGGACTTCCCCGGCAGTTCATTGGTTAAGACTTTGCCTTCCAGTGCAGGGAGCGCGGGTTTAGTCTTTGGTTGGGAAGCTAAGATCCCACATATGTAGCAGCAAAAAACCAAAGTGTAAAACAGAAGCAATTTTGTAACGAATTCAGCAAAGATTTTACAAATTGTCCACATTAAAAATATCTTTTAAAAAAGTTATAAAAAAAATTTCACTGTTCCAAAAATTCCTTCTAATTGGACTAACTTCTCAGGACTGATAAGAGCATTTCTAGAAAGTTGTATGGATCTGCCACCTGGTGGTGAAGTATTACAGCAAGTATTACAGCGAGTATTACAGCAAATATTTCATATTACATTGTGAAATATTTGATAAGCATTAAGATTTAAAGTCTACTTAAACTCTTTAGATATGACCTTTTTCTCTCCTAATTTTTTTGACTGAGAAAATGTTACTTAAACATGACAGAATAGGGAAATTTCAATTAATGTATTTCTGTCGACTGCATTGTATAGGATTCTTCCTGGCTAATGAAATTTATATATTACTGAGTTGAATAGTTACTCCAATCAATATGAGAATGTACTCCCGTTAAATTGAAAAAGATGAGCTTTTTGAGAAGTTTTCTAATTATTTGAAAATTTTAATATGAATAGTCATTGACTCAGAAAAAGAAATCATAGGACAATTTTTTGGAGAGAGAAATAAAGCATACTGTTTATTCACTTTGAAAAACAGCTGCAAGCATTTTAAAGCTTTTTTTTTTTTTTTTAAGCAAATAGATTAGCAGTATCTTATGGCCCTCAATTAGATTATTAGTACAAACAAATATTTATTATATGTTGGGAACTGTGTTAAGTATAGAAGAAAAAACAGTGAATAAAAACCCAAATGTTTTTTAAACCTGTGGAGTTTATAATCTAGCAAGGGAGACATACTTACAGCATACTTACAATTTAGTTTCATTCAGTGTGGCCTGATTGTTTTCCAGAATGTTTGTACTAGTTTATACTCCCACCAGCAATACATTTGAATTACCATCTCCTCTATCCTTGCCAGTATTTGATAGGACTTATCTTTCTAACCTGTCATTTTGTCACAGGTAGAGTGTTATTTCAGTGTTGGTTGAATTTGCATTTTTCTGATTACTAATGAGTTTTGCAATGATTGCAACTGTGTAGCTGTCAGCTTCTTTAACTTTCCTCTTTACATCCTGTATTCATTTTTATGGCAGGTGTCTAGTCGGTTGTGTTGATCTGCAGTTCTTTGTACATTCCTGATACCTAATGAGTGTCTTGCAGTGATTGCAACCTTTCAGCTCTCTGCTTCTGTAACTTTTCTATTTACATTCTATATTCATTTTTATGTCAGGTTACTAGTTTTTATTGTTAATTTGCAGTTCTTTGTGCATTCCTGATACCATTTTTGTTGATTCTAGACATTGCAAATCATTTTTCTCTGTTCTCTGTTTACTTTGCTTGTGGTGTCCTTTGATTAGAAATCATTAATTTTAATGTCGTTAAATCTATTGATTTTTTAAGAAAATTTCACTTTACTCTTTGTGCATTTTTGTGTTAGTGACCCTTGGTCTCCTACATTCTCTGCTTCTTTAATAGTTTTAGATTCCATATTTAGATAACATATCTATTGAGTACCTGTGATATTCTAGGCAATGAATATAGAATTGTCAACTAGATATACTAAGTACTTAGCTGAAGCATGAAGCTTAAAGAAGTGCATCAGAGCAACCAGGTGGTTGGTGGTATTATTTACTGATTTAGGAAACATAGGTGATGAGAAAGTTTGGGGCAAAAGTAGGGGTTGAGTAAAGATAATTAGTTAAATTTTTAAATTAACATAAAATTAAGTGTGCGTGTACATGTAGTTAGAGGAATTTTATCAGTGTATGGTGGATTCCTTTATTTACCTGATGAAGGGCAACCAGATTATCTTCAGTTTGTAAGGTTTGTAATAAAATAGTTTGTAATAAAACTCTTATTACCATTTATGTATAGGTTTTTGTGTCAACATGTTTTCATTTCTCTAGAGTAAATATCCCAGAGTGAGATTGCTGGGCCATGTAGTAGGTGTTTAATTTTATAAGAAGCTGCCAACTTCTTTTCCAGAGCCGTTGCACTTTTTTATACTCCCTCCGACAGTATGTGAGAGTTCTAATTGGTGTCCTTACCGGTACTTGTTATTGTCAGTTTTTGTTTTGTTTATTGCCATTCTAGGGGTATCTTGAAGTTTAAATTTGCATTTCTCTAATGACTAATATTGCTGAGCTATCTACATGGCCCAGCGATTGGGATATTTACTCTAGAGAAATGAAAACATGTGGACACAAAAACCCATGCATAAATGCTAATAACAGTTTTATTCATAATCCCTATAAATTGAAGACAGTCTGGTTGGCCTTCATCAGGTGAATAAAGGAATCCCGTGGACAGAGGAGGCTGGCAGGCTACAGTCTGTGGGGTTGCAAGAGTCGGACACGACTTAGTGACTAAACTACTACTGCTAATGTTGTTAAGCATCTTTTTCTGTGCTCACTTGCCATTATTGGTGAAGTATTCATTTAAACCTTTTGCCCAGATTAGGTTGTTTTCTGATGGTTGAGTATTCAGTTTTTAGTTCTTTATATAGTATATACGCAATTTTCTCTGTTACTGGTTGCAAAAGTTTTCTCCCAGCCTGTCTTTTCATACTCTCAATCTTTCACAGAGCAAAAAAACTGTAAAGTTTAATGAAGTTTGAATTATTAGTTTTTAAAAATAAAATCCCTTTATCCTCTTTGTATTTCTGGCTGTGCTGGGTCTTCGTTGCCACATGTGGGCGTTGTATAGTTGTGGCGCATGGGCTTTTCGCTGTGGTGGCTTCTCTTGTTGCTGAGCACGGACTCTACGGTGCGTGGGTTTCAGCCGTTCGGTTCATGGGCTCAGTAGTTGTGGTTCCCAGGCTCTAGAGCACAGGCTAAATAGTTGGTGGCGAATGGACTTAGTTGTTCCACAGCATGTAGGATCTTCCCAGAGCAGGGATCACACTCATGTCTCCTGCATTGGCAGCAGGATTCTTTACCACTGAGCCACCAAGGAAGCCCTATCAGTTTTTTTTTTCCTTTATGAATTATGATTTTAGTGTTATGTCTAAGAATTTGTCTAACTTAGGTTTATAAAATTTTTTCTCTTCTGATTTCTTTTAGGAATTTTATAGTTTACATTTAATATTTGGATTTATGATTCATTTTGAGTTACTTTTCATGTAAAGTCATGGTTTTTGGTCCTTTTTTTTTGGCATATGGATGTTTAGTTCCAACTATATTTGCTAAAAAGACTGTCCTTTGTCCATTGAATTGTATTTTCATCTGTTTCAGAAATCAGTTACCATAATTGTGCGAGTATACTGGATTCTCTTTTTGGTTCCAGTGATCTGTATGTCTGTCTCTCTGCTAATACCAAAATGTCTTTAATACTGTATCTTTGTTGTTGTTGTTGAGTCGCTAAATTGTGTCCAACTGTTTGCAACCCCGTGGACTGTAGCACGCCAGGCTTCCCTGTCCTTCACTATATCCAGGAGTTTGCTCAAACTCATGTCCATTGAGTTGGTGAAGTCATCCAACCATTTCATCCTTTGTTGCCCCTTTCTCCTCTTGCCCTCAGTCTTTCCCAGCATAAGGGTCTTTTCCAATGAGTCGGCTTTTTGCATTAGGTGGCCAGAGTATTGGAGCTTCAGTATCAGTCCATCCAGTGAATATTCAGGGTTGATGTCCTTAGCTTTGTAGTAAGTCTTAGAGTGACTTGAAATCTCCAACTTTGTTTCTCATTTTTTAAACTCTTTATTCTACTTTGCTTGCTTTTCTACATACATTTGAGTCATCTTTTCTTTGTCTACAAAAAAACTAGTTAGAATTATGATTAGAATTGTGTTAAATCCATAGAACAATTTGGGGAAGAATTGACATTTTAACTGTGTGAGACTTTCAGTCCAGAAACAAAATGCCTTTTCATTTATTTAGGTCACCTTTGATTTCTTTCATCAGCATTTTATAGTTCTCAGATACTTAAGTATTTCTTGTGTGGGGAATTATTGTGAATAGTCTTGTTTTCTCATTTTGATTTCTGATTGTTGATTACCAGTATATAGAAATATGATGGATTTTTTTTTGGTATGTTGACCTTTTATTAATTTTTCTTGCCTTATTACACTTGGTAGGATTTCCAGTAAAGTGTGATATAGTAGTGATTTAAGTGCAGACATCCTTAACTTGTTCCTGATCTTAGGAGGAAAGCAGTTCAGTTCTTTACCATTAGTGATGTTAGCTTTAGGACTTTTGTGGATGCCATTTATCAAGTTAAGTTTCTGTCCTAGTTTGCTGAGACTTCTTTTATCATGAGTGAGATTTGAATTTTGTCAAGGACTTTTCTGCACCTTGGTGAGATCATTCAGTTTTTCTGTTTAGTTTGGTAGATTACATTTAGTCTGGTGGATTACATTGTTTAATTTCTGATTATAAAAATAATCTTACATTCCTGGGATAAACTCCCACTTGATCATGACTTAGTATTCTTTATATATATTGCTGGCTTTAATTTGCTAATGTCTTCTTAAATTATTTTATCTATGTTAAAGAGGAATTTTGATCTGTAGTTTTCTTATTCTGTCTTTGTCTAGATTCAGTAACTGGATAATGCTGGCCTCATAAAATTAGTTGTGACATGTTCCTTCCTTTTCTGTTTTCTAGAAGAGATTGTGTAGAATGTTACTTTTTCCATAAATATTTGGTAAAATTCAATTCTGAAACCAAATATAAAATATGAAAACTTTCATAATCATTATAGTATTGCAGAAAATGAAGAAAATATTATTAAAAACTTAAAAACTATAGAAATGAATAAAGAGAACCCAAATTGCTTATCTGACAATTCACATGATTATGGTTAACATTTTGGAATTTTTTTTCTAGTTTTCTTCTGTATATATGCTTGTATATTTAAAAAAAATTTTTTTTATGCTTGTATATTTTTAAAATGAATATGTGTGTGTGTGTGTGTGTGTGTTTAAAACAAAATTTGGCCATTGGCTCAGCCGTAAAGAATCCACTTGCAGTGTAGGAGACTCAGAGATGCAGTTCAATCCCTGGGTCGGAAAGATCCCCTGGAGGAGGAAATGGCAATCTACTCTAGTAATCTAGTAATCTTGCCCAGAAAATCCTGTGGACAGAGGAGCCTGGTCGGCTATACTCCATGGGGTTGCAAAAGAGTCATATATGACTGAGTAATTAAATAATAATAACAAATTGGGATAATATTATAAGTGTCATTTTATACCTAGACCCTGTGTGACTACCTAATTTCACTGAATGCCATAATTTTATATAAACAGTATTTTAATGTTGAACATTTCAAGGTGGTAAATTTTTTTTTTAATAACCTTTCTCCTGACATTTTACTTAATATTTATTTCTGGAACTAGAGTTTGACATATTGATATTTCATAGACATTGCCAAATTGCTTTCTAGAAAGAATGTGTGAATTTTTACTCCTTAAGGGGTACTTTAAAAAGTTTGTGTATATATTTATATCTTATGTGTAAATGCATATAAAACATATTAATATATATGAATCTTTATGTATATACATAGTTAAAGAAATTTTAAGGACTGAAGTATATTGTTCTTAAAATGAGTGTGAATACATTTTATAAATGTACACACTTATGGGTATAGTTTTGATATAGAAAGTTAAACTTTTAAATTCCAAATGTGAAAAAATTGTCAGTTAATTTTTATCCTTCTAATGATGTGATCTGTGATTCACAATTCCAATAATATTTTTCTCTATTGATTTTATCATTGAGTTTATTTTACACAATATACCTTTACTAAAATTGTTTTTGAAAATATGTTCTTTAAATTTTTTGTAGAAAATGCTTATGTCATTTGTGTCAAACAGATATCTTGATTTACACAGTTAGGGAAACAGATTCCTTTGGTATAAAAGTAGGTTAAGACACCCAAAATAGTAGTAAGGAATCTGTTTTTCGGTGTATTTTAGCAAGGTTACACATATACAGTTACCCTAAGCCCTGGTTTGCTTGGGGAGGTTTTTACCTGTTGCTCCTGGTATAATTATTTTTACCGTCTTTTCTTACTCTCAGAAATGTCCTGGTTTGGATAATAAATTTATATAAATCACTCTGTATTTATAATAAATTGGACCTTTTCAGAATATAAACTTATCAAAATATTTGAACCAAGTTTAACCAACTAAGGAACTTTCAGATTGGTATTTAGGAAATTATGTGTGCTCAGGAAAAACAGTATTTTTTGACATCTGTCAGTCCTTTGTCAAATATGATTTTTCCAGTGGCAGTTTTGAACATAACTGGTTTTATATTTGTGTACCAACATTTTAAAATTCGCCATTTCAATGTATGTTCAGTTTTATTCAGTTCCCTTTAACAGAGCAATAGGACAACAATTGTTGCTTTCTCCCACTGTAGACTATGTTTTCAGGTCTTTGAGATAGTGTGAAAAACAGAATTTTTTTCCCCATGTCTTGGTATGTATAGATAGAAGCCTGGACTCAAAAAATAAATTTTATCCATGCTTAATTTGTGACAAGTGTTTTGCCAAGATTCACAAAATGAAAAATGAATCCAAATGCAAAGAATACTCTATTTCAGGGTAACTAGGGAAGAAATACAACCTGCAAAGCACAAAACTGTGGGAAGCAGAAAGTTTATTTTATGCATACTATGTTCTGGGTACTGTTCGACATTCAGGGGATGAGCACTGAATAAGATAAACAGTTCGTGTCCTTATGGAGCATATAGTTTAGTGGGGTAGACAGAGTGTTTAAACATACACTTTACTAAAAATAGGCATTAGGTATCCTGAACTTTAAGGCTTTCTTGGTAGCTCAGTCAGTAAAGAATCTGCCTGCAGTGTGGGAGACCCAGTTTGGATTCCTGGGTTGAAAAGATCCTCTGGATAAGGGAATGGCAACCCATTCCAGTATTCTCGCCTGGAGAATTCCATGGATAGAGGAGCCTGGCAGGCTACAGTCCTTGGGGTAGCAAAGGGTCAGATACGACTGAGCAACTAACACACATACACAGTTTTGAACTATAAAACTACAGTATCATGGTGTGATGTGTTAGGAATCCACTATTTCCTATATAAATTTACGCAATCTACATAGAATGAAGTTAAGTGAAGTGAAGTCGCTCAGTCGTGTCCAGCTCTTTGCGACCCCGTGGACTGTAGCCCACCAGGCTCCTCTGTCCATGGGATAAAATAAGGACAACAATATAGTAAGAACTTTTCTTATCAATGACAAATTTAGAAAATGTTCAGTTCTAAGTCTAGTTATATATACACTTTATTCTGGGTCTGCACGAAAGTGAGTTAATATGGATGCATAAAGCATCCAGTTTAGATTTATGTGAGGTCAAAGTTGTCTCAATATCATTTAAAAGCTTGAATTATGACGTTAAAAAAAATAGGAGAAGGGGGAAGGAGGGACAAGCAGTAAGAGGATAGTAAGAATGTTATAGCCAAAGGGCATAAGCCCGGATCAGTCAAAATCCAATGAGGAGATAGCAACCATGCCAGTAATTTCAGCAAGGAAATGTTAATAAAAATAATTGTTATTTAGGAGCAACTGCCTTTGTAGTAGTAACTCCTTTACTACTAACAGGAGTAAAAGAGAACTCTTTAAGATGTACAGAGGTAGGTACATCCCTTTAGCACCCTTGTCTTGGCTGATCCTGGTATTGGGTCATTGACAGAGGAAGCATGTTATCTGAAGAATCCAGTTCCAATAGGTAAAAGTAGGGCAATGAAGGTGGATTTAAAGCTGAGAGGCAATAAATTAATAACTGGCTCAAGCATCAGAGGAGAAGGGGTTTTACACAAAACCTCTCATTATTGTCATTTCTGAGAGGATGCTCTAGTATTCTATCAGATTCATCTTATTGTAAACATCTCTTCAATCCAATCTGAAATTTTTGTAGTTCTCCTCTCCTAACTGAAACCTGACTTCCCATGAACAATCCTGGTCATTTCTCTATATCCCGATGACCAAAGAATAGCGAGTGACTTCAGCACTGTCCTAATATCCTTCTACTGATATTTCCAAAGCATTAATCCAGATTTCAGCTGTCACGAAGACAGAAAATTTGCATGAAGTTACCAAAGGACAAGAATATAGAAAAAGAAAAGAGGACTGATCTTTGTGAAATACTTTCTTTTAGAGAATCATAGAAGGTGGCAGGGAAGTAGAGATAAAAGAAAGAATTTTGAAAGTGCACTGTGACAGGAGAGAACCTGAAGGATGAGGGGGTGGGGGTGGTCAACATGAAACACCTGAAAGCTTTAGAAGTTAAAGGGCTTGATTTTTGACAAAATAGAGATTGTTGGTAGTCCTGGAAAAAAATTTCAGTACAGCCAATGAGTGCATAAGCCAGGTTATAAAATGTTAAGGAATGAAAAGTGAGGAAGATGAAGGCAGGAGTACAGACTGCTATTTCATGAAGTTTGACAGTGGAAGGGAAAGAGAGAAAGTCTCTCAGGGCCTTTGCAAGCATAAGAGAAAGGTAAAGAAGACTTTTTTTTTTTTTAATTTGACAAACGGGGCATTTTTTTTGGATCAAGGCAAAGATCTTGTAGAAGGAGATTGAACAGGAACAAGGGAGCAAGAGCGTTGTTCCAAATGATGAAATAAGATATAGATGAAAATGTGAGGGAAAAAAAATGATACAAGGAGAAGAATGGGAATAAAGGAATTATGCCTCTTCTAGGGTTAAACTGGGATTCCCTGGTGGCTCAGATGGTAAATGCCATCTGCAATGCCGGAGACCTGGGTTCGATCCCTGGGTTGGAAAGATCCCCCGGAGAAGGAAATGGCAACCCACTCCAGTATTCTTGCCTGGAAAATCCCATGGATGGAGGAGTCTGGCAGGCTATAGTCCATGGGGTCGCGAAGAGTTGGACACGACTGAGTGACTTCACTTTCGTGTTAGTTAAACCATATGAGATTGCTGATATTTGACCAGGTTTTTTTTTTTTTTTTTTTATATCAATATTTTACTTTTATTTAAATTTTTATATATTATGCTCTTTTAGCCATTTACCTGATGGGTAAAATAAGCAAGGTTTTTTATTATTATTTTTTTTTTTTCCAGTGGGTTTTGTCATACATTGATATGAATGAGCCATGGATTTACATGTATTCCCAATCCCGATCCCCCCTCCCACCTCCCTCTCCACCCGATTCCTCTGGGTCTTCCCAGTGCACCAGGCCGGAGCACTTGTCTCGTGCATCCCACCTGGGCTGGTGATCTGTTTCACCATAGATAGTATACATGCTGTTCTTTTGAAATATCCCACCCTCACATTCTCCCACAAAGTTCAAAAGTCTGTTCTGTATTTCTGTGTCTCTTTTTCTGTTCTGTATATAGGGTTATCGTTATCACCTTTCTAAATTCCATATACATGTGTCAGTATGCTGTAATGTTCTTTATCTTTCTGGCTTACTTCACTCTCACCCCAATGTTCATCGCAGCACTGTTTATAATAGCCAGGACATGGAAGCAACCTAGATGCCCATCAGCAGATGAATGGATAAGGAAGCTGTGGTATATATACACCATGGAATATTACTCAGCCATTAAAAAGAATTCATTTGAACCAGTCCTAATGAGATGGATGAAGCTGGAGCCCATTATACAGAGTGAAGTAAGCCAGAAAGATAAAGAACATTACAGCATATTGACCAGTTTTTACCTAAAAATTTTGTAATTTGGAATGGTTTAACTTGATGTTAGTGACAGAATGTAAAAGATGGGAATAAAGAAATTTGAAGTACAAAGATAAGTCCAATTTATATAAAAGGAATTGCATTTTCTCAGTCAAATAGGAGGCAGAGTCACTTAATATAATGGTCTCAGTTCATGAAACAGGGAAAAGGGTTGGGATATATACTGTGTGGAATGTTAGGCTGGGGAGTCCAAGACATCGATAAATCAAGAGACATGGTCTTAACAAAAAAGAGAGGCACTAGGAATGGAGAGGATGGGCACACTGGAAAGAGATCATTCCCAGTTAATCTGGGATGGAATTGGGTGAGATAGAAGATAATGAAGTTTTGATACTACAGGAGTAAAAAAATGTTGCTTCCCAAGAAGATTTGGAAAGGAGGGAGAAGTGTTAGGTTTTACCTTGTTGGGCTTGAGTTAACATGAAGAAATTCAAATTTGTGTACTGTTGTTTCAGCTGAAGGTTGAAATTTGGAAAATGAATAAAATGAGAAAATAAATACAGAGAAAAGGTCTTTTTATTTATTTATTTATTTATTTTGGTTAATAACAGTGTCCTAAATTTTCAAACCACTTACCTTGCTACATGTTTCTTTTTTTGAGATATAATTGATATAGCTTTGTATTAGTTTTAGGAGTACAACATATTTGATATATGTTTGTGTTATAAAAGGACTACCAGGATAAGTTTACTTAATGTATACATACTTAACATTTATTTTCATTGAATGAGAATTTTTAAGCTTTGCTGTCTTCACAACTTTCAAATATACAACACTATATTGATAACTGTAGTCATTGGGCTTCACTGGTGGCTCAGTGGTACAGAATCTGCCTGCCAGTACCGGAGATCCTTGGGTGAGGAAGATCCCCTGCAGAAGGAAATGGCTACTCCCTCCAGTATCCTTGCCTGGGAAATCCCGTGGACAGAGGAGCCTGGCGGGCTGCACAGTCCTTGGCATCGCAAAGAGTGAGACATGTGTTAGCAACTGAACAGCCGCAGCAGCAATTACAGTCATTATGCTGTTCGTCACCCATGACCTGTTTATCTAATAACTGGAAGTTTGTACCTCTTGACCACCTTCATCCATTTCGCCTACTCTCCACCCTTGTTTCTGTTAACCAGCAGCCTGTGCTCTGTATCTGTGAGTTCAGTTTGTTTGTTTGTTGTTTGTTTTTCAAATTCCACGTATAGGTGAAATCCTACAGTATTTATTTTTCTCTGTCTGACTAATTTCACTTAGCATAACGCCCTCAAGTCCATCCTTGCAAGTGGCAGGATTTCCTTCTTTTTTATGACCAAATACTCTTACACTGTTTGTATATCCCACATTTTCTTTATCCATTTATCCGTCATTGAACACTTGGATTGTTTCTGTGACCTGGCCTTTGTAAACAGTGCTGAAGTGAAAATGGGGATACAGATATCTTTTTGAGATAGTGCTTTCATTTCCTTCATTTCCATCCAGAAGGAGAATTACTGGGGCATATGGTAGTTCTATTTTTAATTATTTGAGGAAACTTTGTACTATTTCCCATAGTTCCATAGTTTGTTGTACCAATTTACATTTCCACTAGCTGTGCACAAAAGGTTTTTTTCCCACAACCTCTCTCCAACGCTTGTTTGTCTTTTTGATAATCACCATTGTAACAAGTGTGAGCTGATCTCATGGTGGTTTTGATTTGCTTTTCCCTGTTGATTAGTGATGTTGAGCACCTTTTCATGTACCTGTTGGTTGTCTGTATGTCTTTTTTGGAAAACTGTCTATTCTGCCCATTTTTTAAACTGGATTTGTTTTGGTTTTGTTGTTTGTTTGCTGTTGAATTGTAGGAGTTATTTGTATGTTTTATGTATTAATCCCTTACCAGACATATGATTTGCAAATATTTTCTCCTATTCCATGCGTTGCCCTTTCATTCTGTTGTACAGAAGCTTTTTAGTTTAATGTAGTCCCACTTCCTTATTTTTGCCTTCGCTTTTGGTGTCATTATTTCATTTTCTTCATATGTATTAAAATATTTTTTGTTCAAGGTATAGTTGATTTACAATGTTATATTAGTTCCATGTATATAGCAGTGATTCAAAAGTTTTATAAATTATACTCCATTTAAAATTAATATAAAATGTTTATGTTCCCTGTACTATACTATATATCCTCATAGCTTATTTTATACATAGTAGTTTGTACTTCTTAATCCCTTACCCCTATCTTGCTCCTTCTCTCTTCCCTCTCCTCATTGGTCACAACTAGTTCTTTTATCTGTGAGTCTATTTCTGTTTTGTTATACTTTCTTTTATTTTTTTTATAGTCCACATAAAATTCTAACAATATTTGTTTTTCTCTCTCTGACTTAACTTTACTGAGTATAATACCCTCCAGGTCCATCCATGTTCTTGTCCATCCATGTCATTGTTTCTTGGTTATAGTTATGAAACTAAATTTTGTTTAATTACAAGCAAATTTCTTTTGTCCCCTCCTACCCTGTTAAGTAGGAAATTTTGCCTTTTTAAAACTGGGCATATTTATGTGAAGTAAAAGAAGTGGGAGTACAGATCACCAGCCCAGGTTGGATGCATGAGACAAGTGCTCAGGCCTGGTGCACTGGGAAGACCCAGAAGGAGTGGGTAGAGAGGGAAGTGGGGAGGGGGGATCGGGATGGGGAATACATGTAAAACCATGGCTGATTCATGTCAATGTATGACAAAACCCACTACAATACTGTAAAGTAATTAGCCTCCAACTAATAAAAATAAATGAAAAAAAAAAAAAAGATTAGAATTAATTTGCTCAGTTCAGTTCAGCTGCTCAGTCGTGTCTGACTCTTTGCGACCCCATGGACTGCAGCACACCAGGCCTCTCTGTCCATCCCCAACTCCGGGGTTTACCCAAACTCGTGTCCATTGAGTCGGTGATGCCATCCAACCATCTCATCCTCTGTCATCCCCTTCTCCTTCCGCTTTCAATCTTTCCCAGCATCAAGGTCTTTTCCAGTGAGTCAGCTCTTTGCATCAGGTGGCCAAAGTATTGGAGTTTTAGCTTCAACATCAGTTCTTCCAATCAATACCCAGGACTAATCTCCTTTAGGATGGACTGTTTGGATCTCCTTGCTGTCCAAGGGACTCTCAAGAGTCTTCTCCAACATCACAGTTCAAAAGCATCAATTCTTGGCACTCAGCTTTCTTTATAGTCCAGCTCTCACATTCATACATGACTACTGGAAAAACCATAGCCTTGACTAGACAGACCTTTGTTGGCAAAGTTCTGCTTTTTAATATGCTGTCTAGGTTGGTCATAACTTTCCTTCCAAGGAGGAAGTGTCTTTTAATTTCATGGCTGCAGTCACCATCTGCAGTGATTTTGGAGCCCCTCAAAATAAAGTCAGCCAATGTTTCCCCATCTATTTGCCATGAAGTGATGGGACCAGATGCCATGATATTAGTTTTCTGAATGTTGAGTTTTAAGCCAACTTTTTGGCTCTCCTCTTTCACTTCCATCAAAATATTGTATATTGTATCAACTAATGAACTGGTCACTTGACTTTTTAGACACCTATGTCACCATACAAGGAATGAGATCTTATATACTGTAGATGTTAATTATAAATTGATACATCCTTTTTGTAGGTGATATATATCAAAATTTAAGATAGATATTTTTGACTCAGTAATTCTGCTTCTAGAAATCTCTTCTACAGATATCTCTTACATGTGCAAAGAGTTGTAGGTACAAGGATGCTCATCAAGGCATTGTTCATAGTAGCAAAAAATTGCTCCTGTGCTACTGTTGCTACTAGCAAAAAATTGGAGATGGCTTGAATACTAACCAGTAGATATAACTCTGCTGTGTAAGGTGGCCCTATTTCCCAGTGAGCCTGGGATGAGCCTTATTTATACCTCCACTACCAGCATAATTTTAAGAGTGCCCTCTTTCCCTCTCGGTGGTGTCCTAATTTGGAAGGTAATTTAGATGTTACATATGCACACTAGTAGCATGGATTATTATGCCTCTGTTCAGGAATGAACTATATGCATTGACATGGAGCTATATTCAAGATCAATTGTTAAGTGAGTTGCAAAATAATATGTACTGTCCCTTTGATCTTTTAAAGTAAAATCCCTAAACTCTGTGTGTGTGTGTGTGTGTGTGTGTGTGTGTGAATGAAAGAGACTGAGAGGATTGTTAAAAAGATGTGGAAGGATTCACACTAATTTGTTAAAAAGGTAACCTCTAGAGAGAGATGGTGACCCCATGAATGGGTGTATGTTGATTGACTTTTTTTTAAATAAAGGCAACAAAATGGAGGGAACTGTTGATTGCCAGCAAATTCTGTAATTTTTAACTAGAAATCATTAAGAAAGTAACTATTAACATAAAAAATTGTAACTATTATACTCTTATATTTTAAAAATGTACTGATGGAAATCATAAATTTATCACTATAATTCCACATTTACAAATAAATAACATTTTCACATTACTTCTTTCCTATTCCTTGTCTCTGTATATACATAGTTTTAGATAGTTGTTATCAGAGTTCAGAGTTAATTTCATATTTTTTAAAGTCACACTCTATAGTATGTTTTTTGCTATAGTCTAGTACTTGGCACTTGTGAATGCTTAGCTACATATTGTGCTAAATGTTCTCCATGTATTATATGATTTAACCCTCTCAACTGCGTTATGAGGCAGTGACCCCTTTATTTCCGTTTTACAGATGAGTAAACAGAGACTAGATAATTTGCCTAAGGTCACATAATTAGCAAATGATAGAAATGGGATCTGAATTCATATAGCTTGACTCTTGAACACATACTGTTACCCACTACTCTTGTTCCCTCCTTTCATAAATTTTTTTTAGTGACTTTATAATATCAATATGCTAATAATTTATTTAGCCATTCTAGTTATATAGCTGGTTTATAGGCTTTAAAATTTGATCCTCAAGTTTTAAACAATCTGGTGCTTCCTCTTCAGGAACCTTTATGGGTACTGGTATATATATATATGCAGTTATGGTTTAGTATTATTTGACCTTTCCTTATTCATTACATTCCTGAAAAGATACGAGGTGAAAATTTGTTTATATAACCACTTTTTTTTTTATTAGTTTCACTATTCTAAAGAATTAGGTCTCTGGAAAATAGTATTTTTTCTCTCAAATAATAAAAGTATTTAATAAAAATCATCAGTGAACTCAGCACTGTGTTTGGTGCCTTCACAGATTCTACTTTTTTGTGTTTTATTATATTCTTTCACATGACACCTGTAAGAAAAGTTATTAAGTAAACACTTAAAATGATTTGTGGTTGCTCAATAATAGTGTGTAAAGCTGAACTGTCTGTTCCCATGGAGAGATTATATGGTTAATTCCCAAATCTTTTGTTTGCCTTTAGAATATGCATTTATGCCTGTGTTGAAATAGGGTAAAATTACAGGATTCCTATAGAGAAGTTACGTTTATAATGTAGGAGGGGTTATATAGCTTTCTGACTTCTGTTCCCTGGATCTAGGTTAGTTACTGCTCTTTTATCTTTGGGTGATAATAGAGCATCAATTTAGTAGAGAACTCTTAAGTGCTAGCTAGATAAGTGTCAGCTTCTGTCTTTGGTCTGAGGGAGATAATTAAGAGCTTTATTCTAAAGCTTACCTGTTGGAGTTCTAGATACTTGTTAACAATATGTTTTGTTCTTATTTTATCTAACAAGTAATTTAGAATCCTCTTTGCTGAATTATGTCATTTGTCAGTATGTTTGATGGCACTTATGCTAATCTTTCTACAAAATTTTGCATTTAATATAGCATTTAGTTGATGACAGTTTCATTGGAAATGTTCATTAGCCCCTTGATCTTGAATGGTTACATTATGTAGCTTGTGTACCTGTTCTGTTTCAGTTATCTTGTGTTTATATTTTGTGTTAGTCCTAAAGATTTTCACACATGAAACAAAAAAGGTGAAAATAATAGCTATGTTATATAATACCCACTTAATTATATTTCCAGTTGTTTTATGTGTCATAATTATTACTTTTTAATAAACTTTCTTTTTAAAATTAGTTTTAGATTTACAGGATTATTGCAGAGATAGTACAGAGTTGTCATACTCCACACAGTTTCCCCGATTATGAACATCTTATATTGGAATGACGGAGAAGGCAATGGCAACCCACTCCAGTACTCTTGCCTGGAAAATCCCATGGATGGAGGAGCCTGGTAGGCTGCAGTCCATGGGGTCTCGAAGAGTCAGACATGACTGAGCGACTTCACTTTCACTTTTCACTTTCATGCACTGGAGAAGGAGATGGCGACCCACTCCAGTGTTCTTGCCTGGAGGATCCCAGGGACAGGGGAGCCTGGTGGGCTGCCGTCTATGGGGTCGCACAGAGTCAGACACGACTGAAACAACTTAGCAGCAGCAGCATATTAGAATGATACATTAATTATAATTAGTGAGCCTATATTGATACATTATTGTTAAAGTCCATGCTTTATTCAGATTTCTTTAGTTTTTATCTAGTGTATTTTTTTTCTGTTCCAGAATCTTAGCAAGCATACTATACTACATTTAGTTAACATGGTTTCCTTAGTCCCTCTTGACTGTGAGGATTTCTCAGACTTTTTTTTTTTTTATGACATTGGCACTTTTGAGATGTACTGATCAGGTATTTTATAGTGTTCATGTTAGGATTTTTCTGGTGTTTTTCTCATGAGTTGAATGGGTTTATGGTTTTTAATAGGAAGACCTTAGAGATAAACTGCTAACTGTTGTCATCATGTCATTTCCAGGGTATATAATATGACTTGGGCTTCCCTGGTGCCTCAGACAGTAAAGAATCTGCCTGCAATGCAGGAGACCTTGGTTCCATTCCTGGGTTGGGAAGATCCCCTGGAGAAGAAAATGGCTACCCATTCCAGTATTCTTGCCTGGAGAATTCTATGGACTGAGGAGCCTGGCAGGCTACAGTTCATGGGGTGCCAAAGAATTGGACACAACTGAGTGACTTTCACTTTCACTTTTCATAATATAGCTTATCACTATTGATGTCTACCTTGATCACCTGCCTAAGATAGTCAATGTAAAACTTCTCCACTGTAAAGTTAGCACCATCTCCTCATCCTCTGCTTCCTGCTGCAATACCATACTCTTCTGGGAAGGAGGTCTGTGCACAGCCTATTCTTAAAGATACTCTGCTCCTTCAGGGCAGAGTATCTGTTTAAATTATTTGAAATTCTTGTACATGGGAGATTTTTCTTCTCTCCTGTTACATGTATTCAGCCATTATTTACATCAGTATGATTCATGGATATTTGTTTTATACTTTGGGTTGGCCTTGGAGTAAAAAATGAAGCAGAGCAAAGGCTAACAGAGTTTTGGCAAGAGAACACACTGGTCATAGCAAACATCCTTTTCCAATAACACGAGAGATGACTCTACACGTGGACATCACCAGGTGGTCAATACCAAAATCAGATTGATTATATTCTTTGCAGCTGACGATGGAGAAGCTCTATACAGTCAGCAAAAACAAAACTGGGAGTTGACTGTGGCTCAGATCGTGAACCTCCTTATTGCAAAATTCAGACATCGATTGAAGAAAGTAGGGAAAACCAGTAGGCCATTCAGGTATGACCTAAAACAAATCCTTTATGATTATACAGTGGAAGTGACAAATAGATTCAAGGAATTGGATCTGATAGAGTGCCTGAAGAACTATGGACAGAGGTTCGTAACATTGACAAGGAGGTGGTGATCAAAATCATTCCACAGAAAAAGAAATGCAACAAGGCAAAATGGTTGTCTGGGGAGGCCTTACAAATAGCTGAGAAAAGAAGAGAAGTGAAAGGCAAAGGAGAAAAGGAAAAATATACCCATCTGAATGCAGAGTTCTAAAGAATAGCAAGGAGAAATAAGAAAGCCTTCCTAAGTGAACTATGCAAAGAAATAGAGGAAAACAATAGAATGGGAAAGACTAGAGATCTTGTCGAGAAAATTACAGATACCAAGGGAATATATCATGCAAAGATGGGCACAATAAAGGACAGAAACAGTGTGAACCTAATGCAAGCAGAAGATATTAAGAAGAGATGGCAAGAATACACAGAAGAGCTATACAAAAAAAGATTTTAATGACATGGATAACCATGATGGTGTGATCACTCACCTAGAGCAAGACATCTTGGAGTGCGAAGTCAAGTGGGCCATAGGAAGCATCCCTACGAACAAAGGTAGTAGAGGGGATAGAATTCCAGCTGAGCTATTTCAAATCCTAAAAGATAATGCTGTTAAAGTGCTGCACTCAATATGCCAGCAAATTTGGAAAACTCTTAAGTGGCCAAAGGACTGGAAAAAGTCAGTTTTCTTTCCAATCCCAAAGAAGCACAATGCCAAAGAAAGCACAATTGCACTCACCTCACATGCTAGCAAAGTAATGTTCAAAGTTCTCCAAGCTAGGCTTCATCAGTACATGAATCGAGAACTTCCAGATGTTTAAGCTGGATTTAGAAAAGGCAGAGGAACTAGAGATCAAATTGCCAACACCTGTTGGATCATAGAGAAAGCTAGAAAATTCCAGAAAAACATGTACTTCTGCTTCATTGACTATGTTAAAGCCTTTGGCTGTATGGATCACAACAAACTGTAGAAAATTCTTTAAAAAGATGGGACTACCAGACCACCTCACCTGCCTCCTGAGAAACCTGAATGCAGGTCAAGAAGCAACAGTTAGTCATGGAACAATGAACTGGTTCCAAATTGGGAAAGGAGTACGTCAAGGCTGTATATTGTCACCCTGCTTATTTAACTTATATGCAGAGTACTCATGCGAAATGCCAGACTGGATGAAGCCCAAGCTGGAATCAAGATTGCCGGGAGAGATATCAGTAACCTCAGATACGCAGATGATACCACCCTTACAGCAGAAAGTTAAGAGGAACTCGAGAGCTTCTTGATGAAGGTGAAAGAGGAGAGTGAAAAAGCTGGCTTAAAACTCAACATTCAAAAAATGAAGATCATGGCATCCGGTCTCATCACTTCATGGCAAATAGATGGGGAAACAGTGGAAACAGTGACAGACTTTATTTTCTTGGGCTCCAAAATCACTGTAGATGGTGACTGTAGCCATGAAATTAAAAGAAGTTTGCTCCTTGGAAGAAAAGCTGTGACCAACCTAGACTCCATATTAAAAAGCAGAGACATCACTTTGCCAGCAAAGGTCCATATAGTCAAAGCTATGGTTTTTCTAGTGATTATGTATGAATGTGAGAGTTGGACCATAAAGAAGGCTTAGCATTGAAGAATTGATGCTTTTGAATTATGGTGTTGAAGAAGACTCTTGAGAGTCCCTTGGACTGCAAGGAGATCAAACAAGTCAATCCTAAAGGAAATCAGTCCTGAATATTCATTGGAAGGACTGATGCTGATGATGAACCTCCAATACTTTGGACAATTGATGCGAAGAGCCAGCTCATTGAAAAAGACCCCGATGCTGGGAAAGATTGAAGGCAGGAGGAGAAGGGGACGGCAGAGGGCAAGATGGTTGGATGGCTTCACCGACTCAATGGACATGAGTTTGAGCAAACTCCAGGAGATGATGAAGGACAGGGAAGCCTGGCGTGCTGCAGTCCATGGGGTTGCAAAGAGTCGGACACGACTGAGCAACTGAACAACAACAAATAATAGCACTTCATTTTGTGTTCCAGCTTTGGAAGACCTTTCATTTGTTCATTTGTCCTTTTGATGCAGCACCTTCTTGACTTTGTTTTGCTTTTTTTGTTTTTGCTTTTGTACTTTCCATCACTACAAGATGTTCCAGACTTTTCTGCTTTGTTCCTAGAATTAGCCATTTCTCCACTGAGCCCTGGTTGCTTTCATAATGCCTATTTTTTAATAACAGTTTTATTGAGATATAATTTGCATATCATTCACCTGTTTAAAATGTAAAGTTCAGTGACTTTTTCAGATATTCACAGAAATGTGTAGTTAAAAGTCAATTTTAGAGCACTTTATCCCTGCAAAATGAAGTAGGAAATGGCAACCCACTCCAGTATTCTTGCCTCAAAAATTCCATGGATAGAGGAGCCTGGCAGACTACAGAAGAGTCGGACACAACTGAGCACACACACGCACAGGCATCCCCACAAACAGAAACCCTGTACTCTGGGTTTGCATTTCCTGTTTTTCCCCCAGCTCCCCACCAAGATAACACTCTGTTTCTGGATTTATCTGTTGTGGACATTTCATATAAATGACATCATACAATATGTAGCTTTTTGCACATTACTTTTACTTAGCATAATGTTTTCAAGGTTTATCCATGTTGTAGCTTCTATCACTACTTCATTTACTTTTATCACTGAATAATAATCAATTGTACTGATATATCACATTGTACTTATCCATTCATTGTTTGATGGATATTGGATTGTTTTCATGTTTCTTCTTTTGGCTGATTCTTCTTCATGTTTCTACTTTTTGGCTGTTATGAATAATGCTTTGTACATTTGTGTACAAAAATTTTTCAAAATTTTTTTGTTTGAATCTGAACCTAGATCTACACAATTGGTTCGTATGTATGCATTTTAAGTTTCTTTTAAGCTAAAATTATCCCCCTATACCTCCCTTTATTCCTTGTAATTTATTTCTTGAAGTAACTGGGTCATTTGTCACCAAGAATTTTCTCTCAATGGGGATGATGTTGATTGCAACCCCATGGGGTCTGTTACCACATTACCACATTGCAACCCCATGGGGTCTGTCCTTTTATTTATTTTTTCTTAATTTGTCATTGGATCTAGAGCTTGATTCAGGGTTTTGCTTTTGTTTGTGGTGGTGTATGCTTTCATCAGGCGGCATATCATGTATGTTTCCCTGTTGCTATTAGCCATCAGAGTTCAGCATACTGTAGCCATGGGTCACATCTGGTTTGTGGCCTGTTTTTGTACATAGTATAAGCTAAAGTTGACTTTAAAGTTAGATTTTGAAAGCGTTGTTAAAAAAATGAAAAACAAAGAAAGAATATGTGACCAAAACTGTATGTAGCCTGCAAATCCTAACATACTATCTCGCCCTTTTCAGAAAAAAGTTTGCTGACTCCCGGGTCAATGATGTTTATTTCCCAGAGTGGTTAATTTATTAGGGTTTGCAAAGTTGTGATATCATGTCATTCTTTAATTATTAGATGGACTGCTTCCATAAACAGAAACTTATTTGATCAATTTTATTGCCATCAGGACCAATTTGATTAGGAAAAAACACTAAGTTACATGCCACTGTTTAAAATAATGATTTGATTCTGTAATGTTCTCCAAAGTTGACCAATTAGTGTTTTTGTTTGTGGTCATTATAAAGTAATATGCTTAGTCATTCAATCATGTCCAACTCTTTGTGACCCCATGGACTGTTCCCCACCAGGCTTCTCAGTCCTTGGGATTCTCCAGGCAAGAATACTGGAGTGGGTATCCATTTCCTTCTCCAAGGGATCTTCCCAACCCAGGGATTGAACCCAGATCTCCTGGGTTGTAGGAAGATTCTTTACCATCTGAACCATTGGTACCCAGCATATCTGAGTGTTTCAACTTTTTATGTAATTATAGTGACTGATGCTTAAGTGTCCCATGTTTGGCCAGTCTTGAGTCTTTGGGGATGACCTTAGTAATCATCAATAGCTTTGTGTTTTCTGGTGTGACGAAATGTTGCAGATTTATCTCATATTCCAGCTGCAAACCAGGAATTAACTAGCTTTTTTGAACATTGTTTTGTGTGGAAAAAAGTGGAATTTAGAGGCCACATCTGGGTGTGGAAAGTATTTGCTACTGAGCTGAGCATTGTCACCAGTCCTTTTCAGTGAAGTGTTACTAGGAAATAACATATTTTAAAATAAATAAAATACAAATTCGTGTTTCACACAATTAAAACAGAGGAATACATGGCTTTTACTTAATCTTACTGATTTTACTGTATTGCTTCCACAACTGAGAATCTTGTTTTTTGTAACTCAGTGAATTTACTCATTTGCTTTATTCCAAAACACCCCACCCCTCCGCCGCACCGTCCGTTCCCAGTCTCAGTATCAATAACAACTGCAATAAAATGGTTATTAAAACAGTTTAAATTGTGTCCTAAATTCTTGACTAGTTTCTTTTTGTGTGGTTAAAAGGATAACTGGAGATTTAGGTTTGTTTGATTTCTGATTTTAATTTTTAGAGGCTTTGAAATGTTATTTTTTTTTAACTGTGTAAAATATATACATGCTCCTAATGTCAAATCTATGAACAAGATCTATTCAGAGACATCCAACTTCAATTACAGTCTCCTGTAATCATATTTTTTCCTTCTTAGCTGCATTAAAAACTATGTGGATATGTTTTAGTATCTGACCTTTCTTAGATAAATATACCCACTTTCTTCAACCTTGCTTTTTCACTTAATTTATTCTAGAGATCACTCCATGGTAGAATGTAAAGTTATTCTGTCATTTTACCTATTTACCACTGCATAGTACCTCATTGTGTCAGTGTACCATGGTTTGTTCAATGTGTCCATTGTTGGTATCAGGATTTTTTCCATGCTGTTACTGCAAGTAGTGCTGCAGTGATGAGTCTTGCTTGTACCTGTTTTCGTATTTTGGCCAGTCTGTGGAAGGAGTAGATTCAGAGACAGGGGCTTGCTAAATCAAAGGGTGCTAGATGTTGCACTCCCTTTCCTAGTGGGCATGCCATTTTGCATTCCCATCAGCCTGTTTCGTTGCCTGTAGACTATGTTGAAAACATTCGGGTTTTTGACATTATGACAGGTGAGAAGTTGTATCTCAGTGTAGTTTCAATTTACATCCCTCTTATTACGAATGAGGTTAATTAAGCATCTTTTAAAATGATAAAAGGACCGTTTTAGTCTAGTTCTACATCTGTGTGAAAATGGCATGTAATTATAGTAGTATAGAAAGTCATATTTTACTTCCACAAATGTATTTACAACCACTTGGTTTTAATATACATGCATATATGTGGCTTCACTGTGTGTATTTTGGGGCTCATTCTTATCTTTCTGATACTGTTGGCATCTCTCTTATATTTTAGAAGTGTCCTTTTCCTCCCCTCAATTATTTCAATCATAAGTATGTTACCAAGAGATTAATAGATCAGTGAATGAAATATGAATTTGTCTGTGACAGCATTACAGCTTACTAATGCAGGCTTGAGTCAACAAGTCTAAATTCAGTTTAATTTCATCAGTAAATAATACAGTTGAACAGAAGAATTCTGGAACCTGGTCTATAGACCTTGTAAGACAATCACATGAGTTTTCTGAAACATCTGCTTATTTTGCAACAAGAGATTTACATGCATGAAGTTCTTTGCAGAAAATAGTTTTGATATTGTAAGACTCATTATTAAGGATTTGTAGTCTTTTTTTTATTATTATTATTAGTTGGAGGCTAATTACTTCACAACATTTCAGTGGGTTTTGTCCTTCATTGATACGAATCAGCCATAGAGTTACAGGTATTCCCCATCCCGATCCCCCCTCCCACCTCCCTCTCCACCCAATTCCTCTGGGTCTTCCCAGTGCACCAGGCCCGAGCACTCGTCTCATGCATCCCACCTGGGCTGGTGATCTGTTTGTTATTCTCTTTAGGCTTCCCTGGTGGCTCAGATGGTAAAGCGTCTGCCTACAATGCGGGAGACCCGCGTTCTATCCTTGGGTCGGGAAGTCTCTTTTGTATTTATTTAAGTTGTTAGATTGTCCTGTGGGATTTCATAAATACTGCTTTTGTTAGTAAAGCTGCTGACAGCAAAAGCTTTCAATAAATTATTCATATGCTGTTTGTTTTCTGTGTTCAAGAATTCATCTATATGCAGGATTTTTTTTTAGCTGAACTTGATAACAATTTGTAGACATATGGTGAACAGTACACTTGAATACATTGTGTAATGCTTGTTTTCAGTATGAAAAAAGTAATCTATTAGTGATCCTTAGAGCAACATCAGCTCTCCAGAACATAGCTGATTACTGAAGAATAATAGAAAAAAACTTTAAAAAATGTGAAATAATTAAATGTCAGAGAAATTTCTTCTCTTTAAAGATGTGGGCCACTGGATTTTATCTGTTTTCGTTTGTTCACTACCACTTGTGTACTTACTATTCTCTTTGGTTCATTGAGAACTTTAGGTCTTGTTTCACCATCTTCCTCTCCATTCCAAGTTCTGGATAATTTGTGTGTCTGCTTTGCTTATTATATTTTTAATACCATCTTCAGTACTTTCAATATTTTAACTTCCTCATCTCCAGTGACTTCTCTTTTATGCCACTTCAAATATCAGCTTCCATAACTGCATCCTACCCCTTGTCATCACTCAGCAGTGCTGAAGTGTTGAAATTATATAACAGTCTCAGTATAGTCTCCTGTCTTTCCAGGTTTCTCACATTAAACCGGCACCATTTTTACCCATATCAGTTCACTCCTGTTTATTTCCTTTCCTATCTTTCTTAGATTCCATTGACAACCAGTTGCTGATACCTTCAACTCTCCTATTTCGTTGTCACTTTCTACTCATATGCCTAGAAAAAATCAGTTTTAAATGTCTAAACTTTCTCTTTCCTTTATTCTCCACAGAGTCATGTTCTTTTATTTGAACCTCTAAATACGGTTACCAACCTTACCTGGGCTCTCAGTGCAGCTGAGTAATCCAGTTTTCCCTTTCTTTGTGCTCTCTTCCTGACTGAAGCTACTTCAGGTGTTCACCGCTACCTGCAGACACCTTCTTCACATCTCCAGCCTACTCACACCATCGACAGTTGTTCTCTCCTTATGCTTAAGAGACTGTATGAACAATTAACAATGACTCCTATAACTTTAAAGTCTTTCCTACCCAGAGTATCAATTAAGGTGTTTTATTCCAAGCATTACAGATTTTAACTAACTTCAGCAAAACAGAAAGTTTATTAGAATGATGTTGGATAGCTTAAAGGATCAATGGAAAAGCTAAAGAACCAAAGTGTCTACTATAGCATTTAGATAAAAAAGGTTATTTTTCTATAAATTATCACTCGGTTATATAATTAATTCTATCTGTTTGAATTTTCTTGAGACATTATGCCTAAGGATATATATGTTGCATGTTATACAGTTTCTGATATGCTGTAATTGCCTGGACAATCAACAGTCCAGTGGAGTGCTTTGCTCTCAATGTTTTAACATTGCAAAAGCATCTAGGAGTAAGGAATTTTTTTTTTGGTAAGGACATTTTTGTATATAACAGTACCATTAATTAGCATCTAAGAAAATTAAAATGAATATCATCTAATATACTAAAAATTTTAATTCACCTGAATATTCCCTATGTGCTATTTGTAAACCAGGACTCAATAAAAGTTCACTCATTGCATTTTTGTTTCTTTAATCATTTTTCATACCACTCTTAATACTGAATTTGATCCCTCAGTTAAGGTGGTAATCATTATGTTCGTTATGAAAGTACTTTTCGTTCTTTATAGTTAATGAGTAATTTGTGGATGACCCTCTGAAATTGTGTGACTGTCCTTTTTTCCAGAAACCTTCACCTAGTAGTTTGAGCAATAATCAATAATGAATTAATTATTACTACAATTTTAAATTGAGTTTCTAAAAAGTTTTGTTTTAAAATAGGAGTTTCTGAGTAAATGTTAAAGAGAAGATGTTGATAGTTGTTTAAATCCATAATTTTTACTATTTAGATATGGTAGACTGGTTGTTTGTATTTGACAGCCAGAAAGAGCTTTGCTTTGATTCCTCACATCTGCTGTCACAATTCGTAATCTTTTACTCTTTGCAGAAACAGTGCAGCTTTTTTTTAAGAAAGAACTTGCTTGTTTGCCAGAGAGAATATTAGTGAAGAGTAGTGTAGTTCATTGCAGTACTGACCAATAGAAATGCAGTGTAAGCCACGTACATAATTAAAATTTTAATGTGCCAATTTCCATGTACCATACCACATAAGAAAACCAAAAAGAAACAAGTGAAATTAATTTTAAGTTATTTTATTTAAATATATCCAAAATATTTAAACATGTAATCAGTACAAAGTTATTGAGATACTTTGCATTCTTTGTGTGTGTGTGTGCACACAAAGTCTTCTAATATTGCTGTGTATTTTATGTATTTAGAATGTCGCATTTCACATTTCCAATAGCCGCATGTCACTGAGTGACTACTCTACTGGGCAGTGCCAATATCCAACTGGATATTGGTTTAGTGGTTATGATCTTGGTCACAGAAAAGCAGGACTAACTTGATTCAAATTTTGCTTTCTCTATAGGTAGCTTCTAAAAGTGTTAGTCGCTTGTTTGTGGGTGGCTCAGTGATAAAGAATCCGCTTGCCAGTGCAGGAGACGGGTTCAATCCCTGGGTTGGGAAGATCCCCTGGAGAAGGAAATGGCAACCCACCCCAGTATTCTTGCCTGAGAAACCCTTATGGACAGAGGAGCCTGATGGGCTGCAGTCCATGGGATCGCAAAAGAGTTGAACTTAACTGAGCAACTAATTAACTAACAGAATAGGTAGCTTCATGACTTGGGACTTTATTTATTCTCTTTGTGGCTCAGTTTTCTCTTTGTAAATGAGAATAATAATTACTAATACTAGTTTTGGAGAATTGAAAGAATACAAACAAAGCACTAGAGTAATGGGTGGTACATAGTAACTCTTCAGTAAATGTTAATTATTATTATTGTAACCTTTAGACTTGGTCCCATAATTACCATTTTTTTCATAGATATATTGTTGTATTTTTTAGAAATAGGACTAGATCTTGGATCCCTTGACTTCCTTTTGTATCACGCTGTTTGTTGCCCTCAGTCTCCTTTACCTCCTATGTGGTGACTTCAATAAGATGAACTAGATTTTCCAGGACACTTTTGCTTTCAAGTGTTTATTCCTCTAGTTATTATAATTCATTGAAATGAGTGGGGAAATCCAATTCTGCAAATCACAATGAGTTAATAAAAGACTTATCGTTATGATTTTTTAAAAACCCACAAGAGTTTGACAGCTGTAGTAACACTGGGTTGATGTATTTCTCTTTGTAAAAATCCAAAAATTCCTCTCTATTGCAAAAGCCTATGTAGTTGTAGCAGCGAGATAAAATGTTAACATATGGAGTAGAGGTGATCTTGAATATTCATGATAGTTGTATCAAGGTCAGAGTTATTTAGAATGTGTTTTAGATTACTATCCACTTTTGTATTAGGTCAGAGTAACTATAGATGATTGCACGGGAAGTAGTTAATGAAATTTTCCAAAGGACAGATCCTTTTTAAAAAATGTTGACAATTTACTGTGATAAAACATTTTGCAGTCAGAATACTAGTAAATTTTTAAATATTAGTCATGTTAGAAAAGTGTGAAACATTTAACAAAGTAGTATAGAATTACAGTGACTTGGTAAAACAGTGTCACCATTCGGATCTTTGGGTTACACCTCAATGTTAATATTTGCATTATATTATATATCATTGAGCTTATATTTTCTTGTGTAATATACAAAAATGGAACTAAAAATTCTTGTTTCAGAAATTCAGAAGACCTTGCATCAAGTTTTGGGTGAGATGTATTACTCTTAGGACAGTCTTCTGGCCACAAATAACAAAAAGTTGCTTATAAGATGTTTAGATAACTGTATAAACATGAAGATTTATATAGTTAATAGAAGTTCTATTAGTGCAAAAATTTTTATATCTTTCTCATATAGCAGAATGAAAAATTCAGATTTTCCCTTAATTTTGAGTAGAAATACAAGTATTGCTAATATTGTTGGCATGTTAACTGTTATTAATGTACCTTTCCTAAGAATTAGAGGATTTTCAGGTAATTGTTCAAAGCATTGGTGATATTGTTTGCAGGTTATCAGATTGTACCTAGTCTTCTTGCTGATCACATAGAAAGTTATGAAATATTAATGTTCTTTATTTATGACACTTTGAAAAGTGATAATAAAACATTTTACACAGGACAGATTTGAAATCATCTGAATGTAAATTTTCAAGAATGAGGCTGATCTTAAACAGTGGAAATCTGATGTTATGCAGAGTCACTAAGGATCACTAATACTTAATTTCATCTTGGCCCACCCACCCATCAAACCTGTAGAGTTCCGAAAGGGATACAAACAAAACACAGAATAAGCCAAGGTGCAAAGGGCAAGAAGCACTGACAGACCAGAGGTCATTTTAATACTCTTGTAGTCTAGCCTTCTAGTTGGGAAGGTAGGCCTTAAAAACAAAGTTAATTGCTGCGAAGAGCACACATAGGGCAGGATAAAAGACTTTTACAGAGAGAGAGTTGTCAGGGAAGGCCTCTGTAGAAGTGACAGCTGGGTGGAAACATGAAGAATTAGAAGGAGCTAGACCTGTGAAGTGAGTGGTTGTAGAGCTAGTGTTCCAGCAGAGGGGAGAGCAAGTGCAGAGACTTCAGTGTGGGAGAGACGGTGGCTTGTCCAGGAAACTAAATTATGTGGCCAGAGTGTACTGAGTTAGAGTGTGATACAAGATTAGGTTGCAGAGAGGCAGGAAGCAGATCCTGTAGACTTTTTGAATGCCTTGGTAATGAATTTGGATTTTATATTAGCTGTAATAGGGCGCTGTTGAAAGATAAGGCAGAGAAGAAAAATGACCAAACTTAAGTTTTAAGGTCTCTTCATGTTCTTTTATACATAATTGTCAAAATGTGATTAAAAATAAAAAATAAAGTCCATATTTTATACATAACAATTTCTAAAATGTGACTGGTAAACACAGAGTTGCTAGATGTTAGCAGTTTGGGGGAAAATAGTATAGGCTTTTGGACTGTGAATAGTTACTGTTAATTGAGGACCTGTTACCTGCCAAGCAGAAAGTGAAGTCACTCAGTTGTGTCCGACTCTTTGCGACCCCATGGACTGCAGCTTACCAGGCTCCTCTGTCCATGGGATTTTCCAAGCAAGAGTACTGGAGTGGGTTGCCATTTCCTTGTCCAGGAGATCTTCCCGACCCTGGGATCGAACCCAGGTCTCCTGCATTGTAGGCAGACGCTTTACCATCTGAGCCACCAGGGAAGTCACTGCCAAGCAGAGTGTCCCTCATAGCTCAGTTGGTAAAGAATCTGCCTGCAATGCAGGAGACCCTGGTTCGATTCCTGAGTCAGGAAGATCTGCTGCAGAAAGGGATAGGCTACCCACTCCAGTATTTTTGGGCTTCCCTTGTAGCTCAGCTGGTAAAGAATCCAGTAAAGAATCTGCCCGCAATGTGGGAGACCTGGGTTCAATCCCTGAGTTGGGAAGAGTCCCTGGAGAAGGGAAAGACTACGCACTCCAGTATAGTGGTCTGGAGAATTCCATAGACTGTATAGTCCATGGGGCCACAAAGAGTCGGACATGACTGAGTGACTTTCACTTCACTTCACTTACCTGCCAAGCAGTGAGGTGGGTGCTTTTACACATCTTCACAGAAATCTCCTTAAAAGGAAGCCATTATTTTATAGGGGAGAAAATTGTTTTGTAGGGAAATCAGTCCTGAATAATCATTGGAAGGACTGATGATGAAGCTCCAACACTTTGGCTACTTGGTGCGAAGAACTGATTCATTGGAAAAGACCCTGACACTGGGAAAGATTGAAGGCAGGAGGAAAAGGGGACGACAGAGGATGAGATGGTTGGATGGCATCACCAACTCGATGGACATGAGTTTGAGCAGGCTCCAGGAGTTGGTGATGGACAGGGAAGCCTGGTGTGCTGCAGTTCATGGGGTCGCAAAGAGTCGGACACAACTGAGCAACTGAACTGAACTGAGGGGAGAAGCAATTATTTTATAAGGGAGAAAGTTTTTAATACAGAAAGAAATTAACTAGCCCGTCAGAACTAGGATTTTCAACCATGTCTGCCTGACTGCATTTTACCAAAGTTTTTTCCCACTTGGCTGTTTTTGCTGGGGGAGGGGAAAAGGAAGAAGGTTGAAGACTAAAGAAAAGGAAAGTGCTCTTACTATAATAAATTTTTATTGAATAAATTCACAAATTTTTCATTTTGAGGCATGATTGGAAAGGTAGATGCTATAAATTAGAACAATCAAATTGAATTTCTGTATTAGGACATTATGATCTTGAAAAAGAATTTCTGATTCAGCTTTGATTATAACTGGACATTCATTTTTTTAAATGATATATCTGTACCGTAAAAGTTTTTCAAAATGTGTTTATCAGTTAAAATCATCCATGTAATATTAACAACTAGTCACTTATCTAACTTGAAATTCCCAGGAAAGGAGTTCTGCATGCTTCATGGATTGAGATTTTGGAGGAGTTAGCTGTACGGGGCAGAGGGGACATTGATTGTTGTATAGCAAAACGGGATAGAAAGCATTTGTTAATGCTTGAGTGTTCCCTGCTCTTAATAGATAACATTAGTGTATTTGGTTGAGCCCTTAGGATGTTGAATTACTTGAATTTACTTTTAAATGTTTTAACTATAAATTGAGAACCAGAAACAAGAGAGCCTGAACTCTACAGTGATAGTGAACTCTGAGAGCTCAGGAAGGATGAAATATGGGATTAAGGACTGACTGGATGGAATAGGATGATCAAAAGTAATGTCAAAGAGTAAAAGAAATATGAAGTCCATCGACATTAATCTCTTAGCTTAGAGTGAAGAAATAATTTTCCTAGGATGAATAACACTGTACAGAGCACTTACATTTGTAGGTGTATAAAAATGTTTGCTTCTCCTTCTGTTCCATATTCCTGCTACTATCAATAACTTTGAACCTCTTTAGGAAGTAAGACAGCTAGATATCTTTTTATTTCTGCCAGTATTCATATCCTATGTGTTTTGTTTTTTTTTTTAACTCTGGGTACAATACAATGTAAAATAATTATTGGCCACATAATTTAAAGTGTGCAGTGAGTGTTATGATTTGTTGATATTTGGGGGTGGGGGCATTTCAGCTGAAATGAGTTTCTTGTGTATATTTTCCTTTCATAAGATGGAATTCCATCAAGAAGTGTGAAATATTCTATCAAAAAGTGAGGAATAGTCTATCAAGAAGTGAGAGCTATTCCATTAAGAAGTGAGAAATTTGCAGAGACTTGGGAGCATAGAAGAGATCAGATAGGATCATTAAACCTATTTCAGAATAATTTGTGTGGTGACTCTGGTTGTAGTAAACTAAAATTAAACAAACTTGAGTGGATAGGGAATCAGAACCCTGGTGAGAAGTATAGGACGGTTTTTATACAAAGTCAGCTGAGAAGTGAGTGTCTGATAACACTTCTACCATGACAAAGGAAAAATGGTTAAAGACAGTGGTGATGGATCTTTTGAAAAATAATCCTCTGTCCTCAACAAAGGATTAATCACCATCAACAACAGAAAATTTGTTATTAAAAAGATGACAAGGATGTGTTAAGCAATTGTTCATAGTTTTCAAAGTAAATAATACAGAAATCCATGAAGTGAAAACCCTTCTCCCTATATGCTCTCCATCATCAGCAGCTCAATCCCGCTACTCTACCTGGGAGAAAACTGTTGACTGTTTAGTGTTTATTCTTCCAGACTTCTCCCTCTATATTTACATTTAAATATATGCACATGCACATATATACTCATGTGTACATATATTTTAATGTAAGTGGGATCATCCTGTACACATTTTAAAACTTGAATTTTTTTATTTAGCAAATATATGCATTTTGACAATCATTAAATCTCAGTATATGAATATACCCTAGACTTTTCGTATTGTCCCCTTCTAGGCACACTATATATATAAAGATGAAAGTAGCTGTATTTCTGCCTAAAGAAACAATGAAACCACGAAAGTAGGAGCACAAAACAGAGCTAAATTTTTAAAAATAATCTTAGGACAAAGAAAACCTTTTAAAATATAACAGGTTTACTTATAGGTAGTTAAAATGTATTAACTAAAAATCATAGTAGAAGAAAGAACATTTACAAAACATCGTTATCTATTCCCAAAGATTACTTTTAGTCAATAGGATGAATAATCCATTAGAAAAATGGACAGTGTGTCTGTATAGTGAATTTATGAAAGAAATACCGCCAGTAAACATAGAAGAAATACCTTGTTACCAAAGAATCATTTCCATTTTCTGCCTCTTTTACATTCTGTAGAAAATTTCACTTTTTGAATACTAGAATTTTAAATATTTCTAAATCTCATTATAGGGCTAAAATAAAACTTCTACTAGATATTCATATCATCTAGCAAGGCTGGATTATTTCCAGTAGCAGGGTCTTTTTTCCTAAATGGTTCAAGTTTTGATTTCCTAATAAAAAGTAGGTTTTATTTATTAGATGTGAATATGAATTTATTGGATATTCACAGTAAAATGACTGTATTTTTGTATCATACCTAAAGGAGAAGCCACTTAAAAATAATTTTTGGACATGTTATATTTTCTTACAGAAATAATAGAGAAAAGTTTTGCTTAACTTTGTTCTTTCTCTTTATTATTTTTATAGGATCCAACATTCGGACATTCACTCCATTTTATTTTTTGGTGGAACCAGTGGATACACTCTCCGTTAGAGGCTCTTCTGTTATATTAAACTGTTCAGCATATTCTGAGCCTTCTCCAAAAATTGAATGGAAAAAAGATGGAACTCTTCTAAACTTAGTGTCAGATGATCGACGCCAGCTTCTCGCAGATGGGTCTTTGTTTATCAGCAGTGTGGTGCATTCCAAACACAATAAACCTGATGAAGGTTATTACCAGTGTGTAGCCACTGTTGAGAGTCTTGGAACTATTGTCAGCAGAACGGCCAAGCTCACAGTAGCAGGTAAGTTTCGCTGAATAATTTATTTGTATTTTGAAGTTTTTGTAAAGAGTAAATCTTGATAAAAGTGGTGTTATCCTAGAGTTTTCATTAAATTGGTTACAGCAAGTACACTCATTTAACAAGTATCAGTTGAGCTATATACTGTGTGTAGGATTATGCTTGGATTTGCTCGTTCTGTAGGGAGAAAGCTGGAACACTTTTCCCTTTCTGATGGCTTCAGGGTGTTATCAGAAGTACTGAACCAGATCTTCTAATCTTTTTAACCTGGAAATGACAAAAGTTGTGTAGGAAAGTTGAGTTACTTTGATTACGAACTTTTATCCTACCCAGCATAACCATTTAGTGTGATTCTGTAAAGCTTGTAGTATAGCCAGAGACTTGGTTCTTTATGCCTTAATCAGGGAAATGACATTTAATTGGATTTTTAAAAATCTGTAGAATGTATGTATGTGTGTATATACGTGTGTGTGTGTATATACACACACATATATAAACATGTATATATATATAAACACGTGTGTGTGTGTGTGTGTGTGTGTGTGTATATATATATATATACATATATATATATAGGATTCCCAGGTGGATCAGTGGTAAAGAGTCCTCCTGCTAATGCAGGAGATGTAGCTTAGATCCCTGGGTCAGGAAAATCACCGGGAGTAGGAAATGGCAACCTACTCCAGTATTCTTGCCTGTAAAGTTCCATAGGCAGAAGAACCTGGCGGTCTACAGTCCTGTAGTCCATGGGGTCGCAGAGAATTAGACACGACTAAGCATGCACACACGCATGCATGTATGCATATGTGTGTGTGTGTGTGTGTATGAATGAAGAGTAGAAAAGTTGTAAAGAGAAAAAAGTCACTCCCTTTTAGAGCACTCCTATTTGAAGAATGTTGGAAAGTGTAATAGCAATTAAAGATCTAGAAGAGTAAGCTATGTTTCCTAAAGAGGTGTAGTGGACAAACATTAAGATCAGTGTTTCTACACTTGAGAATCAGATGAAGTAAGTTCTTGTAAAGGGTCACATTGTAGAAAAATTGTTTTATCTTTGGCTTATATTCTCACCTTGGTGAAATGTGAACATGTGAAAAAAGAGTATGTCTGAGCCAGTAGTTTCCTATCTTATTCCCATTCCAGAGTCATGGTCCCCCATCCCCTGTTCACTCCAGGTTGTATTAATATTTGTTCATTCACTCAGTGTATGATGGCTCTTTTCTTCTTTGGAGCCAAATACTCAAAGTTGAATTTGAGTGTGATGTATAGCCACTGTAATTATTTCATAATCACAGATTGAGGATTGGGCGGGGGGAAGAATCAGGCCTCTTGACAGTTTGCCTTTTCATTTTTTTCTTCTTTCTTTTAAAATTCTTTTTTTTTGCCAGGCTGTCTCCAACTGTTGATAAATAAGTTAGCATTATGACTGACTGCCTCTATAACTCAGGTTCTTGAACTGGGCTTTTAATCTTGACTCATTCCTCTCAGCTGTTCCCCACATCCAGTCACCAAATCCACTGAATTCTGCTTCCTAATTTCTCTGTACTTGATTCACATGCCCCCTCCTGAGGCCACTCCTGGTCATCCCTCAGCACAGCCTAGTAACTGTCCGGCATTTTTCCCTTCTCTCACCCCATCTCCACTCTGGGGTCAGAGGACTCTTTCTCACCCTTCAGTATATCTGATGTAAACTGCATCAAGTTAATGGATGAACTCTTTAACAGGCTTCTTGAGTCCTTTCATGAGCTGGCCTCTACTTCTCCAACTTCATTTCTTGGCACTCCGCCCAGAAAGTGGAAACAGCTTACATGTCTATCAAGTGATGGATGGATAACAACAATGTAGTATATTCATACATGGAATATTATTCAGCAATAATGAAGAATTAAGTGCAGATATATATATATATATATTCAGTTCAGTCACTCAGTCATGTCCAACTTTTTGTGACCCCATGGACTGCAGCACGCCAGGCCTCCCTGTCCATCACCAGCTCCCGGAGTTTACTCAAACTCATGTCCATTGAGTCAGTGATGCCATCCAACCATATCATCCTCTGTCGTCCCCTTCTCCTCCTGCCCTCAATCTTTCCCAACATCAGGGTCTTTTCAAATGAGTCATCAGCTCTTCGCATCAGGTGTCCAAAATATTGGAGTTTCAGCTTCAACATCAGTCCTTCCATTGAACACCCAGGACTGATCTCCTTTAGGATGGACTGGCTGGATCTCCTTGCAGTCCAAGAGACTTTCAAGAGTCTCCTCCAACACTACAGTTCAAAAGCATCAATTCTTCAGCGCTCAGCTTTCTTTATAGTCCAACTCTCACATCCATACATGACTACTGGAAAAACCAAAGCCTTGACTAGATGGACCTTTGTTGACAAAGTAATGTCTCTGCTTTTTAATATGCTGTCCAGATTGGTCCTAACTTTCCTTCCAAGGAGCAAGCGTCTTTTGATTTCATGGCTGCAGTCATCATCTGCAGTGATTTTGGAGCCCCGAAAAATAAAGTCAGCCACTGTATATAGTAACATGAATAAGCCTTAAAAGCAGTGTGATAAGTGAAATAAGTCACTCACAGAAGACTTCATATATATGAAATGTCCAGAATAGGCAAATATATAGAGCCAAACAAAAGGTAGACTGGTGGTTTTCTAGGACTGGAGATGGGAGGAATAAGGGCGTGGAGTGGGTGGGAAAGGGGTGAATGTAAGAAATGGGAATGACTGCAAGTGAATACAGAGTTTCTTTGGGGATGATGAAAGTGTTTTAAAATTACATTATAGTGATAGTTGCAAAACTGGGCATATACTAAAAACAATTGAATTGTGTACTTTAAATGGTACCAAAGGTATATAAATTGTAGCTCAATTAAACTTTTTTAAAATGCTGCCAAAAAAAAAGATGATGCTGCATTGCCATTTCGAAAGATTATTGATTAGAGTTCTTTGTTTGCAAGCAATAGAAATTGACTCTGGCCAAATCAAATACAGACGAGGAATTTTTGAAAACCTACTAAGTTGATAGCTCATAGAATTAAATGTGAGAGGTCATTTTCTCTGGGCTGTCTCGTGTCTCCACACCAGAAATTTTTCTTTAACTGTCTGGGCAGTACCCTAGCTGTGGGTATTTTGTGCCCGAAGGTGGGATGACTGGGTAGTCTAAATACAGACACTGTTAATCCCATCGTGTCAGCCTCATGTCTCACTCCCACTCTCCTTCTGCAGTTCTCCAGAGGCAGTAGGACAAACTGGTCTCCCACTTGTGAGCACAGGAAGCTGCAGCATTTTCTGCCTCGATGTGTCGGTTACGAGTTTCTCCATCTGCTTTCCCTATCCAGAAACTTTTTGAAATCTCTTGTCTGCCAACTCCACATATGTTGTTGTGGGTTTATATTTTCAAAAATTACTCATTTTCATGAGAGCACAGGAGGGAGAATATTTTGACTTTTTAAAAATAGAACTGGTTCTTGGTTTTATTTGATTCCTTTTTTCCACTTTTATTAGTTTCTGTATCTTTGTTAATTCTTCAAATTTTCTAATTTCTGAAAAGTAGATATTTGGTTAATTATATGTTTATTTTTTCCTTCAAAAGTCCTCTTGAAATAAAAATATAAAAAATTGTAGCAGAGTTAGACAACTTTTAAGAGTAAAGTAATGCTTAAAATTCTCCAAGCCAGGCTTCAGCAATACGTGAACTGTGAACTTCCAGATGTTCAAGCTGATTTTAGAAAAGGCAGAGGAACCAGAGATCAAATTGCCAACATCTGCTGGATCATCAAAAAAGCAAGAGAGTTCCAGAAAAGCATCTATTTCTGCTTTATTGACTATGCCAAAGCCTTTGACTGTGTGGATCACAATAAACTGTGGAAAATTCTTCAAGAGATGGAAATACCAGACGACCTGATCTGCCTCTTGAGAAACCTGTATGCAGGTCAGGAAGCAACAGTTTTAACTGGACATGGAACAACAGACTGGTTCCAAATAGGAAAAGGAGTACGTCAAGGCTGTATATTGTCACCCCGCTTATTTAACTTGCATGCAGAGTTTATCATGAGAAACGCTGGGCTGGAGGAAGCACAAGCTGGAATCAAGTTTGCTGGGAGAAATATCAATAACTTCAGATATACAGATGACACCACCCTTATGGCAGAAAGTGAAGCAGAATTAAAGAGCCTCTTGATGGAAGTGAAAGAGGCGAGTGAAAAAGTTGGCTTAAAGCTCAACATTCAGAAAACTAAGATCATGGCATCCGGTCCCATCACTTCATAGCAGATAGATGGGGAAACAGTGACTGACTTTGTTTTTCTGGGCTCCAGAATCACTGCAGATGGTGATTGCAGCCATGAAATTAAAAGACGCTTGCTCCTTGGAAGGAAAGTTAGGACCAACCTAGACAGCATATTAAAAAACAGAGACATTGCTTTGTCAACAAAGGTTCATCTAGTCAAGGCTTTGGTTTTTCCAGTAGTCATGTATGGATGTGAGAGTTGGACTATAAAGAAAGCTGAGCGCTGAAGAATTGATGCTTTTGAACTGTAGTGTTGGAGGAGACTCTTGAAAGTCTCTTGGACTGCAAGGAGATCCAGCCAGTCCATCCTAAAGGAGATCAGTCCTGGATGTTCATTGGAAGGACTGATGATGAAACTGAAACTCCAATATTTTGGACACCTGATGCGAAGAGCTGACTCATTTGAAAAGACCCTGATGTTGGGAAAGATTGAGGGCAGGAGGAGAAGGGGACGACAGAGGATGATATGGTTGGATGGCATCACTGACTCAATGGACATGGGTTTGGGTGAACTCCAGGAGTTGGTGATGGACAGGGAGGCCTGGTGTGCTGCGGTTCATGGGGTCGCCAAGAGTCGGACATGACTGAGCGATTGAACTGAACTGAAGAGTATTATATCCATATGGAGTAATTGACCATCATAGAACTAGAACACCTGGAATTATGTTTCTCATAATTTAATTTGTTAGCCTTTAAAGAAACATTTTGTTGCAGTCTGAGCATGTTAAACTCACTTTTAAAAAAATTTTTATACATTTTTTTCCCCTTGGCAAAAATAAGTTTATTGAAGAAAGAATGGAAAGAACACCTAAGGAAGAGGTGGACCAAGCCAAGAGAGGCTCTGGCCTCATTTTTATATAACTTTGAAAGGTTACTTTCCCTGATAGCTCAGTTGGTAAAGAACCCACCTGTAACGCAGGAGACCCCGCTTCGATTCCTGCGTCAGGAAGATCTCCTGGAGAAGGGATAGGCTACCCACTCCAGTATTCTTGGGCTCCCCTTGTGGCTTACCTGTTAAAGAATCCACCTGCAATGCTGGAGACCTGGGTTCAATCCCTGAGTTTGGAAGATCCCCTGGTGAAGGGAAAGGCTACCCACTCCAGTACTCTGGCCTGGAGAATTCTATGGACTGTATAGTCCATGGAGTTGCAAAGAGTCAGACACAACTGAGTGACTTGCAGTTTCACTTCCATTTACAGTTATTATAAAAATTACTGTCTATATTCCCTGTGTTGGGCAGTACATCCTTGATCCTGTCTTACACTCAGTAGTTTGTACCTCCCCCTCCCTTGTATCACACCCCATAACCTGCCTCCCGTAACCACTAATTTGTTCTCTATATCTCCTCCTAACCATTACATTCTGTGGCATCTACAGAGTATTTATGACTATTTTTTTGGTTAATATTTTATTTTGAAATGATTACTAATTTGTGGACTTGTTGCAAGAATGAAACCAAGAAATCTCATATATTCACTCTTATTATCTGATAACATTTTACCACATTTGCCTTATCATCTAATATATGCATACCCACATAAAATTTTTTTCTGAGTCTTCAGGGTGATTTGCAAATGTTACCCCAACCTGAATACTTCTGTTTATATTTCCTAAAAACAAGAACCTTTTCCTCAGTAAACATCCATCAAGATCAGGAAATTAACCTTAATAAAAAAATACTATCATTTAATTGATAGGTACAATTCAGATTTCACTGGTTATCTCAATAATGTTCTTAATAGCAGGAAAAACAAAAGTGATAACTTTGCCTCATCATCCCTCTTCCTTTCCAGTCCTGGATTACAAATTTAGTACTTAGTCTTTCTCTCTCTAGATTTTTACAATCTCAAACCATTATTCAGTTCATCCTTGTCTCATTTTGGATTTTCTAGTTTTCCTCCATGAAGGGATTCAGTTTTTGCATTTTGGGGAGGAATGTCACAGAAGAGATGCTGTATTCTTAGTGCATCATATCAGAAAGCATGTGGTGTTTTGTTCCATTACTGGTAGTGTTAACTTTTATTACTTGGTTAAGATTGTCTGTACTATGTCTTTCTAAAGTTAATAAATATTTTGTACTTTAATTAGTAATAAGTATTTGGAGAAGATATAGTTTGATACTCTGTAAACATCCCTATTTCTCATCCAACTTTCACTTACTAGTCTTAGCATTCACTCTTCATTCTTTGCTGCATTAATTATCATTATCCCAGAGTTAGCCAGAGGGAACTCCTTTTGATCTGACTTCTGTGTTCTTTGGCTATGTCCATTTTAGTCTTTGGGTACTTCCTTGCTTTCTGTCACAAGATGTTCCAGACTGTTATTTCCCTACTCTAGTCCTAGAATCAGCCATTTATCCAAGTAGCCTTAGTTCCTTGAGGTGGAGAATAGTATTTTAGAAATCATGATCTGGTCACCATATGTATTCATTGTTACTGAAGTAAGATTGATTCTGGGCTCTTTCTGGACAGAGCTAGGATATTTGTGTGTGTGTGTGTGTGTGTACATAATTGAAATAACTGTAGGTGAAATGTATATATATTTTTACCTCGCTTCTTCCACTATGAGGAATCTGACTCCAGTTACTCCTAGTACATTATTTACTTGATCTGTATCCTGGTATGTAGCCAATTTCCTGACCCATGGACCTTCTTTTTAAACCTGGTTCCACTATACTTGTGGCCAAACAAGCTGACTTGCTTCTGGTTCCATGACTATTTTAAAGTAATATTTAAGTATATTTTATATATTTTTTTCTTTTTCTTTATTGTCCAGGTCTTCCAAGATTTGCCAGCCAACCAGAGCCTTCTTCAGTTTATGTTGGGAACAGTGCAGTACTGAATTGTGAAGTTAATGCAGATTTGGTCCCGTTTATGAGGTGGGAACAGAACAAACAGCCTCTTCTTCTGGATGATAGAGTTATCAAACTTCCAAGTGGAATGCTAGTTATCAGCAACGCAACTGAAGGAGATGGGGGACTCTATCGCTGCATGGTTGAAAGTGGTGGGCCACCAAAGTATAGTGAGGAAGCTGAATTAAAAGTTCTTCCAGGTATTAATTCATTATCTCATGTGGTTTAACTAAAGTGAAAGTGCAGTCACTCAGTCACGTCCAAGTCTCTGTGACCCCATGGACTGTAGCCTGCCAGGCTCCTCCGTCCATGGGATTTTCCAGGCAAGAGTACTGGAGTGGGTTACCATTTCCTTCTCCAGTTGATCTTCCCTACCCAGAGATCGAACTCGGGTCTCCTGCATTGTAAGCAGATGCTTCACCGTCTGAGCCACCAGCAAAGTCCTAGTTCAAAGTAGAAAAAGAAAGAACTATTGCTCTATAGCAATGTCTTCCAACCTACTTTTTGCCTTGCTTTTATATAGAAGAGGTCTTATTTCATGGCAGACAGAGGTGAAATTTTTTCTGAATCTGTGTTATCAGTCACAAATCCTTCAAACCAGCTTGAGGTAAACAAGATTCTTGGTGTCAAAAGATGAACCACCATGAAATATCTGAAACAAAAAATATAGATTGTTTTGTTTACCTAAGGGAGAGCTATGTTTGTAAAGCATAGTCATCTTGAATAATGCAAACTAATGAAATTTTTTGAAAGACATTGTTCTCGGTTAGGAGACTGGGTTGGGAAGATCCTGTGGAGAAGGAAATGGCAACCAACTCCAATATTCTTGCCTGGAGGATCCCATGGGCAGAGGAGCCTGGCAGGCTACAGTCCATGGGGCCACAAGAGTCAGACATGACTTAGTGACTAAACCAAATCTCCTATAAAATTTTTTGAAAGACACTGTTAGTGTGTTGGTTCAGAGACTGGGATGGGTTGATGTCAGTAACAGAAGCATATTTTATCGTTGGTTACAGAGGTGAGAACAATGTCAGCCTTAGAAGCAAGGGGTTCCACCACCGAATGGCTAATAACTTTTAGAGGCATTGGGTAAACTCATTGGTTGGCTTTCAAAGCATGTTCACTGAAGACCGTTGTGCTGAAGTGTTAGACAGTGTTTGTTACCATGACTACAGAACTGTCATCGGTTAGTTACACAAGTTTAAAGCCAGCTCTGGTGGTTGTCACAGTGGTTATAGAACATGTTTTCCTACGAGTTTGGAGCAAAGAGTCTCATCTCTGCCTGAGAACGGTCTTTCTTCTCAAAACTTAACAGTAGAAAGATGGTACTGATGAACCTGTTTTCAGGGCAGCAATGGAGACCCAGACATAGAGAACAGACTTTCAGACACAGTGGGGGAAGGAGAGGGTGGGATGAATTCAGACAGTAGCATGGAAACATACAAATTACCATGTGTAAAATAGATAGCCAGTGGGAAATTGCTTTATGATGCTGGGAGCTTAGGCTGGTGCTCTGTGATACCTTAGAAGGGTGGGAGTTGAGAGGAAGATTCAAGAGGCTGAGGATATGTGTATACCTATGGCTTATTTGTGTTAATGTGTGGCAGAAACCAACACAATATTGTGAAACCATTATCTCCCAATTAAAAAAAAAAACTAGAAATATCACCCCCATCTAATAGATAGCCCTATCTTCTACCCCAGGAGTGTGATCTTTTATATGCCTGTAAGAGGGTGACTCTATAAAGTGTGAACACACATATAGTGGTAGCCTGATAGTTGCACCATTGTAAAAATTAAAGGAGTGACTGTCTCAGTGAGCAAGTTAAATAGATGAAGCTCAAAGATTTTTAGAAGTAGCACATAGGTATAGGGAAGGAAAAGAAAGGAAACCTCTTATGATATCTCTGTGAGTGATGAGGATGCTAAGGTCCTGAGCTTGCTCAGTCTTTTTCCTATTTGTACCACTTATGAAGTATTTTCCTTATGTTATCTTTTAAAATGAAGGAGGTTCAAGTCAGATCTCACTTGGGTGACCAGTAAGGACACTGAAAGCAGGAGCTATAATTTAAACATGTTTAAGCCTCCCAGAGAGCTTCGGACAAAGTTTTGTACATGGGAATTATTAAGAAATGCTTGCTAATTTAAATGGAATTTTCCTGTCATTTTTGCTTAAACTGTTTTGTTGTATAAAGCCACACAGACTGAATCAGAATTTGCTATAGTGATTTCTTAACCATTTTCTTTTGTTTTAAATTTTTTTTTTCAGATCCTGGTGCCACATCAAACTTGGTATTTTTGAAACAACCTTCTTCCTTAATCAGAGTCATTGGTCAGAGTGCAGTGTTGCCATGTGTTGCTTCAGGACTTCCTACTCCAACCATTAGATGGATGAAAAATGAGGAGACAGTTGACACAGAAAGGTAACATTGTCTGCTTAAAAGCCTTTTTCAGCCTTGGCTTATGACTTGGTCTAATCTTATTTGAGACTATTGATTAATTTTAAAAAGATTATCTCTTTTATTTTTATTTAAACACATCATGATGCTTATTTATCATTCTTGAAATATGTTTATACACTATATATGATTAGGATGTTTAAAGAATGCTTTTAAGATATTAACAGATAATTATTCCATTGGTTCTTCTTAGCTTAAGACCCTAGGACTTCCTTCCTTAAATTGTTGTAAGAGTTTCTAATGCTGACTACCTGAGATGTCTAACTTGCTCTCATATGCATTTGTCAATGATAGTTTTTTCCTTTACTTAAACAGTAAAAGAAAATGTATTCCTCATTTTTTTGTTTTTGACTTTTAGAATCATACCAGCTTCCTTCTATGACTACAAATTTTTCATCTTACACATAAGCCTTTTCTGTTGACATTGACCACTCTATTTTCCCTCCCAAACACTGTCATTAATTCCTTTTGTTGTTGTTCAGTTGCTAAGTCATGTCCGACTCTGCAACCCCGTGAACTGCAGCATGCCAGGCTCCCCTGTCCTTCACTATTTTCTCGAGTTTGCTTAGATTGAGTTGGTGATGCTATCTAACCCTCTCATCCTCCCCTACCCTCGTCTCCTTTTCTCTTCACTCTTTCCCAGCATCAGGGTCTTTTCCACTAAGTCGGCTCTTCATATCATGTGTCCAGAGTTTTAGAGCTTCAGCATCAGGGCTTCCAGCGATCATTCAGGGTTGATTTCCTTTAGCATGAGTGTTTTGATCTCCTTGCTGTCCAAGGAACTCTCAAGAAGCTTCTCCAGTACCACAATTCAAAAGTATCAATTCTTTGACTCTCTGCCTTCTTTATGGTCCAACTCTCATATTTGTACATGACTACTAGAAAAACTATAACTTTTGACTGTACGAACCTTCGTCAGCAAAGTGATGTCTGCTTTTTAATATGCTATCTAGGTTTGTTATAGATAAGTGTCTTCCAGGAGGCAAATGTCTTCTAATTTCATGGCTACAGTCACCATCAGCAGTGATTTTGGAGCCCAAGGAAATAAGATCTGTCACTGCTTCTACTTTTCCCCCTTCTATTTGCCATGAAGTAATGAGACCTGATGCCATTATCTTAGTTTTCTGAATGTTGAGTTTCAGGTCAGCTTTTTCACTCTTCTCTTTCACCTTCTTCAAGATGTTCTTTAGTTCCTCTTCACTTTCTCCCATTAGGTGGTACCATCTGCATATCTGAGGTTGTTGATATTTCTCCTGGCAGTCTTGATGCCAGCTTGTGATTCATCCAGACTGCTATTTTGCATGATGTACTCAGCATAGAAGTTGCATAAGGAGGGTGATAATATGCAACCTTAACATACTCTTTTCCCAAGTTTGAACCAGTTCATTGTTCCATGTCCAGTGCTAACTATTGCTTCTTGACCTTCATACAGGTTTCTCTGAAGACAGGTATGGTGATATTCCCATCTCCTTAAGAATTTTCCACAGTTTCTTGTGCTCCACACAGTCAAAGGCTTTAGCACAGTCAGTGAAGCAGAAGTAGATGTTTTTCTGGAATTTCCTTGCTTTCTCTATGATCCAACGAATGTTGGCAATTTTATCTCTGGTTCCTCTGCCTTTTCAAAATCCAGGTCGTACATCTGGAAGTTCTCAGTTCATAATTGCTGAAGCGTAATTGAAGGATTTAGAGCATAACCTTGCTAGCATGTGAAATAAGCACAATTGTATGGTAGTTTGAACATTCTTTGGCATTGCCTTTCTTTGGGATGGAAGTGAAAACTGACCTTTTCCAGTCCTGTGGCCACTGCTGAGTTTTCCAAATTTGCTGATATATTGAGTGCAGCACTTTAGATTTTAGATGCTCACCTGGAATTCCATCACTTGCACTAACTGTGTTCATACTAATGCTTCCTAAGGCCCACTTGACTTCACATTCAGGATGTCTGACTCCAGGTGAGTTGACCACACCATCATGTTTATCCAAGTTGTTAAGATCTGTTTTGTATAGTTCTTCTGTGTATTCTTGCCACTTCTTAATCTCTTCTGCTTTTGTTAGATCCTTACCATTTCTGCCCTTTATTGTGCACATCGTTGCATGAAATAGCCCCCTGATATCTCCACTTTTCTTGCAGAGATCTCTAGTCTTTCTCATTCTGTTGTTTTCCTCTATTTCTTTGCATGGTTCATTGAAGAAGACTTTATTTCTACTTAATATTCTCTGGAACTCTGCATTCAGTTGGATGCGTCTTTTCTTTTTTCCTTGCCTTTCACTTCTTTTCTTTTCTCAGATACTTGTAAAGCCTCCTCAGATAGCCACTTTGCCTTCTTGCATTTTTTTTCCCCTTGGGATAGTTTTGGTCACCGCCTCCTGTACGGTGTTATGAACCTCCATCCACAGTTCTTCTGGCACTCTGTCTACCAGATCTGATCCCTCGAATCTATTCTTCACCTCTTCTGTATAATCATAAGGGATTTGATTTAGGTCATACCTAAATGGCCTAGTGGTTTTTCCCAGCTGTCCTCAATTTAAGTCTGAATTTTGCAATAAGGAGATCATGATTTGAGCCACAGTCAGTCCAGTCTCGTGTTTGCTGACTGTATAGAGTTTCTCCATCTTCGGCTGCAAAGAATATAATCAGTCTGAATTTCGGTACTGACGATCTGGTGATGTCCATGTGTAGAGTCGTCTGTTGTGTTGTTGGATGAGGGTGTTTGCCATGACCAGTGTATTCTCTTGACACAACTCTGTTAGCCTTTGCTCTGTTTCATTTTGTACTCCAAGCCCAAACATGCCTGTTACTCTGTGTATCTCTTGACTTCCTACTTCTGCATTCCAATCTCCTGTGATGAAAAGGACACCTTTTTTGGTGTTAGTTCTAGAAGGTCTTAGATCTAGTAGATCTTCACAGAACTACTACTAGATCTTCATTTCAACTTCTTCAACATTAGTGGTTGGGGCATAGACTTTGATTAATGTGATGTTGAATGATGTACCTTGGAAATGAGCTGAGATCATTCTATCATTTTTGAGATTTCGGGCAAGTCTCAGGTGGTGCTGGTGGTGAAGAAACCATCTGCCAATGCAGGAGACATAGGAGACACGGGTTCTATCCCTGGGTCAGGAAGATTCCCCTGGAGAAGGAAATGGCCACCCACTTCAGTATTCTTGCCTGGAGAATCCCATGGACAGAGGAGCCTGGTGGATTATGGTTCATAGTGTCACAAAGAGTTGGACACAACTGAAGTGATTCCCATGCATGCACTGCATTTTGGACTGTTGACTATGACAGCCACTCCATTTCTTCTGAGGAACTCTTGCCCAGAGTACTAGATATAGTAGTCTTCTGAATTAAGTTCACCCATTCCTGTCCATGTTAGTTCACTGATTTCTAAGATGTTGATGTTCACTCTTAACATGTCCTCCTTGACCATGTCCAATTTACCTAGATTTATGGACCTGACTTTCCAAATTCCTGTGGAATATTGTTTTACAGCATCATATTTTACTTTCACCTCCAGACACATCCACAGCTGACAGTCGTTCCCACTTTGGCCCAGCTGCTTCATCCTTTCTGGAGCCCTTTGCTTTCCCCACTAGCATACTGGACACCTTCTGACCTCGGGGCTTGTCTTCTGGTGTCATGTCAGAGTGCCCTTTCATACTGTTCACGGGGTTCCTTATCATCCTGTTCATGGGTTCCTTGCGTCAAGAATACTGGAGTGGTTTGTCATTCCCTCCTCCAGTGGACCGTGTTTTGTCAGAACTCTTCAATATGACCTGTCCTTGTATGGCTCTGCATGGCATGGCTCATAGCTTGATTGAGTTATGCAAGCCCCTTCGCCCCAACAAGGCTGTGATCCATGAAGGGCCATTTATTTCCTTAGGTGATGGATTTTTTTCTCAGTTATATTCTGGTAAGAGAACTGGGTGGTGGTGATGGAGGTGGTGGTAATTCTGTATGATTTATTTCCATAACAGAGTCATCTTGTGCATTGTAGAGTATACAGTAACATCCCTGGCCTCTGCCCATGAGATGCAGTAGCACTCCCAAGTTGTGACAACTAAAAATGTTTCTAGATATCGCCAGATGTCTCTCAAGAGACAAAATTATCCCCAGTTGAGGACCATTTTCCTGGAGCAGTGCTGTCCAAAGGGAACATGATGAAAGCCACATACATAATTAAAAATTTTCTGGAACCTCCATACCTACACTGAAACCAACCACCACCCAAGAGCCAATAAGTTTTAGAGCAAGACATACCACGCAAATTCTCCAGCAACGCAGGAACATAGCCCTGAACATCAACATACAGGCTGCCCAAGGTCACACCTAACACATAGACCCATCTCAAAACTCATTACTGGGCACTCCATTGCTCTCCAAAGAGAAGAAATCAAGTTCCACGCACCAGAACACTGACGCAAGCTTCCCTAACCAGGAAATCTTGACAAGCCAATCGTCTAACCCCACCCACTGGGTTAATCCTCCACAACAAAAAGGAACCACAGACCTCCAGAATACAGAAAGCCCACTCCAGATACAGCAATCTAAACAAGATGAAAAGGCAAAGAAATACCCAACAGGTAAAGGAACATGAAAAATGCCCACCAAGTCAAACAAAAGAGGAGGAGATAGGGAATCTACCTGAAAAAGAATTTAGAATAATGGTAATAAAAATGATCCAAAATCTTGAAAACAAAATGGAGTTACAGATAAATAGCCTGGAAACAAAGATTGAAAAGATTCAAGAACTGTTTAATAAAGACCTAGAAGAAATAAAAAAGAGTCAATTAAAAATGAATAATGCAATGAATGAGATCAAAAACACTTTGGAGGGAACCAAGAGTAGAATAACAGAGGCAGAAGATAGGATAAGTGAGGTAGAAGATAAAATGGTGGAAATAAATGAAGCAGAGAGGAAAAAAGAAAAAAGGATCAAAAGAAATGAGGACAACCTCAGGGACCTCTGGGACACTGTGAAACGCCCCAACATTCGAATCATAGGAGTTCCAGAAGAAGAAGACAAAAAGAAAGGCCATGAGAAAATACTCGAGGAGATAATAGCTGAAAACTTCCCTAAAATGGGGAAGGAAATAGCCACCCAAATCCAAGAAACCCAGAGAATCCCAAACAGGATAAACCCAAGGCGAAACACCCCAAGACACATATTAATCAAATTAACAAAGATCAAACACAAAGAACAAATATTAAAAGCAGCAAGGGAAAAACAACAAATAACACACAAAGGGATTCCCATAAGGATAACAGCTGATCTATCAATAGAAACCCTCCAGGCCAGAAGGGAATGGCAGGACATACTGAAAGTAATGAAAGAAAATAACCTACAACCTAGAGTACTGTATCCAGCAAGGATCTCATTCAGATATGAAGGAGAATTCAAAAGCTTTACAGATAAGCAAAAGCTGAGAGAATTCAGCACCACCAAACCAGCTCTTCAACAAATGCTAAAGGATCTTCTCTAGACAGGAAATGCAGAAAGGTTGTATAAACGTGAACCCAAAACAACAAAGTAAATGGCAACGGGACCACACCTATCAATAATTACCCTAAATGTAAATGGGTTGAATGCCCCAACCAAAAGACAAAGATTGGCTGAATGGATACAAAAACAAGACCCCTATATATGCTGTCTACAAGAGACCCACCTCAAAACAAGAGACACATACAGACTAAAAGTGAAGGGCTGAAAAAAAATATTTCATGCAAACGGAGACCAAAAGAAAGCAGGAGTGGAACACATGGTACTACTAAATACAATAATTTATACAATGTACTGGTTAAAGTGAAATCTAGTTCTGCCAAAGCAATAAAGTTTATGTTTAGTCCTGCTTCAGATCCTACATTTACATTTCCTCAGTCAGTCTAGCCACATTTCAAGTGTCAGTAGCCACATGTGGCTGGTGGCTATTGTTTGGGTAGAGCAAGTGTAGAGCTTCGTTGACTAATTCAATGTAAGCAAGTAATCTTAATTTGTGTAGTTCAGTAAACAAGATATGGAAAGGAATATCCGTCTAGTCAGCTTGGTGGTCAGCCTTTACTGATCAGTGGGGATGCTAGAATACAATCAGATTGTTCCTCACATGTTCCATTAGCCAAACTGATAATACCATCTTCAGTATCACCTGATTTCTTACTGAACACCTGTCCAGTTACCAGCTTCTGCCTATACTTTACTCCCTTTCCCCTACTCTTTTTTCCAGCTAAATATTATACAAAGAATTCCTAGGACTTTAAAGGGATTTTTTTAAACCTACACTTACTGGAAACATAAGGAACCTTAAGATAAGGTATACAAAATTTAAGCTCTTAGAGTAGAAATTTTAATTGGCTACTTGTTAGAACAAAGAATCTGGAATAGGAGAGCTGAGATAGGTTATTTTTAAAGCTTTTATATTTTATCTTTGTAGAAGTACATTCAGAGGACAAATAATAAGAGTTTGATTTCTTATATAAGAAATAAAAGTGAGAATTTCCATGATTCTCATTTGTTTATTCAATAATTATTCAACAAGTATTTATTAAATGCTCTTTACGTTAGACCGTATTCTAGGTACAGGAAATAGAGTAGTGAACCAAATAAGAGACTTTTGCTCTTAGGGAGTTCATATTCTAGTGGGCAAGAGTCAGGCAATAATCATATGAACATAAAATTTCAGTTTATAATAAGTGCTGTGAAGAAAATTAAGACAAATTTAGTAATTTCCTAGTTACATTACTTTGAATTTTAAGGATAAATAGGAGACAGAATATTGAGTAGACTTTCCCATCTTGAGTTCTGTAGGCTTCTCAACACTTCCATTATGTGGTAGAAAAGTCTGAGAAGCATTGCTTTGCCATACCACTGTCTCAGGAAGCTTCAGAAGAATATAAGAGCAAGACAGTGTTGGTGTTCTTCATGCTCGTGTTTCCAGACCCAGGCACAGGACTTGGCATATAATTGGGTAGGAAGAGTGTGACCAGTGTATTTTGGTTTAATATCTGAATGTAGTATAGGAAAATGTCTAAGTAGGTGAATGGAACACAATAGTGCTTCAGGTTAGATACAAGTAATTATTCAAAGTATCCTTGTTTCTGCCAGAGTCTTATGAGATACGTAGATAGACGTTAGTTAATAAATTATGTAGACCTCAAATTAGAAAGAAATTTAGAAATTGAAAGAAAAATGTGGCTAGAAGTCTAGATAGTAACCGGACTGGCTCTAGTGAAAAAGAAAAACCAAACAAATTATTAGACATCCTTCTCAATTATTAATCTTAGGAACTAGTTAAGAATATTTCAAAACATTTCCATGACTTTTATAAATGTGTTAAGAATTGATATATTTGGTTAATCTTTTGATCACATTTGTTTGGTTCCAAACCAAATATAGCTATTGAAATGGGGGTGGTGGTAGAAATGTATCCCATTCATTGAGTAGTTTTATTTGAAAGGGAGAGAATTCAGAAAATACAAATGCTAAAGCGCGTGGTGACTGACAGCAAAATGTAATTTAGTAATTAAATAATGTTATGCTTTAGTGGAATGATAGATTGGAACTCAGCTGCAAAAGAAACAGGTTATAGTTATAAAACTGCTTAATGTTGGATTATAATTGACAATAGTAGAAAAATTAGATTAGAAAAAAGAACAAGTGGAGGACTTCCATTACTGGGAAGATTGAGTAGTATTTTCCCCTGTTCTTCCTGTTGCATACAACTGAAAACTCTGGACATAACATATAAAACAGATGTAAGACCCTGAAAGGTGGAGAGATGAAGGGGCCTTAGACCTAAGAAACAACATGATGTTAAGTTCCCTGGGTTTTGTTTTTACCTTGTATATCCGAGCTGATATATATTATAAGAAGCGGATAACCTGGAAACATCACTAGGCACAAACAAAAAAGCACTCCCAAAGTGTATTTTCTCTATCCAAAGGACCAGAAAGGGGCAGCAAGATAAAAACTACCCCAACTACTCTAATCATTCCTACTCCAGCCAAATACCACATAAAAAACTGTGGCCCCATCCTCTCCCATGCCAGCAAAGGCCTAGTGGGATGCCTAGACTTCTACCTTCACCAGGTTGTGATGAAGTCTCCCATCCTCCCTGCTCTGTGGTGTCAGAGGCTAAGTAGACAAAGACTTTCATCCCAACCAGCAGTATTGAAGCCCCGACCCCTGCTGTATCAGTGGAGGCCCCTGGGGAGCCTGGACTTTTATCCCACCTGGCAATAGAGACACTCTTTCCCGGCTTCCCTTCTCCACTAGGCTGGCATCAAAGGAGGCCTGTGGAGAGTCAGGACTTTCAGTACCTTGTAATGTCAAACCCTCTCTCTTCATGGTGTTACTGGACGCCATGTGGGGAACAGTAATGAGGCACTCTTATTGCACCCAGCCAGGGAGCAGTCTCAGTGGAGGTGCAATGAGGAGCCAGACCTCTCAGTCCTGCTGAGGCATAATGAGGAGTCCCCCTTCCCCCTCAGATGTCAGTGAAGACTGAGAGTGGAACCTGGACTTCCACCTCCACCTGACTTAATGAGGTAGCACCTCCCCTTTCCACTGGGTGTCAGAAGAAGCCACCTGAAGAAGCAAAAGGTTCAGTAGGATCCAGAATCTTATAACATAATGCCCCAAATATCCAGATGTCAATGGAAAATTGCTCACCGTACCAAGAATGAGGAAAATCTCAAATGAGAAAAGACAATTTATGCTTAAACTGAGATTACAGGTCTTTGAATTATGTAAGAAAGATTTTTAAAGCAGTTATCATTAAAATGCTTCAACAAGGACTTATGAATACATTTGAAATAAACAGAAAAACAGAATATCTCAAGAGATAAATAGTCTCTTCAAAGGAATAGAAGATTTAAAGAAGAACTAAATGGAAAATTTTGAACTAAGACAATAACAACTACAACAAAAAACCCAACTCATTAGATGGGCTAACAAGAGACTGGATGGGATAAAGGAAAGAATTAGTGAACTAGAAAAAAAGGGAGACAAAACAAGATGATTGATATTAGGACTGAACCGGGGGTGCCACTACAGACCCTGCAAACATCAAAAGGATAATAAGAGAATACTATAAACAACTACTAGTCATGTAGTCCAGTAGTCATGTATGGATGTGAGAGTTGGACCACAAAGAAGGCAGAATGCTGAAGAATTGATGCTTTTGATCTGTGATGCTGGAGAAGACTCTTGAGAGTTTCTTGGACAACTAGAAGGTTAAACCAATCCATCCTAAAGGAAATCAACCCTGAATGCTCATTGGAAGGACTGATGCTGAAGCTACAGTACTTTGGCCGCCTGATGCCAAGAGCCGACTCTTTAGAAAAGACCCTGATGCTGGGAAAGATTGAAGGCAGAAGGAGAAGAGGGCGACAGAGGATGAGACAGCTGGAGACATCGCTAATTTAATGGACATGAACTTGGGCAAATTGCAGGAGGTGGTGAAGGACAGGGAGGCCTGGCCTGCTGCAGTCCATGGGGTCGCAAAGAGTCAGACACGACTTGGTGACTGAACAACAACATAAACAATTGTATATCATATAAGTTTGACTTAGACAAACCATTTTCTCTAAAACACAAACTACCATATCTAACCCAATATGAAATAAGTTAAGTAGCCCTCTTAACTCTTAAGGAGATTAAATTTGTAATTTTAAAACTCTCCCCAAAAGTCTGCAAGTCCACATAGCTTCATTGGAGAATTCTATCAGTGTTGAAAGAGTTAGAACCAATTCTACACAGTCTTTCTGGAAAATGGAAAGAATTGGAGCTAATATTATATAATGAGAATTTTATTATGCCTCGCATTTTGGGTGCATGTAAATTCTGTGTTATCTTGCCTGGGAAACACTATGAACAGAGGAACCTGGAGGGTTACAGTCTGTGAGGTCACAAAAGAATAGGACATGACTTAGCAGCTAAACAATAAAATTAAAAACTTTTGCTCTGTGAAAGACCATGTTAAGAGGATGAAAAGATAAAGCTACAGATTTTTTGTGGGGACAAAATATTTGCCAACCATATATCAAACAAAGGAGGAGTACCTAGAATGTGTAAAGGTATCTCAAAACTCAGTATTTAAAAAAGTATATAATTCAGTTAGAACGTAGACAGAAGAGTTAGATAGTTCAGTTCAGTCACTCAGTGGTGTCCGACTCTATGACCCCTTGGATTGCAGCATGCCAGGCTTCCCTGTCCATCACCAACTCCCGGAGCTTACTCAAATTCATGTCCTTTGAGTCGGTAATGCCATCCAACCATCTCATCCTCTGTCATCTTAGATAGATGGTTCACCAAAAAAGATGTACAGGTGGTAGATAAGCACAGGAAAAGTTGTTTAGTATCATTAGCCATTAGGAAGTGCAAATTAAAACCATAACATACCACTGCATACTTAAAGAGTGACAATGCCAAATATTGTCAAGTATGTGGAGAAACAAGATCACTCTGGCATCGCTGGTAGGAATGTGAAGTGGTGCAGCCACTCAGAAGAACTGTTTGACAGTTTCTGAAGAAATTTATTGCAACTGTCATATCACCTAACATTTACATTCCTGGGCATTTATCCCACTGAAAACGAACTTAGGTTCAGACAGAAACCTGCACGTGTATATTTATAGCAGCTTTATTCATAATACCCCCAAACTAGGAACCACCCAGCTGTCTTTCATTGAGTGAAGGATTAAATAAACAATGTCTATTCATACTCTGGAATTACTGTTCAGCAATAAAGGGAATGACCTATTGACAATTGCAACAACCTGGATGAATCTCCAGAGAATTATGCTAAGTGAAAAAAGCCCGTCCCCAGAGGTTGCATACCATGTGACTATTTATGTAACATTCTTCATGAAATGCCAAAATTATCGAAGTGGAGAACAGGTTAGTGGTTGCCAGGGGTTAATGAGGAGGTGGGAGAGGGAGGGAGGTGGATATGGCTATAAAAGAGCAGCAGGAGGGATCCTTGTGGTGGTGGGAATGTCAGTCTCCTAGTTACAGTTTCACAAGATCTTACTGTTGAGGGAAACTAAGGGTCCGTGAGATCTCTCTGTATTATTCCTTGGACCTGCATGTGAATCTACAGGTACCTCTAAAAAGTTTAATAAAAAAAAGCAAATGAGAGTGTATGTAAGATTAGCTTTCACCTACCCTTCCTCCCCTGCTGTTTTAGAGGAAGAGGTGTCTAAGAAGTTCTTTTGTGCTCTGGATTTTATTTTCCATTTTCTCCAGTACTTTTGTGAATCCTCTTTTCAGATATTTTCCTCTCCATTGGCTACCTCTCTTTTGTCTTTTAAAACCTTACCTGTCTCTAACTCAAATAACAACACATAAAAACCTAAATTAAACAAGTCATTTTCCTTCTGTGTTCCCCTTCACACTTACTGCCCTGACCATAAGAGTCTTTTTTGAAGTGTGCTTCTTCCTCAGCTTTTCTGTCCAGTCCATCTGTCATTTTACCTCCTAAATATCTCTGAAATTCACGTGTGTTGCTAACACCTTATTCCAAGCTGCTGTTGACTGTCATGTCAATTACTTCAGTAGCCTCCTTTTAACCCCACATATACTCTGGCATCATTCCAAATGCCCTTGCCATAGCAGTCTTTTCAAAGCCCAGGTCTTAACTACATCATTGCCAGCTTCCCACCCACTTTTTTTTTTTTTTTCCCAGTGGGTTTTGTCATACATTGATATGAATCAGCCATGGATTTACACGTCTTCCCCATCCCAATCCCCGCTCCCACCTCCCTCTCCACCCGATTCCTCTCGAAACATCCCACCCTCGCCTTCTCCCACAGAGTTCAAAAGTCTGTTCTGTATTTCTGTGTCTCTTTTTCTGTTTTGCATATAGGGTTATCGTTACCATCTTTCTAAATTCCATATATATGTGTTAGTATGCTGTAATGTTCTTTATCTTTCTGGCTTACTTCACTCTGTATAAGGGGCTCCAGCCCACCCACTTTTAAAGATGTTTAATGGACTTCCATTTTTTTCAAGTTAAGGACTCAAATTCTTAAAATGGCTTTCAGAGCCTTGTGTGGTCTGGCTCCATCCTCATATTTTTGCTTTTTTAATTCTTACATCTAGCCATATTTGTGATTTTTGGATCCCCAGATACACTGTGATCCTTTCTGTCACAATCCTTTGCATGTGCTAGACTTCCTTTTTGAAATCTTTCCCTCCCTTTCGTTATTAGTTAGTTCCTATTCATTCTTCAGATCTCAGCTCAAAGGTCATTTTTATCAGTGAAATCTGATAAAAACTGATTTTCTGACACATTCTTTTGGTATACCATTGTGTCGTGAAAGTTGCTCAGTAGTGTCCAACTCTTTGTGACCCCATGGACTGTAGCCCATCAGGCTCCTCTGTCCACGGAATTCTCCAGGCAAGAATACTGGAGTGGGTCACCATTTCCTTCTCCAGGGTAACTACCTGACCCAAGGATCAAACCCGGGTCTCCTGCATTAGAGGCAGATTCTTTACTGTCTGAGCCACCAAGGAAGCCCATAACTCTACCGTTGTGTAGAGTTACCATTTTTTTATGTCCGTCTTTCCCTCTGAATTGCACGACAGCACTGATTTTGTTTTTGCTTGTTTCAATACCCCAGCTGTTACCTGACATACGTAGGGACACCAATAAATAATTGTTGAATGAATGAATAAATTCCTTTCTTTAACTTAATCATCCAGCTTTTCAAAATAGTGGCCATCATTTCATGCCTTCTCTTTACCCCTATTGTTACTGCCATGATTCATCCTCTTCTCCTTAATTCCATTACAATGACTTTACAACTTCTACTTGTTTCTTCACTAAATCTGACATGTTATTAATCTGCTCAAAAGCCTTTCCCTTTGGCCAAAGAAAGGTCTTAGCACACCATGCTCTCCTCAACTGACCCCTGGTTACTCAGAGACACATGTGTACATACACTCCTTAGGTCCAGCAGTGCTCAGTTTGGGTCCGTTGACCATGAATGCTTGTCCACTTACTGTCTCTGTTGACTACATCTTTGAATTTTGGAGTCTAAGAGCTTGATTTCCTTTGTTCTATAAGCCACCGTATGTTACGTGAACACCTTAAATCATTTCTGAGAAGCTGTTGGGCGTTGTTCCTCCCAGACTCCTTTTAAGGAAAGTAAAATCAGCTGCGTTAAGAAAGACTGACTTCTACTGTTCTTGTACTCACGGCAAATATGAGGCACAGCAAGTATCAGGAATGCTTCTTAGTATAACTATTAGATACAAACTGCTGTACCTCAGTTTCAAAAGTACTACACTAACTAGTGTTTCAAATCATGTTCCACTCAGCTGGGTGTCATATGTGTGTAGGGCTGATTTACCCTTTATGAATATTGTTTTCCATTTATGAAACATAGTAGAAAATTTAACCAGTAGTAAAATATAGGATATTAATTTTTGTAAATTTGCCTTGTTTTGTGAGGCACCCAAACCTTGTTTTATCTCTGTTTCTTTTATCCTAGTCATTCTTTCTTGCTTTCTTCCCTTGTATGTTGTCTAGCTTCTCTATCACATGAAGTTGTAATTTGAGGGTGTAATTAAGATAGTTCACATTGGAAGGCCACTTGATAAATTTAGTCATGATCTTTCAGAGTATTTCTTAGAGAAGTCACGACATCTGATTCTGGTTTTCCCTTCTTGGTACGGAAACTTAATCTTGCCTCTTGGATTCAGGAAGACTAATTACTCAAATTCACAGTGTACTAAAACTTAAGCCGGTATAGTGCTTTACTTACAATGAGAATTGTGTTAAGCATGGCCCAGACTGAATAGTGATTTCCTCTGATTTTTCTTTCCCATCAGGAATTCATATGAAAAGCCACATTGTAATCAGAACATTTTGTTGAGCATAAATACAGACAGGAACTATAACAATATTAAGAGCTATGAGAAAAACCTGCCTGTGAAAGCCCAGTTAGTGACAAAACCTTAAAGTAAAAGTAAAGTTGTAACTCTCCAAAGTCTCCAAATTTAACTAAACTTATTAACTTTATAAAAATTTCATCAGAATATTAATTTGTGATTTCTTCCTTGATGTTACAGAATGATTTGGCTTTCCTTTTAAATATACTTTTCGAGAGAGAGAGAAAGGGAGGGAGGGAGTGGGACAGGAAATGAGATTTTCTTGTGGTAGCTATTTCACTTTCCAGGGATTACTTCAAATAATGTAAATATAACATACTACAATGTTACAGATAGCAAAATTCCTTTATAAAAATACTTTACCTGCACAAAAATTAAAAAATATATATTCTCTTTAAATAGACTTAAGTCATGTAGAGTTGGGTCAGTAATGTTTAGCATCCTTGCTGATAATGATGTGCTGGTGGCTAGTTTGTGCCCTGTTGCCACACCCAGGAAATTGCTCTCTGTCAACCATTCTTCTCTCTCCCTTCCCTTCCTCTTTTCCTCACTTTCCTAGCCAAGCCACCATTGGAAACTTTCAGTAGGCACTGTGACCCCATGACTTACTGTTTCTGATCTGACATGTTGCCCTCTCTGTTAGTCATTTGAATGTGGCATCTCTGTGCTGGTGTGACTCTCAGAGTGAAACCAGACTTCAGAATTACACAATTTGAAAAAAAAAAAACTGGGCTGAGTGGTTAAGCAGGGATGGATTGTGGGGAGTGGAATTGGTCACAACAGTGGTATCCCTTTGGGAATAATTAGTGTCAGAGATAATTCATTGTAACATTTTGATTTGTATTTATGATATTTATGCATGTGAAATATGAGCAAAGTAAATTGGACTAAATTAAATTTTGATATTTTACATTGGTCTCAGTCCATCTGTAGCTGTATAAATAATATAAGTGTTTTATCTGTTTTATGTAGAGAGTTTTTCAGGTATCATATTTCTCATTCTGAAACATATCAATATTTTTAATGCAGCTCTGGAAGGTTGGTATTGCTGGCAGGTGGTAGTCTGGAGATCAGTGATGTCACCGAGGATGATGCTGGGACTTATTTTTGTATAGCTGATAATGGAAATGAGACCATTGAAGCTCAAGCAGAGCTTACAGTACAAGGTATGCAAATATTTATTGTATAAATTTAAAAAATACTGTTGTACTTTATGGGTTTTCTAATTGTTAAACATTAATGTAGAAGAAGCAAATACAGCATAATAGTTAAAAGTCTAAGCTTTAAACCAGGCTGCTTGGGCTGAAATGCTGGGTCTTGTATTTCCTAGCTATAGAACTATAGGAGATTTACTGCTCTGAGCCTCATTTTCCTCATCTGTAAAGTGAAGATAATAAAGAGTACTTACCTCATTGGAGTTGTTTTCAGGATCAGAAGAGTAATACTTGTAAAACTCCCAGAATGGTGACTAGAATATGGTATAAGCTCAAAATTAGTTGTTGTTATCTGTAGTACAAGGTAGAGAAGGGTACAGTCTGGGGCATTTGGAAGATCACTTTTCTTGTCTCAGAATGCTTTATTTTTCTCTGACCAAGAACCACATATCCTAAGCATTGGTGTTCCCACCTTTCAGGTGAATAGATCACCCAGAAAGGAGAGAGCTGTGGCTTTCAATGTAACACCTGTTTGATTTTATGATTTTTTTTTTTTTTCTTTTCAACTAATGCTGACCATCAGAGCATCTCCCTTATAGGTTCTGTGATTCGGAAGTCAAAGAAAATGGCCATGGCATATACACATAACCTCACCATCTTCCTTGCTGTTCCTCCATCTGTAAATGTCCTGTCAGGAACATTTGCTCTCTCTCCTATGACTTGTCTGCAAATATTTGTTTCAAATAAAAATCTTGAAGACCTCTGTTACTATTAGGGAAATCTGACACTGCTTGGATATGTGGAAGTATATGTTAGCTCATGACATTCAAGTTGTCTCCAAGTGTATTATATTTGATAAACTGCTTCCTGCTGTGTGGTTTAGGGTGGTTTCGTGTTTTATATGAAAGTCTTTCTCTTGGTACATTTTGTGATTTTCAGAGTGGGAAGTAGTTACATTCCTACTCTGATAGGAATTGAGGAGCACATTGGGGTTCTATGCTGGCAGAGGCATAGAATGTTTATATTCTCTATTGCTATCTGTGGGTGGATTTATAACCTCTGAAAACCAAAAGAGCAGGTCTTAAAGTTCATATAACTATTACCTCACTTGAGCTCAGCCGTTGCTCTGGCTAGATGGAAAGTAGGTTTAGACCAATTCTAGAATGACCAGTTTATTTCTTTGCCTCTGTGTAGATGGAACTGGACATATAAAATATTAGTGAACTCCATCTTATTTGGAACTCCATCTCATTTACTCTACAGACTGTCAAGTTAGTAGAAGAAAGTATAGGAGGATAACTCTGTCACCTAGGAGCAGGAAAAGATTGTTTTAAATAAAACTTTGGATGCAGAAATCATGAGGCAAAACACTGATGGTTTGGATCATGTCAGATAAAGCATGTTTTTCTTGAGTGTTCAGATGATGAAGAAGAAATGAGGAGTAAAGGATGGGTTAAATATTTGGGTAAATCTAAGTGGATGTTGACTATGTAGAATGATAATGTTAAATGGGGTTTAAAATAGAATACACACACACACACATGTATAAGTCAGGAGTAAGGATGTGGACTTAGTCTTCTGAGATTCTTAAAATGTCCAGGAAGTGGTAAAAGTACTATGTTATATTAGAGGTTAATAAGGCAGGGATGTGTCCTGTAATCTTTGTGGGAGGCTTTGAAAGAACAATAGAAAAATAACTATAACAAGATAATAGAAGAAGAAAGTAAAAATAAAAAGTTCTCCAGAAGAAGGTAAGAAAAGAAAAGAAAAGGAACATAGAATAAGGTGGACTAAGAGGAAGCGAACAGTGAAATGGTAGACTTTTCATATTATTAAGAGTTAATATAGAAGGAAAATAAAGTGATTCTAAATATGTATTTTTGTTGTTCAGTTGCTCAGTCATGTCCAACTCTCTGTGACCCCACAGACTGCAGCATGCCCAGCTTCTCTGTCCTTCACTATCTCCCAGAGTTTGTTAAAACTCATGTTCATTGAGTCAATGATGCCATCCAACCATCTCATCCTTTGTCACCCCCTTCTCCTCCTGACCTCAATGTCACAGCATCAGGGTCTTTTTCCAGTGAGTTGGCTCTTTGCATTAGGTGGCCAAAATATTGCAGCTTCAACTTTAGCATCAGTCCTTCCAATGAATATTCAGGGTTGATTTCCTTTAGGATGGACTGATTTGATCTCCTTGCTGTCCAAGGAACTCTCAAGAGTCTTCTCTAGCACCACAGTTCAAAAGCATCAATTCTTTGGCACTTATCCTTTTTTATGATCCAACCCTGACATTGTGTACATGACTGCTAGAAAAACCATAGCTTTGACTAGATGGACCTTTGCTGGCAAAGTGATGTCTTTGCTTTTTAATATGCTGTCTAGGTTTGTCACAGCTTTTCTTCGAAGCAGCAGGTGTCTTTTCATTTCATGGCTGCAGTCACCATCAGCAGATATTTTGGAGCCCAAGAAAATAAAATCTGTCGCTGTATCCACTTTTTCCCCATCTATTCGCTATGACGTGATGAGACCAGATGCCATGATCTTAATTTTTTAAATGTTGATTTTTAAGTCAGCTTTTCCACTGTCCTCTTTCACTTTCATCAAGAGGTTCTTTAGTTTCTCTTCACTTTCTGCCATTAGGGTCATGTCCAGGCAAGAATACTGGAGTGGGTTGCCGTTTTCTTCTCCAGGGTATCTTCCCGACACAGGGATTGAAACCAGGCAGGTCTCCCACATTGCAGGCGACTTTTTACTGTTTGCGTCACCAGGAAGCCCAAATATATATTTCCTCATAACATAATCTCAAAACAGGAGAGGCAGAAACTGACAGAACTACAAGAAGTAGACTAAACAAACCCACAGTCCCAAGTGGTAGGTGTTAATACACTTCAACGGTAGGTAGGATATGTAGAACAAAGCAAGTAAATACAAACAAAAACTGCAAACCGTCATAATATAAAACTGAACAACACAATTAACAAAGTTGACTTAATTGACATTTTAAAAATATTGCACCAAGCAAATGAATAAACTATTTTTATAAGTGCTTATGAAACTGTTATTAAAATATGACATATACTGACCATAGAACAAATCTTAACAAATTTATGAAAATTGAAATTCTATGGATTTGACCTCTGTGGAATTAAGATTGAAATTAATTACAGAACTTGGGGCTTCCCTGGTGGCTCAGACAGTAAAGAATTTGCCTGCAATGTGGGAGACCTGGGTTTGAGCCCTGGGTCAATAAGATCCCCTGGAGGAGTGCATGGCAACCCACTCCAGTATTCTTGCCAAGAGAACCCCATGGACTGGCGGGCTACCAACCATAGTGTTGCAAAGTGTCGGACACAACTGAGCAACTAAGTATGTAGCACGCAGGGGATGCTTAGAGGAAGTGTATAGTCTTGTGTGTGTTCAGTTGTGTTCTATGCTCTACGACCTCATGGACTGTAGCCGGCCAGGCTCCTCTGTCCATGGAATTTTCCAGGCAAGAATACTAGAACAGGTTGCCATTTCCTACTCCAGGGGATCTTCCGGGCCCAGAGATCCAACCCACGTCTCTTGTGTCTCCTGCTTTGGCAGGCAGATTCTTTCACTACTGAGCCACCTATGAAGCACTTACTTATTAGTACATATATTAGAAGGGAAGAAAGGCTGAAAGTTTAGTGATTTAAATATTCATCTCAATGAATGGATAAAAAAGATGTGATATGTATATGTATTAATATGTATGTATATTTGTATACACATATTCACACAATGGGATGCTACTCAGCCATAAAGTGTGAAATAATAATACCATTTGCAGCAACATGGATGGACCTAGAGGTTATCGTACACAGTGAAATTAGTCAGAGAAAGACAAATATCATATATCACTTATACGTGGAAGCTAAAGTGATAAAAATGAACTTACAAAAGACTCAACAGATATAGAAAACAAACGTATGGTTACAAAAGGAGAAAGGAGGGGTGAATGATAAATTAGGAGTTTGGGATTAGCAGATACAAACGTACTATACATAAACAACAGGGTCCTACTGTATAACACAGGGAACTATATTCAATATCTTGTAATAAACCATAAGGGAAGAGAATATGAAAAAGTATGTATATATAACTGAATCACTTTGCTGTCCACCAGAAACTAATACATTGTAAATCAGCTATATTTTAATAGAACGCATGCGTAAATAAATATCTATCTCAAAAAAAGCTAAAAGAGAAAAGAATAGCAAATATAACCCAAAGAAAACAGAAAAAAGAAAGTAATCATAAGAACAAAAATTAATGAAATAGAAAGCAGACATTCAAAATAAGGTGTTTCCACAAAGGCAAAAGTTGGTGCTTGTAAAGAATAACAATGTTGATAAACCCCTGAGAAGACTTATATATAAATTGACAAGATCTTTATTTAGACCAGGAGTCAGCAAACTACACGCTATGGACCAGATCTGCTAACTCCTTATTTTTTATATAGCCTGTGAACTAAAAACAGTTTATATGGTTTTAAATGGTTGAAAAATATCAGAAGAATAATATTTAATGATACATAAAATTTTATGAAATTCAGATTATACTGTCCATAAATAAAATTTTATTGGTACCAAGTCATACTCGTGTATTGACTATGGCTGCTTTCATGCTATAGCAGAGGATTTGAGTAGGCCCACAGAGCCAAAGATTCTCACTGTCTGGTCCTTTTCAGAAAAACCTTCGACTTCTGATAAACTCTATAAAGAACTATAGATTAATAGGTAAACAAAGACAGATAAACCAATAGAAAATGGGCAAGACTTGAACCTCACAGATCTCTGTGTCTTGCATGCTCAGTCTCAGTCCTGTGGACTCTTTGCGACCCCATGCACTGTAGCCCCTGGCTCCTCTATCCACAGAATTTTCCATGCAAGAATACTGGATTAGGTTTCCCACTCCAGGGGATCTTCCCACCTGTGTCTCTTGCATTAGCAGTTCAATTCTTTACCACTGAGCTACCTGGGAAGCCCTCACCAGGTGGCTACTAAACACTTGAAAAAGAGGTGGTTGTTTTTGGTTTTCACAGGAATGTAAACAAAAGCCACAATGAGGTAACACTGTACTTCACTAGAGTGGCTAAAATAAGAGAGACTAACAATCCTGGGTATTGGCTGGGATGAGGAACAGTTGGGATGCTAATATACTGCTGTTAGGACTGTACATTGATTTAATCACTTTAGCTCTAATGCTGTTTGACAGACTCTAGGAAATGGCAACCCACTCCAGTACTCTTGCCTGGAAAATCCCATGGATGGAGGAGCCTGGTAAGCTACAGTCCGTGGGGTTGCAAAGAGTCAGACACGACTGAGCGACTTCACTCACTCACTCACTAAAACTGCAGACAAACTTATTTTATGATATAGTGGTTGTATTCCTAGGAGTATACCCATCAGAAATATATAAATGTATGCATCCAAAAACATGCACAGTGTTGTTTCTCATCAGCTTTATTCACAGTGAATCAAAACCAGAAACAACACTAGAATAGGAAAATAGTGCTCTAATCATATGATGGCATGTTGCCAGCAATGAAAATTGGGAGTCCAGTGCTCAGCAGATTGATAAATCTACAAATATCATTGGAAGAAGAAAAAGCCAGGCATGTAATAATGCATACTTTATGATTCCATTTTTATAAACTTTGAAAATAGGTAGTACTCATCTGTGATTTTAGAAGTGAAAATAGTGATTACTTTTGAACAGGGTCAGGGTAGTGACTCTTGTACAGTGGAGTTTTTGTTGTGTTAATATTCTGTTTCTTAATGTAGGTGGTAGTTACAGTAATTCAGGCTGTAATGTTAATGTGTGTCACATGAGATCTTTTTTGTTTACAGATAAAAAGTCATGTGTAAAAATTTTTTGGAAAATTTAATTTTGAATCTTGTCCCATAGCTGAAAATATTTGTTTCTTTTTCTGAAGGGAAAGCAATTACGAGAAATGGTTTTGGGTTATATATATATAAATATTTATTTATATAGTTATTTTTGTATTTATAGTCATACCTGTCTGATTTCTGTTGTTTTTTAAAAAGTTATAGCTACAGGAAATGCCATAGTGTGTGTTAATGCAGAAAGGGTTATAAGTTCAGTCTTCATCTGTTAAATGTTTCAAATTTATTGTTTCATCGTTAACTCCTGGGATTTCTACACATGCTGTGACGTGAATTAGCCCACCGTGTATTTCCTGTCATCTTAGATTGTTGATAACACTTAAAATGGGTCATGAGTTTTTTTTAAAACAGGAATTTTTCCTTTTCTCTTAAAACATTCATTATAGTCTATGATACACATCTTCCCTCCCCACAAAAGAAGAAAATTTTCCATATGTATTTTTGTGAGGTAAATTGATATTTTCTGAGTTGATTAAAAATTTAGAATTCCACAGTCTTTCTCTGAAGTCATATGGTAACATCATCTACTTTTCCTGCCCTTCTTTTCTATTCTCTCTGCCTCTGTCCACATTAAGACACTTATTGCCCCTCTTCTCCTGGTCATCTTCATGATCTCATTTCCCTTTACTTCATGCTTATTTATAATAGTCTGCCCTCATTTATTAGAACTCTAGTTCTCTTGGCTTAGGGTAAAAGCAAACTGCTTATGGTGTGTGTACAGAACAGAAGCAGACCCTTCGTGTGTTAACTGAGAGATACCACAGAGAAGCAGTTAAGAGCAGTCTGGACCCAGCATACCTGGGTTCCAGTCTTACATCTGTCACTTCTTAGCTGTGTGAACTTGGCAAAGTTACTTAACTTATCTGTGTTACTTAACTTATCTTATTAGTTTCTTTTATCAGTTAAATGAGTTGTTATAAGGCTTAAAGAAACTTCTGGCACTCTTCCACCTGAACCTGGGATGGAAATGAACTCATCTTTATCAAACTGTGTTTAGGGTCCTGGACACACTATGTGATTTGGCGGGGCTCTGTTCCCCTCTGTCCTCTCATGAGCACGTGCTCAGTCACCCAGTCATGTGTCCAACTCTCTGTGCCCCGTGGACTGTAGCCTGCCAGGTTCATCTCTCCGTGGAATTGTCTGGGCAAGAATACTGGAGTGGGTATTTGCCATTTCCTTCTCCAAAGGATCTTCCGGAACCCACATCTCCTGCATTGCAGGCAGATTGTTTACCACTGAGCCACTTGGGAAGCCCCGTAGCCTCTCACCCTCAGCTAAAATTTCCAAATTTCCAGATAGTTCTTTTCCTGATAGCTCTTTGAAGCTTTTCATAATCATCTTCTCACCCTCAGGTAATTATTATGTCTCTTAAAATAACTTTCTTTTTACCAGTAGTGTTTCTCACTGATTTGTTTATGTGCCTTTCCCCACTACTACTAGACTGAGGTTCTTATCAACAGGGACTGGTCATAATAATTTTTTGTCATTGTGCTAAGTCGCTTCAGTTGTGTCTGACTCTTTGCAACCCCATGGACTGTAGCCCTCCAGGCTCCTCTGTCCGTGGGATTTTCCAGGCAAGAATATTGGAATGGTTTGCCATTTCCTCCTCCAGGGGACTTCCTGACCCAGGGACTGAACCGAGTCTCTTAGGTCTCCTGCATTGGAGGCAGGTTCTTTACCACTAGTGCCACCTGGGAAGCCATTGTCATTGTAGATTATCAGCAATTAATTATTGAATAAGTGAATAAAACTTTGTGTTGAAATTTTGAAATGTGACAGCTAGAATAATTTCATGTTTGTGGTTACTTTATTATTCATGTTTTCCTTTGTAGCTTGCTTTTAATAGATTTCTGAGTGAGTGTGAGTTGATAGTTGCTCAGTCATGTCTGACTCTTCGCAATCCCATAGACTATAGCCTACCAGACACCTCTGTCCATGGAATTCTCCAGGCAAGAATACTGGAGTGGGTTGCCATTTCCTTCTCCAAATAAATTTTAGTATTTTTTTTTTTTTTTGGCCTTGCCACATCACATTCCCTAACCGGGGATCGAGCTTGAGCCCCTTGCAGTGTCTTAACCATTGGACCACAGAGTCTTAACCGCTGGACCACCAGGGAAGTCCCAACTTCTAATATTTTTAAAGCAATTGGAATTATTTTCTTTATTTTTATTTTTTAATTGAAGTCTGGTTGATTTACAATGTTGTGTTTCTGGGATACAGCAAAGTGATTCAGTTATACATATGTAATATACATATTCTTTCCCATTATACGTTATATATTAAATATAATTCCCCATGCTATACAGTAGGACTTGTTTATCTATTTTACATATATTAGTTTGTATTTGCTAATCCCATCTCCTAATTATCCACCCCCCATCTTTTCCCTTTGGTAACCATAAGTTTGTTTGCTATGTCTGTAAGTCTGTTTTGTAAATAAGTTCATTTGTATCATATTTTAGCTTCCACATTTAAGTGGCATCATATGATATTTAGCTAATTTACTTCAGCTAGGATCACAGTATCTGGGTCCATCCATGTACTGCAAATGGCATTATTTCATTCTTTTTTATGACTGAGTAGTATTCCATTGTATGTATGTATAAATGCGCACAAATGCACACCACATCTTCTTTATCCATTTGTCTGTTGATGGGCATTTAGGTTCCTTTCATGTCTTGGCTATTGTAAATAATGCTGCTATGAACATTGGGGCATATATATCTCTTGGAATGATAATTTTGTCCAGATATATGCACAAGAGGGGGATAGCTGGATCATTTTGGTAGTTCTACTTTTAGTATTTTGAGGAACTTCCATGCTGTTTTCCATAGTGGCTGCACCATCCCATCAACAGAATAAGAGAGTTCCCTTTTCTCCACACCCTTTCCAGCATTTATTATTTGTAGACTTTTTAATGACAGCCATTCTGACCAGTGTGAGGTGATAGATACCTTATTGTAGTTTTAATTTACATTTCTCTAATAATGAGTGATGTTGAGCACCTTTTCATGTGCCTGTTAGCCATCTATATGTCTTTGGAGGAATGTCTGTTTAGGTCTTCTGCCCATTTTTTTATTGGATTGTTTGATTTTTGTTGTTGAGTGGTATGAGCTATTTGTTTATTTTGGAAAATGAATATTTTTCAGTCATTTAACAGAGTATTTCTCCCATTCTGTAGGTTGTCTTTTCGTTTTGTTTATGGTTTCCCTTGCTATGCAAAAACTTTTAAGTTTGCTTAGATCCCATTTGTTTATTTTTGCTTTTATTTCGATTGCCTTTGGAGACTGACCTAAGAAAACATTGGTATGATTTATGTCAGTGAAGGTTTTGCCTATGTTTTCTTCTAGGAGTTTTCTAATGTCATGTCTTATATTTAAGTTGTTAAGCCACTCTGGGTTTATTTTTGTGTATGGCATGAGAGAATGAAAAGCAACTGGGATTTTTTTTTTTTTTTTGCAACTGGGATTTTGAAAAACCATTGAAAAGTTATTCTGGAAGAAGATGAATTATTGCCCTCATTTATATAATTGAAGTTATAATTACCATCTTTGTATACACACATATTTATAAACAGTACTTTATCATCTTTTGAAATTCCCATTCTTGACCTTTTGAGGCCTTCAGTAAGTCAACATAAAACAAAATAAAAACCATTAAAGAGGAACTTTCTTCCAAATGGCTGCTTAAAAATTCTCATAATCCATATTTTCTTCTTGTTCAAGACTGTGTACATTGAATCCCTCCATTTTAATTACAACCTCATGAAATGCTCCACTCCTTTGGCTTGATAACACTGTCTATATCCTATTTCTCCTTTTATTTCTCTATTTCTTCTCTTTTTCTTTCATGAGCATCATTTCTTTGTCTTGCTTATTAAAATATTAGTATTTTATTAGTTACTAATATTCCATGAAGTTCTGACTTCAGCTTATTACTCTTCATGCTCATGGTTTTAGATATAACTTACATAACAATAACTTCCAAATTCCTAGACCAGACCTTCTGCTGAATTTCAGACTTTTATAATTAGGTGCCCACAGTTACCTCCAATTTCACATGTCCAAAATTGAACTTAACATTTTCCCCTAAATATCTTTCTCCTCTGATTATTCCATATCTCAGTGCTGTCTCTGCCCACGTATTCTCTTGTGCTAGAAACTTGGGAAGCAGTCTTGATCATTCTGATCTTTTTTATTTATTCCCATATCCAATTCTCTAGGGTTTTTTTCTCCTTGCTTTTACTCCCCTAGTTTAAGTTCAGTTAATCTGTTTCCTAGGTCCCCTAGAGAAGGGAATGGCAACCCACTCCAGTATTCTTGCCTGGAGAATCCCTTGGACAGAGGCACCTCATGGGCTGCATTCCATGGGGTCTCAGAGTCCGACACTACTGAGTAACGAACAACTACTACTACTACTAGATAACTGCAGTAGTGTGGTAACTTGTCTCTTGTTCTAACCTGTTCCCTCTTCAATTCCATTCTTCACAGTGGCTAAAGGGATCAAAATCCTTTCATTAAAAATATGGAAAAATAATTTCAGCAGATAAAAGCGGCAGCTATAAATCAACAGGAGCTAGGTGAATGTGCGCAGTCATTCAGTCCGGTCTGACTCTTTGTGACCCCCATGTACCGTAGCCCACCAGGCTCCTCTGACCATGGAATCTTCCAGACAAGAACTCTGGAGCAGGTTGCCATTTCCTACTCCAGGGGCTCTTCCTGACACAGGAATTGAACCCCCATCTCTTGTGTTTCCAGCATTGGCAGGCAGATTCTTTACCATTGTGCTACCTGGAGAAAGGGGATAGATAAAATAGTCTGTTTACAAAAATGGGTTGAAAGTTATCAATTGACCTGAAAAGAGTTCACCCTTGATAGTAGTAGAATAAATGCAGGTTAATGTAGCCCCTTTTGGGGCAAAATTACAGTGAAATGGGGATTCTCATACATTGCTGATAAGTGTGAAAGTTTCTGAAAGTGTTAGCTGCCCAGTCGTCTCCGACTCTGCAACCCCGTGGACTCTTTGTAGCCCTCTAGGCTCCTCTGTCCATGGAATTTTGGGAGATCTTCCCAACCCAGGTCTCCTGCATTGCAGGTAGATTCTTTACCATCAGAGTCACCAGGGAACCCCACATTGCTGGTAGTAGCAGTGCAAATTTAACCTTTTTTGGAGGGCAGTTTAATGATTATAATAAAACCCTTAAAACTTGGACCTACTTTGACAAGCAGGTTTTCCTCTAATAATTTGCCTTAATGAAATAATCCTTGATGTGTATAAAGATTTAGGCATAGAAGTTATGATGATATATGTTTATTGGAATTAGAGAAAAATTCCAAACCACCTAAAGGGCCAGTACTACATGATTGATTAAATAAATACTGGTCTATTCATGTATTGCTTCCCAGGTGACTCAGTGGTAAAGAATAGGCCTGAAATGCAGGAGATGCGGGGTCGATCTCTGGGTTGGGAAGATCTCCTGGAGAAGAAAAGGACAACCCACTCCAGTATTTTTGCCTGGGAAATCCCATGGACAAACGAGCCTGGCAGGCTGCAGTTTATGGAGTTGCAAAAGAGTCGGACACAACTTAGCAACTAAACTAAATGTGTCAGAATACTATGCATCCAGCAAAAACCATATTTTAGAAGAACTATTAAATGACAAGATGCTTTGAATATTAAATAAAGAAAGATAAATTTCCAGAATAATATGTAAGAAATATGATTTATGTCATAAAATTATCATATTCTTTGACTTTCTTTTAAAAATTGCTTCAGACTAATTAGCAAGAAACCTTAAGTTTCTTCCCATTGAGGTCTCCTCCCTGTAATTTTCAGAATGCTAGATATTTACATGTCTTAAAGGGAGTCATTTTTCTTATAAATGCCTAGCAGAGCAAGAACCAGAGCTTAAGTCTGAGCAGTATTGTTGTTGCTTCTCAAGGTATTTTAATTCAAGGACAACAGCTAGCTGCTTAAACCCCATATGGCTGTTTTGTAGTACTGTCCCTTTTGTGTCAAATCTTTCTCTTTTCACACTCTTGCCTGGCTTTCTTCTGAAATCTCTGATACTCTGGGCCCTGCTCACTCCCATCCTTTGTACCCATTCTCTTCCTACTACCTTCCGTTGGGTACTCTTTAATTTTCCACATATGCCTTATACATATCTTTCTTGCTTTACCTGTCACATTTAAATTTCTTTTCATTTTGTGTATCTTTCTCTCCTACCACACTTGAGTTCCTTGAGGACAGGACTAGGTTTTGTCAACTGTTAGATCCTTAGCACCTAACGTAGTGCGTGATATTACATATTTGACAACTAATGGATGAGATGTTGGGACATTTTTATAGTTTGCTGTCTGTATCCAGACTGTTTCACTATTTCACTTTATAAACTTATATTTTTGATGTTATCTCTATAAATTAAGAATGCTTTATAATTGTTTTATAATCTTACATTGGGAACTAAATCATATTGAATTGATTTTCAGTTCTTATTTTTTATCATACCAGTGGTCATGTTAACTTTCAGATAAATCTCATATTTTACAAGCTTGAAATAATTTTCTACTAGTTATGTAAATTTATTCTGAACTATCGTAGCCTCATTTCCATGGTAACTAATCACCTTCAGGAGAGAACCTGAAGGTATTTTAGAAAAGACAAAGAATATCCAGTGAACTAAAATGAAATGTGATGTACGGTTAGAACCTAGATTTATGTGAATACAGATGCATGATTTTTGACCATGAAAATGTTACAGAATAGAAGAGCCACTGATACGCCTAAAGATTTTGTTTACTTGCTGTTCATGCATTAGTCAAAATACAGCATGAGAAGAACTCAGCTCTTATGTGATTTTGTGTTAACAAATGACCCTCATCAGAAGGAAGCTTTGTGGAATTAATAAGCTGGCATTGTGGTATAGAAATGGATCCCTGGTTTCTATAAAACCACTGAGAGTACCTCATGGAAGGAATATGGTATGATGAAAAGAGAGATGTTTTTGGAGGCGTGTCCATGTGATCTTGGCAAATTAATCAGTTTACTTCATCTTCATTTTTCTTACTTATAAAATGAGAACAGACTTCTTTGTTGTGATGGTGTAAAGAAGATGCCTAATATAGCACCTGACTCATTACAGGCATTTAGTAAATGTGCCTCAGCTAATGTCCTTGGGATTCAAAGAATCTTTTCTTTCTGTTTGAGCCCTCTTCCCTTGATCCTACTTTCTTTAAAGGTTCTTTTTTGCCTATTTACCTAGATTCTGCTTCTTCCTCGGGACATTGAGATTGACATCTCAAATGACTTTCTGTTTTAGTTTTGTCCTATGCCACCAACTGTCACATGACCTTGGCACATGTTTTGTGGTCTGTGAGCCAGGCCAGTCATATTCACTCTTGGGCCCAGTCTAGCTACTCGTGCTCTATGTGTGCTGGACTTGGCTTGTCTAGATGAAAAGATTGAACAAAATATTAGTAAGCATTCTTCAATCTTTATTTAAAGAACATAAGAATTGCAGTATTAGGGCAAATTCATGTGCCTTCCAGCATAGAAATAAGTGAAGAGGTTTGACTGTCATCTTTGGCCTTACTTCCTCTTAGGTTGGTGCATAAGTAATTGTGATTTTACATTGTTGAACTTTGCCATTTGATATTGGACTATATTCCTAAATAAATGTGGTTATGTTGTACATCATTTTAATGTGCATTTCTGTTTTTTTGATAGTGACTTATTCAGTTTGGTTTCACTCAGTCGTGTCCGACTCTTTGCGACCCCATGAACCGCAGCACACCAGGCCTCCCCGTTCATCACCAACTCCCAGAGTCCACCCAAACCCACGTCCATTGAGTCGGTGATGCTATCCATCCATCTCATCCTCTGTCGTCCGCTTCTCCTCTTGCCCTCAATCTTTCCCAGCATCAGGGTCTTTTCAAATGAGTCCGCTGTTCGCATCAGGTGGCCAAAGTATTGGAGTTTCAGCTTCATCATCAGTCCTTCCAATGAACACCCAGGACTGATCTCTTTTAGGATGGACTGGTTGGATCTCCTTGCAGTCCATGGGACTCTCAAGAGTCTTCTCCAACACCACAGTTCAAAAGCATCAATTCTTCGGCACTCACCTTTCTTTATAGCCCAACTCTTACATCCACACATTGACCACTGGAAAAACCATAGCCTTGACTAGTCGGACCTTTGTGACAAAGTAATGTCTCTGCTTTTTCATATGCTGTCTAGTTTGGTCGTAACTTTCCTTCCAAGGAGTAAGTGTCTTTTAATTTCATGGCTGCAGTCACCATCTGCAGTGAATTTGGATCCCAGAAAAACAAAGTCAGCCACTGTTTCCCCATCTATTTGCCATGAAGTGATGGAACCAGATGCCATGATCTTAGTTTTCTGAATGTTGAGCTTTAAGCCAGCTTTTTCACTCGCCTCTTTCACTTCCATCAAGAGGCTCTTTAGTTCTGCTTCACTTTCTGCCATAAGGGTGGTGTCATCTGCATATCTGAGGTTATTGATATTTCTCCCGGCAAACTTGATTCCAGCTTGTGCTTCCTCCAGCCCAGCATTTCTCATGATGTACTCTGCCTATAAGTTAAATAAGCAGGGTGACAATATACAGCCTTAATGTACTCCTTTTCCTATTCGGAACCAGTCTGTTGTTCCATGTCCAGTTCTAACTGTTGCTTCCCGACCTGCATACAGGTTTCTCAAGAGGCAGGTCAGGTGGTCTGGTATTCCCATCTCTTGCAGAATTTTACACAGTTTATTGTGACTTATTACTTGCTGTTTATTTTATATTTATTTTAGACTAGGGAAATGATGTTAAACAAAAAGCAAATTCAAGCAATTGTCTTATTCGAGTTCAAAATGGGTTATAAAGCAGTGGAGACAACTCACAAGATCAGCAGCACATTTGGACTAATGTACAATGCAGTGGTGGTCCAAAAAGTTTTGCAAAGAAGATGAGAGCCTTGAAGATGAGGAGTGTGGTGGCCGACCATCAGAAGTTGATAATGACCAATTAAAAGCTTATCCTCTTACAACTACACAAGAAGTTGCCAAAGAACTCAACATTGACCATTCTACAGTCATTCAGCATTTGACGCGAATTGCAAAGGTGAAAAAGCTCTGTAAGTGGGTGCCTCATGAGTTGACCGAAAATAAAAAACATTGTCATTTTGAAGTGTCAGCTTTTCTTTTTCTATGCAACAACACAAACCATTTCTCCATCAGACTGTGATATACAACACAAAATAGATTTTATACGACAGCTGGTGATAACCAGCTCAATGGCTGGACCAAGAAGAAGCTCCAAAACACTTCCCAAAGCCACACTTGGCCAAAAAAGGTCATGGTCCCTGTTTGGTGGCATGCTGCCCATCTGATTCATTCCAGCTTTCTGAATCCCGGCGAAACCATTACATCTGAGAAGTATGCTTAGCAGATAGATGAGATGTACTGAAAACTGCAACAGGATGAGCCCAATTCTTATGCATGTTAATACCTGACTGCACTTTGCACAACCAGCACTTCAAAAGTTGAATGAATTGGTCTATGAAGTTTTGCCTCATCCACCATATTCACCTGATCTCTTGCCAACCACTTCTTCAGGCATCTTGACAATGTTTTGCAGTGAAAATGGTTCTACAACCAGCAGCAGAAAATGCTTCCAAGAGTTCTTCGAACCCTGAAGCACAGATTTTTATACTACAGTAATAGACATGTCTTATGGGCAAAAATGTGTTGATGGTAATGGTTCCTATTTTGATTAAAAAGATGTGTTTGAGCCTAGTTATAATGATTTAAAATTCACCATCTGAAACTGCAGTTATGTTTGCACCAGTCTAATAAATTATGTGTCTTGACCTCAGAATTTTAAGCTTAGTCCACTCTGGGTCTCTTATTCAGTGACTTTAGCTATCTTGTCTTGAATCAGATATATATTCCATCTTTTTGAGGGAATGTGATCTATATAGTATTTACTACATTTTATTGAACAATATTTCTTTTACTTTAAATTTACCAAATTTGTTGAAGAGATCTGTGTTAGGAAGAGTGTTAGTAATTTTAATCATATTGTCAGGAAGTTTCTCATATTAAATACATTACACATCTTAAACTTCCCATTCTCTTCTTTAATTTTAGTTATATTCCACTTTCTTCATAAAAGAAATGATAGCCAGAATTGGGAACAGCAGGAAAAGTTGAGCAGTTTTATAATTATCTTACTAAAAATTGAAGAAGCTCCATAACGGAAAGGAAAAAAAAAAAATCTAGTGAGAATATCTAGAAAATATTCAATATTTCTTCTTCATTGCAGATTTCTTCCCCATTTACACAGTCCCACCCCCTACCGTTAAGTGTTTATTGATGACACCTTTAGGTAAACCCAGTTTATACACAGGAATGAGATTTTGCCCCAACAGGAGCATCTTATCACAGTACAGTTACCCTCAATTTATCTGAACTATAACTGCTTTGAATAGTGACCTACATTTTAGAGTAACTGCTGAAAAGCTAAATGAATCTAAATCTATTCTGCTTTTCCACAATTTTCACTGTAATGATAATTAACTTTTTACTGGTCCTTTTGGTCCAGAAAGATTTCTTAGATTGAGATCACCTTCAGAGATTTTCAAACTTCTTTGGAGACTGGGGCAAGGAACTAAAGTAAAATCTCACTTTGAAGGCCAGAAATTTAAAACAGATAAACCTGGAACTGCTCTACGTAGGGCTTCCCAGGTGGTGCTAGTGGTAAAGAATCTGCCTGCCAGTGCAAGTAGATGTAAGAGACATGGGTTTGATCTCTGGGTCAGGAAGAGCCCCTGGAGGAGGGCTGGGCCACCCACTTGAGTATTCTTGCCTGAGAATCGCATGAACAGAGGAGTCTGGCAGGCTGCAGTCCATGGGGTTGCAAAGAGTTGTACATGAATAAAGTAACAGCATGCATGCACTCTACTGTAAGTTGGGCAGGGTGGGGGTGGAGTTTCCTCACCCCACCCCTCCACTGCTTTTTAGATTTTCTTTCTTGTCTGTGATTACAAATACAGAATTTCAGTAACTATATTAAAAGTAGTATCAAAGATATTTTTCAAACAATATTTATTCAGAATCTGCTGTAAATTAGGCAGTAGGCAGAATCCAGTATCACTGGAGATAGAATCAAATAGGGTGAAGTCCTCTTCCTCAAGGATATAGTAGGCAACCTCCACAATGACAAAAGCTGCAATGTTATGTGTCAGCTGTCTTTGAGATTCATTCTTGTCCAGTTGATCTCAGTGATTCCTGTTCAGAAAGTAGAAAGGAAAAAAATGACATGATATTTTTAATAGATAAATTTGTTCCCCAAATTCTTGACATCATATTGTAAGTCAGAAAAGGATAATGAGTCCAGGCTGTTTTTTCAGTTGTTCTTTGCCAGTTGCCATAACATGGGTGGACCTCAAGGACATTATACTAAATGAAACGTTAGAGAAAGACAAATACCATTTGATCTCACTGATAGATGGGATCTTAAAGACAACAGAAAACATTGGTGATCATTGGCAGTGGAGGGTAGGTGAAATGGATGAAGGAGATCAAAAGGTACAACCTTCCTGTGATAAGATAAACAAGCCATGGGAATGTAGTATGTGTAGCATGGTGACTGTAGTAAACAGTACTGGGTTATTTATTTGAAGGTTGCTCAGAGAGTGAATCTTAAAATTTCTCATCATAAGAAAAATATTTGTAGTGACATTTTTTATGTTAACTAGACTTACTGTGGTGTTCATTTTGCAGTATTACATATATTGAATCATTACATTGTACACCTGAAGGTAGTATAATGTTACATGTGAATTATTTCTCAGTAAAAGTTTAAGAAAGGAACATTTGTGTGAAAGACAAAATTCAGTAATGATCACAGAACTAAATTATTTTCTTCTATAATAGTTTGAAGAAACAAAATGGACAGAATTTGGCGTGTGAACTTTGGAATACTGAGAAATGACTAGGGTCAGTTAGGTATTCTGTGTCATTGTCAAAACCAGATCATTTGGGAAGATGCTGATCTTTACCATCCATTTCTGCTTCTGTCTTATATGGTAATATTCTTTTTTTCTCAACTGTTTTTCAAATGGTAGTACTTCTTTGATTTTTAAACCCTTAATCATAGTAATTTTCTAGTAATAAGAATGATGGAGTGCTGAAGAGTTATTTTTTTCCTGAGGAAAAAAATCTTTTCTATTTTTTTCAACACTTCTCTGTGTTGGGAAAATCTCATAAAATGTTGAAAGATTTTACAGCAAACACCCACCACCTAGAGTCTGCAATTGACATTTTATTGTAATTGCTCGTATCATATGTATATTGCTATATCTAGTCATCTCAATTTTTTGATACATTTCAGAGTAAGTGGTAGACATCCCTGAATACTTCAGTGTGCATATCATTAGCTAGACATAATATTTTGTTTGTGGCATTTTTATTCTTTTCCGGTAAAGATTTATATACAGTGAAATGCACAGATCTTAAGTGCATTGTTAATGTGTTTGTTGGGCTACACCATGCAGGTCTGTAAGGGCTGTATTTGCCCAGCTCCAAGACCGAAAAAAGAACCCAGAGTCAGCAACAGAGATATCAGTGGTTTTGTGGATGGGGGGATATTACATGTCTGAAACAAGATCCTGGAGTGACACACCGCTGTGTGTAGCAGATGGTGGGGGCAGGATATGGTGGCAGTCTTCATTCCCAGAAGCGGGGAATAGGAGGACTACCAGTTCTAGAGGAGTTGATGGCTCATCAGTTACCAGGGTAATCAGCAGAGGGACAGAACCCTCACTGCCTCTTTGATAAGCAGAGAGTTCTTTTCTAAAGCTAGAACATCATTGAACATCATTAGCTGGGGCCTGGGCCATACCTGTAGGAAGGTCAGTCATGTGAGTAAGGTATAGGTGAAGCAGGCACTGGTTATGCAAGGGATGTACAGATAGGAAGAGAACAGCCGTCTTGGGTGGCCTGACTATACAGTGTTCCAACAGGACGTGTTACTGTACAACCAAAACTGTTATCAAGATACAGACTATTGCCATCACTGCAGAAAGTTCCCTTCCCAGGAAATCCTCTCCTTACTGCCCCAGAGCCATCTACTCTTCTGGTGTTTTCACACTGCCTTATTTTTGTTTCTTCTAAAGTGTCATATAAATGTAATCATGTCATGTGTAGTTGTTATATAAGGATTCTTTCACAAAGTATAACATTTTCAGTTCAGCCATGGTGTTGCATATATTAGCAGTCTATTCCTTTATATCGCTGACTAGTATTTCTGAGTGTATTATAGTAATCTTCTCTCAAAGTGGTTGTACCAATTTACCTATCTACCAACAATGTATTTTTGGTACCTTTCTACCAACAATGTAGAAAGATTGTTGATACCAACGTAACTCTCTCCCAACAATGTTCCCTTTCTCCGCGTCTGGCTCGCATTTGGTGTTGTCATTCTCTTTAATTGCAGTCATCCTGGTGAGTATGTAGTAGTATCTCTCCGTGGCTTTAATTTGCATTTCCCTGGTGATTAATAATGTTGAATACTTTATGAATGAATAGGTCATTTCTGTATCTTTTTGAGGTTATTTTCTAGATTTTCTAAACTTAGATTTCCTTATAAAGAGACTGTTAGGCAATTGTCTGTTTATTGGTTCCTGAAAGAAATGGCCAATAGAAAAATTAAAATATTAATATAATTTCAGGCCTTTGGTTTTCATGTCTTTAGAAATAATTGAATCTTAATTCTCCATCACTTCTACTTTTTTTACTTTGGGATTTGAAATTTTTCTCAGGATACCTATTTGAATTTCTCCTGAAGAAGCAAAGGAGTAATGTTAAATGTGCTATGAAATGTCAGTAATTTACAAATTGATTCCAAATATGTTTGCCTCCATATATTGTTCTTTGATAATATCTGTACCTGGAATAAATTAGTCTTCATCTTATTGCTGTACAAGTATTTTTAAAATCTGATCATAAAATCTGGTCATTGCATTGGCAGTGGTAAGACAGTTTTTGCCAAAGACCCTGGGATTTTATTTTTGGCATTTTATGCTTGTAGGTAAATAATTAAGATTCATTGGCCGTGAGTTCCAGTCAAAAGAGCTAGAGAATCTAGATCAAATCACTGGTGTGTTAAAATGAGAAGATAATATGTGAGCATACTGTCACATTACCTGCAGTTGTCATCCTCAGCCCTTTTTAGTGGGAGCATGATAATTGATTTTCAGTGGTGTGTAGCAGAATTATATTTTACATATATATGCTTTACATTTTGAGACTTTAAAGAGATTTAATAAAGTACATGTTACAATACTTGACTCATAGCTGACACTCAACAGATTTTAATTCCCTTTTCTCTTGTAAAACCCTTAAAAGATATTGTTACTAATCTACTGATTGATAAAGCTTCTGAAAGCCCCCAAAGTATATTTTCCTCTTAAACCTTTTTCTTAGTATGCTGAAAATAGTTGGCCAATCAATGCATTTTTTAAAATTGGAATAGTGTAGACAGTGGAATTATGAGCCATTTTGATTTGCCAAGAAATTTTATTATAGTAGAATATTCTCAGGTAACTTTTATTTTCTTCACAAAGCGTAATCTGTATACTTTATCATGTTTATGTTATATGGATCTACCTGGAAAGTTCTTTAAATTATCTTTTGAATTAACAAAGAAGCTGTTTTCACATATATATTTCTTATATCTTTTTAAGGAAAAATAATTCCCTAAGATCACAAAACACATTTGAAGGCAAAACTCAGAACTTCTGATTGCTAGTATAGTACTCTTTAATCAGTGTTTACCCGTTCATTAGGGTCTTTATTTTCTCTCAGTGGTTTAAAAACATTTTTAACTACTATAAATAGTAAGAAATACAGTTTACTCTATAACCGAATATACATATATATGTCTGTCTTTGAAATAAGTTTTACAAAGCAATATCTACCCATACTTTGTAAGATAAACATTGTTTTTTAATCCACCCCATCTTGTCTTTCCCTATTCCATGTTTTAAAAAATTGGTTTCATGAAACATTGATAGGTCAGCTGACAAAGGGTTGGGAGTAGTCTGCTCTGATGGAGTATCTAATCACTGATATTGTTGAGAATTGCTGGTACATACTGATGTTTTTTTCATCAGTGTGTAACTTATTTGGTTATCTTTTTATGGTGATTTCTAAGACTACTATTGCTAGAGTTAAAGGTATTAATGTTTAAATTTTGAAGTTATTGTTTTTACCTTCTGTGGACAATGTACTTCTTCAGTGCCTGCATCAGAATTGGCTGTGCCCACTGGACTGCCCTTGGTATACCTGTGGGGGAACAGTTTGGAAAAGAAGAATTCTGCTTTGTACTGAACTGCTGGAGCATGTATTGAGCAGCACATTCAGAGACTTATTAAACTTCTACTCAGAGCTAACATGCTCATTTTCAGCTGTTATGTGGAATTTTCAAACATGCATACTTTAATTTGCATTTGGAAAAAGTATATAGAGATTTTTCTCTGCTAGGCCAATTTGGAGAATTTTCATGAGTGGTAAGGAGTGAAAAATAAATATGCCAGTAACAGTTTGATAAATAAAGATTATGTTTAAGAACAAACTTTTCATCTTTGGAGATGAGGAATTAGTTCAGAAGAAGCTTGATTATTTAATCATTTTGATTGAATTATAGTTCAGGGAACTATATTCATTCAAGGTTTTCATAATGAGATTACAAAAATATTTCTCTAGACTGTAAATTGATACTGCAAAAATAATTGTATTGCTTTTTTGCATTATAAGAATACTTGATATTTTATATTCCCTCCACAAAAGCAAAAGGAATCTGGAAAGAAGAAAAATTAAAGTCACCTCTAGTCTCATCACCCACAAATATCATTGCTGTTAACCTTTTAGTTTATATATTTCAAGCTATTTCGTGAACAAATTCATGAGTCTTTTAAATGAAGTGATGCTATTTACTCTAGTTTTGTTTCTGTGTCTTCACTGGGTATCGTGCTCATATCTTGGTATCCCTCCTACCTGTGCATCACACTCCTTATCTCCAAGTAGCCACTGCTGTGCATTCTGTCACTGTAGGTTAGTTTGCATTTTCTGGAATTTTATATACATGCAGTTACACAAGTGTTATATGTGTTCTTTTTTTTGTCTTCATTCAACCTATGTGAGACTCACACACTATTGCATGCAGTTCCTTTTTTTTTTTTTGCTGAGTAGTATTCTAGTGTATAAATATATCACAGTTGTTTCTTTACCTTTGATGGACGTTTTGGTTGTTTCCAAATTTTGTTTACTTAAAGCTGCTATGAACATTCTTGTAATTTATCGTTTAATTTTAAGGTGTATTTTATCATACAGAAAATTTTCATTTCTGTGTATCAACTATGTTGAGATTTTTCCTCTTGGAATTAGATCTTGCTTAGGCTGCAGATTTCCTCCTCTCCTCGACTGAAAATATTCTTTCCCGTGTTCTTCTAATACTTCTGTAGTTTATTTTTACTTTTTAATCTTTGATTCATCCAGAGTTTTTTAAATATATAGTAACAAGTAGAGATCAAACTCTGTATTTTCCCAAGTGGATTGTTGCCCCAACACTATTCTTGCCCTACAGTTATTTGAAATATCATCACTGGGGCTTCCCAGGTTGTTTAGTGGTTAAGGCTCCATGCTTCCACTACAGTGGGCACAGCTTTGATCCCTATTCAGGGAACTAAGATCTACATGCAGTGTGGTATGGCCAAAATAAATAAATAACAAATTTTTAAAAAAGAAATAGCACCCCTATATAATCTGAATTTCTAAAATTATATAGGTCTTATTTCTAGACTCTGTTTTGTCAATTTGTCTATTCCTACATCAATATGGTACTGTCTGAGTTAGTTTTGATATTTTTTAAGAATTCCTCATTGTTTTTAATAAAGAATTTGGTCAGAAAATTTTTGAATTGAACTATAGTTGATTTATGTTAGTTTCAGGTATACAACAAGGTGATTCAGTTATATATATATTTTCAGATTATTTTCCATTATAAGTTACAAGATATTGAATATAGTCTCCTGTGCTACCCAGTAAATCCTTGTTGTTTATCTGTTTTGCATGCAGTAGTTTCTGTCTGTTAATCCCAAACTTCTAATTTATCCCTCCCCTCCCTTTCCCCTTTGGTAACTATAAGTTTGCTTTCTATGTCTGTGAGTCTGTTTCTGTTATATATATAGCCTCCCACATTTTAAACAATAGACTGGGAAATCAGCTTGTCAAATTCTCTCTAAAATTTTCTTGGAATAGTAAATGGCATTTCATTGAATTTATAGATTGACTTAAAAAAATTTTTACAAAATCAAATCTGGCCAGCCAGGTGTATGTATGTCTCTCCACTTTTATTATTTTTAGCTAAATGTTTTAAATAGGTGATACATGCCCAAGAAAAAAAAAAATATATATATATATATAATGAAATATAACTCTGTGTCCCAACCACCTCCACAGAAGCAACCACTGCCATTAATTTCCTTTATATCCTTCTAGAGATATTCTGCTGTCCATGGGGTCACAAAGAGTCAGACACGACTGAGTGAACTGACAGAGATATTCTATGCCCAGTCAAGCAAAAATTTTATGTGCAAAAATCACGTTAGGTGTAATCAGCGATCAGAGATGATTGTCACTTCAAGCAGATTCAGCTTTTGTGGGGCTTGGAGTGAAAATTATTTTGGAAGCCTTGTGTAAGAAAATTAATAGTTATTTACAATGAGAAGATTAGAACAAATTATAGTTTTTAAAAAAAAAAAAAAAAAACCTAAATGCTGTAAACCACACAAAACTCCAGAAAAATAACATTTCTTTTTGACTTTTACACTTATGTCATATTTATTTTGGCTGCGTTTTATTTGATTGTCTCATCTTAGGACAGTGATTTTTTTTTTTAAAGGTCATTTTCTATGAGAATAGAAAATTAAGTTGGGCCTTTTTGCTCCAGTGTTTAAGATGTGTGACATGAATATGACTCTGAACCTTTATGTCCCTGTGTTGGGTCATGTTAGTATAGTGGGCAGAAGGAATATTCTGGAATCCATTCTGTACTGAGACAACTTACATTTCCATGGATGTTTTGGTAAATCACATAAATATATCATCCCACTAAACCAGCCAAAGGTGTATGTAGTTCAGTTTCCTCTTGGCTTCCCTTGAGTTCAAAGGTGCCATCAGCCACTCCACCATTACGCAACATGTTTATTGTTCAGTCGCTCAGTAGTGTTCAGCTCTTTGCGACCCCATGGACTGCAGCACGCCAGGCTTCCCTGTCCTTCACTATCTCCCGGAGCTTGCTCAAACTCATGTCCTTTGAGTCGGGATGCCATCCAGCCATCTCATCCTCTGTCATCCCCTTCTCTTTCCGCTTTCAATCTTTCCCAGCATCAGGGTCTTTTCCGAGGAGTCATCTCTTCATATCAGGTGGCCAAAGTATTAGAGCATCAGCATCAGTCCTTCCAATGAATATTCAGGGTTGATTTCTCTTAGGATTAACTGGTTTGATCTCCTTGCTGTCCAAGGCACTCTGAAGAGTCTTCTCCAACACCACAGTTCAAAAGCATCAATTCTTCGGCACTCAGCTTTCTTTGCGGTCCAGCTCTCACATCCATACATGACTACTGGAAAAACCATAGCTTTGACTTTATGGACCTTTGTCAGCAAAGTAATAATGTCTCAGCTTTTTAACATGCTGTCTAGGTTGGTCATAGCTTTTCTTCCAAGGAGCAAGCGTCTTTTAATTTCATGGCTGCAGTCAACATCTGCAGTGATTTTGGAGCCCAAGAAAATAAAGTCTGTCACTGTTTCCATTGTTTACCCATCTATTTGCTATGAAGTGATGGGACCAGATGCCATGATCTTAGTTTTTTGAATGTTGAGTTTTAAGCCAGCTTTTTCATTCTCCTCTTTCACCTTCATCAAAAGGCTTTTTAGTTCCTCTTCATTTCTGCCATAAGGGTGGTGTCATCTGCATACCTGAGGTTATTGATATTTCTCCCGGCAGTCTTGATTCTAGCTTGTTGTACATCCAGCCCAGCATTTCAGATGATGTACTCTGCATATAGCTTAAATAAACAAGGTGACAATATACAGCCTTTCCCAATTTGGAACCAGTCTGTTGTTCCATGTCCGATTCTAACTGTTGCTGCTTGACCTGCATTCAGGAGTCACAGGAGGCAGATCAGGTGGTCTGGTATTCCCATCTCTTTAAGAATTTTCCACAGTTTGTTGTGATCCATACAGTCAAAGGCTCTAACATAGTCAGTGATGCAGAAGTAGATGTTTTTCTGGAATTCTTTCGCTTTTTGATGACCCATTGGATGTTGGCAATTTGATCTCTGGTCCTAAATCCATCTTGAACATCTCGAGGTTCTCGGTTCATGTACTGTTGAAGCCTGGCTTGGAGAATTTGATCTCTGGCTCTAAATCCAGCTTGAACATCTCGAGGTTCTCGGTTCATGTACTGCTGAAGCCTGGCTTGGAGAATCTTGAGCATTAGTTTGCTAGCATGTGAAATGCCTGCATTTGCGCAGTAGTTTAAACATTCTTTGCCATTGCCCTTCTTTGGCACTGGAATGAAAACTGACCTTTTTCAGTCCTGTGGTGACTACTGAGTTTTCCAAACTTGCTGGCATATTGAGTGCAGCACTTTCACAGCATCATCATTTAGGATTCGAAATAGCTCGGCTGTAATTCCATCACCTCCACTAACTTTGTTCGTAGTGATGCTTCCTAAGGCCCACTTGACTCACATTCCAAGATGTCTGACTCTAGGTGAGTGATCACACCATCATGGTTATCTGGGTCATGAAGATCTTTTTTGTGTAGTTCTTCTCTGTATTCTTGCCACCTCTTCTTGGTATCTTCTGCTTCTGATAGGTCCATACCATTTCATTGGTGTCTTAATGGTTTGTACTTAAAATAGCTTACTAGTTAATGGTTCTAATCTCTTACTGCTAAAAACAGCAAGCAGAGACTACCCTCATGTCTATGTAAATATGTGAGTCTGTCTATTAGGTGTATCTCCCAAGGTGAAATGCTGGATTTTAAAGAGTATAAGCAGCTTAGGTTTTGCTTTACTATACTTTCTATCTATGCTTTCTGTCAGTTTGTATTAATTCCAAGATATATGAGAATGTCTGTTTCTTCTACGCTTATCAGTCTAAGAGGTAAAAAATAGTATCTTGACATTTTTATACAAATGAGGTTTAACATCTTTTCATATATTTAGAAATTGGGTATTTCTTTATTGTACAGTCCATTCATATCCTTTTCTCATTTTTTAACAAGACTGAGAGCTTTTTACTTTATTAGAACTTTTATATATTAAAGAAATTAGACCTTTGTGTGCCCTTTCCCCCATCTTTTAATTTATGATAGTTATTAATGATACACAATTTTATGTAGCACAGTATGTCTGCCTTTTATGGTTTCTTGGTTTGTGTCATACTTTGTCCTCCTTCCAAGATTATTTTTAAAAATCTCATGTTTTCTTTCTAGTCTGTTTATGGGTCTGTTTATTTTTAACCATTAAATCTTAGATACGGGCTTTATTTTGGTATAAGGAATAAGGCCTGAACCCAGTGTTATTCTTTTCTGAATAGCTACGCCATTTCTAGGGTTATTTACTGAGTTAGGCATCTTTTCCTCCTGATTTAATGTGTCACTTTTAACATGAGAATTTCATATATACCTGGGTCTTTTTTTATGGCTCCATTCATTTACACTTTCATGTCCTTTAGTAAAATTTTATAGTTATCTTCTTAAAGGTTTTTTACTTTCCTCATTAGGTGCATACCATTTAATTGTTTTTGTCATTATTGTGAATTATATTTTTAAACTTATACATACATGTTATTGTATATGAGTGACAGAAAAGTATGTTAAGTATTTATACTGCTAGGTTAAAAATTTATATTTAGTTCTAATAGCTTTTCAGTTTACTGTTTTGGCTTTTATTTTTCCTTTTTAAATTTTATAAGAAATACAAGACCACTATTAAAGAATCAAACCATGTTAACAAAATAAATCTTCATTGCCCCATCCTCATTTCCACCTCTTTCCTTGGAAGTAGCCTCTATCATCAATTTAGTGTATATACTTCTAAAATGTCTTTAAAAAGCATTTAAATGTACATCTAGAAGTATATATTTTTTCTTAATAAATAGGACCATCCCGTCCATCTGTGTTGCTCTACAAACTGCTTTTTGACATTGCTTTTAACAGTCTTAAGATTACTCCTTGTTTGTACATGTCAGACTGCACCGTGTTTAAATGCTCAAAGCAATGCTTATTTATTAAACTTTTAACATACAGTAAAATGTTAGAGATTTTGTGCAAATGCTGATAGTGAATCAGAGGGTGTAGGGTGGAGGACACAAATCCTGTGTTTCTGACAAACTCCCAGATGATGCCAGTGCTGTTGTTGGTCTTACATTTTGGATGGCAAGGCTATAGCATATCCTTCAGCTAGGTGTACCATAGTCTAATTAATATCCAGTTGATTCAATCATTGAAGTTTCCCCTTGACTACAAATAGTGTAACAATGCACACTGGAATTTTTCCATGAAAGGTTACTTGAATTTTCTAGTAGTCATTGCCATGGTGTACTTGTTGGGGGGAACAGATTTCTCCAACCTCACCCACATATCTATATTTTTCTTTTTTTAATTGTACTAACTAGGACCTCTGGTAGAATGTTAAATAGTCTTACTGATAATGGTTCTTTGATGGGAACATAAAACTTGTATAGCCTGTGGTAATATTTGTAAAATTTTAAAATATGAAATCACTTTGACTAGCTATTCCTGCTAAGATTCTGTCCTCCTGATGATCTTACACATGTGTACAAAGATCTGTATACAGAGGTGCATATTATCTGTAATGACAAATACCACAAAAAAGACAAATATCATATGAGTCCACTTATATGAGGTACTTAGAGTAGTCAGATATGCAGATGACACCACCCTTATGGCAGAAAGTGAAGATGAACTAAAAAGCCTCTTGATGAAAGGAGAGTGAAAGACTTGGCTTAAAGCTCAGCATTCAGAAAACTAGGATCATGGCATCTGGTCCCATCACTTCATGGGAAGTAGATGGGGAGACAGTGGAAACAGTGTCAGACTTTATTTTTTGGGGCTCCAAAACCACTGCAGATGGTGACTGCAGCCATGAAATTAAAAGACGTTTACTCCTTGGAAGGAAAGCTATGACCAACCTAGATAGCATATTGAAAAACAGAGACATTACTTTACCAACAAAAGTCCGTCTGGTCAAGGCTATGGTTTTTCCAGTGGTCATGTATGGATGTGAGAGTTGGATATAAAGAAAGCTGAGCGCAGAAGAATTGATGCTTTTGAGCTGTGGTGTTGGAGAAGACTCTTGAGAGTCCCTTGGACTGCAAGGAGATCCAACCAGTCCATCCTAAAGGAGATCTGTCCTGGGTGTTCATTGGAAGGACTGATGCTGAAGCTGAAACTCCAGTACTTTGGCCACCTGATGCGAAGAGTTGACTCATTGGAAAAGACCCTGATGTTGGGAAAGATTGAGGGCAGGAGGAGAAGGGGACGACAGAGGATGAGATGGTTGGATGGCATCACTGACTCGATGAACATGGGTTTGAGTAAACTCCGGGAGTTGGTGATGGACAGGGAAGCCTGGCGTGCTGCGGTTCATGGGGTCACAAAGAGTCGGACACGACTGAGCGACTGAACTGAACTGAACTGAGAGTAGTCAAATCGTAGAGATGGGAATTAGAATGGTGATTGCCAGGGACTTGTGGGAGGCCAGAGAGTGGGGTGTTACTGTTTAATAGGTATAGAGATTTCAGTGTTACACAATGAAGAGTTCTGGAGATGGATTGTGGTAATGGTTGCCCCAACTTCTGAATGTGCTTAATACCACTGAGTTGTGCAGTTAAAAATGATTAGGATAGTAAATTTAATATTTTGCTTATTTTACCACATTTTTAAAAATTTGAGCGGGAAAGTATATGGTAACAAGTCACGCTGCTTGTTTCCCTAGTTTCCCAGTTACCCTCCTATGAGATAACCACTGGACCAGTTTTATGTGTATCCTTCTATGTGTCACTGGTAGTTACATCTCTTCCCTTTGAATTCACATCTGTATAACACTTGGTCTTTTTCTCTTAAAATGTCATACCTTTTTCTTAACAGTTTGTTAAACACGTCTTTATTATCTCACTCACAGCATGCAGTGAAATGTCTTTGTAGCTTAGTAGTTGCTCATTTAAATACCTGTTTAATAATTGAGCAAACGAATGTTGTGGTCCTGGAGGGCCCAAGAATTGGGGAGTTCTCTGTGTATATAGAAAGGTGGTGATGTGTACAATCTTCTCCTTTAGTGACCTCTCATGCAGGGTTCTCACACCTTAGCATGGTAGAATAATCCGGGAAAACTTGTTAAGATGATGATTCTGTGGCTGTTTGGAATTCTCAAGCATGTGTGGTGAAACCCAACAACCAACATTTTTCTAAGAATCTTTGCATTTCTCTGCACATAGTCGGTGATTCTCTCTTGGAGAAACATTGTCCTGAGTCATTTGTACACTCCTACAGTGCTAAAAGGAGAGAGCTTACAGATTGAGTTTAGCTATTTTGGGAGCATGTCTAATATATGTATATGTGAAAATAATCAACCTTGAGGCCTCCATATCTTCTTTGTGTAGACATGGCACACCATTAATGTTCCTCATAATAATAGAGGGATATCGTTCAAAGAATGCCTGTTCAGTCTTGTCAGGGAAGAGGAACCTATATTAAGATTTTTTTGTGAATTCTTCACACACAAAAAAATCATGTTTATAGATGTTTGTCCAATTTAAGAGCTTTAAGAAACCTAAGACCCCAAGTTCAAGAAACATTGCACTAGGATTAAATTCTACAATTACATAAGCCAACTTATAAACATAAATGTGAGCGCTGAAGTTATATGATTATTAAGATTTTATATTATCATAAACATTTAAAATCACATTTTAAAACATATGCAGAAAATTCACAGCAAAGAATAGATTTATTAATTTCTATTGGAGAAGCAGTGGTATAAAACATTAAATCCTTGAGAAACTTGAGAATGCTTGAAAAATTCTTGTTCCCAACATATAATTTTCTGATAGTGCTGACTAATGGAATTTTTAGAATTCAGGTAATCATTGATGTCAACAACTATTGAACAACAGCATTGAACACCTGTTATGGTTTAGGCCACTGAGGTTTCAGTAGTAAATAGAGCAGTGATGGCCTAGGAATGGGGAAGAAAGGGTGGGGAATGGGATGCTGTGGATCAGGAAAAGCTTCTTTTAAGGGATTGTTTTTAAAGATCTGAAGGATGAGTACCTGTTAGCTAAGTTGAGAGGTGGGGTTAAGAAAATGCAATGCACCTGGTCGTGGAGATGCAGGGAGAGGATAGAAATGTAATTTCAAGGTCGTGTGGCAACTCTGTCTTAATGTTGCTTCGTAACTGGTTTCACCTGTTACACCTGGAGATTAAGGGAAACATTTACCTTCCTTGGAACAAGAAGCTTTCTCAAGAAGTGTTAAGGTTCTAATATATTTTTGTTTCATTAGATGAGCCAGTACTGATAGCATATTTATGATTAGACTGTCAGACAACATCCATGAAGGGATTTCAGGCTGTTAAAAATGCTTGGGCTTTATTTGTTGGGTTTTCTTTAAGGGCTTACATGTAATTTTGTGAATTATTGAAAAGAAACTTAGAAACAGCAAGTGTGCAGTTTAACATGAAATGGGCAAATTTGCTTTGTTTCTCTGAAGTGCTTTTTTAAGAATTTCAACGCTTAAACTTTTAAAATCAAACAATAGAAACTCCAACATTTCAGAGCTAATGTAAACGAAAACTGTTATATCCTAAATAGCAGCATAATCAAGTAACCTTGAAACATTGGTGTTGGCCCTGTGTTGTTTTCTGTTTGAATTGAGTGGCAGTTTCCAGCATTATATAGCATTGATGTGATTCACTGATGTTTCCAGTAAGGGAATTTTGCAAGTATAATATGTTTTAGTATTAGGTTCTACTTGTGCATTTAACAATTAAAATTATTCTTGTAATGATGATGGCATTAGAAGGGATTGGGAACTGTCAAAGAGAATTGGAAGGTTAATTATCTCTTTGGTAATGAAATGCATAATCTTCCATTACGATGCTTATTTTCTTATGGTAATTGACTCATTTGCTCTCTGGTTATCAATTTAACTTCCTGACCACAAACAGCTGCTCTTACATTGTGTTTAATTGGGGTGAATTCTATCTATGAAGAAGTTAAGATCCAGAGAACATTTTAAAGGTATTATTTTATGATTCATGAGAGGGGAAAGTAAATGATGAATGAAACATTGTTTGTGATGACTTTTTCTGATAGTCTTTGAAAGTCTGCTTACTAAAAATTCATACTAAAATTATATTAATTGGATTTTCTTTTGAAGAGAATATTGCTATTTTACAGAATTATGTACTCTGCCTTAAGGGGAGTCTCAGTCCTTTAGACTTAAGGAATATGTCAATTCCTCAGAAACAAGGTGCCATAGGGGTTAAGATTGAAAGCTTCGAAGGTAGAAAAAATCATTTTGTGTATAATTATTTAATCCAAAGAAGAGGGATGGGTACAAATTGTATGTGACTATTTGCTTATAATCTTTTAAGTGGAAGGGTAAATCATTTTTAAAGATGTTAATGGTTACCTATAGGTAAAGAGAAGGAAAGGGTAGAGAAAACAGGGTGGAAGCAAGACCTGTTGGACTATACCTTTTTTTTTTTTTCATATTTAAAATTGCCAGAAAGGAGAAGCAAAATGAAAATGACTCTAAAGGTGTAACTACTTGATAGTATTGCCACACAGAAAGTTAAAATTCCAAATGAAAGTAACTATTTCAAATAAATTTAACATAGTAATTGGACAATAAACACCAAGTAGAATAATCACAAGGACAAAACTCCAAAACTCCTCAACTTTTTTCTCTTGGTGGAAATGTTGGTCTACTAAGTCTACTGGGTGTAAGATAAAGCATATAAGGAATTAAGTTGGCATCACTGAGAACAGAAATTTTTTGCATGAGCGAAAGGAAATAGAGATGAAAAATGAATAGGTTCCAGTTAAAACCTATAGTCCCAAACTTAATTGGAAATACTAAAATGAAATCATAATTTTATATTTAAAAAGTACAGATTTTAATCTGTACAAATCGGGCCCAAAATCAGTGACCAGAAGATACTAAAGACCACTTGGGTCATGTCAAAAAGGACTCAGGAAATTCCAGTGGATCTAGGCTTCTTTTGGTCAAAGATGAGGTAGTATGAAAATGAAAAGAGGGTTAACTTTAGTGGATTGAAACAAACCAAATATATTTTAATCCATGAACTCAAAAAAGCCTTCATTGATCACATCTGGGATGTGATATTAGAGAACCAGATCATTGTTTTGAAAACTGGTAAGCACAGAAAAAGAATCAAGCATTATCCTGTTCTTTCTGTAAGAGTTATACTTAAGGGTAACCAAATAATTGATGAGGAGAATCATAGAAAGGAAGATTCAGCATTGTAAAGGTGTTAAGTTGGTGCAAATTCAGCCCAATCTCATTGTAGAAGGAATGATAGAATGAGTTATACTGTTTGGCAACTCTTTTTGTGATTATCAAAGTCTTTTAACATCACGAGAGACACAGTCACACATGAACCCTCCTGATGGAAGGACAGGGCACTGCCTGTGAAATGGTCTCTTACAAAGAAGAGTGGATTTGGAACTGAGAGACCATGAATTGATAACTGACATTATGTGAAAAGCTCTTATGAATAGATAAGAAAACTGTGAATACTGTGACTGAAAAAATAGCAGAGTATGTGTATAGATAATTCACAGAAGGATAAATACAGGTGACTAACCAATGTTTAGAGGTCAACCCTAAATATTCACTGAAAGAACTGATGCTGAAGCTGAATTTTGGTCATCTGATGCAAACAGTTGGTCATCTGATGCGAGAAGTTGGCTTAAAACTCAGCATTCAAAAAACCAAGATCATGACATCCAGTCCCATCACTTCATGGCCAGTAGATGGGGAAACAATGGAAACAGTGACAGAATTTATTTTTGGGGCTCCAAAATCACTGCAGATGGTGACTGCAGCCATGAAATTAAAAGACGCTTGCTCCTAGGAGAAAAGGTATAACCAACCTAGACAGCATGTTAAAAATCAGAGACATTACTTTGCCAACAAAGGTCTGTCTAGTCAAAGCTGTGGTTTTTCCAGCAGTCACATATGGATGTGAGAGTTGGACTATAAAGAAAGCTGAATGCCAAAGAATTGATGCTTTTGAACTGTGGTGTTGGATAAGACTCTTGAGAGTCCCTTGGACTGCAAGGAGATCAAACCAGTCAATCGTAAAGGAAATCGTTCCTGAATATTCATTGGAAGGACTGATGTTGAAGCTGAAACTCCAATACTTTGGCCACCTGATGTGATGACTCCTTGGAAAAGACCTGATGCTGGGAAAGATTGAGGGCAGGAGGAGAAGGGGACGACAGAGGATGAGATGGTTGGATGGCATCACCGACTTGATGGACATGAGTTTGAGCAAGCTCCAGGAGTTGGTGTTGGACAGGTAAGCCTGGTGTGCTGCTGTCCATGGGGTCGCAAAGAGTCGGACACGACTGAGCAACTGAACTGATGCGAACAAACGACTCATTGAAAAAGTCCCTGATGCTGGGAATTATTGAGGGCAGAAAGAGAAGAAGGTGTTAGAGGATGAGATGGCTGGAGAGCATCACCGATGTAATGAAAATGAACTTGGGCAAACTCCGTGAGGTGCTGAGGGACAGGGAGGCATGGCGTGCTGAAGTCCCTGGAGTCACAAAGAGTCAGACACAACTGGACGACTGAACAACGACAGTAACCAGTGTTTGAAAAGAGTTAAATTCACTATTGATAGGTTTCCCTGACTTCATGTAGTTGTGCAGACTTTATTTTCTTAATTGCATTACTGTGTTACTTCTTAATATTATACATTCTTATCCTTCTTGGCTTCTACTGCTTACCTGGGATTCTGCCTGCTCTCTATGCTCTTACTCTTCATTTACTCAAATTATAAAGCTAATCTGGACTTCTTCCCAGGAACTGCCCCATCTAGTCAGTGCAGTAGGTTAGAAAAATGAAAAAAGAGGAAAGAAGATCAGAAAGAAAGAAATAAAACTGCCTCTATTCACAGGCAGCATAGCCTAGGTAGATAATCCCAGAATTGTCTATAAAAAGCTGCTGAAACTAATGAATATGTTAGGCATAACCATGGGATAAAAGGTCAATATGCATAAGCCAATTTCATCTCTCAATACTAAATCAACAATTATAAACTAAAAAAAAAAAAAGGAAGTACGTGCCGCTTACAGTAGCATCAAAGTTTTTGAAATACTTAGGGATACACATAACAAAGTGTAAACAAAATTTGCATATTGAAATATATAAAATGTTGATGAGAGAAGCCAAAGATCTAAATATTGGAGTGAGAAACCATGCTCATAGAAAGAAACACTCAGCATTGTTAAGGTGTTAAATTGCTGCAGATTCACCCCAATCACAATCAGAACTCCAGCAGACTGAGCACATTTTAGCCCAGCTGTTTTTTTTTTTGTTTTTTTTTGTTTTTTTTAAATGCTGCTGTTGTCGTTATTTGATATAGGGAATTCCTTGTCATTTGGAACTTCAAACAGAAGTTTGTAAGTTCCACTTGTCATGTATGTTGTAGAAACAGGAAATTATGGCATTATGTAGGAAGCTGGACTAGAGGATCTACTTTTACCCTTTAAATTCAAAATCTTACCTGAATCTTGTTATTTTTAAGTCAGTAATTTACAACTTTGGGTTAAGGGGAAAGGGAGATACTGGAATTATCAAGCTTTCCCCAATATATCTAATCTAACTCATCCCCAAAGATTCTGTCTCTACCTCCCACCCTTAAAAATCATTTCATGTAATTAAGAGTGTTACTAATGGAAGTGTGTATGTTTCAGTGAGTGAACTATTTAAAGCCTCTAATGTGACATTAGAGAAAAACACCTACTTCTGCTTTATTGACTACACCAAAGCCTTTGACTGTGTGGATCACAACAAACTGTGGAAAATTCTTAAAGAGATGGGAATACCAGCCCACCTTACCTGCTTCCTAAGAAATCTGTATGCAGGTCAAGAAGCAACAGTTAGAACCAGACATAGAATAGCAGACTGGTTCCAAATTGGGAAATGAGTATGTCAAGGCTGTATATTGTCACCCTGCTTATTTAACTTATATGCGGAGTATATCATGCAAAATGCCAGGCTGGATGAAGCACAAGCTGGAATCAAGATTGCCGGGCGAAATATCAATATCCTCAGATACGCAGATGATAATACCCTTATGGCAGAAAGTGAAGAAGAACTAAAGAGCCTCTTGATGAAAGTGAAAGAGGAGAGTGAAAAATCTGCGTAAAAGTCAGCATTCAGAAACTAAGATCATGGCATCTGGTTCCATCACTTCATGGCAAATAGATGAGGAAACAGTGAGAGACTTTATTTTTTGGGCTCCCAAATCACTGCAGATGGTGACTGCAGCCATGAAATTAAAAGACGCTTGCTTCTTGGAAGAAAAGCTTTTACCAACTGAGACAGCATATTAAAAAGCAGAGACATTACTTTGCCAACAAAGGTTCATCTAGTCAAAGCTGTGGTTTTTTCAGCAGTCATGTATGGATGTGAGAGTTGGACTATAAAGAAAGCTGAATGCCAAAGAATTGATGCTTTTGAACTGTGGTGTTGGATAAGACTCTTGAGAGTCCCTTGGACTGCAAGGAGATCAAACCAGTCAATCATAAAGGAAATCGTTCCTGAATATTCATTGGAAGGACTGATGTTGAAGCTGAAACTCCAATACTTTGGCCACCTGATGTGAAAAACTGACTCCTTGGAAAAGACCCTGATGCTGGGAAAGATTGAGGGCAGGAGGAGAAGGGGATGACAGAGGATGAGATGGTTGGATGGCATTACCGACTCGATGGAAATGAGTTTGAGTAAGCTCTGGGAATTGTTGATGGACAGGGAGGCCTGGCATACTGCAGTCCATGGGGTCGCAAAGAGTTGGACATGACTGAGTGACTGAACTGAATGTGACAGTTGTATTTCTTTGGAGGATGGGTTACTCATCAATCTGACTGAAAAGGAAGATAATGTCAGTCTTATCAACTCTTTTTTTTTTTTTTTTTTAGTTGGAGGCTAATTACTTCACAACATTTCAGTGGGTTTTGTCATACATTGATATGAATCAGCCATAGTTATCAACTCTTTTTGAATCGTAATCATGGCTCTTCCAAAATGGTTTAAATCTTAGGGAAATAGACTTTCATATTCATTTTTAAAGACAGCTTAGAACTTTCCAATTTTTCAGTACCGTCAACTTAGTAAATATTTCTCAACAGAGAAACTCAGAATTATCATTATAATTACTTTGCCAGTTAAGTAGACTAGAATATCAGTTTTTAAAGATATGTTCTTAACATATCTTTAAAAATATGTTACGTTTTCCTAAAAAAAAAGTGAGTCTCAAATAATTAAAAACTTTATGAATTCTGTGACTTTTTAATTGCTTGAAATATAAATAGCTATTTTTACTTTTATTAATATCTTAATTTCCTTTCTATTTTAAAGCCCAACCTGAATTCCTGAAGCAGCCTACCAATATATATGCTCATGAATCTATGGATATCGTGTTTGAATGTGAAGTCACTGGAAAGCCAACTCCTACCGTGAAGTGGGTCAAGAATGGGGATATGGTCATCCCAAGTGATTACTTTAAGATTGTAGTAAGTATCTTTCAAAGAAACTTAGCTCTGAAACCTTTAAGTCTCTTTAAATGTAGTCACCAAGAGATCTGTTATCTGTAGTACATGAACTGGTATATTACGATGAAGATAGAAAAATTCACTTAGAATACTGTTATTTCATTGGCTGATGAGATAAAGATAGCCCAGAAATGTTTTGATAGCTCACATATGATCACAGAGGAAACCAGTGTTTGAACCCAGCCTGAAGTTCACATCCCCTGATCAATAGTCTAGCCCTCCTACTCAGACATACTAGCATTTTAAAATATAGCCTGCACCACTTTCTGGGTAATAATTATCCTGTGTGTGTATTCACATGTACCAGTTGTCTTCATAGCTCTGTAGTCAAGGAGCAGAAATATGTCCTTGTTATACTGATGCTCAGGCCCTTCAAAATAAGTATACCCAATGTTGGACTGTTGTGAAAATAGACATAAAGATTCTTTTAAAAAAGTAAAGCAAAAGTAATCAATTAGCCTTAATCTATTAAGAAGACAGCCATGTCTGCTTTTTACTTAATAGATATATAGTAAATGCTGGTAAAGAATCCACCTGCAATGTGGGAGACCTGGGTTCGATCCCTGGGTTGGGAAGATCCCCTGGAGAAGGGACCGGCTACCCACTCCAGTATTCTGGCCTGGAGAATTCCATGGACTGTATAGTTCTGGGATCACAAAAAGTCGGACACAACTGAGTGATTTTAACTTTCACTTTAGTAAATATTATCCACTGTTACTATTATTATTATTTAATATCTTTATAATAGAATTATCTAGGTTTAAAAAAATGACATAGCTTAAGATGCATGTATGACATTCATAGACATAATCAGAAGTAATTATAGTTGTTAAAGACTTAATGTCTAATTACAAATTTCTCACATAAGTAATTCATTCTTCATAGGAATACAGTTTCTATTTTTAAAATGCATAATGTTATATGTTACAAAAAAGTAATTCACAAGTATTTAATCCTAATTAAAAAGCAGTATGTTACAGTTAACTTAGCATTTTACTCTTTATCATTATTTTCATCCTATTATAAAAAAATCTTAAACTTAGGTTGTATTATATCAGTAGCAACAATGATAGTTGACATTCATATGGTACTTGATAGTTTAACAAAAACTTTTATATAGGGGGGCTTCTAATCTGTTGTAATGATAGGTATTAGAAATAATTTTAAGAAAGTGCCTTGAATTCACAAATTCAGACTTTCACTATGGTGACATAGTATTGCATGCCAGATATTCCACCAAGCAAAGGTATAAGTTTGCATACATTGCAGACATGTCTTTCTATAAGGATTGAAATCTTAATTGTTGATGATAATGTTTCCTTTTCTAGTCAGTTAAGTCAGTACCTTGTCATTAAAACTGAGTCAATATGTTCATAGGTAAATAATATTCACTATATGAATCATATAATTGTACTTGTGTTTTTCTCTCCAGAAAGAACATGTCCTTGAGATCTGAACTAATGTTCATCAGTTGAATCATAAAATTTTGTTTTTTTCTTCCTCAGAAGGAACATAATCTTCAAGTTTTGGGTCTGGTGAAATCAGATGAAGGGTTCTATCAATGCATTGCTGAAAATGATGTTGGAAATGCACAAGCTGGAGCCCAGCTGATAATCCTTGAACATGGTAAGAGGGACTGAAATAGTAAGATGAGAGAGATTGACTGTGTGTGAGGAGCTCATACCTATCACAGGACCTATCACTCCAGGATACCTAGTGATTAATAAACTGTTTATAAAGGCTAATATATGGCATAACTAAGAGAGAAAAAATAGCCATCTAAATTATCTCTGTTGTTTTAAGTGACTGAGAAAATTTTGGATAATGTTGAAAAGAAATTGGTATTAAGAAAAGAAAAACTGAACATTTATAGTCTTACACAAATAAATGGATACTCTTCAGATTTAATCTTATTTAATCTTACAAATGTATTTCTAATCTTTAAAGTAGAAAAACTTTAATGTTTATTTTGCAGTGAATTTTTCTTTAATTTTTCCAAAGTAAAAATTAACTTGCCTTTTCTGATTTTCACACACCCAAAAAATACTTATTAAAAATTCAGACAACATTGAGAAGTAAAAAGGGGAGAAAAAACTCATTTTGTATCAGTCAGGGTCAGTTCTAGGGAAACCGCAAAGTAACTTCACTTAAAACCAAATTAAACAATTGAATATTGTTTAGTAAAAATCTGTTAACTGTAACAGGGGATTGAAGTACCAAGGAATTGGCTAGTAAGAAGTAAAAAGAATTCTAATGAATATAAAAGAATGGCAGACATGAGGAGCAGCCACTGGAGAGGATGTGGCTATGGTTTAATGGGTGATGGAGAAGTCGCCAGGCTGCCATCCCACAGAAGCTTGCTAAAAACAAGACTACACCAGCAGAGTTGGGGTACTGAAGGAAGCTACTCACCAGCACTCTGTACTGATAAGGTTTTAACACGTGTCAGGTGGCAAAAGGAGAAATACGTAAAGGGCTCAGCTTCATTTTTGCAGAGCAGGCAGTAAAGTATGAATGTGGAGCTTAAATAGTAAATTGATTACAGGCACATGCTTTAATCCCTGCCATCTAGGAGTACTGGGTATAGGCATGCATAGATGTGTATATGGTTTTATAACCTGTTTTCTTGCAACAGCATGCTGTGGACATGTTTCCATATCATTGAATATAGATCTGCATAAACATTTGTCATTGTTGAATAGTATATATGCACTTTAAATATTGGTTAATATTTAAATTGTTTCCTGTTTTTTTACTATGATGAAAGAGTCTGTGCTGAACTTCCTTATATGATTATTTTCTCATACTAAATTATTAGAAGTTGAATTGTGAAATTGATGTGGATAACTTTTATGTGAAAAACTTTTTTGTGAAACTTTTATGTGAAATTGATAAGGATAACTGTTGGGTATACTATTTGTTTTAGCAGGAGAAGTATTTTTCATTTTGTGCATTTCTCAAGAATGCATAAGGAAGAGCTGCTTTAGACATCTGATTTGATGTCTTAGTCAAATTTAAGTTCAGGTCCATTGTGGTCAGGGAAGCTCATTGGCAAAGATGGCATCTATTCTGGTTTTTCACTAAAATAGCATATAGATTTTTATATACTGTTTTGAGATTGGGATGACAGAGGATGAGATGGTTGGATGGCATCACCAACTTGATAGACATGAGTTTGAGCAAGCTTCAGGAGTTGGTGATGAACAGGGAAGCCTGGCATGCTGCAGCTGGTGGGGTTGCAAAGAGTCAGACATGACTGAGCAACTGAACTGAACTGACCTGTGTTTTATCCTTTTTGAAACAAGCTTTCAAAAACAGACGTTTTGTGAGCTAGTGGAAATTCTTAGTGACCTTGTCAGGTATGCATTAAGGATGCATGGATTCCAAGAAGAAGAGTAAATGTCTTGTTATTATTTTTGCTATTTTAATTTGCAAGATAAATATTTCTGTGGAAAATTAAAAGAGATTATAGCAATTTATAAAATCTTATCTCTGCCTTTCTGAAGTTTTTGACATTGTAAGGGATGTGAGAGATGTGCATGACTTGAATACCCAGTCCATAATGAGTGTTATTTTTCTAATTCAAATCAGGCAGCATATAGTTTAGGAGAGAGGAATTCTGTGTGAACAGGGAAGTTTTTCATGCAATGTGTTCCCTTTGTGGGGCTCCCTAGTGGCTAGGACGGAAGTAAAGCGTCTGCCCTCAATGCGGGAGACCTGGGTTCATGATAGGACCAGATGTTAAAAAGAGGACCTGGCTCACTTTAGGAACAGAATAGTTAGAGTATCTGTTCCTATAGAAAGGTGGCCTATAAAGGCAGGACAGGATCAGATTAATCATGGCCCTGGTTATAAACAATCAAAGCAATTCTGTAGTAAGGGAGTCTAATGACAAAGTCAGATTTAATTAGAAGACAGTGGCTGAAGAAATATTGTTATGAGACCATGAAGAAATAATAAGTACTTGTACTAGAGAAATAGAAAGAATCCTAATAAAGAGATGATAGTATCTAATTCAGACTTTATCAACTGATTGGATATAAAACATTATTATAGAGGAATCAAATATACTTCTAAGGTTTTATTTGGGTGACTGAAAAAATGATGCCTTTACAAAAATAGAAGAAGAAATTTAATTGAGGTGGAAGGAAACTTCTACTCAAGCTGTAAAGAACATACTTAGAACATACTACCCTCACCTATGATCAAAAGCTGGATCATGTACAAAACCATAATTTCTATGAGCCCATCAGGGAGCTGAGCTTGCGAAACAACCAAGTAACCTAAATTGCAAAGAATTAGACAACCTTCCTCTCCCAAAGAATGGGTCATGAGTTGTTTCACCTTTGGGAGAACATGAGAGAAAGAGATGGCTGCCACAGAAATGCATAAGAAGAAATTAAAATTTTAACAGAATTTTGAAGACTAAGTATGGACTAGTTTGGAATCACTGGGGGCCTCAGATAAAAGGGGAGTTCACACTTGCTTGCAAATATATTTCCCTGGGGCTCCAGAGAATGTTCAGTGTTAAGACAGGGGACAAGGTAGAGACTCGAAAAAAAGTCATTTTGGTGGAGTAAAGGTGAAGGAGGTGATCTTTAGATGCTGGGAGACAGGCGCAAAGCCCCTCCCATTTACTCAGACTCCCTTAAGCCTCCAACCAGTAGGGGAGGGGCAGAAAAACTTATTTCATAAATTACTGGAAGGACGTTAGAAGCAAGGCTACTCTGCTTCTTGGGGGAGGATCCTCTGGTCCCTAGGACACAGGCAGAGACCCACTGCTGCTGGGAAAGGGTAGAAGAGAAAACCCTTTACCTCTGAAAGAAGTGCATAAAACTGCTTTGGGCCCTGTGATCCTACGCCAGTAGCTAGGAGAGGTCTTTACTACTGGAGGAGGAATAGGGAACTACCACTAAAGACCGACACAAATACGGAGCAGATTCTGGCTGCCGTAGAAAGAAGAGGCACCAGGCCTGCCTGTTACTGAGGCTGTATTGTGTGCTCAGTTGCTGAGTTGTGTCCGACTCTCTTCAGCCCCATGGACTGTGGCCCACCAGGCTCCTCTGTCCATGGGATTCTCCAGGCAAGAATGCTGGAGTGGGTTGCTGTGCCCTCCTCCAGGGGATCTTCCCAACCCAGGGATTGAACCCACGTCTTCTGCTTGGCAGGTGGATTCTTTACCATTTTGCCACGCGGGAAGCACCCATATTATACTTGATCTTAGCCAGAATTGTATTAGGACAACTGAAAATCCCACCTTCTCCAACCATGACCTTATCACCAAGTAACAGATATATTTAATGGTCAGGAGCTCATTCTTATTTCTGCCTTAAACCACCACTATTTTCTATGGACTTACACCTCAATGTCTTATTTTATCTACTTAAAGATAGGATTTATCCCCTTACTGGTTTTTCCTTCTTACCAATTCCAGTTACTTAAGTTATTTCTAATAGAACCTGCATCTATCCTGCTGATTTTTAAAACACTTCTCTCTAATCTCAAGCTTATGTATATCATTTAAAAATATGATAGTCTAAAAGAATCTGGGAAAGGGAACTTATATAGAAAAAATAACACTTCACAATTTTTGAATGTATGAAAAAGTGAAATATAAAATCAGTGTAGGTTGAAGGGATCATACATTATATGGAATAAACAATTTGTTAGTGATTTGGAAAGAATTAAACTATACATTAACCTTATATCAATGAAATAGAGTTAAAATTTAAATTAAATCCATAAAAATGTTGAAAGATGATCGAGTCTTACCATTTACAGTACACCAGGATTTGTTAATTCACTCACCAGTTAATAAGCATTTAGATTATTTCCAATCGATCACAGTTTAACTTATAAAAAAATGAAAGAATACAGATGAAAAATTTGGTGTCTCAGGATATAAAAATTTAAATGTTTTATATGTAAAGTATGAGAAATACTTCAACTAAAGAGGACAAGCTAGGGAAGAATATAAGAATTACAGAAATTTGGCTGGATGATATCACCGACTCAATGGACATGAGTTTGGGTAAACTCCAGGAGTTGGTGATGGATAGGGAGGCCTGGCATGCTGCGCTTCGTGGGGTTGCAAAGTCCAACATGACTGAGCGACTGAACTGAACTGAACAGAGTGTTGTGAATGTAACAGGAATGCATGCAAACGGATATGGTAAAGTGACTAGCATAAGCATATAATTCACAATATGGCAAAGATAAAGATAGTTTCTAAACATGAGAAATGTTTCACCTCACTTAAAGATATAAAATTAAATCACTTTTGGTGAGATGCCATTTTTACCTAATAAAGATTTTATATATTTTAATGAACATTCACTATAATGTTCAATATTATGACTGGTTAGGGTGATTATGTTTATGTCTTTCACCCTCAGTGAAAATGTAAATTGTTACATCATTTACTAAATCCATTTGGACAATTATCTTAAAAATTACTGACTCAACCTATTTACTGTTGTTTTAGGATTTTTCCCTAAGGAAGGATTTTTTTTTTTTTTTAGTATGAAATTAGTTTTTATTTTGACCTCAAAATAAACACTTAACATTTTTCCAAAACTCAAGATGAATACTTAGAAATAAGGGTAGAAGATTATTTTTTTTCCTCCCCTGGGGAAACCAGTAAGGCAGACGTTCTAACATGGCTTGCAAGGCTCTTTCATTGGACTAATCTAGACAGTTAAGACCCGGAATCAGAGATTCGGACAAAAACTATTAATATCAGCACTGGTAATTAAAAGAGAAAAAGGTAGGGATACAGAGAGAAGAGTTAGGAAATGACTTGGATATCCCAAAGTAGATGAAATAGTTAAAATAAGTATAGTACAAACTTATGATGGAAAAGTTATTTGGCCATTAAAAACCATGTCTTTGAACAGTCTTTACTGATACCAGGAAAATATTGGTCAAGTGGTAAAGTATAAAATAATATATATCAAATAATCCAAATTTAGTTGAAAAGATTAATATGTTACACATTTAGACATTCCCACACCAAAATGTTAACAGTGGTTATCTTTGAGTAGTGATATTTTCTCAGTTTCCTAAAATAGCTCTATATTATTTTTATAATTAGTAAGGTTTTTGTTTTTGTTTTTTTACTTAATAGCAAAGCCATCTTTCAGTCAGTGCTGCAGTTTAGAAAAGATACCAAATACGTAATTTTGAGAACTTTACCAAAAACATCATGGATAGCAGTTAAGAGTTGCAAATAACACCCTTCACAAGAGAGCTGGGCTGTGTGGCAGGAAGTAAACAGAGCAAATTCTGATAAACCTCATTGATATCCTTTGATTTAGTGGAAGAAGGGCCAGAGACTCAAGTAGCCTGTAGGAGAAGGGTAGAGTCTGACCCACTTGGAACTTTTCCCTTTGTGTTCATAGCATTGTGAATCTCCATGAGCAAATACAGCATTTCCCAAATCTATTTGGCCATGGAGTTTTTTTTATTTTTATTTTTCAGTAGACCCATTAATATCTTAAAAGGTACAATTTGGGAATCATCGATGTAGAGGTATTGAAAGAAGGATGGACAATATTAAAGTTGGCAAATAGTGGCCCACAGGTCATATCCAGCCAGCCTCTTGGTTTTGTGTATAAAGTTTTACTGGACACAGCCACAGACATTTGTTCACAGATTGTCTCTGTCCAGTCTGTGAAAAATTTTGACTGTATAATGCAGAAGTGAGTAGTTAGACTGAGACCATATGTCCCACAAAGCCTAAAACATTAACTCTCTGGCCCTTTATAAAAAAAAAACTTTGCCAGGCACTCTACTCTGATACGTATCTTTTAGCCCTGATAGTTTGTGAGGGTCAGTGAAAGTCTGTGTCACTTAAAACTTTTTAAACTTAAAGTAGTTTGGGCAGGTGGGGAAAAGCAGAAGAGGGGCAGGAGATTGAGGACAAAACGACAAGAGAAAAAAGTCAGACTTGGTATGTGGATAACTAGAAGATGCACAATGGTGACTAACTCCAAGGAGGACCTGTGATGGAGATCTACAGACTACAGAGAGTCTGTTAGCACATCTTCATTGCTACCTCTGAGACACTTCGGCACTAGAAACACCACGCAGTAAGTTATGGAAAGTAGAAAGAAACTTGTGATGGTGCTTATCTTCCCATACCTTGTTGAAAAGTAATGTAAAAGTATTTGAGGGTCTTTGACATAAAGTCTTATTTTTGTAAAAGGAATTTTCTGATTCTCCTTGGAAGTGTGTAGCTGTAAATCCTGACCATCAAGCTGTTGGCTAGTGCTTGGATGAAGGAAGGCACTTTGACGCACCCACAGTTTGACTGTGATATAATTGGATAGCATGATTTTTAAGTAAATCATCACCTATGAACATTAAATGAAATTTCATAATTATAGTTAAAATATATGAAACATCTGTGCAACAACACTAGGAAACGGCTTCTAATCAAATTGGGAAGTATTGTTTGAGAATGAGTATGTCTCAAACATACTTCCTTTCCACCCCTGCAGCTTTATTGAGACATAAGTGAAGTCGCTCAGTCGTGTCTGACTCTTTGCGACCCCATGGACTGTAGCCTACCAGGATCCTCAGTCCATGGGATTTTCCAGGCAAGAATACTGGAGTGGGTTGCCATTTCCTTCTCCAATTGAGACATAATTGACGTATAAAACATTGTGTAAGTTTACAGTGAACACTGAGTGTACAATGTGATGATTTGATGCATATATATATATATTGCAAAATGTTTACCACAGTAAGGTCAGTTAACACATCCTTTTGTTGTTATGGTGCAAGCATTAAAGTTCAATACTCATAGCAACTTTCAAGTATCCACTACAGAATTGTTAACTATAGCCAACATGTTGTATATTACATCCCTAGAACTTAGAACTCTTAAACTAGAAGTTTATACTCTTGGACATCTCCCCATTTCTTCCATCCCTCAACCCCTGGCAACCACCATACTATTCTCTTGTTTCTCTGAGTTTCATGTCAAACATACTTCCTTAATATTAAACATTTAATGTGTAATTTTTAATGTTTACACATGGATTTTTGGAACAGTAATTCTTGATTTTAGAAGATTGTGACTTTAAAACTATTTAACACGGCAGTATTATTTGCTGCTAGTTCAAATTATGTCATTTTATGCTAATATACTTTGTTTTATAATCATGTTTGAATTATTTTTTAAGTATTAGCATATAAATTATTACAAATATGAGTAGTAAGAAATAAGGTAAAATGTGTTTTTGTCTGTTAAATTTTTATTACCCTTTCTTCCTGTCAGTTGGAATTTAAAAATAGATTCCAAAACTATCATGTAAGGCTAAAACGTAAAAACACAAATGTAATTTTTCTCTGTACATTCATTCATGTCAAGTCTGATAACTGGCAGTTTTTTAGTTCCAGTAAGGGAAGGTGGGTTGATGAAAAGGGAGTAATGTGAACTTGTTTTTAGTAAAGGAAATTCATACTTTACCAACTCATTAAATGACTTCTAGGATATTATGGCCATGGTAGATAAGGATACCTAGCAAATTTTACTTTTTTTTTTAACAGAAGCATTTGTGAAAAATTCCATTTTGTATCTGAGGTAAATATTGAATAGTAGAAGGTCTGGAATAAGTGACTAATGACCTGGCATGATTAAAAGTTGGCTAGATAGCAGGAAATTGTTAGTCATTAGTGGAATATTTTAAATCTGATGCACTAGAATGTATAATAGTTGGTGTTGATTTTAATTAAAAGATTAATTCCAGTTAGTTTTTTGCGTTTTTGTACTAGTAATTATGGGCTTCCCTAGGGCTCAGTGGTAAAGATTCTGCCTGCCAATGCAGGAGACATGGATTTGATTCATGGGTCGGGAAAATCCCCTGGAGAAGGAAATGGCAACCTACTCCAGTATTAGTGGCCTGGAAAATCCCATGGACAGAGGAGCCTGGAGGGCTACCATCCATGGGATCACAAAAGAGTTGGACACAACTTAGTGACTAAACAACAGCAACAACTAGTAATTATAACTTTAAGAAAACTCTAAACTCAAGATAGCTGTGTTTAAATTTGACTTCTTAACATGAATTCCATGTCTAGCTTTCTAATATTGAAAATGCATCTAATCTCTATCCCTGGGTTCTGGTTCTTATCTGGCATTAACTTGCTGAGTGATTGGATCAGGTACTGAAATTCTGTGATTTTTTTTTTTTTTTTTTTTTATTAGTTGGAGGCTAATTACTTTACAGTATTGTAGTGGTTTTTGTCATACACTGACATGAATCAGCCATGGATTTACATGTATTCCCCATCCCGATCCCCCCTCCCACCTCCCTCTCCACCCGATTCCTCTGGGTCTTCCTAGTGCACCAGGCCCGAGCACTTGTCTCATGCATCCAACCTGGGCTGGTGATCTGTTTCACCCTAGATAATATACATGTTTCGATGCTGTTCTCTCAAAACATCCCACCCTTGCCTTCTCCCACAGAGTCCAAAAGTCTATTCTGTACATCTGTGTCTCTTTTTCTGTTTTGCATAGAGGGTTATCGTTACCATCTTTTTAAATTCCATATATATGTGTTAGTATACTGTATTGGTCTTTATCTTTCTGGCTTACTTCACTCTGTATAATGGGCTCCAGTTTCATCCATCTCATTAGAACTGATTCAAATGAATTCTTTTTAATGGCTGAGTAATATTCCATTGTGTATATGTACCATAGCTTCCTTATCCATTTGTCTGCTGATGGGCATCTAGGTTGCTTCCATGTCCTGGCTATTATAAATAGTGCTGTGATTTTTAAATTTTATATATAATTAAGGAATTAAATGATCCGAGGTCCTGCATCACTCAGATAATCTGTTAAATGTAGTTTTAGAAACAGATGCATTAAATATAAGGTGCTTTTCAGGACACCCTTTCTGTCTAGGTATTAAAATAAATAGATACATTATTTGCAGAAAGATTAAGGCATTCCCAGTTAATAATTTTATGTTACATGCTACAGTGTGTATAATGAAACAAACCTGGTGCTCAAAATCTGAAGTATTAGCTTTATGTCTCAGCCCTACTAAGATGGGGTAATCTCTATGAGTATCAGTTTTCTTATCTTTATAGATAAGAAATAATAATAATAATATGAATAATAATCAATAGTATAAACAATAATCTTTGCACAGTACACATCTGAGGGGAAAAATGGAATGATATATGTAAAGTATTTTGTAAATTGTAAGTACTCTAAGGTAGTAGTAATTTAAGAGTATGCAAAGGCAAACTACTGAATGGGAATTCAGTTGTCATTAAAGCAAATCAAAGTGCATATAAAAGGCTAACTTCATGAAGCAAATTTTGAGGATTTTTTTTCAAGAGACAACAAAAATCCATTCAATATTCAGTTATATCATTAAAATTTGTAAAATAGGAGAAAAGATCTGTGTGACCAGATTGCAAGGTATTTGAAATAAAACTAAGCTTGGCATGAAAGCAGATGAACATAATACATTCATGGTCAAAACTTAGAATGCATGATTGACTGAAATAAAAATAAATGGACTTTTAATCCTTCCCCAGTCTCACTTTCTAGAGATAGCCCTTGTTAACAGACATTGTATATGTGTTTATTCATTCAGTAAATATTTGTTGGACAGAATTCTGTATGTGATATAAAATTCTATATGCATTGCACTATGTGGTGGGGATTAAATAATCAACAAGCAGATATGATTCTTTGCCCTCATAGTGCTTCCATTGTATTAACAGAGACAGACCTTACGCAAGTAAATAAACAAAATTAATTAATTAATTCTTGTGTGTACTTAAGGAAAATAAAAAGAATGCTCTGATTAAGAGTTATTGAGGGCGTATTGAGAGTTACTTTAAATAGGATAGACAGAGAGGCCTTTCTGATGGGCTGTGCAAGTTGGGACCTGAGCATTACAGTAATCTTCTCCCTATATATATATGTATATATGTGTGTATTTGCAGATATGAAATCATTTTTTGTGATTTTACCAAATAGCATTTTATGTACATGTCAGTACTTAAAGGTTTACCTTTTTTTGTTTTAACTTCTCTATTCTCATCAGACTTGAGTATGAGAAGGCTAGTGTTTTGCATTCTTGATGACAATATAAATTTTTTTGAAATGTAATTTAATAATAATTTAGAATCCACACACCCTTTCATCATATAATCCTCTTTATAATTTGTCTTGGGGAAATAGTTACTAAATATTTAAAGATATTTGTGTTAGACTAGCATAAATCTGGAAACAATCCAATCATGCAGCCAATAAGAAGGCTGATTATTAATAAATACATGAAGATAATGTAATACCAGATACCTGTTAATATATAAGGTAAATAAGATAGATATGGGGAAATACTCGAGTTATATTACCAATAAGGCAAGTTGCAGAAAAGATCTGTGGAAATAGTAGGAGAGAAGGCTTTGGGTTTATGCATGCTTGTATGTGTGGTGGCAGTGGTTTAGTTGCTAAGTCAGGTGTGACTCTTACAACCCTGTGGACAGTGGCCTGCCAGGCTCCTCGGTCCATGGGATTTCCCAGGCAAGAATACTGCAGTGGGTTGCCATTTCCTTCTCCAAGTGATCTTCCCAGCCCAGTAACTGAACCCACATCTCCTGCATGCAGCGGGATTCTTTACTGCTGAGCCACCAGGGACGCCCCAACAGATAGGTAACAGTGGTGGTGTAAGAAAGTCTTAAAAATCTACACAAGAATCTGTTGACTGTGATTATGTATGAGGAGTAGGACTGGAAAAATCTAAAGATGAGGAGAGAACAAACAGTGTACTATTGTAAGTTTTTGAAAAGCCAAGTAAAAACTATTAGAAATTAAGCTTGGAATATTGCAATCAGGTCTATACATAGTGATTTTGACTCTTTTTAAGTCAAAAAAAGTGCTTAGTGTTCAGGGTAGTTTAAAACTTTCTGAGTTTTTATTTCTTGAAAGAAAATGCTTTGTGAGAAAAATACAGGTTTTTAACAGTTATTTGACAACTACCTCCAAATAGCTTATCTTCTTATCTCCAAATATAACATCTTTTGTTACAGCATTTTTCCATTTCAAGGTGAATCATGTCATTATATACTAAGACAGTCAGTGTAATTCATTAAAACGTTGAAAGCAATTTTGTTTTGGTAGGCCAGGTATTTTATTGAATACACATACTGTGTAAATCGAAATTCATAGTTACTAACCCTACTTTGTAGGCCATCAGAAAAAGAATGTACACTCACGGAGAGTTAAGCGGGGATGGACCTTGGAGACCTGGATATCTAGTCTAGCTGAGCTGGAGTCTTAGTAGTGACTCACCTTGTATCACAGAGCTGGCTGGCATCAAAGTTAGGACTGATAACTAGGTTTTCAGTTTCAAAATTCACTTCTATCTCTTAAGAAAGCTTGATGTTTTAAGACACGGGTCATTTATATTTTAGTTTCAAGTTTGTCTTTTAAATCTGCAGTCTACTGCGGTTACACTTATTGACAAGGTTGGTCAAGTTTATCATTTTGCAAGGATGGCCATGAATCTGATTTGCCAGAGACATTCTAGTTTATGTCTGTTGTCCCAGCATAGTTATCAGAAGTGCCTTTTGTTCACTGTCAGAGTTATCTGAGTATGGATGGTATGTTCTATAGTCACTCCAATATTTCTAGTGTATTGAATCTAAAAGGTTCTAAACAGTTACTAGGGTAGAGATTTTTTATTATGAATGTAAAGAATTGCAGTACAAGCTATGCTAAATGCCAAAGTGCTACTGTAATTCTGAATGGGGATAAGTGCTATCTGCTGGATTTGACAAACAAGGAAGGCTTCTTGGAGAATATGGCATTTAGCATAGAAGGATGAATGGAATTTTAAATTGGTCACGTTACACGAAGGGGAAAAAAGGATGACATTTCAGGTGTATAAGTAAGAAGGCTCAAACTGCATTTGAACAGTAGAAAGCAGCATAGTTTAGCATTCTCAGAAATACAAGATTGTACATCGTGGAAGGTGTGTATAAACCAGACTAATACCAAGTTAAAAGGTTGGAATTTTTTGAGTACCTATTATACCCTAGCAATTTTCAAAAGTACATGACGAAACAGTAGCACTTTAGGAGGATTGGTGTATTAGAAATACGTTGAATGAGTTTAGAGAAGAAAATAATGGTATCCGTGATACTGATTAGGAGAATTTTCTACCAAATCAGATATCATGTTTGAGACCCTCAACTAGGTGCTGACAGTGAAAAGAGAAATTCTTTTTATCCCTCAATGGCTCATATATGGGAAATGTTTATTAAATGGCAGGTAGATATTTCTACAAGGAAAATAGGACAAGATTTGTGATTTTTTTTTTTTTGATATATATAACATGAGGGAGCTGAAAAGATTGAAGTTTTACACTGAATACAGGTAGAGAGATTCTCTGTATAAAACCAAGGTTATGCTCTTAGTTTACTTAGGTTAGGAAGTTTGTCAGCATTTCTGGTAAGTTGTTCTAGACTCTTTGCTACCCTATGGACTGTAGCCTGCCAGGCTCCTCTGTCCATGGGATTCTCCAGGCAAGAATACTGGAGTGGATTGGGTGGCCATGCCCTCCTTCAGGGGAGCTTCCTAACCTAGGGATCCAGCCAGTATCTCCTGCTTCTCCTGCATTGCAGATGGATTCGTTACCCACTGAGTCACCTGGGAAGCCCTCAGATAGCTCTGGGGAGGTAGAAATAGAATTAAAGTATGATTAGTTTGTTTAACATTTAAACAAACATGACATTTCATCTGTGTCAAAAGTCATGAATTTAAGACTAGGACTTGTGAGGTCCAGGTAATAACTTAGTGCCTTAATTATAATTTTTGGCATTTAACAGTTAAATAGAAGTTTTGCAGATGACCTTTCTGGACACAAAAGTGGATTTAGAGATTATCAGAGAGTAGATTTGAATTTGAATTGATGCTATTATTTTGTTTTAAAGAAAGAATCTATTATGCAGTGCTAAAACACCAGAAGGAAGATAGTATGTTTGAATATCTTTTAATTGGTAGCTATATTTAAAAGATGCTAAATTATACAATAATGTCATAGTTGGCAGAAAATCATTTGGGTCTAAAAGACATCACTGACAATCTGGCTGCTTGATTTCATATAATTTCAGTGCTGGATCAGAGTGTATTTCATTTTAGATTTTAGTGTTGTTGAGAATATCTCCCTGTTGACACATCCGTAAGAGAGAATTAGACATAAAAAGTATAGTATAATTTGATATGCATTTTGAGAAATGTTTTTCTATAGTGTTAGCATTTTAAATGTTACTACTGCCTCATAACTACTATAATGTCCTAATATTTTAGCTGTATGCATATTTTTTAAAAAACCACAGGCTTCATTCACCACCAGCATTACTCTCTGAGGTTCCTCTTACAGTTATACCACAAGTGGTAGAAAGAATGTGAAAGACATTTTAGCTGGCTTCTAGTTTGATGACAATTTTCTCCTAATATTTAGAGCTCCTCTTCAGTTTACACTCCTTTACGAAGTTTAGTAGTTGTAGTTTCTTGACAGTTTCTTGTAGTTTCTTGTTAAAGATCTGGATAAGGTACTTCTTGCACTCTGTTACATTTCATATAATCTGAGGAAATAAAAACTGTCAAGAGTTTGGACTTACGAATCTTTAAAAATGCTGTGCTGTCTTGGGAAATTGTGATTAGACGTTAATGTAAATCATTAAGCATACTGGAACAAAGTCAGTTTTCCCTTTTTATTTAGTCTAAATGGGTAATGAACAGAAATACCTTACACGTTTTGTCTTCCCTTTCCTCTTGGGTTTTGGAATCTTATTTAGGAGACAGCATTTTGATTTAGGATGAAAGGAGAGAAGGCTATCTTTTTTCTGGGCTCACTGCTGTGATTGGTGCGTCATTAGCGACTGGCACACCTCTTATAATGAGTGCTTTTGATGTCAGGAAAATGTCAGATGATTTCCTTAAAATTGAAAAATCTCTCCCGCACACAAGAATGGGAGGAGTGTTTAGTGTTCATTTTGTTTTATAACTTCCTTCAATTGTTTATATAAGTCCTTTGTTTCAACCAGCGGTTCACTGCCGGGGCTGCTTAACAAAAGATACACCTACTAAAACGTCCAGTAGCGGGCCTTCCTCTGGTTTCAGGTTAGTTCTGCTCCACCTTTGGGACTTAGTCCCTCAGAGGAGGAGCTTTGAAGTCTGTGGAAGCACTCACATGCAGCTCTGTTCCCTTTCTTTGAAACTGAACACTTAAAATAAGTAGCCTTAGCCAGCCATTTTTTTGAGTATATGTTCACATTTGCCTTGTGCCCCTAACCAGTCTCTGCAGGTATTTGGATAGTTTTTAATTATTTCCTTTTGGAGTATGTTATTCTTCTGTCACACCAGAAAGACCAGTACTGAATTAATATGACTACATTTGGGCTTCAACTGTTGGGAGCTCCTTTTAGGGTTTTCTATTCTGCTCCCTCCACCTTCCCTATATAGCAATTATATTACATCTACTGTTCCCTTACTGTTAGCAGATGACTGCATTTCTCAATTCACTGGAATTTGAGATTCCTTTTGTGATTTAATTCATGGTTAGTTTTTTGGTGACAGTTCTATGTGTGTTACGTTTACTGGATGTTATGGTTTATAAATATTAGATTATATCTTTTAAGTATGTTTGTAAAATTCTTTACAGCTTCATCTAATTTTTGTCTACTAAATCTGCCAATTTCTAAGAAAGGTGTGATTATAGATTTGTTCAACTCTAGTGTTTGTATTATTGCATTATATATTTAGGAACTATGTTGTTAATATATTAGGAATCCTGACTTAGCTTCCTGATGTATTACTACATTTCATGCAATGTCAGACACCATGGGTTATAAGATGCATCCAGGCTTCAGAGATAATAAAATGTAAAAAAAAAAGTGCATCTTAGAATTTAAAAAGCAGGGTATTTATTTTATCAGCAGGAAATGTTCATTTTGCCCAAATTCTTATTAACTTCAATTATGTTCTGTCCACTGTTGACTTTACTATGCCTGCTTTCTTTTTAACAGCATTTCCTGATATCTGTATTTTCTAGTCTTTCATTTTCATACTTTTGTTCTTATTTATTTTACAGTGAAGTGAAGTGAAATTCGCTCAGTCGTATCCGACTCTTTGCAACCCCATGGAATTCTCTAGGCCAGAATGCTGGAGTCAGTAGCCTTTCCCTTCTCCAGGGGATCTTCCCAACCCAGGGATCAAACCCAGGTGTCCTGCATTGCAGGTGGATTCTTTACCAGCTGAGCCCCAAGGGAAGCCCTCCCCCCCTTTTATTTTATTTTATGGTTATTGACCGTAGACCTAGCTTTACACTTATTGTCTTTATGTTCTTATAAGTCTTGCCAGCCCACCTTAATTTGTTTCTATTTATCAAATAGTTATCTTGAAATTTGATATACATATCCACCCATATTTTCTCCCAGCAGCACTTAGGGTTAATCATGATCTCTCCCGCCTCACCAGATAATTACAAAACTTCGCCATGCTTTCACTGCTTTCTTGGTCACATACGGTACCTTCCCCCCAAATACATTCCTTGGATTACAATTTCTGCTTTCTTGGAATTGTTGTTTTTAATTTATTTTGCTATGTCATCATACATTTTTTAGAAAGGATGTGTGAGAAATTTTCAAGACTACATATTTGAAAATACATTATTTGCTCTCTTTTAAGGTTTCATTGTCTTTTGGCCTACTGTTGAAAATCTTTTTCTTTTTCATCTTAAATAATAGTCACTTGTTTTATTCTCTATAAGCTTCTGGAGTTTTTATCCTTATCCTTTGAATTCTGCAGTTTTGTAATGTGGATTTCTTCCTCCACTCCCAATTCATACTATCCAGTGTTGAGTGACCCCTTTAAAACAGACATCTGTTTAGGTTCAGAAAATTTTTATGACTTTATGTATTTGACATTTATTGCTTTTGCTGTTTATTCTGTTAAGTCCTCTTAAACTTTCGCTTTTCATGCCACTTCCTGTCCTTAAGTGTTTTTTTTTTCTGGCAAAATCCTTAGAATTATTTTCCAGCCCACTAATTTTATCTTTGAGTCCAGTTTGATTTTCTGCCTACATCTTAGTAAGCTTTTTATTTTAGACATTAGTTTTAGATTTATAGAAAAGTTATGAAGATAATGTTAGGAGTTGCCCTATATCCCATGCAGTTTCCCCTATTGTTAATGTCTTACCTTAGTAAGATTCAGTTGTCACAAGTAACTGAACAACACTGATACTTTTTCTTATTAACTAAAGACAATACTTTATTCATAGTTGCTTAATTTTTATCTAATGTCCTTTTTCTGTCCCAGTGTCTGTCCAGAATACCACATTACATTCAGTCAGCATATCTCATTAGACTTCTCTTGGCTGTGACAGTTCCTCAGCCTTTAGTTGTTTTTGATAACAAGTTTTGAGGAGCACTGGTCGAGTATCTTGTAGAATGTCCTTCAGTTAGGATTTGTCTATTATTTTTCTTGTGATTATACTGGGAATATGTGTTTTTGGGAGGAGGATCGAAGAATTAAATTTCCATTCTCATCACATCATGTCAAGGTATATCCTGCCAACATGACTGGTCCCTGGGTGTTGACCCTGATCACCTGCGGAGGTAGTATTTGTCGGGAGTGTCACTGTGAAGTGACGCCTTTTCCCCTTTTCCATACTGGACATTTTGGAAGGAAGTCACGGTGCACAGCCTACACTCAAGGAGTAGTGAGCTATGCTCCATCTCATCATAGGCAGAGTACATAAACTCTTTGCAGTTCTTCTGCACGGAAGATTTGTCTATTCTCCCCTACTTATTTATTTAATTTGCTAATATTTTTTCAAGGATTTTTGCATTTGTGTTCATGAGGTACACTGGCCTAGAGTTTTCTGGCAGTATCTGTGTGGTGTTGATATTAGGATAATGCTTACTCTATAGAATGGCTTAGGAAGTTTTCTGTTTCGATTTTCTCAAAGAAAGTAGAGAATTGGTATTGTTTATCCTTTGACTGGCTGGTAGAATTCACCAGTGAAATCATCTGGGGCTTATGCTTTCTTTATAGAAGGTTTTTAATTATTGACTTAGTTTCTTTAATAGATACAGGGCTTTTGAGGTTATCTGTTTCTTATTGTGTGTGTCTTCATAATTTATATTTTTCAAGAAATTTATTTCATTAAGTTATCAAATTATATGGGCATAGAGTTTGAAGTACAGACAACCTTTACAGTGGTGCAAAAGCAATACACATTCAGTAGTAACTGTACTTCGAATTGTGAATGTTGGTATGTCACACAGTATCCTTATGGTACTGGGCAGCAGCAAGCCAGAGCTCCCAGTCAGTCATGCAGCCACAAGGGTAAACAGCCAATACTGTTTACAAGCATTCTGCTGTCCATATAGCCATTCTGGTTCTCAGTTTTACTATTGTTGTCGTCGTTGTTGTTCAGCTGCTGAGTCCTGTCCGACCCTTTACGACCCCATGATACATGTGATTTCTTCCCTACTAAACTGAAAGGTCACTGCGAAAAGGATTTGTGCCTTCTATCATTTTTGTCATTTATCTTTATGATTCCCAGCATTGCCTAACATATACCATTTTGGTAAGTATTATTAATAAATAATTTATGTTTATTCTGCTTCACTTGTGTCTTTAATTTATAAGTGGATCCTTCTGAATCAACTTCTGCATCATGTTGACTTATAAATATTTGTGTGGATTTTATTTAAATATGAGTAGAGGTCTTGAGCATATCTGTTTTAATCCTGCTGTTGGGATTAGTATTTATGAATATTTGGGAAATAACAAATAGTTTTAGAATTAATTAGAGGCTCCTCATTATATTGGTATGGATAAAGGTACCTGAATTTGCGTAAATATTTCAAGGAGATGGAAGATATTTAGAAGTTATTTGCATGTGAAACAGCATTTTGATTTCTGCGTCTAGAAGTTAAATAGCATGAATCATAATATGGAAGATGATTCATAGATCAAAAATAGGCGTCAAATAAATCATTGTTCTGTCACAGTAAACCTAGAAGGAGAATAGTATGTATATGTCAAGTCTTAAAATCCGTGTTACAATTTCACAAAGCAGTTTGATTTTATAAAGTATCCTTTTAATAGTATGTAACAGTCAGATTTGTGCCATTTCAAACAAGTAATATGTTAAGCGTGGAATCCTTGAGATTTATTGGAAAGGCCGGTTTTTTCTGTTTCAGAAAATTATAGAATTTTAGAGTTACAAATTTTACCTATACAGTTATTGTATTTACAGTCAGTCACCCTTAGTATTTTCCAGTGATAGGGCATTCTTTCTCATAAGACATCCATCCCATTCTACTGTTGAATAGAACTTTATGGTTTAAGAAATTCTTCCTTGCTTTAAACTAAAATCTGCTTCTATTTTCTAAAGCTTCTATGTTACCTGTACTTTGAACCTATGTTACTTGTGACTTCTGGCATTCTGGCCAATGCAGAAGTTAAGCAGTTATAAAAATAACTTGAGTTTTTTTTTTTAACAGTAACTTCCAAGTTGGGCATCCCGCAGAATGGGATAGGGCATAGGTGGTAGGGCTATAGCTGTTCTTTATACGAGTCTCCTGAAAGCAGATGTTTATAAGTCAGACTGTGACATTGCTAAGCCTAAGCCATCACCATTGTGTAGCATTACTCCTCCGCTTTAGTTTTCTTTAATTCAGTATCATTCCATTTTAAATTTGGAAATAGTGATGAATCCTCTTAGTTTGAGAAAGCAAAAAGACATCTTTTTCTTATGCGTCTCACTAATGAGCTTCCATGAAATATGCCTACTCTGTTGAGAGATACCATTGGGAAAACAACCAGTGTACAGCCTTGAACTCATTGTAACTGCCACATGTTTTTCATTGGCTCCTTTATATGACATATTACTCTCAAGAGCAAATAATTTGCAGCTCTTTTCACATTGTGTAAGTGTTTTTATTTTTAATGAAATGTTGTGATTAATAGCCTTAGTGTAATTGCTGTTTCCCCATTGAGTGTAAATGCCTCATATGAATGTCTTTAATCTGAAGGAACAGTTGTTTTATTGGACTCTTGTTGTTTTTCTGTGCTTCTCAAGATTTTTTGATTGCTTTGTTTGAGATATCTACAGTGAGGGAAAATGAACCTCACCATTTGAATTGTGAAGTAGGACCCAGTAGAGAAATTTTAAAGGTGAACACTGAGATACTTGAACATTCATGTATACATTTTTATGGGAATTTCAGAATGGGACAAGCACTTATGGCAGTTTTGATTGGCTTTCCAACAGCAGTTATAAAAATAACTTATCTCTTTGGCGCACTGGTTTCATGGTGACATTACCTTATAGATAGTATCTGAAATGACAGGATGATTTCACTAAGTCATTTTATTTTATTTTTTTGGCAAACCAGACTTAAAGTTTTTATCTATTCAATCACTGAACAAATATTTATTGAATGTGTAGTAGACATTAGTTCCTGCAAAGGAAACAAATGAATACAACAATTAATGTAAAAGTACATAAATGTTTCTTATCATGGTAAGAGCTTAGAAATATTTTTAATACAATGTTTTTTATTATAGTGGTACTTATTTGAAAGAGATAATTATTGTAAAAACTTCAAAGTACTTGGAAGTTATACTTCTGGCCGTGCCAGAGTAGCTAGTACTGGACTGGCTTTCCTCATGTAAGCAGCTAGAAAATTGGACTAATTATATGAAATAAATGTTTCTAGACATCTGAAAATATGCAGGACAATAATCCCTAAGAGATGACACCCAGCTTTCTTCCTGGAAGCACTTTCCAGGCTGGAGTACGGGGTTAGGAAAGGGAAGCAGAGAGCTTAGCAGTCTCAGAGAGCTAAGGAGACCGAGATCAGAGTTTAGGGCTAGAATGACAGTGGACTTTGTGGGGCAGGCTGCTAGAGAAAAGAGAGATGTGCAAAGAAGCTCAGGAAAGCTGTTCAGGGCCCCCCTTGAGTCTCTTACTAAACACTAAGCTGCACAAAACGGACCAAATTCTCCATGGTCCAGGCAAAGAATGCCCGCTGAGGAAAGAATAGTTACTAGGAATAAAACTACCATATGACCCCAGCAATCCCACTACTGGGCACATACCCTGAGAAAACCATAATTGAAAAAGATACATGTACCCTGATGTTCATTGCAGCACTACTTATAGTAGCCAGGATGTGGAAACAAGCTAGATGTCCACTCACAGGTGAATGGATAAAGAAATTGTGGTACATATAAACAATGGAATGTTGCTCAGCCATAAAAAAGAACACATTTGAATCAGCTGTAGTGAGGTGGATGAACTAGAGCCTGTTATACAGAGTGAAGTAAGTCAGAAAGAGAAAAATATCATATATTAATGCATGTATATGGAATCCAGAAAACAGTACTGATGAGTCTATTTGCAGGACCAGGAGTAGAGACTCAGACATAGAGGACAGACTTTGGACACAGTGTGGGCAGGAGAGAGTAGGATGAATTGAGAGAGTCGCATTGAAATATATACTTTACCATACGTAACGTAAATAGCTAGTGGGAAGTTGCTGTGTGACACAGGGCGCTCCACCTGGCTCTGTGGCAGCCTAGAGGGGTGGGATGGGGTAAGAGGTGAAAGGGAGGTGCAAGAGGGCGGGAACATATGTATATCTGAGGCTGATTCATCTTGATGTATGTTGAAACTAACAAAACTTTGTAAAGCAATTACCCTCCAATTAAAAATAATAAATTTTTTAAAAAAAAGAAGAGCTACTGGAAAGCTGAAAAATTACTAGAGTATACACAGAGGTGACATTCACATTCTATTCAACCAGAGTAGAGAGAGACCCCATAAAACATTCCAGGCACTCATGAGATATTATAAAAAGGCTGTATTTTAAGAATAGGGCAAATACAGCTCTAAATTCAAGGCCACTGTAGAACCATACTAAAAGCTTAAAACACACCTTGATAGGAACAAGTTGGGTTAACTGCCTGCCAGAACAAAATTCAACACTCTACTTAAGAAAATGACAAAATTTAAACAAGCAGCAGGTAGCATACACAGTGTCTGACATATAATCAAAATTAGTAGACATGCCAAAAAGAAAATGTGAACCACAATTTGGAGAAAAGTCAATTGTTAGAAAACAAACCCAGAAATGGAAAACATGTTGAAATTAGCAGACAAGGAATTTAAAGCAGCTATTATAAATGTATTCAGAGATATAAAGGAAAACATGAACATAGTGAGGGAACAAATGGTAGTTCAGTAAAGAAATGGAAATGTATAAAAGAACTAAATGAAAATTCTGTGGAAAAATATGACATCTGCAATAACCTTGGAGGAGCAGAAGTTTGCCAGAATTAAGGAAAAGCAATGATGCTTACAAGTATAAATTTATCTTTTCGACTGTCTTGTTGAACTATGCCTAAAGGCTGACATAAGTTATTACCAATATAATCACTATTAATGTAACTCCACACAGATTTCAACCTTCCAGTTCAGGAGACACAGGTCTGATCCCTAGATTGGGAAGATCCTGTTTTCCATTAAACTTTTTGTGCAAATATCCTTTTTTCATTCATGTTTTGAGGGTAAGTTTTTTAACTGCTGAGCTTTAGCATAGAATAGTTAGGTAGCCGTGTGTTTTGTGACTGTTGCTGAGAACTCACAGGTAGCAGTATTTGTTAGTCCTCTGCTTCAGTTTATCCAGAGAACCATCTGGATAAATCTTCAGATCTTCTCTTCACATCTTCACTTCGATCTCCTGCACAGTGATATTAAGCCTACCTGCTTACTGGAACTTGTTGAGCCAGGGAGATAGGCAGTTCCAAACTTTTTAGTATGTGGTCGTAATCCTTCTGATGGTCTCCTGTGAGCCCAGAGTCTCTTTGATTTGGTTTCTCCTGAATGTAAAGCTCCATTTTTATGGGTGAGTTGGAGATTTTATAGCTCCTAAGGCCTCTGCCCCCTACAACACCATTGTCTTCTGAAGTGCTGCCAGTTCCTCAAGGTCAGTTGGTTTGAGTCTTATCAGTCTGTCCCTCTGGAGGCACTTAGATTGACTTTGCTCCATTAATTAATTTACTTCTCTCTCTGTTTTTGGTTTTTTGGTGTTTTTTGTTTTTTTTTCATATATTTTGGGTTGGGATTGCACATACCTCTGAGTTTTATCCAAAGTGGAGTTTGTGTGTCTGTTTCTTGTCCTATTTGTTGTTGTTGTTTTTTAATAAAGGGGTAGACCCAAAAATATATTCAACTCTCTGTCCTGAAACTGAAGCCAAAATAACCATCTTCTGTCAACTTTTCAAATTTACAAACCTTTGGCTCAGCATTTTCACTTTTAGGAATTTATCTTACAGAAATGTTTATACACGTGCACAAAGATATGTGTACAGGAAAGTTTACAGAAACATTATCTATAGAAGCCTTAAATAATTGACCAACTAAATGCAAACAACATAAAGAAATGAATAAAATTGTGATATATTTGTATTATAGAGTAATATGCAGCAATTGAGAATAATGAGACCTGTTTATTATATTGATGGGAAGCTCTTAAAGACATATTATAACATAGGGCAGTTTGGAAAGTAACATGGTTGGTATAATTTCATTCTCATACTTTTGTGTACGTGTAAGTGTATTATGAAAAGGAAAATTTTTGGAAGAACATGGACCAAAATAATGGTGGTATTTTGGAGATAATGCAAAGTGAAACTTTGATTCTTAAGATACTTTGTATATTTATGTATTATATAAGTAACTTTTATAACAAGCTTATTCATTTTTATTTTTAAATAAAAATATGAAATAGATTATCTACTGAAGTAGTTGAACCATGACTGGAGGTTTTCAGACAGGGGCTCTTGTAAAGGCTCTCTCTGCTCAACAGTGTCTCAGGTATCACTTGGGTATCATTTAGTTCAGGATTGCCCAGATGAGATCACTGTTTGGGGAAAAGGGATTTCATGATCAAATAAGAATAAGAAATGCTAGGTTAACAAACTGAACAGGTTTCTTCCCTACAAAATTGCTGAATCTTTGACATGTGATAAGCATGACCAATCTTCAAGATCTTTCAAATATGATTATTTTCTTTTTCTATGGTGTACTTGTTGACACTCCCCCAAAGAAATGTTTCTGGAACTGTACTTGCGTTCACATTGCTGTTATGTTTGGAGCAGTAAGCACCATGTAAATCTGACTCATTTCTGAACACTGAATTCTGATTAATGCTGAGAATGTTCCTGGGAAATACAAATTAAGTCATTCCTTTACATATGGAAATGCAGGGCTGGCAAAACAGACATTTTCCCCAATACTTTCTTAACTTTGGAAGGAGGTTCAGAAGATTTTTAAAGAAGTTCTAAAAGTAACCTATTTTCAGAGAAAGATTATGAAAAAGGAACAAATTTTTAAAACATTTTGAAAATTACAAAATGAAATTTCCAAAGAAAACTTAAACGTGCCTGCTGCTGATAGTTTGCTTGACTGGTATAAGTTGGTGTCAGATTAAAATAACTGCATCCACTTAACTGAGAGCAACATGCCCAGCACTGAATTTAATGATCTCTACCTAGAAACAGTTTTAAGTGCATAAATCTATAGGTAAAGCTCATAATTACAATCTACTAAAAGTGATACTTTGTCAAGGTCTAGTGTATCATTAAACTGGAGCCAACAACCATAGTGGAACTTGGGTTTTCTTCCTCTTAATATGGTGTATTACGCTGATTTCTGGATATTAAACTAGTCTGCAATTCCTGTGATAAATTCTACTTGATCATGATTTATAATCCTCTTACTATGTTCCCAAAAATGGATTGCTAATATTTTGTATCTATGATGATGAGGGATGTTGCTCTGTAGTTTCCTTTTCATGTGGTATCTTGTCTGGCTTTTATATCAGAGTAATACTAGCTTAGCTTCACAGAATGAGTTGAAAGTGCTTCTATTTCTGAAAGAGTGGTGAAGGATTAGTACCAAGTCTTCTTTTAAATATTTGATAGCATTCACCAGCAAAACCATCTGGACTTGGGCTTTTCTCTGTGGGAAGATTATTATTTACTAATTAAATTTCTCTATTTGTTACATAATTCTATCCAGATTTTGTGTTTCCTCTTGAGCAGCTTTGGTAATTAACTGTCTTCCTGGGAACTTTTTTACTTCCTTTAGGTTGTCTAATTTATTGACATAAATTTGTTCATAATCTCTCTCTCTAGTCCCTCAGTCGTGTCCAACTCTGTGACCCCATGGACAATATGTAGCCCACCAGGCACCTCTGCCTATAGAATTCTCCAGGCAAGAATACAGGAGTGGGGAGCCCCCTTCTCCAGGGGGTCTTCCTGACCCAGGAATTGAACCCGGGTCTCCTGCATTGCAGGCAGATTCTTTACCATCTGAGCCACCAGGGAAGCCACATATTCCCTTGTGATTTTTATTACCTGTATGGTTGGTAGCATTATTCCCTCTTTGATTTTTTTTATTTTGGTAACTTACATCACACAAGACAGATGGGTCATGGTGAAGAGTTCTGACAAAACATGGTCTGCTGGAGAAGAGAATGGCAAACTGCTTCAGCATTCTTGCCTTGAGAACTTCATCTACAGTGCAAAGGGGCAGAAAGATATGACACTGAAAGATGAACCCCCCCCACCCCCAGGTTGGTAGGTGTCCAGTGTGCTACTAGAGAAGAGCAGAGAAATAGTTCCAGAAGGAATGAAGACACTTGGCGTCCATGGCGCTGCCCAGTTATAGATGTGTCTGGTGGTAAAATTAAAGTACAGTGCTATAAAGAATAATATCACATAGGAACCTAGAATGTTAGGTCCGTTAATCAGTGTAAATCAGAGGTGGTGAAATAGAAGATGGCAAGAGTGAAAATTGACATTTTAGGAATCAGTGAACAGGAATAGGTGAATTTAATTCAGATGACCACTATATCTACTACTGTGGGCAAGAATCCCTTACCTCATAGTAACAAGACAGTCCAAAATGCAGTACTTGGGTGCAGTCTCAAAAACGACAGAATGATCTCTGTTCGTTTCCAATGCAAACCATTCAATATCACAGTAATCCAAGTCTATGCCCCAACCACTAATGCCAAAGAAGCTCAAGTTGAATGGTTCTACAAAGACCTACAAGATCTTCTAAACTAACAGCAAAAAAAAGATGTCCTTTTCATCATAAGGGACTGGAGTGAAAAAGTAGAAAGTCAGGAGATACCTGGAGTAACACGCAAGTTTGGCTTGGAGTACAAAATGAAGCAGGACAGAGGCTAACAGAGTTTTGCCAAGAGAACACACTGGCCATGGCAAACACCCTCTTCCAATAACACAAAAGATGACTCTACACATGGACGTGACCAGATGATCAATACCGAAATCAGATTGATTATATTCTCTGCAGCCAAAGATGGAGAAGCTCTGTATAATCAGCAAAAACAAGACCGGGAGCTGACTGTGGCTTAGATCATGAACTCCTTGTTGCAAAATTTAGACTTAAACTGAAAAAAGTAGAGAAAATCACTAGACCAATCAGGTATGATCTAAACACGATTATACAGTGGAAGTGACAGATAGATTTAAGGGATTAGATTTGGTAGACAGAATACCTGAAGAACTGTGGACAGAGGTTCATAACATTGTACAGGAGGTAGTGATCAAAATCATCCCCAAGAAAAAGAAATGCAAGAAGAAGGCAAAATGATTGTCTGAAGAGGCCTTACAAATAGCTGAGAAAAGAAGAAGCTAAAGGCAAAGGAGAAAAGGAAAGATATACCCATTTGAATGCAGAGTTCCAAAAAATAGCAAGGAGAGATAAGAAAGCCTTCCTCGGTGATCACTGCAAAGAAATAGAGGAAAATAATAGAATGGGAAAGACTAGAGATCTCTTCAAGAAAATTAGAGATACCAAGGGTGCATTTCATGTAAAGATGGGCTCAATAAAGGACAGAAACGGTATGGACCTAACAGAAGCAGAAGATACTAAGAAGAGGTGGCAAGAATACACAGAAGAACTGTACAAAAAAGGTCTTAATGACCTGGACAGCCATGATGGTGTGGTCACTCACCTAGAGCCAAACATCCTGGAGTGTAAGGCAAGTGGGTCTTAAGAAGCATTACCTCAAACAAAAGTTAGTGGAGGTGATAGCATTTCAGCTGAGCTATTTCAAATTCTAAAAGATTATGCTTTTAAGGTGATGCACTCAGTATGCCAACGAATTTGGAAAACTCAGCAGTGGCCACAGGACTGGAAAAGATCAGTCTTCATTCCAATCCCAAAGAAGTGCAATGCCAAAGAATGTTGAAACTATTGCAGATTTGCACTCATTTCACATGCTAGCAAGGTAATGCTCAAAATCCTTCAAGCTAAGCTTCAACAGTATGTGAATTGAGAACTTCCAGATGTACAAGCCAGATTTAGAAAAGGCAGAGGAACCAGAGCTCAAACTGCCAGCATCCGTTGGATTATCATTAAAAAAGCAAGGAAATTCCAGAAAAACATCTGCTTCATTGACTATGCTAAAGCTTTTGACTCTGTGGATCACAACAGACTGTGGAATTTTCTTAAAGAGTTGGGAATGCCAACCACCTTACCTGCCTCCTGAGAAGCCTGTATGCAGGTCAAGAAGCAGCAGTTAGAACTGGATCTGGAATAACAAACTGGTTCAAAATTGAGAAAGGAGTACATCAAGGCTATTTATTATCACCCTACTTATTTAACTTATATGCAGAGTATATCATGTGAAATGCTGAGCTGGATGAATCACAAGCTGGTATCAAGACTACTGAGAAAAATATCAATAACCTCAAGACATGCAGATGACACCACACAGCAGAAAGTGGAGAGGAAATAAAAGCCTCTTGATGAGGGTGAAAGAGGAGAGTGAAAAAGCTGGCCTAAAACTCAGCATTCAAAAAACTAAGATCATGGCATCTGGTCTTATCACTTCATGGCAAATAGATGGGGAAAAAATGGAAACAGTGACAGACTTATTTTCTTGGGCTCCAAAATCACTATGGACAGTGACTAGCAGCCATAAAATTAAAAGATGCTTGCTCTTGGAAGAAAAGCTGTGACAAACCTAGACAGTGTATTAAAAAGCAGAGGCATCACTTTGCTGACAAAAGGTCTGTAGAGTCAAGTCAAACTATGGTTTTCCCAGTAGTCATGTACAGATGTGAGAGCTGGACCATAAAGAAGGCTGAGCACCAAAGAATTGATGCTTTTGAACTGTGGTGTTAGAGAAGACTCTTGAGAGTCCCTTGGACAGCAGGGAGAACAGACCAGTCCATCCTAAAGGAAATCAGTCCTGAATATTCATTGGAAGGACTGATGCTGAAGCGGAAGCTGCAATACTTTGGCCACCTGATGGGAAGAGCCAACTCATTGGAAAAGACCTTGGTGCTGGGAAAGATCGAGGGCAGGAGGAGAAGGGAGCAGCAGAGGATGAGATGGTTGGATGGCATCACTGACTCAATGGACATGAGTTTGAGCAAGCTCCGGGACTTGGTGATGGACAGGGAAGCCTGGCATGCTGCAGTCTATGGGGTGCAAAGAGTCAGACACCACTAAACAACTGAACAACAACATCATCTTCCCTTAATTTATTAGCCTTGTATTTTTTAAGAATGTGAATAAAATTAAATTTTTCCATTTGTACTGAGGTATAATTGACAAATTGGCTTCCCTGAGAGCTCAGTTGGTAAAGAATCCGCCTGCAATGAAGGAGAACCCAGTTTGATTCCTAAGTCGGGAAGATCTGCTGGAGAAGGAATAGGCTACCCACTCCATTATTCTTGGGCTTCCCTGGTGGCTCAGCTGGTAAAGAGTCCACCTGCAATGTGGGAAGCCTGGGTTCGATCCCTAGGTTGGGAAGATCCCCTGGAGAAGAGAAAGGCTACCCACTCCAGTATTCTGGCCTGGAGAATTCCATGAACAGTCCACGGGGTCACAAAGAGTCGGACACGACTGAGTGATTTTCACTTCACTTCAGTTGACAAATAAATGGTAATATATTTGAAGTGTGCAGTATAATCATCTGATACACATACACTGTGAAAACATTCCAACAGTTAAGTTAGTTAACACATCCTTTACCTCATATGGTTACGTTTTTGGGTGTAAAAATGCTTAATAAGATCTGCACTCTTCAGTAAAGTGAAAACTTAGACAATTCACATGAGACTTTTCTTCTGACAAAGACATCTTAATTTCCTCTAAGCACTGCTTCAACTGCATGTCTTCATTTTTAATATGTTGTATTTTCATTTCATTCAGTTAAAAAGGGTTAAAAATTTTATTTCTTTTGGTTTCTTCTTTGACTCATGGATTGCTTGATTTCCAAATATTTGAGATTTTCCCAGATTTCTTTGGATTCATATATTTGGGGGCTTTGTTGTTGTATGTATATGCATTTGTAGTTGTTATTTTCAAAAAAGAAATATGTAAGTCAGTGATAACAGTGAGAGATTTCAATATCCTGCTCTCAAAAACTGATAACAATTAGAAAAAGTTAAAAAAAATACAGAGGACTTAAACGATCCTCTCAGTCAACTTGGCCTAGCTAACATTATAGACTCTCCACCCAATGACTACAGATACAGATTCTTTCTGAGCACATATGGGACAGTTTTCAGGATAATCCATATGTTGGGACACACAACAAGTTTCAGTATCTTTTTAAAGACTGAAACCATAAAAAGCACAGCAAGTGTTAGATATCACAGCAGGTCTATTCTTTGTCTAGAGCTTGCTTTCCCTTGCTATAAAAGTGGTGAATCTCACAAGCGCAGTGATTTTCTCTGGTAATACCTAGTGCATATGCAGGCATTCGTCCTGGGCCTTTGCATTGCCTCCATGGGATTTGGGGGCAGGGGGGAACTGACAAAAAGAAGCAGGAGCCCGTGACCACCGCCATTACCCTGAATGGCATGACCAGTGCTAAAAACTCCTATTGACTAAATCCAGAGGTCTCTTAAGCTAAAAACTATGGTTGGTTTTAACACTCCACCACTTCCTATTCCTAGGAAGGGTGATTTAGCCCTTTTAAATGTAGTCTCCATATATAATACAGAGATACAACAATAGTACCTATCTCATAGAGTTGTAAAGACTAAATGAGTCCACATAAGAATCCACCTGCAGTGTAGGAGACCTGGGTTCGATCTCTGGGTGGGGAAGATCCTCTGGAGAAGGGAATGGCAACCCACTCCAGTATTCTTACCTGGAGAATTCCATGGACAGAGGAGCTTGAAGGGATACAGTCCATGGGGTGGCAAAGAGTCAGACATGACTGAGTGATTAACTTTCATACAAAGAGCCAGAGTGCCATATAGAAAGTGCTCAATAAATGGTAGCTGTGGGGAGATTTTACATTGGTCTTCCTCTGTCCTTTCCCTTGGAGTATTTATTCTCACTGGCATATTCATTTAGACTGCCTCAGTTTAAAAGATTCTTTCATAGTTCACAGACATTTTCAGGAGGTTGTTTTCCTACTATCTCATTGAAATGAGGTCCAGAATTGTCATATTTTCCTGTCTGCCTTCTTCTTCTAACTTCCCTGTTAAAGTTATGACACATTTCTAATGAATTCCTTCATTTGAAAATTGTGAGATTAAAATTAAAATCGTGAGATTAAACGTGTACTCCACGGTGAAGGATATTTTAAATGTATATTACAAATGGACTTCTAAAATCAGAAGTGTCCTGCAACAGAAGGGACATACAGACAAGCATTTGAACAGCAGAGCTCTGATTTGCCCCTGTTTCATCTGTCCCATTGAGTCCCTGAAGTCTGCTAGCAGTTGTAATTTGTTACTCGGTAGTGAGGACTGTACCAAACAGATGCAACAATTTGTATTTTGTGTAAACACAAAACAATATGTACTGTATTTGTGTGGCTCTGGGGCTTGTGATTCATGGTATTATACTGTTGTAATTAAATGAATTGATGAGATGGCAAATGAACTGTAATTTAGTGAATTGAGGAAGGTTATCAAACTTCCCTGGGTATTGCCAGCCACAGAGAGCAGACTTTGATGTTAGATTTCACTTGAAGATGTGACTTTTGAACTCCTGCAGAGCTAGAGGGACATAGAGCTCTGCAGTGAGGTCACGATAGTCTGGGGCCCAAGGTAAGTGTAACTAGGCTCAGTCATACTACGCACATTATTCAATATTTGATACAGTGGGAAAAAATACTGAGGTTTTTTTTATCACATGTAAGACTTAAACATGCAAAATTTGACAGATGTTGCATGCGGCTTTCAGAACTAAAGAAAATGACCTGGGCACTGATGTGTGCTCCTGTGAGATGTTCTGTTCTCAGCTGTCACCCTCTTTGTCCCTCACCCACAGCCATCATAGTGACCAGAAAGTCTGCTTGCTCTGCAGTGGTGTGTCTTGACTAGTGCCCATTAGTTTTCAGTAGTTACCCCTGGCCTGCATGTTAGCCTTCAGTTTAATGGCCTTTTTTATGTTCATTCATTTTATTTTATTTCCCATCGTGGTTTTGTTTATTTCTTTTTTGTTTTTTGTTTTTTCTGTTCTCTTTTTTAAAACCGTCGTGGTTTGCCCTTCATATTCCCCAATATTTGCACATGACAAGATGTTGCCATCCCAACATTGCCTCCCACTTCACTGACCAGTGCCACTACTGACCATCTAGCACCAGCCACAACTGGACCACTGCCTTCAGCTCCTCGGGATGTCGTGGCCTCCCTGGTCTCTACCCGCTTCATCAAACTGACATGGCGGACACCTGCGTCAGACCCTCATGGGGACAACCTTACCTACTCTGTCTTCTACACCAAGGAGGGGATTGCGAGGTAAGTGCCTATGTGTCCGGAGCCGGGTGGGTGCATCTTGTCCTCCCAAAACCAGTTGTGCCTGCACTGACTCTCTGCTGTGCAGAATCTGTACCAGCTTTCAGTCCAGAAAATGTGATCACGGAGATACGTCGTCTCTAGTTGTAGGTCACGAAAAGTAAATCCCTAAACAGACGAAGGTCCTGGTATTCTTTCTTGCCTTTCTGGGATGACTTGGGGAGAGGGTAAATAAAGGTATTTAAGTAGAAATATTAAAATGTAACCAAAATACCCTTTTTAATGTGATTCAGTCAAGTACAACCTATAGGCTATGTCTTACTTAGAGCTTTCAGATTCTAGAAATTAAGGGAGTTATATCTGCCTGCACCCTTAAGCAGGTGTGGGCTGCTGAGCTCAAGGGGTCTGCTTAATGACACAAGATTACTAAGTGACCCGTTTTCCTAAAACAGTATTTTCATTACATTCCTCTTCATCCCCACTTCTTTCAGGAACTCACATTGCCTCTCCATTGCTTTTGGAGATTTTCCAGAATCACCAGGCTACTTCACTGCACAGTCTACCTTTATTTTATCTATCCAACCTTATTTTCCTTTAACCCTAGTTAACTTACTTTCTAATGAAACCAATCTCATTCCTGTCACTCTGCAGCCCTTTTTCCCCCATTTTCTCTTTGGTCACTTCCCCCTTTCCCATTTCTCAACTACCACTGTAAAATTCAGTTAATCTTTCTTGGCTCAGATTAAGCCCAATAGAGCCCTCATAAATCTTCCTCTCCTTTTTCAGCACATGTAGCTTTTCTCTTATATATATATATTTGTGCCACTGATATTGGCACTTAGTTATGATAACACATGTTCTGATACTGCCATAGTTGTTACTCTTCTGTTATTTTATGTGTGTTTATGTTGTTTTCCCAATCAGTTACACACTCTTTGGGAGCTCCCATGCCACATGCTGACTGTGTATTCTTAACATTGCTGAGTAGATCCCTTCGTTGTGCTGTTACTTCACACCAAAATAAGAAAGCTAAAATACCTGTTTGGGTTAAGGCAATTAAACTTGTATTTCTACTAGGGTGCTTACATTTGATATATATTGTATTTAATACCAAACTGGCAAGTTCAGAAGGTATAGGTACTTTAGTCAAGTCAATGCCCCTTGGTTTAAGACTCTTGAGACATCTGAGTGAGTGACATAATTTGAGTCAGATGGATTGCACTGCTCACAGGGTAATGGAAGGTTCATCTGAACACTGCAGTGGATGTTTTGCAGTTAAAAGATAAGAAAACATACTACTAGTCACAGAAAGGCAAGATATTACTACCAAACAGCGCCCGTCTTGAAATGTTTCCAGTAGACTTTCAAATCCCATTGCAAAGTCCATGGGGACAGAAGCTTTTAGTAATTCCTCAGAAGCAATCTTACATGCATCACAGGGTCTTTGGAAGGCCTTGTTGTTCCTCCTAGCAGGACTGCATTTCCTTCTCAAAACAACTGTCTGGCTTCTCGTCCATCATCCTCAGAAGGTCTCTTCTCGGGTTTTCCATGACTACCTGCCCAACATAGCCTCTTTGTCAGTGTCACACACTGGGGCACTTGATGGCTTGTTCCCAAGCCAATTGTTAAATTTTCAGGAAATTTTGCAAACCCAATGACATGACCCGGTAGCTCGAAGTTGGGCATGGGGGGAGTATTTACAGTGACAAGTGCTACAAACCAGAGCCAGTTATTAAACATTTATCAGAACATCACTGTAACATACCACCATGTTTTGTTTTTTAGCTTTTTTTTTTTTTCCAGGACACTAAACACTCAGAAATGTTCTCTTTTTATTAACGCATTTATTGCATTTGTCTTGTTCAGTAGAGTGTCACCATCACCTAGAACAGAGCCTGGCTTATCAGTAGCACTAAATAAATATTTGTTAAGTGAGTAATTTTATACAGTGGAGAAATAATAATTATTCAAGAAATAATGTTGATAATTAACCCCCATTTAGTAGAAGGAATAAAAGTTATATTTCTGTCTTGTGTATGACAATGTTAAAAATGTATCAAAACATATTTTTTAAAACTTGTTAAGTATATTAGAAAAAAGTATAGAAACCATTTTTATCAATTGGCAGGAGCAGGAGGACAAGGCAAGTATTAATATACATAAAGAAAGAGGATCCAATTTGTGTGTCTGTTGTTGAAAAGATGGAAAAGTAAGAAACCTCTGGCCTAGAGTTTTTGATCAGAATTAGTAAGAGATTATAATAAAGTGGAAGGAAGTTTGGAGCCAAGTGTTAAAATGCAAGTAAGAATCTGGACATGATCAATTAAGAAGGGACCATTTCAGACTGTTGAGCAAGCGTGTACATGGTTTTATTAAACAGCTTTTATTAGCAGTTCTTGACAGGTTCTACACAAGATTAGAGAGGAAGAGTGGTGAAGTCAGGGAGACAGATCAGCAGTAGTTGGGTTGATCTAAACATGTAGTGGGGCTTCTTCCCTGGTGGGAAGTCAGTAAAGAATCTGTCTACAGTGCATGAAACCCAGATACGATCCCTGTGTTGGGAAGATCCCCTGGAAAAGGGAATGGCAACCTACCCTAGTATTACTGCCTGGAGAATTCCATGGACAGAGGAGCCTGGTGGGTTACAGTCCATGGGATCGTGAAGAATTAGATAACTGAGCAAGTAAACACACACACAAGCATGTGGTGGGCCCCGATGAAGATGAGAGCAGTGGCTTGGAACAGTAAATCTGGGGAGTATTTCAAAGGAAGATTCCTGGAGACTGTAGTAATAATTTTTGCTATTTCATTACTTTAAGATCATGATTTCTGAATAGAAGCAGTGAAGGAATAGAAATAACACTGAGTCGGAGACTAGATTCCCATTACTTGTTTTATAAACAAAATTTATTTAATCTTTATAAGTTTACATATTCTCATCTAAAAATTGAAGATAATGTATTATTTTCATAGACTTAACAACCTTTCCATGTGAGGATATATGCCACTGCCTGCATTTACAAATTCCCCTACTTCTTGCATCTGATAATTCAACCACCAGGGGGCACTGTGTGCCTTGGTAATGAGCTGTCTGACTCTACTGGGTACTCTTAGCTTCCTGAAATTTCAAAGGGCCCTTCCTCTGCCATTTTACCTGTGAAATATTCACTTTTGTTTTCAATGCCATTAAACACCAGTATTTTCTATTAGCCACTAAGTGGAAAGTACAGAGTAAGTTATTCCAGAAATTAATAGTGCTTAGAATTGGGCTTCCCTCATGACTCAGCTGGTAAAGAATCCGCCTGCAACATGGAAGACCTGGGTTCGATCCCTGGGTTGGGAAGATCCCATGGAGAAAGGAAGGGCTACCCACTCCAGTATTCTGGCCTGGAGAATTCCATGGACTGTATAGTCCTTGGCATTGCAAAGAGTTGGACAAGATTGAGCAGCTTTCACTTTCAAAATTGGATAAGGGCTTCCCAAGGTGGCGCTAGTGGTAAAGAACTGACCTGCCAGTGCAGGAGATGTAAGAGACGCAGGTTCAATCCCTGGGTCGGGAGGACTCCCTGGAGGAGGGCAGGGCAACCCACCCCAGTATTTTTGCTTGGAGAATCCCCATGGACAGAGGAGCCTGGTAGGCCACAGTCCGTAGGGCGCATAGAGTCTGACATGACTGAAGCGACTTAGCACGCAGCCTTACACATCTGTTAGTCTGCTCCAGGATCAATCAAACTATATACTCTGGGCCAAATCAAACTTGTTTTTATGGCCCAAGACCTAAGGATAAATTTTACATTTTTCAAGTCATTACACTTTAATAGATTATATAAATAACTACAGTTGCCCCTTGAACAACATGGGTTTGAACTGCACTTGTCCACTTACATGTGGATTTTTCTCAGTAAACTTGTAGTACGATACTACAGGATCCACAGTTGTTGAATCCCCAGATACGGAACTGTGGATAGGGAGGGCCAGGTTAACTCTGGAGATGGTCGGTAATATTTTTCATTTTGTGTCTTGGCCTATAGATACTTACTATCAAGCCCTTTAAGAAGAAGTTCACCACCCTGGGCTCATTCTTTCATTTAATACATGAAGAAACTGAAGCCCAGAAAGAATTAGTGACTTTGCAAGCCAGCAGTGTTGCCAGAACTAGAATTGGAGCTCCTAAGTTCTGACCCAGCACTGTCTTGGTACAAAATGGACCTTTTTCTTTCTCTTTTGACTCTTAGCTCAGACATTCTAACCTAACTCCCATTGTAACCTCACACATTTATGAAAATTGTCCTTCACAACTCACCCCAAATCTTCCCTGAAGTCAAAGTTTTATTTCCAGACAGACTTGGTTCTGTGACCTCAGATCAGTCTACTATTAGAAGTTTTTTCGAGTGTTAGATGTTTCACCTTAGAGAATCATACCTACTATTGATTTTTTCTTATCGTAATGCTTCTGTAGAAATTTGTTCTAGGTTTTTTTCCCCTTTTACATTATTGTTGTTTAGCTGCTAAGTTATTTGTATTCAACTCTTTTGTGATCCAATGGACTGTAGTTCGTCAGGCTCCTCTGTCCATGGAATTTCCCAGACGAGAATACTGGAGTGGGTTGCCATTTCCTTCTCCAGAAGATCTTCCCAACCCAGGGATCAAACCCTCATTTCCTGCATTGATAGGTGAATTCTTTACCACTGAGCCACCAGGGAATCCCCCCTTTTACATAGGCATAAACAAAAAGATAAAGATGATACCATTACTGGAGACAATTTACACATTAGAAGGCAAATTTCCATTCACTCATTCTACATACACTTGTGATGCTGCTTCAGGGTATGAACCTTCTGCTAGCGCTTCTGTAGTATGTGAACATGAATGAAACACTCTCTCACTTCAATTTAAAGTAAAATAGTGCCCCTTTCACTGTCTTTCTCGGAAAGGTCTTGTTTAAAGTTTGATGCACAGTTAGCAGAACAAACTAATTTGTGCTCTGGCATTGAGCTTTTAGTTTAGTGAAGTGTCACATACCATACTTCATTTCAGACAGCAGTCATTTGTGATTGGGTTAAATGTCAGAAACCTCACATCACAGGAAATCAGTTGATACTCTCCTAAATCTTGTGATTTAGAGGTTTAGCTGAAGAGAAAATATCTATAGATATCTGAAGAGTCTCTGAGCAGTAACTTTTGTTACCATGATATTTTCCAATGGACCTGACTGTAGTAGACAAGCAGCCTCTATAAATATGATGTGGGTGGGTACTATTTGTTTGTTTTAATTGAAATAAGGTAGTTTAAAGAACCATAGAAAACTATTGAAAAACACTTGAATCTCTGAAATGCAGATATTCATGTACAGTCAGACAAATTGGCATATGGTTATATAGAACTTAACAAATTTTAATCAGTTTGTTTAACCATTTGTTTAAACAAATTTCAGGAAAAATTATCAATATCGTAAAGTAAGAATTTAATTCAATAGACTTTTAGGTAATTTCAAATAATTTCTCCCACAAAGTAGTTTTGGGCCCTTTTATTACTCTCTTAAGATAGACACCAGAGAAGGCAATGGCATTGAGCGACTTCACTTTCACTTTTTACTTTCATGCGTTGGAGAAGGAAATGGCAACCCACTCCAGTGTTCTTGCCTGGAGAATCCCATAGACGGGGGAGCCTGGTAGGCTGACGTCTATGGGGTCGCACAGAGTTGGACACAACTGAAGTGACTTGGCAGCAGCAAGATAGACACAGATCTTTCTTCACATAATCAGTAATTCTTACCAAAAAAACCCAGCTATTTGTCTAAAACAAGTATTTTCTTTCACAGTATCCGTTGAAAGCAAATACAGTCTTTGTTATAGTGAGTACAGTACGCTGAGCATAATTATTGTAGATACACAGACCCCAAAAATAGAGCCTTGGAAGCCACCTGTTTTAAAGAACCTGTTAACTACCTTTATGTTTTCATCTCATAACACCAGACCACTAGCCATTTGCACCATTTGTGATAAGATTTGTTAAATATTTCAGATCAGTTTGAAAATAATTTTTTTAAAGTAAGAAATAGATTGTAAAAATCAGAGTAGTTATTAGCTTATTTTATAGATTGCTGCTGCTGCTGCTAAGTCGCTTCAGTCGTGTCCAACTCTGTGCGACCCCATAGACGGCAGCCCACCAGGCTCCCCCGTCTCTGGGATTCTCCAGGCAAGAACACTGGAGTGGGTTGCCATTTCCTTTTCCAACGCATGAAAGTAAAAAGTGAAAGTGAAGTTGCTCAGTCGTGTCCGACTCTTCGCGACCCCATGGACTGCAGCCTACCAGGCTCCTCCATCTATGGGATTTTCCACGCAAGAGTACTGGTGTGGGGTGCCATTGCCTTCTCTGTATTTTATAGATTAGAGTCATTTAAATTTTTAATGTTTTGTTCCCAGTTTTAAGTGATAATCTCTAATTTCCCTTTTATTATTATCCAAAAGATACACAACATTCTTTGATATTTTCTGTGAAAATTGGATCATACCTATAATCACCTTCTGTTTATTTCCCTAAACATAACCCCTTTAAAAAAAATCAGTGATTCTTAAAGTGTACAAAATTGGTGACTAGCAACCCCATTTGAGATGGTACTGAGAAGACTCTTGAAAGGAAGTTGTGATTATGACCAACGATATCAGTGATGTTTAAGCAAGAACATCAGCAACTTCTCAGACATGTGTGACATTGCTCTTAACCAGTGTCCATATTCCATGCACTGTTCCACCCCCAAAACTTTCCTTTTTTGAGAGTTAATTTGACTTAAATTTATTAAGATTTTGATGTAGTGTAGTGTCTATAGATATTGCAATGAAAATGAAACTGCACATTCTAGAAATTTCCATAATCGATGTTATTTCTTTCCAAATCCCTGTTTATCCAAAGGGAACGTGTTGAGAATACCAGTCGCCCAGGAGAAATGCAGGTGACCATTCAAAACCTAATGCCAGCAACAGTGTACATCTTTAGAGTTATGGCTCAAAATAAGCATGGCTCTGGAGAGAGTTCAGCTCCACTACGGGTAGAAACACAACCTGAGGGTAAGTCTCCCACCTGTCTGTCAGCCCCACCTGTAGCAAGACCTGTATGAAGGGCTATCTCATGTATAGCCTGGCACACCGTAGTTGTGCAGGAGATAACAATGCCTCACTTCTAGGGATCTTAGTGAATTAGTTACAGGAGATCAAGTTAATTGCATCAAACAGCAGCAAATAGTGTATGACAATATAATTCTGCCGGAAGACACCCAAGTTTTACTGATTCTTTGGACCCAGTTCAGATGCCATTCTAAAATCTTCCTCTGATCTTATCTAATATTGTTTTCTGCAGTCCTAAGTTACATTATGTATTATTTAAGTTGCAAGATGTATTATTGTACATCTTCCTTGAATTATGGTTATGAATATATCTCATTAATTTTATGGCAAAGACAGAGTATTTGTTGTCCTTTTATTTCCCACCATGTCTAATGCAGTACCTCAGACAGGAAGTAGGTATTTAATAGTTATTATCAGTGGAATTGCCGTGGTCTTTATACATACCATACTCTTCGAAATCTCTTCAAGGCTTTACCTTGGACCTGTTGTCTTTTGTGCTAAATAATGTTACTTCCAGTTACATTTCTTAAGATTTTTCCAACTGAAATTAGTGTTAAGGTGATTTACCTCATAAATGTCTTCTATGCCTTGAATTTTGTTTTTTAAACTATAGGTCAGAAATTACAAGAAGCAGTCAAATTTAGAATTAATGCTTTTCTCATGAAGCTTTCTTCTACACTTGTACTTTCTTTTAACACAAGCCATTGTTTTTCTTGGGAGCCTTCTCCAGTTTTCTTTTCCTATTAACTACACTAGTGTTTCTGTGTTAACAAATTTGCAGTAACAAAAATTTTACTGTAGCTGAGGGGCATGGGTGATAAATTTGAGGAAGCTGCTAACTAGGATACTAAACAGATTAAATGTATTTACCACTGAAACTATGGAAATAATTCAAGGACTCTGCCTGATGGGTGGAATAAGTAAAGTCAAGAAGCTGTGAAATTTCACTTTCTAATGCTGCAGCAAACTGTTTACCCATCAAACAGCAACTGAGGACTTCCTCTACCAGGCCCTGCACAAGCTGTCAGAGATGCAGGGGACAAGACAGGAATCCTCCCCTTCAAGAATGAGCAATCAAGATAGGAGGCCATTCATCATCTCTGTAATAGAGCATTAAAGGTCAAGAATCAAACCCAGGCAACAAGAGGACCAAGACAGAGCTGGGGGTTGAGGGGGGGGGTGTTGACTTAAGGAAAGAATGTGTTCTCACTACAGGGAAAGGATGTTGAGTTTCACAATTACTGTGTTCAGATAAGAGCGGGAACAATTTATTAGATTTCGGACTCAATTTTCCTTCATTAATTCCCACGTACAGGTATCATTCATGAGAGAGAATGAAATACAGAACAAGGAACAGTTACTGTAAAGTTAGGTAAATCAAGTCAGGTTCCTAGGAAAACATGAAAGCTGAGGCTGGCCTTAAAGCATTTGGCTTAGAACAAACATTCTTGGGGAAGGAAACTGCTTGACCCAATCCCAAAACTAGGATTAACAGTGTACATGCAGGGTGAGTCATGATGAAAATGAAAGAGACCACTGAATTTGATTCAGTGCAAGGGTTCCATCCTGGGGCCGTGAAACTTCTGAAGGTGCATGAAAATATTTGTGTGTCTGTACATATTCACGTTTGCCTTTGGAAAGAACCTGTGGTTTTCTTGGTCACTTCAGAACCCAAAGTCAGACTACTGAGAACTACAGAACTAAAGGGGGCATTGCCAAGTTAGAGATGAAAGAAGAGATTTATTGAGTGCCTGTCGTGTTCCAGGCACTGTACTAAGCAGCAAGATGTAAAGATGAGTAAGACCTCTGTTCACAAAATAGTGTGGTACCAGACAAGGACTGACAAGGACTGGTAAATGGGCAGTATTGTGATCATTTATTCAAGGGAGTTTGATTAAAAGAAAGTAGCTAAGAATACAGAGAGTTGGACCATGAAGAAAGCTGAGACTGGAAGAATTGATGCTTTTGAGCTATGGTGTTGGAGAAGACTCTTGAGAGTCCCTTGAACTGCAAGGAGATCAAACCAGTCAGAAGTAAAGGAAATCAGTCCTGAATATTCATTGGAAGAACTGATGCTGAAGCTGAAACTCCAATACTTTGGCCACCTGAAGCAAAGAACTGACTCATTAGAAAAGACCCTAATGCTGAGAAAGATTGAGGGCAGGAGGAGAAGGGGATGACAGAGGATGAGATGGTTGGATTGGCAGCACCAACCCGATGGACATGAGTTTGAGTAAGCTCCGGGAGTTGGTGATGGACAGGGAAGCCTAGCGTGCTGCAGTCCGTGGCATCACAAAGAGTTTTACATGTCTGAGCGACTGAACTGAAGAATATAGATGGAAGGAGCAACAGCTTCTAGGGAGACTGGTCTAGGGATGCAGAGTGGCTATTAACATGTTTTGGCAAAAGAAGAGTCAGTGGAAAGAGATTTCATCTGGATGTGTTCAGCCTGGGGTGGGGGTGGGGGAAGCCAAAGTGTTAGAGTCAGCCCTTGGAAAATATTTTACATTTTTAGCTTTTCAAACCAACTTAAATTTTCACATGTTTTAATGCCACTGTACAGATGAAAGAATTTATTAGCGCCTTTTTTAGGATCGAATTTGCCTACATTTAACCAGCAAATATACTGAAAGTGATTTCAAGGGAATTTGTTCTGTTTTCCTTCCCTTTTAAAAAGTTAGAGGAAAGTTTTCCATAGCAGCAGAAGTGTGACAAATCCCACCTGTCAGGCTGTGCAAAATATGCTCTTAACATTAAGTGAATAACATGATTCATGACTAAATAAAGCAAACAACTGTCAGAATAACCATAGTCAGGTTTCTCTACTTTGGTAGCTAAACTAATCTTAAGCTGTCATGCTGTTATTTCAGAAAGCCAGTTTGTTTTACATTTTGTTAGTTTTTTTTCCCCTTTCCTTAAGTCTAATGGATGTCTGTTACAAAAGTGCTGGCACCAGAGAAATAATTTTCAGATGCAGAATGTCCACCAAAGTGTCGACACAGGCAGCTGCCCAGGATTTGTATATAAATTGGGACTGGAATCTGACAGTCAGACAAAAAGAATATAGTAAAAAGGGATGTGAACTGGGCAGACGATCAGTCAGTCACTCATGGGGCCTTCCAGTCACATCATCCTTCAGAGGGTCTTGTCATAATTCCCTACCTGATCCTCCTGAGTCCACATTTTAGAGCCAGGAAGGGCTTGGTTCCTGGCTCCAGCACTCACCAACTTTTCCTTCATTTGGGAGTGGTTCTTAACTTCTCAGGCTCATCCGTAAGTAGGGATGATAACAGTATCTGTCTCGTTTGGGTTTGTGTGAAGATTAAGTAAAATATAATTTAAATACATGTAAAGCACTTAATGCTGGACTGATAGCAAACATTCAATAAATGGTAGCTCTTTTTAAAATGAGTGTTTATCTAGTCTTGTCCCTTGCTGTTTTTCTTCTGTCCATGTGTTCATATGTTCATTCTAAAGGCAAATCTGGTCATGTCTTGTCATATTCCTACTCATAATTTTTCAGTAATTATCTGACACCTACAAGAAATAATCCAAACTCACAGCAGGGCCTTTTCTGGCTCTTGTCATCCTTTGTAGCATTCTGTATCCTGTATCTATTGTTTCAGCCTGAACCATATAACACTGTCTTCTCACCTGTCACCCCCATTGACTAGAACAATGTCTCCCTTGATGGTCTGAGAAAACTGCTCATTCTTTCTGCTCGCTAAAAGTCTACTTCAGTTCTTCCCTTTCCTAACCACCCTACTCAGAGCAGAATTATGTACTCTCTTCTTTCCATTTTCATTACAGTTGTTGCCTAATCTGCCAGCACTTATGATCTTCTTTGTAACTATATGTCTTACTTCCCTCTAGACTGGAGTTCTCTGCGGGCAGGGCCTCTGTCCATCATTCATTGTATCCCCATAGCCTGTCAAGAGAAGGCTCCTTTCTGTGATGTCTGTAGCTGCAGTCCTGCTACAAAATAGGGTTTTATAAACCACAAGAATTCTTCAGTGTTCACTTTTTTCTTTGAATAAATTTGAGATATTTCACAGATAATTTTTGGTTTTTGAGTCACAAAGAGGGAAATCATTTAATTATATATTATCCTGAAACCTCTTGAGTCAAATCACTTGTTTTCTTAGTTTCATTGTTTTGAAAACATAGCCAGGGTGCCATTATTGCTGAGTGTGGTCTTGAGGGGTACAATAAATTTTATTTATATCTTGCCATCTTGAAATCTTTCTAGTTCAGCTCCCTGGCCCAGCACCTAACATCCGAGCGTATGCAACTTCACCTACTTCCATCACTGTCACCTGGGAAACACCGTTGTCTGGAAATGGGGAAATTCAGAATTACAAACTATATTATATGGAAAAAGGGACTGATAAAGAACAGGTATAATATGAAGCCTTTTTTTAATGCATTGATTGGAGTAGTAGAGTTGAAATATATCATACCTGCTTATCTAGAAATCTGAGGAAAAGATATGTATAAGAAATGATGAGTTGATAAATTCTGTTTCTTAGTACCAAGGTTCATTCTGTAGTTTTTGCCATCAAAGGTCACTAAACATTATTAAGAAGTATTTATCCGCAAATTGCCAGTGTATATCATAAATTTGCTTTTTTTTTTTTCTCCTCCTCTTTTTTTTTTTTTTTGCAGTTTATTTATTTATTTTTTTTATTAGTTGGAGGCTAATTACTTCACAACATTTCAGTGGGTTTTGTCATACATTGATAGGAATCAGCCATAGAGTTACACGTATTCCCCATCCCGATCCCCCCTCCCACCTCCCCATAAATTTGCTTTGACTATTGAAATAACATTCTGTAAGAGGGATAAAAATCTGCATTATGTCAAATATAGAATTTGTGTAGTTAATTATTTGCTTCATTTCTTTTGGCTTGAGTTGTGTGTGTATATATATATACACACACATATATATGTTTTATTTTACTCAAGGATGTTGATGTTTCAAGTCACTCCCACGCCATTAACGGACTGAAAAAATACACAGAGTATAGTTTCCGAGTGGTGGCCTACAATAAACATGGCCCTGGAGTCTCCACACAAGATGTTGCTGTCCGAACTTTTTCAGATGGTGAGTTCTCTTCCCTGGAATAGAATACTGAGCTTGGGGGCCCTGGTAGCACAGTAACAAGATTATGGGTGTTGATACCAAGGTTTGGTTCACATACCAGTTCTGGTAGTGTGACTTCAGTCAAGTCACTTTACATGTCTGAGCATGTTGCCTTACATGTGAAATTTAGATAATACCAGCTTCATTGGGTTGCTGTAAAAATCCATTGAGAGGTCATAGAACATGCAGTACCAGGTACTTGAATAGCTTCTTGGTATTTTATTTTTAGGAGATTTTTTTGTATAAGTGAGTGTTATTGCTTGTTCATAGAATAGATCATCCAAGTCTTGGCCTTACTCTACATAGCAATTATATTTCCATGCTAAATAGGTCTTTTAACTCCTCAATATTTTGTTACAGTTTATATCTCACTGTTATTTCCTTAGACCCATGACCTAAAGCAGTCGTTTTCAAAGTACAGCTTGCCAATGAAACTGAGTAGGTCAAGACCCACATTTTTTAAAAAGGTATTTTTAGAGTAGAACAGAAAATAACAGTTCATTGCACTTAATGTATATATTGTATCCTGAAACTCAGCTAAATCCAAATATTTCAAAAATGTCTTTTTCTTAAAAATGTGTGTATATGTCTATAGCCCTTACATTGAATGTATAAACACGTTTTAAGAGCTATAGTTTGACTCCTTTAAACAAGTGGTCAGACATCACATCACCATTGGAGCAGACTGACATCATGTGATGTGTTGCATCAAGAAAGACATAACTTCATCTATTTCACCTGTGCTGTATCCCTGCCAAAATGTTTTAAGTATGATCGTGATGAAACAACTAGACATACATCCAAATTGGTGGACATTCTGCAAAAAAATAAACTAGGTTGAATTCTTAGAAAATATTAGTCTCATGAAAGAAACGAAAAAGGGGAGTCATTATAGGATAAAAGAAAAGTAAAGACACATAGAATAAAGTAAAACATGTATAATCTTTGATTCCTGAATCTGGGAGTAAAAACAGTATAAAGACACTCTTGGTACAATTACTTAATAATTAGATTGGTATAGTATCAGTCAGTATTAAAAATTAGACATGTTATTAGGTATATTAGATAATAGTTTTGTGCTCATTAGATTTTAATGTGATCATTGTATTATAATTTTGTTGGAGAATGTTTTCTTAGGAGATAATACTGTAGTAGTTAGGGGTGAAGTATCATAATGACTGTAACTGTCTCTCAGCTCTCCAGAAACAATATGTAGATAGATAAATACGTATAAATATAATGAGAGAAATAAAGCAGATGTGGCAGAATATTAGCAAGTGGTGAATGCGGGAAAAGAGTATATGGTGTTCATTGTATTCTTCTTGCCTCTTTTTGCACTTGACATTTTTCAGGATAAAAAGCTGGGAAAAATAAATGCAGACTCTATTTTGGTTAGCCTGTGTTTAACATAGGCTTTTAAATCTACCCATGAGCCACGTTTAACTGCATCAAGTGGGTTGGCATGCTGACTACAGTGCCTGTTGCAGGAACTGAATGTGTCTCAGCGTGGTTGGTTAAGGGCAGCACTTTGGAGGAAGAGAAATCTTGGTTCTTTATACCAGTTGAAACAAATACCTTGGGCAAGTTAACTCCCCTGAGCTGCAGCTGTAGTTTTGTCATCTATAAAGTGAGATAATAATAGAAACTCCTTTGTAAGATTGTTGTAAGGATTAAACTACCTGCCATGTAGGAGCATGAAACAGATCTTAGCTGTGATGGTGGTGGTGATGACGAAAGAGAAGAAGACAGCAACAACAATTATGTTGGTGCCTCTGCAGCTGAGTCAGAGGTTCTTAAAAAGGAGATGACTGAAACCATCCATGGACTTTTTTCAGAACACAAATGGAGAAGTCCTTCTGCAGACCCTCTGAATCTCTAGGTTGAGAGATCTCTATCCTCTCTGTCCTCCAGAAGACTACAGTGCAGTGGGCACTGCGTTACGTGTCTGGTCACCAAATGTCAGAATGGAAGGGAGAAATTTCCATGTATGGATTAGGAGAGAAAAGCTAAAGTCAGCATGTTGTGGTTGGAGAAGAAACTAATCAGGTTTCCTTAAATTTTTTTTTCTTTGTATAGTTACTACAAAAGAAGACACTGGAGGGCATATGTACAATAAACTTTGAGATACCCTGTCTTATGTTCTAATATGTGAAAAACTAGTTATACAGCTGTTTTATAACTAATAGTCCCAAACCTCTCACATCTGAATGAGTATTTCCTGCTATATAGTTGCCTTCAGAAGCCAAATGGTTACTTAACTGGACTTCCATTGTCTAACAACTCTTTGCTGTCCTTGAAACTGCCTTCAAAACCAGTTTAGGAACCCCACAAGAAAGCCAAGGTCATTGATCTGTGTACATCACACTTTGGACTTGTAATGATACTACCCAGCTGATTCACTTCCCATATTCATTAGGCTCATTTCTAGAAAATGTATCCCAAAATAATGATATGCTATTCCCAAGAATATTCAGAATACATTAAAAGTTCAGAATATAATTGGGCTCTAGAAAAGTTTACAGTCACCGTCATATCCTTGAAAGAAGTATTTGACTTCCCAAAGGTATATCTTGACATGGGTATGGATGTGTATATGTGAATGTGTCTCATTTTAAATGACTTATATATGGCCACACCTTATCCAAATACTGATCAACCAACCAAACACTGTCAACCTTATCCAAATACCATCAACATGAGGACACTGGCTCCTGGGTTAGACTTTCAGGTTGCATATCAGTGTTTGAGATGTGCATTTGTGTAAGGTCTGGCCAAGAACAGTCACATGATGTAATTGAAATTAAAACTTTTTTTTCATTTCCTTTCTGGTTTTTTTTTTTTTTTTTTTTGGTCTGTGCAGTTCCCAGTGCTGCTCCTCAGAATCTGTCTTTAGAAGTAAGAAATTCAAAGGTAAAACTTTATATTGCTGTTGTTCATTTTTACTGGTAGCCTGTTAGCCCTCAGGAGAGCTTATAAAGAGGGAGATTTCTCTATCAAAACAATCATAATCAAGCAGAGAAATAAAGTGACATAGATATTACACTTGCCAGTTTAAAGCTGGACTTAGATGCCAACTTTGGTTTATTCTGTTTAATTTTACTGCCTTTCTCTAATGCCAAAATTACTTCAGCCTTTCTGAAAGTATACTGCTATTATTATGTGAATCATGGCGTTATAGACCCTAAACATCCAGAACCTGGTGATGCGGTTTATCATACCAGAGCCATTTGTACTGTGAGCTGAGCCCAGAGTGAGTCAAAGGCAGACATCTGTCCTATGGTTGCATTGCTGTAGCCAGCTCTCCTGGGCAAGTTCACTGTGCCCTGAAGACCACGTGTGCCTCTCAGATGCCCAGAGCCCCTCCTGGGCTGCATTGACAACTGAGACAGGCAGTCCTTTCAAAAAGTCATCTGGGACTCCTTCTCTTTTAAGAAACAGTCAGCTGATAATTAACAGTCCCCTCTTTGAAAAGTTTTAGACAGAAATTATCTAATTTCACTCTTCTTACAGTAGATGTAAAAGAGAACCTAACACCGATTTACTTCCTCATCCACATGCCTCTGGCCTCCTGTTTCCCTTCAGAAACTTTCCTGAGACTTTTGCCCAGTATCTTCATTCTAGCAAAATAGATCAGGTGCCAGAGTACACTGCCCACAGATACAATCTCCCCATTCCATCTTTGAGGGGTTTAAAATTTAAAACTATCTGAGTGATTATCAAATGGCTTAGTAATAAAACTCTGAACGCTCTGTTGCCTTTGTATTCCTTCTCTTACACAGTGAATTCAGGGTAGTAATACATAAAATAGGACCAAGATTTGGTATATTGTCTTTCCCTATAATCTTGTGTTTCCTAGAGTATTGTGATTCACTGGCAGCCGCCTCCTCCAGCTGCACAAAATGGACAGATTACTGGCTACAAGGTTCGCTACCGAAAGGCTTCCCGAAAGAGTGATGTCACTGAGGCCTTGGTATCCGGCACACAGCTGTCACAGCTGATTGAAGGTAAGCTGCTTTGCATGTGGGCGAAAGCGTGAAGATGGTATCTTTCTCAAACTTTGAATTAACGCTAGTCTAATGGCTGCTCTGGGCTGTTGACTTACACAAATCAAAAATGGTTTAAAAGAATTTGTAATAGTTCAGTCAACTTCTGACCTGATAAAAATTGTAGAATACACTCTTACAGGTTCTGCGTGTTCTGTGGTGAACTTATTTTAATGTATTATCCATGTAAACAAAGCTACATAAGCAAAGAATCTACTCAACCTAGGTGGTAGCAGAGGCCTACAAAATGATTTCTTCTAACACTGATACCACTTGGGTATCTGTGACCTGAAACATTTGTGAATGGCCACAGCCACGCAATAATCATTCTTGCTGCTACAGATATGATAAAGTTTTAGAAAATTCTGTCAGGCATAGCTCTTTTGTATGGTTTTGCCTTTATGTGAGACAAATCAAATGGACCCTAATCTATCTCTAGTATAGTAGTCAGAGTTATCCCCTTCCTTCTTTCTTGAGTAGGGGAAGTAGAGTTGGCTTTGCGAAAGCAAGTTGGCTTTGCATGAGAAGCATTGGAAGAGAATTTTTGTTCTTTAGATGTTAGAATTGTGTGAAGAAAGAATAGAGACAGATGCCCCTCAGAAACTCTTGGGGTTTCCTAGCAGAGCTGGTAGAAGAGACCTGAGAATTACAAGTCTTGGCATTATTATCTAAGCCTTGAGAATTAATTTCATCACCCTTGGGGAACTCTAAACTTTGTTTACATTGCTTCCCTCATGGCTAGAGATGACAGGATTAGAGAAGCTTGACATGGCTACTTTCCTGTGTCTCCAGGGGCCAGATTCTTGATAGAACCAAGATCTGGGGCAAAAAACTATAATGGGTCTTCCCTTCTTTATAGGTATAGGGTTTCAAAAAATTGAGAGAGCCATTGACAGTGAAAAACAGTCCTCCAGTAAACCAGCAAGGTTTCTCCATACTCCTCACCTCACAGATGGGATTGACTTCTTTCAAAATAGGAGAAGGTGAATGTTTGTCTTCAAGGGTATCTTTCAGTTTTCTCATTTCCTCACTTGGACCCCACAGCTCTAAGCTGCAGCAGATAAATGTGACTGCAGGAGTGTTGCTGAGAAATCTCACCAAAGGAGCATTCCTGCAAAATTGGTCATGGATGTTTTTAAAAGTCAGTCTGACTATACTCCAGACACAGATGAATACCATTTGCCAAAGATGAAACTTGTATTCTGAATATTTAATAGTAGGTACTTATTATATACCAGGCATGGTTCTTGATTCTAATAAATAAAAATATAGTCCTTCCCCTGAGGAGACTATCCATTTTCTCAGTGAAACATTTGCTATATAAGCAAAATACCACTTTCTTAATAAAAAATAGCCTTTTGTTAATCAAAAAAATTCTTGCATTTTAAAATTATATTTAGATTCATTCATTCATTTAATAGACTTTATTGAACTTTTATTGGCATGCAGTGGCTCTGGGTGTATAATGATGAGCAAAAGGTGTATGTGCACTTAGTCTGTCAGTCATGTCTGATTCTTTGCAGCCCCATGGACTGTAGCCTGCCAGACTCCTCTGCCCATGGAATTTTCCAGGGAAGAGTACTGGAGTAGGTTGCCATTTCCTACCCCAGGGGATCTTCCCAACCCAGAGATCAAACCTGAGAAGGGAAGGTTGTTATTCTCTTGAGTGTTAACTTGAAGCTGATAAGTATTAGAGGAATAGTATAGGTTCCCAAGATCCTGTATTGAACAACAAATTACGGGATTTTAAGGTTTAGCCAGTAATTGTTGTTTCTTCTTTTTGTGCTACTTACAGCACTTAACGCATTCTGCTGTGCCTCTGTAATGTGAATCGAGTGCCTTGGTTTTAGCCTGCGAGCTCTGTAGGTCATCTTGAGGGAGGGGAGGTCAGCCTCTGTACTTACCCTCGCTTCACCTCCTCGTGTGCACTCTCTCCCACTTGCCGTCACTCTTACCCTCCAGTTCCTCAGAGGAAAGGGAATGATAACCTGATGGTTGAATTCTTCTCAAGCCCCAACTGAACCATGTTTGCCAATACCCAGACTGTCGTCGGTTAACGGTTACAGATGCCTGTGTGGCCCACTCTGGCACTTTCCGTGTGTGCAGGGAGGGGAGGGGCCCAGCTGTGCTGGGGCCCAGCTGTTCTGTTTCTCTTCCTGTCTTGCTGTTTGCTTCTTTGTGGACCAGCACCAATCAGGACGGGCATGCAGAGAGCAGGCCCACCTCTCCTCTACACCATGTGACAGATTTAGCTGAGCCAGGGCTCATCCTGCATCCTGGCCAACCTCTCTCTCTCAGTAGCTCTCTCTTAGGAATTTTTGTACTAGTTCCTGGCCAATGATCCTGTTATTTGAATAATGGGAGGTGTAGGATAATTTTTCATAACCTTTATAAGACCTTTCACAGTATCTGGTATCAGCGTGCTCTAAAAAATGTATGAATGTGAACTGTACACTCAAAAATGGCTTAGATGGTAAATTTTATGTTATATGTATTTTAATACAAAAAGAAAAAAATTGACCGTTACCCCACTTTGTAGACTTTTACATGTACATCTTTGTTACCTTTGATACATTCTTATATCATGTACTTCATTAGCTAATAGTAAAAAATATGAAAGACTGCATAGTAAAAAGGCTTTATTCCTCTTTTATTTATTGTATATACTTATGAGCAAGTAGGTTGTTGAGAAATAGACTTCTAGGCCATATTTGATGCTTAAAATATTTCTTTTGTAGTTATGGGGTGACCCAGAGAACAGAGGTAAAGTGGTAGGAGTTACACCTCTGCATTATTTTCTGGTCTTTGGTGTCTTCTGAGACCAACTGACTTTGTTCCCTTGTTGTAACTTTTTCATTCCTTTGGCCTGTTTTTGGTCTCAGCCTCCTTAGTAACAAACTGAAAAAGTGAAAGTATCAGTCACTCCCTCGTGTGCGACTCTTTGTGACCCCAGGGACTGTAGCCTGCCAGGCTCCTCTGTCCATGGAATTCTCCAGGCAAGAAGGGGATCTTCCCTACCCAGGGATTAAACCCAGGTCTCCTGGATTGCAGGCAGACTCTTTACCGTCCGATCCGCCAAGAAGCCCATTTTGCAATGCTCTTCTCCAGGAGATCTTCCCAACCTGGGGATGTAACTCGCATCTCTTATGTCTCCTGCGTTGGCTGGTGGGTTGTTTAACCCTAGCACCACCTGGAAAGTCCTCATTTCTAAGGTGTCTTCAAGCTCTTTTAAAAAATCTAAAGTCTCCTGGGAGCTTTATTTATTTAGTTTTCCTCTTGGATTGTTGGGCTTCCTGTCTAGAGATAGGAGCTCCTCTGTGCTGTACTTATGTATTGCTTATTCTGTATTAACTTTAACTGAAATGTCATCAGGATATGGGTGGTGGTGATGTTGGTAGTTTAGTCACTAAGTTGTATCTGACTCTTGTGACCCCATGGACTGTAGCCAACAGGCTTCTCTGTCCCTGGGATTTTCCAGGAAAGAATACTGGAGTGGGTAGCCGTTCCCTTCTCCAGGGGGTCTTCCTGACCCAGGGATCGACCCTGGGTCTCCTGCATAGCAGGCAGATTCTTTACCGACTGAGCCACCAGGGTGGTAGCTTTGTACTAAGATGGTGGGTGAGATACTTACTTTAATGGGAGATTTTAATCTTTTGTTTTTCCAAAGCTCTTGTTTGATCCCCTTTTTTTAATTGTTTGCATTGCAGGTCTTGATCGGGGAACCGAATATAATTTCCGAGTGGCTGCTCTGACAGTCAATGGTACAGGCCCAGCTACTGACTGGCTGTCAGCTGAAACTTTTGAAAGTGACTTAGATGGTAAGAGCAACAATCAGCAGGATTAGAACAGTCTGGGTACTAACTGAAGTCAAATGAGTCAAGCTATAAGGTATAGATTTGGGGTGTATGTGGCTTAAATCTGGATTTTAGTGGATTATACTGCTGTCATTCCCCGTAATACAGCAAGTCTCCTAGAATGTATTTTTTATAGTGGCCTTTTGAGAACTGTCCCTGTAAGTAGAACCAGAACAAGTAAAAATGTGCAAGTGCTTTAAGTCTGGCTTTTTCACCAAGGCCATGAAGTAGGTGGATGATCTCAAAGTTAAGGTTGCACCCTGTAGACTGCCCTTGTTTTAGTTACGGTTTCCCTTTTCCCTTAGTCCTAGTGACCTCACCCTTTTTCTCACCAGTTTATTCAGTGACTCCACATGCGTGTGTGTATGTTGCGTTTATCAGAGCCAAGTGCTGCACTTAAAAGGCAAAAGACCTGGGTACTTAATGTAATTCTTTGTTTACTGATTTTTAAATAGAGATAGGAGTTTATGGCTTGAGATAATGTGTGTGAACGATACTGCAAATTGCTACCTTTTAAAGCCTCTTAGTCTCCCACCATTTAAATCAATTTGTGGTTCTAAGTTTCATATTTTCTGACTTACCATATTAGTTTGAGGAGTAAATAACTGATATCATCACTGTCATGTGAAACTTGATCACCTGTTGACAGCAGTCTTCTATTTAGTGTGCTGTGCCTGTCTCATTCCACGGGGTAGAGTGTGGTAATCAGCTATGGGACCAAGAGGAGTGGCAGCAATTGAAAGACAGTTTATTTTTCTCCATTGGGAAGGCTCTTGGACCTCTTTGTTTTTCCTTCCAAATTATAGTAATACTGCAGTGTCTTGTGTTTCAGGTTGTTTGAGTTGGTTTTCTTAGGCTGCAGTTAAACTGTGACCATACTTCACTATACATACAGATTCTCTTTGAAAATTCTTGGCCATAATGGAAAAAAAAACTTAGCCCCAGATAATTTGGCAGAAACCTAAACACCTTGCCCCAAGGACAATGAAATGTTACAAAGAAAGGTGGATCTGAATCTCATCTTGCTCTTCTTCTCTCCTTCCCAGAAACTCGTGTTCCAGAAGTGCCTAGTTCTCTTCACGTCCGCCCCCTGGTCACTAGCATCGTAGTAAGCTGGACGCCTCCAGAGAATCAAAACATTGTGGTCAGAGGTTATGCCATTGGTTATGGCATTGGCAGCCCTCATGCCCAGACCATAAAAGTAGACTATAAACAGCGCTATTACACCATCGAAAATCTGGGTATGTATGCTCAGTAAAGGAAGTAACTGCACGTGTGATTTGTTTCTAACTTTTTATTGTATATTTTATTTTTATAGAAAGCTTTCAAAAGTAGTACAATTTTTATTCTTCACCCAGGTTCCCCAGAGGTTAACATTTTATCATATGTGCTATATCTGCTGTGTACCCAGTGTGTGTGCTCAGTCATGTCTGAATCTCTGCAACCCCATGGACTGTAGCCCACTGTAGCTCCTCTGTCTATGGGGTTTTCCAGGAAAGAATACTGGACTGGGTTGCCATTTCCTTCTCCAGGGGATCTTCCTGACCCTGGAATTGAACCCATGTGTCCTGAGTCTCCTGCCTTGAAGGCATACTCTTTACCACTGAGCCATTGGGGAAACCTGTTTTGTCTGCTGTATGTACCTGGTTTTGTTTTGTTTTTTTCTCAGAATCATTTGAGAGAAATGTTGCCCCTCCAACCACTAATGCTTCAATGTCCCTTTCCTTAAAATGAGGGCATTTTGTAGTATAATCACAGTGCAGTTATCAAAATCATCTATATTTTGTTAGTTGTCTCATCAATTTCCTTTGTAATGAAAGAAAAACATTGTTTTCTGGTGCAGGATCACATGTATTTAGTTAGTGTGTTTCATTAATTTTCTTTCATATGGAACAGTTCCTTGATTTTTTCTTTTATTACCATGACATTTTTGAAAAGTACATTTATTCTTTATAGAATGATCCTTAATTTAGACCTATGTAATATTTCATCATTATATTCAGTTTACACATTTTTGGAAGGAATAGCATAGATGCATGTGTTCTTGCCAGGAGGCAGATGAGAGCCTAATGCTAGTGATGTTAACTTTAACCACTTGGTTAAAATGGTATCTTCAACGTTCCTCCTCTATAAAGTTTTTTATTTCTTCATAGCTAAAAAGTACCTTGTAGGGAAATGCCTTGAATCTTTGTAAATATCTGGTTTCTTGTCAGACTTTTACTCAGTATACTGTTTTAGCATCTTCAGTATCATTATTATGGTGTTTCTCAAGTGGTGATTTTCTAATTCCATTATTTCTTCTGCACTTACTACTTTTCTTTGATAAAGAGGAGCTTTGCTTCTCTTCCATACTGAAGGAATGGCCAGTGGGAATCTCTCTATAACTAGTTTTTCTGTCCATTTGACATCTCCTGTCTTTCTTTGAGCACTTTCTTCCTTTTTGACTCAATATAATATGTTTCAGGCTTATCTGGTATTTTCCTAGCTTTTGCCCTTGAATCAGCCATTGCTCCTGGTTTCTTTTATAGAAAATGATATTTGGAAACCAGTATTTGAGCACTATTCGTGCTCATTGTTACTAGGGTAGAAATCCTGAGGAATCTATTAAAAATGCTACTAAAACTATACTGAGTTTAAAAGGGCACAAGGTATAAAGTTAATATGCAGAAACAGTTGTATTTCCACATACTAACAGTAAGCAATTTATATGTGTGTGTGTGTGTGTGTGTAGAAAATCTGTATACTGAAGAGTGGAAAATAATTGCTGAGAAAAGTTAAAACTTGAATAAATGGAGATACCATGTTCATGGCTTAGAGGACAGTATATTATAATGACAATCCTCTCCAATGCAATATCAAGTAAAATCCCAGTAGACTTTTTTCCTAGACATTCATAAACTTGTTCTAAAGTTTATATGAAAAAAGTGAAGGCACTAGTATAGGCAAACATTTTTTTAAAAGAATAAAGTTTAGAAGGCCCATAATATGTGATTTCAGGGCTTCTTATAAAGCTACAGTGACTGAGACATTGTTGTAGGGTTGGTGTAAAGGTTAGGTGTTACAGATCAATGGAACAGAAGTTCAGAAATAGATATATGCTCAATTAATTTTTGACAAAAACATTGAGATAATTCAGTGGAAAAGAAGATAGTCTTTTCAACAAAAGGTGTGTGAATAATTGGATAACTCTGTGAGAAAGAAAAGGAGGCTTCATTGACCCTTATACCATACACAAAAACAGACCTAAATAAATAACTAAAACTGTAAAACTTCTAGTTGTTGTTGTTGTTGTTCAGTCGCTTGGTTGTGTCTGACTCTTTGCAACCGCATGGACTGCAGCACGCCAGGCTTCCCTGTCCATCACCGTCTCCCAGAGCTTGCTCAAACTCATGTCCATTGAGTCAGGATGCTGTCCAGCTATCTTGTCGTCTGTTGTCCCCTTCTCCTCCTGCCCCCAATCCCTCCCAGCATCAGGGTCTTTTCCAGTGAGTCAGCTCTTCGCATCAGGTGGCCAAAGTATTGGAGCTTCAGCTTCAGCATCAGTCCTTCCAATTAATATTCAGGGTTGATTTCCTTGAGGATTGGCTGGTTTGATCTCCTTGCTGTCCAACGGACTCTCAAGAGTTCTCCAACACCACAGTTCAAAAGCATCAATTCTTTAGCACTCTGCCTTCTTTATGGTCCAACTCTCATATCCGCACATGACTACTGGAAAACACATAGCTTTGACTATACGGACCTTTGTCAGCAAAGTAATATCTCTGCTTTTTAATATGCTGTCTAATAGAATACAGAAAATAATCTATGTGAATTTGGGGTACACAGGGATCTCTTAGGATGCAAAGAAGTACAAATTAAAAATGAAAAATGAATAAATTGGGCTTCGTCAAAATTTAAAACTTCTACTTGGAAAGATACCAGTGAGATGAAAAGGTGAACCACAGACCAGGAGAAAACACTCATCATTCAAGTATCAGACAAAGAATTTGAGTCTGGACTATGTTCTAAAAAGTTTTTTTTTAACTCAGAAGATAACAGTCCAATAAAAAGGTAGGAAAAAGATTTGGATGGACAGTATACCAAAGAAGATGATATATGATAGACAATAAGCACATGAAAAGATTCTGAACTTCATTAATTATCAGAGAAATGCAGATAAAGCCACAATGAAATATCACTACACAACTTCTAAAATTGCTAAAATTTAACAGACTGATAATACCAGATGTCAGCAAGGATGCAGAACTGGAACTCCTATTTGCTGGTGGGCACGTCTGATGGTACAACCACTCTAGAAAACAGTTTGGAGTTTTCTGAAAAAGTTGACTATACAATCCAACGTTCCCACTCACAGTTGCTTAACCAAGAGAAATAAAGATGCATATGTTCATAAAGATTTCTACACAGATGTTCATAGTTGATTTATAATAATCTAAAGGGGGTAAACAAGTTAAGTGATGAATTTTACTATATTCATACAATGGAATGCTAGTCAGCAATTAAAAGAAATAGGTTACAGGTACACTCAACAACATAACAAATCACACAAACATTATGCAGAGCAAAAGAAGCAAAACCACAAGAGAATACATACCATGTTAATACATTTTTATGAAATTGCAGAATGTGTGGCTCTTATTTATAGTGACACAGCAAGGTGAGTGGGGTGACTAGAAAGTGAGGAGGTGAAATTCACTGCAGTTGACTGGGCATAGAACTCTTCAGAGTGTTGGGAATATGTGTTGTGGTCATGATTTGTTTCTGTTTGTTTAGTGCTAAGTAGTAGACTCTTACACAGGTATATATATTTGTCAGAGCTAAAAAGGCACATTTAAATGGGTACATTGTATTATGTATAAATTATTACCTCAAAGATGAGTTACAAAGCCAACATTTTGAGAAACAGTAATATTTTATAATAGAAAATGAATTGATTTAGATAGGCATATTTTTCCAAATTAGATATCATTATTGAGATCTTTCTTTGAAAGACTTGCCTTTTAATTTAGAATCTTCCCTTAACCAACTTTTTTAATTCAAATTTCTTTGTAAATGTCTTTCCTAAGGACAATTTTAAGTGTCTAGTAAATTACTTAGGGCTTCCCTTGTGGCTCAGACAGTAAAGAATCTGCTTGCAATAGAGGAGACCTGGGTTCGATCCCTGGGTTGGGAAGATCCCCTGGAGAAGGAAATGACTACCCACTCCAGTATTCTTGCTGGGAGAATCCCCATGGACAGAGGAGTCTGGTGGGCTACAGTCCATGGGGTCACAAAGAGTTGGACACAGCTGAGCGACTAAGCACAAGAATAAGCAATAAAGATGGCTTAGGGTCATCTTTTCTGGTAGAAGATAAGCAGCAATTTAATGCTTTAGTCGTCAAAAACAGAGTAGCCTTTTTCTTTTTCCTTTCAAGAAGAAACAGCATAGCTAACCTGGGAAGTGTTCCCCACGTGAACAGTCTTACAAGGCAGTTGTAGGAAAGCAAAGGAATAGACTAGGATAAAAATACTTCCGTGGTCACCCACTCCTGCTGTTTCCTTTACAAAACTACTGAAATGAAAATCCTCTTTCAGTCTAATAGGAGAATAAAAGTAAAACACAGGAAAAACAGTGAGAAGCATTGAAGTGAAGTGTGTTCAGAGGAGGAGAAGAGGTGGTAAGGTCACAGTGGAGCAGTCAGGGAAGAAGCTTGACTTGTACTTGAAAGACTGAGTCAGAATAGTGATTGGAAACAAGAGGAGCCCTGCATGTGCTGAAGGCAGTAGACATCCTTTAGTAATAAAGAAAGTGCACAGTGAGAAGTAGCAAAAAAAAATTGATTTGGCATAAAGTAAAATAAGCTTGCTGCATTATCAGATTTAAGATACATATAATGTTGAACAAAAAAGAAGTCAGTGGAGTGGAGAAATACATGTAGAAATTCATTTATTAATCAAACTAGAGCTCCCCACTGAGCTTCAAACCTATGTAAACATCTGCTTGCTGGGTATCTGTACTGGAATATCATAAATCATGATAGAATATCTTATAGTCTATCATCATTTATTCAAAATTAAAGTTAGTATCTTCTGCAAACTTTCACTCAATCAGCAAATACCCCAGACACTGTGCTAGAGATAGAGCAGAGAATCAGCAGATGTGATTCCAATTATTAGAATATAATTTTTAAATAATTTAAATGGTTTAGAGTGCTGAGGAGGAGAAGTGAGGTGCTACTGGCTATGTATTTAGAGAGGTAATCCAGTCTGGGATGGCCCCTTTCAGATGAATAGGCAGTGTCTGAGTAAATAAGAGTGTTGTGTGTCCCCAGCATAGGGGACGTCTGCACAGGTTACAACCCAGTAGTAGGAGAGCGCACCCCGCTCGGTGAACTGAGAGATGGCCAGTAAAAAGTGAGCACAGGGAATGAGGCGTAGTGGTGGGAGGCACGTAGGTAGCATCAACAAGACTTGATCACTTATGTAGGGAAGGAGGGAGAGAGAAACAACTCCCAGGTTTCTGACTTGAGCAACAGTGCGCATAGTCGTGTCATTTATGAACTCTAGTAAAAACTGGAACAGATCTGAAGGGGTGGAGGAAGGGGAGAAAAAGAGATATGAGACAGCCAAGAGATGGAGATGCCAAACAGACAGTTTAACAGGTCTGGTGCTCAGAAGAAAAGTCAGGACTAATTTGCATCGGATCACGTATGTATGCTAATCCAACCAAGGAAACGAATGGAAGCACATTGGGAGAGAGTGAAGAGTAGGACTAGAAAAGGGCCTAGGATCAAGTCTGGAAAATGTGTATTGTGATTCTTCTGTCCCCAATCTCAGTGTATGGCATTACCGTCCACCATGTTGCCCAAATCGACACATTTTCCTGCCAGTCAAGTACTAAGTCTTATTTATTCCATTTGTTGTCAGTTCTTTCTCACACTGGAAGACCAGGTGCCTTTATATATTGCTCAGTGGTATGTGGAAAATGGGCCACCAAGCAGCTTTTGAAGAAATTAAGGCCACTTGAGGTGTGGCCACCTTGAAAAACTGCCCAACTTTAGCAGATGTGAGTGGTGTGGGTCAACTCCCCATGCTACAACACTTCAGTGAAACCCAAGTCTTCATTTCTGAAACTAGATTCTTGAAGTACCTGTACTAAACCTTGCCTGGATCAGGAATGTGATAAAGCGGAATCTTCCTGATTTGCCTTAGCCAGTAGGAGAATGAATGCTATTCCAACTATTTATTAACCCCTCTTTTTCACCAAATCTAACTAGCAGCATTTTACATGATCACCTTCTTAGCCAGTTGAAATCCTGGGCCATGTCTTCTCCAACCAAGAAGTATGCATGAAAGCTAGATGAGGTTGGCATTCCAGAGAGTTAAGGACCTTCAGCAATTAACTGGATTAACAGTTTGTCTCCTATTTCTCTAGCTTGGCTGTTCCAATTACTGCCTCCTCCTGAGAAGGAATGGGGTTTGTTTAATTCCAAGCTGCACCTATGGGCTTGCAACACATGGAAATCCTATTTTTTCTTTTTAATCCAAGCTCTTCACTATACAGTAACATCACTAGACCACTGATGAGTTGAAGCCAGTAGAAGATTCAGGAACAGTTACCTTGCTCCTGGGACTACAGGAAGTCGATCCCAGCCAGTTTTTCTATATTCTGTATGCTCCCATCTCCATTCCTCCCCACCCCTCAGAATAATCCCACATAAAAAAATTTTAAAGTATGACCTGGCTTTTATTACAATTAAGATTGTACACAATCATCTGTGAATTTTTAAAATTCTGTAGTGAGAGTTTTTTACGTGTTTCCACTTGTTTCTTTCCTTCAGATCCCAGCTCTCATTATGTGATTACCCTGAAGGCGTTTAACAACGTAGGTGAAGGTATCCCTTTGTACGAGAGTGCTGTGACCAGACCTCACACAGGTAAGGTATCCTGCCCATCTCTGGTTGTCAGCATCTTTTCCAGCCGCTTAAGTAGAATGTTAGCATGAGGCCTGCTCCGTGGGTGTCAGTGGGAGGGAAAGGACATGGCAATTTAGGGTCAGGCCTCACAGGAGGGTAAATGGGCTTTCAACATGGGAAGTTCTATTAAATCCTGCTTTGCTTTTTAAGAAAATACTAATCCTGTCATGTAAACAAATCTATGTAAATGTGTAGCACATGTTTTTAATATGTTGCAATCTAGAAAGCATAGTCATGAGAGAATTAAAAGTGATTTTTCATCTTTTGGTCATGTGAGTTACAACTAAAAGGAGAAAAAAGTTAAAGGATCTCCATATCTCTGAGAAAATACATAGGTTATTGATGGAATAAGTGTATTAGATTGATAAATCCAACATTTTCTTTATTAGTACCTGAATTAGTTAGGAAAGTATTTTTCTATGTGCTTTTTATGTTTTATTTATATAGAGAGTATAAAGCTATATGTACCATCCATTTGATAAACTGTACATTTATTACAAAAGAGACCAAATATTTATTACTTTCCTTTGTAATTTATCTATTAAAATATCTTTAAAAGAATAATGTAAAGTTTCTGTAGATATGTAAAACATGATTTAGATCTCGATCTGAATGAGAAAATTTACTGAAGTGAATATATTAGAATTGTAAATTTTTCTAAATGGTACTGGAAATCAAAGAATTTATCACTTAGAGTAATACTCTTTCGTTTCTCAAAACAAAATTGTGACTGTATTGCCTGCTGTGTATTCTGGATACTTTGTATACAGTATGGATTTGGAATTATTTGTTTTAAAAAGATAATCTCTGTCCCCCCTTTTTATGCTTTTACTTAACAAGATCAATACCATTACTGCATATTTGATAGTTCTGTCCTGTCTTCTGTTCCTGTGTGCTTACAATTTATAAGTTCTTTTAAAAATAGCTTTGGTATGTCAGAAAGGAAAAAACGTAAGATGAAAAAGAGAATATTTATTTAAATAAAGGGTTTGCTACTTTCTTAAATCATTCTGTAATAGGAAAAAACAAATTTGGAATTATTTTCTGTTATGTGACTTAAAAATAGAGTGTGGCTAGAAATATACGGGAAGAAATGTTCATAAGTCATGTTACCTAGCTATCTTTTCTAAGAGTTGTTACAATAAGAAAAAATCTCTCAGTCTTAGTGATTTTTGCACCTGAGGTGCATTTTCTCTAACTAATTGGTATGTGTCCTGATCTTTGAGCAAAGCCCTTGATTATAATGTGTGCTGTTCTTCTGTGATTTTTAGTCTTCATTGTGTAGGAAATACACAAATGGAGATTATTGCTTTAGCTTGGCAATTATTCATAAATAAGGCCCCTGCCGTCTCAGATTTTAGGTTATAGGAAGGACTAGTCACCATAGCTAAATGGGAAACCCATTTTAAAACCTTCACTTAAGATAAATCAGTGTGTATGTACTGAAATAACTGACTGAGCGTTGGGAAAGCCCAGACAGATGCTTCCATATTGCCCCGTGTCATGGTGCCTTTGGGCTCACTGGGGCCTTTGTTTTGACAGTGCTACTTAGAGAATATGTCTGTTGCATATGGTTCAGGACAGCACATGAGTATAGACTTTTCCTTCTATCAAATAAGTGCCCTGATTTCTTAAGTTCATAAAGGCTGTGTCACTTAAATCCTTGATAGCTGGGGCATTTCCCATAACTGATTGGAGTTAATCAGTGGGTTGTTCCCTGAGTCTACTGGAAAAAGTATAAAATACTCCCACATGTTATCAGCTTACCTTTCCTTCATGAAGAGTAATGCCCTTGAGTTCCCTTTGCTTTACTTGAATGTAAGCCATGTTGTGGTACTGCTTTTAGACCCTGGACATCTGCAGACCTGAATTGGACCCTGTGTGGGTTTCAGACACACCCAGTTTCAAGACCAAGCTACCTTTCCTTTGGCTGATACTCAGATTCAGATTTTAGAGGAGAGGCCCCTACATGTCCAGTGTGATAAGCAACATCCCTAAAATTCAACCACACTCACTGAAATACCAAAATAGATCATGAGCTTTGTGTTACTTATTTGGGAAAAATACCCTTGATTTTAAAAGCGGTTTTCATCTTTTAATGATCCTTTTTGGATAGAAGGTAGAATTTTCAAGTTATTTAAAGAAAAAATTTTAAGACAAAGAAAAATCAAGTTTGAATGTTGTGTGCTGTGCTTAGTCACTCAGTCGTGTCCATCTCTTCTCGACCCCGTGGGCTGTAGTCCGCCAGGCTCCTCTGACAGTGGGAATTCTCCAGGCAAGAATACTAGAATGGGTTGTCATGCCCTCCTCCAGGGGATCCTCCCAACCTAGGGATCGAACCCAGGTCTCCCACATTGCAGGCAGATTCTTTACTGTCTGAGCCGCTGGGGAACACTGGATTACCAAATTTTATTTACCTATTCAATATACATGCAGTTTACAGTAGTAGAAAATAGTTAATTACTATTTCTCTAGATGCTTTCCTGCAATTTTTTCCTGAAAGAACACAAGTGGAAATATTCTTTTAAATGAATGATGGTTATATATTAACTCTGGATTCTCTTTCTCTTTCTTCATTTCTCACCTTTCATTCCATTATATTACCCTGCATTTCCCTTTTATTTTTGTTTATGTTAAAATGCCACTTCCATTTTTAATTATTTTTTACCTCAGACACTTCTGAAGTTGATTTGTTTGTTATTAATGCTCCATACACTCCAGTGCCAGATCCCACTCCCATGATGCCACCAGTGGGAGTTCAGGCTTCCATTCTGAGCCATGACACCATAAGGATCACCTGGGCGGATAACTCCCTGCCCAAACACCAGAAGATTACAGACTCCCGGTACTACACAGTCCGATGGAAAACCAACATCCCAGCAAACACCAAGTACAAGGTACTGGCACATTCACTCTGGGTAAGAAAAGCTAATTATTCATACTTTGTGATTCTGAAGCTCTTGATTCATGTTTCCAGAATGCTAATGCAACGACTTTGAGTTATTTGGTGACTGGTTTAAAACCAAATACACTCTATGAATTCTCTGTGATGGTGACCAAAGGTCGAAGGTCAAGCACGTGGAGCATGACAGCCCACGGGACTACGTTTGAATTAGGTATGTGTTGTCAGAACTTTGTCACATGGCCTTTCTTCTCTTCGCTAGATGTGAAAGCCAGGGAAAGCCCGTGCTAATGTTGTACCACATCCCAGGTCAGGAGGCACCTCATCACCTGTCTTTACTACCCAGGGAAAGAACTAAGTGTGTGAATTGACATATTTATAGAACACAGTGAGCAACTACAACTGGAGTTCAGTGTTTGCTTTCTCAGCTGAAGAATTTTGGTTTTTTCATCATTGTTCAAGAACATTAGCAAATAGCAGGAAGAAATAATGCAGAATGTGCTAGAGTTTAGGAATCATGAGGCATGAGTTCAATTCCAAGGTCAGCCATCTACTGACGATATAAGCAAGTCATCCAGCCTCTCTGAAGCTATTTCTTCCATCTATAAAAGAGGGGTAATTGCTGTCTTTTCTACTTGATAGGGTAAAATAAATTACCCAATAAATAAAGCACATGGTAAGTAATAAAGCACTGTGTAGATGTAAGGAATTACGGTTTTTAACCTTGCCTTCCTGGAAAATTGAGATAGAAAAGATGAAGTGGCCTGCCCTTTACTGATACCATGCTTGCTAGAGCCTCAGCACTTTACCAGCGCTCTCCTAAACTGCCCTGGAAGCTTTCTTGCAAACTGGTTAGTGTCTTATAAAGTCTCCCAGTGGAGTGTTCTTAGGGTTTTTGTCTGTAAGTAAACATGAAAGAAAAAATACAACTAAGTAAATTAAGGGGAAAGCAAGCCATCTAATTTGAAAGTTTTGCTTGCTTTTTGCTCACTTGTAGGCCTGCCCTTCTGCCTCTTATACTTCCCTGGCATGGGGATATGTGTAACCATTGGGAGGCTCTGTCTATTCCACCTTCCTGTTTCTTTCTCTCCTTTATGTGAATAATGAAAAAAATGGAACTATAAAGTCTCTCCAGACTGGGTTTGGCCCTGATGTCTTATCTTTGGCACAGTTGGTTGAATTTCCTACAGAGAAAAAAAAGGGATAGATTCGGAGAGAAAGAAATTCAGTGCACAAAAACTTAAATAGAACTTGAGTTTGCTTTCTTTGCCAGTTTTAAAAATACCTTTGTGCTTTCATTCCAGCCCATTAGGTAATAAATGATATTCCATTAGGAGTTTACATTTCACTGGGCTTCCTTCCATTTCATACCAGAAGAATTCTAGTATTTTAGGAAAAGAGTGAATGTAAGGATATACTTAATATGCTGATTTCCCAACTAGTATCAATACATTAAAAGTTTTCATCCATAATATGGACACATAAGGGGCTTCTGCAATGCAGGAAATGTGGATTTGATCTCTGGGTCAGGAAGATCCCCTAGAGGAAGAAATGGCTACCCACTTAAGTATTCTTGCCTGAGAAATCCCCATGGACAGAGAAGCCCGGTGGGGCTACAGTCCATGGGGTCGCAAGGTTCAGACATGACTTAGAAACTAAACCACCATTACCATGGAAACATAGATGCACTGAAGTTCTTATTTAATTGGCTTTTCTGTTCCATAAACAGCTTTACATTTCAGAGCAATAACCTTTAATAGTTGACAGTATCTTTTCAGTGCAAATTTAACATAATAAAACATTAATTTGTAAATCATTTATTCTTTGGAGGAATGGTGGTTTTCAAACATCATATTTGGTTTGGAAAGCCAACTATAGGTAGAGACAAAGTTACTTTACACTTAAAAATATTCTAACAAAATAATCCAAATTAGGGGAGAAAACGTAGTCTTGGGCACATTACATAACTTTTCTCATTTTCAGTCTCCTGATCTATCAAGCAGGGACTACAGGTGGCTTTTAATTTTCCCTAATCCGTCCTGCCTGACCTCCCCATCTGGGATGCCTGTTCTTTGTCCTCTCAATATGGTATTTCCTCTTTGGTACTTTGCATATTCTTCTTTTTCTTGGGGCTGTTTATAGACAGACAGTGAGTTCTTTGAAGCCAAGAGGCTTTATCTTTTTTGCCTGCACCCTTTATTATGCCTTCTAAATGGAGAGGGTTGAGGAAATGGTGAATTAAGTTGAAATGAACAGGAATTACTGAAAGTGTTATTCTTTTGTAGTTCCTACTTCTCCACCCAAGGATGTGACAGTTGTGAGTAAAGAGGGAAAACCTAGGACCATAATTGTAAATTGGCAGCCTCCCTCTGAAGCCAATGGCAAGATTACAGGTAAGAGGCCAGAGATGCCTGTGAGTGTGTGTCTGTTCCCTGTTCCTGCATTCTAGAAGAGTGCCTTGTTCTTGGGAGGAATGGGGGTCTCAAGACTTGACCTGGCCATTTTTTGGGGTGCTACGTGCCATGATGGTCCTGGAAATTGAAGCAAGGGGTGCTATTTAGTGACATAAAAAGGAGTCACCAGCTGGTTGTCCTGACCCATATTTCATGAAACTCTGATGGGTGTGGGTTGCACTAGACAGCCTTTGGTTATGGTGGAACATACAGACTTATTTATTTTCCTCAAGAGAGCTATTCTTCTCTGTCTTTGACTAGATGACCAGGGTCTTGGGGTTGAAGACCCTGCGTAATTCTACAGGGTGATACCCAATAAGTATAAATTCACCTCTTTTACCCTGAAGCTCAAAAATACCCATTAGGCTTATAGTTTCCTTTTTCACTCAGGACTGCTACTTCAGCTTCCTATGCTCTTACAACTAAAGTTAAAAGTCTGAGGTGGCCTAGACCTCTGAAAGGACCTTGAAATTTCCCTTGGACTTCCAGAGTAGAAGGCACTGTGCCGTCCTCAGCTTTATCACGGAGAAAAACCTGCCTCTGATCCAGATAATGTATGCTGTGGAGCCAGAGTACCCTTCCTGAAGTTCCTTTGTATGAAAAGGTGGCCTAAGGTGACTGTAGCCATGAAATTAAAAGATGCTTGCTCCTTGGAAGAAAAGCTATAATAAACCTAGACAGTATATTAAAAAGCAGAGTGACCTTTGTCACTGTGCTGACAAAGGTCCATATAGTCATAGCTGTGGTTTTTCCAATAGTCATGTATGAATGTAAGAGTTGGACCATAAAGAAGGCTGAGTGCCGAAGAATTCATGCTTTTGAACAGTGCTGGAGAAGACTCTTGAGAGTCCCGTGGACAGCAACTAGATCAAACCAGCCAATCCTAAAGGAAATCAACCCTGAATATTCATTGAAAGGATCGATGCTGAAGCTGAAGCTCCAAAACTTTGGCCACCTGATGTGAAGAGCTAACTTACTGGAAAAGACCCTGATGCTGGGAAACATTGAGATGGCATTGAGATGGTTGGATGGCATCACCAACTCAGTGGACATGAGTTTGAGCAAACTCAGGGAGATAGTGAAGGACAGGGAAACCTGATGTGCTGTAGTTCATGGGGTTGCAAAGAGTCAGACACAACTGAGCGACTGAACAACAAAGGAAACTGAAAAGCATTCTTAGCATTGTCTGACAAAATGTTGTCCGCTGGAGAAGGGAATGGCAAACCACTTCAGTATTCTTGTCTTGAGAACACCATGAACAGTATGAAAAAGCAAAAAGATAGGACACTGAAAGATGAACTCCCCAGGTTGGTAGGTGCCCAATATGCTACTGGAGATCAGTGGAGAAATAACTCCAGAAAGACTGAAGAGACGGAACCAAAGCAAAAACATCACCCAGTTGTGGATGTGACTGGTGATGGAAGTAAAGTCTGATGCTGTAAAGAGCAATATTGCATAGGAACCTGGAATGTTAGGTCCATGAATCAAGGCAAATTGGAAGTGGTCAAACAGGAGCTGGCAAGAGTGAATGTCAACATTTTAGGAATCAGCAAGCTAAAATGGACTGGAATGGGTGAATTTAATTCAGATGACCATTATATCTACTACTGTGGGCAAAAATCCCTTAGAAGAAATGGAGTAGCCATCATAGTCAACAAAAGAGTCTGAAATGCAGTACTTAGATGCAATCTCAAAAATGACAGAATGATCTCTGTTCGTTTCCAAGGCAAACCATTCGTATCACAGGAATTCAGGTCTGTGCCCTGACCAGCAATGCTGAAGAAGCTGAAGTCGAACAGTTCTATGAAGACCTACAAGACCTTCTAAAACTAACACCCAGAAAAGATGTCCTTTTCATTATAGAGGACTGTAATGCAAATATAGGAAGTCAAGAAACACCTGGAGTAATAGGCAAATTTGGCCTTGGAGTATGGAATGAAACAGGGCAAAGTCTAACAGAGTTTTGCCAAGAGAACACACTGGTCATAGCAAACACCCTCCTCCAACAACACAAGAGAAGACTCTACACATGGACATCACCAGCTGGTCAATACTGAAATCAGATTGATTATATTCTTTGCAGCCAAAGACGGGGAAGCTCTATACAGTCAGCAAAAACAAGACCCAGGAGCTGACTGTGGCTCAGATCATGAACTCCTTATTGCCAAATTCAGACTTAAATTGAAGAAAGTAGGGAAAACCACTAAACCATTCAGGTATTACCTAAATCAGATCCCTTACAATTATACAGTGGAAGTGAGAAATAGATTTAAGGGACTAATCTGATAGACAGAGTGCCTGAAGAACTGTGAACAGAGGTGTGTGACATTGTACAGGAGACAGGAGTCAAGACCATCCCCAAGAAAAGGAAATGCAAAAAGGCAAAATGGTTGTCTGAGGAGGCCTTACAAATAGCTGTGAAAAGAAGAGAAGTGAAAAGCAAAGGAGAAAAGGAAAGATATACCCATTTGAATGCAGAGTTCCAAAGAATAGCAAGCAGAGATGAGAAAGCCTTCCTCAATGATCAATGCAAAGAAATAGAGGAAAACAATAGAATGGAAAAGACTAGAGATCTCTTCAAGAAAATTAGAGATACCAAGGGAACATTTGATGCAAAGATGGGCACAATAAAGGTCAGAAATGATATGGACCTAACAGAAGCAGAAGATATTAAGAAGAGGTGGCAAGAATGCACAGAAGAACTATACAAAAAAGATCTTCATGACCCAGATAATCACGATGGCATGATCACTCACCTAGAGCCAGACATCCTGGAATGTGAAGTCAAGTGGGCCTTAGGAAACATCACTATGAACAAAACTAGTGGAGGTGATGGAATTCCAGTTGAGCTATTTCAAATCCTAAAAGACGATGCTGTGAGTGCTGCACTCAATATGCCAGCAAATTTGAAAAACTCAGCAGTGGCCACAGGACTGGGAAAGGTCAGTTTTCATTCTAATCCCAAAGAAAGGTAATGCCAAAGAATGTTCCAACTACTGCACAATTGCACCCATCTCACACACTAGTAAAGTAATGCTCAAAATTCTCCAAGCCAGGCTTCAACAGCACGTGAACCGTGAACTTCCAGATATTCAAGCTGGATTTAGAAAAGGCAGAGGAACCAGAGATAAAATTGCCAACATCCTCTGGATCATCGAAAAAGCTAGAGAGTTCCAGAAAAACATCTACTTCTGCTTTATTGACTATGTCAAAGCCTTTGACTGTGTGGATCACAACAAACTGTGGAAAATTCTTCAAGAGATGGGAATACCAGACCACCTGACCTGCCTCTTAAGAAATCTGTATGCAGGTCAGGAAGCAACAGTTAGAACTAGACATGGAACAACAGACTGGTTCCAAATTGGGAAAGGAGTATGCCAAGGCTGCATATTGTCACCCTGCGTATTTAACTTATATGCAGAGTACATCATGAGAAACACTGGGCTGGATGAAGCACAAGCTGGAATCATTACCATGAGAAATATCAATAACCTCAGATACGCAGATGACACCACCCTTATGGCAGAAAGTGAAGAAGAACTAAAGAGCCTCTTGATGAAAGTGAAAGAGGAGAGTGAAAAAGTTGGCTTAAAACTCAACATTCAGAAAACGAAGATCATGGTATCCAGTCCCATCACTTCATGGCAAATAGATGGGGAAACAGAGGAAACAGTGACAGACTTTTTTGCGGGGGGGCTCCAAAATCACTGCAGATGGTGATTGCAGCCATGAAATTAAAAGACACTTGCTCCGTGGAAGAAAAGTTGTGACTACCCTAGACAGCATATTAAAAAGCAGAGGCATTACTTTGCCAACAGAGGTCTGTCTAATCAAAGCTATGATTTTTCCAGTAGCCATGTATGGATGTGAGAATTGGACTATAAAGAAAGCTGAGCACCGAAGAATTGATGCTTTTGAACTGTGGTGTTAGAGAAGACTCTTGAGAGTCCCTTGGACAGCACGGAGATCCAACCAGTCCATCCTAAAGGAGATCAGTCCTGAATATTCATTGGAAGGACTGGTGCTGAAGCTGAAACTCCAGTACTTTGGCTACCTGATGCGAAGAACTGACTCATTTGAAAAGACCCTAATGCTGGGAAGGATTAAAGGCAGGAGGAGAAGGGGACAACAGAGGATGAAATAATTGGATGGCATCACTGACTCTGTGGACATGAGTTTGAGTAAGCTCGGGGAGTTGGTGATGGACATGGAGGCCTGGCGTGCTGCAGTCCATGGGGTCACAATGAGTTTTACACGACTGAGTGACTGAACTGAACTGAACTGAGCATTGTCCCTCTTCAGCTTTCAATAGGAATCCCTTTCCTGAAATCCCCAGTCTTTATGTCATTTTTAATTTAGGCTTTAGAATTTGCCTCTTCCTTAAAAAAATTAAGCATGACTTGACATGGATTGCATTATATTTTGTCTTTAAAAACCAGTAATGATGCAGTCAGTGCCTTTGCACTGTGGAGTCTTGTGGTTGTGGTTCTTCCTTCCTCAACTGTAGAGATAGAGTGCCCTCTGGTGGATGTATCAGGTGATGTTTCACTGTGACTTCACCTACCCCAAGTTTGGGAGAATCTAGCAAAGGTGGCTTGGAGAAGGAAATGGCAACCCACTCCAGTGTTCTTGCCTGGAGAATCCCAGGGACGGGGGAACCTGGTGGGTGCCGTCTCTGGGGTCACACAGAGTCGGACACGACTGAAGAGACTTAGCAGCAGCAGCAGCAGCAGCAGCCAAAGTGGCTGCCCATCTCCTAGGAGTTTTCCCCTGGGAAATCACATTGGTGAGAGTTCAGATAGCACTGTCAGGCCATTACTGGTTTTCAAAACTGCATTAACTTAATTGAAGTAGACCCTTGAAGTACAGAATGTTGGAATGATGATTAGGATGTTTTCCTTATATAATTTCCTAGCTTTTGAGAGTATTTAACCCTATATTTTTATCTTACCTACTTTTATTACTTCAGCTTCTGATACAGATAATAATTTATAGTCTGGCACTGTTGAAATTGTGGTTTTCTCTGTATTATATTTAATGTAGCATTTAAAATACATGTTACTATTGCTAATTTAATCTGTAACTAGTTCTCTATTTGTGTGTGCGGTAACATATATCTTTTATTGACTTACTGATTGCAAAAGAAAGAGCAGGAATAAGGTTTCTCTTTCCATTAATTCCTTTGGATAGGTTACATCATATATTACAGCACGGATGTGAATGCAGAGATACACGACTGGGTTATTGAGCCTGTTGTGGGAAACAGGCTGACTCACCAGATACAGGAATTAACACTTGACACACCATACTACTTCAAAATCCAAGCCCGGAACTCAAAGGGCATGGGGCCCATGTCTGAAGCTGTCCAGTTCAGAACACCCAAAGGTAAAGGCCCCCAAACAGAGTGTTCCATTGTGTGTCTCTTGAGTGGGATTATGCGTGTACATGTCACTTTAGCATGTAGAGACTGTGGATGATACAGGAAATCCTAATGATGTGCTTATGAGCCACAGTGTGGGCATTTATCTAAAAATGATGCTACCCCCCGACCACCAGATCAGTGCTCCCTAGGTTACTGACCTAAACATATCATTGACAGGGGAACTCTGACTCCAGGCTGCTCGAGGCAGATGAACTGCTGTGATCTAAACCAGTCAGATCAGATGGGATTCTCTTGGTTCCCAGATAGAGTAGTAGCGTGTTATTGTGATGGATGATTCTCTTTCAACACATGCAGGCTCTTAATGTGAAAGTCTTGTTCACTGACCTTTGTAGAGAGAAAGAGACAAAAGGGGTCCTTTAAAGAAGACTCTAGGTAAGAAAGTGACAGTAAAATATTGAACCAGGAGACCTTAGGAAGTAAAAGTAAGTCGGGGACTGAGTCTGTGGAAATATGGAAAAACATATATGGATTTCTTTTCTGTTAGCATGAAAAAGAAGACTCAAGGTGCTTGGAAGTTTTCGGGGTTTTAATTTTTTTCCTTTAAGAATTCTGCCTGTCCCATCTTCAAAGCTTGTGATCCTTGCTCTTGTTTTTTCCTTCCCCTGTGCTTGGCCTGCTAGCGGACTCCTCTGATAAAATGGCTAATGATCAAGGTAAATGAGTAGCTGGCCTCTCTTTCCTTTCCTCTCTTTTGTGACCTGTTACCAGCTTTTTGTTGTTTTTGTTTTTTCCTGAAAATTAGTACTCTGTGTTAAAAATCACATATTTATTGGCCAAAGTAGAGTTGAGTCCATATTTGTGGCACTTGGGGTATCTGAAAAGCTGGAGAATCTACTTAGGAGCTAAACAGACTGGCAGGGAAAAAAACTGGGTTGGACTTCTACAGATGTGAGGAGATAGTCCTTAAATGTGGGTCAGAGTATCCTTGGTGCTAAGATACTAAAATTCTGTGATACAGATAGGGATTTGGGCCATGAGAACAAGCACACCAATTTGTCATATTTGTAGCATCTAGAGTTTTATTGATGTCTCTAAATGAAAAGTTTAATCAAACTCAATTGAATACCCTTTTTGCCTCCCTCAACAGAGAATATACAAATGTACCCTCCTGAATTGTATGATTATCTTTCACAAAATTATGGCTCTCTATTCTCTTGTTGCAAGCTTAATTCAGGGCTCTTTTGCTACTTCTTAAATATATTTGCTAATTTTATAAGAGAATAGAGACAGTGTACAATGGAAGTTTAGGAAGTATGGGCCTCAGTGTCACCATTCTGGAAATTATCTGTCAGCATAGTCTCTTCACTGCAGTCGCTGTGGTAAAGTTAAACTATACTTTGTGATTTTCATCTCTGGGAAGTCGGCTAAAGTTGGTTATCTGTTTTCTATAGCAGGAGCAGTTAAAGTAAATTGGATGGTTTCTTTTATTCTTTAAGAGTAGTTTTTAGAAATACAAAGTCTTTGGATCTTGGTTAATGGCAAGGAAGATTCAGAGTTTGAGGTTTCAAGTTTTGGGGCTTTGGAAATGTGTTTGCATTCAATGAGTCTTTTGTTCTATGTTGGGAAAACTGCAAACATGCCCATGTGTATTTGTGTGTGTGTGTGTGTGCATGTGTGTGTGTGTGTGTGTGTATGTATAAAGCACCCTGGTCATGGTAGAACCTTTGCCTTAAGCATGAGAATAGAACAGTAACAACACTGAATGTGTACAGAGTATATATGTGCTATTTTCTTCCCTCACTTCATCCCATGAGCCAGGCTGCAGTTCTCAGCTATACCACCCCTTTGGTATTTAAAATTATTTGCCCATATTTATTTTGGTATTTGGCTAATCCGTGGATTTCTTGTTCATAAGTGAAATATGAGAGGAAAACATTAAGAAATATAGGAGTTAAACCAGTTGGTTTGTTGGCAAAGTATTCATTGGTAATTATTTATATAATGTGTTACTCTGAGTAGTTTGGCTTAAATTTGGGCTGCCTGACAAAGAAGTACCTTAATTATGAAGAGCCTTACATGGGTCGTGTCATGTCTGCCAGCTTATCATAGTGAAAAGAACAAGTGGAATCTTGACACGTGGTGTGTGCTGTTTGGGAGGATTGGTGACAATAGAAGTGAAGTAAAGTAATAGGTGTGGACAGTGACAAAGGTTTGAGGACTGTGAGTTAAAAATTCTAGACTATGCCCCTTACATACCCAGGAATTTCTGTTACCTTTGGGGACTTTGAGCTTCTGGAAACATAGAAAGTAGGTTTTTTTGTTTTTTTTCATTTCTAGATTTATTCTGTTAAATGAACTATACATAGAAACCTTCAGACTTTAATTTCTTCCATTTCCTCCAAGTCTGATAATTTAATAGAAGTACTTGATATTATCTATAATGTTTTACAGCAACATGTCTTGTTTATGCATTTCTAGTCAAGCTTTATTCATAGGAATAACTCTTAATTTATAAGCGTTTTCTGAAGCTTCATGCTCTCTGTGGAGTGTAAGGTGAGATTCTTCCCCAAAGATTTATTTAGTAGTTAATATTTATAAAACATTTACTGTGTGTCAGGCATTATTCAAAATATTTTATGGGATTAAATTTCTAATTAATCCTCACAACCCTTTTGTGAAGCAGGTGCCATTATCATCACTGCTTTACAATGAGGAAACCAAGACCCCCAAATAGTAGCTAAATAACTTGGCATGAGTCCAACGTTTAGTGCCTGATGGTGCTGGTTTGCCAGCACAGGCAGTGTGTTGAGCTGGGTGAACCAAGGATCAGCTTTACCTTGCAGTTCTTGCAGACCTCTTCAAGAGAAGTCTGAGACTGCCTTCCAGGCCCAGGTGTTTTCTGAGGCCTGCATATGAGTGAAGTCGCTCAGTCATGCCTGATTCTTTGCGACTCCACGGACTGTAGCCTCCCAGGTTCCTCCGTCTGTGGGATTTTCCAGGCAAAAATACTGGAAGGGGTTGCCATTTCCTTCTCCAGGAGATCTTCCCAACCCAGGGATTGAACCCAGGTCTCCCGCATTGTAGGCAGACGCTTTACTGTCTGAACCACCAGGGAAGTCCAGCATATGAGGTGGTCCCAAGCTCAAGGTCAGCAGTCTCACTTCTTATGTTCCATGATGATGGAGTAGGAGACAGTGTCTTTGTGAGCAACCAGAGGGGAGACTTTGATTTTTTAATCTCTGGGTATTTAGGTTGACTGAACAGAAACTGAGAACCTAATCTGAACCTCTGCTTGCCTTCCTGCTCCCCCTTAAGGTAACTTTATATTTAGAAAGGCAGCTTCCTATTTTGAGAAAAGAATCCAAACACCACTGACACCTGCTCGGCCAGATCAAGCCAGTCCCTCGGAAGAACCCGTTTCTTTAATGGTCCCCGTGGTTCCTTTTCCGCCGGAAGCTGCTTTTCCATAAGTGCTCTGAGCAGTTTTTCAGCAACTGCTTCTTGGGCTAGAGAAACCTTAACAGCAAAGGACAGCCTTGTTATACCCTGGATACAACCATGGAACAGGAGTGTCAGCCTTTCAGATGCCTCATTGCATAGAAAGCTCTACCTTAGTTTGTTTTGCACAAATAGGCTGTATTTTCCCCTGTCGTGTGTACGTGCTACTCCCTTTTCTTATGGACAGCGTAGACTGAAAATACATTTTTTTTTTTTTTGGGGTAGAAAATACTCACTAGCTGTGAGGTAGACTGGTCACACCAATGGAGTGGGTTGTTACTGACATGATTTCTTCTTCTTCAGCCTCGGGGTCTGCAGGGAAAGGAAGCCGGCTGCCAGACCTGGGATCCGACTACAAACCTCCAATGAGCGGTAAAGCCCTTCCTCTGGCTTTATTTGGCTTCCTGTGGGCACAGTGCAGTTCTGCTTGAAATCTTGAAATGTTTCTTGCAGCTCCTGTGCTGTGAATTGTAGCCTATTACCTATTTCTTTTTATTCAATAGAGCTGGCTTTAGGCATTTTCTGGCAAATGTTTGCCAAATTACTGTAGACCCATTTATTATAGATACACAAATAAAATTGTTTCCCTGCGTATAAACTTAAAATGATTCTAAACAAACAATCTTCTCATTGCCCACTGCCTATTTTCAAAATAATTAGAACCTTACTTTAAAAAATAAACCCTCAAAAAAAAAAATAAAAAATAAACCCTCTGGTGGAATTAGCTATCATCTAAAACGAGCCTGAGAGATGCTTTGGAATCATTCATTTCTCTCCACACTGCTTACTGCGGTGCTCTTAGTTTGGGAATTCTAAAAAATTATTCCCTCTCTCCCAGCCATCCTAAGAGCTGGTGCCTTTAATTACTTAAATGGTGATACCTGCTTCTCTATACGACGTCACCATATGGAAGTTACTTTCACATGTGAAATCATTTTATTGTCATAACATTGTGAGGGAGGGAGAACAGGTATCATTATTCCCATGTTTTACATTAAGAGACTCAGGGGAGAAGTAATGTGCCTGGACCTACCCACTTATTATAGAAGCCCTAGAATCAAAACCCAGGGCTTCCAACTTCATATTGTGCCTTTTCTGCTATCACTCACAGCCTTCCTAGATCAGATGTGGGAATCCAGGATGGTAAAATGTCCTCAAAGGTAGTTTCTAGAAGTGAACCATATTGTCTCCTCATGAGAAACACATGGAAGAGAAAAGAAAAAGAGTTTCCAGTCCTCCAGAAACTCCTGGTCTAATTATGGAAATAAAATGGTCTCTTAATCTCCAGCTATCAGTTTAAATAAAAAGTATTGCCCAGACTTCAGTGAAATCAGCCACTTCTTTGGAGAGCCAGACAAACTTGCTTGCTTCAAGAAATTTTTAGGCTGTGATTTCTAGGACTTTATGAGTTTCTCCTCCTGGAAGGCATATGTTACATTTATGTGCTGTCCACAGGCCTGTGAGAAAAGCAGTTACTTCTTTGTCTTTTCTTTTGTTTATGCATTCATTCATTTATTCACACATATTTCTAAAGGTTCAGGTGCTATGTAACAGACTGTGGAAGCAGGGGGAGTATGTAACAAGCTATCTGACAGAGAGAAGAGAAAGCTTTCTAGAAGACATCTCTGACCCAGATTTTAAAAGGCACAGAGAAAATCACTGAATGTCTAGGAGGGGGCCAAACATTTCTAGGATGCAATGCAATAAGAACATGTATGAAGTATGGCAATTTAAAACAGCCTGCTTGGAACTTCCTTGGCAGTCCAGTGGTTAAGACTGCACCTTCCAATGCAGGGATGCAGTTTTGATTCCTGGTCAGGGAACTAAGATCCCACATTCCTCACAACCAAAAAAAAAAAAAAAAAAAAACACCAAAGCATGAAACAGAAACAGTATTGTAACAAGTTCAATAAAGACTTTAAAAATGGTCCAAATTAAAAAAAAAAAGAAAAAAACACTTTAAAACAGCCTGCTTTCTCCAGGGACCACACTGCCTGGAAACAGAATAGGCTCAAGTTAGAAAAGATAGGTTAAAACCGACCTGTCAAAAGCTCAGGTGCTGATGCTAAGAAATGTGAGCTTCCTCACGTAAGTAACATATGTGAGATGTCTGATACTACTGGTAAACTCTGACTTCCCACTTACTGAGTATCTACTGTTACCCTGACGACAGTGGAGAATGAGTTAGGTGCCAAGAGTACAAAGTCAAAAAAGAGTGGTTAGGAAGCTGCTGCAGTAGACCAAGTGAGGCTTAATATCCCTAGTAGGAGGGTCTAGGGTCCCATTTGCAGCTCACCCTTACTCTAGTTCAGAAGACAGCCTTTAGCCGACTCAGGAGGTAGAGGTCCTTTGCAGTTAATTGAGAATTTGTCTCTGTGGAATGCAGGAAAGAACTGCCTCCCACAGCCCTGCTCTCTGCCTCTGATGCACAGTGCCTGCTCTACCGCTTGCCCCACCCACTAGCCCAGTACTACTGTTAATAATGGTTTTATGGAGAGCCCTAATTTGGTCTCATTGTATTGGCTCCCAGTTCCATAGTCTTTCCCAAACATAAAAATGTTATTTTATTGAAGGTCATTATATCCAGTTTAAGTTGTCTGTCTGCTGATCTCCTTCTCTGAAATAGATAGAAGTGATTCAACCAAATGTAGAAGAATAAGCTCTTAAACTTTCAAAATTAGCCCAGCTTCAGCACTGTGCTTGGATGTAGCCTATAAAATCATAGAATAAGAAGCAGAAGGTCAGCTAATCCACTGTTCATGGGAGTCCCACAGTAAATGCAGTTTGAATTAGATCATGAGTTTATAAACCAGGTTGTATATAAAAATCACTTTAGGAGCCTTTCTAAGAGCATTGGTTCCCAGGCCACACCTTCCTGGTAGAAATTTCCACAGCATCCCAGACATGTAGGATGGCTCTTTATAAGTACTTCTAGTGACTAAACAATCACTACTTAGCAAAGCAGCTCATCCCGTTATTGTACAGCTTTGATTATTAGGGCAATAAGAGAGAGTGGCTGGAAGAAAAGATGGCAGATACCCATGGTGGTTAAATCTGTGTTGTAGGATTTCCCATATTTTACAGTATGAGCATGCATAACTTTTGTAATGAGGTGGGAAGCAAAGTACAATGTTTCAGGAAGTAGAAGAGCAAGACTAAGAATAGAGCAGGATTACAAACGGCCTTGTAAAAAAAAAAAAAAAAAGCTGAACCGCACCCAATGGCGTGGGAGCAACGGTAATAGAAAGAAGATCTGTTTCCTCAAGGTCCTAAATGATCTTGCCTCTGCACATCTCTCCAGCCTCATATCCATCTTTTTTTCTGCTCACATCATTCCCTCTAACTTTGCATATCTCTCTTTGCTTCAGCAACACTGGCTGCCTTTATCTCCCTTGAACGTGCCAAGCTCATTCCTCTCTCAGGATCCTCCCACTAGCTGTTCCCCCTTCTCTGAAATGTTCTTCCTTCGGGTTTTTGTATGGTAGGATCATTCAAATCTCAGCCCAAATGCCATCTCCTCAGAGAAGCTTTTCCCAACCACTTAATCTAAACTAGCCACCCAGTCATTCTGTACCATATCCCCCCTTTTATATTTTCATGGCACTTACTACACACTAATAATTTATTTGTTTATTGTCTGCCCCCACTCCTACCCCAGAATTGGCATCTTTGCTGTTCACTGTTGCATCCTGGGTACCTAGAACAATGCCTGGCACATTGTAACCACTCAGTAAATATTTGTCAAATTAATGCATATGTACAGACCTTCGTTTTCCTGAAACTGAATAAGAAAGTTAACTCTGCACAGACTGTGTTTATAAAAACAGACTTTATGATTCAAGTAGTTTTTTGACCGCATCCCAATGCTATATGTTGGGAAAAAATACTTTTGTTTTCTATGAGGGTGCATTTTTTAGAAAGTTTTGTAAGTCAGAAAACTTAAAGTGATTTACAAATGGTGCTTTATAAGATGAGTTTCTATATAAGACACCAGGGGGCAGACTCCCTTACTGGTCCAAGCTTAGTGTTCAGTACAATCGGAGAAACTTTTATTGAACACCAACTTTGTGCCAGGTACACCCAGGGCAGAAACTCAGCTCTCATCATCTAGAGGAAATGGCCATATTCATAAGGCATTTTTATAGAATGCACAGTGATGACTACTTTTATAAAGAAGCTCACAGAAGTTATCTATACTCATGTGAAGGTTCTGCAGCCTGTTTGTATGCATCTTTAGAATTCTGGAACACTAACAAGCATACGGTTTTTCCTTCCCAGGCAGTAACAGCCCTCATGGAAGCCCCACTTCTCCTCTAGACAGTAACATGCTGCTGGTCATCATCGTTTCCGTCGGCGTCATCACCATCGTGGTGGTTGTGATCATCGCAGTTTTCTGCACCCGGCGGACTACCTCTCACCAGAAAAAGTAAGGAGCCCCACATGTAGCCCATACATTTTTTGTATGTATTCTTTTGCTTCTGTGTGACCTCTGTGTCTGGAGTTGTACACAGAGTTAAAATATAAAATACATGAAAAGCAACGTTTTAAATATTTTTAAAGGAAATGCAGAATGATTCCTCTTGTTAAATATGTGTCCTTCTGGGTTCTGGCAGGGAAGAGGGGCACACTCAAGATGGGTGAAGGGCAGCCATTAAAAAGAATTCATTTGAGCCGGTCCTAATGAGATGGATGGAGCTGGAGCCCCTTATACAGAGTGAAGTGGGCCAGAAGGATGAAGAACATTGCAGCATACTAACACATATATATGGAATTTAGAAAGGTGATAACGATAACCCTCTATGCAAAACAGAAAAAGAGACACAGATGTACAGAATAGACTTTTGGACTCTGTGGGAGAAGGCAAGGGTGGGATGTTTTGAGAGAACAGCATCGAAACATGTATATTATCTAGGGTGAAACAGATCACCAGCCCAGGTTGGATGCATGAGACAAGTGCTCCGGCCTGGTGCACTGGGAAGACCCAGAGGAGTCGGGTGGAGAGGGAGGTGGGAGGGGGGATCGGGATTGGGAATACATGTAAATCCATTCCATGGCTGATTCATATCAATGTATGACAAAACCCACTGGAAAAAAAAATAATAATAATAATAATAAAAAAAAAAAAAGATGGGTGAAGGGGGCTTTAATGAAGGGACCATTTACAACATCCAAGGTGAAGTTAGCATTAGGCAGCAGTGTTCAAGGGTCAGCCACAGTGACAGGCCAGTGTTATCCTTAGAAAGGTGAGAGCTTTTACTGAAGCAGAGAGAGCTGTTTTCAGAGATCTGAAGCAGCAGGAGAGGACTTGCAACAGGAACCATGTATGGTGGTAGGAATGTAACTACTGCCATCCTCTAGCCCAGCAGGGATGGGACAGAAGAGAAAATACCTCCCACTCTCCAGTCTCTTATCTGTGCCTTCTCCTGGCCACACTGAACTGGAAGCCAGGGCTTCCAGAGTTATCAAGTAGATACAGTTCATTTAACTCAGCCTCTGAAGTCACAAGACCAAGTGCACAGAATCAGTCTGGGAGAGGAAAGTAGATGATGTACAGCCTTGTCGGGAGCCCCTTTGGAGGACTGTCTGTCTCTGGGCTCTCAGTGAACCAGATACACAGGAGTCTGCGGAATTTCATGGCACAAATGCTGGCTGAGATGGAGGGATACCACAGACCTCTAGTTCTAAGTTTGAGAGTATTTTTAAAGATGTGCTACCAAAGGTTCAGCTGGTAAAGAATCTGCCTGCAATGCAGCAGACCTGGGTTTGATCCCTGGGTTAGGAAGATTCCCTGGAGAAGGGAAGGGCTACCCACTCCAGTATTCTGGCCTGGAGAATTCCATGGACTGTATAAGTCATGGGGTCGCAAAGAGTCAGACATGACTGAGTGACTTTCACTCACCAAAAGTAGCAGTTGAGGTTGGGACCACAGGAGGCAGAGTTGGTTGGGGGTGTGATGGGGAGATGTACTGATTAAATGAATGAGAAAGGATTATTTAAAATCAGCATGTCATATTAGCAGAGAGGAAAGGTGGCTTCTAGCCCTGAACTCACCTGGGGTTTTGAGGCTTGTGGCTAATTGTTTAGAGCAAATAGCAAGGTGATCACCATTATATGGTGCTTGATAACAGCCTTCACTCCTGAAGCTGAGGGAATCCTTGATCCTAGGTCACATTCTATTCCTATCTCTGGCCAGCAAGACAGTGCCATAAAGAAAAAAAAAAGGAGATTCTTGAGCAAAAACACAATATGAGTAATAGAACAACTTTAGATGCAGTATCCTAAAAGATCATAAGATGGAGGTATTGCTCCATAAAGAGAGAAAGAAATTCATGTCTGTGTGATTATGCTCAGAGCTGGTCTGTCCAAGGCAAGGATGCATGTATTTAATAACCATAAATCTGTTTGTTTTCAGTATAGAGGTCAAGCACAAGCTACAGGCTAACTGCTGCTAGTAATGACTTTGTCATTTTCTATAGGTTATGTGATGTTTTTAATCTTTCTTTTGCCCAAGTAAAATAGCTTTCAGCAGCTTACATTGTATCACTGCCTCATGATCACTGCCTCTTACAGCTTCCCCTGCCTTTGATTGTAGAAAACTGTTTCTCCCTAAAACCGCTAAAATCATATTTTTCTATGCTAGGACTTTTCTACAAGCTTCTTTTTCAGCATTTCCCATTTATCTATCTTTATGAACTTTTGATTTTACATCTGAATAAACAAAATAACAGAATTCCCTCTTATTTGGGGGAATCTAAAATTCAAAGTAAATAAAAAATAAAGTACTAAAATACTTAGTCTTCAGATTAAGAGGCAGGAAAATGAGTTTGTCATAGGTGCTGTACTCTGTTTTTGAATCTGCGGGTCCTACATTTCGGGTCCCTTTGTTTAAAAGAGTTGTATCAAGTCTTTATAGAGTTTCCCCCTCCTCCTCCCCCAGTGACCTACTTTCCAAATGTTCCATTGACTGTGAAAAAATATGTGAGCTTTTCTTAGTATTTTTCATTTTCTCTCATATCTGAGGCACCTCCCGTTTCAATTGTAGCTGTTTATAGACTTTAGCCCCTCAGAGTTTCTTAGCACATCTCTCTAGAGCCCCCTTACTCAACAGATGAGAACCACCTACCTGAGTGTACCACCATTAGATCTAAAGCCCTTCTGTGTTGGGAACAGTCATTTTCTCCCCCTTCCTCCCATCTGAAACTTATTCTCAGTTTACCTGCTGTATCCCAGTGCCTCCTGCTTTCAGAGACCTTGTCCTTGTGGTTGCCCCTCTGTCAGTACAGCTAACCTCTCGCTCCATTGGCTCCATCCCTCTAGCATTTGACTGTGCTCAGACTTCTTCCATCCTAAGAAACAATTATAACCTTTCCTCTACTGCATGGTCTTTACCACCAACCACAAAGAAACCCTGTCTTTCCCTTCACCACAAGTTTCTTGAACCTGTCCATTCTTTTGCTGCCCACTCATGCTTTAGTCCTTTCTAATCCGAATTCTGCCCCCACTGCTTCACCAAAGTTGCTTTTGCTGAGGTTACTACTGACCTCCATGTTGCGAAAGCCAAAGGAAATTTTTCAGTCCTCATCTTAATCTCTCAACACAGTCAACTACTCCTTCCTTCTTAAAACACTCTCTTCTCTTGTATTCCATGATTGTGTGTTCTTTTTCACAGCTTCTCCAGTCTACTCTGCCATCAGATAAACATTCCTCAGGGCCTGGTCCTGGAGTTACCTGCTCCTGTGGCTTCATTTATTTCTGAATTTCAACTACTCCCATATTTTTATCTCTAGCCAAGGCTTCTCTCTTCTGAGTCTCAGGCTTGCTTCAGTCTCAAACCCAATTGCCTGTTTTATGTTTTATATTTAATGTCTCAGATGGACACTTAGTATGTCCAAAACAATTTATAATTCTTTCTGTCAAACCGACTTCTCCCCAGTGTTACTAAATGGCTTAAGCCAGAGACCTTGGCAATATCCTTTATTCCTCTTGGGTCTTTATTTCTGTCTTTTCCCACATCCATTTTTTTCACCAAGCCTTGTCACTTCTGGTTCCTTAATAACCACCAGATCTCCCTCTCCGCTCCGTTCTCACTGCCCCAGGCCACTGTCAGTCAGGCTGCAGTTGTTGGCAGCTGCATCCTAACGGCCCCCTTGTTTTGTCCCCAACTCCTCAGTCCATTCTTCACATCCCAGTTGGTTTAAACTTTTAACTCAAAACTGATCTCCTTACTCTCCTGCTTAAAACCATTTAGGGATTTCTCTTTACTCACAGAGGCAAGTTCAGACTCTGGTCTCGGCTCTAAAATTCCTTAATGATTTGACCCCAGCCCATCTTGCCAGCATCATTTCATATCATTCTCCCCAGGGTAAAACTTCTTGCCTCTGTTTTTCTTGTTTGTAGTTTCTGATTTTGCCTGAAGCATCTCTCAGAAGGACTGTTTTAAACATTCAGACTGTTTTGACCAATATTAAAATCCTCTTAATTTCGTGCCTAGGAAACGAGCTGCTTGCAAATCAGTGAATGGCTCCCACAAGTATAAAGGGAACTCCAAAGATGTCAAACCCCCAGACCTCTGGATCCATCACGAGAGACTGGAGCTCAAACCCATCGATAAGTCTCCAGATCCAAACCCCATCATGACTGATACACCAATTCCTCGTAATTCTCAAGATATCACACCAGTTGACAATTCCATGGACAGCAATATCCATCAAAGGCGGAATTCATATAGAGGTACAGGTTTTTTCATTTAAACCATTTTCCATTTTGTAAAGTTGCCTTAATTTGGTAATCCCTATAAGAAGTTAGGTTTAGAGAAACATGTATTACCGCAGCAACTTCTGATGAAGAATAGCTAGCCTATTAAGAGACAGAGGTTCTGTACCCAGATGAAACAGTCTTCTCGCTCTCTTAGGTCTCTCATCGCACTTCACCAGCTCAAGATTTGAGACAGCCTAGCACATGTCTGCACATTTCATCCCATCCCTTCACTTGGAGCCCAACTCTCATTGTCGTGTTTGGCATATTCTTGGTCTGCCTGCTCTTCCTCACAGACATGCATTGAAACATGATAGGCAGCGTTGTGTCAACTGCATTGACTCAACAGAGATCCCTGTAATGTGATGATGGTCATTTTCCTCTTTATTTCACTTCCTGCAACACCTTGTCCCTACTATGTTGTCTTTGAGTCCTGAATCTGCCTTCACTTGAAATGTTTTACTGCTGAGGCTGCTCACTGGCCTAGACACATGTTTGTAACCAACCTCCATATTTGATGTCTAGGGCATGAATCAGAGGACAGCATGTCTACACTGGCAGGAAGGCGGGGAATGAGACCAAAAATGATGATGCCCTTTGACTCCCAGCCACCCCAGCGTAAGTTAAAAGCTTCTCTTTTCCCAAGTGCTGCCAATTATCCAGTCATATTGGGGAACAGCTACAAATGATCTCTTTGACTTCACTTGATCCTAATGCAAAAATTAATCTACCAAAGCTTTGGCACCTTGAGAGAAGAAGAATCAAACATTTGCCATATTTTGTGATTAGTATTTATTCTTACTAATAGCCTCTTTAATTTCAATGTAAATAAACTACAAGGCCAATTTTCACAAGTCTCCCAGGCATTAGGGAAGTAACCAGTCTCTTTAAAAGTAGATAAAGTCTCCTCAGGAGAGATGGGGGACAGATTGCTCTAGGCTGGGGCTAAGGATGCCCAGATGTCACAGTGTTCCTTAGGTTTCCCAACACATGATCAGTGTTGATAGGCATTGCAGAGTTTTTTTTTTAATCAATAGACTTTATATTTTAGAGGAGTTTCAGGTAGACAGCATGGAGTTTCTGTTTTTATAGCAATATTTTTCAACTTTATTTGACCTGTGCCTCACTTAGATAGGCATAAAAGTTGCCCAGCCTCCTGTAGTATTTGAAACTCAAGTATATTATCATGATTAAAAACCAAAATGCAATGGGACAAGCAAATTACATTTGTACACTAGTGTTTCTTCTCCCTTGTTACTGTTTTCAAGGTGAGGAAGCCTTTCAGATGAACTGGCACAATGGGGCTTCCAGCGGAGGGTCCTCTGAGCCATTCTAAAGAGATAAGCAGCCACCTGCCTACCAGTACCAAATCCAAGTTTAAGAAACTATTTAATCTTGAAATTTGCTCTGGGCTGAATAGTAGGTTAGCAGACATTAATACTGTCAGTCATTGTGTTAGTTGCTCAGTTGTGTCCTACTCTCTCCAATCCCACAGACTGTAGCCCACCAGGCTTCTCTGTCCATGGGATTCTCCAGGCAAGAATGCTGGAGTGGATTGCCATTCGTGTCTCCAGAGGATCTTCCTGACCAGGGATTGAACCCTGGTCTCCTGCATTGCAGGCAGATTCTTTACCATTTGAGTGTCAGACCTAGATTTAAATCCTGAAGAATCACTTTTCAATTTAACCTAAATGAGCTTTGGGATTTTTTATTCATTTCTTAAAAGATGCCCCATTTCAGGACTGTCAGCCATGTCTGTCCACAAGTGACAGAAATTCTAAACAATCACAGATATCCTGACACAGAAGATGGCACTGTATAGATGGAAACCAGTGGGATCCCTGAGAATGTCATGTCGGCCCACATGCTGTCACTCGCACACGATTCTGAGAATCCGCTTTGGAAGAATGAAAAACTGATTTACTAATAGCTCATTTCTGCACAAAGTACTTTTTGCTTAGGGTCCATGATAAGAAGAGGGGCCTATACTTGAACGTGTGCAAGGAAAACTGGTTTTCCTCTCATCAGACATGCCCTGGACAAGGTCCCCAGGTTTAGAAATGTCCAAAAAGAGTGAAAGTGTTAGTCACTCAGTCGTGTACGACTCTGCGACCCCATAGACTGTAGTCTCCCAGGCTCCTCTGTCCATGGGATTTTCTAGGCAAGAATACTGCAGTAGTTAGCCATTTCCTTCTCCAGGGAATCTTCCCAACCCAGGGATCGAACCCGGGTCACCCACACTGCAGGCAGATTCTTTACTATCTGAGCCACCAGGGAAACCTCCAAAAAGAGTAGACTAGTTCATTCCAGTTACTTTTGATTTATAAGAAGATGGTAGCTTGACTACTTGATTGTTTTATATAAGTTCTTGCCTGAACTTGCTTATTTTTAAAACTTGTAAAGTTTGACTATCTCTATTCCTAGATTTGTTACTTTTAAATATGTTACAGAGAAAAGATAAGCTGTACTAGGTGACAGCATTCCTGGTCTTTTTTTTTTTTTTTTTTTTGGTGGTGAGGAGGAGTATGTATAAATATACAGTGTTATTTCATTTGTGCCCCAGCAGCTGAGTGACTGAATTCTTTAATTCAAGAATCTGATACAAGTGCCCAGATATACTTGAGATCGGGCTTGAGATATGCTTTTCGCCACATGGCTTCAGTCCTTTTTTACAAGCCGGGATTCCCTGGAGGCTGCATCCCCCATCCACCTACCGTGGCTGTAAATGTCTGAGCACTGCTGGGAATGGCTTAGTGGCGGTGGGATGAGGTTCCATCGAAGGCCTTGCACAGAAGCAGTGGATTCTGATTCAACTAATAGCTGATGCTTGCCAACTATATTCCAGATAGGCACTGTCACATTCTTTTATTTATTTTTTTGTTTACTTAATTTGGAAAAACTGACAAAGTTTTTTTTTTTTTTTAATCAGCTTTGTTTTACTTTTGTGAGAGTCTGTATACCTAAAACACTTTCAAGTTGCACTTCCTGGGTAAAAGTCAGGAGTCCTTCCCCCTCACCCTATCCTTAATTGTGAGAAACACTGATTCTGAAACACCCCACTTCTGAAAACTTCCTGTCTTCCCATGGAGGAGATGCTAACTGCCCAGCTGCCCTGAGACCTCTCCTCAGCCAGCTTTTGTATTTTATTCCCGGGGACCGCCTTCACTTTCTGGTCCCCGAGAGCAGGGAAAGCCCCTGATTAGTTTCCCGGGCCTTGAGGAGGGGAGGGGGTGGCCCTGCTCCAGGGTCCCTGGCTGGTTGAGCCACCTGCTTGCTTGCACGTGGTGAGGAGAATGCTGCCGAACGAAGGACCTCTGTTGTATTGCCTGGGGTTTTCTTCACCTGAGTAGTGTTGAGTGGCCCCCCACCTACCGCCGAAGATCAGGGAAACTCTTGGTGACCTGACATTTTAATAGCATCCAAGGGCTAATTGAGTTTTATCACAAAGTTTTTGAAGTCCTTGCTTAAAGGGAAGTGGGGGTGGGCAGGAAAGATCCCACTTGTTTCTGATCAACCCTACCTGTTTGCCTATTTCGGGAATCTAGAGCTGGTTATCTTGATGGCAGGCTATAGTCCATGGAGTCGCAAGAGTCAGATATGACTTAGTAATTACACCACCACCACCACCATCTTGATGTTAAACTTTCTGCTTCCACAGCTACTCTAAGGGAGTACCTAAGAAAAGTTTGTACCTCAGCTGTGCTTCTGATTTTGTTTTTCCATCTCTAGGATCGATAAGGGCGCTCATTAAAGAAGCACTTTGTCTTCATAGAAAGTTTTATGTGGAATATCTGTGTGAAAATGTGGATTCATTTGCTAAATGCAGCAAATTGAATTCCTTAGCCAGAAGGAAAGAGGGAATTTAGAAAAAATCCATTTATATTTTAAAATGTGAGTAGATATGGCTAAGGTCCCAGCCTGGAAGCAGGAAGAGATGGTGCCCTAGGCCTGTCTTTCATGCTTCTAGTACTAGATTGGACCTTAACAGTTCATTTCCATTTGCATTCATTTTAAGATATGAAAACTGATTAAACAGCCACTTATTCATTCAGCCCAAATACCTATTTCATGCTTCACTCAGCAAGTAAGAAAAGACAGAATGAATTAGGAATATACTCGAAGGAAAAGGGACTTCTATCTTTATAAGCAGGAGAAAAAAATTATAGATACCGAAACCATCATTTGTTGGCTTATGGGTTTATACTTTGTGACATATTCAAGTAGGTATTTTTAATAACTCATGTAATCCATGTTTACTGTAGAATTGGAAAATAAAGATAAACCAAAAGGAATTAAAAAAAAAAAATCTTCACCACTCTTCCCTACAAGATAATGTGTTAACATTTTAGTAAAAATTCTCAGGCTTTTTTCTTTCTGTGTATATGTAGAGACATATGCATAAGAGTGTGTTGATTTTTTTTAAGACAAATGTAGAACCCATGGCTAATTGTCCAAACCCGTGGCTAATTGCCTAAGCTGCCACCAGAAAACCAGGGAATGGTGGTACTACGTGGGCAGGGGGTGTGGGGTAACTGCTTTTGAACTGTGATGTATGTGTGTCTGTGCAAGCATGTTAAGCATTTCTCTGTCTTGTGTTCATTCACAGCTGTGATTAGTGCCCATCCCATCCATTCCCTCGATAACCCTCACCATCATTTCCACTCCAGCAGCCTCGCTTCTCCAGCTCGCAGTCATCTCTACCACCCGGGCAGCTCATGGCCCATTGGCACATCCATGTCCCTTTCAGACAGGGCCAATTCCACAGGTGAGAGATGAGGATGGAGCCCCAGGTTGAAAGCATTCTGAAAGAGTTGGCAAGCTGCACAGGGGAGGACCTGCCCCACTTAGAAGGATTTGGAGTTTTTGTCAGTGTTATCTGTCTATCGTAACATTTCTGTTACTGACTCAAGTTTTTTTCTGTTAAATTCACTTCATTTTTCTCCCAGAGTTTAAAGAGCTCAAGGCAAGGTGTCGTTTTAGTAAGAAACATAACTCTAATCACACAGCCATGTCTTGTTCCATCCACTTGCATCTTAATTCCATCATATTTTCAGTTTGTTTAATCCTTCAATTTGAAAGGAAAATGTAATCTGGATGATTTTTAGACACTAGAGGTTGCCTTTACCTAATGGTGGAAGGGTTCTTAGGGCAACCATAAGGTACTTCTAATGTGAGCTCATAATTACATGTATCTGCTGTGAACCAAAGTAAGAGCAACACCTGGGGGCAACAGGGCGAGCGGCCACGTTGACGTTACGCAGATTGTAAACCTCAGGTTGCCTAGTGGAGTGAGATTAAAAAGGGCTCCCAAGCATAGATCATCTCTAGAAATAGATGGGACATTAGCCTAACAATCTGCAGTGTATGTAAAGATACACAGTTCTAGACCACCGTGTCTCAGTTTGAAAATCTTAAGAAGCAGCTTTATCAGTTTTAAGGTGCTAAAAAAAAAAAAACTTCTCATATATACAGTATACTCTTTTTCCATCATTTGAAACTTGAAACTTGTCTTTTAATAGTTACAGATGAAAAAAAAGAAAAAAGAAAAAAAAAAATAGTTACAGATGTTACTAGTAGAGCTGAGTTTTGTTAGTTCTAGAAAATGGGGCAATTTCACATGAATCCCATTTTTAAAAGAACTTCAAAACATCATGCTTAGAAGCTTGGGTTGCCAGTAACATCCCTTCCTCCTCTGAGTTTTGGTCAATAATAAACATACACAAAGCATCAGTGGAGATCCAAGCTTACTAAGACATGCCTGATAACTCCCGAAGTTATCTGGTCCCAAACCCTTACTTTGTTTGGAGAATGCTGCTTGAACTCATCTCTGAAATTGGCATTTCCCTCCCTCCAGTCCAGGTGTGGTTTCTTGCCTTTAGGGAAAGACAGCCTGCAGGAGGCTGTATGGAGAACCAGACTCTGCCTCACAGACGTAATCTCAGAGCCCTCCAGACCTGCTCTTATAAAGAGGCTTTTGTGTCCTGACTGTATTTCTCCATTTTTAAGGCAGAAAGATCTCACCCACTGGGATAGGAGCATACCTAACCGTGTGGCAGGGTCTTCCCAGGGGGTCAGCCCCCTGCCTCCTCCCTCCTGGACAAGAAGGAGGTTGAAGTTTGGCAGGAAGCAGAGAGCTCCCACCCACCCCTCACCCAAGGGGTCAGTGTTGATAAAAGTTTGGGTTCTGTATGTATTTAGGCAGAAAGCGAAAAGGGGAGAAAGTAGTGATTTCCTCCACTAAAGGGTTCTTTGTTTTAATGACCAGAGGGGTTAAAAGAAGGTAAAACTTCTAATGGAGCCTCTGAAGATGGATTTGAAATGTAGAGCAGGTGTCTAGAGTGATCAGAGCTCTACTACCGTTGTATTTCCCTGTCTCTAGACCCCAGTGTTGCCACAGCCCATCTTGGGCCGGGTGATCTGCCTAGAGGGCGTTTTCTGTCTTTTCCTTGGATGTTTACTTTTGTCATTACCACCTGATGCAGAAAACACACTTTCCACTTGTCCAGGTGCTCAGCCACTGTGCACTTTGTGTCTTAGACAACTCTGAGAGCTCCATCAGGAGGTAGAAATTCTAGTTACAGTATCGTTTCCCTCGTGAGCAGGGGGTGTTGCACAGTTTCAGGGTGCCATGCCCTCTGGAGTTGCACTGCGCTCTGCTGCATGTAGGCAGGCCTCTTCTCCTTTTTCACCTTTCCCACCATCTCTGGCCCTCAGAAGCTTATACATCAAAGTAAGGCAGTTGAGGCAGCCATGGTACGGCTGTGTGCCTGAGCTGTCCTAACATAGCTACCAGTACATGGTCAGGGCAAGAGCCTCATCCTTTCTCTCTCCTCATCCTTGTTACCCTTGTTAATCAGCTTCCACCCAGCCCAGGATCACAGAGAGTGGGACCAGCAGCTCCCCAGGTGAGGTGATAGCTGACCTGAGCAGGCAAGAGAAATGAGACCCTCAGCGCAGCCCTGGAAAGGACGAGAAGTGACCTAGGCATGGGAGGTTAAGTTAGCCAGGCTTTCGCCACTCGGGGAAGGTGTATGAGTCCCTTATTGCTGGATCCCAAGGCCAGACCTTTGAGTAGCACTCTTGACTGCCATGGCCCATCTCCTGAGAGCCCAAGGGAACAGATTCATGGCTGCCTCAGCAACAAAGGCTGGGAGAGGTTGGATTTCAGCAGGTTGCTCATGGATTACTACTTAAAAGGGTTAATTTTCCTTGATAAGGTTGAGGACTCTAGGAGTCAAAGAAGGCCTTCCTTCAGGCTGCCTGGTGTCCTCTAGGCCCCTCCTTAGGGTGGGGATGTTGGTCTGCACCAGCTCACACTGTGTGAAAAGCCTTCCTCATATGGTCGCCCTGGGAATTGGTGCTGCTTCTGCCCCTGCAGCATCGAGGGACATATGGACTGGGCTTGGAAGAGCAGGTAGTGTTCAGTGGATGGAGCCTGGGTTTAGGACTCAGGGGCCAGGATTCGGAATTCTGCCCATCAGTTCTGTGTCCTTGGGCCATTCTTAAGCTCCCAGCATCTGATGTGTTACTGTGAGGATTGAATGAGCTAATGAGTATAAAGCACTTAAGCACCTGATAATCTACAAAGAAAAAACCTTATCAATCATTCAAACCCTGTGTTCAGCACTTTTTATTCATCTTTCTAATTAATCCTCAGTAAATTATGTGTTAGGGTTAGCATTATTCTCCCTATTTTTATAGGTGAAGAAACAGATTTGGTTACTGCCAAGTTCACTCAGCTCATAGGAAGAGATTAGGATTCAGGTCTGTCTGACTCCAGAGCCAGTGCTTTTTCTACCCCACCATGCTGCCTTCCAGAACAACTCTAATGCCTCTTCACTTATTTTGAGATTTTTGTCATGTTTTTCCTGAGCTGCCCCTTCTTCAGGCTGATATACCCCTCTTTTTTCCTCTGGACGCCCAAACACCTCATGGCATTATCTTAAAGCCACTGGCAGACCTTTGGACTTTTCGGCTGTCCAGGCCTCACTTGAGCTGTGGGGCTCTGGCTCTGGGGAGGCTGTGCAGTTGCCAGAAGGGGTGCGGGCCTGTGGCACGGCCTCTCCTGCAGGGACCACCAGGCCTCAGGGCAAAGCTGCTTCTCGTCAGATACCCAGGTGGCCTTGGTGATGTGTTGTCTGTGAAAGGCTAGTCTCGGAAGCTGTCAATCAGTGAATAAAATTTTAAATTTTCTTGCTTACATCTTAACAGACACCATATCAGGAACCTTTATGTGTGCTCCATAGTGAGTACTGAGAAGAGCTTTAAATCTGTAAAAGTGTGACCACTTAGTTGTGTAGGTGAAAAAAGTCCAGCATCTGGTTGACAAATTTTGGGGGGACTCTGAAATTAGACCATTCTTATTTAGCCTTGGCAGCAATGCCAATCTGTGTTCCCTTGAACTAGCATTGACCCAAAGTGCTCATTGAGCCAGTTTCAGGGGCCCTTAGCAGTAGGTAGTGAGAACCCCAGAATGCGCATATGTTCAGTGGTAAAATAAATGCTAACATTTAGACTTTCCTGCTGTAGAATCTGTTCGAAACACCCCAAGCACTGACACCATGCCAGCCTCCTCGTCTCAAACATGCTGTACTGATCACCAGGATCCTGAAGGTGCTACCAGCTCCTCTTACTTGGCCAGCTCCCAAGAGGAAGATTCAGGCCAGAGTCTCCCTACAGCCCACGTTCGCCCTTCCCACCCACTGAAGAGCTTTGCTGTGCCCGCGATCCCGCCGCCCGGGCCTCCCACCTACGATTCAGCGTTGCCAAGCACACCGTTACTCTCCCAGCAAGGTGAGCAAGGAAGGCAGCACCGCTCGAGGGGCCCTGTGGCTCTGGCTCAAGACCCCAGTCGCCACTTCTTTGCAGAATAACAACGCTAATGTCCTCCAAGCAGATCCTTATCCTCTCAGGGAGGATATGGGCTCGTCCTTCGGGAACATACATAAACAAGAGAATAATTTGGCAGGGAGCAAAGGCTGACTTTCTGAAGTATGTTTTGTGTGCAGGACGCTTGGTAGACTCCAGTGGCGTGAGTATGAACAACAGATCTGGGCCTCCCAGAACTGCCTCACTCCATAGAATTCCTGCCAACTGGAGAAGGATTAGGGAGTCCAAAACTTGGAAGCAAGGAAAAAACCAAGGTTGCAGAAATAACCCTGCAGAAGGGTTATTAACTCTTCCAAGTTCACACAGCTCAACAAAGGTCCTCTCACCTTAAAGGCATGCTTTTTTGCCTCCTACTGTTTCACATAAATTTCTCTCTTATGATGGTTTGTTTCAGAATAAGTCACTGGTTGTCAAGCTTTTGGTCTCAGGACCCTTTTTAACTCTTAAAAGCTGTTGAAGCTGCAAAAGAACTTTTTCTTCACATGAGTTATCCCTGTCATTATTCACTATATTAGAAATCAAAACAGATTTTAAAACTATTTTATTCATATAAAAATAGCAATAAATCTGTCATGTTAAGGTAAATAACTTATTTTCATGAGAAATAACTTTCAAAATAAAAATACAGCGAGAAGAGTAGCAGTCTTAGACTTCTGCAGCTCTCTTTAATTTCTGGCTTAATAGAAGACAGCCAGGTTCTCATACCTGCTTCTGCATTTGATCTGTTGCAGTGTGTTGTTTTGGTCAAAGAAAATCTGGCCTCACAGATATGTAGTTAGAAAGGAAAGATTATTTATATAAACTTTTCAGACTGCTGTGGGTATTCTTCTTTGACACTGCAGCAAAACTCAGCAAACTGTGATTTCTTAGAGATTTGTTTGTCATGTGGAATCCAAAAGCATATAATTATTCATACTCTTTGTCACGTTAAATCCATCTATACTGCACTTTGAATGCATGATACTAAACACCACATGTTGGTCATTTGGAAAGTATTGGTTCACTAACTTATACAGATCCTCCAAATCTTGATACATTTTGTTAAATAGCCTGTAAAAACACATTCATTAATATCATCAAAGTCTGTAAGTATTGGGAAGCCCTCAAGCTTATGGTTGCAGATACAAGTTTTTCACAATTCTGATTTTTCATTTTAAACTTAAATTTTATCATTGGAAATAAATGCTGTCCATTGTCTTCCCTAAAGTGACTGACAGACTTCATTCACTTTATAGAAAATGTCTGCCAAATGCTCAAGTCTAAATAACGTGTGTGTCAGTCTTTCTTTGAACGATTAATAACATTGTTGTTTTGTAATGAAAGCACCAGTTCAGCTCACAACTCAATTACAAGTGCCTTTCAAAGACAGCCATCATGCTTTGGTGTGCAGTAGTATTTTACCCGTATTTCCGTTTTAGAATATTTAAAAGATGTGTAATCAACTTCATAAGATAACTTTTTCTACATTAATTACACTGGCTCTCTTTTAAACTTGGCAAGTGTGCATGTTCATGAATGAGTTTATAGCGTGGTGCCAATACCTAATTTGTGCTGAGGCTCCAGCGTTTTTTCCCACTATTGCTTTTGTACCATCAGTGGAAGGGCAAATGTGTTTTGGTTTTATTATGAAGAGTTTTGACCTCCCAGACATTGTGTGAGGGGCCCTGGAACTGCTACACTGTGAGAACCAGTGGTCTAAGAGATGAGTTTTTAAAGCCACGCAGAACATCTTCTCTGGCCTCTTGGATGCCCTGCTCTCTCCCTCCTTCCATCCTGTTCAGTCCCTTTTCAGAGCAGGAGCTCTGTGCTGGGTGTGTGTGCACCCCTCACCCTGAGCAGCGTCCGGACCTCACAAATGTGAGGATCAGGGCAGCAGGCTCAGACACACCCCTGATGGTGCCGCCTTTCCCCCTGCAGCTCTGAATCACCACATTCACGCCGTGAAGACGGCCTCCATCGGGACTTTAGGAAGGAGCCGGCCTCCTATGCCAGTGGTGGTCCCCAGTGCCCCTGAAGTGCAGGAGACCACAAGGATGCTGGAAGACTCCGAGAGCGTGAGTCCCCGTGTCGGCCTGGGGCGCGGGGCCGGCTCGCTCAGTCCACCGGCGGGCACTCGGCTGCTCCCCTGAGCCTGGGCTGTGCTGCAGGCCCGATCTGCTTGGATTGGCTTGTCACACCGGCCTTCCTTTCAACTCTGGCCTGTCTCTCTGATCTTCTTGTCTTGGTTTGAACCATCCACATGTTCTTTTACCCCCAGCCCCTGTTTGTGATCTTTCCTGAGCAGGATGCTGTAGAGGAAGTTGCCTGAGTGATTGCTCTCAAAATAAAATCGGCAGAGTCTCTCCTTGATCTTTCACTCCCACATTCCAATAGATATGCTCTACCTCTGCCTTTCCTGGCACAGGACTCTCTTAGGAGGAGAGCTTGGGGCCCAGAGATCCAGGGGTTACACCAGCTGTGTTGGCTCCGACAGAGACTAGAAGGGGCAAGCGGTGGGGCCTGTGAGGTCCTTGTGACCCTGGCAGCACGAGTTGGAGGAAAGGCATTTTGTGATGGAAAGAAATGAGTGGTTGCTGGCCTGGGCCCATCCTGCAGCCTCTGACTCTGCCGGGCTGGCAGGGACATGGGTAGTCCAGTCTGCCCAGCAGTTTTCTCACTCATCCCTCGACACGGTGACCTCTTTCCGTGGGCCCTCCTTCTGGACGGCTGTTTGGAGCGTGCCCGGTAACACTGTTCTCTTTTCCGTAGAGCTATGAGCCAGATGAGCTGACCAAAGAGATGGCCCACCTGGAAGGACTGATGAAGGACCTAAACGCCATCACGACAGCGTGACCACCTTGACCGGGACGTGACTCCCGGCCCGAGTCTAGAAGTCTTGGGACTTAGCCTTGAAATCAAGGAGTTGTACAGAGCACCAGAGGACAGCACTTGAGAACACAGAGTGAGCAGGCCGCCCGGCCAGCGCCCCCGCGTGGGGCCGGCTCCAGGCCTGGCCACCTGCCTTCTCCCAGTCAGCCTGGAAGACGCCCGTGTTGAGGCAGCTTCCCTTTGCCTGCCGATACCCTGCAGGACTGGGCACCATGGGCCAAAATGTTGTGTCCAGGGAAGAGGCAAGCAGTGCAACCTATGTTTGACTTGGTGGGCAGGCCGTGTCTTCATGCTGCGACGGCATCGCCTTTATGGAGTGTAGACATTGGCATTTCTGTACAATTTTATTTGTGTTCTATTTTATTTTACCTTCAAAAGAAAAACACTATCAAAACCAAGGAAGTCCGTGGTGTTCTCCACAAGTGGTTGACATTTGACTGCTTGTTTGATTTATGTATGGAAAGTCATTGACAGTGTGGGTTGTTCCAGGGGTTGGTTTGTTTTTGTTTTTGTTTTTATTTTTGATTCTGAGTCATTGCATCCTCTACCAGCTGTTAATCCATCACTTTGAAGGGGGGAGGAAATATTGCATTGCTGTTTGTAAGCTTTTTTATTATTTTTTTATAATTATTAAAGGCCTGACTTTCTCCTCTCATCACTGTGAGATTACAGATCTATCTGAATGAAATGTAACATTGAAAAGACTTGTTTGTTGGTTTCTGTGCAGTTTCAGTATTGGGGTGGGGGCGGGCTGGGAGGGTTGGGAATTGGAAATGGAGGGGCTGCTGAGATCCTGTGAATGTTTCAGTCATTGTACTTTCTTCCAGAAGCCTGCAGAGAACGGAAGCATCTTCTTTATTGTCCTGGCATGTCCATCTCTATTGTCACTAAGTTGCAACTGGAGTTTCATTTGGATCTAGTAAAAAAAAGTTCTTCTGTGCAATAGGTGGGTTCAAGGATGTAGCTGCCCTGGTGTCTTGGTAATATCCTGATAATAACATCCACACTGAGTCGTCAGACATCATATTACAAGAGTGATGCAGTTCAGGGCAGAAGCCTGGCACGTTCCTGGGAAATCAGAGAAGAGGATGGACCCCCGTCCTGCTGTTAACCCTCTGACCTTGAAGAAGTCAAATGTTAAGGTGGGCTCTTTGTTCCCACACAAGACTCCTTGCTTCTCCCTAGTTCCTGTCCTTGGTCAGTCCAGCAGTCCAGCCCTCATTTCTACGTCTCGGAGCCCCTGTGGAGAAGGCGTTAGCAAGAATGAAGCAGGCAGGGGCTGCAGCACCAGTGAGGCTCCCAGTTCTTTCTGAACACTGTCCCATAAGCAGCAGGGGACCAGGAGAGCGCCCCCCGCCGCCCCCCCCCCCAGCAGCTCAGCTAAGCCCCTGATTCAAACAAGGCGACAGGAGGTCTCTGAGGGGCCCTGAGAGGCCAGCCATGCGAGAAGCCTCTGTCTTTTACAGGTGGGTCTCATGTGCTGCTTCTTTAAAAGGAAAGGAGCTGAGTTTTTTTTTATATATTAAGAATATATGAAGAAAAAATACAGGACTGACCCTCAGGCATCTTCCCTGACTCCCCAGCAAACCCTAGAAGAGTGTGTCAGGCAGATGGAGCTGTGGTTTGGTAGCCAAGAACTGTCGTCTCAGTGTCTGAGACCACCAGGGGGCGCTCAGCCTGCGGCAGGCAGGAGCCCCACTTGCCTTTCTACATTGGTCATTTCCCCCGCTTAGGTCTCATTGCACATTGGCTCTTCTAGGAGATAAACTCTCTGTTTCTTGATTGGGGGCAATGAAAAGAGCAGTGCTGGACCCTCTGCTGCCCTGCTAGCCGGTCATGGAGGATAGTGCCAGGCAGGATTCTGGAAACCCAGTGCACTTCAGCTGATCCTGAAAAAGGCACTCTGGACACCAGGAGCGCTAGATTCCCCAGAAACTGTCTTACCTTTTGCCCAAAGAGACATGCTCGGTATTCGGGGCATTCCCTCCCACGAACCCTGATACTTCTGTTACCTCAGGGCCTTGGTACCTGCATACTGCCACAGAACTGGGGCGGGGGGAGGGACCTATTTTTAAATAAATAACTGTTCAAAGTTGGGGGATTTTTTTAAAAGTAAGAAATAGGAAAGCTATTCTGTATTGCACCTTTTCACAATTTAATACATTTTCTTACATTTTCCTGTGATTTTTGAAATTAAACCATTGTGTGTCTTGTCATGTCCTAGTTGAGCTGCTGGCCAGCAGCTTCCTTCAGGAAGATTTGGAACAAACGTGTCTGTTGCCTTGTCGCCTGCTGGAGGGGGGCCTGGAGGGCTGCTGGGAACTAGTTTCTGTACACACTTGTTTGGCCTTTTCTGTAGTTGATGCTGTAAACTCTATGGCTTTTTGAAAAACAGTTTCATGTTTTTATTTAGTATTGGAAATCCAATACACTTTTTTAATTCAATCAAACTGTGGTCTGGACAAAGAGTTATTTTCCTTTTTCCTTAGGGAAACAGAACTTGCAGAGGTGGGGAATCCCATTTCCCCGCCTCAAGGGGACTTCACCATTGCCCTCGTCGCCATAAAGGCAGGAGTGCTCAGGGGCACATAGGATGGTGTGGTGGGGGAAGCTAGGTGGTGAGCCCAGCTGGTGAGTGCACCAGCCCCAGAGATGAGCCCTGTTCCCACCCACGTTGCTCCCCTGCAGGGACAGAGTCTGAGGGATTGAAGGTCATACCTGTCAGAAAGAGACAGGTGACCCCAGCAGGAAAGCACAGCCAAGTCCCTGATGTGGCAACGTCTGGGGAAGCAGCTTGGTCTGTGTTGGTGCACAGACTGGCCCCACACTCAGCCTGGGCCTTCCTGACCCCACCCGCACCTCACAGCAGTGTGTGATGGCAGAGCCCCACAGCAGGTGTCTGCAAGGAGCCCTGCCTGGCCTGGGCTGCCTCACATGCTGACTATGTTCACTGCGTCTTAGCTTAGGCTGCTGTGACAAAAATGCCATAGACTTGGGGGGGCTGACACAGCAAACATTTATTTTCTCACAGTTCTGGAGGTTTGGAAGTTCAAGATCAAGGAATGGGCAGACATGGTGTCTGGTGAGGACCCGCCTCCTGGTTCGCATCTTCTCACTGTGTCTCACCTGGCAGAAGGGTGAGAGAGCTCTCCGGGGTCTCTTTTATTAATATAAGGGCGCTAACCCCATCCTGGGCGCCCACCCTCACAGCCTCATCATCTTCGTGTGTTGGGGATTAGGATCTCAACATGTGAGTCTGGGGAGACGCACACGTTCAGTCTGTAGCACCCTGTAAGCTTTCTCACAGTGTGAGCGTCTGGGCTCAGGTGAGCGCAGCAGCCACAGGCCCTGCCCTGCCTGGGTGTGGAGGAGAGCGAGGGCTGGACATGGAGCCCAGCGTCCCTACTCACTGCCCCTTTGGCCCCAGGACTTCTGCTCTGCAGCCAAGTGATTGCAGGAAACCCAGATCCCGCCACTCCCATCAGCCGTGGAGTCAGAGCTCCCGGTGCCGGAGCCTGTGCCCGCCTGCCGCGCCCCCCAGTCCAGACACTGTCGCTTCTGCACCCAGGGTCTGGCTGAGAGGAAGGCAGCCTGGGACACGCTTCTCGGTCTTGTCACACGGAACACCGCTACTGCCTTGTTCCAACAGCCAGAGAGGCCGTCCGGGCCCTCCTCTGCATCCCTAGATGGAGCTCTTGGCACATTTCATAGTGATTTATCTGTCTTCAGTCTACTTGACTGGACTCCGTGGGGACAGGATTTCTCGCTTCTCTGAAGGCCTAAGGCCAGAGGCAGATTCTGACATGACAGATGCTTGTCCCCCAGGTGGATGGACAGACAGGGACTCAAGGCCTGGAGTGTGTGGGAGGCTTCCCGCGTATGCACCCCCTCCCATTCCCTTAGAGGGATCCTTGTAAGTCCCTAATGTTGCTGGCCCTTTGTTATCCAGCAGTGAACTTGAATGTTAACAAAGATCTGTCTGCCTGGCACAGTCATATGAAATGAAGCTGATGCCATAATGATGGACTGGGTGCTGGGAACTAGGAAAATGATATCCTCCAACTGGTTCTAAGACGAACACTGAACAACGCTCTATATGAAGAAGCAATGCCCTCCTTTCCCAGTCCATCAGCTCCTCCTGAATTTAGCCACCTTCCGGTCAGGGGTGTGGTGCCATCAGGAGAGATGGTAACCATGCTGAAAGTGAGTGTTAGTCACTCAGTCATGTCCAAGTCTCTGCGATCCCATGTACTGTGGCCCACCAGGCTCCTCTGTCCGTGGGATTCTCCAGGCAAGAATATTGGAGTGGCTTGCCATGCCCTCCTTCAAGGGATCTTCCTGACCCACAGATCAAACCTGGATCTCCTGCATTGCAGGTGGATTCTTTACCATCTGAGCCACAGGGAAGCCTCAGCCGTCAAATTGATGGGGAGAGTACATGGGCAGGGGGTGGACAAGCCGGGCCAGCCCTACCTGCATGCAAAGGATCTCAGACAGTTGGTGCCTGACTCTTCACCCTGGGTCTCCACAGGTGAGGGTGGGAAGGGGAAGAGGTGGGAGAGAATAATTCAAGGAAATAGTACTTTCCATTTTTCATAATCTTGTAAAAGTGTGTAATGTTGAAAAATAAAATTGACAACTACAGTTACCCTCCAAGCACAGTGGATGATGTTCATCTCAAGAACTCTCTTACTTGACTATGGATTAGAGAAATGAAAACATGGGCCTAGACTGAGCTCAAGATGGGAGGTCTTGCTGTGCTGTAGTGAGAAGAATTTGGAATTTCCTGAAATAATCGGGAGAGGGGAAGCAGCAGGTATATCAACAAGAAGATGAGAGAATGAGGGCTGGTGGGAGGATGCCTGCAGTGGGAAGGGGCTTCCCTTGAGGCATGCCAAAGGTTAGAAATGAGATCTGAGAGGGAATTCAATGTTGTGTGCTCGTTGCACCTCCATGACCTGAACCCCATCAACTCCCCACGTCTTCCGTAACATCTTCCATGTACACAAGGCCTTGCACAAGTTATTGACTTTCCCCCTTCCAAGAAAGGGGCATCTGGGTCACCGTGGTGAGAGACCACAAGTGTGGCATGGTGAGTGAGGGTGACCAAAAATGGGATTGGCACGAGCCAGAAGTGACCAAGAGAGTTTAAAACCTGAGAGTTCGTGGAAATCAGGGGACACAGGAGAAGGCACGAGACCTTTCCCAGGTCAAGAAATGAGAATCTCAGCCAGCCTTATCCAGGTTTGAAGAGGCAGACTGACCTCAGGAGGTATCTGGGTTGCACCATTCTACATTTCCACACCCTCCATCTCAGTGGCCCGGAGCAAAGCCCCGTCACCCGTCATGGTGCACACAGGTGCCTGCCTCTGGTTACTGTCCCTACCTTTTGTGGAGGTGGTCTCCCCAAGGAGAATTCTGGGAGTCATTCTAAACTCTTCCCTCAACATGATAGCACGTTGGCTCAGCAACCCCCACGGCTATCATAATGTCCCCAGACTGGCTTCTCTGTCATCCATTGTGCAAACTCCTCATCGACCCATCCCCCCACCTCCGCCGCACGGGCCGTCCAGCCTCCACACAAGGATTTGATTTTTCTAACATCTGGCCTCCCTCCCCTGCTCAACATCATGCAGTGGCTCCCCTGTCTCCTGCCCTGCAAAATAGGATCCGGTGTGGCCCTGCTGCCTCTTGGCTTTTGTTTGCCACTTAGCCTGCCCTTTGACCCAAATTTGGCCCTAGCAATACAGAGCAATTTGCACTTACAGAATAAACCTTGATGTCTGACCTCTCTACTCTTCCCTTTGCCTCAAATTGTCTCCCTAACCCCTACCTACCCTCACTGCTGGCTTTCTCTGCCTCATAAATTTCAATTTATTTTTAAACACCCAGCCTAACCATTCAGTCCCCTGGTGGTTCTTGTTCTTGATCTCTGTCTCTTCCAATACACTGGGAACTCCTTCAGGAAAACAGTCAGGCCTGTGTTTGTATTCTCCCTTCCATTGCCTAGCATATTAGAGATGTTCACTTGATGAACTTGCCTGGTGAAGAAGATGGACTTGCAGTCACTGTGGGCCAGTGCTGGGGTAATTTGACAAAATCCCAATTATGCTTGAGAGGATATATTCAGAAAGGTTTTGCAGCAGAGGTAAGGCTGAGCTGAGTTTAGGAATTAATGAGGCTTTCTGTCTGGAGGGAGGAGGAGGCCCATGCAGAGCTGGGAATCTAACCTGCTCCACATGGCCGTGAGACACCTTGAGGATCCAGCCATCCTGCCCAGCGCTGGGACTTCTAGGACCGCGTGGGCCTCCTGTCACTAGATAAAGTGCTGGGACCCCCAGGATATGGAGAACACACAGCTAGTGCTCTGCTTCCCCAAATCCCTGAACACTGCAAGGGTAATGCTGGCCTGGTTGAGCTAGGTTTGGTGGGGTCAATCCTAGTGAGTTAAGAATAAGGTGAGTTTTTTTCCATAAACTCAAATCCCAGGTCTTACAGAGAATTCTGGGCAGCTTCCTATAAGAGGACACAAAGAGCTGGGATCTGTTCTTGAAGGCGAAATGATGGATCACGCTCAAGAAAACCAGCTGATGAACATTCCAGACCAACACATAGGAGGGAAACTGGAACTGAAAGCAAAGAGATCTCAGTGTGGGTAGGTAGTGTGAGAAAAGGAATATTATGGGCCAGTCAGAAAAGTCTTCCAGGAGAAGCTGGGAATCGTTCGTGGTTTCACGAGCGTTCCCTAGTGAAACCACTAGGTGGCTTTTTGCAGGGCTCTGAAGAGCTCCAATCCTTTCTGTCTCAGCACGGAAAGAATTCAGTGAGAGGCAAAGTGATAGATAAGAAGTGATTTATTAGAACAGGATCCTTGCGAGGCTTACAAGTGGGCGGGTAAGCATTATGGGCTACAGTTTTGTAATCAAATAAAAAGTGGGGAGATGGAAGAGACCATCTTCTTCCTTATTCTCAAGCAGACGCCTTGCTTCCATCATCATTTCCTCCTCCAGGAACAGGCAGGGGAGTTTTCTTGTTCCTAAACGGTCAAGCAAGAACTGTCATGGCACTACGGGAAAATTATTTCAGGTCTTAGTACAATGAGGGTCTTCCACTTTGAAATGTTCCTCTCCCATAAATTATTGTTTTTTATGTGTGCAGAGAGCATGTCCTAGGCCATTAACTTACTGAGCTCTCTGGGATGGATGTGGGTCTCAGCCACCACTGTTTTATTGAGTGGGGGCGTGTCTCAGGGTTCTGTGGTGTGGTTTTGCTGCTAAGCATGCCTGCTTGGTTTTGTGGTCAAGCAAACCTGTTTTCTTGAGTGATCATTAACTTACAGGGGTCTCCCAAATCCCCCTAAAATTCCCTGTCTATCCACAATCCTAATGGGATTTCTGAGCTATTTGGTTCCTGCTCTGTCCCTTTAGCAAGGACCGACTACAGGTCAGGCACTGAGGATGTGGAATGAGTATGACCATCTCTGTTGATGTGTTCACAGTCTGGAGGAGGACACAGACATGGAACAGACAGAAGCTACCATCCACGATGAATAGTGCTAAGAGACCTGACCATGTGATCTGGCAAGGCCAGGAAGGAGCTTCCAACCCTGACAGCAGCATCTGCCAGACGCAGAGGAAGTACCACTGAGGATGGTGAGACTGGTGGGGGATTCACTGGAGAGAGGAAACAGTGCTTCTTCCAGCACTGCTCGTACTAGATCTGAAAAGCAGGGACGACTCAGATACTGGCTAAATAACAACAGTGCCAAGTTGCTTCAGTTGTGTCTGACCCTTTGCGACCCCATGGACAATAGCCCACCAGGCTCCTCTGTCCATGGGGTTCTCCAGGCAAGAATACTGGAGTGGGTTACCATTCCCTTCTCCAGGGCATCTTCCCAACCCAGGGATCAAACCCACATCTCTTAAGTCTCCTGCATTGGCAGTCGGGTTCTTTACCACTAGCGCCATCTGTGAAGCCTAAATAACAACAGTAAGTAAGTAAAGTCGCTCAGTCGTGTCCGACTCTTTGCAACCCCATGGACTGTAGCCTACCAGGCTCCTCTGTCCATGGGATTTTCCGGCAAGAGTACTGGAGTGGGTTGCCATTTCCTTCTCCAGGGGATCTTCCTGACCCAGGGGTCGAACCGAGGTCTCCAGCATTGGAAACAGACGCTTTGCCGTCTGAGCCACTAGGGAAGCCCAAATAACAACATAGAAACTTATAAATTATTTGTTCAAAAGAAAGTAAGGGATTTCCCTAACAGAGGACCTGAAACCTGAACACAAGCGTCAAACAGAAAGAGAAGCTACTGCTTCCCTAAGGAAAAGTCAAGTAAACAGGAATGTGGAAACGGAGAGGAGCACTGGGAGCTGGGAGCCAAAGCTCATGAGAGCGTGGCCCAGGAGAAATCCACCCGTCAGGAAAGGAGACCAAGGAAGTCTGACTGGCACCACTGTATTTTAAAAAAATAGGTAAAATTTCTCATCTCCCTTCAGAATTTGTTGAAGATTTTTGTGTCAATATTCATAAGGGTTATCAGTCTGTAGTTTTCTTCTTTTATATATATATTTTTAAAATCTGGTTTTGGTATCCGTGTAACACTGGCTTCATAGCGTAAAGAAAGTGTTCCCTCCTCTCTACTTTTTGGGAGTTTGTGAAGGATTGGTGTCCATGGTGCTAAACATTTGGTGGAATTCACCAGTGAGGCCATCTGAACCTGGGCTTTTCATTATGAGAAGTTTTATTCCTATTTGAATCTCTCCACTTACTATAGGTCTAATCAGATTCCCTATTTCTTCTTCATTCAGTTTTGGTAGTTTGTGTGTTTCTAAGAATTTGTCCTTTTTACCTAGGTTATCTGATTTTTTGGCATACTATTGTTCATAGGGTTCCCTTACATCCTTTTTCATTGCTTAGAAGTTGGTGGTATTATCCCATCTTTCATTCCTGTTAGTATTGGATTGGCCAGAAAGTTCATTTGGGTTTTTCCGTAAGATGTAATGGAAAAATCTAAATGAACTTTTTGGACAACCCAGTATTTTGAGTCTTATCTGTCTCTTTCTGTCTCTCTCTTTCTCCTTTCTTTTTTGGCAGTAAATCTCTCTCTCTTTAAACTTTCAAGCAGCAGGTTTTTTTATTTGATAAAGAATTAACAGTTGGGACTTTCCTGATGGTCCAGTGGTTAGGACTCTGTGCTTCCAATGCAAGGAGTTCGAGTTTGATCCCTGGTTGAGGAATTAGGATCCCACATACCTCGGTGCAACCACAAAAAAAAAAAAAAGAAGAATTAACAGAGTTAATTTGATGCCCCCCCAAATGAGGTAACACTGCAATATTTGCATATGAAAACTTTCCTTGAAACACTTACTCAGATTTGTTTTGGCTTGTCAGATCAAAGAAACTTCAATTTCAAGTTTGTTCACACAAATCAAAAATTTGTTACTTTGGGAAGTAATTTGTTAATTTGGGAAGTTTCAGAATGGCAGTGTAACTGAGCAGGATGCTATGGGGCCCTTCCCAGGACAGACACCTCTCCCTCCCATAGCTTCTGCTTTAACTCCTCTCTGAAGTGCCTGATGACAGTATCTGATGTACAGTTCTTGAGTTGTTTCATAGATGCCAAAACCCCCACCAAATGGAAGAAATTAACTACTTGATGACCAAATACTCCATGTGCGCCTCCTGGCACTGAAGGACTGATGATGTTAACCCCTGTAACACTGCCCTGTTACGTTATTGTCAACCAGGCAGAGAATTGTACATGAGCTGATCACATATCCTGGGACACCAAATGCTTTGCTCAAAGCCATCAGGGAGTTTGGGCTTTTTGAGCACTAATGTCCTGGACTCCCTGTAAGGCATCTTATAATAAATGCTTCACTTTAACCTGGTGTCTGTAGCTTGGCTTTACTGTGCCCTGTGAGCAAGGGGATCCAGGTTTTGGTTCAGTAACAGCAGTTCTATCCCAGAGGCATAATTACCAGGGGAAAAAATGTTCTCTAGGTAAGAGTTCTGACAGCACTGTAATACTGTGTCCATCCTTTTATACCAAAGAATATGCATTTTGCAAAGAGAGTTCATATTTCTATGACATCATTTTTGAAAAATGTTCTCAATTGCCTTACTGTCTCCAACAGGGTCAGTGATCAGATTGTTAAAATTTGTTAGTTTTGTTCATCTTGTCAAAGAACCAACTTTTGATTTTGCTAATTTTCTGCATTGTCTTTCTATTCTCAATTGCATTTATTTCTTCTTTAATTTTTATGACTTCCTTCCTCCCACTTGTTTACTTTGCTTTTCTTTTCCTTAGTTTCTTATGTTATTGATCCAAGATCTTTCTTTTTAATATAGGGGCTTACTGCTATAAATTTCTCTCAGATTACTGCTTTTATCATACCCCATAGGTTTTGGTATGTTGCCTTTTTGCTTCTGTTCATCTTAATTTACTTTCTAATGTTTTCTTGTGCTTTCTTCTTTGATCCACTGGTTCTGTAAAAATGCATTAATTTCCATGTATTTGCAAATTTTCCAAAATTCCGTCTGTTATTGATTTTTAAAACCATTGTACGATGGTCAGAGAACACATGTCATATGATTACAATCCTTTTAAATTTCTTGAGACTTGTTTTGTGACTTAACACATAGTCTATCTTGGAGAATATTTCATGAGCATGTGAAAAGAATATGAACTTTGCTGTTGTCAAGTAGAGGGTTCTAGATGCCCTGTTTATATTGCTCAAATTTTCTACTTCCTTGCTGATCTTCTACCCTGTTCATCTATTCATTATTGAAATTGGGTATTGAAGTCTATAGCTTTTATTGTTGCACTATCTATTCCTTCCTTCCATCATGTCAAGTTTGCTTCATGAATTTTGGGGTTCCGCTGTTAGGTGTATATATGTTTAAATTGTTAATTGTTCTTGACAGATTGATCCTTTTATCATTTTAAAGTACACTTCATCTTTAGCAACAATTTTGTCTCAACAATTTTGGCTTCAAAAGAAGCCCATAAAATATATAATGCATGTGTGCATTCTAAGTCACCTCAGTCGTGTCCAACTCTTTCACACCTCATGGGCTGTAGCCCACCAGGGTTCTCTGTTCATAGGATTCTCCAGGCAAGAATACTGGAGAGGGTTTCCATGTCCACCTCCAGGGGATCTTCCTGACCCGGGGATGGAACCCACATCTCTTACATCTCCTGCATTAACAGGCAAGTTTTTTACCACTAGCACCACCTAGAAAGCCCAAAATATATATGTTAAATAATATAATGTCAACAAATAGTATTCTATATTATTAATATTATATTAATGGCTATTAGTAATCTATAAATTATGTATTTATATATTAAAGCTATGTAATATAAATTTGAGAGAGGTATATCTCAAAATTATATTTTTTAAAAATCCATCCTGCCAATTTCTGCCTTTCAAGTACTTGATCTATTTACATTTTATGTTAATTATTGATAAGGTAGTATTTACACTTGCAGTTTTGTTGTTTGTTTTCTATATGTCTTCAACTTTTGTCCCTCTGTTACTTTGTTACTGTCCTTTGTGATAAGTGTCCATTTTTCAATGTACCATTTTAATGCCCTTGTCAAAAGGCACAAATTATAAAAGAAAATTTGATGAGTTGAACATCCTCAAAGTTAAAAATATTTACTCTTTGAAAGACATGGTTGAGGAAATGAAAAGGTAAACCATAAACTGAGAGAAAATATTTGCAAAATATACATCTTATAAAGGACTTGTCTCCTGAATATATTATTTATAATTTAATAATCAGAAATAAATGACCCAGTAAAAACAAATGAGTAAAGATTTTAACACTTTATCAAAGAACCCATATAGATAGCAAATAAACACTCAAAAAGATGCTCAGCATCTTTAGTCATTATGGCAATGGAAATGTAAACCAGGAGTTCATATAACATACTGTCTTGAATGGTAGAAATAAAAGACACGATCAAATACTGCAAAGATCTGTGGTACCTGGAACTCTGATTCAGTTGCTGGTGGGAATACAAAGCAGTATTCCAACCTCAGAAAGTAATCTAGAGGTATCTGATCAAGTTAAATCTATACTTACCAAATGACTCAACAGTGCCACTCAGGAAAAATGAAAATGCAGGCTCACATGAAGACTTGATCATGAATGTTCTTAGGAGCTTTATTCTTAGTAGCCCAACTGGAAACAGCCCACTTGCTCACCAGTGGTGAAGAAATAACAAACCCTGGCATATTCAGCCAGGGACGCTTGCTCCACAGAACACAAAACAAAATGGACAGGCCTGAAAGGCTTTTGACTAAATGAAAGAAATTAGGCACAAGGGATGACACACTTCATGATTCAATTTATATGAAATTCTACCTATATTTTGCCAGAAAGGCAAAACTTTAGTGATAGAAAGCAGATTGCCAGGAGCCAGGAGCAGGAGACTGACTGCAGAGGGATGGAGGAGAATCTGGAGGAGTGAGGGAAATGTTGATTATCCGCATTATCAAGGTGGTTCTAGGACTGGATAAATGTGTCAAAACTCAGTGAACTGTACACTGAAAATTGGTGAACTTTGTTATCTATAAATTATACCTCGATAAAGAAAATAGATACGATTAGCAATAGCAACAAAAATTAAAGGTACTAGGAATAAAACTAGCAAAATGCACAAACCTTCATGAAGAAAATTGGAAAGACTTGGCAGAGACAGTTAATGCCCAGTAAATATTCCACATACCCGCCCACATCGAGCAGCCTCCTTTGCAGTTACTTTGGGGCCAAGTGACGAGCAAGGATGAGAAGGAGTGAGATGTGTCACTGCCAGAGACTGCCGGAGAAGAGTCATCCAGAATCTGTGGTCTCTTCCAGTTCTCTCCTCTCCTTCCACATGATCTTGGAGACCACGGGTTCTAGCTGCTGTCAGTAAGGAGAGTGGCTGCCTGGCCTGCTGGGGACTTAACCTGAGCTGGAATAAATCTTCACTGTGTTAAACCATTGAAATGTTGGGCTTTTTCTGTTGGGGCCATTAGTGCTAATTGCTCTAATACAAAAGAAACAGTAAAGAAGACCCAAATGTGGGTCTCATTCATCCATAGAAATACAAATTTTAATAATAATGTTCATGTAATTTCAAAGCAGAAGTCCAATGAGTTCTTCATGCATCTTAACAAACTGATTGTACAAAGTAGATGGTAGCACAGAGACTAGAGTAGCCAAGACATTGTTTAAGAAGGAGGTGAGGGGACAGGCTCTACTAAGATCTACACACTTTATAAAGCTACAGTAACTAAGACAGTTTGAACAAGGATAGACAAGCTAATGTTACTGAACAGAGAGTTTGACATAAACCCAGATGTGACATATAAGTGACACTGTAAATTAGTAGGAACAATTGGCTGTCTGTATAAGACAAAAATGAAATCAAACTGTGTCCTGACATCATACCCAAAGTCTGGGTCAGTTAGGTTAAGTAAATGTGAAAAGCAACACTTCACAGTTTAAAAATTAACACAGAAGAATATATTTATAACAACAGAGTAAGATAGGTTTCTTAAACCAGCAAAAAAGGCACTAAGGAAGTACTAGACTTTTTAAAAAATATTGCTAATATTGATTTCATTAAAATGTAAAACTTCTGTTCACCAAAGAACACTGAGAAAAGAAAGAAAGAAAATATATGCCATACATTGGAAGAAGATATTTATAACACATACAATGAACAACCAGATGTATGTATGTAAAACTCTTATGAATCAACAAAAAGACAACAATAGGAAATCAGGCAAAATACATGAAAAAATATTGCTCAGAAGAGGAAACATAAATGGCAAATGAATATTCAAAAAAATGCCAACCTTACTGGTAATTAGGGATCTGCACACTAAAACACGATTGGATGTCACTAGATTGGGAAAAATAAGAAAGTCTGATGATTGTAATCATTAGCAAGAATGTGGGTTAAGAGTAACTCATACCCTGCAGGTGGGAGTGTAAATTGTTAGAACTAGTTAAAACAACTTGGCATTATCTTGTAAAGTGAAGGTTAAGTCACCCTATGACTCAGTTCTTCCTCTCCTAGATGCAGAGCCTAGAGATGCTTCGACGTATCTGTATCAGGAGCCACAAACAAGAACATTTGTAGCAACAGTGTTTGTAATAGAGAGAACTGGAAATGATTGACTATCTGTCTCCAGAAGAACAAATATGTCTATGGTGACATATTCAGATACTGAAATGCTATACAGCGGTGAAGATGAGTAAACTATGCTCCATGCATCAACAAGATCTCAAAATTACAATACTGGATGGGGGATAAAAAGCAAATTACTAAAGAATACATACAGCAGGATGCCACTTATATAAAGTTCAAAATTTTACAGATAACATTCAGTGGTGTATGTAAGTGGAAGCAGTATGGTCCACCCCTGGTGCAGGCAATGAAAAGGTGAGTTATTTGTAAAGAAATTTTAAACAATAATAAAAACAGACTCAATCTGCTGCTGCCTATCCTCATGCATCAGTGATTCGGAACAATATTATTGATGAAACCCTCCTCCCCACAAAGACAACTACTTCCAATCCCCTCCCTTCCATCTTGGTACACAACTGAGCACGTTGTTTAGAGACATTTTATTTCTGCAGTAAAAAAAAGTATCACGAATAGCAATGGGATGATTAAAGTTCATCTGAGTGGTTTATCTTGGAGAGCAAGACAGGGATACAATTGGGGACCAGCAGATGCTTCCAAAGTGTGTGCCTTATGTTCTATTTTTAAAACCAAGTGATTGGTGTATGGCTACTTATCACATTTTTAATATTAAGTATTTGTTATGGTTATATCTTCTTCTGTGTGTATGAAATATTCCACCCTCAAGAGAAAATTGAAAATGCCACATCAGGGGAGGGCCGGGATTGGAGAAGACTCACTCTGGATGCACTGGAAACTGCAAACTCAAGAATGAAAGGACCATGGTTGGCCAGAAAAGGATGAGGAGCCATGTGTGGGCCTGAACTGAGGGGGAAGCCATGAGTACGGGTGAGGCTTCCAGGAAGCAAGTGGGCAGAGAGAAGATGATGGGGTCATGGCCAGGGGCCCAGAAGCCCTGAGCCTCCAGAGAAAGAAGAGCTCTTTCTTCTGAGGCTGAACAGAAAGAGCAGTGAGAGGAAAGCGGGTCCTAAAAGCTGGGGTGGGCTGGGCAGCAGGACAAAACCAGCGGAGATCCGCCTTAGATTTACCAGGGGGCCGGGGAGGACCTCGTCTACTGTGTCCTGTGCAGAAGAGGCGGGGGCCAGATTGCTGTGGAGGAGGATGTGACTCAGAGGAAGGGAAATGAATGTGGGGCGTCCAGACAACTCTCAAGAAGTTTGGCTGACAAGATGAGGAGGGGCAGCTGGGAAGAGACTCGGAGTCAAGGAGGGATTTATTCAATTTTTAAAATGTTTTTTTAAAAAACTCCAAGTCTGATTTAACCTTACTAGGGCAGAGAGTGTCTTTGGGCAACTGGCAGCTGTAAGCACGGCAGGTGTCCTCTGGAGTCAAAGCAGGGGGTTCAGTGGCATTTTAAGGAGGGGCTGGCTGACTGCCCTGGTGGGGAGAAGTGTATCATTACTGACTGTTCAGAATTGCTGCTAGCTGGAGATGGTGAAAGGTAAGAGAAAGCAAACCACATTTAGTCATTTATATTCTGTTTTAAAAATCTTCTACAGACTGTGCACCCCTTCTTGCCTGCATGGACAGACTGCTCCTGGCACTCGGCCCTTGGTACACGCCACCAATGGGAGTGATCAGGTTTGAGTCACCAGACCCCAGGTGTGCACCCTGGCTCCTTCGCATTCTAGCCAACTGGTCTAGGCAGGTTCCCTCTTTGAGCCCCTGGGCTCACTGTATTGAGGCCCTCCCTTAGGGTTTTTTTGAGGATGGAATGAGAAAACAGGAAAGCACCAAGTGCCCAGCACACAGTAGGTGCTTACTAAGTGTCCTGTTGTAGTCAGGGAACAGAGAAGATAGTGACTGGTATTGCTCCAGCCCCCAGTGGAGGAGCACGGCCCAGTGCAAGCCTGTGGTGGATCCAGCGAGGGGCTGAGTGGAGGCAATTATCCCGGATCTACCCCTTGCAAGTTGGCTGGGCGTGTAGCTAATCCCTCCCACCCCCCAGTGGCTGTCGGTTTCCAAAGGCCTCCCCATAGCCCCCGGTGCCAGGCCTGCATTTTGCCCTGCCCTCCTGGTGGGTCCCTGAGGACCCATGGCCTCCTGGGCCGCAGGGGGCAGTTGTCATGGGGATGCAGGGCCTGCTGCAGCTGCCTCCTTAGCAACAGGACTCCCAGGCCAGTTACCATGGCAACAGCATCTACTAGGCAATCACCGATGGGGATGGGGATGGATTCCCTGCCCTTTTCTGAGGCCTTTCCCCTCTGGAGCTCTGGCAACACGGCAATCCTCCGCCGCCACTGCGCAGCCCCAGGGAATTTGCTTTCCAGACTCAGATAGCTGCCTCTCTCCTATGCTGCAAGGTACAACTCTGAGGGCCCTGGGGAACTTCTTCGGCGAGGGGTGGAGGAAGCAGCCCTGAGGGTCTTCTCAGAAGGTCTGGAGTCAGGCGCCCCCTCCAGTGCCCACAGTGGGGAGCGCCGTGTCACACCTCCTAACAGTGAGGCCTCTCTGGTTCCCCAACTCCCGCAAGAGCCCAGCAGCGGTGTTGCCGCCTTGGCTACTCTCACATGCAAACTTCTGCCCTAGCCATGACACCCTCCTCCCAGCCTGGTAAACTTTTGTGACCCATCTGATCAGGCTGAGATGGCATCTCTCTTTTCAGGATCTCACTGGAGTTCACATACACACTGACTATCCTTCTCCAGGACCAAGGAGTCCCGGGGACCCTGCAGCCCCCACAGCTGGGGGGGAAGGCCCTCAGTCAGGGCCTCACACCTACACTAGCAAAGGACACACACTTTCCCTCAACCTCCTCCTTAGTGACTCCCACCAGCCCACCAACAGTGCACACTTCTGTCCATAGCAGACCTCACACTCTCACAGCTCTGCTCCCCACCCCTGCTCTTGGGGGCAGAGTCTTGTGCATACAAGCACCCCTTGCTCTGGGGACAACGTCCCACCGCCCTCCATGGCCAGGCTCTTGAGGCTTCAGAATCCATGCTGCACCCCCCAACCCTTGCCCCTAGAAGAAGGCAGCATCTGCTGGAATTTTTTTATTTAAATAAAATATACAACTTGGTGCATTTACCGTTTTCTGTTTTAAAAGTGGAAGATTTGAAAATTGCTTGTGAGAGATGGGGAATGGAAGGGTCCACTGACCAGACCTGGCTTCCCCAGTCTCTGGGGTGGCTGGGCTGAGTCAGAGCTTTCATAAACTGCGTGTGTATGTATCTGTGTGTCTGTGTGTGTGTGGAGGGTGGCGAGACCAAGTCCTGGTGGCAGGGAGGGTCCTCACTACTCATGGCCCTGCACCCCCCCCCACCCTCCCCCTGCCACCTCCAGGTCTAGACCGAGTTTGGATCCAGTCCTGCCCTCCTGTGGGGCATAGGTAGGTGCCGAACTTCTACGAGCAGCACTCACAGGAGGTGCTGCTATGTGCAGCTCTGAAAACTCAAGGGGGCTTCTTCTGCCCAGTAGAGACCAAGGCCAGGTGGCTCTTCCGAGGACCCCAGGATCCTTCCCCCTTTTCTTTCCTGGATTATTGCCTCATACCCTGTGACCCATCTATAGAGAAATTTTGTCCACATCCCAGGACAAAGCCTGATCTCGTCAACATTCTGGCTTAAGAATGTGGAGGACTGTTTCAGATGGACAAGGCAACACCAGCCCCTCTCATTATTCAGGCCTTGGCAGCCAAACTTCTTCCCACCCTTTAGGCAGTGGATGTACCACTAACCATGGCTCTGAGCTGTTCTCATAATGGCCTCCACTTTGGACCTGCTTCTGGCTCCTGGTTGCCTTCAGAATCCAAGTCAGTTCCCTTAGCCTGTCACATAAGGCCTTCCTTCTGACCACAGCCTCTGGATCTCTTCCCACAGCCCCTGACTCCACAACTCCACATCTACCTCAGTCATTTCCCCACTGTGCACCCCATCTGACCCCCTGCTTCCTCCTTCCCTCCCTCTAATCTTCCCACACCTGGAGGCCTGGTCAAGCCCACCACTGGCCACATACCTTCCTAGACCCTTAGAAAGTTCTAGCTACCTCCTGTGTCCTAAGATTGTAAGTCCTGGAGACAGCAGCCAAAGCTCCTTGGGATCGCACCATAGCTCACTGGGGCAAGGTGCTGGGCACATGAGGGGGCAGAAGAAACATGATTTATTGAGCACCTACTATGGGATGTGCCAGGTGCTGGGCTGGGCATGTCACATGTACTACACTTCTCATCTGGTCCTCATAGGTCCTTGTGAGGTGGTACCACGAGTGTTCCATTTTACAGACGGGTAACAGAAGCTCAGATAAGTTGTTCCAAGTCACACAGCTAAGAAATGGCAGGTCTGGGATTGAAATTCAGGTCTGATTACCTCCAAAATGTGGTTTCTTCCCTCTATATCCTGAATGGGTGTCAAATTCAGCTCCTCTCAACACAATTTTCCAATGAAAGGAACATCAGCTTTAGCCTAAGGTAGGCCTGGATTACAATCTCAGATCAGTCCCAGCTCTGCCGCTTGTAATTATGCAATTCTGGAACAATGACTAATACTTGGTTTCCTCGTCTGTGAAATGGGAAGAATCAAAGTAGCTAAACCTCCTTCAATTTGTAAAATTGAAGAAGTTAATGTGTGTAAAGTGCTAAACCAGTGCTTGGCACAGAGCAGACTCAATAAATAGAAGCTTCCCTCCCCTCCCATTCTACAGATGGGAAAACTGAGGGCCGCAGAGGTGATGGGATGTGCTTGAGGCCCTACAGCGTAGGAGAGGCACAGCCTGGAGTCTTCTGCTTCCATGGGGGGAGGTCGGGCTGGGGCTGGATTTGAGACCAGAGATGGGGAAAGAGGAGACCTGCCAAGAGGCCCTGGGGTCTTCTTCCCTGAGGACTGGAGAAGATACTTCCCCCAGGCCCTGTGGTGCCCAGCCTGCGGGCCAAGGCAGGTTACTGGATGGAGGGTGACCTGGGTGTCCTGGCAACATGGGGTTAAACTAGATTGCACACACATGTGCACATGTGTGAGTGGCTATCTACATGGCTCTACAGAGCGCTACATAGCTATACATATACACATCTTACATACATATACATATACATCTTGCTAAATTTGCAGTAGAAAAAAATGCAAGACTCTCAGGACCCTGGCCCATTTGTCCCCAGGACTCAGGCAACTGAGACTCCCTAGGAACAAACTCATGGGCAGCCCTTCCTGGAGGAACGGAGATGACTCCCAGCAGAGTGGGGCTCCAGGTTCACAGCTAAGGGCCTAGTGGTGGCTATTGCCCTACAATGAATACAATGACGCGTCTGCGCTAGGAACCCCAAACATGGGTCATCCCCACCCCTGCCAAGCCCCAGAGACCCCACCTGCCTTCCTCTGGCTTTTGCACTTGGGCCCTGCCTGCTCCCCTCCCCCCTCCCTCCCTCTAGTGCTGAGTATTAAAATAGTCTATAAAAGCAAGTGACCAAAAATCTATAGCTCTAAGAATACCTGGTTATTTTCTGCTGTCTTTTGTTTTTCTGGTGTGGGTTTTTTTTAATGATAATTATTATTGTTATTGGTATATCTCCTAATCACAGTTAAACCTGAAGGAAGAAAGAAGGGAGAAAAAGAAAAAAAAGAGAGGAGAAGGGAGGGGACGCAGCTCATAGATTGGACGGCAGTTTGGAGCGCACCGGCTCAGACCTGGCCCCAGGTTCCCTCTGGGGAGCAGCAGTCAGAGGGGGCCCCCCAGAAGAGGTGGCTCTTGCCCCAAATAAAGAAAGAGGGGGTGGCAAAGAACCTGAGGATGTCTTCCGAGGCAGAGTGACGTGCTGGCCAGGGACGGCACCATAGGGCCTCCCGGGGAGACCGAGGCCCCCGCTGCCCCCGCTGCCGCCCCCACCTCTGGGAAAGAGCGGGAAGGCTGCCACCGACTCCCCAGAGGAGTGCGGGGAGGCTCTGCGGAGAGTCTGCGCCCCGTCCTGGGGGAGGGCCGGCTGAGAGGCTGAGATGAGCTTGAGGTCCTGGGTCAGGCGGCCGGGGGTGAGGGGTGGCGTGCCCCGGCGCTGGGGGACCTGGGGCGGCGGGGGGCTGGATGCAGGGGGCAGGAGCAGGGAGCCGTGGGAGCCGGAGGCCCGGGGCGGGGCACTTGGGAAAGTTCTTGGAGGGCCCGGGCTGTGGCCAGGAGGGCTGGGCCCCCCTCGGGGGGTGAAGGCGACAGGAGAAGCCCCCCCTGAGGCCCCTGCCGCCAAGGACAGCCGCTCAGGCTGCCGCGGGGGTGTCTCTGGCGTACCCGGCGGGCCGGCGGCCAGCCCGGGGGACAGCTCCCCGGGAGGCTGGCCCAGCTGCCCGGGGCTGGACGACGGGGACCTGGCCGAGGGCGGGGGCGGCAGGAAGGGCTCCGCGAGTCCCAGGCCTCCCCGGGCCCCCGGCAGCGGGGGCGGCGGCTGGCTGGCCTGCGGGGAGCGGGCGCCCGGCTGCAGCGGGGTGAGCAGGGGCGAGTCGGACGAGGACAGGGAGCCCCCCAGCGCCTTGTGGAAGTGGCCGAACCCTGCGGTGGCGGCGGCCGCGGCGGTGGAAGGCGTGGGCGCCGGGGAGGAGCCGCCGACCCCTGGCGGCGGGGAGGAGCTGGACGAGGGGAGGAGCGGGCTCAGACCGGCCGGCGCGGAGAATCCAGCCAGTTGTTGGATGTGAAAGGAGGAGGAAGACGGCGTGTCCACCTGGGATGGGCTGCTGGCGGGCGAGGCGGAGCCCAGCGCCGATGGGATCAGAGACTGAAGCCGCTTCAGGTGCCGGGGCGTCTGCCCGGCCCCGAGGCCGCCGAGCCCGGGCCCCGGGGGAGGCCGGAAGATGGCAGCCGGCAGGCGCGGGTGGTGGGTGAGGGCGATGGCCACCGAAGTGGTGGCCGCAGCGGCCTGCAGCGGCGCCTGGATCAGCGGGGTCCAGATGACCGGTGTGGGGGTCGGCGTGGCGGAGGCGGCGGCCTGGACGCGGTGCGCGCAGTGCGCCATCTCCCTGTCGTGCTGCACGATCTGCTGGATGATCTCGTTCTCCTGGTAGTTGAAGACGCCTGAGTTGAGGTCGTGCTGGACTTTGTGGAGGAGGATGGAGTTTTTCTTGCCTGGACCACCGAACAAGATCAGGCGCTTAGGCTGGGGTGGGAGCAGACAGAAGCCCCTTCCCCGACCCTGCCACCTCCCTCCCTGCAGGCCGCTCACCGATGCGGTCCAGGCGGTCCAGCGCCACCGTCTCGAAGGCCCGCCGCATCATGGGGTACTCCTCCAGCACCTCATTGAAGTTGTCCACGCTCAGCGAGTAGAGGCGGCAGTAGGTGTCAGCCCTCACGCTGGCTGTGCGCCGGCCCCGCGTCAGCAGGCAGATTTCTGCCAGGATATCAGGAGTCGGGGGCTCCCAGCAGATTCCAGAGAACCCCACCCCCACCCCATCCCACCTCGACCTAGGGCCCTGCTGTCTGGGACAGAAGCTTGACAGGCTCACAAGGCCCCATCCCCAGGCTGTGACACCTTCGGATGCCAGCCTGCAACCAAATGGGTACCAGACTAACTTTCCCATCTCTGGAACCACCCCTGTAGGAGGAAAGGGCAACCCACTTCAGTTTCCTTGCCTGGGAAATCCCATGGACAGAGGAGCCTGGCGGGCTACAGTCCGTGGGGTCGAGAAGAGTCGGCTAGGACTGAGCATGCGCTAGGCTCACAGACACCCACTCCCGGGCAGTGGCCTGAGGGTCTGTGATGTTATCCTCAGTGACTCCCCAACCCATCCCCCTGCCCCCCCAAGACCCCTTAGCTGCCTCACCTCCAAAATAAGAGCCATCCGCCAGCTTGGTCTCCTTGTTGCCCTTGGTGAGCACGCTGACCACCCCGTGCTGAATGAAGTACATCTTCTTGCCAATGGTGCCTTCCCGAATGATGTAGTCCCCAGGCTGGAAGACCTCGAAGCGCAGCTTGGTCAGCATGGAGGTCACAAAGTTGGGATCCGCGTTGGCAAACAGCGGCATGGAGGCCACCAGCTTTCTGCAGTTAAAGTTGATGATCTCCTGCTCCCAAGATCGGGTGAATTGAGAAAGGCAGGCGGAGGTGAGGGGAACCGCCCGGCAGGAAGGCCTGGCTCCCCTCCCAGGCCACCAAGCTCACCTCCCGCAGTGGCTCGCTCAGCTCGCCCAGGATGCTCTCCTCGTCGAACATCTTGCCCTGGTAGCGGTGCTCGTAGTAGTCATGGATGCGCTGCCGGGTGTCAGGCGGGAGCTTGTGGAAGGACATGTACTGCTCCACCTGCTTGTACTGAGCGCCAGGAGAGAGAGGGTGTCACCTCCCGGCCAGCCGGTCCGACCGCCCCAGCTGGCACCACGCTGTCTCGCCTGCTGGTGGCCAGAGCCAGCATGGCTCCCGCGGGCCTTTTTGGCTGACCTTTGAGAGTGAGGGCCTCCGCCTGGGTGTGGCCCTGACTCCCAGCCACTTGGGGTGGAGGAGGGGCACTAGAGCATCCAGTCTTCACCATGTTCAACACAATGATTCCTCTAAAGGTCGGTCTCTTCTGTGTCACACTGGGGACCAGAGCGGCCTCGCTCACAGACTCTAGAAGGAGCTGTTTCCCAGCAGTTGTAACAAACTGGCAGAGGCAGCAGAATGGGCTGCATTAGAGGTTTGGAGGGATTGGAGACTGGAGGCAGAATGCCTGACGCATCAGACGGGGCATGTATCCAACCATGGCCTCCGGTGAGGCTGTCTTTGGTTAAAGATCAACTCCAGCTGGGCCTACCAGCCGGAGGGAGGGGCTGGGTAGAGAAGGAATGTTAAGTAAAGGTTTGGGGACAAGAGATTTGTGAACTTAAGTGCCCAGGACTTAACCAACTAAGAAACGCCCCTGCCCCCCGCCCCCAGGGGTGATGGGTGGGCGCCGCTCCTGGATTGTGCCATCCCTGGATTGTGGGTGGAGAGTAGGGATCCTCAGGTGCATGGCTGGGACAGGAGGCACAATTAGGCAAGAAACAGATGTTCCCCACCGGGGGACGGAAGGGACATCCCTGTGCCCCAGGAACCATCAGAAATAGGATGTACTAGCGTTCCAAAGAGGTGGGGACACAGCGCTGCTTCAGAGCGATGACAAGAGGGAGGTGACATTCCCTAAGGTTCTTCCAGGTGCCGTGACCCAGGCAGGGGCCAGCTGGGATGAAGGAGAGGGGTGAAGGAGCCAGCTGGGATGAAGGAGGAGATGATGAATGGGCAGCCACTACCAGGCACCAAAGATGGCTCCCGGTTTCTGGCCTGGGCGTCTGCACCACTGTATCCACTAAGAAGACAGGCAAGAGGGGAGGTTGGAGTGGACAAGGCTGGAGACTCTTCTCATTTTGGACACGATGAGGGTGAGGTCCAAAGAGGCATCAAGTAGTGTGGGGCTTAAGGAGGTGGGGGCTGATTATACTATTTGGGTCCCACTGCAGTGAGATGGATACAGAGCATGGGGTGGGGGTGGGGCTGAGGTGGGAAGACAGCAGCCCCTAAGAAAACGGAAGAGAGAGAAGCAGAGATTTGGGCCCACGCCACCAGGGGCCCAACGTGGGATGACTGAGAAGATGAGCCAGCCAGGGACAGTGGGGAAAAGAGCAGAGAGCATGTGGTCGCGCAAACAAGTACGAAGCCCAGCAGGGAGTCATAACTGTCAGAGGCCAAGCAAGACAAGGAACCCACAGGACCCACTGGCTTTAGCGACAGAGGGCAGAGGTGACCTCAGACTCAGTAGGCTGAGAGAAGGGCAGATTTAGCAGCCACAAACGATGCAAGTTGGTTGGATGGGGCGTTGGTTGGTTTTAGGAATTTGTCCATGAGAAAGAGGCAGAGAGCAGAAAAGATAGCAGCCGAAGCCGAATGATGGTGGATGGACAGACATTTCTAAGAAGGGAGAGAGGGAGCAGGTGTCAGCGCTAGTGGGAGGGCCCTGAGAGGAGGAGGCCTGAGGGGCCTGCAGACACGGGGCAGGGGGCCAGGAAGGAAACAGGCCCTCAGTCCAGAGACACAGGCCCCCAATTACAGCAGGAGGAAGGGGGGTACAGATAAAAGATATTTAGAGGCGTTCTAAGGCTGGGAGCTGAGTGTCACCTAAGAGGAGTCCCCCCTCTGTCGCCCACCCAGGGAGCCTCCATCAGAGGGGGCTGGACCCCTGGAAGCCCCGTGGCCATCAGCCTGTGCTCCCCGTGGGAAGGAGCGACGGGCAGGTTCTCCTAAGAGAGCCCAGGGTGGACCCCGGCGTCCCGCCCTACCTTCTCCTGGTACTGGCGCCGGGAGGAGTCCAGGGACTGGATGAGGGCGGTGGCATGGCCGATGAACATGGCGTAGCAGGTGGCACCCACAATCATGCTGAGCATGGTGAGCCAGACGTCCGACATGCCCACCGGGGCCTGCCGGCCATACCCGATGCACAGCATGTGGCTCATGGCCTTGAAGAGGGCGTAGGAGTACTGCTTCCCCCAGGAGTTGTTCTGTAGACAGAGGCACAGGTGGGCAGATGGGGAAAGGGGTAGGCCAAGGAGACGCAGGCCCTTCTCTCCAGCGCCTAGAAAAGCCACACCCCTCCCCCCAGCCTCACTCCCAGAGGCGGAGGCCCAGGCTCCCAACCTTGTTGTCAGCGGAAAACCTTGGTTGCGGGGCGAGGAGGCGCACACTGGCAGCCCAGGGTGACCAAGAGAATCCCTCACTTAGGCCATTCTCTGGCAAGGTAGGGAGGGCAGGGCTCAGACCGGAAGTCCCAGCAAAGCGATGGGCTGAGCCTAGCCCCGGCCTGACGTCTCAGCCCCTGGGGCAGCCTGGAGTCTCCCTAGTAGTCAGGACTCCAGGCTGGGCCACCCCGCTGTCCTGCACTTGCTGAAGCAGCTCCATCCCCCCCACCAAGCTACTGCCAAGTGAAGCCCATTTCCCCACTGACCTCAATTATAAAACCAGATATGCTTCCCCTAGGGGGACAAGCTTGGGCAGACTGAGCCAAAACCGCTGTCCTCATTTTGGGTGAGCAAAGTTACAGAGCTGCCTAGCTAAGGGGCCTCCTATGTGAACCCAGCTTGCATCCAGCCAGGGCTGCAGTCACTTGTTACCCTCCCCCACCCCAAAGGTGGATGGTCTGAAACCCACACAAGGCTGGGGGCGGGAGGATGGAGAAAGGGAGCGAGGCTCCTGGCTATTTTTGTCTGCAAAGCCAGTCGGTGTCTCAAGGAAGGCTCAGTGTGGGAACACTGGGCTCGGAAAGGCCACCTCCTAAATTTGGTGCATGTGTGGGCCTGTCACCCACACACAGAGCAAACTGCCCCAAATGAGGGGGCTACCGGGTGGTGACACCCCACCTCCCCAGTTCTCTCTGCCCACAAGGCGGGTGCATTAGCACTGATGTGGAAATCAACCCTCATGCATGACCCCCAAACTCTTGCCCAGAGCCCTAAGCACTTCTGAGGTCACCAAGATTGCTCCCAGCACCTGGAGGAAGGCACAGGAACTGCCAAGTTCAAGGTCACTTGGACCATCCTGGACAGAGCTGAGCTAGTCTTGGGGTTCTCAGTTCAGGCAAGGGTAGAGGTCTGCAGGGCTGATCTTCAGGGGTGGAGGGGCCCTGGGCTTCCAGCCTGGGGGACAGGGTTGGGGGGGCAGCCCCCAGTTGCCTCCAACCAGGGCTTCCGGCCTTACTGCTGAGCCTCTGGGAACCCGGAAATTCGATCCATATGGCCAATTCATTTACACTTAGCTCATCAAAAGGCTGTTTTGTAAAGGCCTGTTTGATGCTGAAAGATGCCTCAGGGTCTCTTTCACCTCTTTCAAAGCCAGTTTTCCCACCCCTGGGGTCCCTAGAGACCAAACCAAACTAACTGGGATTGAGAGGAGGAAGCAAGGGTTCCCAGAGCCAGAGAAAGGCTCACGGGTCCCGGGGCTCCTCCACCCTGCCTGGAGCTCACCCTGTCCCTGGGAGGCTGTGGGACCCTGCCCCATGGCTCCTCTCAGCCACCCACAGGGTTGGAGGGGGAGGGAGGAGATCAGGCTCCATCTAACCTGCCTTCTCTGCTCAGGACCCCACGCGTGACCAGAGTGTGTGTCTGTGGGGCAGGGAATGGAAGGGGGTGAGAAAGGGCAAGGGGGCAGAAAGACAGCCCTGGGCTGCTGCTAGAGCAGAAAGTGGCAGCCACGTGGGATCTGGGAGGCTTTTAAAGGGTGTTCTGACCCTGGGAACAGACGTGTAAGAGGGCAGGAGCCACCAGCCCGGCCTTCTCGCACCTGGTATAATCTGAGGGCGGTCTGGCCGTAGTCTCCCTGGTGCAGTCAGGGCCCTGGGGAAGCTGGGTGGAGGCTCGGTGGAAGCTGTAAGGTGGCAGAAGCAGCAGCAGTGGGCGGGGGCGCTGCCCTAACCAGCACCCGGTGGAAGGTCCTACATGCTGGGACTCAAGGGCTCCACACCGGGGACCTGCTCTGGCCAGGGGCACCCTCCTTGGTCCCTCTCCCCCCACAGCCGGGCCGGGAGCTCACCACCATGTTGTTGATGGACACCCAGCAGTCGTCGGGGAAGTCCTGCAGCATGGGCACCAGGAACTGCAGACAGCCATCCCAGTGGCAGAGCAGGAGCATCATGCCAATGAGGTTGACGATACGCACCACGGCACTCGCCAGGTCGTAGGTCATGTGAAAGATCTGCGGGCAGAGGGAGACAGTGGCCCAGTGGGCGGGGGCGGGGGTCTGGCCTGCTCCTGGACCCTGCAGATCCCGCAGTTGCTTGCAGCCCCCCGCTGCTCTGCACGCATGGGGTGGTGTGCCCAGCTTGGTGCATGCCCCGGCCATGGCGAGGAGAGAAGGCGTCAGGCCAGGTGCTGGGAGAAGCAGCCTGCAGGCAGTGGGGCCCCAGAGGGATGCCATCTGGGATCTGCGTGGCTGCGGAGCACCTCCCATGGGGCGTCCAGCTGCCCAGGCCAGACACATGAAGGGAGAGCCTGCGGGGTCCATGAGGCCCAAAGTGGGCAGAGAAGCTGCTTCCTCAGCTTTCATGGGCTGTGAGGACAACACGCAGAAGAGCCCTCCACCGGAGGCTTCTCAGGGGACCACCGTGTGTGGTCAGGCCAGGCAAACGGTGTTTCCCTAAATCCATCACTAGTCTCTCAGTAGACCCCAGGGAAAGCGGGCTCTGCCTAAGGCAGTCATGGAACTGAGGGGGAGCGGTATCGACACACAGGCTCCAAGTTCCCACAGTCCCTGATCCCAGACCCCACTCCTGCCCACTTCCTAGCTGTGTGACCTTGAGAAAGTCCCTGAACCTCTCTGATCCTTTTTGCCTCATTTGGAAAATGCAATATAACTTCTTACTTTGAGTGGGTTGTCAAAAAGATTAAATTATACATATAAAGTGCTTAGTACTAGGTATGGAAGTATTCAATAAATTGCAAACCATTATTAATTGATAAGTTGTTAATAATTAATCCTTCTGATGAGTTAATATGTATGAGAAGTAATGCTCTCCTGTACAGTTTAATAAAATACAGCAGCCTCAACCCCAGCCCATGTCAGCCTCAACCCCAGCCCACCTCAGCCCCCAGAGGGGCCCCAGGCCATCCACGGGTGGATGACCACCCGTCTATCTCTATTCCTGTGTCTCCAAAGTGAGGGGCTGAAATGTGGCTGCGCAGGCCCGAGGGGCACATTCCAGCACCCCTGCCCCATCGCCTCCTCCCAGAGCTGCCTCTTGGTTCAGTTTCAGCAGGGGACAGAGGTGGAAGGAAGTCTAGAGGGAAGCTTCTGGAAGTTCTGACCTTGCCTCTGGCCTGGGAGACTTTGGGGGTGCCCCCACCCGGAGTTTTGGTCCCTCCATATTACTCCCAGGTAGACAGCCTTCCTGGAGAGGGGCTTTGGGCAAAAACTGTAGACTTGTCAAATGCCACAGAGAGCTAGTTCAAGTCCATTTCAGATGGGGGAATCTGAGACCTCCAGAAACAGACTCTAGATATTTCAACCCCTGGCTAGTGGTCTTTTAGCAACAGCCCTGCGGCTGGTAGGATATTCTGTTGTAGTGGTAAGATATTCTGATACTTGAGACCTTAGTTTCACTTCCTTTTTAAAAAACAAATTATTATTTTCGGCTGGGGTGGGTCTTCCTTGCTGTGTGGGCTTTTTTCTCTCGTTGTGATGAGCAGGGGGCTATTCTCCGGTTGTGGTACTCGGGCTTCTTGCTGCAGTGGCTTCTCTTGTTGCGGAGCACAGGCTCCAGGCGCGTGGGCTTCAGTAGCTGCGGTACACAGGCTCAGTAGTTGTGGCTCCCAGGCTCCAGAGCACAGACTCATAGAGTTGTGGTGCACGGGTTTAGCTGCTCCACAGCACGTGGTATCTTTCCAGACCGGGGATCGAACCTGTGTCTACTGCATTGGCAGGTGGATTTTTTACCACTGAGCTACCAGGGAAGCCTCTTAGTTTCCCCTTCTGAAATGTGGGCTTAGCCTGGGTCTTGGTCTGGAAAAACTGAAGATGAATACGTCTTGTCCATCACCCCCTGGATTGTGCCCACCTGTGGCCCCCTTAGTAGCATGACTCTGGATGTACCAGCTGAAAAGACGAAACAGACCTTGGACAGTTTCATGAATGATGGCAGCTCGAGCTTGTCCCATCACCCCTTATATCCCTGGGACAGAGGGACAGTAACACTGTACCTGCCGGGAGGCACCCAGTCCCTCATTCATCATCTCTTTCAAATTCACAACACCACTTTGTTGAAGATGTTGTTAACCCATTTACACCCAGGCTCAGAGAAGTAAGAGGACTTGCCCTCAGTCATGGTGGCAACAGAAGAGGCAGATTGGAACCCAGGGCTACCTGCAAATTCTTAGATTGGTCCAGGGCAGAAAGGGTGGTTTTCAGTAACTACATTTTGTAAATAAAGTGAAAGTGTTAGTTGCTCCGTTGTGTATGACTCTTTGTGACCCCATGGACTGTAACCCCCCAGACTCCTCTGTCCATGGGATTTCCCCGGCAAGAATACTGGAGTGGGGTGCCATTCCGTTCTCCAGCGGATCTTCCTGAGTCAGGGGATTGAACTCAGGTCTCCTGCATTGCAACCAGATTCTTAACCATCTAAGCCACCAGGGAAGCCCTACAATTCAAACCCAACGTGACCAAATGATGTGGCCAGATCCACACTGCAAGCTGGACCTCAGGTGTCTCATCTTGGAAGCCTGGCACACAGTATAATACTGTAGACAGAGCTGTGTGCCCAGCAGCCTAGCCCCACTGGGGCCCATAATGCAGCCCCAGGGCTGTCAGCATGCCGTTGCCTGGCTGAACTGACACATCTCTGTGTAAGTAGAGGTGGGCACAGAGACAGGCAGGGCAGGCAGCTCCTGAGGACCAGCGCCCCAGCTGCAGCTCTGAGGGAATATTCCACTTATGTCTCTTCAGTACATGCTTAGGTAAACTCAGTACTCCATGACCTTGGACTCACTAACCTTTCACAGTCTTGGTTGACAGGGGTGACACCAGCTCCCCCACTCTGGGGGGATGGGGAGGGTGAGTGACATGGAGCCACCTAGTCTCAGAGATGGCTAGCATCTGTTCTCACCTCCCACCACCCCTCAACTTCCCCTCAACTACAATAAAGCTATATACATCTGCCCCCACTTCTCAGGGTTGTTCAAGAAATTAAACTGGCTAAGAAAGTGCTCTGGGCCATACAGAAATACATAGGAGGTAGAGTGGGGAGAGGATCATTATTATTAAGTTCCTTCGTTTCCAACTCATATGAACTGAACGTTTGTCTCTCCAAAATCCATACACTGAAGGCCTACACCTCAATGTGATGATTTTAGGAAGTGGAGCCTTTGGGAGATGATTCGGTCATAAGGATGGGGTCCCCATGAATGGAATTAGTGCCTTTTAAAGAAGAGACATATGAGACAATATATGGCCACCTAAGGACACAGAAAGAGGATGACAGGAATAAGGGTGGGGTCCCCATGAATGGAATTAGTGCCTTTTAAAGAAGAGACATATGAGACAATATATGGCCACCTAAGGACACAGGAAGTGGACCCTTACCCCTTACCACAACTTGACTATGACAGCATTCTAATATCCTTCCAGCCTCCAGAACTGTGAAAAATAAATATTTGTGGTCTAAGCCCATCAGCCTGTGGTATCTTGTTCTAATAGCCTGAACCATATACTGCACTGAAGAAAGCCTTGGACCAATTTTAAAATACATCCCAGACTCTACAGCCTATGATAATGGCTTCTTCCTATGTCTTGCTTTGGGTCTTAAAGACCAGATCAAGGTTGGCACATTTTAATGCAATGTGTCTTTCCTTTTTCTATCATTCTGGTTTTTCTTTTCTTTGTAACTAATCTTCTTCCAAGATCAGGCCCCTGTATAATCTTGCCTTTATCATGATCTTGGCAATGAGTGTGTAGAACAAGTGGCAGGGTCTCAGGAACTGAGAAGTGCTTAAGTGACAAAGGTGAAGGTGAGGAAGACAGTGGTGGGGATGATAGGGGTCAGAGGTGCTATGAGTGTACACAGTGGCATTTGAAAAAGGCCCCACTCTGGGCTTCTCTGGTGGCTCAGACAGTGAAGAATCTGCCTGCAATGCAGGAGACCCAGGTTTGATCCCTGGGTTGAGAAGATCCCCTGGAGAAGGGATGGCTACCCACTCCAGTATTCTTGCCTGGAGAATTCCATGGACAGAGGAACCTGGCGGGCTATAGTGCACGGGGTCACAGAGAGTCAGGCACGGCTGAGCAGCTGAGCATGCACACGCTGAGCAGACACGAGGAACTTGCCTTTGCAGGAGGAAAAAGGTGCTTTTCCTTCACGTGGCACAGACTCACGTGTCCTCATAAGAGAGACTGGTGGTGGTGGTGCTGGCAGCGTGCCTCGTACTGGCTGAAGGGTGCAGGTGCTAGGAGGTCCAGTAGCGGTGGGTAGTGAGAGTTTTGGTGGTGTGAGGGGCAATGTGGATGGCTCTCACACACTAAGCTAGGGGCACCAGCATGCAAAGTCTGAGCTTTCTGCAGAGAGTTGGGGGGGGGGCACTTCCATTCAGTCTAGGAGGAGACCCCAGATAGTGGACACTCACCCCTCCCCCAACACTCCACAGCACCCAGGTATGGTTCCTGAGAGCAAGGCTGAACGTTGCTGGGAGAGGTTGCTAAACACTCATGTGTCCCCACTGTGAGCTGGGGTCACAGGCCACCTGCAAGTCAGCTGCACTGTGCAAATATTTGTCTTTCTCTTTATACCTCATTAAAACCCCCGTTTATGATGTTGGTTCTGAGTCCAGGGGTTGAGTGTCTTCATTTTGAGGGCCCCACAAGGCTTGCTAGGCAGGTGGCCTGGGCAGTTCCCTCTCTAAGCCTAGCATGGCACTCGAGGGATGCTCCTACTCCTACCCCCTTCTGCATTTTCTGGACCACAGGGCAGCATGTGGTCCAGACAGGCAGGGCAACATGTCTCCCACCACCTCCCACAGTGGGCAAGTGCCTTCTCTGCTCTGAGCCTGTTTCCTCATGCCAGCTCCCAGGGCTGCCTCGGGGATCAGCTGGCACACAGGAGGTACTCAGCACACGGTAGTTCCTTTCCTTCCATCTTTGCCCCAGCCCTCAAAACAAAGAGCTGATTTCCTCAGTCCTGGGGAAAGACCAGAAACTGGAGTTTCTGCCAAGGCCTCTTCTTGGTTGAGTTCCCTCCAGAGACTCATTTCCTCCTAGGCAAGAGGAAAAACCTTCTCCCTGTGTCAATGGAACAAGTGACCACATTAAGGACAGCAGTCCAGGGCTGGAGAGAGTGGTTGGTGTGTGTGTTTCCTGGGTACCAACTGGAGGTGGCTGAGTTGAGCGTCACGCTAGGTCCCTTCCTGGGGCCCATAGAGAGGACCCACTCCCACCCCCCACAACCATGCTTCTGGGTCATCCTGAGCTCCCGATTCTGAGAGAGGTAGAAAAATTGAGGCCCAAAAGGAGAAGAAACTCATCAGGGTTTGCACAGCCGCGCTGGCCTGACCTTCTGTCCCCAGCCCCTCCCACCACTCCAAGATGCTGCCGAGGGAAAGAAGAGGCTTCTGGGATGGGTCACTGGGGTGCGGGGCCCTGCAGGGGAACATCTGAAGGTGGGTAACCACGGTTTCTAACAATAGCCTCCATGCCTATAACAAGCTCACACCTCAGAGGGAGGGAACAGGCTTGGCTGGGAGAAGTTTGGGAGGAGGATGCTGACCTAGATCACCCAGGATGGAGGCAGAGGCTGGCATCCTCTGAGACAATCGCCTACGCCTGCCAAGACCCTCCACCTGCCCTGACTCCTAAGATCGGCTACACTAACATTCCGGAACTCTGGACTGGGAGGTTGGCCTGGGCTGGGCTGGGCTGGGGGAGGGATCTGAAGGCTGAGGGTGGGGAACCCAGCCTCTCAGCAGCTTTTCCCTCCCCACAGGAGGCCAACTCCCCAGCCCCCACCCAGGGCCAAGACCATATCCTCAGGACGACCAGCTAACATGATCCTTGCCGAGGCAGGTTGGAGAGGGGCTGAGGCCCAGGCTCCGAGAACATCAGAGCACATGTGACAGTTGGGGAAAATGAAGTCCAAAGAAGGGAAGAGATTCATGTGAGTTACAGTCCGAGGAGGAGACAGAGCAGAGTCTTCTCTGTGAAATACCTCCTTCCTCAGTTCAGCCTGAGACTCAGAGGGCCTCCCTGCTGCTTCCTCCCAGCCAAAGGACTTGGGTAGGCTACTGAGAATCTTGAATCAGGGGCCAGCTGAGAAACCCCAATCCAATCCCAGGGGTTCAGTGGGAGCCCTTGGCTAGACAGTGTGCCCGGCAGCCACCAACTCAAAGTAATTTCCTTCCCAGCTGGTCGGCAAGATAAGGGTGTGTGTGTGGACGGAGGGGGGTGGGGCAGGGAGTCTTCCATCTGGCCTCCCAGGATCTCCCTTCCTGCCCATGAGAGCGGGTAACGTTGTCCAGGTCCAGCCTCGACCTGGGGACTTTGTCCAGGGTCAGAGCCTGCCTGGCCAGATTTGGGTAGCCCAGAGGGGAAAGAGGCCAGAGGGGTGGTGGGGACAGTGAAAGGAGTGCTTAGGGCCCATCCACGGGCCCACCCTGCCCATCCACTGGCGACTCAGCCAACTCTCCCCAGAATACATGGTCCCCAGGGCCATGGTGAGAAGCAAGGTTCGCCCCCAGGGGTCTGGGGCCTGGAGACATGGACTGATGTCAGAGAAGGGAAAGAGCGGCGCCTCTGCTTTATTCCCCCCATATTCCACAACATGTGGAATCTTAGTTCCCTGACCAGGGATGGAACCACACCCCCTGCATCTCTGCCCTGGGAGTGTAGAATTTTAACTACTGGATCGCCAGGGAAGTCCTGACTCCTCTGCTTTTAAACCGCAGACCAGCGGTAAGTTCAAGACACACAGAACTTCTGGGGTTTCTTGGGGACTCAGGGGCCCCACATGGTTCTGAATTTCCACCTGGGACAGAAACCAAGAGACAAGCCCATCAGGGCATTCCAGGAGGTTCACCTCCATCTTCCCTCTGCAGCCACTCAGAGCTGCTCTGGCCACCACTACCCTGACCCCCCACAGGCACTGTCCCCTCTTAGTTCTGAGTTCAGACCCATGTGCCAACCCCTCTCTGCACCATGTCCCCCAAGTTCCTCAAACCCAAACTGTCCCAAAGAACTCACCCCACCCCCTTCTCCCCTCCACTGCCTGCCTCCCAAGTCTGAGCTGGGAGTCTCTCCCAACAGAGGGAGCGGTAACAGACCCAGTCAGCCTCCTTTCGGGCTACCTGAGAACTTGGGAAGGGCAGAAAACCGGAGTCGGGAGACCTGGGTCAAAATCCTGCCACTGGGGCAGCTGACCCCTTCACCCTCAGTTTTTTCTGACAAATATGGATAATAAATCCCGCCCTGTTGACCTTGTCACCCAGGTGTGAGGAACCAATGAAACCATGGACAGAAAGTATTTGAGAAGAGTAAACACCCTGTAGAAGCTGGGGGGTTACAAGAAAATTGAGTGGGGAGGGGCGTCTATTAAACAGTTCTCTGAACCTGGCTTCACACCAAGGGTTTTGCAAACATTATCTCTTTTAATCCTTGCAACAATCCACTAGAGAAGGTATGACTTATTCCCACTTTGCAAATAAGAGACTGAGGCTCAGGGGTAAGGTTGCCTCTCTGTCAGTCAGCCAGGATTTTAATTCAGGTCTCACATGTGTCATCCTAACCCCAAAGCCCACACGCATTTCACCACGCTCTGCAGGGACATGGACCACACTGCTGGGAGCCAAAAGCACTAACTGGACCTGATCCAGCTCTGCTAGAGGTCTGCTGTGTGACCTTGGACAAGCCATTGCTCCTTCTATCAGCAGAAATCATGCAAACTTTTCAGCCCAAAGAGAATTCCTGTCATGAAGGGATTCTGCCAAGCTGGTGTAGGCACTTCTGCAGCACAGGTGTTCACGACACCTCTGACCTCAATCTACCAGTGCCCTGACCATCAGCCATGAGCGCTGCTGCCCAGGGCCCAGGCTGCTGCAGGGAGCGGGCAGGGGGTGGGGCTTGCTGTCCTGCGCATGGCACTTCCGTCCAATCACGCAGAGGTTCCAAAGACCAGGAGGCTAGCAGTGAGCCATGGCAAGACATGGTCCTCTGCAGAAGCTTCCCCAGGTGGGGGCCCATGCTGGACCCTGAGCCTGGTACCTCCAGCCTGGCCTGCCTGCTGCTGCCAGCCTATAGTCCTCTCTTGCTCCCACAGATGGCTGCATTCAGCCCACAGATGAGTTAGGTTTGTTCGGAATGGTTTTGGCCACTTAGTTCTTTTACCATTTTTATTTAGTTCCTATAGCCAGTACTCTGCCCAGGGCCCCTAGCATCCCTTTACAGTTTGTGCTCACACGTCTCCAGGAAAGCACCAGGCTTGCATTCCCTACAGCCAGCACTCAAAGTTCTTTATCAGAGGTCTGGCTACAGGAAACCACTTTGCCTGCTAGCGCTGAGGGCTGTCAGTGCCCTGAACCAGTGACTGACTGGTGAAGGGATAGAAAATGTCCCACTCCTTTGCCCTGCCTGGGACAGCTCCCAGGTGTGCTGCTGCTGTTGTTGTTGAGTGACTAATTCAAGCCTGATTCTGTGACCCCATGGACTGCAGCATGCCAGGCTTCCCTGTCCTTCACTATCTCCCCAGGTTTGCTCAAATTCATGTCCATTGAGTCGATGATGCCATCCAACCCTCTCATCCTCTGCCACTGCTTCTGTTGCCTTCAAGTTGAGGTCTAGAGGTGTGCTGTATCCTGTCACAGAGCGTCCCCTGAGACTTAGCTTGGTGTCACCCTTGTTTGGCGTCCTTCTTTCCTTTCTATTCCTTTCCTTCCTTCCCCTGTCCCACTTCTCCAATCTCTTACCAGATTTTCCTAGAAACACTTTCTCCCCCCCAACACACAAAAAGTCACCTTATACAAATCCTCACCTGAGGGTCTGCACCAGAAGAGCCCAATCTAAGATAGCTGTCAACAAAATTTGCACAAAAATCCCCATTTCTGCTTCTTATAATAGATCTGTAGATCTAGAAACCCAGGGCCCATCCAATTTGGCTGCAGTAGCCAGAGGTGAGCAGAAGTGCCTGATATAGATGGAAGATATGTTCTCCAGTTTTCTGCAGTCCACCACACTCCTTATTGTCCTTCAAATGGCCATTTTCATACATTCTGCCAGGCTTATGAGTTTTCAGACCCCACAATAAAGTGCAGCGATTAACAAGGCAAGCTATGGAGTCCAGGTTTACCAACTAATAATTCTGTGACATTATATAAATCCCTTCTATAAATCCCTTCATCTTTCTCTATTTCTTCATGTGAAAAATGAGTAATTACATGTACCTTTTTGGTACCTTCCATGCTTGTTAGAAACTTAAATGGGATACTGCCTGTAAAGTGACTTGTGTAGTATCTAGCACATGATAAGAAGTCAAGAAATTACTAACATTTGTCCTCTTGGAGGAGATGTGCCTACCACAATCCGACAGCCCACATCCAACTATTTGTTGGCCCCTCACTCCCCTGAGGTACCTCTTCCCTGAAGAGGTTTGGGTCTGAACACTCACCTCTTCCCACTGGTGAATATATCGAATGAGGCGGGAGAGACGCAAGAGGCGCAGGAGGCTGAGGATCTTGGTGAAACGGACAATGCGCAGGGCCCGGGCAGTCTTGTAGACCTCCGAGTCGATACGTGTCTCCACAATGAGGAAGATGTAGTCCACAGGGATGGAGGAGATGAAATCCACCACGAACCAGCTCTTGAGGTACTTCATCTTAATCCTCTGCGGGTCGAGGATGATCTCTGTGTTGTCCTCCACCACGATCCCTGTGCGGAAGTTGAGGACCAAGTCGATGAGGAAGAACGTGTCCGACACCACATTGAAGACAATCCATGGTGTGGTGTTCTCATCCTTGAAGAAGGTGATGCCCACGGGAATGATGATCAGGTTTCCTACCATCAGCAGCAGCATGGTCAGGTCCCAGTAAAATCTGCCCAGAGATACACCGGTCAGTCATAGGAGGAGAGGGGGAATGAATGACAGACCCCAAAAGAAAGCTCAGAGAGAGCAAAGGTGGGAGAGAGAAGTCTTGAGAGATTCCAAAATCCTGCAGGAGATAGGTGCATGAGTACCAGGGCAAGATGTAGTGACGGGCATAGAGAGAGAGGGATGTCATCCTTAGGGATGCTTTCTGCCTGCCTCTCCATGAGCTCCCTGATGACAAGCCTCCTACTCCAATCCCTACACCCCAGTGAGAGGCTGAGAAGCAAACTAAATAATGACATCCAGAGAGAGGTGAGAGGCTGTTTTAGCAGCAGAAGTGGTTCACCCCGCACCACCCCCAGGCTCAGGCCAGGCTGCTCCATCCTCCCTGATGGTCAACTGTGGCTGGAGACAGGCTGGCAGTCAGACATGCCACAGACCGTGACCAGAGAACAGGGGAGGACCAGACACACAGCGGGAGTCTGGGAGACTGTGGGCGTGGGATCCAGTCCCAGCTCTGTCATTAACACTGTGTGACATCAGGCCGGTGCCCTCCCTACCCTGGGCCTGAGTCTCCCCACTGTGCAATGAGGGGTGGGGTCTACACACTCAGTCCTATAATTCTGATCTGGCCTTCTCCCACACTGGCTCCTGGGGTTGGCGGGGGGCTGGGTGGGGGCAGGTCTCCCTTTAGTCTATTCCCTACAGTCAGAAAATCTCTGACCATCTCTCTCCCCTAGAGGTTTGCTTCTAACACAGTGGTCGGGAAGGTCAGTGATATCTTCAAATGCAGGCAGCATGTTTTTTTTTTTTTTAATATATTTCAACAATTTCATTTTTTCCAACAAATAATTTATACTTAGCAAAGTAGATATTTTTCATGTTCAAGTACACATGTAAATAAACACGGACTGCACAATCAATATATTAATCACAATAAAATATTACAAATATTTTCTCATTTTTTTCTTAAAAAGTTTCCTTTAAACATTATTTGGTAGAAGGTACATCCATTGTTTCAGTTAACTGGAAGTTTTTGTGATAAAAAACTTCTTTAAACTTTTATGAGAGTATAGTTGATTGACAATGTTGTGTTAGTTTCAGGTGTAGAGCACAGTGATAGGCAGTGTTAATGGGGGATTTCAGGTACCACTCAATGCAATGGAATGAGACCAGTGGGGGCTTACAGCATCACTTCTCCCAAGGGCTCAAAGCAACTGCTAATACTTCCTGGGGGAGGTGAGGAGGGACCCTCAGGGTGAAGCCTCTGAAAGGTTAAGCAATATGAGGAGGTAAAAACTAACTCACAGGTCTCCTACCTGGCCCAGAAAGGGCCCTTATGGAGCATGAAGACAGCACAGGTAGGCATAGACCCTATGTCTAGAGGCACGACCAGGCGCCCTGGCCAAGAACCAGCCACTCCAGGGCTGGCCCTAAAACAAAAAACTTGCACTGTAGAGCTTTTCTCTCTGCTAGTAATTTAGACAGTTACACAATGACAGATAAAGGTATTATGTTGGGTAGACATAGCATATCTTCTCCCAAGAGAAATAACAGTTTGGCCATCTTTAATTCTCTACTGCAGGGAAGCCAGGAGGAAGAAAGTGGGAGGCAGAAAGACAAACTGTGCTCAAGTCTTTGGAGAGTCCCACCATAAAACCAAAGTGTCCCTGCCTAATGAGGTCCGAGTTTGAAAAAAAATTACTTCACAGCAAATTGTTTTCTTTGTCAGACTCAAAAATGGTGCTATGAATCAAGAAGAGAGCCGGGCCTGCTTCAGGGAAGGAGGGCGAGACGGCCGTCCCACCTCACAGAGCCACGGGGAGTGTGGCTTCCCAAAAGACAGCTTCTGGCCGCTCCTTTGAAAGCCACATTCTTCAGGGGCTCAAGATGAGACTTCAAGTCAGAGCATCACTGGGCTAAGGCCTTTCATTCTAAGTCTGGTGCCAAGAGGTCAACTTTATCTCCTTCCCTGCCCCACAGCCCACCACCCTTTCATCAGCCCCACTCCCCTTATGCCACCTGGGAAAACCCACCCCAGCCTTCACACTCACTACACAGAACACAGTGCATCCTGCTAATGACTCGTGGGCCCTGCGAGAGTGGTTTCAGCTTCTATGCTGCTCTCAAGCTGTGTACATGCTTCACTCAGCCTCGTGAACTCATTCAAAAACAGCTGCTGACAACTCATTAGTGCCATACACAGGTATCCCCTTTCACACAGCCAGTGTGCAAACACCCCTATATACACATGGTCATGGTTCCTTTTACTTAATCTCCTGGGAAAAACAAAACAAAAAATTGTGACATAGAGGCCATGGAGGGCCCTGTGGCCCTCTGTACATAAAGCTAATAATACACCCAGGCTGGAAGAGTTTCTAAAATTAACACAGCGGGTGCAAGGCGGCTGGGAATGCTGACTCGGGTAGGCCTGCCACTCCAGTGGTTTCTACACTCTCCAAGCTCTAGTTCTCTCAATTACAGCCCAAATTTGAGGCAGTAATTAACAGGAGAATGTTTGCATTTAGTGATCTTCATAAAACCAAATTACACGAGGCAAAAACACCCATTTCCTTGCATTCTGACTAATTGTTTCAATCATGAGTTTCCAGATGCTAAGGGATATTTCTGGTGCCTGATCTGGGCTGGGGTCGGAATATTAGAGTACTTCTTCCCACACACCACTGTTCTGGAGCATCAAAGAGAAACTCAAAGGGCAGCAGGTGAGAAGAAAGTGGTGAGAAGAAAGAAGTACAGGGTCTTAGGCCAACCAATTTGAACTTGATTCCTGGTTCCATCATTTACTAGTATGTCATTTAATCTCTCTAAGCCTCAGTTTCCTCATCTGCTCCATGAGGATAATATTAACGAACTAGTGGAACTTTTTTAAGAGTGAAATGTATTGATATTTGTAAAATGCTCTGACCTATGCCTAGCCCATATTCCTAAATGAGTAAATAAGTAATTCAAGTCAACAGGAAAGAGGTGAGGGAGGTAGGTGAAATCTTCCAGGGAGGAGTCAAAGCAAAACATCTACTGGGGTGGTAAAAGGGAACTTATAATGGTTCAAGTAGCCAGTGGTGGAAGTCAGGGCCCAAAATATTCCCTGGACAATTGGATGGCAGAATCTATTTATCTCAGCAGAGAGATGCCCTGATCTCAGGGAGCTCATGGTCCAATCAGAGGACAAGGTTTAGACAGAAGACAAGTTGGGCAATGATGTAAGAAACCATCTGAGGCAGCCCAGGCATCTGAAAAGGTGGGCTCCTGGGGGCCCAGACGGATGAGGTCATAAAGTGCTCCTGGAAGAGGTAATCGGAGTTGGGATTTGGGAGCTGACCTTGGCCGTGTACACTATGTTCCTTACTCTTTGCCAGACGCTTGCACAGATTTCTGAAGGCTGGGCCGGGTGAGAGCAAAAAAAAAAAAAAAAGATGTTCAGCACCACGGACAGCTCCTGGTGTGCCTGCCAGCCCAACCGCACTGGTCCAGCTAGCGGAAGTTGGCAACAGCCTCCACACCTCTCTGGCTCCTCTTCTCCTCCAGTTCTAGTGATCAGAAGCATCTCAAGTGATTCCTTAATGTCCCTGTGCATTTTCATTGGGGAGTCCTTGGTGACTGAAAACACTCTATTCAAAAAGACCCCAAAACTTGTATATCAAGCACTTGCTAATATTTGGTGCTTTCAATGCATTACTTCATTTATTCCTCACACCAGAACTAATGTGGCTGCTATTATCTGTGTTTTATAGATGATGACACTGAGACTCAGACAGCAGCATCTGCCCAAGTCTACACAGCTAGGAAGGAGCAGACCCCAAATTCAGAGAGGTCAGGGGAACTCCTGAGTCTGACCTCTTGGGATTGTAGGCACCTCAGTAGAATGTGGGGAGGTGGACAAACCTTTCTGGCATCTTTGCATCACACTGGGGAGGTAAGCCTGCCACAGCAGGTGCAGCCCCCGCCCCAGAGACAAGAAGGCTGCAAAGAGGTTTCAAGGGACTTATCCTCCTGATGCCAGGCTTCCGGAGGTACTTTCTGGATGAGCAAACCAACACAACTTTTGAGTACTAAAAGCACCCCAGTCATCAGCAGCCAGCAGGGCATAGTTGTACCCAACCTGTAAAAAGGAAAACTGAGGTCCACAAAGGAAGGAATAGTAACATTCCAAAGCCTCAAGCTGTATGTCCAATGCTCCCCTGCCTGCTCCCACCAGCCGTAGAATCATTCATGAATAAATCCCATGATCCAGACTCTATACATCCATGGTGGCGGGTGGCAGGCCCTGGCAGGGAGGCAATGGATAGCCAGACTCAGGCATGCTGGAGTTGGCACAAACCTGAATTGGAAGACTTGGTCTCCCCAAAGCCAGACGACCTTCCCCATCCCAGGGTTCTCTAAGTTAAGAGGAAGTCCGACAGCAAGAGAGGGAATGGCCTGTGGGTCAGCTTTGGTGGAGTGGTGGGGGGGGGGCACGTGCAGAAGGAAGGCGGTGCCAGAAAGCCCAACAGCCCCCTACACTGATACCTGGAACAGTTCACGGCCTGAGAGGAAGGTTGTGGCCTCAGAGGAGCTGAGGGAAGAGAAGATAGGAGGCTTCTGACCCTGAACTCAGAAACTCAAGGGCCAGACCAAGGGCCCTCTTCTTCCCTGGAGGCTGAAGAGGATGTGAAGGGTGATAAAACAGAGGCAGAAGTGGAGGTCCCAGAGCAGGGATGACCTCCTTTAGTTTCCTCTTGTCCACACCTGCCCACGCTTGCCTCTGAGCACATATGCTTTCTTACACACACACACACATTTTTGTACACATGCTCTCATCTTTGTACCACTGTTCATAGGGAACTATGGGATGGGGAGGGTCATCTGGCAATTTTGCCTTTGTACACATACCCATTTTCACACATACATATTCTTGCACATCCATTTGCATACATTTTGACACAAATGGTAGCCACTGGGAATCCTGTCAGCTGCAAGGAAGAGAATGTTTGGTTTTTGCCCACTAAGATCTTTTCTATCTTCAACATTCATCTGAAGTGCTACCACTTCTGAGCCTCCTCAACCTCTCACTGATGGAGCCCAGCCCAACGTTTGACCCTGGATCTCCTAGAATGCTGTGGGTTTCTTGAGTGCAGGGGCCTTGTCCCAGATATGCTTGTGCCCCTGCAGGGCTGATGGCAGCGGGGGAAGGTGTTCCCATGCTTTCTCTCAGATAAGCAGCACTCCCACAGCTCCATCTTGTACCCCTCCCCCCGCCCCCCACGCAAGAGGTTCCCGCTCAGATACCACTCCTAGCACCAGACTGCATTCCCACCTGCCACCTGGAGGGCCTGCTGGCTCCTCCACCCAACAAATCCAAGGCTGAGCTCAGCATCTTCTTCCTCAAAGCTGAAGGGCACAGTCAGCATTTCAATCACCTGAGCTGGAAACCTCACAGCCACCCTCAGCTGCTTTCTCTTTCCTCCTATCTGCCCCTGCAGGTCCCCCTAGCAGTGACCAAGTCTTGTCTGGCCCCTTCAATGACAGCTTCTGAATCTGTCCCCAGAGCTCTGTCCTAGATCAGTTCCCCACTACTCCTCACACAGACTTTGTCCCTGCCACCCACCTGGTCCCCCGCCTCCTCCCTCTTTCCCTCCACGTCACGTGCTGTCTGGGTTATCTGGCCAAACAACATTATGATTATGTCACTCCATGCTTGAACCCCACTTTGGAGACCCCAATGGCTGTAGAACGTTCAAGCTCCTAGATCCAGCACCTCTGACTTCTCTTCCCTCTTCTCCCTTCCACTTCGTTCACAGGAGCCAACTGGACACCCAACTTTTGGCCTCACATCCATCCACTTCTTGGTTCCTCCTTCTGAGAACTGCCTCTACCTCTTGAACCCCCATCTTTTGAAGTCCCTTCTCTCATCCAAAACCCAGTTCAACTGCCTCCTCCTCCATGGACTTCACCTGAGGTGCAGTGTTTCTACGATAGCAGTCGTCACATTCTGCCCCTTTCATCAGGTGCCACCTAACTCTCCTTCTAGCCCCTAAACAAAGAAGCCAGGCATCTTCATGTCTGAGAACTTAGATGGGAGCTAAGAGCTTTCCCCTCCATTCCAGGCCCAGCACAGATAATTGCACAAGCTGACCATGAAGCTGATGAGAATGAAGGACAGCTATCAACAACTTACTATTTGCCAGGTACTCATCTGAGTCCCTTATATAGACTGTCTCATCTAATCCTATGAAGTAGATACTAAGAATATGCCCATTTTACAGTTGAGGTAACTGAGGCACAAGAAGTTGGGAAATTTGCTGTATATGGTAGATCAGGATTTCACACCCAAATAGCTTGACTCCAGAGTCCCACCTCTTATCACTCTATACAAACATAAACCCAGTTGATAGTATTTTCTCTTTCCTAAACTCTGTGCCTCCTCCTATTGCCTCTTTCCCTCCCAAACCTGTCCCCTGTGCTCTCTTCCATGGTACCTTCATTATCAACTTCTTCACCCTCTAACCCACCTGCTTTTTCCCTTAACTGAACTTTAGCTGTGTCCTAAGGACGTCACTCTCCCAGACCCCACAGACCTCAGGGTTAGGGTGGAGTGAGCAGCTTTGTCCATGCTAATGCCTCTTCCTGCCTGTGGTAGGAATGTCTACAAGATCCTTTGAGCATCTTGTCATTTGCTGGCCTTCTTTACAGCAGCCACTTGCCACTCTTGGGGACTCTGATGAGGCTGGCACCTGGTTCACAATCTTCTGTCCCATTGCGAATCCTGCCTTCATCCTGGGTGACTCCTACTCCCTCTCATCAACCCAGCAATAACACCCAGCCTCCCACTGGCTTCAGTCCTCCCTCTAAAGTCTTCACTCAGTCCCTTCCAACAGCACATCCTGGACTGGGTCACTGTCTGCAGTTGGTCCATCTTTAATCTCAGATACACAGTGCTCTCTCCCACCCTAACCTCCTTTCAGCCAGTTCTCTTATCCAATCATGCTAAGTCTGTTCTTTGGTGTACCAGGAGCCTACAGTCACTGGCCCTCTAATTATCCTATGAGAAACCTCCTGCCTCCTCCCATTCCCCCCACACATAGTGGTTGTACTCATCAACCTCTCTTGCCCCGTCTTCACTAAATCATAATTGTAACTCAGAGCCATCATCAGCTCTTTTCCTGTTTCCATGGAGGGGGTGGGCTGTGCAGAAAACCTCACAACCTCAGACCAGTCCTACTAAATACCAAGTGCCTTAGCTCCTTGTGTCTCTATTTCCTCAACAGTGTTTCCATACTCAGCAGGGTCCTCACCTCTGCCAGCCCATCCTCCAGGAGACCCTAACAGCCTTTCCCACCCATTCCCCACAGCGGCTTTTCCAAATTATCTCCTCTCTCCTCAAAGCTCTGAAACTACCACTTTCCCTCTCCCTCCCAGCAGATAACAGCACTTCTTCACTGAGAAAACAGAAGCCCGCAGAATGTCCCCTTCTCTTCCTGCCATCAGACTACTCCCTTGCTTGTCTCCCTCCTCACTTTCCCCTTCCACAGTCACCAGGGATCAGTCAATGACTCAATCTGCTCTCTCAACACTGTTCCCTTTTTCCTCCCCAGGAATATTACAGGTTATCCCCTCTCTTGCCCGTATCTTCAGTCCCTTCCGATCAGCTTTTAAGATCTCGCACTTAATAAAATCACTCCTGAACCCCCACTGTCTTTTCTCCCCTCAGAACCAAGCTTCCTGAAAGACGTGTGGCCGTCCCCACTCTCTCACTTCCACGTCCATTTCCCCAGCACGCCTCTCAATCCTGCAGCAACACTGCCGAGGCACACATCCTGCTGCCAAATCCCACAATTTCCGGTCCATTCCATCTTGACCCTCTGCATCATCTGACACTGTGCACCATTTCTGCTGAGACACTCTGCTACACTGGCTCTTCTCTGTTCTCTCTGGTTCTCCTTTCCCTCCCGTTGCAGGAGCTCCTCTTTCCCTCTGTGACCTTTAAATGTTTTTGTTCCTTGGGGCCCCCACCTCCTCTCCCTCTTTACACTCTCCTGGGGTGACCTCACCAACTCCCAAGGTCTCAAAATTATTCGGCTGGCTTCCAAACCAGACTCTCTCTCCTGAGCCCCACAGCCACGTGTCCTCTTGCTGACTACACATCTACACCTGGATGTCCGATGGGAACTTCATTCTTGACAGAGCCAGATATAACTTAGCAGCTCCCCCCCACAAACTTGTGCTCCCAGCATGTGATACTACCATTCATCCAGACACTTAGCCTAGAAACCTGGGAATTATCCTTGACTCTCCCTTCTTGCTTACCTTCCAACACCTCAATCATGTGGGATCCAGCACAGCTCATCAACCCACCACCTGGCTCACTTCAGCACCTTCCTACCTGGGTTCCTGCCTCTCCCAGGACCCCACAGACCTCAGGGTCTACATCCTCTCCATGTCTTGCCAAACCCAAAGTCCTTCCAGGCTCCCAGTTAAAATCTAAGTTCCTTGCTGTCATTTGGGGGCACTTTCTGATCTGACTCAGCCTCCTCTAGCCCTGTACGTGGTGTTCTGCTCCAGACACACTCAGCAGCTTTCAGTGCCCCAGACACCCGGGACGTTCCTTCTCCTCTTCCCTATGTAGGGCTTTCCTACATACTGTCCTCTGCCTGGAGATCTGCTCCCCAACCTTGCCCACTCCAGGCCACTTGGTTCAGAGGAATTGTCATTTTTCCTGGGAGGCCTTCTTTGTCTCCCAGGAAATCTGGCGAGGTACCCCTTGGAAAGATTGAAGGCAGGAGGAGAAGGGGATGACAGAGAATGAGATGGTTTGATGGCATCACCAACTTGATGGACATGAGCTTGAGCAAGCTCTGAGAGTTGGTGATGGACAGGGAAGCCTGGCGTGCTGCAGTCCACGGGGTCACAAAGAGCCGGACACGACTGAGCGACCGAACTGAATTGAGCAGGGTGTTCGTCACACTAGGATGTAATTGTAGTCACTGACTCTCTGAACTTAGTGCGGTTCCTTTTGTGAGGTAGGTACAAAAAAGCCTGGGAATGGGTGGATGAGTGAATAAATGAATGACTGAATGAGTCCCTTGGGAGCCAGAGACTGAGTGGCAGGAGGCCCAGCAGAAGCTACACAAAATGGGCAGCCCTCTGAGACCCGGACTCCTTCCCACGAAGCTTTCACAGGCCTCCGAAGGGCAGGGAGGGACTTATCCCGTGCAACCCTCCCCGCCCCCAAGACCTGAAGACTCCTAACAACATCCACTAGCCAACGGCCCCCACCTAGTGAGGATGATGGCAGAAAAGTCATGGAGGAGGAGTGGGAGCTGGGGTTGGGGAAGGTAGATGAACAAGAGATGGGCCAGGAGAACGTGGGGTCAGGGTTCTGACACAGAGGGACGACAGGGGCTGGTGGGGGGTGACTGAGGCTAAAGATGTCAACCGAGGCCATGACTGTCTTTCCAGCCTGACCAGCCCAAGCCTGGCAAGGCAGAACACACCAAGCCCCCTCCTTTCAGGCACGCCCCTTCATTACAGACACGCCCCTTCATTGCAGACACGCCCCTTCATTGCAGACACGCCCCCTCCTTTCGGGCACGCCCCTTTATTACAGGCACCGCCCCTCCTTTCAGGCGCGCCCCCTCGATGGCGACTTGGCAGATTCTCCCAGCTACCTGGTAGGCATGAACAGACATCCAGAAGGTGGGGGGGTGGGGGGAGCACGGAAGAGGCAGCTCCATTTCTTCCCTTGAATTCCCCTACGTCGCCCCCGCCTCGAAGACCCAGGATTAGTCTCGTCTCTCCACACTTGCTGTGTGCCCCCCAAGAGCAGAAATGACCCCTCTTCCTTTTCCCAGATGTAGACACAATAGCTGCACCCAGAGGGAGAAGGGTGGGGGGAAGTGAGGTTTCAGTAAAATTGTCTTATTGTTCAATAAATGCGTGTATTCAAGACTGTTGTGGTGGGGGGAGTGGGTGACTGTCAAAAATTTTTTTAAATGAATTCACATGGCTATTTCTAAGTAGTGGATTATGGGTGAGTTTTGTTTTCCATATTATAGCTTTCTTTATTTTCTAAATTCCCCATAATGGGCAAATATTACCTTTTAATCAGAAAAGCAATCAAAAAAAATTAATCACGGACTGGTGAAGCATGCGGTGAAGAATCCGCTAATGTGAGACACACGGGTCCGCGGGGAACTCCGAGGCGCTGAGACAAAGGTGCTGTCTTAACGCGACGGCGGGAGCAGCAGATTTTCTGGAGGCGGTTAAGGATGAGGAGACAGAGGGAGGCCATTTGAAGGACAGGTGTAACCGGCAAAGGAGACCACGTGCCTGCCCACAACTCACACATACACACACGGACGCACGCACCGCGCGCGGGAACGCGCACACGTGGGACACCTTCCTCGCCTTCCCTCGCCCACAACCACTAACAACTGCTGGGAGCAGGGCCCAGCCCCTCCCCATCACAGGCTCTCCGGTCTCGTTCTCCGAGGCAGAGCTGCGGCCCAGCCCCCCTCGCACGCTCCACCCACCCGAGGGGGACGCGGCGCAGGAGTCGGGCATTTTTTTGCCTCCCTGCCCCTCTCACACTGCAAAGCGCTGCCTCCCACCGCCCTCAACCCCGGCCTCTGAGAGGAATAAACGCCCCCCGCCCCCCCACTCTGGTCCATCCTCCCCTGACCCAGCCTGGGGTCTTCCCCTACAGCAGATGAATTGCTGTCTTCCACCCCCGCCTGGCCACTAGGCTCTATTTTTAACCCACCTCAAACTCTCTGACTCAGAATCACAGGGCTCCCAGGTAGCTGCTCCCTCGGCCGCCCGAGGCAGCCTCCCAAACAGTGCGATTCAGACAAGGGCATCCAGCTAGCGCTGGGCTTATGGTGGGTCATCCGGATTCCAGAGTATCTTTGGGAACTCACTTTTCTGTGAGGATGCGCTATTACCTGAAGAACATAATTTGGCTTTGTTTCTGTTTTTTGAAGACCCAGACAAAATGACCTTTTACCCCTGCCTCTTCCCTGGTCCCTCTCAGTCCTGGGCTGAGTTCCTAGTCCCTCAGCATACAATGAGGGCTGTTGCAGCCATTCCCCAAGGAGAAGGTGAGCTTTGTGAGGGCTGAAACTGCCAGAACCTTCCCTTCCCCTTCTGTGATCTTTTAATCACATAGCACAGTGCCTAAATTACCTGGGGAATCTTACCAAGATGCAGACTCGGGTGCACTGGGTGTGGGGTGAGGGCGGACACCTGTATGGCTCCCAGGTGATTATTGAGGCTACAGGTCCAGGGGCCACTCTTGGAGCAGCTAGGTTACAGCAGACAGTACAGCAGTTATGCACTCTAGTGTCTGGATACCTGGCGGTGTGGCCTTGGACAAATCACTCAACTTCTCTGAGTCTGTTTTCTTATGTACAAAATGAGACCTTTAATCCCACCTCACAGGATTCCAAGATAATTCAATGAGATAATATTAATAATGTACTACACAATGCAAGTAATCAGTACATGCTGGCTGTTAGCATCATCATTATTATTCTTATAACCACTCAGATGCAGGTCCTGGCCTCAGGACTAAGGGGATCCAGAGGTGTGTGGAAAGGGGGCATTTCAAAGTGAAAGACCCTCACTGTACTGAGACCGAAGTAATTTTTTCATAGTGCCATGACAGTCCTGTCTTGACCGTATAGGGACAAGAAAACTCCCCCACACAACATAGAGCAGGAACTGATGATGGAAGTGTGATGTCTACTCAAGAATGAGGAATAAGGTGGTTTTCCCCCTTCCCCAAGTCACCTTTGACTGTAAAACTGTAGCCCACTAAGTTCTTGGCATGGTACCCTCTCACCCACCTACTTGTAAGCCTCACAAGCATCCTATTCTAATAAGTCACTTCTTATCTATCACTTGCCTCTTGCTGAATTCATTCTTAGCTGAGACATAAAGGACTGGAGCTCCTCAAGGCCCCCCCAAAATGCCACCTAGTGGTTTCAGTCCCACTTCAAGAAGCCCTCAGTCTAGGAGAGAGCAGCATGGCTTGCTGGGCACAAAAACCCCAAAAAGGATGGGGCCTGAGAGTGCCCACTGGTCAGGAAGGCTGGCCTTGTGGTTGCAAGAAGGAGGTGTGTGCTATCCAGCAGAAGGAAGCTAGACAAGGGGCCAAGAGTCTTGGGTTCTACCCATCTCAGTCTCTTACTTGCTGTGTGCCCTTGAAGGAGTCCCTGCCTCCCTCGATCCCTGCCTCAGTGTCCCCATTGGTACAATGAAAGGATGGAGTCAGACACTCTCTAAAGACATGCTGATTCCATGGATCTCTGCAGTGCAGAGGCTAAAGAGGCTAGCCATGGGCAGCTGGCCAGAGGGAAGGCTTGCTGAGAGAAGAGTGCCCCATCTCAGAAAACCATGACACTCCCTCCCTCAACCCAATCCTGACCCAAAGAAAGGATGGGGGCATACTGAATGTCAGACTGAGGAGTCAGGACTCTTCTGGGGACATGGCGAGCCATGAACGTGCAGAGGAAAGAGTTCCTTGGGGAAAGGATTGTTATTGCACCTTCTCAACGGCACAGCCGAGCCCAGCCCTGGCCATGAGGAACATCAAGATATCAACTCGTTGCTTCTCTGAAGGCCTCAGCCCTGTACTGGAGACTCTAAATCTGTGCACTCATCAGAGACACAGTAGCATAAGAACGTGCACGCGCGTGTGCACCCACACACCAAACTATACAGCAGGGGTCACCTACTCTACCTGAACAGCCCTGAACTGCCAGGATGCTGTGTTCCTTAAGGCTAGTGGCCCAACCTCTCTGAGCTTCACTCAGACCATTTGGGGGAAATTGTAGAGGGGACCAGCAATGGAGAGCTTCTTCAGCTGGTTTACAAGAAACAAAAAAGGCTCAAGCACAGCTCTTCCCGCTTAGGAGAATGAAGTAAAAATAGAATATCGCTGTGGAGTCACACGTGAGCACAAGCTCAGGGGAAATCAGGTAGGAGAGCTCACCTGCTCCTGCAGGAAGGCACACCTCATCGAGGAGGAGACGGGATGCAATCAGAGCAGAACTTCCTGAGGCCAAGCAGGGGACGGACAGGGTGAACAAGGACAAGAGTGGGGATGGGGGAGGGCTGTGGCTAAACACTGACTCTCTCTACGGGCCCCTCTTCTTGTTAGGATGGCGCTCTCCTGGGAGTGCCTGGGCTCTGGGGACATGAGCTGGATGGGACTCTGCTTTCCCTCCAGGAAAACACAGTTTGACAAGGACACAGAGCATGGGCCATGTTCCCTGGGGTCCCAACAGGCCCAGAGTTTTATGATTCTTTTTGGTTCTGCCGTCAGGAAGGAAAGGGAATGACTCCCCGGGGAGGAGACCGTCATGAATGGCTTGGAGGTATCTCACTACCAGGCTACGGTGAACACACTGCAGTTGGAGACCTGCAGACGGTTAGTGCAGAAAGGGCACTCAGGGTGCCCAGCTCACTTGGGTGCTCCCCAAACTTCTACCTGCCCAGGCCTCATGCACAGAGACCCAGGCATCCATAATTGCAGAAAGCTCCCAGGTGCCTCTACAACCACCAATTTCAGATTGGGGGTCATGCTAAAACCCAACCCCTCTCCAGTTCCATTTTCAGATGAGGAGAGCAAGGCCAAAGTGGTAAGGGCGTGGCTCAGCCCATTCAGCTACATGGGGCACAGCCCAGTCTCACCTGGCCTCTTCCTCCAGCTGGCCCCCTTGGGTCTGTCCACAGAAGCCCTGGAGCAACACGGCAGGAGGATGACTCCCCAGAGCTTCTGGGACAGGATGGACATTGTTGCATTTCCTTCCCCTGCCAATTCCAAAGCCAATGGTCCTACTGCTCTGCCCTGCAGGATTCTTCCAGCCTTAGCTGTCCATGTGACCTGGTCTCCGTGGATCCCCCCATCTGAACTGAGACCATGTTGGGGGTTACAGGAGGGGACAGTGGCCCCAGCCCCAGAGAAGTGGTGACTGGGAGGAAGGGGTGGGTGGGGGCCTTTGCCTAGAGAAAAGCCAGATCTCCACCCCCACAGGGGCTGTGATCTAATGGCCCGGGGGTGGAGGGCAACAGACACAGCATAACCGAACAATGTGCTAGGGAGCCCCAGCCCTGATCCCCAGGATAGGGGCTGGTGGAGACGCCACAGAAAGAGGAACCCCACATACACTCCAGAAGCACGCCTGGATGAGCCTCTCAGAGTCTCAGGAAACAGGGCAGGAGATTCTCATCAGCTCTACTTGTCAGCAGTGCGGTCCCTGCCTTGCCGGCTCAATTTGCACTAATGGGGTCAGGATTACGGGTTCAATACCTATTTGGCCAATTAGCTCTGCTCCCTTCTCAGCCTCAGACTGAGCTATGACGCTGGACCCGAGAGAGGGAAGGACTTTGCTGAGGTCACCCGGCAGAACAGGATGAGGGTCAGGAAGGCAAACCCCGCGTGGGAGGGTGGACAGTTACAAGCCGGGGAAGCTTGGGATGAGAGGCCCAGGGTTCCGGGCTGGGCTGGCCCTGATGTTACATGAGGACAGGCCACAGCTGCAGAGTCCCCCCATCCTGGACCATGTTTCTTCAAAAAGCTGCCAGTGGCATTTAGGAGCTTTGTGGGCTTGAGGGGGAGAGTCTTTCCTGTCCATAGGGAAGGGGATATCGCTCAGTATCCTCTGACAAATTGTAGGTGGGAGAAGCCCATGGCTGGCTTTGGCGTCAAGTGGCCAGGGACTCAGGTTAATCATTGACAGGGGCTGCTCCAGCCTGTGATGGGGAACCGCAGGGTAATTACTTCTGGGCTCCAGGCCACACACTCAGTGACATTATTACAGTGGTAACATCTGCCTTCCGGGTCTAGGATGGCAGAAGAAGGCAGCCTTTTCAGAGGCTGTGCAGCTGGGGCTGAGGCCTGGGAGAGCTGGCCTGGGCTGCGAGGACCTAGGGTCAGAGGCCAGAGAGTGACACAGACAAACTCACCTGCAAATGCACACACACATACTCAGGCAGCATCAGGGGGCAAGACCCGGGCCCGTGGGGTCAGAGTCCTCAAGGGCCAAGCTTCAGGAGTGCAGGTCCAAAAGGGCAGGTTTGGAGTAATCTGCCCCCCTTATCTGACAATACCCAGTCAGGCGGCTCAAGCTTCCAGGCACTCGCCTCCAAGAAAGTGTGCATAATGGGTCTCTCTCTCTCCTTCAGATCCAGCTCAGTTCTGCTTCCTCCAGGAAGCCTTCCCTGACCATCAGTCCAAATTGGTCTATCTCTTGTCTGCCCTCCCGCAAACCCAACCAGGGGACCCTAAAAGGAGCTGAAATACTACCCTCCTATTTGCCAGATGGGTAGAGATCCCCATTCTCCATGATGGGTGAAAACAGTCTTGGACTGGAGCATCTGGTCTCCCAGTGGGCACAACCTCCCTTCACTCACCCCTTCCCAAGCCAAGAAGACAAGGTATTAGCCAGTCCTGTGTTATGTATTAATTTCTGAAAGCCTCGTTTGTGCAGACATAACACATCCACCCACATGGGTAAATGCTTAGACAGACACAAAATCATCATCAGCCAATTATCAGGCCCCCGCAGCTGCCGAGAGCAGACCTGGAGGTCCCACTGCTCGCTCGGCAATTTGTGGGAGCCCAGAGGTGGGGATGCAGTGGGAAGTAGGGAGTGCCTCTACCAAGCCAGCACATCTCTCTGCCCAGCCTGAGCACTACTCTGCAGGAGCCACTAGCTGGCTGCCTGGCTGGGAAGATAGACACAGTCCCAAACAATGAGAGACCAGAGCATGGCAGGAGTGGGCACAAGTGAGGTTTGGTGGCTCCGGCTTCGGCAGTGGTGGAATCTTTGAGTATTTATAATCCATACTTTACCTCCCCGAGAAGACCACAGGCAGCTGGCTCAGATGCTAAGAGGTGTAGGAGCTCTGGGAGCTTAAAAGAAGGGAGGGTTTGGGGGGTGGGGCAGAGGATGAAATGGGCAACCTGCCCACCCTGTCCCTAGCCCCCGTGTCTCAGGGAGGCACTGAGGTTGGCTCCAAGTCTCTGTTCAAGGACTCCAGTTCCTTACTTCAGACCAAGGCCTTATCTTGGTCCCAGGCTGAGCCCTGATCCTGGTCGCACACTGAGCCTTAAGCCACAGACTGACTCCACTTCTTCACAGACCCCATGACCATATATTTCTCTGGTAGAGAAAACACAGACACCACTGGCTACTTGTTCCCTTCCCCTTTGAACCCCAACACATCAGTGGCATCCAGATATAGTTCCAAAATCCCAAAGGTCTCCATGTCAGGCTGTGCAGGGGGAGCAGGTGGGCAAGTGTCCCAGTCCAGATCCCCAGGGGCAGCAGCCCCAGGGTGGGGGATTAGGACAGGCATCGCTCACCCTCGGATGCTACATTCTCAGGTATGGAAAGGCTTCCTTCTCATTGATGAGCTTAAATTAAGACGGATCCTGAACATACTCAACAGTCCAAAATTCAGGCATGGGGCTGGGGAGACAAAAAAGAGTTCCAGTGATGAGACCATTCAAAAGTCTTCCCTGGACCCTTCTCTGGCTGGGGGTGGGGTAGGCTGTGGAGCCCTAACACCTCTGAGCCAAAACCCTTCTTGAGTTATGGTTTCATCTCTGACTTAGACTTACTCTGTGACCTTGGGCCAGTCACTTTCCCTCTCTGGTCCTCTGCTCCCTACCTATAAAATACAGGCTTTAGGCCAGGAGCTTGCTAAGCCCTGTCCAGATCTGGTACTCTGAGGCCTGTTCAGTTTCCCATGCCAGCTGAGCTCCTCCACACAGACAATGTGTGTTCAGTATTATCTGCAATGTTTTCCTTCTTAGGAGAATGTTTTCTTGAACTACTTTTGTAATTTAGCTTTTAAAAGCTAACATACACACAAAGAAAAGAAGGAAGAGAGAGAATGGACAAGTACAAGTTTTGAGTCCTAGAGAACAGGTTCAAATTCTATGAAAAATTCTGGTGTTTCATAGCTGTGTGATTTCAAGCAAATCCTTTTTTTTCCCCCATCAGAGCCTCCGTTTCCATATCTGTGGACTGCAGACAATAGAACCTATTTTAAGGGCCACTATGAAGAATAAGTGAAACGTGAGAAATGAAGCTCCTAGCACAGTCTGGCATGTGGTAGTGGTTCATAAATGGTGGTTATTGGTCTGTGAGTCCACCTGGCTTCAGTCTGTATTGGTTTGAGTCTAGAGTTGTAAACTCAGAAGCCTACAGGGTCAGGCAGCTGAGCGTGCACAAGTGATACGGCTGGATGCAGGCCAGAGACCACAGGACAGGTGGGGACTGGGGGCAACTGGAGACTGAAAACCAGTTTAAGACCTCTGGTGAGCTCTAGTTCCCTGCCATGGGGTGGGAATGTGGGGCCGGAATTTCCAGTTTCCGATTTTTCAAGAGAAGCTGGGAAGCCAAATTTCTGTCTGACATCCTTCCGCTTTAAACATTGTCTCAGACTTGTTATGACACACTGCTGGCCAAACAGAACACATCTGGGTACTGTGTTTGGTCCACAGGACGCTGCTTAGCAACCTCTGGTGTAAGTCCTGCTGTCTCATTTTGAGCAGCCTCAGTGACAGGGAGCTCACTACCTCACTGGGCAGACTCTCACCCCAGCTCTGGGTAAGTGATGATGATAGAGAGTGTCTCTGAGTGGCCGCCTAGGCTCCGGGATCACAGACTTCCGGGGCCCTGGCAATGCTTTCTTGGTAAAGCCTGGCTGGCAGAGAATATCCTCTCTGAAGCCAAGGCAGTGCCCCTGGCCTCCCTGTGGCCCGCTCTGGCTGGGAAATGTGGATTCTTCAACATCCCCTGGGCCCAAGCAGGACCGCCTGGCCGGCCTCAGTAGCCCTTCTATTAATTAGCAGCTGGCAGCAGCAGCTTTGTGAGAGCCCTTGAGCCAAGAGGTATGTGTGCTGGAGCCGGCTGCCTCCTCAGTTACATGACAAGTCCCCCGGGGGACTGGGGCCAGACCTTCTGCTCTGGGTGAATTCCCCCACGGTGGCCAGTGTTGTGACAGGCACAAGGGCCACTCAGGCTGCGATGACACTTGTCAGCCCTGTCATATAGATGTAGATGGGTGCTTACCAGGCTGGGCAGGGGCAGTGAGAAATGACAGGCAAGTTCAGCCCAGTGGGGCCACTAGGCATGGTCTGGAGTGGGGGAAAGGGCATTAAGATTGAGACCCCCCACCACCACCATGAAGGTGCCAAGGCCACTGCTCTCACTGAATGTGTCTGTCCTCCTCCCAGCCAGCCACCATCAGCTACCCCTCACACCAGCTCGCCTGCCTCGCACCTCTGGACTGCCTCACTGACAACATCTGTTCCTTCCCAGAAATCTCATTAGAACACAGCAGTCACCATACTCCCTGCCCCTTCTCCAGCCGGCCGGCCCTCCGGCCCTTTGAAGGGGCATGAAGCTGTGAAAACAGTGGGACAGGATGGATTAATGAGAGCCCTCGGGCTGCCTGGCCTCCTCCCGCTCACCCCATCCCAACAGCCAGCATCCAGGGTTGGCAGTGTCCAGGCAGTGATGCAGGAAGGGAGGGAGGCTGTGGATCTCACATCCCCAAGCCTGTGCCAACCTCTGTGGCTCAGGGCCGCTCGACTCAGTTCACAGAACTCTCCCTGCTGTGTGTCCTGGAGGCCAAGAGGAGAAGAGAGTCTCTGGTCTCAAGGAACTCAGTCAGGGAGCCCAGGTTATGCGTGGAACATACGGTCTGAACCTCAGTACTCTCAGCATGCCTCTAGGCTGGGTACCAGCAGCCTCGGTTCACCTGCGCACTAATCAGGATGCAGAAGCTCAGACCCAACCCAGACCCAAGGAGTCAGAATCTGTGTTTTAACAGACCCTTGGTGAGTAGGATGACAGGACGCCGTGAGAAGCACTGCACTGTAACAGACCCAGAGCTCTATCCAAATGCCATGTGATGGGCAAGGAGGGGGAGATGGATGAGGGTGGCCACACTGGGCTGAGAGGGCATCCCAGAAGACCCCAGGGCCCTCAGTCTGGGAAAAGACTGGGAAAGCACATGGAAGGCAGAGAGCCCAGCACTGTGTGAGACAGCCCACTTGACTGTCCCAGAGCCTGGTGCTCACAGCAGCTAAGGGAACAAATGGGGCGGGGCTGGGCAGGAGAAAGGCCCCCAGCCTCATCTTGCAGCAGCTGGACAAGGAATTGAAGCCTTGCAATAGGGAGAACCCAGAGCTCAGACCCCACCACCCAGGCGGTGTGAGGGTCCTGGGCCCCCAGCCCCATTGGGTTGCTGTGCACCCGACATCCTGGGAGCACCTCGGCCCCGCGCTGGATGCTGGCCTCTGCGGCGCATCCTCCACCTGCCCGAGTCTTAGCAGGTTGAGCACGTCCTCGTCACTGGAGAATCCTGCTGCCCACTGGGCCAGCTGACAGTACCACCCAAGCAGCTCACCTTGGAATTCCCCTCTGCACCAACGCCCTTCCCCCTCCCCTAGCGCCACAGCAGCCTGCGGTGCCTTTCCTGGCTTTCCACACTGACAGCAGAAGCACGGTCCTGGACAAGACCCCCCAGGAAGGCTCCAGAATGCCCCAGGCCCAGCATCCTGCTTTTGCCTGCTTCCTCCTCACCACTGACCTGAGCAACCCTTCCCATGGTTGAAAGGGAGAGAGACAGACAGGGCACTGAGGAGGCAGACAAATCACTCGTCCCCCAGCAGGGCACCTTTCCTCCTAAAGCATCTCGTCTGCCCCGTTTTCATTTGCATCCTGCAGGCGGTGAGAAGCCCAAGCCTCAGGTTACAGAGGGCCCCGCCGCGAAGGCTCTGGGAGGCCAGCCCCTGCCCCTTCCAGGCCAAGACTCTCTTTGGGGCTGGCCCAGAGTGGGGTTCACAACCTAGACGGTTTTCAACTTAGGAGGGGTCCCCAGACCCCAGAAATTGAGAGTGTTCATATCAGGTGTGTCTGGATACGTGTGTCTTTCTGGATAGAGACTCTATCGTTTCCAGCAGGTTCTCAGTTCTCTGATACAGATCCAGAACCACTGGCCTGAACCAAGGACAGAGGCCCATCTGGTCTGCTCAGAACTACGGGAAGGAAGCAGTGAGGGCAGGGTGGCAGGGCTCACCATCGCTTTTCTGTTCTCTCACAGTTCACCTTACCTCCATCGGGTGACCATAGTTGGACAACTGGTGTCTGGCTTGGCCATAGGCAACAGGATTCCCATTTTTCTGGATGGGAAAACTGAGGCGCAGGGAAGGCTCATAAACCAAGCAGGCACCCCTAGCAGACAGGGCTGGGAAGTGACATGAGGTGGGCAGTGGCAGTGCCTGGGCCATGGAGCAGCACAGAACGTCAGTTTTAGGCCAACCCTGGGACCTACCAGCCATTGGTCCAGTTTATGTGATTTTGGACCCAGCTGTTTCTGCCCCCAAGTAAAGGATCCTCCAGGGCCTGCTGTTTCCTTTCTTTCTCCACAGCTTCAGAAAGCTTAGGCGAGAAGATGGAATGGGTAGGGGGATGAGAAGAGTTAAGTTCCTGCCTGTCTCCACTCTCAAGGCCAAGCTAGAGTTTGGGGCATAGGAGTAGCCCTAGAACTGACATCCCACATAGGGACTTCCCTCCAGCCCCCAAGGCCACACACGCAGCTCCAAGATATCTGCTCAGACACCTAGAGGTCATACACTCGGGACAACCCCCTGAGGCTGACACTTGAAAGCCTGACTAGTTTCTGGGAACAGAACCAGGAACATCTTCACTGGGGCGGGGGGTCTCCCCACTCCTTTTCTCTCCTGGGAAAACAAGATCACACAGATATTTTTCATTTGTTCCAGGTTCCCACCACCAAGCTCAGCTTCCAAGATATGGCTCATGTGGAAGGAAGGACCCACCCAGGACCCAAGGGCCCAACCAGCCTTGGGCAGGAGCCTGGGGAACAATGTCCTGAGGGGCTGCATGTTCTGGTCTCTTCCCTTGCTGCTGCTGCTGCTGCTGCTAAGTTGCTTCAGTCGTGTTCAACTCTGTGCGACCCCATAGATGGCAGCCCACCAGGCTCCCCCGTCCCTGGGATTCTCCAGGCAAGAACACTGGAGTGGGTTGCCATTTCCTTCTCCAATGCATGAAAGTGAAAAGTGAAAGTGAAGTTGTTCAGTTGTGTCCAACTCTTAGCGACCCCATGGACTGCAGCCCACCAGGCTCCTCTGTCCATGGGATTTTCCAGGCAAAAGTACTAGAGTGGGGTGCCACTGCCTTCTCCGGGTCTCTTCCCTTACCAAACCCTAAATATGGCTTCAAAAGGCAAATGCGGGGTAGAAGGGGAGAAGAGGTGAGGCAAGCTTGTAGAGACCGGAGGAGTCACGGGGGTAGCCAGGGCCTGGTGTGTGTGCATGTAGTGGGTTGCATGGAGAAGCAGAGGCAACCAAGAAAAGCCTACTATTTACAGGGCTCAAGTTATATGGGCTCTTCAGAGCATAGCCAAGTCTAGCCCCTGGAAAAGGCACCCAACTTTTCTCCCCCAGGAAGAGGAGATGCCAGAAGCAGTCTGTGACGGCAAGCCCTGAACTCCAAACCACAAACTCAATCTATCATGGTTTGCTGGAGATTCTTTATTAAACCAATTCTGTTGGATCGGTGCTTCCTGCCCGTCAAAATGATGAATAAATACTCAACTGGCCCGAACAATGCTTGCAGAAGCTCTTGTGAAGCCTGAGCTGGACACTGGGGATTGGCTCCACATAGAGGCCCAAGGCCAGTGACTGAAACTCGAGGGACTGAGGCTTAGGGTGCTGGGTTGGCTGGGGCGGGTGGGGAAGGGTGGTGAGGCTGGGTTGAGTTGGTGGGTGTTCTCAGCCTGGAAGACTTGGCCATAGTCCTTGCCTCTTTGACCTTGTGAAGATGAGACCAGCTGCTTTGGCCTAGAGGCATGATCACAACCCTTCCACATACAAGAGAGATAGTTCTTCTTGGATTTCTTCTATTGCACTGCACCTAGCATCAGGCTGCATACAGAAGGTATATGCTTGCTGCTACCAATTCCTGGTGCTTGTTGCACAAACCCAGATTCAAAGCCCAGTCTGACCCTTTTCTGGTTGCCCATCTATCAATCCCATTGCAGCCACACATCCCTATCCCTACCACCCTCTTCTCCGCCATGTCCCAGGTGGCCTGTGGTTAGTAGGAGATTCTGCAGAAAGGGGACTGCAGATAGACATGCCAAGATAGGCAGAGTTCGATCAGAAAGGCAGGAGGGGTTGCATAGATGCAGTCAGCCCGGCCCCAGCCCTTCAGCATCCCGGGTAAGGGGCAACTGGGAGGGGAAAAGCCAGTTCCCAGAAGGTGCTCCATTAATGCCTGTTGACAGCAGAAGCTAGACATACCTGGGGTTGGTCCCTAGTAGTCTCCCATCACAGGCAATGAGGTTGGTGGTGGGAACTCTGAACAGAGGCTTTCAGACAACAAAGCCAGCAGGGAGCCAAGAGAGGGAAGGGAGGTCGATATTGACATGGCCTACCTGCCAGCACCACCAGGGAGTTCAGAGACAGGAGGAGCCCAGGACATCCCCCTGGGGGGTGGGGGGTGGGATACAGGAGAAAACAGCGCCTTCCCACGCCACCCCTAGCTCAGGCTGGGATCCTCGGGTCCCAGTACTGACCTGAGGGGAGGCCACACTTTAGGAAACTGGCACAAGGAACCAGCCACAGTTCCTCATGGGAGGGTCTCCCATCAGCTCACACATTAGCTCATTGAGGATTGTAGCTGTTTGTTTAGTCTGTCCTCTGGCTGCCCGTGCCCTCTGGGAACAGGAATCTTGGATATTAGGGTTAGGTAGAGCGATCCCTCAAAATAGGAAAAGGTAGGGGCCCTCCGTTCACCACCTATTTTAAGCCGTTGAGTGTTGCCTGACTGGTCATTCCGAGCACAAGAAATCTCTCTCATTGGATGGAAAACGGCTTTGCTCTCATTACAAACCTAGCTTCCCTGGAGTTTGCAAAGAGGGCTCTGCATTGGCAAAATGTTCGTTTATATTGGCAGGCGAGCAGGGAAGGCAGGGAAGAGAGCTAAATAGGGGGCAGGGCCCAGAGAGAGAGAGAAGATGAATTAAACCCAGCTCAAAAGGGTGAACATTTTCCAGATCCTCACTTCAATGCTGTGTATCAGGAAAGCCCAGGGAGGCCCCAAGATCTTGATGAGGGTAGGGGCATCCCTGATTCCAACTTCAGAGACAATCATCAATTTCTCTTTTTGCACAGTACCCCCACAGGCCGGGAGTGGTATCTGCTCCTCAGTGGCATCTACTCTGGTGATGAGGAGGGGGCGGGGTTCCTCTCCCTGACTGGTAGTCACACCGTTTGGGGAACCAGAGCTGACCCATGAAAGACCTAGCAGATGCTGGAGCTTGGACCACTGGGGTGAGAATGGGGCACAGGGCAACTGCTCATCAGTCAGGACACCAGGCATCTTCACTGACCACGACAAGCAAGGTCATGCTGCCCTGCTCATCTGGATGCCAGCTGCCCAGGGTGCCTGCTCCTGGCCCACTACTTGGCATGAGGGGCTGGGCCCAGGGCTAAGGTGGGTGTAGAAGGCTTTTACCCTGGACCTGAGGCCCCAGTGACCTCAGTCTCCCTGGAGCTCCTCCCCAGTTGCAGCTTCCCAGGACACCAGAAGGCAGATAATAATGCCTGGGGTCAGCGCCCAAGGAGCTGGCCCAGATGCCAAAAGGTCGGTCTCTCTTCCAGGCCCTGCTCTGCAGGCTAAAAGACCTGGAGCAGTCTTGAGGATGTCCACCCTGACTCTGCAGCCCAGAAGAGGGAGGCAGGATGTGGGGCTTAAGGTGGCAGAGCCTCATCGTGGCTGCCGGCAGGGCTAGGCCAGGCTTTGAACACCTTTTCAGCTTGCCTCTAATGTGGCCGAGAGGATGAGGTTGGGAGGCTGGAGCACAGAGGAAAGTTCTCAGCGCGGTGCAAGAGGAGGTCTGGGGGTGTCTCGGAGCATCGAGGCGCCCCAAGCTCCCAGCGCGAGGAAGGAAAGTTAACTCCGGCTGAGAGGCAGGGCCGAGAGACAGGAAGCATGCCTGCGACCGCTCAGAGAACCCACAGGATCGTCGCCAGGCCCCCTTACCTGAAGTCGCTGTAGGGGTGGATAATCCAAAACCCGGCCGACTTAACCCTCTCCTGCTCGCGTTCTACCGCCTTCTGGCTGCCGAACATTCTCAGGGAGAATTTGTTGACCCCGGGCTGGAGCATGGCCCCGAACTGGCGCTGCATGAAGCCGGCCTGGCCCAGGCGCACCTCGGCCTCAGGGAGGATCTGGTCTCCAGCGGCCGCGCCTCCCTCTACTTTGATCGCGGTGTCCACCGAGGGCTGCTCGCAGGAGGCGGGGACCGGCTGCGGCGGCTGCTGGGGCGGCGGCGGCGGCGAGGCTGCAGGTTGCGCCGAGGCGCCGGAGCGCTCGGGTTCTGCCGCCAGGCCCGGGGGCGTCCTGTCCTCACCGGGGGACGCGTCACCCTCGGCGATGAGCCGCCGCTCCTCCACGGAGTCATGCAGGTGCCCGTGACTGCTGCCGCCCCCCGCTCCCGCGCCGCCGCCGCCCCGGCTGCCGAGCGATGCCAGGCTCCCGCGGAAGCGCCTGCAGTCGCCGTTTGTGCTGGACTTGCCCGCGCCGCGGGCTGACCCCTCGCCGTCTGCCGCCCCGTGGGCCGCGCCCCGGGGCTCCGTGCCGCCCGCGGCAGCCGAGGGTGAAGGCGAAGGCAGCGGCCGCAGCCGGATGCTCCTGCGGCTGGGGTCCTGGCGGCCCCCAGCCCCCTCCTCCTCGGCGTCCTCTTCCTCGTCCATGATCCACGCCTTGGCCCCCACCTGCTGCGGAAGGCTGTAGAGTCGCTTGCGCATGGACGGCGGCAGCTTGTCCATGGCTCCAGGGGCTGGGGCGCGAACCGGGCCAGGGGCAGGGGCGCGGGTGCGGCGCCGCGGACCGGCTCCAGCTCCTCCCGCCGGTCAGTCCGCCCGCAGGGACGCGTCCTTCGCCGCCGGCGCCAGCCGCCTCAGGCGCCCATGCTAGGCAGGCTGTGAGCGGCGGGGAGGCTCCCAGTCCGGCTTCGGGTCCCGGGGCTCTCCGCGCTGCGCCTCCTCCCGGGTCCGGCTGGGCGCGGGGACCCCGCTCTCCCGCCCTCCCTCACTCCCGCGGTCAGGGGCGCGGCGCGCGGCCGGGCTCCAGGCGCCCCGCCCCCGCGGGGAACAATGGGAGCGGGTTGAAGCGGCGCTGCAGCCGCGGCGCTCGGAAAACCGCTCCGGAGCGCAGAGCGCACGGCCAGCACTCCTCTGGGGCGTGTGTCCCGCGGGCAGGTGGGCTGTCTGTCTGTTCCGCCGCCTGGGCTTTGTGGCCAGCAGCTCGCGAGCTCGCCTCGCTTCCTCTGGCCGAGACCGGCCAGCACGTCCCGGGGCTCCCGCTGCAGCCGAGCGGAGCCCAGCGGCCCGCCGGGCTTACATCAGCGGCCGCCTCCCCCGGAGCGCCCTCCGGCAGCCCTCGGCTCCCGCGCCCCGGAATATTCATGAAGCCGCCGCAGCTCGCGGGTTGCCATAGGAGCGGCTCCCGCAGCCCGGCCTGCCTACCTGGGCTTCTTAAAGGGGCAGTGGCGCGCGGGCCAGGGGCCGGGAGGGGGGCGGAGGCGGGCCCGGCGTGGGGCGCAGGGTGGACCCGTGCCGGACCTTAGGGGCCGAGGTGAGAGACGACCTTATTCCTCAACCCTCGAGTGTCTTTCCTTGGCCAAAGGCTGGGAGCGCGCCCAAGCCCAGGGCGCGGGCTTGGATTGCTAATTCCCCACCCCAAGATAGGGGGGTGGGGCGGGGTTTCCCGGTCTCTCCTTCTCCGAGCTCCGGGCTCGCTTCTCCCCCGCGGTTATGCTTTTCAGCTGGGTCTCCGACCCTCCTCCGGGGAGGCGGGCCGTCTGTTGGCGGAGTCCCGGGCCTTCCCGCAGCGCGCCTGGAGAGGGGGTTTCCGGGAAATGCACTGCGTCGGGGCTGCTCCTGGGGTTTTCCTGTGACACGGGCGGGGGCGAATCCCCCGCTGGTCTTTCCCTTGCGGAGCCTCGCGGCGACCCGGCCAGGAGGGCGTGGGGGAAACTCCAGGAGGCACAGGGCGCGCGGGTGCGACCCAAGCCCTTCGAGGTAAGACTTCGAGGAAATGCGCCTGCAGCAGTCACGGATGCGGGGTCGGATCACGCACTCCGGGGTGCTTCCGATGCGGGTTTCCGAGACTAGCTTGCTGCAGCGGGGAGCCAGCAAGCGGGCTCTCCTGGGCGACCTGGCATTCCGGGACTGGCTGTGGACCTCCTTCTCCCTGGGTTCTCCTGCAAATTGTGGCACCCCAACGCTAGGGGAGTTCCTGCTCCACCCCGGACCCTACCCCTGAGCAGAACTACACAGCCCCCACTCCCTCTGGGTCCGCTCCCCACCCCCACCCCCAGGCCCGCCGGCGATCCAGCTGTGCAGCCTCCGGGTTTATGGACAAATCCCACCAGCTCTGCCAGAGATACAGCGGTACTCCTCTCCAGCCCTCTAAGAGAGCCTGACAGCCTGACCCCCATCCTCACAAGCCGGGCTGGCTAGACACCCCCCCTCCCCGGGGCGGGGGGTGGTTGCCGAGATGGCCCAGGGGTTACTTAGACCCTGTCAGGGCCAACATGCCAGATTAGCTCAGAGATGAGATGGGAAGGGGTTGGCTGGCGAAGGCTGGAGGTCGTGTTAATGCTGAAGTGGATTCTCAGCACTGACAGGGAGGAGGCGAAAAGGTCCCCCAGCCCTGCCACCTCTCTAAAGAACAACATCAAGTTTTTCTTGAAAGAATTTTTTATTCTCATTCTTAGCTCACTTGTGACCACCTCTCGCACCCCATTCAGAGCAGAAATTTTCTGCAATCTGGCAGAAGCTTTTCTGCTCTCTACCCAGGACTACAGGACCTCCCAGGGGGAGAGGGAATGACTAGGGTGATGACATCACTGCTTGCTGGCATTTCTACTTTTGAGCGGTTCTGAGCTGACAGTTCTCTGCACAGATGCTGGGAGGCCTAATCCCTGAATGTCCTTGGGTCTCCTTGAGGAGGAGTGTTTTTATCCAGTGGTGAGCCCTGCCTGCCCTGGTGCGCCATTTAACTCACTTCTTTGGGTTTCTGTGTCAGCCGGGAGTTAGGCTGCCCTACCCCAGCTTCAGGAAGTCAACCCAAACCAGCTCCCCAGTGACCCATGGCAGGGACATCTCCTCATCTAGGAACCCCTTTCCTGACCACCCAAATCTTGGCCATGTCCCCGCTTTTGGGTCCCATGTCCCAGGAGCTCCCATCAGCCTGACTATTGATTACACAGTACAGTCCATGTCCCCTTCAGGGGTGAGCTCCCTAGGGGGAGGACAGGTCAGACTCATCTCAGGGAACTCAGCACCAATTCGGAGTTGGGCTGGGCGGGGGGGGGGGGGGGGGGGGGGGGGGCGGGCAGAGAGCAGATCCATAATGTCAACTCAACACATGAGTGAGGGACCCTGGAAATTAGTTAATGTCACTGAAGGGGCTCTGTGTAGTAGATGGTGGATTCAATCAGGGTTCTGCTTCCTGGCACCCTGGTGTCACAGGCTGGCCAGGAGTCAGGGTCCCTTAATTCCTCCCCATCTAGCACCTCCCCTCCCCTCAATTTAATTAATACCACCCATTCAGGGCCATCTAGGACCACCCTTGTGTTAAGAAATGACTGTTTATTAAAGCAGGTTCATGGAAACCCCTTGTGAAGCCTAGTCTTCTCCCTGTGAAAACTGTAATAGAGGATAGCTGTGGCATGCCAGCAATCTGAGGGAATTAGGAGGGGGAGACCCAGGTCTTGCCCTTGATGGGCTCCATGTTGTGGAGAATCTACATTCATGTTCCAGAAAGAGGAGAAAACTCAAGACAGAAAAGAAGTGTGTGCTAAATCATGTCTTGACCAGTGAGATTTGAGGAGGGGTACTTCACTGAGGTTTGGGGGTAGCTAGGGAGCACTTCCTGGAGGAGGTGTCGGATTTGGTGAAAGACCATGTATCCAGCACTTTACAGCTTACACTTCATTTATTAAACCACATGAAATTTTTGTGGGCCAAATATGGTCAAAACTTTCCAGTTTCACCAAGCTCAGCCTAACATTCATACTCCCATTTGCAATCCAGAAAACTAAAGCACAGAGACTTAAGGGACTTGCTAAACATCCCACAGCAAGAATATGATGGAACTGGAGCCACACCTAGGGCTCTACGGGTCAGCCTCTTCTCTGCTGAGCAGTTGACTCACACAAATGCGGGTGGGGGCAGGCCCAGGTACAAGAGGGAGAGGCAGATCTGAGTCTAGTGTGGCTAAAGCAGAGAGCAAGCAAAGAATGGAGCCCCCACATCTGTAGTCTCCCCACTGCTTCACTCAGGTCTCACACACTCTCCCTTCCAGCACTGCCTGGAAAGCCTGACATCTGCTCTGCACTGATCTGGTAACATAATACACAGGATCTGGGGACCCCAGCAAGGGGAAGGCCCTACCTCTGGACTGAGATAGGGAGGAGATCTCTGACTCTCCGCTGCAGTGGAGGACTGAATACCTCTGGGAGACAGATGTGTACCCTGCCAGGCTGCAGGGGGCCTGGGTATGCTCGGAATGCAAACCCAGAAAAAATCTGGGTCCAAGAGAGCATGGGCTGGGGAGAATAGACTTCCTTCCCTAGAAGGAATGCTGAATATCAGAAGACCTGCTGGGGATAGGGTGGGGATGTAGCTGATTATATACATACCAACCGATCAGTGCCACAATAGTGGCAACCTGCATGGGCAGAGAGGAATGGAAAATTCTGGAAGTTTATTTGCTCACGGTCTGCTCTAGCTTAAAGGGGCAACTCTGGGATAGGGCAGTGGCTCCCACACTGTGTAATGCCAAGGTTTTGGCCAGTTCTGCTTGAAATTTAACCAGAAAAAGAAAGGACAATGGAGGATTTTTAGGGTAAGGTTGCCAACGTCCTTTCTTAAAAAGCTGTCTTTATCCTACCATTATATCCTTGTTGCATCTTCTGTGTTAAAATGCCCCTTTATGAAATCATAGTGCTGGGAGAGGGTATTTTTCATGTCCTTGGCTAAATAAAAAGTTGGCATAGGATTTTGTGTTTGTTCCCCAGAATCATTTTTGAAATGTTATTTGTGGATTCCAAAAGCCTGGAAGCCCCTGCTATAAACAATAGAGCGTGAGACTGGAAAACAGAAGCTGTAGAATGAAACACTGTCTTTTACTGCCCATGTATTCCTCAGTCTTCCTTGTGTATAAGATGGGTTTAATGATATATATTTCCTGGGACTTCCCTGGTGGTTCAGTGGTTAAGACTCTGCACTTCCACGGCAAGGGGCACAGGTTCAGTCCCTGGTCAGGGAATTAAGATCCTGCATGCTGAGTGGCATGGCCAAAAAGGGGGGGGGGGGGGGAAATGATGTGACTCTCCTAAATTATTTTGAAGATTACATGAGAAAACAAATGCAGTGGGCATGGCTTCTCATGTGTGGTCTGTTCTTAATAAACACTGAGTGGTAGAATGTTGAATGAAACCTGTGTTAGCCAACAGAGGGGGAGACACTTGGCCTTTGGAATTCAATTTAGGTCATATATTCATCTTAAAAATTGCTATTGCAATGAAAGGGATGTCTTGCTATACAGATTGCTTTTTTCTGAATTCTCCATCCTTGATATGGCCTGGCTAGGTGTCCAGAAGGCAGGCTTTCTTCTCTCTGGGGTAGGCGCTTGTTTAAGTGGGATCAGAGGGAACTGACTCAGAGGTCACACCCTTGAGCCTGTGCTCGAGACCGTGCCCCCAATACATGTACAATTGCATCTTTCTGTTTATCATAGATTCCATTCTCCCCATGCACCTTCTGCTCTCCTCTGAGGCAGGTCTGCACTGTGGGCTGGATCAGAGATGTATCAACTTCCTACCGAGAGTCCTGATCTGGGGACTAGGCCCCCAAGAACCCATTATATTCCTTCAGGTTTCCTATCTTCAGGCTTCCTGGTGAAGAAATGGGAAGGAGGGGTGGGACACACAGGGAGCTGGCCAATTGGTTGTACATGTAGGGAGAGAAGAAGTCACCCACCCCCAGTCTTGACCAAGCCCTTGGCTGTCCACCCCTGAGCATGGCCACAACATGGCTGGAGGCCAAGAAGGCAGACAGATTCCCTAGCTTGGGCAGTTCCTATCTGGTTGAAGCAGAGAAAGGCTATCCCACCCAGAGGTTTGTAATCAAGGATCAGAGTAAGTAGTTCAGAAGCGCAGAGCAATGGTGCTCCTGAGCATGTATGGTCCAGGTAGGCTTCCTGGAGGAGGTGGAAAGTAAACCAAATTTTCTAGTAGGGTTTTCTACTGGTGTATGTTTCTTAGGGGGAACTAGTAAGTGGAGCAGCCTGGTAGGGGTGAGGCCTCTCTCAGCGGGGTAAACAAGGCAGGGTCAGAGTAAAGATCCAGTTTAAGGGATCACTAACCTGTTGTCCTAAGCTTGTCTTAGGAGAAAGTCTGCTGTCCCCATAGAAAAAGGGTATTGAGTCCTTCTAATCCCCTCTTCCCAACAACCTCCCCCAGGAGCCCACATGCCTACCCTTTCCCAGTGATATTAAGGCACTAGTGAAAGATAGCCCCCTGCCAAGTTCAACTTCCTGTTGGCCTTGCCAACTGCTTTCTTCTCAGCTCTGCCTGGTTTCTTTAGGATCTAGGAGTGTGAACTCTTCTACTGTCCTCTTCTCCACGCTTGCCTCTATGCAGGACCCCACCTGGGAGTGCCCGGTGCCCAGCTGAGCCCAGAGGTCTTTCATCTGCAGGCCAGCCCCAGTCCCTTATCCTGCACTCCCAGCTGTTCCCCCAGTACTCTGCCAGAGCCCTGGCCGGGACACCAGGCCCCTCTCCTCCCAGGGAGGCAGAAGAAAGATGTGCTGACAGCTCGGCCAGGCCTGGACTGTGTCTCTGTGTCCTGCTGGGGCTCCAGGGCGTCTGGGCCACCTGGACTCAGAGCCAGGACAGAGAGTGAGGCACTTGGGGTGGGAGGAGGCCCCCGAGGTGCCGGCTGAGTCGAGCTGCCAAGAAGTAAGTACCAGAGACTCCTCTGCCCTATGTCTGGAATTCACAATCTATCAGGGCTGAAGTGAGTTTAGACAGGGGCCCTGGGGGTGGTTTCAGCAGCCTGGGCTGGAGGTGTCAGGGAGGGAAGGAAGAGACAGGATGGCCTGGGAGAGGGGGAAGAGTATGGGCAAATGGGGCAAGATGGAAGGGGTAGTGAGGAGAGCTGGGAAGGTGGAGCTCACCCGGGAACATGAGGTGGCCCAGGGAGTGGGCTCATAGCCCCCCACAAGCACTGGACTCCCCACTCCTAAGCTCTGCTCATGCGGTCCTCCCTGACATGCCCTCTGCCCACCCCCCCAATGCCTCTGTATGTTCTTCTTCTCCCAATTTCACATCACTCCTTTCATTTGTTTGGTCACCCACCGGTTTATTTATCTAGCCCAATGTAGAGAACCTCCTATATGATGCTAGAAGGTCCAGTCCCTGAGCTCTAGGCATCTCAGCTGTGGAAGGAATAAGACAGATACAGAAATTCCCATCTGGAAGCCAGGGACGAGGGTCATGTGATGTGGACAAGTGGCTGGAGAGCAGAGGAAGGAGGGGGAAGGGCATAAAGGAGGGGAACAGGGCAGACGGTCATGTTTGAATTGGTCTCTGAAGAAGGCATGTGTGGTTTGGAAGAGTGAAGGCAGAGTGGCGGGTGTACCAGGCACCAGGGACCCAGTGTACTGGGCTGGGTCTGGGAGACCTCAGCCCTGGTGTTGGGGAGCAGTGAGCAGCCACGGTGGGTTCATTCTGGAGGCAAATGGAAGCGACTGGAACCAATTCAAGACAAACCAGGACTTTGGGCGTGACCTCCAAGTTGTGCCCTGGGAGCCCAGCTGTGTGCTCAGCTCTGCCGTGAGGGAATGAGAAAAAAATGACAGTCTTTGCTCTTGAAAGCTCATAGTGGGATTGCAGAGACTGAAGGAAAACCACAAAACCATTTAGTCATCCTCCCAGAGACAGAGACATGGACCCCCTCCCCCATCCCAGCCCCTGGGTGCGGGGAATGTGCCACAGCCAGGGCCAGGAGGCTGGTGGGGAGATCTGCTCTCCAGCTCCCTGCGAAGCACATCTTTTGTATGAGCCCCATGGCCCAACCTCCCTCCCACAAGCCCCGCACATCAGGATAACCTGCTATTACATGAGCCTTCTGCTGGATGCCTTCCAGGGAGAGACAGTTCCGCTGTGTAATGAAAGCGGTGCCCCACAGACTACCCTGCAGGGTCTAGAGCGGAGTCAGAGTCAAGGAGAGGGTGATAGAGACTGTGACAGAGACTGATGGGGGCTATTGTAGACACTGTGAGAAGACTGTGACAGAGACTATGACAGCGGCAGTGACTGGGGTTGTGACAGAGGCTGTGACAGAGACTGATGGGGGCTGTGACAGAGACTATGACACAAGGTGTAATAGAGACTGTGACAGGGGCTGTGACAGAGGCTATGACATAAAGTGTGATAGAGACTGACAGAGGTATGACACGAGATGTAATAGGGACTATGACAGAGGCTGTGACAGAAACTGACGGGGGCTGTGACAGAGACTATGACAGAGGCTGTGACAGAGACTGTGACAGAGACTCTGACACAAGGTGTAAGAGACTATGACAGGGGCTGTGACAGAGACTATGACAGAAAGTGTAATAGAGACTGACAGAGATATGACACAAGATGTAATAGGGATTATGACAGAGGCTGTGACAGAGACTGTGACAGAGACTCTGACACAAGGTGTAATAGAGACTGTGACAGGGGCTGTGACAGAGGCTATGACATAAAGTGTGATAGAGACTGACAGAGGTATGACACGAAATGTAATAGGGACTATGACAGAGGCTGTGACAGAGACTGTGACACAAGGTGTAAGAGACTATGACACACGGTGTAGTGGAGACTATGACAGGGCTGTGACAGAGGCTATGACATAAGACGTAATAGAGACTATGACAGGCGCTGTGACAGAGTCTATGACATAGGTATAATAGGGATTATGACAGGGACTGTGACAGAGGCTATGATAGAAGCTGTGACAGAGACTGACAGGGGCTTTGACAGAGAATATGATACAAGGTATAGTAGAAACTATGACAGGGGCTGTGACAGAGACTGTGATAGGGGCTGTGATAGAGACTATGACTGAGTCTATGATAGGGGTTGTGCCAGAAGCTGTGATAGAGACTTTATGACAGGGACTTTGATGGGCTGTGCAAGGGCTGTCACAGAGGCTGTGACAGAAGTTGGGACAGGAACTGTAATGGGCTGTGTCAGAGGCTGTGACAGAGGCAGTAACAGAGGCTCTGACAAGGGACTGTGACAGGAGCTATGACTGAGGCTGTGATAGAGATTGCGTCCGGGCTGTGATAGACCCTGTAAGGGAAACTATGATGGAGGCTGTGAGGCTGACAGGAACTATGACATGCTGTGGTAGAGACTGTGACAGGACTGTGATGAAGACTGTGTCAAAGGCTGTGACACCGTGTCAGATGTTGTGACAGGGTCTGACACAGGAACTGTGACAGGGACTGGGCAGGGACTGAGACGGAAGTGTGACTAAGTCTGGAGCCACAGTCAGAGTTGGGACAACAGTTCCTGGAGCCCAGGCCCACACTCCCACGGCCGACAGCGCAGTTGGCGGTGACAGCAGCAACACTGCAAACACACAGGCCCAACCAGGCCCAGGCGTCTGTGGAACCGCCAACAGGCTGAAGCTGCCACAGGAAGAGAACGAGAGGGAGGTGAGTGAGACCGATTACCACAACTCTTCTGAGCATTCCTGTTCGTCCTTCCAGGGGCAAGTTTCTGGGTTGCAGTTTCCTTACTATGCCTGCCTTGGGGAGAGTCAGATCACAGGGTGAGACAGGGGATAATGTGGACTGACCGAGGGGCCCTGCGAGACTTCGAGTTATTGCAAGGGGTCCCTGAATCTCCATGGCCTCCCCAAGCACAGGCTGCTGACTGAATTAAGAAATGTGCCTTCCATGGATATGAACAACCATTTCCCCCGTGTGTGGGTGCTAGTGTGATGAGTAAAACAGAAATGTGTTTTAAAGCATAACTGAATTCATAGTCATGATAACTAACATTTAAGGAGTGCCAGGCGCTGCGCCAAATACTTAGCATGGATTAGCTTGTGTAATCCTTGCTAGAACCCTGCCAGGTAAGGGGTATTATCCCCATTTTACAGATGATTAAACTGAGACTGGAGAGGATGACTGAGTTGCCCACCCTCCCACGGATAGAGGAAGATAGAGCCAGGGTTTGCAGGCAGTTACATCTGACCCAGTCTCTTACCCCCGCCTACCACTGGCAGTGTTCATTGCAGCTGCTCCCATGTCAGATATATTTGGAGGTTTCAAAGTCAGAATTCTTTTTTTTCGATGAAAAAGAGGCCCCTGTACTCCAACTGAACCTACTGGGAAGCATTCCTCCAGTCCATGGGCATTTCGGAACTCATCTCGTCTCTGCCACTCCCTGTGGTGGTGGTTTAGTCACTAAGTCATGTCCAACAATTACAACTCCATGGACTGCAGACCATCAGGCTCCTCTGTCCCTGAGATTTCTCAGGCAAGAAGACTAGAGTGGGTTGCCATTTTCTTCTCTAGGGGATCTTCCTGAACCAGGAATTGAACCCAGGTCTCCAGCATTGCAGGGGATTGGTGATGAGCAGGACATGATTTTCTGCTCAAGGAGAGCACAGAATAGCTATAACGATTCCAAGGCTGTGGTGGTCATCACAGCTTTTGATCAGGCCCTCACTGACCAACGTGGGTCATAGAGCTCTAGACGAGGAGTCACTGTCCTGTCTTGCTGTGCTAACTCTGCAATCTGTTCTGATGGCCCCTTGGCTCAACACCGTTCTGGAGTCATGTTCAGAAGGGAATTCTCGGTCAGGTCCCTTGAGAACACAGGTCTCTTCACAGAGGCGACCCTCCTCTGCTGTCCTTGAGGGATGGATCACAGACCACCCCCAGCCCGAGGTCAGGGGTGGTGACAGGGCTAGTCCCTTTGGCTTCTCCCAGACCACCGCACCTCTACCATCCACAACACTACCCACCTGCTCCTCTGAGGCTTGCAAGCCACACCCCCTCATGGCTGCCTCCAGGGTCATTCCCACCTGGCTTCCCACCCACCTGAAGAGGGCTCCACATGAACCATGGCCCTGACTCTGGATGTCCAGAGCCCTTCTCAACCTCAGTCACCCACTCCATGGCTATCACTTAGCACTGCTCCACCTTCTGCAATCTGAAGTTCAGGCTCCCCGGTCTGACCTCAGCCTCCAATCCTTCCACCTTCTCTGGATCTTCCCTTTACACCTGCTCTTCGATGGTACAGCGAGCTCTGTCCACCCACCTCCTGCCTCATCCCTTCCTTCCCCAGCTTTGACTTCAAGACCCACCAACCACCTCAACCTTCACCTCCAGTGCCCTCTACTCTCTTGTTCCAGCGTCACAATCTTTTTTGATTGTCAAATTGGAAACACTAGCCCTGGGTCAGTGCAGCCACCCACCTTCTCTGAGGTTCATGGGCTACAGCAGCCCTGCCGAGGTGATCAGGGAAAAAGTCACACAGCCACTCAACTTTGTTCTCCCTCAAGTTCATAGTCTAGTGTGCCTCAGTGTGACCCGCCTGGCAACCCCATTATGTTTTCCTATCTGCCTTGTCTTCATCCATCGGTTACCAATTCCCCACAGTGTTCAACTTCTTCCTGCAGGATCCTTCCCACCCACATTTAAACCTAAGCAAATCTTGTCTCTCCAAAAAAGGTTCTCCCTGAACCCCACTGTCACTTTCTGTCCTGTCCCTAATCTTAAAGGGTGGCCTTCATTTGCCTTCCTTTCTCAACTGTCACTCATGCCAGGCGAGTTTGGCCTTGGAGTACAAAATTAAGCAGGGCAAAGGCTAACACAGTTTGGTCAAGAGAACGTGCACTGGTCATAGCAAACACCCTTTTCCAACAACATAAGTGATGACTCTACACATGGACATCACCAAATGGTCAATACTGAAATCAGATTGATTATATTCTTTGTAGCCAAAGATGGAGAAGCTCTATACAGCCAGCAAAAACAAGACTTGGATCTGACAGTGGCTCAGATCATGAGCGACATATTGCAAAATTCAGGCGAAATTGAAGAAAGTAGGAAAAACCACTAGGTTATTCAGGTAGACCTAAATCAAATCCCTTATGTCTATATAGTGGAGGTGATGAAGAGATTCAAGGGATTAGATCTGGTAGACAGAATGCCTGAAGAGCTATGGACGAAGATTCGTAACATTGTACAGCAGGCAGTGACCAAAACCATCCCAAAGAAAAAGAAATGCAAGAAGGCAAAGTGGTTGTCTGAGGAAGATTTACAAATTGCTTAGGGAAGAAGAGAAGCAAAAGGCAAGGGAGAAAGGGAAAGATATACCCATCTGAATGCAGAGTTCCGGAGAATAGCAAGAATGGGAAAGACTAGAGTTCCCTTCAATAAAATTGGAGCTATCAAGGGAACATTTCATGCAAGGATGGGCACAATAAAGAACAGAAATGGTAAGGACCTTAGAGAAGCAGAAGAGATTAAGAAGAGGTGGCAAGAATGCACAGAAGAACTATACAAAAAAGTTCTTACTGACCTGGATAACCACAATGGTGTGGTCACTTACCTAGAGCCAGACATCCTGGAATATGAAGTCAAGTGAGCCTTAAGAAGTATTACTATGAACAAAGCTAGTGGAAGTAATAGAATTCCAGCTGAGCTATTTCAAATCCTAAAAAGTGCTGTTAGAGTGTTGCACTCAATATGCCAGAAAATTTGGAAAACTCAGCAGTGGCCACAGGGCTGGAAAAGGTCAGTTTTCATTCCAATCCCAAAGAAGAGCAATGCCAAAGAATGTTCAAACTACCATACAATTGTGCTTATTTCACATGCTAGCAAAGTAATGCTCAAAATCCTTCAAATGAGGCTTCAGCAGTTCATGAACCAAGAACTTCCACATGTACAAGCTGGGTTTCAAAGAGGCAGAGGAACCAGAGATCAAATTGCCAACATCCACTGGATCATAGAGAAAGCAAGGGAATTTCAGAAAAGCATCTACTTCTGCTTCATTGACTACACTAAAGCCTTTGACTGTGTGGATCATGACAAACTGTGGAAAATTCTTAAAGAGATGGGAATACCAGACCACCTTACCTGTCTCCTGATTAACCTGAATGCAGGCCAAGAAGTAACAGAACCTTACATGGAACAACTGACTGGTTCCAAATTGGGAAAGGAGTACGTTAAGGCTGTGTATTGTCACCCTGCTTATTTAACTTCTAGGCAGAGTACATCATGAGAAATGCTGGGCTGGATGAAGCACAAGGTAGAAGCAAGATTTCTAGGAGAAATATCAACAACCTCAGCTAGGCAGATGACACTACCCTAAAGGCAGAAAATGAAGAGAAACTAAAGAGCCTCTTGATGAAGATGAAAAAGGAGAGTGAAAAAGCTGGCTTAAAACTTAACATTCAAAAGCACTAAGATCATGGCATCTGGTCCCATCACTTCACGGCAAATAGAAGGGGAAAAAATGGAACAAGTGACAAATTTTATTTTCTTCTGCTCCAAAATCACTGCAGGCAGTGACTGCAACCTCGAAATTAAAAGGCACTTCCTTCTTGGAAGGAAAGCTATGACAAACTTAGACACATATTAAAAAGCAGAGATGTTACTTTGCCGACAAAGGTCCATATAGTCAAAGCTATGGTTTTTCCAGCAGTCATGTACAGATGTGAGAGTTGGAGCACTGAAGAATTGATGCTTTTGAATTGTGGTGCTGGAGAAAACTCTTGAGAGTCCCTTGGGCTGCAAGAAAATCAAACCAGTTAGTCCTAAAGGAAATCAACCCTGAGTATTCATTAGGAGGACTGATGCTGAAGCTCCAATATTTGGCCACCTGATATGAAGAGCTGACTCATTAGAAAAGACCCTGATGCTGGGAAAGATTGAGGGCAGGAGGAGAAGGGAATGACAGAGGATGAGATGGTTAGAAAACATCACTGACTCAATGGATGTGAAGTTTTGCAAACTCCAGGAGATAGTGAAGGACAGGGGAGCCTGGCACACTGCAGTTGATGGGGTCACAAAGAGTCAGAAAGGACTCAGCGACTCAACAACAACTACTATTCACTCCTTAGCCCACAGACTGGGCTTCACTACACACTGTGTCTTCAGGAAGGCCAAATCCACATTTCATTGCTATTTCTATGTGGCCCCTGAGCATCATATGATGCTGCTGACCACTCGTCCTCCCCCATTCTTCTCCCTTGACTTCAGAAATACATACTCTTCTGATTTTCTTGCTATACATCTGGCCAGTCCTTGATTTCCCATGTGAGGGGAGGAAGGCCCCTTCTTCTGGCTCTTCACCTGTTGGCATTTTTTCTGAGTCTGTTGCCAGCCCTTTCTTCTCTCGTGTGATCTGTATCCCTGGACACTCACATCCAGGCCTTCCCATCCTTGCCTTCAGCCCAGACCACTCCCCTGGACTCCAGACCTGTTTGACCAATGGCCTCTTGAATGTCTTACAAGTACCCCTCTACATGCTCTTCTCCAAAGACCCCCTATTCTTCCCACTCAGTGAATGATGCCAACATCCTTCCAGTGGGTAAAGCCAGAAACCTGGGCATCACTCCTGATGTCTTCCTCCACCCCCCACTTCCCATATCCAATCAATTCAAATATCTTTCTATTTTTCTGTTAGAAGTATCTCTCAAATATATCTACTTCTTACCATGCCCAGTGACACAACTTCAGATTACTTCTTGCCTAGGCTATGGCAACAGCCTCATAACTGTTCTCCCTGCATCCAGCCTTGTGTTATTAGAATCCATTATCCACAGTGCTGCCAGAGTGGTTTTCCAAAATGTAAAAATGGCCATGTCTACTAAAGACTCTTCAGTGACTTCCTCTGGAATTAGGATAAAACCCAAAGTCTCTAACCTGGTAAGCAAGCTGCTTTTTAGCCTGGCTGACAGTAATTCCCCCAGATTTCCCTCTCAGCAGTGCCCTCCTTACCCTGGCACCCTCCACCCATGCACACTCATAGGCTTTCAGCTTGTGGTGATGGGGACTCTGTTGTTAATGGCTGAGCTGGTGATTATGGAGATGTCAGTTGTTGATGATTATGGTGATAACTTTAAAACATTGCCCACTGCATTTCAAAGGCAATCCTTGGAGGCAGACCCCATTCCACAGTGCTCCCTTGCTCCTGTCTCCTGTTTATGGGTGCCTGTCGCAGGACCATCTCCCCAGGGATTATTTTAGGAGTCTCTGGTCTGGACTGTTGTCCCATGTTGACTCTTAGATATCAGTCCGAACCTACATCCAATGTGCATCTCTTTCCAGCCTTGAGTTGGGCTCAGCATGTTGTTGAAGGAGCATCAATAGCAATGATGGTAGAGGAGCAAGGTGATACATGTAAAGATGCAGCTGCTGACAGGACTCGGTGGTGAGGCAGATAAGATCTGCCAGGGGACTGTAGAAAAGGGCTCCAGCCAGCTGGTGCCCCAAGCCCTGTCTCTGCTGTGACTCTGTGATCAGCCTGCGAGGTGCTTTGTCCTCAGAGGCTTCACTCTGTAGCCCTGACTAGCCGACTACCCTCCATATACGTATAGTCAGGACTGGTGGCCTAACCCGCTTCACGGGGCACTTGGTTTGTCAGGCTAGGGATCTGATACTCCTGGTGTGGACAATATTAGCATTTATTTGCATATCTAAATATGCATGAAGGTGATTTTCCTAAAGTGGGAAAGGTGGTTGGGGTTAGGAAGAAAGGCGATGATGAAAAGGCATCTGCCCCTTTGATGGTCTGAATAATGGTCCCCAAAGATAATTACGTCCTAATCCCTGGAACCTTGTGAATGTTACCTTACATGATAAAAGACACTTGGGAGATGTGATTAAGGATCTTGAATGTGGGGAGATTGTTTTTTATTTTTTGGGCAGGCCCTAAAAGCACCTCTTATAGTGTCCTTATATAAGAGAGAGGCAGAAGGGGATTGACACAGAACAAAAAGACAACATGACCCCTGAAGTATGATGCTATGCTGCTGGCTTTGACTATGGAGGAAGGGACCACGAGCTAAGAAACACAATGTGGCACTAGAAGTTGGAAAAGGCAAGGATTCTCCACTAGAGCCTCTGGAGGGAGTGCAGCCCTGCCAACATCAGCCCAGGGAAACTGATTTTGGACTTCTGGCCTCCAGAGCTGTGAGAGAACAAAGGCATATTATTTCAAGCCAGTAGGTTTGTGGTCATTTGTTACAGCGGTGATGGGAACCCTTTTCATCCTCCCTCTCTGCCCCCACCCCCCTCCCCCACATCTTCCTCTCGAGTTGGGCTAATCCCCTTGGTGTTAGCTGGGAGGCCGGATACTGGGTGGTAGAGGAAGCCCAGTGCACTCTGGCTCCAGGAATGGTGGCTTTGGGAACTTGGGAAGGGAGGTGCCTCCTCAGAGCAGTATCACACACAGGTCACTGTCGGAATGGCTTTGCTGGCAGCAGGCACTGAACTAGGACAGAAGAGGAAGAATTCTGAAGATGCCATATGGGGATTGTGGCTGCTGGGGTGATGCTTCAGCATATGTGGGCTCCCTTTTTGGAACTCCCAGAAATACTTGTGGCAGAGGAGGAAGAGGGCAGAGGTCCTGTAGGTGCCAGAAGAGAAACAGCAGGAACTCTGGGTGATGGATGTTAATGGAACTTTATTTATAGTCCCAGACGGGAGGGTTTGATAACATTTGTGTTCTGTCACTCTTCCAACAGACTACACCCTCCCTGCCTTTATCCAAGGTAGCTGATTAAGCAAATAATGACTTGCAAACCCTTCTCATCCCTTTCCCCCGCTTTCTATTTAGTTTTCATCTTTTCTTTATAGAGTTGAAGAAATGCTTTCTATATTGGGGAGAATACTCCCTTTTTCTATCATTTATTGCTACAAATACTTATTCCCCATCACCCTGTTTGTTATTTAAGTTTTGTTATGGATTGTTTGTCATACAGAAATTTTCATTTTTATGAAGTGAAGCATATCAGACTTTGCTTTTATGATCTCTGACCTAGATAACATACTTAAAAAGCACCTCCCGACCTCAAGAAATATTCACTTACATTTTCTTGTCTGTAAATGCATTTTCATATACACATGTAATCCATCTTCCCCCATTAATTAGTAATGCCTCTTTTCTCATATACTACATTTCTATACACATTTCTGGAGTCAATACATGCTCCATGATTTCCTTTCCTTGTGCTATTCCTATATCACTTCTTGCCCACCCATTACTGTAATGTACTATTCTCTTTTTTTTTTTTTAAAGGAATCTCTATACTCTACTGCTCATCTCTTTTAGAATTCTCCTATTTCTTTTACCAGATTAACTATAAAATTATTTGATTGTATTAAAAATCATGCTGGTACTTTGATTAGAATTGTGCTGAATTTATAAATTAATTTAGGGGGAATGTATCTATATATATCTTTATATCGTGGCAAGAGGAAGGTCTGTCTCTATTTAAATCTTTTTTGTATCTGAGGAGCATCCTGCCATGGTTTCAGCCCTGGTGCAGCCTTTTCTCTCATTTTTGTTTCTTTTTGTTCATTTCTGTCAAGTTTGGGGTGGGTAGTTTTGTAAACCTGCATTTAAGCTACCATGATTCCAGAAGTCTTTAGATTTGCACTGAATTGAGGGCGAAGGCGGGGATGATGAGCTGAAGTTGTGGGTGTGGGTGAAATTCAGAAGGAGAGTAAATGCTAAATGAGAGCAGCAGAAGCTTGCAAGGCTCCAGCATTTATGGGGAAAGTGAAAGCGGTGGATGTGAATGAGAGCAGACATGTGGAAAGGAGAGGTGAGAAACCAGCAGAGAGGTGTCAAGTAAGTCAGAGGAAGGGAAAATTTCAAGAATGGCATAGTCAGTAGAGGCCAGTGTTCTGGCAGATGGTGGAGAATGACTGGTGGAGCTGTCGGCTGTGTTGGTTGTAGTTGGTTACTGGTAAGGTAACCTTATCATTTAGTGTTTAAACTGGGACACTTGGAGAAGACTCTTGGACAACAGGAATAAACCAGGATTATTCCTGGCAAACTGGAACACATGGTGACCCTGGTTGGTGGTGACCTCTGAGAAAGTGGTCTCAGTTGATGATGGCCGAGGTGCCCAGGTGCATGGGTTGAAGAGTCAACACAGTAAGAGTAGATTCTCACTTCTTTTCAGAGGTTTGGGTAATGACCTATATGCTATATGGAAAAGAATCTGAAAAAGAATGAATATGTATATGTATAACTGAGTCACTTTGCTACACACCTGAAATTAACACAACATTGTAAATCAACTGTACTCCAATAAATTTTTTTTTAAGTTTGGCCAGAAAAGTTAGGAGAGAGTTGGGTCATAGCTACAGGGAAATTAAGATTGGAAGAGGGTTCATTTGCTTGTTGGTTTTGGAGTCTTAAGGAATTTGTCTGTCTGGGTAGGAAAAGAACTTAGTAAAGAGGGAGAGATTGAAGATGCAAATATAGACATGATAAATAATAAAGAGAAGACATATATGAGGGGATGGAAGGACTTTAACAGCCCATGAAAGACATGAGTTGAGCTTGGAAGAGAAGACAGTTCTGTTATATGAGAGGCAAATAAAATAGTGCATGACAAACCAGTGAAAAGCTGAGGTGCAGAGTGAGAATTTGAAGGAATTTATTTAACTTCTTAAGAGTAGTGGCTGAGAAGGAGGGGGGCCAATTGATATCAGGCCAAAAGCCTCCAAGGTGGCACTAGCGGTAAAAAAACCTGCCTACCAGAGCAGGAGACATAAGAGACTCGGGTTCGATCCCTGACTGGGGAAGATCCCCTAGAGGAGGGTATGGCAACCCACTCCAGCGTTCTTGCCTGTCCACCCATGGACAGAAGAACCTAGCGGGCTCCAGTCCATAGGGCCACAAACAGTTGGACATGACTGAAGTGATTTAGCATGCAAGCATGCATGCAAAAGCCTCCAAAAGGAAAGGACTGGAAGCATTTAACTTCTTCCCTTTCGAGATCAACAGGTCAGACTCTCTCTACTAGAAAAGGATTGTTCTGAAGGAGGTCCACTGGTGGTGGTAATTGATAGGCTGTCCAAACTCAGTGCCAGGCACTAAGTTGTCAGGGTTCTGACTTGTGTGTATAGAGCTGGAAGCCCACCCATTCTAGGTGCTTTGGCACACCGAGGGCCTACCTCCATTAGAGAATTACCTTAGCGATCTCTTAGAAATCTGGACAGTGAGGACATCACTGCGTTGGTGGACAAAGATGTTGAGACTCTACAGAACCACGTTATACAGGGACACGTTGGGAGTAGCAACAGAAGTCACAGGTAATCAGAGGCTCCAGCGCTCTTATCACCTGGCCTTTGGATGTACCACCCTTTCAAGGAAACCATTGATTTGCTTGAGTAATTCAGGCTGGAGGATGAACTCAAGAGAGATACTATATTTCTTTTTACTTCAGATGGGCTTACCTGGTTAATGAAAAATGTTTATGAAATATTCATCTAATTTATACCCCAACTTGATAAAGCAGGTTCATGTAACAGAATGGTATGCATCCATTCAAAATGATATTAGAAAAAAATAAATGTATTTGATAAAATGAAAAAATATTCAGGATGTGTTCATTGAAAAACTAGCATAAACACGACAATCTGATTTTTGAGAAGAATATGTAATAGGTGTAACTATGGACAGACATAAGATTGTAGGAATATACACCAGGTAGCAGTGTGTGTTTCTGGGTGGTGCAATGTGGAATCAAGGGTGATTTTTCTTTGTATTTACCTTTATTTTCTAAATTTCCTATGATGTGCTTGTATTGTGTTTTTTTTTGTTTGTTTGTTTTTTGGTCTTTCTTTTTTTCATAAATTAAATAGCATGGTTATTTTGTGAAAAAATTGCTAAGCAGCAATAGGGCCCCACCTGAGCCAGAGGGAGGAATCTGTTGAGGGGCTAGTGGATGCCATTGGAGGCACTCTCTCCAGCTGCCCTCAGCAGCTTCTCTTTCCGAAGGGGAAACAACCTGGCCAAATTTAGCAATGTATCCAGCCCAGTGCTGCTGGGTGTCACCCATGGGACACGTCCTAGAGGAGCTGTCCTACATTGCCCATCTGGGGCTCCACAGACAGCCCACCATCCTTAAGCCAGCGTCTTCAATCCAGATGCCATAAATGAAATTTTCTCCCTCCTCCCTGCAGATGACTATGCTGAGCCCATGTGTGCCCAAGACCAAAGAGAGAGGAGGTTTTAGGAAAACTGAAATATCCAAGGGATTCTTGGAAGGAATAGACTGCTGTTTGCTGTGGCTGTGACTCTTGATTACGTGAATGCTGTGTTTGCTCCATTGTACGAAGCTATGGTTGTACCGACAGACTGTGGACAGAGGAGCAAGAACTCTGTTAGAGTCAGATAGTTTCCACAGCTATGTGGGGAAAAGACACATGGCCAGACCAGAACCCAGCACTCAGAGGAAAGGCCCTTTCAGTTTTAGCCAGAGTCCTTGGCGGGTCCTATTCGGCATCCATCCTTGCGTTGGCTGGTGAGCATGCTTATTCTGCCTTGGGGTGTTGGCCCATCCTCCACATATCAATGACGTGACTCAGGAAAAGTCTTTGGGCAGTTGCTGGTCTCAGAGGCTTTGTTCCAAGTCAGCCTCATTGGAGGCACTTTGTACCTGTATCTGGCTAGTGTGTGTTATGGCATAGTTGATGGGTATGAGTGGGACTCTACTGGGCCATATGGAAAGGCCTGGGGGTTACCTGGCCCCCTGTTCTTTCCAGACTTCTGAGCTTTGGAACACAATCAGATGTCACCACCTGTCCCATAGAAAGACTGTGAGGCAGCCACAGACCTCTCCTTGGTGCAACAGGGCTTGTCTCCTAGGAAAAACACCTTTGCTGAACAATAGGAGGAGTGAAATGGGCAAGTGATGAGGGAGGGGCCTCCCCTGACCCACTCCGTGTGCGTGTGTGTGTGTGTGTGTGTGTGTGTGTGTGTATGTGCGTGCACACATGCTCAGTTGTGTCCAACTCTCTGCAATCGCATCGACTGTAGCCCACCAGTCTCCTCTGTCCATGGGATTGCCCAGGTAAGAATACTGGAATGGGCTGCAGTTTCCTACTTCAGGGGATCTTCCTGACACAGGGGTCAAACCTAAATCTCTTGCATTTCCTGCATTGGCAGGCAGATCCTTTAATCTGTGTCACCTGGGAAGCCCAAGCCACCTCCATGCCAATATGAAATTCTTTGTCATCTTTGTTACCCGCTAGCTCTCTCTGAACTTCCCACAAAGGCAGTGAAGGAAATGGGCGATGCATCTGTGACTCATGACAGGCATTCCATAAATATTTGTTGAATAAATAAATGAGTGTGGTAGTGAGTTAATCAATTACCTAATTTCGTGGGCACAGAGGCCTTATGTGGATGGACAAGGAGATGTATTCTTTTTAGGACGGGGACAGTATATAAAAATACCTATGGTTTTTGGCCAGGATTAAAAAGAAAGACTCAGATAAGGTTTGTGACTGTGATTCAAAACTTTCCTGTATTAGTCATTTATATGTATTAATCATGGTACTTTAAATAATCTTTCCTTGGCAGTAGAACCATAGATTATCACATCCAATCAAGTCTAAGTCTCAGATAAGAAAACTTGGGTCCAGAAAGAGAAGAGCATGTCCAAAGCCACCAGGCTGATGGAATGAAAGTGTGATTCAGGCCTCTTGGCTTCCACCCTGCAGGGCTCTTCCCACCCTTGATGCCTATGGGATTGGGGTCTTCTGCTCGGGAAGGCAGTTTCTCTTATGATTAAATGTTGGTTGAACCCTTACTAGATGTTGCATACCTACTGTATGTCAAGCAAGTCACTAGATACTAGTGATGTGATATAATAGTAACTAGATAGTGCCTTGATAAGAGAAAAGACAGGCAGCTATGATAAAGAAGGTGTGCCCAGCAAGGGGAACATAGACTTGGGGTGATTGTTTGGGTTGGGGGAGCTTGGGGTGGGGAGAAGACAGTCCTGTTAGAAGGAGCCTGTCTAGGGCCACCTCCCTAGCAATCCAGCATCACTCTGCCCCCTGCTTCTCTGAGACGCCTGGCTCCACAAGCCCAGGCACCCAGATAAGAGTCACAGCTCAGAGTCTAAGGGGACAGATAAGTGGGGCAGGCTGCTCAGATGGCGGGGGGCCTCAGGCAGGGGTGTCAGGCTCCTGAAAAGGAAAGGACCTGCTGTCCTGTTTGAGGAGGCGTGGTGGGGGAGGTGTGGACCCCACAGTGGAGGCCTGAGCTCCACGGCCCTCTCAGCAGCCTCTTCCCACAGGCAGTCAAACCGGGTTCTGCTCTTCAACCTCGAATCTGTTTTGTTTTGAAACCAAAACTTCTCTAGGAGGTCCTAGATGCTTCCTCATCTCTCTGCTCTCCTTTTTCACCTCCATCCTCCCATTTTCTGCCTCTCCCTCTCTCTGACAACTTGCCTGCTCCTGCCTTATCAGCTCATCCTGAGCTGTTCCCTCCAGCCTTCTGAGCCTTCTTCGTTTGGATCACTGCTGATACTCATTCTCTTCTGGGGAGGTTTGGAGGCAAAGGCAGAGATGGAAAAAGAGGAACACCCATGATTCCTCCTCCTCCTCCCAGCCCTAACAGGAGGGCTAGCCAAGGCAGGGGCCTTTGTGTCAGTTGGGTCCCCACAGGACAGGGAAAGCATATTCACACTAGGTCACGGTTTGTTGTTGTTTAGTCATTAAGTCGTGTCCGACTCTTTGCAACCCCATGAACTGTAGCCCACCAGGCTCCTCCGTCCATGGGATTTCCCAGGCAAGAATACTGGAATGGGTTGCTATTTCCTTCTCCAAGAGATCTTCCTGATCTAGGGATCCAACATGCCTCTCCTGTATTGGCAGGCGGATTCTTTACCACAGAGCCACCAGGGAAGGTCATGGATTAGAGGTTAATAAAGAACATTTATAGGGACTTCCCTGGTGGTCCAGTGGTTAAGACTCTGCACTTCCATTGCAGGAGGTGTGGGTTCAATCCCTGGCTGGGGAACTAAGATCTTACATGCCTTGGAGTGCAGTCAAATATGTGTGTGTGTGTGTGTGTATAAATAAATATACATATTTATTTATATTTATATTTATAAAAGGAAACCAACAAGGGATATTAAGAAACAGCATGAAGCAGCTTCCGCCCCTGGCCTGAAGGGGCAAATGGAAGGAGCAGCTACTAAGCCTGGAGTGAGGATGTGTCCAAAGAGGGCCACTTGACGGAAGCTGTGGTCTCTCACAGAGGGACAGAGCCCACCCACAGTGGTTTGGCAGGGAGGATGCCCTGGAACAAATGTCCCAACCTGCCCTCTGGTCTTCTGTGGTCCCCTCCAATGAACAAATCCAACCAGAGGCCAGAGGGCAAGGAGATCCACTGATGCAGTCCACAAGGTCAGCTTCTCAGACATGCCACAGTAGGGTGGAGAAGTCCGGAGAACGGGTCTGGAGGGACCAACTGAAGGTCTCCAGTTCATCTGACTATATGCAAGGCACACAGTGCCATGTGGGTCATCTCATTTAATGACCATGACAGTGCTCTGAGCTATGCATTATCCCCATTTTAGAGAAAAGGAATCTGAAGGTCAGAGAAATTAAGGAACTTACCCTGATCCTCAGCTAGAATACAGATTTGAACCAAGGCAGCTTGGCACCTAGATTGTGGTTCTGTCTATGTCTTTGCTCAAAATCTGTTGAAACCAGACAGAATTTTCCACAGTGATGGGAATATTCTATAACCATGCCACCCAATGCAGTAGCCAGTGGCCACATATGGCTATTGAGCGTGTGAAATGTGGCTATGTGACTAAGTAAGAACCTGAGTTTTAAATTTCATTTCACTTTAATTCATTTTTGTTTACATGGCTACATGTGGCTACCGTGTTGGACCCAACAGGTCTAGACCTTACTCTGTGGATCTTTGGCTGTTGGATCCTGGAGGGAAGAATTGCTCCCCATGTCACTCTGCAGCTTGTAAGATTTTGGGGAGAGTGGATTGATTGTCAAAGTCATGGTGCTGCAGGTTGGGGTAGACATGGACCAAGAAAAGATGAGGAGGCATTCAGCTGCGCTTCCCCATCTCAGGCTGAAGAAACTCATCAGATACATCCCTCCACCTTCCCCTGGCCGGGAACACTCTTGGAGGCAAGAGAACTGTGGGTCAGCAAGACACTGGGAGGCAGGGTTCTAGGGGAAAGGGGACTGTGGTAGGTCTGCTATTCTGAGATTTTACTGCTACTGCCACTTGGCCTGAGGCAGGCCCCTGAGCACTTTTCATGCTTCTTGATCAGGACTTCTTAACTGGGCTTCTAGGGTTCCACACATTGTTCCAGGGGAGTCTCCTGAAATTGTGTTCAAAGATTCACAGGCTTGCACATGTATCTCTGTCTCTAGGAGAAGGCCCACAGGTTCATTAGATTCCCAAAGGCATCTGAGACACACAGATAGGTGCGGAGCCCCTCATCCAGGTCTTTGCAGGGAGAAGTCCTCCTGCTGGCCGGCCACTTCCCTGGAGGCCCGCCCTCCCCTCTGTGTTTCTTCCACTCCTGTGGTTCCGCTGGCAGCCCGTCCCCAGAGCCAGCTGGGGCCGCGTGCCTCTCTGCTCACCTGGACACAGCGCAGTGCCTCTATCGACTGCCCTATTTAGGAGCTGCCGAACTGACTGCAGAAACCAGGTCTGCATCCGCCCCCTCCAGAGGTGGCCAGGCTTTGAGGTGGGGTGTGAGCAAAAGTCCTCTGAATCTCGGGGCTTATAGGAAGAAGCCTGAGTCCTAGAGTCAAAAAAAGAATTGCACTTCACCCTGGATCTGCACCTCCTTGACTGAGGAATTGATGAACCTCCCCCAAAACTCTGTTTCCTCATCTATAAAATGGGGGGAATAATGCCTCCCTACAGGGGCTGTTGTGAGAATTAGCTGAGGTAATGGTTCTATAGCGCCAGGCACTCGATAAATGTTAGCTGTTATCCGGCACAACTGGATCCAGAAATTTTCTCCACAGTATTCCTGGCAGAGGTTTGACCAGCTCTGCCCAGGGAGCTGCCGAGTCCTGCAGCAGCTCAGGCCCCATTTGGACAGCTCTGACTGTGAGAAAGTCCTTACGTCAGTCAGGAACTCTTTGAGTTGAAGTGACAGAAATTCAACTCAAATGGCTCACCAAAAAAGGGAATTATTGTTTTAAGAAATCGGGAAGGATAGGACTGGAGGTGACCTCAAGGGCTCTAGAGAGCCGAATAACGTTGTCACGACTTTCCTTCTCTCCCTCTGCAGCTCTTGACTCTATTTTTCCGTGTGACTGGGGAGAAGGCAGTCGACAACTCTCAGCATTTATCTTCACATCTTTGTGAACCAGAAGAGAGCTTCTTTCTCCCAGTGACCACACATCCATTCATAGGGAATGATTAAAACAGACCAGCCTTGCGTCACATGCCTATCCTGAGCCAATCACTGTGAGCAGTGTGTGTGCTGGTTGCTCAGTCATGTCCAACTCCTTGAGACCCCATGGACTGTAGCCCACCAGGTTCCTTTGTCCATGGAATTCTACAGGCGAGAATACTGGAGTAGGTAGCCAGTCCTTTTGCCAGGGGATCTTCCAAGCTCAGGGACTGAACCTGGGTCACCTGTATTGCAGACAGATTCTTTACCATCTGAGCCACCAGGGAAGCCCCTGTGGGCAGGGCCATGGACTGTTATGATTGGACAGGCCCTGTCATGTGACTGAAGGATGGGAGACAGTGTATCTGTGTGGTAGCCATTTTGGAACTGTGTGGAATGTGGGAGGATAGGGTCCCCAACGGGAGGAATGCTGTTTCTAGAAATCTGTGGAAAATCAGTGGATGTTCACCACTCTTCCTTACATCGGGCTTGATCTTTGTCCTTCTGACAGCCTTCCGTTCAGCACCAGCCTTAGCTCTGTCCTCCTGTCCTGCATAAGACAAGGCTGTCCACTCTGCTGAACCAGTTCCTCAGAGACACGAAGGGTCATTATGGGCTTCTTTTCTCCAAGCATAGGTGTTCTAGCTCCTCCATCTCTACGAGTACAATGGGTTTCCAACCCCCTTCCTCCTCCACTCCTGGGCGGAAGGCAACAATCTGGTAGAATGGGGGCCAGGCTTGAGAAGTAGCTTTTGGAATACTGATGAAAATAATGGGGACTTTACTATCCATTTGTGCAGGTCACTGCTGCTGCTGCTAAGCCACTTCAGTCGTGTCCAACTCTGTGTGACCCCATAGGCGTCAGCCCACCAGGCTCCCCCATCCCTGGGATGCTCCAGGCAAGAACACTGGAGTGGGTTGCCATTTCCTCCTCCAATATATGAAAGTGAAAGTGAAGTTGCTCAGTCATGTCCAACTCCTAGCGACCCCGTGGACCGCAGCCTACCAGGTTCCTTCATCGATGGGATTTTCCAGGCAAGAGTGCTAGAGTGGGGTGCCATTGCCTTCTCTGTGCAGGTCACTAGCATGATGTTGTCTTTAGCCGCACAAGGGCAGGAAGGACAATGAAGAGAGAGAAACTGGGTGAGCAGAGGGAGGAGGGTGAACAGGAGAAAAGAGAGGAGAGGAGGGAGGAAGGGAGGCAGAGGAAGGAGAAGGAAAGGACCTGGGGGGCGGGGAGGTGATGGGGAGGAAGCTTCAGCACTCTAGAAGCTCTCAGGCTGGAAAGGACCATCAATTCCTGTCAAAGGCACCCAGGTTGTGTGGCACAGACTGGAAATGGAGAAGGCTGGGAAGCATTCCCTTGACAATTTAAGGGAGGCTTCCTGAAAGAGGGAGCCTTGAAGAAAGACTGCCAAGCCTGAGCCTGGCTCTGGGAGCCATCTCCTATTGCCCAACTAGAGAGAAGGGGGCAGGTGGCAGGAGGGGAAAGGGCTTCCTTCTCATTGCCCCCTCCCCACCGCCCGTTGTTCTCCCATTCCCAGTTGGGCTGCTCTGCAGAGGTCACCCTGAGGCTAATGAGAAATCTTCCTGAAGTTTAAAACCAATTAAGCAACAAACGTCTTCTGATTAGGTATTTCTCTTGATGTGAATTTTAATGAAGCATCTTCTTTCCCCTCCCTCCCTCCCAAGCACCCTGGGGGTTAACCAGCCTTTGGTCTGCCTTGAAGAGCCCTCAGGGGTGTCTGAAAAGGCTAAAGAGGAACAGGAGAGGTGCTAGGATGGGGTCCAAACAGTTTTTCACAGCACAGCATGCTCCTCTGCCAGTCAGCCTGCCTTTCCCCTAACATTTCAGAGTTCCACTGTGTCCTAAGGCAGGGGCTGCTCTGAGGGGAAGGGGCAACAGGTGTGAGGGGGGCACCGAGAGACAGTGGGATAGAGAGAGGGTGAGATACAGCCATGAACCTCTGCCAGCTAACTCTAGTCAGAGACTGAGCGCAACATGTAAAAAGTTAGCCCATGACAAAAGCTAGAAGCGCCCTGTGAAAGGCGTGTGACTAGGTGGGGAGTGCCAAGCTGCGGAGTGGCACAGAGGTGGGGCCGGGGCTGCAGGAGAGGGCAGAGTGGTGCAGTGGGCAGAACTCAGTTCTTTGGGGACATGCTGCGCAGCTCTGAACACGGGAACCTCCCATTCTGGCTGCTTATCCTTTTGGAAATGTAGAGATGTGGAGATGCTGGCTCTAGCTTGGCTTTCCCTTGGGGACTCCTGTGACCTTCCCATGAGAAAACCCAATGGAAAGTTTAGTGTAAGCCAAAAGGAGACTAGGGTAGGATGTGGGAGATGGCGGGGCATTTCTTCTTTTCTGCCCTGAACCCTTAGCAGGAGGACCCCCAGGACAGCATCTGTTGGACCCTATGCAGTTACACACACAGGCAGCAAACTGAGGCCCAAAAATGCAGTTCTGTCTTCAGTATGCAGGAGGGCCAGCTGCAGAGTCTCAGGGTCTAGCTCTCTCCATCCAAAAATGGGTATCCTCGAGGACAGCCATCCCCAATCTTTTTGGCACCAGGGATCAGTTTTGTGGAAGACAATTTTTCCATGGACCGGGGAGAGGAGGATGGTTTCAGGATGACTTAAGCACATTACATGTATTGTACACTTTCTTTCTATTATTATTACATTGGCTCCACTTCAGATCATCAGGTATTAGATCCCATAGGTTGGAGACCCCTGCTCTAGGATCCTTCCCTAGAACCTAAAGCCCCTGGGGGCAGCTGAGACCCAGAGGGGTGCTCAGGAGCCTTGCTGAGCCTGCCTGTTCAGCCCCATATTCCTGACCACTCCTTCGAGCTGAGCAGAAAAGCTCTTTCTTAAAGGGTGAATAAAGTTCATGGTGTCTGCTGAAGGAAGGAAAGGGGGAAGAACCTCTTGGGAGCTGCTGACAAAAGAAATAAAGATGGGTTTTTCTGCAGATTCCTCTTCCCTATCTCCCTTTTCCTCTCACTTCTCAGAGTACCTCTCTCTCCTCTTCTTCTCCTCCCTGCCTCTCTCCCTCCCATCCTTTCTTTGCTCCCTAGCCATGTTGGCTTTGAGGAATGACTGGCTGAGGAGTTCTGAGGGATCTGAGCAGGCCCTGGACTCCCAGGGAAATTCTAGTGAATCTCACAGCGATTCCCTGAAAGTCAGCCCTGCTGCCTAGGTCAGAGGAAAGGTATCATTTCTGACTCAGGTATTGGAGTGATGACAAATTTAAAGTGGCCACCCCTAAGCCCAGCCCCTTTGGCTTCCGTCTTGGGTACCAGGAGCCAACCTAGCCCAGAAGTTTGGCTTCTGATCAGGGCTCTGCAGCCCAGAACTGGGGCCGGCTGTTCCAGGTCTGAGATTTCCCTGAACTTGGCCCCATGTCACCACCAAGCACCTGAGCCTCTCTGGTTGGCTTCACTGCCCCAGCTTTCTGGAACATGCTGGCTCTGTCCTCCTCATGCAAGTAGTGATGGATGAGGGGATGGATTGGTCAGGTCTCTTGGTGACGAGGGAACCCAGGTCATACTACCTTGGGCACAAAAGAGACTTTACTGGTAGATGGGCTGGTCCCAGGTTGTCCCTCATGAAAAGCTGGCTAGAGTCACATATGGGATACTGGCAAAATATTCCAACCTGAAGAAGCATTGCACAGTCAACCTAGAGGGAGCAGGAATACCACTGGGCCTCTGGAACATTGAGCTCAAGTCTTGAATGATGCCAGGAATTGGGGGCCTTACATCTGCATTCCTGTCTCTGCTTCGATCTGACTATAGATCAACTTCCTATACCTCCTGAGCTTCATCCCTAACAGCCTTAGCTCCTTGAAGGAGGTGAGGTCTTTATCTCAGTACTAGTTCAAAAAGACCCAGAAAAGACATGAGACTGGCTCAGCTTGGGTGTTCCTGCCTCTGGAGCTCTCAACTGTGGCCAGTGGACTAAGTATCAAAATGGCAACTCCCATGGAAACCCTATGGTGGAAAGGGGGAAGGAGCAATTTACTAGAAGAGGTGGGGCTCTGCTCAGAAACTCAGAGGAGGAATGGAGAGTAAGTATCTGCTTCACCCGCCCTGTCACTAGCAGGACTGTGGAATATATTTGCAGTTCCTGTTATAGTTTTGTGAATATTACTCTCACCAGCTCTGATTTGTTAGGGCCACAGACAAGCTGGATGTATTCCCTTCCCTCCTTCACAACCCCTAACTTGTCAACCAGCCTCATGGACTGCTCTCACCTGTCACCCCACATGTTGGCCCTGGTGACCCACACCTGCCATCTGCCCTGGCATCCTCTCATCTTAGTCAGTTTTACTTGAAAGTGAAAGTGAAAGTACTTGCTCAGTAGTTGCTTAGTTGTTCAGTTGTGTCTGACTCTTTGCGACCCCACAGACTTTGTGACCCCATGGTCCATGAATTTCTCCAGGCAGGAATACTGAAGTGAGTTCCCAGTCCCTTCTCCAGGGGATCTTCTCAACCCAGGGATCGAAACTGGGTCTCCTGCATTGCAGGCAGATTCTTTACCAAATGAGCCACCAACAGTTGGGATAAAATCCAAAAATAGAAGCCTGGGATTTGAAGTTTGCTATACCTGAGTTTGAATTAAGTGTCACCATTTACTACCTATTGGATTTGTTTGTGGCAGTGCTGCATGGCTTGTGGGATCCTAGTTTCCAGACCGGGGATCAAACCTGGGTCCCTCTAGTGGAAAGGCAGAATACTAACCACTAGACCACCAGGGAATTCCCTACCTATTAGATCTTAATTTCCATGAGGTCCTGATTTCTCACCTGTAAAATGAAGAAGATAATAGTACCTAATCAACGGGGTTATGGTACAGGTTATAAAAGGTAGTGGATGTAGGCTCTGGGCGCCAAGTAGGCACTTAATAAGTGGTAGCCTGAAGAAAAGCCATGCCAAGGTATAGAGTCTTTTCAGCTCATTTTTCAAACAACAGGACCACTGTACCAGAGCAGGAGCAATTTGTGGCTGGTGGTAAGCCTGGCAGGATTATCTTCCAGTTCCAGGCTCCTGAAAGCAGGCTGGGGGAGGGAACTTCAATCCACCTCCCCAGCTGAGTCCACACACATCCCTTCAGGCCAACTCTGGGGAGCTCCTTGTTTGCTGAGAGAAGGCCAAAGCCAAGCTGATAGCTCTCAGGCCTGCCAGTGGCCTCAGGGAAAGGACTGATTCCCTGGAGTCTGGACTGAGAGCAGAGTGGATCAGGGGCCCTGGACACCTCTGTCCAGAGTAAGCTTCAACTTCCAAATGTTTCAGGCCACAGTGCGGTGCATACTAAGTTGCTTCAGTCATGTATAACTCTTTGCAACTCTATCGACCGTAGCTCTTCTGTCCATGGGATTCTCAAGGTAAGAATATTAGAGTGGGTTGCCATGCCCTCCTCCGGGGGATCTTCCTGACCTGTGTCTCTTATATCTGCTTCAGGCCACAGAGAAAACCCTGAACACAGGATCCCATGGGACCGTGGTCTGCATCTGTGTTCAAAGCAGCCTTGTACATCAACACCGGCTGCCCCTTCTGAGGAGCTGGCCCTGACCAGGTATGGGGTATTGGCAAAATACATCACCCCCTCTTGCTTGGGCCAGCATCCTTGAGCTTCTGGATGGTAGGCATAGAAGTGACAGATGGGGGCGGGCGGGGTGAGGTGCAGCTAGAAGGATCAAAGACGTGAGCACACACATGCACCCACACTCTGCCGGCCCTGTGTGCAGAGGGAAACAGATGGCCAGGACCAGAAGCCCTACCTGAAGCCTCCCAGATGCCTAATAATAATAATTGAGCTGTATTTACAGGGCGCTCACCATGTACGAGGCTCTGGGATAACCTCTTTGCCTTCGTGCTTTCCGTGAATACTTTTCATGACCCCTAGAAGTGGGCATTAATGTCTCTGTTTTACAGATGATGGAATAGAAGCTCAAGGGTTAAGTAACTTGCCCAAGGTCATATGGAATGTGGCAGGGCCAGCTTTCAACCTCAGGTCTTTCTGATTTCATAGCTCTGTTATCTTACTGCCCACCCTGTGTTTCAACAGACACAGTTTTCTGAAGGAGAGATTCAGAGGGGTCAGAGCATCCTCAGGTCAAATGCATGGTTTCTTAGAGGGAGATGTGGAGAGGACCAGCTTCAAAATCCTTGGAGGAAGTTGCTGAAAATGCAAATTTTGGGGTCCCATCCCCTCCCTCCAGGCACCCCCTTTCTCTGGGAATTGACTCAATGGAGTTGGGGGCCTGGGAATATGCATTTTAGCAAGCTGCCAACTCCCACAAAAATATCTTCCTGTCTCATTATAAAATACAGTGATACTGCTCACTGTAAGATCTCTGAGTCCAGTGGGGCTCAGGACTCTGCGTTTGCAATACATTCTCCAGGAGAGACCTATGTTCACTAAAAGTTTAAAAACGCTTGTTCAGGGATTTGAACACGTGGCCTTTCTTAGGTCAGTCCCAGGGATCTCTACAGTTTGGAATTTGGGAGGAGGGTGCTCCTCAGGCTCCAGTAGACACGGTTGTTGCTGTTCTTCAGTCACTAAGTCATGTCTGACTCTTTGTGACCCGTGGACTGTAGCCCACCAGGCTCCTCTGTCCTCCACTATCTCATGGAGTTTGCTCAGATTCATGTCCATTGAGTTGGTGATGCTATCTCACTATCTCACCCTCTGTTGCCCCGTTCTCCTTTTGCCTTCAGTCTTGCCCAGCCTCAGGGTCTTTTCCAATGAGTAGGCACTGTAGACCCAGGAGTACAAGAGGGGCAGAGAGAGTAGTGAGCTCTGCTTAGAAAAGGCAACTCAATTGGGCTTCCCTGTCTATGAGCAGGAAAGAGCAGCAGTTTTTGCAGGAGCCCATCCTCCTCTGCTTCTCTGCCCAGGACCCTCTCCCTGGGAAGCCTAGGGCCATTCCGTGGATCCTTCCATACTGAGCTCCTCCCACACCATTCTGCTAGACTCACAAAGCATCTCTCCCAAGAATGTCCTCCCCTGGGTAATTGGACCCTCAGGCCATTGACATTTAAAGAAATGTTCTTGACCTTTTCAGCAGTTCCATAAAATCACAAAATAGAACTCTAAATATTACTGCAGACTCCTACTTGCCCAGACCCTGGCAAAGACTCATTTTCCAGGCCAACTCAAGAATAAGAGAAAATAGCAGAATTGCCCGGAAAAAAAAGGGGGGGGGAGCTCTTCTCAAAACATCTCCCATTTGGTAATCATCCCATTATGGACTGCTATTATCTGCATCGGAACTCCGTCCTCCCCTACCACCAGCACCATCAACATGCTCTCCCCACCATCAGCACTCATGATCACCCTCACTCTGTTCCCATCAGCACCGTAATTACATTCCATTAAAATACAGAGGATTTATGCTCTTGAATCTCCACAGTGTGAAAAATCTGCTTGTCTTTTAGATATCTGATCCAGGACTTCTCCCCACTTCTTTTCTTCCTCCGTTGACATGGAACCAGATGAAACAACGGATAGGGAAGGACCAACTATTGGCTTTAGAGGGAAACACAAGAGAGGACAGAACCTTGGGAGGAGAGAATGAATGTGTTAAACACATTTTGAAAAAATCAAAAAAGTTTAAAAATAGATTAGATATTAGATCAGGAACATCCCTTACATTTACACAGGTCAGACTAAGACCAGAAATATAAGTTATTTTTTCATATGTTTCAAAAAAAAGTTTTGTCATCTAAAAAGGAATCTGCAGGTTCCAGTCTGCAGGTCAGATTCAGCTCTTGGCCTGCTTTTGTATGGCCCTTGGACTTTCCCTGTGGCTCAGCTGGTAAAGAATCCGCCCACAACTCAGGAGACCTGGGTTTGATCCCTGGATTGGGAAGATCTCCTGGAGAAGGGAAAGGCTACCCACTCCAGTATTCTGGCCTGGAGAATTCCATGGACTGTATAGTCCATGGGGTCGCAAAAAGTCGGACACGACTGAGCCACTTTCACTTCACTTTCACTTGAGTCCTTTTATATTTTTAAATAACAGCTCTGTTGAGATATAATTCACACACCATAAAGTTCACCTTCTTGGAGTGTTCAGTGGTTTTCAATAGTCACAAAATTATACAATCATGACCACTATTTAATTACAGACTATTATATTTTATCACCCCAAAAGAAATCTGTACCTATTAACAGTCACTTCCCATCCCCCATACCACCAGTCCCTGACAACCAGATATCTACTTTCCGTCTCTATGAATTTACTTATTCTTGACATTTCATCTAAGTGGAATTGAACAATATGTGACGTGCTCTACCTGAATTCTTTTACTTAGCATAATGTTTTTTTTAATTTATTTTTTATTTGGAGGAAAACTGGTTTACAGTTTTGTGATGGTTTCTGCTATACAACAAAGCAAATTAGCTATAATTATATATGTTTTATTATATACAGCTATATAATGTATACATTATATATAATATAATATATAAACAGCTATATATATATATTAGCTGTAATTATATATATGTCACTTCCCTCTTGAGCCTGCCTCACCTCCCTGAGTGGGATGAATGGAGAAAGTAGCATAGACTAGCATAGAAAGTAGCATACACTACCACGTGTAAAATAGATAACTGGTGAGAAGTTGCTGTATAACATAGGGGGCCAGCCTGGTGCTCTATGATGATCTAGAATATAATGTTTTTAAGATTAATCCATGCTGTAGCATGTGCCATATAAGTAGTGCATATGAATAATGCACTATCCATAGCCATATCCATGCAAATATGCATATAGATGTCATGTTTTCTGAAATCACTTCTGACACCGCATGTGTGGTTTTTTTCTCGGATACCAAATACATGTCACTTTCCCACACCAACAACAAACCATTCTTAGATACCAACTGCAGGTCCAAACTTCAATTCAGTTCTGATGCTAACTATCTAGAGTTAACACAGACCTCACAGTTTAAGGTCTCAGTCCCACAAGACCACCCCCATTTTATATTACTTTATTTTCAAAGATGTATTTATTTTTGATTGCACTGGTACTTTGTTGCTGCATTTGGGCTTTCTCTAGCTGCAGTGAGCAGGCTTCTCATTGTAGTGGCTTCTCTTGCTGTCGAGGCGCACGGGCTTTAGTAGTTGCAGCTGTTAGACTTAGTTGCTCCTCAAGACTCTCTGCATTTTAGAGGCTGACCACAAATGAAGTGCCCTGGTTACTAACACTTCTGACTACAAATGCAGGAGCTGACCTCCCTCAGGTTTGGCAAGTCACCAGAACAACTCATAGAAGTCAGGAAAATGCTTTACTTATAATGACTGGCTTATTACAAAGGCTGCAAATTAACAGCCAATTGGAAAAAATGCATAGAACAAAGTGCAGAGTATAGGCAGTGAGGCATAGAGTTTCCATGCCCTCTCTAGGGGGTACCATCTTCCCAGTAGGTCATTGTATTCACCAACCCAGAAGCTCTCTGAATCTCCTGTCTCAAGAATTTTTACACTGAGATCTCTAGCTTGTCTCTCCTCCCCAGAGGTCAGAGGATGGGGCTGAAAGTTTTCCCTCTCTAACCATGTGTTAGGTCTTTTATGACTACCCCTCATCTTGAAGCTATCTAGGGATTCGCGCTTTGGGTCACCTCATTAGCATAAAATCATGTGTGGCCTGAAAGGTCTATAAAGAATAACAAACTTCTATCACTCAGGACATTCCAAGAGTTATAGGAGCTCTGTGCCAGGAACAGGGGACAAAGACCAAATGCATTTTTTATCATACCACAACATATCACATTTTGATTATCCATTCACCAGCAGATGGACATTTGGATTATTTCTGCCTTCTGACTAGTATGAACAATGCTGCTGTAAATATTCACACACAAGTTTTTGTGGGAACATGTGTTTTCCTTTTCTTAGGTATACATCAAGGAATAGAATTGCTGGGTCATGTTTCACTTTTTGAGGAACTGCCAAATTGTTTTCCAAAGAGTTTGTACCTTTTACATTCCAACCAGTAATGTGCGATGGTTCCAAATTCTCCACAGCCATGTCAACACTTATTATTGTCTTTCTTATTTTAGCTATCCCAGTGGCTATAAAGTGGTATCTCTTTGTGGTTGGCTTTTAAATTTTTGAAGGGTTGTAAAAGCTACAACCCTAGTGGTTCAGTTGGTAAATAATCTGTCTACAATGTGGGAGAGCCGGATTCGATCCCTGGGTCAGGAGGATCCCCTGGAGAAGGAAATGGCAACCCACTCCAGTGTTCTTGCCTGGAGAATTCCATGGACAGAGGCGCCTGGCCAGCTACAGTCCATGAGGTTGCAGAGAGTCAGACACGACTGATTGACTAACACTTTCACTTTCAAAAGCAAGCAACAAACAAAAACAAAGACTGTAAAACAGAAGCTGTATGCTATATGTAGGCCATTTTTTTAATCTAGATTTTTACAGAAAAGGGTTGCACACCCTTCGTCTGAAATATTCTAAGTTATCTATTGAATTTAAAAGGAAAAAGTACAAATATCAGAAATTTAAATCTAAATTATTTAGCTAAACTTGAAATTTTATTTTCAATATTCTATCTTAAGTATTTTTATAAAATATTCATAATTTTATACAGCAGAAATTAAAAACAATATTGTACTATACTTCAATAAAAATTTTTTTCAAAAAATATTCATGAGAATTCCCTGGTGATCTAGTGCTTAGGACTCAGTGCTCTCACTGCTGGGGCCTAGGCTTGATCCCTGGTCCAGGGAACTAAGATCTCTCAAGCTGCAGTGTACAGCAAAAAAAAAAAAAAATCACAATTTCAGCATTCATTGTTTTTCTAGTTGCTAAAGTTAAGAATCAGCATCATATTTCAGGGCTATCACATCTAGATCTAACATAAAAATTTAAGAATAACACGAATTATTTAATTTTGCAAAACGTTCCTCAGTCATCATGTACAACTATTGCAACTACTGTGCAAATTCATGAGTGACTCCAGGACTGTGAACTAGAGTATAAAGAGAAGCAAGAAAATGATCTCTTGGCACTACTAGGATGGATGTGCATTGTGTAAAATCTACCACATTCGTGCTCTCTAAGAGGAAGGATTTGACAAGTTAATTTGTCTTTACTTAAGTGCTTCTGCTGCTAAAATCCTGTGGGTTCTCAGCAGTGGACGCATCTCCAACCTTAAGAGCAGTATAGTTCAGATGTCTACTGAGTATTCAAATGCGAACATTTTACCTAGAGGTTCTAGGGCAAAAAGGGTGGATAAGTTATTCCCTGGGGCTTGAAATGTGTTAGTTATAAGAGTGGATGTTAGGGCTTTGGGTTACTTGTGCCAGACCACAGTGCTGTGTCTACAGGGGTAGAGGTGCCCATGCATTCCTTAATGAATTTATGTTCTATGTGTTTGAAATATGTGGAAACCTCTAAAGAACAGGGACTAGTTCAGATCTGAAAGTAATATTGTATTATTATATCAGAAGATATTGGGGTATTATTATTGATTTGGCTAGGTGTGATAAGGATCTCATGGTGATTTTTAAAAGTCTTCTAATAGCACAAGTATTTATGGATGAAATGAAATGATGTCTAGGATTTGCTGTATAATACTGCAGCAAAAAAAAAAATCAGGGAGATAGAGGAAATAAGATTGGCAAAGTATTAATATTAATCATTGTTGAACTGGGTGATGATGTGAGGGTTCATTTTACCATTCACTCTACCTTTATATGTTTGAGATCTTTCCTAATACAAAGTTAAAATAAGGACAGGAAGACTGTGGGGGAGAGGGGAGAGTGCAGAGAGGTTCCTGCCTCCTGGGTCACATGCTTCTCCCCAGAGTGGAAGGGGAAGGCAGCAAGGTCACCCAGGAAGGGGCCCAGATGCAAGTACCTTTCCTAACAACCAGCTTCATAAAAGTGGGATGATAGAACTTGAACCCAGTAAAGGACTAATTAATCCTTTCCAGTATTCCAGCGGTACATGCTACCACCTGACTGATGGTATGGTGATTTTGATGTACACTGTTCTAACCCTCCCTTCCACAAAGAGGGTTCTATTTAGGATCAGGTTACACCAAGAAGGGGCTTCCCAGATGGCTCAGATGGTAAAGAACCTGCCTGCAATGCAGGAGACCTTGGTTCAATGCCTGAGTCAGGAAGATCCCCTAGAGAAAGGAATGGCTACCCATTCCAGTGTTCTTGCCTGGAGAATTCCATGGACAGAGGAGCCTGGCAGGCTATAGTCCATGGGGTCGAAAAGAGTCAGACATGATTGAGGGACTAGAACTTTCATTTTCTACACCAAGAAGACTGAGGATTAGGAGACCAAGCGTGCCTGGGGTGACAGATGACAGAAGAGTTCCTGAGAACTTAGGGATTGACCGCCTTGGTAGCTCTTTTCCATATAATTTTAAAAATTAGAGGACTCCTCTGGTGGTCCAGTGGTTGAGAATCCACTTTGCAATGCTGGGAATGCAGTTTTGATCCCTGGTCGGGAAACTAAGATGCTGTGCAGCAACTAAGCCTGAATACCACAACTAGAGATTGTGCGCTGCAGCGAAAGATCCCACATGCCACAACTAAGACCCAATGCAGCCACAAAAAAGAAAATAGGAGATAGTTCAGGAACCAAAAAAAGTATATAAAACAGTTTGAATTAACATCCATGCACCTACCACTCAGCGTGGCAAATCTTAACATTTTGCCATCTTTACTTGATATCTTTTTAATAAATTGAAATAAAATATTAAGGATACAGCTGAAGCCTTTATGAATTGTCTCCAATTCCCTTCTCTTCCCTTTCTCCTCCAAGGTAACCACTAGCTTGAATTTGGTGTCCATCATTCCTACGAACGTCTTCATACCTAAACTATTTAGGTATGTATCTAGATGTCAATGATAATTAGCCTAGTTTTAAATTTTATATAAATGGTATCACACTCAAGTATCTTTTGGCAATTTGCTTTTTTTCCACTCACATTTTTACAAGATTTATCTGTGTGGATCCTGATTATATCAGAATTTACTCAGTTACTCTTCTGTTGATGGGCATTTATGTCAACTTAAACATTCCTCTAACACAAACTATGCTAAAATGAAAATTGTTGTACATGTTTTCTCATGCACCTGTATGCAGCTTGGAATTTTATATTGTTGGTAATAAAAGAACTGTTGATTTTTGTAGTGTACACATCTTATATTTAGTAACTTCTCTCCAAAATAGATGTATGAGTCCATGTTGCATCAGACTTCTTAATTTTTGCCCTTCTGTTGAGTATGACATGGTATGCCATATTGTTTCAATTTTGTGTCACTGATTATTTGTGTGGTTGTGCACCTTTCCCCATATATTGGTAACTGAAACTTCCTATTCTGTGAATTCTCTATTCAGTCAGTTTTTCTCCATTGCATTATTAGTCCTTTACTCATTGATTTGTAGAAGTTCTTTGTATATTCTATACATTGACCCTTGGTTGGTTTTATGTGTTACACAGATCTTCTCCCAGTCAATAACTTGACTTCTTAATAATCATAGCTCTTTTGTACAAAGGTTCTTAGTTTTTAATGTAGTTGAATTTATCTGATTTCCATTATTGTTAATGCATTCCTCCCCCCCCCCAACTTCAGACATGCTTTTCTACTCCAAGGTCACAGATACTCCTTTATATTTCCTCCGAAAGTTTTGAGGTTTTTGACTTTCAAAATTAGATCTTTAATCCACCTGGAATTTATTTTTGTGTATGGTATGAGCTACAGTTCTTTTATATGAATACAACCAATGTTTTCAACAGCACTTCTCATTCAAAATTCTACTTCTATCACATATCAAACATCCATTTAGGCGCAGACATGTTGATGGGCTCTCTATTATGTAGGGTTTTCAATTTGTTAATGTTTATTCCAACAATACACTCTCTTAACCACAATGTGTGCATGCCAAATTGCTATGGACTGTAGCCTGCCAAGCTCCTCTGTCCATGGGATTCTCCAGGCAAGAACACTGGAGTGGGTTGCCATGCCCTGCTCCAGGGGATCCTCCTGAACCAGGGATGGAATTTGCATCTCCTGTGGCTCCTGCATTGCGGGCAGATTCTTTACCAGTGAGTCGTTGAGGAAGCCCCTTAACTACCATAGCTTTATACTAAATCTTGATACCTAGTTGGGGAGTTCTCTCCTTCAAAATTTTCTCAGCTGTTTTTTATCCTTCAACATTCCATGTAAATGTTAGGATCAGATTGTGTAGTTTCACTAAAAACCTTATTGAAATTTTGCCTTAAAGTATATTGATTATAGATAGTAAATTTGAGATAACTGCCATCTTTATAATTTTGATTTTACCCAAATACAAATATTATTAGTAATAAATATTGTTAATAAATTAATTGAATAAATATTATAATTATCCAAATATAAATATTATATATTTGTATATAAAAATATGTACACACACTTATTTAGGTCTGTTTTAAAAATCTTTCCAATAGTGTTTTATAATTTTCTCCATTAAAGGCCCTTAATATTTTGATTAAGTTTATTCTTAATTACTAGTTTTTGTTTTGTTTTGCTCTTTTACTTATATTTTTAAACAATATTTTATAAATATTAATGCTACTGTATATGACTGAAATTGATAATTGAGTATTTTCATTTTCTTCTATTCTTAGTTCTAATAATTTAACTGTGGATTGTCTTGGATTTTTATATGAAAATAATTTTCCAATGCAAATTTCTCTGCCAAATAATGATAGCTTTGCTTCTTTATTTTTAATACATTTTGACAGCTCTGTTAAAGGTATCTTTTTTTTCTTTCCAAGATTTTTTTTCTTTTGCATTTGCTGGAACCTCACAGTACCTTATTGAAAAGAAGTCACATTGGTGGCCCTGCTTGTCTTATTCCTAATTTTTAAAGGAATGCTTTTTGTGCATTTGCTCTAGTTTTTTTTTTTTTTAAATTAATATCCTTTATCAGGTTGATGATGCTCCCTCCTAGACTTATTGTGCTAAGAGGGTTTTGGTTTTGTTTCTGTTTTTTTTTTTTTTTTTTGTAAATCACAAATGAGTGTTGAATCAACTGCTTTTTCTGCATCTCTTAAGAGAGTCATATGAATTTTCTCCCCTATTATGTTCATGGTTCTGAGTTTCAGAATTTTAGCATTGGCTTCTTTGCATGCTAGATTCACCTGGCAAGGATGCTGGAGGATGGTGACCACCACTAATAGAACAGGGTGCATTTCCTCTTTCTCCAGTTCCAGTTAGAATTCGTGATAATATAGATCAGGCCTCACTGACTCAGGCAGTGTCCTCCGGCTTCACAGATGCCTCTCTGGAAAACCATTTTTCCTCTCACTCAGAGAATGGGAGAATCTCTCTGAGCAGCACTCACATATGCAGAAAACCCTTTGCCAGGGGTCCTTCTGCAAGTGGAAGGCCCCAGTCTGTGGAGAGACATGCACATTCAGAGCAGCAGGGCAAGCGGAGGTGGAGCAAGGCTGGCGTGGCCCGGGGTGGTTGTCAGCAGGTAGATGGCTCTAACGGGTGGGTCAGGACTCCGTAAAGACCAGAAGTGCAGGAGATTGTCGTTGTTCAGTCTCCAAGTCATGTCCGACTCTTTGCAACCCCATGGACTGTAGCACACCAGGCTTCCCTGGGGAGGAGATGGGGAACAGAAAAATATGCAAGAGGAACCATGGGGCTAAACCACATGGGGCTAAAGACTGGACTCCAGATAAACCTTGGGATCCAAATATGGCCCAATAGTGAGGGAGAAGGAGGCAAAGCATTGGGGCAACATGGTGAGCACATTTTTATATGTTAAAGGGTCGAGGTGCTTCAAAGATTGCTTTATTTTGGCCTGTGAAAATAAATATATGTGAAAATTCCTGCCTCTGAAGGTCATGACTTTCATTTATATCTGTCATAAGGTCAGATAGTTTTGTTTCCTTTGATCACCTAGACCAGAACCTACTCCACAAAAGGCATTCTACCTTTCTAATATTTGTTAAATAGATGTTCATTGACAATTGAGTGAAACCTGTACACAAAGCAGTCAGCGCAAGGCCTGGCACACAGCGATGCAGAAACCATCATGGCAACTCTGGGCGCTGGTTGGAGAGCTGTTAGGTGAGTAGAGACCCCGAATGACTTTTTAGCCAAGTCTCAGACAGAGAGTGTCTTCTTGACCAAGCCCAGGATGAGAGCGTGGTGAAAGGGCAGCTCCAGCCTCTCTCCCCTCCCCTTCCCTGCGCACACCCTCTAAAGTGCAGTGGAGCCAGACAAAAGACAAGTGACAGGAGCATGACAAGTCACAGAGGCTGCTCTCCTCAGTCTGGCTTCCCCCAGCTCGTCCTTATTTATTTCTGTTTCACTAAGAAAATGAGACACATACGAGCATGTGGGCTGCTTTCTCCTTTCCCAGGAGCTGTCAGCTTGCCTGTCAGAACTTATTCTTGCAAAACCATCAGTGATTAGAAAATACCGTGGTTGATCCCCTTTCCTTGGTGCCTGCAACAGAACCGCAGGAAGACATGGATCACAATTTTCCCTCCCTCCCCTCCTGTTACCCATCTCCTCTCCATGTCCCTGCTGGGGAAGATTGGCCTCTCAACTTCCATTCTACCTTCTAGTTAGATTGATGAAAAAGCTAAAAGCTGTGTTTCTTAGACTCCTTTGCAGCTAAGCTCCTGGATTCAAAGTAGCTATCACCAATAAATGCTCTCAAATTACATTTGGAAATAAGAAGTGAGGGGGAGGACTTCTTCCTGCTATGGCAGCAGCTAGACTCTGATTTCTTGTGTCCAGTGTCCATATTTGTGGGACTAAAGTCCAGTTGTGGTATCTGTAGAGGTGGCAGCAATAGCAGGTTGCTGATAACTTCAGTGATGTGTTCATTTATTCAGCAGTCTCGTGGCAGAACCCTGACTTCTATATCACAAATCTCTTCCCCAGACATACCTAATTCCTTGTATTAAATCTCCTTCTGGACAAAATACTTAGAGTGATTTCTGTTTATTGCACTGAACAGACTGATGCATCTGTCCTCTGCTAGATCCCCTAAGAACAGGCAGACCTCAGAAATACTGCAGGTTCAGTTTCAGACTACTGCAATAAAGCAAACGTGGCAATAAAGTGAATCACAACAATTTTTTGGTTCCCCGGTGCACATAAAAGTTATGTTGGCACTATCGTCTATTAAGTGTACAATAGTATTATGTTTTTAAAAAATGTACACACCTTAATCAAAAATACCTGGGCTTCCCTCATGGTCCAGTGGTTAGGAATCTGCCTTTCAATGCAAGGGACACCAGTTTGATCCCTGGTCAGGGAAGATCCCACATGCTGTGGGGCAACTAAGCCCATGCATGACAACTACTGAGCTTCTGTGCTACAGTTGCTGAAGCCTGTGTGCCTAGAGCCCATGCTCTGCAACAAGAGAAGCCACTGCAGTGAGAAGCCCATGCAACACAACCAGAGAAAGCCTATGTGTAGCACTGAAGACCCAGCACAGCCAAAGATAAAACAAGTAAATAAATAGAAATTTGAAAAACACTTTATTGCTAAACATGCTAGCCATCATCTAGCCTTCCAAGTTGTAATCTTTTGCAATAGTAACTCAAAGATCACTGACCATATATCACCATCAAAAATATAATAATAGTGAAAAATTTTGAAATGTTGTAAGAATTATCAAAATATGACCCTGAAGACACTAAGTGAGCAAATGCTGTTGGAGAAATGGTCCCAATGGATTTCTTCAACATAGAGTTACCACAAACCTGCAATTTGTAAAAAATATAATAAAGCAAAGGCTAAAATAGGTATGTTGGTATGAAATATTTTGCCCAGGAGAGAGCTCATTTCAGTTCAATTCAGTCTGTATTGACCTCCTCTCTGTGCTCAGTCCATTTTCTTGGTCCTTGTCTTTAGGACGTATCTAGTCTGTTTAAAGAAGCAACAGGCTCACACACAGCAGTCTATAATAATAGCTGCAGAAGGTACTGTTGAGTTTTTCCATGCATTCTTCTTTATTTCTTATCACAACCTTGTCATGTAAGTGTATCGGGAATGCTTTTGGCCATAAGCGTTAGAAAACCCTTCCACTTACTCAGATAAGTAAGGAGTTTATTTTTTCCCACATGAATCGGTTTTCAAGTTAGGAAGCTCAGCACTGTCTGGCTGGTTAAAGTCATTATGAAGAACTAATTTTCTTCTGAAAAGTGAAAAGTGTTATTCACTCAGCTGTGTCGGACTCTAAGACCTCATGGACTGTAGCCCGCCAGGCTCGTCTGTCCATGAGATTTCCCAGGCAAGGATACTGGAGTGGGTAGCCATTTCCTCCCTCAGGGGATCTTCCTGACAGATTGAACCTGGGTCTCCTGCATAGCAGGCAGATTCTTTACTGTCTGAGCCACCGGGGAAGCCCAATTTTCTTCTATCTACCTATTTTACCACCATTAGAGTGTTCTTCTTTCTGAATAGAATAGAATGGATGCTGCCCCTCCAGACATCCCATCCACGTTACAGACAGAAAGAAAGGGGATTGAGTGACACAAACTGTAACGGGTAAAGAGCAACAGCCTCCTCCTTGTCAGACATTGCCTTTTTTTGGAAGGGAAGGTCTCCCTGGGGTCTTCTGCCTGCATCTCATCAGTAGAGTTATGTCATGTCATGGCCACCTCTATCTGAAAAAGAAACTAAAATGTAACTGATTCACTGACCAGTCTCTGTAGTAGAATAAGGCAGAAGATAATATGGTTGAAATGAATGCTGAATCAGCTAATCTACAGTAGCTGCCAGGGCAGGTGTTGTCTGGATTTTCCAGATAAGGAAGCTAAGGCTGAAAGAAGTCACATGATAAGCCTGAGTGAACTAAGACAATGTGGACCACAGGCAGTATGTCAGTCTGTCCTGCAGAGAATTTGTGCATTGCTCAGAGAGAGGTGAAGGAGTACCCTTCATCAGTGTCTACCCCAGCCTCCTTGGTTCAATGTCCCTTGCAGTCATCCCCAGATCTTGGACAAGCAACATGGACTTGTAGAATTCTTGAGGCCACTGCACATCTCTTGAGAGACTGACCTTTCAGATGGTGGTGTTGGAGCATTACCATGGGGATGTATGCTGCCAGCAGACCAAGGCCACATGCCAGTAAATTTGTGTGGCACCAGCAGGAAGTGTTAGGGCTAACAGAGAATTTTGCTCATGGTCGAGTTGGTGTAGAGGTTGGTTACAGCATTTGGGATAACTTAAAAGAGAAATGGTGAAGAGGAAATGGCTTGAGGAGGTAGAGGTAGAGGAAGAGTCTTTGTCCCTGTTGAACTGGCATGGGCTTGAGTGGATAGAGAGACCTGGGGTGAACGGTAGTGCTGGAGAGGAGCACTGAGATAGTCCTGAGGTCTGTAGCTATTGTGGATGGTCCACTACAAGACCTCAAGGAAGGTAACTATGAATTTTTGAGAGATTTAAGGAAGGCCTAAATAAAAAGATATATGCCATAGTCACAGACTGGAAGCCAATATTGTAAAAGTAGAAGTGCTGTCCCTAAACTGATCACTAGATTCAGTGCAATCCCAATTAAAATCACAAGATGCTTTTATGGAACATGACAAGATGATTCTAAAATTTGTATGGAAATACAGAAAGTGAAGATTAAGACATTCATATAAAAGAACAAGATAAGGGAAATTGTTCGAGCAGATATCAAGATTTACTATGAAGTTACAGCAGTTAAGACAGTATGATCTTGGTGCCAAGATAGAAAATTGAGCCAGTGGAGTAGAATAGAGAACTCAGGAATAGTTTTTGCATGAATATATGAGAAAAATAATATTGCAGATTACTGGGGAAAACATGAGAAATGAGAGGTGACCATGTAGATAGGTATCCATGTGTGAAAAAATCTGACCCTATTCCCATATCATCTATAAAAAAATTTTTTTTGATGAATTGGAACACTCTAGATAGATTGGAGTCCTAAGAAGTAAAGATAGAATAGTATTTAAAAGATAATATGGGAGAATACCTTCACAACCTTAGAGAAGAAAAAATTTTCATAAGAGATACAAAATGTACCAATCATAAAAGAGAAAATTATTCTACATTAAAAATTTCTGTTTATCAAATGCACTATTAAGAGGGTGAATAAACAAGACATAGAGTGGAGGGAGATATTTTCCACACTTATAACTGACATTATATAAAGAACACCTACAAATCAATAAGAGAAGACAACATAATTTAGAAGTAGGAAAGTACTCAGATACACTGTAAAAAGGAGGTCAAAATGGTGAATATACTTAAGGAAAGGAATTCAGTCTTGTTAGTAGTCAAAAAATACAAATTAAAGCCACAGTGAGATTCTGTTACACATCCATTAGATGGGTTAAAAAAAATTCTAAAGTCTGGCAGCACTAGGTATTCGCTAGGGTGGGGAACTCTCTTACACTGTTTTTATTTATTTATTATTTATTTTCCTTGGGGTATAGTTGCTTTACAATGTTGTGTTGGTTTCTGCTCTACAACGAAGTGAATGAGCTACATGTATACACACATCCTCTCCCTCTTGGATCACCTTCCCACCCTTCACCGCCCCCCCCCCCCCCCATCTAGATCACCACAGAGCACCAAGCTGAGTCCCTGTGCTATACGGCAGGTTCCCCCTAGCTATCTGTTCCACATATGGCAGTGCGCAGACATCAGTCCCAATCTCCCAGTCCATCCCCCATCACCGTGTCCACAAGTCTGTTCTCTATGTCTCTATTCCTGCCCTGCAAGGAGGTTCATCTGTACCCTTTTTCTAGATTCCACATATGAGAGCATAATTCTGGTGCAACCACTTTGGAAAACTGGCATATTTGAATAAAATTAAAGATTTGCTAACCCTGTGACTCAGAAGTTCCGGAATAAGAATGTACATGAGCAAGAATGTTCGTAGCAGTATTGCATTCAAAAGTATCAAACTGGAAACAACCCACATGTCCATCAACAGTAAAATGGATAAACTGTATTATATATTCAGTGCATACAAAGGAATATTATACAGCAACAAAATGAACCCAGCTATTATATGCAACAACATAGATGAATCTCATGAACACAGTTTGACCAAAAAAGCCAGAAACAAAGGAATAAACACTACGTGATTTCATCAATATGACATTTAAAAATCAGCAAAACTAAACTACCTCAATTTAGGCTTGCATACGTAGGTAGGATGTGATTATTGTACATATCATGATAGTGTACCCCTCTTGTGGAAAAAGGGGGGATAATTAGAAAGGGACATGTAAAGGTGCTCCAATGGTGTTAGATATAGTTTCTCTTGACCTGTGTTGATTATCTGGGTGGTCACTACATGTGAATGATTAAAATCTACATTCATGTTTTATGTACTTCCCTGGATATTACATTTCAGAATTATACTCAGAAAAGACTTTAAGAGACCTTCTGATTTAAGCCCATCCCCATTTTCTGATGAGGCAACTGAATCTGAGACCTTTAAATGAGTCATCTAAGGCCATTAATTAGTAACATCAGAACCAGGAATACCCTCTTGTCTCCAGGGTAAAGACTTTTCCATCTACTTTACATTTGTCTCAACTCAAACATCAGTAGTTTAGTTCAGAAAGGGTTAGTACACAGCTGAGAGAAGGGCACTTCTGGGTGACTTGGGTCATCACAAGGGCAGGTAAAAAAGCCTCATTCTTCTCCTAGAGTGCCAGCTTCATGCTGATGGTCCAGGCAGTATTAAGCTGGGACTCCAGTATTAAGCTGGAAGCTTCACCCTGGTGTACTTAAGGATTTCAGTCATTCAGCTGTGTTCAACTCTTTGTGACCCCATGGACTGCAGCACACCAGGCTTCCCTATCCATCACCAACTCCCAGAGCTTGCTTAAACTCATCAAGTCAATGAAGCCATCCAACCATCTTATCCTCTGTTGTCCCCTTCTCCTCCTGCCTTCAGTCTTTCACAAAAAGACCCATCAAGGTCTTTTCCAATGAGTCAGTTCTTTGCATCAGGTGGCCAAAGTATTGGAGCTTCAGCTTCAGCATCAGTACTTCCAATGAATATTCAGGACTGATTTCCTTTAAGATTTACTGATTTGACCTCCTTGAAGTCCAAGGGACTCTCAAGAGTCTTCTCCAACATCACAGTTCAAAATCATCAATTCTTCAGTGCTCAGCTTTCTTTGTGGTCCAACTCTCACATCCATGACTACTGGAAAAACCATAGCTTTGACTATGCAGTCCTTTGTCAGTAAAGTAATGCCTCTGCTTTTTAATATGCTGTCTAGGTTTGTCATAACTTTTCTTCCAAGGAGCAAGTGCCTTTTAATTTCATGGCTGCAGTCACCATCCACAGTGATTTTGGAGTCCAAGAAAATAAAGTCTGTCACTGTTTCCCCATCTATTTGCCATGAAGTGATGGGACTGAATGCCGTGATCTTAGTTTTCTGAATGTTGAGTTTTAAGCCAACTTTTTCACTCTCCTCTTTCACTTTCATCAAGAGGCTCTTTAGTTCCTCTTCACTTCTGCCATAAGGGTGGTGTCACCTGCATATCTGAGGTTATTTCTCCCTGCAATCTTGATCCAGCTTGTGCTTCATCTAGTCTGGCATTTTGCATGATGTACTCTGCATATAAGTTAAACAAGCAGGGTGACAATATACAGCCTTGACATACTCCTTTCTTAATTTGGAACCAGTCCATTGTTCCATGTCCAGTTCTAGCTGTTTGCTCTTGACCTGCATACAGATTTCTCAGGAGGCAGGTAAAGTGGTCTGGTATTCCCATCTCTTTAAGAATTTTTCACAGTTTGTTGTGATCCACGCAGTTTTATTTCCCTGCACTGCATTCAGGAGAGCTTTGCCCCATGGCTCTCCGACATCACACCTAGCTTCTGCAGGGTGAGGTCATGCTTCCTCTATAGGGTCCAGCCCAGCCCTTGTTGATTCCCATATTCTCTGTACCTGGAACAATGGCTGCTGCCATTCTCAGTGCTGGCCCTTGATGCTCAATAACTAGTTCAGTGACTTTGCCAAATCCCCCTTTGATCATCGGGTTCTCTGTCAGCAGTGTTTTTCCCTGTGACCATATGAATTCCAGATGATAGTTCTCTCAGATGTCCTGATTGCATTTTTAACAAGTTGAAGTACACAGTTCCATCCTGGCCGTCTCTAAGGCCCCAATCCTTCTGCATTTGGTCCCCTGGCCCCCCATATTTTCAGCAACCAACGTAATTAATGTGCTGTCTAATTTGTTTTCCCAGAACTGTGATTATGCTCAAGGTATCTCAAAGCTTTTTACAGTAATTACTGGGAAAAGGCTCGGAGAGTGTGAACTGTGCATGTGGAGTGAGCTGTCATCTGGCCCTTGGACACTTAGATATTAAAAATCTCTCCAACTGTGTCTGCCTTCATTTGCATTTCCAAATTTTTAGGTTAGAGGGCCTTTCAGTTGATTGAATAATGGGTTAATGGCATCCTCGCTCTAATTAAATCGAGATTGTCTCTTTGTGAAAGTGCGCACTTGATAGTCTCTATCTGGATCATTCTAATTGCATTCTGAGAAGGTGCCATGGGGGCTCTGAAGAAGTGACTGTCCTGTGAGAGGGTAGAAACTCTGTGTAAGGGGAGAAGAGCAGGTCCAGGAACACTTACAGGCTCTCTAGTACTGTGTATTCAGTGTTGCTATAATATAAGACTTGGAGAGCAGGGACCTGCTCTGCCATGTTGAATCCAATATATTCTGTACCTTGAACAATGACTGCCACTGTTCCCAATGCTGGTTCTTGATGCTTGATAACTAGATCTTTTTTCAATTTTTATTTATTTTTAATTTTTTGGTTATGCTGCATGGCATGCTGGATCTTAGTTCCCCATCCAGGGATTGAACCTGTGTCCCCTGCAGTGGAAGCATGGAGTTCCAACCATTGGACTGCCAGGAAAGTCCCATTGATGACTAGTTCTTAAATGAATGAATGAATGAATGATTTGCAGCTGTGTTGTCATACTAACAATCCAGTGGGGTAGTCTGGATAGTCACTTGGATATAGTTTAAATCCCATATTTCAAGATATGATTTTCAGATCCAGAGCATGAGAAGTTTCTGGACATAGGGAAAACTAAGTTTGAACAGTTTCTATATCTCTCCAAATATTGACTATATGAACATGGTCCCAAAATGAGCATTCTGTTATAACGGGAGAGGCAATCTCCTCAACAAACTCTTGCCTTGCTAATAGCCATCTCATTTCTATGCTAGTTATTCCATATGTCAAAATCTTTTATGTGAAATCCTATCCTGATACCAGTTCTAGCTAACTGAAAACACATTGTTCCCTCTAGCCATTCATCTGTATACTTAACTCTAATCTGTTTTTCCCCTTAACCCTAATAATCCTTGACTGCAGAGAAAGACTCTGCTGTGGTGGGAAAAGTATTCTGGGTATGTCCACTACAAACACTTTGGCAAAAAATATAACATCCAGTATTATTTTTTAATGTGTGGTCTAGCTTACAAGAAAGAAAAGTGAATCTTTCGTTAGCCATCAGGGGAATTCAAACTAAAACCACAACGAGATACCATTTCACACCCACAAGGATGATTATTAAAAAAACAAATACAAAATAACAAGTGTTAGTGGGATGTAGAGAAATTGGAACACTTATACATAACTGGTGAGAGCATAAAATGGTGCAGCCACTGTGGGAAAGTTTGGCAGTTTCCCCAAAAGTCAAACATAGCATTATTATATTACCCAGGAATTCCACCCGAGAGAATTAGAAAACATGTGTTCAAACAAAATCTTATGCACAGATGTTCTTAACAGTATTATGCATAATAGTCAAAAATTAGAAACCACCTAAATGTTAATCAACTCAAATGGATAAACAAAGGATAGTCATGCAATGAAATGTTAATACACTTTATCTCAGGTTGCTTTTTCCCTCCACAAAAGTTGATGACCAGATGTACCACATAGAGTTCTGTCTATTAGGAGGTTTATGGCCTTGAGTAGAGCCATAATGGGTCAGCAGTACATTTTTGGTTCACAGCAACAAATCATTCACGAATGAGAATCAGGTTTTTAAATTTTGTTATATTAGCTGGTCATACAGAACTCCCCATGAGGTCTTAGGTCTGAGATGAGGGAGAGGTATTAGTACCACAGAAGGAGGTGGCGTGGGAATTTGGAACACCTGATAGTGTAAATTATTTGAACTCTCCAGTTTTGTTTGAACTCAGTTCCTTCATACAATTGATTACTGCTGTGCCTCTCAAGCTTGTGACTCAGTGGAAGTGACAGGATCCAACCTTCATAAGTTACATTGTCATCTGGTGCCCCATGATCATACACTCTGTTTCTGCTAGGGCTCAATGGCATGCCAGGAGCTATTGCTTGAATGATGGATATCTCTCTGCTGCAGATAGCATCAGTTCAGTTCAGTTCAATGGCTCAGTTGTGTCCAACTCTTTGTGACCCCATGAACTGCAGCACTCCAGGCCTCTGTGTCCATCACCAACTCCCGGAGTTTACCCAGACTCATGTCCATTGAGTCGGTGATGCCATCCAACCATCTCATCCTCTGTTGTCCCCTTCTCCTCCTGCCCTCAATCTTTCCCAGCATCAGGGTCTTTTCCAATGAGTCAGCTCTTCACATCAGGTGACCAAAGTGTTGGAGTTTCAGCTTCAACATCAGTCCTTACAATGAACACCCAGGACCGATCTCCTTTAGGATGGACTGGTTGGATCTCCTTGCAGTCCAAGGGACTCTCAAGACTCTTCTCCAACACCACAGTTCAAAAGCATCAATTCCTCTGCACTCAGCTTTCTTTATAGTCCAACTCTCACATCCATACATGACTACTGGAAAAACCATAGCCTTGACTAGATGGACCTTTGTTGACAAAGTAATGTCTCTGCTTTTTAATATGCTGTCTAGGTTGGTCATAACTTTCCTTCCAAGGAGTAAGTGTCTTTTAATATCATGGCTGTAATCACCATCTGCAGTGATTTTGGAGCCCCAAAAAATAAAATCAGCCACTGTTTCCACTCTTTCCCCATCTATTTGCCATGAAGTGATAGGACTGGATGCCATCTTAGTTTTCTGAATATTGAGCTTTAAGCCAACTTTTTCAGTCTCCTCTCAGCATAGCTTTGAGTATTCCAGAACTCAACAATTTGTACTGCTACTGTCTCCCAATAGAACTTGCCAGAGATTCCATGCAGCACATTTATCTACCACAGATACTTCTAGCCCCATTGACCTCTGCTGGGTTATATGAGCCCAGAGCCTTTTGTGACAGCCTGGACCTACTGAAGCACCCTGTCTGCCTCTAGGCTCCACTCAAAACCCACAGTTTTCTGATTCATCTGATAAATGGGACTGAATGATATTCCCAACCATGGTACGTGTTATCTCTAAAATCCAAAGAGACCTATCAAGCACTGTGGCCCCTTTTCAATGCTGGGGGTATGAGGTGCTATAGTCTCTCCTTTATTTTGGAGGGGGGCATTCCAGCACACCCCAGACTATTAGACCCCCAAATACTTCACAGTGTGTTAGGCCTCCTAAATGTTTGTAGGATTTATCTCCTACCTTCTGGCACTCGGGTGCCTTACTAAGGCTTCTAGAATACTTATCATTCCCACTTACCAGCTCTAAGTAATATGATTTCATCAATAGAGTGGACCAACCACCATGAGGTTCTGTGGAATGTGGAGATTATCAAGGTGCCTCTGGACTACAATGAGACAGACGGTAGGAGAGGTAATCTAGCTCTAGGGCAAGACTATGAATGTGTTCTTCTCTCTGTTGGAGGTTAATGCAAACTGCTGTTGATTTGCTTTTCTGATGGAGATTAAAAATAACACCTTCACCATTTCAGTAGATGCATTTCAGGTACCACAGGTTGTATTGATCTTCTCAGTAAAGATACTGTATCTGGCATAATAGCTGGGATTGGGATTATAATTTGTTTAGATTTATGGTAAAAGCAATGAATCATCTTTGCCCTGATTCATTTGATTTTTAGGTCTTTCAGGGTGGCACCAATATCTGCTCTTCCATGCTGGATGCAGTATTATTTCTGATTTACTATCATGCCCAGGAGGCAGTGGTTTAAACCTTCCTTACTATAATGACTCTTGCCCCGCAGGCCAGGGAACCAGATGCTAAGTATATCCATCTCAATTATGCAATCAGAGACTGAGAAAATGAACCTGGGCCAGGACTCCACGTAATGCCTGGCCTCCACATACCCCATCCCTAGGCATGGGGACCATAATGGCATTTTTGGGGTCCCCATGGTAGCAGTGTCAACTAAAATCCTATGTCCAGCAGCCTTCAAATATCCGGATATTCTCACTGCATCAGTGTGCAATTACACCAGTGACTGTAGGTCCCTTTGGGGGAAGGATTGGGAGAGTATCTGCTATATACTCTTGATGCAGCATTGCAGGGTTCCTCAACACAGCTCAGCCCCTTCGATCATGTGCTCTAAAATCTGGCTCAGGTTTGGAAAACAGGTGAGAAATCATGACTTTTTTTCATTGCAATCAACCTGCTGCTCACCCTCTACTGATTTATTTTGATCACAGTAGTTAAACAACATCTTCATTGGCTCTCCACTTCCTGCCCTTAGAAACATCAGTGTCTGTTAGCCATTGCCCTGATCCCCAAGGATCAAGGCCCTTGATTCCAACTGACTTTGATGTTCATTATGGTAATTACACCCGCATTGTCTCTGAAGTTAAGTGTTGCCTCCTGACCTCCCTATTCCAGAATTCTATCATCTCATTGACACTAGGGATGCCAGTTCTGCAGCAGCATCTCTTACCGTCAGCCCTGGCCTATAGAAGACAGACAGCACTGAGCCCTCTCTCTAGCATATTCCTCATTGCCTTAATGAAGGAAGTGTCTTCTGGGCCTTCCCAGGGAACACAGTCAACTGGAGAGGTCTCTGGCATTACAAAAGAAGTCCATTCAAATGCTTACCTCTTTGAGGGTTTTGACCTCCTCCTTAACACTCTGCCAAGGCATCTCTACCTTATTTCCTGTAGACCATCATTGACTCCAAACTTCAAGGAGCCATTCCAACAGCTTATTTAGTGCCAGCTCCAGGCATCCTTGCCATGATATCAAAGACAAAGTAACTGAAGTGTCAGGGCTTCCCAGGTAGCACTAGTGGTAAAGAACCCACCTGCCAATACAAGAGACATAAAAGACGTGGGTCTGATCCCTGGATCAGGAAGATCCCCTGGAGGAGGGCATGGCAACCCACTCCAGTATTCTTGCCTGGAAAATCCCATGGACAGAGGAGCCTGGCAGGCTACAGTCCACAGGGTCACACAGAGCCAGACACAACTAAAGCAAATTAGCACAGCATGGCACAATGGAAGTGTCTCCATATCATTAAATCTTCTGTTACCAGCCTTATATCAAATCTTTCTGTCCAGTAATCTTGAGATCCATCTCCATATATATATTTTGTCATATATTTGTCACAATCTGAAGCTCTTTTGGGGAATAATCTCTTATTACACAAAAAAAGACAATATTTACCCCCTAAAGCCACGCTGAAACCCAACCCCACTTATCAGTCTAGGGGTGGTAATGGAAAGCTACTCTCCTAGAAGTGTGGGGTACCTCTGCTGGTCCAGAGGATTCCAGGTTCTCAAAGGCATCTATCCAAATATGCCTATCCTGTGTATCAGGATCCTGATTTTATCTTACCAGGGCAGTGATTTTAGCATAGATTTGTTAGGGCTATGAATTCATCTTCCTTCACAATCAGATTTTGGTATGATTTTTAGCACAATCTGTCCTCTAGCTAAAGGTAATGAGAATCACTTTAAATATTGCCATGTGGCTTGATGGACTTCACAATGTGTCTTGATTTGAGAGTAGGCTGTCATGAGCTTGTTATTTATGTTCCTTCTAGATTTCTATGGCAGTTTACCAACCACCTCTGCTTTTAGTTGCAAGAAATGGAAAACCCAAATTGAACTGCCTTGAAAAATAAAGGGGATCTATGGCTTCCCTGGTGGCTCAGAGGGTAAAGCATCTGTCTGCAATGCAGGAGACCTGGGTTTGATCCCTGGGTTGGGAACATCCCCTGGAGAAGGAAATGGCAGCTCACTCCAGTATTCTTGCCTGGAAAATCCCATGGATGGCGGAGCCTGGTAGGCTACCATCCATGGGGTCACAAAGAGTTGGACACTACTGAGCAACTTCACTTTCACTTTTACTTATGGGTTCACATAGATGAAAAGGACAGAGGTGAGTGGAACTTCAGGGCTTATTTGGTTCAGGGGTTCAGTGATGCTGTTCCCCTTCAGAGTCTGGTTTCCCTCCCTCTTTCTGCTCTGCCTTCCAAGGCTCCAGCTTTATCCCAAGACTGGCTCCCTTCATGGTGCCAAAGTGGCTGCAGAAGTTCTGGGCTTTGCATCTGCTTACCATAATGTGGTTTTGGAGAAGACTCTTGAGAGTCCCCTGGACTGCAAGGAGATTCAACCAGTCCATCCTAAAGGAAATCAGTCCTGGGTGTTCATTGTAAGGACTGATGTTGAAGCTGAAACTCCAATACTTTGGCCACCTGATGCGAAGAGCTGACTCATTTGAAAAGACCCTGATGATGGGAAAAGAGACATAAAAGACGGAGGGCAGGAGGGCAGGAGGAGAAGGGGACGACAGAGGATGAGATGGTTGGATGGCATCACCAACTCAATGGACATGGGTTTGGGTGGTCTCCAGGAGCTGGTGATGGACAGGGAGGCCTGGCGTGCTGTAGCTCATGGGGTCACAAAGAGTCAGACATGACTGAGTGACTGAACTGAACTGAACTGAACCATAATGTCCCAGGGAGAAGACCCCTCTGCAGGTAGCGCTTTCAAAAAAAAGAGGAAGTTTCTTTCCCATATTGCCCAAACAGTTGACACTTGAATCTCGTTGGTCATATTGTGTCACATCTCCATTTCTGAGTCATTATCCTGATTATCCCCAAATAATCAGGACCCACCCAAAGGAGATGGGCTACCATCAGGAGGGGGAGATGTATGAAAAAAAATCTTGGGTATTGCTAGAGTTGCTGGCTAGGCAGCTAACAGATAAAGATAGTTAAGTGTATTCCAAAATTTTACAAAGAAGTTGTGAAATGTAAAAATACTCTTTGATATTCATTATAATACTGTTCTATATGCAACAAAAAATATCAAACTCCTTTTACTAGCCGTCTTCATAGTAATGTACAGAATGAGGCCAGCATTCTAAAGTCAGACTTCACTTAATAATACAATTAAGGGTGATGTTCAAAATATTTAATGAACAGCATGGCACAATTATAAATCAGTCTGAGTGGTCACCCAATCAATCAGGGATCATTGGCTCTTAATATTGCATCAGTGACCTCAGCAACAATTATAGTCATTATCACTTAGCAGTCACTGTCAACAGAGTACCACATCTAACTATCTGGTCTACCTTCAGTCACCGGTGCTGGGCACCTCATTGTAGCCCAGGGATCCTTACTGACACCCAGCCTTTCACCATACTTGGACAGAGGATCCCCACAGCCAGACACATACTTCAAGAGAGATCAGATTGTTATTGTCAAGCAGGAAGGGAAGTATGAGCTAAAGAGAATGAAAATAAAACTCAGCAAAAGCCTTCCTGGTCCTCTGTTGGATTTAGTGAAGAAAGACAGCATCACAGTGAAGAAAAGCCAATGTCAAAATGAACCTGATCATTTGCAGCAGTGTCATCTTGGGTAAGCTACTGCACCTTGCCAAGCTTCAGTGTTCACATCTATAAGTAATATAGAATTGCCTTGAAAATTGGTTATGAACATTTCAGTTCAGTTCAGTCACTCAGTCGTGTCTAACTCTTTGCAACCTCATGGACTGCAGCCTGCCAGGCTTCCCTGTCCATCACCAACTACCGGAGCTTGCTCAAACTCATGTCCATCGAGTTGGTGATGGTCTAATGAACATTTAGAGGTAATGTAAATAAAAATGATCCTCTGGAGAAGGAAATGGCAATCCACTCCAGTATTCTTGCTGGGGAAATCCCATGGACAGAGGAGCCTGGCAGGCTCCATGGGGTGACAAAAGAATCGGACATGACTTAGCAACTAAACACACACGCACAAATAAAGTGTTTAGCTAAGTGCTACACATTTTAGTTAATCATTGAGTTAATCGAACATAAGTATCTGTTACTACCATCTCGAAGAGACTGGTTGGAAAACTTCAGACAACTCAGGGATTAATTGTAGGATTAGTCCTCTGATTTCTAAAGTAAAGGAAACTCAGGCACAGACCTCTCCATCATTTCACCCCCATTTTGGGCTTGAACCATCCACTCATCCACGCTGCCCTGTCTCTATAAATATAATGGGCTGACAGCCACTAGTGCTGGAAACAACTCTTCCTGAACTGGAATTTCTGACAGCTAACTTCCACAAGCTGTTCATGAGTTATTTCAAGGGACATTTTCCTGTCAATCACTTACCCCTGAAGTGGACTGCACAGCCTGCTCTGCACCCAGGATCATAAGAGGGGCGGGAACAACATTTGTTTCTTGGAAATTAGAACACTAGTTCATGACCCATAAAAGGAAGTTGAGAAAAGGACTGTGATGCTAAACAAGAAAAGGAAACCATTCTCATCAGGAACTCCATATATGTGAAGCATTATGTTACCTTGCAGAATCCTCATAAGAATCCTGGGAGGCAGGTAATAGATTCCTATCTTACAGGTCGGGAAACAGGCTCAAAAATGATAATTTGCCCCATCTGGTAAAGGGAGGTGATAAGTTTCAAGTCTGGGACTTTTGGGGTACAAAGTTCTTCCAGTATTTCTCAGAGGTTGTGCTATGGGTACGATTTTGTTTTGCACATTGTCTAGCACCTCTGGCCCCTGGGCATTAAAGTTCACCAGCATGACCAGGTCATTGTAACAATTAAAATTGCCTCCACACATTTTCAAACCTCCCTTTGTTGAGGGGTGGGATGCCCCAGGCTGAGAACCATGCAGATAGATAGATCTATGGTGAATTTATCTGTAATAAAACAGCATCAGATTTCAGAATGGGATCCTGACAGAGTCAGAGGAGGGAGGACAGTTGCAGACTCCCACATCTTGTGTGGAAACACATTTGTGAATCTGAGTGGGTGTCTTCCTACCTGGAGCCAGTAATGCTCCTCTAGACATAGTGTGTGCATGCAAACCAACGTGCACATGTGTGAAGCATGCCCTTGACTATGGAGTGTCAAGTCCTAGCCTCCCAGGCCCCCTACTCTCTTCCTCCACATTCAATCAGTCTCTTCTGTCCTGTTGAGTCCCCCTCCTAAATACACTGCATACACATTCCTGCTACCCTACTCTTCTTCAAGCCTGATCATCTCTCATCTGGAACATTGCAATGGCCTTCCCTCTAGTTGTAGATACCACCCGTTCACTCTTCATACTGCTGCCAGCTTGATCTTTCTAAAAGGCAAATCAAAAGACCACATCACACTCTAACTCAAAATTCCTCAGTCACTGCCACTGCCTTTGCAGTTTTAGAAGCAGACCCTGTATCTAAATGAAATCTTCAAACAGAAGTGCAATATATAAAACAGATAAATGCAGGACTGCTCTGTTGAATTATGTAGACTCCTGGAGACTTCACTTTCTTTTTTTTTTTTTTGCTTTTTTTTTTTTTTTTTTTTAATTAGTTGGAGGCTAATTACTTCACAACATTTCAGTGGGTTTTCTCATACATTGATATGAATCAGCCATAGATTTACACGTATTCCCCATCCCGATCCCCCCTCCCACCTCCCTCTCCACCCGATTCCTCTGGGTCTTCCCAGTGCACCAGGCCCGAGCACTTGTCTCATGCATCCGAGACTTCACTTTCACTTTAGCAAGGCATACAAGGTCTTTCATGATCTGTCCCCTGCATACCTCTACAGCAACATCTTTTAATTCTCTAGAATGGGTGTGGTTTGGTGGCTAAGTCAAACCGCCTACATTCAAATTCTTTGCCACTTAATAGCTGTGCAAATTTGGATGTATTGTTTTACATCTCTGTCCCTGCATTTTCTTACTGGTAAATGGGCTAATAGCACTTAAGGGAGCTCTTTTAAGAATTAGAAGAGTTTATATTTGTGAATCACTGGAAACAATCCTGGCACATAGTGAATACTCGGTAAACGTGAACTCTTATGACTTTCTTCTTTTAATTTTTAAAAAATTTCATTCATTTATTAGGTGCATTGGGTGTTATTTGCTGGCATTTAGGACCTTTTAGCTGTGGCACGTGGGAGATCTTTAGTTGCAGCATGAAGACTCTTAGTTGTGGCATGTGGGACCTAGTTCCCTGACCATAGATTAAACCCAAGGCCTCTGCATTGGGAGCATGGAGTCTTAGCTACTGGCCCACCAGGAATTCTCTGACCTTTCTTATATCTTACCTGGAGTTACCCTAGATTCCAAATTCCCTGGTGGCTCAGACAGTAAAGAACCTGCCCGCAATGGGGAGACCAGGGTTTGATCCCTGAATCAGAAGGAAATGACTACCCACTCCAGTATTCTTGCCTGGAGAATTCTATGGACAGAGGAGCCTGGTGGGCTATAGTCCATGGGGTCCCAAACAGTTGGACACGACTGAGTGACTAACACTTTCATTTTTCACAAGTCCCCTAAAATGTCTTGCTACCCACTCTATTACTTTGTACACTGTATATGAGTGTGAGCAGTTGTGCGGGGCTTGACTATAAGACCTAGAGTCATGAGGCCACTCGTGGACTGATCTAGCATCAAAAAGTTCTCTAAGACTTGAGGGGACTCCAGCCACCAGAGGCTTTAACCAGGTGCCCTCTTCTCTCTGAGCACAGGCTTCTACTCTGACTGGACAGCCCACTCTGTATTCTCTAAATTCTTATGGAATTCAGTCTGATTGACTGAATTCAGTTTCCAGTGCCTGCTAATTGTGCAAAGTCCTTTGCGCCCAGTTACTTCATTAGACATTCAACATTATCTGCTTGTCAGAAAGTCTTCTCTTGTGCAATCAGTGGCCACAGCACTTCAGAGAATGGCTTTGCTTTTCTTCTCTGAGGCAGATTTATGGATGAGGCAGTACAGCTGGAAGGGAGGTTGTGATCAGGCTTCCCACATTATATCCTACAACCTCCACGGAACGGACACCTTTCCACCTTTCTGCCTGGCAAACTTTGCATTCACCTATCAAGTTTGAACCCAAGGACCACATATTTCTTGGGCCCCTCCTCTCTGATTCTCCCAGACAGTACTGGGTGCTGTTTTTATACATGCTGGACCTCGGTACAACTCTCCATTGGAGGATCTGTCTTATCAACCTCTGTACTCCTCTCTGCCCGTTTTTTCCTCAGATACAATTCATATGTAACATTGTATTAGTTTTAGGTATGCATGATCATCTTTTCACAAGAATTCCTCCTGTGTCTCTACTACCTGGCACACAGTAGGTGCTTAACTAAAAACTTTATTAGTGAATGAAAGAAATTTAGGTATTCATGCAAAAGAAGGTAAATTTCAGCCCATGTTTGTTCCGTTTGCTTCATGTGTTGTTGGTCATGTGTTAGCTTCTCCAGGAACATGTCTTTGATCTCCTGCCTTCCCCGACCTGAAAACAGCATTCCTCTGTGCTCTGTGTTAAGTTTGTGTGGTACCCTGTAGTTTGTCTGTTTTTTCATATTTATCACCTAGGATGGAGACTTATTTCCTTATATATTTGTCTTTTTGCCTAGAAGGGAGCTCACTGAGGGCAAGAAGTGGGACTTATTCATCTCTAAAGCTCCTGTGAACTCAAGATACACAGGAGTATCTTGTGTACCCAAGATACTTCTTGAAATAGAGCAGGTGATCAATACATGTGTTTTGAATGCATGAATGAATATAGGCTTCAAAGCTATTCCAAAATAGCAGAAAATTCCCAACCCATTAGCTTAGTCTTTGCAATGTGATCTTCTTGCTGCAGACCTCTTTTTTTCATTTTGTTTGGTTCAGAGTAAAACTACTTATTTTCTTTTCTCATAGTTTTCACAATGTCCCAGAACATATTTCAACTGACTAGAGGGGGTGAAGGGATGGAAAAATATCATCAGTGTTCCACTGTAAACAACTGAAATCCACTGTAAACCTCTTCAAAGTGGTTTTTGTATGATTGCTTTGCCTACACAAAGTCACAGCGCTCACAACTGAACGATATGTGGAATTCCTCTACTATCCCTAGTTTCGTCCTGCTTCCTCCCTCCTTTGCAAACTCTCTGCCATTTCTAGTCTGACACATGTGCATTATGCAAAACGCCAAGATGTTTTTGAAAAAAAAAAAAAAAAAAAAAAAGCTTCTTCTCAATGCCTATTAGCTCAAAAACACCTCAAAAATTCCTCATACCATGCATGAAAATAAATTTCAGATGTATTAGACCTAAATGTGAAACCAAACTGTAAAACTGTGAGAAGGGAAAATAAGTTAATATCATTATGAGTTTCTAAGAAAAAGAGGATTTCTTAAATAAGGCACAAAAATTATGAACAATAAAAGAAAAAATAGATTTGAATCCATTAAAAATAAAAACTAATTATCATAGACAAAGTTAGAACACAACTAAAACACCAGTAAAAATACGTGCAACATATTTAACATACAAAGGAAGAGTATCTAGAATATATGAAGAACTGCTAAAAATTAATAACAAAAAGACACACTCAATATAAAATAGGCAAAGGAACTGAACAAGGAATTCACATAAGAAGAAAACAAAATGGGCAGTGAGCTTATGAAGAGCTGCTTAATTTCACTAGTGATCAAGGAAATGGATATCTAAACAATAATGACTATTTGCAAAAATTAAAATCAGACAACATCAATATTGAAGAAGATGTGGGGAAATGTGAATTTTCAACAGTATGGACAATGTTTTAAATTAGTACAACTATGTGAGAAAATAACTTGACAATTGTTAATAAAATTGGAAATGCACACGTGTGATTGAGCAATAATATTTTTAGGTTTACAACCTAGAGAATAAATTACACATGGTTACATGGAAATACATAAAAGAATAAAGGACTTTTTTTTTGGTAATCTTGATAAATTTGGGAACCTTTGATGTAACAGTGTAGCTCTCTGTGAAAGTCGCTCCGTTGTGTCCGACTTTTTGTGATCCCATAGACTATATCATCCATGGAATTCTCCAGGCCACAATACTGGAGTGGATATAGCCATTCCCTTCTCCAGGGGTTCTTCCCAACCCAGGGATCAAACCTCGGTCTCCGAATTGCAGGAAGATTCCTTACCATCTGAGTCAGCAGTGAAGCCCGTCATAGTGTAGACTAACCCACAGAGCAGAGACAAGGAAAATGACTTCCTTGCAGGTTTTTTATTTGTTGATTCATTAACAAAGAACTCAAAGCCCACAACACTATAACTCATGTCTGAAGGATGCTTATCTGTGCTTAGTCACTCAGCTGCATCCGACTCTTTGCAACCCCACAGACTGTAGCCCACCAGGCTCCTAGGTCCGTGGAGATTCTCCAGGTAAGAATACTGGAATGGGTTGCCATGCCCTCCTCCAGGGGATCTTCCCAACCCAGGTCTCCTGCATTGCAGGCAGGTTCTTTACTGTCTAAGCCACCAGGAAAGCCCAAACACACTTACTTTCTTCATAAGGCACATCTCTTCCTGAGCTCAGGAACACCAGCCAGCACTTCAACATCATGCTTGGGAGTCATTTTAAACAGTGAAATCACCAACAAAGGGCATGTAAATGTGAAAAACGTCACGGTAGGTAGACTACAAAAAGTACCCTAATTTATGATATGAGAGTTGAAACAAGAAGGCCGAGTGTTGCCTTGTTCCATCTTTGGTGGGACTACAAGGATCTGATGACTCAGAATTTTCCCCTCAATGTGTAACTCTATGAAGGACCGTAAAGGGGAGGTATATATTGATTGGGGGAGTTACAAGGAAAGTTTAATGAGTAGCCAAATTTGCAAATATAAAATCTTCAAATAAAGAGGATTGACTATATATGTAACAGTGGCTTTTCATGAAATGAAGACATTCATGTAACAAGCACCCAAGTTAAGAAATGAAACATTTCTAGCCCCCCTTTGGGCTCTCTTTCAAGGACAACCACTCTCCTGACTTCTAACATCATAGATTAGTTTGTAGTATGGTTTGTTTTTTCTTTCACATCATATCAGTTTAAGCATGTATTGTGTACTCTTGTGTCCAGGTTTTTTCAGTATTATATTATCTGTATTGTTAGATAAGTCTTCCCTGGTGGCTCAGCTGGTAAAGAATCTGCCTCCAATGCAGGAGTAGGAGTTCCCTGCATTGGTTTGATCCCTGGGTTGGGAAGATCCCCTGGAGATGGGAAAGGCTACTCACTCCAGTATTCTGGCCTAGAGAATTCCACGGACTGTATAGACCATGGGGTCGCAAAGAGTTGGACACAACTGAGCGACTTTCACTTTCAATACAACTTTAATTGTTACATATGATTTATAATATAATCTATGAATCATATTTATCCATGTTGTATTTATCATTTTAAAACATCTTTGTCAGTCTGTGTTATTTGATTAATTTTTTTCAGAAGTGAGTTTATATTCTTATTGTTGCTTCTGTTGTCTTTCTTAGAACTAGATTTCCTCATGTGTTTTACACTTTTGATTTTTAAGGTCATTTTAAGTGACCTTTAAGCAGGGAAATTCTCTGCTTCTTCACCTTTCCTTTTTTTTAAATAAAAAAAAAATTTATTGGAGCATAGTTGATTTATAATCTTGTGTTACTTTCTGCCATACAAAGCGAGTCAGTTATACATGACTCTTTTCTTTACTTTCTAGTAGTGGAAGGGGTGTGCTCCTGCCTTCCTCTAACTCCCCAAGTTCCAGTTCAGAACTGATAATAGGCATGTTTCAGCACCCCTCTTCTGCTGCAACTTGGGGCTATTCAGTCTCAGAGCCTGCAGGAGACTTGGCTCAGGTCCTGGTTGTGATGTTGTATCTGTTCTGCTGTCTCCTTAGGTTCCTACTGACCTGGAAACAGTTACACCAAGAGGTAGGGTGGCAGCCTTGCTAGTGAAAAGTGAAGTCGCTCAGTCATGTCTGACTCTTTGCGACCCCATGGACTGTAGCCTACCAGGCTTCTCCGTCCATGGGATTTTCCAGGCAAGAATACTGGAGTGGGTTGCCATTTCCTTCTCCAGGAGATCTTCCCGTCCCCGGGACTGAACCCGGGTCTCCTGCATTGCAGGCAGACGCTTTACCGTCTGAGCCCCCAGGGAAGGCCTTGCTAAGCCCCCCTCAAAGAAGGGGCGCTGACTCTTACTCCTGGCTTCATGCGGGGAGCCTGACTCTCCTCCGGCCTTGTGTGGAGCTGTTTGGCTCTTGTCTCTCCTTTGGAATGGGTCTCCTGCCACCATTGTCTGGATCCAGACTTGGAGACCAGCATGCCCCTGGCTTTCACCCTTGCTTGCTATTGTGAATTCCTGGTCCCAGAGATGCTTCCCTCGTCTTTGATCCCAGTTATCTCTTTCTGGTTATCTTTTAATATTGGACCTGTCCTTGCTATATTTCTGGAGATGGAAGAAGTTGTAGAGCAATAAACAACTATATACTATGGTGCCTAGAAGTCTGTGTTGCTTTGCTTTACAAGGATAGCAAAGCCATTTTTATTCAGATCAATAAAGCACTGTTCAAGAGTCTCCACCTAGGTGGAAACACCCCAAATGTCCATCAACTGATGAACAGTAAACAAAATGTGGTATACTTATATAATGGAGTATTATTCAACCATTAAAGAGAATGAAGTACCAATGATACATGCAATTACATGGACAGACATTGGAAATATACTAAGTAAAAGAAGCCAAACATGAAAGGCTGTCTATTGTATAATGCTATTTATAGGAAATATCCAGAACAGGCAAATCCATAGAGACAGAAAGCAGACTGATGGCTTCCAGGAACTGGGGGAGCAGAAAAGAGGGAATGACTGCTAGGAGGTATGGTGTTTCATTTTGGGGTGATGAGAATATCCCAAAACTAGATAGTAGTGATGGTTTTACAACATTGTAAATGGACTAAATGCCACTGAATCGCACACTTTATAATGGCTAAAATAATGAATTTTGTGTTATGTGACTTTTACCACAAGACAAAAAAAGAGTCTCTATTCTTCTGCACAACTTTCCTACTGCTCCCATTTGAATGTATCACTCCTTAACTGCACCAGCACGATACCTGGTCTGTCCCTTTAGTGTGTATCTTCCACATTACATTGCAAATTACCTGTGTCTGTCCCTCTGTCAGACTATAAGCATTTTCAATAGAAGAGCTGTGTCCAATTCAGATTTGTTTCTCTGTTACCTTGCTTAGTGTCTGACACAGAGAAAGCCCAACAAATGCTTGCTGAATCAATGAATGAACAAATTAGCTGAACTCAAACACAACCACTCAAAAAAAAAAAAAAAAAAAAATCACCCTTCCTCAGGGTCTGTCAATTTATTGTTAGAATGCTCCCCTGGGGAAAGGATTTTCATTCAGAAACATATTGTGACACTCTCATGGCTGAAGCCTTTGGTGTGAGAAAACAGTGCAAAGGGCCCTGACCATTCCCTGGGGTCCCCTGAAAATGTTGACCTCCTAGCTTCTGCCAGCCCTGACCTATCATCTGCTGGAGGTGCAACTGCAATGGCTGCAGGCTCAAATATTCAAAATATTCTCAATAACAAAGCTCAGAAATGCTTCTGCTGAGTCATTCTCCAGCACAAAGCGTTTTCTTTATGAGGCTCTCATCTGTCCTCTGAGGCGTAAATTGCAAATATCGCAGCCTCACTCTTCAGAGGTGCGTTAAATGACTTCTCCTGGGTCAGGCAACAAATGATGAAATAAGTGATGCATCAAATTGGGAAAGACTTCAAGGGGGTCTTCCTGTCTATGCTCCTATATATGATTACATATTTGTAGGCTTTAGGGTTATAAATTTCCTGAATACACAGCTCTGAGACTGAAATTTTGAGGTACAAAAATTTCTTCCTCAACTTTAGCTTCAGTTCTTTATGATATGGCTGAAGATGTTTCTTCTTGTTCCAACTTGTGTGGAGACCAAGATAGGAAAGGGTTATTAACCACCTCCCCCACGTCAGTGCTTTATATCCTCAAATGACTTTTAAATTATCCCTTTCACTCTTCCATATTAAAATGTGCAATCTTTTTGTTAAAAATAATTGGGGACCTACCATGTGCCAGGAACTCTGGATTCCAACCTAAGTAAAATATAAACCCGCCCTTCAAAGTGGAAATTCAGTCTTTCTTTAGGGTTTGCTTGAAGTTCCTCTTTCTGACTCTAATCCATCTTGCTAAAATGTGCCCCTAAATCTACCAGCAGGCAAACATTTTACTAGCTTATTATTCTTCTCTGTGTGTTTAATAAATGGAAACAGTCTGTGTTAATCTCTCTTCATGTTGTGCCAATGATCAGCAACCTGTGGACAGGTTGGGATTGTCTGTGCCCAGTCACATTGAAATCCCTTCAATTACCTGAAATGGAGCAGTTAGTTTTTGCCTGTGAAAGAAACAGAGCAGAAACCTGAAAATAATTGCTTTTTACCAGTGAGTGTAGAGTTCCATGGAAACATCCCCTTCTTACACATCATCCCCAGGTCTGACATCACGGAGACACCTCACCTGGCTTGACTTATGCAAACAGGGCTCTTCTGGGAAACCCCACAGACACCAGCAGTGCCCTGCAGTTTCCAATCCCTGTGTGGTTCCTGGAGCTGTGGCTGAGAGACACAGCAGGCAGAGTAAAGATGTGTATTTCTCTGTCATCTAGGAGACTGAAGCCATCATTTTCTTTGCTGTCTCATCCTCCTAGCAAGAAGGGATACATGGGATCCCTAGCCTGCTTTGAAAAAGACATGCTAGGATTCTGAAACTAGCCCTGCAGCTTGCCTCCAGTATGATGCTAACTACTCATAAGACAAGCATCTCTGTCATTGTGCCACCTACAAAATAGTTACACAGTAAAAGGATTTGGGATTTAAAAAAATGTTTAAAAAAGCTGGTAACAGTCTTCTAAGAGGGGGTCAGAGTAGCTCATAGTCACCTGTCATTCATGAGTCCCGACCACAAATACTGTTGTTCTACTGCTGTTGGTCAGCAAGGTATTGAAGGGTCTGCTTTGGATGTGACTTCTCTCTCCTGTCAGTGCCTGTTGTACCATCTTCTTGCATGTGCCTAAATCATAGCTAAATATATGAAGGCAGGGAACTGTCTGCCTTGTTTGTCACTCTCTTAGTTTGGCTTCCCCGAGAAACAGATGCTGGGACAGAAATTTAAGTGCAAGCAATTTATTTGAGAGGAGATTACAGGAAACACTGGTAGGAAAGGCAGGCAGGGAAGCCAAAAAAAGAATCATTACCAAGGAGTTATATCAGGGGTAACTGGAGCCTGATCCCACGGGTGAAGCCTGGGAAATGGGATATTATACAAATCTCAGAGTTGTCCTACCTGAGGAGTGAGGAAACTGGGGTATTTATATCCCAGTTTCCATCAGTCATTGGTTGAGGGCAGTTCCTGTATAATAGTAATTGTATATCAATGCAAAAAAAAGAAGAACCTTAATTCTTACTTCACTTCATGCAAACAATTTAATGCAAGGAGGGTCATATGTCTAGATGTAAAAGACAGAACTATAAAGTTTTCAGATGAAAACATAGGAGAATATATGTACAACCTCAGAGTAGTCAGAGATTTCTTAGGCAGGACACAAAAAGCACTAAAAAAAAAAAAAAAAAACCCTTAAAAATTAATAAAATTGACTTCATTCAGAATTAAATACTTCTGCTCTTTGGAAAACATGGTTAAGAAAACAAAAAGGCAAGTAATAGAATGGGAAGAGTATTTTCAGTACATATATCTAACAACAAACTTGTATCCAGAATATATAAAGAACCCCCTACAAATCAGTAATAATAAAGATTTGAACACATACTTCATGAAATAAAATATACAAATGGCCAGTAAGCTGTTTGAAATGGGGCTCAACGTCATTTAGTATCTGGGAAAGCAAATTAAAACCACAGTGAGATGTTACTATAGATCCACTAGAGTTGCTAAAACTGAAAGGACTTGACATGCAAATGTCAGCATGGATAACTGGAACTCCCATATTTTGCTGGTAGGAGTACAAAATGGTACAACCCCTGTGGAGAACTCTTTGGCAGTTTTTTATGGGGTTAAACACATCTGTCTCTAGAAACCAGCAATTCCACTCCCTCGGTATTTAATGAAGATAAATGACAGCACATCTCTACAAAAAGACTAATACAAAAAATGTTTACAAACAGCTTAAAAAGCCAAGCAAACAGAAAACAATTCAAATGCCTATCAACAAGTGAGGAACAAATCATGATATAATCATGCAACAGAATGCTATTCATCACGAAAAAGAAATGAACTACTGGTTTATACAACATGGATGAAGCTAAAAGACAAAATTACACTGAACAAAAGAAGATATAAAAGAATATATCCTGTGGTTTTATATATAGCTCTCTATATAAATATATATATATATATTTGTGGCTTCTCAGGTAGCTCAGTGGTAAAGAATCTGGCTGTCAATACAGGAGGTCCAGGAGATGCAGGTTCAGTCCCTGGGTTGGGAAGATCCCTTGGAGGAGGAAATGGCAACCCACTCCAGTATTCTTCCCTGGAAAATCCCATGGACAGAGGAATCTGGTGGACTGTAGTCCATGGGGTGCAAAGAGTTGGACACAATAGAGTGACTGAGCACATACATACATACATACATACATATATATATATATATATATATATATATATAAAGTCCAGAAACAAAAAAGCTTATCTACAGTGATTAAAGTCAGATCAGTGGAAAAATTCAGACCAATGGTTGCCCCTGGGTGTTGGAGACTGACCGGAGGGAGGCACTCCTAAGGGAACTTGGTGTTCCAAGTTTGGAAATGTTCCATATCTTTTTTGGATGGTGGTTACATGAATGTATACAGGTGTTAAAACTTGCCTAATTGAATATATAAGATCTGTGTTTTTTATTGTATAAAATTTTTATACCTGAATAAATATTACAGACATATCTTTAAAAATGAAAACACAATGGCCATTAAAAACATGGATTAATTTGTGTTCTGTCTACCCCACCCCGTTAGCCACCCGGTCGTAAGCTTCAGGTAGACAGAACATCTGTTTTATCTTCTGTATTCCCAGCACCTACTACAGTGTCTGGGATCTCTTGGATGCTCAAGTGACATTTGTTAATATCAGAGGTTTTTTTTTCTTTCTTTTTTTTTTTTTTTTATTAGTTGGAGGCTAATTACTTCACAACATTTCAGTGGGTTTTCTCATACATTGATATGAATCAGCCATAGATTCCCCATCCCGATCCCCCCTCCCACCTCCCTCTCCACCCGATTCCTCTGGGTCTTCCCAGTGCACCAGGCCCGAGCACTTGTCTCATGCATCCCACCTGGGCTGGTGATCTGTTTCACCATAGATAGTATACATGCTGTTCTTTTGAAATATCCCACCCTCACATTCTCCCACAGAGTTCAAAAGTCTGTTTTGTATTTCTGTGTCTCTTTTTCTGTTTTGCATATAGGGTTTTTAAGAGCCTCTGTGCATTGAGCTGTGGCTTTGTATCGAGCTGTGGCTTTGTATCTCTCTCTGCAGACATGATCCATTCTTGGCAGACACTGGTGGCTCCAGAAACTCGAGCACAGGTGCATTGTCTAGGAAGGGAGCTTGCAGGTGGGAGCCCAGCAGGGCCCTGGGTGTCCTTGGGCACTGACAGGGTCCCAACTGTGAGCACCATCTGCTCCTGTGAAGGGTGTCTGACAGCATCCACAGCCAGGGACCTGGAAGGTGAGCACCTCTGAGACTGAATATCAGGCTCCCATCCCCATCCTCCTGCCTATGGGGGTGCATGGAAAGTCACTTTAACCCCACAAACAGAAAGTACCCACACATGTGCTGCTTTGTAATTTACCAAGAATTTTCCCACAGATGATCTTACTTTATACTCCCTAAGACCCTGGAAGATTGGTATTGGCTAACTCTGTTTCACAGAGAGGTTAAGTGACATCCCAAGGTCACATAGCTGGCAAGTGGTGGAATTGGGATTCAAACCAAGTTTCTAACCATTTACTACTATATTAAATGCAGTACTGCTGTGTCATTTAAGGAAATTCGGAAGCCATTTCTCAAATCTGACCCCTTCAAGCTCTACTGGACTAATGGAAAGATAACTAACAAATACCCCTTATCTTGAATACAAGTTATTCTACATGCCCCTCAAAGATGAGCCTGCCTGGACCACCACTGTGATAGTGTCACTTCTCTATGTCAATTTTCCATACTCTTCACCATCTACCAAGTAAAATTCAGTCTCCTTAGCTACTGTTCAGTACTCTTCTACCTAACTTATCTTTGTGGCCTCATCTTCCTTAAAACCCCTTGCATTCTGGTTGATTATGTCACTATCCTCATTTCTGCAACTTTACTCTTCAACTTGCCCTCCACCTGGAAGACCAGTTTCATCCATCTTCCCTTGGGATGCTTTTACTGACCTTTCAAGTTGGGACTGAAATGCTACTGCCATTCCAGATTGTAGAGTTTTACATTACCTGAATCCTTAAAGCACCTTTCACTTGGCATTAACGTCAGATATCATGGGTACCTCTCTTTGTCTTCTTTATTAGATCCTAAGGTCCTAGAAGGCTATATTCATGCTTAACATATTTCCATAATCCCTGTAGTTACTAACATAGCTATATACTGTAGACATTTAAAGGTGTTTTGTTGAGTGAATAAATGACCCCTTCTCCAACCATGGCCTATGCATTTAATACCCTTTGAAATGCATGGTTTTAAAAATTGTTTGCATTTTAACTTTATGTGTTGGATTAACACAGCTTCCATCTTCCATACACAATGCTTCCAATTTGACCCAGCCTGCACAGATACCCAAATTCTTTGCAAGTGGGGTAGACTCAAGGAGAGATTGCAGAGTCCACAGTCCTACACCGGCTGCACAAATTGCTTCTACTCTCAGGACACTATTTTGCACCTCCATCTATTCAATGAGGGTAATAATCTCTGTTTTGCTTTAATTTACCACAAGGTTGTTGAGAGAACAAATAACAGATGTAGAAGTGCTTTGTTGATTATAAATCATTCAGACCTGTTACTCAGTTGCACCTGCTGTTTGAGCCTCCCCTTTCATCGTTAGCAACATCCCACTCATTTGCTCCTCTCTTTTAAAGAGAACCGGACCGTCTGGAGGGAATATGTCTAGGGGCCGCAGGAAGATGGGTTTCCTGAATGGTGGGTAGAATTGGGGCTGTGTTTTGGTGGGGTTGAGGTGGGCAGGGCTGTTGTCATCTGAAAGGCTGCTGTGAAAAAGGAAACCACACTTGTCCACATAGCGCAGAGACCTAGCCTAGTCCCAATGTGTAGAAATCTCAAGGCCAGTTACCAGAAAGGTCTCAGAGCCGCAGATGTCCTGGGCTTCCTAACGGAAGTTGAGGGCCGGAACTACTGAAAGGCCAACTACCATTTATAAGCGTCACAGTCCCACTTGAAGGTGGAAGTTACCAACACCACTTTACCCACCAAGATGAGATGCCCAAGGTCCAGAACTACGCCCTTAACCAGAGGACAACCGCAACTCCCTACTCGCCCCACCCTCACGCGAGTCTCTGGGGTTTGTCCATTGGCTTCCACTCTGGGGGAGGGTGGGCCTTGGGTCATTTCGCTTTCTGATTGGCTAGCTGCACCGATTGACAGGCGTGCTGCGGCTGCCCAAGCCAGGAAGAGAAACATGGCGGAGGCGGGAAAAGAGCACGCGGGTCTCGGGTTACGAGCAGGAGATGCGGCACAGTGGCCTTTGCAGCGGTATGGCCGCTTCATGCCCTCCGGCACTGGGGAGCCGCCTGGGCCTGGCCAGGAAGCTGGGATGGCTTCTTCCCCGACATGGAAGGTGAGGCCTGAGGGCGGAAAGGGTTGGGAGGCTCTCACCCGGCAGGGAAGGAGGGACGACTGCAGCCTGATTCCTGAGGGACTGGGATTCTTAACCACTGAGCCACCTAGGAAACCCCTACCTTGTTACCTTATCTTAAATTAGAGATAATAATGGTACCCACTGGGTGGTATGGTTGTGAACTCTAAGTTAATATATATAAATCACTCAAACAGTGCCTCGTATAAAGTTATAGAAGTGTTTATTGATAAAGTTATATAAGTGTTTATTTTGTCCTGGTGATATGTTTTAATGCCACGGGTTGCTGATCATTCACTTCCTTTTGGTCTGGTTTCACTGCTGGATGTGGACCCTGGGGTTTTGGATTGTGCCTGTGTATGTATGTTGGTATGATTTGGGCAGCAGTGGGTAGGAAGAAAGTAAAAGAGAATGCAAATTTCAGGTAAAGGATACAACATGTGCAAAGGCCCTGCACCTGTACAACCTCAGAGAGTGTAATGTACAGACAAAAAGAGTGAGTCTGGTGCTTAGACAACAAGGGGTCAGATGCCATGGGATGAGGTTGTCTAGAGAGGTAGGCAGGTACCTTATGAACAATGTCCTAAAACCAATAGGAAGCCACTAAAGGGTTTTAAGTTGGAGCATTTTCATCTTTGAAAGATCACTTTGGTTGAAGAGTAGAGATAGAATTGGAGAGGAATACGAGTAGAGTTCAGAAGATTCCCTGGAGAAGGGCTAGGTTACCCATTCCAGTGTTCTTGGGCTTCCCTGGTGGCTGAGATGGTAAAGAATCTGCCTGCAATACAGGAGACCTGGGTTTGATCCCTTGGTTGGGAAGATCACCTGGAGGAGGACACGGCAACCCTCTCCAGAATTCTTGCCTGGAGAATCCCCATGGACAGAGGAGCCTGGTGGGCTACAGTCCATGGGGTCTCGAAAGTGGCGGACATGATTTAGCAACTAAATAACAACAACAGGTAGAGTCAGGAAGATCACTTAAAATGCTTTTGCAGTGTGGTGGGCAATAGCTGATAATGACTTAGGAGGGCAAGGGTGGGAGGATAGGGAGGGAGAATGGCAGTAGAGATGGGGAGACCAGGCATGTTACAGCTATGTTTTGGAGGCCAAAATGACCGGACTTGGAGACTGACTGGATATGAGTGGTGAGAATAAAGAGCTCCTGAATTTCTGGCAGGAGCAACTGGACTGGGAAACATTGGAGGAAGAACAGTGAAGGAAGGATCCAAGACTTCAGTTTCAGATGTATTGGGTTTAAATGTATTTATGCAGCATCCAAGTGGAGATGTTGAATGCAAAAACATCTGGGCTGGAGATGTAAATGTGTCATCAACATGAAGGTGACATTCATAGTTAAGAGATGATACAAGATTTCAGGACCAAGCTTCAAGGTCAGGACAGGTAGAGGGGACCGAGTCCCTAAAGCAGATTGCCAAGGGTCAGAGAGTTGGGAGATACCAGGAGAAGGCAAATCCATCAAAGCTACAAGAGATTATTACAAGAGGGAGAGAACAATTAACTTTGTTGAATGATGCTGCAGAGTGAAGAATAATGATGACTAAGGTGTGTCCTTTGGATTTAGCAACATGAAGATCCTTAATGGTTTTTACCAAGAGAAGTTACAGTAGAATGAAGGGGGTGGAAGCCAGATAGGGGTGGGCTGAAGAGTAACTAGTAAGTGAGAAAGTGTGACCAATGTGTGTGGACAATTCTTCTGAGAGATTTGACTGTAAATGTGAGTAGAGATGGGGCATAACGAATTGTTCACCAATTTCTAGACTGTTAGAGCTAAGACCATTAAAAAAAGGCATTAACTACTTAGTTGTATTCTGTAGAGCACATCCTGAGAAATTGTAATAGTTATTGTTCAGTCGCTAAGTCGTGTCTGACTCTTCACAACCCCATGGACTATGGCACTGCAGTCTCCTTTGTCCTCCACTTTCTCCTGGAGCTTGCTCAGATTCATGTCCACTGAGTTGGTGATGCTATCTAACCATCTCATCCTCTGCCCCACCCCCACCCCCCTTTTCCTTTTGCCTTCGGTCTCTCCCAGCATCAGGGTCTTTTCTTCCAGCATATCTTTTTGCCTTTAATACTGTCTGTGGGGTTCTCCAGGAAAGAATACTGGAATGGGTTGCCTTTTCCTTCTCCAGTGGACCATGTTTTGTCAGAACTCATTATGACCTGTTCGTCTTGGGTGGTCCTTCAGGGTATGGCTCATAGCGTCATTGAGTTATGGAAGCCACTTCTCCATAACAAAGCTGTGATCCATGAAGGGGAAGTTGTAGTATAGCTTGCAAATGCAAAATTGAATGAATAGCATTAAATTGAAGAATCACTAATCTATCATAGGATCTTGAAAGAATGGAAACGTTTGAGGACAATTAATTATTGAAATTGCCCAGCAGGTTCCTTGATACCATCTCTTCACACCCTTATAATTCTTTCTCCTCAAGGATCTTTGTTGGGTGCACAGCCTCAGATGCAACTGGGTAACTTTTAGACTCCTATCTTGCAACCTGGAGGTCAGGGACATTAGACCATTCTAAGGAGTTATTACATTTCTTTCCTCTTCTTTGCAAGGCTCTTCATAATTGCTTATAAGGAGCAACACTTTTCAACAGTTTTCAAATGTTTGGCATAAAGCCACAGCTACAGTGACAAGAGATGAGGTTTGCTTTTGCAGTGCTTTTGAAAACTGAACATTTGTACTTTTCTTTGAATCTGTGCCGAACCATCCTACCTGCTGTGATCAGTTTCAGCCTAGGTCTGTCATTTTGGGAGGGAAAAACGAAAGAGAAAACAAGATTTGTTCTATTTTATGTGTTCTGTGACTGTTGTGCAATAGTAATGATAAAAGATGAGCCATCTAAAGAACTGCACTAAGTCCCATGTGAATTTCTTATTTTAAAAATGTGGTACCTGTGCAGTAAGAAAAAAAATGTGTGTTAAGTAAAGCATAAAAATATATTATTTTGGAGAATAGAGTCATTCTGGTCTTTTTTTCTCTAGGGGACTTTTAAAGTTCAACCTTGGTTGAATCTATTTTGAGTTTTTTCATTTTTTCTTAAAATTGTGGGGAGAATCTGATTTCCTGCTCCTGTTCTATATAGTTGTTTAATGACAAAGAAGACTTTCATCACAATGGCCACAATGCTAAGGCAAAAATGTTGATTAAGAGAAAAAAATGAATAGTACAACAAGTGTAGTACTTCTAAGACTTGGAGTCCTGGTTGAGAGGTAAGGTCAAGTCTGAGACATCTTATATAGAGACTATGGAATGTATATGTATATTGATTTATTTGTCTGAATTGAATTATTCTTATGAAAAGTTACTATCTGTAGATAAGTTAACTACAGTTTGGAAGCAGATAAACTTTATTTTTAATTGAAGGATAATTGTTTCACAGAATTTTGTTGTTTTCTGTCAAACCTCAACATAAATCAGCCATAGATATACACCCTCCCTTTTGAACCCGCTCCCATCTCTCTCCCCACCCCGCCCCTCTAGGTTGATTCAGAGCCCCTATTTGAGTTTCCTGAGCCACACAGCAAATTCTCTTTGGCTATCTACTTTACATATGGTAATGTAAGTTTCCATGTTATCCTTTCCATATATCTCACCCTCTCCTCCCCTCTCCCCATGTCCCCATAAGTCTATTCTCTATGTCTGTTTCTCCATTGCTGCCCTGTAAATAAATTCTTCAGTACCATTTTTCTATATTCCATATATGTGCATTAGAATATGATGTTTATCTTTCTCTTTCTGATTCACTTCAGTCTGTATAATAGGTTCTAGGTTCATTCACCTCATCAGAACTGACTCAAACAAATTCCTTTTTCTGACTGAGTAATATTCCATTGTGTATATGTACTGCAACTTCTTTATCCATTCATCTGTCGATCAGCATCTAGGATGCTTCCATGTTCTAGTTATAAATAGTGGTGCAGTGAACAGTGGTATACATGTGTCTTTTTCAATCCTGGTTTCCTCAGGGTATATGCCTAGGAGTGGGATTGCTGGATCATATGGTGGTTTTATTCCTAGTTTTTTAAGGAATCTCCATACCGTCTTCCATAGTGGCTGTATCAGTTTACATTCCCACCAACAGTGCAAGAGCACAAATAAACTTTTTGTAATAATGCAAAAAAAAGTGTGAAAAAAATCAACAATTTAGAGACTTACTTGGTGGACCAGTGGCTAAGTCTCCACACTCCCAATGCAGGGAACCCAGGTTCAATCCATGGTCAGGGAACTAGCTCTCACATGCCGCAACTAGGAGTTCATATGCCAAAGACTGAAGATTCTGCATGCCACAACTAAGACCCAGTGCAGTTAAATAAATAAATATTTAAAAATCAACAGTTTGGGACTGTGCTACTCAGATGTCAATGTGCATATCCGTCATTTCGTAAATCATGACTTAGTAGGTCTGATGTGAGCAGTGAAGTTCTGTAGTTCTAACAAACTTCCAGGTGATACGGGCTGTTGGTTCAAGGACGATACTTTGCAGAGCAAGAGTTTAGAAGACCTTGAATGAAATGGCAACCCTATAGTAAAATTAATAAAAATGGATTTGTGGGGTTATGAGGTAAGGCAATCAGATTAATAATGAATGTGCAAGTGTTTTATTAATAGGGTTAATATTTAAACCATCTGTCATTTAAGTGGAATAAGCAAATGAAACACATCTTGAACTTGATTTTAATTCCTTACATCTGTTAGCCCAGCCTTTCTGAAAGAATTATCATAAATAATAACAGATTGGTCCATTTTATGTATTTTATGCTTGAATGTAATTTAGTCTACTAATTTGAGAATAATTTTGAAAGGTGATGTTAATTGCAAGTTGCTTTTAAATTAAAGTTATATCACATTTTCCACACTCCAAGGATTTCTCAGACATGCCCTAATTGGTTGAACCTGACAGTGTCTTATTTTTTTCCTTTCAAAAGGGGAAAAAATCCTTTAGTTTTTATAGAAGGAACTTAAAATAATTGCCCTACTTAGAAATTAAGAAATAGAAAATGAAGTTTGTACTTAAAATGAAATTTTAAATGCAGATTCAACATAAGATATACTTTGGGTCCTCTTAACAGCATCCTTTGTATTTCATGTGCCTGCATATTACCTAGCATATGATAGGTGCTCAGTAAATATTTGACTGTGTGGTAGCTTACTTTTCTTAAGATAGTGTGATAATTATGATGTGATGATTTAGTTGCTCAGTTGCACTGACTCTTGTGACCTCATGGACTGTAGCCTGCCTGGTTTCTCTATCTGTGGAGTTTTTTAGGCAAGAATACTGGCGTGGGTTGCGATTTCCTTTTCGAGTATCTTCCTGACCCAGGATCAAACCTGGATCTCCTACACTGCTGGTGGTCTCCTGCGTGGCAGGCAGTTTCTTTACTGACTGATCCACCCGGGAAGATATTTCTACTATTTATTGTTTATTTTGGTATTTTTCTTACAGCAGTCCTATGAAGCAAATATTATTATACCATTGTATAGATAAGGAAACTAAAACTCGGAGAGGTTCAGTGACTTGCCCAGGAACACAGAGAACTTAAAGAGAGAATTCACACCCTGGTTTTCATGCCTCTAAAACTTGTCCCTTTAACCACTATGCCATTTGTCTTAGAACTGTTAATATTTCATATGAGGACTAGCTGTTCAGTAATATAGATGAGGAATTTTGAGATTAACACACAGGGTGAAAAATGATAAAAATGATTGTAGCTTTTTTTTTTTAAGGAAAATTTAAGATTCAATAAAACCCCAAGAAAATTATTTTTTAAAATAGTGAAGTAGTAGTTCTTCTTTGCCTACCTGGTAATTTTTGATTGGGTGCCTGATGTGAATTTTGCCCTATTGGGTGCAGGATATTTTTGGATTCCTATAAATACTCTTTGAGCTTTTTGCTGGGATAAGTTATTTGGAAGCAGTGTGATCCTTTCAAGTCTTGCTTTTGAGGTTTGTCAGGTGTGACCAGAGCAGCATTTGATCTGGAGATCTTTTTTTTTCCCCTCCCGAGGTGAAACTCTTCAACATACATGCTCTACCCAATGCCTTTACACTGTGAGGTTTCTCTCTCTGGCTGATAAGAACAGACCCTGTTCCCTGCTCTGTGTGAGCACTCAGGATTGTTCCTGAAGTCCTTTCCGGTGGTTCTTTGCCCAGACTCTGGGCCTTTGCTCCCACACGTGTATGCGCTGAAGATTTGAGGAGGGGTCTCTCTTGGCGTGGCGCTCTACTCTCTGGTATTCCAGCTTGCAGGCTCACCCTGACCTTCCTGGACTTGAGGCTGCGTCCCCCCCACTTAGGGACAGCTAGTCAGGTTCTGCCTGTGCTGCTTCTTGTAGTTTGGCCTGGAAACTTTCTCCAAGAAGTATTCTAGGTCAATGGTAAGACTCACTTCCTTTTTTTCTGTTATTTCTCAGGAATCATGTCCTTTATTACTTGATAGCCAGTGTCTTAAAAACTGTTGTTTCCTCTAATTTGTGCAGCTTTTTAGTTGTTTCAGGCAGGAAGGCCTGTTACATACATTAGTTTGACCAGAAGTGGACATCCATAGTGGGTCATTTGATTCAGCCCCATTTTGTCATTTTTCAATTCAGTTCATCAGTTCAACAAAAATTACTGATTTATCTACCGGGTACTTGTCATTTACTTAGGCACTGGAGAGGCTATGGAATTATCCTTGTGTTTCGTCACAGTCTTCAAATATTGGGGCACTTGAGTACAGGATTACACGTAGGGTCTGATCACTGAAGTGGTGTTTCTCAAGGTGTAATAGGCAGACTGTTTTCACCAGTCCCTTGAGGTGCTGGTTGAAGATGCAGATTCATGGTTCCTGCACTAGGCCTAATGAATCAGAATCTCTAAGGATGGCTCTCCAAGTGATTCTTATGTACTGCAATCTGTCTTCATGCCCCAATTCTGAAGGAAAGGTGAGGGAGAGGGAACAGTTGATAAAGTAATACTGATATTGTTTAATTATTTATAATTTATGTAGTAATTTCATAAACCTCTTCCCACTAATTCTCACATTTAATATCTCTATTTAAATCTTATTACCCTTTTATACACAAGAAGCTGAGCTGGGCTAGGTTAAATAGCTTGCCAGAGGTTTACAAAGAAATGGAAGAACTGATTGTAAAACTCTTGTCTTCTTCAAGCCATTCTGCTGTATACTGCTGCTTCCTTCAGTGGTACCTCCTTTTATGAAGATGTAGCGGGGATGGTCATCAAGAGTTGTTATTCTTTCATGTAGGTTGCTTTTTTAAAAAGTTGACAGATTATGTTGCTTTATTAATTAGTATTAAGATTGGCTGCGAATAACAGAAAATGCAAAATAACAATGGATTAAATAAAATGAAAGTTTATTTTTTACATAACAGCACAGGGCTGGTATGATACTCCATAGTGTCAGGAAATGAGAATCCTTCTGTTTTGTTCCTGCCATGTCTCTGTCTCACAGTCCGCAATAGAACTGATATTCTGGATGGCCTGGTGGAGGAAGGGATGAGAAAGTAGACAAAGGGTTCATACTTGCTGTCCCGTAAGGAAGTTTCTGGTTAGTTGCCACATGACATTTTCTGCTGTAGCCAGAACTTAGACCTATGGTCGTCTTAACTGTATGAACAGTTGGCATATGTAGTCTGAATTCCATGAGATCATATGTCCAGTGAGAATCAGGGGCTCTCTTACCATATAAGGAAGAAAATGGCTATTGGAAAACAACTGGAAGTCTCCGCTAAGAAGTGACAACTCATTCCTGGTTGGAACTCAAAAAGCATTTCTAATAACAACAACAACAAGCAAAAAAACTTATTTAGTACATAATTACTATATGTCAGTACCTAGAAAGGTGATTGACAGACATCCCCCAAATATTTATTGAATCAATGAATCAAGGTCAGGTATTCTGGTAAATATCTTACATGATATCATTTAATCTTTTGATGACCCTATAAGGTAGTTATTACTATTTGTATTTTATAGATGAGGAAGTAAGTGTACTTGTAAGTTGCAAAACAAGGATTTGATCCTAAATCTTTCTATTCCAGATAGTAGTAGTCATTAGTGTTGTTCACCAGGTTTTACTAAGATTGCATATCTCTGGTCTCTTTGAAGTTGTGTGTCATGTGACTGGTTTTGACCAGTGAAAGGTGAGCAGATGAGCAGAAGGTGCCTATGGAATATGCAGGAGCTTTAAGAGCCAGTGGATGATTCATCATCTTCTTTCTCTTTACTTCAGTATGGCAAGTATTGGCTGCCCTAAGTCCTATAGTGAAAATGATAGGCAGTGTGAGGTAGAATGGGAAGACAGGTAGAAGGAGGCATGGGTAGTGTGAGTGAGAAATAAAACCTTTGCTTTGGGGAGTTGTTAATTTCTACAGCACATTCTAGCCTACATCTGACTGATACAGAAATAATTTTTATAATTGTGGTTGTTTAATTGAATTGTATGTCACATACAGCGTACATTGTAGATTGCTTAGGCTTTTCTGGAAGGATCTTCTAACAGATGTTCTAACATTTTTTTTTTTTCTTTTGACAAAATCATCACTTGTTCCAAAGTACCAGATTATAAATACATATTTCCAACTCTATTCTCCTTAAAAAACAAAAAGTTAATTTGATTGTATAACAGGCATAGTTTTCATAGAGGCTATGGCTTATTTGCAAACATGGTTTAAGGTAGAGTTTATCTAGACAAATATTTTGAAGAATTTTTTTCAGTTTAGTGGTTGAAGAAGTCTCAGAAGTTATAGTTTAAAATGAGGCCTGAGAAAATAAAAATTCATTTATGTTTAGGATTTGTTCCCTGCCCTCTTTGTGCTGGACACTGTTCAGGGCTCTGTTTAGAGATGATTAAGGCATCACCATTGGGAAATACAGCCAGTTAAGCTCAAGTACCTGCTTATTTGGAATATCGGGTGCTTCTCACCTAAAAATGACAATATGGCATCTGAGAAATAAATTAGAGTGTTTCTTTAACTAGATTTAGAAATACAGTTTGGATATTGGAACTGTTATAGTTGTGAATGAACCTTGTTAGTGAATAAATAGAAGATAGTGACTATGAAGATAGCAAGGCAGGTGCAGAGGCCTAGGATAGGTGTGCCAGTGGGAGGTACTACTTTCTAGTATGGTGCTGCTAAAGTCGCTTCAGTCGTTTCCAGTTCTTGGCAACCCTATGGACCATAGCCCACCTGTCCGTGGGATTCACCAGACAAGAATACTGGAATGGATTGCCATTCCCTCCTCCAGAGGATCTTCCCAACCCAAGGATGGAACCTGCATCTCTTATGTTTCCTGCATTGGCAGGCAGGTTCTTTACCACTAGCACCACCTGGGAAACCCTTCTTTCTAGTATAATTGGTAATTTTTATAGTATTTATTAGTTTGGGAGATTTTCAAGGATTTCTAAATGTATTGGAGAAATGTCCTATAACTGTGTTTTATAGAAAGATCAATAACCAGAGGGACCTTGATTGGTAATCCGGCCATAAAGCCATAAAAATCTTATTCCTCTGTTGGAAGGTAGGTATTTTGAGTAAATATATTCTGCTTATGGCTAGTAATCAAGGTGAACAAGTTAACTTCAATAGCTAGGTTTAAAAGCACTTGAAAATTTTACAGTCATTAATTTTATTGGATATATGTGGTAAAAAGAAGGGGAATCACATCTCTTGCTCTGATGCATGAGATCATATTTTTAGATTCTAAAGAAAAAGCAAATTGCCCAGGTAGTTTTTTTTGGTTTGGGTGTTATGCTCTTAATAATTGTATGTGTTTTTGTTATTGTTAACACTTTACATTTCTGTGAAACATCAAAAGCAAAATACTGAATTTTACAGTTTGGTAATGGTTGTATAGCAGGACCACTTTTATTAGCATAATATACCCTACAAGTTTGTTGAAATAATTTATGAGTCTCTTTAGCTACCAAGAGTGACTAAAGAGGCAACTAATAGTCTACTTAACAATTTCACACATTTCCATATTTTATGATGCATAAATCAGCAGTTTGGGCCAGTATATAGAGCTGTGACACTTTCTAAGGGGTCTTAAAAGCAGGAAGAAACTCAAGTACATAATTTAGTTTGTCCCATCTGACAGGTAATGCTAGCCTTTTGTGTAAATATAATTTAAGTACATTTGAAGTACTTTTCTATATTTCCATATATTTCTTTTAATCTTTTTGCTAGTTTTAGATTAGTCCTATAGTACATTCTTGCACAAATACATGAATTTAAAATAGAAGACTCTCTGATCATTTCACCAATATATTAATAGAAGCTGTGCCTGAAAAGCCTGCTTGTGATAGGCACACTCTGTATCTCAGTGTGTGCTACTGTGTTGATGGCAAAATACTGCATAGCCAGAGGTCAGGTTGATGTAGATCTTTCTTTCCCCAGTTTTATTGCAATATAATTGACATTTAACAGTGTATAAACTTAAGATGTACAAAATAATGATTTTATATATATATATATATATATATAGTGAAATGATTGCCACAGTAAGTTTAGTTAACCTCCATCACCTCACACAGTTACACGTTTTTCCCTTGTGATGAGAACTTTTAAAATCTGTCAGCAACTTTCAAATACCAATACAGTATTGCTAGTGTAGTCATGATGTTGTACATCTCCAGAACTTATTTATTATATAACTGGAAGTTTGCACCTTTTGACCACCTCTACCCATGTTGCTCACCACCCTCTTTTTTTTCCCACCAGTCTGTCCTGTTGCTATGAATTTGTTTTTTTCTTTTTTAATTCCACTGTGATATCATCCAGTATTTGTCTTTTTCTGACTTATTTCACGTAGCATAATACTCTCAGGGTTCATTCATGTTGTCACAAATGGCAGAATTTGTTTCCTTTTTTTTAATGGCCCAATAATGTTCTATTGTGTATATGTGTATCCACACACCATATTATTTTTTATCCATTCATCTGTTGATGGACACTTAAACAATTAAATAATGCTCCATGAACATGGGTAGATACCTCTTTGAAATAGTGATTTTGTTTCCTTATGATGTATTCCACACAGAAGTGGAGTTGCTAGACCATGTGGTAGTTCTACTTTTAACTTTTTTTTTTTTTAGGAAGCTCAATACCGTTTTCCATGGCAGCTGTCCCAGTTTACATTCCCACCAGCAGTGCACAAGGGTTCCCTTTCTCTACACCTACCAGCACTCATTACTGCTTGTCTTTTTGATAATATTAATAGCCATTCTGACAAATGTGAGGTGTATCTTATTGTGGTTTAGATTTTATTTCTCTGATGGTTAGTGATGTTGAGCACTTGTATCTGTTGGACGTGAACTAGTTCTTTAGAAAAATGTCTATTCAGATCCCTTTCCCATTTTAAAATTGGATTAACTGGTGTTATGCTATTGATTGGTATGAACTCCTTGTATATTTTTTTAATATTAACCCCATGTAAGATAGGTGGTGAGCAAATATTTTCATCCAGAGCTTGTCTTTTCATTTTGTTGGTCATTTTTTGATGTACAGAGTTTGTTGGTTTGATGTAGTTCCAGTTGTTTATTTTTGCTTTTGTTGCTTATGCTTTTTTTTTTTTCATTTATTTTTATTAGTTGCAGGCTAATTACTTTACAGTATTGTAGTGGTTTTTGCCATACATTGACATGAATCAGCCATGGATTTACATGTGTTCCCCATCCCAATCCCCTCTCCCGTCTCCCTCTCCATCCCATTCCTCTGGGTCTTCCCAGTGCAATATCCAAAAAAAAATCATTGCTGAGACCAGTGTCAAGGAGCTTTTTCCCATTGTTTTCTTTGAGAAGTTTTATGGTATCAGGTCTTACATTTAAGTCTTTAACTCATTTTGAGTTAAATTTGTGAGTGATGTAAGATAGGGATCTAGTTTCATTATTTTACATGTGAGTATCCGATTTTCCCAGTATCATTTATTGAAGAGACTGTCTTTTCTCCATTGAGTATTCTTGGCTCCCTTGTCAAATATTTGTTGATCTGTATATACCTGTGTTTTTTCCTGGATTCTCTATTGTGTTCCATTGGCTTATGTGTCTGTTTTTTTTTTTTTTTTTTTGCCTGTACCATAATACTGTTTTGATGACCTAAATCTTAAGCCACTAGAAAGAGAAGATATGAATGTGATGTTCTGACACATTAAAATGATCTTTTTTTGCGAAAACTGTCATTAAAAATAGCTTTTTAAAAAATTTTCTGTTGTGCTAATGTGAACATTCCAGCAAAATGCTAAATTTTCACCCATTAAAAATATTTCCCAAGAGCCATAAATAAGTAATTTTTTTTCTCAGTTTCCTAGATTGTATTAGGCATTATGATATTTGGAATTTCTTGGATGGGTTAGGATATTTCATGTAGTACTCTACTACATGTAAGCTGAATGCTTTTCTTTACCCTTTACTTAATCAACAAAAAATCTTTAGTAAAACTTTTTATTATGCTTGAATTTCTTTAATAAAGGTAAATAGAAGAGTATAGTAGACTCACACGTCCATATTAACAGTTTCAACAGTTACCAACTCATGGTCAATCTAGCTTCATTGATACTCTTTCCATGTCCATCATGTTTGACTGTACCTGGTCTTAGTTGCAGCATATGGGATCTAGTTCCCTGACCAGAGATGGAACCTGGGCCCTCTGCACTGGGAGCATGGACTCTTAGCCACTGGACCACCAGGGAAGTCCCCACTATGTTATTTTGAAGCACATCTCAGCCATCTTAGCATTTTATCAATATTTTAGTTTGTATCTCTAAAAGATAGAAACTTAAAAAACTCCACAATCATAAAACCATTTTTTACCCCCCCCAAAAAAAAACAGTTCCTTGATATTATCAAATAGTTAGTGCTCAAATTTCTAATAGTTTCATAAGTTTAATAATTCTTTTAAACAGGAGCATACATGGTGATTGATTAGTATTTGTTTTCATCTTTAAAGTTTCTTCCGTATGTTTCCCTGATCTACCCCTCTTCCTTCCTTGCAATTCATTTGTTGAAGAAACTGAGTTCTGAAGAGTTTCTGACTATATGATTTTGTGACTGCATCTCTGGAGTGCAATTAATGCGATCCTTAGTCCTCTGTATTTCTTGTGAATTGATAGCTGAATCCAGAGGCTTGATAAAATTCAGATTCAGTTCTTTTGTTTTGGGGGGTTATGGCTAGACTACCTGGTAGGCACCACCTATTGGAAGTGTGTCGTGCCTGTTCATGTCTCTGGAGTTGCAGCTGTTGCAGCACATGCCTTTTTTGTTGTTCAGTCTCTCAGTCATGTCCTCTCTTTGCGACCTCATGGACTGCAGCACACCAGGCTTCCCTGTCCTTCACCATCTCCTGGAGCCTGCTTAAACTCATGTCCATTCAGTCGGTGAGGCCATCCAACCATCTCGTCCTCTGTCGTCCCTTTCTCCTCCTGCCTTCAATCTTTCCCAGCATCAGGGTCTTTTATAATGAGTTGGCTCTTCACATCAAGTGGCCAGAGTATTGGAGCTTCAGCATCAGTCTTTCCAATGAATATTCAGGGTTGATTTTCTTTAGGTATGATTGGTTTGATCTCCTTACTGTCCAAGGGCCTCTCAAGAGTCTTCTCCAATACCACAGTTCAAAGGCATGAATTCTTGGGCGTTCAACCTTCTTTATGATCCAAATGTCACATCCATACATGACTACTGGAAAAACCATAGCTTTGACTATAAGACCTTTGTCAGCAAAGTAATGTTTCTGCTTTTTAATATGCTATCTAGGTTGGTCACGGGTTTTCTTCCAAGGAGCAAGTGTCTTTTAATTTCATGGCTGCAGTCACCATCTGCAGTCATTTTGGAGCCAAAGAAAATACTCTGCTACTGTTTCCATTGTTTCCCCATCTATTTGCTATGAAGTGATGGGACCAGATGCCATGATCTTCGTTTTTTGAATGTTGAGTTGTAAGCCAGCTTTTTCACTCTCCGCTTTCACTTTATCAAGAGGCTGTTTAGCTCCTCTTGGCTTTCTGCTGTAAGGGTGGTGTCATCTGTGTATCTGAGGTTATTGATATTTCTCCCTGCAATCTTGTTTCCAGCTTATGCTTCATCCAGTCCAACATTTTGTTTGATGTACTCTGCGTATAAGTTAAACAAGCAGGGTGACAGTATACAGCCTTGATGTACTGCTTTCTCAATTTGGAACCAGTCTGTTGTTCCATGTCCAGTTCTGTTGCTTCTTGACCTGCATACACATTTCTCAGGAGGCAGGTCCGGTGGTCTGGTATTCCCATCTCTTTAAGAATTTTCCACAGTTTGTTGTGATCCACACAGTCAAAGGCTGTAGCATAGTCAATGAAGTAGAAAATTGTTCTGCTATTTGTTTAATCATTGCCTTTACTCTGTCTGTTTCTCTTCTTCCACTTTTGCTCCTGTTTTTAAGATTTGTTCTCCTGTGGCTGAGTATTTGTTTCACATTATCTTGTACGTGTGATTTCTTCCTCTTTGTAGTTATGCTCTGTGTTTCTGAATATTTCTCCTACTTGATCATTCAGACCATTAATTTGGTCTCACCAGTGTCCATCCAGTTCTTCAGTTAAGCTACTGAATTTTTATATTTGTAAAGCATGTTTTTAGCTCCAAGGCGCATTAAATGTTATTTATAATAATAGTTGTTATTTTTTGGCTCAAGTTGCTGTTGATCTCCTCCTGCAGTGTGTTTACTGCTCAGAGCTACGTGTTCTGTGTGTTCTGTTTGTTCTTTGTCTCTTTAGCCTATTTGATATGTTGTTATTTTCCTTTAACTTATGCCTCTTTTTACCTTTGGGGCTCAAGCCCAGTATACCTTAAATGTTAAGTGTTGGAATGTGCGTGAGTCTCACCTTCTAGGTCTTCTGTAGAGGAGTACAAAGGACTCAGCTGAGTAAGTTGCCCAGCTCCACTATGACTCCCTAAAGGCTGGGAGAGCACTCAGAATTTCAGAATACACAGGCTAATCTTCCTGGCATAGTCGACCAATTTCTATGAAGCCCCAAATGGATAATTTTTAACACTTTCCTCTCCTAAATGATGAAATTATTTTCACAAAAATTTCATAAAGAAAATTATTTATTATGCAGACAGCAAAAGTTCTTTATTGAGATTCATTATTATAAGCATGGCAGTGAGATAATTAAGGAAAAGGAAATGCACACAATAGTGTAAGGCAGGAAGTAAAAGCACAAATGCTTAGCCAGTTGTTTTTATATCTATTGAACAGCTAAATGTTTGCACTTTGCTTCTTTGGTTAGAGGCTGATACTTTATGTAATTAATTTCTTTGAGAAGTGATTTAAAAAGGTAAAACTGAAAATCTCCACAGGTACAGTTTAGGCAACTGATGATAAAATTGCTGATATGTTTTATTCTCTTTTTGTTATTTAGTTTGGAAACATTTAACAGTTGTAAAAGAATAATATTTTAATATTAAAAGTATTATTCAAATTTAGTAAAATATTTTGAGTGTGAACTAAAATTTGCACTTGCCAAACAAAAACATTCCATCTTGTTGCTTGCACTTTGGTTGTTTTAAAATTTTCAACACAAATATAAATGCCAAAGAGAAGGTTCCATGAAATGACAGCTTTGTAGTAACTCAAGTTCTGTTTCCTAGTCTTTATAATCCCTGTGCTGTCATTGTTTATTTTGAATCTATGATTTAAATGTAGAAGAATGTTGTACCACAGGGTTCAAATCAAGTGCATCCTAAGAAAGGGTTTGAGACAAGAACTTTGCAGCAAGCTTGAAGTATATCAAAGCCTTGTGAACTTCTCTTGAGGCAGATATAGGTGGTTAAGTCTGCATATATGTGTGCCAACTTTATAATTGGGAGTTTTCCAGATGAATGTCTATGTAGGAAACAAAGTTTATTAAAGAATAAATAATAAAAATCTGAAAATTTGAATCTTAGGTAATGTATTATTTATTTATTTATATTTTGTAATGTATTGTTTAAACTCAGCAGTATGTATTATTTAAACTCAGCAGTTGTTTAGAACTTAGATCAACAAAAGATTTTTTTCAGGGAGGGGTATTTCATCGGTGACATTGATTAGAATTGCTAGCACTTGGTGGTAATAAGGAGCAGCTGCTTTTTAGTGAGTTCAGCTATTGTTTATAAATTCTCAGCAAAGCATTCACTTATTGCCTGCACCAGGGTTGACTGCTCTCACCATCCCACTCTTGGTATGCCACTAATTATATTTATTGTTTACTGTTGTCTATACCTTGTCTTGCATCTCATTCCGCATTAGATCCACGAGGGCAGCTAATGTTTTGTTCAGTGATGTATCCCATCTAAAAAATGCTTCTGAGTGTCAGTTAGGTGCTCAGTAAATATTTGTTGAATGAGCAAATGAATCAATGAAGCGGTCAAGGACATTCCTTTCTATGTTTTTTTTTTCTTTCCCAAACACTTATAAGAGAGAGCAATACATAGTGGGTACGTTGTTAATGTTAACTGACTGACCTAAACACTTGGTTTATGGCCTCTTCTTTGGACCCTTGAGTTTCCATATGAATTCTAAAATCAGCTTGTTAATTTCTTCAAAAGAATTTAAAGTTTTATTATTGCTGTAACAAATTGCTACAGACTTAGTGACTTAAAAAAAAAAACACCCAAACTTAGTTTGCTTATACTTTGCTTACAGTTCTGGAGGTCAGAAGTCTAAAACAGGTCTTAAAAGGCTAAAATTAGGGTGTCAGCAGGACTGCACTTCTTCTGGAGGCTTTAGGGGAGACTTACTTCTTCCCTGTTCCAGCTTCTAGAGGCTGCCTGAGTTTCTTGCCTTCTACCCTTCCCTCTTCAAAGCCAGCAGTCGCGTTTCCTTCTCTGACGGACTCTTCTGCCTCCTCCTTTCCCTTACAGGGAACGTGAGGATTCCATTGGGCCCATCTGGATAATCCAGAATTCTCTCTTGTCTCTAGATCCTTAACTTAATCACATCTGCAAAGTCCCCTTTGCCATGTAAGATAAGATATTTACAGATTCCAGGGATAATGTCAGGAAGCTTTGGGTGGGGATTATTATTCTGCCTATGTCAGCATTTGACAGCATTTAACAATATTAAGTTTTCCTACGTGTGGACAAAGTATCTCTCTCCATATATTTACTGTATATTTCTGTCAGTTTTCAGCTTGTAGATCTTTTACTCATTTTGTCATATTTATATTAATACCTAACTAGTTCATATTTTTCATGCTGTTGTAAATTTTGATGTTTTTAAAATCCCAGATTCCGTTGTTCTTTACTAGTTTGTATATATTTAGTTTTCATGTATTGATCTTGTATCCTGCAGTTGTTCTAAAAGTCATTTGTTAGTTCTAGGGAAGTAAATTTGATTTTCTATATAAATGATCTTATTATCTGTGAATTAAGATAGTTAAGACAGTTTTTCATCTTTCTTTCTAGTCTGAGTGCTTTTTCTTTTTCTTGCCTAATTTCAGTGGTTAGAACTTCCAGTACAGTGTCGAATAGAAGTGGTGATATTCTTGTCCCTTATCTTAGAGAGAAAGCTTTTAGTCTTTCACTGTTAAGCATGATGTTAACTGTAGCTTTTTCATAAATGCCCTTCATCAGCTTGAAGTTCCTTCTATGCCTAGTTTGCTGATTTTTTTTTTTTAACTCGGGAATGGATACGGAATATAGTCAAATGTCTTTTGTATATTCTTCCATTTATTGAGCAGTGATCCTATGATTTTTCTTTTTTAGTTTATTAACATGGTGAATTACATTCAGTTCAAAATACTTCCTAATTTCTCTCTTAATTTCTTATTTACCCATGGGTTATTTAGAAGTTCAGTTCAGTCACTCAGTCGTGTCCCACTCTTTGCAACCCCATGGACTGTAGCATGCCAGGCTTCCTGTCTATCACCAACTCCTGGAGCTTACTCAAACTCATGTCCATCGAGTCAGTGATGCCATCCAAACATCTCATCCCCTTCTCCTCCTGCCTTCAATCTTTCCCAGTATCAGGGTCTTTTCCAGTGAGTCGGTTCTTCACATCAAGTGGCCAAAGTATTGGAGTTTCAGCTTCAACATCAGTGCTTCCAGTGAATATCCAGGACTGATTTCCTTTAGGATGGACTGGTTGGATCTCCTTGCAGTCCAAGAGATTCTCAAGAGTCATCAGCAACACCACAGTTCAAAAGCATCAATTCTTCAGCGCTCAGCTTTCTTTATAGCCCAGCTTTATAGTATTTAGAAGTACATTGTCTAGTTCCAAAATATTTGGGAACCTTTTCAGAGATCTTTCTGTTTCTGATTTCTAACTTAATTTGTGCTCAGAGAACATACTTTAAAATTTACTAAGACTTGTTTTATGGCCCAGAGTTTGGCCCGTGTCAGTAAATGCTCTGTGTACACTTGAGAGGAATATATATTTTGCTGATATTGAGTGGTGCCCTGCTGTGCTTAGTCAGTGTCATGTCTGACTGTCTGTAACCCCATGGACTGTAGCCCGCCAGGCTCCTCTGCCCATGGAGATTCTCCAGGTAAGAATATTGGAGTGGGTTGCCATGCTCTCCTCCAGGGGATCGTCCCAACCCAGGAATCAAACCCAGGTCTCCCACATTGCAGGCGGATTCTTTACCATTTGAGCCACCAAAGAAGTACAAAAATACTGGAGTGGGTAGCCTGTCCCTTCTCCACGGGATCTTCCCGATCCAGGAATTGAACCAGGGTCTCCTGCATTGCAGGCGGATTCTTTACCAGCCGAGCTACCAGGGAAGCCCATTGATATTGAGAGGAGTGTTGGGTAAATGTCAGTCAGGTCATGTTGGTTGGTAGTGTTGTTCAAGTCTACTGTATGCTTGCTACTTTTCTGTGTGCTTGTCAGTTATTGAGAGTGGGTATTGAAGTCTGACTATAATTGGGGATTTGTTTACTTTTCCTTACAGTTCTATCAATTATCGCTTAATGTATTTTTATGGTTTTTTTTTTTACAAATGTTTATTTTAATGAAGCTGGTACAGATGATGTCCATTTAAAACCTATATATCCCAGGCCAAAAAGTATAAATAAAGTGTTCTGTTATATATACTTCTGCATGAATAACGTTAACTGCTAATGAAAATTAGAACTTTTCTGGAATGTTTTGACAAGATTTTTCTTTCATCTTAAAATGCTTTCTTTCAGTGAAGCCATCTTTGGTCATTATTCTCACCACCTCTGTCATCTTGATGCCAACCGGGTATTCCACTTCTTTTGGTCCAGACCCTCAGATGTTACCCTGGAGAAGGAAATGGCAACCCACATTCTTGCTGGGAAAATTCCATGGACAGAGGAGCCTAGTAGGCTGCAGTCCATGGGGTCACAAAGAGTCGGACACGACTGAGCGACTTCACTTTCTTTCTTTTTCAGATGTTAAAAGTAGCTTCAAGTTAAGGAAAGGTCATTTTTCCACAGTTCAGTTCTCTGAAAGACTTCCGACTCCAGCTGAAAGTCACAGACCGGGAGTGAAGCAGTCACATGCTGCAGGGCTGATTGGAAAGTCATTATATAACAATCATTATATAGCACTTGCAATGGGTGATCTTATTATCACAAGCCTGCAAATCCACGGTTCTGGGAAAGGTGGCCTCTCTTGGCACAGAGTGCAGTATGAAGGGGGCTGAGATTTGATCGGGCTTCCCAGGTGGTGCAGTGGTAAAGAACCCGCCTGCCAATGCAGGAGACGCTGGTTCTGTCCTTGGGTCAGGAGTATCCGCTGAAGTAGGAAATGGCAAGCCATTCCAATATTCTTGCCTGGAAACTTCCACGGACAGAGGAGCCTGGGGGGCTATAGTCCATGGAGTTGCAAAGAGTGGTTAGACACAACTGAGCATGCATGCATGCATGAGGTTTGATCACCAAATCAGCACGATTAAAACAAGCGATAACAAATAATAGACACTAGAATTCAAATTACTAGATATTTTACAGAGAGGGGGTGCCACTTTTCAATTCTGTTTTAAACACCACATTATAGAAGCACTATTTTAAAAAAATAAAAAAGAATTAAGGGAAAAGAAAAAAAAAAAACCTAAACCATTGAATGACCCCCTGTTTGTTCCTGATAAACTTCAATCACATCTTCTCCCTTCAATCCCAGGTCTTTTGGAGTATGACTGTCACCAGTGCTCTGGCCTTCAAAGAGAAACCTGGTTGAATTCATGTGAATTCCCTGTCTTTGACAGTTGCTTCTTTGAGTTTCTTGAGATATGTCATCATTTTCACTTTGAAGTGAATCTCACTGCTATCCTGTCCAGAAACTTTGAGTTTAATATGTTCTTCTCTCTTCTTATCCCCCAAGTCCTCAATTGAAGATCTTGCCTACTGGTCAGACATGATGATGGTGGCGTCCCTTGCTGTCTCTGCACAGCAGTGGCCTGGCTAGGCAGAACTTTGCCTGCTTCATGTATTTTTAAGTTCTTGTTGGTGATGTAAATGTTTAGGATAATTACGTCTCTTGACTGATTGACTCCTTATCATTATGAGATGATCTTTTCTATACCTTTTGATGGTCTTGCCTTAAATTAATATAGCTATTCCAGCTTTCTTTTGACTAGTATTCAGTTCAGTTCAGTTGCTCAGTCGTGTCCGACTCTTTGCAACCCCATGGACTGCAGCATGCCAGGCCTCCCTGTCCATCACCAACTCTTGGAGCCTACCCAAACTCATTTCCATTGAGTTGGTGATGCCATCCAACCATTTCATCCTCTGTTGTCCCCTTCTCCTCCTGCCCTCAGTCTTTCCCAGCATCAGGGTCTTTCCAAATGAGTGAGCCCTTCGCATCAGATGGCCAAAGTATTGGAGTTTCAGCTTCAACATCAGTCCTTCCAATGAACACCCAGGACTGATCTCCTTTAGGATGGACTGGTTGGATCTCCTTGCAGTCCAAGGGACTCTCAAGAGTCTTCTCCAACACCATAGTGTTAGCAGTGTGTGTTTTTCTCACCCTTTTGTTTTTTACCTGTTTGTATGTTTATATTCATATATAGTTGTGCCTTGTCGTCTCATCTTGTTGTCAGATTGTCTTTTATTGAAATATCTAAACCATTTACATTTAATGTGGTCATTGAGAGGGTTAGGTGTAAGTAGTCTTGGTATTTTCTTTGTCTTTGTCCCACCTGTTCTTCCTTTTATATTCTTATTATTTTGGATTCATTAAATATTGTTTTTAGTCACTTATATCCATCTTCTTTTAAAGAAGATACATAGACAGATAAATAAGTAAATATAAAAAACAGAATTGGTAAGAATTGGTGTGATTGGGCATAGTCGTGGAGAAGAATTGGACCCATTCTGTTGACCAGTGCCAGCTGCAGGCATTGCAGTTTTCGGTGTATCTCATCAATTTACTGAGCATACCTCTCAGATGTTATGGCTTCGCCAGTATTCAGAATTCAGTCTGTAGTAGGTCAGACCGGCAGCAGACTACCACATGGTGACCACAGTCTTTTTGGTGCAAGTTTGGCCTTGCACCAAATACTTCAGAACTTCTTCTTAGTCCAGCCATTGACCTGGTCATCGCTGGTTGTCATTTAACATCTACTTTTCGTGGCACATTACAATCCAATTGAGAAATGGTTCATTGTTATTGTGTAGAATAAGAGAAGATGACACTTCAAAATGATAATTATTTTGATTTTCAGTGAGCTCGCGAGGCACCCACTTACCAAGCTTTTTCACCTTTCCAATTTGCTTCAAATGTCTAATGACTGGAGAATGGTTGACATTGAGTTCTTCAACAACTTCTTGCGTAGTTGTAAGAGGATCAGCTTCTATGATTCTCTCAATTGGTCACTGTCAACTTCTGATGGCTGGCCACTGCACTCCTGATCTTCAAGGCTCTCATCTTTGCAAAACTTCTTGAACCACCACTGCACTGTACTTTCTTTAGCAGTTCCTGAGCCAAATGCTTTGTTGATGTTGTAAGTTGTCCCCACTGCTTTATGACCAACTTTGAGCATAAATAAGAAAATCACTTGAATTTACTTTTTGTCTAACATAATTTCCTTAGTTTTAAAATAAATATAAAATGAACAGTAAGTAATAACTCTTTAGCAAAAAAAATAGTGATAAATGTGCATTAAAATGATGTATAATATAATCACATTTAAGAATGTATTGCAGTATCAAATGGTAAAGTTCAACCGTGCAAAACTGCAATTACTTTTGCACCAACCTAATACCTGATTTGGATAATGGGGCAGGGAGTTGTTGGCAGTTTTCAGTAGGATGGTCCGGAAAGGTGTTACTTGGAAATATGATATTTAAGCAAAGGCCTGAAAAAGATCAAGGAATGAGTCATGTGGATCTAGGAGGAGACAATTTCAGATAGAACAGCAATTGTAAAATCCCTGAGCTTTATAATCAGGAATGTGCCTAGCAGGTTCAAGGAGCAGCAAAGAGGCCAGTGCAGCCAGAGTAGCATGGCCAAAGGGACAATGAGAGCAGAGAGGTCATGGAGGGCTAGATTGTGGAGCACCTTGCATGAGTCTCTGAAAGAGATGGAAAGCTGATATTGGGTTTTGAGCTAGAAATGACATGACCTGACTTAGGTTTTAAAAGGATCACTCTGGAAGATGGTACTTTAGGATATTAGTCCGCCATCTTCTTGGATCCCTGGCTTGCTGAATAAAGTCTCTATTCCTTGCCATAAAAAGGACCACTCTGGCTACTGTAATGAGAATAAAATGTGTTGGAAAGGGAGAGCAAGAATAGAAACTGGAAAGCCAGTTAGGACGTTATTATAATAAGCCAGCTAGAGATGATGCTAACTCAGGCCAGACTTGTGAGAAGTGGTTAGACTCTGCATATTTTGAAGGACTTGTTCTTGGATGTGGGTATGCAAAAAGTAGAGGATTCAAGAATGATTCCAAAAAAAAAAAAAGAATGATCCCACAGTTTGACCTAACAAAATGGAAGTGTAGAATTATATTCTGAGGTAGGAGGTGGGAAAATTGTGGGAGTCAGAAACCTCCAGCAGTCTGGTCCATGGTCGATGTCTTGTGCATACAGCCTTGCCGCCCCCCGTTTTGGCTCTGAAGAGTGGGCCTTGGACCTGGAACACTTACTTAGCAAGAGATAGAGTCCTCACAGCCTGTGCTTCTGTGTTCTGCTGAAGCATCATATGGCACCTGGCCAGCTGCATTGCTGTATCTGTCACCTGGGGGGAGAAGGAGGAGTCGTTTTGCTACAGCCCTGAGGGGTGAGTACCGGCCAGCTGCCCTCCATGGCCGCCTAGAGGGATTTGCTGGCCATGGGGGATCCAGCCTCCGGTACTAAGCTTGATCAAGTACTGTTTCCTCCACTGCTTGACTGTTGTTTTCCATGGACTCCAGTACCACAATACAGTGAGCAGAAGTGTTTGGACTTCTACTTCTGGTGACAGGCAACAGATGCCACTTGCTTGACAGTTTGTGAATATTGAATGAATGGGAAGATTTGGATGTCAAGTTAGGGGCTGCTAATTTTGAGGTGATGGACTGTTAAGTAGAGATGTTGAGTGGCCAATTAGGTGTAAAAGTTTGGGGATTTCCCTGGTGATCCAGTGGTTAAGACTGTAATTCCTACTGCTTGAGGAGTTAAGATCCTACATGCCACGTGGCACAGTCAAGTAAAAAAGATGTAAAAGTTTAAAGGTCAGGGGAGAAAATATGATATAATTATTTGGAAAGAATTGTCATCTCCATAAATGAGCATTTCTGTCTAACAAGAAATGTATATAAAAATATTCTAAACAGCATTATTTGCAGTAGATTTACATTAGAAAACAATATTCATCAACAGAAGACATAAAAGAATTCTCTATGATTCCATTCATATAAATAAAACTAAACCATGGTGTTAGAAGTCAGGATAAATATTATCTTAGGGAAAGGAGGGAGCAGGTAGTGATTGGGAGATAGCACTAGAGTAATTTCTAGATGTTTGTATGTGTTAGTTGCTCAGTCATGTCTGACTCTTTGCAATCCCATGGAGTGTAGCCTGCAAGGCTCCTCCTTCCATGGGATTTTCCAGGCAAGAATATTGGAGTGGGTTGCCATTTCCTGCTCCAGGGGATCTTCACCACCCAGGGATTGAACCCGAATCTCCTGCATTGCAGGCAGACTCTTTATCGTCTGAGCCACCATCTCAGTAGTGATTGTGTGTTTGCTTTATCATCCCTCATTGAACTGTTCATTTAAGTGTTGAGCACCTTTTGGGACATATGTTATAGTTATTTTAAAAAAGAAGTCTAACTGTCATGTTAGAATATTGGCTCCCAAAGAATTTGTTTCAGGCTCCAGTTTCAATAGCTGTGCTTGATTGCTAGCTGTCCTTGCCCTTTTAAGTGTTCATGAAAATTACAAGGTAGTCTGTTTAAAACTATGATGGAAAAGCATTGTACAAATAATTGAACTCCTAATATTGGGAAAGAGGCTGAATAACAACCACTGAGGGAAATAGTGCAGGGCTTAACATACCTCCTTTGACATCCAGAATGTTACTCGATTTTTAAATTTGGAATTTAAAGTGAATTAGAGAAAAGTCTAATTTTCCCCCTCAGTCTTTCCCATCAGAAAGTTTCCATAAGCCTCTTACCCTTACCCATCAGAGAGCAGACAGAATGAAAATCACAATCATAGAAAACTAACCAAACTGATCACATGGATCACAGCCTGTCTAATTCAATGAAACTATGAGCCATACCTGGTAGGGCCACCCAAGATGGACGGGTCATGATGGAGAGTTCTGACAAAACGTGGTCCCCTGGAGAAGGGAATGGCAAACCACTTCCGTATTCTCCTTGAGAACCCCATGGACAACATGAAAAGGCAAAAAGATAGGACACTGAAAGATGAACTCCCCAGGTTGGTAGGTGCCCAGTATACTACTGGAGCTCGGTGGAGAAATAACTCCAGAAAGAATGAAGAGATGGAGCCAAAGCAAAAACTATACCCAATTGTGGGTGTGACTGGTAATGGAAGTAAAGTCTGATGCTGTAAAGAGCATTATTGCATAGGAACCTGGAATGTTAGGTCCATGAATCAAGGCAGATTGGAAGTGGTCAAACAGGAGATGGCAAGAGTGAATGTCGATGTTTTAGGAATCAGTGAACTAAAATGGACTGGAATGGATGAATTTGACTCAGATGACCATTATATCTACTACTGTGGGCAGGAATCCCTTAGAAGAAATGGAGTAGCCATCATAGTAAGCAAAAGAGCCTGAAATGCACTACTTGGATGCAGTCTCAAAAATGACAAATGATCTCTGTTCATTTCCAAGGCAAACCATTCAGTATCACAGTAATCCAAGTCTATGCCCCGACCAGTAATGCTGAAGAAGCTGAAGTTGAATGGTTCTATGAATACCTACAAGACCTTCTAGAACTAACACCCAAAAAGATGTCCTTTTCATTATTGGGGACTGGAATACAAAAGTAGGAAGTCAAGAGATACCTGGAGTAATGGGCAGATTTGGCCCTGGAATACAAAATGAAGCAGGGCAAAGGCTAACAGAGATTTGCCAAGAGAATGCACTGGTCAAACACCCTCTTCCAGCAACATAAGAGAAGACTCTACACATGGACACCACCAGATGGTCAATACAGAAATCAGATTGATTATATTCTTTGCAGCCAAAGATGGGGAAGCTCTGTACAGTTAGCAAAAACAAGGCCAGGAGCTGACTGTGGCTCAGATCATGAACTCCTGATTGCAAAATTCAGACTTAAATAGAAGAAAGTAGGGAAAACCACTGGATCATTCAGGCATGACCTAAATCAAATCCCTTACGATTATACAGTGGAAGTGACAAATAGATTCAAGGGATTAGATCTGATAGACAGAGTGCCTGAAGAACTATGGATGGAGGTTCGTGATATTGTACAGGAGGCAGTGATGAAGACCATCCCCAAGAAAAAGAAATGCAAAAAGGCAAAATGGTTGTCTGAGGAGGCCTTGCAAATAGCTATGAAAAGAAGAGAAGCAAAAGGCAAAGGAGAAAAGGAAAGATATGCCCATTTGAGTGCAGAGTTCCAAAAAATAGCAAGGAGAGATAAGAAAGCCTTCCTCAGTGATCAAAGTAAAGAAATAGAGGAAAAAATAGAATGGGAAAGATTAGAGAGCTCTTCATGAAAATTAAAGATACCAAGGGAACATTTCATGCAAAGATGGGCTCAATAAAGGACAGAAATGGTATGGACTTAACAGAAGCAGATGCAATTAAGAAGAGGTGGCCAGAATACACAGAAGAACTATACAAAAAAGATCTTCATGACCCAGATAACCACGATGGTGTGATCACTCACCTAGAGCCAGACATCCTGGAATGCGAAGTCAAGTGGGCCTTAAGAAACATCACTGTGAACAAAGCTAGTGGAGATGATGGAATTCCAGTTGAGCTATTTCAAATCCTAAAAGATGATGCTGTGAAAATGCTGCACTCAATATGTAAGCAAATTTGGAAAACTCAGCAATGGCCACAGGACTGGAAAAGATCAGTTTTCATTCCAATCCCAAAGAAAGGCAATGCCAAAGAATGTTCAAACTACTGCACAGTTGCCCTCATCTCACATGCTAGCAAGTAATGTTCACAATTCCCCAAGCAAGGCTTCAGTAGTACATGAACTGTGAACTTCCAGATGTTCAAGCTGGATTTAGAAAAGGCAGAGGAACCAGAGATCAAATTGCCAACATCCACTGGATCATAGAAAAAGCAAGAGAGTTCCAGAAAAACATCTACTTCCACTTTCTTGACTATGCCAAAGCCTTTGACTGTGTGGATCACAACAAACTGTGGGAAATTCTTGAAGAGGTGGGAATACCAGACACCTGATCTGCCTCCTGAGAAATCTGTATACAGGTTAAGAAGCAACAGTTAGAACTGGATTTGGAGCAACAGACTGGTTCCAAATCAGGAAAGGAGTACATCAAGGCTGTATATTGTCACCCTGCTTATTTAACTTATATGCAGTGTACATCATGCAAAATGCCGGGCTGGATGAAGTACAAGCTGGAATCAAGATTGCCAGGAGAAATAGCAACAACCTCATATATGCAGATGACACCACCCTTATGGCAGAAAGCAAAGAAGAACAAAAGAGCCTCTTGATGAAAGTGAAAGAAGAGAGTGAAAAGATTGGCTTAAAACTCAACATACAGAAAGCGAAGATCATAGCTCCAGTCCCATCACTTCATGGCAAATAGATGAGGAAACAGTGGAAACAGTGACAGACTTTATTTTCTTGAGCTCCAAAATCACTGCATATGGTGACTGCAGCCATGAAATTAAAAGACGCTTGCTTCTTGGAAGGAAAGCTATGACCAACCTAGACAACATATTAAGAAGCAGAGACATTACTTTGCCAACAAAGGTCTGTCTAGTCAAAGCTATGGTTTTTCCAATAGTCATGTATGGATGTAAGAGTTGGACTATAAAGAAAGCTGATGGTGAAGAACTGATGTTTTTGAACTGTGGTGTTGGAGAAGACTCTTTTGTGTTCCTGGACTGCAAGGAGATCCAACCAGTCTATCCTAAAGGAAATCAGTCCTGAATATTCATTATAAGGACTGATGCTGAAGTTGAAACTCCAATACTTTGGCCACTGATGTGAAGAATTGACTCAGTAGGAAAGACCCTGATGCTGGAAAAGATTGAAGGCAGGAGAAGAAGGGGACGACAGAGGATGAGATGATTGGATGGCATCACTGACTCAATGGGCATGAGTTTGAGTAAGCTCCACGAGTTTGTGATGGACAGGGAAGCCTGGTGTACTGCAGTCCATGGGGTCGCAAAGAATCGGACATAACTGAGCAACTGAACTGAACTGAGAGAAAAGTCAGTAGGAAATCTTGAGTATCTATGAGTTATTTTGCTTTAATTATCTCAATTCTCTACCACAACTGTAGAATATATCTAGCAATATAAAATATAATGAGAGTAAATGCATGGTCTTATGTTTAGGTTCAGATGAAGAAAGTGAAAGTGTGATTTACCAACATAGATGATGAAGTTTCAGGAGGTTTTGTTGATAGGATCACTCTTCAGTGGGATTACCCCTCCCAAGATTAATGTGAAATAGTAGGCTTCATTATGCAAGTAATGGGAGATGATGAAATCACACCAAGAGTATTATGGTCAGTTTGGGGTACCCTGTTTTTAAGAGTGACATTACAAATTAAATCTCATCTCCAGAAAAACACCAGATTTTGAGGGGTTATGAAAATGGAGTATATGGCTGAAAAAACAGACAACAACTTGTATTCTGACAACAACTTGTAAGGTATTATTCCCATGTTACAGAAAGGAAATTCAGGCTCAAAGATAATGATTTATTAAAATGTAACTCAAAAGTGGTTGTCTCAGGCACCATATCTCTCAATTCCTGATTTAGTATTGTTATTTCAAAATATTGGTTTTTGTTGTATTTTTTAAAAAGCTTGGTTATTAACCCCTGTACGAGGAGAAACTTGAAACTCTAGGGGAATGATTACACATTAAATGAGGTTGAAAGGGAACATTTAGATTGGAAGATCAATGTGAGAAGATAGTTTGGTTTTAACTATCAGAACTAACTAACAGAAACATCCTAAATACATTTTTCTCTTTCTTTTTCAAGGTTTTTGACTCCAGTGAAGAATCTGGGCATCTTGTTCTCACCATAGTTATATCGGGGCATTTCTTCATTTCCCAAGGACAGACACTGTTGGTAGGTTTTATGCATATAATATGCATATATTTCTTTGTAAGCTTAACATTAATTTTGTATCCTTAAGGTTCTTCAGTCTCATTGAAATTTATCAGGTTCAACAAATTAAGCATTTATTGAATGTTCTATAACAGAAATAAAAAGACATAGTATTTCCTGCCATTAAAGGGATTTTAGGGTTTTCTTGGGAGTCAAAGTGGATCAAAGGGTTAAGATTAATCAGTATTATAAAGGATTCTTCATTGGGGAGATTGGGTTGAAGACAGTTTAGACTTATAGAGAAATGGATGGAGAGTTTTCTAGATAAAGAATATGTGCAGAGGAATTGTTGTTTATTAACCGACTTGCTCTCAGTTGGTTGTTGTCAACTTCTGATGGCCTGCTGCTATGCTTCTCATCTTCAAGGCTCTTATCTCCTTTGCCGAACTTCTTGAACCACCAGTGCATCAGGCTAAATGCGTTGTTGATGTTTCAAGTTGTCTCTGCTGTTTTACAACCCATTTTGAACTCAAATAATTTGCTCAAATTGCTTTTTGTCTTACATCATTTCTATAGTCTAAAATAAATAGAAAAAAAAATCAAATAATAAGTCACTGAAAAATGAAAGCGAAAGTTGCTCAGTCATGTCCGACTCTGCTACACCATGCACTGTAGCCCACCAGACTCCTCTGTCCAGGGAATTCTCCAGGCAAGAATACTTGCCTGGTAGCTCAGACAGTAAGGAATCTGCCTACAATGCAGGAGACCCAGGTTCAATCCCTTGATCAGGAAGATCCCCTGAAGAAGGGAAAAGCCACCCATGCCAGCATTCTTGTCTGGAGAATTCACTGGACAGAGGAGCCTGGCAGGCTACAGTCTATGGAGTTGCAAAGAGTCAGACATGACCAAGTGACTAACACTTTCACTTCCACTTCAGTAAGTCATTAGCAAAAAACTTGAAGCAAGAAATACACATTAAAATGATGTATAACATAACCACATTTACTTAAGAATGTATTCCAATATCAAATGGCAAAGTTCAGCAGTGCAAAACTGCAGTTACTTTTGCACCAACCTAATAATTCCCTGTGGTATACAATAAATCTTTGTTCTTTATCTGTTTTATATATTGTAGTTTTATCTGCTAATGCCAAACTCCTAATTTATCCTGTCATCTTTCCCATTTGGTAACCATGAGTTTGTTTTCTATATCTGTGAGTCTGTTTTGTAAGTAAGTTCGTTTATATCATATTTTAGATTCAACATGTAAGTGATTTATGATATTTGATTTACTTCACTTAGTATAATAATCTCTAGATTCATCCATGTTGCTGCAAATGGCATAATTTCATTCTTATGGCTGAGTAATATTCTGTTATGTCTTGGCTGCTATAAACATAGGGGTGCAAGTACCCTTTAGTAGAATTGCTAGATCATATGGTAGTTCTATATTCTAGTTTTCTGAGGAACCTCCATACTGTTTTCCTTAGTAGTTGCATCAACTTACATTCCCACCAACAGTGCAGGAAGATTCCCTTTACTCCACACTCTCTCTTGCATTTGTTATTTGTTGACTTTTAAATGATGGCCATTCTGACCAGTGTGAAGTGATACCTCACTGTAGTTTTGCTTTGGCATTTCTCTAATAAGTAGTGATGCTGAGCATCTTTTTCATGTGTCTGGCTATCTGTCTGTCTTCTTTGGAGAAATGTCTTTTTAAATTGGGTCGTTTGGTTTTTTGTTGTTGTTGAGTTATATTTTCTGTTGGTAGATTTTGGAGATTAAGCCCTTGTTGGTCGCATCATTTGAAAATATTTTCTCCCACTCCATAGGTTGTGTTTTCATTTTTTAATGCTTTGATTCAGTCCCATTTGTTTATTTTTATTGCCTTAGGAGACTGACCTAAGAAAACATTGCTACGATTTATGTCAGAGAATATTTTGCTTGTGCTGTCTTCTAGGAGTTTTATGGTGTCATATCTGATGTTTAAGTCTTTTAATGGCCTTTGTTTTAAAGTCTGTTTTGTCTGATGTGAATATTGCTACCCCTGCTTTCCTGTCATTTCCGTTTGCATGAAATGTATCTTTTTCTATTTCCTCACTTTCAATCTATGGGTTTCCTTCACCCTAAAATGGGTCTCTAATAGGCAACATATTGTAGGCTCTTATTTTATATCCAGCCTGCCACTCTGTATCTTTTATTGGAGCACTTAGTTCATTGAAATTTAAAGTAATTATTGATAGATATGTATTTATTAACATTTAAAATATTGTTTTCCAAAAGCTCTAATTTTATAAAAATGCATAACATTAAAAATGTTTTTTATTCTGAATACACATAAACACAGACATACTGTAGAAAACTTATAGAATAAAGAAATATATAAAGGAGAAATAAAAATCTCCTTGTTTGAAAGTTCATTTTTTTTAAATTGAAGCACACTTGATTTATAGTATCATGTTAGTTTCAGGTATATGACAAAGTAATTCAGTTATATATATATTTTTCAGATTATCTTCCCATTACAGGTTATTACAAGATATTGAATATAGTTCCCCTGTGCTATGCAGTAAATCCTTGTTGCTTTTCTGTTTTAAATATGGTAGTGTGTATATGCTGATCTCCTACTCCTAATTTATCCTTCTCTCCCCCTTCACCTTTTATAACCAAAAGTTTGTTTTCTGTGTCTGTTAGTCTGTGTCTGTTTTGTGAATAAGTTCATTTAATTGTCTTTCTCTATTTGACTTACTTCACTTGGTACGATAACTTTTACATCTATTCATGTTGCTGCAAATGGAAAAAATTCATTCTTTGTATGGGCCAAGTAATATCCATTGGGCATACCAGATCTTTATCCATTCATGTGTCAATGGACGTTTAGGTTGCTTTCATGTCTTGGCTGTTGTAAATAGTGTTGCTATGACCACTGGTGTACATACATCTTTTCAAATTAAAGTTTTCATCTTTTCTGGATATATGCCCAGGAGTGTGATTGCTGGATCATATGATAACTATTTTTAGTTTTTTTAAGGAATCTCTATATTGTTTTCCATAGTGGCTGTACCACTTTACATTCTCACCGACAGTGCAGGAGTGTTCCCTTTTCCCCACATCCTCTACAGTATTTATTATTTGTAGATTGAAAGTTTATGTTTGAATTGGTATTTAGAAACAAAATGAGTAGAGAAATAAGATAGTTATTAATTTCCAGTCAGAGAAATTGTACAAGAAAAGAAATGTAAGAGAAGGCTATTACATCAATTAGCTGTGATTGGTATCTATATTGACATAATAAATTTGTATAGATATTGACTGACTACTTAGGCATAATATACTCATTTAACAAATGTTTATTGAGCAATTACTGTATTCTGGGCATTGTTCTAGGTGCTAGGGATACAGCAGTGAACATCAAAAACAAAAATCCCTGTCATGATGGAGTGTCATTGTTCTAGTGGGACAAGCAGTAATAAATAGATCAAATATATTTAAAAGATATGAATTTTTAGTGAATCCCTTACACGTCCTGTTATGGCAGCATCCCACAGTTGTATACTGTGACAATTCATCCCTCCACTCTAGTGGAAGATAGCTTTATCTTTGAATGTGAGATGACCTGCAAAGGCATCTTTGTGTTCCTTGTTACTTTTAAAATTGTAGCACTACTTGGACAGTTGTGCTTTATCTGCCGCTATTAGGGCTTATATCAGTTGCCAAGAGACAAGATTTCTTGTTTAACTTCGAAAGTAGGATTTTCCAGATGATGAACTGATGGATGTCGAGCACAAACTAATTCTCCTTGTCAGTATCATGGCTCTTTGCTGAATGGTGTCATTAAGGCCGTTTGATTTCCTCAGACATAGGGTCCCATCCTGTTCTTATCTCTGCTCCATTCTTTTGCACCAATAGTAGTTGTTGTTACAAACTTTATATCATACATGGAATGATTTTTGCACGGCAGTAACAAGAACCAAGTTTATAAAATTCTAAGACATCACTGTTGAGATGTCTACAGCTTGGTACATGTTGCACATACGTGTATAACTTGGTTAATATTTTTAAAAATCTTCTTTAAACACTTTTTTAAAAGATACCTTCATTAAGTTATAATTTACATAAAATAAAATTCACTAATTTTGAGTGTTCAGTTTGATGTGTTTTGATAAGCATATATATTTGTATAACTACCACACAATCATGATATAGGACATTTCAGTTAATATAGAAAGTTTCCTTGTGCATCTTTGTAATTCGTTCTCTCTGCCCACCATTGGCATCTAGCAAAACCACTGATCTGCTTTCTGTCACCATAGATTTGCCTTTTCTAGAATTTCATATAAATAAAATCATACAATATGTAGTCCTTTTGTGTCCAGCTTCTTCCACTTAGTGTAATACTATTGAGAGTCATCCATATCGTTCATTCTTTTCACTACTGAATAGTATTCTGTTATGTGGATAAGCCTAATTTGTTTATCCATTTGATTTTTGATAGACATTGTGTTGTTTCCATTTTTTTTACTATTATGAATGATGCTGATATAAACATTTGCATACAGCCTTTTTTTTTTTTCATTTTTCTTTAGTAAATTCCCAAGAGAGGAACTGTTGCTGGATCATATGGTACATGTGTTTAACTTTATGAGACACTGCAAAGCTGTTTTTCAGAGTTGCATTCCTACAAACACTGTATGAGGGTTCTGGTTGTTCCATGTCCTCACCAACACTTGGTATTGTTAAGTTCAACTATTTAACTGTTCTTGTACATATGTAGTGGTATCTCATGGTGGTTTTAATTTTAATTTCCTTAAAGGCTAATGATATTGACCATCTTTTTGTGTGTATTTACCATTTGTGTATTTTATTGAAGTATCTTGTTTTTATCTTATTACCATGTTCAATTGAACTGTTTGTCTTTTCATACTGAATTATAAGTTCTTATTTGTTCCTTTTTTCGCCTTTCTTTTTTAAAATTTTATATCAGAGATGGTTGATTAACAATGTTGTGTTAGTTTCAGGGGTACAGCAAAGTTATTCAATTATATATCATCTATTCTTTTTTCAGGTTCTTTTCCCATTTTAGGTTGTTATACAATATTGAGCAGCGTCCCCTGTGCTATACAGTAGGTCCTTGTTGGTTATCTGTTCTAAATGTAGCAGTAAGGACATGCCAATCTGCCTCTCCCTGCCACAGTTCCCCCCTGGTAACCGTAAGTTTTTCCCAAGTCTGTGAGTATGTTTATGTTTTGTAAACAAATTCACATGTATCATTTTTTTACATTCTGCATGTAAGTGATATCATATGGTATTTGTCTTCTCTGTCTGACTTCACTTAGTATGATTATCTCCAGGTCCACCATCTGTGTTGCTGCAAATAGTGTGATTTCTTCTTTCAGTGGCTGATTTTCATTCTTTTATTCCATTGTGCATACATACCACATCCTCTTTACCTGTCAGTGGACTTATGGGTTGCTTCCATGTCTTGGCTATTTGTAATCAGTGCTGCAGTGAACGTTATGGTGCATGTATCCTTTCAAACCATGTTCTCTGGATATATGTTCAGGAGTGCGATTGCTAGATCATTTGGTAGCTCTGTTTTTAGTTTCCCAAGGAACCTCCATACTGCTCTCCATAGTGGCTATACCAATTTGTGTTCTCACCAACAGTGTCAGAGGGTCCCCTTTTCTCCCCACCCTCTCCAGTATTTATTGTTTGTAGATTTTTTGACAATGGCAATTCTGACTGGTGTGAGGTGATATCTCATGGTAGTTTTGATTTGCATTTCTCAGTTCTTATTCTGATTATAGCTGTTTTATCAGAAGTGGGTTCTGCAAATATTTCATCCAGTCTGTGACTTACCTTTTCATTTCTTAACAGTGTCTTTTGATGAGCCAAAGCCTAAAATTTTAATGAAGTCCTGTTTTTTTTTTCTTTGTATGCTATGTAAGAAATTGCCATCTACTCTGAGATTGTGATGATATTTTTCTATGTTTTTTTCTGGAAATTTTATGATTTTGGCCCTTACATTTAGACCTATAGTCCATTATTTTTTGTAACATAACATTAATGTTTATTATTATTTTGTATAGTATCCTTTCTTCTCTTCAATGAAAGCAATATTGTATTGAAAACTTTACTGTTATGGAACATAATCATGGATCTTAGGGAACCTACTTCTGGAACCTTTGAATTAATTTTTAATATATAGTGAGGGATAAGGGTCTGTGTTAATTTTTTCACACATATATAACAATTGTCCCAGCATCATTTATTGCAAAGTCTATTTGTCATTGAAATTAACCTTGGCACCTTTTTAAAAAATTGGTTTGCTGTGTATGTGTGGGTCTATTTCTAGACTCTCTTTTCTCTTCTATTGACCTAAATGTCTATTCTTACTCCAATAACATACTGTCTTGATTACTTTAGCTTTGTTGTAATTTTTGAAATTGGTGATGTAATTCCTCCATGTTCTTTCTCTAAGTTGTTCTGTTATTTGCATTTCTGTTTAAATTTTAGAGTTGGCCTTCCTGCAAAAAAGCCTGCTGGGTTTTTTATTGGAATTCCTTTGAATCTATAAATCATCTTGGGGAGAATTGACATCTTAATAGAGTCTTCTGACCCATGAACATGTTATAACTCTCCATTTATTTATATCTTTTATTTATTCCATTTATTCATAAACTCTCTCAGCAGTGAATTTGTAGTTTTCACAATAGGTCTTATACATATTTAGTTAAATTTGTCCACAAATACTTTATAGTTAGGTTAAAATAGAATTTTAAAAATCTCAATGTCTAATAATTTGTTGCTAATGAGTAAAAATATATTTGAATTTTTTCATGTTGACCTTATATCCTGTGATCTTGGCTGAATTCATTTATTCTTCAGCTTTTTTTGTAGGTGTTTTGTAGTTTTTTCTGCATAGGTGATCTGTTGTCTGAATAGACAGTTGTACATTCCTCCTTTCAGTCTACATACTCTGCCCACCTCCCTGCTGTTTCCCCCCAGGATTGCACTGACTGGGGCATCCTTTATGATGTTGAATAGAAATAGTGGGAGTTGGCACCCTTGTCTTGTTCCTGGTCTTAGGAGAAAAGCATTCAGTCTTCACCATAAGTATAGTGTTAGCTGTAGGGTTTTTGTCAGTCACCCTTTATGAGATTGGGGAAGTTACCTTCTATTTCAGGTTGCTGAGAGTTTTCAGTCATGAATAGGAGTTGAATTTTGCTGAGTGATGTTTCTTTATCTATTGAGACGTTTTTTTCCTTTTTTAGTTCTGTTGATGTTAACAACTTTAAAAATATTTAGCTCTTACAGATCAATGTTTATTATAGAAATTTTATTTTTAGATTATGTGTATGTGTGTGATAAAATAAAAACACACATTTTTTAAATCTTTTTGGAAAAGATCTTGATGCTGAGAAAGAGTGAAGGCACAAGGAGAAGAGGGCAGCAGAGGATGAGATGGTTAAACTGCATTACCAACTCAATGGACATGAATTGTAGCAAACTCTGGGAGATAGTGAAGGACAGAGAAGCCTGGTGTGCTGCAGTCCTTGGAGAGGGGGTCACAAAGAGTCAGACACAACTTAGCAACTGAACCACAACACTTAAAAAACATTTTGCCCCTAAATCAAAGGATAGTTTTGTCAGTTTATGCAGTGTAGTCAGTATTTTCTGGATTCCACAAGAACCAACACATAGAAGAGGAAACATTTTTAGATTATAGCACATTTCAGTTGCAATTTTGTGTTGGTATTACATTTACATGCCCTCTCCCTTCATACTAATCTGGATTGTGATATATTTTTAGCATTTTTCCCATAAAAGGTAGGGACAGGATAGCCATGGAAAGTTTTAGCCACTTCCATTTTAGTATGAGAATCTAATTATTGGCATGGATTAAAATGTGCTGTATTTATACTATCAAATTTTGTAGAAGCTGCACAACCACCCCCCACCCAATCCCGAGAAAGTACAAAGTCACTTTTTTCAGAAAGATTAATTGCTCAGGCTCGGTAACAGCTCCCTCTGTGATGTTATTTTATTGAAATCCAAACAGGTTTTGGGCTCTCTGCTTGGACCTGGGCAGCTATTTAGATTTGATTTCCCTTAAACTTCATAGTTCTTTGCCACCTCCTGTGAGGTCCATGGGAACTTAATGCTTCAGATTAAACTGTAGCTTGGTACAGTAGTACCATAGGTTTCCATTTTGCCTGTTAAATTAGCAACTGCATCCATGTAAGAACATTATTGCCAAAAGACTCCATGCAGAACCACCACTAGACCATTCTGTTGTTATTTATTTCAAAGGGTTGCTACAACCAAAGGGCTGGGAGACCTTGGCTCCATCTTTAGGCTACCCCTTTCCAATCTGGGATTTTGAACAGATTCTCTCTTACATATTGTGGGCTTTAAAACTTTGTCTTTAATCCTGATAAATTACACACACATGAAACTTAATATCTTCACCATTTTTAAGTGTAAATGAAGTACTTTCACATTTTGTGCAGTCATCACCTATGTCTGTCTCCAGAATTCATCTTGAAAAAGTGAAACTCCACACTCATTAAATAGCTCCATATCGCTCCTCTCCCAGCTGAGCCCCTGGCAACAACCAGTCTACTTTCTGTCTCTGAATGTGACTACTCTAGCTGCCTCATGCAAGTAGAATCATACAGTGTTTGTCATTTTGTGACTGGCTTATGTCACTGAGTACAGTGTCCTCAAGATTCATTTAGTTAAAGTGTGTGTCAGAATTTTCTTCTTTTTTAAGGCTGAATAATATTCCATTGCATGTATATACCACATGTTTTTTATCCATTCTTCTGTTGATGGACACTAGGTTTGTTTCCACATTTTGCCTATTGTGAGTAATGCTGCTATGAACATGGGTGTATAAATATTTCTTTGAGATGCTGATTTCAATTCTTTTGGGTATATACCCAGAAGGGTTACTGAAACATAGGGTAATTCTATTTTTTGAGGAACTACCTTACTTTTTTCCCACAGTGGCTACCCTATTTTACACTCCCATCAACAGTGCACAAAGTTCCAGTATCTCTACGTCCTCACTTTTGGTTGCTATTTTCTTGTTTTTTTTTTTAATTGCAGTATATATAATTGGCATATACCATTATTAGTTTCAGGCATACAGTGGTTCAATATTTGTGTACATTGCAAAATGATCACCACAGTAATCTAATTAACATCCAAACCTTCTATAGTTAACACATTTTTTTTCTTATGATGAGAACTTTTAAGATCTAGTCTATTATAGTAACTCAAATATGCAGTATAGCACAGATCTTCGTTAATATGTGATTATGTCCTGATAAACCCATCATAAATTTAAAATATTAATTCAAAAATTTATTTAATCACCTGGCCTACTAAACATCATGGCTTAGCTTTGTTGTTGTTCAGCCGCTCAGTCATGTCCAACTCTTTGTGACCCATGGACTGCAGCATGCTAGGCTTCCCTGTCCTTCACCATCTCCTGGAGCTTGCTTAAACTCATGTCCATTGAGTCAGTGATGCCATCCAACCATCTCATCCTGTGTTGTCCCCTTCTCCTGCCTTCAATCTTTCCCAGCGTTGGTCTGACCCAGTGAGTCGGCTCTTCACATCAGGTGGCCAAGTATTGGAGCTTCAGCATCAGTCCTTCCAATAAATATTCAGGGTTTAGGATTCACTGGTTTGATCTCCTTGCTGTCCTAGGGACTCTCAAGAGTCTTCTCGAACACCACACTTCAAAAGCATCAATTATTTGGTGCTCAGCCTTCTTTATGGTCCTACTCTCACATCCATACACAACTACTGGAAAAACCAGAGTTTTGACTAGATGGACCTTTGTCCGCAAAGTAATGTCTCTGCTTTTTATTACGCTGTCTAGGTTTGTCATAGTTTTTCTTCCAAGGAGTCATAGCTTTCTTCCAAGGAGCAAACATCTTTTAATTTCAGTAGCTTAGCCTAGCCTATCTTAAATGTGCTTAAAACATTTACATTTGCCTACAGCTGGGGAAAATCATCTAACACAAAGCATATTTTGTAAAGTGTTGAATATCTCATGTAATTTATTGAAATCTGCCCTGAAAGTGAAAAACAGAATGATTTTAAGTGTATTGGTTGTTTATCCTCATGATCAAGTAGTAATTGGGGGAGCTCAGCTTACTGTCGCTGCCAGGCATCACGAGAGAGTACTGTATAGCATATTGGTAGCACGGGGGGAAAGATCAAAATTCAAAGTACAGTTTTACTGGATTTATATTGCTTTTGTACCATCATAAAGTCAAATTGTTAAACTGAATCATCGTAAGTTGGCAACTGCCTTTATTATTAACTATTGTCACCTCAGTATACCTTTCATCCCTAGGACTTCGGTTCAGTTCAGTTGCTCAGTCGTGTCCGACTCTTTGCGACCCCATGGACTGCAGCATGCCAGGCCTCCCTGTCCATCACCAGCTCCCGGAGTTTACTCAAGCTCATATCCATTGAGTCAGTGATGCCATCCAACTATCTGATCCTTTGTCGTCCCCTTCTCCTGCCTTCAATCTTTCCCAGCATCAGGGTCTTTTCAGATGAGTCAGCTCTTCACATCAGGTGGCCATAGTTTCAGCTTCAACATCAGTCAGCATCCCCAGTACTTACTTATTTTATAACTGGAAGTATGTGTCTTTTGATCCGTTTCACAACCCTGGCAATTGCTAATTTAGTCTCTGTATCTATAAGCTTGTTCCTTTGTTTTTATTTTTAGATTCCACGTATAAGTAAGATCATACAGTATTTGTCTTGGTCTGAATTAATTCACTTAGCATGATGCCCTCAAGGTGCTTTCACGTTGTCACATGACAAGATTTCATTTTTTTATGGACTGAATAATAGTCCATTGTATATGTAAACCACATCTTCTTTATTCATTCATTGATGGACACTTGAGGTTGTTTCCATATCTTGGCTGTTAAAAATAATGCTGCAGTGAACATGGGGTACATATGTCTTTTTCAAGATAGAATTTTAATTTTCTTCAAAAAAGTACTCTGTGGGATTGCTGAAGCGTATGCTTCTATTTTTAATTTTAAAATTCTATTTTTAGATTTTTGAGGAAACTCCATAGTGTTTTCCTCATCACTTTCCACCAACAGTGCACAAAGGTTTCCTTTTCTCCACATCATTGCTACCACTTGTTATTTCTTGTCTTTTTCATTATAGACATTCTAACAGGTATGAGTTGATACCTCACTGTGGTTTTGATTTGCATTTTCCTAATGATTAGTATTGTTGGGAGTCATTTAATATACCTGTTGGCCATCTGTATGTCCTCTTGGGAAATATTTCTGTTCAGATCTCTGCTTATTTCTTAATGAGATTGTTTGGGGTTTTTTGCTATTGAGTTGTAGGAGTTCTTTATATGTTTGGGTATTAACCTTTATTAGATGCATGATTTGCAAATATTTTCTCCTATTATTATGTTACCTTTTCATTTTGTTGATGGTTTCCTTTGTTGTGAAGAAGCTTTTTAGTTTGATGATGTAGCCATACTTGTTTATTTTTACTTTTGTTGCTTTTGCTTTTGATGTCAGATTCAAAAAATTACCACCAAGACCTTTGTCAAGGAGCTTACTATAAATATCTGTTTTCTTCTTGGAGTTTTATGGTATCAGGCCTTATATTCAAGTCTTTAATCCATTTTAAGTTATTTTTTGTTTATGGTGTAAAATAGTGGTCCAGTTTCATTCTTTTGCATGTGGCTGTCCAGTTTTCCCAACACCATTTATTAAAGGGACTGTCCTTTCCCCATTGTGTATTCTTGGCTCATTTGTGGTAAATTGAAAGTGAAGTCGTTCAGTCGTGTCCGACCCTTTGCGACCCCATGGACTGTAGTCCCCAGGCTCCTCGGTCTATGGGAGTTTCCAGGCATGAATACTGGAGTGGGTTGCTATTTCCTTCTCCAGGGCGTGTGGTAAATTAGCTGATCATGTATGCTGGGTTTGTTTCTGAGCTTACTATTCTGTTCCATTGATCTATGTATCTTTTTTATGCCAATATCATACTGTTTAATTATTATAGCTTTGTAGTATAGTTCAAAATCAAGGTGCATGGTGCCTCTAGCTTTGACCTTCTTTTTCAAGATTGCTTTGGCTATTCAGGGTATTTTGTGGTTCCATTAAAATTTGGAGATTGTTTGTTCTACTTACATAAAAAATGCCACTAGAATTTTGATAGGGATTGCATTGAATACATAGATTGCTTTTAGTACTGTGGACATTTTAACACTTTTGGTTCTTTCAATCCATGAGCATGGACTCTTTGCATTATTTATGTCTTCTTTTTCATTAATGTCTTACAGTTTTCAGTATACATGTCTTTAACCTCCTTGGTTCAATTTATTCCTAGGTATTTTATTCTTTTTGATGCAATTGTAAATGAGTTTTGTAATTTCTTTTTCTGGTAGTTTATTATTAGCGTATAGAAATGAGCAAATTTTTATATGCTGATTTTGTATCCTCCAGCTTTGTTGGATTAATTTACTAGTTTTTTGGTGGAGTCTTGAGGGTTTTCTATACAATATCATGTCATCTGCCAACAGAGATAATTTTACTTCTTCCTTTCCAAGATGGATGCCTTTTTCTTTTTGTTGCCTAACTGATCAGGCTAGGACTTCCACTACAATAAGTCCGCTACATATGAACCTTCAAGTTGTGAACTTCCAAAGATGCACATGTGTGTTGCATCAACATCAGGTATGAGTGAAATCACAGCTCGCTGCCCCCCCCAAGCCCCCAGTGCTGAGGATGCTTCAGCTCTGCCATCTCCCACCTTGTCTCATTCCTCCAGTCAGTGACTCTTCTTGCCTGTTCACGTCATGCCAGCCCCTCTGTGCCAGCTATTGTACTGTACTGCTGTGCTTTTCAATGTACTATAAGGTTAAAAAAATTCTTTTTTTAATTTTTGTGTTTGTTTTTTTATGTATTATTTCTGTGAAAAGTATTATAAACCTATTACAGTGCAATACTATATAGCTGATTGTGTTAGTTGGGTATCTAGGCTAACTTTGTTGGACTTACAAACAAATTGGACTTACAAAGGTACTCTCAGAACAGAATGTAGGGGATTTACTATACTATGTTGAATAAAAGTGGCTATAGAGTGGACGCCCTTGTGTTGTTCCTAACCTTAGATGGGAAGTTTTCAGCTTTTATCATTGAGTATGATGTTAGCTGTGGGTTTGTCATATTTGCCCTTTATTACGTTGAAGAATATTCTTTCTATACCCACTTTGTTGAGAATTTTTTTTAAAGTCATAAATGGATGTCAAATTTTGTCAAATGCTTTTTCTGGATATATTGAGATGATCTGTTGATTTTTATCCTTCATTTTAATGTGGTGTATCACATTGCTTTGCAGATGTTGAACCATCCTTGCATCCCTAAAATAAATCCCTCTTGATCGTGATGTACGATCCTTTTAATGTATTATTGAATTAGGCTTGCTAATATTTTGTTGAGGATGTTTATGTCTCCATTTATTGGGGTTATTACCCTGTGATTTTCTTTTCTTGTGGCATCCTTGTCTGGTTTTGGTAGCAGGATAATGCTAGCCTCATAAAATGAGTCTGCAAACGTTGCCTTTTTGATTTTTGGAAACTCTTCTTCTATTTTCTGGAAGAGTTTGGGAAGGTTTGATATTAATTATTTAAATGTTTGATAGAATTCACCAGTGAAGCCATGTGATCCTGATGGATTATTTTTTACTGATTTGATCTCACTAGTAGCTGATTTGTTCAGATTTTCTATTTTTTCATGACTCAATATTGGTAGGTTGTCTAGAAATTCTCCTCTAGGTTGTCCAGTTTGTTGGCATATAATTGTTCATTACATTGTTCAAATGTAGTTCTTATGATCGTTTGTATTTCTGTGGTGTATTTGTATTCTGTATTTTGTATTCTATATTTTGTATAAATATTCTGTATTTCAGTTGTCTCTTCTTACATTTCTCATTTTCTTTGATTCCTCTTTTTCTTGTTGAGTGTTGAGTCCAGCTACAGGTTTGTTGATTTTGTGTGTCTTTTCAAAGAACCAGCCCTTAGTTTCATTGATATTTTTTCCTGTTGTCTTCTTAGTCTCTCCTTTTTCAGTTATTTTTAATAGTAGCCATTATAATGGGTGTAAGGTCATACCTCATTGCATTCCTTAATAATTGGTGATATTGAATATCTTTTCATTTGCTAGCTTGCAATTCGTTTATCTTCTTGGGAGAAATGCTTATTCTGGTCTTTGCCTGTTTTCTGATTGGGTTTTTGTTATTGTTGAACTAACTGTGGGATTAAGTTCTTAAAACTATGATATGTCTCCAAACATACACACACACACACATATACAGTTAAGCTGGTGAATGCAGGTGTTTTTTATTTTTGTTTTTTGCTAGGTTTCACATGATTTTCTTCTTCTTTCAGCTTGCATTAAGGGCAGGATGAGGCCTGTGAGCCTTTTTAAGGCTAGGGACATGGAGGTGTGGCTTTTCTGGGGCACAGGGTTCTGTACCGTGCTCAGGCAGCCGCCCTTAAGTATAAGATTGCTCTTGCCACCTGCTTCTTTGCTACCCTCTCAGTCCTGCTTGGCTCCTCCAGTCCAGGTGCTGGAGTTACTGATCATGGTGAACTCATCCTTCAGTGAGCTGCCATCTGTTTCCTTTCTCTCAAACCACTTTTTAAAAATGTGGACTTCATAACTTCTTTTGGAATAGATCTCTAAGTTTAAAAACATATTCTCGACTTCGCTGGTGGTCCAGTGGCAAAGAATTTACCTGCCAATGGAGGGGACATGGGTTCGAGCCCTGGTCCAGGAAGATTCCAGGTACCATGGGGCAGCTAAGCCCGTGTGCCACAATTGCTGAGGCCTGTGCACCCTGTTGCCCATGCCCCGCAGCAGGAGAAGCCGCTCCAGTGAAAAGTCTTTGCCACAACTAGAGAGTAGTTTCCACTCACCACAACTAGAGAAAGCCCGTGTGCAGCCCCGAAGACCCAGCACAGCTAAACAGATAAATAATAAATAAATAAAATTCTAAAAAACCTATTCTGTTTATAATTATAAATCTTTAAAGATCTGCCTTTTATCAGCATCTCCCTTCTCAACTCAGAAGTTGCAGAACCCAGAGTCTTAAGCTAAAGTTCTTAAAGATAGCCAAAGAGAAAGTCACTCAGTCGTGTCCAGCTCTTTGTGAGCCCATGGACTGTCCAGCCCATGGAATTCTCCAGGCCAGAAGACTGGAGTGGGTCGCCTTTCCCTTCTCCAGGGGGTCTTCCCAGTCCAGGTATCGAATCCAGGTCTCCCACATTGCAGGCAGTTTCTTTACCAGCTGAGACACAAGGGAAGCCCAAGAATACTGGAGTGGGTAGCCTGTCCCTTCTCCAAGGGATCTTCCTGACCAAGGAATTGAACTGGGGTCTCCTGCATTGCAGGCTGATTCTTTACCAACTGAGCTATCAGGGAAGCAAAGAGAGCCAAATGGGGGAAATTATCCTCTAATACTTTAGCCTCTGTTTCCAGGCATTCCTTTATATCTCAGTTGGTTCTGATCCAGCCCAAGTGTCTTCACCTAAGCAAAATTATGTCTGTAACAAGAAGTTAAATGGCCTTGAGACCATTTTAATTCTATTTTCTTGGGAAATACAGGTCATCCTGGAAATGGGGTTCATAATTTTTGGTTTGTCTTACTTTTCACATTCAGCTCAAATATTCTTCCCAAAGGAATAGATTGTTTACCAGTGAAAATGTTATATTCCTATTTAAGTGAGCTCTGGAACTGTCAAACATTAGTTTTAACTCAGTTAATTTTACAAAATATTTGTCCAATCTCTTTAACAAGTGGTGCTGGGAAAACTGGTCAACCACTTGTAAAAGAATGAAACTAGAACACTTTCTAACACCATACACAAAAATAAACTCAAAATGAATTAAAGATCTAAATGTAAGACCAGAAACTATAAAGCTCCTAGGGGAAAACATAGGCAAAACACTCTAACATAAATCACAACAGGAACCTCTGTGACCCACCTCCCAGAGTAATGGAAATAAAAGCAAAAATAAACAAATGGGACCTAATTAAACTTGAAACCTTTTGCACAGTGAGGGAAACTACAAGCAAGGTGAAAAGACAGCCTTCAGAATGGGAGAAAAGAATAGCAAACAAAGGAACTGACAAAGAATTAATCTCAAAAATATACAAGCAACTCATGCAGCTCAATTCCAGAAAAATAAACGACCCAATAAAAAAATGGGCCAAAGAACTAAACAGACATTTCTCCAAAGAAGACATACAGATGACTAACAAACACATGAAAAGATGCTCAACATCACTCAATAGCAGAGAAATGCAAATCAAAACCAAAATGAGGTACCATCTCACGCCAGTCAGAATGGCTGCTATCAAAAAGCCTACAAACAATAAATGCTGGATAGGGTGTGGAGAAAAGGGAACTCTCTTACACTGTTGGTGGGAATGCAAACTAGTACAGCCACTATGGAGAACAGTGTGGAGATCCTTAAAAAACTGGAAATAGAACTGCCATATGACCCAGCAATCCCACTACTGGGCATACACACCAAGGAAACCAGAATTGAAAGAGACATGTGTACCCCTGTGTTCATTGCAGCGCTGTTTACAATAGCTAGGACATGGAAGCAACCTAGATGTCCATCAGCAGACAAATGGATAAGAAAGCTGTGGTACATATACACAATGGAGTATTACTCAGCTTTTTAAAAGAATGCATTTGAATCAGTTCTAATGAGATGGATAAAACTGGAGCCTATTATACAGAGTGAAGTAAGTCAGAAAGAAAAACACCAAAACAGTATATTAACACATATGTATGGAATTCAGAAAGATGGTAACGATGACCCTGTATGCAAGACGGCAAAAGAGACACAGATGTAAAGAACAGACTTTTAGACTCTGTGGAAGAAGGCGAGGATGGGATGATTTGAGAGAATAGCATTGAAATGTGCATGTTACCATATGGAAATAGATCACCAGTCCAGGTTGGATGCATGAGACAGGGTGCTCAGGGCTGGTGCACTGGGATGACCCTGAGGGATGGGATGGGGAGGGAGGTGGGAGGGAGATTCAGGATGGGGAACACATGTACACCCATGGCTGATTCATGTCAATGTATGGCAAATACCACTACAGTACTGTAAAGTAATTAGCCTCCAATTAAGATAAATTAATTTAAAAAAATATTTGTCCAAATCACAGTCTCAATTTCAAAATTTTCTGAGAGGAAAAATTTGGCACAAATTTTTAAAATCAAGTAAATTCTTTAATTTAGAACCAGTCTTTGGTCACTTTTCCAGGAAGGATCAAGGAAGACTAAGTCCTTCATAACTTTATTATTACCCACTTCTCACATTCAAAACTACTGGCTTCAATTAATACCTGTTTTTTTGTGTTTTGTTATTTCTCCTACAGAAAGAGTTGGGCTAGCAAGAGTTAATAAAGCATTTTGCTGCTCTGTTTTTATACTTTCCCACATTAAATAAATTTCAGCTCTTATGCATTCCTGGTCTGAAGAGTTGCTGACTACCCATCCCAGAGACATGTGAGAGCATCCTCTATCGAATTTCCTCCACCTCCCCTGGCTTTTCAGCTTCCTCTGGGGATATGTGATCATCCTCCCCACCTTAGTGAGGTGCCAGGTGAATTAGGCCTTAGACTGTCTTGTCTTTCCTCTTTTCAATTATCCGTTGGGCTCAACTCTTCAGAGGTAAAGAGAACAGTCTGTGAACTCCACTCTGTGACTACTCCAGGGAAAAACATAAGTGCTCTCATCTCTCTTGTCTCCACCCATATTTTCTTCACTTGTCTTCCCAACATTCCTTCCAAACTTTTAATGAGGGTGGTGGTATGTCTGTGCCAGTCCAGTCTCACTTCTGATGCCAACTGATGTATTTCAGATGAATGGAGGGAGAAAGCACATTCATACACAGTGGAGTTACATTAATTTCCTTAATTAATTGGCAAAGGCAGTAGAATCTTATTAAAAGCAAGGTGACCACTCATGGCAGCAGTAGATACAGTGAATCTCTGCAGAGCTTTCCTTGACCCTGTTGTCTGATGACACCGTTTTTTGCCAGGCTCTGAAAAAACCTCTTTCCTAAGCCATAGCCTCTTTATACTTGGGATTCATGTTGTTGATGTTCAGTCACTAAGTAATGATCAACTCTTTGCAACCCCATGGACTATAGCATTCCAGGCTCCTCTGTCCTCCACTATCTCTTGGATTTTGTTCACATTCATGTTCATTGAGTCAGTGATGCTATCTAACCATCAGGTGGCCAAAGTATTGGAGCTTCAGCTTCAGCAACAGTCCTTCCAGTGAATATTCAGGATTGATTTTCTTTAGGATTGACTGATTCGATCTTCCTGCAGTCCAACGGACTCTCAGGAGTCTTCTTTAACACCACAGTTTGAAAGCATCAATTCTTTGGCACTCAGCCTTCTTTATGGTCCAGTTCTCACATCCGTACATGACTACTGGAAAAACCATAGCTTTGTCTATATGGACCTTTGTTAGCAAAGTGATGTCTCTGATTTTTAATACCCTGTCTAAGTTCATCATAGCTTTCCTTCCAGTGAGCAAGCATCTTTTAATTTCGTGGCTGCAGTCACCATCTGCAGTAATTTTGGAGCCCAAGAAAATAAATCCTGTCACTCCTTCTATTTTTTCCCCTTCTATTTGCCATGAAGTGATGGGACTAGATGCCATGATCTTAGTTTTTTGAATGTTGAGTTTTAAGCCAGCTTTTTCACTCTTCTCTTTCACTAAAGAGTCTTACCAAAAGACTCTTTAGTTCCTCTTTACTTTCTGCCATTAAAGAGATATCATCTGCATATCTGAGGTTGTTAATATTTCTCCTGGCAGTCTTGATTCCAGCTTGTGATTCATCCAGGCCAGCATTTCACATGGTGTACTCTGCATATAAGTTCAATAAGCAGGGTGACAATATATAGCCTTGACATACTCCTTTCCTGATTTGGAACCAATCAGTTGTTTCGTGTCCAGTTCTAACTGTTGTTTCTTGACCTGTGTATAGATTTCTCAGGAAGACTGGAAAGGTGGTCTATCTAGTACTCCCGTCTGTTTAAAAATTTTCCACTGTTTGTTTTGACCCACACAGTCAAATGCCTTAGTGCAGTCAATGAAGCAGAGGTAGATGTTTATCTGGAACTCTTCCTTTCTCCGTGATCCAGTGAATGTTGGCAGTTTTAATTTCTCTGCCTCTTGGAAACCCAGCTTGTACATCTAGAAGTTCTCAGTTCACATACTGCTGAAGCCTAACTTGAAGGACTTTGAGCATAACCTTGCTAGCATGTGAAATGAGAAAATTGTATGGTAGTTCAAACATTCTTTGGCATTGCCTTTCTTTGGAATTGGAATGAAAACTGACCTTTTCCAGTCATGTGGCCACTGCTGAATTTTCCAAATTTGCTGGCATATTGAGTGCAGCACTTTATTTAATTTTTTTCATTTATTTTTATTAGTTGGAGGCTAATTACTTTATAGTATTATAGTGGTTTTTGCCATACATTGACATGAATCAGCCATGGATTTACATGTGTTCCCCATCCCGATCCCCCCTCCTGCCTCCCTCCCCACCCCATCCCTTTGAGTCTTCCCAGTGCACCAGCCCCAAGCACTTGTCTCATGCATCCAACCTGGGCTGGTGGTCTGTTTCACCCTTGATAATATACATGTTTCGATGCTGTTCTCTCAAAACATCCCACCCTCGCCTTCTCCCACAGAGTCTAAAAGTCTGTTTTGTATATCTGTGTCTCTTTTTCTGTTTTGCATATAGTGTTATCATTACCATCTTTCTAAATTCCATATATATGCGTTAGTATACTATATTGGTCTTTATCTTTCTGGCTTACTTCACTCTGTATAATGGGCTCCAGTTTCATCCATCTCATTAGAACTGATTCAGATGAATTCTTTTTAATGGCTGAGTAATATTCCATGGTGTATATGTACCACAGCTTCCTTATCCATTCGTCTGCTGATGGGCATCTAGGTTGCTTCCATGTCCTGGCTATCATAAACAGTGTGGTGCAGCACTTTAATAGTGTCATCTTTTAGGATTTTAAATAGCTCAACTGGAATTCCATCACCTCCAGTAGTTTTTTTCATAGTAATGCTTCCTAAGGCCTACTTGACTTTACACTCCATGATGTCTTACTCTAGCTGAGTGACCACACCATCATGGTTATCTGGATCATTAGGACCTTTTTATATAGTTCTTCTCTGTATTCTTGCCACCTCTTCTTAATCTCTTCTGCTTCTGTTAGGTCCTTACCATTTCTGTTCTTTATTGTAGCCATTCTTACATGAATTGTTTGCTTGATATCCCGTTTTCTTGGAGAGACCACTAGTCTTTCCCAATCTGTTGTTTTCTGCTGTTTCTTTGCAGTGTTCATTTAAGAAGGCCTTCTTCTCTCCCCTTGCTTTTCTCTGAAACTGCATCCAGTTGGGTATGTCTTTCCCTTTCTCCTTTGCCTTTCACTTTTCTGCCTCAGCTGTTTATAAAGCCTCCTCAGACAGTCACTTTACCTTCTTGCATTTCTTTTTTCAGGGGATGGTTTTGGTCACTGCCTTCTGTACAATGTTACAAACCTCTGTCCATAGTTACTCAGTAAAAAGCCGTGGAGCTGACTATGGCTCACCTCATGAGCTCCTTATTGCAAAATTCAGGCTTAAATTGAAGAAAGTAGGGATTCCTGTTACCATTCCAGAAAAATGTATCCATTAGCTTCTGACTAAAGGGATGTTTGCAAGCATTGAGTTCACATCTAAATCATTTTCTGAAGTTGAAAGCTGTCAGTCCTCAGGTGTTTCTTCAAGTTTTCAGCATCCTGGAAATCCAGTGTCCTTCATATTATTTATTGAGTTACTAGGGTTTTGTCATTGGTATTATTGGCATTATCTCTCTAGAGTAAGAATATTCTATCTTTAAATGTATGTTGATTTTTTTTTTTTTTTTTTTGATAGTGGAGTGCAGTTTATTACACCGGTGGGCCCAAGGCAGAGTCTCCTCTTAGCCAAGGGCCCGGACCAGCATTTGTGAAAATCTTTTATACCCCATGTGTACGTGTCCAAACCCACCACCCCAATCCCTTGATGCTTACAAAGGAAGGGTAAATACAATCACAATAACCCCATCATTCACGTGTTATGTGTTCAAACAGTTAATAATCAATAAGCCCACGGTTACATTCCAACCAGTTAATAACCGATAAGCCTGTGCTTACATTCTGATAGATAGTGTCTGGAGGCAGGGGTGATTAGTGTCTGTTTTCTCTTAGGTGATGAGTAACCTGGATATGATCTTCAAGGTTCCCCTGTCCGGAGGGGATCTTATCCTTCCATTGTCGTTCCCACAGGCTGAAATGTTTTTTTCTTGATTTGTCATTGGCTTTTTTAAAAATGAGTTTTGTTGGAACATAACTTATACACATTAAATGTACTAATTGAATTCATTGAGTATTGATCAATGTATACAACAACAGAAACTACATCACAATCATGATATGAAACATTTCTTTCATCGCCAAAAACTTTTTCATATCCTCTCATCCCTAGATCCAGGCCACTGTTTTGTCTTTTTCCTTGCTTTCTGTCACTACAGGTTAGTTTTGCCTTTGCTAACAATTGATATAAACAGAACTATATAGTACATGCTCTTTTGTGTCTGGCTTTTTTTATACAACACAGCGTTTCCGAGACTTGTCCATGCTGTTGTGTGTAGCATGTTCTCTCTTGTTGCTGATTAGAATGTCATTTCATGAGTGGTATCACCTTTGTTTATCCATTCACCTGTTGATGGATTACTCTGTACTTTTGCTAGCAAGCACTTTGTGTTATCAATTTTTATAGCTTTAGGTATTCTAGTGTCTGGGTAATGGTATGTCATTGTGGTTTAATTCTCATTTTCTGGATGACTAATGAAGCACATCTTTCATATGCTTGTTTGCCAGGTTAAGAAACAAAACATTTTATTGAGGTATAGTTGACATTGTAACATGATATCAGTTTCAGGTATGCAACATAATGTTTTGATATTTGTATGTATTGTCTAATAATCACCACAATAAGTCTAGTTAACATCTCTAACTCTACATGGTTATAAAATTTTTTCCTTATGATAAGAACTTTTAAGATAGCAACTCTTAGCAACTTTCACATTCTCAATACAGTATTGTTCAACTGTAGTCATCATGCTGTATGTTACATCCGCATCAGTTATTTCTTCTATAACTGGAAATTTGTACCTAAGAAACAGAACATTTTGAGAAGCCCCAAAACCTCTCTTGTGTTCCCTTCCAGTCACTATTATAGACCACCACTTTCCCAAAGGCTAACCACCATTCTGACCTCTAACAGAACAGATTACTTTTGCCTGTTTTTAGACTTTGTATAAAGTGAATAATACAGGACTCTCCTCTGTTTGGGTTCTTTCACTCTTTGTTATATATATGAGACTTGTTCTTATTATTGTTTTCATTTATAGATTGTCCATTCTCATTTTGGAATATATCACAATTTGCTTATAAGTTGTATTGTTGATGATGTTTGAGTTACTTCCAATTTTTAGCTATTAGAAGTATACTGCTGTGAACATCTTAGTATATCTCTTTTGGTGAACACTTGTTGGAGAAGACTCTTGAGAGTCCCTTGGATTGCAAGGAGATCCAACCAGTCCATCCTAAAGGAAATCAGTCCTGAGTGTTCATTGGAAGGACTGATGTTGAAGTTGAAACTCCAATATTTTGACCACCTGACGCAAAGAGCTGACTCATTTGAAAAGACCCTGATGTTGGGAAAGATTGAGGGCAGGAGGAGAAGGGGATGACAAAGGATGAGATGGTTAGATGGCATCATGGACTCAATGAACGTGAGTCTGGGTGAACTCCAGGAGTTGGTGATGGACAGGGAGGCCTGGCGTGCTGCGGTTCATGGGGTTGTAAAGAGTCGGACTCAACTGAGCGACTGAACTGACTGACTGTACGTATTTTTGTTGGGCATATATGACCAGGAGCAAAATGGATGAGTTATAGAACACTTCTCAAACTTTAATGTTCATAATAATTACCTGAACTCTTAGTAGAATGATGAATATGAATCATTGGGTTTGGGGTGTGGTCTGAGATTTTGGTGTTTCTAACAAATTCCTAGGTGATGTGTTGTTTATTAGTCCATGGACATCCTCAGAGGGAAAGTTCAGAGAGTATGCCTGTATTCAGCCTTGGTAGATACTGCCAAAGAGCTTCCCAAGGTGATTATGCCAGTTTACACTCCCACTAATAGTGTATGAAGGAGAAGGCAATGGCACCCCACTCCAGTACTCTTGCCTGGAACTTAATGTATGAAAGCACTCCACGTTCTTGACAAAACTTGGTATTTTTTTTTTTTTTTTTGGCAATTTGAGTAGGTGTGTAGTAATATCTCATTTTGGATTGAATTTGCATTTTTCTTATGACAAATGAAATTATATGTTTTTTCTTACGTTTATTGGTCATCTGGATATTATCTTTTGTCAAGTATCTGTTGAAATCCTCTCATTTTTCTATTCGGTTATCATTGATACAGTTCTTCTGTTACTATGTTTTTATTCCCCTTTTATGCATTTTAGTATTCTGTGATCACATTTTTATTCTTATTATGACATATTTCTTCCAACTCTCACTGATTTTTGTCTTAGTCTTAGCCAGACCTCAGCTTGTTATTCCAATATCGGATCTTTCATCTCTTGTCTCAAAAAAAAACCAGTTTTTAAGAATTTTGTTAAATTTCACACAGGCGGTTTTAATTAAAATTTACTTCTGTTTCTCGATTTTTTTTTTCAATTTTATTTTTTCCCCAGTGGGTGTTTTGCTAGCCCCAGGCCGGTGGTATGCTATAGTTACTCATCCACCTTCCTGCTATTTCTGCCTGCTGTTTATGGGAGAAATTCTTAAATTTCCTGGATCATCATTTGGTGTACTGCAGTTCATGTCCTGGGGCAGTTGTTTTCAGTGCCCTTGGTTGGTAGTGGTAAAATGGATTCCAGCTGGGGGGATTCTTTTTTTTTTCCCTATGGACCACCTTTTCCCTAGCTCTTGTCCTTCTTAATGGTGTTTTTGCCGGTATTGCTTCTGCTTTCCCTCTGAGTCACCGCACTTCTTTTCAGGAAGATAAGTCACTAGTTGACTCTTGACATTGTTCTTCCATCCAAATCTATCTAACATGTCTTACAGAAATTCTTCAACAGTTTCATCATGTGAGTGGCATCCATTCCTAGCTTCCAGTGTGGATGTAGTTCTCTCCTATTTTAGACTTGTTTTGGCATTTTAAATGTGCTGGGGTGAAAGTGTGAGTTCAGTGCCCATATTCAAGAGGTTCTCATCCCTAGAAGTATAAAACCTTTTAGATAATTTTTAATTTCTTCCCACTAAAACAGTTAGTATTCTGCCAAAGTATACCTTTTCTCTTTTGCATTTTTCTGTGAGATTTGGTTGTTCATGGTACTTCAGATGAGGTTATGTCTTAGTAGTTGGGTGATCTATTGTCAGTGGGCTAGAATATCCAAATACAAATCAAAAACATTTATGTAGATAAAAGTAATTCGCTTATTATAGTGGATCTGACAAATGAGGCACTCTAATTGGATGATCTTTGACCTAAGCCTGAGCTACTTTGTTATACTAAGTGTTTTGTGGAAAGTGTGTATCTCTAGCTTCACTGATATGGTAATGGCTCTGATAGGGAATTTAAGGCCTTATCTAGCCTGCTTTGCTTTTAAAACTATAATTATACTTTTGTTCTGTAGCACATTGTTGTGGTCTTTCTATTTTTTATCCTTTCTTCAGAGACTAATTATTGACAATTTTATTTTTTTTTATTTATTTTTTTTTTATTAGTTGGAGGCCAATCACTTCACAACATTTCAGTGGGTTTTGTCATACATTGATTTGAATCAGCCATGGATTTACATGTATTCCCCATCCCGATCCCCGCTCCCACCTCCCTCTCCACCCGATTCCCCCGGGTCCTCCCAGTGCACCAGGCTGGAGCACTTGTCTCATGCATCCCACCTGGGCTGGTGATCTGTTTCACCATAGATAGTATACATGCTATACAAATTATTGACAATTTTAAAAAGTCCTTCTATATTCTGTATTTAGTATGAAAATCCTAAGCATACAAAGCCACAAATACTGACCATTTCTTCTTTTTCTCATCTTTTCTCTAAGTGAGTCATAAGTTGGGAATAATACTTTTGAAAAACATTAGCTACTCACAATGAGTTATTTTGGCACTTAAAACCCAAGTGCCTTCCCCTCCTCCTTTTTTCATTTCCTAATATCTCAGAGTCAAATTTGCCAGATTTCATAGATTGTGTCTTTATTTTTAGAGCTCCTATTTAGTTTACAAGATTTGTAGTTTGGAAGGAAAAGTGCCTCTTGGGGGCTAAACTCTGGTTGATTCTTATTGCGTAATGTTGAAAGTCTGCATCAATGTGTAGCTCTCCAGATATCTGTGATATGTTTTACTATCAACATCATAAGTTCAATCAGAACATTGTAAATACCACGGTCTTAAATTTTCTTTTACAGTACAAAAAAAAGTCTTTAAAAAGTTTCCTTCTTATCATTTTTGAATGCAACAGAATAATTCTTGTATGTCCCTATTACCCTCTTATCAAATTATGTGGCATAAGTTTGATCATAGTCCTCAGCTAGGCTTTTGGATTTCCTTATCTTGTTAAAACTTCATAGAATTTAGTCTTTCTGAAAACACATCTTTGGTATAAATTTTTTCCCCACATTGTTCAAGTATACACTAGTTTCAATGGAACCAACTCTAGTTGGATTCCTTTAAAATAGCAAATCTTAAAAAAAATTAAAAAATAAAATAGCAAATCTTTTATTATTATTATTGGAGACCAGTTGTAATTTTTAGATCACTAATATTAGCTTCCCTGGTAGCTGGGTTTTCCTGGTAGCTCAGCTGGTTAAGAATCTGCCTGCAATGCAGGAGACCCTGGTTTGAATCCTGGGTCGGGAAGATCCCCTGGAGGAGGGCATGGCAGCCCACTCCAGTATTCTTGCCTGGAAAATCCTATGGACAGAGGAGGCTGGTGGGCTGCAGTCCATGGGGTCACAGAGAGTTGGACACAACTGAGTGACTAAACACAGCAATATTAGCAAAGAAACAATGAGCAGATTTTACTTTGACTGTTACTGTTAATACTTAAACTCTTCCTTTTAAACCTTTAAAGCAGTTAAATACTTGTGAATCTTTAATACTTTGGTGGAACTTGTTAAGGAGGCACAAATTTATATACTTGAAGCCAAGAAAATGCAGTCGGTTCCAAATGATGAGGTTTAGATTATAAGCACCAGCACCATAATCTTAAAAAAAAAAAAAATCTTTTTATTTGGAAATAATTTCAGACTTACAGAAAAGTTGCAGAAATACTACATGGAATTCCCATATACCTTTCACCCAGCTTCCCCTTAACATTTAATATTTGTTGTTTAGTCACTAAGTCGTGTCCAACTCTTTTTCGACCACATGAACTGTAGCCCTCTGTCCATGGGACTTGCTAGGCAGGTATACTGGAGTGGGTTGCCATTTCCTTCTCCAGGGAATTTTTCTGACCCAGAAAAAATTTTTGCATCTCCTGCATTGGCAGGCAGATTCTTTACCACTGAGCCACCTGGGAAGCCCACATTTAACATAGGACAGTGACCAAAAGCAGGAAGTTGACTTTGACACACAATACCGTTAATTAGCAGATCTCATTCTTATTTCACCAGCTGTCCCACCGTCCTTTTGTTGGCCCAGGATCTAACCCAAGATCCCACAGTGCATTTAGTTGTCATGTCTCCTTGAGCTCCTCTAGTCTGGGGCAGTTCTTCAGTCTTTGTCATTTATGACTTCTACTGGACAGTTATTTTGTACAATGTCTCTGAAAGACAGAGATGTTTGACCTTTATCAGTTCATCATCCTAGACAGTACATGATGTTCATATGTCTCATTACCAGTGATAGTAACCTTGATTACTTGGTTAAGGTGGTATACCAGCTTTCTCCATTGTAATGTAATTGTAACATTATTGTTTCTCCCTTTAGAATTAATAAATGTCTTTTGGAGAGACATTCTGAGGTACCCAAGTTTCCTGTTTCTCATCGTACTTCTGTTCACTCATTTTAGCATCCTTCGATGATTCTTGCTTGCAGCGGTTATTTCTCTGGTGTTCGTCAAATGGTAACTTTATGATTTTTTTCTACACTTATTAGTTGAAATTCCCTTGTATTTATTTATTTATTTATTTTTACTCTATTTGGAATGTTTTATTGATATGTGAGAAAATTACAGTATTAAATTAGCCATTCACTATAATCCCTTGTATTTAAAAAAGGTTTTCCCTTATTTATTTATTCATTTGTTTGATTATATCAGTATGGACTCGTGGATATTCACTTTATTCCATAGATTGCTGTTTATTTTGTTAGTAACATTTTATGAGTTAGAGTATCAGGATTTTTAAATTTCCTTATGTACCATAAAATTCAACTTTAGGCAAAATATTCAACTATTCTCACCCTCAGTGCCTTAAGTCATAAAATGGAAATACTACCTGCTCTGCTGTATACAAAATAGTTTTCCAAACTATAAAATGTGATACAAATGGTAACAGTGTCAATTATTTTAAATGCCTGTGGTTATTTAGAGATCAAAGGCTGTTTTCAGGGGTAGACTTGAGAGTTAATTCTTTTAGACTGTTCACTTATTTCTAGAGGGAGGACCAAGAATGAAGGTGACCAGAAGAAAGCCAAAAATAAATCATAGAAATACAGAGCAGCATGTATTCTCACATTCTGCTATACAGTAAATGCCTTCTCACTTCCCTAGAATATTATGCAATAGTAAGTGTATTTCTTTGACTTTTAGTTTTGAAAACTCCCTTGTTTCATATAACAGAATATATCACCAACTTAAACGTGGCTTATAAAAACAACATTAACTTAATTTTTCCTGTACCTCAAACTATGGTTTGGTTTGGAAAAGTTATCTCTCATGTACTTTATTTTTTTTTTTTAAGACTTAAAACATCCACTTTATTTATTTATTTATTTTTTTTTTCAATAGAAATTCTTTTATTTTTTTTTTTCTTTTTTTCTTTTTTAATTTTTATTATTATTATTTTTTTTTCCCAGTGGGTTTTGTCATACATTGATATGAATCAGCCATGGATTTACATGTATTCCCAATCCCGATCCCCCCTCCCACCTCCCTCTCCACCCGATTCCTCTGGGTCTTCCCAGTGCACCAGGCCCGAGCACTTGTCTCGTGCATCCCACCTGGGCTGGTGATCTGTTTCACCATAGATAGTATACATGCTGTTCTTTTCAAATATCCCACCCTCACATTCTCCCACAAAGTTCAAAAGTCTGTTCTGTGTTTCTGTGTCTCTTTTTCTGTTCTGCATATAGGGTTATCGTTATCACCTTTCTAAATTCCATATACATGTGTCAGTATGCTGTAATGTTCTTTATCTTTCTGGCTTACTTCACTCTGTATAATGGGCTCCAGCTTCATCCATCTCATTAGGACTGGTTCAAATGAATTCTTTTTCATGGCTGAGTAATATTCCATGGTGTATATGTACCACAGCTTCCTTATCCATTCATCTGCTGATGGGCATCTAGGTTGCTTCCATGTCCTGGCTATTATAAACAGTGCTGCGATGAACATTGGGGTGCACGTGTCTCTTTCAGATCTGGTTTCCTCAGTGTGTATGCCCAGAAGTGGGATTCATGTACTTTATTAATGGATGTATGAAGCACACAGAGCCATAAGGTATTGTGCATGTTACTGCTTTTGGCTTTTTTTCCCCCCAATTTGTTTTGTGAGTCTTTTTAGATAGTGATGACAGTACTGTGTGCAGAAGTCCTTGATGTGACTTTCTGTTATTTAGCTTCTGAATCAATATATATGTCCGATGCCCAGGATCATTCATTCCTCCATCCTGTTTGCTCTAGGTGTTTGGAGGATCTATTGAATGCTAAATTTGTGGTTTAAGATTTTATTTTTTTTGTCTTTGGGGATGAAGGTTTTATTTCCTCCTGTCACAACAATCAGGCAAAAAATAGTAGACAAAGCTGCTAAGTAGGTCGACTTGCCTGAGCTTGGTAAGGTGGCAAATTCTAATGAGATTTCCTGACTTCAGCAGCTACTAGTGCTGGGAACAGAGAGAAGAAATAGCAGTATTTGGACTGCAAATAGTCAAGGAAGAATAAATGAGTTTCCACTTTGTTCAACATTCGTAACTGAGGAAACAGAAGATTTCACACCATGGAGTGTTTTGTTTTGTTTTGTTTTCTATTTCATGTTAACAAACATGGCCAAATAAAGGCATGGAACCAGAATGAAATAAAGAGATCACAGCAAATGATTACATTAGTGGGCATTGGCTATTTCAGTTGCCATCTTCTGTGTTCTTGTGCAGTAGACTGGACTTGCCACCTTGTTGTAGGTATATGTTTATGAGAGCTGGAAAGAAGTACAGAAGCTATCAAAGGTTGCTGTTTTCTGCCAGTTATTTGTAGGATGGATGTTTTATAAAATCCACAGAGACCTCAAAATCAACAGTAAGTGCTGTGAACTTCAAACTTTGTGGTTTAGCTTAGCTTTTGGCTTTAGCGTGGAGTTTCAGCTTTATTTTTTTAAAAATTGGTTTTTGGCTGTTTACGTGTTTGCGTGGTGGCACGCAGCTGAGCTCTCCCCACGTCACCGCCATCCTAACCTGGTCTACACAGTGAGGACGTCAGGCTCTCTCATGGAACACCTGCTAGGGTGTTGACACTCCTAAGTCGGTTTACTCCGATTCTTTTCATTGAGTGGAACTGAGACCTCTTATGAGGAAGAAGTGCTGTGGGAAAATATTTTTTAATTGCTGTAAGGCCATGTGGAAAAATTTTAAATAGAAATATTAAATACTCACACAAAAATTCAGTTTGTTGCTGTGAAATTCAGCCCTTCATGCTGAATCATTGGCTTGGTTGACAGAGAATCACTGGATACTTTTTAATAAATTATATTTAAAAACAAAATATCTTTAACACTTGTGTTCCCCTCATCTTTACTACCACTAATTCAAGTTTAGGCCCTCATTATTGCTCTTGTTTTTTAATTAAAAGTTTATTTTGAAATAATTATAGATTTTAGGCCCTACTTATCTCCTGCCAGGGTTATTTCAGTAACCTTCCACTGATCACTTTTCATCTCTTATTTAGTGTCTGCACTGTTATCTGAGTGATCATTCTACAACCCAAGTCTGATCAGATCTTTCTCTTCCTTATGGTTGCTTCAGTGGCTTGCAGTTGCCTTAGATAAAACTTCCTTGGGTGGAATGCAAGGACTTTCACGGTCTGGACCCTGCCTGAATTTTCTGTCTTTAACTCTTGCACTTCCTCAAATGACTTTTGATTCCATGGAAACTGTAGTTTTACTTGTCACCTTTGCCTTTTAAGTTTCTCTGCCTGACATGCTTTTGTTTAATTGTCTCACTGATTAGCTCTTATTCATGCTTCAAGATACAAGTTAAACTTTTTATTCTAGATATTGTCAAACATACACAAAAGTAAAGAGGATAGTATAATGAACACCCATGCATCCATCACCGAGCTGCAGATTATTAACAGCAAATCTTTCAACTTTGTTTTTCCCACTCAGTGTTTATTGAAGCCTTCCATGACCTCCCTAGGCAGCAGAACTACCCCTGTCCTGCGTTCTCCTTGGCACCAAGGCCCTTCTGCTCTTAGACGCCTTCTAAGTTGGTGTAATCGCGCCATGCCATGCTGAGTCCCTGGGTCGTGTTCGTCTCTCTGCAGCCCCATCGACTGTAGCCCACCAGGCTCCTCTCTCCGTGGGATTCTCCAGGCAAGAATTCTGGAGCTGGTTGCCATGCCCTCCTCCAGGGGAGCTTCCCAACCCAGGGACTGAACCTGCGTCTCCTGCATGGCAGAAACCCCTTGTATTTCCAGGTTATGGCTGAAAATGTGAAAAGCATAAAAATTTATAGGAAGGTCCAAAGTAAATGATGAAAGTTTACCCTATGGATCTTTCCAGTCTTATTGAGGAAGGACAGCATTGATTCACTTTTAAGAAAGCTGATTTCATGGTTTATTTTTCAAAATAAATGTTTCATTTAATGGAGGGTAGATGCAAAGATGCAGCGTAATCATCGGAGCAGTAAATACTTAAATATATACAGTTCAGGAATAGAGTTTATTTTCTTGTGAAATGAGTTTTATTAATATCATATTCTGTAGATGCGCTCAACAAGATTTGAGAGAGTTCTGTTGTGAAAAGTGTGACACTAAGAGCGGTATTAGTGGGGAGAGAAGGTGATTCTGATTTACACAGGCTGCATGCCTGTATGCTCAGTCTCCTCAGTCGGGTCTGGCTCTTTGCAACGCTGTGGGCTCCTCTGTCCATGGGATTCTCCAGGCCAGAATACTGAAGTGGGTTGCCATGCCCTCCTCCAGGGGATCTCCCCCACCCAGGGATTGAACCCACATCTCCTGTGTCTCCTGCATTGCAGGTGGGTTCTTTCCTCACTGAGCCACCTGGGAAGCCCATACAGACTGTAACATTCTATACACTTTGTGGACTCCATGTCATTATTAAGAAACAAATATTATGGAAAAAATGAAAATAAAATAGCAAGCTGAAGACTCAGTTTCCACAGTAACATTTTATCCCACTAATTAAGGTTAGATTCCACTTAAAGTTTTAGTACTGAAAATCTGTCAGAGAATTAAAAATATTGAAAATTTTGTGTTGATTTTATGAAATTCTGGCCAGTTGTTTAGATTACCGTTACCTCCCTCCCAAAACTATTTGCAGACTATTATTTGAAAAAGGATGATCTCGAAGACCTTTGCAACCTTGAGACATTTTTTTGACTTACTGTAATAACCAATTGAAAAAGTATATAGCTCCTTTGCTAAGACTAGTGAGTGGGGCACTTTCTGTTCCCCTTCTGATGTCTGTGTCAGAAGCTTTCTTTGTTCCTTTTTATACTTTAATAAAACTCTGCTACACAAAATCTATTGAGTGATCAAGCCTGGCCCACGGTCCCAAAGCTAAATCTTCTTCTTCAGAGATCAGGAATCCATAAGCTATCAATCCTTTGACCATCTGATGCGAAGAGCTGACTCATTGGAAAAGACCCTGATTCTGGGGAAGACTGAAGGCAAGAGGAGAAGGAGTTGACAGAGGATGAGCATTATTGACTCAATGGATGAGGACTCCAAGGAGCCCCATGTGTGAACGACTATGAAACAGAACCTACAGAGGATGCCTGCTCCACTGCTGGTTCTGGAAGATCCCACATGGCCCAGGGCAACTAAGCCTGTAAACCACAACTACTGAAGCCTGCGCGCCCTGGAGCTGTACTCCGCAACAAGAGAAGCAACCACAATGAGAAAACCTCGCACTGCAACCAGAGAGTGGCCCCCGCTTGCTGCAACTAAAGGAGGCCCAGGTGCAGCAGCAAAGACCAGCACAGCCAAAAATAACTAAATAAACAAAATTATATACACACACACACACACACATACATATAAAACTAAGTGCACTGTAACTTCAAATAAAGTTAAAAAAAAATAGACTTTGATCAGTGAGGAAACAAGGACCACACAGGAGCCAGGGATTAAAGAAATGAACAATTAAATAAATGAAGTAAGGGGCAAAAAAACAAATAAAGGTGTCAAGAGAAAGGAACAAGGAAAAGGGGATATTGAGAATAAAGTTCAACATTAGATGATTCAGTGGAAGTAGTTGAAATTGTAGAAATCCCAAAATCAGGGGCAGGTTAGATGACTCATATGTTGAGTTATGAAACCTCCCTGTTTGAAAGAAGGGTGCTGGTTGGTTTAAATAATTACATTATTTTAAGTAGTTTTCCTTTTTTTTAATCTAGAGTTGGAGGAAGAAAATGGTGTGTCCTATGACTGGAAAGATATGAGGAGACATTTCAGAAGTGAAACCAATCTTGGGAAGTAGAAAGATAGCTTAAACACAAGCAGACCAAGAATTTTGTCAAGTTTCTCAAGGAATACAAAGGGAATGCAATCTCTCACTCAAAACCTTTGAAGTCTCACAGAAAGAGAGGGTACAAAGTTAAAAAGATTCGGTGGAGTACTATTAAACGAGAGCCTAGGAAGGCAGACAGGGTAGCGACAAAAAATAAAACAGACGTTTTCTGTGAAGCTTTAGGATTTAATTTCGCTACCCTCCATCTGTATTTTTGGTAATGTAATCAAAAATTTCTGGTTGACTGAATTCAATTTTCATCCTGATGTTCTGATATTATGTAGGTGCAGTTCAAAAAATCCACTGAAAACAATACAAAATACATCTTTAAAAAGCAAAAAAAAAAAAAGAAAAAGGATGATCTCTTCAAGGCATGTGTTGGTAGTGAAATTAAGTAATTTTTCTTTTTTCTTTTTGCTTTTTTCATTTACAAGGAATTACAGAAGATTTAAGGGTTATTTAAAGATACTTTGTTATGAAAATAGTTCAAATAGAAAAATGTAGGGAAAAAATAAAATACTTTGCACCCAGCTTCAACCAGTCTAATATTTTTCTACATTTCCGTCAATTCTTACTGAAATTGATTACATTGACTAGAGAAATGCAAACTTAAACACCAGTGACACACCATTATATGTCTATTAGAATGGCCAAGATCAAACAAAAACTACAATAGGAACTATTTGTAAGGATGCAGAGTAGATGGAGTTCTCACACTTTGCTGTTGGGAATTCAAAATCATGCAGGCGCTTAGGCAGAGTCGGGCAGTTTCTTGTAAAGTTAAATATATGCTTACTGTATGACCTAACTGAAGGCCCTTAGATATTTACTCAAGTGAAATGAAAACCTATTTTCACATGAAAATTGGTTCACAAATGCTTACAGCAGCTTTATTTATCACCCTAAACTGGAAAGAACACAGTCTCTCAATCACTGAATGTATAAACAAAACTGTGGTCCATCCAGGTAGTCCTCTCAGCTGATGGACACAGCACCATAGGTGAATCTTGAGTGCATTTTGCAAGTGAAAGAAGCCAGCAAAGGGGAGGGCCTACTGTGTCGTTCCCGCTACCTGACATTTGCTGTGGTTGTTTGTCAAGCTCAAAGAACTGTAAATTTTAAAATGTAGATTTTGCTGTATGTGAATTACAACTTAATAGATATGACTTAATTTTCTCCCATCTTTTAAGGGTATAACAAAAACATTTATAGAAAAAAGTGCTAGAATGCCTGGAATTCACTTCAGATTTGGCAGTTGAACTATAGATTAAATAAAATTGTCTGTGAATGAGTTGTTGTTGGATTGGAGGATGAGTGCATGAATTGTTAGTTTTACTGTTCTCTCTACTTTTATATGTGCTTGAAATGCCCTGTAATAAAAATTTTTAGTGTTGCTTATCTGATAGATGTGGAATGGGATCTCATGTGTAAAATTTTTATTTTCCTAATTATAGTGAGCTTTAGCATTTTTTTAGATTAGCAATTCAGGATTCCTCATCTGTGAATTGCCTTTTTTTGGTGCCGTGTCCATTTTCACATTAGCTTGCTTGTCCTTTACTGGTCAGTGTTAGACTTGTCCGTATTCTGGATATTAGTCCTCTGACATGGGCTAGTATATGGGTTGCAGACTGCTTTTCCCAATGTGTCATTCAGTTCAGTTCAGTCGCTCAGCTGTGTCCAACTGTTTGCGACCCTTTGGACTGCAGCACACTAGGCTTCCCTGTCCATCACCAACTCCCAGAGCTTGCTCCAAACTCATATCCATGGAGTCAGTGATGCCATCCAACCATCTCATCTTCTGTCATCCCCTTCTCCTCCTGCCTTCAATATTTCCCAGCATCAGGGTCTTTTCTAAGGAGTCAGTTCTTCACATCAGGTGGCCAAAATATTGGAGTTTCAGCTTCAGCATCAGTCCTTACAATGAATATTCAGGACTGATTTCCTTTAAGATTCACTGGTTTGATCTCCTTGCAGTCCAAGGGACTCTCAAGAGTCTTCTCCAACACCACAGTTCAAAAGCATCAATTCTTTGGCGCTCAGCTTTCTTTATAGTTCAACTCTCACATCCATACATGACCACTGGAAAAACCATAACTTTGACTAGACGACCTTTGTCGGCAAGGTAATGTCTCTGCTTTTTAATATGCTGTCTAGGTTGGTCATAGCTTTTCTTCCAAGGACCAAGCGTCTTTTAGTTTCATGGTTGCAGTCACCATCTGCAGTCATTTTGGAGCCCAAGAAAATAAAGTCTGTCACTGTTTCCATTGTTTCCTCATCTATTTGCCATGAAGTGATGGGACCGGATGCTATGAACTTCGTTTTTTGAATGTTGAATTTTAAGCCAACTTTTTTAGTCTCCTCTTTCACTTTCATCAAGAACCTGTTTAGTTCTTCTTCATTTTCTGCCATAAGGGTGGTCTCATCTGCATATCTGAGGTTATTATTTCTCCCAGCAATCTTGATTGCAGCTTGTGCTTCATCCAGCCCGGCATTGCATGATGTATTCTGCATATAAGTTAAATAAACAGGGTGACAATATACAGCCTTGATGTACTCCTTTCCCGATTTGGAACCAGTCCATTGTTCCATGTCCGGTTCTAACTGTTGCATCTTGACCTGCATACAGACTTCTCAGAAGGCAGATCAGATGGTCTGATATTCCCATCTCTTTAAGAATATTCCACAGTTTATTGTGATCCACACAGTCAAAGGCTTTTGCATGGTCAATAAAACAGAAGTAGATGTTTTTCTTTGTAGCCAAAGATGGAGAAGCTCTATACAATCAGCAAAGACAAGACTGGGAGCTAACTATCGCTCAGATCACGAACTCCTTATTGCCAAATTCAGACTTAAATTGAAGAAAGTAGGGAAAACCACTAGACCATTCAGGTCTCCTACAGTGTAGTAGGAGCCCCTGAGTGAATGATCCTATATTCACTGTTTGTGGTATTCTTCATGTATCAAAGTTTTAAATTTCTCTATAATTTGATTTGGCATTTGGTCAGTTTGTTTACCAGTTAAATATGTATGACCTAAATCAAATCCCTTACGATTATACAGTGAAAGTGACAAATACATTCAAGGGATTAGATCTGATTACAGAGTGCCTGAAAAACTATGGACGGAGATTCATGACATTGTACAGGAGGCAGTGATCAAGACCATCCCCAAGAAAAGCGTGTCACTGGTGTGTTCTGATTAGTTTATGGTGGCTTTACCTGCACGTTAAGTTTCTAGTTTTTACATAGGTGGATTTATCAATGTATTTGTGTTTTGTGCTATTATATCTTGCTTTATTCATAAATGCTTCTGCAGAAATATTTTCATATCCATTTGTTTTTCAGTCTTTCTGGAATTTCTCTTTGTGTACAGTGTGTTGTAGGAACACAGAGTTGTTTTTTTTTTTTTTTTTTTCTTATATGGATGACCAGTTGTCCTTACACTGTCCTTTGCTTACTGTTCATCCCTGGGCTGCCCACTGACGTTGGTTACCTTGCTGGGCTATGGTCCTGCTTGGCAGGAAGAATCCTAGCCTTACCCTCCCACTCACAACTAGCAGTTGTTTCCCCTTCCCTTGAGTTTCTTTAGATAGCTTGAGATTTATGCTGTTTAGCTTTGTTTCCCTTCAAAGTTTGGAAATCGGTCATTTAAAATTCTTCCTCAGAAATATGTTTTTGGAGGAGGGCAGGGAGAAGAGCAGATTACTGCTGATTTTACACATTGGGCTGCCCTGGAATGATCTGTTTACATTGTTTTTTGTTATTTATTAAAGCATTAATTGTACATATACACTGCATAAAAAATATGGATTTTGCTAGAGACTATAAACCTTTTATTGTACTCTATTTTAATAATTTGGATTAAGAAACCCTGGACCTTGGGCTGTCTAAATTTCTACAACAGAATTTCATTCTTTTCTGTAACCAGTCTAAATTACGTTGTATTCTTTGGTCCTGCTATATTCCTTTGCTCCTCTGTACATCTGTGTCTGCAGTCCTCATTTTCTCTGGTGACTTTTTGCCCCCTCCCCTGCTTCATGTTGCCTTGCTCACTAGTATGTGAGCTCTCACTGTCATATTTATCTTTTAATTGCACTCACCTAGCACTGTTCCTGCAGTGTAGTAGGAGCCCCTGAGTGAATGATCCTGCATTCACGGTTTCTGGTATTCCTCATGTATCAAAGTTTTAAATTTCTCTATAATTTGATTTGGCATTTGGTCAGTTTGTTTACCAGTTAAATATGTATGTATTATTAGTCAGGTCCTACTATGTATACTTAACCTATTTATCTCAAATTTGCTAGATCCACCGAGATTCTTATGGAAGTAGTTTTTTGCTTCCTGATGCTGTGTGTATAAATTTTCTGACCATCTCTTTGGTGCAAGCTGGTTTGGATCCTTTTACAATTATTATTTTTTTAACCAATGCCCCTTTCCCTAAATAGAGCCATTTCTTATCCAATGTTCAGCTCTGGTTCTCTGTCTTAACCTGGTTATAGTTCATAGAAAAATTCTGATTATATCTTGCTTACTGTAGCTCTTTAACATTGTACTCCTTAATTTGAAAAGGGTTTCTTTTTATTTTTATTCCTACTGATGGAGCATTTGAGGAGGGCATGCCTGAGAAATGTGGTTTGTATAGAGAACATCCTTTCAAAACTGAAAAGAATTAATGCCCCACTGCTGTTTTTTTTTCTTTTCATAAATAAATGTTTTTGTATTGATTTAGTCTTTTTATGCAGAAAACTTATAGTAGGCCCATAAATTAAAGTTAAGGAAAGCTTTGTTATTTCTTAGAAACTAAAAGCGTTCCTTTTTGCATTTGGTCTTTTGTCACACACATTTTCTAATAATGGAAGATAGAGAACTGAGTAATAGGACTCTGAATTGTGACCCTTCTCTTTTTGAAAAAGCTTTGCCACATTGTCTTGTTCTGTTTTTAATGTCACTTAGTATTATCTAAGCTGTACTGAAATAGCAAGAGGTGGCATTATACCTAGCTCAGCTGGTTCACTGCCCTGTTATATTTACTACTACTTGTGAAATCTAAAACTTAAAAGTTTAAAAAGATGCCGTGGTGCTGATATAACATAACTGAAGTGCCACTCGGAATGATTTCAACCGAAGTGCTGTATGTAATTCTTTAGGAACTAGATCAGATATTAATATCAGCAGTGAATAATGTGGATGTACTTGGTTATAGTTTAATTCAGCCATATTTATTTCTATATCAAAACTAAATCCATTCATTTGTAGAATCATTGTTATAGCAGTAAATCTTTGAGGATATAAATGTAAATGAATAAAAGTGAAAGAAAGTGAAGTCGCTCAGTTATGTCTGAACTCTTTGCGACCCCATGGACTGTAGCCTACCAGGGTCCTCTATCCATGGGGTTTTCCAGGCAAAAGTGCTGGAGTGGGTTGCCATTTCCTTCTCCAGGGGATGTTCCCGACCCAGGGAATAAATGAAGGGGTTTTGTAAATCCTGTCTTTCTTATATGCCTGAGAAACCGATGACCGTGTCAAACTTAGGTGCCCCTTAGGAAATCAAAAGCAATACAGGTCTAAGAGAAGGTACTTATATAAATTTCTGTGCTGACTTCATAAATTAGAAACTTAGAAAGGATTTTCTAAATTACCAAGGAAAAGATTCAAGAGATACTGACTGTACAAATGTGGAAAACTTTGGCATGTCCAATAAAATCCATTGTTGCTCAATTCCCTAGTTGTGTCCTGCTCTATGCAACCTCATGGACTGCAGCACGCCAGGCCTTCCTGTCCCTCACCATCTGCCAGAGTTTGCCCAAGTTCATGTCATTGCATCAGTGATGTCATCCAGTCATCTCATTCTCTGACACCCTCCTCTCCTTCTGCTCCTAATCTTCCCCAGCATCAGGGTCTTTTCCACTGAGTCGCCTCTTCACATCAGGTGACCAAAATATTGGAGCTTCAGCTTCAGCCTCAATCCTTCCAGTGAGTATTCAGGGTTGATTTCCTTTAAGATGGACTGGTTTGATCTCCTTGTTCTCACAGCAGGTATACTGGGGTGGTTTGCCATTCCCTTCTCTAGTTGATCATGTTTTGTCAGACCTCTCTACTGTGACCTGTCCGTCTTGGGGTGGCCCTATAGGGCCATAGCTTCACTGAGTTACACAAGCCCCTTTGCCTCAACAAGGCAGTGATCCATGAAGGAGATATAATCCATAACCAAACCAAAAAAAATTTAAAGTGGTGTAAGGAAGGCCACTCTAATCAGATATAGAAACCCAGAATCTATAAAAAATTGATTAAGTTTTGCTGTATTAAAAAAATAAAAATTTTCTGCATGGATAAAATGGCCATAAAGTTTTTGAAATAGAAGAAGAAAAATGACAAACTAAAAAAAAAATTTTTTTTCAAGTTAAGACCAAGTGTTCATTTCTTGGATTATATAAAGAATGTCTGCAGTTCAGTTAATAATAAATTATAACCCCATTTGAAATGGGCAAAGGATATAAAAAGATTATCCACAGAAATGGAGACTATGTGTACACTTTAGATAAAATATATCATGTATGTATATCTGCTTACTTATCTAGAGGTTTTATAAAAACTTGGTCTCAGTGGTTGCTCAGGGAGGTGAACTGGGTGGCTGAGGACAGAGAAGAGAAGAGGACTTAACTAATTTTTAATTTCCCATTTTTTAAAATTGGTTTTAAATGAGTATTACAATAGATATGCACAGTCCAATAGAAATACTTCTGATGATGAAAATTCTTACTGTCCAGTATGGTAATAGCCATATGTGCCTTTGGAATCAACTTTTGGCATGTGATTAGTTTAACTGAGGAGCTGAGTTTTTAATCTCATTAAATTTATTATTTTTAATTGAAGTGTAGTTACTATACTTTAGGGGCTTCCCTGGTGACTTAGAGGGTAAAGCGTCTGCCTGCAATGCAGGACACCAGGGTTCGATCCCTGGGTCAGGAAGATCCCCTGGAGAAGAAAATGGCAACCCACTCCAGTACTCTTGCCTGAAAAATCCCATAGATGGAGGAGCCTGGTAGGCTGTAGTCCATGGGGTCGCTAAGGGTCAGACACAACTGAGTGACTTCACTTTCCTTTTCCTTTAGAGTTACTATATTATGAAAAAGGTATACAATATAGTGGTTCACAATTTTTAAAGGTTATACTCCATTTTTAGTTATTATAAAATATTGGCTGTGTTCTGTGTTGTACAATATATCCTTGTAGCTTACTTAAACTTGATAGTTCGTACCTCCCACCCCTAAGCCATGTGTAACCGCCTCCTCCCCTCCCTATTGGTAACTGTTAGTTTGTTCTCCGTATCTTAGAGTCTGCTTGTTTATTGTTATGTTCACCAATTTCTTGTACTTTTTAGATTGCACATGTAGGTGATATCATGCAGTATTTGTCTTTCTCTGACTTTATTTCACTTAGCATAATACCATCCACATCCATCCTTTCCTTGCTGCAGATGACAGAATTTCATTCTTTTTTATAGCTGAGTAGTACTCTGTTGTATATATACACCACATTCTCTTTATCCATTTGTCTTGATGGATACTTAGATTGCTTCCATATCTTAGTGATTGTAAATAATGCTGCTGTGAACATTGGGGAACATGTATCTTTTTGAATTAGTGCTTTGGGTTTTGTTGTGTGTGTGTTTTTTTTTTTTTTTTTTTTTTTTGAGATATACACCCAGGAGAATTGCTGGGTCTTACAGTAGTTCTCTTAGTATTTCGTGAAATCTCCATACTGTTTTTTACAGTTGCTGCACCAATTTATATTCCCACCAAGTGTATGAGGGTTCCTCTTTCTCCACATCTCACCAGTATTTGTTATGTATGTTCTTTTTGATGATACCTATTCTGACAGGTGTGAGGTGATATCTCATGGTGGTTTTGTGTTTCCCTGATGATTAGTAATGTTGAGCCTCTTCTCACGTGCCAGTTGGCCATCTGCATTTCGAAGAGGATCTACTCTTTATCTGAAATGCTTTTTAACATTTTGACTTTTTTCCATTATATATTACTCTTATCTGTATGTATACATATGCATATGTGTATTTTTTATGTTAAAATAGAGAAACATTTCCCAGGCAGACAAAATTGCTTCCAGGCTGAGTCCTAAGAAAAAGTAAATTAAGGTAGACCAGCAAAAGTTTGGAGAATATATTGATGAATGAAGTACCCCATGCCCTGGAAATGAGACAGCATTCTGGGCCAAGCCTTACTCAAAGAGATGTTGTGAAGGATTTGTATAAGCCCCCAAAGTGCTATAGTTTTCTGAGACCACACCTATGGATTCCACTGCTCCCAACAGTTTTTTGGGGACGGGGGTTGAGAGAACTTCACCAGAGCAGAGGTGTCTTCCATGTCTTTAGACCTTTGTCTTAAGAGATTTCAGGTCCTTAATAGTCCTTAGGATTTCTTGGCAGTTTATGACTTTCAAACGTCTTCTGTTTATAAACTAGATATGTAGGTGTTCATATACTTCACTCTCCCCACTTATTCCTTTGCACACCATATAAAAGAGCTGGTTTTTATCCTGGGATAAATAGTGTTACCAAATTCTCAAGCCTGTATGCCTGACTCACTGTGAGGCCCATCAATACTAAACACTAGAGTTTGGAACAGAGAATGATTGCTCCAAGGAGATGAGTGGCTCATGCCCTAAGAACCCCAAAGTTACTGAAAGCTTTCAGCAAAGCCCCTTCGAAAGCAAAAGGTGAGGGAGGGGCGTGGTTGGTTGTTGCAGACTTCTTCAGGTCAGGTCATGGTCAGGTAAGGATGTTCCTGTAAATCTCTACCAGATGAATGTTATTCTCTCTTCTGACCAGAAAGGGCAAAGTCCCCGGCTTTCACCCTCCAAGGTCCTGGTCCTGACTAAGAGGAGGCAGAGCTCAGTTGGCAGCTCCTTCAGGGCCAGGTTCCCACATCCTGCCCAGCTGTCGTCCCTGAGGGAGCCAGGCACCCAACCCAAACTGGCCCTCAGTGTCCTCAGGCTGCGCAAATGGGAGACCCCAGGTATCATGGACTGCAGCCCAGGCCACTGCTCGTAGGTCGCAGAGACAGGGATGAGACGTTCACTGCTCCTCAAGGCCTGGGTCATGGCTAATGGAGGGCCTTAGTGAGGGCTCTGGAGCTCTGCAGGATATAGTCCCCAGTTTGTTTCCTGGGCCCTCCAACTCACCCACTGGCCCAAGGCTGGGTGAGCAGGAGGGGCCTCCAGGAAAAGACCTGAATCCGCCTCTTACCTCACTAATGACCACCACGCCGCTAAGCCTTGACTGAATCACTTCCCCAGTGGTCCCTCCTTGACGGTTGCCAGTGGGCAGGGCCACTGTGGCGCTGACCAGTAGCTGAGCAGGACACTAGCAGTCGCTGCCTGACAGTTGGTTGCTCGCGGGTGGGGCCCACTGAGGCATGAGCAGTGGCTTAGCAAGACGTGTTCCCTGGTAACAGGCTGCAGTCACGAGGCACAGCGGTGGCCGCCTGCTGAGGGCTGTGCTTGTCCTGCTGTGTTACAGTAGGACATTTTTGAAGGATTCTACGCAGGGGAGTGACAGTTGTATTTTTTTAAATGAAAATGATCTTCTCACAGGTGTGCAGCAAAAAGGCTGGATGGGCAAGAAGATGCTTTAGGAAGCTAGTTACTAAATCAAGGTGGCTCATACTCAGATGCTTGGAGTTGATTCAGTGGGTTGATTGAGGAGATATTAAAGGTAGAATCAGTAACTAGTGGCAGATTGGAAATGGCAGTGGTAGAGAGGAGAGTGATGGGGAACATCTAGGTTTCTGGCTCAGCTGAAGGTGGCATCCTTCGTTCTGGTTAGGGGACTCCAGAGGAGAGCCAGCCTGGCAGCGAGTGTGTGTGATTACTACAGCTCTGGTTCTGGACAGTTGGAATTTGAGGTGTCTTTGAGACACTCAAGCAGAGATGTCAGTTCCACACGTTCTCTTTACTGTTTAACAGTTAAACGGGTTCTTTGAAGGTCAGAGAGAGGTCTGCGCTAGAGATAAGATTTAGGAATCACAGGCATTTAAATAGTAATTGAGGCTGTGGATGTGGTGAGAATATCCTGGGGAGGGGATAAAAAAAATGAACAATGGAAAGAGGAGGTTGAGGAGGTTAAGATAGCAAAGGAGGTGGCAGAGAAGGAGCTGTCAAGGATAGGAGGAAAGCTGGGAGAGTGTAGGGTCATAGAAGCCAAGGCAGTCATGTTTCAAAAAGGAAAGGGGGTCAGCTATGGTGAATACTGCTAAGACATTGAGTAGGAGCAAGATTTTTAAAAATGAGTTAATCAGTGTGGAGTTAAACAAGAAGATGTGGAGTTTTGAAAATGGTGTGACAATTAGACAGGGAAATCTGGATAGATAATTGAACTCTTAAAAAGAGAATTATGTTTGCTTTAATCCATGTATTAATTAAATTCTTTGGGTTGCAAATAACAGAAACCCAGCTCAATTTCCTTTAAACAAAATGACTTATTGCCCTGTGGAACTCTCATGTCCAAGGATAGGAGTGGCCCCTGGGACCTTGAACCTAGGGGCTCCAACAGTATCATTAGCTGTGTAGCTGAGTGTCTCTGTGTCTCTATCTTTCTCTCTCAACTCGGCTTTCCTCTAAGGGAGGATTTCTCCTGGTGGTCCCTGGCAACTTAAGGCCTTTTTTTAATCCTTACAATTCTAATGGGAAGAGTGTCCCTCCTTCCCAGTTTTGGGAACAACCTCAGGGTTTACTTGGATTTTTCTCATTTATATCACAGGCTTATCCATAAACTAATCACCTTGGTCAGAAGCAAATAGATATGCTGACAGGTGAGGCCTGAGTCACCTGCTCACCCCTGGATCTGGGCCAGATAAGAAAGTCAGTCTTGTCTGAATCACATGGGTTATAAATAAGGTGATTTTCTAAAGGAAGATCAAGATGTGTTCCCTGAAGAGGGAAGAAGGTATGCTGGGCAGATGGAAACAACAGACATCTATTTCAACTGTAAAATAAGCCTTTGGCTCAATATATTAGAATACCCTCTTCTGCAATGTATTTTGTAGGCAACTTTTCAGCATAAAGGATGACTAGATTTCTCTGTTATTATAACTTATAGAAAGAGCCTCTGGGTCTGATTCTTATGGCTAGAGAAAGGTAATTATTTTTGTTCCATGTACTGCTACCCATTTGGGATGCTAAATAATAACTAATCTTCACCAAGTATTTGAGTAGATACTTAATATCACCAGTCATTAGAGAAATGCAGATCAAAACCATGAGGACAATCACCTCACATAAGTCAGGATGACCACTATAAAACAACAAACAGAAAATAATAATGTTTATGAGGATTTGGAAAAATTGGAACCCTGGTGCACTGTTGGTGGGGTTGTAAAATGGTGACTGCAGCCATGAAATTAAAAGATGCTTGCTCCTTGAAGAAAAGCTATGACAAACCTAGATAGCATGTTAAAAAGCAGAGACACTACTTTGCTGACAAAGGTCTGTATGTATACTCAAAGCTATGGTTTTTCCGGTAGTTGTGTCTGAATGTGAGAGTTGGACCATAAAGAAGGTTGAACGCCAAAGAATTCATGCCTTTGAACTGTGGTGTTGGAGAAGATTCTTGAGAGTCCCTTGGACTGCAAGGAGATCAAACCAGTCAATCCTAAAGGAAATCAATCCTGAATAGTCATTAGAAGGACTGATGCTGAAGCTGAACCTCCCTTACTTTGGCCACCTAACTCGAAGAGCTGACTCATTAGAAAAGACCCTGATGCTGGGAAAGATTGAAGGCAGGAGGAGAAGGGGACGACAGAAGATGAGATGGTTGGATGATATTACTGACTTGGTGGACTTGAGTTTGAGTAAGCTCTGGGAGATGGTGAAGGACAAGGAAGCCTGGAGTGCTGCAGTCATGGGGTTGCAAAGAGTCGGACACGACTGAACGATTGAGCAGCCTGTGACCCAGCAGCTCCACTTCTGTGTATATGTCTGAAAGAATTGAAAGCAGGGGGTCTCAGAGATGTTTGTGCACCCATGTTTTATCAGCATTATTCATAGTAGATAGGCAGAAGGTGGAAGCAACCCATGTACCCATCAACAAATGAATGGATAAATGAAAATGTGGTATATCTGACAATGGAATAATATTCATCCTTAGAAATGAAGGGAAGTCTGACACATGCTACAACAGGAATGAACCTCAAACATTATGCTAAGTGAAACACGCCTGTCCCAGTAAGACAAACACTATATGATTCCACTTCTGTGAGGTCCTCAGGGTAGTCAAATTTATGGAGACAGAAAGGAAAATGGTGGTTTCCCGGGGGAGGGGGAGATGAGGATCTATTGTTTAAAGGGTACAGAATTTCAGTTTTGTAAGATGAGAAGTTTCTGGGGATATGTTGTACAACAGTGTGAATGTACTTGGTACCACTTGACCATACACTTAAAAATGATTGTGATGGTTAAGTTTTATGTATTTTTTAATCACAATTAAAAAAAATTCTAAAGACATACTGACTAATTCAGCCAGTTATACAGATTTCCTTAAGGACTAGTTTATTACACTTTGCACTAAGGATGGGTGCCTGTAGCCAAAGCCATGGAAATGTTAGGGGTTCAATTTACCAGAAGCTGCATGTAGCACACCACCGCTACCACCTCGTTCCTTTTGTGCTGGATGTACGTCTGAACCAAACGGTAGTTTTATTTTGCAATGGCTTTGATAGGTTTGTATGATGCCCTCATTTTCCTAGCCTTGCATAGTTCAGTTGTGTTATGTGTTATCTGTAACTACCTTTTTTAAAACAGTACTTCTAATCTAGTTCCCAGGAGTTTGTAATCATCATTATATTTGTTTATAAGAAGTCAATCCATGACTTCTTTTATGTCATTGGACATTTTTATTCATTCAGTAATAAATGCCTACTGAATATCACTCTTCTTAAAATTTTACTTTTATTGAGGTGTAAATAGCATTAACATTTTATTAGTTTCAGGTATATGACGTACTGATCTGATGTTTGTATACACTGAGAAATGATCACCACAATAATCTGGTTAGCGTCTGTCATCTTACATAGTTAAATTATTTTTTCTTCTGATGCGAACTTTCAAGATCTACTATCCTAGCAACTCTCAAACATACTATAGAACATTATTAACTATAGTTACCGTGGTATATAGTACATCTTCATGACTTGTTTTATAGCTAGAAATTTGTGCCTTTTGACCCTCTTCAGCATTTGAATGTTATTCTTGAGCTAAGAGATAGAAGTGTGTATATGGCCCTTGCTCTCAAGGGACTCACAGACCAGAAAGCTACATAGGACAGAGTGGTGTGTGCTGCAACAACTGTGTGCTCAAGCTATAGGCACCTTGGGGATGGGCCAAGGTATAAAGAAAGTCTCCTTAGCAGAGCTAAATGACTGGGATAAACTTAAAAATTTTTTTAACACACAAAAAAAATACTTAAGAGAAAGTAGACAAATCCAGTCTTGGTGGGAAATTTTAATACACCTCTCTTTTTTTTTCTTATTTATTTATTTTTTATTTTTATTAGTTGGAGGCTAATTACTTTACCATATTATAGTGGTTTTTGTCATACATTGACATGAATCAGCCATGGATTTACATGTAATACACCTCTCTTAATAGCAAATAGTAGAGCAGATAAAAGTCAGTAAGCACTAGAGGATAAAACAATGAACAGTCTTGACCTTGTCAACATACATACAACACTGTACCCAGAATGATTGAATGCACATTTTAAAGTATGTATAAGTGCCAAAGTCAAGTATTTGTTAGTCTAAGGGGTGCTTAGAGGACATTTTGTAGTCATTATAAAAGTATATTGTTGTTCAGCCGCTCAGTTATGTCTGACTCTGTGACACCATAGAATGCAGCATGCCACGCTTCCCTGTCCTTCACTATCTCCTGGAGCTTGCTCAAATTCATGTCCATTGAGTCAACGATGCCATCCAACCATCTCACCCTCTGTCATCTCCTTCTCCTCCTGCCTTTAATCTTTCCCAGCATCAGGGTCTTTTCCAATGAGTCGGCTTTTCATATCAGGTGGCCAAAGTATTGGAGCTTCAGCATCAGTCCTTCTAATGAATATTCAGGATTGATTTCCTTTAGGATTGACTGGTTTGATCTCCTTGCAGTCCAAGGGACTCTCAAGAGTCTTCTCCAGCACCACAGTTTGAAAGCATCAGTTCTTCGGCTCTCAGCCTTCTTTATGGCCCAGCTCTCTGTGATTAGTCAGTTAGTTAGTGCAGTCACTCAGTCCTGTGCAACTCTTTATGACCCCGTGGACTGCAGCACACCAGGCTTCCCAGTCCATCACCAACACCTGGAGCTTGCTCAGACTCATGTCTGTCGATTCAGTGATGCCATTCAACCATCTTATCCTCTGTCATCCCCTTCTCCTCCTGCCTTCAGTCTTTCCCAGCTTCAGGGTCTTTTCTAATGAGTCAGTTCTTCATATTAGGTGACCAAAGTATTTGAGCTACAGCTTCAGCATCTCCTTTCTGTCCAAGGGACTCTCAAGAGTCTTCTCCAACACCACAGTTCGAAAGCATCAATTCTTTGACACTCAGCTTTCTTTATAGTCTAGTTCTCACATCCAAACATGACAACTGGAAAAACCATAGCTTTGACTGTAAGGACCTTTGTTGGCAAGGTAATGTCTTTTTTATTATGCTATCTAGGTTGGTCATAGCTTTACTTCCAAAGAGCAAGTGTCTTTTAATTTCATGGCTGCAGTCACCATCTGCAGTCATTTTGGAGCCCAAGAAAATAGTCTGTTACTGGTTCCATTGTTTCCTCATCCATTTGCCATGAAGTGATGGGACCAGATGCCATGATCTTTGTTTCTTGAATGTTGAGCTTTAAGCCAGCTTTTTCACTCTCCTCTTTCACTTTCATCAAGAGCCTATTTAGTTCTTCGTCGTTTTTTGCCATAAGGGTGGTGTCATCTGCATATCTGAGGTTATTGATATTTCTCCCAGCAATCTTGATTCCAGCCCAGCATTTTGCATGATGTACTCTGCATATAAGTTAAATACGCACGGTGACAGTATACAGCCTTGATGTACTCCCTTCCTGATTTGGAACCAGTCCATTGTTCCATGTCTGGTTCTAACTGTTGGTTCTTGACCTGCATACAGATTTCTCAAGAGGCAGGTCAGGTGGTCTGGTATTCCCATCTCTTGAAGAATTTTCCATAGTTTGTTGTGATCCACACAGTCAAGAGCTTTAGTGTAGATGATGAATCAGAAGTAGATGTTTTTCTGAAACTCTCTTGCTTTTTCTATGATCCAGTGGATATTAGCAATTTGATCTCTGGTTCCTCTGCCTTTTCTAAATCCAGCTTGAACATCTGCAAGTTCACAGTTCACATATTGCTGAAGCCTGGCCTGAAGAATTTTGGGCATTACTTTACTAGCGTATGAGATGACTGCAATTGGGCAGTAGTTTGAACATTCTTTGGCATTGCCTTTCTTTGGGATTGGAATGAAAACTGACCTTTCCCAGTCCTGTGGCCATTGCTCAGTTTTCCAAATTTGCTGTCATATTGAGTGCAGCACTTTCACAGCATGATCTTTTAGGATTTGAAATAGCTCAACTGGAATTTCATCACCTCCAGTACCTTTGTTCGTAGTGATGCTTCCTAAGGCCCACTTGACTTCACCTTCCAGGATGTCTGGCTCTAGGTGAGTGATCACACCATCGTGGTTATCTGGGTCATGAAGATCTTTTTTGTATAGTTCTTCTATGTATTCTTGCCACCTCTTCTTAATATCTTCTGCTTCTGTTAGGTCCATACCATTTCTGTCCTTTATTGTACCCATCTTTGCATGAAATGTTCCCTTGGTATCTCTAATTTTCTTGAAGAGATCTCTAGTCTTTCCCATTCTGTTGTTTTCCTCTATTTCTTTGCATTGATCACTGAGGATCACTGAGGATCACTTTGTTATCTCTCCTTGCTATTCTTAGGACTTTGTACATTCAGTTTGGTATATCTTTCCTTTTCTCCTTTGCCTTTCACTTTTCTTCTCCTCAGCTATTTGTAAGGCCTTCTCAGACAACCATTTTGCCTTTTTGCATTTCCTTTTCTTGGGGATGGTCTTGATCACTGCTTCCTATACAATGTCACGAACCTCTGTCCATAGTTCTTCAGGCACTTTATTTATCAGATCTAATCTCCATGATAAGAAAAGATGAAAGACTGAAAATCAGTGATTTAAACTTAGAGCTTAAATTGATGGAAAAATAGCACATCAAGTGTAAAGAAAACAGAAGGGAAGAAACAGAAGAAATCAATGAATTAGAAAGCAAATATGGAAAAATAACCAACAAAGCCAAAAATAAGTGCTTTGAAAAGATTAACAAAATTGATGAACCCTAACAAAAATTGATTTTTCAAAAAATAGAGAAGATGTAATATTAAGAATGAAAAGGGAGATACCACTTGAATCGCATTAAACATTAAAGAAATTAAAAGAAGATACTTTTAACATCTTTATATCATGCGATTTGGTTGTTTGGATGAAATGTACAAATTTCTTGGATGAAATGTACAAATTTCTTGAAAAATACAACTTACCAAAACAGAAAAAAAGAATAGAAAATCTAAGTAATAGGATATTTATTAAGAAAAGAAAATCCATTATTTAAGACCTTCCCATGAAGAAAACCTCAAGGCCCATAATTTGTCTGGCGAATTCTTTCAGACATTTAAGGAAGAACCAATACTAGTCTTGCACAAACTCTTGCAGACAACAGAAGAAGAAGGACGTTCCTAATTTTTCTTATAAGAAAGATATCAAAAGAATAATATAGAAGGATCTCTCTTACTGACCTTTTGTTAATGTAAAAGTCTTTAATGTAACATTAGCAAATTGAATGCAGAAAAAGGATAATATGTTGCAACAAAGTAGGTTTTTTCTTTTTTTTAATTAATTTATTTATTTTAATCAGAGGCTAATTACTTTACAATATTGTAGTGGTTTTTGCCAAACATCGACATGAATCAGCCACATTCGCACATGTGTTCCCCATCCAGAACCCCCTTCCCACCTCCCTCCCCATCCCATCCCCCAGGGTCATCCCAGTGCACCAGCCAAAAGCAGGTTTTTTCAAGTATGCAAGAATAGCTTAATATTTTAAAAAATCAATGTATTTAACCACAGTGACAGGAACTAGAAGAATTATGTGAACATTTTGATAGATATAAACTTTTTGATCCAGCAGAAAAGGGCCCTTTCAAAGACTCTACTTGTCTTCCCAGCCTCCTATCCTAGTGTTGTTATCTATGTACACATTCCTTCAGCCATATGTGGAGCAGTTTGTACTTCCTGAATCCTAAGTTATTTTTTGCCTCTATCTTTGCTCGTGTTGTACTACCTCTTCTTAATCCAGTGATTTAGACTTGTCCTTCAGAAGTCAGCCCAGGATCCTGGGAAGATGTTGGCGGCACAGTCTCAGACCCCTCCCCTTATATACAGTAAAAGGCCTTTGGATAACTTCTACCTCCACAGTCGATATGTAGAACATTTTTATGACCCTTAAAGGGAGAAAACTTTTCTGTAAATATCCTAGATAATTACTGACCTATCTGCTTTCTGTAGAAAATACAGATTAAATTTGTATTTTCTAGAGTTTCACATAATCAGAATTGTATAATATGAACTATTACATGTATGACTTTTTTCACTTAGCATGTTTTTGAGATTCACCCATGTCATTGTAGCTCATTCTCTCTTCCTGCATAGTTGTATTCCATCTTATGAATATTCCATAGATTATCCAATTACATGTTCCTGAACATTGAGTTGATTCTGATTTGAGACTTTTATGAATAAAACTATCATGAACATTACTGTACAAGTTTCCCTTTTTTTTTTTCTTTTTAGTGTATAAGGTTTTGTGTATGTATGTATTTTATTTTTCCCTGGGAAAATTCCTAAGAGTGAAATTGCTGGATAGTATGGTAAGTATGTTTTATACTTTATAAGAAACTGCCAAATTGTTTTCCAAAGTAGTTGTGGACCATTATAAACTGACCAGCAATGCATGAGTATTCCAGCTGCTTCTTATCCTAGGCAACACTTGGTATTGTTAATCTTTTTAATTTTAGCTTACCTGTTGGGTTTGTAATGGTATCTCATTGTGATTTTAATTTGCGTTTCTCTGATAATAAATGTTGAGTATACTTTAAGGTGTTTGTTAGCCATTAATAGCTCCTCTTTTGTATTAGAATGATCAAAAGGTAACACTTCATTTGTTACCTTTTTATCAATTTTACCTTTTTCCTATTGAGTTGTTTGTCAGAAGTTTTTATTTTTTAAATTAATTGTTGTTTTGGAGTATAGTTGCTTTAGTGTTGTGTTAGTTTCTGCTGTAGAGCAGAATGAATCAAACGTAGGTGTACACATATCTCCTCCCTTCTGGACTTCCTTCCCATTCAGGTCCCCACAGAACATTAAGTAGAGTTCCCTGTGCTATACAGGATGTTCTCATTGGTTATTTTATACATAGTATCCATAGAGTACATGTGTTAAGTCTCAATCTCCCAAATCGTCCCCCCCCCTTGATATCCATATATTCGTTCTCTACGTCTGTGTCTGTTTCTGCTTTGCAAATAAGATCATCTATACCATTCTTCTAGATTTGACATATATGTGTTAATATATATTTGTTTTTCTCTTTCTGACTGACTTCACCCTGTATGACACTTCCTAGGTTCATTCATGTCTCTACAAATAACCCAGTTTCATACCATTTTATGGCTGAGTAATATTCCATTGTATGTGTGTACCACACTTTCTTTATCTGTTCCTCTACTGATGGACATGCAGGTTGCTTCCATGTCCTGGCTATTGTAAAGAGTGCTGCTGTGAACATTGGGGTGCATATGTCTTTCTGAATTATGGTTTTTCTCTGGATATTCTGTCAAGAGGTTTTTAAAATATATATATTCTGAATTTTAAGACCTTTATCTGATGTGTGCACTGTGAACATTTTCTCCCATACTGTGGTTTACTTTTTGGCTTACTTTTTCATCTTATTATTGTCTTTGGAAGAGCTAAAGATTTAAATTTTTCAGTTCAGTTTATGAAATGTTGCCTCATGGTTCATACTTTTTGTGTCCTGTAAAATAAATCTTTGCCTGTAATTAATTTATTAGGCCTGAATTTATTTTCAGTTAATGTTTATACATGGTGTGAGGTAAGGGTCAAGGGTTTTTTCCCCGATATTAAAAATTTAGTTGTCCCAATACCATTTGTTTGAAAGACTATATACTTTCTTCATTGAACTAATGTGGCACTTTTATTAAAATTAATGGCCCATGTATGTGAGGGTATGTTTTTGGAGTCTGTTCTGTGACATGACATGCCTATTCTTATGCCAAAACCGTACTGTCTTGATTACCCTAATTTTATAGTGCTCTTGAAACTAGTGGTGTAATTCTTTCAATCCTGCCATTTTCAAGCTTATTCTAGGTCTTTTGTGTATTCATATGAATTTTAAAGTCTGATCTATAAATTTCTACAAGGTTTTAACTGGGATTTCCTCAAGTCTGTATGTCACCTTGGAGAGAGTTCAGTCTTAACACTGTCATAATCTAGTCTGTGAACATGTATGTCCCTCCCTTTGTTTAGGGCTCACTTCATTTGTTACCTTTTTATCAAGTATCACAGTCCTGCGCCACCTGCTTTCCATTGTCTGACCACAGTTGTTGCCAGGAGTTTGTCCGGGTTTCTCGTTGTTTATGACAGAAGTATAATTTTTGACTCTCATATTCCTTCTTGGCCAGAAATGGCATCATAGCTTTTGAATCTTCTCAAAGTGTTAGTCAGTTGTATCCAACTCTTTGTGACCCCATGGACTGTGTAGCCCACCAGGCTCCTCTGTCCATGGCGTTTTCCAGGCAAGAATACTAGAGTGTGGGTTGCCATTCCCTTCTCCAGGGGAATCTTCCCGACGCAGGGATCGAACCTAGGTCTCCTGTGTTGCAGGCAGATTCTTTACCATCTGAACCACCATGGAAGCCCTGAATCTTCTCAGATCTCTCCATAAAAATAAATGAAATAGGAAGGCAAAGCCAGTTACCCATGAATGCCATCTACAACACAACCAGAAGACAAGGCATTTCTTTGACCCTCAGAATATATGAGGCTAAATCACTGACAGCTGAAGACCTGTGTGATTTCATCCTCCGTACAGGAAGAAACAAGGAATCAGCCGAGCTTCTGATGCCTTGAGATTAGTAAAGGCTTTTCAGAATTCAGAAGTCAACTTGAGAAGGTTCTCACTAACAAAGAGGATCAATAACTGCAATGGATTGAAACAGCAAATACATTTTAATTTGTGAGTTTCAAATGATACTTCAAAAATACCCCCATTGTCATCATTGGAGTGTACTAGGGAACCACCTCATTATTTTGAAAGCTGGCAAATATAAGAAAAAAATCAAGCATTTATCCTGTTTACTATTTTTACCTAGAGTAACAAAGTAGTTGACGAAACAGTTTCTTTTTATAGATATATTTTAGCTCATAAATGAAGAATGAATGAGGGGCTTCCCTGGTGGTCCAGTGGTTAAGAATTTGCCTTGCAATGCAGGGGAACACCGGTTTGACCCCTGGTTCCATGAGGCAACTGAGCCTGTGTGCCACAACTCCTGGGCCCGTGCACCCTAGCGCCTGTGCTCTGCACCAGGAGAGGCCACCGCAGTGAGACGCCCGCTCACTGCAACCAGAGAGTAGCCCCCGCTCGCTGCAACTAGAGAAAGCCTGCACATAGCCATGAAGACCCAGCACAGCCAAAACCAAAAATAAATATATTTTAAAAAGAAAAAAAAATGAATGAAAAAACTTAAACCTTGTTTTGCAACCACTGATGAAATCAATGGGTCTTGGCAAAGATGATCAATGGCTGCTAGCTTCGCCAAAAAAGGCCTAAAAGAGATTTCTGTGGAATCACTCATGACCACGTAGGAAGTAGGTACAAAAATCTAAGGGAAAAAAATCAAACCTGAACTGATCTAGCTTCTTGATCTGATTACCAGTCTATAAGAATTGAGACAGAGGTATCTATTAAAAAACAATAAGGATACAATTACAAAAGTTAGCAAGGATAACTCTAGAGTAGGAATCAGCAAAGTATAGCCCATGGGACAGACCTGCCTCACTGCCTGGTTGTGTGTGTGTGTGTGTGTGACTTGTGATAACAGTTTTTACATTATTTAAATGGTTGGGAAAAAACAAAAGAACAATATTGTGCAAGATGTGAAAATTATATGAAATTCAAATCCCAATGTCCACAAATAAAGTTTTGTTGAAACACCGTCACGCTCAGCGGCTATGGCTGTTCTCATGCTACAGAGGGCAGCCATAGACTTAAATACTTGTAACAGAGACTACAGATTCCACAAAACCTAAAATATTTACTCACTGGCCCTTTACAGTTAGAAGAAAAAAAACAACCCAGCTAATCTCTCATTTAGAGGATTAATGACCCAGTTTCTTCAAAAAAAAAGAAAGAAAAGTAAGGAGAAAAAAAGAGATGAAAGAAAGAACATAAGTTTACCAAACTTATGTGACATATTAATTGTCATAGTATATAGATCATATTTGGACCCCTATTCAAAAAAAATGAAGCTGTGTAAAATAAAATCAGAAACATTAACAGTGATAAAGACATGTGATGCTATTATGGAGCTGTGAAATAAGATTGACCACATTATGAAAATTGTGACCGGAAGATGGGTGCATTGGTAGTTCATTACACTGTTTTCTGTATTGACATAGATGTTTGAAAATCTATTTTGCAAACCTAAAAATAAATTATTTCAAAATAAAGTTTCTTGAAAACCATTTTGGGGTTGTTTCCTCTGGACCTGATAATCGAATGCCTCTTTGCTGTGCTTCTGAAGAAACATGAACTTGCCATGTTTGTTTTGTTTGTTCCTGCTGAATGGTTCATTTGATTGATTTCCTCAAACTATTGGTCCCTGGGGGTGGGGGCCATGTGTTATTTGACTTTGAATCATAGAATCTGGTACATGACTGGCACATGTTAGGTCCTTAATAAATATTTTTGGGACAAATTGTGACTTTTCATGGCATACTGTGATTTCTAGATGTTAAACATTCTAAAATGTAGTCTTTGTTTTGTTGACATTATTCACTAGTATTTATTTATCTTACACCTTCAAAACAGCCTGTATTTCAGCATGAAGCCAAATTGTTTATATACCTCTTACAAATCAGGAAAATATAACTCTAAATTGAGGCAGGTTATTGAATGGGTGTGTTAGTTTGAACTGAGATAGCACGGTGTTTATCTGCATGGTAAGTGTGGTGTAGTTCTTTCCAAGTAAGACAGTTATTCTTCAAGTACAATATTGTGTATTTCTAAATGTAGTGAAAAATGTCCATATTCAAATCTAAGATCAAAATCTATCTTCATACCAACTATAAATTATTTTTGTTACTTAGTTTTTGTCCTTTATTTGCTTAATAAATAGCAATTGGTTGTGATTGTTGACATTTTAAGATTAAAAAATCCAACTCTTTTGCTTTCTTTCTTCATTCTGCACATCACCTTCATATTCTGTAGCAGCTCCTTTATCATGGATATTTTCTTTCCTGTTTTCAGTGTAATTTGAACCTCACAAACGCTGAGCTCCAAGGAAAGTGAGTTAGAAAAACAATCATGATGGTTAAGTCAGAGTCTGCTTTTCAAATAAGTCATCTGGCATGTCAGTGCTTCACGTTCATAGTACCTTTTGGTACCCTGGGCTTGGGCTCTCACTCATGTTGTGAATTGTCAAATGGTTAGTCATCAAGTTATTTTTGTAACCATATTCTCCTGTGCTCTTTTCCTCTCAGTCAGGGTATTTGTAGCAAATGTGAGCACTTTCTCTTGTTATTTCCATAAAAGTTAAATGCTGTGTTTTCTTTAGGGCCCTTATAATCATATCTAGCATGGTTTTAAAGCTAATTTACCTAGCTAAAAGCCAGCGACCACTATGATACCCTCTTGGCTTGCTTGCTCAAACTAGTAGGTGAAGTCAGACCTGAGAGGTTTCTAAAGCACTCGAGAAACTGGCTCAATGACAGTATCAACACCAAGGGAAACAGGCTTGGTTAGGGTGAGGACGCAGGTAGTTTTTCCCACCAGCCTTGGACGTTAGATTGTCTACATCTAACCTCTGTGTCCGTTTGTTTAGGTCCTTTTCTCTTACTTTCTTGGCTTCGTTTTGGTTTATCTTTGTAGTAACTTGTAACTCTTACTTATAATGACAGGGACCAAGGAGAACATGGATAGCTAAAATCTGGAAATGAAGTTCATAATTTATAATACTTGAAAGTCAAAGCCTGAGGCTGTCTTTATATAAAAGTGCAGTGTGACCCCAACTTGGAGTTGTGTGGGGTTCTGGCCACTGTACCTCAAGGAGACTGCAGAGCTGGACAGCATGAGGGGATGGGCCAAAGTATGATGGGAGGAAATAGGGGGTGTCAAAGTATGATGAGAGGAAATAGGGGGTGTCAGCGATTGGCATTCTTTTTTTATTCAACAGATATGCAAGATATAAAGATGAATGTTCTTTGGAGTTTTCGCTAAAGGGGGAACTAGAGGGGAAGGACAGAATGACAGGTACACAGACATTACAGTGCATAGCGCCTCCTGACTGCTGATTTCAGTGCAGATTTTTAGCCGTATTTTTACGCTATCCCTGGACATCACCTGACACTGTTGACCATTCTTCACTAGAGTCTCACTCCTCTAAGCTTCCACACTCCTCTATCCTAGACTCGAGTTCTTAATATTGGCTTCTGTTCTTTCTGTCTTATAGTAAATTTGGTATTTCCTGGAGTATTCCTCTTCTCTTCCTTCCCATTATCCACACCAAACCATTTTTCTACCCCAGCACTTTGAGGGCATTTGTCAGACTCTTCAGTTAACAGTGGGTTCCTTAGCCAGTGATGTTTGGCTGGGTGGGGGGACAGCATCGCAGGCCCCAGGGAGGGAAGCTCCCTGGGTGAGTGTGATGCATTCTCCCTTCCTTTTGGGCAGCCTCTGTGTCTTTTTTAAACCCCTCGCACAGTGGCTGGCCATGGCAGGAGCTCAGAGACGGTGTGTGTTTCAGTAGCAGCAGGTACAGTGTGCTGTGGGAGCGCAGAGCAAGTCACTTAACTGAGAAAGTTAGAAAAGGTGGCACAGAGGAGCCATCTCCTTAAAGGAGACTCCAAGAGGTGGACTTTCAAAGATAAGGAGATCAACTATTAAAATGTAGGAATGTATGAATGGCAAGTGGTTAGGTATACAGACTTCTTTTTACTAAATCCCAAAACATTAGAAACATTGGCATGAAATATTTTGTTGATTTTCATGAAATTTCATTGACACTTAAAGATGCTTCAGCAAGGTTTAGTGAATGAAAGAATGAAATTTCATGAAAATCAACAAAATATTTCATTCTTTCATTCACTAAACCTTGCTGAAGCATCTTTAAGTGTCAAAGATTATATGTTGTATGTATTGTTGTTTTCATTGTTTAGTTATTAAGCCATGTCCGATTCTTTGCAACCCCACGGACTGTAACCCTCCAGGCTCCTCTGTCCACAGGATTCTCCAGGCAAGAATACCAGAGTGGGTTGCCATTTTCTTCTCCAGGGGATCTTCCCGACCCAGGGATTGAACCCAAGTCTCCTGCCTTGGCAGGCATATTCTTTACCACTGAGCCACCAAGATTGCCCATTGTATGTATAATAGTAAGCAAAACAAACATAGCCCCTGCCTGTCTGGGCTAATAGTGTAGGGAAAAAATAGACATTAAACAATGAACACACACACACATACACACAAACTGATAAATGCTATGAAAGAAAAAAGTACGGTGCTATTGGAAAGTGTAGAAGAGTTACCCAGTTGAGATTTGGGTTAGGGTGTAACGAACAGTGGTTAGAGGTTAACTAGGTAAAAAGTCGGGGAGAAGAGGCAGAGGGAAGAGATGTGTGACGTTCTAAGGAAGGGTGGTTTGGCTAAGTTGAAGAGTAAGAGCCATAAAATGGCTCATCTCAAAGGTGTTGTCAGGGAAGAAGGCCATTCCTGTTCCGGCACAGCCACGCCAGAGCCCTGAACTGAGGGGCTGCAGGATCTAATCTAGTGACATTTGCTAAACATCGTGATAGTTCCCAAGGATCCAAGGGGTAATAAGACACACTCTAGAACCTGCCTTGCACTGCCTAGGGATTCCACCTCATTCTTATCAGGAACAAAGAAATGTGGCTGATTACAATAAAGCATGCTGAGTACCGGATCCTGAGAGAGCATGGAATTCTGGGAGGTCAGCCAGCTTTGCCTTGTGGGGTTTGGTTGGGATAAAGTGGGGATTTAAAACGCCTGTGAAAAAGGAAGGCCACTTCAGGAACAAGCTCTGCAGCAAAGCCAATGTGTGAGGAGCCGCGTGATGCAGCAGTGACAGTGTAAGTCAGCAGGGTGGTGGGATGAGACAGCCGGTCGGGGACTGGCTCTCTGAGACCTGGGGGCTGACTGGTGTTGAGGGAGGAGTAAGGAGAGGAGCCCAGGGGGGTCCTGGTTGATCCCTCAGGGTGGTGACTGACTGGGATGTGTGATGCCATCCATGGAGGCAGCCGCCTCCGGGAATGGCAGTGTCTGTGGAGAAAACTCTCCCAATCTGGCCGAGCTGACATGGAGGGATGTGTGAGCTAGCCAAGTGATGTCTCAGGGGACCCACAGTGGACTAGAGGTGGGAAGTCAGAGGACCAGAGGAAGTCAGGCCAGGGCCAGGAACCGCTCATTTATTTTCTAATAAACTTTTTATTCTAGAATAGCTTTGGATTTACAGAATAGTTGTAAAGATAGTACAGAGTTCCCGTAGACTGATTTATTTAGGTCCTGCTCTCATCTCTTCCTTGAGTTTATGCCATGTTGGAATAGGAATTCTTGTTTACCCAAATATTCCCACATGCATGCATATGAGGCTTAATGTGGTTAAAAATCAAAGCAGTATAAAAAGATATATAGTAAAAAGTCTTACTTCAACCTCTGCCCCATCCATACTGTTCACTCTCACTCCCGACAGATAATGACTTTTATTAGTCTCTTGTGTACTCATCCTTCCAATTTTTAAAATGTTGTTGTTATTGTTTAGTCGCTAAGTTGTGACTGACTCTTGCGATCCCATGGATGGTAGCCCGCCAGCCTTCACTGTCCCTGGAATTTTCCAGGTAAGAATACCGCAGTAGGTTGCCATTTCCTTCTCCCTGACTCAGGGATCAGATCCAGACTCCTGCATTGGCAGGCAGATTCTTTACCACTGAGTCACCAGGGAAGCCCTTTTAAAATGTAAATACAAGCAAATAATAAGAATATACCTTGTATGTTCCCTCCTTTCCTTATACAAAGATAACATTGTCTTGGACATTGTTCTGGTAGCTTGCTTTTCAGCAGAACAGTGTACCTCACAGATCAATACATAAAGACCTGCACTGTCCGGGCCTTAGCTGTAGGCCATCCATGGCTACTGAGCACTTGAAATGTGACTGGTGCAACTGAAAAACAGAATTTTAACTTTTATTTAAAATTTAGGTTTAAAAATTAAAGCACTGTAAAATATTTTCCCACTAAACTCTGTTGATTTGGTAGAATTTCATTTCACGTTAACCATTTAAAATACAGCATCTCAACTGAGATGTAGTGTAAGTGTGAATCACACACTGGGTTTCAAAGACTTAGTACCAAAAAAACAGAGAACATAAACTATCTTAACAATGTTTTACAGTGTTTGCCTGTTGATCATATTTTGATATATTAGTTGCTCAGTCATGTCTGACTCTTTATGACCCCATAGATTAGCCCACTAGGCTCCTCTGTCCATGGGATTCTCCAGGCCAAGAATACTGGAGTGGGTTGCCATTTCCTACTCCATTTTGATGTATTAAATTAAATACTAGAAATTTACCAGTTTATTTATGCCTTTAAAATGTAGCTAGTAGACAGTTTAAAATTACATAGGTGGTTCAAGTCATACTTCTACTGGACAGCACTGACCTAGAGCATCATGGTTTTTTTTGTTTTGTTTTTTTGGTTGTTTTTTTTTCACAGTTGTATAGTATTTTATTATATAGCATATCATACTTTATTTAACCAGTCCACTGTTGATGTATACTTGAGTTGTTTCCAATCTTTTACCATTGAAAATATGGAGATGCTTAACCCTATCCATGCATCACTTCATATGTGCAAGTTGATCTATGAAGGGAATCCTCAGTCCAGCAGAGGTTACTGGGTTAAAGAGTAAAAGCATTCATGGTTCTGATAACACCATATTGCCCTCCATAAGAGTGTATCAGTTCACACTCCTAGCAATGTATGTGTGCACCAGTTTCCCACATACTTCCATTTTAAACAAGTTTCTACATGTTGGGGATAATAATGAATATGTTTCTTTTTGCTGATTCTGAGAGTTTTAAAAAGAAATCACAAATGGTTTGCCTGACTTGTTTTTTCATTAAAAAAAAAAAAGACTGCTATTAATGATAGAATTCTTAGAATCAACATTTTAGAATGGTCTCTCTTTTTTTCTCCTTTTTTTTTAAAAAAAAAAAAAGTCAAGAAATTAACCCACAGTTTCCTGAACCACAAATTTCCTTGCAGGTTGTAGCTTTCATCATATTCAGATCTAGGAAGAGAAAGTTGATGAGAGTTCAGAAAACGTTTTTATAAAGAGCTGGAGACGTCTCATGTCCCTCCAGCGCCCCCACTGGCTGTGGTAGACTAACATTGTAAGGCAAATGCAGTTGCACGATCCTGTATACTGTCAGCTTATCAGTTCCCTGAGGGAGTTAGTACTAAATGCCAAGTACCTCTCATGATCGGCCATATCATTAGGCAGTCCACTCTATTTACAGAAAAGTTTATCTTTACACCTTTAGGCTCCAGCAGTTGTCCCTCCCTTGAGATTTATGTGCCCTCCCTCTACTGCTCTCTTTGCCTGTTTTGTTTTTTCAGATTGAAATAAAGAACTAGACATTCAACATCCAAAACCAAATTGCTTTCATTCTTCCATTCATAGGAATCAAAAATAAGATTCTCATGTAGAGAAATCTCACTAAATAGTTGGGATGTGGCAGATAACTTAATTAGTATAATGGAAACCTTTGGCTTCCAGGAATTATAAACTCGTATTTTGCCAAATCCTAGAGGTGTAACATTGTATTTTATAGCAAATAGGACTATAGGCATTTGCTATCTTTAAAACAGTGTGTTGATTTCCTATATGAGAAGGTTAAGAAAAGCCATGCAGGCTGAGACTGTTAGTGTTGACCACGACTCAGGAAGGGCACTGAGGTACTGGGGCTCCTTGGACGCAGCTGGTGATACTGCGCCATTTCTGTTGTGCTTAAGTTCTAGAATAACTAAATAGACAACTTTCTGATAGGAAGGAGCGGCATCACAGCTATTCTTCCTGTCTCTTTTGCTTCTGTTGCTAATTTTGCTTAATTATTTTGTTTCAGGAGGGGTTTTCACTCATTGGTAGCAAGAACTGGTTGAAGATTGTAAGACGCATGGATTGTCTGTTGTTTGGAACAACAATAAAGGTAAGATTCTGCGTGGCCAACTGTTTTTAAGCAGCTGTTCATACACTTCTCATCTACTAAGTGTGTGTGGGAGTGGGTGCAGGAGCGTCTCTTTGCAGGTGAATTGGTCCTGGGAAGAACACATTTGTTCAAGAAAGATTTGCATTCTGAGCAAAACATGAAACAAGGACTATTGAGAGGCAGAAGCATAGTTACTAAGGGGATGTTGCTGAAGAACCAGGGCTTTGACTGATCTGTCAATACCTGTATGACAGAGCTCTGCGACCAGTCTCCATCTCCCAGCACAAATTGGGAGAAGGTGGAGTTACATCATTGTTTGTCGTGCTATTTAGATTTTGAAAGGGGTGTGCTTTCAAATGCTTCACTGAATGTCTTTTCATTTTTCTCTTTAATACTAAATAATAAAATTCCTTTTTATTTGCTTACTTGGCTGTATTAAACATAAAGAATGATCCTCATGAAAGCAACATGAAAACTAATCACCTGTATTATTTTCTTTCAGAAATAACTGTAAAAACCAATCTGTTAACATTCACTGACTAGATAATACTGAAGTTCAGGTAAAAGATCCTAATTTTTAATTGGGCTCATAGACTGAGAGTTGAAAGAGGTCTTCAGAGCACCAGCCACTCCAGAGGATCCCCAGAGAATTCAGAGGGTCCATGAACTGCATGGATTTTCACTGACCTAAAGGTCACTGAAATTTATAATTTTGTTCAACAATGCCTGTTGGCATCAGACCACATTTGCACCAGTAGAAATCAAATGTCTTCATATCACTTTTTAGCTGTTTCAGATATCTTCAATGTCATTTACGCTCATCACACCCCAATGTTATGGCGGTGGTTAGTCCTGCTGCTGGATCTTTTTATTGAGTACATTAATAAGGAAGCATATATCTTATTAGAGTATAAATTACTGTTAATAGTGTGATAAATTATTTAAGTATACTTCAGTATAATTGGGCTTCCCTGGTGGCTCAGACGGTAAAGCGTCTGCCTACAATGCTGGAGAGCTGGGTTCGATCCCTGGGTCAGGAAGATCCCCTGGAGAAGGAAATGGCAACCCACTCCAGTACTCTTGCCTGAAAAATTCCATGGACTGAGGAGCCTGATAGGCTACAGTCCATGGGGTCGCAAAGAGTCGGACATGACTGAGCGACTTCACTTCACTTCACTTCACTTCTTCAGTATAATTGGTTTCCTTTGAACTCATATATTTTATGTGATTAAAAACATTGTTCTGAGAAGGGATCCTCTGGCTTCATCTGACTGCCAAAGGGGTCTGGAGCACGTACTCAAAACATTCAGGAGCCCCTGTTTTCATTTTACATGTGAGGGGACTGAATTCAACATAAGCCAGTAGCCAGCTAGCTATCAGAAAACTGGACCACCCGTTGGTCTCCTGACTCCTATCGATGGTGTCACATTGACTGAGGATATGTGTCTTCTAAAAAGTTATACTATGCCAAGTGTCTGATATTTGAGTTTTAATTTTTTTTCTGATTGTTATTAAATTTTTAAAAAATAACTGTAAAGGGGAAATAATTTGACTGCTCAAAAGTAATCATTATTAACATTTTTAAGTTTTTACTAGGCATGTGTATTGTATCAGTCAGGACAATGTTCAGATGCATGTGACTGAAAATCCAGGTGTAATGGCCCCCCGCAAAATAAAGGGTTATTGTTCTCACCAAGTGGACGAGCCAGAAGCAGGCGGCTGCCGGCAGTTGGCTCCGCAGCTCCACTGCGCCCGAGTCAGTGCCTCTGCGGGTCCGTTGGCCTCTCCTTCACAGTTTCAAAATGGCTACTGCAGCCCTGTCATAATTCCATTCCTGGGAAACCAGCTTCACCTATTCCTTTTGTGAGGAAAGCATAAACTTCCCTGTAAGGCTCTCTACCTCCCACAGTCCCCGAAAGATGTCTCCTTCTGTCTCAGGGACCAAAACGGTGTAATGTGGTCATCCCAATCTGCCAAGATTAGCCAGTGAATGTTTTGGCTTTTCCAGCCTCTGGTATGGATTGCCTCATGCAGTGAACAGTGTCTGCCATATAGATAATTTATAATTTTGGGATTGTGGTATACAGAGGGCTTTGTATCCTGCTTTCCTCACTTAACATTATATCTGGAACATTATACCAAGGCATTTCTTAGTCTTTCTGAAACATGATTTTCTGTGACTACCTAGTATTTTTGTTCTTTCGATGCACCGTGAATAGGGTAACAAATTCCTGATTTTTCACTATTGTAAAAATGTTTTGATTTTCATTAGGATTTATTTACAGAGTTCTTGAGATAAAAGTACTAGAAGTATGAATGTTTATTTTGTAAATGTGCCCTCCAGATAGGTTGTTCCTGTTTCTACAGCACTAACGATCTGTCAAAATGCCTATTTGTCCACATCCTCTCCAACAGGGTGATGTAATTTAAAAACTAATTTCTAATTTGATAAGCAAAAATGAGCATCTTCCTTTAATTTGCATTTCTTTGGTAACTAGTGAGAATGAATGTTTTTTTGTGTGTTTGTTAGCCAGCCATCTGTATTTCTTCTGTGAATCACCGTCTATTGCTTTTGCCTAATTTTCCTCTTCAAAATCTTTAGACTCTCTATGTATAGAGATTGCATGTTAGATGCTTGTATTTTGTGTAGTTATATAATTTTAAAGGTGATTATTTGTGTATATACCATATACTTTATATGTAGATTTTTAAATATTCAAGTTTAGGATCCTTTTGCCTGTTGTTATTGGAATGGTATTCTTTATCCAAAGATAGCTGCCTATTACTAGATTTTTTCTGAAGTATTTTAAATTTAGCCTCCTTACTAAACTATTGTTAGCTCTGATAATTTAATTTCTAGGAAAGTAATTTTATAATCTGCAAACAATGATAATTTTCTTCCCATAGTTTATACTTACTACTTTTCTCACCTTACTGGATTATCTAGACCTTCCAGAACACTGTAATTTGACAGTTATACAGTCATCCTTGACATCTTGCTGATTTGAATGGGAACAAGTGTGTAGACATTAAGAATATTTCTGGCTGTTGATTGGATATTCTTTACCATGTTAGGGAGATACTCTTTCAACTATAGTTTATTTACTAAAACTTTTATCAGGGTTACATATTAAATTTTAACTCCTATCAAGATCATTATTTGTTTCACTTTTTTAATCCTTCATTATATTAATACTGAGCCAACAGATTGTTATTTTTGCCTTACTTGGCAAAGGGTACACAACTTTTTTGCTTCTTGACTTGGATAACTTGTAGTTAGACAAGTATTGCAAAACAAACATTTTTTTCTGTAAATTGATAAATAAAAGTATTTAGAAATAAAATGTTTGTTCCTTTAACAGAAATTTAACATAACTTAAATTCAAGGGGCAATAAAGATTATGTTTCTTTTCTCTTTGGCTGAAATAAGTAGATTGTAAAAGATGTGCCTACTTGTAATATGGGCTTCTTTTTTTTTTCAGTAATTGTAATCAAAATGATCTTGGCTGATTGGCTAACAGTCAACATGTAATTCCCTATGTGAAAAGACTGATTCAAAGGAATAATCCTAAACCCACTGTCTTGACTCACCTCCCGTAACTCACTGAAGAATATTTTCATGGTTTTCTCTGGCCTCAGCCTTGAGTATCACCTCTTGGTTTCAAAGCAATGTTGAAGTCCTTTGTCCATACTCCCCCATCCCCAATTTCTGCTTAGAGGAATTCACTGCTAGTGGTGGGGAGATTCTCACATCTCCTCGGCTGTCTTCCTGCGTGGTGCTGACTGGGCCCATGTCTTCGCGTTGCTGATACCCTGTAACATTAGCTACAGAGCCTGCAGCTTAAGATCTCTGCATGGAGATGCCATTCACACTTGTGAGTCAGTATTTAATGGACCCAACGCTTCCCTGAAGGTGAAACCTCATTTTCTTGTGTGTACATAAAGATAAGTATAAAGAGACAGGCACTTATCCTTAACATTCGTTTCTTCGAGGAGTTTTCTATTAGTTGTAAGAACTTGAAATTAAGTATTTTGAAGGAGGGTAGGAACACTTTAACATATAAGTCACCACTTTTGTCATTGTTCGTCATCACTAAGTTGTGTCCGACTCTTTGCGACCCCACGGACTGCAGCACGTCAGGCTTCCCTCTCCTTCACTATCTCCTGGAGTTTCCCCAAACTCATGTCCATCGAGCCATCCAACTGTCTCATCCTCTGTCACACCCTTTTCCTCATGCCCTCAATCTTTCCTAGCATCAGGGTCTTTTCCAGTGAGTTGGCTCTTTTCATCAGGTGGCCAGAGTATTGAGGTTCGGCTTCAGCATCAGCCCTTCAAATGAATATTCAGGGTTGATTTCCTCTAGGATTGATGGTTTGATCTCCTTGCTGTCCAAGGGACTCTCAAGAGTCTTCTCCAGTACTGCAGTTTGCAAGCATCAATTTTTTGGTGCTCAGCATTCTTTATGGTCCAACTCTCACATCTGTACATGACTGCTGGAAAAATCATAGCTTCAACTATGTGGGCCTGTGTCGGCAAAGTGATGTCTGATGTCTCTACTTTTTAATACACTGTCTAGTTCTGTCATAGCTTTCCTTCCGAGGAACAAGCGTCTTTTAATTTCATGGCTGCAGTCACCATCTGCAGTTATTTTGGAACCCAAGAAAATAAAGTCTTATCACTGTTTCAATTTTTTCTGCACCTGTTTGCTATGAAGTGATGGCATTGGATGCCATGATCCTCATTTTTTGAATGTTGAGAGTTTCAAGCCAGCTTTTTTGCTCTCCTCTTTCATCTTCATCAAGTGGCTCTTCAGTTCCTCTTTGCTTTCTGCCATTAAGATGGTGTCATCTGCATATCTGAGATTATTGATATTTCTCCTGGCAGTCTTGATTCCAGCTTGTGATTCATCCAGCCCAGCATTTCACATGATGTACTCTGCATATAAATTAAATAAGCAGGGTGACAATACACAGCCTTGGCATACTCCTTTCCCAATTTTGAACCAGCTGTTCCATGTCTGGTTCTAACTGTTGCCTCTTGACCTGTGTACAGGTTTCTCAGGAGGTAGGTAATGTAGTCTGGTATTCCCAATTCTTTCAGAATTTTCCACAGTTTGTTTTGATTCCCACAGTCAAAGGCTTTAGTGTAGTCAATGAAGCAGAAGTAGATGTTTTTCTGGAATTAGCTTGCTTTTTCTATGACTCAGTGGATGTTGGCAATTTGATCTCCGGTTCCTCTGCCTTTTCTAAATCCAGCTTGTACATCTGGGAGTTCTTGGTTCATGTACTGCCAAAGCCTGACTTGAAGAATTTTGAGCATTACCTTGCTAGCATGGGAAATGAGCGCAATTGTGCAGTAGATTGAACATTCTTTGGCACTGTCCTTCTTATGATTGGAATGAAAATTGACCTTTTCCAGTCCTGTGGCCATTGCTCTTTTTTCCAAATTTGCTAGCATATTGAATGCAACACTTTCACAGCATCATCTTTTAGTATTGGAAATAGCTCAGCTGGAATTCTGTCACTTCCATTAGCTTTATTCGTAATAATGCTTCCTAAGCCCTGCTTGACTTCACATTCCAGGATGTCTGGCTCTAGGTGAGTGATCACACCATTGTGATTATCTGAGTCATGAAGATCTTTTTTGTACAGTTCTTCTGTGTATTCTTGCCACCTCTTCTTCTGCTTCTGTTAGGTCCATACCATTTCTGTCCTTTATCTAACCCACCTTTGCATGGAATGTTCCCTTGGTATCTCTAATTTTCTTGAAGAGATCTCTAGTCTTTCCCATTCTATTGTTTTCCTCTATTTCTTTGCATTGATCACTGAGGAAGGCTTTCTTATCTCTCCTTGCTCTTCTTTGGAACTCTGCATTCAGATGGGAATATCTTTTCTTTTCTCCTTTGCTTTTCACTTCTCTTATTTTCACAGCTATTTGTAAGGCCTCCTCAGACAACCATTTTGCCTTTTTGCATTTCTTTTCCATGAGGATGGTCTTGATCCCTGTCTCCTGTACAATGTCATGAACCTCCGTCCATAGTTCATCAGGCACTCCATCAGATCTGGTCCCTTAAATCTATTTCTCACTTCCACTGTATAAACATTTTCCAGTTAGCAACGTGATTTGTGTATTTAAAAAATACAAAATACTGTTACTATGTTAGCATCTGAATTTCTTTACAGAAGAAATTGAATAAAGGTACACAATACATATTGCCTATTTGGGGTGGCTTTTGGGTAAACTGAGTCTTCTAAAACTAGAGAAGATATTGGACTAGAAAAAAGGAAACTAATTCTGTTAAAATAATAGGCTTATTGTTATTGTTACAATTTAGTTCTATTTTTAAAATTACAGTAAAATAAATTTGATGTAGTTGCCACTTAAAAATTTTAATTGCATCTCTCCCACATTTGCTGGTTTGCCAGGGGATATAAATCATACAGCTAATTAAAGGCAGCACGTGATTGATTTGTCTGTGATTTGTAGGTAAGTCTGGCCTCTTTAAGGATAAAAGGGCACTGCAAATTAATGAGATACATTGGCTGTCAGCATTTGCCTGTCCCCAGATCCCCCATTTTGTTTTTCAGATTCACTGGCTTGTTTAACGTGGTGTCTATCTGGCTAGCTCTTTTATATACTCAGGTTTGGAAAATTTTGTTCAGCCAGGATTGTTGGCTTCACTGATGCTCCACCTAAGCAATTAGACGGTATGAAATCTTTGTTCCAAAGTAAGATGAAACATGGATCTTTTACTGCAGTCAGTATAGTGACCTTCCTAATCTTTATGATGGGCTTTTCCATTTTTGCTGATGTCAGTCCCCTGAAGGAAGTGAATATATTATGAGGCACAGCTCCCAAAAGGGAAAAGAAAACTAATTACTGGCTTTTCTATGTGCACATTGACAATCTAGGGTAACTGCTCCCTTATTGACACCCCTTCCCCTTCAAACAAAGGGAAGACCCCACAGTAGAAGTAAAGTGATATGACGAGGGTTGCTGAGGATAACTTTTGATTTGTCATACAGAACAAGAGTCGTATGTTCCGGGTACAGTTCAGTGGAGGCTCCAGAGAGCAGGCACTGGAACACTGCTACAGCTGCGTGCAGAACCTAGCCCAGTACATCACCGTCCAGGTGCCCGACGGAATCAGCCAGGAGTTCAGGCCAAGTCCTGGCCAGGGGAAGGGCTGTGTGCAAAGCATCCCACCACAGTATGGCGTAAGTAGGCAAGTAGGTGGATGAGAAACCTGAGAAGGTGATGCTGTGGGGGCCAAAATCACAGTGGAATTTGCCACGTCCACCACATTTGTAGCTTAAAGATATCTAATGTTGAGTGACTTACTTTTATTGACATATATATATAATCATAGTGTTAGTTTCATGTATACAATAGTGATTTGATATTTTTATACAAAATGACATTTAATTACCATCTGTCACCATACAAAAGTATTACAATATTATTGACTATATTTCCTGTGCTGTACATTATATCCCTGTGACTCATTTGTTTTTACTTTTTTAAAAAAGACTTATTTTTGGCTGCACTGGGTCTTCACTGCTGTTCCGACTTCTGTCTTCTCTGGTTGCAGTTAGTGGGGCTGCTCTGGTTGCAGTGTGTGGGCTTCTCATTGCAGTGGCTTCTCTTGTTGCAGAGCACAGCCTCTAGGCGCGGGGGCTTCAGTAGTTGTGGCACATGGGCTTGCTTAGTTGCTCCACCGCATGTGGGGTCCCATGCCAGGGACCGAACCCATGTCCCTTGAATTGGCAGGGGGATTCTTAACCACTGGATCACTAGGGAAGCCCATTCACTTATAATGGGAAGTTTGTGCTTCATAATCTCATTCACCTGCTGTGCCTTTCCCCCCCCAGTTCTGCAGCCATGTTTGTTCTCTGTGTTTATGAGTCATTTTATATTTGTTTTTAGATACTACATATTTTATTGTGTATATATTGGGTGGGCTAAAAAGTTCATGCAGGTTTTTCTAACATCATAGGGAAAAACCCAAATGAACTTTTTGGCCCACCCTACACACACACACACATATTTTTGTATCTATTCCAGTGTGTGTGTGTATGAACTTTTTGGCCCACCCTATACACACACACACACCCCCCCCTCATTTTTGTATTTATTCCAGTGTGTGTGTGTGTATACATATACACACACATACCTCATCTATGGCCACTGTAAACAATGCTTCAGTAATCATAGGGGGGAAAATATCTTTTTGAATTAGTTTTTGTTTTCTTTGGATCAATACCCAGAAGTGGAATTACTAGATCATATGATAATTGTTTTTAATTTTTAGAGAAACCACCGTACTGTTTTCCATAGTAGCTACCAATTTACATTCCCACCAGTAGTGCATAAGCATTCCCTTTTCTCCACATCCTGACCAACACTTTACTACTTGTCTTTCTGATAGCCATTCTGACAGTTGTGAGGTATCATCTTGTGGTTTGATTTGCAGTTCTCTGATGATGAGTGATGCTGAGCATCTTTTCATGTGCCTCAGGCAAGGGCAACAAAAGCAAAAAACAAACAAATGGACTAAATCCAACTAAAAAGCTTTGCATAGTAAAGAAAATGAACAACAAAACAAAAAGACAGCCTATTGAGTGGGAGGAGGTATTTTCAAATGATACATCCAGTAAAGGGTTAATACCCAAAATAACAAGAACTGATATAATTCAGTATCATATAAAACAATCTGATTAAAAAATGGGCAGAGGACTTGAATAGACATTATTCCAAAGAAAACACTGAGTTACTTTTTTAATTCAAGGTTGATTCTCACTATAGTTACCTATAAGGCTAGAAATTAGATTAGCTGGGAGTTTCAGGTGTATCATGGGTGTTAACTATAGTACAGTGGTTCTCAGAGTATGATCCATGGACCCTTCCCTGAGACCTTTTCAGGAGTCCAGAAAGTCCATATTATTTCTGCAATAATATTAACAGATTATTTGTCCTTTTCCTGTATTGATACTTGTTATTTAATGGGACAAAAGCACTGTGAGCAAAGCTCCTGTCACCTTAGCATAGATCAAGGCGGTGGCATCTAGCCGTTCCAGTAGTCGTGTTCTTTCTTCACTGTCACTGCAGTGAGAACCAACTAACAAAACCATCTGTGTTCTGAAGCACGACGGCTTTCTCCTAGGAAAGCACCCGCATGGCAGCACTGGGTGCTGAACCAGCCTCTCTTTATGGAACACCATTACCACTTAACAACAGACGAACTACAATTATTCAGATTTGGGTGACTGGTGGCCATTTTCTCAAGTGAATGTAGTAATCCTGTTACTTCAAGAAGACAATTTATAGTATTTGACAATGATGAAATAACCTTTCCAAGTGAAAATTAGAATCTTGGAAAACTTGTATCTGCCACTTGAGCTTCACAGCTTCCTAACCCAGAAGACTTTCTTGATGGTACTGGTAATGAACATGATTTTTAAAATAACTACATCACAAAATGTTTCAACATGTGGAAGATCTGTACAATCCAGTGAACCAGTATTTTTCAAATAGCAAATACATGGTGCTACAAAACCATGCATGGATGAAAGATCTGAAGTATGAACTAGATCAATGGATTGTTTGTTTTTTTACCTGTTAACTTCCCTCACCTATTTCTCTATTTTACTGTCCCATTCCCCTCTCCTCTAGCAACCATCTGTTTATTCTCTGTATCTATGAGTCTAGTTGTTTATTCATGCCTTTTAATTTCCACATATAAGTGAAATCATACAGTTCTTGTCTTTCTCTGATTTACTTCATTTAGCATTCAGTTCAGTCAGTTAAGTTGCTCAGTCGTGTCCGACTCTTTGCGACCCCATGAATCGCAGCACGCCAGGCCTCCCTGTCCATCACCAACTCCCGGAGTTTACTCAAACTCATGCCCAACGAGTCGGTGATACCATCTAGCCATCTCATCCTCTGTCATCCCCTTCTCTCCTGCCCCCAATCATCAGGGTCTTTTCCAGTGAGTCAACTCTTCACATGAGGTGGCCAAAGTATTGGAGTTTCAGCTTCAGCATCAGTCCTTCCAATGAACACCCAGGACTGACGTCCTTCAGGATGGACTGGTTGGATCTCCTTGCAGTCCAAGGGACTCTCAAGAGTCTTCTCCAATGCCACAGTTCAAAATTTTTGATCAATTTTTCGGCACTCAGCTTTCTTCACAGTCCAACTCTCACATCCATACATGACCACTGGAAAAACCATAGCCTTGACTAGATGGACCTTTGTTGGCAAAGTAATGTCTCTAATATGCTAATCTAGGTTGGTCATAACTTTCCTTCCAAGGAGTAAGCGTCTTTTAATTTCATGGCTCCAGTCACCATCCGCAGTGATTTTGCAGCCCCCAAAAATAAAGTCTGACACTATTTCCACTGTTTCCCCATCTATTTCCCATGAAGTGATGGGACCAGATGCCATGATCTTAGTTTTCTCAATGTTAAGCTTTAAGCCAACTTTTTCACTCTCCTCTTTCACTTTCATCAAGAGGCTTTTTTAGTTCCTCTTCACTCTCTGCCATAAGGGTGGTGTCATCTGCATATCTGAGGTTATTGATATCTCTCATTTAGCATAATACCTTCTAAGTCCATCCATTTTGTCACAAGTGACAAGATGTTTTTTATGGCTGAATAATATCATATTCTCTTTATCCAGTCATCTATCAACAAACACTTAGGGTTAATTTGCTCCCGTATCTGGGCTTCTGTGAATATTGCTGCAGTGAACATAGGGGTGCAAATATCTTTTTGAATGTTTTTGTTTTCTTTGGAAAAATACCCAGAAGTGGGATTACTGTATCATATGCTAGTCCTGTGGGGTTTTTTAAAATTTCTCTTCAATAAATGGTGTTGGGAAAACTGGACTTCCTCCTACCATATAAAATCATACAAAAATAAAATCAAAAGGGATTAAACACTTAAATGTAAGGCCTGAAACCATAAAACTCCTAGAAGAAAACATAGGCAGTACACTTTTGACATCAGTCTTGGCAATATTTTTATGGATCTCCTCAAGCAAGGGAAATACCAGCAAAACTAAAAAAAAAAAAAAAATCACTGTTTTTTGTGATCACTGTTACACAACAAGGGAGGCTATTAACAAAATAAAAAGGCTCCCTACTGAATGGGAGAAGATATTTGCAAATGGTATATCTGATAAAGGGTTACTATTCAACATACTGAAAAGAACTCATACAAATCAACATAAAAAAAAATTATAAAATGGGCGGAGGGCCTGAATAGACATTTTTCTAAAGACATACAGATAGCTAACAGACACATGAAAAGATGCTTAGCGTCACGTATCAGGGAAATGCAAATCAAAACCAGTGAGATATCCTCACACCTATTAGAATGGCTGTTGTCAAAAAGTCAAGGTATGGAGAAAAGGGAACCCTTGGTACACTCTTGATGGGAATGTAAACTGGCACAGCTGCTATGGAACAGTCCAGAGATTCCTCAGACCAAAGGATTTTAATATAATAATTTAAAAGTTCATTGCTATGATTTAAGATTGTGTTGAAACTAGCCTTTAAGAAACTATCACTTGTTGAATTTTGATGTCAGATCAGAGTATCCATAATTACCTGAAAAACATTTTTAAAAAATAACTTTTTCCATCTATATATCTGTATGAAGCCAGATTTTATGTACTTCAACCAAAGCAATATGTTGTCAGATTGAGTGCAGAAGTAAATGAGAGTCCAGCTAGATATTAAAAGAGAATTGCAAAAATCATTGTATTTTTGTGTTAGGAAAGTTATTTTCATTAATATGTTTTTAATACTAACATATAATGGATTTATAATTTTAAATGAATAGTTAAAATTTGTTTTAATTCCTAACATATAAATATCAGATAGATGTAATTCAAAAGCTGAGGGCCTCAGTGGTTTGTAGGAATGTAAAGGAGTCTTGTGATAAAACTTTTGAGAATCAATTCTAGAATTTCTCCTGCAGGTACATCTTCAAGCATTTCATCGGCATAGTCCCACATGCTGCTAGCATAGGTTACCTCTGCTCTTAGGATGAAATTCCAGTTTCAGGCTGGGTTTTTTATTTATTTTGAGCAATGACTTTCCAAACCTGGCTTTCCATTACTTCGTCCTGTAAGTTCCCCTTAAACTAACTGGGCCAAGACAATTCATTTTTACTGTTTTATCACCAACTTTCTTTTTATAGTGTATCTGGGGCAAACAGATTTTATATTGTTTATCATAAAATGTTTTTCTTTAAACAAGTACTGTACGGGTTTCCCTTTGATTACATTTAGTTTGCCATATCATATTTTAATGTTTTAGAATTCTTCCCATTTGTTTCTGCATGACTTTTTGTGAACATGTCTTAACACTAAAGCTGGTTTTCTTACAAATCTTGGATCTAATTTAAAACATTTTGCCTCATCAGCTTCTGTTTTATTAATAATCCCCTCTCTAAAAATGGAATGATATGGCTTATTATAAGATACTTTGATGCTTACGATCCTTTACCCCTTAAATAGATTGCCTTTCTTTGTAGGTGTCACTGACCAGCTATTAGATTGAGATTATAGTACCCAGTGCATGCATGGGGTGCAACAAGAACCAAATAAGGTCCCAGCATTTGGGAACTAGGTCTGGAATGCCTCATAAAGGTAATGATATAGAGGACATACATATAGTAAAGACATACACACGTCAGGGTAGAACCTAAATACAATTATCTAAAAAAAGAAAAACTGAGACAGTACCTTAAAGAGGCTGTGGGTCTTTTAACTACAGTGGCAGATGAAGGCCCTGGCCCTCTATTTAAGCTCATCCCAAATACCTAGGTAGAAATATCCCCAAAGCAGCTAGAAAATGTTCATGGCTTTTCTTGATTCTGTATTCAAGGCCTCCTTGGATCTGTAGTTTGTTCTGGGTAGATGAGATATAGAGTGTTGTGCAAAAGACTATAGACTTTGGAATCCACATGGATCTAGGTTGGAATCCTTGCCTGTTAGTAGCTATGTGTTCTCAAGCAAGTCACTTACTGCGTGGTGAGACTGCAATTCTGTCTATAAAGCACCTACGACAATACCTGGCAGATATCTAAATAAGATGATTCATTATTACTGCCAGTGCTGTTACCTTTTCAGATCTGCCTTGCTTTGCAGGTGAACAAATAAGCATACCAGTTATTTATTATCAAGAGTCAGCACTCACCAGTCAGTAGGGCCATAGTGAGATGGAGTGTCTGAGGCTGCAGAGCAGGAGACAAAAACTCCTAAGGCCTGCCCTTAGCTTCCGCTGTTCAAATTTGGTATTGTGCTCCCTTTTTCACAATCCAGCTCCAGAGGTGCAAACTCTGGCCAGGCTTTAGTTATCTTGCAGCTCTCCTCATTCAGGTATCTTTTTCCCAGTCCCTGTATTACTTTTGTCTAAAATAGTTTTTTTTTTTTTTTCTTTTTTTTTGCAAATTAGAGGTAATTCCGTATCTTTTTTTTTTTTCTTTCAGGTTCTTGAGTCACTTCCTGGCTTATATTTTTACTTTTCCTCTGCCTTGTAATTTTGCTAATTGTGGCCTAACCAGGTGTTTCTCAACCTGAGGGCTTCTGAGGCAACCCAGCCCACGGCAGCTCCTAGATGAACTCTTCCTCCGCTAGCACTAGGAGTCCAGGAAGTGGCGGCCAAGGGCTTGTCACTGCGTGCGCAGAACCTGCCCTCTGCATGCACTCAGATGGAGGACTGTCCAGTCCTTAGAGCCATCCTTCTGACTTCCGCTGCTTCCATCACACTTGGCTGTAGATCAGTGTATGTGGCATATGAGTTTTGGTTAGTCTTCCCTAGTTGTTTGAAGAACATGGTGTGAGCTGAGCTGATGTCTCCTAGGAAAACCTCAGAGCTGGAAGAAACACTAAGCAGTGGAATCTGACTTTTCTGGATGAGGAAAAATGGGGTTTGCCTAAGGATTCCAGACTCATTAAAGCCCCTTACCTTTTAGCTCACTTTTATTTAGTATTCCTAACTAGTTTTCTTTCCTTTGTTCTTTTCTTCCTCTGTCCCACCACCCCATTTTTGATGCTTCAGATACACATTTCTGCCAACACCCACTGAAATTAGCAGGACATTTACTTTGGCAGTCAGAACATACTGATACACACCTTCCAGGCAGGGCCTTGGGTTCTCCCTGCGATACCACCAGCTCGCAACTATCTGGAGATGGTTAGTACTCCAAGTGCCACTGCTTTCCAGACACAACTAAGCCTGCAGGCATGTGGCGAGGAAGGAAGGGTGGTGGGGCTCTTGGAGAAGTTTTTGTTTTTAGGTAGAAGCAGTCTCTAATGCCTCCAGGCTTCCTCCTACACCTTGTTCATTCTGTTTGCCTAGAAAACATCCCCAGTTCTGCTTAAGAACAGCCCCTCCGGTAAGAAGTAGCTCAGGCTCTGGAGCATTCCTACCCCTCCTGCTTATTAGCACACACACCCTTCCTGTACTGCCCTCCACTACAAGCCTGAAGTCTTACACTCCCCTCCACGCCAGCACTTCCTCAGTTTCATTCAAGTTGTTTTACTTGTTAGTTTCTTACTGGGTTGTGGGTTCTTGCAGGTTTCCTGTGGCTCCCTTCCTTTTTTCATCCCAATGTCTAGTGCACAGTATACACAAACATTGTTGAATGAATATATCTAGGAATTTTACTAACAGAAGAACTTAATCATAACCTCAGAATGTCTAAAATGAGATTTTTTTAAAAGTTACATTTGGTTATCTTGCAACTATAGTGTTCCCCCTGCCCCCATTTTGCTTTTCTACAAGGAACATGTATATTACCCGAGTAATAATCATGGTTTGTCACCTTCTATAAATTATCAGAAGCTGGGCAATGTCCACTGCCCTCCAGTACCAGCACATGGTCCTGGGCTGGGCCTCATAAGACAGAAGTCTGCCACGGTGTCAGGCAGGAAAAGGCACTACCAGCCTGTGAGACGTAAAGACGGCAGGCACAGGGCGGTGCCTCAGATTTCCTGTGTCTCTGCTGTGGTAAATCAGGTAACAGCCAAGCTTAAACCAGGACAGACTACACTGACAAAAGACTTTAGTACCTTTACTGATTTTCTTTAACATTTTAATTCATGTGTTCCACTTCTTTAATGGCCTAGGGTATTTATGATTATGTTCAGCCAGTCTAATTGCATGCTGTTTCACTGCAGAACTCAGAGCAGCAGCAGAGGGTGCCAGCTGACACAAGCAGTCCAGGAGGAAGGACCTCAGTGGCCTGGTTAGCTCAGGTAGGGCCTATTTCCACATTCAGTTTTCATGTCAGGAAAACAGTGATCCCGAAGAACTTTGTGTCCCTCTGTTCAATCCTCTGTTGTAGAACAGTAACTAAAAGTGTTACTGTAGAAGATGGTAAAGACAGAGACAGGCCACTTCCACCTATCCTTGTTGTGAGGTTAGACATGATGGCACATACTGAAGAACTATCTTCCTGAGGAAATAAAAGACAGAAAGTGGTCTCTAGCCTTTAAATATGTGAGATAAACAATTTATTCACCACCATCCTAAAAGAGGAATAAAGGTAAGAATTTCAGTTTAACTTTGGACATGAAATTTGGAAACTCTTCTAAGACAGATATCAATATGAATTTGAAATCGGATCAACCATGGTTTCTGTAGGGGCAGATCTTCAGTGTGAGGATCTCAGGTTAAGGATGTATGGAGCCCTGGGAAGACTCCGCTCTGTTACCACAGAACTGCTTTTGGACGTGGCCCCTCCACTTGAATTTTGCTGTTACCAAACACTCTTGCAGAACTATTCATTCAGGCTCAGGGTTCCTGAGGCTGGTCGTCGTCTCAGTGCGTGCATTCCCTGCTGTGCTTGACAGCAGGTTCTCAGCCAACAGTTCATGCTTTCCCTAAAATGCTGCATGGAATTCATCAATATCCAATTTTCCTAAGTTTTCTTTTTACGTTATCTATTAACCTGTGCTAACAGTGGTGTAAGAAAGAAGATAGGGGTGTTTCTCCACCTGGCACACCACTCACGCAAAATAAATGGGCAGTCACAGATTTTAAAACCTGAAAATTAAGACTAAATAAGAATTCATGTCTATTTCTTTTAGTAAGTCAGAACTATGACAAAATTTAGAAACCTTGTTTTCGAGCAGCAGGGCAGACTTCATAACTCCCAGTTTGTAGCCTTGTATCTGCACCAGGATTATAGGTTAACTGAATCAGAGTGACTAAGCCACAGAAAAACATGAGCAGAGTAGGGTGCGATATCCTTATTCAGGAAGTATCAGTTACTATAAAAGATGAACCTCGGTCCAATTTATTTACAGCATATAGAAGAACCGCGTATAAAGAAAAAGCATCAGGCTAGCTCAGATATGTTACTTGTTTGCTACAACCTTCTAGACAAGTCATTCTTTGAATATAAATTGGTAAAATTCTTTGAAAGCCATTTAGCAATGTAGATAAAATTTAATATCTTATTACCTATAATACCATTTCATCTACACAAATATACATACAAAGATGTTTTTCAGTAATTTTAATAGTAACAAAATAGGAACAATTATTCACTAATGGGATACCAAGTGGTTAAAAAGTGCCATAACCATAAGCGGGATAAAATGTAGTCAATAAAAAGTGACATCTGTCTTAATCTGTTGACATTGGAAGATATTCATAGTACATTGTTTTTAAAAGGCTACAAAACAGCACACATGATTTGACTTTTGTAGTAAAGACACACACACGAAATAAATTTGGAAGGAGATAATACTACCATGTTAATAGTGGCTCTCACTGGAGAACAGGGAGGGTTTCATTTGACTTTCATTTTCTTCTTTCTACCTTTAGATAGTCTGAAAAGCTGGTTTGAATTTAGAAAAGTCAGTTTCTATTATAGATAGTTCCTTGAGAAATGTCAACTGTATACATATACACCAAACCATGCAATCCATGGAAAGGGTAGAAAACCTACCTATCTAGCAGAATTAACATGAGGAGTGAATAAGGCTAAGTCAAGGCTCAGAGGTAGGTGGACCACACACAGAGCTGAAGCCGTCTTTGTTGCTTGGGTCGGTGCATCTTTTGCGTAATCTTCCAAATTGCCAAGCACAGTCACAGACTTTTTTTTTTTTTAAACTCTCCTCATGTTTAAATATTGGCAGCTTAGTCAACTGACTTTAAAATACTACAGGTTACCAAAGACGACAGAGAGATGACAAATAAGCATGTGAAAAACGTGCAGTATTATATGACATCATTTGTATGACATTCCAGAAAAGGCAAAACTATATACAGTATGGAGGACAGATCATTGCTAAGAGTTGAGGGTTTGACAATAAGAGCAGATAGCAATGAGGGAATTTTTGGGGGTGATGGAAATGTTCTGCCTTCATTTAGCAATGGACACATGCCTCTACTTGTCAAGCCTCATGGACAGAACCAGAGAAAGACACAGCGAGCTGTGTCCTTGGGATAGTCAGTTTGTAACCTTTATTACATTCAGAACCCAATTTCCATACGATGAACAGCTCACATCCATTCTTCCACCTATTAGGCGGGAAGGATGAACTAAGTGGAGTTCATTCATTGATAGACTTCTCAATCCACAAACTTAATCAGCACTGTACTCTTCATTAAAGCAGTCGGTATCTTTGCAAATCACTTTTGGTATACTTGAAATACTAAGGATACCAGTTTATCTCACTCTGTATGTATATTTAGAAACATTATGTAAAGGAACACTGACTTTTGGTGTCTCACTTCCCGAATCTTACCTTAAGACAGTTTTCCTGTGTTCTAGTATTCAGGCTGTTGCTTTCCCCTGTACTCTCTAATAAACTACTCTTTTGGAATCCCCACAGTCTCTCATGGCATCAGAGGAGCTGCCACTTGTCTATGAACAATCTGCATGGAATGCACAAGGGTTAGGCCCCTTTCTACGCTTGTGCCTCATGGATCAGAACTTCCCGGCATTTGTGGAAGAAGTGGAAAAGGAACTAAAAAAGCTGACAGGGCTGAGTGATTAACAGTCTGTGTACATACAGAAATTGGGAGCAATGGGGAAAAATGCTTCCTCCTAAGATTATAGAGAATAAAGAGTATTATTCCAACACCTTTTATCAGTTTTATTTTTAAAAACAGGTGAATCCACTTTTTTTTTTTTACATCATTGCACTTCAGCAATTACACAAAACACAAGTACATGCATCTACCAATTACGCACCGCGTGGGAACCCTGCTGGGCGTGAAAATCTACACCCGAATCAATGAAAAAATACAGTGTCAACCTCAAAGAATAACTAGTTGCATAGAATACCATGCTGTAACATTTCAAGATCATTGAAAACAAAAGGTAAATTATAAAAGTTTGCCTTAACTGAATGTACAATTAGGTTTTAACACATCAGTGCAAAAGGATTTAGGAATTTACATGATTTAACAAAAGAAAAAATAATCACTTTAAAAGCAATCATACATATATACTGTAATTCATTATATCCATTCAGTGAATTGTTCCAGCTTCTCATCAAAGTCATAGGTTAAGCCCTTAAAATTATAGATTTCAGTTTATATTACTCATCTTTATGTACCAGAACTGAACAATTTCCTCATCTGACAACATACAATAAGGAATGAGTATCAGCAGCTTAAAAATGAAACAAGCATTTATTTTGGATTTCTCCCACCCCAAAAAATATAAATATATATATATATATTTATATACTGTATATATCTGTATGTTTTGCTGTACTTTACAAAAATGTATCACTAGATGGCAGCAGTGCATTTTAGAGCTTTGCCAATTTAACAGCTGCATTAAGTAAAAAACGGCGCATGCATGATCTGACCCTCAGAGATCACCTTTTCACTTCTATTTAAATATTTTAACAAAAAATAAAAAATAAAAGCAACATTCACAGCACATCAAGCCCAAAATAGTTTACACCTTCTACACTGAAGCATTGTTTAAAATGTACCTGGCTAGATCACCCTTACAGGAGAGGCTAAATAAGGCATGCTTTAGACAGTCATCATGGTGCTGCTCACTTGAAAGGGGAAAGAACCAAAGAGGTCCAAGCAGAAAATTTAGCAGGTCATGTTGCCACCAGTTTCAGGAACCTAAAGATCTGTGAAGAAAGTATTCAGAAATTAAAAGGGAACATGCACTGTCACTTAATAGGACACCAAGCACCACAGAAAGCTTTGGTTCAAACAGCATGCTCAGGGATGTGGTGTGAAATTCTGATCTCCATGTGCCTAAGCAGTAGGCACTCTGGCCCAGCTGTGCCTGGCCACCATTCTTGCCTTGCCCCCGGAAGCAAAGTGGGACCAACTGGCCTCCAGAATAATCCACCTAAGAAGGTGACAATTTAACTTTTACCTCTTTTTAAAGAAGTAAAGGGGTAAGCTGATGCTTTGAAACATCATACACACTCTGAAAAGCATCTATGTTTTACAACTCAGCTGAAAATGTTCCTTTCCAGCTGCTTCACTGGACAGACAACTTGTTCCATCAGTATTGGAAGCTCTGAAATCAACTGAAAGATCTTGCAACATAATATCAGCTATTGAAGACTTTGTGAAAAAGTCAAAAGAGGCACATTCATTTGAATATAACTTAAAACTTCTAAAGAAGTCCATACTTACATTATAAGTAGTATTTAATTTGTGTTTCTCTGGCGCAAGTTTTTATCTTTGTGATTGTTGGTAGAGTTGGTTTTCCTTTGGAGGAAAAATTGCATTACAAGAGTTAAGCTCAAGGTCAGTAGCAACTTTTCAAAGTATAACACATGGAAATACAGGGACTCTTTCACTTACTGCCATCCCCGGTATAGTAAGAAATTTTACATGATATTAATTTTGCATGATATTAATACACAATTAATACACCCTGTGTAAAGTGCCTACAACCTTAATCGATCCTTTTGACTCCCAAGGCAGATAATACCCAGGTAACATGGGCTTTAATTTATAAACTATAATTACGACAAAAGTGAGTTAGTAGCTTTTTCTCTACTCAATACCACTGTCTCGTCTCTTCTTAATTATATTCAGGCAGGGCTGTGCTCTCTGGCACTGAACTAATTTGAGCACACTTCTGCCTCTGACTTCTTAGTCCCCAGCTCTAGGAAAGAGTGCAAATCTGGGATTGATTCAAAATTTGTAGTTTTGTCTCTCTTGAATACCCACAATTTAATGGAGCCAGGCAGTTTATCCATGCTATAGTCTAGCTTGAAATGAACAAAACCTGAAGCCTCAGATACACTGGTCATTTCCCCCACAGTATCAATTTAAACATATGGGGTGTGCAGAATTTTAAACATTTTTTTTTTTGCATGGTATTCCACTTTATATTGCTACTAAGGACAAAACTGTACCGCCTGTCCTGGGAATCAAAGGGCTATCAGTCAGCTCCATGTCCAGCTAAGAAGTCTACACTGCAACACTGCTTTCCATTCACTGTCTTCCCCTATAATCTTAGCTATGCCCTTTAATTAAACTGCAAATACAAAATAACCCAACCAGAAACTACTGAACCAAAGTCCAACAAAGTACTTACATTGGCCCAGCTGGTTCATCGTCTACACAGGTATTCAGGTTTTAATAATCCATTGAGAGACAGGAGAAGAAGGGAGAAAACTGTGAGACTCTGCATCAGGGTTAATAGAACAGCAAACGGCAAGTGGCAAACATGGCTATTCATAGCATTTATATTCAAGGCCATTCCATCTGGAGGTGCAAAACACTCATGGAGTTATTATTTCTAGATTCAGGTTTTTAATGGCAGGTATGTTGTTTCAATGGTTTTAGTTAACACTTTGAATGCTTGTCATGAAAAACTGCAACTGGAGCGGACAGATAGGCTGCAATATTATTATACTCATCTTGTCCCCAAGTTCCAGTGGTTCACTCTTAAATAGATGAGAAGACAGACCAACATTTCAGTTGTAAAATCCTGCTGTTTGTTTTCTTGTGGTGAATGCATGCAGAGTTTTGACTCAATCCTGCAATGTAAGATGGATGTGTATGTGCCATATGTTTAGCCACACATCCTCTCTTCCCCACAGGACACTGTTCCTGCTGTTCTGTAATCTTTACGAGAGTCTGTAGTCTGGAGAATAAGATAGAGGAAGCCACAATAGTTCAACCTAATAGTGGGCCAGTCAGGCTGGGCTGTGCCAGCAACAAGTGTATGCAGACCAGAGGATGTTCTGTGACAGACCAGAGAAAGCTGAGTAGTGCTGACATCCCTCTAGGAAAGACTTCAGACAGAAAAACAGGCTCATTCTTGTGCCCTGGCCAAAACCAGAACCTGAACCCAGATGAGCCATGAGTTATCTCTTTTTTTTTAATCAAACACTTACATTATCTGAGTTTAGGTGCCTTCTTAAATTGGTATTTTCTGATTCTGATTTATGAAGTTTTTCTTTCCTGTTTCAACTAAGGGCAACTTGGTCCCCTTTAATCAGGGTTATATGTATGTGTGTATATATGTGTGTGTGCGTGTATACATATATACACAGACACACAAGAATTTTTTAAAGGCCCATAAAGGTGGGGGAACAAGTTAAGTGCTCTTAGTTTCTTTTTATTTTACAAAAGTCAGGTAGACTAAATGATTCAGAACTGAAGGCTTCTAGAAAAACTCTCAGCAGGATTCCACAAGGGGGCTTGGTGCACATGAAGCAGTTATGGAGATTACAGTCTCAGTGTAGGCATCTGCAGGAGCACACGTCAGGAGTAATGTCTGTCAGAGGGAGACATTGCTCCACCTGTTCCTTCGAGGCAACGGAGAGGCAAAGCCACCGCCAGCACACACAGTGACTGGAGCAAAAAAGATTTCAAAAAAAAACAAAAACAAAAACAAAACAAAAACGGAAACAAAACTAACCACAAACCAATGACTTATCAGCCAATACAATAGGCTAGCGACACACCAGTGTCCACAGGATTCTACTACTGAAAACAGTACACTACTGAACAGTACAGAGAAGGAACTAAGACTCAGACACCCGAGACCCCTGGGTGCCGTCGTACAGTGGAATGATACAGAGACGCACCAGGCACTGAGACACACGAGCCTGGCCTACATCCCCCCTCACCGCAACAACCTAACATGCTCAGCATCCCGGCCAAGCCAACCCAGCTACATGCTAGGAACTCAGCACTGCAGGGACTGACAGCAGCAAACTTAAGAGTATTTTTAGTGCTCTGGCTGTGTACCCGAAAATACAAAATTCTAAAGCAAGATAGCTGATTCAAGAATATCACCAATCTACTCCCAATTTTAAGAGAAAAAAAAGCAGGGGAGAGGGAATCGCGATCGCCAAGCTCATCTTTTCAAAGCATGACACTGTCAGCACCAACCCAAGCACTTCACACCATGAGCTTTTCTTTCTTCAGTAATGCGGATGTATGTACACCCTGGTGCCTGACTAATAACGTCATTTCCCAGCCCAACAAGCCGATTAACGTGCAAAGGGCTGCATGAAGGGGTTTTAGCAAGAGTGGCTCTGGTGTCGCTGCCATGCCTGCAAGTGGGAGCAGCTGCTGTACACAACAGTGTCTACATCTCACAGCCCCTTCATCTCTCTCCCCAAATTCACTCTCACATTTACAAGGAACAAAGAGCCTCAGGTCTCCCATTTCCCTAACCTGAACCACTATCTGCAGCACCACTCTCTTTACAGGTCAAACAAAACAACAACTTGACCCCTAACAGGGAAATCAGGAGAGAGGGAAAGAACAGAACTACAGAAAAAAGGTACAAAAATTAAAGTAAATGAGGATTAAACAGCAAACTGAAATCCAAATTAGTTGTGAAAGTGAATGAAGTAAACTTGAAGAAAAGTGTTAACATTATGAACTGTGCATCGTATAGACTGAAGCGGAGATTAAACAAACTCCAAAAGCATGCATATCACTCACTTACCACCATGTTTTAAGGGTTTGATGCAATTGAGGGGGGAAAAAAAAGAAGTCATAGTAACCGACAAGTATCAACATACCCCCAAACCCTCAGGCCAAAAGACAGCCACTTAAACAATGACTATTCTCTCCAGCTGGGTATTACTCACAGCCACTGACTAGAGGAGAAGAGGAGGGCTGGGGAATAATGGAAACAAGATGCTTCTGGAATCCATCTTTGAGTGAAGTTCCTGGTGGGGCTGTTGCAAACACTGATTCAGCTGAATGTTGTCTACCCAATCGAATGCACTAGAACCCTCACTCCCCTTCCCCTACATTGACCCAGAATCTGGAAGGGTGCTCTGCAATGCCTAGTAAATAGCAGCTTACTTGATATACCACCACCTCAAAAAAGATGGCTTTAATGTCAAAATGAGTTGACTGGTCAAAGCTCCTTTTTCACTGCCTCATCTCACTGAGGATGAGTTTTTATGGTTTCTAAAACCACTTAAATTTTGCCAGATCTCAGCAGAGTAGCACAAAATCCAAGAAAGATTAACAATTACTTCCAATTTGCTTCCTTGTTCAGTTCTATTATATTTTCTTCATAAGGTAGCTTGTTACTGGCTCAGATGACCCCTGGTTAAGAGACAATACATGTGTTTCGTGCATCATTTTTAAAATTCATATTTCTTTCCCAACATTCCTGGCCTTTGTAAAGCTTCATATGCTACCAATGTTTTGATCATCTAATTGATTTTGGCACATTAGACTAGCTCTTAATTCTGAAGTGTCAAAAAGAGTTTGGATACATCACAGCCACTAAAAATGGTTCCCACAAAACTGCAAATATCTTTTCTACCAGTATCTTAAAGGAAAAGTGCCTATACTTGCTTATAAAGGTTATCTCCCTAATGGTGAATGTAGAAAACTCTTTGATGCCAGCACTTTTCTTAAATCAGCTTCTGTTTTCATTCAAGGTCAGTAAAATATGCAATAGAACGGAAGGCCCCAACAACTGAGCAGGCTCATTCCCCATCTCCTCAGGGTACTGGGGAGAGATCTGAAAGCATACTCTAATCACTCTCTGGGTTCAGTCAGCAGGGAACCAACACAAAAGGTGTGCTCCAAACATGTGTCCAGCAGTAAGGTGGATGGAAGACTAGAGGGATGCTAGTTGTATCTAGTCTTTTTAGAGAAATAGCATTTAACATTTTCAAAGAATGTAGTCAGGAGGTGAGTAAAAAAAAAAAAACAAAGCCCCCACTTGGCTCCATGATTCATCTGTTACTAAAAATGCTGACAGCAAAAGGTGACAAGCAGATAATCCTCAAAGACACCGTAATAGGGACCTAAGGGATTTAGATATAAGTTTCACTTACAAAATGTCCTAAAAATACTCTACTTTTTCTAGTAAACAAAAAGTCATGGGCCTTTTTCTTTACCTAAAAAGCAGCTAAACCTTAACCCTAACTATTTTCTACGTGAGAAATCTAAAGCAGTATTTGCTTTTCTAGTGAAACAGAGGCTGAACTATGTAAGTTGAAATTTGTGTGTTTTTATACTTTTGTATTATTCCCTTAGTTCTTTTCTAATATAGTGGTGAGTTACCAAAAACTCACAAACTGCCCAAACTTTATATATGACTTTTATATAAACTTTTTTCATATAAAAAAGGTTGAGTTAGAAATACATTATTGCTGTATTTTGATAATAGTATACCCACTGGCAGAGAAAAAGCATGTCAGGCCTCTTTAAAAAAAAGAAACAATTTTCACAATGGTATAAATAAGTCAACACAGAGCTATGAACGGTCATTTGATAGGTAAAAAATTTATCACCTCTAAAATTCCAAATCTGTATCAGGTATAATGTACCTCTTCATTCATTCCCAAAAGGAGTGTATGCATATATCTGTATGTAAATCTGAGGCAGGGCAGATGGGAGGAAAGCACATAAGGTGAGTTTGCTCTTGTGAATTGCACAGGAGTTGAGGGGAAACTGGCTAAAGAAGAAAAAGACACAGCATAAGGAAAACTCATGGAGGAACTTTTTTTAAAAAATTACTTCCAGAAGAAAAGAAAAAAGGGGAGGGCAGGAATAGGGAGGAGTCTGAGAAAAGGAGGAAGACAAAGGAGAAAACTATGGGATGGAAATGTTCAAGCAAGGGCAAGGGGATGACAGAGAATGGAGCCTGGACTGTGCTGGCCGTCAGGAGGGGAATGGAGAGCAGGCAAACTCTGCAATAATCCCAGTATCCCAGATTTTTCACACCAGTTCAACAACAACAACAACAACAAAGTAAAAGCTGCTTGCATTACAGCATTTTTCTAAGACACTAGAGCAAGACGGTTTTACTTTGCACTTACCCTGCAGTCCTCTTTTATACAGGATTCACTCACTCTCCATAATAATTTATCTTAAAAGAAGTACTTTCCCCTTAGGAAGCTGTTCATGAGTTTTGCTGGCCACAGATGTCTCTTATTAGAAACTCGTCCCCATTTGTGTTCAACAGCCATAGAGCTCTTAAAAAAAAGATAGCTGCTACCTTGGACAGGTGCTTGCAGTTGTCAGAATCAATACTAACCATTCCTCATGTTAGCACTGAGGTCTTCCATACATACTGGGACAGCAACCTGGTAAGTGAAATGGCTTCCTGCAAAAACCACTAGAATCTCTGACAGGGACAGGCTAAGCCAATGTGTCACTCTGCCAACAGAGGAGCAGCCAGCCTTGTCTTAAAAGTTAAAAAATAAAGTTTTGAAGCTCATTTTTACCTTTTTCTACTGACTTTTTGCATCTCAACCTTTCCAAAACAGAAGCCAAGAAAGGTGATATTTAACAAAGCAAAACCATTCAGAGGGAATGAAAAAGCTCTTTTCAGGAGTGAGAGAAAACCACTCCTAGTAAGCCAACACTGAAAACACACTGGCAGGCAACTCTTCCCCTTTACTCTCAGATCTAAACATAGGTACTCTGCTTTGGAAGTCCTAATTTGTACTAAGAAAGAGAAATTTTGAGAAACAAGCATTACTCATACATGATAAGCCTAAGAAAGCAGTTTTACTTCATAGAATAGCAGTTCTGTGGACCCAAGAGAAGGAAAGTAAAAAATCCCAGGAAACGCTGAGTCGCACAGAACAAGCCCAGGAATTTGCACAGGCCCGTCTGCTTCCAGCTGTGTCCATCCCGTTCCTCCATCTAGTTCATTGCTCAACGTACCCTTGGATGGATGTCCAAATACATTGTTAGTTTCAACAAAACACCTTGTCACCAACCTCACTACAATCCTCCCTCTACCAAGTGCAAGCAAAGAGACTGAGGAGCTGCTGAGAAAAGAGGAAAAGAAGGGGAGGTGGCTGCTGCCCTCAAACACGTCCTTCCAGAGAATCTGAAGCCACTGGCATGCCCTCAGGGCCGCACTCCTTCTAAGGGAGCACCAGATGTCCCTGAGCATTCTCCACTGACACACATGGCAGGCAGCGCATCCCGCTGGCCAGCCACAAGAACACAGACCGCTCTCTGGGGCAGGGCACAGCACTCCAGTACACAAGCATGGGCCCAGAACGGCCAGACTGGAGTTGACATCCTCCCTGTCACCCAGAGCTGGCCCCCGCTGAGCCTAGGGGCACACTCTTCCAGTCCAATCAGTGACAGGCAAAGGGTGATCATGGCTGGCTGGTCAATTATTTGTTTTTGCTGACAATATTATAGGGCTGGAGGATGGAGCTCGGGGAGCTAGTTAGGAATCTAAAGTACCATGGGTGCGAGTCTCAATCAGCAGTCTCCCCCGCCAATTACAATCAGAGAGTTAGAAATGAAACATCCATAACAAAAACACAGAAACTTCCAGAACCTTTTCTGACTCTAGGTATGTCTATCAATCTAAGATTCTTGTTCTTTCCAATGCCTAACAATTGGCTGTCGTTCTGCTGCTCTTATTCACTTCCTTCTCTGACCCTGGGCCAGTCTGAGAGTCCTGCTCAGGCTGGGACGCCAGGCAGTACTGCTTAGCTATTTGTTTTAACTGGGGGTGGTGATGCGTCAGATGCTCTCCACCATTCTTTGTGAGACAGACAAAAAGCCAAATGGCAGGGGCCTGCTTAACCAGGAACCTTGAAAACCTTCTGAAGAGGCCAACCAAGGGAACCAAAGGGTGGCCTGTTCCCATGGCTTATCCCAAGAACAGTTTGACTGGACTGGTGCAGTTACCTATAGGGGCTACACCAGGCAACCATGTGACAACCAATCAGATACCTTAAATCTGCCTGAAAAGGCCAGGTGGCCTGCGATCTTGGGGTGGCTTCTAGGCTTGACTTGGATTCTCCTCAAGCTCAATCTGCCTGATGATCTGTATTGGAGGAGGACAGAGCTGAACAAAGAGACTGACAACTGCCCATTCCCCACAAGGGGCCTGAAGGGCAGAAGGGACTGGGGTTTGAGAACACCCACATGGAAGGACAGAGCTAACAATTATAGCTCGAAGTGGCTAATCTTAGGGGTAGGGGATGAGGAACCAGTATAAGAATTTTTCCTTCTCTCCTTTTGGGACTGAATCCCAACATCCTTATAGTCCTCTTTGGGTGCTTGGAAACCACCCCCAAGGAACCAGCCCCAACATTACAGCTATTTTGTAGGGATGCTCTTACCGTCAGGAACTTCATCTGGCCTCTTCCTCTTTTCATATACAACAATGATCACCACAAGTATGATGATTTCTGCCAGAATTCCCAAGAAAGGCCAGAGTGGGGCCAGGTGGCTCCGTACCCTGAGGATGGTGACCATGGAGGAAGAGCCAATGGAGTTGGTAGCATTACATTCATACTCGCCAGGGTCTTCTGTGATCTGCAGGTTCGTGATGCTCAGCTCAGTGTAATTTTCCCTCTTGATGATGATGAAGCGGCCAGAGGTATTGACAATATCCTACTCAGGAGCAAAAAAGTGAGAACACACAAAGATCAGAGTAGGTGAATTAGTGCCCAACACAGGGTGACACTTTTCTCCATCCTAAGCAAAACACTGAACTGGATCAGGAAGCAGTGTCTAGTGTCATTTTTGTCCAAGCAACTTTGAACACTTGATCACTGACTTCCCTTCAATCTCAACAACAACCAATCAATAAGCTTCCAGCAGAATGAGGACTTCTCCAACTTTAATGAAGTGAAGGGACATCCTTCCCTGCAGACCCAGAAAAGATGACTTAATCTAGAAGATGTTGCTCCAAACACCAGGAAAGAACTCCGTAACCAGAAAGAGGATGGAGAAAGGGTGTGAGCTCCATGGTCAGGTATGTATCTGGTAACATCAGGCCTATTTGATGACTTCAGATTCAGCACATCTACCTCACACTTGGTGAATTCTGGAAAGTTTCCCTAAACTTCCCCTAGAAACAATGCTAAGAACTTGCTCCTAGTCAGAATGGAGGAAATTCATAACTTCCACTTCCTTTCAGAATTACAAGGTTAAAGGAAAGTTTAGTTAAGAGATATTTACTAATATATGCTACATGTTTTATATCCAACCTAAGAGGAAGGTGAGAAAGGGAGAGCATGACACAAAAATGACCTCCAGAGGGAACCAGACCTCCAAAGAGATGGTTCCAGGAACGTGCAAGAAGCGCCAACAGAGGGCATGTATAGAGCCACACTGCACTGAGTGGACACTGCTAGGAAGAGTCACGGAAACTTGGAGAAGAGCTAACATTTGAACTAGACTGTGGGAGAGGAGAGCTGACCAAGCAAGACAGGAATGCTCCAGGCATGTGTGGGAAGACAGGGGTGAGAGTATGACCAGGGGTTTGGGTGGAGCTGGAACAGGTTTGCAGCTCTGATCTCCTGGGATACTAGCAGGGGAAAAATCTGACTCTGTGTCAGTTCACATGCAGCAACTGAAGGATAATCAGAAACCGTAGAGAAGAAAGGTAAATATAATCTCCAGAATGATGTCTAGCTATAGCATAAATCATGTCTGCATTTAAGTATGGGTTTGGCTAAAATGAGATATTCATAGCCTTCAAAATTAGAGTTATTCTGTGAAAACTTCAACCCTAGGATTTGAAAAGCTGCCAACTCCTCTAACTCCTGCTCTACTCATTCACTAATTCCACATTTCTCACTTATGATCTTTGGTCCACAAGCCTTCAAAGGGTTTTTAAAATTTTATTTTATTTTCAATTGGAGGATAGTTACTTTACAATATTGTGATGGTTTCTGCCATACATCAACATGAATTAGTCACTGGTGTACACATGTCCCCTCCTTCTTAAGCCATCCTCCCACCTTCCTCTGCATCCTACCCCCTCTAGGCTGTCACAGAGCACCAGCCTTTGGATTTCCTGCATCATACAGCGAATTCCCACTGGCTATCTATTTTACATAATGTATATATTTCAATACTACTCTCTCAAGTCATCCCATCCTCTCCCTCCCCCTCTGTGACCATAAGTCTGTTCTTTATGTCTGTGTCTCCACTGCTGTCCTGCAATAGGATCATCAGTATCATCTTTCTAGATTCCATATATACATGTTAATATATGATATTTGTCTTTCTCTTTCTGACTGACTTCACTCTGTATAATAGGCTCTAGGTTCATCCACCTCATTAGAACTGATTCAAGCGTATTCCTTTTTATAGCTGAGTAATATTCCATTGTGTATATGTACCACAGTTTCTTTATCCATTCATCTGTTGATGGACATCTAAGTTGCTTCCATGTCTTAGCTATTGTAAATAATGCTGCAATGAACACTGGGGTACATGTGTCTTTTTCAATTACTGTTTCCTGAGGGTACATGCCCAGTAGTGGGATTGCTAGGTAATATGACAGTTTTATTCCTAGTTTTTTAAGGAATCTCCATGCTGTTTTCCATAGTGGCTGTATCAGTTTGCATCCCCATGAACAGTGCAAGAGGGTTCTCTTTTGTCCATACCCTCTCCAGCATTTACTGCCTGTAGACTTTTTTGATGATGGCCATTCTGACCAGTGTGAGATGATACCTCAGTGTAGTTTTGATTTGCATTTCTCTAGTATGAGGTTGAGCACTTTTTCATGTGTTCTTTAGCCATCTTTATGTCTTCTTTAGAGAAATGTCTGTTTAGTTCTTCCTCCCACTTTTTGATTGGGTTGTTTTTCTGATACTGAGCTGCATAAGCTGCCATGTATATTTTGGAGATTAACCCTTTATTAGTTGTTTCATTTCCTATTTTCTCCCATTCTGAGGGCTGTCTTTTCACCTTGCTTATAGTTTCAAAGGGTATTTTTAAAGTACTATCATATGCAAGAAACGTTTGTGGTCCGCCACCAATTTACCTTGGTTAATATTTATAACCTTTCTATAAGAACCTGGATTACATGATCTCTAGGGTCCCTTCTGATTCTAAAGACTGACAATCAAAGAGGATGCCTGAAAAGTATAGTTCTAGGCATACAAAGCCTGGAGAGTAATGTATGACATCCCATCTGAGAGAATAGGAGATTGGTCAAGCATTAATCAAGAGTCTAAAGTTTTGACTCTCCCAATACCATCAGGAGTCATCCCACAGATTGGAAAAGATGTTTTCTTTGAACTTTTCTGGAGCAGATACTGCCAGATTTCCAATGCCTAAGGCTGCCAGTGGGCCTCCTTAGATTGTCTCAATTCCTAATCAGTAATTTAATATGTTTCAGGAATATATAATACTATTAACTGCTCTTACTGCCTTGCCTTCCCTAAAAAACGAGAAAAATACATGAAGACCACTTCAAGAACAATATTTTCTCTAGGATAAATGGATTGGAATAATAGTAAAATTTTAAGACTGGGGTTAGCTCTTCTTGGGTGTCTTATCTTGAAGGCAAACAGCCAAGCCTTTTACCAGACAGTTTTAATAAATTCATATGTAGGGATTCCATGCTGAGCAGAGACTATCAGTGCCCTTCAAATTCATGGTATAACCATGACCCCAGAAAGGGTGACCCAAGCCATGGCAGCTAGGATGGCAGGTTGCAGAGACTTGTCCTGATGTCTGGAGCGCCCCAGGAGAACTCCAGCAACCACAGACACCCACACACAGAGGGCCAGGGCTGCCTCCTACTCACCACGAGCATACCATTCTCCTTCTTGTGCCATGTCCACTCTGGGTGGGGGTAGCCAACTGACTTGCAGTACATCATGGCATCCTGCCCTTCATTCTTGTTCTCACTCCGTTTGTGGCCAGTGATGTCAGGAGCAGCTGTGAGAAAGTGTTGAATACCGTTACCATGGGAGCCTATGCTGAACAGGATACAAGGCCCCAGCTACTGGCTCAGAGCCCTGCTTCTTAGTCAGTCTTTAGACCCACCCTCATATTCAGCTTTGATAACATGCATTTCAGGTCAGAACAGAGCAATGGAACCAATCCCATGCCCTAACCTCCCACCCACCAAAGCAGGCACCAGGATTACTATATGTGAAGCTCTACTAATAATATGGGTGGTTCTACAACCTACTGGAAGACAACAGAGGTGCAACTGTATAAATTAAGCCATCCTTTAAAGAAATGTAAACAGAAGCTATTATCTTCTCTGCCAGTCACGGTTTTTTTCTCACAACACCTGCATTAGCAGTAATTATGTATTATATCAAATGCCATATATTATGTTAAGGAAATGAGAGAGCCCTGAGATCAAACACCTAAAATCAAGTCCTATTGTAAGGTATATAAAAACAATGAATAATAAATGCTTGGAGAAGCTACCCAAGGAATATCAATAGCCAAGGTTCTCCCAGAAAATAGGGAATCCAGCAAACCAGTCTTCACAAGAGAAGAAAGAAATGAACAGGAAATTCAACCAGTGTCTCACACGGTTGTTTTAATGACTTAAGAATCTGATTTATACACCTGATTTGCAGTTATCTCAATGAACCAAATCTTCAGGAAATTTCTAGACATGCTGGAAGCTGTTGGTCTCTGCTTTTCATGATCATTTAGGAAAAAGTAAGCAGCATATGTGGTTTAAATATTAGATAAAGTTCAAGGACCCAAGAAGCCTGAGATGAGAGCTAATTCTTTGAATTTGGCCTTCTTTTATCTTAACTATAAACTTCCACCTTACCACATCAGTTCTACTAATCTGAAAGCAATAAAACTCAAAGTAGGCCAGACATCGCTTTGTTGGCCAAAATGGGAAAGAGAATCAACAGGCCTGGTCCAAATTCCAGTTTTGTGAGTTATTTAATTATTCTATGCTTGAATTTTATACCCATCATCAGATGGAGTTATTTCTAGCCCCTGCCTATATGCAGTGTCTTACATAGACAGATAAATGTCATTTTGAGACTGTAAAAGCCTGTATAATTATACCATGGGCTGAATCCCATGTTTTCCTTCTGATTGGCTTGGTTTTTCTTGGCTTAAAAATAATCCCATGTCCTGCTCCTCACACTGTGCTTCCTAAGACCACCTCCTGAGGCACCTGGATAGGAAAAGAATGATCAAGGCCCCAAGCCACCTCTACAACCTGCCAAATGAAAACCTGGTCATTAGCACTCAGTGTGAGGTGCTTTCCAGATAGGATATTATAAAGGAAATGTCTTTTTGTTTTCCCAGCCACAACTCCTCACTACAGAAGGGAATGAGTCAGGCTGGCTCAAGTTCTCCACATGCCAAATTTCTCCCACAGTGGATCAATCACCTCTCAGGCCCAATGTTTAACCTGGTCACTCTTCCTCAGAGCTTTCTGCAGTCAGTAAATATTAAGAACCACTTAAGCACTCCAAGGAGCAAGCTCCACAGCATACTAACACGCCATCACGGGGGAGCAGGGAGACACAACAAGCAGAAGAGCTACCACACTGTACCTCTAGTACGTTTCATTCACTGGACAAACATTTGTTGAGCACTCATCATGTGCCAAATTCGTCACAGAGTGGCAGGAGAAGGCCTTTCTGATAAAGTGAATTTTAGCACAGTCATGAAGAAAATAAAAGAGTAAGCCACATGTATCTGCAGGAGGAACACTCCAAGTAGAGGGAAAGGCAAAAGCTTTGGGGCAGAAATGTGCTTGTTATGTGTAACGAACAGCATGGAGGAATTTGGCTGAAACAGTAACCAAGGGTATGATGGTAAGAGATTAAATCAGAGAATGGAGCCTAGACATGATAGGATTTTGTAGGACATACATTGTCCGACAACTGCTTTGGCATTTACTCTAAGTCAGCTGGGAAGCCACTGGTGAATACTAAGCGTAGCTATGAAATTATCTGTATGTTTTAACAGGCTCCCTCTGGCTACTATGTGGACAACAATTGTAGAGAGAGAATAGTGGAAGTAAGATCAATTAGGAGGTTCTGAGAACAATCCAGAAAGGGGGAGGGGGAGGTTTGGATGAGGGCAGCAGCAGTAAAAGTGAGGAATTCTGGATATTTTATAGGTTAATATATTTGTTAATGGACTGAAGGTAGAACGTGAGAGAAAAAGGAGCCAAGCATGACCCCAAGGTTTCTGGTCTGAGTAACTTCAAGAATGGAATTGCCAGTTACTGAGATGAGGAAGACTGAAGAAGAATTAGCATGGCTATTTTTTTTGTTGTTGGTTTGTTTTATTTTGTTTTGCTTAGGGATAAAGCAATGATGGTAATAAAAAACCAGGAGTTCAAAGTTTAGGAAATGTTAAGTTTAGGACTTAATTTAACATCCAAGTGAAGTTGTCAAGTAGGCAGTTGAATATCAAGTCCAGAGCTCAGGGAAATGGTTGTGATATAACTTTCAGAAATCGGCTTACATGTGATGTTTTTTTTCCCACTTTCATTCTCCTTTGCCCCACAGGGAATACTCAACTCTATTCACTCTGGCCCATTTAAGTGCTTCCCTGTTAGGTCAGTTGATAAACAATCCGCCTGCAATGCAGCAGACCCCAATTTGATTCCTGGGTCAGGAAGAGTCACTGGAGAAAGGATAGGCTACCCACTCCGTAGTTTGGCCTGGAGAATTCCATGGACTCAACAGTCCATGGGGTCACAAAGAGTCGGTCACGATTGAGTGACTTTCACTTTCAGTTACTTGACTAATTCCAGTAGTGCTGTGAATTCAGCAACATCAGATTTTGCCTTGGAGACTCATCCCCAAGATTATACATAAGAACCACTTAGAAGACTAAAACCTGAGTTCGTTTATGGCTATACAGTCTCTAAAAAGCTACTACTCTTGAAGACCAAGACCTGGGTTTTGGTCTTTCAGTCCTACCTCGGTGCTCAGGTTGAAAACACCACACCCTCCTTTCATTCATCTACTCCAGTTTCTATGGAGGCTTCTATTTACAGACAGGAAGGTGCCTAAAAGGCTATTAGATGCAGAGACAACAGGAACTTATTGTGCCCCCCCTGCCCCACCCCCACCCTTTGTTGGCCATGTTTACATAGTAAAGCCTACAAGTTTTCATGGTTAGATCTACTGCTGCTTTCTCAACTCGGCAAAGAATACTGAGTGAAGCTTAGGAATAATATCCCCTCTTCCTAATGTACTCAAAAGAAAATGCCCTGATTATTCACCCTTGGATTGGTGGAAGTATCACTAGTATACTAGGCAGACAGGAAATTAACGCAGGTTACATCACTTTACCCTTATAAGGAATGATTATAACAACTATCACTTCAGCCTTTGGGTCAATGAAGTAGGTCACTTCTCTCTGTTCTTTAGGGGAGCTGCTCAATCAGAAAGCCTGTTCTTGCCCCACCAGCTGAGCTAGATGGCAGACTAACAGCAAGAAAGGTAACTGAACTCTCAGAACACATCAGCAGTGGTCAAAGAAGGGGACTCTTAGGGCACAGAGGCTACCTCTTAAATAATCCACAAATTATTTGATATTCTTCCCTTCAAGAGGTGGAGCCTAATTTCCCTCCCCTTGAGTGTGGGCTGGACTTAGTGACCTGATTCTAAAGAATAAAATATAGCATATGTTATACATACATATATTTATAAAATGTTTTTTCTGTATGTATGTATATATATAAAAAGGTGTACAACTTTGGAAACTAGTTTACAAAATACAAAGTGGCTTTCTGTGCATGCATATGCTGTTTCTCTCTTTCTCCCAATCACACACTCTGGGGGAGGTTAGCTGCCATACTAGGAAGACACTCAAACAGGCCATGGAGAGGCCCACAAAGTGAGGAATTAAGGCCTTCTGCACAGTCACTGAGGCAGTCATCTAGGAAACAGATCCTCCAGCCCCAGCCAACAACCTGAGAGACCCTGAGTCAGAAGCACCCCACTATCCTGCTCCAGAATTCCTGACCCACAGAAACAGTGAGGTAGTATTTGTTGTTTTAAGCCACTGATTTTAGGGATAACTTATTATGCAGCAACAGATTAATATAATCACCCAATGATGCAGATATTACCCCATTTTTATAGATTAGAAAACTCAAGTTTGGTAACGTTTTTAAGAACTAAAATTATACTGCTAATAAAAGGTAAAGCCAAAATCCAAGTTCAGGAATTTCTGATTCCAGAGGCCATGTTCTTTGTTCTTTACCAAACAGAAAGGGAAATAAACCAAACTAGAACAGAGTCCACAAACAATAAAAATATACAACATGCATTACTGGTAACTGCAAAGCAAGCTGCCCAAATGTTCTTTGCTTGCAGATGTTAGAACACTCTAGACCAGAGGAGGGACTGATCTATAACTACTGTACTTCATACATTATAATGTAAAGTGTCTTGGACTCCGAGCAGAGAAATTTGGCTCTACTGAGACTCTATTACTCACTGAGTAACCCAAGGTGGGTCATTTAAAATCCTTTGAGTTTCAGTATTTACTGCTGTAAAATGGGAATAAAATACTCACAATTCACAGAGGTCTTATGAGGATTAATTTACATCTCTCTATTAATCTAGCATACTCTTGGAGCCCAGTGTCAAAAATAAATATTTAAATTTCATTTTCAGTCAGGGAAAGTTTAGGCTAAGGCAGGTGTCTGAGTTCTAAGAAATCAAAGAGATGCTGAATATTATGTCTTCTCCCTGTTTGCTAATATAAACAGGACTCTCGTTTATAGCTCTAATAAAGTTTACTTATGTCAGATACTGACAAATTATATTGAATAATGGCCTATTTATATTGATTATGGTACCTTGCCTTATATGGGCTTGCCATTTAATAAGGAACTACTTAAACAGGTCCTGTTGGTCTGCAGGTAGGTCTGAGGAGTTGAACTGAGTAAATACTGCTTACTTCCCTTTACCTTCTCAGGAAGGCACAGATGAGGTAGCAAAGTAGTAGTAAAGATCTTTAAAAGAGATCACAGACCCACTTGGAAATTAACTCATGATCTGGCCTTATTAGCTACATACTCTAAATCCCATGAATTACTGGATGGACCCTTCTAGGGTCCTGATGAATGCAACACTGGGCCCACCATGTGGCCCTCTCCAAGTCTTGGGTTGCCCACCGATACCTGACCCGATCTCATTATCTGGGCCTTTGGCTGAGGACAAAGGCATGTTCCTCAGGACCTTCTGCTGCCTAAGCTGCAGGCACTTAAGAGAAAAACATCCAGCTTCTCTGCTAGACTGGTGGATGTACAGAGTGTCAACTTAGGCAATGGAGGTATTTTTAGTTGAACTGAAGAACTGACTCGTCGGAAAAGACCCTGATGCTGGGAAAGACTGAAGGCAGGAGGAGAAGGGAACGACAGAGGATGAGATGGATGGATGGCATCACCAACTTAATGGACATAAGTTTGAGTGAGCTCCGGGAGTTGGTGATGAACCGGGAAGCCTGGCGTGCTGCAGTCCAGGGGGTCGCAAAGAGTTGGACACGACTGAGCGACTGAACTGAACTGAAGGTTAAATAAAGTTAACACAACAGAGCTGAGATAGGGATCAAGGTATGGGGCCCCTTACCTGCGCTGCTCATTTTTCAAAGCAAATTCATAATCATGCAACTAATTTTCAAAGAAACTCCACCCTTAAAAGATACTGTACAGTGTCTCATCATATAACACACTGATAATGTAGAGATGGTCTCTCTGCTTCCTTCAGGCAACCTATCAAATCCCAGAGACAAATTTTCTATAGGCAAAAATATAAGTTTGGCTGAAGGTAGACGGAGAGTTAAGATATACTGCTAGCCAAGGGCCAAGCCCAAGAAGCAATACAAGACGGCCAAGACAGAAGCAAGAAAGATGTTGGCTTTTTGGCTCAGTAATTATACAGAGTAGATTCACCACTGATGTGAGGACCAGAGCAGTCTGGGACTAGTGCTGCCTTCCGCACTAGTAGGTGAAACCACTGGGCAGGGGGCACTGAAGTCTCCACTAAGACACTATACTCATCTGGAGTGCTTTTAATAAGCCTGATGCCTAGGGCACATTTCATATACCTTAAAATCAAGTTTGAGAACCGCTGCTCTGACACCTTTCCTGGCATCAGTGTCTGAGGGGATTAGAGGGAGTGTCTGAGACAGGGAGATGAATGTTTCAAAGTACAGGGGGCACTGAGGTGACAGTCTCAAGGTTAAGAACTTGACAGTCACTACTATTAGGAAAAGAAGCTTAAAAATCACTTCCTTCACTAACCCAGCCTCTCATCTGTGTCCATATAAGGAAACCACAGACCTTTAGAGCCTTATAGAACCTTCAAGATCATCTATCTCAGCCTACTTCATCGTATACTTGGAGAGTCTGAGGCCCAACAAAGGAATGTGACTAGTCAGGATCATGGCAAGTTTTTAACAGCAGGGTCAGGATTAGAACCCATTTCTTCTCTCAGTCAACTCCTTTACATTGTTATTTAATATGTTCTGAACACAGCAGTGTGGCGTAGTGCTTAGGAATATGTGCTGTGGCACAAGGGTGCTTGAGTGAGGACGCTGGCTCCACTGGTGGACTCTGTCACACTGAGCACGTCATTCAATGCCCTTGAGCCTCAATTTTCTCACCTGGAAAGTAGAGAGAATAATGGCATTTACCTCAGAGTGCTGTGAAGACTACAAGAGAGGAGCCACACAAGTAATGTGCTTGGCACAGTGCCTAACACACAGTAAGCAAGCAGTAACGTTAGCTGTTCTTATTCTTGTAACAATGAAGTAGGTGAGGGCAGCACCCTGAAGAGAGGAAAAGAAGGAACAGGTATAGCTGTGGTTGATGTCCAAAATGTTCAAGCAGCTCTGCTTTCAGACTTTTCAAGTCAGGGCAATTCTGAGACAACCGGCTTTGACATCAGCTTTAACTTAACCATGACACAACCTCAAAGCATCTTCACCTGTCAAACTAGCTGCCCATCAAACAAATAAATGAGCACAAAAACACTCTGCATGCGGAAAGTGCTGTACAAATGTGAGAGATGTATTATTACTCTTAATAATGATATCTGTCACCATCACCATACAGTCTGCCTCAACCAGTTTGAATGTTGATGTATCAGTCATAAGTCCATGCAACAGAGTAAGAAGCAGGGAGTCAGGACGAGGTCACTCACAGAAGCCCTAACATTTAGTCATAATATTCAAACAGAAAGAAAGCTAATGAGTAGGGACAAGTAAAACAAGATCAATCTTGGCTCTCATTGTCACCAAAAGACTGAACTCAATTTAAAACGCCCAACGAGCAGCAAGACATAATGATGGGCTTAATAAGACACCAGACTCAAACCTTCTCAGTGCTGGGATGGACCTTTCACAAGAGGTGATGGCATGTCTGTTGCAGAGGATTTGAAGACCACCAAAATCCTTTTCCAAAAACAGCAATAAAACTCAAACTCATTGTTTGTTGGATTAATAAAAATGATTAAAGGGTGAGGATAGGGTCTGGGAGTCATGAGAAGTGTTTTTTCAACTTTGTAAACTACATAGAAAATTTTAACTTGCTTTTAGGAGCACATTTTTTAATTTTAGAAAAGCAAGTAAGATGAAAAGAGAGGGAGCAAGGGCTAGAAAAGCTGAAAATTTTCAGGGACAGAAAATTCAACATCTATTCATTCACAAATGCTGTATGGGTAAGGCGTGGAGTCTCTGGAAGACACAAGACTCTGAGGAGTCAAAAGGCTCAAAAAGGAAGACGATCCCAAGAGAGGCTCTGTTTATGGGACAGAGGTCCTACAAGGTCTAGTTATCACTGTTCCCTCTCCCCCTGGCCAGCCCTGCTTCATCTTCCTCCCCCAGCATCTGCTCGGGTCACCTGCCAAATACCTAAGAAATGTAATCCTCAACAGTAATAGTATCTTCTTGTTTACACTGTGCCTCATGCTTGTCCTTTGAAAAAAGAGAAAGAAAGAACAAACCCTACTTCAGGTGCAAGGCCTTCCCTGCTGCTGCTGCTGCTAAGTCACTTCAGTCGTGTCCGACTCTGTGCGACCCCATCCCTGGGATTCTCCAGGCAAGAACACTGGAGTGGGTTGCCATTTCCTTCTCCAGTGCATGCAAGTGAAATGTGAAAGTGAAGTCGCTCAGTCATGTCTGACTCTTCGAGACCCCATGGACTGCAGCCTACCAGGCTCCTCCGTCCATGGGATTTTCCAGGCAAGAGTACTGGAGTGGGGTGCCATTGCCTTCTCCAAGGCCTTCCCTACTACATGTATATACAATCATCCCCAAAATTCCTTTCTCAACAAGGATCTACAGATTAGGGTGGAAAAGCACTGCCACCTCAGGTCTGTTTCCAAATATGTATCCCTCCCTGTGGTTCCTTCAGCCTTTTCTTTTGTACATAACAAGTAACTCAAGATTCGGTCATGTGACACACAATGCCTTGTCCCTGGCTAGTCTAAGTCCTTAACTCCCCATAGGGCTGAGGCCAAACAAACACCTTGGGAAGTTCTCAACTGCAGGGAAAGTCAGATGGGGAAGAAGGGGTCTGAGTGTAGAGTAATGGGCTGAATTATATTGCCCTTAAGTGCCAATTTAGTTAAAACCACAAATGAAGATTATGAGTCTCCTTTCGGCAGAGGTCACTTACGTTTCCTGAAAATCCCCTGAACTTCTCTGTTCTTGAGTGCCACCACCTCTTGCCTATTACTTAGTAGAGTTTTTATAAATCATTATAGCTATAAAAAGATAACTTGTCTCTTATCCCACCCTAGTGGAGCTGAGAAAAAAAAAAAATAAGAGTTTACATGAAAATGCTTTGGGAATAACACACACACTGGTCTAAATTCAAGGCAATTTTCTACCCCAACCAGGAGCTAGTTTCGAATATGATCCTGGGTCTGTGGAAAACCTTTTTAAATTTACACAAGAAAAGTCAAATGTTCAGGCTTTATCAGACCAAACTATCCCTAACCCGAAAGACATTAAGTGTTCAGCTGTTTTCTATCCAGGTGTCAGGGGAGAGTAGGAAGAGAGGATAACTAGAATTCCATATGAATTTTCCTGACAGATTAACATACCTGCCCAAGCTAGTTACAGAATATGTTTTAGCATTATACAAAAACAGAATTCTCTTAAGGTCTACTTCTTTAAAATTAGGATGTTTAACACCACCTGCCCAATCCTCCTCACAGGACTATTGTACAGTACAAATGCAATAGAGCACAGTACATGCCTTCGCTATGGTGAGATACTGTGTATGCTGTAACTTCCTCAGAAGACACTCCTGCCTGAAGCTTCCAGACCACTTCCCTGCCAAAGAGAATGTGAGGAAAGATGCCTCTGGGGCACCTGAACCCCATCTTCTCAAGCAGCCAACCAATGGAAAAATAACCCCTCTCCACTCTTGAAAATGCTGCACAGAAATCATTAACTCCTAATCAATAGGATCAGAGTTGGTCAGGACTTGCAATTGTATGTAATTTATTCTTTAGGCTTGGAGAGCTTGATTAACTAGACACACCACTTTCCCTCCCTCACCTGTCCTAATCTGTTTCCTCTGCACTTGAACTTTGTGCCAAAGGCTCAGTCTGGAATGTTGCAGGGCTTTAACTCTCATACGGAGGAGTCAAATATCTACTCATGTAGCTCAGCTCATCTGGGTGGGGAAGGGCCCTTGGCTGGTTTAGAGAAAATGTTTTCTCATACCTTCATCCTATGCTGAACAAATATGGCATTCTTTAAAAACAGAGATAAACCCAGATCTCTGGAAGAAAAACCACAGAGTTAATCAAATCCTAGGTTCTCTGGTTTGCGTGAGCTGTAACCAAGCCACTGTGACTCAATCCCTGCAGGCATTTAGAATTCAATCTTAGCTGCTAGAGGAACTGCCCATCCTTACGTCAACAAGGACACAAGTCAGGGCAAGTGTCACCAAGACACTACTTTCATTTAGTAACACCATGTAATAGAAACTTTCACTATGTCCAAGCTTTTTTTTTTTTTTGAGTCCAAATTTTTAGTCTTCCAAATATTTTAAGGAAAATCTGAATACCTGCTATAAATTAAGGAAAATCTTAATACCTGCTATATATAGGCCATTCCCGTTTCCTAAATTTATCCTTCCAGTTTCTAGAAATCACCCTATAGATTTAGACAACAAGTTTGTGTCCTTTCTAAGCAAAAATGAAAAGGCCTGGAAAACACCCTCATCTCTTCAGTCTGACCTCGAACAGTAGCCCTGCCTCTCCATGGTCATTTTATAAAATGGAAAAACGTGGTGATGGGAGTCAAGACTTAAGTTCCATGCTATCATAGCGTTGTCACAAACTGATGGTAGGACAAGAAAGCCAGTGGTTTTCACTTTTCTGAGTCTCAGTTGCTTCTTTGAAATAATACAGGCAAGTTGGGTTAAATGTTAGCTCTAACTCTTACAGTTCTATTGGCCTTCCTGGAAACTTCCAACTACAATCTCATCTTTAAGATGCCATGCACCCAGAGGTTCTATTAAAATTCTAATGAATTACCTACAAATAGTTTAAGTTCATTGGAGAACTTAACTGGCACACTGGAGATAACTACACAATAATACTTAAAAGGCACTATTCTAAGAACTTTACCTAAGGATGAACCATATGAAGCTGCCAACACTGAAGTATTTTTTGAACTACAAAAACAGCAACTTCAACTTATTTATTCCCTCTAACCAACCCATGTGCCATGTGGTAGGTTTTACAAAAGATGAAAACAGAAGCATAGAGAAGTTAAATAACTTGCTACAGTCATACAGCTAGATGATGGGGTTTGGATTTAAACCCAGGCAGTTGGGCTCCTGAGCCTTCAGTCCTAACCATAACATTACATACTGCCTCCCATAATGAAAACAAGAAAAGCCTGAAGACTGGAAGCCCAAGCCAAGATAGTGTCTCAGAAGGAGAGTGAGAGGCTTACGCCGCAGCCTCTGTTGGGTTGTACCTTTTACTTCAATGGTGGCATTTGCTTTAGGAGCACTGAGAAACTGATATACACAGTGGTATTCGCCTGAATCCTCAGCTCTCGGCTTATTGATCCTGCAGAGATGAGAAGAAAAATCAAGTGAGGAAGCTGGGAACAGTCAAAATACACAACAAAAGGAGAATCAAAGGGGCAACCAGGGACCCTGCTCTCCGAATTGTGCCCCTGCATGCAACTCACTTCCTTCTAACTATAAGCAAAACCCTCCCTCTGTGTATTAATGATTTACTCCTTACTAGGTGCCAGGAATACAGAGATGGTCCCTAACCTTAAGATATTTCAGTCTATTGGAGAAATACATTACAAAAAAAGTAATCAAAAGAGTTGTACAAAGTACTAAAATCTACACTTAGATACAAAGGATGGGCCCATCACCAAAAAGTTCTTGCTCACCTTGTGGTTCCAGTCAAATAAATAAGAGCAGAAAGAAAGCATCTTTTTCTGCACTTTGCTGAAGAGTTTGTTTTAGTGGTACTGTTCTTCCTACCCTGTATTTTAGTAGCATGCTTTTCTGTAAGTCTAATAACAGAATAGGATCAGTTGGGGGTGGGGGGAATCTGCCATCAGAGCATCAGCCACAGAGATGCAGCTCAACTCTTAGGTACAGCTAGAACTCCAGGGCCGTGCATGATCTGGCCCTTCCCGAGTGTCATCTCAGCCACTTTCTAGCCCTGCAGGTCTCTTTTCAGTTTTTCCCCATCCACCTGCTGAACTTGTTCCTAGCTCAAAACTCTGACAAAAGATGTTCTGTTCTACAGAATGCTCGTCCCATTATTCTTCATCTCCCTAACTCCTTTTCCATCAGTCTTGGCTTACATGTCATTTCCTCCCACCCCCAATCTAAATGACATCCCTCTCCCTGACATTCTCTCATACTACACTGTAACCCTTCACAGCACTTATCACAATGTCTAATTATTTATGTGATTGCTTGATGAATGTCTGTTTCCTCAATAGACCAAGTTCTATGTGGACAGGCATTGTTAATTTGGTGCACAATTCTATACCCAGCACATACCCCAATGCTTGGAATATAGCAGAAAAATGAGTGAACACAAACAAGAGGGAACAACTATGCACAGATCCAGACCAAGTTAAGCAGAGTGAAAGGAAGGACTGTGAAAAGTGTGTGTGATGAGAACAGTACTTCTGAATTCTAAAGGGTGATCCTAAACAAGCTTTCTTGGACCTGAAAGTCAGCTTCTTATCAGCTAACTGCACACTGGCCTACATAAACCACCGGCTCAAACATGTGCAGAAAGGCTAGTGTGTAATTACAGAAAACAGAGAAACATCAGCTTCCAAATTAAATATTGTTTCACTCCTACTTTTCTGCTGAACAGTTAAAACATACTTGTGATGACCAAATCTCCACTGCACTAATTAACATCTGAGAAAAACTCCTAACCTCAAAACACTGGCTAAACGCATTTATCCATCTTACTGTTTATCTCAAAAAAAGAAACAAGTTAAGAGACTATGGATGAGGAAAGACACAGCCCACTCACAGGACTGTCTCAGCATACCCATGGCAGCATAAGATTCTAAGAGGAGCCGTCAACAGTCTACTCAAATTGACACAAATGACTCTTCTTACATCAATATGCTCCCAACAAGAAAACAGAGGCAAGTCAGTTGCTCTTAGTAATGTTCCAGAGTTAGGAAGGGGAGGAGGAGAAGCAGCAGCAATATCTTCAGGGTTTAGATTTACTGTAGTAACTTGAGAAGACAACTCCCAAACTAGGGGCCATGCCAGTGGGCTCAAAATCTCCCCACAACATTTCCTTCAACTAGCTGCTGGGAAGCAACTGAAGCAAATCAAAAATGTCCCCTGCAGGCTAAGCACAAGCACAGTTTGTAACGGGCTCCATGGCTGACTTACGAGGTGGCCCAAGGGTCTCCTCAGCTGTTACTCTACAAAATGTGAGTTGTTACTCTACAGATTTCCCAAAACACTTGTGACAATGCAGAACACCCTGGAAAGCCTCAAACAGGCTGAGGAAAAGAGAAGAGGCATTCTATAAAATCAGGTTCAAACTTTATATAAAGTTACAGCTCAAAGCTTTAGGGGTAACATAGTGCAAGACAAGAGAAATACGACTGGATACCTGGTATCTTTAAAGAGGTATTATAAAAAAAACAAACTTGCAAAACTAATGGACAGACCAAGAATAGATGTCTTTTATTCCACCCAATATCACTATTCAATTAACCTTTTCCAAACTATGAGGACATATCTCAGGCTATATTTCAAATTTCATATCAGAAGAAACTACAGTGGAAACAGATTAACTACCTTGCCACAAAATGGTACAGTACAATAGAAAAACAAACAGAAATCCTCAATGATCTAGATTCTAAAGTGTCAGAAGACCTGGAACCCAAGCTTGGTTCTGCAACTTATTAGACACAGTATGTGGCCTTGAAAGGAGTCAAGCGTTATTACTCTTTGAGTCTCAATTTTCTTACCTGAAAAAAGAGGAAGAGGATCCACAAATTAATGTGAGTCAATTAAATAAGGGATAGGAAATGATCTCAATTCTGCAAAATACTGCAGAACGTCCTTGCTATCACTGGGTACAAAGGTTTTCCTGGTCTCACTCCAGTGCACTCTTTAGTCGCACTGCATCATCCTGCCAAATAGGATTAGCTGATCCTTTTCAACTAGGAACAAACTATCCTCAAAGGTGAGGTGCCATGTGTTCTAGATATTTCAAAATATACCAAATCTTTGGGTGCTGGATAACTTCAGCCAGCAAATATTCCCCTTTCACCAAAGGGCAATTACAGGGTACCATCCTTTTCCAGATCACTAATGAGCCCTATATACACTGGGCCTGATCAGGTTATGGTCATAATAAAACACTCCTAAAAGCTAACTCACTAGGAAATCTACTCAGTGGGAAGAATACTTAGGGTGATCTTGCTCTAAGAATCCAAGATCAGATTTCAATCTGATTCCTCAAACTACTGGATTAAGTCAAGAGACCTGCATTCTAATTGTGGCTTTTTTATTGACTAGCATTACTACCTCAAGCAAATCACTCCTAATGCCCTCAGTTGCTATTATCATAATGAAGAGATCTTTTATGGCTCTCAAACCTGGTTGCTCATTAGAAATTACTTGGAAATCCTTGCCTCACCCCAGATATACTCTGGATTAGACTCTCTCTCGAGGACCATATATATATGTATGTATGTATATATATCTCTCATGGCTCTCCCACATAGCTTAATTACAGGTTATGAATGTGAAGTAAATTCAACCATGTACCCTCTCATCTTCCCAGGAGCTGCTAGCCCCTCTCACCTGTATTCCATGTTGCTGGCATTCTTACGAGTGGCAGTCAGTTCTACCCCATTCTTTGTCCAGTAGCTGTATGTAAGGGTGTGAGAGTTGGAGGTGAGGTTACACTGCAGGGTAACAGAGGGCGGAGAGCTTTCTCGAATAATGACTTCTTCACTGGTGACAATCCTTGGTTCTGTAATAAGAGTGCACAATGATAGGAAGCCATAGTTCCATTCTCCGTAGCCCTGGCCTGAGAGTAGGATGGGGTAGGTTGGGGAGACTAGAAGAGGGAGGGCAGACAGGACCACATGAGGAATTTCACTTTACCACTTTGGAGGAAGTCAATAAAGGAAAAACAATGATTATAAGCAAATGATCACTAGCGCAGACAACAGCCTGAAGACCAGCTGGCCTAGACGTGAAAAGAATGGGAGTATTATGGATGCTTGTACTGGCAACAATTCACTTACGCGTTTGAATACCATCATTTTTTGAGATAAGAACCACCAACCAATTCGGCTTCAATTAGAAAATCAGGCTCCACCTTGCAATTCTGAAGACAAAGGCAGTATCATTTAGATAACTAATAAACTTCCTATGGAGTCACTAGGCCTTGAAACAGTAATAGTTGTAATTAGGTAATACATGTATGGCTTTTCCCACATTTAAATCTGATAAATCTACGGCAAACCAGCCATGGCCATTAACTATGCAGAAAAAGACAATATATATCTTAAAGGCAAATTTCCTACTGAAAGTCTATTGCATTTTCCAAATTTTGCCGAGAGAAAATTCCTAAGGAACCATCAGTTCTTCTCTCCAGCCCATATTTTACTTCAAAGACAAAATATTTTCAGAATTGCACTTTAAAATATTTTTCAATCTAAGATAATCATAACTAGAATGTAGTATATGCTGGTATTATGGGCTCCTAAAATTTTAGAGCTGAAAGGCTCTTAGGATTCAATGAATCCCAGTCTTTAAGAGCTAGAAAGGTAAAATGACTTGTGCAAGGCCATAATTATTATTAGTGACAAAGCTGGGCCTAGAAAACACATCTGACCAAATTCTTTATCCCTCCCCCTCCAAGCCAAAAGTACCCCCATTAACACTTTCCACCCTAGAGAAAGTTATATACTTCATCTTTGGGTTCTACCTGGGCTTACATAACCTGGGATCACTCATCTAGTATCTACAAAAATAACCTGTGTCAAATGTTGTAATACATTGAGCAGAAATATTTTAAGGCACACTGTATCAATACCATTCCTGAAAGGTTCATCTTTAAAGCACTTTGAATTCCATCACTATATTAAAGTCAAGAAGTCTGTTTGTTGTCTTTTCTTGGTCTTATTTTTAATCATTTCCCAAGGTTAGTTCTTTTTCTACTTTAGGTCGATCATTCTCCAGTAAAGTTAAAATCTTTTCCAATCCACAATCAGAGGTATTTGCTCTTTAACTTTTTTCCCAATTATTTCCTAGAAATCCTTGACTAACTTTCCATTTTCCTGCACCTGGCTACTTCCTGTCTACAACTCTCTAGCAGCTCCCTGACACCATTTTATACACGTATAGTGCTGACTCTATAATTCTTAAAGACAAAACTCTCTCTCTTCACTTGAACCAAGCTTTGTTCATTTTGCAGGAAGGGGGAGAGGATGGAGAAGTCATGGGACACTTGAAAAGTGTAATGCCCAAGCACCTCCTAATCAATGTAACATTTCTGACTGTAGAGCTCATATTGTCAAAGAAACTTGTGATAAATAAAGCAAATCCTCAAGTTTGCTCAAGTAAATCGGTTCTTATTATTTTCCAACTTTGGCAAAAGGATAGTGGTTATCTTCCAATCAGCACTGGTCCTTATTGGTAACACCAAACAGGGTCTCTATGTACAGATAATGGAGGCATAGCAGCCACTAAGACAGAAGCAGATGCATGTAAACACATTAGCGCAGTGGTGTCCCATGGTTTCCAAAACACACTGGACAGAAGCCAAATCCCTGGGCCTTAAGTCGAGCAGAACAGCTGCAAACCCTGCAATGGAAGGCGCACATACACCATCAGCAGAAAGCATCACAATTCCAGGAAAATCAAAACCAAGCAAAAACAAAAGAGATAAAGAGAACCAGTACTCCACAGAAATTAAAAAATATAAAGGCAACATTAAAACCCAAACACACTTTTAGTTTTTTACTGAATTTTTATTATCCAATTTTATTTTCTGTCCCATTTGGGACTCGTCTTCTGGTTCTTCCTCTCAGACTGCACTGAGAAAAGGTAAAGTTTGAGGCCAAGAGCTTCAAGATGGTTAAATTATAAGGAGGCCAAAGTAAATGCTACTCTTACCTGTGGTGATGCAAATGACCACTGCAGCTCAGGGAGATTAAGAAGTTGATGAAAGCAACCTGGTGAACTTTCTGCCATGAATTCTCAGAAGGCAAAGGAAAGCACATTTTCCCTTAGGTGTTAAAGATCCAGGAGAGAGTCAGCAGGGAGCAAGTCGATAATTTTAACAGGTTTAAATATGATTCTGCACCATAGGAGGGTTGTGGGGTGGCATAACCTCCCTCCTATAATCACTATATATGGAAACCGGTACTAGACCAAGTTCTTTGCTCACAGTGCCACAACTGCATTCTGCACCAGGATGAAGGTGGGGCTTTTATTTCTGACCAAATATTGGTGGTCAAGCATTACTCATGACAGTCCAAGAGAGATGAACATTTAGGAGAGGCTCAAAATTCTTACCTGCCACTTATTCCTATTTAGAAGCACTGGTTCAGAGACCCTTACCCTAGTCACCATTCATATGTAGAACATGCTATGGACAGAGAGAGAACCTACAAACTGGGCATACTTCTCCTACTGCCAGGAGGTCATCCTTAGAAAATTTCAACTTCCCCTTGGAGACAAATATCATTGAGGATGCTGAAATCATAAAACAGTCCAATTAGAGTGGAATTCAGGGTGTTTAAAAAATGAAGAAGACTGGCGCTCTAAATCAATTAACTAGGATTAACTGATTGATAGGGAAGTCTGGGGAGAATCTAAACTAGCCAAGGTTTGGTTCAACCACATGCAGACACCCTTAAGTTAGGAAACTTATTTCTAAGTAAACTGGGAGACTGCTATATACTCTCGAGAATGAGAGGCAGGTACCCCAAAGACTCATCTTTCAGCCCCAAGGCATGACCTTTTAACTATGAGTCTACTTGAGTCAGGCTCCTACAAGTATAAGAACCAAATGCCCAGCCCAGTCCATGCCTACAAACTTCTGCAGACCTTTGTGGCCATCTGGGTAACTCTGCTTTTACAAGGAAAGGAGCAATGGGGGCAGGAGAAGGAGGCGTGCAAAGGGAAAAAAAAATCATTAAATAAAAGAAAAAGCACTGGGTTAATGTTCCCCATTTTCACATAGACAAAGTTTTCTTTTTCCCTTTCCAGAAGCAGGTTCTCTGATGCAACAGTGCCGACTGCAGCAGTCTCTGCTACCTCTCCTCAAAGTCCTCTTCACAGGCATCTCCTGAGTTGCTATAAAGGACAACTAACTTGCTATTTTCCACAGAAGTATATAGATCCAAGGCCCATTTCAGACGACCTCCTGTGTTATTACCAATATCCTCATAAATGCATTTTACTGTTTTTATTTAATCTCTCTAAATCAATCAGTTCTTTAAACCAGAATTGGCTCTAGAGGCTCTTATTGAATCCCTGAAAAGAAGGTGAAAAGCCCAGAGGATCTTTCCATTAAATGGAGAATGCTTCCTCAATTACAACTGGGACAGATGTGGGCTAGAACTCCTGGCCAGAAGCACTGGCTCTGTGGTAGCTTCTCCCTCCCTCTCCTTCCCACCATTAAAGCAGGAAACACTATTCAGAAAGAGAAGGCCACAAAAGCTCCTGTGTCTGATGTCTCACTTGTACCTGCTACTACAGATGAAGAGAAGGGTTCTGAGTAAACTGCTCCCCTCACTCTTACCACTCAGAGGAACAGGGCTAGAATTTAGTTTCCTCTTTTTCTTTTTTCAAGAGACAAGAAAAGGCCAGTATGAATGGCTTCCAAACTACTTCTGGGGTTGCCAGCCTCTGGGATGATAGTGTGGCACTGACTACTGTGCCAACAGTCAGTCATCAAACTATCTGTCAACAGATCCAACTCTGACCTTGAAACAGTATGATGGGATTTAAAAGAAAAATACTTTGCAGCTTAGTGTCACCTGGTTCCTAACAGCAAGATATATGGAGAAAATCTAAGGCTGCTGCTCTTTAGAGAATAGGAGACTAGATGAGCAGGACCATGAGGAATACACTGCTGCAGTGGAGGGCTGTTATCAGAGAAGCACATGCCACTGCTTTAGAAAAGAAAAAGAGCTAGAACTATGGAAATATCCAAGCTTACATGCCACCCAACAACCAAAACACATCACCACACCACACCCATGGCAACATTCCCATCATAGACAGGATGACACCAAGTCACAGTGAGGGAAGAGGCTGGGCAGACACAAACTTAAAACCATAGAGGTGAAGGCAGCTACTCAGAGAGCTTCAAACAGATGAATAGAGAAATAAAAAAAATAGTTAGATTGGGGAGAGAAATAAAAATAGAAAGGCACCAGATAATAAATCAGCAAAAGGATAGCAGGAAACCTACTACAAAATTAAAGGGGAGGGAAAGAAACAATTCAACACTACCCTGGTTTGACTGTCTGGTTTTGTGAGTTTTTTGAGTTTTTTGTTGTTGTTGTTGTTGTTAGCCTCCCCAGTTCTCCCTCCCCACCTCTTCCCAATGCAGATGATTTTGGACAATCACAGATTTCCCCAAGTTCTTTGTTCCTGAGGAGAGAGACACAGAGAAGGGTTGGGGGATAAGGGAGGTAAAGAGGACAGCAAAGAAGATACAAAAAAAAAAAAGTTGCCACAGATATTTTCATACACTACAACCAGAGGGTCGTGGGTTTGAAAAAACGAAGACAAGGGGTGGGGTGAGTGATCATACTGGGGAAGAGGGAAAGGAAGCAGAAGGGAGGGTCATCGGGCCACCTCTAACGACTACAGTACTACTACTGTAGGGTGCTGGACTCACTCTGAAGGACGCTTATGGTAGCCTGGGCTCGAATCCATGTTATGGAAGGGTTTTGCCTCAAGTCATTCCTCTTGGGGTCGTTGCTGGCCCTGCACTCGTAAGTCCCAGAGTCCTCCAAGGTGAGCCGGGTTATTCTCAGCACACTCACGCCGTTTGACCCGTAGGCGGTGTTTACGGTGACACGGCGCTTCCGAGCACCGTCCCACAGCTGTCTGAAAGACTCTGCCCGGTTGACTTCTGCGTACCACCACTGGATCTCTGGCGTGGGGCTCCCGACCACGTCACAGTACAGCTCAAAGGCGTCCCCAGTGAGCTTAGTTTCTGACATGGGCGACTTGACAAACCCAGCTAGAGGGAGGGGGAGCAGGAATGCAGTGACAGGCCAATCAGAAAAAAAGAAGAATCAACAGGTGTTAATAGTAATTTAAAGAAAAGAAAAGAAAAAAAGCAAATGAGTTGCAAAGAACAAAAAGGATTCATTTTTAAACTATAAAGAGACAGTAAATAGCATTTCATACAAGCTTTCAGAAGAAGAACCACCCTGGGAAGCTTATGAAGCAAAGGCAGGCTAATTACAAGCTGGGGCAGCCCAGGTGCTGGCCAGGCAAAAGCAAGCCCACTGGAAAGCATTTTAGCAATGGGCCCAGCCGGTAGGAATGAGAAAGCCTCAGGTTTCAGGGAAGTCTCTTTCCATAGAACACAAACCATTACCTTTTCAAACTCAGGCAAGTGATGAAAGATAACCGAAGTGGCAATAGGTTTACATGCCAAGTCAGGATCTCTCTTTTGGATGGGTGAACACTTGGTTAGAAATGCAATGTCTTTTATAGGTCACAACAAGAAGCATTAATGACCTATGACATCTTCTTTTGGGAGTCAGAGTCCACATCTCACCTGAAAGGCTAGCAAACTTTTCACTCATGCAGAATCCTATCCTGAATTCAGGCTAGACTTTCCCCACATCTGCTTCTTCGGTGGACCCATGGCAAACAAATAACCCCGTTGTTTGTGAAGCAGCCTCTATCTGAAAGCAAACCCTCTGGTACAGGAGAGCAAGACAGTCTGTACTTCAGAGTGAGAATCACTATGGGGGTCAGCTCAGTAGTGGAAACAACAGTAACTCAACTTATTGCCAGTATCTGGAGGGACTATTTCCTCCACAATCCCATAAATTTATAAACCAGAAAAATCTCCTGAAAAGTCAGTCTTAAAAATAACCATGACACAAAAACAAAAACCAAACCAGAACAACAACAACAAAAAATCCATGGCGTCTGACAGGCTCTCTTCACATTCTTTAGTTGCCTGGTTCCCAGAGGCCAGCTCAAAAAGAATGAAAACTGTACAATGATGTATTAAACTAAACTCTATGGTAAAGGCTAGACCTCACCAACATTGCCAGGCATTGCACAGGAACTGAAAGTTGATGTCTACTTTCACGTGCCCGTAATTTGTTTGAGGTTACACTTGCATAAGACAAGGTGGCAATGGCAAAGAGAGAGAAAAAAAAATAAATAAAATCCAGACTTATTGGAAGAACTTGGAATGGAGTCCATATCACAGTGTAAGCATACTCTCTCTCACCCATTTACTCCACCAAGGGTCTATTCGGCATTTCTACCAATTCAGGCTAAAAGGTACTAATAATTCAGTATCTAAAGTACAGGCAAGAAGCTAAAAGTGGGTACTCTGAGTCACTGGGCAATTTCTCTTGGGCCCAAGCCAGATCCTCTGCAATGAGCAGAGTAAGGCCAGCATCTACCAACATCAGGTTAAGAACATTTCAGAGAAGTATGAATTAAATGGAACAGTTTCCCTATAGACCAAAAGCCAAGGATATAATGGGACTGCTGAAAATGGAAGTTGCTAAGTGGAAATTTTTCTGTTTATATCCACAGCATATTTGTCTTTGGAGATAAACTCTACACCATGGACCTCAGAACCCTATGGGAAATACTACACTTACTCAAGTAGAGGTCAAGAACTCCAAATTCATACTAGTCTTTCAAATGATAAAAGATTCAGAATCTGGGAAGGATAGGAAAGCAGTCATTAATAGCCTCAGATGAACTGTTCCACCTTCAAAATGACACGCCTAAACTACCTTTTGAGACCGGGTATCTGTTCCTTGAAAGGAACTAGTTATGAGAGGCCCCAAGAAGCCAAAAATATATCATTCTCAGGTGCAGGGGAAGTTTCAGAATTCCAGAAAGAAGACACCAAGCCATGGCATGAAAAGCTGAGCTCACTTCCAGATAAAAGGGTACCCAAGGAGCTTATGTTTTAGCTTTCACACTATCTTTTCATTCATTTTACTACTAGCTCAATCACTGAAGAAAACTGCTTATCAGTAAATCCCTAGAAAGCAAGGAAAAAAGTATTATTCCCCTTTAATCATACTCTTGATCATTAAGTGGAATTCACAAATGCTCTTATTCTCACATTCTCTGTGAACTGGGGGAGTTTATGTCCACTTGAATGATGTGATAATGTGCCTAATTATGCTCTAGAAATATATTGTTAGTGGATGTCTGTCTTTTTTCTCCCTTCTTCTGAATTGCGCTTCAAAACAAGCTTAGATCTAAGCCTATTCAATCTACTGACCATGCTATGTAGAAGGAATGCCTGCAAGTATGTCCAGAACCACCAAGAACCCATCCAATTTCAAAATAATAACAAATCCCAAGACACCACAATTCAAAGACAGTGGAGAAACAGTCTGAACACAATTCTCCACTGCCCAGAACGAAGAAAGTCACTCAAACCAACACTGCGACTTCTGGACAAGACTTACTTCTAAGGAAGTGCTGATCTGATTTAGTTTAGTTTTCTACTCATATACAGGGAAGGGGACCAAGTCGATAATGTTCCTTGAATTAGTAAATTATATGATATATATTTACGGCTTCCCCTGTGGCTCAGCGATAGAGAATCTGCCTGCAATGCAGGAGACACGGGTTTGATCCCTGGGTCAAAAGATCCCCTGGAGAAGAAAGTGGCAACCCACTCCAGTACTGGGAAATCCCATGGACAGAGGAGCCTGAAGGGCTACAGTACATGAGGTTGCAAGAGAGTCGGCTAAACAAAAACAACAATGATACATATTTAAGCAAACTTATCTAAAAAAAAAAAGGGTAAAAATCCCTTAAAACAATGACAACAGACACCTGTCTGTGCTCTGAGGGCTATTATTATTTTTTATTATTATTAGACATGTATATCAATAGATAACATTTTCTAAGTATATGTTATGTGTTAGACAATGTGCTAAGCACTTTTATACTACCTCATTTAATCTTTACAACATAACATAGATGCAATTATAATCCCCTTAAAAGATGTGGAAACTAAGGTCCAAAAAAGTTGAGTACTTCTCCCACAGTTACAAGCTAATAGTGAAAGTGTCTAGACTGGAATTCAGGTGTGTCCAAAGCCAAAGTACGGTCTCTTAACACCACAACTGCAGTCAATGTGTCTCCCTGGGCCAGAAAAGTTATAGATATTTTGGTCACCACTTAAATATAATTAATTAATTCTGGCTATGAAAAGTCAAGACTCCTCCACTGGAACGTGCAGCACACTATGACGACTAACTCCTTAAAATTATAATCCTATTGAAGAATGGAGACAGAATAGCACAAGGATCAAAGTCCTAAAGCAATTATGCGAATGTGAGTGAGTGGGGGGTGGAGGGTGGATGGTGGGAAGCGGGAGAGAAGAGTGAGAAAACAAAAGATGGTTCAGGAGCAAGACTTTCCCCATAGTTCTGATGATTCTACCACTCTGCTCTTGAGAAGCCTAGCTTCGTAGGAAGGAGCTTAAAAGACATTAAAGGCATTTCTCTAGTGTTGTAGTTAGTGGCCGAATTACTAAAGGGCAAGCACCTGAAATTTTTATAAAACAACAGTTTACAAAGTGCTTTCACACATATCACATCTCGTTTTGTTCACATAAATTCACAAGGTTCATAGATCAAGCGCAGAGATAGGTTCATGATTTGATCAAGATCACTTAGGTAGCTAATTCTTAGTGGAGCGGGGATCAAAACACAGGTCTTCAGCTTTTGGTGTACATTTCTTTCCCCAAAAATACACTGCCTCTAAATAAAACAAGTAGGGAATTCCTTGATAGCTGAACACTCATCAAAAATCATGAAAACAGATCTATTTCTCCTCCTAGCAGTAGGGAAAAGAAAAAACAAAAAAGAAAAAAAACCACTCTCTCTACACAGTACTGTGGAATCACAGCAAGGCAAAGTTATTAGCTACCTCATTATCCGTCCAAATTTAGCTCCAATTCAGGAGAAAAGAACCAGCTCTCAGCAACAGCAGGCGGCAAGGCAGTTCACAGTCTGACTCACTGCCCTGCCTTTCATTACCAAGGGCTTTTAAACAAATACATGCCCTCAACATGAGAGCACACACTGCTGAAAGTCAGGAGACCAGGAAAAGCATCTGTTTGATTTCCAGGTCAAAGCTCATCCAATATTTTGGAAAACCCCTAATTTCAGAAAAATACCTCCGGCCCCCTCTCCACCATCATCTCCATCCACTGTAATAGGTAACTGGGCTCAGAACTCAAACAGGTTTGACAAAGTACTAATATCAGTTCCTCCAGTTCAACAATGACGAAGAGGGAAGCCAAAGAGTGGTCACTAGCTTTGTGGGAGGGAGGTACTAGAAGCTGAGGGTGGAGGAGGGTGGCAGGCATAGTATTAAAAAATGAAGACAGTAAAACCAGGAAAAGCCTAAAGTAAAACTGTGTAACTGGGGATGGGATGAGAAGATGACAGCTGGGGCTAGCAGCCGGAGAAAAGGAGGAGCTCTCTGGCAGGGAAAACTGAATGTGTAGATATGTAGCAGAGGGTGAGAAGAAAAAGGGAACACAGAGGAACAAGTTGAGCCCAATCCCAAGAAAACTGCTTTTACATATGCCCTAAGGAAGCAAAAATGCAATCCCAGCCCTATACATGAGGAACCATCAGTGATTTTTTTTACAGTCAATATTCTCATTTTTCTCCAGGGCTATCAGTGAACAGATAGTAAGACTCACTTATATTCCTCTCTCAGCTGACTACTGCCAAGGCCAGGCCTTTAAATTTAGCCTGTTTTTGTCACCTTTAAAAAAAAAAAAACAGCTGTTCCCTTCAAGCCCCTCTCCACTACTAATTCCCTGTGGGTGGCTCATGCTGTTCTTTCCTTTGTGCCTTATAATAAAGAGGAAATGACAGCCAAGGACACAGGAGAACTTCTCTCCCCCTCCCCCATTCACTCATACCATGCACCTCAAAAAGAAGACAGACTCTGAGCAAGACAAACTGATATCTAACTCCTGTCATAGGTATGGTATTTCAAATCTAAGTGACTCTTAACTGCAATAAGCCTGCCTATTCTTACTGCTTATTTTAATCCTTAACACTATCCCTCAACACCAAAGATAGGTCCTAAGTCCACAAGCACTCATTCTGTGTGTTAAAACCAAGTGTAAGGCAGGCCTGAGGCCCTGAGAGTGGATGAAAATGGGGTAACCTCATTCTCCACAGGAGAAAGGAGGTATATGGGTCTCATCTCATGGACCAGTCTGATCTGCAGGTAAGAGACAGCAGCAATTACAAAGCATTTTCCAAAGTCACATCTATTCCTTTCACAGCTACCTCTATCAGGGAGTCACGACAAAGGCTTAGAAATTAAGATCTTCTCCATTAACCAGCTTCTAATTCAGGGCCATCCTTTATTCTGAAATTATAGCATCCAAATGGCTAAAACAATCTGTTTTGGCATATTTTAGTCAGCCTTGTTTTGAGAAAGAGGAGACTATGTAGTTTAATGGATAAAAGTAGCAAACTCTAAATCTGGATTACTTGGAAGTGCTGTCACTAATTGTATGACCTTAGGCAAGTGACCTAACCTCTGAGCTTCTCCCTAATCTGTAGGCTGGGATAATAATAGTAGCAACCTCAAAGAGTTATTGTGAGGATTACATGAAATTGACATACAGCTTAAAACAGTACCTGGCACCTAGTAAGCACTCAATAATGTTAGCCATTATTCTATGTCTCCACAGAAATTATGCTGAACAAGCCAGATGCAGCAGCCTTCAGCACTGTTCCAACGACAGTCTGGGAAGTAGAAACTTTGTCTTAAAGGAGCTCCAACTTAGAATACAACTTCATCAATAAACAGGAAAAAAATAATTTTAGTTAAAAATAAGAACCAGAATGGAAATATTAATTGCAGAAGGCAATGAAAAGTTGGGAATTCTTCATTCCTTCCTATCCTTGAAGCAAACTAAAAATAAAGTGAGTGGTAACAGCAGTATGGACTCAAGGTATTAGCAAATGTTATTACAGAGTTACAAGTCATTCAATCTAAAATAATGTGAACAATATGGAAAGCCCAAAAGTAATGAGAATAAAGAGAGGCAGTACAAGAGTCTCCTTTAAAAAAACAAAAAGTAAATTAGCCTACTAATTATAAATTAAGCTGCTTGGCAATGATATATGGGAAGATACTGGATATCACGCAAACTGTAAATTCACAAAAATGTCAAATAAAATGGTAGTTACAGGATTTTGATCATATCAGGTTATTTTTTAAGAAGAGCCAGTTTTTGAGTCAGTACCTTCACAACTTAAATTCTCTTAACTTTGAGCAGTTTCTTCAAGTGGGAATGATGCCACTTAAGGTAGTTGGAGAAGTCATGTGACATATATGGAAGAGTTCTGTAAGTTCTACAAATGTTAAGTTACTTTAGGATAGACAAGAAATAGGCATTCAATATGACTGATCTTCATTCAACACAAATTTTCATTCAGTCCTGCTGTCAATTCCCTTTCATAGGCTAAACAAGCATGACCTATCAAGATCCATGGGACTAAAACAGTGACACACACACACACACACACACACACAGAGGCTTAAGTATGATTAAAAGGGGCTTTCCTGGGGGCTCAGCAGTAAAGAATCTGCCTGCAATGCAGGAGACGTGGGTTCCATCCCTTGGTCAGAAAGATCTCCTAGAGAAGGAAATGACAACCTATTCCAGTATTCTTGCCTGGGAAATCCCATGGACAGAGGAGTCTGGAGGGCCACAGTCCATGAGGTCGCATAGAGTCAAACACTACTTAGCAACTAAACAACAATGATTTAAAAAAAAAAAAAAAAAAGTCACAGGCTTGTCTCTTACCAGAAAATACACACAAAAATTTGCATACGATATAGGGAGAGATGTCCCAGACACCAGGTTAAACACTGAGTTTTGACTGTATTGCTACCGGATGTGTGGACAGATAAGGGTCTCTCTATTTAAATTGAGAGCTCACCTTATAAGGATATGAGCCATGGTTTACAACATCTGGGTTGGCTTCTTCAACTTCTTCAAACTCAGTCTCCTCATCTGAAAAATGGGGATAATAATTCCTACCTTCTTCATAAGGTCATGGTGAGGTTCATACGAACAATGTAAGTAAAGTTACTTTGTAACCTATAGAGCTAAAAATGTAATAATATAAGATGGCTGTTTTATGCAAGCAATCTACTTTGTAATTTAAAGGATGACCTAAATCATTTCTGGGTATTCTACTGAAGTACCTCAAAAACACTGTGGGTTGAGAAAGTTGGGGGGACAGAACTCAAAGACTCACCCAGGATGAATGGGAGTTGTTCATTACACTTTTTCTGAATTTTTCAATTTTCCAGACGAAAGAAGTATGAAAACCAATAACCCAGAGAATTTCAACATGTTTTAAATAGAAAGGGACATTAAATAAAGTAAGACTGCCAGAATTAAATTTTTAAAAATTAGAATACTAGTTTAAGAAAAAAGAGGGTCTTATAAAAACAGAACTTGACACCAAATCTAAGGAATAAGAAGGACTGGAAATTTTTAACAGCAGAGTGAACAATCAGCTCAGAACTCACCCCTCCTGCATTTCTTCATGCTTATCTAGCATGCTCCAGGAAGGGGCTCAGTAACACTCACCTATGTCCCAGAATATCCTCAAATGGGCAATAAGAGATTGAAAACTCTGCTTATAGGCTATCTATCATAAAATTCTAGCCACTGAGTCTATGCTTTTACTAATAATGCAGTAAACAGCTTTATTATTATAGACATTCCGTGAGACTAACAACACTTCTTCCTCACATCAGGGAGGAAAGAGGCATTTTAACTTAATCTTGAGCAAAGAAAGTGAAGTGAAATATAGATAAGGACCCATCTGACTGTGACATCAAAATGACCATAACCCTAGTTTTCAACTAAGGATGTGTCCAAGGGGAAAAAACGCAGTAGCCACAAACTGCTGTCAAGCTAGTCTTTTCAGGAACTTTAGAAAATCTACTTTTTAACTCTACAAACAGTACTCAAACTGTTAATACACAAAGGAAAAAAGCTAGTTTTGCTAGCCATTAAAAACCACAGATGTTTCATCCAAAGGAAACAGACAATGCATACAAACCAGCAGTATCTCAAAGAACATTCTTAATGAAAGCTCTGGTTTCGAACAATGAAACCCTTACATATTTAAGCAAACACCAACAAAAGCTCTTATCCCAGGAGACTGTCAAAACTACCTATGGGCCAACAGAAACACACCCAAATGGAACTTTGAAGCCAGAAACAATTTTTTTGGAGAAGAGACACAGTAACAGAGTATTTGAAGAGTATACCTCAACTGACCCTTCATTTAGGATTTATTAAAGACAAAATGAAAACAATATTCTGGAAAGGTTGAATATTCCAGTTAAATAAACCATTTTCAAAAGCAAAGAGGGAGTGGAGGGGAATTCCCTGACACTCTAGTGGTTAGGACTCCGTGCTTTCACTGCTAAGATTTCAATATCTGGTCAGGGAACTAAGATCCCACAAGACTTGCAGCCACAACCAAAAACAAAAACAAACTAGTAAAACTAAGAGAAAAATAGATTATGTAATCCTTACACCACTCAAAAGCCATGGGCAATTAGTAATCTCCACTAATTACTTTCTTTGCAAATTTCTGTATTAGACAAGTGAAATTTGCAGAAAAAGTAATTAAGTAAAGATTACACAATTTATTTTTCTTTTAGTTTTACCAGTTTTTCCTTCCCAAATGGCACAGTGGTAAAGTATCTGCCTGTCAATGCAGGAGACGCGGGTTCAATCCCTGGGTCGGGAAGATCCCTTGGAGAAGAAAATGCCGCGCCAGTACTCTTGCCTAGGAAACCCCATGGACAGAGAAGTCTGGTGGGTTACAGTCCAGGAGGTCTCAAGAGTGAGTCACGACTGAGCATGTATATCACCATCACAGATTCAATATAACTTTTGATATCGAGCTCCCTTTCTTGTCCCTGACAACATACCAACAACCAGGATTTAAATATTAAAAATAACACAATTCAGCACATTCTTCCAGAGGATAATACAGTTTATCTCATTCTTTCATCCTCATATATCCCATGAGAATGACAGGAAATACAAGTAGTTGGAGCTGATAGTGTGCATTTAATCTAGAAGATATTTTAACTGAAGAGGTAAAAAGTCCCTCTCCCACCTTCTTTTAAATAGCCAATCCCAGAAACCAGAATCAAACACTTTGCACACAGGAAAATTCAATCTTTGAATCACATCCCAAGATGTTAGGTAATATAGTCAGTTACAGTCTTCCCAGCTGATGAATTATTTCCAAGGTATAAATAGTTTATAGTGGAAATCACACTGGGAACTTTGTCATTATATATAAAGGCAACACTTTCTTTAGATGGGAAAATCCTAGAGCAGTGATTTTTAAACTATCATGCATCAGAATCACCTGTTAAAACACAGATTGTTGGGCCCCGTCCCTGGAAATTCTGATTCAGTAGATCTGGAATGGGGCTTAGGAATAGGCATTTGTAACAATTTCTCAGATAATGCTGGTATTGCTGGTTCACAGACCACACATCAACAACTACTGTCTTACAGAGTCTGAAACTGCTAAATTTTTAGCTTTTCCAAATAGAAGAAAATAGGGGCAAAGGAACCACACAGATGTTTCTGAAACCATATAAAGACTCTCCTAGTAATGAGTCTGATTCATAACCAAAAGAAGGAATGTGGGCAAAATGGTTTCTAAAAAAGTGTCACTCACTATGACTTCATAATAATGACTTTTATCTAATAATTGTTCAACTTATCTATAAGCTGAGAGAAAGTTACTGAGGGCTTACTTAGCAAGGACTGTGCATAGGGACTATTAAAATAAACCTTACTCCTAAAGGGACTCAATTTTGTATAATTTGAGACAGGAAAACAATTACAATACAATTGGCAACGGCCACTTTTATAACAGACATGTGAAAGACAACAAAAACATAAAAGAAGTTACTAATTTTGCTGAGCAGAGAGGGCCGACATATGCATAGAAACCTCAGGCATAAAACCTGAAAGTAGCCTTGTCAGCTGGGGGACAAGGCCTTGCTCTAGGCAAGAGGAAACAGTTTTGAATACAGTACTGAGAAGTGGCAGAAATAATTAGTTCTAAACAAAGCTAAAAAAATTCAACATTTTTTGAGTCATTTTACATGCCAAGCACTTGTCAAATGTTCATGCTACTCATAAAAATAAGACATCTATAGCCTCAAGACCTCACAATTTAGGGAAAGGGACAAGCATCCTACAGGCTAAGAGCTTGGACTTCTTTCAACAGAATAAGTGATATGACAGATCTGACTAGTGGTTGTATGAAGGATGGATCCAAACGGGGAAAGGAGTTAGGAAACTCATTCACTAATCCAAACGAAAAATGAGTCTGAACTAGTTTAGAGAAGCTGTAGAAATGGTGAGAAGATGACGGATGTAAGACATGTTTACAGGATAGAATTAACTGAAACTGACTATGGAGTGGAAAGTGATACTATAAATGGAATAAAGGAAGGCAAGCTGAGAATTGGCTTTGGAGGCACATACAGGATGGGCTATGCTGGTGAGATGTTCAGATATTATAATAAAAAACATATACATGGATCTGGCATTTAGGAGAGAATCGGAGACTAGAAATACACAGTTGGGAATTATCAGCTTAGCTGGAAGTTGAAGCCATGGGAAGAGATGAAATCACTCAGAGGATGAAAAAGGAACTGAGGATGGAACTTTCTACATAATTAACAGTTCTTTCCAAATGATTCACCACTGAATGTAATTAACTTTTACTAGGATAAAATACACCAAAATAGGAATTAATCCCTTCCTGTTATCTGGACAATACTTCGTAACCTCAGGTAAATAATTTATTATTCTGCTTTGAAAAATTAAGAAGAAAGGTCTTTTCATGGTTTCTGCTGTCAGGGACTCAGACTGACACAGTATCCATGCCAGAAGCTCTCACAGCAGCATTAGACTTTACTTGAGTAGACTATGTAATGCTATTAGCCTTAACAAAGAATCCTTAAACTTTCATAAAAATAGCACCTATCTGGTTCCAAAGATTATCCTGGGAAATGCTTTTTCTCTGAAAAAGCTATCACTTAATCACAACCAAATTTTCTCAACTTTTAAAAAAAGAAAATGTACAGAATCTCAGCCTAAAGCCCAAGGCTAAACAAACTCTCACCCTGCACTCTGCAATAGAGACTGAAATGAAACAAAGCCAAGATGCCACAGACCAAGTGATTCCAGAGGAAAAGAAAAAACCAATGAGAATTATAGCTCCTATTCAACGTTGTGATAAAAATTCATTAAGTTTGTGATGTCTATGTCCTTTTTCCTGCCTTCTAGTCGTCCTCAATGTTTCTTTAAATATTAACCAGATATGACTTTGGAAAATAAGGACTGTAACACACAAGCAAAAGAGTTTCTTCACTTCAACAATGGCACCAAATGGGAAATTTTCTCCCCCACTCTGGGCCCCAATGGTCCCTAAATTTAAAATTTTGAGGATACCGAATAAACTACACTGAGTTTTATTTTCACATTTTTTTACAAGGATTTATGAAAACAGACAAATTTTACTCCTTTAACTATGGACCGTATTAACAATATGTTGAAACTGCAACTTTCCCATTACTTAAATTGTGACGGTGGCAAAATTTATACAAGTCCAAGCAATGTTTATGTTCTTTTTCCTGCCATCTGGTCAGCTTCAATATTTCTGCACCTATTAACCAGATATGATTTTAGAAAATAAAGACAACACCACAGGCAAGCGACCAAGAGATGCTCTACTTCAACAAAGGCACACAATGTCTCTAATTTTGTATCCCCACAATACCTTGCTGTACATACTACACTCAATAATATTTGTTAAATGAATGGTGATAAACACACTTCTCACTCACCAGGAATTAACCTTAAAATTCTTTCATTAAATTTCAACCTATTAACAACTTAAAATGTACCAGTAATTATGTTAATGAACAGTAAAATAAATAGAACCGTCTTTCTTTGATTGAGTTTTTCATATCAGAGCCATTTTTCTGAGTATCAACAGAATCATAAATTCTAGGAGATTAGGCTATGGCATATTTGAATTTATCAGAGTCTCCCTAGAAGTTAATTAGAAAAAAAAAAAAATCCCTAAATGTCAGTTTGTTTTGTTGCTGTACATTCATTAATCCTAATTTTTTGTTGTTGTTCAGTTGCTAAGTCATGTCTGACTCTTTATGACCCCATTAACTACAGCACACCAGGCTTCTCTGTCCTTCACTATCTCCCTGAGTTTGCTCAAACTCATGTCCATTGAGTCAATCTCTGAGTTACATCCCAAGATGCCAGGTAACATAGTCAGTTACAATCAAAGATCTATTAATCCTAGTAGGCAAGGAAATAAAAATTGAGTGTAAAAGATTTCTGATTTGAGATTTTACTTTACAGTTAGACTGCAACTTTTGTATTCTTTTTCAAATTAGGTTGATGATGCTGCCTATCATCAATTCTAAAAAAGAAGGAAGTTCTTCTAGAATCAAAAACAGCCTAGAAAGCTCCTTCTTTGAAATGATAACCTTTAAGAAAAACATCTGTGGGGAAGGGTCAGGGAGTAGGACGTTTTCTAACTATTCTTTTTTCTGTTTTAAGAACACTCTAAAAAGATTACTGAACACATAACTGAACATCTCTGAAACCAAATTATTATACCAGGAGCTAAGCTTTACTGATGTTCATATATGTCAGGCACAGGGCAAAGTATATCATATAATTTAATTCACTACCCCTTAAGATTGTACTGTCATTCTACAAATGTGCAGAGGCAAGATGCATGCTCTGGCAGTTACGAATTAATAAAAATGTTTCATTTACTACGAACAATTAGAACTAACATCCTACATACATTATTTAATTAAAAAACATTTTATCTTAGAATGACTATCACACAGTATTTTCTACTTCTTTCTCATCGATATTACCATTTCAGGCTTTTATCACTACACAGCCATCTCCAATTATTCTATTATCTCTGTGGAAATTGTGTGGGCCTATTAGCTTAAAAAGTATTTGACATTACTGTGACTTACTGTTTTAGGCTGGCACTCCTAAATAGTAAACTGGAACTCAGTGGTAGATCTCCAGTTGTTACTGGCAGATCTTCAAGGTGGTTGCTACGCCTAAGATTTTCTTCCCACTAAGGGATGAAAAGGAGTAGCACTTTCAATCCTTTTCCAAGCAGAGTCTCAACAGCACACCTCTGTATTCTCCTATTTGAATTTGGATTTCAGGACAAATGACAGGTAGCTCTTTCTCATAAAGAAGCTTACAAACCTTGCAATAAAAATTATTTTACCAAGTACACTTTGCATAGGATGATTATCGTTGTGCTGTCTGATAAGACTATATTAAAAGGATCATCTTTTCTTTTGGTCTTATTTCAACTGTGGACACATGTAATAGTAAAAATATTTCAATCGTCTACTTTGCAAAGTATCCACAGATACCAAGACTGCCCAAGCAGACTATAAACCAAAGGTAAGAAACATCCTTGTGCAAAAACTTCAGAAGTAGGTTTACAAAGGGGTCATCTATTTCAATAATTTTAAAACCCAGCTCCTCGGGCCCAAAGGATTCTTTGGAACAGGTTAGCGGATTTCTTCTCCCCCAAATAGTTCTACATTTATCTAATTAAATATTAAGATTCTATTTTTTTAAATAAGAAAAAACTTGCTACAGGTTGAAAATTCCTAAATCTGATTCTCACCCCAATCTAACACTTAAATATCATAGTCCAAAGAGGCTTAGAATGTAACTGAAAACCCTTACTAGAATCCAAAATTTCTGATTCCTGTTCACTACTAAAATCTCCTCCCTCCTCAATTCCTCAGGAAATCCCAATATTCAGTCAAGAATCCAAAACTATTCTTTCATAATTACTTCTCAATTATACTCTTAATCATTTTGTTTCAGGTCTTCATTATCTCATAACTCCACAGTTAGGTACTACCTACAACTCCACAATGAGGGGAAGGATCAGGTTAAATTACTTACCTACTGCCCCAAACATAGGCAGTATGCTTCTCTTGAAAAGGGATAGCAAAACTGGATACAGTACACTTCCATTAAAAATTAGCAGAGTGGTCCCAGGAATTATTTACATGCCAAATAGTAAATGTATAAACATTTAATATTTTCACCAAAAAAATATGACTGAGTATAAAAATACAGCAATATATTGTTCTTTTTTCATTTAATGAAGCTTTTTCTTGTTTGGAATGAGAAAGGTCTGCTCAGTGAGCCAATTTCTTATCAAGAATTCAGTCATCATCAACATAATTCCCTTTAGTGACAATAACAACAGATGCATCCTAGAGGCTCCATACATTAATATGAATGAAAGGATCTGTCACTCCAATTACTATACTTAAAAAATGAAGGCTATAAATATCAAAATGAATTATAACATAATTAATACAGGGGCTTCCCAGGTGGCTCAGTGGTAAAGAATTCACCTGCAATGTAGGAGACCCAGGCTGGATCCCTGGGTCGGAAAGATCCCCTGGAAGAGTGCATGGCAATCCACTCTGTTATTCTTCCCTGAGAAATCCCATGGACAGAAAAGCCTGGGCTACAGTGCATGGGGTCGCAAAGAGATGGACACAATTTAGTGACTAAACAATGACAACAAAGCATTACAGCCTGTAAATGCTCATGTTTTTAAAGAACAAGCTTTTAAAAGAAACACAACTACTAATAGCGCTTATCCTGAGGAATGGGAATCGAGGGGTGAAAGGAAGAACTTTAATATTTTACCTGTAATACCTAAGTATTATTTTAAATTATGTTAAGCAAATCCTTTCCTAATTTTCCAGTAACTTTCCTTTTTCAAAATTTTAAGTTAAATAATTTCATGTCAAAATGTTGTTTAATCACTATTCAAAGTAGGAAGAGTCAGCCTCTCTGCCTCTAATACTACCTCCTATAGTTAGCTATATTTATTCTTTGAAACTTCAACCTGATGAAAGCTTCATTACCTTTTAGGCAGGGATAGCTCACAAGCTTATATATCTGGTTACTGCAGGCTCACCTGGTACTACTGGGCTTTTTCAGGTTTTTCCAACGGTGTATTTTGAGAGTTTAAGATGATACACTTCTTGAGCTTTTTCAGTGACAAATGGATAGTGTTACAGAATGGTAAGGTGACACTCTTAAAACATTACTAAAAACATGTTCCACTCAAATTCTTTCCCATTCTGAGTTTAAACAGCCAGTAAAATATACATACCTGTTACTGAAATACAAATGCCAGCAAGCTCATGCTTTTGGCTGTTTCTGAGCAGTTTTCTCTTACTACTCTGTATACGCTAATTTTTTTTTCCTTTAATGCACATCAAAATTTGCCTTTTCATCCTACAGCTGTAAAATCCGATTACCCCTAACACTACCCCCACCCCATAATTGAATTTTAATGTCTACCTGCCACTGAGTAGCAAATTATATGCTCCATGGGCAAACATTTCAGAATGTTTCATGTGTACTCCACAGTTAAGAGGCAGTCTTGCAGGGAAGCACTAAAATTTACCAGCCCACAGCAAGTACCTCACAGGTTACAATCAATATTCATTACCAGCTGCCTGCCTGAAGTTCCTTCTGCCTTAATGTCCCCAGTTCCTTCAGGAATTAACTTCCTTTGTAACTGGCCTCAAAGACTACCTAAGCTGTTTCTGAAAAATATGGACTTTATACAACCCTGTGGGGATTAAAAAAGCATGTTAGAAAAATCTCAGTAAACATCTACTAGGAAAAGCAAAAATACCCCAAAGTCAGTATGCAAACATATCAGCTCAAAATATCAGTAAACTAAACAAACTTTTGTGTATTAGAAGTATAATAGAATTTGCTACCCTTCTGTCTCAAAGGGATTCAAATAAGACAGGACAAAGAGTTTAAAAGTGACAAATGTTTATCTAGAAACAACTGAAAATACCAGAAAGGACAGGACCAAGTAGAGATGGGTAAAAAACACTAAAGTAAGACATGTGTGCCAGTCGCTCAGTCGTATCTGACTCTTTGCAGCCCCATGGACTGTAGCCTGCCAGGCTCCTCTGTCCATGAAATTCTCCAGGCCAGAATACTGCAATGGGTTGCCAGAGGGGAGAGGGGGACTTATAAAAAATAATATATACTTATCACTATAACATAAGGATCAAAATAATATTGTGAAGGAAAACAAAGATGAACAATACAAGTATGAAGAACAGGAACAAGGAAATAAAGCACAAGTATTGCTTTAACCATTTAGGTTACTGTGTTAATTACTAAAGAAAAATAAAAGTTTAAAAAATTTCTGCTGCTAAAGTATGAAAAAAAGATATACAACAAGATGTATATGCCTCTAAAGGTTTTTACATGAACCAAGAAAATGTAAAGCTTTCAAGACATTTACTGGGCAAATGAAAGAAAATCATAAATCAGTTTCCTAGTAAAAATCATGTTGCTAAATTTCTAGCTCAAGCAATAAATATAAAAGTATGTCACTTCTATGGCATAATCTAATTTTGAAGGTACAATAAGGTACTGCAATACTAGCAAAATTACTTGCTCCAATATTACTTCAAAAATAAATATCATGCTAAATAAAGATCATTGCTCTGCTAAGACTGAAAGCTAACTTGAAACACTAAGGACGCTAATCTACTGAAATAGTTTGGAATCTGCACATTTAGTGTTATAAGCATCAGGCTCCAAACAGCTTTAAATAATCAGGCTTCAAATACCTTAAGTGGTAGGTAAGTTGTGTTATTAACCCAAAAATTTCATTTTAATTACTTCCCTGTTTCTGTTCAAAGTAAGAAGTCTAATATCTCACATTATCAGAGATTTCAAATCTCTTAACCATTTCACTATAAGTATAGCTAGCTTTCAAAAAGATTAAAAAGTAAAGCAAGATTCCATATATATGCATTAATATATATGTTTTTCTCTTTCTGACTTACTTCACTCTATGTAACAGGCTCTATAACATCCAACTCACTAGAACTGACTCAAATGTGTTCCTTTTTATGGCTGAGTAATATTCCATTGTATATATGTACTACAACTTCTTTATCCATTCATTTGTCAATGGACATCTAGTGGATGTCTTAGTGGATACAGCAGAGGAAGGAGAGGGTGGGACAAATCAAGAGTGCACCATTGAAACATATACACTATCATATGTAAGTAAAGTGAAAGCCGCTCAGTTGTGTCCAACTCTTTGTGGCCCCATGGACTATACAGTCCATGGAATTCTCCAGGCCAGAATACTGGAATATTCCAGTATGCCAGAATACTGGAAGAGCCTTTCCCTTCTCCAGGAGACCTTCCCAACCCAGGGATCGAACCCAGGTCTCCTGCATTGCAGGTAGATTCTTTACCAGAGAAGCCCAATCATATGTAAAATAGATAGCTAACACAGGGAGCTCAACCTGATACTCTGTGACAACCCAGAGGGGAGATGGGGTGGGGGGGTAGGAGGGAGGCTCAAGAGGGAAGGGACATAGGTATACTATGGCTGATTCACCCTGTTGTATGGCAGAAATCAACAATGTAAAGCAATTATCTTTCAATTAAAAATAAAAATTTTAAAAGTAAACCAAGATAACTGAAGGCTATTAGTGACAGGAAATCTTATCAAGCACATTCCTTTGTCAGCTATCATGCTAGCTGATTTATGCAAGCCTTTCATTTTAACCTGTGAGGTGTGTATTACTCCAAATAAACAGATGAGGAAACAGAGTAAGAGACTTAGCAAAAATCAAGACTCCAATCCAATCTCTTAGGCTCCAAAATCTGTTAACATAATTCTTTGGTGAAGAGGACACAAAACAGGGGGCCACTGACAGTTTTACTTGACCAGCACAGTATTTTTTTTTTTTAAATTTTTTAAAACCATGGAATTTTTTTTAAAAAAAGAAACTTATTTTGTATTGGGGTATAGCCAATTAACAATGTTGTGATAGTTTCAGGTGAACTGCAAAGCCACTAAGCCATACATAGGCTGTTGTTCAGTCACTAAGTTACGCCCAACTGTTTGCAACACCATGGACTGCAGCAAGCCAGGTGTCCCTGTTCCTCACTATCTCCCGGACTTTACCAGAGTTCATGTTCATACATATATATGTATCCATTCTCCCCCAAACTCCCTTCCCATCCAGGATGCCACATAACATTGAGCAGAGTTCCATGTTCTACACTATAGGACCCCCACAGTACTTTTAAACGTCCAGTATTCAGTCAAAGCATGTATCATATTCTCCGCTTTAGCAAATAGTACTTGCCTAGCTCCTATGGTAAACAAGTTTGCATCCCTGCTTTAATACATGTCAACAAAGACAATAAAAACAAGTGAAGAGCTGCTCTCCTCGCCTTTCCATTCCTAGAAGAGGTGTGGTTTTGACCAGAGGTTGTCTCAGGAACTAGGCACTATAACCCATTATCAGAGGATACTTAAGCGCAGGCACAAAACGGAGATGTTCTCAACTGAAGCTGCTGACTTTTACAAAGCATGTAAAGTTGTAGGTGTATTTTTGGTTAACACAGTAATTTGGATATCATTAATAGCCTGGGCTAGGACCAGGGATGGAGATGGAAATGGCAACCCACTCCAGTGTTCTTGCCTTCAGAATACCAGGGACAGGGGAGCCTCGTGGGCTGCTGTCTATGGGGTCGCACAGGGTCGGACACGACTGAAGTGACTTAGCAGGACCAGGGATCTTCAAAATCCCACAAAGTGTCTTACACAACAAAGAACCATCCCTTTTTCTACACAACTTTCAAACGACATTCAAGATGAACACTTAGTCTGAGCCTAGAATCTAACTCTTTTCTAAATACACCACAAAGTATTCTTGCACGGTTTTTATCAATTTTCCAGGAATGAAGTTACTATGTAAAGTGAGGATGGTTGCTCTATGCTTAGTCACTCAGTCATGTCCAACTCTTTTGCAACCACAAGGACTGTAGCTGCCAGGTTCCTCTGTCCATGGAAAATTTCCAGGCCAGAATACAAGAGTGAGTTGCCATTTCCTACTCCAGGCTATCTTTCTGACTCAAAGATTGAACCTGTGTCTCTTGCCTCTACTGCAATGGCAGGATTCTTTACCACTGCGCCACCTGGGAAGTCTATCAAGGATTATAAGAAATTCAATATTGACCTTCCCTAGCAGAGGGGGATACTTCAGTGAAAAGGCTAGTCTGGTAACAATCATCTAAAAACAAATATTTTATGATATGACAGAATCATAACCAAACCTGAAATAATCTGGCCCTTCTCACTAGAACTTTATTTTCCTCTTCACTTACCTATGAACTACAAGAGTTGAAGTTAGCATATTAAAAGTAAACATAAAAGTACCACCCTTATAATTCAAAGCTATCCCTACATGACTCTCTACAGTAAAGCAGTTTATAAAGCATTTTCCATATGTTACTATCTTATCTCATAAAACCCCTACAGATTAAGTATTACACTAATTTTAAAAAGAGAAACCACAGGAACTTAAACAGAAGTAGAATCCAGAGCTACTGCCAAATTGAGCACCCTTTTCCATTCAACTACACTGTCCCAGAAGACTACCTAATAGGTTTTATTTACACTCATGTTTACAACGGTGACAGATTATCAATTTACTTACCCAGTACTACAGTCTCCAACTCAGTTTAGGCATCAAATTTAAAATATACTAATGTTCTAGTTTCATAAAAACCATGGATTATTTTTAATACTTTGTTAAACTGCCTTAAATATATTTCAAATAAATGTGTAAGAATAGTTATGATGATCTTTATACTACTTAATATCATTAACTCTGGAGGCTAGTACACAGTTCAATTCTTATCATTCTTACAGCCACCTCACCCCAGTCCACACCAAAAGGACAGGAAGTAGATCTCTTATACTGAATGACTAATACACAGCAACACACCTCCAATCAAAAGACTTTATAATAAAGCTCATGAAACCATGATTTTTTCTTAGTACTGAAATTTAACTATAAAGAAATTACATCCCACATACACGTTCCCTGATTCTCTAAATCAGGTGGTTATAATTAAGCAAGTTAAAATTATTCTGAACCCACTAAGAAGAAAAGGGTGTGGGCAGTCATATCTTCATTCATTTCTTTTCTTCTTCCAAGACAAGAAAGCAAATATGTTCCAAGACCCTAAGGAAAAACTGTAAAGGACAATCCTTGAACCAAGAGCCCCATCTTTATCATATACCCTCAAACAATAGTGTCCTAAATTTTAAAATACTCTAGCTAAGGAGGGGCTTCCCTGGTAGCTCAGCTAGTAAAGAATCTGCCTGCAATGCAGGAGACCCAGGTTCCATTCCTGGGTCAGGAAGATCTGCAGGAGAAGGAATAGACTACCCACTCCAGTAATCTTGGGCTTCCCTGGTGGCTCAGCTGGTAAAGAATCCATCTGCAATGATGGAGACCTGGGTTTGATCCCTGGGTTGGGAAGTTCCCCTGGAGAAGGGAAAGGCTACCCACTCTGCCTGGAGAATTTCATGGACTACATGTATAGTCCATGGGGTCACAGAGTCAGACACTACTGAGTGACTTTCACTTTTCACTTAGGTAAGGAGAGAAATGGGGAACTGCAGGAAAAAAAAAAAAACAGCCTGAGACCCTAACTTCACCTTAAAATAGCTTTAATTTTTAAAAGAATAAATGAAAAACTCTGTCAAATATAAGAGGGCAGAATTGAAAAAATATATATATAGAAATGTGATGTAACAGAATAATACTATCCTAAACTACATTTACGCACACAGAATTTGCAATGTAACATGATTTTGCTCATATTAAATCTACTTTTTAAAGGTTTCTTTGAATACACAATACAGGTCTTTCCTGTAGCTCAAAGCCTGCAATGCAGGAGACCCAGGTTCAATCTCTGGGTCGGGAAGATCCCCTGGAGAAGAGAATAGCAATCTACTCCAGGATTCTTGCCTGGAGAATTCCATTGACAGAGGAGCCTGGGGATCTCTGGTCTGTGCAACTGCAAAGAGTTGGACACAACTGAGTTACTCTAACACTACTTTAATACACAAAAACTTATCAAAGTACGAGATGGAAGATCCCCTGGAGAAGGAAATGGCAACCCACTCCAGTACTCTTGCCTGGAAAATCCCATGGACGGAGGAGCCTGGTAGGCTGCAGTCCACGGGGTCGCTACGAATCCGATATGACTGAGCGACTTCACTTTTTTTCTATTGTTTAAGTTCTAAATAGAAGGTAAAAATAGCAAAAAAGACATTCTTCTAGGATCACCAGATGTGCCAAATAAAAATTCCTCATTATTTTTCTGAAATTCAAATACAACTGGGCATCCCGCATTTTGATCTGGCAACCCTACACTCTTCAAGATAATTAAAATGAGCTCCCATCTCCACCAAAGTATCGCAGCACCATCTCCACTCATAAAACAGGCTGGGGTTTCTATCACAGCAATATTTTGACTCATGAAGCCTTAAGAATTAATCTGAAGTGCTCATTTCCTGATAAGCCTTTCTTAACACCTAAAATGGACCTAAATTCTAAGAGCCAAAGGTTAAACTTTTACTAGGCTCCATCCAGTCTAATGAATGAACTCTTACAAAGCTTATGCTTCTATGTGTTAAACAGACATTGGGAAAATTTCAGCGTCCATTTTTTATAACTAAACAAAAAGAAGTTGCTTATGAAGGTTAAATAAACAGCATTCTGTTTAAAGTATTACAGGCAGGTCTTAAAAGCTACTTTAATGGATTCCAAAATTAATCTACTGTTTTTCTTGAATCATAACCACAGAAATTTAAAGCTAAAAACAAACTAATTTCTGATCCTTAAAAACTTCTGGAAAGGGAATTCCCTGGCAGGCCAGGAGTTAGGACTCTGCATTTTCACCACAGAAGGCCTGGGTTCAATTCCAGGTGGAGGAGACATCCCCAAGCCAAAGGGCATGGTCAAAAAAAACCCAAAAAACAAAAACCTTTCTGCAAAATCCATCTCATTGCCTTTTCATTCCCAGAGATTTTTTTCTCCTACTGGGCTCCTAAACAAGTACTAGATATAACAAAAAGAGATATTCTATTTTATGAGGTCCCTATCAACCCGTTCTCTGCCCTACTTATAATGGCTCTGATTATGAGTGAGTGCAAATAACTCTATTCTGCTAGTTGCACTTAAATCATCTTAATACTAAACCTATGCTTTTTCTTCCCAGTGGTCTAGGACACTGCTCTTTGATACAGCCCATCCATCTTTGGAGACTACCTAATTCCCTTACTTCATTTACACTGCTACCTTGAAGGTATTAATAGATAATCACATCCCCCTGGTGCTCCCTTTTCCTAAATTTAGCTCCTTCAGGTTTTTCTCCTAAGTCTTATGCTACCATCAGCACAGAACTATCTGCATCTTTTCCTAAATGTGGTTGGAAAGGGTTGAAAATTATTTGGACTTCAATCCTAGTAAGAAAATAGAAACCATAATTTTGATATGTGATCACTATCTTATTTGTCTAAGAGTAATTCAATGACATTTCACTGCACTTGAAACCTCTTTATCCTTGCTCTTTTCCAGGTAGCAGCCCTTTCTGGTTTGCATTAAAGCCACTTAGTTCATCTTTCTTGATGAATTATTTGAGAGTCAGGATTAATGATATAATTTCAATGCTGGAGCTGCTTAGCTATTTCTTTCCACTTGGTCCACAATGGCTTCCAACCTGTTAAACTTATAAAATCGAAAAATCCTAAATTAAATTTAACATTTTCATTTAACATTTTCAATATGGATTGAAAATTATTTCACAAGTAGTTGCCAACACAGGACAAGACATCTTGCCTTTTTTTCCTTCAAGCAGCAGTGATATCTAAAAACAAGAAAATAAACTTGCTACCCTAGTATCTTACACATGAAAGGCAAATAATTCTTCAGTGATGGTTCTGCTTCCCCTCTCCCTTCCTCCCCTCGGCCAGTGTTCAAGTTATTCTGTACTCACCAGAAATGTGCCTCAAACAACAGCATCAGAGTAAGCACTCAGCTCGGAATAAACAGCAGCGTTCCAGTCTTGTACTCAACCAATAACTCAAAGGAAGGGCTAGGGAATAATGACTATAAGCGCTAATTTAAAAGAAAGGACAACTAAACATACTGGAAAATTTGTGCTTTGATTAGGATATTCAAATTATTATAGCCTTCCCTTTTTCGGAAATTCAAATGGGATGGAAGAATCAATATTATATAAGTAATGGATAATGTATTGTTAAACAATGCTGTATTCTCTTTACTAATAATGACTAATAACAGTACATGTTGATATTACAAATAAATAAATGCCTTGTGAAAATCCTTATTATATTTATAAAAATCATATTGCTCCACAGTACATGGTATATGTAAATAAAACAAAACTACTCCATACATGACAATGCTCTTTCAAACATGAATCTCAGAGCCTGTTAATAAATTATGAAGTCAATTTAGAACGTAACAATAATTTCCTTTAAATACATTACAGAGTAAGGAAAGGTACTGTTTCACAAAACATCACATATTTCTGCATATACTTAGTCACAAATAAGACCTATTTATCTGGGTCAAAAGTTGGAAAGTCTTCTTCCAATGAGCTTTTATATTTTTAAAGTCATTACAACATGATTGTATATAAACCAAATTATTTCTATGTTATTAATATAAGCTAATCCCTAACTACATTTCAACATCTAGGAAATTTTAATTTGTAATGTTAATTTTTCAGGTTATTTTTAAATTATTAAGCAGCAAGGATGTGGCTGATAACTACTGACACTAGATGATGATTATATGGAAGTTTACTACATTATTCATTCTACTTTTTGAAGTTTGAAATTCTGACAAAAATGTGAAAAAGAAAAAATAGGAAATGGACCTAAGCAATTTATAGTAAAATAATGAATAAATTTGTAATCTGAGACTTTGACGCTCTGATTCTAAGGAATATCAATCTAAAAACTTCCTCAGACTTAATTCAAGTAATGCTTGGGTTTCCCCATTCAACTATAATGAACAGATTTAAAGGCCTTTAAAAAATGCATAAGGGACAGGAGAAATTAATTCAAAAACAGAAAGCAAAGCTCCTCAAATGATAACATAAAAATACAATTAGTTAAGTGTGCTTCACTGTCTTTTCATTGCCTCTTCAATAGTCAACTACTTTTCAACCAACAGAAAAAACACAAGATATCTACCTACCAGGGAGTGATTTTCATTTCTTAATTGTTTCATTCAGACTGGCAATTTTCCCAGCAAGTTTAATATGAGATCTCTATAACAGATACCATTCTGCCGTCACTGAAACATGAACTACAAGTGTCATCTGAAATAGGTTTACAGGCAGTTGGATTTCAAAACAGTGGATGCCTCAAAGTCAGTTTTCCTTAATATCAAAAAAGTTAAATTTCTAAACTTCATTAAAACAAAGCATTCTCTCTCTAGGCCTTCTAAACCGTAAGGTTAATAGAACTGTGTGATTTTAGAACCAGAAGGGAATTTAGACCTCACTTAGTCTAGTGGTTTACAAATAGTGTCATTAGCAAAAGAACAGTGACATAATTTATATATGCAAGCACACTCTCTACTGCATATGAAACATTTTGCCTTGTTAGTATTCTATCAGAAAGGACTTGACACTGTCTTGTATTTTATATTTAATCACTTCTAGAATATGAGTATACATTTGAAATTGATTAAAACTATTGGTACAGATTAGAACTTAATGTTTTCTAATAATAGTCTCACATATAGAATCCTGACACCTTCAGAGTGACTTCAAATCATTTCATTATGTTTCGCTGTCTAGTTAATTTGAAGCAATACTTGGGTGTAACAATGATATAAATCAAGACAAAGCAAAAGGAAGCAAAGCACATCCAAACTGACATATTTCTGCAAAAAACCATTACCATACTGTAAGGTTTCAGTATGTGGAAAGAAGGTTAGTGTTAAAACATTCCATAATTGTTTTCAGAAAGGTAAAAGAACACCATTCAGTACTTTTTAGTACAAGGAACTTAATACAGCTTTAATGAAAAGGTAAGACTGGGTTTTTTAATTTGAAACACAACAGAAACAAGAAACAAAACAAAAAACTAGTAGATGTCTGAGGGACATCAAATAAATCTACTACTAACTTACTGTATGCAAATAAGCTAGATACTTAGGGGAACTCTTTAAATATTTAGTAAACCCCGTTTCCACACAGACCAATTAAAAGTTCTCAATGATAAGGAAAAAATAACCTCACGTTAATTAGGTTTGACTAATAAACATATGTCTTTGCATATATACAAAAACAATAAAAACTTAGGCCTACTTTCAATTTTAGATTACACAGTAAAACTGAATTGTACAAATCTTGACTCTTGAATAAACTCTTGAAAAACATAAAATTTACTTGTGTATTCAACTTTTTTAATGTACACATCAATACCTCTGGAATAATGCTTTTACATAGGATCACTACAATATTTTACTTTAAATTCAGTGAGAAGTTTACTTTTCTATATATAAGCTTATAGAATGTAATAGTTTATTTTCAACTAGTTTTACTGGAGAGGTTTCCTGCCTTTACAAAGCTAATCCTTATCAACTAAAATTAGGAATTCAGGGGAAAAAAAATCCATCAAAACCTCACAATTTAAAAATGCATTATCTAAGGTGCTTAAAATTAAGCTCCATATCATCAATGGCATTTATAAAAATTCGTGTAAAACGACAGTGTTTTGTTTAAAGAGGCACACTGAAAGCAAGGCCAACTGTTCTCAGGAGATGATTTTTCATCATTACATATTTTAATTTTGATGTACGGATTTACTCCAGAGGACCTTGGTCTTTTCTGACAGATTCTATTTATCCAGATGCTCATCAAAGGAAGATTCATTTCTCATTCTTGCTTCCTGTTTCTTCCTTGTACTAGAACTACAGCCTTTCTTCTTTTTCTCTCAGAACTTCATTCTCTACCTCTGATCCTGTCCAGAATGTACTCACTGTAAACAGTATAAGAGACTGCCTCAGACACTTTTTCACAGAATTCTCTTTTCCAAAATTTCTTCGCAAAATTTTATTCAAGCTTTCATTGAACATCTCCTGTGTGATATCCCGAACAATCATTTTTCTACATGCTTCATTTGTACAGATATGAACACCTTATCTTCTTCCCAAATTGTCTTGTAAAAACACCTTTACATAGACCTAGCAAAAATTTCAGATTTTAAATATGAAATATCTTAACTTTGAAAAAACAGCTCAAACTAAATAAATGAAAAACAATGTCCAATGTCCAAACTGCCAGAGCACTTTTCTAATCATATCTGGTTATCTTTGCAGCCCCGTTAGATATTTATTTTAAAAATATGAATAAAGACAACACAATGACATTTTGCCTTTTATTAATGTCTAAATGTATACTCCACAAGAGAAAATGTTTCCCATCAAAACTGTATTGAGAAAAATCAAGGAATTACTTTAAGACAAAACAGTCTAATTTTTCATGAGGATCTGTATGACTCACACAAAATCAGACCTGTAATGAACTTCAACCTTAATTTATGCCAAATGTTTGGACTGTGGGGCGCATTTACATGTAAAGGCTTTTATTGTCTTTTGTTGTTTTAAACCATGATATACTAACAGGGTAAGCTCTGTTGTGTCAGGCAATACAAAAACCTACCTGCATCTCTTTTCTAATTTGAATCCAGGAACCCTGAAAAGCAAAGACTAACAGCCCAGAAACAGATCCTGATGTTGTAACATGGCCTTTCCACCCTGGTCCCCTGACCAGTTTCTCGTGCCTGGGTGCTTCATTACATCAGTAGTGACACTGTTGTCAGTTGCATGAGAGTCTGGAGGCTTATGATCTCCTTAGGAAATGCTAATGAATTTCAAGGCAAACAATTTCTTCTGGTCATTTAAAATCTTTTTTTGGACTAATTACGTTAAGATTTGTTGCTTGATATTTGGCATGTCATTTGTGCCACAGCTGCCATAGATACCATGTCTTCCATTGCTCATTTTAGTTCACGCAAAGGAGAGATGCACAATCAACAGCAAATGTCTAAAAACATACTCAAGGAGAGAAAACTGCCAAACCACTGAAGCAAACAGCACTCGACAGAAAAGAAAAAGAGTCATGAATCATCTCATGCAAATACTGGCATTTTTACAAAGCACAATGTTCACAACTATCTAGTAGCATCCAAGCAAAACCGTTTCTTAAAATTTAGATCATTAATAATAAAATTCATTAGATTCATTTTCTCCCACTAAACTGTTAATTATTTATTTTTATATTTTCAATATAAATACATTACATTTGTACACTTCACATGCACTCATCAGCTAACACCTCCAACACTTCACTGTGGTCCAGGCACTACATTCTATTTCTCTTATTCACAACAAGATATTCAGTTCACTGAAACAAAACAAAAACATGAAATCTCCCAGACAATGAAATGGAAATATGAACTTCCTCACCAGAATCTACAAATGCAGACGCAACACAGCTGGTCACTTTTCTAAAAAAAGTTACATAAGCAAAAAGCACAAATCTGGGGCCTTCAAATGCCCTATTTAACTTTACTCAAGATGACAGTGAGCAGCATTAACAAAGCTCAATATATACACAAAGTAAAATAAGTAATTAAAAATAGCATTTCTAAAGGATAATAATAGTAAATAGCTAACATTTACTCACTACAGTAAGCAAACAGTACATATAGTACTGTTATGCTACACTTAGTACATATAGTACTGTTATGCTACATATAGTAATGTAGCATATGTTACATATAGGAACATATGTTACATATAGTAACAAGTGTTACATATAGTAAAACTTTACTCCCCAAAACTAATTATATGCCAGGCAGAAATCTAAGTGCTTTAAGACTGTTTCATTTAATTCTCATATCATCCCTAGGGGAGTGGATTATTATAAACCCCATTTTACAGATGATAAAACTGAGACTTAGAAGTATTAAGCATATTACTCAAGGTCAGTCAGTCCAAGAGATGGGGCTCAAACCCAGGTCTATCAGGATCCGAAGTCTGTGCTCTTGACCATCATATAATACTGTTTACACTAAACTCAATTTTAATTTCAGTCTAAAGCGTTCAAAGTCTTACCAGGAAGTTTATTTTTTAGGACAGGTTTCTTCCTTTAAAATGACACCTTAAATAAGCATTTTACTTGAAACTAACTATGATCCTACAAGTCTAAATATCTGGATGGGAAACAAATTCTATCTGAATGAAAAGCCCTGAATCTCTCTGGTAATGGATCACAGCTAGGGGAGACCTTAAGGGTCATCTAATTAAAATTCTTCACTTTAGGAATACTGAAACAGACCTTTTGAAAAACATCTATACTCAATCTAAACTACCACATACTTAAACCAGAAATACTTTGGTTTGGGGAGGTTCTTTTTTAAAGTCATCATTTTAAATGGATAATCCAACTTTTCAAGATCGTCTAGAATACAGTATCCGCTTCTGAAACACTATAAGAAAATACAAACCCCAAGACATGAGGTCAGACTACTGAAGAGCTATTACAAACAGAAAACTTTAATCTTACAGACATGTCATAAAAAGCTATAAAATGGCATCCTCACCTCTATGGACTCAAACTCAAAATACAGCCTTTCTTTTCTTGAATTAAATTTACATTCATTTGGGTCAACTACAAGCTCAGCTTCACTTCACCAGTCACGTGACTGAATTCAAGCTCATTTCAAGGAAAAGGCTGCACTATGCTGTATTTAGAACACATATCACTGAGAATAACCAGATGAGTCTTTGTAGGCCTATGCAAAAGCCTTGCTTTAGTTGCTAAGAAACTACAATTTCACTGTATTATAAATTTTCTAAGAAGCTGTGTGCCAGTACAGAGATTAAACATGTTAAGATCAAAAATCTCTCAGCTATTGTGCCTAATGAAACCTTGCTTTTCCCACAAATTGAATAGCTGAAATTATTGTTAACACAGACTAAAAACTGATAAGACAAATCAGTTTTGTCTTAACTCTACCTTGCCTTCCACAGTGGCCTCATGCTTTGAAGGAAAACGGGGAAAATACCCAATATGCTTCACATATTCAATGCTAGAAATAGGAAAAATGTTTCCTTCCTGACCCCTGCAGTGATCACTGGAAGCCATGAAGCATACACAAGATTTTATTTGTATGATTTGGTGCAACAAACACTTACATTTAACTGATGCTTTTTTGATCTTTAGGAATATATTTTCATTGTAACCTTCAGCATTTTTAAGCCTGCATTCTCCTTAGAATGGTTAACTCCATTAGCTTTATCATTGATTTTATTTTTTAATGAAAGCCATTTTAATTAAAGCTCTTCCAACAAGAGTAATTTTAAACTGTTCTAGCATAACAATAAAGAAACACCAAAGAATCAGCAAAAAGAATTTACAGTTCACTCTCCAGTAAAGTCATGAATGAGTTCAACCTCATAATTTTTTTTCCCAGAAAAATATTTTTGAAATCTCTTAAAGGCTCTCTCCACAAGGGCAGAAACTGTTCACAATACTTCTAATCTCATCTCTAAAAGATCGATTCAGCAGCTGAATTTTAACACATACCTTTAACAATCAGAATCTTTTTTGTCTAGATCCTCCATCACCATGCTTCCCCACCACGTCTCCATCTTCTCTAAAGAATTTCAGTTCAAAACCCAGTTCAATTATCTCCTTTCCATCGTGCCCTGAGCACATCCCAGGGACTACTTTTATGTTCCTCAGAAATAATGTCTCTTCAGTTTTTGAAACTTTTCGATCTTAAAAACACATTTCCCTCCATCTCCCTCTCTCCAGTGCCGGCCCTCAATCCCACCACTGCAGTTTCAGCTGTGTGAAAGGCCCAACCAATATCATACAGCACTTGCCAAAACTCAGCTCCTCCCTTCCCTAATATATCCTCCACACTGCAAACCAACATTACACCCCCGGCTTCCTGCATTTTACTCCCTTCCCTTATTTTCTGTCTTCCCCCACTTCCATTTCTATAGTCAGGCACCCTTATTTCTCTAACAAATAATTCCCCCTACCCCAGTTTCAACCCTTTCTCCCCATCCTCTGCTCGTTTCTCCTCTCCTTATTTAGAAACTCCTTTTTGCTCTCCCAACCACTACCCTAGAATGCCCAACACTCCACCCTCCTCAGCAAACCCAGCCCTCTTCCCCCACTTCGTTTAGAGCTTCTGCTGCTCCTCTTTCCAGATCCCCTACTGCAGTCAACCCACTACCTCGGCTTGCCACCCACCTTCCCTCCACCTCCACAGCCAAGGCTCCCGGATTCCTTACCCCCGCCTTAGGGCTCTAGTACTCTCCTCAGTGTTCTTCAGGACTCCCTTCCCCCAACGTCTCTTATTTTTTTTTAAGGATGTCACCAGTCTTACAGGGCCCCAGCAGAACCTTGGACGACCCCAGCGCCCGGGACCCCCGTTCATCTGTGGAGCCTAATACCACTCTCTGTCACCTTAAACACAAATGTTTGTCTCGTGCAGCCTTCTATAAACGCTGCACCCCTTCCTTATCCGCCCCCGCTACTCCAGCTCCTCAGGTCGGCTTCTTCGGGGACCCCTCCCCGACTCGGAGCGACGAGCCCCAAGATATGGAGCCTCTAAACCAGCAACACCTCAAGCTCTGATCGGACGCCCCCACCTCTCGGACAGGCGCCTCCGGTTCTCACACCCGCGCGCCTCTACGAACTCGCGACCGGCATTTGGTCCTGTCGGGCCCGCAGCACCTCAGACTCCGACGAGCCCCCTTCCCCGGACTCCGCCACCTCCTCCGGCCCCGAAATGCCCTCTCCGGCCGCCACCGTCCCTCAGCCCCCGCCCGGCCGGCCCCCGGCGCCCCGCTTACCGTTCTGAGCGGCGCCTGGCCCTGGGAGAAGGGAGCCAGAAACCAGCAACAGCGAGAGGGCCAGGGCACTGGGGAGCGACGAGCCCGACATCCTCCCTGCAGAAGACGGAACAGCGAATGGGCCGGGGCCGGAGCCGGGGCCGGGGAAGGGAGGGGAGGGAGGGAGGGGGCGGGCGAGTGCGCGAGGGAGAGAGCGAGGGAGGCAGCCGTGGCAGGGCTCCGTCCTTCCCCGTCCTCCTCCTACCGCCGCAGCGCCCAAGCCTCGCGAGACCTTCGCTCCGGGCCGTGGGCGGCTGAGGAGCGACAGCATCAAGGCTCGCGAGAAGAGGCAGGTTCAATCGATCCTCCCGCCCCTCGGACTCCGCGTCTCCGCCCCTGCAGAGGCTGATTGGCCTAGCGCGAGGTGGGTCACGTGCCAAGGGCGCTTCTGGCCACGTGACGGTTCGAGGCGGGGCTCCTCCGGCTCTCTTGGCCCTGGGGAACCGAGAGGTCTGTGTTTTGCTGATTCCTCTGTGAAGTCGGAGCTCCCATAAATAAGAGGAAGCTTTGAGAGTATATTTCCTCCGCCCACCCTGCCTTTCATTAGTTGGAGCTCTTGGCTGCAAAATTTAATGCACCACCGACTCTTTTAAGCCTTACTCTTATTGTTCCCTATCAAACTTCTATTATTTCTTCCTTCTGGACTTTAACCTTAGACCCATTCCTGGCATCTGGCTTCAACCTCCCACTTTAACCCCCTGTATTAACCTTCTAGGCTAAATGGCGCACTCCCCGTGCCTGGTATTACCTCGTGCTTTACTGCTTCTACATCTCTCTCTGTGTGAAATGTCCTCCTTTTCCTCGCCCTTCTATTCCCCCGCCCCCATTTTGGCCTTATTTTAACTACCTAGAATCTCAGGCCTGAAAATCAACTAGACTAATTGCTCGTTAGACAGTTTGGGCACTAAATTCTACAAGGAAGTCAACATGTATTAACTATACGAAAAATCTTCGGAAGTATTTTTGTGCAGCAAACATTTATTGAGTACTTACTGTGTGCCGGCTTTTCACATTCGATGTGAAACCTACCTGAAAAAGTGGTCCCTACTATCACGAAGTTCACAACCTAGCTTATTAGAAGAGCGAGGAAGAGGACAAATGACTGCACACCCATTGGAAAGGAGCCAGCTGGGTGCTCGGGCAGTGTCACTACTGTTTGCATGGAAGTTTGGGGAATGCCCTTTTTAAGGGTATTTTTGGTACAACCAGAGCATCATCAGTCCTTGGTTGCTAAAGGAGTTTCTGGGTCTTAGCTCATCCCTGACTCAGAGCAGACATCCGAGGGAATGTCTGTGGAATGAAACTAAGAGGGGCCAAGTAAGCAGTCCTGGTGACCTGACTCAATTTGAAGTGAAAACTTGAAAAATCTGGAAGGAGCATTCACCATGACCTTCACTCAAGCCAAAGTGGTTTCAAGCTTTCAGTGTGAACCAGACACCTGGTGGTTCCAGCCTGCGCTTTCTAGCAAGCTACAACTATGGCGTATTGTTGACTGAAATGAAGCATTATCCTTCAAGACCTCAGGTGAGTGAGTGATAAAAAGCTTGGCATGTGTCTTTGGACAAAGGCCATTGTGCACACAGCTTTGGATGGAGGGCTACAGGGCTCCTGGTGAGACCAGGATTTTCAACTGATGGGAGTTTTCATGGTATGCAACCATCCTGCCTCATCATCAAAATCTGCATCTGATGGGGAGACTTACAACAAGGAATCCTTACGAAATAATGGTGCTCATTTAGTGGGTTGGGACATTGAGGCTGAGAGAGGCATAAATTACCCAGGATCTGAATGGTTTTGGTGATCATTACTGCCAAAAAAATCTGGTTTGTCTCCTTCTAGGGACACAGCAGGGGTGCCTTTCCTTTCCCTCTTGAAGCGGGAATGGCATGTGACTTGCTTCCACCAGGCCAGTGAAAGTGACATGCATCATTTTTAAGCAGAAGGATTTCTTTTCAGTTGAAGACACCAGAGCATACTCTCTTCCCTGCATGGAGATCAGTGATCATGATCACTGGCATGTGTCAAAAATGAAGCTTATGTCAGCCTGGGTTCCTAAGTTAGCATGAAAAGCCCAGACCTTCTGCCAAACTGGTAGTTCCTATTGACTTAAGCTACTGAGATTCAGAGGTGTTTTCTCTTGCATAACTTGGATTATGCTGGTTAGGGAAAACAAGTCCACCCCCCCTACTACCACCACCATCTACTAACTGTGGCTTGGACAAGTGACCTGTCCCTCTGGATCCTATTTTTCTGTCAAATGATGTTAACAGTAGTATTGAGACATACTTAATTCATATGATTTAAGAGCAGTAAATGACTAAATTTATGTACAATGTTTAGATCAGTTTCTGGTTCATGTAAACACTCAAATGTTGGTGATAATGACCAATATTATTGCTGCTGCTGCTGCTGCTACAATTTTAATTCCAGCCCTGTGCTCTTTCTACTATGTCATGCTTCTTACAAAAAGTGATTCAGGAAGAAAATTTTTAAGTACAGTATTACCATCAACTCTAAAAACCTGCAGTTATGAGGAATCTTTTTACCTAGAAGAAAATGTCATCAAATCCCATGATAGTAGCTGTACTTTCAGACCTCCTTTTAGGGGAAAAAAAAAATCTTATAACTCAGTACCTTTTTTGAAGGAACCTAGGACTGATGCTGAAGCTCCAATACTTTGGGTACCTGATGCAAAGAGCCGACTCAATTAGAAAAGACTCTGATTTGGGGAAAGATGGAGGACAGGAGGAGAAGAGGGCGAGAGAGGATGAGATGTTGAATGGCATCACTGACTCGATGGACATGAGTCTGAGGAAATTCCGAGAGATAGTGAAGGACAGGGAAACCTGGCATGCTGAAGTCTGTGGGGTTACAAAGAATTGGATACAGCTGAGCTACTGAACAACAAGGAATTTAACTTTTTCCTCTTTTTTAAGGTTTGTATTACACGTAAACATTCTCTTTACAGGTATGTGCAGGTGTGTGGGAGGATGGCTGAACTCCTTGTAGTATCATAAGAGACTTAGAGGTCCTCAGTGCTCAGGCTAAAACACATTTTCCTGGCCTCCAGGGACTGCTTGAAGTGAAGTGAAGTGAAGTGAAAGTCACTCAGTCGTGTCTGACTCTTTGTGACCCCATGGACCACAGTCCATGGAATTCTCTACGCCAAAAATACTGGAGTGGCTAGCCTTTCCCTTCTCCAGGGGATCTTCCCAACCCAGGGACTGCTTGGAGATCTGGTTTTCCAGTATTGATAGCGCCTCTTAATGGCAAGATAGAGCATTCCCAGTTGAAAAGCTTTCCTGGTTTGGTTGGTTGGTTGGTTGATTTGTTTTTGGTGTGGTTCATTGTCTTTGGAAGGATGCCAGTGTTAATAAAGTTTGACATTGAACTTCTTTATGGTTTCCCTACTCCTTTCTCTGCAAAGATTTGCTCTTTCCATTCAGATATACCACCCTGCCCATCTTGATTGCTGTCATCTTCTGACCCACCGAAGTAATATTTCCCCTGCTCCTTCCAACTGTTAGCACCATCATTGAACTCCGGGTGAGTTCAGTATTCATGTTTATGATCTAGTCAATACCTTGGTCTCTTATCTCCAAAAACCACCTCAACTGAGCCACCACTTCCAAGGTTACACCCTCAACATTTTAATCATCCATAAAAGGCTCCATCTTTGGAATATGAAAATATAATAGATCTCACTTTCCATTTACTCTCCTATTTTTTCAGTTCCATGTTCTAGGACCTCATTTGCTGTCATTCTTCAATCTCATTGAGACCACTAATCCATTAATCCCACAAACTCCTGTTGTCCATTCTTCACTTCCCTTCTGGTCCAGTTTAGAGCCCAAGATTCATCATTATAATTGTTTCCTTACTCACCTTAATCTCCACCATTCTTTCCTAGAAAAACCACAACCTGGCTAAGCACTACACTCTGAGATGAGGTTTCACACTATGTGCTTGAGCAGCTGAATGTCGTCTGAAAAAAAATCATATAGAGAATGACATCATTTTAAATTCATGGTCTCAAACCCCAAATGCATACTCAACACCACCCAGAAATCCTACTCTTTCATTTGAAGTAAGCATGAATTTGCAACTGCAATGGTCACATGCAAGAAATGCTCATTTCTTTCATTCCTTTGAATGAAATTTAATCCATTCTGAGCACCTTTCTGCCAAGAAGACAAGAAATTCAATTTTGGTCATAATGAGCCTCCCTCTCTACTTCCCAGAATAATAGGAAATTCCTAGGGATTTATGCAGTCCGGGACATTATTGAGTTTTTTGGTGTGACTTTTTTTTTTTGAAGTTCACTCTGGTCACTCACTGCTGGTGTCTGCATGGCCCAGACCCACATGATCCCTTGAAAGTGAATGGTTTGATACTTCCCATCACTCCCCTCACCAGCCTCACCCTACACCCCACTCCTTTTCTGTTCTTTATGATTGCTCTGCTCCCTTAGAGTCTTTGTACATTCTGTTCTCTTTGCCTAGAATGCTCAACCCCCATCCTGTTTACCTGGTCTACTTCTCATCCTTCAGATGTCAGCTTCAAATCATCCCTCCTTAATATGAAAAATTAAAACCATAATGAGATACCACTTCACAAACATTCAAATTTAATAATTTTCTGAAAACTGACAGTACCAAGTGTTGGTGGGGATATAAAGCAACTGGAACTCCCATACATATACTGCTGGTATTCATACAAAAATAGCAGAACTACTTTGGAGAACTATTAGGCAGCTTCCCATGAAATATATATATCTAATCTATGACCAGGAATTCTATTCTTGTATCCCTACTGCCTAAAAAAAGAAAATATATTCTCACAAAATAATTTAAACAGGAATGTTCATAGCAGCTTCATTCATAGTACCCAAAACAAGAAACAATCCAAATATTCATCAACAGGGTGATTGGATAAACAAACTATGGTATATTCATACAATGGAGTACTATTCACCAATTAAAAAAGAATGAACCTCATGCAATAAAAAGAATTTTAAAAATGAAATAATAAAAAAGATTAATAAAAGAATAATAATAAAAAGAATAAAAGAATAAAAAAGAATGATACATGCAATTATATGGATGAATTCAGAAGTGTAATACTGAGAGAAATGAGACCCAAAAAAGTATATACTGTATAATTCTACTTATATAAAATTCTGCAGTAGGCAAAACTAATGTATATTAATAGAAATTGAATCAGTTTCAGTGTTTTCCTGGGTGACTGACTGGAAAGGATCATGTGGGAATTTTCTATTGATGGAAACTTTCTATGTCTTGAAGTGGGTGATGATTTCACTGGGTGTGCATTTGTCAAAATTCATTGAAATTATACCTCAGTCAAAAATGTGCAAAACAAAACTGTCCATTGTTAAGGAAGACTTTTCTGGGCTCCATAACTCAATTAAGCCTTGGTATAATATACACCCATTGCTCCATTTGCCTCTTTTTGATATTGCTTATCACAGTTAGAATTTTACATTTATTTGTGTGGTCATTAGACTCACACCTGGCTCAGTTTCTACACTTCCAGGAGGAGGAAACCATGACCAACTTATTCACCGCTGACTCTCCAGTTCCTAACATGGTATTTGCCATTCAGAGGGTATTTAGTGACTAGCCATGAGTGAATAGATGAGTCACATAGCTGGACCCAGAATCTGAGATTCCTCTATCTCAGTCCAGTGCTCCTTCCACTCTGCCATTCCAAAGAGACTCCAGCAATTACCAAGGATGACCAGCTCTCAGTGCTTCTTTTCTTTGTGTCATTAAAAACTGTTATCAAACCTTGTGTGATGAGTTAATTTAACATATCTCCATATCCAATCTCCCCATCTAGAACATGAGCTCATTTAAAACCCTTCTAAAGTTTTTCACAGCTTACAAGGCATTTCCACATTGGATATCCCATAATTTTACTTGGTCACCAAAACTCCATTTCATAAGCAAGATGACTAAGGCTCAGAAAGGAGAACAACTTATTCAATATCCTCAGTTGGCAGGTAATAAAACCAAATGGAATTTGAACCCAGATCTTTTGGACTGACTCCAAAGGGAAAATGCTGAGGGTGGCTATTATCATCTTGAAGAAGTCAGTCTCCTAAGATGACCCTCTTCAGATTCATGAATCTTGTCTGAGGATGAAGTAATATCCTTGGGCAAGGTCTGCTGAGGTTGGCATAAGATTGACTCATCTCCTGGCCTGAAATTTGGGCTGCTCATCATTTCTTCAGAAGGCACTTCGGGTACCACCTCTACTATGATGACCAGTGCTAGGACAGGACAGGGCAACTTAACAGCAACTTAACAGCTTGTGTTAAAAATGGGCTTTAGGGGTCAATATATAAGCCCCTTTTAATCCTTGCTCAAGTATGGACACAACTAAAACAGATATAGGAGTCTGTGTCCCCCTTTATTTTATATATATAAATGAGTCAGACATGATGGAGCACACACATGCACATATATGTATATATAATTATGTATATGTAGTTAAAATCTCTGGACTGTATAATACGATATTATATATTATACATACATATATGCAAATAGATAAATATCCAGTTCCCATCTTCAGAGATTTCAACTTAATTGATCTGGAGTGAGGCCCAGCATGTGTAGCCGCGCGATGTGCTTTAATGTGCTATAATGCCTGCTTCTCAAACTTTGATATGCATTAGGTCACCTGGGAACTCTAAGAAAATCCCAGTGCTTAGACTGCACCAATTAATTCAGAATCTCTGGAGGGGTGATCCAAGCGTCAGTTTTAAGAATCCACAGATGATACTAACAATGAAAAAACAGAAAGAGAAATTAAGGAAACAATACCATTCACCATTGCAACAAAAAGAATAAAATACTTAGGAGTATATCTACCTAAAGAAACAAAAGACCTATACATAGAAAACTATAAAACACTGATGAAAGAAATCAAAGAGGACACAAATAGATGGAGAAATATACCGTGTTCATGGATTGGAAGAATCAATATTGTCAAAATGGCTATTCTACCCAAAGCAGTCTATAGATTCAATGCAATCCCTATCAAGCTACCAATGGTATTTTTCACAGAACTAGACCAAAGAATTTCACAATTTGTATGGAAATACAAAAAACCTCGAATAGCCAAAGTAATCTTGAGAAAGAAGAATGGAACTGGAGGAATCAACCTGCCTGACTTCAGACTCTACTACAAAGCCACAGTCATCAAGACAGTATGGTACTGGCACAAAGACAGAAATATAGATCAATGGAACAGAATAGAAAGCCCAGAGATAAATCCACGAACCTATGGACACCTTATCTTTGACAAAGGAGGCAAGGATATACAATGGAAAAAAGACAACCTCTTTAACAAGTGGTGCTGGGAAAACTGGTCAACCACTTGTAAAAGAATGAAACTAGAACACTTTCTAACACCATACACAAAAATAAACTCAAAATGGATTAAAGATCTAAATGTAAGACCAGAAACTATAAAACTCCTAGAGGAGAACATAGGCAAAACACTCTCCGACATAAATCACAGCAAGATCCTCTATGACCCACCTCCCAGAATATTGGAAATAAAAGCAAAACTAAACAAATGGGACCTAATGAAACTTAAAAGCTTTTGCACTACAAAGGAAACTATAAGTAAGGTGAAAAGACAGCCCTCAGATTGGGAGAAAATAATAGCAAATGAAGCAACAGACAAAGGATTAATCTCAAAAATATACAAGCAACTCCTGCAGCTCAATTCCAGAAAAATAAATGACCCAATCAAAAAATGGGCCAAAGAACTAAACAGACATGTCTCCAAAGAAGACATACAGATGGCTAACAAACACATGAAAAGATGCTCAACATCACTCATTATTAGAGAAATGCAAATCAAAACCACAATGAGGTACCATTACACTCCAGTCAGGATGGCTGCTATCCATAAGTCTACAAGCAATAAATGCTGGAGAGGGTGTGGAGAAAAGGGAACCCTCTTACACTGTTGATGGGAATGCAAACTAGTACAGCCACTATGGAAAACAGTGTGGAGACTTCTTAAAAAACTGGAAATAGAACTGCCATATGACCCAGCAATCCCACTTCTGGGCATACACACTGAGGAAACCAGATCTGAAAGAGACACGTGCACCCCAATGTTCATCGCAGCACTGTTTATAATAGCCAGGACATGGAAGCAACCTAGATGCCCATCAGCAGATGAATGGATAAGGAAGCTGTGGTACACATACACCATGGAATATTACTCAGCCATTAGAAGGAATTCATTTGAACCAGTCCTAATGAGATGGATGAAGCTGGAGCCCCTTATACAGAGTGAAGTAAGCCAGAAAGATAAAGAACATTACAGCATACTAACACATATATATGGAATTTAGAAAGATGGTAACGATAACCCTATGTGCAAAACAGAAAAAGAGACACAGAAATACAGAACAGACTTTTAAACTCTCTGGGAGAAGGCGAGGGTGGGATGTTTCGAGAGGAATCGGGTGGAGAGGGAGGTGGGAGCGGGGATTGGGATGGGGAAGACGTGTAAATCCATGGCTGATTCAATCAATGTATGACAGAACCCACTGAAATGTTGTGAAGTGGTTGGTCTCCAACTAATAAAAAAATTTTAAAAAAAATAAATAAATAAAAATAAAGAGGGAGGTAGGAGGGGGGATCGGGATGGGGAACACATGTAAATCCATGGCTGATTCATGTCAATGTATGGCAAAAACCACTACAATATTGTAAAGTAATTAGCCTCCAACTAATAAAAATAAACGAGCAACTTCAAAAAAAAAAAAAAAAGAATCCACAGATGATGCCAATATGCAGCTAAAATTAAGAACAAGTGTTCAAAAGCAATCCTAAAAAAAAAAAAAGTATATAGCAGAATGACAAAGACTTTAAACACAGATTTCTGGGCCCCACTGTCTTGAGGGGGTCATAGCTGGCTTATTAAACTAAGAAATGCAGATTATGACCTGTGACTGAGGAGGCAAAAAGCACCCACACAGGGGCAGCAGGCAGCTCCCTCAGTATCTGAGCTCCACTTTGAGGAAGTGAAAATCCTGGATAGTTTTGATTGAAAGCACACTTTCAATATATTCACACAAAGGAAGTCAAGTTACAAGATTTAGTACTTAACAAGTTCCAGAAACAGGGATGGGGGAAGTGATGAGTGGAAGGAAGGACACTTCTCCATCTCAGGACATGAGGGAGCAGGAGACAGAGAGCAGGGTAGCAAGCACTTACTCTGTACAAGGTGGTTGGGGCAGGGATCACTAACTTTTCTCGGCCTCAACTCTAAGTGGTTATTTCAAAAGGTGCCCCAGGAAAAGTAAAGTGGGAATTCACGGCCTCAACTCTAAGTGGTTATTTTAAAAGGTGCCCCAGGAAAAGTAAAGTGGGAATTCACGGTGGGGATCCTAAACTCAAGTCCTTATCTTAATGTTCAGGGTCTAAGTGTGAGAACAGTTGTTATACTGTAAAACGCTTAGATAACAGTTCACAGTAGCTGTTTTCTCATCACACCCTCAGAGGTTCAGAGTCAGTAGGCCTGGGGGCATGGGGTGCTGACAATTTGCATTTCTAACAAACCTTCAGGTGATGATGGTGCTCTAGGTTTGGAGACCACACGTTGAGACTGGCCTCCACAAGACAAAGTGGACTCCCTTGGTGGTCCAGTGGTAAGAATTTGCCTTGCAATGCAGGTGACACAGAGTTGATCCCTGCTCCCGGAAGATCCCACATCCTGTGGAACAGGTAAGCCCATGCCATGCTAGAGGCCATGGGCCACAAGTATTGAGCCAGAGCACTGAGAGCCCATGCTCTGCAACTAGAAGCCACGGCAATGAGAAGCCCATGCACCGCAACTAGAGAGTAGCCCCCACTTGCCCCAACTAGAGAAAGCCCACGCGCAGCAAGGAAGACCCAGTACAGCCAAAATATAAATACATAAAAAAGTTTTTAAACATTTTTTTAAAGGAGGATTATTAGGTTCTGGTTTCAAAGGGGATAGAGTCTGCAACACTGTTGCTGATATCAGAATGTCCAAGTTGCTCCTAGGTCCCTGATCTTCCCACTGTTGGGAATGGATTGGGAAACATGTCCAGTGTCTCCATGTTAACAATTATAGTGGTAACAGTGTGTCTCCTTGGTATTGTCCCTTTCTCCTAAGAAATGCTCTGATCCACGTGACTCTAATCAGACCACTTCTTTCTTGCAAGACCCTTTCCCCCTGTTTTGTTCAAGGGAGCTCTCTAGACTCCAGTGAGGCCACTCAGAAGTCCTGGGAAATTTTTGGATTAAAATTTAGGAAGGACAGTATCTCACTTATATCCTCAGTGATATGAACAACAAGATGTGAGACTTGAGGTGTCAGTGGCTAGAAGTCCTCTCATGTGTAAGTCTGCAGAAAGAGGATCAAGCTGACAAACAAGAACTAAGGATGTTCCCTTTCCACTGTGAGTTCATGGAGGGGTATTATTTACTGTTTTATTCCCCAGTATCTAGAATAGTAAAAATGGGCTTCCCTGGTGGCTCAGATGGTAAAGAATCTGCCTGCAATGTAGGAGACCAAAGTTGGATCCCTGGCTTGGGAAGTTCCCCTGAAGAAGGCAATGGCTACCCACTCCAGTATTCTTGCCTGGAGAATTCCATGAACGGAGTAGCCTGGCGGGCTACAGTCCATGAGGTCACCAAGAGTCAGACAGGACTGAACAACTAACAGACCAGTATACCAGCATAGTAAATGGCACAAAAAAGCATGTCATTAAATGTTATAAACAGTTTTATTAAGGCATAATTAACAGACAACAAATTGCATATATTTAAAGTATACCATTTGATAAGTTTTGGCATATTTATACACCAGTGAAATCACTTATCATTTGTCACCCCCAGAAGTTTCCATGTGCCTGTTTACAGTCCCTCCTCCCACCTCTCCCCATCTACCCAGATAACCACTGATCTCTCTGTCACTGTAAGTTTGCTTCTTTTAGAGTTTTATATAAGTGGAACCATATGATATGTATTATTTTTTGACAGCTGCATAATTATTTCAAGATTCACCCATATTGTTATGTGTCAGTAGTTTTCTTTCTTTTTATTTTTGTCTGCACTGGGTTTTCGTTGATGTGCAGACTCCTCTCTAGTTGCAGCAAGTGGGGGCTACTCTCTAGTTGCAGTGCACGGGCTTCTCATTCCAGGGGCTTCTCCTTTTGCAGAGCATAGGCTCTAGGGCCCTGGCTTCAGTAGTCGTGGTGCATGAACTCTAGAGCTCAGGCTCAGTAGTTGTGGCACATAGGCTTAGTTGATCTGCAGCATGTGGGATCTTCTCTGACCAAGGATTGGATCTATGTCTCCTGCATTGGCAAGTGGATTCTTTAGCACTGAGCCACCAGGGAAGCCCAATACTTCCTTCTTTATTGTGAGTAGTATTTCACTGTATAGATAAATCACAATTGGTTTATCCAGTCACCTGTTGATGAACTAGTGGGGTGTTACCAGGTAATGCCTATTACAAATAAAGCTGCATGAACATTCATGCAAGACTCTGTTTGGACATATGCTTTCATTTCTCTTGGGTAAATGCCTAGGTGTGGAATGATTGGATCATATGGTAGGTGTATGATTAACTTTTAAGAAACTGCCAAACTGCTGTCCAAAGTTGGTTATACCACTATGTTCCCAGTGGCATTTGAGACTTCTGGTTCTGTTATACTAACACTTCACAAAGTCAGTCTCTTACGTTTTAGCCATTCTAATGGGCATGTGGTAAACCATGTGGCTTTAGTTTGCATTTCCCTCATTATTAATGACATTGAGCATCTTTTAATGTACTTATTGACAACTCATTTATCTTCTTTGATGAAATGTTTACTAACATCTTTTGCCCATTTTTAATTGAGTTTCCTTATTATTTAGTGCTAAGAATTCTCTATATATTCTAAACATAAATCAGATGTACATTTTACATTTTCTTCCATTTTGTACCCTGCTTTTCATTTTCATAATAGTGCCTTTTGAAGAGCAAAAGTTTTTAATTTTGATCAAACCCATTTATCAACTTATTCTTTTAATGTTTATTTTTTCATGCCCTATCTAAGAAATCTTTGCCCAACCCAAAGACATAAAGATTTTCTCCTGTGTTTTGTTCTGGAAGCCTTAAGTTTTAGCTCTTATATTTATGTCTATGATCCATTCAGAATTAATTTTTGTATATAGTAGGAGGTAAAGGTCAAGATTTCTTTTTTTTAAGGCAGTTGTTGAAAATACTATCCTATCCCCATTGAATTACCTTGGCATCTTTGTTGTGAATCAGATGTCCATATATGTGTTGGCTATTTCTGGTTTCTACTGTGTTCCACTGATCTATGTGTGTAGCCTTCTACCAAACCATGTCTCAACTCCTATAAATTTATTCCAAGCCTTAAAATTAGATAGAGAAAATCCTTTGGAAATAATAAATAAGTAAATATTAAAAGGTTTTTTCTCATTTTAAATAAATATAAATATAATTTATTTTCTTTAAAATATAATTGACTATTTAAAGCAAAAATAATAATGTATTATGGGGTTTATTACTTATGTAGAAGTGAAATGTATAACAACAATAATATAAAGGGCTTGGGTGGGGAAAAAGGAGTATACTGATTTAAGGTTTTCACACTTTAAATATGAAGTGATATAATATTGTTTGGAGGAAATCTGTTATCACCTAAAAATTTTGTGGAGCAACTGCTAAAAAATAAAAGAGATAGAGTTAACAAACATTAGTGAGAATAAAATAGAATCTTAAAATATACTCAATTAATTCAAAAGAAGACAGGAAAGAAGGAAAATTAACAAAGAAAAAATGGGTCAAAGAAAAAACAAATAGTAATATGATAGATTAAAATCCATTCAAATTAACAGTTACATTAAAGGTATATACTCCAGTTAGAAGACAGAGATTGTCAGATTAAATAAAACAAAAAACAAGACTCAACTATATGCTATTATCTATAAGAAAGCCACTTCAAATATAAAGACACAGGTAAGTTTAAAGTAAAAGAATTTTAAAAATATCCTATGCAAACAAGAATTAAAGGAAAATTAGAATGGTTATATAAATATCAGACAAAGTAGACTTCAGAAGGATAAATGATACTAAGGAGTAATAGAAACATTGCATAATAATAATGGAGTCATCACCCAGAGCACATAATCTGAGATGGTATGTACATGAAAATAGAGCTTTGTAATACATGAAATAAAATCTGATAAAACTGAAGGATGAAAGACAAGTCCAAGATTATAGTTAGAGATTTCAACACTTCTCTTTCAGTGATTGATAGAACAAGTAGATAGAAAAATCTATAAGCATATAGAAAACTTGTGTAACACTATCCATCTACTGGACCTAATGGTTTTCATACGACACTTTACCTAAAAGAGCAGAATATGCATTCTTTCCAAGTACACATCACTAAGATGGCCTATGTTTGAGGCTATAAAACACATGTCAACAAATTTAAAAGTATTGAAATCACACAAACTATGGCAGTGGTGGTGGTTTAGTCACTAAGTTGCGCCCGACTCTTGCGACCACATGGCCTGTAGCCCACTAGGCTCTTCTGTACATGGGATCTTCCAGGCAAAAATACTGGAGTTGGTTGCCATTTCCTTCTCCAGGGGATCTTTTCAACTCAGGGATCAAACCTGTATCTCCTGCATTGCAGGTGGATTCTTTAGTAACTGAGCCACCAAGCCATAAAGGAATATATTACAAGTGGATGAGACAAAGATATCTGGAAAATTCTCCAAATAGTTGGAAATTGAACAATATACTTCTAAAATAACACAGGAAGAAATTATAATGGAAATTTAAAATATGTTTGAGTGGTCTATTACATTTTTAAAAGGCTTAAAAATAAGAAAAAGTATTTATTATATTTATACTGACATATTTACCATTTCTAGAACTCTCCATTCTTATGTAAAAGTCCAAATTTCCATATGATATCATTTTTTTTCCTGCCTAATAAACTTTAACATTTGTTACAGTGGTGATTTGCTGGTGATGAATTTTCCAGGCTTTTGTTTGTCTCTTTTGGAAAGTATTTTTGTCAGGTACAAAATTCCAAATTGACAGGGTTTTTTTTCAATTCATGAAAGATGTCATTGCATATGTTCTAGTTTGCAAAGTTTCTGATGAGAAATCTGTAATTCTTGCTATTGTTCCTCTAAACATATGTGTCTTTTTGTTTCTGGATGCTCTTAAAATTTTCTCTTTATCACTGTTTTTTCAGCAATTCAATTATATTGTGCCTTGCTGTTTGTGGGTTTGTTTCTTTATACTTGGAGTTCATTGAGCTTCTTAGCTTTGTAGGTTTATAGCTTTCATCAAATTTGGAAAATAAGCCATTATTTCTTCTAATAAATTTCTTTCTCCCTTCCCTCTGCAACTCAGATTATACCTACTTTAGATCACTTAATAGCATCTTATAGGATTACTAGGCTCTGTTCATTTTTTCCCCAGTCTTTTCTCTTTGTGCTTAATTCTGGATAGCTTTTGTTCTTTTGTCTTCGCATTTGCTGATCTCTTTTTTTCTTCAGTATTAAATTTGCTCTTAATCCAATCCTAGACAGATTTCATTTCAGATCATTGTGTTTTTCATCTGCAGAAGCTCCACTTGGGTCTTTATATATTTTTCATTTGTCTCCTCATTATTTTTGTATTTTACTTTCCATATTAAACATATTTATAAGATTTACAATAGCTATTTTAACATCCTTGTCTACTAATTCCATCATCTCTGTCTTTTCTGAGTTTGTTTCTATCGAACATTTTTCTTCCTGGCTTTGTGTCATTGTTTTCCTGCTGATTTGCATACCTGTTCATTTTCCTTACATGCGCTACATGATAACTTGTTTTATGTTGCATTTTGTTGTATTTTTTTAAAGCATGTTGGGCTCCGTTTAAATTGGTAACTAATGACAACCTACTGTATAGTACAAGGAACCCTACTCAGTGCTCTATAATAACCTAAATGGGAAAGAAATCTGAAAAAGAGGATTATGTATGTATAGCTGACTCACTTTTCTGTACAGGAGAAACTAACACAACATAGTAAAGCAATTGTAATCCAAAAACATTTTTTTAATTATTGTGGATCAATTTGATCATCCTGAGGCTTGCTTTGCTTTGTCATAGCATCAGAGCAGGCTGATGTTTATTCCCCAGGTTTATTAAAACCCTCTGTTAAGGTGTTCTTCTTCTTCTGAGGATGCCTCTCATTTTACAGTCTTTTCATTGTGGCTGGTGAGAACAAAAACTAGTCCCAGCTGTGTGTGAGCTCCAGGAACTATTCAGCATATTGTTTTCCAGTGGTTCTTTTACCAACCTTCTGATTTCACCCCAGTCATGTACAGCTTAGACTCAGCCAGAGACTAGTCTCAACTATCCTTCTGCTGATCCTAGAGCAGCAGTCCCCAACTTTTTTGGTACCAGGGACAGGTTTTATGGAAGACAGCTGGGGACCAGTGTTCAGGTGGTAATGCAAATGATGGGGAGCAATGGGGAACAGCATGTGAAGCTTCACTCCCTCACCCACCACTCACCTTCTGCTATGCAGCCCAGTTCCTAACAGGCCTCAGACCAGTACTGGTCTGCAGACTGAAGTTTAGGGCTCCCTGCTCTAGAGCTTTCTGTTTGCATGGCTTCCTCCTTTCCAGTATAGTACCCCACAAATTCTAGCCATGATGGCCTTTCCAAATTCAAATCTCTGTCTCTTAAACTTGGCAATACCAAGTTGAGACTCTGGTTGAGTTCTCCCTTCCTGCACTCAGAAAATTTCATCAGGGCAGTAAGCTGGGGAAATTTTAGGACTCACAATGTTTGTTTCCCTTCTCTCCGTCCTATGCTGTGTGTTCAACTTATATTTCCTTTTTTACAAGATCAGTGATACAAACCATAAAGAAGGTTGAGCACTGAAGAATTGATGCTTTCAAATTGTGGTGCCAGAGAAGACTCTTGAGAGTCCCTTGGACTGCAAGGAGATCAAACAAGTCAATTCTAAAGGAAATCAACCCTGAATATTCATTGAAAGGACTGATGCTGAAGTTGAAGCTCCAATACTTTGGCCACCTGATACAAAGAGCTGACTCATTGGTAAAGACCCTGATGCCAGGAAAGATTGAAGGCAAAAGGAGAAGAGGGCAGTAGACAGCATCACTAACTCAATGGGCATGAATTTGAGCAAACTCCTGGAGATAGCAAAGGACAAGGAAGACTGGCATCCTGCAGTCCATGGGGTCACAAAGAGTCAGACATAACTTAGCTAGTGAATAACAATGTTATTCCACTGTTGAGCATATACCCTGAGAAAACCACAATTCAAAAACATACATGTACCCCAAATGTTCATTGCAGCATTATATACAATAGCCAGGATGTGGAAGCAACCCAGATGTCCACTGACAGATGAATGGATAAAGAAGTTGTGGTACATGTATACAATGGAATATTACTCATCCATAAAAAAGAATGAATTTGAGTCAGTTGTAGTGAGGTGGATGAACTTAGAGCCTGTTATACAGAGTGAAGGAAGTCAGAAAGAGAAAAACAAATATTGTATATTAACGTATATATAGGGAATCTAGAAAAATAGGACTGATGAATGTATTTGCAGGCATGGAATGGAGACACAGATATAGAAAATGGACTTGTGTACACAGCAGGGGAAGGAGAGGATGGGACAAACTGAGAAAGTAACAGTGACATATATACACTATCATGTGTAAAATAGATAGCTAGTAGGAAGCTGCTATATAACACAGAGAGCCCACCCTCATGCTCTGTGACAACCTAGAGGGGTGGGATGGTGGGGTGGTGAGAGAGGCTTCAGAGGAGGGCATATATATAATTATGACTGTTTCACATTGTTGTATGGCGAAACCAACATAACGTTAAAAAGCAATTTTCCTCTATTAAAAAAAGAAACGTTGGTTAGTTAAGTATTAGAAGGTGAAAAAATAATAATCTCTTTCATTTTGCTAGTGATTGGCTCAGAAATGTGACTCAGTTTTGGGAAATGAGACATAAGGATAAATTAATGAAAGGTTTCTGGTAAAGATTTTCTTATTCCTAAGAGGAAAGAAACACAGGAAAACATCTAAAATTGTGGCAGTCATCTTGCTATCAGTTTGAGACAAAGAGATGGAAGAACACAGATATGGAAAGAACCTGGGCTCTAGATGGTGTCATGTAGTTAATAAATCAACTAATTCTGGAACCCCTACATCTGGACTTTCTGTTTCCTTATTGCTTAAGCCCATTTCTGTTTCTTAGAAATGAAATAATGTTTTATATGGAAAACAACATTGGATGCCTGCCTGATATTTTTTTTCTGTTTTTTAATGCATGTCAGTAATACTGTTTTGTTCTTCTATTGCCACCTTTTCATAGCCACATATTCTTACTTTATAGATGCAGTTTGCTTGACTATCTTCGAGAACAGTAATTTACTTAAAATTTTTTTTAAGTTCTGTTTCCTAAATTAACTTTGTTTCTTCTAGGGTTGAATGTCTTATTTGTTCATCTTGGTTCTTCTCTTCCATGCTGTTGGTTTTCCTAATGTCTAATGATTCTTAATTATCATTTATATTTTTAATGCAAGACTAGGTTAATATATAGCTTATAGTCATTCTCTTAATAATTGAAGCTATATTTCCACAACTGCTGTCTCTCCTTCACTGCAGGACTGATGAAAGGCTCTAGGTAAGAAACAGTCAGAAAAGTTTATAAAGTGGCTAAAAAAGGAAAGACTTTACTCAAGGTGAGTGCTTTATTTTAATCATGAGTGGACTGCATTTAAAATTTTCTTCTTTCCTCCATTTATGTTGTGAATTTAAAGAATTGTCTTCCACGTAATCTGATTCTCTGATCCCAAGACCCGACTGGGAGTCCCCTTCAGGCAGATTTTCCATTTTGATTAGAGAGTGGTAATCATGGCTTTATCCTGAGGCCAAACACTGCAGCCGGCTGCTCTATATATAGAGGAGATGATGACTGGCTGAGTTTTCCAGGGCAGACCTTTAATTAGTTATCCATGGTCCACTCATGCTCTCTGCCCTTGTTAACTCCTTGAAACTTTTTGAGAAAAACACATCTCTAACTTATGTCTTAAATCACTGCTAGATTTGCTTAGCATGTGATTTTCTGTGCTGTGCTTTCTCCATCAATTGCATGCCATCTTCATTAACTGAGCTTTGCTTTCATGGGCCTTTGGTGCATCAGACTGAATTAATCCTCAGTTCACAGAAACCATTTATCATCAGTCTACAATATTGCATCATCATCATCTATTGGTACTACTATTGGTACTACTATTACTATTATTTATTTTGGTCTTCATGCAATATTCCAACTTTTTTCTTTTTTAATTTTTTGGTCATGCCAGGCAGCATGCAGGACCTCCACTAGGGGTCAAACCCACACCCCCTGCAGTGGAAGAATAGAGTGTTAACCACTGGAACACCAGGGAAGTCCCATTAACGCCTATTCTTCTTTACAGGAAGAATGTATTTTTACTTCATATATTTTTAGGGCTTCCCTGATGGCTCAGGGGGTAAAGAAACCACCTGCAATGCAGGAAACATAGAAGACATGAATTTGATCCCTGGGTCAGGAAGATCCCCTGGAGGAGGAAAATGGCAACCCATTCCAGAATTCTTACCTGAAAAATTCCATAGACAGAGGAGCCTGGTAGGCTACAATCCAAAGGGTCTCAAAGAGTCAGACAGGAATGAATGACTAAGCGCTTATGTATTTTTAACTTACGTAAATGGTACTAAAAAGATTTGTTTCTTTTTTCAGTCAACACTGTTTTAAATATATACCCACCCTATTCTATAAATATACAATTAATTCTTTAGAATGCAATCTGGTAGTCCAGCAAATGCTTCACTCCATTTGTTTATTTATTCTTTAATGTTGAACACCTAGGTTCCCTCCAACTCTCTACTTCCACAAATACCTCATAGGGATTCTTATTTCCCCATATATTTCAATATTTGCTATTTTTATATTTTCTAATTTTTGCCCATCTGAGGGACATGAAGTAGTATTTCATTGCTATTTTAATTTATGTTTCTTGAGCATTTCTTCCCATCTACAGGTTAACCACTTGGATTTTCCCATCTGCAAATTGCCTGTTCATCAGGATATCCTAGATTATGATACTCAAAAAATTTTGTTGGCTTAAAAAAAGAAATGTTTATTTTCTGTCTTTGCTACCTGTCCATAGTGATTGTCAGAGGAGCTCTAGTCCTTAGCCACTCAGGGACCAGGGGTGTTGAAGCAGCCATAATTTTGGACACTGCCAGTCATTATCCCAGAGGAAAAGAGAACATGATGAATCATGCACTGGCTCTGGAGCTTCCACCCAGAAATGATACAAATCATTTCCACTCACATTTCTTGGCCATAACTAGGTACATGATCACATTTAACTTCAAGAACATGGGAAAGTACAATCCTACTGTCCAGAAGGAGAACTGAAAATATTTGGTAACCAAGCATCATCTGTCCTTCTAGTCAACGAATATTCAGTGGTTTTTTTGCCCCCTTCATAAGATACACCCCTCTCAACCTAAGGGAACTGTCTAAATATTGTTAAGTAGGGAAATTTTTTCCTTCTACTCTTTTAGGTTCTCGCTGGGGCCCCTGTAACAAAAGACAGATTAACAAAAGAAAAACAAACAGAAGGTTATTCCCATGAATATTTCATATATATACATGGGAGAACCTCAGAGTAACTCAGGGAGGGGGCTTAGAACTTCAGCTTACATAGCATCTTCAACAAAGAACAATAAATTCATAGAAAAATGACAGAACAAAGGAAATAATTTCTTAGACTTCCCAGGGAAAACTGCAGGAAGGTAAATATACAGGGAATTAATGGTAGGCAGAGGCTAGTTAGTAAATTTATTATGTAGATTCCTCTGGTGTTTCCAGGCTGATAGGATCTAAAGTTACCTCTGGTGATTAATTTTTGTTCTTATTCATAAAGAAGGAGAGGGGACACTGTTGAAAATTTATATCCTGCTTTAAGGCAAGTAGGAAGAGGGCAGGGAACTATTTTTGTATTTGCTTATTCTCCACTGACTTCAGCTCAATTCAGTCCTTTTGCCAAAGTGGCATGTTTTGGGGTAACATATTTTGGTTTCCTGTGTATTCCATACAGTCATACCCACCTTCTATTCCGGGGATGCATATGTTCCTTGCTTTGACCCTGGTTTCTACCTTGTCCTTTATTCTTTGCAACCCCTGGTTCTACCTTCTGGAAGATTCTTTCCTCTCCATCATCTTCTTTGGCCTTATCTGATGTAGGCATCAACACATTTCCATTGATGGTTACAGGCCCTAGAGTCATTTTAAGGTTCAAAGGGTCACAGACTTTTAAAGTTTACACTTAAATTTTTTTGGCAATACAATGCTCTGTAAAACTTAGTAGCCTTAATATTTATTTGATTCCAGTCAGTTCCATATGACAGAGCTCATCCACAGTTATTTTCTAAATGAACTTGGATTTGCTACATTATTTCTTTCTCATCCAGTTCCCCATCCCTTCCCTTTCACTTAATTGCAAATAAGGTATTCACTTTTGTGGAAGAGCTGCACATTTAGACTCTTTCCTGAGAGCTCTTTTGTCCAATCAGAAGGAATTATGGATACCTCACCTTTAGTTAGACCCTCAAATTGAGACATCTTCATCCATTCAAAACTTTTTATCACTGGATGAAATGGCCATAAACTTGACTTGATCCTGGACCAAAAGCTGAGCTTTTTTTTTTTTTTTAATTGTTTATCTGTTTGTGCAGTATTTAGGATCTAGTTTCCTGACCAGGGATCAAACCTGGGCCCCCTGCATTGGAAGCTCAGAGTCTTAGCCACTGGACCACCAGGAAAGTCCCAATGCTGAGTTATTAATTGGCTTTTGACCTTTCAAGTCCTTCTCATTTTCCTTTTACTTGTTAGGATTGAGAAGCAGTTATCACTTCCAACTGCACAAGAGCCCAATTTTCTGACCCCCCTCAATTTCCTTCCACTCCTGCTTAGAAATATGTCAATTATTTTCTGAGATTATTTCAAACGCAGTCAACAGAAACTAATGCTTGCTACTATCTTCTTTTCCCCTCAGGTTAAAAGTATATGAGGTGTAAGGACCTACCTTCCAAGTTATTGCAGGTGGCAATTTTACCCAATAGCTTGCCACAAAATAACACAAACTGCTATCTTCAAACACATGCTCACAGTGTCCTCACCATCTGTTGACCAGTTTCTAAGTTTTTGCATAAATTTTAGCTAATATTGTTTGGTAGGACCCCACTTCTGTATCAGTCAGGATAAACTAAATTACGCTGATATGACAGACAACCATGAAATCTTAACAGTTCCAAGCTACAAAGCAGTATTTCTGGGTCACTGCGAGTCAGCAGGAGTCTCCACTTATCAGAGCAGCTCAGAAATCCAGGCTAGTGGAATCACCACCATCACTAGTATTGCCTGTCACGACACCAAAGGGGAAAAAAATGTGGTAAACTGCACAACAGCTCTGCTTCTGAAGAACCATTTAAGGACTTTAAGTTTCTGCTAAGTGACACTCGTCACTTCCAAAGAAATTTTACCGAAACTAAGCAAGTTACATGTCACACCTAACTTCTTGGAGACAGGAAAGTGTAATCATACCACAAACCCAGGAGGAAAATGAGAAACATTTGGTGAAAAACTGTTCACCAGACTTATCTCTAAGAAGTCATTTCCTCCTTTGCATCTGTTCTTCACCTTCCAACTTTTCTCACAAAACTATTGCTTCAATAATTAGAACTTTTTTTTTTTTTTTTTAAGGGCCCATTGGTTCAGGTAGAAATGAAGGTTTTTGTAAAAGTTGACAGAAATGTATTGGCACTGACATACATACACTACTATATATAAAATAGATAATTAATAAAAAATACCTTGGCCACCTGATGCAAAGAACTGACATTGGAAAAGACCCAGATGCTGGGAAAGATTGAAGGTAGGAGAAGGGAACAACAGAGGATGAGGTGGTTGGATGGCATCACCAACTCGATGGACATGAGTTTGAGCAAGCTCTGGGAGTTACAATGGACAGGGAAGCCTGGCGTGCTGCAGTCCACGGGGTCTCAAAGAGTCAGACACGACTTAGTGACTGGACTGACTGAACTGAATAAGAGCCTACTGTATAGCACAGGGAACTCAATACTCTGTAATGACCTATATGGGAGAAGTGTCTAAGTAGAGTGAATATATGTATAACTGATTCACTTTGCTGTATAGCAGAAACTAACACATAATGTAAATCAACTATACTCCAATAAAAATTAATAAAAAATAAACAACAAAAAAAGAAAAATATTTGGTGAATGGAACTAATGACTACCAATCTCACATACTTTGTCCATTTTTATTCTGGTTCCTATTATTTTCTTCTTACTTGTTAGAGGTCCTGGTAGGGTCTAGAAGATATTGCTGCCTCATCAGTTTTAAATGTTGAAATGATCTTCTCTCCACGACTCAGCTGTTAACTTTGTTGATGGTGTCCTTCACTGAGCAGAAATCCTTTATGCTGATATAGATAAGTCATCAATTTTTTCCAGATTAAATTTTCTACATTGGGGATCTTGTTTAAGTTTCCCATCCCAAGGTCACAAGATGTGATATATATATTATACTTTCCACACTTAGATTTTATATATATCTAAATAATTCATCTTTAGAGGTATAGAGATCTTTTATCATAATCCTCAAAATGAGTCAATATTCTCAAAATTCATTACTTTTTCACTGATTTCTGATTCCATCTTTGTCATACTTAAAATTTATTGACAATCTGTTTCTGTTCCATTGACCTATTTATTAGCCTCCACTCCAGTTCTACAATGGTACTACAGTTTTGTATAATATGTAAATATACATTAGGGAGAATCTGTGCTTTTCCTCAAAGTTTTTTTAGTTATGATCTTCTAGTCTTTCCTATACATTTCAGAGTCAATTTGTTAAGTTTCTAGATTATTTCTGATAGAAATTCTACTCAAAGTATTGACTAATTTGAAGGATAATTTACATCTTTGTGGTGTTAAAATATCCCCCTCTTTAACATGGTATATCTTTCCAAACATCCTGGTCTTTATTTATGTCTTTCATTAGAGATTTAAAGCTTTTCTTGTGCATTCTTTGATAGATTAATTTCTATAAATATTATATAGTTTTTATTGCTACTGTGAATGTTATCTAAATTTGTATTACATAGTCAGATAGTTAACAAATGATATAGAGGAATGTTACTGACTTTAAAATTTTGTTATTATTCCAACCAAAAGACAAAGACTGGCTGAATGGATACAAAAACAAGACCCCTATATATGTTATCTACAAGAGACCCACATCAAAACAAGGGACACATACAGACTGAAAGTGAAGGGCTGGAAAAAGATATTCCATGCAAATAGAGACCAAAAGAAAGCAGGAGTAGCAATACTCATATTAGATAAAATAGACGTTAAACAACGGCTGTGAAAAGAGACAAAGATGGACACTACATAATGATCAAAGGATCAATCCAAGAAGAAGATACAACAATCATAAATATATATGCACCCAACATAGGCGCACCACAATATGTAAGAAAAATGCTAACAGGTATGAAAGGGGAAATTAACAATAACACAATAATAGTGGGAGACTTTAATACTCCACTCACACCTATGGATAGATAAACTAAACAGAAAATTAACAAGGAAACACAAACTTTAAATGACACAATGGTCCAGCTAGACCTAATTGATATCTATAGGACATTTCACCCCAAAACAAATGAATTTCACCTTTTTCTCAAGTGCACACGGAACTTCTCCTGGGCCATATATCTAGCCTTGGTAAATTCAAAAAAATTGAAATCATTCCAAGCATCTTTTCTGACCGCAATGCAGTAAGATTAGACGTCAATTACAGGAGAAAAACTATTAAAAATCCCAACATATGGAGGCTGAACAACACGCTGCTGAACAACCAACAAATCACAGAAGAAATAAAAAAAGAAATCAAAATATGCATAGAAACAAATGAAAATGAAAACACAACAACCCAAAACCAATGGGACACTGTAAAAGCAGTGCTAAGGGGAAGGTTCATAGCAATACAGGCTTACCTCAAGAAACAAGAAAAAAGTCAAATAAATAACTTAACTCTATACCTAAAGCAACTTGAAAAGGAAGAAATTATGAACCCCAGGGTTAGTAGAACAAAAGAAATCTTAAAAATTAGGGCAGAAATAAATGCAAAAGAAGCAAAAGAGACCATAGCAAAAATCAACAAACCCAAGAGCTGGTTCTTTGAGAAGGTAAATAAAATTGACAAACCATTAACCAGACTCATCAAGAAACAAAGGAAGAAAAATCAAATCAACAAAATTAGAAATGAAAATGGATAGATCACAACAGACAACACAGAAATACAAAGGATCATAAGAGACTATTATCAGTAACTATATGCAAATAAAATGGACAACTTGGAAGAAATGGACAACTTCTTAGAAAAGTACAACTTTCCAAAATTGAACCAGGAAGAAATAGAAAATCTCAACAGACCCATCACAAGCACGGAAATTGAAACTGTAATCAGAACTCTTCCAACAAACAAAAGCCCAGGACCAGACGGCTTCACAGCTGAATTCTACCAAAAATTTAGAGAAGAACTAACACCTATCCTACTCAAACTCTTCCAGAAAATTGCAGAGAAAGTTAAACTTCCAAACTCATTCTATGAGGCCACCATCACCTTAATACCAAAACCCGACAAAGATACCACAAAAAAAGAAAACTATAGGCCAATATCACTAATGAACATAGATGCAAAAATCCTTAACAAAATTCTAGCAAACAGAATCCAACAACGTATTAAAAAGATCATACATCGTGACCAACTGGGCTTTATCCCAGGGATGCAAGGATTCTTCAATATCTGCAAATCAATCAATGTAATACACCACATTAACAAATTGAAAAATAAAAACCATATGATTATCTCAATAGATGCAGAGAAAGACTTTGACAAAATTCAGCATCCATTTATGATAAAAAAAAAAAAAAACCCTCCAGAAAGCAGGAATAGAAGGAGCATACCTCAACATAATAAAAGCTATATATGACAAACCCTCAGCAAACATTATCCTCAATGGTGGAAAATTGAAAGCACTTCCCCTAAAGTCAGGAACAAGACAAGGGTGCCCACTCTCACCACTACTATTCAATATAGTTTTGGAAGTTTTGGCCACAGCAATCAGAGTAGAAAAAGAAATAAAAGGAATACAGATTGGAAAAGAAGAAGTAAAACTCTCACGGTTTGCAGATGACACGATCCTCTACATAGAAAACCCTAAAGACTCTACCAGAAAATTACTAGAGCTAATCAATTAATATAGTAAAGTTGCAGGATATAAAATTAACACACAGAAATCCCTTGCATTCCTATACATTAACAATGAGAAAACAGAGAAATTAAGGAAACAATTCCATTCACCATTGCAACGAAAAGAGTAAAATACTTAGGAATAAATCTACCTAAAGAAACAAAAGACCTATATATAGAAAACTATAAAACACTGATGAAAGAAATCAAAGAGGACACAAATAGATGGAGAAATATACCGTGTTAGTTGATGGGAAGAATCAATACAGTGAAAATGAGTATACTACTCAAAGCAATCGATAGATTCAATGCAATTCCTATCAAGTTACCAACGGTATTTTTCAGAGAACTAAAACAAATAATTTCACAATTTGTATGGAAATACAAAAAACCTCAAATAGCCAAAGCAATCTTGAGAAAGAAGAATGGAACTGGAGGAATCAAACTGCCTGACTTCAGTCTCTACTACAAAGCCACAGTCATCAAGACAGTGTGGTACAGGCACAAAGACAGAAATATAGATCAATGGAACAAAATAGAAAGCCCAGAGATAAATCCACGAACCTATGGACACCTTATCTTTGACAAAGGAGGCAAGGATATACAGTGGAGGAAAGACAATCTCTTTAACAAGTGGTGCTGGGAAAACTGGTCAACCACCTGTAAAAGAATGAAACTAGAACACTTTCCAACATCATACACTTAAATAAACTCAAAATGGATTAAAGATCTAAATGTAAGACCAGAAACTATAAAACTCCTAGGGGAAAACACAGGCAAAACACTCTCTGACATAAATCACAGCTGGATCCTCTATGACCCACCTCCCAGAATATTGGAAATAAAAGCAAAAATAAACAAATGGGACCTAATTAAAATTAAAAGCTTCTGCACAACAAAGGAAACTATAAGCAAGGTGAAAAGACAGCCTTCAGAATGGGAGAAAATAATAGCAAATGAAGCAACAGGCAAATAATTAATCTCAAAAATATACAAGCAACTCCTGCAGCTCAGTTCCAGAAAAATAAAAGACCCAATCAAAAAGTGGGCCAAAGAACTAAACAGACATTTCTCCAAAGAAGACATACAGATGGCTAACAAACACATGAAAAGATGCTCAACATCACTCATTATCAGAGAAATGCAAATCAAAACCACAATGAGGTACCATCTCACGCTGACCAGAATGGCTGCTATCCAAAAGTCTACAAGCAATAAATGCTGGAGAGGGTGTGGAAAAGAGGGAACTCTCTTACACTGTTGGTGGGAATGCAAACTAGTGCAGCCACTATGGAGAACAGTGTGGAGATTCCTTAAAAAACTGGAAATAGAACTGCCATATGACCCAGCAATCCCACTGCTGGGCATACACACTGAGGAAACCAGAATTGAAAGAGACACATGTACCCCAATGTTCATCACAGCACTGTTTATAATAGCCAGGACATGGAAGCAACCTAGATGTCCATCAGCAAATGAATGGATAAGAAAGCTATGGTACATATACACAATGGAATATTACTCAGCCATTAAAGAGAATACATTTGAATCAGTTCTAACGAGGTGGATGAAACTGGAGCCTATTATACAGAGTGAAGTAAGTCAGAAAGAAAAACACCAATACAGTATACTAATGCATATATATGGAATTTAGAAGATGGTAACGATAACCCTGTATGTGAGACAGCAAGAGAGACACAGATGTATTGAACAGTCTCTTGGACCCTGTGGGAGAGGGCGAGGGCAGGATGATATGGGAGAATGGCATTGAAACATGTAAATTATCATATGTGAACTGAATCTCCAATCCAGGTTCTATGCATGATACAGGATGCTCAGGGTTGGTGCACTGGGAAGACCCAGAGGGATGGGATGGGGGAGGGAGGTGGGAGGAGGGTTCAGGATGGGGAACACATGTACACCCATGGTGGATTCAAGTCAATGTATGACAAAACCAATACAATGTTGTAAAGTAAAATAAATAAATTAATTAAATAAAAAATAAATAAAAATTAAAGAAATTTTGTTATTATTGCAACTGGGTTTACTAATGTAAAAAATTATCAGATATTCTGTTGAGTTTTCTATGCATATGATCACATTTATCCTTTGAAAATAATTATATTTTTTCTCTTCTTCTCCAAACCTTAAATCTCTTTCTTCACTTTTTAATTTGTATTATTCTAATGCTAAGGTTGAACAGAGGTGTGGATATTATTCATCCTTGGCTTGTTCATAATTTTAAATGCCTTCAATAAGCATGTTTTTTGAGGTATAAATTATATTTAGTGAAAATCATAGATCTTCAATGGGCTCTTTAATCAGTTTTGTTGGAAACAGACATTTGTTCACCTCAGAATGTCCCCTGTGCTCCTTCATAATCTCTCACCTCTCCAGAAGCAACTACAGTTCCAACTTTTATAATTATGTTAATTTTGTCTATTCTAGAATTTCATATGAATGGAATAATAATAGAATGTGTTTTTATGTGCCTGGCTTCTTTCAATCAGAATAAAATTTTTGAGATTCATCTGTGTTATCACTTGTATCCTTTTTAGTGCTTAATAGTATTTCATAGTATGACTATAACACAGTTTGCTTATTCTCCTTTTGATGGGCATCTGGGTTATTTCCAGTTTGGGACTTTTAAGACTAAAACTGCTATGAACATTCTTATACTAGACTTTTTGTGGACACAGGCTTTTTTATTTTTCTAGGAGTAGAATTGTTGAGTCATAAGGTAGTTTATCCTTAACTTTTTAGGAAACCATCAGTTTTCCAATGTTGTTGCTACATTTTAGACTTCCAGCAGCAATATGTGAGAGACCTAGTTGCTCCATATCTTATACATTTAGTATTGTAAACTATTGTAAATCTATTTCATTTTAACCATTGTATCAGGTATATATGATTTCCCTTATTGTGTTGGTGCCTAATTGCTTTAATTAGCATTTCCATGATGACTAATGCTTTTGAGCACTTTTTCATCTAAGTTGACTAGCTGTATTTCACTATGTTTGATGAAATGTTTTGAATTTTTTACCCATTTAAAAAAATTGTGTTGTTGCTTTTATTTTTATCATTGTGTTGTAAGAATTTTTTGTACACTGTGGATAAAAAAGCCCTTTATCATATATATGTATTGTGAATATTACTCCCAATTTGGCTTGTCTATTTTTCTTTAATTTTTGTTGTCCACCGCCCCCAGCTTTTTTTTTTGAGACTGTCAAGATAATTTAAATATTTCATTAATCAAAGTTGTACCCAAAATTGTGCTTCATTTTTTCACTATATACTTTAACTTAAGGAAATCTGTAAAATCAGTACATTTGAGAAATCCTGAAAATTCCAGTAGCTATAAGCTATTTAAATATTGCTTACAGAAAGTATTTAAACAGGAGTGGGGGACACTACAAAAATTTATTTATAAAACAAAAGTAGAGTCGTAGATGTAGAAAACAAGCTTATGGCTACCAGGTGATAAGGAGGGAGGGATAAATTGGGAGGCTGAGACTGACATATACACTACTATATATAAATTAGATAACTAATAAGAACCTGCTGTATAGCACAGAGAACTCCACTCGGTACTCTGTAATGGCCTATACAGGAAAAGACTCTTTAAAAAGAAGTGGACATATATGTAACTGATTCACTTTGTGGTACACCTGGAATTAACACAACACTGTAAATCAACTATAATCTAACAAAAATTTTAAAAGTATTAAAGTAAAGCCAGCATCATATAGACAACATACACTTAAGGACCTGAATGCTTCACATACAGAGTCATGTTTTTTTATTCACTGATAAACTAAAGGTCCATTTCAAGATGCTTCTCTTGTAGGTTTCATTTATTTTTTTTTTTTTAGCAAGAAAAGCCCTATAAAGGATGGCTTCATCTAGTCTTCATAGTCAGATTCATCTTCATCTTGACTAATCTGGAAGTAACAAAGTTCATAAGTCTCCTTCTCAGATGCAACCACATGAAGCCAATCACGAAGATTGTTCTTTTTTAAGGTATTTCTTGGTAAAGTATTATAAATTCCTTTTAGAGAACTGTTTCTGAGAAACAACTGTGATTTTATTCTTGAAGGATTAAATGTGAGTAACATTCCCAAGATCTCTAATCTTTTCATTCACTTTAACCTTCTCCTATAGAAACGTTCAAAATTTCCAGAGTCAAAAGTTCTATCTTTTGACTCTGTAAGGTTCAAATTAAATTTCCAGGTTGACTTTCTTGGGTTTCTTGTCTTTCTTCGGCACCATCTTGGAGACTGGCCTCTTGATCTTCCCCTGGCTTTTTTCCCCTAATATTTATTTTATTTTATTTGGCTGGATCAGGTTTTAGTTGCAGCATGCAGGATCTTCAATCTTCCTTGTGGCATGTGGACTCTTAGTTTCAGCATGTGGGACCTAGTTCCTGGTCCAGGGAATCGAACTCAGGCCCCCTGCATTGGGAGCTTGGAGTCCTAGTCACTGGACCACCATGGAAGTCCCTTGCCTATTTTCTTGATGGTGCTTTCTGATGAATAGAAATTTTTAATTTTGATGAAGTCCAATTAATCAATCTTTTATGGTTTATACTTTCTGGATACTCCCTAAGAATTCTCTGCATACTCAGAGGTCACAAAAATATTCTCTTAGCACTTCTAGTGGTTTTATTATTTTAGCTCTTAAGTTTCAACCTATGAAGTGAAGTGAAGTTGCTCGGTCATGTCCGACTCTTTGCAACCCCATGGGCTGCAGCCCACCAGGCTTCTCCATCCATGAGATCCAGGTAAGAATACTGGAGTGGGTTGCCATTTCCTTCTCCAGGGGATCTTCCCAACCCAGGGATCGAACCCAGGTCTCCCACATTGCAGGCAGACGCTTTAACCCTCTGAGCCACCAAGGAAGCCCTGACTCAAATTGAGTTTTGTGTGTAGTGTGAGGTAGGGGTTGAGGTGCTTTACTTCTCATATGGATATCCATTTTTTCTAGCACCATTTATTGAGGATATTTTCCTTTTCCCATTGAATGTGCTTTGTCATTTTAATAGAAATCAGTTGTTTGTATATATGTGGGTCTATATCTGGACTCTCTATTTGATTCCATTAGTTTATTTGACCATCCATTCTCCAGTAGCATATTATTTTGGCCACAGTTTGGGTTTTTCTTTTTTCCTTTTTTTGTCTGAAAAATGTCATTATTTTGCTTTCATATTTTTAAAAGTTTTTACTGGAGTATAGTTGATTTACAATGTTGTGTTAGTTTTGGGTGTAGAGCAAAGTGAATCAGTTATACATATACATATACCCATTCTTTTTAAGATTCTTTTCCTATATAGGCCATTACAAAGTTTTGAGTAGAGTTCCCTGTGCTATACACTAGGATCTCATTAATTATCTATTTTATATATAAAAGTGTTTATATGTCAATCCCAGTCTCCCATTTTACCCTCCCTGCTTTCGTATTTTAAACAGTATTTTTGTTGGAGATAGAATGACATTTGCAGTTTTTTTTTCTTTCACCACCTTAAGAAAGGTCATTCAATGTCTGCAGCTTCCAGAATTTTGATGTAAAATAATCAAATCCTACTGTTGCTCCTTTGAAAATATATAATGCATCTTTATTCTTTGGCTACTTTTTGTTACTTAGCTTTGGTTTTCAGCCATTTGATTAAATATTTAGGCATTATTTTCTTTGTATCTATCCTACTTGGGTTTTATCAAGCATCTTGAATCTATACATTGATATCTTTGATCAGTTTTGGAAAGTTCTTGATCTTTCTCTCTTCCAACTTTGCTTCTAACTCATTCTCTCCATCCTCTCTGCTTGGATTCCAGTTTCACTATGTGTAAACCTTTTATTGTGTCTTGCATGTCTCTTCTTTCCATTGTTTTTTCTCTGTAGGCTTCAGTTTGGATAATTTATATTGAACTTTGGGTTTACCAATTCTGTTTGTTTCTTGTAAATCCATCAGTGAGTTTGTAATTTCAGAAATTGTACTTTGCAGCTCCAGAAAAAGTCCATTTGATATTTTTACAGATTACAATTCTCTGCTAAAGTATTCTTTTTAACAATTTTGTCATATTTTCCATCTTCCCCTTCAACATATTTGAAATAGTTTTTTAAAAATGCCTTGTCTGAGGCAATTGAAATACATGCAAAAATAAACAAATGGGACCTGATCAAACTTACAAGCTTTTGTACAACAAAGGAAACCAAAGACAAAATGAAAAAGATGACCTACAGAACGGGAGAAAATATTTGCTAATGATGAAACCAATAAGTGCTTAATTTCCACAACATACAAGCAGCTCATACATTTCAATAACAAACAAAAAAACCCAAGCAAAAAATGGGCAGCAACTTCTCTGGTGGTCCAGTGGCTGGGACTCTGTATCCCAATGTCTGGCAAGGTGGTGGCAGCAGTGACCTTCCTCTGGCTGCTAGACCAGGGCAGCCTGGTGGCAGGGAGCCCGCCCAGGGGCACCAGGTGCTTCCCTGTGCAGTCCTCACTAGCTGGTGAGGAGGTCACGCACCCTGGACAGTTCTATGATCATAACAACTATAGGCAACTTCCATTTGTAGGTTGTCAGAAAGAAGTGAATGAAAAGCTTTACCACTGATCTGATAGCAGAGCAGCCTGTGAGTGATGTCAGGAGGCAAGTGGCATCTTGTGACAGGAATGAAGGGGTCCAAGGCCAGCCATGGTGTACATAAACTCGGACAAAGAAACAAAGGGGGCAACATGTAGCTTCTGTGGACTAGGGTTCAGACAGCACCATCACGAGGGGGATGCATGGGGGTACTTCAGTGATGGAGTGAATCAGGAGACCCTTAGCGCTGTATGTATTGCTTCACTGGTGTTGAATAAAGGGTGTTGTTCTCAAAGAAAAAAATAATAAAAATCCTGTGTAACCTTGAAAATATGGGTCAACTGTGGGTCTTCTTCTATTATCTTTTTTTCTCCTGAGCACATATGATCACATTTTCCTGCCTTTTCACATGCCTTATAATTCTTTACTGTACACTAGAGATCTGCCAGGTGGCGCTAGTGGTAAAGAACCCACCTGCCAATGCAGGAGACCTAAAAGATGCAGGTTCGATTCCTGGATGGGGAAGATCCCCTGGAGGAGGACATGGCAATCCACTCCAGTTTTCTTGCCTGAAGAATCCCATGGACAGAGGAGCCTGGTGGGATACAGTCCATACGGTCACAAAGAGTTAGACAGGATGGTAGCAACTTAGCACGCATGCAGAGATCTTACATATATGAACTAAGGCTGAAGAATTTTCCATATATAGGTTTTACCCTTTCTATATTACGTAGATAAGATATGGTGCCAATCACAACAATGTGATTAGGAAATAAACTAGATTGAGGCTGGGTTCTAGTTCTTTTTGACTCAGTCTCCTCTGGTTTGATTGAGAGCTAGTCACGTCTTTATTTCCATAGTCATAAGACACCGTGGGGATTTTGTTTATGCCTTTAAGAGATTTGGTTGGCCTCTAAATCAATACAGCTTCAAATTTTGGCAAATATCAAGACTAGCTGTGTGTTTGACACAACCACCATCTTCCTCTAGCAGGACTTTGTCTCCTAAGCACTATGAATCTGTGCGGAAATTTCACTTTCTTATTCTACACCCTTCCTGCTACACACACTTCTCCCAGCCTCCTGTGTCACTTATAGAAAAGTGAAAACGTTAGTCGCTCAGTCATGTCTGACTCTTTGTGACACCATGGACTGTAGCCCTCAAGGCTCCTCTGTCCCTGGAATTCTCCAGGCAAGAATACTGGAGTGGATAGCCATTCCCTTCTCCAGGGGATCTTCATGATCCAGGTATCTAGCCTGGGTCTCCTGTAGCAAATGTTCTGTGAAAGAAGATTGGCAATGCTGCAAAGGTGCTTTTCAATCAAAGGCCCCATATTTTTAATTATGGAAAATAATTTGACATCGTGTCTTAAAATACTTTATCTTGTTTCTTTTTTCTGAGACTTCAGTTGAATGCATGTCATCCACTCCACTTTTGTCATCCATACCTCTTAATTTCTCTATATTCTTTGTGATAAATTTTATGTTGACTTTTGTCCTCTGCCTAATCTTTCAACACTGTCATCTGTTCTTTGGCCAAATACATTCTGCTGCTCACCCCAGTTATTTCTTTCAATGATTACACTTGTCATTCCCAATATTCCTAGTTATTTTTTAAATAATTGCTCTTCTTGCTTTATATTTACAATGCTTCTCTTATGCCTTGAAAGGATATATGTATTGTTCTTAGTGTAAATTCTTCTTTTACCCAGTCTGTTCATTTCACTTCTTTGATAGTCATTCGTTTGTTGGTTGTTTTTGGCTCCGAGCTCATGTTTCCTTGGAAGTGTCAGCTCTCTCAGCCAATAATGTGTACTTTGGAAGAAGGAGTGAGATTAAAGACCAGATTCCTGCTTTGACTCCTCCCGCTGAAGTTATGAGGCGAGCGCCTCAGGGTGCAGAGCCTCTGAGCATCTGTTTCCTGTTTGTCAATGACTGCAGAACCCTGCCTTTCAAAGAACATGTTCGAACTCTGCCCTAGTCACTCCCCTTTCCTAAGAGCTGCCTCTCTGTACAGTCATTTTTCCCAATCAAGGTGTGGGGGAAGAAGGAGAGACTGCTCAGTGACTGCCTGACAGCCTTTGTTTGTTGAATCTATTTCTCACCCCTCGTTGTTGTTTAGTCACTAAGTTGTGTCCAACTTTTTGGAACCCCATTGACTGTAGCCTGCCAGGCTCTTCTGTCCATGGGATTTTCTAGGCAAGAATACTGGAGTGGGTTGCCATTCCCTTCTCCAGGGGATCTTCCTTACCCAGAGATGGAACCTCCATCTCCTGCGTTGTCAGGTGGATTTTTTACCACTGAGCTGCCAGGGAAGCCCATTTCTCACCCTAGCTGGCTCCAAAACTGCCTTTGAGGTTACCTTGCCATTTGCAGCTGGTGTTATATTGGTGTTTTCTGCCCACAGAAGTGGAAAGGCAGATTATTGTGGAGGAGAGAAAATCCACAACTAGAAAGTCTTCCCCTACATTCTCATCCATCCATGATATCTGACTTTCTCCACCTCTAATTTGCATATCCACACAGATTGGGACCTGTCTGACTTCTGTTTCTCCAAGTTCAATTCTGGGATACATCACTCCTCTTTCATTATACAGTGTCTTCAGGGCTGAATTTGGGGGAGGAAATCCTCAGTTTACTTAATTCAGCATCAAGATGGAAATCTGAAACCTCCTTCTGTTTTCCATTATCTAGAAATTTCCCAATATTTTTGGTCTGCCAATGGCTCTTCATTTTATTTTCTATTTCTTTTATGTGTTGGTTACTTTAAAAATTGTTTGTATATCTGCTTTGTCATTTCAAATGCAAGACTATGTTCTGAAAGTCTTCCTCCTCTTATTTTGAAGGATCTCCTACTTGTTAAGAAGCTGGGGTCTCATCTTCCCTCTCCCTAGCTTTCCCATCTATAACATGGGAGCAAATGGACTAGGTGGTGTTTGAGGGCCTTCCCCTTCTCTTGTGCTATGACTTAAGGATCACGCCTGGCTGTTGTTTGGCTTGTTTCCTTCTTTACATTCCACATTAGTTTAGAAATGTGGGTGGGGGCGCCACATTCTCCCTGATCTCACTCTGGTCATGAGAAGTCAAAATGGAGAGCTGAGAAACGAAGGCAGTTTCCTCTTAGAAGAAAAGCATAAACCATCTACAAAAACAATTCCAAAATGAATAACCAAGCTGGATGAACAGAGGACTATCCTGAGAAATGTAAAACTGGAGGCAGGGGGACAATTTAAGGATTTATTATTCCCAAAGCAAAAGCAGACTTCCAAATTACCTTTTATCTTTTTCTATTTTTTTTCCAAAAGCCCCACTGAGAGCCCCCAGGAGCTGCTAATAACTAATGTGAGATCATAACTCCCTAGAAGATAGATGTCTCTGTGTGACCTGTGATGTCAGAAAACAGGGTGGTAACTTGAATGACCTCCAAGTATCTCACATATCAAATACGCAGTGGTGTCCCTTTGTAAGGGCAGAAACCATGAATATTGGGAAAAGCTAAAATCCATTCTGGGAAGGTTTGGGGGAGTTGGGAAGAGCTCACTGTCTTTTAGATCTAATTTTGACTTATATTTGGTTATTCAACCTGTAGTCCCTGCCCATAAAGACAGGAGTCTGACAGTTCAAAAAGTGAGAGGGCTGGGGTGGTGGTGTGGGCTTTGAGGTACGAGAATGAGGCACAGGCAGCCTTCACTCCTTGCCATCCATGGTTTTAGGCATCATAAGGCCACAAACTATTGACCAAGGACCTCAGCTCAACCCTCATAGACATGTGGGGAAACTGAGGCTAAGAGAGGTCAGGGACTTGCCTGATGTCACAAAGAGAGTCAGTAGCTGACTTAGAACTCAAGGCCTCTTATTCCCATGCAGGAGTCCGATACCTGTACCTAGGTGCCTTAGGTAAGTTCCTGAAGCTTCCAAGACCCCACTGAGTTTGAGGGAGACCCTGAGTCAGGCCTAGAACAAGGGCTGATTAAACATGTATCACTACTACTACATGGATGCTATGCTGTGCTGCAGGAATCCTCATTCATGACTGAAGAACTGTTCCCAACACTTATAGCATTTCTGCAGGAAGATAGCTCTCAGTTGTAAGTCTTCTTTGGGAATGGCTTCTGCCAAAGAAAGTAACCTGGATCAGGCCATTCCCCCTTCCCAGGAGACCCACATCCAATGGTTGAACAGTGCTTGGGTACAAAAGACCAGCCCTGGCCCTAACACAAGACAATGCTAAAGAGGTCATCCCAGCTTCAGAGTGCCTTATGGGGTTGGCTGAGGCCATTCTTGAGACTGTATTGTAGCCCAACATCTCTCTCTGCCCAGTTCTTTTTTTTTTTTTCATGTCTGATACATTTTTATTAGTAAATTGCATAATACTCACAGACATCAAAATGGCAAAAGCATATAACTAGAAGCTGACTATAACCCAGGTAATTCTGAAAAGTCTGAAATAAGAGTATACAATAAGGGGGAATTTTTGTGTTTTTTTTTTTTTTTTGGACTGGATTTAACAACATAACTTGAAATTTCACCTTCATAACAATTAGTAATGTGTACAAGTCTGTATTCCTATTCAGTACTGTCATTCCTTTCTTAGTTTAAGATATAATATGCAACGTGGAGACCTCAGAACAGTTCCAATAGTAGTATACCAAGTCAGAGACTTGCTACTCCAAGTGTGGTTGTCAAGTATGGACCATCAGCATTGACATCCCTTGGGAGCTTGTCAGACTTGCAGAATTCAGGCTCCACCCAGACATACTGAATTACAATCTGCATTTGAACAGGATTTGACTTGAAGGTGATTTGTTTGCGCATTAAAATTTGAGAGCTGTGATTTAGAGAGAATGCTTAGTAGGAAGATAATTAGCTACTGACTACTGTTACTAAAATCCAAACCAGAAATTTTTAAGATAATCATGGTTATTATGAAATTGGTAGCTATTGATTATTTAGGAAATTACAAATAGGAAGGTACTACCATATTTAAGTCAAGGGTGGTAAATGTTTAGAAGTACAATTTTCATCCTTAGATGGCTTTTGTTTTATAGAGCTGCGATACGACCTGCCAGCATCATACAAGTTTAATAAAAAAAAATCAGTAAGTCTCTTGATTCTGGTTTATCCATATTCAGTACTGAAAAACTTCACAATAAGTAATTATTTCTAATGCTATCAAGTTGCTTGAGTAAATACAGAAAGCCAGCCTAGAAGATAAATATTTAACTACAGAATGGGCCTATGATCACAACAGCCAATATGCTGGTTTAACATAAATTCTTTCTCCAATACTTTGGGCACAAAAATTAAAAAAAAATAAACTAAGTTTATTTTTATGCAGTATACATTTTATTACTTTGTACTAATGCATTCATATTACAAAGGCAACTTAATGGAAGAATGTTTCTTTTGATATTTGAATAATCCAAAAGAACACAAACAGAACTGCACATTAAAAAACTCATTTCAATAACAGAAGACAAGTTCAACAACAACAACAACAAGTCTTCCTTTCTTACAGGTAGACATCGAAGTGGATTTAATTCTGTTTTCTTTATAACAGCCTCCAAAGACAAAAGCAGCTTAAAATCTAATTAAAATGAATAAAAAATTTGTTTATTAAACTACTGGTCTTTGGCACCATTTTCTGTTTTCTGTTGTTTTGATGGAGGTTCTTCTTCGTCTCTTTCTTCTCATGCTCTTTTTACTGCTCCAGATGCACCATTTGCATCACGTTCATCATCACTATCAAATTTAGTTTTCTTGCCCTGAAACTGTACTCTTCCTTTAGCAGACCCAGCCTGGGCAGCTTTATTTCCCTTTCCTTTTCCTTTAAATCTGCGACCTTTTGACTTCCATTTGTTTAGAGATTCTTGTTGATCTTCTATTATTTTTTTCAGTGCTTCTTTTTCCACATCTCCTTCTAATACTTCCCAGGTGACTTCTTTGTTCCTTAGTTGTAGGTTACCATTATTGGCCTCTTTTGCTTTATCCAGTGCTTCCTTAGCTTTTTCTTTAAAAAGAATTATTCCCTCTTTGGCTCCTCTGACAAAGTGTATCCATTTTATTTCACCATGATTTGAGAAAAGGGTGTGCAAATCTTCTCTACACGTCTGATCATCTAAGTCTCCTGAAAATTTCAGCAAGCAGCCAATCTTTTCTTCTAGAGATTTCATTTCAGCACTTTCTGCTAGCTTTTGTTTTTCTTCTTGCTCTTGTTTAGCTCTTAACTTAGCTTCCATTTTATTTTGCTTTCTTTCTTCATTTTTTTTGGTGAAGTAATCTTCCTTGAAAAGTATTAGCAGGTCTGTGTCTTTGTACTTCTGGCCAGGGGTCTCGACAAACTTTTTAGCTGATTCAATACTATCAAATACAGCAAATATTGAACCCTTAAATGCTTTGTGCAACGTTCTTCTCATCTGAATATTTAGCACTTAACCTTTATCTTCCAACCATTCTTTTATGTCATCAAGAGCTGCATCAGTTGGGAAGCCTTTAATATAAACAGATCTGTTTTTTACATCATTTTTATACTCATCAGTCACTTCAGGGAGGGGTTTGCTGGGAGATCTTCTAATTTTAGTTTTATCTTCACTTATTTCCATGAGTTCTGCCTTTGATTTGCTCAGGGCCTCTACTATTACATTAAAGTCTGTCGTTAAACGGTTTAACCTATTAAACTTTATCATTATCTCCAAAGGAACCCAGCCTTCATCCAGTTTGATCTGTTCCTTTAAAAATTTGTCCCGTGGCAAATTGAAGTCTCCAAAATAATACTCAATTTGATGACAGATTTTGGCCTCCAGAGCAGCCATTTTTTCATTATCACCATTTTTAGCCATTCTGGCTATCTTAAAGACGCAGTGAGGATGCAGGCAGCCTGAGTCCAAATAATCCGCCACAGTCCGTCCCAAAGCAACCAATTGGCTGCCTGGGCCCCAGCCACGTGCGAGGAAATCCTCACTCCCCGGAAGAACGCAGGATCGGCTCCCCACCTCGCAGCGGCCCGCGCCCCTTAGCCCCCAGCGCAGCTTGCCACATACGGCTGCGGCCCACGCGGCCTCTGCCCAGTTCTTTTCTTCTTCTGGTGTTGAGCACAGAGCATCCCTAATGAACTTCCTGGGTGCTAATCTCCATATTAGAGTCTGCTTCCCAGGAATCTGTCCTGTCACACTTGGGTTGAATTACAATCATACAGAAGCCAGACTTTGAGAAGGAGCTGAGGTCAGGTGGCTTCAGTCATGTCGGGGGAGCAGCTGAAACGAGATGGGCCAGGAGGTACAGCACAGACTCTGAACCTAGAGGTCTGGATTCCTGCCTCCCCATAGCAGCCATCTGCCCTGCTGTAATCTTGCCTGCAAACCCCTAAATAGATAAGGGGTGGGGGGCGGTTGGAGAGTATATGTGATTATTGCTCTTCCAAACTGTCATCTTTCATCCCTATTTAAAAACCATGCTGGACTTCCTGGTGGCCCAGTGATTAGGAATCTGCCTGCCAACACAGGGAACATGGGTTCGATTCCTGGCCCAGGAAGATTCCACATGCTGCAGGTGAGCAACTGAGCCCAAGTGTGCTACGACTGTTGAGATGATGCACCTACAGCTTAGGCTCCACAACAAGCGAAGCCACCACAATGAGAAGCCCATGCACCACAACAAAGAATAGCCCCCGCCCCTGCAACTAGAGAGAGCCTAGTCAAAGACGCAGAAATCCTGGGTCAGACTCAGCTTTTACCCTGGAGAATTCTGAGCAGAGGAATGACTTAATTTGCCTGTGTTTAAAAGGATTACTCTGGACCCTTCCCTGACCTCCACAGCCCCAGTCCACACTGCTTTCCTCTCTTCTCTCCTCCCACTTCCTCCTCCAGCTCCAAGTATTGAGGAGTATCTTTGTGGACCTGGGACGGGGGTGGCGGGGTGGGGGGGGGGGGGGGGGGGCGTGGGATCTTTCCACTTATCACCAGAAGGGGGCGCAGGGTAGCAAATGCTATGTCACCCATGGAGGGAAAAACTTGGGGTGGTGGGGGAAGCGGGGAATTTGGAAGCAAACTTAGTTCCTTCTTAGGGTTTCCCTCGTAGCTCAGTTGGTAAAGAATCTGCCTGCAATGCAGGAGACCCGGATTTGATTCCTGGGTCGGGAAAATTCCCCTGGAGAAGGAAATGGCAACCCACTCCAGTATTCTTGCCTGGAGAGTCCCATGGACAAAGCAACCCGGCAGGCTACAGTCCATGGGGTTGCAAGAGTCTGACATGACTTAACAACCACCATCATTAGTCCCTTCTTGGCTTTGCAGACCATTTGTCTGTGGCAATAGCTTCATTAGTCCTGCCTGCTACAGGGCTAAGGGGGAAATTCTCCTGATGCTCTCAGAAGTGGCTGGCTGCAGGGGAGCCTGAGGTGGATTCTTTTGGAGGAAAAAGAGACAGAGACCCTGAACAGATGACACACTCTTCCCCCACCCCCGCCACCACATGGCCAGTCCCTGGCAGGGCTGGGAGGTGAGCCTTGGTGTCCTGGCTTCCAGCCTACTGTACTGTCTACACCCGAGTCCTGCCAGCCGGGGTTAAGGCATTTGCTCCAGAGTTCAATTATTCTTTCAGCTACAAGATGTAGGGCAGGTACAGAGGGAGCAAGGGTGAGGAACCTGGAGGCAAATAAGCCTGGGTTCCTGCCCCGAGGGAGCTCTAAATGCTTATGGAGATAAAGCTTGAGACAAGCAGAGAACACTGTGGGCAATGCACGTCAGATCTGATGAGGGTTGAAGTTGGCACCTGCATCCTGAGGGGGACTTGTGGGAGGAAGTAACGGATTTATCCAGTTTGAGAGAACCATTTCTGATAGACTTCCTTTCCCTGAGGGGAGGGAGTACTTAGGGTGGAGGGTGTGGAGTGATGGAGAGGAACACATTTTGACAGCGATGCTGACCCCATCAGAATGATGAAGGGCTGGTGGGGAAACTTCTAGGGTGAGGGGAGGAACTTTTTGGCTGGTGTCATTCCTCAGAGGTATCACCCCTCTCCCTGAATGGACAGTCTTTGCTGCTGCTAAAGCTGCCTATTGAAAACCCGAGGCTGATCACCATTTGTCTGTGGAGGTGTCGGGTTTCGTCGGAAAGTCTGGTTGTAGAGATTTCTTTAGAAGTTGTGTTTGTGATGATCTCATCTTGGGAAATGAGGAAAGGAGAAGAGATGCCAAATACGTTATTGTGCTGAAAGTCCTGTTTTAAGAAAACAAATGCAAGATTGAGTGCATTAGCCACTGCCAGCCACAAATGTGGAGAAAGCAGTTAAGCCAGTAAGGAGTAGTACCCCACATTTGATGTGGGAATCTTGGGTGAGGTGGGAGGAAAGTCTGGTTTCCAGTCAGTGGTATGAGTGGGGAGGGAGGGGCCCGGTAAGAGGACTGACCCACCAGGGTGACTTTCCTGGTGGTCCAGTGAGTAAGAGTCTGTGTTCCCAGTGCAGCAGGTCCGGGTTCCATCCACCATCAGGGAGCTAGATCCCACACACCAAAACAAGGAACCTCACATGCCACATCCAAGATCCCATGTTCCCACAACTAAGACCCAGTGCAGTCAAAATAAATAAAGGGGACTTCCCTGGTGGGACAATGGACGGGAATCTGCTTGCCAATGCAGGGGACACAGGTTCCATTCCCGATCTGGGAAGATTCCATATGCCACAGAGCAACGAGACCCACAAGCCACAACTACTGAAGCCCATGCACCTAGAGTCTATACGCTGCAATTGGAGAGGCACCACAATGAGAAACCCTGTGCACGGCAACCAGAGAGCAGCCCCTGTTCACTGCAACTAGAGAAAGCAACAAAGACCCCCCACAACCAAAAATTAAATAAATAAATAAAGTTTTTTCAAAGGAGGATTGAATGAATCATTCTCATCACTGGGGCAGTGACGCTTTTCCTTGTGTCCCCGCCAGGACTGGGACTATGATAAGATGTCCTGATGATGCCCAGGCACACTGTCTCAAGCCCAACTAAAACCAAACAGCAATGTTAATACCTTAAGGTTTAACACCTGGATTAACATAAGGACTTTTGGATTTCAAGAGGTTTATCCACTGTCTTCCTTACAAGGATCTCCATTGCTGACTTCGGATGCTGGACCTTTCATTCTCTGTGCCTTATTCTTCCAGCTGGAACTCTTTATCTTCCTCTTCTGTGCTCTCTTCTCTGAATGTCACAGGTCAAACCTAACAGCGGGGCCAGGGTGAGGGCGCCGTATATGAGGCACCTATGACGCAACTTGAAGGAGGTGCTCGCTTTCAGGGTCATGCAAGTGCAAAGTGATTTGAAGTTATTAGAACAAAACAACTCCCAACGTGATGACAGATTTCCCCTGGCATTATGGTGCAGTTTTTAATGTTCTTGTTTTGTTCTTTAATTCTGGCCCAAACCTCCTGTTGGGAGGATCAACCTGACCCTCCAGCAGCAGGACACAGAATCTGAGATAGATTCCTAGGACTGGGAGCACTGTAAACCTGGGCTATGGAGAAGGAAGAGGGGGCTGAATGGCTCTACCTAGGACAGATAACAAAGACGGGATGGTGGGTTGGGTGAAGGCAGATGGTTATACAAGCCTGGTTAGGGTATGTTTGTGTGTGTGTGTGTGTGTGTGTGTGTGTGTGTGTGTGTGTGTGTGTGTGTGTGTATGTGTGTGTGTGTGTGTGTGTGTGTGTTGGGGGAGAAGTGTTCCTGGATGATCCTCCAGCGAGGAGAAGCTTCCAGCTGGAAGTATTTGAATCTAGACACCCGAAAAGTGAAAGTGTTAGTAGCTCAGTTATGTCTGACTCTTTGCGACCCCATGGATTATAGCCCTCCAGGCCCCTCTGTCCATGGCATTCTCCAGGCAAGAATACTAGAGTGGGTTGTCATTCCCTTCTCCAGGGGATCTTCCCAACCCAGGGATCTAACCCAGGTCTCCTGCATTGCCAGCAGATTCTTTACCATCTGAGTCACCAGGGAAGCCCAGACACCTGAAGTCCCCTCTAATACCCAAGTGCCAGGAATAAGAAACTTTCTAGCAGGAACCTGCAGTGGTCACTATGCACCATGTTCAACCCCAAACTGGATCTACTCATTCAGGGAAATGGAGTTGACTTAGTCTGGGCTGGCTGGCCTGCTCCAGATGGCAGCCCTGGGAGCACTAAATGAGTGGGCGGGACGGGTTGTGGGATGTGGCCTTTGCCAAGATATCAAGGACTTGAGGCCTGAAAATGCAGACGACTCAGGGGGTGATGTGCAACAACTAGCCCGAGTGGAGGGAGGCCAATGACAAGACACTGGTGTCACAGGGATCCTCAGGGAAAAATTGCTGAATGGGGCCTTAAACCCCCACTTCAAAGCCAAGTTAAGGAATCCAGTTGCTGGACTTAAGAGTGTTCAAACAGATGAGGAAGACATCTGTCCTTTTGTATGTCAAAGGAGCAAAAGGAAGTTGTCTCTGAATTTCACCATGAACTCAGAATTTCTGTCCTGGGGAAACTAATATGAAGGTCAGAACACTCCCTCCCTTTGTCAGAATGGTGGTCTGATGTTCTTTACAGGTATCCTGGGGAGGAGAAGATTATGGAAGGTCACCATTCCTTTGTTACTGAGCATGGCCCCACCCATCAGAATAAGACCCAGTTTCCCCCTCAGTCAGTCCCTCCCATCAGGAAGCTTCCATAAGCCTCTTATCCTTACCCATCAGACAGCTGACAGAATGCAAACTACAATCACAGAAAACTAACCAAACTGATCAACTCAATGAAACTATGAGCCATACCGTGTAGGACCACCCAAGATGGACAGGTCATGGTGGAGAGTTCTGACAAAACATGGTCCCCTGGAGAAGGGAATGGCAAACCACTTCAGTATTCTTGCCTTGAGAGCCCCATGAACAGCACGAAAAGGCAAAAAGATAGGACACTGAAAGATGAACTCCCCAGGTCAGTAGGTGCCCAGTATGCTACGGGAGATCAGTGGAGAAATAACTCTAGGAAGAATGAAGAGACGGAGCCAAAGCAAAAATAACACCCAGCTGTGGATGTGACTGGTGATAGAAGTAAAGTCTAATACTTTAAAGAGCAATACTGCATAGGAACCTGGGATGTTAGGTCCATGAATCAAGGCAAATTGGAAGGGGTCAAACAGGAGATGGCAAGAGTGAACATGAACATTGACATTTTAGGAATCAATGAACTAAAATGGACTGGAATGGATGAATTTGACTCAGATGACCATTATATCTGCTACTATGGGCAAGAATCCCTTAGAAGAAATGGAGTAGCCATCATAGTAAACAAAAGAGTCCAAAATGTAGTACTTGGATGCAATCTCAAAAATGACAGAATGATCTCTGTTCATCTCCAAGGCAAGCCATTCAATATCACAGTAATGCAAGTCTATGCCCCGACCAGTAATGCTGAAGAAGCTGAAGTTGAATGGTTCTATGAAGACCTACAAGACCTTTTAGAACTAATGCCCAAAAAAGATGTCCCTTTCATTATAGGAGACTGGAATGCAAAAGTAGGAAGTTAAGAGATACCTGGAGTAACAGGCAAATTTGGTCTACAAAATGAAGCAGGTCAAAGGCTAAAAGTGTTTTGCCAAGACAATGCACTGGTCACAGGAAACACCCTCTTCCAACAACACAAGAGAAGACTCTATACATGGACATCACCAGATGGTCAATACCAAAATCAGACTGATTATATTCTTTGCAGCCAAAGATGGAGAAGCTCTAAACAGTCAGCAAAAACAAGACCAGGAGCTGACTGTGGCTCAGATCATGAACTCCTGATTGCAAAATTCAGACTTAAATTGAAGAAAGTAGGGAAAACCACTAGACCATTCAGGTATGACCTAAATCAAATCCCTAATGATTATACAGTAAAAGTGAGAAATAGATTCAAGGGACTAGATCTGATAGACAGAGTGCCTGAAGAACTATGGACGGAAGTTCTGACATTGTACACGAAGCAGTGATGAAGAGCATCCCCAAGAAAAAGAAATGCAAAAAGGCAAAATGGTTGTCTGAGGAGGCCTTACAGACAGCTGAGAAAAGAAGAGAAACGAAAGGCAAAGGAGAAAAGGAAAGATATGCCCATTTGAGTGCAGAGTTCCAAAGAATAGCAAGGAGAGGTAAGAAAGCCTTCCTCAGTGATCAGTCAAAGAAATAGAGGACAACAATAGAATGAGAAAGACTAGAGATCTCTTCAAGAAAATTAGAGATACCAAGGGAACATTTCATGCAAAGATGGGCTCAATAAAGGACAGAAATGGTATGGACCTAACAGAAGCAGAAGATATTAAGAAGAGGTGGCAAGCATACACAGAAGAACTATACTAAAAAGATCTTCATGACCCAGATAACCACGATGGTATGATCACTCACCTAGAGCCAGACATCCTGGAATGCGAAGTCAAGTGGGCCTTAGGAAGCATCACTATGAACAAAGGTAGTGGAGGTGATGGAATTCCAGTTGAGCTATTTCAAATCCTAAGAGATGATGCTGTGAAAGTGCTGCACTCAATATGCCAACAAATTTGGAAAACTCAGCAATGGCCACAGGACTGGGAAAGGTCAGTTTTCATTCCAATCCCAAAGAAAGGCAATGCCAAAGAATGTTCAAACCACTGCCCAATTGCAGTCATCTCATACATTAGTAAAGTAATGCTCAAAATTCTTCAAGCCAGGCTTCAACAGTATGTGAACCATGAACTTGCAGATGTTCAAGCTGGATTTAGAAAAGGCAGAGGAACCAGAGATCAAATTGCCAACATCTGTTGGATCATTGAAAAAGCAAGAGAGTCCCAGAAAAATATATACTTCTGCTTTCTTGACTATGTCAAAGCCTTTGACTGTGTGGATCACAACAAACTGTGGAAAATTCTTCAAGAGATGGGAATACCAGACCACCTGACCTGCCTCCTGAGAAATCTGTATGCAGGTCAAGAAGCAACAGCTAGAATTGGACATGGAAAAACAGACTGGTTCCAAATCAGGAAATGAGTATGTCAAGGCTGTATATTGTCACCCTGCTTATTTAACTTATATGCAGAATACATCATGAGAAATGCCAGGCTGGATGGCACAAGCTGGAACCAAGATTGCCAAGAGAAATATCAATAACCTCAGATTTGCAGATGATACCACCTTTACAGCAGAAAGCAAAGAAGAGCTAAAGAGCCTCTTGATGAAAGTGAAAGAGGAGAGTGAAAAAGTTGGCTTAAAGCTCAACATTCAGGAAACTAAGATCATAGCATTCGGTCACATCACTTCATGGCAAATAGATGGGGAAACAATGGAAACAGTGACAGACAACTTTTTTTTCTACTTCAAAATGACTGCAGATGGTGACTGCAGCCATGAAATTAAAAGATGCTTACTCCTTGGTAGAACTGCCATATGACCCAGCAATCCCACTTCTGGGCATACACACTGAGGAAACCAGAGCTGAAAGAGACACGTGCACCCCAATGTTCATCGCAGCACTGTTTATAATAGCCAGGACATGGAAACAACCTAGATGCCCATCAGCAGATGAATGGATAAGGAAGCTGTGGTACATATACACCATGGAATATTACTCAGCCGTTAAAAAGAATTCATTTGAATCAGTCCTAATGAGATGGATGAAACTGGAGCCCATTATACAGAGTGAAGTAAGCCAGAAAGATAAAGAACATTACAGCATACTAACACATATATATGGAATTTAGAAAGATGGTAACGATAACCCTATATGCAAAATAGAAAAAGAGACACAGAAATACAGAACAGACTTTTGAACTCTGTGGGAGAAGGTGAGGGTGGGATGTTTCAAAAGAACAGCATGTATACTATCTATGGTGAAACAGATCGCCAGCCCAGGTGGGATGCATGAGACAAGTGCTCGGGCCTGGTGCACTGGGAAGACCCAGAGGAATCGGGTGGAGAGGGAGGTGGGAGGGGGGATCGGGATGGGGAATACGTGTAAATCTATGGCTGATTCATATCAATGTATGACAAAACCCATTGAAATGTTGTGAAGTAATTAGCCTCCAACTAATAAAAAAATTAAAAAACAAAACAAAACAAAACAAAAAAGATGCTTACTCCTTGGAAGAAAAGTTATGATCAACCTAGATAGCATATTAAAAAACAGACATTACTTTGCCAACAAAGGTCCATCTAGTCAAAGCTATGGAATTTCCAGTAGTCATGTATGGATGTTAGAGTTGGACTATAAAGAAAGCTGAGCACCGAAGAATTGATGCTTTTGAACTGAGGTGTTGGATAAGACTCCTTAGAATCCCTTGGACTGCAAGGAGATCCAACCAGTCCATCCTAAAGGAGATCAGTCCTGAAAATTCATTGGAAGGACTAATACTGAAGCTGAAACTCCAATACTTTGGCCACCTGATGCAAAGAACTGACTCCTTGGAAAAGACCCTGTTACTGGGAAAGATTGAAGGTGGGAGGAGAAGGGGATGACAGAGGATGAGATGGTTGGATGGCATCACTGAGTCGATGAACGTGAGTTTGCGTAAACTCCTGGAGGTGGTGATGGACAGGGAAGCTTGGCGTGCTGCAGTCCATGGAGTCGCAAAGAGTCGGACGTGACTGAACTGAACCGACTGACCATTCTTCCCTCAGCAGGGCTGAGTAAGCAGTGGCAACCTGAGCACCAGGCCAAGCACTGGAGCAATCTGGGGCCAGGGTGGCTGCTCCGCAATGCCTTCAGGAGCCAGATTCCTTCTGCCTTTCTCCTGTGCCTCCCTTACTTAGCTTCTGTCTGCATAGTTGCAAGATGGTTGCTTTACTGTTTGGTTTTATGTCTGCATTTCAGGCACAGGAGAGAAAGAAGAATAATAAAGGCAAAAGGCAAGATTCGTGCCAGCTAAAACTGTTTTTTCTATTTTTTTTAATTGTGGAAAAATATACATAAAAATTATCTTAGTCACTTTTAAGTGTATAGTTCAGTAGTCAGTACATTCACATTGTCATGTAGTCAATCTCCAGTCTCGGAACTTCCCTGGTGGTCCTGTGGCTAAGACTCCACTCCCAACGCAGGGGATCAGAGTTTGATCCCTGGTCAGGGAACTAGATCCCATATGCAGCAACTAAGAGTTCAAATGCTATAACTAAAGATCCTGCATCCTGCAACTAAGATCTGATACTGTCAAATAAATAAATATTTTAAAAAATCTCCAGTCTTTTTTGGTCTTGAAAAACTGAAACTCTGTACCCATTAAACAATAACTCCCCATTCTCCCTTTCCCAGTCTCTGGTAACCACCATTCTGCTTTGTTTCTATGAATTGGACCACATTAGTACCTCATATAAGCAGACTTATACAATATTTGTCTTTCTGTGACTGGTTTTCTTTTTCACTTAGCACAATATCCTCAAGGTTCATCCATGTTGTATCATATGTCAGAATTTCCTTCCTTTTTTAAGGCTGAATAATATTCCATTATACACATTACCAGGCTTCCCTGGTAGCTCAGCTAGTAAAGAATCTACCTGCAATGCAGGAGACCTTGGTTAGATCCCTGGGTTGGGATGATCCCCTGGATGAAGGGAACGGCTACCCACTCCAGTATTCTGGTCTTGAGAATTCCATGGACAGAGCAGCCTGGTAGGCTACAATCTATGGGGTCCCAAAGAATTGAACACAACTCTTTGTGATTTTCACTTTAATTTAGTGAAAGAGCAACTTTCACTAAATACACATTACCACATTTTATTTATCCATTTATCCATCAAAGGACACTTGCATTGCTTTCACCCTTTGGCTATAGTGAATAATGCTGCTATGATCATGGGGATGCAGATATCTCTGAGACCCTAATTTCAATTCTTTGTGAATATATACCGAGATTTAAAATGTTGGATTCTATGGTAATTATATCTTTAGTTTTTTGAGGAACCACCATACTGTCTTCCATAGTCCCAGCCCTTTAACAAAGGGCTTTCCCTGAAGCTCCAAGTGAGTTTCACTTTCACCTCATTGGCCATCTTAGATCATGTGACCACCTCTAGCTGCAAAGGAGTCTGAGAAAGGATTATTTTTAACTAGGCACAGAACAAACATTCCATGACCTGAGGAGATTCCTCTTTGCTGGGATGGTCCAGGTGTTTATGTCCAGGAGCAAGTGTCCAAGTTACAACTGAGCCTGTCCTACAGACACTCCGCCTATCCCCTGCCTACAGTGTTTGCCCTTTCTGGGGGAAATCAACACCCTCTTAAGGCAGTGCTTCGGGAATGTCAGCCAGTACTTGTTTCCGTCCCTCCTGAGCTGTTCTCTCAAGCAACAATTAAAGTCTCCCCACCAACCCCTACCAAGTGTAAACTGCTCTGTGCTATTCCTTCACTGCCCATCACAGCTAAGTTGTGCCTTCCCTGCCAGACTATAAGTCCTCTGGGACAGGACCTGTGTTACCACCTTGGGGCATAAAGCACAGGGCTGACTCCTGGTGGAGGGACGGACAGCGAATTCCTCCAGACCAGTTCTAAGTTCTGCTGCAGGGCTCCTGGATCTCGCAGCTCAGGGGCACCTCTCCATGGGATGCTTCTCCCCTAGATTTTGGGGCCTAGTAAGGGCTACTCATCTTGAGAATCATGAAGTCAGGCCCAGGCTAGACAGGACCTGACAGGGTAGGGAGGAGCAGGGAGGGGAGGTTGATGACCTTCAAGCACTCTGGACCAGATGGCCTGGTCCTTGATCCCCCAATCTCTGCCCCATCTCTAGAAGCAGTCATACAGACACCAACACAGACACAGCCACTATGAAACTTACTTTCAGATCACATGTGCACTTAGGTGCAGAGTTACAGATGTTCACAAATACACACACCCATGCATCACTCACACACACACACACACACACGCGCGCACACACACACACACACACACACACACATACACTACAATTAAGTTTGAATTCAGCACTTAAATTCAAGGGGGAAAAATCTTAGTTCCTCCACTTATGGTTGGATATCCTTAAGTTACCTCTCTCCTTGTGCCTTAACGTCCATATTTGTGAACATGAGGATAATATTAATGATAGCATTTACCTCACTGAGTTGTGGGCTTTCCTGGTGGCTCAGATGGTAAAGATCTACTGCAATGCTGGAGATCTGGGTTTGATTCCTGGGTTGGGAAGATCCCCTGGAGGAGGGCATGACAACCCACTCCATTACTCTTGCCTGGAGAATCCCATGGACAGAGGAGTCTGGCAGGCTACAGTCCCTGGGGTCACAAAGAGTTGGACATGACTGAGCGACTAAGCATAGCACTGAGTTGTGAAGATGAAATGAGATAAAGCGGTAAAGTGCTTAAAACAGTGGCTGACAGAGATGCACATATATTCAAACACATTTCCTAAACCCTCTCCCATCTTGCTGCTGCCACTTGGTGGTGGACCTAGCTGCAATACAACATCAGTTCAGTTCAGTCGCTCAGTCATGTCTGCCTCTTTGCGACCCCATGAATCGCAGCACGCCAGGCTTCCCTGTCCATCACCAACTCCCGGAGTTTACTCAAACTCATATCCATCGAGTCGGTGATTCCATCCAGCCATCTCAGCCTCTGTCGTCCCCTTCTCCTCCTGCCCCCAATCCCTCCCAGCATCAGGGTCTTTTCCACTGAGTCAACTCTTCCCATGAGGTGGCCAAAGTATTGGAGCTTCAGCTTCAACATCAGTCATTCCAATGAATATTGAGGACTGATCTCCTTTAGGATGGACTGGTTGGATCTCCTTGTGTCCAAGGGACTCTCAAGAGTCTTCTCCAACACCACAGTTCAAAAGCATCAATTTTTCGGTGCTCAGCTTTCTTCACCGTCCAACTCTCACATCCATACATGACCACTGGAAAAACCATAGCCTTGACTAGATGGACCTTTGTTGGCAAAGTAATGTCTCTGCTTTTTAACATGCTATCTAGGTTGGTCATAACTTTCCTTCCAGGGAGTAAGCGTCTTTTAATTTCATGGCTGCAATCACCATCTGCAGTGATTTTGGAGCCCAAAAAAACAAAGTCTGACAGCATAGGAGTCCTTTTATCTCTCAATTTTCCCACCTGTAAAACAGGGATAATATTATCTTCCTGGTCCAGGTGCTTTGAGGATCTAAACAGGCCCAACATGGAAAACTCCTAGCCTCCTCTCTGCACAGAAGTCTGCTGCACCTTAGTTATTACTGTCTGTAACTGATGGAGAACAGGTCAGAGAACAGGTGCAGGGGTGGGATATGCCAAGGCAAAGGCCTGACCCCCTATCAGCCTGCAGGCTGGAGATCCAAGCCTGACCCAGCCCCATCTCCTCCCAGGCTAGAGTTGAGTCCTAGAAAGACAGAGCCCCAGATCAGGGTAGGGGGCGGTCAGAGCTGTCCCACCTTTGGGAGCCTGGGGTGGCCACTAGCCTGGCATGGGGCTGGGGGCAGGGCCAGCCTGGTGGCCGTGGGTGGAAGGAAAAAAGGAAAACCAGCTCAGTGGAAATTACCCTGCGGTTGGCTCAGGCGCCCACGACACACTGTATTTATAGAGAGCTCCCTGCCGGCTCTTAATGCCTCACAGTCGAATTAACCCTTTCCAGGCCGCGGTACCAGTCTGGTGCCAGAGGAGAACACTGGACTGGGGAGTCAGACAGCCAGATCCGAGCTCTGGCTCTGCAGCCAGCGGCCTGGAGCAGGATCCAGGGTGGTCGATGACCATCCAGCTATCCCCCTAGCAGAAAATAAACTCTGGATCTTGGGAGGGTGGGTCACGGTGGGGGATGGGCGGGGATCAGACTAGCACCCCTTTACCAGCGCGCCCGCGTGGGTCTGGACCCAGGGCAGGGGCGGGTCCCGGCCCGTGCCCTGCCCAGCGGGCGGGCTCCGGCCTCGGCCCTAAACCGCGACCGCGGGGCCAATCCGGCCTCTGGGGCGCACCCGGGCCGCCTTTCCGGGCCCGCGGCTTCCTCCAGCCCGCCCCGCCCCTCGGACTCCCGAGGCCGCCCCCGGCCCCCATTCGGGCCCGGCCTCGCGGCGGCGGCGGCTGCAACTCGGCAGCGCTCCGCCGCGTCCCCGAGTCCCGGGAGTCGGCGCGGCGCGGTGAGTGCTTGCGTGGCGGGCCCGGCGCTAGTCGGGGCGGCCTTTGTCTGCGGCCGAGCCCGGCCCCGGGCCGTCGGGCAGCGGGCCTGCTGCAGGACTGCTGGGGCGGGCGGTGAGCCCCCACCCTCGCAGGGCGCCCCCGCCCCAGCCCTCTCCCCCTGCCGGGGCTGGCCGCGGCGCCAGGAGCACGTTGGACCCCGGATCTGGGGCCCGGAGGCGGCTGGGGCTGCCAGAATCCAATCCCGCCCCCAGCCCTGCCTCCCCTTCCCCTGGCCGGCGGGGCCTGAGCACTGTGGGACCTGCCTTCACCCGGGAATCCGCTCGAGGAGGAGGCTGGGCGGGTGGCCGCCCAGGTTGACCGCGGAGGCCCTGGGTGTGCAGGGGAACCGAGGCAGATCTGTCATTGTGTTGATGATTCTGGAAAGCTTCACTATCTGGAAAGCCGCTATCTGGAGCTAGGAGTGAAGCGGAGTCTCCCGGGGCCCTGCAGAGGAAAACAACGTGACCGCCAGCTCTGAGGAGGGGGAGCTGCCAGGGAGAGGAGGGCCAAGGGTTGGATAGGGGAGGCGGGGGGTGCATTCTTCTTGGCCCAGAGAAATGGAGTGGGCGACTGGAGACTTCCATGGGTAGCAGTGGACATGAGGGAGACAGATTCAGAGAAGGACAGACAGGGATGGCTGGCCTGGGTGAAGGGATGAATAGGTGTGTGGGTAGGGGGCAGAACACAGGGAGCAGGGATGGGGCATTTGGGGGCTTGGGAAATCTCAGGGAGATGATGGGTGGGGTGGGATGGAGAGGAGGTGGAAGATGTGGTGGAGGGAAGGTGTGGACCCAGGGTGGAGGTCCAAGTCCTCGGTTGCTGCTTAGCTAGCGAATTGGCAGGTTCGGGGGCCTAAAGCAGTGAACTGCCAGAAAGGGGATTTATTTCTAAGCCAAACCTAGCCTAATGAGAAATGCGTGATGGATGACTCAGATATGGGATCTATCATTGAGGAAAACATTAAGCAAATAGGAAAGCAAGACCCATTGGAGAGTCGAGAGGGTTTGACTTAATTGAGAAGAACTACTTAGGTTCAAATTGGATGTAGATAATTATAAATGAGTCTGATTTCATCATTAAATGAAGGCCCTAGGTCTTTTTCTTACATGCCTGTCTTTAGCAATTTGCTTCTATATTAGAAAGTAATGAAGCTGTTCTGTTTTTAAGAGAGTTCTTTATTTAGTTCAGCCTCTTCTCTGACTCCCTCTTGCCTCCCAGAAGTTCCTAGGAAATCTGAAGCTGTGCAGCCTTCCTGTAATTTGGGGGTCTGCACACAGGTGGGTGCTTTTGGAGACTGAGGGAAACTGAAGTCTAAACTTGAAATTGAACTCTAAACATGTCCAGTTGGTTAGTCTGATCTGAGTGGCAGAGCTCTGAGGCTGTGGGTATGAGTGGTGGCTTATATTTCCAGCTCTTTTGGAAATGGGAATAATTTGGGTGAGTGTATTTTTCTGATATCTAGAGTTCCTGATATTAAAAGTGAATACTTATGTTAATAATTGATCATGGAAATCTTTCTGCCCTGTATTATGCACGTCACAGTCTGACCTCCTGATGTCAGCGACATTTTCCTTCATGACCTCAGGTCAGCGCTGTGAACATCCATTTTTGCACTAAGGGGACTCACAGGGGAGTGAGAGTTGCATTAAGTGGCTTCAGAGATGCTTATATTGGTCCCATGACTGATCTTGGAGTTCTTTTCTCTCTTCAATGACATCACTGGTGGTTTCTCCTGCCTGCTTTCAGTGAGCTTTCCAATGTATTCCAGACTCCTGTGTTGCAAGAAATCGGACCATCCAGCTTGTTAGAGATGGGAGTGTTAGTCGCTCAGTTGTGCCCGACTTTGCAACCCCATGGATGCAGCCCACCAGGCTCCTCTGTCCATGGGATTTTCCAGGCAAGGATACTAGAATGGTTTGCCATTTCCTTCTCCAGGGAATCTTCCTGACCCAGAGATTGAACCTGGGTCTCCTGCACTACAGGCAGATTTTTTACCGACTGAGCTACCAGGAAAGCCCAAGAGATGGGAAGCCTACATTAAAACAGGACTGAGGATGAGAAGGGGTTTTGGGAATTGAAGACCGATTTTCCTTCCTGTCCTTGGCCCTCTGCACCTCTGCCCAGGCACCTGATGGAAGCAGGTTGCCTGACTGACTGAGATGCTCAGGTACCTGATAGCTGGGTCAGGAGCTGGAATGTCTGTGGAAAGGACAGTGGTAGAAGTGTTGTCCCTTCTGTGGAGGCTGTGTCCTTACTCTGCTGAAGTTGATTTTTGAACGGTCCTGTGGGAATGCCTCTATCCTTAAACTTTAACCTGCTCTGGAGTCATCAGTCTTCATTCTTTGTTTTAGGATTTGGGTTTGATGCTGAGCTGAGCAGTACTGTTCAGGATCAGAGACTGAATATGATCACAGAGCCAGAAGTTGGGATGCAACAGCACTCAGAAAGTTTTGGAGAACAAGTGTCTGGCCTGTTGCTTGCCACTTCTTGGCTGGATTTGTGCTATGTGAGGAAAAATGACCCAAGTCCAAGTGACCTCTGAGATGACCACCACACAGGGCCTGAGCGGTGGCTGTGAGTCATGGGGTTAGGGGAGGAGGAAGAAGGGCAGGCAGGATGATGTCACTACCCATGAGCTTATCCTCTGAGTGGGTGGCCACTTCCACTGCTGTCCATTTCCCACACCCCTAGGGCAGGAATGACAGGGAGGTCCACCAGCAAAAGAGGGAAGGCAAAGGCAGGGCCTAAAGGAGGGCCAGAGGGTGGGAACTGGTGATCTTGGAGAAATTTCCTTTGGTCTCATTGGCCAGAATGGATCACACATCTGAGAGAGGGCCACATGTGCTTTATGTAACTTTCGCCCGCCACCCCCAGTTCTGCCACCCCTGCGGGATGAGGTTCCAGATAGGAGCAGTGGGTTTTCGGGTTTTGGGAGGTGGGGCTGTGCTGGATGCTTAATAGAAATCGTCTCATTTCATCATCATAGCTGTCCTGTGAGGTAGGGAATCATTAGCTCCATTGTACATATGGGTAAACTGAGGCCCGGAAAAGGGAAATCACATGCCCAAAAACATGCAGCTGGCAAATGCTGAGGCTGGGTTGCTGTCTCCTCCAGGAGCTGGCTCTTTCTGTGACTCTGGACTGCAGACTTAGTTGGAACCTGGTAAGATGTGCTAAGGGTCCCTAGTAAGGTGTGCAAGGCAGAGAGGATTCATCTGGGGAGATGGCAGACCTGACCTGGGTGTCCCAGACTAGTGTCCTTGCAGCCCAGCTGGAACCACTGTTAAGAGTTCTTACTGTTCCAGAGGCCTGGTCCTCAGCACACTAGTGCCTTCCAGGAGTCCCTCTCAGTTCTGACCAGTGCTTCCAGCCAGCTGCCCCCATTCTCCCTCATTCTCCCAAGAATGGATGCTTCCTCCACACCCCTAATGCCTTTGGGCCTTTGGTCTTCCCAAGACTTAGGGAGGGAATGTTGGAGGGAACTGCTGGGAGTGGGGATTGAGAAACATTTTTGGGGGGAGCCTTGGAGCAGGGAGATACTACTTCTGGGAGTCAGGACTTCCAGGTAACCTAAAGTCAATGTAGGCTCCCCAGGAACTAGACCTCCCATGGGAGAGATACTGAAATGTGTGGAGGCCTTGTACAAAGGGGTGTGTAGCAGCATGGGGGCTGTGTCCTGGAGGAGGAAGGGGGAGAGGATCAACAGGGATGCGCCAGACACAGAGATGGAGCCGAACTGTGATTTGCTGCTTTGGAGCTGGGGTGCTAGTGGAGTCCTAGGTGCAGAGGGGGTCAGAGAAAGAATAATGTTCCTAGGGATCTGTACATATAGCCTGACAGAGGAGGCTCAGTGCAGAGGATTCCGGAGACCTTCTCCCCATGCCCATGGCAATAATAACAAAAGTAGTCATGATCCTTAACCACTGTTTGGGTGCTTTAAATCCTTTCTGTATGTCCTCTTATTTTATCCTTACAGCAGCTCTATGGGGTAGTCATTGTTTCCCCCTTTTTAATGAGATAGAATCAAATCTCAAAGAGGTTAAGTCATTTATACTTGATCATGTGTCTAGCCAGCCTTTGGAGTCAGAGCCTGAACCTAGGCTTGCCTGCTGAACCTGAGCCTAAGCTGTATGATGAGGCAGGCAAGAGAGCCCGATGATGATGTTTCACAGGTGAGGAATTGAGGCCCAGGGGCACCTGTAAGCTGGCCCTTAGTCACCTCTGATGTGACTGATGACTGAGCGTGGGCCCCCCGGCAGTCTGCACCTTGTTCCCTAGGCTCAGACTCCCCTCTGTATGGTGGGCATGGAAGTGGGCACTGAACAGGTGCTCCAAGAGGCCTTCCAGCTCTGAGGCTAGGTGGAGCCTGCTATGCTCCAGAGGAGGAACCCCTAGAGATCCAGAGGGGCTGGTGCTTAGGTGGAGAGGGGTCTGCAGTATTGTTCTGCCAGGGCAAACCTCTTTCAGGGTAGAAACCTGAAGACTGTCAGGGCAGGGAGTGTTTGGTAAAACACATCTGGAGTAAGTGGGCCCTTCCATGAGTGAAGTCTAGAAAGGTTTCTGGGAGGGATAAAATTTCCAGACACATCTGGGTGGGCACTCAGCAGGACTCAGCAGAGGTTGAGTGAATGCAGATGTGTGTGGCACGGGCCTGCCAGGACAGGACCTGGGATCCGCCCTCCAACTTGGTCTTATGTTGTCTCAGGCCTTCCCATCCTCTCTCCACTCTCCTCCTTCAACTCGTGCCTTCTGGCCAGACCTCTTCTGAGCTAAGTGCAGCCGTCACCTTTTCTCAAGGTTCCGTGTTTCTGACGGGGTGTGTGTGTGTGTGTGTGTGTGTGTGTGTGTGTGTGTGGCCTCTGCACACACTTCCAGTTCTGAGTTGGTGTCACACTGCCTTGTCAAGTGGCTGTTGAACCCTGGAAGACGCAGACTCATTTTGTGGTGGCTCCTTAGCCAGAAGAGGGTGTGAGAAGGAGGCCAGCTGTTGTGACAAAAGTCACCATATTCTTGAAGCCACTGAGCCGTCTTCCTTCTCTCTGGTTTCGCGTCCTCTGGGTCTCATGCCTTGACTTCAGTGTGGAGAGGGGGCCTCGATGGGGATGGTCTGGCTTGGGGAAGCTGGGGGCTCTGCCCTGTCCTCTTTTTCCTCTTCCTTGTTCTTCCTAAATCCATAAGGGAAGCAGATCGCAGATGCCAAGAAAACCTTGGCCCCACTCTGCTGGGCTGGCGCTGATGACACACTGCTGTTTTGACTCACACAGAAATCACTTTGAGAGGAAGAATTGATTTCTTCTCTTGGGTAGGATCACGGGGCTGGGGAGCAGTGCCCAGCGGACAGCCTTGAACACAAAAGGCCCAAACTAACTCATTATCAGGAAAAAGGAAGGCCATCAGGGTTCCTAGGCAAATCTGGAGATCCCCTAAACTCTTTCTGCAGGCTCACACCCAGTTGTGGAACACCTATACTGTTAATATTAGGTCAGGTTTTTTTAGATAATTTTTCTCAGTGGAATCCCATAATCATCTTATGAAGGCAGAGTTTAGATTCCTGTTTTCACACATGAGCCAGCTGAGGCTCAGAGAGGATGTTTTCCCGGAGTCACATGTCTAGGAAGTGGCCGAGGCTGGATTTGAAGCTGTGTCTCCAGCTCCAGAGACATCTTCTAAAATGCCAGGGCTCACTCTGTCCATGAGGCTTCTTGTGCCACACCAGCCCAGCATGTGGTGGTGGCCATAGCACAGGAAGGGGGCCAGGACCTTCCTCTGAGGGTTAGGGAGATGAAGACCCTGAGAGGCAATGGGGTGGAGCAAGTGAGTGGTAGAGCCTGGTCTAAAGCCCACATAAACATAAATCTTCAATGTTGCTGTTTTCCTTTTTCATTTGTTAATGAACAAAAGAATTAGATGCTTGTTGTCAAAGCAGCAGAAGTGTATCAAAGTAACTAGAAGGTGGAAGTAGATGCTTATCTTTATCCCCATGCTCCAGGGTTGGGTTCACCATCATGCTTCCAGACCCTTTTTCTATACAAACATTCATCCATCCATCTCTCTCTCTGTCTAAACACACAGGCGTTCATTCATTCATTGAGCAGTGCTTTGAACACTCATTATGTGCCAAACCTTAGCTAGAATTAAGGATCCAATAGTATAAAGGATCTAATAAATAAAGCAGACATGGTTCCTGCTCAGGGAGGTCTCAGTGTGACACATGGTAAACAGCAATGCATAGCAGGGACATCGATAGAGTGGCAGACCCCCAACCCAGCTTTTCTGCAAGGTGAACCTCAGGATGTCATCCAGGAAGAAGGAACTGTGCTTGCAGAGACCCTGTGAGGAAGGGAACAGGGTCTCGTTGTAAGAGCTCTGATGAGGGGTGAATGGGGAGGTGGGCAGGGCTGAACCAGGCAAGACCCTGTAGGCTGATTAGATATTGAAAGTGATGATGTGGTGCTCTTTTGTTTTTATAGCTGTTTTTCTGGTTGCTGTGCAGAAGAGAGTATAGAGCTGGGTTGGGGGACAAGAGAGAAAGTGGAGAGGTACATTTTGTAGCCATGCAGGCAAGAGATGATGGCAGCTTGGCAGACCAGAGACAGAAGGCAAGGTAGAGGGGAATAGAGAGAGTAAAAAGACATTGGGTTGACAAGCTTTTTCTCTAAAGGATCAGAAAGTAAATTGTTTAGGCTTTGTGATTATTACAACTACTCAGTTCTACCACTGTGATGGGAAAGCAGTCAGAGATAACGTGTAAATGAATGGAGGGTGGCTGTGTGCTGATGAAACTTGATTTACAGACATTGAAATTTGAATTACATATGATTTTCATGTGTTATGAAGAATTCTTCTTTTAATTTTCTCACCATGTAAAAAGGTAAACCCTGTCTTAACTGGTGAACTGAACAAAAGCTGGTGGTGAGCTGAATTTGGGGCTGAGGCTGTAGTCTGCAGTTCCCTGAGATATATTTGGGTGTTTGGGATGGCTGTTCTTGGTGATGAACTGTAAGGATAAGAGAAATCAGGGTTCTGACTTGATCAGAGGCGGTGGAGGATGATGCCTTTACGAAGTGGGAAGGGCTGGGGAGGAACAGGTTTGGGGCAGGAATCAAGAGATTGAAGAGGGACATGTTAAAAGAGAGGTGCCTGTGAGTCATTGGAACAGAGATGTTTAGGAGACAGTTGGGCTTAATTTTGGAGCTCAGATAAGAGGTGTGGACTTGGAGAGGTAAATTTGGGAGTTGTCAGCATATAAATGATATTTAAAGCCATGGGAGTGGATGAAATCATCTAGGGAAAAAAAAATAGTAGAAAGAATTAAGGAGAGGGTCTAGGAGCAAGCCCCCGGGGGTTCAGTGCCAGAGAAGGAAGGGCCTGCACTGAAATATAGGAGATGGAGAGAGAGGTAGGTGACTAGATCTGGGACCATGGGACCATGCATTAATACAGAAATTAGGTCACATAACTCCCAATATATAATATGCTTTATTCAGTGACCCACATGGACTTATTTCCATGTTAGTACAGGTTCTTTTGAAAGGCTGTATGCTATTCCATTATACAGATGCACCATAATTAATGTACCCATTCCCAAATGTTTTCCATTTTTGCTGCTGCTGTGTTTGAGAATGGAGTTAGTGTTTCTGTAAACCAGTCTATACTGACCAGCCCCTGGGCCAAGTCTTCTGCTGCTTGTTTTTGTATCACCTAGAAGCTAAGAATGGTTGCCCAAAAAAATCATGTGATTCCTGAAAATTATACTCAATTCAATTCCGAGTGTCCATAAATAAAGTTCTAATGGAATACAGCTCAGCTCATTCATTTATACACTGTCCCTGGCTGCTTTCCTGTGGTAAAGGCAGAGCTGAGCCATTGTGACAGATATAGGAAGGCCTGCAAAGCCTAAAATGTTCACTATCTGGACCATCACAGAAGAAATTTGCGGACCCCTGCCTGACTCAATTTTACATCCAGAACCGGCAGTAGGTCCACACACACAGGCGGAGCAGGGTATTTTGAGCATCTCTAGGAGGACACAATCTAGAAAAAAAACTCTCTGATGTGTGATATTCCACCATTAGCTCTTATTTTGAGTAAACCATTGCCCTTTTAAAATGTCATCCTTTAAAATTCAAACATCCTCAGCAAGGTTACCATTACATATGGATCAGTTAATCAAAGGTTGGCCCACCTATGGCAACAATTTTACTTCTCTACTCAAAACCCTTTCTCATCACCTACAAACAAAATCCAAACATGACCTCCTGTGCTGGCCCTGACCACCTGGGGAGCTTCAGGTCAGTGTTCAGGGTTCACTTTAGCGGGTTATCTTGTCTCTAAGGTACCACCAGCTGGTCCTCACTGTATCTTAAAACAGTACCCTGTACTGAACTTCAGTGATTTCTGTGCATCTTCCTATTGGAACTCAGGCTCCTTGAGACAGACATAACTTAGTCCTCTCTCTGCCTTCACTGCCTACCTACAGGCACTCAATGAATAGTTCAGCGAATAACTAAATACACAAACAAATGTATAGTCAAGGACTCCTTCAGTTATGATAATAGAAACCTAGCTCAAACTGGCTCAAGGGGAAAAAGAAGATTACTCATGTGTCTGGGCAGTGTAGGTGTTACAGCTTGCTTCAGGCATAGGGACCTAAATGTTGTGTTCAGGGCTCTGTATCCCTCCTGTGTTCACCTCTGCCTCTGTGTATTTGTTTGGATCAATTCTTTAGACTGTTGCTAGTTGATAGATTCATTGCCCACAGCCCCAGACCACATCCTCCTTAGCCACCTCAGCAGGAAAGAGTGCCAGCAGCAAAGCCCTGGGAATTCTCTGATTGGGTGTGGCTGGGCGCACAGGCTCATTTCCAAGCCTGTCAGTGAGTGGGGGCAGGGCAGGGGTTCTCCAAGGAGCCAGAGCTGAGGCCTGAGGCTGGGAGTCAGCCCTACCAGCACCATATGGAGTGGGTTCCCCGCAGGAAATTGGAGCCCTGTTATCAGAATGATCCAGCCTAGAATGAGAGAGGGGCACTCTAGAATAAAGGACATGGAGCAAAATGTCTAGTGAAGGCAGAGAAGGTCTGCGCAGCATCTATTTTGCTTTTGTATCAAGGAAAGGAAGGGAAGCTGTTAGGAAGGAACCAGAGTTCAGGCCAGGAAGGGAGGTGATAATCTGCTTTAATGGGTTTGTCTTCTGGCTCCTGAGACAGCCTGTTCTGGTGCTGCGTGAACCTGGAGATGAGATCTCAGAGAAGCTATCAGGGATATTTCAGGACAACTGGAAAAGACAGCAGGGATTGGATGGAGGTGGGGAAGGTGTGGGTCATAGCATTTCACAGTTTCCCACTGTGTACAGAATCAATCCAGGACCCCTAACCGACCATAAAGAAGGCGGAGCACCAAAGAATTGATGCTTTTGAACTGTGGTGTTGGAGAAGACTCTTGAGAGTCCTTTGGATTGCAAAGAGATCAAAGCAGTCAATCCTAAAGAAAATCAGTCCTGAATATTCATTGGAAGGACTGATGCTAAAGCTGAAGCTCCAATACTTTGGCCACCTGATGTAAAGAGCTGACTCATTAGAAAAGACCCTGATGCTGGGAAAGATTGAGGGCAGGAGGAGAAGGGGATGACAGAGGATGAGATGGTTGGATCTTGCAATCATTTAAGCTTCCAAAATGGGTCCCCAGCCCACTCACTGGTCTTTTCTCCCCTCTTCCTTCCTTCAAAGATTGAGGGCAGGAGAAGAAGAGGGCAACAGAGGATGAGATGGTTGGATGGCATCATTGATTCAATGGAATGAGTTTGAGCAAGCTCTGGAACATAGTGAAGGGCAGGGAAGCCTGGAGTGCTGCAGTCCATGACTGAACACCAACCAACCCCTAGCCACCTCCCTTGCCTCATCTCTTGACAGCCTCTCCTCAGAATCCCATCTTCCCAGAGTCTACAGGAGGTGCCTGCTCTTCCATGACTTTGCTGGTGCTGCCCCCTCCCCCAGATAGCTGAAATGTTTCCTCCTTTATGAGATCTCGACTAAGCCTCCCCATTCCTCCATGAACTGCTTGACCCCCCATTCCCATAATACCTGCTATAAACCTGCATCTGTTTGTTGTATAAACGGATAAATGACTGCTCAAAGACCTAAGGTGGGCAAATAACCAGTTTTATGGGGAATAAAGTAGATTACAGGAAGAACAGATTGGTGACTTAATCTTGACAAAACCCTGGAACTAATAATCATGAGCACTTGAGGAAGAGTCCACCTTCTTCAATTGAGCCTTTTTTTCTTTTCTGGTTTTTCTCCATGTGATTGGTCCCCCACCAGAAGCAGTGGTACTTTGGGGATGAGATAAATGGGCAGCTGGCTGAGTGGCAGCACAAGTAGGAAGACTTGGGATCCCAGAACCTTGAACAGTGGGACAGACATTCAGGGGCAGACCCTAGTGCTATAGGGCTCTCCTGATTCTGTCCTCTCCCAGAGGACCTTGATGACACAAGGAATAAAGTAAGGAGAAGAGGGTAATCTTTTTAGGTAACATCCATCTGTTCTTTTCTTCATCCACCAAAAAATTATTGAGCACCCCTATGCACCAGGTACTGTCAAAACAGTAATTCAAAAGATCATGACATGGTTACAAAACACTGTGTCTGCACTTAATGCCACCAAATTGTACACTTAAAAATGATTAACATGGGAATTCTCTGTAGGTCCAGTGGTTAGGACTATGTGCTCTCACTGCTAAGGTCCAAGGTTCAATCCCTGGTCGGGGAACTAATCCTATGAGTTGAGGGGTGTGGCAAAAAAAAATGGCGAAATGGTAAACTTCATGTTATGTGTATTTTGCCATAATTAAAAAAAAAAAAAAGATCATGGCACTTGGAGTGATAGACTTAGCTTAACTGGATGAAATATAATAGTAATAAATGAAACATCCTATAAATCTCCCCCGGAATCTTTCAGAGGAGGATGGCAGAGCCATGGACCCATAGCAATGTGAGCAAATGACTCTGGTCATTGGTCACAGATTTGACAGTCTATTATTTTGGGTTATTTTAGTGAAAAAAGTGGCTGGCTGCCCAATATCACCTCTACCAGGGAGAGGAAGATCCAAGACTTGCAGTCCTGTTATAAGGGAGGGGGCGGACATGTTCTCTGTGGTCCAAGGGGTCAAATGAGGAATTATATGGGCTGACAGATTTTATCTCAATAAAAGGTAGAGCTTTACATCAATGAGAGCTGCCCAAAAGGTGGTGGACTTCTTTGGGAGGTAGTGGGTACCCATCTCTGGGGGGAAGTTGTAGGAATGGCCAGATAAAGCTTCCCTGTTCTGTTCTTAACTTCTGCAGCTTCTTCAGAATTTGTTGGGGGTGGGGGGGGCTCTTCTCATTCTGTTATCTACTCAGTGATCCCAGCTTTGGCTTCCAAGAGCAGCTCCCGCATCCTGTTCTGAGCTCCAGTTCTGTGTGTCTAGAAATCTATCACACATGTTCTCATGGATGATCCATCCACGGCTCAAGCCCAGTTGGAATTCTCCTCCCCCATCATTTCCAGGTCTCTCCATCTTCTATGTGTGACACACATGCTCAATGGTTGAAACCTTCCGTACATCCTTGGCTCTTTCCACCCCAAGCATACATGCAATCCCCAAGACAAGTCATGACTACCCTTGAAATAGCTCCTAAGCTGGGTCCAGGTATCATTAAGTGAACCTAATGAGATAGTGTTCAGTTCACATTTTGAAATACCTATCTTAGATGTGGTTTCCTCTTGCTGTTCTGAGCAGTAGCAATTTTCATGGGGTGGGAAGAGGGAGAAGAGAAGGCGGGAGAGGAAGGAAGGGATGGGTCCCTAAATTAGTCACTTTGGATGCTGTGAGAAAGACCTGAAATAACGGTGGCGCTAGAAGAGATGCTTATTCTCACCCGTGGGACAGTCCGGGTATGTCCAGGGCTGACGCTGCAGCCCCCCAGGGGCCTTCTGTCTTGCTGCTCTGCAGTCCCCAGGGTGTTGCCTTTGGCAGCATGGTCCTCGATGGCTCACCACATCAGTGTTCTAGACAGTGGGAAGGGGGAGGAGAAGAGAGAGGGCATGCTCCTATTTAAAGGCATGACCCAGAAGTTGTATACATCAGTTCCTCCCTCATCCTATTAGCCAGAAAATGGTCACATGGCCATTCCCTGCTGCAAGGTAGGCTGGTATCTGTAGTCTTTAGCTAAATGGCTCTGTGCCTAACAAAATATTAATATTCTACAGAAAAGGAGGAAACTAGATGTAAGGGGAACACTAGTGGTTTCTGCCACACTCATTTTATACATTTCAATGTGACCTACGTGGCAGCTAACTGGCTAGACCTTAAGGATATAGTACATGAAGGCTTAACATACTAATGAAGTTCCATCAGCATCCAGTAAAGCTCTTTTTTTCAGGCTTCCCTGGTGGCTTAGACTGTAAAGAAACTGCCTGCAATGCAGGATACCCAGATTTGATCCCTGGGTCAGGAAGATCCCCTGGAGAAGGGAATGGCAACCCACTCTACTATTCTTGCCTGGAAAATTCCATGGACAGAGGAACCTGGTGGTCTACAGTCCATGAGGTCCCAAAGAGTTGGACATGACTGAGTGACTTTCACTTTTTTTCAAAGCCTTTCTTTCGTAGATGGCAACACTGATCTCAGAGAGGGGAAGTCACCTATAAAGATTGCCCAGCAAAGTGCCAGGACTGGGACTAGAACCAAACTTTGGGCTCACTATTTACTATTTCAAAGAGATCGTCTGAGAGGCAGAAAAGCAGTGCCAGGAGGCCAGGACTCTTGGGGCTAGGGAGAGACCACCTTTGCTAGCCAGTCTACCTGGGGACAGGCTAGGACAGGCCAAATTCAGACTTAAAGAAAGTAGGGAAAACCACTAGACCATTCAGGTATGACCTAAATCAAATCCCTAACGATTATGCAGTAAAAGTGAGAAACAGATTTAAGGGACTAGATTTGATAGACAGAGTGCCTGATGAAATATGGACAGAGGTTCATGACACTGTACAGGAGACAGGGATCAAGACCATCCCCAAGAAAAACAATTGCAGAAAAGCAAAATGGCTGTCTGAGGAGGCCTTACAAATAACTGTGAAAATAAGAAAAGCAAAAAGCAAAGGAGAAGAGGAAAGATGTACCCATTTGAATGCAGAGTTCCAAAGGATAGCAAGGAAAGAAAAGAAAGCCTTCCTCAGTGATCAGTGAAAAGGAATAGAGGGAAACAACAGAATGGGAAAGACTAGAGATCTCTTCAGGAAAATTAGAGATACCAAGGGAACATTTCATGCAAAGATGGGCTCAATAAAGGACAGAAATGGTATGGACCTAACAGAAGCAGAAGATATTAAGAAGAGGTGGCAAGAATACACAGAAGAACTGTACAAAAAAGATCTTCACGACCCAGATAATCACGATGGTGTGATCACTCACCTAGAGCCAGACATCCTGGAATGCGAAGTCAAGTGGGCCTTAGGAAGCATCACTATGAACAAAGGTAGTGGAGGTGATGGAATTCCAGTTGAGCTATTTCAAATTCTAAAAGATGATGCTGTGAACGTGCTGCACTCAATATGCCAACAAATTTGAAAAAACTCAGCAGTGGCCACAGGACTGGGAAAGGTCAGTTTTCACTCCAATCCCTAAGAAAAGCAATGCCAAAGAATGCTCAAACTACCGCACAATTGCACTTTAGTAAAGTAATGCTCAAAATTCTTCAAGCCAGGCTTCAGCAGTACGTGAACCATGAACTTGCAGATGTTCAAGCTGGATTTAGAAAAGACAGAGGAACCAGAGATCAAATTGCCAACATCTGTTGGATCATTGAAAAAGCAAGAGAGTTCCAGAAAAACATCTATTTCTGCTTTATTAACTATGCCAAAGCCTTTGACTGTGTGGATCACAATAAACTCTGGAAAATTCTTCAAGAGATGGGAATACCAGACCACCTCACCTGCCTCTTGAGAAACCTGTATGCAGGTCAGGAAGCAACAGTTAGAACTGGACAGGGAACAACAGACTGGTTCCAAATAGGAAAAGGACCCTGCTTATTTACCTTATATGCAGAGTACATCATGAGAAATGCTGGGCTGGATGAAGCACAAGCTGGAATCAAGATTGCCGGGAGAAATATCAATAACCTCAGATATGCAGATGATACCACCCTTATGGCAGAAAGTGAAGAACAAAACAGCCTCTTGATAAAAGTGAAAGAGAAGAGTGAAAAAGTTGGCTTAAGGCTCAACATTCAGAAAACAAAGATCATGGCATCCAGTCCCATCACTTCATGGCAAATAGGTGGAGAAACAGTGGAAACAGTGGCAGACTTTATTTTTTTGGGCTCCGAAATCACTGCAGATGGTGACTGCAGCCATGAAATTAAAAGACGCTTGCTGCTTGGAAGAAAAGTTTTGACCAACCTAGATAGCATATTAAAAAGCAGAGACGTTACTTTGCCAACAAAGGTCTGTCTAGTCAAAGCTATGGAATTTCCAGTAGTCATGTATGGATGTTAGAGTTGGACTATAAAGAAAGCTGAGCGCCGAAGAATTGATGCTTTTAAACTGAGGTGTTGGAGAAGACTCTTGAGAGTCCCTTGGACTGCAAGGAGATCCAACCAGCCCATCCTAAAGGAAATCAGTCCTAAATATTCATTTGAAGGACTTATGTTGAAGCTGAAACTCCAATACTTTGGCCCCTGATGCAAAGAGCTGACTCATTTGAAAAGACCCTGATGCTGGGAAAGATTGAAGGTGGGAGGAGTAGGGGATGATGAGATGGTTGGATGACATCACTGACTCAGTGGACAGGCATTTGAGTAAAGTCCAGGAGTTGTTGATGGACAGGGAGGCCTGGTGTGCTGCAGTCCATGGGATCGCAAAGAGTCAGACACGACTGAGCGACTGAACTGAATTACCTGGGGAGCTGCTCATCGATTATCAGGACTCACCCTTAGGGTTATCATGTGCCTCCAAATAGCTCTCAATTATCTTAAATAGTACTCTGTACTGAACTGCAGTGATTTCTATGCATTGGAACTCAGGCTCCTTGAGGACAGACACAGCTTGGTCCTCTCTCTGTCCCCAGTGCCTGCCTACCAGGCACTCAATGAATAGTTGAGTGAATAACTAAATACAGGAATATATATTCAAGGAGGGCTTCCCAGGTGGCTCAGTGGTAAAGAATCTGCCTGCCAAGCAGCAGATACGGGGTAGATCCCTGGGTTGGGAAGGTCCCCTGGAGAAGGAAATGGGCACCCACTCTAGTATTCTTGATTGGAGAATCCCATGGACAGAGGAGCCTGGCGGGCTATAGTATGTAGGGTCACAAAGAGTTGGACATGGCTTAGTGACTAAATAATGACAAGAACAACCTTCAGTTGCAGGTAAGAGAAATTTAGCTCAAACTAGCTTGGGGAAAAAAAAAAAAAAAGATTGGCTCAAGTATCTGGGCAGTCTAGGTAGGCAGCTTCCTTCAGGCAGAGCTGGCTCCAGGGACTTAACTGCTGTTTTCAGAAGCTATTCTTCTATCCAGTGCTGGTTAGCAAAGATTGACACTAGTTCTATGACTTGATCCTTCTTGCCTTCTGGGGGAAGTGTTGTCCAAGCAGCCCCTGCAGGGGTTGGGAAGAGGCAGGAGGGTTAAGAGAAAATGGGGTGCTGCCGGTGGTCATGGTAGGGCAAGGAGTTCCCCTGAGACATCCCCAGAGCCAGGGCATCGTGGTATAGAGCCCACCTCCGCCCTTGATTTTTGGTTTTGGCTTTTTGGAGGTCATCTCTGGGGAGGTTCCTTGCGGCTCCACCTCTGCTGGGGTTGGATGCACTTACTGTACCTCAGGCCTCGGGTGGCCTGGGCCCCTTCCTCCTGCTTCTCTGAGAATACCACCCTGTGGCTTTCCTGCCAGGGCTCCTTGGAATTCCCACATTTGGCTGGGACGGGGCTCGATGAGGATGGAGGAAGAGGAGGAGGGAAAACCGGCTTGGTGACTCACCGGGAGGGGTGGCACATGCTGACTCCAGGGCATCCTGCCTGGGGGTGAGAATTCCCCTTTGTAGAAAAGGTGGGCAGGGCAGTGTGAATGCAGCCTGAGGCCTATGCGTCTCCATGACCTGCTGTGTGCTGGGCAGCCAGTCTGTCCCAGTGGTCGCAGGTCACGCTTCTGTTGCCTAGCAATACCCTCTCTGAGATGTGTTCCCCACTCCTGCCCTCACTCAGCTATTGGGGAGTGAGCCTCTCCCTGTCCTCGGTTCTGGGCTGTCAAGGCTTCTCCCCAGGGAATGCATGAGACAGGAACTTCCCTGAGTCCAGAGTCTAGCAAAAGAGTTGAAGGGAGCAAATCCAACCCCTGGAAAGATTGAAGGCAAGAGGGGAAGGGGAGGACAAAGGATGAGATGGTTGGATGGCATCACTGACTCGATGCGACAGGGAAGCCTGGTGTGCTATAGTCCACAGAGTCACAAAGAGTTGGACATGACTGAGAGACTGAACTGATTGACCACTCCCCCAACCCCCTGGGAAGCCTCACCTTCCCTCAGGAGGGAAGGACAGCTCGGCCCTTGGGCAAGCTGATTAGATTGGGAGACCTCCCCACATTCAAGGAGGTGGCAGCCAGTCCAAGCAACCCTGGCAAGTAAACCTAGCAGAAGCAGCAGGAATTAGCTTGATGAATGGAGGAGACAGTCATCAGAAAAGGCTTGAGAGCCAGGCAGAGTGGTGTGCGTTTATTCCCGTGGTAAATGGGGAACCATGTGAGGGCCTTGTAGAGGAAGGATATGAGCAGATCCCTGCGTCAGGTCCTAAGAGGAGACACGCAGAGTGTGGGGTGGGTAGGGGCGGAGTGGAGGGTCACGGGAGGATCACAGGAGCGCTGGCCGCCCAGGTCAGGATGGGAGATGGTAGGCATGGGCAGCAGTGGGAAGAGTGAGGGAGACCCAGGAAGGACAGGCCTTGGTTCTGTCTTGGGGTAAATGAGAGCTCCTTAATCCTTAGTCTCTGTGATTCCTTCAGCAGACAGTCAGGCATGGCTGGCCACTGCCTGCCAGTATTTCCCTTCGGTCTGTGGTGGCCCTTGTAGGCAGGATGTGGTGCCTGCCAAGGGTGCCTTTATGAATGGACCTTGGAGGCTGCTGACTCAGCAGGCGGCAAGGCTTTGAGGTCGCCAGGTTTGGACCAGAACTGTCTGGGAAGGAAGTGGCTGCTCAGGGCTTCCCCACTGTGGACAGCTGGGAGGTGGTGGGGGGGCGCGCAGGATGCACCCGGCTTGGCCAGGGGGACTCCCTCAGCTCAGCTGCTGGGTGTGGGGGGCGGGGGGGAGGCAGGCGGTGCTCGGCTGGGATTGGGAGGGTTGAGACTGGGTGCCTGCGACTGAAACTGATGCTGACTCAACTATTGATGCCATTCGCTCCCTGGAAGGGCAGAGAGGCGTGGCAGGGGTGGAGAATGCAAACCCTTCTCAACTTTGTGAAAAATATGAAGTCCCCTCACTTATCTGGGCTTTAATTTTTTTTCCTCTTGCAAAATGGGACCAAGTCAGGCAGCCTGGCTCCCTGGGTGGTCTGAGGAATGTGAAACCTTTTCTATTTTTGTCAAATTGTATTGAATGGCATGACTCGACCCTGGTGACACATGGCTTGGTCAGGATGTGACGATCAGGCAGCAGCTGTGAGACCTGGGGAAAAAGGCAGACAGCATTGGGGGTGGGGTGGGAGGAAGCCAGGGACTGGGAGCAGGGCTGGACCTGGGAGGTCGCAGAAATACCCCCACTCAATCCTGATTCCAGTCTGGGGGCGGGGATCAGTCTCAGAACAGGCCACTTCCGCTCAGTATATGCATGTTAAACTAGCCCATGTCCTTTCCCTTGAGCCCCACACTCATTCACCGGGCCGCCTTCAGAAGTCTCGCCAGGAAGTTCCTGCGCAAACACCTTTCACTGCACACACCCTACCCTAAACCCTTCCCTGCTCTCTGCCTCCACAAATGCTCTACCTGGTCCCTAGGCTCAAACCATGGCCACCCTGGCTGCTCCCTCCCTCTCTCCCCTGCCCTCCATGCTGACACTTTCCCCAGACCTGCTTTGTCCCGTCTGTCCAACTCTTCTCATTTATCCTGCAGATGCTATCAGTGTAATCTTTATGAAACACAGCTCTGACTATATCCTTTCTTTTATTCCAGAACCTTCAGTGGCTCCCAGCTGCCTTTAGGATGAGCTTCTGACCTCTTGTTATGTTGTTCAGCCGCTAAGTTGTGTCCCAACTCTTTGCGACCCCATGGACTATAGCGTGCCAGGCTTTCTTGTCCTTCACTATCTCCTGGAGTTTGCTCAAACTCATGTCCATCAAGTCAGTGATGCCGTCCAACCATCTCATCCTCTGTTGTCCCCTTCTCCTCCCGCCCTCAGTCTTTCCCAGCGTCAGGGTCTTTTCCAATGAGTCAGCTCTTAGCATCAGGTGGCCCAAGTATTGGAGCTTCAGCATTAGTCCTTCCAATGAATATTCAGGACTGATTTCCTTTAGGATTGACTAGTTTGATCTCCTTGCAGTCCGAGGGACTCTCAAGAGTCTTCTCCAGCACCATAATTCAAATGCATCAATTCTTCGGTGCTCAGCCTTCTTTATGGTCCAACTCTCACATCCATACATGACTACTAGAAAAACCATAGCTTTGACTATATGGACCTTTGCCAGCAAAATAATGTCTTAGCCAATCTCTAAGTCTTATTTTCCTCTACCAGCTGAGCCAAACTGATCTGTGTACATACCTGCGTTGCCCTGAGCAGGCCAGGCTTGACTATTCTTGGCCTTGCCTCTCCTATCTTTTGTCTGCCTATCAATATCTTCGAAGGGGTGGATCCTAACTGCCTGCTGCCCTGTCTCCCCTGATCCAGCCTCCCCAGTGACTCAATTCCCTCCTGCCTGCATCTCTCAAAATATCCCTCAGTGGGGAGCCCTGTAGGGTGTGGGAAGGAACACCTCCCAGTGGGCTACTGCAGCCTTCCACCAGGCTGGTCCAGGGGAGATGAGGTGAGAGAGAGGGCTTGGTAAGGACCTTCTGAGACAGAAGCCTCACTTCCTCTTCCTCACAGGCAGGGGCAGCCTTCCATCACGGAGAGCCCAGCTGTCAGCTGCCTCACGGGAAGATGCTGTGTGGACCGGGCAGCACGGGTGTGAGTGTGGCCCCCGCCCTGGGAGTGCTGTGGTTCTGCCTCACAGGTGAGGGGGGCAGTCTGGGGCCTCGAGGTGCCCACCAGGCCTCTCTGTCTGGCAGGGCTGGGAAGGTTTTGGCTAACTGCCTCCGAATCTCCTCTGTGCCCTGTCCACCTCATTCCTACCTTGGGATCCACCTTACTTTACATTTCTTAGCCTCTGTTTTCTCATCTGTAAAATGGTAACGTGAGCACTAAATGCGATAAGGCTGTTTCTCAAACACACGTGTGCTTCCTCCCGAGGGCCTTTGCACATACTGTCCCGTCTGCCTAAAACTTTCTGCCCCCACCCGTCTGCACGACTCGATCCCATATTTCATTCAAGCCATTGCTCAAATGTCACCTTGCCCAGGCTTTCCTGGCTACTGTGTATAGAATAACATCTCTTCCCTCCCTTTCCCTGGCCTTACTTTATGCTTCTTCCCAACACTAATCTCCACCTGACATATTATATGTTTACTTGCTTATTGCCTGCTCTGCTCAAAGAGCAGAATGTATCCCCAGGGCCAGGATTAATGCCAGCCACATAGCAGGTGCTCAATAACCATGTTGAATAAAGGATGTAAGTCTTCCCACACAGTTCTTGGCACAGAGTTGGCTTTCAATAATGGCACCTTCTTTAATGACAACACCATCATATTTCAAATCCTAATCTGCTCAGAGGGAAATGGCCTCCTCCAAGGGGGAAGAGAAAGCTGAGTGTCTGGTGCCATCTGATGGTCAAAAGAAGGAAGCACCGCTTTACCCAGCGGCACGTTGATTTCTCTAGAGAAAGGGCTTTGGGTGACTCCTCAGATTTCATCCCCCATGTGCCCCCATACAAGGGGCACCCTGTTGGTCTCCAACTGGAGAGCTGGCCTGTGGTGCCTGGCAGCCTGGCAGGAGATCCAGTGACAGCTTAAGGCCTTTAGAGATGACCACACACTGCAAAGATGATGATGGGTGTGTGTGGGGGTGTGTGTGTGTGTGTTGCTTGCTCAGCTATGTCCTACTCTCTGCGACCCCATGGACTGTAGCCTGTCAGGTGCCTCTGTCCATGGAATTTCTCCAGGCAAGAATACTGGAGTAGGTTGCCTTTCCTCCTCCAGGGGATCTTCCCGACCCAGGGATCGAACCTGGGTCTCCTGCATTGCAGGCAGATTCTTTACTCTCTGAGCCACCAGGGAAGCCCAAAGACAATGATACCACCTCCCTGTATGTAATTAACAATGAAAATACTAACTATAAAATGCTATTTTTCAAAATATGAGAAAACTTTAATGAGTGCTGTATTCAGCTAGCTTTGTTTCAAGACTGGTCTTCACACTTCCTGAGTGTGCCTGCTTTGCTGGTGCCCAGAGCACACACTTAACGTAAGCATTGCCCAGGAATGGCAGTGCCAGGCTAGGGGGCACATATCAGCAAAAGAAAAGCTGTCAGGAACCCCTACCTAACTTCCCAGGGCTCTAAAAGAAGAGCTGGACTGGAGGCAGAGGTGACTGGGTGGGAGGCTGCAGGGTAAACCCACAGGAGAGAGGGCAGGGGTGGGAACAGGGCAACCTGCCCTAGGGGGCTTTTCTCTGACTTTGTCAGACTCTTTTTTCATTCCCTTTCAATCTCAGCTTAATATCTCTTTATGGAGAATGTGGTTCACCACCATATTTAAATGCATGGGTAATCTTCCTTTCTTGCATAAAAACTAATCACGTTTGTTGAGGAAAAGAAAAAACACTTGTGATTCTTTCTCATCCAGAGAAAACCACTAATAATATTTGGGTGCATATTATTGTTTAGATTTTCTTTTCACAATTTATAAAGATAGTGTATACTTGGGAAATGCAGCCAGCACAGACAGGTGTCATGCACCTGCCAGATTTTTTAAAAACTACATCTTTACTTTCTATCCATTGGCTTCTTTCTTCCTTAATACTCCTAATCACATGCTACCAAGAATTTGTGTGCTAGTTTGTCTCTCTCTCCCACTAAAATTTAAGCTCTTCAGAGGTGTGACCTTGGTGTTGTTCTCTGTGGCATTCCTAACGCTTACCCTTGGCATAACATGTACTTACTATATTCATGTTGGTTGAACTAGAACCACAATAAACTCTCCTCAGCCCTTAAAAAAGGAGTGGACCGGGCCTGAAGGTAACTCAGAAGGGGAGGGGAACTGGGGAGGTCCCGAGTGTCCCACCCTGTTCTCACCGTCCCACCCTTAGGGGCCGCAGTGGAAGTCCAGGTTCCCGAAGACCCCGTGGTGGCCCTCGTGGGCACCGACGCCACCCTGCGCTGCTCCTTCTCGACCGAGCCCGGCTTCAGCCTGGCACAACTCAACCTCACCTGGCAGCTGACAGACACCAAACAACTGGTGCACAGCTTCGCCGAGGGCCGCGACCAGGGCAGCGCCTATGCCAACCGCACAGCGCTCTTCCCAGACCTGCTGGCTCAGGGCAACGCGTCCCTGAGGCTACAGCGCGTGCGCGTGGCTGATGAGGGCAGCTTCACCTGCTTCGTGAGCATCCGGGACTTCGGCAGCGCCGCGGTCAGCCTGCAGGTGGCAGGTGAGAGCCGCGAAAGGGGGCGCCCTCCCCCTGGCACACCCCTCACACTTCCCGCAGCCCTTTACCCACTGCCCCAGTGCTGACGCTTGTCTTCACAGCCCCAGGCGCTCTTTCCCTCCCCTGTGTCCCACCGCCCTTGCCTTAACCTGACCTTTGCCCTCTATCTTCTGCTTCCCTCCAGCTCCCTACTCAAAACCCAGCATGACCCTGGAGCCCAACAAGGACCTGAGGCCTGGGGACACGGTGACCATCACGTGCTCCAGCTACCGGGGCTACCCCGAGGCCGAAGTGTTGTGGCAGGATGGGCAGGGCGCGCCGTTGACCGACAACGTGACCACGTCGCAGATGGCCAACGAACAGGGCTTGTTCGACGTGCACAGCGTCCTGAGAGTGGTGCTGGGCGCTAATGGTACCTACAGCTGCCTGGTTCGCAACCCCGTGCTGCAGCAGGACGCTCACGGCTCGGTCACCATCACGCCCCATAGAAACCCCACAGGTTTTTCTTTTGTTTTCTTAAATGTCCCTTGGGGTGGGGGTTAGGGGCGGGGAGTTGGCCCAATCTCCACTGGTCATGGTATCTGAATCTAGCTCCTTACATTCAGTCTCCCAGAACAGAGAGACGCCCAATAATAATAACAGAAAACATACACAGGTTGCATAGAGGGAAAGCTTACCGTGGCAGGAGTAGGTGAGGGTGATGATCACAGGTCGTCTCAGCTCTCTGGGTCTCCTGACTCCAGGGCTCTGGAAACCTGTGGAAAGAGTGGAGAAGCATTCAGATCTCAGAAGAGAGTCGGAGGATAGGAGAGGGAAATGGGTCCTGGCGGAGAGGGGAGTTTTGCTAGGGCTGCAGGCTGCCCCAGGCCAGGTCCCCTGGGAAGATGGACCTTGTCAGGCCAAGGCCAAGTTGCTGTGATTCTTGTCAGAAGATTAGGGAGATGTCTGGAAGTGTTGAGACTCAATCTGTTTCTAGGTCTGGGGAGAAAATGGGAAGATGGCATGGGACCTCGGGGTCGATGGAGGAGATATGGGAAGCAGTCCGGTGGTAGCCGAGTGTCCCCACCCCTCCTCACTGCCCTGCCGCTTCAACCTCGCCCTCAGGTGCGGTGGAAGTCCAGGTTCCCGAAGACCCCGTGGTGGCCCTCGTGGGCACCGACGCCACCCTGCGCTGCTCCTTCTCGACCGAGCCCGGCTTCAGCCTGGCACAGCTCAACCTCATCTGGCAGCTGACAGACACGAAACAACTGGTGCACAGCTTCGCCGAGGGCCGCGACCAGGGCAGCGCCTATGCCAACCGCACAGCGCTCTTCCCAGACCTGCTGGCTCAGGGCAACGCGTCCCTGAGGCTACAGCGCGTGCGCGTGGCTGATGAGGGCAGCTTCACCTGCTTCGTGAGCATCCGGGACTTCGGCAGCGCCGCGGTCAGCCTGCAGGTGGCAGGTGAGAGCCGCGAAAGGGGGCGCCCTCCCCCTGGCACACCCCTCACACTTCCCGCAGCCCTTTACCCACTGCCCCAGTGCTGACGCTTGTCTTCACAGCCCCAGGCGCTCTTTCCCTCCCCTGTGTCCCACCGCCCTTGCCTTAACCTGACCTTTGCCCTCTATCTTCTGCTTCCCTCCAGCTCCCTACTCAAAACCCAGCATGACCCTGGAGCCCAACAAGGACCTGAGGCCTGGGGACACGGTGACCATCACGTGCTCCAGCTACCGGGGCTACCCCGAGGCCGAAGTGTTGTGGCAGGATGGGCAGGGTGCGCCCTTGACCAGCAACGTGACCACGTCGCAGATGGCCAACGAACAGGGCTTGTTCGACGTGCACAGCGTCCTGAGAGTGGTGCTGGGCGCTAATGGTACCTACAGCTGCCTGGTTCGCAACCCCGTGCTGCAGCAGGACGCTCACGGCTCGGTCACCATCACAGGTAGGGGCCGACGAGCAGCTGGGGAAGGATAGAAAGAACCATCGCTTTTTATCTAGACTCTGAGCCAGAATTCAAATAGGTTTGGGTGGTCAAGATTTTCAAAAAAAATTTTTTTTCTTAACATTTCACATGTCTCAAATTCTCCCCCAAGCAGTCCTTAAGGGACTTGCTATATTGTGCAGTAAGAATCATTTGTAGTATTTGCCCTCCTAAGAGTGTCTTGGTACTTGGGGACTGAATACCTGCCTGGAATCTGGAGGTGTTCCAGGAGGGAGTTCTGGAGAAGCCACAAGACATAGCTCTGTCTGGAGTGCTTTCCTACGGGAACCTCTCCAAGTGCTGGGAAGGTGTTGCTACGTCACCATCTGTTGCTGGCACCATCTGACTGTGAGCGCCTGAGAGACAGCTGGGCCTCTCCAGGTGGTCAGATCCCTCACCCCATCAATGTCAGTTCTGATGGAATTAAACTGGACCCAGCCAGCCTTTGAACTTCCCTGGTAGCTCAACTGGTAAAGAATGCACCTGCAATGCAGGAGACCTGGATTCGATTCTTGGGTTGAGAAGATCCCTTGGAGGAGGGCATGGCAACCCACTCCAGTATTTCCTCCTGGAGAATCCCCATGGACAGAGGTGCCTGGCAGGCCCAGTCCCTGGGGTCGCAACTAATCGCGGCACACAGCGCTGGCAGCCTTTGGAATGGCTGGGCTCTCTCTGTTGCCCCCCTGTGGTCAAACACCAGATCAACGCTGCCCCTTTGGTAATTCCCTCCATCTCTACAGTTTCGGGCTCCTGGCCCAGACACACTTCCCTTCCTTTAGTGCCCACCTCAGTGGGTACCCCTTGTGCCTGGAGGGGTGAAGAGGGCTCAGACCTACACTCAGGCCAGGGGGAGGCAGTCTTCATCCTTATTTGGATCTCATTCTGGCTCCTCTGTACCTCCCCTTGGGACAGCTAACCTTTCCTAGGGACCTCCCTGCATTCTCTGGGATCAGGACAGCAGGTTCTGTCCATCTGGTTCTCCTATTTCTTTCCCATGACTTCCACCTGACCTGTGGCCCACAGAAGACCTGATCCCCCTGATAACCAGTTTCTGCGCAAGCCTCAGGCTTCACTGACTTACTCCTGTCTTCCTGCGCCCCATTTGCATGGACCTTGCGTGGCCTTCACTTCTGCAAGTGTCCATCACATTTGCCTTCTAGGAATTCAGGCTCATTCCTCCTCATTCTCTTTCACGGTTTTCCTTCTGGCAAGGCTTTATTCCCTTTGCCCACCCCCTCCCCAAGATTGACTTCACCCTCTTTCTGGAGACCCCTAGGCCTATACTTTCTGTGGGGGAGTTACTGCTCTAGGCTATTGGATGTCCCATGGGGTCTCCTTGACCTTTTAGATACATCAGCATATGGTCTGATGTAGCCACAGGAGAGAATCAGAAATATTAGATACAGAAGGACTGACAGAGAATGTGAAGTTTTCAGAGAAGGGGGGAGTGATCAGAATGGGCTGCAGTTTCAGGAGAAGTCTTAGGGACAGGTGGGAGTTGAGGGGACCTTGAAGGATTGGTGATCTTTGTGATAATTTGCACACTGAGCTGAATTGGCTATTCGCCACCCTGTGTAGAAAGGGCTCTTGAGCATGCAATTATACTCATATACCTGAAGATGCAGGTCTGAAATCCCACTCTGTCCTTGACTGACAGAATGAGGACAAGCCTGACCTGTGCTGCAGGCACCAACACCAGCCTAGGGGTGGACATAGTGGGAGCCCCTCCGCCTGGGCGTTTCTGTGGCTCTGCTCCATGCTTTTCTGCAGGAGCCCCACCCTGGGATCCCCAGGGGTTTCTTCCATGTGCTTCCTAGTACTATCCTCCTTTCCTGCTCAGTGGGGACATTTCCCCACCTGAGAGAAAAATATTAAAAATTGTACTAGCTGGCATTTAAAGTGCATTTGTTTCACAGATGAGGAAGCTGAAGGCCAGAGAGAAGAGAGAACTTTCCCAAGGCCACAGTCTAGCCCAGTGGCTCTGACTCTTTGGGGATTAGCCACCTCTCTGAAAACTGGATACATGATAAATGCAGTCATTTGCATTTAAGTTTTGAGGGCTTGTGGCCCCGCTGCACTCATCCATGGGGGTCTGTGAACCTTGGCTCCAGCATCCTGCAGTGAGCAGATGAACCAGAATCCAACTTTTAGCCTCTCAGCCTAATTTCCTCTCCTCCCCACCACCCAGCCTCCTGTTTTTGCGAGAGCAGGTCTGCCCTACTTTGGAGCCCTTGGCCTCTATTCACTTCGGGCAGCTTTGTGCCTTGGAAAACGTTCTGGGACTCAGACTTTGAGTCCTCCAGCCTGGTCCCTCTGCACCTGCTGGAGGTTAGTTGCATGTGCTGTATGTGGAGGGGGCTCTGTGGAGCAAGTCCTGGATGTGGAGTCTGAGGATGCAGGTCTGAGCACCGCTCTGTCCTTGGCTGGTGGGACGAAGGCAAGTCAGACCTGTGCTCCAGGTACCAACACCAGCCCAGGGCTGGACAGGGCAGGAGCCCCACCTGCTGGGCATTTCTGTGGTCTGCTCCATGCTTTCCTGCGGGAGCTTCCCCTGCTTTGGATTCCCGGGGGTCCCTTCCATGTGCTTCATGGGCTGGCCGGCCTGTCCTCTTGTGTCAGCTGCTGTCTTTCTCTCCTGCTCCTGTTCCCCAGGGTGATGGGTCCCTTTGCTGCTGATATCCAGAGCAGCAGTGTAACCGGCCATGCCTGTTGGAAGTGACCCTGGCCGCAAACCCCCATATCCGCGTTAAGGCCTCCACTGCCCGAGGGTTGATGGCACTGCTCTCTCCTCCGATGGCATCTTCTGCAGGAGTTTTTGTTAGATGTGTTGTCCCCAAGGCCTCTGCCCAGGACCCCATGTGGATCCTGGGGCTGGGCTGGAGGATAGTGCATTCAGAACAGCTGTGGGTCCTTACCCAGCCGAGGGCAGCTCAGCTCCTTCCCTCTGCCCCGAGATAGCCTACAGGAGGGCCCTCAGCATTTCACAGCACTTTTCCCCTGGCAAATCTCCTTCTCAGGGGTAAACCTGTACTCTGGTGCCCTCCGTGTCCACCCTCATCTTTATGCGGGAATCTGCACACATCTTCTGTCAAAGGCTGGATGTATGTGTATTTTAGGTTTTGTGGGCCACATAACATCTCTGTTGCTGCTGTCTTTCCTTTTTTGGTAACCCTTTACAAATGTAAAACTATTATTAGCTCGTGGGTTGTACAAAAACAGGCCACAGGCCAGATTTGGCCCATGGACTGTGGTTTGCCAACTCCTGATCTGTAAGGTGGAGAATATCCCCAGGTGGGGCTGGGGGAGAAAGGGGGGCTTCCTGGGGAGGAATCATAAGCCAGGTGGAGAGTGAGGAAGCACTTTTCAGGTAGAGGACACCAACAGCAGTGGTGCAGGGGCTGGGAGCAGTCAGTCATCTCTACAGAGCATGGAATTACAGAGAAGCTTGAAGCACTCTTTTCATGTCAGTAGGGAGCCATAGAAGGTTCTTGAGCATCGTGGACCACAGATTCGTCAACCCTCCCAGGTTGAGGCCTGCCCACGGCAATCCCAGCTGTGTCAGGCTTTGGAGGGTTTGTGGATGTGGGGGGAAGGGGCATGGGAGCTTATGTAAGCTCCCTTCATGGTGTGGGGGCCCCATGAGGGTAGGAGCCTCCTGTTCACACTTTGGAGTCAGAGGGGTTGTCCTCAGGGCCACTGGGGGTCAGGCATGACAGTCTCTCCCCATTCTCCCCATCTCCCCTCCCAGGGCAGCCCATGACCTTCCCCCCCGAGGCCCTGTGGGTGACCGTGGGGCTCTCCATCTGCCTCGTCGTACTGCTGGTGGCCCTGGCCTTTGTGTGCTGGAGAAAGATCAAACAGAGCTGCGAGGAGGAGAATGCAGGTAAGTGAGAGAGGGGGTGTGCATGTGTCTCCGGGTATGTTGGTGTGTCCATGACATCAACAGGAGTGTCACTTTCCAGTGACAGAATGAATGTGTGTGCAAATGCAGCTACATTGTGTGTGTATGTATGTGATCTGGAGGCTGAACAGATCCCGTGTGCTTAAACAAGTGTGAGCCTGCCCGTGAGTGTGCAGACAGGCAGGGTGAGTGTGAGTGTGACTAGGAGTGAGTAGTGAAGGTGTAACAAAGGGATGGATGTGTCTGTGTGTGACTGTGAGAGCATAAGTCACGTGAGTGTGTCTGAGTGAGAGCACGTGGAAATCGAGCCACGCAGGCGTGACTGCTTTGTGGGTTTGTGTGTCCCCATGAGAGGATGTGTCATCCTTAGAGTGGACAGCGTCTGAAGCAGCTGCTGCTTGCTGGGGTCAGTGTGGGTTGACTTGGTAATTGGTAGGTGGTAAGTTGACATTGATCAGTAGGAGGTTTGACCTTGGTAGGGAAGTTGACTCTGGTGAGTGGTGGGTGGGCGAGTGAGTGGATCGTCCTTGGCCAGGTGAGTGGTGGGCTCCTGCCTGGGGTCCTTCTCATCCTGCCACAGGCCAGGTCTGCTCAGCCCCATTTACCTGCCTCCTGCATTCCCAGGAGCAGAAGGTCAGTGATGAAGGTGAGTAAGGCTGAGGAAGTTTCTGTTCCCTCTTCCAGGAGCCGAGGACCACGATGGGGATGGAGAAGGATCCAAGACAGGTAAGTCTGAACCCAGAGGGACTCTGTTGGCTGAGGACGGAGGCAGGGACAGGGGCGGGGACCCCAAGGTCTGGAGGGGCCCCATTTACTTGAAGGTTTGAATGAAATGTGTCCCGTGGACTGAGGCCTCCCGGCCCAGGTGAGTCTGGCCTTTGCTCAGCAGCAGACCTGGAGGCAGGTCTCCCAGGGGCTGCTTCATTTCTCCTGTCTACCTTTACCCACCTCCCAGGGCCACTCCACCCTGAAGGACCTGGCTCGGGAAGCAGGGCAGGCTGGGTTTTAGTTCCAGCCCCAGCTCATATAAGCCGAGTGGCCTTGAGCAAGTCACTTTGCCTCTCTGGGCCTCAGTTTCTGCCTAGCTGCTCCTTTCATAGGTGGTGTGAGTTAAATTAAATGAGATCATGCATATTAAGGGCCGAATATCATGCCGGGGACCTGCATAGGGCTCCACAGTTTTCAGTCCTGTTATTAGCACTGTGTTTTTAGCCTGACACAGTTCCACTCTGATAAGAGGCTGAATAACTTTGGTCAGTGCTTTTTTCTTCTGGGCTTCAGCTTCCCATTTGTAAAATGGCCTCCTGGCCTTTCCTGATGGCACCAAAGGGCTGTTTTGAACCTCTCTCGCGTGACTTTGCAAAGGGCCTGGCACTGTGGGGACACCAGCCTGGAGCCTGGAGAGGAGGCGACCAAGGCCCTGATGTCCCCCGGCCACTGGAGGCCTCGCTGCCTTCCCTCCCCAGGGCCCAGGGACTGGGGGAGCAGGTCCTTACTGAGCCCTCTGTGATGGTGCCAGTTGACAAGGGTTACCCCCAGTCCCTGGAGAAGGAAGGGCAGAAGATCGATCTCTGGGGACTGCCGTAAACGGTGTCAATTCATTCTCTGCCTCTGGTGTCCAGGTGTGGCAGGTGGAGACACAGCCTGGGATCAGGCCTCATTTTTCTTGTTCAGCTGGCAGAAGGGAGGGAGTGGGGAGAAGAGGGGAGCTTAGAGACATGCTTAGTTTCAGTTCTGCAAGATCCGGGGCCTACCTAGTGACGTCTGCAGCCTCCTTTTGCACCTTACTTAACCCTATTTGTAGAGCAGGCTTAGGGTACTCCCACATCCCTCACTCACAGGAGGGCCGGGAAGTTGTCCCCATTATAGAGATGCAGAAAACTGAGGCCTAGGGGAGGAGTGACAAGTCACAGAGCAGAACTGGAACCTGGGGCAGCAGCTGAGACCTTTTCCAGTGCTATGATGTTTCCCTCACCCTCTCAACTTCTCCCTCCTGCCTCCTCCTCCCAGTCCTTCTTCTAGACTTTATTTCTTCCTTACCACCACTTTCCACAGTTCCCCCCTTCACTGTGTACCCCTTCCTTTTTGGCAGCCCTGCGGCCCCTGAAACACTCTGAAAACAAAGAAGGTAAAGACATGTGGTGTTTGTGCATCTGTGTGTGTGTGTGTGTCCTTGTGTGTAGGAGGCTAGGGTGTGGTCATTGGTGATGGGGTTGCTGCTGCCCCAAGGCTCCCTCCCCCAGAAGAACAGCCTCGACTCCTCCCTGTTGAAATGGCAGCAGGCAGAGAAATCAAGGTCCCAACTGCTCTTAACAGGATACAGATATGACAGAGGCTTAACCGGGACAGGAGTTGAGATTGTCTTAAGGCCACTGGTACCCTGGAACCAGCTTCCTCCTACGGGGCTTCTACCTTCTTCTACTCAAAGCTTCCATTGCCAGGTCCAGGTGGCTGCTCCAGCTCCCACAAGCCTCCAGAATGAAGAGGGAAAGAGGAGAGAGAGGGGACATTTTTTTCTAGGGCTTGACTAGAAATAGCTCCTGTCACTCCTGTTTATATCCATTTGTCAGAACCTAGTCACGTGACTGCAACTCAAGTGAGGCTAGGAAATGGGGTTTTCAGCTGGACAGGCACGTTCCTGGTACATAGTCAGTGGTTAATAATTGTTAGTGATGGTTATTGGTCAGATTATCATAACATCAGCAGTTACATTAGGAAGTGGTTGGTTGGAGGTTAGTTTTAGTTTGAGATTCTTCTTTATTAAAAGTGACCAGGAGCTACACCTCTGTGTGTGTCTGTTTATAAATATATGTATATCTCTGTGTGTCTGTGTGTATTTTGAATAAGCTATTTCTCGCTGCAGACTTATCACTAAGTATGAGTGGCTTCCACTTCGAAGGTCAAAAGTTTGGGGACCTTAATTTTTGGCCAAAGGCTATGTAGCCTTAAGTAACTTTCAGGTTGCCTTGTTGTCCCTGTTAGGAAATAAACTCTCCATTCAGATCATGGTGGAGAGTGAGGCCATGGGTGTGAACGTATGGAGTGGAGAAGATGAATCAGGGGACAGACGGGGTGGGGGGCAGCATGGGGAAGGGAAGAGTGTGCCAGACCAAGGGAAGGGAAGGGTGCAAGGTGGCTGGACCCAGGGGGATTGAGAGAAGCCAGCGAGGACTGGGCAGTCTCCTTCAGGCACCCTCATGATCAGTCTGACGCCTAGCAGCTGTGTGTGTATCTGAGCCTTGAGGGCAGTGCTGGGTGTGGGGGCTGCCAGTCAGACTGCCGGCCCCCTCACACATACCCCCCCCATCACCCGAGTATGTGACCACATCCCTGGGGTTCTGGCATACTCCCGAGACTAGCACTCCCGCATTTAACGCTCCCCCCTCTTTTTTCTTTGCCATCATGAAATGCAGATGATGGACCAGAAATAGTCTGACAGCCAGGCTCAGGGAGCTGCTGCCCCCGCCCTGGGGCTCCCGCCTCTGGGTGCACTGGAGCCTCAGCGCCAGCTCTGGGCGGGGGGCTTCCCTGCCTCCAACAGATGGCGTCCACTCTGGCGGATCTACTCATTCTGCAAAGGACACGATACACAGACCACCCTGCAGCCTTATTTCTCTGATGGACACGATCCCCAAGTCATCCTGCTGCCTTATTTCTCCAGTGACACGATACCTAAATCATCTTGCTGCTTTATTCCTTACGGACGCAATGCACAGACCTCCCCGCCACCGTATTTCCCCAAAGGATATGCTACACGGACCATCTGGCTGCCATTTGTCTCCAAAGATGTGGTACACAGTCTCGCCGTCGCCTTGTCTCCGATGGTCCAGATACACTTAGCTATCACTTCTCAGCCTTCTCCCCCATCCGCCCGTAACTGTCTCCTCAGCGGAGGCCACTGCAGCCTTAGTATTTCCTCCAGACTAGAGGCGTTGCCTCCTGCTCTGGCCCCCAGATCAGCCTCTTCCCTCCTCCACTAAGGGAACACAGGGCCCCTCCCCCAGGCATGCAGACGCGCAGGTGCACGTGCTGGAACACGTGAGGCCCTCTCCCGGCCCTGCCTCTTCCGGGGCGCCCTGGGCTGTGCCCCGTGAGCCCCGCCCTCTCCACGGGAAGTACGTGCTGGTCACACCGGGTCTCTGGGCGGCTGCGCGGGCCTCCTTGGGATCTGCTGCCGTCCCTCTGCTTTTCCTTTCATTGATCCATTCAAGTAACGTTCACTGAGCATCTCTGGGCGTCAGCACTGTGTTAGGTACTGGGGTCCCTGCGCGAGAAGACAAGCCCCTCCCTAAGGAGCGAGAAACCCTTGAGGCAAGAGGGACTCCTGAGGGGCTCCTGCCTTGCTTCCTGCTGAACCCCTCTTCTGGACCACAGTTCCCTGGATACCTCACTCCCATCCCACCCCGCATCCTTGCCCAGAAACCTGGAAAGAGAAACAGAGCCTCTCGCCCCAACTGGAGCATCTGATGGTTTCCAAAGTGTCTTTCCAGGGATGCACAGCGGGGACAGGCAGCCCAGACCCGACAGACGCCGGGGAGCTGGGAGCTGCAGCGCAGGGGAAGCCTGAGGGCAGGGACCATCCCTCCCCCACCATGGTGCTATTCCGGAGCTGGGCAGACAATTTCTGGCTTGTCTCTGGCCAGTCCCCAACCTCCAGTGGAGTAAACTTCTGAGGACCTGATGTCCTCCTGTTGACATCCCTCCCTTCCCCAGGAATGAAAGATGTGGGGGTTTCTAATTTAAATGTGGGACTCTGAGAAATTTTGTTAACTGGGGGTGCATTTTGGGAAAAATAAATGCCTTTGTAGAAAGCTTTTTCTCTAAATTGTATGGCAGCAGGGCTCAACTGGAAGAATTCCCTTCTGGACATTTGAGGCCCAGAGTAGGGGTGCCTGGATCTCCTTACTCTCACTGTCCTTAAGTCGCTGGGTTTCCATGGCCCTTTTTCTAACTTCAGTTACCCACTTGGTAAGGATGCTGGCTGTCCAGAAAGCCAGGCCCTTTGGTCAGTGTATGGGGCTCCAGCCACTCCTAGAAGTGTCACCTAACATCTTTATCTCAGAAGATTCGGACTCCAGGCTTGTTTAAGGCCTCATGCCTCCATTTCATGGATGGGGAAACAGACCCAGGAAGAAGCTAACGTAGAAAAGGAACTCTGCATGCTCTTTTTGGCTGACATAGTGGAATGGGCACCAGGCCTGAGTCAGATGTCCAGGTCTAAGACCTCATTTAGCCCTGCCCTGTGATCCTGAGCTGGGAGTTGAACTTCTCTGGGCTTTAGATTTTTTATTTTTCTGGCCATGCTGTGCAGCATACAGGATCTTAATTTCTCGATTAGGGACTGAACCTTTGCCCCCTGCATTTGGATTCTTAACCATTAAATCACCGGGGAAGTCCCAGGGCCTTAGTTTTCTTATATGAAAAATGGGCCTGAGATTTTTCACCACCTTCCAGTTTCGAAGACTAAGATGAGGAGGTGAACATGGCAAGCAAACCATTTCCAGAGAATCAGATTCAAGGATGTGGGAGCCTGAAGAAGTGCATTGGGCTCCCTTACCCTTGGGGGCCAGGGTCTCAGAACTGGCCCACCAGTCAGTCCCCAAACTCTGCGGGCCCTAGGGCAGCAGGAAGAGCTTGGGCTGGGGGTCAGGACACTTGACTTTTGTTTTGTTTTTAATTTTTTTTTCTTGTTTTCCTTTTTTACTTTTGTTCGTGGCTCTGCTACTGACTTGTGACCAAGTCCTTCATCCCTCTGAACCTTCATTGCTTTATATGTTAAGAAGGGGTGAAGGGACTTCCCTGGTGGTCCAGTGGTTAAGATGCTGTGCTTTGAATGCAGGGGTCAGGGGTTCAAACCCTGGTCAAGGAACTAAAATCCCACATGCCACATGGCCAAATAAATAAAAAATTTAAAAACAGCAAAATATTTTAAAAAAGAAGGGGTGATGTGTGCCCTTTGGAAAGATATGTGGAATTCTTTCCAAACTGGGGTGCTTCTTCTAAAGTCGATGGCCCTAGAAGTGAGTCCAGTCACCTTACTAGAAGGCCCTCCCACTGGTGCTGTGGGTAGGTTTTAGATTCAAAAACCTTTCGCCGAGTTTCTGTCTTTTGCCCCTTGTTTCTCCCTGTACCCTTGAGCATGACCTCACCTCACCAGGCATCAACCACACCAGTATAGTAGCGACATAGTAGTTCTTGTTTTGTAGGATTGTTGTGAGGGTTGGACAACATAGGAAGAAGATACTACAAACCATAAAGTGCTGGGCACATGTGATGGTTTATCTTCCCCTCCCTGCAGCCGGGTTGCACACACTTGCTCCCTCGGCGATTTTGTAGATGGAGCACAGTGACCCAGGGCAAGTTGTCTAAACCTCAGTTTGCCCATCAGTAAAACAGGCCCATTGGTGCTTTTTCTTTTGGACAGGGCTGGGAGATGGCTCAAACACGACCCTGCATCAGATGCTTGAGGGAGGGACCCGCCGGGTGTGGAACTTCCCTAGGGGCTGCAGGGTGAGGAAGGTGGCCATTCAGTCCCCTCCAGTGACTGGTGCCCCCTGAGAGCAGTATTTTTAGCTGCTCTTCCTGGGCAAAGCTCCAACTCCTGCATTTTAATGGAGAAATAATTCTCACAGTGTGACAAGCTGTAGCCTGCAGGTGTCACATCCATATTAAAGAGGGGACAGAGCAGGGTTCATTTTCCTGGCTTGAGGTGTGACCGGAATTCACCTCCAGGACCATTGGTAACCAAGGCCGTGAAGACCAGTTAGTGGCTCTGACCGTTGAGGAGGAGGAGACTGGGTGTCGGGTACAAACAGAATGGCTGGCGGGCCTGAGTCACCCTGCCTTTCTCTCCCTGCTCTCTTCCTCTTCAGAGCGCTCTCTCACAAGCATGGACAGCGCCTTCCATGCTGTCTGTTCAGGCAGAGGCACTTGACCTGGCTCATCCTGGGAGGTGGTTGCCTAGTGGGCTGCTGGTACGTGTGGGCCAAGGAACAGTTGTTTAGTCGCTGAGTTGTATCTGACTCTTCACCACTGCATGGACTCTAGCCCACCAGGCTGCTATGTCCATGGGATTTCCCAGGCAGGAATACTGGAGTGGGTTGCCATTTCCTTCTCCAGGGAATCTCCACAATAAGCAGAGACCCTGGCAGATTATTTTTTATTAGTAGTAAAAAAGATTTTTTTGGCCACATGGCATGTGGGATCTTAGTTCTCTGACTAGGACTTGAATCTGCACCCCCTGCAGTGGAAGCACAGAGTCTTAATTACTGGACTGTCAGGAAAGTCCCAGATCCTGCAAATTCTGAGCGGGGCAATGGCCAAAGATCTTAATGCAAAGCCCAAGTCTTAAACTGAGACATGAAGCCAAAGATAGTCCTGAATAGCCCCGAACCCAGGCCTCCAAGTGCAGGACACTCAGGTGACCCGGAATGGAGCCATCATGAAGTGAGCGGCCGGAATGTGGAGGAGGTATGAGGGACAGGATTCAAACACCACAGATGCAAATAATATAGAAATGTAGAAACTGGTTGTCTTCATCTCCAATCCCCTCACTCAGGGGAAAGTACTACTAACAGTTTGCTATCTTTCCAGACTTTTCCCCAGGCTTACTCATTTATAAAAATGAAATCACAGATTCTGTTCTACAGCTTTTTTTCCCCTATTTTCTTTACCATTTTCTCGAGTCAGTTCTCTTTACTCTTTATGTTGAGGTGTCTCATACACCTAGTGTGTAAAAAAGATGCTAGTCCGCAGTGTACAGCTCTGTGAATTTTTAAAGAAGTGTTTACATCACCGTGTAAATATCACCCAGATCAAAATATAGAACACTTTCAGGATCCAGAAAGTTCCCTCCTGACCCTGCCTAGTCAATGGCCCCACCCAGAGAGACTACTCTGGCTGTTTTCACCATCGATTCGTTTTGCTTGTTCTTGAACTTCATATAAATGGATCCTACTATATATACTATTTTGTGTCTAGCTTTTTGCAGAGACCTCCTTCATTCTTTCTAAATGGCTACATAGTATCTCCTAGCACTGATGTTCTAGAATAGACTTTGGCAGCTTCTACAGTTTGGAGACAAATACTGCAGCTTTGTGCTCCAGTTGCTACAGTCTGCAGCCTCACACTAATCACTGGCCCATAGGCCTGTAGATATTAAGTGTTGGTAGAGTTGCCACTTGTTTGGGCTGCCTTTGCAGCCAGTCCTCGTGGCAGGAAGAACGTGCTAGTGAAGGGCACTTAGGGCCACTGGCAAAACGATTCTAGACAGGGCAGCAAGGGTGCCAGGAATTGCCACCCCAGCCAGGCACTCAGACTCACAGTGGAGCCTGACCCAGCAGCGGATGAGGCCTGCAGACCTCTCTTCCTCCCCCACCCACCGTGCACTGCCTTGCCCTTCAACGCCTAACTTGTGGGGGCTCCGCTTCAATTCCCCAGGAGCTAGGGGTCTTCATGGTTCTAGGACCCCAGTCTTAGAGGTGAGCTTGTCTGCCTCTTGCTGGATGGGGTGGGCCTTGGGCTGAAAGGTGCATCCTGCATGCACCACACCTGACCGCAACGGATGGGGCCACATTCAGCATCTCACTTCGATGCAGGTGCCTCAGGGCACATTCCATTTTCTGCACTTGTTTCTGAGGGTGTTCGTGACCTGCCATTTGGCTCCACCAGTTCCAGGTAATTACAGTGACACTATCTCAGCACTAATGAGGTGGTGCCTGTTACAGCACAGGGAACGCTGGGCCTCACGGGGCACACACAGCCCAGCCCTCGGAAGCAGAGGGTCTGTGACCTTTGTTCCCAGCCTTTCCGCAGCACCTGAGCAGTAAAATCGCCCCCTCCCCTCAGCTGATATGATTTCCTCATCCCCATCGCCCTCCTCTGGACCTGTTTCCTCATTGTCCCTTCCAGATGGAGGCCCATGGATGAAAATGTTTCAGCCCCTAATAGATAATCCTGGGCACCACGCTCCTGCTCCACATCACATCAGTCCACTGGTTCTTAACCCTGGCTGCACCTTAGAGTCACCTAAGGAAGTTTTAATAATAGCAGTTCCCCGGCCCATCCCTAGAAGTTCTGATGCAGCTAAATGAGATCACTGCTAAATAGCTGATGTGTGTACCCCAGGGGCCCAAGCCTACCTTACAAGTTAATGCAAAAGAGGATTCAGAGAGACAGCCCAGAGCAGAGGCTTCTGAGACCAGGGGCGAGAGACAAGCCAGCTGTTCTCAATGAGACTGAATCAGACCAAAGAGTGTTTGTTTTCTCACTAAAGGAAGAAAAGAAAATACAGATGCAAGGAAGGTCAAGGGGAGGGATCTTGTTTAGTGTGGAGAAGAGGAAGGCCTGTTCCTTGTGTTGCGGGTCCCAGAGGAGAGCAGGAACCCTAAGTTCCCACTCTTGGTCAGACCAGGCACCCAGGCTCTGGGGAAGTGAGAAAAGAGGGGGCGCCAGGGATGACAGTGCAGCCCCCTTCAGCCTGAGGACAGGCGACAGGGGGCTCCCTCCTTTTCCTCCGACTGCCTCCCCTTCTCCCTCTCCCTTGTTGCCCCCAGGCCTCCAGATGTGCACAGTCATGCAGCTGGTCCTGGCTCCCTCCCTCCCTCCAGCACCATGAAGGGAAGGACCATCTGTCCTGCTCACTGCAGCCCAGCGGGCTGCGCGCGTGTGCCAGGCTCAAGAAAGCAGCCTTCGCACTCTTCCTGCTTCCTTTCCTCCCTGCCTCAAACTTGCTTCTGCCCCAGTGTATTCTGTGGCCTATACTGTTCTGCAGACCTGCTGCAGCCAAAGTGGCCTGAGGTTAGCGTCTTTCTTCTACCACTGCCTTCCACCACCTTCCTGAGTGGTCTCTGGCCTCTAGTCCTCCCTCAGTCTCAAAGCTTAGCTATCTGGAGTCTACCTGTCTAGTCCCATAATTCAGGCTGTCAGGCTCCTGGGGTGCTAGTCTGCACCCTGTCTCATTCCCTTCCTGCCTCTTGTGCTTCAGTGTGCATGCTCAGTCTTTCAGTCATGTCCGAACTCTTTGCAACCCCATAGACTGTAACCTGCCAGACTCCTCTGTCCATGGGATTCTCCAGGCAAGAAATACTAGAGTGGGTTGCCATTTCCTACTTCCAGGGATCTTCCCAACCCAGGGATCGATCCTATGTCTCCTAAGGCTCCTGCATTGGCAGGTGATTTCTCTACCACTGCGCAACCTGGGAAGCCCCCTTGTATTTCAATATCCTCTCCTAAGCAGTGCCGGCAGAATGTGACCCTCACTCTCAGGGCACTGGGGGAAAGGACCAACATGTATCTCTGCTGGCCACTGAACTGACATTTAGCCTTATTTGCTAAGATAATTTGTTGCTAATGAATGAACACCCTACTTCTTATTTCTACAGCTTTTGTAATGGCTTGAAGTCTATATGCTTACTGGTGGGCACATCAGTAAACATTCTGAGAACCCGAAGCTGACCAGGTTGCAGAGGGTGCTTAGCCTCCATGGTTGACCACGCCAAGGGCTTGTGACATGGGAAGCATGGCCAGGGTGCTGATTTCCTTGGTCTCTCCATCCAGGCTGCCCTTCTGAGTATCTACCCACCTAATGCAGCTGGGAGGATAGGGGTCAGCCCTGCAAAAGAATGCGGGCTTCCCTGGTGGCTCTGCAGTAAAAGAATCTGCCTGCCAATGCAGGAGCTGCTGCTGCTAAGTCGCTTCAGTCGTGTCCAACTCTGTGCGACCCCATAGACAGCAGCCCACCAGGCTCTGCTGTCCCTGGGATTCTCCAGGTAAGACACTGGAGTGGGTTGCCATTTCCTTCTCCAATGCATGAAAATGAAAAGTGAAAGTGAAGTCGCTCAGTCGTGTCCGACTCTTCGCGACCCCATGGACTGCAGCCTACCAAACTTGACTTGGGTTCAATTCCTGGATCAGAAGATCCCCTGGAGAAGGAAATGGCAACCCACTCCAGTATTCTTGCCTGGGAAATCTCATGAACAGAAGGAGCCTGGTGGGCTCCAGTTTATAGGGTCAAAAAGAGTCAGACACCGCTTAATGACTCAACACCACCACCACAGCAAGAGAATGTGCTGGCGGCCAGGGACTCCAGACCTGGGACATTTGTGGAGTGGGCTTTGTAGTGCTAGGAGAGGAGTCCATTTTACTCTGTCTGGAGGATGGGTGATGAGGGAGAAGGGGCCAAAGGTGACTGATGGGGCGGGAGGAGTTGGATGGGCCATATTCAATCCTCTTTATAAGCCTTTGCTCAAGCTCTTCCCTCACTGAATCTGCCCCCTCTTTTCTCTGCCTGTGTAAATCCTACGCACTCCCTGCTGTGAATCCCCTGGATCCCTGACTGCACCTCAAGTGTTTCACAGCCATAATAAAGCCCTGGCTCCTTTGCTGCTCTCTGGAAGTTCATCTCCTTCTCCCCAGAGTAGTTCTGGATTTGCCTGCCCAGCCTGGGGCACAGAGCAGCCCCTGTCCTCCACTAAGTACCCAAACCACATTCATCCAGTCTCTGAATGGAATTCACACTGAGGCTGAAGCTTACTTCTGCACTATCCCCAGAAAAAAAAAAAAAAAGGATTTCCCAGCAAAGGAATAATGTAAATGAGGCTGTCAAAGGGTGCCTAACCTATTTAAAGGAATAATCTATTTTAAAAATCTCTTAGAAGCCCCTATTTACCCAGAAACAATTGATATGGTAATTGCAAATCTTTCTCCTTTTTATTTACCATGGAAGGTTCCCTGAGCTCCGTTCACCGACCCCCACATTCTATGTGGGGACTGCTACCTCCTAACCCTTGGGGTGCTGGGTACCCTGTGTCCTTGCAGGTCACTTCTGCAAAATGGGGTCAAGAACAGTCCCCCCTTCTTTGGTTGAGTGAGATGAAGAGAGATTGTCCAAAGGACTGTGGCTTCAAGGGGCACCTCACCTGCACTTAAGCCGAGTGAATGGATAGGTCTGAACAGATGGCCTCAGGTTCAGCCTGTACAAACAGAAGAGATTTGACCTGAGACCAACAGAGAGGGGATAGGCAATCATACAGGGTGTGGCGGGGTTGGAGGGGTACGGAAGGATGGAGATGGGGGTGGGGAGGATTGCTCAAGTCTCAGTTGAAGATGGCAGAAGACGAGCTTCAGGCTCGAGGGGAGGCAGCCGTGGCCCCCAGGGTACCAGCATTGCAGATCAATGTAATCCCTTGCCCTGCAAATCGAATCTGCTTTCTCAGGGTTTAATTGACTTGTTGGCTTTGGCTTGGGGAAGAGAAAGAGGCTCTTTCCCAAGGGGAGGAGCTGTATCAGAGGCAGTCAAGGCATCTCCAGCCCTGTGCCACCCCCATAGAGAGAAGGGAAAGAAGACACCAGTCTTACCACCTCTTCAGGATCCTGGGCTGGGCTCTCCCTGCCCACTGGAGCAGGGCAAAACAAGGCTGAGATGCCTGGGCTGAGGGGCTCCTGGGGCTGGTTGTTTGACCCTGTGCACCTGCTCTGGCTCTGTTGTTCCTAGCCTGGATGGGTATGTGCTTGGGGAGAGGGGAGTAAGTGAGGGACTGGGGAGAGGAGAGTGAAGGACAGCATCTACAAATCTGGGTACGTCAGCCTGCCCAGGAAGGGACCTCCCAGCTCTTTCCCCTGCACCACTGGGTCAGAAAGTGAAAGTGGAAATCGCTCAGTCTTGTCCGACTCTTTGTGACCCAGGCAATTCTCCAGGCCAGAATACTGGAGTGGGTAGCCTTTCCCTCCTCCAGGGGATCTTCCCAACCCAGAGATCAAATCCAGGTCTCCCGCATTGCAGGCGGATTCTTTACCAACTGAGCCACAAGGGAAGCCTGAGTCAGAGGAGGGGAACAACTGTCCAGCAACTGGGAACAGCCCTCAGAGGAGGACCTAGGAGGCCCCTGCACCAGCTCAGCGCCGGAGCCACAGAACTCTGTTATATTACCTCCTGGGGTTGGTTCAATCTGAGGACAGATACATGGCTTCGGAGTAGCTGCCTCCCCAAGGCGGGGGAGGGTAACCCAACAAAGTGGGCTTGTCCTCTTTGCAGCCCCCACAGGGCCAGGCCCTCTGAGGGAGTAGATGTTTCATTGGTGGCAGAGGCAGCTGAGACCTCACGAGGCATCTCCTCTCTTAGTCTCCACAGCCTCCTCTCTGTTCCTGTGGTTTTCCTAATAAACACCTTTGAAATATTTATGAAGGCAACTTCAATGAAGCAACACAACATTACTTTAAAATGATTTTCTTCTTCTGATAGGTAGCTTTGGCATGAGTGCTGATTGCCAAGCTCCTAAGGGCAGAGCCATCAGGGTGAAGCCCCCAGGTAGGCACTTGGGACTCTCCCAAATGAGCTTAGCCGTGGTGGTCCCTTCACACTCTTAAGGGGGCCAGGCCGGGTGGCAGGTGAGCAGGTAGGATGGTTTGACAGCGCTCGGGGACTGGACTCCGGAGGAAGGGGTTGACTGGCTGAGGCTCTGGGAGAACTGCTAGGAGAAGAGACTGAAACTGGAAGCTTCTGTGGAACCATGGACAGCACCTCCAAGCTTTGCTCGTGGGAGGCTGAGGAAACCCAGGGCTGGGAGCTAGAACTCTGGGGTCCACACCCCACTTTGTTGATAGGAAGGTTTTTGCTCTAGAAAGAGGTGGTAGATGCCAGGGAATAGGTGGGGAGGGGCCTGAGATGCCTCGACCTCTGAAGAGTTGGTGGCTGAGCTCAGCAACTACCCAGCAACACTGGGAAGAAAGGCTATGATAGCAATATCTTGTGTGCACAGGATGGAGTGGCATTCAGAATCTGTAGCGGGACCAGATTTATCTGTCTGGACTTTGAAAGTCCAAGGAATCCCCACCTTACCTCCTTCCTGCACAGACCCCTGCTCTGCCCTCTCATGTCAGCTAGGATGGCGCTTTGTCCAGCCTCCTCCTGGAGCAGGCAGAGGGGAAATGGATGCTCCTTTCCACGCCCCTGCCCCTCTCCAGGCTGCAGGGAAAACCCCTGTCTATATCTATCGGAATGCAGACGGAGGGAGGCCCTGATGGCAAAATCCAAGGAGGAGGATTCTATCCTCATCCAGCTGATCCCCAGAAAAGTCTCTTTCTAACAAGAACTGTTTTCATCACCATTGCCTAAAGCCTGGAGCTGCTCTAATTACGTGTCAGGCTGGAATCTGACAGGAAGCATTTTAATTATTAATTTGAAGTGTGCCGAGCATCGGGATGGAGGAGGGCTGGATCCTTCAGCTCACTCATGCCCAGCCCTGTCTGCTGGGACCTCATTAGTGACACCCCAGGCCTCCCAGGCCTCCTCCTCAGCCGGAGCCTCTTTCCTGCCATGGTGCAGGATCTGCGTCTCCCACTCCTCTGTCTTCCCTAACCCCCTACTTTGCACAGCGCTTTCTTGTTTTCCTTATTTCCCTGAACCCTTTCATAGAGTCTACTGTTCCCCCTGTACAGGCGGGAAAGACTGAGGCCTGGGGAGGGCATGGGGTCTGTGTGATGCCACAGCACACGATAGCCACAGGCAGAATGGAACCTCTGCATTTTCTAGTTTGGCCTTTTTAGTTCTTGCTTGCCAGTGGAGGTGGCCTTCTGCTGGGCCGTCTTTCCCTATTGTCCCATCTTCATATGCATGTCATCTAAGGTGGCATGCAGAGTCTTCTTTGATGTGTTGCATGCATCTGACACTTGTTTCCTTGCTCCACTGATAGCCAGGCATGGGCATGCCCTTCTGGGTACTGGGGCCAGACTGCTGGTCTTGTCCCAGGTAAGGCAGGGGCAGGGCCTCCCATAGACCCAGGCCATCATCTGGCCTGTTCCCTTTTCTGCCTCGCCAAGGGAAATGCAGCTTCTGCTCATTGGTTGTTTTCTAGATTTGACCCTCCACATCTTCCTATGGATCAGGGCCTGTCCTTTCTGTCATGTGTCACTGATTCTGTGTTTCTGGATTAGGGGCCATGAAGCCCCAGACTGGACAGCAGCCCTGGACCTGAAGAATGTACAGTTTCATGTGTATCCAGATGCTGACTTGTTTCTGTATCTGAAAATACCCTTCTTTTTTTTTTTTTTTTTGAGTCCCAGGAGTTTTGTAAGGTTGAGACAGCATGGCCCCAGTCCTTCTCAGGTCACACCTGCCTCGGCCCACATCCAAGGCTTAATGTTTATGAAGTTGCTCTCAGCTGATGGCCTTTGGTTCATTTGCAGACTTCCTTTTCATTTGGTTCCATGGAGGGGTCATGGTCCACTAGGGAGATTTGATCTAGAAGGACTTGTGGGGTCTAGAGTAGGGAGAAGGAACTTTGGAGGAATTGGGGAAGTCTTCCCAGGGGCTTCCCTTCCCTGGTGGCTCAGAGGGTAAAACATCTGCCTGCAATGTGGGAGACTCGGGTTCGATCCCTGGGTCAGGAAGATCCCCTGGAGAAGGAAATGGCAACCCACTCCAATACTCTTGCCTGGAAAATCCCATGGACAGAGAAGCCTGGTAGGCTACAGTCCATGGGGTCACAAAGAGTCGGACACAACTGAGCAACTTCACTCACTTCACTTCCCAAAGATAAACAGAGACTTGAAGGATAATTGGTATTTTAGTCATAGTTGGGTGAAGGAAACAGAAGCTACTGTACTTTAAGCAGAAAGATTGAACACAGGGTAAATCCTATTAAATCAGTAAGTAAGTTTTTTACTTACTGGGTGTTTCCAAATCATTGGAAGAGCTGAAGGAGGAGGCTTAAGGCTGGGTCTCCAGGAATGACTTCTCAGAATACTGTAGAACTGACCAGCCAGGAGCCTGCTACCTTGACCACTTTAGAAAGGCATTATGGTAGCTGAATAATGCCCCCTGCTCCCCTCAGTAGCCCCATACTAATTTTTAGAACCTTTGAATGCTACCTTGTAATAGTAAAGGAGACTTTGCAGATCTCCTCAAAATGGGTATAGAGGGAACACATCTAAACATAATAAGAGCCATTGGCAACAAACCCACAACCAACATGATACTCAATAGTGAAAACCTGAAAGCCTTCCTATTAAATTCAGGAACAAGACAAGCATGCCCACCCTCACCACTTCTATTCTACATAGTATTGGAAGTATTGGAAGTCCTAGCCAGAGCAACAAGACAAGATAAAAAAATAAAAGGTATCCAAATCAGAAAGAAGAAGTAAAACTGTCACTATTTGCAGATGACATAATACTCTACATAGAAAACAAGTCTGCACACAAAACTATTAGAATAAATGAATTCAGTAAGGCAGCAGGATATAAAGTTGATATACAGAAATCTTTTGCATTACACTAATAATGAAATACTGGAAAGAGAAAGAAAAGAAACAATTTCATTTAAAATTGCATTAAAAATACCTAGGAATAAACTTAAACAAGGAGGTGAAAGACCTATATGTTGAAAACTATTAAACATTGATAAAAGAAACTGAAGATGACTCAAAGAAATGGAAAGATATCTATTAGTTCTTGGATTTGAAGAATTAATATTTGTTAAAATGGCCATACAGCCCAAAGCAATTTACCAATTTAATGCAATCCTTATCAAAATACCCATGACATTTTTTAGAGAACTAGAACAAATATCCCTAAAATATATACTGGAAATCAGAAAAGGCTCAGAATTGCCAAAGCAGTCCTGAAGAGAAAAGAACAAAGTTCGAGGAATAACCCTTCTAGACTTCAGACTACACTATAAAGCAACAGTAATTAAAACAGCATGGTTTTGGCACAAAATCAGACATATAGCTCAGTGGAACAGAATAGAGAACCTAGAAATAAACATATGCCATCTATGGTCAATTAATCTATGAAAGGAGGCAAGAATATACAATGGAGAAAAGAGTGTCTTCAACAAGTGGTGATGGGAAAGCTGGACAGCTTCATGTAAATCAATGAAGGTAGAACATTCCCTCACACCATATATCAAAATAAACTCAAAATGGTTTAAAGACCTCAACATAAGCCATAAAAAGACTGAAATATTGCTATTTGCAGTAACATGGATGGGCCTAGAGAATATCATACTTAGTGAAGTAAATCAGAGAAAGACAAATGATATATCATATCATTTATATGTGAAATCTAAAAATAATATAAGTGAAAGTGAATTTATATACAAAACAGAAACAAGACTCACAGACATAGGAAACAAATTTATGGTTACCAAAGGGGAGAGGGAAGAAGGGAGGGACAGATTAGGAGTATGGGAATAACAAATACAAGCAACTACACATGAAATCGGAGAAGGCAGTGGCACCCCACTCCAGTACTCCTGCCTGGAAAATCCCATGGACGGAGGAGCCTGGTAGGCTGCAGTCCATGGGATCGCTGAGAGTCGGACACAACTGAGCGACTTCCCTTTCACTTTTCACTTTCATGCATTGGAGAAGGAAATGGCAACCCACTCCAGTGTTCTTGCCTGGAGAATCCCAGGGATGGGGGAGCCTGGTCGGCTTCCATCTACGGGGTCGCACAGAGTTGGACACGACTGAAGCGACGTAGCAGCAGCAGCAGCACACACGAAATAGATAAGCAACAAAGATTTGCTGTACAGCACGGGGAATTATATTCAGTATCTTGTAATACCCTGTAATAGAAAACAATCTGAAAAAAAACCCTGAATCACTGTGCTGAACACCTGAAACTAACAATATTATAAATCAACTATTTCCCTTCTCCAGGGGACCTTCCCAACCAAAGGATCGAACTGGGGTCTCCTACGTTACAGGCAGATTCTTCACCAACTGAGCTATCAGGGAAGCCCATAAATCAACTATACTTAACTTAAAAAAAAAAAAAAAGAATCTTGAAATGGGGAGATTATCCTTGATTATCCAAGTGGTCCCAACATAACCACTAGGGAGGTTATATTAATACAAGAGGGAGGCAGGAGAGCAGAGTTCGAAAATAAAGAAAGGGAAAGAAATGGGAGGACAGAAGTACGAGCTTGCTTGCGTGTGGAGGAGGGGGCCATGACCTAAGGAATGCAGGTACCCTATCAAAACTGGAAAAGGCAAGGAAATGGATTCTCCACTAGAACATCAGGTGGGACACAGGCCTGCTGACCTTGATTTTTTTGTCTCGTGCATTTTTGGACTTCTGACTTCCAGCATTAAGAGAACAAAGCTGTGTTGTTTAATGTCTCTTAGTCCATGGCACTTGGTTATGGCAGCAAAAAGAACATGGGTGTAGGGGAGGAATCACTGGGAGCACTGGGCTCAGGACTTTGCTGCCATAGCCGGGCCAGGGAGCCAGGATGGTGCTGCTGCCTCCCCATACCCCGAGTCGGAAGATTCAACCCTGAAATGCGGCTGCATTTCCACGACCAGGCTTGCTGGCCCCAGACAGTCCAAAGCAGTCATAGAGAACCTCCAGATCCGCCAAGGGGCCTCTAACTGCTGTACCCCAGTGCTCACACACAGCCTCTGCTGTATGGGGCCAAGGAGGTGGCCTTTTCAGTTTTCCAATCACAGCAGTCTAACAAGACCACTAAGAAGAGGTAGGAAAGGGAGGCCAAGTGTTAGCCAGACACAAACACAACAGGGAATAACGAATGATGCCCTTGTGGCTCAGCTGGGAAAGAATCCGCCTGCAATGTGGGAGACCTGGGTTCAATCCCTGGGTTGGGAAGATCCGCCGGAGAAGGGAAAGACTACCCACTCCAGCATCAGGACAAGACTGAGTGACTTTCACTTTCAAAATGAGTCATGTTTGGGACTTCCCTGGCAGTCTGGTGGTTAAGACTCAGGGCTTCCAATGCAGGGCGAGGGGCAGATTTAATCCCAGCTTAGGGAACTAAGATCCCACATGCTGCGTCATGCAGCGAAGAAATATATAAATAAAAATCGGTCATATGCATGAAAATCTATCAGTGGGTACACCCTGAAAGACACCCCGGCCCTTGCATGGGTACCATATCCGTCCTCTGTGCTCCGATGAGGCTGAGCTATTTGCCCTTCTTCCCACAGTCAGCAAGTGATAAAGCAGGGATCTAAACCAGCTTTGCTCAATTCTAGAGCTGGAACTTCTAGGCCTTACACAATACCAAGGGGAAGCAAGGTCAGTCCCACCATGGGACACTGCCTTGAGAACTCAGAGGCAAGAGGGAAGCAGGCACTTCAGAAACTTTGAGCAGCTCATCTGCCTTGAACACTAGCTGCATGGAGGGAGTGGCAAGGAGGACAGAGACCAACAGACACCAAGCTAGGGAGGTCTTAAATGTCGTTCTTTGCTTTTGTCGGTGGTGGGGTGTTTTTTTGGCAGGGGTGGAGGGGTCATGAGGCATGTGAGAGCTTAGTTTCCCAGCCAGGGATGGAACCAGCGCCCCCTCCAGTGGAAATGGGGAGTCTTAACCATTGGACTGCCAGGGAATTCCCTTAAATGTCCTTTGTGATCCTAAAGCCATTAGGGAACCACTGAAGTTTTCTTTCTTTCTTTCTTTCATAGGAGGTTTTAAGGCAGGAGAGTGACAAGTTGTTTTGCATTGTAACCGTGAAGGACGGTTTACACTGGACATCAGGGAGCTGAGTCAGGGGAGCAAAATGAGCCCCAACCCTAGTCACACACAGAGCCTCTCCCTTGCTTCTCCCTGATCCCTAATTCTTAATGTAGACTGAACCTGTCCAGCTGCTGAACCCTTATCTCATCCAGCCATCCTAGGAAGGCCACTGATCACAGGGGCAATCAGGTGAAAGAGTGATTCACTCATCACAGCCGTTCTCTATCACTGAGTCCACAGCCCAGAGCTCACATCTTTAAAAAGCAGAGGAGTGTCAGCTTCCTCGTGAAGGATGACTGGACAATGCTTGCCTTGCACCTGTGAACAGAGGCGCACCAGGAGGGGCAGAGGGCAGGGAGAAGAGGAAGTTGTCCTAGAACATAAAGCTCTCCTTTCCATAATGAAGAGCACTCTCATTGCAAACCTGGAGCTTCCTGGCAACCAGATGGGGGTGGTGGAGCACGTAATAATAACCTGGAGCTGGGTGTGCTCTGCTGGGCCTCCAGGAGAGAGCTCTGACTCCAGGCCCTCCCCCAGCCACATCCCTCAGGGTCTTACTTAGGAGAGGAATAAAGAGACCTGGAAAGCAAGGCTGGCCAAGTCCATCCCTCACTGATATCCACTGTGCATTCAGAATGTACAAACCTGATGGGGAAAAGGTACTTGACTAAGCAAAAATTCACTTAACTGCCATCTTACAACATCCCATCTGACACTTGAATGACAGCAATTACCTGGTACATGAGTGGTCCCTGTGACTGGCACTCCAGTGGGTTGTTGATGGAAGAGCTAGGAGGGCTATTTGATTTGAAGATTCCTTTATTAAAAAGAATGAACTCATCCCTTGAATGCCTCTAAATTAAAAAACAAAGAGAGCAAAATAAAACTGAGTGGATGTGTCAGTGCTTCAAGCAGGTGGGCACCTTGAAGAAGAGCAGGGTCAGGCAAGGTGCCCTGCTTGCCCCTTTGTTCCTCTAAGACCCAGAATGACACTCTCTCCTAGGAAGACTTTGGAACTATGGCCCCCCGCTGTGAATCTGGAGAGGAGTTTATGTCCTGGGGGCAAAGGAGAGCTACCGGGAGTCTGAGCAAGGGGCATGTTCATTCAACATATGTTCGCTGGGGACCTGGAGACTGCTGGGGACCTGGAGACAGAGTGAAGTCAGAAAGAGAAACACCTGCAGCTTTCTAGAAACGCTCTCAGCCTCTGAACTGAGCATAGGAAAGCCAGAGGCAAGGGCCAGGATGGGGCCTTTCTTTGAGGGACACAGGATCCCAGTGGAGACCCAGATGCTGAGTGGACAAGACTAGACTCCACATCTAGGGGGCTACCTGAATGGCCTTTCCCCTGACCTACACCAGGCCTGGAGCGAAATCCATCCTGAGAGGGCGGCACCTCATTCTCAGGCCCCAGGGACACTGCAAAGTGTCCCGCCCATGAAAGCGGTGTTAGACTGGGCAGCCTGGGCCTTGTCAGGCTGATCTCTTGCCTCACGTGCCTGGCTTCTCTCCTAGGGACCTTCTGCCCTCTCCTTCTGGTACCTCTAGGATGACAGGCTGCCCTCATCCATCCTCAACCCAAACTCTGGGCTCATCATTTCTTGAGTTTAACTCTCTACACTTGCCCTGGGTCTCTGGGGCAAATATGCCACCCCCACCACTGTCCTGGGAGGGAGTGGGCAGCCTTGGAGGCAAAGCATTCTGCCCCCTCTCTGTTCTCCGGGGTCCGCAGTGAACTCTTTTCCTTCCCCACCTCTCCAAAGTGGATGTAACTGTCGCTACCTCCTTTGGGAAACCCTCCACAGTCTACTACTTGGCTCATGGAAAATTCTCCAACCCTACAGAGATCTCCTGGAAAGGCCCTACCACTGGCCACGTTGAAACGATGCAAAAGTCAGGGCCTCCAGGCCTCTTGCCACACTTCCTCTACAGGCTGTGACTTGGAGTGACCCTTGCCCTGTCCTTCTTTCTTGGGGGTAGAGGCTGGGTCAGGTAGAGTGAAGGGCAGGTGAGCTGGTGTCTGTGGTCCCTTTAAGGTGGGGGCAGTGGCAGCAGCAGTGGCAAGGGAAGGATGCCCTGCTGGGTCTGCACCGCCATATTGTTGTATTGTTGTCCGCTGTAGGAAGCTCCCACCTTCTGCAGGGATGGGGAGGGAGCAGCTTGAGCAGGGAACTGAGAGCCGCAGGCAGGTGTGTGAGCTTGAGCGTTCCTGGCAGGGAGTCAGATCTGATCAGGCACAGTGCCTAGGTGTGGACAGCAATGGGCCTGAGGTCACCCACCTTGATCTCCTTGGCTGACATGACTGGAGACAGCAGAGTGGGAGAGCTGGGTGCTGACAGCAGCTTTGCCAACTTCTGGAGTCAGTGTTCAGGGCAGGCAGGTGGGCAGAGTCAGGTCTCTTTAGGATCTTGGCTAACTCACCTGTAATGGGGCCAATGAGGTCCTAGCATCCCAACCCCCACCCCAGAGAGGAAAGAAAGGTTCAGTGAGAATGTGTTCAGGAGGGGTGTTTAATCCGCTTGTGAGATACAGTGGGACTTTAGCATATCTGTTTTACTTTGTTGTTATTTTTCAGTCACTAAGTCATGTCCAACTCTTTGAGACTCCATGGACTGCAGCACGCCAGGCTTCCCTGTCCTTCACTATCTCTCAGAGTTTGCTCAAACTCATGGTGATGCCATCCAACTATCTCATCCTCTGTCGCCCCCTTCTTCTCCTGCCCTCAATCTTTCCCAGCATCAGGAGAAGATGAGTCGACTCTTTCCATCAGGTAGCCAAAGTATTGGAGCTTTAGCTTCAGCATCAATCCTTCCAATGAATATTGAGAGTTGATTTCCTTTAGGATTGACTGGTTTGATCTCCTTGCTGCCCAAGGGATTCTCAAGAGTCTTGTTCAGCGCAATTTGAAAGCATCAATTCTTTGGCACTCAGGCTTCTTTATGGTCCAACTCTCACATCTGTACATGACTACTGGAAAAACCATAGCTTTGACTATATGGACTTTTGTTGGCAAAGTGATTATATGCTTTTTAATACTATGTCTAGATTTGTCATAGCTTTCCTTCCAAGAAGCAAGCATCTTTTAATTTCATGGCTGCAGTCACCGTCCACAGTAATTTTGGAGCCCAAGAAAATAAAATCTGTCACTATTTCCACTTTTCCCCCATCTATTTGCCATGAAGTGATGGGATGAGATGCCATGATCTTAGTTTTTTGAACATTGAATTTTAAGTCAGCTTTTTTACTATTTTACTTACTTTTGTGCTAATCATGTGACGTTCTCACCAATTCATCACAGTGGGTCCCTACCACGATAGTCTCTCCTGGATAACACATTATCTTGCTCCCTGATTTCTCTTCTCCCAGTCTCAGACTAGGCAGGAAAACCTGATGCCTCCCTCCTGCCATCAAGAGGATGGAGTGGCTCTGAGGGGGTCGTGGGGCTTTCAGGTCCCTTGCTGCAGGTGTTCTCATCTTTTCTATTGTGAGCCAGTGCGCACACGCACACTCTGCTTCAGCAAGGCCTTTCTCTGCTGTTCCCCAATGACCACCCCGCTCATCTTTGTAAAGTTTCACGAGACCACCTGACCTGCCTCCTGAGAAATCTGTATGCAGGTCAAGAAGCAACAGTTAGAACTGCACATGGCACAACAAACTGGTTCCAAATCAGGAAAGGAGTACGTCAAAGCTGTATATTGTCACCCTGCTTATTTAACTTACATGCAGAGTACATCGTGAGAAATGCTGGTCTGGATAAAGCACAAGCTGGAATCAAGATTGCCGGGAGAAATATCAATAACCTCAGATACGTAGATGACACCACCCTTATGGCAGAAAGTGAAGAAGAGCTAAAGAGCCTCTTGATGAAAGTGAAAGAGGAGAGTGAAAAAGTTGGCTTAAATCTCAGCATTCAGAAAATTAAGATCATGGCATCTGGTCCCATCACTTCACAGCCAATAGATGGGGAAACAATGGAAACAGTGAGAGACTTTACTTTTTGGGGCTCCAAAATCACTGCAGATTGTGACTGCAGCCATGAAATTAAAAGATGCTTCCTCCTTGGAAGAAAAGTTATGACCAACCTAGACAGCATATTAGAAAGCAGAGACATTACTTTGCCAACAAAGGTCTGTCTAGTCAAAGCTATGGTTTTTCCAGTAGTTAGGCATGGATGTGAAAATTGGACTATAAAGAAAGCTGAGCACTGAAGAATTGATGCTTTTGAACTGAGGTGTTGGAGAATACTCTTGAGAGTCCCTTGGACTGCAAGGAGATTCAACCAGTCAATCCTAAAGAAAATCAGACCTGAATATTCACTGGAAGGACTGATGCTGAAGCTGAAACTCCAATACTTTGGCCACCTGATGGGAAGAACTGACTCATTGGAAAAGACCTTGAGGCTAGGAAAGACTGAAGGCGGGAGGAGAAGGGGATGACAGAGGATGAGATGGTTGGATGGCATCACCGACTTGATGGACATGAGTTTAAGTAAGCTCCGGGAGGTGGTGATGGACAGGGAAGCCTGGTATACTGCAGTCCATGGGGTCACAAAGAGTCAGACACGACTGAGCGACTGAACGGAACGGAACCTGCCCCAGTTGTCTCTCATTCCCACTTCCAAATGACCAAGTTCTATCCATTGCAAATGAATTCCATTTCAAATCCTCCTCCACCCAGAAGCCTTTCCTAGATATTCTGGCCCCTAACTAATGACAGTTCAGCCCATACCAGAAAGGGGCTGGATATTTCCTGGGCTGAGGGCAGCCTACCTGGTATTCCTGGCTCTGCTGGAGACATGAGAAGGAGAAGAGGACACTTTGGACCCGGGGCTGTTCTTTTGGTCCCTAGTCCAGGCCCCAGGCCCACAGGGAACCAAGAGTATGTTCTAGAAGTCTTGCTCCAGGGGCTTAATGACTGAGTTGAAGAAAGTGGGACTTGATCCTTGGTGAACACTGGTTAGTTTTGCCTAGGAAAATCCATACTTTGACAACATTTCTATTTGCAGGGATTCCAGTTATCCTGAAGCTGGGAGTGTGGGGAGCATGGGAAAGTCTAGATCCAGATCCTATTTCTGCATTTAGGAGTTGGCTGTTTGGGAAAGAATATTACACCTCTCTGGGTCTCAGTTTTCTCATTTGTAAAATGCCAATTGTCTCAGTTACTTGGAGGATTGCTGTAAAGTAGATAATTTATGTAAAGTGACTAATGCATCAAATAATGGGTATCCCATAAATAGTAGCTCTTACATAGTGTAGATAATAACAGCAATGGTAAATCCCCAGCTCCACCAACTTCCTACTGTGCATCTTTAAACAAATTCCTTGTTTGTTCATCAGCTCCTCCCTCACCTGTAAAATAAGGATTATGGTCCATTCATTTCTTTAATAAATAATTATCAAGTAACTTCTTATGTGCCAGGCACAACTAAATCTGTCATTTAGTATATGTTAAGACATGCAGCACAATGCCCAGCATATACTACCTGGTCGGTAAATGTCAATTTTCTTCCACAAGCTGCAGCTGGAGGATGGGACATGGGTGTGTGTGTGGGAGAGGGGAGGTTGAAACAGAGAAGGGAAACTCAGGAGGGGCACAGGTGGAAGGCTGTGCCTGCCCTGAACCCCCAGCTTCCTCCTTGTCCTTTCTTCCTTCAGTTGACAGGGCCCCACTTTGTCTCTAAGGGCAGGGGATGGTTCTGGGTCTCTGAATAGTTTGCCCCACTTTCCATCCCTTGGTTTCATCAGACCACTTCTGTAGACCAGATCATCTGTCCCTTGCCTGGAAAACAGTGTCTGATTCTCAGACATGGGGGTAACTGCAATGTGCCCACCGCATCAAAGTGGCATCAGGTGGAGGACCCCTGCCCCCACAAGGACAGAGCTGTCTCCTCACTAGGCTGGTCCCCTGCCTCATGCTCCAGGCTCCTTTCCCAGGGATCACAGGCTGGACCCACCGCCTATGAGCTTCTCAGCCCTGAAACCCCACATCCTTCCATTTTGACTTTGCCTAGCCCTCATCAGACCAGACCCTCACAGAGAGTTGTATGTGTGTGTGAGCACCAGTGACATGAGACCTGGCATGGAGGAAGTCTGAAATAAAAGCTGATTGCATGAATGCACAGCAAATCCCCTCTGCTAATGGGGCTCATTCATTCATTCAACAAACATTTATTATTGAACCCATAATCCATTGGGCGCCAGGCTCCGTGTCGAGGGCTGTGACATTCAGGTTAACAGTAGCCAAGTTCTCCGAAGACTGGATGGCATTCACAAGCTTCCTGCTCCCAACGCTCTCACTCACACAGGCCCACCTGGTTCTGAGAGCCCCAGTCCCCTCCCTCGCACCCAGAGACCAGAGTGCTGGCTCCACCATGGATTTTGACTGCAGTAGATGTTTGAGTGCCGAGTCACTGACTTTGGGGTCGAATCCTGGTGCCATAACCCATGCGGGGCCCTTAGGCAAACTATTTAACTTCTCAGAGCCTCAGTTTCCTCATCTGGCAAACAGGCGTAAGTAAAAATGCTCATCTCATATTTGCCATGAGGAGTTAACGAAACAAACAATACTTAGAGCAATGCTCAGTGCACAGTGCGTGCTCCATAAGCGTGAACTATCATCATGACTCTACACTGCTGCAAGAGTCTGCCCCTCTCCGCCTCCTCCACAGCCCGGGTCAGCACAAGTCCAAGCACACAGGAGGCAGTCAATGGGATCAGATCTGGGACATTCTCGGTAAGGAAACCCAGAAACTAGCAAAGGTGGCTGAGACTCCCCACTCAAAATACAGCAAGCCAGGGTTCAACCCCTGGTCAGGGAACTAGATCCCACGTGCTGCCACTAAAGATGCCATGCGGGCTTCCCTGGTGGTTCAGCAGTAAAGAATCCGCCTACAATGCAGGAGACATAGGAGATGGCTGGTTTGATCCCTGGGTTGGGAAGATCCCCTGGAGGGGGAAATGGCAACCAGTATTCAGCCTGGAGAATCTCATGGACAGAGGAGCCTGGTAGGCTGAAGTCGGTGGGGTCACAAAGAGTCAGAAGCAACTGAGCACACACATGTCGCAACAGACCTGGCGCAGACAAATAAAATAATAAAATTAAAATTAAATGAAAAAGAAACCAGCAAAGGCTTGGAGATGGAGAAGAACAGGGAGGGACTGTGCCCGGAGGAGCACGAGGGTTGAGGGGGAGGTCTTAGGGGTGCTGTGACTGCTCAAGGACCGGGAGCTTACTACTCAGAAGCAGCAAGTTCTGTGGCTCAGCAACTCTGACTGTTACAGCTCTTTTCCTAGGTGGCCACGTTCTCCATTTCAAGTCGTAAGAAAGTCATGGGGATCCCACTCCACTGGCAGCAAGGTCCAGACTGGATGTGGCAGAGTATGAAGGAAGTTAAGTTATTTGGGGAGTCTTCTAAAACAAATACCCATTCTCCCCACCTTTTCCGGGACACCCTCATACCTCTGCCCTATTTGAGGCAAGTAGCCAGGTGGTGGACCAAGGAACGGGTCTGGCTAACTGAGGGCTGTTAACAGGGACCACATGCAATCACAGAAAGCCAGAGTGAGGGTGGGGAAGGGGCTCCCAGGCAAGGTCAATGCCTTATCTGGGACTCTCTCAGAGACCCCTGGCTCTGGGTCTGTTTCTTCCTTGGAGAAATGGGCACTATTGTATAGGTTTCTTTTCTTTGACTGTTGTAAAAATGAGAGACTGTAAGTCTGAAACCAATCTGGCCATTGGAGAGGAAAATCAAGTGTTGGAGGTAGCACTGGATGTCTTTCTTCAGAGCTAGGTGTGCCCATACCTGGGGTGAGGTGGGGCTGCTCTGGATTGCCCCCTCCTCACTGTCAGGGCAGAACCCAGCTGGCCCTGGGCGCTTGGCATTCATCCTCTGAACCAGGGTTCCATCATTGATCAGCCCCAACTGCCTGAGCATTTCCTGGGTCTGATAAATGAGTTTAGACCCCAGGTTCTCAGGCCTGGCCAGGAAGAGCTAGCCACCACCCACCCCCCTCCAACGCCCCCTGCCCTGATTGCCACCCTGGAGGCTGCACTTTGGTTAGATCCTTAGGGCTCTGACCTTAACCCTGGGCCTGAGGGGAGATTCCCATACTGTAAAGCAGGCAGCCTAGGCCTGGCCCATCTCATCCTGATAGCATCCTCAGCACCTGTTCCATGCTGGCCTGCACAATCTCTATCTTCCCCATTGCTGGGACTGCACAAGCGCAGTAGTTGCTGCTAGGTTGCTCGTCAGGCCTTTTTGGCCCCCCACAAGAGGAGCAGAGACCCCTCCTGACAGGTGGGTTGTGAATCTGTCTTAATTAAAATGTGCAGGAGGGAGGTCCCCGAGGAGTGGTGTTCTTACCCCCCTGCTCTGAACAAGGCGGGGGCAGTGAATCAAGCTACTGTGGGGGGCAAAGTGAAGCAGTGACCCAGGGACAGCTCCCAGTTGATGGAAGTGGCTTCCCTGCCCACTCCACTTAGGGGTCCCCACCTGGAAACCACTGGAATCTCGGTTGGGGTTGCACTGACCACAGTGCATGTCCTGTACCCTGGCATTTACCAACTGCTTTCACATCCCCCATCTTGTCAAAGCCCCATAGCCCCCGATGAGGTAGGTGAGGACTATCAGACCTATTTTATAGATGAGGTAGATAGGCTCAGAGAGGCAAATGGATTTGCTCAGCGTCACACTGCTGCTAGATGACAGAGCCAGGTATCGCCTACACGCTGATGGTGGGGAGGGTGGCGTAGGCTCTGTGACTTTGGGCCAGTTACTTAACCTCTCTGAATCTCAGTCTTCTCATGTGAAAAATGGGGATAGTGATAGTTCCTACCTTGCCAGATTACTGTGAAGATTAAATGAAATAATGCTGTAAAATGACCTCAGCATAGTCGTGGCCTGGGGGCCTGCTCCATAAACGTGAGCAATGATTGTGATTATTATCCTAAGGGTACTCAGATGCTGTCCCCGTGTAGGCCACACCCCAGGTAAAGCCCTGTTACCTCCAGGCTCCCACCTTGTCTCTGTTGGTGTCATACAAGACCTGCTAAGCTGGGCTCAGGGTCCCGGTGTGGAGAAGCAGGGACAGAGGAGGGCTGCAGGACTCCTCTCCAAGCTGCCTGCCTAGGGAAGGGGACCAGGAGTCTGTCTCCGGCTCTGGTTCACAGCCCCATGGCAGTGGCTGCCTGCTTTCTTACGTGGACCTCAGGTCTGCTCAGGGCCAAGCAGGGACTGGCTGAGGCTCTTCTTGAGTCATCTCTAAAGGTCAAGGCTGTGCATGGGAGCTGAAAGGATTGGGAGTGGTCCAGCTTCTTGAAACAGACCTCTGCCCAGCCCAGCCTGGCCCTCCAGGATCTGCAGGTTTCTGAGCATGGAGGCCTGATCATGCTAGTGTCTTTTTCCTTCTCTGTCTGCTGGGCAACCCTGAGATGGGAGAAGGGGAGGGTCTGGATGCACCCAGCTAAGTTTGCCTTTGGGAAGGAGAAGCAAAAGTCAGCCTCGGAGTAAAAGACATAAAAGGCACGGGCGTGTGAGTGACGGAGCCCAGCTGGAGTGACGCCACCCCCAGACTCTCGGTCCTGCAGTCTCTTCCGAATCACCAACCACGAGCCCCGGCCTTGGACCTGCTGCTTGAGAGCTCGCCTCTTGCTCACAAATCTCCTTCAGGGCAAGGCCCAGACTGGCAGCCAGCCTCCACCACCGTGCTAAAGGGTCTGCAGGGGTGGGGGTGGGGGTCCCAGGTCAGACTTCCCCTTCCTCATTTCTACAAGTTTGGACACCCCCTTCAGGGGTTCTGCCATGAGAAGGAAGGGAGGGTGGTTCTGGCCACGCTTCCTGGGAACTAAGAGGTGAGCAGGCATCTCATGTCGAAGATGAGCTCTGTGAAAGCCTTGGGGCCTGTGGGGCTGGATCCTTAGCATTTTAAAATTTTATTATGACTGTGTTTGTTTAAATATATATATATATTTATAGCTCTATGTGCCCACCGCCCCCAGCCCCTCCCCAGCCCTAGTTTTTCCCCTTGGCTTTCTGTCTGGTGGCCGTGTAGGGCAGCACCGTCTGCGTGCTCTTGTCTGACACCGTTTGGGTACTGCTATTCCTCGTGACCCTGCGGGTCTGCTCGGGGACCGAGGTGGGGCCTGAGCGGCGTCCAGTCAGTGGAGAGCGCCTGGGCTTGTAGGGAGCCGGGGATGGCTTGAGAGGGCCAGCAGGGGCCTCTGTGTGGGGAGGCTCCGGGGACAGGCCCACCTCCTCCTCTGCGGCCTCCTCCTCGGCGTCCCCCTCCTCGTCGTCACAGCACAGAGCGTGGTAGAGCACTTTGTCGCTGAACCGCACCCTTTCCCGCGTTCCCGGGGTCCGCTGGGGCAGCTGGCCCTTCACAGGGCCGGCACTGAAGGCCTCCTCACTGGAGGAGTCCGGGGTCTCCACCCGGGGCCCGTTGGGGATGGGCAGGCCACCGTTCATGAGCCGGTAGTCCGGGCCGGCCCCTGGCTGGGTCGACTCGGGGCCGTCCACGGAGTCTGAGGGGGTGGAGATGTCCAGGAAGGAACAGAACTCCCAGCTGTCTGAGAGGATGTCGGCCGTCATAAAGTCCAGGTGGCCCAGGTCAAAAGGGCCGCCCACGCCCGCCTTGTCGCTGCTGGAGGTGCTGCTCACAGTGGCTGTGGTCCAGTCATCTGGCTCCAGTTCAAAGTCGAAGTCCGAGGTTAGTTTATCGATCTGGCTCACCACCTGGCCGGGCAAGAGGAGAGGAGTGAGGGGCCAGCATCACCAAGGTGTGAGTGTGCCCTGTCCCACCCTTGGTGACCCTACAGGACACAGGTGGACTTGAGTTCACAGGTTTGTTCGCCCTGTTGAGGGCCAAAGCTGGACCAGGGTGAACACAGTTGGTTCGGGCCATCCGCCTGTTTTCCACTCCTCAATGCCTCTGGGAGAGGGAGGGTGCCTTCCAGCCCTGCACCCCATCCATTCACACACACCCCCTCTTGCCCCAAAGCCAGCTGCTGTTTTGGGGGGCAGCCCTAGTTCTCAGAGTTGGATCTTCCTTTGACTGGGGACCATTTCAAACAGGGCTGAGAGACTCCAGCGAGTCCACTCAGTGGCGGAATGCCCACCCACCCTCAGAGAGGAAATGAGATGTGAGAACCGCAAAAAGACTCTGCCCAGGCTTTCTGAAACATCCTGGACTGGCCTCTGCAGCAGGTCAGAAACTGGCCCCATGGGTCTCCACTGCCCCACCCCTACAGAGCCACAGAGCCCCCTCTCTCCTCCCCTTCCCCACTGCTTGATGAGTGGAGATCAATCCTGGCTTGTGGGGGAAGGAGTAAAGCAAGCATTATTTGGTAAGCAATAAGAAAACCATCCATCCTGGGCCCAGAGCTGCTTGTTAAATGCATGCGGGCTGCAGAGGTCAGTGCACCCGCCTGCCCCTGGTCCGTGCAGGTGGCCCCGCCTCAGGACGGCCCCTCGGTCAGCACAGACACCCGCAGTGAAAACAGCGAGGGAGGAAGGGAGACCTGGTCAGAGACACAGGAAGAGGACACAGCAACGGGAGGAGAGGAGATGCAGGCCAGAATTCAAACCAGCAAAACAACAACAAAAGCAAAGCGGAAGGACCAGAGACCCAGGGACAAAGACAGACGCAGTGAGTCATCAGGCCCCGGAGGCAGCTCCCAGCCCTCTCAGAGCTCTCTCCCTGGGGTCGCAGCGGTCAGCCAGTTCATTAACTAACAAAGTCCCTAATTCAGCAAACCTTTACTGAAGACAGTGGCTGTCCAGGGATGTGCTAGGGGTTCGGCAAGGAGTGGGGTTGGTGAGTGCTCCAAAGTACAAGAGAAAAGCCAGGGTGAAGATGACCGGCCAGGAGTCCGGCTCAGAGGGGCGTCCACCTCATCAGGAGTCAGGGGCTCTGACGCCGGCGACCCGCTCAGTCGTTTTCCCTCTCTAGGTCTGTTCCTCAATCTGTGAACGGGGAGTTGGGTGGCTTATCTATCTCCAAGTTTCCTTCCATCTAGGACTCTGTGCTTAGAGGACTTGAGACACTCTTGGGGGGAGTCAGTGCCTAGGGATGCCCACTTCCCACAGCCCCAGACTAGGGGTGGAAGGAACTCTTGGCAGAGGCCTATGGAAGAGCTGGGGGCATAAAGACACCCGAGTTCCTGATTTGACTTGGACATAAAATGCTCTATGTGTCTTTGAGTAACTCACATAACCTCTCTGGACTTCAGCTTCAGTCATGCCAAGGGGGAATGATAATCCCGGCCCTGCCAACCTCACTAGAGCTTCCTGGGGAGCAGTGAGAAGCCACTGCTCCCAGTGTCCCAGGGCTCTCTGGGGGCACTGGTGATAAAAGTGACATCATCTCCCAACTCTGAGCACCTAATACGTGTCAGGCTTTCCACCACAAGATCATCAACGCCTGCATTTAGAGATGACGGGCCCAGGTGACCAGTCACTGGGGACCTGAGATTCCTACCCCCACCGGCCCTGCAACACTGCACACGGCTCAAGTGCCGCCCTGACTTCCGGGCCTGGACAGCCAATGAGTATAAACTCCATCCTCCAGTCTGGTCACCCCTTCTTATGTCCTCCACTGCCCAGAATGACTCCCATACCTCAGAGAAGCTCACATCCCCCTGAAGCCTTTGTGTAAACCAAGCCCCACCTCCACCTGAGAGCTAGTGGGAACCCTGGCCTCGAGTGGGGGTTCTCAAACCCAAAGGTAGGGGCTCTCAAACCCAAATGCACAGTAGGGGATGCATGTATACACATAACTGGTTCATTTTGTCATAAAGCAGAAAATGACACAACCTTGAAAGGCAATTATACTCTAATAAAAACAGACAAAAAAAACCCGGACGTGTATCAGCCAACTCCCAGTGTTCTATTCAGGAGGTCCTGGTGGGGCTCGAGAGGGGCATATCTGACAAGCTTCAAGATGGTTCTCCTGCTACTGTTGGTGCAGGAACAGACTTGGAGGACTACTGGCCTGGTGGACTGGACTTCCCAGGTGACACAGTGGTAAAGAACTCGCCTGCCAATGCAGGAGTGGCAGGAGACAGCTGGTTCGATCCCTGGGTTAGGAAGATCCCCTGAGGTAGGAAATGGACTCACTCTAGCATTCTAGCCTGGAGAATCCCATGGACAGAGAAGCCTGGTGGGCTACAGTCCATGGGGTCCCAAAGAGTTGGATACAACTGAACATGCATGCAATAGGCCTAGCAAACTGGGGATTTAAGCTGGTGAAAAAGAGCAGCCCAGGCACTGCCATCCTCAGGAAAGGCCCTGTACCTGTGGGACAGCCACACCCTCTAATTAGATTCCCCTGATCGAGCACTGCTGCTGAGAGTCTGCTGCTACCTGAGGGTGCAAGGATGACGGTAGGAATCTGGAGTCAAATGACTTGGCTGTGAGCTCACAGGGTTGGCTGAGGCCAAGCCAGGCCCCCGAAGCTGGGTTCCTAACCCCCTGGGAGGAAGATGCAGGGTCCACAGAGCAAGAGCCCTAGAACCTTCAGACCAGGACGCTCTCCCTGCCCAAGGAGCCCTTGCCAGCCCCCTGCTCAGCAGGCCTTCAGGTTGGGGCCCTTTTCCTTCTCTATCAGAACGCCCTTCTCTGCTTCCATTCTGGGAGAGTGGAGGGAAGGGAGGGAAGGAGGTCTGGGCTCAGGTCCCAAGCCTGCCCCATCTTGGCTAAGAGGTTTGAGCGGCAAGTGATTTCCCTCTCCATATCCCGTTTCCTCCACTGTAAAATAGGATGACACGTCTCTATTTGCCAGATATTAGAGATTCGATAGGCATGTGCTTTAAACTGCAGAGTCCGCACAAACAAGCACTTAAGAATCTGGCCTCTGAAGCTAGACCTAGGGTCCAACCTCACCACTTACAGGCTGTGTGACCTTAGCTGAGTTACTCAACTTCTCTGGGCCTAAATTTCTTCATCCAAGGAGAATTCTAGTAGTACCTGCTTGATAAAGCTCTGGTAAGGGTTTAATGACTTGATGCTCAGAGAGCACATAGAACAACATAGACCCCCAGTATCCACTGTGCACCTATGGGTGCTAATATGTGGCCAGGCCCCTGGCATCAGGTCCAGGAGCAAAGGGGAGTCAGCTCTTTACCAAAGGAATGCCACTGTAACAGGGACATTTCCAGGGCCTGTGGCAGAATAATGGGACATTATTAGATCTTTCAAACTGCAGCACACAGGTGGCACCTATGTTCCCTAAAGTAAAGCTGTCTACAGACAGTATAGGAGAAGAGAGACTGCAGGTCAAATAGTTGAGCCTCACAGGTAGATCTTGGTCTGCTCCGCTGGGTGAGACATGTCACACTCACCAGATGAATGACATAAGTGAGGGTTAGAAGGGAGGACACGCCATGGGGACCCGATGGTCTGCAGGGCCCAGGTCAGTCCACAACCCCTGCTGCCCATCCCTGGTGCCTCATTTCACAAGGCCAGTGTGGAAGGCAGGAATGGGGCAGGTCCCGGGCTACCTGCCTCTCTGCTGTGGCTGTCCTGAAATCTATGATTTCTCTCTGAGATTTAATAATCATTTTGCCTACATGTAATTTGGGATTGTCTTGGAGTGCCGGGAAATAATTATATACACAGAAGGAAAGAAAGGGGAAGAGAGAGAATGGAGAGAGAAATAGAAATCACAGAACCACAGACCCTTGAAGCCAAGAGGGCCTGGAGCCACCACTGAGACCACCTTTCTCATTGTGCTTGCTGATGGGAAACTGAGACCCAGAGGCCAGGAGTTGAGCTGAGACTGGAAGTGGGGAGCTCAGAACAGGAATTACCTGCTCTATAGGGGGCAAGAGTAAACACTAGATAGGAAGGGCAGTGTTAAGGGCTGCAACAAAACCTGCTGGGTCCCAAACCCTGTCCCTAAGGGTGTCCACAACCCATGTCCTGATCATAGCCTCAGCTACCCCTCTGAACACTGCACCCATCCAGTCTCCCCACTGACAGCAACTTCCAGTCCAGCTCCCTTTCCATCCAAGGACCTTCCTAGTCAGCCAGCAGGACTACGTCACCCATCTGCTTCCCCTCTTCCTGGCTCCCCAAACTCCTGAGCCTCCCAAACACAACCCAACACCAAATCTGATCACAGGTCCTGTTTTCTCCAGCAAGCAGTCTCCAACCCTGCCAGGCCCACCAGCCCGACTCACTCCACAGAGCTCACTTGTGCCTCTGCGCCTCACCTGGCATGTCTCCTTTCTTTCCTACTCATTCCTTCTCACCTCCATAAGGAAGTCTTCCCTGACCCCCAGTTGAAGACAGTTTCCCTGTGAAAGGATCTCAAAGCATCCCGCACCTCTCCTGATTTTCCATTTCTCACTGCTTTCATTTTATGTGCACATGTGATTAACGTCTGTGACCTCACTAGACAGGAAGCCCCATGAAAGGCAGGACTAGATCTGTCTTGCTCACCACTGCAGCCCCAGTTTAGTACAGGATTGGCACATTCTTTACAGACACAGTTTTTGACTAAATGCATGAGTTCAGAGAGAGGACTTAATAAAAACCACTGGGGGCTTCTTTTCCAAGAAAAAGTTCCACAGTCTTAGACACCCCAACATTGCCTGCCCTAGCCCACCTCCACCCCTGGTTGAGACCCCTCTCCAAGGAAAGCATGAATGTGTTCCCTAAGGCCCCAGGGTGAGGACCCAGGGAGCCCTGGAACCCGTTTATCCCCTCTCTGCTCACCTCTGGTCCCTTCAACTCTCTTGACAAGCTACTACTCCTTCCCACCCTCCCAGCTCCCTGGGCAGCTGGTTACATAACTGGGGATTCTGCATTATTTATGATCACTGATTATTTTTTAATTCTTGATTATGTTAATTATTGTCTTCCTGGGGGGCTGTGGAGCTGGGGAAAAGGGGTAGGGAGTGAGTTGACCATGATATATGATTCTCAACATGCAATCTGGCCTAATTGGCCAAGGAGCTTCGTGAATCTGTCCAGAGGAGGAGAGCTCGAAGGGAAAAGGGAGGAAAGGAAGGTGAGACAAAAAAAAATAATAAGAAAAAATCCACACAATTCTTGCTGAGCTGCGGGTGATGGAACTGACCCACTTCGGCACAGCTCTGTGGTCCCCGGCCTCTCCTGCTCCAGCTGCCTCCTGGCTGGGCCACATTTATCTCATGCCTGCACAGCCCTTGGCTTCCCTGCCACCTCATATGCAGCGCCTTGCCCAGGGGACTGCACAGTCACCACCGGGCTTGTTCCCCTTGAAAACTGGATGGGGCATCCTCCACCACCACCCCCGGCTGTGAAGGGTTTGTGCCCACCCCTCCATCCTCCTGAGGTGCTTGGGCCAAGGTGGGCAACTGTGCCCTTAAGTTATGTCCTACCCAAGAGTCAGTGATGATGTGAGAGATACTAGTGACCAACACAATAAGTACCCTTGAACCCCTATATGCTGAGTGACATCTTGGGGAGGGGGGAACTGAGGAGGAGGAGGAGGCCAGGTACCTGTCCAAGGTAAGCTCACCACCCAGGAGGCCAAAGGCAAGGCCCTTACCCCTGGCCTTTGGGGCTCCCAGTTGGCAGGGATCAGGGGGAGCAGGGGCTTCCCTGGTGGCTCAGCTGGTAAAGAATCCACCTGCAAAGCTGGAGACCTGGGTTTGATCCCTGGGTTGGGGCGATCCCCTGGAGGAGGGCATGGCAACCCACTCCAGTAGTCTGGCCTGGAGAGTCCCATGGACAGAGGAGCCTGGTGGGCTACAGTCCTTGGGGTCGCAGAGTTGGATACGACTGAGTGACCAAGCACAGCGCAGGGAGAGCAGTGGGGAGGCAGACTCCCACCCAGAAACACAGCCAGGAGATTCCTGGAGAGCAGGCGGGATTCTCCCTGAGAACAAAATCCACATTCCATACCGTGGCCCGCAAGGGTCTGTGTAACCTGACTCCCTGCTCCCTCTTTGACCTTTCTTTCTGCTTTTCCCCTCCTAGGTCACTCCACTTCAGCTGCACTGCCTTCCTTGCTAATCCTGAAAACACCAAGCACATTTCTTCCCCAGGACCTTTGCACAGGCTGTTCCCACTGCCTGGAAAGCTCATCCCCTAGATACCACCCTCACTTCCTTTGGTTCTCAGTTCAAAAGCCATCTTATTGGAAACCCCCTTCCTATCCCCATCACTGTCACTCTCTGTCCCTTTTCCCTGCTGCACAAGTGTGGGACTGCCCACTGTCGGAGGTAATAAAGGTGCCAGCCAGGAGGTCAGTGTCCTGACTTTGACCTCTCTGATGATAGCTGAGAAGTGGATGTGATTCTAAAAGCCATACATGGAATAAGGAGCAGGCCAGTGCTTGAATATTTCATTAGTAATATTTAACAAATGCAGAGTAAGTTTTGTGCCCTGCTGCTAAGTACTTTATATATAATACACATTTAATTCTCATCACAACCCTGAGGCTGAGGAGTGGGATGGGGAGTGTAAAATTCATTATCCTCATTTATATGGAAAATGGAAGCACAGCAAGGCAAAGTAACTCTCCCAAGTTCACACAGCTGGGTAGGGGGCAGAGTTGGATCTGAATCAGAGACATGTGGCTGCAGAGCCCATGATCTTGGCCCTGAGGCTGTGCTCTATCTCTAAAGTAAGATCCATAGAGTTTTGAGGAGCTTAGAGAGCCCGCTGGGACAGGCCTGGCACTCTGGAGTTTTGGGGAACCTAGGGGAGCTGAGGGCTAATTAATGATTGACCATCACATCTCTCTGCAGCACAATTTTAGCTTTCAAAGCATTTACATTCCTCACCTCACTCAGTCCAGTAAACTACTCTTCCCATTCATGGGACAGAACTTGTTCCTCATCACCTGGGAGGCCAACGGCTCCAGCTGCAGAAGGGGTTTGGCAGGGTAGGGGAGGTATAGTATGGGAAACTCCAAACCCTTTAGGGAAGTGAGTAGGTGTTGGCCCCCTTTCACATGTGCGTGCTAAGTCACTTCAATCATGTCTGAGTCTCTGTGACTCTAGGGACCCGAACCCACCAGGCTCCTCTGTCCTTGGGATTCTCCAGGCAAGAATACTGGAGTGGGTTGCCATGCCTTCCTCCAGGGGATCTTCCTGACCCAGGGATTGAACCCAGGTCTCAATGTCTACCTGTACTGGCAGGTGGCTTCTTTACCACTAGCATCATCTGGGAAGCACGTTGGCCCCCTTACTGCATGCCAAACCCTGATGAAGTGTTAAGATAACACTGAGGTGCAAATGATCATCATCCCCATCTCAGAGATGAGCAAACTGAGGCCCAGGGGCCTGGGGAGGGAGGGTTTTAGTGTCTCTCGTCTTTCTATGAACTTCGGGCTGTATGCTCAAAATGGGGAGGAGAGTCTGCCATGGAGGGTAGTGTCCAGGGCTGTGGAAGAAGAGCAGCAGAGAGAGGATGACAGAGGGTGATACAACTGAGCCCTTTCTCTCTGCTGGCCCTTGCTCCTTCGTCCAGCATCTCCCGCTACTCCCAGCAGTCTTGCTTGTGAATCTTGTCTTCACACCTAAGTGCTTTCCCCCTCTGACATGAGAACCCCATTGGTGAGCTCTGAGCTGGTACTGCCTGGGGAGTGGGGTGTGATAAGGTGAGGACGCCAGTGTCTGCCACTGTCTTGACCTTGGGCCCACCCACACCCCCGAGGGAAAATGCCACACCAAGCTACCAAGGAGAGGCTGACAGATCCAGCTTTACAGTCCCCTTGGAGGACCAAGAGCCAACATCATGGGTTCCAGGGAGCAGGGGGACTGCAACACTTTACTCCAAACCAGAGCTTGGCACTCCCCGCCCCAACCCAGTAACCCCATTCTGACAAATCCCATCCTACAGGAAGTCGGTTATGGCATCTCTTCCTCTGTCTGGGCCTCTCAGAGCCTCGCCTGCCTTCCACTTCCTCTGCCCATCACCCCATGTCCAGACCCTGCCTGGGGGATGGGGGAGCTCTGAGGCTTGGCCCCTCTCCCAGCTGGGTGCCATTGGCAGCGGGCAGGCAGAGGCACACGGGGTAGACTCTGGTTGCCATAGCAACCTGCCAAAGTCTTGGGTGGAGGCACATGGCCTACGGGGTGTATGGGGGGCGGGGACTCAGCTCTCCCCATCCTAGCTCAGGCCTCTGGGCTGCAAAGCCTGGGAATCTGGAGCTCTGCTGTTTGAGACATGAGAGCGGGTGAGTGTGTGTGCTGGTAAGGAACACCTAAAAGATCCGCAAATGAACTGTCACACTTCTAAGCTCCCTGCCTCACCCCTAAAGGGTACACCTCAGAGCATCGCAGCATGAGCATAAGGTGCCCTCTCCTTATGCCCTGTCAAAGAAGGCCCCTGTCAAAATGCAAAGACAATCATTAGTCCACCTGCTGAAGCCCCAGCATAGGCATCAGAAACTTGAGTTCTAGGCTTAGTTCTGCCACTGGTAGGCTATGTGACCTTACAGCAGCCCCTGTCCCTCTCTGGCCCCAGTTTCTTTAACAGCAAACAAACAGGGCTAGTCTGGATGACCTGTGAGATGCCTTCAAACTGTGGATGGCTACGCAGTAGGGGAAGATGAAGGTAGGTGCCTGGAAGATGCTCAGTTGGGAGGAGGCTCTACGCTTATCAAAGCTGCCTCCCGGCTTAGAGTCAATCCTGGCTCTTTCTCAGCAGGCTTGCTGAGGCATAGGTCCCATGCTCCTGCCCAGGACTGACTTTGGATAGTGCCCATGACCCCGATGGGACCACAGAGCATCTGAAAACTGGTGGGGGGTGGGGGGGGGCGAGTCAAAGTGGGAACAGCAGTCCTCTGGACCACTGAGGTTGGGAGAGCAGGGGTTGCTCAGGGGCACCTGGTCTTTGACCTCCAGGCTTATTCCTCAAAGATGTTTGGCTTAGGCTGCGGCCAGCCCAGTCCATGGGAAGAAGCACCACCACTTCTATCTGTCTGCAGCAATAGCCATGCCTACCTCCTGAGAAAGGATGCTCCATTAGGCTGACCCCGGGTAGAGGGGCTGCTCTGCCCAACCTCTGCTTCTGTCCCAGAATCTCTACAATCCCCTCTGTTCTGAACATGACTCCCTTCAAACACCCTCTGCTCCTCGCTTCTCAGGCCAGGCTGGAATGCCACTTTGCCAGTCGGGAGTGGGTCCGCCACCATCACCCCCTCTTCCAAACCCTCTGAGCACCCCCATCTTCCCCACACAGCTAGCTGGGGAGAGCTCAAGCCCTTAACTCCAGTTCAGTCACTCTCCCTGCCGTCTCTGCAGGGACCCTGGTTACAAGGAGTTGAAATTTGCCTAAAGCCCACCTGGCTGGCATAATGGTACCCAGTGGGCAAATTCAGGCCAGCGGCTCAGAACGCTGGTCATGCATTTCAGGCTCGAACACAGCCCAGGGGGCAGGGCTGAGGACATGTGTATCTCATTACCCTGGCGATGTGGGAAGCGGTAATTAAACCAGCTCTGCTTAGAGAGGCAGAGAGGGACACACATACCAGGATCTGTCAGTGACTTTTCACCCTTGGCAAAAAAAAAAAGAAAACCATTCGGAACCGTGGGACAGGGATGCGTCCTTCAGAGGAGCTCCCTGCCCCTGCCAACACACACAGAAACGATGATATCCACTAGCAGCCCCTAGACCCGCTTCGGGGCGCAGAAGGCAAAGCCGGCTTTCATTTTTCCAGGATCAGGATTCTAAGTATCTGTGTGATCGCCAGGGAATGCTTAGAGCTGGGACTCGAGTGGTAGGGACTGTCTCAGTAAAGCCACCCACGCTCTCCCCGTGCCCTCTGTAAGCCAGTCAGAGACTGGGAGGCAGATGGTGGGGTCAAAGGTCAGCTTGGGTCCCAGAAGACTGTCTTCTACTAACAGACTGTGGTGGGATTCCGTCTTTTATTGGCCACCATGGCAGCTCTGAGCCAAGGACCCACGACATGCTGCCTAAGCAGTCCCCGGATCAAGCAGGCCCCTCCAGCCCTGGGGTACAGTGACATCTTTAACAAAGCAGATGTGGGGAAAGGAGAATAAGAAGGAAGTGCCAGGCAGAGTGACACAGGTGCATACAGCTTTGCTCATTGCATGTGTGTGTGCATGCACACACACACACACACACACACACATGCAAACACACACATGTGAGTATATTTTGGTGCCAAGCCCAGGAAACCTGGCCTAGGGGCTGCCCAGCCCCTCACTCACCTCCCTTAGCTCCTTGGCCACCTCCTTGAGCTCTCGCAGGATGTCCTCCAGCTGCCCGATGACCATCTTCATGCGCTGTCGAATCCGCTCCCGCTCGCCACCACTGCTGGGGTCGTCACTGGGCTGCCCGAGGTCCGGGGTGCCCCGAATGTTCATCCTTCACCACGTGGCCGCAGGCCTGCCCATGCTCCCCCCAGCCAAGCACACGCTGCGTCTGCCTCCACGGAGCCCCCCTCAGCAGGGCAGAGCTCCACATCTTAACGGCCCCCCAACCCACCCTGGCCCTGGGTGGCCCTCACCCAGCCCCAGGCCCCTGCCACCACCCCGCTCCTCTACCTCTGGGTGGAGAATGGGACACCCAGAGGGAGACAGTCTGACAGAGGGGGTCAAGGTGAGGACACAGGAGGGCAGGGGGAGGGGCCTTGGGTCTCAGGAGTGGTTTCCAGGACTTGAAGTGCCTGTGGGTATGCTGAGCTGGACACAGAGGCAGGGGGATGACTCTGCAGGGACTAAGGGTAAGAGGTGCCCTTGGGATGGACAGAAGGCAGCAGTAATCCCCTCACAACTCCTAGGCAATTGCAAAGGCCGAGGTGTTGAGATGCAACAGACACCTGCAGAGGGATGGTGGCCAGGGCCTTCCAGATGTGAAAGGGGCTCCAGATGTGGGTGGCTCTGGAAAGGGAGCCGGATTGGAGGAGGGCAGCCCCCTGCAGAGAGAGCGAGTCTGGCGTCAGCCTTCCCAGGCTGCAGCACCAGCCGGCAATGCAATGCCGCTGCCTCCCTCCTCACCCCAGCCTGCACCCTTCCTCGCTGGGGAATGGAGTTTTTTTTGTTTGTTTGTTTGTTTGTTTTTTCCTTGGTGGGGAGGGATGGTGGAGGCAGATGCTCTAGAGCACAGTCTCTCCTCTAGAGGGGAAAGAGGGAACCCCTGCTTTAGAAGCAGAAGTCCTCAGCCTGCCATGGGGCACCCTGCCCTGGCTCCCGCCACCCCCACCCAGGCCTGGCCCCGCTGGTTCACTGGAGGGCCCCTCCAGTCTTCCCGGCCCACTCCAAGTGCCCCGGGGGTGCTCTCGTTCCCAGCTGGACCTTCCCCTCCCCAGCCCCGCCTTCCGTCAGAACCCCCACTCCGCTCTCGGACTCACCAAGGGTGGGGGCACCGACCTTCCTTCCGAGCAGCGTCGGGGGCCAAGTCCCAAGACGAGGTTGGGGGCCCCCAAGGCTCCCTAGGGCGGGCTTCTCTCTCTGGACCCTTCGGCCCCTGGCCTCAAGGAGGTCCTCAGAGCCTTCACCGGAGACATCTGGGCGGTGGGAGGGGGCGGGGCCTCCACGCTCCGAGGAAGGGGGCAGGAAAAATCCCCGTCAACCCCCGCCGGGCTCCGGTGGGGGGGAAATGAGCAAGGTTCCAGCGGGTCCGGGGCTCCGAGGCCACAGGTGACTCGGGCACAGGGCGACCGAGGCGACGGCGGGCCGGTCCCAGAGCGCGAGCCAAAGTCGGAGGGATCGGAGGGCGCCGGGATCCCCTCAGCCCACGCCCGGTATTCCCCGGGCTCGGCACCGTCCGGGATCCGCTCTGTCCAGTCCAGATCGGCCGGCTCCGGGCTCCACCGTGGTCTCTGCCCTGCCGGGAGTGAGCTGGCACCCGTGGGCGCCCGGGACACGCTCAGTCCGGACCCAGAACGACCGCGCTCCGGCACCTGCGGCGTCCAGAGCGGCCGCGAGGGTCCGCTCAGTCCAGCCCCGCGGTCCTCCCGGGGCGACAACGCTCTCGCGGCTCAGTCCACGGCCGGAACGGTCCGGAATCGCCGGGTGCCGGGGGGAGGGGCGGTGTTGGCCGTGGGGACCCGGTCCCCTCCGGGCCGGGCCGAGAGCGCGCGGGGCAGGGAACCCGGCCGGGCTGGGTCTGGCGGCCCGGGCGCGGGCGGGAGGGGCACCGGGCGGAGGGGAGGAGGCGAGAAGAGCGAGAGGAGGAAGCGAGGCGAGGGGAGGCGAGGGGAGCCAAGGGGAGGGGGCGCGCAGCGAGCCTGGCGGGCCGGGGCGCACGGGGCTTGCAGCCTCCGCTCCGCCGCCTCCCGCCCGCTGGCTCTCGGCTCGCCTCCTGGCCGGCCCCCGGGCGCCGGGTTTGCCGGTGGGGCCACCGGGCGCCGGGTCTGGCTGGGCCTCCCTCCGCCGCCTCGCCCCGCCCTGCCCCGCCGGGCTCAGCGGGCCTGGGCCCGCTCCCCGAGCGCCGCGCCGCCCGCGCCCCGGCCGCCCCCGGCCCGCCCCGCCGCCCCCCGCCGGACTGGCCGCCCGGGCGGGCGCTGGCTCCCTCAAAGGCCGCCCGGCTGGCTCGGCTCCGCTCGCCTCGGCGCTGTAAGGGAAGGGGCCGGCCCGGCGCGCCGGGAGGGAGCTTTTAAAGCGACACACACGCCTCCCAGCGCCGAGCACAGAGCGCGCGAGCCGGGGGGTCTCGCCACCCGGGGGACGAGGAAGCGTTCAGCGCTGACGGGGCTGAAGGCGGACTCTCCCGAGCGCACTCTGTTGACCTCGGAGTGCGGAGGGGCAGCGGGCTAGGGGCTTACTCGGGTCCTACCTTTCCGTAAGCCCCCATTACCCCTGCCCCCACTGCGGTGCGCTCCGGGCTTCCCTTTCGGCTAAATTTCCCGCATCAGACCTTCCTCCTTCCCCCTGTCATACCTCAAACTACTCCCAGACATGGCCTTAAATCAGATTAATTAAGAAAATGGAATACCGACGACATTTGCTGAGCACCTACTGTATGCCAGGCTCTGTCTGGGCTGCATGGGGCTGGAGTTGGAGATTCCGCAGATGGATGAAAGAGATACACTAGACACAGGTCATTTTGTTCAGTTCCTTATCCATTTACTGAACATTTATTCAGCACTTTCTCTGTACCAGACCCCACGCTCGACTCTGGGGTCACAGGAAGGAAAAGCAGCATTTCAGGAAGCTCACAGCTTGTGGGGACATTCCTGAGTAAACTCACAGGTGGTAAACGCAGAGCAAAGGCAAGTTCTAGAAGCAACGATAAGGGGGGTGGGAGCAACCCAGGCCAGCGGTTGGCAGGCTGTCCCTGAGGCAACCCCTGAGCTGAATTTCAAAGGAGAAGTAGGAGTTACCCAGGTGACTGTCAGTGAGGAGGAGGTGGGGGTGAGCCTTCCAAGCAGGGAGGAGGGTGGGAGCAGAGGCTCAAAAGCAGAAGTGAGGGGAGGAGGAGTTTGAACCAACTGTGGCCTTTTAGAGATATCATTTTGACAGCTCTGTGGAAAGTGGATTAGAGGAAGACCAGATCCTGAGAGACTCAGTCAGAGGCCATGGTTTGAAGCTTGGATTTTATACTGAGGTAGAGGGAAGACTCATTGGAAAAGTCCCTGATGCTGGGAAAGATTGAGGGCAGAAGGAGAAGAGGATGTCAGAGGATGAGATGGTTGGATGGCATCACCAATGCAATGGACATGAACTTGAGCAAACTTCAGGAGATGGTGAGGGACAGGTAGGCCTGGCGTGCTGCAGTCCATGGGGTCGCAAAGAGTCAGACGTGACTGGGCTACTGAACAACAACAAAGTGGGAAGCTGTGGTCTTAGTGAGGAACCTGGTCCTGTTCACCTCTCAGGAGATCCCTCCAGGGCGTCGTGGATGGTGGATCTGAGAGCTAGGCCCCTGACAGGAGACCAGTTAGGAGGCTGAGAGAGGAGGGGGTCTACATGGGAGTAGGGATGGAGAGGAGGCAATGCTTCAAGAAATCATTCAGGAGAGTATGGGAGGACTTGGAAGATGAACCTGGAGAGGGAGTGGTGATCAAGGATACCTCTGCTTATAGCTTGAGAGACTAGGTAGATAGTTGTGTTACCCACTGAGTTAGAGGAACAGATCTGGGGTGAAAATGAGGAGTCTGATTTGGGACAGGTGGAGACACCCTGAAGACAGTTGAGTATATGGTCTATGCCTGGGCTTGAGAGGGTTTGGTTTTGTTTTGTTTTTTTTTTACTGCCCCAGGTCTTAGTTGCAGCATGCAGGATCCTTGATCTTCGTTGTGGCATGCAGATCTTTAGTTGCAGTATGGGAACTCTTGGTTGTGGCATGTGGGATCTAGTTCCCTGACCAGGGATCGAACCCAAGCCCCCTGCATTGAGAGTGCAGAGTCTTAGCCACTGGACCACCAGGGAAGTCCTGGTTGTTGTTGTTGTTGTTGTTTTGGTGGGGAGAAGGTGGGAGGAAGCAGATTGTCAGGCGTTGAGGGCTGAGTGGGTGGTAAGAAATAGGAGTTAGTAAATATAGGTGACATTATCAAAAGTTCAGATGACAAGGGAGTAGAAGTCTTGAACTAGAGGCAGATGAGGGGTCAAGGGAGGTAGAGCTGGGTGGTGGTTTGAGTCTGGCCCACAGGAGGCTTGAATTCCAGGGACAGTGATGTGTTGTGAGTTCTAACAGTTTCACTTGTTCTCCTAGTTCTCTCAGAGGTGTGTTCAGAGGAGTCCTTTGGAGGCACTGGGTCCTCCAGAAGCTGTGGAAGTATGAATCCAGCTGCCTGGGATGGGGTAAATGTTCTCCTGGGAAGGTGGGTCTAGAGGGCTCACAAATCACTTTGTTTAAAAATTGTGGTAAATACACATAACATAAAATGTACCATCTTAATCTTTAATAATGGCATTAAGTGCATTCACATTGTTATCCAGTCATCACCACCATCCATCTCCAGAGCTCTCTTCATCTCACAAAACCAACACCAAAGTTCTGTACCCAGTAACTAACTCTCCATCCCCCTCCCCCCAGCCCCTGGCACCTACTACTATTATGCCTTTTGTCTCCTTGAGTTTGGCTACTTTAGATACCTCAGGTAAGTGAACTTGTACAGCCCCACAAGTCACTTTCCTGAAAGCTATGATGCAAAGGGACAGCCAAAGTGAAAAATGAACTAAGCCTGAGAAAATAAAGTGAGTTTCTCATCTTGGGTCCATGGAACCATCTGCCCACATCCTGGATGGGGGAGGTGTACTTGAACTTGGGTGTGTTAGGAGACAGTGAACTCAGTTTGAAAGGATAGGATGCAACTACTTAATACCTAATTGATGTTGGGTCACATTAATAGCCTGGAGGAGGACATGGCAACCCACTCCAGTATTCTAGGCTGGAGAATCCCATGGACAGAGGAGTCTGGTGGGCTACAGTCCATAGGGTCGCAAAGAGTCGGTTACAACTGAAGCAACTGGGCATGCACGTGCGCACATTAGTACAAGTGTGGTGTTTGGAAGAAGGAAGGTGACATTTCTTGTCCTCTGTGTGGGTTAAACTATGTCTAGGACCCGGATTCACTGGGTATGTCCACAGGAGGGCAACCAGGATGGAGAATGGATGTGTGGGGAGTGGGGAGGACTTGTGTGTATGTCCCGTGAAGAAGAGTTAGGCTAGTCAGGGAAGGCTGGAGGAGTCTCAGTAGCAGGGGTCTCTGGGTGTAAATCTTCAAAGGACTCCCACAGGGAGAGGTGATGCTCAGGCTCACCTTCCCTAGTATTTGGAGACTGACCTACCCTCTCTTCCCCTCAGCCTCCCTGGCCATCTGCCCAGATATCCCATCCTTCAGATCTCTGCTTAGATCCACCCCCACCTCCACCTCCAGACAGCCTTCCCTAGTCCTTCAGTCAATAGGGAGAAACAGAAGTACTCTTTTGGCCCTTTACCAAATGTTTCCCAGGGTATTCACTTAATATGCTAGCTGTGTGACCTTTGGAGAGTCACTTAACCTCTCTGAACAGGGATAAGGAGCCCATAAACATTTTAATTTTTTTCCCTCTTTTGGCTGTCTTGCCAAAAGTGGGATGGAAGGGTCATTTTCTACTGTCTCTTTGACTCAGAAAAATAGAGATGATAATAGTACCTACTTTTCAGGGTCATTGTGAGCCCATGGAAGCACTTGGCCCAATGCCTGGGACCTAGTAGGTACTCCATAGACTGTAGCTGCTATCAGCTCTTATTAATGGCTTTGTGTCCATAAGCCTATTTCCTTGTGAGGCTGTGAACTCCCAGACACTGTCTGCCCTTGTCTTTCACATGGACCAATGGAGTGGAGTGGAGTTGACAGCTAGTGACTTTTACTTTGGCCTGTTTTCCATCATCCCACTTCAGGCATCCCTTTCCTTTGGGAAATTCCTCCCTGTTGCCACATAGTCCTGGTGAGATGTCTGTTAAAATGCCCAATGTTCCCACCCATCCCTACCCCATTGCCAGCAGGTAGGCGTGTGATCCAGACTCCACCAATCATAGAACCCTGTTTTTCAGCACCAGTAATTGGTTCAAGGAGTGGGCACATTCCCAAGCAGGGCCAATCAGAATCTTTCCCTGGGATTGATATGTGGATGCCAGGAGGAGGGAGCATTCTTTCTCCTGAGGCACAAGGTTGAATGCTATAGTCTCAAGGCTATGAACAAGTCATTTTTCCCATTAAATGTAGGATCCAAGCAATGCAACAGAGGGAAGGGGAATTTAGAGAGCATGCTAGCAGCATTGCTGATGGTCCCAACTTGGGCTCTCATGGCCTTGGTTCTTGTAGTCCTTCTTTCAGACCTGGGAGCTACAACAACAATCTCTCCATCTAAAAGAGCCAATATGCTCCTTTATTGTTCCAGCTCATTTTGTTGGGTTCTAGTCTCATGAAACCAATAGGAACTTGACAAACTCAGGGAATACTAAACGGATAGATGATTGACTAAATGACTGGATTCCCAGTTGGGATGGGATGTCTAAAGTTCCTGAAGCTAGAGAGTTGGGAGCTGCTGCCCTGTGGCTATGGAAGGGAGGGAGGGTGTTTGGAATGACACAGAATCAGGCAGGCTTGGATTTGTGTCCCAGCTTTGCCATTCACCAGCTGTGTGATCTTAAGCAAGTTATTGCCCTCTCTGGATAAGTTCCTTATCTGTGAAATAGACAAAATGATAGTGACTGCACAGGATTGCCTTGAGGATGGAATGAGAAAGGGAACAGGAAGCACCAACCTTAGTGCCCAAAGCGAGGGCAGGGGAGACAGGACCTAGAAAACCAGTAGCTGTTTTTCTTAGCCTGCAATCCATTGTGGTGGATTGTGCAAGAAGATCTCCTGAAGTAGGAAATGGCAATCCACTCCAGTATTCTTGCCTGGGAAATCCCATGGACAGAGGAGCCTGGTGGGCTACAGCCCATGGGGTCCCAGAGAGTCAGATTTGACTGAGCAACTGGGCATGCAATGCATGAGATTGGCATGCAGATCAGGAGGGAATGAAGATTCAATCTGCAAACTGGATTCTCAGAAGGAGTGAGTCCTGGCACCAGGGAGGCTGTGACAGGGCCAGAGTGAGTGTGTTCAGGCAATGAGAGAGAGAGATAATGGAACAGCCAGCACTTAGGCAGTGGAGATGGAAGGATCTGGCTCATCAGCTAGCTTTTCCACTATCCATGTGGCTCACTAAATCTTCCAAGCCTCAGTTTCCCTTCTTTGTAAATCCCTTCCTGAGAGTCATCCTGAGGACTAAATAAAGCAGTCCATGTAACATATGCAGCACAGGGCTTAATAGTGTTCAATGATGTAGACCATTTTTTATAAGTCTTTATTGAATTTGTTACAATATATATATATTTTTTATGTTTTGGTTTCTTTGGGCATGAGGCATGTGGGATTTAGTTCCCCTACCAGGGACCAAACCTGCACCCCCTGCATTGGAAGGCAAAGTCTTAACCATTAGAACGCCAGGGAAGTCCCAAGCTATTATTATGAATATTTATGGCTTCGGGAAATTTTTTGAACATAAAGCTGGGGTGAGTGGCTAACTCTATAGACAAACTTTTCATGTAGAATGTCCCCAAGTCAAGGAGAGTCTGTATCTGAGTCTCCCAGGAAAGGCCATTTCAACTAGGTGTCCTATGTCCTTCTGTGACTGGACGGTGGTGGGGCTCACTTTGGGGAAGTGATGTCTGGGGATTTGTCTTGGTCCTGCCCACTGTAATCTCCTCGGCTCAGGCAAGGTTCTCAAAAGAGTTTTCTACACTGGCTCCTTCCTCTTCCTCACTCCTCACCACCCTCAAACCTTGTAACCTGGTTTAGTCAGCACTGCATGGCTGAAATCACCCTCACAAAGCAAGACTCTGATCTTGCTAAGACTAGTGGACACTTTTCCTCCCCTTGCTAAGGCAGTGGCTTTGTGGTACTCAGCCCTGCTGAGGCTCATCCTACTTCCAGGCACCCTGTCCTCTGTGGCATCATGTCTCATTTCTCGTGATTCTCTTCCTGCCTCTCTGAGGCTTGCTTCTCATGCGGCGCAGTGTCTCCTCCCTCTGGTCCCTTAAGTGTGGGTGATCTGTGGGCTCCTCGGGCTCTCTCCTCACTCCATGCACCTTCCCCAAGGGAGCTCTTTCACACTCCTCAACAGTTCTTGCCTTTCAGTTTGCTATTTTCAGACGAGACCTTTCCAAACCTTCAGACCATGTTGCCAACTGCCTACTGGACATCTCCATGAGGCAGTCCTGCATACACCTCAAACTCAATGTGCTTATATCAACCTATTGTTTCTCCCCTCAAATGTGTCCCCTTTTATCTTCCCCATCTCAGAGAATGACACAACCCTCCAGAGTGTTGAGATTACCTTAGACTTTGATTCTCCCACTGAGTCCCGTGGATTCTACCCTCTTGACCTTACGTAGACAGGTTTCTTTGTCTGTCTACTGATGACCAGGCCCTTTCTGGCACCCATGGTCAACTAATGGATCTGCCAACCCTTAGACTTACCCTGCAGAGTTCACTGTTGATGGTATCGGCTTTCAGAGCTACCTGTTCATGACCCTCCATGGTTCCCCCATCCCTGCAAGGCAAGTCCGGTCCCCATAGTTCTGCATTCACTTTTCATGAGCTTGCCCTTGTCTGTCTCTCCAAGCTCCTCTCTCTCACCTCTTGCTCCTGATGTCTTTGCCAGGCTGAGCGACTTGCAGCTTCTGCCTTACTACCTTCTTCTACTTCCTGTTCTCTTTGCGTGGAATGCTCCCCTTCTCACCCTTCTCCTCCAGGCCAACTGCCAGACCCTCCTGAAATATTCTCTAGTGTGTGAAGTCCCTCCTCTTCACCACCATCGAGCCCCCATTCAAGTGCAAGTTCAGCACCTGCCACATCACGTTGTCACCGTGAGCCTGACTCTCTCCCATCAGACCACGAGCCGCTGGAGAGCAGACACCTTCATGCCCTCAAAGTCCAGCAGAGTCTGCTATAGTCAGTTCTCAAGGTATTTTTTTTTATTTAAATCTCAAAAGTACTTAGTTGTTTTATATTTTTATTAAACAAAATATTAATATTTTAAGGTGACCTGAGATGGGAAAAGCTGGAGAGAAGGGGTATGGCGCATAGTTCAGGAGTCGCCCCCAACACGCAACCTGCGCCTTCACTCCCCTCCAATGAACCTCTAACACTCAATATTGCTCTCCTCAAGAAAGACCTGTAAGTCAAACCCCGATGTGTGACTTAGACCAATCACATATCCTCTCTGTGTCTCTGCTTCCTCTTCTAAAAATGGGATGTTGGAGTATTCCAGGAAGATGATATTTTGCAGAGTGCTTTCACACGAAGAATCCTCAATCAGTCTGCCAACAGCACGGGAGAGGAGGGTGGCGTTAGCAGCCCTCCTGCCTTCTGGGAGTTCTTGTTCCTGTTGTTGTTCAGTCGCTCAATCATGTCCCGCTCTTTGCAGCCCCATGAACTGCAATCCAGGCTTCCCTGTCCTTCACTATCTCCAGGAGTTTGCACAAGGTCATGTCCACTGAGTCAATGATGCCATCCAACCATCTCATCCTCTGTCACTCCCTTCTCTTCCTGCCCTCAATCTTTCACAGCATCAGGCTCTTTTCCAATGAGTTGGCTCTTCACATCAGGTGGGGGTTCTTACGCTGACCTTTATCCTTTACTGTACACTCTCTGGTCAGGTCACTCTCTTTCCCTGCCTCCCTCCTTCCTTCCCTCCCTCTCCCTCTCTCTTCCTCTCTCTCCTGCTTCCTTTACGTTAGTATTTGAACCTGCTCTCTAAACTCGAAAATCTTAAAAGTAAGATCCCGCTTCCTTCTCCAAGTGCTGTCTCATCTTTCTGCTTTCTACAAGCCGAGTGGCCCCAAGAGTCATTCCCATTCCCTGCCTGCTCTCCTGCAGCTCTCACTCATTCTTCCTCGCTTTGCAGTCAGGGGTCCACCTCCACTGTTCCCCCAACAAAACTTTAAGTGCTGAGGTCACCAGTGACCTCCAAGATGCTCAACCCACAATCCTGATCTCCCTTGCCCTCCCACTGCATTTGGTTCAGCCACAACCTCTTTTGTCAACCACCTCTGTTCCCTAGGCTGCAGGGACACCGTGCCTTTCTGGATCTCTGCTGGCTGCATTTTCACCCCTGTCCCTCCGCTTGCTTTGACTGCTTTCCACCCTGCCCGTCTTCGGATGCTGGAGTTGCTCAGTGCTCAGTTCTGTGTCCTTTTCATTCCCACCCCTCTCTCTTCCTGCTCTGCTGTGTGCCTCTCTGTGGTTGCAGTTACCACCTGTGAGACTCTCATTCTGAATAAGCATCTCCAGCCCTAAGCATCTCCAGATTCTAAGTTCCAGACTTGCAGATCCTCCTGACTCCTGGGCCATTAGTTGGTCATCAGATTCAAAACCAAGCTCAGATATTTCCTAAACAGTTCTTCCCCGTGTGTCCACTGTCTCAGCTGCTCTTACAGAAACTCTGGGAATATTCCTTCATACCTTCCCCTCCCTCTCCACGTTGAGCCCACCTTTGCTCACTCTGCCTCTTGAATATTTTCTATCTGGATATTCTCTGCTGCTACCCTCTTTGTCTGAAGCACCATCATCTTTCCGTTAGACAATGAAATCCACCTTCTACCCTGTGCTGCTCTCTGGTCCTCTCTAAAGTATTCGCTGCCCAGCAGCTGAAAGGATTTTTAAGAACTTTGAGTCTGGCATATCATTCTCCTACTTAAAATCCCTCACATATTTCACATTGTCCCAAAGTCCAAATTCACCCCACATTGGCAAGTCCCTGGGTGGTCTGGCCCATACGTCCCAGCTGCGCTCTCTCCTCACCTCTCCTCCGCCCTTCAGCTATACAGACCTCCTTTCGGTGCCTCTGGAATTGCACACGTGCTGTTATGTTCCCTGTGCCCCAGAGGTATTAGCCCTTCTTCACCCAGCTTACTCTTGCTCAGCCTTCAGGCCCTTCCCAGAACCTTCCTTCAAACTAGCCCATGCCCCCTGTTTTTTTTTTTTTTTTATTATGTCATACCTGCATCCCCTACTAGAATGTAAATCCCTGTTATTGACTACAACAGAAGTGCTCAGCAAATACTGACAACTGAGGAAGTTCAGGGCGGCTCAGCAAGTTGCTTAAGGTCACACGGCTTATCAGTAGCAGGTCTCATCTTAAACCCCTTTAGACTAGTTCTGGTGCCTCTGCCAGGGGACCCAACACACACACACATTCCTTTTATCAAAGCAGTAGATGACATATGATACTAGCTGTTTGGGCAATGCCCCTCTCCCTGCCAAGCCTCTGAGCAGAGGCCATGCTGTCTTACGTGTTCCTACACCTCTGCCTTCTCACTCAGCATCTGACATTTGGCTGGGTTGGAGTACTGTGTGCCCTTGTTGGTTTGACTCTCTCTTGATGAGTTCCCCAGATTCTTTTCTAGCTCTGCCTTTCTGCCAAGCACCAGTTTCATTCTTTAGCTCAGTTATGTATTGAGCCCCCTTTTTATTTTCATCCTAAATTAAAGAATAAAAGCTTAAAAGAAATTTTACTAAAAAATATAAAGAATAAATGCACCAGTAATTGAGGGAAGCACAAAAATAAATAAGGCAAAAAGTATAAAATACAAGAGCCTGGAAATAGTTGAGGCAGAGGTTTGGCCCCATAGAATCTGTGGACTGAGCTATCCCAGATCACTGGCCCCCACACAATTCTCCCTTTGGGGCCTTGGGTCAATTCTTCACCCACCCTCATCCCTTCCCCGGTCTGGACTCAATCCTGGTTAAGAGGTTGCTTTCCTGAGCAGACTTAGACTGCATATCCACACTCTGGCTGATAAATCTGAGAAAACACTTCTAAGGGAATTGGCATCCCAACAATGACAGGAAACAAAGGCCCAGAGAAAGTTAGGAGAAGTGGACCGTGGGGTTCCGTGTTCATGCCACAGACCCAGATGATGACCGTGCTGGCTGAGCCACTCTTCGATTTCCCCCAGAGAGCCAGGCAACCTTGACTCGGCCGCTGACCCCGTTCTGGATGTGCAAGGAGAGGAGCAGGGGCTTGGTGCCAGGCTGCTGGGGTATGAGGGCTGTGGGGGCAAGGCTGAGGCTGAACCCAGGAGGAAGGGCGGGGCCAACCAGGCTGGGGCGGGACAGAACAGCAGCTTCTTGTCAAACACACAATTTAATTCTAAGGCTGTATTCTTTGTGCCTGGGAGATTTTCAGTTTGCAATAGTGTCATTTACAGATGGATTTGCAGTGGCGAATTACAAGTTTATAAGCAACAGCTTCTCTGACGCCTCAAAGGAAAAAAAAACGCCTCATCCCTCTGCAAATTATAAATTCATAACTAACAGTGTTATCCAACTGAATGCAAAACAAATTCATTACCAGCCACATCATTCCATTGAATACCAAGTGAATAAACTGCACAGGGTTTTGTGAGGATCAGGGATGTGTCAGGAGATGAGGGCAAATCTACCTCTCCCCACTTTCTTCTTTGTGTGCTCACAGGCCCACCTCAAGCTAACCCTCAGTGTAGGTGGAACTGAATGAATGTACACTGTTCGGATAGAAAGGAAGCTGGAGGTTATCATGCTGATGGTGGTGAAGGTGATGATGATGGTGGTGGTGGTGTACCACCCTACTAGTTAGTATGTGTGCATCTTTTGTATAATTGTTAGAACTGCTGTGGTGTTATCTTAAGGTATTAAGATACTGGGATTCCCTGGTGGCTCAGATGATGAAGAATCTGCTTGCAATGCAGGAAACCTGGGTTTGATCCCTGGGTCAGGAAGATCCCCTGGAGAAGGGGATTGCAACCCACTCCAGTATCCTTGCCTGGAGAATGCCATGGACAGAGGAGCCTGACAGGCTACTGTTCATGGGCTTGCAAAAAGCTGGACACAACTGAGCGACTAACATTATCTTAAGATATTATCTTGTGAAAGTTCATATGTCTAAGTCCTTGTGAGTGTCAGGACATCCCCCTAAAGTGGAGATCATTCTGCAGGAAATGAAGGTCCTCTAAGCAGAGACCAGAATAAGAACACAGGTCTTAGGCATTAGAGTGGGGCGTCCCTGTGTCTCCCCAGGGAGACAATCTTGGGACCAAGATTCAAAGTGCTGAAACATCTAGATGGGAGCTCCCAAGTGGGGGCGTCTCAAGACCTTGCCCACAGTGTGAAGGAAACTTGGGGTCTCTTGTGGGCAGGCATAAGCTATACTTTTTAACCTGGGTTAGCTAGTTCCATCTGACTCTGTGGTGTATTCCCAATGGGTGGTTTCTGAAACTTACTTTTTTTTAACTGTAGAAAAGCAGAAAATGCAAATAAAACTAAAAACTACGTAAACCACTCATAATTTACTTTGGATAAAGTAAATTACCCATACAAAGACGCATACACACACCACCAGGGTGCTACACCGCCACCACCATCATCTCTGTAATCACTTTGGGGCAGATCAGACCTGATCTACCCTTCTCCAAACTCAGCCCCTTCTCCAATTCCATTCAGAAACTCTTGAGCACTTAAAAGACTTGACTAAATATTTGGTGCGGGGGAGAAGAAGAAATGGCCCATACTGCAGACCAAAGGCAAAGGGCAGGGATCTAGCTCTTAAAGCCTTCCTCCACTCCCCCACATCACAGGGAGTTTCCTGCTTCTCTCCTTCAGGCTGGCTTCCCTGTTTCTCTCCCTTCCTCCTGAATCAAGGCACCTCTCTCTGTCATCTTCCTCAGGAGCAAAAGGAACTCCTCTCCTTGTCTCACACTGAGCAGGTTGCTGTCATCATTTGTCAGAACAGTTGCCCCAAGTATTTTTTTCCAAACAGTTTCCTATCTAAGAATAATTTTGGTGCCAGCTTTTCAGATAAAATATTTTCACCTTGTTTCATGAACACATTTATATTTTTAGGAATGAGGGTTATTCTACAAATGCTGGTGTGAAACCTGCTTGTGTTCATTAACGATATAGAGTCAGCATACTTTTATGTCAACAGATATATCTACATTTTCTGTTTTAATGGCTGCATATTAGTCTATATGGTTTCTTTAAACCATCTCTTTCTGCATTGCATTTAGGCTGTTTCCAATTTTTGCTATTATAACACCCACACATCATCCATGCACATTTATCTACTTATTTTCTTAGGATAGATTCTTAGAAGTAAAATTTCTGAAAATGCACTTTCCAAAGGCTTTTTCATATTGTTAAAGTACTTTTCAGAAAGTTTGTGCCAATTTATACTCTCATCAGCAGCTTGTATTATTGTCCTACTTACTATAAATGAAATAGTTTGTTTCAGTTATGCCCTGAAGTATTAAAGAAAGGGCCCCTCTGAACGCTTTGGTGGCAACAGTGGCAATGGGTGAGATGTTCCCCAAAGGATAAAGACCCTCCCAGGGAGCAAGAATGGGGTTATGGGATCCAGCTGCCCCTCCCTACATGGATTCTTCCAAGGCCTCCACTGAAGGATTTGACATTGATTGACTGATATTTTTTTGAAGAGAGACATCATTTCCCTTCAAATGATGGTGATGGTGATGAGTGCAGTGGTAGTGATGACAATGATGAGTGGTGTGGTGAGGACAGGGTGGTGACAGATAAGAGTGGTGATGATGGTGAGTACCACGGTGATGATGGCGATGGGGGTGGTGGTGTTGACAGTGGGATGGAGGGGGCAGTGGTAACAGTTGGTGGTGGTGACGATTTAGGATGATGCTGAGATTTGCAGAAGGAGATGGTGATGGTGGCGATGACAGTGGGGCAGTGGTGGTGGTGATGAGGTGTGATGATGGCAGTAAGAGGCAGCGTGGATGATAGACAGGGCAGTGGGGGTAGTCTGGTGGTGCTGAGAGTGGGTGTTGGTGGTGGCAAGGGCAGTGATGGTGGAGTATTGGACAAGTTTTTGATGATAGTACTGGGCGCTATGGAAATATGAAGGTGAAAATGGTGTAAGTGATGATGAGGAATATAATATAGGATTAAATGGGTATGAGAAGAGAGACAGATTGTCTTCAGGATGAGAAACAATGTGAATAAAGGAAGCAGCATGAATCTAGTGCCTAGAACAGCAGGGAGACCCACTGCAGGGCCAAAGAACAAATCGGTGGTGGGTGCTGCCAAGGGTCTTGAAAGTGGCAGGAGGACTGTGGACTCCAGGACAGCAGCCCAGAGAGATTTTTTTGAATCCTGAGAGGAAGATGAGCAGGAGCTGAGTAGCAGGCAGGACAGAGTGTGCCTGCAGAGGAGAGTGTGAGGAGCTGAGGGGTCGGCCCCACTCCTGGCCTCAAAGGCGAGCAGCAGGCAGAGTAGGCTCTCCCCAGTGCAAGCAATCATCTGAGGGCCACTGGCAGCGTGGCGGAAGACGGTGTGAAGGGTATGTGGTGCGTGATCCAACCTCAGAACCCACGGACCCCGACCTGCTTTTGTCCTGTGTCAGCCCCAACCGGCAATCCCGCTCTCGCTTTGATAGACAGAAGGGCCCAGAACAGTGGTCCAGAACTCTGGCTCCCTCTCTAGTCCCCAGCAGCAGTTCCTCAAGTCTGCTAGACGAGCATTCACTCAGTAGCACTGCCTGCAAAGAGCCCTTTCCCACTCCTCCTGGTGTAGCATGAAGCCCGCTGGGCACATGCTCAAGGCTGCTGGTAAGGGAAAAAGTGAAAAACTTCAGGGAGACAGAAGACCTATGTCTGAGCAGCCAGCACCCTGGGCCTCAGGGGTTAATCGATCCCTGAGGATGGTGCTAGGTCTCCCCTCCTACCCTCCGTCATCTTCCTCACTTCTGCACAAAAGCCACTGGAACCCACTGGGCACTCACTCTGGGAGAGGGAGAGAGACTTTTTCTCCCTGTTTAATGATGCTGGTGACCTCACAAGGTTTCCATGGTGACAAGACCAAGGAACCAGGGGGACTTGGTGAATTAGGACAAACGAACCCACCCCCAAGTCATCTCCCGGACTTGGAGGGGAGGGGGCTGGATATAATCCATGAGTTTACAGAAGTGGGAAGGATGGGGTTTGGAGCATGCAGTTCTTCAGTAGCTCAGTCATGTCCAACTCTTTGCAACCCCATGGATTGCAGCATGCCAGGTTTCCCTGTCCATACCAGATTTCCCTACCATCTCCCAGGGCTTGCCCAAATTCATGTCTATTAAGTCAGTGATGCCATCCAACCATCTCATCTTCTGTCATCCCCTTCTCCCCCTGCCTTCAATCTTTTCCAGCATCAGGGTCTTTTCCAATGTGTCGGCTCTTGGCATCAGGTGGCCAAAGTATTGGAGCTTCAGCTTTAGCATCAGTCCTTCCAATGAATATTTAGGGTTGATTTCCTTCAGGATTGACTGGTTTGATCTCCTTGCTGTTCAAGGGACTTTGAAGAGTTTTCTCCAGCACCACAGTTCAAAAGCATCGATTCTTCGGTGCTCAGTTTTCTTTATAGTCCAACTCTCGTATCTATACATGATTACTGGAAAAACCATATCTTTGACTAGATGAACCTTTGTAGGCAAAGTAATGTCTCTGCTTTTTGATATGCTGTCTAGGTTTGTCATTGCTTTTCTTCTAAGGAGCAAGCATCTTTTAATTTCATGGCTGTAGTCACTGTCCACAGTTATTTTGGATTCCAAGAAAATAAAGGGGCACGAAGACTCTTTTTCAGGCTCTTTTTGGAGCCTGAAAAAGAAATCTGTGATCCTCTTTCCTTTCTGTGTCCCAACCCTTGTCCTTCCTGAAAAGCTTCCTTCACTGGAGGTCATGGTGCTGAGTGTGGCCCCTCACAGGGAGATCTAAATGGTTGCAGAGCACCCACAGGGAGGTGTTCTGATCCTAAGGGTAGGAAACTCCTAACTCTAGGCACCAAGGCAGGTGAGGAGACGGAGGTAGGTGGGCAATAGAGCAGAGGGGTGAGTTTGCAAGGAGAAGGAATCAGGTGAGGAATCAGGGGCTTATCTGCCTTGTGAAGCTTGGCCCTCTAAGGATCAGCCAGGGGCCAGCGCCTGAGAACAGGGGCTGTGGAAACCACGGGACCAGGGCTTCAATCCAGGTGTAAATAACACCTGTGCCCTGCGGTTGTAGATGTCATGGGACACATGGGTAAAGCATGTGGGCTCCACTTGTGGCTCAGACGGTAAAAATTCTACCTGCAGTGCAGGAGACCCAGGCTTGACCCCTGGGTTGGGGAGATACCCTGGAGAAGGGAGTGGCTACTCACTCAAGTATTCTTGCCTAGAGAATTCTGGGGACAGGCTATAGCCCATGGGGTCACGAACAGTCAGACATGACTGAAGAGTTAACACTTTCACGCTCACTTTCTTGGGTAAAGCCTGTAGTAGGTGCTCGAAAAGTGTGCATTTCCTCACTCCTGCCCTTCCCTCCCCCACACCACGTGGCCACCACAGCTTCCTGAAGGCATCTGAAGCGCCACACTGCCCCTCATTAGTTTTCAGTGCTTTCAGGCACTGAATAATTTGATCCTCACATCCTTAGTGGCTTAAAGGCCACTGTACATTGTCCCAGTGCCTAAAATCCTAGCACGGAAGCACCACTGCTTTGCACCAAGCCTCTTTTTACATGGTCACATCTCACTGGGGACATAACTGTCCCATCTCCAGGCAAGGGCAGTGGTGCTGGGAGGTGGGAGCAGTGACTATTTTTTAGTGCAGATAGAGCCTGTGAGTGAGGACAGGAGAGAAAGGGAGTGAGGGCAGAAAAGTAAGGGGGTGGGGACAAAAGAGTTTGTTACACTGAGATGCTGGCCAGCTGTCCTGCCATTGGCTGAGGGGTTTCCCTCCTGGTGAGTGATGCAACCCAGAGATTATTCATCATCTGAGGGAAGCCACATATGCATATCTTGGCATACTCATACCATGGAAAAGGAGGAGAATCAACAAGTTTTACCTTTTGAAGATGGCCCCTGGGAGCAAAGTAGCCAGTCCCCTCACACCAACAGTCCTGGTTGGTGGCTGCCTCCAGGTGAATCATGCCACTCCAGGCAAGACAGTGCCACGAGGCTGGGAGTCTGGAGGCAGAGAGCTGGGAGTGAACCCCCGACATTGGAGTGGAGCTTGGACATTGGCTGGGTCTCTCTCTTTGTCCCAGAGAGGTTTTTCTGAGAAATCTGCTTTAATGAATTCAGAGGAGCAATTTGCAATTCAGCCCATCAAATGTTCAGACACACTCTTTCAGCTAGAATCTCACTTGCTGGGAGTCTGTACCCTGTAGTAGATGAAAATTCTCCATCAGGGACTGCACCTTCCTACTCCATACCCAGTGCAGCCTGGAGCCACCAGTGGGCAGATCATGCCCCCAGGAGAATCCAGGCTCACTGACCCATTGGGAACTGCCAGGTCTCATTGTCCCAGGGCTGCTGGAAACCAGGCCCAAGGGCTGGGCAGCTCCAGCTCCAGCCTAACTGTTGCTTCCCTCCTCCTCCTTTCCCCAGCCTCTCCAGCTCCACCCGGTGTGCCCCCTTCCCTTCCACCCCACCAGGGCCCTTTGAGTACCCTTGGGCTGCTTCCTCACTCCATTTTCTCAGGACATGGGAAGTCACAAAAGAACTCATGCTGGGGACTTCTCTTTTCTTTTCTTTTATATTTTCTAACTGGATTTTGCTAGTTATATTTGTTTTGATTCTGGCCATCTTACTGACCTCTCTCATAGCCTCTTATTAGTTTTTCAGTTTATTCTCTTGAGTTTTCTGGATAAACAGTCATATCATGAACAAATAATGATAGCAATTTCCCTTCCTTCCTAAACGTTATGCTTTTTATTTTTTAAGTACTATTCCATTGGCTAGAACTTCCAGAACAATATAAACTAATTGTGGTAATAACAGGCATTCTTGTCCCACTCTGACTTAAATATGAACACCTCTTGCTGGTATTTTATTGCTAAAAATCATGTTGACTGTTGGTTGCAGATGAATATTTTTTATTATGTCAAGGAGATGTTCTTTTATTTTTATTATCCTAAGGCTTTTCATCAGAACGGATGCTCAGTTTTATCAAATGCATTTTCGGTGTCTATTAACATTGTCACATAACTTATCCCCTTCTGGTAATTGACATAATTAATTATGTGGACTGATTTTCTGATATGTAATCATCTTTGCCCCCTGTATTTCTAACTTAGGCATCTGTAGAATGGGGAGGAGATTCACTGCCTGAAAGTAATCTGGTTGAATAGCAGATCTGTATTGTGAATCCTCCTAAGGTGCAAGAGACACAGATGCCATTTCAATCCCCAGCTCAGGAAGATCCCTTGGAGGAGGGCTTGGCAACCCACTCCAGTCTTCTTGCCCGGAGAATATCATGGACAGAGGAGCCTGGCAGGCGAGAGTCCCTGGGGTCACAAAGAGTCAGACATGACTGAAGCAATTGAGCATGCATGCCCTGAATCCCATGGTTGTGAGCCTGCTCAGGCTTTGGTCCCCCACACCAGTCATCAGTCAGAACAGATGACTCCTTTCAGCGACTCCTCATTGCCTTCAGCTGAAAACCAAGGTCTCTAGGTACATTGCTCAGGCCTCTTCCAATGAGCCTCTGTCCCTCTCCCACCACCCCCCTCCATAACCCCACCTTCTCCCCGCTAATCACGTGGAAATCCTGGCAGGTGGCAAATCCGTGTGCCCTGGGCCTCTGGGCCTTCTCACATGCTGTTCCCTTGCCTGAAGTGCCCTTCGCACCTTCCTTCCCCAGGCCAGACCCAACCAGTTCCTCCAGGGAGCCGCCCTGCCCCAGAGGGCTGGGCGAGGGGCCCCGCCCCCAGGGCCACAGTCCCCAGCTCTGGCTCTTTGGTGCTCACCAGGTGGAAGGTAGTTTCTCTGTGCACCGCTACCTCCGGCACCTCCAGGAATCCAAAGACCCACCTGCTCCACCTAGGGTCCTACTTCCCAAACCCAAGCCCCACTACGTGTTACTCCATCAGCCCTAGAGTGAGCACACCTGGGAACACACTCAATATGCTCACACTCAGGAATGCACACCGCTTGAGCCCCCCACCCCACCTGTGAGTCCTGGGGCTCACTATCCCAGCTCCAACAGCAGTGAACATTGAGAGGCCCTGGTCGCCAGCCTCACAGGCGGCAGCAGCTCCCTGGAGCCTCTTTAGAAAATGCAGTCAGCCTTGTTTCCTCCTCATAAACAACAACTTTTAGCAGAGCATCAAGGCCCCAGGGGAGAGTGCCCCCACCCAAAGCTGCTGCCATTGGAGATGCAGGCGGGGGAAGCCAAGTGGGCCCAGGCGGGACCAGATGACTGGGGATAGATGGGCGGGAGGGCCTTTGATGGGCTGTCCTCCCCTAGGTTTCCTTGCAGCCTAGATGCTGGCACATAATCTGGGCCTCTGCAAAAGTGCTGCCTCTATCTCTCCACCGGGCCTCAGGCTCATCCTCCTGGGGTCTCCTCTGCCCATTCTGCAAAGCAGAGGTCCCCAGCCTCCAGTATCTAGTGCCGGATGATCTGAGGTGGAGCTGATGTAATAATAATAGAAAGAAAGTGCACAATAAATGTAATGCTCTGGGATCATCCGGAAACCATCCCTCACCGTGGTCCACGAAAAATTGTCTTCCATGAAACCAGTCCCTGGTGCCAAAAAGGTTGAGGCTCGCTGCTCTAGAGGATCCATTTTCAACCCTCCTCCTTCCCTCAGCCACCAGGTGGCCAGCTGGAGTTTTCACCCTTTGGGACAAACTGATATCAAGTAGAGAACTGCTTGGCTACTAAGCCCCGCGTGGGGTGGGGGCAGCCCAGACCTGACTCTTCTGTTGCACCCAACTTCCTCCAACCCTTCTCCCCAGCAATCCTGAGTTATATAACATAGTCCTGGACAAGAATCTGATGAAAAGTCAGGTGACATGGCTTAAAGGATGTCAGGTCCCGTGGTGGCAGACTGGGTTCCAATTCCGACTCCACCCTTTGCTAGCTGTGTGATCTTGGGCATGTTACTTAACCTCTCTGGGCCTCTGTTTCTTCATCTGAGGCAGAGAGCGCCCACCTGCAGGGCTATGGTGTAGATTAAATGAAATGAAACCGACTGACTGGAAAGCACTCACGCACAGTGTCCGACACATTGTATTTGCTCCATTAATGTTAGCTGATGTTATATTGAGTTGGCCAAAAAGTCTGTTCAGGTTTTTGTATGATGTTCTGGGAATTCCCGAATGAAAGTTTTTGGCCAACTCAATACATTACAGGTCAGAGCAGGCTGGGGTGTAGCTGTGACCTCATAAACTGAGACCTCACTCACTGGTGGATAGAGAAACTAGGTCCCAGAGAGGCATAAGACGTTAGGTTGCTGAATCCCCTCCTCAGCCTGGACTTGTGTCTATTGAGGAGCTCTCTGCAAGGAATATTGGGCTTCCCAGGTGCCTCAGTGGGAAAGAGTTCACCTTGCCAATGCAGAAGATGCAGGTTCAATGTCTGGTCGGGAAGATCTCCCCTGGAGGAGGAAATGACAACCCAGTCCAGTATCCTTGCCTGGGAAATCCCATGGAAAAAGGAGCCTGGTGGACTAATGTCCATGGGGTTACAAAAATCGGACACAACTGAGTGACGGAGCACCCGCACTTGCTGCAAGGAGTAATAATTTCAATCACAAAGACCTCGATGCCTGTAGTCCTGGGTCTCAGCCTCGGTGCTCTGATCATCCTGTGCTGAGCTTAGTCCGCTCAGTCTTTGTGACCCCATGGACTGTAGCCCGCCAGGTTCCTCTGTCTGTGGGATTCTCCAGTCAAGAATACTGGAGTGGGTGGCCATGCCCTTCTCCAGGGGATCTTCCCAACCCAGGGCTCAAACCCATGTCTCCCGCATTGCAGGTGGATTCTTTACCGTCCGAGCCACCAGGAAAGCCCACATGAACATCCTGGCAGTTTCTTAATTATATAAAAAAAATTTATTTACATTGTGCTTACTGAGTGCTCGACAGAATTACGAGCCCTTTGTGTCTATTAACTTTATATATATGATAGCAATATTGTTAATAACTTTAATTTTTCCAACCAACATGAGGTAGTACTATCATTATCCCCATTTCATAGATGAGGGAGCTGACAGTTCATGACTTGCCCGAGGTCACCAGCTAGCAAGCAGGAAGGCTAACTTTCTGCCAGCAGGGATGTCATGGACGAGGAGACTTTGGGCTCCAAGGTGGACTCATCGAGAGTACCTAGAATGTCTTCCCCTACAGCTGACACTGGGCTGACGGAGGCATTCCTGGCCGACTTGGCTGCCTGTGACTGGGTTCAGTCAGAGCCTCAGCATTGACCTACAGATGCCCATCCCTGACACCACATCTCGGGCCACAGAAGGTATTTCCCTGGAGAGAGGACAGTGGCAACTTGGAACAGGAGAGCTCTTTATTATTCAGAATAACCACACTATTTAATTTACAATTAATAATAGCTCTTGAGTCAACCTTCTCTTGAAGAGACTAGAGAACTGAAAGGATGGCCCTTCTCTTTCCTCCCCTCCTCCCTCCCTCCCTCAGAAAACTGCAGACACCGTCACGAATGAATGAGTTGTTTTGGGGGGTTAAAGTAGGAGGAATCGGGGCCCATACCGAACCCAGTTACCCTTGCATAGCCTTGCTCTGCTTTTCCTCTGCGGGTCCCCGGAGGCCCCCCACACCCTGCGCTGTCAGACCCCTGAGTATGGATGGCATCCATCCTCAGATGGATGGGGCAGAGGCTGGGGGCTATGTCCCAGCTGGGGCCAGACCAAGGCTGTGCTCCGCAGTCCTCGACCCCCTTGTCCTGAGGGCAGAAGTGAGTGTGTGGGGTCTGTAGCTTCGACCCCACAGGGCCCTATCCTCTGCCCTCTTTGCTCAGTGGGGGGGGCATGTAGTGTAAGGAGTAGCATATCCAGAGAGGAACAGAGCCAGAGAGGAGACCTGAACCCTTGCCAGGGGACTATTTGGCTTGGAGTTCAGAAGACTCCGGGGATCTGAGAACTGCCTTCAAAGAACGGGAGGGATTTGGTTTCTCACCCACAATTTTTTAGCAAGGCCCTTCTCTGCCAGGCCCTGGGGACGTGTGGCCCAGTCTGTATGGAGCTGCCAAAGCGGCAGAGGTGATGGACGGGAACATAACTCATACCACCGTAAAGCTTCAGGGGCAGAACCATCAGGTCCAGATGGAAGTTGTAGGACGCGAGGGCTTGATTTGTCTGAATCAAAGCTAGGGGGGTTGATTTCCTGGTTCCCAGAAGTGATGGTACAAAGACTTTCCTCCCGAGTTGAATTTGGCCCTTGGGTGTTTATTCAAGATGGTGCACAGGCTCCTGGGCACCCATCATCCCTGACTCTGCTTCCCATATTTAAGCCCCTGTGTGATCTCACGTGTGTCAAGTGGCCCCCTGGGGCTGACCTCCCAGAAGGCAGAGGGCTTTTTCTCCCTTTCTTCTAACTGACCGACTGCGCAGAGCGGGAGGAGCAGGGCTGGGCTGTGGGATGAAGGACTCAGATCTGCATGTCAGCATCCTGTCCCCCACCCCCATCCCAGGGAGACAGTTGATAGGCTCCTCTCCTCTTCCTGTCCACCCCTCCACTTGGGCTGAGTCCTAGAATCCCTTAGGGGATTGCAGAATGCTTTTTAACAGACAGTGCTGTGGGGTAGTTTCAGACCAGTTGTCATGACACTTGCACTTTCTTAATCTGCTAGACCCTGGTTCCACATACCTGCACACACACGCACTCCTGAAAACACATCCTTACATGCGTGCCAGCTCTCATTGTGAGGGCCCCACTCTTTATTCAAGGAGCAGTTTTGGGTGTCTGAATGGAGGCTTGAAGACTCCGTCTTTGCAATTAACACGCTGCAGCAGTATTATTAGCCTCTGATAGGCAGGTCTGCCTTTGCCAGAGACTATAAATATGTGGGGCCAATGACTCAGCAAATCTGTTGCTATTTTTCTTGCAGGTCCGTGTGGATCTGTGTCTGTGTACACCATGGCCCCATCTCCCAGCAGCTCCCATGGCTTGTATCCATGGAAACGCAGTCCTCCCCACTCTAGCACTCTGGCTGATAAACACTGGGAGTCTCCCCAGCCCCCCACCCACCTTGGAGGAAAAGCGTGGACCACAAGGGTTCCCACCGAGCAGGAGGATGCCACTGACAGAGGAGGTGCTGCTTCCAAAGTCAAGGCAAGGCCAAGTGTCCAGGTCCTTCCCCTGCTGGTCTGTGGTCAAGGCTTTGTCGTCTGTTCAAGGCGAGTGGCCTGGTGGGAAGGTCCCTTACAGAGACCTGGGCCCGCATGGGAGTGGGGTGGCAGGATGGTTCCTGGGGGCTGTGGGGAGTGTGGCAAGGGTGGCAGGGAGGAGCTGCTGCCCTTGGCAGTGGGGAGCACCAGCGTATGGAAGAGGGGGGAAGGGGCAGTGATGCTGAGAGCTGGGAAAGAGATCAAATTGGGTGTAAAACCTGGGGGACTTGTCTCCTGACCTTGACCCTCTCAAAAGAAGTTGTGGGTCAGAGGAAAAAGTGTGGGCTTTGGAATTCTGCCCCTCCCCCTCCCTCCTTTCCTTCCACAAAGATCCACATTTGCTCCTTCTGTGCCAGGCCTTGTGCTGAGATGAATCAGAACCAGACCCTTCTTCTTGCGGGCTCATGGTCTTGGGGGAGAAGACAGATTCAGCATCGGGTCATTGAGCTCAGGGGTCCTAAGCATCAGGTTGGAGAGGCGGGGCACAGGAGGATGGGCAGAGCTTCCCCTGCTCACCCCTGGGGCCAGGAGAGCCTTCCTTTGGGAGCTGCAGCTCGTGGTGATGCCAGGAGGATGAGGCCAGGCAGGGGAGGTGCTGGCAGGAGGCAGAGAGGACATTCTGTGCAGATGGGCACCCCTGGCCAGTGGGTTAGTGAGACTCACACATGGACTTCTGACTAACTCCTATTAGTAGCTTCCCTTTAAGAAAGCGACCTAAGCTCTCTGGCCCCTAAAATGGGAAACCGCAACATCTGCCTCACTGTGCTGGACGAGAATTAAAGAAAGCATCTGGCCCCAATCTAGTGAACGTTGATTGTACTAATTAGATAACGGAACAATCCACAGACCAGTTACTTTTTTCCTCTCAGAGTCTGTTTCCTGGTGTCAGATGAAGAGGCTGGGCTAGATAATGTTCAGAGACCCAACAGCTCTGATTTTCCTTGTCCTCACTTTCCCCGTTTTCCAAAAAGGGAGAACAAAGTTGCCACCAGGTCTCAGAAGCAAAAGAAAGGGTCATGGAATCATTCAAGGGACATCGCTACGGACCTCCCTGGTGGTCCAGTGGTTAAGAATCCACCTTCCAACGCAGGGGACTCGGGTTCAATCCCTGGTCAGGGAACTGAGACCCTACATGCCGTGGGGCAGCTAAGCCAGCACATCTCAACTGCAGAACCCGGGTGTTCTGGAGGCCGGAGCATCGCAACTAGAGAGAAGCCCACGAACTGCAACAGAGGATCCTACATGACACAGCTAAGACCGACACAGCCGAAAATAGATAAGTAAACAAATACTTTTTTAAAAAGGACACGGACAGTTATTGAGTAAGCACAGCTTGTTTCTCCTCTTGCTTAGGGAAAGCAGGGCCAGGCTGATGTCACAGCGGCCACTCCTGTGGGCTCCAGGGGAGCAGGAGCCTCACCCTTTCCCTCGGAACATCCTGCATGACTGGACGGACCCCAGGGACCCGCAGCCATGGGGCAGCAAAGTCAGTCCCAACCTTCCCCCTCTGCTGCTCACCCCACATTTCTGTCTTTTCTCTGTGGGGAAACAGGAGGACTGGAGGTCTAGAACCTGAGTTCTAAGGACTGTCTGGTCCACTTCTGGCCTCCACACCCTTTAGGTCCTTTTCTTTAAGCCCTAGGGAGGCTGGAGAGCCGAGATGCTTAATTTGCTGTCCCGGAGCAAAGTCACACTGACCCTGGGAGGTAAATACTATCATTCTCCCCATTTCACAGAGAAGGATACTGTGGCCCAGAGAATTTGGGGACTGGCCCCAGGTGCCCCAGGTGCGGGTGGCAGAGCTGGGGTATCAATTCAGGTCAGCGTCACTCCAGGGCCCAGGCTCTCTCGCTGCTCTGCACTCCGCCCTCAGGAACTCCGGTGAACCTCCTCAAATCCTTCGGGAAGCAGAGAAGATATAAATAGCACGTGGGATTGGGGAGTGAAAACAGCAAGTTGCGGAACCATACACACAGGATGATTGCAGCTGTGTGCAAAACAGCCTCCGAATGACATGTGCCAATGTGTATACATGTGTATGAGAGGAAATGCACAGAAGTAGGCCTGGGAGGAGACCTCTGCTGCTGCTGGAACCGTGTTCATCTCTGGGTGGCGGGGGGGGGAGATGGGGCACGGGGGCCTGTTCCTTCATCATCCAATATATTTCTGAATTGGTTCAGTTTCTAATACAGTGTCTCTGTGTATTGCTTGTGCAGTGAAAACATGCTACTCTGGAGGAATACTCCTGCTCTGGTGACCCGTCTCCTTATGCCAGGAGCGGTGTGGTGTGAGGACTGGTGCAAGGGGTGACCTGCGGGGGAGGCTGTGGTTAGTAGGCGTGAGCCTGACAGCCCAGATGGGCTAGTTCATGGGAACTTTTCAAACAGACATGGCAGCGCAGGGGACTCCCTGGGCTTCATCTGTCTTTCAACAAATCCGAGAGCCGCCCCACCCCCCATTTATAGATAGGACCCTGAAGTTCAGAGTCAGCTTAGTCCAAGTTTAGAGAGCTCCACGGCTGTGAGTTGGTTGGTTAGCAAGGCTCAGAGAATCATGAGGTTTGTCTTCAGACAGACCTGGGTTAGACTTTACACAGTCTGTCCTAGAGTCTCCGAACCTCAGCTTTCCTGTCTGTAAAATGGGATTGATACACTTACCTGGAAGAGTTTTTGTGAGTTGAATGAGATCAAGTTTGCTAAGTGACTATCACCCGACAGGTTCTCTTCATGGTGGTCCCCCAACTCTCTTCTCTGTTTCTTTGTTAAAGGGAAATGCTGTTCTGGTCTCAGCATGGCACAGAAAAAACCCAGGCCTTGATCTGAATTCTGGTTTGGCCATGTAGAAACAACTATCATACACTGAACATGTGCTGGGTGTCCCAGACCATGCCAAGGGCTGTACATACAGCTCCTTTAATCCTATTCCTGCTTTCTACCTCTGAGATAGGCATAATTTACAGATGTGGGAATTGAGGTATCAAGGTTAGGCTGGCCTCTTACAATGAACTTGGAAAGAATTCCCCCTTTTCCTATTATTCAGAAGATTTTGTATAATAAGGTTTATTTGTTTTTCTTAAATATTAGGTAGAATTCACCAGGAAAATCATCTGGGCTTAGGATTTTCTCTATAATAAGAGTTTTTGAAGACAAATTCAATGTCTTTAAGAATTTTAGAAGCATTTCTATTTTCTATTTCTTCTCATATTAGTTTTAATAAATTTCCTTCTCCTTAAGAAGATAATAACAATTCCTACCGGGCAGGATTATTGGGCATATTGATGGAGTTACTTACTCCCTGTGTATAGTAACTGAGCAGCATGCCCACCTAGGCCTGGAACACATTAGGTTTCCTGACATTAGGTTCCCTGCAGCGGAAGTGCAGGGTCCTGACCTCCCCAGCAAATACTAAGCTCAGAGGAAAGAGATCCCTTTCTAGCTGGACTCAGCATTTCTCAATTGGAGGGTAGGATGGCAATTAAGGATGTGCTCAGTCGCGTCCAACTCTCTGCAACCCCCTGGACTGTAGCCCGCCAGCCTCCTCCGTCCACGGGATTCTCCAGGCAAGAATATTGGAGTAGATTGCCATTTCCTTCTCCAGGGGATCTTCCCAACCCAGGGATTGAACCCGTGTCTCTTGCATCTCCTGCGTTGGCAGAAGGATTCTTTACCACAAGCACCACCTGGGAAGCCAACAATTAAGGATGGCTGGAAGTAAAAGAAAACCTAACAGTGTCCTAACACATAAGGCAGGCAGGAGGGTATTTGTTCCATATAACTCGTAGTTCAGGGGTGGACAGTCCAGGGCCAGTGTGAAAGCTCCACTAGGCTGTTGAGGCTCTAGGCTCCTTCCATCATCCCCTTCACCCATTCTTAGTGTGAAAGCTTTTGTCTTAGAGATTTTGCCTCAAAATAGCAAGATGGCTGTAGCAGTGCCAGACCTCTGTCCACCTTTCTGGCAGAAAAAAAGATGGAAAGGTTAGGATAAACAATAAGGTCCTACTATATACCACCAGGTCCAAAACCCCACTTCACCTGGCCAATTATGAAGTGGCTTCCTTTGGAGGCTGGAGAAGGTGTGCAGACCAGCAGCGGGGCGGCGTGGTGGGGGTGGGGCGCGGTAAGAGTTACCCATGAACTGGTTGTGGCATGAGGGGTGGGTCACTGCTCTCTCAGCAATGTCAGCCCCCCCACAGTGTCAGAGGACCCAGGCCACTTCCCTACCCAAGAGCTCTTCTTCCCACCAATGATCTGACACATCCTTACCTCTCAGAGCCCTGAGCCCAGGAGGCTACTTCAGTGTTATAGCACAGGTTCTCTGCAAGGCTCCCTCACCCAACCTCAGAGGGGGAGCAGAGATTCACACTGGGTCTGGCAAGGAAGGCCCAGGACTGGGCATCCGAAGGCCTGTGTGACCTTGGGGAAGTCAGGCAACCTCTCTGGGCCTTTAGTGACACCTTGTGGCAGCATCTTCTTGAAACCAGAGTAACTGAGTGAAAAAAAAAAACATCAACATATTTTCCTCCCACCATTCTTATCCTCCATGCCCAGGTCTGTCTCACCTCCTTTAAAATATCTGATCCAGCCCTTCTTGTCCATGATTAAATGAACCACCTTCTCCAGGGAGCCGTTGGAGCTCAGTCCTTGCATCTGGAGCTATGGGTCCCAGAGCTCAGTGCTGTGTGGTACCTTCATCAGGTCTGGACAAGGGGATGGGGGACACAGGCTGCTCACATGAAGTCAGAAAATCTCCCCATTTTCCAGAAATAAAAAGTGAGTCCATAGCCAAGTGAGACCTTGCCTGAGATACCAGCCTCAGCCTTCCATTTACTTTCTCTTTTCTGAGGGCTGAAGGGATCTCACTCAGCATAGAAGTTGCCGTTGTGTTATCACACACCTAAGGAACTTCCTTCTGGGGTTCCTGTAGTAACATAGTTTCAGCCTGTGTGAAGCAGGGCCCCTTGTGTTCAGCCTTTGAGATGAGTCCCCAGTCCAGCTGGTTATCAGGCTCAGAGCCTTCTTGGCTTCCTTTCCGGGCTCCGGAGGCGGACGCCCTCTGCTATGCTCTCCCACCATCCAAACCTGCTCCTACCTAGAGATCTCCTGGTTAGAAGGGATCTAATAAAATCACTCCTAGAGGCAGCTGTTCATGACTAATAAGGGTACCCGAAGGGGATTGACAGGTTGAGAAGGGCCTTCTAGGCCCAGAGCCAAGCGCTAATGGTGGAGTTTCAAACCAGGTCTCTGTGGCCCAAAGCATTTTCTCTTCCAGCCTGGCAGTCTGACCCGCTGGCACAAGGAGGTGGTTTTGGGCAGGAGAGAAAAGCTGTCCTGAGCAGTCCACATGGGCACCCAATCACCTGGGGACTGTAAAGAGGAGACTTGGTGGTGAGGTGGTGGGGGGTGAGTAACTGGTGGATAGGGCTTGGGGACTTGTCTGGTGACTTGTTTGGGGCCTCAGTGGCCCAGCTTCTCATCATCAAGATTAAGGGTAATTGAGTAGCTATTCTGGGCAAGGCACTTACTACTTGAAAATTGGAGGTTGGCCTGAAACCCTCCTATTAAATGTGCACATCCCCGAGGTTTGAAAATCCCTCACAAGGCAGTGAGCATATCCAGGCCCTCCTCTGTCTGGAAAAAACCTGTGGTAACCCAGACCAGGTCTGTTATGACACAAACGTTGTGTCGCTTAATTCTCTCCAGCCTCCTGAGGTGGACATCTATCTCATTATTATCTCATCCCACAGGTAAGGAGACTGAGGTTCAGAGAGGTGTGGTTGATTCCAATTGTGCCAGGTCAAGTGTCAGGGCAGCTGGCTCTCTGAGGTCATGGCACAGCCCACCCCCCACACACCTTATCCCTGGTCAGAGTAGCCTGTGTTGGGCTCCAGGAAACACCTCCCTTGTTGGAGGACAGCCATCAGAAATTCGGGAATTCCTGGGAAAGCCCAGGAATGCGGGCTTTTGAGGTCAGGGGTCAGACCACGCTCTTGGCACTGCTACATACTGGCCTGTTCTCCCTACCTGACACTGTTCCTAAGGCCTATTCCTGTTATTGGTAATTTTCTGCTCCTAAACATTTGGGGGTTCCCTATCACCCTTCCCTCTGCTCACCCTCCCCTTGTAACTAGGTTCAGCCTGACCAGCTCCTCCACCATCTCAGCACGTGTGCTGACGCCCTCCCCTCCAAGCTCATCTTGGCCTTCCTGTCATCTTCCCATCCTTCAAAGGCCCCTCCACCAGGAAGAATTCCTCTGTGATCGGGGCAAGTTATTTAACCTCTCCAAGCTTCAGATTGGGGAAAAAATGAGGGAATAACAAGAATCCACTTCAGAAAGGGTGTGGTGTGACTTTCACCAAATGAAATCCCGCCTCCTCAGGGCCCAGCACCATGCCCAGCCCAAGCAGAGGGAGCAGCGTCAGCCCCTTCATCCATCGTTCTCCGGTTGGGAATCTGGTTCCCCCTCTCCAGCTCCCAGAGCATCCCTGGTCCCTGTCCTGCGCTCTGCTGCGTTAGAAGAGTGACTTGGGGGATCTCCCTCTCCTCCTGGTTTCCTTAACCGCCTTCTCCTGAACTCCAAGGCCAAGGACAATGTAGCTTGGCTCCTTTGGTCATCAGAACACCCAGGAAGTGGGCCTTCCTCCCCAGCCCTGGGCAGCAAACCCACCTCCTGGATGTGTGTGTGTGTGTGTGTGTGTGTGTGTGTGTGTGAGATGGGGTGGGAGCAGGGCCTGCGCTGGGCTCCTGCCCCCTCCCCAGCCCTGGGAGAGGGCTCATTATCTCCCTTCCATACAAGCTAGCCTTGGGGTGAAGCCAGCCCTCAGCCTTTGATGGGAGGAAGACTTAATTACCTTCTCAGGGAGAGGATAATGAGCAGACGAAAAGCCTGGCAAGGCTGTACCTCCCTAGTCCCTCCCCCATCCTGCCTCAGCCCCCAGCCTGTCCCCACCCCCACCTTCAGCTTCTTTGGCACAAATGAAGACCTTGTACCCCAGTCTGCCGTAGTATCTGGGAAGTCATGGTCTTTGTGGGATGCCCAGGTCACAAGGACTTCCTGGTGCCTGGAATTCCCCATTAGCATTTCCTGTGGAGTCACAACAGGTGCCCTACCCAATATGGAAGGAGTGGCCAGGATCTCCTAGATCCTGGACCCTTTGGATGGGAAAGTGACAAAGCCAGACATGGGGGCTTCCGGTTCATGTGATTAAATCCTGGAACAGGAGGCAAGAGACAGGTTTCTCAGGGGAGAGTCTGGGTGGGTCACAGGCATGCCTTCAGTGGGGACTGCAGCTTTCTGCTGTCCAGGGGCCCCAGCACCCTTTGTGCACTTGGCTCGCAGTGGGCAAGGAGGAGGTGAAGGAAGAGGGAAGAGAAAGTGTCAAGGGCCTCTGGACAAGAATGACAAGAAGACAGGGAGAGGGAGTTGGGCTTATGAGAAGAGATCAACCTTGCAGAGCAGACTCAGCATCCTGGACTCTTTCTTGTGAGTGGCACTGGATGCCGTACCTTGAGCTGGGGCCACTCTTCTGCCCTTCCCTTGGACATGTCGCCAAGTTCAGCCCAAAGTAGAGACCTAACTGGGCCCTGAGCCCCAGTGCTGCACACAGGTGGGGAGGGTGTTGATGAGCTGGAGGCCAGCTGGTCCTCCTGGCAGTGGGCCCCTCCAGAGCAGGATGGGTGGAGAGGGGCCTGAGGGAGAACTTCTGCCTGGGACAGTGTCTGCCCCCAGCCCTCAGTGCTGCTCCATCCCAGAGAGGCAGCTGGAGGAGTCGGGGCTTGGGACTGCTTGGGTACGGGGTTCTGCCATTGACTGGTGTGATGGTCCTGGGCAAGTCACTTCTACTCTTGAGCCTAAGCAGCCTCATCAATAAAATGGGGATTGTAACAGTATCCCATGGAGTCGTTATGAGGTTTAGAAAGATAATGTATGTGAACTGCTTAACATAATGCCTGGCAAGGGGCAAATGCTCACAACTGTTAGCTATTATTATGATTGTTATTATTAATCTTACTGGCAGTGTTTCTCAACTTTAAAGAATTCCAGGCTTCCCTGTGATAAGCATGCAACCTCAAACCCTTCTTGTTGATGGTACAGGATGGAAAATGTCAAAGAAATAAAAGATTGAAGCCAAAAACAAATCAAAGCACTCATTACATGAAATATACTTTTACAAACTAAAAATCACCCCCACCCTACACACACACACACACACACACACACACACACACAACCCAGGCTCACTTTGAGGGTGGGAGAGGTACGGATAGCTCAGGCTGGATTTGCAAGACCCTCGGGCTAAGCTGAGAGGGAGCCGTCAAGGGCTTTGGAAGAGAAAGTGGCAGAAGGCCTGGAGCCCAGGGCGGCTCCCCTCTGGCGGGCGCCTCTCTCCCTTTGGCGCCTCTCTCCCTTTGCCCGCCCTGCTGTGGCCTCTGGATCCCAGCCCAGCTTCCCAACACAGATAGTGATGTTTTGAGGGAACAGAGGGAACGCTCTGGAATGCAAATACCTTTGAACCCTCAGATCCCAGCCGGCGCCCATTCACATGCTAATGTGAGAGAGTTTGGAAATAGCTTGAAGGGGAAATTGCCCACAGTAGAAACCCACCGCTAACCTGGGCCCTGGGCACAGGGCCAGGGTCCCTAGGGTCCTTTCCAGACTGGTCCCCTAGTATCCAGTCCCCCGGCAGCTGGGTGGGTCCTACAGCTCAGGGCCCAGGAGTGGGACAGTGCCCCTTCCCAATCTTCCCAGGCAAATAAATAACAATTCATTTAAGGATAACACCTGCCTTCACTTGGCACTGCTGTGCCCGAGGTGCTTCCCGCCTCCTCCTCTAGTTGTCACCTGTAACCCTCAACTGCAGCCCATGGACGTGAGCTCACTGAAAGTGGCCCTTTGCCGCAGATCTGGCAACGGGTGTGCGTGCATGCTTAGTTATTCAATCGTGTCCCACTCTTTGCAACCCCATGGACTGTGGCCCACTAGGCTCCTTTGTCCATAGAATCTCCCAGGCAAGGATACTGGAGTGGGTTGCCATTTCCTTCTCCAGGAGAATCTTCCCGACTCAGAGATTGAATCCTGATTTCTTGCATCTCCTGCATTGGAAGGCAGATGCTTTACCCCTGAGCCACCTGAGAGACTCTGGCAACTCTGGTGCCAGGATCCAAATCCAGGTATCTGTACCCCAGGATTCTAGCGCCAAGGCCTTTTGCCTCCCTATGGGGTTCACAGGGCTGCGAGCCACAAGGTGGCATCAGGGAGGTCCGGTAGGTGATGGATGTGAGGGTTGGCACAGCCCGAGATCCAGGCCCTAGGATGGACCAGAGATGATGGCTCAGGTCCAGGAGGAGCCTCCCCCAGTGCCGAATCAGATCCCAGACCAGTTCATGCTGGGATAGGAGAGCAGACAGAGCTGGGCTGAAACTCTTAAAGGGATCGTTGTGGATTTTAGAAAGGTGATCTGCTGACTGTTTATGGGTGTGCTGTGGGCAGGCCCTAGACCTAAATAATCCTTGTCTCCTTCTCAGCTTGTTCAACTCTTACTTCTCCTTCAAAGCCCAATTCAAACACTACCTCCCCACTGAAGCCCCCCCGACTCGTCCTAGCTAACTCCCTCCTCTGTGCTCCCACTTTCTCAAATCTCTGTGGCATCACTTAAGTTTAGGTCCACCTCCTCCCCTGGCCTGAGAAGTCCTCAAGGGAAGGATCCATAGCCAATTCACCTCCATGACTCCAGCACCCCGCACAGGGTCAGGCATGCAGCATGCCTCCAGAAATGTTTGTAGAATGAATGGGTGAGTGTGCCAGATGGTTCCAGTTGAGGAAGGCTGTCATCTTCACTCTTGTAGGGTCACCAACGAAAGGAAGCAGGAAGGCATTGCCCAGCATAGCGGACCTTCTGTGCTCAGCGCATCTTCTCTGCTCATTTCCGATTTCAGCCACAGCTGCAGCACACGCTTTGGGTGAGCTCTGACTCGCTCCCTGCCAGCACTGTCCCCACTACAGTGTACTCTGGAGAGGTTCACTTTCTGCCTCAGGGCCTCGTGCAATGCCAGGGAAAAGCCTGCCTGGCCTGTGAACAAACACAGGCTTAAAGTGCAGGGGAGCCTAACCTCCCCTGAAAGCCCTCGGCCTAGGGGAGATTGGAGCCAGTGTGTAGCTGCTCCAGAGCCCTGCCTTTCAGGCAGACAGTTCTGGAGACAGTCTGTGCACTTCTCAGGGGTGGAGGCAGAATGGTGGCTTCTCTCCACCATGGGGACCTTGAGGATGCTCCTCATGTCGCCTGTTCCTCTTTCCCATTGGCTCTCCAAGTTCTGGTTTTAGCTTCTATTTTGGAGAAAGCCCTTCTCCAGACAGTGAGCCACATGGTAGAAACATCTTGCCTGTGGACTCCATCCCTCACCGGCCTCTGACCCTGTTTCTTGGGACTTCCTGTCCAACAAAATCCCATCTTGGCTTTTAAGGGTTCTCTGGGGGTGTGTGTGTGGGGGGTGTCTCCATAGAGGAGAGTTACTCAGGGAATGATTTCCTTAAATTAGACTCCATGGTCCCCAGGGGAGGGAGGGAATGGGTTCTGGTGATGCTGGGGTGGGGTGAGGGTAGGGAATTTGTTGGGAGTTTGATGGAAAAGTCATTTTGCCTAATTGTATTGCACACATTAAACCAACAACTGCCAGAGCAAAGGCAGGAGGTGGGGGCAGACAGAGTGGAAAAATGGCTGGAATGAGTTAGCAGGCAGGGTGGTCTGAGACTCCAGTGGGAATAGGGTTTTGGGGTTTCAGGATCCCTTGGCCAGGCAAGAACACCTTACCCCACCTCCTGCCAACCAGGGTATAAAGAAGGTGGTAGGCAGGCTGCAGGAACTGAGACTTGGCTGAATTGACTGTCAACTAAAACCAGGCAAGTACCGGGTGCTTCCCTGGATCCCACTCATTGTAAGCTGCTCTACATGCACTGCCAGATGTAACCCTTGCAGCAAATCTGTAAGATGGGCACTATTGGAATCCTAGTTTTCCATGATGGAACTATACAGAGAGGCAAATGATTTGCCCAGGGTCACACAAGAGTTTGAATGACCCCGTATACCAACAGCTGGGGATGAGTTGATCTCTGTAGTAAAGGGGCAGAGGGGAATAGAGGCCAGACCTCTATGGAGCATGACGGATGGAGAAGGCTTTTGGATGATCTGTGATGTTGACACAGACCGTAGCCACGCAGCAAGGCAGTCACCAGGAATGAACACATCACTTATTCCAACATTGAGGCCTGTGAAGTTGTAAAGATAGAATACGACCTTGTGAAAGGAGAAGCCCTGAGCTCTTGGTGCTCGTGGGAGGAGGATGGAGAGCTGGAGGAAGGTCAGTTCAGTTCACTCACTCAGTTATGTACAACTCTTTGCGACCCCATGAACTGCAGCACGCCAAGCTTCCCTGTCCATTACCAAGCCCCGAAGCTTGCTCAAACTAATGTCCATCAAGTCGGTGATGCCATCCAACCATCTCATCCTCTGTCATCCCCTGCTCCTCCTGCCTTCAATCTTTCCCAGCATCAGGGTCTTTTCCAAGGAGTCAATTCTTCGCATTAGGAGGCCAAAGTATTGGAGTTTCAGCTTCAGCATCAGTCCTTCCAATGAATATTCAGGACTGATTTCCTTTAAGATTGACTGGTTTGATCTCCTTGCAGTCCAAGGGACTCTCAAGAGTATTCTCCAACACCACAGTTCAAAAGCATCAATTCTTCAGTGCTCAGCTTTCTTTATAGTCCAACTCTCACATCCTTACATGACTACTGGAAAAACCATAGCTTTGATTAGATGGACCTTTGTTGGTAAAGTAATGTCTCTGCTTTTTAATAAGCTGTCTAGATTGGTCATAGTTTTTCTTCCAAGGAGCAAGCGTCTTTTAATTTCATGGCTGCAGTCACCATCTGCAGTGATTTTGGAGCACAAGAAGATAAAGTCTCTCATTGTTTCCATTGTTTCCCTAAATATTTGCATGAAGTGATGGAACCGGATGCCATGATCTTCATTTTTTGAATGTTGAGCTTTAAGCCAACTTTTTCACTCTCCTCTTTCACTTTGATCAACAGGCTCTTCAGTTCTTCTTCACTTTCTGCCATAAAGGTGGTGTCATCTGCATATCTGAGGTTATTGATATTTTTCCTGGCAATCTTGATTTCAGCTTGTGCTTTATCCAGTCCAGCATTTCGCATGATATACTCTGCATGTAAATTAAATAAGCAGGGTGACAATATATAGCCTTGACGTACTCCTTTCCCAATTTGGGAAACTGTTGCTTTTTGACCTGCAAGAAAGAGGAAGATCAGAGATATCAAAAAGGCTTCCTGGAGAAGTGCGGTGGGACCTTGAGTGGGCTATTTGCCCTCTCCGAACCCAAGATGCCTCATCTGGAAAACAGAAAGCATCCTTGCCCTGCTCCCTCCTTCTAGGAGGATCTAGGAGTATTGGAGGGTATGCTGGAAAGTGATTAAGATCTGTTTGGAAGTTTCAGGCAAGCACAAAGCCTGAAAATGCACTTGGTTTATCCGGGAGAGGTGAAGGCTATTCCCTGTGGGGAGCACAGGAGACCACCTCTCTCTGCTCAAGCTGCCCAGTATTCCTGAGGAGGGGTCCTTGGGACCCTTCTCTCTCTGATCAATAGGCTAGGCTCCCAGTTGGCTGGACTCAGTTGGACAGACACAGTCCCCCTTCCCACCCATGTCCCCACTGTGCCAGTCACTGCCATCCTGGAAGCCTCCAGCCTGGTTCTCCTTCCTGCCAGCTGCCTGCCTGGTGTGTCTCCCAGGGCCTGACTTCCAAGATTCAGAACCTGATGGGAAGAAGAACCCCATCTGAATCCTGAGTCCCCAGCTAAACTCCCGACATTCCATCAGCATCTCACAGGGCATGAACATACTAACTTCTTCCTAAGAAGGCTGTGACTCTCCCAAGTCCACTCACAAGTCCACTGGCAATGATCTGCTCAGAAAATGATGGTGTTGGCTGCTATTCTGAATGTGGACATCCATCGGGGCTCAGAGGATGACCAGGTGTGGGGTGCAGTGTGACCATGTTTCATTGTGTGAACATGTTCAGAGTTCAGCTTGGGGCTGCTATCAGAAGCTAATGTTTCTAGGACTTAACTTCCTTAGAGCAAGGTTCCAGTGGGGTGGGGGAACCAGTCCAGTGGGGGTCTGGGACTGCCTGCTGGGAGCAGTGTAAGGTCATCCTTAAGAGAGGATGCTGTGGATCAGATAGGCTTGATCTAAATCCTGGCTCACCACTTGCCAACTTTCACTTGGGCAACGTCCTGGCTTCTAAACCTTGAGTTGCTCACCTGTAAATGAGAAGGACTTCATAGCCTGGGAAGGCTGAATGAGATGAAAAGCTGCTGGCTCTGGGCCTGGCACACGGTGTCAGGAAATGCTAGCCTCTGTGATACACGTGTCTGGACATATATGCCCACATCATTGAACAGGAGGCTCCTGGGTTCACCGCTTTATGGCTGGCCCTAGCACTGCCCTCCTGATTCAGAGTAGGGTCAGAGAGTCAAAGGACCAGCCTGACGGCTCAGCCCTGGTCAAGAGAGCCACTGAGTCCTGGGGATCTTAACTAGTGAGAGGCAGGCTTGGGGTAGGGAAGTTTTCAGGGCAGGAGTCTCACTCCTTTGATGACCTTGATTTTCCTCTGAGGCTTCGGGAACTCTGCTGGGTGGCGGCCCTGTGCTCTCTGGGGGGGATGATCAGCCCTGCAGCCCTGACCCCTTGAGTTGCCACATCTGAGCTGAGGACCCCAGGCTGCTGGACGGCAATTAGCTGGGTTCCCTCCCCCATGCCGTCTCCCACTTGGAGCCTGGGCTCGACAATCCTCTTTCTCACGTTTCCAGCAGCCCCTTGGCTCACTTCGCAGTCCCTCCATCACATGACTCCAGGATTCATTCATACTTTATGGCTTCCTCTTTCATCCCCTGTCCTCCATTTGGATGTTTTCTAAGAGGACAGAACTCCAGTCACCGGCCAGCACTCCCTGCTCCAGCCAACAAAACTAATATGAGCTCTCCATTTTCCAAGAGGAGAAAAGGGTTGAAATCCAATAGGGGTGATGAGAACGGCACAGGTGGGTTGGCAAGAAAGGGCTAGGAAAAGCAGGAATGGGCTGGGCCTGGGGGCCTCCTCTGGGACTGGAGTCACTGATTTTGGATGGCTTAGGGATGATCTTGTCAGAAACAAGAGATATACTCGATAATCCCAGATTGCCTCTTCCTGTCCCAGGATCCCAGTCTAATTTGAAAAGCATCATGGATTCCCAGCAAGACCACTGGGGACAATTCCAGCCCTGCATCTTCCAGGCTGAGTAGCCTTAAGCAAGTTACTTAACCTCTCTGTACACCAGTTTCCTTATTTGTAAAACTGGGCTGCTGGGAAGAGAAAATGACATTGGGCACAGGACCTAGAACATGGCAAGTTTCGCATAATTATTAGCTATTATTATCTGCACTGCATGTGCGTGCAATCTTTTCAGTCATGTCTGACTCTTTGAGACCCTATGGACTGTAGCCCACCAGGTTCCTCTGTCCATGGGATTCTCCAGGCAAGAATACTGGAATGGGTTGCCATTCCATCGAACCCATATCTCTTATATCTCCTTTATTGGCAGGTAGGTTCTTTACCTCTAGTGCCACCTGGGAAGCTCATTTTCTGCACTAGTAGACCCCAAACATTTCTGACAGCTCACTCCTATCAGAAAAAAAAAATTGAAGGATGTCACGAGTATATATAGATATTGATTCATTTGTAAATTATATGCATGTATTTCTGGGCTCATACATTCTATTTGTTATAAAATGGATATAAAATAGTAATTTTTACAGGATCAGATTTAAAAAATCAAACAAAAATAGAGGTTCTGTAAGCTTCTTCCCACACCTTGGTGAATCCTTTTGTGCCCCCACCAGGGGCAGGAAAGTACTTTGGAGACCACTTCACGTACTAGCATCCTGTGTCAACTGCAGTGATCTGGGCAGGAGCCCCTTCAGAAAAGCTTGTGCCAGGGCTGATGTGAGAGGAGATGCTCCGGGGCCCCCACGTGGGAGCCAGGGAGTGCTAATGTGGGTGATTAAATCATTCGCAATAATCCATTTGGAACAGCAGCCGTGTCTAACATGGGGCGTGATGACTGCTCCACAAATAGAAAGGTGGCCAGGGAGGCTGTTGGTGGGACATATTCCAAGGGCATGGGGTAGACACAGGCAGGCTCACCCTCGCTACTGTGTCTTCTTGCTGCAGTTAGCCTGCCAGGCTCTCTGCCTGCCCCTGCAGTGGATCAGTCTGGCCCTTTCGTGCCCAAATGCACAGTCTTCTCCTGCCTGTGAATCAGTTCTACTCTTCCAGGACATCCTCACTGATACCGCTTTTCTCCTTAATCACCCCCTGGAACAAGTCCTCTAGGTTTGAATCATCCTTCCTCCCTCTCCTCCTCTTTCCTTCCCTTTCCTCTAATAACAGCGGTGCACCCAGCCTGGCTGTTCTGTATATGCCATGTAAAGCAAATGTGTTGTTTCTGCTCTCCCACCATCAGTTCCCCTCTTCTTCTGGAAATCATAACCATCTTTTCCTTTTGTTAAACATCCCTTCTTTTTCCTTTCAGTCTGAGATGTGGGTAGGGTTTACCTCATCCCTGTCCTTATAAGAATGAGCACATCACTCAGGCCGAGCCACTTAGAGTCACGATGGGGGTCACGTGATCCATCCTAGGCCAATGAGATCCTGCTCTGGGACTCTTGCCAGAACCACTGAAAAAACGGTGCCCTCCACTGCAATTGCTGAGCTGATAAATTGGAAACTAGACCATTTTGTGTGTTTTTTTTAATTATTTATTTAGTTTTGAGTGTGTGGTTTTTTAAAAAATCAAATATATCCTGACAATTTTGACCCAAACACTTACTACCTCCTGTGATTGTTGTAATATTTTCCCAACTGACCTCCCTGTTCCTCCCCTTGCTCTCTCCAGCCTACTCTCCACACTGCAGCAGGCTCAACTTTACCCTGTGTCCTCACTGTGGCCTTTAAGGCCCTCAATGACCTGCCTGATTACCAACCTGATCTCCCCTCCTGTTCCTTTCCTCTTCCCTCATTCTGTTACAGCCACACTGACTTCTTTGCTGCTTCCCAACAAATGCTGGGCATACATATCCCCATCTCTGGGCCTTTGCACTTGTGGTTTCTTCTGCTGATTATAGCCCTTAGGCTTAGATGACTCTGAAGACTTACTCTGTGACTGCTTTTCCATCTCATCGCAAATGGCCCAGTTCCTGACCAACCGCCCTGCTCCCTCCTGCATTCTTCCATATTTCCTTAGTCTGCTTTATTTCTCTATAGCACTTGTATTGAAGTGCTCAATTGTTTGCTGTCTTTGCAAGCTAGAGTGTATGTTCCACAAGGGCAGGTTTTTGCTTTATACGCTGAGGTATGCCCAGGCCTAGTAAACACTGGTTGAATAAATGTGCTTCTTTTACTGTCCCATGAGGCTGAGCCCCGTCTCTCCTTGGCCTAGACCTCCAGAAGAGGGGCTTAGGGCTCCTGCTCCTCCATTTGTCCCATGTTCCACCTATCAGGTTATGACTGGTCCCTATCCATCCTGCACTCTCCTTCAAAATCCCTATATCACATTTATAATTACTTGTGTCATGGGGGATGGGGTGGGGAGAGTCTGTCTTTCCCATCACCTAGCCCCTGCTTAATACATCCTAGGTGCTCAAAACAAGTTTGTTAATAAGGCTCCAAACAGCCCTGGTCAAGGCAGTCCCTGCAAGGTATCCAAGTCTGTTTTGAAAAGGCAGGCAGTTAGTTTGCTCACTAATTACCAGCCTCACTATGGACATCCTCAGAAGATACCTCTTTCCTAATTAAAACAGCAGGGTGATTTCAGGCTCTGGGCAGTATCCTGCACCTCTCCTGGCAGGAGCTAGAGGCAGGCAAAGGTGTTTCATTAGAAAATAATTGAGGACGGGGGGCAGTCATGGTGCCCACTACCTCCTAGAAAAGTAATTTGGAGGCCTGCAATTTAGATGCAAAATGAAACAGCAAATTCAAGAATAAAATAATTAAGTCCCTGATCTGTCTCCCTATGTCAGGGCCCAGGCCTCACCTGGCCAATCTTCCTCCCACTCTCTCCTGCATGGCTATAAACTCAGCTAAGAGGAAGCTCTGCCCAGTGCCTGCTCAGGTGAACTTTGGCTTCCTACTCTCTGCGGACAGGAAGGTGGTGACTCAGGGGTGGCCCTGGGACTATGTGGAGTCTCTTTACTTCCAGAAAGACATAACATCTTGGCCCACACCAGCTTCAAGTTCTTGGGACTTCTTTGGCATGTTTGGGTTGCTGAATGTGACATGGCCCACTTATTACATTCCAATACCTGTTCTCTCCATTTTTTCTTAGTAACAGAATCTCAGTTTTATTCCCAGTAGCAATATATCCAGCTGAAACTACATTTCCCAGGCTTCCTTACACCTAGAAGTAACCAATGACATATAAGCAGTAGTGTGGATGTTTGGAAATATTCCTTAAGGGGAAGATAGACAGATGACATGTGCTCTTTTACACTATCTTCCTGATTTCTGCTCCTTGCCTGGGATGTGGAAGTGATGGTTGGAGCTCAAGCAGCCATTTTGGACTCTTGAGGATGAATGCTGTCTGCTAAGGATAGTGGCTCAAAAGATAGAAGGAACACAGATCCTTAATCATCATGGACCTATAGTAACACCTTGGACTGCTTAAATCCAGACTTCTCATTTGACAGACTGAACCTCTAATTTGCTTAAGCCACTGTTTCTGTTATTAGCAGTTGAATGCAAATCCTAACTAATGCACTGACTCCTTTGAAAATGTGATAAATGGACCCCACTCCACAAGCACATATATCTGCAAGAAGGCATGGACACGTATGTGTACATACACACACATACAATTTTAGTGGGGGAGAAGCAGTCACTAGAAGCTTAGAGAAAGCTTAGAGAAACATTCTCTAAGCAAGGAGTTCAACCATCTCCTCAGTCCACTACCCCAGGTTTTAGTCACTGTGGCTCATGGGGCCTTGGGGGTATAAACCCATGATCTGGCATCTATAATTTGCTTTATTGACAGCCTTTTTGCTTTTAGTGCTGTTAGATCAAATTTCTGTATCATGAAATAGAAGAGAACCCAGGACCTGCCCTTTCCAAGACCTGGGGGGAAAATAGACTCACACAGCCTGGTTTATTACCAGTACAAAAGTGAAAGTAAAAGTCACTCAGTCGTGTCTCTTAAGTCCCTGATCTGTCTCCCTATGTCAGGGCCCAGGCCTCACCTGGCCAATCTTCCTTCCACTCTCTCCTGCATGGCTATAAACTCAGCTAAGAGGATCAAAACCAGGTCTCCTGCATTGCTGACAGATTCTTTACCATCTGAACCACTAGAGAAGTCCTATACCACCAGTATAGAGGGGATATAATCTAGGTCCATGGAGCCAGGAGGTGCTCTGGGACTCAGAGGAGGCAGTAGCCTGAAGGAATTAAAAGGGATTTCCTGGAGGAAGAGGGAACCCTGGGCCTGGAAGGGCCACCTGCAAGCAGCAAGACTTGAGGAGGAGAGATGGAGAGGGACAGAGGCCACCTGAAGGCAGAGGCTAAGAAAACAATGCTAAAGAGACCTTGACCTCTGTGTCTACAGGGAACTGAGCAGAAGGCCATTCCCTTCTCCAGGGGATCTTCCTGAGCCAGGGATCAAACCCGGGTCTCCTGCATTGCAGGCAGATTCTTTATACCATCTGAGCCCTCTAAAAAACCTTCCTCCTCTCACCTGTCCTTCCCTCCTCCGCAGCCCTCCTCCCCAGCCAGGTGGAGGTCAGAGAGACATAAACAACCCATGGTTTCCAATTAATTTTTAATTGCAACTTGAAATTCTTAATTGCAGCTGAAATGCTATCACTGGTGAAAGCGTGATGGTGGGGATGGAGGCGGGGGTGACCCAGTTAAAGATGCTCGGCCCCTGCTGCACTGGGCACTGGGCGCTGAGTCAGCAGAGGAGGGGGCCAGAGGGCAGGTTGAGCCTGGCAGGATGGTGTGGCCGTGTAGTACCCCAGCGCCCTGGACTGCCCCCTGGTGGCTAGAGGCAGGCACTTTGACCTGTCCTCAGCTGAGGGCTACCTGAAAAGTCCCCTTTATCAGTATCTCATTATGGCTGTCGAAGGTCCTAACAGGAAAGAGCTGCAAGCTCCATCAGGCCAGTTAGAGGCCTCTACTGGAGCAGCACCCAGAAGCAGAAACTCTCTGGGGTGGAAGGCCTTCAAGGGCTCCATAGTAGACCAAGGCTGTTTCCAGGGAGACCCAGACCCTGCAGAGGTGGTGGAGGTGTCTGATTAGAGATTAGAGCCCAAAGTGTACTCAGTGGGGTGGGTGGATGCAGGGCAACTTGGAAGTGGGCTGAGCAGTTGTCCAGGTTTACCTGAAACTGAGGGGTTTCCTGGAATGTAGGATTTTTGGTGCTAAGACAAGGAAAGCCTCAGGCAAGCTATGATGAGTGGTCACCCTAGTTGGACACAATTAGTGCCTTTGACAGCACTAGTTTTGGGGGGTGAGTAGCTGCACTGTGGCTCCTTCTGGGTGGTGGGACCTCCTAACTATAGGAGGGAGGGGCCGCTCCTTCTCCCACCGGGGCCCCACGGGGCCAACACCGTGACCCACAGGGGCTGTCAGTGCCACTAGTATCCTGGGCATTTCACCCACTGCCTACACTTCATCCACCCGGAGCAGGAGACAGACGTGAGCTCTGGACCTGCTGCTTCACAAACAGCCCCGCATTTATCAGGAGGAAGGCACGTGCCTGGGCTGAGCCTCAGTTTCCCCATCTGCCTTCCCCCTTGCCCAGGAGTGGCCAGGACCAGGTAGGGGTGTGGCTGGGCAGAGGAGCTCCAGGCCAGTTGGAGGCCAGGGATGTGCTGTCTGGGCCTCAAAGCCTGTCGAGAGGGAAGAGCTCTCAGGATGCGGGAGAGAGCCCCCACCTCACCCAGACGGCGATGGGGGCAGGGTGTCCAGAGATGGAGCTGGCTGCGATGTGTGCCTGCTGCCCCTCCCAGGCTGCCTTTGCAGACTCTTCGGAGAAGGCAGTTGGTTCTCCACGGGAGCTATTACCTGAGACCTGACAGCTAATGACAACAGAAAGCCTGCAACTTGGCTTCCTCCCTGGGTTTGCCTGGAAGCCTGCATGGGGCTGCCGGGCAGGAGTGGGGGCTGGGCAGGAAGGGGTCAGACGCTGGCCTGGGGAGGAGAAGGGCTAGGGGTAGCAGCTGGAGTAGAGGCGGGGACTAGAGGGGTGAGAGTATTGAGAAACATTGGCTTTTTTGGAGAATTGGGGGAGGGTCTGACAAGCCTGCTCTGCCGGATAACTCCTCCTCCCCTTCATTCACTCATTCATTCAACAGAAGCTTACTGAGCAGCTACCACGTGCAGGCCCCATTCTGGGTGTTGGGGGAATCTCAGGAAAGAAACAGACCAAAGTCAGAATTCCTGTCCTTGGAGCAGGTGACAGTCTCCCCTAGAGTGTGGTTCCCAGACCACCTTGGCCAGGCTTCCCCCCCAGCAGCACCCCTAACTTTCCATCTGTGGTTCAGGTCTGCAGTAAGGCAGATGCTGGGGCTTTTAAGCCTGAGGAGGGCGATGGGGCTTGTCTGTCCGTGGATGTCATGCCTTGCATCTCCTTGGTCCCGAATGAGGCCCGATATAGCCAAAGCTGCTTCAACCTCAGCAGTAGCCCTGACCCCCAGAGCTAACAAGGCACCCCAGCTATCTAGGAACCCCTCTGGGATGCCTCAAGTGCCCTACTCCATACAGTCAAAACTTACCTGTCCTGGGCCCTTCCCCTCAGGTGGCCCCTGGGAGTCCATGGGGCTCAAGGGCTTGATGAAACAATCAAGTACACATTCACGATGGAGTCCTCAACGATGCACGCTGCCCCTTTCTGTGCCTCCAAAGCCCTGCCCTTGAAGAGCCCAGAGACAAGTTGGGGGAGGGGCTGGGGTCCTCAAATGCATGTGGTACCATTTGAGGTACCTGAGTAACAGAGACCCCCTACGTACGATATGCCAAGTGCAATATTGGCGCTTCATGTAGATGACCTATTCATGCTCATGAAAACTCTATGGGGTAGGTTTTGTCCTATCCCCATTTAACAGATGAAGACACTGAGGCGTAGGGAGGTTCGCTGACTTGTCTGTGATCCTTCAGTTAGGGGCAGGGAGCTTGCTCACAAGCCCAGGGATCTCACTGTGGAGCCCACGCTCCTAAGGCCCACATTGTGCTCTCCTGAGAGGCAGGTCAGCAGCAACAGGGCAAGGTGGGGAGGAAAGCAGGTGAGCTCCTCAGTGCTTGCAGGGCAGGGGTCCTGTGGACGGGGTAATCAGCAAAGGCTCCCAGGGGAGAGAGGATCCTCCCCAAGGGCACACCCTGAGCAGACCCCTGCCTGTGACCTGTTCCCAGGCGGGGTCCTGCAGAGCCTCTGCTCTCTCTCAGAAGCTGAACAAAAGAACACGACGTGGATCTGCCACTGGCCCTTCCAGGGTGTGTAGTTTGCTCAGAGATGAAGAGCAAGGACATTACCAGGAAGGGGGACAGCATGAGCTAAGGCCTGCAGGTGAGGGTGACTGCTGGGGCCTTCCTAGAGAGGAAGAGAAGGCCTGACTTGGTGGGGAGGGGTGCTCAAGACCCACAAACCAGGGTCAAGTTGAACTGGTTTGGCTGAGGCCAAGGGAGATGCTGGCAGTCAGGCCACTAAGCCAGCCGAGTAGCGACCTCTGCTTTGGCCTGATTTGAGTCCATAGACCTGAGAATCTGGGAATAGTTGGGCTAACAGAGCCTTCCCAGATCAGGTGGCCCAACACATCTTGTGCTCCTGGGAAATAGGAGGCCTGGGGAGGGAAGGGCAGCTTGCAGCCCTCCCTACCTCCTTCTGCTGGTGTGTGGCGGTCCCAGGGCAACAGCAGGAGGAAACACTGAGGTTTCCAACCATCCAGGAAGAAGCCTGAAAAGATAAGTCCTTGGCAGAGAGGCATAAACTGAGGCCTAGAAAGGACAGAGGCAGACCTCCTGGCCCCTGACTGCCTGCTTTGGCCCCTTGAAGGCCAGACTCTTTTTTTCAGTCCACATCTTGGCTCAGCAGCCCTGGCACCAGGGATGACCTCCCTGTTCCTCTCCATCTCTCCAAATGTCCCTTGGATTGGCTGGACCTTTATCTGTGGTTGGACGTAGCCCCAGGCTCTACTTTCTCCAAGAATTCTCCCAAGATCGCCGCCACCTGCCAACCTCTCACTTCCTTGATTTTCAGCCTGAGTCTGTTCTGCTGAAAGGAATGGGATGGTGTGAAATCAGGATTTCTTCCTCTGTCCTTCCACAGGCCTGCACTCCTCTCCTGCTATGCCCTGAACTCCCCAAGGTGATGAGTTTATCACAGGCTGATCTTCCTCCTCCCCTATCCCCCCAGAGCAGTCATGCTGGAAAGAAGGCCATCAAGCCCTGGTCTGCAGGAAAAGCCAAAGCAGGCCCCCTCGGCTCCATCCTGCCTGCCCTCGTCACCTGCATGGCAGAGAGATGGCCGCTGCTCCTGCAGTGGGACCACTAAGCTTTAGGCATGAGATTAGGTGACTTTAACCTCCACTTCATTCACTCCCCAGACCAGCCCCCTCCCCAGCTCTTCATGGATCACTTCAGGGTCAGACAGACACATGTGGCTATTAGCCCAGAGTCTGTAACACAACCCTACCAGGGCTCATCCAGTTTCTCTTACATGCCTCCAGTGACAGGCTGCTCACTACCTGTAGCATCACTCCATATCTCGCCTGGGCCGGTCAGCATCTGTGTCTCTTTAAGTCAGCAGTGCCTGGTGCCAGAGATTCTGACACCAGGTCCAAAGCTGAGCAGAATAAAGGCTGGACAACTCATCGTTGGCACATAGAAACAGGACCAGCCTTTGCTCTCCTCCCGGGCTCTTGAGTCTTTTGTCTGGGCAGCATCGCATCACCCGTCTGCCCTCCCTCCCTCCCTCCTTGCTCTGTGTGATTTTCTTCTCCTTCTCCCCCCACTTCCTTGTATCTAAGGATTGCATGAGTCACTTCACTTTGAGCTGCCAGATGTCGAATGCAGTAGGGCTCAGAGTGGAAGCCAATTTTTTCCCTTTACTCAAAGAGAGTCCAGGGCTGATGGAAGCCCCCAACATCATCATCCTCGATTTTTCACATCCTGCATTTTTGACAAGGGTTGGCATGGTTGTGCCAGCTAGCGCTACGTCTCCAGGGTTCTGACCAGTGCCTCCTCCATTGCCAGCTTGGATTCTCCTGCTGGCCTGGGGCAGGGGGCCAGGCCAGCCTGTGCCGTCTAGGGCACACTCAGGGCCAGCGCCATCCCCCAGCCCCTCGGGCACAGCTGATCTGAGAGGAGCCAGGGCCCGGGGCCCACCCCTGCTCCCACCGGGGAGTTTTCAGCGAGAGCCTCCTATGCACCAGCTCCATGCTGGTGCTGTGGGGGAGACAGGAAGAAATAAAGCAGGCCCTCGCCTTCAAGGAATTGGCAGCCTGTTTAGGGAGACAAAATTCATACAAACAGTGGTTCATGTTTTTCAGTCTGGGTTGTGCCTCTTTCTTCCACACGATCTCATTTAGTTCTCACAGCTCTTCAGCGTGGTGTTATTATCCTCGCTTGACAGACAGGAAGAACGGGGCTGGGGAGGTTAAGTGACTCATCCAAGGTCACACGGGTGGGGGTGGTGGTGGTGGAGCTGAACCTCAGCCCACGTCCATCCATGGGGCCCTCATCCTCACTACATGGTCAGGTTGGAGGGGACACAGGGGCAAGTAGGTGGACAAGAGGCCCACTGTCCTCTTTCCCACAGCTGAGACTGGGCTCTGCTCCTTCGCCATGACGATCTATCTGTCTTGAGCAATTCTTTTCTTTTTTTTTAATATTCATTTATTTTTGACTGCTGTTGGATCTCAGTTGCAATACTCGGGATCTTCCTTGTGGTGCACAGACTCTCTAGTTATGGTGTGTGAGGTCCAGAGTGCATGGGTTCTGGACTTGCGGCATGCAGGCTCTCTAGCTGTGGTGCCCAGGCTTTGTTGCCCCATGGCATGTGGAATTTTAGTTCCCTCATCAGGGATTGAACCTGCACCCCCTTGCATTGGAAGGCAAATTCTTAACCCCCTGACCACCAGGGAAGTTCCTGTCCTGGGCACTTCTAGAGGTGCTTGGCAGGCCAGAGAGATTGTATGCTGGGGAGTATGGAAGTGGGAGTGAGAGAGGCCTTCTAGTTTGAGTTCCCTTGAAAGCAAAATCAGAGACCAGGACTTGGGTGCCTGTGGTGTATTTGGGAGGGAGTGTCAGGAAGCAGGAGGGAGCGGGTGGGGTGATAGAGGGGGAAGGCAGGAAAGATGTTACATAGGAGCATTAGCGGAGAAGCCAAGGTGCGGACTGGGCTGTGCTCCCTAAGACCTCTCCAACTGTTTGCCCAGTGATGGAAGGCTGGGACACTTATCTACCAGCTCCCATCCGCCATGGGTTGGGGGGGGGGCTGCCCCAGAAGGGTGTTCACTCCTCTGCCTGCCTGGATGGCACTTGCTCATGAGCCCAGCAGGCTCTTAGGGCACCAGAAAGAAAGCCGAAAGATTGGCAGCAGATTCTTGAGGTGGACACTGAGCTGGCGTAGAACTGTCTCCTCCTCTGGCCGAGCCAGAATTGGCCTCTGCGGGGTTGCATAGACTTAGCAGCAGCAGCACAGGCGGTTAGGTGAGTTTAGTTTGCGCGTATGCTAAGTCACTTAGTCGTGTCTGACTTTGTGACCCCAGGGACTGTAGCTCACCAGGCTCCTCTGTCCATGGGATTCTCCAGGCAACAATGCTGGAGCGGGTTACATGGCTTTAGAAACACAAAATTCTGGACACTACCGCTGCCGTAGAAACCCCGGCTCAGTGACCCAGAGGGTGGGCCCTATGGAGCGGTTCCTGGCAGGTGCCCAGCCGGATGCCCTGAAGTGCAGTGGAGAGCGAAGAAGAAAAGTCAGAGGAGGAGGGAAAGGACCAGACGTCTACACACTCTTGATTCATTTTGCTTGTGGTCAGCCTCAGTTGCCTACATACCCTTCTTTCTCAAGAGTGAGAAGCGGGTCTGAGCTGTCTGTCCTCGGCTCCCAGCACAGAGGAGCTGCCCAGGGAAGCTGCACTGAAAGAATTAGTATGGTGATGACCCAGATGATGCTCTTGGCTGCCAAAGGTTGACTCTGGGCCCCTGGACTCAGCTCAGACGGCACTGGGCCTCCAGGGGAGTGAGACATAGAGGGCGAGCCACCCCTTCCTAACTGACTGGGGCCTCTGGCTCATAAAACCCTGGGTTCTCTCTTCCTACCCCCACTCTTCCTCTTCCACTTGATTACTTATCTCTAGAATGAAATGGTTTCAAGTTGCCAGGTGTTTGGGGGAAAATATCCCGTGTAAGACACATTCCCTCTATAAACTTGTATTGTGTTTTTGATTGTCTCCCATAAAGGAAGAGATGTATCTTCTAGTTTGTGTTTACGACTGTGTAGCCGAAAAAAAAAAAAATCAATTCTCTCACTTTCCATTTTTATTCTACCAAACTTCCCCCAGCAGGCTTTCTGCTGGGCCAACAGGCTACTGCCCAGAGCTCAAGGCTGGCGGTTCCTCTGCTTCATGCAGGCAACTGGGAGGAGACACAGCCTCAGGCTGGCTGCCGGCCTGCCCTAGACTGGCACAGGAGGGGTTCTCATCTCCGCCTGCCTCCCAAGTCAAGTCGGCTCCTGAAGGCGGGAGTTGGCTAGAGAATCTGGCAGGCCATCCAGGCAAAGGGGAGGCTGGCAGGCAGGGAAACAGAGGTTGTCCCTGCCTGCAGACCAGCACTCTCTCCCAGGCTCAATGCAACCTCCAGTGGGGGCAGCAAGGTCTTCTCCCCTCCAGCCTCAAGTGCTTCCACCTCCTATGAGCAGCCCTCCAGATTGCACAGGATAAATGGAACTCCTTGATCTGTTAGCTGCCTTGTTGGAGCCTCCATCTAGATTGTCTTCTGTTTCCTGTGGGGTTGTTTCGAGTCATGGTAGCTTAGAGCAAAGTTCCCCCATCAGAACATTCTGGTTTGAATCCTAGTTCTTCTCTTCCTCACTGTCTGACCTTGAGCAAGTGACTTACCCTTTCAGAGTCTCAATTTCCCCAACTGTCAAATCCTATTTTAAGGATTCAAACAGACCACCTGATTGAAAACTGCACCCCCTTCCCTGCTTCATTTTTCTCTACTGTGCCTACCACCATCCTATACTCCATTCTGTTTAAGGCTTGTCAGGCCTCACATGAATGGAAGCTCCAGGAGGGCAGGGGTTCCTCTTTCTTCACTGCCATGTGCCTGGCTCAGAGACGAGGCGCCATGGAGCTGGGCGGGAGGACAGGCCTGAGAGAGAAGACAGGCACATAGCCCTGAGTCCGTGCATGGGGAAGGTTGGCTCTGTCCTCTAGCCTTTCTGGAGTCTCTGATGGGGCAATCTGATGCGACTCCATGGACTACAGCAGGCCAGGCTTCCCTGTCCTTCACTGTCTCCTGGACTTTGCTCAAACTCATGTCCATTGAGTCGATGCACATGAATTGATGCTCTGGTTCTATGAGGTGGAACAGGGAGGCAGAGGCTTGAATGATTGGTAGACATGGCTTGATTTCCAGAAAGTGACCTTGGGGCCAAACTCCTTCAGTCTCACTTTTGAGGTCTATGGTCTGGGTGTAGGTGGAGACTGTGAACAGAAAGGGAGGTCTCTGGTGGGCTGCACCCTCCCTGGCAGCCCCTTGACTTGCCAGAAGGCCTGGAAATCACCCATCACACACCTCTACCTTTCTTCAACCTCCTTCTCACACTTTATTTTGTCTGCTTCTCATGGCCCCCAGGAGTTATCATGCTCATTAAAAAAATTTTTTTTTCCCAAGCAGCCTGTGGAATCCCGGTTCCCCAGCCAGGGATCAAACCTGCATTCCCTGCACTGGGAGCACATAGTCTTAACCACTGGACTGCCAGGAAAGTCCCTCTTCTTTAAAAAAAAGAAATTATGCTCCTTTTAAACATGAAAAAACTGAGGCCAATAGGCAAAAACCATGCCCAGGGTCCCCCAGAGCCTGAGGCCAGGCAGACCAGGTCAGTCCCAGCACCAGCTCTGAGGGTCTCGAGGGCTGCAGCGGGACCCTGGGGTCTGCCCTGCCGCCAGCCTCCTTCCTGGCCCCGCTGGGGGACTGCCGTCTCTTCTCCCTGCTTTTAATTGCTTGGAAACAGAGCTGACGGCAGTGGGAACAGCTCAGCCGCTGCTGGTCTCATGACTGGAGGCTTTTGTTTGTTCACAGAATCATATTTTTACACTCTGGCTTCTGCTAATTTATGCTGCAGACCGAGCTATCCCTTGCTGAAGATGGGGTTTGGGGGAGCAGGGAGTCACTTCCCAGGCTTATTTAGTCATCTTGGAGCCTATTAGAAGCTAAGCACAGAATAAATTAACAACAAAAAAAGTAATAATAGTCAGGCTCAGTGTTTATTTCCTGGCGGTTCCCTCCTCCAGTGGGCCGGGCATGTTCCCTTTGCGCATCCTCAGTGTGTCCACAGAGGGAAGCTTCGCTGGGAAAATGAAATGATTCCTCATTTAAGATGGAGCAATCAGCCTGTGCTGTTGCTGCTCGGCGCTTATGGAAGCTCATCCCAGCTCAGCTCCAAGGGACGAGCCCTCCAACACACACACACACAGAAACCATAGCCCAGTACATCTCTGAGTGTGACTTGAATTTTAGAGTTTCAATATCCCGTGGGTGTTGGGGCTCAACTGGGAGCAATCAGGGAGGGCTTCCTAGAGGAAAGGACCTGAATAGCTGAGAATGGGAAGGGGGAAATCTGAGTCTGACCCCTAATGGGCCCCAGACAGGGATGGACACAACACTGCTTTGAAGTCGTTGCTGTTCAGTCGCTCAGTCATGTCCAGCTCTTTGCAACCCTATGAACTGCAGCACACCAGGCTTCCTTGTCCCTCACTATCTCCTGGTGTTTGCTTAAACTCATGTCCATTGAGTTGATGATGCCATACAACCATCTCATCCTCTGTTGCCCTCTTTTCCTCCTGCCCTCAATCTTTGAAAGAAGGAAGTGGGGGGAAAGACCAGTGAGTGGGATGGAGACCCATTTTAGAAGTTTAAATGATTGCAAAATCCTCTTAAGATGGACTCTGTTCCTCAAGTAAGGTTTAGGGCAAAAACACTTTGCATCCATTATAAATAAACCAAGGGCTGGAGCTCAGAGGGTGTTGGAGAAGACCCCCAGCTCCAGAAAGCCCTGGTTACATAAGAGAAGAGTCTCTTAACTAGTGGATGAGCCAGAAAGGGTCTGAGTAAGGCATATTAAGATCAGGAATACAAGGTCAGAAGAACACAGAAAGGGGCCAAGAAAGGGTGAGGGAACCAGCCCTGTTCTCAGTGTTGGCACATGGAAGGCCTTAACACATGCTTGTTCTTGGCTCCACCTTTACCTCTTATGGCAAAAGGGGCTGCCTTGTCACCCTCCACGCCCACCAGGACCACTTTTTCTGGGTGCCTGAGCCCAGAAATCTATAGATTTCATCCACACATGCACCCATCCTCCCACCCAGCAGTCTCTCATACCTCACTCATCCTACTCATTTATCCACTCAGACTTACCCACCATCCATCCACCCATCCACCTATATCCAGCTACCCATTCTAGCCAGCTACCTACACAATGAAGAGGCAGACAGTGAGCACAGCAGAGACTCCTCACCAGCAACCTGGGTGGTACCCTGGAGACTTCAGTGGCATTTCTGAGGGCCTACCTGCAAGACTTGGAGCCACAGGAATCTGCTTTGGTGAGCTGGGTGCTAAGGAGATTCATCTCTCTGTGACAAACTTACATTTACCAAGCTCACAGGGACTGATATTTATATATACACCCTGATGCCAACTTATTAATTTATAATAAGAAACGCTACTCAAGTGGAGCGGATGTTTGCCTTGGCAGAACAGAGTTTCTCCCAGCAGGCAAGTAATGGGAGAAGTCAGATTATCATAAAAAATTCTGGGTTGGTAATTCACAGTGAGAAATCAAATTTTTGAGGGGCCTGTGTACTCATGAACTCCCAGATCTGTCTTCTGTCTATGAAAGCAAGTTAGAAGGTGATCAGAAGTCCCCTCGGTGAATCTGAACTAGAGAGCTGGGGGGTTGGCTGCGTGATTTGCTGTTTAACAGCTTGAGGTTTCTGCCCCATCCTGACACCTGATCTGTCTCAGGTACCTTCTACCCCAGGGGTCAGCAAATTATGGCCCACAGGCCAAACATCACCTGTTGTCTATGTCCCAAAAGCGAAGAATGAATTTTACATTTCTAGTTCTAACAAACCTAGACAGCATATTAAAAAACATAGACATCACTTTGCCGACAAATGTTTGTCTAGGCAAAGCTATGGGTTTTTCCAGTAGTCATGTATGGATGTGAGAGTTGGACCATAAAGAAGGCTGAGTGCCAAAGAATTGATGCTTCTGAACTGTGGTATTGGAGAAGACTCTTGAGAGTCCCTTGGAATGCAAGATCAAACCAGTCAATCCTAAAGGAAATCAACCCCGAATATTCATTAGAAGGACCTGATGCTGAAGCTTAAGCTCTAATACTTTGGCTACCTGATGCGAAGAACTGACTCACTGGAAAAGACCCTGATGCTGGAAAAGATTGAAGGCAGGAGGAGAAGGGGGTGACAGAGGATGAGATGGTTGGATTGTCTCACCAGCTCAGTGGACATGAATTTGAGCAAATTCCAGGAGATAGTGAAGGACAGGGAGGCCTGGCATGTTGCTGTCCATGGGGTTGCAAAGAGCTGGACATGACTGAGCAACTAAACAACAACAAAAGACGAATGATATTTTGCAAAATGCGAAAATCATATGAAATTCAAATGTCAACACCCCACACATGAAGTTTTAATGAAACACAGGCCATTCATTCATTACCTATGACCTATGGCTACTTCTGTGTTATAGCCACAGAGTTGGGTAGTTGCCACCAAGACTGTGTAACCTGCAAAGCCTAAACTATTTACTATGTGATCACTAGTAGAAGTTTTTGACCTGTGCTCTAGACCAATCCCTCACCTTTCTATGGGCCTTTGTCTTTTTACTGAGCTGCTCCTGTTGACCTGAGTTTAGAGACCTTCTGGATCATGGGAGCTGCCAAGATGACCAGTCATGAACTTTTAGGTAATCTCTTAGTTACCTAAAAGTAACATGCATACACGAGCATGTCATAACCACCTTGTAAGGATATCAGCCTAGCCCCCAGTGGGCTCATCAGCACCTCCATGCTGGGATAATGCAAAACAGTTGTTTTCATCTTTCTGTTCACCAGCTCTCTGCTCTCCCATTCATCCCCCTCCCTCCCATCATGCCTTCATTGACCAAGCCAGTCTCGTTTGCCCACCCATGGTGGCGCCTACCTTTCCATCTCTTGAGCATCCAACCATCCATCGACTTAGCCTCTGGCCCAGTCAGGCAAGTGTGATTGTGTGCATGTGTGTGCCTGTGCATGGATGTGTGTGTGTGCACACATATGCACATGTGTGTGTATAGTGGGTGACTTTACAATTCAACAAACTCCCAGCTATGTTTGAGACTTTAATCAGAGGCAAAAGGCTGGTGAGAAAGTCACATTTCTACAGGTCAGGGTTCAGGTACCCTGAGCTGGGTTGACTGTCTCCAGCGAGAATTTTCTCTGATTGAGAACAAATAGCACCACTTCGACCCCATGGCCTTCCCTCTGCTTCAAGGCTGTGAAGTGTCGTCTGGAGTTCTTTAAGAGGCAGCTGTGTGGGAGAGAGAGGGGGAAAAAGAAAAGAGGAGGCGAGGGAGGGGAAAGGAAACAGAGACAGAACAAGAAGGAGGGCAGGCGGGGGGAGGAGAGAGATCTTGCCCTGTGGGAAGCGCTCAGATGCCTTGGCTCAGGGCCCATTGATTCATTCTTCCCGGGCTCCTTTGTCCTGGAGCTGGGTGGTGTGGGCGGGCTCGTCTGGGAGTGCCCAGGGGCGGTATGGGCACAGCTGGGTGCTCAGGCAGCCAGCGTCCTGGGCACTGCCTCCACTTCCTGCCTGCCCAGCTGGGGACTTGGGTTTCTGCCTCCTCCGGCTAGCCTGGGGAGGATCTGTACAGCATTCAGCCTGAGTTTTGGGGACACTCAGGATGACAGACCCTCAGAGACAGGAGTGAAAAGGAGCTATCTGCAGTCAGCACAGCCCCAGCGACAGCTCCAATCTGGCTCAGCGCGTACGTGTTGGCCTCGGTCACCAGAGCCTGGGGAGTGCAGGCCATAGAGTGGGAGTTGAAACCGTTTCTGAGGCTTCAGCTCTGGGCTCTGTTCCCTGCTCCAAACTGCCAGGAGGAAACACACCTGTCTCTCAGAGGCCATGGGTGGAAGATTGTAATCAAATAAACAAAGCAGAGAGAAAAATCTTTAAAACAAGATGTTGACCCAAACACACAATAACTGCCTTTCCTGCTACTGGTAGAGACCTTTAAAGCTGGGGGCATCTGCCTCTGCACTGTATGGATCGAGAAGCCAAGGCTTCAGGTGACAAGAGCTAAGTGGTGTGGCCAGCGTGGACCTCAACTCTAGAACTTCTGCCTACAGGAAGGCAGCATCACATAACAGTGATGGCCTTGGGCTCTGATGTCAGAAAGGCATGGTTTCAAGGACCACCTCCTCTCCCAGATGGTGTGAGTCTCAATGTCCTGTATAAAAGGTTATACTGGCAAGAGAACTGAGCCATAGGCTTTTTGAGGAATAAAAGAGGTAGGTGCTCTTTGTAAAGTGCCTGGCGCATAGTAGGTGGCCAATATGTTAACTTTTAAAAAGTGGCTACTGGGAATAGAGATGCAGATGTAGAGAACAGACTTGTGGACACAGAGAATGAGGGAGACAGGGTGCGATGAGTTGAGAGAGTAGCATTGACATATATGCACTACCACGTGTGAAATAGAGAGCTGGTAGGAAGCTGCTGGATCACACAGGGAGCTCAGCTCAGGGCTCTGTGATGACCTAGAGGAGTGGGATTAGGGGTGGGTGGGAGGAAGGCTTGAGAGGGAGGGGATATATGTATACACACAGCTGATTCATCGTTGTACAGCAGAAAATGCTCCAATCAAAAAACAAAGTAAAATAAAAATAAAAAGTAGCTACTGTGCTGGGGTTAGAGAATTTAACAAAATCCTCTCTGCAAGGAAACCCCAGTTTGATGGGGGAGACGATAGACTCATAATTCAGAGGAACCAGTGCAGTTCAAGATGTGGGCGCTGTGGGCAAGGGGATCAGATGGCTTTCCAGACATAGCAGGTACACTGATCCCTGAAGAGCTCCTGTCTATCAGGTGGGTAAGGGCAGAGGAAAAGATGTCAGGCAAAGGGCACAGAACGGGCAAGGGCAGAGAAGGATGAGGTCGTCCCAGGAGTGAGGTTGCTTACTGAGGGTTTTCCCTGCTAATGAAAGGTCCCCTGAGGGTCTCCCATTGCCCAGGGCTCCTCCACCACCACCAGCATGAGCTCTGGGAAAGTAAACTGGCTGAGTATTTGCTGAAGCCAAACACCACTTTGCTTCAGCAAATTTTCTGATGAAAAAAAATAATTTTGTAATGAGGTCCCAAGTTAAACAGACTTGGCATTGGTATTTGGAATTATGTGGCTCCATTCTTCACCAGGAGGAATAGAAATAGGATAGGAGGATAAAGGGGATTAGCCCAGATACGTGTATCAGGAGGCTCCTTCACCATGTCCCCTTCCAGGAAGCCTCACCGGCTTTCACCCTCATAGGCATCACATGGACACTCTCCCACACACTGTCACCAGCTATTTCACACTCATCTCTGAGCACTCATCTCCAAGCTCAAGCACACACACACCTCAGAGCACATGAGACTCACAGACTGCTGCCACAAGCCTTTGCTTCTACTCACGCTCACACACACTCACACACACACATATGCAGGACAGCTCAGGGTGTTTCTCCAAGCCACTGCTGCATCTCATAATATTTTAGATGCTGACAACCAGAAGATTGGAGGGCTCCAGGCCAAGAGGACCCCAGCCTGCTAGTTGCCACTGTCTGTATCTCCTCAGGGTGGGAGGGCAGGCAGATGCCCCTCCCCACCCCGGGCCATTCACTGAGCCCAGAGGAACCGGCAGGGCACCCACTCTGATCCTGACTCCCTCAGAGAGTCAGCTGGGGGACTTCCCTGGTGGTCCAGTGGTTAATAATCCACCTGGCAATGCAGGGGACGTGGGTTCAATCCCTGGTCTGGGACGATTCCACAGTGAGAAGCCCCTGCACCACAATGAAGAGTAGCCCCTGCTCGCCGCAACGAGAGAACGCAGCAACGAAGATCCAGCGCAGACAAAAACGAAGTAAATAAAAAGCATGAAGTGGGGCACTCAGGTCCTCTCTGTGGCTGGAGCCCAGAAGGTGGTGGGAGGCGGCGGAGTCCAGTGTATCTGGCTCAGAAGGGTCCAAAGACTAAATAATGTCACTGTCGGGTTCTTAGAGATGTAATTGGGTCTGACGGTCCTTGACTAATCTGTATTTGTCTTCCTAAAACCTCTGTCATGCTGCCCTCTGCCTGCCCAGCCGCCCACAACCCTTGGCACTCTCGCAGCCGAGGCAGACTCATGGAGGGGCAGGGGCAGAGACCTAGTTTCAGAGCCAGGGCAAGGCCTCACATTCAGATGCAGAGATCCAGACAGGCTCCAGTTTCCAGAATTAAATTTGGAAAATCTGGACTCTGTCTCTATCCATCTTCCTGACTCCCCTGCCTCTCTGTCTTAGAGAATTTCGCCAATGGTGTACATCTCCCCTGCTCTGGAGCCAGAAAGGAGGGGTATCATCCATCCGGCAGGTGGTGACTCGTACTCACAACCTGTCACCTCCCAGAGCAGGCCGTGCCCAGTCTGCTAAGATGTGCTGGCTATTTTTATGGGTGAAGGTGTGATGTCACAGGTACAGGGGCTTCCTGGCTCCCAGGGAGATGACGCGATGCTTGCTTAGCTCTAATGGCCTCCATCCACACTGATCTCCAGGGTTGCTAACAGCTGCTTCTTCCCACTGCTGGCCTGCCCTGTGGGGGAGGGGAGTCCAAGCATTTCCTGACACCCCAGTGAGCCTAGATCTGCTAGGGTGCTCCGGGGACAGAGTGCAACAAGAGGGAACCTGGACCAGTCAGCTTCCAGATGAGTCTTCCCCACAGATGCTCAACTCTGAGTGCTGCAGGGGTTCTGAGATGAGGAGTGTCCATAATGGTTCCGTGGCCAGCAGAGCCTTAGGATGGGGAGGATCTGGACAAGAGGAAGGGGCATCCTCGGTGGGGGATGGTGCGAACTTAGGTGCCAGGATAACAGCTAACACTTCCTGACAGTTTACTCCGTGTCAGGCTTTGCTCTAAGTGGTTTCACGTGGCTGAATCTATTTAACCCTCACAGCGAATAAGGCACAGAGAAGTTAAATAACTTGCCCAAAGTCACATAGCTAGTGAGGGGCAAGGTTGGGATTTGAATCCAGACAGTCTAGTCCCAGAGACCATGCTCATAACCGCTCTGCTGTGTGTGAAGTTACCTGAGTGCAGGGAGGGTTTGGGCGGGAGGAGTTGGGGAGGTAGGGGTATTGGGGGGGAGCTGTTAAGGGGCTTGAATGCCAAAGAGAGGTTTGAGAGGTGACCTGATCGGTGACAGGGAATTAAGGGAAGTGACAGCCTCTGTGTGTCCTCTCTCCCACCCATGCCATCCCCTACTTCTGACTCCTGCCAGCTCAGAGGAGCAGGAAATGTTGTGGGTGATCTAAGATCCTCATTGCTTTGTCTGCCCAGCCTTCTCCCTGCTTCTCAGGGAGCTATCCATCACAGAACTGCACCCCCCCCCCGACTCACACACACAACAGAACTCCCACATTTAACACCACTTCCCACTCAAAGGGCTGAGTACATGACCAAAGTCTGACCAATCAGCATTCTTTCCTGGGATCTGAAAATTTAGAAGCCAAGAAAGAGAGCTCCTTCCTTCTTCCGGGAGCGCTCTGCAGAGGGAACCCTGCAACAGCCTGTGAGCAAGGGTCCAGCTGTAGGAAGTCTAGCATGGGAAAAGGAGGCCAGCATCCTTGGCCAGCAGAGAGCAGAGGCCAATAAGAGGACCTGTGGGGTAGGAGCCTCATGTCCAGTCTCCCCCAGGCATCCAGCTCCCCAGCCTTCCCCAGCATTTGAGTTTGTGTTCCAGTAATATCTCCTTTGCACCTCACTGGCTCAGACTGGGTTCCCATCATTTGTCACCTGGAGGGCCCTAAACAGATATTGTCTCCAAGACTCTGAAGGAGAGGGGAACGTTGAAGTCTCCATGCAGAACTTGGGGACCACTGCAACTTCTCTGGTGGTCCAGTGGCTAAGACTCTGCCTTCCAGCACAGGGGGTATAAGTTCGATCCCTGGCCAGGGAAGTAAGGTCCTACATACTGCAACGGAATATTAAAAAAAAAGAACTGAGGGGGCCCTGATGGGCACTCCTTCATCTCTCCCAAGATGGGGGCCCACTAGGCATGCTCTGCTCCAAGTCTGGCCTGGGCGATGCTGGGGTCAGGGAAGAACTGTCTCAGCCCGACAGGGAGAGACAGACCTATGGACAGTGAGCACCCAACCCAGCAGAACAGAGACCATACTGTGTAGACACACCACCCCTAACCATGGAAGCTGAAGCCAAGCCCCCGTGCCATGACCCAAGCTATCTACATACAAACTTTTAAGGAAGGAGGATAAGACTAGACCTGAGGCCCAGAGTCCACCAGCCCGGACTGCTTGCCAGGAGCCTAAACCTGTCCCTGCCCCAAGAAGGAGCCTGGTCCATCTCTGAATGTATGTGTCAGCCTGGGTGGGGCAAAGCAGTTTCCTGGTCTTCTCCTGGTGTTAGACCTGCCTCCAGGTTGGTTAGGGAGGTTCTTGAAAAAAATAGCAACAGTACAGCCAAACATCAGCACAGAATCATGGTAACGGATGTTCCTTTCTGCCCAGGTTCCAGCAGGAAACCCTCTGGTCCCTGGACCCAGGTGTCTCTGCTATGTCGGCGGCTGCCTGCGCCAAGCCAAGGGGCTGACTGTTCAGCTGTGGCCTCACTTTCTGCTGAGGGCTTTGTACCTTCTGTTCTGGCGCTGGTTGCTGGGCTGGTTTTCTTGGGTATATTTCTCCTGCTCCCCAAGACAGTGGTCTTTCTGAGATAGACGCTGGACACAGGTGACAGGTGCTTCTGGGCTGGAGGCTCTTTTCCTAGGTCAGCTGCTCTCCTGAGCCCTCTCTTCCCCGCTAAGCTGAAAACTTGTCTCTCCCCTTAAAAATAGTTACAAAACAGTGTTTCCTAAATCCTGGAGCATTTGAGTCTGGCGATGGATCATGGGGATTTGGATCTGCCACTTTCTGTGCTGGGGATCCAGCAGGGGGACATCAGGGAGGGGAGGCGGGGGGAGTCAGGCCCAGGGAGAGGGACCCTTGGGTGGCTCAGCAGCAGAGCATCACAGAGAGGAAGCAGTGTGATTCCTGGCCACGTTGCATCGCACGCTGCAGATCTAGGCTAGAGCTGGGATGCCAGGAGAACAAACTGTAGCAACATGCTCCACTTGGCTTTTGGACTTACAGTGTAACCCAAAGGGCAACTGGCAAATTATAGATAGCTCTTTCTGGCTGCCCAGGCTTGGCTCCAGCCCTCGTGTGTGTGTGTGTGTGTGTGTGTGTGTGTGTGTGTGTGTACATGGCTGGGTCCCATGTGTGCTTCTGAGCACATGTGTGCACGCAGTGTGCATACATACATCAGTGATCACACTGATCACATCTTCTGCTCATGGGAGGCTTCCCTGGTCGCTGAGATGGTAAAGAATTCACCTCCAATGCAGGAGACTGGGGTTCAATCCCTGGGTTGGGAAGAGCCCCGGGAGAAGGAAATGGCAATCCACTCCAGTATTCTTGCCGGGAGAGTTCCATGGACAGAGGAGCCTGGCGGGCTACAGTCCATGAAGTCGAAAAGACTCGGACACGACTGAGTGACTAACACTTTCACTTCACTTTTTTCACTTTTCTGCTCATGGCAAAGGCTGGTCTTCAGCAAAGCTGAGATGTTTGAGGATTCCGTAGCTGGACTCCACTCTCTCTGGCCCTCGCCCTACCTCTCATTCCCTTCTTAGCCCACCCCTCTGTCCTTCCCTTCTGCACTGTTTCCCCACCAGAAGACTTCTTGACTGACAGGTACCCAGGTCTGTTATCTGTCATTGGGTTTATAACTGCAGTCTTTTCCTTAAGGCCTTATACATCAGATCTGACACTTCTCACAATCTCTGGAAGCTACTTTTTAGTAAGAAAAAGATTGGACTATCTGCACCTTTTATCGATCAGATAAGCTTCCAACTCCGGGCTGTGCTGTTTCAGGTTTTCCCCAACCCGGCCCCAATCTCACTTTTCTGATTCACCAGAACTTTCTAGAAACTTCTCCCCAGACAGGGAATAAAAGGTGGGAGGAGGTGGCTTGGGGCCATGGGAGGACTGAGAGTTGATTTTCTCGGGTTCCAGTTCTATCTCTGCCAATAATTACTTTTGTAATCTTGGGCAAGTCCTTGCCTTTCTCTAGACCTCAGTCTTCTTCTCTGTAAATTGGGTGCATTAAATAATATCAAACTCTCAGCCTGGGGGACCATCAGAACCTCCAAAGGTGACTTTTCAGGTTCGTAAACAGCTTATTTAGTTCACTGTGACTCTGATTGTATTAGCAAATCATTGTATTAACTTTGTGTGGCTGCCATAACAAATTACCACAAGCTGGGTAGCTTAAAACAACACAGATTCATTCTCACCTAGGGGGCCAGAAGTCTGAAATCTTTTACATTGATCTGAAATCGAAGATTCTGCAGAGCTGCAGTCCCTCCAGGAGCTCCAGGGGAGCATCTATTTCATGCTCTTCCACATTCTGGTAGCTGTGGCTTTCGTCGGCCTCTGGCCACGTCCCTCCAAATCTCCCTTTGTCTCCCTATTCTAAGGACACCAAGGATAGCATCCAGAGTCTACCCAGATGCTTCAAAATACACTCTCCCCATCTCTAGACCCTTAACCTCATCACATCTACAAAGACCCCTTTTCCAATTAAGGTGACATTTCTGGGCCCCAGGGATCAGAACCTGATATCTTTGGGGGCTATTACTCAGCCTGCTACAACCACAGCATCGAATCCATTTAGAAATGTCACCTATCACTAAAGGCAAGTGTGAGGTTTAGTTTTTAATATACATTTGTTTATATTTACTTTTGGCGGCATTGGGTCTTCGTGTTATGTGGGCTTTATCTGGTTGCAGCGAGCAGAGGCTGCTCTCTCTAGTTGCAGCGCATGGGCATCTCATTGCAGCGGCTTCTCTTGTTGTGGAGAATGGGCTCCAGGGCGCGCAGGCTCAGTAGTCGTGGCACACGGGCTCAGCTGCCCCGCGGCATGTGGGATCTTTCCAGACCAGGGATTGAACCAGTATCCCCTGGATTGCAAGGCAGATTCCTAACCACTGGACCACAAGGGAAGCCCAAGTGTGAGCTTTTTATATTTGTCAGAGGGAGGCTGGAGTGAAGAGGCTTCAGAAAAGTGGACAAAGTGACCTGCAAGGGTCTTCCCATTTCTATTGCTGTGCTATTTTAATTACCATGTGCTGAAGGAAACACAAGTTAATCTAATCTCACCCAAAGCAAGCACAATCAAGGAGTGAAATCCATTGTCTCTCAACAAAACTGGTTTCAGGCATCTAGTGTTGAGGTGCTCCATGGATAAATGATTGTCTAGATCCATGAGGGTCTTTGGTTCAGCTGGGCCACTCCCGTTGCAAGGCTTAGATGCCCCTGGCTCCTGGTTCCACGGTGGGCTCCAGGCTCAGGATAGATGGAACCCAGGCCAAGCTGGCAGACTGGCTGCATGGGCCATGGTCTCACCCTTCTGAACACACATAGACTCCACGCTCCTGCCCCAGTGCTCCCAGGTGGTCCAGGCTCTGCCCTTGGCCCACCCTCACCATTGGAAGACGCTTACCTCTCAGACCTTCCAGATCAGCCTGTAGAAGCCCTGAGCCTCTTGGCTCCCATTAGAGCCTACCACAGTGGACCCCCTTACATCTGCATAACCCTGCCTGCAGCCTCATAGCACCAGGAGCACCAGCGGGGGTGGGGGTGGTATCAGACTCATTTGGGCCCCAATCCAGCCTCTGACATTTGCCAGTCACGTTGGCTTGGGCAAGTGATTTCACCTCTCTGAGTTTGGTTTTGTCATCTAGGAAATGCAGACCATACCATCAGGGTCATTGTGGAGGGCAGTAAGGCTGTGCCAGGGAAATGGTGGCCATGCAGCTGCTGGGAATTCTTACAGCAGGTACTTGTTAGCAGCAAAAGTTGATGTACTAACGTCAGGAGACAGAGGCCTCCAGAGAGACTGGGTTGGTTCTCTGTAGCTGAAATTACAAAGACACAGAAGCCATAAGGAAACAGATAGGTAGTTGGAGGCAGGACAGAAGGAAGCAGGCAGGGGTCAACCCCAACGCCATTGGGCTCTACAGGACCCCGTAGGCCCGTCCTTCTCCCTCCTCTCACCCTTTCCTCCCCCTCCTCCAAATCTGCTGTGCCAGCCTCACTGACTCTCCCATTCCAAGCTCGTCCCATCCTCCGCACACGCTGTGCTCCCTCTCCACCTGGCCAATCCTACTTTCCATTCAGATCTTGGCTAAAACACTACTTTATCAAGGAAGCTCTCTCACAAGGACAGTTTCCCCTGGTATGTGCTCATCAACACAGGTCACTGGCTCATGAACACTGGACCATATGCCTATGTCTGTCCCATGAGCAGCAGCCAGGTAAGGGGGTGCGGGGGGAACAAAACAAGTCTCTGCTTCAGGGGTTGCAACAGGGAATTTTCTTAGAAGAGGCTCTGAGGGGGCAGGCACCATGAGGCATGTCCAGATGCACACGAAGAAGAGAGAAAACAGTTAATAACCTCAGGTCCCTGGTGATCAATATATCCACAACCCCCTCTGCCAGGGGAGGTGGCTGAGATCAGGAGGTGAGTGACTTGCCTATGGCCACTCAGCCCATCACAGCAAGGCTGCCCTTCTGACCTCAGCCGAGGGCTCCTTCCAGTGCCCTGGGCTGTGGAGAAATGAGCTGGGCTAATGAGAACAGGGTCCAAAGTAGGAGCCCAGGGCTGTGGGACTGGAGGTCAGGGAAGGGGCAGCTGAGCCTGAGTGAGGGCAAGCTTGCACCCTGGCCCGCACTCTCAACACACTGCCTCCTCCCTGGCTGAGCCAACCACTCGGGAGCAGCTCTTTGGAGGCTCTGTGTGTGCCCAGACTTTTAACATCTGGCATTAAAGAACGGTTGCGGTTCTTAGCCAAGGGCATCTTAAACACTCTTTCTTCCGCATCTTTTTTCTTTCCTTTGGTTTCCTTGTTAAATGAAAAGGAAACATCTCAGAGCTGATCCGTCTCTGAGTCACTGCAGGACCTGGCTGTGGAAGCCAGGGGGGACCTAGAATAGAGGAGGGTGTGCGGGCTGCCCTGAGGGGAGGTGCAGGACCCCAGGATCTGCTTGGGGGTGCTGCCAGTGTGTTGTGAGGGGTTTTTGAAGTGCCCTCCCCACTTTGGCTCCAAAGAGCCCCCATCCTGCACCCTGCCCTGATCAGCTTTACTACACAGACCCCTGAGACAGGTCACACCATCAGTCCTTGCCTATCTTTAAAGGAAGAACGTTCTCTTCGTGGAGGGAAGGTGTGGCTTCTGCTGCTGGGGTCAGGGACTCTGCGGGTGAGCAGAGGGCTGGGGGAGACTTGGAACCTTCCCGGCTTGGGGTCATGAGGAGGTGTGTGTCACATGGGCCTTAAGCCATGAGGTTGGTGTCCAACTCACACCCTGCAGCCCACCCTGGAGGCTGTGGGATGACCCCCTCCTGTATCTTGGGTCCAGGGTTGAGTTGGTAAATGAGAAATTGGCCAAAATAGAGAGTTTTTGCTTTAATTTTTTATTTTGTATTGGGGTATAGCCAATTATGGAGAAGGAGATGGCAACCCACTCCAGTATTCTTGCCTGGAGAATCCCATGGACAGAGGAGTCTGGCAGGCTACAGTCTATAGGATTGAACAGAGTCAGACACGACTGAGCACATAGCTGATCACCAATGTTGTGACAGTTTCAGGTGGTCAGTAAAGGGATTCGGCCATACAAATACATGGATCCATTCTCCCAGGAGTTTCAATACATATTCTATCTTCTGACCATTTTGACAGATGTCATGTTGCCCCACCCCAGCACAGTTCTTGCCTCAGCTTCCCACCCCCTTTGCGGGGGAGGCCACAGGGGTCTGGGCAGTTTCCTGGAGAAGGCAGTGTGGAGGGAGAAATGCCTGAGGATGAATGAGGAGGTGGGGATGCCCTCGTGTGTACGGAGCCCCGGCTGGGCCTTCATCCTAGGGGAGCAAGAAGCTCCCCCAGCCCAAGGCAGCCTGGCCACGCAGGACCTTGAGTGATGGGCCAAGAACTCAGGCTTTACCACTGCAGGCAAGGAGAGGGATCACCCTGGGGCCTTCCGGAGCTGGTCGGGGTGCAGGCTATGTGCTCCCAGTTCCCCACGCATTCGTGCCCTACTGCTCTCTCCAAAGCTGACAGCCTGGTTCCCTTCTGGGGCCTGCAGTCTCTCCTCTCCCCAGGGAGGGCTCAGGCTGCAGCTCCTTCACACAGGGTGCTGCCTGGAAAAGGGACTCACAGTCAGGCTGGGGCAGGATGAGGTGAAGAAGCAGGTTCCTGGGCTGGGGTCTGGACTCAAAGTGAACCCCTGCACTTGCTGATCTTCCGTGAGTAAATCAGGTCCCCCTCCCAAAGGACCCAGTTCCCTGTTCTGACACCCAGCAGAATGGACACTCTCCCTGGGCTGCACCAGCCTGGCTCTGGCATGGAGGGACGATGTACATGGCTGGCCCCTCTGCAGTTTCTCCTAGGCGTGGGCTCCCATCCTGCAGCAGGTCCCGGTGGACCCCACTATGATTTCTGCGCAGTTCTCTGCCTCCAGCTCTCTTTCCATTTTCCTCTCTCTCTCGATATCTGCTTCCTTCTTTCTTCTCATCTTTTTCCTGGACCTTGAAACTCCTGTTATCTTGCTGTCAATCTCTCCCACCCCCTCCTTTTTCATTTCTTTTTCTACTCTCTCCCTCAACTTCAACTGTTCACACCCAGTTGGCTCCACAGCTAACTCCACAACTAATTCTTCACTTTGCTCAGAAAATAGCTCTCCTAGACCATCCCCTTGGGTCCATTCTCAAGGTTACCACCCTAGGTCAGGTGCCCATGGCCCTAGTCTTAATCTACTCCAGAAATCTTCAAGTGGCTCCTCTTTCTTCCTTGACACCACTGCCAAAATATTTTCTCTGAATTCCATATCCCTCCTGTCTTCTTCACTAGCACAGTTTCCTCGTTCTTCAAGTGTAAACCATTCCATCTGTTACTCCCTACTTCTGTGCTCTGAGTCCCCCTGGCAAGACTAGAAGGAAAGAAGAGCGGGGCACACAGCCTGTCAGAGGTCAAGGGTGCATACAGATGACAGGTCTTGGGGCTTGGGCCAAGCTAGGGGAATGGGCTTTACCCTAGTCTGTGGGAGGAGGCATTGCTGGAACCAGGGGCAGACCTGAAGCTGGGAAGAATCAGGAAATAACCCAGGGGATGTGCTAAGGCAGCATGGCTAAAGGAGGTGCAAGGATACTGTGGTCACAACCAGGAGAATCAGGTGGCACAGAATTTCTGAGTCTCCAGATATCCTCCAGGGTTGGCAGTGAGAACCAGGAAGGCCTCCCACCCACCAGGTACTTTGCTGGGTCGAGTGTGGGAGGAGGAGCCCAGAGGGCTGAAGATGCAATTGGGGGTGGGCGTGATCAGACCCTGGAGGAGAAGAGGGGAGACACAGAGGCTGGGTCTGGAGTGGGGAGGGCCCAGGAGAGAATGCCCTGGTGGGGGCAGTCAAGTAGGGGCTCTGGAGACAGGTCCTGACACTCCTGAGTGTGTGGTATAGATACCCTTTTATCAGCCCTATAAACTCTTTAGTAAACTCTGCATCTCTCACTAATGCTCAGGTATGAGTGCATTCCTTGGGGGAGCCTGGAGAGGGTTGGGTTTCTTGCCTAGACCATCCTGCTGAGGACAGAGGTAGGCACGGAAAGTGCAAAGCCAAGAGGAAAAAGGGCCCTGAGATGGCAAGCCCTGGGGACTCCCAGTAACCTTTCAGATTGGACTCCTCTTGTGATTCAGAAGCATGAGAACAAAGTAGTGTGTAGTCTGCCAATCCTGGCAGAAACGACCGACTTCGCCCTAGAGGAGGTGTATATATGTGTGTGCAGGAGCTAAGTGTGCATGTGAGCTGAGAAAATGTCACTGGGATCCCAGGCCTACAGAGATGCGACATGACCACAAGTAATTGTAAGGACCACCACCCCCCCAACCTCCCACGTACCTGGAGAAAATGCTGCTGGACCATCTGTGCCAGCACAGCTCTGGCTGCAGACAGGGACTCTGCCAAACCACCCACAGCACTGTAAGGGCACAGAGGTTCAGCTGAAGATCGTGGGATGCTTTGGCAGACCCACAGACTGGTTTCCTCTCCGCGAGGCAACAGCACCAGGATCAATCCATACATTGGATCTCATACGCAACTGTGGTTTTATCATAGGCAGAAGGCCCTGGAAAAGGGAAAAAGTCATTGAAAATCAAAAGAGGGTATCATTTAATTATTAGTAGAAGGATGCCACTGCATTTCACCCTCCTAACTGGGGAACAGGACAAATGAGTTATTGATGCCTTAACTCAGACCTCACTTGAAAAATATGCTCCTGGGAGAGGCAGTTGGACTCTCCATCCCTGGTCCAAGACCCTATGTGGTCCCTGAGGCAGCACAATGTCATGTGCCAATGAGGAGGGTCCAAATATCAAGTCCAATCTATTTGATGTTTTCTACAGGTTTCCAGAACTTTAATAGGGCTTTGCAATGTATGATTTTCATAGTCCATAAGGCCTAGCCTGGCTTTGCAAGGGAGCTTCCCAGGTGGTGCTAGTTGTAAGAACCCACCTGCCAATGCAGGAGACTGACGTAAGAGAGGCAGGTTGGATCCCTGAGTTGGGAAGATTCCCTGGAGGAGGAAATGACAATCCACTCCAGCATCTTGCCTGGAGAATCCCATGGACAGAGGAGCCTGGCGGGCCACAGTCCACGGGTTGCAAAGAGTCAGACACAACTGAAGTGACTTAGCAGGCAGCATGGCTTTGGAGAGCTGCACTAGACATGCTGAATCTTTGGCCGAAGAAACATTAGAATATTCTCATCAGACAGTGATCACCTGTGACCATGATGATGTCACCAACTAGGCTTGGGTTGGTGTCCCCCAGCTTCAGAACATGCCCTAGGTCCTGCTGGAGCATACTTCAGGTGGGGGACAGCTCTAGACAAAGTCAATACTCCTATGCTTCTCACATGTGCCTCAATGCCGAGAGGAGGCAAGAGGCTGGATCAGGTGACCCTAGGAGACCTCTTCCTTATACACCTTGGTTCTATCATCAAAGAGATTTCTGCCAATGTTGGCCCCCAGACATGAAAACCCAAACTGAAGTCGCACTAAGAAACCGTGATCTACATTTGCTGAGCACTCATGGCATTTCATACTTTGTGCTGGACACGGGGATCCAACAGATTGCAGAACAGTCATGGTCATTGTGTTGAGCAGAACCATATGAAGTTGACCATTTTGTAAGTCAAAATGGTCAAATACTGGACGTTTCATATCACAGTTTAATACTTGGAACATTTGGGACTTCCCTGGAAGTCCAGTGGTTAAGATTCCATGCTCCCAATGCAGGGGGCACAGGTTCGATTCCTGACTGGGGAAGATCCCACTTGCCACATGGCATGGCAAGAAAAAATACCTGGGACAGTCCAGTGCAGTTGGATGATACAGAGGCAGCCACCACATGGAGTGACAAGCTTTGATGTGACCCCAAGGAGAGGAGTGAGCCTGAGTTGGGGCATCAAGAAGGCTTCCCAGAGGAAGCAGCATTAGTAAGAGCCGAAGGTGGGTAGGGACAGTCAGGCAATGATGGGGTGGGAGAGGAGATAAGGGAAATTTGTAGGGGATAAAATAGTCTACAGAAATATATGCAAGAGATGCAGACCTCTACTCAGAGATGCAAGAGAACATGACACATTTCAGGCTCTGACACGGCCAATGCATGAATTAAGAAAATGGGTCTGGTTTAAGATGAAGTTTGAGAGGTAAGCAAGGCAGAATAATATAAGGCCTCTTAAGCCATGTTAAGGAAGTTGGATTGAACTTCATGTTGAAGGTAATGAGGAGCCACTGAAAGTCCAAAACAAGAGAGTGATGTGCTAAGACTTAAGCTTTAGAAAGGTCTTTCTAGTTTCCAGAGTGGAGGCAGTAGATAAAAGAGGTAGACACTGGAGTTGGGGGAACAGGAGGCTCTCCTAACAGGGTGAGAGATGGTGGTTGGTTGGATGTGGGCACGGATGATTGACATGGAGAGAAAGAGCAAGAATGATTGAGACAGGGGAAGCCTGGATATATTTTAATATTTGATGATTGAAGGGACAAGCCAACCCAGAGTACAGGCCATGATTCATCTTCTAGCAGAGCTCTCTGGTGGAGCCAGCAACATTTTTGCTTGCATTCTAGTCTACTGTCAGAGAGGAAGACATTTAAGAGAACTGGATGGACTGGGCTAGAGCTGGCAAGGAAGCCCATGCCATTAATAGGATGGCTCTGGGGTTAACATAATTTAGTCTTCTAAGAAGCAAGATATCACCTTGTTTTCTCTAGCCTTGGTCTGTGACCACGTGCCTTGCCTGTTCTCATCTGAGCCTCCTTCTTGTCTATCAGTCTCTGAAGCTGACAAGTCTCTTTCCCAGCTGAATAAGCCCAACCACACCTTACACTTCTGCTGACTCAGTTTGGGCCCCACATCACTTGATCTAGTTCACCCAATGAGGAAGTCCTGGGCTTCCCCATGATCTGCCTAATGTCACACCCCTACCCCTAACTCAGCCATGTCCTCTAAGGTTTGGAATATCCATTAGCCCTGAACATCTTTTGTCCAAAGACAGCTGATCCCTGGCACAGCCAAGAGGGGCTGAGTCATAATTAGTGGCTTTTTTACTCTGGGAGTAAGTTGAGCCATCCACTTCAGATAAACCCATCCCAGACCCAAGCTCCAAGATAAACTCTCAGGGCCTAAGCCTGGCTCTGTGCCCTCAAATGGATGGGTCTTAACTCCTGGCTCTTCTCAAGTACATACCCCAGGAGCCACAAGTTCCTTCTTCCACTCTTGGTCCAAGTCAGAGTAAATATTTCCCTAAAACTGTTCTATCCCTCAGCAGTGAGTAGGAGAGGCATGTGAGTGAAGGAGGAAATTCTTCATGTCTGCGGGTTGAGGGGAGACAAGGACTGTGCTTCTAACAGCCAGCCTTCTTCCCCACAGTTGCAGCTCTCTGCCTCCAAAGATTAATTAAAGATGAGCATAGGCCTGGGGAGCATATGGCTTGTCAGTTTCACTTCCAAATGCAGCTCTGAAAAGAAGGTGAAAGGAAACTGTGGTTAGAGGGAGAGGATCTGGGAGGAGGTAGGAACCAGTGAGCACACAGCATTCCCGGGTCGTCTCCTCACGAGCTGTGATTGCCAGTGAGAATGCTGTTGGTTGGAGATAAGAGAAAGCTCTGGCCCAACTGGTTCAAACCATAAGGAATTTTAGTATCTCACAAAACAAGAGCCCCAAAGGTGGGGTGGCCTCCAGGGGCTCCAGGACCAGTTTTTCCTGTGCTTTTCCACTGTTGGCTTCACTCTATTCTGGGAGATCAGTTCTTCCTAAATGTTCCCTTCAATTTTAAAAAAAAATCAATGTGGGCTCATTATCCATACCTCCCATCAAGTCTTTCTCTTACATCTCATTGGCCAGAAGTGTTCAAACATCCATTCCTAAGACAACAATTGGCAAGTGAAATGGGACCACTATGACTACTTTAATGAAACCCACCACCTTCTAGAGAAGGGGGTTGCCTCTGAACACAGCCTGAGCTCTGTTAGTGGGAGAAGTGATTGGAAGGTGGGATGAATATTGGGTAAGTAAGCACCAATGCCTGCTACTGGTAGTAATGTTGAAACTGCATTACATTATTTTGACTCCCTGCATCATTTGGAAAGAAAGGATTTTTTTTAAGTGATAAGAAAGAAAAGGATGAGAGTCATGGCAGGTCAGAGGCTGAGCTGGACATTTGGACTGGGTACTTTCTGCAGCTCCCAGCACTTTTCTGCCCACTGTCTCATTTGATAATCATAATGACCCTGTGAACCAGGCAGGGAAGCAATTATTATCTCTATTTACAGGTGAGGAAGAGAGATATCATGAGCTAAAGTGACTTTCCAAGATCCCTTTGAGCCACCCCTTTCATTCATACCACCTAGACATACTAGCATGAAATGGTGGCTTATTTTTAGATTGTTTGGGAAAAAGATTCTTTCTCACTGGTTATACAGTCCCAGGAGTCAGCAGGTGGAGGCAAGCACCAAGATTCTCAGGACACTTCTCAGGATATCAGGTCATTTTTTTTTTTTTGCTCCTCCACTTCATGGTAAGAGTTGCAAAGATGTCCTTCTTGGCCCTTGATCACAGGCTTGTTCTATCTGTATGAAAACAAGGGGCTTTCCAAACCAACCTTGTCCTCCAAGGAGTGGCACTATCCTTGATGCTGTTGACCTTAATGTCTTTTCTTTTCTGCTTCAAGGCTGACTGTTTACACCAAGATCTAGAGGACTTAAGGGAGTTACAATCCACCCTAGCATCACTCCTGCTACTCCACTGAGGAATTCCTCTATGGCAGGCAAGGTAGAGATAAATAGAAAATGACTTATGAGTTACAAGCACATGGCTCTGTTTATAGCACTAAACAGTCTATATTCTTTAGTTTGAAGGTCTAACTATGCAAGGCCTAACTAAGGTCTAACATAGCAAACCATGACTCACAACCAAATCTGTGAGTCATATGAATAAAGTTTTATTGAGACACAGCTATGCCCATTTGTCTGCTTATTGTCTGTGGTTGCTTTTGCTCTGCAATGGCAGAGTTGGGTAGCTGCAACAGATGTTATGACCCACAGAACTTAAATATTTCCTAACCAGACCTTTATAGGACATAAGTTGCCAATCCCTGCTCTAGATTATTCTCTTGAGGCAGATTTTTATTCTAAGCACAGTCTTGTATTACTGGTAATTCCATTTACGCCTACTTCTCCCCCTAACTCAGAATGGGGTCTTTTCTTAGCTCCCTCCATTCCTGGATAAACAGACTTCGCTGCCTATATGAGTCCGAGGTCTATCTCATTTCTTTAAATTCCCACTACTCTCCTCAAATACTAACTCAGTGGTGTTCTCTGGCCTTTTCCTACAGGTGTTTCCCAAACTTATCCATTTTAGGCACACAGCCTTATGCTTATCTTCCCTGAGCCAAGAAATTCATTGATCGAGCAACCAATGTCCTTCGTAATGAGATCTCTATGTTCTCAGTCCTTCCCTGCATTTTGTGTGGGAGGTCCAAGAATATATTAATCCATTGTCTAGCAAGTCCAGACAATGCCAGCAGTTGACCTGGTATTCACCCCTAGGAAACTTACACTTCCTTTTTAATCTTTCTCAGTGTGTTAGAAATTTTCAAGTTGCAAATAAAAAAATTGGTCCATTTTTTTTTTTAATGGTCAAATTTTTTAAAAATTTTCTGAAAAATCCGGAAATACAACTCACTGCTTCAAGCAGTCAGGTGATGACACCAGAACTTAGCTGCACCGCATCTCTTGGCTCTGCAGCCCTCAAAACTGGCTTCATTCAGGCCAGTCTTTACCACATGGTGGGCAGAGGGCTGCAAATGGCTTCAGTTTCTCATATCCTCTCAACATCCTTAGTAGAAGAGCTATCCCCTTCATCCTAACAAAAGAGCCCAGAACTGAGTCTCAGTGGCTTGGATGGGGTCACATGATCAACTCTAAGCCAACCACTGGCCAGGGGAGTAGAATATTGTGATTGGCCAGCTGTGGGCTATGTGGTGGGGTGGATGTCGGGTAGGTAACCCCACTGGATAGATACTTAGGTAGATGAGCAAGGACTACAAACAAGCCTCTCACCCCACCTGCTGGGTTCATATTATTTCTCCCATATGGATTTCCATTTTCTCTTTCTCTGCTGTCTTTTCAAGAGGCTATAACAAAGTTTGAGTCTCTCCCAGCTTATGTAATCAAAGCCTGTGCTTCTTAGGCTTTAGGCTACCACATGGTCTCCCCCTTGCCTGCCTCACCACTCTCTCTTATCTTATAATCTCTAGCAATGTTGAGTTTTCACCACAAATTCCCCAAATGTCCCAGGTCTTTACTGTGTCTTTGCACACTCTGTTCCCTCTGCCTTTCTCATTTTGTCTTCACGACACACTTCTGATTCACTGCCCAGATCAAAAATTCTCTTCTCTGGGAAGTCTGCTCCCCACCCCCAGGGCAGAAGAAAGCATTCCCTCATCTCTGCTAGTCTTATACCAACATCCACTCTCCCTCTGATCCTGCACTTACCCCACAAGGTTTATTTCTCTTTGTTTACTCTTGGTCTTCTCCTTTAGATTATGGGCTCTTTGAGGGCAGGGACATTTTCAAGAACTGTTTGCTGAATGAAAACATCTTCCCAATACATTGGCCTTTGTGTGACTTCTCCGACTCCAGCCTTATAGCAATTCCAGTCCCTCTAAAAAACAGGATTAATGGGTGACCACAAGCTTAAAGGGGACTGAAGTCAATAAGACACATTTCTGATTAATTCAGTAGACACTTAGTGAATACTTCATGTGCCAAGTCCTGCGTTAAGCAATGGAACCATAGAGTTGATTCAGGCATGTTCCCAACCTCAAGCAATTCAATGTATGATAGAGAAATGAAGATGTCTAGACTGCTTGTCTTTTCATCAATCACCACTCTGTCTCCAATACCTAGCCTCATATCTGACACATAATCGATGTTTAATAAACAGTTGCTTAACAATAAATGAATAAATGAGCAAGAGATGAAAGGAATGCTGTGGAAGGTATAGATAAGGTTCTCTCAGAGTATGGGATAAGAAAATAGAGCCAGGAAGGTATCATTTTAATCATCTCTTGTTTACTGAGGGTGGCAGGCATTGTGCCAACTGCTGGGAAAACGGGAAGAAAGGGCATTCATCCCCTATTCTCCAAGATCCCACAGCCAAGAGGATGAGCCAGATGTGAAAACTAATGCTTACAAGATAGTGTGAGAATTACGGAGCAGAGATATGCTGAGAGCTATGATAAGAGAATGTGGTGGGGAGTGCAACAAGGGGAAGCCAAGGAACTCATTGATCGAGCAACCAACGTCCTCTGTAATGAGATCTCTATGTTCTCAGCTCTTCCCTGCATTTTTCTGTGGGAGGCCCAAAGATATACTAATCCATTTGCTCAAGGAGATTATAATCAATATGGAGAGGGACAGAAACCACTCATAGGGCACTAGATAGAATCAAATATTGGAAAGTGCCTGGTTAAGTGCTAAATGCAAGACAAAGAAAGGTCACAGAAGAGAGAACTCAGGCTCACAGTGGGCCCCAGCTGGTTGGGAAGGGCTTCCTGGAGGAAGAACATTCTGGAAGGGAAGCTCTGGGGATTATAAATCTCCAAGGGCCTCCAATTCCAGGCTGGGGACCTTTTACATTGTTATAATTTACTCTGTAGGCAGAAAAGAGTCATTGAAGCATACTGAATTGGGGAGGGGCATCATTAGATATGGCTTCCCTGGTGACTCAGCAGTAAAGAAGCCACCTGCCAATGCAGGAGATGCAGCAGGAGCCTCCAGTTCAATTCCTGGATTGGGAAGATCCCCTGGAGGAGCAAATGGCAACCCACTCCATTATTCTTGCCTGGAAAATCCCCTGGACAGAGGAGCCTGGCAGGCTACAGTCCATGGGGTCACAAACAGTGAACACAACTTAGCAGCTGAGCATGCATGCAAGCACCATTAGATAGAGATTTTGGAAAAATCACTCTGGGACATAATATAGAGAATGGGGGAGGGAGATGGGGATGCAAGGTCAGATAGAGGGGCCAGCTCTGTCACAGCACCAGTGATAGATCATAATGGCCTCAACCACATCCTGCAGGTGAGATACCCTGGCTCCCAGCAGTTGATTTGCCATCGCAAATAGCAACTTTCCCTCAGCAAATGAGCAAGTGAAGGTTTCTTGGGAGTTCCAGTTCACTCATTCATTCAACAACAGTTATTGTTGTAGGTATAGATCTAGGCCATGGGGCTAGAACTGTGAACAAAATAACAAAAACCCCTGCCTTCATGAAGCATCCATCCTATAGTCATCTCTATTGCTTCAGATTGCTCCCAGGGAGAGAATAAAGCTGGCCCAGAGTTGCCTTTTAGGGTGGTACAGCTGGGCAGTTCTTTCTCAAACAGTCAGCTTCTCCTCACAACTCTTTCCCACAGCCCCCTTGGCTAATAAGCCATGTGTTTCTTCCATTTTATCCCATTTAATCCTGATCCCCAGCAGAGCCTAATGAGGTGGATGGTGGTGCCCATTATGCAATGATAATGTGTGGGCAAGGACTCCCTGGGATGCCAGCGGCAATGGCTTCCCTTAGAGGATACTGAGGCAGGGGGCAGATGTGGGAAGAAGTGGCTATGCATCAGGCAGGGCAGGGGGAGGCTTCCTCAAAGCCTGAGTTGGTCCATGGATGCCTGGGGAGGGTTGCACATCACACCAAAAGCAATACTGATAGCCAAGGGTGTTAATCAGACTCTGACATCAGGCTCTAAGATGATAACTGTGATGCTGAAAACACACAAAATAACCAGGCAGCCTTTGTAATTAACTTCCGCTCCCTTCCAGCAGTCATTTGGAGTTAATGGTTTCTTAATTCAGTGCTCATTTGGTGACTTTAATTTCCAATTAATTTTGCCAATTTTCCTCTAAGGTGTTCATGGTGTGATAGAAATCCCTGCATGGTTAAGAACCCACCACAGGGACCCAGGGGTGGGGGAGACACTGAGACCAAGCTATCTCCAGAAGAGCTGGAGCCTGCCTGAGTGCCAGGAGTCAGAACCTCCCAAACTTAGAGGTCCTTGGGAGAGCGCTCTGCTAGGAGGGTGCTGGTGGGATCTGATAAAGTGGTATGGGGGTTAGGGAATGCACTTGAATTTCTCTAGCTCTTGGTGAGAGTTTTGATTTCTTGCTGAGGATAGAGTAGGAGAGGAAGCCCAGCCTAAGAGAGGTGCTAGAATGGAAGAGTCAGGACCAAGGACAGCGTCCTCCCTTCTGCTGAGCGAAGGGGAATTTGAGCGGTCCTAGTGCTCTAAGCTAGCTAGCACCACTGGTGCCCTGCCCAGATCCTTTTTGCGGGGCCCATGCATCCACTGCCCAGCTGCTGCAAATGTCAGCTGCCAGTGGCTCTCAGGTTCCTTCTTCTCTAGAATTGCTTTTGGCAAATAGCATTCACCTCTCTTGGGACCTTCCACTCTCACTGCACTCAGAGCACCCTATAGATAAGAACTGAATTGTACAGGCAAAAAGCTGCATCCTTTCTCCTTACCATGTGCCCCCCTTCACCTCAGGTTGAGACTCCTTCTATGGAGCAGGTGCTATTTCACAGTGGTGCAGCCAGACCCCAGCTGAGACCACATCCTTACTTAAATCTTCCCCATGTTCTTCTGTCTTCCTTCCCTCTCTCCCTCCCTCCCTTTCTCCTGCCAGAACCCCTCAATAAATCCTATGCACCTGAATCTCTGTCTTGGGCTCAGTTTCCAGGAAACCTAAATGACAACAGTTTAGGTCGTTACATTAAACTCTTGTCGAGCTCTCACAGTATGCCAGACAGCTCTAAGTCCCTTATAAAGAGGAGTTCACTTCATCCTCAGCAACCCTATAAGGTAGGTACTGTTGATATTCCTAGTTTGAGATAAGAAAACTGAGACACAGAGAGCTTGAGATTCTCGCCCAAGTCAATCTAGGCAATAAGTTCAAAACAGGAACATGAACTCAGTCAGTCTGGTTCCAGACTCTGTTCCCTTAAGCATTAAGTCACCCAATATGTAACCAGTAAGCCCAGCAACTGCTCTAAAGGCATGGGTGATGTGATTCAAGAGCTCGAACCATCCAGAGGGGTGAGAAGTAGCTTTCCTAAGGTCCTTTGTCAGGAGGATGGGGGAAAGGGGAGAACTGAAACTTTGGAGTACCAGCCTCATGGTGTCAGGGCTCTCTTTGTGGCAAACCCTCCTCCACCCCTCCAGGGATGGTACCAAAGACTGATAACATGACTCAGTGGAGCAAGTGAAAGTCAGACAACCCAGATTCTAATGCTGTGTCCCTGACTCCCTTCATGACTTGGGGCCAGTAATTTTCCACCACTGGACCCCTTTCTTACCTCTACCATGTGAATGGGCTGTCAGTTACAAAGCCTCGAAGAGCCTCACATCTAACATTTTGGCTTTAGGCAGTGGATATGCGAAGCATCCCTGGGAATCCCCCCATGAGAAGGTGAGACCAGATGTCCATGGGAAGCAGAGAAGATACATTTCATGACTTGGAGGCATCAATGGCCCTGTCTCCAAAGGACTGGGGGGAGGGGCCCACAGGGTCACAAAAGAACCTGGGTCACAGTGACTGCTCAAGTCAATTTAGGGAATTTGAGCATTTATTGGGTGCTAATATTATGCCAGTGACTTTGCACACGTAATTCTTGGCTCCCCCACCTAGGAGCACAATACAGGCAGAAAGAAAAAAAGTGAAAGTGTTAATCACTCAGTCATGTCCGACTGTTTGTGGCCCTAGGGACTATAGCCCACCAGGCTCCTCTGTTCGTGGGATTTCCCAGGCAAGAATACTGGAGTGGGTTGCCATTTCCTCCTCCAGGGGATCTTCCTGACCCAGGGACGGAACCTGGGTCTCCTGCATTATAGGCAGATTCTTTACCATCTGAGCCACCAGGGAAGCCCATAATGAAGTCACCACAATTGCCTGACTTGCCATCCAAGGACCAGCCCCATGTATAGATGTCCCCCAACACATACAGTGATATCTGGAGTCTCCATGGGGCATGTCCATTGTACTTGGATGAGTATTTTCTCTCATCAGTTGGGGGTATGCCATGTCCCTGCTCTCCTGCCAGAGACCCTCTCAGTGATGCCCATTTCCTAAGGAGCCACAGAAGACCCCACGACTGCCTCCACGGTCAATCCCTTTTATGAGAAAGTCACATGTGGCTGTGCTCCCAGTGCTGCTAGTCCTCAAGAGGCCAAGAGGCATGATATTCTCTGATGTTCCTCAAGGAAAGAGGTGAGATCCACCCCCACACACTGTACCTCGAGGCGGCTCCGGGGCAGGCTGAAGGCTGAGAGAGAAAGGGAACAGGAGTAGCATAATTATTTGTCCTTTCCTTCTCCTTCACCTTCAGTCCCACCCCACCCTGCTTCCTCCTTCTCCAGACCTTAATGAGGCCATATCCAAGGGCAGCCTCCTCCCTACTGGTCAGGGAAGCAGGGAAGGGCCAGGGCAAGAGTCCATCTGTCATCATGTCCTCTGTGTGTCCCTAAACCCATCCAGGCTCCTGCAAGGCAACAACCCTCACCAAAGTCCCTGGCATCAGCTGCAGCCAGATCAAAGCCTCTGCCCGGACTGGGACCCAAAGCCTGCCGGAGGGAGCCAGACCTGTCACGGCTGTCACTGTCCCAGATGGCAATCTCCTAGTCAGCGGAGCAGGAAAGGCCAACCAGTCAGGACTGGGTTTTCACTGTTTTTCATGCCATGAGTAAAAAAATGATAGCTTTGTGGAAAAGGACACCAACTTTACTCTTGGAGCCAGGGCCATGGGTGGCCTGTTGTGCAAACTCAGGCCTGCCTTCTTGGCTGTTCAAGTCAGCCCAGACGGAAGTCCCCTGGCTGTGTTCACAGCTTCCTATCTTACCTCCTCCATTCTAAACAAGCACAGCTCTGCTGATGTTCAAAAACTTCCAGAGGACTTCACAAACCAACTGGAAGAAATCTGAAGTGTCCCATGGCACCCAAGGGCTGCCACACTCCAGCTCTCTAAACAATCTTCATTCATATCACAGATTCCAGAGAACCTGGAAACCCATTCATTCCCAAACTCACCCCTCTCTTCCAAGTTTCAGGGCCTTTGCACATGACATTTCTTCTGCTTGGAGAGCTCTACCCTCCCCTGTCCCACCTGTGGAAATCCATTTCTTCCCTAGGAAGCCTGTAAATAGAAGGAGGGCCCTTGGCCATGTGGCCTGAGACCATAGTATTATCCCTTCTCCCAGCACTCAAGCTCCCCCAACCCCACTCCCTTGGCCCCTGTCTCCCCAGACCCTGGTGAACACAGTAGAATTATAGTTGTAGGGTTGGAAGGGGCCCAAGAACTCCAAGTCCCAATGTTTTTCATATTTTGGGTGCATCAACCCCCCTGGAAGGCTGTTAAAACACAGGTCCCTGGGTGTTTTTGAGTCAGGAGATCCGGAGTGGAATCCAAAAATCTATGTTTCTAACCAGCTACCAGGTGATGCCAACACTGCTGGTCCAAGGAGCACACTGTGAGAACTGCTGACCTAGATTTTGACTCAGAAATTAACCTTGTGTCTCTGGTTCTCCTGAAGGATCCAAGGCCGGCACACTTCCATTTCCTAGAGAGAGAGGCAGGGCTTCCAGGCACCTACCACTCAGAGCCCTGGGGAAGCTCTCAGGTATCATTGTTATAATGAAGTCAATGACAAGAATATTCTCTGCAGGGAAAATAATCACAGTGATCCATAAAGTAGTATACTGTACCAATATCAATAGTGGCAATAATAATAGTAATAACATGGTTATAATATAATGTCATCTGCCCTAATGTGCTAAATCCAGATTGATGTGAGCAATACAGAAGAATTACTGACATACACAAATGCTCGCAAAGCCTAGCTTAGGCATATTTGGGGCCATTTGGATGATGGCAATGGTGATGATGACTATAATAACTAAGCCACATTTGTACACAGCTTTAGCATTTCTAAAGCACTTTCACTAGTTTTATTTTAGTGGCAACCCTGGGAAGGAGACTGGCAGGCAAGCTTCTCTGGTTTATAGATGAGGCTCATATTCACACGTCCTTTAAGCCCCCATTCGGCAAATGTGGGTTGAACACCTGTTTTGCACAAGTCAGCACTGAGCAAGGGCTGGGGTAGGGTTGCAGATAAAATACAGGATGCCCAATTAAATTTGAATTTCAGGTAAACAACGAGTCATTTTGTAATGTAGCTATACCCCCCATGTTGTAATGGACGTATTTCTAGGAAAAATTATTCATCATTCATCTGAAATTCAAATTTTACTGGGCGTCCTGTATTTTTATTTGCTAAGTCTGGCAACCCTACTGGGGAAGGAAGGAAAGGATAAAAAGAATAAGAAATGTTTCTTACCCTTAGAACAAGTTCACCGTCTGGTTGGAGATGAAAGACCCTAGACAGACGATCCCAATCAGCAGGGTAGGAGTTTGAACGTGCACAGGAGTCACCTGGGGATGTTGCGAAACTGCTTGTTCTGACTCAGGAGGTTCAAGGTGGGGCCTGAAAGTCTTCATTTTCAACAAGCTTCCAGGACATGCCAAGTCCACTGGTCCCAGACCACATTCTGAGTAGGGAGGGTATAGAGGGAAGCATAGAGTCTGTGGGAGCCTAGGGGAGGCACTCGGTCCATCTTTGGGGATGAAGGAAAAGTTTCTTGGAGGAGGTGGTACCTGGTAGGTCTTGTCTGGTAAGACTCAGGGGTGGAAGGCTGAGAAGACGTAGTGGAAGAAGTACCCTTTTAAAGTCCCTGTGACAGAAGAAAGTACTACATGTTTGAGAAGGGCAGGGGTTGTACGTGGACTGAGGATAGGTAAGGAGGCACGGGGCTCTGAGAATCCAGAGGAGGATCAGACAAGGCCCCTGCCAACTCAGACCCACATGCCATGTTCTGGGAGAGGCAGAGCCATGGACAGACCAGTACAGTCCACTGGGGCCGGTGCCAAGTTGGAGACAAACACTGGAGGAGCAGGAGCCCAGAGAGGGGTCAACTCACTCCGCCTGGGGCTTGTGGGATGAATGAATCTAATGTAACCTTAGCACAGAGCAAAATGCCCGGCCCTTAGGAAGCCCAGCTGACACAGTATCCCACAGCCTGAACCTCAGGACTCCAATCATCTCACTTCATCTCCATACCTTGGTCAGAACATCAGTGGCAGAGAAACTGGCTATGTCAGTGGATTTGGATTCACGAATGGGGTTCAGGAATCTTATGTGGTCTTGGGGAGCTTTACAGTTAATAAACTGGGGTAGTAGCACCCGTGAGGCCTGTCCTGTGTTCTCAGATTTATCATAGGACCCAAGGCAGATGGCTAGTGTTCCTCCACATTCATTCGCTCCCCTTTCCTGTGGTAATATTAATAGATAGACTGTGTTTTCGCTGGGCACACGGCCTCTCAGAGCAGAGTCTACGCTTATCCTCCCTGGATGGGGTGAACGTAACCTGAGCGTCAGAATAAGTCTGGGTGCAGAACAGGAAACTACTCTAGGTTTTCCAAGTAAAACGAGATTTAAATAAAGGGGTGTTGTGCTGTGATCAATCATGTCCTACTCTTTGTGACCCCATGGACGGTAGCCCACCAGACTCCTCTATCCATGGGATTCTCCATGGATACTGTATTCTCCATGGATACAGTATTCACCAAGAATACTGGTGTGGACTGGCATTTCCTACTCCAGGGGATCTTCTCAACCCAAGGATCAAGCTCACGTCCCTTGTGTCTCCTGCATTGGCTGATGGATTGTCTACCACTGTCCCACCTGGGAAAGCCCTGATAAAGGGGTAGGCACTTACAAAGTCACTGGCAGGGCTGGAAGCATGGAGGTTGTGGGATGCTGCTAGGATTTCTGATCACATCATGGCAGCTACAAACCAGGGGTCAGGATGCCCCAGGAAACTGCTCCAAAGTCACAGCCACCAACAGACACAAGGTGACCAGACAATGCACTGAAGATCCAGCTACTGTCAGAACCCCCCACGAGCCAGTGGCTACAGGCCATCCATGTCTATCGCCTAAGGAAGAATGGCCTCAGCCCTCTTTTTGCCTTCCAAACTGCATGTGGGTGGAGCACATGGGCTGGAACTCATAACCTGAGTCCTAGTCTCATAGGACTCTGAGAAATTCGGTACGGAGGTTTCCAGGCTCTGTGATAAAGTGGAAGCATGGCAGAGGGGTGGGGTGGGGAGCCGATCGCTAACACTATTCACCCTCACCCTTCCTGACAACTGAGATAAGAATAGGAGGGTGAAGGCGACATCCCAGGATGGCGGAGAATCACAACAGAGGTCACCGAGATGCCAGAGTGGCTGGGACCTTTGCATGAATGAGACATAAACTTCTATCTTGTTTCAGTCACCGTTTCAGCAGCCGAGCCTGTGTCCTGACACAGCGTCATGATGTGTGAAATGAGGTCTCAGAGGTATCACTTCCAGAATGTGTGGTGATGACGCTACTGGAGTAGCAATTCAAACCTGGCCATTACGAGTATGGTAATAAATATGCCCTCAGCAGAGAAAGAAGTATCCAGGGCTGTGGGTGGCTGGTGCCAAACATGGGCCATTGCGGCTATGCAGAGGGAGGTTGTGGAACGCTTGGAGGGGATGGGGTGTTGCGGAAGACTTTTTGGAGGAGGCAGAGCTGGAGATAACGAGGAAGAAAGTAGCTTTCCAATGGAGGCCAATTTATCCTCTCTTTCCCAGGGCTGTACAAGCGGCAAGCTGTCATGGGGCAGGAGGAGAGAGGTGTGTGCTGTGGTGTCAACGGTTCACCGGGCGGGGCTGACTTTCAACCTGCAGCAGAATGGAGACCAAATGGTGGCCCAGGAGGTGTGCAGGGTGAGGGGCTAAGCCTGGCTCCAAAGGGAGACCCCTGTGTCTCTGAGATATTCAGACTCTGAAAACAGGACAGGATGGGGATGAATACACTCAAGCAATGGGCTCCAGGTCATGAACTGGTGCATGGTTCTGACTCACCCCCTTCCCACCTGTGGCTCCTCCTCAGGAAGGCACACAGCATTCACTCTTCAAACAGGGGTCCCTTTAGTGGGCCTGCAGCCTGGGCAACAAGAACAGTCACATGAACCTTCGTGCCAAGCACTGGGGCAAGGCCACAGCTAACCAGTCATTCTCTCTTCACCCACCTGTGGGAAGAGTATGTATTTAGATGCAGGATACACCCCAGCTGGCCTAGGTCAGGGCTCATTTAGAGACCAGGCCAGGATCGTCCAGCGTAGAGGCATAGTCCAGGGCCAGGATCAGAAATCAGCCTGGCACAGGGACCAATCAGGTAACTAGGGTTGGGCTTGGCCTGGGGCCAAGGTCATAGCTTAGCTTGTGACGAGGACCGCAGATCAACCCAGGGCCACTGGCAGGGCTCAGCCTGGGACTGGAGTATGGACTTAGTTCTTTGTTTTTTTAATATTTATTTATTTGGCTGCATCGGGTCTTAGTTGTGGCAGGCAGGATCTCTAGTTGAGGTGTGCTAACTCTTAGTCGCAGCTTGCAGGATCTAGTTCCTTGACCCTGGGATGGAACCCAGGCCCCCTGTACTGGGCGTTCAGTTTCCATCACTGGACCACCAGGGAAGCCCCTGGACTTAGTCTGTGATGGGGAAAGAGTGTTGAACTGACCCCCTGTGTATGAGCTCAACTTCATCAGTTTCCTAGATAATAAACCATGATTAAAGGCTATCAGGGTATAAGTGTAATATCTTCATTTACATCATTCTTAACTTTCAAAACCCTCTCATTACTCTTCCCCAAAACTTGTAGTATAGACCCTTTGTGCCTCTGGTAGAAGAGCGCAGACAGGTACAGGATAAGATGAGCTGCCTTGCCTCTCACAGTAAGTTCGGAAAGAGACAGAACCAGGCAAGAGGCCAGCTGAGCAGGTGCCCAGCCCAGGGCAGTCTGGTGCCCTCACAGCTTCCTGCAGTGCTTTGGAGACAAGCCCCAGGTCACCCTGAAACCCACAGGCAGGCGGCAGGCGGGCGGGCAGGCAGCTGGCTGGAGGAGTTGGCAGCAGGGACGTCCTGGATCAGAGCCTTGGGCCACAGCCAAGGCTGTTTAGTTGGGGTGGAGGGTAAGGGTAGCAATTTATTCATCCTCCTCTGCAGCGAGCCCCAGGGCAGGTGCCAGCAATTTGCCAGTCCTGAGTGACAGAGCTGGGAACTGCTGAGTGGCCGGGAAAGGTAGGGACCACCGCCTCCCGGGTCCTCATGGCCACGCTCAGCCACTGAATGAAACAAGAAATGACAGTAAGTGACAAAATCGAAAATGTAATTAAGACAGATGGAATCAACCGGCGGGAATGATAAAAGCCGTTCCCCAGGCTCTGAGATTTAAAGCGAGGTCACGGGATGATCCCATCTTGGCCACACAGCCAGCAAAGAGGTGGCAAGGGCGGGAGCTTGAGGATAGGATCCAAGCTCCATGGAGGACAGTGAGCAAACTGGGCTGCGGCTGCACCGAGAGAGATGTGGGTCGGATACAAGTATGATCTTCCTGGAGAAGCGGGTGGCTAAACTTTGGCATAAATGTGATATCATCTTCTTTCCCCAAGGACATGTACTTCACTCCTGGACTGACTTGGACACAGGGGCCTGGACAAATTGACCTCTCCAAGATCTGTAGGAATAAGAACAGCTTGAATGTCGAGTGAGGAGTCTGCACAGATGACATTTGGGAAGAGGAAACAGAAGGGGGCTCGGGGTATAGTCCCAGAGCCCTCCTGCAGGCCAGAAGTGGGAGGGTGGGAACTCAGCCAGGCCCCACGGAGGAGGATGTCACTGTGCTTGGGCCTGACAGCTCCGAGTGACCCCCTTTTCTCTTTTGGTGCTGCCCCTCGTTAGACTAGGAACACAGCGGGTGTGAATTCCACCCCCTGAACCCAGAGGAAGCAGCAGACCTTCTCCTGGGCTTTCCAGAGGCTCTGATGGACAGAAGCCCAGGGGCCCTGGGAGGAGAGGGAGTTTAGGCCCTCATGGAGGGTGGGGTGTCTGGGATCCAGGGGGAGATTCACGCTAGAGACAAGGGTTCAGCACTGACATCTGGAGCCGGCTTGCTCTGCCAACCACTACTAAGAGAGCCAGCTCAGCCTTTGCTCTGTGGGACTGAACTGGCCAGCTTTATTGGCCCTCATTCTCCCTGCATCCTCTGACGGTCTCTGTGCAGGGCAACAGGCTGGCAGAAAAGGCGGCTTCCTTATGCTTGGTGACCTCCCAGGCTGGTGGGAGAGAAGAGGCTTGTCCTCCAATTCAAGGCAGTCACTGAGCTCCCATCTGTTGAACATCTACTCCCTGCAAGGCCCAGGTGGGCAGGGGGAGAGAAGTTGAAGAGGTTTAAGGTTTGTTAGGAATGGAAACCTATTCCTAGTAATTAGATATAAGTCACTTGTCACTTAGGCAGTAACTTAGGTGGTTCACATGGTCAATGAATGCACAGGAGCTGGGGGAGGAGGAAGTCTGTGCAGGCCAGAGTCCTCAGTGCAGACTTCTCAGATGAGGAAGGGCATGAACCTGACCTTTGCAGGACGAGAAAGAATGACTTGAAACATTAGAGGATCGGAATGCATCCTGGCTGGCTCAGTGCCTACGTAAATGCATAGAGATGAGAAAGAATATTCAGAAAGAGTTTATTTGAACTTTAGCACAGAACTAAGGTCCAGGGTGGGGTGCACAGAACTCCTAGGAGATCCCAGCAGGTCCAAGGCCACTATGGGATCAAATTGTGAGTAGAGCTTGTGCCCAGGAGTGCATTCATTTCCCCAAATGGATGAATCCATCTCCAAGTCAGCTCCAGATCCAATCAGCCAAGGACTCAGGCCTCTTACTCTTGGGTCTACAGAACAGGTTCCCCAATCCTGATCTATTTCCCAAGCCACAGAAAATGAAAGCACAGAGACTGGAATAAATGTCCCCGCTCTGCTGTGCCAGTAGCGAAGGATCAAAGTCACTCCACCCCCGACCACGGCCACTCAGTGGTGAGATGCACGGCGGGAGAGGAGGCCAGTGCCCCATGTATTCTCCTTCCACTAGGAGCTGGGCTGTGAGCTCCACTGGCCCCAAGGCCGGCCAGCAGTCCTCTGTTGCCAAAGAGGATGTAATGGAGACAGGTTGGTCCTGCCATCCCTGGACCATCTTTTATTATAGGACATGTCCTTGTTATAGATACTGAGCATAAAACAGGGCTGGCATCATCCAAGAGATTGGAGAGACATAGGAGGAGTGCTCCATCATTTCAAGTACACCATCCATCCATCCGTCAGAGGCCCAGCATTTATGCCTGCAGCTAGAACACTGAAATACCAGGTCAGGATTTATTGGAGGGGAGGGTGTTAAGTCATAATTTATGCCATTCTCTCTCTCCTTTTTAGGGACAGTCTTTCGGAAACATCTCTATCTCCCTGGCTAGCCATTCCTAATGACCTAAGACGTGTATCTGCAGCCGCTTTCAGGGGTGTTTTCTCCATTATCTCCCCCAAACTTACCTGCCTCTGATCTGAGGGTACAGGCCCCCAAAGTACAAACTGAATGATGATAAGAAGATAAGGCCCCTTTGCCTCCTGGATCCCCTGGGGATGTGAGCATTTCAGGGAAACCCCACCGCTTCACCCCTGATGACTCCAAGGGAACAGTGGCAATTCTAGGTCCAAGCTGTGTAGCCTTGGAGAGTTCACTCTCCACACTCTTACCTTCTCTGGAAAATGAAGGGGCCTGATTGGATGAACGCTAAAGCTTCCTCCCCACCCTGCCCCCCACCAAAAACTGGGTATGCTTGTGTCCTGAAGGCATCAGCTTATTTAAAAAAGGAGAAGGGCAGCAGAGGATGGAATGGTTAGATAGCATCACTGACTCGATGGACATGAATTTGGGCAGGCTCTAGGAGATAGTGGAGGACAGAGGAGCCTCGTGTGCTGCAGTCCATGAGGTCACAGAGTCAGACATGACTTAGGGTCTGAACAACAACAACTAGCAAAAGGTAGGCCTCCCAGCGTTCTGGAGATAAGTTAAAGCCAAGGATCATCACAGGGGCTGTGAAGATAATGCTTCCTCACCCCTCATCTTGGGAGGATCCCAAAGGGAGCTGTTCTTCTCAGGAGGGCAGTACAGGGGCTTCAGTGCTGGTTTCTGCACCGCCCCCTCCCCCTTTCCCTCTGCTCCCTTATTCTCTCTCTGACTCTGTCTCTATTCATTCTCATCTGATTTATGCCTGTCATGAACTTTGCCATCCTGCTTCCGACAAACTGCTTATTTCAAACCACCTCTTGCCAGACCATAAATAGCCCCAGTGTTGATCCAGATGCAAACCAAAGCCTCAGTCTCCAAATTCTGGTTGGTCTTATTGACATTTAATGGCCTCAGAGGAGCCTGTCTTAGCAAGAAACCCCCTCAGACATGCAAAATTGTTGGGGAAACATTCTTGAACATGGGCAGTGAACATCGAACATTCTTAGAAGCTAGGAACCATGCTCACTCTAATTTCCTCACTCCACTTTGCATTCTTTCGAGGTTTAGCTTTCTGTCCAGAACGATGAGCTCCAGGGCCCTTTCAGAGAAAGTTGACTTGGGATGGAGTTGTGTGAGATAAGGATTCACACAAAGGAAACGTTGTGGATCCAAACACACATCTTAACAGAACAGGTAAGTAACACGGTTGTGAAACAGCATTGTCTTTTGATTAGATATACAGATTTAAAAAAAAATTTCTTGAATCTGAAATATCTTCACCTATCCTGGAAAGGAAATACATTAAAGGCATACAGTGAAAGGTTCCCTTTCATTCCCATCTAAGATCCAACCAGTTCCTATGCCCCCACCTCCAAACTGCTACTAATTTCTTATGAAGTCTTCCAGACTTTCCTTATGTCTGTTATAAACAAAACCAAATATATATTCACATTTCTCCCCTATTTTTCACCAAAGTTAGTATTCTATATCCTATAGCATCCTATATAGTATAGTATCCTACACTAACTTTTACCAAAGTTAGTATAGTATATCCTATATAGTATCCTATCCTATTCTGCTCCTTTCGTATTTCACCTAATGAAATATCTTGATCTTTTTATCTCTTAGAAAGTCCCTTCATTCATTTTCACAGCTACACAGTATTTCATTGCTGACTTTATGTAATTCAAAAATCTTTCTACATCCAAACACATTTTAAAGTGGTTTGAAGGAGACCATGCAGCTTCCCTGGTGGCTCGGGGGTAAAGTATCTGCCTGCAGTGCAGGAGACCTGGGTTCAATCCCTGGGTTGGGAAGATCCCCTGAAGAAGGGAATGGCAACCCACTCCAGTATTCTTGCCTGGAGAATCTCACGGACAGAGGAACCTGGTGGGTTCCATGAGGTCCCTAAGGTCACAAAGAGTCAGACACGACTGAGCAACTAAGCATGCACGCACGAAGGAGAACACACGCTTACTGGAGGATGTTTGAGATAAAAGATCCACAAGACTCATCGCAGAGAGTCTTCAGTTTACATAAGAATAGACTTGGGATGCAGAAGACATGCTTCCCCACCCCCACACCTCGCCCAGATGCTTATCCAGTAGGTCTGAGATCGGACCAGTAAGCTGCACTTTAGCAAGTTGATTCTGTTCCAGGCATCTACAGCCCTTTCTTTGAGAAGCTCTGTTTGAACGGGAAAGAAAGCAAGAACTACATCCTCTGCTGAAAATATTGAGGTTGTTGCAATTAATCATTAAATTTAGCTCCAAGGTTCCTGGCAGCTCACACCAAAGTGGAACCAAAAGGATATAGTGTTCTCCCTGCCAGAACAAAAGGCCAGTTTTTCAGGAGACATAAACACATCTCTGGCACTAAATTCTCAGCAAAATTTATCATGGGAGCCATCACTGAGGGGACACTGAGCTGCACAACAAGCAGCATCTTCCCCAGGAGCCACAGAAAATGCAGGCACATTCTTCAGAGTTTCTCTGCAGAAGTCCTGGCCTGGCCCCAAGCTCCAGACAGGCCAGCTCAGGACACTGTTTCTGCAGAAAGCTCAGCCAACGCTGGCCAGAAGGGAGAAAACACAGGCCACCTGAGAGTGAACGTCCGGAACACCCATGACCTGGTCAGAAAGTCTGAATGGAGAAGCTCAGTGTGACTGAGGAGAGAAAACCAGGAGACATACTCCCTGGGCTTCTGAACCCAGGGCAAGGCAGGACCTCCATCCCCGGTCCCTAGGCCGTGACCAGTATGAAGAAAGAGGCCTTTCACCTTACCCTAAGAAGCTCCTGGAACAATATGGTGGGAGGGAGGAGTGGATAGACAGCTATTTCCCCATTTTCCTCACCTGTAATTTTGAGCATTTCTCAAGTCTTCAGCAAATGGTGTCACTTTCTCATTAAGCATACAACTCAGGAATTGAGAAACGGTGAACGCTCAGTAAATATTGGCACTGATGATATAGGTAGAGGGGGAGGGGCAGGAACCAGGGTGTTCCCCATCCTGCTGTCCTTAGTATATCTTAAAAATCCCCAGTGTTTTATGGATTCCAGGGGGACAAATCAAAGTAAGTATGTCCAATATCCTAAATATGGTCCCTTAACCCCAACTTCTGTCTACTCAAACTTGTTGTTATTCAGTTGCCCAGTTGTATCTGACACTTTGCGACGCCATGGACTGCAGTACACCAGGCCTCCGTGTTTCCCACCATCTCCCGAAATTTGCCCAAGTTCATGTCCATTGCATCAGTGATGCCATCCAACCATCTCATCTTCTGAGGCCCCCTTCTCCTTCTGCCCCCAATCTTCCCCAGCATCATGGAATTTTCCAATGAGTCAGCTGTTTGCATCAGGTGACCAAAATACCGGAATTTCAGCTTCAGTATTAGTCCTTCCAAAGAGTATTCAGGGCTAATTTCCTTTAAGATTGACTGCTTTCTCAAACTTAGGCAGATCAAAACATAAAGCCATTTTCTCCTCTTGGCTCACCTTCACTCTGAATTGGACAATGACCTTGGTATCGTGATTGCCACCAGGATGCCCAGAGACTTGAGGCTATGGCTGAGTTGGAATAGATGAGGACACACCTCTAGGGGGTATTTATCAGATGAAGCCTGTGATCTGGACAGATTTCATTCCTGTTCCCATGAGATGGAAGAGAGAACTAAGGAATTACAGTGAGGACTGCTAGTTCTATACCAAAATCCATTATCCTCCTTCCATAATGATAGAGTTGTAGTTAGCCATGTGGTTTTCAGCTAGGGACTACATTTCCCAACCTCTGTGCAACCAAGTGCAATCGCCGGACCAAATTCTCACCAATAGTGAATGCAGTATATACCGTCTCCAGGCCTGGGCCATGGAACCTTGGCATGTGCTCCATTATCCTCCCTTCCCACAAGCCCATACTCAAGACATGCCTCTGACTCAGCTACAACCAAGCAGGTAAGTACAGTGCCCTAAAAAGTGGTTCTTAATATTTTAGAGTTATCTGGGGGGCTTCCCTCGTGGCTCAGTGGTAAAGGATCCACCTGCCAATGCAGGAGACTCAGGTTCAATCCCTGGATAGAGAAGATCCCCTGAAGAAGGAAATGGCAACCCACTCTAGTATTCTTGTCTGGAAAATTCTATGGACAGATGAGCCTGGTGGGCTACAGTCCACAGGATCACAAAGAGTCAGCCACAAGTGAGCATGCATGCATACAATCACAATGGTCCCTAAAAGTAGAAGCAGGAGGCAAATAAGTCGATGTCAGAGTGCTGTATTAGAAAGACACAACCAGCATTTCTGGCTTTGAAGATTGGAGGAAGGGGCCATGAGCCTAAGAAGGAGGACAGAGTCTAGATGCTGGAAAAGGCAAGGAAATAGATTCTCCCCTAGAGCCTCCAGAAGGGAACACAGTCCTGTCAACACTTTGATTTTAACCAGTGAAACCTGCGCCATACATCTGACCTCCAAAGCTGTAAGAAAATTAACTGTGTGGTTTTAGGCCACCGAGTTTGTGGTACTTCATCATGGCAGCTGCAGGAAACTAGCAGGCTTGGGAACTGTTCTCTGAGTAAGGCTGACCTGGCCTCCAGAGCCAGGAGCTCCTTGAGGGGGGCTTTGTCTCCTCCACCTCCCCCACAGCACCTGGCTTGGGGCGGGGTCCTGAGAAGGACAGTAAAGCCACATGGGTAGGGCTGCGTGTCCTTTCCTGCTTTCCGAAACAAAAGAGAAAGACCATGTTGTGTCACTGTTTGGGACCCCTCTCATCACGGACTCCTACAGCTAAGCCCTGACTGTCCAGAGACAGGACTTCATTTTGGGCCTAACCTAAGCCTTCATTCTACTCATCATTTTAGAAAAAAACCTTGACCCCTAGAGACGAGATTACAGTAAGACTGACACAAACAAGCCCTGCTCCCATAGCCCAGCCTTTCATGTCCATCAAGGCCACTAGGGACTCTGGGGAAGTCTTTTTTAAAATAAATTTCTAGATTATTTTAAAAGTTTTTTTTTTTTCAATTAAAAAAATTTGGTTTTTTTTTTTTTGTTTGTTTGTTTTTTTTTTTGGTCACACCACATGGCATGTGTGACTGTAATCTTAGTTCCCTGACGAGAGATTGAACCCACACCCCCTGTATTGGAAACAGGGAGTCTTAACCACTAGACTCACTGCCAGGGAAGTCCCGGGAAAGTCTCTGAGGGAAACTGCTGCTCTGTTAGAATATGCTCCAAGCTGGGGGTGGGGAGATGCAGGAAAAAGCGAGGATAAGATCCAGGCTCCCTCTGGAGGCCCATCTTCAGAAGTGGATGTGAGGGCAGCTTGTGGACCCGGGAAGGGCATCTGGCCTCTGGAGAAGGAAGCACCATGCTTGATCAGGGACTCTGGATATATGGAGGGCTCTGCTGAGTAAGGGGTTGTGTGATGGGAAAAAAACAAATATCTACAGGCAGGGAGGATTTACACAGAATCCCCACTGACTCTCCAGCCTCTGTTCCCAAAAGGAGCCCATCACCTCGCTGACATTCCACTCAAGAAGCTGCCCTGAGCCCACAGTGGGCTGCAAGCCCTCCCAAGTGCTCTCTTCCGGGAAGACCTCAGTGATCTCCCAGCTCCCCTTGGTGTTCACGCACTGACCCCTTCAGCCTGCCCTGACTTGCTGCATCTCCTTGCTCCCTGGGTCACACTCTTGTCTGCCCACCCAAACGTGAGCCTCCTGAGGACAAAGCCCTATTTCTTCCTGAAAGCAGGCACTCATGTCTAAGCAGGAAGAACTGGAAATAAAGGATGACATTAGCTGGAAGTTGTAAAAAAAAAAAAAAAGATAAAACCACTGTTGTTGGTACTTTTGCTGGCAGACTGGAAGGTTGGTGGGAACAGAAACCCTGAGCCAAGTGCAAGAGCAGAAACTAAGAGCCCTGGGATTCAGACTCAGCCTTGCCAAGGTCTCCCAGTGTGACATGAGGCACGTCCCTTTACCATCACCTGCACAGACTTGGCTTCCTTATCTTTAAAACAGAATTATAAATCCATCCATGTTCAACCATGGGGGATGATTTATGAGAAAGGCCTTAAAAGCATCAGGAATTCTTTTCAGCCCTGAAATTAGAAACAGGCAGAAGGAAGGGACCCTGCACAACTGAGCCAGAATGAGGAGAATTATGTCAAGCTAAGGACATATTGATTAAATCCAATAATCCTCTACCAAATGGACTCCTGGGGCCAACACGGAGGGATGGGATGTTGGAACCAAGGAGAGAGGGACCAGTAGAGACGTGCTGTCTTAGCCATCTGGTCAAACAGCCCTAGAGACAATAACTACCTGGACTGTCCCCTCAGAGTTCCGTGTTTGGGACCAGCAGGCCAGGTCTTGATCAGACAGGGAAGAACCCAGCCTGTCAATCATTTACACTTTAGTGTGAATTCTATAGCCACTTCCCCCCTCCCTAAGGGGTTAATCTGTCAGCCTGAAGCCTCTAGGCAAATGCAAAATTCTGTCCCAGGTATCACAGTGAAAAGAATCGGTCATGGAGCTTTCAACTACACAGCCACTGTCTCTCCGCTCGGTTCAGTCACCCCTGAATCGCAGAAATGTGCAAATGGTCCTTCCTGCCCTTCTCACAAGCATAAGCAGTGAATGGCCATGCCCAGGAAGTAGAAAGATCCCATCCTTAGTGGTGTCAAGCCTTGGACCAGTTCCTTGAACAGGAATCAGCCTTCCGAAGTGTGCATTAATGATATACAAGTTCCCTCATAAGCTTGGATTCCAAGATTCTGTGTCAAGGACACACACACAGATGCTCTAAGGCCCTGTTGCCTTTTCCCCAGAGGGGGCGTTTTACAATCCTCCCTGGATCCCCTGACCTATTTGCATAGGGTTACTTTGCGGGAGAACACTGGGGCTGCAGGCCTGATGCTTGAGGCTCACTCTCTAGGCACCCTGAAAGACCCTGGAGCAGGCAACTCCCAGGTAACTGGTTTGCACAGCATTCCCCTAGCCCTGAGAGGAGTTCAAGGGCAGAGGGAGGACCAGCCTGGACTTGCCACTTTCCCATGCCCAAAGCCCCCAAACTGCAAGGGGTGCATTTTCCTTCCTTTGGAAACAGAAGGGACTGGAAGCTCTCCACCATTCTGGCATTGTTTGAATGGGAATTCATGCCAGAAAGGGCTGGGGTGGAATGAAGGAAGGAGCTAACATTTAGAGAGATAGTGGGAGACAGGGAAACCTGGCGTGTTGCAGTCCATGGGGTCACAAAGAGTCAGACACGACTTAGCAACCAAACAACAACATTTAGAGAGTTCCTACCCTGTGCTCAAAACTGAGACAGCACTTTATAAGCATTCGTTCATTCTTTCGATCATTAAGTCATTCACCAGTTACTTCAGCAAATACATAGTAAACATCCACCACACCTCAGGCCGGGTCCTGCCTTTTAAGGAGTCCACAGAATAGCAAAAGATACAAAGGTTATGTCATTACCTCTCACAAAATGCCTATGATGAAGGTACTATTCTTCCCATTTTACAGATGAGGAAACTGAAGAGCAGAGAGGTTAAGCAACTGGTCCAAGTTTACACAATTTGTAGGGGGCACATCTGGGAAACAGCTTTGGTTTTTAATTCTTTACTGCGACCCCCTCCCACAGTGTGTCTGTCCTCATATGTAAAACGGGGGTGCCGCTGCCTATTTACAACATTCCTATGAAGATTAATTAGAGACACAGAACGTTAAGCACTGTCATGATGTGGATGCTCAGTAAGTGGTTCATGACGTGGTGGCCCCTGTGGCTCAAGTCCCACATTCTCTCACTTCCTTGTGTGTTTGCCAGAGACAGGCTGCCCCAAAGCTGTACTTAACAGGAGCTCTGGAAGGACGGAGGCAATTAAAGGCTTGGGAAAGCCCCGGTTCTGTGAGAAGCAGATATTTATCAGTCTGTCGCCGGGTAATAATTGAGCACCAGTTGTGTATCCTCAGGATCTGAGAAGGAAATGAAAGTCCAAGAAGATAAAATCCCCACCCTCAGGGAACTCTCAGCATGGTTATGGGGGTGAGACAGACACATGAATCCACAGAGGTCAGAGGCCTGGCTATGAGTTCACAGCACAAGTACTACAGGAACCCGGAGGTGGGCAATGGGTAATCAGAAAGCTTCCTGGAGAAGAAAAAACTCGAGCTCAGCCCTCAGAGGATCTAGATGGGTGAAGAAGAGAGGCTGATAAGAGGATATTAAGCAAGCTCAGCCATTGGGCATGGTGTATTTTTTAAATTTTTAAATGACTATAGACTTCAAGAAGTTGCAAAAATAGCATAAAAATGTCCTTAAGTACCTGTCACTCAGCTACCCCAATGGTATGGGGGAGCATAGGGACAATTACAGTGATTTCAAAACCAAGAAATTGATGTTAGCAAAATACAATTAACTAGACTATAGACCCTACCCAGATTTTACTAGTTTTGCCTGGATTCACTTTTTGTATACGTGTATGTATAGTTGTTGCTGTTTGTTATTTAGTTGCTCAGTCGTGTCTGACTCTGCAACCCCGTGGACTACAGCACGCCAGGCTTCCATGGCCTTCACTATCTCCTGGAGTTTGCTCAAACTCATGTCCCTTGACTCAGTGATGCCATCCAACTATCTCATCCTCTGTCACCCCCTTCTCCTCCTGCCTTCAATCTTTCTCAGCATCAGGGTCTTTTCCAATGAGTCAGCTCTTCATATCAGGTAGCCAAAGTATCGGAGTTTCAGCTTCAGCATCAGTCCTTCCAATGAATATTCAGAGTTGATTTCTTTTAGGATTGACTGGTTTTATCTCCTTGCAGTTCAAGGGACGCTCAAGAGTCTTCTCCAGCACCACAGTTTGAAAGCATGAATTCTTTGTTCTATAAGTTTATTGCATGTATAAATCTGTATTACCACCACTACAATCAAGATACTAAACGGTTCTATTACCAAAGAGAAGCTCCCTTGGGGGCACAGCTTTAAATGGCCCCCATTATACTCTGCTCATAGGCACCAAGGACGTGACAGCCCCTGTGCTCTGCTCACAGATTGGACAGTCTACTTATCCTGTCCAGCTCTGCCCAGTGAAGGGAAGTTAAGGCCTGGGTATCCAGGGGCAGATCTCCTGGTCTTGGCTGCAGCCCCCATACACAAACCCTCTGTGAAGAGGCTCATCTTGCTACTTTCTGGCAGAAGGAGAAAATGAAATTCTGCAGACTTGGTCCTCCCTAGGTGAGGCTGGGACAAGCTCCCTGTTATTCAGCACCACGGATAGATCCAGGGTGCCTGAGAAAGCAAAGGTTTATGAAGATAAAAGAAAGGACTGGGTGTGTCTCTGGGCCACCTCTTACTGGAGATGGACCAGCCCTGGGTGAATACTGACTCCCTTCCCTCAAGGTCGCAGAGCAGGGAAGTGAGAGGACATTTCAGGAGCATGGATCTCTGCTTGCCTGACTCTGCTCTGTTATTCAAGGCTCATCCTAAGTCTCTTGTTCTGAGAATCTCTCCTTGACTTTCCCACCTTGCTGGCTCCCTTCTCTGAATTAATTTACCCCAAGATCTGGCAGAGCCATCCAAGACAGCCCGGGAGCACACAGTGTGCTGCTCTCTGCCTGCTCCCACATATGAAGCTGCACCCCTACCCAGAATGTGGTGCCTTGAGACAGGACCAACTTGTCCTTTACTTGTCTCTTCCATTCTCTCCTTATCCTCCTACTCATTGCAGATCCACACAGGGCTAGGCACTCAGGTTCTTTCTGTATGACACATGAGCCAGAGGATGACTTTGTGCTCAGCTTTTTCCTTTCACAGTCCCATCCTGGGCACCTTTTCTATCTGGCATTGTTGGTACAGGCAGTAGAGGGGAAATATTCAGACTTCAAGCTGCCTGCCAGAACTCCTCAGTCCAGTTCCCTTCTCTTTCTCCCATAGGCTGTAGGACCCCTGCCCCTATGAAATCCTCATCCATGGTCTTTATTATGCCTGGAGGCTTTCTCTAGTCACCTCTCCCAATGGCATCAGTGAGAAACCTTGTCTTGGAGGCTGTGCTGTACCACCCAGATGGCCCTTGCAGGACTCACTCTTACAGTTGATGGGAGGTGATTGTCTGACAGCTCTCATCTCTCCACTCTCTATGGGAATTGTCTCCAAAGAAAGTGTCCTTGTCCAAGATCACATTCCCTTCCCAAGGCAGTCAACACCCAATGACTGGTCAAAGACACATGTATAAAGGCCCAGTTTCTTAACCCTAATTCAAGACAATGCTAAAGGATCATTCCAGCATCAGGGCTCCTGCAGAATCAGCTGAGACTATCACTGAGACTGCCTTGTATCTCATCCTCTCCCTCTGCCCAATCCTGCTCCCTTTCCTCCCCCACAAACATTGACCCTGAGGCCATTCTCCAATAAATTTTCTGCATATTAATCATTTCAGAGTATGCTTCCAGGTGAACACAGCCTAAAATCTTGGCCCCATGGGATTAGGCTTCCTATTAACCCCTGCACCATCTGACAACTCAGACCCAGGCCCATCAAGCCACAGTAAAGCCACTGTGCATATCAATTTTTTCCCAGTTTCCTAAAGACTGCTCACTCCACTTTCAATGACAGCCCTCTGTCTTGCTTCTAGCAGCAGGGCTTCCCTGATGTTCTCTGGGTTACCTGACATAGCCAAATGGGCTTTGAATGCAAGAAGATCAGGGTTTGAGTCTCAGCTTCCCCACTGACCAGCTAGGTGAACCTGGGCTCATTACCTAATCTTTTCAAGTCACTATTCCCATGTCAGAAACAGAAATTATAATAAAAACATCACTGGCCTGTTAAGAGGATTAAATGATGCAACATAAGGAAACCTGTTTAGCACAGTGCCTGGCACATAAAAATGTGCTCAACAAATATGAATTTCCTTTCCTTCTTCCTTTAGGTCTGGGGCACTTTCCATATAACTGCCTATTAACAAATTTTAGTTAACCCAGTACTGAACATCACAAGCACAGGGGTGGCACAGGTCTACAGGAAAGTTTCAAATTTTCCATGTGACAGAGCAGGGAAGTAGGTGATGGTCAATCAACTCAACTCTCCTTATATGCTAGCCTTGATTTTCATGCTGCTGGAAAATTCTTGGCACCCAACAAAAATTCTTCACAGCACAAGGAATAGCAGGCATTTTCATTTTGCTCTAAGGGGAAATGGAATCCAGCCAGAACTCCTTTTATACCTGGCTGGAGCAGGGCTGTGTTCCCTTAAGACACAGGACTAGCCCATTTACTCAAGCAGCAGGGAAATGGGATGGAGCGAGGGTGGTCCCTGAGATTATGGCTGCTGGGGCCACACTGCTGGGTGCTGGCTGAGAGCAGGTGAGCAGACAAATCAGCCTATTAAGATCATTTTGTGAAAGTGCAACTTGTACTGAAATAATAGCACCAAGAATCCAACTTTCCAACCACTGTCTCTTCCCCAAATGCAAGGAGCCTCTGCTCCCCTCTACCATCTCCCTGCTCCCTCAGTCCAATCCCTCTCCCCCCTCCTCAGGTGAGCAAAAAAGGCCCTGACCTCCCCAGGCAGAGCCACCTTCTCAGAGCAGCAGCCTTCAGTGAGCTGAGTGTGCATAATGGGAGCTGGAGGGGGCAGGAAGCCACAGACCCCAGGCACATTCCAGCTCCAACTGGGCCCTTTCTGTCAACCTTGGCCCAGCACATGCCGTCCTCAGAGACACTTGCGCTGGGCTCAGAGAATGCTGAATTCAGCCCCAATTAAGGGGCCATCTCAGGGCAGGCTGCCGGCACCAGCAGCTGCTATTTTGGGACTTGGTGAAGACACAATCTTCTCTCTCTCTTCTCCATCTCTGCTCTGTTTTATTTCTCCTCTCTCTCCTCTCTCCATTTCCATTATCTCTCTAGGTTTTTCTACCTGACTCTGCATGTCTTATCAAACCAATTTGACAAACACTCCCACTGCTACTGCACCAGGCCCTGTGCTCTGGGGAGAAAATGAGGCACAGTCTTCTGCCCTGGAGGAGCCCTGGGTGTGCTCTGCCTTTCTCTGGTTCTCCCCACCCCCTCTGCATCTTAACCAGGAAGTTAAGACACTCCCTCCACCCAGGAACTCCAGGTCTTCTGAAGGCCACCTTCTGGTCCTTGTGCAGTTTCTGTATCCCAGGACCTCTCCCCTTCTAGGCTTCCATTTCCAGCAACAAAACCCCTGGCATTGTTCAGGTGGGTCTGTGGCAGAGAATGCTCCAGGATGTCCAAGAGGTGCAAGACCATGCTGCCCCACTACCCTGGGCCTGAGCAGACCTGGCCCAGGGACTGCAGTGTAGGATTGCTTGATCTCCCTGTGTCAGACCAGCAGAACATGACCCTTGTCAACCAAGAGACCAAGTATTCATAGATCAAAGTCTCTTCCTTCCAGGGGAGTTAAGTTAAGTCGCTCAGTCGTGTCCAACTCTTTGCGACCCCGTGGACTGTAGCCCACCAGGCTCCTCCGTCCATGGGATTCTCCAGGCAAGAATATTGGAGTGGGTTGCCATTTCCTTCTCCAGGGGACCTTCCCAACCTGGAGATCGAGAGGGTCCCCTAAAAGGCCCCTGATCAGTACCACACTGGGTTTCTGAGGATAGTCTTATCTCTATCCTCTCTGCCTTTCAAAATGCTAGGCCCAGCTCACTTCTCTCCTCCTGATCACCCAGCCCATGCCACCATCTCCTGCCCCAGCCTTGGAAGCCTGACCTGTACCCTCCAACCCTGGGACCTGCTGGCTGGATTTATCTTGATCTGTCTACTGCACAATTGCACTCATCTCACACGCTAGTAAAGTAATGCTCAAAATTCTCAAAGCCAGGCTTCAGCAACACGTGAACCGTGAACTTCCAGATGTTCAAGCTGGTTTTAGAAAAGGCAGAGGAACCAGAGATCAAATTGCCAACATCCAATGGATCATCGAAAATGCAAGAGAGTTCCAGAAAAACATCTATTTCTGCTTTATTGACTATGCCAAAGCCTTTGACTGTGTGGATCACAATAAACTGTGGAAAATTCTGAAAGAGATGGGCATACCAGACCATCTGACCTGCCTCTTGAGAAACCTATATGCAGGTCAGGAAGCAACAGTTAGAACTGGACATGCAACAACAGACTGGTTCCAAATAGGAAAAGGAGTACGTCAAGGCTGTATATTGTCACTCTGCTTATTTAACTTATATGCAGAGTACATCATGAGAAATGCTGGGCTAGATGAAACACAAGCTGGAATCAAGATTGCCAGGAGAAATATCAATAATCTCATATATGCAGATGACACCACCCTTATGGCAGAAAGTGAAGAGGAACTAAAATGCCTCTTGATGAAAGTGAAAGAGGAGAGTGAAAAAAATGGCTTAAAGCTCAGCATTCAGAAAACTAAGTTCATGGCATCTGGTCCCATCACTTCATGGGAAATAGATGGGGAAACAGTGGAAACAGTGGCTGACTTTATTTTTTTGGACTCCAAAATTACTGCAGATGGTGACTGCAGCCATGAAATTAAAAGACACTTACTCCCTGGAAGGAAAGTTATGACCAACCTAGATACCATATTAAAAAGCAGAGACATTACTTTGCCAACAAAAGTCCATCTAGTCAAAGCTATGTTTTTTCCAGTGATCATGTATGGATGTGAGAGTTGGACTGTGAAGAAAGCTGAGTGCCGAAGAATTGATGCTTTTGTACTGTGGTGTTGGAGAAGACTCTTGAGAGTCCCTTGGGCTGCAAGGAGATCCAACCAGTCCATCCTAAAGGAGATCAGTCCTGGGTGCTCATTGGAAGGACTGATGCTAAAGCTGAAACTCCAGTACTTTGGCCACCTCATGTGAAGAGTTGACTCATTGGAAAAGACCCTGATGCTGGGAGGGATTGGGGGCAGGAGGAGAAGGGGACAACAGAGGATGAGATGGCTGGATAGCATCACCGACTCAATGGACATGTGTTTGAGTAAACTCCGGGAGTTTGTGATGGACAGGGAGGGCTGGTGTGCTGCGATTCATGGGGTCGCGAGGAGTCGGACACGACTGAGCGACTGAACTGAACTGTGTTCTTTGATGCAGGGTGTGGGGCAGGGACATTTAACAGGATACAGCTGTGAACTCTCCAAGGTCCTTCCCCTCAAGGAATTCTCCCTTCTGGGGCTTCCCCATGTATTAGGAATAGAGGGTGTGTGATAACTTCTTATGCACATTATTGAATTAATGAATTAAAAATAAATTACCACCTATGATGTGCCAAGGGATTCACAGACCAGCCTCGGAGGCTTATTAGCACCATTCTAGAGCTGAAGGAACTGAAGCCCAAAGAAGTTTCCCAAAGTCAAATGATAGGAACCCAGGCTTCCTGATTCTGCGGCCAGAGCTTGTTCCAAAGCCCAGCTCCTGCTGATAAATAAAAGAAGGAAAGAAAAGACTTCAACAGAACATGGTTCTTCCCCAGGGAATTCTTAATTTGAGCTCCAGGGGCCTCACTGCCCTTGGCAGTCTGGGCCATCGGCACACTGAGCCAGTCTCAGGCTCTGGCAGAGCAGAGAAGTCCTTGCTCTGGGCAAGCGGGGCGCAGCTAGTGACAAGTTTGACAAGTTCTCAAAGGGAGCCCAGGGGCCAGAGGATACCATGGAGGAGGAAGGGGTGCTTCTTGAGCCAATATCAGCCAAAGGGAAGGGGAGAAGAAAGCAAAGGCTCCCGGGGGGCTGAGACTTCCACTTTTGGTGGAAAACAGGAGGTTGGCCATCCAGGGCTGTCTTCGAAAGCTCCCCATGGAATGGACGTGGAACTCGGGTCCTCCTTGGTGATTAGTCTGTCCCCTCAGGCCTGGGGCATGAGTGAGGTGTCTGGAGCAGGCTCTGGAGCTGGGGACAGAGAGCAGGTCTGGGAAGTTACTTTGACACCTCCTTTCTTTGGTGGCTTTTTCAAGCTCCCTCTGCTCTCTGGCAGCAGGGCTGTCACGTCAGGATGTGCCCAGTGAAGAAGCAGGGGTGGGGGAGGGCAGGCTGTGCCAAGCTGCTCCAGAGGAAGACCAGGGCCCCTGGCTGGGCGCTGTGTAGAGTCAGGGCCCTGAAACCCATCAGCAGCCCAGGTCCAGCCCAGGAGGCTAGAGCCCTGACCTCTGGGGGACCCTGGTTCCCAGGCCACCCTAGCCTAGGTCCAATGACTTCCAAGCGGGCAGTCTCTGGAGCTGTAAGGGGTCCCAGCCCCCGAATTCTGGGCCCAAGGTGATTCAGGCCACCAAGCCCAACAGATTCTAAATCACCCCCTCTTCTTTGGTTCTACTACCTCTGCTCAGATCAGACATCCCTCACCTGCCCCCTGGACTGCTGTCTATATGCTCGTCCAGCCCCTGTTCTGCCCCATCCACTGCAGGGCCAGCTTTCCAGCTCAGCCTCATGGCCACCCTCATCCTGCACCAACACCCACTGTACAGTGACAGGGTCCCTGTAACCTCTCCAGGCCCATCCACACGCTCCCCAACATACCTCCCTGGGTTCAGCTTCACACAGCCATGGCCATTCCCCAAACACACCCACCTGCTCTCTCCTGCCTTCTCCCATGCTACGCCCTCTGCACAGGACAGATTCTCCCAGATCTGCCTAGAGCTACTGGTCCCCTAGTCCTCAATTCCGCTTCTAGATGCCACTGAAGCTCTACCTTCTTCAGGAAGACTTTCCTAGCCACCAGGTCAGGCCCAATAATGCCCCTGGTCTCTCTTTGTGCCCCATGGTCTGGGTCCTGGTCCTTGCTGGGTTGTCACTGCTGGTAGGAGTGTCTCCTTCAGAGAACTGGGCATCCTGGAGGGCAGGGGATATGTCTGATTCACCTCTGTACTCCACGGCCCAGCATAGTGGGATGATTTAAAAAAAAAGAATAGCAGGCAGCCACTCACTAGATCCAGTCATCTGGTTGAGGTGACAACACAATACACATACACACACACACACACACACACACCCCAACCTGAGCCCTTAGAGGACCAAGAAGTTGAGGGCTAAGCCATCATGGAGTGTGCCCCTGAGAAGGCAGGATTTGAACTAGGCCCTGGAGGCTTGCTCTGCTCCTGTCCAAGGATACAGGTGTGGATACTTGCACCAAGCAACGCTGGATGGAAAATGACTATGGTGGATCACAGTCATGGCCCCAGTGCCTTACCCTCCTTGTGTCCGTGCCCTTTACTGTGTGATTCTGCATTGCTCTTCCCCATCCTACCCTGCTCCTGAGAACAGCCATGACTTGCCTGGGCCTATGAGATGCCAGCTGGCTTGAAATGTGCTGCCTTCTTGTGCTCTGCTATCACCATGAGAACACACCCCCACTAGCCTACTGGAGGATGAGAAACGTGGAGCAGAGCCAAGTCATCAGAGTCACCCCAGCCAAGACTAGTCCAGGACAGTCAATGGCCAGCCAACCTCCAGAGATGTGAGTGAGCCCAAGTGAGACCTGAAGAACCACTCAGCAGAGCCCAGCCTAAATTGCTGACCCACAGAATAGTAAGTTAAATGCTTATTATTTCAAGACACTGAATTCCAAGGATTTGTTACATAGCATTCTTGAGACTATACAGTGACTAAGGAGATCAGCCTAGGAAGATGTGTTTATCCACAATGGTGCCCACAGTGGGCTGGTTGTTAGGGAGTCTGAGTAGAGTCCCCCTTTCCTTCAGCATTTCCCACTGCCCTCACCTCTCCAGCCACACTGGGCTTCATGAGGCCTCACACATGTACTATATCTCTGCACAACCTAGTCCCTCCTCCTAGAATGCCTGTTCTGTCTTGTCCTCTTTGTATCCTGTTTTTCCTTCAAGGTCAGGTCATACTCTAGAGACCTTTATGGATACACAGCCTCTTAGCCACCTTAAACCTTTTAGGAACAACACAAAGTGTAAGTGAGTAAATCCCCTCCTTTTTCTCTCTGCCCCTCCCCACATCCCACTGTGGTCTGCCTCAGCTTTACTGTGGCACAGTCATTAACTCATGGAGCTCTGCTGGTTTCTGAATAGTAAGTAAGTCCTGCCCAGCCAAAGAGGGAGCAGACCTCCAGGACTCCTAGATCTCACAGAGGCTCAGCCGAGTTTCTGATACTAAGAAGCATCTGGGAAGCGGGGAACGAATAGAGATGAATACGCTTTTCAGTTTTTAGAACAATGTGACATGATGCATTGTAAAGGAAAAAAAAAAACCCTGAAATCCAAAGACCTATTTTCAAATGGGCAGAAGACCTAAAAAGACATTTCTCCAAAGAAGACAAAAACATAGGCAAACAGGTACATGAAAAGTTTCTCATCACTGCTAATTATTAGAGAAATGCAAATCAAACAAGGAAGCAACACCTCACACTGGTCAGAATGGCCATCATTAAAAAGTCTACAAATAATAATTTCTGGAAAGGGTGTAGAGAAAAGTGAACCTTCTTACACTGTTGGTGAGAATGTAAACTGGTGCAGCTACTATGGAAAACAGTATACAGGTTCCTAAAAAAACTAAAAACAGAGTTGCCATATGATCCAGCAACCCCACTCCTAGGCATGTATCAAGACAGAACTATAATTCAAAAAGATGCATGCACCCCTCTGTTCACAGCAGTACTATTCACAAGAGCCAAGACACGGACACAACCTAAATGTTCATCAACAGATGAACAGATAAAGATGTGGTATAAATATACACACAATGGAATATTTCTTAGCCATTAAAAAAGAATGAAATAAGGCCATTTGCAGCAAAATTAATAGACCTAGAGATTGTCAGCCTAAACGAAGCAAGTCAGAAAGAGAAAGACAAATACCATATGATATTACTTATATGTGGAATCTAAAATATAACACAAATGAATATACCTATGAAAAAAACCAGACCCAGATATAGAGAACAGACTTGTGGTTGCCAAGTGGGTGGAGACTGGAGGAGGGAAGTGTTGGGAGTTTTGGATTAGCAAATGTAAACTATTATATATAGAATGAACAACAAGGTGCTACTATATAGCACAAGGAATTATATTCAATATCTTGTGATAAACCACAACAGAAAAGAATATGAAAAAGAATATATGTGTGTGTGTATGTATAACGTAGTCACTTTGTTGTATAACAGAAATTAAGCACAACATTGTAAATCAACTGTACTTCAATAAAACTAAAAAACAAAACCAAAAAACCCCCCAAAGATCTATTTTCAGTGCTTACCTTGCTCCTCAGCAAGGAGATCAAGACAGTCAGTCTTAAGGGAGATCAACCCTGAATATTCACTGGAAGGACTGATGCTGAAGCTGAAGCTCCAGTATTTTGGTCATCTGATGCGAACAGATGACTCATTGGAAAAGTCCCTGATCCTGGGAAAGATTGACGGCAGAAGGAGAAGAGGGCATCAGAGGATGAGATGGCCAGACAGCATCACTGATATAATGAACATGAACTTGGGCAAACTCCGGGAGATGGTAAGGAACAGGGAGGCCTGGCACATGGCAGTTCATGGGGTCGCAAAGAGCTGAACACAACTGGGCGACTGAACAACAGCCTTGCTCTGTGACACCTGGCCAAGCCCTGACCCCTCCGAGCCTCAGATTCCCCGTATGTATAATGAGGGGTTGTGCTGACCCTTCTCCACACTCCCTGCCAATGCTGAGCATCTGTGACATTTGTCCATGTGTCTAGTCCTCTGTCAGCTCTGGTCTGGTTCCTTCCACCACTCCTCACTGGCCCTAAGTTCAGCATCAGATCTTCCCACCTGCCGGCAGCCCTGGCCAAACCTTTGGAAGGTGGCTACTGAGTTGGCCTGGCTTTTTTTTGACTGCCAGCAGCCTCCACTTCCTGAACCTGCCAGTGAGCTTGGTGGTGGGAGTCATCTCTCCTGCAAGCTCTGCTGGGCAAGGCTGGGTCCCTGCCTGTCTGACAGGGGAGTCTCGGCCTGTCTTTAGGAAATACGCACAGGGACACGTACACACAGACACATACACACACATACACACGCAAGCTCCTCTCCTGGCAGCTTCTGCTGGGCCAGTGGGAAAGAATGCTGACAGGCTGTACTAGAGTCAGGTGAAAAGAAGAGAAAGGAAGATAATGAACCAGAGCAAAATTATCCAGAAAGGGGAAAACCCTTCTAGGCTAGCTTATTGAAGACAAGGATGAGAGATTTCAGACAGCACATCTTCCTGGAATACAATGCAGGAAGGGAGGAGGCAGAGGCCTCTGAGCTAGATCGCAGTCTCTAGCCAAGATCATTGCTTTCTCCAACCTCACCTCCAGCTCATTCTAGCGACACTCAGATCTGTGCCCCTTGGGATACCAGGAAGGAGCCTGGGATAGGAATTCACGGGGTCCCCGTGTCCAGGGCTGGGACAGCAGGGTGGAGGGACGCCAGGCCTACACTCACATCCACCCCACCCCCATGGCTTTCAGATACCATGATGGGGGCTGATGCGATGCAGAGTCTCCAGCTTTGCTTCTCTGCTCCACCTCCTTCCTCTGCCCCCTCTCCAGCAGAGAAGGCTTGAAGGAAGCACAGAAAGGCTGCAGGTAGGCACTCACTCACTTCTGTGCCCACACCACCTCCCACCTCACCTCCATGCAAGTCAGAGAGAGATTAAGAGGCTGAAATCAAACAAAACCTGCGGCTCTAGCCAGGGTAACTGCCTTAGCACCTCTGCACCCTTGGGATATCCAGCTTTTCTTTTCTATAGCTGAATGTCTCTTTTGCAGGCAGAGGTCATCAAACCCACTCTATCAAATGGGTGCAGGGATGAAAAAGACCTTCTGAATCCATGAGGCCCTACATATCTGGGAGATGTTCTCATTATTAAGACCAGAAATTGGTCCCCAAGGAGCAACCGAATATTAAAAAAAAAGAACTGAGGGGGCCCTGATGGGCACTCCTTCATCTCTCCCAAGATGGGGGCCCACTAGGCATGCTCTGCTCCAAGTCTGGCCTGGGCGATGCTGGGGTCAGGGAAGAACTGTCTCAGCCCGACAGGGAGAGACAGACCTATGGACAGTGAGCACCCAACCCAGCAGAACAGAGACCATACTGTGTAGACACACCACCCCTAACCATGGAAGCTGAAGCCAAGCCCCCGTGCCATGACCCAAGCTATCTACATACAAACTTTTAAGGAAGGAGGATAAGACTAGACCTGAGGCCCAGAGTCCACCAGCCCGGACTGCTTGCCAGGAGCCTAAACCTGTCCCTGTGGGGGCTCAAGACCCTCTTTGCAGCCTATACTTTGAGGAACACAGTCAGGAGCTGGTCCCAGCCCCTCACCCAACCAGTCAACAGCCTCAGAGCCCCTCTGGGCCCACTCCAGAGTAGGACTGTCAGGGAGGAAGAGAAGGTGTTCTGGGTCTTCCCTTCTGAAGCTCCCACCTAGGGCGTTGATGAGGTGACAGAGCCTCCTAAAGAAGAGGGAGAGGCCAGCGCAGGACAGAGTAAGAGTAGGAGCTAAAGGGTGGGGCTCAGACTCTCCAGGAAGGGCTAGGGTGGCATGGGCTAGAGGAGCCAAGAGGGTTTCCTGACAGAAGGGAAGGCCATGAGCTGACCTTGAAGGACATGGCTGCTGCTGCTGTGATCCTGGGCATGGCTGACTGAGGTTGCAGGGCTCAAAGGCAGGCACACAAAACTCCGTGGGAGGCCACCCATGGCAGTGCTCAGGAATAGACCCCCAGACACAGGAGTCCAGCTGCAGGGGGCCACTAGTGGCTGCAAGGGGATTCGAGCAGAGGCAGGATGGCACTGGTGCCCAGGGGTTCCCCTTCTGCCTTTTCTTTGAAGGAGTGAGCACCGGACTGACGAATGAATGACCCAGAACACAGGCCTGCAGGTGGCTGCCTGCTTCTGCCCTCGGGCCTGGCCAGGACGGAAGCCGACTATCAGCCCTCAGAAGCAGAACTTCCGGTCGTAGTGAGAAGGGACCAGGGAATCCTGCTCTGTCCACAGATCTCCTAGGTCTGTCAGGGAAAACCGCCCCTCAGAACAAAGCCCTCCACATCCATAGGCCATTTGAGATATGTGGGTCCAGTGGCCCCCAAGTGGGAATTATTATACCCAATCTAGAGATTGGAAATCTGTGCCCCAGGGAGAAGAAGGGGTTAGATCTATATCGAGGTCCAAGATTAGGACCTGGCCTTCTGCTCCTCAGCTGAGTCAGTATAGACGAAATAACCAGATAACAGAATAACCAGACAATATAGCCAGATAACTTGGGTCAGTGCAGACAACTGGATTACCAGGAGCAAAAGAATCCATTTTGGAATAAAATTCACACTGCAGTGACATACGGTAAGCCCTGTATATGTGCACACGCTAGGTACTGAGTTAGACACTGCACAGGGCCTCATTTAAGACTCAGATCTACCCACTGGGTTCATGATCCTCACCTTCATGGGTAGGGAAAGGAACAGAGGCTTGTTTTTTTAGAGTCTGGGGATCTTTTCCAAACCACCTAGGAGGAAGGGCAGAGCCTGGGTCTGAATGTGGGTCTCTCTGCAAAGCTCTGCATCTTTCAACCACTATCTGGCAACACCAGACAATCGCCTGCACTGTCAGCAGCTCTGGGCCAAGGAGGGAACAGCCATGCAGGTAGGACAAGAGTGAGAATCCTACTGCCAAGCACCATTTCAGTTTGGTTTTCTCATTGCCTCTCCCAGTGCCAGGGCCTGGCACCTCTGGGAACTGGTTCAGAGCATAACACCAGCAACAATACCTTCACTGTTACTTCTGCTTCTACGCCAAGTGCTGCAGTGTCTATGCTGAGCACTTTACACACACATACACACACAAACGCTTTACATACACCATCTTATTGGCTCTAAAACAAACCTTAGAGGTAGGTTCTTTTTGTTCCCATTTTGCAGGTAAGAAAACTGAGTCTCTAAGGAGTAAAGTAACATGCTGGTCATTCTCTCAAAGTTGTTTAGTCCACACTACCCCAAGATTTCAGGTAAAAAGAAAGACATTTTTCCAACAGTGAGAGTGTTATGAGAGTGACATGGTCATCTCTGGAGGAGGTGACCCCCTATCACTGATTTTTAGTGTACGTGCAGAGTGACTGTGTAGATCACAACAAACTGTGGAAAATTCTTAAAGAGATGGGAATACCAGACCACCTGACCTGCCTCCTGAGAAATCTGTATGCAGGTCAAGAAGCAACAGTTAGAACTGGACATAGAACAACAGACAGGTTCCAAATTGGGAAAGGAGTACGTCAAGGCTGTATATTGTCACCCTGCTTATTTAACTTATATGCAGAGTACATCATGAGAAATGCTGACTGGATGAAGCACAAGCTGGAATCAAGATTGCTGGGAGAAATATCAATAACCTCAGATATGCAGATGACAGCACACTTAGGGCAAAAAGTGAAGAACTAAAGAGCCTTTTGATGAAAGTGAAAGAGGAGAGTGAGAAACTTGGCTTAAAACTCAACATTCAAAAAACTAAGAGCATGGCATCTGGTCCCATCACTTCATGGCAAACAGATGGGGAAACAATGGAAACAGTGACAGACTTTATTTTGGGGGGCTCCAAAATCACTGCAGATGGTGACTGCAGCCATGAAATTAAAAGACACTTGCTCCTTGGAAGAAAAGTTATGACCAACCTAGACAGCAAATAAAAAGCAGAGACATTACTTTGCCAACAAAGGTCCGTCTAGTCAAAGCTATGGTTTTTCCAGTGGTCATGTAAGGATGCGAGAGTTGGACTATAAAGAAAACTGAGCGCCGAAGAATCGATGCTTTTGAACTGTGGTGTTGAAGAACACTCTTGAAAGTCCCTTGGACAGCAAGGAGATCCAACCAGTCAATCCAAGAGGAAATCAGTCCTGAATATCCATTGGAAGGACTGAGGCTGAAGCTGAAACTCCAATACTTTGGCCACCTGATGTGAAGAAGTGACTCCTTGGAAAAGACCCTGATACTGGGAAAGACTGAAGGCGGGAAGAGAAGGGGACGACAGAGGATGAGATGGTTGGATGGCACCACCGACCTGATAGACATGAGTTTGAGTAAGCTCTGGGAGTAGTTGATGGACAGGGGGGCCTAGCATGCTGCAGTCCATGGGGTTGCAAAGAGTCAGACACAACTGAGCTACTGAACTGAACTGAACTGAGAGGGGAGGTTGTGTACACAAAAATACTATTTATAGTTGCCTTTTAAAAATTAATATTTCAATTTACTAAGGACACACATTTGAAAGCAAAGCTTTTCTTCAGGATTAAGTTCCACTTACTGATCTTATTTTATTTATAAATGTAATATAATCACCACAAGACCTTCACTTTTTCTTCAATTAAAGTTTGATTAACTCAAGTTGGAAAAACTAAACTCTTAAATAATCAGTGCCATTTACAACTTAATTAAATTTGCTTAAACAATTTCAACTACATAGGAACATTTAATATATTTGATTTTCCTAAGTAACTTAAATGTCTAATTGAACAAGTATCTGGTACTGGTATAATTGTTGTGAGTCTGACAAATTAAATTTATAAATACAGTGACTTTCACATTCTTTTAAATTTTGCAGTACTGTTTGCAAAATTCGTTAGTCTCTCATAGTCTGTCATAGTCTTTCAATGTAAAACTATATGTCTATAGGCTTCTGGTTACAGCTAAGATAGAATGAGCATACTTCTTTTTCCCCCCTCCCATTGGTTATAAATAAAAACCCTGGAAAAGGTACATACAACACTGCCTAAGGACTCTGAAAAATAAATAATAGCAGGTGGATTGGAGAGGGAAATAAACACTCAAAGAATGACCAATATGGAAGTGAGTTTCTTAAGTATTTTTTCCTCCACTATGTCCCAGCTTAGACTCTAGAAAGCATGAACCCCAGATTGTGCAGTGGGCACAAACAGAAAGAGCTCCAGAAAAACCCTCTTTCTCTTACCAGAGGATTGGGGAGAGGGACACTGCAGGATAGCAAGTGGGGTAGGGGGTGCAGAATCTCCACTTTTCTCATTTACTGTCCAGAGTGTGATATGAGGAAAGCCCTGGTCTTGAGTTTATACTCCTGCGGTGTTGGTGGCGCAGGACCTAAAACTCTGAGAGAAATCCTTCTCTCTAGCTGGGGAAACAGAGTAAAGGGACCCTGTGGGGAGTAGGGGGAAAATTCTGTTAATTTTTTTCTCTCTCTTATCTTGCATTACCCAGAAAGTGAACACAGTCAGGGGAAGTGTGTGACAACATAAGAGGCTAAAAGCCCAGGTCTCTAGCCCAAGGATCAGGAAAAGGGCTTCTAGCAGCCACAGAGGGTGAGGTCAGTCATGGAGAGCTGGGAAAGAAGCTCTCTTAAATCTGTGTATAAAGTCCTGGACTCACTCTTGAGCTGTGCATTCACAGAACTGACTCAAAGCAGAAGGCAGGTCAGGACTTGGGGTCTAAAATAAATAGGATTGATTATACAATTACAATGATTATCCAAAATGCCCCAAATAACTCCACATACAAGGAACTAGGAAAATCTCAGCTACTCTCAAAGGAAAAGATAATTAGTATATGTTGGCCTCAAGATGATCCAGATGATGGAATTATCACATGAAGACTGTTACATCACATAGCATATATCATATAAAGCAGCTGTTATAACTGTAGTTTATGAAGTGAAGGGGAATGATCTTGAAATGAATGGAAAGACAGAAACTCTTAGAAGGAAATGAAACCTATAAAAAAGAACCAAAAGAAAACTTTATAACTGAAGATTCAATAACCAAAATAAAAAATTCACTCCATGAGCTCAATGGCAAAATGGAGATGAAGAGGAAAGAGTTAACAAACTTGAAGATAGATTAGTAGAAACTATCTAACCTGAAAAACAGAAAAAAATTGGGAAAAAAATGAATAGACTTTTGGGGATTTATAGGATAAGAGCAAAATCTCTAACATTCCTATCTTTCGTGTCTCAGACAGATTGGAGCAAAGGCTTGCTGCAGAAAAATATTGAAGAAATTATGACTGAACATTTTCCAAATTTGATGAAAAGACATAAATTTATAGATTTAAACAGCTCAGCAAGCCCCAAAAGAAAGACAAATTCAAAGAAAACCGGATTCAAATACATCTTAATCAAACTGCTAAAAAAAAAAAAAGAAAGAAAAAGAAAACACTTTTTAAAAAGCCAGAGGAAAGCAATACATTACACATAAGGGAACATAATTAAAATGACTACAGATTTCTTATCAGAAGACATGGAGACCAGAAGACAGTGGAACACTAACTCTAAAGTGCTGAAACAAAAGAACTGTCAACCCAGAATTCTATATTCAGTGAAAACGTTTTTTAAAGGCAAAATAAAGACATTTTTAGTTGAAGGAAAATGAAGAAGATTAATTGCCAGCGTGCCAGCTCTAAATGAAATGTAAGAAGAAGTTCTTTAAGAGAAAGAGAAATGAAGGAATTCCCTGGCAGTCCAGCGGTTAGAACTCAGCACTTCCACTGCAGTGACCAATGTTCAGTCCCTGGTGGAGGAACACAAGTCAGATGGTAAGGCCCTCTCCCAAAATAAAGAAAGAAAGAAATGATACCAGAGGAAAACCTGGAACTTAAGGAATAAAAGAAAAGAAACAAAAATGAGAATATCTGGAAAATCCCCCAAACACTAGAAATTAAGCAACACACTGCTAAATAACACATGGGTCAAAATCTAGGCGTTTGAGGAGCCGGCAAGCTAGTTCTTAACCACAGGCCATGTGGCTCTCAAAGTTCTTCAGAACCTTGAAGGCCAGGCTAAGGAAATTGGAATTGGCACTACATGTAATAGATAAGCATTTAAGGATTTTCACACATAAAGCGCATATTTGTAGATAGAGGCAGTTGGATATAGATTGGGGGGTGGTGGGGCTAGGGCAGGAAAAACCTGTGCTCTGTCCTGCAAAAGAGGCAAAGTAAAAGTAAAGAATCTGGATGTTTCCAGATGCCTGAAATAAGACATTTTAGAAGCAGGCTTATCCCTCCTTTTTCACAGAGGTTATTTTCATGGTCTTTCTGGAGTCTACACATGCTAAGTGAACCAGCTCCAGAAGCAGGAAGATGCCTCTGCCACCAACCAGGGGACTTTCTGAGGACAAGGGCCACGCAACTCCATAATAATGGAGGTTTCCCAAGGGTTAACTAGCCTGTGGCTCTGGACAAGTCACTTAACCTCTCTATGCCTCAATTTGTCCTCTGTACAATGAGGCTGATATCAGTTCCCATAGACTGGGTCATGACCTTGGGCTCAGCTGCCTGGAGAAAAGGTTGAATGGAGAATCTGGACCCGTGGCTCCTGGTAGCTGCTGTGGGATTCTAGCTGGAGGACGTCTCTCTAGTTCGCAGGGAGACTTGGAGGAAGGCCTCAGCATGACAAGAAGGAGTGGGACTTCTGCTCCAACGGCCTGGAGTGGGGGAGAGGAGGGCACATAAAACATCCTCTGCAGAGACTTTGATCAACAGTCATGACAGGGACGGCTTCCATCCTCTTTGAAGCAGCAGAAAGATCAATCCTCCTTCTTATCTCAGCTTCTCTGTGCGGAGGCACCACGTGTTTCTGCAGCCGCTGCTACTCCGGGAGAGACCAGAGTAGAAGGTGATGCCTGACCCAGGCCTGCTGCCTCCCCTCAACTCCTTATCCACCCCCCCCTCCCCCCGGGATGAGAGGAACCTGGCATTTCTGGCCTTCACCTGGCCCGACCTCAGAGGGGAGGAGAAGGAAAAAGAACGCCTACACCCCAGAAAGTGAGAGCTTCCTAACTCCTTCATTAAACTTTCATCAGGGTCCCTCCTCACCTGTACGTCCCCCTTCTTTTGTTCAAAGCCTGGCTTTAAAACATCACATTTTGCTGAGATCTAAAGATACGAAGACAGGTGGCAGGAGACTGGATTCTACTTACAAGTCTGCCTTTGATTTCCTGTGTGACCTTGAGCAAGTTACTTCCCCACTCTGGAGCTTAATTTCTCTATCTATGGAGCAGAGTTGCTCTAAGTGTTTCTTCAGCTTTCCGTTTACAACTCTGTGATCAAGACCAGCCTGGGCCCAGGCCAGGGTTCCATTCAGGTTCAGATGGTAGAACTGTCTTTGTCAGATCCTGTCACAGAAGAACTGCCTTCATAACTCTGTCTGCCTCCAAGTCCTTGGCCAAATGTTTTCTGTATAATCCTTTCACTGGAAAGATGAGTCCACGGGTTCTGCCCATGAAGGGGAGGGACAATTCCTATAACAGCCGTCCCAGCTGCTCGAGGACTACAGAAGGCAGAGAAGCCTGCAGGCTATGTCCCCGGAATGCTGGAGGAGGAAGAGAAGGAGGTACAGGACAGGGAAGGAGCAGGCGGTGGGAGAAGGAACCTCTTAGGACCTTCTGCTTCTGCATGTTGCATGCTTATAATCCCACCAGACTGGTGAGTTAGGTTAGGGCTGGTAAGCCTCTTCTACCCTGAATGCCAGCTTACCCCACCCAGGTACAGCCCCTCCCCAGCTGGGCGAGTGAAACAGTTGTACACACAGAAGAATTAAGATCCTCCACTTAATTCTTCCCCACCCCCCGCCCTCCAGAGCAGGCCCCAAAGACAGAGGACAGAGGCTGCAAGAGTCCTGGTCCTCCAAGCAGGACCCACGAGCTGACATGTCTTAGGCACCAGCCAGACGCCTCCTTCTGAGAATCCCAGTAATAAGTTTCCTGTGTCTGGTCCCTAGAACAATCACGGACCTACTCATGAGTTCAGAGCCAGTGCTCTCAGTCTCCCAGGGTCTGGAGGAAAGAACTGTTCCAGAAAAGGGAAAAAATAGGTGGGAAAGGAATACTTTCGACCTCCCTGCTTTGTGAGGTTCTGATGTGTGTCAGGAGCTCCTCTCTGCCTCCAGGACTTGGTCTTCAGCATCCTTGTTCACCTCCCCAGGTCCCCTCCCATCACTCTGGACACCTGGGGTCCTCTTGTTTTGCCCTCCAGGAAGTCCCCAGAGTCAGCCCTTTGCCTACCACCCCTCACTGGCCTCTGCAGCTCGGGCTGTCTCTAGAATGGGAACCACCTGTGATCTGCTGCCAGGATTGGTTAGGCCGAGATGTGCCAGCCCTGCCATCCTGCCCAGATGTGTGTACCTGTGGGTGGGCGTGTGTTTGTGTGTACACGCATATACACACGTGCATGTACTCTGTAGTACACACTTTTTGAAAGTATAAAAAACATGTAAAATGAGATTTTATCAAATTTGACACACATGCACACCTTCCTTAAAGTCCTAATTTTGTATGTGTCCATGATAACACGGTTCTTCCCCTCCTTATTTTTCTACTCTTTTTAATCTCTAGCAGCAAAACCTCTTGTAAGTGATGTTGAATTTGAAGCCATGGGTAACTCGACCCATTTGACCAAAGGATGAGCATGAAGAAGACTAAGATGGAGTGAAACTGGAGAACTCCCAATGTAGAATTTCTTTTCTTTTCATGGCCTTCCTTCATATGGAAGTTCATCCTCAAATGCTGTCTCTTTCTGCTTCCAACAAGACCACCATTGGAGCCCTGGCCCCCAAGTTTTCTGTCCAGCTAAAGCCCTCTACATTTCTATTCACGAGAGCCCTGGCGTCACTGAACTTCAGGCCCTCGTCCTACCGCAGCCAGCCTGGTAACCACAGAAGACACCTAAAGCCAATGCAGTTCCCCTTCAGTGTCTTCTCCGCTTCACGTGTAGACCAAAGAACATCAGTCATCATGGCTAATAAACACAAGAGCAGTACCAGTGCTAGACCTGAGGAAGTCACCTGGGGAGGCTCATGAATTCAACAAACCGGCTTCTGGTTTCAATCTGGCTTTTAATCGGGGAGGGAAGTTGATCTTCTAAAGGAGCTCTGTTTCTATAAAACCGATAAAGAGCCTGTTTTCCCACCTCCCTTTCAGAAATACACATGCTGATGGCAGCCTTTACCATCCCATCATCTGCAGGACACACTTTAGACGGCAAGTTTGGCGTAGAGCTGAGGTGCCCTGGACGGACAGCATGCTGTGTTTTAGGAAATGTGTGGATGTGTGTGTGTCAGCGGGGGGGAGTACATATGTGTGTTTGCACACACTTTGATGGGGCAGTTTGTGTGTGACTACATGCAGAATGATACTAAAGCCTGTGGTCCTGCAGTTTAGGGGCGCTTGTGTATTCCTGAATTTGAGGGGTGTTATGCTGATTTTGGAGCTCTCATGTGGAATGAGTGACAGGGTTGTGAACCCACTGAGGGGTGAGCCTGTGGCTATAGAGCACCGACATAGGGATCTTTCTGCCCTGGGGGCAACGTGGGCTGGGCACCCGTGGACCTTCAAGCATCATGGTCACGTTTTTTCCTGGAGAAGCCTCCTGCCAACTCTAGCCTTGCTGCCCCTTCTGCACCAGAGGACAAGCTGGGCCTCTGACCAAACAGCCTGTCTGAGGTCAACTGTCAGCAGCAAGCTCAGAGCTCCTAGCTGTCCCTGCGGTTCTTAATACCTGGCCCAGGTGGCCATGCTAGGGAGGGGCTGACTGAGGCTGGGGTATATCAAGTAGCTACTGTTTCCCCATTTTTTCAGGTGCGGGAACTGGGCCTGGGAAATTAAATAACTTTCTCTGGGGACCCAGGAGAGAGTTTCTTGGGAAGTTCAAGGTTAGCCTAGATGCGTTCTAGAAGAAATAATAACACAAACAACTGCTCAGTCTGTGCTGGACCCTGTGCTAAGCACCATACAGACATTATTTAAACCTCACAACAGTATATCAAGTAGCTACTATTTCCCCACTTTACAGGTGAGGAAACTGAGCCTGAGAAATTAAACAACTTGCCCTGGGTCACACAGCAAAGAGGTTGTAAGACTCGGATCTGAACCTGGGACTGTTTGACTCTAAAATTTGTGTTCGTCTCTCCCCATTCCCACTTACAGATTGTCCTAGAAAGAGGGGAGAATGGGGCTCACTTCTTCACAAAGCCATGGATAAACCTTAATTTCACAGAAGGAATTTTATACCCATGGATTTAAGATCCATGACTCTTGATGAGAAGAATAGGAGGGGGTGGGCAGGGGAAATAAAAAGCAGAGACATCACTCTGTTGACAAAGGCCCATATAGTCAAAGCTATGGTTTTTCCAGTTAGTCATGTACAGATGTGAGAGTTGGACCATTAAGTAGGCTGAGCACCAAAGAATTGATGCTTTCAAATTGTGCTGGAGAAGACTCTTGAGAGTCCCTTGGACTGCAAGGAGCTCAAACCAGTCAATCCTAAAGGAAGTCAGTCTTGAATATTCATTGGAAGGACTGTGGCTGAAGCTCCAATACTTTGGCCACCTGATGCGAAGAGCCAACTCATTGGAAAAGACATTAATGCTGGAAAAGACTGAGGGCAGAAGAAGAAGGAGGCGACTGAGGATGAGATGGTTGGATGGCATCACCAACTCAATGGACATGAGTTTGAGCAAACTCCAGGAGATGGTGAAGGACAGGGAAGCCCGGCGTGCTGCAGTTCATGAGGTTGCAAAGAGTCGGACATGACTGAGCGGCTGAACACCACCACCACCACCACCTAGAGAAAGCCCCTGGAATGCCTGGAGAGAACTCCCTCTCAGCTTTGACAGGGGATGGAGCCCGATGTACAGATCTCAGTCCACACTGCTGTCCCTGGAGCCCTGCGTGTACAAGGTTCCCACTGCTGGTTCTTGTGCCTGCTTTGCCTCACCCTAGGGGCGATGATGCTGGGAAGGGACTCAGGTCAAGTGGTCAGAGACTCCACTGGACCCACAGTGGCTCTTGCCTGTGCGGGGAGATGCTGCCCATTCCTTTTTATCTTGGATTTCAGTTGCAGGGGAAATGCATTATTTTTTCATTAAAAATTCATTTTGGAACAGATAGCCTTCAGAGATGTAATTAGCCATGTTATTTCTCTCCATTAGCCGTCCCTGGAGTTTGCTGGAATTCCTTGTCCTTTTTCCTCTCCATTTCACTCTTTTCCATCCTCTTTACATGTAGGTTGTAACACTGCCCCACTGTCTCCCCCAACCACCACTGCACACTCTGAATTTGAACTGAATAAATATTTTAAAGCCTGGATGAGGAGTTAGAGCAAGCTCCCTCCCTGCTCCCTGGGTTCTGGGGTCACAATCCCCTGAGCCGGCAAGGGGTTCATAGATGCCCACTTCTGCTCATAGGACAAGGGGGGAGCCTGACATGACACGGAGCTGGCCTGGCTGGTCGCCAGTCTAAGTCGAGCTTGGAGGCTCCTGGCTCCCCACTGAAGAGCTGGGTGATCCCAAGCAAGTAACTTCCATTGCCCTCACCAGGTGGCCAAGGTTGGCAGTGACATATATAAGCCCCTCCCCTGAGGTACACAGCAGGTGCCCTCTAAAAGGAAGGCATGGTCAGGATGTCCAGGGACTAGACAGGGGCTTCTGGGGACTGAATGAGCAGCAGACAGGGCAGCATGACAGAGACAGCCTCTCACCAAGAATCGGAGTCCTGTGTGTGGTGGTGCCCCAGGGCTTGGAGGGCAAGAGTCAGGAAGAACCATGATGAGGACCCCCTCAGGAGCAAAACCACCTTCGGAGCAGGGGAGAGCCTGTGGGGACAGCTGCCAGGGCTGAAAGCACCTCTTCTTCGCTGACTGTGGTAGTTTCTACCTAGAGTTGCTCCTGTGAGTTATTTCTGGCATGCATGACAGCTGGATTGAAGGTGACAAGAGGTGTCATTTTCAACTTAACTAAGGAGAAGGATAGAGCAAGGGAGGGCTCCCCAAGATGATGAGGTTGACCCCCAGTGCAGCAAATAACCCAGGACACCCCAACTGGCTCCAGGGCCTTCAGGTGGCTGGGCGGGCTATTGCTCTGGGGAATTCCAACATCATACGCTCAGAAGACAGCTGTCTCCACCCCCAACCCCCAACCCTCTGTTCCCCTCCCGCTAGTGACATATGAGGTGCAGCTGTCTCCAGCATTATCAGAAATACCGCACTCCATGGGGGCGAGGGCAGAAAACCTGCTGCCAAAAACCTAAACTTATCCTGGTTCCCCACAAGGAGGGGTAAAGAGAAAAGCACAGCTTTAGCATAAAAGGTTGTTGGCACTTCGCAGTGAAATCAAATCAGAATGCATGTGATTTACAGCAAGAGGTAGCATGCCCCAGACAGTCATGGGTAGGTGTCCTTTGAAGGAGGCTACCTGATAACTGTTACAGGGACCCGGCGCATCTCATTTCACAGAGTCGTGTCATGTTGCATTGACATGAAGGGAACTGGAGTGAACTTGGTTTCTAATACGGGCCTCACCCCGCTTTCATAGCAACCGTGGTCTTCAGGTTCCTGGAGAAAGGCAGAGAAACAGGAACTGTCTGTCTCACAAGCTCTTTGAACTTCTGCACTGATGTTCTTGCAAGCCTGGTGGAAGCCGGCGGCATCTTGACTCAAGTCTAGTTCACAGAGATTTTCACAGACGTTTCCTGGGCATTGGTAATACTAATGGTGATGCTGAGGTTCCTGACCACGCCCGTGCCCTGGGCTCTTGGACCCTGCTCAGCTCTCAACACATGCTGCTTCATACCCACCTGTTCCATGAGGTGCTATCATTCCCCTGCCTCAGGACATACGATGCTGAGACTCAGAAAGGTTAAGAGATGATGTCAAGCAAATGACACCTGTTACCACCTCTGGGGCGGGGGGTGGGAGGGGTGTCCCACTGCATGGAGGAGAGCAAAGAGCACAGTAATGCCTGCCACCAGCAGCCCAGAATGTCAACCTGCTCCGTGGTCTGCAAGAGTGTCAGGGTCACCAAGAAAGACACGACTCACACAGGCACGGGAGGGAAGAGTGCTTTACTCAGAGAAGCGACAGAGCAGAATCAGCTTCAGTAGCTGGCATCAGTAGCTGGCATCAGTCCCCCGGGGCCCCAAAAAGACCCCTTTCCCTCCCTGCCAGTGGAGATACAGCAGTAGGATTGGCCAGGTGCCATATGATGCACACACTCAAGCAGAACAAAGGAGCACACACTGAATCTACAACAGGGAAAGACTATCCCACACGAGGTGCTAAGCCCAGCAGAGCCTGCAAGGGCTCCCTATCTCTTGGCAAGGGAGCACCCCAGGCCTAAGGCCCACTCTTACATGCCAAGCAGGGGTGGAAAGACAGCACACACGCAGTGGTCTTTCCCAACAAGTGGGACCAAGTTCACCTGGGGGCTGGGTGGCAGGGTCAGGATCTGAACCTGGGTTTTTCTGGCATCAAAGCCCACGAGCCTTCTCATGGCACCAGCACTGTCGGTCACTCCGCCAGGCACCTCTCACCATTTCCACACAGGAAACAGGCATGTTTCAGTTTCATTGGGGTTCAGAAAAACTGTACCACAGATCATCACTGTGTGTGTGCCCATTAAGTCACTTCAGTCGTGTCCGACTCTTTGTGATCCTGTGGACTGTAGCCTGCCAGGCTCCTCTGTCCATGGGATTCTCCAGGCAAGAATACTGGAGAGGGTTGCCATGCCCTCCTCCAGGGAATCTTCCCCATCCAAGGATCAAACCCAGATCGGCATTACAAATAGCAAATAAATACGCAGTGTGGAACAGGCATAGATCTACAGGCTCTGGTGGGGGTGAGGGGTAAGTTATGACCAAGAGACTCCCATAGCCACTCTCTCTTCTGAGTCTGCCTCCCCACCACTGTCCCGGCAGCCCCTGGACAACCAGAGTCCTCAGAGCAAAGATGGACTGGGAGGTTTTCTCCCTCCCAGGACTTCTCTAAAAACAAATGCTCCATCTCGCCAACCTTTACCCACACTCTAATACCAAGAATAATATTTTAAAACCTGGGATTCTTGTGCCCTGAAGAACCCCCATATACAGGAATTTAAAGCAGAAAAGTGGGCCCCCATCAGGGAGCAGGGGAGTGTAATGCCGGAGAATCTACAGAATTTGGAAAAGTGAAAGTCACTCAGTTGTGTCCGGCTCTTTGCAACCCCATAGAGTCCATGGAATTCTCCAGGCCAGAATACTGGAGTGGGTAGCTGTTCCCTTCTCCAGGGGATCTTCCTGACCCAGGGATCAAACCCAGGTCTCCCACATTGCAGGCGGATTCTATACCAGCTGAGCTACATGCAAATAAATGGACATGGGAAGGACCATTCAGCCCTAGAGAATATGAGATTGACACATGTAAATCCCTTATAAGAATCAGAAAGAGGGGGAAACGGGATCAAAATCCTTCTCACTTCAGCGCAGGATCCTGTTTGAATATTAAGTCTCCATGCAGTTGCTATGAGGCTTTTGTAATATGACCAAACTATACTGGCTAATTGGGGAAGGGTTATTATCTGCAATTTGCAGATAAGGAGCCAGAGGTGAAAGGAAGTTCAGTAGATGATCTATGCCCGTCATGTTCATTTTAGAAGCCACATCGGATTTAGCACTCAGATTTTCCAACTCCCTGCCTGATGCTCAGCTTCTCAGGGCAAAATCATAGTTAATTCTCAGTTGTCGACGTCGTTGATGTGGAGGAACAGAGGCATAGATAATCCCAAATGGTGAGTAATGCCCTTGCCAAGCCTCCCACTCTGGACATTTGCTTTGAAAGGCGCAGAAGGACGGTATCCTGCTGTTAGAGGCTGCCCTGTCCTTATTCCACCCCTCCCCTACTCCAAGCTGCCCCACCTCCTGTTCCTTGAAGACCTAGGAGCAACAGACCAAGAGGAAGAGGCTGTCACGCTTTCCTAGGGTGGGATGGAGTAGTGGAGAGAGGCAGAGAATAAAGCGTTTTGATTTAAAAGGCTTCCTACGGTGCCGCAAGCGAGCAGAACAGTAACAGTAAATGAGACAGTGAATTGTGTCCACTGAAGAATTCCATATGGACGCTGATTCATTATGCTAATAAGGAAGTGCAAGCCAGAGGCTGACTGTATTCTGATTTCATGGCTGGGGGATCCATGGCTCAGAAGGGGGGAACATCCCAATTTGAGGTCAGAGTCCACGCTCCAGCTCTAAACTCCTGATTTCAATTTGGTTGGTCTAATTACTATCCTCTCCTAATGACTAAGGATGCTTTAGAGCCAGATGGCTTTAACGGCTGAGACCTGAGCAGGAATGCAAGTGGTGCTTAAGGTGGAGAACTGATGCTGGAGCCAAGAGAAGCCAGCTCCTCAGGTTCATTCAGCAAATACTGAGCACCCACCAAGTGCCAGGAGATGGGGCTGGCACTGGGAGGGGAAAACACAAGGATCAGACATTGACCTTGGCCAAAGGAACTCAGGGAAGGAGGGGGGGATGGGGCACATATAGAAACCTCTGTAATATATACAGAGAGGAAAGTAAGAGGAGATCCAAGGGCTTCATTTACTCTTCTCTTCAATTATTTGTTCAGTCACTTGGGCATTGTCTTTAGTGCTCTAGATATAAAGATAAATGAAACTGATCTCTACCCCGTGAAGTTACCATCCAAATACCTAATATGAGTCACCCGGGGAGTTTTTCAAAATACAGTTCCCCATGTCCCCAGCCCAGACATTCTGATTCTGAATCTCTGAAAGTTATACTCAAGAGACCTAAATCTCCTATTCTAGGTGCTTTCCAGGTTTCAGTACTAGTCTGGTGGGATAACAAGTGAAGGGGGCCCAGAAGAGGGCCTGCCAGAGATGGAAAGACTTCCTGGTTCGCCTCTTCCAGGAAGCCCTCCCTGATCAGCCCAGCACACTGGTCTACATGTCCTCTGTAGACCCCTACATGCCCTCTACAGCCCCCATTACACATCCTGTGAGTACTAGTTTTTCTAGGTGACTGGGAGGTTTAGTCCTCTTGGTTCTTGGGTGTGTCTTACCTCTAAAGTTGAGTGCTCCCATGTTCCAAGGCCATTGTGACGAGCATTCCAGGGGCTTTATGACACATTGGCTGGCTCTGTTCAAGTATAGGAGGTTAGCAGAGGCCCAGTTCCTCCTGGGAAAGCAACTCATCCCCCAAAAGGAAGACCATCTTCCCCTGCTTAATTAAAGCATCACTTAGGGCTCCAAGTAAGCTCCAGTCAGAGGCTGCTTGAAGACAGCCAGCAGGGGCCATGACCACCCTCTCTCCCGAAAACAGTCTCTCTGCCAGGCAGTCGGCCTCCTTCATCCTGGTGGGTGTTCTTCATCAGCTCCGAGTCCCTGCCTCCCCAGTCTCTGGTTTGCATTAGGGCTATTTTCCCCTGTTAGGGCTATTTTCCCCTGTTGGGTGGGAAGGACCAGAACCCTGAGCTGGCCTAGAAGGCGGAGCAGGGTAGGTCAAACCTTGGTCTCACCATCATCACCGACAACAGGACTGAAAAACACAAGTCCTTTCTTTACCCTTCTATCTAAGCCAGTGTTACTTTTCCCCCATTCATGACATTCTAACTTTAACGAATTCCTGGTTTGCAAGTTGTCTTAAAGATGCTGAATTTTCCTTGGTGTTTTTGCCAACAATTTTGGCATGCTGCCACCAGGTGGCAGTAATGCTTTTGTTAGCAGGTGGTTCCACGTCCAATTAATAAGAGAAGCTATTTATTGGAATTCAGCCTCAGTCATAGAATTTTCCACACTGTATATTTTTCAAAATCATAGTGACTAACTATAATGACCTTAACCAATCTCAAGTCTCATGAATCATTGTGATTTAGAGAGTGACACATAGAAAAGCAGAAATGCAAAATGGGTACCTCTCTTCCTGAGTTTTAAATGTTACTGCTTTATTGCAAGTTATCACCAGGCCTTGATTTGGATTTTCTTTATATCTCTCTTCATTTCTCTAAACTTAGAGAAGGATAATAATAAAATAACAAACTGTCATATGGCATTTATTATGTACAATGACTGTTGTAAATGATTTATTTACAGTCAGTCTCATCATAACTCTGTGAGGTGGATGAAGCTATTACACTCACTTTATAAATGAGAACATTGGGCCCCCGGGGGCTAAGCAACTTCCTACAGACCCACAGCTAGTAGATGGCAGTGTGCTCTGCTCAGCTTCAGTCATGTCCGACTCTTTGTGACCCCATGGACCACAGCCCACCAGGCCCCTCTGTCCATGGGATTCTCCCGGGAAGAATACTGGAGTGGGTTGCCATGCCCTCCTCCAGGGGATCTTCTTGATCCAGGGATCGAACCTGCATCTCTTACTCCTCCCGCATTGGCAGGCGGGTTCTTTACCACTAGTGCCACCTGGGAAGCCCAGTCAGTGGCTGAGTGGGTATTTAAATCCAAGCTGTGGAGTCCATCTCCTAATCAGTGATTCTCCAAGCGTGGTGACTGAGTCTGCAGCATCGGCATCAACTTCGGTCTAATAAGGAATGCAGATTCTTGAGTCCCAGATCTTCTGAACCAGAAACTATGGGCGTGGGACCCATCGATCTATAGTTTCACAAGCCCTCTGGGTGATTCTGACGTGCACCTAACTTCTTCTTTGCATCAAACGGATCTCCAGTTGCTCCGCGGCATATGGGATCTTACTTCCCAACCAGGGATCGAACCTGCATCCCCTTCCTTCCAAGGTGGATTCTTAACCACTGGACCACCAGGGAAGTCCCTAAGCCATTTTTTAAAGATAACTATACTACTCTGATGATGCACACTCCACACCTGGGTTGATAAATATCACCCAGATAACTCTCAAGTCATACACATCCCCCCTAAACTGTCTACTCTGAATATGCCTGCCCTCCTTGGGACCCCCCTCTTTCCTTGGGAGGAGTCACCGACACGGCTATGGTTGCTGTTGGGAGTATGTCTTGTCCCACAGTTGACCTCAGGCTTTACTGGGGGCTCTGTTGCTGCGCGGGATGTGAGAGCTGGACCATAAGAAGGCTGAGCACCCAAGAATCAATGCTTTCAAATTATGGTGCTGGAGAAGACTCTTGAGAGTCCCTTGGATTGCAAGGGAGATCAAACCAGTCCATCCTAAAGGAAATCAACCCTGAATATTCACTGGAAGGGCTGTTGCTGAAGCTGAAGCTCCAATACTTCGGCCACCTGATGCGAAGAGCCGACTCATTAGAAAAGACGCGGATGCTGGGAAAGATTGGCGGCTAAAGGAGCAAACTCCAGGAGACAATAAAGGACAGAGGAGCCTGGCATGCTGCAGACCATGGGGTCGCAAAGAGTCGGACACGACTTAAGAGACTAAACAACAACCGTTGCTATGAGGACTCAGAGCAACATGGCATCCAAAAACCCTTAAAGAAAAGTTTTCTTATCCTCCCACCTCTGGCCCCCTTCTCCAGGGGGAGCAGGTTTGCCGGTAGAGAGCTTCACCCTGCTGAGGTACACCACAAAGGCGGGAAGAGACTTCCACACATGCTTTGCCTAGCAGTACTCCTCTAGGGAGTACTAGGAAAGGTGTTATTGGGACTAGGAAAGGTGTTACTGCAGCACCTCACGGACTACCAAAGTCTCCTGCTCGAAGACCAGGGCCTTGTACCCAGATTGTGGGCAGGGTGTTAACAGGTTGGCAGAGCAAGGAATAGAGGAATATAGGAGGATGAAGATGGAGTTGAGTTCACTCAAATTGAGATCACTCCATTATTTTGAAGAACCCCAGATACAGATTCTATGGTTTCTGGCATAGACAGGCGGTGTTGATGTACTAGTGAAGAGAGGGAGGGGACTTCTGTGGAAATTCCTATCGCCATCCCCCTTCCCTCTGCAACCCCGACCCACCAAACTGTAGACCTCTGCAGTGGTCAGGCTTTTTGAGCTTGTCCTTGGCTTGCTATGGAGAAGGAAATGGCAACCCACTCCAGCATTCTTGCCTGGAGAATCCCATGGACGGAGGAGCCTGGTGGGCTACAGTCCACGGGGTCGCAAAGAGTCGTATACGACTGAGCGACTTCACTTTCACATTTCACTTTGGCTTGCCAGCAAATGTCTTACACGTTCTTATGAGTGCCTGGTAGTTTGCTTGGGTCCAGGGAGATACAGGGAAGAGGATGGGCAGAGAGAAGTACAGCTTACTGGAAGAAGTCAGTGGCTTTTTAAAAACAAATTCAGCCAAGGCAAAGTAGGCAGATGGCCATTTGTTGCAGGTAGAGATATAGTGACGCAGATTCTCCAAGCACTCAGCAGATGCCTTCTTGTGATGTTTCTAATTATCTCTGCCTTATTATGTTGATGCCATATCTTTTATTATAGTGTTCTGTGAATATAGCTTTGATTAGTTTGCCACTTTCATTATGTTTAACCCTTTTTTCATGTCTTTGTTCATCATTTATATTTTAATCTTTCTGTGGCATTTAATTTTAAAGTACCCCTGTTGTTAACAGCTCAGTCCCTCAATCATATCCAACTCTTTGTGACTCCATGGACTGTAGCCTGCCAGGCTCCTCTGTTCATGGGATTTTCCAGGCAAGAATACTGGAGTGGGTTGCCATTTCCTCCACCAGGGGATTTTCCAGACCCAGGAATCAAACCCGTGTCTCCTGAGACTCCTGTATTGGCAAGCTGATTCTTTGCTACTGAGACACCCAGAAAGCCTAACAGCTCAAGTAGGGTGTATATTTTTTATTTAAACTGAAAATCCTTGCCTTTTACACTCCCTGGTGACATGGCATTGGAGCTAAGCACCCTGACTCTTGCACCAAACAACTCTGGGTTCAAATCTCAGCTCTGATATTTACTGTGTGACTTCAGATATACTAAGTAACCCTCTAGACCTCTGGTTCCCTAACACATAAAGCAGTGTAACAATTTCACCTGCCTCATAGGTGGTTGTGAAGATTAAACAGTTGTAAATATAAAGTGCTTAAAATAAATAAAATCAGTGTTTTAAAAGTGTTTACAACTATTAAGGAAACTTAAGCATTTGTTTCCATAATTTATTTGGGTTTCAATCATTTTATGCTTTATGCATTTATTGATTCCTTGCTGTTTCCTGTATTGTTTATTTTTTAAAGTGAATTAGAAGGAAAATGTACTATTCTGATAAATCTCTAATTTTAAAAAGTCAAAAATAAAATAATTTCTTACACTATCCTTCAATCTAACAAAAAATTGAATTTGTAGTCAAAAATCTTCCCACAAAGAACACTCCAGACTTAGCTGGCTTCACTGGTGAGTTACACCAAATACTGAAGAAAGAAATAATACCAATTCTATACAAACTATTCTAAAAAAATTGAAAAGCGGAATAGGTCCCTACTTATTCCATGAGGCCAACATTGCCCTGACATCAAAATCAAAAACATTACAAGAAAACAAAATTATAGACCAAGCTCTCTCATGAACAATGATGCAAAAATCCTAAATAAAAATGTAGCAAATAATATCCGATGATGTCTAAAAAGGATAATACATCACCATGAGGGTTTATCCAAGGAATGACAACATTCAGAATAATTCAATGTAATTTACCGTAATAACACACTCAAAAATGATAAACCATATGATCATCTCCATTGATGTAGAACATCCATCCCTGATAAAACTCTCACCAAACTAGGAAAAGAAGGGAACTTCCTCAGCCTGATAAAGGGCATCTACAAAAAGCCTACAGTTAACATCACACCGAAACATAAAAGCCCAAATGCCTTGCCTCTAAGATTAGGAACAAAGCAAAGACGTCTGATCTCACCACTTTTATTTGACATTGCCCTTGAAGGTCTAGTCAGTGCATAAAACATGAGAAAGAAATAAAAGACATCCAGCTTGAAAAAGAAGAAGTGAAACTGCCTTTATTCACAGAAAACATGACCATCTATGTCAGGGTTGGCAAACTTTTTCTGTAAGGGTCAGAGTAGTAAGTACTTTAGTCTGTGTGTGTCATACATCTCTGTTGTAACTACTAAACTCTGCCATTGTAGCATAAAAGCAGCTGTGGACAACAAATGAGTGAACGGGCATGACTGTGTGCCAATAAAACTTTATTTGAAAAAAAAAAATAAACAGATTGAAGGCCAGATTTGGCCCATGGGTTATAGTTTGCTGATTGCTGGCCTATATAACAAACCCTATTGATCCACCAAAAAAGCTACTAAGACTAATGAGTGAGGTTAGCAAGGTTGTAGGATACAAGATCAATACATAAAAATCCGCTATATCTGTAAATACTAGCAAAGAGGAGTTGGAAGTTGAAAGTTTAAAAATGACACCTTTTACAACACCATCCAAAATATGAAATATTTGTGAATAAATCTCACAAAATATATCAATAACCTACATACCAAAATGCACAAAACATTGCTGAGAGAAATTAAAGAAGACCTAAATAAATGGAGAAATATACTACGTTTTATGGGTCAGAAGATTCAATAGTATTATCAATTCTCCACAAATTGATCTATAGGTTCAATGCAATCCCCATCAAAATCACAGCTGCCTTTTTTTTTTTTGTAGAAATTGACCAAACGGACTAAAATTCATAAGGAAATATATTCCTCAAGTTCAGTCTTTCCCTTTTATAATGAAAGATCCCAGGACACAGCCCAGCTCTTCCTATTCCCTTCTACTTCCTGCCAAGAGTTGCAGTTTCTGAGTACAGGTTGTGAGAACATGACGGCTATCAGAGGGCAGAAGCCTGGCTCTGATCAGCTCAGACGACAGTGTCTATACAATTGGGACGTGGCATCAGGGCAGACCCTGCTTGCCAAGGTTAGGCTAAGGCCAAGATTTTTTGCACCTTCTTGGGCCCATATATCCTATTTTGGTTTAGAAGATGGAGCATGTAGGAGTCATTAAAGTATTTTGCTTGATCCATCTCTACCAAACAGAGTTAGCAGAAATTACCCCAAATTTGGGCCTGTGGGCTCTAATTCTTAATTTCCAGTGCTGTTTTGTCTCTGACACCTTTCTACACCTGTGGTCAATAGATCAGCATCAGCAGTGCCCTGGGAGTTTGTTAGAAACGTGTCATCTTGGCCCCCACCCCAGACCTTTTGAGTCAGAATCAGAATTTTAAGAAGTATCTTCAGGTGACTTGTATGCAAATTTAAGTTTGAGTCACATCTATGCATATTCGGGTATCTATTAATGGGAAGTTGGGAATATATATATCAGACATGTCTAGTCACCTGCCAAGCTCTCTATCAGCATACTTTCAAGACTGAGATGCAGCATTTCAAGATATTCTCTTCAATGCAAGACTCCTCTAGGCATCTTCCCCTATTCCAACAGGAATTCAACTCCTAATTATTATTTTATGAGCATTTTAAATTATTTTGCATGTACTGTACTCACCTTTCCCCAACACACACACACCCTTTATGTAAACAGAAACCATCCGTTATGATGTACCATTTTATTCTTCTAGAAAAGGTAAAATGGATCTCATTGATGTGTTCAATTAGTGCTTATTTTATTTTTCCATTATCAGGGCAAGGATACATTACAGTTATAGAAAAGCTTGAAAATACAAGAAAAAGGGAAAATTACTTATAATCCTATCATTCAAAGATAATCACTGTTTTGTTTTTAGGTGGTTTTTTTCAGGGGTTTTTTTTCAGTCTTTTTTCAAAAAGGATTTTTATAGTGGTTAATTCACTTTAAGAATATATAAGGTGTGGTTTTTACAATATGTAACAGACCTTTATGGAGTTTGTACATAGAATACAGACTGAATATACAGCTTTGCTTTCTGCTTTTTTTCGTTAACATTTGTATTTTCCCAGATTATTACTCATTCCTCGTAAGTATCGATTTAAATGCTTCACAATATTCCACTGAGCATATAAACCATAGTTTACTTAACTATTCCCTTATTGCACAACATTTAGAGAGTGCTTGCATTTTTCATTCTAGTAAGTAGTGTGCAATGAAAACTATTGTGCATACAGCATTTTTCTATATATTTTCAGTAATTTCCTCAGGTTAAAATTTTCAGAAGTGAGTCAGAGGCTGTGAACTTTGATTCATGTTGCAAAATCCAGAGTATATCACTTAAAACTCACTCTTAAAGAAAAGCCAAAGTTCCTAATCGAGGGCTGAGGTGGTTGTCCTTGCCAGGTGAAGAGAAAACCACCCATTGACAAGACGGAATGGGATGGCTTCTTTGACGAGAACGGTCACTTGGCCAAGTCACGAGACTTCATTTGTGTCAACATCCTGGAAAGGGTACAGTCCTAAGCTACCCTTGGCCTCACCCTGGATCTGGGGTCGTGGGTGGGCAAGGGGGCGGGCATGGCATTGGAAGGGGCTCTTTCAGGCATTCAGGGGGCTCACAACCTCTCACCTCTGCCCCCACCCAGGGCCTGCACCCCACGGTGAGGACAGAAGCCTGGAAGTTCCTCACGGGCTACTACTCGTGGCAGAGTTCCCAGGATGAGCGGCTCACGGTGGATAGCACAAGGAGGTAGAACGTTTCAGATCCTTTCAAGGGAGGGAGGTGACAGTGTAGGTGGGAGGGGGTGCCCACCCCAGCCTGCTAGGTTCAGGATGCTTCCTTCAAATGGACTTCTCTTTTCAAGAGGCAAAACCCCCATGGCTCTCCTGACTCAGGGGGCATAGGCACCTCCCCCACCCGCACCCTGGACCCTGCACGCCCCGCCTGCTCGTGATTACCAGTCCACACCCTGCCAACTTGAGCTCGACCCTAGCACCTCCTCCCGCTGCCCCTCCACCCTGCCCAGCCCAGCCATCCCTAGGCCTGTGCGGCCTTCTTGAGGTAGGGAATATCCACACGCTCAGGGGCCAGCCAGAGAACACTCCAGGACAGTTGGGGATCTAGGGCCACCCGGATAATTCAGCTCAAGATCCTTAATTAAGTACACCTGCAAAAGACCCATTTCCCAAAGAAAGTCATATTCACAAGTTCCAGGGCATGGACCTATCTTTGGAGGTCACCATTCAGCCCACTACACACCCAGGCTCATTCCAATGATGGGCACGAAACCCTGCCTCATCCAGTCCTTCCAATCCTGAGGCTCAGGTGCTACTGTTAGCCCACTCTACAGACAAGGAAACAGAGGCTTAGGGAGGGTCAGTGATATCCCCAAGTCTTGATATCCCCTAACGGCAGACACCCAGTTCTTAAATTATGGATCCAGGATTCAGGTGCAGTGGTCAGACTGCAGAGCCACCTCCCCTGCACTCCAGGTGCCCATTGGAGGATGGTTAGGGTTGGGCAAGTTGGGGGGATGCGGGGCAGCACAGGGGGCACGCACCGCCTGGGTCAGGGCACTGCTCGGAGTTCCCCTGCCTGGCCTGGAGGGAAGGACGCCTCCTTCAGCCTGGGTCTGTCCTCACAGGAAGAATTATGAGGCCTTATGCCAGATGTACCAAAAGATTCAGCCCCTTCTGGAAAACCTGCACCGGAACTTCATAGAGACTCGGAACAATATCAGTGAGCCGAGGAGGGTGGGCTGGGCCCGGGAGGGGAGGGTTGGAAGCCCTCCTCCCCGGCTCTTCCTATGTCACGTCTGTGCCCTGGCTCCTGGGTGCTACCTTGACACATGCTGCGAATTTTGCCGGGTCAATCTCGGTTAGTCTACCAGCCCGGCTCCGCCGGCTGCCCCAAGTGGCCCAGCAGCGTGTGTCCCTGGGTGTATGCTCTTTCGCTGGTTGTCTACATCTCTTCCCCTCTTGGCCTTGAACTAGGTTGGATTTGAACTGCAGGAACGCAGGACAAAGGGTACAGACTGGTCAAAGATTTGGAGGCAGGAGAAATTCCAGGCAGCTCAGGTTGTGGTGAAGGGTAAAGCTTGGTGGTCTGATGTATCTTTTTTCATTTCATTTTTTTGGTTGCTGCGCATGGGCTTTCTCTTGTTGCACTGCATGGGCTTCTCGTTGCAGTGGCTTCATCTTGTTCTAGAGCATGGGCTCTAGCCCAGTACTAGCGTCTGGGCTCAGTACTTGTGGCACTTGGGCTCAGTCACTCTGCAGCACGTAGGATCTTAGGTTCTGGACCAGGGGTAGAACCTCTGTGCCCTGCTTTGGCAGGAGAATTCTCAACCACTGGACCACCAAGGAAGTTCCCAATGTAAACTTTTTCATAGCCCCCTTCCCAGGGTGTCCTGGGTCCAACCCTCTTGGATTGGGGGTAATAAACTCACCCATGGACCTTCTGCTAGATGTGATCTGGTGACGCCCACCTGTCCCTTGCCCCCAACCTAGCATACGACATTAAAAAACTCTATGACAAAGACCCCCTGGGCAACGTCCTCATCGATAAGAAGAGGCTGGAGAAGATCCTGCTCCTGAGTTATGTCTGCAACACTCAAGCAGGTGCGCCACAGGGCTGGGGATCCCTTCAGCTCCCCCTTCTCAACTCCTTCCTGGGACAGTGCCCCTGCCCCAGCCCAGGCTCTGCCGTAACCTTCCCCCCCCCCGCCCGTCATTCCCCCCATGCCGGCCCCTCCTCACTGGTCCCCCATCCACTCCAGAGTACCAGCAGGGCTTCCATGAGATGGTGATGATTTTCCAGCTGATGGTAGAACATGACCATGAGACCTTCTGGCTTTTCCAGTTCTTCCTACAGAAAACGGTGAGAGCTGGGCCTGGCTTAGGGACCTCCACGTTCCTCAAATGACCCCTTGAGGTTAGGCAGGCATTGGCAGCCCCAGTCATTTCCTCCAGCCCTGAAACAGCCCTCTGAGTCCCAGAGGAGCTTCTCCCAGAAAAAGGCAATGTCAGCCCCAGTGGGGTTTGTTCTGGGTTGGGGGGTGGAAGCATTGGAACTGAGAAAACGAGGATAACGATGCACTGGGTCCAGCTCTTGTCAAACCTTGAAAGGTTTGGAAAGGCCCAATGAGGGCAACTTTCCCCTAGCATTCCCCCTGCCCCAAGCATGGCTCTGTTCCTGCAAATCCTCCATGGCTCCCTACAGGCTCCGTAATAGAATCCCAAAACCTCAGCCAAACATTCCAGGCCTCTTGTCTTCACTCTTGTCTCTCACTGCTACTTTTACTTGACCTGCATCCAGGCCCTGCAGGGACTCGGTATTCCCACACTGTGAGGTTGAGAGCTTTAAAGGAGCTGCTCCCTGTTACTCCCTTTCCCCATGATCTGTGAGAGGCTGCCCAGAACCCACCCTCATCCCCTTCTCCATCCCTGAAACAATGTGCCACTGCTCTTTCCTTGTCCTGATTGGTTCAGACCCATGGTATGTGTCTGGAAGAATATCTGAGTTCACTGCATTGTAAGCCATGCCCGGTCCATATCTACATCCCCACCACACACACACACGCACACATCACACAGACAAGATGTGTGTTTATGAACACCCGTACTCCAACACCCAGACACATACAGAGACTCAGGCCAGGCCCAGCCAGACACACACAGGGCCTCCAGCATTGGGAAGTTGATGGAGCAAGGCTGGCTCATCTGGTGGTTTCAAGGGGGTCCCTCCCGCCTACTCATCTCCCCCAGGAGCACAGCTGTGTCATCAACATCGGGGTAGGCAAGAACCTCGACATGCTCAACACCCTGATCAACTTCCTGGATCCCGTGTTCGCTGAGCACTTAAGTGAGTGGCCCCCTCTGCCACCATACACCTCCCTCAACCCCAGGGAAGGCGTGGGAGGGGGCCGGGACCAGTCCAAGGCAGCAGCTCCCAAGCATGGGGGAGGAAGTGAGATCATTTGGTCTTTTCTTCGGCCCCGGGAGGAGGGTTCATCTGGATGGGGGTTAGAATCTGGACAGTTGAAAATCCACCCCGAACACTCTCCAAAGGCAGATGGAAATGTGACAGCCTGGGGCTTTTTAATTTCCCAAGTGTGTTTCCGCGCTCAGTTGTTCGCCCATGTGTTTTTGCTTTATCTCCCATCCCCTGACCATGGCCCCTGGGCTGGTGCCCGGCTTCTCTCCCCACAGAAGGGAAGGGTGCGGGGGCTGTGCCATCCCTCTTCCCCTGGTTCTGCCTCTGCTTTCAACGTGCCTTCAAGACCTTCGACGACGTCTGGAGGCTCTGGGAGGTGAGGTGCCTGCTGCTCTGGAGCAGAGGGACAGGCCCTCCCCCTGGGGCAGGCGGCAGGGAGGGCCTTGTCCTTGCTTCTCTTTACTGCCGGCTTTGGAGGGGTTCGATTTCTGGATCGGGAAGATCCGCTGGAGAAGGGATAGGCTACCCACTCCAGTATTCTTGGGCTTCCCTGGTGGCTCAGCTCATAAAGAATCCACCTGCAATGCAGGAAACCTGGGTTAAGAAGATCCCCTGGGTTAAGAAGATCCCCTGGAGAAGGGAAAGGCTACCCACTCCAGTATTTTGGCCTGGAGAATTCCATGGACTGTATAGTCCATGGGGTCGCAAAGAGTCGGACACAACTGAGCGACTTTCACTTCAATTCACTTCACTTCATTTTGGATACAGTTCAGTGGGATTTATTGGGCCAGTGACCCTGTTCCTGCCCTGTTGAGAGATGTGAGAACATCAGCTGATCCCTCTGTTCATCTAATCCCTCCACTGCACCTTCTCAGGGCAGCGCAGGCAGGAGGGGCCTCGAGGCTCGTGCAGCAGAAGTCTGGTCGGTATTAAGCTTCCCTGCCACCCTGCCTGCCCAAGGGCCCTCATTCTGCTCTCACGTTCCCAGCTGCCTCTTCCTTGTTGTTCCCCTCCACCTGAGTGCCCACACCTGACTCCTGGAGAAGGAGGGGCCCCCCAAGGACAGGTCACACCTGCATTTCTTTGACCCCAGTCTCCAGGGCAAGATGCACTCCCCCGGGAACACACCCACCGCCCTACCCCATGGCCATTGCAGGATTGGGCCTATGGCTCATGGCATTCAGTGCCCCACAAGTCAACTCCCCCTACCTCACTCCTCACTCCTGGCCTGTAGATCCCCGTGCTCAACCACCATGCCTTTAGTGATACCCCTGGACTGCTGACTTTCCATCAACTGTTGTTTTGCCAAAGCACCACTCAAAGCTAGAGAGAGTTACCCAGTCATTCTTGGCATTCTCTCCCCCATCTCTCTCTTTCTTCCTTCCTGCTCCCTCCCTTCCTCCTTCCCTTCTTCCTTCTCTCTCTCCCTCTAGCTGATGAATTCCCTAAAACCTTTTTCCCTGAGTCCCCCAACAGCAAGCACAATGTCTAGAACCCCAGAGGTTGAATGAATGAATGAGAGTCAATGAATGAGCACATGGGCAGCAAGGCCCAGGCATGGCTGATGGGTCACGGGCTTGGTGGGTACCACACCATCCTTAAAAGCATCTGCAGTCTCAGGCCCAGGCCAGACTGAGGTTCATTGGCCCCTGCAGGTGCTGCTCACAGGGAAACCCTGCAGGAACTTCCAGGTGCTGGTGGCCTACAGCATGCTGCAGATGGTGCGCCAGCAGGTGCTACAGGAAAGCATGACGGGCGACGACATCCTCCTGGTGAGAGCGGCCTCCTGCAAAGCCCAGCCCAGCCCCACGGGCTCCTGGAGACCCCTGACACAGACTCAGAGGCCCTGGCTGCCCCTGGGCAACAGTGTGGAGACTGACATACTCCAAACACCGAGCCAAGTGCTTGTATAGACCAGCTCATGTAAACCTCCAGACAAGCCTGACACAGAGGCATGATAACCATCATCATCACCAGTACCCCTGTTTAGCATCTGGAGGAGCTGAGGTCCTGAATGGTTCTTAACCTTGAGGCTGAATTGACTGACAGTTAACTCTTTGGCCCTGGGGTCCTCCTGTGACAAAAGACCTAGAGTTTTCCAACAATTCTGAAAAGCAGCTGAAGTCTTTGATCCAAAACATCTTAGATGGCGCCCCCATCATAAAACAAGTCCTCCCAGAATCCCATGAAAAACTCAGGGAAACCCTGGGGACGCTCTAGTGCCAAGAATGAAAGCTGCATTCCCCATCTCTCCAATATATAAAATTCCAAGGGTAAAATTCAGGCACTGTGCCAAGCTAGTTGAGAAGAGATTGGGTGGCCCCAAGTGACTGCCGTGAGCAGCGGCCTCGTCCCCGTGAAGCAGCAGGTCGCTGCCTGTGCCCAGGGAGACCTGCTTCCGCCCACCTTCTTCCGGCACAGGCCTGCAACAACCTCATTGACCTCGATGCCGACGAGCTGATCTCCGCTGCCTGCATAGTTTACGCTGAGCTCATCCAGAAGGATGTAAGTCACTCTGATTATTTGTCCTCCTTCCCTTCTTCCTCCAAGAGGCCTTCTCCGATCACCCAAGCCCAGTCCATGGCAGGTGTAATTCAACTTCAGAGACATAGCTTGTGCTATATTCTCTACCACCAACCCACGGGGATTGCTCTGCACAGACTTCTCACTGTTTGCATGCATAATTCCTGCTTCACCGAGCAGACTGTTCTTCCTGAGAACCCAGTCCTCACCCCTCATTCCCTGCATCCATCTGGGTAGATCGGGGCACAGGGCTGGGCACCCAGGGGCTCAGGGGAACATTACTGGCTGAACAAACTGAAGAATGAGAGCGACAGACCAATGTCTGTCCACCCCTACCTGTGAGAACCCTCCTCTCCCCCAGGTTCCTCAGTCGTTAAAGGATTTCTTTCTCTGAGACTGCTCACAATGGACAGACGCCCTCCATGGACAGGATGAGGCGGTGCTTCAGCTGTGAGGTCAGGATGAAGTCCAATGGGGCATTTGGGTGAGGGTGTAGGTAATACATCTGTGATGACAACAGCCTTCTGGAGTCATGGTTTGCGGTGAGCAGTGTGTTTCCTGGGGTGGGGAGTGAGGGCAGAGACAGGATTGTCTGATGAGAAGAGAGATGGGAGGGCTAGAGAAAGGGCACATAGTGGGAAGAGACTGCTGGTCAGCGACTCCTCAGGGGCTGAGGGTTTGCCAAGGCTGCAGTGGTTCTGCACCAGGCAGCAAAAGGTTGAGGGCATAACCGACTCTGTGAGTGGGCTGCCTCCTGTGGAAGAGATGGACACGTCCAACACGCTTGCTCAATCCCTGGTCCGGAGAGGGGGCCCGAGCCCAGGGCTTCAGACCCCATGGCTCTTCTATACTCCCCACACACGAATCATATATGACATTGTTTTTCTAGAAACCCTCCAGCAGCCTGTGGAAGGACACAGCACAAATCTCTGGCTAGCAAGAGGTTCCCTCCTTGGTTTCAAAGCCCCTCACAATTGCACCTTCATTTCTCAGCCTGGAATGCCGCCTCAAACTAAACTCCCCTTTTCAGCCTTAATCTCTCCAGGTAGTGCCATCTCTTCCCTGACTCGGGCAGAGCAGTCTCTCCCCGAGGGCGGAAGCTCCTGCCACCTGCTCTCCCCAAAATGTGCACCTGCCCCAAGCCCCCCGCCCAGCCTGCCCATATTCTGAGGATGATCCTGAGGGCAGACATGAAGACTGGCCAGAAGAAGCTGAACCTGCAGAGAGACAGGAGTCTGGCCAGATGCTTCCACAGCTGCTTGGCAAGCGTGTACACCTATTGTGTGTATGTACATGTGTATGCATACACATGAGCCCTGCCCAGCGGCTACACTTTTTCAGCGGGGGCTGATGGATGGGCGGGAGGGATCTGTGGTCTCGCAGTGGACCTGGCTCTAGTGGGTGAGGCACGACCATCACCGCCACGCCCCTGCTCCCACCTGTCACTCCCAGTGACCATCACTGGAAAGGCACTATGTCCCCTCTAGTGGCTGGTCTTCTTCCCCTCAGGTGACAATCTCCCATCCGTGGCTGGCTCTGAGTCTCTTGCCTGCTGTGCCTCTGCTGGAGGGGGTTACTCGGAAGAGTGGGGTCCTGCTCCCCCCCCACCCCAGGGTCTTTTCTGCAAGGTTAACAAACCAGCATTTGCTGGGCAAGAGGGTACATGAGTAAATTCATATACTGTGCACCTCCTCAAGCTTCTGTTCCCAAGACAATTTATTTAAATAAGGATCCTGTGTGGAATACACTGAACAAAGAACAAAACTGTTTTCTACTTCAGAAAAGAACCAGAATAAAAGATGAGCTAACTGTGGCCTTGGGAAGAGTCCATAGAAACATCAGGTGTGCATCTTCTAATGCTTTTTTTGGCCTAGTGGCATTAATTGGCTTATGATTTTTGCTTGGGACATCAATGACAAACATCTACTCCACAACTAAGCAATTCAAGTACTTGCCTTCTAGGCCAGTGGTTTTCAAACCTGATTTTAAAATTACTGGAGCTCCATTATTACAAAATCTACACTAAGAGTTCAGTGGTTGAAATTTGGTTGGGAAGTCCAGAGCCTGTCTGTCTGTGATCTCGCTCTCAGACCCCTTTTTGGAGCTCATCATTTCCTCCAAGTTACATCCAAGGAGGCTCTGACTTACTGGGAGCATGTCTGAACACCATTGTTTGTCTTCAAGGTGACCTGGATTAAGTCTTGATGCTGAATTGATCCAGGCTCAGATAAACTCCAAGTGATACAGTGATGGAAATGAAGATCTTAGAGGACTGAACATCTCTCAGCTCACCTGCTGTGCTCCTGGCTGGTGGACTGTAGATTAAGATCTTCCCACACTGTTATTGTGTGCATCATGGAGCCAGCACAGGCTTCTCCTCTCTTAGTTTATCACTTTTATCACCCAGTGTTTTTTTTTTTTTTTTCTCTAGTCAAGTCCAGTGCTAAGGTAGAACTATGGGGAGCATTCAGATCCAAGAGACTAAGTTCCCCTCAGTGTAGAGACTGTGTGGGTCTAAATAATTTGCTAATTCAACAGATATTTATGGAGTCCTTACTGTGAGCGTCCCTGGTGGCCCAGAGGGTCAAGCATCTGCCTACAATGCGGGAGACCGGGGTTCAATTCCTGAGTCGGGAAGATCCCCTGGAGAAGGAAATGGCAACCCACTCCAGTATTCTTGCCTGGAAAATCTCACGGACAGAGGAGCCTGGGAGGCTGCAGTCCATGGGGTTCGCAAAGAGTTGGACACGACTGAGTGACTTCATTTCACTTCACTTCACTTACTGCGAGGCATTGTCCAGGCACTGGGAATTCCACCGTGGGGAAAAGAAGGACACAATCCCTGTTTCCATGGCACTCACAGTTGAGTGGGAACCAGACAATTACCTTGAAGTATGTATAACTGCACATTCCTTTTGTGCTCTGAAGGAAAGAACATGGTTCTAGGAGAGAAGATAGCAACGAATGGTGGTGATGATGTTGCCAATGACAATGGTGGTGATTCAGGCATGATGTTTATGGGGAGGACAGTGGGTGGGAGAAGTTCCAATGTTGGTAATGATGGTGGTGAATGGCTGTAGTCGCGATGTCAATAAGGACCATAGTGGTAATGTCCATGACTGTGGTGGTGGTAGTAGAGTTGATGTCAAAACCGGTGTAGTGTTGGTGGCTGAGGTGGCAATATAAGTTTGGGTGATGATGGTGGGGATGTTGGTGATAATGGCGGTTGTTAGCAATATTGTTGGTATCAGTGGTGGGGGGTGGTTGGTGGCAGAAAGTGTGATTAATTGATGACAGTGGAGGTGGCTGTAGGGATGATATGATTCTGGCAGTGGAAGAGATGAAGATGTCAGTGGTGGTGATGGTAGTGCTGGCTTTCATTCAGCCAACAAAAACTGTCTACAATGGCCATTTCTGTACTGATACTGGTGATGGGGTTGGTGGTAATGGCAGCCACGGTGGAGATGAAAACAGGGACAAATTCATTCTGGAAAGACTAGTGTCTACATGATTCCAGTGAGCAAGACCTAAATATAATATTTTAAAAGAGCGATAGTGGTCATGAGCATAGAGATAAAGTAAATGGAAGCACCCAGGCCCTATCTAAGCGTTCTAAAACTTGGTCCTAAGCCTCATATGAAAGCTTGGACTGGCAATATCCATTCTATGATCTCATCCCACCTCTCCTCCTTTCACTCTTGTTCTAAGCCTCTTTCCTGGAGGTTATTCATTTTTCCTTCTCCCTGAATGACCCTAAGCCCACTCTTTGTTCCTGGAACCAAAATGGTTCTCTATCCAGCTAAGGCTTCACAGAGGTGGCATGTGTAAATTCAAGTTCTCTGGGCCCCAGAGTCTGTATTTTTGACTCAGAGAGGGATAAAGGAAAAGGGTGGTGACCAGCAGAGCCTAGTCCTGTGCTGAAGCCCAGACCTTTGTCTGGGGGGTTAAGGGCTCTACCTATTGCAGGCGGAAGGACATAGCTGGTGGATGGGGCCTCCACTACCCAGGACTCAATTGCACTAACATGATTGGGCTTGAGGATAGAACACTGGCTTCTCAAGCGGACATGGAGGGAAGAAAGAGAATGAATAGGAATTTAAGGAAAGAAAAAGAGAAGTGCTAGAACACTGGGGGAGGCAGTGAAATAGGTGGGAATGTAAGGTTTCTTTTCAACTAGCGATCATCTCAGTGACCATCAACAGACACATTAGTGTTGGCAGAACATGGCAAAGTGACAAATGGTACTTGTGCGCTGAGCCTTAAGCCTGATGCTTCTCACAGATATGTTTCCCAGGCCACTGCCCCATCCCAGCCACAATACACATGTGTGCACAGACACACATGCGCACACACACACTCTACACACCCACACTGCGGCCCCGGGGTATCCCTGGTGGTTTTGTTGTTCAACCTGACTGAGGTATAACTAAGCTGGAAATGTCTTTTCTGTCCACCTTTCAGGAGAAGGATGTTCAGGTCCATTTAGACTAAAGGAACTCTCTACCCCTCCTCCCTTCTGCACTTGCCACCTCCCCTCCATGCACACACACGTACACATTTCAATCGATCACCGAGTTCCGCCAGCTTTACACCTACTTAGACCAGTTGCTCAGTTCTGTCACTGCTGGGGAGGGAATACGGCTTGACCAAGCCCACTGACCCCCCTCCCTCTGGGTGGACTCGGGCCAGGATCTGCAGGAACAAAGCTTGTGAACTCCAGGAACTGAGCTGTATCCTGGTAGGTGGGAGGGGCTGCCCCAGCTCTGGTGCTCCTGCTACTGTCACCACCGACCCCAATGAGAAGCCTCAGGCCCCAGAAGGTGGAGCTGAAGTCCCCACCCCAAAGGGCAAGGGAACAAGTCTTCCCTAATCCCACTTTCCCACTAACCGCTTAGGGGCCTAAAACCCAAGGGAGAGGGGACTGTGGCCATAAGGAGTGGCCGGAGCTCCGGGAGGTCAGGAAGGAGAGCACAATAATCACAATAGCACTTACTGAGCAATTGCTATGTCCCAAGCCCAGCTCAGATGGTAACGAATCTGCCTGCAATGCAGGAGACCTGGGTTCGATCCCCTGGAGAAGGGAATGGCTATCCACTCCAGGATTCTTGCCTGGAGAATTCCATGGACAGAGAAGCCTGGTGGGCTACAGTCCATGAGGTTGCAAAGAGTCAGACTCCACTGAGCGACTGACACTTTTACTTTTCTTTCAAGCCCCATGTTAAGCACATCACAGTCTTCCTCTCCCATAATCCTCAAATTCAGAAGACAGATGCCAGCATCACACTCTTCTTACTGGTGAGGAGCCCAAGGCACTGGACTGCACAGCCAGTGACGGCAAAGTCAGAACGTGAGCGCTGACAGCAAACCCCGTGGCCCACACCGGTAGCCTCGGTCTCCGCGTTCACATCTTCACCTGCCCATAGTCTCTCTCAAGGTCTGCCATCTTGCCGGAGGCACACATCTGCCTGGTGTTCTGTCTGGTCCTCTGTGGGCAGACCTCCATCTCACAGGCCCCTGGCAACTGAGGACCCACAGGTGGGCCAGGATGTTCCAGGGCTGGACTACGTGGGGGGGATGTGCAGAGGCTCCATTCTACTTCTCTCATCCTGCCCCGTGCAGGACACGCCTGTTAGGAGCCCAGCAAGTGTGGGGAGGGCCAAATGACAGCCACATCTACTACAACTCGGTGTGAAATAAAGCTCAGGCTGCCCCGGACATTCCTTCTCTAGGATGGGTCTGGTGGCGGGCGGTGGGGAAGTGGGGTGGGAGAGGGGAGGGGGCTGGGCTGGGGCTCTGGGGTTACAGGGAGACCACTGCACAGGGCTGAGGGTAAGGAGCCAAGAGGGGCTACCAGGCCTCTCTGGGGGGCGGGGAAATAGTGACAACCAAGTCTGGGCGGGTGGGATGAGCTGGATGCATGAGGCTGGGAGAGGAGTGGGGAGGGGAGCTGCACAGAAGAACCCCCCACTCCATCCTGGCCCCTGCAGACCCCTCTCTGGACCAGCCACAGGCAGAGTGATGAGATTGAGGGAGCTGAGACTGGGCAAGGCCAAGGTGGAGACAGGAGCTTCCAGCCGCTGCCAAGTGCCATCATGTGGGCCATCAGCCATGTGGTGGGCTGGGGCGGGGGGCGGGGGGGGGGGAGTGGGGGGAAGGGATTTATTTCTGAGGCCTCCAACAGAAACACTAACAACCAAATGGTCCTGCCAGACCCTGGGGCTAAGTGAGCCTATAGTGAAAGATTAGCAGCAACTGGAAATGAGGGAGGTGGGTCTTGGGAGGCTGTGGGGGGCTGGGGGCAGGGTGGAAGGATACAGCCAGAGGCAGTAGCTTTTAATCTTGGCTGCACATTAAAGTCACCAGGGAGCTTTTATTAATAACCCGTACCCGGGGCCCACTGATGAAATCAGAATCTCAGGGGGCAGTGCCAGGGCACCAGTATTTTTAAACTGCTCCTCAGTTAATTCCAGTATGCAGTCAGGAGAACCCCTGCGCTCAGAGCAGACACTGGATGGACTGGGCTTAGAGGCTTAATGCCTTCCACACAGGATGGGGCAGAGATATTCCCAAGGTCACACAGTGAAGGGATCATAGTGGGGGAGGACAGGAGCGGCTCAGAAGGCCACTATTCTAAACTGATACGAAGAACCAGAGCTTGCCTCTGCAGCTCGTCTCTGAACCCCACCATCCATTGATGGACACACCAAAGGCTCCAGCTGCCCTCTCCCCACCGGCTCTTAACTGGACCTTCCCAACTCCCCCACCCTCAGAACCCTGCATCTGAAATGACTCTAGAATTAGGCATTTCAAGTTCTTTTCTGAACCAGCACATAAAAGAACAGGGAATTAATAAGTGCCCACATCTCAAAGGCCTGAGCCTCACCTGCAGTGATATGCAAATGGCACCTAAACACCCACAGTGCTGCGCTCAGAAGCTGGGAGCAAATGGGATGCAAATATATGCAATCATTATGCAAACAAGGGCAGTCCCAGATTAATGGCCTTGATCCCTCATCCAAACAGCAGCTGTCTCTTTAGGTACAGGCATGGCTGACACGGAGGGCTGAGCTGTCTCCTGTCAGAGGCATCCTGAGGAAGGGTCAAGAGGAAGGATTGTTCTGACACCCACTTGCTGACGGTCTTCTCTGAGAAATCTGGGAGCCCGTGTCAGGCAGGAGGCTGTTCCCCGCCAGGGTTCCTTACCCAAGTCCCTGGTGCAATGCCAGTCATTCTCTCTGGGGGAAAGAGCAACGTTGACAGGGGTGGTGGAGGTGATGGAGGTAATGGGAGATGACAGTGGAAGTGGCAGGGCTGGGAATGGCTGAGAAGATGACACAGGTGGAGGGGAGGGTGAAGCTCCTGGAAACAGTGACGATGACAGAGGTGAAGATGGGCCTGGAGGAGACAGTGGCCACGGCGCTGGTGATGATAAATGTGACGGAGGTGATGGGAAATGTGACAGAGGTGATGGCAAACGTGACGGAGGCGATGGCAAACGTGACGGAGGCGATGGCAAACGTGACGGACGTGATGGCAAATGTGACGGAGGCGATGGCAAATGTGACGGAGGCGATGGTAAATATGATGGAGGTGATGGTAAATGTGACGGAGGCGATGGTAAATGTGACAGAGGCGATGGTAAATGTGACGGAGGTGATGGTAAATATGATGGAGGTGATGGTAAATGTGACGGAGGTGATGGTAAATATGATGGAGGTGATGGCAAATGTGACGGAGGCGATGGTAAATATGATGGAGGTGATGGCAAATGTGACGGAGGCGATGGTAAATGTGACAGAGGCGATGGTAAATGTGACGGAGGTGATGGTAAATATGATGGAGGTGATGGTAAATGTGACAGAGGTGATGGTAAATGTGATGGAGGTGATGGTAAATGTGATCGAGGTAACAGGAGCGGTGGCGGTGGTGATGGTAACTATGGGGGTGATATAAGATGTAATGCTATGGATGCTAGAGGTAATGTTGACAATGGCTGTGGCAGAAAAGATGGCGACAAGGAGGGGAGACTGATGGAAGTCATGAGGAGGAAGACAGTGCTGTTGGCGATGCCGCTGGCAATGGCAGGTGATGGTAGTGCGAGCAGAGGCTGGGGGGGTACAGGAAACAGAGGTGGGGGAGAGGTGGGCCTGGTGAAGGTCACTGTCATGAGCAGCATGAGATGAGAGCAATGCAGACGCGACACAGAAGTGACGAGGCAGAACTGGGGAAGATGAGTTCTCAAAACTTTTAAGTTCAGTAGAGGAGGATGTTAGCCTATCAGAACAAAGTCAGGAGGAAGGAGGGAAGGAATCTTTAGAAGACACACAAGGTCTGCTGTGATGGGGAGAGGAGGGGCGAGGCTCCCAAGCACAGACCCAGAAAAAACTCAGAGACAACTCCTGACCTCTCTCCTCAGCATAGTTGCAGCTACACCACTCAGTCCCACTCACTGACAGAAGCAGGCCTGAGGGCTGCAAACGACCAGTGGGGTGACCTGTGGTTGGAGAAATCACACTGCCCACAGCTGGGCCTCAGTTTCTCCCTCTGTGAAATGGGATGAAGTATGAAAACCAAATGAATGGGTGAGTTTTTCTCTCTTCCACAGGGACCCTGTGGCTGACCACAGAGCATGTGCAGCAGAATGAAGCTGTCTTGGTGAGGGGTTAGGAAAGCCGGGGGGACATACCACATGCTGCTGGGGCTTAGGAGATTGACAAGTTCTTCTCAGGAGAACTCCGAAATGGCCTGGTGTCACTCCTACCCCTGGACCCATGTCCCCTCCACTTCTCCATCACCCTCCCCTCATTTAGGTCACCACAATGACAGTCACCAGAGCTGTCTGCCCTATTTCCCTCCTGGGAGGCCACACCCTAAGCAGGTTGCAGGGTAAACTGGTTTAGTCCATGAACTCTGGAGTCAGACTCCAGGTAACTATTGTGTGGCCCTCTGGACAACACATATAACCTCTCTGCACCTCTGTTTTCTCACCTATAAATTGGCAATAAAAAGACCTACTTTACAGACTGTAACACAGATGACTAAAAATGTGTTTAGTCCAGCAAATGTCAACTCAAAGAACTGGTAGCTATTGGGCAGATATTGCAGGCTTCAGGTGCACCATGAACATCTATGGCCCAGCAGTGGCCACGGACTGGAAAAAGTCAATCCTCATCCCAATTCCCAAGAAGGGCAGTACCAAAGAATGTTTAAACCACCGGACAGTTACACTCATTTCCCATGCTAGTAAGGTCATGCTCAAAATCCTGCATGCTGGGCTGCAGCATTACATGAACTGAGAACTTCCAGATGTCCAAGCTAGGTTTAGAAAAGGCAGAGGAACAAGAGGTCAAATTGCTAACATTCGCTGGATCATAGAAAAAGCAAGAGAATGCCAGAAAAACATCTACCTCTGTTTCACTGACTATGCTGAAGCCTCTGACTGTGTGGGTCATAAACTGTAGAAAATTCTTAAAGATATGGGAATACTAGACCACCTTACCTGCCTCCTGAGAAACCTGGATGTGGGTCAAGCAGCAACAGTTAGAACCTTGTATGGAACAATTGACTGGTTCAGGACTGATAAAGGAATACGACTAGGCTGTTTATTGTCACCCTGTTTATTTAATTTATATGCCAAGCACATCATGAGCAATGTCGGGCTGGATGAATTACAAGCTAGAATCAACATTACCAGGAGAAATATCAACCTCGGATATGCAGATGATACCACTCTAATGGCAGAAAGCAAAGAGGAACTAAAGAACCTCTTGATGGGGGTGAAGGAGGAGAGTGAAAAAGCTGGCTTAAAACTATTAAAAAGAAAAAAAGATCATGGCATCCAGCCCCATTACTTCATGGCACACAGAAGGGAAAAAAGTGGAAGCAGTAACATATCCTCCTCTTGAGCTCTAAAGCCTCTGAGGATGGCGACTGCAGACATGAAATTAGATGATTGCTTCTTGGCAGGAAAGCTATGACAAACCTAGGCAGTGTGTTAAAAAACAAAGACATCACTTTGCTGATAAAGGTCCATTTAGTCAAGGCTATGGTCTTTCCAGTAGTCATGTATGGTTGTGAGAGCTGGATTATAAAGAAGGCAGAGAGCCAAAGAACTGATGCTTTTGAACTGTGGTGCTAGAGAAGACTCAAGAGTCCCTTGGACAGCAAGGAAATCAAACCAGTCAATCTTAAAGGAAATCAGTCCTGAATATTCATTGGAAGGACTGATGCTGAAGCTGAAGCTCCAATACTTCCACCACCTGATTCGAAGAGCTGACTCACTGGAAAAAGACCCTGATACTGTGGAAGACTGAGGGCAGGAGGATAAGGGGCTGACATAGGATGAGATGGTTGGATGGCATTTCTGATATAATGGACCTGAACTTGGGCACCCACTAGGAGATGGTGGGGGACAGGGAGGCATAGCATGCTGCAGTCCACGGGGTCGAGAAGAGTCGGACACGACTTGGCGACTGAACAAAAACAACAATGATCATTTATTCTGCAACCCAAGAAGCAGCAGCCACAGGAGGAAAGGCCTTTTCAAGACTGTGTCTTCCTACAGCTGCAAGGTATAGGCTCTAGAACCAGCCACCACCTCCTTGCTGTGGAACCTGCGCCTGCACGTTAGTCCTGCAGAGGGTGCACCTCCTCCACAAACCAGGACTCCACTGGAAGGCCCGGCTGCCCCAGGGAGAAGGCACCTTGCCAGCCCATAGAGTCATTCTGCAATCCCTGTGCTCTGGCTGGGGTGGAGGGATGGCAGGGGAAGAAGCCTAGCCTCTATCTAGGCCAGAGACACTCTGGGGGACTTGAAGAGGGTGGTGGAAGGAATCTGGTGTTGGTGATGGTTCTCAGAAGTCCTAAGCCTTTCACTCTGGCTGCAGATTTGCTGGGAACTGGCAATTAGCTTAGGACAGAAAAGCCATCAGGGTCCCCCTGAAAGCATCTCTTGACAGCTCCAGAGCCCCGTGGGTGGATGCAGTGAGCACCATGGCCTCCTTCATGCCCCAGTTCTTGGCTGGGAATCCCCTCCTCCCCACCCCTAGTCTCCCCACACACTGTGGTTCAGAGTGATTTGCTGTGAGTGGTGGTCATTTATGCAGGGTGGCCTGAGGGGAGCAGGGTCTGGATGAGTCACCTCTCAGAATGTAACAAGATCCACCTGGAAAGGATCTGTCAGCTTCCTCCCCAGACTCACAGGTCTTCGTCTGCACACACCATGCGCTCAGATACCCAGGATGCTGCCATTCCCACCAGCAGAGGCTCGGTTCCGAGATGCACCCAGAGCAGGAAGCAGCTGCACCAGCCATGCCCTCCTGCCCCAGAGCAGCACTGGGGCCACACCTGGCACCTGCGATGGTCTGGGCTCCATGTGTTGCCTCTGTTTCCTCTAACCTAGACCTAAACATCACCTATTTCACAGCATGAACAGCCATCCAATGTCCTCTCCTATGTTTTTTACACCCAGACCAGCAGTGTCCAACAGAAATACAATGTGACCCACAAATGTATTTTCTAATATTTTAACAGCCACATTCAGTTCAGTTCAGTTCAGTTGCTCAGTCATGTCTGACTCTTTACGACCCCATGAATCACAGCACGCCAGGCCTCCCTGTCCATCACGAACTCCTGGAGTTTACTCAAACACATGTCCACCAAGTCAGTGATGCCATCCAACCATCTCATCCTCTGTCATCCCCTTCTCCTCCTGCCCTCAATCCGTCCCAGCATCAGGGTCTTTTCCAATGAGTCAACTCTTCACATGAGCTGGCCAAAGTACTGGAGTTTCAGCTTCAGCATCAGTCCTTCCAATGAATACCCAGGACTGATCTCCTTTAGGATGGACTGGTTGGATCTCCTTGCAGTTCAAGGGACTCTCAAGAGTCTTCTCCAACACCATAGTTCAAAAGCATCAATTTTTCGGCGCTCAGCTTTCCTCACAGTCCAACTCTCACATCCATACATGACCACTGGAAAAACCATAGCCTTGACCAAACAGACCTTTGTTGGCAAAGTAACGTCTCTAGAGATCTCTTCAAGAAAATTAGAGATACCAAGGGAACTTTTCATGCAAAGATGGGATCAATAAAGGACAGAAATGGTATGGACCTAACAGAAGCAGAAGATATTAAGAAGAGGTGGCAAGAATACAAAGAAGAACTGTACAAAAAAGATCTTCACGACCTAGATAATCACAATGGTGCAGACATCCTGGAATGTAAAGTCAAGTGGGCCTTAGGAAGCATCACTACGAACAAAGCTAGTGGATGTGATAGAATTCCAGTTGAGCTATTTCAAATCCTGAAAGATGATGCTGTGAAAGTGCTGCACTCAATATGCCAGCAAATTTGGAAATCTCAACAGTGGCCACGGGACTGGAAAAGGTCAGTTTTCATTCCAATGCCTAAGAAAGGTAATGCCAAAGAATGCTCAAACTACCGCACAATTACACTCATCTCACACGCAAGTAAAGTAATACTCAAAATTCTCCAAGCCAGGCTTCAGCAATACGTGAACCGTGAACTTCCAGATGTTCAAGCTGGTTTTAGAAAAGGCAGAGGAACCAGAGATCAAATTGCCAACATCCACTGGATCATCAAAAAAGTAAGAGAGTTCCAGAAAAACATCTATTTCTACTTTATTGACTACGCCAAAGCCTTCGACTGTGTGGATCACAATAAACTGTGGAAAATTCTGAAAGAGATGGGAATACCAGACCACCTGACCTGCCTCTTGAGAAACCTGTATGCAGGTCAGGAAGCAACAGTTAGAACTGGACATGGAACAACAGACTGATTCCCAATAGGAAAAGGAGTACAGCCACATTAAAACTATTTAAAAAAAAAAAAAAAAGGTGAAAAGATTTATCTAACCCAATATATCCATAATATTATTACGGACTAGTATATTACACTTTCAGCACATCCTAACTGGGATGAGCCACATTTCAAGTGCTCAGTAGCCACACGTGGCCAGTGACTGGAGCATAGGGGGAGGGGGAGAGCAGCGTTTAGTCACGGCCCCTGTTACCTTCTGGGCTCTAGAAGTGTGCCGTCTGGCTTACAGGCTGGGGTCTCCTGGGGATCCTACAACAGCAGGGGCCAAGGGGCCCCAGGAACTGCAAGTTCTCCACCTTTCATCCTCCCATACAGGGGGTCCTGGGCGCCTCTGGGGGACCTGGAGCCCACTCACAGCTAGAAGGGCCTGAAAGGTTGCAGTTGTGAGCCATGTGCTATGCCGGGATTCATGACCTCCAGAGAAGAGGACTTCGATCCGGGGACAGAGATGAGGCTTGACTACTCGGAGCTTTTTGTGTAGCAAAGTTTTATTAAAGTATGATAGAGATAGAGAAAGCTTCTGACATAGACATCAAAAGACGGCAGAAAGAATGCCCACTTGCTAGTTTTTAGCAAGGCCATTTTATGTCTGTTAGCGAGCTGCTAATCAGATGAGAGACACCTCAAGGCTGAGGGAATTTCGCCAGGCCCCTCTCCCACAATATGCACTTTTGAGATAGAGTGGCACAAGATGTGTCATCCCTGGCCATAAAACAATTCACATGAATACTGGTTTGTTGAGCCATTATCAGCCCAAGGTTTGAGAAAAGAAAAAAAGTTAGCCTTAGGTGGAACCAATTTGAAGAAAGGCAGATTCCAAAGCAAATACATAGTTTCATTAACGTAAGAAAAACATTTCCATAGGAAAAACTGCATTGGTTAGCTCAAAGTTTAAGAAAAGTTAAGTTCAGGTGGAATCAGGTGTCAACAGAGAAGGGAATAAAGTCTGCCACTTGTAGTTTATTTCCTCCTGTTGCTTGGAGACCTCTGGCCTCCCTGCCAAGGCTGTTAGCACCCTCAGGCCCCCAAGTCCCGCCCAGGGAGCCCCCATCACACAGGAAGCTACTGTCTGGTGCAGGCCCCACAGAGCACCTGCTTCAAATCCAGTCCTCAAGGCACTTGAGGCACCAAGCTGCACCCTGGAGCAGCTTTGCCTGGCCTGCAGCACCCCCTGAAGCCAGTGGTCCTCTGCCTGGAACGAGGGGGGCTCTGTGCAGCCCATAGGGGAAGCCGCTATTTAGAGAGTGAAAAGGAGTGGGTGAGGATACAGAGCCAGGAGGCAAAGGTCTGAAGGTGAGACCTGGGGACAGGAGGTGGTAGGTCAAAGGGAAATTAAAATTAGGGAGAAAGCAGCCGTTGACCTTGGAAAGACAGAGTGTGTGTGTATGTGTGTGTGAGATCATGTGTGCTGAGAGAAAGCAGCTGTTGGCCTTGGAGAGATTGCTCTGTGTGTGTGTGTGTGTGTGTGTGTGTGTGTGTGTGTGTGTGTGTGTGTGTGTGTGATCATGTACACTGAATGCTGGACAAGTTTCTGAGCCAGGGAAGGAAGGAATGTAGTGAAGTCTGGGTTTGAGGCATGTTAGTCTGGAGGCCATACAGAAAGGACTGGGAAGGGAGAGATGAATAAGGAAGTAACTTCTCTGAAGCAAGTAAAAACATAGTCTGTGACTGACTGTGGTTGCTCTAGGGAGTTCAGTCTGGAATGGGGCCCTCCGTGCAGAGGTCTGCAGGGAGAAGTGAGCCAAAGGCTTTGAGAATCCCTCTGCATGTCTCTGGGAGGCTGGGCAGCTCCCAGAGAGGGATTCCAATGGCTTCTGGAACTGCTCCTGTAAACCCCCTGCATCTGGGGTTTACTCCTCACTCCCCTTCTCCATCTGGATTCCAGGGTCTGAGGGCTGAGCTGCAAGCCCTGGGCTCCTGCAAAGCCAACACATTCCCAGCCCACAGCGAACCTCTGTGTGGCCTTTGTAAGAATTTTAAAAGGCTGTCCCCTCTGGGCAGATGCATCCTCTTGGCAGATGGTGCCTTTGAGCCAAGCAAGAGGTGCCCAGCGTGGGCTGGATTTCAACCCCCCACTTCTTCCTTGGCAAAGCCCCAGCAAATACACCATATGATCATTCACAGCAGTCCTGCATAATTCCCAGCATTAAGAGAAACTACAAAGGTGACAAGTCAATCTTGAAAACCACAAACAGCCAGAGATGAGATCTTTCCCCACCCCACCCCCCATCATTCCTCCTCCTCTTCTGGATCAGGGGCCTAGAGCTACCAGGGGCCTGGATGAGGGGGAACAGAGGTGAGGGCAAGCTGGCTGGGCCCAGGGAGTCAGAGAAGCAGGGTCATAGGCCCAGGCACAAGGTCTACTATGTCTTGTCTCCTTGGAAGTCAGACAGAAACAACCCTCAGAGGGAGTCACAACAGAGACTAGAATTTATTTTCAAAAAAAGTGAGGCCAAAAGAGGTTAAGCGACCTGCTCAAGATGACACAGCTAATAAGAAAATGGTGGATGGTGAGAGGCAAAGTCACAGGGCAGTAAAGGTACCAGGCAGACCTAGGGTACATCCTGACCCTGACCTTGAGCATTCATTTCACCTTTCTGAATATCAGTTTGTTCATCCATAAAATGGGGATAACAGCTAATGCCCCTCCTAGAATTAAAGTCAGCAGCACATGTAAAGTACTTAGTGACAGTTCTAGAAACTGGGACTTAAAGCCTCCATTTCTTGCTCAGAGAGAGATGTGGACACACCATGGAGCTCCCCAGTAGATGAGGAAGTTCAGGATATTAGAAAGGTGTCCAAGTACCAGGCCTGGGGACCCTCAGAAGAAGGCTCAGAGAGGTGTGCTTGCACAGCGGTAGGAACCCTGCACGGTCAGGGTGAGCATGGCCTGCTGGGGGCCCACAGTCCCTCCCCAGGAGCTGCTCTCGTCCAAGGCCATATCCCATGCCCAGGGCAGCGCAGTCCAAGAACTGTTCAGTGAGGATCATGGGCCAGCTCTCTGGCCTCTTCCAGGGCTGCTCTGCAGGGCCATGAGTCCAGAAAAAATAAGCTCTTCTTGGACACAGAGTGTAGAAAAAGCTGTTGATGGCACACTAATCAACTAGTTTACCCAGAAAAAACAAGATCAACCAGTGTAGATTTGATTCAGAGATGCAGAGAAAGCCACTGCTCCGGATATCAGATGCTGGGGTCTGATAAGAGGAAGGAAAATGTTACAACATCTAGAGTAGAATTAGCTCAGATATAAGAGGATTTCCCCATGCCATGGAAAAGAATAGCCCAGGACCTACCCAGGACAAACACTAACAGTCAGAGTCCAAAGCAGCCATTTACCCTGGGTTCTACCAAAAAGGCAGGGACAAAAGTCAGGAGGCTAGGGACTTCCCTGGCAGTCCAGTGGTTAAGACTCTGCATTTCTGCCTCAAGGGGCACCGGTTTGATACCTGGTCAGGGAACTAAGATACTGCAGGCTGTGAGGCATGGCCACAAAATAAATAAAACTTAAAAAAAAACAAAACTGCTTTTTCTGACTATGTGCCAAGATCCAGCACTGAGTATGTTGTAAGGGTGGGGGAAATTTGTGTTAGTATGAAACTCCAATACTTTGGCCACCTCATGAGAAGAGTTGACTCATTGGAAAAGACCCTGATGCTGCGAGGGATTGGGGGCAGGAGGAGAAGGGGATGACAGAGGATGAGATGGCTGGATGGCATCACCGACTCAATGGACATGAGTTTGAGTAGACTCCGGGAGTTTGTGATGGACAGGGAGGCCTGGCGTGCTGCAATTCATGGGGTCGCAAAGAGTCGGACACGACTGAGTGGCTGAACTGAGCTGAACTGAACTGATGGGGGTTCTAAGGCAGGGTTTGTTTTTCCTGGGAAGACCCTGGACTTTTCCTCTTCTCACACAACTGAACATCTCATCTCAGTCTACCAGGCCAGACAGAGATGGAGAAGATAACAGATCTCTGGCCAGATTACATGGTTCACAGCTAGAGCTATTATTTACTAAGTATATGTCTTTTATTAAATGATGGACAGCTTCTGTCCTTATTCAACCTTTCAGGGCTTTCAGTTTATTTGGAAGTTTCTGTAGTTTGGGAAATTTGTTTCTGTTGCATGGCTTTAGGGCTATCCAAAACCATGGCTCCCCAGAAGAGGAGTTGCCTGCATCACTTCGGGTTCATTTTTCTCATCAATAACTGTGTCATTAGCAAGGGTAGATAGGACAATAAGCTCTTTCCTAGTTTTCATAATGGTTTTCCTGATGAAAATCTCCTGATGAAAATCTCCTGATTTTCATCTCACACATGAGCTTATCTTTGCTGGGGCTACTGGCTCTGAAAAGCACACCACAACCAAATGAATGTTTCCGTCACCAGCTCCACCTCTGGGCTGTGGAACAACCATATCAATCTGTTCTTTGGGCCGTTATCCTCAAAAAGTCAGAGAAGGCAATGGCAACCCACTCCAGTACTCTTGCCTGGAAAATCCCACAGACGGAGGAGCCTGGTAGGCTGCAGTCCATGGGGTCGCGAAGAGTCGGACACGACTGAGGGACTTCACTTTCACTTTTCACTTTCATGCATTGGAGAAGGAAATGGCAACTCACTCAGTGTTCTTGCCTGGAGAATCCCAGGGACAGGGGAGCCTGGTGGGCTGCCGTCTACGGGGTCGCACAGAGTCGGACACGACTGAAGCGACTTAGCAGCAGCAGCAGCAGCCTCAAAGGGTATGTCTGTCAGGTGTGTCTGTTCAACAGCACAGCTGCCCAGAATAATTTAGGAAAAGTTTAATGGAGGATCTATTTATAAAGAGAGCAGAGTTACAGGAAAGCAATAGTAGGTGGTGACGCACCCCAGAGTTGGCAAGAGTGAGAAGCCACCACTGCCCTTGGCCATGAGCGGACTTGGGGGAGGAGAGGTTCCTGGACTTCAGAAGGAAAGTTGAAGCTCTGCCTCTGCTAGCTCCAGCTGGGGCTGCAGCACAGGAGCCGTGAGCTGTGGGACGATTCACAACCGATGCTCTGGCACAAAGGGGCTGAGTGGAAAATTCCACCATCTCACTCTTCCCTTGCCCCCCAATTCCTGTCAGTGCCCCCGCCTGCCAATCCAAATTGAAAACCAAAGGCCAAGGAGGACTTTAGAAGCAGGGCAAAAAATGGGTCCCAGAGCAAGGTGGAGGGTGGATCTGAGGAGGTGAGTGGAAAATAGAGTTTTTTCCTGTCTGCACCCAGTTCCTAAGAGAAACTTCCATTGAGTCCTTTGGCCTGTTCTGTCTCTCATGTCTTTGGTTGACAGTCCTAAAGCCACATCCCTTCCAAGAATCACATCATAAATAAATTACTTGTGCTCAAATCTTTGTATCAGTGTCTGTTTCTCAGAAAACCCAATCTAAGATATCCCTCGAAATCAAGATTTATTAAATCTACTGTAATTAGTACAATGTGATGATGCAGACAATCAGTTAGAGCAATGAAACAGAGTCCAGAAAAAAGACACATTCATCCATGGATACTTGGTTTAGGCAAAGGAGGAAGTGCAGGGCAGTAGGAAAGGACACTCACTCCAGTGCATATTGCTGGGCCAAGTGACTATCTATTGAGAAAAGTGAAATTTGACCCTCATCTCACACACACACAAAAATCAACACCAGGTGTTCCACACATTAAAGGTAAAATAATAAAACTTTTAGACAACATGACAGGAGTATCTCTATTACCTTGGGGTTTAGAAAGATTTCTTCGAGGCACACAAAAATCACTAAACTTAAAGCAAGTTTCCCAACCATGCACCACTGACATATGGAACAGGATAAGCTTTTGTTGTAGGGAATGTCCTGTGCATTATAGGATGTTTCACAGCATCCCTGGTCTCTACTTACTGATGCCAAAAGCACCACCATCACAGCCTCAGTCATGACAATCAAAAATGTCTCCAAGACACTGCCAAATGGCTCCTGCAGGGGAACTGCTGCCATCTGGGGAGGGGGACAGAACACCCTGGTAAAACTGAATCTCAGCTCCAACAACAACAACAAAAATAGTGTGTGTCCCAAAAATTTCCTAGGCAATAAATTTTTTCACTACTTATCTAATATTCAGATTTAACTAGGGATCCTGTATTTTACCTGAAACTCACCGCCAGTTGAGAACTACTGTCTTAAAGGGAAAATGATTTGATAAATCAGATTATAAGAAAGACTTCCACTCATCAAAAGAGACCTTTAAGAGAGTGAACAGGCAAGCTACCCCACAGAGGAAGATCTATACACCACATATGTCAACAAAGGGCTCATGTGCAGAATTTATAGATAATGCCCATCAATCAATAAGAAAAAATCAAACAACCCTAAAGAAACACTGACAAGAGACTTGAACAGGACATTCACAAAATCAGATATCACAAAGGCCAATGAGCATGTGAAAGGCACCCAATCTTATCAGTAATCAGGAAAATACAAATTAAAACTACAATGTGTTATCACTACACAATCACCATAATGGCTTAGAAAGATTGATAATACAAGTTTAGGGAAGGAGAGCCACAGGAACTCTTCTAGTGAGGAAGGGAGTGTAAACTGAGTCAACCACTTTGACAGCCTCAATCGGGAAACCGAAAACTTGCATATCCCCTCACCTAACAATTTCACTCCTAGGAATGTGCCCTAAAGAAATATCTGCATCATAAAGCATAAACAAGCATGCTCAAAACAACAGTGTATTTGAAAGCAGCCCAGAAGTCCATCAACAGTAGGAGGAAAAAATACAACTGTGGAATGGTAATATCTCATGGGATACTACCAATAAAAATTAACCTCTGGTATGTACAATAACCTGGACAAATCTCACAAACATAATGTTGAGGGGAAGAAAACAGGCAGATTTAAAAGAAGACCTATTGTCAGTCCATCTCTATAAAACTCAGAAACTAACAAAACTATATCTATGGTATTAAAAATCAAAATAGACACCTACCTTTGGTGAAGATCAACGAGGCAGGATTCAAGACAGTGGCCGAGGTTGGGGAATAGGGGAGCTTCTCGGGGTGGGGGGGTGTGTGGATGTGCTCATCCTGACTGGGGTGGTGGTTACATAGATGTGTTCACACTGAGTTATGTCAGCGTTAGACTGTAATTAAAGGTTTAGGAGGGTTTTTTGTTAAGTTGGTTTTGAGTCCAAGTGTTTTGGTTGCCTTATTTCTAGTTACCATCTAATTCTTACTATTCAGTGACTTCTCTTTTTCCCCAACCAGCCAATTTCACCATATTTTTAAAAGGGGTATTTTTACCTATAGCAGCCTTTTTGACTAGGCTGGTTAATCACCAAGGAAAATTTAAGTGCCTGAAAACAGTAACCCAGAAATTTATTTCTTAATTTGTAGGGTTCTTATGGGTTGTTGCCTTTTGATATTGTATCTTTCAACTTTTCACTGACTTCTTATTTTATCTCAGTTATCTCCCTTCTCCCACAAGGATGTTTCACTTAACTGAGTGTAAACACCATTACCTGGTATGGTTTATATTGCAGTCTATTTCTAAAACCTAAAATCTTGTGTAAAAACATCACCTCTAATTTCCACCCTAAAAAGGCATTTTCCATCCTTTGTTTCCTCAATAGTCCAGTCTGTATTAAATTAACAGCTTCCCTAATCTCACTTTGCACTCTCTGGTCTGGTTAGGGGACCCACAAAAGAGAGTGGTCCACTTTCCACATCCCCATTTCCCTCTTCCATCCATCCTGAGTCATAAAAGTATACTTTGCCTCTCTCACCCACTCATTCCAGAGTTCCTAAAAAGGATGCCAAATAGTTCTAGCAGGCCAATGAATACATAAAGTTTTATTCATCTGGCAATGATTTGTCTTCTAAAGTAACTTCTAAGACTCTATTGTGTCACACAATCAGCAGACATTACAAGCAAGTGTGATTTTGAGAATCACGTAAGAATGTTATTTCCTCCCATAGACATTTGGTAAGTTTTCACTTCAAGATCTACGCCTTCCTCACATACAGGGCCACTACACTCTTATATGCCTATCCATGTCCTTTCCTCTGGAATTTTGTCCCGGTAAATCAGATAAGCCCTCTTGTGCCGCTCATTTGCCACAGAGGGCTTCAAACCTCCGTTTTTAATTCGTGACCCAACCCGCAGCCCGGGCGGGGAGGCGGGCCGTTTCCTCAGGATTTGAGCTCTCGCAGCGGCTCGAGGATCAGGACTTGCTCCCACTTCGCCATGTTCTGGGCGGCCGGGCACCTCTGGCCCGGACAGCAATGAAAGGCCGCCTGTGGAGGAAGGCGTGAACGCTGTATCCCCTTGAAATACAGAAAGTGGGCTGCCTGCCGGGGTGTGCAGACTAGGGTGGCGGAGGCAGAGGACGAGGCCGTGGTGCCCAGCGAGAGCTTGGCACGCGAGCAAGCACAGCGAGCCTGCCGGCTGTGCTCAGGGCGCGCTCGGCGCCTGGTAGCTGAGCGCGCGGAACACCTGCCGGGCAGTGCGCAGGCGCGGCTCTGGCGCAGGGGCGGGGCTGCCAGGCCGCAGCGGGTGGGTTGTTGCTCGGGTTTGGGATTCCCAGAATTAAGGTCCATCGCCCCGAAGATTATTTATTTAGGACCATGGCGGGCAGTAGGACCCATGAGGGAACTGTGGTGGTGGAGAAGACGCCTCAGAGTCCATTGGGCAGCAAGGAGATCAAACCAGTCAATCTCAAGGGAAATCAACCCTGAATACTCCCCTTGGAAGGACTGATGCTGAAGCTGAAACTTAAGTATTTTGGTCAGCTGATGCGAACAGCTGACTCACTGGAAAAGTCCATGATGCTGCGAAAGATTGAGGGCAGAAGGAGAAGGGGGCATCAGAGGATGAGATGGCTGGATGGCATCACCAATGCAATGGGCATACACTTGGGCAAACTCTGAGAGATGGTGAGGGACAGAGAGGCCTGGTGTGCTGCAATCCGTGGGGGTCGCAAAGAGTCAGACACGATTGGGTGACTGAACAACAACAATGGGGGTCAAGCTTTGTTTTAAGTGCTTTACTCAATAATAATAATTAAATAGAATGGATTTCCACTTTCTTTTGCTTATGTGGTGCCAAGCACTTAGAGACTGAATAATGTTGAAAGTACTATTCTTATTATAAACATAATGTTTATGGGTTAATGACATGCTAGGCACTATGATTTAACAGTTCAGTTCAGTTCAGTCGCTCAGTAGTGTCCAACTCTGCAACCCCATGGACTGCAGCACGCCAGGCCTCCGTGTCCATCACCAACTCCCGGAGCTTACTCAAACTCATGTCCATTGAGTTGGTGATGCCATCCAACCATCTCATCCTCTGTCGTCCCCTTCTCCTCCCTCCTTCAGTCTTTCCCAGCATCAGGGTCTTTTCAAATGAGTCAGCTCTTCGCATCAGGTGGCCGAAGTATTGGAGTTTCAGCTTCAGCATCAGTCCTTCCAATGAATATTCAGGACTGATTTCCTTTAGGATGGACTGGTTGGATCTCCCTGCAGTCCAAGGGACTCTCAAGAAACTTCTCCAACACCACAGTTCAAAAGCATCAGTTCTTCGGTGCTCAGCTTTCCTTATAGTCCAACTCTCATATCCTTGAAAAACCATAGCTTTGACTAGACGGCCCTTTGTTAGCAAAGTAATGTCTCTGCTTTTTAATATGCTGTCTAGGCTGGTCATAATTTTCCTTCCAAGGAGCAAGCACCTTTTAATTTCATGGCTGCAGTCACCATATGCAGTCATTTTGGAGCCCAAAAAATAAAGTCTGTCACTGTTTCCATTGTTTCCCCATCTATTTGCCATGAAGTGATGGGACCAGATGCCATGATCTTAGTTTTCTGAATGTTGAGCTTTAAGCCAACTTTTTCACTCTCCTCTTTCACTTTCATCAAGAGGCTCTTTAGTTCTTCTTTGCTTTCTGCCATAAGGGTGGTGTCATCTGCATAGCTGAGGTTATTGATATTTCTCCCGGCAGTCGTAATTTCAGCTTGTGCTTCATCTAGCAAAATTTAGTAAATTACCAAAGAAATAAAAAGATTCACAATTCAGCAATGAACTAGCAGGACCATATCTCTCACCTGGCTTGGCTTTTCCTGCCTTTGTCTATTTGCTATACTATCAGTCAGGGAGAAACAAAACCAGGAAAAGTCTCCCGATGGCTGTTTTACAGCCCAGAGCCAGAACCCTGGAAACAATCTGCAGCCTGTAGCCTGTGGAGCCCTGTACCAAGGTCACAGATGTGGAGCTCTAGACCAAGGTTATTTCCAGAACTGACCAAGCCCCTTAGCAACTGTTGCCATGAGTGCCCCTAATCTTAACCGGCCAGCTCCCTGACTCCATAGTATATAAAAATATCCACCCTATAGCACCCTAACCAATGACCTAATGCCACCAATGCAGCAGGAATTTTCTGTTTTGAGGCTATAAAAATTTGCTTTAACCCTTAAAAGGCTCAGTTCTCCCTTGACGTGGCCCGCTCTTCAAATGTCTTCTCCCATCCTAATAAACTCTATTCATTTCTCATTCTTCCTCATGTCTGGAAATTCTTTTCCAACCTGAGCTCAGATCACAACATAGTCCTTCCTTTGAATGGCTAGGAAATGGAATTTCTGGGCTACTGAGACCTCTGGTGGTGCAACAAGAGCGACTCATGCTAAACATTTCCCTTCAGACTGACCAAAGGTCAATCCCTCTCACACACACACACATACACACACACACACACATTCTCATGCTAAACATTTCCCTTCAGACTGACCAAAGGTCAATCCCTCACACACACACACACACACACACACACACTCCAGTACTCAAATACACAGGAGCATCTGGAAAGAAAAAGACAGATCTCAAGGGCACTTCGTCTTCATGGTAGAGCCACAGCAACAGCAGAAAGACACAGGGCTGATGCCAGAGGTGAGAAAGTATCAACTCCAGAGTAAGGCCCCACTGGGAATGGATGCCTGGATAGTGGTCTGGCTGGAGAGAGTAACATCTAGAAATCTTCATGGAGGGAAGAGAAGAGGAGAAGAGTTGGCATCTCCACAGAAGGTAAGGCTCAGGCGACATTGTTTCTATCACCACAAACTCTGGGGTCTGAGACTGTGTTAAAAAGGGAGACCAGAGGGGTTCCAGGGTCCTTTATCTGTTGGGTCTCCATGTAAGGATTTTGGTTGATTGGCTCTATCATATTTTAATCAGAAAGTACGTGAAATGATAGTGTGAATAGCATTTAGCAAGTCATATCCAAGAGCCTGAGAGAAAGTGCAGATTAAAAAAAAAAGTGATGATGTGAATAGAATTTAACAAGTCATATCCCAGAGCCTGAGAGAAGTTGCCCAAACAAAATGAAGAGGGCATTCACACAGTTAGAGCTGGCATGGGGGAAGATGCAGAGTCACCAGCAAACACCCCATCCTGTCCTGCCCCAGCCCCTGCTAAAGGAAGGATACCTCCCTGCGTCCTGGCTTCCTGTCCTGCCCCACAGTGACGGCCTGACTACCCAGAGGGACTGTGGTCAGCTCCTTTTGCTGTTTCAGGAAGCAACTGTGGGGGAAACAGTTCCATTTCAATGAATGAAGTCCTTATGATTACAACAGACTCAGGAGGGACCCTTGTCTTCCTGAAGGGCACCAGCTGCACTTGCCCTTCCACCCAGATGTGCAGATGGAAATTTCTCATGTCTTATTATCTGGCTCAGATTTGAACGTTTTAACTGCCAATGTGTCAGACAGACTGTGAGATCTGCGAACCGTTTAATCTAACTACATCAGTTGTCAAAGCAGAGGCTGAAGGAGAAGCTGACCCACCAATCCCCAGAACCCCAAACAAAAACATCTTTAAGGCATTAAGCGCCTGCTCTCCATCAGCCTCCCAAGGGAGGAGTGGTGGCTGGGATCAGAGTGCTGTCCCACTCTGTATGTATATCCCCTCTTACAAGAAGCACAAAGCTCTAGGAGATTCCCACCTCACCTCCATGAGGCTATTGATGGACCTCCACCCTCCTGAATCTGTGATCTAAAGGTACCTGATTCAGCAAACACTCCTCCGCTTCTCCCCACAGCTCCTCACCCTTGCCCCTTCCCCAGCACTGTCTGGCAACCAAGCCTTTGGGTTACAAAGATAGTCTGGCAACCCATAAGGTAGGCTCAGTCGCAAAGAACACTTTGTTTTTGGTCTCTGGAGATTTATTTTTTAGTTAACTCAACAACGCATTAAAGTGAAGATGAGTTCAAGTCTATCCAGCACATTCAGGAACTTTGTAACAGGAATTTATGCCACACAGTGTTCCTCCCACATATTTTTAAAAACTCATTCAGCTTTTCAGTGTGTGGAACAGTTTGGAGAGAAAAAAACATGCAAAAACAGAGACCTGTTAAAGAAACTATTGCAGAAAATAGATCAAAGAGGATAATATTAATAACTTGAAGGTGAGTAATGGTGGCACAGATAGAAATAGATGGATCTAGAAGATATTTAGTAAGTAAAGTCAACAGATCTCTTCAAGAAAATTAGAGATACCAAGGGAACATTTCATGCAAAGATGAGCTCAATAAAGGACAGAAATGGTATGGATTTAACAGAAGCAGAAGATATTAAGAAGAGGTGGCAAGAATACACAGAAGAACTGTACAAAAAAGATCTTCCCAACCTAGATAATCACAATGGTGTGATCACTCACCTAGAGTCAGACCTCCTGGAATGTGAAGTCAAGTGGGCCTCAGGAAGCATCACTACGAACAAAGCTAGTGGAGGTGATGGAATTCCAGTTGAGCTATTTCAAATCCTGAAAGATGATGCTGTGAAAGTGCTGCACTCAACATGCCAGCAAATTTGGAAAACTCAGCAGTGGCCACAAGACTGGAAAAAGTCAATTTTCATTACAATCCCAAAGAAAGGCAATGCCAAAGAATGCTCAAACTACCACACAATTGCATTCATCTCACATGCTAGTAATGCTCAAAATTCTCCAAGTCAGGCTTTAGCAATACGTGAACCATGAACTTCCAGATGTTCAAGCTGGTTTTAGAAAAGGCAGAGGAACCAGAGATCAAATTGCCAACATCCAATGGATCATTAAAAAAGCAAGAGAATTCCAGGAAAACATCCATTTCTGCTTTATTGACTATGCCAAAGCCTTTGACTGTGTGGATCACAACAAACTGTGGAAAATTCTTCAAGAAATGGGACTACCAGACCACCTGACCTGCCTCTTGAGAAATCTGTATGCAGGTCAGGAAGCAACAGTTAGAACTGGACAGAATGGTTCCAAATAGGAAAAGGAGTACATCAAGTCTATATATTGTCACCCTGATTATTTAACTTATATGCAGAGTACATCATGCAAAATGCTGGGCTGGATGAAGCACAAGCTGGAATCAAGATTGCTGGGAGAAATATCAATAACCAGCTATGCAGATGACACCACCCTTATGGCAGAAAGCAAAGAAGAACTGAAGAGCCTCTTTGATGAATGTGAAAGAGGAGAGTGAAAAAGTTGGCTTAAAGCTCAACATTCAGAAAACTAAGATCATGGCATCCGGTCCCATCACTTCATGGCAAATAGATGGAGAAATAATGGAAACAGTGACAGACTTTATTTTTTGGGCTCCAAAATGACTGCATATGGTGACTGCAGCCATGAAATTAAAAGGTGCTTGCTCCTTGGAAGGAAAATTATGACCAGCCTAGACAGCATATTAAAAAGCAGAGACATTACTTTGTCAACAAAGGTCCGTCTAGTCAAGGCTATGGTTTTACCAGTAGTAGTCACGTATGGATGTGAGAGTTGGACTATAAAAAAAGCTGAGCACCGAAGAATTGATGCTTCTGAACTGTGGTGTTGGAGAAGTTTCTTGAGAGTCCCTTGAACTGCAAGGAGATCCAACTAGTCCATCCTAAAGGAAATCAGTCCTAGGTGTTCACTGGAAGGACTGATGTTGAAGCTGAAACTCCAATACTTTGGCCACCTGGCGCGAAGAGCTGACTCATTGGAAAAGACCCTGATGCTGGGAAAGATTAAGGGCAGGAGGAGAAGGGGACGACAAAGGATGAGATGGTTGGATGGCATCACCAACTCAATGGATATGAGTTTGAGTAGACTCCAGGAGTTGGTGATGGTTAGGGAGGCCTGGCGTGCTGCGGTCCATCCATGGGGTCGCAAAGAGTCGGACACAAAAAGCAGAGACATTACTTTGTCAACAAAGGTCCGTCTAGCCAAGGCTATGGTTTTTCCAGTGGTTATGTATGGATGTGAGAGTTGGACTTTAAAGAAAGCTGAGTGCCAAAGAATTGATGCTTTTGAACTATGGTGTTGGAGAAGACTCTTGAAAGGTCCTTGATCTGCAAGGAGATCCAACCAGCCCATCCTAAAGGAGATCATTCCTGGGTGTTCATTGAAAGGAATGTTTAAGCTGAAACTCCAATACTTCGGCCACCTGACGCGAAGAGCTGACTCATTGGAAAAGACCCTGATGCTGGGAAAGATTGAGGGCAGGAGGAGAAGGGGATGACAGAGGATGAGATGGTTGGATGGCATCACTAATTCAATGGGCATGGGTTTAGGTGGACTCCGGGAGTTGGTGATGGACAGGGAAGCCTGGCGTGCTGCAGTTCATGGGGTCGCAAAGAGTCGGACACGACTGAGCGACTGACTTGAATTGAGGGACTGAACTGAACTGAACTGAAAGTCAACAGAGTTTTAGATATCCAAGAAGAGATATCTAATGGGAAGTTTTTATAGAATTCAGTACATCTCAGGCTCTCCTATGGTTCGCAGGTGATTTGGGAAGTCTTATTTTTAAAAATTGGTAACTGAGTTCCCAGAGATACATACCTGGGAGAAAGTGCAAAATGGGAAGAGATGAAGATCCTAGGCCCCAGCTTCGAGGAATATCAACATTTTAAGACCTGGAGGTACAGCAAACAACAGAGACTGAATAAAGAAAAGCAAAAGACCCAAACGAGAGTGAGACTTTTGTTGAGGCTGAGAAACAAGCATTTCCAAAGGGAGGGACGAGTCAGCAAGTATCCAGCAATACAGAGGTCAAGAAAAACGAAAACTAGGCATTAGTTTTGATGAGCGGGGCAGAGAATGCTAAAGGCAAAGCCAGCGGATGTGAAGTAGAAGTAGAGAACAGACCCCACTCTTTAAAGTTTAAAAGTTTGATTATGAAGACATTAGCAGAGGAAGAACAGTGCTGGAGAAGGATTATTTTAAGTAGAAGAGCACTTGAGGACGTTTAAATGCTGACAGCAAGGAGCTGGAACAGGCAGAAGAAAAGGTAAAATAATAGGCTGGGTAGAAAGAAATCCATTGTACCACTGGACAGATTCTCTTGGACTACTGATCTATCTAACTGAATGCTGCTGCTGCTGCTAAGTCGCCTCAGTCGTGTCCGACTCTGTGCGACCCCATAGACTGCAGCCCACCAGGCTCCGCCATCCCTGGGATTCTCCAGGCAAGAACACTGGAATAGACATACAGAATTCGGCGATTTGAGTAGCTTCGGGGTTTAGGTCAAAGGTTTTTTCTACGCTAAGATCTTCCCTCCTCCGCCTCTTCTCTTTGGCTCGTCCCCTCAGTCTACTCCCCGTCCCCGCCTCCTTGCCTGGTCCCAGCCACGCCTTGCAATGAAAAATACCGCCTTCTCTACGAAATCTTCCGGGTCGCCAGGCAGGGCCACGCCCAGCCCCAATCAGGCCCGCCCTACAACCGGAGCTCGCTTCCCGGAAAAACGCATGCGCAAAAGGCTATAGCGGCGTCCCAGTGGAGGCGCACTCTAAACCTTGCGCAGGCGCGTTAGGTCGTGGTCGCGATGAGAGTTCTTGTGGGTGAGGGAGGTCCGGAAGGGGGTGGGGGCGGGAGGGGGCATGTTTGTAAAAAGAAGATACACCCAGAAATTGAGGGCTTAGGAGACTGTTTCTGAGAGAGGGCACCGTCTCGTACACAGGCTACCTGGCCTTTGCCTCCAAGCCCTAGGGGCCGAATCTCCCTAGACCCTGTGTTTCACCCTGCACGCATCGCGGGGAGGGGGCAAGGAGGGGAGAAGGCTGAAGTCAGATGGGAGGGAACCAGAGAAGGGGGCCACATGCGGGACGGAAGGCCCCCCCGGGAGGATAAACACCTCGCATTTTCTGATCAGGTGGCGGGACGGGCTTCATTGGGACAGCCCTAACCCAGCTGCTCAAGGCCAGGGGCCACGAAGTGACGTCGATCTCCCGAAAGCCAGGGCCAGGTCGGATCACGTGGGTACGTCCATATTCTGGAGACATGGAAAGAAGGCTTAGTTGGGTGGCGCCGAGCGAGGCCTCGAGGCCACTGTGTGCTTTCTCCCACAGGATGAGCTCACGACGTCGGGGTTGCCCCGCTGCGATGCTGCAGTCAACCTGGCAGGAGAGAACATCCTCAACCCTCTCCGCAGGTCAGCCGGGCCCTGAAGCTGACATTCTTAAGAGCAGAGGGCCAGTTCTGATGGGAACTTGTGAGCTGTGGAGATTGGGGCTGGCAGATGGAGAACTCAACCCATATTCCGAACTGCTCGTTCCCTCACCCTCTCTCCACACTCACTTGCCCTGTTTCCCACTCAGTCAGTGGACCTTACTCCCCATTCAGGATGCCCCAAGTACCTGTGCCTTTTCCCTCTACAGGAGAGATGGACCGTTTCTCTAAGCGACAATGAGGGCTTTACTAGGCGTGGATATAGATGGGCTCCAGGGAAAGAGGGAAGGAAGGGTATGTGCATGTATTTAGTGGTATTTTATTCCCCCATGTTTCTCCTATGATTGAGCATGCATGCACACATGTTTCCCCTGCAGGTGGAATGCAGCCTTTCAAAAAGAAGTTCTCAGCAGCCGCCTGGAGACCACCCAAACGCTGGCTGGAGCCATAGCCAAGGCCCCAGAACCCCCCCAGGCCTGGGTCTTAGTCACAGGTGTAGGTACGCCCCCCCACATCACCAGCCCTTAGACTAGCCCGGGAAAGGAGGCAGTCCAGTGAGGGGTAGCTCAGGCTGCAGAGTGCTGGTCTTTTCTGGGCACAAGCTCTACCTAGGCCCTCATTCCACACATATTTCTCCTGACTTTTGTGTACTTTCACTGAGAAATGGGGACCTCAGAGAAACTGAGAGGAGTGGCACTGCTCCCAGTGCCTGAGAAAGCCCCACCTACTCCCAGGTCCCTTATTTCTCATAGCAGAGAGCTTTAGGAACAGAATTGTCAGTTTTTGTATTTTGCCTCTGGGACCAAATTTACACACACACACATGTTTAGTCACTCAGTTGTATCCCACTTTTTGTAATCCCACAGACTGTAGCCTGCCAGGTTCCTCTGTCCATGGGATTCTCCAGGCAAGAATACTGGAGTGGCCATTCCCTTCTCCAGGGCATTATCCCAATCCAGGGGTTTAACCCACGTCTCTTGCGTTACAGGCAGATTGTTTACCACTGAGCCATCAGGGTAGATATATATATCTACACACACACATATACTATATACACTATATATACATATACGCTAGTCACTATTCTAAGTGCTTTGCACATATTCCACATAATCCTCACAAGAAACCTATGTGATAGGTATTATTCCTTTTTTAAAGATGTAAAAATTCTGCACAGAGAGGTTATGTAATTTGCCTAAAGTAACAATAATTTTGGAGCTGAGATTAAAACTCAGGCAGCCTGGCACTGAAAGTCTTTGTTCTTAGCTTCTGCACTCTGGCGGTCTCAGCTTAGCCCTCTAATGAAAGATAAGAATGACTCCAAGGCAGGAACAGGTCAGCTCATGAAGAAGTTGTAGGGGAAAATATCCATGGCTCTGACTACCCATGGAGAGATTCCCAAGGTGCCAAGGAGGGTGAGGTAAGGGGAGCCTTGACTGCAAAGGACCAGATGGGACAAAGGACACCCAGGGCAAACCAGTGCTGTTCCACCGGCAGCTTACTACCAGCCCAGCCTGACTGCGGAGTACGATGAGGACAGCCCAGGAGGGGATTTCGACTTTTTTTCCAACCTCGTAACTAAATGGGAAGCTGCAGCCAGGCTTCCTGGAGATTCTACACGCCAGGTGGTGGTGCGCTCTGGTGAGAACAAGGGGTCTGGGTAGCAGACGGGGTTGGAATGTCTTCATGGAGGGGCTAGGGATAAGGGAAGCTGAGCTCACAGGAGATGCCACCACTTCTGGCTGACCTGCAGGTGGGAGGACGGATATCCCAAAGAGAGCCAGAGCCCTCACCTGCCACAGAGCAGAGTCAGTATAGGTGAAGGGTGATGAAGGGAAAGCAGAGAGGAACAGTGGGGGTGCCTGGAGGTCTAGGGGTCTCCCTGTACCATCCTTCTTGCCTGCTCTAGGGGTTGTGCTGGGCCGTGGAGGCGGTGCCATTGGTCATATGCTGTTGCCTTTCCGTCTGGGCCTGGGGGGCCCCATTGGTTCAGGCCACCAGTTCTTCCCCTGGATTCACATCAGAGACTTGGCGGGAATCCTGGCCCATGCCCTTGAAACAAGCCATGTGCAGGGGATCCTGAACGGAGTGGCTCCCGCCTCCTCCACTACCAATGCTGAGTTTGCCCGGGCCTTGGGTGCAGCCCTGGGCCGCCCAGCCTTCATCCCTCTCCCCAGTGCCGTGGTACAAGCTATCTTTGGGCAAGAACGTGCCGTCATGCTGCTGGAGGGCCAGAAGGTGGTCCCACGGCGGACACTGGCTGCTGGCTACCAGTATTCTTTCCCAGAGCTGGGAGCCGCCTTGAAGGAAATCATAGCCTAAACGGGGAGGCTCAAGGCAGGGCCTGAGGCCTGTTCCTCAGCAGGGGCTTACTGGTGAGAGACTGCATAAGCTCAGGTTCTCCTCGAGACTGAAAGCTATCTGGTTCTTAAGCCCTCTTTCTTGCTCACTGTCCCACTGCCCCACCTTATTTAAATAACTGAGAGATTTCTGCTATTTCAGGGTTACAGTCGCATTATGTTGGGACCTTAACTTCTTCAACTTCTTATAGATAAATATCCAAGTTTGGTCTCCTTGTGTGTCCTGTTCCTGCCCCATTTCTCCTCCTTGGTATTCAGAGAATGTTTTGCAGTTTAGGCAATAAAGACAAATTAACTGACTAGCTTCAGCTCATCTCTTTGTTCTAGATTCTCCTGAAATTTATTTCAAGGAATGTCATCCAAGATGACCCTTTCCTTTACGTGGAGTTTTGAAAATGGTAACAGGCAACATCTCCCTTCTTGATCTCTTGACTGCCAAGAGAGCTGGCAACAAATTTGAGGCACAAGGTTATAACAAAGGTAGAAGTGAGAAGGCAAGAGGAACAGTGATCCATTTCCAGTGGGCTCTGTGGTCATCCTGCACACTTCCTTGTTCACACAATGCTGATACCAGCAGGGGAAGAAACAAGGCCAGAGTCTAGGACAGCCTCTGGTCTGTCACTGGACAGTGGTGAATTGATAAACAACCACACACCAGCCTGTTCATCAAGCTGCAGCAGGACAAAGCTGTGCAAAGCTTAGGGCTGTCAGTAGCCAAGGACCTGCCTCTCATCTCAGGCCACTTCAGTCAACCAGAGGGCAGACGTTACCTCAAGCCCACTGCACATCCACCAGCATTGAAAGTGAAAGGTACAAGGAACCTATCAAAAACTACAAACTCAAACATTTTGGGGGAAAAGAGTCCCAAGTATTCATCAAGCACCATCTCCCTCTATCAACCCTGATTTCTGCCAGAGTTTGACTAGAAGTAATTCCCCTAGCCCCCAATTCAGACCATGTTAACCAATTTCGTTTCTTCTGAGGGGACCGTGGGTTGTCTTTGAATCAGTCACCGCCCCAACTAGTCTCTCCCCAGTACGACTGCCCCCAGCCCTGCTCAGTGGGGTACACCTCACCCATGGGGGTGGGGTGGCAACACTGGGCCCCAAAGACCTCCTCCATCATTCACCTCCACATGCTAGTTGCTGGTATGAGAATCTCAGGTGATTTCAACTCCCTGTATCACTCAGGCAGCAGAAGTCAGAGCCTAAAAAGAGAGCCTTGTCCAGGGATTTGCTACAGGGCTCAGAGAGCACTGAAGCCAGAGGCACCTGTCCTACTTCTTTATCTGGTCTTGGACGCTAGGAAGTTGCCCGGCTCTGTACTGTTCCTGAGGGAATGACTGGCCTCAAAGAAGCGTATTTAGGGCTGCACTAAAGGAAGGGCTGACTAGTACTGGCTATGAATGAATGTGCTACCTCGGAGGTCGTAGATTCCCTGGCACGGGAGGACCTCAAGCAGATACAGGACAATGACATGTAGGAACCAAGGTGGACAGAGAAAGTCCTGAGGTGACAGCAGTTGGTCCGACTCTGATTCTTCCGTTTTCGTTTTCCAGATTAGTTCCTCTAGGTACAACCTCTATAAACCCTTCCCATCCGCATACACGCACACATGGAGCAGAAGTGGGATTCACTTTATGCGACATAACTGTTCTGTAGAGAAAATGCTAGGGTCAGGTCACGTGGTCATTGTCCTCACAGAACATGGCTTCATCAGCTTGGTGACTGCTCCGCGCTCGAGCAAGTGCGTTAACCAGAGACTGGGACTATCCAACACATTCGTTCATCTGTAAACAAACACCTGGATGCAACAGGAGAGCTGCCATTGAGAGGAACAAACCCTGAGAGTTTACTGGTAATGCAGTCACCCTAATTACCTGTTCTGTAAATGTGGATTGGGCGGGGAGGGTTGCCCAAAAGGGACGCAGCCATTACAGGGCACATTATACTGAGGATGCAGTGTTAAAATCCAGGACGCAGGCCCTGGGGACAGAGGACCCTCAGCTCTCTGAAAGTGAGGTTCTGGTTAAGAAGCCTGTGCAACCACAGACAGACACACCTGAGACTTGGTCCAAGTACCTTTCGTCCAAAGGGTTTTCCTCCACCTTCTCATCTCTCCTCCCAACAGGCGTTTTTACCCCCGACTTGTAGGCAGAAGTAAAGACCAAGATCAGTCAAGGGCACAGGCAGGCACAGCTGAGACCAGAAGCCAAGTCTCCCTCTGCCTTCTCCACCAGCTCGCTGCTGCCCCACTGTGACCCAGACCCCGGAACATGAGCCTTTCCAGGGGCCAGCATTCCCTTTGCTGCACCCAGGAGCCCAGCCAGGCCTGGGAAGCGTTCCTGTCCTCTGGCCTTCAGAGCAGCAGCCACAGGAGGAAAGGCTCAGCTTCCCGGCCACCTGTTCTCCCTTCCCCTCCCACCTACCCTAGCCTAGCCTCCACCCCCAGCTTGGCATGGAGGAGGGGCCAGCAGTCCCAGTCTCCGGCATCCACCCCTTGCAGCAGCCCCCGCTCCCTACAGAAACCCTGCATAAGGCAAGGTTGAGAAATTAAGGCTTAGAAGAACCTCCTGAGAGCTGGTCGAGGTCCTGACTCAAGATGAGATCAGGTCACGTCACGGACCTGTCCCCAAAGTGCTCCACACAAGAGCATTCCTCACGTACGGATGCTCCTCCTCAGAACCTCTGACACAGAGCACCAACTCGAGGTGGGGGGGGGTGGACTGGGGCAGGGTGTGAGCAGCAGAGGGACCCTCAGGATGAGCTGAACTGGGTAAGACTGGAGCTGAGCAGGGGGGCGGCCACTCAGACAGGTGAGGCTCAAAAGTTGAGACTAAGCAGGGCCTCAGAGAGCTGGTTGATGTCCCGGCAGTACGGCTCACGCTGCAGGATGAAGTCCACCTTGTGATCCTGGCCCCAGAACACCTCCAGCAGTTGGCGCCGGAGCCGCTCTGTCTCCCGCGTCTTCCGAATGCCACCATTGCCTTTGTCCTCTTCTTTTCTCCCCTGCTGCTGATGACTGTGTTCTGTGACGCCCCTGGCAGAAGGCTGAGGCTTAGAAGACCCCGGTGCCCTGGGAAGAAGCAGAGAGAACAGAATGAGCTGAGAAGCATCCTAGAGTGAGCGAGCCTGAAGTTCTAGAAACTGACCTCCGAGTGGCAGTATCAACCCTCTTCTGCAGGGAAGATGGATGGTTCCTTTGGAACCGGATGGTCAATCTCGCTTTAGTCTAATAATTACTTTCTGTCCAGCAGAGGGCGTACTCAATGCAACCAGCTATGAGTAAAAGCAACCATTTACCAAATAACTCCGTCCAACACACTGATCAGGGAAAACAGGAAGCGGGAGCTTCCTTCCCAGCCTGAAGAGTCTGTGTCAGGATTCCTTGGGCCAGAGTCCAGGCAACCTGAACTACTATAGAATAAAGCTGGCCTGGATTGAGTCATTTTTTCACCCGACTCTCCAGGCCTGCTAGGCCCCTGCAGAGCAAGAGCAGGGCTGCCTAGGAGACTGCAGGGCATTACCTGACCGGTTTCTTCAGGAACTCATCCAAGGTGGGGCCATTTCGCCCCAGGGGGTCATCCGGCACCATGAAGAGGTTTCCCACAAAGGTGAAGGGCAGCAGGCTGGATGGGCACAGAGAATGTGTGGTCACAGAGGGGCCCTTGCCCACTGCCCGGACAGCTAAGACCAACACCATCAGAAGCTGCCGGCTACCATCCTTCGCAAAGTGGTGTCAGCCCCTTCCCAGAGTCCTCACCCGGTGGCAGATCAGAGCTGGTTCTAGAGAAAGGTCTGAGTCTGTGCCCTGTTCTCAGGGGAGGGCTCCCTCACCGCTCTCTGATGATTGCCATCCACTTCTCAGACTCCTCTGCCAGGTCCCGGAACTGGTCGTTGGAGACAATGATCCCGTCGGTCTCTTCAGCCAGCTTCACCATGAACCTGTCTCAAAAACCACAGCAGCCATATTGGGATTCAACAAGGTCCCAACCCCAGAGCACTTGATCGACACCCATGACGCACTTCTAGTGATGGAGATCTGGCCCCTCACCTTGAACCAGCCACCAGATGACTGACTGGATACAGGCGCCATGGGTTAGGAAGAAAACAAAGATGAACCCTTCCATGTCTCCCAAGAGCAACCCCTCCAGTCACCACAACCCTCCACAACACTCTGTGCCTTGTCAATATGAGACAGAAAGACCTAGCCCTTGCTCTGTCTTCTTCCCCACTCCCCCTGAATCAGTCACAGATCCCTCATGCGCCTCCCCTGAGGCCTTCCACTCTGCTTCCTTCATTTCCAGTCCTGCCATTACCACCTGAGCTACTTGGACAACGCAACTGAGGTACTACTGCATAGCCTCCTGATAAGGGGGTCTCCTGCCCCCAGCAGTTTACCACCTCCAGCCTCTCCTCCCCTGAGAGGACATGCTCTTCCCCTACACAAAAGTCTTCCAAACTTGCCCTTTATCCAGCAAATGTTTCCACATCCCAGGCTTGGCAGCTAAGGCCTAGCAACCAGCTCCAAGCCACTGTTAAGGCCTTATCTCCTCCCTCCCTCCCTAAGGCACTCACAGCTCCTGAAAAAAATCAATGATCAGATTTCACCCTTTTCTTCAAACATGCCCTGCGCTGTCTGATTTTCATGTTTCTCAAACTGTTCCCTTTATTCCCTCCATCTGGAAGGAAACCAGACCTAACTGATGAGAGGAATCTCAAGGGGAGCATCAAAAAAACAGATGCCTGGGCCCCATTTTATAATTCTGATTCCACAGGACTGGGGTAGAACTCACGAGATGAGTCCTTAACAGGTTTAGAAACCAAGAGATCCAATGCATCCAATATCCTTGTCAATCAGCAAAAACTCTCAAATCCTTCCCTTCCCACAAGACCCCAGCCAGAAGGGAGATCCCTTTCCTCTGAATTCTGTAGTGTTTGATTTACAGTTTCTTTGGGCTTTTTGAAGTGACGAATCGAGTCTTCCCTGATTCCTGCCTCCTTCGGTAGGCCAGACACCTAGTACCACACAGGCAGTCAGTATCTGAAAAACAGTGTGGTATAGCCTTGGTCGTTCAGTCGTGTCCAACTCTTTGTGACCACATGGACTGTAGCCTGCCACACTCCTCTGTCAGTGGGATTCTCCCATCAAGAATACTAGAGTGGGTAGCCATTCTCTTCTCCAGGGGATCTTACTGACTCAGGAATGGAACTTGGGTCTCCTGCATTTCAGGCAGATTCTTTACTGTCTGAGCCACCGGGGAAGCCCTAGTGTGGTATAGAGGGGACATTAATCAGGATTCAGTATGACAGATGTCTGGCTGAGCTTCTGTCTGGGAAACAAATTAAAGAGATAACATTATAAATATATATGGTATCATATAATACACAACATGTATTTTCAAATTAAAGATAATTGTACTATTATCACATTAGATCGTATGTTGTTCCACAGTATTCAGTAGGTCTGTGCTACATGTCACTGTGTTTTTCACTGTAACTAGGCAAAATACAAAATTTATATTGTACCTCTGCCTATCAGGACCTATACAACTGTACAGACACGTCTTCAAAATTTATTACAAGTGACTCAACCTTCAGTTTTAATTGTGTCAATGCTGGCATGTAAAGAAGGTTCTCTATTTCGGATAACCTGTGAAATCTAGGCATAAAACAGAACTGCATTGGGAGAACGTGAACTGTCTTTTTTGTAGAATACCTGTTAGGGAGTAAAAGCTAAGCATTTGAAAAAACAAAATATATAATCAGTACAGCTTGGGAACTCTTTTTTAATTTAAAACTGAGAATCCTAGAGAATAAAGAACTTACCACCATAATTTTTTCAAATTAGTTAGTTAGCTTTTAAAATCCACCCATGGGACTTCCCTGGTGGTCCAGTGGTTAAGAATACACCTTCCAATGCAGGGAATGAGGGTTCAGTCCCTGGTTGGGGGAACTAAGACCCCACATGCCACAACAAAGATCCAGTGCAGCCAAAGGGAGGGGAAAAAGTCTATTAAAAAAAATAATAATAAGTAAGATCCACCTGTCTCCCACACTGTGTACACCAGGGAGGACATGTGTCTTGTGTTCTTCAATTAAACCATCTAGCAGCTTTAAGTTCTCGGTCTTCCTTTGCCACGTCATAGCCTTTGCCAAGAGAATTAACTACTCCGACCCACTGTCTCCAGTTCTGTACAATGGAGATAAGACACGCTGCCACACTTGACTGAGTCTGTGAAAAACTAAAGAATATCACTGTCCTCCAGCAGAGCACCTTGAGTGAGGCAAGCACATACCTTAGCTTCTTTTGACATTCATAAGGAGGATGAATGAATGGAAGAGGAACTTGAGACAAAGAGGTTAATCCACTAAGAGAATCCACAATGACTACGCAAGGAAACTCAGATTCAGACCTTCAAATTCTAAGACCATTGATCTTTCACTGATCTTCTTTTAAATACCATGTTTTGTACAGCCGTATTATGCATGGAATCCATTCTTTATTTATCATTATTTGGATCGTTTACTCTGGTTTTTCCAGAAGGTTGGAGAATTTCTCTATGTGTTTGGACATCTAGGTTGTAAGAGGCATTTGTCAGCTAGCTATTCCTATCACCGGCTTTCCCATGTCTCCATTAAACCAGTGTTTTCTAGATGGTAAGGTACTACCATCTAGAAAATAGTACCATTAAGATGGTACTATTAATATAAATACGAAGCATCCTTTAGTTTGATAAGTGAAAAAGTGAAGGATGAAACAGAGTTGTCCACCATCCATCTCATCCTGTCTGCAGGGCAGGTTTACCTCCCCAATCATAGGGGCACATGGAGAAGTGGCCCTTTTCCCCACGACTCAAGTCTTACAGTGTGAAGGGGCCAGAGCTTCTGTCTCCCCCTCAGTCTCCCACCAGGCTCCCTGAATGTCGAGTCTGTGGATAAGAGAGAAGCAAGTACCTGTCATCATAGGAGGAGATCCTCTTGCCATCCAAGACCCGGGAGGGTGTGAGGGAGAGCAGGCTGAGGGAATACAGCTTATGCAGGAAGTGACCCTCTAGAGAAACAGAGGAGCACACTGGGGTTACCCCCGAGGTGAACACGGGGCCCATCCACAGACACAAGAGACCAGGCCCAACTCACCTCTGACCTTGGAGTCCTTACTGAAACGCCACTGAGGCACAAAGACAGTTATGTCGCGGTGGCCTCGGTCCCAGAAGTACTGCACGGCAATGGCAATGCCCCGGCTGGAGAAGTAGTGCTGGAGGCCGTGCCTGCAGTGGGAAGGGGTCAGCACTCAAGGGCCCTAGAGTGGAGGCCTGGCAGCCTGGCTGGACTGCCCGCCGCTTGGCACATGTCCCCAAGATGAACACAACTGCCCATCTCTACCTCATCCCCCTCCCTGGGACCCTCAGCCCCACCAGGTACTCACACCATGGCCACGTTGCTGCCATCGATGACAATATGGCGGAGGTCTGGCTTGCCCGGCACGTTAGCAAGGCACAGCGTGAAAGGGTCTTGGAGAGCCTCCTGGAAACGCTGTGTGCCAGTCACCAGGTTGCCCCCCCGGGTGCCTCGTTTCCACGGAGACCCCCGGCCTCGAGCCACAACCAGCTGCTTGTCTGCCCGGTCTCCGCGGTCCCCCCGGTCCCCACAGTGCCACGGGGGTTCAGGCGCAGGTGGGGGGCTGGGCACTCTTGGAGGTGAGGCTTCCCCATTATGGAGCCGCTGGAGGAGGGAGGCTCCCCGGAGCTGAGATGCCCTCTGATAGAGGCCCTGGGTACCAGGAGGCTGGCCCTGGACCCCAAGCCTTCCTCTTTCTTGGGGAACTCCCTCCTTCCCCAGGGCCTTCCCCTTTAGAGGCCCTGCCTGCCCGGCCTCTCCTCCTCCTGACTGTGGCCTGAAGGCCACTAGTCTCTCCCAGGTCTCTTCCCCGAGCCACGCCTTCAACCCCAAATCCATCTCCCTGGCACCACCCGGCTTTGTTCCCTCCTTCTCCACGGCATGTCTCTCTCCCCTTGACTCTTGCCACCCTGTAGGTCCCGTGTCCAGAGACACTCCACTGTCACCCAGGGGAGTCCTGACTCCCTGCTGCTGAGCGCCCAGCGGACCTGGGACGCCCCACCCCCAGGATGGGAATGCTTGGGGCCCCTGACCCCGGGATGCCTCCTGCACCAGGCTCAGCAGCTCCTCCTGGATGGCCTGGGGCAGCTGCAGCAGGGCCTCTGTGTGGGCATCCCCCCTGGCCTGCAGCAGGGCAGAGAACTCTCTCGGCACTCCAGCACCCTGAGAGGCTCCAGGGGATGGCCCCAGACGAAAGTCCCAGCTCAGCCGCTCTACCAGCTCCTCCACTCGACTCTGGACCATGACGAAGGCCTCAGTCAGGCCACTGACCATCAGGGAGCCGGGCACTCCCGGCACCAAGTGGGCAGATGTGCTCCAAGTCAGGCAATCAAGGAAGAAGCCCTGGGCTCCCAGAAAGATGCAGTGCAGTTTGGGTGGGTAGTGGATTTCATTCTGTATCTCCGGGCTACAGAGACCCTTCAGGTACTCCTGGGGGAAAAGGGAGGGAAGGGAAGTAGGAAGAAAAAGGAGATTGCTGGAATCTTAAATGGTCCGATAGCCCCTGCAGGCCCACTGCTGTCTCCTGAGCTCCAGGATGCCTGGGCAGAGAAATGGAGCCCTATAGATCCTGAAAAAGGTGGGGATTAAAAGAGGATAGAGAAACTCACTTTTTCTCTTTTCAGGTGACAACCTGGGGCTGAATTTCCATTTAGAACTCAAGATATTGTTGGTTAAAAGGCCGTCTCTTCTAAACATTTATGTGTGTGTACGTATGTTGCATATTTCCATCACAACGATCATCAACACTAACTTTTACAAAAGTCATGCATTATGCCTTACGTGCTTTATCTCATTCACAGCAAGTTCAGTGAGGTGGATACTGTTATTATTCATACTTTAAAGATAAGGAAACTGAAACTAGGACTACAAGGATAGTATTCAGTGGTGGTGCCTTACTGGAAGCCCTGACTAACTCCAGAGGAAGCAATGTGGCCTCCCACCACACAGTGAATTCCTTGGTGGGGCCTGCTTGCCCAACCAGATTATCTCTGTTCTCCCAAAGAGTACAAACTGATTTGACCTGAATCACTTATTTCCAAGCCCTGGCAGAACCTGGGTCATTACAGCAGAAATGAAACCAAAACTATGGACAGAGAACGTGCAAGTTCCTCAAAGCTCAGGGCCAGTGAGACAAGCAAGAAGTGAAGATCCTCCCCAGCCCCTCCTCTCTCCTGCCTCCACGGGGGAGGGAGTCATTGCTTCCCCGGAAGGGTCAAGGAGAGGCATTCACCTTGGCTCTGCTGGCGTTCTCTTTGGGGCCCTCCAGCTGCAGCCAGATGTGAGGGTTCTCAGGACAGTCCTTCGGAAGGACGCTCATCCCCACCCTGAAGATGCGCTCCACGTGGGGCAGCTGCTCCCGCACCGTGTCCTCGGCCTCCGCAGACACCGCAAAGCGGTCAGGGGACTGGGAGCCGGCCCCCCAGGTAGGCATGGCTGCTTGGCCGCCCAACCCTGGAAAGAGGGAAAGCAGCTCAGAGCCTTGATGTCCCCTCAGCCCAAATCTTGGTCTCCTAGCCTAACCAGCTATCAACAGGTCGCACCTAGTTATCAAACCTGTAAACAACCCAGGAGGTAACCAAAACTTCAGTTTAGTTGAAACAGGGAGGGAATGTCAGATTATCTGGACACGGGGGCCTTCTCCCTGGAGACGAAGTCACGGATAAACAAGACTGTCTATCTGGGATGGCCGTGTGGCCTTTGGAAAATGACGACCACGGCCCTCAGCAGGAACCGGGAGGAGGATCCAGCTGGGTCTGGAGGCCAGAAGGAGTGGACAGGTGACGAAAGAGCCCTTCTCCTCCAGGTCTCTGCAACCTCCGGGTCCAAGACGGCCTCTTAGAGATGAATCCTCACCAGGGCTTGAACTGGGTTCTCCTCTGGGGTCCCTCGTCGGCCATTTCCGAGGTTCTGGCCACTCCCACCCCTCCCCCTCCCTCTGCTGCCCCCCTCGGTCGCGCCACGCGCCCCACGCTGGGCCGAGGGGCCGAGCCGGGCCCCGCCCACGGCCGCTGGCGGCTGCCGCCCCCCGCCTGCGCTCGGCACTGCGCCCTCTGGCTCCCGCAGCCCGGGCGCGGGGGAGAGCGCGCCTACCCGCCTCGCCGCCCGCTGCAGCCTCGGTCCCGCCGGCGCCGCTCGGTGCCCGCCGGCCCCAGCTTCGCCCGCGCCCCCGGCCCAGGGAAGAAGGGCGGGGGGCCCGAGTCGGGGCGGGCCTTTCCGATTCCTCACCCAACGGGGACCTCTCTTCCCCACATCACAAACAGTTTTTTGAGTCACTTCCTGGCCGGGGGCGGAGTCAGCTGGGCCCCTCCCGGGGCTGGGCCAGCACCGAGCCGCGAAGCGCGCCCCCGCCCCCGCCAGCCGCCAGCAGCCAGCTGCTCCCCGCCCCCGGCCCGAGCCCCGGCCGCGGCCCCGGCCCTGGCCCCAATCGGGGCCCCGCCCCCGGCCCCGCCCCCGGCCGGCCCGCCCCGCCCCGCCCCCTCGCCCGCCGTGGCTGCAAGCCTGCCGGGTCAGTGCTCCTCGCGCTCCTCGGAGTTGAGTCGCTCCGCGCAGTTGTTTCTCAGGAATGAGGAACCACTTCATGGAGAGATGGAGGTGAAGAGGGCCTTAAAGGGACGAATGCAGTCCCTTCGGATAACAATATAGAAGACCAGGGAAAGAAAAAGACTGGCCCAGGGTCACAGGATAGTGACACCCTTGACCCAAGCACTTTCCACCAAAACAGTTAGGGGGAAAACACAAGAACATTCCCTTTCTTCCAACAGTGGAAAAGATACTGCTAAGAGGGCTGCTGACTTGTGAAGGATTTTGAAGAGGGGAGGAGTGAAGAGGAAGGGAATGTCACAGATATGCGGGCACACACACACACACACACACACACACGTGCACTCACAATCTTACACCCATGTTCTCTGTGGTCCCAGTTCCAGCCTGCAGTGCTCTCCGGAGGGGGCTGCCCTGGGGTTCTGGTTTCAGCCCTCCTGTCTGGCTGTCTCATTTCTCCTCTCCCTCCCAAAGCCCAACTGCTGTTATTTTGTGCCCGGCCAAGGAGGAGGGAACTGCAGTGACAGCAGGAGTGAGAGGCAGGACAGAGTCGTGGGGCATGGAGACGGATGGAGAGAGACGCCAAGACCAGGTGACCAGGAGTCCCAGAGAGAGCGCTGAGAAGCAGGTTGAGGGGTGGTGAGAGCCTGTGGGAGAGGCGGGAAGAACCAAGGAGCAGAAAGAGAAGGTTTGTGGGTCACAGAGCCACTCAGCCATGCTGGGAACAAAGCGACCCTGGCCGCCACGTCCCTCCCTCAGCCTGGGGTTGCCTTTGGCCCTCACACTTCTGGCCCTGAGGGCCGGGTGGGCCCAGGAGGGGACAGAGCCAGTCCTCCTGGAAGGCGAGTGCCTGGTGGTCTGTGAGCCCGGCAGAGCTGCTGCAGGAGGGCCAGGGGGAGCAGCCCTGGGAGAGGCGCCCCCTGGAAGAGTGGCATTTGCTGCAGTCCGCAGCCACCACCACGAGCCCGCAGGGGAGATCAGCAATGGCACCAGTGGAGCCATCTACTTCGACCAGGTAATGCCCCTACCCTGCAAAGACCTGGAATCACCGTCCAAACCCACTCTGCTGCTAAGGAAATGGCCCTGCTGTGGGGCCCGCTGCCCGTCTGCTTTCCCTTCACTCCCACCATACCTTCCTTCCCTTTCTCATCATTTCTTTTCAATCTGTTCATTCTTCCTGTTTAGTCTACTTACCACCCCTTCCTTTCCTTACTCACTGCCCCTTCCCCCAATGCCGTGGCTTCTCGGAGCCCCAGGCATCCCCTAGCCCCACTCAGCAGGGTCTGCTTCCCACAGGTCCTGGTGAACGAGGGAGGTGGCTTTGACCGCACCTCTGGCTCCTTCGTGGCCCCTGTGCGGGGCGTCTACAGCTTCCGATTCCATGTGGTGAAGGTGTACAACCGCCAAACTGTCCAGGTGACCTGAACCCTAGGCCCTGTCCCATTCCTGGCTCAAGAGGGGAAGGGAGGAGGGGACCACAGGGGACCCCCAGGCAGACCTCCATTAACCTACATCCTGGAGGGCCAGGAGCAAGTGGGGGCAGGGCCTGCTTAGCAGAGACTATCAAGGAGGCACAGAGTCCAGTGCTGGCCACCTCTCAGCCATCCAGGAGGGCGCACTGAGCCCCAGGTTCCAGAGTGTCTCTCTGGGGCTAGAGTAAAGGAGGGGAGTGGAGTTCCTGGGGTGAGGGCCAGGGAGAGGTGCTAACTGGATTCCCCTCCCCAGGTGAGCCTGATGCTGAACACATGGCCTGTCGTCTCGGCCTTTGCCAACGATCCAGATGTGACCCGGGAGGCGGCCACCAGCTCTGTGCTGCTGCCCCTGGACCCTGGAGACCGGGTATCTCTGCGCCTGCGTAGAGGGAACCTGCTGGGTGGCTGGAAATATTCAAGCTTCTCTGGCTTCCTTATTTTCCCACTCTGAGGACTCAAGCCTTTCAAGGATGGAAGCCTAGCCCCTGACCTTTGCCCTCTGCCCTCTGCCCCAGAAGTAGTGTCTTTAAGGCAGGAGAGAGATGCCCTCTGGCTGCATTTTTATTCCACTTGCTTGCATGGGACCCTGTGCCAGACATCCAAGGTGAGGAGTAGAGCTCTGGTGTCTCAGGACCTGCCCTTCTTACTCCACCCCCACAATTGCCCCCCCAGCCTCCCACTGCAGTCCTCAGATCAGGGCAGGGTTTGGCAGGTAGGGAGACCTGTGCTACTTTGCAGACTCTGCTCTTTCTCTCCCCCACCCCCCCACCCCTGCTTCCTGCTTGGTGCTATTTGGGAACAGGTGGTTCAGGTGAGCCTGACAGGCCCCTGCATGGGACCAGATGGGCCAGCCTTAGCATACCCAGCAGGCTCCTTCCTGTGAGGAGTGCCAGCATCACAGGCAGGTCTCAGCCATTGCAGTCAGAAGCTGAGCCAGCACTGTGTGGGCCAGGGCAGGAGGGAGGCTCAGCCACTAGCAGAAGTGTAGGGAAGGCGGCAGAACAGCTGAGAGCCCGTGACTGGTGCAGCAGGAAGGGGGCATGCACCCAGCCTGAACACAGTACACACTTTCCATGTACACTGGGGCAGCCAGTAGACGGTGAACCCAGGCATCTATTTGTGGCAGATCCCAGATGGACTCTGGCCCTCACCTCTCCACCCAAGACATGGGGTGTGTATGTTTGCTTTGGCTGAGAGCAGGTATACAGAGCTTCTTTTGGCAGCTGGAGATAGAGGTGGGTCACACACAGGCCAGGGTAGGTCTCCAGGCATGGAACACATCAGTGACTGTGGCTGCCTCCTAGCGTTGCTCTACCTTTATAGTCTGAAGTTCGATCACTTCATGCTCTGACCACCACCTCCTTCCTCCCAGCTCTCTTACTGACCTTCACTGTTCCTATTTCACACATCCCACAACCTCTCTTCTTTCTCCTGATTTATGGCATCTTATCCTCCTTCTCAGACTTCCTGTTACCTTGGGTTCCATGGTGCATCTCTTCAACCACTCTCCTGCCAGTGTTATAAACTTTGTCTCACCTCTCTGTCCCATTGGCCCAGCATGGATGACCCTATCAGTAAAGTAATTAGAGAATGATGGTCGGTGAGATGCTATAGGATCGCTAAAGAGAGAAGATGCTGTTTCAGCTAGGTTCCGGGATTACAGGATACAAGAAGATATGTTGTAGAGACAATAAATGTAAAATTGTATGTTAGAGTCAAATAAAAAAGGATTTGGTAGTGCTTGAGTTAAATAGGAAATACCAATGTGAAGTTGTGGTTTTCCAAAAGAAATTACTTTTTCAAACTTTATCACTAAAGTAGCGTGAAACAACATCAGGGAAAAATCTGACGTGCATTCTTAGCACCTGGATCTTTGCCTCAAATATTATTCACCTTTAAAGGGATTCAGGCTCCCTCAGAGAATAGTTCCATGCCATGAATAACTCTAGGCCTTGAACCTACTGGTGAAGATGAAAAGCAAAGATTTTTTTTTTTAATGAATAGGGTAGATCTATGAAGGCAAAGGAGCCAATTTTAATAGGCTTCCACAAATTGACCTTTGTGGAATTTGTGACAATTTGATGATCAAAAGGAAAATAATATAGTTAATTGGAATAAGGTGAATTTTTAAAATCCACAACTCTGTTGTGATTTTCAAAAAGAAAAAAGCAACTATACAAGGTGCAAAAATGTAGTTAATATACTGAGTGAAGAAGTATGACCATAATAGGATATTTTTAGTTAATTTTGATAAGTAGAAGAGTATAAATGTAGCAGATATTATATTTATTCATAAGGCACATTTATTTTCCTTATCTGCATAAGTAGGGATGGGTGGATCAAGAGCGCTCTGAGTAATTCCAGAAAAAATTGGAACTGCACCAAAAATGAAAGAGATTGATTGGCACCATCTGGTCATATATTACAACTAGGAAGGAAGAAATTCCAGCAGTGTGTTACATGATGATGAATTAGTCAAACATCCAAAAGATAACTGCTCACTGCTCAAACATGATCCTTCATTTCTTGGGAAAGAAAGCCTCTATACTACCCTACTAATTATAATCAGATTACAGTAACAATAAAACCCAAAATAATACTGGCTTAAACAAAATGGTAGATTATTTCTGCCTCACATAGGAGAATCTGCAAATAAAGAGTCCCGGAGTGGATGGCAGTTGTATGATCATCACAGCCCAATTTCCTTTCTTGCTGTTCCACCGCCTTTAGCATATCACCTTCTGACCCAAGATGTCTCTTTGAGCTCCAGTCATTACATCAGCCTTACAGTCCCCAGGAAGGAGGAAGGAAGGACACACCCATTTCCTTTAAAAGAAGCTTTCTGAGAGGTACATCCAAAAATTCTGATTGCATCTCATTGGCTAGAATTTTGTCATATATACCCACATCGGGTAGGGGTGGAAAGGCTAGAAAATAAGTCCTTATTCCAGACAACCATATCCAGCTAAATGTCAGGAGTTATATAATAAGAAAAAAGGGGAGATTGGATATTGGGGAAAACAGCAATATTGGGGGTATTGGGGGAGTTTGTAAAAATGTAAATGAGCTAAATAAATTTGTAAATGATGCCAGTAAAGTTATTGTGTTAGTTTTCTATTGCCCTGTAACAACTACCACAAAGTTAGTGTCTTAACACACTTTGACTGATTTATTATCTCACAGTTTCTATAGGTCAGAAGTCCAGCAAAGCATGACTGGATTCTCTGCTCGGGATTTCATTAGGTCATGTAGGCAGGGCTGCCATCTTTACTGAACTGAAAGAATCCATTCCCAAGCTCATTTAGAATTCAGTTCCTCATAGTTGTAGGATTGAGTTTCCTACCCATCAATCTCTGGGCCAAAAAGGTCAGGCCAAGTACTTCTCACAGTACTTCTCTGACCTACCCTTAGGTTATGTCTCTGACTTTAAAAATTCTCTAACTTTAATGGCTCATATGATAAGGTTGGGCCCACACAGATAATCCAGGAAATCTCTGTATTTTAAGACCTTTAACTTTAATTACATAGAAAATGTCCCTTTACCATTAAACACAGGAGGTTTGGGTGCGGACATCTTTGGGACATCTGCATGTTATAATCATTACACTTAAACATGAAATAATTTAAAGAGAAAGTATCCAGTTACATTACACTAATTTGTGGGGAAAGTGTGGACTTGAAAAGTTCCAGTGATGTATAAGATAAACACTGGCTCATATTTTCATCATCTTAGAAGGTCAAGTAGTTCCCAAGTCCCAACCAAGAATTCAGAATTAATGATAATAATTAATAATTTGATTAACAATTCAAAACATCATCTCACTGAGATAATATTCTTCTATTGGATATCTAAATTCAATAATTGGTCTGAATTGAGATAATGTCCTCTTGGGTTTACAAACCCAGTTTTATAATGAGTGTAAGTGTAAAAAAGTTTATAATCCTTATACATGTGCTTTACCAAAATGTTTGAAGCATGTAGAGAAGCTGACATATTATAATGATGATTCTATTGAAATGTGTAGGAAGATTTAAATTTGCGATCAATGTTTAGATAATTTGATTTGCAAAATGTATAGATTTTGACTTGGTTATATAAATAGTGTTTAAATATATAGACAATTTTTGCATAAGTAGTTTTGTGAAGTAAATAAATTAGACAACAAATAAAGCACAGATGGTGGCTAGTGTTCCTCTTCAGGCACAAAAATCTCCTAGGACTTTAAGGAACCTAAGAATAGAATCCAACTGTCCACCTTCTCTACACCCACGCCCTGGCAGCTGATTGCTACAAAGAAAAGTCCTGCTGAAGGATATGCTATGGTTCTAAATCCATGGTCTCTAGCTGCCCCTGGTCCTCTATCCTCCCAGCAGTTCTTCTGTGGTTTTCTTTGCCAGCTTCTTTTCTCATCCTCCCCAGAATCCAGCTGAAGACTTCTGTTCTGTCCTTAAACCTCTTACTCCTCCAACTCTGCCCCCACCGCCCGCAGCAGACTCTTCACTCTGCTTCACTGAGAAAGCAGAAACCCCAGGAGAGACCCTCCCACCAGCATAAACAGAAACTCACCATCCTCCTCATCTCTCCTTCCTATCTGGCTCAGTAGAAGTCGTGTCCTTCTCTCCGTCAAGGCGGCTATCTCCATCCACCAGTCGTGGATTCTGTTTCTTGCAAACATAGCCTTTTCTTTTCCTCTCCTCCCTCCTGTAGGTTCGATGTCTCCCTCCCCTCTTCCTCCTTCTGTTTAGCTGTTAAATAGACTCAAATCTCTTAAATCTAAAACAGAAAGAGATGGATGTGGAAACAGTGGTAGACGTGTAGTTACCCTCAGCTTTATACGCTAGTGAGCGTCACCTCTCCTCCCCTTTAGAGCCAGATATCTATGTGCACAGGTTGCTCACCCCTTAAGTCAACTGTGGCCTCTGCTGCTCTATCTGAACTGCCCTCAGCTGGTCACTCAGGACTCCTGCGTCACTAATGTCACTATCGTCTAGTCCTCTGTCACTCAGGCTCTCCCTAACATTTGACCCTGTTGGCCACCCGCTCCTTCTAGAAGCACTCCCCTGCCCCCACTTCCCTGACTGCACACGCTCTGGCCTCTCCCTCCAACTCTGTTGAAGCCTTTTTCAGGCTCCTGTACCCCGGCCCATCTCCTAAATGTCAGTTTCTCTCGAGGTTCTGTCATAGAAATCCTCTTGTCCTGACACAATCTCAAAAGCAGGAGTCTCCATCTGACTCGTTGTGGAACTTCCACTTTTTTTTTTATCTCCAGAACCTCCCTCCTAAATCTCAGACTTGTACATTGCCTATCCCACCTTAAAGTAAACCTGCTAAAATTAGTCTTTCATCCCTAAATCTGTTTCCTCCTTTATTCTCTGTGTCCAAAAATGGACCATCCCTATTGCCCCAAGGAAATACCAGCCACAATCCTTCCTCCCTCTCCCACAATCCCCATCCAGTCACTCAGCTCCATCAGTTCCATCCATTGTTTCCCACCCATCCTGGCTCAAACTACTGAAATCCCAGGTAGAGTTCTAGGAAAGCTTCCTAACTGGCCCCTTGGCCTTTAGTGAATCCGTTCTTCACTCTGGGGTTGCCATAGTGATCTAGTTAAAAGAACTTCACTGCCTTAAAGCCCTTTAGGGGATTGTGGGGGAAGGGCGAGGGTCTAGGATCAAATCCATATTCCTTAATGAGATATTTTTAGGTCCTTTGCAATCCAGATACTGCAATCTCCTTTGATTCATTTTTCGCCATCTACAGGAATGTAGAAACTTACAAAATAGCACCATTTATTAAGCTGAGGGAAAATGGCACCCCTTATTTGTTGGGGGACATGTAGCTGGTACATTAAATTAAGGATATGCAGATTATGATCTGCTAAATGAGGAGGCACAAGCCACCACATAGGATCAGCAAGTAACTTCCTCGGTTGCCCAGCTGGGGAAGTAAAAACCTGCAGTCGTTTTGCTTGAAGGTACAGTACAATCCACAAAGGAAGTAAAATTGAAAGACTTATTACTTACAGATCCCAGAAACCAGGAGCAGGGAAAGGGAGGCGGCGAGCAAGGGGAAGGGCAGTGCTCTGACCCCGTTCACATGTGAACAGGCTAGCAAGAGCGTATTATATAGAAGGTGGTTGGGGCTCAGGTCACTAACTTTACACAGGTTCAACTCTAAATGGTCATTTTCCAAGGTACCCCAGGAAAAGCAAGTGGTAATTTGGGACAGGAATCCTAAACTCAAGTCCTTATCCAAATGTCCAGACTCTGGGTCATTATACTGTAAAATGCCTAAACAGCAACTCGAAATAGCTTTTTTTCTCATTATGGCTCAGAAATCAAGGGCATGACATTTGAGTCAAAATTGATCAGGGCCAAGAGAATTGTTCTTGGATCCAACTAAGTAGACCAGCTCTGTTTTAATTTGTAAATTGTCTTAATCTGGACCAAACTGAAATGGAGAAATCTTAGTATACATTATACGAATGTATATTACTAGAATACATTAACAAAAGATGGAGAGGCCATAGATTAGTGGGGAGAAAGTAACTCTAGCAACAAAATGAATATACTTGTGTGACAAACAGTGAACATGGTGGTGAAGGTGGTGGGCATTGGAGCCTCTCACTTAGTAGCTGCACATGACCTTCGGCAAATTATTCAACTTCCCTTTGCCTTATTATCTTCCTCTACAAAACAGAGGAAACATTGTATCTATCCCACAGGATTGGAAAGCACTGACCAAGTATCTAATATATGTAAGTTACTGTTACCATAGGAACTAAGAAACAAGTCAAAACTGATGCATGTCCCAAGGATTCTTGGACAATCTTTTTACAGTGGGTAGGATTTTTGTATTGTTTTATTGTTGCCATTTACCTGTTATAATGCTTCTTTCTTTCAGATGTGTTTACTTCTACCCAGAAACACAAGGATATCATAAAGAGTCCCTAGGAAAACACAGTAAAGCAAGGCTTAGGGGGTGCCCATCTCACCAGATAGTTATGTATTTAAAAAAAATTTTTTATTGTAGTTTAGTTAATTTACAATGTTATGTTAGTAATTTAAGTACTTTTTAATGTGATACAGTATAGAATGTTCTCTATATTTTGTTTATATCTGGGACTGTCTGTTGGCTTTGTAATTTCTGTGGTTGAGACTTGGGAAACTCAGCTGCCCGTGCCCAAAATGAGAAAAGGAAATTGTGATGGTATAAAGGAGAGAAGCAGTGACTAGTGGTCTGCAGTGTCCACAGTGGTCAACTGTGGAACCATCTTCTTTATTTGCTCCTCTAAAAATAGGGGGAATCTCAAATCAGATTCTTGTAAATTGTTCAACAGCAAAGAAGGGAAATCTCACCAACAGGAGGCTTATAAGCCGATGTGTGTAAAATAGGAGTATTGCTTAAAGTTTTCTTGAATAGAAAGTAGTGATTTTGCCAAGCCCCTTCTGGATCAACTTCCTCTTAGGGGTTATGAACCTTTCTCTTGCTGCCCCGTCCTAAGAGCACATGCGTTATTTTCAGAGAAGGGGGTCAGGGAAGACAAGACCCCTCTGGATCATGTGTGAGCGGAGGCTTCAGGCTCCTGTGCTGTGGGCTCCTACACCACGCTACTTCCCTTACCACTCTGCACTGTATTTGCTTGTTGAAATGCCTCCCTGACCTGGCAGTGGGCCCCAAAGGGGCAGAGACCATGCCACTCCCATTGCCTCCACTCACTCCGCACTAGACAGGGCCTGGCACACAGTAGATGCTCTATAAATACCACGTGGGCCGGGGAGTTCTCAGGAAGGACGGTTCCTTCCTGCCCCTCGATCCCCCCACCAGTGCTGAGTGGACAAGTGAGAAGAGCAGCAAGAAGCAGACACCTGAAGTGTGGAAGCTTGGCCAGGGTTAGGAAGGTCTCTGAGCCTGAGGGGCAATAACAGCCAGTGTTCTAGGACAGGAAGAAGAGAAATATGAGCTATGTAATTGCCTTTGTCTGTTGTGGCTGCTATAACAAAAACAACAGAAATTCAGTTTTCACAGCTCTGGAAGCTAGACGTTCAAGATCAAGGGGCTGGCAAATCAGGTGTCTAATAAGAGCCCACTTCCTCACTTGCAGATGACCATCTGCTCTTTGTATCCTCAAGTGGTGGAGAGAGGAGCTCCAATTTCTTTCTCTTCTTACAAGAACACTAATCTCATCTTGGGGGCTCCACCCTCATTACCGTATCTAAACCTTATTACCTCCTCCTCGAAGCCCCACACCCTAATGCCATCTCACTAAGGGTTGAGATTTCAACTTATAAATCTAAGGGGACACAAACACCCAGTCCATCCCAGTGATTAAGGCTTACTCCATACCCCGCACCACAGGAGCCAATCTTTGCATGGATTATTTCATAAGATCCTTGCACCACACGTAATTTAGAAATTGTTAGCCTGCACTAGACAGATGGGGAGACCAAGACTTCAGGAGAAGACCACATAGGTTGCAGCCATGGAGTCAGTATTCAAACCTAGTTCTACTGTGTTTCTGACATAGCCAAGTTGGTTCAGTATGGATGCCATTCTTACACCAGCCTTCATTCATCTTCAGTCCCACCTGCTCAGCTGTGTCCGACTCTTTGTGACCCCGTGGACTGTAGCCCGCTAGGCTCCTCTGTCCGTGGAATTTTCCAGGCAAGAACACTGGAGTGGGTTGCCATTTCCTTCTCCAGGGGATCTTCTCCACCCAGGTCTCCTGCATTGCAAATGGATTCTTTACCATCTGAGCCACCAGGAAGCCCATAATTGAGTCTAAAGTTAAAACAAACAAAAAACCTGGACATGAGCTCCATTTTGATCCATTTATTGACAAATCAAATGGAAAAAAAAAAAAGGTCACAAACAGGTATAATATCATAAATGTGGTTAACAGGGGAATGGGTACAGCACTGGAGAGGGAGAATGAGGTTGAACAGACCATCAGAGGGAGGACAAGGAAGGGAAGAAGAGGGGGACATGCAGGGGAGGAGGAGGGGGAGAGAGGTATCAGCTAAAAACCCCACGGCTCACCTTTCAGTGTCTCAGCTGTCACCCAATCATTCTTTCCTGGACAGAATTAACAGCTAGAAATGGTTTAAGGGCAACGCCTAAGTAGTTTGTCTACAAGATTTGGGAGATGGGGAGTTGGAGGGAAGATGGGTACAGGATTTTAAGAGCTTCTCTCACTTGAACCCCCACCTACAGTGAACAGCGAACTAAGAAGCTTAATCCTGGTGCCAGCTCAGCCACCAACTCTGTATGACTTTGGGCAAGTCACTTCCCCTTTCTGGGCCTCTTTCTTTGGCTGTAAAACAAGCAAATTGGACTTGACGGCAAGTACTACTCTGGCTCCAGCAATATCAAGTGTTTTGGCAACATGAGCTAGGCAAGGAGGCCGGCTCAGCTTCGGAGAAATGAAACTGCACAGAGGCTCAGCCAGAGTGACAGTGCTGGCCCCCACCTCGAACCCTCTCTGTTGGCGACAGCAGCAATCCAGAGGGTGAGTGAAGGCACACGCTTGTGGGAGATGCACTCTCCCAGTGAGTGATCTTTGCAAAGAGTGGCTGGGGGGTGGCGGGGGGCACCAGGATTGTCTCTACACAGAAGGCAAATCCAGGGGACTGGGGCGGGATGGGAGAACCCAGACAAAGCAGCCATACTCTGTAGGGTCCGGGGATGCAGCGCACAGGGGCGGTGGGAGGAGGGGGCTGTGGGTTTCGGGGTGGGGCTGGAATGAAGAGCCACACCAGCACCACACTGTGCCAGACTGCTCATTTCAGTGACCCCCCGCCAACCCAAAACAGAGGCCTAGGCCCCTTGGTCTAGTCAAAGCAGCTCTTCAGGTAGAGATGCCACACTTGGCATCGAGATCCTTGACTCCTGTAGGGTCCATGTCCTTAAAGCCAGGGTCAGGGAGTGTCTCCATTGGCTGGAGTCAAATGAGGTAGGCTGACTCTCTCCCCCTTGCCCTTCCGGAGCCGACGGGCAGGACGAGCCCACCTGGCTGGCATCCTCCCACCTAGCCTCCCCTGAGGCTCTAAACCTCGGGGCCCAGGACTCCCAGTCCTTCCTTGATCGATGGGCAGGCCTAGCCTGGCCTGAGAAGGCGGTCCATGAGCCCGAGGATGGGCGCCTCTCCTTAGACTGCATGGATTTGTCTCAGCTGTTACGGCTTCAAGGGCAAAGGTTCCCCAAATGGACAGACGGGGGAGGAGCCCGTATCCGGGGTTTCTGTTTGACAGGGGAATGTGGTTTCAATTCTGAGGTCCAGAGCCACACCATTTCATGGTAAGGACAGCCAGGAGTAAGATTCCGGGCTGTGCGTGTATGTGTGTGTACATTCTCACTTAGGGAGAGACATTGAACCCGGCCTACCTCGGGAAAGGAGCTCTCTGCTCCCCAGGGTAGAACTGCCAGAGGCCCACATCTGATAGCCTTCAGCAGATTCTCCCAGTACCCCATACTGGGGAGATGTTTCACAGGGACGCTGGTCCCCAGTTCAAGGCAGTTCAGCAAAGCTTTGTGAAGTAACTTCTCTATAAAAGGCACAGTGAAGAGTCCCGGGGGTAGGGGTGGGGAGGCTGTGAGAGCGTGCCTGGGGGCAGGGGGAGACCTAGCAGCAGCAGCCCAGGACCCTGGGAGGGGGCTCCCCCACTGCTCCAGCTCACTGCTCCAAGACCTTGAAGGACAGCGGGGTGACGCTCTTGGCAAAGGGCTTCATCAGACTGCTAGGATAGATGCAGCCAAGCTTCTCCGGGGTGGGGAAGCCCCAGACCCTGTAGAAGGACGGGCTGAGCCGGTCCCCGACATAAAAGGGGCCCACCCACTTGGCACTGCTGCCGTTCCTGGGGAGGGACAGCACGAGGACCTGGTCCCCCACGTTCCACTCCCTCTCCTGCCTCTCACGCCTGAAACGCCTGTTCTCTGCCTTTTCGCTGGTCTTCTCGGCTGCCCTCCAGTGGAGCTCCAGCAGCTCCCTCGTGAGCTGTAGCAGGAATAAATCCATCTTGAGCCCTTCGATGTTCGCACTGCTCATCTCCCACCACAGGGGCTCCGTCAGCCTCTCCTCGGCCCCTGTCAGGATATGGAAGGGCGAGGCTTGGCTGGAGGAGGCCCTGAAGGCCAGGTGCAGCAAGGGCAGGCAAGCCGCCCACTTCTTGCCATGCAAAAAGATGAACTCCTTGAGGGCCCTCTTGAATTCCCAGTAGGCCCTGGAGCTCGTCAGGCAGGGGAACTGGAGGTCCCTGCTCGGGGAGGCCACATGAACTCCCAAGGCCAGCCCACAGCTCACCAGGACGTGGCGGGCAAACTGGGGGCCCTGGGCAGCCTCCAGCCTCACGGGAATGCCCCACCTGGCGAACACATGCTGAAGCAGCAGCTGGGCCACAGCCGTGTGCGTGTAAGGCTTCAGCGGGAACGCCTCCACCCACCGGGTGTTGGGGTCAGCCACGATCAGCACGTGCTTGTGGCCCTCCTCGCTGACGGTGACCGGGCCCACCACCTCAATCTGCAGGTTGGACCAGGGGGCGGTGGACCTGAGGGGCCACAGAGACTCAATGACCTTCACCTCACTGCCTAGGAGACTCCGGGGGATGCAGAACAAGCAGCTCCTGCAGTAATGTCTCACGTGCTCCTGCATCCCTGGCCACCACCCCAGCATCCGCAGCTTCCTATAGGTCTCCTCGGGCCTCTGGTGGGCCCCCATGGGGCCATCATGCACAGCGAAAATCAGGTCCCTCCGGAGCTGCCGCGGGACCACCCAGACCCTGGGCCTCTTGTCTCCCTTGAACATAAGCAGGCCGCTCTCCTTGTCGAGGCTGAGGGAGCTAAAGGCAGAACTGAAGGGTGAGGAGTTGGATACCTTCTGCCCGGCCTGCAGCTTGGCCATGATATCGGCCAGGGTGCTGTCGCTCCGCTGCAACGCCAGCAAGTCGGGCCGCTTGCAAAGGGTACGGGGAGTCACTACGGGGGCCGGCACGTCATTTGGCAAATTCCAACACTGATCGCCCCCCTGGGCACCCTCCTTGGCTAGGGTGTCCACCGTCACAGCAAATAGGGAGCCCCGGTAGGAGGTTCGATAGATGAACGGGAGGGACGAGAGGCCAGAGGTGAGGTCTATGATGTAGGAGAGCAGGCTTGGGTGAGGTAGTGGGGTCCCGTCGGAGGAGAGGAAGCCCCGAGCCCTCCAAAGGGGCAGGAGCTCCCAGAGGAGGCTGAAGATCCAGTTGCAGTGCGTGAGGAAAACCACGGGCATGTGGGACTGGCCAAAACGCTCCAGGCCACAGGCCACGGCCGCCAGGTGGGCATAGGTCGGGGTGTAAGGGGAGCAAGAGAAGGAGAGGGAGACAGGGGGGCTGGTGGGAGACAGCACATAGAGACCGAAGCCAGCACACCACTCATCCTCCCGATAAAAGCAGTACCCCGACATGTGGATGCAGACAAAAGTGGACAGGTCGGAAAAAGGAGGCAGAACCTGGAAAAGCCGAGGCATGGAAGCCGTGGGAGTCAGCAGCCGGTTTTTCCCCAGCAGGCCCTGGAGAAGGGTCAGTTCCAGCGCTCTCTTGCCCTTGTCCTGTACCAAGAGGGCCCATCTGATCAACCACGCTTTGGCAACCCTGCGGCCATCCCACGCCTCAGGGTCCACAGAGGTCCGGGAGGCGTAGAAAAGGTCCAAGACCACAGGGGTCTCCCCAATGTAGCGGGAGAAATGCTTGAGGGCCCAGGCCACGGCGTAGGGGCTGTCTCCCCCTGATTGTGGGCCCTCACTGTCCTCGTCGGGGAGGAGGGGTTTTGAGGTATAGGCTACAGGGTGCTTCCTCCCCGAGTGCTCCTGGTATACAACGGCCGTCAGGGCCACTTGGCTCACCGTCACCTCCAGGTGGAAGGGCAGCTGGGGGTTGGGGATGGACAGGCAGAGAGCGGACACCAGGGCTCGCTTCAGGGCCAGGAAGGCCTTCTCGTGCTCCAGCTCCCATCGCCAGTCCGGCTTCTGCTTGAGGAGGCCGTGCAAGGGCGCCACAAGGGCTTCATAGTCCGGGATGACGTCCCGGTGGGAGTCCGTGAACCCCATAAAGAAGGAGAGGGCGGTGAAGTTGCTGGGGATGGTCAGCTGGGCCAGCTGGGCAAGAACCTGCTGGCAGGGAGCCTTTCCATCCCAGGGGATGCCCAGCGAGGGAGAGGCCACCGCCGGCTGGAGATCAATGTCCAGGGCCTCGTCCTGGGGGTCGTGGAGGCTGAGGCACCTGAGGATTTCCTCTGAGAGGGAAGGGCACTCAGCCCTGAACACGGACATCAGCGAAGAGTCCAGGTCCTCCTCCTCCTCCTCAGCCGGCTTCTGCATCTCCTGCTCTTCTCTCTGCTCCTCATCCTGTCTCTCCTCCTCCTCCTCCACCTCCTCCTCCTCCCTGACTTCTTCCACATTCTGCAGACTTTCCAGGGGGCCAGACTCTCTCGTGTCATCCCTCAGCTCAGAGATGCTGGCTGAGCTGGGAGGAAGGGTCTTCCACACCTTCAGGAAGTTGCCAATGTCGGTGTCCAACCTACACCGAAACAGCAGGGCAGAAGGGTCTGTTGGAGGAGGTGGGGGCCAGCCTGCCTGAGAGGCCACCTGTGGTGAAACTAAATGGCTGAGTGCCCCTGAGGCCAGGTCAGCCTCCCACACAGCACAACCTGTCCACAGATACTCCCTCCAGCCCCAGTGTCCACTAAACCACAATGTCAGATATTCATCTGGGCTTTGAAGGCTTATTTAATCAAAACCTCATTGACCAAGTGACATTTCCAAGCAGTTTTAAGCCAATGGTTTGATAAGAATTAGATGATTGGTCCTTCCAACCAGGCTCTAGGGTGAGCAAGCCAGGGGAGCTCAAGAGAGGCAAGGAGGCCTGACAAGGGGCTTAGGCGGGCACAGCACACAGACCTTGGCCACAGCACTTTTCTTCAAAATGGGGAACGGGACTGGGGGACCTGACCCAGGAAGCAGTGCCCCGCCCAGAAGGTGCTGACCACAGTCCCCTGCTGGACCCAGGGAACTGGGAGGCTCAGAGTGGGCAGAAGCCAGAGGAACTGAGTTACTACAAATCAGTTCTGCCGGCACCAGCACAGTGAACTGGGGGAAGTACTTGAGTCTCAGATTCCTTGTCTGTAAAACAAGGATAGTGATCACATGTGTCTAACTCAAGCTGTGAGGGTCAAAGGGGGAAAGACACGTGGAAAAAATTCCTCTTGGTATATACTCCAGACACAGCTCCCCCTGCATGCAACGAAAGAAGACAAGGTGGTTCACCGCAGCACGGGTGCCCACAGCATAACACGGAAACTGTCGAATGGCCTCCCATCAGACACCCCGTAAACCTGTCGGGCACTCATGCAACGGAATAGAGAATGGACGTTAAAGCCAGCCACATGAACTAACATGGTGCGCACCTGGGAAAAACAATCAAAAATGGGGACAGAAGCCAGCTGGGGAAGGATACGTACAGTACTAAAGCATGCGTGCAAGATTGTGAAACTGTAAAACCATACTGTAATTAGTTTATGGATGCGCAGGTGTGGGTGGAAGTGCAAAGAACCTGAAAAAGTCAGATCGCTCTGCTCAGTATTAAGCACTAAACAAATGTTGGCTAGCACCATGGGGAAGCTTCCAGTCAGTCCCAGGAGGAGCTGGGAGGTGCCAGGGGGTTGGGGAGGTCCAGCCCATTACCTGTTTGGCTTCTTCAGAAACTCATCCAGGGTGGGGCCATCACGGCCCAGGGGGTCATCCGGCACCATGAAGAGATTCCCCGCAAAAGTGAAGGGCAGCAGGCTGGGCCCGGGACAGAGGAAGAAAGGTCACTACGGAGCCCTTGACCCACCCACACCCTGTTGCCAGCTGGCATCTCCACAAGAACTGAGACCAATATATCCTCCCAGCAGGTGCTGGTGAGTATCGCTCCAAGGCCCGTTTCCCTGCCTCCAACCCCCCTGCCAGGGGCTGTCCGGCACCCGCGGGGAAGGAACAGCCCAATCCCATGGAAGCCGCCTCACCGGTCTTTGACCATCAGTTTCTTGGAATTATTCATCAGGACGTGGAGCTGCTCATTGGTGACGATGATGCCATCTGTCTCTTCCGCCAGCTTGACCATGAACCTGCGGGGAGAGGGGGAGTCGCTATGGACCCAGTGCCCAGCCTCTCACCTCCCCAGTCCTCTGAGAAACTAAATTTGTAGCTTCCTGTTGAGAAGTGTAGGACAAAAACACTGCCCTTGATAGCCAGGGCTTGAGAGCCCACCCTCGTCTATGCAGCTAGCTGGAGGGCCATGAGCCCCCGGAAAGGCAACCTGAGATGCACATCACCCAACTGTCTATACAAACAAAGACCCCTATTTTACACATAGGCATTCACATACACATGCTTAGACACACACACAGAAACCCACGCCTTGTCCACATCCACACATACCTCTTTATTGCTTCGGTTCCATATCTGTCGATCAAACATAAGGTACCTACCCTCGATTGCTGTGAGAATTAAACTGAATGAAACAATACACTTAAGTGTCTAGCTCAGTGCCTGCTACACAGCAGATATTAATACCCAATACTCCATGATTATTCTTCACCAATTGACAACATTCATGTACATGCCAAGACACACTTATATACATATGTATGCATCCATACACATGTAAAAATACCTACCTGAGTAAACAAATCCATTTTTCCAAGGATCACTTCTCGAAAGAGGGCTGTGACCAGGAAAGAAAGCAAAGGCTACCTACTCCTCAGCATTTGCCACAGCGAGCCATTCTGGCAACCCCGACCATGCAATTCCAAAAGTGCCCAGCAGAGGGCCCTTCTGCAGAAGGGCCGGGCGTGCTAAGTCGCCGGTCTTGTCCGATACCGAGCAACCCTATGGACTGGGGCCAGCCAGGCTCCTCTGTCCATGGGATCTCCCAGGCAATAATACTGGAGTGGATTGCAATGCTCTCCTCCAGGGGATCTTCCCGACCCAGGGATCAAACCCGTGTCTCTTAAGTCTCCTGCGTTGGCAGGCAGGTTCTTTACCACTAGCGCCACCTGGGAAGCCCCACAGAAAAGCCGTCTTCCCTCAAACCCAGGCCTGAATTAAAAGGCACTTAAAGACCTTATGCAGGGGACCAGTTATTGAAGGAAGGATGCTTGAACTGGCCCACCCAAACCTGAAGGCTGAGTGGATATCATGTCTTAGGGAGGAACAGAACTTCTCCCTGCCCTGCATGGGAGGTGTCTAAGTGAAGCCAAGCCCTGTGCCTGCTGGGCATCAACTCCAGCCCAGGGCCAGTGAGCTGGGAGGGCCTTCTCTGCCCCCAACAGAGGCAGCATCACAGGCTCCCCTGTGCACACTGGACGTGCAGTCACGTTGAGTGTGCGCCGAGGACTGACAAATAGGGAGTCGTTCGGCCTTCAGCTAGGAGGCAGGGGCAGTCTGACTCCATTTTCAGAGCCAGTCTCCAGCCACACACACACCTCGTCCCAGAGCCAGGGTGGTGGGAGGAAAAGACTGCAGCAATTCCTTGAGAAAACCTGAGCTTCAACCCAAACTGGCACCCGAATCAGCTGCTGGGGGAAGCAGCTTGCTTGAAGCACCAGGAGTCACTTGGGCTAGTCCCATCCAAAGATAGTCGAGGGTTTCAGCCCATAGTTGATGGGGGAGGAAAGCCTATTAACTCAGAGAAATGGGATTGCCGAGTCCCAAATTCAGGAACAGTCCCTGGACTTGAATAGAACCCGCTTGGAGCCATTTCCTCTCTGTGTTCCTCCCCTGTGCCTACAGAGGGCCGGTGCACCACACTTCCCTCTCTGACATGACCCTCTGACACGTTTGCCTCCATCTCCCCAGAGCAGATGAAGCAAGACTCTGCCTCCTACATCAGTGCAGCCCAAGCCCGGGGCCCCACAAGAGAAGGCCTGCAAAGCCACACACCTGTAGTCGTAGGTGGTGATCTTCTTGCCGTTCTCAAGCTGGGAGGGGGTGATTGAAAGCATCTTGAGGGAGTGTAGCTTTGTCAGAAAGTGGCTCTCTGGAGATGAAAGGCAGAAGACAGCAATGGTCAGAGGAAGCGCTAAGAGGAAAAGGCTCTGATGGGAACAGAAAGGCAGGGAGAAGGAAGGCGTGCTGACACTGGAGGGGCTGGGGGGCAGGGGACAGCTCACCTCTCACCCTCCGATTCTTCTTCAGCTGCCAGGTGGGTATAAACACGGTGACCTCTCGGTGTCCCCGGTTCCAGAAATACTGCACCGCCATGGCAATGCCCCGGCAGGAGAAGAAGTGCTGGAGACCGTGCCTGGAGGTGGGGTTAGGGGTCAGGGGTACCAGTGAGGGAGCAATTTTCTGCCCTAGGAATGGCCTGGCCTCCCCACCCCTCCTTCAGAGCCAACCCGGGACAGCACAGGGCATCAGAAATGCCAGGGCACCAGCATTAGCACCAACAGTGCCCTCCCCCGTCCCTCCCTCATCAAACAGTGAGCACCTACTGGGTCCACTCACCTGCTCGTGTGTGTGTGTGTGTGTGTGTGTGTGTGTGTGTGTGTGTGTAGGGGCCTCCAGGGCAAAAGGAAGAGGGCAACCTCTACAACCAAAGAGCTCAGTTTAGGGCTGGAAGCAAACAAACATTTGCTGACCACGACCGTGTGCTGGCAATGTTCTCAGCACAGATAATAACTATTCTACGACATGGGCAAATGAAGACACCTTGCACGTATTTATGCTGACATATATACATATAGCAGGAAGTGCTGTGCAGGGAGCTGGTCTCTACAGGTTGGCACGGTTAGGAAAATCTTCACGGAGATCAGTGCTGGGCCTTCAGGGTTGGGCTGAACATTTGAAAACTAGGGTTTATAGGCCCCCTGCTATGTGAGTGAGGCAGGCTGAAAGGGAAAGATTGTGGGCCTGGGCAGATCTGAACTCAAAGGCCGGCAGGTCCCTTACTGGCTCTGGGAGCTTGGGCAAGATCCATCACTTCTCTGAGCCTGTTTCTGCCTCTATCAAGGAAGAACAGAAATCCGCCTTGGAAGGCTGCTATTGCAATTCCGCAAGCACCACCCAGCATGCGGTAGCTGCTCAACATGTGCCTTTCCCTCCCCTCTTTCCCCCACTTGAACCCCATGTCACCCGTATACAGAGATCGAGAAAGGAAGCCCGCAGTCTATCACCCCAGGGATGCCCTGCCTGAGCTCCCCGGCAGTCCCAGTCCACCCCAGGCCCATGCCTACTCACACCATGGCCACGCTGCTGCCGTCAATGACCACCCGCCGCAACTCCGGGTTCCCGGGTTCTTCTGACAGGTCCAGCTCAAAGGGTGTGTTCAGGGCCTCGTGGTACCTCTGGAAGCTGGTCACTGTGTTGCTGGCCTGTGGGTGGCGAGTCGGCTGCCTTGGGGTCCCCTCCCAAGAAGCCCCCAGGAGCCCCTCCACCTGAGGCTGGCGCTTGCCACTGGGAGTCGAAGTGCCACTGCACGGTGGCCCCTGACTTCCAGCCTGCCCCTGGCCCTTCAGGAAGGAAGCACTGCCCCTGGACGGAGGCTGGCCCTCACTGATGGGTTTGCCTGCATCCAGGGTGGACCCCGGACCTGTGGGTGCCTTCTGAGCCGCCGGCGTTTTTGGAGTTCTGGAAGTCTGGGGGGCAGCAGGGGCTTTGGGAGCTGTAGGTCCAGTTTTAGGGGCAGGCCCAGACTGGGCTCTGGATGTCTGGGGACCTGCAGGCGATGTTTTTGCTGCCTGCCTTTTCTGGGCTGTGGGAGTTTGGGGAGCCGCGGGCGCTGGTTCACCCAGAGCTGCCTTTTGTGCTGTGGGCCCCACTTGAGCCGCTGGCTTTGTTGGAGCTGAAGGCACTTTGGAGGCTGCACGTTCCTCAGGGACTGCCGCCGTCATCTGGGTTTCAGGCACTTTGGGGGCTGCAGGCAGCACTGGACTTGTGGGTGGGGTTTGAGCGGTGGGCATTGCGGCAGCCACGGGCACTTTGAGAGTTTCAGGCACAGTCTTAGAGTCAGGTCCCGACGGAGCTGTCAGCCCCCCTGGAGCAGCAGGCACGCCTTGCCCAGGGGGCGGAACTGGGACGGGCTCCTCTTCTGGCCCCTTACGATCCCAGGGCATACTTTCTTGATCCCCCAGCTCACTTCTGGCTTGGAGCTGGGGTGTAGAGGGCAAAGGTGGCCCTATCTGTGGAAGTCCTGGGATGGACTTATCCTTTACCCCTGAGCCTCCTGAGACCACCAGTAAACTCATGACGTTTTTAGGGGTCTCTGGCCTTGGGCAGTTCTGTAGGGCTGCCTCTCCTCCCGGCCCGCCGTCTGGTGTACAATCTGAGCTTTCCACACTGGGCAGAGGAACCAGCTCCTTCTGTTTCCATCCCAGGTTTAAGGGCAAAGGATTCTGCCCTGGCAGCTTGAACTGAATGGGGCCCAGTGGCCTCTGCCAGAAAGGGAAACTAAAGCATGCCTGGGACAGGAGCCAGGCCAGGTGAAGAGAATGCAGTTCATTGATCCTCCAGAAGGTAGCAGCAATAGCCCCTGGCCACAGGGGTGCAAAGGTTGGCCCTGGGGTCCAGGCCTTCCAGGGTGAGCACACACTCAGGGCCGATACTGGAGGCTGGAGAGGGAGCTTGTCTTCCCCTCTCCGGACCTGCCTCTGCTGGGACGAGGCTTGGGTGTGATCCACGGGGTCCTGGCTGCTGCCGGCTTGCACTGACCCTTCCTCGCGAGCACAGTCCATACCACCTTGGTTGTTGGAAGTGACCCTGGAGGAAACCCGAGTTTGTTGGAAAGGTGGGAAGGTGAGTTAGGTCCCGAACTCTTTCCCTGGGGTTGGGGTGCAGAAACAGGAGATAAGCCAAACTGATTCTCCAGAACTTACCGGACCAGCTGGTTGGCTGTCTCCTGCTGGGTGTTCGAGCCTGGGGTACCCGAGATTAGGGCCCCTGTCGCTCCCAGGCTGGTTAATCTCTTTGAATTTTCTGGGCTCCCCATCTCCAGAAAGGGGCCAGGGCCATCTCCCACGGCCGCCATGGTTGGACCTTCCTTTTGCTGGTGGGTTGGGCAGATCAGGAGCTCAGGGTCTGAGTGGGAGTCGGAGGTGCCGATGCGGCTGAGCCACTGGATGATGTCCTCCTTGCCTGCGGCATCCCGCACCAGGCTCAGCAGCAGCTCCTGGACGGCTGGGGGCAGCTGCAGCAGGTCCCCGGCATACTGGTCACCACGGATCCAGACCAGGGCCCCAAAGGCCCGGGTCACCTCGGCTTCCCAGATGCCGCGGGGAGTGAGCAAAGGGGCCGGGCCCCAGCGCAGCCGCCCCACCAGCTCCTCCAGCCAGTTCTGGGTCATGATGAAAGACTCGGTCAGCCCGCCCACCATTAGGGAGCCCGGGGGGCCGGGCACCAGGTAGGCCAGGGTGCTCCAGCACAGGCAGTCCAGGAAGAGGCCCTGGGCCCCGAGGAAGGCGCAGTGCAGAGCCGCCGGGTAGCGGACCTCCTTCCATAGCTCCGGGTTGCACAGGCCCTTCAGGTACTCCTGCAGCCAGTGGGGAGAACACGAAGGAAGCCAGCCGTCAGGGGCCCGTCACTGGGGCTCACTCCCCTCACTAAGCACGTGCGCTCCCCCTGCGCACCCTGAGCCAAATGACCCGTCCCCGCCCCCCAACTCCTGCCCAGGGCCCAGCCCTCTCTCCCTGGTCCTGCCTTCTCACACTCTCCTCTCTTTCCAGGGAGCTTTGACAGATGGGGGAGGGGAGTACCTGGGCTTGGAGACAAGGGTTCTGGTTCTAGTTCCAACCTGACCTCAATACGTTAGGGTTACTGTGAAAAATGTATCACCTTCTCAGGGGCTCAGACTCCTTACCTGTAAAAAGCTGGATTAAATGAGACACTCCCAAGGGCCAATCCTACCTTGGCATTCTGGAATTGTGCAATAGCTGAGGGGAGGGAGATGGCACATGACTGAGTACCCTCCAAGTTATTAACTCTCCCTGTGCCTAGGTTTCCTCATCTGTAAAATGGGGATAATGGTTTCCCCCCTCATTAGGCTATCAGGAAGTCTCAGTGAGTTAACACAAAGGAAGTGCTTCGCTTGAGCCTGGTACAGACTATTCCCATTTTGCAGGCTCAGAAAGGCCATATCGCTGACCCAGGGACAAACAGTCAGCAGACGACTGGGTGAAGACCACAGCTGCCATCTGTCCGACTCTGAAACCAGAGCTCTTTCCACCTCCTCGGGTTGACTACAAGTGACTACGGGGTAATCCTGTGAGATTCTCGTTAATCCCCCTGCAGAAGGTCTCTGGCACAACCTGTAACTTGTAACCATGGTAACTCTGTTGCTCAGAGGGGACAGAGGAGAAGATAAGTCCCTGGTCTGGTGTCCAAGGGGTCCCCGCAGATATACACAATGGTTGAGCCGGAAGGGAGGCCTCTGGCTGTCTGGGCACCAGGTCCTCATGTTTCCAGGGCTCACACACTCAGTCTTTAGAGGGCATTGGGATGGAAGAGGTTGGGTTCTTCCACTCTGAGTTCCACCAGCATGACCCCATGAGCTCCGAGGAACCATGGGAATTCCCTCTTAATCGGCCAACCCTGATGACTGCATTCATCCCCAAGCCCCTCCTCACCCCTGTGTCACTGATAGTCGTCCCTCGCCCTGTCTCCCCCTGACAGATCCATAAGGAACAAATCTCCATTTTGGATCGCCAACAGCCATCCCCAAGACCACATGGGGTTCACAGTGTTCAGACCTATAAGAGTTATCCCACCTGGTCAGGCTCACCCTTGCCAGGTGGTGGGTGAGCGAGGTTGCTCAGGTCTGCGCTTACTTCTTCCACCTGGCCCAGGCCATGGGAAGATCCCACATGCCACGGATCAACTAAGCCCATGTGCCACAATGACTGAGCTGGTGCTTTAGAGACCGGGGGCTGCAACTACTGAAGCTGGCACAGCTAGAGCCACCTTGTTCTCCTGTGAACAAGAGAAGCTACTGCAACGAGAAGCCCACGCACTGCAAATAGAGATTAACCCCCACTCGCCACAACCAGAGAACAGCCTGCACATAGCACAGCCAATAAATAAAGAAATAAATAAAATTTAAATATATATTGGAAATGAGGTAATTTTCAAAATAATAAATCTGAACTGATATTTATTGAGTACTTGCTAGGTGCCAGGCTCTTTACATACATTAACTCGTTCATTCCTCTCTCAGACCTATATGGAAATTACTATCCTCCCCGTTTTAGGTGAGCAAGAAAGGACACATGTCTGAGGTCACACAGACAGAGGCTGGGACACTCAGGCATTCTGACTCCAAAGTCTGAGGTCTTAACCATGATGCTGTCTATATATATGTGTGTGTTCTCAGTCATTCAGTCATGCCCAACACTTTGCGACCCCATGGACTATAGCCCATCAGGCTCCTCTGTCCATGGAATTTTCCAGGCAAGAATACTAGAACGGGTTGTGATTTCCTACTCCAGGGGATCTCCCTGACCCAGGGATAGAACCCGAGTCTCTTGCATCTCTTGCACTGGCAGGCGGATTCTTTACCATGGAGCCACTAAGGAAGCCAATGGAGAGTTAGAGAAAAAACAGATAAAGGCATTTACATCCAGAAAATATCTGGAGCAAATTTCCTGCTTTAAGCCAACCCAGACCTTTTTCTCCAAGAGGAGAAGAAGTAGAGAAGATGCAGGGACAAAGTACACACAGAAAAATGTTGTGTATTTGTTAAAATATATTGCCCAGTGTCCTGTGAGTCATCGGTCAATGTGTCAGTTAAATAAAAAATAATACCACCGGACAGCTTACAACTGCTGTATACTTTATCAATCCTGACTTAGGATTCTTCTTTCTCATAAGCCAGTTGCCATTCATTGTCTGCTTTTTAGAAGCACACCAAATTACACTGCAGAATACTCAAAAAGCTAAAAATAAATAAATAAATAAAAATGGCAGCACCAAAAAACTCCAGAATTAGGAGTGAAGGAGAACATTTTTTAAAAAGTGGACTTAGGAGACTTCCCTGGTGGTCTAAGTGGCTAAGACTCCATGCTCCCAACGCAGGTGGCCTGGGTTCAATCCCTGGTCAGGGAACCAGATCCCACGTACTGCAACTAAGAGTTCACGTACCACAGCTAAAGACTGATGATCCCACAAGCTGCAAAGAAGAACCAGTGCAGCCAAGTAAATTTAAAAAAAATAAATAAATAAAAGGTGGACTAAGATAAAGTTGTTTGAGGAGCAGTTAGATCTGGGAGCCCACCTACCCCACTGCACAAACGCTGAGCAAGTACCACCCTACCCACTGAAGTTTGTTCTGCAGAAGTTGATCAGTGTACTTGAGAGTGTGGGTACCACACAAAATCATGGAGGAACAGAGGAAGGCCAACAGTGAGGTCTACAGTGAGCAATGAGTGCAGAGAAACTCCTTCTTCTCTTTCAGAGATTCAGCCACAGTAACCAACAATGGATGAAGACAGATACCCACACAAAAGGGTCTCTCTGGGGCATCTCAGAAGAGTGAGGGAAACTACAAACTTCCAGAGAGAAAAAAACGCTTCACATCAAAGGATCAGGGACCAAGAATAGCTTCAGATGTCCCCAAAGCAAGAAGTCAATAGATTAATGCCTTCTCACTTCTGAAGGAAAATAATCTTCCATGTATAATTCAATACCAGCCAAACTGTCAATCAAGTGACCTTCAGATATGCAATGGAGATACACCGATATGCAACCCCAAGAATTTATTTCCTCTAAAGCCTTTCTCAGGACACTACTGAAGAGCATTTTCCAGTAAATCAAGAAAGGAAAAACCAAGAAAGGAGACCCAACTTAGTGAAAAAGCAAAGACAATCTCCAGAATGACTGTGGAGAGAAATTTCAGAATGTATTCATCCATTCAAGAAATCATTACTGAGCATCTAATATGTATCAAGCATTGTTCTGGGAGGCACAGAGGACAACTAATTCAGGTTGAAGAGTGGAATTCAAGAAACAGGAAGGTTGACCTAAGTTATCAGCATGATCTTTAGCACAGCACCATCTTTTTAACTTAATGACGCTACTGACAGACATGCCCCACCAACCCAAGACAAAGACACAGCGTTCAGGAAACACAGCGTTTAACAAAGAAAAAGGGCAAGAGGATGCCAAGAAAATGACAGCAAACAGGAGTCTCAGGATGATAGCCATGCAAGCCTGACCAGACAGAAAGAAGGACACCCCCAGGAAAAAATCTGTAACAGGCCACCTTGAATCAAAAGCTTATCCGTGCAGAAAATTGTAGTGAGAAGCTACTGAAAGTTATAAGAATTAGCAATCGGTACAAAGGAAAACAAACAAACAGGAAGGGTGTTAAGCTCTTTACCTCAGAAAAATTGAAAAGTAAGATAGAAAACCTAATCAGAGTACACTTCAATGTTTAGATGTTTACACTTCAATGTGAGTGATATTTGGATGGGCATAATGTTGCGAATAATAAATACAGATTTAACAGAAAATGAAATATAGCTATATTGGGAAGAAAAAGGGATGGCAATATAAAGGAGCTAAATCCTCACCTATAATGAAAGTCGCTCAGTCGTGTCCGACTCTTTGCGATCCACGGACTACACAGTCCATGGAATTCTCCAGGCCAGAATACTGGAGTGGGTAGCCTTTCCCTTCTTCAGGGGATCTTCCCCACCCAGGAATCAACCCAGGGTCTCTGCATTGCAGGCAGATTCTTTACCAACTGAGCTATCAGGGAAGCCCCACCTATAATAATAGGAAGTAAAAAGGTATCTAAAATTAATCCAAAGATACAGGATCTATGTATTTTTTAGGAATGTGGAGATGTATAAATGCCAGAACAGATATTTTCCACAAGGAAGAGCACAGAAGAGGGAGTTGGCAGGACAAGGCAGGGAATCACTGCATTATCCTGTGGACTTTTACAAATCTGCTGGACTTTTAAATTAGGTATTATTTTGATAAAGAAAAATTAAGTTCAAAATAAAGGAGGGACTTCCCTGGCAGTTCAGTGGTTAAGAATCCTTGCTTCCATTACAGGAGGGTAGGCTTCCCCTTCTCCAGGGGATCTTCCCAACCTGGGGATCAAACCCAGGTCTCTTGCATTGTAGGTAGATTTTTTACCAACTAAGCCACAAGGAAGCCCAAGAATACTGGAATGGGTAGCTTATCCCTTCTCCAGGGGATCTTCTATCCCTGGCCAGGGAACTAAGATCCCGCATGCTGCAAAAACTAAATAAAAATAAATGTAAATAAGCATCTTTTTAAAATGAGAGTATAATTGCTTTACAATGTCATTTCTGATGTACAAAACATGAATCAGCTACACATACGCAGAGTGGCAGGAACTGAGAGAGGGCACTGACGTATATACACCACCACGTGTGAAACAGACAGCCAGTGGGAAGTTACCGTACAACACAGGGAGCTCAGCTCTGTGCTCTGTGATGACCCAGAAGGACTGAATGGGAAGGACGTGGGAGGGAAGCTCGAGAGGGAGAGAGCTAAATATATGTGCAAGCATCTTTTTAAAAAAATAAATAAAAACAAATAATTAAAGGAGAAGGATCAGGTGCTCACAACACAATTAGCGCATGCTGGTAAGTTGTGGGGAGCCAGTTGTGGGGAGGGCAGTCCTGGTCTGTAGCATTTTCCAACTTCCGTGATGTAACTACTCCCATCCTGGCTGACTTCAAACTGTCAATAGGACTCCGCTGGCTCAAAAACTTTCAAGACTTTTCAACAATGGGTCAGCAGGAGCCAGGTTCAGCACACCCCTGGCCACCACCGCGTTCATGGCCCACAGTCACTGTGGGACAGGACAGGCCAACTCGTACCTGACAGCCAAGCCCAGAGTCAGCAGACCACACCCTGTCCCTCGGCTCCCCATCTCAGTCCGAGCTCCCCATCACCTCATTCCATAGTCTCCAAAAAGAGTAGCCGCGAACTGCCCCCTGTCCTCTCAGCATCCAACCCTTCTTCACACCGTTGTCAAGGAGGACAGAAAAGCTGAGCAGGGCTTGTTGCTGAGAGACTGGGATCATTAACTAAAAACTCTCCTTTCCACTTGCTGATTTCACCTCAGAAAGGCCACGCCTCCCCAGGGCTTGTTTTTGCTGTCTAGGAATGTGATTTCCAGCAATGCCTTCATTATTTTTTAAATCCCACCACAAGAAAACTACTTAAAGGTACTTTCGAGTTCTGCAGAGATTTCCTGGAAAACCAGTGCATATAATAAACACACCCGAGTTCTTCTCCAAAGAAGCCCGTACCCTTCTTGACCACTTCTCCCCTCACTGACAGGACATCCATCACCCCTTCTCCATCCCACAAGCTTCAGTCTCACTGAGCTCTCTCTGCCAGCTGGCTGTGTATATCAACTCACTGTCAAGGTGCATGGTTCTGTGTCCTTACAGCTGGGACTGGGGTCAGCCACAGCACCTCTACATGGAAACCCCGAGACAGCCTTCTTCTTCTGTGCTCAGTCATGTCCAACTCTTTGTGACCCCATGGACTGTAACCCGCCAGGTTCCTCTGTCCATGGAATTTTCCAGGCAAGAATACTGGGGTGGATTGCCATTTCCTCCTCCAGGGGATCTTCCCAACCCAGGGACTGAACCCAGGTCTTCCAAATTGCGGGCAGATTCTTTATCACTAAGCCACCAATCAACTGCTCAAGACATCCTTATACATGGGAAATTTTTCTGCAGCAGATCGCTGAACCTTAGAAAGCATTTCATCCAAGCCTCTCACTTCACAAACAAGGAGACAGACTCAGGGAGGGAAAAGAACTCATTCAAAGTTATACAGCTAGCTAACCACAACACTTACTGACATCTCTACCCTGTAACTCTCCACATTTGCAAAAATAAGCATGCATTATTTCAGCTGACTCTTGACAACTCTTCCATGAAGTGAGTATTAGTACTTTGTTTTATAGATGAGGAAATAAACTCAGGAGAAGGTCAGTGATTTGACCCAGGTCAGCCAGTTAGAAGGTAGCAAACCCCAATCTCCAGCTCTTTCCACCACACCCGTCTGTCCCAGCAGTTAACTTGGTGACAGCAAACTGAGCCCAGATCTCCTACTTCTAGAACAAAACCTCACCCTCCCCACGTTCCCTGCCCTCCTGCTCCAAAGCTCTACTCATCCCTTCTTTCTGCTCGTTCTTTACAATAAGGGAGGGAGTTATCCAAAACCCCTCATGTTGTTTCCATCTTAAACTGTGCTTTTCTCCAGGAGAAAACAGGTGGGAAAGAGATGAAAGGATGGGGGCGGGGTTGGGGGGGATTGGAGAAAGCCACTGGCTACACTAGCAGGGCCTGGGGTGTGAGGGAAAGTCAGTGGCCCCAGGGACCCTGAGGCAGCAGTGGGAGCAGGAGCAGCTGAGCCTGGAGAAGCTGATGAAGGATGTAAGCAGGGGTCAGGGCAGCTAGATACCCCCAGTCTCACAAAAGGGTGAGTGGGTGTCTTTCAAATTAACAAAAAGATTAAGACCCCCAAACAACCCAAAGGCTCCTCGTGCTAACCCGCCTATCCCAGCTACTGAAAAGTCTGCATCTCCAGAGCTCCTGCACATCTGCTATGTGGGCAGACACCCTCCCCTCCCCCAGCACCTCTGTTAGAACTGGACAAACTGCTGACGAAGCAGCTCAGCGGAGGGGCTGAAGCAGGAACTTTCTAGCCTGCCTGTCCACTGGCCAGCGTGTTCTGGGCCTCCCCCACCCATGGCCTTGACCAATTAGGATACTGGCAGAGACCCAGCTGGGGAAGGGGAGTGTGTTGGGGTGGGGTGGGGTGCATGGAAGGGAAGGGTGGTCTGGGGCTGAGGGAGGCTGCAGTATTTCTACCGGGAAAAGATAAGATAAGGGAATCTGGGCGAAGAGGGAGACCTTGGCCATGACTGGGGGTCAGAGGGAACCTGAGAGGCCCAAGTGGAGGAGAAGCGGGGGAGAGAAGCTAGAGCCGACGCGAGAAAGGCACACGGTGACCTGGCCTGCCCAGCATCCAGCCCCACACAGCAGGCCCTTTCATCTGAAGCCCACAGCCCTCCTCCCAGAGGATTCCCACCCATCCCCAAAGCCTGCTGCCTTCCAGAGCAGCTGCACCCCTGCCCGTGAGCCCCTGCAAGAGGCCGCCTAGGGCATCAAGAGTGTGGGGCGCTGAGCCCAGAGCCCCTGCCACCCCCACCTACCCGACCCGAAGTGTTCCAGGAGGCCCCTGACGCTCTCCAGTCCCCAGGACCTCGTCTGTAAAATGCCAGCATTTCTCTAGCGGAGTTTCTAATGGCCCCTCCAGTCCCAGCACTCAGGCTCCGAGGCGCAGCCCAGGATTTAAGGAGACTTACAAGAAGGCAGAAAGACCTGGGCCTTCCAGCCTCTGGGTGGAGAACAAAGAGGTATGCTGCACAGACTACAGAAATACCAGACCTTAAGTTGCTCCCCTGATGGAGGAATAGTCTGTAAACGCGGGCCTCTGGCCAGGGAAGGCTCCTGGGGGGATACACGACGCAGAGCCTTTCTCAACACACTTGAGGGACCGAAGTGACACGCAACAGAGGGGTGGGGCAGAAAAGAAAGAAGGAACCAGAGGGAAGGACCCAAGGCTGCAGATGTGGAGAGGCAGGGCATGGCCCAGTACCTGCCCGCCATACTGCCCGGTCCAGGTCGGGGCGCCCCTGGGGACCCTAGTCTCCCCGGGTTGGGAGGGGGGAGGGGGAGGGGGGAGGGAAGGCGGGCGAAGGGCGGGAGAAAGGTCTGGCTGGAAGTGATAGGAGGCCAGACGCTGTTTACCTTGGCTTTGCCCAGGTTCTCCCTGGGTCCCTCGAGCTGCAGCCAGAAGTACGGGGTGTCCGGGCGGCTCTGGAAAGCGTTCAGCTTGACCCTGAAGATGCGCTGCACTTGCAGCCGCTGCCGCTGCACCCGGGGCTTCGACTTGGTCTGCACCATGAACCACTCCTGCGCCGGAGGGTCGCCCCCGGACAGGAGCATGGCTGCCCCGCCCGCCCCTGGAAGAAGGAGCCGACAGTGTCACCGGCGTCCCCCGGCCGGAGGCGCCTAGGCCACGCCCCCTCCTCCGGGCGGCGCGCCCCCGCCTCGGCCTGGGTCCCCCCGACACACACCCCCCACCCCCGGCTCGCGCACCCACCCGCCGCGGCTCGGGCGCCCTTCCCCCGGAGCTCCGAGCCTTTCGGCGGCGGCTCCCGCGACAATCTCTTCCTGCCAGGGGTTGCAACGGGGGTGGGACCGCTCGGGCTCCCGCCGCCCTTCCCTCCGCCCCCAGCCTCCCCCGCTTCACCGCCGCGCCGGTCCCTCCGGGATGAACTTTAGCTGCGTCTGCCCGGGAGCTTAAAGGGGCGCGGAGGGAGGCGGCGGGGCGGGGGCAGGCGGGGAGCGAAGGGCGGGGGCGGGGGTCCTGAAAGCCTCTGCCTTCCACTCAAGTCTTGGGCCCAGAGCCAGAATCCGGGGGTCAAAGTTAATTTCCTTCCACATTCCCCTTTCCCCAGCGGGAGGGGGAGGAAGGAAGGGCACCCCGGTGGGGGAGAGGGGGCTTGGTTTCGGGGGCCCGGCCTTTCTCTGCGTTCCTCCGGCCAGCCCTGCCGCCTTCTGGGCCTCCCTAGAGAACCGAGAGCCGCGCCCCTCCTTCCCTCGTAGGAAAGGGTTAAAGGAGAGCAGGGTGGGGAGCCTGGGAGGCTGGGGCCTGAGGAAAACTCCGGGCCGGAGACCGAGCAGGAAGGAGAGGGTAAAAGCGCCGCCTCCGCACCCCCCCTCCCCTAAGTCTGGGGACAGCCTGGGGCTGGCAGGCAGCCCAGACCCTCCTGAAGCCCCCAGGGCTGGAGGGGCGGGGAGAGCGCCCGAGTTTTCGGGAGTTTTCAGACTTGCGCTGTTTATGAAAGGCTTTCTGAGCAAGTTTGAGCTAAGCCGAGAGGGGAAGCTTTAGGATGGGAGTGAGGGTCTGGTCGCTGACAACCTCCGAGGGTTCCCTCATCCCCTGACCTGCAGCCAGACAGCTGCTAGGCCTCGGTGGTCAGGGACCAGCCCTGGACTGGGGTGCTGCCGCCAACATCCCTCTCTGGAGGCATTCGGGACACAAAGAACACCTTTGCAGCCCCGTGGCCTGAACAGAAGCCGGCTCTGTGGAGGGCAGAGTCTGCATCCTGGGCCTCCGGGAACTTCCTTTTCCAACCCCAAACCCAGAGCCTCTGTCTGACAGGCGTGAGCGTACCTATGGGGACAAAGGGCAGTTAGGCCTGCCCTGGGACGTCTGGGCTCAGGGGCCACAGCACATTTCTGTACGGGCAAAGAGCCAGGGGCATCCCCACTGCAAGGAAGGGGCAGGGGAGAGGGGCCCACACCCAGGGCTCTGGTCTGGATTCAGCCCCTCCTGTGCCACACCTCCACTCCTACTCATCCCTAGGTTGGAATCCAGAAAAGGGGATCTATGTCATCTCTGGCTCCAGGGCCTTCTGCTCTGCCAGGTCTGCTGTCCCTGGGCTGCCCCTCCAGAGCGCCTTGCAGCAGAAGACCCTCCAGTGGAGCTTCCATCTCTCTCCACTCTTCCCACTTCTAACTGCTCTCCCTTTATCAGAAGAAGCCCCTGCTTTATTGTGCCTCAGTTTCTCCTCTGAAGCAAATGACAGCCTCATACCTATGCCCCACCCTCTCCTTCCCTGAATAAACACTTATTTCTTGTTGCCCTCTTCCAACTGACTGTGAACTGCAGGCACAGTGACATCCTGAAGGAAAACTCTCAGGTTTCATCTTATGTTCAAAGGGGCCATGCAGAGGGCAGGACAAGGTCAAACTTAGGCATCAGGTACTTGATAAGTGGGTAAAAAGAGGGTAATTTATTTGAACTCTTGCATCTCCATTTCCCTTAAATAGGGATAATGATACCTATTAAATATTCGTTAGAAGGACTGATGCTGAAGCTAAAACTCCAATACTTTGGTCACCTGATACAAAGAGCTGACTCATTGGAAAAGACCCTGATCCTGGTAAAGACAGAGGGCAGAAGGAGAAGGGGGCAGCAGAGAAAGAGATGGTTAGATAGCATCACTGACTCGGTGGAAACAAGTTTGAGCAAATTCCAGGAGACAGTGAAGGACAGGAAAGCCTGGGTCACAAAGAGTTGGACACAAGTTAGTGACTGAGCAACAACAACCATGATACCTATGCCACGGATTGTAAATTAGATCACATGGGTACCATACCTGGTACATCGCCAGGCACCGAGTAGACACCCAGTTCATTTTCATTTTCCCTACCTCGATCTTGTCTCTTCTTCCACCTCACTCAGGCCAGTACATCATAATACTTTCCCAGAGATCCCCTCCTTCCCAGCCTTTTATTTTTTTGCCTCCCGCCCCGCATGGCATATGAGACCTTAGTTCCCCAGCCAAAGATTGAATCTGTGCCCCCTTCGGTGGAGTGCAGAGTCTTAACCACTGAACTGCCAGGGAAGTCCTGTTCTGTCCTTTTACAGCTCACTGCCACCAGCCCATCGCCTAGATGGGGCTCTCCTCATCCTTCCTGCAAACCCATCCCCCACTCCTGTTTCTCCCTTAGATGTAGCAGATATAGTTATATAGCCTGGTTCTAGTCCCAACTTGATGTACCCTTAGCAGGTAACCAAGTCCCTTGATCGCTCCAGTCTTCCTCATCTAAATTCATTCATTGGGTCAAACACATTTATTCACTCAACAAATTCAACACACATTGATTGTCTACTATGAGCCGGGCCCTGGGAGTATAGCATTGACTAAGAAAGATAGCACCCTGCCCTCATGGAAAGGGTGAAGAAAGACGAAAACAGCTGTGATTTCAGAGAATAAGAAATGCTCTGCTGAGAATAAAGCAAGGTGCGATGGTGGAGAGTTCCCAAAGGGATCCTCTCAGGTGAGATATTTCAGCTAGAGGGAGCACAAGAGCGCAGACACTGAGATCACAACACACTAGACTCTTCCCAAAGTTGACCTCAATCTCTCTCCAATGCAAATACATTTAGTGGTTTCTTGCCTAGAATATTGGGTTAAAACTTGTTGCATTGGAACCCTTCCTCCCTTAAGCCCAAATCTACCTTCTCAACCTTCCACACAAGTATCCAGCTCAAGTGTAAGTAGAATTAGGTCTGTCTGGGCATGTCTGACTATAGGATAGCACACCCTGCCAGGAGCCTGTTTGCCTAAGAAATAAGAGGCCTCAGAGGAGAAAGCTGTCTTGGTTAAAGGAGGGGCCTGCTCTGTGAGACTGACAGAGTAATAGAATCTTTCTTATCCCTCCAAGGCTCTAGTGGGAAAAGAGGTTTGTCTCTCAGATACCTCCCTGCCTAGCCCAGATCTACACCTAGCCCAGTTCCTGGGGATGGAAGGTGGGGAGCCCTGAGACCCAGTCAGCCTGCTTGGGACCTTTGTGAGGGAGTGACCAAGGAGGGAGACAGGATTTTCTTTAACTTTGCCAGAGTGCCCGAGCAGCTGGCACGCCTAGAAGGCTTCCATCAGGGCAGAAACGACCTCCCAAAGGCACGTGGAAGAACAGCACTTAAGGTGGTTCCAAATGAGCAGGTGGAGACAAGAGCTGAGGAAACTGGGGTTAAGCAGGGGCTCCCCATGTTGGTCAGGATCTGGGTAGGAAACACATGATCCCCTCAAAAGGCGAGGCTAAAGGAAGTTTTAAGAAAGGGTCTTTTATGAGGACGTGGGCAGGATTAAGAAAAGCCAGTAAGAGACTGATAAGAAAACCAGTAGTACTCTAGGGTTAGTTTAGGGAAAACAGTTGCACACCTGGAAGCCTTAAAGGGAATAGGGGAGCCAAACAACAGGCCAGAGCTGGAGCTGCCAAAGGCCACAAGATACGATCTGTGGTCTTAAGGAAAGATGCAGAGCCACTGACAAGCTGGACCCGTGGAAGGGAGCTACCTTTCAACATCCTGCCAGTAGTCAAGCATGGGCCAAACTCCATAAAAAAACAAAGGCAGTGGGGTCAAGCTGGCCATGACGTCCGCCTCCAGGACATAGGGAAGGTTGGAGAACAGCAAGGAGGAAGACTGGAAGGGACAGAGAACAGTCAGCATACCCCTTCATCCCTTAACAACCACAAGCTAATGAGGTCCCAGGGAACTGAATTTTTACTAATCTTCCCCTCACCAGCACTCTCTCAGGAACAGGGAAGAATACCCTTGCACTCTTATTCAGAACAAAGGACTCACAAAAACTTATGTACAAACCCCAGCTCTCTCACTGTATCACTTTCTGAGGAGCTGCTGTTACAAATTACCCCAACTGGGTGACTTGTTTTGCTGAAAGTTTTACTTTCATTTTAGTTTTGAGGGAGTCATTAACAAAAGAAACATTCATCACACACAATAAAAAATTTCAATATTTAATAGAGGATTATTCATTTTAATTTCAATATACAGTCATTAAAAGAAGAGAAATAGAAACAATAGAGAAAAGTAACAGCACATACATCGCCAAATTATGTTGACCAACATCCAGACTTGAACAACGCTGGTAGGTCCCTTATTAACAATAATCTGGAGTCCCCAGTGGGAAAAGGTCACAAGACTTCTTAGACCCTGGGGGGTTAGCCAGACCCTCAAGGGCTCAAGAAAATTCTGAGACCCACTCCCAATCTTATCTAAAGTGCCACCTGACTTGTGCTTGCCGGCAAACATGGAATCCAGGCAGGTCAGAAGCAGGTCAGAGGCCTGATTTCCTGCTTCTGAAGCATGAACAAGACTTCCTCCATTTTAATTTCCCTAGCATGGCTTAAAACAACAGAAATGTATTTTTTCAAAGTTCTGGAAGCTGAAAGTCCCTAAACAAAACATATGAAGCTACTATATGTAACTGGTACATGAATAGACATGTTGTTCAATGGAACAGACTAAAAATCTAGAAAAGAAGAATCTAGACTGCATCTCGGAATTTAGTATAATTGCAAAGATAGCCCCTGAGTCAGTGGAAATGCCATGTATTTTTTAATAAATAATCTTGAGACAATGAGATAGCTTTCTGAGATAAAACAAAACCACACTTCATACAACAAAACAAATTCCTGAAGAATCAAATATTTAAATATCAAAATGACATTGACTTCCCTGGTGATCCACTGGTTAAGAGTCTGCCTCCCAACGCAGGGGACACGGGTTCAATCCCTAGTTCAGGAAGATTTCACATGCCACGGGGTAACTAAACCCATGGACAACAACTACTAAAGCCCGCATGCCTAGAGTCCACATATCGCAACATGAGAAGCCACTGCCATGACAAGCCGGAGCACCGCACCTAGAGAGTAGCCCCTGCCTGCCGCAAGAGAAAGCCCTCACGCAGCATCAAAGTGCCATGCAGCCAAAAATAATAAAAGAAATAAAACTTTAAAAATAACATCATGAAAATACTACAACAAACTATGGGAGAATTTTTGTTGTTGTTGTTATATTTGGGAGAAGCATGACTTTCTAAGAATGACACCACAGTGGAAGTCATTAAAAACTTGTTCAATACATTCAGTTATGTAAATATAGAACTTTTTCCCATGGGAAAATAAATACCCTAAGCAGAGTCAACAGACAAAATGAAAAGCTGGAAAAACATATTTGCCAATTATGTCACAGACCAAGACCTAGCTTCCTTAGTATTTAAACAGATCTTACAAATCAATAAGAAAAAGTCTAACTCAACAGAAAAATGAACAAAGGCTATAAAAAGTCCACAAAAGGGGAAATATAAATTGGTTCTTAAACATATTAAAAAGATGCTCCTCTTCACTCCAAATAAGAGAAGTGCAAATTAAAACCACAGCAAGACAGCATTTTTCACCTACTAAGTGGCAAGCATCAGCAATGTTTGTTAACACATGGGGTTAGCCACTTTTGTATCCTGCCGGTATGACCTCACTCCAAAGACAGCAATTGGTAATATCCATCAATTGGCGGTGTTTTAACTGGATATATTCTGTGTCCCACCAACTGCACTCTAAGATAGTATTTTACAAATGTATTCTCACTTGTACTTTAAAAATATATATGACCAAAGATATTCTTTGCAGCATCATTTATTATGGCAGATTGGAAAAAATCAAAATGTGGACTCACATAATGAAATATTATTATCCCAAAAAAAAAGTGGAGAGTAGAATTAAGGTCAAAATGCAAAAGTAGGAAGTCAAGAGATACCTGGAGTAACATGCAAATTTGGCCTTGGAGTACAAAACAAAGCAGGTCAAAGGCTAACAGGGTTTTGCCAAGAGAATGCACTGGTCATAGCAAACACCCTCTTCCAACAGCACAAGAGAAGACTCTACACATGGACATCACCAGATGGTCAATACTGAAATCAGATTGATTATATTCTTTGCAGCCAAAGATGGAGAAGCTCTATACAGCCAGCAAAAACAAGACAGGGAGCTGACTGTGGCTCAGATCATGAACTCCTTATTGCCAAATTCAGACTTAAATTGAAGAAAGTAGGGAAAACCACTAGACCATTCAGGTATGACTTAAATCAAATCCCTTATGATTATACAGTGGAAGTGACAGATTCAAGGGTTTAGATCTGATAGACGGGTGCCTGAAGAACTATGGACAGAGGATCCTGACATTGTACAAGAGGCAGTGATCAAGACCATTCCTAAGAAAAAGAAATGCAAAAAGGAAAATGGTTGTTTGAGGAGGCCTTACAAGTAGCTGAGAAAAGAAGAAGATGCAAAAGGCAAAGAAGAAAAGGAAAGATATACCCATTTGAATGCAGAATTCCAAAGAATAGCAAGGAGAGATAAGAAAGCCTTCCTCAGTGATCAGTGCAAAGAAATAGAGGAAAACAATAGAATGGGAAAGACTAGAGGTCTCTTCAAGAAAATTAGAGATACCAAGGGAACATTTCATGCAAAGATGGACACAGTAAAGGACAGAAATTGTATGAGACTTCCCTGTAGCTCAAACAATAAAGAATATGCCTGTGAGGAAGGAGACCAGGGTTCGATCCCTGGGTTGGGAAGTTTCTCTGGAGGAGGGAATGGCAATCCACTCCAGTATTCTTGCCTGGAGAATTCCATGGACAGAGAAGCATGGCAGGATACAGTTCATGGGGTCAGAAAGAGTCGGACACAATTGAGTGACTAACACAACAACAACAATAAAAGCAGAAGATATTAAGAAGAGGTGGCAAGAATACACAGAAGAACTATACAGAAAAGAGCTTCATGACCCAGATAACCACGATGGTGTGATCACTCACCTAGAGCCCGAAAATCCTGGAATGTGAAGTCAAGTGGGCCTTAGGAAGCATCACTACGAACAAAACTAGTGGAGGTGATGGAATTCTAATTGAGCTATTTCAAATCCTAAAAGATGATGCTGTGAAAGTGTTGCATTCAATATGCCAGCAAATTTGGAAAACTCAGCAGTGGCCACAGGACTGGAAAAAGTCTGTTTTCATTCCAATCCCAAAGAAAGGCAATGCAAAAGAATGCTCAAACTACTCCACAATTGCACTCATTTCACACGCTAGCAAAGTAATGCTCAAAATTCTCCAAGCCAGGCTTCAACAGTACATGAAATGTGAACTTCCAGATGTTCAAACTGGATTTAGAAAAGGCAGCGGATCCAGAGATCAAATTGCCAATATCCATTGGATCATCAAAAAAGCAAGAGAGTTTCAGAAAAACATCTACTTCTGTTTTGACTATGCCAAAACCTTTGACGGTGTGGATCACAACAAACTGTGGAAAATTCTTCAAGAAATGGGAATACCAGGCCACCTGACCTGCTTCCTGAGAAATCCGTATGCAGGTCAGGAAGCAACAGTTAGAACTAGACTTGGAACAGCAGACTGGTTCCAAATTGGGAAAGGAGTACATCAAGGCTGTGTATTGTCACCCTGCTTATTTAACTTATATGCAGAATACATCATGAGAAATGCTGGGCTGGATGAAACAAGCTGGAATCAAGATTGCCAGGAGAAATATCAATAAGTTCAGATATGCAGATGACACCACCCTTATGGCAAAAAGTGAAGAAAAAGTAAAGAGCCTCTTGATGAAAGTGAAATAGCAGAGTGAAAAAGTTGGCTTAAAACTCAACATTCAGAAAACTAAGATCATGGCATCTGGTTCCATCACTTCATGGCAAGTAGATGAGGAAACAGTGGAAACAGGGGCAGACTTTATTTTTTGGGCTCCAAAATCACTGCAGATGGTGACTACAGCCATGAAATTAAAAGATGCTTCCTCCTTGGAAGAAAAGCTATGACCAACCTAGCAGCATATTAAAAAGCAGAGACATTACTTTGCCAACAAAGGTCTGTCTAGTCAAAGCTATGGTTTTTCTAGTAATCATGTATGGGTGTGAGAGTTGGACTATAAAGAAAGCGGAGCGCTGAAGAATTGATGCTTTTGAACTGTGGTGTTGGAGAAGACTCTTGAGAGTCCCTTGGACTGCAAGGAGATCCAACCAGTCCATCCTAAAGGAAATCACTCCTGATTTCCTTCCAATCCATTCCGTCCTTCCTTTCCATTCACTCCAATGAATATTCATTGGAAGGACTGATGCTGAAGCTGAAACTTCAATACTTTGGCCACCTGATGCAAAGAACTGACTCATTGGGAAAGACCCTGATGCTGGGAAAGATTGAGGGCAGGAGGAGCAGGGGATGACAGAGGATGAGATGGTTGGATGGCATCACCGACTCTATGGACATGGGTTTGAATAAGCTCTGGGAGTTGGTGATGGACAAGGAAGCCTGGCGTACTGCAGTCCGTGGGGTCGCAAAGAGTTGGACACGACTGAGGGACTGAACTGAACTGAACTGAGAATTAAGGTCCTCTACTTGTCCTAATATGGAAGTATGTCCAAGACATCTGACGATGAACTTTGTGAAGCCAAGTTCAAGGGAAGGAAGGCTGAGCGTACCATCAGATGCTGGCTGCCCTAATCCATCTGCCAGTACCCACACCCATAGCTTCATTCACTGTGTCCCTAAGGGAGCTGAGGCTTCTGGGCTCTTCCCTCACATAGGCCACTGCTAAGGCCCTGGGACAGGCCCTGGCCAGGTGTGCTCAGGTCTTGTGTTTTTGTAAAATCTGCAAAAGATATTTAAACCCCAATTGATAAAACCACTGTGTCTTTCCTTTCACACTCCCCTCTGTCACACGTCCGCTTGTGTCAGGTGGCATCAGAGCAGCCAAGTGCATTTGGGGTTCCTGGCCAGGCGGAAGGTGGGTTGGAGACACATTAATTACAGGTTGGTGTTATGGGTTTATATGGCCTAGAGTAACCTCCCCCACAGAACCAAGTTATTGCTTGGGGTCCCTGTGTCAAAATGGCTTCCAGAAATATTCCTGTTGCCCACTGTATCATCTCATCTGGGCTGGTCACACCGAGGTGTAGGTCACATGAACTGCACAGCAGTCAGTAAGAATTTTTAAATACCATGATATTTTTCTGGATGTTACAGTGTTTGTGACATTTATGCTTTTCCTAACATGTAATTTAGTTTGATTTTTTTATGCTTTATACCGAAAATAATAAACAAAATGCCAAATCCCTTGCTACCCTCTATCTTTTGGGAAAAAAAATTGTCTACTGTCTGAAATGTCCCTTCTATTGGCTTAGACCTCAGGAGTCTAGGTAGCCTGATACTATCTGTTTGGACTCCCCCTAAAGGAAACTTTTATTTGTAGGAAACCCATGTCCTCTATCTGATAATGGCCCTTTATCTCTTCTACAGAGTTACCAAAGCCAAGTTTCTCATACCTAAAACATTTGCTCCCTGTCTCTCCTCAATTATAAGACAAATTAACAAACTGTTTCCCGTGTTTCACTGCTGGCAAACATTCAGGTAATACAGACTTTCAGCGGGTGTTGGCATTTCTGTAGGACAGATTCCTAGAAATAGAATTGCTGTGTTAAAGGCTGTGCCTGCTTAGGTTGTTCTCCAGAATTATGGTGCTCTCAGACCATGGAAAATTACATGGCCAATAAAAATAATAAGGGAGATGATTGACCAGTTCCTCAAAGTGGGGGAGCAGGGCACAGGCTGCAAAACAAGACATAGAACTTGATTTTAAAGTGAGGGTAGTGGGGGTGGGTAGGCAGTATTGGAAGAGAGTTCCACTTTCTTCTTGAGTCCTCTACATTTTAAAAATATTTTTTCATGAACAAGTATAGGCTCCCCAGGCGGCTCGGTGGTAAAGAATATTCCTGCAATGTGGGAGTGTTGCAAGTGAAAGTGTTAGCTGCTCAGTCGTGTCCAACTCTTTTCGACCCCTTGAACTATAGCCTGCCAGACTCCTCTGTCCCTGAAATTCTCCAGGCAAGAATACTGGAGTGGGTTGCCATTCCATTCTTCAGGGGATCTTCCTGACCCAGGGATCAAACACACGTATCCTGCATTGCAGGCAGATTCTTTACCACCTTAGCCACCAGGGAAGCCCTGGGTTTAATCCCTGGATTGGGAAGTTCCCCTGGAAAAAGAAATGGCAACCCACTCCAGTATTCTTGCCTGGGAAATCCCATAAACAGAGGAGCCTGGTGGACTACATACAGTCCATGGGGTTGTAAAGAGACACGACTGAGCATGAACACACTGCCTTTAGAGTTTTTTAATACTAACAGGAAGAAGGCATAGCTGATATTGTACAAATATATCACTACTTAAAGAATAGGTTCCGTCTGTTATTGAGAATTTTCTCAGTGACATCTCTCTTGAACTCATTCCTGAAACAAAGACCAGCTTTAGGGTTTTAGGGTTATTGTTTATCTTGGCTTGAGCTGGCAAAGAGAGTCTCTGTCCCCGACATCATTCCAGATAGGGCCATTTCTGCCTGCCTCAGTCCTGGCAGATTTCCAGCCCTCCCTAGAACAAGCCTGGGGCGGGGCTTGTGAGGATCCGCTCCCTGGTTTCCCAGGGCCACCCGTGGACCCCTCCCACATTTTCCTTGTATTTATGGCCATGAAACACTGGTGCACTTTGGGTAATTGTTGCAAAACACCAAGACCAGCAATATTTCAGAGCTCTGTGGGTGTGGGGCTGGGGCTTTGAGGCTGGGTGGAAGGATTTTTAGGGTGAATAGCTATGGAGAGGCTGGAGGTCTGGTGGGGGAAACAGCACACTGGGTCCTGGGGCAAATGTGGGCTTCCTGAAGGCCACTGATGGTGGGGGGCCCAGCTGCCCAAGCGGGGCTCCAGAGGTCAGAGGCCAGCACAAGTCAAACAAAGCAGGATAGGCTGTGGGGAGCTTTGGAGCAGGATCTCTAACAAGGCTATGACTAGTTAAAGCTACTCCAAAGCTATGTTCACCTCCTGCTCCCTGGCCTCTCCCATCCAGCCTGTCATCAAGTCTGGCAGATGGATTTCTCTTCACACAGTAAGTAGGGAGTGCCCACCGTGTGCCAAATGGTGTTCTGAGTACGAGAGGTGCATCAGTGATCATGGTCCCTACTCTCATGGAGCCTATCTCTAGCACTGAACAAAAGGACAACTTAAGTATTTCATTGTAATTGTATTAAGCGTTAGGAAAGAAAGGAATGCTGTAAGTCCTGCAGTTTCTTTAAGAAATTAACTTTATTTGCCTGTTTCCTAAACTGACCTCAGAAATTAACACTCCCCCTTATTTTGAACATAGAGACTTGATTTTTGGAGTAGTTTTAGGTTCTTAGCAAAGTTGAGTGGAAAGTACTGTACAGAGTTCCCACATGCCTCCTCCACTCACATACGTGCCACTAGCCACATCCCACATCAGTGTGGTGCTTTTGTCACAATAGACGTGTCAACACTGATGCATCAGTGCCAGCCAAAGTCCACAGTTTACATTAGGGCCACATTAGGGCCCTGTTTAAAAATGTGTGTATACCGTAATGTAATAACGCTGCGACTCAGAGCTTCAGGCAGTAGGGAGCCTACAAGCTTTCTAAAAAGGAAGTGGCATGCTTACATTAGTGTTCTGCAAACAATTTGTTCACTGCTTCTTCTTATCTGACCCATGAATGTGCCCTTAACTTCTGATATTTATTTGGTTTAGAAGCCACAGACACCATTTGCCCAGGCTATGGAAGTGACCTTTACACTAGTCTGCTGGTCACCAGGCCGTCCCCCCACCTTCACCCCTGATTTGACTCGGAGTCCAGATCTCCAGGTTGCAGAGGAATGCCACTTTCTCTGTGGCGTGAGTTTGCTCAGACATTTACAGTAACTCCTACCAATGGTTTTCCAGTATTCTTATCCCTGGAACCCATTTGGTGATGGCAACAGAATATAATGATTAAAAGCATAGGCTCTGATATTTATAGTCCAGAGATGACATCCTAGCTCTAAGAATCCCAAATTCATCTTTAAAGAGACAATGATAATACTACTTGTCAGGGAGATGGGAGATTATGGGGCTTTAAAGGAGAGAAAAACCATAAAGTGCTTGCATGCATGCTGAGTCACTTTAGTCGTGTCTGACTCTTTGTGACCCTATGGACTTGTAGCTCACTAGGCTCTTCTGCCCACGGGGTTCTCCAGGCAAGAATACTGGAGTGGGTTCCCATACACTTTTCCAGGGGCTCTTCCCCACCCAAGGACTGAACCTGTGTCTCTAACATCTTCTGCATTGGCAGGTAGTTTCTTTACCGCTAGTGCCACCTGGGAAGTCCAAAGTGCTTACTAGCATGTATAGCAAATATTTGACAATCATTAGCTCTTAGTGGTTTTGTTAATACTACTGCTCATAGTAAATCTTAAAGGAAATCTAAAATATGAGATATAAAAATCAGTGCATATTATCTGAACATCATGTTTCTACCCAGCCTACAGGACTAATCACTCAGCCCAGTCTGATGTCCTTCCACCCCCAAATGCACTGTTCACCTTCCCAACATTCAGACCATACTGATCATCCACTTTGCACAAAGATAACACAGACTCTGAATTTTTGTCCATGTTATTCTTTCACTTCCTCTACCCGTCAAAACCCTATCTGAAGTCTGAGGTCTCAATCAAATACAACTTCTGAAGGCTTCCCTGGTGACTCAGATGGTAAAGAATCTGCTTGCATGTAGATTCGATCCCTGGGTCGAGAAGATTCCCTGGAGGAGGGCATGGCAACCCACTCCAGTATTCTTGCCTGGAGAATCCCCATGGACAGAGGAGACTGGCAGGCTGAAGTCCCTTGGGTCTCAAAGAGCCAGGCATGACTGAGCTTCTAAGCACAGCACAGCAATGAACAATGAAGCCAGAGCAAATTTTCGTGACAGCGTCACATTTCGGAGAACAAGAGATCACCCTCTTGTTCTACTCTCTGTACTACAACTTCAGGGAAACAATGCGGAGTCTTGATGGAGGCAGGAAATAGAGCGTAGCCAGAGCCACTCAAAATTGGGGGACCCCCCCAAATCAGGTGAGGCTATCGTCAGTAGCCAGTGGGGTGCTAAGCTGGAAGTGCTAACATTTTTCAGAATGGAGAAAATAATACCAAAACGACCTAAAATGGCATTGGAGTTTAACCTCATTGGCCTTGGAAAAACCTTTCATGCTCTGTATTTTCACATATGTTAGGGGTGATAAGATGTTTCAGCACCTGGTTGAATCTAAATGGTATGCCTCTGTAGCTTTCTTCCTCTGCCTGTTGCCACCATGAGGGATAAGGGATGAAGAAGACTTCTCTGAGACTGAGCAATGTCCTTAAAGGACATAAGAGTGGATGGGGAGAGGGCACAGTGAAGGTTCAAAGCAAGTTCTGCCCCTTATCTCTACAAACACCCAGCCTGTTAACCCATCCCCACTCCACCCTATCAGGGAAGGACTGGGGGGTTGGGGGCAGGGCTTGGATACCCTGTATTTTATCTAGCAATCTTGAGAAGGAAGGTCACCTTCTGTAGTCTCCTCTGCACTCTGCCATTTGTTACATAAGGCTCTTGTTGTTGTTGTTGTTCAGTTGCTCTGTCATGTCCAGCTCTTCGCGACCCCATGGACTGCAGCACGCCAGGCTTCCCTGTCCTTCACCATCTCCCGGAGCTTGCTCCAACTCCTGTCCACTGAGTTGATGATGCCATCCAACCATCTCGTCCTCTGTCATCCCCTTCTGCTCCTGCCTTCAATCTTTCCCAGCATCAGGGTCTTTTCTAATGAGTCAACTCTTCACATCACGTGGCCAAAGTATTGGAGTTTCAGCTTCAGTATCAGTCCTCCCAATGAATATTCAGGGCTGATTTCCTTTAGGACTGACTGGTTTGATCTCCTTGCAGTCTGCAGGACTCTAAAGAGTCTTCTCCAATTCAAAGCATCAATTCGTTGATGCTCAGCCTTCTATATGGTCCAACTCTCACATCCATACATGACTACTGGAAAAACCATAGCTTTGACTATACAGACCTTTGTCGGTAAGGTAATGTCTCTGTCTCTTAATATGCTGTCTAGGTTGGTCATAGCTTTTCTTCCAAGGAGCAAGCATCTTTTAATTTCATGGCTCTCGTCACCATCTGCAGTGATTTTGGAGCCCAAGAAAATAAAGTCCGTGACTGTTTCCATTGTTTCCCCGTCTATAAGCAATGAAGTGATGGGACGAGATGCCATGATCTTAGTTTTCTGAATGTTGAGTTTTAAGCCAGCTTTTTCTCTCTCCTCCTTCACTTTCATCAAGAGACTCTTTAGTTCTTCTTCGCTTTCTGATATAAGGGTGGTGTCATCTGCATGTCTAAAGTTATTGATATTTCTCCTGGCAATCTTGATTCCAGCTTGTGTTTCATCAACCCCAGAATTTGACATGATAAACTCTACATGTAAGTTAAATAAGCAGGGTGACAATATCCAGCATACTCCTTCCTTGTCATACTCCTTTCTCAATTTGGAACCAGTCAGTTGTTCCATGTCCAGTTCTAGCTGTTGCTTTTTGACCTGCATACAGGTTGCTCAGGAGGCAGGTGAGATGGTCTGGCATTCCCATCATACCATAAAACTCTAGCACATTGGAATTGGAAGCAATCTCAGACACTGTTTGGACCAGCCCAACTTCTGCATTTCACTACTTAAAAAATGAGTGATATCCAAATGGGAGCATGAATCCCAGGGCCTTTGGTTCCAAGTCTGAAGTTCAATATCTGGACTGTCTGTCTGCCTTATTTGAAGGCAACCCTGCATGTTTACTTTTCATCTGATTTCACCCATGTAATAAGAAACCGGCTGCAGTGTCGTGGAAAACATTGCTGGACCTGGAGTTAAAAGCTAACCTGTGAATCCCAGCTCTGTCCCGGGAGCTGTGTGACTCTCAACATTACTTAAGCACTCTGTGCCTCAGTTTCCTCATCTGTGAAATGAGTAATAGTAATAGAACAACTTCCCGGGATTGTTGGGAGAGGATTAAATGAGGTGGGCTTTTTGAGGGCTTGATGAGATGCTTGGAGCTGAGTGAGCCTTCCCCAAATGTTATCTACTTCTATTGCTGCTGTTCTTGTACATATTTCTGAACCTTGGTTGCAGCAAGCATGGAGTTAAAACACATAATGTATGCTCCTAACACGCATCACAAAAATGGCAGCTTTTATTATTCACTGTGCAAGGAGAGACCGAGTTATAAACACTGACTCTGCTCTTTAGGACCTTACAATCTAGTAGAGAAAACAGGGAAAGCTCTCTTAAAAAAATACAATTAACAGGCAAATCTATGCTTCTCAGGGGCCACATGACTGTAAATTCTTAGAAAGGGGAATTGATCTTCAAGGGATGGTCTGAGAAACCGAAGAAAATGATACAGCATGGAAGTTGGTAGGAAGAGGAACAAGGTCTTGCTTTTTCTAACCTTCCTCCCCTCATCTGCCCACCCACCCTCCCCCTTGTTACTGCTGCCCCCTGGTGTCTGTCACCTTCCTAGCGCTCCTGGGCGCTGTTCACTCCTGGGTCACTAGGTGGAAAGGGCCACCGCCTGCCCCAGGGCACAGCCAAGCAGGACTCGAAAGATCGGCTAGGTCCTGCTGGGAAGGAAATGAAAAAAGTCAAAATATTAGTTGCTCAGTCGTGTCCGACTCTTTGCGACCCTAGGGACTGTAGCCTTGTCCATGGAATTCCCCAGGCAAGAATACTGGAGTGGGTAGCCATTCCCTTCGCCAGGGGATCTTCCCTACCCAGGGATCAAACCCGGATCTCGGATTCTTCACCATCTGAGCCACCAGGGAAACCCGCTGGGAAGGAAGGGATCTCTTTTCTTCAGGTTCTCCAGCCTGGACAAGGACACAAACAGCAACTGTCTAGATGGAGGGAAGGGAAGAAACCAGGCATTTATTGTTCAGTGGAAAGTGCATCCAAAGTGCCTGCGACACATCCAGTGGCTGCAAGACCTGGGAGCAGCAGACAAAGGGGCTGTGTCTCCGAAAGTGAGAAAATTATGACGCGTGAGAACCGATTGCCCTTCCTCTTACTAGAGCTTCAGCTTCACTCCCTCACTGGCATCAGTGTATAAACATGTTTGTGTTTTTCCTTATAACAAAGATAAACATCTCAACCCTTTTCAAGATTCACAGTTATATATTTTGTAGAATGCTTGCCAACTTGGGCTTTTTTGGTGCTTTCTTATGAACAGACTGAGGTTATGGGTTTGGGGAAAGAATATCATGGAGGTTATGTGAGATTCTTAACGCATCATATCAGGGGACCCCTGATATCGAATGACTTATTGCTGATGATGTTAACCTTGATTGCTTGGTTAAGGTGGTATTTGCCTGGTTTCTCTACTGTGAAGTTTTTATTTTTCCCTTTCTATATTCTATTTGTTAGAAGCAAGTCACTAAGTCTAGACCACGTTCAAGGCAAGAGGTATTAAGCTCCATCTTCTAGAGCAAGGGATATCAAAGAATTTGGAAGAGTACATTAAAACCCTCACAGTAATTAATTAGTAGGGCTAATTTTGGAGCAGATACTTTGAGGCTTTACAAATATCCTGGTCTTCCTTAAAGTTTTACCTACTGATTTTAGCACTCATCAATGGATCTTGCCTATAGCAATTATTACTACCATGGTCTAATGGTGATTTCCTATTTCCCTTATTCCTTTTACATAAATTAAGAGAAATTTTTTTCTGAACAGATTGTCCCTTCTCTCAGTTATTTAGTCAATCATTTATTTGTAGCAGTGTGGACTTACAGAGATTTATTTTATTATTTGAATTATAATCTAATATTATCATTACTTTTTACATTGCTCAAATTGTTTCAGCTTTGGCCACTTGAACATCATTTGAGTTGGCTCTTGCGTCTTTTGAATAGGTGCCTTGCTTTTTTGGCACTTACTCTCTGGCAATGTAAATTGCTCCAGAATTACCTTGTATTTTCCCTGCCCCAGTTCTAGAATTAGCCATTTTTCCAAAGAAGTCTGGTTCCTTTTATTGGAGAATGGTATTTAGAAGCCAAAAGCTGGATGCTAGGTGTCTCCATTGCTAATGGAGTGCCACTCATCTTAGGCTTTCCTAGCAGACAAATCTAGCAAATATATGTGGGTATATTAACCTCGATATACACACAATATCTATATTTATCTCTGCATCTATTTGTGTGTTTATGTGTATGTAATATGTATATATATATATCATAGAGGTACCTATGAATTATTGGTCTATGTAGATATTTACATAGCTCTATTATATATATATTCTATAACATGTATAATGTTATGCTGATAGACATAGATATAGATATATGTAAAATGAGAATGAGCTCATACTGATATCTCCAACTTGAATCCAGCACCACAAAGTTTATTCTGGCCTTCTACCCGCCACATCAAGCTAACCACCCCCTTCTTTCTCTGACAGTGAAAAACCTATCTCACTACAATTTATTTACTTATTGTTCAACACTAGTATACAAGTTAAGTAGTTTCAGAATTGTTAACCTGTAATACATTTACCAGCTATAATCTTTATGTATGATTCCTTTTGTCTTACAGTATCCAGTCAAAACATTGCTTTCCAAAACTACTTGTTTAGCTCCTCCCCCACATTTTCCATTTATATTCATAATACATTTAAATTCATATATTGCATTTTGTATTCTATCTAGGATTGAATGACTTTTTATAGTTTTGTATACAATTAAGTTCTGTCTTTGTAGAGTTCTATAGATCCTGACATAGAAAAGTGGCATAGAGTCATGTATTCACCATCATGATATCACACAAAACAGTTCCATCACACTGAAAATTCCCATGTGCGATCCCTTTGTAGTCAACAACACCTTGTTCTCTAAGTATTTCCCCTGCAATCACTGATCTGTTTTTCTGTCTCTATCATTTTGCCTCTTTCAGAATGTCATGTAACTAGAATCACACAAAATGCAGCCACTTGAGTGTGGCTCCTTTCACTTAGCAAAGTGCATTCAATGCTTATGTATATCATTGCATGAATCAACAGTTCATTGATTTTTATTGCCGAGTAGTATTCCACTGTATGGGGCTTCCCAGGCGGTGCTAGCGGTAAAGAACCTGCCTCAATGCAGGAGATGTAAGAGACACAGTTTCAGTCCCTGGGTCGGAAAGATCCCCTGGAGGAGGGTGTGGCAACCTACTCCAGGATTCTTGCCTGGAGAATCCCAGGGACAGAGGAGCCTGGCAGGCTACAGTCCATAGCGTCACACAGAGTTGGACACGACTGAAGTGACTTAGCACATATGCACACATTCCACCACATGGACATACTACACTCATCTGTCTGCCCACTGAAGAACATCTCGGTTGTTTCCATTGTAAATGAATAAAACTGCTATACACATTTGGGAACAGATTTTTGTATGGACATTTTTTTGTTTGTTTACCAGGGTCAATATGTAGGGAAGAGATTGCTGGAGGTATTGCATGGCAAGTCTATGCTTAATGTTATAAGGAATACCCACACTGTTATATCTTTACGTCTTGTATAGTCAAGAGCTTCCTTCCCCATCTCCTTTTTTCCCCTTTTCTTTTCTTGAAATGTTTTGTGGAATCCACCAGATGAGGATACCATTAAAACCATCTCCCAAAAATACACCAACCCCCTGCACACTTCCCAAACTGCGTCTGGAGTTTCCAGGAGGTGTGTGAGATGTTGCTCCTCTGCAGCCTTCTTCCCGACACTTCCCAAGTCTGGCGAGGGGTGCTCCAAGCAGAGCCCAAACCCACCTGGAAGCCTGCCCAGCCTGCCTCCCCACGTGTCTTAGAGGTCCAGACATCCAGCCAGAGAAGGAGACCTGAAAGTTCTAGGGCAGCTCGTCCTGCACCAAAACTCCAGGCTGCCCGGAGACCATCTCAGATTGTCCAAGGAGCAAGACAGAGCCAGGTGAGGGGAGTGCTGAGCTGCGACGTCAAGAATGTTGTGCCTTTCTCCTCCCCTCAGTACACCTTTCTGGGTGACCTTCCACCCAGAGTCGGCCAGACTAGATCTGTGAGGAGGGGGCAGGGAGCTGTTTTAGAACCTGAAGTGGGAAGGAATGACCCTTAATTGACAAGCAACTCTAGTTCTCAAACTTCCTTGCCCTGGAGAATCACCTAAGGTTCTGTTTAAAAGGCAGAAACCCAGGCCTGCCCCCAGAGAACACAACAGAATAGATCAGGGGTTGCCTAGGAATCTGTATGAAGAACAAAAATGAAAAAATAAATAAAACCAAAAACCCTCCCTAATGACTCAAACACAAGTGATCCTCAGACCACACTTCGAGAAACCCTGGCCAAGAGAATGTTTTCTGGCACCAACCGAAGATCCACCCTCCTCCTCCTCTCTCCCCCAACTCCAGCCTCAGGGAGGTGGATGTCTGTAGGAACCTGGGAAGAGACAATGACCCTGGGAGCTGACCTACTTTAGGAGTCTAGTGGGAAGAGGGGTTAGAATTGTGGGCCCTTTAAATTGTGGGCCCAGAGGGCAGAACAATGCCCTGGCACAGCAGTCACGAGGAAGCAGAAGGAAGAACTGTAAGGCAAATCTGCTGTACCAACCCCAACCTGCCGCTGTCGTCGTTTAGTCGTTAAGTCAGGTCTGACTCTTTGAAACCCCATTAACTGCAGCACACCAGGTTTCCCTGTCCTTCACCATCTCCTGGAATTTGCTCAGATGCATGTCTATTGAGTCAGTGATGCTATCTAACCATCTCATCCTCTGCCGCCCTCTTCTTCTTTTTGCCTTCAATCTTTCCCAGCATCAGGGTTTTTTCCAACTCATTGGAAGAGTATTGAAGTTTCGGCTTCAGATCAGTCCTTCGAACGAGTAGGCAGGGTTGATTTCCTTTAGGATTGACTGGTTTGATCTCCTTGTTGTCCAAGGGACTCTCAGGAGTGTTCTCCAGCACCAGAATTCGAAAGCATCAGTTCTTCAGCGCTCAGCCTTCCTTATGGTCCAACCCTCACATCCATACATGAATACTGGAAAAGCCTAAGCCCAACCATCTTAGTGCAAAAGCGCCCTTTTCCTTTGGATAGGTTTCCCACTATGGCTACAAAGCCCCTCAGAATCCAGCTGCTATTTCCCCCTGGTCCCTACTCACGGCACCCCAATTTCTAGAACTTCACCAGTTCTATGAGTGTGCCAAGGCCCTGACTTGTGGGCCTTCCCTCCAGATATAGTCCATTTTGGGGTACTGCCCAGCCTGCCCTTGCCCCACTCTCAGCCCAGTCAACCCCCAGGTCATGCTTCAGAACTCGGTCTAGAAGTCACCTCCAAAGTTCCCTCTGACCCCCACAGCTGGATGGAGCATCCCTACTCTCTATATCCCATATTAAAATTATTTATTCCCCCCCCCACCTTACATACTATCTGTATAAGAAAACTTTATTGAGTTGAATTGTTGAGTTATAATGCACTGTTTTTAATCTGTCACCCCATGAGACTACGGGGTCCTCCAGGACCCACTAGCTGGCACTTAGTAGCTGCTCAATAAATGCCTGGCAGTGAATGAATGGCAGTGCCCTGGCAGAGAGTAAAACGGTCTGCCTGGGGAGACAATGAGCCCTCATCGCTAAAGCCTTTCATTCACAGAGGCTGATGCATCCCCTGTCAGAGATCTTGCAGGGGGAGTTGAAGAGTGCTGGCTAGGACACGCATGCCCTGGGTCCCTCCTGCCGTGGGAGCTCAGGGTAACCACAGTAGCCCTGCTGGAGGATACCTCTGAGGAGCAGCCACGCCCCAGCAAGGCAATCACCTGATGTCAGTCTGGTTCGCAGCAGTTTGTGTTCAGGAAGATAAAGGAAATTCATTGCAAAACAGCAATGACCAGACCAGAGGTCACCCTGGTTCTCTTGTCCTCCATTCCAGAGCCAGCTTCTGTCACAACCACCCCTGAACACATGGGGACTTGCCAGGCCTGTCTGGACACACTGGACACAGAGAGGCGTCACCAGCCTTGAGGCAAGACATGTTCCTAATACCTTGAATATCTCTGGGGCATGACCCCCTGCTGTGTGCCAGGCTCTCCCCAACCCACTGGGACTTGGGCCCCCTAGGCTATCAAGACAGGGGGCAATCCAGGTTTCCCAGGCTGGGCTTGTCAGTGTGATAGGTGCACATATAGAATGGGCCGGAGTTCAGGCAATGCCAGGGCTTCTGGGGAGCCACTTGGCTTCCTTCAATCTGCCTCTGAAGCATAGATCTTTCCCAAATGTCTTCACAGTCCCCAAAGAGGGGAGAATCCAGAGTATGGATGGGCCCATGCCCCTCCCTCAGCCCCTACTCTGCTCCAGAGAAATAAGCTTCAGGGGCCTGACCCCCATGGGTTAGGACATCTGAGGGTGAGCTGGGGGCAGGAGCCCAGGGGTGTAGCGTTCAACCTGCTATTGATTAGCTGTGTGATAAAGGGCAAGTCCATTTCCCTCTCTGAACCTTTGAGTCCTCCTTGATAAATGAGGGGGAGGGACTAGATGAGTGTTTCCTGACCCTGGCTATGAATCAGAATCATCTCAGTGGTAGTAAGAGAAAGTAACTTGAAAATACACAGATTTTGCCAAAGCTCCTAAAGGAATCTGAATCCCCAGGGAGGAGAGGTTTACAAGCTCTTGCTCCCAACCTCGCTCTGACTGGTTAGAGGGAGCCTCTGTTGTTGGTATTGTTTAGTCCCTAAGTTGTGTCTGATGCTTTGCGACCCTATGGACTAGAGCCCGCCAGGCATCTCTGTCCATGGCATTTCCCAGGCAAGAAGATGGAAGTGGGTTGCCATTTCCTCTCCAGGGGATCTTCGCAGCCCAGGGACAGACCAGTGTCTCTTGTATTGACAGGCGGATTCTTTACCACTCACCACCCAGGAAACCCCCAAGGAGCCTCTGGGACCCTTCAAACCCTCCCCAGTCCCCTGCATCATGACTCTGGGATGCGGTCTTCTCAGCCACAGCCCATCCCTTACCAGGTTCTAAGCTTCCTCCAGCCAGGGCTAGAGTAAGCTGCCCCATATCTCTCTCTCCAAAGAGTTCTGGAGCCGGAAGCACTAGTCAGCGAGCAGTTTATTAGCCACCAGCCTGTCTGGGCCTCCCCACGCCGAGGCCTGTACAGTCTAGACAGGGCCTTCGCTCCTGGCAATCCTCCAGTCCTCGTGTGCGGGCCCCACCCAGCGTCCACCCCCACCCCAGTCCTCCACACTCTCCTGCTCCCACCCCTTCAAGGCAGCACCAGACCGGGGGCCACACCTCAGCTAGAGGAGGGGAGGGAGGGCAAGGGAGAGGAGGCAAACGCTGGGGAAAACGGAACCAGATTGGCCCCCAAGCCTCTGGAACCACCGCCCCAGGACAAGGGAAAGTGGGTGGGGCTGGGGGCGGGGTGCCAGGCGATGGTTCAGGCGGGAGGCTCTTCTCCAGGAGGTGCAGGGAAGCCACTCAGGTCTCGGCCAATGATCTCACTCACTGTAAAGGAGGGGCAGTTGAGAGACTGGGTGCGGGGCAGGTCGCCTCCTTTTCCAGAGACCCCCAATCCGTTCCAGGCAGGCCTCCCTCTAGGATGCCTCTAGGTTCCTCCTGCTCTGGCTGCCTTCTCTTCCACTGGGCCTCAGTTTCCCCGCTGTGTCCTAACACCTGCTCTCAATCAAATCTTGCTCAACTCCGTCCACGTGGCCTCTCAGGCCCTCATGCCAGCCCGTTCCTGCTGGTCCAGCCCGCACTGTCAGCAGGGCCGGAAGTGGGTGTAACCGATGGGAAGAAGAGGAGGTGAAATAAGTGTCCTCATTGCCACTCAAGACCACAGTCACCATGTTTGGGGGGAGGTGAGACAAGGGAGAACTTGACTGGAACACCAGCAAACCACTGCCCCTCTCTGAAACTCAGTGCCTGAATCTGCAAATTGAGGGAGCTAGATTGAATGGTCTTGCAAGTACTTCTAGCCCTGTGTCTTTGTGATCTGGGGTCGGGGGCCTAGGCAGGAGAAGGGTGGGGCGGGTACTCCCTGCCCCCTTCAGAATTAAGTTAGCCGGAGTCAGCTGGCCACACGCACCAGGCACTTGCCTCCTGAGGCCCTCCAACTGGCCCCGAGGGGCCACCGGGGCCCAGTCTCTGGAAAGCCAAACTCCAGCCCTCAGTAAACATGCAGAGCAATCTCTTGCACACACTCACACTCGCAGCCCCGGGTCCCACACCCACCTTCCTCCAGCGTGATACCCTGGATAGGGACACTGTCTCGGAAGCCGCTGGCGTAGCCACCCCTGGATTTCTCCTGCTCCGGAGCCCCCTCCCCAGGGCCGTAGCTTGGCCCTACCTCACTGTATCCCTCAGCAGGTGGGGGGCGAACACTGCCCTGGGGAGGGAAGGGGCCTTCAAGTGGTGGGGATGAAGGCAGTGGGGGCCGGAAGGGGGATGGAGGAGGGAACTGCAGCCCCAGGGGAAAGGGGGAGCCCCGTCCTCCATAGGGGTCACTGGGGAAGGGCCGGGGAAGGAAAGAGACTGGAGGTGGGCGGGCACAACCTGTGGTCCCCCCAGTCTCAGGGAACATCCGCAGGCCAGGTCTGTAGGATGGTGGGGGCCCCGTCTGGGGGTACAGTGGGGGCGTGCCATAGCTGAAGCCTTCTGACAGGTAAGGAGTTTCATAAGCAGGGTCTTCATGGGGATAGGAGGGGTAGGGGGGCCTGGGTGGTGAGAAGTCCATGTCAGAGCCAAAGGGGGGGCCCGATGCGGAGGGGAAGCCCCGGAGAGATGCATCCGGTAGAGGCTCCTCCTTGAAGATCACTGGATGGAGGGGAAGCAGGAGGACATGCTGGTGAGAGGGCTGGCAGCCTCCCCACCACACACCCGCCAACCCCACCTCTCCAGCCCGGGTTTCATCCACCCCTTAGCCCCTCCCCACGGGGCACTGCACCCCTCTGTCCCTGCCTTAACCCCCACATCCCCATCCCACCACCACGGGCTGTGCCAGAACGTACCAGGCAGGAACTTGAAACTCTGGGTAGGACTGCGCTTCCTCCGCCCATTGGAGACGTAAAAGTAGACCTGGACTGGCCGGGACACACGCTTGTTGCTGTACTCGGGGACGGTCAGGGTCAGAGTCACCTGGGGAGGAGCAGAGGATGAGGCAGGGAGCCGTTTGGGATCTAGGCTCAGCCCAAACGCCACCTCCTGGCTTTTCCCATTTGCAAAGGAGCAAAATTCAACCCCCAGAGGTGTCCCTGCTTCCAGAATGGCCAGGTTGTCTCCTCTAGCAAAGAACAGGTAGCTTCTGGAGTCCACTCCTAAGGTAAGGGAGTCAGCTGAGAATTTCCTGACTTCTCCCACCCCACCCCTCCCCCAGGGTAGAGATCCTAGGAACATTGGGTACCTCATTGCTCTGCAACCGGTTCACCGTGGCCTCCTCCTCCCACTGCAACTTTCCATCTGTGCAGAAAGAAGAGGGAGCTCCAGCCCAGCCCCACATTCCCTGCCCACTGCCCAGGCCTCTGCCATTTCCCCTCCTGCTGAGCTAAGGCCAGACTCGGAAGGCCCCAACAAAGCCTGGCTCACAGAGGGGACCACTGCATGTTTACTCAGTCGAATGGAACAGGCCGGGTTTAAAACTGTCTCCAAGATCGCAAGCCATCAGTTGAGCCAAGAGAGATGGCAGGACCAGTCCAGGGACCAGAAAAAACTCCTGAGCCCTCCCACCCAACTCCAAACATCCCCTCCCATGACAGAGCTGGAAGGAAGTTCAAGGGTAGGAAAGTGTCTCAGCTTGAAGGGAGTCAATAAAACTCCAAGTCTCAGGACTCAGAACCTCTGACTCCGCTCTGATATGGTCCTAGGGTGCTAAACTTGAAGGCAGGGGCTGGGGCTCTGGGCAGGCAGGGTTAGGGGGGAGCTGAAGCCTCAGGTCAGGGGCGGGGTGTACCTGGACCCCTCAGTCTTCCCTTCTCCACCCCTGCAGCTCTATGCTGGGGTGCCTCACAGGCTCTTGTCATCATAATTCTGCTGCCAGTCCCAAAACTCAGGAGGGGCTCAGGGTCTGGCAGTGAGGGTATAAGTTACCTCTTCCTTTCTCATCTTCCCTGTCCACATGGGGGTAAATTAGCTCACAGCTGACTCATCTTTAATAAAAAGAATGTGTATTTCTTACATTTATTCGCCATCTTGAGCATTTCAGATGGCTGTCATATGCATGGGAAGCAGACAGTATAAGAGGAAGGGCAGTCTTTCCGTTCCATTTTACAGATAAGGAAATTGAGGCTCCACTTGCTAGTTCAGAGACTGTTCACCCTCCCCGTTCCAAGCTCTTCCTCCCGGTCTGGGTACTCACCGGGGCCCCTCTCGATGAACACCACCTTGGAGTCCGGCAGGAAGTTGGAGCCAGTCAGCACGAGCTCCTCCCCACCCCTGACAGAGCAGGCACTGGGGCTGTAGGCCTCCACCTGGGGCAACTCCTGAGCTGATCGCTGGGCTGCAGAGCAGTGCAGGAGAGGCCTGGCTGGGCTGCTATGGAGGGGACAGGTTCCTGCGCCCCCACCCTGCCTAGGATAACTGCCACAGGGCCTGGAGGAGCCCTCCTCAGCGGCAGACACACAAGAAAAGCAACAGTCTTCCTGGGGTCACACAGACCAGGAAAGGAACCCCTCCTGGGCGGAGAGAGCAGCCAACAAGGGGCTGCCCAGGGACAGATGGAGGCTAGGGTTGCTCTGGTCCAGCCCAGGGGCCGAATCTGCAGCAGGGGGAAAATAGAACACTTCCCCCCAGCTCATCCACAATAGAAATAAAGGCTGGGTCCCTTAGGGGACCAGCCAGGCACAGCATACTCTGCGGAGGAGATGGGCAGACAGACACACAGATAAGACGTTAGCCAGAGACAGAAAGATGGCACAGGGCCTCTTTGCTCACAGCACTCGATGGGCACTGATGCTGTCTGCACAGAGACAACCTTGCCGCTGCCTTGGGGCACGTGCACCCGGAACACCAGCCGCACGCGTGTGTTCTTGCGCCCGATGTCCGTCTCGCCCTTCCGCAGTTCAATATCCGAATTCCGAAGTTTCAGGATTCCAGCACAGTCAATGCTGAAGCCAAAGAACAGAAGGCAAGCCCTCCCATCTGAGGCCAGAAGTGGATGCCTCCCGAGAGAGGAGTCCCCACCCTCCATCTGAAGCCCTAAATGACCTTCTCTGGGAGATTATGGGGGTGGCTGTTTTAACCCAGAGTGCTCCCCACCCCCAAAGTCCTCTTCTAGATAGTGAGAGGGCCTGACACCTCCTAGGCATGATGTCTAGCTCCTCTGGGGAGAGGAAGAGTTGGCCTAGCTTAGGCCCCATGGAAAAGGCTAGTCCTAAAGCCCAAAGACTAAAAGGAGGTGGAGTGAGAACCTACTTGGCTGCCATGTTGTTCTCAGGGAGCAGGGTCATCTCCAACACCTTGGTACCACTGACTACAGCTTCATAGCTGGCCGTGGCCACCATCTTGCCGGTGATACGGTGAACCTGATAGAAGGCATGAGGCCGCAGGTTCCTCTCGTCTGCGGTGCCAATGAACATCTGCAGGGTCAGTGGCTTCTCGCTGTAGCCTAGCAGCTGGCGGAGGGAGACAAAGGCCACCCAACTGAAATCTCCCCTGTCTCATCCTTCATCCACCCCTAAGTTTTCAGTACCCCCCCACCCCCCCAACCCAAAGGAGTGAAAGATAAAGGATATCCTGGAAGGGATTCCCAGGGGGGATTGGGCACCAACTCTCCACCAGTTGGGGAGAAAACGTGGCCTGGAGTTCACAGTGTTATTCTTGGAATGAGGCCCAAACTGGGCTGGGTGAAGGGGAAAATCTTCCAAGAGAGACTGGCCCAACTCAACAGAGACAACCTAACTCCCAGTGAACTTTGGCCTCAGCCTAACCCCTCCCCCACATCTGGCAGCCCACCATTTTCCAGAGTAGACAGGAGGCTGGTGTCCCATGGGATGAATGGAGTGGGGGTGGAGGGACAGAGGAGTAGAAAGTACATCCGGGTCCCTGAAGTACACCCCTCCTCCCCCAGCACCAGTCCCTCCCCCAGGCCGCCTGCAGGGTCATTGCTGAGAGGGAGTGTGGGAAAGGGCAGTGCCATGGGTCTGCACAGCTGGGGCCCATCTGCAGGGACCTGGGACTGGAGAAGGGACAGGCTATCCGGCCTGGCTTCTACCACTTACCTTGACTACAGGGTGACCACCAGGGGCTGCTTTGACAGCTCCCCGGCTGCCCTCTGTCTCATAGTGGGCCCGGTGGTGGGCTCTGGGCTGCACCTCGATCCTCAGCTCCAGCTGCTCATACTGGCTGGGCAAAGGCCAGTCCAGCGGGGGCAGGGCAGAGGTCCTGGAGAGAGCCCCGGAGAAGAGCACTGATCATCCGCAGCCTCAGACCTGAATCAGGGCAACCCTGGGTCCCAACTCCCAGGGGTGTGAGGGAGGAAGGGGCGGGGGTGGGTTTGAGAGAAAGGAAGTCAGAGCGGCGGTAAAACGGTCCATAAGCCTAGAAGCAGGGGCGATAGGGGACAGGCCTCTCAGAGGCCCTCGAGATGGGGGAGTGGGGGACACCAGGACTGAGACTCCCTTCTTCCCAGCTCTGAACACTGGGTCTGGTGGGGGTGGGGCAAGGGTTCCCCTGGATACAGAGGAACCCCAAGCCCAGTCTAATCCTCCTAGGCCTGGATGGGAAGAGTCAAATAAAGAAGCACAATTTCAAGGAATTCTCTGGTGGTCCAGTGGTTAGGACTCTTAAGCTTTCACTGCAGGAGGTATAGGTTCCATCCCTGGTCTAGCAATCAGGAGCTAAGATCTTGCATTTCAAGTAGAACACAGCGGGCTAAGCAAGCCAGCAACTAACAGAGCCGGGACTGATCGCATCCCTTCCCAGGCCAGCGCACTTTCCACTAGTTGGAGCTGGACAGGTGGGTTCCAGAGAGCAGGGGGATACAGATGTGTAACTTCCCTGTAGTGAGCACCCAGACACTCTGGGCCAGGGGATCTCAACTGGTAAGTGCCCCCCAGGTGATACTTGGCATTGTTTGGAAACAACTAAAAAGTTGTTACAACTAGGAGAGTGGATAGAGGCCAGGATGCTGCTAAAGATCCTACAATGTCCAGCACAACCGACACAACAAAGTGTTATTCTGCTCAAAATATCAGGAGTGCTGGGGTTGAGAAACCCTGCCCTACAAGAACCCAGAGGGGAAAAAAAAAAAAGAACCCAGAGGAATGGGTGTTAAGGTTTCTTTCCCCCAGGAAAGTTTTCTGGATGAAACCAGCTCAATCTGATATCTAAGACTTCGGATTATTGAAATAGACACGGTTCTTTGAGGGTGAGAGGTGTAGACGGGCAGTAAGAATTGCATGTTTTAACATGAATTCTGTGACTTGCAACACATGCTACTTCATTCAAATTTTGCAGATATACTTTTAAGCCACAAGTCAGACCCAAGAAATTGAGTTAGAGAAAGGGGACTTCCTGCTGCCCATTGCAGGGTAGAATTTCAGCCCAGGATCCAGCACAAAGCTGGGGGTGGAGGACGCCTAGAGGAATTCTTCCTTTACCTAGGTGGTCCTTCTAGGGCTCCAGGGGCTTTTTCTAATTAACATACAGGGAGTGACTGACCTTTGGCAAATCATCTGTCCAAAGGAGATGCATGTTAAAAAATTCTTCCTAAAACTGAGTGAATGGCAGCAGCCAAGCTGGTAGCAGATTCTCTTTTCTGTGCGCTAGGACCTTTTTCCCCAATTCATCCCTTGACTCTCCTGCTCTCTGGGTGGGATGGCTGGAGACAGTGGTGATATCAGACACAACCCTCACCTGAAGATGGGGCTGTGTCCCCCAATCCGGGCCTTGGACCAAGCCAGTGGAGAAGGCACCGCCAGGTAGTCCATGCCAGCCACCTCCTTCCGAGGACCCCCAGGAGGAGCCCCGGCCTCCTCTACTCCCGAGGGCAGCTTCCCATTGCACGGGGCAGGCTCCTCAGACCGAGTCAGGGCCACCGCCTGCTCGCTGGAAGTCCTCCGGGTCTTCTGGGGGATGCTTTCGGCCGATGGGGCTCCCACGTAGTCAAAGGGGCCAGGGGAGCCAGGGTCCCGGACCAGAGGCAAGGGGGGTGGTGGAGGTGGCTCAGGCCCCTCCTCCCCTAGGCTGCCTCGGCGGGACAGAGCTGGGGAGGCCGAAGATGGGGTTCCCGAGCTGGAATAGCGCCTCTTGCCACATGGGGAGGCAGGTCGTGGGGAGGCTGGGGTGGGCCCAGGAGCACTGAGGAGTAGCCAGCTATCCTCTGGCCCCCGGCCTCCAGGACTTGGACCATACAGGCTCCAGGGGTCATCGGGGGTCCACGGCCTCGGGGAGGCCCGGGGTGAGGGCAGTGGGGAGCCCAGGCCAAAGCGGGAGGCTGCCTCATTTAGCTCAGACTCCACCTCATCACAGGCCGCATACAAGGCTGCCTCATCCGAGGCATCCGAGAAGAAGCTCCAGGAGGACAGGCTGCTGCTGCCCGGGCTTGGACTGAAGAATGGGCCCCCACCCTGCCCCCCTGCCTCTCGGTAGCCTCCAAAGCCTTCCGGTGGGGGGTAGTCCCTGGGGGAGCCTTCCCCCCAGGGATCTGGGTTGTCCTCCAGCGCAGCTGGTGGGTCGGGAGTGGGAGAGATGGAGGTGATGCGGATGCTGGGGCACTCAAGAACACGGCCTCCCCCAGCCCCCCCGGAGCTCCCTCCCGGCCCCCCCAGCCTCACTGACCGGGCTGGCTGGCTCTCCCAAGTGCCAGGTGAGGGGGCCGGGCGGGGTGGTGGGGAGTGCATGCCAGGCCGAGGGGGTGGAGGCCGGGGAATGCCAATGGGAGCAGCGCCATAGGGAGGGGGCTCCCCCAGGGCCAGACGGCAGCATGGTGGGGCGTCCTCTGAGTCCAGTTCTGTGGAAAGGATAGGAGACAGAGACAGGGATGACACAGAAGGCGGGCAGAGAAAGAGGCAGGTGAGATGTCTAGGTTCCTTGAGTGGGCAGCCACCCCCAGCCAGTGTGCTACCCCCGCCTCATCAAAGAGAGGTCTCTGAGATGCCCTTCAGAGCCACAAAGACAAAAGCAGAGTTGGACTTGGGAAGGTGGAGAAGATAGATCCAGAAGTGCCGGACCTTCTCCTACTCAGAGAACCTCAGGGCTCTGGCCCTGGGACCTGGGGTACCAGACAGGGGGCGGGTCTCAAGGTAAGGGAGGCGGGTCGAGAGGGGCTGGAGCTGGGTTTGGAGGCGTGTTTAGGGAAGCATTGGGCTGGGCTGGGGGCGACTCACACATGAACCCAATTAGCAGCGGTTCCCAAACCCCCAAACGGCGCTGGCAGGAGCCCCAGTTGCCATCGCAACGGTGGCCAGGGGAAGGGGGGTTCCAGGGCTGTGATGACGAGGGAAGGTGGCTCCTCCCTCACTCCCCCCAATCTGGGGGCGGGGGTGCAGCGAAGGGGGTGCTACGCGCCGGCCCGGCGAGGCGCGGGGGGGCGGGGGCGCTGGTTACGCGGATTCCGTGCGAGCGGCGGCCGCCGCCCCCGGCTCAATCCCAGCCATCTGCCTCTCATTGCGGCCAGACGGGGGAGGGGGAGGGGCGCCCTGGCGGGGCCTGAGAGCGCCCCCAGCCCCTGGCGTCCCGTCTGCGGGCCCAGGGCTCCGTCCCCGAGGGGCAGGCTCCAGAGCGCAACGTCCCCTTTCCCTGGCGGCGCCCTGGGCTCTCAGGACCGCTGTTCCCGCCCGCCCCCCATCCCAGTGACAGTCGGCCCTGCCGAGAGGCGGCGCGCAGCCAACGGCACCCCCACCCCCACCCCAGTCACGACCTAAAAAGGAGAAAGTGGTGCCGGGCCCCCAGCCTCACGTCCGCAGATCCCCCCGAGCCCCGCGACTCCCCGCAACCTCTGACCCCCTCATCTCTCACCCCAGGCTCTCTCCCCTGAAGCCCCCAGACTCAGGACACCCGATCCCCGCCCTCACGGAGCCCCAGACCCCTTCCCAGCCCCGCACTGACCTTCCCCCGCCCCACCCGCGCCCAGCGGGGGGGCCTCCTTTTCCTCCCCGAACACCAGCTTAAATTCCAGCTCCTCATCCTCGCAGCTCGCTGCCCCCATGGGTCCGGCCGGAGCCCCCAGGTCCCGGTCTGGGCGGGAGGGGGGATCTCAGGAGGCTGCAGTGTCTTGACCGGCGACTCCCTCCCTCCCTTCTCTGAGACGCCCCCTCCTCCGCCTCTGACGCCTCCCTCCGGACGCCCCCTCGTTATTATAGAAACTTTTCCAAACTTTTTTCCCCAAACTTCTTCAAAGTGCCCCCCCCAACCTGTCTCTGATTGGCTGCCGGGGATGCTCCAGCCCCTCCTCCAGGGATGAGATGGGAAAACCACGCGCCCCTTGTGCCCCCTCCCTCCCGCAACCCTCCCTCTCTCCCTCCCTCTGTCCTCTCTCCAGTCCCTCCCCCTTAAAAAAAAAAAGAAAGAAAGAAAGAAAGAAAAGAACAAAACTGAATTGGAAAACGGTCTCTCCAGCGTTGGTAGGACCATAATGATGCCTATTGGCCCTCAGTGGTGACAATCATTTCCTACAGGGCGCAGTCCCACCGCAATCCCCAACTTAGTCTGAGTTCGGGGGCTCTGGGTCCGAATGCCTTAAAGGGGCCACATCCTGAGCCCACAGTGTAGACGGCCCACGGAAGACCCTTTCTGAAGAGTTGTGCAGCCAGCAACTAGCAAGAAAGCACCACCTCTTCTCCCCTTTCCCTCCGTCTAAGGCCAACCAGGCTCTGGGGTGCAGAACGGCTCCAGGCTGCTCTGAAGTGGAGAAGGCCATTCCTTTGAAGTCCCTAGCCTGAGGCCGCCCCGCCTAAGCCTTCTGGAAGGAAGCCTTTGCCTGGCCGAACCAGCCCCTCCACCGGTCCATCTCTCCTCGTCCCCCCAAAATTAGGAAGAGTTATTGGTCTTGAGGCCCTGTTCAGAGGTCCATGACTCCTGATGGGCGACAATCCAGGCCGGACTTTACTGCTGCCCGAGTCCCAGCCACCCAGAGGGGCCATTAACTAGCCTCCAAGGGAAGCCGGCTCTCTCCTCCCTAGAACCTTAGTCGGGAATGAATCTCGGATCTGATGGCATCCCGCTCCGGCTCTCCTGATAATCCTGGCCAGGTTTACCGGCGCCCCGCAGTCCCGAGACCGGGTGGGCCCCTGGGTTGGACACCTGTCACCTGGGCGGGAGAAGGAAGAAAGACTTGGACTGGAGTTCCTAGAAAGGACAGGCATAATGGGGTCCCGTTGTGTGAGAGGGATTTAAGTCGAAACTAGTTATTCAGATGCCGGTCGGTTAGGGTGGGGGCCTGGGTGTCGGCACCATGCCCCCTACGCAGACCTTAGGCTACAAACCTATCAGCAAGCAGGCCGCAGCTACTTGTAGTCTAAAGACCTCCAGCTCAGGGCCCAGCCCGCAGCTGCGCCCGGGCCCCGCACCGAAGGGGTTAAGCGACGGCCCTCCGCTCAGACGTTTACAAACACTCGGGAGCCGGGCCGGGACCGCGCCCGCTACTCTAATGAGAAACAGGCTCGGCGGGGCCGGGGCGCAGGGGAGGGCTGGCCCGGCCGGCCCGAACTCCGCCGCGGCCGAGGCGACTCCCCGCCCCCCTCCCCTCCCGCCCTCCCTCTGGCCCGCCCTGGGGACCCCCCAGCCCCGGGGGACCCCAGTGACGTGCGGAGCTGCCCCGGCGGCGAGCCCAGGACCGCGACGCCGGAGGGGCGGGGAGGAGAAGCCAGGCCGGCGGGGAGAGAAGAATGTTGCGAGGCCGAGCGGGGAGGTGGCCTGGTTTGATTTTTTTTTTTTTTTTTTTTCTTTTTTTCCCCCGCTTTGGTTTGTCGCCTCAGGTTACATTTCCCTTCCAGCTTCATCATGGAAATAAAGAAAGGAGAGACCCTAGGAGAGAGACAGTGAGGAGCATCCTGAGACGGACTGCCAACCCGCACCTAAGAGTCGGACCGAGGGCCGTGGGAAGCAGAGGCAAGGCGGGCAGGGGTAGAGACCCTGCCCCGGCTCTAGCTCGCCATCCCCGACACGCCGCCTACGCACTCCCCGGCCTCCCACCCCCCGCTCCGCTCCGCAGCACTAGCAGACGTGCGCATTCTTTTCAAATGTCATATTTCCTTTGATCCTGGGCAGCGTTTCTCCATGTGTCTGGCTCAGCTCCTGCCCAGCCAGCCGCTCCCCCGCCCTCACCCGACTCTGTGTATTTTGCTGAGGTCCCTCCCTCCCCTCCCAGCATCTGGAAGGCCCTGAGGACTGGCGTTGGCGCACATTCCCCTGGAGACTCTGGCCTCGCCTTCCAGTGACTCAATTTCCCCTCTGCGGGTGGGGGCCGGGAGGTGGGGTGCGGGCGGAGAAAAGAGTTGTTGCGCGTAAATGTGGTATGAACGAGCCTGCAGACTGCTCAGCGCGCCAAGCTCTCCTCGTGGGGCAGAGGAGGGGGGTTCCCCTCGACTCTGAAAACCCTCGGATCTGTCTGAACTGCAGCTAAGGGATGGAATTTATGACTTCTGCGAAGCCCTGCTCGGGAAAGAGTGGGTAGTTGTAGGTTTGGGTTGCTCCGCACATCTGCCCCCTGGCGACCACAAAGACCCAGCAGCCCTCCCTCCCGCGGGTCGGGTTTCTCGACCGCCGGGCCTTGGTCCCCGATCCGCGGTCCCCTAGCGCGCACATCTGAGCACAGCTCCTCTTTCTCACCTTGTGTTCGTGGAGCGTTGACTTCTGCCCTCCACTTTCACAAGCGTGACTCAACGGCCTTGGAAGCGGACTTTTGTTGTTGTTGTTTCTAAATTACACAAAATACAGTCTCCTTGTAAAGGATTCGAGCCATACGAAAATATATAGGAAGCTGTGTTACCCCGCCGTTTTGTCTAAGTTTGTCAGCCTGTATATGCACACATGCCTGGGCTCTCCATGTGGCTCAGTGATAAAGAATCCGCCTATCAATGCAGGAGGCACAGGAGACCCCGGTTGTATCCCGAGGTTGGGAAGAAGGAGGAGGAAATGACAACTCGCTCTGGTATTCTTGCCTGGAAAATCCCATGGACAGAGTTGCCTGGTGGGCTACAGACCCTGGGTTTCCAAAGAGTCAGACACAACTTAGCGACTGAGCATGCACATACGCATGCCTGCCCTTTTTGTGTATGTCAGACCATGTTGCAAGCATTTTTCTTGACTTGCTTTTTTTTTTTTTCTCAGTTAACAAATGACTTGGAGATCTTTTCCTGTCAGTACATGTACATCTGAAAATAGTAATAAAAACACCCCTCTTCATTTGAGATTAGTGAGAAAGCTAGGTCTGGAACCCAGGTTTTCTGGGTCCTTGTTCAGTGCTAATTCTACTATACCACATTTTATATAGGAATCTTAGAGTGGCCTTCCCCCAAAAAATCAACCCCCTAAAAAAGAATGAGATGCAGGTAGGTTATTGTGGAGAGCAACCACAGGGGACAAAAATGGGGAATTGGAAAGAGTGAAATGGGAAAGCGGAAAAGCCATCCACATCTGGAACATTGTCCCACTGAGCACCTTCTGTGGAGCCATACAGAATGTGATTCCAGAGACAGGATATTCATTCACTCACCCTCACTCCCAATGGTCAAAAGTTCCCCCTTTGACTGTTCCCTCACTCTTCCAGCTTTACACAAGTGTCAGAAAACGGTAGGTATTCTACAGTGTTGCAGCAAAGAAGCCCCATAAGAGATAGGAGCTATACCTGCAAGCTGGTACTCTCAGGTGACAGGGGCAAGCAGTTGGTTGCCATAGTAATAGCTGGAGTAAAAAGATGGATGGAGAATCGGTGAGGTAAGTAAGATGTGTCCTATCTAAGGTCTTTCATTCAAACAAAAAATATGTATTGAGGAACTTCTACGTGTAGAGGCATTTCTAGGCATTGGGTGCCTATATTTATAGACCAAGCCTCCAAGAATTGTTGGTTATTATCAGGTTGGAAATACATTTTATACTTGACATCTTCTTCTTCCTTGCCCCCAACTGTACAGAACTATCTGTTTTATTCACAGAGTATCTATGTATCTATCTATATTTACTTATCTATCTCCTTCCTTTGCATTCCCTTCATTGCCATTCCAGTGTAGACCTTGATTTTTTTCTTAGACTCTCAATGACAGTATTAACATCAATGACATACTTTACACATTTGATAACTGAAGCATATAATTTTTAAGCCCTATCTATATGATTTTCAGTATTAATCATGTATGAAACAATAATAACCGGAAAAAATGGAGAATAATAATTTTCTTTTATTGACTTCATATGTTCATATGTTTAATAAGGCAATTAAATATATCTATATATATGACATATAGATATAGATATACATGGCATATAGTTACAGATTATCTACATTTATATATATATGTATATATATATGGCAGTACAAGACAGGAAAAAAGCAACAGATTAATGTAATTTTATGCATATAATTTTTATTTTAAATATAAAGGAAATACATATACTTACATATTTATCTGTCATAAGAATGAATTATAACATTACAATTTCTGTTCCAGGTCTTAATTTTTGCAAATTTGTCAATGATAGTCAAAATTGATCTTCACATATAGACAGTATAGCTAGATTTGTTGATCTGTCTCACTTATGGCTGATCAAAGAAAGCTCTAATAGTCTTAATTTTTTGAGATATAATCCATATACCATAAAATTCAGTCTTTTGGAATGTACAACTCAGTAGGTTTTAGTGTATTTAAAAGGCTGTGCAACTATCACCATATCTAATTCCAGAATATTTTCATAACCCCCAAAAGAAATACCATGCCTACTAGCAGTTACTCCCAATTTCCCACTTCCCTTTCTCCCTGGAAACCACTAATTCACTTTAATGTCCCTATAAATTTTACTCCACTTAGCCTAATGTTTTCAAAGTTCACCCACTGGTAGTACATACCAGTATTTATTCCTTTTTATGGCTAAATATTGGAGAAGGCAATGGCACCCCACTCCAGTACTCTTGCCTGGAAACTCCCGTGGACGGAGGAGCCTGGTGGGCTGCAGTCCATGGGGTCGCTAAGAGTCAGACATGACTGAGCGACTTCACTTTCACTTTTCACCTTCATGCATTGGAGAAGGAAATGGCAACCCACTCCGGTGTTCTTGCCTGGAGAATCCCAGGGACGGGGGAGCCTGGTGGGCTGCCGTCTATGGTGTTGCACAGAGTCGGACACGACTGAAGCGACTTAGCAGCAGCATGACTAAATATTTAATTTGAAAATATTTTTCACAGAAAGCAATAGATAGAAAAAAATCTAAGGAAAAGATTGGCACAATTCATTAACAATCCCATTTCACAGTAAGTTCCAAAAATTGCAATATGCTTTTGTTTCTCCTTGAAGCTAACAGCATTCAGGTACCTCCTTCACTGAAAATTTTTAAATACAAACACTTGACATTTTTACTGTAGTAGTTTCTAGCACTGCATAACAAATCACTTTCAAAACTGGGTGCCTTCAAACCACAATGATCATTTGTTATCTCTCATGGTTTTCTATGAGTAAGAAATTCAGGAGCGAGGAAGGCTCCTAATCTGCTCCACAACGTCTGGTGAGGGACTTGAAGGCTAGGAGCTGTGACTGTCACATGTCTAGCTACTGACATTTACTGTTGGATGAAACTAGCCAGAACAACTGGTTGTACCACATACATATGACTATTCGGTGTGGCTTGGGCTTCTTTACAAAACAGCAGCTTTGAGAGCATGCTTCAGGTAGAAGCTACATTCTTTTCATGACCTAGTCTTTTTTTTATATATATAATTTTTTTCGTTTATTTACTTATTGTTGGCTGTGCTTCATCTTCATTGCTGTGCAGGCTTTTCTCTAGTTGCAGTGCATGGGTTTCTCATTGCAGTGGCTTCTCTTATTGCAGAGCAAGTGTTCTTAGGTGCTCTAGCTTCGGTAGTTTTGACATGTGGGCTCAGGAGTTGAGGCTCCCAGGCTCCAGAGCACAGGCTTAACAGTTGTGGCACATGGGCTTAGTTGCTTTGTGACATGTGGGATCTTCTCAGATCAGGGATTAGGATTGAACCCATGTCTCCTGCATTGGCAAGCAGATTCTTTACCGCTGAGCCGCTAGGGAAGCCCATGTCCTAGTCTTGAAAGTCACAAGCCCCTGGCCAGAATCAAGGGATGAGAACATAAACCCCCCACCTCTGGGTAGAAGTATCAGTTACATTGGAAGAAGAGCACATAGAATGCAGTAAACACATACACATGGTCTTCTTTAGAAAATTAAATCAGTCACCATCTGGTCATAACAATCCACATTCCTCCAACATTCATCCTCTCCCCATAAGACCTTAAAGTCTCATTCCACTACAGCTCCTAGCTCAGGCACGAGGGCCCAGATCTCATCACCTCGGTCCTGGACCTCAAGCCTGAGGAGATGCTGTGTAACAAACCACCCTGATATGTAGGGGTTCCTTCCAGCTACATGTTATATAATTGGGAGATAAAATGTAAAGGTGAAAGTTGTAAACTAATAAGAAAGTTTAACAATAACCAATAATTCAGGCGATGTAACAAAACAATTCTATCCATAAGAGATGATGGGTTGGAAGCAACAGAATCTGGCTTCCGTATAACTTAAGCAAAAGAGGAACATTTTGACAGGAGAGAGAGCAGAACTAAGAGAAAAGGAGAATCCTTATGAACTTGGGGCTTCCCTGGTGGCTCAGCTGGTAAAGAATCCACCTGCAATGTGGGAGACCTGGGTTTGATCCCTGGGTTGGGGAGATCCCCTGGAGAAGGGAACGGCTACCCATTCCAGTATTCTGGCCTGGAGAATTCCATGGACCATATAGTCCATGGGGTCACAGAGTTGGACACAACTGAGCGACTTTCACTTTTGCTTTCTTCACTTATGAACTTGGGTTGAATCTCACTTGGTCATAGTATATGATCTTTTTTATATATTGTTGGAGTCTGTATGGTAATATTTTGTTAAGAATTTTTGCATCTATATTTGTCAAAGATATAGTCCTGCAATTTTCTGTTTTGATAGTATCTTTGATTTTGGTATCAGTGTGAGAGTGGCTTTATCTTTCTTTATAGCTTTCTATTTTGTCTCATGTGAGTATTATAACTACCACTTTCCTGTCATTTTCATTTGCATGAAATATCTTTCCCCATTCCCTCACTTTATCCTATGTGTGTCCTTTGCCCAAAGGTGTGCCTCCTGTAGACAGCATATGGTAGGTTCGTGGTTTTTTTTTTTAATCCAGTCTGCTACTCCATGTATTTTGATTGGAGCATTAGGTCCATTGAATTTAAGGTAATTGTTGATACATACGTATTTATTGCCATTTTAAGCTTTGTTTCCCAGTTGATTCTTTGTTTCTTCTTTTGCTTCTTTCTTTTTCTGTTTGTGGTTTGATCATTTCCTTTTATTTCATGCTTGTTTTCTCTTCTTTTTGGCATTTGTCAATCTACTGTATGCTTTGTATTTGTGGCTGCCCTGTTTTTCAAGTATGTTAACCCCTTCCTATATCTGTTTGCTTTAGGCTGATAGTCATACAGCCTTTAGTATTGCTGTATTCTTTTAGTTTTTGCTTGTCTGAGGCTCAAACACATTCTGAAAAAAAAAAAGAAGAAGAATCTGCATGTTTTTACTCTCCTTTCCTACATTTTATGATTTTGATGCCCTTTTTTTTTTTCCTCACATTTTCCTGTTTAACCTTTTGCTGTCCCACTTTTTATCATAACTTTCACAAATAGGTATTTTTTTCCCTTTGATCTCTATACTGGCTAATTTAAGTGATTTACTTTCCAATTATGATTTATTTCTTCCTATATCTTCTTGCCTCTTTTCTATATAGAAAAGACCTTTCAATATTTCTTTTAGGATAAGTTTAGTGTTGCTGTATTCTTTTAGCTTTTGCTCATCTGAGAAATTATTTATTTCTCCTCTTATAAATGATGATCTTACTGGGTGGAGTATTCTGGGATGTAGATTTTTCCCTTTAAGACTTTTGAATATATTTTGCCATTCCCTTCTGCCCTGGAGTGTTACTGTCCAGCTGACAGTCTTATGAGGGTTATCTTGTTATTAAATCTTTTTCTTGCTGCCTTTAGGATCTTCTCTTTACCTTTAATTTTTGCAACTTTTATTATAATATGTCTTGGTGTAGGTCTGTTTGGGACTCTCTGTGGTGGACCATCCCCTGTGAGTGCAGGCTCACTCATCAGTTGTAGGAGTATAAATTGGTACAACCACACTGACAAAATGTTTAGAAGTTTCTTCAAAAGTTAAATATACCTATCATATGACTGAACATTCCACTCCTAGATATTCACCTGAGAGAACTGAAAACATAGGCCTATACAAAGACTTGTACATGACATGTACATTTGTAAGAGCCAAAAATTATTGTCCACGAACAGATGAACTGATGAAGAAATTGCAGTACAACAGAATACTACTCAGCAATAAAAAGGAATAAACTATGCATGCATGCTAAGTCACTTCAGTCATGCCCAATCCTTTGTGACGCTATGGACTGTAGCCTACCGTGCTCCTCAATCCCTGGGATTCTCCAGGCAAGAAAACTGGAGTGGGTTACCATGCCCACCTCTAGGGGATCTTCCCAATGTAGGGATCAAACCCGTGTCTCTTATGTCTCCTAAATTGGCAGGTGAGTTCTTTACCACTAATGTCACCTGGGAAGCCCTAAACTATTTATACACACAACAACAGAGGTGAATCTCAATAATCACATTAAGTGAAAGAGATCAGATAAACAAAGAACACATACTATGTGATTCCATTTATATTAATATAAAATGGAAAAGGCAAACCAATCTAAAGTGACAGAAAGCAGATTAGTGGTTGCCAAGAAAGGGAAAATAGCATAGAAAGGCAGAGGGAAAGATTGAAAGGGGGTACAGGGACGTTTCGGATGTGATACACATGTTCACTATCTTAATTGTGCTGATGGTTTCACTGGCACATAAGTATGTCAAAACTCATCACATGTACACCTTAAATATGGGCAATGTATTGAATGTCAACTCGACTTAAATAATGCTGTTAAAATATTTAACTTAAAAAAGTTGATAGGAACTTCCCTGATGGTCCAGTGGTTAAGACTCCGAGCTTCCAGTGCAGGAGATATGGGTTCAATCCTTGGTCAGGAAACTACGATCCCAAATGCCACAGGATGAAACCAAAAATACAAAACAAAACAAACCCTGATAAATTTACTTGATTGATTCAAAGTCCTGCTTCCAGAGGACTCTTTCAGAGGACCTCACCCGTAAAAGAAAGCAGCTGAAAGAGCATCAGTTCAGTTCGGTTGCTCAGTGTCTGATTCCTTTCGACCCCATGGATGAAAAAGCATAGACCTGGTTTTTTAAAGTTTTTGTATGAGCTTAGACTAGTTACTTAAACTCTCACAGCATCTCATTTTCTTCGTCCATAACATGGGGCTAATAATAATCTGCCCCACAGGTTTGTTGCTAAAATTTGAGTGAGATAAAAGATGAGAGCGCTGTAGGTACATGAATACATGATTTCCCATCTCCGAAGGAGTTAGATTCATTTCTGTTCCCACTTTTGCCCTCTTTCCTTCCAGACAGGGAGGGATCCTAGTCACAAAGACATCCAGAGGATAAACAATAAGGAGGAAGCATGGCAGAGGGCTTGGATTGTGTTCCCCTGAAAACACTGTCTGAGGCCAGAGCATGAGACTTCCTGGAGGGTGCTCCCAAGGGTCAGAAGGGATGGAGCAGAAAATGTGAGTCAGGGAAGGAGATGATGCCCCCAAAAGGTATCTGTTGAGCTGGCTACTGTTGTGGAGCTCAGTCCTGTCGGAGGCCCTCTGAAGAGCAATAGGGCATACCTGAGAACTGACCCTCTGGACCTTTCCTGGTGACTCAATGGTAGAGGGTCCGCCTACCAATGCAGGAAACACAGGTCGAGCCCACATGCCACGGACCAACTAAGCCCTGAGCCACAGCTACTGGGCCTGTGCTTGAGAGCCTGAGGCCTCAGCTACCGAGCCCTCATGCTGCCACTACTGAGCCTGCGCACCCCAGAGCCCATGCTCCGCAACAAGAGAAGCCACCACATTGAGAAGCCCACAGACCGCAACTAGAGAGAAGCCGGGGCAGCAACAAAGGCCCAGCACAGCAAAAAAATTAACTAGTTTACTTATTAATTTTTTAGATGCTAAGGGCCTTCCCCAATGGCTCTGTGGTAAAAGATTCTGCCTGCAGTGCAGGAGACACATGAGACATGGGTTCAGTCCCTGGGTCGGGAAGATCCTCTGGAGAAGGAAATGGCCACCCACTCCAGTATTCTTGCCTGGGAATTTCCATGGACAGAGGAGCCTGGCAGGCTACAGTCAATGGATTCATAAAGGGAAAAGAAAAAAGAGAACTGACCCTTTGAAAGACAGGAGACTGGGGCATTGACCCATGTCCTCCACCACGAGGGTGGCCCCCAAGGCATTAACTCTCCTCTCCTCTCACCACAGTTCTGTCAAATGAGGGAGAAAAACCGAGACAGACCTTTTGGATGGGGCGCTGGCAAGATTGAGGCCGGTTGGGGGGGCGGGGGGCAGATCCACTGTGGGTGCAGCTCAAATCAAAGGGGGCCTGAGAATGTGTGGCGGGGGGGCACCAAAAGCAGCTGCTTTGGGCCCAAAGCCCATCTTTGGGTCAACCACGTGACCTTCTCAACCATAGACAACCTGACAGCTGAGAAGCTTGTGACCCGGGATTCAAGTCCTCCTCTGGACCACAGGCAGGGACACAACTGACTTCCTCAATTGCTCCCTCAGGACACTTGTCTGGGAGAGAGGAGTGAGAATACCTGAGGGGTGAGTCATTAAAGGGGCCCTGGGAGGAAAGGGTGGGGCTGGGAATTTACCAGAAGGAAAAGCTAGCTATTTCTCTGAGCAGCAGTGCAATCATCTTTCTCTGCTCTACAAATAGTGAATTAGCAATGTTCCTCAGATTGGAAACACAATAATACTGACTGTATTAGTGTCTATCACTTATTAAGCACAAAACATGTACCTGGAAATGGGCTGCATTCTTTCCTGTGTTATTTCATTTCATCCTCACAGTAACCCAGTCCAGTCAGTAGTACAATTAATTGAAGCGCAGAGAAATTGAGTAACTTGTTAAATATCAAACAGCTAGTAACTTGCAGAGGCAGAATTAAGTTCCAGGTAGCCTAACCTCAGAGCCTGGACCTTTGACCACTAGATGATAGTTAACTCCCTATGAGAGAGAGAGAGAGAGCAGAGCTTTCAGCTGGGAAAGCTGCCTTACTGGGATGAGAGAGGCTAAGAGAGCAAAGAAATTAAATCATCAGCATTAACTAGACACAGAAAGCAAAGAGAGAAGGACTCCACCCTGATACTAGAAGGCGAATTACGGTTGTCTGTGTATGGACAGGCTTCCCTGGTGGCTCGGTGCTAAAGAAGCCACCCGCCAATGCAGGAGATGCAGGTTCAATCCCTGGGTTGGGAAGATTCCCTGGAGAAGGAAATGGCAACCCACTCCAGTCTTCTTGCCTGGGAAATCCCATGGACAGAGGGGCCTAGCAGGTGGCAGTCCATGGGGTCACAAAGAGTCGCACATGACTTAGCAACTAAAGAACAACATGTATGGACACTTGTCATTGATGGTTGTTCAAAATATTTGTAGTCCCTTCATGCTAAGGTAGAATAAAAAGAAGCTACCCTTCCAATTTCTCTTGCCTTAACGGTGCAGACAGGCAGCTTAGGTTCTGCCAAACCCACTCTGTGAAGAACCAATGGTGAGCAGAGATTCCATTTGCTGAGGCAGGTGGCCCTAGACAGAGTAGTTCTTTGTGAAAGCATCAGTCTCTCCACTTTTCTGAGGAAAACAAGTGAAAAGAGGCTTTTGTCCTCCTTGGAACACTAAAAGAGAAGAGCATGCCCCGGGCACTGAAAAGGATTCCCTCCAAAATGAATCCAAAAGCAGAGAGAAGCAGGGGCCACCTCAGTAGGGATCCTAAAGGTTCTGGACCCAATTCCAATGTGTATCAAGAAGGGGCAGGTGTCCCACAGCACCAAGCAATTCTGGGACACCAGCAGGGTGTCCTACAATTCAACTCAATCCTGACACTACCTGGAGAGAGCATCAGATCCCACAAGGTAGTGAAGGGCTCTGTCCTACAATCTGCCCCTCCCCCAACTTCAGATAGTAGTCTCAACCCCAAGATATCACCTGGGTTCCTAGCCAACAGGCAATAGATTGAAGTTTCCATCAAACCTTGCCTTGGTATCAGTTAATTTACTAGAGCAATGCAGAACACAAGGAAAGATTTTGCTTACTAGATCTCTGGTTTATTAGAAAAGGATTTAACTCAGGAACGGACAGATGGAAGAGATGCACATGAGGTACAGGGCAAAGGGCATGGAGCTTCCGCGCCCTCTCCAGGTGCCACTCTCCCTGATTATCGATGTGTTCACCAACCTGGAAGCTCTCCAGACTCATCCTTTTGGGGTTTGTGGAGGCTTCATTACATGGGCGTGATTGATTAACTCATTGCCATTGATTGAACCTCCAGCCCCTCTCTCTGATCCAGAGTTTGAAGATGGATCAGGTACCAAAGGTTCCAACGCTCTAATCACAAGGCTGGTCCCCACCAGCCCCCTTCCCTTTGGTACCTAAGGGCTTTCCAAAAGTCACTTCATCAATGTAGCAACATTCCTCTCTCAACACTGGAAATTCCAAGTGTTTTAGGAGCTCTGTGCCAAGAATGGGGTCAAAGAGCAACTGTTTCTTATTATAAATCACAATACCATAGATTCCTCTCCAAGCAGAACGTTTTCTCCATAACTCTTCTCTGCTCCCTGGAGTGGGGGGTGAGGGTTGGTTGGTTTGTGACTTTTCTAAGTAGAATGCAGCCCAGTCTCCCAAAGTGACAGTTAATTTGCCCATAGTTGTACCCTTTCCCTCTCTGGGGAGGGTATTTTTCAGCAGCTGGGAGCAGGGATAAGATTTCCCCTGATAAGCAGAAGTAGCCATGTGCCAGCGAGGGGAGGACCTACCCTGCCACAGTAACAGAGGTTCTTGTTTTATGTTTCTTCTTCACATCCAGACCAAAAAAAAAAAAAAAGAGAGAGAGAGAGAGAAATTAAAAAATTTCTTCATCTACAAAATTTGACAATAGGTCTGGCCTCTCAGAATTGTGAAGACATTCTGTGAAAGGACTTTGTAAACCATCAAGTGTAAAAAAACACTAGCTTTTTATCATTGTTGACGATACTGATGATGATAATGACTTATGGTGGGGAAAGACAACTTAGCCAGACCCCTTGTCTTTCCCAAAGTTCACACTGTAAAGTTTGCACTTTTGCTCATGACATCCTCTCTGCTGGAATCACTTCTCCCAGGTTTTGTCTGTTGAAACCCTATTCCTCACCGGAACACCAAGGGCCAATTTCAATCAGGTATTAAATGTGACACCAGCAGATGGATAGCTGCAAAAGTCAAGAGGAAGCAGCAGAGTGGATTTCCAGGTCAAGGCAGTGACATGCGGGAGAGGGAAGCTGCTGCACCTCCAGTTCTGGGGGAAAAGGGAGGCTGAGATGTAGCCCTACCAAATAACTTTCATAAATTCACTTTTGTGTTGTTGCTCAGTCGCTCAGTTTGCAACCCCATGAACTGCAGCACACCAGGCTTCCCTGTCCTTTACCATCCCCAGGGCTTGCTCAAATTCATGCCCAGTGAGTCAGTGATGTCATCCAACTCTCTCGTCCTCTGTTGTCCCCTTCTCCTCCTGCCTTCATTCTTTCCCAACATCAGGGTCTTTTCTAATGAGCTGGTTCTTCACATCAGGTGGCCAAAGTATTGGAGCTTCAGTCTCAGCATCAGTCCTTCCAATGAATATTCAGGGATGATTTCAATATTAGGATTCAACATTAGGATTGACTGGTTCGATCTCCTTGCAGTCCATCAAATTCACTTTAGAAGAGTTAGAAAATACAGATAAATGGGACTTTGCTGGTGGTCCAGTGGTTAAGAATCTGCCTTGCAATGCAGGGATAAAGGTTCAATACCTGGCCAGGGAACTAAGATCCCACATGTCTTGGAGCAACTAAGCCCACAGGCCACAACTACTGAGCCCGCATGACTCAATGAAGATCCTGCGTGCCACCAACTAAGACCCGGGACAGCCAAATAAATAAATAAAAATTTAAAAATACATAGAAAAATATGAATATAAAATATAAGAAAACAAAAGCACCTGCAAACCTACCATCCATCACTTTAAACATTTTTCTATTTGTTCATTTAGATGTTTATATATATATATAAAGTTCAATGTTTCTTCCCAGTAAAATTTAATGTTCAAACCAAATAACTAAATGTTAATAGAAATCTTCATATCTTCCAAGCTAATATATGGAATCACATTTTTAGCAGGTCTTTTTGTGGTGAAACATACATAACATAAAACCTACCACTTCAATCATTTTTAAGTGTACAGTTCAGTGGCATTAAGTACATTCACGTTGTTGTATAACCACCACCACTATCCTTCAGAAATTTTCATCTTCCTAAACTAAAACTCTGTACCACTCAAACAGTAACTCCTCATGGCCTTCTCCCCTTAGCCCTGGCAACCACCATTCTCCTTTCTGTCGCTATGAACTGATGATTCTAGGTAGCTCATAAAAGTATAATCATACAATATTTGTCATTTTTGTGACTGGCTTATTTCACTTAGCATAATATCTTCCAGGTTCATCCACATTATAGCCTGTGTCAGAATTTTATTCCTTTCTAAGGCTGAATAGTATTCCATTGTATGGCATATACCACATATTGTATTCATTCACTGATGAACATTTGGGTTGTTTCCACATTTTGGCTGTTACAAATAATGCTGCATTTACAACTAATATTGTAAATAATGCTTGCATCTCACCAATAAATACATTCGTGTATAAATATCAGTTTGAGTCACTGCTTCCAATTCTTTTGAGTGGAATTTCAATTGCAGAAGTGGAATTGCTGGTGACAGATCCTTTTTGCTTTTTTCTTTTCTTCTTGGCCATGTGGCAATGTGAGGTCTTTGTTTCCCAACCAAGGATCGAAGCCATGACCCCTAAAACGGAAACTCAGTTTTTAATTCACTGGACGGACAGGAAAGTCCCAGCAGATCCTTTTTAAAATCAGCGAACCACACCTTCTCATTTCTCTGAGTCTGATATGATGCTAAATGATTTTGTGGTTGAACTTATGAGAAAACTGATATTCCTTCTTGCATTTCACATGTTCCATCTGGGGTAGGTTTTCTTCATATTCCTGGTGCACATCCACTGGAAATATCTTTAGGTGACTCTTAAGAAATTTCTTTAGAAGATTCTGTAGGTGTTAAACTCAGTTTTCACTTATTTGAAAGTGTCTTTAAAAAAAAAAAAACTTTGTCTCAAAAATAACTTTACTGAGGATACAATTCAATGTTTATAGATTTTCCCCCTCCATTGTAGCACACTGAATCATTCCAGTGTCTTCTGGTTTCTAGTGGCTGTGGAGAATTGTACCACTGGTTTAGCAGTATTTCTTTGTAGATGATCTATGTTTTCTCTCTAGCCTTTAGTTTGTTGTTCTTAACTGTTCTGCAGTTTTACTGAATTGCGTCTAGATGTGGATTTCTTCAAATTCATCCTTCTTGGCATAAGTCATGCTTTCTGTATTTGTGAATTCCTGTCTTTCATCAATTCTGGAAATTTTTCAGTCATTTGCTCCTCAAATATTGCCTTGCCCCATTTTTCTTTCTCTTTCTCCTCATGGAGAAGCCAATTTGATGACTGAAAGACCACCTCGCTTTTTTTGCCTCAACCTTTTTTTATCAGCTTGTCTCTGTTGCTGCATTCTGATGAATTTTTTCAGGTCCACCTTTTAGTGTACTTTCTTCAGCTGTATCTTCTGTATGGCAGTTTTAATTTTAATGGTTACATAGAATTTTTTATTTCTTGATAATTTATTTTTTTCCTACATCTCTCCGGGCATTTTTATAATCTCTTATTCCTGGTTTATGTTTTCTATTCCATCTTCTGTTTCTTTAAACACTTCCCCATGGCTTCAGATTCTTCATCTGATTGTTCCAAATTCTGGACCCCTTAAAGATTTAAGCCTGTTGATTATCATTCCTGCTGATACTCATTTGCAGTGACTTGAATCCTTACATATTTTCAGTAATTTTTTGATGAGTTTATATTTGGCTGAATTTAATCCAGAAGTTTGGATTGAAGATGCTTTTCTCTAGGGAGAATTCCATTTGCTTCTGTTGGACTTCAAGAACAATTAATAACATGGGGCCATTTAACGTTTTAAGCTTATGGTTTACTTAAAAAAAGGGAAAGTTAAAATTCCAACCGCAAATCCCTATGTTAGCAGAACTCACGTGGAAGCTAACATTTTTATTAATGTTGACATCTAGTGCTGCAGTCTGGATAGGTTTGCTTGTAGGTTCCCTCTGCAAGCAGGTGGAATTTTTCCTTTCTGTTAAGCATGTAGCCCCTTGAGAGTCCAAGCTTTGGGGGGAATAGAGTTGTCTCACATCTAGCTCTTTCATCTTCTTAGGCTGTAGGGCTTACTCTCTGGTTCTCCCCCAAACTCTCTTACCCCTACCCAGTTCCCAAAGCCCTAAGTTTCTACTTGGTTGACCTCTCTGTTTACTTACTATTTCCTTTTTGCTTTGTATTATTTTGTTTCAGGGGGACACACTTGGGAGATTATCCTTATTTCCTCGGGACCTCACCAAGTTACTTGTAAAATATGTTTGTTGTGCTTTATGTAGCATTTAGGTATTCTGCCATGGGAGGCTTCTGTAAACTCGGTCACACTACTGGAAGAGAATTTTTGAAGCAAACCAAAAAAAAAAAAATGTGATTATATGGTATATATTGTTTTGTAACCTGCTTTTTTTCCTTTGATATATGATAAACACCTGTTGCACTAATAAATACAGGTCTAGAGCACCATTTTAATGGCTGCATAGTCTTCCACTGTGTAATGTATTCAATCTTTTTCCTATTATTGGGTATTTAAGTTTCTATTTTTTCACTATTTTAAACAACACTTCAGTGAATATCCCAACTCTTTGGCTAAATCTTTGCATACATCATAACCTTTTTCTTTCTTTACCTGTTTATAAAAGTGATACCTGTTAATATAAAATAGTCAAATACTAAGGAAAAAAAATTCTCCACAATCTATTTTACTGTCACCTCAATTAATACAATTTGGTCTATAATTGAAATCTCTTAATCAAACAACAGAGGAGAATTAGGGCTAGAATATGCAAGAAAAGAGACCACAATCTCTGCCCCTCACTTGCACCCCAGCAACTAGAAAAAGGGAATCAGAGCAGGTACAAAGGATGGGCTGAAGGTCACTGAAGACAATCAGCTATAAAGAACTGAAGGGATGAGAGACACCCAAATGGACTCCAAAGGCCTGGGACAACCAGGGTCAGGTGTACCCAGCCTCAGAAAAGGCCAGCGCTTCAAAATCCAGGAATCAACTCTGCCTTGCCAGTTCCCCACTGCTGGAAGAAGAAAGCAGAGGTCTTCTCAGGCACTCACTCCAGGCTCCTCTTCCTACCCGTCCTTCTCTTAAAGACGCTTGGTTTGTTTTGTATATTTTTTTGAAATTTCTTGATGATGTGCCTGAGTATGGACTTTTTTTTCTTCATACATTTGCTGGAAACTCAGTGGGTACTTTTATTTATTTTTGGCTGAGCTAGGTCTTTGTAGCTGTGTGGGCTTTTTCTCTAGTTGTGGCGAGCAGGGAAGACTCTAGTTGCGAATCGAGGGCTTCTCATTGCAGTGGCTTTTCTTATTGTGGAGCATGGGCTCAAGTGTGCATAAGCTCCAATAGTTGCAGCTCATGGGCTCTAGAGCACAGGCCCAGTAGTTGTGGCACACGGGCTTGGTTGCCCCACAGCATGTGGGATCCTCCTGGACAAGGAATCGAACCTGTGTCTTCTATATGGACAGGCAGATTCTTTACCACTGAGCCATCAGGGAAGCCCAAGCTGGTTTATTTTGAGTCAAAAACTATTATAGGTTCTGACACCATCCCCAATCTTACACTTTACAGTAAATTCTTCTGATTCTCAGGTTTGTATGTCAATCTAAAGAAATCTAGCTGTAAAAGGTTTTTAAATGCATCTCTAACTCCTTTGTGACTACTCTCCTCAAATGGAGGCCAGGTGTTGAGACCATGAACTCAAAAAGAATCATGAAAGGAATGACTATCCTCTCTGATGGCCCTTAGCTCCTGAACTAGACTTTTTTGAGGAACTGCCAGTCATGCCTTTATATTCTGTGAGATACCACCGTATCACTATAAGACTTCAGATGAATTCTGTCAACTGTGCAGGTAGGTACATGAAGAGACCCCAAACCATAAAGAAACCCAACCTCCTATCTCCTCTCGGTTGAGTACGGAGCACCACCTGGGATGATTAGCGTCTCAGTGAAGCCTCAAAAAGTTTGGGTTGTTCGTTTATTAATCTAGTTCAGCAAATATTTATTGGGTACATACCTTGTACCAGTTTTTAAAAAGACTAAAGTTTAAGAATTCCCTAAATAGGTCAAAAATGGCACGCACTGACTCCTCCAGAATACAAGATGTGTATCCTGGAGTTCCAGTTTCTGGAGACACCACAGTTAACTGCAGGCCACTTTTGCTCCGGCTAGAGGAGTCCATGGACCACTGGGCAGGATGGAAAGTTCCACAGGGTGAGCACCTTCCAGAGAGTCTTGGCCCATGACCCACAGGGTTGAGTCTCCCCATGAAGGACTGAGTGCCTAAGGCTGGTCGTATCTAATTCCACAACCTGCAGCTATGGTCAGGCCTTGGGCAGGTAAAATATGAACACCTTCTGTCAACCCTGAATCCTGAAGTCTCCCCAAGCTCCTGAGTTCTCCAAGACCCTAGTCCAGAGCATGTCTGTCAGGAACACTTATTAATATTAAGCAGAGAACTTGCAGTGGAGGAGTGGTCGTGGGGAGAGAGGCCAGAGAGACTCTGTGGGGTCTCCACGGCGTGTACACCCCAGTGTCAGCAACTCTCGGGCGGGCCAGCTCACCTAGCTGACCACAGCACCCTGGGAGAGGTCTGTATGCGGAAGGAATAGAGACCACTGAACGCTCCACACCTTCCCCAGCTGCTGACGCCCTTGTGAAAACGGCAAAGCTTCAGGGTTCAGAGCCAGGCTCTGACGTCAGTTCCAGGTCAGCTTGGGCCGGGTACTTAAACTCAGGGCTTTCTCACCTATGAAGCAGTAACCAAAGCGTACCTATCCCCGTAGGGCTGATGTGAGGATTAAATGAGCTAATGGCATGTGGTGAGCTTTAGAGAAGTGTTAGCTATAATCTTAGGGCAGCTATGGGAGAACAGAAGCCTACGACCATGATATCCTCCCCAGCGCCACCGCCCCCACCCCAGTCCCGCCGCTGTATCCCAGGCTTGGCGCTGGAGCTGGGAATCCTGAGGAAGGAGGGAGAGAGGCCAGCGGTGGGAGGTGGTTGTGGGTTCCTGGAGGGCGAGGACACCCAGCGACAACTCTACCTGACCTGACATCCTAGAAACAGCACTAGTTTCTGTTCTGCACCCTGCCCTGTGCCCCTCTCCGCCCCCGGGGCGGGACTGTAGAGGCAGGCATCAATTAAAGAAGGAAGTGGTTCAGGCCGAGAGAGCAACCCGGGGAAGCTGGAAGCGGAACTGTGAAGGAGCCTGGAGATTGACCCCTCTCCCAGTCCCCAACCCCTCTTTCATCCGTGGGGGCTCGCAACTTCCAGGAGCTTCTCTCATCTTCCAGCCTGATGTCTGGCTCTACGTTATGGTGAGTGCAGAGTGAGATATGGATGCGCCCCCTGCCAAGACCAGGGCACAGAGGATCCCAGGGGAGAGGCTGGGGCTCGAATTGACAGCGCCGAGCCGTCACGGAGGGGGGCGGGGGGCGCGGTTAGAGGGGTGCAGCTGGGAGGGGAGCAGGGAGGCCTTGGGGCCACGGCCGGCTGCTTACCTGGCCCCCCCTCTCTCAGGCCCAAAGGTGCCTCAGCCCCGCTGGTGCCCATCGAGGAACTGGAGAACCCGGAGTTAATAGGCAAGGGCGGATTTGGCTCCGTCTTCCGGGCACATCACAGGAGTTGGGGCTTAGACGTGGCGGTCAAGATCGTGAACTCGTGAGTGACCCGAGTCGGGGTCTGGTCCAGGAGGCTGGGCCGGGGAGGAGGGGCCGCTGTGCCGCGGGGCGGGGCCTGAGGGCGGCCGGGAAGGACCTCTCAGGGGCAGAGCTGACGGCAACCCTCTCCTGAGCGCAGGAAGGCCATATCCAGGGAGGTGAAGGCCATGTCCAGCCTGCATAACAAGCATGTGCTGCTCCTGCTGGGGGTCACCGAGAAGTTGGAGTGGGAGTACATGTCTGGGCCGGCTCTGGTAACTCAGTTCATGGAGAACGGCTCCTTGGCGGGGCTGCTACAGCCCCATTGCCCTCGGCCCTGGCGGCTCCTCTGCCGCCTGCTGCAGGAGCTGGTGCTCGGGATGTGCTACCTGCACAGCCAGAACCCAGTGCTTCTCCACCGGGACCTCAAGCCCTCCAACGTCCTACTAGACTCAGAGCTGCACGCCAAGGTCAGCCCATCTTCTGGACAAAGTCCTGCCCCAGAGCTGCCCCAACCCCACCCACGGGACATAGGACCTGTACCTGCTGCAGCCCTGTCTCCTGAATACCCTCACCATCTCCCTCTGGACACAGGGCTGCCCAAGTGTCAAGGCCCAGCCTGGAGCTCTGGCCCCTGTCACACCAGGTGATAGAGGCCTTGACCAACGTGGTCAGTTCCACAGGTCCACCCCACCGGGCCCTCCAAAGATCCGTAGCTGATCTAGCCCAGGAGACTCAGACCTTAACCCAGTGCCATGGAGAGGGGACCCAGACCTCCAACCAGGGGCCCCACTGGTCCTACCCTTCCCCTAACCCTCCATACCATCTTTACAAGGCTGGGCCTGCCCTTTTGGGGGGGTGGTGGTAAGAAAAGGGCTCTGGGAGTTTCTTGGACCTACCCATTCCCTATCTCCTCCTTCTTATCTCCCTTTTGCAGGTGGCAGATTTTGGCCTGTCCACATTTCAGGGTGGCTCACAGTCAGGGGCAGGATCTGGGGAGTCAGGGTGCACCCCAGCCTACTTGGCCCCAGAACTGTTGGCTAATATAAACCGGAAGGCCTCCAGGGCCAGTGATGTCTACAGGTAAGGCACCCACTCCAAACATATATCCCCAATTTCTACACCTGTCTGGGTCCTTTGAAGGGATGCTGTATGGAAAGGAATCTTGCCAGCAGTTGGGTCAGGCCTCAGCTTTGTGTCTCCTGCAGCTTTGGGATCCTAACGTGGGTGGTGCTAGCCGGAAGAGAAGCTGAGAGTAAGACAGACTCTGGGATCCTTCACCTCAGGTCCCCCCCTCCCCCAAGCTGCCAATCCCCCAATCCCCAAGCCCTCCTCCTCCTCCTGTTTACCTGCTCAGACTGCCCCACTCCCTCCTCACATCTCCAACACTCCCCACCCCTGCCCATGATGGGGTAGCCGTCATACTCTGAATGCCTTCTCTTCACACACACACCTCCACCCTAGTAGTGTCCCAGACATCATTGGTGCGGGAAGCAGTGTGTGAGAGGCAGATCCGGCCCCCGCTGACTGAGCTGCCCCCGTCTGGGCCTGAGACTCCTGGCTTGGAAGAACTGACAGATTTGATGCAGCAGTGCTGGAGCCATGAGCCCCAGAAGAGACCTTCCTTCCAAGGTGCGCTGGCCATCCAGCTGGCAGTCAAGATAGGCCTGAATTTGTCGGCAGAGGCTTTTCCCCCGGAAAAGAAATTTTGTTCACCTGCCCCCCACTCTGCCTTCTCTCTAGAATGCCGAACAAACACCAAGAAAGTCCTTGATCTGGTAAATAAAGGAGATGTGTCTGGTAGAAAGATGAATAATGCAGTCTCCATGGTGAGTGCTCAACATCCCCACCCCCACCCAGCAGCTGGGCAGGATGGCACAACGCGGCTACCTTGGCCACTCAATGACCCCATGCTGACCACCATTCTCTAAGCTTTGCCTATGATCCCCCCCTCTCCTCACCCCATCCCTGAGTTCCTAGGCAACAGATATGGACCCAGCTCCCTTGGGTTTACTCCATCTCTCCCACCTCCATGCCCAGCCAGCTCCCCATCCTTACAGGTGAAGGAGTTCCTTTCTGAGCACAGGGGCAGCAACAGCCCAGGCCTGGAAAGGACAGAAATAGATGGTCCTAGGGAAACCACAGGAAGCCATGATCCCTTGGTCTCTGAAATGATGAACCTGAATCTGGAGGGGTGCCCCAGCTCTGTTCCTGAAAAATGTACAAACCTTCTTGAGAGCATCAGGGTCCAGAGAGAGCAGGTTCCGCCTGCCTGGACAGCAGAGACATCTTCAGATTCAACAGCCCGACCTCCTCAGACTCCAGAGACTTTACCTTTCAGAAACCAGAATCCCTGCCCCACCTCTCCTTGGACCCCAGGTCCTGGACCCCAAGGGAGTCAGGTGAGACATTGGCAGGACTACAGGATGCGCTGGGACTCCTGTGAATCCTGTCCTCTTGCCAGGGGACACTTGGGGCCGAGGGTGTCTGCCATAAGGGAACGGCTCCCGGACAGGGAGCCTGAGAGCCCTGTGTTGTTTATAGGGGGCTGAGAGACGTGACACCAGCTGGCCTCCCAGAGGGCCAGCACCGAACGTGGTACCAGGTACCCACTCCCCACTCCTTCCTTTCCCTGCTTAAGTCTCCCGCTGGCTTCTTCCTTAAGACCAAATGCAGATCCAGGGTACTTGGGGAGGGGGGATGAGAAAGGGCTAGAGCCCACCTACCCCAGTCTTCTCATTTTGTAAATGAAGAAACTGACAGCCACTGAGCTCACACAGCAAAGCCAACTTGGCCCCTGAGCATTTGGACTTGCCCCAACACCAGCGCTGTGAACCTCTAAATTCCATTCCACTGTCGCTGTGTCGGTCCAGAGGGTCTCCCATCAGAAAAGACCCAGATATCATCGATTCAATGGACTTGAGTTTGAGCAGACTCCCGGAGATAGTGAAAGACAGGGAAGCCTGGCGTAATGCAGTCCATGGGGTCCAAAGAGTCGGACATGAGTGAGTGACTGAACAACAACATCAGAGTCTCAGATGTTAGTTGCCCCTCCTCTTTAGCTTTTGCAAACCCAATTCTGAAGGTGCAGCATGAAGGGAAAGACTGAGACCCCACACTTGCATTTCCCCAGGGTGAACACGAGGTGTCGCTGCCCCTCCATCCTGCTGCTCTCCTTACTATAAATTTCCAGCCACTTAATCCTCCCACCATCCTCACTCTCTCTCTTAAAGGGTCATGGCTTCCTACCATCTCTAACTGCCAAGGAATACAGTTGGGAAACCACAACCACATGGTTATACAAGGAGGAACTGCCTTATCCATGCAGGGTGTGGCACCTGGGGGCGTGGATAGGGGCCCTCAGTGCACCCTTCATGGAGAAAGTTCAAAAGAAGGACTGCAAGAACCTGAAGCCTGGAGTGTGCCAAAGGACTGGTATCATAATAGCAAGAATTGAAGCAGCTTCTCAACTGCCTCCTGGACTTGAGGCTGCAAGCCTAGACTTTCTCTGAGGGCCATCAGGCCTTCACCCAAACTGTCTTTGTGGCCCTGGGAGGCAATAAATGTGTGATTTTAACCAAAGCACCATGAAGGAGGCTAAAGCTTCAGCCAGGGGCAGGAAGAGACATGGATGAAAGATGGGGGAGCTGACATCGAGGGAGTGGGAGGCACTGTGGTTTCTCTGTATGGCCAGAAGTGGGATGCTGAGGGGTGTGGGTGGGCAGTGTTGTGGCACACAAGGTCAGGGCCCTGCTGGCGGTGGGGGCAGGAAGGAATCCTGGCTCCTGGGGCAGCTCTAATCTCAGGGCAGAGCACTTCCTGTAGAGCAGGCAAGACCCCACCCTAAACCAAACCCTGAGGCTACAGGCTGTGGTCCTGCCACCACCTTTTCTTCTGGGCTATGGACACTTGGTAGTGGAGTCCTGGGGAGGGAGCTCTCCCTGGGAATTCTCAGACCCCAGCACATCTTTGCCCTGCATGATGCCCCTAGTCTCTCTCGTAGGTCAGGCCCCATACTACCACCTCCCTCCCCCACATACGTTCACGCACATGTTGCTTCCATGGACACATTGGAAACCTTTGATTCTCAGCTGGTATTTGGGAGTGGACAGCAATGTTTCCACGAAGCTACACGCAGACGTGCCCCTTCCATGGAGCTGGACACCACTGGAGTATAGACCGCTCAGACGTGGCCACAGCACTGCCATCCAGGCTGGAGGGGCAGGGAAGGATTGCCTCTCATCTGGACCTAGACCCTGGTCCCCATTCAGCACCATGCTCTTCTTCCCCACATCCTTGCCAGCTTTTGCTCCAGCCCACGCTCAGTCTCCCCACACCCAAGGTCTGGGGCCATTTTGACATTTGACACTTGGTGCAGCCCACACCACCCCTTGCATCTGTCCCGTGGTCTGCATTCCCCTTCCTTGAGGGGAGCAGATGTGGGGAGGCTGTGGTGTCAGGAGAGACAATCAGAGTGGGGGAGGAGGCGGGAGTGCCGAGCCTGGCTAGGGCACAGGAAGGGCCGGGCCGTCCCATCGGGGAAGTGGGAGGGGGCCGAGGCGCCTGGAGGGAAGCGCCTGTTGCCCTGCGATCAGAGCTTCTAGCCTAGCAGCACGCTGACTCCATAACCTGCCCCAGCGTTACTCGGTTCAGCTGCAGCAGCATCGCGGCCGTGAGTTGGGGGGAAAGGGGGAGGCTGGGGTTCCTTTGCTTTAACCTTAAATCCTGTGCCCCTGGCTTTTGCCTGAGCACCTCTGCAGTCTGGGTTTGAGGGGCGACGATCAAATGAGTGGGGCGTCCCCTCAGCACCAGCTTGAAGAAGGCTGGGAGGCCCAGAGAGTACCTGGAAGGAGACAGGACTGAGCTTGGGAGGTCTGGGAGCAAGTGGCTTGCTCCTGGTGAGGAGGGCACAGTTGGGGCTGGTTGGGGCCTCAGACAGTAACCCACCCTAACCCTCCTCAGCCCCAGGGATCCAGCCCCAGGCGGTGTGGCGCAGGGCGGGCGAGACCATGGCCCGCCTCTTCAGTCCTCGGCAGCCCCCCAGTGAGGACCTCTTCTACGAGACCTACTACAGCCTGAGCCAGCAGTACCCGCTGCTGCTGCTGCTGCTGCTGACCGTGCTCTTGGGGCTCCTGGCGCTGCTCCCTGTGGCCTGGGCAAGTGGCAGGGTGAGCACGGGGGTGGAGGGGGGCTCTGGGGCAGGCGTCCTTGAGGACTGCGGGACAGGCACTGCCTCCAGGGCATTTTCAGGGTTGGGATTCATGGGTCTTCTTTCCGATGTGTTTTCTTTGCTGGACCTTGCTAGGAGCTGCAGTGACCCTGCACAAGTCACGGCCTCTCAGGCCACAGCTTCTGGGCCTATGCAAGGAGACAGCTGGGCCCTCGAAGCTTCTTCTTTTTTTTTTTTTTTTAAATTTTTTCCCTGTAGAGTTCTGTTCTAATTTCTCTGTGGGTCTGACCAATCTTAACCAGAGCCTGTGATCTGCTGGTCCTGGGATAAATCCAACGCCAGGTTTTCCAATTTTCCAGGAGGGAAATTACACTGGGCCCCTTGGGAATCTGTTTCCTGGTTTTCTTTCCCTCTTCAGGGGCTGTGCGGCAAGTTGTACCCACAGACTCCCAGAAAGCACTTTCCACCCTGCTCTCATTTAGTCTCCAGATAACCTATTTCCAGCTTCTTTTGTGGGGGAAAAAGGGCTCTTCAGTTCCATTTCTGGAAACATCCTGCTCCGTGTTTCTTCCCACATTTCGGAGGCAAGGTGGGAAACCCACTGGATGAGACCAATGGTCCTCCTCCAAGTCCCGGAAGAGGTGGGGACAAATGGTGGAGACTGGGAACGGGGTGGTGCTTCTACGCCTTGAGGAATGGGGAGATCCAGCTCCTAGGCAGGCAAGGGAGTTTCTCGGTGTCCCCCTGCCAAAGCACTGGGAGGTGGGGGCAGGGCCTCGGGCCCCAGGCAGGGAATTTCCCAAGCCAATTGGCCAGATTGTATACCATCATGCTAAGTCCCTCTGTGAGCTAGAATTTTTCCCTTGCTTTGGGATTCCAGGGGTGGGATGGGGGTGGGAGGGTGCTATAGTTCCTATCTGACAGGTGAAAAACCTGAGGCTCAGAAAGGTCATAGATTCACAAGTGGCCAATATGAGGTTGGAGCAAGATCTTCTGGGTAGATGGTCCAGGTTCAGTCGCCCTGCACTATGCAAGTGAGATAGTGAGTTGAATCACAGGAGACTGCTGGCTCTGTTGATTAAAAACAGATTATTAGCATTTTCATGTATTTCAATCTAATGTGAAAGACAAGTGGAGGTGCTTTGCTCACTGCTGTCTGTTCCTCCTCTCCTTGGATAAGCTCACCAAACCCCGCATTCCAAGCTTGCCTTGTGTTCCCGCTCCCCACCAGGAGCTGGCTGCAGACCCAGCCTTCCTGACCACTGTGCTGTGCGCTCTGGGCGGCTTCTCACTGCTGCTGGTCCTGGCGTCCCGGGAGCAGCGACTGCAGCGCTGGACACGTCCCCTGTCAGGCCTCGTGTGGGCAGCACTGCTTGCACTAGGCCACAGCTTCCTGTTCACTGGGGGCGTGGTGAGCGCCTGGGACCAGGTGAGGCAGGTGGAGCAGGGGAATGGGGATTCCTAGGCCTCAAACATGCACCCAGGCCTGGAGGAACAGCATGAGCTTGCAACTTCCAATGTCCCTCTCCCCAGGTGTCCTTTTTCCTTTTCGTCATCTTCACTGTGTATGCCATGTTGCCCTTGGACATGCGGGACGCCATCACCGCGGGTGTCACCTCCTCACTCTCACACTTGCTGGTCCTCGGGCTGTATCTTGGGCCTCAGCCTGACGCCCGGCCAGCGCTGCTGCCACAGGTGAGCACGCAGGAAGCACAGGCTGTGTCCGGGGCTGGCTCCGCTGGGCGCTGCTTGCTTCCTCTGGGCATTCACCAGATGTTTTGTCGAGCTGACTCCGTGGCAGGGTACAAGGGAGGGTCCAAGGTTCAAACACAGACCTGGTGGAGCTGGTCCACAGTGCAGGCGCGATGCCTGCAAACGCCAGAAGAGGGCTCTGGCCCCCGGGGAAGGGAGTTCGCCAGGGGACCAGAGCGATGGGGACAGATGTGGATAACAGAACCTTCACAGAGAATGTAAAAATTGGAGTTTGAGCAGTTTCCTGCTGCCGCGTGGGCGAGGATGGTGGAGAGGTATTTCCGGCAGAAGGTTTCTAGACCGAAGAGGCTATGTCGGTGCAGCAACCAAGGGTCTGGATGGGGTGGTGGGGTGAGGGAGAAGAGCCCCCTACAGACTCCACAATGCGGCACCCGTTGCCTGGAGATACTCTTAACTGTAGAGTCCTCCCTGCCATCTCAGTTAGCCTCCTGCCCCCGCCCCGGGAAGCGGCGTCCTCTGAGACTGACCCTCCCCTGCAGCTGGCTGCAAACGCGGTGCTGTTCCTGTGTGGGAACGTGGCCGGAGCCTATCACAAGGCGCTGATGGAGCGCGCGCTGCGCGCCACGTTCCGGGAGGCGCTTAGTTCCCTGCACTCGCGGCGGAGACTGGACACCGAGAAGAAGCATCAGGTCCTCCGGGCCAGGAGGCCGAGTGGGGCTGGGGCTCGGACAGAGGAGTTGTTTGGGTCACGCAACCGGGCTCCGGAGACTGAATGACTTTAGGCGGGTCACTTGAGCTCTTTCCTCCTTTATAAAATATAGCTATCGCCCACCTTGGAGGGCGGCTGTGAGGTTCAAAAAACTTGAATCTTGTGAAAGCCCTTTAGAGCCCTTATGATATTAAACGATGGGCTCTAATTCCTGTGTTGGTGCTGGAAGTTTAATCCCCAACGTAGATCAGTGCCGGGCAGAGCTGGAGCCGGGCTGTGGGGGGTAGGAAGGACCTGGGCCATCGCTCTGGTGAACACCTCTGGGGCTGGGGGAGTCTGTGGGCTCCTAGGGGCTTGAGGCGGGTGGGGCCCCCGGCTTTAGGGAGTGGGGGTGAGGGTTGGTGCTCATAGTTGCCTCCCTCAGGAACACCTTCTCTTGTCCATCCTTCCTGCCTACCTGGCCCGAGAGATGAAGGAGGAGATCATGGCACGACTGCAAGCTGGACAGGGGTCACGGCCAGAGAGCACCAACAACTTCCACAGCCTCTATGTCAAGAGGCACCAGGGAGTCAGGTGTGAAGCAGGATGGGCAGAGGGGAGGGGGCGTGGGCTGAGACCCCAGCCGCACTGATGCCGTCTGCCCTGCCCTGCCCTGCCCAGCGTGCTGTATGCTGACATCGTGGGCTTCACGCGACTGGCCAGTGAGTGCTCCCCCAAGGAACTGGTGCTTATGCTCAACGAGCTTTTTGGCAAGTTCGACCAAATCGCCAAGGTCAGAGGGGGCCTCCTTCCCCACCTTCAAACTCCCCACCCTGGAGAGACCCTGCCAGGGAAAGTCCTGCCTTATAAGATCCCAGTCCCACTTCCAAGCTCATGTCGGCTCCTAGATACTCCACTGCGGTAGGAAACCCTCTCAGACATCCCCAGGTATGGAACTGCTCACTGCACACCTCAGACTTGGAGGGACCTTTCAACATCCTCACAGATGCCCCAACCACAACACCCCTGAACAGCCTCTGAGTCCCAGCACAGGTGTCTCTGGACACCACAACCAAATCTAGATGGATTTTTCTGATGCACTAATGTTAGGAGGCTCTTTCAAGGGAAATCTCTGCTCTCTGCATCCTCAGCTTAGCATCCCCAGGGATGCCCCCAAGGAATTTAATCTTGGGTGTCCTCCTCCCAAAAAACCCTCAATCCTGAGATGACTTTCATGTGCTCAAATCTGGATACACCCTACATGTGCCAAAGCTGGAGAGATTCACAAACATCCCAATCCTTCAGATGCCCTTCTGAGAAAGACACCCACATAGAAAACCTCAGCCTGCCCCATATCAAGTTGAGAGAGGCCCTAGATCTAATCTCGACACTCCCAACCTCAGAAGTTCTTCAGGGATACCACATTTGCGCCCACTTGTCCCAGCTCCTTCCTGCCTCCTCTGGCTGCTAACCAGGTGCCCCCACCCCATGCACACCCTTCCTCTAGGAGCACGAATGCATGCGGATCAAGATCCTGGGAGACTGTTACTACTGTGTCTCCGGGCTGCCGCTCTCACTGCCAGACCACGCCATCAACTGTGTGCGCATGGGGCTGGACATGTGCCGGGCCATCAGGTCAGCTGGGGTGGGCAGGATGGATGTGCGGAGGAGCAGACAGGATGGCGGAAGTCCCCCTGGAAAGAGGGAGGGGTACAGCAAGGGTAGGGCTGAAGTCAGCACTCAGACTGCTCTCTACACATCTTGCTCAGGAAACTCCGGGCAGCCACGGGCGTGGATATCAACATGCGTGTGGGCGTGCACTCAGGCAGCGTGCTCTGCGGGGTCATCGGGCTACAAAAATGGCAGTATGATGTCTGGTCCCATGACGTCACTCTGGCCAACCACATGGAGGCGAGTGGAGTGCCAGGGTGAGAGCTGGGGCTCCAGGAGGCTATAGCAAAAGACCCATCAGGCCTCCCACATGCCTGGTTTTCACAGTTCTTTAAAATGAGCATGTTCCCAAGTGGAGCTCAGGGAGATCCTGGGGACAGTGAGGGGGGCTGGGAGATACCTCCTGTAGCACAGGATCTTGCTGGAAGTCAGACCTCCAGGAAAGATCCTCGAAAGAAATGAGAGATTTGGAAGCCCTCCCTCCTGACTCCCCCTGCCCTCTTCTTCCAGACGAGTACATATCACAGGGGCTACGCTGGCCCTGCTGGCCGGGGCTTATGCTGTGGAGGATGCAGCCATGGAACACCGGGACCCATACCTTCGGGAGCTAGGCGAGCCGACCTACCTGGTCATCGACCCCTGGGTAAGAACCCAGCCTGGACCCCATGGCCTGGCCCACCCCAACATCCACAGCCAATGAGCCTGATCTCGTCCATGCCAGAGATTGAGCTCCTGGGTCCTGATGTGTGTATCACGAGGGATGGGACACAAGCCTTAAAGGAGTGTGGGGAGAATGGGGAAGTCAAGACAACGTGATCTTGACTCTCAGCCCTCATATGGCCCAGGCTGCAGAGGAAGACGAGAAGGGCACTGTAGGAGGGCTGCTGTCCTCTCTTGAGGGCCCCAAGATGCGTCCGTCACTGCTGATGACCCGCTACCTGGAGTCCTGGGGTGCAGCCAAGCCTTTCGCCCACCTGAGCCATGTAGAGAGCCCTGTGTCCACTTCGACCCCTCTCCCGGTATGTGCATCTCCTTCATGAACCCAGCACTTATCATCAACCCACCCCCGTGGCCCACTTCCAGCCCTTCCTGCCCCCTCCACCAGTGAGTTTTTGATGACATCCCAAGGTCCTGCACTGTCTGGCCACCCCAGTCACTGGTTCAGGACCTTCCTTGCTCTTCTTTCCAGAGAAAGGACAAAGATGACTTCCCTCTGAGCTCAGTTCAGAGAAGACTCAAGACCCCATAGACATCATGTCCATTGCTCCCCAGCCTCCATTCAGGAAGCCCCTTCCCCTGGAACCATACTCCTTCCTAACTCTGAGGCCAGTGCTGCACACCCATTCTCACCAGGAAATGGGTCTGTTTAGCTCAGACTGCATGCTCTCATCTTCAGTCCCTACTGGGACCAGGAAGTGGAGGCCAGTCACTCGTTGCCCCCACTCTCCAGCACTTGCACACAGATAAGATGAGGTGAAAGTGAAAATCTCTCATGGCCTCGAAGAAGGAAGTAACCATGAGTGGGCAGAGTCGGGGAGAGGGCAGGAAGGCCAGCCCACCCCTTATCTGGGGAAAGCTAGGGCAGGACGTTACTGGCTGATCTATGCAAAGCACTTCAAAGTAATGAGTGATTCATCACCTACTGAGAGAACCTGCATCTCCCCCACAGGCTCTTGGTACTTGATGATGAGTGGCCTGAACCCCCTCATGCAGGGATCCAGGCCATGTCCCTAAAGGCTTGCCCTGGGATTCAATTTCTCAGCCTGTTCTCCTCCATTGTACCCCATCTTCCCCAAAATTGTTCAGCATTCCTAGCCACTTGTCCACAGATCTTCCCAGAATCTTCTCAGCCAGGTAGACCTGCTTGGATTTATGGGGCGACTCCAGACTACCCTTTCTGTGTCGTTGTCCCCCCCTCCCATCCAGCAGGAAAGCAGGCCAGAGACCAGTGAGCAGTGGGGGGCAGGGAGGGGTGGAGGGCCTTGGCAGCCGTGGCTCAGTGACTGAGTGCTTCAGCGTGGGGAAGGGGAGAGGTCAGAGTGCTCTGCTGGCAGGATGGAGAGGAAGGAAGGACCCAAGACCCAGTGACTATTGCAGGATGAGGCCACCCGGTGCAGGTAGGGGAGAAGGGGGCTTGCCCAGGGGCTGTAAGACAGTGTTGAGTGCAATCCTCATCCCTCATGGTGGGGATGCCTCCTCAGAACCCTGCCAGGCCTCCCTAAATCCTTCACTGTCGTGCAGGCTAATAAGTGTCAGGGCAGAGTGGGAACCCTTTGTTCTAAGGTATCTTTCCATGCGGGACCACACCAGCCCAGAGACTCCCTTCTCAGTCCCTGATGTTCCAGGGTCTCATTTAAATGTTAAGGATCCTGAGAATCACACTTGGATTACTATTAAACAATGTGGAACTGTGGGGTGACTGGGCAGAGTTTGTGTGGTGGCTACCATCCATCCATATTTATTCCTTCTACAATCTCTCAGTACCTACTATGTGGCATGCACTAGGGTAGTTCTGGAAAAGACAGAAATGAATGAGATAGTTCCCTGCCTTTAAATAATTTATAGGCATAGGGGAGGACAGGAGGTAGTTTGATAAAAGTTAGACTGAGGTGTAGATGTATAGATGGTTCCATGCCAAAAACATACCTCTCAATCACTCTGTCTCTCCCACTCTGCTCCTCTCATGTACACAGGGTTTTGGTTTGTGGGCCAGACCCACAGGGTGGCCCCCTGTGACCTGGTTTCTTCCCGTGAGCCAGGGGAGTGGGGAAAGATGGTCACCCTACATCTTGCCCTAGGTAGTGGCTGCGGCATTCCACCTCCTTCCTTGGCGTTCATCCTCAGTTCATGCACATTCTCACGTCTCTGCACACATTGCGTATTCCTTTTGGGGCAGAAGAAAATGACTCTAACCAGGTTTCTCTTCCTCTTCCCCTTTCTTCTCCATTTTTGGTTCTCTCCCCGACCACCTCCCAGCTCAGCCTGATCATCATGGAAGGGCAGAGGAGATTCAAAGTGTTCTGCTTTGCCATTCCAGTTTCAACCAACAGGGATTTTTTTTTTTTTTTTTTTGCATGGGGTGATGGGCAAGTCACTGCCTTTGGAATTGGTTGTAGTCCTTAGGGAAGATGAGACACAAGAAATCACAGCCATCAAGCCTACAGAAGGTCCAGGGTTGCCTCTTAAGTGATAGAAACTACGAGGAAATCAGAGGGCATAGAGACTCTTGGAGTCTGAAAGGTCAGAAAGAAGCTTGAAGAAATAAATATGGTTTGTGGGCAGGTAGGATTTGGTAGAGATGGAAATGGAGATAGAAATGGTGATGTGTATAAAGAGAGATAGAGATAAAGAGAGAAAGGGCGAGAGAGAGAGTTGGGTCAGATGCTCAAGTCAAGGCCCGTGCAAATTTGAAATGCCTCGCTGCAGAGAGGCTCCACCATGGTGGAGGATGCTCACCATCTTTCATCTTCCTCCATCCCTGTGTTCTCCTTGTAGGAGAAGGCCCTGTCTTCCTTCAGCCCCCAGTGGAGCCTGGACCGGTGAGGTGGCCTGAGCAAATTTGAGTGGGGTTGTCTCTGTGACCTACTTCCATCCTCCCTGGGGGGCTGCTCCTGCTTTGCCCAGATGCTTTCGAGAGTCTTCCTGGTGACAGCTGGGCTCTCACTGTGCAGGAGCCGTACCCCGCGGGGACTTGATGAGGAACTAGACACCGGGGATGCCAAGTTCTTCCAGGTCATCGAACAGCTCAATTCTCAGAAGTATGGAGATCTGAAGAGGGCTGGGAGGGCTGGAGGCCAGGGCTCGGATGGGAGAGGAAGGACAGTGCTTCCTCTGCCCGGAAAGGAAGGGAACACCTTCCCAGCTCTAGCCTTTCCACTCACCTGACCACGCATCCCCCCCCCCCCACCCCTTCCTCTTCTGGGCTTCCTGCCCCCCACCTCCCACCAGACAGTGGAAACAGTCAAAGGACTTCAATCCACTGACACTGTACTTCAGAGAGAAGGAGATGGAGAAAGAGGTAGGCTGGGGAAATGGCACCAGAGGACTTCCCAACCTCAGTTTCTCTGCCTTGGGGAGGGGCAGGCCCTGGGATCCCACCTCCCTTTCAGTTCTGGTCAGTTTGTGACCTTGGAGGGGTGAAGGGCTCTCATACTAGTCCTTTGAATTACTGGGTGGTGATGAGAGGAAGGAGGACAGCTCCTTGGAGAACCGGTAGGGGCTTCCTGGGTCAGAACTGGAGGGTGGGACAGTGAGGCTGGGGACCTACTCCTTGCTGGCTGGGGATTGACACCTTCAAGGTAATGGGCAGAACTGGTGCCGACCCCTCCCCAACCCTTGCAGTATCGGCTGTCTGCACTCCCCGCCTTCAAATACTATGTAGCCTGCACCTTCCTGGTTTTTCTCTCGAACTTCATTATCCAGATGCTGGTGACAAACAGGTGAGAGACCCCTAGACAAGGGAAGCCCTGATTCTCCAGAAGAGAACCCCTGACCCACACTTTCTTCCCTTACTTCCCCTCGGCTCAGGGCACTGAACCGCAGAGGAAATGAAAATACTTGTCCTGGGGAACCAGTAATCATAACCCTCATCTCACTGTCTTCCGTCCTGTGCACTTTCTGCATACCCCGAGCATTTTCACATGCCTATCTCTCAGTTCTAACAACAGTCCCGTGAGATTTGGATTTCTTTTGTTTCCACTAAGAAATCCAAATCTCACAGCAAATGAGCTTAGGAAGTAGGTCTTCACTCCTAGTTCACTGCAAGGAAGTGTGAGGACTCATTCAAAACTCAGCCAGGTGAAATAACTTTGGCCCCAAAGCCCAGAGACCAGTCTGATGCAGCCTCAGCCACTCTCATGAGCCCCCTTCCCTTCGAAAATTGTCCCTGAGTTATCCCAGTACTGTCCGAGACCCTGCAGCTTTCCCAGGTCATCAGCCTGTAATGTCTTTCATCAGCCTAGGCTTCAGCAGCAGCCGGTTCAGATCCCCAGGACCCCTTTTTCCTGTGTCTCCTGCCCAGACTTCAGGATGCCTTCCCTGCACACAGAAAGCCTATTCTGGCTCTTCAAGGCCTCATTCTGTCTCTCTTTAGGCCTCCAGCTCTGACCATCACCTATAGCATCACCTTCCTCCTCTTCTTCCTCCTCCTCTTCGTCTGCTTCTCAGAGCACCTGACGGTGAGGTGGGCTTAGGGGCAGAGTGGTGAGCTGGGGCCCTGACCACGACCTGGCCTGTAGTGGCTGCTCCAGCTGCATGGCTAAGACTCCCTGCTTCTTCCACAGAAGTGTGTCTTGAAAGGCCCCAAGATGCTGCACTGGCTACCCACCCTGTCTGTCCTAGTGGCCACACGGCCAGGACTGCGAGTGGCTCTGGGCACCGCTACCATCCTACTCGTCTTTGCCATGGCCATTACCAGTCTGGTGAGAGAGAAGGGGCTCTATGCACCCCCAACAAAGCATGCTGGACCTTCCAGAGGCTGTAAGAGGACCCTTGGATTTGGGAGAACAGCTGGACTAAGGCCAGGGGATACTGGAAGTGTTGGACAAGTATAAATGAAAATTACAGTCATGCACAGCCTACCACCGGAGAAGGCAGTGGCACCCCACTCCAGTACTCTCGCCTGGAAAATCCCATGGACAGAGGAGCCTGGTGGGCTGCCGTCCATGGGGTCGCTAAGAGTCAGACACAACTGAGTGACTTCCCTTTCCCTTACAGCCTGCTGCCTGGGCATAGTCATCATTAATAACACTTTGGTGGACATCCTTCCTATCTTTTTTCTATGATAGGCTAGGCTCCTCTATCCATGGGATTCTCCAGGCAAGAATACTGAAGTGGGTTGCCATTCCCTTCTCTAGGGGATCTTCCCAACCCAGGGATTGAACCTGGGGTCTCCCACATTGCAGGCAGTTTCTTTACCATCTGAGCCACCAGGGAAGCCCTACCTTACACGTTATGATTTTGAAAGCTGAGTTTGGCAGGTTTTTTAGAAATTAGAATCATTCCTAGAATTCTGGCCCTGAAAAACACCTTAGGAATCATCCCCCAACCAAGTTACAAAAGTGGAAGCTGAGGCCCAGAGAGATTACGTGGTTGGCAAAAGATCACACAGTGGATCCATGACAGACTGATGCTCACGACACCCACTCCCCCAATCCCTGCTCACTCCCAGCGAGGACCTCAGCACCGAGACTCCCTCACCAACCAGGGAGGGTCGCAGGATCCGCCACTGTGGCAGAGTCTGGCCCCGACTCACCCCTGGGTCAGCTGAAACCCAGCTCAAGTCACGGTCGTGCCCAAGCAGCTGCCTGCCCGCCTCAGCTCCTTGTCTTCTGCAGGTCTTCTTACCAGCAGTATCAACCTGCCCTTTCCAGGCTCCCAATGTATCCTCCATGGCTTCCAACCTCTCCTGGGAGCTCCCTGGGTCCTTGCCTCTCATCAGCGTCCCAGTGAGTGTCCCTCACGGCCCTGAACGTCCTTCCCCAGAGCCTTCCGTGGCCCCTTCCCCCACTCCATCCTGTGGACAGGGACAGACACGAGTCCCACTCGGTGTGTGTTCGTGTGACTGTCACCTCTGCCCCCCCGATAGGACAGGAGCCCTGGCGTGTCCCCCGCCCCTGCCCGTGGGACAGGCCTACCTCCTGACCACGCTGCCTGGCCCCACAGTACTCCATGCACTGCTGCGTGTTGGGGTTCCTCTCCTGCTCCCTCTTCCTGCACATGAGCTTTGAGCTGAAGCTGCTGCTGCTGCTGCTGGGGCTGGCGGCCGCCTGCTCCGTCTTCCTGCACTCCCACGCCTGGTTGTCCGACTGCCTCATCGCCCGCCTCTATCTGGGCACCTTGGACTCCAGGTGCGCACGGCCGCTGCACAGAGGGGCCCAGGCTGGGATGGGACAGAGCAGAACTGTCTTCATCTCTCTGCCTGAACCACCCACAGGGCAAAGGCCAAGGGCCACGTGGGTGCTGGTGCGGGAAGTGATGGGGAGGCCATGGGACAAGCCTGATCTGTGGCCTCCTCAGGCCAGGGGTGCTGAAGGAGCCCAAACTGATGGGAGCAGTCTCCTTCTTCATCTTCTTCTTCATCCTCCTAGTCCTGGCTCGGCAGGTAAGTCTCCCAGCTCAGCCCTCCAGGGCCTCCCTAGAAAGGGTGAGGTTGGGTCCCCATATATGTGACTTAGTCTCTCTCACCCTTTCCCTTAATCTCATATTTCCAGGGGCGAACCCAAATGGTCTGTCTGTTGGAAGCTCTGAGTGAAATTTCCTGCTCCCTTTCTTCTTCTTTGCTCCCCAACGGGAGCACCCTTAAATCCTCCCCTCCTCCCCTCCCTTCCACCCCAATCTAGGGAAATCATGTTTAAGAAAAAATCCTCTGCCCCTGCTGCCCTCCATCATTTGAATCTAGATTCAAGGCAGTCTCCCTGGGCAGAGTTGCACGTTAAGTTTTTCTCTAAACTGGGGGTAGAGTGTGGTTTTAAGCATCATGGGGTGAGGGGGTGAATGCTCAGAAGCTGGGCCCCCCTGTACTGTGTCTCCCCCTGGCCCCCTGTGGCCCTCCACAGAACGAATATTACTGCCGCCTGGACTTTCTGTGGAAGAAGAAGCTGAGGCAAGAGCAGGAAGAGACGGAGACGATGGAGAACCTGACTCGGCTGCTCTTGGAGAACGTGCTCCCTGCCCACGTGGCCCCCCAGTTCATTGGTCAGAATCGGCGCAATGAGGTGACTCCCCACCCCCAACTCCTGTGCCCCACAGGACGAAAGTCTTGGCTTGGCTCATCTTGTCTGGACTCCTGCCTGATGGGTTGGGCGACCTCCCAAGCCCCCATGCCTGTCAGGGGCCTCCAGTTTTACAAGTTCTTAGGCTCTGTCTTCGGTGAGCACAGTCTCTGCCTCCCAAGGTCTTACTGGGAAGGTCTGTCCTCTCCGATTGCTGCTCCCTACCCTTCAAAAGCCTCAATGAGTATCAATAGGAACGGTGTGAAGGACACAGTCCTCCCATCTCTCTAGCCCTGCACTGTCCAGTTTGGTAGCCATTAGCCTCAATGTGGCCGTTCATTAAAAATAGAAGATTCAGTTCCTCGGTCACACTGGCCCCATTTCAAGTGTTCCACAGCTGCTTTGGCTAGTGGCCACCATATAGAACAGTGCAGCCAACAGAACATTTCCATCACCACAGAAACTTCTGCTAGATGCTGCTGCTCTAGACTCTTTTCCCTACTATTGCTTTTTTTTTTTTTTTTTTTAGTTTGAATAGAAAAATTTATTTCTCAGAGTTCTGGAGGCTATTACTGCTTCATTTTATCTTCCAAAGTGTAGCTATCTTTGTAAGCTGACTTAGCACTTTTCAGCAATAAGATATAAAGATAATTCCCATGGGTATGATCCCAGTTCCAAAAGAGACTCCCTTCACGTTGCTGTGAGGTGCTCTTGACTCCGAACCTCTCTCTTCCATGGAATCCCAATGAGACCCAATCTTTAACTCCTGGGTCACATCCCTGGGGTAACCTGACCCTTCCCTTCTCCTTCCTTCCTGATCCTTCTTACGCTGAGGGGGAGGAGTGTGGACACAGGGAGGAGGGCCCATATAGACCCAGAAGGGGGAAGAACATGGCATAGCCCCTTACCGCAGCCTCCTGCCCTCCCAGGACCTCTACCACCAGTCCTATGAGTGTGTGTGTGTCCTCTTCGCCTCAGTCCCAGACTTTAAGGAGTTCTACTCTGAATCCAGCATCAACCATGAGGGGCTAGAGTGTCTGCGGCTGCTCAATGAGATAATCGCTGATTTTGATGAGGTGACAGCTCCAAGGGTCTCCCCCAGACCCTATATCCTGGATTCTAGAATTTCCCACCAGGCCCTCCTCCCACTTTACTCTCCTGGCCAAGAGGACCATCCTCCCCTCCCCAGCCCTCCTGCTCCTCCTCTGATCCCCCAGCTCTGCCCTCCCCAAAAACTCTGCTCACTGCCAACTCTCACCCTGCCACCATCCCTGACCCCACAACTGGTCCTTTAGCTTCCAAAAGCCTGGGGCTGGGCTTCTGGGAGAGAGCCAGAGAGACCGGGGACACAGCCTCCTTTCTGTACAGCTGCTCTCCAAGCCCAAGTTCAGTGGGGTGGAGAAGATCAAAACCATCTGCAGCACCTACATGGCAGCTACCGGCTTGAACGCCACCTCTGGACAAGATGCACAGCAGGTACCGCATCCCTTCCTTTCCTACTAACCTCTTTTGGGCTCTCCTTGGTGGGCCCATAAGTGGGCCTTATCCCTGTGCCTTCATTGACCCGTCCTGGTGGGCTGGCCCTTTGCCAGGATGCTGAGCAAAGCTGCGGCCACCTTGGCACCATGGTAGAGTTTGCTGTGGCCCTTGGGTCTAAGCTGGATGTCATCAACAAGCACTCATTCAACAACTTCCGCCTGCGTGTAGGTGAGGACCCTCCCTTCCTGGGGCAGTTTGGGACCTCCTTCTCACCTTCCCAAGCTCTCCCTCCCCCAAGTCCTTTGTTAGCTGCTCCCCAGCTCATCCTGGGAAACCCCTCTGGACTCACCCCTTGGGATGGAGCATGAAGCTGGGAGGCCCATCCACTTTCTTCCCTAAGCAGCACTCCTCTAGCCTGTCCTCCTTGCCTCCAAGGCCCCCAGCACCTTCAGTCTAGTTCCCTGAGGTTTCTTTCCCCCCTTTCCTTCTTCAAAACTCCCCCTCTTTACACCTCTTGTCAGGGTTAAACCACGGACCTGTAGTGGCTGGAGTGATTGGGGCCCAGAAACCACAGTATGACATCTGGGGCAACACGGTGAACGTGGCCAGCCGCATGGAGAGTACAGGCGTCCTGGGCAAGATTCAGGTGAGGGAGCCCCTCAGGCGCGGGGGCAGGGGGTAGGGCTAAGGACAGCCCCACATTCCCTCACCCCTTTCCAATCGCAGGTAACAGAAGAGACAGCCTGGGCCCTGCAGTCCTTAGGCTACACCTGCTACAGCCGGGGCATCATCAAGGTCAAAGGCAAAGGGCAGCTCTGCACCTACTTCTTGAACACAGATTTGACACGAACTGGACCTCCCTCAGCCACCCTAGGCTGAGAGCCCAACCCCGTCCTCTCCATCTCATCTGTAAGATCCTCAGTAAAGAGACTCTGGTATGTCTGGGCTAGAATTGATGTCAGAGGCTGCTAGTTTAGCTGAGGAGCATCTTCTCACCACTCAGTAGGACTGCTTCTTCCCAGGCCAAACTGAATGTGTGTGTGCAAGTGTGAGCATGAGTGTGTTAAAAAGGAGTGATTTTTTTCTCACAAGCTCAGCAAAAGGACTGCCTCTGCCTCCCTGCCTGCCTGCCAACCTGATTCCAGTATTGGGGACCCTTGGAAGTAGAAAGAATTTTATCCACATGACTCAGAACAAAGATTTGTTCTCTCCTGCTTCCCACCCACAAACACTGGAAAGAACCTCCAGGAAAATGTCATTTCATCTTTATTCACGCAACAAACATTAAATAAGCACCTGTTATGTGCTTACTATGTAGCATGGGTGGGAGGCCTGGGATATAATCTTTTAGGTCCCTCCCCATTCCAGCTGCTGTTCTCAAGCTGACCCACCATGCTTTCTAGCAAGGACATGTATACGGTTGGGGGTCTCCAATTCTCAGGTCTCTCAGATTCTCCCTTGCTTCCTTTTGCCTCCTGCCCAGATGCTGATATTACATAGGTCCTGAAGCATCCATGACTCATCCTTGCTCACATTTTGGGGTCCATGAGAGGTATCTTGATGTGCAGATGTTACACAAGGATTTTTGACTTTTCTCCTAGTTGTCTTTCTCTTTTTATGCAAGAGATTCAAAAAGTAAACTGCCACTGCCGTCTTCTTAAATGCTGTCAGAACAGAGCCAGTCCAAGGCTCTCCAAGACAACAGTCTTCCCAAGTGAAAAATGACCCAACCATCTCGCTTTTGCAAATCTTCATTTCCTAAGGGTGACCACATCACAGAGGGCCTTCAGCTCCAGCCTGCGCCACAGCATTTTAGGGGCTGGCAGGATGCTGGTGTGCAGAGTTCTAGGGAATAAGATCTGATGACTTGGCTCGCTGGTGAGACTGCCTTGGGAGAGAGAGGGAAAAGTGGCAATCCCCTAAGACATCTCCCACTGAGAGGACACAGAGTACTGGCAGGAGGTTGGAGTCCCACTAACAAAGATCCCCACCCCAGCCCTCTGGGCAGACACCTCCTAGAAGGTCTAAATATTCTTCCTATGCTGAGTCAGGGAGTCTGGTGTGATGGGCACACCTGGGTGGTCTTCCTTGGCCAGCTCCTTCAGGGGTCTGCAGACCTATGTTGTTCCAAGTATGATCTGCAGATCACCTTCCTCAGAATCGGGGTGGGAAGGTCTGATTTCTCTGTCTCTGTGTCCCAAAACTGAAAAGCATGGCAAACTAAAGGATGTGCCACTCTGCAATTGAGAAGAAGCAACCAGGAGCACCCCAGTCCCCCATGATGAACACATCACACAGACTGGAGTTGACCCAGTTTCAGACTTCAGTTTTAATTGTAAGGCTGCCTGTGGGGACCCGGTTCCCATTCAGCCCTGACTTGTGCCCCTCCCCCGCTTCCGCCCCACTCTCCCACCAGCGTTCTCTTCCTGGGGGAAGGAGGGGGATGGTCAAAAATTGGGTCAGGCCAGCGGGGAGGGCATTCCCCCAAGCTAGGGTCTTTGCACTGCGGCCAGCCAGCAGGCCTAGTTGAGTTCGCTTCACTCGAGAGGGTTGGTGGAGGCAGTGAGGCTCTCGGCGGGGTCAGGCTCGGGAGAGGCGGGGGTGCCCCTCACCGTCTGGGCCAGGGTGCCCCCGCGACGGCTGCTGGACGCCTCGGAGCCGGTGCCCTCTAACAGCTTGGCGACGAAGCCCATGCCGGCCGAGCGCAACAGGCCGCCCCCGGCGCACGCGTACAGCACGGGGTTCACGCTGCTGCTCAGGAAGGCCACCGTGATGAGCACGTGGCGGGCCAGGAGCAGCCGCTTACCCACCGGTCCGGAACCCACGGCCTTGCCCGCTGCGGCGCGGAACCCCTCGGCCAGGTTCACCACGTGGTAGGGCAGCCAGAAGGCGGCGAAGGCCAGGATGATGAGCGCCACCAGGCGGCCGGTGCGGCGGCTGCGGCGGAAGCGCCGGGCCCGCAACCTGCGCCCGATGTCGCAGTAGCTGGCCACCACGACCAGGAAGGGCAGCAGGAAGCCGGTGATCACCTCGAAGAACAGATGGAAGGCCCGATGTCTTTCGCTGGGGTACGTCGGGAAGCAGATCAGGCTCCTATTGTCCGGTCGCAAGTACACCGTGCGGTACAAGAGGACGGGAGTGGCCAGCAGAACAGACACTACCCAGATGCCGGCCAGCACCCGCCAGGCGACTGCCTTGGTGCGCAGCTTCTGGGACACAAAGGGCAGGGCCACCGCCAGCGAGCGGTCCAGACTCATGGCCGTGATAAGCAGGACGCTGGCATACATGCTGACTCCACAGACATAGTGGAACAGGCGGCAGCCGGATGTTCCGAAAGTCCAGGTGCCTCGGGCCACAGAGTGGAGGAAAAAGGGGGCAGTGAGCAAGACGGCCAGGTCGGCCAGGGCCAAGTGCAGCACCATCAGGGCAGTGACAGAGCGCTTCGGCAGCTTTGCCAGGATGCTCCACACCACAAAGCTGTTGCCAGGAAGCCCTACAGCCAGCGCCACTGACAGTACGATGATGACCAGCAGAGAGATGAAACTGACACTTGGTGAGGAGGGTGCCGCAGGAGATGTAGTGTTCATGGCTATAGCAAGGACCTGGAGAGTGAGTGTGACACGCACATGAAGGAAGGGTCTCCTGACACTCTGGACACACCTAGTCTGGGTACTCTCATCTGTCTCCAAGATCAGTACCATCAGATGCTGGTCACCAGGGTATACTACCCTCATCATCACCCACTGACCTGTCTTAAGGGGATCTGGCTGAGTAGAAAGATTAATTTCCTAACTGGGCCACAGAGCCCCTCCCTGCCCATAGACCCAATTGCAAAATATACAGCAGCAGCAGAAGCAGGATTTCCAGACCCGTCAGCCACCGTCCCTCAGGAGACCCTAAAACCCAGAACCAAAGTGGAGGCTTTCCTTAACAATGCTGCACCTCTCAAAAGGCTAGCTCCTTTCCCCTACCACCCCCCAACCCCGGCCAGACCCTCAGCCCACTCAAGTGCCACTGACCTCTTCCAATCACCTACCCACTCACCCCAGAGGTGCCCAGGGTCCACCAAGAATAACAGGGATGGGGAAGATTTCGTGGACAGGAGACAAGACCAAGTCCTCTCAAGTTCCTTTACCACTGGTCAGCTTTCTTTGGAAGTCCTTTGGACTTTCTCTTACAGCTCTGCTCCCTCCCCCCACCTCCCCTACTCCAGGGTACTCACTTAAGGCTTTGCCGGGCACTGGTTGGAAGCTGGTGCCAATCCCAGGGTGAGGGCAGAATGGCGTAGCCTATCCCCAGATCTGTGCCGGTGCCAGGGGCCTGGCCTGGAGTCTGGGTGCTGTCAGTTAAGTCAGCTAGAGAGGAAGTACCAAAGAGCAGGGGAGGGGAGATGCACCTTCCTGAGGGTGGGGCGGAAACTCCGACCCGCTCCCTTCACTAGGTGGGGTGGAATAGTCTTTGTGTTCCAGGAGAGCCCAGTGGGAAGGAGGACTCCTCAGGGGTGGGGCCAGAAGAGAAGAGCCCCGGAAGGGGCAATGAGAGAGGAAAGAGGAGTGAGCGGGTGGGTAGGCTGAAATGTGGCCTCAGATGAAGGTCTAGACTGAAGAATCGAACAGAATAATGAATTGTGTCATGCAAGAGAAGGAGAGAAGGAAGCCAGAGAGGGGAAATGGACTCAGACTAAGAGGTCAGAATGTTGAATATCTTTATATCTTCTGTGAACGATGTAGATTTTCAGATTAATAGGAAATGTGGGCTGGGGCTCGGTTCTGGGTTTGGGTCAGGTGATGTCATGACTTAAAGAGGACAGCACTCTGTCTTTGGCTTGGTTTCAAGCCATGACTGGGATTTGGTGGAGAGGACCCCCTTCCAGCACCCTCCATCCCTCCCCTCATTTAAAAGGACTAGTTCCATTCTAGGTCCATCTCCCTTTTCTTTCGTAGAAGCCAAATGGTCTCTCTAGTATCACACAGAATGACAATTTCTTCCCCTTCCTGAAGCACTTGCCTTGCGCTGCCAATGTGGCTACGCTGCCACATGAATTTGGACTTAAGATGTGGGGCTGGGCAAGTAAGTCAGCACTACCTCTTTCCTACCTTCCCACAGCTGACTTCTGTCCCACCTTAGACACAGAGGGAAAGCAGAGATGAGCACAAGAAGCAGACGTGAGAGAGGGGGGAACCAGGAATGTGGAAAGCGAAGCAGCCCCCAAAAGGATCACTCTTCCCCCTCCCTGGAAGGAGGGCAGTCTCCTCTTCTTGACTCTCCTGCAGAAGCCAAGAACCAAGAAGTCTAATCTTCAATCCAATCATGAGCCTTCCTGCTTCCCTTCCAACTCCACCACTTCTTGGGAAATATGCGTAATGGTGGTAATGGGTAAGAGTGTAATGGTGGTCATTGAGGTCCCTTAACCTTTGTAGTGGCCCCAGCTTTCCTGCTTTGAGAAAAGCCAGAGCAGGACTTCCCTGTGGTTAAGAATCTGCCTGCCAATACAGGGGATAGGGGTTCAATCCCTGCTCCGGGAAGATTCCACATGCCAAGGGGCAACTAAGCCCGTGTGCCACAATTCCTGAACCTGAGCCCTAGAGCCTTCAAGCCACAACGAGAGAAGCCCCCTCAGTGAGAAACTCACACACCCCAACTAGAGAGTAGCCCCCACTCACCACGACTTGAGAAAGCCCGTGTGCAGCTATGAAGACCCAGCACAGCAAAAAATAAGTAAATTAAATTTTTTTAAGAAATAAAAAAAGAGAAGAGCCAGATCAGAGTTGACCCAGCAGCTATCAGCTAGAGGATATGATGAAAAGAGATGGGCTGAAACCGCAGTAAGAGCTGGAGGCAGAGTTGAGGAAGAGCCTTCTGGCCACAGACGGCGTGTGGGATAGGAAATGTGTAACAGAAGTTAGGAAGCCTCTGCTCTGGTGCGCGAGGACAGGAAGAAAGCCACGAAGTCAGTGTTTGGGGATAGAAGCTTCTGGCTCAGAGCTCTGGGGTCACCCAGAGGCCCCTTCTGACAGGAACTAGGTTGTCTTTGCCTCCTCTTCTAAGCTGCTCCCCACCTCCATCTCTCTCTATGGTCTTTCTCCCTCTGCCCCAGACTAGACACTCTAACCATACTTTCTGACCTCCCCCGCCAAGTCCAGAGCTCTTTCCAATTCCAGTTTTGGTGACCCTGGCCCGACCCTGAGGATTGGATTTCCTCTAACTTGACTTCTGCCTGGGTGGTGTAAACAGTCAAAAAAGCAGAACCTAGGGTGATGGTCAGTGTGACCACTCAAGTAATCAAACATCTACGTTTGTTAGAGACTCAGGGGCCTGGGACAAAAGACTTGCAGTGCTAAAACTGAGAAAGTCCTAGACAAATGGGGATGAGCTGGTTACCCTAGTGACCACACGTGTGTGCACATGGACATCCCCTAAAAAGGACTCCATCCTACATTCCCAAACTCAAAAGTGTCAGGATCCAGAACAATTTTGAGACCTAGAGAGATTCCAAAAGATGGGAATCGAGAAGTATTGGAGGAGGTGAGGAACAGCTAGCAGTCTTGGGAGAAGCCAAGACTTGGCAGAGAGGAAAAAGAGAGAAAGGAGAAGTGGCATCTCCCTGAAAAATTCCTTTTGTCTTCCAGATATCCACACCGTTCCTCATACCCCTCAACTCCAACCCCCAGAAGCCTCCTGGGTGAATGAGTGTCTGCTCCTGAGCGCCTTTTTTGAGTCAGGTGACCTTTTCAGGGAGAGTTACATTCAGGGAAGGTAAGTCTCCGACTTCCAAGGCCCCTCCCCCGCTGTGCCAACCACAAGACAGACAAGAAAACTTTCCTTTCAAACCCTACAGACTGACTTTCCCTTCCCAGAGCCAGTTTCCCACCCACTTAGCTCTAACAGACCCGGAGAATAGATCTTATCACCATCTCTCTGCCAAGCACTCACACCTTCCCTTCCTCTTTCTCCATTTATTTCCAGAGTGGTTCTATGGGTGGGCTTGGGGGAGCCAGGCCATCTGGGCTAGGGAGGACAGGTAAAGATGCCACCGAGGGCTGGCATTGCCCAGCCTCGGCCTGACCCAGCCAGCAGTGAGCTAGGTGACACAGGGTAGTTTCACTCAAGTAGGATAACCCACTGGAGGGAGCACGCTTAAGCCATCCTGTAATGTACTTCACACAATTTCACAGTGTCTTTCACAATAGCTATTGGCAACAAGTTAGCAGCTCTGGCACCCGGGTACATGCCAGCCTGCAGATACATGATATTCTTTAATACGGGCCATCACCACTCCCAGTCCTGGGAGGAACCTGGGCCTGCCCCAGATGTATAATAATTCTGCCCAGAGAGATCTCAACGCTGGTAGGAGAAGGATCCCCAAACCATCCAGAGTGGTTCCCTGAGTTCCAAGGGGGCACTGGAAGGGGTCAGGGAAGAGCAGGCCTGGTGGTAGGGTCTGACGTCAAGGGTCCCAACCCCGACTATCCTTCTGCGCCCCGCCCCCAGGGTCTCCATTGCCGCCGCCCTGCCCCACCACTTTGAGCCGAGGGGTAGCTCGGAGCTCCAAGGTCCCCTCCCTAGAGCGGCCGCCCCCTCGGGCCTCTCCGGAGCCCTCAAAGAGCCGCAAGAGGAAGCGGGGACCCGCCCGGGGCAGGAGATCGCCGGCGGTGAAGAGGTAGAGCACCGGGTTGACGCTGGAGCTGAAGAAGGCCAGAGCCGTGGTTCCGGCTCGCGCCGCCTGGCCCGCCCCGCCCAGCCTGGCGAAGGCCCCTTCGGGCGGAGCCAGCGCGGCGAGCGCCTGCAGCACGTTGACGGCGTGGTAGGGGGCCCAGAGCAGGCCGAAGGCCAGCACGATGGCTCCCACCAGCCGGCCCACCCGCGTCACGCGCCGCCCGGCGCCCCAGCGGCCGCCCCGCAGCCGCGCCAGCGTCACGCCGTAGCAACCGAGCACCAGCCCGAAGGGCAGCACGAAGGCGGTCAGAGTCTCCAGGCTCAGGTGGGCGGCGGCGTGGGCGGCCGACGGGTGGCACAGCTGGCACACACGGTCCGCCCCGAGGTGACGGTAGACGGCCGCCGGGGTGGCGAGCACCAGGGCGGCCAGCCAGACGGCCAGCAGCAGGCGGCGGGCCAGGGCCGGGCTGCGTAGCCGGGGCGCCAGGAAGGGGCGCGTGACGGCGAGGCAGCGCTGCAGGCTGAGCAGGCCGGTGAGCAGCACGCTGGCGTACATGCTGAGCGCGCACACGTAGTACACGACCTTGCAGCCCGCCTGGCCCAGCGGCCAGGCCTGCCGGGTCAGGAAGGCCACGAAGAGCGGCGTGAGCAGCAGCACCGCGCCGTCGGCCAGCGCCAGGTGCAGCACGAGCGTGGCCGCCAGGGGGCGCCCTCGCGCGGACCGCCAGCCGGCCAGGCTCCACACCACGAAGCCATTGCCGGGCAGCCCCAGCAGCGCCGCCAGCAGCAGGAAGGCCGTCCCCGTGGCCCGCGAGGTCTTCCAGCTCAGCAGCGTCTCGTTCCCTGGCGGACGGTAGCAGGCCGACATTCTTCTGTGCTTACGGGAGGCTGGAAAAGGCCGTGGGACGCATTCAGGTGGGGCAGAAGCCCACGTTCTGCCTGATGCCAGTGAGAACGGACTGAGCGTCCCTCACTCCTCTGCAGCCTGCCTCTGTTTTGTCTGGGGGCCTCTCTCTTCCCTCCCAGGACCCCAGCCCCAGCTCAAACACTACTCTTGGAACCCGTATCCCCTGCTCTCTGTCGGGCCACCTCCCCAGTCCTGACTCCCAGCTGTCCCTGCCTCCACCTCCACCCTTCTCACCTGGCCTCTCCTTCTTGGTCCGGCCCCATTCCCTGTATGTATACACCGCAGGGCAAAAGTGAGTGGAGGGGAGTAAGGTCTAGTGGGCAGATCTACTTACCCAGCTGGGCGGGAGCAGGGTTGGGGGCTCTCCAGGGGCCTGGGGACGCCCAAAGGCAAAGCGGCAGTGGGCAAGTTGCCTAAGTCTGTCCTGTCCCTGTTAGGTTGGCAGAGGGTGAGGCAGAAACAGGGAGGGACAAGGTGAGGCTCCTCTTGGGCCTTTCCAGGAGCCCTCCCTCACCGGGCTGCTTCCCATCACTAACTCGTCCAGGCATGTGAGAGCCCGCCTCCCCAGGAAACAGGATAAGCTGAGGGGGTGCAGGTAAGGTTCCCTGGGTGTGTGGGTGAGTAGGGACACTGCCTGATCCTGCCCCTGGGTCCTACCTCTGCGCTCATTTCCCCCCTGCAACACACACACCCCACCCCACCCCAGTTCTCAGCCCTCCCACCCTGCAGCTCTTACGCTGTCAGACGTCCCTTGCCAGCTCTCCGCAGAGAAGGCAACCCAGCTCCTCATTCCCGTAACTGCTGTATCTTGGCCTGCTTTCGGACTCCTGACCCTGCTAAGCCCCACTTTTCCTCAGCTTCCTACCTGTCCCCTCTCACCTCCTGCCTTGGGCCCTGCCCCACTCACTCCAGCCTCACGGCTCTCAGAGGGTTATCAATGACAGCTTTCAGTGAGAGCGTGGGGCCAAGTTCCCCGGGGGAATGGGAGATGCACGGAGGTGTGACGGGCTTATAGGCTGCGTGAAGAGTTGTGGCACACACCCATGAAGAGGCCACACTACTGGGCTGCACCAGGATACAAGGTGAGGAAAAAGGAGAGGCTGCAGTGTAGAGACATACTGAAAGGAAGCCTTCTCTGGGTGGAGAGGCCAGGCAAAACTTAGAAATGAAATTTGGCAGATGGATAAAATTGAGGGAAGAAGGAAAAAGGCTTCTGCCTGTCAACAGCCAGAAAGGGGCTCCTTGGGCCAGGACACCAGTATTGTCTCAGTTTGGTTTCCCTCCCAGCAGAGCTTGAGTCGAGGGTGTGGATACAGGTAATCCTGTCTTTAGGGGGTCAGCTCGGGAAGCCAGAGTGAGAGCAAGGGAAGGGGAAGAGGGGAGCCAGTGAGAGCGCGTTACTGAGTTCCTGCAGTGGGCTCCAAGAACCTCTGAGCACACAGAATACCTTCCAGATGGACAGAAGGCCGATATTATGTCCAGCTCGCCTTCCCCATTGTTTGAGGGTTGTCCTAGAGGCTTTAATGCCCTAACGCACACTCGCAGCCTGCACTGTACACCTTCAGACAAGGCTCCTGGACAGTGTGTGTGTGATGTGTTCACTCACAGTGAGAGTCTGAGCTTCCACACAACTGTTCATCACAACCGTAGCTGAAGTGAGAGATGGGACACGGGATACCTAAAGCTAAAGTCCATCAAAGGAGGCATTTTCTCTGCCCCAACCATGACTGTGCGTGCTGTCGCTCAGCAATGTCTGACTCTTTGCGACCCCATGGACTGTAGTCCACCAGGCTCCTCTGTCCATGGGATTCTCCAGACAAGAATACTGGAGTAGATTGCCATGACCTCCTCCAGGGCATCTTCCTGACCCAGGGACTGAACCCACATCTGTCTCCTGCATTGGCAAGCAGGTTCTTTACCATTAGCGCCACCTGGGAAGCCCCCCCTCCATGACTCCTTCATGCTAATTAAGTGGCCAGTGGGAGGGAAAAGTGAGTGACTAATCCACTGTGACTGAAGCAGGCAGTTCTAGAAAAGGAAGTCAGAGAAATGTTAAGCCAGCCCTTCCCCTGGGCCACAGAAGGAAGAGCAGGAAAGCAGGAAGGCCAGGGTCCCAGACAGGATCCTGATGATCCTGGATCTATGGATCACACCCCATGGGCGCACATGGCCTCCTATCCGGTTTTCTCCAAGCCCTGCGGATCCTCAGCGCAGCCTCCCTTTTCCTAAAACTGCAGTTCATGTTTTTTTTCAGTAGGTGGCACCACATACAGAGCAAATCACACAAGGCAGCTTTGCACAGATTGGCAGCTAGAAATTCCCTCCATATAAAGAAATACGCCAGAGATTACATTCCATCCAATTACTCTCACATCACACACTGCCACCAGAGACACACACAAAGCCGCCATGGCTTTTGCCTGGCGTCCTGGGGCCTCAATCCTTCCACCACCACGCCCCTCCCCTCCCCCACCTTGGACTTTGCCCTGCGTGCTGGCCAGGCAGAGGGGGCCAGAGTCCAGGCTTGACTCATCCCCCGACTCATTGGGGCTGAGATCTCAGCTCCGTAACAGAGAACACCACCACTTCAGCTCCAACCCAGCAGAGAAGCACCCAGCCTAGGATTCTAGGGAGAGGCCCCTCTCCGGGTCCCTCCCTCCACCATGGAGTACCTCTCTAACCTGGACCCCAGCGGCCTGCTCAGGTGACTCCTAACCCTCCACTCCCCTCTCCGGCTCTGGGTATATGGGCAGAGCCACAACGCTCCATTCAGCCTCTAGTTTCCTAGACTCTCCAATTTGTACCTCTCTGCCTCCCTGCCACCACTTGTCACAGTGGGCTTGTCTAGATTATGACCCACACCCAGCCCCCCATTCTCCCCATTCCCCCTCCAGCCCCCCACTTCCTCCACACCCCGCTCGGTAGTCTCCTCCTCTCCCTGGGCTGCTCTAATCTGCACACCTAGATCCTCTCTCCCAACTCCCCTAATACAGCAGCTACCCCACCCATGCCCATCACCCCCAGTGCACTCAGCAGACCTCTCACTCCTTGACCTTCCTTCCCACCTACCAGGTCAGTAGCCAATATGAGCTCCGATTTGGGCCGAAAGGTCTGGACCTCGGCTCCACCACCCCAGCGACCTTTCCGAGTCTGTGATCACAAGCGGACCACCCGGAAAGGCCTGACAGCTGCTACCCGTCAGGAACTGCTAGACAAGGCGAGTGAGTCAAGTCCCTGGGTTCCAAGATTGGGGGCAGCCAAGGGGCTAGTCAAGAGGGAGAGCTTGGAATGAGCAGAAAGAGCTGTGGTTATTACATGGCTGCCCCTCCCTCTGAGGGATGAAAGCAGGGAGGTCAGCCCAATGGGTTCTACTGCATTTGAGGCGATTCATTTTTTTTCTAAGGAGCGAGCTTGTCTTTGGGGGTGGGGAAGGAGTGGATAGGGTTGGAACAATACATTTCAGAACTCCAATGTATGGAATGGCAATGTCTGACAGACCAAATTCAAATCCTGATTCTGCCGCTTCCTACTGTCAAACCTTGGGAAGGTATTCAGCCCATCAAAACTTCAGTTTCTTCATTTGTAAAAAGGAAATGATACAGCTACCTCCTAGGGCTGTGGAAAGGTGTAGAAGTATGAAAGTTCTACACAGATACTTGACCCTCATGAAGACTCAAAAAGGTGAAAACAGTTACTGAAAACAGTTCTGGAGAACCCTGTGAGGGTTGGGGAGAGTGTGGTGGGGCATTGGAGATGAGACCCCATCATGGCAGGCCTTATCAGCATAATACCTTTACCCCAGAGAACTTGGCTAGCTTTTCAATTCCAAACTGGCAGGTGTGGCTTGGAGGGAAGCTGGGAGAGATGTCAGTGTCATGGTAGGAGCAAAATAGGACAAATAAGAAAATAACAGGCCCTAATGAGGGTTTCCCAACAACTAAACAACACTGTGCGCTGGAGCCTTTTGAAGGGATGCCAGAGAACCGGCGAGGAGAGTTGGGGTTATCAACCAGCACCCAGGGCCAACTGTTGGGTGCTGGGCAGCTGGACAGGGACAGGGCACAGGATAAGCTCTGCCCCTCCCCTCCTGCTTCTTGCCACTGGGCAGGCTCTGGAGACCCTGGTGCTGAGTGGAGCGCTCACACTGGTGCTGGAGGAAGACGGGACCACCGTGGAGAGCGAGGACTTCTTCCAGCTGTTGGAGGATGACACGTGCCTGATGGTGCTGGAGTTGGGACAGAGCTGGAGGCCCCGCAGGGTGAGGCCCATACTGGGGCTGCAGACCACTGATCCCTTCTGTCTCTCCCAAGCCTCTTGTCTCGCCTAACCCTGATCTTGGGGGCAGAGGCAACGAGAGAGGTGAGGAGTTGTCAGAGACTCCTCACAGTGGACAAGCAGTCCAGGCATGGGGCGGGGCGAGGGCGGTGTCTGTCCCAGGACTGACCGGTTTAGTAGTGAAGCCCCAGGACATTGACCAGGGGGTGCCCTGCAGAGCGGGGTGCTGCCGTACAGCCTGGGCCGGGAGAAGCCCAAGCACAGCCAGGACATCGCCCGCATCACCTTCGACGTGTACAAGCAGAGCCCTCGCGATCTCTTCGGCAGCCTGAACATCAAAGCCACGTTCTACGGGCTCTACTCCATGAGCTGTGACATTCAAGGACTCGGCCCAAAGAGAATACTCAGGTCAGAGGCCACACGCCACACTTGCCCACCCCTACAGTTGCAGCCCCAGCAATTCCTTCTCGTGCTCTCCCCCACCGTTAGCTCTCCCTTGTGGGAAACCCCCAGCCTCCAGCCTGTGGCCGCCTCCCAGGCTCCCCCCACCCCTGACTTCCTCCTGTCTCCGCCCTGCAGGGAGCTCCTCAGATGGGCCTCCTCACTGCTGCAAGGCCTGGGACACCTGCTGCTGGGCATTTCCTCCACCCTTCGTCGTGCAGTAGAAGGGTCTGAGCGGTGGCAGCGGCAGGGCCGCCTTAAACCCTACTGAGGAGGGGGTCTGAGCTTCCCCCCAGCCTCACCCCAAGAGACAGACTGTAAAGGACTGTGACAGCATCGAGCTTGGGGGCCTGCACGGTGCAGGCTGGCTAACTCACTGCTCTCCCCACTGTCCTCTGATGTGGTAACAACAGGCCCGTCGGCATGATCCTTCCACTCCCAGCCTATACCCGTTCCTGACTGCTACACCCCTTCCTGACCATCGTTCCAGCCTCCCACTTACCCTGAAAGGCCACAGCCTGTCCCCAGGTGTCTGGATCCCATCCTGATTGCCGCTACATCTAGAAGGCATTACCGCTCCCCTGCTGTCCCTAGGCTCCTCGGTGCCCTGAACAGAGCCCTCTCTAACTTCACCTTGAGATCTCTATTTCTTTGTACCCTTCCCCCTGCAACATAACACAAGTGTTTCCAATAAAAATATAAAAATGTTTATCGGTAAGACATTTGACTCCCATTTAAACTAGAACAGGGCAGGATAGATACTTCCTCTCCCCACCCCCCATCAACACCCAGTCCCAGATCCCAAGCCCTCAGTCTTCAAGTATGGAGTTCAAGGCCCGCCTCCGCTTGGCCACCGCCCCCTGCTCCCGCTCCCAAGCCTCTCGACGCTTCAGGAAGGTCGTCAGGGCCACGTTTCGAGCCACGTGGTGGCCAAAAGGGTCTCTTATCAGCTCCTGGTTCCGCTCCCCTGCAAAGGGAACCATTCATGTTCAGTATCACCATGCACTCATCCCCCTAGGCTTGAAGAGACTCTACTTGGGGAGAAGGTCCCTCCATTTTTTTGGAACCCTGGGTCTGCCTTAGGATAAAGTTCACACCTCACTGTCCAAATAATAGAAATGGAATCAGAGGGCTACACGGCAGGGGGGGTGGGCAGACTACAAGGAGGGGAGGGGAGAGCAGACTGCTCAGAACCCACAGCCAAAAGCACCCTTTTGAACTGAAGTCTCTGCTGAATTTAGGTCCACTCTCAGCCACCCAGCTTTTCAGAATAAGGAAAAGGAATGCCTGGAAAGGTCAAAGAGAGGTGCTCACCCAGCTCAGCAGCAATTTCCTTCCGGGCCCCCAAGGCTGCTCCGCTCCAGACAGCATCTAGCACACGGCTGCCATGGCGACTACAGGCCAGAGTCACATAATGTCCCTGCATTGAGATAAGTAAGGTAGAGCCATCTAGGGCAGTCCATAAAAGGGCGTTGTTGGTCGGGGTGAGGTGGGGAGGTGAAGTTAGAGGCCAAGTTGAAGCAGTCTAGGAACTACGCATCCTCTCTGTGACTGAAGGCCAGTCCCAGGGAAAGCCACACTCTCCAAATGGAGGGATGGCAGAGGAATCAAAACAGAAGACAAACCTAACCTTTAGGGTCTGCAGCACGCGGCGGCGCTGCTTGCGTGTCACGGAGGGGCTGGAGAGGACGGCATCAAGCACATGGGAACCAGCAGGGCTTCGGGCCAGAGTCAGAAGCTGTGGTCCTGTCAAGGCACCGAGACTTCCAAGTATGAGACAAGGGCTGGAGAAATGCAGCAGATGCTGGAGCAGGAGAGACCCAAGAACTGTGACCTCCCCCAGCTCCCTGGCGGTGGCCATTTCCACCTGAAAGGACAAAGACAGGGCATTAGGAGGCAGCCACCAAACTGCCACCCTCACTTGGATGAAGCCAGAGACCTCACCGCCCTCACCTTGGTGGTGAGGGGCTTCCTAAGCTCTGGGAGGCCTGGTTCCCAAGTAGTCACAGGCTTGGCCTCTCCCCTACCTCACCCACCTGGTGCTCCATGGGCACTGCCCCCTCCTCCTCCTCCAGTCCATAGTACACCTCATAAGCCATCAAAGCGGCAAAGAGGGGCACACAGGCCACTTGCCGGGAAGAGGGCTCTGCACAGTGGAATGCCTAGAAGGGAAGACAGAACGTGATGAAAATGAGAACTACCTCATCCGACACCTTGGCTTTCCAGCCAGGGGAAAGCGTTCAGGACAGGTGCCTGACCCCACAAGGACATAAGCTGCATGCGGAGAGGGTCTCATCTTCCTTGCTGTATTCACAGCCTCCGTATATATAACAGGGGCTGAATAAATATTTTTACCTTAAAACTTCTTTCTTTGTCCTGAGAGACACTTTTCATTCCAGGGCCATGATATGGCTCTGGCTTCATTTCCCCCATATCTGTGAACTCGCTGGGCATCACATCCCACGGATCCAGAAGTACAACAACTGAAGATTAGCTAAATCCTAGCACGTAGAACTTGAACTCAGGGTACAAATCGATTGCGGGTAACCCCCACTCACCTCCAACAACAGCTGCAGGACCTGGGCTTGGTGGGTCCCAACTCTGCGGCAGGCGCCAACCAGGGCAATGACTACCCCTGGGTGACCCTGGGCCAGCACAGCTTCCAGGGCGGGGCTCAGCTCCTCAAACACAGGGGACAGCTGAGGGGAGACATGGGATAAAAAATTTGACATTCTGGTAACAGTGGGCTAAGTTATTTGATGAAATCTTCCTGCCAAAAGCAGCTAAAAATGCTAGGTAAAACATAAAAGCATTGGCAATAGCAAGACTTTGGTTTGGATGGATAAGGAAGGTCCAGAACAAAAGGAGTCTTAGAGGTGAGGCCTCACATGGGGAGGGGAAGGATAAGGGAGGGCTAGAATTAAACCTGCCCTTCCATCCTAGCTCTCAACCCAGGGGATCCCAGCAAAGCATGCCTTGGCACTAAACAGCAAAGAGAAAGAGAAGCTATGAAAGCAGTTCTGCTGCTCACATGGATTTGCAGCCAAGCACCCAGAGACTGAGCAAGCCACAGAATCTCAGGCTGAGAACTTGAATTAAGCCTAGTGGCATTGGCACCTGAGAAAAGCTAAAGCACATCCTTTCTGGGAAGAAGGCACCTTCACCCTAAGCTCTGGGAAGCCTCCAGGAGTGACTTCTCAAGGGGAATGGCCAGCACACTGTTGGAAATACAGAGGCATGTACAGAATAAAGCAAAGCCCAGTGAACAAAAACTAACAGAAACAGACTTGGCCAAGTTCCCAACTCACCAGCTCAGGGGTGGTGATAGCATCCAGGAAACGCTGCAAAGGGAAGTTGGCAATAGAATGTGCAGCCAAGGCCTGCAGCTGCCCTTGGAGGTGATCTTCAAAGAGGCTCTGGAGCTTTGGAGGCTCTGACACTAGCAGCACCTGCTCCAGGAGCCTGGAGCTTGTCTGATCTCGCAGAAACAGCAATAGGGGGCTGGGGACAAGGAGAAGGTGATCAGGTAGTCTTCACTTCATTCAAAATACATCACTGGACTTATCATGGTGATCATTTTGAAGTGTACTGAAATAGCAAATCACTACGCTGTGTAACAGGAACTAACATAATGTTGTAGGTCGATTATACTTCAAGAACAAACAAAGGAGGAAAAGAGATCAGATTTGTGGTTACCAGAGACAGGGGGTCTGGGGGAGGGGGAATTGGCTGGAGACAATCAAAAGTTACAAAATTCCATTTATAAGGTAAATATATATTAAGGATGTAATGCATAACATAATAAATACAACACTACCGTATGTTATATACAAAAGTTGTTGAATTAAATCCTAAGAATTCCCATCACTAGGAAAAAAAATTTTTTTTTCTCGTTTCTTTAATTTTGTATATAAATGAGAGATTATGGATGTTCACTAAACTTATTGTGGTAACTGTTTCATAAGGTAAGCCAGTCAAAACATGCTGTATACCTTAAAATTACATAGTGCCGTATGTCAATTATATCTCAATAAAACTAGACAAAAAAGTAAAACAAAAAAATAAACACACACATACAGAGAATGGAAACAAACAAAATACCCACATCATGTCATTCATTTCACACAGCCCACACCACCTTGATCAATCCTGAGGCCCTGTCCATACCTGCCATCTGCTGAGGAATTCCGGCTACTCAGATAGCCAATCACAGCATTGCAGAGGTGGGCACAAAACTGGGGCAGCTTGCTGTGTAAGATCTGTAAGGCCACTTGAAGGCAGAAGCTGGATATCTTGTCAGTGATAAACACTGTGGGGGAGGGCAGAAATAATAAAAGTGGCTTTCCCAAAATCCAGACAACCTATACAACCTCAAACCTCAGGCAACAAGGGACTATGGACAAAAATGGTCTAAATAGAGCCTTTACAACATCAAACCAGGCAAGATGCGAAAAAAAGAGGAATAAGAACCTTGTTTGATGATAATCCTCTCCAAAAAAGAAGATCAGAGATATTCCTCTATTTCCCTCCTTACCAGCAATGTCCTTTAGAAAGCAGGAGCTCAGGTTCTGAAGGCAATTCAAGAAGGTTTCAGGGACCTCAAAATCAGTTGCCTTACATTCCCGAGATGGGGCCTTTTGTGCTTCTGAAGGAAAATCAAGAACATATACAGTGGTGAGACCACAGACTGCCATCCTGAAGAGAAAAGAATTACACAGCTGAACAAGGATTTGGCCTGGAGATGAAGAATGCATATGGTACAACTCAATGTCTCATCTCATCTCCATGACTGAACTGAGAATACATTTCCCTTTTAATTTTTCTAAGAAACTTCAACCAGATTCCGCATGGTCCATAGGAGATAGTCCAAACTCCTCACTCAGGAAATCAAGGTGTTCCAAAATCAGGCCTCACCTAAACTCACTATCCTATTTCCCAACATTTTTCAAAATGTAGCTCTGCTGCCTATGAGTGTATTATGAAATCAATCCAGTCGGTCTCAACAAGCACATTTTAATGTAACACACAGAATAAAATGAAAAAGGAGGGAATTCCCTGGTGGTCCAGTGGTTATGGCTCAGCACTCCCACTGCAAGGGGCAAGGGTTTGATCTTGCCCAGGTTGGGGAACTAAGATCTTCCAAGCCACACATGGCACAGGAAAAAAAAAGGGGGGGGGGGGGGGAGAAAATATCAGTGGGTTGTATGTAGAAGAGTCTTGCTTCCTGACCTTTGGCTTGAATCCAATATGTGTATATACACATACATGTATACTGAATGATGCTTGAAAACTCTTTTCTTACTGTGAGCTGTAGTTGAAAAAAAAAAACTTGAGAGGCAATGCTCAAGTTAATCACCTCTTCCACTTGCCCCCATTCTCACAGCTGTCCCCTAAACACACATAGGCATCCTCACCTCTGGGCCTCTACGTGCACTAATCTTTGGCCTGCTATATCCCTGTCCTAATTTTACCGCTAATTCCTCAAGGGCATGAAGAAATCTTCTGCTTACTCTCTCCTGAACTTCCTAAACTCTCCTTCCCTGGAGGTCCACACCCCTTTCTTGTAATACTTACCAGGTGACTGGGAGCCTCGGTGCCTGGCTCTCTCAGACTCCAGAAGAGTCCCTCCCAATACCTGCAGCAAAGTTCTGACCACGAAGCTGCCATGTGTGTCTCCACAATAGAAAAGAAAATCATCACAGACCTCAGCAGCTAGTCCCAGGACCAGCTCCTCCAGGGTCTCCACATGACCATCCTTCCCATCCTCCTCCTCCTCCTCTTCCTCCTCTGCAGGGCTCCCTAGCAATCGAGGCAGCTGCAGCAAAGCGCTTTGCAAAACGTGGACCCCACATCGATGACAGGCCACAAAGCGCAAATTGGAGTGCAGAGCGGCCCATACTCGACACAACGGCTTCCGGGGACTGAACCCCAACAGTTCCTGTAGCATCTCACTGCCACTCCGGTTTGTGGCCAAGCCTAGGGCCTGAGCCTCCGCTTCTTTCAAAACATTGTGCACCATCAGCTCTGAAAAAAACAAGAAATACATTAAAGAGAATGAGAGGAGGATAAGGTTATGCTTTAAGGGAGACGAAACTAAGTCCTCACACCCTGGGGACCCACGAAATTGTCCTTACCTGTCCTGAACTTTATGCCCAACCAGTTCCTCCCTGATCCCTCTCCCCAAAGTGCTCCCTACCTCGTTCTTCTCCCGTCTCAGGGGCCTCTTTCAGCGCGGACAGCGCCCGGCGGAAATACCCCAGAGCTTCTGGGCTCAGGTGAGGGTGCTCATCTGGGGCCAGTTCCGAGCGCCCATCCGGAGGCGGGCAGGGATGTCGCTGGCGGCCTGGTGGGGGGCGCCCGGCGCCCTTGGCCCCGCGCCCTCGTTTTCCGCCAGCTGGGAACCGGCGCCCCTGTTTGTGGGGGGAACCTGGACCCAGGCCCATGGGTGCGTCGGGGCCGCTCCGCCCGGAAAAGCTGCCTTAGCCGCTGGGGGAACCTCAGTCAGCCGGGTGCAGGCCTGGACCCAACAGAGTTTAGAAACTCCGGCACGCTTAAGGCGCAGCATTAGACGTCATAGCCTCGCGACGGCCTCTCTGGGGAAGGCGTGGCTGAGTCTCTGAATCGCCCCGCCCCGCTGGCGGGTCCTGGCCTCCGCCCCTTGTCCAGGCTCCTGAGTGTCACGCACACGCGCAGTACTCTTTGACCCAATCCTCCGAGTCTCCTGCGGAAACCGGGCCAGAACGTGAACTTCCACTCGGCCGTCGTCCTCTTGACTCCTTGCCCTGCCCCTGCGACCAGAATTAAAACTCCTCGACTTCGAGAACTTCGTGAGCCAGACGGCGCGAGGACTCGAGGGGCAGCACAGGTGGCAGGTATGGAGTTCGAGCTCCCTCCACTTCGGGCTCAGGGTCCCTGGGCCTCGCGCCAACCCTCCACCCAGAAGCCGCACCTCTGAGCGAGGGGCCTGAACTCCATAGCTCAGGACTCTGCAAGACGTGCCGAGAGGGACTGCCCCGCCACAGTCCTCTCAGAGTCCCACTAGATGGCCGGCCAGGACAGCCCCACGCAGCCCCCTTCTTCGCTTCTTGGTCTCCCAAAAAGGACAGCCAACCTTATCGGGGGCCTGCGCTAGTTATCCCTCTCAGAAATTTCTCTCCCCATCAAAGGATCTCAACCTTGGCTCCCTTTCCTACCTCTATCAGGATCACCCCTCTCCGACATAACGCAGTCTGTTGCTTCCCTCAGAGCAAGTCCTTGCTTCCACAGATTTAACCCCTTTGCTTGCTGAGTTATGCCTGCTCCCATGAAGGGTCAGGTGTGCGTGGTGACTGGTGCCTCCAGGGGTATTGGCAGGGGCATCGCTTTGCAGCTCTGCCAAGCAGGTGCCACAGTTTACATCACTGGCCGCCACCTGGACACGCTGCAGGCCACTGCTCAGGAGGTGAGTTGCTTCCTCTGGAGTCCCAGGGGGCAGAAACCACCTGAGGGATATCTTTCCATTACCTACTCCTCTTAATCCCTTACCGGAAACCAAAATATTCCTCAATAAGCATGAACATTTATTCTAAGTGGGATAAGTAAACCCCATAAGTAACTTCAGATTAGGGCACATTTTTCCATTAAGTGAATTTTATGAAAAAAAAAAAACTTTATTTGAGAGCTTTAGGGATTTTGGAATTGCATTTCAGGAGTTGTGGACCTGTGCTCTTTCTCTTTCTTGTTAAGATTTTATTGAATTGTGTGTTTTCATTAGATTTTTCTACTGAATTTCAGTTAAATAAATTTTGGGGTGCCTTTGATTTTCTAGGCACTGGAGTTACCAAATTTAGTAAGACATAACTTCTGCTCTGAAGTCTAAGGCAGAAATGGATCATTTCAATGTAATGTGAAAACAGGAAGTGATAAGAGATGAAAGTAATGAATATGAACATGATAAGTGATAAGGGTGCCCAGAATGTACTAGAAATGTAAGTGAGCAGTTAGGCAGGGAGGTCAGAGGGTGGGACCCAGAGCATGAATCTTCAGGATATGAGGATTGTTCTTGAATAAGTTATTCTTCTTTCTCAAGTTAGAGGAGGGGACACATTTGTAGAAGGTGAGGCAGAATAGGAAGTAGAGATAGTTCATGTCTGAGAGCTTTGTTTTTTCATTTACCAGGCAGCAGTGTTGGTGGAGTGAGGGTAAGAAGTGAGGGATTGAGTTGAGATTCCAGATGAGTGGTGAAGGGTGGGCGCTAAGGGCACAAGAGATGGAAATGACCAAGAATGAGGAAAAAGAACTCCTTTCTCAAGAGAGCCTCCAAGCCTATTTGTCCCTCAGCCTCCACATGCAGAGTAATACAATACCTTGCACATAGTAGACCTCAGAAAATGTCTGTAGATTTTAAACCTGAGATTCCCCATCCACCTTGCTCTGCAATGACAGTACCTAGCATTACTGAAACTCCTCAAACAGACACCAGAGGACAGTATTGCCCACCATGTTGCCTCAGCTACTGCCTGAGTCCTAGGATTGCCTTAACTCCCACGTTGGGGCTAACGGGAGCTGAGTTCTGTCTCAGGTTCTGTCCCTCTCCAGGCGCAATCCCGGGGAGGCCGGTGTGTGCCCGTGGTGTGTGATTCAAGCCAGGAGAGAGAAGTGCGAAGCCTGTTTGAACAGGTGGATCGAGAACAGCAAGGACGTCTGGATGTGCTGGTCAACAATGCCTATGCTGGGGTCCAGGTGCTTTTTGAACTTTGACCTCAGCTCCACACATCAGACCTCCCCCTCTGACCTCTGAGTCCTCATCTCCACTGGTTGTCCCTTCCATTATCCAGCCCCTTCTTGCCTCCAGAGCATACTATTCATCACTCTCCCTGTACCTTCCAGCCGATCCTGAACAACTCTAAGAAGTCATTCTGGGAAAGCCCCGCCTCCATTTGGGATGACATCAACAACGTCGGACTCAGGTAGGTGCTTCCCTGGCCACCCATCTAAGGGCCTGGGCTCCCCTCAGTCACTCAGCCAAGCATGAACAAGTGTCCTCTCCTTTTCCTTCTGATCTCCTTGTCTCTTTCTTCTCCCATCTATCCTATTTGTCCACTGACCTCTGAAGAAGTTTCATCCAGGTGAATCTGGACCCAGGAATGTCAACTTCTGCCTTGTTTCTGTCAGTAGTTTTCATCTGAACTTGCCCTTGCCCGCTCTCCTGTCTCACTCTCTGCTTGTCCAAATGCAAGATCCATGAGGAAGCCTCTTTCCCTTGATAAAGCATGGACTATGTCCAAACATGGCTAGAGGAAAGAAATGTTTTGTTTTAGATCAGCAGAAGGTCAGTAAGGAAGATTGAGTGCCAGCCATCTTAGCCTTCCCCTCCTCACTCCAGGCCCACAGGCCTGGAGTTCCAGGTGTGAGTAAAGAGGGCAGGGGTTTCACATACATCTGGAAAAGGAATGAGATGAAACACAGCATTTACAGTTCACCCAGCATGACATATACCCTTCAGGTCTGTGTTTATTGTTGGGAAGAGGGTACCTTCTCAGAAACTATACTGCATGGATGTGATCAGCCACCTGTGGGAGTCACCCAGAGATTATATGCAAATCTACGTCTAAAGCATCTAAGGAAACCCTCGGCTTCTAGTGGCAATCCCAGGGAAGCAGGATTACAATCCACTTGTCATTTCCAAAGTGGAATAAATGTTGTGAGGAGAGGGAGATGGTCAAGCAAGAGTCAAGAAAACCCAAAGAGCTAGAAATTGGCAACACCCATATCCTTAGCCCTCTAAAGAGAGGGGCCTTCCACACTCTTATGTCTTGCTGGTCAGGGTTTTGAGCCTGCAAAGCAAAGGCCCAGACCCTGGTGCCTGAGCCCTGATGAATTCTGCAAAGCGAAGGTTACTCTGGGACCCTGCTGGAAGCACACCAACACCTCCTCTTACCTCTCACACACATACTTATTGTGCCTTTCCTCTGCATTCCCTGAGGCTGGCCTTCTCGTTGATACCATAACTCACTCTACTTGTTTTCATTTGGAGAGTCCTGTCTCCTGTGCAAAAGAAATGCTTTTCTGGTTATCAAGTATGTGTGTGTTATTTTTTTTTAAATATACTGTGTAGACCAGTGTAATCATATTCCCCTAGTCACCACCCCTTTCTCTTTTGCCCAAGATATTGTTGTTGTTGTTTAGTCACTAAGTTACGTCTGACTCTTTTGCGACCGCATGGACTATAGACTGCTGGCCTCCTCTGTCCATGGGATTTCCCAGGCAAGAATACTGGAGTAGGTTGCCATTTCCTTCTCCAGGGGATCTTCCTGACCCAGGGATCGAACTGACATCTCCTGCTTTGGCAGGTAGATTCTTTACCCCTGAGCCACCAGGGAAGCCCCTAAATATACTGGGTAGATAAGTATAATCTTATTCCATAATCACCACCCCTTTCTCTCTTACCTGAAATGTAGCTACTGTTAATAGCCTAGTATATATTCTACCATTCATTTAAATATTCCACTGGGAAGAGATACCATAATTTATTTATCTAACCCCTTATCTGTTGCAATAGTGGGAAAAAATTAGGCTAAAAAATATGTACCTCAGAGATTTTAGTAAACATTATCAAACTGTCCTCTAAAAAGACCCCACCAATTTATAATCTCAGGATGATGAAGGAGAATATCTGTTTCCCCACGTCCTCTATCATACTAGACAATATCAGGCCATGAGGTCAGGCAAGTTTGGCCATTCTGTTAAGCCAAAGATATCTGAAGGTGTTTTTTTAATTCACATTTCTCTTTTATTTGTGAAGTTGAGCTTTTGTTTTTTACATTTGTATTGGTTCTTTATTCTTTCGTGAGTTGTGTTACTAAATTATTCTTTTCATATCAATTTATAAGAGGCCTTTGTAGAATAGATTCCTTTAATGTGTATTTTACAAATATCTTCCCTACTTTATTACTCGTTACTTGCCTGCATGGTTTCCTCAGCTCTCTAAAGATACTTAAATGTATATATACATGTATGTATCTGTATATCTACGTATATACACATGTCTTAATGGCAGTAAGTCATCTATATCTTGGTGTGGTACTGAGACAAGCTTCCCCTACCTCAGGCTTATTTATACATTGTCATACTTTCTTTTATTGCTTTTAGGCACTCATTTTTTTATACCCAAGTATTTTGGGAAAGCATTTTAAAGCAATAAATGAGGTAGAGAACCCATCCCACCCACTAAATAACTGACCGTGCATGCGTGCTAAGTCACTTCATTCATCTCCAACTCCGAAGTGGACTGCAGCCCACCAGGCTCCCCTGTCCTTGGGATTCTCCAGGCAAGAACACTGGAGTGGGTTGCCATGCCCTCCTCCAGGGGATCTTCCTGACCCAGGGATCAAACCCGCATCTCTTATGTCTCCCGCATTGGCAGGTGGGTTCTGTGCCACTAGTGCCCCTCGGGAAGCCTGCATTATTTGTTGGCCAGATGTTTTTGTTGTCTCTCAGTTGTGTCTCCAAGGGTTGGACACCACTGAGCGACTGAACAGCAACCAGCTCCCCCTGTTGGTTTGAAATGTTCCCTTACTACTTTGCTGAATTCTTCTTTACACTTGGATTAACTATTGAGTGTTTTGTTTCATTGACTTACTTAAGTATTATAATGCCAGTCCTGAATTCTTTTTTAAAAAATATTTGTTTACTTATTTCACTGAGCCAAATTTTGGGTGTAGCACATGTGATCTTCGACCTTTGTTGCAGCATTTGGGATCTATGTGGGGTCTAGTTCCCTGACCAGAGATTGAACCCTGTACATTGGAAGCTCAGAGTCTTAGCCAGTGGACCACCAGGGAAGTCCGCTGCATTCTTTTAACTAGTATGTCATCATACATTTTATGATGTAGGAGGGCAGGGTGAGGGCAGCATATCCTCCTCACCCACAAGATATTATTCTTCCTTTTTCAGAATTTTCCTGGCTATTTTCACACATTTATTCTCATTGACCTTTAGATTATTATCAATTTCTCCAGAAGTCTTATTGAGATATAACTCAAGTTGACTGAATCTGTGGATTAATTTAAGCAGAACTCAAGTTTTACATGTTGGTTCTTCTAAACAGATTCTGTCTGTACTTGTTCTTTTTCTAAATATTTAGGTAAGAAGTGGATTTATTTAGAGGGAAACACAGTCCACACATAAAGAGTGTGGGCCATCTCAGAGGGGGAGAGCGGCCTGTACTTATTCTTTTATACTGAATAGAACTTTATAGTTTTTCCTTGTAGATCCTATGTGTTTATTATATTTTATCCCCCCGAGCTATTTTAGCTTTGTCATTGCTGTCATGACAGAGCACTTTTCTTCCGTTACAGCCTTCTAAAGATTGCCGTTTCTCCTCCTTCAGTGGTTAATTTTACCTGTGGGTTTCTTAGACTGTGGCCTCAAGCCCCTGGTTCACCAGGTTGGCGGCCCTGTTGGAGAAGGAAATGGCAACCCACTCAAGTATTCTCGCCTGGAGAACCCCATGGGCAGAGGATCCTGGCAGGCTACAGTCCATGGGGTCGCTAGAGTCCGACACGACTTAGTGACTAAACCACCACCACCACCGCTGGCTCACAAGCCACTAGGGGGCAGAAGAAGCTTCTCGAGACAGCCCTGATGTGGTTCATTTTTTCTTCTCTGCCCCACCTTAGAGGCCATTACTTATGTTCAGTGTATGGGGCTCGGCTGATGGTACCAGCTGGCCGGGGGCTCATCGTGATCATCTCCTCCATTGGGGGGCTGCAGTATCTCTTCAGCGTCCCCTATGGCGTGGGCAAAGCTGCGGTGAGGACACACTGGGGCAGGGGTTGGGGTGGAGAACAGTCCCAGTACCCATAACTCAGGAGAGATGGTCCCCTGTGGTCCAGGCGGTGAGGCTGACTGGCCCTCACCTCTTCCTCTGCCCCTGCATAGACAGCTCCTTAGCCTGGGCTCCTCTCAGCTGGCCGGCCAGTGCACTGGGGAAGGTGGACAGCTAAGACGGGGCTCCTGGGAAGGCCAGGGGTTTGGGGCATCCTCGGCAGAAGCAGGGAAGGCAGGAGAGGGAGGTGACACAACCAGGTGCCTTGACTCCCACCCGGCCTTCTGTCCCTCTGCAGTGCGACAGGATGGCTGCTGACTGTGCCCAGGAGCTGCGGCGCCACGGGGTCAGCTACGTGTCTCTGTGGCCAGGGGTGGTGCAGACAGAACTGCTGAAGGAGCACATAATGAAGGAGGAGAATGCTTCAGATCCCCTGATTAAGCAGGTGGGCAAGCGGAGGGCGAGGGTGGCAGGGAATGCAAGGAACCAGTCTTTCCCTCCCCAATGACAAGACAGTAACAGCAACAAAGAGTAAATACCAGGGCTCACTGAGGCAGGCGCAGGGCTGAGCACTGACGCACATCCTGTCCTTCACTCCGTAAGGGAGACGGTAGCTCCATTTTACAGATTGGGAGACTGAAACTCAGGGAGGTTAAGAAACTTGCTCAAAGTCACATATCCTATAAGTGGAAAGACTATCTACTGCCAAAGCCCATAATCTTGACTCTACTCTGAACTAATTTAGAAGGCCAGATGCAGTTGGCATCCCCATATTCTTCCACTTAGGAAAGGCAGAAAGGCAGTGGGTACCAGTACCCGGGTACAGAGCTCACTGGATGTGGGAAGGAGTGATTCCCTTACCTTCCCAGATGCTTAGCCCTGCAGGTTCAGTGACAAGGGCCTCCCTCTCCTGGAACAAAAGCTGAAAGCAGGAAAGGGACTTGGGCAGTGCTCTTGGCAATTAACCCTTCACTCTCTGCCCCTGTGTTTCAGTTCAAATTTCGTTTCTCATCCGCGGAGACCACAGAAATGAGTGGCAAATGTGTGGTGGCATTGGCAACAGGTGAAAAGGTTGGGGGCAGCTGGTAACAAGAAAGGGCATGGAGGATCTGCAGGGTGGTGGCCACTGGTCCTGGGTTCTGAGCCAGGAATATGCCCTTCTTTTCTATGGCTTCTGGACACCCAAAGGGTCCGATGCCCAGTTTGAGGTGTGGGAGCCTCAGCAATTGGATCTTGGGAACAGTGGCCAGGAGCCAGAGGCCCAGAAACCTTCTTAGGGGCAGAAAGAAACAGATATGGGCTCTTATGCCTGTCTTGGTGATGCCCTGTGCCTTTGGGCCCAAGCCTTGTCACCCTGGGCCATTCGCAGGCTGTCTCAGCTGTCTGTGTGCCCACAGATCCCAATATCCTGAGCCTGAGTGGGAAGGTGCTGCCGTCCTGTGACCTGGCGCGGCGCTACGGCCTGCGGGATGTTGATGGTAAGAGCTCTGGCCCAGCAGCCAGCCTGAACCTCTCTTCTGTTTCCAGCTTACTCCTTCTCCCGCTCTCTCCCTTCCTCCCTCACATTCTACTTGGTCTCTGCAGCCACGTGGGGGTGTCTGAGGAATGGGAAACAAGGATCTAATCCTTCTCCTTTTCCTGTGGTCCACAGGCCGCCCTGTCCAGGATTATTTGTCTTTGAGCTCCGCCCTATCCCATGTCTCCAGCCTGGGCTGGCTGGCCTCCTACTTACCTGGGTTTCTCCGGGTGCCCAAGTGGGTCATGACCCTCTATGCTAGCAAGTTCTAACCCTGCTGGCCTCACACGACTCTGCTTCCCTTTGGGCTGAGTGGTTGGTCTGTCTCAGTTGGAACGCAGCCGCCTTCCCCGCCTACCTGCAGCACACCCTTGATCTGAAGAGAAGTCTCTGCTGTGCCCTGGTTGAGCCCTGGGGGCCTTTATAGGTCCTTCTTCAGGCCTTCCTTACCCCTGCATTTTACTTTTTGCCTTAACACTGAAAAATGTTCTAGGGGCTAATAATAAAGCTCTCATTTCTCCTTCAAATCGTTTTCGAGCGCTTATCCTTTGCTCAACAAGGTGGTAGGTACTTTAGAGAAAGACCTAACAACATGCAACATGTTGAGGCTCTCAAGCAGTGCATCCACAGGACAAGGCCCCGTTCCTACACACCTGCTCCTGCTCTTCCCTGTAGAGCTGCCCGTCCCATGCCCCAGCCAGGGAGTGGGGTACCTCCCCAGCCAGAAGCAGGCACACCCCTTTTTGTCACTGCTTTCCCATGCCCTCATTCTGCCGTCTCTTCAGGGATGCCCACTGCCTTCTAGCTGGGCCTGATCCCAGGGTGAGGCCCAATCCAGGGAGGGCAGAGTCCATGATGTTCAGGATTTCCTGGAATTAAGGAGGAAAATCCCAAGGGAGAGGCAGAGGACTAGTTGATGGCGCTGACACACTCGCATTCTCCCTCTTGGGATGACACCCCAGGAACTGCTTCCTGAAGAACTGATCACAAGAGCCTTTCCCAGCTGCCTTCCCTGCTTGGGGGTCTGTCCCAGCCTGAGGCAAGGCAACAGGGGGTGTGTTCCAAAGAGGAGCCAAGGGCCCCTCTGAGGCCACCTTCCCGCCAGCAGCTCCATGGTCATCAAGGTAATGGGAGAGCTACTATAAATCAGAGTTGCAGAGGCCATTTCTCATCTTCAGAAAAGGCAGGGGGAGAGCCGAGGCTTCCCACAGCTGCCCACAGAGCCTACAGAAGCTGCGATCTTCCCGTGGCTTTCTGGGAATAGCCCCCGGTTACCGCTCCAGTGACTGCTGGGTGGCTCTCTGGCCCATGAGAGCTGACATCTGCATCTCCTCCAGTCCTGCAGCCGGCGACTTCACGGCGGTTGCTTGAATTCAGCCATGGTGGAAATATACATGCTACAGGAATCAACAACTGCTGTCAACCAGGTTTTTTGTTTTTTGTTTTAAAAAAAGAGCCAGCCAGCTTACAAGCATGTGACTGGAACTGCATACCTAAACTCCACCATTTGCCAAGGCACCCCGTTTAAATCACAGCGATCAGATTTCCTCACCACCCTCTCACCCCCTTCCACTCACCACCTTAATTCCCCTGAGATTGGTCAGGGGCAGCAGCAATTGCCTATATGCTTTAAGAAGGACAAGGGCCTTAGGATCTCCTCCAGCCTTCCACAGCCATCTTTAAAAGCCATCGCTGGGACAGATCTTTTCATGAGGGCCTTGTCCCCTAAAGGCCACAAGGCATGATGGGAAGAACATGGGCTTCAAAGGTGTACAAATGTGCATACAAATCCTGACCCCACCCCTTTGAAAATTAAGGAAAATAACACATATGGGCCAAGCAATATGGAGCCAGTAAAGTTGTCAGTTCTTTCTCTTGACAAATATGCAAGAGTATGCTTTGCAGCAGGTACCGTTCTTGGCTTTGGGAGAGCAGGGAACAGGACAGAGTAGGCTCCAGCCCACAGAGGACTTTCATTCAGCCCTGGAGGACCTTAGAAGTCAGCTAAACCTTCCACTTACCATAGGAAGTGAGTGAACTGGGGCTCCAAGAGTCCACACCATGCAGGGTGCAGGCTCAGTCCTGGTGTCTCAAGAAGCCAGAGGGAGCGGTTTTCTTCAAAAGACGCCACACTGCTTCCCTCCAACAAGACATAATTAATCTTAGAAATGTAAACAGTATAGTAGAGGTCTGAGAGAATGAAACATGGACAGTGAGTGTTGATTGGCAGTAGAAGAGTGTCAAGATCTGAGAAACCCAATAGCAGGGAGTCCTAGGATGTGTTGGGAGTCAGTGTTCATTCAGAAACATTTCTTTGACACCTGCATTCTGCCCAGCACCATGCTAGAGAAGACTAGTTCAGTTTGGTGAGATGGGTGCTACAATAAGTTACACAGTACAGAGTGCAGGAGGAAGCAGCTGGCTCCATTAGGGAATTGAAGGGAGTGATATTGATCAGAGATTTAAAGAATGGGGGTGGAGTATTTTCCTAACTAGGGGAAAAGAAAAGTATTGAAACGCAGAATGTTGCCGGACAGCTAGAAGTTGCTATGACGTAAGTGTAGATGTGATATGGGATAAATTTTCAGAGAAAGGAGATGAATACAGATCAGTGATTAAGATTTAAATTGTGGGCGGTAGGTTTCCACATGAGGGATTCATCTTAGACGCTGAGTGACTATTAAGGCAGAATACCCAGGGGAGGTAGGTGGTTGGAGAGAGGCCAGCTGGAGCTCCAGTTCAGCTGTGGTGGTGGCTTCCCTCGGAGTCCAGCGGGATAGCCTTAAAGTGTACGGCCTCAGGGTAGCCCTGCTGGGGCAAGGAGCTGGGCTTTCACTCCCCACCACCACTACCACTGAGCAGTCACCAGCCACAGCGTGGCCCAGGTGGGACTGGGCAGGGTAAACCAGGTCCAGGAGATCAACGGCAGCCCTCCAAGAAGAGCTGCAGGTGTCAACCCTGAAAGCACATTGAAGGGGACGTTGGGTACAAAAATGGAAAGGGGTATCCAGGCAGAGCTGGGCAGAGCACTAACACTGTTGGCTACAAGAGGATGTAAGTGGGAGAGGAGTGTGCACAATTTGTATTTGAGGAAGCTGACTGGGGCTCAGGGGTGGGGAAGATGGACCAGGGGAAAACAGGCAGGCATCAGAAGAGCTGCGTGGAGGCTGACCAATGTCCCAGGATGTGATGGCAATGGGGGTATGGGCTCAGGAGAGATTGCAGGAGGCAGAGTCGACAGACGGGGCCTGTCGGAAGAGAGGGGGCTGCTGCAGGACTGCTATAGCGTTACCACAAGCACGGGGGGCGTGAAAGTAACAACAGGCACAGAGAAAGAAAGAGTGTGCTGGAGCTGTGAAGGAGACACCAGCCTGCTGGAGGTCAGCCCTGATGCGACACAGGGGCTGCTGAGATGGAGCCCCCACCCCTACCAGAGCAAATCTAGGGACTTGGCCAGTCCCCAGGAGATGCTTAATCCCCTAAAGGAGCCCAGGGCAGGATGGAAAAGAGACTTTTGATTAGCATTTTAAAATGTACACTTATAAAACACAACATTCACGTAAGTCAGGATCCAAAAGGTAGTGCTCGCTTTGGCAGCACATATACTAAAATTGGAATCATACAGAGATTAGCATGGCCCCTGCGCAAGGATGACACACAAATTCATGAAGCGTTCCATATTTTTAAACAAATGGGACCTAATTAAAAGCTTTTGCACAACGGAGGAAACTACAAGCAAAGTGAAAAGACAGCCTTCAGAATGGGAGAAAATAATAGCAAACGAACCAACTGACAAAGAATTAATCTCAAAAATATACAAGCAATTCCTGCAGCTCAATTCTGGAAAAATAAATGACCCAATCAAAAAATGGGCCAAAGAACTAAACAGACATTTCGCCAAAGAAGACATACAGATGGCTAACAAACACATGAAAAGATGCTCAACATCACTCATTATCAGAGAAATGCAAATCAAAACCACAATGAGGTACCATTTCACACCGGTCAGAATGGCTGCTATCCAAAAATCTACAAGCAATAAATGCTGGAGAGGGTGTGGAGAAAAGGGAACCCTCTTACACTGTTGGTGGGAATGCAAACCAGTACAGCCACTATGGAGAACAGTGTGGAGATTCCTTAAAAAACTGGAAATAGAACTGCCATACGACCCAGCAATCCCACTTCTGGGCATACACACTGAGGAAACCAGAATTGAAAGAGACACGTGTACCCCTGTGTTCATCGCAGCGCTGTTTATAATAGCCAGAACATGGAAGCAACCTAGATGTCCATCAGCAGACAAATGGATTAGAAAGCTGTGGTACATATACACTATGGGATATTACTCAGCCATTAAAAAGAATTCATTTGAATCAGTTCTAATGAGGTGGTTGAAACTGGAGCCTATTATACAGAGTGAAGTAAGTCAGAAAGAAAAGCACCAATACAGTATACTAATGCATATATATGGAATTTAGAAAGATGGTAATGATAACCCTATATGCAAGACAGCAAAAGAGACACAGATGTATAGAACAGTCTTTTGGACTCTGTGGGAGAAAGCGAGGGTGGGATGATTTGAGAGAATAGCATTGAAATGTGTATATTACCATATGGAAATAGATCACCAGTCCAGGTTGGATGCATGAGACAGGGTGCTCAGGGCTGGTGCACTGGGATGACCCTGAGGGATGGGATGAGGAGGGAGGTGGGAGGGGGGTTCAGGATGGAGAACACATGTACACCCATGGCTGATTCATGTCAATGTATGGTAAAAACCACTACAATATTATAAAGTAATTAGCTTCCAATTAAAATTTTTTAAAAAAAGAATCCAAAAGGTATACAAAGGTAACGTGAGAAGTCTTCCTTTTATCCCTGCTCACCAGTGCCAGTCCCAATCTAGAAGCAGCCACAGAGAGAGCCCATGCCTGTGGAAGCAGAGAGCTAAGCTTACTGAGAGAAGAGATTTGACTGCATGCAAATCTGGGCCTCTCTTGCACTAAAGGGTTGTATTTTCCAGGCTCCAAAGGCCTGTTCTGGCCCTTGTGTCCTACACTTCTAAGCAAGGGGCAGCCCTGGGTCCAGAGGCCCCACCACTTCCCATGTTCTTATGCAGGTGCTCCCATCGCCAAAATCTTCCCTACCCTACAGGCAGGGAGAGTAAGAGAAACAGCAACTGAAGGCTTAAGGAATGGAGAAAAATGGCTGCAAGAAGCAGCAGTGGTGCCGAGGAGCCGGGCCTCAGCAGCCTGGCCAGCCCTGGGTTCCTCAGAAGTAGACCCACTCTGCTCCTGCAAGAGGCACGTCACACCTGAAGTGGAGTCCTCTTTCTAGAGCAACTGTCCAAGGGTTAGGGGTGCCCAGGTGAGGCCACCTGTGGAGCTTCTATCCCCAGGGAGTCCCCAGGGAGGTCGCTCTGAGCAACTGGCTGACACAAAAAACGAGAAGGTGATGGAAGCAGGGCAGAACCATGGGGCCTCAGATTCCAGCTTTCGGTCATTGTAATACATAATGCATAAGCTAAATGACACACCCACCAGTGCCATGGCAGTTCTAAGGCCAACCATCAAAGATCAAAACGTGGGTGGTGGCCCAGTTCCTGGAAATCTCTGTCCCTTCCCCAAAATAGTTGGAATAATTCACCTGCTCATTAGTCTGTGAAATTACCCAGCCCATAAAAACTGACACCCCATATTTCTGGGCTTCCTGTCTTCTGAGACAGCCCACACTCTGTCTGTGAAGCATGTTTCTCTCAAATAAATCCACTTCTTACCCATCCCTTTGTCTCTCACTGAATTCTTTCTGCAATGAGACATCAAGAACCCGAGCTTCATTAAGTCCTGAGAACAGGCCTGTGATCTCAATTAAAAGACCATGAGGGGGGACTTCCCTGGTGGTCCAGTGGTTAAGAATCTGCCTGCCAATGCAGGGAACACTGGCTTGATCCTTGGTCTGGGAAGATTCCACATGCCACTAGGCAACTAAACCTGTGCGTCACAACTTCTGAAGCCTGTGCGCCCAGAGCCTATGCTCTACGAGAGAAGCCACTGCAATGAGAAGCCTGAGCACTGGCAGCTAGAGAGTAGCCCCGATTTGCCGCAACTAGAGAAAGTCCACGAGCAGCAAGGAAGATCCAGCACAGCCAAAAATAAATAAAAATTTAAAGTGTGACTCTCCATAAACTTAAAAAAAAAAAAAAAAAGATGATGGGGGATTTCCCTGGTGGGCCAGTTGTTAAGAATCTGCCTTGCAATGCAGGGAACGTGGGTTTGATCCCTGGTCAGGGAATTAAGATCCCACATGCTATGGAGCAAGTAAGACCACATGATGCAACTACTGAGCCTGCAAACCACAACTAGAGAGTATGTGTGCCTAAAGGAAAGATCTCACAGGACACAGTGAAGATCCGGAGTGCCGCAACCAAGACCCGAAACAGCCAAATAAATATTTTTAAAATGCTTAGGCTTTAACATTTAAAATAAATGCACAAATAAAAAACTGTGGGTTCAAGTCCCATTCTGGGTTTAGGCTGGGCTCGAGTCCCAGTTAGAGTTACACGGTTTCAGCAGTGTAAATAGGGGGCTGGCTGTAAATGTCTAACCTGGAGCCCATCTATTTCCTGCCTCAACCTCAGCTCCCTGCCCCCTGTTCAGGGCTCTGGGGCCTGGGAGAGGACTGCATAAGACAGCTGTCAGCTGTGGGGGCACCGGGGGCCTCTGTGGGAACAAGCCCTGGGGAGGCTGGCCAACGCTGCATGCTCCCTGAACCTCAGCTCCGGGTCCTCCCTGCCCCACCCTTCCACTCCCCTCGGAACTCAAGCCTGAGTCATGATGGGTGCAAAGGGGACACAGAGACAGAGTGCTGCTTTAGTCAGCAATTCCAGCCGTTCTGCTTCTTTGCACTGAATTCAGAGGTTCCACACCACTCCCTGTCCACTTCCTCCCCACCTCACATGAGGCCTAGGGTGCAGACACCTCTGACCACCCTTCCTCACCTCACCCTAAGCTCCCGGCTCTGGGATCTAAAAGATCTAAGTCCCAACTCGCCTCCTCTTCCCCACCCAGATGGGTACAGCGTGTCTTGCCCTGACCACCATGGCTCACCATTCATTCATTCATGCATTCATTCTTTCCCAGGACCACTACCACCACCACTAGCTTTATCTCAATACCCTAGGGGTATTTAATTTTCCTGGGGGCACTTACGTCTTGATGAAACCATCTTTTGTATGTATTTGCTTCTATAGAGTGGGTCTCCCCAGCTTGAGAATAAGCTTTATGAGAGCAGGGACCTTGGCCGTCTTCGTCGTGCTGTGGGGTGAGCTGTATTGGTACTCAGTGATTAGTACTCAAGGACTGACTAGCTGAATTATGTAAATGTTGTTGAGTGTTGTCCAGTGGTGCAGGCACTGGACTAGGTGAGGGGGCACGCAATCAAAGCAGCCTTCTTGACAGAGCATGGCCAAAGAGAAAGCAGGGATGTGCACCCCCACAGGATGACCCGACCGTAGGCACCATAGGGCCTGCTGCTGGGGAGGCACAGAGGAGATGTGTGTTTGAGCCCCAAGCCAAGACTCCTCTCCGGCAGCTGCAGCCCCAACTCCAAGATCACTTCCCTGGGAACCTCACCCACTAGCATAAGAGCTTCCCCAGAGTCACACATGTCTTTCTAAGGGCAGAGCTGTAATGTTACATTTGCCTATTAGATCACTTGATTGCCTCTCTATACTGTTTCCAAAGGTTCTATAGGACAGCCCTGCTCAGGACCATAAGCTCCATGCATCCATTTGGCCTTGATGCCTACCATGGCGTCCAGGGCTGGGGCACCCAGTCACTGTCTGTTGAACAAAGGAATGGACAGGGAAGAGGTAAGGGCTGGATCCTCCCCAAAGCAAGCAGCTCCTCCTTCCTGGGACTCTCCTCTGTCCCCTGTTCTCATCTACCAGTGAGAGCATCCCACAGCCTCACCTTGTTCCAAGGATTCTGTTTCTCATGCAGGCATAGAACCTCAGGGCTACTACTTCTTGGCACCACTCACATTGTATATGCCCCAAACCCAAGGCATACCCTCGAGTTGTGCACTGGTGGTTGTCATTCAAGCTCTGCCAGGCAGTGAGTTTCTTGGCCACATTCCCAGCCTCACCACATCTGGGCAATTTTAAGGCAAGGTTCTCGTCTTCACCATGCAGTACCTGGCTCTTGTAACAGAGACTAGTTCTGACTCAAGAAGTTTTGCCAGCTTTTCAATTGCATTTCCTGGTTGCTTTCCCTTCATCTCTTCCCCTAGATCTGCCAACCTGAGTCAGCACCTGCCACGCCCTGGGGGAAATAGGATGCTCTAGATGGGGACTTTCCCTCTGGAGCCCTTCTGTCTTTGGGGCCCAGCCTTCCTGCCCTTCCCTCTCACTGGCCAATCTATTCCCTCTTCTTCTCCAGTTATGGGTATCTGGTGACACCACTGGTCATCGAGGAACTTCCCCAACCTGGCAGAGGGAACTGAAGAGCAGAGAGGAGAGAAAAAAACTGTAGCACTCAGATAAAGTACGCAGGACCCCAGAACCTTGGGGAGGTGGTGAATATAAAGGGTCTTTTTGGACTTTGAGTCATTCTAGCCCTCTGGGCCATCCCAAGAGTCAGATTCCTTCATAACTTTGGAGAACATTCTAGGCCTCGAATGTTCTCTACCCCATTTTCACAAAATTGTTGACCAGCACACATTTGGTTATCCCCCTCTTCCATGATGATGAATTCACCACCACTTATTTAGGCCCATTCTATCTTTGGACAGCTTTAATTGTAAGAAAGTCTGCCCCCATAACTAGTGTATATACATTCACTGGTCTTTGTTCTTTGCTCTCAAGATTAACAGAATCAATGTGGCTTCTGTTCCAACTAGAAGCCCTTAGAGTTTGAAGATCATCTGCCCCTTGAGTCTTCTCCCCCAGTTTGACATTCTCATGTCCTCTTTCTGATCATGGCCTGTTCTCACCATCTTAATTTCTCCCTCTGGACCTCACTGTTTGTCCCTGTCCCTCTTAAAATGGACCACACACTCCCAACAGGGTCTGACCATCATAGATCTGGGGCCTCTGCACCCCCATTCTGGGTCCTAAAGCTCTCTTCATGCCGCTCAAAGTCAGGCCAGTACTTCTGGCAAGGTGCTGGCTCTTACCACCCCTGTCCCAACCAGAATCACCCTGTATGCCCACTGGTGTCATTCCATCACCCACACATCATGCCCTTGTGCAGAGGATGGTTTGAGGACCAAAGAACCAGACTGTACCTCTGTCCCCATTCGATGCCATCTGGTCAAATCTGGGCCCTCAAATTAAGTTTAGATCTGGATTCCATCATCCAGCATTGCTCCCAACTATGTGTTAGCAGCCTTCAGTTCTTGAGAATGGCAGTGTGCTCAGCCAGCATGTCACTGAAAAGTGCCACCACCAGTAGAGACTTCCCTCTAAGTTGACAAACACACATTAGCCACCATTATTTGGAGATGAAATCCCTACCAGTTATATCTACTATCCTATCATCCTACCACAGTTAACCATCTTGTCCCTAAACATATCCCGAGATGGAGCTGATCCCTGCAGAACCTCTGTGATAATCACTGGGAAACCTGGTTTCCAGCCCTGGCTGCCACCAAATGTATGTGCTTTCATGTCACCAAGTGTGTGAGGGCTGCTGGGAAATAAGCAGGGGCCAGATGATCCATCGAGCCCTCTCCAGTTCTGGCATCCTGTTCTGGTGGTGGTCGAGGTTAGAGAGAAGGTCAAGAAGCTGAGGGAGAGAAGCTTCCATGTTGCAAGAGATAGGAAGTGGGCACTTCTGCTCCTGCGTAGGGAAGCTTCAACTCTGCCCTTCCTTCAGGGTGGCAGGTGGCAGGCTCAGCTTTCCCCCCTTGCAACTCCTTTACTGCGATTTAAGCTGATCCCTGGGCTTCCCAAGTGGTGCTGATGGTAAAAAACAGAACAAAACAAAAAAAACCTGGCTGCTAATGCAGGAGATGTAAGAGATGATGCCAGTTCAATCCCTGGGTCAGAAAGATCCCTTGGAAGAGGAGATGGCAGCCCACTCCAGTATTCTTGCCTGGAGAATTGCATGGACAGAGGAGCTTGGCCCAGACTTCCCAGTATTTGATTTCCCCTCAAGTGCCTGGGGTGCCCCCACCCAAACATCTAACCACTGCTCGCTTGCAGAACTATGGCCTCAAGAAGATTTAGACCATCAGTTCTGAGTTCCTCACAGTAGAACTCCCTCCCAACCTGGCTCTCCAGCACACCCACCCCAGCTTCCCAGGTCTTGCAATGCTTCACATCCCCACACCCTGGATGTTCGTTGGGCGCAGCAGAGCACAGTGGACAAGCTAGACAGAGGGAAAGTAAGGTGTCTTCTGAAATCAGATAGCCAAAGTTGGTTGGTTGGTCAGTATGTTTTAGGGAAGGACAAAACTTTATTGTGTGTATATAAAGGGTGATTTCAGTTGTCCTCTGAAGGGCACCCTGACTTTCAACGTGAGACCAGGCTTTATTACTTACAAACTGTGTGACCTTGGGCAGAATCTCAGTTTCTTCTCATCCTGGTTGTAAAGAAGTTAGTTGTTATTAATATTGGCTTCAAGGTCACAGAACCTCTCTTCAGAGTCTATGTTTTCCTCACTCCCCAGTGAGGATTCTTCGCCCCACAGCCCCAGTCAGGCCCTCACATGCCTCTACTAGAGTTTGTTGGTGGGTCTCTCAACTCTGCCTCCCGTGGTCCCCATTCCCTACTGGGTGGAATTCCTGCCTGCACCCACACTGCCCTCTTCTGTTATTGACAACAGCAATTTTAGTCATCTGACTGGTTGATTGTTGTTGTTAGCACAGGATTGAGATCAGAGGGTGCAAGAAAGGGAATAAAATTTGAGTTAGATTAATCATAAGCTCGGTGTAGGGGCACTTGGTTTCCTCCAGCTGTGTGACCTTAGGCAAGCAGCTTAACCTCTGTGGGAGCCCACTGTATGCATGGGTCCTCACCGTGCAATCATAACAGGTGGTGAGTGCCTCAAATAGGATGTCTGGGCCCAGTCAGTACTTGGTTATTCTTGCTCTTTTCTCTGCACAGAAGGGAGTAAAGTCCCTTCCTCAAGCATCATTCAGACTGTGGCCTCAGACACCTGCCTGCTTCCCACTTATCCCACACAGGAGGCCAAATATAACTCCTGACACATCCTTTTGCCTTAAAGCAAGAGGCTTGTCTTGGCTCCACTGCTCTTATCTCCACAGGCACCTGGTTCAGTCTCTGCCAGCCAGCTAAGTCTGTTTGGCTATCTCTCACCCACCTTCCTGTCATAACATGTGCTTGAAATGCCCTTCCTGTCCTCTTTCCAAAACCAGGCCCCACCTTCTTGGAAGCAGATTTAAGACTCACTTCCTCCCTTAAGTCTGCTTGACGCAAACCTCCCAGTTTCAGGATTGCTAATCACGAAAAAATATTTCATGCCTCCTGCAGCTTTCCTCCACCCCGTCTTCTCCACCCTTTGTGACTATGATGTAAGATTGCACCTGTCACATCTGTACCTGTGGGCTGTCTTCCCAGTTACCTGGTTGTACATGTGAGTGATTATAGAGTAGGAAGCAAGAATAGACAGTGAGCAAAAAACTCAACCAACAAAACAAAAATGTAGCTGGTGAGGTGGAGAGAGGATTGGGCCAGATCAGACCTATGTTCCTCTGACCACTTACTACATGGGTGACACTTAGCAAGTTACTTAGCCTTTCTCTCTGAGCCTCTATTTCCTGGCATATTTGTTAAGAAAATCAGAAAATTACTAGAACTTCCATGGTGGTCCAATGGTTAAGAATCTGCCTGCCAATGCAGGGGACACGGGTTTGATCCTCAGTCAGGGAACTAAGATAGCACTTGTGGGGCAACTAAACCTACAAGCCAGTAGTAGAGAGAAGTCCCCGCACACTGCAATGAACACCCAGCCCAGCCAAAAAGAAAAAATTATGACTATGATCATTTACCTTACCCAGTACTGTCCTTACTCAGTACTGTTCAGGCACTGTCCTAACCACTTTACATAGACTTTTACATTTAATTTTCACTCAACACTAGCAGGTAGGTAACATTATTTTCCCTGTGCTTCAGTTTTAAATACTGAGACACAGTAGAAGCTCAACACAGATATTAAGTATCTTGCCCAGGTCACATAGCTAATAAATGGCAAGGCCAGAATTTGCACCTAGGCAGCTGGACCCCAGAGCCCCTGTTCCTAAGCACTCTCTTTACTGCCTCCCACATGTAATCCTGAGTGTGTGCAAAGCCCTTGACACAGTGCTTGTGACTGCAGTCCCAGTGAGGAAGGTGACTGCAAGCAGAGAAGGCCAGGACAAGTGTCTCTTTCCCTGTGACTTGTCAGGACAGAATAGACAGTGGACAAATTACACACATTTCCAGGGCCTAAGAAAGGTGGGGAAGCAATATAAAGAATTTAAAGCCATATTTTCTTACCCAGATGTGTCTTATAAACATATATATGCCACATGGACACACACTTCTCACAAATACATCACACTCACACATACACAATCAGTGACCACTCTGAACCCATGAAGCTTCCACCAGGAAACCTTCCTGAGCTGGTCCAGGCCTCACAATCTCTCAGATCCCTAAATGTGTACAGCACTGACCATTAGGCCGAGCCAAGCCAGCCCTCACTATGTAGTGTTCTATTCATTCAAATAACTATCTAATAACTACTGAAAATCGGGACAAGGTATTGGAGAAGGAGGATCAAAAAAAATGTTGTTCCTCTCCTCCGGGAACTTTGAATCTCCTAGGAGAAGCTAGCATACACATCAAGACTTCACAGTAGGACAGAGGAATAAGCGTTATCATTGACAGACTGAGGTATTTTGGAAAGCTTCCTGGAGGTGACACTTGAGTTAAATTTTAAAAGTGAACAGGAGTTATTCTGGCAAAGGAAGAGGTGTGGAGGAGAGTAAGAAAGAGGGAACAGGTTAACATGCTTGGGAAACCCCAAGTCTATCAGCTGAAATGAAGAGTTTTTCATAGAGGCAGAACATGAGGCCATAGGGATAAGCAGGGCCCAAATGCCAAAAAGCCTGATGTGCTGACCCTGAGAGATTCAGAGTCTTTCCCAAAAAGCTTCATGGAAGGGTTTTTGGCAGAGACACATCACGATCGAATCTGCATTTCAGAAAGGGTGACTCAGCAACACAGAGATAAAGGGGTGACAGGGTGAAAATGAGGGGACATTGAAAAGACTTTCAACTATCTCTGGAATAAATGAACTGAAATTCTTAGCACAGTGGGAATGGAGAGGGTATTTATGACATATCATGGAAAATTGCGGAGGCCATCCACTGATATAGGTAACATGAAGGCCAAAGGTTAGACTGGAAGGAGAGGAGACAATGATACTTTTTGACTTCTGGAGTTCCAGGTGTCTCTTGGACACCCAGGTGATACCTAATAGACTTATGAATATGTGTGTGTGTTTTCCATTATTACAGTTCACAAGACATGTGGACTGGAGATACAAGTTTGAGGGCCATTAGCGTACAGGTAGCAATTAAAACCAAGACTGTGGATGTAGTCACTCAGAGAAAGTGTGGGCCAGGAGGTCTGTGGACTCAGGACTGAGCTCTGAGGAGCTCCAACTCCAAGCAGTTGAAGGCTTGGATCTGTGAACAAACATTCTTCCTGGAGCAGGGTGTGAAGAAAGGCGTGAGGAAAGGAGATCAACAACATTTAGAGGAAAACAGCGTGAACAGACGAGAAGACAGGGGCGAAACTGCAGGAGAGGCCAGAACACGGTGTCAAGTCAAGGAAAGTCAGTAGCGTCAAACACTGCAGAGGTCAACGAAGATAAGGACAGGAAACTTCATGTTAGGTCTGGCAACTAAGAGGCGGCCAGTGCAGCCAGAGTGAGGTCACTCCCGCGATGAAAGGGTGGGTTTCCGCTGTCGAAGAAATCTTTTCAACTGAAACGCAGTTTGAGCAGCTGGCTGGGAACTGCACCCCGCGCTGCTTTCCCGAGCTCATCAGAGACTCATCAGAGTCTCACACATCAGTAGGCTAACAGGGACTTGGCGTTTTCGAACAGAGCGCGCAGGGATCTTGCGCAGGCGCTTCCGGATTCGGTCGGCTCTCCCGCAAGCCCCTCCCCAGGCCTGCAGAGGGAGCTGCGCCTCGGAGAAGCCAGGGCGTGACGCCGCTCTAGCCAGCGCTCCGACTCGGTGGCGGGCGCCGCAGCTCCGCGTCCCGCTCGCCTCCTCCCGGCCCAGGTGGGTCCGCCCGCGGGGGGCAGCAGTGCTTGGGAGCCGTGGGGCGGGCGGGTAGCGGCAACCTCTGGGCGCGGAGTGGTCCCCATCACCTAAGTGCCCCAACTCAGCCCCGGTCCCGGCGGTTCGGGCTGTGGGCAGGGCCGCACGTGTGCAAGTCCAGTTCGGGTGGGTTCCTCCTGGACTTGCAGTGTCTGTCCCGGGACCCCTTAACACCCCAGGGGTCTCTGCCCGGGCTTGCTCAGGCTTCCTGGGGACAGAAGGGGCGGGGCTCCAAGGGGCGGGACTCCCATGATTGACACGTCTTTCGCCAGGTTTTGCGGGCACCACTGGACCCTTCCCCTGCCCTGAATCTGAGCCAGCACCATGGTGAGAACCCGAGCCCAGCGCCCTACCTCCGCATGCTCATGCCCTTGCCCTTGTCCGGCGTGGGCTTGCCTCCGTTGCCCGATATAAACCTGGGGCTCCGCAGGGGTGGTTCCGGTGGGTCTGCCCCAGCAAGTCAGCCTGCACTCTTGCAACCCGCCCATCCCTATAGCACGGGCGCCTGAAGGTGAAGACATCGGAAGAGCAAGCGGAAGCCAAAAGACTAGAGCGGGAACAGAAGCTGAAGCTATACCAGGCAGCCACCCGGACTGTCTTCCAGAAGGTGGGGCCCTCAGAGGTAGTCCCCTCTCACCGTGGCTCCCTCAGCATAGCACTTGGCCAAGAACTGCGCCTTAGAGTCAGGTTGCTTGGATCCACATCTATTCTATCACTTACTAGCTGTGTGTCCTTAGGCAAGCTACTGAATCTCTTTAGACCTCAATTTGCCCATCTGTAAAACAGGGCTAAGGATTGCACTTACTGCATAAGGCTAATGTGAAAATCAGTGATTGCAAGATTACATATTATCCCATCAAGTGCTTTGTATAGTACTTGTAGTAAAGCGTGGCATTTACAGAACATTCAGTAGTTCTATTTATGTTATGGAGCTCTGTAGCAGAAGAGTGATGTGATCCCTGATCCTGCTATCTATCCTCTCAGCGCCAGGCTGGAGAGCTGGATGAGTCAGTGCTGGAACTGACAAGCCAGATTCTGGGAGCCAACCCTGACTTTGCCACCCTCTGGAACTGTCGACGAGAGGTGCTCCAGCGGCTGGAGGTCCAGAAGTATGTAGGGGTTTAGGGCCCAAGGAAGATGGCCACTCCCTCTGGCCCTGCCCGGCCTGGGTCCAGGGGTGGAAGAAGAATAGGGCAGCCAGGGGCATAGGCAGAGGGCAGTGGAGGGCTGGGTACAGAAAGTCAGGGGTGAACTGAGATTGGGTGTTGGAGGGCCCTGACCCCATTCCTCTGGGCACAGGTCCTCTGAGGAGTTGGCCGCTTTGGTGAAGGCAGAACTGGGCTTCCTGGAGAGCTGCCTGAGGGTGAACCCCAAGTCTTATGGTACCTGGCACCACCGCTGCTGGCTGCTGGGCCGCCTGCCAGAGCCCAACTGGGCCCGGGAGCTGGAGTTGTGTGCCCGCTTCCTCGAGGTTGACGAGCGGAACTGTACGTTCCTGCAGATTCTGTCCCCCAGCTTACACCTGCCCCGTGTCCCGGTACTAGGGCCTCAGTAAGGTCCAGAGCTGGGAGGGATGGCCAGGATGGGTCCACTGAGCTGATGACACAAGGGATGATGAGGCCAAATGTGTCCTCCATGGAGGGCACAGAGGTGTTTCTTGGGGTCTTCAAGGGGATGCCAGGGTCCCAGCCAGGCAGCTCTTCTTGCCCTGCTTCTGAGATGTGTTCTCTGCCTATCCCCCCAGTTCACTGCTGGGACTACCGGCGGTTTGTGGCTGCACAGGCAGCTGTGCCCCCTGCAGAGGAGCTTGCCTTCACTGACAGCCTCATCACCCGAAACTTCTCCAACTACTCCTCCTGGCATTACCGCTCCTGCCTCTTGCCCCAGCTGCACCCTCAGCCGGACTGTGGACCCCAGGGGCGCCTCCCTGAGGATGTGCTGCTCAAAGGTGAGCAGGGTCAGGGTGTGCTCGAGAGGACTCTGCCGTGCTGCCCTTCTGACCCTAATGCCTAGGCCTGCTCCTGAACCTACCACTCGGGAAAGCGCCTGGCTCTGGGGATGCATAAGATCCAGCCCCTGGCTGCAGGGAGCCCAAGTGTCCACTTGGCCCCTGGGTAAGGCTGGCATAGAAGTCAAACTGAAGGCAGGAAGTCCTCCAAGGAGAGGGCAGTCTGTGGGGGTAGACAGGAGCCCAGAAGGGTCCTAACCAAAGCCCCATGCCTCCTTGGCCCCTGCAGAGCTGGAGCTGGTGCAGAACGCTTTCTTCACTGACCCCAATGACCAGAGTGCCTGGTTCTACCATCGCTGGCTCCTGGGACGAGGTGAACAGTAGGGAAGAGGTGGGGGATTGGAGCCAAGAAGGAGTGGAAGGATATTTAAGGCGACCTGAGACTGTTTCTTCCCACAGCTGATCCCCAGGATGCCCTGCGCTGCCTGCACGTGAGCCGGGATGAGGCTTGCCTGACCGTCTCCTTCTCTCGGCCCCTCCTCGTGAGTCCCGAAGCCTTGGCTGAAGGGTACCGTGGATGGTGGGCCTGGTGCCGTTGGAGTGATGGTCTGTCTCTGTCCCCTGCACCAGGTGGGCTCGGGCGCGGAGACCTTGCTGCTCATGGTTGATGAGTCACCCCTGGCTGTGGAGTGGAGGACCCCAGAGGGCAGGAACCGGCCTAGCCACGTCTGGGTATCCCGGGGTTGGTGGGCGGAGTCGGGGCTGGGACAGGGCTGGGGTGGGACAGTCAGAAAAGTGGTGCAGCCTGGGCTTTCTCATAACCCTGTGCTCCCAGCTCTGTGACCTGCCCGCCACCTCCCTCAACGACCAGTTGCCCCAGCATACGTTTCGTGTCATTTGGACGGCAGGCGATGCCCAGAAGGAGTGTGTGCTCTTAAAAGGTGAGCCAGCCTGCAGCCTCCACCCTTTGCAGCAGCCCCCCTCCCATCCCTGTCTTCCTGTCACGGGTGTCCTCTGCTACCCCTGCTCTGTCTCTCAGGCCGCCAAGAGGGCTGGTGCCGGGACTCCGCCACGGATGAGCAGCTCTTCAGGTGATGAGCACAGAGAGGCGCACGCAGGAGCAGGGCTCTGCACTCTGGGCAGCTGGGTGGGGTGCGGAGGGCTCAAGCAGATGTCTCAGACTGGCTCCTGGGGATGACCGGCACCGCTCCCCCACCCTGGCCCCCCTCAGGTGTGAGCTGTCGGTGGAGAAGTCCACGGTGCTGCAGTCGGAGCTGGAATCCTGTAAGGAGCTGCAGGAGCTGGAGCCTGAGAATAAATGTGAGGCCCGATTCCCCTGAGCTCCTGCTCCTCTAAGGAGGGCCCATCCTAGACAGGCTCCTCGCCAGGAGGGTCCAGGTGAGACCTGCCGTCCTCTTCCCCGCCCTCTCCCCAGGGTGCCTGCTCACCATCATCTTGCTGATGAGGGCGCTGGACCCCCTGCAGTATGAGAAGGAGACCCTACAGTACTTCCAAACCCTCAAGGCAGGTTGGGTCTGCGGGAATTGGCACGGGGGCAGCCCAGCACGGGCGGGCAGCTGACACACAGTCCCTGTGTCCTCCTCTCCCTGCCAGGCTGTGGACCCAATGAGGGCAGCGTACCTCGATGACCTGCGCAGCAAGTTCCTGCTGGAGAACAGCGTGCTCAAGATGGAGTACGCGGAGGTGCGCGTGCTGCACCTGGCTCACAAGGTAGGGTGTGCGCACGCGCCTTCCCCTCCCCCACCCCGCTGGCCCGCCTCCCTCTTCCTCAGGACCTGGCAGCGTCTGTGTCTGCTCCCCAGGCCGCAGCCAAGACACTCACCGTCCCCCGCTTTGCCTTCCATCTCACATGCCCTTCTGGACATTTCTTCCTTAGCTCATCTATGCTTCTCTCCCTGGGGCAGACCCCAACACCTAACCGCTGAATAGCTCTCAGAGATTTCTGACAAAACTCCTGACTCTGTTTTTCCCCTGTAGTCCTTCCTAATCAGTCTCCCCAACACGTTATTTTTATCATGTCGCTGCCGCCCACCTTTGCTGCCACCAAACCAACTCCGGGCTCCCCAGGCCCTCTTCCCGCTAGTGTCTGTGTTCATCCCAGCACCGTGTACCCGCCCCGCCACAGGCCACCCCAGCCCCAGCACCTTTGTCTCCCCCGTGTCCTTGATCTGGAGCATGTACTGCCGGGGGTGGTGAGGTATGCTTCCCAGCTGCTCGCTCCTGTCCTCAGCTGGGGTCCCCCAGGGCCTGTGTGGGGCGCACCGGGCGAAAGCCTGATGAACGACGGCTGAGAGCTGTCTCCCCGGCCTCGCTGGGTATCTCGTCCCCCTCCTCAGGATCTGACAGTACTTTGCCATCTGGAGCAGCTGCTCTTGGTCACTCACCTTGACCTGTCGCACAATCGTCTCCGATCCCTGCCGCCTGCCCTGGCTGCCCTGCGCTGCCTTGAGGTAAAGCCCCCACTCCTCTGTCATCGTCCTGGGTTTCCCTTTCCCCTTCCTCCACCTCAGAAGTCTACCCACCCTACTAAGAGATGCCCGGGTCCTCCCAGCCCCCACAGAGGACCCCAGCATTCTCCTCTGTCATGCAGCCTGACCCCAGGAGCCCTTCCATGCCTTGTAAACTGATCACCCTGGGCTCCCCGGTGGCTTGTACCAGTCCCATGCTGACAGCTGCCTGCCTGCCTTGTCTTCCCTGCTCCCAGGTGCTGCAGGCCAATGATAACGCAATCGAATCCCTGGACGGTGTCACCAACCTGCCCCGGTTGCAGGAGCTCGTTCTGTGTAACAACCGTATCCTTCTGTCTGGGTGCCATTCAGACAGCAGGGAGGGCACGGTGCCACACCAGGAAGGGATGGCCAGGAGGCAGGGCGGGCATGCCCCTGGGCGTGAGGAGAGGGCGTTGGGCATCTAAGCTGAGAAGAGAGGATAGCCTGGCCCTCTATGAGGCTGTCATTGACTCTCACTGGTAAGAGTTTTGTAGGATGGAAGGAAGTGACTCCCTCAAAACCTGAGTTCACAAACCGGCGCCTCTAGATGTTCTTGGGTACCACATCGTATGTTTAAAGTCAGGAGATTTTATATTCTTTAAAAAACCTAGAGTTCCAATTCTGCTCAAAACTTGGAAGTTGAAGCACGCTTTGGCCTGCATTTCCACTCGGGAGCCCCTGGCAATTGATGAATCATGGGCGCCTCTGCAGCAGGGGCTGGCTTTCCCTTTGGCCACAGTTTCCACCACCTCTCTGGGACCATATCCCGTCAGGGTCCTGCGCCTCCTGCCTGGCCCCCGGGAGCAGGTGTCTGCAGCCTAGAGCCCTGTGTCCTACGGTGAAGTGGCCGCGGGGCCCATCCAGCGGGCCTCTCAGTAGCGGTGCTCGTTCTGCAGTGATAGGTGTTCAGGAGCAGGCGGATCTGGAGAACCAGCTTTCCTTGACTCCTTGACTCCTGCCCAAGGCCTCCAGCAGCCTGTGGTGCTCCAGCCTCTCGCCTCCTGCCCCAGGCTGACCCTCCTTAACCTGCAGGGCAACCCGCTGTGCCAGGCGGAGGGCAGCTCAGAGCACCTGGCCGAGCTGCTGCCTTCTATTAGCAGCATCCTCACCTAAGAGGCCCTGCCCTCACACTTGCCCTTTAACTTATTGGAACTGAATAAACAATGAAGAGGTCCCTGAGCGCTGCGAGGCTGCCGCCGCCACCACCATTATTGCTGTCACCACTGCTTTTCTGGACAAGAAAGGGAAAGAGATGTGTCGGCTCCCCGGCTCTGCTTCCGTTTTATGCTCAGTCTTGCTGTTCCCTATCATGGAGAAGCAGAACCTCCATGTTGGGGGCAGAATCAGGCCACGGCTGGATTGGAGTTTGCCTTCTGCTTTGGGGCTGAGCTGGGCCTAAGCTCCAGGCTGGCATCTGGTTGGGGTTCAGGTTCTAGTTGGAGTGGGGCTACAAAGCACCTGGAAGTCTCTCCAACTAGAAGGGCTCAGAGAAGTTTCTTCCGTGACCTGTGCCCCTTCCAGATACCTTGTCTGCCCTGGCTCTCCTTCACCAAAGCTGTTCCCAGCAGGTGTGGGTCAGAGTGCCCTGGTTCCACTCTCTTATAACAACACTATTAGTCTCCATGAGTAGCATGCCCAGGATAAAGAGCCCTTGAAAATACTTGATCCCCACAAGCTCTCAGGGCCGAGATGATTAGGCCCATTGTGCTGATGAGGAAACTGCTGTTCAGACGCACCCAAGGTTGCTGAGCTCAAGTGCTGGAGCCAAGCTGTCTCTGCAACTTGGTCTGGGATTCTAGATTCATGTTCTTGCTTCTGGATTGGGCAGAACCTGGCCTTAGCTCCTGAAGTACTGAGATGGTGTCTTTTCCCAGGGTCCCCCCTCCAACACACACAAGTACCTTGTCCTGACTCTGAAAGCCCTGGGGCACTTGAGCCTCCCGGGAGGAAAGGGGAGTGGCTCAGGGGTGAGGGCCCTGACTCAAACCTGGCTGGGTGGGGAAACAGAAAGATTGATTGAAACAAGAGGGAGAGAATGTGACAAGGCATTTTCCTGTTTCCCTGAGAAAATACCTGGGCCTACATGTACGCACACTGGACTCTCAGGGCCCTCCCTGCCCTTTCCGTATCCAGAGTGATAACACAAACAGCCTTCCATGAAGCCCTTTGGCTGACCTGCCTGATACCTGCCTGGAAATTTGATTTCTGCTAGTGTGATTTCTGCTCTTGAATGTGCTGGAGGTGGGGTTAGACACCCCCTGCCAGGTCTGGAGCTTCAACTTGGACAGGAAAAGGTCGTGGGGGTGTGGAGGGCTCTGCCAGGTCCTGGAGCCTCTGTCCCCACTCCCCAAGGCACCTCCCTGTCCCATGCATCACCAAACTCAGCCTCTCCTCCAGGCAGCTTCCTTGTATCTCCTTGCCCTCCCTGTTTTTACTGTCTTCTGTTCAGTGTCCCATGGGCAGAGCTGGGACAATGGCAGGATGGAGAGAAGAGAACCCAAGAACAGGGTCCCAACCTTCCAGAAGATGCCTGACCTCCTCTTTGCCTTGGGGTTCTCTCGGTGGCCTCTGTGGTGTTTCTCCCAGGGTTGGGATGGAATTGGGCAGGTGGCTGCAGCCGGTTGGTCAGGATTCCTAGGAAGAATTCCAAGTTGAGAACCCCGGCCTCCAGCTCACCAGACATTTGTCTCAGTGGAAGAAGGGGGTACTCTGCAGCCTGTGGAGAGAGACTTCATTCCCCCCTGAGCCTCAGAGCAAAGACTAAAGTCACCTCCAAACCCCTGGGGGGTTGGGGAAGGGTGAGAGTTAGAAAACAAGATAGCTTCCACTCTGACCTTCCTAATCCCAAAGGTGGAGGGACCCAGGGAGCAGGGAGCAGCTCTCACTCATATTGGGGGCTTGGCAGAGCCAGAGGAAGAAGGAAAAACAGGTGGATGGCAGGGTCAGAGGATCTGGTAGAGCCGGCAGGTCCAGGGCTGGCTGGTGGAGCCAGTCTGAGGGCCAGGTGCTGACGTCACCAGTCTGTAACAACTTGGGATCCAGGGACCTCCCTGGGCTGGATGAGCCCTAGAGCCAGCCCATGGGCAGTTTCAGAGACCGGCAGGCAGCCTGAGCTTGGGAAGAGCAAGTCTGCTGGATAGAGGTGTGGGTGGAAGGGGCTCCCTGCCCCGTTGCCCTCTGAGCTTCTCCACCGAGAAGGTGCTTCTGAGGCACCCAGTTTGGCAGGCAGCATCCGTCAGACAGGTGGTCTCACCGAGTCTCCAACTTGAGCCCTCACAGACTCCAACCGTGCCCACGCCCTACACGTCGGTCCTGGTTCCTCGAAAGGGAAAAGAGGGTGTGGCCCAGCGTCATTTCCCGGCCCCCAGACGCTGGACCTCCTCCCCCAAGTGGGGACCGAAGCAACCTTCCTTCCCCTTCTTACCAGAAGCTCGGCCCCGCCCTCCACCCTTAAAAACCACTTACCGGCCCTCCCCACGCCTTCCATTCGTGCGGCGGAGTCCGTCCAGTCCCATCGGTCCCGACCTGTTCCACCTCCGCCGCGGGACTCAGAGATGCCGTCGCCAACACCTTCATCAGGTGAGGGGCTCCGACGGTGCACTGCGATGCTGAACCCCAGCGATGCTGTCTGGGGGCCGAGGTCGGGTCCCAAGAAGGTGGAGTGCGGGCCAGCCAGAGCCTGTCCGCCCCAGCGAGGCTCCCGGCGGAGATACCCTGCCGAGGAAGCCTGACTTCAGGCACCTCCGCCCCCGACCCCTCCCAGCAACTCCTCACGGCTGTTTGACCCGACAACGTGGGGAAATGCCAGGACCCCCAGTGGTGAATGTCGCTCTTCTGTCTAATGCAGGGAGCAGTGGGTGGGGGGTTCCTTCTAAGCAATGGGTCCTTGAGGCTGTCAGCATTGGATCTCTAGACTGAGGAGCTGGCAGGGGGAGCAGGCTCAGGATGGTCTGCGCTGCCGCCTCTCGAGGCTGTGACAAGCGTGCACTCGTTTCCTGGGATGAGTCCTGGAGCAGGTTTCTGGATTGGGCATCTGCTTTTGAGGATGTCCGTGTGAGGGTGAGAGGGGAAAAAGACTCGTCTCTCTAATGTGGGAAATTTCTCTACGTGAGTCTGAGAGGAGTCTTTGGGGAAGGTCTCAGGGTGGATCTGAGAGAATCTCAGGGTCAGGGGCAGATCATCTGTCATCTGGCTGGGACCGAATCAGCCCTCTGGATGGAGGGTTTCTGGGTGAGCTGACTGGAGCATCCTGTGGGGGTAAAGGAGGTCTAAGTGAGTGGTCAGAGCCTCCCTGCCTCTTCCACACAGGTGGTCCTCGCTCGGATATGGGCCGCTGGGGCGGAAACCCCTGGCAGCCCCCCGCCACACCTTCTCCAGAGCCGGAACCAGAGCCAGACAGACGGTCTCGCCGTGGGGGCCGTTCCTTCTGGGCTCGCTGCTGTGGCTGCTGCTCTTGCCGGAACACAGAAGACGACGACTGGGGCCCTGAACGCCGTGGAGACCGGGGAGCTCGAGGGTCTGGCTCCAGGAGCCGAAGACCCGACTCCCGGGGCTCAGACTCCCGCCGGCCTGGCTCCCGGGGCAGCGCTGTGAACGCAGCTGGAGATGGCACCATCCGGGGTGAGGCCCACCTGGCCATGCTATCTGAGAGCCAAAATGCCTTAATGGGGCCTGAGGCTCATTCTGACATCTCTGGGGGCCTGGGAGGCTAGTTGTGGGGGGGGACGACCCTGGACTCCCCATGAAGCTTTACTGAGCCGGAGCTGTGGTTTTGCAGAGGGAATGCTGGTGGTGACTGGTGTGGATCTGCTGAGTTCACGCTCAGACCAGAACCGCCGAGAGCACCACACGGACGAGTTCGAGTACGATGAGCTGATTCTCCGCCGTGGGCAGCCTTTCCATATGGTCCTCTTCCTGTCTCGTCCCTATGAGTCCTCCGATCATGTCACCCTGGAGCTGTGCATCGGTCAGTGGAGGCTGCAATGGGGGATGGGGATGGTAGTGGTGAAGACCCCAGGTAGGGTGGAGTAGGGATAGGGGGCTGGTTAGCAGGGCTCCCAGCCCTGGTATTAGGGTCACAGGGGTGTCTTTAGGCTCCTCCCTTACCCCATTCCTCGCCCCTGCCAGCTAAGGCAGGTGTAATCATGTAAGTATGTCCCCCAGAGAGAGGGTCTTGGCTTCCCTGTTTTCGTTTCCTAAGCTCACCCTCTCCAAGCCTCCCGGAGCATTTGTCTCAAGATACTTTTCCTTTGGATCCTTACTACCGCATCCTCTCCAGTGTTGCTGCTTTTGTGTATCTTTCTTTATGGATCTGCCCTCCTTCCCCAGGATGTGACTTCACTCTCTGTCCAATCTGTCTCTCTGTACCCATGACCCAGGGCCGGTGCCTCCCTCATTGTATTCCTTGGTGGCCACTGACTGCCTAGGCTGGTGATTATGCTGCCGCCGGGGGCGGGTGACTCCTGGTACCCTTTGATTAGGGCCTAGCCTTGCCCACCCCAGCCTCTAATTTCCCAGGTACCCTTACCACCTCCAGCAGGGATGCCCTGGGCTTTGGAAGCTGCAGCCCCAGAGAGCAGGCAGACTTTCAGGACAGGAACTGCGCTTTCATGTGGGGCAGGGACACCTAGACCCAGACAGGGCAGCTCTGCTCCTCCAGCCCAGGTGCTGGGACGGTCAGGCAGGCAGAGGGTGACGGTGACCTGGTCTCTTCTACTCACCTCCATGTTAAGTGCGGAGGGAACAGGTTTGGGATGTTGGACTGGAGCTCTGCCCTGACATGTGGGCACGCATCGGGTGGGGACAGAGCTGTTCTCAATCTGGCCCAGGCAATTGTCCAACTCGGGACACACATCCTGGGTGGGGCTGAGAGAAGTCCAGGGCTCCATCCCCCTGCTTCAAGTGGGCTGCAGCAGCTAATCAGTGTTTCCCCCACGGCAGGAAACAATCCCGAGGTGGGCAAGGGCACCCATCTGATCATCCCGGTGGGCAAGGGGGGCAGTGGAGGCTGGAAAGCCCAGGTGACCAAGTCCAGTGGGCAGAATCTGAACCTACGGGTCCACACCTCCCCCAACGCCATCATCGGCAAGTTCCAGTTCACCATCCGCACACGCTGCGAAGCTGGAGAGTTCCAATTGCCCTTCGACCCCCGCAACGAGATCTACATCCTCTTCAATCCCTGGTGCCCAGGTGAGTTGCTGGAGCAAAATGTGGACAGGAGGGGAGGGCAGGTAGGACTTCCTTTACTAGATCTGGCTTCGTGCCTGGGTGCCTAGCCCTAGGAGAAGCCAGCCTCCCAGTGTCCAGGTGAGGGGACCTCAATGCAGGACGTAGAGAAGTGACCAGCCCAAGGTCACAGAGCCGCATCACCTCTCCTGGTGAAGGGTCCTGGTGACAGCCACCCTTCTCCCATTATCCCTATCCTGTTTGCTCCATCCTTCCTGGAAGCAGTGCTGTCAGGCTAGAGGCATCCCTACTCTTCCTCTGCTGTCATGAGCCCTGCAGAAGCAGCCAAGGGGCAGGTGGGACCCAGGGAGAGGGCTGAAGGGGACCAGGCATGTGTGTTTTGGGGACACAGAGGACATCGTGTATGTGGACCATGAGGACTGGCGGCAGGAGTACGTGCTTAATGAGTCGGGGCGAATTTACTATGGGACAGAAGCGCAGATTGGCGAGCGGACCTGGAACTATGGCCAGGTATGGTTGGCTGGGGCCTCGTGCACCCGGGGGCGCTAGAGGCAGGTGAGGCGGGGTGGGGGTGCAGGTGCTAGCCTAAGGGTCACCTCTGCCCTGGCTCCCCCCAGTTTGACCATGGGGTGCTGGACGCCTGCCTGTACATCCTGGACCGGCGGGGCATGCCCTATGGAGGCCGCGGGGACCCCGTCAGTGTCTCCCGGGTCGTCTCTGCCATGGTGAGCTCCCTTGCATTTCTGAGCCCTTCTGAGTCTCTGCCTGCTGTCTCCCACCCCCATTCCTACCCTTTCTGATTCTTCCAGGACCCCAGCCCTTGCAAAAGGTACGGTGGGAAGGGATCTCACTCATTTCCCCTCCCAACCTGCCCCCTAACCCTCCCCTTCCTGGCTCCTGTTCCAGCTCTAGTGGAATGTAGGGCCAAACCCTAAACTTGGCACACCCAGGATTCACATTCCTGTGTCAGACCAGGATGGGGGGGCAGAGGGCTGTGGGAGGGGCAGGCTGGACTCAGGCTGCCTCCGAATCCTGAGCGGTCAGGGGTCAGGGATGGTTGCAGGGCCAGGGGCTAGGCTGGGGGCCACTTGGCAGGTCCTGAGCCTCTCCCCCAACTCTGCCCCACCCGATCCTGTCCTGGACAGGTGAACTCCTTGGATGACAATGGGGTCCTGATTGGGAACTGGTCTGGAGATTATTCCCGCGGCACCAACCCATCAGCGTGGGTGGGCAGCGTGGAGATCCTTCTCAGCTACCTACGCACCGGCAACTCTGTCCCTTTTGGCCAGTGCTGGGTCTTCGCCGGTGTGACCACCACAGGTAGTGGAGGGATAGGACGGGAACCGCCTGGGCCCTACACGGAGGGTGGAAGGAAGCTAGGCTCCACCTTTGTGAGCCCAGCCCAGTTGTGGCTACAGTGCAGGGACAGGCGGGGGTGGCTGGCAGGCTGGGCTTAATTATCATTAATTAGTGTTAACAACCCAGAAAGGCCTGGAGGAGAGGAGGGAGAAGGGACAGACAGGCACAAAGCCAGGCAGGTGGCCTGGCTTCCCCTAACCCCCAACACTCCCTGGCTCAGTGAACTTGACCCTAGTGACCCCTGCCCCAGCTCGGCAACCCCAGTTGCCCGTGTCCCCTTGCTATTCCTGACCTCATGCCTCACCTGCCACCCTACCGCTGCCCTGGCCCTGGGCCCTGAACCCCAAGTCTGCACCCTCCCCCCCACAGTGCTGCGCTGCCTGGGCCTGGCCACCCGTACTGTCACCAACTTCAACTCCGCACACGACACAGACACTTCCCTCACCATGGACATCTACTTTGACGAGAACATGAAGCCCCTGGAGCACCTGAACCACGATTCTGTCTGGTGAGGCTGGGGCCGGGCTGGGCTGCCTGTCCCTACTGATGACCGGAGACCCGAGGCCTGGATGCCGAGAGCAGGAGAGGCTGGGGAGGCCCCAGGTAGGCAGCTCACCGAGCCCTCCATCTACCTTCATCCAGGAACTTCCACGTGTGGAACGACTGTTGGATGAAGAGGCCAGATCTGCCCTCAGGCTTCGATGGGTGGCAGGTTGTGGACGCCACACCCCAGGAGACCAGCAGTGGTGAGCAGGGCCCCTGCCTGGCGCCCAGACCCCACTGGGGACCCCTCCCTGTGTCCCCAATGAGGGGAACAAACGCCAGTGTCCTGGACGGGGCCTTGGAGTGAGGTCCTCTAGCGCCACAGTTCTTCAGACGGACTCGTGAGGGCAATCACCATGTGACCCTTCATTTATTTTCAACTTTCTGCATAATTATGTGCCCAAATTTTATTTATTTATCATGGTTATTACACCCAGATGGTTCAAAAGTCCAAAGATTTGAGAGAATTCAGTGAGAGGTTTCCCTCACCCGACAAATCCACTTTTCCCACTTAACATTTTTATTTACGTGTCCTGGAGGTAATTAATTGGAAGACCTTTTTATTTATATATACATTTTTATAGTTTAAAAAGTCACTATTTTAAGTAAAGAGCTTCCCAGGTGACTCAGTAAAGTAAAGAATTCGCCTGCCAATGCAGGAGATGCAGGTTCGATCCTTGGCTCGGGAAGAGACCCTGGAGGAGGGCATGGCAACCCACTCCAGTATTCTTGCCTGGAGAATTCCACAGACAGAGGAGCCTGGTGGGCTACAGTCCACGGGGTCGTAATAAGTCGAACACAACTGAGTGACTAAGCACTGTTTTAAGTAAAACATGCTTAGAAGAAAAAAAATGTACAGAATTGGATAACATAAATTGTAAAATTTCCTATTCTCTCTCAGGTGGTTTCAGTTTTGTTTCAAGGAAATTTCTAGGCCTGAATTCCGGGAATAGATTCCAGAAATCTGTGTTTTTGAAAGTTCCCCTGGTGATGTTGCAGATCGGCTGGGTTAGAGTCTTTCTCTGGGGCACAGTGTTAGGTCAGCAGCAGAGTGAACCCAGCCCCTGACTTCCTCTCTTTTGACACATAGTCTTGCTTTTACCAAGTTCCTCTCATTGCTCCACTGAGTTATATGTATGGTATGGGGGGAAAAAATTAGGGTTCAGGTAGGTTCAAAGGAGATAACAGCTTCTATAACCCAGTCCGGCCTAAGAAATAATCACTGATGACATAACCTACTAGTCTCTTTTCCGCAATGCACATTTCTGCAAAAATAAGATCTCTCCAGACCTTCCTGGTGGTCCAGTGGTTAAGACGCCACACTTCCGCTGCCAGGGCCACAGGTTCAGTCCCTGGTGGGGGAAGTTTTGCATGGTGAGGTGTAGTCAAAAACAAAATTAGATCTCAAACAGGTCCCCCACACCCTTCCCACTTAATAATCTGGCCCCAGGCGGCCCCCACCTGCCCCTCCAGCTGCTTCTTCCCTCCCCGCCTCCCGCTTCTCCCTTCCTCACCCTGAGTCAGATAGCCTTCCCCTAGCCTACCTCCTCTTCTGGTCTCTGACCAGACCCCTCCCTCTCAATCATCTCTGTAAATAGTACCCCCTGAGTTTTACAACCCCAGAGATGCCTGTTATATTTAAACAGCCTGTCACAGGACACCAGGAGACCTGAGTTCCAGTCCAAGCTCTAGGAAGTGGGTGGGCTAGGTGGCAGGCAGGGATTCTGAGGCCAGCCAGGCCGGGGCTTGATTCTAGCTTGATCACTTCTTAGATATGTCATCTTAGGCCAGTTCCTCGCACCTTTGGGCTCTGGTGTTCTTGTTTGTAATATGGGGATGATGTATACCTTATAGGGTGATTGGGAGGATCAAATGAGAAAGCATATTAGACTAGCAGCATGGCTGGAGCTTAGTAGCTACTTAGTAAGGATTAGCTCCTTCCAGTCTGGGTCCGGCTGTCTTGTGTCTCCTGGCATTCACTTTGCCTTGCTGAGCCTGTTTCCCCATCTGTAAAAGGAGACCCTAGTTCGAGGTGTTTTCTAAGATTCTCTCCCGTTGGACATCCCTCACTTCCTGTTCTGTGTCCTCTCAGCCATGCCTCCTCTCTGTCAGCCTATGTCCTCCAGAAAGCCCTCCGGAGCACGTTGAAGGCAGACACTGTTTCCTACCAGCTCCCCTGTCACCTCCCCACAGAGAGGATACCGTGGGCTGTAGAACTGAGGGTGGTTCTGGATCTTTCTGGAATCGTGACTGTGATGTCATCGCTCTCCCAGCTGGCAAGCAGAGCCATAAGGGGTTCTGGGTTTGTTTTGATGTAGGATGGGGTAGGTGGGGTGGGGTCTTGACCTCTGGGAGTCACAGACAGCTGACATCCAGCTTCAGCCAGTGGAGGAAGTGTGCCAGCAATTTGGTTAACAAGGCAGGCTTGTCCCCACAGTTGTCCCCGCCTGCCTCACCCCAACCATGACTGAAGCAAAACAGGACTGCTCTCCCGTTTGTTTGCCCTCCCTGAGCTGGACTGTGAAGTGAAATCGGTCAGTCGTGTCCGACTCTTTGTGACCCCATGGACTGTAGCCTGCCGGGCTCCTCCGTCCATGGGATTTTCCAGGCGAGAATACTGGAGTGGGTTGTCAGGGTATCTTCCTGACCCAGGGATCGAACCCAAGTCTCCTGCATTGCAGACAGACTCTTTACTGTCTGAGCCACGAGAGAATCTGGACTGGTGGGGGCTGAACCCGGGCAGTGGGCACTGGGTGGGCTTGGAAGGGTGGGCCCAGGATCTGGGGGTCCCACTCAGCCTCCTTGGATCTCTCACCCCTGTGGCGCCCTCACTCCCGTAGGCATCTTCTGCTGTGGGCCCTGCTCTGTGCAGTCCATCAAGAATGGCTTGGTCTACATGAAGTACGACACACCCTTCATTTTTGCAGAGGTGAGGGCTGTGCGCCTGGTGCCTTCATGGGCAGCCTGGGGAGACCAGGGCACTGGCGCTGGTCCTAGGTTCTCCAGTCCTGCCCCACTGCTGACCAACTACCCGTGTGACTTTGGGCAGGTCACTCATTCTACAAATCTTAGTTTCCCCAACTGTAAAAAGCCATAATAATGGCTGCTCTGCTTTCTGTGCTCAGGATCAAAAGAAATAATGGGTATGAAACTGCTTTATAAGTCATGGAGTCAGCAAGTGAGTGCAAGGGATTACTGTTATTAATGCCCAACGCACCGTGAGGAGCCTCCCAGATCAACTTCTTTCCTGCTGTCTGGCCTTTTCTGGCTCAGCTTGAAAAGTCTCAAAAAAAAAAAAAAGAAAAGTCTCCCAGTTTCACTCTGCCAGGAAGCTCCCAACCTTTGGATCCAGCCTTCCCTGCAGTTCCTAGTATCTGGGGAAGGCAGCTGCGGTGGTCAGGCCCACCCTCAGACCCTCTGGCTCATTCATTCCTGGTTCACACCCCCCACAACCGCCCTCCCCACAGGTGAACAGTGACAAGGTTTACTGGCAGCGACAGGATGACGGCAGCTTCAAGATCGTGTATGTGGAAGAGAAGGCTATCGGCTCACTCATCATTACGAAGGCCATCGGCTCCAACATGCGGGAAGACATCACACACACCTATAAGCACCCAGAAGGTACCAGCTCCCCATCCCGGCCAGCTCTGGCCACACCAAGGGTGCCTTCCCACCCACCCAGCAGCAGCTGTAAGCTCACCCTTGACTCACAACCCCCAGGCTCAGAAGCAGAACGCAAGGCAGTGGAGACCGCGGCCGCGCACGGCAGCAAACCCAATGTGTACACCACCCGGGACTCGGCGGAGGATGTGGCCGTGCAGGTGGAGGCGCAGGACGCAGTGATGGGGCAGGACCTGACGGTCTGCGTGGTGCTGACCAACCGCGGCGGCAGCCCCCGCACCGTGAAGCTGCATCTCTACCTCTCTGTTACCTTCTACACCGGCGTCACGGGATCCGTCTTCAAGGAGAGCAAGAAGGAGGTGGTGCTGGCGCCGGGGGCCTGTAAGTGCCCCTTCCCCAGCCTGTAGCACCCCCCTCCACGGCTGGGTACCCCAGGGCCAGGGACATGGAGACCCGGGGAGGCCGGGTCTGAGGAAGCAGGTCTCGGTGACGCTAGGCCTCTTCCCCGCAGCGGAGCGCGTGACCATGCCTGTGGCCTACAAGGAGTACCGGGTCCACCTCGTAGACCAGGGGGCCATGCTGCTCAACGTCTCAGGCCACGTGAAGGAGAACGGGCAGGTGCTGGCCAAGCAGCACACCTTCCGTCTGCGTACCCCAGACCTCAGTCTCACGGTAGAGCAGCGGGCTGGGCTGAGGGGGGGATTGGAGGGTGAGGTGCAGGGCACTAGGCCAGAAGCAGTGGTGGGAGGAGGTCAGGGACAAGCCTGGGCTCTTGGACTTTGGTTCCCTTTTCTGGAAAATCAGATCTCATTTCCCTTACTCTGGGGTGGCTTCAGCTGGGGAGTAGGTTAGAGTTTCCTCTCTGGCTTTGGGTGAGCCCTCCCCCGGAGGCAGGAATGTGGGATCAGGGTGGTCTTCATTCTAAAGAGCTTTCTCTCCCTCTCTGGTGGGAGTGTCCAGGCCCATCAATTTGGCCTGAGGCTCTGATGATGGGGGTCTCTTTCTGTCTTAGTTACTGGGAGCAGCCGTGGTTGGCCAGGAGTGCGAAGTACAGATTGTCTTCAAGAACCCGCTGCCTGTCACCCTCACCAACGTCGTCTTCCGGCTCGAGGGCTCCGGGTTGCAGAGGCCCAAGATCCTCAATGTTGGGTGAGTGCAGCCCCTCCTTCTGCCCCGGCCACTGCCCTTGCCAGCCTCCTGGATGCATGGGTCCCACCTTTGTCCCTCTCCTGCTCAGGTCAGGACAGTAAGGTCTGTCACTTGGGGCCGGCCAGCAACACCTCCTGACTCAGTTCAACCCAGCCAGTGCTAAGAAGGCCTGCTTCAGGCAGTGCTCCTCGGTGTCCCTGACCTGCCTTGCTGGCTTGTTAGGGAGCTAAAACCTCACAAAGGGATCACTAGTAATTTGTCACTACTCTCACCCAGCACTCAAGAGTTGAGCAGGCACTTTCAGGAATGTAAGCTCATTTGGAGAACCCCAGTACCCTTTGAAGTACATTAGAGATAATCATATGATGCGCTTTAGGTCCCAGCTTTATCACTCATGGGCTGTGTGCTATATGTATGATCTTCTCCGTGCCTCAGTTTTCTCACCTGTAAAGTGGGGATAACAGTAATAACCTGGCTCTGAGAATCACAGAAGACCATGCATGCAAAGCCCTCAGCATGGTGCTGGGCACAGCATCAGTGCTCTGCTGGTAGCTGCCACCCCTTTACAGATGGGGCGGCTGGTGGCCACATCTCCCAGAGTGTCTCGGCTCCTAAGGGGCAGGCTCCACTCCTCCGCCACGGCGAGCACCTCACACAGGCTCTCCAGCTGGTTGCTGGGCTGGTGCCGTGAGCACAGCAAGCAGTTCCTAAGGAGAGAGCCCTGTGCCTCAGGCCCTCATGCCACCTGCTGGGGCCTGATCCCAAGCCAGGGGAGGCTGTGTGCCCAGCCAGTCCCAAGGCCGTGTTCCCAGGCCATGCTGCCATCTCTGACATGGACTCACACATGCAGGAACAGGGAAAGCAGAGAAGGCCAGAGGCTGACCTTTAAGCTCAGCTTTCTGGTGACAGGGGCAGGCATTTTCCTCATCCAATAAAGAGCACCCGAGGGAAAGGGACTGCATTCACAGAGGGGCTGGGTGGGGAAGCAGAGGGTCCCTGACCACCCTACCCATCCCTCTCCCCACACACACAGGCTCTGCCTGGGGGTGGCCGCCACTTTGGCCAACAGGCCAGAGCTGAAAAAGGCTGCTGTTCTGACCTTTGCCCCATCCTGGGCTCCTGGGTGATGGGACACCTCTCAAAGGAGCGCTCTCCTCCTGTCACCCTAAAAGGGTTTCTGGCAGCTTAGAGAGCGGAGCTTGGAACTCCCAGACAACCTACCTACTGGGGTCTCTCACCTGCTGCTGACAGACAGAGGTTCCCCTGTCCTGAGGGGTCCCCGGAGCTGCTGGGCTCCCCGCAGCTTCCCTGCCAGATCTTTGATTCTCTCCCCTTCCAGGGAGTAAGGCAAGCGCCTCCCGCACTGAGCACTGGAGACTCAGCCCCTCTCTTCAACTGTGGGGCTCGTGTGAGAGTCGCGCCACTGAAAGGGCCCGGTCTCCCCCCAGTAAATGAGAGGGTTGGGTGGCGGTTCCTCGAGGCAGGCCCTCGGTTGACATTCTGTGGCTCCTCCAGCTACTGTGAGCCCAGGCGGGGCCTCCAGCACAGGTGAGAGCCCCGAGCTGCTGACTTGGGTGTATTGTTGGCTGGCCAAAAAGTTCGTTTGGGTTTTTCCCTAACATCTTAGAGAAAACCCCTGAACAAACTTCTTGGCCAAGCCAAGCGATTCCGAAATTGGCATGACTTCACTGTCATTTGCACATCAATGGCTGTGGTATGGAGCCTCATTATGGCAACAGGCATGCCACCCCACCTGCTGACTGGCCACTTAATAAACATTCCAGCGCTTACTCCTCCAGATGGCTGTTGTCACCACTAAAGCAGTCACCGGGGGAAGCTAGAAGTCTGCTCCAAACCCTTCTCGGGGATTTCCCCCAGAGCCTGAATCATATTCTCTAGAATGTCCTTAGGGTGGTCTTCTAAGGGAGTGGATTTGACTTTGGGGAAACAGCCTCAAGTCATTTAGAACTAAGACTGATTAATAAGGTAAATAAGCGAGCCAGGTGGGTCATAATGCCCTTTTCAATCAGAAATGAACCTCGACTGTAAAGGAGGGACAGTGACTTGGCCAGGTGTGAGTGTACGCCCAAGTGGGTACATGTAATGTGTGTGTGGTTTTAAATGGCTGTGAAGGAAAATCTGAGAGGAGCTTTTTTAAATGTTCAGTGTGGTTAAACAAGAGCATAAATGCTAATTTGCTGCTAATACTCAAATTAGCATCAAAGACAATGCTAATTTGGATGTCTAAGTTCTGATGTCCTGTCAGGGAGTTTGTTTTATTACTGGCACTCAGTTGTGGGCACATTCCTGCGTTAGTAGCTGATGTGTTTGCCTTCAACTCTCTAACCAGGGTGCAGCCAAGGTCTCGCCAGACACTAAGATCAGGGTAGGGAGAGATCTTGACATCCCTCGTTGGAACCTAGAGAGCAGTTTATCTTGGAAATAACCTTATAAATAAAGGCTAGGCTCTGAAATAGTACAGTTCAGTTACACATGTGTGTGCGCTCAGTCGCTTCAGTTGTGTCCGACTCTTTCTGACCCTATGGACTGAAGCCCACCAGGCTCCTCTCTCCATGGGGATTCTCCAAGCAAGAATACTGGAGTGGGTTGCCATGCCCTCCTCCAGGGGATCTTCCTGACCCGGGGATCAAACCCATGTCTCCTGAGTCTTCTGCGTTGCAGGAAAATTCTTTACCCCTGAGCCACTGGAAAAGCCCCACAGTTCACTTATAGTATGGGTAAATAGACTTTTGAAGGCTGGTCTGAACCCAAACAACCTTTAACCTCATATCAATGGAAAAGTGGGCACAAATTAAAAACACAGATTTGTTACCAGGCAAAGTACAACTTGGGGCTTCCGCTGTAACTCAGTGGTAAAGAATCCACCTGCAGTGCAGGAGCTGTAGCAGATGCAAGTTCTGTCCCTGGGTGGGGAAGATCCCCTGCAGGAGGGCATAGCAACCCACTCCAGTATTCTTGCCTGAAGAATCCCATGGACAGAGGAGCCTGGCGGGCTTCAGGGCATAGGGTCTCAGAGTCGGAGATGACTGAGGCAACTGAGCATGCATGCAGAGTATGTATAGCCTACCTGTTAAGTTGTAGACTGAATTTCAAGTTGGATATTCTGATAGGAAGTCTAGAAATTAAGTCGACAACCTATCAGGTAGGCTATAGACTTCTATCTTCCAGACTTTCCTACTTCTCGCCTTCATAGAGCTTGGAGGCACCTTCAAGACCATCTGATCCCACGCCCTCATTTTATTTTATTTTTTTATTTTTTATTTTTCCAGGTTCATAATTTATTGTACAAATTGAGTATCACATGATGAGATGACATTAGCTTCTTCAGGCATGGGAACTTAACAGATAATGTACAGTTCAGAATCTGTTTATGTTGCTTTCACAGCTGGAGTTTTTTTAGACCTTAACTTGAAGTATGAGACTATCAAAGCAATACTTCCGTATGTGGCCAGCACACAATTCATTCTCCCTGTGAGAGTGTAAGAGTTGAAATATTTTTTGATATCAGTGAAATGGAACTGGGCATCAGCTTCTGGACCTGCCATGATTTCAATCTTTCAAGGGGTTCAAACTCCACAGCCTATGTCCTTCACCATACGCTGCTGCTCCTCGACCCCGCTGGAAGACACCACCTCCCCCTCACACCTTAAACGGGCCTTCACGCCCTCATTTTATATTCACTTCTATTTTACATCAGAAAGTGAGGATGACTGGTACGTGTTCTAAACTACACAGTTAATGGGGTAGAAGGAGTACAGAGTGGTCCAGGGATGTCCCTTGGCAGCAGACTCCAAGCTAAATGTTTTGCCCCAAGGATAGCTCATCCTTGATGTTGGGGTGTTGGCTCATTCCCTTGAAGGACTGTGGTGTTTGCACAAGTCTGGCTCCAGAAATGATCCATCCCCAAGGCAGGCTCAAGTTTAGCAGGGGCCAGAGGTAAGGGTTTCAGGCAGAGGCAGGAAAGGACAGATGCTAACAGGTGTGAACAACTGCAATATACATTCAATCACAGTCAGTGTGTCTGCATACGGGCAGATTGCTGGAGGAGCTCAGAGAAAGGTGAGATTCATTTTCCTGAGGGTAGGAGATGCTCCAGGGAGTCCTCACTGAAGAGGTGTGAAGTGGGTCCAGAGGCAGCCCAGGGGGCAAGGCATGAAAACACTGTGAATTCAGGGGAGGGGTGGAGCTCACTGGGGCTGGTGGGCAGAAGGAATGAAGAATGTGGTGGTGGTGGGGGCAATGATCGCAGGCAGGCGGGGTGAGTCACAGTGAGCCTGTGTGTCAGGTTAGGGAGCTACAGTTTCATCTATCTCCTAAGCAACAAGGAAGCCAAGCCCTTGAAAGGCTCAGTTCACCTCTGAGTGATTGGAAAAATGAATGGAAAATGAGATGAGAGGCAAGGAAGGTAGTTAGAAGGCAGGTGAAATTGTAAATTCTTGGAGGGGTGATCTGGGACTAGAGGGCCATAGGAAGGAAGAAAATAAAGACACTGAGGTGTGTGTGTGTGTGTGTGTGTGTGTGTGTGTGTACACCAGCATGTGTATTTCTGTCTCTCACATACACACATGAGTGTGTGTCAATTTAATTTAAAGATGCCAATTGTCTGTTCTTGGGAGGGACTCCAGTTTTGTTTGTTTGTCTTTTGGGGGACTACAGTTTTGTTTTGTTTGTTTTGGGATTTTTTTTTTTTTTTTTTTTGAGATAACATCCTAAGAGGTGATCGTAGCAGAGGAGAATTCCTTTTCTTCCACCTTCTTTCTTGGCAAGCCTGGAAGTATTTGGCAACACTGTGTCAAGCCCCAAAGTCTCCTTGTGAAGTCTCCTCATCTTGGAAACCCACTAGGGGATGGGGCTGACCTGGTTGGGGCAGGAGCACTGGCGATGGAGAGGGAGGAGGGAGGTCTTTGCCCAGACGTTTGTGAGAGCAGGGAGGGAGGAGTTCGGAATGCCGAGGAGATTTCCAGCTCCGGCAGCTGGCTGGGCAGCCACTGATCAAGCCTTGTGGAGGCGGACTTGGGGTTCAGGCTTTGTCCTCCGTCAGTCGGTTAGGTCGTGGGTGTAGAGATTCCAGCTGAGCCCAGGAATGCCGGAAGGGCTCCACCTTCTGCTCCTTCCTTCCAGCTTCCCCATCAGCCCTTACTCCCCACTCCACACCCTGTCACCCCAGGCCCATGACCCTATCTCTGCCCACAGGGACATTGGGGGCAACGAGACAGTGACCCTGCGCCAGACGTTCGTCCCTGTGAGACCAGGCCCCCGCCAGCTCATTGCCAGCTTGGATAGCCCACAGCTCTCCCAGGTGCACGGGGTCATCCAGGTGGACGTAGCCCCGGCTGCCGGAGGCGGGGCCTTCTCAGACACTAGAGGCAACAGTCGCTCAGGGGAGACCATCCCCATGGCCTCTCGAGGTGGGGCTTAGCCCTGGGCCAGGAGCAATGGGACTGATGTCAGACGAGCAAGGACACTGCCTCAAGACAGGGCCTGCGGCAGAGAGGCTCCCCAGGGGCTCAGGTGCGGAGACCCAGCCCCTGGGGGGAGCCGATCTCATTTGCACAGATGCTAGACATAGATGCTAATAAACTATTTTTTAATGAAGCTTCTGTTCTGTCCATGCGTCAGTCTATGCCAAGCTAAGGAGTGTGGGCCCACGGCCTATCCTGGGGATGCAACTTGGCATTTCTGACACCCCTAGTTCTGAGAAACATGGTTGGCAAATCACCAGTGGCACCCCTCAACAGCTCTCAATGGAGGCCACTTGGCATCAGGACAGCCTCCAGTGCTTCCCTGGCCAGTCTCCCCTCACCCCAAGGAGCTTCTACTGGCCGAAGCCCTTCTGAAGTTACCTGGGCTGAGGGGGACTGCCCCTTCCACAGCACCCCCTAGTGGAGAGAAGGAGCTGAATTCTTTTCTATGGGCACACGTTTGAGGCAGAAATAGGCTGGACTTCTCTGTGAACAGGAAAAGTCACTTTCCAGGATTGATCTTCAAATATCCTTGTCAAAGAATTTTTATGAAAGTAATACGTGTTCAGTGTTAAGCATTAAGAAAATACAGAAAATTGTAAAGGAGAAAATAATGATCCTCAACTCCCACCATGTACAGAAAGTAACTTAACGTTGTTTCACATGCTGCTTGCCACCACCCACCCCGGCACCCTGCCCATAAATTCCTACAGAGTTAAATATTCTTTGAAAACATCATGATTAGAGATGGTAGACTCTAGATGGTAGACTAGGCCCTCCTGGTCCCTCGGATCTCTGGCTGCTGTTCTCACTTCAGCTGGTACCTCTGCCTCTGCCCAGACTTGGCAGTTGGGGTGACTCAGGCCTCTGCCCCAGGCTATCTGTCATCCAGCTACACTCTGCCAGCCTTGAGGTTTTAAAGACTCCCCAAGTTGTATGTGTTCCTTGAACCCCAAACTTGTGTATTTACTGCCTTCTCAATATCTTTACAATGTGACTGGCCAGTGTGGTTGTCTCATAGACACCCCAAGTATAACAGGTCCAAAGTCAGACTCATGACCTCCCTCCAGCATACATCTTCCTGCAGCTTCCCCTACATCAGTAAATGGCACTTCCATCTTTCCAGTTTCTTGGCCCCAAACTTTTGGAGTCACCCTTGATTCCTTTCTTTCTCTCATAACCCACGTTGGATCTGTCAGCAAATCTTGCTGGCTCTATCTCCCATTCATAGGTGTTCAGCTTCTGACCACTCCTCATCTCCTCTACAGCCACCGTCCTGCTCAAGCTGCTTTCCTCCCTTAGCTGGACTGTTGCACTTGCTTCCTAATTATTTCCCCACTTTGACTCTTGTCCTTTGATACCCTGTTCACACAGCAGCCAGAACGAGCAGGTGGACCAGATCGTGTCAATCCTCTACTCAAAGCCTTCCACTGCATCCCCTCAAATCAAAGTCCATATAGCGCTCTATGTCTCCGCCCTCCCTCCCCTCCCCATCCCAGGCTCAGTCCATCCAGCTCGCTGGCCCCTTCCTACCTGGACAGTATGAGGCACACTTCTGCTCCATGAGCTCTGTGGGGCTGCACTTTGCCTAAAGACTTCTTTCCCACGTGGCCCCATGGCCCACTCCCTCTTCTCCTTCAAGACTCGCTTAAGTGTCACCATCTTTTGGTCTTCTCTTCCATTCTATTTTAAAATTGCAGCACCTTCCATGTTTGCTATCCCCACTTGTTCTTTATTTTTCTCCAGAGTACATGTTACCATGTGATGTCCTTATATTGAATTTTTGTATCATTTGTTTATTATCTAATTCTCTCTACCACTACTGCCCCATCCTAGTCCAGTCCACCATGCTCCATCACTTGGATCGAAGCCCCAGTTCTCCCGCAAGCCTTTGCCCTTCCCTGTCTATTCTCAACTTGGCAGCCAGGGGATGCTTTGAAATGTCAATCAGATTATGTTACCAATCTGCTCACACTCCCCAGCGGCTCCTCACCTCTCACAGAGTAACAGCTATGGCTATGTCACCTTTCTTGTTGTTTCTCAAAGCCTTGACATCATGGCCTTCGGGCTGACAGTTTTCCCTGCCTGGCACATCGTTCCCCTGATATCCAGGTGGCAGGTACCTTCCTTTGAAGTCTGTCCTTAAATATCACTGTCTGAATGGAAACTTTTCTGGCCACCCAATTTTATTTTTTATTTATTTTTCTCTGTGCCAGGTCTTCACTGCTGTGCGGACTACTCTCTAGTTGTGGTTCGAGGGAGGGCTTCTTGCTGCAGTAGCTTCTCTTATTACAGAGCGTGGGCTCTAAGCGCGTGGCCTTCAGTAGTTGCGGCTCCCAGGCTCTAGAGCGCAGGCTCAGTAGCTGTGGTGTACAGGCTTAGCTGCTCCAAGGCATGTGGGATCTTTCTGGATCAGGGATGTAACCCACGTCTCCTGCATTGGCAGGTAGATTCTTTACTACTGAGCCAGCAGGGAAGTCCCTGGCCACAGTATTTTAAATTGCAACCCATTCTTCTCACGACCACTTTTCCTGCTTTATTTTTCTCCATAACACCTATCTACATCCAACATATTCAATATTTTAACAATGCATTTATTTATTGTGTCTCCCCTGCCCCAACTGTAATATAAACTCCAAAAGAGCAGTGATTTTTGTCTGATTTGGTCTTTGTTATATGCTTAGAAATTAGTGCATAGAAATGCTCACTGAACACTTGCTGATGAAGAATTTGGTACTAACCTATGACTTTCCTGGTGGCTCAGATGTAAAGAGTCTACCTGCAGTGCAGGAGACCCAGGTTCGATCCCTGGGTTGGGAAGATCCCCTGGAAAGAAGGAAATGGCAACCCACTCCAGTATTCTTGCCTGGAAAATCCCATGGATGGAGGAGCCTGGTAGGTTACAGTCCATGGGGTCACAAAGAGTGGAACACGACTGGGTGACTTTACTTATATATAAGAATGGCTGTCATCTTCACAGCAACCGCTTAAGGTAGTTGGATTGTAACTCCCCCTCTACAGATGAAGAAACCAAGTCAAGGGCTAAGGGAACCTGTCAAAAATCATTGAGCAGTCTAGAATAGGATGAGAACCTGGGCAATCTGGCTCCACAGCCTGTATTTTATCTGAGACTGAAAGTGGCCCCACAGAGTTCTTAATTTCACCCTCAAACTCTTCTTCCCCTAGTTTTTCCCATCTCACTATTACTATGATCATCTCGTTGTTCCAGCCAAAAACCTACAAATCACCCTTGATTCCTCCCTATTCTCTCCTCCAAGGTTCACCCCACCAGGATTTCTTATCAGTTCTATGTCCAAAATATATCTGACTCTGTCCTCTCCACTTACACTGTCACTGTGCTCTTTCCCTGTGGAACTGCCATAGCCTCCTGATAAGTTTCCACTCTTGTTTCTGAATAATCCAATTTCTACACAGCCAGAGAGCTTTCTAAGCTCTAAATGAAATCCTGGCACTCTCCTGCTTAAAACCAGACAGGACTGGTAGTGAACCCAAGTTCATTTGTATGATGCTTGAAACCCAATACTCGAGAGACACGTGTTGGTGGGAAGAGACTGGCTGCATTATTCAGGAGGACATCAATCTGGGAAGATGGTGGACTAATGTCCCTAAACCATCTCCAAGTTGCCGGTTACAGGATAAAGGGTTTTAAGGGGTGTTTGAGAGGGGGCTATGTGCAGAAGAGCACAGTCAGCTCCAATAATAATAATAAATTGGTCATGTGGCATTCTGGTCAGCACCATCTAGAAGGGTTTATGTGCATTTAGTCTTCTACTCCAGGGTTGGTCTGCTCCCATATTCTTAAGGCCAGTCCCTGGAATTCTGAAGCAAGCAAGATTAATTGTCTCCCACTCAACTAGTCGTTTTCTAAAAGCTCTAAGACATGCCAGGGTCAGTAGGGAGAGAAGATGCAGGTAAGTTTTAAAATCTGTGCTGCTGGAGCAGCTTATGTTATGGCCACACTTCCAATGCTTTCCCAACACCCTTGGAACCATGCAAAATGCTACCCTCATCTATTTGGCCTTGCAGGCTTCTCTAACCTCAACTCCACCACTTGCCCCTGGCCCTGCTGCCTCAGCCCCACAGTCCTTCTGCTTCTCAAATTCACCAAACTTCTACCTAAGCCTTGGCATCTGTTCTTCCTTCTAAAGGAACACTCTACCCCATGGCATGGCTGCCCCTCATTCTTCAGGTCTCAACTCAGATGTCACCACCCTCAAAAGAAAGGGGATATATGTATACCTATGGCTGATTCATGTTGAGGTTTGACAGAAAACAACAAAATTCTGCAAAGCAATTATCCTTCAATTAAAAAATAATTTAAAAAAGATGTCATCTCCCCATAGAGCTCTTCTCTATCCATCAATCTGATTAGTTGGTTACCTCCAGTCTCTTATCACCCTATTTTATTTTGTATCCTACTTAGCACTTATTAACATCAGTGTGCTTGTTTGTTCATTAAATTCTTTTCTCTAAAATGTAAGCTCCTTAAGAGCTTATCTGTCTGTTCACACCCAGGACCCAGAACAGGGTCCAGCCCAGAGCTGCAGGAGAAGTGTTTGCTACTTACACAGTTAAAAGCAACAATTTGCAAGATGTAACATAACTGTTCCTTGAATTTGTGGAGCAAACTCCAATAGTGGTTCTGTTTTTTAATAAAAATGATGTGATTTATTTGATTAATCTCTCATTCCTAGAAATTTAAGTCTTCCCAAAGTTTTACTATTTTTTCTCTATTTTTTAAAAATTGAAGTATAGTTGATTTACAGTGTTAATTTCTACTATGCAACAAACTCATTCATTATATGTGTATATATACATTCTTCTAAAATACTTTCCCATTATAGTTTATCACAGGATATTGAATATATAGTTCCCTGTGCTATACAGTAGGCCTTTGTTGTCTATCTGTTCTATATATACTAGTTTGCATCTGCTAACCCCCAAATCTCAGTCCATCCCTCCCATCCCCTCCAAAAGTTTTGCTATTCTAAATAGAGCTGTAATAAATATCCTTGTACAAGAAAATAAATCTTTGGGCTCATTTTAAATTATTTCCTTAAGATAACCCCCAGAGTGAGAATTATTATGCAAACAAGATTGAGCACATTTAAGGTGGTTTGATAAACTTTATTAAATTAGTTTCCAGAAATACATCAGTATCTCTTTTTATTGAACTTGAGGGAAAATGTGAGAGCTTAAGATTTCTAACAACTTTGTAACTTGCTTCACATTTATTCACTTTATCCTGGTCCTCTGCATGTATCAGAACTCAAAAATGCTTGAAATCCTCAAAAAGAAAAACAACAAAAAAATGGGAAGGCAATGCTATTCTCCAAACAGCTAGAGGGAAAGAAACGAATATATGCTTAGCTCCTACTATGAGTTAAGCTCAAACTGGGTGCTTTATGGGGATCATCTCCTTTAATTTTCTGGGGGTGAGCATCAGAATCCCTACTGTCCCAGCTTGATTTGTTCTTAGGCCTCTGGCTCCCCTCCCAGTAGAATGGAAGGGCAAGGACCTTATCTCTCTTACTCACGCTGATTCATAGCCTGTGACATACTAGGTGTTCATTAAATATCTGTTGAATGGAAAATGAACTAAATTGGAGGGTGATGGGGCATCTGGAGGCTTAGGAGTGCAGTGGAGGTTTATGTTTTGGAGCATTTGTGGGAAGAATGCATGAGGGATAACTAGTCCAGCTCTGGGAAGAGATAATTGGGTACTTAGGGAGAACTGAGTAATGACCAGCTGAGCAAAACTCTTATTGGGATTGTACCTCAGCAGAAATACTAGGGAAACCTATTTAATACCACTTACATTTTATATGAAGAATCCACCTGCCAATGCAGGAGACACAGGTTCAATCCCTGATCCAGGAGGATCCCACATGCCTCGGAGCAACTAAGCTCATGCACCACAACTACCAAGCCTGAGCTCTAGAGCTAGTACTCCACAAGAAAAGTTACGGCAATGAGAAGCTGAAACACCACAACTAGAGAGTAGCCCCTGTTCGCCACAACTAGAGAAAGTGCATGCATAGCAGTGAAGACCCAGTATAGCCAAAAATAAAATTTTTTTTTAAAATTTAAAAAGAAATCCATTAGAGTTGCTGAGGGAGGCTTGGGGAGATAACTATGAGGGGTTTTGTGGAGGCAGTCATCACATGGGCCACAGAAGATGAAAGTCAAGTCCACGAGGCAAGGACAAAGGAATCATCCAGTATGTGCAAAGCACAAAATATGAGACAACTCAGTATATCTTGAAATGCAAGCAGTTTGAAGAGGATTGGCTTATAGGTGCATGATAAGTGCAAACTGGGAAGGAATGTGTTAGAAGAGGTAAATTTATTCAGATCATTAAAAATCCTTTTGCCATATTTTGGAGCTTGGACTTTCTTTTGAAAATAAGGGGGAGCTTTCAGTTAGGGATGATGTGATCAATTTTGCATTTCACCAGATTTATGGTGAAAGCAACATGGAAAAGAAATTAGGGGTTGGGCTGGAGGTGGGGAGACTAGAGTCTTCTCAATGTGAGAGACAGGGAACCTGAAATAAGATACAGGCTGTGAGCATGAAAAAAAGAGGGTGTAAGTTTGAAGGTTCCATTAGAAGTAGAATTGATTAGACTTGGTGAGGGATTAGATCTGGAGAACAGAGAGGACAAACTTAAGGGCAATGGTCTTGTTTTCTGAGTCACGGGTAAAGAAACATGTCATGCACAGAAATACAGAGGCCAGGAGAAAGAGCAGAATTTAAAATAAAAGATAATTTTCAGTTTTCAGTGTAGCATATAAGGAGCTTAGAAGTTCTCACTTCTGTCCTTACAAGAAGGATGAACAGAAAATCAAAAACCAAAAGAAAATCTTGAACGAAGGCTGAGGAGTAGAAGTGGGTACATCTTATAGAGGAGTAAGGATAAGAATTACATTGGGGGAATTTCCTGGTGGTCCAGTGATTAGGACTGTGTGCTTTCACTGTCAGGGTTAGGTTCAATCCCTGGTTGGGGAACTAAGACCCCACAACGCATGCGGGCAGCCAAAATAATAATTACATCGGACTTCTTCAGAAACCATGCAAGAAGAGAGCACAGTAAAATGTCCAAAGTGTTGAAGGAAAAAAAAGCCCATCAACCTAGACTTCTGTATCCAACAAGATTATCTCTCAAAAGTGAAGGAGTGACACTTTTTCAGGCAAACAAAAATTGAGGGAGTTTGCAGCCAGAAGACCTGACTTGTAAGATACGCTAAAAGAAATTCTTCAGCAAAGAAGGAAAACGACATAGGTCAGAAACTACATAAGGCATAAAGGCATAACCTACATAAAGGCAGAACTTTAGGGAAAAAAATAAAAGTGAAAAAAAAAAGGAAGGTAACTAGAATTTCATAGATGTCCGATTTGTGTACTTTGGAACTTCCAGCGAGATGTCCCGCGGGCAGTCGAATGCATGGCTCTGCACAGAAGACTGATCTCGGGTGGAGACAGGAAGGAGTATAGGGGCCATTATCTCTAAGAAAGGAGATGGCCCATGGAAAGGTTAGTTTCACTAAATCCCTGTAAGGCAGTCAGAGCAGATAATTAATTCAGAAAACAAAGAATACACACTGTGTGTCAAGGTTCTGTCCCTGGAAATAAGGAGAGACCCCAGGAAGGGTGACAAGGAGAAAGACAGGTTATATGAGGGGGCTGACTGGAGTAAGCGCACAACAGAATTCGAAAAGGGAAATCTATGTTGTTATTTTTAGCACTACACGCCTTTAAAAAATATATTAAAAAAAAATATCAAACACAGAAAAACAAAAAATTACCTAAAGTCTCACCATCTAGAAGAAAGTTATCAATCTGACGTATTTTTTCAAACTTTGTATTTTGTTTTTTAAGGGCGGGCGCCCTCTCCTGGTCTGTAAAAAGAGCGCGAACTGGAAGTCGCGCACCGCCCGGGGAAGGCTTTGCAGACGCTGGTATGGGCGCTGGTATTTAAGGAATCGGATTTGAGAGGCTGAAGACGATGGAGAGGGAAAGTGGCACGAACCTCCCTTTACAGACTAGAAAGTCAAGTCTTCAAATCACGAAGCGCCTTCTCTGCAGGCTCCCCGAAATAATGCACCGGTCGGGGGCAGAGCCCAGATCCGCGATCCCCCCGACCCCGAAGCTGTCGGAAGTGCGGGGAAGCGAGGGCGGGGACCAGCAGCGGCGCCGGATCTACCCGGGCGTGGCCTTGTGACGCGACGTCACGTATCCCCTGTCTGGCGGCCCATTGGGTCGCCACTCCTACTCTTTTCCCGGGTAGGAGAACTGGTCGCAGAGCCGGAAGGGAGGTAGCCTTCGCGTTTCAGACAGCGGCGGCGTTTCAGACAGAGCGGTCTAGTGCCAGTGGAGCTTGCCAGCTTCTGCATTCGGGCTCCATCCCGAGGTGGAGAGAAACCCCAGGATTCTGGTGGCCCTTGGGAGGCGCAGAGTCGGATAGCCAAGTACCCGTTGCAGACTGAAATAGCGGAGCCTGTGAGGGCCACCGGAAGCCCCGCCCCTGGGAGGAGTCGGGAAGCCGCGCCGAGGAGGTAGGAACCCAAAGAGGCGGCCCCTGGGGTGGAGTCCGCCGGCCATGGCCACACCCCCGGGGGCCGGTCCCGCTGCTCTTCGCTTTGTAGCTGCTGCCAGCTGGCAGGTCATTCGCGGACGCTGCGTGGAGCATTTTCCCCGAGTATTGGAGTTTCTGCGATACCTGCGCGCTGCTGCCCCTGGCTTGGTTCGCTACCGGCATCATGAACGCCTGTGTATGGGCCTAAAGGCCAAGGTATTGGAACCAGTAGGACCTGGTAGAGGGGATAGGGGCCGACTGCTTGGCGATGGAACCGGTAGGAAAAGGGCAGTTTACTCCGACGTGGGCATTCTGAGCTCAGTACTCTCCACAGTTGGTGGTGGAGCTCATCCTGCAGGGCCGGCCTTGGGCCCAGGTTCTAAATGCCCTACATCACCACTTCCCAGAGTCTGGACCTGCAGTGCGGGACCCCAAAATCGTGAGTAACCCTTGAAGCAAGCCCTACCCCGGTTAACACCTGATGCAGCCAAGTTGCTCCTCTTCCTGGTCACTGGATCCTGGTGCCCCTAACCTGTTTGCCTTCTTTACCCTTGACAGACAAAGCAGGATCTGAGGAAGATATCAGAGGCTCAGGAAACCTTTTGCCAGCAGGTGAAGCAGCTGGCAGAAGGCCCTGTTGATTTGGCTTCGAAGCTGCAGGTGGGACTGGCTGCTTTGGAAGCAGTGGTGTAGCTGTTGGCTCTAGCCGTCTCTGACCTGCCGCTTTTCCTCCTGCAGGAACTCGAACAAGAGTATGGGGAAACTTTTCTGGCTGCCATGGAAAAGCTGTTTTTTGAATATTTGTGTCAGCTGGAAAAAGCACTGCCTCTGCTGCAGGCACAGCAGGTTTTGTTGGGGCAAAACACATAAGGGCAGAATGCTGGGGTGGCGGGTGGGGTTGTAACAAGGCCTGTGGTCTTCATGCCTCTCTCCCTGCCCACAGCTTCAGGATGTGCTGAGTTGGATGCAGCCTGGAGTTTCTATCACTTCTTCTTTTGTCTTGAGCCAATATGGCGTGGACATGGGGTGGCCACTTCCAGGTACCAGGACCATGTAGGAGAACCAAGAATTTGGGGGGTGGAGTGTTTAGCTTGAGACCTTTTGGGACAGCCCACTGGAAGGGCTACATGGGCCTGAGGTATAAGAAACCAAACTGAGTGGATGTGTTAGAATTTTAGCTTTTTAAGGAGCCTTGTTTTCTTCTTCAGAGTGCTCTGCTACTGATGCAGTGAACACGACAGAGCCCTCAGAGCAGAGTCCTCCTCAGCAACCAAGACCAGCACTCTACGACCCCCTGCCAAAAGCCTCTCCTGGCCCACTGCTTCCTCAGGGACCAGCCTCAAGGAAGCATCCAGAACCTCTGACCGGCCACCATTTCAATCTGGCCCCTCTAGGCCGGCGAAGAATCCAGTCCCAGTGGGCAGCCACTAGCAGAGGCCATAAGGAGCGCCCCACAGTCATGCTGCTCCCCTTCAGGGATGTGGGTTCAGCAGCCCAGGTCACATCTAAGCCTGGGAAGGGCAAAGACGGCACACACCCAGCAGATCCAGCAGGTCCTGCGGGCACCAGAGCACTCCTGACCGGGAAGTCTAGGAGTCCATCCAGGACCCTGGGAGGGAGAGCGGTGAAGGGGAATCCGATGGACTCATCTGCCTCGGAGCAAAAGGAGTGAGTAGAACTGCTGCTGCTTCCTACTAGCAGCACATGCCCTGCCTGCTTCCCTTTCACCCTGTCTTTGCTTGCTCCCACCTCAGGAACTGCAACATGGACTGCCACATGGAACCACGAAGACTGTCATTATCACCTCCTAGGAAGTCAGGTAGGTATCCTGAGTCAGAACCGGATCAAACAGCCTTCTCTCCTGGGGACTCCCGAGGATCTGTGTTCACTGAGGAGAGTACCTGGACTCTGCTTTCCTCCCTACAGTTTGTCCTCCATCTCTGTACAGCTCTGACATTACCATAGGGGACCTGGTTTTGGACTCTGACGAGGAAGAAGATAGCCAGAGTGAAGGAAGGGTGAGTAGGAAAGCTGGGAACGGGATGGGTGGGCAGAACAAGACAGAAAGTGACATTCTCTAGGATATGGAGGGATCAGGGCACGTTTCAATGATGATAGGATCTCCCTGCTCCCTTCTCTGCAGGAACCTCTGGAAAACTATCAGAAGACAAAGTTTGACACCCTGATCCCCACCTTCTGTGAATACCTACCCTCCTCTGGCCCCAGCACTGTGTCTATCCCCTTCCCTGACTGTACAGACAGTTCTAGACTCCTGTGATAAGACTGAAATGCCCATGACATTCTGCCTGTCTTCTTTCTCTCATACAGTTTAGTGGGGATAAAGTGGAAGCCTGGGCTTGGGTTGCCTGACTACAATGCTGAAGTTACTTTGTAATGCTTGATAATTAAATTTTGGACTTGTTAAAACACTGTCTTGGTGCAAGGAAGGGGAATGAAGCCTTGTCTAAGGTCAGTGTAGGTCATTCTTTAGAAACACAACCAGCCTCTCTGGGGCTGGAAGTGGATCCTTTTGCCATTTTACCTCCCTTGGAGAGTGCTGGTCAGACATGCCCATTACCAGGGCTGAGAGCCTAGAAGAAAAATTTCCTTTTGCTATTCTGAAAATAACTCTGTGGTCTGATGCCAGAATATACTTTGTAAATTCTCATGCTGCCAGGTTCCTTGGGGGTAGCGGCTCTAGAATGGAGATATTTCACAGGAAGGGTACTCACTGTTGCTGACTCCAGTGGGTCAGTGCTTACTCCTGCACTTGCCCTGGGGTAGCACCCAGATGCCAGCCTTATGCAGAAAACCCCAGAATCTTAAAGTCATTGGGATCTCTCTTTATTGAGGTATTTAAAGTATGTAAACAATTCCACGCTTTGTAGATATTCAAAGGTCTATTTAATGAATCTGATTAACAAAACATGATTCTAAAAGCCTACCTCTACCAGAACCAAGGCCACATAAAACATTTGTGTATGAATCAGCCTCTCTTCTTTTTAATCATCTTCAGAATGCTGGGTCCCCAGATTCCCACTTGATTCTCTCAACTTCCTTGTCTCAGCCTGCCTGCCTTGCTTCCTCCCCACTGAGTGCCCTCGGCATTTTGCATGTGCAGATAGAGAAGTACAGAATTACTGCAGGAGCCGTCAGGAGAGGATAGGAAATGACCAAGTAATAATAGCCTGAGTAGCTGGGATGAGAGAGGGGCCCACTTGGGAGCCCTGTGGTGGATGCTAGAGCCCTGGGAGGGCAGAACTGCTCAGGTCTAGCTCTCGTCACTGAAGATCGGATTCACCTGCTGGGTGACACGGATGAAGGTAGTTCTCCGGCTCAGCTCCTTCAGCTTAGCTGCTCCCACATAAGTGCAGGTGGAGCGGATGCCTCCAAGGATGTCTCGGATGGTATGTTCCACATCCCCTTTAAAGGGCACCTCCACTGTCTTTCCCTCTGAGGCCCTTAGAAGAAGAAAAGCTTTCTTACCTTTTCTCGCTGGATTCCTTACCCTGGTCTCTAGCATTTAGTCCTTCCCTGTTCATCACTTTTCTTCCAAAAACTGTACCATCTATCTCCCAGCAACCATGAGTTCTGCCATCACCCTTCTTGGAAAGTCATGCTTTCCAAGAACCCTTGGCCTCTGGCCACCACACCTACCTGTACTCAGCCACACCCCCGGCATACTTCTTCATGGCCATTTCGGAGCTCATGCCGTAGAAGAGCTTGTACTTCCTGCCATTCCTCTCGATGAGCTCACCACCTGACTCAGTGTGCCCAGCCAGCATGCCGCCCAGCATCACGAAGTCAGCCCCTGCCCCTGCCAGCACCAGCGAAAGGGTAAGAGAGGAAACTGGTCCAGGTGCCCAAACTGTCACCCTCAGGAGCAACTCACACCAAATTTTCAGGCCTGACAGTGATTCTGGCATCTTCCTGGTTTTGTTTCCTTAGCTGGCCCATAACCCAAGCGCACAGGCCTGCTCTGCCCTGACTTCAATTCCTCAGTAGGCCTGACTTTTCGAAGAATTTCAGAGTCTCTTCCAGGCTTCCGCTCTGTTTTTTGTTGCTTTTACCATCTTCTGGTCACCTCTTTTTACTGTGCCCAGCCAAACAAGACTCACTGCAAGTGTCCCAAGAGCAAAGGTCTCCAACTTCAGTGTGAGCAGGGATGACCCAGGAAGCTGGCAAAGTGTACTGCAGCCCTACTCCCCAGAGCTAGATCCTATGGATGCGCTGTAGGGCTCAGACCTCTACACCACCCAGCAGTCCAGGGGATGGTGCAGATGGTCCTGGCCCACATTTGGAGAGTCTGTATTAGAGTTTCAGGATGTCCCCTGCTGGCCTGCCCCAGGTGACACCACAGACTTCTGGGTCCCTGGTCATATTATAAAAGGACAGCTTTCTTGGACTTCCCTAGCCTGACCCTAAACCCTCAGAGGTGACTCATCCTTTTCTACAGGATCCTCCTTATGTGCCCTCCTTACCGAAAGCCTTGGCCACATCCCCAGGACAGCTGCAGCCTCCATCCTGCAAAGTAAGGAGCACTGTGAAGAGACAGTATGGATGCCCCAAGCCCTCTAGGAGGTCCCAGCGGCCCAGCTCAATGCTGACAGGGACCCAGGAACCCTGATCCAAACTCTACCAGAACCTCTAGATGTGGGTGAGAACCCAGATGTTTGGCAGCTTCATACCCTACCCTGCCCATGACCTTACTGAAATGATGTGGCCTTTGAGGCCATGAGCAGCATCTGCACACTCCATCACTGCACTTAGCTGTGGATACCCCACTCCGGTTTTCTTCCGGGTGGTACACACGGAGCCTGTGAAGAATGTGACAAGAATGAGGATGAAGTTCTCCACAGGTGTCTGCCACTGGAGGGGTGGCCAGTGACCCCCCAGTGAACCAGCTTACCTGGTCCAATTCCCACTTTGATGATGTCAGCTCCAGAGAGGATCAGCTCTTCCACCATTTCTCCTGTTACCACATTCCCTGCCTGGGACAGAGCCATCATAACAGCATTCTCAGGGTCTCTTCTCAGGAAAGAGAGGAGGTCATGTGCTTCCAACATTATTACAAAGAAGAGTCCCTGGGCTCCTCTTTTAGATGAGTCACTTCAAAGGACCCTGCTTCCCAAGCTGAGGTAAGGGGGTGAGTGGCCAGTGTTACTGTTGTACTAGGGTAAAGTGGGGGTCCAACTGGAATAAGTTCACACCGGATTTATAGTAGATTCATCTCTCCCTCCCCACCAAGACACCCAAACATATCCTGTGCTTAAGTTGTTATGTCATGAAACCTCTCTGGCTTCAGGGGAAGTGGGAGGACATGGTAATGTAGGCTAAGTACCCACCTACCCAATTGTATTTGCTTTTGATGAACAGGACAGAGAGACCCCACAATGCTGTGAAGAAAACAAGGCCTTGTCATCACTCCCCTGAGCTTGTAAAAAAATAAAACTGCATTTGATACAACCCCTTTAATATAAGACTGTAGTGTCTGTCCATGTCTTTGGGCAGGTGTGTATGTACCAGAGATATGTACAATGCATAAGTGTTCCATTGTGGTTTGGTGAGTGACATCAGGTACTGGATTTACAAGACCATGTATCAAGGGTCAGAGATAACAGCACTGGCCAGTAAACAAACATCTAAACGGGGAACCGTGGATAACCACCCAGTGACATGATTAAGTGGACTAGGAAGTGCAGTAGAGGAGAAAGGAACTTATAACAAAATAGAGTGGCAGGAAAGAGTGGAGGGAGGAGAGGAATGAACCCACTAGAGGGTAACAGACATACCATGATGGTGTGTTCAGGGAAGCGTTTCCGCACATCCTTCACAAATTCAACAAAGTGTTCAGAGTAGCCATTGGCCACGTCCAGGCACACATACTTCACCTGGGGAATAGCGTTCAGGATCTGTTCCAGCTGCTCAAAGTCCGAAGAGCCTGTGCCTGAGCTGGCAGCCAGATGCTGTGAGAGAAACAGGGCTATGAGCATGTCAGAGACAACATGGCTGGTTAGCCAACGGGAGTGGGGAGGTCAGGGTCGGAAGCCAAGCAAAAAGGATTCTCGGAAGACTGGGCTAAGGAAGGGGTCGGGGAGGACCAGTGTTACCTCAAGACAGTCAGGATTCTGGCTAGCAAACTCTTTCCACTGCTCAAGGCTGTAGTGTTTATGGACAGCAGTGAAGAGGGAGAACTGGGGAGAAGAAAGAGCCGTTAAAAAGGAAAGAACTTTGTTAGAACCTCTTTCTCTGGAAATAGACCTTTATATTATCCTATCTGGGGGACAGAAGGACTGAAGTCTGGAAAAAGCAACTTGAAGATGTCAGTGGTTGAGCTGAGACCTCAGTTCCACCATTACTCTCCCTACAAATGCAATCAGGCTTTTCCACATAAGCTAGTACTTTCCCAACACTCCCACCAAAGCACTAAGTTATCTGGATTGGATTTCACCTGCCAGCGCGTGTAGCGCTTCTGACTTAAAAAGTGACAAGGACAAGCTGTTGGTGCAGTGGGATAAGAAGCAGACAAAAGAGAACCATGAAAAGGCTGAACAGAGACAGTGTCTGCCTGCACTGACTCAGCTCCTCCTCCTAGGACAACCTAGTACAGAACTAACCTATTTTGGGTATTTTCTGTTCCATTTATCAGCAGTAATTCAGTGAGCCTAAATGCTCACAAAATCAAAAAAGGTAAAGCCTTAAGGTTAACAGCCAATAAGATACTACCCTTTCTCTATCTCTGCTAAAGTAATGGACAAAAGGGACTTTCCTGGTGGTCCAGTGGTTAAGACTCACTTCCCATGCAGGGAGTATGGGTTTGATCCCCAGTCCCATATGCTTTGATGCATGGCACCCCCCCCCCATGCCAAAAAAAGTAATGGACAGATTTTGGACAGATTTTCTTAAGTCATGGACCAACCTGAGAAGTCTTTCATTCAGCCTATTGCAGTTAACCAAGTTGAAGGCTAGAATGACTCATCACATTTATGTTCCCTAGCTCAAAAAACTGCAGACAACATCCCGATACCCTGAGAAAGGCATTCAAAGGCCACTGTGAATGCTGATATTTGTGCTTTAAAAGTGCAGACATGCGAATAAACAAGACAGCAGTTGAGAAAGCACAAATCTTGCAACTGATAGATCCAAGGGAGTCACGCATTAGCCAGCAGTAAGGAAGTGCACATGCTATACTCAGGTCAACACTACCCAGCCAAAGCTGCTACTGAATTCTGCTTTCTCAGCAACACTCCGCCACCAACAAAGAAAAATAAAAATAAACAAACAAAAATCACTCTAGGCAGTCATCACACCTGGGAGATATCTTGGCATAGGGTGGCATGATGAATACATCCAGTTACATACCAAGTTAGAGATCTAGAAAAAGGTCCTTGCACTGAACCTTTTAATTATTACTGAGACTTGCCTGTATCTCTAAAATCTGACTTCTTCAGCATTCATCAGCAGAAACGAAAAGCCAGTCTTAACATAAAGCATCAAGAAAGTCCCAGCAAGGTCCATACGTTGTAGGACATCTGTTAACACTGAAGTCAGATTCACCATTCCTTAACTGTACTGGATAGGCCAGGGGGACAACGGGCAACAGTGCGATTGCTAAGCAGATAGTGAATGGCAACAGTAATATGGGACTAAAGCTGCATAACTATGAACCTCAGAGAAATGACAGCAGACATTCCAGAAAGATTTATAGCAATCAGAAACAGAGAAAGGGAGACAAAGTCCTTAAGGATAACAGAGCCACAAGCAGCAGCAGAATCCATCAACCAGGGCTACATGGATAGCCAGAAGAGTGTATATGTCCTCAGGATACCCAAAGTAACTATCTACTTTCTCAGCTACAAGTATAGAAGCAAGTAATATAACTGACAGGAGCAGCATCTTCCATTTTGAAAACAAGCAATAACCTGTATAAGAAAAACATTCCATTTTGGGCACATCCCAGAACACCCAGGAACCTAGGACTTAAAAGAAAAGGAAGATTAAAAAAAAAAAAAAAATAGCAGGCATGAAAGAAACTAAATTTCTTCTCTCTAGGATTTTCTGGTTGGGAATTTTTGAATGCTCAAACTATATTTAGTTTCTGGACTAAAACAGTGAATGCTGAGTATCCCAACAGTAGTGTAAAGAGAGATGCATGTGGTTTGTAGAGGGTGATCTGGGTAGTGGGAAAAATTGGCAGGATGTTTAAAATGCTGGACAGGAGAAAAGGGAAGTTTCTGTTAAAATGGGTGAAAAACTTAGCTTTGAATCTCCCTAAGTCAGATGGCCGTTTAAAGTTATCAGATAAAGAGGCCTTAGTACTATTGCAGAAAGCAGTAAATCAAGCATCCTGACTGTTAACTGCCAGAGCTGACCTGGGATGGGAGTGGGGATGCAGATACCTCTGCAGTCAGCCCACAAAACACCATGAGGAAGGGGCATGAGGGAAGTCCTACCTTACAGAGGACCTTGGCCATCTCAAAGGTGCCCACAGTATCCATATTGGCAGCAATAATGGGGATCCCAGTGTACATCTGCTTTGAGTTCCGAAATGCAAAGGATCTTGTGAGATCCACCTGCAGATGCGAACAGGAAACTGAGCATTTCACTCTTCCAAAAACAAGTACTGCAGGAGGGCAAAAGCCAGGAATCTTTCCCAGTTCAGGCTCTCCAAGGAGCTTGGGATCAAGAAAGAGCAACTAGGAAAGCAGGCTCACCTCACTTCGAGACTTTAGGGTACTGCGTTTGGGCCTCAACAGGACATCCTTGAAATCCAGTTTGACGTCGTTATCGATGTGAGGCATGGCAGGGACCTTAAGACAGCAATGAATCTGAGGGTTGGAAGGTAGGAAAAGTCTGGGAGAGGGGAGCTGAGTCAACTTCCCTTTAGGTCTTAATGCCGTTAGGGCTGGGAGGCTTATCTCTCTCTTAGCTCAAATCGTGGAAAGTCTGGGTATTGACTGACGTACAGTCCCTGAAGAATGTCACTTCAGACCATGCAGTTTCAATTACTCTCGGAGTCTTCAACAAATAGTATTATTTGTTGGGGAGAACTGGGATGGAGTCGTGAGTGACCCTAAAACGATGTATTCTTTACGCCCCCACTCTTCTTTCTGCCACCGTTACAAAGACCAATCTGGGGTAAGGGGCAGGTTCGGGAGCGAAGAGTGGTGGGCTTCTCGTAAGCCAGCTTCCGGGATAGGGGTACTCACTTCCTGTCGCCGTGATCCGGGTGGCAGTTGACCGACGCTTCTCTCGCTTAACCACAGCCTCGCGCAGCCCCGCTGAGCCTTGTGGGATAACAGGTTGGGCTAATTTGCCGCAGAGAACTAGCAACCAAGGAATTCCGGCTTCGGTGGCCGCCGTGCAAGGCCTTCTGGGTAACAGAGTTCACACACTGAGGATGCCGTTGGATCCGAGGGACAGGGGACTACAACTCCCAGAGTGGGACGCGCGGAGCTGCCCCCTGGCATGATGGGAGGGGTAGTTCGTTCCGCGCCCGCTTATTACTAGCCCCAACTCATTGGGGACTCTCAGAATTGTCATCTCTGCTGTGACTAAGCTGGCTGCTTTTTTACTTTCTTTTTTTTTTCTTGCACTACGCCACCGAAACGAAACGCAGAAATATTCCTGAGCCTTTCCGGAACCTCTTGGAAAGAAGGGGGTGGGGGAGTGCGAGGCAGGGGTGGAGCCTGGCAGTGACCCGGAAGCAGAAGTGATTCCTACAGGCGGAGTGCTGGGGAGAGGCATCGGAGACCGCAGCGGCAGAAGCAGCAATTTATCTGTGTGCAGCCCCAAACTGAGAAGAAGATGCTAATTAAAGTGAAGGTGGGAGCACCACCAGCCTTGCCAAGACGCAGTGGTACTGGGCTGGCCGCTGTGCCTTAAGGGAGAAACCGGGAAGGAAAACCACGCCTTTCCCGAGCCTGGAGGGGGTTGACAGCTTCGGGGCTCCGCGCGAGGGGTGCCGGGAGGTAGGGGGAAGGCCCAAGAGGACTTTGAGAGCAGGGGGCTGGCTCCGCCAGGGGTCTCTTCCTCACCTGCTTTTACTCCAGGGCCGCCTTTGTCCGAAGTCTCGCTATTTTGTGTGCACCCCCGCGGTCATAGGGAAGGCCTGCATCTCTCGGTTTCTTGGAATAAGCTCTGTTCTCCCATCCTTCATCCCCAAGTTACCCGCTTCTCCCAGCCCCTAACGTAGGCTACTCCGAGCACAGCACAGCAGAAAAGCGTTAGCCTAGGGAACTGGGGCCTCCCAGAAACTAGACTGTAAGCCTCGGCTAGTTGTTGCCAAGATGTAATATCTTAGCCTTCCTTCAGGAAGCAAAGGTGGGAGCGTGTTCAGTCAGCACCTGCCTTTCTGAGCCAGCATCCTGGACTAGCCTTACTTCCTTGACTGAGGCAGGTTAGTTATCAGTGCCCTAGTACGCGATCTCCATCCCGCCTCCCATGGTTCTTCACTAATTCCCAATCCTCATTAGCCCTACCTGCAATTTCCTCCTCTGTGCCTTAAGACGGAGGGACAAAAACTAACAATTGGTGCAGTGCAACGTTAAACTTTTTTTTTAACTGCTAAGTAAGTCTGTCGTTACTGCATCTGCCCCTTAGTGTATTTACCACGCATAATAGCCATTAACATCTTCAGCCCTTCTGAACTACCTATTAGCCAAGGATTGAGGCCAAGCAGCATTTTAAAGGTCATTGTTTTTTAAAATTTGAATAATGACTTATAGCTTATAGCTCAGTCGGTAAAGAATCCGCCTGCAATGCAGGAGACTTGGGTTCGATTCCTGGGTCAGGAAGTTAGATCCCCTGGAGAAGGAAATGGCAACCCACTTCAGTATTCTTGCCTGGAGAATCCCATGGACAGAAGAGCTTGGCAGGCTACAGTCCATGGGGTCGCAAGAGTTGGACACGACTTAGCAACTAAACCACATATTTTCATTTCCTTTGGATAAATACCAAGGAATGGAATTACTGGGTCATGTATAACTTTAAAAGAAACTGCCAAACAGTTCTCCAAAATATGGTACCATTTTACATCCCCACCTGCAATGAGTAAGCATTCTAACTGCTCTGCACCCATCTTTATTTTAGCTGTTACAGTGGGTGTGAAATGTTATCTCAGTCAGGTTTAAATTAATCACTGTTGGTCTTCCCTCACCACAGCACTTTGTCACTGCACCTTGTATTTGGACAATAATAATCAGTATGGCATTTCCTTGTATGTTGGGTTTTTTTGTTGTTGTTGTTGTTGGTTTGTTTTATTAATTGTATGTCTCATTGTCTCTTGATTGTAAGTCTTCACTTGAAAAAGATTATTGACAGAGGTTGAGTCACTTAATTTCTTATGTACCCCTTCCAGTGCTTAGAGCAGAATGTTAAGCTTAGGTTTATCATAGACCAGTTGAATACCATTGGATGTATTCCCAGGTCACAATGATCAGATTTGAGGGAAGAAACCCAGTGTGACATGATCTTTTAAAATTGTTCAGTTTTAAACAGTTTTAATTTATGGACAATTTCAAACACATACAACAGCAAAAAGAAGGACTAATGCCCCCTATGTTGTTGTTGAGTCACTAAGTCCTGTCCAGCTCTTTTGTGATCCCATGGACTGTAGTCCACCAGGCTCCTCTAGGTCCATGGGATTTCCTAGTCAAGAATACTGGAGTGTGTTGCCATTTCCTTCTCCAGGGCATCTTCCCAACCCAAGGATTGGACCCAGGGATCGAACCCACGTCTCCTGCATTGGTAGGCAGATTCTTTACCCCTGAGCCACCAGGGACGCCCAAAGCACCCTATACGCAGCTTCAAAACTATCATCTCATGGCCAATCCTATTTTATTTATACTCAGCACTTTTCTTACTTGATATTTTAAGAAGCAAATCCAAAATAGCATAGCATGTATTATTTGTACATATTTCAGTATTTATCTGTAAAAAAGAATTTTTTTCCTAACATAACCATAATTATTACACCTAAAAAATAAATAATAACTTCTATCATTGTCTTATTTATTTTTTACAATTTGTTTGAATCTGGATCCAATTAAGAGTCATACATTGTGCTTGGTTGATAAGTATTTTAGGCCTCTTTAAACATGTAAATTCTCCATTTCCCTCCTTATTTCTTGTTGAATAACCTAGATTGTTGGCCCCATAGAGTTTCCTATATTTTGGATTTTGCTGACTACATCCCCATGTTGTCTTTTAATATATTCCTTTCCTCTTTGTTTCCTGTCAATTGATAATAAGATCTAGAGGCTCAGTCAGTCCTTTTTGTCTGTTCACGTGAGAATAATTCACGGGTGTTTTGTGACATTTACTTCTGTCAGGTTTTGCTTTCTGTGATGTTAGTAGTTGTCTAGATCTGTTACTTCATCGGAGTTTACAAAATGGGGATATTCCGATTTTATTGTTGCTTCCTACGTAAGCTGGAATGCTTGAGCCGTGTCCAGCACAGTGCCCATTAGCCCACGTGGGCTGTCAAGCACTTGAAATATGGCCAGTGAGACTGAGGAATTGAAGTTTTAGTTCAGTTATTTATTTGTATTTAGTTAATTTAAATATAAGAACTAAAATTTTATTCAGCCCTTGGGAAACCTTTTAACTTGCTTGGAACAAGTTGGGAATGTAAATCTTTTTCAACTGTAAATTATGAAAAAAATTTTTTAATCTTTTTAATACTTACTTATGTGACTGCATTGGGTCTTAGTTGCATCATGTGGAATCTTTTGTTGCGGCACATGGACTTGGCTCAGTAGTTGTGGCACTCTGGCTTAGTTGCTCCTCGGCATGTGGGATCTTAGTTCCCCTACCAGGGATTGAACCCTGATCCCCTGCATTGCAAGGCGGATTCTTAACCACTGGACCACCAGGGAAGTCCCATCAACTGGAAATTATGAAATTTAAATACAGATCAAGTATTTCAGATGAAAACTTACCATCTGAATTGAAGTGTGCTGCAAGTATGAAATGTACACAGGATTTTGAAGATATAGTTAGAAAAAAGAATGTAAAATATATTAATAAATTTGAATGTATTGGGTTTCAGAATATTAAAATTGCACCTTTAAAAATGTGGCTACTAGAATATTTAATATTGTATATGTGGCTGTCACTAAGTTTCTTTCTCTAGTAGACGGTGCTACTTTAAAGAATTATTTTCTTATACTCTCATCAAGGACTTTTTTTTTTCAATCCCAATGTGTTCATGGTTTTTAAAAATGGAAAATGCAAAAACACAAAGAAAGTAATTTCAGTCAGCCATAATCTCACAACTCAAGATAAAAGCACTGATATGTATATCCTTTCAAACTTTTTTGTAAGCATATAAATACACGTACGTGTTTATTTCAGTTCAGTCGCTCAGTCATGTGCAACTCTTGGTGACCCCATGAACCACAGCACGCCAGGCCTCCCTGTCCATCACCAACTCCCAGAGTCCACCCAAACCCATGTCCATTGAGTCGGTGATGCCATCCAGCCATCTCATCCTCTGTCGTCCCCTTCTCCTCCTGCCCTCAATCTTTCCCAGCATCAGGGTCTTTTCAAATGAGTCAGCTCTTCGCATCAGGTGGCCAGAGTATTGGAGTTTCAGCTTCAACATCAGTCCTTCCAATGAACACCCAGGGCTGATCTCCTTTAGGATGGACTGGTTGTTGTGTTTATTTATTTATTTACAAAATTAGAATTATACTATTAGTCTAAACACGGCTTGAGGACTCTGTGATTTCCCCCCTGTGTATGTACCATAATTTATTTAACCTTCAGTTGTATGGTATTTAGATGCTGTTTCTAGTTTTGCAGTTTGAGAAGGTTGCAGTCCATTGTCATAGATATATTTTTGGACATATTTTCCCAGAAGTGTTGTTGCTGGGATGCCATATGCCAAATTGCTGCCTGGATACATTCATAGGCTTTTGTAGTCAATCTCAGAAACAAGAGGACCAGTCCTAGACTTTTAGAATTTATAAACCAGTAATTTTTTTCAAACGTTGTAAAGCCCAAGCATCCAACTCTTGGGAGGGCAGTTTTAGGCTCCTGTTAGAGTCTTTTGTACTCTTTAAAAATTGTTATTATTAAATCAGAATGAATGTTAATATCCATATGATAAAGGAATGTATTTTTATTAGAAATGTAAATAGTACAGATAAAGGGAGAGTTAGCTTTGGTAAATCATCTGCTCAGCCCTACTCCCCTTCTCAAAGATAATCATTACTTTAGGAGCTATGTATACTTTTAATCCTTTTTATGTATGTATGTATATATCTACATACAGAAGGTGATACTAATCGTATTATTCTTTTAGATCTTTCCATGTCTGTGTATAAGCTGTTGCATAATAAATATGTCATTCTATGGGTGTACCATAGTTTGTTTTCTTATTAATAGGCAGTGTTTTGCTTTTATGAAAGGTGTTACAGTATACCTTATATGTTCCTCTTTGAATATGTACTAAAATTTCAAGTTTTTCCTTTAGGTTAGTTACCTAGAAATAGAATTGTCTGGTTAAAGAGTCTTTGCACTTAAAGTATTAAGAACAATAAAGTGAAATATTTCTGGACAACACAGAATTGTATACTTTTCATTTGGTCAGGAAAGAGCCCAAAAAAATACCATATATTGTCACTGTCATTTCATAAAAGGACATTTTAACAGCTGAATATATTTAGTTTCAGAGCTTCCCAGGTGGCACAGTAGTAAAGAATCTGCCTGCCAATGCAGGAGATGCAAGAGAGACAGGTTTGATTCCTGGGTTGGGAAGGTTCCCTGGAGTAGGCAATGGCAACCTGCTCCTGTATTTTTGTAGAAAATCAGAGGAGCGTGGCGGGCTACAGTCCATGAGGTCACAAAGAGTCAGACACAATCGAGAATGCACGCACCTATTTAGCTTCATGAAAATCTCACTGTTGGCATTACTTTTCTCATTTTAACGTAGACTATTGAATTTTCATATAGACCAGCTTGGGTTGGGGTGGAAACTTGAGAATCACTATTGTAATTTATTATTTTGCATCCAAACAGGTCAATCCAAGGGAGTTACTCCTGCAATTTTTTTTTTTTTTTTTAAATATCCTTAGTACTGAGCCATTCTCATGGTTGAGAAATTAGGTCCTATGTCCTTTCTTCAATGTGGTCCCATAAGTGGGAGCCACATGTTATTTTGTAATCTGCCACAGGAGTGTACATTTGAGTCCCAATACTAGATCACCCGGGCTTCCCAGGTGGCTCAGTGGTAAAGAATCCACTTGCCAAGGCAGGAGTTGGAGATGCAGGTTCGATCCGTGGGTCAGGAAGATCCCCTGGAGAAGGAAATGACAACCCACTCAAGTATTCTTGCCTGGAAAAGCCCATGGACAGAGGAGCCTGGCGCACCACAGTCCATGGGGTCATAGAGTCAGATGCGACTTAGCAACTGAGCATGTTACTAGATCAGCCAGACTCAGGCAGTGCTGAATACGGAGCTAAAAGCTATGGTTCTGGGCCAGAGAATTTGTATTTGGATCCACACTGTCCTTTTGACATCATAGGCATGCTTTTTAAGTTGTCCAAACCCCATTTTCCTGATCTATAAATGGTTATAGGAATAGTACATATCTCATAAGTTACTTGCAAGGATTAAATGTATTGATGCATGTAAGACATTTGGCATAGTTTCTGACTCTTAGAAAGTGTTCAGTAAGTGTTGGTTGTGATCATAACATGATCATCAGTGTATTTAGTGAGTGAAGTCGCTCAGTCGTGTCTGACTCTTTGTGACCCCATGGACTGTGGCCTACCAGGGTCCTCCATCCATGGGATTTTCCAGGCAAGAATACTGGAGTGGGTTGCCATTTCCTTCTCCAGGAGATCTTCCCAACCCAGGGGTTGAACCCGGGTCTCCTGCATTGTAGGCAGACGCTTTACCGTCTGAGCCACCAGTGTATATAGCCTTTCCAATAATAGTTATTGACTGCTTATATGTCAAACAGCATGCTTTGTGCTTAGATTGGGAAGACTGAACAGTCTCTGTCCTTTAGGAAGTTGCAGTGTAAATTGGAGAGTTTGACACTTAAACAACTGGCTATAATATCTATTAAAGTGCATTGCTGACAAGTCATCAATCTTAAAGGGTCCCTTAAAAGTTTGAGAAAGAGTGGAAGAGGGGATGGCAACAAGGAAAACAGTAGAAGCAAAGAAAATGCCCCTAAATTACATCATGCGTTTGTGGTCTGGATTACTGTAGACTGATGCAGTGGAGCTTTAAGAGCAAGGGTGGATGGGAGGTAAGATTGGATGAAGCACAGCATTTGTAAGTGTACAGTTGTGTGTTGGGTATCAGCAACCTTTAGCCTATGGAAGAAGTCAAGACGACCAGAGCTGCAATTTTAGGATTTAGGTGAAAATCTGGAGAAAGTACAAGAGAATAGAATGTTAAGTTCTAGTATTGCTTAAAAAGCTGGTCAGAGGTGATCTCTAGTGTCCTTGAGAATGCTTTGAATTATCTGAGTGTGCATTTCTAGCATTAGTATATAAAACAAAGTCCTTTTCAAAGGAATACTCTCCTTAGGACAACTCTCATTGCTGTCTTATCCAAAGGAGTTATAGTATTCTCATGGATTCTAATTGGGTGGGGGATGAGATGACCTGTGAGATTAAGAGGTCAAATGGTTCACAGAATCTTCCCCTATCAAAATTGTCCACAGCCTAAAATTGTCTGAAATTGGGTATAAGCAAATACTCCTGACACTTCAAATCAACTTTGCTGAGAGTGTGCATTTCTCGGAAGGAAGTCGATCCCCCAAGGCTAGGCCAGGATGTTTTTACCTAGGAGACAAATGGTATAATGAACTATAAGACTCATGAAACCCTTGCCTATTTCAGACGCTGACTGGAAAGGAGATTGAGATTGACATTGAACCCACGGACAAGGTAACGTATGCCCACTACCTCTCCGTGCGTATCTCCCTGCACGTACCGTTGCCTGGGTATGCTGATGAAATTAGTCCTTTTGCTCTCATGCTATCTGCATAGCTCTTGTTCTTTCCACTTCCATGGTCCCTCCCCCTGAGCAGCCCCTGACTACTTGTACCCCTAAAGGTGGAACGAATCAAGGAGCGTGTGGAGGAGAAAGAGGGAATTCCACCACAGCAGCAGCGGCTCATCTACAGTGGTAAACAGATGTAAGTATGGAATGGAAATGAAGATATAGTGATGGGTTTTTGTGGGGTTTTTTTGGCTATGCTAGGTCTTTGCTGTGCTGGCTTTGCTCTAGTTGAAGTGCATGGGATTCTCAATGCAGTGACCTCTCTTGTTGCAGAGCACCAGCTACAGGGTGTGTGGGCTTCAGTAGTTTCAACTCCTGGGATCTAGAGCATAGGCTTATCAGTTGTGGTACATGGGATTAGTTGCTTCTCGGCATGTGGGATCTTTCCACATCAGGGATTGAACCTCTGTCTCCTGCATTGGTGGGTTGATTCTTTACCACTGAGCCACCAGGGAAGTCTGAAAATAGCTCTAATTTCTCTTGTTAACAGGTTACCCATATTGCTAATACCCCTGTGGGCTTTTGGGGGCTTTTGTCTGTGTTCAAAATAGAAATATCAAATTACAGTTGGGGGTTAGTAAAAATATAAAGATGTAATTTTTTTTCTCACATGCATTCATAGATCTCCAGAGATCCATGAAACCCAGGTTAAGAACCCCACTCTAAATGGTATGTCTGATAACTTTTCTTTTCTTTTTTTGCCTCTTCCTGTAGGAATGATGAGAAGACAGCAGCTGATTACAAGATATTAGGTGGTTCAGTCCTCCATCTGGTGTTGGCTCTGAGAGGAGGAGGTGGTCTTAGGCAGTGATGGACTCCGCTCCATTTTACCTCCTTGCCCTGTCACTCATAATGAGGCATCATATATCCTCTCACTCTGTGGGACACCAGAGCCACTCCCCCCTCCCCTGGATGCCCAGTCTTGTGTGTCTGTTGGTGGGAGACTGTGAGGACCCCAGGAGGCAGTGTTCCTGGCCCAAAGGGCCCTTGCTGGCTATTGGGTTTTAGTTTGCAGTCCTGTGTGCTTCCCTCTCTTATGGCTGTGTCCCTGGTTCTCAATAAAATATTTCTTGACCTCCTGGAATCTTTCTTCTATTGTACAAATGTGACTGAAATCAGAGTGGACCTAGGGAATTCCCCAGTGGTTAGGATTCCGTGCTTTCACTGCTGAGGGCTGGAGTTCAGTCCCAGGTTGGAGAACTAAGATCCCACAAGGCAGGTGGGATCTTAGTTTTGGGTGTGGCCAAAAAAACCCAGAACGGACCCAGTGCACACCCAGTTACACCAGGCTGAAGGACTCTGACACTGGAAGGAAATGTACCCTTAGAGGAATTCTCAAACTGTAAGTGTATACTCAGGAGTGTGCTAGAGCCAGCTGTTACTTGTGCCAGAGCTAATCGTTGGCATCTTTCCCAGCCCCCATATTAACTGACTTCATGTTGGTAGCTTGAAATTGGCCATGTCAGAGTATTTACAGAAATTGACAATACAAATCAGTCCTCCCCCCCAAACTGGTTGGTAAATATCTTTCAGCATACTACTGATGTGGGTGGTAGAAACCAGGAGAGTGAGTTCTTCCCCATTAGACGCTACAGGACATTTGGGCCTGGTTCAAGAAAAGCCCTCAAGAGCTTAATCAACACTACATTCTTTTATGGCTGGAATATTGCTGAGGCTCAGGTTTCTGATACTGAGATAGGATGAGGAGTGATGAGCTATGATGGATCACTTTAGGTCTCGGTGAGATAAAATGAGAGAGGGGTACTAGAAGAAAGGGCTTCCCTTCCTTGGCTCCTCTAGTTCAGTAGAATATGGTGAGGCTGGGTGGGGTGGAGACACAAGGGAAGAGACCTTGGAGAGACCTGAGGGTCATGGGAGCTGTCCGCGATGGTACTTTGCTGAGGTCCTTCCCCTCCTCCACCACCAGAGGGTGCCCTTGTGCGGTCTTGGGACGGACCTTCCCAGCTCGGCTGGCGACGCTCTAGTCGCCGTTTCTCTGAGGCCCGCCGGCGGCCACTGAGCTGTGAGAGCAAGGCCTGCCTCCCTGCGCACAGCCCGCGGGCACGGGTCATGGCGCGACTCCCGAAACTCGCAGTCTTCGATCTAGGTGAGGGACCGGACTGGGGAAACTTTCGTAAGGCACAGTATTTCTCCAAACCCCAGTAGCTGCTCTCGAGGCCCTGCGCCCGCGCAGGCTGAGACACCCCCACCTTCTTCCTCTCGCAGATTACACGCTCTGGCCGTTCTGGGTGGACACGCACGTAGACCCCCCGTTCCACAAGAGCAGGTGAGGCAGGGCTGGGGAGGCCTGGGGCCAGGCGGGGCTCCGCGGGAGCTGAACGTACTCTCGCCCTCTCCAGTGATGGAACTGTACGAGATAGGCGGGGCCAGAGCATCCAACTGTACCCTGAGGTGCCTGCGGTCCTAGAACGATTGCGGGGCCTGGGAGTGCCCATCGCGGCCGCTTCACGGTAAGAAGAGGGACTGAGTCGGTCTAGTGTTGAGAGATGTGTGCATGAGGAGACTTCCGTGTAACCCTTTGGCTGCAAAAATTTAGGCCGTGCAAGTTGCAGGTATTTGTACATTTTCGAATTGTACCCTCTGCTGTGCATTTTGTAATTTAATAAACATTGGCTCAGTGGTACGCGTATCAGACAGGAAGGATATGGAAATTGAAGCTGGACGGAAGATGCTTGCCCATCCCGGACAAAGAAGAAGTTGATTTCCCCCTGGTTACACATAACTTCACTTGCAGCCTAGGCCCTCCGTTCTCCCCATCTACTATACCTTTTTGCAGGACAGGTGAGGTTGAAGGAGCCAACCAGCTGCTGGAGCTCTTTGACCTTGTCAGATACTTTGTTCATCGGGAAATCTACCCAGGCAGCAAAGTCACACACTTTGAGAGGTACGAAGTGATAACTGGTGGAGCAGGGAGACAGAAGACCAGGGAGACTGGAGGGGCTAAGAAGCCAGCGTGGTCATTCCCACCCTGTCTTGCACAGGTTGCAGCAGAAGACTGGAGTTCCTTTCTCCCAGATGATCTTCTTTGATGATGAGAAGAGGAACATCGTAGATGTCAGCAAACTGGGTACTAAGTGGTGAGGCTAGCCATTTGGGGAATGAGGAGAAAGTCTTCCTAAGAGGGAAAGGGTTGGTAGGTATGTACAGGATAGTTTGCACGCAGGTGATGCCCCCAAAAGGTGAGAGTCCTAACTGGGAGCCCTGAAGGCCTGATGAAATGTGGCTTCTTTTCTTTCTAGGTGTTACCTGCATTCATGTCCAGCATGGAATGAGCCTTCAAACCCTAACTCAAGGATTAGATGCATTCACAAAGGCCCAAGCTGGACTCTGAGGTCCAGTCATTTGAGGAACAGAACTGAAAGGAAATCAGGAGGGCATTTTCAGGTGCATTTGTAAATTATTAAAGTGTATTTGTGTGTGGCAGAAGAGATCTTACCCTGTGTGGGTTGTTTCTGTTTTGACCTGGGGTGGGCCATCCAGAGGTGCAAAGACCAGAATGTGAGGCACTGGTTCCGCCTTATAAACTTGTGGCAAACCGACTGTGATCTCCTATGCTCTCCCCATTCCCACCCCTCTCCCGAGCTCTGTCAAGGGCATAAAAAAACTCTTCCACTGGCCCCAAGTAGTAGGGTGCATTACCCTGCATATTTCCTTCCAGGAAACAAAGAGTTTGTTTGCGGGTTGGAGTGGGGCCTTTTTATACAGCGGGAAACGAAGCGGCCGCTTTGAGAGCAGTGCGTGGGTTTGGGGCTGGTGTGTTGGCTCACGTGATATCAGTGGTCTCGCCGGCGCCTGTTGATGATGTCGCCGCGGTGCCCTAAGGAGGGATTGGCCGAGGTCGGTCTCGGAGTGATGCGTACAGCACCTTCCCCCGGGAGCAAGGCGGAAGCGCACGGGATACCGTGGGGCGGAGGCGGGAGAGGCGAGGGTCGAGATGAGTGGGCTTGGCCGGCTGTTCGGGAGGGGTGAGCCCGGGCGAGACTGGTCCCCGGGAGGTGCTGGCTGCAGCGGGCTGGAGGCGGGAGAGCAGGAGACGCTGTCTGAAAAACCCCTATAGCCTGGCCTCTCGAGCGAGCACCGCCGCCGTGTCAGGGTGCGCGGTTCCAGCTGCCTTCCTTCCCAGACCCGGGAGGGAAGAGCCCGAGGCTCCGGAGGGGGCGAGTGGAGGGCGTGGCTACTGCGCTGTCTCCCGCTGTTGAGGCTCTGGGGAAGTTTCTTGGCATCCAGTCCTTTCCAAAACCCTGGTGCTTCCTTCGTGCTGGGCCGGAGGCAATCTGAGGTGACCCAAGAAAGCTAGCCCTCTTGAGCTCCTCTGAGGTGGGGGAGACAGGCAAAATCTGGCATTTATAGTGTGGTGTGGCAACTCCGTGATGGAGATTTTCCGGAAAGCCAGAGTGAAACGGAAGAATCAGGGTGGCAGGTGGTGATCCGGAGTCTAGAAGTATGCCAAGCCGGGGGGGGGTGGTGGGTGGGGGGTGAGGTTCTCTAGAAAGAGGTAACTGTGCAAAACAGAGGCAGGGAAAATGTGTTATATTTAGGGAAAAGAAGTTCTGGCCTCTGCCTATGGGGTGTGTGTGTGTGTGTGTGTGTGTGTGTGTCTGGCCTCTGAAAATGTGTTATATTTAGGGAAAAGAAGTTCTGGCCTCTGACTATGGTGTGTGTGTGTGTGTGTGTGTGTGTGTGTGTGTCTGGCCTCTGAAAATGTGTTATATTTAGGGAAAAGAAGTTCTGGCCTCTGACTATGGTGTGTGTGTGTGTGTGTGTGTGTGTGTGTGTGTGTGTGTGTGTGTGTGTGTGTGAAGGACCCTGTGTATCTTGTTAAAAAACCTTTTTTTGTATTTTATTCTGTAGGCAGTGGAGAATATGGAAGGATCTTAAGCAGGCTCAGGCCTTCAGCTTTTTCTTTTTTTTTTTTTTAATACGTCTGTTAGAAGTTCAGAAGATAAAGGGAAAAATTGAGATCAGATTTTTTTTTCTTTAGCCTCCATGCTTTGTTCAGTTTGATGCTGTGGAGTCAGGACCTTGAATATCTTCTAGGATAACAAGTGGAATAGTGATTATAAAATGTGACTGAACTCTGGTGGGGAAAGAGATAATGAGGAGGTTATGCATGTGTGGGTGCTGGCAGCACATGGGAAGTCTTTGTACCTTCCACTTGCTCAGTTTGCTGTAAACCCAAAACTGTTCTAAAAAATAGTCTATTAAAAAAAAAAAAACGATTGGAAATGACTTGAAATGTAGCTAGGAAGGAATAGCAAAAGGATACTGGCTTTGGAATTCATACTGTCACATTTCAGTTCCCTTGCAGTCTCTCACTACAGTAGTTGTGATTTTAGATCAAAATGTTAACCTCTTTGTGCCTGTTTTCACATTTGTAAGCTGGAGTTAGTACATTCACTGTAGAAAGTCATTTGGGGATTAACAACAACACTATTAAGTGCCAGGCACATACCATGCACTCCATAATCGGTGGCTAATATTTTTCCTTCACACAATGTGGGCTGCTCCGTTGGATTCCAGGAAAGAAGGAGAAGGCGCCAACCCCTGAAGAGGCAATACAGAAACTGAAGGAGACGGAGAAGATATTGATCAAGAAACAGGAATTTCTGGAGCAGAAGATTGAACAGGAGCTGCAAACTGCCAAGAAGCATGGAACCAAGAACAAGAGAGGTAATGGGGGAGGGAGAGGTGCCACTGGGGAAGGCCGGGGGAAGCAAGGGCTGCTTCTCTGATGTTCAGGGTGTGGGCTGGGTCAGCCGCCCTGCAGGCTTTGCGGAGGAAGAAAAGGTTGGAACAGCAGCTGGCACAAACCGACGGGACATTATCCACCCTGGAGTTTCAGCGTGAGGCCATTGAGAATGCCACCACCAATGCAGAAGTGCTTCGTACCATGGAGCTTGCTTCCCAAGGCTTGAAGAAGGCCTACCAGGACATGTGGGTATGGGGGGAGGGGAGGAGGGGACCCAGGCCCTGGGGAGAGTAGCTTGATTTTGTGCTGTGAATCTTAAAACCTTTCCAGATCTGAATTTAGAGTAGAGACGCCTGTGACAGCTAGACCTCTGTCAGCCTTCTTGCTTACTGCAAGATGATCTCTGCTGGCTGGAACATTCTAGGGAGGAAAGATGATTTTCCTGTTTTGTTTTGTTTTGTTTTGTTTTTTCTTTTTGGCTGTGCCGAGCAACTGTGGGATCTTGGTTCCCCAACAAGGGATTGAACCTGGGCGGCCAGCAGTGGAAGTGTGGAGTCTTAATCACTGAACCACCAGGGAAGTCCTAATTTTTCTCATTTTTTAAGACCCTTCAGAGAGAGCAACCTGTCTTCCCCGTTGTGGCTTCATGTCATTTCTCAGCCCAAGTCTGCCTCTTTATACTTTTCCAGGGGTCTCTTTTACCTGGTAGCCATGGATTTGTCAGTCTGAAGCCACAGGCAGGAGGGACGTCATTCATGTGAGAAGAAGAAGTGAAGGGGATTGTCACCTGATATCTGGGCTGTGTATCTTGTTCTCAGGGACATTGACAAGGTGGATGAACTGATGGCTGACATCACAGAACAACAGGAGGTGGCCCAGCAGATCTCAGATGCCATTTCTCGGCCTTTGGGCTTTGGAGATGACGTGGATGAGGTGATTGGGCAGGAAGGGTCAGGGAATGTTGAAGGCACGGGACCAGCCAGAAGGAATGCCCAAGAGAATTGTGGGGCAGTTTTGGGGAGAACTCCAAAAGTACGTTTTTTGGAAATAGAATTTTCCTTTTTTCTGAGTGGCCTTGTCCTCCCATATCCAGGATGAACTGTTGGAGGAGCTGGAGGAGCTGGAGCAGGAGGAATTGGCCCGAGAGTTGTTACACGTGGGTGACAAGGAGGAGGAACCCCCAGTCACACTGCCCAGTGTACCCTCTACACATCTGCCTGCAGAGCCAGGTACCCAGGGCTGTTCTGTCATCTCAAGGATTTGAGAGGGGGGGATAGAGATGGGGAAAATTACTCCTCATCCATCCTGCCTCAAAAGATCCAGGCAGAGAGGGTTGCTGCTACAGTTGCATAGGTTGTTAACTGCATAAGGGTGCCTGGCTGAAGGGGAATGGGGACTGAGATCCGGCTTATGCTTCTCTCCACAAACCGTGTATCCTGGTTTAGGGGTGCAAATGCTGGGAGAAATAAGCACCTTCTGATTTGCACAAAGGTGCTATGGGCATTAGCAGCAGCCCAGCAAGTAAGACCATACCCTTAGGTTCTTTGCTGGGAGAGAGCATTCAGCAGGTTCCTAGTGTTACAGGAGGGGATGACTGGAAGTTGCTGAGACCTTAACACTTTTCTTTCTCTGGGTGTCCTTGTCTCCAAAGCTCCCAAAGCGGATGAAGATGAAGCAGCACTAAAGCAGCTGGCTGAGTGGGTGTCCTGATGAGTCTGGGCTTGTCGGCCTGATGCTGCCTTTGTTGCTCTCTTTTCCTTAAGTGCCAAATGCTGAGCTAAAGGAACATGGCCTTGTTGGGAGGTGGTCCTGCTGAGGGTGGTGGTGTGACCCCGCCTGAGAAGAGGGTCTGTGGCCCTCCCTTCCCTGGCTCAACTATGAAGAAGGATTGGTACGGAAAGAGCCACTGGGCTCCCATGGATAGCATTACAGTGCCCTCATTCCCAATAAAACTGGGCGGATGGAACCCTAGTGCTTATGCTGCCTTGTCTACCACTGAAACTCATCTCCTGGTTCTTGGAGCTTTGTTTCAAGAAATGAATGATAATGACAGTGAGAAAGGGGAGCTGCAGCGTAGAACAGATGGAGCTTCCAGTGTCTTCACCTAGTGTGTACCAGGCAGATATTGTTCCATCTCTCAAGCTGGTTTGTCCTGGGGTTGCCTAGTGCTGAGGGTAAGGAAACCGCTGGCTAGTATTATCCCAGAATCATGTGGAGCCACCCCTAAGTCTTCCCTCATCCCTTTTCACCCAACTGTACCACTGCAAAGAGAGCTGCATGATTTACTACCCATATTCCTTTTACTAAGCCCGTTCATAGATAGGAAAGGAGAAATACATGGATAACGGGGCAAATAGGTTTGCTGTCTCCAGAACGCATAGTGAATAGGCTTGAAACCATCACTTCCACGTGTAGGAACAATAAGGAGGGACCATGACTCCCGGGACTGTTTCAGTGGTGGTTAAGGTGGCATTTGGAGGAGGAAGGGACCAAAATATTGCCCACCTCCTGATAGTGGTTTCTAAAAGAATGAACAATGCTGTCCCTTAGGACTACAGACAAACAGAGCAACCAGGGTAGAATAAGTTCTGCCCCACTACTTGAACATTTGGAGTGCATGGAGATACACAACAGTGAGCATGTCCTCAGCCAGAATAGTGAGGCTTCTCCAAAGCAGGTATTCCTCCCATCAGGCCCAGCCCACCTTCAGAGCCACAGAACAGCTACACTGTAAATTAAAATCTAGACTTAACTGGTGTCAAGATGACTGGTTACAGGCTCTGGGCAGAAATCCGACTCTCACCCTCAGCACTGTTCCCTGCTAAGGGTCCCCTGAGGAAAGAATGTGACTCCAGCTAATGAAACTAAAACAGAATTAGATTTATTTATTTTTGGTATAAAAGATTTTTATCCCCAGACCCTCCTGCTTTGCTCCTCTTTCAACCCCCCTCCCCCCTCCGCCACTTTCAGGTACTGATTTCCAAGGACTGGTGACGATTAGTGGTGCTGGGGGGCTGGCACATGGCCTCGAGTAGCCTGATCTCATGGGTGGGTTGCTCAGGCTGGAACTTCAGCACCCAGGGATCCTTGATGATGTCCAGGATGGTGGCACGCTTGTTGGCTTGGCGTAGCGTCTGGAGGATCAGGTTCTAGGGCAGGGGAGAGAGAGGTCTTGGCTGAGCTGGCCCCCTACTGTGCCACACAGGCAATGAGCAGCCGGACCTAAGGAAGAAGCAGGATAGCCCATCACACCACTCTGGTGAAAGGGAGTGTGGCCCTGACTTTACCCTTAAAAGCCTCCTGTCTGCTCAGAAAACCAGTATCTTGAGGGGAATCCTTGCAGAATCCCCTTCTGGCCTAGAGAATAGAGACTAAAACCTGCTTATCACTCATCCCAGGTGCAAGCCCAGGGGTTGGCCCTTTAAGCCCTCCCTGCCATTCTAGGGTAGAGAGTGGGCGTGAGATGGCCCTGGTGGCAGGGAGCCTTCCCCAGGATCCGGAGGTCTAGGTTGGGTATTCCCTCCCTATGGGGCACCCAAGGCTTCAGCCCTCCTAGGGGAGCCAGCACCTTGCACTCCTGGGAGATGGCATAGTTAGGTGGAAAAGTGACCTCCTTCTGAGTCTCTTTCAGCAGCTTCTTGAGATTGGTGTCATCAAAGGGTAGACGGGCGACCACTAGAGTGTAGAGGATGACGCCCATGCTCCAGGTGTCAGACAGGAAGGGATTGTAGGGCAGGCCAAGCAAGATCTCCGGGCAGGCATAAGCAAAGCTGCCGCAGTAGGTCTGGCTGAGGTGGCTAAAGCAGTTCACTTGGCGGTAGGAAGGGCTATTCCGCACAGACTGGTTAGAAGGCACCATCTTGGCGAAGCCAAAGTCCGATATCTTCACATTCTCCCGCTTGTCCAGCAGCAGGTTCTCCAACTTTAAGTCCCTACCAGCAGCAGAAAGGCTGGGGGTCAGGAGAGGGCTTAGTATTAGACTGGGAGCTGAAGGGCCAGGGGTCAGAGGCCAGAGATGAGGAAAGGCAAAGGGAGAGAGATGCCATTATGAGGACACAGGGCAGAGAGGAAGGAAAGCCAGGGAGTTGTGAGCAGAACCTAAAGGGGAGAGGATGGTAGCTGAGGACTACTGGGAGCTTACCATCACTTTTCATAAAGGTCTCTGCTCACAGTGGGCACTGAATATATGTTCCTGACCAGACGATTAAAATGGACGAATGGGCCTAGATACTGAGGCGGGAGATCAAGGAGGGGAGGGTGAGGGAAAGAGGGCAGAAAGTAGGAGATGTGCATAAAACCCCCTAGAGCCCAAAGGCCCCAGTCTGAGTGGCAGTGCCCTCACCGGTGCACGATGCCTTTGCTGTGCAGGTAGGCGATGCCCAGGGTCAGCTGGGAGAACCACTTTCCAGCAAGGGGCTCAGAGCAGGCCCCGTAGCGCTGGATCCACTCAAGAACGTCACCACCCTGAGCCAGCTCCAGGATGATGTAGACCCGGGATGTGGTCTCGATGGCTTGATAGAAGTTGATGAGATGCTTGTGCCGCAGGACCTTCATCACCTGGCTCCAGAAGAGGGACCCATCAGACCCAGGCAGGGAGCTGTGCTCCAGCCCTCCTCTCCCTCTGCTGCCTTTTTAGAGCTCTGCAACAGGATCAAACCCCAGAGGGCTGGTGGCCTATGGACAAACACTACATTTTGTACTTTTACTTTTGGAGGGTCCGAAGGTGAGGTGGAAAGAAACTTAAAATTTCCTAGTTGCCTAGCGAGTCATTCAGTTGTGGTTTAGTGGCTTCTGGCTCCACCCCCTCCTAACTGGACCCCCTTTGAGAACCATTAAGTAGCTTGGTATCAGTTCCCTCTTCTAGACCCCTTTCCAACCTGTATCTCACGGGGCAGGAACTTGTTAAGATAGTCCTCAGAGGCCTTCTTCTTCGAGATGATCTTGACGGCCACCATGACCTTCTGCTTTGTGTAGTAAGCCTCATACACTGTCCCATAGGAGCCATTGCCAATGACTTTGCCCACTTCGTAACCATACTCCTCCATGACAGAGCGGTAGGCTGAGGTGGGTGGTGCTTCCACGTCTCCCTTCCCCATGGTGTTGGGCTTGCTGAGTGCAGGGAGCTTTGCTACTTAAAAGCCTCCTGTCTGCCTAGAAAGCCAACACCTTAAGCTGCTGTAGGCTAGGGTACCAAAGTGAAGTTAAAAGTCTCCAAAAGCTTGCCTGTGTAGTCACACAAGTCTGGGATGCTGGGCTCAGCTCTCCACTAGGAACTTGGAGGGGAAAGAAGGGAGAAGCAGTTCTTTTTGTCTACACTGGCTGTTGTTACTTCTTTCTCCTCTTGGTTACGGAACTCCCCAAGGTCCCATGTTCTGCACACATCATAATTCACCTTCTATCCACCACTGGCCACAAGGCTTGAGAGGAAATGCAGTTTCCTGCTGGAAAGGTCCCTTTGTAATCTGATGAGACTCATTCCATGGATCTGGTCCTTTCAACCAGTCATGTTTATTGAGTACCTGCTATGTGCCAGGCAGTGTGTGGCATCCTGGAAGAAAATTACCAGTAAGACCAATAGAGACCCTATGCTACTAGTGCTTATAATCCAGCATGAGAAACACCTGAGTATGAGAATATTACAGAGAATGGTAAGGTGTTGTAGAAGCATGTTCTAAAGGATCTAAAATATTCTTTTTGTGGGGGTGGCTTTTTTTTTTTTAAAAAGAGTGAGCTGGACTAACTTGGGTAGTTCATCTGGTGACATCATCTCAGCTAGGCTGGTTTGTTTCTGCATAAGTAAAGTGAAAGTTGCTCAGTCATACCCTACTCTTTGGGACCCCATGGACTATACAGTCCATGGAATTCTCCAGGCCAGGATACTGGAGTGGGTAGCCTTTCCCTTCTCCAGGGGATATTCCCAACCCAGGGATTGAACCCAGGTCTCCTGCATTGCAGGTGGATTCTTTACCAGCTGAGCCACAAGGGAAGCCCAACAATACTGGAGTGGGTAGACTATCCCTTCTTCAGGGATCTCCCAGACCCAGGAATCAAACTGGGGTCTCCTGCATTGCAGGCAGATTCTTCACCAACTGAGCTATGCATATCATGTCATTATTCAGTAGACTAGCCCAAGTTGCCTTACATAGTTTGCACTAAATTCCAAGTGAAAAAAAAAAATCAGAAGCTGCATGACCAATTGAGACATAGGCTCCAAAATCAAAAAACATCACTTCCATACCTTTATATGAATAAAGACAGTTACAAGGATCACTCAGATGTATGGGGTGGGGATGGAGATGCCTCTTAACCTTGAAATGCACCCTTATCTTGCCTTCCATGACCCTGGACTCTAGTTTTCCTTACATCCTGCCAGCCATTCCCCAGGTTCCACAGGAGCCTCTCCCACCATCCATCCCTGTAACAGAACCTTATTTCTGTTATTTCTCCCTCTATTCCTAATAGAAATAAGGTTATGTTACAAGCCTTATTTCCTCTGACCTTTACATCCTTCCTAAGGATCTCATCAAGACCCATTTCTTCACTGATGACTCCAGCAAGCCTTCTGCTCCTCATCCCTTAGTGTGTTCACCCTGAAGTCCAGGGAACAAATCTGCTTTTGTTCCCGCAACAATTCAGTGCCTCCCCATTCTCCTTAGGATCAAGTCGAAATTCTTTTATGTGACTTCAAATTTGACCCCACTTACCTCTCTAATTTTCTGTTGTAATATACATGCAATGCTCCAGCCAAACAACTGCTTTTCCTTCATTGTTCCCTCTGTTCTGGCAGACTTGACTCTCTTCAGGGCTTAGCTGATGTGCTGTTTTAAGGAAGCCTTTACTGACTGCTCAGGTCCAAATCAGATGTCCCTCCCTCCTGAGTGCTCCCACAGCTCCAGTACTTTCTCTAATGTAGTGTCTTGTTTTTCTTGCTTGCGTCTCCCGCTGTAAGGAAGGTCAATTGATGAGGGAAGGGGTATGAAGTCAAAAGATCTGAGAAGAAGGGCTTGTGGAGAATGGGAGAGAGCTGACTGGGAAAATGAACAACGGGCAGCACTGAGGGTCCAACTGAGATTGGAAAACCCAGCTTATGGACACACAATCTTAACACAGTATAGTGTTAAGATTTTTTTAGCATCCTGATGTTGGTGCTTGAACATTAACAGACAAATTGACCCAAGATTGAGATTTCACTTGGCAGCTGCAGTGAAAGGATAATGGGAGAGAGGCATCAAGAACTCATGTAAGAATGTGGCTAAAGACCTTAGCTGCATGGGTTAGGAAGACAAGTTAGAAAAAGGCCAAAGGGCAGGGGGAGGGGTTGCAGGTCTCTGTGAAAATGAAACGAGTCTGGTGGGAAAGACAGAGGAAGAGATGTTATCTGGATTTAAGATGGTGGGGGGGGTGGGGATGGCACACAAGTAATAACAAGGGAAGAATCAAATTTCTTTTATCTTCCATCCTCCAAAACAAAACTTTCAACAGATTATGCCATAGGCTACTGGTAAATTCTCATTGACAGTCCTGCTGGCAGGGTGACTGAAAGTCCTGTTGGAATCAGATCTACATCCTCAGTCTATCAAAATGAGCAGCTGTCCAGGACACACCATGGTAAGGAGGCTCACCCCGCCCCGCCTGTCTTCTGCTCCCCTGGATAGGCAGCTTGGTGGCACCTCTGTTCTCATCATGTACAGCAGGTAAATCAGTTCGTGCAAGGATTGTGTATTAAGCTGCCTCAGTTCAGTTCAGTCGTGTCTGACTCTTTGTGACCCCATGGACTGCAGCACACCAGGCCTCCCTGTCCATCATCAACTCCCAGAGCTTGCTCAAACTCATGTCCATTGAGTCGGTGATGCCATCCAACCATCTCATCCTCTATCGGCCCCTTCTCCTCCTGCCTTCAATCTTTCCCAGCATCAGGGTCTTTTCTAATGAGTCAGCTCTTCACATCAGGTGGCCAAAGTATTGGAGCTTCAGCTTCAGCATCAGTCCTTCCAAAGAATATTGGAATAGAATCCTTCTTAAAGGATTCACTGGCTTTATCTCCTTGCTGTCCAGGGACTCTCAAGAGTCTTCTCCAACACCACAGTTCAAAAGAAACTATTCTTCGGTGCTCAGCTTTCTTTATGGTCCAACTCTCACATCCATACATGACTACTGGAAAACCTAGCTTTGACTAGATAGACCTTTGTTGGCCAAGTAATGTCTCTGCTTTTCAATAGGCTATCTAGATTTGTCACAGCTTTTCTTCCAAGGAGCAAGCATCTTTTAATTCATGGCTGCAGTCACCATCTGTAGTGATTTGGGAGCCCAAGAAAATAAAGTCTGTCACTGTTTCCATTAAGCTGCCTACTGTATACAAAAACACTGCTAGGTTGTGCTTGCTAAGGATTTATCCTTTGCTAAGGATACCAAAATGGATAAATTATAATCCCCCTGTGAGGAGTTAGCAATTAGCAAGGGAGACAGACACATAAGAAGTTAATGAAATATAACAGTGAGATTAAAGTTCTATAAACAAAGTCTGAAAGGAGACGTAAGGGAGGCTTTATAGAGAAGGTGGCATTTGTACTGTTCAAAAGACAGGCAAGCAGGGAATGGTGGATTGAACAGTCTAGGCAGAAGGAACTATATGAAGCTTGCAGGCCTGAGAAAATATGACATTCAAGATTTCAATTTAAACACAGGATAGGGTTCCAGAGGGGAATGTACCTGGAGAAGTAATTTAGATCCAGGTCTGAGAGACCTAATATGCCGTTTTTTTTTTGTTTTTTTTTGTTTTTTTTATGGCTCTGTCCTATGTACTCATGGTTAAATTTTGGTATGCATCAAAATCAGAGCTTGTTTAAAAATACTGATGCCCAGTAACGTCCTCCCCAAGATCCTGATTTGGGAGGGGACCCAGGTATCTCTGTTTTTAATAAGTTTCTAGCTGAACCTGATGCATACTGAGATTTAAGAACTGTTGTTGCAAACTAGTGAATTTACTTTTTTTTTTTGGTTGCACTGCGAGGCATGTGGGATCCTAGTTCCCCAACCACGTTCCAGGCATTGGAAGCAAAGAGTCTCAACCACTGGACTGCCAGAGAAGTCCCAAACTAGTGAATTTAACAAAAAGAAGCAGACTCACAGATTAAAAAAAACAAACTAGTGGTTACCAGTGAGGAGGGAGAGAGGGACAATATAGGGGTGGGGGAATGGGAGATACAAATTACTGCCTGTAAGATACACTCAAGGATGTACAACACGGGGAATACAGACAATATTCTGTAATAACTGAATGGAAAGAAACCTTTAAAAATCATATTAAATTTTTTTTAAAAAAGAATCACTGTTGCTGGAAATAGGACATCTTTAAGATTAAAAAAAGAAAAAAACTTGCAGCAACAGTGTGGAAAATAGATACAAGGGGAGAGATGACCAAGAGAGAAGCAAGGTGGCTGTCAGCTTAGTTGAAGGGACAGGACCAGCACCAAGGCAGCATGGCAAGCAATTTGGAAGATACTCGAGAAAAGCAGAGGAATCCTGATGGCACTGATCTTATTGGGTGGGGCGGGGGGGAGGGGGGGGCACGGGCAGTGACTGTTAACTGTGAAAGAGGCCCAGGTTTAGAGACCAGGTGGTTGTCATGTAAAAGATTATTCCAAAGCCACTCCAAGTTACTTTTCTAATTACAAAACTCACTGTCTAAAAATCTCAACCTCTACATCCTGGAACCTCACCTCCTGCAGGGAGGAGGGCTCGGTCAGAGAGGGCAGAAATGAGTAAATGAAGGACTTCTCAAGCCAGAAGTCACTTATCACTTTCCACTGTCTTTACTCGAGTAAAAGGAACCTTAAGTTGTTCTCAAGCGGCCAAACTCACCGAGTAAAAGGAACCTTAAGTTGTTCTCAAGCGGCCAAACTCACCGACCCTAGGTCTGATCTCCAGAGGAACTTCACTAGTGACAGATCCCTTAACAGAATACACTTTTCCAGAATAATCGGCAATACGAAATTAAAAGATGCTCAAACACATACCAAGAACTTCCAGATGTTCAAGCTGAATTTAGAAAAGGCAGAGGATCCAGAGATCAAATTGCCAACATCGGTTGGATCATAGAAAAAGCAAGAGAATTCCAGAAGAACATCTACTTCTTGCTTCATTGACTACACTAAAGCCTTTGACTGTGTGGATCACAACAAACTGTGGAAAATTCAAGAGATGGGAATACCAGACCACCTTACCTGCCTCCTGAGAAGCCTGTATGTAGGTCAGAAGCAACAGTTAGAACTGGACATGGAACAACAGACTGGTTCCAAATTGGGAAAGGAGTACATCAAGGCTGTATATTGTCACCCTGCATATTTACCTTATATGCAGAGTACTTCATGTGAAATGCCGGGCTGGATGAAATACAAGCTGGAATCAAGATTGCCGGGAGAAATATCAATAACCTCAGATATGCAGATGACACCACCCTTATGGCAGAAAGCGAAGAGGAACTAAGAGCCTCTTGATGAAGGTGAAAGAAGACAGTGAAAAAGCTGGCTTAAAACTCAACATTCAGAAAACTAAGATCATGGCATCCGGTCCCATCACTTCATGGCAAATAGATGGGGAAACAATGGAACAGTTACAGACTTTATTTTCTTGGGCTCCCAAATCACTACAGATGCTGATTGCAGCCATGAAATTAAAAGACGCTTGCTCCTTGGAAGAAAAGTTATGACCAACCTAGACAGCATATTAAAAAGCAGAGACATTAGTTTGCCGACAAAGGCCTGTCTAGGCAAAGCTGTGGTTTTTCCAGTAGTCATGTATGGATGTGAGAGTTGGACTATAAAGAAGGCTGAATGCAGAATTGATGCTTTTGAACTGTGGTGTTGGAGAAGACTCTTGAGAGTCCCTTGGACAGCAACGAGATCAAGCCAGTCAATCCTTAGGGATATCAATCCTGATACTCATTGGAAGGACTGATGCTGAAGCTCCAATACACTGGCCACCTGATAAGAAGGGCTGACTCATTAGAAAAGACCCTGATGCTGGGAAAGATTGAAGGCAGGAGAAGAAGGGGCCCATAGAGGATGAGATGTTTGGATGGCATCACCGACTCAATGGACATGAGTTTGAGCAAGCTCGGGTAGACGGTGATGGACAGGGAAGCCGGGCATGCTGCAAGTCCAAGGGTTCGCAAAGTCATACACGACTGAGCGACTAAACAACAACAAACACATACACACAGTTAAATAAAAATAAAAAGTGATCAAAACATGTTAAGATGCTTTACTTGCAATTAAAAAAAAAAAAAGATGCTTTACTTGCAATTAATAATAAGCTCCAGGCTGCCCAACACACGGGGTAAAAACCCCGATTTCTTTGCCTGCCTCCTAACCAGACCTGGCCCAGGATTGCCTATCGTCGGACACAGGACAGTCACTATACAGTCAAGGAGGCCTCCAGGACAGCCTCGGGAAGATACTTTTATTTACGTATTTGGTTTTTGGCGAGAGGCCATTCATGACTGTTGGCAGAGCAGCCCTGAGGCGAGATCCGACTCTAGGGCCGTTGTACGGGCTGTGTCCTCGCTGTCCTAGGACAGCAACGCCCAAAGCCTCATCCTCGTCCTCGGTGGGAACCTTGAACCGCCTCTCGGGACTCGGCCTCTGCACTCGGTGGCGAGTTCCATTGGTTCAGCCGGCAAACGCGTCGGGCATCCACTAGCCGTCGGCTAGCCGCCCCCGGGGTCCGCACGGTCACTTGGTGCGCGCGGCGGGCACTGCTCTTAGGCGCCCAACCCCAAACTTCCCGAGGACAGGGGACCGGACTGTCGGCGACTCTTATCCAAAAAAACGTGTTTGTGTCCTCATAGCGAGGTCTCAACCGCAACCCCTCCGGGGGAAACAGGACAGCGTAGCAGCGGCTTCAGCCGGGGGGCGTGGCTCCCTCCAAGCTCCAGGGAAGGAGTTTTCCGCGGGGCTGAGGTCCCTGCGGGCGAAGGCGGAAGGGGTAAGATTGACGTGTCCCGAGCTGCCCTTCCGATTGCCGGGTGGGCCCCGCGCCGGGCGACGCACTGGCGGAGAGTAGCTGGGTCTGCAGAGGTGGGCCGAGCCTCCAGCCGTATAAAGTTCCTCCGGCAGCACTGAGGTGAGCCGAGCGCGACGTTTTGCGGTGCGGCCGCAGCCGCTGTGATCAGGCACCGCGGCGGCCAGCCCCGTGGAGGTCGGTCGTCAAGTCCTCTCCAGGCCCCCCGCTAGCGCGCGGCTCAGGGGGAGACCCCGGCTGGAGCGCAGGAGCGGCTACGGGGCCGCAGAGGCCTCCTCGGCCAGCCCTTCCCGCGCGGAGAGCACCCCGGGGCTACAGCCGGAAGGTGCCGGAGGTGCGGGGCCGCGTGGCGTTGCCATGGAAATGGGCTGGGCCTCGCGGGGAGGTCCCAGGCAGGCGGGCTGCTGGAGGGGGTACCCCAGATTCAGAGGACTGCAAGAGCAGAGGCGGAACCTAGTGTTCGGGCTAGAGAGACTTGGTGTGGTTGTGGCGGTGGGGTCGGGGGGTGGTGGCCTCCTGAGGGATGGGAGGAAAGGCCAAGGGGAGGAATTGGAGCCATTGGCTTCAGTTCGAAGAACCTGACCTGGGGCTCACTTGATCCCTGGTTCCCATAACTGCAGAACTCCCTCCAACAGGTTCCGCAGCCTTAAGGATGCCAGTCCTAAGGCACCCTCGAAGTTGGAGCTGCCGGTGGGGGCCGCTCCTGCTGCTGCTGCTGCTCACAGGCCGTGAGCCCGGGGTGGAAGGTGCGACACACTACAAGGCCGGCGACCCCGTCATTCTCTATGTCAACAAAGTGGGACCTTACCATAACCCTCAGGAGACTTACCACTACTACCAGCTTCCGGTCTGCTGCCCTGAGAAGATACGCCACAAAAGCCTTAGCCTGGGCGAAGTGCTGGATGGGGACCGAATGGCAGAGTCTCTGTACGAGATCCGCTTTCGGGAGAATGTGGAGAAGAGAGTTCTGTGCCACATGCAGCTCAGTTCCGCACAGGTCAGCCTCTCCACAGTGACTGGGACTCAGCCCTCCTTCCCAGGACCTTGAGTTTATGGTTTTCAAAGCACCTTTATGGAAATGATCCGATTTGATTCTAACTACAACTTTATGTGACAGGCAGGACAGTTGGTTGATACAGAAACATCCTTGCTCAGAAGTAACTTTTTTGGAGACTACATAGATGGTGGATTGCAGAGTTGATATGAGAGCCCAGGGCTCCTGACTTGAAGCTTCTCTGTTGGTCATAAGGTCCCAACTCCTACGTAGTCATTTTTTTCCATTCCTACCTCTCAGCTATTTTAACTGGCTCCTTTACACTCTATTTTGCCTGTCATGCTTTTTTCTTCAGCAATTCCTATCTTAGGGCATTTTCCCTTGGTCTACTTCAGGCCTTCCTACACCTTCTCCCTCTCCTTCTAGGCCTTCATCCTGACAAATCATACTTGTTCATTTAGGAGAATCACAACATACTAGGGTCTAATCCAGTGGCTCTCAGCAGAGGGTTTTTGTCTCTCAAGGGACATTTGGCAATGTCTGGAGATATTTTTGATTGTCAGGATTGGGGGATGCTGCTGATGTTTAGTGAGAAGCCAGGGATGGAGCATCTTACAATGCATAGCCCTCCAACAACAAAGAATCATCTAGCCCAAAATGTCATTAGTGCTGAGGCTGAAATCCTGCTCTAATCCATTGCTTGGGGAGGCCTTATCTGACTCCTGACTTGCTCTCTGTAGGTGGAACAGCTACGCCAGGCCATTGAGGAACTATATTACTTTGAATTTGTGGTGGACGACTTGCCAATCCGTGGCTTTGTGGGCTACATGGAGGAGAGTGGCTTCCTGCCTCACAGCCACAAGATAGGACTCTGGACCCATTTGGACTTCCACCTAGAATTCCATGGAGATCGAATTATATTTGCCAATGTCTCAGTGCGGGACGTCAAGCCCCACAGTTTAGATGGGCTACGACCTGATGAGTTCCTAGGCCTCACCCACACCTACAGCGTGCGCTGGTCTGAGACGTCAGTTGAGCGTCGGAGTGACAGGCGCCGTGGTGATGATGGTGGCTTCTTTCCCCGAACACTGGAAATCCATTGGTTGTCCATCATCAATTCCATGGTGCTTGTGTTTTTACTGGTGGGTTTTGTGGCTGTTATTCTCATGCGTGTGCTTCGAAATGACCTGGCTCGGTATAACTTGGATGAAGAGACAACCTCTGCAGGTTCGGGTGATGACTTTGACCAAAGTGACAATGGCTGGAAAATTATCCATACAGATGTCTTCCGCTTCCCTCCATACCGTGGTCTGCTCTGTGCTGTACTTGGTGTGGGTGCCCAATTCCTGGCCCTTGGCACTGGTGAGGTGATAACAATTAATCAGGGATTTCTCTCAAGGGGTAGCACTAAGTAGGTGGTTTGTTCAGAAAAAGATCTGCAGAGCTTCTTTTCTGTCCAAGGTGAGGGGCAGACCTAAGGGGTGGGATGGCTCTAACGAGGATGCATATATTCTGCTGTGGGTTTTCTGGACAACAGAACTGGGGGATATTAGAAGCCCTGGGTCTGGGAGAAAGGGGGCTGGCTGATCCCTCTGAAATGGGATAAGTGAGATCTAACACAGGCTTTCCACTACCACCCTGCAGGCATTATTGTCATGGCGCTGTTGGGCATGTTCAACGTGCACCGTCACGGGGCTATTAATTCAGCAGCCATCTTGTTGTATGCCCTGACTTGCTGCATCTCTGGCTACGTGTCCAGCCACTTCTACCGGCAGATTGGAGGCGAGCGCTGGGTGTGGAACATCATTCTTACCACCAGTCTCTTCTCTGGTATGACTGCCTGTTTCCTGGTGGGCCAATTTAGGAACTTAGAACACACTGTGGAATCTGAGATAGAGTCCAAGTAAGGCTTTAAGGGAATGAAAATAGGCAAAAGAAACACTAAAAAGCCATCCAAAAGAAAAAAATGCATTTTTTTTTGCATAGTTAAAGAGGATTAAGCCCTTAAAATGTTCTAAGCATTATGATAAGCACTTGACATGCCTTCATCTAATACTCATTACTAACTTTATGAAGTTGGTATTATTGTTCCCATTTTACAGATGAGGAACTTGAGCTTAAGGCTGGTTGGGTAACTTGCCTGAGATTGTACTTCTAAAAAGCAGTGAATCAGGTTTCACAACTAGGCAATCAAATTCTAGAGCCTGTATTCTCAACCATTCCACTGAAATAACATTCTCGAATTTATCTTTTGATACTCCCTTTCTTTTTCCCAAAGTTTTTTTTAATTTGGAAGCGGGCTACCCCACTCCAGCCTTTCAAGCCAGCCTGTCCTTTCAAAGACAGTAATTTGCATTCTGAACCTTTTGTGTTTCCAACTCAAGTGTCTGATTCCTCTTCCATCACATTTACATTTGAACCAAGGCTTTCTGAAAACAGGGCCTTAATTCAAAGGAATGTCTCATACTAGGAGTCAACCAGTGCCATGGCAGGACAAGTCTTTGGATTTGTGTCATTCTTAGATCATGATGTAACGGGCTTGCCTTGATCCTTATTGATAATGGGGAGGGGAGGGAGTGTTGGTAAGCCAGGGAACAAAGAACAAGACATGAAAGGGTGGAGTCAGCCTGGGAGCAGGATGTTTCACTCCTCACCCCTTTAGGTCCAGTCTGATTGGTGCTCCCAGGGATGTAGCTCCTAGTGCTGACCATCCCTCTGGGGGCCCATCCCTGCAGTGCCTTTCTTCCTGACGTGGAGTGTGGTGAACTCCGTGCATTGGGCCAATGGCTCAACACAGGCTCTGCCAGCCACCACCATCCTGCTGCTTCTCACGGTTTGGCTGTTGGTGGGCTTTCCCCTCACTGTCATCGGAGGCATCTTCGGGAAGAACAATGCTAGCCACTTTGATGCACCTTGTCGCACCAAGAACATCGCCCGGGAAATCCCACCCCAGCCCTGGTACAAGTCTACACTCGTCCACATGACTGTTGGTGGCTTCCTACCTTTCAGGTATCCTCCCTTTATTCTGTGGCCATCACTCTCAGGATCCTGACCGTAACTTTCCCCTTCCCTACTCACCAGTACCCTAACCCATTGTCAGTGATGGTCCCTGGTTCAGAACTGTACCATTAAGAGATCACTAAGTGGTTCCTCCTTTCTACAAGCAGGAGTATCAGTTCAAATATGAGGGTGTCTAATTTGAAAAGCTCTCCAGAGACATTGCTCCTTTCACTGTCTTCCTAGTTTCTGACCTTAGTGACACCATGTGGAGCTTAAAACCCATTTGATTACTCATTCAATCTTTTGAGTACCTTTTCGTGTCAGGCAAATACAGTGGAAAACAGAACGGACAAAATCTCTGCTCTCAACCTACCAAAGATGTTCTTGAAATGAGAGCAGCTAATCATAGGTTAAAAAGAATCCTCATCAAGCCAGGAACTCCAGGGCAGGAAGTGGAGAGGGCCCACTTTGCAGGGTGACCCAGTAACACGGAGGGGTGGCGGCTGCGCTGGCGATGCCCGCAGCCCTTTAAACGCTGTATACCGTCTCTTCTCTTCACAGTGCCATCTCTGTGGAGCTGTACTACATCTTTGCCACCGTGTGGGGTCGGGAGCAGTACACTCTCTATGGCATCCTCTTCTTCGTCTTCGCCATCCTGTTGAGTGTGGGGGCTTGCATCTCCATCGCACTCACCTACTTCCAGTTGTCTGGGGAGGATTACCGCTGGTGGTGGCGATCTGTGCTGAGTGTCGGCTCCACTGGGCTCTTCATCTTCCTCTACTCCGTTTTCTACTATGCCCGTCGCTCCAACATGTCCGGGACGGTACAGACAGTAGAGTTCTTTGGCTACTCCTTACTCACAGGATACGTCTTCTTCCTCATGCTGGGCACCATCTCCTTTTTTTCTTCCCTCAAGTTCATCCGTTATATCTATGTTAACCTCAAGATGGACTGAGTTTTGGGCGGCAAAACTATTGCTCTTTCCCTTTCTTCATGCTGCCCCCGTTCATTGGTCTCTTACCAACATCTCTTCGATTGAGTGACTGACTTGTGTGGTGGTTTTGTTGCCTTCCCCTTTGCCCTTTGGGTCTCCCTTCACCAGAGAGGGCCTGGAAATTAGAAGTCTCTATTATTATAAGGAGTATATATTTGAATTTTTTTAAGTTGCTTTTAGTTGGGGGCCTGATTTTTCTTTTTACAATACCAAAATAAAATTTATTAAGAAAAAGGTTTGGTCTGGATATAGGAACTCATGCCCTGCCGTTAAGGGCAATGAACCCTAGGAGGCCGTGTCGGCCGCGAAATGCACGGAACTGGAATTCTCCGCGGAGCTTGGGAACCGTCCGCTGTGGGAACTTATATTACCAGGGCCCTGTTTCCGCGGCTCAGCCGGCGCTCGACCCAACGGAAGTGGCGGAGCCCGAACTCCGCCGCTCCGCTGGAGTTGAATCACCCTGGTGATGGGAGGGGCGCGGAGCAACGCCTTTTCCGCCGGAAGCGGATTTCAGAGCCTCCACGTGCTGTCCCTCCCCCCTTCCCGGTCTCGCAGCCGCGGCTCCGCTGCTGCCATGGAGCCCGCCGGCCTGGAACAGATCCTGCGGGAGCTGCTGCTGCCGGACACCGAGCGCATCCGTCGGGTACGGGGCAGGCAGGACCGGGCCAGGGCGAGTAGGGGATTTCGGGAACGGCCCGACTCTGACCCTCAGGCTCTTCCCAGGCCACCGAACAGCTCCAGACCGCTCTTCGGGACCCCGCCTCCCTGTCCACGCTCTGCGACCTGCTGGCCTCAGCGGGTGACCCTCAGGTGAGGCTTCTGGCCCTTCCTGCTGAGCTGTAGTACGCCACATGTCAAGTCCTAGCTCCTGTCCTCGGCCATCCGCTCAGCATCTTCCTGCCCCGGTCCTCACACGCCGGCTTCCTCGTCCTTCCCCCGGACCCCCAAACGCCTGCTTCCTCGTCCCGGTCCGGTCCCTCACATATCTGCTTCCTCGTCTCAGATCCGCCAGTTCGCGGCCGTACTGACCCGCAGACGACTGAGCACCCGCTGGCGTCGGCTGGCGGCTGAGCAACGGGAGAGGTGGGTTGGGCCAGGGGCGGGGCAGGGCCAGGCTGAGGCGGCTTCTGGGTACCAATCTTCTGCCACCTGTGTTCCAGCATCAAGTCCTTGGTCCTGACGGTCCTCCAGAGAGAGACAGAGTAAGTGCCAACCTGCCTTCTCTCGGGGTCCTAACTGGCTCCAGGCTGAGATCTTTTCACGGTTTCTGCCTTCTTTTTCAGCTCTAGGCTGGGTCTTGGGAGGCAGGGACTTTGGTTCTAGATCAAGGGTGAGAGGAAGAATTTTTCTCAGAATGTATTAAAGACTAAAGTTCTTGAGAGTGGCCTGTGATGGTCTGGCAAACTCGAGTCAGAAGAATGGAATTGAAATTCAATATGAGGTCAACCCCACCATGCTTCTATTTCTCTCTGAGTTGCCGTCTTGTGTCCCAACTTGGCAGAGACCATCTGTGCACACCTGGAGGTTTCTCTCCTGGCCACCCTAGGGAGATGGAGCCATCGTGTACAGAAGGGGAGTTGGAGGGTGACTGAGGGTGGGCAATCTCCTGTTTGCAGGCATTCTGTGAGTCTTAGCCTGGCCCAGCTCTCAGCTGCCATTTTTCGAAAAGAAGGCCTGGAGGCCTGGCCTCAGCTCCTGCAGCTTCTTCAACATAGTACACACAGCGCCCACATCCGGGAGAGAGAGGTACTGTCCCATGGTTGGTGGGGGGAGGGGACCCAGAGGCTGGATAGACTGTAAGCTATCAACCCTTCTTCCTGAGCAGATGGGGCTTTTGCTTCTAAGTGTGGTGGTGACCTCCCGACCTGAGGCCTTCCGACCCCACCACCGGGAGCTTCTCCGACTTCTGAATGAGACCCTTGGTGAGGTGGGCTCTCCTGGGCTCCTCTTCTATTCCCTGCGCACTCTGACCACCATGGCCCCTTACCTCGGCATTGATGATGTGGTGAGATGCGGGCCCTTATTTTCCTTGGTTCCCGTCCTTGGGCTTTCATGTCCTTCCCCTAGCGGACGCAGATCTACTTGAGATTCTTTCCCTGGTTTTTGTTCTGCCTAACAGTTGAGAGGGGATCCTGTGGGTGGCTGTGCCTGGACTCCTCCTATGTCCAGACTTTGAGGAAGCGGACAGTTTCTGGGGCTGGAGATGAGGCTGTGTCATGCTTTCTGTGATTCATCTCATCTTGTGTCCTCCAGCCTCTTGCGCGGATGTTGGTGCCCAAGCTCATCGTGGCTGTGCAAACTCTGATCCCTATAGATGAAGTAAGGACATTTGGGTGGGAGCTCTGTCGGAAGGAGTGAGAGTTGCAGGAGTGTTCAGCCTGATCCACTAAAGAAGAGCATAATAAATAAGCCTGTGACTTCTTTGTTTGGCAGGCAAAAGCCTGTGAGGCCATGGAGGCCCTGGATGAATTGCTGGAGTCAGAGGTGCCCATCATCAGCTCGCACCTCACAGAGGTCCTCACGTTCTGCCTGGAGGTGAGCCTGGGGTTGGCACTGTCCTTGCTGCTCGTTCTGCTGGGAGCTTCCTTGCCTGTTTCTGATTTGAGCTGGTCTCTGGGCAGGTGGCTAGAAACGTAGCCCTGGGCGATGCAATACGTGTGCGTATTCTTTGCTGCCTCACTTTCTTGGTCAAAGTCAAGAGCAAGGTGAGTTGCCTTCTGACACACATCAATCCAGCCCCATTTCCTCCTCTGTCTCACTCTTGGGGCTTGCTGTCTTTTGGGGGATATGTAAAATACCATAGCTAAGGTGTTCTAGATTTGGTCTGGACTCAGCCCAGCTCTTGGCTTGGGGACTGGGAATCTCCTGCTGGACCCCTTGTAGCCTGGAAGGCTAGAATTTTAAATTTGAGCCCATCGTGGGAGCAGATTCTCAGGGGACACCCTTTCATCCTTCCCCTTCAGGCCTTGCTGAAGAATCGCTTCCTGCCACCCTTGCTGCACACCCTTTTTCCCATCATGGCTGCCGAGCCCCCCATGGGCCAGCTGGATCCTGAGGACCAGGATGTGGAGGAGGAAGAGCTGGATCCTGGGCTGGTGGGGGAGACCCCCAAGCACTTTGCTGTTCAGGTGGGATAAATGTGGAGGGTCTGGTGGCTGGGGTGTGAGGTGGTTGGAGAAGGTCGCGGGGCAGAGATGGGAGTCCGGCTAGGTCTTCCTGTCCTATTCCAGGTCGTGGACATGCTGGCACTCCATTTGCCTCCTGAGAAGCTCTGTCCCCTGCTGGTAAGTGTGGCTCTGTCCTTCCATTGCTCCTAACCCCGGGTTTGCCTAGTCCCCCTGAGGCTGAGGGTGTTTGGGCTCTGGTAGGCGTGGCAAGCTCTTGCTGGGGTCTCAGGAGACTGCCATCTGCTTCCCTAGATGCCCATGCTGGAAGAGGCCTTGCGGAGCCAGAGCCCATACCAGCGTAAGGCTGGGCTCCTGGTACTGGCGGTGCTCTCCGACGGAGCCGGCGACCATATCAGGCAGAGGTGTTTGTTCCCCTGTCTTGGAGTGAGGGTGGGCCATGGTGAGGAGGACCACAGTGCCCACGGCAGTCCTGGGCTGCGCTTGTGCTTCAGCCTCATCATCAGTAGCATCTGCCCTTCCTCTCAAACATCCTGATCTGGCAGATAAATGTGCATACCCCGGTGGCTGGTGCTTACCGTCTGGTGACAGAAGGCTTGGTTTTCCCAGGCTGAGCAGCCTGGCTCAGCCCAGGGATCTCAGGTCCTGCCCCTCAGACTCCATCCTCTTGTCCTGCCCCATCCAGACTGCTGCCCCCACTGCTGCAGATCGTCTGCAAGAGTCTGGAGGACCCATCGCAGGTTGTGCGCAATGCCGCGCTCTTTGCTCTGGGCCAGTTCTCAGAGAATTTACAGGTCAGCAAGGCCACAGTGGGCAGCCACCATTCCAGAGTTCCCACCGCCCCCCCAACCCCCTGCCCTGTCCCAGGGACCAGCTCATCCTTCTGCATACCTGCTGCTCTCAGCACTTAGACACGTGCCCTGCAGGTAGGCTGACTCAGACTCCCTTTCTCCTCCCCCCCAGCCCCACATCAGCAGCTATTCTGGGGAGGTGATGCCACTGCTGCTCGCCTATCTAAAGTCAGTGCCTCCTGGGCACACACATCACCTGGCCAAGGCCTGCTATGCCCTGGAGAACTTCGTGGAGAACCTAGGTAATCAGGGCATTTGGGGGTGTGAGGGAGTGGACGGGGCTGTGGTTTTGGCTGAAAGGGCAGGGTGTGCAGCCCCGTGAGCCGCTGCCTGTGGTGGGGACAGGTGTGGTAGGGAGACCCGCGCGGTGGGGCCACAAGGCGGGTTGGCCAGGGGCAGGCATGAGGACCTTGGTTGGTTGCTGGAGGGGTGCCCTTTCCCACAGGGCCTAAAGTGCAGCCCTACCTTCCGGAGCTTATGGAGTGTATGTTGCAGCCTCTGAGGACCCCCAGCAGCTCCCGGTCCAAGGAGTTGGCTGTGAGCGCCCTGGGAGCCATTGGTGAGTCGGAGGCCGGAGGTGGGCGCCCGGGGTTCACGCCGTTCACTCACTCACGGTGCCTGTGGCAGGTGATCCCGGCTCACCCGCGGGCTCTGAGTCTGTCCTCCCACCCACAGCCACGGCTGCCCAGGCCTCCATGCTGCCCTACTTCCCCACCATCGTGGAGCATCTGCGGGAGTTCCTGTTGACGAACCACGAGGACCTGCAGCCTGTTCGGATCCAGAGCCTGGGTGAGTGACGGGCTCCTGGCAGGCTTCCCGGGGCCGGGGAGGGGCCGATGCTCCCCTGATGTTCACAGCAATGGGCTCCGGGGCAGCACAGGTGTCTCCCTTCCCTCGCGCTGTACCCAGGGGTGGGAGGGGTTTCTTAATCCCCCTCAGCTACCTCTGGTTCCCCAAGCCTTGGCCCTGCACACCTCTAGCCTAGAGCTCCTGGTGCTAACCATGCCCTTGCCTCTGCAGAGACGCTTGGGGTGCTGGTACGAGCAGTAGGGGAGCCCATGAGGCCCCTGGCTGAGGAATGCTGCCAGCTGGGGCTGGGCCTGTGCGACCAGGTAGACGACCCTGACTTGCGGCGCTGCACGTGAGTGAGCCCTCACCCTGCCCCCACACCTCCCATTCTGGACCATGGGTTCCCCGGGCTCCCCCATTCAGCCTGGCTACAGCAAGCAGGACTATGCAGCCTCCACCTGCCTCTTCCAGGTACAGCCTATTTGCAGCCTTATCAGGGCTAATGGGTGAGAGCCTGGCTCCCCACCTGCCACAGATCACCACACTCATGCTGCTGTCACTGCGTTCCACCGAGGGCATTGTGGTGAGTGGAAGGTCGGGGGGGTGTGGGCCAGTGGGGGAAGGCCACCCCTGGGATGGGAGCTCTCTCCAGGGCCCAGCTGAGCTGAAGTCCCTGCTGGGCCTCCCCATCCAGCCTCAGTACGATGGAAGCTGCACATTCCTCCTTTTTGACGATGAAAGCAGTGGTGAGGAAGAGGAGCTCATGGAGGAGGATGACGAAGAAGAGGATGACTCAGAGATCTCAGGGTGAGGGGGCTGCCCTTCTGGTCCAGGGAGTCCTGGCTGAGACAGGGGCCCAGGGACAGCTCTGCTCTCATTGGCACCTGATTGCTGCCGCCTCCCCGCCTTACTCTAGATACAGTGTGGGAAACGCCTTCTTCGATGAGAAGGAAGACACCTGTGCTGCCCTGGGGGAGATCTCCGTGAATACCAGGTGAGCATCAGCCCTTCCCCAGCACTGGGAACCCCTCCTGGGAACCTCTTCTCCATGGTGGTGTGTCTGTCTGTCTGTCCACAGTGTTGCCTTCCTTCCTTATATGGAGACTGTCTTTGAAGAAGTGTTCAAACTGCTGGAGGTGAGTGGGCTGGTGGGCCGGTGAGCAGGGTCAGAGGGCTCAGGTTGGCCCTGCACACAGCATGCACGTCCTGCCCCTCATGCTGCAGTGCCCTCACCTGAACGTGCGGAAGGCGGCCCACGAGGCCCTGGGTCAGTTCTGCTGCGCACTGCACAAAGCTTGTCAAAGCTGCCCCTCGGAATCCAACACTGCTGGTGAGAAGAGGAGGATGGGGCCCCTGGAAACGGGGTGGGTGGGGAGGGGGCAGGGCCTGACCAGGGCTTCAGCCAATCGTGTCCCCAGCCCTGCAGGCCGCGCTGGCCCGGGTGGTGCCGTCCTACCTGCAGGCGGTGCACGGGGAGCGAGAGCGCCAGGTGGTGATGGCCGTGCTGGAGGCCCTGACGGTGATGTTGCGCAGCTGTGGCGGTCTGGCACTGCAGCCCCCTGGGCGGCTTGCTGAGCTTTGCCAGGCGCTCAAAGCTGTGCTGCAAAGGAAGGTGAGGAGGGTGAGGAGGTGGCCCTGGGTGGGGCTGGTCAGAGACATCCCCCTCCTTCCACCCCATGGAGACGGGAAGGGGCTGGAGAGCCCAGACTGAGCTGAGCGCCCTTTCCCGCAGACAGCCTGTCAGGACACTGATGAGGAGGAGGAGGAGGAGGAGGAGGACCAGGTGAGAACTGTGGGTGCAAACGGGACCAGGTCATCCCCATGGGGCAGGCGGACAGTGCACTTGGCCTTGGCCTGGGGGTACAGGGGCTGCTCAGAGATTAATAGTGGCTCTGAACAACCCACCCTGCTCCAACTGAGGCAGTGGAGATTCAAGGAAGGCTTCCTGGCGGTGGGGATTTGGGGCAGGCTTGGGTCAATGGATGGGAATAGGAGAACCAGGAAGGAGGAAAGGCTGGGCTGCAAACCAACCTAGCCTGGGAGGGGCCCCTAGTCCTGTCAATTAAGGGCAGCCCTCAGGGCGACCACCTGTAGTTGGCATGATGGGAGCTGCTGCCAGGCTCAGAGCTGGCCCTGGCACTCCAGCCTCTGACTTGGCCCCACAGGCTGAATATGATGCCATGTTGCTGGAGCATGCTGGTGAGGCCATCCCTGCCCTGGCAGCTGCGGCCGGGGGAGACGCCTTTGCCCCCTTCTTTGCTGGCTTCCTGCCATTACTGCTCTGCAAGACGGTGAGTGCTCTGTTCTCTTGACTTCCAACCCTGTTCCTCCCAGGCCCCAGTGCCCTCCTCCCCTATCTGTCCCCGTCCCAGGCTGACTAGCACTCCTCCCCTCACCAGAAGCAGGGCTGCACAGTGGCAGAGAAGTCTTTTGCAGTGGGAACACTGGCGGAGTCCATTCAAGGCCTGGGTGCTGCGTCGGCCCAGTTTGTGTCCCGGCTATTCCCCGTGCTGTTGAGTGCCTCCCGGGAGGCAGACCCCGAGGTACGAAGTAATGCTATCTTTGGACTGGGCGTGCTGGCAGAGCACGGGGGTCGCCCTGCCCAGGAGTATCCTCAGTTTGTAGGAGGGGGCCTGGATGCGGTTGGGAGCATGGCCCTGGGGTTAGGGAGGGGAGCAGTCTGCCCGTGTGCCTGTTCCTTGACTTTGGACCAGACACTTCCCCAAACTGCTGGGGCTCCTGCTGCCCCTCCTGGCACGAGAACGCCATGATCGTGTCCATGACAACATCTGTGGGGCACTTGCCCGCCTGCTGATGGCCAGCCCCACGAGGAAACCGGAGCCCCAGGTAAGGTTGGGGGGCACCAGGCAAGGCCAGGGAGCTGCGGAGTGTGCGGGGCCAGGGGCCAGAGTCTTCCGTGTGTCCAGGTGCTGGCCCCGCTGCTGCACGCCCTGCCACTGAAGGAAGACCTGGAGGAGTGGGTCACCATGGGGCATCTCTTCAGCTTCCTGTACCAGAGCAGCCCTGACCAGGTAACCCCGACCCTGGGGCCCTTGCAGAGGGCTTGATGCTCTAGTCTCATTGATGGGCAGAGTTAGCGTCCGTTGAAGCTGCTCTTCCCAGCTTTCTCATTAGTCTGCCAGGATTGGCAGCCAGGCCTTTAATGCGAGAGAAGGGGCTTCCTCTCACCACGTAGCATTTTTCCCCAGGAAGGCTTTGTTTCCACCCTCTGTTCTGAGCCAGAAATCCCAGCTTTCATAAACTGATTTCCTAGACCACGGCTCTTTCAGACTGTGCTCCATGAAGCCTGGTTCTACTGGGCCACCCCACCTCCCATTTTAATCAGAGAGCTCTGCTTTCTGAATACAACTTACCTGAACCAAGTGGCTAGCTCTGGAACCATGTCCCAGTGCTCCTGTGTCTATCACCTCTGTCGCACACCTTCAGAGACTGTGTTGGTGGAGCTCCTGAGTGTCTGAGCTCCTTTTGGTTTTGAGGCCATGATTTCAGTTATCTGTGGTCACAGTCCCATCCTCCCGCTACCCCTCTTCCCCCTTCAAAATTACTACTACCCTGTTTCATGGGTCCTTCTCAGGGTTCACAGTTGTTTGGGATGTCTGTTAATCAGTGTCAGGCTCAAACAGCTCAGGTGGGAGACTGCCTCTCTGGGGCTCTTCCTGCCCACCCCAGTGCTGGGGCCCAGAGGTTCTTCTGCCCCTTAGCCGGCCCATCTTTTCCCACAGGTTGTAGACGTGGCTCCAGAGCTCCTTCGTATTTACAGCCTCATCCTGGCCGAGAACAAGATCCCATCAGGTGAGGATGGCAGTTATGGGCAGGACTGGGGGGAGGCGGGGAACAGCAGGACTCGGAGGGCCTGGGGCAGCTAGGGTTGGGGGCCAGTCCTCCGCAGACATCTCCCTCTTCACTCTCCACCCAGACACCAAGGCGGCGCTGCTGCTTCTCCTCAAGTTCTTGGCCAAACAGCACACCGACAGCTTCCATTCAGCACTGGGCTCCCTGCCTGGTGACAAGGCTCAGGAGCTCCAGGCCGTCCTGGGCCTCACCTAGACTGTGGGCTGCAGCTGGGCTGGAGAGAACAGAGCCCGCCCAGGCCCAAGACCAGCTCTCAGCCCAGTTCCAGCTTAAGCCTTACCAAAGATTCTGGGCCTGGGCCTCATAGCCACTTGGAGTCCCAGCCCTACTTGCTGCCTTACGGGGATGTCCCCTAGGGCTGGAGCTGTGGGACAATACAGAGTTGTGACACCATTCTCTAATAAAGACAGTTTATTTTCTGCTTGAACGGTAGCTCTAGGAGCAGGAAGTACAGAGATACACATTCAGAAGGACACAGTGTGATGTAGTTGGTTGCCTGGCAGCTTTGTAAACTGGCTCTTAACTGTCGTGGAATCGGGGCCCTGGCTGGATCAGAAGGCGCCCGTATGGCTCCTCCTGTTTGACACGAAGGATCTCCTGCGCGGCCAGCACTGGTCAACAGAGGAGGAGGGGGCTGGTCAGAGGAGTCCCTACCACAGCCTCTGGCCCGTGTGTCCGCTCCCCACCCTCCACATGGGCACACACGCTCCTCACTCACCCAGGAGCAGGTAGAAGACCCGGGCGGCCATCCTGCGGGGGCTGAGAGGCGGCACCAGGCTGTTGAAGTCGGGCTCCCTGTTGGCCTGCAGCTCCCGCGCCACTGCCCTGGGGTCAAGAACCAAGAACCATCAAGTGAGGCCGCAGCCCCGGCCACCCACGGAGGGATGTCCTTCCTGGTACCTGTGCACAGCCTCCGGCGAGAGCAGCTCGGGCTCGGGGGGCAGCTCCACGGGCACCTCAGGGAGCTCAGGCACCACGGGCAGCGCAGGGGCCTCTGGCTGCTCCGCCTCCACCCAGGGCCTAGAAGAACACACAAGTTGGACAGAGCAGGGGAGGAGGTGGCGGTGACAGCCCCATCCTACTGCTTCCCCCTCCTGGCCAGGGCTGCAGGCCGGCTGCTGCTCACCACCGCTCTTCCGGGGGCACGAGGCTGATGCGGGACTTCTCCTCCTCAGCTGCTTCTAGGGAGATCTCTGTCAGGGAAAGGGGAGTGTCCTGAGCGGGTCTGTTTGCATCGGAACAGTCGGGATTTGGGGTCATCTGGCCCAACTGGGTGCCACAGCGGGCGGTGACTTGTTTACGGCACTTGGCAGGGAGGGGAATGAAGATAATCAGTCTGTGAGTCCTTATGTTAAATGCACTGACAAGAACTGTCAGCAACTGGGGCTCCACTTTCCCAGGACAGAGGTTAGAGTGGTGGTCTCCACTGCCCCTTCTCCAGGTACTTACCAGAAGATACCATGAGGGGCCCACTGGGCTCCAGGGCCTCCCTCAGGACCTGGGGAAGAGAGAGAGAACTAAGGCCCCAAGCGTCACACCTGGGGCAGGGGTAAGGCAGGCCTGTTGGCTCATGTGGGCAGAAGGCGGCCTGTGGAAGCTCAGAGCAGACGGGGTTCCAGGAAGGACTGAGGGGGCCGCTACCTCAATATCGCTCGGAGTCTCAGCCTTTCTCCTCTCCTCCTCAGCCGCTGCCTCCCTCTCAGCCTCTTCTAGCTCCTCAGGCAGCCTTCGCCTTAGTGCCCTTGGAGGTGGCTGGGCACAGTGGGTCCAGAAAGCCAGCAGTTCTGAGGGTAGCCAGCCAGCTGTGGAGAGGGGCAGCAGGGAGGGGGTTCAGGTGTGAGGAATAGGGGTGTGGGGGGTACCCTACACCAGCTCCCACCACTCCTCACAGTAAGTCGGGTTTCGGAACAGCTCCGCGGGGCTCCTGATCATCCTCTCAGGAGGCTGCACCATTGGCTGTGTGCAGAGAAGGCCAGAAAACTGGTTAGGAAGGAGCCATGGCCCTTTACCTGTAATGCCTCGTTCCAGGGCCTCTGGCCTTCCAGCTCTTCCAAGCTCATGCACCTGCCTGCTCTGCTCATTGTTAAAATGATTTTCAACTGATGCCCTTGGATGTGCTAGGCAGGGTCACAAAGGGGTGTGTGGGCAGCTCCCCAAGCCATGCGTTTTGGGGACTGTTCTCAAGATTCCCCCAGGAGTTTAGATGGCCCAGCATGCACCTGTCTCCCTCCATCCCTCCAGAGACTGGGGTGTACTCACACACTCCCTGCAGTGGGCTCTGGTTTGCATTTGTTCCTGGAATTCCTTCCGAGAGATCTGAGTCTCCTCGTCCCAGAATAACAACTGGCGACGGCGACGGCGAGCTGGTGGGCCCCTGGGAGGTGGGGCGACTGGGGGCCTCCTCAACTGAATGGGGAGGGGAGGTGGGGGCAAGGCTACCCATTACACTCTTTGCTGAGGTCCTGGTGGACTGTAAACAGGCCCCACACTCCCAATCCCTAGAGGTGCCCTGACGAAGGGCTTGAGTGGGGACTCGGAGGGGGTGCAGCCCCCACTGTATGAGGTTCCCATCTGGGAAGTGCAGGCTGGATAAAATGTGGTGTGGATCAGGCTACCTTGTACAAACTTGCACAAAGGCCTGTGGAAGCCAGCAGGGGCCTTGAGGAAACTGAAAATGGGTGAGGAGCTCTGGCAGAGGAGGCAGTGTGGAGGGGCACCACTCACCTCAGGGCTGACTGGGACGGGTGGCAGACGCAGCTCCGGCGGGGGCGTCACCTCTGCAACAACAGTCTAGGTCCACACCCTTTGACCTCAAAGCCACCCAGGTGAGAAGCTAGAGGGTCCTCCCTTCAGTGAGTTGGATTACAGGGTGTTGCCTGCAGCAGCTGTGCTGGGACCCCCAGGAAGGACCCTGGTTTGGTGGGTACTCACCAGGAAGTGGGACCTCTGGCTCCCAGCCTACCAGCTTCAGCTCTTCTGGGGCCAGGACCCGGCTGGGAAGTGGCTCTGCTGCCTCCTCCACCCTGAGGGGAAATGGGCAAGAGGATGAAAACACCCTCCCAGCGCTGACCCCTACCTGGCCCAGGGCTCCTGGCCTTACCCTACAAGAGCTGCAGGTGAGGGCGGGGGTACTGTGATCTCCGCCTCTGGGGCCCAGGGCTCCTCTTTGAATTCTGTGAAGAGAGGATCAAGCTTAGAACACAGAAGAGATGTGAACATTGCCTGGCCCAGACAGCCAGTGCCTGGGGTCTGACCGTCCAGCGCCAGGTGGGTCCTACCTAGCCGACGTTCCTCTAATAAGATGGCTTCATCCTCCTCAGCAATCAGCAGCTCCAAGTCTCGGCGGCTGACTTCTGGGAGTTCCCGTTCACCCTGTCAGGAGAGGTGCCCGTTTCTGTCTGAGACATGCCACAGGACCAGGCCAGGCCAGGCTGAAGAAGCCTGTGGGTACTCAGGCGTTGGGGGACGGGGTAGAGAAACGGAGGCAAGAAGGTAGGACTCTAGGGGCAGAAGGAGCAGGTACAGGGGGCCTGGGCCATCAGACGCAGGACTCGGGCCTTGGGCTCTGTGCAGGGGAACAGCTCACCTCGATCCGCAGCATACGTATAGGCTCTGCCTCCTTGATCGTGATGGCTTCCGGGGTGACCCGAATCCTTTCTGGAGGGGGAGGCAAGTCACACAAGCCTCTCTCTCTTTTTTTTTACAGCCTCTGTTTCTTTTCAAGTCCCCACACCCATGTGTGTAAGGCAAAAACAGACTCTAGAGTCAAGCCAACCTGGGTTCTAGTCAGGCCCTGGCCAGTCACTGGCAGTCTGACCCAGGACACATTGCTTAACCACTATGGGCTTCACTTTCCTCATCTGTAAAATGGGGATAATAATTCCAATCGTAAGAATCTTGTAAGTGCCCCTCCCAAGGCCTTGCTCCTGAAAGAAGCTCAAAAACAGTTATTTCTTCAGCCCTTGGGCGTTCCTCTGCCTCTCACCAGAAAGAAGGGTCTCTGCTCACCTGGCTTCGGAGGCTCTGCAGGGACTTCAGGAGGGATCTCTTCAGGAACTTTCTCTGGGGTCACAGCCTCTAAAAGGTGTCGAACCTTTGGGAAGGGATGGGAACAAAAGATCGGATTCAGCTTCAGTGCCCTGCTCCCCCACTTTCACAACCTTATTCAGACAATGAACAGTGACACCCCTTTATGCCTAATTCTGTGGCACTAACAGCAGCATGCAGGGTAAACCCACTCACCATCCAGCTCCCCTTCCTCCCACTCCTGCCCCAGCCCAATTATCTAGCCTGGGTCACTTTGTGAAAGAAGTACTGCATCCTTGGGTCAAGTGTTATCAGGGACAGAGGAAACAAAAGATCCTTGATCTTGAGTATATTGTCTAGTGGGGAGACAAGTTTGTGTATGACCCCAGCAAAAGCTGGCACAAAGAATGCTGTGCTGCTGAAACCAGCACAATATTGTAAATCAACTACACTTCAATAAAAGCTTGTCTAAGCTGTAGGGGTGTTAGGAGTGGATGGACAAGGACATGGAAAATCCAGTGCCGAGGGACACTGAGGGCCTGGATTGGGGCCTCGGCTCTAGGAATGGTGTGAAGACAAAAGCTGTCTCTAGGTTGGTCCTGAATAGGTAAGTGCAGCAGGCTTGTCTGGATAGGTCCACCATGACGGCTGTGGGGCAGAACTGGAGCAGGCCCCCACCTGCCCCCAGCCCTGGTGTTAGACTGGCACAGAAAGAACACGCCCCTCTGCGCTGTCAGCTCATCAGTCTGAGGTGTCCGAGGGGGAGGAGACCTACCTGAGGGATATCAAAGGGATCGGGCAGCATGGGATCCACAGACATCATCCCAAAAAAGGGGTCTGGAGCATCTTCCAGAGTCTCCATCCTGGCCAGGTGGTCAGGCAGCAGCAGGCTGGGTCTGAGGGAGACAGTGGGCTGTCAAGGACTGAGGCCAAGTTCCCTTCCAAAGACCGGGTGGTCCCAGCCCCAGGGAGGCACTCACAGCTCAGTCTCCACCATATCAATGCGGATCTGCAGCTGGGCACGGTGCAGGCGCTCCAGGATGTGCTGGATGTCTTCTGTGGTCAGGGAGGGCAAGCTACAGTGCCCGCCCAGGGGAGGAGCCCTCGGCACTGCCCTCCACCCGAGCCTTCCAGCCTTACCTACGAGGTACTGGCATTGTTGAGAGTAGACCCGGATGACGCCGATCTGGAGCTGCGCCGAGAGGTAGAGCGAGAGGCGGGGCCGCGGCGCGCCCGGCAGCGGGGGCTCAACTCGCACCAGCACGTAATTGAGGATTTCCTCGCTGGGGGAACAGCGTATCCCATCACCGCTGCACCAGAGACCTACAGCCTTGCCCAGCCCAAGCCATCCCCTAACCCACCCCAGCCCTGGGCCACTCTTTTCCGGGCCTTACCAGGTCTTCACCACATTCACCTTCAGGTATTCGCGCTTCACCAACCGGGTGCCCCGCGTCGCTGCCAGCCTGGAAGAAGAATGAGGGGTGTAGGTGGAGGGGGAGCCCTCAGGCTGGGACCCCTGGCTGTCCCCTCCGGAGCACCCGCCCTGGCCGGGCCCGCCCTTACCAGATGGTGGCGAAGCAGCCGGTGTGGCGCTGAAGCACATTGGGATAATAGAACATGGTCCCTCCAGGGGTTCACCCTCGGCTACACCACTCCCGTTCAGATCTCAATCCAACTTCTTCAGGGTACAGAATTCCCCAAACCGTCGGAGAGAAGGATGTGGACAGGTGGCGAGGCAGGTGGACCCCGAATGCCAAATAAAGGAACCGATGAACTATGGGTGGATAAACGATTAAGGGGATAAGTAAACGGAGACACAGACTGGATATACGTCAGCCCTGAGCCAGTCTGCACACCGCGTGGGAGCTTCGAACTTACGGGAGCCGTGCAGGTTGGGTTCCAGGTTGCAGATGCAAAGATTCGCGAAGGAAGAAGGTCCAAGCTGCAACCCAGGCCGGGTCCGAGGGAGAACGGGTGTCCTCTGCAGACAGGCCCGGCAGCTGACTGTTGCGCAGCTTCGGCCGCTGCCGGGTCCGCTCCTGCAGCCTAGATCCCGCCGCGGGGAGCGCGTGCTCTGGAGCTTTGCACTTTGCTCCTCATTAGATGGCGCGGTCTCCAGAGCAGCCAATGGGGAACAGGGTCAACTTGGGGGCGCTCGTTGGGGGCGCTAAGTTGCCTGGCCCGAGGCAACAGGGGGCTCCCGAGGCAGGCAGCAACCAATGGGACGAACCCTGCAGGCGGTGGGGGGAGGGTGGAGGGATTGTGAGGTGTCTGGACCAATGGGCTCTCATCCTCGCCCGGGTGACAGGGGTACCTCGGAGGTGCTTCTCCATGGACCAATGAGTGGGGAGGAGACTCCGAGCACCGAGCCTGGCAACAAGGGTGCTTCAACTAGCCGAGAAGGTTGCGTCATGCCAAGGGCAATCTCCAGGCCCTGTTTAGGGCGCCTGCCTTGCAGTTAGACCTTACCCCTTTTCCGAATCCTACCGAGCAGCAAGTGGTTGGTCTACTTTTGTGCCCAGCCTAAGGCCTATGGTGAACGGGTGTGAGGTGGCCTTGGAGCCACCACAGGTCGATGGGGAAGAAAGATCTCACAACAAGCGGTGAGGGACTTGTCAAGTCACTTCAACTTGAACATCTTAGGTTGTAGGCATTCCTCTCCTGACTCTTTCCCAGGTGTGAATGTTCTCCTGGCTGAGATCTTAGTTTTGTTGGATGTAGGGCATATTTATCAGCATAACAAAAGCTGTTTGTTTCAAACAACTGTTCGTGTAGTATAAATTGTATGGTTGTAGTTACAAATATTCCTTTCCCCATGCCTCCTGCCTTTGCACGGTCATTTCTTTGGTCTAGAGTATACTTTCCAGCCTTGACTCCAGGGCATGCTTCTGTCTCTGACTCAGCTTTTCACACCATACACAAAAATAAACTCAAAATGGCTTAAAGACTTAAATAAGACATGACACCATAAAACTCCTCCAAGAGAAGAGAGGGAAAACATTGTCAGACATAAATTGGAGCAATATTTTCTTAGATCAGCCTTCCAAGGCAAAAGAAATTAAACCCCCAAATAAACAAATGGAACCTAATGGAACTTAGAAGCTTCTGAACAGCAAAGGAAACCATAAACAAAAGAGAAAAAGCCTACAGAATGGGAAAAAAATATTTGCAAATGATGTGACCAACACAGGCGTAATTTCCAAAGTATACAAACAGCTCATACAACTCAGTATCAGAAAAACAAACAATCCAATAAAAAAAACAGGCAAAAGGGGACTTCTCCCGTGGTCCAGTGGTCAGGGTACACTGGTTCCGTGCTTGGTCTGGAAAGATCCCACATGCTATGGAGCAATTAAGCCCATGTGCCACAGCTACTGAGCCCATGGGCCAGTACTGAGCTGATGAGCCCTAGAACCCATGCTCTGCAACAAGAAGAGTCACTGCAATGAGAAGCCCATACACTGCAAAGAGTAGCTCCCCACTCACTGCAACTAGAGAAAGCCTATTCACAGCAATAAGACCAGCACAGCCAAAAATAAATAAAAATTTAAAAATATTTTTTAAATGGGCAGAAGATCTAAATACACATTTCTCTAAAGAAGATATACCGATGGCTAACAGGCACATGAAAATATGCTCAACATTATTAGAGAAATGCAAATCAAAACCACCGTGAAGTATCACCTTACATCGATCAGAATGGCCATAACTGAAGTCTACAAATAAGTGCTAGAGAGGGTGTAGAGTAAAGGGAACCCTCCTACACTATTGGTGGGAATGTAAATTGGTGCAGCCATAGTGGAAAACAGTATGGCGATTCCTTGAAAAACTAAAAATAGAGTTACCATATGATCCAGCAATCCCACTCCTGAGCATATTTCCAAAAAAGACAAAAAAAGTTTAATTTGAAAAGACACATACCCCAATGTTCATAGCATTATTTGCAATAGGCAAGACATGGAAGCAATCTAAGTGTCCATCAACAGATGAAGATGTGGGGTATATATATATACACACACACATATACAATGGAATATTACTCAGCCATAAAAAAGAATGAAAAATGCCTTTTGCAGCAACATGGATGGACCTAGAAATTATCTAAGTGAAGTCAGAGAAATACAAATATTATATGATATCACTCACATGTGGAATCTAAAAAAGAACATAAATGAACTTCTTTACAAAATAGGAATAGACTCACAGACATAGAAAACAAACTATGGTTACCAAAGGGGGAAGGGGAGGAAGGGATGAATTAGGATTGCGGGATTAACAGATACACACCACTATATAGAAAAGAAACAAGGACCTCCTGTATAGCAGAACTATATTCAGTGTCTTGCAATAATCTATAATGGAAAGAATCTGAAAAAAATGTACATAACTGAACCACTTTGTTTAGTACTTTTGAAACTAAAACAATAGTTAATCAACTGTAGTTCAATTAAAAAAACACTCAGCTCTTATTAGAGCCAAACCAACCCTATATTATTTTGTTCCTTCAATCCAGGAACTCTTAAGATTGGGGTCTTGTTTTTTCCTTTAGTGCCTGAAACTTAGCAAACATTTGTCAAATGAATGTACAATTGCCCTAAATTTACAACCACTGAATATTAAGGCTGAATGGGATTTCAAAATCTAGTCCAAGACTTGTCTTCATGGTGAGAAAACAGAGGCCCACACAGACTGTTTCTGCCAGACCACACAGCTATGTGGCAGCCTGATTGGGAGCTCTACTCTTTTGAATTCCAGTGTTCTCAATCCTTCCATGGTGCTTGGCTAAACTGGTTTCTACATGATACTTACAAATTGTTTGGATCATATATTGCCAATGTTCCTAAGAGTTCACACTGGGGCACAAATATGATAAAGTTGGGGACATCTGCCCTTAAGGCACTTATAACCTAGTTTAAGAGATAAGGGATACAGTAATTTGTTCATTCATTTAACAAATATTTATTACATGCCTACCATGTATCAGGCAGTCCTCCAGGCACTGGGGGTGTAGCAACGAACAAAATAAGTCCCTGTTCTCAAGGAACAGGGAAAGAGGGATGATAATCAAATAGACAAATAGAAATGTATGAGGTCATAATCTGTGCTATGAAGAAAAATGAGGCCGCATAAGAGAATAGAGTAGTGAGGGGTGCTATTTGGGTCAGGTGCTCAGGGAAGCTCTCTGAAGAAAAGGGGGCAAGTCAATGTGCTTACCTGAAAGAAGAGTGTTTTAGACTAAAAAAAAAAAAACAACTTAGCAAGTGCAGAGGTCCTGAGGCAGAAATGTGTTTGGCAGTTTCAAGGAGCCTAGAGCAAAGTGACTAAGGAGAAGAATGGCAAGGGGTGAGGTTAAAAAGGTGGAAAGGAGTCACATTGCCTTGGAGGCCAAGGAAAGGATTTGGGCTCTTCCCTGAGTGAACAGAAAACTATTGGAGGGCTTTGAGCAGAGGAGTGACATGATAAGATTTATGTGTTAAGAGGATCTCTTCTGTGTTGAGAATGGACTGACGGTGAACAAGAGTGGGAGCAGTAAAGATGTGGAAGGAAGTGGAAAGAAGAGGTATGGGAGAAAACAGTGGTTGAACAATCAGTCTTAGTGAGGGAAGCAGAGGCCAGATTCTGGAGAGATTCTGAAAGGGATGCTAGAACCTGCTGATGGGTTGGAGGTGGAGTATGACGGAATAGGAAGTAAAGGGCCTGAGTACCTGCGCACTCAGCACCCGACTTCCTCACTGCCTATGCAGGTGCCCGTCTCAGGAGGGACAAGGAAGGTCCAAGGAGGCAGGAAGGCTCCAGAGCAGCGCTGACGTGTCAGGTGAGACAGTAAGGACTTCCTCAAGAAGCCAGACATCTATCTAGACTTAACGATGTAGCTGAACCCCTCAAAGCTTATATAAGTGACATGACAGGAAGGAGCTGGTTTGGGAGGTTCCTTCTCTGCCCATTTGGTGTCCTGTATGGGAAGGGGGGAAGCCGGAGGCTATGGCAGTTGGGTAAGTGGTGAACTAGTTTGGTGAAGGTGAATGTCCAGAGAGGTAGGAGGACCAGTGGCCTTGGGAAGAACTTCCAATTTGGGAGCAAGATAAACACGAGGTAAGGGAGAGAGGTGGTGGATTTGGGCCCCTGGGATCCCCGCAAATAGCAGTGGCAGTCTAGGTTAGGTTGTCTGTCGTGGGGCTCAGACAGAGTAAGGAGACCAGCGTGGGAGCAGCTTTCAGTTAGGGTGGCAGTGCCCCAGATACTGGGAGAAGAGGCACCAGGACATGATCTGCCCCGGGCACAGGAGGCTCAGCCCCCCGTCCCTCTGATGTCCTCCCATGCCAGGCCCCAGGGCCTCGAGCTCGTGGTTTCAGGTCTGTTCATTGAGACTTCCAGATAGGAGTTCAACCCTGGGCCGAATCAGAGGCCTCTAGCCACGGGCTGTGGACCCTGGATTTTGCCATGAGAGAAGGTGGCTCAGTGCCCTTCTTGGTGGCTGACCCCAACCCTCCCTCCAGTCCTGGTTGCCCAGAGGATACAGAGAGCTGGGCCCAGAACCCACAGAGCCTGGCAACTCCCTCGCCAGAACCTGTGGGTGGATGAGGGGAGAGGGGCCCAGAGACACCAGCAGGAAGAGAGCTTGGGAACCTTGCTCTCAGGTGACATCTCCATCATCTCCCTGTGATCCTGCTGCCTTCTTCTCTCAATGAATCCGATGCAGAGTCCTTTTTCAGTAACATTTTATTTTAAATCCTTAGTGAAGATCTAAGACGAAAATATAAAGTGCCAGGTTTTAGGGTTGGGGGCGGAGGGAAAGGCCTGCTGAGTTCACACCATTTGGACTTGCCCTGTTCAGCTCCTCAGACATGAAAGAGGGTATATCTCAAAATTGAAAAAAAAAGTCATTCTTGAGTTCCCCACCATTCGGTGTCCATGAGGAATTGAGGGACAAAGTCATCACAGACCACCAATGAGAACAGTCACTGTGGGAGGCAGGTCGACAGCAAGGAGGCTGAGGCCGTCTCAAAGAAGACCGGCGGGATAGAGAGGAGAGGAGGCAGCGGGTCCTGCAGGCTCTGCAGCAGAGACAGGGTGGCCGCCTGCTCCTCTGGGGTCTCCTTCAGCATACGCCGGGCAAAGGCCTGCTCCATCTGTGCGGAGAGGTGGGAGAGGGGTCGGTGAGCACCACAGGGCCGGATGCTATACCCCGGGGCTTCTTCCCCAGGGTGCCCTTCTCTGGAATACACCTCCCCTGTGCGGGCTCTGCTGACTCACCTGCACCGCAATCAGACTCTGTGAGGTGTGGCTGGGGTCAGGGTTCTCCTCCCAGAAATTCAGTGTCACTTGAAACTTGGGTGGGGGCCCCAGGCCCTGGAAATACCTGGCCAAGTCTGAGAGAGAAAAGGCCAGGAGTTGGAAGAAAGAGAAGACAGAAGGCCCCAGGCAGGGAGGGATGAAGGAGGAACCCATAAGGGAGGAAGAGGGGTGGCAATGGGGCTACTCAGAGACCAAGGCTAGAGCAGGAGCCGGGGGTGGTGAGACTGCTCTCTTGTGCTAGGAACTAAACTGCTACTCACCTGAGGACAAAGAGGGAAAGGGGCCCCCTTTAGGGGTAGCCGAGCGTCACACACCCTGAAACCTCTCTGCTGGGGGAGCTCAGGGTCTGCTTGGCAGCAGTCCTGGCTGCTAACACAGGCGTGCCACACCTTGGTTGCCTGACCACTCCCTTCCACACTCACTCTCTGCATCCCCTATATTCCTGGCCCCAGGCCCAAAGTCCAGTTGAGAGCTGAATGGAGGCAGGAAGTGGAATTCTCAGCATGGTTGGGAGAGGGGGAACCCGAGGGCAGCCCGAGAACATGTGACATGCGCAGCTCACACAAGTGTGTGGATGGTCATTGTGCGAGTGTGTCTGGCGGGGGACGGGGGTGTGGTGCAAAGCGCACCTTCTTGTAATTACGGTTCGCTTCCATGTGGTGGCGCTCCTGAGATGCGCTATTATGGTGCTGGGCTCCACCTGGGCCTCATCTTCTGTGGTCTTGGCCCAGGAAGGGGGGCTGCTAGGGCTGTGCCCTGGGATGTGCACCACACAAGTGCAGGGGCCAGGCCTGGACTGTGCTGGGGGATTGGCTAGAGGGAGCGCAGGGTGACGGCCGGCCCAGAGGCGGGGAGCGGGGGTGGGGGAAGGGGCTCAGGTGCCTGGCTGGAGCAGCCTCACCTCTGCAGAAGTAGCTGGTTCTGAAGAGTTCCACGCACTCGTTGCTGGGCAGTAGGTGCGGGCCCGGGCCAGGTGGCATCTGGGGCGCGTTCCAGGAGATGGGGATGGGGCAGAGGCGCTGCACAAAGAGGCCCCGGGAGTTGCTGGCCAGCAGGACCCCTCTCTGCAGCTGGCTCAGCAGGCGCTGGGCGGGCTCACGTGGGCCGGGTTTGGGAAATATCACCTGCTCCATGCTGCACTGGGAGCTTGAGGGCTCAGCCAGGAGGCGGCAGTCCAGGCTCTGCACCTGGGCCTCACCCACCACACGCCCGTTGTAGATGAAGGTGAGCAGCAGCGAGTAGTCTGCAGACAGAGAAAGGCCAGCTGCCCCAGTGCCCTTCCGGGGCCCCACTGACTGGCAGGAAGTTCTGGAGAAATGAAGAGGGACGCCTTGCAAACTCAACATCCTCATTTTGCTGGTGAGGAACGTGGGGCTCACAGAGAGAGACCAAAGGAGGGCTGGTGACCACCAGGCAGGCTGCGAGGTAGGGGCAGCAGCTGTGCCTTCTGAGGACAGAGAAGACCTTGCCTTTCCTATCCTCACCCCCCAACCCTCAGCAGCCAGGGGGTCTTCCACTCATGCTTTCCCAGCCCTTATGTGTGTGTGTGCTCAGTCGTGTCTGACTCTTTGCAACCCCATGGACCGTAGCCTTCCAGGCTCCTCTGTCCACGGGATTTTCCAGGCAAGAATACTGGAGCAGGTTGCCATTTTCTTTTCCAGGGCATCTTCCCGATCCAGGGATCAAACCCAGGCCTCCTGCATTGCAGGCAGATTCTTTCCCACTACACCATGGGAATTCCCTGGCTCCCAGCACTCAGGAGAGGAGCTAATACATAGGTTTCCACTGAGGCCTTAATGCCCAGGGTCTTACAGTTTACAAGAGGGTCCCAGAGACCAGGCCTCTACTTAACCCACAGAATCAACATCTCAAAGTGGATTTCCAGGGAAGAGACTCTGTAGGGGGTATTTTTGAGAAGTGAGCTGTGTCTGGAGTCTGGAATCTGGCAGGCATGCTGCCTAGAATCCAGTGCCTCTGGGTCAGGGACCCTGCTGCCAGCCCTGACAGATTAGATAACACATGCATGGCCTTAGGACGAAGAAGGGGGACAGGGGCAGGGGTGAGTCAGAAACGCCAAGTACCTGAATCTGGAGGGGGCAGAAGCTCCAGGGACAGCAATTCTCCCTGGAAAAGAGCCTCAGCTGTGTCCCTACCTGGAAGGGAGGCAGAGGTACTGGTCATTCAGAGTGGACTGGGGAGTCCAAGGGCCAGAGGGTGTGGTGTGGAGGATGACGCAAGAGGCAGGACCCTTGGTACCTTCCTGAGGCTCAGGGCTGCTGCTGCTGCTGCTGCTTCCGCTGCTCCCGCTGCTCCCAAAGTCTACACGGCCAGCTCCCCCATTGGTCTCCACCATCTCCTGCAGACACAGTTCCTGTGGTTGGCCCACCTCGCCCCCAGTCACTGCTCTGCCCTCGGACCCATCCGCTTCCCTCCCCAGCTCTCACATTCTGAGGGGGCTCCTGGAGCGAGGAGGGGCTAAGTATGCAGTTCTTTGCGGTAATCTCTTCCTCTTTGTTCTCAGAGGAGGCAGAACTGTGGGGTCGCTTTGATGGTAATTTCTGGGTCCCTGATTGAGCTGTGGAATGTTGAGAGGGAGGCAAATGTCAGAGCCTTAAGTGGGCACAGAAGGAAGGAGGAAGACAGGAGGCAGTGAAAGGATGGGCAGGACTGGGCAGGGAACTTTCTTCCCAAGGACAGGGGCCTGGAAGGCCTGCCTGCTCCCGGGAGGCACAGAACTCCACCCTTCCCCCCACACTCCACCCCTGGCTGCTGATTTTAGGAGTGGTGGGGCAGAGGGACACCCACCGGGGACAGTTCCTGGTGGTAGCAGCCGGTACACCTTGTAGGGCTCAGCGCCATCCCTATGGCCGATCTCAGGAACCTCCTCAAATTCACAACTTTTGTTGAGAGCACAGCGCAAACGAGTCTTCCAGATGGCAGGGCCTTCCGAGCTCCCCTCCCTGTACTTCCCCTTGTATATTGCCCAGGCCTAGAAGATAGCAGCAGTGAAGAGATCACTGGCAATGGACCATTGACCCAGCTGGCTTCATGGATGTACAGCCCGAGCGCTCACACAGAAGGGCTTGTGCTAGGTTTATGCTCAGCTGTTGCCACCGTGAGATCCATGCTGAGTTTTGCCTTTTCATCTTGCGTGGGGCTAGACCTACCCTCCAATCTCCCCTTTATTTGTCACCCTACAGGGTGACAGCGCCAGTGTGTGCTCCATCCCTCCCTCCGAGAGGCCAGTTTCCAGGCCTTTCACCTTGAAGAAGGCGGCATCTTGGTCCTCCCGGAAGTCCTGCTTGCCTGCGTGCTTCCAGGGGATCCGGAACATGGTCTTGGCCGCATCCTCCCAGCACACTCCTGGGAACTGCCCGCTCTCCACTTGCTCCACCACCCAGTTCCGGAGCTTTCGGGTGCAGCGTGTCCTGCCTGATGCCATCCTAGGGATAAGAGCAACAGAAGTGTCAGAGGAACTGACACTTTGGGAAGAGTGAGGCCCTGGCCCTTGGGGTTGGCTTCTGGCCAGGGCCCCCGGAGATCCCATTTATATTTTGTCTCCAGACATATCTCAAAATTCTGAGGTTGAATTGTTTCATTTCTGCCATCACTAGCAAGTATCAAAAATACTTTAACATCCCAAGATGTGACGTCTGGAGGGAAATCCTAGGCATTGGTCTTGATATTTTTCAGGAATCTACTGTTTGGAAGAGAATTCCCCTGGTGTCCTGCTCCAGGTGAGATTGTCCTGTCTAGATCCCCAGTGTTTACAGTAGCTGCTTCTGAGATGTCTCATCAACCCTCTTCACCCACCACCCTCACAACTTCTTTGATGTTCCCCAAACTTCCTCTGTGCTTGACCCAGGAGCAGGTGGGGCAGGGAGCTGGGGGCTGGGGCAGAGCTGCGGCGGAAGTGGGCAGGGCCAGAAGGCAAGAAAACAAGCAAATGGGGCAATCTTCTTCCCCAAACAGCCCCATAGCAGGTCCTCCTGTCCTTGGCCTGTAGGGCTTGGGACACCGGCCCCTGATCAGTCTTTCACTCAGGCCAAACTTCTAGCTCCCTGGCTCACAGGCCTTCTGTCTATTCCTCAGTCTAGCAGAGGGGTCTGCAGAAGCCCCTACCCACCACCTCCAGTCTGGCCAGGGCTTTCCAAACCGAGGCCAAAGCTGATACCCATTTTTGGTTAATCTTACCTGAGCTGCTGTGCGGGCAGTCCCAGGGCTCAGCGGACCTCAGCTCAGCTCAGCTCACCTCCCAGCTGGGCAGCTTCTGTATCTCTCCGCCCCTTCCTATAGTCCCCACCCTAAGTTTCAGTTCTCCTCCAGGGAGGGCCTTTTCCCTGAAATCACGTGGTCTCCGAGTTGCAGGGCAACTGGTTACCACCAGGGGGAAGCAGCATCTGAGAACCTTATCTTCGGAATCCTGAGGTCAGAATGTGGAGGAGAGCCTCTCCTGCTTCAGGCTCCTTCCCTTTCCTCCCTTAAGATTCCCCTTGCTTGTATCTGACGTCTGTGACACTGCTGCTTCCCCTGGGAGGCTGCAGTGTCCTGGAGTCTGGCCTGGGGCCTCTGGATAGCTCTGTACCACTTGCCCATCTATATTCCCCCCATGGTGCCTGCTTGGTACCTACTAGGTGAGCCCAGATATCAGCTGAATTCAATGAAAGAAAGAAAGGAGGCAGGGGAGGAAGAAGTCCAGGCCAGGTGGCTGGATGGGGAGGGTTGCCCTTGTCTACCAACAAGTTATAACAAAGCTCTGTTCACCCCACTCCCCTTTCCCTGGTGCCCCCAGATGGTTGGGTCAGGAAGGAAGAAGGACTACCAAGAAGCCTGGGCAAGGAAATGCCTCTTTATTGGTGCTGGAGTTGTTCCTGTGGGAGACGAACCACAGGCCCCTCTTTGGGACCCTCGCCCTCAGCTACTTCCTCCTGCGGGGGATACTCTGTCCCAAGGGCACCTCTTCTATCAGCTTCTGCAGAAAGAGAGAGAAGACGATGATGCTAGAAGCCTGGGACTCAGACACAGGGCGGAAAGGGGACTCCTAGAGAGTGGGGTCAGAGGCAAGGCTGGCGGGGAGGCTTTACCTGTAACAAGCGGGCGTGGTAGGTGGGGATGTCCTCCCCAGGCAGTGCCTGGGGGCGCATGTGCAGGTAGCGCTCAGCAGCTGTCATCAGCTCCTCCGTTTCATACAGGGTGGCTGGGTCCAGTGAATGGGAGTTGATGAGGCTCACAAGATACTCTTTGTAGTGCGCCCTGGGGAGATGAGAGGGTAGAATATTTGTTCTGTTTGGCTGATTTTAACTGAGTGTGCTGAGCACCGTGCTGGGCACTAGCGTACTCGGAAGAACCAGATGGACGCCCCTTGCCTGTTGCTCTTGTAGGCACTTGCCAACCTGTGTGTGCTGCCTGCTGGGCCCCTGCCTGGAGGGCCCCCTCCCTCCTACTTCTCACAGGACCCACTGCTCCCAGAGGCCCACTTCTCTGCCCAGGCACATCCCCAGTTCTCCTGTTCCCCATAACACCAAGCTCCATGCCCCGCCTGGCACTCACTGGCAGAGGCCAGCATAGCCAGCGGGAGTCTCCTTGCCACAGGCTTCGTCCCGGAACCCGTTGGGAACTTCCTTCTGCTCCATCACTCGACAGCCACCTAGGGGTAAGGGAAGGAAGGGATCCTTTGTCTGGAGGAGGCCACTGACCACAAAGGCCCAGGAGAATGTGGGAGGTGGCCTCTAGGAAGAGGACTGAGGACAGGAGTCCCTGCTCTAAGTGGGGCAGGGGAGGTGTTGGGAAACAGATTCCACTCTGCAGACCACTTGTGATACAGAAGCAGGGACCAGGCTGTCTTTGCGTTTAGCTAAGCTCTTACAAGGTTAGCTTATTCTGTGATGGTCTTACTCTATGTAGATGGTAAGAAGTGGGATAGATTAGAATCACATGCAACATCTTTTCTCTTGTCCTCACAGAACCTAAAACAGTGCAACTAGTAAGTCTCATTAAATAGCCATTGAGTTAATTAATGAATTACTATCCTTTGGGAATGGGAGAATAAAATTAGCATCAAGGTTCCAGGCGCTTGAATGTGTCCTTACATAAAAGAGTTGGGCTGTAAATTGGACACAACCCCTGCTTCACAGAGGAAGAAACAGCCCGGGGAGGCTGACTCACCAAACGGGACAACAAGCAGGCACAGGACGGGCTCTGCATCCTGGTTCAACCCCAGACCCAAGCCTCCCCTTCATCCATCACACAGCGGGAGCCCAGCCCCTCCTCTGGCCTCCTCCCAGGCCTGGCCCGACACTCACCTCCAGGCACTGCCCGGGCCCCTGCTGGGGGTTCTGTGTTGAACATGACATTATTGTCCTGAGGGCAGAAGGATGGGAGTTAGTTTCCCTGGATGCCAGCCTGCTGATTTTTCCGCATCCGACCTTTCCCTTCCTGCCACCCTACATCCTGCCTCCTCTCCTGGGCAGCTGGTGAACCAGCCCAGTTGGCCACCTGACCTGAAGTAGCTTTTGGAGCCGGACAGCAGACCAGTCCCGCAGGTAGAAGAGGCAGTCTCGGGGGTGGTGGCCGTGCAGGGACTTCTTCACCCTGCAGTTAGGGTCTGGACATTTCTGGTGGAAACCCAGATGGGAGAGGGGCAGTTGGAAACTGTTGGGGTCCTGGCCTCTCAGGAACCCCTGCATGAGGGGTCTAGGGGTGGGGGAGATGGAGACATTGGAGGGTCTGGAGCAAGCAGAAGAGGGGAGGGGACAGAGAGAGGTGCTTTACCTCACCCCGCACAGGTCTCCTCTTCCCCTGGGCTGTTCCTCCACAGCCTCTGCCCCTCACTCCTCACGGGAGCCCCCACCCTGCTACCCCTTCCATCCCAGTCCTGGGGGCTCACATTCTTGGCGTAAAAGGCATTGTAGCAGCCACTGCAGAACTGGTGGCGGCACTGGGTGCAGTGAAAGTGCATGCAGCCTCCTCGGGCCAGTGCGTACGAGAACTTGCACTTGGGGCAGTCTGCAAGGGTCAGCGGGTCAGGGCTGGGGCTGCTCCTCAGGCCCCAGGAAGAGAGTGTCATTCTTCGCAATGAGAGATTACTGGGCACCTTACCTATGCCGTTTTCCTGAAGGTACATCGCCAAGCCCTGGGCTTGGTATTCTGGGTCATTGGTGCGTTTCCAGTTCTGGAAATCTTCACAGCTCCGGCCTCGGTGCTGTTCCTCCCACTGCCAGAAGGAAGCAAGCTTCGCATGAAAGCTCCATGCCAGGCCCTTCTTGCTGGCCACCCCACTCAGATCCAGCGGGCCCTGACTCAGTATACAGCACTGCCATCCACCATGTGCTCCAACACCAAACTGAAGGGCCAGCCTTGGTTCTCTCATCTCTTCACACCTGACACATTCACCAGCAAGTCCTGTTGCTGTCACTCCAGCCCAGCTCCCCTTTTCTTTATCCCTACTCTGAACAGCTTTACTCTAGGCCAGGCCAGCTCTCGCCTTGGTTACTTGCCTTGATGACCAGTCTCTCTGCCTCCACTCCTGCTTCCCTGTGGTTCAGCCTCCACCCAGCAGCCAGTGTGCCTTTGAATGCATAAATCAGGCAGCTTCAACTGCACTGGGAGTGTTCTAGCTTGGAAGTTTGGAGGTAGGGTGGCAGGTGTTCACTTTATTATTGTGTTTCATAAGACAGATGCAGATTTTTGGTATAAAATATTTGAGTTTTTTTTTTATGAAGAATAAACAGTTTTATTGGGCTCACTCAGACTAGGAATCCATTCAAATATTCAAAATTTTAAAGGTAAATGAGAGTGCATAACCCCTTGTCCAGTCTTAGCATGAAAGGACCTGAGACTTCCCTGGTGGGCCAGTGCTTAAGACTCCACACTTCCACCGCAGAGGGCGCAGGTTCGATCCCTAACTGGGGGACTAAGATCTTACATGACCCATGGGACAGCCCAAACAGAGAAGGAAAGGCCCATCCCCTCCTCGCTCGGCCTCATCATGACCTCTCCTGATCCGGCAGCCAGCTCCTCTCAGACCACCTGCCACTCTCACTCTCGCTCTCGAGGCTCCAGCCATACAACGCTTTTTTGGACTTTGGCCTTCCTGTGTTTTTTTCTTTCTCTCTCAAATACTTTTTGCATAGTTGACTTCTTAATTTTCAGGCCTGAGCTTAAATTAAGCCATTTCATTTATTTCTAAATATTTATTTATTTTTGGCTTTGATGGGTCTTAGTTGTGGCAAGCTGTTGGGGCTCTAGTTGTGGGACATAGGCTCAGATGCCTCAAAGCATGTGGGATCTTAGTCCCCCGACCAGGGATTGAACCCCTGATTGCAGGGCGGATTCTTAACCACGGGACCACCAGGGAAGTTCCTAAATCAAGCCATTTTAGAGAAGACTTAGCTAACCTCTTTTCCCATGTACCAGGTAGGTCCACTCTGTTATTCCTGACCTCAGATTCCTATTTGTTTTCTTCATAGAACACATAGTGATGTATATACTTCTGTTCTCTCTCCCTTCCTCAACCTTGCCCCCTCCCTCCCTTGCTAGTCTGTAAGCTCTTTGAGACCAGAGAGCTTGTCTGTTCTGTTCTGTAGCAAACCCCAAGTCTAACACAGCACCTGCAGTAGCTCAGCAGGTATTCCAAAGCTTAGATGTGCCTCACCTGGCGCTTACAGTGCACACAGAAGGTCTGGTGACACTGGGGACATGTTGCTTCCTGCTGCTCACGCTCGTATATGAAGCCGAAGGAGCACTGTGGGTGCAAGAGCATAAATCTGTCTAAGGCTTCACCACGTGCTACTCACCACCCCTCCTTCCGGTCAGCAACTCTGGGCAGCCCACTGACCTGGGCACACCACAAGAACTTGGGGTCCCGCATGAGCACGCCCTCAGTCAGCTTCTTGTGGAACAGTGCATAGGCATCTGGCTCTAGGCTCTCTCGAAGCTGGGGACAGGATGAGAAAGTGGCGGGTGGGCAAGGCTCCTGTTCAAAGCCCAGGGCACCCTGAGTCCGAGGGACCGCCCTACCTGGATGTCGAGGGTGGAGAAGTAGCTGAGCAGCTGTGTGTCATCGGTGAGGTCGGGGCGGCCACAGGCAGGGCACACCATATCCGTGATGTGCTTCTCCTTCAAGGCAATGGTGAAGTGCTGGCGGAAGCAGTCGGGGCAGATGGTGCACTCACAGGAGGTCAGGGCCTGCATCTGGTGGAGGGGAGAGGATGGGAGGGGAGGGGTCAGAAGCTATAGCTGCCAGCCGGTGGAAGGGGCAGTGGCCTGGTGTCTGCTACAACTGGGCAGGCAACCTAAATGTCTGAAGACCTTCAGATGGAAAAAAAATAGACAATGGTGAGATCTAATGTAAAGGGAAGACCCTCTAAAGGCATGCTCAGTCAATTAAAAGCAAACACATGATAACTGAATCACTTTTCTGTGCTCTACACCTGAAACTAGCACAGCGTTGTAAAACAACTATTCTCCGATAGAAAATAAAAATTAAAAAGAAGACACCATTAATTAAAAAAGGAAAAAAAGGGAGGGGGGTATTCCCTGGTGGTCCAGTGGTTAGGATTCCACACTTCCACTGCTGAGGACCTGGGTTCAATTCCTGGTTGGGGAACTGAGATCCTGTAAGCCATGTGGCGTGGCCACAAAAAGCAAACACACAAACATCCTTGAAATGATAAAACGATAGCAATGGAAAACAGACTAGTGGTTGCTATATGACAGGAGGAGGGGAAGAAGGTTACAACTACAAAGTTGTGGCACAAAGGGATTCTTTTGTGATATCTTTATTGTAGAGGTGGTTACGTGAATCTACATGTGAGATAAAATTGCACACAAGTACACACATAAACCAGGAGAAATATCAACAACCTCAGATATGCAGATGATACCTCTTTAATGGCAGAAAGTGAAGAGGAACTAGAGAGCCTTTTCATGAGTGAAAGAGCAGAGTGAAAAAGCCAGCTTAAAACTCAATATTAAAAAAACTAAGATCATGGCATCCGGTCCCTCACTTCATGGCAAATAGAAGGGGAAAAGGTGGAAGCAGTGACAGAGTTCCTCTTCTTGGGTTCTAAAATCACTGTGGATGGTGGCTGCAACCATGAAATTAGAAGATGATTGCTTCTCTGTCTATGACGAACCTAGACAGTGTATTAAAAAGCAAAGACATCACTTTGCCAACAAAGGTCTGTATAGTCAAAGCTATAGTCTTTCCAGTAGTCATGTACAGATATGACAGCTGGACCGTAAAGAAGGCTGAGAGCCAAACAATTGATGTTTTCGAACTGTGGTGTGAGAGAAGACTCTTGAGAGTCCCTTGCACAGCAAGGAGATCAACCCTGAATACTCATTGGAAGGACTGATGCTAAAGCTGAAGCTCCAGTACTTTGACCACCTGATGTGAACAGCAGACTCACTGGAAAAGACCCTGATGCTGGGAAAGATTGAAGGCAGAAGGAGAAGAGGATGACAGAGGATGAGATGGTTGGATAGTATCACTGATTCAATGGACATGAACTTGGGCAAACTCTGGGAGATGGGTGAGGGACAGGGAGGCATGGTGTGCCATGGGGTTCAAAGAGTTGGACACGACTTGGTGACTGAACAACAAACATACACATCCACGCACAAAATGAACAAGGTCTGCAGTCTAGCTAACATTGTACCAATATTTATTTATTTATTTCTTGGTCCTGACACTACACTACAATTATATAAGATGTCACCATTGGGAAGTGTGTAGAGCACACAAGACTATACTATTTTTACAACTTTCTGTGAATCTACAATTATTTTAAAATAAAAAGTAAAAACAAACAAAAACACAGAGCCAGCCTAACTAACCTGGGCTGTATTTGGCCAAAGAACCACCACTTCTGACCTAGAGTTAAGTTAGAAGGGGCTCAGGAGATAAGAGGGGCCTGTCCCTACCAAATGGGTATTTGATGATGACATTAAAGAATTACTGGTAATTTTTTTTTGGCATGACAGTGGCATCTGTGCCTGTATTTTCAAAGAGTTTTATCTTTTAGAGATAGATATGGAAATATTACAGGTGAACTATTTGATGTCTGAGATTTGCTTCAAAATAATCCTGTGTAGATATGTAAAGATTAGCCATACATTAATAATGGTTGAAGCTTGATGACGAATACATAGTGGAGGGAGGGAAGCTGAATTTCTTATCCAATTTTCTCTACTATTGCATACTTGAAATTTCCCATAATAGAACATTTAAAAAAAAGAGAGAGAGGTGGCCTATTCCTGCTCTCCCCTTCCCAGAAGCCTTCAGGGGCACATGGGCAACTGCAGAGCAAAAGACAACATGAGAGACAGGACCCGGGGTAGAGTGGACGTCCAAAGGGAACAGAGCGACTCTAAGGCCGGAGGCAGTGGAGACTCACCCGGTTGCGGGGCAGGGCCCAGCCGCACACGGCACACTCCTGGGCAAGCAAGCGGCGCAGGAAGGCCCGGTCCTGGCTCTGCCTCACGGCCTCCACCACGTCCCCCAACTCATAGTTCCTAGGTGTTTCCTGCAGCAGTGCCAGCGCCAGCTCTGCCCGGCCCCAGCTGGGGAGTGCGTGGACTGCCAAAAGCCGTCTGACCAGGCTCTGCAAGGCGATTCAGGTGGAGAGGGAAGATGTGGCTGTCAGACCCCAGGGAGCCTACCCTTCAGCCTGCCCTCAGCCCTACTAAGTGGGCTCTTCACCTCCTTCCAGCACCTGCTTATCTGGCCCATCCCAGGAAGGGGTGGGCTCAGGGCCACTATCCCAGAGGCGCTGATGGAAGGGCTCTAGGCGCTGGCGCTGTAGCTCAGTGAGGGCTCGTGCCACATCACCCCCATGTTGGAACAAGGCTTGAAGAGACCCTTCCTCAGGCCCAAAGCCCAGGGACCGGAGCTCCTGCACCTGTGAGTTGGGAGGGGCGAGAAGGAGTGAATCAGAGTGTGAGAGGCTCTTAGATCCACAGCCCTCAACCCTGCCTCACCTCCAGCCCAGCTGCTATACCTTCCTCCGCCGGGTCCTCACACACTCTTCCACAGCTTCATCCAGGTTGCCATGACGATCCAGCCAGGCCTTCCGGGCCTCCTGACAGGAAAAGGCGCCCAGCCCCGGGTCCTGCTGTTCAGCCAGCTCAGCCACCATCTCCAGCACATACGGCAGCTCTGAGCGCAGCCACTGCAGGGGCACCTCGGTGCCCGAGTACTGCAGAGCCGAGAAGACCTCCTCTGGACAGGCACCTCCAGCTTCCCCTTCCTAAGAAACAGCCCCGCTCAGATAGAGAGCCCATCGGGAAGGGCACACTCCACTACCGCCTCAGCCTGAACCAAAATGCTGACAGTGCTTGAGACCATGGATCATGTGAGCGGTGCACAGTCTGACACCTGCCCTGGGGGAAGGGTTCACGCAGCTGCTGCTGACAGTGACAGGTTTGGAGAACTCCCATCAATCAACTGCAGCCTCTCCCTTCCCTGACAAGCTCATCCCAGGCCCAAGTCCTCACCCGGATCTTGATCACCAGCTGGAAGCCTTCCTCCCTCATCTTGTCTTGGCGCTGCTGCTCAAGGTCCCCGCAGGAACAGGTCACGGGGGCACTGACGCGTCGTGGAGGCCCTGGTTCCTGTCGCTCTTCCGAAGAGCTGGCATGGGGCTGGGGGGTCTGCTGTACTGGGATGGGGCTGCTGGTCCGGTTGCACATCGCACACACCCAGCCAGGGCCAGAGTTGCAGAAGGTACAGTGAATACAGTACCACACTGGAGTCTGGACAGAGGAAAGCACAGGATCCCCCTGCTGGAAAGGCAGAAAGAATTATCCTATCGAAGGCTGGCTAAGGCTCAAAATGGACATATAGGAAGCTTGGGGAAAGATACCGGGGAACTAAGGGAAAACAGGGGATGAAGAAGTAGAGAACGGCCTGTGGTCACAGATGCAAATAAAGAGATGAGAAGACCAGGAACAAGATACCTGAAGGGGCTTCGGGCAAATGCTGGAATCCAGAGAATCCACCACCAAGCTGGGAGGCTGAGCCAGCCGAGGTCGCTCACATATGGCACACAGCACGGCCGCAGCCTCGTTCTCAAAGGTGCAGCTCTGGCAGGCCCAGTGACCCCGGGAAAGCTCAGATTCTAGGCCCCCAGTTCCTTGGGGACCCTCAATTACCAGACCCAACCCCTTACAGCCTCGGGGCCGATCACAGGCCACACAGAGTACTGCCCAAGGTTCATTTAATAAGGCACAGGCAGAACAGGGCCAGAGCAGACGGGCACTTGCAGGATCGGGGGGAGAAAAAGAGCTGTCTCCCAGGGTCGGCACGGAGGCTGGCTGAGGCCGTGGTGGAGCTGAGGCAGGTAGGCTATTGGAAAAATAGACATGGCCTGCTGAGGGGGTGCCTAGGACCCTTACCCATGGGCCCCCCTCATACCCTGCAGGACAGCACATGGCTCTGGCCTTTGCACATGTTATCCTCTCTGCCTGAAACACTCGCACAGTCATAGCTTATTCAACACTGAAATGACAGCTTAAAGTTCAGGTCTGGCTGGTAAATATCTCAGCCTCACCCCTGAAGTGAAGTGAAGTGAAGTCGCTCAGTCGTGCCCAACTCTTTGCGACCCCATGGACTGTAGCCTACCAGGACCCTCAGGCCTTGGGATTTTCAGCCTCACCCCTATTAGAGGCTTAAAATACTGCCAACTGATCGAGCTGATCCTTCTGACTAGGGTGCCTCCTCCCACTACCTATTCGCACACCATGACAATCTATTTTGCTATGACTGGTATGTATATCTTGCTTGGTATGTATGTCTATGATCTCCTGAAAGGCAGGAGCCAGCTGCTTGGCATCTATGAAACAGTCTTTAGCACAATATCCAGCACATAGTAGACTCGAGGAATATTAAGTTCTCTCAATTTTGCTCCCACTCAGAAAAGAAGATCTCGTACCTGGGGTGAACGGCCTGAGGGGCCCCATGCAGGGTCTTGCGATGGTGATGTGCACGGTCTGGGTGTCCGTGGAAGAGGCGATCACATGTTAGACACAAGGCCTGTTTACAGGTTGAGCAGTGCAGCGTGCCTGGGGCAGAACCGCAGAGGAAGCAGGGGCCAGGAGTGGAGCCTGGAGAATGGGAGAGAAAGAAGAACAGAATATCTTTCTACAAAAGACCAGATTAGATTTGAATCAGCTGTGGAGGGAAACAAATCACAGACTACTATTTCAACGTATCTTTCTACCCAAAGAAACAATCTTAATCTCTTTTTTAAAAGAAAGGGAGATAATCAAGAAAAAAGAGGAAATTTCTATCAATATGATCTACTAGCACTCCTTCCCCCTAATACAGAACAGTAATACCTGCAGCAGAGGGTATGGTGAGGGGGCCGGGAGCAATCTCTCTCAGTAAGGGGGCAAACTCTGAGAGCTGCAGTAGCTGAGGAAAAAGGACAGGGAATGAGTAAGGGCTTGGGGACACAGGCCCACAACAGGTTTCCTTTGTTCACCAGGCCCCAGAGCCCCATTCCTGCCTTCCTTACATCATCTTCAACCTTGTCTTTCAGCAGCTGCTCCAGTGCTTGCGGTTTTGGATGAGCATTCTGCAAACAAGATGAGAAGAGTTCCCACCTATAGCCTTAGAACAAGACCCTCCCTCAAAGCCCTGGTCCCCCAACATTCACAGAGTGAAAAGTACAGAGAGATCCCAAGTTACAGGACTATGCCTGTGATTCAGCAGTATGAGAGTCCCCAGACTGGCCTTGTTGTTAGGCTAGGCTCCCCAGACCTGGTGCTTAAGTCCTCAGGACTAGAGATACCTCACCTGTAACAGCAGATTGAGCTCTGTCCGAAGCAGCAGTACTTCCAGTGTGACTGTAGCAACTTGCTGCTCATCCGGCTCTTCCTGCCTCTCAGGGAAGCTCAACCCATCTGGCTGCTCCTCTGTGTAGCCATACAATCGCAGAACATCCCGGCCCCCCTGCCACACAGGCAAACCAGTCACCGCCCAGCAGGCCCCCTTCCCAATAGGGCTGGGACTCAACCCATTCAGCACAGCCTCAGGCCTTTTCTAGCCAACCCCCTGCCCAGGCTAAGTTTCCTATTCCCATTAGGGGTCCAGGGGCTTCACCTGCACAGCATCCACCGTAGAACGAAAGACAGGGTTATTAAACTTGACCCCGCGCCAGTACCGAGGCCTCTGAGGGCTTAGGAGGTTGCGGCCATATTTCTCCAGGATGTTCAGGGCCGTGGAGAGGGTGTTGAGGTAGTTTCGGGGCTGGGAGCAGTCAGAGAGCAGAGAGCTGTGAGCCCCGACACAGCCTCAGGTCCCCTGTCCTCCTCCCGAGCCGGGGCGGGCCTCACCTCCCCATGAGCGTTGCAGCGGACCAGGCGTGCAGCATCCAGCTGCAGGTAACGGGCTTCTGGCGGCAGAGAGGTGCCCAGTAGTGGCCAGAGCTGCTCCTGCGTAAAGGCCTGGCCGGAATCCCTCCTCAGGGCGCTCGCTAGCTCCTCGCGGGCTTCCAGGAAGGCCCGCTTCTCCTCCTCCCCCGGCATCCTGAGACAGGAGTCAGCCCCGGCCCGCTGCCAAACTGGACCGGGCGCAGGCTGTGCACAGCCCGCGCACCGTCCGGAGCGTCTGGGGTCTGGCTTCCCGGCCCGATCCTGGCCGGTGCGGACGCCCGGGGTCACTCAGGCTACGTTCACTCTTCGGCCCCGGGCCCCATGCCAGGGTTAGCGGGAACAGGAAGTACTAGGAAAGAGGGCGGGATTGAGACCCAAATTCAGAGGAACGGGCGGAGTTTAAACTTAAGAGAGGGTGGGGCCAGGAAGTCAGGGGGCGTGACCATGAAGGCCCAGCCAATTATAATGGTAAATAGTCCCTGGCTCCTCCCCCAGAGCGTCTAGGCAGTAAACCTTGTTCTAGCTCGCTTCCCCTCGTTGGTCCAGGCTGGTTCCACCCTTCTCGGGGTAGCCCCCGGTGCGGGGTTACTTTATTCCCCCTCAAAGTCCTCCTCTCTATCCGCACCCCACTGGGGAAATCCCACTCAGCTGGGGACTCAACTCTGGCCAGCCTGAGCCCGTCAAGCCCCTTCTGTCAGTCTTGAAGATAGAGTGCCCTTCAGGAGGAAGCCCCCTCTCCTTCTTCCATATCCTCTATACCTTCTCCCTCCTACTACTTCTCCCACTCACTCTGATCCCTCTCTGACCCTTCCCCGCAGTCGAGCCTTCCTGGGGGAGCCACACCACTGAGCACCCCCTTTCCCACTCTCCCACCCTTATCCCTACCCCAACCCTGGTTATCCTTGGGCGGTCCTTTCCCTTCCCTCTAAGCCTCTCCCCTTCGAGAGACAGCCCCTGTTCGGTCTCCGCCTGTTCCACTTGTCCTAGCCCCTCCCCCGGGCAGCCCCCGGGCTTGTGACCAGTCAGCACCGCCTCTCCTACTCGCACAAGCTGAGAATGGCAGAGGGGCTCCCTACGGTTTGCTGCCTTCCAGGGGGAGGGGGAAGAGAAGGAAAGGGGCGGGGCTGAGGGGGGCGGGCCTGGACGTCGGGAGCGAAAGCGAAAGCCCAGGCGGCGAACTGGGGGACCGGAGATCTAGCAGCAACTGGAGCAGCATGGCCAAGCCTTGTGGGGTGCGCCTGAGCGGGGAAGCCCGCAAACAGGTAACGGGGGACCGGGAGGCCAGGAAGGGGCTGGGGAGCCCCTCTGAATGGAGGCCAAGCTGGGTGCTCCGGGGAACGAGGCCGTGCCAGAGAAATCTCCCAACCTCTCTAAGTGCTTTCACTTCTGCCCCGGGAGATTACAGATACCTGCTCTCTGGACTATCTCTGCGCTGAGCATAGGCTTCCAGGGAAATCTGGCTTGTGGTGCGGAAGAATTGAGCCAAGTTGGAGGGCATCCCATTGAGGGTGGGATCTTACTCTGGACAACTGAGACCCTTAACCGACATCCGGGTACTGCTCTCTGTGCAGGTGGATGTCTTCAGGCAAAATCTTTTCCAGGAGGTAAGTACGTCTTCAGGATTCAAGCGATTTAACCCAGAATCTAAGGCCAATACTTGAGGGTTGCAACTTCTCAGACTGATCCCCAAACCCACCCTCGCCCCGTGCCCTACTTTATCAAACCTCCACCCAAGATAAGCTCTTAATTATTGATCTCTACTTTTACTTTGACCTCTCTTAAAACCTTCTTCAGTTCCCTCACTTCCTCTCCCCTTTTTTGGTGTGGAGGGAAAAGCCATGGCCCCAAAGTACGAATGAATACCACAATTCTAACCTCGGTTCTGCTGCATCCCAGCTTGGGCAAGTCCCTTCACTTTTCAGGGCTTCAGTTCCCTCATTTGTAAGTGTTAGAATCAGTGATTTCTAAAGGCCCTTCCAGTCCCACTTCTCAGACGTCTCACTGAATGCTTTCTGTGATTCTGACCCTTGCAATATAACCCACAGGCCGAGGAATTCCTCTACAGATTCTTGCCTCAGAAAATCATATACCTTAATCAGCTCTTGCAAGTAAGTAGTGTGAACTCCTCTTGCCCCATCCCATTGCCTCTCTCCTCTTCATCCACTCTCTCTAGCTAACAACTGCATTCTGAATGCAGAGTACAGTTGCACGTGGTAGACATTAGAATAACATGAAGCCTGAGCCTAGGTTCCGAGGCAGAGGGTGGGTGTGATGTGTAAAGGGAAGGCTTGACCCAGGCCGAGGGGGAAGAGGCTGGGCAGCCCCTGACAGTGAGCTCTGTGCAGGAGGACTCCTTCAATGTGACTGACCTGAATTCTCTCCGGGCCCCACTGGACATCCCTATTCCAGACCCCCCACCCAAGGATGATGAGGTGAGGTGCTCAGGGTGTAGGGCTCTGGCTATAAATGCAGTGTAAATGATGGCCCTCCAACCTCCATGACTTTTCTAAAACTACGTCCCCTCTTTTTCCCTTAGATGGAAACAGATAAGCAGGAGAAGAAAGAAGGTAAGAGAGGAAGAGGTGGCTAGGGAAAGGGAAATGGCACATTGACTGTTGGATGAGAAAGGATCTAAATCCCCTCTTTCTCACAGTCCCTAAGTGCGGCTTTCTCCCTGGGAATGAGAAGATTCTGGCCTTGCTTGCCCTGGTTAAGCCAGAAGTCTGGACTCTCAAAGAAAAATGCATTCTGGTAAGCCTGGGAACTGGGGGACATAGAAAAGACAAGCAAGGCCAGGCCCTAAGAGATTCAAGTCCTTCATTCAGGAACCTATTCCCAAAATAGGAAGCTTCCTTCTGTGTTTGTGTTTAGATACCTTTTGTTTATCACAATGGGGATCACATCCCCAAATCAGATGGTGCTGTGTCCACCTCCATAACCTCTGAGCCTACTGCTGTACCAGATATGCAGCACAGGCGCTCTGATATAGTGAGCCGGTTTAAGAACGTAGGCCCTAGAGGGAGACTGCCTTGGTTCGAATCCTGACTCTATCACTTACCTAACTGGTTACTTTAAGTAAGTCACTTAGACATCCTGTGACTCAGTTTTTTCATCTGTTGAGTGGGTACAATAAGAATATTTACCTTGAAAGCTTGTTGTGAAGATTAAATGAGATATATAATACATAGCACAGTGCCTGGCATATAATACGTACTCAGTTAAATATAGGTTTATTAGGAAGTAGCAGTAACAAGAACAGAGTTTGTTGAATGATTCCTACATGATATCTTTTAATGTAGGTGATCACATGGATCCAGCACCTGATCCCCAAAATTGAGGACGGAAATGACTTTGGGGTGGCAATCCAGGTAAGAAAGGGTATGTCAGGATGCTGAGAGCAGGGAGAGACTTGGAGAGTAAGGGACGGGAGCTGGACATGACCTGGAAGAAGGTGGGAGATAGTGAGCAAAGGAGGGAGGAGATAAAGTGTTTTCTTTGCCTCCCATCTCTTTTATCACCACAGGAAAAGGTGTTGGAGAGGGTAAATGCAGTCAAGACCAAAGTGGAAGCCTTCCAGACAACTATTTCCAAGTGAGAACAGTTGGAGGGCTAGTATGGGAGTCTGCAGGGGCGTTTATTTGGGACTCCCAAAGCTGAGCATGCCCATTCGGATGAAGTGGGGCTTTGGGAAGGGTCTGAGGGAGTAGCTCTCTCTCTCTGAATAGTCATTCCTGTGGTTATTCCTCTTGCTTCTGGCAGGTACTTCTCAGAACGTGGGGATGCTGTGGCCAAGGCCTCTAAGGAGACCCATGTAGTAAGTACATAGTCTACCAGCCTTTTAGCTGAGGCTGGCTGGGGTGGGGGCGGGGGAGGAAGTGGGGATAGAGGTCCTCTTTGTCTTGTTTATGACCTTTCCAATGTGGAGTATATTAAGCCCAGGAAAACTGATTTGGGCTTCACAAACCTTGACTCCTTTCTCTGATTCTGTGGGAATCCCATTTCTTGGCCGAGAAGGGGCTCATTCCTCAAGTTACCTATTCCCTATATGAGGAAACCAGACTAGTGTCCCACCTTCCTATGGGGCTTACTCAGCTTTGCTTCCCACATCCCAGATGGATTACCGGGCCCTGGTGCACGAACGAGACGAGGCAGTCTATGGGGAGCTCAGGGCCATGGTGCTGGACCTGAGGGCCTTCTATGTGAGTCTGGAGTAAGCCCTTAAGGGAGGTGGATGAGGGAGGCAGGGGAAAGGCCAAGAAACTGACTGTACCCTCTGGCCTTCTTCCAGGCTGAGCTTTACCATATTATCAGCAGCAACCTGGAGAAAATTGTCAACCCAAAGGGTGAAGAGAAGCCATCTATGTACTGAGCCCAGGGTTAGGAGGGAAATAAATGACCTATACTTTGTGTAGATAACCTCTGGTGTGTGTCATTCATTCAAAAAAAAAACATGTACTGTCGTCACCTAGGCTTCTCTTGTGGCTCAGATGGTAAAGAATCTGCCTGCATTGTGGGAGACCCAGGTTTGATCCCTGGGTCAGGAAGATCCCCTGGAGAAGGAAATGGCAATCCACTCCAGTATTCTTACAGTAGCCTCAAGACTTCTCCATCCATACATCATCGATGATAAAACATCTAGGTTAATGGTGAAAAGATTCTCCACAGTGAGAGACACACAGAGAGGTTCACAGAGTTACATGGAGAAGAGAAGAGGGAGGAAGGAGATAGAGGTGACCAGGAGAAGAGGGGGGATCAAAAGGGGAGAGAGCAATCTAGCCAGTAATCAATTCCCTATTTGCTCTCCACAGTCTGGAACACTCAGAGAGGTTCACGGAGTTACACGAAGAGAAGAGGGAGGAAGGAGATAGAGGTGACCAGGAGAGGAGGGAGAGTCAAAAGGAGAGAGACCAATCTAGCCAGTAATCAGTTCCCTAAGTGTTCTCCACAGCCCGGAATACCCAAAGAGATTCACAGAGTTAAGTAGAGAAGGGGGAGGGAGGAGACAGAGGCGACCAGGGGGATAAAAAGGAGAGTCAGAAGGGGAGAGAGCAATCAAGCCAATAATCACACTCCTAGGTAAAAATGGGTACTGAAGATTGGATTCTTAAAGGTACAAAATTGATAACAAATACCAAAAAGCAAAGATTAAAAATCTAGAGTAGAAGTTAGACTCTCAGAAATACAATATTAAAAAAAAAAAATCACAACAATTATAAAAAATATATATGAAATTTGCTTTAAAAATATGGTCTTTTTTTGCAAGGTAATAGTAGTTTTTAAAAATGAAAATTAAAGGAGTAATAACTTAAATATTTTTTAAATTAAAAAATGATAATAGTAAAATATATCTAGGAATTTCTCTGGAGCTGTTGAGGGCAGTGTGGGGTCAGTTCAGTTTCAGATAGTTCCTTGATCCAGTTTATACTTCTTCTCAAGGTCTATAGGCCCCTTCCAATGTAGTCAATGCTAACTACCGGGTTTTAATCTGTTGCACTTGTCACTTCCAAAGCGATTCCCTCTTATTTTGGCTTTCTCTGTTTGCAAGTCTCTTCAGTGTCTGATTTCTGCCCTGATGCAAGCGGGCTGCTGCTGGTGCTGCTGCTGCTAAGTTGCTTCAGTCGTGTCTGACTCTGTGCGACCCCATAGATGGCAGCCCACCAGGCTCCCCCGTCCCTGGGATTCTCCAGGAAAGAACACAAGTGGGTTGCCATTTCCTTCTCCAATGCATGAAAGTGAAAAGTGAAGTCGTTCAGTCATGTCTGACTCTTAGTGACCCCATGGACTGCAGCCCACCAGGCTCCTCTGTCCATGGGATTTTCCAGGCAAGAGTACTGGAGTGGGTGCCATTGCCTTCTCTGATGCAAGGGGGTGAAGGTGGTCATTTATTTAGGCTCACTTGTTCAATTGTGCTGCGGGGAGGGAGGAACACTGCAAATAAATATCACTGGACTGTGTGGGGTGTGCTCGCAGTGTCTGGGCCACACTGGCTTTGCCCCTTCTCACAGTGTGTGTGCTTTCCCCGTCTACACTGCTCAGGCTCCAGGTTGCTCTGCAGGGGAACTGTCTAAAGTGGGCCCTGGGTTGCATGCACTTTCCAGGTCTAAGCCGCTCAGGTTCAGGTTCTCGGGTACTCCACAAAGGCACAGACGCAGTTGGGCCTGCATTTTGTGCCCTTCCCAGGTCCGACCAGCTCAGGCGACCAGGTGCTTGAGGAGCACAACACTCCAATATTCTTGCCTAGAGAGTTCCATGGACAGAGGAGTCTGGTGGGCTACAGTCCATGGGGTCACAGAGAGTCAGACACGACTGAGAATTAACACTTTTACTTTCAAGTGTCACCTGTGTCCAGACACTAAATGTGAATGTGGTGATAGGAAAGGGAGGGGTGCCAGGAAGACAAAGATGAATTAGAGATCCATCCTATTCTTAGGAAGTCATCCTAAAGAACAGGGTGGGGGCTGTTACATGCCATGACAGCCATGAAAATAACCTGTATTTGGGACTTTCGTAAGATCATTTCCATCTGGAGGTCTCTTGAGTGCTTCCTGGGAGAGATGGCATTTGGGCAGAGCCCTTATAGGAATAATCAGGCTTTGGAAGGCTCTGTGGCTGAGGTCAGGGAATGAAGGAACAACCCATGTCATCAGCTCAGGGCAAGCCCAGAGGGAGAATGAGGTTTTACTGGAAAAATTATGGGTAGATGTTTGGGCTTCTCAAGGGTTGGGAGGGTAAAAAAACACTCCCAAGGCATTAAGGCAAAGGAAATTATACCACAGGACATTATGGGAATGATAGGTCAATAAAATTCTTTTTGACCTTTACCCTCCTCCATTCTGCAATTACTTCCCTGAGGAAACCAAAGGCCAGATAACCTGAAGTGCGAAAGTAACACGGCTTAGTAACTGGCAGAACCACTCTAGAACACAGACCCACTAATTTGATAGTAGGAACCATGCTGTCCGCTATGTACCCACGTTCGAGAGTCCACGGCTCCGGCAGACTCGCGACTTGGGCGCGGGCTCCACCCAGAGGGCTCAACAGGGCCTGTGCGGACGGGAAGCAGAGGTAACAGACGCAGCCATCTTGCAATCAAGAACCGAAGTGGGATAGCCTAGCCAATCAGCCCGCGGGCAACTCTCTTTGGTTTTTCAGTCAAAGGCGGGGCAGGTTTGGATACTGCCGGTGACTGGGCAAAACGAGACCCTCCAAGCCTATCAAAGAGTACCATGTGGGCGTGACTCCAGAAGCCGCTGGGACTCGGAGCCCGGCTTCTGCGTGTGGGAGGCTGCGCCGCTTGGGGGCGGGAGAGGCGGAGCTCGGTGCTGCAACAGGCCGTTTCGGCCGCCTTCATTCCGGGCCAGGTGGGGGACGGGCTCCGGGCCGAGGTCGGCCTCAGCTGACTGGCTGCCTTCGAGTCGGGTCAGCGTCCCCGTCGAACCTAAGTGAGGGGGCACGGGGAAGGGCCCAGGAGCGCTCTGGGGCTCTGGAGGGGGCTTCGCGGACGCGAGCTGGGGCTCCGCTCGCTGGCCATGGGGGAGGTGGAGATCTCGGCCCGGGCCTACGTGAAGATGAGCCTGCACGCCGCCCGGTATCCGCACGCCGCTGTCAACGGGCTGTTGCTGGCGCCGGCGCCGCGATCGGGAGAATGCCTGTGCCTCACCGACTGTGTGCCCCTGTTCCACAGCCACCTGGCCCTGTCTGTCATGCTGGAGGTCGCACTCAACCAGGTGCCGCCGCCGGACGCCCACCGACCACCGCGAAATCCCCTAACACCCCTAGCCCAAGCCCATCCCTGGTCTCTTGGCAGTAATGCGCACCCACAGGGCGGGCGGCACGATTTAGTTACTGATGGCCCCTTTCCCATGGCAGGTGGATGTGTGGGGCGCGCAGGCCGGGCTGGTAGTGGCAGGGTACTACCATGCCAATGCAGCTTTGGACGACCAGAGGTGAGTGGGGTAGCCAGAGGCAGAAGGCTAAGGGTTACGGGGTGGGGGGGGTGTCAAGAGAACCTCTCTTGGTCATTCCTTCCATCTTCCCTTCATCCAAGGCTTAGGCACTGTAAAGCAGGCACTAGGCTGCGTACGCAGTGAGGAAATAGAAAGAAACATTTTTCTGGAGGAGCTAGGTGGGGGTGGGTAGGACAATATCAGGCTGACACCTGCTGTAACTGAGACCCCCCCCCACCCCCCACCCCGGCCCCAACAAGTGCTGAAAACAAAGGAAGCTCAACTGGAAACTTTCTTTAAAGGAAGTTTTTTTATGTATACAGTTCACCATTTAACGACACAGGCTTGAACTACCTGGGGCCACAAACAGGCAAAAATTTTTCACTGAATAAGTACTGCAGTACTACAGGACCCAAGGTTGGTTGAATTCTAATGTGGAATCCAGAACAGGGAAGGCCCACTGTAAAGTTATCTGCAGATTTTCAGCTGCTGGAGGCTCTGTGCCCCTAACCCCATCATTGTTCAAGGGTCAACTATATATAGAAAAAGCTATCTAATTATAATCAAGTATTCGGATCACACTCTACTGTTTTGTAATTTGATTTTCCCTCCTTAATAAATATCTGACATCTTTCCATCTCTACACTAATAGCTACCTTACCCTAACAGCTATATAGTACAAATATGGGTGTACCATAATTTATTTAATGCTTTACATTAAACATTGAGGTTGTTTCTATTTTTTTTTTGTTATTGTTGTTATTACAGACACTGTCCTATTAATACAGTAAATAATTTATAAGTAGAATTTCTGGGTCAGCGTATGTATAGTATACAATATAAGTTTGGAAGGTTATGCCAAATTACTCTCCAAAAAGACCATCTTAGATTTCCACTCTCACCAGCAGTGTCTGAGCACCTGTTTCCCACAGCACTCAAGCATCAGGCAGTCATGCATGAAGCATCAAGAAGGCCTGGCGCCCCCAGGCCAGATACAGGGAAAGGCCATCACCGAATCCACATCTTTGAGACCTGGGAGGCCCAGCTCAGATGGATGCAGTCCGCCCACAGTATGCTCCTCACACCTCTCATCTTCCCTCTACACAGCCCTGGGCCCCTGGCCTTGAAAATCGCTGGGCGGATTGCTGAATTCTTCCCTGATGCAGTACTTATTATGGTGAGGCTTGGGTTTCAGAGTGGGGAGTTGGAAAGAAAGTAGGAAGGGGGAACCCTTGAAACTCTCACCAGCCCTTCCTTGTCCACACAGTTGGATAATCAGAAACTGGTACCCCAGCCTCACGTGCCCCCTGTTATCGTCCTGGAGAACCATGGTCTCCGCTGGGTCCCCAAGGACAAGAACTTGTGAGTGCCCCACTTCTTCCAACTCTTCTTGGAAGCCCACAACTCCTGAGCCTCCTCTGTTGTTGGGTCCTTCTCTAGACCCTAACCTGGCCCCACTCCCGCTGAGTTTGACTGCCATGGGGGTTATTATTTCAGGGTGATGTGGAGGGACTGGGAAGAGTCACGACAGATGGTGGGAGCATTACTAGAGGGCCGGGCCCACCAGCACCTTGTGGACTTTGACTGCCACCTTGACGACATCCGAGAGGATTGGACCAACCAGCAGCTCAACGCCCAAATCACCCAGTGGGTTGGTCCCACAAATGGAAATACTTGAGCCAGGGCCAGAGGGGAGGCTCAGGATCCAATAAAGAGACTTGGGCTGTTGGGCAATGGTATGACTATATTTATTGTGCCTGGGAGGCAAGGTGAGGGAGAAACCAACAGGCAGAAGGTGGGGAAAGTCTGGAGTCCCCTGTAAAAGTCAGAAGGTCTCTGCTGGAGCCATCACAGAATGAGAGGAGGGTCTCAATAGATCATTCCCTTTGTTTCTCCCCTGGGCTTCTTGAGCTTCTCAAAGTTCTTCAGGATGATGTCATATAACACAGCCTATGGGGCCAGGGAGGAGTGGGAGTCAGCCACCAGCCCCCAGTGGCTCTGTACCCCATTTCTAGCCTTGTGGAGAGGTCAAACTTTGTAACCCTTCACCCCCAGCCCGCAGGGTCAGGGAGTGGGTGGCTTGGGAAAGCTGCCTCAGCCCACCCCCACCCTCGCCTCCTCACATAAGCATTGCGGATCTCCATGACCATCAGCCGGATATCCCGGTACTCTGCCTCATCCAGCTCGTGCACCAGTTGCCGATAATCACCCTACGGGAGACTCAGATCAGGCCTGACTTCAAGGGTGTCCCTCCTCTCTCGCACCCAGACTGAGGCCTCACCTACCACGTGGGGCTGCTTGGCTGCTTTGGTTACAGCATCACCGCGCTCAGAGAAATACCTGTGGGAAGTAGAAGAGTATGGAGCAGGAGGAGGAGGGAGCAGAGGCCTCAGTCTCTGCCAGAGGCAGAGCAGTGGGCGATGACTCACTTGGAAATTTGAGTGTGGAAGCCTTCCAGCTTGGTGTGAAGGGCAGTCATCAGCTCAAACACCTTCTCCTGGGGAAAGAAAGCAGAAGGGGAAGTAGAAAGCAGCAAGGACTGGAGAGAGAAGGATGGCAGAGGAGTGGGGCAGTGCTCTCACCTGGACAGCCACTCCAAAATTATTCCCATCCTCAATCCGAGGTATTTGCAGCTGCAACCAGGTGGTGACCTGGGAGGAGCGAATGACAATGAAGCCCCATTAGTCCCAAACCCAATTCCCAGTTTCCTGTCCTTTGTTTCCTTGCCCACAGTGAATGGGAGTGTGTCAGGTCTGTCCTGAATGCCATGGCCTGGAATTCTGGCTTTACTTGCTGTGCCTTCTCCCGCTAAGACCTGACAGGTGCCATGCCCAACTGGTAGGGACGAAGGAGGACAAAGGGTTTGACCTGAAGTGTGTGGATGGAAGTGGGAGGGCTCACCAGGTTGAGCTTCTCAATGACATCCTTGATCTCAGGCTTTACGCGCTGCAGGAGGACCACAATCTTCTCATTGCAGCTCACTGGGCCACATGGAGGACCTAGGAGGTGGGCACTGGGTCAATCACATGACTGGGACTGTGCCAGGCAAGGAAAAGGCATCCTTAGGAAGGAGCTCCTGGGAAGTGAGACACAAGTCCCTTCCACCATAGCAATACCTTTGTCTTCATCTTCCCCTTTCTTCTTTTCATCCTTGTCTTCCTTCTGCAGGGAAAGGGAGGCTCTTGGGAGTCAGGCCTGAGGCTGATTTTTCCCCAGGTTGGGTCCCTCCTCCCAGGTCTTCCCAGCTTGCCTCCTGCTGTTTCCTCCGCTCCTCCTTCTCTTTCTCCTTGACTGGATCAGGCACTGGGATGTCCAACGGGGCCTTCAGATTGCTCAGGTTGGCTTCATTGAGAGCTGGCTCCTGGTGCAGGGTGGGAGAAGGGCTGGAGGCAGGGGCAAGCTCTCGCCTCCTCACTCTCACAGCCCCTGAAGCTCTCCCTTTGGCCTCTACTCCCTAACCAGCCCCAGTACCTTTAAAAATGCATCCAACTCAGAAATCTTCTTGGGAAAATAGCTCCCGAGCAGGTTCTCTGTCTGTGTGTAGAGTAATGGTAAGGGAGGATGGGGTTCAGAATCAAATTCCCTTCCTAGGCAGTGAAGGAAGGGCGCCTCGCAAAGTAGGGCTGAGCAGCCGGCTTGGGGAGGGGTGGGGTGATGACCATGCAGGTCTTACCTTAGTACATAGGTCTTCACGGAACACATCCACCTGTGGGACACAGGCAACCCTTCAGACATCTGGCTTCATGACCAGTTTATTGGAGAACCCTTAGGGTTGCATGGGGTCTGACTTGGGGAGGGGGGCGGGATTTGGGGAATAACATTCCTGGAGGTGAAGGGCGAAGGGTTCAAGTGGGAACAGATCCCTCGGTGGGCAGTGGGAGGAGGGATGTAAGAGAGCTGCTGCGACTGGGGCAGGGTCGGAGTGCCCTGTGGAATGGGCGCGGGGCCTCCCACGGTGGCAGGGCAGGGCCCGATCCCCGTCTGTGTGTGGGCCTGGGCTCCGGGCCAGCAGATTTCCCTTCCACGCCAGGGCTCCGCTTCACCTCACCCCGCTGAACCTCGGCCGCCTCGCCTCTCCTCCCGCAGGCAGACCTGGCGGGGCTCCCCGGGCTCAGGTGCTCTGGGCAGGGGGCCCACGAGTGTTCGGATGACTGACCCCTACTCGAGGGGCTGGGGGGCGGGTCACGGACTCCTTCAGCCTCTCGGAGACACGCCTCCCTGATGGGCCCTTCCTCGACCCTGCAGCGCTCACCTTGGCTTGGGCTTCGGGCAGGACCCTGAGCGTGGCCATGGCCGGGGTAGGGGCCTAGCGCCGCACGCGGAGCGAGGAGTGGGCACGGGGAAGGGAAAGTGAAAGCAGCGCTCGCTCCCCGCACGGCCTTCCTGGGTAGTGGGAGTGGAGGTACTAGAGGAGGCGGGGACAGACCAGAGAGAGGCGAGGAGCTGAGAGCTGGGAGGCAGCCCAGCCGAGGCTCCCCCTAGAGTCGGAGAGGCGCCGTTTCTCCTCCCCGCATCCCATCGCTGCTGGCCTTTCGATTCCCCGCCCACGACTCCGCCCATCTGCCCCACCCTCCCCGCCCTGCCCTTGACGCCCCGCCTCCCCGGCCCCCCAGGCCGGGGCCCGCCTCTGGACTCCCCACCCCTCCCGCCCACTGCCCCAGACCTCGGGCTCTCTTCCCAGCGCCGCCTGGGACAGTGATTAGCTTTACCTGCCTCTCTTCTTTTCTGGGTGGTGAAGCAAGACTTGGCCTCCCTTCCTTTGCCCTGCCAGCGTGGACCCCTGGCTCCACGGGCATCGTCTGGCCTACTCTGGCATCATCCCATCACAGGACCCGGTCAGCTCTCTTAAGACGCTTGTGGACTCCATTCCTCTATAACCCACTCAGCACGCAGCAGCAGGTCCACCTTGCTCTTGCTGAAAACTTTCTCAACTTCCTGTTGACCTTAGAATCCAAAGGACTTTCCTGGTCCAAAAGGCCTGTCTGGCACCCTGTTCCCCTTCAACGTTGCCTTCCACTGTTTTCTCCCTCTTTTCAGTTATAAATACCTGGACTTTTCAGTTGTTTGTCAAACCTGTCAGCGTTGTTCATTCCTGCCTCAAGGCCTTTGCTGTTGCTAACCCCTTTGCCTGACACAACCTACCCTGCCTCAGGATGTCATTCTGTTCTCAGCTTAGATACCACTTCTTCAGAAAGAACTCTGCCTATAACATAACTCCCTCCAGGTCTATTAGAAAGCAGCCTGTTTTAGTACCTTCACAGCACTATCTCTATGAAGTTAGTTTCTTTTTTGAGGGTAGTGTGGTTTACAGCAGGGGTTGGCAAACTTTTTCTGTTAGACCATATAGTAAATATTTTAGGCTTTGTAGTACCTGTAGCATCTACTCAACTCTGCCATTGTAGCAGGAAACCAGCTATACACTTAAATGAATTAGTGTGGCTAGTTACCCTAAAATTTTATTTATGGACAGTGGCGTTTCAATTTCATGTAATTTTCACCTGTCATGAAATATTCTTTTTTTTCAACCATTAAAAAATGTAAAATCATTTCTTAGCTCTCAGGCCATATAAACACTGGCCACAGGAGGACTGTTGCTTGTTGATCTCTGTTTTAGAGCACAAACAATGGATCCATACTGCCTGGGTTAATAATTCTAGCTCCAATATTTACTAGTTGTGAAAAACTTACTTAACTCTGTACCTCCATTTTCACAAATGTACAGTGGGAACACTCCTACCTCATGGTGTTGTTGTGAGGGCTAAATATGTGAATTTATATAAAGAATTTATAGATACTTAGAATGGTGCCTGACACAGAGTAAGCACAATAGTATTAGTATTTGTGAGTTTATCATCAGGCAGTAACCCATGGGCCCCCAAACAGCAAAAACTTTGTCTTTCTTATTCACGTGGCAAAGAACTATGCTTGGCTCAATGAACATCTTTTAAGAAAATGAGCACATATAGACCTCTTTGGAAAGACAGGGTAGAAAGGGTGGCTGAGTAGGGTGCCCAGATAGAAAGGCCCCTGAGGATGGTGAGGGGGGGATTCAGTGCTGGAGGCAGGAAAAACAAATCAACCAAGCTGGAGATGGAACATCTGCTTAGTGGGAATGCTGCCCATCCCTCAGGACACTGTTACTAGCCCAGGCAGTGCCAGTCTTTGACATCAGAGCCCTAGATAGCTTGACGTCTGCAGAGACCAGGAGACTGAAAGGACAATGGGAGGGATAGGGGTCAAGCATAAGGACATTCAAGGTCAGTGACAGCAAGGAATGACTGGGGAACCCTGGCGACTATTATACTCTCTTCTTACTCTACCCACCCTCCACAGGTCCTACCAACCCAGTGATGAACAGAGCCGGAGCTAGGTCTGATGTGACTTTATTCCTTTCAGTTATGCTTGTGGCTGGAGTGGGGACGAGGGAAGAGCCCATGGCCGGGGCTGCCTGGAGACCAGGGCTGATGATACCAGCTGCCATAGGTGAGGTACCAGGCAAAGGTACCCACGGCGGCCCCCACCACCTTGTGAGTATACTGGTGGAAATAGATGACGGTGCAGAGCAGCAAGAAGTTCCAGAGGCCCAGCAGCAGCACGTTGAGCAGGAAGACAAGGCGCAGAGGTGCGCCGGCAGGCAGCCCATGGGCCAGATACTTGGCGAACACTGCTGCTTCCTCAGCCATGAGCAGGCAGCAGAAGGTGAGCAGGAAGGTGTGGGAGGAGACCGTGTAGCCCCGCCACTGGTGGCCGGCCGCCAGGCAGCTGCGGCGATCCGGCAGCTCGTGGAGCAGCAGGCCCTGGGGCAGAGGCTCAAAGCAGGAGCCGGTCAGGTCCTCGATGAGCAGGAAGGCCCGGCCGGCCCCCCGCCACACGGCTGCACCCACCACCAGCCGGCTCAGGTGCCGGGCAGTCACTGCCACGCGCCTTGTAGCCAGGAAGACCACCAGCAGCACAAAGCCCCCCAGGAAGGTGCAGGTCCAGCCCCAGGCCGAATTCACAAACTTTCTGTGGGCAGAAAAGAGGAAAGGCTATTGAGACCCCTCAGCCCCATCGCTCCCCCTGTGTTCCCACCCTGGCTCTGCCTCCAGCCGCACCTATCATCCCCTGTTGTTTTCTGTGCCCTCTACCCCCTTTGCCCACAGCCACTTGGACTTCGCCATCTCCTTGGTGGTCCATTCAGTCTTCCAGGGTCCATGTTTCCTCTTCGGTCCTGCTCCTGTACCCCCACGGCTCTGTTCCCCTCCCCCCTCTGACTTTCTCCTCAACCTCCTAGTCTATTTTTAGTGTCCCACACTGGCAGGAGGACAGAAACCTGGAGGGAGCCGGGATCCCTGAGCCCAGGCAGCCAGCGCCCCCAGCCTTGAGTGGACTCACATGTTGAAGAAGTTGCCATGGCTGGCGAAGATGGTCCGAGGGTTGACGTGGAACTGCAGAAGGGGCCCGAAGATGACCACTGCTGCCAACCAGGCATGGTAGAGGCGCCGTAAACAGGGGCTGCCCAGGAGGCGGGCAGCCTGTTCGCTTCCAAAGTACAGCAAGGCAGAGGCCACCCAGAGCAGCACCCTGACCAGGCCGCCCAGCAGGGCCCGAATCCGGGCCCCGGCCCCCCGCCCTGCCCCCACCACCGGCCCCCGCTCCATGTTCCCTCCCCTCCCCGCTAACCGCTTGCTCTGCTGAGCAGCTGAGGAGGGGCTGATGGGGCCCCCCCTGGACAAGGACAGGCAGTGACAGGTGTGGCAGACACAGGGCAGAGCCCTGTTGGCAGCTGGCAGGCGGGGGAGAGGGGCGGGGGGCAGCGAGGGGCCGGGGCTGAGGGTTGCCACATCAGCAGGGTTCTCACTTTGGGTGTGTTTCCTGACAACGGCCTTATTCCTTCCCTCTTAGTCCTGTGTCCCTTGACTTTAGGTCCTATGTCTCTAGCTCGAACTATGTTCATGTTTCAGGGTCACTCCTGTAGTTCAGGGCTGCTTTTGTCCACAGCTTGCTTGGGTCTGTTTGTCCCTATTTGGTCAGCCAAAGTCACCCCCACCCCACAGAGGTTGGACTCTCAAGAGCCCCAAAGATCAAGTTCACTCCCACCTGATAGGGGGTGGAGGAGACCCTAGGAGGAAAATCCCGTCTGGAGTCCATCAAATCCTTGGGGTTGTGCCCCTCAATTACCTTAGGGCTTGGCCACACATAGAAAGTGGCCTCCGAGCCTGACCACTGAGGCTGGAGCCATAGGGTGGTGAGCAACTTACCCAAGGGAAGTCCCTGTTATTCATTCAGCAACTCTTGTGAAATCCTTATTTGTCTTCTCATTTCTCAAAATGAGATTTGAGAAATGGGATTTCAGGGGTTACCTTTGTGGAGGCTCATGAAGTAGTGAAAGGAATGAGCAAGAAAGGGTACCTGGGTTCTGGCCCAGCTCTGTGACTTTGAGAAAATAAACTAACCCTCCTTGGTCCTCGTACCATCATCTGCAAACTGCCCAAGATGGATCCTTCCAGATTCCACTGCCCATCCCTTGACATAGCATGTGCTTAGGGACTCTATATTTGGAAGACCTCCAGAAGCACTCACACATTTTTGAGCTGACACAGAATTTTTCATTGTAATTTTAAATAGTTGCAAAGGACAAAATATCTAGTGTATTATATATACTTACTTTTAAAAAACAAAGCTATCTATATAACTCTTTCCCTGGTGGCTCAGATGGTAAAGAATCTGCCTACAACAAAGGAGACCAGGGTTTGATCCCTGGGTCAGGAAGATCCCCTAGAGAAGGAAATGGCTACCCACTCAGTGTTCTTGCCTGGAGAACCCCATGGACAGAGAAGCCTGGTGGGGTACAGTCCATGGAGTCGCAGAGAGTTGGACACGGCCAGGCGACTAACTCTTTGACAACACTAGTTATATACCTCACCATTTTTCCTTTTAAAAATGTGACAAGACCTTAACAGTCGGAAATTATATTTCCATTCTACTCTCCCTACAGAATTTATCCTAATATGTTTTTATGCCTGAAAATCTTTCATTGATCATACATAAGTCTCTGCCAAAAAAAAAAGAGTAAATTATTTGAAACAATTTTTACACATTTCCTGTGATCATAAGTTGAATTTTTTTCTTCTGTATTGAACTTCCATATAAATTAGTACAAATTTCAAAATTGTTAGTAGCACAAAATATATTATTTGTACAACAAACCTTTCACAGAGTTTGATAATAATACAATAAGATTGTATTGGAAATGCATCTCTTAATGAGAACAGATGGCCCTTGGGGCCTTGATTAAATGACGATTTGAGGACACTAATCATTTTAGTTGGCATCTCCTTCTAGCATCCTGGAGGTAAAACAGTTCTGGGTGAGATGGGTGGCATCTCTGGGTATTAGGGGGTAGAGATAGGTATCATTTGTTAACTAAGCTTTGCAACAGGGAGTCCGTCCTGGGCGAAGAGGCAGAGGGGGGATGAAAGGAGCCAGTAGGGAAGGAGATCTGTGTGATGGTTTCATGCAGGCGGGTCAACTGGAGGAAAGAGATCACCTGGAGGCCAAGCATCTGGAAAATTTATTCTTTTAAAAGTGTTTTGCTGTTGAACAGGTACATGTCTTAACCCCTTGCTGTGCCTCTAAGACCCCTTGAAGGTGTGCATTCCGGTTCCAGAACTGCCTTAGAGATAATGGGGAAGGTCAGGCCAAGCTGCTCCCCTATAGTTCACACCATGGGTCTGCCCTGAGGCATGGTGGCTGACCTCTGCATGCCTCCATTTCCTCACTTGGAATAAAGGGTGCTGTGAGAATGGGTGAGGTCCTGAGTGTGAAGTGCCCAGATGGGGCCTGCCATCAGTGCCCACCAGGTAATTTCCAGCTCTGGGCTACTTCTTTCCATAGACTGGACCAGCTCCAGGGCAGAGCTGATGTGGGTGTTCCGGGTTCTCATCTAAAATGTGTTTACTTCCTATTATTTCAGTTTCCATTTGCTGAGAAGTTTCTGAGGTCTGTGAGGGACTCCCTGTTGCAAAGCTCAGTTAACAAATGATTTTGGTATTCCCCTTCATCTTTGGGCATCAAAGCAGTGATTTCTCTAACAGAGGAGCATATCTGAAAGCTTTGTTGAAACCACTTTCTTAAAGTGAGAGGATAAAAGATCTGCAACAGGATAAAGAGAGAGACAGACGGATGCTGAGCCAGGTTCCCACAGAGTTTATTGAGGGAGCCAAAGCCAGTGAGAGGACAAAGGAGTCCTACTTCATCATCCCTCCTTGAAGCTGCTGGCCTCTGGCATGATGGAACATTCTGGGAGGGGGAGGACCTGCGCTGTGTGGGGCCACACAGAGCCTCTCACACCATAGCGTACCACCCCCCCCAAAGACCCAGATGCATGAGAGAGAAGACATAATTCCCACGGTGGGAGGGTGCTTATCCATCCCCCTCTCCCTGAGGGGCTAGAGCTCTAGCCATTAGGACCTCTGGAACAAAGGCCAGCACTCCTGGCCCTCTGACTGACCCGTTTAATCCTCAAAGTGAAGGCCTGGGCAATGGGCCTTGCTGATGGCACAGTTCAGACCTGGCCCCAGGCATCTACTCTAGGAGCTAACACTTAACATCCAAACATGATTAAAAACACTCAGGACAGTTCTCCTGCTGATCAGATAATGGCAGTCCTGCCAGACCCCGGCCAGAGACAGAGGTCCAAGATGACTGGGTGTGAGCATGTGAGAGGACCACACTACCCCAAGGGGAGGATCTCCCAGGGGTCAGCTAGGGTCCCAAAGCCTGGGCTTCTGTTTCTCCCCAGCCAGTGCCAGTGAGTCCCTAAAGATCCCCCATAGGGGAGAAAGGGAGGAGAAGGTGGAGAGCTGGTAAAGAGGCTCACCCATGACTGGGCCTGGAGGTCAGATCTACTGGGGTGAGGAAAAGGCTGTAGAGGGGCGGGACACTGGGGCAGGGGTGCTGGGATGCTCCTCCGACTCTGGCATGTCATCCTGGAAGTACTCAGCCTGGCGATACTGCCACAGACGCAGATTCCCGTCCCACTGCAGGGTAGAAGGTGGCAAGCAGTCAGGGGATGCTGCCCTCACCTGGTCCCAGACACACACTGGCCTCCCTTATTCCAGCATCCTCACCGAACTGCTGACGATCTTCTCCTCAAAGGGGTGCCAGCTGACGTCACGCACACAGGCCTTGTGGCTGGTCAGCTTCTTCACAATGTGGCCACTGAGGAGGTCGTACACTGTCCAGGGAAGGCCAGAGTGGAGAAGGGCAGCCAGAAGACCTTCCAGCCATCCCTCATCTCTCCCTGCCTCTCAGGCAACTTCCCACCTTTCCAGAGGAGCAAAGCCCACATGTGGGAATGCTGTTAGTTTCTTTTCCCTACCTCAGGTTGAGAATATGATCTAGCAGAGCTTGGGTATCTCTGGCCCTTAGCTAAATGTTACAGGGTCTACAGTTAAGAAAATGAAATGTGGCTTTAAAGCAGCAATTTTCTTGAAAGCTCACAAGATATGGGAGACACCACAAAGTTGAACATGGGGCTGTCTCCATAGACTTGTGAACCTGCTGCTCCTCTTCTGGACTCAGGTGCACCTTTCTCTCTCCCTGGATGGGCCTTCATCTCAGCACCTCCCTAGGTCTATCTTAGGCTCTGTCTTAGGCTTCTTCCATCTGTGTCTGTGTTTCTTTTCATGCATTCCTCCTGCTTCAGTGGCTGAACATCTTTTACGACTTGCTGCTTTTTGTGTCATTCTTTCTGTCTCTGTTCCCTCCTACCTTTCATCTGTAATCTCTTCCCTGACTGATTAAAAAACAGAACCGTGTATATTTTTGGTGATCAAGTATATTTACTGACTAGAATTCTGTGTTCCTTTCTTAATTTAAAATGCTAATGAATAGAATGTTTTCTCTTTCTCTGTTTAAGCTGCCCCGCTTCAGGCTAAACGAAATTTCATTATAGTTCTCACTGGATTTTTTAAGATGCTCACTGGTGGTTACAGGTAGAATGCCAGGGGAATATTTCTGCCCTTCCCGAGACCCCCTGATCTGACACAGTTCTTACCGACCACTTTGCCAGTGGAGCAGCCACTGTAGATGAACTGCTGGCCGGTGCTGTGGGTGGGGGAGAATCGGCAACGGATGAGGGTGTGCAGCACCCCGTGGCCCCGGTAGGTCATCAAGGAGCTGTCCCCTGGGAGCTTCAGCTTCCGCCAGGCTGGGGAGGGATGCAGGGCAAACCCTGGGTTAGGGAGTCTGGGTTCTCCTGTATCACCAGTCCTCAGCAAAAACTGGTGCTCACAGACAGTCATCTTTCCAATCCCCAACTGCTGTCTCTTTCCCCACCAAACAGTCAGCTGATATATGCCAGTATGGCTCTGCTGATTGTCAAGATGCTGTAGTACTTTGGTATCCATTGGCTTGGAGTGAGTGATCCCCAGTTCCCACACTGGTAACCCCTGACTTTCCCATGGTTCGGCAAACAAAAAGTTAATGCCTGGCCAGGGGGAGTCAGGAGAGGGGTCCCAGCTCCATCCACCATGCCCATGCTCGGCCTTACCACAGGTTAAATATTTTAACTACCACTCCTGACTCTTCACTCTCCAGATCTCAGGTACTACTTCTGCCCTCACCTTTTTTGGGCACCTGCTGCCAGCGGTAGTCCCAGTTTTGCTGCGTGGCAGCCTGGCGAGAGGCTTCCATGCCTTCCCGGCTAGAAAAACGTCGGATATCCCAGAGCTTGATGGTCTGGTCTTTGGAGTTGGAGATGAGATATCGGGCATCACCCTGTGAATCCCAGGATGGATAAGGAGGTTCAGCACTCCCCTCTCTCAGTTGAGGGGTATGAACACAGGCTGCTCTTTGGTTGCCTCTTTCTTCACCCAGGTAGGCCTCGCCATTGGTTTCCTACTACGGGCCACACACCCTGGCTAGTTTTCCCCTTTTTTGCCCAGCACACTGGCTGGCTCCTGTTCTAGCTTGGATCAGATTGTCTTCTACTTTTCTTGTACAGAAAGCCCTGCTCCTTGTGGGATGGTGCTGATCTTGCAAACCGTGGCTAAAGGAGGAGCTTGATGAGTTACCACATCTGTTTGCTTTGACATCACAACTCAGTCGCCTGACTGTGCGGTCCTGCCTCTGCACCCACCTTACTGTCAATGAAAGTGATGCCGTCCTGGTGTCCGGCGAGCGCGCCCACAGGCTTGGGGTCATCCTCCCTCATGGTGCGTCGATCCCACACTTTGCAGATGGCATCATCACCCCCGGAGAACAGGATCTGGGAGCTGACGTCAGCAAAGGCCACTGCATTCACATCATCCTCATGGGACTCAATCTAGGGGAGAAAGGGGCCAGGATGTTTACAATGTCTTTCTAGGTCTTCCAACAAGCCAAGGACCAGGAGGCAGAGGCTTGAAATCGCAGGAGCAATACCTGAAGTGTCCGCCGGTTCTGTTCTCGATCAAAGACATACAGGCAGCCATCATTGGCCCTGAAGGGAATTGGATAAAGAGGGCTCTGGAGCCAGGACCGAGAGGACCCATGCTACGTGTGCTCTGGAGATACTGTGTCTCCAAGTCCCGCTAAGGGGCAAGCCTTTGTGTCTTCTTATACAGGAGGTGGGAGAAGAGTTAGCTGTGACCTCCCATCTTGTGCTGGGGAAATGGTGCTTGAGAAGTGAAGCCACTCATAAATCTTGGCCCTTGAGAAGCCCTGGTTGTTCTCCACGGCTGCCTGGGTATGGGTATCTGCTGTAGTCTCTGTAATGGTAGAGCCTGTTTCTGGGAGAATTTCTGTCTCAAGTTCTGGAGGCATTCCCACAAACACTCACCCTCCTAGCACTTCTCGTCCATCTGAGGAGACAGCGATGGAGAAGACAGCGAAGCGACGTTCATCTGGCCTGAAAAGAGACAAGGAGGAGCTGCATTAACTGAACTTCCCTTTAGCCCTGGTTAGTCCACATAGAATGTGACAAGGGCAGTGAGGCACACTGCTGAGGGGAAAAGAAATCCCGCCAGCACACATGCCAGAATGTGGGGCACCTCAGTGAGGAACCGAGAAGAATTCTGCAGCCATCTATTATATCCTGGTCCTCTGGCTGACAGGCTGGGTGGTTCCCTCCCAGGAGTCCACACAGAGAAACTTGCAACCAGTGTACTTGCCCCTCTAAGCAGGAATTCCAGTTCAAGAGGTGTGCTCCTAGAGAGCCTTTCTTGAGTAGTTTCTGATGAGTTTGACCAGGAAGGGAAGCCAGTACCTTAGATCCAGGGCAGTGTGTGTGTCTCCCTCCCCGTAGATGTTGCAGATATGAACTAAGAGAAGCAAGAGAAACAAGAATCTTTCAGGGCTGAGGTAAGGAGGGTAGAGTCAGGGAAGAGTTAGAACAAATGGGAAGGAAGTTGGACCCGGGGAGTAATTTGTCCAGGAAAAGGCATGGAGTCATGGCACGGAGGAGATGGGTATCTGGAGACCTCAGGTCCCCAGCTGGAGAGACCATGGAGGTCTGGGGCACACTCACTGTAATCAGACCAGCTGGAGTAAAGGAAATGGTTCCCATCGGGGGTGAAGGCCACATCCAAGACACTCCAGCCGACATCCCGGGCTTTGATGCTCTTGAATTTACGAAAGCGACCATACCGGCAGTCATATAGTCGGATTGTCTGGTCTGTGCGAGTGGCGATCAGGCAGAATTAGAAAACAGCCAAAAACAGCCTCCTGGAATCCTCCCTAGATCAGATCTCTCTCACTCACCACTGATCTGTGGAATTTTCCCTTGATCATGGGACAAAACATGTCTTCTAGCTAAGCATCCTTAAGCCAGGGTCTGAGCTCCCTGGATCTGGGGCTTTCTAGCATCAGTCAGAGGGAACAACTCTTGTTCTAAGACAGTTGGTAGGACTAGGGTATGGTACCTTGACAGGCAGACATGAAGATTTGACCATCTTTGCTGTAGATGCCACAGAAAGCCTTCTGAGAGTAGGTATCAGTGAAGCCCAGATCGTTGGGCAAGAAGCTGGGGAAGCAGAAAGAAAGTGAGGGTAAGAGAAACTCAGGATGGCTCCTGTACCACTTAGCAGCATCCTAACAGAGCTGGATGTGAGTACAAGAGCATTCTTCCCAGCTTTGGGTATAAGTCTTTGTCTTTGATTCATCCTATCATCCTCTCAATTACTATATTTTTCCACTTTGCTCACTCTCAAAGCCTCAACCCCACATAACTTAACTTTTTAATATCCCTGAGAATCCTTTAGCACTCATCCCTTCAAAGTTTAAGAAAGTTTATAGACTTCTCTGGCCCTTGGAATCTCTCCACCAAGTCCCATACTCACTGAGACATCACTCGAGACCGTTCTCCAAGGGAGAAGCTTCCCTGGTGGCAGAGGCCCCGTTCTCTCTAAAGGAAGGGATTGGGGAATATTGCTAGCAGAAACCACCTCAGCCACCTCAGCCACACCAAGCCCCCTCCTCCAAAAACATTGCTCTTGCTACAGGAACAAACCCAGCACATAGTAATATGTCCCACCAAATGCCCACTCAGGCTGGTTGAGAGCTTTCTAGCTCCAGCACTTGAGGCTTCCTTGGAAAGCTTACTTCCCTCTTCTCTGGGGTTGTGGCTCCCGGCTGCACTGACAGGCCTGCTGCCAGACTGGATGAGGGGGGCCTACCTGATGCAGCATTTGAGGGAAGCTGAGCTCCCGCGCTGCCCGCCTAAGCCCCAGCCGCCCTGTGGCCAATTCCACTTGTGTCTTGATCTCACTGCATTCCAGCTCCCGGGTGTCAGGGGTTGCATCCACTGTGAGCACCAAAGAGAAGTCTCATCCTAGGTCTTTTCCAGCCCCAGCGGACAGTTAGCAAGGCTGTGCTCAGCCTTCTCTATGTGGCTGAATATACTGGGGCTGCAAAGACTCCCTCATTCCCCGAATTATCTCATCTTTTTCTTCCAATTTTTGCCAAAATTATTTTTTTTACAGTTTTATAGTGGAAATCCTTTGATGTTAGGGTCCCTGTCTGCCTTTCCTCTTACCCGGTGGGTTGTATCGGTCTCCAAGACGACCATCCCAGGCACTGTCATGCTCTTCCTCTGAGTCCGAGAGGGCCTGGATGAGCTGCAAATTTGCTGCACCTCCTCCCTGCACCAACCTCACTTGGCCTCTGTGGAGAGACCCCCCATGATAAAGGGGAGGATCCCTTCCCCAGACCAACCAAATTCAGAGTCAATGGTTATGTAGTTCATAGACTACCTTGTCCTCAAACCCTTGTACTGTCCCCATGTTGAGGTTTGAGGCTGACCCTCTGTTATAAGACACACCAGGAAGCTAATTTTCACTCTTATAAGAGGAGTAGAAAATCCCAGCATTGTACGGATGTTGACTGATCTACTGAGTTGGCTTCCCAGAGAGTTAAAAATTCTGAGAGCATTTCCTTCTGAGTCTCTGCCCAAGGAGTCTAGCATAGGACATGGTTTTCTGAAGGGATTCCCAAGCCAGTATTCTCCCTCAAGGAGCCACAGCTAAGAATCAAAGGCAGTTGCACCCCCTTTCCAGTCAATTCCTGGTGGTCACTCCCCTCAAAGCATTCTTTCTTCAGGAACAGGATTAGAGTTAGGTTAATTTAAACTTGTTTTTCAAGTGAATCCACATGGCCTCATATCATGTGTCAATGACTTCACTTAAATTCAACACCCACTTCCCCAACTCTTTTCTTCACCCCTCATAGAACTTCCTTCCCACCAGGGCACCCTTCCCTCTTTTATATTTTTATTTTTTTACTTACTTGGAAAATAGGTTACGTGTGTAATCATAGCTAGACTCCCTTGAATAGTTTCCTCAACACAAGAGCGAACCATCCTGTTTACCCCGCCTAGGGGAGTGCTGCCAGTGTCCAGCAGGGAAGGCTGTTCTGCTCAAACAGAACAGCTGTCCTGGGCTGATCCCATTCCCTATTCTCTGTAACTTCCCTGACTGGAGCTGGTATCAAGGGACTCTGGTGGTGCCTGGCGGGGACACACCAAGGGGTAAGTTACCTGCGTAGGAGATAGGCCAGTACCTGGGCCAGATCCACATCTTCATCCTCCTCTTCCTCCTCCTCACTCCTACGCAGGCCAGCCCCTCTTCGGGGCAAGCCCTCGGAGGGGTCTCCGGACCCAGTTCCTGCGCTGCTACTGTTCCGTGATCCCATCTTCTGGTCACAGCATCCTTAAGTCCTGTGTGGGGACTCCTCCTGTCACCTCCTTGGGTTTGGTGAAAGCAAAGCCTGCTCTAGAAACACCAGAGTTTCCTGAGATCGATAGTAGCTATCTCTAGGAGGGCGACCCTTCCTAAGTATTGAGATCCCTTTTCCTCAGCCTGTAACAACTCCAAAAGCTTCGGGAACACAAACCTTTCCCGATCCTGTGAAGCAAAATAAGCAGAGTGAAACCTAGGGCGTGACCCTAGCTCACTAGCGAAAATCCTTTGAACAGGAATTTCTCAGTTTTCCACCTCAAACTCACCTATCAAAGTCCCTGGGATGGGGGTGGATTCCCAGGTAACCTCTCTGGAGAACCAATCAAAACCCCTCGCGGAAGGAAAAGCGCCTCATTAGCTTACCCCATCTAGCCAATCAGAAGCCTTAGGACTCAGAGACCCCCTCGACGCCCCCCTTACCGGCCAATTAGAGCACTCCCTTGCGAAAGCCGGTGGCAGCAACAACCAATGAGGTTAAAAGTCGGCCTAACAACCCCCCCCTTCCTTGCCTCACGCCCACGTGGTGTTCCGGGGGTGTGTACGCTAAGCGGGGGCAGGCAAGGAGGAAGCCGAGAAGCACCTCCCACATAGCTTGCGGTTACCGCCACGCGCGAGACCACCCACCAGCGAGAAGCAGTCGCAGGACCAGCAGCGGCGCGAGGCCTTGTTTACACGGACTGCCGCCGCAGCGTCGGCTAACCGCTTCTCCGTCACGCGCCGCCTTCGTCACGCATCTCCCCGCTCCGCGACCGGCGGATCACGGACGTCACACGACACCCCTGACGGCCCAGCCCTCTTGGCCAGCTTACTGGACAGCTGAGCGCGGTGATTGACAGACGGGCGAGAGAAAGTGCGCGAGGGGTTTGAGGGGAGGAGAAAGCGCACAACCCAGTAGGGGCGACCGCTTCTTGTGGGAGGAGTATGTAGGGAACCGGCCGCTTCCTGAATATGAGATGACGGAACTAGACTAGATGGGCGAGGGGCGGGGCTTACAAAAGACGTTGTTGTGCTTCCGTGAGGTGTCTTAGCAAGGGATACAATTTGCTGTCGGTCCCTTGGGTTAATTTGGTTTCGCACTTTTCAGACGACCTCTAAGGACCTACTCTTTCCTCCTCTTTTGCCAGTTCGGCTCTAGCCTTTCTCTTTTCGCCGACTGCAGCTGCTGCCGTTCCTGCCCTAAGGGGTGCCCGGCGCCTTTGGGACGTGTTCACGTGATGGCCCTCACACCCTCCCTTCCGGGCTTAACTTCCGGAAGCCTTGTTCTTGCAGGGTTTGCTGTTTCTAGACCTCCTGTTAGCAGTTTTGGCAACTTTTCAGGTCACCCCCTGGGGGGTCTTTGCTGACGTTCCTTAACACAGTCGCGGGTCTCCTTTGGCCTTTACTTTTTGTCAGTTCCCCTCTGCCGCCCCCTGGGCCCTCAGGGATTTGGTGGCTTTCCTTAGACCTTCTGTCCTTAGGGTGCCTCTCCGTCCCAGGCCGGTCCTGGCGCGCGGCGCCTCCTACCCCCTCCTCCGGGTTTATGAGTAACTCGGCTAAGTCCAAGGCCGCGACTTGTGTACTTTGGGATCCTTGCCCTTGCTGGGGTGGGATGTGTGTGTCTGGGGGCGGGGGGGAGTGTTGATTGTCCGTGCCGGGCGCCTAGATCCGAGGTCCGAGGTGCACCTCAGCGACCCCAGACAGCACTCCCTTAGAAGTGTTGTCATCTGTCCCCCTCCCAGTGCCGCCTCGGGACAGATAAGGGGAGTAGAGACCCTTAGTTTCCCTGGGCTCATTCTCCGTGGGAGGGCGAGGGTTGTGGTTAGTCCTTTGGGCGATGCCTCCTGGTTTCTAGGTCGCCAGATCCATGCTTATCACCTGATCACCAGGGTCGGCTTCTTGGGCCCACACTCGGTTTAATGTTCTGCTATCACCCTTTGAAATACTTAAAAAATTCTTGAACAAGTGCCCCACAATTTTCTCTTGCTCTGGCATCTACTAATTAAGTAGCCTGTTTTGCCAGTCAGCCATCTCCTATTGCCAGGTTACTTACCATCTGCCCTATAGTGTTTATTGTCTCAATAAATCTTATATATATATTTATAAATAAATAAATTCTAAAATAATATAAGCGAAAGTGTTAGTCGCTCAGTCGTGTACTACCCTCTGTGACCCCATGGACTGTAGCCTGCCAGGCTCCTCTGTCCATGAAATGCCATTCCCTTCTTCACAGTCTTGAGTCACCATCAGAGAATCTTAGGATTCTGGGGTTTCTGGGTTGTCCAGCCTGGAAAATTTGGAATCCTTTTCCAAAATGACCTTTCCCTTCTCTTTGCCCTTTAAATTCAGTTATTCAAGTCCTATCACCCAACATCAAATTTTCATTGTTTCACACCTCTCCTGGTTAGTTGATCTCTGGAAGTATTCTTGTCTAATAGCCTTTAGTTCTTAAGAACCTACACCTGGTTCATTAGTGTTTGTTTCAAATATAAACTTCCAAGCCTGCTTGGCTCTTTTTTTTACTCTTAGAAGTGCTGCGAACTGTCCCCCTCTTGTCATTTTTTTGTTACTTCTGCCAAGCAAATATGGCCATAAAGTCTTTACTTGTTTCTCTTCTCTATACCTTCCCAGAATTTCTTGTCTCGGGGAAACTTTGTCTCTACCAATCAGATTCCCTTTCTCATGACCCAGTAGTGTCACTTCTAGGCAACTAGAAACTATGCCAAGTCTAGCATAAATGTTTATGTTCAGCAGAGCAACTATGGATTGTAGTAAAACACTGGAAACAAAATAGATCCAAGCACACTGCTACAGGATAGGATTGGTTAAATAAATTATGGTTCATATGGTAGACACAAAAATGCCAGGTAGCCATTAAAATGACATAGTCTTCTATTACTATGCTGTGGGAAATTGCACAAATTACATTTTTAGGTTTCAAAAAGGTGGTAGTTCTGGTGATGTGGTGGATGCAAAAACAATATGTTTCAACTCTGCATTAAAAAGTATAAAAATACCCAGGCTTATTATTAGACAAATAGTAGAGAAAGCCTTGCATGAACTAATATGACAAAGATACAGTATGAACAAAGCATTATGGTTAACACAGTTCAACCACCTGAGGTCCACAGAAAACAAAAACTTCTGTTAAACTCATCTTCTTAACTCATTTAAAAATTACCTCTTTCCTCTTTTCTTCCTTAGCTTACAAATCTTGTTTAATTTACAAATGCGGTTTAAAGCTGAACAAAATCTATACTCAAATCTTTGAAAGATGGAACTTGTGTGTTATTGAATAAGACATTTTAAAGTCATAGTAAATGTTAAAAAGAAAAATCTGAGGTTTTATGGCCAAAATGAGTCTTGACATCAAATGCTGAAGAGTGTAAGATTTCATCTCTTGTTCCCTTTGTTGATTTTTGTATGTAAAAGATTTTTAAGCCTATGAACTTGATTATATCACTTGTGACAATAATTTAAAAATGTATATGAGCATTTTTATGTTAGGATGTACTGTGTGTTTCATTGAAAGAAAATGGTGTTTCTTTAAAAAATAATTTTAATTAAGTCATTTTGATAAACTTATATTGGCCCTTCCTCTCATGAATTTGAAATTTGGCACGTTGCTTGGTGACAGTTTGTAAGTGCTTTTCGTTTGGGCAATCTCCACTCTTCCCACCTACACCTAAAGCAACAGAGAGGTTTTCTAGTTAGCACCCATTTTAGGACTGGTTCTAGTGATTGCTCTGTAAATGTCAGCTAGTTGACTTCCTGTCTGACCTGCTTTGGGCATTTCCTGCTCATTAGCATGTCCACCAGGGGGCGCGCTGGGCTTGAGAGGAGAGAAGGAAAGCAAATTTTTCTCTAGCCACCTTTGTCCTCCCTCTCCCCAATCCCAGCCTGGTATCAGCACAGAGCTCCTGGAACATGTGTCCAGCTACAAAGGAACATGCAGGCAACACAAAGGAATGCTTTGTCTTCGAAGTGATGGATGACGTGTGTTTATATATTATCTTCTTATAGCACGCTCAATGTAGAAGGAAAGCGGGAAGTATGCTAGTTTACCCAGGACTTAAAAGTGTGTTGACTATAAAGCAATTGAGTAATTATGGGATTTCTAATACTTTTATGTCCTGTGTCCTTGGGAACCAGAATTTTTTGTGTGGCAGGTAGGAGGTACAAATGTGATATAGAAGTTAAAAACCCTTTAGCTCTGAGTTTGAATCGGAACTATCAGTTTGAACTCAAGAGGTTTTGTTTTCCTATCCCTACCCACTGAAAAGATCTAGAAACAGTCTAGTAGCAATAAACACTCCTACCACCTAAATCTTAAAATTTCCCATGAAGGAAACCAGAACTTGGGGTAGGTTTGGGGTGCATGTGTGCGTGCTCAGTCCTGTCTGACTCTTTGCGACCTATGGAATGTAGCCTGCCGGGCTCCTCTGTCTGTGGGCTTCTGCAGGCAAGAATACTGGAATGGGTTGCCATGTCCTCCTCCAGGGAATCTTCCCAACTCAGGGATCAAACCTGCATCTCTTACGTGTCCTGCATTGGCAGGTGGGTTCTTTACCACTCACGCTGGGTCTAGGGTAGGAGATGTACAAGGAAAGCATGGAACTTACCATACCAGATAGTAAAGAAGCCAGTAAACATTATCAGTTCAGTTCAGTTGCTCAGTTGTGTTCGACTCTTTGCAACCCCATGAACCGCAGTACGCCAGGCCTCCCTGTCCATCACCAACTCCCAGGGTCCTCCCAAACCCATGTCCATTGTGTCAGTGATGCCATCCAACCGTCTCATCCTCTGTTGTCCCCTTCTCCTCCTGCCCTCAATCTTTCCCAGCATCAGGGTCTTTTCAACGAGTCAGCTCTCCACATCAGGTGGCCAAAGTATTGGAGTTTCAGCTTCAACATCAGTCCCTCCAATGAATACCCAGGACTGATCTCCTTTAGGATGGACTGGTTGGATCTCCTTGCAGCCCAAGGGACTCTCAAGAGTCTTCTCCAACACCACAGTTCAAAAGCATCAATTCTGTGCTCAGCTTTCTTTATAGTCCAACTCTCACATCCATACATGACCACTGGAAAAACCATAGCCTTGACTAGAGGTAAAGTCAAAAGGACTCAGGAGCCAAGGCTATGGCCAAAGATGGGATAATTTGAGCATTATAAGGATAATTTAATAAACATTAAGTATGTTTAAATCCTTGAGTTCATAATGGTTGTGTGTGTTTGTAACTAATTGGTCACACACACAAAAAACCTACCTGGTCACCTTTTTGAAGGATGATATGAAATCAAATCATTATTTTTTTAAATAACTAAAACATTTATTTGTGCCAGGTTCTAGTTGCGGACCATGGGGTCTTGGTTGTGGCATGAGGGATCTAGTTCCTTGACCAGGGATTGGGACTGCATTTCGAGCTCAGTCTTAGCCACTCACTGGACCACCAGAAAAGTCCCCAAAACATTATATTGAAGATGGTAAATTAAGGAAAAGAATCAAGCAGTTATCTTGCTGTACCTGTATAAACTATGCCTCAGGGTAATGAAAACAGAAAATAAAAGGAGTGTCCCCTTGTAAAGGAATTCCAAAGATTATGACAGAGTTTGAGGAGAGCTTTTCTGAAATCCCTAACAAATTAATGAATCTAGGCGATGAACACCTAGGCCTGGATTCTTCAATGGTTAAACTGAAGAAAAGAGTAGAGGGGTAACCTGTAGATTGAGAGACGTAAAAGGTATACAGATTTTTTTTTTTTTTTAATGGACAAGGTTAGGCTATAATGTCTAGGGTTCTGGATTTAGGTAATACAGGGGAAAAAAGGCAAGGATGTGATTATCATGAACCATGGTGTCAATTTACACCAGGAAGGAGGGACTGTGAAGATGAGGAACATGGTGGTGGGTGCTGTTAGTGTTTGGCAAAGTTCTGTTTTTCTGGGTAATGACTTCAAGGTTCGATTTAGTTTATTAAGCTATACTTTTATTTTGTACAGTTTTCTGTACCTGTGTTTTAGTTTAAAATAAAGTTTAATAAAATGTGTTAACTATATTTTATCATTTATCTGGAGCTGTGGGGCATACAATTTTATTCTAATTGGCGAAATCTTTTTTTTTTTAATGGTGGTTTGTCCAGGCTTTTTATTTTTTAAAATTTAAAAAATTGAGGTATAGTTGTATTAGTTGCAAGTGTACATATAGCAGTGATTCAGATACATATATGTGTGTGTGTGTATGTATTCTTTTTCAGATTAGTTTCTTTTATAGGTTATTATAAAATATTTATAGTTCCCTGTGCTATACTGTAGGTCCTTGTTTGTTATCTATATTTTATATATTGTAGTGTGTATATGTTAATTCCATTTTCCTAATTTATTCTTTCCTCCTGCTTTCTGCTATGGTAACCATAAGTTTGTTTTCTCTGTGTGGGTCTATTTCTGTTTTGTAAATAAGCTCACTTGTACCTTTTCAGATTCCATATGTAAGTGATAAATATTAGTCTTCTCTGTCTGGCTTACTTCACTTGGTATGATAATCTCCAAGTTCATCTGTGTTTCTGCAAATGGCATTATTTTATTCTTTCCTATGGTTAATATTCCATTGTATATATATACCACATCTTTATCCATTCACCTGTTGATGGACATTTTTTTCCCCAATGGACGTTTAGGTTCCTTCCATGTTTTGGCTATTGTAAGTAGTGCTGCAGTGAACACTGGGGTGCATGTATCTTCAAATTCTAGTTTTCTCTGGATATATGCCCAGGAGTGGGACTGCTGGATCATATGGTAACTCTGATCTTTGTTTTTTAAGGAACTTCTGTGGTGTTCTCCATAGTGGCTGCACCAGTTTACATTCTCACTGACAGTGTAGGAAGGTTCCCTTTTCTCCGCACCCTCTTCAGCATTTATTTGTAGACTTTGATGATCGCCATTCTGACCAGTATGAGGTGATATCTCATTGCATTTCTCTAATAATTAGTGAAGTTGAGATTTTTTCATGTTCCTGTTGGCCAGCTGTATGTCTTCTTTGGAGAAACAAAAACAAAACGTTTTTTTGGCCTGACAACCACTGGACTTCCAGGAAAATCTCCAAGATCATTTTTAAGACTAACACCTTCCTATTCTTGTGCATTTAGGTATGGTATCAGAGAGGTGCCTGGAATCCCAGATCTCTGCCTCTTTCCAGGAAGGACTTTATTTCCAATCTATTTTCTTTCTCCTCTAAATTGTATTTACATTGCTCACTTTCCTCTTAAACTGTCAAGTCAGCAGTGTATAACATGCCTACAGGGCCCACTCTAATCCATATAGAGTGAAAAGGTGAGGACAGCTAACATAGACTCAATGGTTATTCCGTGTCAGGCATAGTTATGAGTGCCTGGCTTCACTGACTCTTAATCCAAACAACACCGTCAGATGTAGGCACATCCCCATTTTATAGCTGAAGAAACTGAAAGGCACCCCTGGCCTGAGTCTACTATGTGCCTAACATCTGTACTGTGCTACCTCTGATCATGTTGTTTCAGTTATCACATGCTATTTATGAAGTTTTAATATCTGTTTGTGCAGTTTAAAATCTATTTTAGTGCCATGGACTCCATTGCTGTGTTTTAGCATGTAATCCACTCTGACTTTAGATTCCTTTTTGCTCTTTACACGTTATAACTGGTTATTGGCTGTTTTCTATAAAAACATCTGGTGTTTCCTGCTCCAGGGTTTTCTTTTGAGGAACTTTCAGTTATTTTGTGAATATTTGTCCTCATTTTGTAGGTACAAACTTCCATCGTACCCATCTCAATTTATACATTCACTCAGGCAGATCCGATCACGGGTGAAGTTATTCTCAGCCGTCACCCCTGAACAGTGCCTGTCACACAGAAGGTACTGTGGAAGTGTTAGCTGCCTCAATATTGAATCAGCTCTCATGAATACTTTGTGAGTCAAAACTTCAGGGTAATGCAGGAGGAAGAACAGGTTTGAGAACTGACAGTGCAGCCACTTCACTGGAGTGGGGTTATAGAGGCTTCTGCTTCTCTGATGCGAGATTGGGCATTTTAGGCCTGGAGGCTATACTGAGCAGCTCACAGAGGTCCCTCCGTTTTAATTCCTCAGGACACCAGTACATACTATCTTCTCCCAGAGACTTCTTATCTGGCTCGGTGGTTGAGCTGCCTGTGAGAGAGATCCTTATACCACTGGGCCATGCCAGGGCAGGCTGCACTGGGACACCAGCTGCTTGGAAGAAGATTGTGAAATTGGTGTTAAAGGGAAGCCTGTGAAGACAGGCAGGAAATGAAAACAGCACAAATGTTATATAAATGAGCATCTCATTATTAGGCAGCATGTGGGGAGAGGTCTGGGGCCTGATCTCACAGCACCCAGAGAATGAGAGTGTTGTTAAGTTGCTCATAGTTTCTGCAAGCCTCGTGGCTTGCTTATTCCAGGGGAGTTGAAGGTCGGGGTGGGGGGTGCTGTGCCCTCTCGCTAGCCGAAGGCTCAGGTCACATTCTGCGCACACGTCCCTCCAAGGCCTCCAGCTCAGCCAGCACTTCCTTGGGCAGATCCTGGTTGACCTGCTCTGTCAGATAGCTCCGAATGTCATGAACCTCCTGTTGCCAAAAGTCCTTAGGGAGGGAGAACAGCTGGGTGGTGTCTATGGCTCCCAGGCTGCTGAGATCCAAGGCGCCTTCCTTCGGCACCAGCCCGATGGGTGTCTCTCGGGCACTGTCCTCCCCGTCGAGCCGTCGGCAGATCCAGTCTAGCACTCGGGCATTCTCTCCAAAGCCTGGCCACAGGAAGCGGCCTGCCTCGTCGCGCCGGAACCAGTTGACATGGAAGATGCGGGGCAGCTGGACCCCCTTGCGCCCCTCCATGCTCAGCCAGTGTTCAAGGTAGCGCCCAAAGTTGTAGCCGAAAAATGGCCGCATGGCAAATGGGTCATGCATGATGACCTTCCCTGGGGAGGGGAGCAGGATGGGTAAGGAATCTCCTTTCTTACTGGAGAAGGGTATCCTGCCTCTATCTGGATGAAGCTGTGAAATGTTAGTGGTACTGGAATATTCTTAAGGCAGGGCTAGGGGAAGGGAATGGGGAAAAGATACACCTGGGAAGGGGTGGGCAGGAGGAGCGTCTGGCTCAGGGAGGGAGAGAAGAGGCAAGGTGGGCACAGGAGTGAAGCGAGGAAGGCACTCACCCTTGTGTTCGGCCGCTGCAGTGGCCTCTGAGCGCATGGCACTGCCCACAAACACCCCATGGCGCCAGTTGAAGGCCTCATATACCAGGGGGACTCCTGGGACACCAGGGCACATGGTCAAAGGCAGCCCTTTGCAAAGATAACTTTGCACCCTCACTCTATCCCTTCTGGTGATCTCGACTCCTACTCTCTCCTAGGACCTCCACTGTGGATTTTCAAACCCCATGCGGCCACCCCCCCACCTTGATTCTCCAGGTGGGGGACGCTCTAGAGGCAGACAGCTGTAGTTAGCAATCCAGGTTGAGGCCCTCTGAGCTTTAAACACAAGAGGGAGGTGTGCCCTGATAGAGAGCCTGACCCTTAACCCAGAAGGCACGGAGCCTGCATGATGTTTACCTTTGGGTCTGCGGCCTCCAAAAATGATGGCGTCAATGGGGACTCCCTCTGGGGCCTCCCAGGCAGGGTCTATGATGGGGCACTGGCGAGCCGGGGCACAAAAGCGAGAGTTGGGATGGGCACAGGGCTCCTTGTCACCTGGCAGAGCACATACAAATACTGTCACTTCCAAGGGCATGTCCACTCCCAACACACATACCTTTGCAGGTACTCTTGCACAATTTCTTTTTGCCTCATCAGCTCCCCGCAACCTTGAGTTGGAGGTTGGTAGGGAGAAGGGAGCCAGGACATCTCCCCTGAAGATCAAGTTATTTATCCATGATGGTGCTGCCAACTGAGTTATGGGAGAAAAGAGTGGGAGAGGAACTGGGGTTTAGCAGGATATTAATGTTTATGCTAAGTTACAGAACTTGGCCAGTGCTCAAGGGAATGGGGTTAAATACTGTCATAGAGTTATAATAGAAATTTTGCCCCAGAAACTCTTTTAATTTATGAGATTAATATTTAAATAAACACTCAAACCTAAAGCAAAAATTGAGACTGTCAGGTCAGTATTTCAGACAACTGACTTTCCATCAGCAAATGGTGGAAGACAGAATTTCCTGAGTTATCAAAATGCAAACAAGAACTAATTTTAAAGCTAGCAGTATTTTGGTAATTTCCCTGGGTCTGCTTAGACCCTGCTGGAGTGACAGGGCTTGAAGAACTCAGTTGAGGATGTAACCTGGACAGCTGTAACCTGAGGAGGTCACTTTAGGCCCCTTCAGATGCCTGGAGAGGAGTTGGGACCGAGTCAGTGGCACATGTATAAAGCACCATCATGGGGGCCCTGAATGGACCCAGGGCTTTCTCTGCTAGAAGCTGTTGCTCAGACCTGGGGGGCAAGGGAGTCAGAGTCAGTGTGCCCTGCCCTGCTCCAGCCCCGACTCCTGCCTCCAGTCATAAAGAACCATCCCTTACGCTTCTCTGTGGCACTTTCATCCCCAGTTCAGGACCTAGTTCAGGGTATTATTCTGAGAATTGAAGCTGGGTACAACACGCCCTAGTAATACCCCTGAATCCAGAGATGATGAAAGGGTTGGGCAACTAGCCTGTGGGGAAATATGAAAGTTTCTTGGATTTCTCAGTTGGGTGGGGAGGCTGAGGAGGGCTTAATGATGGTGTTAGAGAAAATGAAGGATGATTAGATGAAGAGGGTGACTGCTAAGCCAGCCTGGAAAACGTGAATGTAGGCTTCAGTGACCACAGGCCACCCTCCCCTGCTAAGCTCTTCTTTGCTCCCAACCCTAGATCTCAGCTGTCCAAATGCCAAAGGCCACTAAAAGCTGAAGGTCCAGAGTGCAGGGCTGGGGGAAGGCGAGGGCTGCAGGGCACTGGAGAGTAATGACAGGGTTGAGAAACTAGCTTCCAGGAGAGGCTAAAGAGCTGGTCTAACTTCGTTTGAAAGGACTGGGGTGAATATGTTGGAAGAGCAGGGGAAAGGTAACAATACTGACCTTTAGCCAATGGTTATTTTAGGGGGGTGGCGGTGGGGACCCAGTGGAGGGGAGGGGCAGGCTTCCTTCTTCCTAACGGGTCCAACTTATGGATTGTGCTTTGAGTCCAATTCTTTCTGTAATAATTTCCAAGACAGCCCTCCCCCTTTAAAAACATTCAGCTTATATTAATTGAGAATTTATTATGTATCTGGCGCTATGTTAAACCTTTTACATGCATTATTTAATTTAATCCTCCAACACCTTATAAGCTAGGTACTGTAATAACTACCCCCATTCAAGTGATGGGGTGACCCTGAAGCTCAGGTTTTAGCAACTTAGTCAGGCCACAGAGCCAATACTTGGTGGAGCTGGGATGTGAATTGAGATCTTGCTTAGGGTTAGAAAACTGAGAACATTCATAACTCCCTGTGCCTCCCAGAGGTCCTGGGAGGTGGCTGCAGGTTGAGGAGAACTCCTTTACATCAACAAGGTGCTGAGCCCCGGGTCTGACTAACCCTAACCCCTCGTACCAGGTTTCCAGGGTTTGCCTAGCCAAGAGGTCACGGTGACGCCAGGTGGAAGAGGCTGATCGATGCCCTCCCAGTACACGCCGCCATCACTGGTCTCAGCCACGTTCGTGAAAATGGTGTTACTCTGGACTGTGGCCATAGCATTGGGATTGGTGGTGGCAGAGGTGCCAGGGGCCACCCCGAAGAAGCCATTCTCAGGGTTGATGGCCCGGAGTCGACCTGTCGGGAGGAGAAGTGAAAAAAAGGAAGGACTGACCAGGAAGAGTTGAGAGGCTCAGTCTTGGAAGGTCTTGCTCAGCTCCTCCCTGCCCTGAGCTAGACCCTAGATCTGAGGGGAAAGACTGCATCTCCAGGGTGGGGGGCTGCCAGGAGGCAGGGGGTTGGGGTGGTCGTTCAGGGAAAGGTTCTCATTGACAAAGTTCACCCTGAGCAGTGAGGGGAGAGTCGAACCAGAACCCAGAGTGCGATCCGAGGGCCTCTCACCATCACTGTCAAACCTCATCCAGGCGATGTCATCTCCCACACACTCCACTTTCCAGCCTGGCAGTGCCGGCCGCATCATGGCCAGGTTTGTCTTGCCACAAGCACTGGGGAAGGCGGCTGCCACATAGCGCTTCTTCCCCGCAGGATTGGTGATACCCAGGATCTGCGAGGTGGGGAGAGGGAGGACAAGGAAGAGAGCACCAGACAGAGGTCAGGAATGGTCTGCTTGGGAAGGACAGCTAGGGGTCGACAGGGAGGACCAAGGTTTATTCACTAACTGGGTGCACCGCCTTGCCATGGGGCCTGGGGTGGCAGCAAGGGGAAGCCCCCCAACAGTCAGCAGCCTCAGGCCAAAGCTTCGGGCATTTGGGCTGAGTCCCTGGCCTCCAGTCTGGCAGTGGAGAGGCGAGGCTGAGGCTGACTGGTCAGGGCCCACCCCTGGCCTGCCCCCCTCAGATCCTCACCAGGCCCTCACCAGCATGTGCTCCGCCAGCCAGCCCTCATCCCGGGCCAGCCGAGAAGCGATGCGAAGGGCAAAGCACTTCTTGCCCAGCAGGGAGTTGCCACCATAGCCGCTGCCGAAGGAGATGATCTCCCGCTGGTCGGGCACGTGGCCAATCAGGGTTTTCTCTGGATTGCATGGCCACTGGCTCACCGGCTCCCCTGGGGACAATGGATTCATGGGGCTGCTGGCAGGGGCATCAGGCATCAGGCTGTCAGGGGCTGGAGGGATTGGGGTTGGCAGGAAAGACACTGGGAGCGATGGTGGTGTCAATGGGTGGCTAAAACCTCCTACCTCATGACACCTGTCAGCTCCCGTGCCCCTATTCTTGGATAATTCTTCTCAATCTTGGTGCAAGCTACTTTGTCAACACAGCCTCACCCTCAGCCCATTGCTGCTCTAGAACATGGGACTTCACTATCTCACTAATCAGGATGGCTAGGATGTGGGGTTCCCTCTGAGTACAAGCGGGCCTCTGTGTCCTGCCCTGGGCAGAGCAGGTGCTCACCTTGCCCAGTCAAGGGCTGGCCCACAGAGTGAAGGCACTTGACAAAGTCGCCATCTCCCAGGGCCTGAAGCACAGGCGTCCCCAGCCGGGTCATGATCCGCATGCTTGCCACCACGTAGGCAGAGTCCGTGAGTTGCACTCCGATGCGGGACAGTGGTGAGCCCACGGGACCCATGCTGAATGGAAGCACGTACATGGTTCGGCCTACAGAGGAAAACGCCACCTGGATGAAGGGTTCAAACCTGTTGATACCTTCAGTGCCCCTGCCTCTGTGTCCCTGCCCTGATTACCCTGCATGCAGCCTGGAAACCTCTCATCCACAGCTTGCTGGAACTCAGCTGGGGACATCCAGTTGCCCAGCTGCCCACGGGCCCCACCAGTCGGGAGGGGCACCGTGTCCCGTTGAGAAGGAGTTACAATCACCGTCTTGCTCTCTACTCGTGCCACATCCTTGGGGTCTGTGCGGGCCAGCCAGCTGGGGGAGAGCGGATATCAAGAAGATAGTGGCCAGCAGACCGCCCTCACCCCAGACCCACTCTTTCATGTCCAGCTTTGTCTCCAGGTCTTCTGTTGGCCTTAATTTTTTCCCATCCATTTGCATCTCAGTTCTTCCCCCAGATTTTTTTTTTTTTAATTTTCGGGTCTTAGTTGCAGCATGCCAAGCACATGGGCTCAGTAGTTGCAGTGTGTGGGCTTAGTTGCTCTGCACCATGTGGGATCTTAGTTCCCAGACCAGGGATCAAACTCGTGTTCTCTGCATTGCAAGGCAGATTCTTAGCCACTGGGTAACCAGGGAAGTTCCCTCCCCCAGATTTTGTCCCAATCTAAGGGGTAGTTCCCTTGGCCCCCAGCCCTCTAATGGCCTCTGCCCTGGCAAAAAAATCCCTGAATTTGTAAGTTAAAAAAAAGTAAAGGCTTTTATTTGTATCAACATAAAAGTATAGACCAACCGCAATAGTTTCTGATGGTTTCCCTCAAAGCTCCCATTCTGTTTATTCCATTGGCGTGGTCTATTTAAATTGAATTTTGTCTCGGTAAACCCAAAGTGGCCTCGGTCCAAGCAGCTGCCCCCATCTCGCAGGTTGCTGGGCTCAGGACTTACCAATTGTTGTACTTCGGGAGTTTTCGGATGAGTCCCTGCTGTTCCAGCAGGGCCAGTGTGGCAGTGTTCTCCGCCTCGGTCCCATCACAGATGTGGATGCCCTCTGGTTGGCACAGGCGGGCACTGTGCTCCACAAAGTCTCGAACCTTAGCAGGCAGCTGGCCCAGATCTCCGCTGAGGACTCGCAGTGTCTGGATGCTGCACCGTGATGACCAGCCCCAGGGGCTCAGCCTGTGCCAGCTAAGCCTGCAAGAGAAGAAACAGAGGGGTAATGGGCCAGGTGTTCTCATGGAAGATGGGCAAGTCAAGGGTACAGAGGGCTGGGCTTCTAAGGACAAGCTAAAGTCTGTCTGGGTATAGGCACCATAAAGAAGTTGGACTAGGTGAAGGAGATGGGTTCAGGCCATGTGTATTTTGTGGCCTTTATGAGGCTGAGTGAGGGTGTCTCCTGATTAGCAAGGGACAGGTATTGCCAAATGAGCATAAAAGCACATGTCTGGCAATATGGAAGTGTATGTTTAGGCATGCTGATGTTACTGTAGGCTTGGCTCATGCCCATGGTATACTATGTCTCGTCAGTGTCTGGAAATGAGCAGGCGTCCTGTGGCCCAAATGTCAATAAATTGTGCCCAGGTGACTGCTTCACGTGTCTGGTGTTCTTTTCATTCTCAAATATAGTTTTGCATGCTGTAAGACTGTGAAAGCTTCAAGCAGAGCACCAGGTCTGTGGCATGGTTTAAGTCCCAGTTTTCTCGATTTGGGCCCTTGTACAAAGAGTGGGTGATCGGATGTCAGGGTTTCAGGCATTGGATCTGTGGCTGCCCAGAGGCCCAACAGGGATTGCATAAAGTGTCACTGGGTAGGTAGGTATTTTCAAACTATGTGGAAGGCTGACTGTCAGGGAATATCATTGGCTGAGCTGCATGCCCCAATTCTTAGAACAGAGCCCCTGGAATCTGTCCCTTCACAGCCCTAGGAGAGGGAAAAGTAGGATCTGCTCTGATTGGCCTGGACCCAAGGTGGAGTGACCCAGAGAGAGCAAAGGCCAAGAGAGGGAAGTTACCCTTCTCCTATGCCAGGGCCTTGCCCACCAGAAACTGTGCCCCACGTGCCCAGCACTGCATGACCCTGCCCCTCCCTTGGCTCTCTTTCATAGAGAACAAATGCCTAGAGCTCTGGCGGTGGGGTGGAACATTAGACTGTAGGGTGCTCAGACTCACAGGGAAGCCTGGGGAAGAGAGGACACTCAGGCCGTGACTGGGAGCTGGGTGGCTTCACTGGGCAGGGCAGGGTGGAGACCTAATGTGGCCCTAGGGGCAGAGGAGGAAGCCTCCTGGGACCTTCTCTGTTCTGCTTCTGAGAGTTTTCCCCAAGCATTAATTTTAAAGACATTCAGCCTTGGGGAGAACCTCTCTCTGTGGGGAAACTGCCTCAGGGAGTCTCCTGTGAAGCTCCCCCTGCTCTTCTCCAGTCTCTGGAGTGGGACCTTCTCCTTTTCCTCTGCTCTAGAGACCACCCACAAGGGCTGGCCTAGGGGAACCAGCTGTGGGAGAGACAGAGGGCCGGCTCAGACTCTGAGACACAAGCTGAGAAGGGAGACTACGGAGGGAAGACAGGAAGCTGTGAAAAGGGGGTGAAGATAGACAGGCACGGTCTGGGGCCTCGTCCTGGACAGGGGATGAAGCCAGCCAGGTAAGAACGAAGGCAACTTGGTCCCTACCTCTACCATGCCTCCCTCCCTCTTGGGACCCCAGGCCCCTCTAGCTGCGCAGGGCTCCCTGCCAGGTTCCTATCCGGGGGAGGCCGGGGAATGGCTGTTTACCTTCTACCTTCTTTAGGGAGCTCTGAGCTCAGTCCCCAGAGGTTCATGCATCCTTGACCCCAGGGCCCTAGTGCTCCTCATTGCAACCTGTGGAACCACTTACATCTGTGCAGCAAAGGAGGAGATATGGAGCCTGGGCCCCGCGAGGGCGAGCGAGGAGGGGAAAGGAAGTTCTGAGAGTGGCAGATACAGACGGTGTGGTCAGGGACCAGGAGAGCAGGAGGGAGGAGGGGACGGAAACCCAGGGACCCGGAGCGGCTGAGGCCGCCCCGATCTCCGGCGTGACGCACGACCCGAGAGGACGAGATCCAGACACACTCGCCACCTGCCCGCCTCCTTCTCTCGGATGCAAAACCAGGCCGAGGGCGGCGAGCAGGACAACGCATATGGCAGCCCTGAGGGGGCGAGCGCGGCGGAAAGTGAGGGTCGGCTCCGGTCTGGGGGTCACTCACCGCAGGCCGGGGCGGTACATAGCGGGGTGGCCGCGAGAACCGAGCGGAGCCGGGGAGATAAGGAAGGCGGGGAACCAAGGAGCAGCGCCGAGAGCGGGAGCTCAGGCTGGGCGGGAGGCGCTTAAAGAGGAGGCGGGCCAGCGCAGGGGCGGGACCCAGCAGGGCCGCGGGACCCTCTCTCCGCCCCCGGGCTACCCGCGGGTCCGCCCAGCCGCGGCCCCACCCTCTGCATCCTAGCCCCCAAACCCTTGTCTCCCATTGGAGGGTTGGTTCCTCTCCTCGGCTCCCCTCCCCGAAGCCCCGCCCCACCGCCCCGCCTCGCCCCCTGCACATGATGTAATTTTGAGGACTCTTGCTCCTGGGAAATAGTGACGGGCAGGCACTGGGTGGCAAACAAGCCAAGAACTAGGGGCGAGGCCAGGGGCGGAACCCACGGGTAGCTGTAAGTTTAGCAGCCGGGGGCTGGGCATTCCCTTTCCCTTTCTTCCCGGGGCTTGGGCACTCTGAGCCCAGGCTCTTCTGTTGTGCAGGATTCTAATATCATGGTTCTGTCAGTCCCCAGCTCCCAAATCCGTTTCTTCTCCCGGAGATGAGGATTCTTCTCTGCCCTACCATGGTGGTAATGTCTCTCCATCCCAGAATCTCGTCTTTGGGGCTCTGGACTGATCATTCCCTCCACATTCCCCTGAAGAACCCATCTACCCCAACCAACCATAAAGTCCTCTGGTAATTTCTCAAGTTATGTCTCCATCCAGACATCTGTCTTCAGCTTGAGGCCCTGGGTATTACCCCAAATGCCATAGCACCTCGAACTCAACATGGCTATGGTTAGCCAGCATCCATTCCCTTTTTCTGTTAATAGCACCCTGATGTTCCTTTGGGGAACCACCTCCTCAAACTGTGTGGTCCTGTGGGCCTCCTGGGGGTGGGCTCTGAGCTTGGCCAAATTGTGTATTCTTTACTCTGGCCATAGCCAGTGGAAATGTTCAGGAATGGGGGTGATGTCTCTCTCTCTCTCAGGCTTTTTCTGTCAGCTTTCAAAATGGGCTCCCTATCTGCTGGAGTTGCTGGGCTGGGAGAACCTAAGCCTGATGCTGCTGGGTGTCAGCTTGGCCCTGCAAAGGAGGAACCTGCCTGAGATAGAAACCAGCTTAGAGGAAGCAGGCCAAAGGATGGAGAGCAACAGATTCCTGATTCGAGGGTTCAGTTCAGTTCAGTTCAGTCACTCAGTCGTGTTCGACTCTTTGCGACCCCATGAATCGCAGCACTCCAGGCCTCCCTGTCCATCACCAATTCCCGGAGTTCACTCAAACTCATGTCCATCGAGTCGGTGATGCCATCCAGCCACCTCATCCTCTGTCGTCCCCTTCTCCTCCTGCCCCCAATCCCTTCCAGCATCAGGGTCTTTTCCAATGAGTCAGTTCCTCGCATCAGGTGGCCAAAGTATTGGAGTTTCAGCTTCAGCATCAGTCCTTCCAATGAACACCCAGGACTGATCTCCTTTAGGATGGACTGGTTGGATCTCCTTGCAGTCCAAGGGACTCTCAAGAGTCTTCTCCAACACCACAGTTCAAAAGCATCAATTTTTCAGCGCCCAGCTTTCTTCACAGTCCAACTCTCACATCCATACATGACCACTGGAAAAACCATAGCCTTCGAGGGTTAGGAATCAATAAATATTTTCTCTTGCTCAACCTAATTGTAAGAGGATTTCTGCTATTTGTAACAGAAACAATCTTGATTCTCAGATTTCTCAGAGTTCTGTGCTGGACTATCATGGGACAAGGGGAGCTGGTCTCCCGCCTTTGGCTTGCTACTGACCCTCATCTCTTCTACCCAGGCTCCATCCTGGACTCAACCTCATGTGTATGTATTTGGGACAGTTTCTTCCAGTCCCTACATCCAAACTCTGTCTATAGCCACTCCACTGCAAGCAGTTGCCTCTTTGTGCCTGCTCTCTAGGCCTAAAGATGTGCACACTGGTGGCATCACAGCCAACCTTTCAAAGTGATGCTGAAAGCCCATACTGTCTGTATACTGGTGCCGAATCTAATCTTGGCGACAGAGTTTTGGGTGAAGTAGAAAAGAATTAACTTTATTACTTTGCCAGGCAAAGGAGGCTACAGTGGGTTAATGCCCTTAAAACTGTGTGTCCCAACTTGGAGAAGACAGTGAGAAATTTTATAATAATTGTTCAAGGGGAGCATGGTCAACTTGTGGATGTTCTTCTGATGGGTTGGTGGTGAGGTAAGTAGGAGTCAAGCATCATCAACCTTCAGATCCAACTGGTACATGCTTGTGGATAGGATACCATCATTTGATAACTTCTCCCACCTGGAAAAGTTTTCAGAATTTGCAAAATAACTCAAGGATATTATTATGTATACCAGTTGCTAGGGAAACAGGACCTTGCCCCATACTTGCCCTTAACTGTGACTCCCTGGTCTTGCATCCCTTCCCTTCCCTAGTTAACAACAGCTTGAATCTGTCCATTGGAACTCAGGGAAGGTCATGGAGGCTGAATGAGGGCTGTTTCCTATAATCAAAGAAATGGGGGACACAGAAAGTCTTTGCACCTAGGAGCCCCACGGAGCCTAGCTTGATATCAATAGGTCATCATCTCTTCTGCTCTCATGGTTCCCTATCAGGAAATGGAACCACTATCTAACCAGTTGCCCCAGAAGAACCTGAATCAGTCTGGACTCTTTCTTCCTTATCTTCCACAGCCAATCAGACACCAGGACCTTTGGATTTGTACTTCACAATTAGCTCTCAAATCAGTGTCTGTCTACTTGACCCTTGCCTTAGTTCAAGGTTTATCTCTCACTTGGCTTCAGAAAATAGCTTCCAAGCACCTGCTTGGCCTCCCACATCTCCAAATGCCACTCCCTCTCCCTCCCATTAAGTTCTCCAAACTTTGCACATAAGTTCACTTTGGAAAATTAAGAGAGAAGAATAATGTTTATTGTATGGCCACTAGTTGCCAGGCTATGAACCAGCAGTTTTACATGCATGTGTGTGCATGCTCAGTCGTGTCTGACTCTTTGAGACCCCAGGGACTGTAGCCCGCCAGGCTCCTCTGTCCATGGGATATCCCAGGCGAGAATACTGGAGTGGGTTGCCATTTCCTCCTCCAGGGGATCTTTCCGGTCCAGGGATGGAACCTGCATCTCCTGGGTCTCCCGCATTGGCAGGCAGATTCTTTACTGTTGAACCATTGGGAAAGTTCTTTACATGCACAGTCTCATTCTGTTTCACAACAACTGTTTTATCGATGTGGCCACTGAGGCTTAGAGTTTAAGCCATTTTTTTCAAAGTCACACAGCTGATCAGCAAGAGAAATAGAATCGGAATCCAAGTTTTTCTTTTTTTTTTTTTAATCCAAGTTTTTCTGACTCTAATTACCAAGTTGGTTTTTTTCCCCTGCAATTCTATATTGTCTCTGATTTATCATTAAGGAAAAAAATGAGATCATAGCATTCTTAAGCTTAAAACTCCTTGAAGGCTTCCTACCACATGACAACTGATGTCTTTCATAATCTGGCTTCTGTTTATCCAGTGGTATCACCTCCCCCTCTTTACTTGCTGTCTTCTCTCCTATATGCCAAACTCTGCAGTTTCCAGAGCACAGCTGGGAATCTTTTCTGCCCTTCAGGTTTAAATTAAATATCACCTCCTGTGTGAAGGTCAGTGTGCCCCTTAGAATTAGCATCTCTCTCATCTGTGTTAGCTCTATACTGTGTGCATACCTATATCTTTGAATTAATTGTACTTTATTATGGTTGTTTTTGTATCTCTATAATCTCTGGCCCTTCTTTTAGTCTGACCAGCCAGGTGGGCCAGTGTCAGTGGAACACCACCAGGGGGCAGGGCAAGCCTTGGCTTGGTCTGCATTTTCTGCTCCTCAGGGCCCTCTGGTTCAGCCCATGGATGTCTCACAGAACCTCTGCAGTAGATACTAGGAGTGTGGCCCAGATCCCCACTTTAGAATCACAGCACTTATTGAAACTGAGTGGGACCCTGTGGGACCCTCCCAGGTACAAATCCTTTTTGTGTCCCCAGTTTCTTATTTGGAGGAAAAAGGCTTCAGCTTCCTAGACCTTCCCTGAGTACCCAAGGGCAGATTCAAACAGTTACTAATCAGGGAGAAAAGATAATGCAGAAACACAGGAGGAGCAGTCCAGAAAGGATAGTGTGGCTATAAAGCAGGGTCCTGGTTCCTGCTCAAGGGATATCAGTTCAGTTCAGTTGCTCAGTCATGTCCGACTCTGCGACGCCATGTACTGCAGCACGCCAGGCCTCCCTGTCCATCACCAACTCCTGGAGTTTACTCAAACTCAATGTCCATTGAGTCACTGATGCCATCCAACCAGTTCATCCTCTGTCATCCCCTTCTCCTCTTGCCTTCAGTCTTTCCCAGCATCAGGGTCTTTTCAAATGAGTTAGTTCTTTGCATCAGATGGCCCAAGTTTTGGAATTTCAGCTTCAGCATCAGTCCTTCCAATGAATATTCAGGACTGATTTCCTTTATGATGGACTGGTTGGATCTCCTTGCAGTCCAAGGGACTCTCAAGAGTCTTCTCTAACACCACAGTTCAAAAGCATCAGTTCTTCTGCACTCAGCCTTTTTTATAGTCCAACTCTCACATCCATACATGACTACTGGAAAAACCACAGCTTTGACTAGACAGACCTTTGTTGGCAAAGTAACATCTCTGCTTTTTAATATGCTGTCTATGTTGGTCATAACTTTTCTTCCAAGGAGCAAGAGTCTTTTAATTTCATGGCTGCAGTCACCATCTGCAGTGATTTTGGAACCCCCCAAAATAAAGTCTCTCACTGTTTTCACTGTTTCCCCATTTATTTGCCATGAAGTGATGGAACCAGATGCAATGATTTTAGTTTTCTGAATGTTGAGTTTTAAGCCAACTATTTCACTCTCCTCTTTCACTTTCATCAAGAGGCTTTTTGGTTCTTCTTTGCTTTCTGCCATAAGGGTGGTGTCATCTGTATATCTGAGGTTATTGATATTTCTCCCTGCAATCTTGATTCCAGCTTGTGCTTCATACAGCTCAGCGTTTCTCATGACGTACTCTGCATATAAGTTAAATAAGCAGGGTGACAATATACAGCCTTGACAATATTCAACAACCAGTCTGTTGTTCCATGTCCAGTTCTAACTGTTGCTTCCTGACCTGCATACAGATTTCTCAAGAGGCAGGTCAGGTGGTCTGATATTCCCATCTCTTTCAGAATTTCCCACAGTTTGTTGTGATCCACACAGTCAAAGGCTTTGGCGTAGCCACTCAACAACACAAGCAAACAACCTCAAGGGATACACATAAAAATATCTTTGAGTTCTTCTGCAGCAACTGAGGCCCCCACCCAGGTTGTTGTTCAGTTGCTAAGGCATGTCAACTCTTTGTGATCCCATAAACTGCAGTAGGCAGGCTTCCCTGTCCTTCATTATCTCCCTGAGTTTGTCCACCCAGATGGAGGATGATAACTTCAGGCTGAGCACAAGATCCCTGGAACACAGCCCTGTTACCTCACCAGCAAGCAGTCAGAAGAAAAAATTCCCACACCCTAAAGCCCCTACCCCAGATTTTGTCTATAAAAACTACTTCTAGAAACCCACTGGGGTTCCTGAGCATGAGCCACACTTTCTCCTTGCTTGGCCCTGCAGTAAACCTTTCTCTGCTCCAAACTCCCACGTTTCAGTTGGGCCTCATTGTGCTGGAGTAGGGGGTATGGGGTATGCAAACTTGCATTTAGTAACAGGTGCAGGGTGTGACCAGCCTTGTCTTACTCTGCATTTTCTGCTCCCCAGGGCCCTCTGGGTCACCCCTTGGATATCTCACAGATCCCCCGTGGTGGGTGCTGTGGCATGCTGCCCAGATCCTTCAGGATCCGGTCCCAGCTGCTGAGTGTTGGCTGCTGATAGAGAAGAGCTGAGCACTTCCCTGGGTACCACCTATGACTGAAGGGAGTTGTTTTGCTAAATGTGCATGCCTCTTTCCTGGAGAAGCCTGTGTCCAGTGACTGATTGGCTCAGGGGTCCAGAGTCCCAGCCCCTTTCTCTCAATTGAGGACACTCTGAAGTTTCATCCTAGCTTCAGAGCTCCTATAGGGTCAGCCGAAGGCTTTGTTTCAGCCACAGTGCTCTTCAACTCTTCTCTCTATCCAATGCTGCTTCCCTCACAGACTCTGAAAATCCTCCCATCAAACCACCTGTACACAAGTTTCCATCTCGGAGTTATTATTTTTTTCCAGCTTAAGATATCCCCCCAACTCAACTTGGATGCTGCATTAACCCCCTAATCTGACTCTTGATTCCATTTTGGCTATCCTTCACAGTAGATCTGAAGTCATCTTTTCAAACACAACCTGATCATTCCACATCCTTGCTGAAAATCCTTTAGTAGCTTCTCATTGTTCTTAAGGGCTTCCCCAGTGGCTCAGAGGTAAAGAATCCACCTGCAATGCAGGAGCCGCAGGAGACGTGAGTTCGATCCCTGGGTTGGGAAGATCCCCTGGAGGAGGAAATGGCAACCCACTACAGTATTCTCACGTGGAGAATCCCATGAACAGAGGAGCCTGGTGGGCTACAGTTCATAGGGTTGCAAAGGGTTGGACACGACTGAAGCGACTCAGCACATTCTTTTCACAGTCCATGTCCTAAACTTGGCCTACTAGTCTCTGCATGATCCAGCCCCACCCTCACCTATCACCATTCTTCCCACTTTGCTTGGTTTTTGCTTTTTGGCTATACCATTTTTGTTTTTCAGTTTCATGCATTTTTTTTTTTTTTCCAATTTCATGCATGTGTCTACCTCTTCCCTGCCCAGTGCCCTTGCATAGATTATTCCTGTGACTTGGAATCCCCATCTTCTCCACTCCTCCAGACACAGTCCCTTTTTACTCCCCTGACTAATCTCAGTTTAATGTGACTACCTTAGGCTAGTTGTTGCTGTAATGCCGCTGCCTCTCTGGCCCCCACACTACATTAGGTTCCCATGAAATAAAGTCTCATAGGTCCCTGCCCTTCTCTTGCATAGCACCCATCTTCATATAATGAATTATTTTTACACAGGCCCATCCCTAACTAGAGGCTCTAAATATTTGAAATGTATGACTTAAACAAGCTAACAACTATTAAAATATATTCTATTCTTCTACCTTGACAAATATACACACAATGGTCTGGAATTTGGTTCGAATTTGAATTCAAATTTGGATTTTGTTTGAAATTCTCAGGATTCCACAGCAGAATGTGGTATTGTGGGGGGAGGCATCTCTTTGGATCCACTTCTTTTCCCGCCTCTGACACCATCTTCTACTGCAAGGGGACTCCTTTGCATGCATGTGGACCTTCCTGTCTACATAGCCCAATTCTGTTCACAGTCTCCCGCCAACAGCCACTCCTTGGCCACCCCCTGGGTCTAGGGATGTGTATGTGTGTAATGTGATCTACCCTTGGGAGGGCAAACCCAGGAAAGAGGTCCATGTGGGCCCTAGAAGTGGGCTTGGGGCCCTTTGCACAGAGAATTCCTAAGTATGTGGAGTATAGTCCGGAAGGGGTTGGGGTATGGCCAGGGGAGGCCTGGACTCCTCACTGCAAGGGACATAGCCTGAAGAGGGCCAGAGAAAAGCCTTCCGAAACACAGGGCCCAGGGCAGGGGCTATTCCTACCTGGGCCCAAGGGCAATAAGTTGACATTTCTCTGGTTCATCAGTCTGTAAGCTCCACAAAGATGGGGCTGGTGATGGTCTGATTTACTGAGGAGTCCGTAGTGCCCAGCGCATTGTCTGGTGCAGAGTATGTGTTTAATCAATGTTTGTCAAATGAATGAATGTACGAGAGGTAAACCAGGAAGAGGTCTGAGGATTTGGATCCATCACTGATGATCTAGATTGTACAGGTTGTACAGGATTGCAAAAATGGGGGTGCAGGACAGAGGAGATGGGAAGGGAACCCCAGATCACTGTCTCTGTCTCTCTTCCTCTCCTTCCTCTTTGCTCCCTACCCCACTTCTCCAGGACCTTTGCCTGCCTGACCTCCCTCCACATGGTCTAGCATCCCTCTGTCTGTATCCTTTTACCTTTTGTTCCTTTGTCCACTGCTCTTTTTCTGTGGCCTGACCATTTATTTGTCTGTTATGTATTTGTTTCTAGTTCTTGGTTGCCAATCTTACCTTCTTCTCTCCCTTCTTCTGCCACTTTTACTCTTCTAGCTCCTTGTTCCTGTCACCTCTTACTTCCTCTTGATCCCCTCTTGGAAACTTTCTTCTCTCGTTTAGTTCCCCATGGCCTTTTGCCCATCTCTTCTTTGTGCCCAAGTTCCTCTGTCTCCTTCAATCCAGATTGCTGGGGAGCCCCTGAGTTGTTCTGTCCTCTCGCTCAGGTCTATATTTACTGCCTCCTTGGCTAAGTCTTCCTGCCTCCCTTCCTCTGTTTTGTCCTTCCCAGAGTCCACCTGGTTTCGTCTTTCTCATCCCCATTTCCCTGTCCCTGCTTGTCCTTAAGCTAGACAGGCTCAGCATGTGTCCCCCTCCTGCCAAGAAAACCCATGAAGCAGCTTGTAGGTCCTCACTGGCTACTGTAGGTTCTTCTCTCTGTGCACTTAGCCCTTTCCCCTGGCCCAGCCCTCACCCCCCCAGACTCCTTTCCCTGGTTAGTGGCGCCTAGTCTGAGCCCCGAGCAGCTCAACTTGCCTGAGCTTGTTTAGTCTGACTCCTTTAGCCCGTTAGAGGCTTAGCCCTCCCACCTCTCCTCTGAGCGCTCCAGTAAACAAGAGGATCAGTGCAGACCTGACAGCTGCTGGGGGGCAAGTGTCTGGCTAGACCAGACCAGGCCTGCGAAAGGGGCTGCAGTCAACACTTGCTATTTCTTCTTCACCAGGGACATTCTGAGGCCTCTTTCCCGTGTATTTACCTTAGAACCACATTCCATGGGCATATGCATGGGGTCCCTAGTCTCCATGGTTCCCATTCCCATTTTGTGGCCTTGTTCCCAGGCCTTGGGTTTTGTTTGTTTGTTTGTTTTTCTTTTGCAAAAATAATACTAGATCCAGGCCATCACACCACTTGAATGATGACAATGGCTTCTGCTCCATAAAATGGAGGCCAAGTGTGGAAAGACAAGGTGTCCTCTGATGGAGGTCTTTTTATATACGTGTAGAGAGAGAGATAGGAGAGACCACACCCACCCACCCCCCAACACACATACACACATGCCCCAAAGAAAGCTGAGTTGACTATAGGTATTCTGTAGATCAGGGGTTCTACTTTAGTGTTCATCAAAATCAACTGGAGGACTTGTAAAAACACAGAGTTTTGGGGCCCCACCCCCAAAGTGTCTGATTTAGTAAGTTTGAGGTGATTCCAGAGAACTTGTGTTTTTTAACAAGTTCCCAGATGGCGCTGCTGATCTGGGGACCCCAGTGTGAGAACCACTGTCTTAGATCATCTGAATCCACCAGCTCTTCACCTAACTCCAAAGGCTGGGACCCAGTTAATTTTTATAATTGATGATCCTTGGGGCTGATGGACACCCAGGTGTCTCTTTGGGTGGGGAAAGAGGACCTGTTAACCCCATGGGAGTATTTGGATGTCCTTAGAAATTAAGAAAATTGCCTTTAACTCCTGAAGTTCTATTCTAGTACAGACTCTATTTAAACAGCTTCAGACAGGTTTAAACATCTCCTTGGCTAATACCTAGTATCCCTGTTCCAACTTCTACTCGGGGATGATAGCTCTAAGAGGTGTTAGGGGATTAGGCTGAAAATGTAGGTCACCCCCCAGCCATCTGGGAACCAGGAGGAGTGAGAGAGGAAGAGAGAGATTCAGAGACATATACAAGGAAAAGGTGAGGGGAAGCAGAGGGCAAATGAGGGCAGTTTCAAAAGTGCCTTGGATGGATTGGTGGTGATTGGATTTTCAGTGTCCCGAGGTGGCCTGGAAGGAAAGAAGGAGCAGGGTTCCTGATTTCCCCTCTGCTCCTGCTCCCAAGCTGCCTGTCCTGGGGCTGGGTCCATAGAAATGAGAGAGGCCGAGAATAGATGAGGCAAGTCCTGGAGGGTTGTTTATCTTTCTGATGCTGTAACTGTGAGGGGCATGAGGTGGGAGTGAGGTAGGCAGCAGAAATGTAAGGATTCCTGAAAACAGGAAACAGATTCAACAGGCCAGGTGAGAGTGGGCTTGGGAGAATTCATATTCCCCTAAAACACCCAAAAGGCATGGCAGAGCCTTGGAGGCTGAGGGTGCTGGAAGCTCGTCTGGCCCTCTTTTCCAGTCCCAGGCTCTCAGTCACCAGGGGCTGAGGGTTGTGTCCGCATGAGGGTGCTGATGGGGGCCAAGGTGGCACTCTGTACTGGGGAGCGGGGAACAGTGAGTTGGACCATCTGTGATATGCTTTGTTGGGGAAGATGCCCCCTTCCCTTCCTTGAGACCAGGCAGACTTGTTGTCTCATTTCCTGCAACCCCCCAGGTCAATGAGATATGCAAATGATCCTTTCACCTCATTGGCTGGAGGCCTGAGAAGCATGGATGACCTAAGAGAGCTAGCCCTTTAAGAGTGCCCGGGGGGCTCTGTGCCCACAGCCCCTTGTTCTGAGCACAGAGGTGCCAGGCCCTGCTCAATGGGGCCTCCATTCTCTGGGGAAGCTGTGCCTGCCTGGCTCTGACATTTGACCAATCATCTCTGCCACCCCTAAAGTGAGTATGTCTGAGGCCTCCCTGAGTGCCAGGCCTCTCACCTAGAGCCTCCTCCTCCAACACCTGCTATCGGCTTTCTGTTGAGCTTTTTGTTTTCTGTTTTCAGGAATGTTCACTTTCTGTCCCCTGCTCTACTCCCACCTCAACTGGCTTGAGGTCCCTCACTGCTATCACATCAGAAAGAAAAGCAGCCCTCGTCACTTATCTTTTCATCCAACTCTGTCTGGACACCTCTCTCTGTGTCTCACCTTCTTTCTGTAAAAGATCAGTTCCTTCAATGTGTGTTTTTGTTCCCATCCCCTCTGCCCTCTCAAGGGTGAGGAGCTCAATAGATATGGCAATACCTGGGACAGGAAGAGAGAGAGGCCTTGTCCTTCCTCTTGCCTCTCTGGGCAGAACCTGGGGGCCTGAGATGTGGTTGGAAAGCAGCTACCTAGGTTTGAGGCATGAGGATGGAGCCAAACTCTAAACCCTGGGGCTCAGTGTGTGTGTTAGTTGCTCAGTCATGTCTGACTCTTTGCAACCCCATTGGACTGTAGCCCACCAGGCTTCTCTGTCCAAGGAATTCTCCAGGCAAGGATACTGGAGTGGATTGCCATTCCCTTCTCCAGAGGATCTTCCTGACCCAGGGATTGAACCCTGGTCTCCTGCATTGCAGGCAGATTCTTTATTGTTTGAGCTACAGGGAAGTCCCTGCCTTGTCCCTCCTGGGGCTGTTGAAACTGAGAGTTGGGCTCAAGCTTGGGACTTACAGGCTGGGAAGTCTCTCCAAGGTCACCTAGCCAGAGGTGCCTCAGGTGGGCACATGCTCTGAGGTTGATAACAGAGAGGAGGGTTCCTGGGTGACACAAGTTTGGGGAGCAACTCTGTTGAAGTTGAGCAGATGGCTTACTGAAGGACTTTTCAGATGACTATGTTGCTGTGCTCTCTGAACCTGCAAGAGGTGGGGATCATTTCTCAAAATGATCTGAGCATAGACCCCCTCCTTGGCTATTTCTCAGACTTCATGTTTTGCAGAACACTCTTTGAGAATTGTTAAAGTCTAACTACTTTCCTTGAACAGAAGGGGAAACTGGGGTCAGAAGGGGAAGGTGACCTGTTCAAGTTCACACATCTTAGGTCCTGGATGGAAGGAGGAAAACTAATCTCGGTTTTCCTACGAGAGATTGGCCTTGAGGAAAGATGGTCACCACTCAGTCCTGATCTTTTTAGAATTGATTCTGGGACCTTTTTTGCTTGAAGAGTCTCTTGCTCCTTGATTAATCCATAGAATGAATGTTCACTGAGGGTCTTCTACGTGCAAGGCGTTGGCCTGGGTGTTCTGAGAGACAGAGGTAATACAGCATGTGATCCAGCTATATTAAAATCCACAGCATATGTGCCTTGCCATTGCCCTAAAATATACACATTCTCTGTCACAGTTAATTAAGCAACATTTTTTTAATTGCTTGGAAATGAAATGATGCCTCTTGAGATGACAGAGACATTCAGCATGTCCCAGCACTAGAGTTGGGAGTGCTGCCATATTCTTCTTGTTTTTCATAGATCCCAGAGGCACCAGTAGGCTGGAGGCTGTGCTATCCCCTTTCTCATTCAGCCTTTAAGCAGCTTGCCCCCTGGTCAGGAGCCCCTGCCACCTGAGAAGTTATTTCTCAGCCTGGAGGCGACTATGCAGGGAACAGACTGTGCCATCATCCCAGCTTTCCAGAATTCTGTCTCCATGGCACTTGGGCTTTGGGGGAGGAGACTGGCAGGAAGTCTCCCGGTGCTCCAAACCTGTCCTCTTCTTTGCAGGTGCACCCTTCCTAATCCAGCCTCAGAATGGCACTGCCTCCCAGTCCCCTGGCCATGGAATATGTCAATGACTTTGACTTGATGAAGTTTGAGGTAAAGCGGGAGCCCTCAGAGGGGCGATCTGGCCCCCCGACAGCCTCACTGGGCTCCACCCCCTACAGCTCAGTGCCTCCTTCACCCACCTTCAGTGAGCCAGGCATGGTGGGGCCCACCGAGGGCACCCGGCCAGGCCTGGAGGAGCTGTACTGGCTGGCCACCCTGCAACAGCAGCTGGGGGCTGGGGAGGCGCTGGGGCTAAGTCCCGAGGAGGCTGTGGAACTGCTGCAGGGTCAGAGCCCAGTCCCTGTTGAAGGGCCCCATGCCTACTACCCAGGGAGCCCAGAGGAGACAGGAGCCCAGCATGCCCAGGTGAGTGGTCAGCAAGAGGGCCAGAGGAGGGGGCAGGGTGAGAGGGGAGGAAGAGAGGAAGGGGAGTCCCTGGAGAGGCTTACCAGTTTGGGGAAGGAACAGACAGGAGAAGGGAAGTACCTTTAGAAGATATCAGATAAAGACAACTATTGTTCTGCGCCCCCCACCCCTCAATAGAGTGAAATGAGTGGGCTCAACCAGGAGGAAGAGGGAGAAGACAAGGTTAGAAGAGGACCAACTGAAAGGGGAGAGTTGAGAGTTAAAGGGCATCAGGAATGATTGATTACAGGCAGGTATATAGATACTGCGTTTATAGATGCCAGGTAAATAGATACCAGGTATAGAGATACCAGGAAAGGGTTGTGCGTGGAATGGAGTGGAGTTGAGACTGTAGGAACCGGAATGAAGTTGGTCTTTTTAAGACTTCGTGCTTCTCCAGTCCCCAGCCTTCTCAGGAAGGATTGGGACTCATCCTATTAATCATAGACAGATGGGGGCGTTGAGGGCATTAAGATATAATCCAAATCCTTTGAGGGTCACAGGGTTGAGGAGCGAGGTGTGTTGGAGGACAGGGGAGCGAGGTGTGTTGGAGGGGCAGGGTTTGTCTGTCCCGGTACACACATAGGCCAGGAGCCGGCTCAAGACCCCGCAAAGGCGTTGTGGGGTTCAGGCGCGCGATTGGCTTGCCCGAAGGTGGGTGGGAAACGCTGGGACCATCCAAAGGGGTCGAGGACCCTTGGTGATGGTGGAGGGCAGTGGAGGGCGTGTTGGGACCTGGAACAGGATCTAGGCTGCAGGATAGACTCAGGGGAAGGCGCATGTTCAGGTAAAGGTGGAAGCCGGGGGCGGGGCCACCGGAGCGTGGAACCAGGCGGGAGCCCCGCTGACCGGCGCCCGGTCGGTTCTCTCTGCAGCTGGCCGAGCGGTTTTCCGACGCGGCGCTCGTATCGATGTCTGTGCGGGAGCTAAACCGACAGCTGCGGGGCTGCGGGCGCGACGAGGCGCTGCGGCTGAAGCAGAGGCGCCGCACGCTGAAGAACCGCGGATACGCGCAGGCCTGTCGGTCCAAGCGACTGCAACAGCGGCGGGGGCTGGAGGCGGAGCGCGCCCGCCTGGCCACCCAGCTGGACGCGCTGCGGGCGGAAGTGGCCCGCCTGGCTAGGGAACGCGACCTCTACAAGGCTCGCTGTGAACTGCTGGCCCCGAGTGGCCTGGGGCCAGAGGCCACGCCCACCTCTTCCTCTGAGCCCCTGGCCACCGAGTGGTGGAGTCGGTGGGTGGGCGGTGCGCACCACCCGGGAGGCGGCTGTGCCATTCACTAGATGGTTACTGAGCGCCTTCTGGTGCCAGATACTCCTTTGGATGACCACACAAGTATCCCCAAACTTCCTGGACCCTCAAGGCATGCTCTGAGGTTAGATACCGGTCACTTCCTGGGAGAGGGGTCCCCTTCCCTCACGCAGGACGTGCACAGAAACCGTTCACCTTCTGCCCCACTCTATAGGACCAGGTCACTGAAATCTGCGGGGGTCAGTGCCAGGCTTTCTGTAGGGGGCAGGCCGCAAGGAGGTGTGGACCACGCACAGTGAATGGGAGGTGAGGGAGTCCTGCTGCTCCCAGATCAGTTTAGATTTTAATTCAAGGCTTTCAACCTGTAGTGCAGTAAGGTGGTAATTAGCAATGAAGCTATGTTTTCATTCCAGGGCTTGTAACCTCCCCATTTTAGGACAACTGCATTTTCAAGATTTCAATTCCCGTTTTCAAGACAGACCAGAAACTTGATTCAAGAGGCTTTTGTCCTAGCCAACCCCATGGCCTCCAAGGTCTAGAGCAGCAAAGGCTGGAGGAGCTCCAGGGGTGGTAGGTATGGGCTGGGAGAGGACCCTGAGCAGGAGTCTGAAAACCTGGGTGCTAGTCTCAGCTCTGCCACAGGATGCCTCTGACATCTTGAGCAAATCACTGGCTCCCTGGATTTTGACGACCTTGTCTAATGCTCACTTGATTGGATGACTTCAGACACCTTTCCAGTTCTGGCCTCTCCATAGTGTGGAAGCCCCAGGGGTCTCCCCGAGAATCCCTCAACTCAGCCTCATTAAAGGGACTTCCTGCTCTGTTCCAGCTTCCTGACTGCAGCCTAGGCCCTGGATGAGACCATGCACTGGTTCTGGGTTGCTCCTTCCATGCGGCCTTGGCCTCCAGATCTGCATAGGGTGCCCCTGCTCCCTTCTGCCTCTCTGAGGGCAAAGGTGAGACTCCCCAGCCTGACAAGGAGCTGAGAGAATGCAGCTTTTGTGAATTAAACTTGAAGTCTAGGCACAACCATATGCTATTGGCTAGATGTTCTTGCAATTTAAGAAGTGTTTATTCTATATCCTTGCTCCAGGCCTATGTAAGTGTGTGTGTGCATATGTGTATGTGAGAGAGAGAGAGAATGAGAGAGAGAGAGATACAAAGTGTGGTGTGGGGGAAGAGATTGGATAGCCCCTACCTGGGCTGAGTGGAGCATCACAGTTCTAAGGCCCAATGGAAATGGGGGTGGGGGGTGGGGATTGGGCCAGATCGACCCTCCGGCTCCCACCTCCACTGCATAGAAGCCCAAGAACAGTAGTGACCCAGCCAGGCCTGCCTGTGGCTATCCTGATGGCTCATAGTTGCCATGGTAACCCAGCCCTCGGGTTCAGCAACCTACAGAGAGTGGGCGGGGCTCTGGGCAGAGCAGAGACATTGGGCCGGGAGCAGTTACCTTAGCAGCAGTGGTAGGTCCTCTAAGGGACATATAATAAATGGAGAGAAGCAGTTGGGTGTGGGGGAAGAAGCTCCCATATGTCTCTCTTCCTTTCTGCCCCCTCTACTCGCCCCCTCCCCAGCTGTCTCTTCCCATCCCTGTTCTTGTTCCCTCCTCCCATCCTCTAGTTCTAGCCCAGCTCATCCCTCCTCCACTCAGAAGCCTGCGATGAGAGTCCTCTCCTCCATCTCCACCAGAATTTTCTTTCTCTTCTCATTTCCCACCACTGACCACTGGTCACCCTCTTGGGCTCTGCTTCCTCTATGAGTGGCTCATGGCACCTTGAGCACCTCCTCCTCCATCCCCTTCCACTGGAATCCTTGCAGGGAGAGACTGGGGCAGGGAGGTCCTTCTAGGAGCCTGGCTCTCCTCCTGTCACTCTGGCTCTCCCCCGATCCTCATGTGTTCTCTGCACCTGTGATCTAGACCTGCCACCATTCATGCCCGCCTTCTTTAACTGGCTGAGGCCCTGCACGACACGTGTAAGGGCAGAGACGCCCATCCATAGGCATCTACTCCCACACACATAACTGGGCCATGTGTACACACACTTGGGTCACAAGTGGGCCACATGGGTACATCACAAATGGAAGTTGCATATTTATGATTAAGTGTGGGCCCTTTATTCATATGGGTCCAGACTCAAGTTCTAGGCCTATTAGTTCTTTGACTATAGGTAAGCTTCAGTCAAGCCTCATTTGCTTTGTCAGGAAAATGGGGAAGATAATGGTAACTACCTAGTGAGAGTGACCACATTTAAAGCACTAAACACAAAGCTTCACATGTGCTAAATGGCAATGTTTGTTGTCCATATTATAAACAGTACACAGGGGATTCCCTGGCAGTTCAGTGGTTAGGACTCAGAGCTTTCACTGTGGGGGTCTGGGTTCAATCTCTGGAACCAAGATCCCACAAACCTTGAGGCACAACAACAACAAAAAATGTACACAGCTGGACTTCTGAACCACTAAAGGCTTATGCAGTTCATGAACACACACACACACACATTCATGCACCAGGAAAATCAGGCTGCACAGACCTTAGATACCCACTCTGTATTCATAATTCACTAGCAGACCTGCTGCCCTCCTTCAGTCCCCTACTCCCGCCTTCTCAGCCTGCCCCACAGCTGTGTGGGGGCTGGAGTTCAGCCCCTGGGGGGCTCAGCTAAGATTCTCTGGAGACAGCTTAAGAGGGCATCAACTTGCCCCCTTGACAGCCCCTTATTACCCTTCCATGTCTGGTAATTAGCCACCAGGCAGCCTGGGCTACCCGCCCCAAAGTTGGGAGGTGAGGGTAGGGACTCCTCAGATCTCATTCACACATAGTTGGGGTAAAACTGCAGATACCAGACTGCTTGGGGATCTCTGGCTCAGAGTTCAAAAGGTCCTGGTCCCCATTTCTTAATGGTGTGTGTAGGGTGTTATGGATGGCCCAATGGGCATCTGACACATGATGGGTACAGGCTGAGGTGCTAGGAGTGCTTCCCTTTATTAATGGCCAGAAAGTCAGGATCACTGAAGAAAGTCACCGAGGGGACATGAGGCTGAGGAGTCTGGGGCCTGGAGAGATGGGGTGGGGCTCACCACTCACTTCCGGGACCCAGAGGGCACACCTGGTCCAAGAGGGAGAGGCATGGTCTCTTGAGTCACAAGGGTCAGAACAGGCACCTGGGGGAGAGTGGGATAGTCATAAGCACCCTCTTCTACGCCACACTCCCAGCCCAGATGGACCCCACCAAGCCCCACCCTCTAGTGTCCCAGGACTCACTGAGAGACTGAGGGAGTGTCCATCAGGTTGTCGGCAGTCATGGGCTAGGGCTGGGGGTCGTGGCTGGCGTGCAGGGCCTGGGGGGCCCGGGGCTGATGCCCTGGCTGGCGTAGTACTCCACCACCTGCCGGGGCACCTCGGCCAGGACACACTTTGCTAGCGCAGAGGGTGAGGCCTGGGTCGGGGTTGGGGTGGGAAAGTGGTTAGGGGAGGTAGAGTGAGGGAAGGCGGGGCTCAGGTGAGGGGCAGAGCTTCGGGTGGCCAGCCGGATTCCCGCATCTTTCGTGGGACGTCAGTCAGGTGGGAGAGATGGGTCAGATCTGGAGGGCAGGAGGAGCTGAGGAAGCCCTTCGGCCGGGACGGGGCTCCGGGCACTCACATCCTTGAAGTCCCGGAACGGCACGAACTGGACGATGTCGCGAGCCGCGGGCACCCCTCGGGGGCAGCGCAAGGTACCATCGTCGCCGTCCAGCAGTCTCATGTCAGAGAAATCGGCATTGCCCACGCCCACAATGATGATGGACATGGGCAGGCGGGAGGCGCGCACGATGGCGGTGCGGGTCTCAGCCATGTCGCTCACCACACCGTCCGTGAGCACCAGCAGCACCGAGTACTTCTGAGGACAGACAGAGTGGGGGAACGGTCAGCTCTGCGGCCTTGGCGCGCCCTGCCCCCCCACCCCACCCCCACCCCGGGCTCCACCCCCAGGACACCTAACCGTGGCTTGGCCAGTGCTCTGCTCCCGCTGAGCTGGCTCCGCCACGCGGTTGATGATGGGGGCCACGTTGGTGGGGCCATAGAGCTGGATCTGGGGCAGGCAACGGCGGTAGGAGGCAATAACCCCTGAGATCTCTGTGGGCAAAGAGGTGAGAGCGCAGAGATTAGCAGGGAGCTCTTCCAGACTCCCTAAAGTAAGGAGGCATTTCCTTGTCTCAGGACTGCCCTGCCACCATGATCCTCACTAAACAGGAGAGTTGGATGGTTCAGGTGCTGGTAGAGTTGGGTGGGCAGATATCTGGTCAGGGGCTGAAAGTCTTAACAAATGCATGCAGACACTGGAACCATGAAGGGGCAGGGGGCTGGGCCCATGGGAATGGAGTCTGTGCTCCTGCATGGGAGTGGGCAGCAAGCTCTATGAAGGGAGGCAGGGCTGGTGGGAATCTCCTTTCTTACCTTCACATTCAGGATTTTCCGGGTCAAAGTTGATAGCAAAGTCATGGGACACCTGTGAGGGGAAGGTGAGGCCAGCCAGTGGATGTTTCTCCTTCTGTCTGAGTCTCCCAGCATCTCCTCTCCTACCCTTGCCCAGCCTACCTCGAAGTTGGGTGGGATTCGAGCTCCAAAGCCAAATGCTGGGAACCGCTTGTCACTGGGGAGAAGAAGAGGCTATGGGGGCCCATCGGGCAAGGCATCCCAGCCCATCCCCCACCCCATCTCCTGCTACCTGTCGTAGTCCTGGCAGATGCCTCCCACTGCACGCAGGGCCTGCAGGTAGTGGTTGGGCTGGCGGGGACTCAGGCAGTGCAGGGACTGGCTGCTCCTTGGGTCCCCATTGGAGGCCGTGAAGTCGATTGCCACCTGGGGCAAATGGGGAGAGGATATGCTGCATCCGTGAGAGCCACCAGGGGGCTAGATCAGAGCTAGGGTCTGTAGGGAGGACTAAGGGGAATCTGAGCAAGCCCCCAGGTAGCCTCATCTTGGAGTCGGGTGAGGGGAACAAGCTGACCATGCTAAGGCTCATTAGAGGTCCAAGTAAGGGCAGTGTGGATTCTGGGCCTGGCCCCGCCCCCTTGGCTACCTCCCCACCCCAAGACCTTTACCGTGAAGCTGATCTGGCAGCCCCCCATGATGTAATCCAGGAAGGTGTGCACCTTCTCCACCTGGTGAGAAGAGGGGAGATAAGGTGGAATGCTATCCCTTGAGGAGGGAGCTGGGTGGGGCTTCTGCAGGGGAAATGGAGGGGCCAGAGTTTTTGAGGTTGAAGTTGGTGGTGGATAGGATGAGGGTTCTCAGGTCCCAGGAGCAGGGAAATGCTCTTTGTAATGAGGGCAAGGTTGAATCTGAGGTTGTCATGGGGTTGTGGTGGGGGGGGAAGGGCTTGCTTACCGTGCACTGGGCCAGCACTACGGTCCCTGAGCTCTTGTAATTCTTCTTCTTGTCCCGGTACTTGGGGTTGATACAGTCCCACTGCATCTAGATCCCACATACCCCACAAGCCCAGGGTCTCATCATGTGACCTTTCCTCCCCCTTGCAGTGGAGCCTCCCAGAGCAGGACCCTCACGGCTCAGTCCTTAGGCTGAGCCCTGAGTTTCCCACCCTCTCCACCTCCTGTTGCGTGTAAGGGGCTGTTCAGCATCTCCTTCAGGATTTTCCCAGGGATCTTGGTGGGATTCTTGGGGAGGGGAGGGTCTTTGCAGTACCTCCTGCCCAGGGTTTGCTGTTCCTTCCTGCATCTCCTGGAAGGTGCTGGAGAACTCGCCAATGAAGTCATGCTTCCCACTGGAGTCATAGTCATACACCAGGAACTGAAAAGGCAAGGGGAAACAGGGACGGGGGTCAGGATCAGAGAGGCTTTGCAGTGGTTCAGTGGGGGCAGGAGGAGGAACTCAGGAAAGTAGGGCCCTAACAGTCACTAGGCCCAAACAGATGTCCTCAATCTGTCCAGAGAAGCCACTTGCTGAACTTCATCCTTTGGCTCGGTCTGGTTGGGACTTGGCCTCTGATAGAAGCTACATTGATATAGGAACATTGAGCTGTGACTGGTTCTTTATCCCACAGTGGGAAACGGGGAGAGGGAGGGGCCTGCACCCTCAGGTGGACAGTCTCGGGCAGAGGCTGGCTGCTCTACCAGGCTGCCCTTACTCGTGGGGCCTCACCTTGAGAGGCCGGTGGATATCACAGCTGCACAAGGAGTGCAGGGACAGACGGAACGGCTCCCAGCTGGGGTTCAGATTGTTCTTCACCACCTTGGAGAGGCACAGAGAGCTGGTCACCGCCAATGTAGGTTCACATATTCTGCCCTTCCTCTTGCCTTCCCCACAGCCTCAGGCACCCACCTCCGTCCTCCAGACCAGCTGGTCGCTCTGGTCTCCGTTGGTCTTATAGATCTCCATGAAAGGGTCAGACTTGCTGAACAGGTCCTGGAGACGCAGGGGAAAGGGTCCCTGAGCCTGGTGAGGTTTGAAGGGGAGGTGGCTAACCCCGAGGGTTAGGCTTCCTAACGGTGGAGATGGGGGCCTAAACTCTGGGGTTCCAACCTTGTTGTCCAGCTTGTGGGCTCTGAAGGTGAGCTGCACATAGTCGTTGGTGCCAGATACCTCTTCGGCCACAATCTGCAAGGGGGACACAAGTGGCAGGATTCCCCCACGCCACCCCCACAAAGCCCTTTCCCTTAGGTGGGGGCCAGCCCTGGGGGCAGGATGTCACCACGGTTGTCCCTGCAGGGGTGTTGAATGCCCTGCTCACGGGTGAGTACCGGTGACCTTGCCTACCGTAATGGTGGACTTGCCCGCATTCTTCCCATTCTTCAGTAGCAGAGGCTTAGTGACCTTGGTTTGTGACACGATCTGGGGATGGAGTTGGAGGGAGACCCAGCTGTGACACCCCCACCTGCTTTGGCCAGGGTACAAGGGACAGGGTAATAAGCGCCCTTTGATGGCTCACAGGGGCTGCACTTGGGCTAGAATTGGACTTAATTTCCATAGCAACCTTAAGAGATCGGCACTGTGATCCCTCGTTGTTTAGATAAGGAAACTAAGACTCAGAGAGGTTAGATATCTAGCCCAAGGTTGCACAGCGGGTGAATGGCGGAGATGGGATCCAACCCCCCAACTGAACTAACTCCGCAGCTTATTCTGTCTTCTTTTGGTTTCCGGAGGCAGAACCTTGGGGGTGGGGGTGGGGATGGGGGTGGGAACGCAGACCTGCCCCAGGGTGCACTCAGTGGAGCCGAGGAAGGTGTCGTTGCGGGGACTGGTGGATCCGTCCTCGGCGTCAAACACGTGGAACTGCAGGGGCTGCTTCTCCTCGAAGAAGTACTCCAGGGCCAGCACCCGGGAGAAGACGGGGCTGGAGCAGGAGCGCAGCACCTCTGTGCGCTCCACCTGCGGCAGGAGGGGAGCCCACCTCTGGGAACCCGGGCTGCTTTGCTCTGTCCTGGACTGCCCCCGGTCTTGCCAGCTTTCCTCAGGTTCCCGTGCCCCAGAGACTGGCTCCTCCCTCCCTGGGCTGAACCCCGAGCTTAGGGTGCTGCCTGCCCCTGGGACCATCAGCCCTCTGGGGCTCTCATACTTGGAAGCAGCGCCACTGCCTTTGGGGACCAGCTCAGGACCCCATAGGACCCTGTGAGCTTTGGTCCCTGTGAAATGCTTTGTGTGTGTTGCGATGGCACCCGCATCTCTAGGGTTGCCCACCCAGACTGGAAGAGGCCCCTGAGAGTCCTGACCGTCCCCCGTGGCTGCCCCCACCCAGCCTCCTCCCTCTCAGTCCCAGAGGTCCGTGAAGGAGAGGCCGGCCACTCTCACCTCCACCCACTGCTCATCGGAGTGGAGCTTGAGCAGCACACAGGGGTGGGGCTTGGTGAGTGTGTCTCGGTCGAGGAGGCCGTGGCAGGACACCCGCAGCTCCACTCTCGAGGCCCCCAGCGTCATGGTTGGGGGCTCGGGCACCCAGGCCATCTCTGGGTCGGACATGTCTCTGCGGGGACAGAGCAGACACTGGCCACTGGAAGGGGGACACCTGCCAGAGGAGGGGTCTGTCTCTGGCAGCCTGGGCCCCACCCCCTTGCCCTGCTTCCGGAGGCCCTGGCATCTCAGGATCTTCGTCCCCCTGGCCTCACTCGCTCGCTCTGAGCTCTGAGCCTCTCACTCTTGCACTGCCCAGGGAGTCCTCTTGTCACCCCTGCTGGCCTTGTGTGCGTGGATGGGGCTGGAGAGGGCTTGGGGGTTCCTGGCAGCCTTGGTTCCTGGGCAATCGATTGATCCACACTTTCCGCTACATCAGCGCCTTCTGCTATTTCCCGACTGATGTTTGAGCCAGCGCTGCACTCAGTCTTGGCTTGAGGAAGCTGAACTGGGGCAAGGGGGTGGGGAGGGGAGAGGTGGGGGCCCCGGCAAGCCTGAAGAGGATAGTCAGGAATGGAGGCTGCAGTGGGCAGGAGGAGACAGGTTGGAAGGTGCCCTGCAGGGCTGTCCCCATCCACCTCCCCCGACTCACCTTCTGGTTGGCTGGTGGAAAGGGAGGGGTGGTGGGCTTGCAGAGAAGCAGAGCTCGGCCCCTGCTGAAAGCTCCTCTAGGTTCCTGGCAGTAGCTCCCACTATGACAACACTGGCTTTCCTCCCCACCTCCCTTGTTCTCACACTTCTTGGCAGCACTGGTGCTGTCTCTTAGCGACAGGATTTTTGGGGAGCCTCGGCCCCCTCCATGCTGCCCGTGGGATGCACGCACGCCACCCTCCCCCAACAGTACCAAGCTTCGGGCAGCAGCATGCAGGGGTACGCTGGCCCGAGTTCATGGCTGGTCCATCCATCTCTCTGTGTCTGTCCACTTCTCAGGGTGAGGCTGTCTGATCTCATGTCGTGCTTCCCCGGCGAGTGTACGTTGGTGTGTCTGAATGCCCCCACCCCGTGTCTATCCCCTAGTCGGATGTCTGTCTTCAGGAGGTTGTGACAGTTCCTGTATCTCCCTCAGAACTGGGACCCTTCCCTGGCTGGGTACCCCCTCCTCACAGTGTGTGCCTTTCTGGATTCGTGAGGGAGGGTCTGGGTTTGGGGGGGGGTGGGCTCTGCCTTCTAGCCACAAGTCTCCCAGTTCCCACAGATCCCCTGAGTCGGGCAGGAGCATGTGGTGGTGAGGGTATTGGGCAGGACTGGAGACCTCTCTGGAGGCTATGGGCGATGTTGTTATGGAGACTGGGCCAGGCTTGGGCTGGGCTGGGGCTGGGCGAGGGATGAAGGGTGGGCTCACCTGGGCTCTAGTCGGGGGCTCCTCTCTCCGGCTCTCTGGCCCTGGCCCTGACTCCCTTGCTGCTCCAGCCGCTGGCGCCAGCTCCGGCTCCGGCTCTGCTGCTATTTATGGGGCCTGGATGGGGAGGGGTGGGGGGGCTGAAGCACCAGCTCCCCCACCCTGCACAGACCGGTTGGGAGGGAGAAGGGGGGCAGGGCCACTGCTTGGGAGGGAGCCACGGAGCCAGGGGAGGAGGGCGGGCTGAGGGTGGCTCGGAGGCAGGACCCCCGCAGACACAGTGACATACATCTTCCCCTCCTGCCACACCCACACCCAGCATCACAGAGAGGCACACATTGCGGCTGTGCGTGCACACACACACATTCACGCCGGGAGCTGATGGAGACATACGCACCCACGACTCACAGGCTCACACACAATCTTGACACAAACAGGTGCCAGCACATAAACTCACCGCGACACCATGACAGTTTCAGCCTTGGGGACGCACGGGGAGACACACCCGGTCTCACGTCGCTCTCCACATCACATTTGTTAAGGACATTCGCAGTCACATACAGAAGAACACAGGGCTATACTTGTCACACACACACATACCCTCATTCACGCCCACCAACCTGAATACAACAGAATGGAGATCTTCACGTGTCCCTTAAAGGACATTACATATCATGCTGAGCCTCATAGCTTTTAGAATTCAAAGTTCCACCTTTTAACAGGGAGACAAGGAAACGGACACAATTGCTTAATAGCACACAGTGTCACATCCCGGTCACGAAGCCCCCTGAAGACAGGGGCTTCCCAGTGTGTGCAGATGTGCTGGACTGATTCCGGAGGCATCTTCCTGGTGCCCGTAACTCACCCCCAACCCTGAGATTCAGCCCATATGGCCACATCCTGTGGGAGGGGCCGTGCCACGCACAGATCTTGAGCAAACAAGACATTAGTCATTCCCTAGTGAGGCCAGGGGAAAGGAGCAATTGTCTGGACGCTGCACGTGAAGACATCTGGGAACATGGCGGTCTGGATGAGTATGACAGGAAGGGTCACCAGGGCACTTCACTTTCCATCCCCAGAGCTACTCGTGTATTAAGGTAGCAACAATTTACTGAGCATCTCCTGGGTGCCAGGCACTGTGCCAGGGGTTGGGGCTACACCGGGGACTAAGTCACAGCTCCTGCCCCTCGGGGAGGTGTGTGCATATAGAACAAAAGTCCCACAGAGATGATCAGAACAAATGCATTGAGATACGTCAGGCAAAAAGTATGCATCTATTGAGGAGGCAATGGGCCACAAGAGGAAGGGCTCAATTTGGATGAGTCAGGGGAAGGCATCAGGACGGGCTTCACAGAGGAAGAGGCTCTTGAGCAGCATCTTGGATGCCAAGCTAGCATTTGTTAGTACACTGATGGGAAACGATTAATTTTAAACATTGATCTTCTCTCGCTACAGGCACTTCTGCTCACCTGCAGGCCACTCTACTATTGAGATTTCTGACTACTGATGGTGCCCCCGGGATGACACACCACCATTTAGTTCCACCATTAGTGAGCCTGCCTGTACATAAACACACATAGCATACTGCTCCCAATCTCCTCCTGGGAAACCAGGACCTCCCCAATCCCACAGTACCTCCCCAAAGCCCAACACACACTGAGGCTGGTTTCTGCCACCTTCGCCCCTTCTGCAGCCAGCTCTCAGCCCAGACCCTGCAAATGACACCCCCCTGCCTGGGGGCTTCCGAGCCCCCTCCCATCCAGCAGCTCTCCAGTCTTTCCCACCTCTTCCCTTAGAGCTCTAGCCCCATCTCTGGGGGGAATGGTCCCCACTATTCCCCACTGTGGGGGCTTAAGGGAAGGCGAGCAGCTGGTGGGGGATGGGAGCAGAGAATGAGGAAGACAACAGAGACTCAGGCAGGCAGTGATTTTGTTTTTTTATTCTATACAAGTGGAGAGAGAGCCCCTGGGGATAGAGGGACAGATCCACCCTCCCAGGAGAGGAGACACCCCCACCCCTAAGATCTGCAGAGCAAGCAGAGCCTCCCTCTCTCCAGGCTGCTCGCCCACTTCTGGTCCCCCGTGCCTCATCCTGCGCCCCTGGGACAGGGGCTGGCAGAGGGGCTTGGAGGTGTGGGGGCGGGTGGGGGTCGGAGTCCTTGTGAGGCACATGTCGAGAGGAGGGCTGGGGAGGGTACGGTCGCGGCTGTCAGTCTGTTCCCGGCTCACTGGTTCCTGCTGGGAAAATCCAGGGAACCCTGTCTCCCCAGCAAGGAGAGCCAGCCGCCCCTTGTGGGGGCGATGCGTCAGATGGATGGGTGGGCAGGGGGACCACCCTCTCACCGCCCCTCTGGCACCTGTGGGGTCAGGGGGCCGTCTTCTGTCAGGTTCCAGCTTGTCACAGGACTGCGCCCGCCGCGTCCGCTTAGGTTTCAGGGGGGCAGTCCGGCGGCCTGGATCTGGGGGCCCTGCAATGACAGTCAAGACAGGCCTGGCATGTGAGTGGGGCTCCCAGGCTGGGTGCTCACCCAGGCCGTGGCTCCTGGCTGTCTGCCACTCATCCTGTGCCCAGGAAGGGACCTGGAGGTGGGGGAGCAGCAAGGCCCCAGAGGTGCCCCACAGCCCCTCTAGCCAGGTGGCACACCTTGGATCTCAGGCTCCTCTTGGTCTTGCTGTGAGCCCAGCCTCAGACGGGGTGTGTTCATTCCTGGGGCTGCATCCCCAGTCTCGACCTCCTCCCGGCCCCCTGGCTCCTGTGGGGGCCGGTGGCCCCTGGGCACAGCCACGGGCTTGGGGGGCTTCAGAGCTAATGGAGGGTCCTGCAGCTGGCAAAGGAGGAGGAGGCTGGGTCAGTTAGTTTGTCCTTTTGCTTCATCAAAGTTCCCTCCCCACCGCCTTGCTGGCTCTCACCTTAGCATTCCTGGTGGGGACCGTCCTCTCTGGGAAGACAGCCCCCTCATTTTCCTCCTCCCCATCTTGGGAGGCTGGGCTGGGGCTCTGGCAGCCATGGTTGGGGGCGCTCTCCTCAGCTGGGGGATGGGAAGAGAGGAGATACTGCAGGAAAAGACATTCTTGCATATAGCCCTCCCAGTCCCCTGTCCCTGTAAAGCCCTGGAGGCCAGGACTTTCCCCTCCAAGCCCCTCTGCTCCTATGTCTCTGCCTTGGATGTCCCCTTCTGCTCTCCGGTTTCATTAGCCCTTGGTCCCCAGGATCCTCCTGAGCCTGTCACCTCTGCAGGGAGCTCGCGCTGACCCCCTTGAAGAGCAGGGACAGAGCCAGGGTCTGGGGCCTGCTGGGTCCACAGGCATGGCTGCCCATCCAGGGCTGCAGTGGCCCGGGGCCCTGCCAAGGCTGCAGCCTGGCCTTCCTAGGACTCTCTGCCAGTCTGATTTAGGTGGTGAATCTGGAGGAGAGGTGCCTGGCATTCTCGCCGCACCCTAGCCCCGCCTTGTGGCTTTATGCACTCCGAGCCGAGGATATGTCACGTGGATGGGATTGTCTGTGTGTGCATCTGTGAAGTGCAGGTAAGGAAGACCTGGAGGGTACTGGCAATAGGTGTGTGTGTTGGGGGGGGGGGGGGCAGGGGGGAGCACCAAACAGCCATGGTCTCCTAAATGAAAGCTGGAACCCCTCTTTGGGTGTCTTAGCTAGTCTGCTTATGGGACGGGATCATCAGGGAAGATGTCCCAGGTGATATGTTGGCCTTGGAGGATGGGGCAGGTGCCCAGGTGTTGCCAAGCTTCAGCCAGCCTAGCTCTGCAGGGCACCCTCATGCCCTAGCCCTGGGGTGGGAGTGGAGGAGGGAAGGGAGTGTCAACCTCTCCAGGGAGATTTGTCCCTGTCGATGTTGTTGGAGGGTCACATTCCAGGCCTGTGGGAACTGAGAATGATGCCAAGCTGACTGGTTTTCCATTAGTGGCTCCCTAAATGAAAGGTGCTCTGAACCCAGCGGGAGGGAGGTGTCATACTATGATCCCCCACCCTTAATTCTGGAAGGTAAATAACTTGTTTGAGGTCAACACTACGGGTGGTGGCTGAGCCCAATCTAACACCCAGGGTGTCTGAGCTCCAAGGCGGGGGGCTCTTGCCCCTTCTGTGTGGCATCTTTCTGGGTGGGCAGAGGATGGTCTGGTGAGCTATTTGTGGAGGAGACTGGAATGTTTGAGGTGGACCTGGTTGGTACTGCCCACCATTTCCCCAGCTGAGATACAGAGAGAGGCCTTCTTTATGGAGTGTACCATTCTGCTGATGGCCCCTACTCTAGAGAATTCCCTGGAACCATCCACAAAGTTTTGTTCCTGTTGGCTCAGCCTGGCAAGGCACTTTTCTTCTGTGGTGCCTTTCTTCGGTGGTTTGTTTGTTTTGGATGTAGTTTTGTAAATACCCTGAAGCATCTTCACAATGTTGACATTGTACTGCCCCACCTTGATTGGCTTCTGTCTCTTTGGACACACTCAGGCCTTCAGAGCTGCTGCCAGAAAAGAGGCTTTCCATACCTATGTGCCACGTGGCCTCTGCTCGGCGCATGGCGCTGAAGCTCGGCTTGGTGCTTTGGGGGGGTGGTGGGGGCTTCCAGGCTCCAGGCCCTGGAGTGGAGGGAGAGGGTGGGGAAGAGGGAGGGGGGGAAACGCATGTTAGGTGGGGCTCTGAGAGAGGGGTCAAAGGAAGGAAGTGAGAGCGACCATTCTCACCTGCATCATCCGAAGAACGCCGTTTCTGCCAAGCCTGGACGCTGCCCTCCAGGTCTGGGCCTGTGCCCTGAAAGGACAGCTGAGTCAGGTCATAAAAGAAGTCTCTTCCATGTGGGGACTGCGATTAGTAAGGGGCTTCTGCTCTAGCATCTCATGTCACTGGTCCCTAGACACTCAGACTCTTTTCCTCAAGGAATGATACCCATACCACCCCTAGGGGACATAAGAAATGGTTTACATGAATGAATATACTGTTATTTTAATATGTGTTTATTTTATGTGTCATAGAAAAAACATGACTAGTACAAGCCTGTGATTTTAAAAGATGATAATGCATAGGTCCAGACTGAGTTTAAAAAGGTGAGTTGATTTCAATAAAAATATTATGTAAATAATGCCATGGTATGTGGATAAGTTAAAAGCAGTCATAAAGATGGTGATCAGGTCACCAAAATTTGGGAAGCAGCTCTAGAAGTCGAGTATTTTGGGGGCCACACATTTTACAAGGAAACAGAGGCTCTAGAAGGTTAAGTGACTTGTCCAGGGTTCTGCACCAAGTGTAGGGGCAGAACCGCAGCACACACCTTCCTCTCCAAAGCACTGCTCTCTCCACTGACCTACCAACCACAGGCCCATGGGGTGGGGGGAGGGTGGTAGGCCCATGGGGAGGGGAGGATGGTAAGCAGGGACCTGTGGGACCCCCAGTTTGCCACCCCAGGCTCCCCTCACCTCTCGTTTTCCATCAAAGCTCCAACCCTTGGCTCTTCCCAACCCAGGAAGGGCGACACCGTGGACCCTCGGCTGCTGTGCTGTCCCGGGGGCCTGGCCTCCCTCCCCAGGCTCTGCCCCCTCAGTGCCCTGGAACAAGGTACAGGTTTAGAAGCAGTTTCTTATGGAGAAGGGGCTCCACACCCCTCCAAGCCCGCTGTCTGGAAGCCCTGCCCAGACCCTCTGAGGAGCCCTTCCACTGCCCTCATTTGCATGCTGGGAGTCTGGGTCACCAGGCTTAGCCCAAGGAGCCAAGGAGTAGAGACCTGGGATGATGAAGTTCTCCTGATCCCTGAGTTCTAGCATCCTGCCATTAATTGCCTGGGGTGGATGGGCCGTGTGGGGGCAGCAAACCAGGACTCAGAACCCCTGCCTCACTTACCGTCTTCCTGCGGAAGGAAGGCCCCCGGCTCCCGCCAAATGTGGGGAGGAGGCTGCTTTCCTCCTCGGGGCTCCAGCAGGGGGAGGAGTTATTGCCAAGGCTGGGGGGATCTGGGCTGGGGGGGCTCTCCTGAGTCGGGGGTGGGGGTGGGGGAGGAGGGAGGAGGAGCCCCGTGGTGGGGGAGCCTGGCCCCCTGTCCCCCTTGAAGCTCCGGGGCCGGCGAAAGTGAAACAGGCCTCGGCGCCTTTTCTTCTGGAGTGGAGGCAGTGGCGGTTCGGAGAGGCCTGGACGAAGGGTCCTCAGAGTCCGGGGGTAGCTGGGCAGGGTTGGAGTGAGTTAGTGACAAAGTCGTGGGGAGATCCCAATGCCAGATGCTGAGGTCGTTCCGGGCCCAGGGTGGCACTGGCATTAGCCCGTCATGGTTCTCAGAATCTCCCCTCTCCCATCTAATATTGCCTGCTGCTCCATAACTCTGTCTACATATTCCCAGGCGATGGTGTCCTCACCTTTCCTGTCGTAACCCTCCAGCAGTCTCTTCCCTCCCAGGGACCCCTTCCCCCACCTCCTCTCAGCCTCTCCAAGTGACCCAGTTCCTTCTGGAGAGATGCTGGGGCATCTGTGCAGGACAGTGACAGCATGTCCCCTCCAGGCTTGGCACCACTATCATCCCATCCCAGGGCCTGCTACCCAACCCCCAACTCCTGCAATCCCACTCTGGTGGCTCATTCCAGCCCCATTCCTTCCAGCTGTCCTGAGGAGATTCAGAGAACATGGGAATTAAGGGCTGGGTGGGAAAGAAAGAGAATGTGGGGGGAAATGTCCTAGAGAGACTGCCACTGGAGAAACCTCCCTGGGAGGTGGGTGGACACAGGAGCTTTTCTAGGGCCTCGGGGCCTGCTGAAACTGGGGGTGTGCCTGGATGCCACACCTGGAGCTTTCATCCATGACCCTTCTGCTGAAGAAGTCCTCCAGCCCCTCATCCAGGCGGGTGGCCATTCCGTTCTCCTGACGGGTCCCAGGTACTGGTGCCTGCTGGGAGGAAAGTCCTGTAGGATATATTATCTGGGTGAGGAAGCCCTCCTCCCCTCTATTCAAGGCCAGCCCCCTGGGACTTGACCTTGCCTCCTCCTGACCCCATGCAAACACAGACTTCAGGCTACATGGGTATCTCAAGCCTAGCGGCTCTTGACTCTCACCAAGATAACTGCCACTGTCCAGCAGACAGATTTCCTATCTGTGACCAGGTCTAGTTCCATCCAATCTGGATACTTCCTCTTCTGTTCCATGGCCTGCCTGGGCCCCCGCCCGATCCCGCAAGGCTAGGACCTCTGGCATTGGTGCCCTAGAGCTAGAGTCCCTGGCTCTGGCATTGCTAAGTGAAATTGGTCCTCTGGTGAGGCCTTAGGGACTCACACTAGGCCGACCAGGTCCTGGAGGGGTGGTCCTGGGGGGCCGGGGTCTCCCTTGTGTTTGATGCCTTAGTTTATAGCCATGAGTGGGCAGCTCAGATAGACCTTCCCAGGAACCACTAGTTGCAGGCTGGCTGCTCCCGAGTCCTGAGAACCAGCCAGGGGGGATTCCCAGGCTCCCCAGCTGACTTTCCATGTCCTGAGGGCTCCCACCTGTGGGGAGAGCAGTGTTAGAGGGACTAGCAGGAGGGATGGGGAGAGAGCAGACTGGAGAGGCAGAGATAAAAGAAACAGAATCAGTGCCATTAGCACGGAGGCTGGAAGACTCACTAATGAAGGCAGATACTGGCCGGATCTTGCGGCAGCGTTTCTGCTTTTTGATGGCCATGGTGTCCTGCAGAGAGGGAGGCGAATGATGGGGCCTGGTGGCAAGTCCCAGGAGACTCACCTGGAGCCTCCCATTCCTCATGAAGTCTTTTCTTTAGAGTCTATCCTGCCTCCCTGTCCTCAGGCAGCGGAGGCAATGGGAGGAGGGAAGAGGCTGGGAGGGATCAGGGTGAGGGGATGAGACCCAGTGTGGGACAGAGGGTGGAGTCCAGGGACGTAGAAAGGGACAGTGGTTTGCAGGTTCGGGGGCAGGGCCAAGGTTAAGGAGAGGAGTGGGGGTGCTCACAATGTTGGTTCCAAGCTCATCATCTGTGGTCTCTTCGTGGTCGTGGTTCCGGCCTCGGCCTCGGGAGGACAGATCCTGCCCTTGGCCTGGCCCCCCTGGTGGATCTGACAATGTTCTTAGCTGGGCCAGGTGTCGGGCCTAGGGAAGGACAGATGTGAACAAGGAAGATCAAGATCTCAAGGAGGTTGTCCGCCTCCCAGGATCTTGATGGGGAGGGTTGGGGGGGGGCAGGTGGGCTGATGTGGGATGGGGTAGAGGCCCTCCCTGGGCCTGGTGGAGGCTCAGAAGTCTTACCAGGCTCTTGTGGGAGTGGTATAGCTCCTGCAGGATCTCATCTACTATGGAGTTGGTCAAGTAAGTGACGACTGAGAGCTTCACTTCACTGTGGGCACAGGAGGAGCTACTTAGCTCCCTGCTCCCCACCTCGGAGTCTCTGCCCCAGCCTTTCCCAGATGCCTGAGGGAGTGGGCCAGCTGCCCTGGCCACCCACGGAGAACACAGCTGCTATACAAGGTACCCTGGGTCTACCTCAGCTCCACCCACAGCCCTTCCAGCCTAGGGGTGTGTGGATGAGGAGGGTGGACGAAAAGGAACTGCAGGGAAGGAGGAGCAGAGGGGCTCTGGGTCAGGCCCCTGGAGCTCCAGGGCAACAGAGAGAGGTAAGTCGAGTTGCTGAGTGAATTCTGCTGGCCTCAGCTGGCATCATTGACTCAATGGACACGAGTTTGAGCAAACTCCAGGAGATAGTGAAGGACAGGGATGCTTGGAGTGCTGCAGTCAATGGGGTCGCAAAGAGCTGGACACAACTGAGTGACTGAACAACAACTGCTGTAACAGCAGGAACCAGTACTTCTTGAGCTTGCCTGTTTCATGGGTTTGGGTTATAATTGTCCTTCGTTTCCTTGTCTTGAGAGGTGGTACCCAGATTGGAATGAAGGAGTGCTCTCGGGGCCATGAAAACTTGGGGGCATAGGCAGTGCAGTCCATGTACCCGTATTCTTTGTCTCTATCTCTCAGGAGGCTGCGCTTTGTTTTCAGAGGTCAGTTCCTGGGGTCTGTGTGTGGCTGTGTGTATGTGTACACCTGTGTGCACTGTCTGGACTCCTAAACCCCAGCTCAGCATTTACACTTCTAGGGCAAAGACCAGTCAGACCCTAAATAGCAAGGTTGCAGTTGGTTAAAGATTCATCTCTTATAATGGAGACTGTCATTCATTATTCATTGCTGATAGCTGGGCCCTGGAGTCCCTAAGTGCTCAAGGCCAAGTCCAGCCCGCCCCAGCCCCGCCCCTGCCTCTCACTCCAGCTTGTTCTGAATATCCTGTCCCGCCTGCTCCAGTAGCGCCCCGCGGATGAAGTTCCGGGGCACGGTGACACGCTCGGCCACGTTGCTCAGCATCTTGTTGTGCCCTTCGGCCACTCGCATGGCCACGGGGCATAATTCCTGCGTCAGGCTGACCATGGACTCCAGGATCACCTAGTGTGGGAGGAAAGGAGGCCAGAGCCCCAAGGAGGTCAGGGCTGGCCCCACAACGGAAGAGACCGCAGCGTGCCTAGCTCGTCAAGGTCACAGGGCAGGTTAGCAGCAGAGCCTCGGACACTCAGGCCTCCCCACATCCTGGTCAGTGTTCCTGCCATCCTACCACATGGACACATGGACAGGGGAGAGTCAGTCTAAGGATCAGAGTCCAGAGGGAGAGGTCAGAGTTCAGGGGCTAAGGCAGCAAACATCCAAGCCCAGTTTTCTGGCAATGCCTTGGCGCAGCGGGCGTGTAGGTGGTCTTCTGTATTTCCTTCTAGCCCACAGTAATCCCCCTGTGCTGACTTCTGCCCTTGGCTAAGGGTCCCCCGGGACTTGCCTGCAGCTCCTTGTCCACAGCCTTGGACACCTCACTGGCCACTGACTCCAGCCTCTGCCGCACAGGCCCGTCGTTGGCCAGCATGTGGCCCAGCTCGTAGAGGCTGGGAAACAGCTGGAGAAGGAACAGGGTCTGATCAGAAAGCCAGAATTGGGCCTCACTGGGTCCCTGGGGGCCCCGGGCTAGGAGGGTAGATGCACGGGGCAGGGGCTGGATACTCCTGGGTTGGCACGTGGCCTTCCTGTGCCCTCCAGACTGTCAGGGGCTGCAGAACGCTCACCGCCCGGGAGTTCTTGGCATCCTTGATGAGATCCCGGGCATAGAGCAGCTCGTCCTGCACAGGCTCCAGGGGGCACAGCCTCAGGGCCCGGACCTCCTCCTGCACCCGTCCGCATAGTCGCTGTAGCATCTGCAGCACCGTGGCAGGAGTGTCAGGGGGACCCCCACCTCTTCACCTTCCCAGGTGGGCCCTGGGCGCCCCATTTCTGGGCTCCCTTGGACCATGTCGCTGGTGCTGGCACTGACGGGGCAAGGGTGACGTCTGCGGATGGCCTGTCCCCTCCTCTTCTTGGGAGGCCCTTCTTGAACGCTCAGCAGAGCTCCCGCAGTCCTGGGACCCCTTGTCCGGGACCCCTGCTGTTTGCCCACATGTTCTCTCATGTTTGGGGCCCACGTTCTGCATGTCCTTTCTATTTGCTCTCCCACACGCTCAGTCCAGCTGTAGGCACCTCAGGATGCCTCTCTCCTGACCCCTCCCCATCCCGCCCTGCACCCCAACACATCACCCCTGTGCTCCCCGCATGCCCACGTGCACCCCCGTGTCCCCCAGGGAAACGTTTACTTGCTCGGCGCTGCTGGTCACCAGGCCCTGCTGCAGCCTGAAGGCCTGCTCCTGGGGGCATGTCTGGGAGTGATTGTTCCTCACCAGGCACCACTGGATCTAGAGATGATGGGTGGGTGGGGTCAGGACCAGGGCAGGCGGGCTGGCCCCTGCTCCCGGGGATCCACCCTGCTCAGGCCACCACCTTCTGCCAGACGTCCTCGGTGCGTTCGGGAGCGCTGCGGTAGGCTTGGGAGATATCGCTCACTGGGAAGGACATGAAGCGCAGCGTGTGGTTGCTGTGGGACAGAGTGGCCCAGCTAGGTGGGGAGGAGGTGCAGGGCAGGCTCCTGCTACCCACACCCCCCTCTTGCTGACCATGTCCCTCCATGGTCCTCCTCAAGATTTTTATGCAATTAGGTCAGGTGGGCTGGACTGGGGCTTGTGAAGTTCAGGCTGGATCCAGGTACAGGGAGGCTGGGGGCTTGGTTAGGGCAAGGCCCTAGCCTACTCACCTCTCCAGGGCCCTCGCAATGTCCAGAAAGCCCAGGGCGGATGTATTGTTCCGATCCCAGAGGATAGTTCTGGGGAAAGGGTGGGCATCAGCTTGTTACCCCTCCTACTGGGCCTCTCTTAGGGAGCAGGGACACCCCCGCTGGGAGCCCTCCCACCTTTCCTGGTTAATGAGGCTGACTCAGAGGTAGTCCTGGGACTAAGGGTCTCCTGGAAACTGGGGTATAAGCAGTGAGGCAGCAGGGAGGGCAGGTATGTGTGTTTGGGGCAGGGCTGGGGCACCAGGTGAGAGGGTTGAGGCGTGGGCCCCACCTGAGGGAGGAGTTTATCTGCAGGGCCTTAGACAGCATCTTGGCCCCGATGTCCTCCATGCCATTGCCGCTCAAATCCACCTTCGCCAGGCAGGTGTTGCTGCCCAGGGCATTGATGAGGATGCTGGTGCGAAGCTTCAGCCGGGAGTCTGCCACCGACAGTGACTGCAGGGACTGTGTGGGCAAGTGGGGGGTTGGACCCGGTCCCTGCAGCCCCCGTCACTGCAGGTCCCCTCCCAGGCCCCGGCACTCACACAGTCCTCTTCCTGGATCAGCTGTACCAGCTTGTGGAGGATCTCCTCCAGGGTCCTGTGGGAAGTCGGGGCTCAGAGTAGGAGGGGAGGGGGCTGGGGTCATGCTACTGGAGCAGCAGAAAGGTGGTCAGGGGTGATACAGTGAGCCAAAAGGATAGGCCAATGATGGAGCAGGGCTCTGGGGGTATAGGGAGGGGCCTCACTTGGCCTTGACGTTGAAGTTCTTGCCCAGGAACAGGTGCTTGAGAGACTTGTTCTTCCCAAGTGCAGGCACCAGTGTCAGGAGGTCCGAGTCGAACCCTGGCCGGCAGACGGAGAGGCCTGGACTTGAGGCCCGAGGCTCACGGGAGTCACCTGAGGGTTTCCCCGCCAGGCTCTAGGCCCCCGTCCCCACCTGGCCCCCAGGAAGGGAAGGGCCCTCACTCACCATTGTCTGACAGATCTAGGCTGCCCACACAGGTGACAGCCCCCAGCTGCTCCTGCAAAGCCTGGGCTCCAGCTGAGCGGAGCTGTAGAGACACAGTAGGGGTGAGGCAGGAGGCAGGGGTTGGAGTAGAAGATAGGGCCCCTCTAATGCTCAGAGATAAGAGGAGTCTCGCCAGGATTCAAGGTCAAGTTGGGTCTCGGGTGTGAAATCAGAAGGCCCCTTCTCCACACCAGATCCTTCCCCAGGGCTCTCTCCCCTTCCTTCGGCCAGAAAAATCTCTGGGCCGCTGCTCTGGAGACAGCCTGCTCCTGCCATCTGCTGGGAAAGCCTGGTATTTTCCATCCCCAAGCAGTCAGGGAGGGGATACCGGAGACTGGAAATGACCTCTAGAAAGAGTGGAGGTGTGGTCAGGTCGTGGGGCTGCAGAGGGGGAGTGCAGAAGCAATGTGGAGTCAGAGCTTGACTTAGGTCAGAGAGATGAAGGGTGGGGGAAGGGGGCTCACCTCACAGCTGCTGAGGTCCAGGTGCAGATCGCTGAGGTGACTGTTGAGGGACAGGCCCTGGAGCAGCGCCCTGTGGGAGGAAGGTCAGCCGGCCCCCCTTTACCCTTCGCCCCTTCTCCCAGGGCTCCCCCTCGGACGCCCCCAACCCTGCACCCACCCGACCTGAGGGCCTCCAGGGGCAGCCTCGTGGCCGATAGGTTGACATGGCTCAGAGTATAGGCGCTGCTGAAGAACTGCTTGAAGGCCGGGGGGGCCTCCCGGCCCTTCCTGCGGAGATGTCTGGGGTCAGCAAGGGAGGGGGTGCCCACGGCTTGCCCAGCCCTTCCCCACACCCCTGCGCTCCAACCTGTGGGAGCAGCTGTTTCGAGCCAGGTTGAGGTAGGTGAGGTGGGAGCAGCAGCCGTGGAGCAGCGCGCCCAGAAGCTGTGGGGGGAGACAGGGCACATCGCATGGGGCTGGGAAGGCTGCTGGGAGGAGCAGCGAGGACTCCCTCCTCCAACCCCACCAAGGTCCTGGCGCTTCACCCTTGCTGGTCAGTCTGTGCAAGTCCCGCTCTGCCTGCCCCACTTAGCCTCTTCAAGCCTCAGTTGCCCCTCTGTGGAAAGTGGGTCTCCTCCCACCGGCCTGGCCCCAGGGGTGTGAGAGGCTCATAGGCAGTGGATGTGTTAAAGTCAGGGCCGCCACAGGCTTAGAAGGTGGCTGGTTCAAGTTACGGAAGGAGTCCTTTCCTCTGGGGGGACTCAGCCCTGCGCTGGGGCAGACAGCCAGGGGATGGGTCCAGGCTGGCCTTCAGGCACAGCCAGCACAACCTTGGGCAGCGCATAGACAAAGTGTCACATGGGGGTAAGTTTTGGGGTCGCTTAGGAATAACCTGAAGTCATCCTGCCAGCTCTGCCCACCTCTCTACTCAAAGAGAGTAGAGACCAGAGAATACAAGGTGAGGCAGAGACACACCCTGGCCTCCCCAAGTCCCTGAAGGCTGGCTCCCCCATCACCAACCCCTCACCGAGTCGATGGTGCAGTCGGTCCCCGCCAGGTCCAGGTGTACCAGGGCATTGGGCTGGGCCAGGAAACTGTAGAGGGCCTGGGAAGGAAGGACAGAGGGGGCTGCAGGGGGAGGGGTGACAGAGCCCCTCCCCTCCTCAGGGCTAAAGGGCAGAGACTCCAGGCCCTAAGTGTATTTCTGCAGGGACTTGAGGCTCTGTTCATGGACTCACATTGGCCTCATCGGTGGCGAGCAGCCCAGGGTTCTTGCTCAGGTCCAGGTACCGGAGGGAGCTGGCAAAGGCCGGGTTGGCCCCAAAGGTCTGGCCCAGCGCCTGGAGCCCTGAGGACAGCGGGCACTGGGCTGGGTTGGCCCCCATCCCCACCTCTCCGCCTTGCACACAACCTTTCCCCACTCCCCAGCTGTGCTCCTGTCCCTTCTGTGATCCTGGGATGCCATGTGCATGGGCGGGGCCTCTGGGACTTGACACTGAAGGCAGTATGGGGAGGGGTGGGAGGGTCAGGTCAGAGGTCAGGGGTCCTGGGGCAAGTACCTCTAGGGGAGATGGCAGTCTTGGCCAGGCACAGTTTGGTGAGGCCAGTGGGGAAGCAGAGGAGCTGCTGGCTCAGACTGAGGAAACCTGGGGAGTGGAGAGAGAAAAGGGCCTCCCTGAGAGATAGGAAGTGGGGGCAGGCGGTGCAGAGTCAGACGGAGGGCTTGAGTGGAATGTGGGCCTGGGGTGTAGGATGGAGGTATTGGGATGGGGCTGGCGTCAGGTCGGAGAGTCCCTGTTCAGCCCGGGGTTGGGCTCTGGGCTGGGCTGGAGGGGGGTCTGCATTGCGGTGGGGGTTGGATTCAGGGCCGGGGCTCACCCTTGTCCTCGATGGGGTTGTGGGACAGAGTGAGGGCATGCAGCACACAGCTCCCGTTCTCCCCAAACACCCCGGCCAGCTTCTGGACAAAGTCCCTTCAGGGAAGGGGAGGAAGGATGTGTTTGTCCCAGGCTCTGGGCTTCCCCTCCTCCTCCATCTGCCTGCCTGGCTGGGGCTGTGATGGTCTGAGGTCCCCACAGGTGGGGAGCAGCTCGGGGCCTGCAGGGAGCCTGCTGTCGCTCAGGAGTACCTGGGGAGTGGCGCTGAGACAAAGTCAAGCTGTGGGTCCTCAAGACCAGAGCAGAGTAGTCTGCTCTGTGGCTGATGGCAGAAGGGGATGGGGCTCGGAGACATTGGGGAAGGCCGTGGAGCTAGGGGTCAGGAGGCTTAGGTGGGACTTGCTGTGTGCCCTCTTTGGGCTTCAGTCTCCTCTTCTGTAAAGTGAGGAGCTGGATGAGATGGTTCTACATCACGAGAACTACATCATGCTCTGAGGTTCTGGGACCCTAAAACTATATCAAGGGGCACCACTGCCCAAGAAGGAGGCTGGCCTCACGTCTTAAGCCCGGCATTGTCCAGCACCAGCTCTTCAAGGCTCCCCGACTTGCTCAGGGTGTGTAGCACCTGTTCTAGCACTTCGGAGCCCTGGGGACAGAGGGGGTCATGTGGTCAGGAGCCAGGAAGGGCACTACTCTCCCGTCCCCCATTCCCCCTAGACCCTACCAGCCGCAGGTCTTTGCAGTAGAGTTTGGTGAACCATTGGTTGTAGGCCAGGGCTGCCACCATTAGGGCCAAGTCTCTGTGGGAAGATTGATGGGGGCAGGAAGGTGGTGAGCAGGTGACTGGGGCGGGAGAGAAGAGACTAAGGATGGGGTGGTTGGAAGCCTAGGTGGGTGGAGGGCAGTGGGTGTGGGGGCTGGGACACAGAGCCCAGGCTGGGTGGGACCAGAAGGGCCAGGGCTGGGCTAAGGCTGGAATGTGGGGTTAAGTCTCTATCCCAGAAACTTACCGGCTCTCCAAGTGGCTGAAATCCAAAAGATTGAACTCTCGGTTATCCTCGGCATGATAGATGGTGTCCACATCCTTGGAGAGGTGGAACTGGCTCATATCTGCTCTCTTCCTCCTTGGCCCCCTCCCACCAGGTCCCACCTGCCCGCCTGCCAGGTCCCTGCCCAAACGCACCCATTGCACCTCTTCACGACAGTGCAGCCCATTGTAGTCACACAGGGCAGCGTAGGTCTCAGAGAAGCCACCTGTGGGGCAGGAGATGGGCTGGCTCCTTAAAGGCTAAGGGGGTGGGGAAGAGACTTGGAGTTCAAGGAAACGTCAAGGTCATTTTATGTGCCATTGTCTTGGGTTCCTGCAGCATCACGAACCTCTGAGTTCTGGGAGCTGTGGAGTCTTAGGGCAGGCAAAGCCCTATACACAGGGGACTGAGCAAGAGGCAGGGTGGTGTAGGCCCCCCTTCCCTCGAATCTGCCCCTGCTCACCACAGACACTGTGGGTGGTGGATGTGGAAGTCTCAGAGTTGGGGGATGTGTCTCGGGGCCCATCCGGGGTGTCTGCATTTCCACGCCGGATTAGACTCCTGGAAAAACAACAAATCCATCCCAAGAGGGGTGGAAAGAGGCTCTCAATTCTTCCTCTGTTACAGCTTCTGGATCCCCAGGAAAAGCAGGACTGGGGACATGAGAGCTCTTCTCCTTGATGTCACGGGGTCCCAGGACCAGGGGAAGGAGGGAGGGGGGAGGAGGAGAGAGACTCCTCCTTTGCCACTCACCCAGGGCCAGGGCAGACCTTGGAGAGGGCAGAGCTCACGTGTCGCGTCACCTGGTCCACACTCTCAGCCGATGGCAGCCGCATGCTCACCATGCCACGCTCCGTCTCCACTAGGATCTGGGGGAGAGGGAGCGGCAGGGCCTCAGACACGGGTTCCCTCCTCCTGCTGACCCAGGAGGGGGGCCCACGCTCCAGTGCTCACCTGGTTCTGACTGAGCGTGTTAAAGGCGCGGATCTCTAGGACATTGAAGGAGCTCTCCACCTGAGGGGTGGGGGCATGGGAACATGCAGCTCCTGGTCAGAGTCTGGCTGCTGGGCTCAGAGGAGAGCACCCTGGGTGTTCTCCCACTCATCAGCCCAACTCACCTTGGCTGGGACTTTAAGGGGGAAGAAGTGGAGACGCCAGGAGGTCAGGGCCTTCAGAGAGGGAAAAATAGAGTGTCAGCAGCAAATGGTAGTTTCCTGGGCTCTAGTCCCCCTGCCCTCTGTCAGCCCCTCAGTCCGTGTGCACCCCCTGCCAGCTGGCCTTCTGCTCTGGAAGTCCCCGATTCTCTCTTATGCCCTGCCCCAGGTTCCTGGACATCCAGCCAGTCCAGCCTCCCCCTCCCACGGCTATGTCTTCTTAGCATTCCTCCACCTCTGTCTCCTTTGCCCCCCAGGTTCCTTGCCTTTACCAGCCCAGGTGCCCTTGATTCCCCCTCCCCTCCTCTAGTCCAGTGCCCTCACCAGTACTCGGTCCTCGAACTTCTTGGGCTTTGTCTCCAGCTTCACGCGATGTTGTTGCAGCACAGCCCCTTGGCTCAGGCACCTCCGGATGCTGTCTGCAGGTGGGTGGTAGGCTGCTCAGGGGCCCCCTTACCCCAGCCGCCCCCACATACCCAAGGCCCTCCAAGGGCAGGGTCAGAGAGGAGGAGAGAGAATCAGGGAGAGACAAAGAAGAACAGGAATTGAGACCTTTCCTTCTTGGGTGACTTTTTCTACTAGAGAGGCAGGGGTGCTACGGAGAAAACTCTGGCTTCTGATGTCCCTGAGCTGAGGGACAGTACTTGGGTGGCACTCTGGGAGAGTGTGACGGATTTTCCCAACCCGTGCACTCCAGCAGCTGTCAACCCCCACAGAGTGAGTCAGTGTTTAGGGGCGCGGGGGTGTCCCACTACATGCTTGATGGTCTGGGTGTGGTGTCTGCCTTTTACTATGTGTGTAAAGAAGATGCCAGGGAGCTTGTGTTGGGGATGGGTAAGCGTGAATGAGTATGCTATACTTGCAGTTGTGAAAGGGGCATGGAGCCAGCCAGTTCTCCTGTGGGTGGGGGGTAGGGAGGTAGGAAGGAGTTAGTGTTTAAATGAGTCCCATATCCATCTGCTGGAGAATCATCCAGATATCCCAGGGCGTCTGCGTGTGCACGCGTGCGTGTGTGTGTGCAGTTTCTGTAAAGATGTGTGTAGACACATCTCACAACTGTGCTTGTGTGCCTCTGGAGGTGTGGGAAATTGGCACGGTGTAGCATGCCTCTGAGTATCCTTGAGAGTCCTGGTTTCTGCGTGGGCTAGCCTGTGCTCCCACCTCTGGGGGTCAGGGTTGTGGCTGTGCTGGTGGGGTGGGGGGTCGGTCTTGGTTTGGAACAGTCTGAGAACCAGGCAAACAGGAGAGGCCTTGAGGTGTGGGTGTGGGGTAGAGAGCAGGGGGCAGGCTGGTATGGGGATTGTTGTAGGTGAGCTGCAGAGACCCTGCTCCCGGTTTTAGCTCCAATCCAAGCCCTCTTCCCTGACTCCCGTCTTTGCCCCCACTGGCCTGGGCACAGCCGGGCTTCTCCGGAGGGGCTCTTTGGAGCCAGTTCCGGGGCGGGGCCGGGAGGAGGGAGGGTGTTGAGCCTAGAGGCGGTCAGGACCTGGGGCAGCTCCCATCACCCGGCGGGGCGGGCCTGGCTCCGCCCGGCGGGGGAAAGGGGACTCTCCGGCAGGGAGACTGGATGCTTCGCCTAGGGATGGGCCAGGATAGCTGAGAGTCAGCCCCAGGGAGCGTGAAGGGACTGCACCTGTCACTGAAGATCGGGACGGGCGGCTCTGGGACAGGTAGGTCCTGACGGGCGAGGCGAAGGGGCAGCGGAGGATGCTCTGGGGACAGCGATGCCCCGAGCTGGGATGCAAGGGCAGGGGGCTGCCCTGGAACCGGGATGCATGAGGGGCGGAGGGACCGGGATGTACCGCGGGGAGGAACGCACTAGGGCTGGGAGGCTCCCGGACGGAGCGTCCCAGAGACCACCGCAGCCTCGTACCTTGCAGCTCGCGGGTGAGCTCCGCGCTGGACTTGGCCATGGCGGCCGCTGCTGCCGCTGTTGCTGCAGAGGAGCCGCCGTCGCCGCCGCCGAGGAGCCGCGGCACATGCTACACCCGGCTCCGGCAGGGCCCGGGCGCTGAGCGCTGCAGCAGCCGCGGAGCCCGCTCCTGTCAGGGGCGGCTGCGCGAGCGCTCCTCCCCCCGCCTCGGAGCGCCGGGTCTCCCGCCCCGCCCGGAGAGGTGCCGGATTGAGCATGCGCGCCGCGCCTCCCGGCCGCGTGAGACCCTGCGCGCGCTCGCGCCCACCCCTCCCGCCGGCTCCCGCGTGCGACGCCCAGTGCGTGTCGCCTTGGAGCTCGGGCTATCTCCCGGGTGCGGGGACAGCGCCCTCACTTTCCGTGTCATCCACTCCTCGGGCACCGTCAGCAGAACCTATTTCTTTTGTTTGTGGGCCTGGGTACCCCTCGCGGGGTCATCCTTGCCAGGCTCCTCCCTTTTTACTGCTTGCTCGGGACGCGTCTAGCTCGTCCTCGCTGACCCTCGAAGGAAGGAACTTGCGGCCAAGGGTGATGCTAGGAGAGGACCTGGCCACATCTGGGGAAGTTCGACCTTCCTTTCCCGCTTGCCCGGCCTCGGTGATCCCTGCGATATTCTTGGCGCCATCCCCGCGGGTGTGAGCCGAGAGTAGCACCTGGGAATTCCCATGCCACCTCCTCCCAGCTGGCAGCTCTGCAAACACCTCCACCCCCAGCATTACGCTCAGGTCCTGGAGACAAGGAGGAGGGTTAGGAGGATCCAAACTTAGCATCTGGGAACATACTAGGGGAATCCAGTCCACTCAGACTTATGCTCTGCTCGGCTATCACACCTATGCACCCTACACTGAAAAATGAGCACATTGACTCAAAGCATCGTGATCATCTGCGTTTTATTTGCACCTCATTTGCAAGTTGTTAATTTCCAACTCAGTTCCTTCCACTCCAAGTTCCTTCTGTCCCATCTCCCTCAAATTTCCCTGATGCCCGGAAAAAAATACTAGCTGGTCTTTACCACAGTAGGCTAAGCCCTCTCAGCAGGCCTGCCCTGTTCTCGCAAGGGACGTCTTTGTCCAAGGCTACAGTAACAGCAGGAATCCTCCTAAGACTACACCTTGATAGCAGAGAATGCTGGAGCTTTTTACAGAGCAGAATTGATTTGTGTGTGTGTGTATGTATGTGTGTGTGGCAGGGGGGTGTTACGGTGTAAGGTTAGCAGTATGCTATGCAGAGGTGGGAAAGGCCAGTTGATGGATTCGGGAACAGGACTCTGGAGTTGGAGCCTAATCGCTGCCCTGGTGGATGCTCTCCACGTCCTTAGAGGTGAGATGGGGCCCCTCCAGCCACCACCACTGTCTCCCCAGTGATGTAGTTGGCGTCCTCAGAGCATAGGAAAGACACAACGCCAGCACAGTCCTCTGGCTTGCCTATCCTGGGAAGCAGGGGAAAAGGAAGGGAGTAAAAATCAGGGAATGGAATTTGTTAAAGTATCAGGAAATTTTTCAGGACCAGTGAATTGTCCATAAAATAGGGCTACCATTATCATAAGCCATTATAATTCAATAGAAGCATTAATACTGCACTCTGCAAAAACCACTATACATTATATTCATATAATATAGAGATACTTTGTTTTTTAGAGAACTCAGGACACCAAAATCCAGTTATATAGATAAACTGGCTATTTCATTCTTCAAAGAATTTGTTTCACATGTGTGCATACTATTCAAATATCAGAGAGTCTGTGAGACAGTAAATGATTTGTTTAAAATGATTCCATTTGTACAGCTTCAATTCACAGACAACTTTTTCAGGAATCTATTTTTGTCTCAAAGTCATTTTGTGAGATTGTGCTAATTCTCAGTGTTTGTATCAGTGATTGCATAGTTAGGGAACACTTTAACTGTCATAGAATGCTCTAGAGGTGGGTGGAGTGGGTACTTCAAACCTAGAAGGACTGGATTAGTGGTTCTCCATCCTAGCTACACACTGTTGTCATCTGAGAGGCTCAACTTCTCCCTCCCTCCCCTTCCCCCACTAAAGATGCCTAGGTTCTGCCTTGGACCAATTAACAGAGAATCTCTGGGAGTGAGGCTTGAGCATCTGTGTTTTCACAACTACTACTCAGCTGATTCTAATGTGCATCCAAGACTGAAAAGCACAGGGCCAGATCATTCACTGTGGCTCAAGGATGCCAATGCCCTGACTGATCAATGAGTTGTGGACTAGGCCTGCAGCTCATGCCTGACATGAGAATGGCTTTGGGAGCACTTGAGAGCATCTTCCTCCTCAAGGAGGCATTGCTGGTACATGTCCTTGAGGGGACAAGGTGGAGGAGCTAAAGACAAGAGAACTCCCGGAAGCCAGAGACTGGAAAGAGGCAGAGAACTTAGAGGACAGGGAGCCAGATGAAGATGCCTGACCTTTTGGGGGAAGAGGCTAGTTTTCTTAGGCAAGGGAAGCTTGGAGACTTTTATTTGAATTGTAGGATCATCAACCTGAACTTTGGAAACATGACTCTTTTTATTCAAGGGAAACTAAAAAAGCATGCTTTGATTTTGGTTTTGGTCCCTGATCTTAGGGACACCCAGAGGTGGAGGCAAAGACCCAGGTGGAAAGAGGAGTCAGGGCCTCCCCCAGGGCTCTGCTCTGCTAAACCTGGATGCCTCTGTGTTTGGTTTTTGCAAGGAGGCAGACTCCCTGCACACACCACTGTAGTGACGCTCTGTTCACAAACTTGTGAAGTCTGTGTGTTTGAAGTAAGGAATGGATGGCTGTGTTGTCTGTGGGACGGAGAGACGGCAAGCTATGGGCTTCGAGGGACCAGACCTTTCCATCTTTATCCCTCCTCACCCTCCCCTGTGACAGCCTTACCTTTTGATCTGCATGGCTGCTTTTATGCTCTCCAGTCTTGCCTGATCCTCCCACAACTGCAGGAAAAAGGAAAATCTCTTCCTGTGAGGGACAGTGAAAGGACAAACTGCCCGCCCTCCCATCTATTGAGAGGAAGGATGGAGAGGTGCCCCCTTCATTTCCTAGTCCTTCCCAGCTCCCAGTCACCACCCACTGGCCTCTTCTGCTCTGTTCTCTTCAGGTCCTAAGGAGGCATTTTGGTGGGTTGCTCCAGGTCTCATCCACTTAAGGAAATAGGAAATGGCCTGAGTGGAATCTGAATTCCTCAGTCTCACTGTGCACCTTAGGAAAGGATAGTGTGGGGATCTGGTCTGGACACATGGCTGCTGTGGAGGGGGAGTGTGGAAAAACCCAGGGCAGGGGATGGAAGTGCTTGGGAGCTCAGGACCCAGGAGCTGGGCTTCTCCATTGAGAAGATGCCCTTTAGAGTCCCAGTGGGATGCAAGACTCCCCTTCCTCACCACACGGCTGAAGCTAGTCTTGATGAGTCCAGGCGCCAGGCAGTTCACCCGAATATTCCACTGTGCCAGTTCAATGGCCAGGTTCTTAGTGAGGCCCAGCAAAGCTGTTTTAGAAATGTTGTAAGGACCCAGGCTCTGGGGAAAGGAGAGAATGGGTTAGTCTCTTCAACTCCAGCTCATTCTTGGTTCTAAACATAATATAGAATGGGCAACTCTTGTTAAAGAGGGTCCCAGTTAGAAAACTGTCTTATGGCAAAACCGCCCCTATTTTCATTTGTGGAGGCAAGGCCTCTATTTCGTTGGAAGGTGGTGTGATTCCAAAAGGGGACACACATTTCCTAGGGTGACTGGAGGAACGGAAGGTACAGGATGGAGGAAAGGATAAAAGTAGCAGAGAAGGGGGTTCTTACAGGAAATGGGCTGTAGGCTGCGATGGAGGACACGATCACTATTGAGCCGCCTCTGAAAAAAGAACAGAATGGCCCTGCTGCCACGGACACCCTGCCCTCGACCTGCGTGGGGCCTATCACACCCAGGCCCCCCTCCTTCCCTGTACCCTCGTTTCGCCATTTCTGGCACCACTGCCTTTGTCAGCAGGGCTGTGGCCTTCACGTTAATGTCCAGCATCTGCAATAGAAAGAAGAGGGGTAACAACATGAGGGTCTTCAGAAGGCTGCAGAAGGCAGGGTGATGGAGAGTTAGAGTGGGGTCCCTAGGATCTGTTTGTTAGGGTTGGCAGAGGTCCTAGAGATGATTTACCCAGAGCTTACAAGTGAAGACACCATGGCCCAGAGAGAGGGAGCTTTGAGAATGACAGCTAGAGAATGACACGTTTTGGGGTTTGGGTGAAAAAGAATGGAGCCTGGTTCATCTTGTTTCCTAAGTCTGATCTGACCCAGAATGGATCTGAACTCTCAAGGCTGTCTTGGACTTGAGCTGGACTGTCTTCCAGCTAGCGAGAGCCTGGACTAGCGAGAGCCTGGGAATTGGGCTGGCTTCCTGGACCTGCCCCAGAGTGAGCCATGATTCTCAGGGAAAATGTGGCCTGACCTCAGGCACTTGGGGTTGTTCCAGCACTTTTCTGGCTTCTGAGTTAGGGAGGGAGATGCTCTTGGCCCTCCAGGATCGACTGTCTGGCTGGATACTTATTGGCAAATGGAATCATGAGGAGGCACTATTGGGGGAGCTGGGACATAATCTAAAATCAAAACTGTACATCTGTAATTTAAAACAAATTCATCTATGGCTGATTCATATCAATGTATGACAAAACCCACTGAAATGTTGTGAAGTAATTAGCCTCCAACTAATAAAAAAAAAAAAAAAATTCATGAACCTTGTTTACATTGTTCCAGGCACTGCTGGGATAGTCCCCTCCCATTCTCCCCATGCAACTGCTTATTTTGAAAAATTTCACTCTTACAGATAAGTTGAAATAGAAGGACAAGGAATATCTGGATATCCTTTAACTACATTCACCAGTTGTTCAAATTTTGTGCCATTTGACCTAACTATGTGCTTATGCAGCTTTTTCCTTACCCTTGGAAGGTAAGTTGCAGACATTATAATACTGCATCCCTAAATGCTTTAGCATTATTTCCAAATAATAAGGATGCTCTTACACATCACCATTCATTATCACACTCAAGAAATTTAACATTGATAATCATGATTTTACTTAATATACTGCCCATAAAAAAATCTTCCCCAATTGTCCCCCAAATGTCCTTATTTTAAAAGTCCAGGGCTCAATCAAGGATCAACCACTGCATTTAGATTTGATGTATTATGATATTAAAAAAAAAAAGCCAACTAGAAAGAAAAATTACTCAGTTTATAACTGATTTTCATGTGGTCCCTATTCAGACTGCTCATGAAAGATGTTTCTCTGCTTTAAAGAATATCAATCAGGAACTGACTCACTGAAGACCATTTTGGCACTTTGGTCTCTATGTCTGTGGAACACTGATAAACAAACTAGAATATTTTAGTATCCTTAAACTTCAGTGTTGAGAAATTATTGATGACATCAGGGTAAAAGGCAAAACCATGGGAGATCATAAAAAATTTAACATTTCCAAATCATATGGGAGTATTAACCTTAGTAAACAAAGACAAATCTTTCAATTAAGGCTTTATAATTAAAGAATGTAGGTATGTGATATACATTATAAATATAATGTAATTATACACCCTCACATGAAAACCAATATTCTGTTCCTTGAATTCAGACACCTGGATCTCAGATGTTCTTGACATTGGAGTTAAAAATGAAAGAATGCAAGTCTTTTTCAAAGGCTGAATGTCATAAAGCGGCAACTTCGTTCATTTCACTAGAATTGATATTTCACTTAACTAGCAGCTATTAAAGTTTTCCAACTAATGAAAAATCATTTGTTTTTGGCAGCTGAGAGGGGGAAGGGTGGTGTGTAAGTCTGAGTGTACTAGTTATTGGCATATTAGCTGCCATGCCTGCTGGAAATAAACCAGGAAGAAGAGCTTGGATAAGCCCCCCATGGTAGAGGGGAAAGAGCTGGGGGAGGGAAGCAGAAGACAATTAGCAAGGAGTCAATGAAAACAAAATTGTGGAGAAGCAGAAATGAAAGAGAAAGACAGGGACAAAGGAAGCCCCCCACCTCCATGTGCCCTTACCAGGCGCACTGCAGGTGTGTGGCAAATTGCAAGGATTCCTCACATTTACACTGCACTTGACAAGTGCATTCTAAAAGCAGACTGGTGTGTGCCATCTTCTGAGGCCCACCCCCTGCTGCTCTCATCCTTTCTTACCTTGTCCCACACCTCCTCGGTGACATCCATCAAGCTTCCAAGGAAAGGGTTGACGGCAGCATTGGAGATCAGGATGTCCACGCCGCCATGAAGCTTCACAGCCTAGAGAGGAGGAAGATCTGAATTAGGGTTACAGGACAGTAAGTTCAGTTCAGTTCAGTTCAGCCGCTCAGTCGTGTCCGACTCTTTGCGACCCCATGAACCTCAGCATGCCAGGCCTCTCTGTCCATCACCAGCTCCCAGAGTTTACCCAAACTCATGTCCATTGAGTCGGTGATGCCATCTAACCATTCTCATCCTCTGTTGTCCCCTTTTCCTCCTGCCTTCAATCTTTCCGAACTCCAGGTTCCTATGCAATACTGCTGTTTACAGCATCGGACCTTACTTCTATCACCAGTCACATCCACAACTGGGTGTTGTTTTTGCTTTGGCTCCATCCCTTCATTCTTTCTGGAGTTATTTCTCCACTGATCTCCAGTAGCATATTGGGCACCTACTGACCTGGGGAGTTCATCTTTTAGTGTCCTATCTTTTTGCCTTTTCATACAGGACAGTAAAGGAGGTGCATTTATCAATATTGGTAAAGAGTTCCTTCTTAGGGAAAGTTGTCAAAACGAACTCTTTTCCTTAAAACATTTTCTCTTCAAAAGCACCCCAAGCTCTGCTGTTGTTGTTCAGTCACTAAATAGTGTCCAACTCTTACAATCCTGAGGACTCTAACCTGCCAGGCTCCTCTGTACGTGGGATTTCCCAGGTAAGAATCCTGGAATGGGTTGCCATTTCCTTCTCCAGGGGATCGAACCTGCATCTCTTGCATTGGCAGACAGATTCTCTACCACTGAGTCACTAGGGAAGCCCCAAGCTCTACTGCTAAAACATTTAAGGTTGTCTCATTTCTTTTTTTTTTTAATTTTATTTGCATTTATTTTCTGCGGCATTTATTCCCGGGCCATAAGTTTTTGTTTCTTCAGTTTCTTCTGGGGTATCTTTTTCTTCTGTGCAACCTCCTCCTCTGGTTTAGGAACAATCTGTTCTTTTTCAGTAAGGATCATTTCAATGTGGCAGGGAGAGCTCATGTAGGGCTTGATCCGACCGTGAGCTCTGTAAGTCCTGCGCCTCATCTTGGGGGCTTTGTTCACTTGGATGTGCTCAATGACCAGAGAATCTACATCTAAGCCCTTAAGCTCAGCATTACTCTCTGCATTTTTGAACATGTGTAGTAAAAATTCAGCACTCTTTTTGGGCCACCGACCCTGCGACCAGCCCCACTTTTTGGCCTGTGCATACCTACCAACTCCACCATTGTAACGACAGAATGGCACACATTGCTTCTTTAAAGTGACATCTTTCAGATACTTGGTGGCTTTTTGAATATGCATACCCTTTATGGCCTGGGCAGTTTCACGAGTATTCTTAAAGTGAACACGAAGATTTGAACCTCTTGATTTGCATGATTTTGTGGGGTTTTCTGGGTCGAGTGAATAGTGCACCATTTTTAGGGGTCAGCTCAGGCCGCTTACCGGAAAAAAGTGTCTCATTTCTTTTGCAATCTCTTCTTCCTGCTCCCACTTCTTCTAAGGCTGTCACTGATCCTTTCTCTTTTGACTTTCCCTTTGGGAACTCTTTTATTCTCATGGCCTCAGCTTTCACCTCAAAATCCATTTCTAGACCCTACCTCTTTTATCCTAACCCCATTTCTCCAAGTGCTTACTGTCCAGTTTCCCTTGAATGAGTTACCATTACTCAAACTCAGCCTGTCCACATGTACCTGAATGGAAAAATGAGTTTAAGTAGACCCACAGAGAGTTGCCACTGGGAGGGCCTTTGAGATCATCTCACCCAATGTCCTCATGCTAAAGGTGATAAAACTGAAGTTCAGGGAAGTTAATTTCTCAAGGTCATATAGCTCAGGAATGACATATCAGGACCAGCTAAGAGCATGAGTTCTGCTCATTGAGTCTTTGGAGAGATGATATGCTCAGGGCACAAGGGTTAGTGGTGGCAGAATTGACTCTAATTGAGCTAATTCATAAGAGTCCTCCAAAAGTGAGTTGGGGGTCACTATGAAACCGGCTGGGCTTCCCTTGTAGCTCAGTTGGTGAAGAATCTGCCTGCAGTGCAGGAGACCCAGGTTCGATCCCTGGGTTGGGAAGATCCCCTGGAGAAGGAAATGGCAACCCACTCCAGTATCCAGGAGGGCCACGATGGAGGAGACGCCGGTCTGGGCTTAAAGCAGTTCCATGCTCAGTTATGATGCCTTTTTCTCCCCTCCCCCACCTCCTGCTTTTATTTTTGGGGGCTGGAGGCATGGAAGATTCAAGGCAGAAACTGAGATTTAAACTGGGAAAACCAAGAGAGCCAACATCTAACCTCCTTAATAAACTGTAAGTAGGTGGTGAAGGCATGCAATGGAGTAACGAATAGCCAAACAGTCTTTCTGCCAGCATTCTGCCACTGGGCAAACAGACTTCACATTTGCCCAGACCTGGCAATTTTGATGCCTTGGGCAAGCGGCACTAAATGGGCCCTCAGTCAACTTTGTGCTTCCCGATTTGGCACACGGAGGGGTGTTATTAACAATGTGTACCATCTGCTAACTCCTGTTTTTAACTAATTATTCTTGCTAACTAGGTGCTAAGCTCAGTTGCTTCCACACTGCTGAGGGGGATGCCTGGGCTGTCAACACGTAAATTTAACACATTTTAAGATCACATAATCTTTGCAAAACCTGTATCAGTACTCTCCCGCACTGTCTAAATTTTGGCATCCAGGTCACCTGCCTCGGCTCTGTGTAAGTCTCAAGGAAAACGCAGGATGCGTCAGAAAGTGATGCGTGCTGGGCCGAGTGCAGATGTGTTAGGGGTGGGGAGCCAGCGGACTGTCGCAGAATCGCCTGGAGCGCTCTTCCAGTTGGTCTGTGCATCCCGTCCCCTTCTCCTTCTAGGCCTATCATCACAGAGAGGAGAGCAGGCTGGCTTTTGACTGAACAGAGACAGAGAACTGTGGAAGATTAATGGCAAATTTGCTATGACCACCCAGGTGTCTTCTAAGGCTTGCTCTAAATTGTGTGATTGCTACCCTAAAGTGGTTAAGAGTTGCTTGCTCTGTGTTCTGACAGGTCTATTTTTTTTTTTTTAAGTAGAATCAAGTGGAGAAGTGGCTGATCTGGTTTCAGCTCATGCTGCCTTTGAGAAGCTTCAAGGTGCAGCTTAGGAGGCCACTGGGGAATAACCATGCTCAGGGCAGCAGCTTCCCTCATCACAGGCTAGTGGCTGGCCATAGGCAGGACACATCTCAAACTGCCAACAAGTATCCTATCATTCTCCTCTCGACACTGGTCTTTCAACTACTCGAGAGTCAATTTTGATTCATCCTTCCTGGTCCCATTTCTTGACACCAGCCAGGGGAAAATAAATTTGTTTGGTTCCTGCTAAACATCTCTTAGGCACATCTATTCTGGTCTTACTGCCACAGCTGTAGACCCAAGTGACAGTGTCAGCTTCCTCACCAATGTCCTTGCCCAGAGTCTTCTTTTCTCCAATATATCCTTCCTACCAGTGCCAGATTATTGTTCTTTAGTAATTATTTCCACCTTGCTCAAAATCTCACGTGGCTTATTTCCTCCAAGAATGTCTAAACTCCTTTGGGAGGCCATGGAGGCCCATGTCCCTCCATGCCCCTTCCCACCTGACCCATTTCCTACCAGGGCTCCCGAGCCTGTGCTCTCACACTGTGGGTTCACAGAGAGCACACCCCCATCCCTTCCTTGGCTATCTGCTCATTTTGCAGGATCATTTGGGATCCTGGCCCTATGCCATCTGCCTACTCCCACCCACTCCTCAAAGTCTAGCTCAAATCCCACTTCTGGGTCAGAGCTGCAAGATGGGCAAAGGGGACCTGGTGAGGGTCCAGAAGTCACATTCCCAGCAGGATTTTGACATTAAGTGGCCATGTACATTTCACATGGCCACTAGTTGGCCCAGGATCCCAGCTGGCTCCCACCCTGAGGATCAAGGTCTCAGGCTCTGTCCAGCAGAGATGGCAGAGGTGGCCAGGCATGGTGGCTTTCTTGGACCCACAACTGACTCTCTCCAATGCACATTTGAGCATCTGCCAAGCGACTCCTGACAAATGGAATAACCTATGCTGTCTACTATGCCACTGTCTACAATTGTTTCATGCCCTCCTTGTCTAAGATTACCCAAATTATTTCCATTGCTTTTCATTCTGTTAGCACAGTATCTTTGGCTTCCCATCCTTGGATAGATTTTTCCTGCCACTCCAAGAAATGAAGGGTGTGCCCTGAGCCTAGGAAAGAGTGGCCTCCTTTGTAAGATGTTCACCTGCAAGACTGGTGCCACCAACTCTCGACACGGGCTTAGCCACTTCCTTTGAGACTAAAGTCTAAGAGGGCATCTAAGGCCTGACCTGGTAGGAAAATGCTTGGTAGTCTGGAGGTAGCTTGGCTTCCCTGGTGGCTGAGATGGTAAAGAATCTACCTGTAATGCAGGAGACCTGGGTTAGATCTCTGGGTCAGGAAAATCCCCTGGAGAAGAGAATGGCTAGGCACTCCAGTATTCTTACCTGGAGAATTCCACAGATGGAGGAGTCTGGTGGGCTACAGTCCATGGGATCATAAAAGTTGGACATGACTGACTAACATAAACACACAGGTAGCTGGTAAGTCTGGGTTGGCTCACACCTCTTCCCTTACTAGTTGTGGGACCTGGGGTGTTGTTCCAGCTTTCGGAACCATTCTTTAAACAGGGAGCATAGTCCTGCCCTTGCTTGGGTTGTTGTTTGGAGGTAACCTGTGAAAGGCTTGAGACAAAGTGAATGGCACACAGTAGGTGGTTGAAAAATAATGGGCTGCCTCCTGTAGGTTCCTGGGCACTCAACTTTATAAACTGAAAAAACAGGGGATTGATTGTTTTTTAGCTTATAGTGGGAATGCCTATTTACCCTTCTCATCTGCCCAATTAGACTGGAAGCTACTGGAGAGCCAGGACCAGCTGGAGTTTTTGGGGCACCCCAAGGCACAATGCAGGGTAGAAACAGTAGAGTGTTTTTTGGTTCTCTGACTGAGATGGGCTGATTCTCGGAGACAGAATAGAAAGGCACACATAAAAATGTGCTGGTGGACTGGTGTGGGTATGCAGAATGCACTATTTTATTTTAGTTAACAGTGCTGGTTTGGATTACACCCATGTTGTCCAGGAAAGCCAGCTCAGGCTGCCTCCCATCTGCTATCTCATGGTTCTGGACCCGTATCCTTGCTGCTTACCGTGGCCACCAGCCGCTCCCGGTCCTCAGCCTTCCCTACATGGCACACGGTGCCCGTCACGCTCAGCCCCTCCCCTTGCAGCGTTGCCACTGCCCGGTCCACATTCTGCTGCTTCCGGCTGCTGACCACCACATGGGCCCCGTCCTGGGCCAGACGCCGGGCGATGGCAAAACCGATCCTGTGGGCAGAGACAGATAAGGACTTTTAAGCCTGGTACAGGAAGAGGGTGAGAGCATGGGCTCTTAAGTCAGGCTGCCTGGGCTTTGAATTCCAGCTCTTTCTGTAGGACCTCCACGTGTTAGGATTAATGGCACAGCCATTACCATACAGAGGGACATGCTTAGCATCTTTTTGGCACTGGTTTACTATTTTTATTATGGTTTTGGCCCTCAGTCTAGGTTCCCAGGAAGTGATAACACCTTCCACAGGTGTTATCCACCATGGGTCACAGGCTCCATACCCTATAGGGACTGAGGGGAGAGAGAAATGAGTTAGGGGTATAGCAAGCAGCAGTGATTTCCATGATTGGAGAGTCTCTCTCAGAAAAGCCTCTATCCCTAAATACTTTCCTTAGTACAGTAGTCTACATCATCTCAATATTCTATTGTTAGTTATGTTTTGGGGTATATATGAAACTGGGGGTTTCTGATTCAGTCAGTTCAGTTCAGTTGCTTGGTCATGTCTCTTTGTGACCCCATGGACTGCAGCACACCAGGCCTTCCTGTCCATCACCAACTCCCGGAGTTTACTCAAACTCATGTCCATTGAGTCAGTGATGCCATCCAACCACCTCATCCTCTGTCTTCCCCTTCTCCTCCCGCCTTCAATCTTTCTCAGCATCAGAACTGAACTGAGTTATGTTTTGGGGTACATATAAAATTGGGGGTGTCTGGTTACAAACATAAATTTTTTATGTTCATAGGAGAAAGAGTTACACATAAAAAAAAATAATAATCTATCTGGCTATATGGGTCTTCGTTGGTCCATGTGGGATCTAGTTCCCTGACCAGGGATTGAACCTGGGCCTCCTGCATTGAGAGCATGGAGTCTTAGCCAGGGACCTCCAGGGAAGCCCCCAGGGTTACACATTTTGCACTTGTTAGCCATTAGGCTTCCCCAATTATATATATTCCAGTTTTGTGAAGAGCTGGCATGTAGCAGGGGTCTGTGGGAATGAGAAACAGGGGTTGGTAAGAAACAGGCTGGGCACGGGAGTTTAGTTTACTGAACTAAACAAGAATCTGGACACATGACTTGCGTCCCCTCTAGGGAAGGGGCAAAGTTCTGTGAGACTCCTGGGGATGCCACAGCGGGGTGTCCGGAACATTTCCACAGTCGGTGTAGGCAGTCTATAGGGTGTTTGGAATCTGGACTGTCTTGGACTTCTGGCCTCCGGTCTTCCCAGACTCTAGGTGGAGCCAGTTGATTGGGGCGGCCCAGAACCCCAGGAGACAGGATAGACGGGGTGGGGTGAGGGGAAGCAGCAAGGCGGCAGACGCAGCAGTGACAAGAGAGCTGGCAACTCCAAAGGTGGGGGGAGCGGAATCCGAAGGGGGCTGCAGGCCAACCACGTGGTGCCTTTCTTCCAGGGTCAACTCTGGCCACACGGGAGGACTGAAGAGAGGGCGCGGGAGGCCAAGGACAGGGGGTAGTACATGTTTGCACACAACGGGGGACTCCCGAGACGCGGGCTTGGGCACTCACCCGTCCGTGGAGGCCGTTACTAGGGCCACCTTATTCGCCAGCGGGTTCCGGCGCGCCACCCCGGAGCTTGCCATCCGGACCGACTTCCACGACCGTGCACAGGCACCCAGTAGCAGTCCCACCTTCAGCATGGCCCCGGCCGGTTCAGGGTTCTGCACCGCCCAGGGGAGGTGACAGTGGGGCAGGGCGAGGGGCAGGGCGAAGGGTGAATCGCCGCCTACTCTGCGGCCCGCTCCCCTCCCAGCTCCCCGCTCCTGGCTCCCGGCTCCCGGCACCCCGCTCCCCGGAAGCCTTAGATCAGGACTGCTCGTCCCGCTCCGCGCGGCCCCTTGGCCAGGGGAGCCGGCCGTGGCCGAGAGCGCCCCCTGCCGTTTGTGGCCGCCGCGCCCCTAGATCCCCTGCTCGCCCGGGGGCGGGGGGCGGGGGTGCCGGTGCTGTCGGTCCCGGTTCTCTGTAGGGCCCTCCCCACCTCGGGGAGCTCGTAGACTTCCTTGTCCTCCCGCTCCTCCTCACACATCTGCTTGCCCACGTCAGTTCTTGGGACAGAGGGGACTTTAACTGTTTGCTTTTGCTTCCTAGAACTTCAAGGTGCGTTTTGTTTTCCAAGAAAGTCTGGGTCCACGTTTGTGATAGCCCAGAGAAGGGCAGATGTTTTGAGATTGCTCATGGGGGTGAGGCCCGTGGTCCCCAGGGAGCTCACCTCCTGAGGGTCTCAGGGGAGCCTGGAGGAGCCTAGGAGAGACACCTAATGGAGAGGAGCAGGGCTAAGCCCGCACTGCCCTTCACTCTGGCTCAAGTTCTCCTCCATCCCCATAGGCCTGGAGGGCAGACTCTGATCACCAGGGGTAACCAGTGTGCAGAATTAAAGATCCTGACCTGACAGGATCTCTTATATCCTCCACTCTAGAGGACTTCTCTAGGCCTAAGTGGTAGCAAGGAAGCTAGAGGGTCCCCTAACCAGTGGTGGAAATTCAGAGCACTCAGGAGCACTCAAGTTCTCTATAATCACTGTGTCCCCAGGTCTTAGCCTCCATCCTAGTTCAATAAATATTTGTTGAATGTAAAAGCATTTTTATAAACTTTGAACTACTAAACACATAGTAATTATTGCCACCATAGAGTAATTATTGCTGCCACAGGCCAGGCTCTCCGTCTGTAAGCTGAGGGTGCTGGGATAGATGATAGATAAGGTCCTCTCCAGCTATAAATTCTGTGCCCTAGACTTCAGCCTCCACTTCTGCCAAGTGGGCTGAAATGATCTCCCTCCCGGGTTTCTGGGAGAATTAATAAATCTGGATCACTTATGATACACTGAAGAAAGGCCCCGACAGACCCAGTGTCAGCATCTGAATTGGTTTAACCCTGTGGCCTCCAAATGCCAGCCTGAGAAGTTGTGCAGATCCAAGGCTAAGTTTTCACTAGTTCAAGGCAAAAAAAATGAAAATACCATGTTTCGTAAAGCTAAGATTATTTAATTTAACAGATAGTCCTTTATTCTGTGATGTGCTTTTTCTCTTTTTTTTTTTTTTTTTTTGGTGTTAGTCTTTTTGTTAAGAGAAGATGATGAAAGCAGACGGGTAGGTTGAGAAAAGGGTTGTTAGTTGGTGAAATCACCAGTCTGGCAACCTGATGTCAATCCCTACAATTAGAGGAGAGAAAATCCTGGTCTGTGAAATTTAGTTCCGGGGATTGCTGTTTAACAGAATTCATACTTGCTAAAGGTTCAGGTAGTATATGTGTAGCTCAGCTAAGCAGCCAAAAAGATTTCAGCATCTAAAAGTGTATGAGTAGTGAATGATATAACAAGCATGCATTGGATTTATAGTTTATTCCTCAATCGAGATGTTATACAGCTGTGATATTCAGCACATCTGGATGAGATAAGAGAGCTTGAGTCTAATTTTCCCCATGTGCCAGGGGAAACTGACTGACTGGTGCCCCTCAGTCTGAACCTCATGAATTATTGACAACAGAGGCTGGATAGCATGACACTCCTCTTCCTCCTGACCTGTTCAGAGCTAATGCACTGTGGGAACCCTTCCCAGGGCTTGCCACCTGCCCTTGGGGCTGGGGGAGGGGATTTAGGAGGACTGAAGCAGAGCTTCTCAGGGCTTTGGCTCAAAGGGACAGGCCTGTAAGGCATATTTGGTCTCTCTCCACTTCCTGTCCAGAGGTGAGCAGCCAGATCCAGGGGTTGAGATTGGTGGGGGTGGGGGGTGGGGTGGGGGGAGGCTGAGGGAGGTCACACCCCAAAGAGCAAAACGTTTGAGGGCCTTCTCTCATGGTCCAGTGGTTAAGATCTGCCTTAAGATACCACAAGCCTCGGGGCAACTAAGCCCTTGTGCCACAACTACTGAGCCTGCATGCTCTAGAGCCCATGCTCCGCAACAAGAGAAGCCCTCTCAAAGAGCGAAGGGTTTGGGGAAAGGAGAATTCTGGGCTAGGAGCTCATGAACGCACATAGCCTCCTTGTCTGGGCGGGAGCGATATTTGGCCTCCAGAGAATGCCGGAGATATTGGGGGGGGGGGGGGGAATCTGTGAACAGAAAAATGTAGAAGGAAAGCAAGAAGGGTGGGAATCTTCAGCTTCTACTAGTCATCAAGCTGGTTTGTTGGAGAAGAGGGTAGGAAATTTGGGGGGAAAATACATATGTGTGTAGGAGTCTCTTTTAAGTGGGGATTTGAATAGGTAGTGGGGTGTTTCTTATATGGAGGTGGGACCATCTGCAGATCTTGAGGAGATGCCTCTGTGACTGAGGACTGCACTCTCATCTTCCTCAAAGGCTGACTGTAGTCCAGAAGGAGTTCACCTGGGGTGGAATTCAAGTCCTGCATCTTGCTATAGCTATTCCATGTTGGTTATTGACTCATCATCTCTGACACAAGTCAGGCTCGTGTGGTGTGGGAGGACTGTGTGATAACAGTGACTTTTATTGAACACTTACTAAGTGCTGGCAACTGTTGGGTGCTTTTTATAAATTTTATTGAATATGTCTAATCCAGTGAAGTAGGCAATTTTATTTCCATATGTGAAATCAAAATGAGTCATGACAACCTGACCTGCTGTCAGTGTTGGATAGCTACTCTTAATTTTTTTGACGTTGTTAGAGAATGACAGTTTTCTTGGAAATTAATTTTCTCTAAATTGGAATTTTATTTTCTGCATCAATGCATTTTTGTTCTAATCATTGAAATCTCTATTTTTTAAGTTACAAAAATAACACATGTTCACAATTTTTAAAAGAGACACAAGGTTATAGAGTGAAAAGTAAAAAAGAAATTCTTCCCTATGCTTCTTTTACCTGCTCCCCCTATAGCTCTTGGTCTTGTGTATCCTTCTAGAAGTTTCCTAGGCATTTACATGCATATTTTCCCTTAAACGTTTCCCATGAATGAAATGGCAGTACACATAATGTCCTTCAAATTGCTTGTTTCTCTTCTTTCTTCTTTTCCCCCACTTCTCTCTTTGATTTCTTAAAATACATTCTTGGCGATTGTTCTGAGTAGTTCACAATAGTCCCCTTTATTCTGTCTCTCCCTTTTAAAAATAGCTAGAAGATATTCCATTGTGTGGATATTCCATAATTTATTTAGCCAGTCTCCCACCGAAGAACATTTAAATAGCTTCCAGTGTTTTGCCATTTCAAACACTGCTACAATGAACAACCTTGGATGTATATATATATTTTGTATTTGGTGCGAATAGGTATATTTTATCCTGGGTCAAATGTTTTCAATTGATGACTATGGTCAAACAACCTTAAAAGAGATTTAACCAGTTCTGATGAAACTGTTTTTTCTAAACTGAATTTACCTGCTGCTCTGTCCTCTTATACATTCTGTGTAGAATGGTTAAATTGTGGTTGGTGGTGTAAGCTTAGGGTGATGAGAGGCAGCACCCCTTGGTCTCAGAGCCTGGGAACCCCTGGGATCGGTGGCTCCCTGCCCTGCTGCTTGCAGACCACTTAGTCTCCCTCATGTTTGTAACTGACAAGGCCAACCCAGGATTGCCAGATTTTAGGAACTGGAAACAGAAGGTAGAAATCTGGGTTTTCATACGAAATATTTGATTTAAAAAATATGTATTTATTTATTCGGCTGCACCAGGTCTTAGCTGCAGCACAGGGGTTCTTCGATCTTCAGTTGTGGCATGTGGAATCAGTTTCCTGACCAGGAACTGAACCCGGGAACCCTGCACTGGGAGCACAGAGTTTTAGCCTCTGGATCACCAGGGACATCCTGGAATGTTTGATTTTTAAATGTTGGCAATAAATTTACTAAAAAAACCCAACAACCCCAAACCAATCAACTAATCAACCAGCCAAGACAACAGAACAAAACAAGAACAGTGAATATATCTGTAGGTGCCGGAGACTGACACAGTCTTTGCCTGTTTGCAGGTAATGGATTATTAATTTTGTGAGATATTGCTCCATCTAAAATCTCATAACTCTAATGTATAGCTTATTCAACTTCTTGTTTTTTAAAATTGCCCCCCTATTGGCCTGTGGATTTAGGCAGTTGTTTGTAAACACCATATAGAAATCATCCACCCAGTGTTTGTACAGGTTCTTTTCAGGAACTCTGTATTGCAGCATGCAGAGGTTTTTACAAGACAGACACTGGGGACTTCCCTTTGTGGTCCAGTGACTAAGACTCTGTGCTCCCAATGCAGGGCACCTGGGTTTGATCCTGGTCAGGGGAACTAGATACCTCAGGCTGCACGAAGAGTTTGAATGCCACAACTAAAGATCCTGCGGGCTGCAGCTAAGACCTGGAGCAGCCAGATAAATAAATATATGCAAAATAAATAAATATATACAAGTATGCTTGTATGCTAAGTCTTTTCAGTCACGTCCGACTCTTTTCAACCCCATGGACTATGTAGCCTGCCAGGCTCCTCTGTCCATGGGGATTCTCCATGCAAGAATACTTGAGTGGGTTGCTATGCCCTCCTCCAGAGGATCTTATATGTATATTTTATATATATATATGAAAGACAGGCCTCGGCTTCTCTTTGCCCTCACGCCCAAGATTGCTTTCTTCTGCTATGTTTGGGAAGGGGTGGGGGGTATCCTTGCTTATGTCTTCTGCATTGGCAGGCTGGTTCTTTATCACTAGCGCCAGCTGGGATGCAATATAGGGGGACAACCCCCCAAATAGGATGCTTAATATAACTTCTCATTGAGTGCTTTATGAACACAACCAAATTTTTAGCCCTGTTCTCAAAATTGCGATTTCCCCCTTTCCTCTTTCAGAGACAGTCCCTGTGGCAGGCATGGAGATGCAGATACTCTTCAGATCCTTCTTCTAGAAAGGACTCACTTTTGCTGTGGGGAGTATGATTAGCAGTCACCAGCTGGCAGTTAACTCCTTCCAAGCGTGGCCTCAGCCAGTGACTGGACAGGACGGTGGTACAAGGACCTTGCCACTTCTGTGCCTGACACGGGGCTCCTCTAAGGGGCTCTCTAGTTTGGAGCTTCCTGTAGGTCTGGCGTTTGTCAGATCTGCATCTCAGGGTCTCACAGCTCCTCCTTCTTGATCCTGCTTCCTCCCCTTTGCTTTCACAGATGTTACTCCGACTAAATCCTCTGGACTTCTAATTCCATCGAGCTATCTGCTTTGCTGGGGACTCACAGTTTCTTTCCTTCCTAATCTTTGCAGTGCAAGACCCCACTCCCAACACACAGGGGGTGTTCTCCCAGAGAATCTGTCCTTCCCCCACCATCTGAGAATCAGGGCACTCTGAAGCAAGAATTCTCTGTAACTGTGGTTCCTGCCAGTCAATTTTTCTATGAGGGACTGAGGAGAAAATAGCAGGGTGGGCTTTGGCTATCTCAGGCCAGCACAGTAGTTCAAGGCCAGCCCTGGAGCTCCATGTGTTTCCCTGAGATCTCTCTGCTGGTATGAGATGAAGAAATGTTCCCTGGCCTCTTCTGAAATATTTCATGTTCCTGTAAATTTCTGGATCAACCGAACACACACACACACACACACACACACACACACACACACATCTGCCAAGAACTGACAGCAGTGCCTAGGGACAATGCAGCTGAATCCACAAAAGAAAGCGAACCATTTCCCTAGAGGTGCCAGCCTGCCCTCTCTGGAGATAACATTTGCCATTATTATGTAAAGCAGTTTCAGTTACCCTGTCCTGCTTTTAGAGCATTGAAAGAGGCCTCTAGTATGAAATGAATAAGGCCCATCACAAACCTTGCCAAAATGACAGAGCAGTCTCCTTCTGAGGGCTTTCTCTTTGTTGGGCCAGATCAAATTCTTGAGCAGCATGCACTCTTTAATCTCTGCAGAGGAAGCAGGGATACTTTAAGATTAATTTATTATTCTGCTGAAAGCAAACCCTCAGGAGTGAAGGGGGTGGGTGGGATTGTCCTCTGTTTACATAAGCTTTCCTCACTCATCTTGAATTTAATGACAAAGGGATTGTTCTTACCTTTTGAAACTTTGTATAATCATACACTACACACTTTCTCCACTTTGGTTTTTTTTAAACTTTTGATTTTGAAGTAATTACAGTTTCATGGTAATTATAAAGTCAAAAGTAGTACATAGAGTTCCCATGTACCCTTCGCCCAACTCAAGACCAGGACACTGGCATTGGTTCAACACTGTTAACTAGACGATAGACCTTATTTTGGGTCCATCTTTCTTTGTATGTCCTTATTTGTGTGTGTCAATACATGCATGCTCCTTGGCTTGTTTGACATGTGTTGGAGATCTTTGACCAGCAGGTCATACTTCATCATAAGGATGAAGTATGAAAGTTTCACAAAAACTTTCACAAAAAATCACTCATTCATTATCTGGATGATTTATCAGTTACTTATTGAAGTCCTTATGACTTTAATATATATGACATTGCAATAGCATGTTTATTCACTTGGCTGGGAGAACGTCTTTATACTGAGCCCAAATAAATAGTTGAAGCCACAGTGCAAAGATTATGTTTCTTTGACATTTTGAGAGAAATTGCCAATTGCCTTCCAGAAAAGCTATGCCCTTTTCCAGCTTCAGGGTCCCTTACTGAGAAGGCAATTCTGTGTGATAGTATCCTTTTCATCGCATCCTCATAGCACTCAGTTTCACCAAACATTTTAATTTTTGCCAATTGAGATGAAAAAACTCTTTTTGATTTATATTTCTTTATTAAAGGTTACTTTTTCATATGTTTATAGATACTGCTGTTTCTTGTTTCATAAACTGCTTGTTCATGTCCTTTGTCCATTTTTATTGGCTTGTTTATTTGTTTTTTCCTAAAATGTCGATGTTCACTCTTGCCATCTCCTGTTCACATGCCGCAGGTCTTTCCTGTTCACACAGGAACAGGAGATGGCAAGAGTGAATATCGACGTTTTAGGAATCAGTGAGCCAAAATGGCCTGGAATGGACGAATTTAATTCAGATGACCATTATATCTACTACTGTGGGCAAGAATCCCTTAGAAGTAATGGAGTAGCCCTCATAGTCAACAAGATTCCGAAATGCAGTAGTTGGGTGCAGTCTCAAAAATGACAGAATGATCTCTTTTCATTTCCAAGGCAAACCATTCAATATCACAGTAATCCAAGTCTATGCCCCAACCAGTAATGCTGAAGAAGCTGAAACTGAATGGTTCTATGAAGACCTATAAGACCTTCTAGAACTAACACCCAAAAAAGATGTCCTTTTCATCATAGGGGACCAGAATGTAAAAGTAGGAAGTCAAAATATACCTGGAGTAACGGGCAAATTTGGTCTTGGAGTACAAAATGAAGCAGGGCAAAGGCTAACAGAGTTTTGCCAAGAGAATGCACTGGTCATAGCAAACACCCTCTTCCAACAACACAAGAGAAGACTCTACACATGGACATCACCAGATGGTCAATACCGAAATCAGATTGAGTCTATTCTTTGCAGCCAAAGATGGAGAAGCTCTATACAGTCAGCAAAAACAAGACTGGGAGCTGACTATGGCTCAGATCATGAACTCCTTAATTGCCAAATTCAAACTTCAACTGAAGAAAGTAGGGAAAACCACTAGACCATTCAGGTATGACCTAAATCAAATCCCTTACGATTATACAGTGGAAGTGACAAATATATTCAAGGGATTAGATCTATCTGATAGAGTACTTAAAGAACTATGGATGGAGGTTCTTAACATTGTACAGGAGACAGTGATCAAGACCATCCCCAAGAAAAAGAAATGCAAAAAGGCAAAATGGTTGTCTGAGGAGGCCTTACAAATAGCTGAGAAAAGAAGAGAAATGAAAGGCAAAGGAGAAAAGAAAAGATATACCTATCTGAATGCAGAGTTCCAAAGAATAGCAATGAAAAATAAGAAAGACTTCCTAAGTGATCATTGCAAAGAAATAGAGAAAAACAATAGAACAAGAAAGATTAGAGATCTCTTCAAGAAAATTAGAGATACCAAGGGAATATTTCATGCAAAGATGGGCACAATAAAGGACAGAAATGGTATGGACCTAACAGAAGCAGAAGATATTAAGAAGAGGTGGCAAGAATATACAGAAGAACTACACAAAAAAGATCTTCATGACTCAGATAACCATGATGGTGTTATCACTCACCTAGAGCCAGACATCTTGAAATGCAAAGTCAAGTGGGCCTTAGTGAAGGAGGAAACAGAACAGATTCATCTTGAAAGCAGGTCTCCATCTTGGGCCAGACTGTGGACTTTGAGCTATATGCCCAGTATCTATGAAAATGATATACCAACTGGAAAACCAGACCCTCCCCAGATGGAAGAGCCCCAGGGCTCGTACCTAGACTCTCCATCGCCTAAAAGAATACCCTAATTATCTGTGTAACCAAATAGAATCATAAATTGTATTATGCTTATTGGGGTATGACCACAGGCCTATTGATAATTGTCCACTGTTAACTACCTAGGCTTAAGGCATATGAATCATGGGTTAACTTTGATTGTATCTTTCTTTTCCTTTGTGCAGACTAGTTTCAGGGAATTTGGGGAGGTGGGTTTGGGCACATACATTTAGGGTATGTAAGGTTTTCACAAAAACTGGTCAGGGTCCTTGGCTAAGAGGAGACTCTGCCTTGGGCCTGCCGGTGTATCAATTGCACTCCACTATCTGCATTGTCCTTCTGAGTGAGTTTGTTTCCCAGAACACGTGGCTACAACATTTGGTGCATTGGCCTGGAAACTCCTCACTTTGAGGAGACAAGTCCCATTTGGGACTACTCTGAGGCCTTGGGGCTTGAATCTTCTGGGGTGGGGGGGGGGGGAGGCGCCTCACCCTTCTGGAAGCATTCTGCTTCTCAACGCCTGGACCTTTCATGTTAGCAGGTAGTGGACGGCAGCAGAGGAACTGAGCGCTCAGGTGAGGAGGAACCCACCTGGCAGGGTGGAAGAGGGAGCCTGATCACCCCCCTGGGAGGGACTTCATCAGGGGGCTCCTATTCACAGGAGCCTGGAATAGGCAGGTGGAGGCGATTGCTTGTTACACAGGTCAATAAGCATGTTAGGTCTTAGGAAGGAAATTTGTGAAGGTCATTTAGGAGGTGGTGTCCACACTGTCTTGGGGATAATTATTACCAAGCAATCGCCAGGGGATTGTTAGGAGAAGAAATTTGTTTTTATGTGCTTGTATTCTGCCCTCCCCAAGGAGGTGTCCCATCTGCTGTGAAATTCTTGACCCCCTTGGAATTGTCACGCTAGAAGGAGGGGGATACATAAGTGAGTATGAGTTGGCCTTTCCGTAGGTGGCCTGGGATGTGGGATATTTAACCCATCTGTGTTTTCATCCACACCTGATCAGGCCCACCAAGGCAGAATGGACTTTAAAAGTTAAGGGAGAAACAGTCTTGGACCATGTGGTGTTCTGGTTTGGTAGTGCTGACAGGCAGGTGAAGACATGCCGATCCCCCTTCTTCCTCTGGGATCTGGCAGGTAAGGCTCTTCTCATCCCAATTAGGAAGGAGGTGGAATGGCAATATAAGTGTTTCATTGAGTGGAAATATCAGAAGTACATAGAGTACCGAGAACTTCGTAGACAGAAAGAAAAGGAAAAATAGAAGAAAGTCTGAGAAGGTAAGCAAGATGGGAGGAAATGAATCTAAGGCAACTGTTTTGGAGTGCATGATTAAAAATTTAAAGAAGGGATTTGGAGGAGACTATGGGGTGAAGATGACGCCTAACTGCCTCCATATATTCTGTGAGGTCAAATGGCCCCCTGTGGGAGTAGGATGGCCACCAGAGAACACCATGAACTTAAAAATAGTGAAAGCAGTCTATACAGTAGTCACAGGAGAGCTGGGACACCTAAATCAATATCTATATATTGACTCATGGCTAGGGTTAGCTCAAGACCCTCCTCCTTGGACGAGGTATCCAGAAGGGAAAGGGAAAAATATTAATGGCACAAAAATTGACTGATGATGAAAAAGAAATTCTACAGGATTTGGACAGGGATGACCTGCCCCCTCCCCCCATACTGGATGACACACCCGCCACCAAGTGCTCCACCAGGACTGGAGGCTGCCTTAATGCCCTGATCCAGGGTCAGGTGAAGTTCCTGCAGCAGCCGCTGGTCCTCCACCAGCTCTCCCAGAGATCGTAGAGCCACCCTTTTGGCAGGCTCCGATCCCAGTGATGGAGACCTCTGGTCAACGCCCCCAGGATTCCACCTCAGCCGGATCTCCTAGATTGTATCCACCTCTCCTGGTGAGTACTGATGGAAAGGGGGAAGAAAACACAGGAATTAGACATAGGCTGCACTCCGCCAAGGAACAGGGGGAAAGAACCCCACTATAGATGCCCCTCAGAGAGCTACAACAGGCTTTGGTTCAGGAAGCATGTGGGCACTGCCATCTGCCACCTGTCGTCTATTATTACCAGCCATTTTCCTCTGTGGATACATTAAACTGGCAGAGACACACTCCACCATACTCAGGGGAGCCACAAGCCATGATTAGCCTAATGGAGACTATTTTTCGAACCTACCACCACCCTATATGGGATGACATAATCCAAGTGCTAGTCTCCCTTTTCAGCCCTGAGGAAAGACACAGGATCCTAACTGAGGCCAGAAAATGGTTAAGAGAAATGGCACCCGAGGGTACTGCAAACCCGTAGCAGTGGGAGAACCAGCCACCCCCCATGAGGGGCCCAACTGGGACTGTAACACAGAGGAAGGGAAGGGTCCCTTAAAACCTATAAGCATGGCAAAACCCTCCGACGTGATTCAAAGGAAAAGCGAATCACCCTCTGAGTTCTACAAAAGACTGTGTGAGGCCTATAGACTTTATATGCCAATAGATCCAGAGGCTGCTGGGTCTCAGATGGTGATAAATGCAGCCTTTGTGTCTCAAGCCTTCCCTGAAAATGTCAGATGGGGGGACACCAAGTGGCTCATGAATTTTTATACATCCCTGAATGCCCAGTACCTTTGTTGGGAAGAGACTTGCTGTCTAAATTGGGGGCACAAGTGACATTTCCCCCCCACAAAAGACCCACTCTTTGAGTGGGCTCAACTGTCTATTTACTCTTCCTCTCGGTAACCCCTCAAGATGAATGGAGGTTGCACAATCTCCTGGAAGGGAAACTGGATGGGCTTAACAGACGAAAGAGAGAGAGTTAACTCAACAATTCCTTGAGGTCTGGGCGGAAGACAACCACCCCCAGACTTGCAAAACAAGTCCCATTGGTAATAGAACTCAAACCCAATACAATTGACGTCAGCACCTGCCTTGGGCCTGCCAGATCCTGCTAAGCTGTTTACTCTTTAAGTGACTGAAAAGGACAAGGTGGCTATGGGGGTGTTGTCCCAAGACTATGGGGACATGGGACAGACCCCTGGCTTATCTCCTGAAATGGCTGGACAGTGTTGCCCCTGGGTGGCTGGGATGCTTATGGGCAGTTTCTGTGTTTGCCTGACTGGTCCAGGAGGCAACCAAGCTGACTTTGGGCCAAGATTTGATCGTAAAAGTCCCGTATGAGGTCAACACTCTTCTGCGAGGCGACCCCCATAAATGGCTGTCAACATCCCGGATTACTCAATACCAGGGACTGTTATGTGAGAACCCCCATGTTACTATTGAGCCTTGTCAGGCCCTGAATCTGGCCACTCTCCTTCCTGTGGGAGGAGGTGGGCCCTCACATGATTGCAAGGAAATATGCCAGCAGACCTGACTTGAGAGATCAGCCAATTCTGGACCCAGATTTGGTCCTGTACACCAATGGCATCAGCCTGGTGAATCAACAACAACGACTGTCGGGATATGCAGTAGTCATGGAAGAAACCATCGTTGAGGCTAGCTCTCTGCCATCACACTGGTCTGCTCAACGGGTGGAAATGTATGCTCTAATCTGGGCCTTCCAGCTGTCAAAAGGTAAGAAGACAAACATTTACACAGACTCCGGGTATGCTTTTGCCACACTACATGTACACGGGGCTCTGTATAAGGAAAGAGGCCTTTTGATAGCTAGTGAAAAAGATATTAAACATAAGGAAGAAAAAAAAATAAAATTTAAAAAAGAAAAAGGAAGAAATTAAGACCCTATTAGGTGCTGCCTGGGAACCAGAAAGGGTTGCAGTCATACACTGCTGAGGACATCAAAAAGAGGATACACCCCAGGCTCAGGGAACAGACTGGCAGATGAGACTGCCAAACAGCAGCCGAGGGCTTGGGAGTGACAAGTGAAGCTGCTATTAAAGCTCTCATATTGGCAGGGCTGCCTGAGCTAACGCTGGACTCTCCAAAATACATTGAAGCCCCAAACCAACTAGCCAAAGCAGAAGGGGCCATCAAGGCTGAAAAGGGATGGTGGGAATGGTCAAGTGGCAAATTATTGGTAGTGGAGGAGCTGGCACCCACTCTGGTTAGCCAAACACACCAAGTGACCCACCTAGTCCATGATAAACTGGAAGAGCTAATTCAAAAATATTTCTTGGTTCCCCGCCTCCGTTCCCTATGCAGGACAGAATCTCAGAACTGCACTGCCTGCTCACAGGTCAATGCTGCTTCTCGGCACAGACAGAAACCTCCAGGGATTCAGCTAAAATGCACACTGCCCTTTGAACACCTGGAAGTGGACTTCACTGAAATGAAACCTCACCGACACTACCGTTACCTGCTGGTCATGGTGTGTATGTTCTCGGGTTGGGTGGAAGCTTTTTCTACCCGGACTGAAAAAGCATCAGAAGTAGCCCAGTGCCTGCTTAGGGTGATGGTTCCCAGATTTGGATCTCCTACCAGCATTGGATTGGACAATGACCCAGCTTACATAGCTGATTTAGTACAACAAGTAAGCAAAACTTTAAACATCAAGTGGAAATTACATACAGCATACAGGCCCCGGAGTTCTGGGATGGTGGAAGGAACCAACCGGACACTTAAAGAGACTCTCCAAGTGGATCTTAGAGACTGAGTGCTCCTGGGTGGACTTGTTTCAGACTCAGGATGACCCCACAGTCCCATGGTTATTCTCTTCATGAAATTGTGTATGGGAGGCCCCTTCCCATAATAAAACAGGTGTCAACAAACTTGCCTCAGGTAAGGGGAGATGAGCTTTCACAGCAGATGGAACAACTGGGTAAGGTAATAAATCAGGTAACTAAGTTTGTACAAGAAAGGGTGCTGTTCCCCCTAGGGGGACAGATTCACAAATTTGTGCTGGGGATCAGGTGTGCATCAAGGGCTGGAAACAGGACTCCTTGGCCCCACAGCGGGAGGGTCCATGTCCTGTTGCTCTAAGCACCCCTATAAGGTTGCAGGTGTCACTCCCTGGATCCACATGAGGATGAAGGGAGCGTACCATGCAGACCCAGAGAACGCTGAGTGGACTGCACAGAGGGACCCCACTGACCCTCAAGAGAGACTAAGATCATCCTTAAGAAGAATAAGGAAAAGAAGATCCTGAACGAGCCCCTTCAGGATGAAGCCGCATAATCAACTCCTGCTGCTTGGCCTTATCAATGTGATTCTGAATTTAACTTCCATTTCAACTCAGGACAATGTTTTCATCTCATGGACGCATTCCTACACGGACTTCCACAACACCTCTAACTGCTGTGAATGTGGGGCTAGGCCTCTGTCTGTGATGGATGGACTTCCTTGGTGGGTGTCAACACTCCGCCAAGGAGATTTTAAACCACTCTGCTCTTTTCTGGGATGACAAAAAGAGACTTTCCTTTCTCTTGTCAATCATAATCTCTCCCCGCTCTCTTGGTGTAAGCCAGACCTACAGTCAATAGACTTGGGTCCTGGGGTTACAGTTGATGTAAACACCAGCTTCATAGAAGTAACAAAAGCCTATACCTCATATTTAAAGAACAAAAAGGGAAAAAACTCCCTGTCCAGCAAAGGAGGATAGGCCTCTAGGTATGTTGAACAATTCTACCAAGCCTGGGATGAATATTTCTGGATGACCCCAGAAAAGGGTCAATTAATTACTCCCGCCGCTATATGCTGGGAACAAAAAGAACAAAGGGTAGGGTTTGGTGACCATCCATTAGACCCAAAAGAACTAAAATACATGAGGTATCTATCCCCCGAACAATGTAAATGAACATTCGAGGTACATACCACCCCAACCAGTCCATCCATTGGCCAGGCTCTGATTGGAAATATAACCCTGGAATCCACTGGGTGGTGCCCAGTGGAACCCAATGGCTTTGTGGGCCTAACCTATGGCCTTGGTTACCAATCAGCTGGATAGGCTGTTGCACACTGGGATTCGCCTTTGCCCAAGGCAGCATAAAGCCTAACCTACAACAGGCCCCGGTAGATCTACCTTATTTACATGCTAGGTGGACAAGGTCTGTGTTTCAATGGTATGAGTATATTGCTGCCTTAATCGTACCTTTTAAAGGGACAGCAGATATCATGATTAAAGTAGAAGCCTTGACTAATTTCACAAAACAGACCCTCCTAGATAGCGCTAAAGCCATCCAAGCCTTAAATGAAGAAAAATCCAAATGAGAAAAGCAGTAATTCAAAATAGAATGGCTTTGAACATGCTCACAGCTGCTCAAGGAGGGGCCTGTGGTGTAATTAAGGTTGAATGTTGTGTACATATTCCTGATTTATCTGGCAATGTATCAGCTGCTTTAGATGACATGAAAAACCAGGTAAAAGCAATGTCAAAGGAAAACATTCCTTTGTGGACTTTGGTCCTATCTTGGATGAAGGGTGATTGGTGGAAAACTATATTTACCATTGTTATAGTTGCCTTGATAGTTCTGCTTTGCGGACCCTGCATTTTACAATGTATTATGAACTTTGTAACCCAAAGGTTAGTGTCGTTCTCCCAAATTGGCAGTCAGAAGCCAGGGTGCAATAAATCCCTATGAGTGATGCTTATACTATGAGTTAAGAGCATCAAGAGGGTGGAATGAAGGAAACATACAGAACAGGCTCCATCTTGAAAGCAGGTCTCCATCTTGGGCCAGACTGTGGACTTTGAGCTATATGCCCAGTATCTATGAAAATTAAATACCAACTGGAAAACCAGACCGCCCTCCCCTCCATGGAAGAGCCCTAGGGCTCGTACCTAGACTCCCCATCACCTAAAAGAATACCCTAATTATCTGTGTAACCAAATAGAATCATAAATTGTGTTATGCTTATCGGGGTATGACCACAGGCCTATTGATAATTGTCCACTGTTAACTACCTAGGCTTAAGGCTATGAATCACGGGTTAACTTTGATTGTATCTTTCTTTTCCTTTGTTCAGACTAGTTTCAGGGAATTTGGGGAGGTGGGTTTGGGCACATACACTTAGAGTATATAAAGTTTTCACAAAAACTGGTCAGGGTCCTTGGCTAAGAGGAGACTCTGCCTTGGGCCTGCTGGTGTAATCAATTGCACTCCACTATCTGCATTGCCCTTCTGAGTGAGTTTGTTTCCCTGAATGCTTGGCGACAACATTAGGAAGCATCACTATGAACAACGGTAGTGGAGGTGATGGAATTCCAGTTGAGCTATTTCAAATCCTAAAAGATGATGCTGTGAAAGTGCTGTACTCAATATGCCAGCAAATTTGGAAACCTCAGCAGTAGCCACAGGACTGGAGAAGGTCAGTTTTCATTCCAATCCCAAAGAAAGCAATGCCAAAGAATGTTCAAACTACCACACAATTGCACTCATTTTACACGCTAGCAAAGTAATGCTCAAAATTCTCCAAGCCAGGCTTCAACAGTACATGAACCATGAACTTCCAGATGTTCAAGCTGGATTTAGAAAAGGCAGAGGAACCAGAGACCAAATTGCCAACATCCATTGGATCATAGAAAAAGCAAGAGAGTTGCAGAAAGACATCTACCTCTGCTTTATTGATTACGCCAAAGCCTTTGACTTTGTGGATTACAAGAAACTGTGGGAAATTCTTTTTTTTTTTGAAACTGTGGAAAATTCTTAATGAGAATACCAGACCACCTTAACTGCCTACTGAGAAATCTGTACGCAGGTCAAGAAGCAACAGTTAGAACCAGATATGAAACAACAGACTGGTTCCAAATTGGGAAAGCAGTACGTCAAGGCTGTATATTGTCAGCCTGCTTATTTAACTTCTGTGTAGAGTACATCATGAGAAATGTACTGCACTGGATGAAGCACAAGCTGGAGTCAAGATTGCCGGGAGAAATACCAATAACCTCAGATATGCAGATGACACCACTCTTACGTCAGAAAATGAAGAGGAACTAAAGAGCCTCTTGATGAAAGTGAAAGAGGAGAGTGGAAAAGCTGGCTTAAAACTCAACACTCAACAAACTAAGATCATGGCATCCAGTCCCATCACTTCATGGCAAATAGATGGGGAAACAATGGAAACAGTGACAGACTTTATTTTCTCGGGTTCCAAAATCACTGCAGATGGTGACTGCAGCCATGAAATTAAAAGACGCTTACTCCTTGGAAGAAAAGCTATGATCAACCTAGACAGCATATTAAAAAGCAGAGACATTACTTTGCCAACAAAGGTCTGTCTAATCAAAGCTATGGTTTTTCCAGTAGTCACGTATGGATGTGAGAGTTGGACTATAAAGCAAGCTGAGCACCGAAGAATTGATGCTTTTGAACTGTGGTGTTGGAGAAGGCTCTTGAGAGTCCCTTGGACAGCAAGGAGATCCAACCAGTCCATCCTAAAGGAAATCAGTCCTGAATACTCATTGGAAGAACTGATGCTGAAGCTGAAACTCCAATACTTTGGCCACCTGATGCGAAGAACCGACTCCTTGGAAAAGAGCCTGATGCTTGGCAAGACTGAAGGCAGGAGGAGAAGGGGATGACAGAGGATGAAATGGTTAGATGGCATCATCAACTCGATGGACGTGAGTTTGAGCAAGCTCTGGGAGTTGGTGATAGACAGGGAAGCCTGGTGTGCTGCAGTCTATGGGGTCTCGAGGAATTGGACACAACTGAACTGATTTGTTTCTTCATTTTTTCTTATAAATGCTTCATGAAAGGAAATTAACCATTTGACTGCCATGTGTGGCAAATATTTTTCCCAGTTTGACTTTTGGGTTTATGTTTTTTAAATTTTAGATAGGTGCTTTAAATTTTTATGGAATCAAATTTATTCATCTTCTCTTTTATGGCTTCTGAGTTTTAGATCATGTTTAGAAAGACCTTATTTACTCCAAAAATATAAAAAATTTACTCATATTTTTCTGTAGCTATTGAATGTGGTTTTGTGTGTGTGTGTCTCTGTTAAACTCTGATACTTGCTCTTGTATGGGAAGTGACATAGAGATCCATTTTAATTTTTTTCCCAAATGGTTAATCAGTTATTTCAGCACTGTTTGCATTATCCCTCTATGCCTTTATTATTTTTATTATTCCCATACGTTATTGGAGTCTTCTGGATTCTGTTTCATTCCATTGATTTCTCTATCTGTTCCCATACCAGGATTTTAATAGATGTTGCAAAGAGGTAAAAGGAAAGTGGAAAAAGTTTCATAAGTTAATTTCAACAGAATGGTCATCATAAAAAGAAATCTACAAACAATAAATACTGGAGAGAATGTGGGGAAAAGGGAACCCGCCTACACTGTTAGTGGCAATTTAATTGGTATAGCTACAGTGGAGAACAGTGTGGAGGTTCCTTAGAAGACTAAACACAGAACTATCATATGACCCAGCAATCCCACTGCTGGGCATACACCCTGAGAAAACCATAACTCAAAAAGACACATGTATTCCAATGTTCATGACCATAGCCAGGACATGGAAGCAACCTAAATGTCCATCAACAGAGAAATTGATAAAAAAGATTTATTACATATATACAATGGAATATTTGTTGTTGTTGTTGGTTAGTCACAAAGTCGTGTCTGACTCTCTTGTGACCCTATGGACTATAGCCTGCCAGGCTCCTCTGTCCATGGGATTTCCCAGGCAAGAATACTGGTGTGGGTTGCCATTTGCTTCTCCAGAGGATCTTCCTGATCTAGGGATGGAATCTGTGTCTCCTGCATTGGCAGGTGGATTCTTTACCACTGAGCCAGCAGGGAAGCCCAATGGAATATTACTCAGCCATAAAAAGGAGCAGAATTGAGTCAGTTGAAGAGATATGGATGAGCCTAGAGTCTGTCATATAGGGTGAAGTAAGTCAGAAAGAGAAAACAATTATCGTATATTAATGTATATATATGGAATCTAGAAAAATGGTACTGATGATCCTGTTTGCAGAGCCGCAACAGAAGCATAGTCATAGAGAATGGACTTGCGGACATAGGACGGAGAGGAGGGGCATAAAATGAGAGAGTAGCACTGACATATATATGCCACCGTGTGTGAAACAGACAGCTAGTGGGAAGCTGATGTATAGCACGGGGAGCTCAGCTTGGTGCTCTGGGCGACCCAGATGGGTGGAAGGGAGGCTGGAAGGGAGGCTCAAGGGGCAGGGCATACCTGGATACATATGGCTGATACACCAGAAACCAATACAACATTGTAAATCAGTTATACTCCAATAAAAAAATAATTTCAAATAGAACACCATGGCAATTCAGAGGAAGGAGAGTTTTCAGTTGCAGTGGTCTGGGAAAGCTTCATGAAAGAGGAACTTGTAAGACATAACTTGAATGATGAGCAGCAGTAGTCAAAGGGAATAAAGCGCTAAGGCGTGGAGGCAGGAGGGGGTGAAGATTTGTGTAGATGCCTTTTTTAATCTCTAGCAAGGTGCGCACTTGTGTTTTTATACATGCCTGTCTTGCATATGGTCAAGAGCATACAGATGTTTTGGTATTGTTTTCCCCAGGAATTTTGAGGATACATTTATTTATTTATTTATTTTTAATTTTCAGACATGCCGTGTGACTTTCAGGGTCTTATTTCCCTGACCAGGGATTGAACTCATGCCTCCTGAAGTGAAAGGTCAGAGTCCTAATCACTGTACCACCAGGGAAGAGGGAAGTCCCCTTCAGGATACATTTATGAATCATAACAGCTCCAGGTGGAGCACCTATTATCTGTTAGGGGTATCTATATTGATTCCTATTTTCATCACAGTGAGCAAAAGTTGATATTGTTATTCACATTTTAGGAATGAGGTAAAACCTCAAACAGGTTAAACAGCGGCTCATAAGTGGCTGCACTGAGATTCGAATCCATAGACAAAAAGTTAAAGAACTAGACAAAACAAAACCAGAATAGAAAACATCACAGATGATCACTCATGGTTAGGGTGTTTGGAGCAGGTCCTGTCCCTTCTCTGCCCTTGCCACCTGGGATCATTCTTACCTATTTTTTTTCCTTAAACTTTTTTAGAGTTTGATGTAGGAGAGAATCCTTTTTTTTTTTTTCTGGCCAAAGTGAGAGGCTTGCAGGATCTTAGTTCCCCCACCAGGGACTGAACCCAGGCTCCCTGCAGTGGAAGCACAGAGTCCTAACCACTGGACCACCAGGGAATTCCTAGAGAGAATCTTTTAAAAAAATTTTATGGAAGTGTAGTTGACTTACAATATCGTGTTAGTGTCAGTTGCTTTACCCTCTCTGTGTGTGCCAACTGAATGCCAATGTGGGTGGCCGTTGGCTAATGATAATGCTGGGCACTGGGACGTACACAGCTCTATTGCCCTATCATTGGGATGATTTTGAGGTGACCCACAATGCTCCCTGAAGTCCCCTTAGGGAATGAGTCAAAATTACCCTCTGTGTGATTTAGCTTGATGTAGCACCCTTACTTGCCCCCTTCCTGGTCCAGCTTCCTCATTCCTCTAACTCTATCCCCTGGAAACATTTCCTAGTTAATTACTTTCACATGCCTCTTCCTCTAAGGCAGTATTGTTTCAAGAAACTTAAAAAAAAAAAACATGTATTTGTTGGCTGCGTCGGGTCTTAGTTGTGGCTTGTGAGATCTTTAGTTGTGGCATGAAGGAACTTTTTTTTTTTTTTTTAGTTGTGACATGCTAATTCTTGAGCTTCTGGGTGGCTCAGATGGTAAAGAATCCGCCTGCAATGCAGGAGACCCAGGTTTGATCCCTGGGTGGGGAAGATCCCCTGGAGAGGGGAATGGCAAGAATCCAATATTCTTGCCTGGAGAATTTCATGGACAGAGGAGCCTGCCATCCTACATCCATGGGGTCGCATAGAGTCGGACATGATTAGGTGACTAACACTTTTTCATGCTAGGTTCTTAAGTGTTAAGAGTTGAACTCTTCATTGAATCACCAAGGAAGTCCCTCAAGAAACTTTTGTTTCACTTATGTGGAAGTGTGTGTGTGTGTGTGTGTGTGCGCGCGCGTCTATCTATCTCTGTTGCCATTTAACATGCATCAACCACTATGCAGCTAGAAAGTGCGAAAGTGACTGTCCTTTACCACATTATACTATCTCTCTATTTCTGTGTGGCTCTCTGAGCTGAAAAGTTTCTTGGACACCCCAGGATCGGAACTGCAGGTCAGATTCCAGATCTTAATGCCTGTGTGAGTACAGCGACTTAAAATGTACTGAATAAAAAATGCTTTAGTCATGGGTCTAGAGAATGCCATCAACTATGAAACAATTGACTAGGCTGTTCTTTGAACTTCTCTGGGCAGTCAAGCTTGCCAAACAGCTTTCAAAGTCCAGATTTCTGTTTGCTAAGGTTGATAAATGTGATATAAAGGTCATGATGATTGATTATTAATTTTTTGCCAACTGGCAGAAACAGGAAGAACAAGTTTGTCTTGTAGCAGAGCCAGATGGTGTGCCTGACCTCATATGTGGCAGGGTGGCCACCCCAGAGCCCTGGTTCTAGGCTTGGCTTGGATGGGGAAAGTGGGGTGTTCAGAATTGCTCTACATTTACCCCCAAAGTCAGTGCAGCTAAAGGAAGGGCAGAGAACACATCACATGCTCAGTAACAATGAATGAGACCTAGCCAAGTGGTCAGGCAAGGCTGTCAGTCAAATCCGCAGGAACCTGGGGCAAGCCTGGCTGCCAGAATTCACTGGAGGCCATGAGTGGAAGGCAGAGAGCCCCAGTCCCCAAAATATGGTGGTGATGAATTCTGGAAGGCAATGCAGATGTGAGAGCAAAACACCCATTTTCCCAGGAAAATCTTGGGAGCCCTGCCTCATGGTACCAGCTGAAGATTTTATTTGCCAGTACAAATGATTTAGGATTGGTTCCATGTTTAGAAAATAATGAGGATATGTGGAAACTCTAGCAGAATGATTAAGGAAAAAGGAAGGTGACCTTGGCTCAGCAAGTTTAGGATAGAGACGTAGTGAGTTAAGAATTCATAGGGTCTCTAGTGTTGTTCCGGGGAAGAGCCATGCTTTCTGGTAGACGTGACATTCTGGTCACCCAAAGGTGTGCTACAGTGTGGGGAGTGGGTGCTCACCAGCAGGGTCAAGGTCTGGCTGGAGGACCCTCTGTTCTCTCCTGAGTCCACATTCACTCCACTGCCTTCTGACTGTTACTCTAGGAAGGAGGTAAGGATTGCAGACAGCCTTTTCTCATCACTGGCCTGTTTTCTCATCATTTGCCTGTTCCCCGCACAAACTGAGTCCACTGGCTTGAGACTAAATCAACTTCATGTGAATTTGGAGTCTGAGAGTCATTACCACATTCCCCCTCCCACCCGAAGTGTTGACTGTCCAAGCTCCTGGCTGACCGATTTGAGAGTCACATGGGGCTCAGGGCCCACTGGGACTCAGCCTGAAGTGGGCAGTCAGATCTCACAGACTTGAAGGCTATGGAGGAGTGCCACTCTCCCGCCTCATTCAGAGGCTGAGCTGAGTCCCAGGGGGTGTGTGTGTGTGTGGTGGGGGGTGCAGGCAGTACACACTGATTCCCGAGGGTAGCAAGCTTGAACTGTTGGTGAGACTTTGAAGTCCAGCAACAAAGGGGTGTTCACACGGGGGTGGGTGAGAGAAACCTTTGACTCTCCGTAGCAGAGCAGAAGTGGAAGGAAGAGGGGGTGGGATGGGGTCAGCTTTGTCCTCAGTTTCTATGTGGCCTGCTAATCCTAGAAAGTTACATGAGAAAGAAGTCTTGGGGCTCTGTCTGCAAGGGAAGCTCTGCTCAATTTCAGCTGTGATGAGCTTCTCCCTCATGCAGGCTTCTCTGGCTGATGTCCAGGGTGGGGTGGGTGGCTCCTTTGAGACCCAGTGTGGGGTGATGTGGGGAGATCCTTGGCTCATAGCGCACAAGTATTCAATGTTTTAAACCTTATCATATTCATCTAATACTTTTGAATAAACCTTACACTGTAATTGTTTCAAGGAGGCACCATTTTTTTTTTTCCCCAAAGTGGATGCTAATTAATCAACAGTATGCTGATGAAGCATCTGCAGGAGAAGCAACTGGGCTGAACGCTGTAGGAGATGAAAGATTTACAGCGTAAACTTAGTCCTTGCACTCAGGAATTTACAACCTAGCTGCAGAGATTGGACACGTCAATGAAACAGTTAGAAAACAAGAGTTTAAAAAAGTGCTCAGCTAAGTGTTATTTATCTGTACCTCCTTCCCACCCTTCCCATTGCATCTCCCCCATAGGGAGGCTCTCTCCTTCCAGGTGGTGGAACCTTGGAGACACAAGGCAGGTGATATGCATCTTGCCTCCGTGCCCCACCCCCTCCTCATGTCATGGGACTTAGTCCCCATCTTCTCACTGGGCTCAGCCTGTGGCTGAGGGTAGGGGTTTATGTGGAGATAATTCCAGAGAATGGACCCTGCAAAGGGGATCCTGCTCAGAGATGAAAACAGGTTTAATTCTTCACTCATCTTCTGTTAAAATTGGATGGGTTTGGCTAGTTGAATGGTCAGAGGCAAGATACAAGGCCATTAGAAGACCCAGGTGTGCACTTCTTGGGGGCTTCTCTGGTTATTTTGCCATGGTCTCTCACTGTGCTTTTTATCCCCCCATCTTTTTTTTTTTAAATTTTGGTGTAGGCTTCATGATGTTTATATTTTAAAATATTCAGTTATTTATTTGACTGCATTGGGTCTTCGTTGTAGCATCTCTCTCATAGGCTTCATGATGTTTACATTTTAAAATATTTCTTTATTTATTTGACTGCATTGGGTCTTCGTTGTAACACCTGTCATTGTGGCACATGGGCTCCAGAGTTCAGGGGCTCAACTGACCTGCGGCGTGTGGCCTCTCAGTTCCCTGACCAGGGATCAAACCCGTGTCCCTTGCATTGCAAGGCAAATTCTTAACTACTGGAAGTCCCCTGTAACCATATTCTTAAACACATCCCTTCCCGATTCACATTAATGTTTGTGGTGGAATCATTGTAATTTGGCTGCGCCCTGTGGCTTGTGGAGTCTTAGTTCTAAACCAGGGATTGAACCCAAGAACCCAGCAGTGAGAGTGCTGAGTCTTTACCACTGGTTGGCCAGGGAACTCCCCTGGATGGGATCATTCACGTATAACCCTGTGAGCCAGACGAATCCAAGAGAGTGACGAAAGTATTACCGGGACCAGCTTTTGTTACTGGGTCAGCCTTCTCAACAGGAGTTCTAAGAGAGAATAAAATTATTAGAATGATTATTTTCTCAGTTCTCCCAAGGATGGCACATAGCTAGTACCATTCTGGAAGCATAAAAGATACAAGATAATTCATTACATATAATAGACGCCTCAGGGCTTAGTTCTTTCATGGAGGGGCTGCTCCAGGCCCATGTCCCAGTGACCCAAGCAACACCAGAGCTCCCTCCTTTTCTTGGCATGCCTCAGATGCCATAACTGACCCATAATGGCTCTGAGTCATGAGTTTTGATGGTACAGACTAAGTATAATTGGAGTTTGAAGGAGAGACCGGCGGGTGGTCGTATGCTGAGTCATAACATTTTTTATTTTTTTGAGTCATAACATTTTTAGATATGCTTTCTAGTATAGGCTTCCCAGGTGGCTCAAGCGGTAAAGAATCCGCCTGCCAGTGTAGGAGACATAAGAGATATGGGTTCAATCCCGGAGTTGAGAGGAACCCCTGGAGGAATGCACAGCAACCCACTCCAGTATTCTTGCCTGGAGAATCCCATGGAGAAAGGAGCCTGGCGGGCTACAGTCCATGGAGTCTCAAAGAGTTGGACTGAAGCTACTTAGCATGAGTGCAAGTTCCAGTATTGACCGAGGGTAGGCAGTGAGCTGGGAGGGGGGCACAGATCCTCCTACTTTGCTTTCTCCCTCCTTCCATATGGGGAGCTCCTGCAAGGCACAGTGGCTCTGAATGGCCATGCATTTCAGTGATGATTTTCCTCTATAGTGTGGAATTAGAAACCTCCATTAAAAAACACACTTTAGATCTGGTCAACAGTGATTTAAGTGGCACAAATGAAGAGAGTTCTCTTCCCACATCTGAAGCATTAATCCAGACCTCTTATGATTTGTCAAGAGAAGTCAAGGTGTTGAGTAAATCTGGAATTCTTCAGGATGGAGGAGTATATAGAGAGGATGAGAATGCCCCAAGCCTATCAAGGCACAGGTAGAAACCTGTTGGGACAAAAGAGCCCAGCAACCGGCTGGCCCGCTGCGGGCGGTGATGGGGTGGGAACAGGCTCAGGAAATACTGAAATGCTAGAGCTTAAAACTTTGCGAAGGCATTTTCTCTGAGTTGGGCTTGGCCTGGATATTGCCTGACTCCTGTGTTTTGGTGGTTGCCAGGGGGAGGATACATTCCTCCAAGATTCTAGTTCTTCCCTTGCCTGGACCAGGCAGAACCTAATTTTCTTGGACCCCTGCAGGGTGCCAGAATAACTCCATCTCTGCTTTTTTTGCCACTACTATGCACTGAATCCTCCTTGAAACCCTTGACTTCCATCTTTGGTGAGGGACAATTTTCTTCCCTGCTGGATCCAGGAAGGGTGAGAAGTAGCGTTAAAACTTGCTGTGCTGCAACCATCGCCTGCAGGACTGTGTCATTGTGTAAAGACCCATTGACTTAAGGTTTCCAATGTCGCCAATGGAACTACAAAATTTACTCTAGGCTAGGTCTCTCTGATGTATGTTCTTATATACTTCTCTTTTGAAATATTTATCATGCTACTGATTGTTTCATGTTTGTTTTCCCCAGTAGACTTTGTGAGCTCCATGTGAGCTCCATGCTATCTGGAATGGAGCCAGTCTTGCCCACTGCAGTATCCTTATTACCAAGTACAGCAAAATCATCCCGGGCATTTCAAAGAGGAATTTCAAAGACGGAATTTGAAACAGGGAACTGATTACACGGGAAGTGCACAGAGATGGGAAGCTGAATGCTACTACCATGAGGGCTTGAAGGACACAGGAGAGGGATGGTGTCACCAGAATCAGAGGCTGAGGCTGTCCCACGGCTGGGACTGGCAAGGACCCTGGAGGGAAGGGCTGACTGATGGGGAACTGGAACCCCTGTGGGAAAATGATGCTCAAAACAGACAGAGATGGTCAACAAAAAGAATCTGGCTTCTCCTTACTTCTCTATCTCCAGTCTCTTGCTAGTGCCTCCCATTCTTACTGGAAGATAGTTGGCAAAGATAAGCAGGAAACAGTTTTTAAGAGAAAGATGAGAAAGAAGCCTGAGAGCAAACAGGCAATGACTGATAGAGCATGAACTAAGGAATATTTGTAGCTTACATGAGTGAATAGGCAAATAGATAGGCATTAAGCGCTGGCTGAACAATAATTTGAAGTTGTCACAACTCTCCCATTCAGAGCCTGTCAAAACAATTTCATCCCTCAGTTTTCTGCTCCTAGTTGCCACAGATATCTTCTTGAGACGTGGGTTTGGACAATGCAAATTAAGAGTACTTGAAGTTCAGAGGAGAGACAAGAGCCCTGAGGCTGGCAGCTTTGCCTGAAACACTTGAATTAAAAATTTTTTCTTCTGCTGGGAGAACCCAAAATACTAGTAAAGATGTAGGTCATTTAACAGTACCCAGCTTAAAATCCATCCTTGATTTTTCCTGAGCCTCATATCTAACAGCTGCGGGGATAATGTGCCTCAAAATGACACAAGGCACCATTTTCGCAGCAAAGAGCTAGCCTGTCCCTTACATAGGCCCTTGGTTAGAGTTTCAGGTCACTGGAGCTTTTTTAAAATACAGAGAAGGCTGCAGTTCCACAGTGTGTCCACCAGAGGGCTGCAGGGCCTCCCCTGGCTGAGTCCAGACTGGGCGCCCCATCCTTGCCCTGGCTGCCTGTGGGGTCTTCTCTAATGTTACCTCCCGTGTTGAGGTAGATTGGGGGTGCAGAGGTTGCCCTGATCCCAGAGGGAGGAATTTCCTATTCAGTTCTCTTATTTCCTCCTTTCACTGGTTCATGTTACATTTAATAGCAGTTGATTTAAAAAATTTACAAGTGGGGAAATCAAAACAGGCCTCTGTGTGTGTATGTGTGTGTGTGTGTGTGTGTGTGTATATGCATGTGTATGTATGTGTGTGTGTGTGTGTCTGTGTCTGTGTGTATGTGTGTGTGTATGTGTGTCTCTGTGTGTATGTGTGTGTATGTGTGTATGTGTGTGTGTATGTGTCTGTGTCTGTGTATGTGTGTGTGTGAGCTCATGTGCACAGACACATGTACATTTTGAAGGTGGGGTATCAGGAAGTGGGGATAGTTCTGGTCACCAATTCATATGAACCTGTAACTTAAGTATTATTTAGTGTAGAAATTCAGAGCTTGGAAAAAGACCTTGGATCGCTTCTCGGCCTTTTGGCTAAGATCAAGTGTGGAAAAAGACCTTGGAAATAATTTAGTACTCCTTCATTTATAGCTAAGGAAATCAACACAACCTTTGCTACTTGCAAGATGCCTGGAAGGTTTGGAAACTTTAGGAATGAGGTTAATTAGTAGAGTTATTACAGGGTTTGTGGTAAGATTTTATTTCAACATTCCACCATTGCACTCCCTTTCTTAGGCTCAGCCTGAGTCTTGACAGCAGAACCAAAGCACAAAAAAGCATTTTCCAGTTTTCTATTGAAAATGCTTGGCTCTCTGGTTTTAATCCCATCCTTTGTTGTTGAAGTTTTCCAGACTCTTGAAACCAGAAGGTAGAAAGATCTGACATGGTAAGAAAATTATCCAGGAAGATGGTTGAGTGAGCAGAAACCCAGTCAAACTCTTCATCAGAGATTCTATCAAAATCAGTCAGAAATTTTACTAAAGAATTTTCTGCAGTGGAGCAGAGGTCAGTCACTAAGATAACTTAAGGGAGAATGCATTAAACAGGAAAAATTAATGTGGGCTCCCTGAAAAAATTTTATCACTCCAAAAAGACCAAAGAGTGTACAGAAAACTTTATTTTAATTAATCCTGAGAAAGAGCAACTGCGGGGAACCACACAGATAATTCAGAAACTGGTTGGAGCCTCTTTTCAAAGAAATGAAATGGACTGTACTTCCTCTCAAGTAAGTGAAGGTCAGAATGAAAAAGAATGAAAGTAACAATCATTGTGAAAGACAGACTAAAAATATTGTTTTAGTTGCACACAGCAGAAATGGCACTTAAATAAGAAGACAGCGTGAGCAATATATCCAGAATTTTAAGAAACTGAGAAATGAAACATTTCAGGAAGGCAGATCTGGGGAATAGAGTTCAGTATTGCAATTTCTGAATAGTGAGGCCTCCTGAATAAGCAATCAAAATCAAAGGCAAGAAATCAATAATTAAAGCAGCAATAATACATTTTTCCAGAACCAATAAGAGATTAGATTTGAAATAGAGAAGAGTCATATGGGCTAATAGAACATGTACGAACATTTGAAGAGTGACTTCTGTTTATAAAACCGTTCTGTGCAATGACCATACGGTTTTTATTCCTCATTTTGTTAATTACTTTCATACATCTTTCCTTTTGATCTTCCCAATAACTATATGAGGTGGACAGATATTATTAATCTCTCATTTTACTGATAAAAAATAACCTCTGAGAGGCTAAATAATTTACTAGGGATAAACTAGTTCTATCCCTCGTAAGTTAGAACTAGTGAGTGAAGAGTCCAAGGTTAAGTCCAGGTCTTGCTCTCCAAAGTGGGAGGACCTTACACTTTTTTTTTTTTTTTTAATAAATGCTTTATTATTATTTTTTTTTAACAGAGGAAGCTTGGTGGCAGATCTGTAGCCACTTGATGTTTTTATAACTAAGAATTAGAGTTCGGGCTCTTTGTTATAGAATGTAAAGGTACACTAACACGTGTATATATAATTGTTATGAAAATTAAGCTTAGTCACTAAAAGAAGATTCACTATCTGAACTTTCTTCTGTGTTTTTTTCACCTTTACCATCAGGCACTGGAGCATCTGGCCTCTCAAGAAAATTTGGGTCTAGTCCTTCCAATATCATTTTGTTTCTTATTGCCATCACTGGAACACCCACTTGAGCCGTTTTGAGATATCTGGCATATCTTGGATCCTTGGCTACATTTAAGATATTTTCTGGTGTTACTTCACTTTCCTGTGGTCCAGAGTCCTGTAAACTGTTCTGCGTGATTGCTCTGAAGTGGCTTCAGAATGTGTTCCATTTGTGATCCTAGTGACATTTATAGGAGATGCTCCAAATGTGACATCATCTAGGCCTGGGATAGATGATAACTTTGCACCTAAAATATTGAGAGTTGTTTCAATCTGCTGGATATGAAGAGAAAGGTCTGCTAGTTTCTCCTCACAAACTGTAGAAAAGCCGTTGAGGAACTCTACAGTGTGCATTGCAAACTTGCTTAGAAATGCCACCGATCTTTTCTGTTGAATAGCTGGCACTTTAGTCAGGTCTGTGCCTGAGCCCATGAGAGAAAGCCCATCCTCATCCATCTCCTCAGTGGACTGGGGACCCAGGGCTCACCCCCAAACCCCTCCCTAGCCCGGCCCACCCAACCCGGTAATAGCCTCCGAATGCCTCTCCTAGTCCCCTCTTATATACATTTTAAACAATAAGGAAAATGCATGTTTGGTAACAAGCAGAAAGAGAAGGTACTTTTAAAAGGATGAAACTTAGAAAGACTATTCCCTTTTCTAGTAAAAAAAAAAAAAGAGCTTGGTGGATGTGGAACTCTAGCATCAAGAATGAGGGCGAGACAGTTCGTTCTTGACCTTACCAAACTGTCCTTCATGTGGGATGCAACAGACTCATAAGCTCTATAAATTCTTAGAAATCCAACCAGTCACCTTATTCCAGCTAGCCTGGGGACTGCTTCTAATGAAAGTCTGCCTTAAACACAGAGACCTAATACAGTTGCAATTGATGCACCTATTGTACATTGACACATCATCATTGCCTGAAACTAAAAACCTTCTTAAAAAAATAAAATCTATTAATGACTCCCATCTCCCCCCAACAACCGCAGATGTGTGTATGTTGTGTATGTGCAACTATGTGCTGCTGTGCGTTGCGGAGACAAGCAGCACTGTCTGGCGTGTGACTCTGACACTGGGCTCCTCTCTCAGTTGCCTGGCAGTGAGCCAGCTCTCAGACTCAATGTCCCCCCGGGGACTTGAAGTTTCCAAGGTCTGGAAACCGAGGCATCAGAGAATCCCCCTAGACAGTGGGCACCTACGATGAGAACTGCTTGGTGTGCATGTGAAAGTTGTTCAGTCATGTCCAACTCTTTTCAACCCCATGGACTATAGCCTGCCAGGCTCCTCTGTCCATTGTCTTGTCCCCAGGCAAGAATATTGGAGTGGGTAGCCATTTGCTTCTCCAGGGGAATCTTCCTAACCCAGGGATCAAACCCCGGATATCCTGCATTGTAGGCAGATTCCTTACCATCTGAGCCACCGGGGAGGGAAGGCCTTGGTGTGCATAAATAAAATGTCTAATCCCTCATGTGAAGACGCCTTTATACACATCTCATAAAACAGAGGGATACAAGCCCTCTGAGACTCTTCTGCTCAGCGCATGTCTTTCACTGGGCCCCAGCACATCTCTCTGCAGGACACGGGAGGCAGACCCCGGGCCCCGCTGACCCTGCTCCTGTGAGTCCCACTCACACCAAGGGACACCAGTTGGTGTATATCCTGAGCCCTTCACAGAACAGTTGTGCTCTCTTAGTTCAGATCCTGAGGAAATAAATGATTTCTGTAGCTAAGAGGACAAACTCTGTCCTGTGACTTTGAAGCGTGGAAGTCCATTTCAGCTAGCAGAAGAGAATTTTCTGTTTCATCTCACAACACCTGTGTTATCCCGCTATCAGAATGAACAAAGCCCTGGAGTTAAATTTAAGGTAGAACTAGGATATTCTGAAGACCCTGTGTAATAAGTGAAATGAAATATTAAGTGAAGTAAGTCATACAAAGACAAATATATGATATCACTTATATGTGGAATCTAAAAAATGATGTGAATGAACTTGTTAACAAAACAGCAAACAGAAATAGACTCACAGACATAGAAAACAAACATGGTTACCAAAGGGGATAGCAGGCAGGGAAGAGACAAATTAGGAGTTTGGGTATAACCTATATACACTACTATATATAAGCTAGATAAACAATAAGGACCTACAATATGTTGTAATAACCAATAGTGGAAAAGAAGCTGAAAAAGTATATGTATTTATCTATATATCTATCTGAGCCATTTTCTGTATACCCAAAACGAACACATTGTAAATTAACTATAACTAAATTAAGAAAATGGTTAAAACTAAAGCAGCACAAGAATCTTTTGAAGACCTGTATAATAAGTTTCAACCATATCACCCCATTCCCAGAATCTAAAAGATGGCTATTTACTTTTCTTACTATTTTCAAGGGGAAAACTTTTTTTGGATCTCTTTCTCCTCAGGTCTCCCGAATAATGCAGGTATATTTTCTCTCTAATGGCATGAAGAGTGCCCCGCTTCTGCTGACTTTATTGATCAGGTTTGAGCTAATGGTAGATGTTTGTTTGAAGTAGATTTTTGTATGTGTGTGTTTGAGGTAAAATTCATGCCAAGAGACAGGTGAAATAGTCCTCTGGGTTCTAGCTGTGACCAAGAAGGTTTTATCTTTCTTTCATTCCCCTTTCTTTTCTTTGGGAATGAAAATAACACTTAAATATCTTAGTTGGCTTTGTAGTTGATCCAATTATTGGAGATCAAAAACATCTCATCAATTACATTACTGGGTTTAATATGACTACATTTATATAATTACAAGGACCAGTTATATTTAAAAAGACACTTATTTTTGATGAAAACCATAAAAGCTTATTAAAGCACTCTGATTTTCTTTTTTCTGGTAACTACTACCTGAAAATACCTCTGAATACTCTCTGTAAGGGAAAATATTTTGGAAAAATTATGTGAGAAGGTATAGAAATCACATACAAATAAAAGGAGCCAAAATATGTATGTGTGTGTATATTTGTGTATCTATATGTAGATAATACACACACATGTAGGGGCTTCCCTGGTGGCTCGGACGGTAAAGAATCTGCCTGCAATGAGGGAGACCCCTGTTCGATCCCTGGGTTGGGCAGATCCCCTGGAGAAGGGAATGGCTACCCACTCCAGTACAGGACTTGACTGTGAAGGGTATGCTGGTATATTCAAGCCCTTTCATAAGATCTTGGTATTATTCTGTGCAGTGGGCTTCCCAGGTGGCACCAGTGGTAAAGAATCCACTTGCCAATGCAGGAGACACAGAGGTAGGGGTTCCATTCCTGGGTTGGGAAGATCCCCTAGAGTAGGAAACGGCAACCCACTCCAGTATTCTTGCCTGGAAAATTCCATGGACAGTGGAGCCTGGCAGGCTACAGTCCATGGGGCCGCAAAGAGCCGGACATGACTGAGCACACACGCGCTGATGGCCTATGTGAAATCTCTCACCTCTCATACACACACATATAACTATATATATATATATATAAAACTGTATATATGGACATGAGTTTGAGAAAGGTCTGGGAGTTGGTGATGGACAGGGGAGCCTGGCGTGCTGCAGTCCATCGGGTCTCAAAGAGGTGGACACGGCTGAGCCACTGAACTGAACTGACATGTATTATATGCCATATACTTTTTTCCTTCTACTCCAAAATAGAGAATATTATTCTTGTCTTATATCCTCAGGAACAATTAGTAATGACATATTTCTAATGATCCCCTAGAAGTCTTGATAAAGTTGACTAAGGTTTGTGGTTCAGTTGCTAAATCATGTCCTACCCTGCAACCCTATGTACTGCAGTAGGCCAGGCTCCCCTGTCCTTCACCACCTCCCAGAGTTTGCTCAGGTTCACGTCCACTGAGCTTGTGGTGCTATGTAACCATCACATCCTCTGCCGCCTCGTTCTCCATTTGCTTTCAATCTTTCCCAACTGAAAGCCTAGCTTGAGGGATTTTGAGCATAACCTTACTAGCATATGAAATGAGCACAATTGCATGGTAGTCTGAATATTCTCTGGCATTTCCCTTCTTTGGGATTAGAATGAAAACTGACCTTTTCCAGTCTTGTGGCCACTGCTGAGTTTTTTAAATTTGTTGACATATTGACTGCAGCACTCTAACAGCATCATCTTTTAGGATTTTAAATAGCTCAGCTGGAAAAGAGTAAGAACCTGTAATTAAGCTTTGTCTTGGTGGCATGAAATAAAGAAGGTGACATAGGACGCTGAGGGCAGGATCCACTAGCTCTTTCTCTACCCTGTGGTTCTATGTGATTCTTGCAAAGCCAGCCTTAGGCTGATGACAGTAATGACAGCGATATTGAAGCTGGAGATGAATCAGAATGAGGCCTAGAGACTGAATTACCAAGAGCTCTGTGACCAGTGGCACAACAAGGACAATGCCAGTCAACCCTTTCCTTTTAACAACTTCTAAACATTAAAAAATTTATTTTTCCTGTGTTTTTCTGGCAGGAATGATTAGAATGTCCAGGATGGTAAGGCAAAGAGGAAAGTGGTAAAAGAGCATTTAATATAGTGGGAGGCAGAAAAAAAACAGAATTCCTCTGTGGCCAGGTGGAGTTCTTCCAGCTCGATCTATGATAAAGGTGATGGACAATTGGGGATTTTCCTCCTGGACAATTATTATTATGCTACTGGGATCAGAAGCATTGATGCTGTGGATACCTTAGAAGAGAGCTATTTTTGCGAATCATTTGTAATGGGTTTTTATCTCTAGTTATGAAAAACTTGATAACCAAATTTATAATACAAATGATTAAAAAGGCCTAAAAAACTTAAAAAATTTTATTTGTTTGGCTGCACTGGGTCTTAGTTGTGACCTGCAGGAACTTTAGTTATGACACGTGAACACTTAGTTGTGGCACGTGGGAGCTATTTCCCTGACCAGGGATCCAACCTGGGCTGTCTGCATTGGGAGCACAGAATCTTAGCCACTGGTCCACCAGGGAAGTCCATAAAAGGTCTAAAGAACTTTAATGGCAGAATTTGCTAAATCATGTAATACAAAATACCAGTATCTTGATCTTCCCTGGCTTCGCACTTGCAATGTAGAGGGCATGGGTTTGATCCCTGGGCGGGGAACTGAGACCCCGCATGCCATGCAGCACAGCCAAAAAAAAAAAAAAAAAAGGACCTTTCTAATTCCGTGCCTAGCTTGGGCATATTGAATGTGTAACCTGTGATCTGTCTGGACTGAAATAGGCTGTGTTAAGACCGTATTTTGGAAGACACTTTTTTCTCCTGCCCACTATTAACCTGAAATTTTACTATAGTCATTTCTAGAAGATATTCAATAAAATTTTAGATTTATTGCAAGCATAGTTCAATATTTATTAATTTGCAGGGAAACCAAGGAGTGTGCTGGTCCAGAAAGGCTATGAAAATGGAGGGGTTTTAGCATTGGCAAACAACACTTATGTAAGCAACTAGTTTAAACAACTATGAAAGGTTGAAGTTTCATTTCAAAGGTCACCGAAATATCCAGTCCACATTGTTTGTTGGGAAGGAATTTCACACAGCATGGCCTGAGATGACAGACATGCAGGCTTCCAGGCCCAGTGAAAGTAACACATCTCAGAAGCAAATATCAGGGGCTGCAGTATAGCCAGTAATGGAAAAGCAAGATTTCACTCCCAAGCTACATTAGGGCTAATAACCAGAGGCATGAATGGCGCTGAGGCTTCAGGGGGGCCACCAGGTAACCAGGTTTGAATTTTGAGCTGCCCAAAGCCAGTGGTTTTTCTCCAGTGCAGAAAAATATGTCCATTTCTTAGTTTGGGTACAATTTTTAAAAAACTCCTTTTGACAAAAGGTTTTTTGACTTGAAATTGATTGAGAATGACTAAAGAACCCATATGCCAATGCAGGAGATGTAAGAGACACAGGTTCCATCCCTGGGTTGGGAAGATCCCCTAGAGGAGGCTATGGCAACCCACTCCAGTATTCTTGCCTGAGAATCCCATGGACAGAGGAGCCTGGTGGGTTACAGTCCATGGGGGGTCACAAAGAGCTGGACATGACTGAAGCAACTTAGCATACAAGCATGCAAAGCAAAATAGCCTGGGATTCTGTTTCAACCTACACTGGTCTGACACCACCTGGTGTGCTGCAATTCAATTCTGGTATAACCCCCTGGAGTTCGTGCAGACCCCACCAGGTGGGAACTCAGTCCTCCAGAAGATTGCCCTCCCTTCAGTTGCAAGGTAACGTTGCGGGTTCCTAGGTCACCCACACTTTTGACCAGCTAGCTATGAATCCAGGAGGTTCCCACACTCCCCTCAGTTTTGGTAATTCTCTAGAATAACTCATGGAACTCAGGAAAGTACTATATGATTGCAGTTTTATTATAAAGGATACAGATCGGGAGCAGCCAGATGACAGGATACATGGGGTGAGGTTCGGGAGGGTCCTGAGCACAGAGTTTCTCTGCTGCGTCCGGGGAACCAAGATGCCTCACCCTTCTGGCACATTGGTGTGTTCACCAACCAGGCTGCTCCCCTGAGCTCCAGGGTTCAGTTTTTATTGGGGCTTCATTGCATAGATATGATTGATTAAATCATTGACCAGGCGACTGAATACAGTCGCCAGTCCCTCTCCCCACAGGAGGAGTAGGACTGGACTGGTCACACATCATTTAAAGTTCTGATCAGGTGGTTGGTCTTTCCTGTGACCAGCCCATCCTGAAGCTATTTAGGAGATCCTCAAGTCATCTTATTATTTTTGACCTCATCACACAGCATATGGAATCTTAGTTTCCTGACCAGGGATCAAACTTGTGCCCCCTGCATTGGAAGCACAGAGTCCTAGCCACTGGACCTCCAAGGAAGTTCCTGAGTCATCTTATTAATATAAACTTAAGTATGGCTCAGGGCCTCAGGAATAACAAATATACTTCTATCACTTGGGGAATTCCAAGAGTTTTGGAAGCTCTGTGCCATGAATCAGGGACAAAGACCAGACAAATTCTTTATTATACCATAGCATAGGAACACATGCAATGTGAGCATGTTTTGACATAACGAACTTCAAATGTTATATAAGGGATTCTGATACATTTCCCAAAATGGAACCAGGATGATCTTCTCAAGCCATGTCAGCCCCTGCTTGAAACCCTTCAGGGCCCTCTTGATGATCTTAGAATAAAGAGTAAAATGCTTAATCAGGTCTCTGAGGTCCTGTGTGATATGACCCCTTGTGGCTATCCTCAGCTACCATACTCCACCTCCCTTGCTCCTAGGACCTGACATTTTAGTTTCCTGAATGTAGATTGATTGCTGTGTTCCAAGCATTCTGCTGGAAAGCTGTAAGAAATAGAAAATTAAGTAAAATTTCCCTGAGCACATACAGCTAGTTAGTAAAACAGTGGAATTAGAACACCAAACTCCTGACCTCATAGTTAACGATCCTGTCTAGTCTACCTCCAAATTGGCTCACATTTGTGAGCAAATGAATAGAAAATTTGTGTTGCCTGTCTTTCCACCTATCAAAGTATGTGGAACCACAGCAAACGTTTTCCTATTAGTTTCCCCTCATTAGATTCTTGGACTGCAGGAATGGGAAGAAGCAATTAATAGCAATGCACTCAACTTTTCTTAACTTTCCCCTTCAGAGATTCTGAGCAAAGAGACAAAAACCCAGCTCACCCGAAGGCTCCAATTAAAGGGAACTTGACTGTATACCCAGATGTTAAAATTGCTGACAATCACCTGAAGTTTCTCCCTTCCATGTCCTCTTGGTGAAAAATGGCTGGTGAATTCATCTGTACTAGACACTGATGTGTTCATGCCTTCAGTTTTTATTAAAATCAATGAGAAAAAGACCTTGGTTTACCCACCTAAAATAAGAAAGTGTTCTAAAACTCTCTTATTATGAAGGACTTGTTTATGGACACCCAAAAGATTCCACAAAAGATAAAGTACAGATAGAATTTAGGGAAGATGGGAGATAAAGTTTAGGGTTGTATGAAATTTAAAAAAAGCACACAGAGAAAGTTTACAGCTTTCCTAGTAGGTCAAAGAGATGACTGAATTCTCAATCATCTTGTTTTTTCACCAACAGTCCTCATGTTGAAAAGAATAAAATGGAGATGATTAACCCCAAAATAGGCAGGTCATCTGACCAAGAGGAAGAATCACCATCTGCTAAGAAGACCTGTCCTAAATCTTTTGCATCTCCTCTAAGGTTTAAAGACATTTGTCTTTTCCATCGGACTTCTCCCGTGTCCTCACTCAAGCCTTCCTGACATAGACACTTGCTTCCTGATTCCACATTCACACAAATCAACTGGCACTGTGTTTCATGACTTGGAAGAATTTTTCTCTTTTTAATGAGGATGCACTCAGGATAAGATCTGCAACAGCAGCAGTTTTAGAATTAATCATTCCGCTTGTTCGTGTTTAAAGCTCAAGTTAATAACTCCTTCAAAATAAATCTCAAAACCAAGTGGACCAACTGTAATCAAAATTCTGGTGCTCAGCCCTATGCACCACAAACCACTGCCTTCCCAGGTGTGCTCCTGAATCAGTATGTATTGTTTTCTCAATTTTTTTGCATCATTAATAGAGACAGGTGCAAAAAGCAGCTCAGCTCTTTTCCTCTGTTGGCTCCTGCTCTGGGTGTCTTCTTTTTGCCCTTCCAGACTCACTTTCCTCCCATCCACTCCCAGACAGAGAGGCTGGCCCATGTGGACATCGTGAATATACTTTGATGGGTTCTGGCTTCCGGTTGGGTTCGGCTGCTGTTGGCATCAGCAGGACAGGAGGTGGAGGGCGCAGAGGGAGGTGGAGATATTTATTACACCCACATGTTCCCTTCCAACTCAAGAGGGATACCTGCATCTCACTTCCTCTGGGTGGCTCTTTCCTTATAGCTACTCTCTGGGTGCTCCAAATCTCTCTTTCAGAGACTCTTCAAGCCAGAAGTATCCATTGTTGGATCCTGCAAAATTAAAAAATTTCAAATTCAAATCCCCAAAGTCTTCCAAACCAGAAGTTATCCAGTGATGATCTCCTCCAAAAGTGAGTCACACACAAAAAAGACAAATACAAGCCATGAATCTAGACTAGAGACAGCTAGTGGTTGAACCTTGGGTGCCTCTCGCAATGACTTTGGGGTCCATGGAGCAGGTCTTAGTCTGTAAAATGAGTGGAATAAGTCACATTTACTTTCCTCCAAAGGAGGAGAAGGAGAGAAGGTCCTATTTGTTCCTCCTTGATGCCCTGATGGGCAAGGTTTTATCACGTGGGACAGAGCCTGGGGGCTCTGGGGCCTGAAGAGGTGGGAGTGTTGCGCTTGTGTGGACATAGCTGAAGTTCCTTCCCTCGCCTGAAGGGGTCAGCAAAGGCCCAGGAAGGGTGGAGACACCTTGCCTCCCAGGAGGGAGAAAATTCCAAGGAGGCCCTCAGTTCCCAGGGGATAGCCCCTAACTAGCCACTTTGTGCTTTTTCTGCTGGGGCAGGGACGGATTCTCCCACACCCCTAACTGCTCAGAGATGCTGGCGCTGGCCCTAACTGTTGAAGAATGAGAGGTCTACCTGGAATACAGGAATGGGAGTGGGCCTGCGGGTCCAGATTGAGGAGGGCCACCGGGGTGTAGAATCCCCCAGCTCAGCCTTCTTGGACATTTTCCCTGGGTTGTCTGCACCCCATCCAAAGCCTGTAATCAAGCCATCAAAACTAGTAGGATGATTTCCGCATTAAATGAAATTATGGATGAAGAATGGGAATGGAGGAAACAGACTAATGGTTCTAATGTTTTTTTCCAACCTTTCACTTCACAATAAAGTGCAGTCATCTGATTCCTTGTTTGTGTGCAGGGAAAATGATGACTCCTCTGAGAAGCTCTTAGCAATACTCATTTTCTTCCTTGTTCCCTTATGTCTACTGGGTGGGTTCAGGCAGGGGAAACCATGATAGAGATGGGCGGTAAGTCACAGACTGTCCTTTAGGTGAGCTTCTGGTTTCCTACCAGTTTCATTGCTTGCCATATGTGTAGTAGTCAAAAATATTTAGTTTTTAATTACAAGAGTGTGACAAGAATACAATATTATTATTAAAAAACAGAAAAGACAAAAACTTCACTTTATCTGACTCTTCCAGTCTACTCCCTTTCTCAGAAGTATCTATCATTGTTGATTTGGGAAATATCCTTCTGTATATATGTTGTGGTTTGAAAATATGTCCACAGTTATTTGATACTACTTCTTCAAAAGGTGAAGCCTAATTCCCCTCACCTTAAGTGTTGGAGGTACTTAGTGACTTGCTTTTTAAAGCATAGAATGTGGCAGAAGTAGTGATTTGTGGTGTCTGAGATTGGGATTGGAATGATGTTGAGTTTTCCCCCTCATTCTAGATCTCTGGGACCACCTGCTCTGGGGAAAGCCAGCTACCATGTTGTGAGGTAGACCTAAGGAGAGGCGCATATTGTGGGGAACTGGGGCTTCCTGTCAACAGCCATATGATTGAGCCATAAAGAAATTATTGTAATAGATTCTGAGGCTGGTGAGGGCACAGGCTCCATGATGTCAAGGTTCTGTGTTCCTGGAAATGAGCAGAGGACAGAGCACATAATCCCCAGGGACATTTTTCTATTGCCGAAGAGTACCTCAGAGTTTATATAATAGTGACTAGTCCCAGAGCTTGGGTTGTGTGGTGGTTGCTTACATTTGCTGCCCAAATCACCCTTCAGGACAAGAACACTTATTATTTCAACTGCTGGGAGTGCAGCTGGCAGAAAGTCCTCAACAATCAACACCCTTAGGGATTTCTGAAGAGAGCCAAAGAGAACCCCGCTTCCAGCAGCCCACGTCCAGTGGTTAATGAATGAATGGTATGGAGCCCAGGCCTCTCACTCCAGCTCAGGGGAGTTCTGAAGGGTCACCCCATCCTCAGAGTTCCCTGCAGGACTGACTGAGACGTTCCAGTGAGACTGCATTCAGCTAGACCTTATCCTTTGTCCAACCCTGCTCCCCTCTCTTCCCTTTCCCAGGTGTTGGTATCAAAAGCACTCCCCAGCAAACCTCCTACATGTTAATCTCTGTCTCAAAGTTGACTTCCTGGGAAACTCAAGCAGGGATGGTGGGCACCAGGGTGTTCTAAAAAAGCAGATGATGGCATAGAGTTTTAGAACTGGATTACTGGCCACCCAGCTGGCATCACTGTTTGGAGTGATTCTCCTTTTGGGAATGAAATGGCAGGGTTTTTATTTTATTTTATTTTTTTAAACTTTTTACTTTGTATTGGGGTATATAGCAAATCAGAGAAGGCAATGGCACCCCACTCCAGTACTCTTGCCTGGAAAATCCCATGGATGGAGGAGCCTGGTAGGCTGCAGTCCATGGGGTCGCTAAGAGTCGGACACGACTGAGCTACTTCACTTTCACTTTTCACTTTCACGAACTGGAGAAGGAAATGGCAACCCACTCCAGTGTTCTTGCCTGGAGAATCCCAGGGATGGGGGAGCCTGGTGGGCTGCAGTCTATGGGGTCGCACAGAGTCAGACACGACTGGAGTGACTTAGCAGCATATAGCAAATATACTTTTTATTTTATATTGGCATATAGCCACCAGCTTCCCTACTGGCTCAGTTGGTAAAGAATCTGCCTGCAATGCAGGAGACCCAGGTTCGATTGCTGAGTCAGGAAGATCCCTGGAAGGATCTTCCTGGGGAGGAGGAAAGGGCAACTCACTCCAATATTCTTGCCTGGGAAATTCCACAGACAGAGGAGCCTGGCAGGCTAGAGTCCATGGGGTCACAAGAGTCAGACACGACTCAGTGACTAAACCACCACCATAGCCAACTAACAAAGTTGTGATAGTTTTAGGTGAACAGTGAAAGGACTCAGCCATATATATATGTGTCCATTCTCCTTCAAACTCCCCTCCCATCCAGGCTGTGAAATGGCAGGTTTTTAGAAAGCTATTTATACCTTTCTGTAGTATTTGACTTATTTAATTATATCCAAGTATCATATTGCTGTTGCCTCCTGACCTGCATATAGGTTTCTCAAGAGGCAGGTCAGGTGGTCTGGTATTCCCATCTCTTTCAGAATTTTCCACAGTTTATTGTGATCCACACAGGCAAAGGCTGTGGCATAGTCAATAAAGCAGAAATAGATGTTTTTCTGGAACTCTCTTGCTTTTTCGATGATCTAGCAGATGTTGGCAGTTTGATCTCTGGTTCCTCTGCCTTTTCTAAAACCAGCTTGAACATCTGAAAGTTCACAGTTCACGTATTGCTGAAGCCTTGGAAGGAATTATGACCAACCTAGATAGCATATTAAAAAGCAGAGACATTACTTTGCCAACAAAGGTCCGTCTAGTCAAGGCTATGGTTTTTCCAGTGGTCATGTATGGATGTGAGAGTTGGACTGTGAAGAAAGCTAAGCACCGAAAAATTGATGCTTTTGAACTGTGGTGTTGGAGAAGACTCTTGAGAGTCCCTTGGACTGCAAGGAGATCCAACCAGTCCATCCTGAAGGAGATAAGTCCTGGGTGTTCATTGGAAGGATTGATGCTGAAGCTGAAACTCCAATACTTTGGCCACCTCATGCAAAGAGTTGACTCACTGGAAAAGACCCTGATGCTGGGAGGGATTGGGGACAGGAGGAGAAGGGGACGACAGAGGCTGAGATGGCTGGATGGCATCACCGACTCGATGGGCATGAGTTTGAGTAAACTCTGGGAGCTGGTGATGGACAGGGAGGCCTGGCGTGCTGCAATTCATGGGGTTGCAAAGAGTTGGACACGACTGAGCGACAGAATTGAACTGAACTGAACTGACTGATCATATTGCTTTCATTTGTAAATGGTTAGTAGAAAATGTCTGAGATGTGGTATTATAAGCCATTTAAATTTTATTCTTTACATTTTTTGTTTTAAAAATAAAATGATTGAATGAGGTTTAAGAATATTCAGAAATCAGGAATTGGGGAGTGGGTTACTATTTTGTTCCTGTCTTTGGGATGCAAATATTTGTCAGTTAGATTCTAAAACTTCAGACAAAGCACCCTGGTGGAGAATCCATTTGTTTGTCATCACCCGGCAACCTCTCCAGCCCTCACTCACCACCTCAACCTTCCCAGTAAGAGGAGCCACCTCCTAGTGGGTTATGTGTGGGTATAAAATGTGTGTGTGTGTGTGTGTCTGTGTGTGTGTGTGTTGAGTCGTGTGGAGAGATAACGCCCTCTCCCCTGGGTTACACCTGTTCAAAACAGCCCTGAGCCCTTGGTGGGGGGACATAAACCTGATTTGGGGCTGACAGGGTCAGGGCAGTTTCTGGCATCAGCTGAGTCCTCTTTCCACCGCATCTACCTCCTTCCCTCCCTGCAAGATTCTCTCTCAGGGGCCACATCAGTGGTCCTGCCAGCTGGGCTCAGTCAGGGCAACTCTAGCTCCTCAGAGATTCTGTAGGAACCTTGGTTGTCAAAGGGATTCAGCTTCCTTCCTCTTAGGAGTTATGCTTCTATGCAAATGTGTAGGAACAAAGAGAGATCTGCTGGGATGCCTGCAAGCATCCATGTTTTATATCGTAGGATAATACATCAGGGGAGGGCTGGCGGGGCACTGTTTGTCTACAGAGTCTGAATCCAGGCCCTCATTCGGTTTAATATCCTTTATTGGTTTAACAATAATTCACAAAGGGAGGAGTCACTCCATTGTTCCTGTTACATTTCTGATAACCAGTTAGATTCGAGATAAAATTGTTAGGTTTGGTCAGTGCCCTCAGGTTCTATCTCTCTTTGTCTCCCAGGGAATGCCAAGGCTTCCCGGGGAGTATCAATTCCTCAGGGGCCTTGAGGGAAGGTTAGTGATTCTGTATCCTCAGCATTTTGGTTCAGACACAGGAAATGTAACTGGACAGTGTGTGGGGCTGGAGAAGGGAATAGTTCTTCCTTCGAAGTTCTAAGCCAGAACTTCAGGACTCTACATTTGACGGTGGAACACTGGTCCTGCTGTGGGATTAGCTGTTTTCTGTTTGGGGATTAGTGTGGCTACTGGTTTCTCTTCACATCTGATTTGGAGATGCTAAGGGTGTCCCTCTGATCCAAGCTCCCTTAATTATCCTAATGATTCAACAGGAATTTATCAAGTAGCCACTATGTGCTGGCCAAATGACCCCAGACTGCCTTCAGCTTAGAAAGTTTATATGCCATTGCTAAACAACATCACTGCAGGGAAAAAAATGAGGCAGGTGTCTAGGGGTGGAGAAGGGCATCCAAGAACCTGTTCATAGCTTCAGTGCCCTCAGGGCATGAAGCCACAGGCTAGCTAGGATGGACCTGGAAGGACTGGGTTAAGTTCTAAATAGGAGGAATAAAGAGATCTACTCAACTCATATCCTGGGTGACTTCAGTGCCGGTGGGTAGCTGTCCATTGTCATATTCTGGCATCTCAGTCTCTGCATCTCCCCTAAAGCTGTTCTTCCTCCTGAAGGTGGTGGCAGGTAGTATGCCCTGGGAAGTCATAGCCTTTGTGGCCTGGGGAGGCCATAGCCTTTGTGAGTAGGAGGGAGTTAGCCAGAAGGAGAAGTCATGGCTATCTTAGAGACAGTCTCCAAGAAGGAGAAAGGCTATGAGGAGGCTGTTGCCTCTGACTCAGACTTGCGTAGGGAGTCCAATTCCTTCCTTTTTCTGGGCTTCAGGGAGTCTATGCTTGAGATCACTACTAGAGATGGGGAAAAGTGACTGCCTGACCCTCCCCCTCCATACTCACTTATGGTAATCAGGCAGGCTGTTAGGTTAGGTAATAGTTCAGTTCAGTTCAGTCGCTCAGTCGTGTCCGACTCTTTGCAACCCCATGAATTGCAGCACGCCAGGCCTCCCTGTCCATCACCAGCTCCCAGAGTTTACTCAAACTCATGCCCATCGAGTCGGTGATGCCATCCAGCCATCTCAGCCTCTGTCGTCCCCTCCTCCTCCTGCCCCCAATCCCTCCCAGCATCAGGGACTTCTCCGTGAGTCAACTCTTCGCATGAGGTGGCCAAAGTATTGGAGTTTCAGCTTCAGCATCAATCCTTCCAATGAACACCCAGGACTTATCTCCTTCAGGATGGACTGGTTGGATCTCCTTGCAGTCCAAGGGACTCTCAAGAGTTTTCTCCAACACCACAGTTCAAAAACATCAATTTTTGGGTGCTCAACTTTCTTCACAGTCCAACTCTCACATCCATACATGACCACTGGAAAAACTGTAGCCTTGACCAGACGGACCTTTGTTGGCAAAGTAATGTCTCTGCTTTTTAATATGCTATCTAGGTTGGTCATAACTTTCCTTCCAAGGAGTAAGCGTCTGTTAATTTCATGACTGCAATAGCCATCTGCAGTGATTTTGGAGCCCCAAAAAAATAAAGTCTGACACTGTTTCCACTGTCTCCCCATCTATTTCCCATGAGGTGATGGGACCAGATGCCATGATCTTAGTTTTCTGAATGTTAAGCTTTAAGACAACTTTTTCACTCTCCTCTTTCACTTTCATCAAGAGGCTTTTTAGTTCCTCTTCACTTTCTGCCACAAGGGTGGTGTCATCTGCATATCTGAGGTTATTGATATTTCTCCCTGCAATCTTGATTCTAGCTTGTGCTTCCTCCAGCCCAGCGTTTCTCATGATGTACTCTGCATAAAAGTTAAATAAGCAGGGTGACAATATACAGCCTTGACGTACTCCTTTTCCTATTTGGAACCAGTCTGTTGTTCCATGTCCAGTTCTAACTGTTGCTTCCTGACCTGCATACAGGTTTCTCAAGAGGCAGGTCAGGTGGTCTGGTATTCCCATCTCTTTCAGAATTTTCCACAGTTTATTGTGATCCACACAGTCGAAGGCTTTGGCATAGTCAATAAAGCAGAAATAGATGTTTTTCTGGAACTCTCTTGCTTTTTTGATGATCCAGCAGATGTTGGCAATTTGATCTCTGGTTCCTCTGCCTTTTCTAAAACCAGCTTGAACATATGGAAGTTCTCGGTTCACGTATTGCTGAAGCCTGGCTTGGAGAATTTTGAGCATTACCTTACTAGCATGTGAGATGAGTGCAATTGTGCGATAGTTTGAGCATTCTTTGGGATTGCCTTTCCTAGGGATTGGAATGAAAACGGACCTTTTCCAGTCCTGTGGCCACTGCTGAGTTTTCCAAATTTGCTGGCATATTGAGTGCAGCACTTTCACAGCATCATCTTTCAGGATTTGAAATAGCTCAACTGGAATTCCATCACATCCACTAGCTTTGTTCGTAGTGATGCTTTTTAAGGCCCACTTGACTTCACATTCCAGGATGTCTGGCTCTAGGTGAGTGATCACACCATTGTGATTATCTGGGTCGTGAAGATCTTTTTTGTACAGTTCTTCTGTGTATTCTTGCCACCTCTTCTTAATATCTTCTGCTTCTGCTAGGTCCCTACCATTTCTGTCCTTTATTGAGCCCATCTTTGCATGAAATGTTTCCTTGGTATCTCTAATTTTCTGGAAGAGATCTCTAGTCTTTCCCATTCTGTTGTTTTCCTCTGTTTCTTTGCATTGATCGCTGAGGAAGGCTTTCTTATCTCTCCTTGCTGTTCTTTGGAACTCTGCATTCAAATGGGAATATCTTTCCTTTTTTCCTTTGCTTTTCGGTTCTCTTCATTTCACAGCTATTTGTAAGGCCTCCTCTGACAACCATTTTGCCTTTTTGCATTTCTTTTCCATGGGGATGGTCTTGATCCCTGTCTCCTGTACAATGTCACAAACCTCCGTCCATAGTTCATCAGGCTCTCTGTCTATCAGATCTAGTCCCTTAAATCTATTTCTCACTTCTACTGTATAGTCATAAGGGATTTGATTTAGGTCATACCTGAATGGTCTAGTGGTTATCCCTACTTTCTTCAGTTCAAGTCTGAATTTGGCAATAAGGAGTTCATGATCTGAGCCATAGTCAGCTCCCAGTCTTGTTTTTGCTGACTGTATAGAGCTTCTCCATCTTTGGCTGCAAAGAATAGAATCAATCTGATTTTGGTGTTGACCATCTGGTGATGTCCATGTGTAGAGTCTTCTCTTGTGTTGTTGGAAGAGGGTGTTTGCTATGATCAGTGCGTTCTCTTGGCAGAACTCTGTTAGCCTTTGCCCTGCTTCATTCCATACTGGAGCGGTGGCTGCGTGAGCACAGGAGGGCCGAGAGGAGCTACTCCAGGTTCAAGGTCAGGAGGGGCGGCCGTGAGAAGATACCCCTCGTCCAAGGTAAGGAGCAGTGGCTGCACTTTGCTGGAGCAGCCATGAAGAAATACCCCACGTCCAAGGTAAGAGAAACCCAAGTAAGATGGTAGGTGTTGCGAGAGGGCATCAGAGGGCAAACACACTAAAACCATAATCACAGAAAACTAGCCAATCTGATCACAGGACCACAGCCTTGTCTAACTCAATGGAACTAAGCCATGTCGTGTGGGGCCACCCAAGACGGACGGGTCATGGGAGAGGTCTGACAGAGTGTGATCCACTGGAGAAGGGAATGGCAAACCACTTCAGTATTCTTGCCTTGAGAACCCCATGAACAGCATAAGAAGGCAAAATGATAGGATACTGAAAGACGAACTCCCCAGGTCGGTAGGTGCCCAATATGCTACTGGAGATCAGTGGAGAAATAACTCCAGAAAGAATGAAGGGATGGAGCCAAAGCAAAAACAATACCCAGTTGTGGATGGGACTGGTGATAGAAGCAAGGTCCGATGCTATAAAGAGCAATATTGCATAGGAACCTGGAATGTTAGTTCCATGAGTCAAGGCAAATTGGAAGTGGTCAAACAGGAGATGGCAAGAGTGAATGTCGACATTCTAGGAATCAGCGAACTAAAATGGACTGGAATGGATGAATTTAACTCAGATGACCATTATATCTACTACTGTGGGCAGGAATCCCTTAGAAGAAATGGAGTAGCCATCATAGTCAACAAAAGAGTCTGAAATGCAGTACCTGGATGCAATCTCAAAAACGACAGAATGATCTCTGTTCGTTTCCAAGGCAAACCATTCAATATCACGGTAATCCAAGTCTATGCCCCAACCAGTAATGCTGAAGAAGCTGAAGTTGAACGGTTCTATGAAGACCTATAAGACCTTTTAGAATTAACACCCAAAAAGGTTAGGTAATAAGCAACCCCCAAATCTCTGTAGGTTAACCCAGGAAGAATTTATTGCTTGTGTCACAGTCCAGTGCAGGCTCTGTGTCCCTCCTGGGCAGCTGTTCTTCAAGTAGAAACTCAAGGAATCTGGCTGCTTCTACCTGGCAACTCCATCATTTCAGAATTCTTTACTTCCAATCATATCAACAAGAGAGAGAGTGAGTCAAGGTTCTTGGGGGAATCTTAAGAAAGCCAGGCACAGGCAGAAATTATGACATAGCTTCAATTTAGCCGTCAGGGAGGCTGAAGCTCTAGTCTTTCCATGTCTGCAGGAGAGGAAATGGGATGGTCAGCACCATGCCTGTGTCTGTTATATTCATGCAGAGTCTTCAGCTCCCACAGTTGTTGCAACTTAGTTTTCAGATGTTCCTGCAGACCTGTCTCCCTCTCCAGTACAGAGTTTCAGCTTTCTTGATTTTTTAAAACTTTAATGGTCACCTGTGTACTGATAGTGCATTAATACTTGAGACTTAAGGCACTGTGTGATACCATGACCACCATGTAGTAGTTGTTTGATAATATTTGCTTAATTGAATGAAGGGAGAAGGCTAAGGATGTCTGGAGAAGCCGTCTCTGGCTCAAATTTAAAGTGTCAACTACAAACTGGCACTTGCCTGTCAACTGCAAATTGGCACTTGCCAAGAGCATTTGCCAGCGACTGAATGGCAACAACAAGGGCATTTGCCATTTGCCTCTGCAGAGATTGAACCCCGTGCTGCTGCAGCTGCTGACCTTCAGCACCCGCTGAGGGGAGTTCAGGGTGGAAAGTGAGGCACTCTGTTCTCCATGGAGACTGGTGGAACAAGTTTTCAGGAAGTTAGATGTTTTCAGGAACAGATTTCATGATCCCAATCCTTGTGTCTCTTCATATCAAGAAAAGCACTAAATCCCTTCATGGTGACACACCGTGTTAGTTTGATCTCTGGTGAGTAGCTAAGATCAATCATGTGAGTGTTTTGTGACTGACTCCCAATAAAACCTCTAGACACCAAGGGTTGAGTGAGCTTCCCTAGTTGACAACACTCTGTACATACTGCCAATATTGATGCTAGAATTAAGCATGCACACCAGCATCTCCTCTTCCTGCCTAGATCCGTGGGGCAGACTGTGGACCTCTTGGGCAGGGGCTGAATGAAACAGAATTAACTTGATTCGTGTCATTGTGCCTTTTCCCTAGGACTGGTTATAAGCAGCGGTATCCCTGTGGCTCCATCTCTACCTCCTTGAATGCCTCTCACCGTGGTCACCAGCCTCTCCCAGTCCTCGCCCTTCTGCATGTGGGACACAGTACCTGTCATGCTCAGCCCCTCCCTCTGCAGCGCTGCCCCTGCCCAGATCACCTTCTGCTGTTTCCTGCTGCTGACCACCACGTGGGCCCCATCCTGGGCCAGACACTGGGCGATGGTGAAGTTGATCCTGCAGGAGAGATGGAGAAGATGAGGCAATCATCCCAGGGCTGAGCCCTTCCTTTCTTGCTGCATTTCTAGCCTTACAGCCCCAAGTGAATTTCCTACTATCCTGGAGCAGCTAACCTCGTGCCCTGCATATGGGTGATGAGAGGACCAGAGAGAGTCAAGAGGGAACTTCCCTTCATGGGTGTGTTGGACAGGCTGCCAGTGTCTATCAGATCTTGGCTTCACCTTCTGTTCAAATGGCTGCAGCCTGAGAGTTTGTTGCCTCCAGTCCGTGAAACCACTGGGCACCTAAAAGCATGCAACATGGAAGCACGGGGTCTAATTCCATCCAGAGTGACTCTCGATCACTGGAGGCAGGGCATGAATGACTGAACTGTCCCCCTGACTTTCCCTGATGGACGCTCTGAGAGGTAGTTCCTAAGTTTCCCAGTGGATCTGTAGAATCTAGCACCCGGTGGCCTGTAGCAGCAGCCAACTCCATGACCGGCCCATGCTGGCTTTCTCTCCTTTCCTGCTTCCCTCCTTGTTTCTCCTTAGGGTCACATTCCCAAATAAACTATGACACTTCCACCTGGGGATGAAGTTAAGACAACGAGGTCGACAAAATCCAGAGACGCCCACAATTCCCAGGTCCCCCAGGTGTTCTCTCACCCATTTATAGAGCCTGTGACCACGGCGACTTTGTTGATCCGGTTGGTGTTACCCCTGGCTCCCCGGCTGGTGTCCCTCATGGACAGCGAAGGCTTAGAGGGCAGGAGACCCCTCCAAGCTCGGGTCAGGGGCCTAAACATAGTGGTTTCTGTTGGGTCTTCCTCCTGGTGAGCTTGGTCTAGGGAGGTTTCTAGAAAGTTAATCATAGTTGCAGTCAGCAGTGTCTCTGAGTAAGGAGCTGATGCAACACCTCCCTGGTTGGGCTAGATCCCGGGCGGTCTGGGGATCACCCTGGGAAGCTCAGCCTAGAACCTGTTCTTCTAGTCCTTCTCATGGTTTTCTGAACACAGACTTTCCTATATGAAATCTTTTCTGTTTAAACTAACTGGAGTGGTTTCTGCTGTTTAGAAGCAAATCCTAACCTATTCTCACACAGGTTCAAAAATTATTTATTCATCGAGACCCATAGGATAATGAACATGTACTGTACAGGTTTGCTGCCTGAGGACCAAGCATGTTAAGGTGTGAAAAGGTTTTGTAAAGTGCCTAAAATATAAACCATTCTGTAGCTTCTTCTAAGGGTTGACGTGTGTTTCATCATTCTATCCTTGAGAGACCCCTGGCCTCCAGCCTCTGGATACAGCTCACCCTGCTTGCAGTGCTTTGCCCTGCCTGCTTCCCCTCCCACAGCCTCTTTTTGTTTTCAGTGCATTAAGGGGATCCTTTCTCATGTATTATCTCCTCCATGCGACCTAGTTAGTGGTCCTGTGCTTACTCCCCTTCTAGCATTTATAGCGCTAACTCTAATGGACTGTGTTGCATTTATCACTTTTTTTTTTTTGCATTTATCACTTTTAACAGGGTGCCCACCACCTGCTACTTGCTTAACAGATATTTATTAAAGGAATGAAAAAAAAAAAATGAATGAATTGAGATTGGGCTGCCCTGAGCTAGTGAGGCTGTAGGGACCCCTTTAGACCCATGGGTTGAATTTCTTAGTCACACCCGTCCCCTTTGCTGTCCTGTCATGTCAGTTCAACTCTGGTCTGCAAACATTTACTTTCAAGAAGCCATTCTTGGTTTTTAAGTGCTCAAGCTTTGAATGGCATCAGGCCTTGTGTGCACAGTGAACTTGTGTTTTCCTGATGTTTAGGATTCTGACCCTCTGCTCAAATTTCCACAAATCTATAGCTCTGAACTGATTTACATAAAACCAATTCCCTTATTTAAGCACTTAAACTTTAGTAAATCTTAGGCAAATATCAAAGCAGCTTATGCTTTTGAAGCAAACTATATACATAAAAATTCATTATCTTTTATCTCAGAAACTTAGCTCCTATGGTTCCTATTCATTTATTATGGTTCCTTACCTCCCCTGTAGCCAGGGATTCAAAATAGAAGGGTTTCCTTGTCCTCCTACTTAACTTTTTGTCAGTGTCACTCCAGGCAGTTTATTTTTAAATCTCTGGGGCTTCATCTTGTCCAAGAACAAAATCCCTCGATCTCCGTTCCCCAAACCATTTCTCAGTCTTTTTTTGACAAGGAAGAATCTACCTGGGGAAATAAAAAAACTAAGCATTTCTCTCCCCTCCCCGCCCTGCCCCCCACCTGTTTCCTTCACATCTTTCTTTATTTTGGAAAAAAAGATACAGAATCTAGGAGTGTACTAGTTCCCTCATTTTTTCAACAAACATTTTAATGGGAACCTGCTACGTACTGAGTGTGTGGAATACAAAGATGCCTCTATCACGGTTTTACCTTTGGTACTCAAAGTGAAATTGTGCAACACAGATTGGGGCTTGAACCCGTGGTCTTTTAACTGAGATCACTCACCTGGTCTCAGGATTTAGTGAAGCTCAGATTCTAGATGTCATGACACAGAAAGAATTCAGTAGGAAACAAAATGATAAAGAAGTGAATTTATTTAGAGAGAAACATACTCCACAGACAGAATGTGGGCCATCTCAGAAGGCAAGAGCAGCACTGTGGTGTGGGGTTGTCAGATTTTATGTGCGTGCTTTGTCATTCAGTTGTGTCCAACTGTTTGCAACTCTGCAGACTGGAGTGGATAATTTCACAGGCTAATGAGTGGGAGGAGTATTCTAGCTATTTTGGGGAAAGGGTGGGCATTTCCAGGAATTGGGCCGTGGGGGCCCACTTTCTGACCTTTGTGATCAGCCTTGGAACTGTCATGGAGACTGTGAGTGTGTCATTTAGCTGATGTGTTAAAATGAGCATATTCTGAGGCTCAAGGTCTGGTAGAAGTAGACTCATCTGCCATCTTGGACCTATTTGGTTCTAATCAATTTATGTCTTGTCCTCAGGCTATATCACTCTTTTAAAGGTTGTGAAAGAAAGAAAGATAACACTAAGTCATGTCCGACTCTTGCGGTCCCATGAACTGTAGCATGCCAGGCCCCTCTGTCCATAAGATTCTCCAGGCAATAATACTGGAGTGGGTTGCCATTTCCTTCTCCAGGGGAACTTCCCAAGTCAGGAACTGAACCCAGGTCTCCCACATTGCAGGCAGATGCTTTACCAACTGAGCTATGCAGGAAGCCCCTAAAAGGTTGTGCCCTGCCCCCTTCCCTCCTGCTTCAAAAGTTCTCATACTCTGAACTGGGTGTGCAGACAAGAGTATAGTTATTATCCATAGTGTTAGGAGGTAAATATGGTGAACACAGTTTCCGAACATAAAGGTTGCATTGGTTAGATAAAATATTTTGGGGAAAATAATACCAGAGTGGACTCAGGAAAAGGAGCTTTTCTTACTGTTATTTTTATTTTAAAAGATGCATGCTTTTTAAAAAAGGGGTAAATGTTCACTGTAAAATTAAAAACTATATATTTGAGAAAATTCATGAGAAAATTCAGAGAAAAGCTGTGAAAGGCTTCATAGTGAATCTGACTTTGAAATGTATTGATGTCTTCTATGGTAAGCCAGGCTTTGTCTAGAACACTCTTCAGGTGATCAGATTCTGTGGGGTCACTGCACCTTTCATTGCCTTTGAGTTATTTACAACTGATAGCAATGCAAATGACGCCTATCCACAGATGCAAATAAATGTTGTCTGGAGGAGATTCAATTGGTTTCCTTCCCTCCACTGTGGAAGAAATCAGCTTTGCATCTATTAAGCAAATTTATTTTAGTTTTCCTTATGGTCTCCCTCTATGTGCGGTTCTTTGAATTCACTTTTGAATCAGTTATAATATCTTAGTGGTTTCCTTCATGAATTATTGAGTTAAGTAAAAATTTTGGTACTTGTTCATTTTATATTTGTATGACAGTATGACTTTGCCTTATAAAAAATTATCCTTCAACAGAAGAAAGTGAAAATTTGATATCAAGTTAAATATTGTTGTTGTTGTTTTTGTTTTTTAACAATTCCCTTAGCTACCTCTCTGCATATCCATTCTCATATAAAATCCATGTATTCAATTTTGCAGAAAGGGATCACAGTACAGATGGATTTTCCCTTTCTCCATCCTTCCCACCTTTTCCCCTCTTCTTTTGTTTTTCCTTTCCTCCCTTTCTTCTTCCTTCCTTTTTTCTTCTTTCTTCCTTCCTCTCTCTCTCTTTCTTATATTTATTTATTTGTGATGTGTACCTTTTTAAAAAAATTATTTACTTATTTTTGGCTGTGCTTGGTCTTTTGTTGTTGGACCAGCTTTTTTTCTAGTTGTGGTGAGCGAGGGCTACGAGTGAGGGCTCATTTAGGTAAGAAGTGTGTACTTCTTGTTGCGGAGGCTTCTTGCTGTGGAGCACGGGCTCTGGGCACTGAGGCTTTCAGTAGTTGCAGCACGTGGGCTCAGTAGTTGCGGCTCCCAGGCTCTAGGGCACAGGCTCAATAATTGTGGTGCGTGGGCTTAGTTGTTCCATGGCATGTGGAACTTTCCCAGATCAGGGATCGAACCCATGTCTCCTGCATTGGCAGATGGATTCTTGACCTTGGCACCATCAGGGAAGCCCTGATGTGGACTATTTTTAAAGTCTTTATTGAGTTTGTTACAATGTTGCTTCTGCTTTACATTTTGGTTTTTTGGCCATGAGGCATGCAGGATCTTAGTTCCCTGGCCAGGGATCGAACCGGTGTACCCTGCATTGGAAGGCAGATACTTAACCACTGGACTACCAGGGAAGTCCCTCCTTAGCTGATTCTTAAAGGATGAATGAAATAAGGAGTTTAGGAATATGGGAGGGCACACCAAGTGCAAGGAATGTGGCAAGGAGAGAAAAGCACAGTGGGAGAAACTACAGAGAGTTTGGTATTCCTGGAACATCCAGTGTGAAGTGGGGATGGGCTGGAGATGAGGCTAGGGAATCAGCCAAGGGCCAGATGGTGGCACTTATTGAATGCTGAGACAGAGAGCCTGGGCTTTATCTAGAGGACAGAGGAGAGATATTGAAATTTAATAAGAAAGGTGAGAGGGTTGAATATTGACATGGTTAGATTTTTGCCTTCTAGAGACAATTTCTCTGTGTGTGTGTGCATGTACTTATGCACAGTTTGATCTGGCAGCTAAGAGATTACTGTAGCAGGAGATACGAAGGTCCTAAATCAATTGAATACCATCAGGAAATAGATGACAGAATCAAATCGGATAAATTAAAGAGAGTTTTCATGAAGGGACTATTTTCAGAGGTAAGGTATAGGAAAGGTGCAGGGATTGTGTGGTACCTGGAGTTAGCAACAGGGGAGTCAGCAACAGGTACCAACCAGGCCTGAAGTGATGAGACAAGGAAGTTGTTGTTCAGTCACTCAGTCGTGTCTGACACTTTGTGACCCCATGGACTGCAGCACGCCAGGCTTCCCTGTCCATCACCAACTCCCGGAGCTTGCTCAAACTCATGTCCATTGCATCAGTGTTGCCATCCAACAATCTCATCCTCTATAATCCCTTTCTCTTCTTGCCTTCAATCTTTCCCACCATCAGGGTCTTTTCTGATGAGTCAGTTCTTCAGATCCAGGTGGCCAAAGTATTGGAGCTTCAACTTTAGCATCAGTCCTTCCAATGAATATTCAGGACTGATTTCCTTTAGGATTGACTGGTTTGATCTCCTTGCAGTCCAAAGGCCTCTCAAGAGTCTTCTCTAACATCACATTTTGAAAGCATCAATTCTTTGGCACTCAGCCTTCTTTATGGTCCAAATCTCACATCCTCACATGACTACTGGAAAAACCATAGCTTTGACTATACAGACCTTTGTCAGTAGAGTTGTGTCTCTGCTTCTTAATATACTGTCTAGGTTTGTCATAGCTTTTCTTCCAAGGAGCAAGCATCTTTAAGGGGTTACTCCAACAAAGAGAGATAGAGGGCTGCCCATCAGGAGCTGTGACTTCAGGTCAAGTGTCTTGGCAAGATTCAGGCACCCCTGCAGAAGGGAGCCAAAGAAGTGAATACTACAACTTCATTCCTTTCCCTTCTCTGACCTATTATTATCAATACTAGTACTATATATGGCTCCCTCCATTGTCAGAACCCTTTGGGAAGCCAGATGTAATCTATACAGGTCAGGTATAGACAGCCTTCAAGAGCACAGAACAGAGTGGAGACCAGGAAGGCATAATTCTGAAGGGGCAAGTACAAGATAGTGTTGGGGAGGAAAAAAATTTCTCCTACTCAACTGGCTGTTGTATTTGTTAAACTGACATAAGACAGATTTTTTTTTTTTTTTTTTTTACTGTATGATGTCATTTACATAATGTCTTCAGCCACACAAAGCAATAGCTAACATTGATCAAATATTTACTTTAAGGCTAATATTATTCTAATACATTATATGAGTCAAGTCAATCCACAGAGCAATCTGAAGATAGGTGCTTTATTATCCCCATATTACACATGGGCAAACTGAGGCAAAGAGAGGTTAAAGAACTTCCTCAAGGTGACCCAGCTAGTAAGAGTCAGATCTGGAATTTGAATCTAGGCCATCTGGCTCCAAAGACACACATATGCCCTCTCTATTGACATAAGACAAATTAACAGGAGAAAAACAATTGTAACTTCATACTTGTGGGAACCTCACATAGATATAAGAGGGTCAAAGACAGTCAGGCAGTTGAGGCTTACATGTCATTCCGAGCTAAAGAGAGAAGGTAGGGGTCTGGGCTTCAAAGTGAAGGAAGATAATTCATAGGAAGATGGGAAGAGCAAATGTTTGGTAAATAAATTATTGCCCTGCCATGCAGAGACAACAGGGACATAGAGAGGACTTTGAAGCTCCCTGCCAGCTTCCCATATCTTTGGCCCATATTCTTTGTGGTTATCTTCGGTGATAGTTCTCTTCCTAGACTAGGCCCTCTATCTAAGTTGTTTTAGGCATCGAAGGTACAGGTATTATAAAAAGTTCTGCTCGAGTCTTTTAGGCTTTGATTGACTTCAAGTCAAAATAATCCAAATGACAAAGTGGCATGTTTTGAGGAAGCTTGTTCTGAACCTCTTCAATATCTAGCCAATCCAATTCTTGAAAACATTAGTTTCAACACTGACTTTTTTTTGGTATCAATATTATCTTTGCTTTGTTCCTGTATAACTCCTCATCCCACCCCCCCATATGTGTTCCTTGATGAGAGCTGAATTATGGAAAGGTCCTTAAATGAAAATTATCCACACACCCACTGCCCACCTCCCCCCCCCCCATTCTATCTAAATTCACAACAGCTCAACACAAGCTGAAACACTTAATTTCTAATACCAGGCTATACTCTTAACAAAATTAAATATAAACTAGAGAAAGATAAGAAACCCTAAGGCATGTAAATATTAAATGAAGCATCCCAGAAACCGGTATTTAGAATGTTTTTCTTGGCAACTGGGAAGTTTTTTCACTCTGAGTCACAGTAGAATAATGTGACTTCCTTCCCTTTTTAAGTTTGGCTAATGGGAAGGGGAGGTAGAAAAGGAGATTCTGCATAACTTTGAACATAGGTGCATTCTCAGGCAGATCATTTTTCAAAAAGACCACAGATAGAAGTTGAAGATCTGTGAATTGATTTCCCTTTTAAAAAGCAAATTTACTGAAGTATATTTTACATATAAAAATTAAGTATACAGTGACATTGCAACAATCTCATTAAGATAGTCTTAGAAAACATTTTCATCACTCCAATAAGATCCTTCCAGTCCTTTATAGTTAATCCCCATTCTTACCCTCAGCCCCAGGCAACCACTGATCTACTTTCTGCCTCTATTAATTTTATATATATTTGCCTTTTCTGAACTTTCATGAAAATGAAAGTTGCTCAGTTGTGTCTGACTCTTTGCAACCTCATGGACTATAAAGTACGTCGAATTCTTCAGGCCAGAATACTGGAATGGGTAGCCATTTCCTTCTCCAGAGGATCTTCCCAACCCAGGGATTGAATCCAGGTCTCCTGCATTGCAGGCGGATTCTTTACCAGCTGAGCCACTAGGGAAGCCCTAAACTCTCAAATAAATGAGGAAGTCAATTTCTTGAAAATATGTATGCCTACTTGGAAAGTCTTTGCCCATGCTCTGGCCAAGTGGGTGGGACACTTGGTAACATGGGGAAGAATATATATCTGTATAAAATATTCTATTTATGCATATTCTTCTTACCTTGGTGGTGAGCCCCCGGTGCTTTGCTTGATGCCTGGAGAGAATCTCGGTGACAGTAATAGCTCTTAGGTGTGCAGGTCCTTGGTATTTGGGCAGCTGGCCACTCCTCTCTGGGCTTTAGCTCAGGCCATGCCTTTCTCCTCCTCCCAGGACACACCCACCAGATCGCCATGCTCTTTTCAGCCTTCACTTTGTTGAGCTGTCAAAGCCCCAAATCAGGATATTTAAAGACACCAAATCATATTGTGTCCATCAGACTAGACCTCTTAAACACTTTTCGTAATCATCATAGTGCACGGTGACCTCTGTGACTTTTCTACAGTACTGTACTCATTGCTTCCAAGACTGCTGTTCCTTTTCTTGTATTTTGTGTTAACTACTGTTCATTCCATCGTCCAAGTCAAAAACTTCAGAGTCAGCCGTGATTCTTCCTCTCACTTCTTCCACATCCAACTGTCACCAAGTCCTGCCAAAAGTATATCTGCTCTGTGTAAGCTGATCTCCTCCTCATCCCACTGTTACTTTATCTTACTGAGGTGGTCATGTATCTTGCCTGGAGCAGAGGTGTAGCTTCTTTTCTGCTGTTGCTTCCAAACTAAGCTGAGGTGATCTTTCCAAGATGAAAATCTGATCAAGTCCATCTCATTGCTAAAATCAACAATGGCTCTCCATCAGCTTTTTTCTTTTTTTTTTAAATTGTATTGAAATATAGTTGATTTATAACATTGTGTTAATTTCTGCTGGACAGCAAAGTGACTCAGATACATACATACATATATATTATTCTTTTTTAATATTATTTTCCATTATGGTTTATCACAGAATATTGAATATAGTTCCTTGTGCTATTCAGTTGTTGTTGTTACTTAGTCACTAAGTTGTGTCCAGCTCTTTGAGACGCCATGGACTGTAACCTGCTCAGCTCATCTGTCCATGGGGTTCTCTTGGTGAGAATACTGGAGTGGGTTGCTGTTTCCTTCTCCATCTCCACTGACTTTTCTAATAGTTTAAATTCCTTGGTTTCCAAGGCTGGGACTTTGTTGATCTGTCCCTGGCCTGTTTCTCTTTGCTATCACAAGCTCCTTTTACAAGAAATGTAACACTATCCCTATATTTCTATACTTACATTCTCCTCCTCTGGATTGCTCCTACTCTTTGCTCCAGACTCAGCACAGGCATCATCTCCTCTGAAGGCGATTTTGTCTGCAGGGAAGGCTTCTTAAATACACCTGTTTGGTGTTTCCAACCAAAACCTCTGTCTCAGCCCTGTGCCTTCTCCCACCCTCATTCAGGCTTATAGCACCTTAAGGGCAGAGTCGATATTTTATACTTCTCCAAGGTCAGGTTTGCATATTTTGTTCAGAGTTCTCTTTTAAAAAATGACATTTCTCTGTCGATGCCTTGAACCTCTTAGGGCATCATGAGTCTTGTGTGTTGAGACCCAAAGAGTCAAAGCCTAAGATTCAGCTGGAGGAAGCAGATGTGTGGTCGAGCCGATGGTGTTTTCTATTACAATCAGCCTCTTTCTTCCAAGGAGGATCCAGTTGCCTTTTTTTTTTTTTTAAGTGCTTACTGTGTATCAAACTCAGATTCATTAAGTATTTTCATCTTTATAAAAATCCATTGAGGTAAGTGATATTATCCCCATTTACACATAGGGAAACTGGGTCATAGAGAAGTTAAATAACTTGCTGAACCACATATCATCACTGTCCATTAGTAATGGGATTTGTTTCCAAGTCCCATGCTCTTAACTTCTAAGATATCTATTAATATATCTATATAGCTCTGTGTGTGTGTGTATGTGTGTCTATTATTGGCTCAGTAATGGAATGGATCAAATGTTGTGAGCTTAAATAATTTTGAATTCTGACCCAAACACATTTATGGACATAGGAGGGTATCTAAGTGTGGACTGAAGATGAAAACTGTGGAGCCGCTTTCCCCATCCTGCTTTTATTTGGGCCTCCCTAAGCAGATGGTGATTGCAGCCATGAAATTAAAAGACGCTTACTCCTTGGAAGGAAAGTTATGACCAACCTAGATAGCATATTAAAAAGCAGAGACATTACTTTGTCAACAAAGGTCCATCTAGTCAAGGCTATGGTTTTTCCAGTGGCCATGTATGGATGTGAGAGTTTGACTGTGAAGAAAGCTGAGCACCGAAGAATTGATGCTTTTGAACTGTGGTGTTGGAGAAGACTCTTGAGAGTCCCTTGGACTATAAGGAGATCCAACCAGTCCATCCTAAAGGAGATCAGTCCTGGGTGTTCATTGGAAGGACTGATGCTGAAGCTGAAAGTCTAATACTTTGGCCACCTCATGTGAAGAGTTGACTCATTGGAAAAGACCCTGATGCTGGTAGGGATTGGGGGCAGGAGGAGAAGGGGATGACAGAGGATGAGATGGCTGGATGGCATCACCGACTCGATGGACATGAGTTTGAGTAAACTCCGGGAGTTGGTGATGGACTTGGGAGGCCTGGAGTGCTGTGATTCATGCGGTCGCAAAGAGTCGGAATGAAATGAACTGAACTGAACTGAAGTCTTATTAACAAGGATTCTGCAACCAGTTTTAGAGTCAGTCTTAAATATACAGAGACAATCCTTCTGTATCAGGCAGTTTCTTGCCAAAGTATGCCTAGTATAGTTTGCATTTTCTGGCTATGAGTCCACATATGCTTTTTGTTGTTGTCGTTGTTTTTCCGGTTTCTTTGGCTGTCGAGAATGTGGGATCCTAATCCCTCGACCAAAGATTGAACCTGTGCCCCCTGCAGTGGAAGCATGGAGCTCAAACCACTGGACCACTGGGGATTTCCCCACCTATGCTTTTTTTTTTTCCATTTATGTTTCAAATGTGATGGGTTTATTTTATTTTACTCTGATGCAAAACCAAAGATTCTACTACCGTACAGAGACCAATATATTACAAGGTCATGAAAAAGTGGTGTGGGACATGCAGGACATGATGGACAACTGGAGGGTCAGGTCATCTCCTTTGTAACATGAGACTATACCGTCACTGAGGAACACATTGAAAATAACACTGAAGAACTGAACTGAAATATGGCACGAACGTGACAACTTCCAGGCATGCCTTCAAGCACCTCCCTTAGGAAGGACTCGGTACCTAAGCTTCAGTGTGGGGAGGATTACAATTCTTTGGAAGAATAAAAAGTTCACACTTTTGAATTTCACAGAAGAATTTTAAGGCCAAAACATAGTGGGTTCTTTTCTCTTCACCTCCAGGGACAAAGCTGATGCTTTATTCAAAACCACATTAAGCTTCTAGTTCAAATCCCAGCCCGACCTTGTGCCCTCCTGTATTGAATTTCTTTCCATCGATTAGAGCTGACAGGATCAGTTTCAGTCCTGGTCGAAGGGTCTGAGTGTAACCCAGTTCAATCAGGCTGGCATTGTTTACTTTAGCAGAGAGAGAAGTTCTATAGTCGCTTGTACTTAGCAGCAATGCCGAAGTGGGTGTTGTTACTGCTGGCTGTCCACACAAGGTTTATTGACATTTCAGTCTTCTCATTCACCTTTTGGTAGATCGACCCTCCAAACTCAGTGCCATCATTCACATGAATGTGCAGCTGGAAGTCTGTGGTCTTGTAACCCAGGGCGAAATTATTCTGTGACAGTTTGGATTTGGCTGTGTCAAAACTCATCTGATAGCCAGCAAGCCAACATTCAAAGGCCAACACAGCCCAGCCATAGATGATTGGTCCAGAAAAATCTATATCAACATTACTGCCAAGACTGAAACAATCCTGTTTTACGAGGCCTTCAATTTCCCACCCTTCTTTCCTGTGTTCGGTATAAATATGGTATCAAGAATCAGTTTCAACCCTTCAGCCAACTTATTCTCCCGAGAGATTTCTATCCCAAGAGTATTGTATGTGTTCCACTTCTGGGTGAAGGTCAGTCCGTAGTTACAGATCTTGTATTTGGTCTCTAGGTTGCCTGATGTTTTCCCTGTATCAGTGTAAGCATGACCAGAAGTAGAAAATTCCACTCCACTACATGATTTGTTTCTCAGATCTATTTTGACCGTGCCAAATCCATATGCTTTGTTGAAGACATCTTTGGCGGCCTTTCCTAGGTCACAGTAAGTTGGTGTGTTACACAACTGGAGGGCCTGTCCACTCCGCCAGGGCACCACTGAAGCCCCACCTATGCTCTTGAGAGGAAAAGTGATTTACGTCTTTGATAGGTAACTGGCATTAGAACCTACTCTTGCAAGTATTGTTTATCTTTTTGATTATTTTATTCAGAATTAATAATAATATGATTCAGGTCATGAAGGTGTAGCTCCATCTTCCTGCCCCAAGAAAGAACCAGTTTTCCCCATCTTCAGGCAGATATAGGAATATCATATTCAATGATATGATATCAACTCCTAGTAATATCATATAAAATTATATATAAATATATAATTATGTCTATACTTGCACAGATAAACATAATATATATGTATATACACATGCATACACTGTAATTTTTTATTTACTAGTTCTCATCCCATTTGCTATATCTAACATTATATTTTTCCTATAATTGCTTTATTTTCCATGGTTCTTGATGGGGCAATTTTTTTCCTTCTATTCTCTCTCTGCCACCAAATTTATCTTTAGCTTCACCTCTACATCTCTGAACATATAATCAGCCAGGAACTCATGTAACTATATAACTTGGTATATTTATATAAATGTACTTCACACTATATATCACTTTGTAACTTGGCTTTTTTCATGTTATAAGGTGTCCTGGAAATTTTTTGTGTCAGCATTTAGTATATTTACCTTATTTAATAGCAATTCTGTACTTTTTGACTGAGGAACTCATGAGAATACACACAGATGAGCAGCCGTGTTTCAATTTTGCAGTAAAGCTGATATCCAAGTGGGTATTGGTGCTCAGGTTGAACAAAAATCAGATTGTAGTAGGACCTGGGCTTGGCTGTCAGGGGAATTTTGTTCCCCAGAGCCCTGAGCGCTTAGAAGGTGAGTGCAGAAACCTGTCACACTGATATGCTGGCAGTAGGACCTTAGGGAGGCCATTCTCAACCTTTCTATCTTCAAGGAATGCTTGAAATATTTTTTAAGGGAAGGTCTTAAGTAATTCCAGCATAAACACTGTTACAGCAGAAGTGATGGTTCACTACTATGATAGTAAGTTACAGACATAATAATCCAATATTAATAGTCATGTTCTTTTGAGTAGAGAATGATGCTTTTTGTGGATCTGTTTACTGTAGCCAATTTATTACCCTACTCTTTTTTGTGTGATTTCCCTTCCCCACAAAGGATATTTACTCTATTACAAGTCAGTAGTGCACACGTTTTCATTGGAAAAGACCCCGCTGCTGGGAAAGATTGAGGGCAAGAGAAGAAGGGGGTGACAGAGGATGAGATGGTTGGATGGCATCATCAACACAATGGACATGAGATTGAGCAAGCTGCAGGAGATGGTGAAGGACAGGGAAGCCTGGCATACTGCAGTCCATGGGGTCACAAAGAGACAGACATGACTTAGCAACTGAACAAGTACACACAAGGAGACTTTGGTTTTCCCCTAAAAAAAAAAAAAAAACTTACTTGATTAAAAAAAATCTTAGCCAAGTAGGTCTAAAAGTTTTAACACACAGTCATACTGTAAGAAATACTAATGAGTTATGGCACATGGTATTTAATATATGCAAGAGTAATTATCTGTATTTAAAGCCAGAAAGGTTTTTTTTTTTTTCCTTTTTTTGGCCAATTTGTCTTGAACAGAATCAGGTAGCTAAAGATTAAGTAACCTTACTTGAAATTAATCTCTTTCTTTCCTTTTCATAAATTTTAAAAACTCTTAGGGCAAGCACAATACGTTTCTGTTAAATATCTGACTTAAACGAAAGTAAGGATTCAAATCTTGAAAGGTCAATTTGATAGATTTAACTTAAACAAGGGTAGTAAAATTATTTTAATTAATATTATTTATAATATAAAAACATTTGACAATTTTAAATAGTAAAACAATCACAAGCCAAAGCAATATGAATAAAAATGCCCTAAGACACTATTTTATTAAGACTGAAAAATGTTTTCAGTTTTATTAAGACTGAAAAATGTTCTCACTAACTGACATGATCAGGCTCAAATAAAAGTTTAGCAATTACAAAGTTATTATGCACACACATAAATTTCTTGATCTCTTTTGTACGCCTATACAGTATAAGTGAATTTGCTCAGTCATGTCCGACTCTTTGCGACCCCGTGGACTATAGCCCACCAGGCTCCTCCGTCCATGGGATTCTCCAGGCAAGAATATTGGAGTGGGTTGCCATTTCCTCTGTACGCCTATATGTGCATATAAAACATTATTTTTGAGACTAAAAAGAAGGAGTAAAATCTGTGTGTTTCATTTAAAACCTGTGCGTGCTTTTTCACTGCACAAATACTCAATTCTGGGTCAAATTTGTGATAAGCGTACAGGGATTTCATTTTCACCTGAAATGAGATGTTATCTGTCCTTGTTCTTGATGCTCGTTAAACAGGAGAAAGCTTGCTTGCACATTAAGAAGCTGAAAATTCAGCAGAATGTTCATTGCTTTTCAGTGAGTGGTAGGATACTCTTCTCTCACATAAATCCAGAACTTTCTAGGGAAGACTAGTGAATCTCATGTGATTTACTTCATTCAGTTCACAAAGTTCTTCCTCTTTCCTCTAAGTCCTCAAGATATGCAGAAAATTCAGATTCAGACACATGATCCTTCATCCAGTTATATGCTTATTTGGAAAGGAAAGAAATACTACAAATTTTGTACTTGTCAAGATTGTTCTTCCTGGATATTTTCAGTAAGATTTGAGACTTGTTTGGGCTTCCCTGATGGCTCAGATGGTAAAGAATCTGCCTGGAATGCAGGAGACCCAGATTCGATCCCTGGGTTGGGAAGATCCCCTGGAGAAGAGAATGGCTACCCACTCTTGTATTCTTGCCTGGAGAATTCCATGGACAGAGGAGCCTGGCAGGCTACAGTCCATGGGGTTGCAAAGAGTCGGACATGACTGAGTGACTAACACACTTGAGGCTTGTTAGATGGTGAACAATTTAACCACAAGTTTAAATTTAACCATTGTCTAAAAAAACAATGTCTGGTCTTTGCACCCAGCTTCTGGGAGGTAATTTCTAAGCCCTGGAATGTTATGCCTGATAGAGTGTCTTTGTTTGCCTGAGAGCCTTGGGCCAGTGCAATGGTAACATTGTGACCTTCTAAGGATCTGAAAACTGAGATCAGACATGTTTTACTCAACCATGCCTACATGATCAGGTCCCAGTGAAGACTCTCCATACCAAGGCATTTGAGATTCCCTGGTTGGCAATACTCTGCATGTACTGTCATCCATCTATGCCAGGGAAGTTTCTTCTCCCCATGGAGGGAGAAGAAACCACATGTGGCACTTCTCCTGGATTCTGCCCTACATGCCTCTCCCCTTGGTTGATTTTAATCTGTGTCCCCTTCCTGTAATAAACTGTGAGTATAACAGCTTCTAGTGAGCCCTTTGAATTCTTCTAGTGAAGTATTGAAATTTGAGGCTCTCCAAAATTGCAGTTGGTGTTAGGAATGAGGGTGCTTTTATGAGCTATTCCTGCAACTTCCCAGCTGGCTAATTTTGCAGTTGAAATCTGGATTGGGATTTGCTGGATCAACCCTGACTTACTGAAACATATGGTTTGGGAAGAGAAAGGCTGAGAGGGCAGGGATTGACAAACCCTCAATTTCTGGATGGCTATCAAGTTATCCATGGTGTGGAACTATGTCAGCACTGTGATCAGTCGGTGGAGGTAAAAGTTATCATTGGAATTTGGAAATGGTAGACTCAGATGCTGAGGAGTTGGCTCATTGGATACATAAGGAAATGGAAAATAACAAGAAGCAAGCTACATTACAGTTTGTGGTTATTATTATCTGTAATACTTAAACTGGAAGTAGAAGAGTGATGGAGTAGAATCCGATGATGAACCAAGTTCAGATTTCAGCCAGTCTGAGATGTGGTCGTTAGTCTTAGGGCCACTTCTGAAGGGAACATTTTTGCTGGGACAGCAGACAGCATGTCTACAACCTCTGGTCACTAAGAAGTTTGTCCAGGTTGAAAGAGAGCAAGACCAAGAAACTACTGAAAGCAGAGTGTATAGTGTGAAGTGGTTATCTCCCACATGCTGCAATTAGAGAAAGCTTGAGCACAGCAATGAAGACTCAGTGCAGTCAAAAATGAAACAAGTAAATAAATAACTAAAAATTAAAAAAAAAAAAAGATTGTGAGAGTCACTAATTTAGGGACAACATCCTTGGCTTAGAATATTGCAAAATGGAAGAACATGTTTTTGTTGATGTAGTACTCACAGCTCACTACTAAACAAATATAGATACCTATGTATGAACCAGACACACGGGAGATTATTCCTAAACCAGTGGACTGGATAAAAGCTGTCATAACACTTGTTTACTCTGAAGAAGGGGGATTACTCTTCCTATAAATGCCTAGTGGGACTCCTTCTATGAAGGGGCTGATATACTTTATATGCAAACCGTGGTGGATTAGTTTTTTGGTGATCACGGTATTTACCTCAGTTAACAAGATACTGTACCAATTTGGACCTCTGAGTAACATTTCTTCAGCTCAAGGAACACACTCATCCTCAGAGTAACAGTTTGATAGAGAATGTACTCAGTCACTCAGTTGTGTCCGACTCTTTGTGACCCCATGGATCATAGCCCACCAGGTTTCTCTGTCCATGGGAATTTTCAGGCAACAGTACTGGAGTGGGTTGCCATTTCCTCCTTCAGGGGATCTTCCCAACCCAGGGACTGAACCCTTATCTCCTATGTCTCCTGCACTGGCAGGCAGATTCTTTACCCCTGAGCCACCTGGGAAGCCCTTGATAGAGAATTGGAACAGGTACTTGAACACTGATTGCCTAAAATGAGCAGGAGATACAGGCAAGAAAGGCTGGTTTATGTCATCATAAGTGTGTATTCAGACTAAATGGGGTGGATTCGGAGGACACCCACTAGATAGTTTCCTATACAATGCTTCCTATGGGGGGAGAATAGTGTGATCCAATGATTTTCTCCCGTATAACCTCAACTTTTTACTCTTTTCTGCACTTGGACTTTCTTTTTTCCTACCCCATGCAGTGATCCCAGTAACCTGGGACTTTCATACTTACCTACTCTCTTCCTCACTCTCAAGTCCAAACAGCAGCAGAAACACTTTTAAGATCTCCTTTTACAACATGATTTTTCCAAAGATTTCATTTCCTTTTAAATCTTGTCAATTGAAGCCAAAATATTTTTCCCCAGCCATTCATTGGCTTGTTGAACTGGCTCATGTGATAAAAAGGGTCTGCTAGGTAGGTGTGTTTCTGCAGTCATTATTACCTTTAAAGCACTCAGCAAAATCTGGCCCAGGACTTTCTGGAACATACTCCAGGCATTCACCTTTGAGCTTAAACACCCTGGCAATCCACTCCAGTATTCTTGCCTGGAAAATCCCATGGACAGAGGAGCCAGGCAGGCTACAGTTCTTGGGGTCGCACAGGGTCCGACACGACTGAGTGACTGAGTGCACACAGCACCCTCTTAGAAGTCTACCTCTGCTGAGCCCAGAGGCTTCACTGTGTAACAGAGATTTTTATACATTATTTGTCCAGGTTTAACTCCAGCTTCAAAAACATACTTGAGTGACCTGGTCTTTGTTAATAAAGTTGTGAAAGTGTTAGTCTCTCAGTTGTGTCCAACTCTGTGATCTCATGGACTGTAATCTGCCAGGCTCCTCTGTCCATAGAATTCTCCAGGCAAGAATATAGGAGTGGGTAGCCATTCTTTTCTCCAGGGGATCTTCCTGACCTAGGGATTGAACCTGGGTCTCCTGTACTGCAGGCAGATTCTTTACCATTTTTAAAAAATGTTAATTTATGTTATTTTTGGTTGCATCAGGTCTTAGTAGTGGCATGCAGGCTTAGTAGTTGCAGTGTACCAGCTTGGTTGCTCTGCAACTTGTGGGATTTTAGTCCCCTGACCAAGGATTGGACCTGCATCCCCTGCGTTGGAAGGTGGATCCCTAATCACTGGACTGCCAGGGAAGACCCAAGTTGGCCATTTTTGTACCACCATCCAGAACTTTTTCATTTGATCTCCTAGACTTTTTGACACCATCACCTTTCTGGGAAGAAAGCAGTGTGTTGTGATTATGTCAGGACTCTCTCATCTTACACAAGGGGCAAAGCATTTTATAAAAGCCAATCGTCCACAGGGCACCATCAGTACCAATGCCAATATCCTCCGAGATACACCTTTCGTTTCCAGATACTGAACAAAATATGAAATTATCTTGGCTTTTGATTGTATCAGGTACCACTTTGCAGTAGAAAATTTTTCTTGAATTTTACCGTTATTTACCCGTTAATGAATGTTGTAGCATGACATTCATTGGTGAAAGCTGTAAACTTACCAACCTGGATACAGAAGGGGTTGTTTTCAGTTTATTACATAAAAACCTTTTTAGCATCATGTGAGAAGTCATAAATACATCAGTGTATCCTGCTACAGACAGTTTTCAGTGTCTTGTGTCAATACATGTCCATGTATTTTTCTCACTATAATTTTACATGCTGTAATTAGGAGGTTTTCATATCTCTGGAACTTGTCCTTTTCAGGCAGTAAGTCTTCTACTCCACCACTTGCTTCCTGAGCCTTTTCACTGACTTTTTTTTTTTTTTTTTTTGGTAAATGAAAGATTTTCTCTCTTTGCTTTGAGATTCCAGTAGCCATTAGAAATATTCAGCACTTTTCTGGGTCAAATGGCTGTAATTTATTGTTAAGTGGCCTTTCCATTTTGCTGGAGCTGTTGCTGCATTTGTAAGTTGTTCGCCTCAAACGAAGCATAGTGGACTGGGATAACTTGGATTATCAACATGTGTAAAATCCATTGTGGGGTAGTTTTCGTCGTAAAGAGGAGGTTTTTTGTTTGTTTGTTTTGTTTTTCCCCTCCCAGTAGGCCGTTTTTTTTTTTTTTTTTTTTTTTTTTACAATGGTGCAGTGGAATGACTCAGAAGATTGTAATTCTTCATCACTTATCAGCATTGTCCATAGGGCTCAGCCTAGAACTCTCTTCTTTTATCTCACACCTTATCTTCAAAAATTGCCAGTAACATACAAATGCTAGTAAAGTATAAAACAGAAGGGCTGAGTAACTTAATGAGAGAATTGCAAGAGAGAAAAATCCACAGTACAATTCAGTTCTTTTTTTTTTTTAATGTTTATTTGGCTGCGCTGAGTTTTAGATGTGGAATGCGGGATCTAGTTCCCTCACCAGCAATTGAACCCAGGGCCCCTGCATTGGGAGTGTCAAGTTTTAGCCAACGGACCACCAGAGAAGCCCCCGCAACCCCAATTTTCTTTAATATATAGGTACAATTCACTTCCAGGCTACATAATCCAAGTTTTGTGACATTTGCAACAGCAAACCTCTTGTAGGGCAGCTGGGGGACATGAAAATTTCCTTCTGATTTTTTGCTAACCCTGTAGAGCTCTTTCACTCCTGCCAGATGTTCAGAAGTGTGTCAGGGAAGGTTGGAGAGGTAAATCCAGAGGGCGAGGCTGACATCATCAGTTACCTTTGTGCAATACACAGTGTTAACCAGTTGTCAATGTCCTTCTCTATCACAAATCAAAAACTGAGATGCATTCAACCAAAGACAACAGTTCTAACCCTCCCTGCCATAGGAGGCTTCAAAAGCACTCTAATTAAACTGCTAATGGAGCTGCTCTGTCACTGGCCATCACTGGCCAGTTTGAGCATCACCCAATTTGCAAAGTTTAAAACGTGTTTATTATTACTTTTCAGTCTTCATCTCTCTTGGACACTTGATGGAGAAACTCAGACTGAGAGATTTATAAGTATGCTCAATTTTGCCAGCTTAATAAACAATGACACCCTATTTTGAAATGTCTCCAAAGACCCAGGTAATGATCAATTTTAACTGAAATTATGAATTTCAGTTACCTGGGAGGTCCCTTCCCTGATGTGACCAGGAAGAACTAGGTGTGTTTCTCAGGTTTCATGACCAGTCTGGGCTGCTCACTGGTGTAGCTGAGAGCTCCCACTAAGGGAAAGGATCCAGCAGGCTCTGCTGGGGTGTTGCTCCCTTGCAATGGACCTCAGCTGGGCTACCACTTCAACTGCCACCAACACCCCGCCACCTCTTTGTTTAACTTCCTTGTTCTGCCTTAAAGTGGCAACTGTCTCAATTATTCCCCTTCTCCCTTTTTACCTCAGACACTTCAATCAGCCCTCTCAGAAAAGCACTTAAACTTCCAAGTGACAAAATAAAATTTAAAATATCTGTTCCCCAGAAGGCATAAAGGAACAGATTGATAAATTTGTGTAAAAATTTGAACTTCTGTTTGGCAAAAGACAAGACAGACTGTGAAAGTGTAATTGCAGAACATATGATAAAATGGCTAATTGCCTTAATTTGCAAAATAACCCTCATGCAAATGAGTGAGAGAAAGTAAAACAACTCAGAAGAATATAGGCAAGTTATAAGAACAGACAGTTCACAGGAAAAGTATAAATGGTTCATAAAATTATGGAAACATATTCATCTCATTCATATTTAAAAACATGGAGATCAAAACATCAATAATCTTTTGACTTTTAGATTGGAGAAAAAGAAAAGCTTTATAATATCCAGAGCTGGCAAAATTATGGGGAAGTAAGTACTTCTAGATGTTTTTTGATAGGGTTTTATTTTGTTGCAACTTATGGGAAAGCAATTTGGCAATATCTATCAAATATTTAATTGTATGTATATTTTGACTGTGTTGATTGAGAAATTTCACTACTTGGGGTTTATATTGTGAATATGCTTGCTAAAATTTCCCCGAAATTTATGTGCAAAATGCTTGCAAGATATTGTCTAATAACAATTTGAAAAGTGAACTTGTTTAATAGCAAACAACTTAAAAAGCAAACTTAAATATCTATTAGTAGGACACTTAAGTTGGACTATATCAATAGAGTATCGCTGTTAATAAAGGAGATAGATTTGTAGGTGATTAAAAGGAAAAGTGTCCAAAATAGATTCTGAAGCAAAGAGAAAAAGGTAGAGAATAACGTGATAGAAATTTTTAAAAAATGTGCTAGTAAGTGCACCCAGCATTTTTATACAAAATGTGCAGTACACACACGTTCACATTAGCAGCAGATGCCATGAAGAGAAAAACTATGGAGGAAGAAAGATTTTATTTTTCATTTCAACCCTCCCTGTTCTCTTTGAGGTTTTTCCTCTGTTTTGAGGGAACTTTGTTGTTTTTTTAAAAAACTTTTTATTTTATGTTGGAGTATAGTTGATTGACAAGGTTGTGATAGTTTCAGATGTACAACAAAGTGATTCAGCTATGCATATACATGTATCCTTTTTCAAATTCTTTTCCCATTTAGCTTGTTATATAACACTGTGCTATACAGTAGGTCCTTATTGGTTATCCATTTTATTTATTTTTATTATTAATTATTTATATTTTATTTTTAATTGTGCTGGATCTTTGTTTCTGCACAAGGGCTTTCTTTACTTGAGGTGCTCAGACTTCTCGTTGAGGTGGCTTCTCTTGTTGCAGAGCACAGACTCTAGGTGCTTGGGCTTCAGTAGTTGCTACTCATGGGCTCAGTCGTTGTGGCGCATGGGCCATGTGTGATCCTCCTGGACCAGGGATTGAACACGTGTTTCCTGCATTGGAAGGTGGGTTCTTAACCACTGGACCACCAGGGAAGTCCCTTGGCTTTGTTTTTGTAGGTCTTTTTTTTCTTCTCTTCCTCTTTTGTTCTCTTCTTTTGTGGTTTGATGACCATCTTTAACGTCGTGTTTGGGTTGCTTTTACTTTTGTGTGTGTGTGTATATTGTAGTTTAGGGGTTTGCTGTTCCCATGAGATTTTGATATAGCAGTCTATATGTGTGCAAGTTTATTTTAAGTTGCTGGTCTCATTCCTGCCTAGTGGCAATCCTTTAGCATTTGCTGAAAAGCTGGCCTGGTGGTGCTGAATTCTATTAGCTTTTGCTTGTCTGTAAAGCTTTCAATTTCTCCAAAAATCTGAATGAGAGCCTTGCTGGGTAGAGTATTCTTGGTTGTAGGTTCTTTCCTTTTATTGCTTTAAGCATATCATGTGACTCTATTCTGGCCTGCAGAGTTTCTACTGAGAAATCAGTTGATAACCTTATGGACATTTCCTTGAATGTTATTTGTGATTTTCCCCTTGTTGCTTTTAGTGCTGTGTGCCGGGAGCCATTATGGGACATCCCACCCATGACAACGTCACGAGGAGAAGACCTGAAATGCAAGGCTGTTCAGGCTACAAGGGACCCTCCAGGTTGACCCCGGCCTCTACCCCACCCTGTATCCTTCCCCTCTTGCTGTTGTCCTTGTTCGTCCTGTTGCGGATCTTTGTGTTGCCTGCTGAGAGCTCTCCTCTTTCACTACGTAAAGACCAACATAGAACCCTAATTAATAAATCTTCTGGATGCTGGTTCCCTATGAAGGGGCCAGGGATGAAGGAAATGTTTCAAGTAAAAATCCTTTTGCTGGCACTCTGGCTTGTTTGGCAAATATGTACTAATGCACATGACTGCTCACAACACCTTAATCATAACAGCAATAAGAACCTGATCACAAAAGGCCCTAATGGTCACAGAGCCCTTCGGGGGGTGAGAAAGCCCTATTAGAGAACACAAAAAATATTATTCTAAAAGTGGTTATTAGATCAACATTTGATTGCTGTTATTGTGCTAAGGTTGAGCAGTAAAAACTATTGTTAATATAGTTAAGGATTTAGAAAAATAGGAGTTTAGCCCTAGTGTGGAAACAATAAGATAATTGTTAATTTTAATCAAGAGTGCTAAAAACAGAGGCTCCTCACCAGATCCACAGAATCTTTGTGTGGTAAACTTTTTAGATAAATTTAGCTGAGAACTTTTGCAAAAAGGCTGACATTTGCGTTAACAGGATTATATTTCTACTATGTTGCAACCTGCTGTACCATGAGACTGCAACTTTTCTGTTTTCTGCTAAATTCAAAGCAAAATAGAACGATAAAGAATGGACTATGGAAAACAGTTTTGCCTTCACCTAGGTCGTAAAATGTTAATAGGCCCCAAGGCCAGAAGATAATGTACAAAGATCCACTATGAAAGAATACTCTCATGAACAAAGAAGTATGCAGAAAACACACTGGTTTCGTGAAGGACAAAACTGACGTAATGTTAAACTAAACTTTGTATGCTTATCTTTCACCTCCCCTTAGAAATGTACTAAAATAGGGTATAAAAGCTACGGTAAAAAAATAAAGCGACGCCAGACTCTGCTGCACACCCCAGTCTGGTCTCTCTCTCTCTCGTACTTGTCAACGCCGTTCATCCTGAGGGTACCCCGGGATCCTGCTGGGGCTGGACCCCGGCAACTTTGCCTTTAATTTTTGCCAGTTTGATTACTACATGCCTCAGTGTGCGCTTCCTTGGGTTTATCCTGCCTGGGACTCTATGTTTCCTGGACTTGGGTGACTGTTTCCTTTCCCACGATAGGGAAACTTTCAGCTATTATCTCTTCAAATAACTGCTCAGGTCCTTTCTCTCTCTCTCTTCTCCTTCTGGGACCCCTATAATGAGAATGTTGGTGAGTTTAATGCTGTCCCATAGGTCTTTGCCTCTTCCCCCTCATAGAAAACCATCCAGTTCAACGTATGTGCTTTCAGTTATATGTGTTCTTGTAAGATGTTATTGTCTGTTAGGTATGGTATATTCATTTATATAAGTGATATGTGCTCTAAGTCTCATTACTTCCTTCCTGTTTTCACTTGGCATGATGCATATTGCTCTGGTATATATAATTGTAGCTTCTGACTCTAGTACAGTACTCCTTCTTATTTTCCAACTGGGTCACCTCCAGTTCCTTACCACCACAAACAGTGGACTAAACCTTCTTAGTGATGTCATCCTGTGAATTTAAGTGGAATTTTTTTTGAAACATATATCCAGAAGTGGGGCTTGCGAAATGCAAGTGGGGTCATGAAATGCAATGACATATAACTAAGAACTGTCTGATTGTTCTCTAGCATTTTTGCACCAGTCCACATGCCCACCAATTGTATAAGAGGTCCCACTATCCCCACATCCCTGCCAATACTTGGTATTCTCAGCTTTATTATTTTTGCCAGCTTAGTAAAGTAATATCTTATTATTTTAAAACTTTGTATTATTCTGATAAGTAGTAAGTTTGACTTTCTCTTCACATGCTTTCCAGCTTTTTTAATTTCTCCTTCTGTAAATCGTCTTTTCATTTCCTTTGCCCATTGATCTTTTGGGGTTCCTGTTTTTTAATCTTTTAAGAGTTCCTAGTATATGTTAGATATTCATTTTTTAAAAAATAAGTTTTAGATATAACAAAAAATGCTTAATTTGTCATCTGTTTGTTAACTTTGATCATGATGTGCTTCAGTGAATACAATTTCTTAATTTGATGCAATTAACTTAATTAGCTTTGGCCTTATGATTTCTTCTTGTACTTGTCTTTAGAAGTCCTTCCCTGCCCCGTATGTCAGAAGACATTAATCCACAATATTTGCCATTAGCTTATAACCTTTTGCCTTGAGGTCTTTAATTTTTTGGAGCTCTCTGTATACATTAGAAGGTAGGGAATTCAGTTTTATTTTTCTCCCTGTAGTGAATAAGTCTTTCCAGCATCTTCTTCTAAACAACATGTCCTTCCTTTGTCATTAAATTGTGATGCAATATTTACTGTATATCTAATTCTCATCTGTGGGTGTGAATTGTTTCTCAGTTCTTTGCTCTATTGTCCATTTTTTATTCTTATGCCCATATCATACAGTATTTTATTTTTTTATCATGAGATATAACACAAAGAAAAATAAGGCATAAATCTACCACTTAATGGTTTTAAATGAACACCCAGCTAATTACTACTCAGGTTAAGAAATGGACCACTGCCAATAACCCAGAAGCCACTGTGTGTTGCTTGTCAGTCATCATGTCTTTCCACTATTCTTAAAGAAATTACCAATCCCAAAGTAACTACCATCCTAACATTTATGATAGTCAATCCCCTTCTTTAAAAAATACTTTATTCCATCCCACTGGCTTAAGGTCAGATTCCCTGAGGATTCATAGTATCTTTGCTGGATCTCCAGGTTGGGAAGCCTGATATGGGGCTCAGAACCTTCGCAACACTGGGAGAACTTCTTTGGTATTATTGTTCTCCAGTTTGTGGGTCACTCACCTGGTGGATACGGGATTTCATTTTATTGTGATTGTGCCCCTCCTACCATTTTGTTGCAGCTTCTCCTTTTTCTTGAATGTGGGGTATCTTTCTTTGGTGGGTTCCAGCATCCTCCTGTCAATGGTTGTTCAGCGGCAAGTTGTGATCTCGGTGCTCTCGCAGGAGAAAATGAGCACATGTCCTTCTACTCCACCATCTTTTGTGCAGCCACTGTGGGGAACAGTGTGGAGGCTTCTTAAAAAACTAAAAATAGAGCTACTGTATGGGCCTGCAATCCCACTCCTAAGTATATATCCAGAGAAAAACATAATCTGAAAGGATACATGCACCCAAATATTCATTGCAATGTTCACTGCATTGTTTGCAATAGCCAAGACAGGAAAGCAAATGTTCAGTGGCAAGGAATGAATAAAGAAGATGTGGGACATATCTACAATGGAATATTATTCAGTCATTAAAAAGAAGGAAATAATGCTATTCGCAGCAATATAGATGGACCTAGAGCATCATACTGAGTGAAGTAAGTCAAAGGACAAATATCGTTATGACACCCCTTATACGTGGAATCTACAAAGAAATGATACAAATGAACTTAGTTAAAAACAGAAAGATACTCATAGCCTTAGAGAACAAATTCATGGTTACTGGGAGGAAGGATGGAGGGAAGGGATAGTTGGGGAATTTGTGATGAACATGTACACAATTCTATATTTAAAATGGATAACCAATAAAGACTGCTGTATAGCATATTAAACTCTTCTCAATGTTATGTGGCAATCTAAATGGGAGAGGAGTTTGGTGGAGAATGGATGTATGTGTTATGTATGGTTGAGTCCCTTTGCTCTTCACCTGAAACTATCCCAACATTGTTAAGCAACTATACCTTAATACAAAATAAAAAGTCAAAAAATACTTTATTCAGCATGTATCTATAAACCCTACACTTAAGTTTTGCCTGTTTCTGAATTTACATTAATAGCATAGTACAGTATGCATTCTTTTATGTCTGGCTTATTTCATTCAGCACTATTTGTGAGCGTCATCCTTGTTGTGTATGGCAGTAATTTATTGTTTTTAGTTTCTACACAGTTTTTTTGTGGTAGATTAAAGGAATACTCACAATTTTTTGCTACTCCCTGTACCCGTGCCTTTTGCAATGTGATTTTAAAACTCCTTTCATGAAAAGATGGAGTCTGTTTTCCCTTCCCTTGAATCTGGGTTGGCACTGTGACTTCTTTTGGCCAATAGAGTGAGGTGAAAGTGTTACTGGCTCATATTGCTCACTGCTCCACAGGCCAATCAGTCAAGAGATGAGGTGTTTGGGCAAAGAATAGTAACTTTATTTGGAAAGCCAGAGACCGAGAAGATGATAGACTAATGTCCTAAAGAACCATGTTGCCCAGGTTTGGATGCTATTCTCTTTTATAGAACAAAGAAGGGAGGTGAAGAGGTAAAGAAAAAAGGGGATGGGTTGTTGCAAACATTTCCAGAGAGGATATGTTAATTTTTTCTTTCCTGCAGCCATTCACAGGTGATCCTGGTCAGAATGTTTCCTGTGAGCTTAAACGAAGGTGTTTTAGCTTAAACACTCAGGCATGGGAGGCAGGGTTCTCGGAGAGGGGGCATTAGGTATAAGTTAATCGCTAAAAGGGATGTTGCCTATAGCTTCCCTGTACATAGAAGCTATGGGCAGCATCCTGTTAGTGATTAACTTGTAGCAAAAGCAATAGAATACAAAACTTAAAGAGACAGATCCAACATGAAGTCAGATTTGTTCTTTCCTAGTACTCTTGCCTGCAAAAGCCCATGGACGGAGGAGCCTGGTAGGCTGCCGTCCGTGGGGTCGCTAAGAGTTGGACACGACTGAACGACTTCCCTTTCACTTTTCACTTTCATGCATTGGAGAAGGAAATGGCAACCCACTCCAGTGTTCTTGCCTGGAGAATCCCAGGGACGGGGAGCCTCGTGGGCTGCCGTCTATGGGGTCACACAGAGTCGGACACGACTGAAGCGACTTAGCAGCAGCAGCAGCAGCAGCAGCAGTACAAAAATGACCATGTGCTAGTTCTGAGCTCTGGTCTCCAGAGTCCTTGTGTGTTTCTGATCTATATATTAAGACCTCTGCCTCCATGCGCACAAGCCTGGGCTAGCCAACTAGAACATCATATAGAAGGACCAGAGCTGAGATAGCCTGGTTACTTGAGCTGAGGCCTCAAAGATGTGACCAAGAATCTGTTGACCTATTGTGGTCCTCTGGAGGACCTAAAGGACACTAGTTACACAAATGCAGGGAGGAATATGCTAGTGACAGTTGGGTGTTTCTACCAAGGACCCGCAGAGGATTTCACCAAGCCTATGTCACACTTCCCACTCCTTTACTCCTACTTCTGAGGACTACATACCAAATAAACTATCTGGGGACTTCCCTGGTGGTTCATTGGTTAAGAATATGCCTGACAATGCCAACGCAGGTGCCGGGAGCCGTTGTGGGAGATCCCACCCATGACGAGGTCATGAGGAAAAAAACCTGACACGCAAGGCCGTTCAGGATACAAGGGACCCTCCAGGTTGGCCCCAGCCTCTACCCCACCCTGTATCCTCCCCCCTTTTCTGCTGTTGTTCTTGTTTGTCCTGCTGCAGATTCTTGTGTTGCCTGCCGAGAGCTCTCCTGCTCCTCTTTCACTAAATAAAGACCAACTTAAAACTCTAATTAATAAATCTCCTAGACACTGGTACCCTATGAAGGGGCCAGTGATGAAAGCAAGGCTTCAATTCAAACCCTTTTGCTGGCATTCTGGCTTGTTTGATAAATGTGTGCTCCCAATGCAAGAGATTAGCTGGTGACTTCTTGCAGGTAGTTAACTTTTAGACTAAGAGCCTGTTTTGTGCCGTATCTGCTGTTTTTGCGATCCTTTGCATTTCTGTTCTGTAAAAATGTAATCCTATCTAGTTCCCATGGAGATGACACCTAATAGAAAGAAAATAGATTAACCGCAAAAAAGACAGGGTCAGCTACTGAAGTTGCTTAAAGTTACACCAGGTGCAAGCCATAAATTGTCAACCGGCCTGAAGGCCAAAATATACATAGAGATTAACCATAAAAAAGGCCCTTATAGGCACGGAGCCCTTTGGGGGGTGAGGAAGCCCTATTAGAAAACACAAAAAAATATTATTTTAAAAGTGGTTATTGGATCAATATTTGATTGCTGTTAATGTGCTGAGGTTGTGCAGTGGAAACTATTGTTAATATAGTTAAAGATCTAGAAAAATAAGAGTTTAGCCCTAGTGTGAAAACAATAAGATAATTGTTAATTTTAACCAGGAGTGCTAAACAGGGGCTGCCTCACCAGAGCCGCAGAGTCTTTGTGCGTTAAACTTTTTAGATAAATTTAGCTGAGAACTTCTGCAAAAAGACTGACTTTTGTGTTAACAGGATTGTATTTCTATTATGTTACAACCTGCTGTATCATGAGACTGCCACTTTTCTGTTTTTGCTAAGCTCAAGGCCAGAAGATAATGTACAAAAAATCTATGGGTAAAGACTCTCATAAACAAAAAGTATACAGAGCACACCTGGTTTCGTGAAGGACAAGCTGATGTAATGTTAAACTAAGTCTGTGTGCTTATCTCCCCCTTAGAAATGTACCAACTTAGGGTATAAAGGGCTACAGTAAAAAATAAAGCAACTGCCAGACTCTGCTGCACACTCCGGTCTGGTCTCTTTCTTTCTTTCTCTCTCTCTCTCATTCGCCGACGCTGTTCATCCTGAGGGTTCCCCTGGATCCTGCTGGGGCTGGGCCCCAACATGCAGGGGACATGGGTTTGATCCCTGGTCCGGGAAGATCCCACATGACACAGGGCAACTAAGCCTATTGCACTACAACTGCTAAAGCTTGCGTGCCTTAGAGCCTGCGCTCTGCAACAAGAGAAGCCACCAAAATGAGAAGCCCACACACTGCAGCGAAGACCCAGTACAGCCTAAATAAATGAACTGTTGGTACCAAGGTCTTTATCTCAGGGCCTTCTTTCAAGGGAACAAATTAAGGTGACTTGGATTCAGGAGTGACCCTAGCAAGTAGAGCTTCAGGTTGGGATTCTAGAATAATCATCGATATCCAGAGCCTGGTTGATGGTGACATGGGAGTGAGGTGGATCCCCAAAGTTGACCTCGAGGCAAGGACTTGTATAAAAATGGTTTGTTAGGAAGCGCTCCCATGAAAGGAACACACTAGGGGAGATAGAAAGTAGGATCACCGCAACATGGAGGCCAAACAGGAGTGCCTTATCAAGCTATATCCCACAGAGGGCAACTTTGGTGGCTCAATCCTGTAGGGGGCTTGATATTAGCATTTGAAGGGCAAACTCAGGTGAAGGGTAGAGATTATCAAGATACCTGCTCACTTGGAAATCAAGACACTCCTCTTTCCTTCTCTTAAGGACTCAAATGGAGAACAGTCCCATTGAACATCCAGCTGTAACTGGGTCCAAAGATACTTCTTTGCAGGATGCCAAGAGAACTTGAGAATCTTCTCAAAATCTTCTGACTCTTCTGAATTAAGCCTGAATTAAGTGATACTTGCTGGTGATGCTTGAGTAGTTTTCAGAATACTTAAAGATTTAGGTAGCTTCAAGAACAGTTTTATCCTACAAATAAAGTGTGAGCTAGGAGCTCAGAAAAAAAAGGTGTGGACTGAATTAAGATTTTGATAATGCTCATGTGCTTCTAGTTATAGTCGAATCAATATCTTCCTGGTGGGATGAGTGATGCTAGTAAGTGTTATTTATCTGATGATCAAAGGTGCTTAGAGAAGGAAATAGAGATGATTAGCAGAGAACAGAGCAGACCAAAGTGTGATGGGTATGGATGACAGAGCTCTGTTATCGTTTGAGGAGGTGTCATGGGGAAAAGAGAATTGACTTGATCAGCGGTGGTTCTCGGATTGCTATAAGACCAATGAGGAAGAGCTATGGGGAGACATTTTTCAGCTCAGTTTAAGAAAGTATTTTCAAATGCCAAGAGCAGTCCATAGATAAAATATACTGCCATAAGAAATAATGAATTCTTTAACATTAGAGTTATTCAGACACAGGATGAAAGATCATTTTGCAAGGGTATTGTGGAGGGAATTCAAACATCAAGTAGGGATTAAAGTTAGATAATATTCCCAACCCTGAAATGTGATGATTCTTGTCCTTGATAAAAATAAAGGTGAACTCGCTGGAAAACCAGGAGAACTCTCAACAGCCAGGATCAGAGCACACGTCAGATGAATAAATGCTTAGTGATGGGATGAAACTAATCACTGCTTCTAAACCAAGTCATCAGAAGAAAATGAACTACTATAATTGTAATGAGCCTTATTTATGACAGCTTTGCTGAAATCAAATAATTTGTGCGTCAGTTGAATCTAAGTGCAGTGACAATTTACTTAATGAGTCTTCTGGGAATAAATTGTTCTTAGAATCAAGTGGCAAAAGTAGAAAGGAAATCATTTACAATGCTGAGATGTTCTTTTTAAAGCTTAACAGGATACTATATAGTGTACCAAACCCCCCACATCTGTGTGCAGTTGTGTAGGCCAGAGATATCTCTAGATGTTGTTCATATTGAGTTCCAGTGAAGATAAAACAGAGATTTAGAAAATCTGAGAAGTCAGAAAAGGATATACTACTGTAATCTACATGGCCACACATGGTGCCTATTTAGAGAGTTAAGCCCTAGCTCTGAGTTCGCTCTGCACATGTGTCTGCAGGAGTCTCTTGGATAAATATCTTCAGGAGAAATAGCTGGGTCATAAAGTAGGTATATATTTAACTTTCCAAGATTGGGGAACAATATCACACTCTTGATTACTGTAGGTTTAAAATAAGTTTTGAAATCAGGTAACATTTGTTCTCCAACGTTGTTCTTTTTCAAAGTTGCTTTGTTAATTCTCAGTCATTTGCATTTCCATATGAATTTTAGAATCAGTTTGTCAATTCCCAGAAAAAAGCCAGCTGGGATTTTGATTGAGATTGTATTGAATTTATAAATTAATTTGGAGAGAATTACATCCAAACCATACTGAGTCTTCCAGTCAATGAACAAGGTATATAATTTTATCTATGTCTTTTAAATTTTTTTCGATGAAGTTTCAGTTTGTAGTTATCAATGGGCAGATCTTTCACATCTTTTGTGGAGGTACTAAATTGCTGACTGTAACTGTGGGTTTGTCCCCTTCTCATATTTCTACCAGTTTTTGCTTCATGTATTTGGAAGCACTGTTATTAAATGCATCAACATTTAGGATCGTTAAGAGTTTATATGAATTGAGCCTTTTATTGTTATGAAATGACTTTCTTTATTCCTGGTAATATTCTTTACTTTGAAATCTACTTTGATATCAATATAGTTCAAACTTTCTTTTGATTCGATAGCATAGTGTATCTTTCTTCTCCCCATTTTCTTTGAACTTATCTGTGTTTTATATCTAGAATGCATTTCCTGTAGGCAGCAGACCGTTTAAAAAAAAATCCAATCTAATTGATCTTCAACTCTTAATTGGAATGTTTAGACCATTTACATCTGAATTTGGACTATAGGTAAAATAATATTGGAATGAATATTTCAAATAGTCAAATGCAATTTGAATATAAATTGTGGATTTGGGCAATAATATTGGGTAGATGTTAACATATTCTTCAAATTCATGGACAACTTTTCACCTATCTCAGCTAAGGACTATTTAACTTGGGCCAAATTTTCCTGTTGTCTTTCTCCTGCAGATTGCTCAAGATAAAGTGACACATCTTTATATTTTAACATTCTGATTTCTAGACTTAATGGGGTGCACTTCTGTTTTCATTTTTTATTGTAACATCAAGAAAAAGAACTTCCTTGTACATTGAAGTTTCCCAAGTTTGTAGATGAGTTTTATGGATTGCACTTAATTTGTCTGCTTTCTGGTGATATCGAGAGAGTGGCTCTTCTTGTAACTCCCACTGAGGCATCTTCAATTCAGACTGCAGGCATGAGTAGCTTTAAGAAGTTTTCCTCTGGAGAGCTGACTCCATCTCTGGTGTATAAGTTTATGTCAACTTCAACTGCCCAAGTGGCACTTCTCTGAATTGAGTGCATTGTCCTAGCCTTATCTTTAGGCTAGGACCAAGAAGTGGGGAAAATGGTGGGAGGAGGGTGGAGTCAAGTTGGAAGTGAGGTGGTGTGTGGTAGAGAAAAGCCATAAACACTGTGCACAGATTTACGAAACAACTTAATATGTCTCTGAGTTCATCTAACTGAGAGCTTATTGAGCTTCTTGGATGTTCATACTCATATCTTTTGTCAAATTTGGAAAAATTTTTAATCATTATTTTAAAAAATATTCTCTTTCTTCCTTTCTCTCTCATCTTCTTCTAAGACTCCCCTGATCCATAAGTTGGTCCACTTGATGATGACCCACAGGCTCTGTCCACTTTTCTTCAGTTTTTCTTCTGGCCCTCAGACTTGATAATTTCCATTGTCCTATCTTCAAGCTCACCGATTCTTACTTCTGCCTGCTCAAATCTGCCTTTGAATCTCTCCAGTGAATTTTTCAGGTTATTGTAACTTTCAGCTCAAGAATTATTTTTTAAAGTTTTCTCTCTTGATATTTTTATTTTATTCACCAATTGTTTTCCTGACTTTCTTCACATTTTCCTTTAGTTCTTTGAGCATCTTTAAGACAGTTATTTTAAGGTCTTTGTCTAGTATATCTGCCATCTTGGCTTTTCCAAGTTCAGTTTCTGCTGATTTTTTTCCCTTTGAATGGCTCATACTTTATTGTTTCTTTGTATGCCTTTTTTTTTTTTTTGGTAGTTGAATACTGGATATTTGAATATAATAATGTGGAAACTATGAAAGTCAGATTCTCCTCTTTCCCCAAGGCTTTCTGTTTTTATTTTTATGTTTTATTTTTTTTAAATTGTAAACTGTCCCTGTGCTGTGGATCAGCCTGAGATGTAAATTTAAAGGTCTTCTTAGGTCTTTTCTGAGCCTTTGGCTTGCACAGTTACTTTCTAAGTTTCCTCATATACACAGTTGTATATGTCCTCAGTCTTTAATGTCAGGCTCCCAAAAGAGGGACAAAAAAAAACCAAAAAATGAATTGTGTAGGGGAGGGTGTCAGCCTTTTATTATATATATTCTTATACATGTTATGTATATATATATATATATATTTACCATGATGCATGGCTTGTAGGATCTCATTTCCCCAAGCAGGGATTGAACCTAGGCTATGGCAGTGAAAGCTCAGAATCCTAACCAAAAGGCCACCAGAGAATTCCCTGGTGGAGAGCACTCCCTCACCTTTTAAATTCTCCCAGAAACCTGTTCAGCCAGAAAGGGAGAGGCTTGCTATAATGAGAGGAGGTGCAATAACTATGACTGTTTGCCTCTTGGTCTGCACTTCTGTGTTCAGAAGCAGCAATCAGATCACTGGTCCCTGACATTTGGAGGATAGGGTCCTTTTTGCTCACACTGGCTCCTGGAAACTGTAGGCAAGCTGCTCGAGGAACAAATGCACAGCTGCCTACCTACCAGGTGGTTAGGGTAGGAGATTGGTAATTGCTACTGTGCTAAGAACTGAAATTGACTGAATTAACTGCAATTTACTATCCAAGTCTTCCCCTGGAAGTTGCAAGCCTTCCATAAACTCCAGAGTTCCAAAATAGTTACATCAGACAGATTCTTCTGGTGCAGTTGTTATTTAGGTGGGCAGATAGATTCCCGGTCCTTCCTATTCTGCCATCTTCCCAGATTCCTCACTGTGTATACAGTTTTATAGGCTGCGGATACCTCTAGGAATTTTCTGTGACTCCACGAACAGAGTCAGAAAATAGAGATTCAGAAAAGATATGAAGACATCATTGTTGACCTTCAGGGTTTCTGGCGTCTCATTCTCTGTCCCTGCTGTGTATCACCTCTCTAGGCTTACCTCCTCCTTAGCTTTTAAGTACTTGGTGCCATCTTGTTCATTATCTCCTTCCCTAATAACCTTAGAAAGGGTTTGATGTTAGTCATTTACATAAATTCTTACTTTTCTTTGCTTCTTTTCAAACTGGATGATCTCTCCTCAACTTTAAGCAACAGCTATCCTGATATCTAACTCTTCATGCCTGTCAAAATAAAAGTAATCTGATTCCAACTATATGGGCTTTATTGTAAATAATAATTGATTTTGTCTTCTTTAGGGTAAAGATTTTCAGCCGTAGTGCTGCTTCAATGAGACTTTTGCATTTTTAGCCTTTTGTTTATAAATGTGAGATGACAGGTTTTGTCCCGAATTTAGTTTGGATTACACCAAAAGCAGACCCTCAGACCAAAATTTGGGTGTAAGTAGTTTCCTCTGGAAACAAATCAAGGAGAATAGTAAGAGAATGAGGAATGAGACAGAGAAGGGAGAAGAGCCAGTAAAGTGTGTGTTTAAGAGCAAGTTATTCCTTTTTCTGAAGATTCTTTTTTTTAAATTTTAAATGTATTTATTTTTTAATTGAAGGATAATTGTTTTACAGAATTGTGTTGGTTTCTGCCAAACATCAGCATGAATCAGCCATAGGTATACATATGTCCCTGCCCTCTTTGAACCTTCTTCTCATCTCCCTCCCCATCCCACCCCTCTAGGTTGTTACCAAGCCCCAGCCCGGTGAGTTCCCTGAGTTATACAAGCAAATTCCCATGGCTATCTATTTCACATATGGTAATGTAAGTTTCTGTGTTACTGTCTCCATACATCCCACCCTCTCCTTCCTCCCCCAACCCCTGGGTCCATAAGTCTGTTCTCTAGGTCTGTGTCTCCACTGAAAAGCAAATTACTCTTAAACTGTGGGCTGGTGCCCACTGCTGGGCACCCTCTGAGACACATTCCAGATCACGCTCCAGCGCTGTCCCACCAGGTGACAAGCAGCTGCGGTACTGATCTTCCAACTCACATCCCTTACTAGGGTGGGCAGCTCTGCAGACAGTAACTGCTTTTTTGTGCGGAGTACACACTACTGTGACCAGAGAAAGCCCTTAGGGAGGGAGACATGGGTGTTTGAGTTTGAAACTGTCAGTATGTATGGGAACTGCCCATTGAAGATGTCTGTGAGTTCAGTGTGGGCCGAGGGGATATGAGTGGGATACCCATAAGGTCTGCTGCTATCCCTGACTTTCAGGCACCAAATATCTAAATTCATTGTATGAAAGATCATAGTTACTGTTCTGGCCATGTCTGTGGAATGCTGAGTTGTATGAATACAGAGAGCTTAGGATGGGGATCTGGGCAAGAATGAGGATCCTGAGAGCTTACTCCTTGACACCTCTGGCTCTATTGTGGTCTTTTTCTGTTGTGCCAAGGCCTGGGGTTCAATTATTGCTTTTGGACCAGCTCTGTGTTTTCAGGGCATTTTCCTTCAGTCTCTCTACATGTTGGCTTCCTTAACCATAAAATTAATTAGAGACGCAAACATCGGGCTCATAGAGATGTTTAAGGAGATAATCTACATGAAAGCATTTTCCGGTGTGCTCAAAATGCATTTCCCCCCTTCCTTATAGCCCTCTCCCTTCCTATCTTTAGCTCCTTCCCTTTTCCTAGACTCTCAAGTACATATATTATTTTCTGGCAAAGCTGACATTATTTTAGCTGGTTTTAATGGTAGTTTCATACCCCAAACCCTCTTTTCTGCTGTCCTTTATTATTTCTGGCAGTGAAGGTTTTAAAGTAGAGTGTGTATTTGGAACACAGGCTTTTCATTAATAGAGGCTTTCCAACACAGAATCACGTGGAGCCTTCACATCAAGAGGCAAGCCTGAGCTCTGAGTTCACGTCCCTCAGAGGTGGGGGGAGAAGCCAGCTACCATGATGTTCTTGCCGGTGATGGAGCCGGCTTCTGGAGAGCACAGGAAGGACACTGGTTCTGCACAGCCCTCAGGCCACCCAGCTCTGAATGGAAAGAGGAGGAGGGGCTGAGAGTGATGACACCTCCCCATGAGCCCTGGGCTCCTCTGGGATGCTGTGAAGTTGACCCCCGTGGGGATGAGTGGAGGGGCTGCATGAGTGGAGACATGACTCCTCAGGGACTTTTACTCATCCCAGGGCTAGGTGAGTCATCAGATCTCAGAAAGAGGAATGGGTAACAGCCTGCAGAGAGATGGTATATGATCTTTTGTCCATCGTGAAGTTTCTGGGGTCATGTCAATCCAAATCTACAAAGGACACTGCCTCACTCACAGCCTGCTCTGTATTTCATGGAGTCCCTTTGTATGAGGCAGAAGGCTGAGTCCTCAAATAGCTAAAGGAGAAGTCAAAAGTTCACCATTGCTTATACAGATGGAGTCACATGGGCTCCACATCATACAGGCCTGTGTCTTTGTGAAAGGGCTGATGAGGGACACTTTGGGCTGGTCCTTCACAAAGGACTAAAGTCCTGATTCTACTGTTGATCCCAAAGGCTGTGGATGAGAGCCTCAGAAGAGAGTCCACAGGTCCAGGTCTGAGAGTCCAGGTCCCTGTGGGACATGGCCTGGCAGGGGAAGGCACCCTGGCGCTCAGAGAAGCAGGAGCAGGAACTGTTCTTGGTTCTCACCACTTGGCTGAAAACTCCTGGCACCAGACTATTCACCCAGATGTTTGGTGCCAGTTCTTGGTGTATCCCAGCAGGGTTGTTTTACTGACATTGTAGGCCCTTTGTTTTTGTGAACAGAAAAGGAAGCAGATGACATGCATGGTAACTCAGAGAGAGTTTCAGTTCAATTTCTAGACTATGTATATCCCTCCAGCAGCAATTGTAGAGACCTTTGATAATGTCATCAAAAAAATAATAAAAGGCTGCCATATGTGTCCTTTCTGGAGAAGGAAGATCTGAGACACCCACCCAAATTTTATGGAGATGTGCCCCACCCAGCAATGTCCTGCCCTGGGATCTTGCTGGCCCTCTCCACTTCTCTTGGCAAATGGAGTAGGGTCCTGTCTCTGAGTCTAAAGCCATAGAACTTCATACTTACAGCTTCTGGGCGTACACCCCAGTGGAGAAACCAGAACCACAGAGCTTCCCCTGGAAAGAGAAAGAAGGGAGCCACATGTGAATGAGCCACATAAGAATGGGGCAAGTACAGACAGCTGGGGAATGAACAGAAGTGGAGACTGAGGACAGTGAAGGAGAGCAAGAGGAGCTTAGGTCAGGGTTAGAGTCCTCTCCTGCCTTCCTCCAGCTGTGTCTTCTAAGAGCATCCTGAGGGCCAGGGCCACCTTTCAGTTTCACACTGCCCTCAAATGCTCAAGATCCACTAAGGAGTACGTGTGTGGACACTTCTGTGAAATATATCCAAAGTTTGCCTTTATTCTAGACTACAAGCACAAGCTGGAATCAAGATTGCCGGGAGAAATACCAATAACCTCAGATAAGCAGATAACACCACCCTTATGGCAGAAAGCGAAGAAGAACTAAAGAGTCTCTTGATGAAAGTGAAAGAGGAGAGTGGAAAAGCTGGCTTAAAACTCAACATTCAGAAAACTAATATCATGGCATCCGGTCCCATCACTTCTTGGCCAATAGATGGGGAAACAATGGAAACAGTGAGAGACTTTACTTTTTTGGGCTCCAAAATCACTGCAGATGGTGACTGCAGCCTTGAATTTAAAAGACACTTGCTCCTTAGAAGAAAAGCTGTGACCAACCTAGACAGTATATTAGAAAGTAGAGACATTACTTTACCAGCAAGGGTCCGTCTAGTCAAAGCGATGGTTTTTCTAGTAGTCATGTATGGATGTGAAAGTTGGACTATAAAGAGAGCTGAGTGCTGAAGAACTGATGCTTCTGAACTGTGGTGTTGCAGAAGACACTTGAGAGTCGCTTGGACTGCAAAGGAGATCCAACCAGTCCATCCTAAAGGAAATATCAGTCCTGAATATTCATTGGAAGGACTGATGCTGAAGCTGAAACTCCAACACTTTGGCCTCCTGATGTGAAGAACCGACTCATTGGAAAAGACCCTGATGCTGGGAAAGATTAAAGGTGGGAGGAGAAAGGGACGACAGAGAGTAAGATGGTTGGATGGCATAACTGATGTAATGGACATGAGTTTGAGCAAGCTCTGGGAGTTGGTGATGGACAGGGAAGCCTGGCGTGCTGCAGCCCATGGGGTCACAAAGAGTCAGACACGGCTGAGAGAATGAACTGAACTGAACTGAATCTCTTTTTAGGCTTAAGGATGTTCTCTGTCAGTCATGTTTAGGAGTAATATTAAAAGCTCTTCCCAGTGGATCTTTTGGGATCTCAGTCCCAGAAGTTCCATGTTCCCAAGGTTATAGTTTTTGGGTTATTTTTTTTAACATTAAATTCTTTTTTTTTAGCAGCACTATGGTACCTTAGTTCCCCAACCAAGGATACGACCCACACCCCCTACGCTGGAAGGCAGAATCTTAACCTCTGGGCCCCTGAGGATATTCCCCCAAGTTATAGTTTTGAGATAACCACTCTCCCTCAGAGTGGCCACCAGCTGTTCTGGGCCCTTGCCCTTCACACGTGGGACACGGTGCCCTTCACGCTCAGGCCCTCCTCCTGCAGCGCTGCCACCGCCAGGTCCACGTTCCCTTGCTTCCCGCTGCTGACCACCACATGGGCCCCAACCATCCTGGGACAGATGCCTGGTGATGGTAAAGCCGATGCTGGGAGCAGAAGTGGAGAGAATGTGACAAATCGGCTTGGGGCTGAGCCCCTCTCTTCAAGCTAGTCTTTCTCTGAGACCTGGTCCCCTGCCCCTGCCATTTGGATTCCTCCACAGTCCAGAGCTGATAAGCACTCTCTCTATCTATGGATGGTGAGAGGACTAGGAGTGATGAGGTGAGTCAGGGGATGAAGCAAGTAGCTCAAGGTCACTCGTTACCCCATGGACCCCTCAGAGGGGCTCTTACACACTGTGGACCGTGTGATCACGGTAACCTGACTGATTAACTTGATTGACGGGTGTCCTTCTGCTCTTGACTCCGCTGCTGGTGCTCCTCCAGGAGAGAGGCTGCAAGGGGTAGCAGGCCTAGGTTGCTGTCTTAAAACATGCTGGCCTCTCTCGGGTCACCCTCTTGATGAACTTGGCCCAGGGAGGTCTCTGATGGAGGTTATATCAGATCTAATAGGTAGCTTCCCACTTTCCTCCCTGCCAGCTGAAGTCAACGACCTCTTTCTGCACCTGCCTCACATGTTTCTCTGCCAGAACATGCCTGACGAGCATTCTATTCTTTAAGACCCTGCCCTGCCCCACCAGCCCCTGGCTCTGAGGTTGGAGCACAACTGGCGCTATCTGTGTTTTCTCAGCAACTAAAAATTATTTTGCATGCTTAAATTGCCTATTCCTATTGTTTGTGCCTAAAACATTCTCTGTCTCATAGTTTTCAAACTGTGTTGGGTCTATGAAGACTTTTTAAGAGCTAGGGAAGCAGAAGTGAGGTGGGGGCTGTGACTGTGTTGCTCTGCCCCTGAGCTTCATTAAGCAGGGCTGTGAGTTGCTTGTTATTTGCGGTGGTGACTGTGCCTCCCTTCTCTCTGCCGTCTCTTGCCTGGGGGTCTACTTGGCGGCAGCATCATCTCCCAAAGAACCCAAGCTATAAGGATCAGGCGAGTCCTGAGGCTGGAATGTTGGGGGAACCAGTCTACCTCACCCTGACAGGCATGGTCCTAAGCTCAGGAGATGCCACAGAGAACAAGAGAGACTCAGGTCTGGCCCTCAAGAAGGTCACCTTCTAGTGGGGAGGCAGATGGTGAACAAAGAAATACACGTCATGTTGTAGAGAGGTAAGTGCTAGGAGGTTAAGCCAGGAAAATCTAGGGCAGAAGGCACTGGCCTGCAGCTTTCTAAGGGAGTCAGAGAAGGCTTTTGAGGAGGTGACTTCTTTTTTAAAAAATGTATTTATTTATTTATTTTTGGATGTGCTGGGTTGTCATTGCTTTATGCGCTTTCTGTAGTTTCAGCGAGTGGCGGCTGCTCTTTCTTGTGGTGAACCGGCTTTTAACTGTGGTGGCTTCTCTTGTTGCAGAGCACCAGCTTAGTTGCTCTGCGGCATACAGGATCTTTCCGGATCAGGGATCAAACCTGTGTCTCCTGCGTTGGCAGGTGGATTCTTGTCCACTGTGCCACTAGGGAGGTCCAGGTGACTTCTGAGTGGAGACCCAAATGACATGTGTGGGAGAGCAAGCCTGTGGGCCCTGGGGCTTGAACCTGGTTGGCGTGAAGTCCAGCATTCTCTTGTCTGCATCACTCTCACACGTGCAAAGGTAATCTCGGTGCCAGAGAAAGCTGTGGTCCCCACACTGTTGCCCATGAACCCTGGAAAGGATTCTGAAAAACTAGTTCAGAGCTCATTCATTCTTGAGTTAACATCTACATTTAAATCACTATAAAGGAAATAATTTCTGGCATAACTTAAAAATTCATTTTGAAATAAAACTGTTATGTCACTCTCTTAAATGTATACAATGGGATCTAAATACCTAATAATGTGAAGACTGTCATTATTGGCTGTAAAGAATTATGAATACCCAGGCCCTAGCTTCCTGGGGGTAGCCAGCCATGGATCGTGGTCCAAATGTCTCCTCCTGGAGCTGATAGCTGTGGTGGCAACTCCGAATCCCTAGGCTGCTTCAAGTGGTCCAAGTAGCAACTCCCTTGACAAGCTTGTCCATGGCTTCTGGGGATCAAGTCCTTCCTGATGCTGGCATCTTCTTTCTTTGAATTTTTTTAGGGGAGGGAAGAAGGATAAATTAGGAGTTTGGGATTAAAGAACACCACTATACATAGAATGCAGTCATGAAATTAGAAGATGTTTGCTCCTTGGAAGGAAAGCTATGACAAACCTAGACAATGTATTAAAAAGCAGAGACATCACTTTGCTGACAAAGTTCTATATAGTCAAACTATGGTTTTTTCAGTAGTTATGTATGGATGTGAGAGTTGGACCATAAAGAGTGCTGAAGTGCCAAATGCCAAAGAGTTGATGATTTTGAACTGTGGTGCTGGAGAGGACTCTTGAGAGGACTTTCAACTGCAAAACTATCAAACCAATTAATCCTAAAGGAAATCAACCCTGAATATTCTTTGAAAGGACTGATGCTGAAGTTGAAGCTCCAATACTTTGGCCACCTGATGGGAAAAGACAATCATTGGAAAAGACCCTGACACTGGAAAAGATTGAGGGCAAGAGGAGAAGGGGGTGACAGAGGATGAGATGGTTGGATGGCATCATCAACACAATGGACAAGAATTTGAGCAAACTCTGGGAGGTAATGAAGGACAGGGAAGCCTGGTGTGCTGCAGTCTATGGGGTTGCAAAGAGTTGGACATGACTTAGCGACTGAATAGCAACAAATACATAAAATAGATAACCAACAAGGACCTACTGTATAGCACAGGGAAATACAATCAATATCTTATAATGATCTATAATGGAAGAGAATGTAAAAATAGAAGACACAATACACGTAAATAAGCATATATAGCTGTATCACTGTACTGTATACCTGAAATGTATACAATATTGTAAATCTACTATATTTCCATAAAAATTTAAAAAATAAATTTTTTATTATGGTAAAATATACATAACACAACCTTTACCACTGTAACCATTTATAAGTGTACACTTCTTTGACATTAAGTCCATTGACATTTTTGTGTAACCATCACCACCATCAAACTTTTTCATCTTCCCTGACTGAAACTCTGTGCCCTTTAGACAACAACTCCCCACTCTGCCTTTTTCCCTCCACATCTTTTTTCTCTTAAAAAGAAAGCAAAAAGAATTAGTAAGGTGTCAGGATCTTGTCCCATGATAAAATTTTTACCACAAGTTAAATCGAAGGGATTTCCCAGAATTGATGCGCAACAACTTTGCTGGCATTCAGTCAGCCCACAGAAGTGCCAGGTGCCCTGTCTCCCAGCTCCATCTCTCCTTCTCTCTCATTAACATCCTCCCTAAGGTGATGCTGAAACCTCAGAATTCTTTTTTGAACTTTGTAGAAATTAGGTTGGCTTCCCTGATGGCTCAGTGGTAAAGAACCCACCTGCCAATGCAGGAGATACAGGAGACCTGGTTTCAATTCCTGGGTGGGGAAGATCCCCTGGAGGAGGAAATGGCAACCCACTCCAGTATTCTTGCCTGGATAATCTCATGGACAGAGGAACCTGGCGGGCTACAGTCCCTGGGGTTGCAAAGAGTCGGACACGGCTGAAGAGACTGAGCATGCACACACACAGAGCATAGGTTCTTCTGTTTCAGCACAGAAAAAATTCAGGGAGAGGCAGTGATGAGTAAGGAAGGAGTTTATTAATATAGGACGCTTGTGAGAGATGCAAGTTGCCAGGCAAGGGAGTGCCGCAATGAGAACTTACTGGGTTATGTTTTTATAATCAAAGGAAATGGGATCCCCTCATAGCTCAATTGGTGAAGAATCTGCCTGCAATGCAGGAGACCTGGGTTCGATTCCTGGGTCAGAAAGATCCCCTGGAGAAGGAAATGGCAACACACTCCAGTATATGTGTCTGGGAAATCCCATGGACAGAGGAGCCTAGTGGGCTACAATCCTGGGGTCGCAAAAGTCAGACACAATTTAGAGTCTAAAGCACTGCCAATCAAAGGAAAAGTGGGGAGAGGAAGAAGGCCTTCTTCCTCATTCTTGAATAGATGTAAAATTTCCATCATCAGCTCCTCCTTCACATCAAGTGGGGGAGTTTTCTTGTCCCTCATGGTCAAGCCAGGACTGTCATGGTGCTATTCAATTGAGTAGAAGGGTGGTAATATATGCTAAGATATGGTAAATGATCTCAGGTTTCAGTATAAGGTCACTTTATCCTTATAGTTTTGTTTTTAATGCTGTAGAAGAACATATCCTAGGAATCATTAACATATACCACTGGGCAGAATGTGGATCTCATTCTCCCATTATTTTATTGTTTTGGGCATACCTCATGCTTCTGTTGCATGGTTTTGTTGTTAAGCAGGCCTGTTTTCTACTTCTTCTTCTTCTTCTTCTTTTTTTTTTTTTTTTTTATAGTCTTTTAAAAATACATGCTGTGTGGCTAGTTGCTCAGTAGTATCTGACTCTTTGCAACGCCCATGGACTGTAGCCCACCAGGCTCCTTTGTCTGTGGGTTTTTCAGGCAAGAATACTGGAGTGGGTTGCCATTTCCTCCTCCAGGGGACCTTTACTATTTACTAGTTTTTGGCTGTGCTGGCTCTTCGTTTCTTTCTGACAACCTTCTCTAGTTGCAGTGAGCAGGGACTACTCTCTAGTTGTGGTGGCTTCTCTCGTTGCAGAGCACAGGCAATGACATTGATATCAGCATCCTTGCCCTGAGACTAACTCTAGGACATTCTGCAACTAGAGAGAATCCTTATCTAATACACATCCAAATACTGAAAGCACAGGATGTTAAGAACGTGGTTCATGCCATCAACTCCAGACATCCTTGCAGTAGAAAATAAACGTTCATAACCTCCGTGCAGGAGCCTGAGTAGTAGGAGATTGACGAAGACTTCTCAATCACATTCATTTACAATGCCAGTAAGTTTTGATTCATCAAAGGTGAAGGTTCAAATTCATCTTTGGGGAGCGGGCCCCTTGCTTTATTGACTCTGAAATATTTCAAGGGCCCTTTGGTTATGCCAAATCAAACCAAAATACTACTCTGGAGTGGATAGGAAAGAAACAAACTGCTGTGGAAATAATGCAACCATTTGTTTTCATTGTATGTAGGTTTGGCATCTCTGTAAATCATTATACTTGGTGGAAGGCTGGCCTTAAACTTAGATTTTCTTTGTTTCACCAGAAATATGTTCCCAGGTACAGAAATGACCAATGGCCCATCTCTAGCCCCTGCAACTTTGCTGCAAGTTGTAGGGGGGAGCAAAGGTGAGTCCTGGTTAACGGGTAATCTCCTATGGATGATCATAATCTGGGCAATCTAGGAGCCGATGCAACTAGTTACCTGTTACATATTTTCTTTTCTGCAGTGTGACTTGGTCCTATTATTATATAAGGCTGAAGCAAAATTTTGTGAAATGCTATGCCTGGGAAATATAGGAATATATCTGTGTCCAGACTTGAAAGAAAGTGGTTTGAGGGGAAATTTTTCTGCATGTGTGGAGAGCTAGTGATGAGATGAAAAGACTGTCCTTTGGTAGAAATGAGTAGCTGTCCTGACCAAGGCAAGGGGGCGGGGGAGGCAGGGACAGTTTGGATGGAATTGTTGCATCTTTAAGCAGCAAGGTTATCTTGAGGATAACCAGAAACATCAAGAAATCTTGGTTTAAAAAATGGGGTTCTCTATGAGTAAGCAGGATAGGGATTCGGGGAGACTCATCCTAAGGGAAGTGTGATCCGTGGGTTACATTAAAAAATAATTGCTTGATTACCCAATAGTGGGCCATACACTGGTAGTTTATAGACACCCAGATTTGTCAAGAGAGACAGTTTTGTACTGGGGCACAGCAGATGTCAAGTCAATGTAACTGCTAAAGGGAGAAATGAGAAAGGTTTCCTTACCTCCCCTCCTTCCCTGGCCTCCAAAATGTGATGGGTGCACTAAGGAAAATGCTACGCACTCAGACAACAAAGGGTTAAACTCGCTCCTGGTTTTGCTACTACCCAGAGTGTAACCTTGACTATGTTCTATGACTTCCTACTCATCAGTTTCCTCATCTGCAAAACGAAGTGAAAGGTCATGACTAATATCCTTGTTTTGTCCCATTCCCTCAGTCTACGATGCTGACTGTAAGTGGGGAAAAAAAAAAAAAAAAAAGGCAGTCTTTGCCTCTTGGATGGGAGAAGCATGGCCCCCAGGGAGACTCCAGGGCAGAGATTTCAAACTCTTAACATTTTACAGAGTTCAGGCAGTTAATCTAAATAATAAAATGGCTGGATCTTTCTGGAACTCACAGAGTGACTTTTGTTATTTATGACTAAGCTGGGCTTGTTATTTTCTTTCTTTAAGGCTTATAAAGTAGTTAATAAGCCAGCAAACTCTCAGTCTTTACAATCACCACTGCCCTCATATTGTTCAAGTGCCTTAGCAACCTTGTATACCAACGCTTGATCTTTACCCTGCACTGCATCTCCATCTTAGGAATCTTGAGATGCTATGGCATGACAGGGGTCATACCTGCTCCATGTTGTCAAGCAAGGAAGCTTCCTGACTTGCATCTGAGCAGAGAGTGATTCAGATCCAGGATCCTACTCTACGGTCTCCTTTCGATTATTTATGGTACCAACTCCTCTAGCCTCCCCCCTCCAATTCCCCCCAAAAGTAGAAGCCCAACACAGGGCTGCATGTAGGCAATTTTTGGAGGATAGTCTCAGGAGAAGGAATGAGGTAGTGGGGAAAGTAAGCCAAAGAGGAAGGGAAAGCCAGCGCAAAGGTGTGTTTTCCAGTTTTTCACCACTGCTGGAGACTGGGACTCAAGCCACTGGCATCCTCCGAGAAGCCCTATAGAGTGCACCTTGGATTCTCCACTCAAAGGTTGGGAGGGGGATCAGTTGTCCACCAACTCCCTTCCCCATTGGTCAGGGGTTGTCCCAGGGCTTGTTAACCCCCTTACATTTTCAGACCACCCATGAGTTCCATGGCCCTGCATTAGAGTCACATTGGGAAGAGAGCAAGAGAAACTCAGTGCACTGAGGAAGTTTACATCTGTGTGAAGTTTATTGCTGCAACAATGGAAAGAGTAGAAGGGGAGCTGAATATGACAGCCTGGATGGCGGGGGGAGTTTGGGGGAGAATAGATACATGTATATATGTGGCTGAATCCCTTCGCTGTTCACCTGAAACTACCACAAATATTGTTTATTGAATATACCCCAATACAAAATAAAAAGTTTTTAAAGAGTGGGGGAGGGAGCTGAGAAAAAGTATCCAATTCACTGGCCTTTGTGGTTGTCTTATTTAGACTTCTTTTGTGCACTAAAAAAAAAACTGAATGCATATTATTTTAAAATATCAAATTATTTTAAAAGTAATAAATTCTTAATATTCTCTTGTTTCTGAAAACTGATTTGAAGTTATTGAGAAATACTGTAGAGATTTTAGACACTGGCCAAGACTCTTAAGTCATCACAACTAAACTTTCAAACCGCACAAATCCTCTTTTTTGGATGATGCCCAGTTTAAAAAAAATATATGGTGAAGACAAAGAGAAGTAAGTCTGTGTTGCTCTTTCTCCCATATTCTATGACCACAAGGATTCTAGAAAAGTAGCCTGACTTTATTAGACCTGAGGCTTCCCCAGCAGTGGATAACAAAGCAGGAAGTATAGGAGAGAGTATAGGGTGTGAGTAAGAGGAGAGAGGAAGGAGCTAACAGGGAAGGTTCCTGCTCTTTCAGGCCCTGCCAGGTTCTTGCGAGGCAACTGTGATTCTCCGAAGCCTCTCCCAGACATCATGCATGACTGAGCAGCTTGTGTGTTTCTGGTGAGGCTGTGGACAGCTCTGTAGGAGGCCTCTCTGAATCTACTTGCCCTCCTTCTGCCACTCACTGCCCTTTGTCTTTTAGTTTTGAAGTCTGGACCCACAATGAAGTGTCATAGCCTCTAAAGTTTGCCTTGAATTTTGATTTCTCAGGAGCCCACTGAGACACAGTACTCTAATTGGTGATAGAGTGGGGTTGGACCCTTAACATAACATATAGCTGCAGCTTTCAGGCTCTGCGTGGCTCAGTTCTGTCCTGTGAGTTTCAGCTCCCCAGAAGAGGCAGGGGCCAGATGGTCAGTGTTTCTGCACCCCCAAAAGCCAGGCCAGCTCCAAGAGGAGCTCAGCCCAGCCAGGGTCAGTCTAGCTCAGGCCTCAGAGCTTTGCCTTCCTTCATTGGAAACAAGGACTAGGCAGGATCTTCTCTGTTGGGTGTATTCATGGCCAGCACCACAGGTATAGCCTTCTAGCCAGCGTCAAAGGAAAGCAGAAGGCCAAGGTAACTCACCACGTTTTGTCTCTGCCATGGGGAAAGCCCAGCCAGGCCAGAGGGTAAGGCAGGGAGAGAGGAAGGAGTGAGTTGCTTCCTTCTAAACCAGAATGCCAACTCTGGTTGACCACAGTGCCCTCCTGTCACCTGGGTTCTTCACAGCCAGGGGATTAGCATTTGTTAGCTAGTGGATTTGGAGGTAGCAGTACCCAAAAGAATTTTAAGGGTATGGGGCCAGGACTCTAGATATAAATGGTCTCTTCTTGCTTTTGGCTCAGTCTGGCCCTGACTGATTTCTCCTCCAATCTGATTTGGAAACAGCATCAGGTAAAATAATTGAAACAATTTTAGCCTTTCCCATCAGTTTGATTCAATTCCACTCAACAAATATTTATCAAGTGACAGCTCTTTGATGATCAAGTTACCACACTCAGTATCCCAGAACTAGAACATGGACTGTGCGTTTGTTAACAGTAATGGTTGATATGACTAAAGAATGGAAGGAAGATCCTGGTGGAGAGGAGATGGGTCTGCAGGGGGCTCCCTGAGGGTGTGAAAGGTCTGGAGGAACAATTGTGCTTCTGGAAGGACTGGGGCGATTTCGTTGTGTATTCGCTGCGAGAGAATACACAGAATCCTGGTTCCAGGGCCATTTGGTTTCCTTTCCTGGCTGTCCTGCAGACAGGTTAAACTCAGCGTGTCCAACTGAAATCACCTTCCTCCTCTATTTTTTTTTTTTAATTTTATTGATTTTAGTTTTGTCTCTGGTATACGTCCAGGAGTAGAATTGCTGGATCATATGGTAGTTCTTTTTTTCAGTTTTTAAAAGAAGCTCCATACCATTTTCCATAGCTGATTTACAATGTTGTATTAATTTCTTCTGTACAGCGAATTGACTCAGATATACATGTATGTTCTTTTCCATTATGATTTATCACAGGATATTGATTATAGTTCTCTGTGCTATAGAGTAAGACCTTGTTGTTTATCCATCCTCTATATAATAGTTTGCCTCTGCTAATCCCAAACTCCCACTCCTCCCCTCTCCCATCCTCTCTCCTCCTTGGCAACCACAGTCTGTTCTCTAGATCTCTGAGTCTGTTTTTGTTTTGTAGATATGTTAAGTTGTATCATCTTTTAGATTCCACGTGTAAGTGATATCATATGGTATTTGTCTTTCTCTTCCTGACCTACTTCACTTAGTATGATAATCTCTAAATTTATTCATGTTGCTGCAAAGGGTATTATTTCATTCTTTTTGATGGCTGAGTAATATTCCATTATATATATTTACTATATTATTTATAAGGCTTCCCAGATGGCTCAGTGGTAAAGAATCTGCCTGCCAATGCAGGAAATGCGGGTTTGATCCCTGGGTCAGGAAGATTCCCTGGAGGAAGAAATGCATTCTACTCTAGTATTCCTGCTTGGGAAATCTCATGGACAGAGGAGCCTGGTGGGCTACAGTCCAGGGAGTCACAAAGAGTCGGACAAGACTTTAGTGACTGAGCACATGAATATATATGTATATATAGTTTATCCATTCGTTTGTCAATGGACATTTGTTTCCATGTCTTGGCTATTGTAAATAGTTATGCTATGAACATAGCATGTATCTTTTTGAGTTACAGTTTTGTTTGGGTATATGCCCAAGAGTAGGATTGCTGGATCATGTGGTAGTTCTATTTTTAGTTTTTTAAGGAAGCTCCATACAGTTTTTCATAGTGACTGCACCAATTTACATTCCCACCAACAGTGTAAGAGGGTTCCCTTTTCACTCCTTCCTCCTCTAAATCTCCTTTCTCTCCTGTACTTATGATACTGTCATTCATCTCTCCCGTTAGACATCTGAGAGTGTAACAAAATGACCCCCCTGCTACTGTGTGTACTTGTCTTATACAGTGAATGGTCATTTTTTTGCACAGTGCACATTTTTTTTTGCCCTGTCCTGAGAGGCCATATGTTCAGACTGTACCCTTCCGGTGTCATTGAAAGCATGTGGCCTTGGGTATTCATGTCAGTTATCAGGGAGGCTCTGGACCCTACAAAGGGCTGCCCCAGGGAGGACTTAGACCTGGTAAGAGGAAACTCCTTCCTCTTCTTGGGCCTTACTCTCTTGTGCCTGGGCTTGAAGAGTCTCGTTATGCTTGAGGGCACGGCTAGGCTGAGCAAAGATAGCCTGTGTCACCTGGGAGATATGTGTGTCAGATCCATATCTGAGACTTCCAGGCAGCTTGACATTTGAGAAAGAAAGGGAAGATGGCTGAATTATTAAGCCACTGTATCTGCCCAGGCTTCATTTGCTCTAGGGATTCTGCCAGGAGTGTCCATGAGGTTCTGTGCTAATACAGGAGGAGTCAAAGGCTTGGATGGCATCTGTGTGCCTTCTACCCTTGATGAGGTGTTCAGCTTAATTTGCTTGTACCAGATCATCTTTGTCAATTTGATGTCGTCCACACCACGTTCTCCATTGTCTGCACCGCAGGGAAGTCTGGAGCTCCAGTTCCCAGTATCACATTTCTGTATTGGGTTAGAGACTGCCAATTAAAGGTGCTCACAGGACATTTGGAAGGCAGAAAGGTTAGTGTCTCTGTTGGTAGTTGTGAGCAGACGCTTTGGACGTCTGATAGACATATGATTTGCTGCGGCTTCTGGCCCCCTCCTGAGAGTCAACTGCCTTGGTGTTGCAGACAGCTGGGACTGTTGTCAGCAGTTTTGCTAGGATCTACCCATTCCTGATTTCATGAACCAGTCACAGTTTCCATACTCTTTCTCCAAATCTTCAAATCATTGCCTAAGTTTCTAACTCTTTTCTCCTTGGAATACAGAAGGGCTTCTTCTTTAGCAAGAGAGCCCTAACTGATAGTACATTGCTGTCACCCACATACGGAAGAAATCTTGGAGTTTATCTTTAAAATCTCTAAATTTTAAAGATACCAAGCTCAGGAGAGTAAAAAGTTCTTTGCCCACATTTCCTAGAATTAGGAGCAGAGAGAGGAACTTGATCCAGCTTTCTGACTTACAGTTAGTTTTTTTTTTCCCCCCAGGCTAGCCCCTGACTGAGTCAAAGGAAAATTTTCCTCGACAAAGTCAAAGGGACAAAGAAGACTTTGTTCAAGGTTATTGCAACAGAGCAATGCAGGAGACCGCAGTTTGATTCCTGGGTTGGGAAGATCCCCTGGAGAAGGGGAAGGCTAGGCTACCCACTCCAGTATTCTGGCCTGGAGAATTCCATGGGTTGTATAGTCCATGGGGTCGCAAAGAGTTGGACATGACTGAGCGACTTTCACTTTTCACTTTCATTGCAACAGAGGCTGGAGCCCACAGCTCAGTCTGGAGGGCAGGAGTGTTCTTAAGAACTGGGGTGGGAGTGTTCTAGGCCATCTGGGTTTGTTAACTGGCCTTACCCAAAAGGAAAATAAGCTTCATTGCCTCTTCATGACAGCAGGTAGTTTTCCAACTTGGAGCAAGGCACCCATCAAAATTAGGCTCCCACAGAAACTGGGAAATAGGGGTGCTGTCTCTCTTGATGTTTATATTTCAAAGGAATGGCTCCCTGATCCTAGAGAAAGATATCCCTGGGTTGTGAAACTGGCAAGATGCTTTCAAAAAGACTTACATTCCAAAGGGGCAGAGAATTTACAATTTTTTGAAAATGAAACAATCTAAGAGGGAGGTGAGGGCTTGGAGTCAGGAAGAAGCCTGTCAGTCAAGCTGACGGTAATGTCGAGGCTCTTTGCTCAGATACCACAATATCCACTACTTACACTCACTCCAAGGATGTCTGTTTTCTATGCCTTTCAACTCAGCTATAAATTGGCATTTTAAAAAATATTTATTTTTATTTATTTATTTGGCCACACTGAGTCTCAGGTGCAGCATGCAAACTCTTAGTTATAGCATGTGGGATCTAGTTCCCCGACCAGGGAGGGAACTTAGGCCCCCTGCTTTGGGAGAGTAGGGTCTTAGCAACTGGACCACCAGGGAAGTCCCTAAATTGGCATATTTTGCCAGCTTCCTATTGGTTCTTCTCAGGCCATGGATAAACAACCGTGGTGTGGCATGGACCATCCACATCTTTACCAATATCCCCTCTAAAGCAGACAATTAGGAAAGTAGATCCAATAGTGTGAGTTTCCCTCCTACTTTCCCTCCCCTCTCACTTCCTCCACTCATCCTTTCTTTTCCAAAATTATAGTCACAGAAATTATATCAATAGTAGACAGAAGAAACGAGTCCTCCTATCATAAAGAAAATGTATATGCCTACTACCAAGAAACATCAGCTTAAGTACTAAAGCCTTAAAACAAATGGACAACAGATCATAACCCTCTTTGCTCTTACTGAAAAGGCAGATGACTTTGTAAATTTTCAGGAAATAATTGCTGTCATCCCAGATTTAAGGAGCAGGATTAAATGTAAGTCCATCACCAGCATCGGTAACTCGACATGTGTAACTGAACACACACCATCGAAACCACAATGGCAAGTCACACACTCCAATCCAAGGGCAGGTGAACAAAGACTTTCAAGGAAATGTTTGAAACTGTCTCTATTGCAAATTATCAGAAGACAAAATTTTATGTTAGTATGTTCATTAGGTGAAGCAATCAAAATGTGGGAGAACAATGTTTTCAGATACATTAAAATTAGAGTCACTGCAACCAATCCTGTGCTGTATAGTGATCGTTAAAATTTAAATAATAAAAATACTTCTTGGGTCTTCCCTGGTGGTCCAGTGGTTAAGAATCTGCCTTCCAATGCAGAGGACGCAGGTTTGATCCCTGGTCAGGGAACTAGATCCACATGCTGCAGGGCAACTTAGCCCACACATGTTCTGCAACTAATGAGCCCAACTGAGTCCAACTTAGCTGAAACAAAAGATCTTGCATGACACAACTAAGACTTGGCACAGCAAAAAAAAAAAAAAAAAAAAACTCTGAAACTCTTGGTACTTAAAAGTTGTAATCACAATCATCACTGTTTACAGCCCCTTTATAATTAACACACTTTGAGTCAGTTTTGTAAGCAAGAGCCAAGCTTTTCCTGGTGAGGAGAATGTTTTTTTGGTTCCCCAAAATTTTGCATCCCCACCCAAGGGGATTCTACACTGAGGTGGAACCGTGGTACCACCATGGCAGCCAGCTCTGCTTCTGAACTCCTTTCTGGCGTCCCACCTGCCCCACCAGAGACAGAGGGTCTGGGTGTGCGAGTCTGGTTGTTCCCTGTCCTCTCTGGGAGCTATCATTCATGGTGTTATATGTGTACTACAAAACCAGCTTAAATCCCTGTGCAAATATTTTATTCATTTTTATTCATTATTCCATTCAAGTGGTTAATTTTTTTCCCCCTGCTATTTCTGAAGATTCTTTCACTGAGGCCTTGCACATAATAGATCCTAGATAAATACTGATTGAATGAATGACCGAGTGGCATTATTTGTTATAATTCCTGTTACTTCACATTTCTAGGCCTACATAGCTAAGAATCTGTGGACTAGTCATTAAACAAGCATTTGTTTAATGGGTAAGTACTTACACATTACTTACGTGTGTACGTACAAGAAGGAAAGAAGGCATATTGCATCGTTTCTTTTAAATGTTTTTGCAACAGCCGTGTTTTTAAATCTTTCTCTTCCTACTCCTTCCTTACCTCAACCCACGGAAAGTACATTTTCCATCACAACTCTCTACACACACGTGTACACACACAAAAAAATTTCACAAATCTCACCCACACTATAGCTTCAGTGTACTCTGGTATTTTCTATTTCATTTCTTTAAAATAAATATGAATTGAGATGCTTATATCAGTTTTATGATCCATTACTAATTGAGACCTACAATTTGAAAAACACTTCTTTTAAAGCTACTTTAAAAATAATAACAGAAAGCTGCTTAATATATTTTATACGAAAGCCATTCCTAGGAATATCTAAAATTTTGGAAGTGTTAAATTCTAGAAGAGTAGAATGATATTGGGGTGGGTGAATAAAAGGGAGATTGGATCCATAACTTTTAGGGTTTCAGGGCCCCATACTTAAAGGTTTAAATTTGGGAAGGGGAAGAAAAATGGGAGCAGAAGATAAATAGCATAGATAGGAAAAAGATTGAAATACTAATAACTTCATTGGACAAACTCTGCTGAAAACAGCTGGCTACACTCCTGAGTCAGGGGACCTATAAATGTTTAATTCCCAGATGGTATCACCAGTACACTGTGAAACAATATGTTCTTCTAAAATTAATTCCATTCATTTATTTTTAATGACAAAGTAATACATAAATACCTTGTCATAAAAATTAAAATTATATAGAAAAAAGTTCTTGACACTGTTTCTTCTTTCTAGTCTCAGAGACTTTTCAAGAACTGTTTTCAATTTGAATATACTTCCAGATCTTTCTAACACATTTATGTTGGGCTAGAAAGGCAAATGTACATGAACATACAGGAATATATAAAAAAGCATAGCTGGTTTATATGAATGCTTTGTTCTGTAGCTTGTTTTTTATGTAACAATACATCCTAGAAGTTTTTCTACATTAGAGCATAGAGATATAGCTCATTCTTTTAAATGTAGTTATTGGCAGGTTTGGGTTTATGTACAGTCCATGGGGTCTCAAAGTTGAACACAATTTAGCGACTGAACAGCAACATACCATTTTAAAAATTTGTTTTTGACTGTTCCCTCTGTATTTTGCTCCTGTTTCCCCTTTGTTATTGTGACATTGTGGTATAATAAGAAATATATAGTCGGTCATCTTTCCCAGTTCCTGGCACAGAGCTCCTAAAACTTTAAATCTCCATCATGATAAATCTGCTTTTATGCTAATAAGGTGACTCTGGGAGGCTGAGGATGATTGCTAGAGGAACAACCACAGAACTAGAGGGTTAAAACTTTTAACCCCACCTGATTTAGGTGGCACCAGTGGTAAAGAACCCGCCTGCCAATCCAAGAGACATAAGAGACGCAAGTTCGATCCCTGGGTGGGGAGATCTCCTGGAGAGGACATGGCAATCCACTCCAGTATTCTTGCCTAGAGAATCCCATGGACAGAAGATTCTGGCGGGCTACAGTCCACAGGTTTGCAAAGAGTCAGACATGACTGAAGCGACTTAGCATGCGGCACAACTTAGCCACCAATGTCCAATGATTTAATCCCTCATGTCTACACCACGTGATTTCCATTAAAAACTCTAAGGGGTTCAGAGAGCCCTTTCAGGTCAGTGGCCACACGGAGTCACTGGAAGGGTGGCATGCTCCAAGAGGGCTCAGAAGCTCCACACTTCTTCCCACACACCTTGCCTGGTGCATCTCTTCCCTTTGACTGTTCCTGAGTTGTATCCTTTATGAGAACAAAATAATAGTAAGTAAAGTGCTTCCCTGAGTTCTACGAGCTGTTGCAGAAAGTTGTTGAAACTGAAGAGGGAGTAGGAGGAACCCCTGATTTATAGCTGGCTGGTCAGAAGCATGGGAAGCCTAGACTTGCCATGGGCAACTCAAGTGGGAGATGTTTGTGGGACCGAGCCTTAACCTGTGGGGTCTGCGCTTACTTGAGGTGGTCTAGTGCCAAAAATGAATTAAATTATGGAATACTCATTTGATAGACATAGAGAACTGGCAAATTGCTTTGTGTTGAAAATGTACACATTTTATGTCAGAGTGTTCTGTGTGTAGAAGAAACTAGTTTTCTCACATCTGCCTTCTTTTGAGTTATTTGAATATTTTTAAAATATTCCATTTCAATGTATATATTGTGATTTTCACGACATGTCTTTTTACAGTTTTTTAAGTGGTTGCTCTGGGGATTATAAAATGCATCACTTTTTACCTTCTACTTAGTAATCATTCTTTTACCACCTTAATTGGGATGTAGAAAAGTGACCACAGTATAACACCACTTATCCTCCCTTCTTTTTGCTATAGCTATCTTATATATGTTATTTGTACATACTTTAAAATCCTATCAGATGGTATATATGCTTTATATATTATGTATGACTACAATTTATGCTTCTGACCATCACACATATTTTGAGGAACTTAAGTGAAGAACACTCTATTACATTTACTCAGTATTTATCATTTCTGTTCCCTCACTTCATTCCTAATGTTCCAAGATTCCTTCTTGTATCACTTCTCTTCTCTCTGAAGCACTTCCTTCAGAGAAGTTCTCTGAACGGATTCTCTCAGAGCAGATCTCCTGGTTGTGAATTCTCTTGGTTTTCCTTCATCTGAAAATGTCTTCATCTTCATTCTTGAAGGATATTTTTCACTAAAAGTAGAATTCTCAGTTGACAGTCATCACCATTCAGCTACTGAGTCCACCCAGGGAGTTTTTTTTTAAGTTCAGTTATTGATTTTTTAGTTCTAGAATTTCCATTTGGCTAATTTGTTTATTTGACCTGTTGCATGCGTGTGGTGTTAGTCACTCAGTCATGTCCACCTCTTTGCGACCCCATGGACCGCCTGCCAGGCTCCTCTGTCCATGGAATTCTCCAGGCAAGAATACTGGACAGGTCACCAGCCCAGGTGGGATGCATGAGACAAGTGCTTGAGCCTGGTGCACTGGGAAGACCCAGAGGAATCGGGTGGAGAGGGGGAGGTGGGAGGGGGGATCGGGATGGGGAATACGTGTAAATCTATTGCTGATTCATGTCAATGTATGACAAAACCCACTGAAAAAATAAATAAATAAATAAATTAAAAAAAAAAAAAAGAATACTGGAGTGGGTTGCTATTCCCTTCCCTAGGGGATCTTCCTGACCCAGGGATTGAACCTGCATCTCATGTCTCCTGCATTGGCAGGCGGGTTCTTTATCACTAGTGCTACCTGGGAAGCCCATACATTCATCTATTGGTGGACAAATGTTTCCAACTTTTCTTTATTACAAAAAAATATTGTAATGAACATGTTTCTTCATACATATGTATGAAGATTTGTTTAGCACATGTAGCTCTAAATGGAACTGATGGGTCACAAGACATTCTACACCCAGTTATGCATCCCCTACCTGGACTCGATCAGTCTCACTGTCTCCAGGCCTAAGCCTTTGCTCATGGGGAATGCTTCTCCTCACCTCATCCCACACCAGACTGCGTGGGTACCCATCAGCTGCGTGGAGGGTATCTACCAGAGTATGAAGGCTACAGAATGGTGGCTTCTCCAGCGGCTGGTGGATAGCAAGCTTAGGCAGCAGCATTATACCTCCTCCACCCTATCTGATGAATAGGGTGCAACTTATCCTGCACCAGGGTCCTCAGCTCTGCCTGTGCTCAATGCTGTGGGCCAGAAGATTCTCCAGGTTGAACCTCACTTCCAGCTCTTCATTTCTGCCTTCTGATGCTCTGCTTGTGCCAAGAAACCATTTGGGTTTTGGCCAAACATGACGCTGGCCTTGCTCACCACTTTTGGACCCAGATAAAGGACTGTCCTGCTCCTCCACTGCCCTGAGGAGTCAATAGACAGACTCTAGGTGTTCATGTGGGGAAATTAATGCCCCGTGGAGCAACCTTTAACCAATGAGAGAAATAGAAATAGATTGTGAGCCACATATGTGACTTATAAGATTGTGATCTAAACTTATTTCATTCCAAAAGGTGAGTCAGTTTTCCAAGCCCTTTTTCTGAACAGTTTATCCTCTCCCTGGTGAGTTTTGATGCCTTCTCTACTGCTCACCCATGTGTGCATGGATCTATGTCTGGGTTCTGTATTCTATCCCACTGATTTATTTCTCTTCTCCTGTGGGGATATGACACTATTTTATTTCATTTTGTAGTATCATTGATTCAATATGTTTCAGGTATACAACAGAGTGATTCAGTTACACACACACACATTCTTCTGATTCTTTTCATTATAGGTTATTGTGTGTGTGTCCTCAGCCACTCAGTCATGTCTGATTCTTTGCGACCCCACGGACTATGGCCTGCCAGGCTCCTCTGTCCTTGGGATTTCCCAGTCAAGAGTACTGGAGTGGGTAGCCATTTCCTACTCCAGGAGATCTTCCTGACCCAGGGATGGAACCCACTTCTCCTATACCTCCTTCATTGGCAGGCAGATTCTTTACCATTGTGCCACCTGGGAAACCCACATAGGTTATTACAAGATATTGAATATAGCTCCCTGTGCTATACAGTGGGTCCTCATTATTTATTTTATATATAGTAGTGTATCTCTGTTAATCTCAATTTCCTAATTTATCCCCGCTGCCTTCCCCAGATACTACACTGTTTTAAACTCTAGAGTCTTCATTATGTTTTATCTAATGGGGCAAGGGACCTCCCTCACATACACACACGCCTATGTTCTCTTTTAAAACTGTCTAAACTATTAGTGCACCTTTACTCTCCCACTGGCCTTCTAGAACAGTTTAGTCAAGTCCCCTGAAAATACTGCTAGGATTTCATTTGAGATTCCATTGAATTCATAGGTTAATTTGAGGAATAATTGACATCCTTATAATTTAAAGTTTCTCATCCAGAAACATAGCATCTGTTTATAGTCACCTTTGGTTCTATGTCTTTCAATCAAGTTTAAATTTTTCCTATAAACATTTTTGTGCATGTTTTGTTAAATTTATTTCTAAATATTTTTAATGTATTGATTGATACTGTCTACTTGATTTCAGTTTCCCAAAAATATCTTAGTATCTCCGCTTATGTTTTTAGACTTGCCTTTATCTCCTTATGGGTTTCCCTTGGGACTCAGCTGGTAAAGAATCCACCTGCAATGCAGGAGACCTGAGTTTGATCCCTGGGTTGGGAAGATCCCCTAGAGAAGGAAAAGGCTACCCACTCCAGTATTCTGGCCTAGAGAATTCCATGGACTGTAAAGTCCATGGGGGTCACAAAGAGTCGGACACAATTGAGCGACTTTCATTTTACCTCCTTATAATTCTATTTTTATTTTGTATATGTAGCAGAGTGTTAAAATTGAAATTTTGATCAAGGTGTCTAGATGCTCTAGAGTGAGAGATTCTAAAGCCAGGTGATCATATGCAAATATTCAAAGAAAATACAAGCGTGTTCTATGACTTTTAAATCTCTCACTCATTTTAAGGACACAAAACAGGAATCAGAGTACGGACAAGGACATACTGCACTTCTGAGGAGATTTGTGAAGAAATTTTTTTGCTATTAATACCCACCCCCACCTCAAACCTTGGGAAGAGGAAGGAGATGCTTTACCTCAATTTTCCTTAAACACTTACTGTTCGACCCTGAAACCCTAGATTTCCAAAATTCCCATCCAACCCCCCATTTAAAGGCCTTTGTTTTCAATTTGCAGATAGGTTGTGCAGTGGACATCACAGCATCGCAGCTTAACTTCCAAAGCTCCTGTGGGGTCCAGTAGCAACACTGATGTTACATGATGATCCTTTTTGCGTGAGTCACCGTCTCCTCACTACCCCATCAAAATAGTTGTGTGCCTAGAATATCAGGTTCTTCCTGTGAGGGGCTGGAAAGTGAGTCACTGACTTGATTTAGATCTAAATGCGCTTCTGCTCAGATCACTGCAACACTGATTCACTTTACTCAACCAGGTAGGCTAGAAATTAGAATGTTTATGATCCTGTTCAGGCAGGAATTAAAAAATGCAGAGTGTTTGTCTTCCTTGCACTTTTGACAAACAAGGTCTCTCAAGTAGTTAGATTAGGAATTTGTGATGACTTAATCACTGGGGGAGGGGAGACGGGCTACTTACTGCCTAAAGGGAATGCTTTAGGGAGACCTGTGAGAAACAAGAGACTACAGACAAGAGTTCTTTGCTTCTAACAGCCTTTCCCCCGGGGGCTCCCCATCAGGCTGAGAAGCCTGGGACAAGTTTCAGATTTCAGCCTGTTGGAGGCAGGAAACATGCACACTTATTCTGGAAATGCATTATTGCCTGTAGCCAAAGAATCGGCACTAATGGAATGATTCTCGCCTTCACCAAGGTTCTGGATGAGTGAAAGAAGATGTGAGAAAGAAAAAGGAGGAAAAAACCAGACAAGCTTAGCTAATGAATCAAAAGATTTCAATAAAGAACACTTTACTTAGTTAAAGTGCAGTCATTTGACTCTTGTTTATGCTTAGAAAATGATGGCTCACCCAAGAATCCATTAGAAACAATCAGATTGGTCTGTATTCCTTTGTGTTTTGTTGAGTGTGGACAGGATAGGGAAACTGAGGCACCATTGGGTGGGAGGAGGCATAGAAAGAATGAGTGAAAGCACAAACTCACAGAAGTGATGCATACATCTTAGGAAAGCATTTAGGAAAGATAAATGTCTGGCTTGAAGTTGAGTAGTTTCTCACTTTGATTCATAGGTTGCCACATTTTCAGATACATTTTTGTGTCACATAACTAAAGGAGCTTACAAAAAGATTCATGGAAGCTTAAGGAAAAAGCAAGAAAAGGAGTCTTTATTGTTTCAGTACTAGATTTTTGCTGTAAAGAATTTTTCCTCCTGTGAACTCTGAAGAAAACCAGTTAGAAAGAAGCTAATTGTGTCAGAAATTCATCATTGAGAGTCATGAGCCTGATTGTCAGAGGGACTTTGCTCCTTGGGACAAGAGAGACAGAAAAAAAGAAGACAAAACCAGGACATTAGCTTATTGATAAAGTACCTTTTAAAAATTTATGCACATTTCTTCAAAGTTATTCATTGCACACCATGTTAAACCTGTCCGGTAACAGGAGAGTGTTAACACCACCATCTGGTCCAGCTCTTGGGTTTCATTCCAATGAGCCAGTCTCCTGTCATCCAGAAACTGCAGCCTCTTTCAGGGCACAATTCTGTGCATCCAGAGATCAGATTTGTTCCAGGAGCTAATAGCAATGGGTGAAAAACCAGAAACTGCATGTATTATGGTTTTCCAGAGAAACAGAACCTGTATCTCTAATCTACTTATCTCTCTAACTACCTATTGAGAGAAGGAGAGGAGAGATTTTAAGGAACCGGCTCAAGTGATTGTGGCGTTGTGGAGGTTGGTAAGTTTTAAATCTGCTGTGCTGCAGATCCAGGGAAGAACTGTGTTACTGTCAAGTTCCAAGACAGTCTGGAGGCAGAATTCCCTCCTCCTTGAAGTCCCTCAGGCTATTTTTTCTTAAGACCTTGAACTGATGGATGTGACCCACCCACACTATGAGGGTTAATCTGTTTGACTCAAAGTCTGATTTAAATATTATTTCATGTAAAGAATACCTTCCCAGCAACATCGAGACTGGCGTTTGACCAAATATCTGGGTACCATGGCCCAGCCAAATTGACACACAAAATTAGCTGTCACAGTTTACTGGTCGTATTATTTAACTTCTTTTGATTGCAAAAGGACACTCTCACCCAATCTGGAACTTGTCCCAGAACAAAGAAAGTTCTCAGAGTTGGTGAGTCTTTTACTCACTCTCATAGCTGGAATGTCCTCTTCCTCATAGTGAGGAGTGTCCATTTGGTAGCAAGAGAGGAGAGGAGCAGAGAGAAGCAGGTCCAGAGTTTCTCGGGTGGCGGTTCTCAATTGGAGGAGCAGGTCAAGAATGCCTGTGGAGCTTTATGAAGATGGGGATGCTCAGGCCCCTCCCTAGACTTCCTGAATCCCAACCACACCTTATCTCTTGAGGACCCAAGTCCTGCTAGAGGAAGGCTACATTTGGACAGAAACAGCATCTGGTTTCCCATGTAGCTCAGTAGGCTAAAAATCTGCCAGCAATACAGGAGACCCAGGTTCAATTCCTGGGTTGGGAAGATCCCCTGGAGAAGGGAATGGCAACCCACTCCAGTATTCTTGCCTGGAGAATCCCATGGACAGAGAAGCCTGATGGGTTATAGTCCATGGGGCTGCAAAGAGTTGGACACGACTTAGCGACTAAACCACCACCACAGGAGTCTAGGAGTCTAGCATCTGATTTGGGGACTGAGAGAGGCACATTTGTACCTTTAATCAGGAACATTTAGTGCAAATGTTAGACTATAAGGATGAGAAAGGGGAGGAAAGGAAGTGGATGAGGGGTGCTATCAAGCATTAATAATTCCAAAGAAAGAAATACCTTGATAAGAAAAAAATCAACATAAGAATTGAAGATGATAGTAGAAATGTAATAAACTATGCATAGGAGCCATAGCTGGATCCCAGATTCCCTCTTTCTTGGGCAACTCTCAATTGGAGGAGCAGGTCAAGAACGCTGATGGAGCTTTATGAAAATGGGGATGCTCAGGCCCATCCAGACAATACAAAATAGCTAAGCATGTATAATGTGAATGTTGCAGACTGCTGATATTATAGGCTATGGATGGTTTACAGAACCAAAGGTAACCATATCAATGAATCAGTAAAAGGTTACATGATTTTTGCAGACTTATATAACTCTCAGAGGGCTTCCCTGGTGGCTCAGGTGGTAAAGAATCTGCCAGCAATGCAGGAGACCCAGGTTCAATCCCTGAGTGGGGAAGATCCCCTGGAGAAGGGAATGGCAACCCACTCCAGTATTCTTGACTGGAGAATTCCATGGACAGAAGAGCCTGGCGGGCTACAGTCAGGGGTTGGAATGAGCTGGACACAACTGAGCGACTAACACATACAACACATAACTCTGAGAAGTTGGACAGCCTTAGCTCCCAAAGTCATTCCAGCTAAATGATGAATAAATAGGAGCTGATCAACTTTTAGAAATGCCTACATCTCTTTTTATGCCACAGAGGCCAAGAATACCATCTCAAATTCGAAGTACAAATGTAACACTTCAAAAACACTTAACTGTAATAAATAGGGGGTGGGGGAGAGAGAGAGACAGAGTTCATCATAAGAGCTACAAAGGTGCTGGAACTGTGATGTCTCAAGATTGTGTGTAGATTGTCATTCACACCCCTAAGAGATGGTATTGGGCTTTCATAAACCTGCTGCCTACAGTTTTTGATTAAGGACTTCCTTTGGGAGGGGGTAAGGCAGGATATAAACTCAGATCCTCTAGCTCTCAGTGAGGATGGAGGGCAGTCCTTAAAAGAACGTCATAGGTGCTGACCATTGGAAATGAAAGCACAGTTAGCCCAAGGGCACACACAGAAAGCTTGAAAAGAAAACCAAGGGGAAAGATGCTTTGTTGAGCAAGACGCCAATACTGTCCTTTATAGTCCACCCCTTTTGTCCTCCTATCCGCTTAAGTTTTCTTTTGTGTTCACTCTATCCCAACACATATTTCAAGGTAGCAGACAGTCACCATTCATGTGGAAAACTTGGAAGAGAGTTAATGGGGCAGTCTGTGTACCCACAACTGCAGTTGGTCCTGATGCCCTAAGATATTCACCTACAACACTCTATATTCCCTTCATTCTTGGCTAGCATTTCTGCAGGCCTAGGTGGGCTGTCACACCTTTGTCAGGCATGGTTAATACTAATTGCCCATTCGCAGTTAAGTCTGGGCACAGGAGCAACAAGAGATGCCTCAATGGTTCCCTGAGCTCCAGACGTACTTCTCTTTGCCCCTATAAAGTAGCAGAAAACTATACCCTCAAGAGGGTCAGGATCAATTGTTCTTGTAAGTGTCCCAGCTTCTTTCTTTGTCAGCTGACCTGTGGACCTGAGGAGAACAGAGTCACTAGGGAGCAGCCAGTTTTAGGGGGAACCAATACCTCTAGACTTGCAGAAATCAAAATCATAGGGATGAGAAGTAAAAATTACCCAAGGGAGTTGCTGTGAGTGATGGTAAACTAGACTCCTCCCACTTTGTTCCTGGATGCCTGTGTTCTATCTGTAAGGATCCAGCATCATTGGTTTAATGACCATTGATTTAAGATGTACATTGCATCCTCAAAGACAGTTCATTGTCTCCATGCTGGCTCCTTAGCATGCCTTCAAAAAACACTTACCCTGCTTTCTTAGATGAGCAGCTTCTGGGTGACATGGCATATGGTAGACCCCATAGATCCTGTGGTCATGTGCCTCTTGTCACACCCTCTTTGACATAAAGTGGGTTTTTTGGCCTGGGATAACATTATGTGGAACATGAGTTCTTGATTAACGGGGCTGGTGCAGGCATGGTGAGCAGGAAAGACACAGCTCTCACCCAGAACACGTGTCAGTCACCATCACAATGCATTTTTTTCTTTTTTAAAAAAAGTGAACTATAATTGATTTACAATATTGTGTTCATTTCTGCTGTATAGCAAAGTGATCCAGTTATACATATATTCTTATTTTCAGGATGAAATTTTGAGTGAAATGGTCCAATGTCATCAGTTTCCTTACCAGCCAAATAGCGAGTTGGTTTCTCAACAGAAGAAATGGAAGCTAGAAGATAATGAACAGATATCTTCAAAGAGCTGAAAGAAAATAACTACCAGCCTGGCAAAAATATATGGCAGGAACGAAGGACTATAAAACAAATCTCAAAAAGATTGAAATCATATCAAGCGTATTTTTTTCTTCAGTTCAGTTATACTAGAACTCAACTAACAACCACCAACAACACAAACTAGAAATCCATATATGCTTGGAACTTAAGGCATACATTTCCATATAACTCGTGTTAAAGAATAAATCATAATGGTCATTTGAAAATATTTGGAATTGCATAATAATAAAATAGTCCATATCAAAACTTGTGTAATGAAGCTTCTTAAAGGGAAATTTATTAGTTTTAAATGAATTATTCAAAAAGAAGAACAGCTGAAAAATAAATGAACTAAGCATCTATTTTTAGAAACTATAAGAACAGCAAAATAAACTCAAAGGAAGTAGATGAAAGAAAAGAATAAATCAAAGGAATTAATGAGATTAAAAAACAAGCATAATGAGAGGAACAAAAAAGCCAAAATTTGGTTCTCTGAAAAGGCTAATAATACTGATACATGACTGACAGAAGAGAGAGGATGCAAATAACCAACATGAGGAATGTAAAGAAACATCTCTATTGATCCTGCAAATAATAGAAAGATAATAGAAAAATATTATAAGTAATTTTGTGCCAATAGCATTAAAAATTTAGATGAAATGAAAAAAATCCTATAAAAATACAATTCATCAAAATTTATGTTAGAAGAAATAGAAAATTATGGATAGCTCCATAACAATAAAAAAATGAATCCCACAAAGAAAACTCTAAGCCTGTGAATTTTGCCAAACATTTATGGAAGAAATAATGCCAATCTTACACAGATTCTTCCAGAAAATAGAGAACACTTTCCAATCCACTTCATAAGGCCAGCATAAACTTTCATTTCAAAATCTGACAGAAATATTACAAAAGTAGATTTCAGGCTAATCTCTCATGAACACAGATATAAAAATCCAAAGTGAAATATTAGGAAACCAAATCCAGCAAGATATTAAAAATAATGTTACAAGTAAATTAGGTTTAACATTAAGAAATCATCACTATAATTCATAATAAAGCATCATAAAGGACAAACACACTATTATCTCAATACATGCGGAAAAAGGACAAAAACTTTATCTCAATAATATACAGATGCAGTATACCTTGTAATCAAACACATTACATTTCTGCAGCAAAATATATGAGTATTCTTCTTGACGAGGATAGACTATAAATAGACTTCCATCTGTTCATGTCAAGTTTTGCTGCCAAGTGAAAAAAACAACAATTTTTTGGATTTCAGAGTAGTAGATAAGGGATTATAGGCTTATATTAAAATAATAAAGAAAGATAGCAGATTGGGGATTCATAGAAATACACACTTAAGAAAAATAAAAACATAATGCTAAGTTCTTGATTTACAACAAAAAATAAGGTTCCGTGATCAGCTTAGTATCTTGCTAGAGATAAAGCTCTAAGAGGGGTTACTTATAATCAAAGTTGTTTGGTAATCCTGGACTCAGATCTTAATGGCCGTGGTTGTTATAGGTGATAACCAGATACAGCTTCTGTGATAATGACAGCACTGTGCCCACACTTGCCGAGGGCATCTTCTCCCAGAGATATACTGCCAGCACACGCTCTTCTGATTCAGGAAACATGCTGATCTCAATATTAGCTCAAGTGAGAGACCAGGAGCATAAAAAAAGCAACAGAAAGGATCCATTTTATTTTTGACATTTTAAAATGTAAGTCTGGTCCTGCCTCTTGTCTACTAAAGGCAAAGTCATGTGCAGTGGGAGGGGTACCACATAAATCACTCCTAATTCAAAACTACTGCATTAATTGCAGTCTGGGGCACCTCGTTTTAAGAAGATAAGCAACATTGACTTTTGGGTCTCTTTCATAGCTTGTCTCTTTCCTTAAATTTTCCTGTTCTTAAGAATCTGAGGGGCTTCCCTGATGGTCCAGTGGTTAAGAATCTGCCTTGCAATGCAGGGGACGCAGGTTCAATCCCTGGTTAGGGAACTAAGATTACTAAGCCCCTGCTGCAACGCCTCAACTAAGACCTGACGCAGATAAATAAATTAATTAATTAAAAAAAAGAATTAGTTCCTCTCCATCCCCCATTATTTCGTCTCTTTTAGGTTGCTTTATTTGCTTTGAGGCCTTACTGATTGCAACATTTAAAGCAAAATCAGTTACTTTTCTGGTGGTATTTGGAAGTTACTATACATTCTCTTCAATAAAAATAACTAGATACCAAAGTATGTTATCTAACTACAACCTTTAGTATTCTATGGTGCTTCTTTGAGTCCCCTTGGCATAAGGCTGTGGGCTGAGTTTAGACAGTACAAAGAGTCTGCTACCTTCCTGCAAAAATGAAAACCAGATATAATGTGTCACTTTTAAGTCACACCTTTCAACTCAGTCTTCAGGGGAAGATGCTACCTGCAACTCCCCGTCTCCCCCCCCCCCCCCCCCCACACACACACCCCCCACCTCCAACTAATTGCTAATGAGAGGCAGGAAATCTAGAGCTCAGCCTGAGGCCTTGTTCCTGTGAACACCACCCAAAGGGTCTTGTTTGGAAATGTGTCAGTTCATCATTCCCTGTAGTTGAAAATGTTGAAGAAGCTGTGTCTCACAATTTCTTTTGATACTTACTTTTCCAGAGACTCTGCTGATGTGATTTTCAGTGTATGACATTTTTTTGGGAAAATTCTGGTTTTTCCCTTCTCTTAAAAAAAAAAAAAAGAATTCTACCCCTTTTGTTCTCAAGTTATTCTTTTTGTAAACTTCTGCAAATTGAGAGTTGATCTTTTTGTTGGATTTCTATGTTGGCAACGTCTTCCAAAATATTTTCATGTTTTTATTAATTCCTTTTTAAAAATTCCAAAATGGTTTAGCAAATGGTGAAATATGATAGAATTGTAATAGATAAGCAAGAGACTTGACTTGAAAGATTATTTGTAGCATTTGGCTGGCAAAGCAGCAATCAGATGGGGTTGAGGACTGAACTATCCTAACTTCTTTCCATGAGACTCCAGGCTTACAGTCCTGTCTCCTTTGGTGAAGACAGGTGGGCACTGACAGCCCAGTGCAGACTGCAGGGCAGCGCACACAAGTATGGAGCTTTCAGAAATTGTTCATGCATCTTGCCAAGTACATCAGAGAGATTTATTTTAAGGAATTGACTCACAGGATCATGAATCCAAATTCTGATCTGATAGGCTATCAGGCTCCAAGGAAGAGTTGCAGTTTATGTGCAAAGGCCATTTGTTGGTAGAATTATTTCTTGCTTAAGGGAGGTCTTTGCTAGCAAGCTTTTCAACTGACTGGCCAAGTCCCACCCATATTATGGAGGGTAATCTGCTTTACTCAAAGCTCACCAATTTAACTGTAATCTCATCCAAAAAACACCTTTGTAGAAACATCCAGAATAATATTTGACCAAGTATCTGGGAACTGTGGCCCAGCCGAGCTAACTCATAAAACTAACCATCACAAGCCCTCCCTTTATCAACTTGGCATCCATACACAACTCCTTAATCTTTAAATATATGAAGACAATGACAAAGTCGTATTTCCACCTAACATGATGCAACTACTCTGCATCAACTGAAAATGCACAAATCTTTACCCAGAAGAGGATGCAAAGTCCTTGGGTTGTGTTTACTCTTCTCCTTGATAGCTTGTAACTTAAAAGCCATCACGTAAAGTTAACAGTAGTTAAATAACGTGATACAAAGTCACCTCTCCTCTTCTGTTTACTTCCCTTGGCCCATAGGAAGAAAAGGAAATAAAATTATTTGTCTCAGGACTTCCCTGGTGGTCCAGTGGCTAAGATGTCCAGCTCCTAATGCAGGGGGTCCTGGTTCAATCCCTGGTCAGGGAACTACATCCCACATGCAGCACCTAGGAGTCTGAAGCCACAACAAAGATCCTAGGTCTTGCAACTAAGACCTGGTGTAACCAAATAAATAAATATTTTTTTTTAAACCCTCTTACAGCTCAATAATAAAAAGACAAATATACCAACTTAAAAAAATCATTTGTCTCTTCCTGCCAACACTCATGAAGCACATCTTATAAAAGCATACTTTTTCCTTCTTCCATTCTTGGCACAGCTTTGGGTTTGAGGGACAGCAAAGAAGAAAGAAAGTAATAGCGGGGAAAAGTATGGAACAGAGGGAAGAAAGTGGTGGAGTGTTTTAGAAACCATTTGACTCTTCAAAAACAGTGAAAGTAAAATAATGCCTGAATATTCATTGGAAGGTCTGTTGCTTCAACAGCTCCAATACTTTGGCCACCTGATATGAACAGCTGACTCATTGAGAAAGACCCTGATGCTGGGGAAAATTGAAGATAAAAGGAGAAGGAAGTGGCAGAGGATGAGATGGTTAGATAGCATAACTGAGTCACTGGACATGAATTTGAGCCAACTCCGGGAGAAAGTGGAGGACAGAGGAGCCTGGTGTGCTGCACTGCCCAGTGACCTCCTCTGGCATCACCCTCCTGTGAGGGAAGAAAGGAATGGGAGGGGGCGATAGCGTCTTTTCTTGTCCTGTCACTCTTAAAGCACTCCCCTACTCGCCTTCTTCATCCAGCTGTGACTCGGGAAAGGTTGGTGTTAGCGGTGGAGTGAGGCAAAGTCAGACAGGGAGAATGTTTTTGTCTTTCTCTTTCAGGAAACATCCCTTGGGGTTTTCTCTTTTTTCTCTCCACAGCTGTTTGCTGATTCATGAATGCATCAACACGGATCTGAGTTTTCTATGGCAACCATATAGTGTTCTGCCCTTTCCAGATCAGGGATGAGAGCTGGGGTTCTGCTTCACAGAGGTGGATATATTATCTTTTCCCAGGAAGAGACATGGGGTTTTGTGACGAGAGAATTTGTGCCATAGAATCAGTGCTTGTGTCCCCCTGACGCCCAAATTCATGTGTTGAAACCCGACTTTCCAAGGTAACGGTATTAATAGGTGAGGCTTTGGGCAAGTAATTAAGATTAGATGAGGTCGTGAGGATGGGGCCCTAATGAATGAATTAGTATCTTAAAAGAGTGAACAGAGTCCTTACTTTTCTCTGCCCTCTGCCATGTGAAGACACAGCAAGACAGCTATCCATGAACCAGGAACCAGGCCTTTACCAGATATTGAATATTCTGGAGCCTTGATCTTGAAATTCCTACCTCTAGAACTGTGGGAAATAAATTCCTATTGTTCATAAGCCACCCATTCTATTGTATTCTGTTATAGCAGCCCCCAAATACTAAAACAGTTTGCAGGTTCCCTTAGGGTAGAGCCTAGGACTCTTGTTCATTATATACCCAGGAACTATTTTTGTTCATTGTATACCCAGGAACTGTTCATATACCCAGGAACTAGCTCTGGTACAGAACAAGTGCTCAATTAATTACTGTTGGAGAATAAGCTCCAAGACCCATTAGAAGAAGTTTCCTGGGAAGGAGCGTGGAAGGGTGGGATCTGAGGGGTGTAGGAACTGAGACTTTCCTTCAAGAAGGATTAGAGCTGAACTACATTTTCTGTGTCCTGCCATGTCTGACATTCAGAAATTTAGAGGTATGTCTATACTAGGGGTCTCCAGATGTCTATAATGCTATCTATAAAAGTTATTTTGAGCATTTATAAATTTTAAAATTGTGTGCCTATAGTACTATGCTAATATATTTTGTGTATAAAATTTTTTAAACAAAAGCATAAATTTTTAAAAGATGTAATAAAAATAAATATAAAAAAGAAGTTATAGTTTTCCCTTCATTCTGATGAATGATTTTAAGTCTCTCCTGTATTTAGTTAGCTCTTCCCATCCTAAAAGAAAATTTGTAGAGCTGCAGATGAAGAGACCCACAGAGACCCCACAGAGGGCTGTGGGGGAGAGACCAGCCTGAAATATACTGGAGGGCTTTGAGTGGTTCTAGAAAGTCCAACCCATACTCCAAGTAATCAAGAGAATCTCTGGCTCACCTCTACCTCTAAAATTTTTTTGAGCTTTTGTGATGACTGTAAGAAAGCATTTCAGCTAATTACATGTTTATTCTAAGCCCCTAGGGATATAGGGGTCTAAGAAAGGGATATGCTTATTTTCTCTCATGTATCATCATCCTGTTCATTATATAATTTGGGGATAGTCAGAAAGGTTTTTCTGGCAAGATGCCCTTGTTAACTTTTGCTGCATAACACACTGTCTCAAAACTTCCCACCCTCTCCTTCCCCTACTATGTCCATGAGGCTTTTCTCTATGTCTCTGTCTCCGCTGCTGTCCTTCAGATAAGTTCATCAGTACCATCCTTCTAGATTCCCTGTATATGCATTAATACACAATATCTGTTTTTCTCTGACTTATTTCACTCTGTATAATGGACTGTAGTTCATCTGCCTCATTAGAACTAACTCAAATGTGTTCCATTTATGGCTGAGTAATATTCCACTGTGTACATGGACCACAGCTTCTTTATCCATTCATCTGTTGATGGACATCTAGGTTGTTTCCACGTCCTGGCTATTGTAAATAGTGCTGCAATGAACATTGGGTACATGGGTCTCTTTCAATTCTGGTTTTCTCAGGATATATGCCCAGTAGTGGGATTGTTGGGTCATATGATTGTTTTATTCCTAGTCTTTTAAGGAGTCTCCATACTGTTCTCCATAGTGACTGCATCAATTTACATTCCCACCAACAATGCAAGAAAGTTCCCTTTTTACCACACTATTTCTAGCAGTTATTGTTTGTAGATTTTTTGATGCTATCCATTCTGACTTCCCTGGTGGCTCAGACAGTAAAGCATCTGTCTACAACGTGGGAGACCCGGGTTCTATCCCTGGGTGGGGAAGATCTCCTGGAGAAGGAAATGGCAACCCATTCCAGTACTCTTGCCTGGAAAATCCCATGGACGGAGGAGTCTGGTAGGCTACAGTCCATGGGGTCGCAAAGAGTCGGACATGACTGAATGACTTCACTTACTTACTTGCCTATTCTGACCGATGTGAGGTGATACCTCATTGCAGTTTTGATTAGCATTTCTCTAATAATGAGCGATGTTGAGCATCTTTTCCTGTGTTTATTAGCCTCTGTAAGTCTTCTTGGCTTTAAACCTCAACATTCAGAAAACTAAGATCATGGCATTCGGTCTCATTACTTCATGGCAGATAGATGGGGAAACAGTGGAAACAGTGGCTGACTTTATTTTTCTGGGCTCCAAAATCACTGCAGATGGTGATTGCAGCCAAGAAATTAAAAGACGCTTACTCCTTGGAAGGAAAGTTATGACCAACCTAGACAGCGTATTAAAAAGCAGAGACATTGCGTTGTCAACAAAGGTCCGTCTAGTCAAGGCTACGATTTTTCCAGTGGTCATGTATAGATGTGAGAGTTGGACGGTGAAGAAAGCTGAGCACCGAAGAATTGATGCTTTTGAACTGTGGTGTTGGAGAAGACTCTTGAGAGTCCCTTGGACTGCAAGGAGATCCAACCAGTCCATCCTAAAGGAGATCAGTCCTGGGTGTTCATTGGAAGGACTGATGCTGAAGCTGAAACTTCAATACTTTGGCCACCTCATGCGAAGGTTTGACTCATTGGAAAAGACCCTGATGCTGGGAGGGGTTGGGGGCAGGAGGCAAAGGGGACGACAGAGGATGAGATGGCTGAATGGCATCACCAACTTGATGGGCATGAGTTTGAGTAAACTCTGGGAGTTGGTGATGGACAGGGAGGCCTGGTGTCCTGCGATTCATGGGGTCGCAAAGAGTCGGACACGACTGAGTGACTGAACTGAACTGAGAAGGTGGGTCATGGAGGATCTTGCTGTGATTTATGTCAAAGAGTATTCTGCCTTCTAAGAGCTTTATAGTTTCTGGCCTTACATTTAGGTCACACCTTGTTTTTATTGTGCTTCGCAGATGCTGTGTTTTTTATACAAATCGAAGTCTTCTGGCAACCCTGCAACAAGCAAGTCTATTGGTACCATTTTTCCAACAATATTTGTTTACTCTGTGTCCGTGTCGCATTTTGATAATTCTCATAATATTTCAAAATTTTTCATTGTTATTATATTTGTTATAGGATCTGTGATTAGTGATCTTTGATTACAGCTTGCTGAAGGCTCAGATGATGGTTAGCATTTTTTAGCAATAAAGTACTTCTAATTAAGGTATGTAAGTTGTATTTTTTTTTTTTTTTTACATAATGCAGTCGCACACATGGACTTCCCAGATGGCACTAGTGGTAAAGATCCCACCTGCCAATGCAGGAGACATAAGAGAAGTGGGTTTGATCCCTTGGTTGGGAAGATCCCCTGGAGGAGGGCATAGCAACCCACTCCAGTATTCTTGCCTGGAGAATCCTATGGACAGGGGAGCCTGGTAGGCTACAGTCCACGGGGTCGCAAAGAGTCAGACACAGCTGAAGCGACTTAGCACATATGAATTGAACACATAATGGACTACAGTACAGTGTGAATGTGATTTTACACGCACTGGGAAACCAAAAAACTTGTGTACTCTCGTGATGCTTGCTTTACTGCAATGGCCTGGAACTGAACACTATCTCTGAGGTATGCCTCTAACCCCACTGTCTGCCTCGGATGGAGTCAGGTACAAACCTTCAGTTTGAAACTGTTCTTCCTAGAATGACAAATGCTTTAATTTGGTGATGTCCCTAGACTTTTCTCATAGATTTTTTTGCTGTTCATATATATTTTTTTCTAATTTATCATTTTTCCTCTTATGTCTCTGGTTATTTTTTAATATACCAAAGTTCAAATATTTAAGAATTCAAATCTCACTTTTATAGATTCTGTATTCACATAATTTTTAAGACAGTTTACCATCCTGTGATTTGATATTTACTTACATTTTAGTTTTTAATTTAAATAGTTTTATGGTTTTTATTTCCATTTTTTGTAAAGTTTTTAGGCTCATATAATTTAGAGTTGTTATATCTACTGCATAAATGGATCCCTTTAACATTGTGAAATGATCCTTTTCTCTCCTATTTTGAAGTACACTTTGATGTTAACGGGCTTCCCTGGTGGCTCAGACGGTAAAGTGTTTGCCTGCAATGAGGGAGACCCGGGTTCAATCCCTGGGTCAGGAAGATCCCCTGGAGAAGGAAATGGCAACCCACTCGAGTACTCTTGCCTGGAATATTCCATGGACTGAAGAGCCTGGTAGACTACGGTCCATGGGGTTGCAAAGAGTCGGATACAACTGAGGACTTCACTTTCTTTTCTTTCTTGTCTTTCACAAGTAACAGGCTTCCCTCATAGCTCAGCTGGTAAAGAATCTGCCTGCAATGCAGGAGACCCCAGTTCAATTCCTGGGTCAGGAAGATCCCCTGAAGAAGGGATAGGCTACCCACTCCAGTATTCTTGGGCTTCCCTTGTGGTTCAGCTGGTAAAGAATCTGCCTGCAATGCGGGAGACCTGGGTTTGATCCCTGGATTGGGAAGATCCCCTGGAGAAGGGAAAGGCTACCCACTCCAGTATTCTGGCCTGGAGAATTTCATGGACTATAGTATAGTCCTTGGGGTTGCAAAGAGTCAGACACAACTGAGTGGTTTTTGCTTTCACAAGTAACATGTGATTGGGTCTTGCTTTTTTTACACATCTGAACATGTCTGTCTCTTAAATGGACTGGTTAATTACTATGCATTTAGTGTAACTATAGCAGTGACTGGTTTGGAGCCTATCATCTCACTATTTGGTTTTTCTTTGTCCCCTCTATTCTTGCCTTCTTTTGGGTTAGCTAAGTATTTTAAAAACTATTTAATTTTATCTCTTCTATTAGCTTTCAAGCAAAATAAATTGCATTATGCTTTTTGTGGTTGCTATCACACTTACAATCTACACTAATTTATTATAGTCTAACTTGACTTAATATTACACCACTTTATATGTAACATAGAAATCTTTCAACTGGATAATTTTATTTAACTCATCCTCCCATTCTTCGCTAATTGTCATCGTGTATTTTACTTGTACATAAATTATAAATCCCATGTTACATTGTAAGGCTTTTTTTTTTTTTGCTATGAACAGTCAACTATTTTATAAAGAATTGAAGAAAAGTAAGGAAAAATGTCTTTATATTCATGTTTATATCTATAATTTCCAGTGATCATATTTTTTTTCCTGTAGTTCTAGGTTTCCACCTGGTATCATTTGCCTTCCACCTGAATTTTCCTTAGCATCTCTTACAATACAAGCTTTCTAGTGATGAATTCTTTCAGCTTTTCATTATCTGAATGTTTTCATTCCTCCTTCAATTTTGAAGGATGTTTTTGCTTAACAAAATTGTAGGTTGATAGTTTTGTTATTGTTTTTCTCTCAGCACTCTGAGAAGTTTGTTCGATCATTTTCTAGCCCCCCATTATTTTTGATGAGAAGTCAGCTCTAATTCTTACCATTGTTTCTTGTATGTAATGTGTCTTTTTTCCCTCTGGCTGCTTTTCAATTTTTCTCTTGATCTTTACTTTTCAGAAGTTTGATTATGATGTGCTTAGATGTGGTTTTCTTTGTAATTATACTACTTGAGGTTTATTAGGCTTTTTGAATCTGTGGTCTGTGATGTTTTTAATCAAAATTGGAAAAGATTTTGTCCATTTCTTCAAATATATTTCCTGCCCCATTCTCTCTTCTCCTTCTGGAACCCTAGTTACAACTACTTAAGATTGTTCCCCAGGTCTTTGAGAGTCTGGTGAGTTTGTTTCAATATTTTTTTCTCTGTGTACTTCAGTTTGGATGATTTCTATTGGTCTATCTTTAAGGTTATCAATCCGTTCCTCTGGGTTGTTCTATCTGCTATTAATCTCATCCAATAGATTTTTAAAATTTATGTATTTTTTTTCACTTCTAAGAGTTTTATTTTATTTTTCTTCAGGATTCTCAGTTTTCACCCAATATATCCCCCTTTCCCTTAAATCCTTTGATAAATTTTACAACTATTAAAAAATTCTTGCTTGCTAATCAAAACATTTAGATGGTCTGTGGGTCTATTTTTAATGACCATTTTTTTGTTGTTGTTTAAAACTATAGATCACATAACCCTGCTTCTTTACATATCTGCTGACTTTTGGCTGTATATTATTCTACATTTTGGATGATACATTGTAAGATGGATTGTCTTCACCTTCTTTTGAAGAGCCCTGGATTTGTCCTAGCAGTAGTTAAATCATTGGAAGATTACCCTGATCTTATGGAGGTTTGGTATTAAGCTGTATTAGAATGGGGCTATTTTAGTTTTTCATCCTTTATCCTGAAGTCCTTAGTCCTTGAACATGATCCTTATTCTTAAGACATGGAATTAAATGGAGAGCGCCTCTCCAGAGCACCAGACAGCTACTGAAATCTCTACAACTAAACCCAGCTGTTGCTTTCTACTGAATTTTTTAGAATTTTGCTCTGTTCAGGCACAGTCAAGGATTTGAGGGAAGTTTTTTTTATTATTTATTTATTTATAGAGTCACTTTTATGAAACCATAGTTTAAGTAATGAGGAAAGTTTTTATGCTATGACCCTGAATATTATTTTATTTTCCTCTGAAATGGCAGGCTTATCTCAGCTTGTCTTTGTTCTTATTGTTCAGTTTCTCTCAGTCGTGTCTCACTTCTTTGTGACCCATGGGCTGCAACACACCAGGCTCCCCATCCTTCACCATCTCCTGGAGCTTGTTCAAACTCATGTCCACTAAGTCAGTGATGCCATCCAACCATCTCATCCTCTGTCGCCCCCTTCTCCTCCTGTCCTCAATCCTTCCCAACATCAGGGTCTTTTCCAATGAGTTAGCTGTTCACATCAGGAGGCCAAAGTATTAGAGCTTCAGCTTCAGTCCTTCCAATATTATAGGGTTGATCTGTATTATGCAAATACTGCAAATTGTTTTCAATAAGCTTTGAAATGTAAGAGAATGTAAGATAGTTGTTACATCCTTACTGCAGAACAATTACAACCAACTTCATTTGCCCTGGTATCACTGTCCAGGGCTTCCCTGGTGGCTCAGATGGTGAAGAATCTGCCTGCAATGCAAGAGACCCAGGTTTGATGCCTGGGTTGGGAAGATCCCCTGGAGAAAGGAAATGGCAACCCACTCCAGTATTCTTGCCTGGATAATCCCAGTCCATGGGGTCACAGAAGAGTCGGACACGACTGAGTGACTAAACAATAATCATTGTCCAGGACCTTCCAGACTCATAGTCCAGTCCATCTTTCCTCCAGAATCTAGGATCCTGCAGCACTACATGCTCAAACCTTAGAGCTTTAGAAGAAAATGCAACCTCTGCGATGCCTTCTAAGCACCTGGAGAAAATGATATGGTCAGTCTACCATTGCTCAGTCCTGGTTGATCAGTGAACAGAACTGATAACTGATGAATTCTGGGCACGGGCTCTTTGCTCTGGAGGCAGGGTCTAGCACACGTTCCACTTTCTTGAGGTCCTGCAGCTCCAGATACTGACTGAGGTCCATGGAGAGACATGGTACAACCAGTACCACTTTTGTCCTCTAGCCTTTAGCCTCAGATAATGCTGTTTCGAACTTCAGAAAAAGGAATGGCTACTAAGCAGGAAAGGTTTCTCATCATTCCTCTTCTTGAGGTTGTGCCTTCTCCCAACTCTGCAGAGACAGCTGAAGCTATAAACCTAAATTACTGCTGATGCTTTGGTCCCAAGAAGACAGGACTCTAGGAACAAGGCTGCATATACAGTCTACTATGAGGTCAGCACTCCTGGTTCCTAACACTGCTCAGGTCAAAACAAAGAGGGCCTGTCAAACCTCCTGGGTCAGTTCGGATGGATCTGATGGCAGTTTTGACCTACTGCGAGACTGGTTTGAGGAGAACTAGGTAGTTAGGGAATTCAGTCTTGGAGCTGAGAGATTTCCCTTTGGCATATGGATTGGAGGAAGGGCAGTGAACACAGATTATGAACATTTTTTCCCTCGGATCTCTAAAGGTGTAAGTCATTGTACGGTCTGTGGAGGGGATGAAAATACAACTCCGGGTTCTCCTCTTCTCCCTGTTTGCTTGTTCCAGAACCTGAAAACTGTCCTTTCATGTACTCTGGACTGAACGATTGTGTCAGGGCTTCCATATCCTGAAATAGCCCAAATAGTGTCTGATGTTCACAGTGTAGAAGAAAAATACAAGATCCTATTTAACAAAACAGAACCAAGCAGATGATAAAAACACATAAAATCAGAAATATAAATTTTTCCTTTAAAAAAAGAAGCCAGTTTTTCTCAGTGAAATGCTTGCTGGACAGATTGGTTAGGTTAGAAACATTTACACATTTTTTTTTCTTGTACCCTATTTTCTCTAAGCTGCTATATTCACAGTGAAAATACAAACTCCTGGGATCCACAACGCTGGCTAGTTTTTTGGTGGTGGTGTGTTTTTTTTCTTCTAGCATTTACTATAAAGATAGCTATGCTTCAATTAGTTTTAAGATTTGTGAAGAATGTTTATATAATAACATATGTTCTAAACAATGGCTACTGTGAAAAGTAATAAATATTCAGAATTGTACGAGTTGATGTAAATGATTCAGCAATAAAGCTTACCAAGCTTTTTCTATAGATGTATTATCTAAAAAGTTATAAAAAACCCAGTGCAGAGTCTTGCTGTTTCAGATGAATAATTTCACTCTTCCTACTGTAGCAGAGCTGTGTTGTTCTTTTTATTTTCAAAGATAGTGATATACGGTAGTTTTTTCTTCTGAAATCTAGGTATAAGGCTAGCTTGCTTGTGAATTACACCCTCACAATGGAAAATGAAGCAGCCTGCTTTATTCCACTAACTCCACTATCCCCACACCTCTGAAGTTCTCTGTAGCCAGCCTACCCAAACAGCCACAGCTCCTTGGGGAAGGTAAGCCCATCCCCGAAGAGTGATGCATAATTGGTCCAGGAAAATCATGGTAATTCCATAACTACTGATTTGCTTAGAGGTAACCCTATGACCCAGTTCTGGCCAATGAGACATCAAGAAATATGCTGGGAGGCTCCTAGGAAAAATTTTTCTCCCTGACTAAGCTCAGAGTTGGAGACACCATGTAACTAACATTTATCAAACTTCGTAGATATTAATTAAGATGTGATCTTCATTCTTGGTGTGTTCAATGGAGGAGAGAGATGTAAACAGATACAATATGATTTGACGAATATCGTATATAAAGTGCTCAAATAGAAGAGTGGGAAAAAAAGAACTGTCTAGGAGGTTCAGGGTCAGGGCTTCCCAGAAGAGATGATTATTGTAGATATTTGGGGCATGTTTCTAATAAATCTATTCCTAACCCAAGATTACAGAGATTTTTCTCTTATATTTTCTTCTAGAATGATATAATTTTAGGTCTTACACTTAGCTCTAAAACCCATGTTGAGTTAATGTTTGTATTAGTTTGTGAAGTGTGGGTTGAAGTTATTATTTCACATATGGATATCCAATTGTTCCAACACCATTTGTTTAAAAGGCTATTCTTTGTCCTCTATATTTCCTTTACGTCTTTGTCAAATATCAGCATCTGTATGTATGTGGGTCTTTTTCTGGACTCTATTTATCTATCTTTATACCAACTGTATTAATTATTGTAGCTTCATATAAATCTTGAAATCAGTGTCAGTCCTCCAGCTTTGTTCTTTTACAAAGTTGTTTGAATTTCTAAGTTATTTGTATTTCCATACAGATTTTAGAATCAGCTTGTCAATTTCTATGAACAAAGCTGTTGAAATTTTTACTAGATTGCATTAACTCTAGGTCAATCTAGAGAGAAATGCTAGTTTGTCTTCCAGCCCATGAACATGGTGACCTTTCATTTATTTAGGTCTTTAGTTTGTCTCAGAAATGTGTTAAGAGTTTTCAGTATACAGGTGTCATGCATATTTGTCAGATTTATTCCTAAATGTATCATATTCTAGCACTATTTAAGTGGTTTCCTAAAAATTTCTGATTGTTAATGGCTAGTGTATAGGAATGAATTAATCTTTGTATGTTGGTCCTATATCCTCCAACCTTGGTAAACTCACTTAACACTTCTCATAGCTTTATAGTAGATTTCATTAGATAGCCATGTTATCTATTAACAAAGGCAGTTTTACTCCTTTTCCAACTTAGATGATTTCTTCTTTCCAAATGTAAATACATTTTGTTTCTTCTTCTTACTTTATTGCACTGCCCAAAACCCCTGTAAAATGTTGAATAGAAGTGGTTAAGAAGAGACATCCTTGCCCTATCTAAAATAGTACATCACCTTTGTTCTCAAAAGATATTCTTACTGAGTATAGAATTCTAGGCTGACTGTTTTCCTCCCTACAACCCAGCTATTTAAAGATGTTGCTTCATTGTCTTGCTTACATTATTTCTCATGAGAAATGTGCTATGATTCTGCTTTTTGTTCCTCTGTACATAACGTGCCCCTTTTTCTTTAGCTACCTTTTTTTTTTTTGACCACTCAGCATACAGGATCTTAGTTCCCAGATCAGGGATTGAATCCGAGTCTCCTGCTTTGGAAGCTTGGAGTCTTAACCACTGGACCACCAGGAAAGTACCTCTTTAGCTCCTTTTAAAATGTTTTCTTAATCACTGATTTTGAAATTTTTGACTAGAATGAATCCTGGTATAATTTTCTTCACTCTGTGTGTGTTTTTGGACTTCATTGAGCTTCTTGGATATGTGGGGTTATAATTTTCATTAAATTTAGGAATCTTTTGGCCCACCAGGGTCCTCTGTTCTATGGGATTGTCCATTTAAGAATACTAGAGTGGGTTGCCATTTCCTACTCCAGGGAATCTTCCCAACCCAGAGACCGAACCTGAGTCTCTTGTATCTCCTGCACTGGTAGGCAGATTTTTTACCACCGTGCCACCTGGGAGAACATATTACTTTTTAAAATAATATTACAAAAATTTTTTTCTGTTTCTACCCACCCCCACACACACTTTAGGGACTCCAATATTATGCAGAGATGTCATCTGAAGTCTCCCAACTCACTGATAATTTTTTCATATTTTAAAATTCTTATTTCTGTGTTTCATTTAGACAGTTTCTATTGCTATGCCTTTAAATTCACTGATTTTTTTCTTCTACAATGTTTAATCTATTGTTATTCCCACCCAGTATAGTTTACATCTCCTGCATTAATGTTATTTTCAAGAGGCTCAGTTTGGGTCTTTAAAAAAAAGAATCTTTGATGTCTGTACATAACTTTGTGAACATATGGAATACATCTATAATGCCAGTTTTAATGTCTTTGTTCTGCTAATTCTAGCATCTGTGTCAATTGTGTCAGTTGGGATCTATTGATTATTTTTCTCTTTATTATGACTGGATTTTCCTGCTTCTTTGTATGCCTTGTAATTTCTTTTCTTTTCTTTTTTTTTTTTTTGCTTTGTAAGGACCTAAGACTAGCCAGAAACCATGTGAGACACTGGAAATACAAGGATGAGCAAAACAGCACTGGCTATAACTCAGGAAGAGGGTTCTCACCCAGAGGTGACCATGCTGGCATCCTGATCTTGGACTTCCATCCTCCAGAAATGTTAGAAATAAATTTCTGCTTATAAACCTCCCATTTCTCTGGTGTTTTGTTACAGAGCCTGGACAAAGATAATACATAATCTTTTTTTCAATTATCTCTCCTTTTTCTCTTTTAGATTTATTGAAGTTAAAATCAATGGCTCAGGGGACTTACCTGGTGGTCCTGTGGCTTAGAGCCTGCCTTCTAATGCTTAAAACTCAGGTTCAATCCCTGGTCAGGGAACAGATCCCACATGCTGCACACCACAGCTACGGAGGCTCGGCACTCTAGAGCCCTCACGCCACGGCTGGAGAAAACTGTGAGCTGCGAGGAGGAGCCTGAGCACCACAACGAAAGATCCTGTGCCACAACTAAGACTCCATGCAGCCAAAGTAAATTCTTTTAAAAAAAGATAAAAATAAAATGAATGGCTCTGAACTACATTTATCAACATGGATAAACCTCACATAATACTGAATGAAGACAGCAAGTTGCCCAAGAATATGTTCAATGGGATACCACATGTAAAGTTTAAAAATATGGAAAACATACTGTATATAGTTAAGGGATACATATATCTAAGAAGTGTATAAAAAACATTCATAGGAATAAACTATACCCAAGTTTAGGATAATGGTTCCTTTATTAGAAGGGGAGATGGGAGTGATACCTGAAAAGCGGGCATACAAGGAGCAACATTTGATGCTTGAAACTCCAACTATGTTCTGCCAGATGAGCATCATCATCATTTGGTAGCCTGTTAGAAATGTAGAACCTCAGCCATCACTCCAGATCTGCTGAATCAGGATAGATTCCCAAGTGGCTCACACGCATTGTAAAATCTAATAAGCACTGTTTTCGGTGGAACTATAGCATTATTGTTAACTGTCTTAAGTGTGAACCTGCTAAGCATGGCTGTGTCAAAATGCTTGACTTCTTAGGAGATGCATGTTGAAGTATTTAGGGACAAAGTGACATTGCTGCCCGCAACTTTCATTCAAAGGTTCAGAAAATAAAAGTATTTGAGATGCTAATGACTGGTAAATTGAGGTGTTATTGTTGTTTACTCACTAAGTCGTGTCTGACTTTTTTGGACCCCACTGACTGTAACCCACCAGGTTCCTCTGTCCTAGAATTTCCCAGGCAAGAATACTGAAGTGGGTTGCCATTTCCTTTCCCAGGGGATCTTTCCCACACAAGGATCAAACCTGAATCTCCTGCATGCCCTGCATTGGCAGGCAGATTCTTTACCACTGAACCACCAGGGTAAGGGGTGTACAAATGTTTATCATACGATTTTCATCTTTTCTGTAGATTATACATTTTTACAGTTTCAAATGTAGAATATGTTTAATGGAATAGCTTTGAATTTTAAAATATACTTAGGGGAAAATTGACATCTTGACAATATGGAATTATCTCATCTATGAACACGATATGTCACTCCACGTGTTCAAGTTTTCTTCTTTGGTCTTTGGCAGTGTTGAAAAGGTTTATTCATGTAGATTTTATACATTTATTTTCAATTTATACTTAGATATTTGACTGCTTTATTGGCAAAACTGTGTATGGATTCTTCTCAGCTTTATTTCTGTGTGTTGCCAGTATATATAATAGAAAGCCATTTATTTCAGAATATTTATTTTGTAAAGAATCTGCCTGCAATGTGGGAGACCTGGGTTTGATCCCTGGGTTGGGAAGATCCCCTGGTTGAGGGCATGGCAACCCACTCCAGTATTCTTGCCTTGAGAATCCCCATGGACAGAGGAGCCTGGTGGGCTGCCGTCCATGGTATCGAAAAGAGCCAGACACGACTGAGCAACTAAGCACTCTATACTACACTCTTATTTTTCTAATAATTTCTGAACTCATTTCTTAAAAATTTTAGTCAGACAATGATAACATCTGAAAAGAGTGAAAAGTTTGTCTTTTCTATTATTTTTAGAATTTTCTTAGTTTGCCTATTAAGTTGAATTCTTGTATGATTTAAATAGCGATGATAGTGAGCATCATCATCTTCTTCCTGACTTTAATGAAACGGCTGCTAGAGTATCACAGTTAATCTAATGTTGCTTTAATTTCTCTTATATTCTTTTTATTGTAACATACTAATAACTTTTATTGAATTAGAAATGCTGTTAAATTATATTAAGCCCATTTTTGGCATCTTTGGAGGTGATTTCATTGTTTTCTTTCTCTTGTAATTTATGAATATAATAACTTTCTTTATAATAAACTATATTTTCATTTCATAAATAAAACCCCTTGGTCATTATCCTCTTCACATAGTGTTGACTCTCCTCTTACTAACATTTTATTTTTTCCATCTATATTCACAAGTAAAATTGGTCTATGATATTCATTTCAATTGCTTGCTTTGTCAGATTTTAGTCAAAGCCTTAATATAAACTGTAATATTCCTCACTGTAGGTTGCTCGATACACACTGGTGAACCGAACTGAATATGGCTACTGTGGTGTTTCACATTTAGCTCCCTGTTCATTACTTACAGAAGTCCAAGAACAAACATCATTAATATTCCTTTGCCATTAGACAAGCCAGGAAAAATACCATCAGATCATGAGCATCAGCTTAAGATCATAGGCTTTAAAAAACTCCCTGTGGAAATACTTGCTGGATGGAAAATATCCAATTGATTTTTGAAAATCAGCTTAGTAATATTCCATTGCTAAAAATAAAGACTAACTGAATATAAACCCTTCTGGTAAAATGGATAAAAGCCTGTTACATAAGCAAAACTTTTAAGGAAGGTAGAAAAATTTAGAGCATGTAGGAAAGACGGTGACTATTCAAACTAGATCTCAGAACACTCAATATACATTCATAAAGTACAAGTGGTATTTTGACTATTTTGTTCATTTTTCAAGTCTGACCCAGTGCCTCTCATGGGAGAAATACTCAATAAGCATTGTTTGAAGGCACCAAGGAGAGATGATTTTTCTATTGATCTGTCAGCTATCACATAGGTACCCACAAGGCACATCACAGTGCATTGGAGATCACCACAGCTCCACCCTGATGGATTCAGCTTAGAGTGTGATGTCTAATCAACTTCTTTCCAATCATTGCACAAATGTCTCCACCTGAGGCACAGGGGGCTGGGCGGGGGCTGGGCTCTGCCTCCTCTAACCTGGGCAGACCATCATGGCCACCGTGTTTGTGCTAGCGTGGCTGCCGATTTGGGAGCACCAGGAAGACTGGCTGCCTCCAGCTGAGCAGCAAGACCAGGTGATAACTGACTGTGCGGCGCGTGTGTCAGGGGACAGGGGTTGTTGCACGTAACCAGCAGCTCTATCTTAGGAACTTAAGTGTATGAGTATAAACCATGGTGTTAAGCTGAAATGGACACACAAGTGGCGTTCTCGAGATATTCTGAAGTCAGGCCAGCCTCTGGAGCCCCTCAGGATTCAGTCACGTTCCCTCCACACCTGCTGGGCAGTTGCTGCTGAGAAATCTGGCATGAAAACAGAACTGGAAAGCCTTTGGGGTGGCTGAAAAACCACACTCTGAGAGAGTTGTATCAGAGCTTCAGTCTCCGAGTGAGGTTATATTAGCATCTATGATGCGTTTGAGACCCAGCAGACTTCCCGCTCTTGGAACAGCATTTTGTGAAAAGCCAAATGACACAGAGCAGGTGTGTCTCCCATCTCTCTGGTACACTGAAGTATTCAATTCATTATCAAGTCCACTTCTCCACCTCCCAAATATAACTTGAAAACGTCTACTATTCTCTATTCCCACTGCCTCTCAGTTCAGTTCAGTCGCTCAGTCATGTCCGACTCTTTGTGACCCCACGAACCGCAGCACGCCAGGCCTCCCTGTCCATCACAAACTCCCAGACTCCACCCAAACCCGTGCCATTCAACCATCTCATCCTCTGTCGTCCCCTTCTCCTCCTGCCCTCAATCTTTCCCAGCATCAGGGTCTTTTCCAATGAGTCAGCTCGTCGCATCAGGTGGCCGAAGTATTGGAGTTTCAACCTCAACATCAGTCCTTCCAATGAACACTCAGGACTGATTTCCTTTATGATGGACTGGTTGGATTTCCTTGCAGTCCAAGGGACTCTCAAGAGTCTTCTCCAATACCACAGTTCAAAAGCATCAATTCTTCAGTGCTCAGCTTTCTTTACAGTCCAACTCTCACATCTATACATGACCACTGGAAAAACCATAGCTTTGACTAGATGGACCTTTGTTGGCAAAGTAATGTCTCTGCTTTCTAATATGCTATCTAGGTTGGTCATAACTTTCCTTCCAAGGAGTAAGCGTCTTTTGATTTCATGGCTGCAATAGCCATCTGCAGTGATTTTGGAGCCCAGAAAAATAAAGTCAGCCACTGTTTCCACAGTTTCCCCATCTATCTGCCATGAAGTAATGGGACCAGATGCCATGATCTTAGTTTTCTGAATGTTGAGCTTTAAGCCAACTTTTTCACTCTACTCTCACTTTCATCCAGAGGCTTTTTAGTTCTTCTTCACTTTCTGCCATAAGGGTGCTGTCATCTGCATATCTGAGGTTATTGATATTTCTCCTGGCAATCTTGATTCCAGCCTGTGCTTCCTCCAGCCCAGCATTTCTCATGATGTGCTCTGCATATAAGTTAAATAAGCAGGGTGACAATATACAGCCTTGACGTACTCCTTTTCCTATTTGGAACCAGTCTGTTGTTCTATGTCCAGTTCTAACTGTTGCTTCCTGACCTGCATACAGGTTTCTCAAGAGGCAGATCAGGTGGTCTGGTGTTCCCATCTCATTCAGAATTTTCCACAGTTTATTGTGATCCACACAGTTGAAGGCTTTGGCATAGTCAATAAAGCAGAAATAGATGTTTTTCTGCAACTCTCTTGCTTTTTTGATGATCCAGCGGATGTTGGCAATTTGATCTCTGGTTCCTCTGCCTTTTCTAAAACCAGCTTGAACATCTGGAAGTTCACGGTTCACGTATTGCTGAAGCCTGGCTTGGAGAATTTTGAGCATTACTTTACTAGCATGTGAAAGGAATGTCTTGGCAAGGCTGACCTTTTCCAGTCCTGTGGCCACTGCTTAGTTTTCCAAATTTGCTGGCATATTGAGTGCAGCACCTTCACAGCATCATCTTTCAGGATTTGAAATAGCTCAACTGGAATTCCATCACATCCACTAGCTTTGTTCATAGTGATGCTTCCTAAGGCCCACTTGACTTCAAATTCTAGGATGTCTGGCTCTAGGTGAGTGATCACACCATTGTGATTATCTGGGTCATGAAGATCTTTTTTGTACAGTTCTTCTGTGTATTCTTGCCGCCTCTTCTTAATATCTTCTGCTTCTGTTAGGTCCCTACCATTTCTGTCCTTCATTGAGCCCATCTTTGCATGAAATGTTCCCTTGGTATCTCTAATTTTCTTGAAGAGATCTCTAGTTGTTCCCATTGTATTGTATTTTGTATTTTTTTTGCATTGATCACTGAGGAAGGCTTTCTGTTCTCTCCTTGCTATTCTTTGGAACTCTGCATTCAAATGGGTATATCTTTCCTTTTCTTCTTTGCTTTTTGCTTCCCGTCTTTTCACAGCTATTTGTAAAGCCTCCTCAGACAGCCATTTTGCTTTTTTGCATTTCTTTTTCTTGGGGATGGTCTTGATTCCTGTCTCCTGTACAATGTCACGAACCTCTGTCCATAGTACAATGATGCAAATAATCGTTTATCTGTAGAAGCTTCCTTACCAGTGCCATGCCATGGTCATCATAGTGGAGCTCCAGGAAGAACGTTACTATAGCAACCTACGTAGGCAGCCCCACCCCCAGAACGCCACTATTCTCAGAATAGGTTGCAGTAAGAAGAGGCCCTTAAAGTCTTGCTACGCTGCCTGCCCACTGCTCTCCCTCCTTCCTTCAATCTATTTTCCTCTTGTGATTTATTATTATTATTGGAATGTTTCAAGCAAATAGAAAAATATGAAGAGTAACATAACATGCACTCATGCATCAATGACCCAACTTATTCATAATTTAACATTTTTCAAAGTTTTTTGGACTTAGATCATCAAAATGTTTGTTATGAAATACAGTTGACCCTTGAATAATGCAGGTGTTAGGGGCATGGTCAAAAATCCATGTATAACTTTTATTCCCCCGAAAGTTGACAGGATACTGTTGACAAGAAGCCTTACCAATAACATAGTCAATTAACACATATTTTGCATTATATACTGTTTACTTAAATAAACTAACCGAGAGAAAAGAAAATGTTATTAAGAGAATCATGAGGAAAAGAAAATGCATATATGTATGTATTTATTGACAAAAAATACTAATTCATGTAGTTCAAATCCATGTTGTTCAAGGGTCAACCATATATTGCACATAGGGAAGAATATATATAATGTAAAAGAACATGTATGCACTATCAGCTTAAGAAATAGAATATTTTCAAATGCCCTTTAAACCTTCCATATGCCCCTTCCAAATAGAAGCTATGTCGTGCCTCCTACTATCCTGAATTTTGAAATAACTGTATCTTTGCATTTCTTTATATTTTAACATATATGTAGATTCTTAATGTTTTTTTTTTTTCTTGGTTTTGCCTGTTTTTGACCTTTATATAAATGAAATCAATTTGAATGCATTCTTCTGTGATTTGCATGGTTTTTTTTTAGCTTAGCAATCTGTTTTGGGAGTCAGCTCCATTGTTATAGGAAGGTGTAATTCATCTGTTTTCACTGCATTCCAATCCAAACTTCACATGCAGCCAGAGCAATCTTTTAAAAATATAAATCCAATTATTTATCACCCCACTGCATACAGCCCTTCAGTGGTTTTCCAGTGCTCTTGCAACAGAGTCTCAGATCCCTGGTGTGGCCTACGAGCCCCCAAGTGACCTGACCTCACCACTAACTTTCTTCTCATCTCATCTCACTTCCTGAGCAACAACCTCTTCTCTTCCATTTGGCCTTTGCACACACCTGGATTCTTTCATTCACTCTTCACTGGCTGCTGCTGCTGCTAAGTCACTTCAGTCGTGTCCGACTCTGTGGGACCCCATAGACGGCAGCCCACCAGGCTCCCCCGTCCCTGGGATTCTCCAGGCAAGAACACTGGAATGGGTTCTTCACTGGCTAGCCCTGCTCGAATTTCAGGTCTCTGATTAAATCTCCCTTCTTTAAATGGGGGACTTCCTAGGTTGCGCAAGTGGTGAAGAATCCACTTGCCAATGCAGGAGGCACAAGAGATATGGGTTGGATCTCTGGGTTGGGAAGATCCCCTGGAGGAGGGCACTCCAGTATTCTTTAAATGGATCTTTACTAACCTGTCCATGTAAATTAGGTGCTTCTGGTTTTGCCTCCTTCCTACCCTGTTTCTTCAAGCACTTACCACAGTCTTGTTATTATACGTTTTATTTGTGCATTTAAAAAAAATGTATTGAGTACTTGTCTCCCTTAAGTTTTATTGAGGACAGGGCCATATATGTTTTGCTTATCATGACATATCTAGTCCTAGCAGAGCCCCAGCATATAGTAGAGTTCAAATAATTATCATTCAATTGGAGCCAAGAAAAGCTGATGCAGTCAGGACAAAAAAAAAGTGTTCAGCTTATGTATTCTGGGACAATTCTCTGCTGGATAAAAATTGTCTAAAATGAAGATGTCAAAGCATTTTCAATAAAGCTTGTCAGGTACGATATGATCAGAGGCAGATGTTCAGCTTTGGGTTTGTCCTTTATGCGGACCCAAAGAAAGTAACCAAGAGGCAACTTAGTGTAGTAGGTGCCATGATACATTTTAAATATGAAATATATAATAATAACTAAAAAGCACTGAGCGCTTACTTGTGCGGGCACCGGTTTAAGTGATTTTGCATGAGTTGTTCAGTCACTAAGTCTTGTCTGACTCTTTTGTGACTCCATGGGCTGTAGTCCGCCAGGCTCCTCTGTCCATGGGATTTCCCAGGTGAGAATACTGGAGTGGGTAGCCATTTCCTTCTCCAGAGTATCTTCCTGACCCAGGGATCGAACCCTCGTCCCCTGCATTGGCAGGTGGATTCTTTACCACTGAGCCACCAGGGAAGATCTTTTGCATGAGTGCACTCATTTAATTATCATAAGAACCCTAAGGAAGGGGTGCTTCAATTATCCCCATTTTTGCATATCAGGTAACTGAGGCACTGAGAGATGGAGTCACTTACCAGAGATTACACAACTAGTAAGCGGCAAATCCAGGCTGTGGTCCCAGGCAATGTTATTCTAGTTTTCTTTACTACTATGCTCTATATATTGTCTTTTAATAATTTTGTCCAAAATATGTTTGTGGCAAGAAAAAACAATGAGGTTTATACTAAAGTTCAAGCAGACTGCTACAGGCCTATTGAATGAGACAGCTGTATTCCATGGACAACTGTCTGCTGTAGCTTTTCACATGCCTTCAGTCCCTGGGAGGCAGATGGGACTCAGAGGGATGGACGTGGGAGGATGATGCTGTCCCTGACCCAGGAGGAGTCAGCAGAGTGTGAGACCCATTAGGGAAGGGTACATGATTTGATGTCAATGGACAACAGGTAGTATGAAATGGATGGAAGGTAATAAAGATAGACAGGCCCCTGCCAGAATGTGGAGGGTCTTGAATGATACTTTTCAGAGGTTCCTAAATTTTTAAGCAGGGCTTCAGCTTTTAAAAACCCATTGGCATATTGAATATATAATAGAATCCTGTACTGGCAACAAGTGTAGCTCAGATGTTGCAGATGAGGAAGATTGAATGACACTTCTCCCCCTATCTATTTATAGCTATTTATTTCCATAAGGGCTGAAGGGTCCCTAAGTTTCAGATTTATGGAAAAATGTTCAGTGACTGGGGGGACGTCCAAGGAGGTGGGTTGCAGAAATAGACATCAAGGAACCTGGAAGAGAATTCACTGTATGGGACAAGCTAGGCTTAAAGAACCAGGATCAGTATTGATGCCTCAGATCAAAGGGCGGGGCTGAGTCTGGGCTCACTGGGACCTGATAAACTCCTCAGAGTGTATGCATCAGAAGAGGGAGGGACTGCGGACTCTGTGAAATAGACTCATTCTCATATTTCATCAAAGCCTGAGTGTGACTGGTGGGATGTCCTGGCCTTCAGTGTTACCAGTTCCTCCATGTGTGTCATGAATTCCAATCTCAGCCAAACATAAGTGAGACAAGGGTGATGGGAAATTCTAATCCTGGAAAACAAGGATGGGTGAAATTCCTGGACACTTGTATGCATCTCATGAGAACTCTTGGAAATTCTTGGAGAAAGAGCAGGTACAGGAGACTAGAATTCCTAGTCATATAATGGTAGATCTGAACACAGGAAACAGGAAATAATAATAATAGAACTAAATCTATTGTCTCTGGATGCTGAAACCCAAGAGACCTGGGATACATAACCCTTCAGTCCAGATTTCTCTGCTAAGCTGTGCTCTGCACATCTCACTTGGATATACCACGTTACCTAAAACGCCACATGCCAATAACTGAACTCATTGTCTTCCATCCACTCTCTTTTCCTCCACTGGTTTCCTTATCTTAGTAAATTGGTACCATTTTCTCCCCATTACTCAGGCAGAAACTTTCATATCATGTTTTATTCCTATATCTACTTCAACTCACATATGTGATCGATATCTTGTCTAGTTTACCATCTAAGTAGCTCATTCACCATTTTTTTCTCTCATTATTTCACATCCTTCTTAGCCCCCATACAAGCCAGCAGCATCTCCACCTGGGTGACTGCCACACCAGCCTCCCAGTTGGTTTTCTTACCTTGAAATCTACTTACCTAAATACCCCCCCAACTGGTTCTCTGCACCATAGCCAGAACAATTGTTCTAAAATTCGAATCTCAGCATGAACCTCCCTGAACTTTTAAAACTCTTCGGTGGTAGCTTCCTGGCCTGACAATAAAGTCCAGGTGTGTATCACCAGTGCCTTGGCCCATGGCTGGCACCCAGCACACACCCTGTACGTATGTGTGTGTGGAAACTGGAATGAACTTGCATGTCTCCTTTTAACTTGCTGGGAGCCCTGAAGAAACTGACTTCCTTAGACAGTAATATCAACTGACACTCAACATGTGTTACACATTGGTCATGTCTTTACTCTGCCTGTTTATTTTCTCCTGGGCAGAAGTGTTCAACTTTATTATAATCAAACCCATACATCTTCTGTAATTTTGGGGGTTCAAATTATACTTAGATATTCCTGGACCATTTCAAGATTATAAAAAACACTTTCCTGTATTTTGACCCAGCACTTCAAACATTTTATTTTTCACATTTAAATATTCAAACCATTTGGATATATTTGTACCACTGATGTCAGGTGAGGATCTAACTTTATTGATTTTCCCATTTAGTAGTCAGTTTCCCCAAACAAAGAATCTATTCTTTCCTCACTGATTTAGAACACCACCTTAATCATTTATTAGATCCCCATACACACTTGAAGCTGTTTCTTGACTCTCTGTTCTGATAGTTCTACTTTTCAATATCAGACTATTTTATTATTTATGATTTTTGACACACAAAGTTTTGAATATTTTAAAACAAAATTTTACCACGTTTTTTCATTTAAAAGTGTAGCCCCTCCATCTTCTTGAAATTTAAGTGTGAAATAACTTAATTTCACATATGCATTTACTCTATAAGGACAGATGAATTTAAGGAACTGAATATTTTTACACTGTTATATTCACATGCCTATCAGCTTATGTGATCTCTTCAGGATCTTCTTTCAAAGGTACTATTAGAAAAGTCATCTTTTTGTAAATATCAATAGAGTTATTTTTCAATTTTATTACACGATAATATACTTTTCTGAAAGTAATTTAATTATTATTGATGAGAATAGTCAACAATATTGTATAGTGTTAACTTCTGTTTACAGCCTAAATACTCATATTTCCTCTGAATTTATTTATTTATTTTTAAATCACCTGTGTACAGCTTTGGCAAATTAAAGCTTGAGAAAAATGTTTGAGTATTAGAGTTTGTTATAACTCCTTATTGGAGAATGATTTAATTAATGCATCTGTAACGAATGCTGTTATTTCTCTCTTCCCCATTTAAACACAAAACACGACAGACTAAAATTAATCCCAAATGATAGATCATATCTCTGTCATTATTTTAATAGCCTTGTGTTTTACATACTTCTTAAAGAAAAATGAAATAAAAATTTACATTTTTTATATTTCTGAGCATACCATTAGAAAGTTTATGTAATTTCTTTATTAATCAAAACCAGAGTGTAGAAGTAAAATAAAACTATTAGCATAGCATGGTTCTTGTATAAGCAAAGCATAAGGAATGCAAAAATCCTTAGCTAAAGGATTTAAAGCAAATATTACTCAATTATTTTGTGTCAGAATTTATAAGACTAACATATGATTCAGTCATCTCTCAGAATTCATCCTTCAGTAATGCAAAAGGTACAAGAATTTTCACTGTAGCATTGTTGCAATAGCAAAATAGAAGTAACATGGAAATTTAATAATGGGAGAAAGGTTTAGTAACTCATAGTATCCATAGAACTAAATATTTTATAAATGAGTTGCAAAATAATACATTTGCTTTTATCTCCTTTTTTAGTAAATTTAAGCCAACACACTGTACAACACTCTCTGTGTATACAGAATGTAAGAAGATGGAGGCCAGTTTGGTCTTTTAGATGGAGAGACTTTTGTAGTAAAAGATCAGCACCTCAGGCTGGGTATGTCTCTGTGTGGCTTGGCTGTCGGCCTGCACTAAGAGGTCTTGAACTGCTTTGCGTGAGATCTTACCAGAAATTTGTAATTTTAAAGGAATAGAAGTTCTCCTAGGCCCTTTGCTCCTTGGAGCAATTTCAACATTTGTCTATAGAACAATATTTGCCATTTCTTTCCAGGCACTGTTTATTCCGTTCTGAAACACAAGTTGAAATGATCTGCTTCTGAAATTTCTTCTCACAAAAATTTAAAAATATCCATTTGTTGTCACGTATTGCTTTCCACCAAAATCCTCATCAGGATTCCCATTTTTCCAAGTTTTGCTGCTTAGTTGACTGACATTATAATGATGAAATTAAGGTCATGCAAGGGGCTTCCCTGGTGGCTCAGATGGTAAAGAATCTGCCTGCAATTAGGGAGACCTGGGTTCAATCCCTGGGTTGGGAAGATCCCCTTGACGAGGGCATGGGACCCACTCCAGTATTCTTGCTGGAGAATCCCCATGGACAGAGGAGCCTGGAGGGCTTCAGTCCGTGGGGTCGCAAAGAGTCAGACACGACTGAGTGGCTAAGCACAAGGTCATGCATGCTGGTTAACTGCTTAAGGCTTCTAATACTTTCTCCTCAATGAGCCTCTGCCCCCAGCTTCTTACAGACAGTGCCAAGGGATGATTTGGTTTTTAGCAGTTTATCTTGATTCATGGTTTGGCTTTTAGCAGTTTATCCATCATTGGGCTTCCCTGGTAGCTCACTCAGTAAAGAATCTGCCTGTAGTGGAGGAGACCTAGCTTTGATCCCCAGGTCAGGAAGATGCCCTGGAGAAGGAAATAGCAACCCACTCCAGTATTCTTGCCTGGGAAATCCCATGGACAGAGGAGCCTGGTGGGCTACAGTCTATGGGGTTGCAAGAGTCAGGCACAATTTAGCGACCAAACCACCACCATGATTCAAGACGGTCCGTAATCACATCATTTTTTGCTCTTCAGAATTCTGCAGTTTTATGTTTTCTTAGCTGGTCAGGATCCTTTCCTCTTTTTTCTTTTTCTTTATTATAGCTAATTTACAATGTTGTGTTAGTTTCAAGTGTACAGCAAGTGATTCAGTTATACAAACCTATATATGTGTGTGTGCGTATGCTTTTTCAGATTCTTTCCCATTATAGGTTATTACAAGGTACTAAATATAGTTGCCTGTGCTGTACAGTAGGTCCTTGTTGTTTACCTATTTTATATATAGTGGTATGTATATGTTAATCCTAAACTCTTAATTTTTCTCCCCTCCTCCCAGTATCCCTGTTGGTAATGATAAATTTAATTTCTGTCCGTGAGTCTATTTCTGCTTTGTATATAAGCTTGTTTGTATCATTTCCTCTTGACTGATGTGTTCCGTTTGTTGAGGATGGAGAGATCAATAACTATCACTATAGAAATGGAAACAATTTCGTGTGTTGCAGTTTTTCCACAGTTATTCTCCTTCAGATTCTGGAAATCCAGGGGTCTGGCCTGCACACACCAGAAAATGTCATGGATATTTTCTTCACGTCAAGGCTGTATATTGTCATCCTGCTTATTGAACTTATATGCAGAGTACATCATGAGAAACGCTGGGCTGGAGGAAGCACAAGCTGGAATCAAGATTGCCAGGAGAAATATCCATAACCTCAGTTATGCAGATGACACCACCCTTATGGCAGAAAGTGAAGAAGAACTCAAAAGCCTCTTGATGAAAGGGAAAGAGGAGAGTGAAAAAGTTGGCTTAAAGCTCAACATTCAGAAAACTAAGATCATGGCATCAGGTCCCATCACTTCATGGCAAATAGATGGGGAAACAGTGGAAAACAGTGGCTGACTTTATTTTTCTGGGCTCCAAAATCACTGCAGATGGCTATTGCAGCCATGAAATTAACAGACGCTTACTCCTTGGAAGGAAAGTTATGACCAACCTAGATAGCATATTAAAAAGCAGAGACATTACTTTGCCAACAAAGGTCCGTCTGGTCAAGGTTATGGTTTTTCCAGTGGTCATGTATGGATGTGAGAGTTGGACTATAAAGAAACCTGAGAGTCGAAGAATTGATACTTTTGAACTGTGGTGTTGGAGAAGACTCTTGAGAATCCCTTGGACTGCAAGGAGATCCAACCAGTCCATCCTAAAGGAGATCAGTACTGAGTGTTCATTGGAAGAACTGATGATGCTGAAGCTGAAAGTCCAGTACTTTGGCCACCTCATGCGAAGAGCTGACTCATTGGAAAAGACCCTGATGCTGGGAAAGATTGAGGGCAGGAGGAGAAGGGGACGACAGAGGATGAGATGGTTGGATAGCATCACTGACTCAATGGACATGAGTTTGGGTAAACCCCGGGAGTTGGTGATGGACAGGGAGGCCTGACGTGCTGCAGTTCATGGGGTTGCAAGGAGTCGGACACGACTGAGTGACTGAACTGAACTGATTTTCTTCACTGGTCTTTTTGGCCAAAGTCAAATCCTCACTGAGTCTTTGCCACACCAGAACCAAGAAAACACTGATGAAAACATCCATCCCAGCAACTTCTAAATGATGAACCTGATTTTAGATAGACTTGCTAAGACTGGAATTTAAGTTATCTGAGGAAATTAAGCTTGCAGCCGTCTAGCATACACAAAGCATCTGGGACAACCCACTGGCTGCTATATTGTGTTACTGCAAAGCAAGCACTCTAAATGCCAGGATTTATTTTAAATATGCTTTCTTTGCATTTATGGACAGTATTTTAGCTTCCTATCAGAAGCTGGCTTCCTACCTTTTGTGAGTGAGAGTCTTTGAGCTTCTGGTAAAAAGTACCTTGTTCATTGAAGGCCCAGGTTACTGTCCAGCTAAGAAAATGGCATCACGGGTCCCTGAAAAACTCTTTCACATGGGAAATATAGTTTCCAGTAGTTTCTATCAATAGATAGCTTATGCCATAGCTTTGTAGAAATGGAAGAACATCCAATAAACTCAGAAGACTCTTCTTCCTGAGAACCTACATTTTTTTCCCATCAAATACTGACATTTCTCACTTTATGATTTTGGTTTCTTCTGCTTGAATTTCTAACTGATATGATTCTTTTTGCAGATACTGGTGACTTTCAAATATCTTTCACCCAAACCTCTCTTCTATGTTTTAAATCCAAACAGCTAATTTTCTGCTGGAAAGTTTACTTCAAAAATCAACCTGACTAAAACTTAATTTAATATTTTTTGGTAAATTTACTTTTTCCAGTTTCAATCAATGACAGTGACATCCACCAATGCCTAAACCAGGGGCCACAAAGTCAGGACAGAAAGCTCCACCTCCCTCATCCTCAATGTCACTGTAGTTCCAAGAACTCAGTTTACACAATTCTCTGCTGCCCTTCTTCATCTTCATTGCCTTTTAATGCTTCTTTTTTCTCATCTCACTCCTCTCATTTCACTCTCTAGGTTGCTGCTAGAATGTTTAAAAAAAAAAAAACAACACAGCACACTGCTAAGCGTTTACCCTGCTCAAAATCCTCACTGCCTCTATGGAGGCTGTGCTGTGAGTCAGCTCTCTGTGCTAACTTGCTGGTAAGACAATGATAAACGCGACCTTGTCTCTGCCCTCAATTATCTCATAATCTGATGAAGACAAAAACAAACAGTTCAAATTCACTGTAACGTAAGGCATGATCTCTAGGGTCCTCCTTACCGAGTGTAGAAGTGCCTGGTGTCAGAGGAAGAAGCCCTGAATTCTGCCTTGGGAATCAGAGACATTCACAGAGGAGGTCAGGGGAGCAGGAATGTGAAGCCCTTCACAGGGGATCACCTCAAGTATCCTCTTGAAGCCAGGGTGCTCACGGGCCCCCCGTGTGCAGGGGCAAGTGGACTTGAGGAGAGTGTGATGTTCTGCTTCAGACCTTGTGGGAAAGGGGAGAACTTTTATCAAGACACACTTAACAAAGAGGCTGAGTTGGGGTTCAGAGCTAATGGAGTTAGAAGCATAGAAGGAAGTATCAGAGACATTAGGTCTGGAGGAGCCGCTAAGGTTTCTGGGCTGAGCAGAAAAGTGCCTGGTCTAACACTAGGGAGGTCCCTGGGGACAGAGAAGGGGGACAAGGCTCAGGTTCTAGAGAGTCACAGCATTAAAGTGTGAGCATCGCTGGGGCTGGGAGGGACCATGAAGACCTTGTTTCATCTTCCTGCATCATGCAAGTGAGGGACGAGAGTACAGAAAAGCTTGAGTAAACAGTTTCAGATGCTCAGCAGTTGGAGCACTAACTGCCATGTGACTTTGGGCAAGGTTATCAACTTATCTATGAAACGGAATCAATACATGTTAGTCGCTCAGTTGTGTCCAGCTGTTTGCAACCCCGTGGACTGAAGTCTGCCAGGCTCCTGTCTATGGGATTTCCCAGCCAAGAAGACTGGGGTGCATTGCCAGAGGATCTTCTCCAGAGGATCTTCCCAACCCAGAGATCAAACCTGAGTTTCCTGCATTGCAGGCAGATTCTTTACCACCTGAGCCACCAGGAAAGCCCACCTATTTCACGGGGTAACTGTGAAGATTTGAAGAGCACAATATATAAGAGGCCTGGCATATAGCCTGGTCTGCAGTGGGGTTCCGTGATGACGTAGTATTATATCTACTAGTAATGAGGTCTCACGGCTAGCTCAAGGCAGAGCCGGGCCTGGAGCCAAGGGTTAAATTAATATTCTGTTTCTGCATCCTTCAGGTTCCTGCCTGGAGAAAAGAGAAGAGGATTATACTGGCAGCAAGAACCTACAGAAAAGTCACCAGCGGACAATGACCCAGACCTGGAGAGAGGAGGGTGGGAAATCCTCAGAGTGAGGGATTATAGGGATCTTCTCCACTTTCTTTCCTTCTCTTTAACTTCTGGAGCAATAGGGTATGAGAGGACAAGGTATGATAAGGTATGATGGGGGAAGTGGGGACAATTTAGGGATGCACGGCTCTGAAGGACTACAGAAGGCATCAGGAACCAAACAGTTGGGATGTTTATAATTGTCCAAGAACCTTGGCTTCTAGGCAGAAGGGAGAAGTGAAGGTTAGGGCTGCCTTCTCCGTATCTCGACCCAGCTCTAAAGGGCAGAAAAACAGACAGGGATCATGAGCAAAAAGCTCTGCTCCTACATAGAGTTCAGGGTCTTACAAGACATAACTTAGCAAGGGGCAGAAAGGAAGTTATTGATTCCTATATTGGAAGAGCTGTATATGGTAAAAAAAAAAAAAAAAAAAAAAAACATGCACACAATGCCCAGTGAAAAATAAACCACCTTTCCACCTGCTCCCTAGTTTCCCCTCTCAGTGAGAGACTCTTTTATAAAATTCTTTATCTTTCCAAAAATATTCTGTACATTTGCTAACACACACATATACACAGGGTATATATTGCGTCAAATTTTGCATGTTAGTGTCTTGCTTTTTCCACTTAAAGCTATATCTTAGGAAGTTTATGTAGACTTTCTTTTCAAAGTCTACATAATATTCTATTGAATGGATGCTTTGTAATATATCCTCGCTCAATAGGCACTCATAATATTTCCAAACTTTTACTTTTACAAATGGAGCTACAATGAATATCTTTGTATATATCTCTCTATACATGTACATATGGAAGAAATACATAGATGTAGAACTATTGTATAGGAAGAGATGTGAGGTTTTTAAAATTTATTTATTCATTTATTTATTTGGAGTATAGTTGATTTACAATACTGTGTTAGTTTTAGGTGTACAGGAAAATGATTCAGATATATATATATAATATATGTGATTAATATTAATAATTTATCATATATATGATTATTTTCCATTATTGATTATTACAAGATATTGAATATAGTTCCCTATGCTATACAGTAAATCCTTGCTTATCTATTTTATGTATAGTAGTTTGTGTCTGTTAATCCCTACTTCTAATTTGTCCCTCTCTCTGTCTCCCTTTCCCCTTTGGTAACCGTAAGCTTGTTTTCTATATCTGTGAGGCTGTTTCTGTTTTGTATATAAATTCGTATGTATCATATTTTTGATTCCACATGTAAGTGATATCATATAATATTTGTCTTTCTCTGTGTGACTTACTTCACTTAGTATGATATTCTCTAGGTCTATCCATGTTGCCACAAATGGTAGTATTTCATTCTTTTTACAGCTGAGTAATATTCCACTGCATATATTTGCATCTTCTTAAACTAGTCATCTGTTGACGGTCACTTAGGTTGTTTTCATGTCTTGGCTATTGTAAGTAGTGCTGCTAGGAACATAGAGGTGCATGTATCTTTTTGAATTAGAGTTTTTGTCTTTTCCAATATATACCGAGGAGTGGGATTGCTAGATCATATGGTAGCTCTATTTTTAATTCTTTAAGGAATCTCGATACTGTTTTCCATAGTGGCTGCATAAATTTACATTCCCACTAACAATGTAGGAGGGTTCCCTAGGAAACATACGTTTTAAATTTTGATGGAGTTAGACGTGACTTTTCCTGTTGTCTTAGATTTTCAACAATGGCCCCAAAGACCAAATTTAAGTCACCAACCACGTATTGAGGACCTGTGAAGAGATGGTAATATGTGTTTTCTTTCCAACCTTAGCCTCACCTCTGCCTCAGGGTCATGTACGAGAGAAGCCTAGGAATTCATAGGGAGGCACAGTGCCTATTAGAAGAGAGGATATCTTTAGAGAGTGAGAAACTGGAGAATAATTAGAGTAGAGTGCTGTTTCTCCTTTCCTAAGTTTCCCTGTTAGTTTAAGGCAAGTTGCTAAGGCGGGTTCATAAGAGCGGCTCAGAGAGCTTGTCACGTGTCCCGTGGAGTTCGGGGGACGTGGGGTCTAGTACATGAGTCACTGCTGAGGAGAGTGTGTGAATACCCCACCTGTGGCAGAGTAAGAGGAGGCTGTCACGGGAGCAGCAGTGTCCACCCCGACAGTGGGGCAAAGGTGTGTGTCTCCTGGGACCTGCTGTGCTCCTTGTGGAAGGGAGCTGGAATTTAAAAGGATCCCACCAAAAACAGGCTGGAGGTGCTGGGTTGGGGAAACAGACAGGGTGCCAAGGTCTGAACATGGGGGCCATGACCACCAGCAGAAGAGTGTGTCGTTGGGGTCAGCAATGCTCAGGTGAAGATCTCCAGTGAATCCCAAAATTGTTCCATAAATGATAAGCATGTGGGCCCCAGTCCCACACAGAGGACACCAAAGCCAGATTACAACTGCCCCAGTCACCAAAGACCTTTTCCACCCTGCGTGCCCTCTTTCTCTGATGCCAAACCTCGGGGAGCTGGAGGTCACAGGGTCACGGAGAAATGGAGGGAAAAGAACACGGTACAAGAATGAAAAGCCAGCCAAGGTCCCCTTTCCAGGCTTCAAGTTTCTGAGCCTGAGTCAGGACTGAGCCAGAGGCTGCAGAGAAGGTGTAAATTGCATGAGATTAAAGTTTTAATGTGAAATTGACTGAATTTGTTAATACCTAAAAAATGAGACTATTCCCTAGTAACTGAAAGTGACTACCTAGTTAAAGAACTAGAAGTAAAAAAATATTTTTAGACATCTTTGAATTTCTTGTTTCTTCCCATTTATTAATAGTTTTTAAAAGCCAATTAGAAGAGATGTTTATTACTTTAGATTTCTTCTAGGTTTTTATTTTGAAATTATTCCAGACTTTCAGAAAAATTGTAAGGCCAGTACCCACAGAGTTTACATGTGCCTTCCACCTAGCTTTCTAGGATATCTTCTTATACAACCAAAGTCTGATGATCAAGACCAAAGTATGATGATCAACACCAAAGTACTGACATTGAATCAATACTATTAACTAATCTACACACTTTATTCCAATTTCACTGGTTTTTCATGGCACAGAATCCCATATTGCATTTAATTGATCTTCTCTTTAATGTCCTCCAGGCTGTAATGATTCCTCAGTTTTCCTTGATCTCTCATGACCTTGAAACTTTTGAAGAGTTCTGTTCAGTGACTTTGTAGAATGTCTATCAGGTTTGCCTGATGTTTTCTCTTGATTAGATTGAGGTTGTGCATTATAGCAAGTATCCCACAGAGAGGATGCTCTGCCCACCAAGTGCAGTTTAGCAGAGGGCTCGTGATGTTAACGTGTCTTATTACTGGTGATGTTGGCTAAGATCACTTGGCTAAGATGGTGCCTGCCTGATATCTCAACAGTTCAGTTCAGTTCAGTCGCTCGGTCATGTCCAATTCTGCGACCCCATGGACTGCAGCACGCCAGGCTTCCCTGTCCATCACCAACTCCTGGAGTCTACTCAAATTCATGTCCATCAAGTCAGTGATGCCATCCAGTCATCTCATCCTCTGTCGTCCCCTTCTCCTCTCGCCCTCAATCTTTCCCAGCCTCAGGGTCTTCTGAGAATATATTATTCTCCTGTACAAAAATTCTGTTACCTTAATATTAATCCAAATGAGAAATTACTTCCTACATAATGATGCATAAGAAAGATCTATTTTCAGCATTAATATTCACATTCAGCATTACACTAAAAGAACCAGAGTTTGTGAAAATGCTCAAAAGTTCACCAAAGGCCTAGTGAACATTATCCAATGATGTTTTAATAGTTTATGTCAAGATTAACCTTCTCTGGTCAGTGTTACCCAATTGCAGGTTCTATGTATGTTCACCTCCTGACTCTCACAGTAATATTGTTAGCATACAAGTTTGCAGAAATGTTAATAGTCAAGGATACACATCTTCTTATATAACCAGCTGTTGTCCATAGAATCATGAAAAAAAGATCTATGACAGATCAATGAGAGTGAAAAATAGTTTTTATTGGGCTTGGTTCTGTTCTCTTCTAAGATGAAAGAAAATACAGTAATGGAAAATTTCTTATATTCTTAGTGTTTATTGCTTCAGTTCCATTTAATTGAATATTGGCTGTTTTTTATTATTGAAACTTTGTATTATTTTTTTTTTGAAGGTTTCAAGTATACTTTATTTCTTCAAACATGCCATATTTTAATGGGTACATAGTACTTTTACTTGGCATCAATTATGAGTTGATTTTGAAACAATTCATATTAAACCAGCTAGGATGATTACTGTTCTCTCCATTCCTTTGGGGTGACTCTGCCAACAGGCGATGGGTTCCACTCTATTCCAATTTGTGTTGCCATATATACCCAGACAGCAACACAGACAGTGGCTCCACTAGCTAATACGGCATTACCATATTTGTCATGGAAATCAGGTGCCCGCTTCTGGTGGATCTGCCTTGCCACTGCTTGCTGAATGGTTTGAACTCTCAGATGACTTAGCGCGTTTTTGGCCAAGGGAAACATCCTGAGGTTGAACACAAAACGGCTGAAAGTACAGCTGCTGGCCTCTAGCAATTTGCCGCCTACTACCCTTGCAGACTCCTGAAAAACTGAAACTTTGTATTATTCTTAATCAATTTTATTTCCAACTCTATTATCTGATATTAATTTTGATAGATTTTAATTCCCTTCTTCTGTTTTAATTTGTTTTTACTATTTTTAAATGACCCATCTTGGCCAACCTTACTGAATTTAACCTTTTAGAATATTAATTTTTCTATTGATTTAAGAAGAAATAGCCTTTTAAGGGGGGGGAGTTAGATGATTTACATTAAATCTGGCATTTGGTACATTTGGTTTTAATTCTTTCAGTGTTTAGGATTTGTCTCTTTGATTCTATGAACTATTTTATCCCCTTTATCTTTGAAAAAGTTTTGGGAGACAAAAAGCCCTGTTTTAAAGACATACATGAATATCTTAAACCACTCTATAAGCATTCTAATGATCTCTTTCCCTAATCAAAAGTATGTCCCACTCCCCTTCATGGAAGACAAGGCTGCTATTCTTTTTGTCGGTGCTTCTTGTTCCCTGTACTGATTTCTCATTCATAATTATTTTTCACTTTTTTTCTCTTTCATGTTTCCTTTATGACTTCTTTTCCTCAAATAATTAAGCTAGTGTCATAAATAGAGTTATGCTTTTAGAGTTATCCTTGTTTCTTTAATGATAGTTGGTGTCAACAATTATCGGAGGTTCATTTTTAGCCATTAGCCATTCAAATTTCTGTCTCTAATTTTAGCTTTGCATACTGTATATTGTGGTTTTGAGCACTTTTCAAAAGAGGTCTCTGGCTGCCACATATTTTTTTTTAAGTTGGTTTGGTCTGAGAATGTCTCTCTGTTGCCTCCTTATACAAATGACTTGATGTGGCCCATTATTCCTGAGTCGCAGCTTATCCCTTCCATAGAAGATGTCAGAACAGTGTCATCAGACCTTGCTTATAGCAGCAGAAAAAGCCAAGGCTAGTCTGATATTTTGCTCTTTGAAAATGACCTACTTTTTCTGCTTGAAAACTTATAGAATTCTCTTTTTTTTCCCTTATAGTTTAAAATTTTTATGAAACTATGTCATGGGTGTTGCTTTTGTTATTGATTTTGCCTGGAACTTTGGACATATTCGCTGTAATCTTTTTTCAAATATAATGTTTTCTCTGAGTATTGATTTTGAAGCTTTTGTTGTTTGTTTTTTCACCTTTGAAAACCCCTTTAATTTGGAAATCAGATCTCCAAATTTAACAACTTCTATTGAATTATTTTCCTACTTTTTTTTCTACTCTTTTAAAATTCTAAATACTAAAATTATGAATAAGGAGAGGATGAGCAGTTTTTTTTTTTTTTTTTTTTTTATGTAAAGAAACCATGCACAATGGCAATTGTCATACAGGGAGGTCTTGTTTTAATAAGACCAGTTGACACCTATTTGGTTGAATGACATGGACGGCAGCTGGGCCATCTTGTCCATTTTCAAATAGAGTAGAGAATTTACAGGTTCCTCTTTTGGTGAATGTGGTAGCAGCTGTAGTTAAAGATAAAGCAGGAGAATCTGTCAGAGATCCCTCTTTTCTACAGTCTGAAGAATTCTTCATGTAATCTGCCAAATATGTCAGATACCATTAAAAGACAATAGTGGTAAATTCTTGACATGAGGAGACATGAGGGCTCCAGACATTCAGCTTAGATGGGAAGTCAAGAGTGTGAGGAACATAATGAACAAAGAAACGAGTCACACCAAGCCTCACAACAGCATCTGGGGAAAGGGAGAGGCATGATCCTGGTTGTGTGAGGACCAGAGATTCCCTGGGGCAGATATGTGAGTAAGATATCCATCCACAGTCAGCAGGATCTCTACCTATTTGAGCCATGACCTAGATCCTGGACACGTGATTGTTCGGAGTCCAGGCCTGGAGACTAACAGAGGCTCTGGCTGATGGGCTGTGTCAGCCTGCAAGAAAGGAGGTGTTAGGAGGGCTGGCCCCACGTTCATGTGGATTGGCAGGGGCAGAGATGTGGGAAGGAAGAAGGAGTGGCCATGCTTGGGCCTGAGGATGAATTAAGACTGAGATCACTAATGCTGTACTTGCCTCAGTGGTGACTGAAATAGAAACAAGGGCTGGGCTAAGATTGTAGATGGCACGTCAGTGGCCCTGGCCATCAGAATCTGAGTAATAGAAGTCTTTGGGAGCACAATGGCCACATTTATGAGTACGGAAGGATCTATTTTCCTCATTTTTTCTCTCTATCAGAGTTGTTTGACAAATGCCTGCCAGTAATTACAGGTCTTTTCTTTGTCTAGGTTTCAGATCTGGCCCTTATACAATCAGACTGGAGGTTATGAAACCAGATACTGTATTTGGTGTAGTGATCTTCTTAAGGACTTCATCAATGATATATCTCTTTCCACTTGTTAGAGTCATACAATAAATTCTTTCAAAGAAAAGTGTGACTTTAAAGGCAGTACCAGCCCCCAAAACAGTCCTGTTTATTTTGTATTTACTGGGGCTCCTAACACATGCATTTGTCCATTCTTTACAAATCCCGATTCTACTAGGCTCTGCTTTCTTATCAAAGATTCTCTCCTTTGAAGTCCAATAAATTATGTAACGTTGGATTTCTAGGCTCCATGACTCCTCTGCACAGGATGTTGGAAGGTGTTGCTGCATTTCTACCCCTTCAAAACATTTTGAACATAAGTAAAGTTATTTCTATCGAGGAAAACAGTTTGCATGGAGTTCATCTCCATATACTTAAAATTCTAAGTTCCTCACTTGCCACTAAGTTACTAAAGTTCACTCATTTTTAAATAGACTTCCACTTTCCTAAGAGGCTCTTACATATCCTGTCGTTATTTTTCTGCTGCTTTCCACAACAGGTAGGTAACTGATTGATGGGAGAAATTATTTTGACATTTTATCCTTAATCAGAACAGTAAGCTTCCCCTAACCATAGTCTTAGTCATTGGTGTCTTGTCATTGTACACTGATTGCATTTTCTTCTCTAGATCCATAGTTCAAGTTTGAAATTGAAGGGACATGAGACATGAGGACTGCATTTTAGAAACTAATTTGCTATATTGATCCAGGAAAGATGGGCTTTCTCCCTCTTGTCCAGAAACTCAGAGACGATTGGGTGTCACCAGTGTCAACATAAGGGAACTATTCTAGAGAGACAGGGAAAGGGCAGGATGATTAAAACACACACACACACACAAGCAAAACTTCTCTCTTTTCTGGGATACCACTGGCATTTATGGGAACACTTACCACCACTTCTGAGGAATTCTGCTGTGGGCTTAAAGATAATCTTCTTTAAAGATAATCATGTCATGTAAGTCTGGGTTTCAAGCACTCAACAGCTGAAATTACCTGAAGGAACAAAGATCTTCTGGAGAGTGGGAGAGAGTGAGGGAAACTGGAAGGTAGGGCAGAGGTGGATCAGGAGCAGACCATGCCCACAAGCCTCAGTTGGCTCCTGTTTTCAGCTATTAGTCACCACTGTCTTCGCCAGCAGTGAATGAAAGAGACAGCACAGCAGGGGCATGCCCAGTGCTAATCAAGTGCAAGTAGGACTTCAGTGAATGTTCTGGGGGATAGTCTGAGGCTAGACTGCTTTTTTTTTTTTTTTAAGTCTTTATTGAATTTGTTATAATATTGCTTCTGTTTTAAGTTTTGTTTTTTGGCCAAGAGACACGTGGATCTTAGCTCCCCAGCCAGGGATCGAACCTGCACGCCCTGCATTGGAAGGCAAAGTCTTACCCACTGGACCACCAGGGAAGTCCCTAGACTGCTCCTTAATAGAAGTTGTCTCTATCTATGCATATGCCCACAGGGCAACTCCCCAAACTCAAAGCTTGTCCTCAAGTTCTGGTTGACTTGAAACTATTTTTGCAAATACATTTCTGTTTCTTTCTGTGCAAAGGAGCTTAGAAACTTACCCAGTCTCTCATTTGATAGATTAAAAGAACGAAGCATAAAGAAGTTCAGTGACTTGCCCAAGGTCACTCTGTGTTGAGTTTAGAACCACAGTCTTTGTACTGTACAAACTATCTCCAATCTTTCCAGATTATATACTTATTTTTTAAACTTGTGTTGAAACTTAGACCATAGAATGTTTGTCTCAATTTTACACCTGTCATTTCCTTGGTCAGGAATATTATTCTCCCTCTTGTTTTCCTGGCTTAACTCTTTCCGTCTCCTCTTGTCCCTTCTAGACTAGGAGATGATACTCCTCGATGTGCTTATCCTCCATGTGGCCATAAACCCAGATCGTTTCCCAGTTACAGCGTTTGTCGTATTCTGATGTATCAATATATTTGTCTGCCTATCCAGCTGGGTACATCCTGAGGTCAGAGAACAGTTTTATTTTCTATACCTTCTATGGGATACTTGTCATTTATCTGGCTCTCAGTAGAAACTGTGAATTAATGTGAATGGAAGACTTAATGGGGCATCCCAGATGGCACAGTGGTAAAGAATCCACCTGCAAATGCAGGAGACATGGGTCAATCCCTGGGTTGGGAAGATCCCCTGGCAGAGGGCATGACAATCTACCCCAGTATTCTTGCCTGGGAAATCCCACGGACTTAGGAGCCTGGTGGGCTACCATCCATGGGATCACAAAGAATCAGACATGATTGAGCAACTGAGCATACACACAGCTTAATGAATACAGCAGTAACTACATATATTGAAGAGTTGTTTTACTCTTGGCATTTACAGATATTAGGTTCAAAACACTACCAACTGAAATTGACTTGTCATGTATATCATAATAACTTATATTGGATTTTCACTTCCAAAAGCTGGTAAAGAATATCCATTCCTTTTGCCTCTGCAGTCAAACATTGGTTGGTTGTACCTGAGCCCAGGACAACCAAGGTGCTCAAGATCTTTCAACACAGAACAAAGTGGAAAGGCTAAATTCTTAAACAGTTTGGGCTCTTCTGATGGCACATGGATCCTCTTAAAAAGACACAACTCTATGACCCACAGTTTCCAGAAAGGTCCCACTTTCAAGTGTTTGTTCCATTTTCCCCACAAATAGGCATATATTTTCAAGCCATATGTTTCTGTTTTATTTAAGGAAGAGTGACTACTGTTATATACTCAATTCTAGCCCTGAATGATGTGTTAAGTTCATGATAAACACCTTATATTTAACAAAGCATCTCACCTAAAAAGGTTTTTGAATTTACTCCTATTGAAAAATAACTTAGAAATGTCACAGCACCTAAATTTTTTAAAGTATGTATCTCCACTCAACTACACATAAAACTTGGCTACAATTGTAAACATTATTCTAGTAAAACCAAGGAAAATGTGTCCTTAAATTTGGGGGCTTTTGAACCAGCTCTGCCTTTTGGCCAGTTGGCTAGTCTTTTGCCTCTGACTCAAAATCATAATGGAATCTTTGACCTCATGTCTAGGAAGAAGGCTAGCAGCAGGCTTTAAGACTGAGGTATCCTCACCCCAAATGCAACCATAGTGTTTCCAGTGTTTACCTGGTGGAAGCCTCAGGGCAGTCTGACTTGTCACCAGGGGCAAGGAAGACCTGGACTATTGTGAGGGGAAGAGATGGTAGCTCTTGTTTGTTTGACTGATTGCTGCTTGCCCCTGGAATAGTCAAAAACAGAAGAGAAGGAAGTAAAGATGGCCTTTGAAAAGGATCTGGATCTGGAGGGAAACCCCTCAGGAACAGACTAAGGTTTGGGAGAGAGTTCCCTGGTGGTCCAATGGCTAGACTCAGAGCTTTCACTGCCATGAGTTCAGTCCCTGGTCCGGGAACTGAGATCCTGCCAGCCATGCAGCACTGCTACAACAAAAACAAAAGAACAACCGAGGTCTGGAGATGGTCCTACCCACCCCTGTTCATTTCACACATACTCTCTCTCCCTCTTCCAGAACCACCAGCCTGTGAAGCCCTGCATGTTCTGAGCACTCCTGGTCAAGCACTTGTCACCCCAATACCAGACCTATGCTTGGCACGGTGAGATGCAAGACGCACAGGTGGAGCAGCCCTGGAGTTCAACTCCGGTGGCCCTTTACCACCCACCTCCATAACCCCTTTTAGGAGCGGGTGAGATGACTCTTTGGAGCAGGTGGGTTCTAAAGAGGACAGATTCTTACTGAACAGATTGCAGGATGGATGAAGGGACACAGTTGAACCATAGGAAACTGACCAGTTATCTAGACAAATAAAAAGATAGACATTTAGATATGACTGATGGACAGCAATATGTACACCTAGGCAGATATAAAAGCAGATCGTGATAGAGGTGGTGACTTAGGAATGTACAGACCAATTACCATATTTGTTTTAACAATGTATCAGTTATTTGGGGCATATGTGTGCCTCTTTCTAGAAGGAAAGGATGGTCTGAGGGAGATCAAGGACAAAAGAACAAGAAGTGCACACATCTCTGGGAGCAGTATCAGCATGGGTGACAGCCAACTCATGCCACAGTTTCTATTCCTAACCTGCTCCCACCTCAACAATTACAGTAAAATCCCCAGCAGAACAGAACTGTCAGAAATTGAACTATGTGAAACCGTATGCACCACTTAGGTACAAATGAGATATTTTGTCTTAATCCATAAGTACATCTTAGGGTTTTGTAAAATAGCTCATAAACTATGGTTTATAAACTGGCTTGAGCTAATCTGCCCCCATGGACTCACAGTTATTATTTATCACTTTCTCCCAAACTGAAATACAAGTATTCTGGATCATTAGTTAAAATGTATAAACAATTGATCACAGTCCTCTCTTATAGAGTTTCCCCTAAATACTATATAAACATGATATAACCGGAATAAAAACACAAAGGAATTTCTTTTTGGTCAATGGTTCCTAATGATGTATGGTAAGTGTTATAACTAATCAATTCCCTTCACTCCGTATCTAGGTTCTACAATTTATCATGTCGGACAAACATGAAAGATTAGCCCATACTTCCAAGAATCTTAGACCATTCAACCTTTAAAAATGGTTTACCATCTTCTTGAGCAGTTTCGATTCTTTATTGCCCTAGAGCACTGGACTTGAGATCCAGTCTGTACCAAACAAATCGACATTTGCAGCCTGCTCTAAGAAAACTTCTGTATCCACACACTGCTATTCTTAAGTTCTGGGAAGATGGCTTTGGTGTCTTTACAGGCCCTTTGGAGCAGCATTTATGGACTGTAATGTCACATCTTGAGAACTTGAATCCTTAATGTATACTCTAAACCTTGATCAGACTCAATGATTTTCCATAGATGGCTATCTAGGTCCTTGAATTCTCTTTGGAGCCAGATTTTCCAGCATCAATTGACACATGGGTGTGAAAAAAGTCCTAACAGAAAGATGAAGGAAGGAAAAGTGGCTCCAACTTCAATACTGGAGAATAAAATGTCACCAATTTCTCCATCAATTGAAAGGTGGGGGAAAAAAACTACCTAGTTTTTGCAAACAGGTTCACGTCAAACATCTATATTTCCTTTGTTATATAAGTAGCATCACTTTTTAAATTTAAATTGTGACTTCGAGCACACATACAATGGAGAGACCAAAACAAAAATGTACAGCAAGCACAATGGTTATCTCAAGATCAACACCCACACAACCATCACTCAGGCCAATAAACAGACATTGCCAGCACCCCAAAAGATCTCCTCCCCCAATACCATGCACCACTTCTCTCCACTACCCTTCCCCCAATATTCTGTTCATGGAAATCACCACCTGCTTCTCTTTGTATTTCTACTACTTAAGTACTCAGTATACCCCTAAATGCTATGGTTTATTTTTGCATTTTTTCCTTTGAAAGTGAAAGTAAAGTCGCTCAGTCATGTCTGACTCTTTGCAACCCCATGGACTATAACCCACCAGGCTTCTCTGTCCATGGGATTTTTCAGGCAAGAGTACTGGAGTGGGCTGCCATTTCCTTCTCCAGGGGATCTTCCCAACCCAGGGATCGAATTTGGGTCTCCTGCATTGCAGACAGATGCTTTACTCTCTGAGCCACCAGGGAAGCCCTTTAACTTCACATAAATGGAATCATGCAGCATGGACTGTTTTGTGACTGGCTAACTCCATTTACTATTGTGCTTGAGTTTATACAATCTATGTTATTATATATATTGTCAGTTCTGCAGAGTATGCCATCTTATGTCCACCAACAGTGGAAGTGTGTTTGCATTCCTCTTGCTCTACATCTTCACCAACATTTGATATTGTTGGTTTTTTTCTGGTGTATCTCATAGCATTTTATTTTTAATTTCCCTGATTACTAATGTGGTTGAACACCTTTTCTACATGTTTATGGATCATTTGGAAAATCTGTTTTGTAAATATCTGTTTAATGGACATTTACAGAAATGAAAATGGAGTCTCCCATTTTCTTTTGTTAGCTGTATTTTCTCCCACACTATGATCTTACAATTTTTATCTTCTTAATAGTGTCTTTCGCTAAAAAGAAACTCTTAATTTTAATGTAGTCAAATGTACTACTCTTTTCTGTATGGCTGGTATTCTTGCATCTTGTTAAAGAAATCTTTCCCTACTTGGAAATCATGAACACATTCTCCTATAGTCTATATTAGTACTTTTATTAGTTAAGTTGTCCCCAGTAATCCTGATTTTTAAACCCATCAAGAAGGGATATCTGATTTCGCTCAGTCATATCCAACTCTTTGCGACCCCATGGACTATACAGCCCATGGAATTCTCCAAGCCAGAATACTAGAATGAGTAGCCTTTCCCTTCTCCAGGGGATCTTACCAACCCAGGGATCGAAGTCAGGTCTCCTGCATTGCAGGTGGATTCTTTAGCAGCTGAGCCAAAAGGGAAGCTCCAAGAAGGGATATGGGTCTTAATGATTTCCTCCCAGAATGCTCCTTGGGCTTCTTATGCAAATTTGCTCACTGTCTGGGCCCCAACAACCTTCTATTTCCACATGTCAGCACTTTCTCACATACATATAACCTATGGACTCTCTCTCTCTTTTCTCCCCCTCTCCCTCACACTTTCTCAACTCCTAGGTCTTGCTTTTTTTCCTTCCTACTTCTCTCTTCTGAAGAACTCTGTCTCCTTGTCTTGTTTAGTCATTCTGCATCTCTACCTTTTACCCTCACAGGATAGCGGTGCTTCATAGATCCTTCCTTCTAAAGAGAGAGAGGGAATGAGTTACAAGTTCTTTGGTTTCTTCCACACTTTGGAACCTGACTTGGCTGTAACATCCATTCCAGAACCATTATTCTAGCTTATTTATTCTTCTATTTTTATTTAATTAAATAGGAAGGAATTACTCACTTTTTTCTCCACTTAAATACCATACTTGAGATTTAAAATCACATCTGGCAGTGTACCACAGGACGCCAAGTAAGACTTTACCCATATTGCTCTAAATTTCTTGATATCTTGTTATGCTTTCCATCACCCATTGGAACAATTAGTTCAGCTTCCTTAACCTAAACACGCCGCTTCCCAGATGTAAGCAGTGTTCTAGCTTCTTTAAATCATGGGAGCAGCAGGTTCAGTTTATTTTCCTCACTTCATAGTGTATTCTTACCATTGATGTGTCCAAGTCTTCACTCTTATTTATTTACTTATGTATTCTTTTTTATCCCCAACCTCCTCTCCAGTTTCCCTCCCCTCACAGGTATACACACTTGATTTATACACATTCTTACTAAAATAAGCATTGTCATTTTGTGTGCATACTTTTAAAATTAACATAAATGGTATTGTGATGTAGATTTTACTTTACTCAGCACCATGTGTTTACACATGGCGGTGTGTACATCTTATGACATTGCATTTCACTGTATTTCATTCACCACACGAACCTCAGCTTCTCTAAGTGCTGCCTCACAGAACAAGAAAATCAAGATGGAGCTGGGACATCTTATTGTTAAAAGCAATGATACATTCAGGCATTTCTTAATAATTCTGGAAAAGCTAGGAGGCCAGCCTGAAAGGAGCAGACCCACCCACCCGTCATTATCTAAAAAACCATGATTATGCCCAATCAGTCTTAGAAAAATCCTGACTTCCCAGAGATCCTGCCTGGCACAGTCATTAGCTTTCCTCCAATTCAATCTCAAAGACTCCTGGCTACTTAAGGGGGGATTACAAAAACTGAAGTTATAAAGTATTTATTTATTACTGAGGTATAGTTGATGTATGTGAAGTTATAAAATTTTTTAAGTAATGTGATAAGAAATAAAGAAACAAACCACTGAAGTACTGTATCTCTGAGAACATAGAGCCTCCCAAGAATGGGTGCATGGCAACAGCAGTCAGGACCTTTGACTTTTGCAGAAATATGAAATAGCCTGAGACAGTCTGGCAGCAAATGAGATGTAGGACACTTATGGTGCTAGTGGTAAAGAACCTGCCTGCCAATGTGGGAGACATAAGAGATGCAGGTTCAATTCCTGGGTCAGGAAGATCCCCTGGAGGAGGGCATGGCAACCCATTCCAATACTTTTGCCTGGAGAATCTCACAGACAGAGGAGCCTGGCGGGCTGCAGTCCAAAGGGTCACACAGAGTCAGATATGACTGACACGACTTAGCACACATGCACGCTTAGCACAGACATGCATACTCTGCATCTGTGCGGACATCTGTGGGGGCAGGCAGTGGTGACACCAGCGGGGGTTTCATCCTTTAGACAAGCTTGGCAGAGCCAGAGTTCTCACCACGTTAAAAGAAAGCGGAGAGGAACAAGATGTTTCCTGTCACGGGACAGTCATGGAAGGAGCTTATCACTCACCTCCTTCCCTACCGAGCTCTGAGAATTACATGGAAGGGGACAGATGGAGTCACAGTTAGCATCACCTTCATGCTGTTAATGCTAAATTGAAGAATGGGCCTTTCCACTACCTCCCCTCTAAATGAAAGGTAACGGGCAGGGTAGAGCTGATCCAATGTGTCCAGCAAATTTCAGGTCAAACGTCTTCAACTCAGAGCAGAGCCCTGGCTTAGTTGGACAAAAGCAAGCCTTGCATACTGGAGACTAGAAAGGTCATTTGAGCCCACCATACCTAAGTGCAGTGGCCCAAGGGGAAGAGACAGGGGACAGAGCCTTGCCTTTGTAAGCCCTCCTTGGTAAAGTGGACCAACCTGTTTATCCACTCCTCAGCTTACCTTGTGCTCAGACGCTCAGTCATGTCCAACTCTTTTTTGACCCCGTGGACTGTAGCCCGCCAGGCTCCTCTGTCCATGGGATTCTCTCAGCAACAATACTAGAGTGGGTTGCCATTTTCTCCCCCAGGGTATTGAAGTCACGTCTCCTGCATTGGCAGGCAGATTCTTTATCACTAGCTCCACCTGGGAAGCCTCAGCTGACAGGGAGAAGTGAATAAGGCAACCATGCAGAGCGAAGGCAACACTTTTGAAAGGGCTGAACTATTGTACAAAGTGTCTTTTTTATGAGCAGAACCAAGAATGTGCAGAGAAAGTTCCCTCTTGCAAAAGTCTGTGGAGTTCCTTGGGAGCTGATGGGGTGGAGCCAAAGAAATAGTGATTTGTGACACTTGTTATGACCTTTCTTCTACACACACACATATAAATAGCTTGGAAATCCCATCCACATTTTGGAGGCCTTATTGTAGGGATTCCAATATTGAAAACTTCCACATCCCCCAGATGGGTGTGGGCCTTTCCACCTCTCGGATCCAGGCATGGCTCCTTACATGGTGGCCAAATGCTTCCTGATTGGTGCCGTGGAATAAAGATCACCACTTCAAGAACCAGGGGAAGAGTGGAGGAAACTACTGTGCTTGGATGAAGCGTGAGGATGGACCACCAAAGCCCCAAAATGTGAGGCAGAGAGAGCCCATTCAGCTCCACTGTGAGCCGTCCAAGAGGGCAGTGCACTTTCACCTCGCTTGAGAAAGGTCATGAGTGTGCCCAGGAAGCTTATGTGGAAGATGACACCTGCAGACACTAACTTGTTTCCAGAACCAGAAAGGAAATCCATGGTAGATATCTCCCCCCATCCCCAACCCCCAGAGACCCATTGAAATGACAGAATAGGTCATTGGGCAGGCAGTGAAGGCTGCGAGAGCAGGCACATTGCAGACAAACAATTTCTGAGACAGAAAAGAATTTTTTTTTTTTTAAAGTAAGGTAGGAACAGACTTAGAGGCTTACCTCTGTTACCAGAAAAGAATCCTTGAAGACCTTGCTGCATATATGAACATGCGGAGAGCAGCAAGGGTCTGCATGTCATATGCCTAAACACTCCGAAAGGCAAGAGAAGAAAACCTCAGCATGTGCACTGGTGATGAAGAAACCCAAGGAGAGAACAGGGAAGAGGGACTGTCGTGGGAAGGAGTGAAATAATATGATGACTCCGGGATAATCAGAGATAGGAGCCTGAGTTTTTGTTTGTTGGATGGTTTTGTTTTTTCTTTAAACCTCTGAGAGGTTGAAGCTGCGAATAAGAGAGAAGAAAGTTCAAGGAATGAGGTGCGAGTGGATGAGATCCCGAGTGGATGGGGAAGGAGTTCCCTGGAGAGAAAAGACTCACCTCCTTCACTGATGTGATGTGCGGGCTTTCAGAGAGGAGTAGAAACAATGCAATTCATTGTAAGGCCAGAGCGGGGAAGGATGAGGAAAACCATCTGATTGCCACTGTCCTCTCTGTGAAGTGGGCACCAAGGTCCTTGCTCAGGGTGAATAAAGGTGAAACTGTAGGGAAAGAGTGGTGCTAGTTTTCAAAACCCCACTGGGGAGAACTGGTGAGGGACCTGGGGACCTGGGCCAGCTGTGGAGGGGGTATGAGGGAAGAGTGGTGGGCTCACGGCTCGGCGTTGAGGAAGGTGGTGGCATGAGCCTGGAGGACATGGATGAGGAGTAGAGTGTAACAGCCGTTGGACTGGAAGGGCGCCCCCTGTGTGGGATGAAGCTGGGGGTCTGTCTGAGACACTGCCCCTTCAGGGCCCCAGATGGCCCCAGCTTCCTGTGCTCCTGAGAAGAAATTGTTTACCAGAGAGGCTGTCTCCTTGAGGTGATGACAAGAGTGACACATGCGGAGGGGAGCCGGAGCCACCAGCACCATCCGGACCTGGAGGCTAGAGGGTCAGGAGACAGTGAATCTCAACGAAAGCAGAGAGGGAGGGGGTGGGGTTACTAATCCGACTCCTTACTTAATAGCTGAGGAAAATGAGGACTGGAAAAGGTAAAGACAGTGGCAGAGGAGGGACTCTTAGCAGATGGTCTGCTCCAATTCCCGTTTATTTCCATGCTCCCAGGCAGGGAGGCGGGGAGGCAGACAACTAAGAGAAGACGAATCTGCTCTTGGAGCCCCGGTCTCCCGAGGGTTGGCTCTTGGGTGTGCTCCTGGGCCACTGGGCATGACGTTTTTAATTGATGTTGGTGGTGTTGTGCTCAGTTGCTGAGTCGTGTCTGACTCTTTGAGACCCCACAGACTGTAGCCCACCAGGCTCCTCTGTCCATGGGATTTCCCAGGTAAGAATACTAGAGTGGGTTGCCACCTTCTTCTCCAGGTGATCTTCCCAACCCAGGGACCAAAGCCACATCTCCTGCATTGGCAGGCAGATTCTTTTGCCACTGAGCCACCAGGGAAGCCCTGACATTTAATACCACTTCCCTAACTCCCCAGAAAAAGACTTTGTCTTTTCTAGCATCTCAGGATGCTCGAGGGCTGGTGGCAAACACGGAGGGGCATCTCCTGAGGAAGGATGCAGGGGTGAAGAGATGGAGCACTGATGTAGAGATGCCATTTGGAGGCAAAGCAGCTGCTCCTATCTGCCAGCTTCACACAGAAGCTAAGGTTAGAAGCTCCAAAACAAGTTCATTGCCAGTAAAAAATAAATAAATAAATAAAGATCAAACACAGACTTCAGCTCATCAATTGCCCAGCAGCAACTCTATCCCACCACCTCCTTACTCTAGATTTGTCTTAGAACTCATCTACAACACCTCCAAGAGGCCCGACCTTTGTTCTCTTATCCAATCATCATCTGGTTCCCTGGGTGAACTGCAATATCTATACCCAGAGCGACAGCCTCCAGTCCTCTTGGTGGACATCAGAGCCTCAAGGAAAACCCAGTCACCACATCATTCTCCGCAGTGATATATGTAGCTGGCGTCTGGAGAACACAGGAAGAACAGAGTGTCCACAGTCCTCTGGCTGCCCTGCCCTGTGTGAAAGGAGGACAGAATTATGGTCTCATGTTTCATGTGCTAATGAACTCTGACCTCTGGCCCTGCTGACCTTGCTGGAGGGCCCAGTATACCTCCATCCCCGGTTCCCATCTCCCAGCCTCCTCCTGTCCTTTAGATTCCAGCTCCTGGGCTGCGCAACCCCAGACTCAATGAGAGGAATTACAAATAAATCAGGATGCAGTCTGTGTTCTGGGGAGACCTCCCACCTCTACCATCCACAGAAATTTTTTTAGAGTTTGTATAGCTTGATTATATTCACGCTGAAAAAATTCAGAGAGTCAGTGCTAGATAGGATTGTGAAGGGAAAGAGATGCTGCTCTTCGCAGATGTATGTCTTTGGGGAAAGATGGTTCTGCTTAGGACTGGGGCTGGGGATCTTCTCACAGAGGAGAGAACCCTGATTCTGCTACAGAGAAGTGAGAGGCTGCTGGTCTTCGAGCCCGGAGGGGCTTGCCGGGCTCAGGAAACACAGGGCAGTTGACGTGTGAGCAGCTAGCAGTTACTGAATTCTAACCACTTCTTAGCTGGTTTTGATGAGTCCTGGAGACACGCCATGCACCCAGATGCCCTGTGATGCCAGCTCCAAGGCCAAGGACTTGGTAAGTCCCAGCAAGGCAGTTTGCTAGTGGTATAGGTCCAGCATCTAAGAGGAAAAGAAACTAAAAAGTATTCTCTTGGTGGGGCTTCCCCAGTGGCTCAGCGGTAAAGAACCTGCCTGCGATGCTGGAGCTGCAGGAGACTCCGATTGATCCCTGAGTAGAGAAGGTTCCCTGGAGAAGGGAGTGGCAACTCACTCCAGTATTCTTACCTGGAGAATTCCATGGACAGAGGAGCTTGGCGGGCTACAGTCAGTAGGGTCACAAAGAGTCTGAAGCAACTTCTCACGCATGCATGCACTCTCTTGGTGAGGGCAGGGGCTCCTCCTGGGCGCCAGGGCTGTGAGGATGAATCTGTTCACTCTTAGACCCAACTCATGCTCCTATTCCACCCCTTGGAATTACCGAGGAACAAAATCGGAGCAGGAGCAGAATGAAGCCTAGGCTTAATGAGAAGTCAGGGAGGCAGAGGTTATATTTGCGAATGCTCGACCCAGAGAGAAGAACTTAGGTGCAGGGTCAGGAAATGGGACTGAAGAACCCAAGGCCAGACCTCTGCCCTACAATGACCTGGTCGACCTTGAGAAAGTCACTTAAGATCTCTAGGTCTCAATTTATAAGCTCTCCCTTTTATAGTCACAGGAATGCCATGTAGGGAACACCAGATAGTCTATACTGCCCCCTGGTGTGAATTTTTGAAAGAGCTGTCCTCTGAGCCTGTACAGCCTCTCTGGTGCCTGACTTGGTGAATGCATGTTCAAGACGCCCCCTTCCTTTAGGAGAACAGAGTGCCTCTCCTGGGTCCGTGGCTTGGCAGGCAGAGCATGGACTGGATCTCAGCTCTCATTTGTCCCCGGACCTGGTGACTTTGCACAGTGAACAATCTGTACAACCATCTACAGTGGCCCTAAGGATATGGGAATTGAATGAGATAAAGGCAGTAAGTGTGATTTTAAATGTAGAACAGACAGATGTTCAGTGTTGTACACACGAATTTTTTTTTTTAATCACACAGGATCAGTATCCGCTTCCCTGACACCCTGGAATCCACTCCTCTGCCCTCTTCCAAAGCTCCCCACTCACTGTGTGAGATACATAGACGGCAGCAGTGGCAATCAGCACCCCAGAGCCTCCCCTGTGAGGAGGCAGACAGGAGCGATGAGGTGGAAGGGGAGCCCAACTGAGAAGCCAGATGTTCCCAGAACTCGGGCTTCTGATGAGGAGACAGAGCTGAGCTATAAGAAAAGGGAAAGTGGGGATGGAGCTGGAAGTCTCTGGGGAGAAATAAAACCTTTGGGGATGTTGAGGGTGCTGACACAGCCTCTCCTGCTGGGAAAGCCCAGGACTCCCCGGAACCAGCCACAAGGGTGGGACCAGTTAGCAGCTGAGTCTCTGGAGGACAGTCTGGGAGCCTGGAGGCAGCGGTCAGAAAGTGCAGCCTGGAGACGGCCACTCCCATAGCGGGGAAATGCGTTTAGAGTCACCTGAATTGGAAACCTGGAACTGTTTCTGATTCAGATAAGAAGAGATGAAAAGCAAAAGGGGGAGAAGCTCAGCTACAAGAGACCCCAGAGGCAGGCAGGGGAGGGGGCTTCCTCTGGCCTCAGGTGGAGGGGTTGGGCTCTCTGGATGACACCACCTGGCCCTGTGCTGGGCACCTGCCCTGCCATGCTGAGAGGACAGAGCCCATCAGGGGCTATTGGGGATCCTTGAGGGTGTGGAGTCTGCTGGCTACATTCTCTCCAAGTGGTCCCTCTCACTGCATCGGCCACATTCCCCTGGGACCAAACAGCCTGCAGCGGTGGATCAGGAAGTGACAGGGGACAGACTCTGGCATCTGGATCACACTCCTTCTACCTGCTTTCCTTAGGATATTCCACTTTGGACTCCTTCCCCGAGTGTCCCCTTGGCATGGAGGTGAGCAAGGCAGAGTTGCCCCAACTCCACCGGCCTCCCTGCCTTCCTCATCCTCCACATGGGGCAGCGTCAGCACGGCTGGGTCCTCACATTCACATCCAGGATCTGCCATCAGAACCGGTGAGGAGGCAGCCACTGCCGCTTGCTGGAGTCCCGTGGTGGGGAGCGGGGGTGTGGGTGTCCGTCTCCCAGAGTGTAGAGGAGGGTCCGAGGGATCTGCCCACCCACCAGGAGCACTTGGTTCATGAAGCCTTCACTGTCCTTCACTCATAGACTCTCCTCAGGGCACAAGCCTCCAGAAAACCAGTTCAAGGAAGATAGTATCAGGAGAGGACTTTAGGGAAGCTGGGGTCGGTGCCTGTGTTAATGAGGAGAGGTAAGGATTCACACATCACACAGGGTAAACAGCAGTGCTGTTGCAGGAGCAGATGCTGAAATGTGTGTTTCCTAGGGAAGCCTGAGGCTGGGCAGAGGAGGGAGGGAGAGGAACTTGGCCGAGAATGCCAGCAATGTGAGAACCAGAGAAAGAGAGTGCGGCAGGGTCTGCCAGAAGAGAAGGGTGGGGGTGGTGAGTGGAAGAAGATGCCCCACAGAGGGAATGGCCCACCCTGACACAGGACCCCCCTCTGTCCATGCGGGGGAGGGGTCAGGACGTGCCTTTCGAACAGCCGGGGTGGGGGTTCTGCAGAGGCAGCCCGGCACTGCCCGGCAGTGCTTGGTAGATCCCATCTGGGATGGTGGGCAATAGCTCCTTTTCTCAACTGTCTGGGGACAGATGAGGCATGGTTGGCGCTAGTGGCAAAGAACCCGCCTGCTAATGCAGGACATGTGGATTCGATCGCTGGGTCAGGAAGATCCCCTGGAGGAGGAAATAGCAACCCACTCCAGTATTCTTGCCTGGAGAATCCCATGGACAGAGGAACCTGGTGGGCTACAGTCCACGGGATCGCAAAGAGCTGGACACGACTGAAGCGACTTAGTGCACACGCAGGCACGAGGCGTCCCTGGGACAGCCAGACTGGAAGGATCAGAGTGGGTGCCAGTGAGTCCAGAGTGCAACAGCCTCAGGTTTCTGAGCCAGAGAGAGGACCAGGCCCTGAGGGGGTGTGTCCCTCACATCTGGGGCCTCGAGTTGGGCTGGAGTAGGGGAGGTCTGCAGTGTATCTGGCCACCATGCAGACTGACCTAGGTGTGCTCTACCCAATGGGAGCGGAGGCTGTGGCTCCAAGGTAAACAGGGCACCTGGGAACATGTGCAGAAGTGTGAGTAGATTTGGGAGAACCTCACAGCTCTGTGCTTCCCAAGCCTCACCTTGTCCCCCACCTGCTCACTGCTCCAGGGAGCTCCCCACCCGGGGGTTGCCCACAGCCCTCACACCAGGAAGTTGATGCCCCTGGCACTCTAGGGCCTAGGGGGAGACAGAGGGTAGCACAGAGGGTGAGGAAGAGACAAAACTGTGGATCAAATACCCCCTCCCAGGGCTGGTCAAGAGGGATCAGGAGTAGAGGGCCCTCACCACCCGGAGCTGGCCCTGCTCCAGCACCCAGACCACCGGCCTTTGCTGGTGAATACCATTCTTTGCTGTCCAGGTGTGGCCATGAGTTGTGTTGCTCTGCTGTGCTCCATCTCCTTTTCCTAAAGATGCATCCTGACGTATCTGCCCCTTACATGCTGGAGAGTGCAACGTCTTGATCAACTTGCTTAAGGAATGTCACCAACATTCTGAAAATTTCTGGTCATTTGATCTTGACCAGGAGATGAGAAAATACTTGAAGAATGAGTACATGGACAAGAGGAACAAGAGCAAGGAGTCTGGCAACACAAGGCAGAAGAGACTTCCTAATCCTACAGAGGAATCTGAAAGACAGATTGTATTTCCACTGCATGCCTTGGCTGACAGACGACCCAAGGACTCTTGTTTGGTAGGTGAAGGAATCCTGTTGAACTTGGTCTCCAGAATCCTTTGAAGGGAAAGTGACCCATGAGAAATCCAGCCTTGGAGAAATCTGGAAACCCTGGATGCGAATATTTGTCTGACAGAAAGTACTCTCCTCTACCAACGCACTTGACTTCTGATATGTTTCTGCCCTTTGCCTATGCCAGTTAACTTTCTAGTAACTTATCACCCCCAATAATATCATTGATTTTAATCATTCAAAGAAAGAGAAGCGTCCTCCCTCCCTCCCTAGTTACCCAGGAGGCCTTAACCGATGCGAGTGGATCCTGGAACACTGACCATTTGCTGCCCACTTCACTGTGGCCTCATGCAGGGTTCCTCTCATCTGAAGACCCTCTTGGGAGAAAACTGGACGGTGCCCAAGTTAGAACCCTACACTTGACCTGAACTCAGCTCCCAGCCCTGTTGGACTCTCTCCTTTCACCCTTTATATACCCAGGGAAACCCGTCTTCTTAGCTTCCCCTCATTTCTGGAAATCTTCACTCTAAGTCCCATATACCTGGAGTCTCTTCTCTGGAAAATTTATCTGGCTGATTCCCACACCCCTTCAAAACTCTTCAAAAATGACTGTTTCCCTGTGAGCCCCCACAAACAGCACCCCTCCCACCGTGACCACGTGGGCTCCCCAGCCTGGCATCTCTCTTGCTGCAGTCCACAGAGCAGCTCCTGCTCTGGGCATCGTCCCAGCTTCTCTAGGCTTCGGGCATTTGTACCCTGCAGGGCCCTGCCAGGCCCAGAGCCACCGTCTTGGTTAAGAATGTGGGTTTTGGAGTGAGGCAGACCTCAGTGTCATCCCTGACACTTAAGGTGTATTTCCCACTGTGAAGCAGTTATAGCAACATTGAGCACCTCAGAGACTAATGTGATGGGGTGTTGGTATATGTCTGGCACATGTGAAATACCCTAAATTATGTTAAGGAAAGCAGAATTTTGACTTCCCTAGGCTGGACATGCGTGTTCTCATCTCTGCGCCCGTATCACCCCATCCCTGGTCCCTCACCACGGCCACCAGCCGCTCTCGGTCCTCAGCCTTCCCCCACACGGCACACAGGGTGTGCATCACTCTCGGCCCCTCCCCCTGCAGCGCTGCCGCTGCCCCGTCCACGTTCTGCTCCTGCCAGCTGCTGCCTACCAGGAGGACTGTGTCCTGGGCCAGATGCCAGGGGATGGTGGATCTGACCTTGTGGGCAGAGATGGCTGTCACAGCTTTAGCCCCATCCTTACCTCCTCCTGGGATCCTGATCAAATGACATAAAATGCATTCTCCAGCATCCCCGCCTCCGAATCTGTCTGAGCAGAAAAGAGATAATAGCTTTTACTGAGCACCTACTATGTATACCAAGCCTTCCATTATTTTATCATCTATTCTATCACAAAGATATTACTATCCAACTATTATAATATTCTACAGAGGTGGTTACATAAAGTCACAAATTGCTCAGGGACACAAATTTGGAGCCCAGATTCAAATCCAGGTCAGGTCAGAGTCCAAAGCACCTGCTCTATCTTCTCACTTTGCCCCCTGGGAAATGGGAGCATTTAAGACAGAAGCTCAACCTTGGAAAGATGATGGCAATTCCACCTCTCCAACTGCGCAGACTTAAGACTTTGGAGTCATCCTTGATTCCTCTGTGTCAGACCCCACAGCTGCTCTCTCAGAAAATCCTGATGGTTCTCTCTCACTGTACACCAAAATGTAACATTGTCACCACTTGCACTGCTATTGGTGGTGGGAGCCACCACCATCTCTATCCCTGCTTCCATCTTTGCCTGCCTAAAATCTGACCTTGACACAGAAGTCTGAGTGATCCTTTAACATGTCAGCCAGAGCAGGTGTCTCCTCTACTTAAAAACTTGTGGTGACTCCTCATAGCATGCAGAGTATAGGCCCATCTTAGTCTGTTGGGGCTGCTATAACAAAAGGACCATAGACTAGTAGCATATAAACAACAGAAATTAATTTCTCACCATTCTGGAAGCTGGGAAATCTGAGATCAAGGTATCGGAAAATTTGTTTTTTGGTAAAGGGCTGCTTTCTGGTTCACAGCCGGCTGCTTCTTGCTCTGACCTCACTCAGGGGAAAGGGTGAGGGAGCTTTCTCAGGTCTCTGCTATGAGGGCACTAATCCTGTTATTCATGTCCACCCTCATGACCTAGGCACATCCCAATATCCCACCTCCCAATACCATCAACTCAAGGTTTAGGATTTCAGTATATGAAATTGGCAGGAGCCATAAACATTCAGATCATAGCAAAACCCAAATCTTTACCATGACCTTGCTGTTTAGTTGCTAAGCTGTGTTTGACTCTTTGCAACCCCATGAACTGTAGCCCACCGGTCCATGGGATTTCCCAGGCAAGAATACTGGAGTGGGTTGCCATTTCCTTTGCTAGGGGGTCTTCCTGACCCAGGGATCGAACCCGAGTCTCCTGCGTCGGCAGGTGAGCACATTCTTTACTGCTGAGCCACCAGGGAAACCTACCATGACCCAGAAGGCTGCGAATGATGTGTGCTGCCCCTTTGCATCTCTGACCTTACTACTGCTCTCCTCCCAGCCACACTGGCCTTCTTGGGTTCCTCGAACATGCCGAGCACACTCCTGCCTTTAGACTTCTGCACTGACTATTCCCTCTGCTAAAATGAGTTTCTCTCAGGTAGCCACATATCTATCACCTCCTGCTTCTTCAAGACTTTGTTTAAATGTCAAGTCCATTGTCCCATACATCCCTGATCTCAACAAAGCCCAACCTAGCCACTCTCTACTCCCCTCTCCTTCCAGCACTCTGGATCCCTCTTGACTTTTCTACTATATTTAATGCCTTCCAACATACTATGTCATTTACTATTTATAATGTCTCTTGTGTATTGCCCATACCTACTGCCAACACTATAAGCTCCAGGAGAACATTGATCTCTATCTGTCTTGTTCATTGATGTAGCTCAAGAGTCCAGAAGAGTGACTGACAGTATTGAGTGATAGTAAGCAGATGACACCACCCTTGTGGCAGAAAGTGAAGGTGAACTAAAAAGCCTCTTGGTGAAAGTGAAAGAGGAGAGTGAAAAAGTTGGCTTAAAGCTTAACATTCAGAAAACTAAGATCATGGCCTCTGGTCCCATCACTTCATGGCAGATAGATGGGGAAACAGTGGAAACAGTGTCAGACTTTATTTTTTTGGGCTCCAAAATCACTGCAGATGGTGACTGCAGCCATGAAATTAAAAGACGCTTACTCCTTGGAAGGAAAGTGATGATCAACCTAGATAGCATATTAAAAAGCAGAGACATTACTTTGCCAACAAAGGTCCGTCTGGTCAAGGCTATGGTTTTTCCAGTGGTCATGTATGGATGTGAGAGTTGGACTATAAAGAAAGCTGAGCGCCGAAAAATTGATCCTTTTGAACTATGGTGTTGGAGAAGACTCTTGAGAGTCCCTTGGACTGCAAGGAGATCCAACCAGTCCATCCTAAAGGAGATCAGTCCTGGGTGTTCATTGAAAGGACTGATGCTGAAGCTGAAAGTCCAGTACTTTGGCCACCTCATGTGAAGAGTTGACTCATTGGAAAAAGCCCTGATGCTGGGAGGGATTGGGGGGCAGGAGGAGAAGGGGACGACAGAGGCTGAGATGGCTGGATGGCATCACCAACTCAATGGACATGGGTTTGGATAAACTCCGGGAATAGGTGATGGACAGGGAGGCCTGGTGTGCTGCGATTCATGGGGTCGCAAAGAGTCAGACACAACTGAGAGACTGAACTGAATTGAACTGAACTGAAGCACTCAATAAATATTTGTTGGATGAATGAATAAATGGACACAGCTATATGTTCCTACATAAGAGCTTTATACAATTGTGCAGTTTTAAGCTGAAGCTCTTGATTTCAAAGTTATTCCAAACTTGTTTGCCTTGGGGAGAAAGACTTAGAATGCTCTTCAGCACCTTATATTAGTCCCTGTGAACCTCCTGCAATGACCTTCAGCAGGCAGGAGTGCTAGGAAGTAGAGAGCAGGTGGGAAAGCATGATCTTTAGGTTCTTAAATTTTCAAATGCTCCAATTAAAGGATAACAGAGGAGCAGCTGCTGATAGGGGTAAAGAGATGGTGCCTCTGCAGTGTGGACTGGGAGTCTCAGGAAATTAATAATAAAGTGTTACAGCAAGAGGATGTAAGAATCATCTATATCTGTGCTCCCATACATCCCTGATCTTCTAAGGGGTCTTAGAGCAGTGAAATAAAGCAGTACTGTCCAACAGAAGTACAATGTGAGGCACATATCATCATTTCAACATGGAATCAATGTATACAGTTATTAATGATGTATTTCAACTTTTTCTTTCGTACCAAGTTTTTGAAATCCAATGTGTACTTTATACTTAGAGCAGTTCTCAACTCAGACTGGCCACATTTCAAGTGCTCAGTAACCACATGTGGTTAATGACTATCATATTGAATAGTATAGATGTAGAACATTTGTCAGACCAGGGCAATATATGAGGTGTGTTCCTGTTGTGGCCCAGAAAATGTGGTCAGCTTTGCTATAACTCACCCTTCTGAGAGTGACAACAACGAAGAACATTCCACCAGCATCTGTGGGCATCCACATATGGATACTGTATCCTAAATCCAGATATATATTCCACTGAAGTGTTACCCTAGTCTCCTGGTTTTCAGGGACATATGATCTCAAAGAATTGCAATAGCACAGAAAACTTTGTATGTGCTAAGCACATATATTGTTCTACTAAAACTAGAGTAAACCTGGAATGACCTAAGCTAACAATCTATAAGAACCACAGTACTCCACCCAAGTCTACAATTCAAAATATAAAATAGAGCCATATGTACAAGTAACTTTGTAAGAGCAGAGAAATAGAAATAATCTAAATTCCTCTGGTCCTGGGCTTTTGTTTGCTGGAAGATTTTTTATTACAGTTTCGATTTCCTTGCTTGTGATGGTTCTGTTAAGATCTTCTATTTCTTCCTGGTTCAGTTTTGGAAAGTTATACTTTTCCAAGAATTTGTCCATTTCATCCAAGTTGTCCATTTTATTGGCATAGAGCTGCTGGTAGTAGTCTCTTATGATCCTTTGTATTTCAGTGTTGTCTGTTGTGATCTCTCCATTTTCATTTCTAATTTTGTTAATTTGGTTCTTCTCTCTTTGTTCCTTAATGAGTCTTGCTAATGGTTTGTTAATTTTGTTTATTTTTTCAAAAAACCAGCTTTTAGCTTTGTTGATTTTTGCTATGGTCTCTTTAGTTTCTTTTGCATTTATTTCTGCCCTAATTTTTTAGATTTCTTTCCTTCTGCTAACCCTGGGGTTCTTCATTTCTTCCTTCTCTAATTGCTTTAGGTGTAGAGTTAGGTTATTTATTTGGTTTTTTTCTTGTTTCTTGATGTAAGCCTGTAATGCTATGAACCTTCCCCTTAGCACTGCTTTTACAGTGTCCCACAGGTTTTGGGTTGTTGTGTTTTCATTTTCATTCATTTCTATACATATTTTGATTTCTTTTTTGATTTCTTCTATGATTTGTTGGTTATTCAGAAGCGTGTTATTTAGCCTCCATATGTTTGAAGTTTTAACAATTTTTTTTCCTGTAATTGAGATCTAATCTTACTGCACTGTGGTCAGAAAAGATGACTGGAATGATTTCAATTTTTTTGAATTTTCCAAGACCAGATTTATGGCCCAGGATGTGATCTATACCTAATAACAGGGAAATGCTAGAAAGCTTTCCTTGATGGGATATTATACAGACATTAAAAATTAATTTTTTAAGTAGTTTATAATAGTGCAGGGCAATTGCTTAAGTTAAAATACTAGTTGGAAAATCAGGACACAAAATTAAATATGCAAATATTAGACCAAAATAAGAAATACATAGAGAAAAAAAGCAGAACTTGAATATACCACATTGAGATAAAGATGATAAATGAAGTCATACTTTTACCTGTCTCTCCATTCTATATCACTGTGAAAACGATTAAAAGGAAAAAAAGAAAAGGAAAAGGAAACAAATCAATAGCAGCCCATGAAAATATTAGGTGGTGTCCTTGAGGAACTAGAATTTGTAAGGAGTGGAGTCATCTTAAAAGATGAAACCATATGCCCCAGTCCTGGAAGAGGCACTGTGTCAAAAGGTGAGGAGAGCTATGGAGCTCTGAGCCATGAGCCAGCGAATGTAGAGAGGCAGCAGGACGGGACAGCGGTGGGATAACTCTTTGCAGATGCTCTCCTAGAAGGAGGCCTCTTCAGTCTCTATCCTTCTGTCAGGCAGCGGAGAATAAAGGTGTTCACTCCCACCGTGAATAAGGATGAGAAGAATGGAAGGCCATTGATTCCACACATCATAAGTCAGCAAAGAGATAACAATGCCCCCAGAATTAGAAACACACAAGCACTTTTCAGGGGCCATTTGTGAAATGGTGAATGAATTAAATTAATATATTAAAAAAAGTTTCAAATTGTGCTTTAAAAAATAGTTGTATATAGTTTACAAAAGATACACTGAAGACAAAATGATGCAGGACATTTGAAAATAAAAGATACTATGCAAAATGTTAACCGAAAGAAAACAAATGTAGAAACATTCAAATTGGAGCAAAAGAGAATTTAAGGCAAAAAAAACATTAAAAAGGGCAAATAAGGATACGGTTTTTTATATTGATAAAAGGGACACTCCACCAAGATAGTATGTCATGAATCTTTTGAGACGTGACAGTGTAACTTCAGGATTTTCAAATCCCAATCTTGGTAGATGAATTTAATACACCTGCCTCTGAATAGTTCAAAAAAAAGGTAAGGCTATAGATTAACACAATTGAATAGAAAAGTTATGAGTTACAAATGCAAACCACATATGTGATTTTAATTTTTCCGGTAGCTACATTAAATAAACAGATGAAATTTAAATCACACATGTGACTTGCAGTTGTAACTCATACAATATTTTCATTCAATTGTGTTAATCTATAACCTTATTTTCTTCATTTGAGTCAAGTGTATAAAAATATTACCATTTAAATATGTAATTAATATAAAAATAATTAAAATTTCACATTAAATCTTTGAAACTAGTGTATATTTTATCCTTAAAATTTCAATTTGGACTGACCATATTTTAAGAGCTTGCTAGCCATGTGTGGCTAGTGGCTGCCATATTAGACAATTAAATACAACAAATTTTATCAAAATGCACTTATCAAAAATTCTTCACTTAAAGAGGAAATTAAAACATGAATTATAAATATTTAGAAATGAGCAATGAGAACATGCCAAATTTCTTTAAGTGTGTTGGATATGGTCAAAACACTACTCAGGAAAAAACACATAGATATATAATTTCAGATATAGTAATTAGAAATATAAGAAAGACTGAAAATTATAAACGTATGTTTTCCACCCAGTAAGCTACTAAAAGGATAACAAATAAACTCAAAATATAAAAGACATTAAAAAGGTTAAAGGCAGAAATGATTGAAATTAGCAAATCAACAATAAATTTGAAGTGAAATTTACCAAAACATCAAAAGGAATTTTCTTCTGATGGAGCTTTGACGGGTGAGTTTCAGGTATTTTCTTTCCCTGACTTTCTATTTTACCTCTCTTGCTAGATTACTAAGAAAAGTATTGCTTTTATAATACAAAAACCTTCTTTAAAGAAAAAGTCCTGTAACACTTACCACAGGGGATTTTAAAAGACCATTTATCTTCAAATAGCAAACACATTAAAGTTCCAGTAGTAAAATCTGCTTTTTAAGTTTGATGACTTTGGCTAAGTTGCATACTTAAATTGTATGAAAGCTGGCCTGTTCTTAGATTTGCGGGATGATTACCATGGTCCTAATCAGCTTTGCAAACTACAGCCACACTTCTTAGACATGGGGATCAGTAGGAAAACTCTAGAGGGAGTTCCCTAAGGGCTACGATCAGGCTTCCTCTCCCCCAGAGCAGAACCCTGTGAAGCCCCTGCCTGACCTTGTGTTCCCAGGAGAGAAAAGCCTGGAGCCTCTGAAAGTAAAGGGTAGCTGACCCAGGAGTGCCTCCTTGACCAGAGACTATTGGCTTCTATAGCCTGGACTGGAGATTTGGCTTTTTATCTTCAGGGATTAAAAGAAAATGAAAGAGGTTTGTAAATCAACTGCATGTCAATTTAAAAAGAAAGAAAGGAAAGGAAGGAAGGAAGAAAGAAAGTGGGAGGAAGGAAGGAAGAAGGAGGAAAGTCAGCATTCCCTTGGATACCTAATATCTAATACTTTGGATACCTAACACCCAGAGGGTAACCAGGCAGGACCAAAACAGAGTCCCTGGCATACACATACACACACACACACACACGCGCGCGCGCGCACACACACACACACACACGCACACGCACACACACGCCTCTACTGCAGGCTGGGTGGACTGTGAGGACCCCCTCCTGACTGTACTCTGCTCATTCACAGTGGTGACCAGGGCAAATCCCTCACCTCTGTGCTCCCAAAGCTCAGTCCCAGCATCTTGCAGTATGGAGTAAGTCAGCAGAGAAAAATTCCTGTCTGCAGTCCCAGCCCTGGGGGGATATTCCCACTGACCTTCCTAGAAGGTAAGGTGCCTTTCTGGAGCGACCAGAACCTCTCCGGAGATGTGGGTCCTAGTGACCCTTCTCTGATTTATGGACGGGGAGCTTTGTAGCACAGCAGCTCCTGTCTAGATTCACAGGCACTGTCTCCCATAGGCACAGACACTTAAAAGCCAGCTTCAACGCCAACCCCTCTTCTCACCTCCCCTCTCCTCCTCCTTCAGAATACTCCTCTACCTCTTAGTCTTCTTTTTGAGTCATTAGAGCATGAGAACAGACTTCCTCTATGCACAAATCATACATATGGACATAGCCCAGACCCCAAGAACGTCAGCCTTCTGAATCTGTCTACTACTCGCTCCAACACTCTGACCACTCACCTTTGGAGGTCTGAGGAAGGGAGGCTGAAGCGCGGGTCACAGCGTAATGTGACCTACAACGGTGGGAAAGCCCCAGAGGGAATGGGTGCAAAGTTAGGGGAGGAGAATGGGTCACCCACGGGAGATTTTAGAAGGTATGTCGACCCACATCGAGTGTCATTTGATGTTCAAGCCACCAATATAAATGACTCGTTTTACCCAGTTTTACCAATGCCTCATAAATCCCCATTTTACCCAACGCACCTTTGTAATGACAGTAACTATGTTTTAGTTGTGTGTGTGTGCTCAGCTGTGTTTGACTCTCTGCTATTCCACAGACTATAGTCCTCCAGACTCCTCTGTCCATGGAATTTTCCAGGCAAGAATACTGGAGTGGGTTGCCATTTCCTACTCCAGGGGATCTTCCCGACCCAGGGATTGAAACTGCATCTCTTTTTTATTTATTTGTTTTCATTTATTTTTTATTAGTTGGAGGCTAATTACTCTACAATATTGTAGTGGTTTTTGTCATACATTGACATGAATCAGCCATGGATTTACATGTATTCCCCATCCCGATCCCCCCTCCCGCCTCCCTCTCCACCTGATTCCTCTGAGTCTTCCCAGTGCACCAGGCCCGAGCACTTGTCTCATGCATCCAACCTGGGCTGGTGATCTGTTTCACCCTAGATAATATACATGTTCTCTCGAAACATCCCACCCTCGCCTTCTTCCACAGAGTCCAAAATTCTGTTCTGTACATCTGTGTTTCTTTTTCTGTTTTGCATATAGGATTATTGTTACCATCTTTCTAAATCCCATATATATGCGTTAGTATACTGTATTGGTTTTTATCTTTCTGGCTTACTTCACTCTGTATAATGGGCTCCAGTTTCATCCATCTCATTAGAACTGATTCAAATGAATTCTTTTTAATGGCTGAGTAATATTCCACGGTATATATGTACCACAGCTTCCTTATCCATTCGTCTGCTGATGGGCATCTAGGTTGCTTCCATGTCCTGGCTATTATAAACAGTGCTGCGATGAACATTGGGGTGCACGTGTCTCTTTCAGATCTGGTTTCCTCAGTGTGTATGCCCAGAAGTGGGATTGCTGGGTCATATGGCAGTTCTAGTTCCAGTTTTTTAAGAAATCTCCACACTGTTCTCCATAGCGGCTGTACTAGTTTGCATTCCCACCAACAGTGTAAGAGGGTTCCCTTTTCTCCACACCCTCTCCAGCATTTATTGCTTGTAGACTTTTGGATAGCAGCCATCCTGACTGGCGTGTAATGATACCTCATTGTGGTTTTGATTTGCATTTCTCTAATAATGAGTCATGTTGAGCATCTTTTCATGTGTTTGTTAGCCATCTGTATGTCTTCTTTTTTTTTTTTATACAAGCAACCATTCAGTTTTATTGATTAGCATGTATGCTTATCACACACAGAATAAAACCTTTTACACTCCGCTATGTCACTTTGGTTAAAATACAGATTATAAGCATAAACAATGATAATCTTTCCTCTGATACAATGATCTGAGAACTGTGATTTCTATGTTTACAAGAGGGAGGCTAATCATTTAAGAAGACGTACACTAATTACATGACTTTTCTGGGAAGGGTTTTCCGTACATTTCTAGGGTAGCAGAGATGTCTTTAATTGAAACATGTCAGTTGATATTCATGACTTCTGTTCATATTATAAAATACATCAAGATTTTAGTGAACTGTCATTATATTTTACTTTAAAAGCAAGTGATGTAACTATTGAAAATGGACATCTTACTTTAATCTGTGGAATTATTCCCTGAACACTTACATCACGGTGACTTACAGGGATGTGTGACATGAATGACAAACACCACCATTTATATGTTCACTGTACATGTTACATTCCTGTGTCCTTAATCTTATAATGGAGAAAAATGTAAATGTTTTCTTCCTAGATAGAAGGGCTTCTCTCATCTTTGAGGTACCAACCATCAAAAGCATAACTTTGCATGCACACTAGAAATGAAGTGTAGCATGGAGTAATTTGAGAATTCAGTTACATTCATTTTGGTTTTCAAATAATCACAAATCATGTCAATATAAACAAACATACATAGCTAGTAACTGTACATGGCTAAACATCACCTCTTCATCTTGTGATCCATACTAACATATCAATTTTCTATCTATTTTAACTATGAATCACTATCTACAATATTTCTCCCTAAGAGGAACTTCAGAAAACAGGATTTATGAAATACTTTCTAGTATGCATTTCCTGATATTTATTTAGATTTGATTTTTTATAAATACTTTCCTACATTTTCTTTAAGTCATTCCATATCTTTTTTATATAAACAAGTCTTTTGTCTCCTGAATTGTATGTTCAGGACAAACCTCTTCCATGTCTTACTTCATTACTAGGGTTTCCCTCCAGGACATGCTCTCTGATGTCCAGTGAGGTGAGAGAGCTGATTAAAGCCTTTGCAGGTTTCCTTACATTTATGAGATTTCCTTCAGTATGAATTATCTGATGGTAAGTAAGACCAATGTGCTGGGTTAAAGTCTTTGTCACAATCCTTACATTTATAAGGCTTCTCTTTAGTATGAATTCGCTCGTGTTTAGTAAGAGTTGCATAGTGACTGAAAGCTTTTCCACATTCTTTATATTATTAAGGTTTCTCTCCAGTGTGAATTCTCTGATGACGATTAAGACCTGTGCGGTACCTAAAGCCTTTGCCACAATCCTTACATTTATAAGGCTTCTGGACAACATGGATTCGCTGATGTTGACTAAGTTTTGAACTCTGATTAAACGCTTTGTCACATTCTGTACATTTGAAAGTATTCCATCCTGTATGAATTTCCCTATGTTTACGTAGATTGAGTGCATTAGTAAAGAGTTTCTCACATTTCTTACACTTGCAGTTTTCCTGTGGATTCTGAATACTCTGCTGTGCAGTAAGTTCTGAAGACTGATTAGACACATCATATTCACTACAATTGTAAGTCTTCTCTCCAATATGTGTACTCTTATTTAGTGAAAGACCTGATGCTCGATAAAAGATATTCCTACCTGTATTACTTTCAGAATCCTTATCTGAAGATTGAGGTGCCTGGTGTTTCCTAAGATCAGAGTGTTGTCCAATGTTATACCCACTGTCATTGCATGAACAGTTTCTTGCTCCATCATAAATACTCTGGAAACTATTGGGGTCTGTGTGTCTTCTTTGGAGAAATGTCTGTTTAGTTCTTTGGCCCATTTTTTGATTGGGTCATTTATTTTTCTGGAATTGAGCTGCAGGAATTGCTTGTATATTTTTTGTTTCCTTGCATTGGCAGGAGATTCTTTTTTTTTTTTTTTTCCGGTTTCATTCACTTTATTATTCTCTTTATAAAATTATGTGGTGGCTACAGCTGGGGCCTGGGTCCTCTGCACGGAGACTCTGGTGTGGGTCTTCACAAGATGGTCAGTAAATTCCTGATATGGAGACTTGGTGAACACCATCTCTTTCCAGAGGTCAGGGGTGAGATAACTGTAGGTCTTGGAAATGGCATCAAAAGTGGCCTTGGCGAAGTTGCCCAGGGTGGCGGTGCAGCCCCTGGCAGAAGTGTAGCAGTCGTCGATGCCGGCCATCATCAGCAGCTTCTTGGGCACAGGGGCGGAGACGATGCCAGTGCCTCTGGGGGCAGGGATGAGGCGCACCAGCACGGAGCCGCAGCGGCCAGTCACCTTGCAGGGAACCGTGTGGGGCTTGCCGATCTTATTCCCCCAATAGCCTCTTCGCACGGGGACGATGGACAGCTTGGCCAGGATGATGGCCCCACGGATGGCAGTGGCTACTTCCTTGGAGCACTTGACACCCAGACCGACATGTCCATTGTAATCCCCGATGGCAACAAATGCCTTGAACCTGGTCCACTGGCCAGCACGGGTCTGCTTTTGCACGGGCATAATCTTCAAAACTTCATCCTTGAGGGACGCTCCCAGGAAAAAGTCAATAATCTCAGACTCCTTGATGGGCAGAGAGAAAAGGTAAATCTCCTCCAAGGACTTGATCTTCATGTCCTTGACCAGGCGGCCCAGCTTGGTAACGGGGAGCCACTCCTTGTCCTCGGCCTTGCCTCCGCGAGCTCCGCGGCCTCTGCCCCGACCCCGGCCACGACCCCGGCCACGACCCCGGCCCCGGCCCCGGCCCCGGCCACGGCCCCGGCCACGACCCCGGCCCCGGCCCCGGCCCCGGCCCCGGCCCCGGCCACGACCCCGGCCCCGGCCCCGGCCCCGGCCACGACCCCGGCCCCGGCCACGGCCCCGGCCCCGGCCACGGCCCCGGCCACGACCCCGGCCCCGGCCACGACCCCGGCCCCGGCCACGGCCCCGGCCCCGGCCACGACCCCGGCCCCGGCCACGACCCCGGCCCCGGCCACGACCCCGGCCCCGGCCACGGCCCCGGCCCCGGCCACGACCCCGGCCCCGGCCACGACCCCGGCCCCGGCCCCGGCCCCGGCCACGACCCCGGCCCCGGCCCCGGCCCCGGCCACGACCCCGGCCCCGGCCCCGGCCCCGGCCACGGCCCCGGCCCCGGCCACGGCCCCGGCCCCGGCCACGACCCCGGCCCCGGCCACGACCCCGGCCCCGGCCCCGGCCACGACCCCGGACGCCACTACCGAAGCCTCCGCGGAAGCCACCGCGGCCTCCCATTCCAGGGCCTCCCGGGCCTCCGGGCCCTCCCGCAGCACCGGCGTCATCCGCCATTTGGTGTTTTCACGAAGAAGTGCCAGGAGATTCTTTACCACTGTGCTACTTGGAAAGTATGTTTCAGTTGATAACATACTTACTTATACTTCTGACACTGCACAGTTCAACTCCCTCACTGGGATGACTGCTGATTCTGAATGAGAATTGGACACAACTTACGACTGAAAACTGCAGCCGTCAAACCGCTTTTCAAAAGTCTACCATTTTGTCCTCCAGGCAACAGTGCATAAGGGCCCATTTCCTTCACTGTTGGTAACACTGGCTATTCAGAATTTTCCTATTTGGGTAATAATGTGTATAGAAATTTTTAAAAAGTGTGCAAACCCAGTATGGCCATGTCTAGGTTATGTGGCCTGGCAAAAGTCATCAAGCTGCCATTGTATTTGGAACATAAAAGCTTATGACTGCTGGATCTTCTTTAGGAAATATAAAACTTTATCTGTTGAAACATCCCTGTTTAAATGCTTTGTCTTCTAGCGTCTATTATTCCTGACAAGAAATCTGATGTCAATCTAATTCTTATTCTTTTTTATATTACCTACTTTACTCTCTATACAATGAAAAATGGATGAAAATTTAGATAAATTATAGCACATCCATTCAATAGATTATTATGCATCTTTTCAGAAGAATGAATCATATGTGTTTTATCTACTTGAATGGATGATCCTTACATATTAACAAGTGAGAAAAGCAAGTTATAGAGAAATGTATACCATTTTTATATAAACAAACATCAACAACAAAACTTTATATATTTGTAATCATATTTTGTATGTATTTTCTAGTCTAGAGAATAACAAAAATGTAGAAAACAAGCTGTCAGTTTTAATTTTTTTTTTCTATTTTTTGGCAGCACTGCTTGGCATGTGAAATCTTAGTTCCCCAACCAGGAATTGAACTTGTGGCCCCTAACCACCTTCCCTCCACCCCCACCCCACGCAGTGGGAGCTCGGTGTTGTAACCACTGGACCACCAGGAAGTCCAAAGCTCCTATGAGGCACATTAATAATGTTATTAACACTAATAATGTTATTGCAGACTTGTTTAAACTTGAACTTTCTTCACTACTAGAAGTTAGATATCTTTTTTTTTCTTTTTTTTTAACTTATTTATTTTTTTCAGTGGGTTTTGTCATACATTGACATGAATCAGCAATAGATTTACACGTATTCCCCATCCTGATCCCCGCTCCCACCTCCCTCTCCACCCGATTCCTCTGGGTCTTCCCAGTGCACCAGGCTCGAGCACTTGTCTCATGCATCCCACCTGGGCTGGTGACCTGTTTCACCATAGAAGTTAGATATCTTTTCACATTTATTGATTATTTATTTGATTATATTCTTCTGTAAATTTCTATTCATAGTTTTACTATTATTCTATTGGACTCTTTGGGGTTTGGGGGAGAAATCAATTTATAGGTATTCTCTGTACTTTATCAATCTTACATGATATACATATTTGCTCCAATATATCATTTGTCTGACTTTGTTTATGGTACCTTTTGCCAGGCAAAAATGTTAAAGTGTTATGTAGCCAAATGCATTTATCTTTTCCACTTATCTTTCTCATATACAAGCTCTGGGTTTCATGCTGTGCTTAAGAATGTCTCATCTATCCTAAGATTATGTCTAAATATTATTCTAAATTTTGATTTTGCCCACATTTAGATTTTATGGGATATATATATATATATATATATGTATATATATCCCACTAGCCCTCCACACACGATTAGAGAATCACTGTAAAAATTTTGCAGGTTAATAGTTACGTCTAGTGCAATTACACTTTTAGGACTAGGAAGATAACAACAGAGTGAGTCTGTGGACCAACTAGACCTACAGTGAGTCACATTTGAACTCACATAAGTGACTCCATTGGTCATTTGACCATCATAAGGCCCTGCTTTAACTAGTAGGCACAATGGTGTTTGGGGTCCCTAGGAATCAGCATCAGTTCAGAGCTAGTGTCCAGTAATCCATGAGATGTCTGGGTATTGTCTTTCTCCAATAAACACTAAAATAAAATATGATCACAAGTACTTTAGGGGAGAAGATTTATGGTATGTATATGTGGAAATGCTAGTAAGTACTTCCGAAAATCCCGCAGAGCTGTTTGTCAAGGGGACCCACCTCCCCTCTCAATCAAAGGGCTCTGGATCTATAAATTGACCTAGATCTGGAGACCAAGTAAGAAATCATGACTCTCCACTGTGGTGACTCAAGTCAGGTTTTTAACTATCAGACTATCAGACTAGAGTTTTTTCTATCATATAGAACAAATAATCCTCTAATGAGATGTCTATCTCTTTTGTTCCTATAAACACTGTGATCAGTTAGCCCCTGCCAAAACCTCCGCGAGCCAAGGCATTCTGATTACTGGTATATCCCTGTTGCTCTTCACAATAGATACGCCTACTTGTCTTTGGAAGTTAACAGGAATAGGAGACATAGGGAGCAGCCACTACCCCAGGGCCAAAGCGGAGCCCCCAAGGAAGGAAAAGATCTGGGAAAGGGTCCTCTCCCCCAGGACTTTGATCCCAATATGGTTGGAGAGAGCATGGCTATTGGTCCAATGGATGGTGAAGAAATCGGCTGAGGTACCACAACAGGAAGTATTATTGAAAAGTCACCTTTTAGGGTGCCAGGGGAAGCCATCTCAGGAAATTTCTGAGTTTCAGAATTCACTGCAAAGCCATCAAGGAGGTGGTGATGGAAGCCGTATGTGTACAGAGGTTCCACACTGTTGGAACTCACTGGAAAACCACATTTTGAAGTCTCAGGAGAATGTGGGCAAGTGCTGGGCCTCAGGAGGAAATATCCCTTCCTCCTCCAGGGTCACTCCAGTGCCCTGTGATAAAGTCTAACAACATGGCAGCTGGCAAGGGGGCAATGTTTCAGACCACAGGCCAGGCAACCATAGGTGGGTTTGGAGGAGAAATGAATTTATAACTGACACAATTGACTGATGACCTCTGTCTCCTCCTACTCACTTCACTGTTATGTGGGTGCCTTCTGTGCTTCTATATTGCTATTTCAATGATGTCTCAAGAGTCATTCAAGAAAAACATGTGTGCTTAGCCCTCCATCTTGAGCAGGAAGTGCCATTTAAAAAAAAGGTCTTTCAAGCAGAGTTGGAAAAATATGAACCTCTGATAGCAACATGGTTTTTGAAATGAGGTCGCCTAGTTGTAAGCCCAGCAACATTAGCTGAATGGCCAAGTCTTTGAACTTAAAACTTAAGTAGCTTAACTTCAAAAACCATGCTTCTGCGTAAAATTTCTGTAAATAAAGCTTTCTGAACAGTGTGACTGAATTGACAAAGTGATTTTTTTTCTTTTTTGTTTTTTAATATTTACAATGCTGTGTTGGTTTCTGCCATACAACAACTCAAATCAGCCATAATTATAGATATATGGGGAACCCTTTCCAGGGCCTTGGGAGACTTCCCTGGTAGCTCAGGCGGTAAAGCGCTCCACCTACAGTGTGGGACATCTGGGTTCGATCCCTGGCTCAGGAAGGTCTCCTGGAGAAGGGAATGGTATTCTTGCCCATCCCCATCCTCCCACCCCCCCCAAAAAAGAGGCTCAATTATAGACATATGCCCTCCCTCTTGAGTCTCCTTCCTCTCCCCCCAGCCCACCCTTCTAGGTGATCACAGAGGGCCAGACTGGGCTCCCGGTGTTATACAGAAACTTCTCACCAGCTGTCCATTTTACACATGATAGTGTATATATGTTGATGCTATTTTCTCCATTCGTCCCACTCTCCCTCTCCCACTGGGTCCACATGACTATGATTTAATCATGCGAAAGTGCCTAGCACAGTGACTGAAAATGGAAGGTGCTCGCCAAACATTGAGGGAGTGAATGGCAATCAATAAGTAATATTTTTCCTTTCCTTCCGTCTTTCTGACAGATGTGACTGGAATGGCTGGCAGGCAGTTGACAGATGCTAAAAAATTGTTTTTCTTTTTGCCATTTTCTTAAAATTATTGAGCATTTAATAGGCAGTGACATGCCAAGCCCTGAGAATACACAGATAAATAACTCAAGGTCTCTTCCCCTAAGAAATTCATCTCTGATAGACAAGACTGATAAGTAAATGCATATTTCAATGTGGTGTAACATGGGCTGTGATAGAGATGAATGTAAGGTGTGATTATAAGACATAGGAAAGATTATATATATATAAGACGTAGGAAAGCCCAAACTGGGGTGGTCTAGAAGATTAACCCTAGATTGCCTCTGGAAGGATAAATACATTTGCAAGATTAAAAAAAGGGTACATTTGGGGGACTTCCCTGGTAGTCCAGTGGTTAAGAATCCTCCTTCCAATTGGGTTCAATTCCTGTTTAAGGAATTAAAATCCCACATGCCGTGGGGAAACAGACCTACACACCACAATTACTGACCTTCGGGCTGCAATGAAGACCTAGCGGCGCCAAAAAGAAAAAAAGAAGAAGAAGGATATATTTTCAAAACACAGGGGGCATATGTGCAAATATAGAGGGCAGGAGAAAACATGGCACATTTGGGGAAGTCCAAATATTTCGTAGGGAAAAAATAGAGCTAAAGTGGTAAAAATTAAGATGGAAAGGTCAGGCAAGCAATGAGACTTGTAGCAGAAACGTGGTATCCTCCTAGTTGTACTTGGAAGAAATCTTTTGCCACCTTTAGAGAAAAGATTGAAGGGAAATGAGCCTGGATGTGAGCAGAATCCTAGAAAGTTGTCGCAGCAGTAAGCTAAGTGAGAAGGTACGAGGGCCTCCACCAGGGCCATCACCCATGAGGTCTAGGGGTGGTTACTCCTGGAGCCATGCAATGCAGCACCTATAGAGTACTGGACCAAAGGCAAAGGTGGTGCAGCCTGCAGAGGCAGATTTGAGAAGTATAATCATGAAATTCATGAGATATAATTGACAATTTGCTGAGAGAGTAAAGAAGAGAAGGAGTCAGCAGTGATGCTCAGACTTCTAACAGAGGCAAATACTAAAATGTGGTCCCCATCACTGTGATTGGAACTCTGGATGAATGGTGAGATCAGACACAGAAGATGTTGCTTTTGAGATGTCTGAAGCACATCCGAGAAAAGATGTCCTGGTAGGCCATGGGCTATATGAGTGGAGAGATAAGAGACTCTAGACTAAAGATAGGATCTTGAAGTGTGTAAGTATCGATAGAAGCTCTGAAAGTAAATGGATTACCCACGGAGAAGTTGTATAATGAGACCATAAGAGGGTCAAGAATATAACACTGGGGAGCAAGTCATTTCAGAGATAAACACTAGTCTGGAAAGTAAATTGAGGAGAAACAAAAATGTAGGCAGAACAAAAAGAACCGTGTCTCTTAAAAGGCAGTGGAGGAGAATTTTGAGGAAAAAAGCCATTATAAACAGCATCAAATTTGAAACCAGGAAGATAAAGATTGAAAAGGGCTCATCAGATTTAGAAACTAGAAAGTCGACAGTGCGTGGCAAGAGCAGTTACAGAGGAGCCAGGAGACAGAAGCTAGGTTGCCTCATATGCAAGATTGAATGGTTAGTTCCTATACAAGTCAGGATCCTCTCTGTTTCAAGTGTCAGATACAGAACTCAAACTTGCTTAACAAGAAAGGGATTTATTGTGTCATATCAATGGAAAGTACAGAATAGAATCCGCTTCTGTCCTAGTTATTCGTAGATCCAGGGACACTCAGAAATTGCTTTTCAGAAGACAGTCAAATCTCTATCTCTATATCTCTTTTTTCTTCCTTCTCTTGCCTTCTCTCAGCTCTGCTTAAATCTGTGTGTTGGCCTCTTCCTTCAGATAGACTTCTTTCAAGAAGCATGTAGATAGCTACTCCATTTCAAACACTCTCAGAATTATAAAATCAGAAGAATAGGAAAAATCTTAGCTCCAGTGTTAAGTCCAGTAAGAATTCTGATTGGACCATCTTAAATCATGAACCCATCCCTAAACCAATCCCTGTGGCCAGATAGATGGAGTGTTCTAATTGCATAGCCTATATGCAGGGGAAGGGTGTTTCTCCCAAAGAGGAGATTCTGGGTAGAGAAACAATTTATGTCTACTATATTCCACACCTTAACTGCTTAGCATTCCTTCTTCCCATATGCACAGAATAAAAAAGGTCCCCACTTAATGCAACTATCTCCTTTACAAATGAAAATGTACCGTGTGTTAAGAAACAACCAAATGCCATATCGTTATTGCATCCAGCTCCAAGTCCAGATCCTTGAAATATGTGCATCCCTCTTACTTTCATATCTTACTCTTTTTGTCTATGTAAACTTTGACTGATGCATTTCACCACTCCTGACAGATTAAAAAAAAAAAAAAAAAAACGATGGAGGGAAGTAGAAAACATTTTTTATTAATTAATAAAGAAAAAAGCTATAACCTGGAAAAGAAAGGGAAACAGTAGTCACCAATTCAAAGTATATATTTCTGGGCAGAGGTAGGATGGAGGTCTTATCTTGGCAATGGGGGGAGTTTATTAGTCAGCCAGTATCACTGCCTATTGTCCCGCCCACTCAAACACCTCTTTTGTCCATTGCTCTCCATGGCTGAGAGGGGAATAGAAGAGAGTCATCAAAAAGATCCCTATTAGAGTCTGAACTTCTTCAGTAGCCCACATCCTGCTGGCACAGTTACGAGAGGCGGGGGCCTAGGGTCACCTTTGAGGCTAAAGAAACATAGGCTCCCATGTTGTCCAGGCTTGAGGTTTCACTGCTAGTCAACTCCCTCAACTTTCTCTATGCTTTAGCACTGTGTATTCACAGATCTGGACACCACCCTTGCTGTTCTCCCTCTTAGCCGTAAGACGTGGAACTTTGCCCTTTGCCCCTTTGCTTAAATCCAACTGTGAGAGAATAGGTAAGGCAATAACTGCACCTGTGACCAGGCTGCTGCCCACGTGCCAGCTCCTTATCAGGATTGCTTAAATCAGAGAGTTCAAGGAAGGATGGATGTGGGAAGGGTCCAGGAAATCTGGCTTCCTTCATTTTTCTGGCCTCTTAGGTGTCCCAATTTTATCTCCCAGCTGATTTCCCACCTCCCTGTGCTTTATGCTAATTTTAGAAGGGGCAGAAAGTCTGGGTTTGGCAATTCTGAGAGAAGCATGCTGGCAGAGGGGTCTCTGCACTGCCCCGTTTTTGCTTTCAACCTTCTCAGCTCAAAATAAAGCTCTCTGTTTTGAAAGATCTTAATAAACAGAGACATACAAAACAGCCAATATTTCCTGGCATCCTGGTATTTTTCTACCAAGTTTCCTAAAGTTCCAACTCCAATAGTCATTTGGTCTAAGACAGCTAAACTGCAGTTAGTTTAACCAGTTAACAGTATCACCTTACAAAGAAAGAGCCTCTCACTTAGCCAATTTCACATTTTGGAGTCTCTCTACGCTTTTAAATCTTGATTTGACTCAAGGTTCTTCATTCCGTCATATTTTTAGAAACATGCAATAAGTTGTAGTGCAATGAAATGTAGACTTTAATTGGGCTTTAAAATTTAAAATCTTTTTCAAGGCTACTAGACAATGATGAAATTTGTAGATAGACTGACTTGGAATCAAAGTCCTATGTAGTATGTTAGATGGTGATGAGGGCTAGGGAGAAAAATGAAGCCAGGGAAAAATGAGTATGGGTAGAGGGGTGCACTTTCAAAAGGATGTCACTAAGAATCTGGGTTTGAATAAAGACCTCGATGAGATAGGGTGCAAACCATGCAGACATCTGGGGAAAGGGTATTCCAAGGAGAGAGAACAGCAAGTTCAATCATCCTCATGTTGGAACTGGTATGGCTGCCCAGGAAAGAGCAGCAACGACAATATCATTGAAGTGAAGAGAGCAAGGGGGAGACTGGAAGGATACAAAAATGAACAATTTCCTTGTTTGGGGGCATTCAGGTTATTTCCAATAGTTTTATTTTATAAATAGTTTTGCACTCAAAATTTCATAAACCATTTCTTTAATAGACTCCTATAAATGGAAATCCTGGATTAAATGGGGTCAGGTTCTTAATTCATAATGCCAAGTTGCTTTCCAAGAAAGGTGTGAGATTTCCCCTTTCACCAAAAATGTATGAATGTACTCATTTTACCCTTCATTACAGTTAAGTGCTATCCTTTTAAAATCTTTGTCAACTTAATGGGTAAAAATGGTAAAGCATTATTGTTTTTATTTACCATTCTTTGATTACTAATTAAATTGAAATTTTTTAATGTTTACTGGTTAGTTAAACTTCCTTCTGCAATTTTTTTTAATGCTGCTCACTTATTTACTTAGGCATTAGTCTTTTCCTTGTTAATTGCTCAGTCTCTTTGTTAAGCTTACTGTCTTAGTTCACAGCAAGTACCATAGACTGGGTAGCTTGTAAACATCAGACATTTATTTCTCACAGTACTGGAGGCTGCAAGTCTGACGTCAGGGTGCCAGCATGGCTGGGTTCTGGTGAGAACACGCAGGGGTTGTAGTCTGCTCACTTCTTATTGTGTCTTCACAGGGTGCGAAGAGAGCAAGCTAGTTCACTGGCCCCTTCTCATAGGGCACAAATCCCTTCATGGAGGCCCCACCCTCAAGACCTAATCTTCTCCTAAATGTCCATATCCAAATACCATCACACTGGAGATTATATCTCAGCATATGAATTTTAGGGGAATGCAAACTTTCAGTCCATAACACTTTAAAAATCTCACTGTTATTTTTGCTGGATCTCTCAAAATAACATGAAGAAATAACTCAGGGTCATGAATATTGTGCAGAACAATATCACTGTTCCATCACTGCCATGGAAGCCTCCAACAAGCTACTGTGGTAAGAACTCAGGCTCAAAAAAAAAAAAAAAAAAGAACTCAGGCTCATGGAAGAACTCTCCATTCTGAGGCCAGTAAAGCATCCTGTCTGGGACTTCCCTGGTGGTCCAGTGGTTGAGAATCTGCCCTGCAATGCAGAGGACACAGGTTCCATTCCTGTGGCGATCCCACATGTCACAGAGCAACTAAGCCAGCATGCTGCAACTACTGCACTAGAGTCTGCGCACCACAACGAAGATCCCACACAGCCAAATAAATATTTTTTTAAAAACACAAACCTGTCTCCTTCCTCCAACTGCCCTTGCTGTCACTCATCTCCTCCTACTACAAGTCTTGCTCTGTTTGCTGTTTAACTCATTAATCCGTATTTTACATCAGTCTTCCTCATTACAATGTGACTTTTTTTTTCCCCACAGTAAGGGTCTTGTATCTATGGTGATTCAAGAGGAAATCTGTACAAAGATGTTCCAGTTGCAACCTTTCACTCACTTTAAGAGCCGGTTAAAGCTGATTGAGGTAAAGGGTCGTGGAGATCCTACAAAGGCCCAGCAGAGGCCAAAACTTTGCAGCAAAGAGTCAGCAGGAAAGCAGGACTTCTCTGGTAGTCCAGTGGCTAAGACTCTGAGCTCCCAATGTGGGGGGCCTGAAGTTCTAGCCCTAGTCAGGGAACTAAATCCCACATGCCCCAACTGAAGAGTTTTCATGCTGTAACTAAAATGCCACATGCCCCAACTAAGACCCAGGGCAGCCAAATAAATAAATAAAAAATTTTCTAAAGGAGTCAGTAGGAAACTGTAAAGAACTCATTTCTTGTTATTGCAATTACTTCTCCCAGGCATAAACTTTTCACTTCCATCAAACATGAACTTTCCATATTCAGTGATGTTCTTCAGGTTTTGCCTTAGACATCTGGTCTGAGACAACTTTTTCAACAGCTTGGACAACTTTTTAAAACCACTGGGTTAAAGAAAAGGTAAGTATTACATGGCAGCTAGAGAAGGATAAAGGATAACTGGGAAAGCTTTCTTTTTATAAATGAGAGAGAATTTAAACATTTTTCATGTGAAAGGTAAACAAATTGTAGGAAAGGAGAAATTCAGCAGCATAATTAATAACAACAATCCTATTGCAAAGTCTAATAACCTCTCCATTTTGTTTACCCCCCCACGTGCAATATATCAGTCTTGAAGTATAATTTTCAAAAAAATAATATCATGACTCTCATACAAATATAAAATGAATAGGTGTCAAAATCTTATTCAACTCATTAATTAATGAGAGAACAAATAAAATATTACAGTGAACTCAAAGGACAACTGAGAAATAAGGTATTTATAGGTAATGTTAGAATAAGATTTGGGGATTAGATAAAAAACTGATTCATGTCCAATAAGATAATAAACCATAATCTTCATGATTATTGGTTCTAATAGACAGAAATTATTTGCATCTCCAACAGATGAAAACGTACATATTAACCTATGCTTACAGACGATAGAAACTCAAGCCCAATGTGGCACTGAAAATATTCTGCCAACTCTGCTGCCTATTGCCAGGTTTTAAATGATTTTTCTGACATAAAATGAAAGCAGCACTGTAAAGGAGGGAAAGTACAAGTGGTTCTGGAAATGACGGAGCCAACAAGTCAGAAAAGGGTTCTGGGAACCCAGAAACTCTCACTCCTGACTCAGGTAGAGGAATGACTCTGCCGACAGCCTCCCAAGCCAGGAGTGAGCGAGTCCTTCCTGAGCCTCCCTGCTTGGCCTCCCACCAGTCTCTCTCCCCAAAGTGGGCAGAGGAATAGAGGCACTGAGAGGGAGAAGCCATCGGTAAGACTTCATCCTCTCCCAGACGCTGAAGGGAAATAATTCCATGGAACACCTGCTCCCGCCAAGAGCCCACAGCAGAGTCTCAAACACAAAAGAGCAGGAAGAGGACCTGTCACGGCTGCATAGATGCTGAATCTGCGGGACAGAGGTGGTGGATCAATTGCTCTAGCTTTGTGTTGTCGTTGGAGATACTAAAGAAACAGGTAAGAAAATAACCAACAGCCCAGGGACACCAAGGAGGTGGGAAGGGAAACCAAGCCAGAGCAGGGGCGGGAGACACCTTGGATTGTGTGTGGGGGCGGGGAGTGGAGGAGGACACCTTTCACTGATGGGAAGGAGGCGGGAAGGAGAGAACCCTTCACAGACAGATTCACAAGGCAGTGCCAGGGACAAGAAGTTAGAGTTCTCAGACCTTTTTTTCTGCCTCACCTATGAAGATGGAGGGTGAGGTGGTGAGCAAATGGGCTTGAGAAAGGATCAATGTTATTGGCTGAACTGTGTTCCCTGCCCCAATTCCTAACACCTAGGACCTCAGGATGGGACTGTATTTGGAGACAGGGTCTTAAAAAGGTAATTAGGTAATGAGGTCATCGGAGTGGGCCTTAATCCTATGCGATCAGTGTCCTTATAAGAAGAGATAATTAGGACTTCTTTGGTGGTACAGTGGATAAGAATCAGCCTGCCAATGCAGGGGACATGGGTTTGATCCCTGATCTGAGAAGATTCCACATGGCGCAGGGCAACTAAAGCCCATACACCACAACTAGAGTCTGAATTAGTACTAGTACATCCAACTACCAAGGATGCAAATGGCTTAACGTCCCTGAGTTTCAGAGACGTTAAGGCAAAGTGACATTATAATAGCAGGTCTGTAGCAGTCAGGGTATCACACTGGCGTTACACATCTTTATTCCATATCTGTGATCAACAACCAGTTCTCCCACACTGCAGGGACTCACAAGAAACCAGACTCAGCTGCCCCTCCTGCAGCCCCTCCCAGAAGGTTTTACACCCACAAGTATTGGCACATACACCACAATTGATGAGACCAGAACCACAGGGCCTCCTCTGTAAGGAGAAAGGCAGATGTGATGAGATAAAAGATGAGTTCAACCAAGAGACCAGATGAACCAGGAGACTGTTTTCATGCTGAGAGGAGGGCAGCTCAAAATTAGTGATGAGAAGGTTGGGGAATACCTGTTATACCTGGAACGCAGGGAAGAAACAGGACCTCTAAATTAATGGCCACTAAAGTCACTGGCAGGGTCAATGACACCATAAGCATAGCCAAGAGAGGTGTCCCTTGGACAGGGACCCAAGACTGAGAGGCAGCGCTGTGGGAAAGCAGAGCCCAAGCGATGCTCACACATCAGAGACCCCGTGAGGGAAGCGCACCACCAAGCCATCCCAGCCTGGCCTGCCCCCGGGGGCCCCGGACACAGAAGAGCCAGGCTCTGTCTTAGCAGGTGAGGAGGAGCAAATGCCACAGTGCCTCTGACCAGGAGGAAAAGAGGTGAGACCAAGGTTGGGGAGCCAGAACTGGGACCCTAGGGCACTCCACTCTGGAGCCTGTTTCCCTGCAGCTGCCACTGAAGGAGCAGAACCCCTGCATTCTCTGAGGTCGAGAAACGAGGGCCAGTGGAAGGGCCTTTGAGGGTCGGGAAAGCAGGTCTTTCTCTCCCACGGCCGACCTTGCATCACAATTGTCACAGCCAGTGGGGAACTCTTCCCAAAGGACTCATCTCCCATCTCTCCCACCATCCTCTGCTCCTGGGCCCCTGCCAGGTGCTTCCTGAGGAGTGAAAAGACCAGTGCACAGAGACCCCAGTGCCCCCAGCCCCTCTCCCGCCCTCGCTCCCTGGTCCCCATGTGGCCAGCAGCTGGTTCAGCAGCAGGGGACTTCACACTGAGGTTCAAGATTCTTTGTTTCACTGGAAAAGCCTGGGTGAAGCCGAGGGTAAGCCCAGAGAGGACTTACGGGACAGCCAGTCTGAAAGGATCAGTGGGAGTGCCAGAGAGCCCAGGTTGTGACGCCTCAGAAACCTTCACCAGTCTGACCAGAAATCTCTTCTGGCCTCTCAGGACTTTGTGGTAGTGACCAGCACAAGCAGAGATGCTGCTGGCACCTTGCAAAGGCTGGGCATGGTCAGAGCCTGAGGAACTCACTGAGGGGCAGTTGACCCTGGTGAGTGCCACCCCCCACCTGTCAGTCAGTAGTGACAGGGGTAGGTGGGAGTTCAGGCACTGTGTGTGAGTGTGTGTGTGCAAACACGGTGAACACAGAGTCGTGCAGGGTATGAAGATTCCACCTGGAGCCTCACCTTGTCCCACAGCTGCTCACTGGACCCCGGCGTGCTCCTCACTGAGATGGCCCTGGGAAGCAATGGTAAGGGGATGGAGGGAGTGAGACAGAAGGAAAGACACCCCATCAAAGGTCTGTAATCAAGTGGGTGGGTAGTTCCTCTAAGGGGAACTGAAGGCCAATCCTGTTGAAGAATTCTGAGAAGTAGTTTTGAGCTTCAGAGTCAATCACCCACAGGACAAGGGTACTTGGGACTTAGGATGACCAACTTCCCAGTTTCCCAGGATGGCAGGTTTATCACTAAAAGACCCACATTCCTTGCAACTGCTCATCCTGGGCAAACCAGGACAGGTGGTTATCCTCCGGAGGTGTGTATCAAACTCCTGCCAGTCACTGAGGCCTGCTCCTGAGTGGCAGTAATTCCAGCCCACTCCACCTGTATGCAGAGCAGGCTCCAAGAGCATTATGGAAGAGTATCCATCTTCCTTACAGGAAATATGAAATATCAGATGAAGGATAGACAGGACCTCACTGAAACACTTTTGCAACTTCATCTGAACCTAAAATTATTTCAAACTAAAAGCTTTTTTAAAGGGGGTAATTACCTGGTGGTCCTGTGGCTAGGACTCTGTACTTTCACTGCAAGGGGCACAGGTTTGATTCCTGGTTGGGGAACTAAGATCCCACAAGCTGCCTGGTATGGCCAAAAAAAATAAAATAAAATCTTAACAGTTTTTTAAGAAATCACTTAGCTTTGAATATAACAGAATATAACTGGGTTAAAATATATAAAACAAATTCATAATCAGTGTTATTTTCCTATTTCTAGAGTCACTTTAAAGTAAGTGTTTATTAAAGCAGATGTCTACTCAGTAATTTTTACTCCTGACTCTTAGTAATGTAGACACATCCTTAATCATTAATCTTTGCATTTGACAGAGCTGGGAAATAAAGTACCATCTAGGCTGCTGAGACATATTACAATAAAAACAAGTGTCCCATCCCCAGGAAATGATGTGAGACCTCTGGTATCAAAGGATCATTGTAAGGATTGAAAGTGATGTCCCAGGGGTAGAAGAGGTGATACAACATCTGTTCATGAAAGAAATAGGATGAAACTTGAAACTAGAGGAGTCTGTTTTGGTGCTGGCTAAATCTGAGGAACACCCCAGAGTCTAGCAAGACTGGGTCTGAGGTGGAACACAGAGGAAGAGCTTGGTAAGGTGGGATGGTGCGAGAAGGCCATGAGATTTTAGACTTTCTCTTATGGACAACAAAAGCGCATGGAGGTTTTTAGAAATTGATCATTTTTGTGTAGATGAATGATGACCACTCAGCGAAGCACGAACTTCATTCTAGGTCCTAATGACTAAACTAGCTAATCATTGCTTTTCCAACACTCATTTTTTGTCTTAATTCTTATTTCACTTTCTGAGTGGTCTATCCCAGTCTTTCTACCACTATTAATCCCCTATACAAGTAGGGAATTAATATAGAAAGCTAACCTAACCCTTCCTTGGGAACAAAATCATAGGGCTCTGAAAATAAAAAGGTCACATCTGTACTTCAACATAAAAGCTTTAAACAACCATGCACTTTCTACCTTAATCTCTGGGTTTCAAAGCAAGTTCAATCTTGCTGACCTCAGGGAATGTTATAGATTGAATAGTGTCCTCCCCCAAACCTATCCCAAAACTCAAATGCTAAAGCTGGGACCCCCCACTGTGTTTGGAAATGGGACCTTTAAAGAGCTGACTAAGTGGGGAAAAAAAAAAAAAAAAAGCCATTGGGATGAGCTTTAATCCAGTCAGACTTCTGTTCTTATAAGAAGAGGAAATTTGGACACAAAAGAAAAATCTGGGAGGACTTCCCTGGTGGTCCCGTGGTTAAGAATCTGCACTTCCGCTGCAGGGAATGCAGGTTCAATCCTTGGTCACGGAACTAAGATCCTGCATGCTGTGTGACAAGGCCAAAAACAAAAAACACAGCTGGAATGCATGCACACAAAGAAAAGGCCACATGAGGACACAATGAGAAGATGACCATCCACAAGCCAAGGAGATAGGTCTCAGGAGAAACCAAATCTGCCAATACCTTGATCTTGGACTTACCAGCATCCAGGACCGTGAGAAACAAACTTTTGTTGTTTAAGCCACCTAGTCAGTGGTATCTCGTTATGACAGCCTAACAAACCAATAAAAGAAGAGAGACCTCAATAATACTCTTTTAATGTCGTATGTGTAATTAGCCTCTTATATTATTATCTGTTAATCTCCCTCAATTTTCCTTTAGCCAGAGAAGATGCCTAAGGGTTTCTCACCAGCAAAAAGAACCCCAGGAAAAAGAGAATGGAACGGAAACCAGGAGCTTCAGATTCACAAATCTGAAGAAAACAAAGGTTCCTATGGTGATGTAGATGAAATAGATTGTATTTCTATAGTGTGGAATAGCATCAGAAAGTCAAAGTAATATGGTAAGAGGAGGTAAAAAAATAAAAACTATATCTACAGTTTTATACTCCATCCCTGATCTTCTGAGACTGATCACAGAAAAAAATATGTGTCCCCATTTTTGGTCCAGAAAATGTGGTCACCATTGCTATGCACATCTCCCCCTCTCCCAAAGGAGGATGCAAGAAAGAGCAGCCTGCAGGAATCCATGTAATATAACATTTCACATTCCCAGTTTTGGACTATGCCTGTGTTGGAGTTGATTTACTGTCAGTTTTCAAAGACATATAATCCAAAAGAACCGTAATAACAATGAGAGACTTGCATGTTCTGAGAATATGTGTTATATTTTATACAAGCTATGCACATTGTTTTTTACATAAATATACAAGAATTATATATAAAATGTGTTTGTGTGTTATATGTCAGTAGATATGGAATAACCCAATCTGTTTGATGGGAATCTAAGCAAATCTTGACCTCCACCTGAAACATTTTATATATAAAAAGAGATTTCTTGGGAATTCCCTGGGGTTCCAGGGATTAGTACTCCGAGTTTTCATGGCCAAAGGCCCAGGTTCAATCCCTAGGCAAGGAACTGAGATCCCAAAATTTGTACGGGAAAGAAAAAAACCCCAAACTTGATGAGATGTGAATAAAGTAGATAGCTCAGCTGTAATATTGTACAGTGTTAATTAACAGTGTTAATTTCTTAGTTTTGATAAATGTGCCATTGTTTAATGTAAGATGTTAACATTAGGGGAGCCTGGGTAAAGAGTATACAGGAACTCTGTGTACTATCTTTGCAACTTTTTAGTAAATCTAAAATTAATCCAAAATAAAAGGCTAATTTTTCTACATAGCTCAGCAGATTTTGAGGGACTGTTTCTTACATTTTGAATGTCAATTTTGCAATAATTATTAAAGTTGTGAATAGTTAAATCTGTTACTAAAATTTCAGAACTTTGTGCATTTAGAGATTTTAGGTAATGTGAGAATTGAGCTGTTCTTAAATTTTCTGAAAGAATACATTCCAGTCTCACTGTGGAAACATCCAGACACACCTCCAGGGCAGCAGAATTGACAGAAGGCTCAGATGGAGCCTCCTCACCCCCCACCCCCACCCCGTGCCTAGTCAAGCAGGAGCCCTCCTGGCCTGGGTCTCTGAGGGTGGGGACAGTGAGGCTGGTGGTCCTCTGGCAGTGGCTGATACTTTTAACCACAGCAAGGACTGGGGATTTCACCTGATCTGTCTGGGTACAAGGAAATAAGGAGGTAAACTCTTCTCTGATGAGAACTTGGCTCCCCACCTTAAGACTTTCCCTCTCCCTCCTCTGGTCCTCCTGGTGGTGGCCAGTGTGGGTCACTGACCACTGCCCCCATGCCCCCAAAGCCAACCTTAAGCCTTGCAGAGCAGGAATTTTGCTGAGAAGAGGCATGGGTTACTGGAGGACTCTGACCTTTCCAATGTCTACAGCCCTCTGTCCCCAGGGGGTCTCCTGGGGACATAAATATGTCTACTTGGGACTGATGGACTGCTTCTGTCTGCTCCTGGAACAGAAGCCTGGGCTGCAGCAGACATGGAGCTCTGCTGATCACCCTGAGAGTATTCTGCTGTATAAGAGAGTCGTCCCGTTTCCTCTTATCTCTCGGAACACTGCCCTGAAGTTCACCTGGTCCCTGCCCACCACACTCCTAAGCCCTTTGTTGAGTCATAAAAACATCTAAGCAAAATGTGATTTCCTTAGAGTAACCTGTAATATCACTGAGTAACCAGTATGTAATATGTAATACGACTCAGTTCCTGTCCAGTGCATTGGACATGAGTTTGAGCAAACTCCAGGAGACGGTGAAGACCAGGGAGGCCTGGCATGCTGCAGTCCATGGGGTTGCAAAGAGTTAGACATGACTGGGCGACTTAACAATAACAACCCTTTGTAAGGCAACATCCTGCCTCCAAAATTGTCCCAGTGAGGCTTCTGGTAACAAAACATCCTGGAGGAAGACAGGGGTTCAATCCCTAGGAGAGTGCAGGCAGAGGGGCATGGGGTGGCTGCTATAGTAAGAAGGAGAGGACCTAGGAAAGGGAGTGGACCACACATGAGTCGTGCGTGTGCGTGTGTCTGTGTATATACACATTACACAGCAAAAGGAGAGACATGTATCCAAATGTCCCTTAATGGCCCAAAGAGAGCCTGGGAGAATGCAGTCACATACTGAATTGGAGAGCAATGGCCATGGAGAAATATTTCAGTAGGTTTTGGTCAAATTCAACCCATTCTGGGCCAAGTTACCAGCACCATCTCCTCTTGATGTGCATTTGTTGTGATGAATTATATATTTCTACAAGTGGCCAGTTCAGATATCTGACATCTGTTTGTAAATTGTGCTCATTCTCTGCAGGTGTTTGAACACAGAGAGCACTGTTATGTGATTTTTAGGTGCTCCAGAAATGCTTGCAAATTGACAGACTGACACTGAATGCTGGGCTTCCATAAGTTTTAAAAATGTGTTTATCTGATCTGGGAAAGTGCTGTCATCCTACATATGCCATGAAGTTTTTGTGTTGTGAAATATTTCAAATGAATGGAAAAGAACAGCGTAATATAGCCAACACCCACGTTTCACAAATATCAACATTTTGCCCTATTTGCTTCATCTTTTTTCAAAACTAAAACATTCCAAATTGAACAGACACCCCCTTTTGTGCTTCTCCAAGATCCCACTCCCTCTCTCCACCACCCCCCCCCTCCGAGAGGTGGCCACTGTCCTAAAGTTGTGTCCATCTTTCTGGCTCATGTTTTTACATTTTTACTATATATATGTTCATTATGTAATATACACATTGTTTTGCTTATTTTTATGTTTTACCAAAAGTGATATTGCCACACTGTACTCATCATTTTCCGGTTTTCATCAGCTTTGTATTTTGGGAATCCAACCACAGGATATACGTCTCTAGTCCATTCATGTTCACTGCATAGAATGAGAATTCTCATTGCTTGAATAGACACTGTTTACTTATCCGTTTTCCTGTTGATAGACATGGGGTTGTTTTGACTTTTATGTATATTATATAATGCTGCCATCTCCTTGCACCATACGCATGTGAGCGTTCTGTAAAGTTTATATTGGAAGAGGGAAGCTGAGTCAAAGGGCAAGCACATCTTGATCTTTGGTATATGTTACTAAATTTGTTTTCTGGAGCCATATGAGAGCTCCTGTTCCCCCCACATCGTTCTTCATTCAGATAGATGTGAAATAGAATCTCGTTTTCCTAATTACCAATGCAGTTGGGTCTCTACTTGTTTGATGGCCATTCAGGGTTCCTCTTCTGTAAATTGCCTGCTCATTCTCTGTCCACCGTTTATTGAATTGTATGTCTCTATTTTATTGATTTTAAGGGTTATTTGCATATTCTGAATGTTCATCCTTTTTGATAGACTATCCTCTTTTCCCCTTACTTTCTGCAATCATCTGACATCAGGTTATCGCTCCTCATTCCTTGAAAATGTTATCATCTGGTTCTTGTCTCTCCTTCCAGCACTGGCCTTGTCTTAATTATTAGGGATTTTGAAATTCACAAGGATGATCTTCTTTGTTTCTGATCCCCTCCCCCAAGCTGCCTGCTCCACAGTCATGCCCCAGACCTTGCCATTAGCATTCCCTCCATTATCTTGATGACAAGCATCCCCCTCTGTCGCTATTTGTCTTTCAGCGCACTCTTTCCAACAGCCTAACTTCAATAATTCTGCAACCTTAATGGAACCTGCTATCCATCAATCCACCAATTTTCACATCCCCCACTCCTTCACGTCCTCACCTCCTACCTTATCTGGCTTAGAATACATGTTCCATCATTATAGTCACTTCTCTGTATGTGTAGTTTCTCCTCTCCTTCCCTTGAACTTTTCTGGGGGGAAAAAAAAGACAATATTGAATATTTATTACATAATATTTAATAATAAATGTTACATTATTTTAAAAGGGTCAAATTATCAAGAAGATATAACTATACTAGATGTATATGCATCTAAAAAGAGCTTCAAAATAAAATAGAAACTGATAGAATTAGGAGAAATAGGAAAATTTGCATTTATACTTCAAGGCTTCAACAGTCCTCTTTCAGTGACTGCTAAAGCAAGTAAATGGAAAATCAAAGAGGAATGGAAGACCTGAACAATGCTATTAACCAATGTGTCCTCACTAACATGTATAGAACCTTCTCCTTACACAAAGCAGAATACATGGCTTTTCCCTCCAGGCACACATGGAGCACTCATCCTGATAGATTCTATTCTGGACCATGAAACAAATGCCAATAAATTTAACAGAATTGAAGTCATACAAGTATGTTTTCTGGCCTCAAGAGGGTTGAACTGGAAATAACCAGCAAAGATATCTAGAAAGATATCTAGAAACTATCTAGCTATCTAGAAGATATCTAAATATCTAGAAAATATACCTAGAAAATCCTTAAACTTCTGGACATTAAACAATGCACTGCTAAGCATTCTTACATAAAAAAAGAAATCATCATCAGGACTTCCCCGGAGGCCCAGGGAAGGTTAGGATTCTATGCACAGGGGGCCAGGGTTCAACTCTTGGTCAGGGTACTAAGATCTCACAAGCCACATGGCCAAGAACAACAACAAAAAATCACCAGAGAGATTAGGAAATGTTTTAGTAGAATGAAAATGAAAACACAATATAACAACTTTGGGAGATGCAAGCAAGCGTCATTGTTCTCTCATGCATGTTCTCTCACCCCTGCCAAATAACTTGTATATAAAAAAAAGAATGATCCACTTCTAGTTGGCTAACTATTGATCATGTATAAAACCATCTTGTCATAGTGTTTTTATTGAGAGGAAGCAGGGAGACGGAATTTGACTTTTGGTTCTTTTTCTCTAATTTTTTCATTCTTTTCAAGTTTTCTTGATGCCAAACAATCTATTTGTTCTGCCACTGATAAGGTTGTTTCTTTGCTTGCACTTTGAGAGGGTGTCATGGGGAAGAGAACCTTCACTGCAATGCAGACCACTCTGTGGGTGCAGCAACCCATGACTAGCCTCTACAGGATGGTAGAGGAGCTGGGGGCTTCTTCCTTTTCTGGACAACTTGGCTCTGTAAGTGATCCCTTTCCCAATGAAGTCTACTCTGTAACCTGGTCTACATCAGGAGTCCCCTAACCCCAGTCCTTAGCCTGTTAGTAACCTGGCCACACAGCCGGAAGTGAGCGGCAGGTGACGATGGAAGCTTCATCTACCACTCCTTGCCCCCAACATCACCACCCTCCCACCTCCCGACCAGTCTGTGGAAAAATTGTCTTTCACAAGATCAGTCCCTGGTGCCAAAAAGGTTTAGGAGACTGCTGTTCTAGATGATATGGAATTCATCTGCAACCTTGACACATGACAAGCGGGCACCAAGGACGGACACACCTCACCAAATATTATTTGTCCCTTCTCTTCTATCCTTCCTCAGGTTTCCCCTGAGGTTTGTCTATTTTTTAGTCATTGTTAAAGAATCAACTCCTAGTTTTGCCGGTCGTTCCTACAATTTTTTCTTTCTACGAAGACTGGAGGATGCTGATGGAGGTTTGGTTTGGTGTTATAATTGTTTGGCTTGTTGGATGGTTGGTTTTCAGTTTCCCTCCCATTCCATTCCACCAGCCTCTCAATTTCCCTCACCAGTGGCAACCAACATCACCAGTTTTTAATGTACCCTTCCAGAAAGATGTTGTGCTTATACATTTATGAATCACACTTAGGTAGTTTGAACTCCTTTTTATAAAAGAGCAGCATATTGTGCACACTGTCCCATTATGTTTTTCACTTAATAATATATTTTGGAGATGATGAATCACTACAAAATGAGATTATTCACTCTTTCTAATACTTACAAATAATACTTGTATTTTATGGATGTTTGCTATAATGTAATAAATCTTTTGCTTTTATAAATAAGGCAATTAATAGCATTTTTTCATATATCATTTTGTTGTATCTATAGACAAAATTAGGAGAAATAAAATTGGCAGGTCAAAAGGTATATGTTTTTGTAATTTTCTTAGATATTGCCAAATTCTCCATAGATGTTATACCAGTTTGAACTGTTGCTTGCAATGTGTGAGACAAACCTCACTCACCCTAAGCACTGGCTAACCCTGTGTTTAATCAGTTTATTGAATCATTACCAACCTGATCATTTTTAAATGGTATTTCAGTTTAAAACTGCATTTCTGGGACTTCCCTGGCAATCCAGGGGTTAGGACTCCATGCTTTCACTGCTAAGAGCATGGGTTCAATCCCTGCTTGGGGAAATAAGATCCCACAAGCCACGTAGTACAGCCAAAATAATAATAATAATAATAATAATAAAATTTTTAAAAAATAAAACTGCATTTGTTTCTATACTAGTGAAATTGAACATTTACTGGTGAAATTGAACATTTTCTGTGAACATTCATTCGTTTTCCTTGACCATTTTTTCTAAGAGTTCTTGTCTTTTTCTTACTGATTTTTAATGATTCTTTATGCATTAGGAAATCCAGGCCTTAGTCTACAATATGAGCTGCAAATACTTTCCTCCAGCTTGTTATTTGTATTTTAACTTTTCTTGCGAATAAATAAAGTTCTCTTGATGGACTCTTCCTTATATAATTACATACTATCCCTTTTTATTCTCATTAATTCTTTATTGTCTTGAATTTTATATGGTCTGATTTAATATTGCTGCTTCAGCTATCTGTTGGTTAGTAATGGCCCAGTATATCTTTTCCATCCTTATATTTACAACCTCTACACTCACTTTTTCCACTCAGCCTCTTGTAATCAGCATATAACTGGATTTTACATTCCTTTTTAAGTCCAATCTGCTAGTCGCTTAAGAGATGAGTTTATCTACTTCTCACTTAGGTGATTAGCAATAAATTTGGACTTTTACCATATTTTATTGTGCTTTTGGTTTATCAACTGTATGTTTACTTAGGGTTGCTCTAACAAATTACCACAAACTTAAAAAAACAAAAATTTATTTTCTTACAGTTCTGGAGGCCAGAGTTTGAAATCAGAAGTTGGCATGGCTGAGTTCCCTCCAGGAACTCTCTGGGAGATTCCATCCCTTGCCTTCTCCAGCTTCTGGTGGCTAGGGGCATCCACAGGCTTCTCACTGCATCACTTCCATCCTGCCTCTGTCTTCAGTTGATATGACCATCAACTCCTTATTCCATGTGTTTCTGTGTCGGGAGCCGTTATGGGAGGTCCCGCCCGTGACGAGGTCATGAAGAAAATACTGGGCAGGCAAGGCCGTCTAGGATAAGGGACCCTCCAGGTTGGCCTCGGCCTCTACCCTACCCTATACCCTCCCCCCTTTTCTGCTGCTGTTCTTGTTTGTCCTGCTGCGGATTCTTGTGTTGCCTGCCGAGAGCTCTCCTGCTCCTCTTTCACTGAATGAGAACCAACTTAAAACCCTAATTAATAAATCTCCTGGACGCTGGTACCCTATGAAGGGGCCAGGGATGAAGGAAATGCTTCAGTTCAAACCCTTTAGCTGGCATTCTGGCTTGTTTGATAAATGTGTGCTCTCACAAAATGCTCATGATTGTTCTAAACATCCTAAACATAGTTCGTTAACAAAAGAAACTATTAAGCATAGGCCCCTTGGCGGGGTGAGAAAAGCTCCACAAATATTATAGCCACAAATGTGCCTAATAGAAAATAGTTTAGATAGAGATCAGATGGCGACTTCTTGCAGGTAATTAACTTTTAGACTAAGAGCCTATTTTGTGCCATATCTGCTGTTTTTGCGATCCTTTGCATTTCTGTTCTGTAAAAAATGTAATCCTATCTAGTTCCCTTGGAGATGACACCTAATAGAAAGAAAATAGATTAACCACAAATAAGACAGGGTCGGCTACTGAAGTTGCTTTAAGTTGCACCAGGTGCAAGCCATAAATTGTCAACAGGCCTGAAAGCCAAAAGATATTATACATAGAGATTAACCAGAAAAAGGCCCTAATAGGCACAGAGCCCTTTGGGGGGTGAGGAAGCCCTATTAGAGAATACAAAAAATATTGTTTTAAAAGTTGTTATTAGATCAACGTTTGATTGATGTTAATGTGCTGAGGTTGTGCAGTGGAAACTATTGTTAATATAGTTAAAGATATAGTAAAATAAGAGTTTAGCCCTAGTGTAAAAACAATAAGATAATTGTTAGTTTTAACCAGGCGTGCTAAACAGGGGCTGCCTCTCCAGAGCCACAGAGTCTTTGAATGTTAAACTTTTTAGATAAATTTAGCTGAGAATTTCTGCAAAAAGACTGACTTTATGTTAACAGGATTGTATGTCTATTATGTTACAACTTGCTGTACCATGAGACTGCCACTTTTCTGTTTTCTGCTAACCTCAAGGCCAGAAGATAATGTACAAAAAATCTATGGGAAAAGACTCTCATAAACAAAAAATATACAGAACACACCTGGTTTCGTGAAGGACAAGCTGATATAATGTTAAACTAAGTCTGTATGCTTATCTGCCCCTTAGAAATGTGCCAACCTTCAGCCATTAAAAAGAATTCATTTGAACCAGTCCTAATGAGATGGATGAAGCTGGAGCCCATTATACAGAGTGAAGTAAGCCAGAAAGATAAAGAACATTACAGCATACTGACACATGTATATGGAATTTAGAAAGGTGATAACGATAACCCTATATGCAGAACAGAAAAAGAGACACAGAAATACAGAACAGACTTTTGAACTTTGTGGGAGAATGTGAGGGTGGGATATTTCAAAAGAACAGCATGTATGCTATCTATGGTGAAACAGATCACCAGCCCAGGTGGGATGCACGAGACAAGTGCTCCGGCCTGGTGCACTGGGAAGACCCAGAGGAATCGGGTGGAGAGGGAGGTGGGAGGGGGGATCGGGATTGGGAATACATGTAAATCCATGGCTGATTCATATCAATGTATGACAAAACCCACTGGAAAAAAAAAATAAAAATAATAAAATAATAATAATAATAATAATAAAAACAAAAAAATCTGAATAACAAAAAAAAAAAAAAAAGAAATGTGCCAACTTAGGGCATAAAGGCGATGGTGAAAAATAAAGCAACTGCCAGACTCTGCTGCATATTCCTGGTCTGGTCTCTTTCTTTCTCTCTCTCTCCCTAGCAGACTTGGCCCTATCAAGGCCAGTCCTTCGTGTCTCTCTCTCGCCGACGCTGTTCATCCTGAGGGTTCCCCTGGATCCTGCTGGGGCTGGACCCCGGCATTTCTGGACAGTTATCAATGGACTTAGGTCACACCCAGACAGTTGAGGATGATCTCATCTAGGAATCCTTAATTTTAAAAAAAATAATTGTTAATTTATTTGGCTGCATTGTGTCTTAGCTGCAATGAGCAGGTTGTGACGTGCAGGCTCTAGAGAGCACAGGCTCAGTACTTGCATGTGCATGGGCTTAGTTGCTCCACAGCAGGTGGTATCTTACTTCCGTGACCAGGGATTGAACCTGTGTCCCCTGCATTGGAAAGCAGATTCTTAACGACTGGACCACAGGGGAAGTCCTGGGATCCTTAATTTCATCACTTGTGCGAGGACATTTTTCCCAAATAAGCCACATTCACAAATTCCAGGGATTAGGATGTGGGTACATCTTTGGGGGCTATCATTCAGGCCCATTCTTATTCTTTACTCTTTGCTTTTTAAATTTTTGGCTTCTTTCTTGACTAATGTCATATTGATAAAGGTTTATCTTTTTACCTCTGTTGAGAAGCTATGGCTTTTCACATTAATTTTGGTAAGTGTCCTTAAATTTTAACATATAAATAGCCAAAAATTTTCTAATGAAATCTAATTTTTCAGTATTTACATTCCACAGAGTAGACCCCCAGATAAGCATACTTTCATTTATCACTGAATAACCCTCTACCCAGTCCTCATTGTTATTTTGTCTAGAAGAATGGTCTTCAAAAATTCCAAATATCCAATCAGAAAACTTTGAGAATACAGCTGTAGTGTTTGTGTTTTCATTTATTTTTAGTTTATATACATGTATCACATCAACATATTACACAAACTATAAAATATTAAAAAATATAAAAAAGAAATATAAATGTAAAGCTTCTAATACTTTTTTCTGAACACCAAGAGATCACTTTGCTAACCCTCTGGTGTGCAAGCACTCCATTTTGGATACCATTTGCTTAGAGATTTTATTTCACCTTCAAAATAACACATCAAGTACATTAACAAGCAATTTACTGTCCATTCAAAATACATTTACCAAAACATTTTACAGAATTCAATAATTACCACTGCTTCTTGCTTCCTATACCTTCCCTCTTCATTTGCCTTCATTTAGTAATCAGTCTTCTGGTTTTCCAGTAAACATAGTTTGAGCCTTCCAGGCTTTTTTTTTTCCTTTGTGTGTGTGTGTGTGTGAGCACCACAGGATCATCTTTACTGTCTCTCTTTGACTTTTAATTTGCAAGTGTTCATCCTTTCTTTCTAATTCTACTTTCAATATAGCAGTGTAATGAAATGATTAAATGCTATGGAACCAGATTGCTATTGTTTTTGAATCCTTGTTCTACCTATGACACCCTGTGAGAAGTGGGGCAAGTTATTTTGAAACCATTAGGTGCCATTTCAAGGGGTGAGAAACTCCAGTCCTTGAAGTCTCAGCACAGAAAGAATTCAGAAGAGGCAAAACGATAGTGATTTATTGTGAGGCTTACAAGTGCGTGGGCAAGAGATGCAGAGTCCCAAGAACACAGTGGGCTACAGTTTTATAATCAAAGGAAAAGTGGAGAGGGGAAAAGACCACCTTCTTCTTCATTCTTGATTAGATGTCACACTTTCATCATCAGTGCCTCCTGCAGGTTGGGCAAGGGAGTTTTCTTATCCCGGCACGGTCAAGTTGGGACTGTCATGCACTGTGGAAAAATCATCTCGGGTCTCACTCAGTATGTTGAGGGTCTTTCACTTTGAAATATCCATAAATGAAATTTCCATAAATGATTATTTTTTATGGGTGCAGAGAGCATGTCCTAGGGGTCATTAACTTGTTAAGCTTACTGGGCAGGATGTGGGTCTCAGGTCACATCCTGCTTTACTATTGCTTTATTATTTGGGGACATATCTCATGCTTCTGTTGCATGGTTTCATTGCTAAGCAGGCCTGCTTTCTTGAGTTATTATTAACTTACAGAGGTCTCTCCCATCCTTCTTTATTTACTTACAATCCCCTAGTTGTATTAACTGTTTAATCAGCTACTTTCTCCCTTCACTCTGCTCCTATCATTTTCACATCAGTTTCCTCACTTGTGTTAGATAATACAGTATTCCTACTTCAAGGGATTATTGTGCTGATTAAATGAAATTTAATGGCTTACTATGTTTAAAGCAGTCCAAGAGAATCTCTGCAAGGAGATCAAATCAGTCAGTCCTAAAGGAAATCAACCCCGAACATTCATTGGAAGGACTGATGCTGAAGCTGAAGCTCCAATACTTTGGCCACCTGATGCGAAGAGCCGACTTGCTGGAAAAGACCCTAGTGCTGGGAAAGATTGAAGGCAGGAGGAGAAGGGGATGACAGAGGATGAGATGGTTTGATGGCATCACGGACTCAATGGACACGAGTTTGAGCAAACTCTAGGAGAGTTGGGCACAATCTAGTGACTGAACAACAACAATGTTTAAAGCATCAGGTTTGTGCCTAGCACTTATTAAATGCTTAATAGAGTTAGCTATTTTCATTTCCAATTTTGCTGAATTGAAGCAAAAAAATGTAGCTGGATCTCTCTCACTCTTTCTCTCTCTTTCAAATCTCTCTCTCTGTTGGGTGGAAATTTTTTTGACATTTTTCTGTGGTATTTATTTATTTATTTTTCTGTGACATTTATTGCAAAAAATTCCAGGAGCATATTGTTGCGTATTTGGTTTGCAGAATAAAAAGCTGCAAACAAAGCCAATATCAGCTCTCTCTCTCTCAGGACTAAGAAAACTAGACAAAATATTTTTAACGTATTTTAAGGTAGTAGAAAGCTATCAAAGTCACTGGGCCCAAATCCTGGGGATCAATAGGAGAATAGGTAATATAACTTGAAATATACCTGTAATATGGAAAAATTATGCAGCATTAAAATAGAGCAACTAGATTTGAATAGGTCAACATGAGTAAATTTTTTAAAAATTAAGTGAAAAATACAAAATGCAAAATATTATATGCAGTCTAATATTAATTATATAAACTGTCATACAGTTATAATACTATGCATTTTCTGTGAATACAAATATTTGGGTAAAAAAAGGTTTATATCTGGAAGAAAAAATACTAAGTTCTTGAGTTTGGATAATTCAGGTGTGAAAAAGGGTTAAAGGTGGGAATGTTGCCAAAGGGAATTTAGTGTGAACAGATGGGCGAAATGTGGCCTACACATACAGTGGAATAATATTCAGCCTAAAAAAGACAGGAAGTTCTGACATATGTGACAATATGGATAGACCTTGTAGACATTATGCTAAGTGAAATAAGCCAGTCACAAAATGACAAATATGGTAGATTCCACTTACGTGAGGTTCTTAGAGGAGTCAAATTCATAGAGACGGAAAGTAGAAGAGTGGGGGCCTGGGGCTGAGGGCAGGGAGAAATGGGGATAAATTGTTTAGCAGGTACAGAGTTTCAGTTTTAGAAGATGAAAAGAGCTATGAAGATGGATGGTGGTAATGGTTCCACCACATTATGAATGCATTTAATACCAATCAATTGTATACTCAAAATGATTAAGATGGTAAATTTTATATGTATTGAACCACATTCAAAAAACATTTTTAAGGACTTGAGCAGTATCCATAATATTTTAATTTTTTAAAAAAACAGTTTTTAAAAGACTAAAGTGAAAATAGAAGAAAACAGGCAATAATGTTACACTTAGCTAATCTATAAAGTGCTGTTAGGAGCAAAAAAGAGGGCATGACAAAAGGTGCCCTGGTGGAGTTTGGATATGCTGTCAGGATATGAGGGCCATAGGGAGAGCCCACCAGAATGTGATGTCTGCTTATTAATGACAGCTACACTTGTGAGAACTGGTTGTGGGCCTTATTTTGTGTATATCCAAGGTTTTGGGTTCATTATCTCATTTAATTCTCATGGCAGCCTTTTGAATTAGGTATTATTTTTATTCCCATTTGACAGATGAAAAAGCTAAAGCTCAGTGAGTGTAAATAATTTGTCAAAGTGACAAAGCAAGTGAGCAGTGGAACTATAATTTGTATCCAGGCATGTCCAACCCCAGACTCCTAACCATTTTGCTGCAATGTGATTCTCTAATAAGTTGAAGTAAATGTCCACACAGTTATCTTGGCATTAAGATATAATCCAAAGCAATAGCTATGGAAGAGCATGTGAGATATTTGTTCATTAACATGACTGTGTCCTTAGACCCAAAAAGATAAAACTTGTAGATGACTGCCCTCTGAGACTTACACCAGTAAAAAGAAATCTTTAATGGATGAGAGTAGCTAGCTAAAGAATTCACTTTAGGGAACAGATCAAAGTTAGAAAAGACAAGTGGATGCAAACTTCAATCAAGATGTCTCGAGTGAAGTTACATGAAGGCATAATTGATGAGAATGATTTGGATTTTTAAATGTTTATATTCTTTGATGCGGTGATTCGCCTTTTTGGAATCTATACTAGGGGCATAATACTAAATACTTAAAAGAGCTTTGCCCATAAATATATTCATCATAAAATGATTCATAATAGTAAAAATAAAAGTCAATCTAAATCTCTAACACTAGTGTAATGGTCAGGAAAATTAAATCCCCATGTGAAAGAAAGTATGAGGCTCATATACATATACACATATATACATGAGGAACTTGTTTTCATTAAATAACATATGCTGTTTATATTGTCATACATGTGTAAAAGACAACCTGCAAATTACACAAGGAATTCTAATTGATGTGCTGGACAGAGCCAGGGTGACCCTCCTATGGACAAACACAGAGAGATACCGAATAACATACAGTCATATTAGAAATATGTAGTTGAGGAAGGAAATTAATAAAAAGGAATTTTATGGTAAAACAATAAGAATATAATAAATATAGGAGGGACTTCCTTGGTGGTCCAATGATTAAGAATCTGCACTCCCAATGAATGGAGCCCGGGTTTGATCTCTGGTCAGGGAACTAGATCCCATATGCTACAACTAAGAAGTCACAAGCCACAGCTAAAGATCCCACATGCCACAACTAAGACCTGGCTCAACCAAATAAATATTTTTTAAATAAAAAAATTAAATAATAATAAAAATAAATAGTAGGAAATTTTCAACTCTCAGAAGGAAAGAGGGAAACCAAAGCTAGCAGGTAAGGAAGGAGAAGCTAGGGCCATCTGTGGAGGGTTGGACCTGCAGACAGGCCCGTAGGGTCTAGGGTCTGAGGCTTTGTATCCACGTGGGGATGGAAGTAAGGCCTCAGATCCATGAAAAGCAGGGACTCTATTTTGGTCTGATTCCCTCTAAAACAGAGGCTAAAGCAGGGAGGGGAGAGCTCAAGCCTTACTTAATGTATTAGCCGAGGTTCTCCAAAGAAACAGAACCAATAGGGTGAAGATTTATATAAAAAATGATTTATTCTAAGGAATTGATGATTGCAGTTATGGGCTGACAAGTCCAAAATCTGCAGGGTGGGCCAGCAGGGTGGAGGCCCAGGGCAGGCTTGATGCTGCCTTTCCCTCTGAAGGCCGTCTGCTGCAGAAACCTCATTCTTCTGCTCAAAAGAAGTTGGCACTTTATTCTGTTCAGACCTTCAGCTGGTTGAATGAAGCCCACCCACATTATGGGAAAGAGTCTGCTTTCCTCAAAGTCCACTGATTTAAATGTTAGTCTCACCCCCGATATCTCTTCACAGAAAAATGTTTGATACCATGCCTGGGCACCATGGCCCAAACAGGTTGAAACATAAAATTAACTATTATATTTAGGAAGTGCAAACAAAGGCAGCAAGGCTGAGAAAAGAAAAAGCAAAGCAAAGAAATATGAGGATGTGTGAAATGGTGCATTGTCCTTCTGGCTGACACTTTATGCCAAGCCTCAGAGATCACAGCAGGGTACTCAGCAAGCATGTCTGGCTGGCATATGGTTCGTCTCCGAAAGGGCTGCAGAGAGACATGATAGCCATGGCAGGGAGGAGGAAGGGGGATTCCTCTGCCAATCTCCCTCTCATCTCCTGTTTTCCATTAGTGAAGATTCAGTCCACAGGAAGCTAACTCCCCAACACCGCTAGGTGTTGTCAGGTAGCCCTTTTGGCAGTAAGAATCAGTGTGATGTTTCATCCAAGTCTGGATGTGGTGGGAGGAGCCAGAAATTCTGGGTTCTTGGATGTTCAGCCTGGCTATCTGGTGGCAGTCAAGGTGAAGGACTTAACCATTTCCAGAGAAAGCTGGGGTCAGCCCCTGGTACGGTCAATAGAGGCCAGGAGGCTATCGGTGCTGGGGAAATCTGAGGACCCAGCCCTCACACCACTGAGACTCACTAGTTTCCATTGTTGACTCCCACACTACATTGTAGGGACTCCATTTCTTATGAGTACAAGATGCTCTAACCCCTTCCCCAGTAGGGAAGTATGGAGTCCAATCAGTCAGAGTCCCTTAAAGTTGGCAGCCAGCTGCAATGCAGACACAAGAGTCAGAAACAAGAGCTGTTGCTGTTGCAGCTGGTCCCAGGTCCTAACTGATAATCATCATCTCTCCTCCACCATCCATTCTAAATGTCCTTGTCTCCTGACTACATTTAACCTGGTCAAGGTTGATTGCTGGGTGGTGTAACCCAGACCTTCAGGCTCCTTATTTTTCTTGCCCTTGGTGGATTGTTGTTGTGATTTCCAAGGTTATTACAGGACACAGGAATACTAAGAGACACCTAAATTCTCTTTGCTGCATAGAAGCAACCCTAGTTCCTCATTGATCACCCAACTAACACAATAAGTCCTTCCTTGTCTTCCTGGTCCACTGTGGTCATGGAAAAAAGTGGCCAGAAGATATCTACCACTTCTGATTTGGGGGACCTATTCTCACCAAAGGTCACATTCCTGTAAGGTGACCCTTTCTTTCCATACAGCTCCCTCATCTAGGTTCCAATAACTACCCCTTGCCCTTGCCTCTTTATAATGGCAGAATATTGGTGCCCAAGTATAGTCATGTCCCTAATTCCCTGAACCTGTGAGTCTGTTAGTTTATAGGGCAAGGGGAAGAGTAAGGTTGCAGGTGGAATTAAGATTGCTAATCATTTGACTTTAAAATAAGGAGGTTATCCTGGGTTATCTAAGTTGGCCCAGTGTGATCACAAGGATCCTTTCAATGTCTGAGAGAGAAGCAGAATAGCCAGAAGTGGGGAAATGGGATCATTGGAAAGACTCGACCAGCCATTGCTGGCGTTGAAGATGAAAGGGGGTTGTGAGCCAAAGAATGTGCAAAAGTCACAGAGCTTCCAGAAAGGACCCCGGCCCCATTTAACACCTTGACTTTAGCCCAGTGAGGTCCATTTCACACTTTTGACCTCCTAGAAATGTAAGATAATACATTTGTGCTGTTTTAAGTCACACACTTTGCAGTAACTTTTTACCACACCAATAAATATACCCCTTAGAGGTGACAATGTTTCCAGGGCACTGCTCCATCCTAGTTGATTTTCTAAACTCCTTAAACCTTTGAGGGTTGTTTAATAAAAGGACTGTTTCCCATTACCCAGTTTGAGTTATTACCCACTTCCTATTGAGACTATAAACTGACCCAGAGTCCAAAGCATCATTGTGAGGATTTGAGTACCCTCAGCCACAGGAAGGCTGAGCGAACTTGTCCAGAGAGTGAAAGAGGCAGCTGAGGTGTTTTTGCTGAGGTGTCCTAAAGGCACCAGTGAAAAGCATAGCCCTCAGGTGGCCAGTGAATCTAAGAGATTTTCTCACCACCCTCCCAAGTCTCCCCACCTTCCTTCCTGCAATCCCAAAGGAAACAACTCTGGACTAGGAATTCTGGTTTATAATCTGGCCTTTACCACTGAGTGTCTTTGGGAAGAGCAGCTAATTTCCCTGGGCCATGATTGCTTCATCTGTTAAACGGTGGGCTTGGAGTCACAGTCCCTTAACAAGTCATTTCATCTCTGACATTACTAATCTGTATAATTTCAGATTACCCTAAAGATCCTATTCTCTCCCCTGTGACCCACGGAACTTCAGGTTTCATTGCCAAGGTCCTCCTGGCAGTATTAGTTGGGCTGTGCTGCAATAACCAGCTTTCCACGGTTAGGAGAACAGGGTGTTGATTTTTTTTTCACATGTTGCACTCCAAGGTAGTTCCAGGTCAGAAAGGCCGGGGTAAGGCTCGGGGTGGGGGTTCTGCCCCATGGAGTCATTCACGAACCCAAACTAGTGTCCACTCTGCCATCTTCAACACAAGGCTTACACCACTCTTGTGATTGTTTCCATCTCAGTCAACCAGATGCAGAAAAAGGAGCAAGAGGAGAACTTGTGGGCATGTTTCGCAGGCCAGGACAGGCAGTAGGGACATCACTTCTGCTCCCATTCTGGCTTTATAACTCAGTCACACGGCCACACCCAACTACACAGCAGATAATGTTGCTGACACCCTGGGGAAAAAAAAAAGAATCAGGGGATTTTGGTGAACAACTGTGTGTCTCTGCCACAAAAGCTCACACAGAAAGCCTTCATCTCTCAACACCATCTTCTCTGAAGTGCCCAGGAACACTTACCCCGCTGGCTCCTGCCTCCCTCTCCGATCCAGTTGAATCTCCTGCCACCAGCCCCCTCACTCACCCTGCCACCATCACATGGGCCTTCCTTCATTTTCTGAATCCCACCAGGTCCATGCATCACTCCTTCTTTCTGCCTGGAACACTTCTCTCACCAGGGCTGACCCACCCTTGTCATTTACATCTTGGCTGCCACATCTCCTCCACAGAGACCTTTCCATGACTGTCCTCTGTAACGTTGTCCCCATCTCTAGACACTTCTAAGACATTGTCCTATGGAGAAATATGGCTGAGTGTTTCCAGAACTTAAGGAATCCACAAAATATCAAGCAACATGATTAAAGACAAATCCTCACCTCTGCTGGAAACATCAGAGCGCAATTACAGACTATCAGAGAGAATGACTTGAAAGAACTTCAAAAGTTAAAAAAAAAAAAAAAAAGAACTTCAGAAGTATTACTTCAGGAAAAAAGAAAGTGAATCAGAGAGGAAGAATAGAATGCAAGAGGCAGCAGTGGGCCAAAATAGCAACAAAACATGTTAGCAAGTCTAATCTTTGATCGATGGCAAACTATAAACCTATGTTGAGAGGTTAAAAGCATACAAGAATTTAAATACTAGACAACTATGATGTGGAAGTTAGGAAGAAAGATTGCAGAGGGAAATTAAAGCATGCTATATCTTTAGTGGAGGAGAAGAATCACCAGTTTCATTAACTTTTGACCTATATAGAAAAATATAGCTAGGTATGCATGGTTTTAACCTAGCCACAAAAAATGGGTATAGAAATAGAAGTTAATACTTCTTTTTTTTTTTTTTTGAAGTTATTACTTCTGATCAATGGAAGAACCAAGAAAACTTTATTAATCCAACAAAAGGCAAGAATGGAGAAAAGAAAAAAAAAAGAAACGTGAGGAAAAAAACCTTGGTAAAGGTAAAAAAAAAAAATCCAAATACATCAGGGATTGCAAAAAACTGCAAACTAAAATCAACTATTTAAAAATGAGGCGTGTCAGGACTTCTCTGGTGGTACAATGGATAGAAAGCCGAGCCATGGGTTCAATCCCTGGTCCAGGAAGATTCCACATGTTGCAGAGCAACTAAGCCCACGTACCACAACTACTGAGGCTGCAGTCTAGAGCCTGTGCTCCTCAACAAGAGAAGCCACTGCAGTGAGAAGCCTGAGCACCTCAACGAAGAGTAGCCTAACTCACCGCAACTAGGGAAAGCCTTCAAGCCGCAACAAAGACCCAGCACAACCAAAAATAAATGAATAATAAAGTGAATAAAAGAAAGAAAAATGAGATGTATCAGATCAGTTTTTTGTTTTTTTTTTAATCCAGCTCAATGCTGTTTGAAGAGAAAAGACTTAGAAAGGTGCCTTAAAAAGGTTGAAAGAGAAAGCTCATCTATTCTTTTGACGTCAACCATGACCTCCAGGGGAGTAACATGCATGGAAACCGCACCATCGCAGCATTGTGAACCTGCAGCAACAGGTTAACAGGGACAAGCGCACCGTTGGTGAAAGACAAGGCAGGAAAGACCAATGATCCGAAAAGTGGTGAGTCAGTTCAGGTTGTGCTTTCTTTTCTGACCAGAGAGTGTGACCACATGAAAGGTGTTGCTGAGCACAGACAATGGATAATGGTCTGTAAGAAAATGACAAGCACTGGTAAAATCCATCTCCGGCAGCCTGGGAGAAAATTTAGCACAGTGGTGAGGATATGCTTCCTCTCATCTGGGTATCAACCTTCCATCTGGTTTTAGGAGTAACTTAGCAAGATGTTCCCTCTCCAAGTCTGTTTCTTCACCCATAGAATAAAGTGACGCCACCTCTCTGAGTTTGGGGAAAGGCTAGCTTAGATGACAGTGCCTGGACATGGTTCAGTCAGTTCAGTAGCTCAATCATGTCCGACTCTTTGCAACCCCATGGACTGCAGCATTCCAGGCCTCCCTGACCATCACCAACTCCCAGAGCTTGCTCTAACTCATGTCCATCAAGATGGTAATGCCATCTAACCATCTCATCCTCTGTCATCCCCTTCTCCTCCTGCCTTCCATCTTTCCCAGCATCAGGGTCTTTTCCAATGAGTCAGTTCTTCGTATCAGGTGGCCAAAGTATTAGAGTTTCAGCTTCAGCTTCAGTCCTTCCAATGAATATTCAGGACTGATTTCCTCTAGGATGGACTGGTTGGATATCCCTGAAGTCCAAGGGACTCTCAAGAGTCTTCTCCAACACCACAGTTCAAAAGCATCAATTCTTTGGTGCTCAGCTTTTTTTATAGTCCAACTCTATATGGTTATAGTTAGCCTTTAGTATGTCCAACTCTATAATACATGGTTAGCCTTTGGTAAACAGCTGTTATTATTGATTACTAAGATAAAGGCCTGCTAGCAGACTTTCCTGGTGGTCCAGTAGTTAAGAATCCACCTGCCAATTCAGACCACAGGGGTTTGATCCCTGGTCCAAGAAGACCCCACGTGTCACAGGGGAACTAAACCTGTGCGCCACAACTACTGAGCCTGCTCTTTAGAACCTACAAACTGCAACTACTGAGCCTGCATGCCCTTGAGCCCTTGTTCTGCAACTAGAGAAGCCACGGCAATGAGAAGCCCTCACTCTCTGCAACTAGAGAAAGTCTGTGCGCAGCATCAAAGACCCAATGCAGCCAAAAAAAAAAAAAACCTGCTACAGAGTTCCCTGGTAGCCTAGTGGTTAGGACTCCAGGCTTTCACTGTGGTGGCCTGGGTTCAGTCCTTGGCTTGGGAACTGAGATTCCCCCAAGCCATGAGGTGTGGCCATAAAATCTGCTCCAGCATAATATTACCGCTTCCTGGGGTAAACACCTCAGGGGCCATCTCAGTTCTGAACCTAATTCTCAACGTTATGGTCTAGAAGCTCACTTTTTTTTTTTAATCTCCAGCAAAACTAATCTACAAGAAACTATGTGCAAATAAAGTTTATTTGTTTTTGTAAAAGTGTCAAATGGAGAGTTTCTCCCCAGATTCAAGAAGAAATTCCCCTTTCTCCCTCCCGTTCCTTCTCTTACAGAGTTGGGTCCCTGGTGCTACAGGACAAGTGAATTCACAGACTCCCTACCTGTCTTCTGCGAGGGGAAGGGTATACCCTCTATACTTTTGCTTTTGGTCTCTCCTCTTCCCCTCCATGGAAGCAGCCTTGTGTTAGGATTCACTTCTCCTGTGACAGGGAGATGGATGCCCTGAGTCCCAACCTGAGCACAAATCCACTCCTGCCTTGTCCCCATTTATTACCCTGATCCCTGCAGACAGAGCTCCTTATTTGTGCGCTGGGGTTTGCCGGGGAGCAGTCAGAAGTATCTACTTGAGCCTAATCTTTACTAGGATTCAGTCATGTCTGGACATGCCAGGCCATCCCGGGTCTTCTTTTTATAAGAGATTCAATGGTAAGGACACGAAAGAGCACTGGGCACTATGGAGGGAAGTTGGGAACACAGAACAGAGTCCGTCTGGAAGATTTATTCTCTGGCCCAGACACTGCAGAGAGTGCCTGTGCTATCATCAAGATGACCTCTGGAAGACACAGGCAGGTTCCAGTGAATGCTGGTACCCAGTGACCAAGGGCCACACTGAAAACCTCAGCAGGATTCTCCCCCACAGAATGTAACTCTATGGGTCGTGAGTCCACAAGACAAAGTGGACACTGGCAGCTAAGACACATGCAAGATGATGCCAATAAACATGTTGGGAGCCTTCCAGATGACCCCAGTGTCCCCTGCCTCTTGTTATCACATCCTTGTGCTTTTCCACATGTGTCATTGTTGAACCACAGGACCAACAGCATACAGATAGGGATAGAATAAAGGGAGAAGAAGCAGGTGATTAAATCGTTAGTCCCACTAAGGGATCGTTAGCAGGGAAAAAAGCATGGTAGACCCCTGTAAGTTAAAGAGCACTCAAGAAAGCAGGTTTGTTTAACCACAAAACCAAGCAGACTTTCTTATCAGCAAAACTGTGCAACAGAAGCATGAAGACATGTTCCAGAATAATAAAAGAATGGTGGAGTGAGACCCACATCCCACGCACTGAGGTCAGTAAATTTATGATTCCTAGGACATGCTCCTCTGTGCTCACTAAAAACAGAACTTAAGGAAAAGGTAACCTTACACTGAAACCTGAGATGATTTACCATATTTTAATACATGTTACTGCCTTTTTGCTCATTTCCATTGCACCATGTTTGACCATGTAGGGACAAGAAAACTCTCCCACCCAACATGGAGGAAAAGCTGATGATGGAAGGAGGATATCTACTCAAAGAATCGGGAAGGTGATCTTCTCTTCTCTACCGCTCCACTCTTCCTTTGATTATAAAACTGTAGTTCGCTAAGCTCTGGGTGTGGCCCTCCCTTGCCCACCTGCCTGTAAAGCTCACAAGTGTCCTATTCTAAGAAGCCACTTCTTATCTATCACTCTACCTCTTGCTGAATTCTTTCTGCACTGAGACATAAAGAACTGGGGTTCTTTGGAGCCCCCCAGGATGCATTTCTGCAGCTTCAATACGGCTGGAGCCATGGCATGCCACTTTCAAGGCTTGGCCATGAAAGACCAAGATCATGGCTTCTCCCTTGCACCCTCAGATCACCCGCTCAAGAGAAAAGCAGTTGCTTCAAAACAAAAAAAACAAACAAAAAAAAAGAAAAGCAGTTGCTTGTCTTGAATAGCCCTGTGGAGAAGCCTGCTTGGTAAGAAACTGAGGCTCAGCCATATAAGTGAAACTTTTGGAGGTGGATCCACCAGCCTCAGTCAGGCCCAGTCCTGACCAGCTTCTCTACTGCAACCTCATGGGAGATCCTGAGCCATCAGCTAAGCCAGTCCTAGATTCCTGATCCTCAGAAACTGTATGAGATAATAAATGTTAGCTGTTTTAAGCTACTGTGGCAATAAGTAATAGCACAATTATAAACAAATGGCGTTAAATGTAGTAAATCTGACTATGTAAATATGGACAAAACTCTAAATGTAGTGGAAAGTAAATGTTTAATAATACTAAGATATATTTAATATCACAGTGGGAGGAAAGGGTATTACCTGAGGATTTATGAGATTTCTTTGGAGAATGCTGATATTTTCTCCCTCCCTCATCTCCAGGGAGAGGATAGAAAGCTCCTTTCCAATGTAAACATATTGAGAGCAGGTTTCCAGGGGACACTGGGGAGCCTGCTGTGCATCTCTGCAGTTGGAGGGGATCTGAGACTCCCGTCTAACCTGGGCCTGAGAAAGAAGAAGCTGCCTGTGGCCACAGGACAGGGGACCTGCATTGCCAGGGTTTTTTGGAGAGTTGAGGATTTTCCATGGAGTGTTTGCCACTCAGCAGAGGGGAAATCAGGCTGGAGCCATTGCAAGAGTTTCCCAAGAAGACCAGGTGGAGAGTGAAGAGACCTCAATGACTGGTGTACTGGTGACCACCAGATCCAGGGGTTGGGGGGGTGGAGGTGGAGGCAGAAGTCAGAGGAGGTGGGAGAGGAGGAGGAGGAGAAGTCTCACAGTGTGAAGTACTGATTATTATCTTGGTTGGATACTTATATTTCTTTTTATTATGAGGATGTTTGAGCATAGAAAAAGATCCATCACCTAGATTTAATGACTATTAAGATTTGTATATTTGCCTCATTGCTTTTTCCTAAGGTGTTTTGGGGTAGATTGCAGACTTCTGGGATTCCATCCACTTTTGTGGATACTTGAGGCTGCTTCTGCAGAGAACTGGGGCACTTTCTTGCAATCACAGCAATGCTGTCATACCTAGTGGGGTTAATGGTGATCCTCTGGAGTCCCCTGGTGCCTCCAGACATATATATAGTTTCCTTACCTGTCTCCTAGATGCTTTTTATTTTATATATGTGTGTGTGTGTGTGTGTGTGTGTGTGTGTGTGTGTGTGTGTGTATAACCCAGGTTCAATCCCTGGGTTGGGAAGATCTCCTGGAGAAGGAAATGGCAACCCACTCCACTATTCTTCCCTGGAAAATCCCAAGGATGGAGGAACCTGGTAGGCTACAGCCCATGGGGTCGCAAAGAGTCGGACACAACTGAGCCACTTCACTTTCACATATACATACATGTAATTGGTTTGTTCATGCACAGAAAGATAAACTAGAAACTTTTCTAAGCTGAGGCTGCTATTTGTGACTCAAAGTGACACAATATTGTACCCAAAGAAGGAGCAGAATTCTATTCATGGGTGGAGGAATTTTATCGCTGCTGAGTAAACTTGAAAGAAATGACAGAAAACAAGAGGGAAATGTGTATTCTCATAATTTCCCCAAAAAAGAGAAGCTCGCATTTTGTGGAGGTACAAACACTGACCGAAAGATGCTCTAATAGGTTTATTCACATCTTGGTAACCCAGATGTTCAGACACTGCACAGCGTCGCATGCATTGCTGATATGAGTTTACGTTGGTACAAACGCTCTGCAGGCTGATGTGCCAGCACCCATCAACATTTCAAAAGCATACGCTCTTTGATCCAGCAATCTCTCTCCTAGAATTTATTCTCTACATATTCTTGCCATGTGAAATGACTGAGTAAAAGGATATGCCTTGCAGCATTGTTTGCAGAAGATTGGAAACAATCTTCAAAGTCCATCAGTGAGGGATTATATATATATATATATATATATATATATATAAAGGTGTACAAATAGATATAATTACTTATATAATTTATATCTACCTGTATATTTATATAACCATACATTATAGTATTACAATATCCAATATTGAACTTCTATATACCATAGGTATTTATATCTACAGAGATGCATTATATGTGGTATATATTATTATATATATTATATATATGGTATAGTGTTCCAGAACAGGAATACATAGAATGCTCTAGGCCAGCAGAAAGAATGAGGCTAGATATACGGGTGGACCGTCAAGTTCAGGTGGAGGGGCTGGGTGCATGTGCCAGTGTCATAGCACCGCTTGCCCTCCTCACCCATCTTCCCCCTTCCAGTCCCCCTCTCTGCCCCCTTTCTACTGAGTGACCTCTGTAAACTACATAGACAGACTCCCGTGGTCTCTGGCGCAGGTTGGGTTCAGCCCTCAGGGCACATGGAGGGAGGAGAGCATGAGCCAGGTCTTCAGGCCCTGCCTCCTCCCTGGGTTGCTCCAGCTGGCTTTGTCACTCACCCTGAGTCACCGAGCTCAACTGTTGCTGGCCCTGGTTACTGCACCTCCCTAGGCTTCTCCTAGGTCCTGCCCACACTTTTATAAGCAGGCCATTCGTTAAACTCAACTCGAATGACTCATGTCTATGTGCACCACCTGTTTTCTATCAGGACTCTGATACAGTATTTAGCACTTATGCAAAAAAAAATTTGCAAGTTGGGAATTGGGGGGCATGCCCTTATGTATGCTAACAGCTCTGGAGAGCTGCACAGAACCTGCTGACGGTGGTGCCTCTAGGAAGTGGTGGCGTGGGTCAGGGAGCAGGATAGAGGGAAATTATCTTATTGTATACTTTTTTTTTCCCTTCTGAATTTTGTACTATAAGCATGTATTACTCAAAAAATAATTTTTGTGAATTTTTTTAAATGAATTTGACATGTAAAATCGAAGGGGTAAGGTGTGCACTGTACTACTCCGATATGTTTATATATTGTAACATGACTGCGATGTAGCACTAATGATCACATTACATATTTATAGTATTATAATATCATATTGTCTATTCATTATACTGTGTATTAGATCTCTATGGCTTGTTTACTACCTGTTTCAAGATCATACCCCTAAACACCCTCACTCTGGGGCTTCCCTGTTGGCTCAGTGGTAAAGAATCCATCTGCCGATGCAGGAGACACGGGTTCAATCCCTAGTCCAGGAAAATTCCACGTGCCTCTGAGTGACTAAGCCTGTGCTCCACAAGAGAGGCCACCAAAACGAGAAGCCGGAGCGCCACAGCTAGAGAGTAGCCGCTGTTCGCCGCGACTGGAAATAAGCCCAGGTACCGACAAAGACCTAGTGCGGCCAAAATTAAAATAAAAACCCACCTTCACCCTTAGCATCCCGCATCCCCCAGTCACCACCATTTACTCTCTGTTTTTTTTCTGGTTTAACCCTTAGGTGTCACATGTAAGTGATGTTATGTAGTACCTGTCTCTGCCTGACTTATCTCACTTAGCATAAAATACTGGGAGTCCGTCCACGTTGTCACAAATAAATGGGAGGATGTCTTCCTTTCTCGTGGCTGAATATCAAAATAAATTTTAATTTTTTAGAAGATCATTTAAAAAAGAAAGACTACAGAGGGGCAAGGTGCCAGAAGGCATCGCATGCAGCTGTCCCTGCTCACCTAGAGCCTTCCTTCTGTAGGAGTGGCTGCCTCTGCTGGCAGTTACTCCAAGCTGCCAACTGAAGAAAGAAGAAAGGAAGGTAAAGAAAAAGGGAAGGAGGGAGGGAAGGAGGCATAGTTAGCAGGCTTCTTCCACTCCATACTACAGACAAGAGGTGCAATGTTTTAAGAAAAATTGACACATTAACTCTTAATGCATTTTCTGACGCTTATTGACAGGCGAGAGGTTCAAGACAAGGGCAGGAATTTCCCAACCCCCATCAGCGTGTGTGTTGGCCACACCTTGTCCACCCCCCTGTGGAGGTCAGAGTCACAGTGATCAGGACAGCGTCTGCTTGGGACTTTCAAGTAAGCCCGCCCTTCAGCCCCTCTCTGACTTCCCTGCCACCCCCTCTACCAGCCCTGGTCTATCTGAGTCACAGGCCGGGAGGCCCCGTCCACCTGCTCCAGGCAGGGTTCCTCCTCCTCCCACTCCTCCACTGTGGCCTGCCCTTTACTCAGCAAGTCTCTATTTTTATCACCCTCATTATACTGCAGGGCTCTTCATTTTCATCTCATTGTTGGTGGGGTCATCCGGAGACTTTGTCACCCAGGAGACAGGGAGGGAGGCTGCACTCTGCTCCTCTCCGGGCGTGGCTAAGTCGTCATCTGACAGCGTGCAGTAGGCTGTCTTTTCTGGTTGTAGGATGACCGCCAGAGCCATCGGCGGTTCCAGCTCTTCCTCTTCCCAGAGTGTCTGGTTCAATCGCGGTTCCCTGCATTGATCCTTCCCTGCTTATCCAGAAAGGGAGAAATGTATCTATATTTTATAGGCAGATATATAATTGATAGAGAAAACAGAACATTCATACAAGCCCTTGGTGTGAATCTTTCAGGGGAGAAAAATGTCTGGAGGTAACTGACCACAGGATTAGGAGCCTGTGGAATAGACACACGCCTGCCCTGAAGAACAGGTGTCTCTGCTACTTCCGAGGGCTGGGGCTAGAAGAGGAGACCCCAAAGCACATTTGCATATATACTGCTGGTACTTTTGCCCCAGACTGCACCGCAGCAACTGGAAAAAGATTAGGATCTCAAGGAGGTGACCACAGGGGAAAGGAGGGAGCGAGGCACTGCTGTTGAGAGGAACTGGTACTCTGCCTCTGTTCCCAGCACGGTTTCTATCTGGGGGTCCTGCCCCCACTCTCTCCCTCACACTATGCTCTCCTGTGGCAGGGACAGAGGGCCCCAAGCCCCCACACCTGTACCTTTCCTCACGCGGCATCTCTGCTGGAGCTGCTCCTTCTCATCCTTTGAAACCTCCACCACAAATGTCACTTTAGGGAACCCTTCTGGGACCCCTGCCCTCTGCCCCTCAGGCAGAGTTAAACATGCTTTCCTCTGAAATTTCTTGTTCCAGGATTGTTATGGTTGGTTGTCCACGGCCTGATTCTCCCACTGCTTTTGTATCGCCAGACTTTGCTGGGTGCCTGATGCACAGGACACAGATTTGTTGACTAGTGCTGGACCCAGAATGATAATTAGAGAGGATTATGTAAAGGGCCTGATGACCGATGGCCTGCTTTGTGCAGGCACTGTGCTGAGAACTTCACAGGCACGCTCCCTCTTAATCCTCACCACCACCCAAGAGGTGGGTGCTATTACTCCCCATTCCGCAGAGGGCGAGACTAGATGAGGGTAAGTAACACAGTCAAGGCCACGCAGGTAGAAACTGGTGGAAATTCAACTTCAATCCAAGTGTGTCTGATTCCACAGCATCTGCTCATTTCTTGAGTTTTTGAAACTCAGAAGTAATACCTGAATATGGTAAGGAATAAAAAGAATCCAAACTCCATTAAAGGATAAAAAGTAAGCCATTCTCCTACCTGGATCAACAGTCCCATTCCCTGAACCAGCCAACTTGTCAACTTTCTTTTCCCTCCAAAAATAGCCTCTGCATACACCCCTCTATGGATTTGCCCTCACTGCACACACAGTAGTACACTCTATACACTGTGCTACACACTTGCTTTTTTCCCTTTTAATTGTTATCTTGGGGATTGTTCCATTATCAATAGTTACAAATCTATGCCCATTTAAAAAAAAAAAAAACAGATACAGAGTAGTCCATAAATGGATATACCACAACTTATTTAATCATCCCCTGTTAATGATGCTGTGTTGATGGGCATTTAAATGGTTTCCTGCCTTTTGCTATTGTACATGGGACTATAAAGTGTACTCTTGTCCATAAGTCTCAACACAAGTTATATTACTTTATATATAAATTATTGGTCCTTCTGGAATTTTTGGCAAAACGAACGGGGTAGAAACCCAGTACAGATGCTGACCATTTCACTCTACTGTGGTCAGTTATCTCACCTGAGATATAGTAGGTGCTCGTAAATGGTTATCATGATAATTACAGCAGCATCCACTGGAGCATGCCATCAAGGTATGTTTATTGAATCTACAAGCATGCAGTTAATCGACATGACATCTTAAGGATGGCTACCTGGAAGCCTTGTAACTGTCAGAATGACTAAGTCCTAATAGTCACTTTCACCCATCAGAATGAATGAGTTTGCAAAACTTCCTAAGAGCAGGTTTTGACATGGGGAGGGGTGAAAGACATCACATAGGTACAGTGATGGGATGCGCCAAACAGTGATGATCCAGGAAAAGAAGCTTCTGATGACAAATTCTGGGTGAATTGACTGAGACATTTCTCATGGAATGGTTCAGAAGAACCACTGCAAGCTAAGTGGGTCAGCTGAGGGCTGGAGGGAATGGAGGTGTGTACTCGTGCTAAGTGAGGTGATGAGCAAAGAAGCAAGGCCACCAAGAGTCAGATCAGAGTGCTGAACACAGAACTGATCCTTTGGTTATGTGAGAACATACAGGGCTTATGATGGGCACTTAGAGGCTTGTGATCTGTGCTTGGTGGATAGAAGATGGAAGATGCCACGAGAGAGAAAGGTAATGCCATCAACCATAAAGACTGGCTGAGGGAGATGCTCTCTTATCCAAGATGGGTGGAGGTGCTGATCCCACCAGCTGGGGATCCCCAGGAGATACAGATGAATTGCTCTGGGGTGGGATAGCTACTCTCCAGATAAGATAGCCACTTCCTACAGAGTGGAAGAGTAGGCCAGGGGCTGCTCCTCAGCACCGGAGTTGATGGAAATAAGCAAAGCCCCTGCTGGACAGATGCAGGAGCATCTACAGAGAAAGGCAGGAGGAGAAGGGGATGACAGAGGACAAGATGGTTGGATGGCATCACTGACTCAATGGACACGAGTTTGAGCAAACTCCAGAAGATAGAGAAGGACAGGGAAGCCTGGCATGCTGCAGTCCATGGGTTTGCAAAGAGTTGGACATGACAGTGCCTGAACAAGTCGTGTTCCCAAGCACTATATGAGGACTTGGTAATAAGAATCAAAATAACAGCTGAAACCTACCATAAACCAGGCCCAGGTATTAATTCACCTAATTCTCATCCCAGCCTTACAAGTTTATACCCATTTTGCACATGAGAAAAATGAGTCACACAGAACTTGACCCTCCAGAAATGGAGTCGTGTAACTTGCATCTACTATCAAAATTTGGTTATGAGTTTAGTCCTAACAGTTGCTGTTAGAGACCATCTGCTATCTATCCCCTAAGGTGTAGCCTTCACAAGGATAGCTCCCAGTAGGACAAGCGGGCCTTAAGTCATGTCTGTGACTTTCCTAAGCCCCTCCAGGAGTAGAGGGATCTCAGGACCACTCTGCTCCTCCCAGCCCTTCGGGATGAGGCCTGGTGTAGAGACACAAGCTGATTCTCTGAATAATCCAACCACAGAATAGTGGGAGTAAGAGTGCTGGGCTGGGAGTGAGGAAGCCCAGGGCCAGGGGACAGATAGAATGGAGAGAGAGCCCGGGAGGAAGGAAGGAAGGAGATGGGCAAGGCTTCCGAGCCAGCTCTGGGCTGAACACAGAGGTCATGGGACCCCCGTGTGTCTGGCAGGCTCCAGCAGGAGTCAGGTAAGTGCAGAGGACAAGCAGGGAGGGTGTGGCTGGCCTCTGGCCTCATACCACAAACACCTCGCCATCAGCAAAGCCAGAATGCCCCAACATGGGAATCCGAGAGCTTCGTGTCAACTTGGCAGCAAGTTGCCTCCACCATGCTGGGAGGGGTGGGGTGGTTTCTACAGAGAAGCGCTTGTTTAGTCCTGAGACATCTCCTAGGGTGTGCTGTTTGCTCCTCCTCACCCCCACCCCCACCCAGAGCCAGACAGATCTGCTCTGCTCTGGCTTTGTCACAGCTTCAGACACAAATGAACTGGCCTGGCTGGGGATAAACACAGCATGGAGTCAATAAAAGAGTGATGCTGACTGCCTTCGTTAGCCCCAAACCTCAATACCACCAGCCGCAGGCCCACCATCACACCCATCCCTTGCTCACTGCCTACAGAGAAAAAGGCAGTAAAGAGTCAAGCCATCCCCTTTCATCAACCACACTTGTGACAATCATAATGTCCCCAGGCCTCTGTCCTTGCTCTGGTCTGCGAGGTACTTTGGAGCTGTCCTTCCAGCCCCCACAGGTTGTCATGGTGCCTGCTGCTCAGACTTTTCATTGGACAGAGCTGTGCAGACTGTCTCCATGGCAATAAAAAGGATCTGTGGAGAAACGATGCTGGCCTTGGAAATTAACTCACAGGAACACTCCTGGGAAATAAGCTCCTCTTAGGGGGTCAGGAGACATTCCCCTCCTGAAGACGCAGTTTCTCAGCCGTTTCACTGGCCTGGGGAGCCTGGCTCTGTAATGGCCATGCCACCATCTTTGTCTACTCTCCAGCCACAGAGGATGGCAGCTCCAGCTTTCTGGCTGCACCAGTAAAGACTGCAAGTCAGGGGACTGCCCTGGTGGTCCAGTAGCTAAAACTGTTCATTCCCAATGCACGAGCCCTGGGTTTGACCCCTGGTCAGGAAACCAGATCCCACATGACAAAACTAAAGATTCTGTGTGCCTCAGCTAAGACCTGGTGTAGCTAAATAAATAAATGTTGGGAAAAAAAAAAAAAAAAAAACCCTGCAAGTCAGGAGAGTACGGTTGAGATACAGAACAACTTTGCCCTTCGTAGGGTCCATAGGTAGCGTTCCTGCCCCTGGATTGCCCCCCTCCATCCTCCCCACATGACAGGACCTGGGTTCTCCCTGCTAAGATATGAGCTGATACAGCTGGAGACACTCTCTCTCCTCTGCCCAGATACCTGTGTATTATCCCAGAACCTTTGATAACAAAACAAACAGATCTCTGCTGGTCCACTCCGGTCTTTCTCTGCCCTGTGTCTGCATCTTTGTCTTCTGCCTTTCATGCCAAGAATCTTGGCTTTTGCACTGTTCGGGTTCACAGTCCAACAGGGAGGGCACTAGGGTTCTTTGAAATGCCTAGTCCCTTTCAAAACCAACACTCGCCCACCTGGAATCGAGCTGAGCTAGGTTGAGATGGCCTACATCAGGTCCCTAAACCCTTATCTCTCCCCAACACTACCTGCTTTCACAGAAGGATCAGAGGCCGATTCACACTTGAAGGTGACTAATAACAGACTAAAGTGTATCATCTCAGGGAGATCAGAAGTTAAATTGTGAGGAATGAGTTCCCATGTGGAATTTTCAGATTTTCAAGGAAGATTTTCAAAGAGTAGATTTTGGACTTCACTCTTAGAAAGGAAGAGAGAGAAACTATATGGATTTTCTTGTCTCCAAAGCATTTCTTTGTACTTGGTGACTTGCCTGGATGATAAAGGAAATTTGTTTTGTGTTACCTGCTATCTGTAAAGCCAAAAAAAAAGTGATTTCTTATAAAATCTTACCACACTAGGGACTTCCCTGGTGGTCCAGTGATTAAGACTCCTAGCTTCAATGCAGAGGGCGCAGGTTCCACCCCTGATTGGGGACCTAAGATCCCACATGTCACATGGTGTGGACAAAACGTAAAAAATTTAAAATAACCCTGCCACACTTAAGCTAGGCATGGTGTCACCATGGAGGACTTTACCTCCACTGTCTAGTGGGATGATGTCCTTCCCAGCAGTCCAGAGCATTGCCTTGTACCCACCACCTCTGATAGAGCAGCGCACAGTGAGCTTGGTCAGGTTCTGGTTAAGGGCACTCTTCCTGGCTTGCAGCTGGCCATCTTCTCATTGTGTCCTCACATGGCAGAAGGAAAAAGAGGTCTCATATCTCTTTTATAAGAGCACTAATTCCACCATGAAGGGCCCACCTTTGTGACCTCATCTAAACCAAATTACCTCCCAAAGGTCCACTCTCCAAACACCATCACACTGGGGTAAGAGTTCCAACACATTACTGTTCGGGGAGGCACACAAAACGTCCGTCCATAGCACTCCCTGTTCAAACCCAGAAGCTCCTACCCTGGAAGAGAACTTCCTGGGAAACATCAGTGCAGGAGGTAATGGGCCAAGAGAACCTGGCAGAGGACTTTCTTGAGATAAGCTCGGAATGAGGATCAGGAACCTGATTCGGGGACCGCTTCTCCTAAACAGCCCATCACATTGTCAAGCTCCTTACCCTCCATGGGACTGTTTCCTCATCTGTAAAATGACAGAGGAGAGGAAAGGTGGGGTAAACCAGATCTTTTGTATGACATTTTCTGATTCTACTTTCCTTGATTCTGGGGTACAGATGTTGCCAAGGCAGGTGATGAGCAGGTTTCAACCTCTTTTGGAAAAGATAAGAGACCAGGTGCACTGGAGAGAAACCAGCAAATTTCGCAAGAAAAACACAGCCTGCATGACAAGTGGCTTGGGTTTTATAAATCCTCAGGGAGCCGCACCTCCCCACACCTGCTTCAGTTCTTAACTACCAACAAGTGAAGCAAGGCAGCAGAGACACTGAAATGTTTGACGTGGGGTTAGATAATGAACTTCAGGAGCATGGGGAAGAGAAGAAAGGAGTTAGAGGAGAATTACGGACACAGATCCAGCTAATGTGGGCTGTTGGGGTCTGTTTTGTAGTTGGGTGGTGGGAGTGATGGTTTCTTTTGCTTGGCACCCCATACTCCTTCTTGGTGCCTGTTAAAAGGAGCCAACTGTACTCTCAATAAGCTGTTTAATTGGCCAACAGGACCATGTGCTTTAGATGATAAAATCTGACCCAGGACACTCAAGACCCAAAATGCCCAGTTCTCTGGTCAGGATTCCTGTCAAGGTCTCCAGTTACTAGCCCCAAGCCTCCCCATCTCAGTCCCACACCTGGAATATGTCAAGTCACCAAGACCCCAGCCTCACCATCAACATCTTTTGTCAACTGTCTCCAGAAGCTGGGTCGCCAGAAATAAGACAAAAGGAAGCTCTGTCTTCCTCCCCTCCCATGTCCTCACATTCTAAACTGTCCTGATTTTCACTCAGGGAAAAGTAAAGGGAATTGTTAATATGTAAATTTCACTTACTAAATATTGCATTTAAATGATTCTGGGTTTTTTTTTGACAAGTTGTTCAACAACATTCAGTTGTTGAAAGACCCCAGCCCAGCTCTCTTTGTGTGTAATGAGTTTATTCAGACCTTCCTCTCTCATCTTCCTCCCTGCCTCCTCATTTTTTTTTCTTTTTTAATTTATTTATTTTTAATTGAAGGATAATTGCTTCACAGTATTGTATTGGTTTCTACCAAACATCAACATGAATCAGCCATGATTCGGGTTTATCCATGTCGCCTCCACTTGAACATCCCTCTCACCTCCCTCCCCATCACACTCCTCTAGGTTGTTACTGAGCCCTGGTTTGAGTTCCCTGTGTCATACGGCAAATTCCCACTATCTATTTCACACATGGTAATATGTTTCCATGTAATTCTCTCCATTCATCCCACCCTCTCCTTCCTCCCCACAGCCCAAGCCATGTTCATAAGTCTGTTCTCAATGTCTGTGTCTCCATTGCTGCTCTGCAAATATCTCCTCAACCTTTTAATCCTCTGGTTTCTTCTGGGAATCCCATGGGACAGCCACGTGGCCCGCTCAAACCATTAACCACAGATATGAGATCTGGCAGCTTGAAAGCCTCTAGTGAAAATTTCTGAAGGCTGTCACTTGGGGGAGGTGGACTAATTGCTATTTGGGGAAGAGGAGAGATTGTGTTTCTCCCTGGGGCCTCGGTGGAGCAATGGTTGAGTGTTTTGTCCCTGAAACATACTTGAGACCACAGATGGTCACTTCCTGGAGACTGGCACTTAGGTGCCCTGACTCACCCCTCTTGCCTTCACCCTGATTTCTGACATGAGGATGTGGATTGTGCCTGTGGGTCTCGACTTGTCACGCTGCAGAAAGCATCTTCCTCTGATTGGAGAAACGGGAGTGCTGATAAACCCAATGCAGCCCTCAGTGGATGGGAGATGAAACACTCGGGTAAACACTCCGCCTACCAGCCTTAGGGTGGACACTTCCAGTCTGAGAGGCATCCTCTATTCTCCTTGAAAAGTTGGGGGTGGCAGGAGGGAAGGAGCCTTTGCCAGGAATGGCACCCATCACTACACACCCCTGTGTGGGCTTTCCTTTCTTCCATGATCACTCACCACTCACTCCCTCGCTCCTGCTTCCTCCCATCTCCTGTCCAAAAGCCCTGTCACTGTTTTCAAAAGAAACCAAACTAAGATCTGAAGAGAGAAGTGGACTGACAGAGCCCGGCCATCACTTTGTCATGGAGGGTGCTTGAGAGAAAGATGTGGATTCAAATCTCAGCCTTCCCTTTTACAAGCTACTTGTATTTAGACTGATTAACCTCTCTGGAGCCGGCAGCAACTGGAAAACATCAAAGACTGATGATAAAATGATCAGAAAAAAAAAAAAATGATCAGCAAAGGGAGTCATTTTACTCAGTGGGATTCATAGGGACCCAACCTGCAGAAGGAACAGCATCTTTTGACCTTCAACAACTAAGGCAGTGGAGACTCTCAACGGAGTCCAGCCAGAGCACACGCAAGAGCCCCGCCCAGCAAGGCTCCTTCAGTCCCTCCCCCACCTCCACACAGTGTCCTATCCCCAAGGAAGCCCAAGGGCACACTATGGCCTCCAGCCTCAGTTCTGAACCTTTTCCTTGATCACTCCTGTCCTCCATTCCTATTCTATTCCCAATCTTTCATTTATTCTGTTAATAAGCTAATGTTTAGGACTTCCCTGGTGATCCAGTAGTTAAGACAGCACCACCAATTCAGGCGGTGTGTGTTTGATCCCTGGTTGGGGAAATAATATCCCACATGCTGCATGGTGTGGCCAAAAGATTAAAATAAAAATGAATATGAGGAGGAAAACTTTTTAAAAAAACTATAAAAGAGTGGGGCTTTCCTGGTGGCTCAAGGATAACCTGCCTGCCAGTGCAGGAGACACGAGTTCGATCCCTGGTCCAGGAAGAGCCCACATGCCATGGAGTTACAACTATTAAAGCCTGTGGTCTAGAGTCCAGGGACCACAACTACTGAAACCCTCGCGCCTTAGAGCCCGCGCTCTGCAACGAGAGAAGCCACTGTAATGAGAAGCCTGTGCACTGAAACTAGAGTAGCCCCCACCAGCAATGAAAACCCGGCACAACAAAAAATAAATAAATAAACTATTTTAAGAAAAAAGCTATAAAGGAGTATTTTAAATATAATAATGTTTGGCCCACTGCTTAATCGAGCAAAAGGAGCATTCCCTTTAGGCGAAAGGGTCATGCAACTTCTTGGTAAATCTGACCCAGGATCTGCACCAAACAGCAGATTTTTACCCTCACCCCACAGAACCCAGCCTCCATGAAAACTTGGGTAATGGACTCTTTAACCCAGGTACACTGCCTCAGGCCAGCCAGGGACTACCTCTTCTGCTCTGGTGCTGTGCCAGGACTGTCCACCTAGGCACTGACCCTCCAGCTGCCTCCTGCTCATAAGTCCAGCCCCACAAGTGGAACCTGGGCAGAGGCAGCCAGGGATGTCAGCACAGGGGTGAAAGTGACATTATGGGGGGGACAAGGGACCAACCACCACAGTAGTCTGGGGTAAAAACAAGAGAAAAACAGCCAGAGACTACAACTTATGCCACTTTTTATTCCCAAGGGGCCCCACATTCAAACAAGACAGAGAACCCTCAGGCTGGAAGGGCGTCACCCCTGTTTATCATAACCCTCACCTGTGGCCACCCCAGGACACCCCAGAATTCCCCTTTGCCCTAAGAGTTCTTTCCAGATCTTTCTCAAGGGATCAGAGAGGAAGAGGTTAACCTGAAATGTATAAATGCAGACAAAATGCTCCCAGGTAAAATCACATATGTCAGGTTCTCAGCACCAGAGTCTGACCCATCCTGAGGACCTCCGTCCCACATCTGTAGGAGCCGCAAGGTAACTAGTCCCCACCCCACCCCACTCCACCTTCCCTCCCAAACAGGTTTCACGCCTTCTCCTCCCCAGGCCTTCCAGCACACGAATATCTGCAGAACAGCAGGAACTCTCCAGGTTGCCAAACTCAGTGGCTTTTTGTTTTTCACTTATTAGTCGAGATGAAAGCAGCTCATACCACCTCAAGGACTGCTGGGAACCAAATAAATACTGAGGTGGTTTATTCCCAGGAAGTACTTGGGTCTGGTTATCCACAGTTCACAGCCTCTGGCTGGAAACTTGACCTGAGGAGGACTCTGGGGGGGAACGGATGGAGAGACCCAAAGAGTCCAGCCCCTGTCCTCACCCAACCCAGGCAGCTGCCTTTCCCACAGCCCCTGTCCTCTTGTGAGGCAAAGAGGTGAGAGCCAGGTGAGTGGTGGACATGAGGGCCGGTCCTTCTCTCTGCCCCTCCGCCTCCCACAGCCGCCTCCACATTGGGGACACTCCCTCATCCCAGAGCACTCTTGACGGAGCCTCATCTCACAGGCAACTTGAGCCCAGGCTGGGCTTTTCCAGATAGAAGGGGCAAGGGCCATATATCAAGTGCCAACCCTCCCTCAGCACCCCTACCATTTCTCCTGCCCTCTCCCCCAGACCTTCCCATCCCTGAGGTCTTTCTACCATAGACACACACCAACAACCACACATACACATCCCCTCTCTGAGCATTTCCTTATTGGAAGCAAAGTTCTCTTCTCTCTCTCAAATCCCTGCCTCTTGCACTTGGGGTTTTTCTCAGTGACACCCACCCGCACCTTCCCTCACTCACTGCAGGAGGCGAGGGGTCAGCAGCCCTTACTCTGATGTCAGGCTGCTATTGTCCACCTCCTCTCTGTGGCCCCTCTCTCCCTGCAGGCCCCATGCACCACTCTCAGTATTTCCCCTGCTGGCCTGTGGGGCACTGGCCTGGCTTGCCTGGCAACTGTCCTCCCCTGCACTCAGCCCCTGCAGAGTGTAGGAGACCGTCTTGGGGCTGGAGATCCAATGGCAAGATTCTGCCCATGGCCCTGGCTACTAAAGGGCTGGGAGACACCCCACCGAGCCCCCTCTCTGGGCCTGGCCTTCTCACGGAAGCATTCTGTCCTGCCCTGCCTGTCTGCATCTTCCCAGCATAACCACCCCCTGAGGCCCCAGTTCTTCCAGGTCTGTAAAACCCACTCTGCACGGACTGAAGCCTTTGGCCCAGAGACTTAAATACAGTAAACCAGATGGTTCACTGGTAAATTCTGACTCCCCACTTCAGAGCCCTCAGTCAGGCTGCTGTAGGTGGCACCCTGCCCTGAACCTGTGGCCCGGAACTGTCCCAACCCCAGGGAGACTTCATGGCTTTTTCCTAAGTGTCAGAAGTAGTAAAGGTGTCTTACTCGTCATAGCATATCTCTTTCAACTACCCCTGAGTTTATGTTAATAGGCAACTTGGAAAATACCTAAGGATAGGGGCTGGTTGCCAGGGGAACCAACCATGTGATTAGAGGGCTGGAACTTTCAGCCCCATCCCCTTGATCTCTGGGGAGAGGAGAGTGATTGGAGGTTGAATAAATTGCCATTGGTCAATGATTTAATCAATCATGCCTATGCAATGAAGCTTCATAAAAATGCAAAGGTCAGGATTCAGAGAACTCCTGGGTTGGTGAACACATGGAGATCTGGGGACAGCAGTGCCTGGAGAAGTCAAGGAAGCTCTGCACTCTTTTCCATATCTTTTTTTAAAAAATGTTTATTTATTTGGCTGTGTTGGGTCATAGTTGCTGTGCAAAGGCTTAGTTGCCTCAAGGCATGTGGATCTGAATTCCCTGATCAGGGATTGAACCTATGTTCCCTCCATTAGAAGGCAGATTAACCACTGGACCACCAGGGAAGTCCTTCTGCCCCATTCTTTGCCCTGTGCACCTCTGTGGAGCTCTATGAATCTGAAGAGGGTGAGAGCTTGGGGAAGGGATGGAGGAGAGGTGGGTGGGGTGGGAGATGAGAGATTTCCCAGTCAGTCGGAGACAATGGTGTCTGCCTGAGGGTGGTGCAAAATCGGGACCATGGATAAGATGAGCAAGGAGAAATTCCCCTCACCATACAGCCCCCCCAAATTTTTTAATCACATTCATTTGAAAGCAGAGTGGCTTGTTTTGTGAGCATTTCACCTCTGTGGTGGCAGACATGATGCGGGAAGATTTCTGTCTGGTGGTCAGAGTCGTTTGTAGAGTATCAAGCTCTTGGAGAACAGGGGAGCAGCAGAGAAGGTAAGGCAGGACATTATCAAGTGTGCTCAGCTTCAGGAGGGAAGATTTCAAACAGTTCTGAGAAGAGTCATGATCCTGTGAACTGAGATGCTAAAATGACAGGAGAGTTAGTAGACTGTCAGCAATGAAATCTCAGCTATGGACTCACAAATGAGACTTCGGAGGCATTAAGGAAGCTGAAGAGACTGGGGAGGCCACAGGGAGCTCGGATTTCAGGTCATCTCTGAGGATGGAGGCAAGGGCATTTGGCCAAGGGCAGATACATAGGAGGGACCAGTCTGAGAAGGATGTTGGCAGAGCACAGAGAACTAGGGAGGCAGAAGGAAAGCTCTGACCAGTGCATGGGCAGAGGGGGATGCTAACAATGACAGGACAATTGTGACCTCATCACAGTCCATCTGGCCTATCAGAGGGGCTAAGAGACAAAACCCCTGAGTGAACAGAACATAATTGTAGGAGAAGAACAAAGCCAGAGATGGACCTCAAGGCATTTTACAAGGTCTTTCACGGACCCAGGTGAACCAAGTGGCAGGACAGCCTGGTGGACTGTAGTGGGTTGGAACACCTGAGCTTCTGGAAGGCTGGGGGCAGGTCTAATGCAAGATCCATCTGAGGGACACTGAGAATCCCTTGTCTAAAAAAGGTGGAGAATCTTAGTGTCAGGTACAGTCACCAAAGAGGACCACAATCACCAATATATGCCCCCACCAAAGGATGTGAAAAATATAAACTGTTGGCAGAGAGCGGACACATTTCTGTTCTTGACTCTTAACAAGAGCAGAGACTTAATCCACAACTCTATCCGCAGAGGGCAAGCCCTCGATAAATATTTGCTGAATGAATAAATGCAAAAGACACGAGAAAAGAGAGCAGAGAGTTTAGGAACCAGCTTTAAAAGCCAGAAAGGAACATCATGGCACATTTCCATGGACACATGCTTCACGCCTGCTTTTACAGGTCTCAGTGGGGAGTACCTCAGACCCCTTGCCAACTCCCAGGGGCAGCCTCTCACCTGTCCCCCATCTTCTCACTGGCCCCCAGGGTGCTCCCCACCAATGGGTTGACCACTGCATTGCACACCAGGAAGTCAATGCCCGCACAGTGCTCCAGGGCAGGGTGGCATGTAAGGCGGGGTGGCATGTAAGGCTGGGTGAGCTGGAGATGGCTTGAGGAGGTCTTGCCCTCCTAGAGCAGTCCAGTGCAAGGGGCATCGAGACAAAGCTTGTCAATTAGATACCATCTCCAGTAGGAATGGTGTCAAGGCTCTGTGAGAACCAAACTCAGTGAAGGTAAGTGCCTCAGACAGGCCCAGGCCAGGCTATCCAGAGCCGAGGTCCTCAGGGGAGGAAAGTCCTATCTAGGAGCCCTCTGGTGGGCTGAGGATGGGGGAATCCCCTTAGAGCCCTCCTCAACCACGAATCTCCCAGGATGGGTGGGAGTGAGGCCCTCCCATCAACAGGCCCCGTTACAGAGCGCCAGCGTGAGCAATGAGGTGGGCTTAGTTAGACCAAGAGAAGTCATAGTCTCAGGCCACATTCAGGGCCTCCAAGCCCCCATCCAGTCCCGGCCTCCCCCCTCACCCCCAGGGCTGAGCAAGGAGGGGAAGGCTCCGCACGTTCTCCTCTCCGTGTCCTTCCACCTCCGTGGCCCGTTACTGTGGCCACCAGCTGCTCCCGGTCTCTGCCCTTCCCTTGGGCACATGACGCCTGTCAGGCTCAGCCCCTCCCCTTCAGCTCTGCCGCCGCCCAGTCCATGTTCTGCTGCCGGACGCTGAATTGTGGTGAAGCTGATCCTGTGGCAGAGATGGAAGGAACAAGGCAGCCCAGCTCCTTGCTACCCTTCTCCTTTCCCCCCTGAAAATCAACAAAGCCATGCCCTACCCCACATCCCTGAGGTCCTTCTGTGGTAGGATCCCTGTGAGGGGTCAGGGCCCACAGGGCAATGGGGCACTCACCATCAGCGGATGCCGTGACCATGGTGACCCAACTGGCCAGGATGCACTTCTGTTTTCTCCTTCTGCTGCTACATCGTCCAGAGAGCTCAGCAGAGGATGGAACAAGCTCTGAGGGACCCAGGCCACTGCTTGGAGCATGGTGGCCAGTGACTGGTCTGCTCCCTGCTAAACTCTACCCTGGGGGAAAGAATCAAAAACTTAATTCTCCCAGCTCCTCCGGACAGACAAGGACCAGCAGCAGAGAGTGGGAAATCAACAGGCGAGCCTCAGGCCAGGGAAACTTTTCTGAAAATGTCCTGTTTATAAAAGGGGCAAATTAGAATGGGAGACCCAGAATTCAGTAGACAAGGCTATTTTCCCATTCAGTCCATAAACAAGCACCGAGCACTTGCAATGTGTTGGGCACCAGGCAACAGATGTCGTGACCCTGGTGAACCATGCCCTCTGATCCCTACCCATGGAGCTTCCCAATAGGGTGAAGAGGCCAGATACCAAACCAATAATTATACCAATCATCAATTTTAATGAGCTGTTTATGGTTGAAAAAGCAGAATTCAATGAAACTCTCAGTCAAACCTGGAGAGAATACAAGCACAATCATTTTGGAAAATGGTTTGGCGCTGCCCAGGGAAGTTGAACAGACAGCCCTCTGACTCTGCACTTTCACAGCCCAGGAGGCTGGCCATGTGTGTACCACAAGCCTGCACACGAGCGTTCACAGCAACATGCTTTGTGATGGTCTCAAACTGGAACCAAGCCCAAACTTCCATTAATGGTAGAATAGACAAATTGGGTTGCACTTATATAACATGATACTATACAGCAATGAAAATTAATGAACTGAAGCTACATACTGAACAACATAAATGAATCTTTAAAAAAAATAAAAGATATCATTGAGGGAAAGAAATCAGACACAAAATCATCTGTTATTATGTGATTTCATATACATGAGTTTCAAAAGCAGTAAAAAACCCTCTGTGTTGTTTAAGCATGCAAATAGGTGGTAAAATTGCACAGCCAAACAACAGTAGTTATCACAAAAGTCAGGACAGTGAATATTCCTAGGGTAAAAGGGAGGTTACAATTGGGGAGGGGCAAACCTAGTGGTTCCTGGGGCGTTGGTTGTGCTCCATTGTATGACTATGGTGTCCCTTAAGATATATGTGACTTGAGGGAGGGATAAATTAAGGAATTTGGGACTAATGGATACAAACTACTATGTATAACGTAGATCAACAAGGACCTACTGTATAGCATAGGGAACTATATTCAATATCTTATAATAACCTATAATAGGGACTTTCTGGCAGTCCAATGGTTAAGATTCTGTGATTCCACTGAGGGGCTACAAGTTCAGCCCCTGGAAGAGGAACTAAGATCCCACATGGTTCCACATATTGCACAGCAAGGCTAAAAAAAAAAGTCCGGCTCCTCCTCATAGGCAAGGCCAGCAGAATGGAATGATGGAAAAGATTCTGAAAAAATAATATATGTAACTTGATCATTTTGCTGTATACCTGAAACATTGCAAATCAGTTATACTTCAATAAAAATGCTTAATCAAAATATAAAAATAAATAAAAATTTTAAAAAAGAATATACCCCCACAAGAAAAAAAAAAGATGCATGTGTTTTATGTGTGTGTGTGTGTATATACATATACATATATATATAATGTGTGTGTATGCATTCATATACATTTTTATGTATTATATTTCACAATCAAAATGTTTAAAAAGTTAAGATTATCTACTCATGGTAAATTTTTAAATTCAAGCAGTTCAAAGCTAACTCATAAACTAAGTATCCCAGTTCTCTTCTTGGAGGCAAACATCCAAGTGTCTCAAACACTTTCTCAGAGATGTTCTGTGCAGAGGGCTTTGTTTGGAACAACAAGCTTTTGTATATAAAAGGGTATATAAAAGCTTTTGTGTATGTAAAATCACAAAGGGTTTCCGGGGGCATCCTGCCAGGCAGTGCAGGAAGCAGAGGATCAGTGGGTTCCTGAGGGCAATTCCACTTGCTCCCTCTCTGGGGCCCCAGATCCCTGCCAGGCCTGAAGCAGGGGTGCTTGGTCAGGCCAACTCAGTACAGGCTGCCTGGCTCCTTTCTGCTTAGGCTGGGAGAGCCATCACTAGTGAGGTTGCAGAAAACAGGACCTGGAAGATGAAGGGGGTCTGATGAGGGAAGTAGCTGGATAGGTGCTGTAGTCCAGGGTCACAGGCTGAGAGGAAGAGCAGAGGGGTGTGAATGTCCATGATGGCTGGGACAGATTAGGGTCCTCTCTGTGCCAGGGGAGCAGAGAACGAGGGACCGTCAGCTGAGAGAGCTGGCTGTGGTTCCCAGTGCCTGCGTGATGACGCCACCAGGCTGTGCTGAAGTGAAGCTATCTGAAGGGCAGCTGTGGGGAGCCCAGGCCCGTCAAAGCAGCCCCAAGCCAGACTGGTGTGGAGACCCACGCTCCACAGAAACACTCGGAAAGGGAAGAGGTGTGCCACCCTAGCTATGCACCGGGTGAGAACTGGCATGGGAGAATCATGTATTTCCAGCTCCCCGTGAACGGGAAATTCATTAGGGATGCTTGCGTAGGGGACGCTGTTTCCCTCCAACCCCCAATTTCCTAGCTCCCCATCAGTGTGAGCCCAGAGGCTCCTGCTTCCCCCAGCAGGAGATTCCATTTGCTTGCTGAGGAGCACTGTCCCTTCTTGAATCTAGGAATTTGATTAGCTTCCTGCTGAGGGAGATGGGGAAGGCATGGTTGGAGCAAGGGATTGTCAAGGACACTCAGGGACTTGGGGTAGGCTTTTGGGGTACAGAGAGTCAGGGAGCTGAAAAGAGGCAAGCTCTGGCAGCTCTGAGTCCAGGGGCCAACGAACATGCCCTTTCAGGGGCTCTGGTGTGGGCTGACTCTGTCCACAGACCCCTCATCTGTTCCAGACCTGCTCTGGCCACTCTATCACAAGGGACTCCGGTTACTAAGCAACCCCTGCCGTACCTACTGCATCTCCCCTCGTTCCTTAGCAACCCTTGCATAACCCAGTTCCTTGGAGTTAGGGGTTGGTATCTATACATGATAAGTGAATGGGTGCTGCTCAGGAATAGTGGAGAAATTTCAGAGTAAATATCAGTTTGCATCAGTGTCATAATAATGCAGGTGATCAAATAGTCTGCTTTAGGAAGGACAGCCTTGATAGTCAATTTTGGTCTTTCTTCTGGTACCATACTTCCAAAAACACCCTTTTCAGGTCCTAGATCTCCTTGCCTTTTTTTTTTTTTTAATCCCAGCTGCTTTCACTCTGCTTGCTCTCTCTTCTCTGCAAGGTCATGTTACAGCCTTTCTTGTGAGGGGATGAAGGGTTTCAGGTTCTGATGGTTCTACCTTTCCTAAACAGGACAACAGATTCTAAATGTTGTTCTGACCCCTGGGGGACTCCTCTCCCCTGCAGCTGCCATCACAGGTTAACCCCATCAAGTGCCAGGGGGAATCAGTCTCCTTGGCAGGGAGGGCAGCAGGAAAAAGAGGCTTCACATTTTGTCGGGGCAGGACACCCCCTGCTGGAAGGCTGGCTTTACAGCACCTCAGGAAAGCTGTTCCCATCGCTCAGCAAGTCTGCAACTTCCAGCACTTCTTACCAAGCCCTCAACTTGCAGCAAAGTGGTTTGCCGGAAAGCTGCCCTACTTGTAAGGAAAAGCAGTTCCAGAAGAGGCTGGTGAGACCTCCTCTATCTCCTTTGGTTCCCTTTCCTGTTCCCCTAGATCAAGGCCTGAGATTGAGTGACTTCCATGGGCCCAGACTCTGGCAATTTCTCCCTTCATTCTCACTCATCTTCACTCTGAAGCACAGGTCCTGGGAGCCTGGAGTGGCCTCTGCGCTGGCACTGCCCACTCTGATTCCCATTCCCATCCAGATCAGTTCAGATGCCCAAATATGGAGGATGGGAAGCCAAGTAGACATACCCTCAATCTAGTCCCAAGTGGAGGTGGATAGCCTTCATTGATGGGACCAAAGAGAGAAGAGAATGGTAAAAGAAAGAAAACAAAGGCTAGGGAAAGATGCACAGTCATGAGAAACATTGAAAATCAGGAGAGAGAAAAGAGGGAGATGTCAACAAAACCTGCATGCTCTTGGGCATTTGTTCCTCTCTCTGACTCCATCGGCACCTTAGTAAGGACCAAGTTGGGTGGTCCTAAGGGCTCTGACAGTCCCAAGAGCTTTGTTATGAGAATCAGAGAAGAAATCAAGATTGAGCTGCAGACAGAGCCAGGCTGAAAGAAGCCCCAGCACAAAAAGCAAAAAGGAATGAAATGGGCAGTTCTGGCATCAAAGACCCCAACCTGGGCACAACATTCCTGCCCTGAGCTGAGGTGAGGCCAGCTCAGCCTTACCCTCAGCGGGCTGTGCTTCTTTCTGTCCTGAGCATGGGTCAGGGTCTCCTCTGCTGTGAAGTCTGCAATTAAGTGCAAAGATGTGAGTAGGCAGCAGGCTGGGTTCCAGGCACTGCTGATTCTATCTGAAGATCTAAAGGATGCATGGACTTTACAGCTCTAGAATTAAGAAAGGTGGAAGTGATCACTTTGGTGTACAGTAGAAACTACCACAACATTGAAAAGCAACTATATGAAAAAAAGGAAAGATGGAAGTGAGAAAAGCTACCCACCCGCCACGGCTAGGGAGGAAGCTTGGGGAGGGGGGCCATGGGGGAAGTACAGAAAGTATTTGTCTAATATTCTGCAGAGTACTGCACAGACCACTTACCAATGACCCAGTCCTGCCAGGCCAGCTGTCCCCAGACTCTCACATGCAACAGAAATGGACAGATCTGTGCCTCCAAGCAGACTCCAGACCCCACACTGGGCGGGGGACGGGGAGGAGTGAATGGCAGTATGGGCAGCCTACAGGCTCAGCTGGCTGGGGACGCAGAGCTGAGTACAAAGTGAGCCCCAAAGAGAGACCGTGGGCCTCAGTCCTAAGGCCAGGGATCCCACCCTTCCCCACTCGATTGGGCCCCTGTAGTTTCACAAGACTACTGGCTACAGAGCTGCAGTTGCTGTCAGTCAAGCTGTCACTTGGGCCCAAACATTTAATGAGCACACTTCAAGCTAAGCACGGTGTCAAGTACTGAGAATATCAAAATACTGAAGACAGAGTCCCACCCTCGATGAGCTTACAGTTTATTAGAGGAACCCAATTAAGGCAGTACAAAGCACTGAGTGTCAAGGGAAGGAGGTTTGAGACTCAACCTCGAGCCCAAGGATATTGCAGAGGAGGTACCCAGGCAATTGGGTAAACCATTCTGGCACTCAGGGGAACAAGCTAGCGATGAGAAGAATGATTTGCAAACTTTTGATCATAGGTAGAAGCAGTCTCATAAAATGGATTAGATATCCCAAGGAAGTGAATCCGATGGAAAGAGAGGACAGCCAAATTTGGAATGTGGTTGCCTGCCTCTGAGATGGTCCTGGGGATCACGGTGGGCTGGTGTTCACAACCTTGTTTAGTCCCCTCCCACATAATGCCAGGCTTGGCAGAAGTCCCGGTATGTCACCTCTGAGGTTAGGATATATGAACTGAGTGCTCCGTCTTGGGCCCTCGCCATTTGTTTCTTTCCCTCCTGGATTAGTCCTGGCTACCATGTTGTGAGTAACCTTATGGCAAGACCCCATGGCAAGGAACGGAGGGCTGCCAACAGCCACACTGCCTGGGAGCAAACCTCTTAGCCTGAGTTTTGAGAGGCCCAGCTGGCAACTTAACTACAGCCCTACCAGACACCCCGAGCCAGAGCCCCCAGCTATACTTCTCTCATTCCTGACTCTCACAACATTTCAGATAATAAATTTTGAAACTGCTAAGTGTTAGGGTAATCTGCTATGCAGTAACGGATAACTAGTACAGGATACTTGCAGAAATTTAGCTCATTGAAGAGACAGAACAGAAAATTCTAAAATATAACATTTTAAAAAATAATGTGGTCACAATTAAAACAGTGTTGTATTGATACATGAATAAACAACTCAAGGAACAGAAAGGAAAGTTCAGAAAGAGATACATTATGTAAAGCAATTATCCTTCAATTAAAAAATAAAGTGGAAAAAATTTAAAATAAGAAAGAGATACAAACACATTTGAGAATTTAATTTATTATAAAGGTGGCATTTTGAATCAGTGAGAAAAAAGATCACGTGTGTAAATAAATAATGTTGAGACAACTGAGTAGCTCTCTGGGGGAAAAAGAAATTAAATTAGATCTGTGTCTATCGCACCACACACCAAAATATGTATCAGATGGATCAAATATTTCAATATAAAAAAAAGAGACCATAAATATAAAAAATCACAGTAATTTTTTTTTTTTTACTTCTGCATGGGGAAAAAACTACCTAAGCCAAGGCAAAAGAAAAACCCAATTTACATAAAGTTCTAAAACAGACAAAGCTAATATATAGTGATAGAAATCAGATCAATGGTTGCCTGAGTGTAGGAACACAAGGAAACTTTCTAAGGTGGTGGAAATGTTCTGTATCTCAACTGCTGAAACTCCAATACTTTGGCCACTTGATGCCAAACCATTGGAAAAGACCCTGATGCTGGGAAAGATTGAGAGCAGGAGAAGGGGGTGACAGAGGATGAGATGGCATCACCGACTCAATGGACATGAGTTTGAGAAAACTCCAGGAGATAGTGAAGGACATGGAAGCCTGGTGTGCTGCAGTCCATGGGATCACAAAGAGTCGGACATGACTGAGCGACTGAACAACAACTATATATATACATATATATATATAGAGAGAGAGAGAGAGATGCTGCAATGTGCAGCTTATGGAATCTTAGTTCCCCAGCCAGGGATTGAACCTAGGCCCCAGCAGTGAAAGCATCAAGTCCTAACCACTGGACCAACCACCAGGGAATTCCCTATAAAATATATTTAAAGGACACCAGTAATATAGGGAACATTCTTCTAGCAACCATCTAAAAAAGACAAATAAAGCAAAAGTTCTCCATTAGTAAGCCACCAAATTCCCATGTACTTCCCCAGAATAACCACAGTTAACAGTGTGTTCTTCTAGAAACTTTTTATGCGTTTGCATATATATATATATACACACACACATATATATAGGTACAGAATATGTAGAGTTGTGTGTTTGTATGTATCATATTGTAAATGCTACTTCATTGTTCTTTTTAAAAATAATTTTATCTATTTATTTATGTAGTTTATTTTGGGCTGTGCTGGGTCTTGGTTGCTGTGGGAGTTTTTATCTAGTTGCGGTGCTCAGGCTTCTTTTTGTGGTGGCTTCATAGCAGAGCACAGGCTCTAGAGCTCACAGACTTCAGTAGTTGTGTCTCCCAGGCTCTGGAGCACAGGCTCAATAGTTGTGGCGCATGAGCTGAGTTGTTCTGCGGCATGTGGGGTCTTCCCAGATCATGGATCAAACCTGTGTCTCCTGCAATGGCAGAAAGATTCTTTACCACTATCCACCAGGGAAGCCCTATCACATTGCTCTTGTTACATGACAGTACATATAGATCTACCTTATAGTTTTTAAAAAGCTACATAATATTCCACAGAACAAATATTAGCCTAATTTAGCAGATCTCAGAGTGTAGTCTGGAACCCCTTGGGGGATTCTTTCAGGGGCCTATAAGGTCAAAATTATTTTCCTAACAGTAAGACATTATTTGCCTTCTGCACTCTCTCTCGCAAATATACAGTGGAGTTTTCCAGGGGTTCCATGACATGTGATGATGTCATGGCTCTGACAGCTAATGAAATATGTACATGTACTTCTAATATTTTCCAAAATGTTCTAAAGAAGTAGATTTAGTGTAAAAAATATGTGCATTTCCAAGAGATGAACTCAGCTTGTTCTTGAACTTCTACTGTGTTATTCCTCACTAACTTCAATTATGCCTGCTCTAATTTCTGTATTATTGTACAATATTGTTATCCTGAAATTCTGGTGTTTTCCTTGGACCCGTGGGGAAACACAAGAAATAAGTACACTTTATTTTGCTTTGCAATAATATTTTAAAAGTTTTTCAAAAACCTTTCTAAAGTTTGTCATTTTATGGGACTTCCCTGGCTGTCTAGTGGTTAAGACTCTGAGCTTCCACTCCAGGGGGCATGGGTTCAATGCCTGATCTGGAAGCTAAGATTTCACATGCTGTGAGGTGTGACCAAGAAAAGTTTTTTAACTTAAAATAATAATAAAATAAAATTAATAATAAAATAAAATTTGTAATTGTATCTAAAATTCCTACTTTGAAATGTTATAATATTTTATTCTAACACACATCATCATTTCTTTATATGTTTCTTATGTTCAAGAATTTGCCATTGGCTTAAGAAAGACAGATTAGAAGACTTGCTTCTTCAGACTACAGCTGCACCATCCATGTCTAAAAATACTGGAAAAGATGAAACTGATATGTCAGAGTTCTCTGAGTAGCTAAAAGGAACAATAGACTCCAAAGTAATTGGGCAAAATTAAGAAACAAAAATATGGTGAAACTTATATTTCCCTCAACTATATAGATACTAATAGTTTATTTTATTATGTCTTATGCAACAAAACATTTTGAATAGTATTATAGCATTAGGTACATTGCAGCATCATTGTGAGACCAATCGCTCAGAGTTTAGAGAAAACGGAATTGCCTATTTTAAATGTAGATATGCTGAGTTCTTTAAAAGCAAAAAATTGTTTCTTTCAGCCCTTCAAAGAAGAAATGAAAAAGTTACTGAAGCATCATACAGGATAAGTTATCGCATTGCATTCACTGGAGAAGTGCACACAATAGCTGAGAGATAATAAAGCCTCGTACCTTGACATCATGGAACACCTGCTAGATGAAAAGTCATGAAAGAAATCTGAGCGCTGCCACTTACCAACAATACAGTCACTCATCAAATTAAAGATTTAGCAGCAAATATGAAGACTGAGTTAATCTCTTGTCTGAAGAATTGTACTTTTGCTTCATAAATGAATGAATCAACATACATAGGAGAAACATGCTGTTTCCTTGTATTCATCTCATGTCAGCACCAACTAATCGTTAAAGATCTTCTTTTTTGTGAGTACTTGGTAGCAAACAAAAGTAGTGATGAATTCTCAGTGCTGACTTTTGAATCTCATGGTTTCTCCTGAAACAATTGCTTTGATATTTAGCTGCTGGCCCTTACCTTAGCACAAATAAAACAGTGGCATAAAACTGTCATTAAATTCTTCACTGCACATACTTGCAGTTTAGGAAAAAATGCCAACTTCACATAAGATTATTTCATTGAATCTTAACCTTTTAAAGAATATGTGGTACATATACAATGGAATATTACTCAACCCTGAAAAAGAATGAAAATAATGCCATTTGCAGCAACATGGTTGGACCTAAAGATTATCATCTTAGGAAAGTAAGTCAGAGAAAGACAAATATCAGATGATATCACTCATATGTGGAATCTATGATACAAATGAACTTATTCACAAAACAGAAATAGACTCACAAAGAAAGCAAACTAATGATTATCAAAAAGGAAAAGGGTGGGATTAAATTTGGAATTTGGAATTAACAGATAGACACTACTGTGTATAAAATAGATAAACAAGAAGGACCTACTGTATAGCACAGGGAACTATATTCAGTATCTTATAATACCCTATAATGGAGAAGAATCTGAAAGGAATAGAGATAGATATGCACATATATGTAACTGAAGCACTTGATGTAATTGAGTGTAATTACATTGAGTGATGTAATTCAATCACTTGAATCACTGTGACGTAACTGTACATCACAAGTGTACAATAGTATACCTTAAACACTGCAAATCAACTATACTTCAATTAAAAAAAAAACTAGTTAGCACACACACAAAAACCTTGATCCTTGAGAACACATCTTTTTATCATTCTTTGTGAAGACATGTAACAACAGACTGGTTCCAAATAGAAAAAGGAGTACAACAACACTGTATATTGTCACTGTGCTTATTTAACTTATATGCAGGGTACATCATGAGAAACACTGGGCTGGATGAAGCCTAAGCTGGAATCAAGATTGCTGAGAGAAATATCAATAACCTCAGATATGCAAATGACCACCCTTATGGCAGAAAGTGAAGAACTAAAGAGCCTCTTGATGAAAATGAAAGAGGAGAGTGAAAAAGTTGACTTAAAACTCAACATTCATGGTGCACTGGGAAGACCCGGAGGAATCGGGTGGAGAGGGAGGTGGGAGGGGGGATCGGGATTGGGAATACATGTAAATCCATGGCTGATTCATATCAATGTATGACAAAACCCACTGGAAAAAAATAATAATAATAATAAAAAAAAAAAATTAAAAAAAAAAAATTCTCTAACAAAAAAAAAAACAAAAAAACTCAACATTCAGAAAGCAAAGATCATGGCATCCGGTCCCATCACTTCAAGGCAAATAGATGGAGAAACAATGGAAATGGTGGTAGACTTTATTTGGGGGGGGGGGGGGGTTTCCAAAATCACTGCAGATGGTGACTGCAGCCATGAAATTAAAAGACACTTACTTCTTGGAAGGAAAGTTATGACCAACCTAGACAGCATATTAAAAAGCAGAGACATTACTTTGCCAACAAAGGTCTGTCTAGTCAAGGCTATGGTTTTTCCAGTAGTCATGTATGGATGTGAGAGTTGGACTATAAAGAAAGCTGAGTGCCAAAGAATTGATGCTTTTGAACTGTGGTGTTGGAGAAGACTCTTGAGAATCCCTTGGACTTCAAGGAGATCCAACCAGTCCATCCTAAAGGAAATCAGTCCTGAATGTTCATTGGAAGGACCGATGTTGAAGCTGAAACTCCAATACTTTGGCCACCTGATGCGAAGAGCTGACTCATTGGAAAAGACCCTGATGCTGGGAAAGACTGAGGGCAGGAGAAGGGGATGACAAAGGATGAGGTGGTTTGATGGCATCACAGACTCAACGGACATGAGTTTGAGTAAACTCTGGGAGCTGGTGATGGACAGGGAGGCCTGGCGTGCTGCAGTCCATGGGGTCGCAAAGGGTTGGACACAACTGAGTGACTGAACTGTGAAGAAATGGGAAGTATACATAAAACATTGCCGCTGCATGCTGAAGAACAATGGTTATCTCAAGGAAAGGCACTTGTGCAATCATCTGAGATAGGAACTGAACTGTCCACTTTCTTCATGTAGCACTATTTTACTGTAAAGAATGATTGATAGGCAAACTATGATTATTTATATTTGGATATTTGGCAGGTATTTTCTCAAAATTAAACAAAGGAGACTGTCACTTCAAGAAAAATAAGTGACTATACTTGCTGCCATTCATACAATTTGAATTTTCCAACAAAAATTAGAATTGTAGGAAATCTGCATCTGCCATCCTGAATTTGACAACTGCCTGATACTCTAAGAGTTTTCCAATGAGCTCAATATTGATATTAATAAATGTGATTTTTAGTATTGTGCAATAAAATATATCAGCATTTGGAGGGGTATGCATAGCTCAGTAAACCAAAATTTTCCAGATGACCAATGCATGATGTTACAGTATCATACATAGGTGAATGATCCACTCAAAGTGCAAGGTAGAACAAAGGAATTTTAATATAACAGAGCTGAAAAGTGTGTTGATATGGTTTCACATTCCACATTGAAACTAAGCTTTAAGAAAACTACCAGTTTCCCTCGTGGTGCAGTGGTTAAGAATCCACCTTCCAATGCAGGAGACTCAGGTTCCATCCGTGGTCGGGAACTAAGATCCCACATGGGGGCAACTAACCCCGAGCTCCACAACTGGAGAAGGCGTACACGCTGCAAGGAAGAACCAGTGCAGCCAAAATAAAGTAAAATTTAAAAAAATGAAAGTATCAGTTGTCAAGTGTTGGTGTAGTATGAAAGAGAAATATTCACAATTATCTGAGAAAGCTGATACTCCTCTCTTTCCAACTGTGTATCTATGAGTCCAGATATGCCTCATCTACTTCCGTCAAAACAGCGTATTATAACAGAGTAAGTGCAGAAGCAGGTATGAGATGCTAGCTGTCTATTATTAAGCCTGACATTAAAGAGGCTTGCAAAAATGTACAACAATGCCACTCTTCTCACTATATTTTTGCTTTAGAAAGCATAGCTATTTTCCATTTAACATGGTATTTATGAAAAAATGTCTGGGGCAGCCACTATGGAAAACAGTGTAGAAGTTCCTCAAGAAATTAAAAATAAAACTACCATTTTATCCAGGAATTCCGCTTCTGGGTAAATATCCAAAGGAAATAAAACAATTATCTTTTTAAAAAATTTTTAATTGAAGGATAATAAAACTGTTATCTTGAAAAAAGTATCTGTACTCTCACATTCATTGCAGTATTATTTACAATAGCCAAGGTATGGAAACAATCTAAATATCTGTCAATGGATAGATGGATCAAGAAAATGGGATATATATGTATAGTATGGGCTTTCCTCGTAGCTCAGTCAGTAAAGAATCTGCCTGCAATGCAGGAGACCTGGGTTCAGTTCCTGGGTCGGGCAGATCCCCTGGAGAAGGAAGTGGCAACCCACTCCAGTATTTTTGCCTGGAGAATCCCATGGACAGAGGAGCCTGGCAGGCTACAGTCCATGAGGTCACAAGAGTCAGATACAACTTAGTGACTAAACCACCACCACCACTGTGTCTATTATATATACACACAGTATTTTAGCCTTAAAAAAAAAGAAAACTATACTTTAATAAAAAGTTGGTTTAAAAAAAGAAAGAGAAAGAAATATTGTCATCTGTGACAGCATTGATGAACCTGGAGGGAGTTCTGCCTAGTGAAAGAGCCAGACGCAGAAAGACAGATACTCCATGGTATCACTTACATGTGGAATCTAAAAAGAAAAGTCAAACTCATAGAAACAGAGAGTAAAAAAGTCTTTTCCAAGGCTGGGGAGTAGGGGAAACAGGGAAAGATTGGTAAAAGGGTACATTCTCAATTTTAAGATGAAAAGTTCTGAGGCTCTAATGTATGTATAACATGGGGGCTAGAGTTGATAACACCATGCTGTACAGTTGAAATTTGCTAAGAGAGTAGAACTTAAATGTTCTCACCAAAAAAAGTTAATTATGTGAGGTGATGGATGTGTTAACTCGATGGGGGGAAATCCCTGCACACTGTATATGTATATCAAATCATCACACTGTACACTTTAACGATATCTTACAAATCTTTTATCAGTTATAACCCAATAAAGCTGAAAATGTTATATATATGAACATAAAATGGGTTTTAATGAATAAGTTAAATTTTCTCAGTTTTAATTTCTACTACAGTAAATTTCGGGACTTCCCAGGTGGTGCTAGTGATAAAGAACCTGCCTGCCTATGTAGGAGACACAAGAGATGTGGGTTCAACCCCTAGGTCAGGAAGATCCCCTAGAGAAGGGGATGGCAACCCACTCCAGTATTCTTGCCTGGAGAATCCCATTGACAGAGGAGCCTGTTGGGCTACAGTCCATGGGATCACAAAGAGTTGGACATGACTTAGAGACTAAACAACAACCTGCCTGAAACTTCCCGAAACTACTTCCCATCAGCCTTCCTGCCCCAGCCGCTCAGATCTGAGACGCCCGCTCCACAATCTACCGGGCAGAGCAGTAGCCCTGTGACAGTCCAGGGGCGAAGGGGAACCAGGGCAGAGAGCCAGGCCCTTGACAGCTCCTCTCAGATGCCCACCACCCTGTTTCTGCCCCAAGGAAAATTTCTCAGAGGGCAGGCTCCCTGCACAGCCACCACTTCCTGCTATGCCCCCACGGACAAAAAGCTCCCCCTCCTCCTCTAGGAGACTCTGCCCTCACTGATGGTCTATTAATCCCTATCTAAACCCAAGGCCTCTCCAGCTGAGCACAGGTCAGGCTCCTGGAAATTACAGGTCGGTTTAAGGAGAAGATTGATAGTGTATCCTCCAAGGCTGCACACCAAGGACGTTCCAGACAGAGCATTTTACCCCCATCCTCCTCTTTCTTGAGAATATATTCTCCCTGTCAGTCCTAAATATTGACTCAACAAACTGTTGCCGAGTCATAAATTGTTTTCTCACTGACGTTCGTCCCACAACATGATACACGTCCCAGGACTCTGCCCACCCCCTTGTGCTCCCTCCTGCCCTCCCAGTCTCTGCATCTCATCTCCCTCCTGGGCTTCCAGCTCCAGATGTGTCCATGAAGTCAGCCTGCCCCTAAACCTCACATGGTACACAAAAATTAATTCAAAATGGCACACAGACTTAAAAGTAAAACATAAAACTATAAAACTTTTAGAAGAAAACATACAGCAATCTTCCTTAGCCTGTTAATAGGATAAATTACATGGACTGATGTTTGAACATTGAATGAGCTTTACATCTTCATTGATTATGATGTGTTTTTTAGGCATTGCTAAATTCTATTTGCTAAAATTTCATTAATATTTTCCTATTAGTGTATCTATACTCATGAGGATTCTTTTTTCAATATTTATTTATTTATTTGGCTGTGCCAGGCTGAGGCACGCAGGATCTTGGCTCTCTGTTGCGGCATGTGGGATCTAGTTCCCTGACCTAGGATCAAACCCAGCCCCCTGCATCAGGAGCACAGAGTCTTAGCCAGGAAAGTCCCTCATGAGGGTAACTGGATTGTCGTTTTCTTTTTCTTTTCTTTTTTCTTCCTATGTTTGGTCTGGTTTCAGTATCAAGATAATAATATCTTTATAAAATGAGTTGGGAAGTTTTCTTTCCTTTTCCATTTTCTGGAAAAGATTATGTAAAACTGGCCAAATCTACCTAGTATACTTCAAAAGGAACAGGAGTTCTTCTTTCTTTTCTTTTTTCTTTCACAATGGTAATGATTACCTGGAGGAGGCAAACCACTCATCTACTCTGAGGTTCAACTACGACCTGTTCATTTTTATATTTCTATAATGCTAGTATAGCTTTTACTATGTGCCAGGAACTATTCCAGGTATTTTGTAAATATTAATTCTTTAATCCTCATATAACCATTTAAGGTAGATACCATAATCATTCCTACTTCCGATGAGAAAACTGAGGCACAGATAAATACGGTAACTTGCACAAGGTCACACAGCCACTACAGGCATACCTCAGAGATACTGCAGGTTTGGTCTCAGAGGGGTGACAACTTTCCCAAAGACGCACAAAGTGTATGTATGTACAAGCTCCAGCGCCCTCTCTGACAGCCGTGCTGCTGGGAAAGAGCCCCCTGCAGGATAGTCAGCACCCACCTGCCCATGCAAAGGTCTGCCTGCGGACCAAAGAAGCCGGGTCTGAGGTAAAGTGAAGACAGTATTGGAAAGTTAAATGTTGAGCGACTTCACCTCCCTCTTCAGGGACCCAGGCCTTCTGCCCTTCCTACCCTAAAGCCTGCAGATCCCAAACCCATTTGATAATGGTTTTCAATAGCGTGAAAGCATGCTAATGGGAGATCCAGCCCAGCTGGGGCCACGAGAAGCCTCTCTCCCTCAAGGGCTAGAGGCTTGACCCAGCCTCTAATGCCTCCTGCCTTCTTTGTCTCCCTCCCACCAGCATTTCCTCTACTTTTTGCACCAAATTCTCGCACCAGAGCCTGGCATAAGAAACAGTCCCCAGCTCCCACTAAAGTTCCCCAGCACCCCTACACCCCTCCCTCACCGGCTGCCTCCTCCTCTCCCAGTGGCAACTGACTGGAGCAGCTTGAGCTCTGACTTTGAGAACAAATCCAGATGACCAGGCTCTGGCAACCCAGTGGGACCTGGGAAGGGACTGGTAGTCCCCGGGGCCATGTGACAGCCTCTGGGCTCTTATTGCACCTTGTCAGGCTTTGCTTAACTCTGGAATGGAGTCCCGGCGGGCCTAGGGATGGGGTGAGGGCAACATCACCACAAACAGCACAAGGGCAGAAACTCCAGAGCCACCCTAAGAGCTGAGTCCCATGTTCTGCTAGGAGAGCCGTCCAGAAACTGACCAAAGTGTGATGGATAGGGCTGTTCAAGGGGGAAGCTCATAGAGACAAAGGCCCAGAAATCAAATCTGAACTGAGGCAAAAACAGAGGGCCTGGTGTGTCAGTGGCCAAAATGAAAACTGGCAGTCTCTTTCCTGAGTTGTTCAGGGCACTCCTCGGTAGGGTTTGGGGCAAATTCTTCCCGTCCACAGCCTGAGGTCACCACTGTCTCTGGTGTCTGAAGGCCAGAAATAGAAATGAGACATTTGGCCTTCTAATGTGCTTAATCTAATGCTTGATTTATTAAAGATGAGACAGTGGCCTTTGGCGGTGGAAGCCTTACTAGGCATTGGAGCTGCTGGATGTGGCTTGTGGGTCCTTATATTCATGTTGTTCCTCCATGATGCTTTCTGTCATACAACAAGGTCGGTCACTCCCTCACACCCACCCTAGGACTTTGCTCTGGCCGGGGAGGGGCTGCTAAATACCAGGGCAATAAAAGCCTACTTAGTCTCTTTTTCCTGTACTTATCAGCACAGGGACACAGTGGTGGATGAGGTGAAGGGAAGCCCAGCTCCAAGGATAGGATTATGGTTTTATATATATCCCCCAGGTGATGAATGTCCAGTCACTCTGAGCATATTCAGGGCAGCTCCTGCCCTTGCTTAAACACAGCACTCACTCAAGCAGGGAGGGACCCGCAAGATTCCAGTGAGCAGGAGGACAGCACAAGAGTGGTCTGGCCACCAGGGGCCCCAGGGAAGGATCTTCAGTCACTAGGTGGTCTGGAGCATGAAATCACAATGACAGATCTGAAGATACAAAGGAACAACAGGCTCACTGCAATGCCAGTCACCACAGGCCTTGAAGCCAGGTTAACAAATGGGAATCATCACTCCTCCCATCCATGGGGCAGAACCAGGAATGTTCCCAGAACTGAGGGCAGAGGTGAGGGAAGAACTGAGCTGTTAGGCAGATATTCCCCACAGGGTGATAAAGCCACAAGGAAAAAGAGCTGAGAAACTGGGACAGGTCTTTCCAGGTGGGGAGAAAGCTATGGATGTGATTGGGGTCATTAGGAGGAAGCTGACTGCCCTCCTCACCTAGTCCATCCCCCATCAAGGGCAGGGTTTGCGGGAATCTTCATGGAAAAGTCCACAAAAAGGCAATGTGTGCAGTGGCTAGAAAACACAGGCTTCAGGGACTTCCCTGGTGGTCCAGTAGTTGGGACTGGGTGCTCTCACTGTTGGGGCCAGGGTTCAATCCCCGGTCGGAACTAGGATCCTGCAAGCCCCAAGGTGTGGCCATAACAGAAAACATTTGCAAACAAACAAAAAACTCGGCAAGCTTTAGACACCAAAGAAACTGTTCTAAAGGTGGCTCAGTGGTCAAGAATCTTCCTGCTAGAGCAGGAGATGCAAGAGACATGCATTGGATCCTTGTGTTGGGAAGAGCCCCTGGAGGAGGAAATGGCAAATCACTGCAGTATTCATGCCTAGGAAATCCCATGGACAGAGTAGCTTAGCGGGCTATAGTCCATGGGGTTGCAAAGAGTCAGAAGGATGCAAAGCATGCATGCTTGCTTACTTGCTAGGCTTAGTAGCCATACGGCCTAGGGCAGTGATTCTCAAAGTGCCGTCCTTGGTCCAACAGTATTAGCCTTACCCAGGAACTTAGGAGAAATGCAGATTCTTGGGCCACATCCCAGCCTTCTGGATCACGCTGTGGGGTTGAGGTCCCACTCACCGTTTGATCAAGCACTCTGGCTGATTCTGCTGTATGCCAGAGTTTGAGAACTGCTAACCTAGGACAGTTACCAATTTCTCTAAGGCACAGTTGTTCTCATTGGTAAAATGAAGATAACAGTGCCTACTTCATAGGGTTATTGTGAGGATTAAATAAGATACTGCAAATACAGAACTTGGCCCAGAATTTGGTAAGCCTTCAGTGAATGTCAGTTATTAGTACTATCATCTCCCAGCTATTCTGCAAAACGAAAGGAATCCAGGGCCTAGTGTTGCCCTCTTCCTGGACCACCTAGTCAGTGTCATTTTCAAGCAGCCAGGGCTAACAGGAAGATACCTAGTGCACCTCCCTCTCAGCGGGGTGTTCACTGTGTATTGAGGGAAGGGAAGGGAAGGGACTGGGAGGCAACCTGCTTCAGGTCCCAGCTAGGGAGCTACCAGCTATGTGTGGGGTGGGCTTCCCTTTGTATCTCCCACACCAGGGGACCAGGGACACACTGGCTGCTCCATCCTCACTGAGGGGTAAAATCAACTTCTCCAAGCTTCACATCAGCCTGCACCACCACCATCTCTTCCAGAGTTAATAGAAAACTGTGACTCAAATAACAGATTAGATAGGTAAATGTGCTGGTGCAGAGATGTTATAGTTGAAACGTGAGGTGGGGAGGCTAACCTCACAGTGTGAACGCCCTTGCTCTCCCACCTAACGCTAGTGCAAGGGCACATCCTGGTCTCTATGGTTACCAAGAGCAGCCTCGTCCAGGAGGACCAGAGGGTAAACAGCAGGAACTGAGTCCATGGTTGCCACAGCGGGAAGGAGGCATCCCACAAAGGCAAGGGAGGAAAGGGTGGGGCCATTTTCCACCAGCTCCAGGGGCAGAAGGAGAAGCCTCTTAACCTGAAAATGAATTTCACAGAGAAGGATATGTCCCTGCATTTATTCCTGGCACACCGTGTTTTGAACAGTCGTTCCCATTTTTCTTCGAAGATGTCACTTTTAAAATTTTTTTTCAATTTTTCTATTTTCATCAGAGAGAAAGAGTCAAGTAGATGTGAATCTGTCTTTAACACATGCTAATTTTCCGTTTAATAAGGAAATTCTGTGGGAAGTAGCAGTTGCAGCTGCAAGAGGTGAAATTCCACCCTGGAAAATAAGATGGGGGAGCACAACTGAGTCCAGAGTGAACATCAGAAACTGAGACGCCTGAAGCAGAATGCCAAGTATTCGCACACATGTGATGATTGTAGTTTAAGGTCTCCACCGGCTGCCTCCTGCTCTTCGGGCAGTTGCCAAAAAGGGATGGGGGGAATGATCGGATTGGCTGTATCCTCAGGTTATTTTCATGTACAAATATAAACCATTATTATGAGTTAAAACAGGATACTAGTGTGGGATTTAGGAATGCACAGGGGTTTTTTTCCCCTTCATATCTGATATGCTGGATGACTCTGGCCTTGAACCTCAGCTTCTCCAAGCCCCCGCCTCCTCTCTCTGTGGTAGGGCCGGCCTACCCTGCTCTGAGAATCTCCAGGATCCTAACCCCACCTCCCATCCACACATACATGGGGCTAGGACTCAGAGCAAGCTGTGAGGAAATAAGGCACAGAGCAGTGCTATAGTAGAATGTAACCTGGCTGGTTTCTTTGCCTATTGGGCATCTTACCCTGCCACCTCCCATGGCGCAGAGGTACAGGCTCCAAGAAGACCAATGACCTGGATGATACCCAGGCCTTTCTTCCCCTGATCCTCTGATCCCCACACCAGTCATTTAAAGCAAAGAAACACGTGCTCCTCAGTGTGAGGCCGGGTACCTCAGTGTGCACCCAAATCTAATTCAGCCCCAATGACAGCCTGTTTCCCCTTCTCCCTCTCATCCCACCCCAGGAAAAACTTAGGTTCTTTCTCTCAGCTCCATTGGATGATGTTGAAGGCCCAACCCCATAGCATAACCCCCAGGACCACCCCTTTTTCCAACACCAAGCTGCTCCCTTCACAGCCACCATAGGAAGCAAATGAGCTTAGGAGGGATGAGGGGCTACCAGATGATGCTGAACTTTGCTGGGCATAGATCCCCTCAACAGTATCTGAAGTTCTTGTCCTCTCCCACAGGGGAAAAATGGATATCCATGCCCCATTTGCCCATGTTGAGAGGATTTACAGTCCCTGAAGGCCCATCCTTGGGTCTTTTAGTCCACAGACTTTGGGTTAAAAATCCCTGCTCTGTAGAGAACTCAGCCCCATAGAGAGTGTGGGAAAAGAAACAGAAACAGATCTCAAACACCCTTTCCCTTCTCAGCAAGCCAAAACCGGGAGCAGGGAGAGGCAGGAGTGGTCACACAGGGAAAGACGGCATCCTGAACATTCTAGAATCGTGATCTGATGAGCAGGGGAAGCTATGTGTCCCAACAGCTGTGGCCAGACAGAGGTAATGCAGTGTCTGGACACTGGCCATTCTTACCCTCGCTCCCACCATGGGGATCTCTGGCCCCATTCTGACCCCTGGTGGCTGCCAATGGGATGAGGCGAGAGAGCTTCCCAAGCTCCTCCCTGTCCTATGGGGGTGGGAGGGGAGGCAACATTGGAAGATGAACCTCCAAGCCTACAGGCCCCTGCTGGGGTCCCAGAAGACCCATGTTTCTCAGGGTGCTTCAGGGGGTTCACTCCACTACAGTGCCTTCTCAGTCTAAGCCTGGCAACCAAAAAAAGGTACATGAAAAAAAGCATTTTTTACCTGTCAAGTTGGCCAAAGAGGTGTGTGTGTGTGTGTGTGTGTGTGTGTGTGTGTGTGTGTGTGTGTGTGTGTGTGTGTGTGTGTGTGACTGAAAGAGGAAACAGACAGAACAGGCTCCATCTTGAAAGCAGGACTCCATCTTGGGCGGGACTGTGGACTTTGAGCCACGCCCAGTATCTATGGAAATGACATACCAACTGGAAAACCAGGCCCCCGGCAGCAAGAGCCCCAGGGCTCTTCCCTAGACTCTCTGTAGCCCAAAAGAATACCCTAATTATCTGTGTAACTGAATAGAATCATACATTCTATTATACTTATTGGGGTATGACCACAGGCCTATTGACAATTGCCCACTGTTAACTACCTAGGCTTAAGGCTATGAATCTCGGGTTAACTTTGATTGTATCTTTGTTCAGACTAGTTTCAGGGAATTCAGGGAGGTGGGTTTGGGCAAGCACACTTAGGGCATATAAGGTTTTCACAAAAACTGGTTGGGGTCCTTGGCTAAGAGGAGACTCTGCTTTGGGCCTGAGGGTGTAATAAACTGCACTCTACTATCTGCATTGTCCTTCTGAGTGAGTCTGTTTCCTGGAACGCGTGGCTACATGACAAAAACATGAACCAATAAGACCAGCATTCTCATGCACAACAGGTGAGAGTAAAAATTTGTACAACCTTTCTGGAAGTGATTCTAGACAAATAAATCCAAAATCTTACCAAGTGTTTCTATCTTCTGGTCCAGTAATTCTGGGTCTGTTAAGAATCCAACTTCAAGAAATCAACAGACTGAAATAACATGATACCCGGGTTTTGAAATAAATAGAAGAGATAACAAGATTAGCCAAAAGTGGTAACTGTTGAAGTTGGGGGATGGGCACATAGGAGTTTTTTATTCTATTTTTTGTCTCTCTTGGTATAGGCTTGAAATTTTCTGTGATAAAACTTCATATGTATTTTTGGCCACACCGCACAACTTGCAGAATCTTAGTTCCCAGACCAAGGACTGAACCCAGGCCACTACAGTGAAAGCACCAAGTCCTAACAACTGGGCTGCCAGGGAATTCCCAAAACATTTTTTAAGAAAAGCATCAGAAATGCAAGGATTTGTATAAAAGGTGTTAATCTGGGGGAATTCCCTGGTGGTCCAGTGGTTAGGAGTCTGCATTTTCAGTGCCAAGAGAGTGGGTTCAAAACTTAGTCAAGGAGCTAGAATCCCACAAGCCTTGTGGCATGGTCAAAAGAAAGAAAAAAAATGTTAATATTTAATAACAAAAACTATAAATAGCATAAATGTGCTACGCTAGAATGGTTCAACAATTTATGTTGCATCCAAACAGTGAAATATTATGCAGCCATTAAAAATTCAAGGATGTTTTAATGATATGAAAAATTGCTTACAGTGTAATGCAAAGCAAATAAGTTGGATACAAAATTGTTTATGCAGTATTTAAATAATTATGTTAAATAAAAAATGCATAGAGGAGAAGACGCTATGAAAACATTAATACACTTGAGTGCTAGTCATGCAATGACTATGGGTGATTTTTACTCTTGATACTGTGCTTTCCTATGTCTACATGTTTTACTTTAATAAATAGGCCCCCAAAATTGCATTTGTTAAAATAATACTCCCTTGAGAGTCTGGCAGATATTCAACTCTGAGGGCTGCCATATATTAGCTGAGCAACACTGAGCAAGTCAACCTCAGGGTCTCAGATTCCTCACCTATAAAACAGGCATAATGCCACCAATTTTTCAAGCCCCATTTACTGGGTATTTACTATGTACGAGGCACTAGACCAGGTGGTTTTGCCTTTATATATAATCACAATGCTAGTCATACATGATCATTTCAATCCTCACAACAAGCTGAGGTGTAGGTGAGGGTGTTCCCATTTTAGAAATACACAAACTGCAGCTCAAAAAAGTTAGGGACTGTGCTCAGGTTTACCCAGCTGGCCGGCAGTAGAGTCAGGGTTCAGACTGAGGCCTGTCTGTCTTATCTTTGCCAGCCCAGTCCTTGGCCTCCTGTCTGGGCTGCTCAAAGTTACAGTTTTGTTATGAGGATTGAGTGAAGTAACACAGGTGGAAGACCACCCACAGTGGGGCTCCAAGCCCAGAACTGCTTCATTTTGTATTGGTTCCCTTTTCTATAACTCCCCCACGCTTCAGTAAATTGTGGCAGAACAAACCATTACATCCTCCAAAGGGGAAAAAAAGGCATCTAGACCCTAAAAGAAGGGTTATAGGACCTGTAGAGACAGACCAGAGAGGGACTGGAAAACTGCTTTTCAGGGCAACATGAGGGGCTAGGACTGTGTGTGCCCTGCAGTTTCCAGGGTGGTTCTGCCAGGGACTTCATCAGACGATACCTTGATTTGCAGCTTAGAATTCAGTACTGAGTCACCCTGCCAATAAGCATTGCTCCCCACTTTTCACTTACCCTGCCACCATCCCTCCCTGAAACACAGGGCACAAGCATCCCCAGACCCATAGCTTTATTTTTCTCTTCTTGTTTCCTACCCCACTTTTTTTTTTTTTTTTTTTTTTGGAGAAAAGGGGGATCATAGGGTCTGAATAGTACTGTGTGCTGTTGTGGAGAAGGAAGGCCTGAAAATCTAGGGGTGAGTGACGCAATGCAGTTGGGCCTATTCCACAACTCCCTTCTGGCTTCATCTTCAATGCTCTTTCCCTAGGGAGCCAGCGAAAGTTAGGCTATTCTCTATTTCTACCCCTAGTTCATCATAACATAAACTACTCTAGAATTGCTTATTAGTTGTCTGTTTTCTCTACTAGATAATAAGCTCCATGAGGGCAGGCACCACACTGTTCACCACTGGATCTGTCTCCCCTGCAACATGCCTGATACATCGTAAACTATGTACATGTCTCTCCATTCAGCAAGAAAGAAAGGGAGAGAGAGAAGGAGGGAGGACCTCTCCATCAGCAGCCTTGTCCCAGGTAGACCCACAGTTGCCCCATTCTGTGCTAAGCTCTTAGAGGTGGTCCCAACCCTGAAAGCTTAACATGTTTCTCCAACCTCATATCCACCTTTAGAAAAACAACATGCAAGAGAAATTTCCTTTTATTCCAAACTTCATGCTCTTTTATTTTACCTCAGTACTCAAAACGGATCTCCTGAGTTTAAGGGCAGTTTCCAAGTACAAGGGATTCCTGGGAGGAATTGTAGGGCTCAAAAGGGGTCTCAAGTCTGTCCTAATCCTAATTCTGCCACCTCTGCTGTGTGACCTTGGGTGAGTGATCTCCCCTCAAACCCTGGCTGGGCCTCGTTCTCTTCTCTGGAAAATGATAGGGTAGACCAGAACTTGTATGAAAATGAAAGCACTTGAGAGAATTCCCTGGCAGTCCAGTAGTTAGGACTTAGCACTCTCACTGCTGGGGCCCTGGGTTCAATCCCTGGTCCAGGGTCTAAGATCCTGAAAGCAGCCAAAAAAAAGAAGAAAAGCACTCATTTGCAGTTGCGTGTGCAAATGACTCCGGTGCAGTCTCTATCCTGTTGTGGGTAACTGGACAGCGCTCTCCTTCCTAATGCTTAGGGGCAGGGTAGATTCAGTGTCTGAGTAAGCTGAGGAGAGGAAAGACGTATGTGCCTACACCTGTCTGTAAACTGGAAGACCCAGGCTGTGTGGCCCCTCGGGTCAGGGAGCAGCGAAAGGCTGAAGGGGACCTTGCCACAATAAAGCACCCCCCAAAAAACACCCCTTTGCCTCTAGGTTTGCAAAAGAGAAGCCTCCAAACACCCAGCATCTTTGTGGCACCGCCCAAGCAAGACCCCTGTTCCCTATTCAAAAACAATGCACTCCCTCATGCCTGCCCTTCCCCTCCCTGGGAAGAACCCAGGGAGAAATAGTTGGGGGGGGGGGGGGGTGGAGGATGGTGCAGCCAGGCCTCCTGGCAGGGCCCCATTTCAAGCTTGCTCAGAAAGCGCAGGTGCAGGGCCTCTCGGTCCACTGCAGCGGTTTCTTAGGGAGGACAGTGGACTTGGTGGACACAGGCGTCCAGGCCCAAAGGCTTCCTGGCTTCAGTCCAAGCAGCTGGCAGGTTCATCCTTCTTTCCCGGGCCCCTCAAACACCACTTCCGGCCCTCCAGCCCCTGCTTGGGCTCCTCCTGCCTAGATGTCGCCCCAAGCCCGCCCTCCCGGTGCAGAGCTTTCTCCCTCCCGCACAACCCTTATTTCACTCTCTCAGTCTCCATATCTATTTCTTCTCCCTCCTTCTCCTCCTCCCCTGCCTCTCTTCTCCTTGCCATCCCTCACCAGCCCCAGAATGGGTCTCCCTCCCTTTCCCCCTCTCCGACAGACTCTCCCCCCGCCTTAGTTTTCATCCCTGCACCTCTTTCTTTGTATTCCTCTCGCCCTCTCCCGGCCCCGCCAGCATCTCTCCTCCCCCGGCTGGCATCGGCCTCCCCCAGCCTCCCCATCTTCTGCTCAGTCTCCTCCCCCTGGCACCTCTCCCCTCCCCTCAGCCTCACCCCACTCCCGCCCTGCACCCCAGGGTTTCTTTTCACCCTGGGGCCTCGGTGCCTCTCATCCTCCACCCTACCGGCCTCCTCCCTCCGCGCAGGTAGAGCAGGCACCCATCCTTTCCTGCCCCGCCCCCAACGCCAACACCGCCGCTGTCTCTTCATCCCCGTCTCCTCCTCTCCCCACCCTCTCCTCTCTTCTCTCTGCCCCTTTAAATCTGCCTGGCCCAGCCTCCCCCGCGATGCTGGGAGGGAGCAAACATTGATTTGTGCTGGGATGGAATCAGAATTTTGATTTTTTTTTTTTCCCTCTCCCAACCATAAGAAGAAAATAATAAAAACACCCCCTCTTGATAGCCCCCTCTTCTCTTCCCATCCAGCTCCCAGCTCCTCTTCCTTATCTCCATCCAAAGCAGATTTTTTTTTTCCCCTACACTGTTCTCATCTCCCCCTACCCCTGCCACTACCTCGCGCCCCCTCCCTCCACCGCCTGCTCCTCTAGCTGGGGAGAGAGGGGACTCTCTCCTGCGGCTCCCCCACCTTGGCTCTTTGGGTTGGAGCAGTCTCTCCGGAAGGGGAGGGGGCTTGTCTTGTCTGGGCGAGGTGGGAGTGGAGGTCTCCTGCCATGGATGCTGTGCCTGGGAGGCAGCCTGAGCCCCAGCCCACATGGTGAGTAACCTGCCTCCTCCCTTCTGCCTGTCTACCATCCCCACCCTCGCCTTTTCCCTGCAGAGCCTCCCCCAGCCCCATCCTCTCCCCCACCAAACCCTCTGCCCACCTTGCTCCGATCTCCCCCGTACATTTCCAACCACCCCCCACCCTTGCCAGGGAAGCCAAAGAACCGGGGCAGAGAGGTCCTGACAGCAGGCAGGGAAGCGGGTGGCCTACGATTCTGCCCAGCCCCCCTCTAAGGCCCCCCCGCCTACTGCCATCCACACTCGATACTTTGGGGTTCCAGGTTGGAAAAGTGGGACTCCCGCTAGGGGTGAGGACCCCAAGCCCTGGGAGCGGTCCTTTATAAGAAAAGAGGGGTGGGGGAGCTCTGTGCCTCCAAAGCTTAGGAGCTGCTGGAAGATGCTGCCGAAGGGTGGGGGGTTGGGGGGCGGTGCTGATGCCCCGGAGCCACTGGGCCAGGGAGCGGCGGGCAAAGAGGAGGGGCCTCCCTCGCCACTTCCCCCCTCTTTCTCCGCAGCCACTCAGGATGAGGGTCCGGCCCTGCCAGCCCGCGCTGGGGCCCCCCCGCCCGGCCCCGGTCTAACTGCCCCCGCCCCCAGGCCTCGCCCGGCTCCCAGGCCCCCAGCCGGCTTCTCCAGCCCCAGGATGCGCTGAGCCACCGGGGGGCTGAGGCCGCGCCAACTACATGCATGTCCCCCGGGGGCAAGTTCGACTTTGACGACGGGGGCTGCTACGTGGGGGGCTGGGAGGCGGGGCGGGCACATGGCTACGGCGTGTGCACGGGGCCCGGCGCCCAGGGCGAGTACAGCGGCTGCTGGGCGCACGGCTTCGAGTCACTGGGCGTCTTCACGGGGCCCGGCGGACACAGCTACCAGGGCCACTGGCAGCAGGGCAAGCGCGAAGGGCTGGGCGTGGAGCGCAAGAGCCGCTGGACGTACCGCGGCGAGTGGCTGGGCGGGCTGAAGGGGCGCAGCGGCGTGTGGGAGAGCGTGTCCGGCCTGCGCTACGCCGGGCTCTGGAAGGACGGCTTCCAGGACGGCTACGGCACCGAGACCTACTCCGACGGAGGTGCGGGGCCCTGCCCACTGTCTGTCTGCTCGTCCGCGTGCGCCTCCCCGCTGGCCTGCCCCTTATGCTTTCCCCAGCCAGACGCCCCTGTGCTCCACTGTGGTCCTACACTCCTTCCCCATCGATGAGCGCCCCTGCGCCCATCTTTCTGCCCTCTCCTCCCATCATCACACATGCCTTCATTTGCCTGTTCCCTGCCTGTTTTTCCCTCTCCCCCATCTGCCTGCCCTCATCCCTTCCTTGAATGCCTGAGCCTCACATCCCGCCTCTCTGACCCTCACCACCCAGTCTGCTAGACCCCCCCGACACACACACCCCTCCACCTGCCTGGCCCCTCTCATTTCCTTGGCCAGCTCGCCCCTGAGAGTTCTCTTTGCCTGTCATGTGTCGTCTATGCGGCCCCGTCACCCTGCCCCTCACACCCTCCGGACTGCCTGTCCTTCACACACCCCAGCCTGCCTGTCCCTTCCCCTTGCCCCTGTCTACTTGCACGCCCCTAATCCACGCATCTCCTGCTACCTGCCAGTCTTCACTCGGCTCTTCCACACCTTGCGACCCAACCTGGCCAGTCCCCAGTTCCCAGTGCCCCTCCCCGACTTCCACGCCAACTGCCCCCACCTCTCCCACCCGACGCTGAGGCTTCCAGGGGCGCATGGGGCTGGGGGTGCAAGGAACGGCGGGTCCTGACTCTTTCTCCCCCTCCTACCCCGCCCCGCACAGGCACCTACCAGGGCCAGTGGCAGGCGGGGAAGCGCCACGGCTACGGGGTGCGCCAGAGTGTGCCCTACCATCAGGCGGCGCTGCTGCGCTCGCCCCGCCGCACCTCCCTGGACTCCGGCCACAGTGACCCCCCGACGCCGCCCCCGCCCCTGCCCCTGCCCGGCGACGAAGGAGGCAGCCCGGCCTCTGGCTCCCGGGGAGGCTTCGTGCTGGCCGGGCCCGGGGACGGTGACGGCGCGTCCTCCCGAAAGCGCACCCCCGCGGCTGGCGGGTTCTTCCGCCGCTCGCTACTGCTCAGCGGGCTCCGGGCGGGCGGGCGCCGAAGCTCCTTGGGCAGCAAGCGGGGCTCCCTGCGCAGCGAGGTGAGCAGCGAGGTGGGCAGCACGGGACCCCCGGGTTCCGAGGCCAGCGGGCCCCCGGCCCCAGCGCCGCCCGCCCTCATCGAGGGTTCGGCCACTGAGGTGTATGCGGGCGAATGGCGCGCCGACCGGCGCAGCGGCTACGGCGTGAGCCAGCGCTCCAACGGGCTACGCTACGAGGGCGAGTGGCTGGGCAACCGGCGGCACGGCTACGGGCGCACCACCCGCCCCGACGGCTCCCGCGAGGAGGGCAAGTACAAGCGCAACCGGCTGGTGCACGGGGGGCGCGTGCGCAGCCTCCTCCCTCTGGCCCTTCGCCGGGGCAAAGTCAAGGAGAAGGTGGACAGGGCGGTCGAGGGTGCTCGTCGAGCCGTGAGCGCTGCCCGCCAGCGCCAGGAGATCGCCGCTGCCAGGTGGGCACCCAGTGCAGAGCCCGAAGCTGGGTTAAGGGGAGAATGTGCCCCGTGGATACGGAAGGGGGGCGTTGCTTAAAGAGGGACCAAGACCCAAGCCTAGGGCTGGTGGGGAAGAGGAGGCCTAGGACTTGGCAGTTGTAACCCTGGGTATTTGTTGTGTTTATATCTGAGGCTACAGGTGGACTTAGGTGTAACCGTGGGTGGCTGGGTATTTGAGGGAAGCCCTGTTAGACTATAAGTGTGTCTCAGTGTCCTTTGTGGGGAGTGTGTCATTGTTGTGTGTGGGAGTAGCAATGAGCGCTGCCTCGTGCTGGCCCAGGAAACCTCTTGGAACTCAGACATGTTCCTAGTCTTCCTCGTCTTGTAGCTGATCCAGCCTCCAGGACTCTGCTGCTGGGAGCAACAGGCCCGGGCAGAGAGACAAGAGGTGTACATTCCTAAGCACATCCAAGCTAGCCCACAGTCTGATACCATTTCAGCCTTAGGCCTGGGGAAGGTCTAGTGTGTACAGCTCATCTGGAAAGTGAAAGTGAAATGACTATACAGTCTATGGAATTCTCCAGGCCAGAATATTGGAGTGGGTAGCCTTTCCTTTCTCCAGGGGATCTTCCCAACCCAGGGATTGAACACAGGTCTCCCACATTGCCAGCGGATTCTTTACCAGCTAAGCCACAAGGGAAGCCCAAGAATACTGGGGTGGGTAGCTTATCCCTTCTCCAGAGCATCTTCCCGACCCAGGAATCGAACCAGGGTCTCCTGCATTGCAGGCGGATTCTATAACAACTGAGTTATCAAGCAAGCCCACAGCTTATCTACCCACCTGAAAAAAATAGTCCCTCTCAGCTCTGACTCCTCCGCCTCCCTTAACCCAACTGATAAAGGTTGGAGGGAAGCAGACTTGCCTGTAAATGAAATTTTCTTTCTGTAAATCAGATTACATTTCATGCATCAGGAACCTCATTATCTCAAACAGTGCAGTCCAGTCGGAATATAATGTAAGCTTAATACGTAATTTTGAATCTTCTAGTAGCCATATGAACAAAATAGGAAGAAACAGATGAATTTAAATAATATATCTTATTTAAACAAATGTATCCAAAATATTATCATTTCAACCTAAAATAAGTACAAAATAATTAAGGAGAGATTTTATAGCACCCCCTCTTTTTTTCCTAAGTCTTTGAAATCTAATATATATTTTGCACTTAAAGTACAACATTCAGTTTGGACTAGCCTCATTTTAAGTGCTTAATTTTAAATGCTTAATGGCTTGTGATTGAAGAAAGCCAAAAATCTATTTGTAATGAGTTCATAAGCTCCTAATTATACAATTTACACATAGGGATTTTTAGATACTGTTTTTTCTTGAAAGGGGAGGGCACAGTTGAAGGATCTTATTTGAAATTTAAGAGTATTTCAGAGGATGAAAGTCAAGATATGTCCAAATAGCTTGGGTGTAAAGTAAGTGTGTGTGTGTGTGTGTGTGTGTGTGAGAGAGAGAGAGAGAGAGAGAGAGAATAGGTCATATCCAGAGTAGAGGCCTGAACCAGAGAATGTCTATGTCTATGTGTGGATATATCTGAGTTTCTGGATGGTTAGAGTCCAGGGCCTTGATCCAGGGAAGGGGGAGGGCAGAGCACCAGGGAGCACTTTAGGCTGGATAGGGAGTGGGCATGTGCAGGAAAAACTGGTCTCAGTAGCCAGAAAGATCAGGCAGTAGGAGGAAGCTGGTTGATCTCCCCAGCAACAAGCCTGGCAAACTTGATTGGCTGCTGGTTGCCATGGAAACAGCAGAGCCTCAGCAGCAGGTGCACATAGAGTACATCATTCAGGTAGCCTGAGCCTGGCCTGACTCCTGAGCACAGACTGGATCTACTGGCTAGGATCTGACCAACCATACCCTCTGAAGTGAAAAAAGCACAGGCCCTTGTCAATGTTGCAGTTTCCTGGCCACCAACAGAACACAATGCAACCCCAAACTGTAATCCTAATCCCCTGTCTTAAACTCTGAGACCAGCTCAGTTTCAGAACAGGGCTAAGCATATAAATCCTGAAAGCAGATAATACTCAGAAGAACAGGGTTATCTGAGATCCCTCCAAGCAGGTTCTAACGGTCCTTGACCGACCAGGTCTGAGGGGAGGAAGCTGACCACATCTCCCAATGTATATAAAGAGGAAGTAGACCTAAGCTGACAGAGGACACCATGAGCCTCTCTGTACCCAGATAGCCAGACCGCTTTCCTAGGCCAGATAAAACAAGCCCGGGGGCCAGAGGGAGTCATGGGTCTTGATACATTCAAGCCCGTGGCAAGTATATCTGATTACGTTTACCTCTGGTCCTTCAGTCAAGATTACCTCTGCCTCTGATCCTACACCCCATCTTCAGTCAAGATTACAGAACTAATACATTAATTAATAAGGCATCTGTGATTAACAGCAGAGGGTGAAAGGGAGGGGAAAATTGAGGAAACATCTGACATCAGATGGAAAACTGAGAAAAAACAGACAGGAAAGGATTGATAATGCTTCAAGGTTACCTGTAACTAAGAGCAAGGCTGGGCTTCCCTGGTGGCTCAGATAGTAAAGAATCTGCCTGCAATGCAAGAGACCTGGGTTCAATCCCTGGGTTGGGAAGACTCCCAGGAAGAGGAAATGGCTACCCAACCCAGTTTTCTTGCCTGGGAAACCCCATGTACAGAGGAGCCTGGCGGGCCACAGTTCATGGGATCACACAGAGTTGGACACGACTGAACAACTAACTAGGAGCAGGGCAGGGTTGAAGGCTGGTTGTGGAAGGGAGATTAAGCGCTCACCCAGAAGGTATGATCACAATGGGGAGAAAGCATGCATGTTAGCAGGGAGAGAGAATAGGTAGTGGCAGAAAGGGGAGACCCATCCAGTTCCAGAGCTCAAAAAGGAGACGGGGTGAGGGGCAGTGACAGTGATCAGGGGCAGGGGAGAAGGATGTGATAACAGTAGTGGCTAAAGAAAAGAAGATTTTAAATTCTCATAACACAGGAGGTATCAACACAGCAAAGTGGCATAGCTTCTGAGCACCAAGCAGGTAAGCTGCAGAGAGGCGCTAAGAGAGTGAGGCCTCATTTGCCTTTGGGAGGGAGCAGGACAGGAATGGAATAACAGGGCTGCAGGCAGCAGGGAGGGCCTGGCCCCTGCAGCTGGAGGAAGGGAAGTGTTACTATTGGGTGAAATGGTGGAGGGGTGCGAGAAGAACGGGAAGGTGTGATGACAGCAAACACAGCCCAGGTATTGGAGAGGAAAGCGAAGGCCAGCTGCCCTGCCAGGCCTTGGAAGGGGAGCAGCTGGCAGAGGGTGAGCAAGGGTGAGGCTGCCAGAGGTGATCTCAGATCTGGGGGTTGTGACATGGGGGGTGGCGGGTTGGGAGGGACGTGGGTCAAGGGACTGGAGTAGGTCTATTAAGACCCTGTCCCCGGAACCCAACAGGGCAGCAGACGCCCTTCTCAAGGCAGTGGCAGCCAGCAGCGTTGCCGAGAAGGCTGTGGAGGCAGCTCGAATGGCTAAACTGATAGCCCAAGATCTGCAGCCGATGTTGGAAGCCCCAGGTAAGGTGTGGGTAGCCTGGGGCGGGGTAGGGGGTTGGCTTCCTGGGAGCTGCAGGGACCTGGGCTTGGAAAAGGGGGCAATGAATCGCTGCAGGGAACTGGGGATGGGAAAAGCCAGGGTATGAGAGTCTAAGGGGACAGAGGGTGGGGACCAAGCCCAGCTGTTTGAGGACTAAAGTAGGCATTTGAGAAATAGGGTAATAAGGACTGGGGATTGGGACCTGGCATTAAGAAGCTATAAAGTTGGGGTACCAGAGTCCTGGGAGGTAACCAGACAGAGAGATAAAATTGTAGCTTTGGCAGCCCAAGGCTAGTTCAGCCCGTCTGATTCGTAGCTGTCCCTACCCCAGGCCGCAGACCCAGACAGGACTCTGAAGGTTCCGACACCGAGCCCCTGGATGAGGACAGCCCTGGGGTATACGAGAATGGACTGACCCCCTCAGAGGGCTCCCCTGAACTGCCCAGCAGTCCTGCCTCCTCCCACCAACCCTGGCGACCCCCTACCTGCCGGAGCCCACTGCCTTCTGGAGGGGACCGGGGTCCCTTCTCCAGCCCCAAAGCTTGGCCTGAGGAGTGGGGGGGCCCGGGTGAGCAGGCAGAGGAACTAGCTGGCTATGAGGCTGAGGATGAGGCTGGGATGCAAGGGCCAGAGCCCAGAGATGGCTCCCCACTCCTTGGAGGCTGCAGCGACAGTTCTGGAAGTCTTCGAGAGGAGGAGGGGGAGGATGAAGAGCCCTTTCCCCAGCTGAGCACGCCAGGGGGCTCGGAGCCAGAGCCTGCAGCCTTGCCAGTCCTGAGGGGCCTGTCCTCGAGGAGTCCTGAAGCCGGGTGCCTGGTGGAAGAGGCTGAGGAGGCTACTGCAACGGAGAGGCCCGCCCAGCGGGTAAGAAACTCTCCCACCCCCGCTTGTGCCTTCTGAGTCTCCCATCCTTTCTGGCCCTGCTACCCCTCAAAGTTTGACCTATCATCACTTCCAGACCTCTCTCTGATCCCCTGTGGGGCTTTGATTTGCACTTAGCTTTCTTTTTGCCTACCCAGTCTTGGACTACATCCCGCCTCAAAAAAAAAAGAAATAGAGAATTTTCAAGCTGGGAGGGAACCTCCAAGACCTTCACATCCAACTCCTTCACTTGACACATGGAGAAACTGAGGCCCAGAGCACTTACAGTAACTCACCAAGGTTACAAATGAATAACTATCAGTAGAGCCAGAACATCTTCCTGTGCTCTCCTTTCATATCATTTCCACCCACACCCCCACCTCCACACTTTCTCTCTTTGGTGCCCAGGAATAAAAAAGGAAAAGCTTGTTCCCTCCCTACCCTGACTCTCCCTCCCTCTCCAGGGAAGAAGGGAAACAGGGAAGAAGGCAGAAAACTGGGAGGGGTGGAGTTTCCCTAGAACCCTCTACTCTGATTGGACTCCAGGCCTTCTCCTGTTTCCTAGCAACCACATCCTCACCCCTTCATCCCTCTCTGCTTCACTGCAGTAAAGGCGGCTGCTGCCAACGTCTGCTACTAAGGCCAGGCACCTTCTGCCTGGGCCACGTGCTGCAGGGAGGGGAGAGGAGTGGGGGATGGGCTCACTTGAGGGAGCCAGAGGGAAGGCAGGGCTCTGCCTGGGAGTAGAGGGCTATTTTGCAATCAAAGCAAAAGTTGGAGATATCCCGGCTCAGGCCTCTGAGGAGGGGTGTCTGGGACCCTTCTGCTTTGCCACCTTAGCCAGGGCAGGAGGTGGGACTCGTAGCTGCACCTGGTCCTCAGGCACTGAGACTGCCTTTCCCCATCTCTCTAGGGAGCTGCCAACCCGCTGGTGGTGGGAGCCGTGGCCCTCCTGGACCTCAGCCTGGCATTCCTGTTCTCCCAGCTCCTCACCTGAGGCACCTGCCTGGCCTAGTTCTGGCTTTGGTCGCTGCCTCTTCATTCCTCTGACCTGCCTTTTCTCTCTTTTTCTTCCCCCTGGTTGTTTTTTTCTCCTGTCTTTCTTTCTCTTCTCCCTTCACTTTCTCTTCTGTCCCTCTCTGGTTTTACCTCTTGCTTTTTCTTTCCCTCTCTCCTTTTAGATTCTCTCATTCCCTTTGGCTCTGTCTCTGTCTTTCCCGCTCCCTTCCCTACCAAACCCTTCTCTCTCTAGATTGTTTACATACGAAGGGCTTTTCTCGCTCAGAGTCTCTTCTCTGAGACACACAATTCTAAGTCAGACCATTGCCCCCACACCCTCCCTGGCCTTTTCTTTAGACCTGAATTTGGATGAGGGTGGGGGTTTGGTGTCCTGAGGAGTCTCCTGGAAGCTGAGTGGAAAGGAGGACCATGGGGAAGGGGTACACTGGATACTGGAGAAGACTGCCAACTGGGCGAGGCGCTGGCCATGCTGCTAGGACTCCCCGACCCAAGGAGCCTGGTGTCCCTCTGAAGCCTAGTGACAAATCTGGAAGGGGTGCAGCCGCCATCTCTGACCTCGGAGGAGCCTACCTCACCTCCAAGCACTGAGCTAGGTTCTTGCCAAACTCCATGCTTCCCTGAAGGAGATAAGGGAAATGAAAAGCAGAACAGCTCCCAAGCATCTTCTCCCTCTTCCTTTCCCCAACAGCCAGCCTCTCACCCAACCCCCTCGGGTGGCATGCCATGTCAAGAGCAATGTGAAAAGGAAAGATAGTGTCCCATGCAGCCAAGCCCACCCACTGATCTCTCCCACCTCTCTCTCTCCCCCTAAAAGTTTATTTGGTTGGTCTGGACTCACGTGTGGCCTTTGATTAAATTCCTAAGGGACCTGAAGAAGACATTTCTACTGCAGAGCAAGGACCCCACTCCCCAACTCTGGCAGTAGTGGCGGGGGGAGGCAGTTCTGGAAAATGAACCACATAAGACAATAAGGAACTCACAGGGCAGGAGAAGCTGGTCAGTAGTTTCTAAGTGGGTTAGATCCCTTCCCCCATCATATGTGAAATGGGAAAACAACACGAAGGAGGGGATCAAAGGAAGCCAATCTCTCACACACTTTCCAGGCAGAGCAGAGGTGAGAGTCAAACTGGGGTGAAAGGTGGGTAGAGAGCCCTGTTGGAGGTTGTGGCTGATCCCTGGTACTAGCTTTTCCCCTGGGGACAGGAAGCCCTAGGAAGAGGGGGCTTGAGGGTCCCCAGGGGATCTTTCCTCCCTTCCCTGCATGAGGCAGAGAGCAAGCTGCCTGCCAACCCCCTCCCTCAAGGAATGGCCTTGCCTGGGAATGCCCACCACACACAAACTCTTCTTTTTTTTCTAGTTAAACTCTGTTTACTCCTTGGCCTGCCTCCCTCCTTCCTCCCCTCTCAACCTTTACTTCTGATTTCTATTTCATGGAATTTGGGATTGACGTTAAACTACAACAGTGCCGCCAACACCAAGTCTTGCAGGAAAAAAAAAAAAATACAAAGAAATTTAACAAAAAAAATATATTAATAAAAAAGTTCAAAAAAAGGGGGGGGAATTGTCCTCTCCTTTGGGTGCGATGGATTCAAACCCAAGCTCTCAGAAGCTCTCCGGTGAACGAGCCCTCTTGGGAAGTCCCAGGCCTGTGACAGTCTCGCCGCCCCTAAGTAGTTAAAGAGATCCTTCCCTTAAACTCCAAATCAGAAAGGCCTGAGGTCAGAGGATTCAAGATTGCTCTGCAAGGCGGTCCAGGAGGGGCGGGGTCCCGCGATAGGGGCGGGGAGAGGGAAGGACCAGACCAAGCCCCAGCCCTCCTCGGGGCTAGGACCAGGAAGCGCTGGGGGGACAGGAGCGGAGTTGAGACTGAAGCCAGGTGAGGCTGGCGTCCTGGTGGGGGGAAACTGACACCGCCTGAGAAGGGGACGGGGGTCTCTGCGAAAGAAACAGCGCCGGGCTCTAGAAGGAAGGGAATAACTGAACTAGGGATGGGAAGCCAGGTGGAGACCCGCCGTTGGGGGCGAAATAGGCGGGGCTCCAGCGCAGGCTCTGTAGGGACGGGTGCGGGGTGGGGCGGGGACGCATGCGTAATGGAGGTCTCAGGCGGCGAGGACAGGGCGGGATTTGGGGACAGGGATCAGTTTTAGGGTGTCTTGGGACCCAGGCCCTCAGCAATTTGGTTTATTGCAAGCCTGTGCAGAAAAGGCCGGATGCTTACTGCCAGAGGGTTAAGGCCCTCTCCGTTTCCGGGCTCTGCCCGCCAGGATGGTGGCGTCCTCGCTGAAGCTTCAGGAACTAATCCAGGAGATTCGTGAGGCCAAGACCCAGGCCCAGGAGCGGGAGGTGATCCAGAAAGAGTGCGCCCACATCCGGGCCTCTTTCCGCGATGGGGACCCTCTGCACAGACACCGCCAGCTGGCCAAACTGCTCTACGCCCACATGTTAGGCTACCCCGCCCACTTTGGACAGGTACTGGGCGTGGACGCCTCCCGTCCGAGTTTGACGAGAGAAGCTGGTGGGGCACGGTATCGAACACCCCCCTCACTTGCTTGTTTCTCGATTTCTTTATTCTGCGGAGTTTCTGGGTCCTCACAGTGTGTACCGCAGATCTTGCCCTTTACAACCCCAACTGGTCATCAGATGGACTGAAAACCCCTCGTTCTCTGGCCAGCGCCATTCAAGGCCCCTCCTCTTCTCCTCCCACTCTTCTGTTTCCTTGAAACTAACTGAATCTCCTAAACCTCTATTGTTGAAGGGGGTGGTCCTGGGGTACGCTGACCCCACAGGTTAATCGCGTGTAAAGGAGGAAGACAGAAAAGTGCCTCCGGTTTCACCCCTACCCCTTCGTGGTCTGCCCCCTTCCCTGTAGATGGAGTGCCTGAAACTGATCGCCTCCCCCAGGTTCACAGACAAGAGGGTGGGCTACCTGGGGGCCATGCTTCTACTGGATGAGAGGCAGGATGCCCACCTGCTCATTACCAACAGCATCAAGAAGTGAGAGGGTTCTGGGAAGCACTTGGAATCAGGGAGATGGGAGAGTGGGGAACGGGGAAATCCCAGGGGTTTGCCTGCTGTAGGTACTGGGAAGGACTGGACTCCTCAGAGGCTCGGCTGACTGTCCTCCCCAAACTCTGCAGTGACCTGAGCCAGGGGATTGAGGCTGTCCAAGGCCTGGCCTTGTGCACGCTGAGCGCCATGGGCTCTGCTGAGATGTGCCGGGACTTGGCCCCGGAGGTGGAGAAGCTGCTCTTGCAGCCCGGCGCCTACGTGCGCAAGAAGGTGAGACGGCAGGGTCTAGGCTCTTGCTCCTACAGAAGCTGTCCTGTCTGCCACGTGGTAGAGGTGGGGGATTCCATCCTGGCAGACCCTCGCCCTTTCTGACCCCCCAGACCTCTGCAGGCTGTTCTGACTGCAGTGCACATGATCCGGAAGGTCCCTGAACTCTCTGACATCTTCCTCCCACCCTGTGCCCAGCTGCTTCATGAACGCCACCATGGTAAGGCCACGGGGCTCCTCGTCCGCTGCCTCTGCTCTGGCTGCGGGCAGAAGGGAGCCCTAGGACAGGAACAGGAGCTCCCCGGTGACGGGCAGCACGTGCATGCAGACACGCACACAGTAGACTCCCCTGTGCCCTGCCCACCATTCGCTCCCTCACCCTGACCCAGGCATCCTGCTGGGCACCGTCACGCTGATCACTGAGCTCTGCGAACGAAGCCCTGCAGCCCTCAAGCACTTTCGCAAGGTGGGCTGGGGAAGGGGTGGGCCCCGGACCAGGAGGAGAAGGGCAGTGGGGTTGGAGGGGGCTGGAGGGAGAAAGGATTAGGAAGAACGCCCAGGTCAGGCTCTGCCCTCACTCCAGGTGGTACCCCAGCTGGTGCATACCCTCCGAACTCTGGTGATGACAGGATGCTCCACAGAACACAGCGTATCTGGAGTCAGCGACCCATTCCTGCAGGTGGGCCGATCCTTCCCTTCTGTATCCCTGGAACAAAAAGCTTAGGCAGCCCATGGCAGTGGTCCCCTCCCAGACAACACTTTGGTTCATCAGTAACTTGGGCAGGAGGGTGGCAGGCATCAGGTCATCCCAGGTCCAATGTGGGGAGGGGGAATGCCTGAAAACTAGAAAATCCAACTTGGCAACCTTTTTTTTTTTTCCCCAAAAAAAACTGTCCCCAGATCTCCTGGCCTCACTCACCTCTGAACCCTCCCAGGGCCCAAGGGACCAGCGAAGGTTGGGAGGGGAGAGCGCAAAGAAGCTGTTGGGAACCAGCTAGACCCCTCACAATGCTCTCAACATTGGATTTCTCTCCTCAGCCCCTTACTCCCAACTTTTATTTAACCCAATTTCAGGTCCAGATACTTCGTCTGCTTCGGATTCTGGGCCGGAACCACGAGGAGAGCAGTGAGACCATGAATGACTTGCTGGCCCAGGTGGGGCTGGGGGCCTGGGTTAGGTGTGTTGCTCTGTGATCCCACTGGCCTGGGCGTCCCTCCCATGACCACTCCCCATGCGGTGGCCACATGATCGTGTCTCCATTTCTTTCTGGACTGTGACCTCTCCTGAGGTCAGGGACACAGTCTGTTGCAGTGCAGTAGCCCCTGGCACATAGTTGGGGGGTGGGGGGTGGGGGAGGGGATGCATAGACTTTTGTCAGCTGTTTGAGGGATGACATGAGGAAAGGACAGAGCCCCTTAGAGCTTCTCTCCCATCCACGCAGGTAGCCACAAACACAGACGCCAGCCGAAATGCGGGCAGCGCGGTTCTGTTTGAGACGGTGTTGACTATCATGGACATCCGCTCTGCCGCGGGCCTGAGGGTACCTTCCCCGAGGCCTCTCCCCGGGGCCCCTCCCACCCACTTCAGCCGGGCAGACAGGTCCTGTTCCCCGGTTTCTCCTCCCCCTCCCCGGGCACCCTGTGCCACACGGTCCCCACTCCGGAATGAGCGGGCTGCTCCTTTCCTGATTCCCAGCCTCTGCCTCCCGTAGGTTCTAGCTGTCAACATCCTTGGCCGCTTCCTACTCAACAGTGACAGGAACATTAGGTAATAGGCCCAGGTGTCCGGCAGGGCTGGGCCACTGGGCCCTTGACCCTCTGCCCTCCTTCTTCCAGAATCTCCAGATTCACCAGCCTCTCATTTCCATACCAGGGCAGGACGGGTGGGGAGAGGGCTGCCGGCCAGGGTATGCTAAGGCCCCTCCTGCTCTGAGCAGATATGTGGCCCTGACGTCCTTGCTGAAGCTGGTGCAGTCTGATCACAGCGCGGTGCAGCGGCACCGGCCCACTGTGGTGGAATGTCTACGGGAACCTGACGCCTCCCTCAGCCGGTAAGCAGGGCAGAGGAACCAGAGCGAAGAGCAGAGGGCCCAAGCACCGGGCCAGCTCGGCAGCTGGAGAAAGGGGACTAAGGAGACAGGTGCCTGGGAAGGGGGGGCCCCAAGGAATGTCACGGGGTGACCTGGGAGACCTTGTCTAAACACACGTTTCTTCTCCAGGCGGGCCCTGGAACTGAGCCTGGCCCTGGTGAACAGCTCCAACGTGCGGACCATGACCCAGGAGCTGCAGGGCTTTCTGGAGTCCTGCCCCCCTGATCTACGGGCCGACTGTGCCTCCGGCATCCTACTGGCAGCAGAGAGGTGAGGGGATGGGTGCGCAGGAGAGAGAGAGGGTGGCATCCAGGGAGGGTCATCGCCAGGACTGAAGAGCCTTGATGTCCCCTAGGTTTGCCCCAACCAAGCGGTGGCACATAGATACCATCCTCCGTGTGCTGACGACGGTGAGGCAGCGGCTGGGCTGAGAGCTGGGTGGGAGCGGGCAGGGTTCACCACGCTGACCCAGCCACATTCACCCCTCCAGGCAGGCAGCTATGTGCGCGATGAGGCAGTGGCCAACCTGGTCCAGCTGATTGGGGGCGCCCAGGAGCTTCACGCCTACTCCGTGCGCCGCCTCTACAGCGCCCTGGCTGAGGACATCTCCCAGGTACTGCTCCCACCACCAGGCCCAGGGCTGCCCACCCCTCTACTCCCTTCCTGGGCCACCTGGTCCATACACCAGATTCCCAACTGTTTTTCCCCCTAGAGTCACAGCTCTGTCTCTCTCTCTTTTTAACCCTCACAGCTTTCTGCTTAGTAGAGGAGTCACTGAAGGACAGAGCCCTGCTTATAGTTAGAACACCTCGATTTCTGTCCTGCTTCTGTTATCTAGTCTGGGCAACCACAGATGACTCATTGAACTTTCTTCATACCGGGTCTACTCAGCACTCTACCCTGCCTACCTCCCAGAGCTGTCTTCATCAAACGGGATATAGATAAAAGCTCTTTTTGTGTATATTAGTTCTTATTACTACCTTGAATGCTGAGTGAATTCACAGGTGCCAATCAATAACCAATATGCCAATACCGCTTTCCATATTACTTTAGTAGGCTAGGCAGAAACCATCCACCCCTTTCTCAAGGGAGGACCCCCTCGCTTCATCCTCACTGCACCCCTTATGGTTAGGCCTGGGGGTGGGGGGGCGGGGTTGTTTTGTTTTTGGTATTTCTTTCTGAATTTTATCCTATGGTACTTTTAAAAAACTGAAACAATTGCTTTAATACTGTGTTAGTTTCAGGTGTACAACAAAGGGATCCAGTTATAAGATTATTATTTTTCTAATGTGGAGCATTTTTTTCAAGTCTTTATTGAATTTGTTACAATATTACTTCTGTTTTATATTTTTGTTTTTTTGGCCCAGAGGTATGTGGGATCTGAGCTCCCCAACCAGGAATCAAACACATAACCCTCTTCATTGGAAGGCAAAGTCTTAACGACTGGACTGACAGGGAAGTCCCAAGATTATTTTCCATTATAGATTATTACAAGATATTGAATGTAGTTCCCTGTGCTATACAGTAAACACTTGCATATTTATTTTATATATAGTAGTTCGTATCTGTTTATCTCCATACTCCTAATTTATCCTTCCCATTCCTTCCCCCTTTGGTAACCATGTTTGTTTTCTATTTCTGTGAGTGTTTCTGTTTTGTGTATGGATTCATTTGGATTATCTTTTAGATTCCTCACAAAAATGATATCATACTGTTTGTCTTTCTCTGGCTTAACTTCACTTAGTGTGATTGTGAGATCTGTCGTAGGCCATGTAGTTCCTATACTTGGCCACTAGAGGGCAGAGGACGCCCAGGAGCCAGGACAGAGCCCCAAACTAACAAAACTCGTAACTGCTCCCTGTGCCAAGGCCCTTCCCTTTCCCACCCCTGCAAACTCCGCTATCTCTGCACTGCCTAAAGGGATGTCACGGGGTCTGGAAGTGAGGAAGGGACCCAGACGCCGGCCCAGCGTGTTTCTCATCCCCGACAGCAACCACTGGTGCAGGTGGCAGCCTGGTGCATCGGGGAATACGGAGATCTCCTGCTGGAAGGGACCTGTGAGGAGACTGAGCCCCTGCAGGTGGGCCCTGCGTTGGGGGTACACGGAGGAGGGACATGTGAGGGGAGGCAGGGCCGGCCCCAGGGTCACTCTCTGTGTCCGCCCCCCCTCCGGAAGGTGGAGGAAGACGTGGTGTTGACACTGCTGGAAAGGGTGCTTCAGTCTCATATGTCCCTGCCGGCCACGAGGGGATATGCCCTCACGGCCCTCATGAAGCTCAGCACCCGGCTCCATGGGGACAACAAGTAAGAGTGGGTCCCGGCCCCTCCCACAGAGCCTCTTCTTGGTACCTCCAGTGAGATGACCCTTCACCGTGCCCCCCAGTTTCTGAGTTTCCCTCCTGGCCTGCACCTCCATCCCCAGCCCCCTGCCCTTAGGTCCTTCCTTTTGAGCCAAGGATCGTGGGTCTCTCCCTGCTCTGGGGGGGCCTCTTCCTTCCCTGCCGCATCCTAGAGGTGAAGGGCAGGGCAGGTGGCCAGTCCCAGTCACGGACCACCCTGTGGCCCAGCCGCATCTGCCAGGTGATGTCCATCTACGGGAGCTGCCACGACGTGGAGCTGCAGCAGCGGGCGGTGGAGTACAATGCCCTCTTCCGGAAGTACGACCACTTGAGGTGCGCCGCTGACAGTGTGGGACCCAACCCCCAGTCCGCTCCCTAGTGCCCCGTTCTGGGTGCAGGGGTCTCAGCCTTACCTGTGCCCACCCACAGTTCATGGACACTAAGTGGGCTTCCCACCCTCCTTGTTCATCTGAAAGCCAGCAAGACTGTTCCATCTTAGGAAATCAGAGGGGTACTCCTGACCCACCATGAGCCCAGGACTGTCCTATTCTTTCCCCTCCTCCCACACATCTCTTGTGAAAAACCCAGGGTATACCCAGAGGGATACACCTGCCTTCTTCCTCTCAGGGCTGCTGTCCTGGAAAAGATGCCTCTTGTGGAGCGGGGTGGCCCTCAGGTCAATGAGGAGGCAAAGGAAAGCAAAGAAGTAGCCCAGCTTTCAGAAGCAGCCCCTGTCCCCACGGAGACCCAGGTGAGGGGGCCGGGGGATCCCTGGGGGAAGAGCATGGTCCAGCTTCCATACCCAGCCCTGACCCTTCTGCCCTCTCTCCAGGCCTCAAAGCTCTTGGATCTGTTAGATCTCCTGGATGGCCCTTCTGAGAATGCCCAGCACCATCCCCCTCTGGATCCTACCCCAGGAGACACTTTGATACACCTCCTTGACCTTCCCTGCGCTCCCCTACCCTCTGGTAAGCCTCAGCAAAGGGGAGATGTCTTAAAGAAGGGGTGGTGGAAATAGGTGCTTCCTTCTAAGCTGAGGACCAAGATTCAGATTCCCTCTTCCCTGCTGTGTACTCCCATCACATCCCCATCTTAGTAAAAGGATTCATTAGATCATACCAGTCCCCTCCTGGACACCCTCTAATGTCTTCCCTTTGTTCAGATTTCTTAATTCTGGCCTGGGGTCCTGCTTCCTCCCTGCCCCTCACAGGCTTTCCCACTACCCGCTCCACTGGCCCCCTCTCAACTCTCAGGCCCTCTCACCTCAAACCCTTGGTGTTCATATTCTTTTCACATGGAATGTTCTTTCCCCAGCACATTAAAATAGCTGGCTCATTCTCCATCTTCAGCTTCAGCTAAAATGTCAGATGCTTCCCCTCCCTCTCCTACTTCAGTTAGTTCCCCCCACAGGATATTTCCTTCAGAGCACCAGTTACAGACTGTGATTGTTTTCTTGTTTATTGTTTCTCTCCCCTAAGCTGTGAGCTTCACTGGGGACCTCATCTTCTTGTCCACTCAGTCATTAGCATCTGGAGCAGTTCCCTGCACCCAGTGGGTGCTCATTTAATTGTTCTTGCATGAATGAATGAACTGTTGTCTTCAGCCCATATACCGAGTCCCTTTTCTCTCCCTACTGTAGCTCCCATCCCAAATCTCAAAGTATTTGAGCGTGAAGGACTTCAGCTGACTCTTTCTTTTGTTCGACCCCCTGGAACTCCTACTTTGCTGTTAATCACTGTCACTGCCACCAACACCTCAGGGGGTGACGTCACCCACTTCATCTGCCAGGCGGCTGTGCCCAAGGTTTGTAGAAGACCAGGACTCAGAGGTAGCCTGGATACTCCAGGAGAAAAAGCCACTAAGGAGAGGAGGTGGTAGGGGTGGCGGGAGGATGAGATGAGAAGGGAGGGACTGCAGAGACAGGCACTTGGGGAGTTGCGGGAAGAGGGTTTAAAACTATTGGGTGTGGAGTGGTTGCCTGAGCCAGCCTTACTGTGTGCTCTGTCCAACCTCCTATCTTCAGAGTTTCCAGCTGCAGCTACAGGCCCCCAGTGGAGACACTGTTCCAGCCCAGGGTGGCCTTCCGATGACCCAGCTGCTCAGAATCCTCAATCCTAACAAGGTGAGCTCCAGGAGCCCCTCGAGGCTGAGACCTAGGGCAGGGAGGAGTCATCTGTGCTTACCCTGGTCTTCGCTCTCCTATTCCTAGGCCCCCTTGCGGCTGAAGTTGCGCCTCACCTACGACCACTTTGGCCAGTCGGTACAGGAAATTTTTGAGGTGAACAACTTGCCTGTGGAGACATGGCAGTAACTCAGCCTCCACTCAGAACCTGAAATCCTCCCGTGTCCCCAGATCGGGAGCCCCAGCTACTTGGAGCCATATCTGAGGGTGACCAGCAGGTGGCACTCTGGTCCTGTGCTTGCTGCTGCAGAAACTCGGGTGGGGGGAACCCCACAAATGATGAAAGCCCAATAAAGCCCAAGGGAGCAAAGCCATATTTGAGGTAGAAAGCGTATGTGAATAACAGCCAGGGAAGAGCCTTCTTACACAGGAAGTAGGTATCTTGCCCTAAGCCTTTGGAACTGATTTCAGCAAAGGAAGGTTGTTTTCCTTCCACCCCCTTTCTGGCTGGGGAGCAGATGAGCCCCTGAACTTCCATAGGAGGCACCTTACCCTCTAGGTCAGAGCAGGGCACAAACCAGAAGTTCTAGATCTCTCACAGGAATCCTCACTGGCTTCCCCAAGCTGCTGCTGTTCCCTGTAGCCCGGGGCAGGGAAATCCCTGCTGCCTCCCCTCCTCTCTAACTCAGCTGTAAGGCAGTTTAGGAGCCGCTGGCAGAATCAATGGCATCGACCAAGGGAGGGGGGTGGCAAGGGATTTTCCTGTGCTTAACTACTGATCACGGCTAAGTGGAAATCCTATAAACACGAGCGGAAATCAATGGAGGCTGCTTAGCGGCCAGGGGAGAGGGGCGGCCCACAGATTGCATCTGACGGATGAGGGAGAGGAGGCAGCCAGGGAAGGCTCCAGGAAGGATAGCGGAGGGTAGGGTGAAGGAACAGACAAAGCCGGAGCGAGAGGAGTCTCTGTGGGAAGGGGAGCCAGAAGGGAAGAGGCACGGTGAGCCCAGGAGTGAAGCTCCTCAGCCCCAGAGCTCTCTTCTGCATCGGCGAAGTGACACCCTAGCCCCGTGTCCTGTCCGGATCTCCAGTCCCCTAAGGCTTCACTTTGGACCCGTACACTTCTAGCAGGCGCTGATAGTCCTGGGGCCGGAAGCGCTGCAGGTACACAATCAGCTTGGCAGGTGCCCTCTCCTGGGCCAGCACACCTACAGGCAAAAGGAGAATGAGCAGAGAACCAGACGCTGCAAATACTTTGCCTCTCCCTGCCCACGCAGCTGGACCCCAAACTTGTTTCCAAGGCAGCACTGGGATCCTGAACGCCGTCCAACCAGCTTGTCTAACCCACCAGCCTGCTCCCTGATTGGCCTGGGGAAGCAGGGCCAAAGTGGGCCACTTGAAGCAGAAGTGGGCCTAGGAAGCCAAGCACGAGCCTCTCCTCTGGCAAGGAGACGTGGTGAAGGGCCCTCAGGCGCCAGGAAGACAGGGTGCCTCAGTAGCAACTCATTTCAGTTACTGCTCCTGCCCCCCAATCAAGATTAAAGCCTCTCCAGGCAGGCCAGAGCTCATTAGCTTGGTAATGAAGCCCATGCAGAGATGCACACACAGAGAGAAACCAAGGGGTGTAGAAAGGAGGAGCGGCTACAGCCATGAATGAGGTGGGATTTGCAGAGAATTCTAGCCTCTGTGGTGTGGAGCCACAATTAGCCAGTGTCTAATTGTTAGTGCCTGGCAGCATGCTGGGCCGATGTCGGGGAACTCAGTGTAGGTTTGCTGAGGAGGCAAGAACAACATTCCAGGGCGGTAAGGCCCCATGAGATGTACAACCCTGTATTTGCATGGATGAACTGTGTACAGGGGAGCTAAGCCTGGGAACAGAAGAACTAACCTGCTAACGTTTGCCCTGCTGTCTTGTCACATGGGAACAACACTCTTGACTTTTACTCAAGCCAGTAGGACAAATGAGGATTTCATTATAAAAATCAGAGGACAGGAGTTGGGGGGAGAAAGGATGGATGGAAAGATTGAAGAAGAGAACTGACAAATGGAATCAAAGGACACCTGGAGTGGCTAGAGGTATGAGAATGACATGAGCCAATGGCTGGGAAGGATTAGAGACACATGGAAGGATTCATTGCAGGTTAGACAGCTACTGCAAAAGAAGAAACCGGATTTGATAGAGCCCTGAGCAAACTGGGTCCTCTAGAAAACTGTTAAATAAGTCCTCTTAAAGAAATAGCCTCGAGACGGTCCCCGATAATTGGCCCAGTGGGTACACTCAGAAGAGGAACAAAGGAAGTATAAAAGGGCCTGTCTCCCTCACCAAGCAGGCTGCTGAGGTGGTGGATCTTCTCCAGGGCAGCTGGGACTTCAGTCTCCTTCTGCACCAGTGCCTCTACCTCACCCACAGCGTAGCCAAAGTCAGCTGTATCCAGGTCCACCCTGAGCAGCCGCTGCTCTCCGTCGGCTCCGGACAGCACCAGTTTCCAGGCACTGCGCTTAGTCACAAAACTAGCTACTAACTGCAGCCCCAGGGGGCCCAGCAGGGCAGCCACGCCCCCAGCCCCGGGGACCCCAGCCCCGGGGACCCCAGCCCCCAGCACCTCACAGAGCTGGACCACGATTGAAGGCTCAGCTGTGAGTTCCGTGTACTCAGTATGGGGTCCTGAGACACTTGCCGCTCCGGGACATTTGAGCTCCCATCCACTGCCTTCTCGCTGTCGCAGCCAGTAATCAGCTCGCATGAGGCTCAGCTCAGGGGTGTCATAGTAGCTGTCTCGGAAAGTGACTCGATGTTCCAGGGTACCCCCCAACTCCTGCAGCCGCTCCTCTGTGCCGGGCCCCGGAACGAACTTTCGCTCCACTTCAATCAGGCCCCGGGCCATGCTACCTGCAATCAGTCAATCAACAAACCCTGCTGAGCTCCAGGAGATCCCTCCCCCCGGAAGAACTTGTGAGGGGCACACAGCGCCGCAGGGCTGTCTGTCGGGAGTCCTTCCGCCTCGCTTCTGTGGTGGATGGCCCTGTCTCTCTCTGATGTTTATTAAGGCTCAGCAACAGGCACAGGTCTCCAGTCAGATCCCTTCTGCTGCTGATGTCCTAAATCCAAAGGATTCCCTGGAAAATCCTAGGGGCTCTCTAGAAAGCAAGCCGTGTAGCGGGTGTCCTTTCAACGCCCCTCGCTCAACACATGCTACCCAGGGAGTACGGCTACTCACTGCCGGGGATGACCCCGCCCGATCCCCCAAGAGCACCGACCCGCGGAGCCTCGGGTCTCACCTGAAAGGCCTAGAGTCTCCCTCTCGCGGGACCAGGAGTAAGGGGACGGAAGCCCACGCCACGCCCGCGAGGAATGCCGGAAGCAGTCCCTGGCTCCGGACCTCGGCCCGGTTCTCTGCGCACGGGGGAGGTCCCGGCACAAGCGGCCATATTAGGCCCGATGTAGCTATGCCGAGGGCAGGCTTGCGCCGAGAAGCCTGCTAAGTTATGAGGGGCCGCAACCTCCGCGGTGGGCCAAAAGCGAGGGTGGCCCCCTCGGCTCTGCTTCTCATTCCAGACCCCTCCCAGCTCCCGAGGGGCGGCCTGGGTCTCAGGCCGCAGGCTGAGCCCGGCACCCTGGAGCCCGCGTGCATGATGGGAGGTGTAGTTCCGAAGGGAAACTTTGCTTTCTTGCCCCACTCGTCGCTATGGTGACAGGAAAGCTGCGATTGACGCCTGTGGGAGTCTATCTAAAGTTAAGTCGGATGGAAAAGGAACTCAGACCCCCATTCCCGCCTTCAACGCTGTCACTTCGTTGGCAGATGGGCCTGGAATACAAGCCACTCACTCAGACCCTGTCCAGCATATACTTTATTGACTACTGTGGTGGCCCATTAAATGCAGGCCAATGGCAATGAGCTGGGGGGAAGAAGAAAGATAGTTAAGACCAGTGTAGTTACTCTAGACTCTGGAGTTTTAAAGGGGAGTTAAAACATCCCCAAGAATGTTCAGGATAACGGTGGATGGGAGACTTGTTTTTGTGTGTGTGCAGCTTGAGGGATCTCAGTTCCCTGCCAGGAATTGAACACCAGCCTCCCGTAGTGAAAGCCAGAATTCTAACTACTAGGTCACTAGGGAAGCCCCCTCCCCCAACGACTTTCTGTAAGAGGAGGAAATGATATTTTGGATGAAAACTAAAGACATGATGGGATTTCAACGACTGGAGACAGAGAAACAGCATGAACAAAGACCCAGAAATGGAGAGCACCTGGCCAGTGTTTAAGGGAAAAGAGAGGAAGCTGGAAATACCGCTGAGCAGATTGGAAACGGCTTTGCATGCCAAACTGAGGAGTTTGTTTCCTGTGGCCCCTGTGCAGGCTCTGTCAGGAACAGGAGAAATACTTGCATTCATTTAAAATATAGGAAGACATGAGAATGGCCCTTTGACTGCTTTGGGAGACAAAATGGAGAAGGCTGCTTCTCCTTACTCCCTCCCAGGATTATGATTACCTGGAGGCATCTACTGTATGTCTGGTTTTTGGGTAAGGTAGCTTGCTGAGAAACAGTGGTTCTTGTCAACTCCTGGCTTCCCTCCTATTATGAGTGAGAAGGGGTAGGTCCTTTTACACTTATCCTTTCCCCGGTATGTTTTTGGAAACACAAGACCCATGGGAGGTACAGTGGAGAGGACACTGGTTTACAGACATGGCATCTTGAACCTGGCATGTTTTGAATGTTTATCTGCACCTCCCCCCTGACCCGATGACAGGAACCAGTGTGCAGGGAAGAGAGGAACCCCAGCCCCTAACTCCTTTCACTGGCTGCTTTTCATCTGTCCTTTGCTTTTAAGTTTTGTTGCCCAAAGGAAGAAGACTTAATCTCTTCCTTGAGTTATAGGGTCCAAATCCAGTAGGGCAGAGGCATCAGTTTAAGGAGAAAGAAAGATTAGACTCCGAAGGCAGTCAGACCTGGAGTCATCTCCCATCATCACTTTATTGGTGTTTGGTGTTGGGAAAGCTACTCCACCTCCTGAAATCTATGTTTTGTCTTTAGTAAAATGTGGACTGCCTCACAGATAAGTGAGGATTCAGTGACAAACTGTCACATCATAGAGATTCAAAATATTAGTTTCTTTCTCCTCCTTTTTTCCTTTGAACTCTAGGATTTTTTAATTTTTTTTTTCTATTAATAGAAGTAAGCTGTAGTAGCTAGTATGGGCTCTGGAGTCTGAGCATCAGGATTTGAATCCTGGATGGGTCATTTACTGGCCATGTGACCTTGGGCAAGTTAATTGTGCCCTGGTTTCTGGTGCCAGTGGGAAAGAATCTGCCTGCTGATGCAGGAGACACAAGAGACACAGGTTCAATCCCTGGGTTGGAAAGATCCCGTGAAGGAGGAAATGGCAACCCACTCCAGTATTCTTGCCTGGAAAATCCCATGGACAGAGGAGCCTGGTGGGCTACAGTCCATGGAGTCTCTAAGAATCAGACAGGACTGAGCGCACATGCAGGCCTTCCTAACTGTAAAATGAGACTAATTGTGGAGATTAGATAAGTTAATATATGTAAAAGTGCTTGGTACTGTCCCTAAGCACTCAGTAAGTTTCAGCAGTTATTAGAATATAACAGTTTATGTGAGCTGATAAACTGAAACCAGCCCCTCTCCCCACCCCACCCGCACCCAACTCTGGAGACTGTGTGACCTCGTGAAGGAGACAGAAGCTCTGGTGACTCAGAGCAATTGCTGCGGCAGACAAGGTTCTATAGTGCCCAACTGGAAGGGAGGGGAATTAATAAGGCAAGAAGAAGGGAGTGAAAGTGAGAAAAAAAAAAAGAGAGAGAGAGGTCTCTGGTGGTTCTAGAAAGCTCGTAGAAGCCATGGCTTGCTCTAGAGCTGATTTTTTAAAAAAAAATAGTAATAATAACAAAACATATGTATATTTCTGTAGACAGAATAAAGAGGAGGTGAACTCGGGAAAGTGTTTAAAATGCTCTTTGCAGGCACCGGCTTGGACCTGGCGCCACAGTCAAGCAGGTGGCCGGCACCGCAGCCCGCCTGTCACAGGTCCCGCCTCCAGTCCAGTGAAGCCGGCAGACACCGAGCTTCTAGGGCGGGCGGGCGGGGGCGGGGGCGGGGGGCAGCCGGACTACAACTCCCGGCGTACTCCGCGGCGGGCGGGCCGCTGCACCTGCTCAGTGGGGCCGCCCCGGGCGCCTGGGTATTGATTATTCCATTGTGTGGGACGCCTCGGCTCCAGCCACTGAATGAGGCGGAGGAGTGAGGGCGAGGAGGAGGAGGAGGAGGAGGAGGAGGAGGGCGAGAAGGAGGAGGAGGCAGGGAGCGAGCGAGTGCCCAGGGTGAATCAATGGAAACCCCCTCACGAAGCCGGGAAAACACTTCAGCCGCAGCCAAATAGCATTGATTATTTTCCTTCACTTCCCTCACCGCCGTGAATTTATTTATTTATTTTTTCCATCTCCGTCCCCGACGCCCCGGAGTGAGCGCTGGAGGGAGGGAGGAGGAGGGGAAAAAAAGGAATCAACACATCGGAGAAGTCCCTTCCAAGAGCCACCCCCTCCCCTCCCCGCCTCGCGCTGCTCGGCGGCCGCGGTTCGACTCCCGTCCCTGCTTCCAGCTGAGGTGTAAGTGCATCGATTTCCGATGCTGCTGGGTTGGTTGGTTTTTTTTTTTTTTTTTCCTCTCTCGTCTTCCCTTCCTTGCTCTTCGGAAGCTTGAGACGGAGGGGAGAGGAGGCGCTCGGAGACTGCCGCTGGAGGGCACGGAGAGGGACCGAAGGGGACTGGGGGAGGGGACCCAGACGGACAGACGGACGGACCGAGAGCCTGAGGAGAAGGAGGGACAGGGTTGTGGGAGGGAAGGAGCGGGCCTACGAGAGGGCGAAGAGAGGCCGGGGTGGAGGCAGAGGCGGGGAACCGAAAGGCATCGAAGCTGGACTAGGAGCCTGCCGGACGGGCGGAGGGTAACGAGAGGCTAGACGGGTCGCGCCGAGCAGCTCGGGGAGCGGGGATCCCGGAGGGAAGAGGAGGCCGGGTGACTGGGGGGGCTCGGAGCTGTCAGTCTGGAGGGGCCTGGGTCTCGGCGGCCCCCCGCCGGCCTCAGGACGGGCGAGGAACGGCGGCTAGCAGGCGGGCTGACGGATGGGCGAGCTCGCCACGGGTGGGAGGGTGGGAGGGGAGGTGGACACCCTTAATCTTCGATTTTTAGGTTTTGTCTGAAGTTGAGTTGTTTGTTGCTTTTTGGTTTTTGAAAGGTGCGACTAGTAGGTGAGGGGAGGCTCCTTTTCAAGGTGAAGTGTGCCTCTCCTGGCCCCCCAACTCTCCATCTGCTCTTGTCTGTCCCTCTCTCTGAATAGCTCTGTCGTTGAGCCCTTGACCATGCTGGGCCTGTTGCCCTGCAGATCTCTCTCCATGTGTCCCTACGTCTGGATTTTGCCATTCTCATTGATTCTCCCCACCCATCCACCTCTGGGTCTGGGTCTGTCTGTGTGTCACTGTCTCCGGATGTGACTTCCTATCCGGGCGATCCTCTCGCTGTGTGTTCTTGTCACTATGTGTCACACCTTGGCTGCCTAACTGGTCTACCCATCTAGGACTCCATGCCCTTACCTTCAGGGTCTGAATGGATATCTCTGGCCTTTTCAGGCTGCCTTGGAGTTTGCTTATCAGTCATGATTGATGATTGTGGTAGTCACTGGCGAGGGGCCTGGAAGAGTGGAGGGATAGGTGTATCTCCCCCAAGGATTCAAGTGCCCTTTCCGCATAGCCAGGACGGCCTGTCTTCCACTTTCACCCCGGGAACTTTGGAACTTCCCAGCATTGTTAACTGTCCCCTTTGCTGTGTGCCTGTATCCCCCATCAGGACCTCACCGCTGGTCTCCTGCGTGTCCCCTGCCTCTCCAGGAGCTTCCCACCACATATCTCTTCATCACTGACTCGATTTTCCTCCCTTTACCATTATATATTTTTTTCATTTCCCTGTTTGTGTCACCCCCTTTTTTCCCAATCCGCATCTCCCATGATCTCCTTTGCCTATTCTTCACCTTTGTTCCTGTAATCTGCCCTCTTCCTCCTTCCTCCCTTTTCTCTTTGGTCACCCTAAGTTTCTTGTATTTCTTACCCTCTCACTGAGCATTTTAACTGCAGCAGCAGAAGATACCAGGGAGCAAAGAGGCTGGGAGAGTTGGGGAGTATGGTTTGTGAAGGCACATAAACAGGCCAAGAAATCAATTTAATGGGCTTCCAGGGGCATATAACCCCTTCATCAGTCAGAGCCATTATGTTTCATTCACTGTCAAGTTTGATTTTGTAAGGGGACATTCTCTGGGACTCAGAGCTCCACCCTGCTTGGTTGCCTCTTGTCCTTCAGTTCATTCTAGACCCTGGTGGCTTTTTCTCTACTTTCTAATTTGTCTCCTTCCTGGGTCATTGATCTTATCATATTTGGATTCATTGTGCTTCTTCAGGAGGCAGTTTTCATCCATGTGACAGAAGCTATCTTATGCAAAGGGCCAGGTTCATTCAGCCTAAAGAATGGGAAAGGTGGATAAACAGTGGGAGAGTTTACCTTGTTTTAAGCTCCTCATTGTTTTTCCAGACTTCAGGGGCTTGAAGAGGAGGAGGTAGATATGGGCAGAAGATGGATGATTTCAGAGGTGGACAGCGACAGAAAGGAAGAGGAGATAGATATGCACAGGGTAGAGAAATGCATGATGTGAGGAACACGCAAAGGAAGAGAAGAAAATTCATGTAGAATGGGGGCAGGGGAGGAATCAAAGGGTGATTCATGAAAAATTGGGAGAGTGAGACAAAATATGAGTTAATAATGATACAGAAGGTGACAGGGAGAGAAAGGATAGACTATTTCTCAAGAGGAAGGTCAACAGAAAAAGCAATATGAAATGAATAAAGTGTTAAGATGGGGGAAGGGAGGAACTGAAGAATAAGGTGAGGTGGGAAAAGAGCATGGTACAAAGAAGGGGAATGGAAGGCAAAAAGAGGATTGCTGAAGCAGATCAGAGCTGCACAGAGCTTGGTAGGGGAAGAGGAGAGGATGAGGTATCAAAGGAAACAAATGCCTCTGGTGTGAGGACACAGCATGATGGATGCAAAGAGAGCGCCGCAGGAGGGGCAATTTGGAAAAAAGAGCAGAAATACCATTGGGCAAATCCCCAAAAGAGAGAGGTGCCAAAGGAGAGGAGAGGAAACACAGAGATATCTGGTGAAGAGGAGAGATTTGGCTCATTCCGTTGGCCAAATCCCTCACTAACCTACTGGAGGCCTCTGCATTTCATTCCCAAGCCAGGGCAACGTGAGCAAAGAGATTAAAAAAAACTAGAAATTCCCATTTACTTTAACTGATAGGAACTGGAATCTTTCTAGCCCCTGAGCACCAAAGACCTACAGCCTCTGATGTCATAAATTGCTGATGTTGCCTTGGCAACCTGACAGGGTTCCTCCCTCCATGATGTCAGAGCAGCGGGTGTTACCTTAAGACCCACAGAGGAACAACTTGCGGCTTTGCTGAGGAGCTGTACACATATTGGCCAGGGCCAGAGTCAAATCTGTAGGATTCCTAGGTTGGTAGCTTGACCTTGCCTCCCTGCAGCTATTCTTAGCTCTAAATGAAATCTTGTTTGTGGACACCTGAGGTTCACTAGAGCCTACAGGAGCAAGAGGAAAGGATCTCAGGAGACAGGGGCATTGAGGACGGGATGGTAGGACTGAAAAACAGGCAAAGAAGGAAGAGCGTGGAAACTGGCAGTTACAGAATGTGAAAGAAGGGCTTTGTAAGCAGGAAGGAGAGTTACTAAAAATGTAAGATGAAGCTCGCTTTGGGCTTTGGGTTTAGGAATGGACACGAAGCTGGAAATGCAGATTAGAGGGGATAGGAGCCCTGTGAGAGCTGTGTGAAGCAGGAATACAGAAAAAGGAAGGATCTTGAATGGAACTTGGCTGTGAAGGTAAAAGGGGGGTGGGGGACTCTGAGAGAAGCTGTCAGTGAGAGACCCAGGGTTAGTCCTGATGATGACATGAGCAGGCACTGCCTGTGTCTGGTTTCTGATTGTTTTCTAGCACCTAGCACAATGTCTGTCACACAGGGGATGCTTAATATCTATTGATCAAGACGGTGAATAAATAAAAGGAGGCTAAGGAAGAGGAGCCCACCTTCCTTTCAGCCCAGCTCTCAGGTCTAAGTCTGCATAAATGGGTGAGTTGAAAAAGCAGACACTGGAGGAAAGGACTGGAGGGCAGTTACCAGAAGTGCTTGTGAAACCTGAGGCGGACAGAGGAGACACTGGGTGAGGGGCACACTCAGAGGCATCCAGGGCTGATTCTAGGGGCTGATCTGGGGAGCCCGCAGAGATCATGGGAGAAAACATGAATGAACAGTCTTAGGAGCCCAAGAGGAAGATATGGAGGAGGCTAGAGAAAGGAGGTGGTTTCCAGAAAGGTTAAGAGTTGTTTCTAAAGACAGAGTTGGAGATTTGAATTGGAAGTAGCATCCTTACCCCACCCCATTCCCAGTCATGAGACTACAATGGAATCTGCCATATGTAAATACATAAATACATACGCATGCATGCGCACAAACATGCCAGCCACAGAATTCATAAATCAACACAGACCCAAAATCGTGTCCAAATCTAGGCAATTACAGGGAAGTCAGCATTGGCCAAGTGGGCCAAAAGGCAGAAAGAGGCACAGACTTAGATGTAAGAAGCCCTGTGAAGGATGGCCTTGACGTCTGACTATGCATTGCCTTGTTGGAGTCTAGAGGTTTAGAGTAAAACAGGAGATGGCAGGAGATGCACAGCTCATCACAACACTGAGATCTGTGAGCAGGCTGCTAAACACAGAAGCCGTAGCGGGAAAGGATGCACCCAATCAGGAATTATAACTTAACCTGTGCCTATGGTGAAGAGTCAAAAATGCCCTGAATGGATCAAAGGAATCCAGGAAAGAAGCCCTGGAAGAGAGGTCGCAAGCTGGGAGCCCTGAGGGAGAGTCTGTCTAGAATAAGAATGGCCAGGGCAGCTGGAGAAGGGTCTGGCGGGCGGGGGCCTTCAGCGAGGACGGTGGCGGCTGGATGCACTGTCAGCCGCTGCCATGGACTTGGGCAGCTCATATTTTGCAGCAGGCGACAGGCTGTCGACACGGCGGTCCTTTACCTCACCGTTAGAAACTCATTTCATTGATTTTTCCATCTTTCTTCTCTGGCTTCTCAGTCATCCCACCACTCACTTTTCCAGAGCCCCTTGCCTCTCTGTGGAAAGCTCCAGGGGACTGCCTGCTCACCCCTTCTCCACCCTAGGCCAGTGAGATAGCGTGAAGGATTTAGAGGTGCTGTTCAGCACCCTGAGGTAATCCCATTGGCTCTCACTGCTCCCCTCTAATAGGCACATGTGCAGACCAGGGCCTCTGTGTCCAGCTGTCTCGGGTACCCAGCTAAGGGGTTGACAGGGCCGAGATCCACCTGTTCTCCTGTCACCAAGCTGTACATACTTGGAAGAAGACACCTTTTCCTAATCCCTCCCAAGACAGCATGGCATCCCCTCAAAATATCTCTTTCAAAGTCAAATGAGAGAATAGGAGCTGCCTCTGTATTGGGGCAGGAATACGTGATTATGTGATTACGCTGAAGCCAAGGGTCCAGGTTGGGAATCACAGCAGGGCCACCCACTGGAACAGTGCTGGCACTGGGGCCTGAGCAATTAGAAGGCATAAGTAGCACGTGGTTTCTGCAGAGAGAAGAGGGCATTCATATGCAATGTCTGGTCCTGTGTAGCGTTTTGAAGTGCACAGTTGGAAGGGCAGGGGTGGGTGAAGAAATGTTTACTTCATGTGTAGACATTTCCGCCAGTGCCTCCTCCAGTCACAGCCAACTACCTTCAGTTTCTCCCTTTGGGACTGGGATTGGGCTAAAGGTCAAGAGTCAATTGTCAGTCTTTTGGCTTCTCAGTGGAGGAGGGCAGAGGGTGGGAGGGGAGTGTTAGACTGTGTTTCCCTGAGGAACTGATGGGGCGAACACCATTTTTCCTCAGATTTTTCATTCCCCGTGTTGTCAGTGACACCCTCCCACCCCCCACCCCAAAGCCCTCTGGCCCATCCTCTTTCTCTGGTCTTGGTAAGGTGGTTTCTCTGGGACCCAGTGTGTCGTGAGTCTCTGAGTCTGGCTTCTGCTGCTTGCCTTGATTCAGGTGCCTGTCATCCCCCATCACAGTTGTCTTCCTTTCAATCCAGCCATTTCCACCTTCTCTATCACTTTTCTTGCTTGTACCACAGCCGCCTCCTTCCTCCCATCCCCAGCGTCACCAGGCTATGTGGTCTTCAAACCTAGAGATAAATCCCAGTGCTTTAGGGACAGGAGTGTGCTTGAGGTTAGGAAAAGGGAAGGCTGAGGAAGGCCTAGACAGGGAGGCAGGGGAGGCAGGGCAGGGAAGAGTGGGAAAAGGGGAAACCGGCAGAACAGGACCAGAACGGTATAAAAACCATGTGACCTGGAGCCGGGAGAGCCGGAGGGAAGGCCACAATTTAAATGAAAAAGGAAGGAGGGCGGTAGGCTGAGGCTGCGAGGACTGAGAAACGGAAGAGAAAAACCCGGAGCCTGACCCCCTGCAGAGAAATGAAGGCCGAGAGGAGGGGAGGCCGAGTGGCCGTGGGAGAGGCGTAAGGCGGAGAAGGCAGGCGGCCGGCTCGGCCTCCGCCTCAGTCCTGAGTTCAAGCCGTGCCGGCTTTGACCCTTGTGGGAGGAACTGAAGTGGCAAATTAACGACGATAATGAAGTCACTGCTCCTTGTTTGTCTTTGCTGGTTTCCCCTTGAGATTTGTCCTTTGGCCAGACGGGGCACCGTGGGGGAGGGGAGGGCCAGCAGCGGGCAGGGCGGGGGAGGGGAGCGGAGAAGGGGACGGGAGATGGAGACGCAGCGGACAGACAGACCGGCGGAGCAGAGGGAGGGGTAAAGGAAGCCAGGAACGGAGGCGAGGAGGGCAGGGCAGAGAAGCGCGGAAAGATGGGAAGGGAAAGAACAATGGGGAAAGGGAAAGGGACGCCTGGAAGGAGGAGCAGAGGCCCGGGAGGGAGAGGAGCGGTGGCAAGGGGAAATGGCGAGCCGGAGGGGAAGAACGTGGCCGGGGCTGTGGGAGCTGCAGCTGGCGGGGCTGGGGGCGGGGCCTCATCTCCATCTCTAATGGCTGTGAAATGAGGTTAGCTCCATTAGAGGCGGTGAGAGTGTAACGAGATCACACTCATTAGGGCTGGGCCATCCCAGTAATTACCACCACCCCAAACACGCCCGCGCCAGCCGGGCCACCGCGCGCAAACAGGCACGCGGCAGCACACCCGGACAGGACACCCCCACCTTTGAACGGGAAACCCAGGGCCCCGGGGAGGGGGGAGGGGGGTAACCGAGAGCCTGGGGAGCCCCTGCGCTAACCCCGAAGAGGTGCCCGGACAGGGCTATAGCCAGACCCTCAGCCACACATAAGATCAGAAAGCAGTAAACACACACACACCCCAACTCAGGGAATTAGATAGGTGGATGAGCAATTATGGTTCCCATTTATTGATCACATACAAAGTGCCAGTCTCAATAATGATCATCTCAATGGGCACAACTCTATAAGGAACTATTTCCCATTCTATTTATGAAGAAACAAGCTTTAAGCAACCCACCCTGAGGACATTTACATCATAGGGAACAGAACTAGAATTTGATTCCAGACAATACCATACTGTTTTTCTTTTTTTTTTTCCTGAAGTTCATATACTGTTATGAATACACATGTGTAGACTTTCAGAATTTATCACAAATCTGTGGTAGCTATCTCCATTTCACCTCCAGTAGCCAGACAGAGACATGCACCCAGAATGGCCGGGGCCCCCGTGCAGACAGCAGTGTGAATGGCACTTCCCGGAGGTGCACAAACCTGCAGCCTGTTGTGGCCCATCTTACTGTAACAACCAGGAGAATGCCATGACAAGCTCAAGGAAGCGCGTGACAGCACTATGCTCAATGCAACACACACAAGGGCAGAGCAGCACACTCAGACTCAAAGATCTCATTCAAAAGACTTACCAGCCCAAGCTTAGAAGCTTACAAATTAACTTGAGAGCAGGGTGCTGGAGTCAGGCTACCTGAGGCCAGTCTCGACTCTTATTTTCCAAGTAAGAGGCCTTGAAAATTACATAACCCATTTAAGTCTGCTGCCATGTTTGTAAGTGGGAATGACTAGCTGTATCTATTTTATCAGATTGTAGTGGCGGATTAGGTGATGCGATGCTTCCAGAGGGCTCAGCACAGTGCCTGACACGTGATAAACATTTAAAGGTATTATTATTTGTTGTTGTTTTAGCAGTATTTAAATAGACATTACCATCACAAGGATTCATGCAGAATCAAAGAACGAGAAGGATTTTGTATACACAGCCACTTACAATGGTATCCTTCCAAATAATTCTAGAAGAATTGCATGTAATTCTTTTCAAGCTCAGGGAGATCAAAGATCTTCCACAGAGGTCCCCCATGCCAGGATCAGACAGGATCCGGAATCTGAATTCAAGGGTACAGCCCCCTATTCTCGCACTGTGGAGTGCTGATACAGAAGAGTTCAGAGCTGACTTGGTGCGGTTATCTAAACCTGGATCTCTCCAGTGCACCTGAAGATCACACAGCTCCTCACTGCTGTCCTAACACTTGCAGCATCACTGAGGGAGACACATTGGCAAGAGGCTCCTGTTCTCTCTGGGACATCCTCAACTCCAGCAGCCGCATGCTGCGGCACATCTCAGGAAAGTGACACAAATGTGCATGGATGTCCCTCTCCGCTTGTGGTTTTAATCTGTAGCTTCCCTTTTAGCCCGGTCTCCTCCCTCCCTCCCTCAGCTTCTCAGCCTCTCCTTTCTCCTCACACCCCACCCAGTTCCCTTCTGCCCACCTTCAACATCTTGCGAAGTTTAAGAGATAACCTCCTTGCTCCATCCTTCTCAAAGGGGACAGGCCCCTGCCCAATATGATGCCAAAGCTGTGAGGTCTTGAGGAGACTCGGATTGCAGTATTTACCTGTGCAGATCAAGACCCAACTCCCTGCCCCTTCCCTACCTCTCCCTCCCTTTTCCCTCCCTCCTCTTCTCTGCCTTGGCTGTCCCTTTCTTCACTCTCTGATATTCCTTTCCCTGCCTGCCTCAATCCCTGCCTTTCTTATTTTCTCTCTTTTGGACAAAACTTCTCTTGCACAAAGTAAGAACTCCCTAAATGTTGGGGTGCCAGGGATAGATCTAAAAGAGATAGGTAGAATTAAAATGGAGGAATAGGAATACCTTTTTTTTTTGTTGTTTTCTTTTTAAATATAGGTGAGCTTTAGAGACAGAGGCAGTGATCATTTTAATACAGGGAGAAGCCATAAGAGTTTTGATCCAAGTGTGAACCTGGGCAGAGCTTCCAGTCTCTGGTTTGGGATAATGGGGTGTATCTAGACCCAGCAGTCAAGAGGGCCTGTGAGAAATGAACACTGCTGCTGGGCAGACTAGATTGAAATCCTACTCACCAAAGAATCTGCCCTCATTTAAAGGGCAGAGATGAGAGGAAGAGGCCAGGTCAAGAAGGGGCAAGGCCGAAGGAAAGCATCGGCCTAGCTGCACACACCTTGCCCAGCTCTTCGGGGAGAGGTGGGGTGGGATGGGGGACAGTGCAGGGAGAGCCAGAGAGAAGGAAAGGAACTGACCTGATGGACACCAGTATGGGCACTTTTCACATGTTACCTGCACTGGTCTTCACTAAAGCCGGGTAAGGACAGCAGTGTATGCAACTGTGTGATCCTACAGATGCACTGGAGAGGCCCAGGCTCAGCAAAGCACACGAAGCCAATTCTGAACCCTTCTTCTGTGTGAGCACTCGAAAGTGAGGCCCAGGGAGTTTCCAGGTGAGGAAACAGACTGGATAAGTAACTTACCAAGGTTGCACAGCTGGTGAGTGGGGGCAGCCAGGACTGAACCTGAGTCTGCATAAATCCTTAGCCCATGTTCTTCCACTGCCTTAGAAAAGAAATCTTATCTGTTTAGAGTTTATCTGCTGTTGGTACCAACTGATCCCCCTAATGTGGGCACACACACTGCCATCTTCCCCTTCCCTCTGTGGCTGTCTCTTGAAAGCAACAGGTTGAAACCAAAAGGAGAGAAAGGCAGGGCAAAGTGAGTGTGGAGGGGGCAGCCTGGAGTCTGGGGTTTCAGAGAAAGGAAAGGAAAGTTCCCCAAAATGGGCTCCAAGGAAAGAGAATAGATGGAACAGTTGAAAAGTTATGCAAGTCTAGAGGGCTCCGACTGGAAATCACTGTATGCAGATTGTAAGCAAATGTGTCTGGTGCCCTCTGGCTGACTTTGCTGGGAAAGACCCTGCCCTGCCAGTGGGTCTGAAGAAAAGTATGGAGAGGAGGCTTTGTTTTTAAAAGCCGGGGAGCTGGGAGGAGAAAGCCAGTCTATCACCCGGCAGGCCTGTCCCCTCCTCAGTGATGTGCCCTTTGTAACCACTAGGGAGCAGTCCTGTTGCTTTTCTGCTCCAGCTCTGCCTGAGATGGGAGGGGCTCCAGCCCAGGGGAGTCCTGGCCTTGCTGGGGCTCCAGCTCCAGAGGGGGCGCCCCTGGCCAGCCTGGCCCCACACCGCCTGGTGAGGGGCACGCTCTTTCCTCAGGCCTCACTTCTCTGGTCCTGCCTTTGCCCTTGTCCCTTTGGCTCCTGTAATTCTCAAGACCCTGAAGCCTGCTCTGCCTACTGTGGTCTCAGAGCCCCCCTTCGCAGTTTTCTGCTTCACATCCAAGCCTTTCTGTCACTCTCATAACATCTTCTTCAGTAGCTCTCAGGTCCTACAGGCTGTACTGAAGGTCCCTGGAAGTTCCCTGGCTTCTTCCTGTTCTAAGTACAGTGTATCTGCCCCCCTGAACAGTGAGGGCATATCAAGAAGTAGGAATTCTTGTCCAGCTCTTTATAGCCCTCCTGCCGTTGAGGAATATCTGTTCAGAGATTCTCGTGATGGGGCTAGCTGCCCCACCCCGGCCCCCCGCACTGGCCGAACTTTGAAAGCAGCACTCCATCCTTCCCTTCTCACCTTGAGGAACAGCCAGGGACCGGGGTCTGCACAGAGGAAGAGAGAGGCAATACCAAAAACAACCTCTTCTGTTTCCCACAGCTTCCTCTCCATCTTCCCCTCTCTCCCCACCCTGTGAGGGAAGGAAGCATTAGGGAAGGAGATGGAATGCAGGGGCAGCGAGGGAGCTCTGGAGACTGAGGGCCATTTTGGAGCTGGAAGATTCATCTCCCGGGATGACTACACCCTCAGAACTCTCCGCCCTCCCTTGGCTCCAGGCCTGCCTCCTCCCATCCCCCTCGGTGGCAGCAGCCTTGTAATTTAAAGCTCTCTCTGTCGCCTCTAATGTGATCCTCTCGTTTTATTGACTCTCTCTGCCGTCTGTGGCGCCCCTTCACATCAATCTGTGCTCTAATCACGGCCGCCACTGCCTGCTCTGCCTCCCCTAACCCCTCTCCTTACAGGCCCCGGCCCTCGCCTCTACCCAGGTCCTTCCTTTTGACCGTACCCACCTCCACCCTACACCTGATTTGCCCTCTTCCTCCTTCCATCCTCCACACCCAGGAATGCCAAGACCTCTGAGGGCTTGCCTTCTCCCTAACCCCACAGCTAAGATGTACCCTGAGGGAGAGGAGATGCCCTTAAGGAAAGCCTGGAACCCCAGCAGGGATGGCTGTGGTCTGAGGGAGAACAAGACTCTGGTCCTGGGGGGGGCGGTGAGTGGGGACCTGTTATCTGGTTCCATGCTACAGTCCATGGGGGTCACAAAGAGTCGACATGACTTAGAGGTGAACATCTCTAGAAGGAGGTGAAAACTGAGGTCAAGATAGGAAGGGCAAAGAAAGGGACACAGATTCAGAGAGGGGCAGAAGAAAAGATTGAGGCGGAGGAAAATGGAAGGAGGGAAAGAAGTAAAAAAAAATAATTACTGCAGTTAAAGGTTTGTAATAAATAGTGGGTGATGGGAGAAGCACAGAGTAGAAAGGGGGAGGGGGGGCGTGGAGATGCACTGAGGCAGAGATAAATTTGCAATTGAAATTCTTTCCTGTTGAGGAGGAGGGGGAGGTGGGGAAGAGATTTGCAATTTTAAACAGCTGCAGACCTACCCTCCCTCCGCTGATCCAGGTCTCACCCACTAGCTAGCCCAAAGCTAAGCTCTTTTGGTTTCTAGCTAGGAACGAGCTGTGTCTTTTTTCTGTCCTGGGAAGTAGAAGCTTGGAGAGAGGATTTGGGGCTTAGGCCTTCGTAGCCCTCCTTTGCAGTGTGATGTGAGTTGTGAGTCTGGGGCTAGGGAGAATTTGCTGATGGATGTGAGGTGGGCCAGCAGAGACACGGCACCTACCAGGTTCAGCCCTCAGCGTCTTTTGCCAGGTCTGAGTTCTTCCTAGCAGGTGAGCCCCCATTATGGGGGTGACAGTGGGATATCAGGCCCTCCAGTCCAATACATGTATGCCCCCACTTCCCCCTGCCCCCCAGGGATTCCATAGGAGGAATGCCTTTATCCCAGAACTTCAGGGCTTCTGCTTTCTGGTTATCTAAGATAACACCCCCACCCCCACCCCCACCCCCACCCCCAATTCCTTTACTTCCCTGTTAGTTCTCCAACCCCCCCAGCCCCCCACCCTTGGCCCAGGTGCTGATTTGCATTTTCATGAGCATGCGGAGCCAGCCCCACGCGGAGCTCCTTAATGGCTCCTACTCTGACTTCACGCCTGGCTGGTCCCCCAGGAGGAGGAGGAAAGTGGGAATGGAGGCTTCCAGGCTGACTGGGGCCAGATGGAGGACCCATTCCAAATCAAGGAATCTGAAGGTGAGGGTAAGACGTGGTCCAAGCTGGGAGAAGCCCTACCAGCCCCACCACTTCCTGGAAGCACTCTGGCCTGAGCACTGAAGGTTTAATCGTTAGGAACTTGCTGATATTAACAAACTGAAGAGGAGTTAGGACACATGGGACACTGGGAGAAGTATGGGATGGTGAGGCTTGGGAAACTGGCGAGTTAGAGGGAGGGAACCAAGATTAAAAAGATTGGGAGCAGCGTGCAGGGCTGGGTAGTTTTAATCAGCTGGAGGGAGCTCAGGAACCCTGGTTTCTAGACTTGGAGGCTCATTTTGCCAGCACTGTGTCTGAGGGCCAGTCCTGCTAGAGGGCGGAGCCCAGGCCACAGCTTTGGGGTCTCACTCTGCGCCCCACCAGTCTTTTTCTAGTTTCAGCTTGGAACTTTGTGATAGTCAGCAGCTCATTCAGCCTCTCTTTCTTGGTTGCCTCACCCATAAAATAAGGTTGTTGTGAAGTTAAATGAGATAATTGATTAAAGTATTTAACAGTGCGGGGACCACAGTATATGTACCTTGACTTAATATTATTACTGTTACTTTTTTTAAAATCTCTGGGGAGGAGGAGGAGGAGGATTATCTCATACAAGCCTTTGTCTTTCAACTGGCCAAGAAGCTCCTACCTGTGACCAGAGATGGAACTGGAAGGCATCTGAGAGTAGCTTGGTGCCTGCAGGCCAGAGGAAATTCACTGTGGCCTCTGGCAAGAGGATCTTGACTTAGGGAAGTTACCTCTTCAGGGTGCAGAAAATCTGAGGGTCTTTTCCAGAGTTTATCTACTCAACAGATATGTATGGATATGTGGCAGGCGTCTTTCTTGGTACCAATGATAGAACAATCAATAAAGCAGAGCTTCTGCTCTCATGGAACTTAGTTTCTAGAAAGGAGAAATAAGGAAACCAGGAAATATCAGGTAGTGATAGTAGATCTCTGGAGAAAATACACCCCCCAGGCTGTGTTAGCTTCTGTAGAGAGGGGAGGCCTGTTGGAAGAGGTGCTATTTAAGCAGACATGACAAAGAGCCACTGGGCAGAGACTGGGGGAAGAGCACTGCAGGCAGAGTCAGCAGCTCTGGCCAGCCGCTAAGGTGGGAATGAACTTGCTGTGTTTGAGGAACGAAGAATGTCAGTGGGCTGGCGTTGGCCAGTCAGGTGGGGTGGAGAGTATTAAAGAGGTGCTGGAAGTAGGCAGGTGCCAGATCAAATAGGCCTTTTTGTAGATCAGGGAGTGAAGTTTGGGTTTTATTCACAGTGCAGTGAGAAATCACTGATGGGTTGTAAGCAGAATATAGTATGATTTACATTTTGAAAGGTGATTATAATGTCTGAATTTTGCTTTTAAACAATACAGGGAAAGGGGACGTGCCTGATGATACACATGAAACAAGACTGGCCCCGAGTTAACAAGATCCTAATGTATAGCACAGGGAACTATATTCAGTATCCTATGATAAACCATAATGGAAGAGAATATAAAAAAAGAATGTATATAGCTGAATAGCTTTGCTATACAGCAGAGATTGACTCAACATTGTAAATCAACTATACTTCAGTTAAAAAACAAAAAACAAAACAGGGACTTCCCTGGTGGTCCAGTGGCTAAGATTGTGCGCTCCTAATGCAGGGGGCCCAGCTTCAATCCCTGGTCAGGGAACTAGATCCTGCATGCAGCAGCTAAGAGCTGGTGTAGCCAAATAAATAAATTAATTAGTTTTTAAAAACCCACATTGGCCCGAGTTTGGAGACTGTTGAAGCTGGGTGATCAGTAAAAACAAAGGGATTCCTTATATTTGGTCTATCTTTATCTATGTTTGGCATTTGTCATAATTTTGAATTACATAATTAAATGAAAGGTCATTCTGAGTGGAAGGAGAGGCTGTAGTGGAAATGGAGGCCAACGTGGAGTCTCTTGCACTAGTTCAGGGAAGAGACAGCTGTGGCTTTAGCCAAGGTGGTGCTCGTGGGGAGGCTGAATGGAGGACTGAGATGCTCGAGAGGTTACTGTCGAATGGCCTGCCTGTGGGTGGGGGTGAGAGGAAACTGGATCTTTAGCATAAGCAACTGGATAAATGGTGGTACCAATTTTTGAGATAGGAGAGATGGAGAGGAACAAGTTCTGGGCAGAAGTAGAGTTCTGATTTTGGACATGTTCAGTCTGAAGTCTGTTAGACACTAATGAAGCTTCAAGTTGGCAAATGGGTCCTTGAATGGTGCCGAGGGAAGAGGGTGGGCCTGGAGTACATCGGGAGCATCAGCTGCCTGGCTGGGGGTCTCCCCTGCCACCTCACTGCTCCGCTCTGTCCGTGTCTCCCCCACAGGGTCCTGGCTGTCACGCTGAGATGAACCCCCAGCTCTCCTCCGTCTGCCATGGCCACCCTTAACCTGTCCTCTGTCACTGGCACCATCCCCTCCCCTGGGCATGATGCCCCGTCCCTGCCTCCGGACACCTCCTCCCCCAGCACCCCTTCTGATCCTGTCACCAAAGATGCCCCTGATGCCCCCTCCACCTCTGAGAGCATGAGGTCCTCGGAGGCAGGGGGACAGCCCCTGGAGTCAGGCTGTGGCCTCGTCCCACCAAAGGAGATAGGGGAGCCCCAGGAGGAGCCTGGCTGTGGCAGCTTCCCACCAAAGGACCTGGGGGTGGAAGAGTACGAGGAGCTGGAGGAGGAGGAGGGAGGGCTCCCTCCCGTGGACCTAAGTGACCACTTATTCTTCGCAACTGGAGGTGAGGCCTGCCTAGTGGCCAAGCTGTTCCCGCCAGGCGACAGTGAGCTCCCGTTACCAAAGGGCTTCCCCCGGGGTGAGGCAGGCGTCCAGGAAGAGTCCAGCCTGCCCCTCCTTGCCCACCCGCCCCCTGTACACCTCACTGCCCTTCATGTCCAACATGGCTTTGACCCAATCCAAGGCTTTAGCTCTTCTGACCAAATTCTGTCCCACGATACCTCAGCGCCATCTCCGGCCACCTGTGAGGGAAGGGACGGAGCCTTCTGGAGCTACCAGCTGGCTCCAAACCCACCCGGAGATCCCAAAGATGGCCCCACGGGGAGCGGGGGAGGAGACCCCAGGGCGCTCTTCTGGTTCTGCCTCCTGTGCCGCCTGGGGTTCAGCAGGCCCCAGGCCTTTGTGGGTCACACACGGTCTCACGGGGTGAAGCTAACCGCTGCTCAACACCAGGGCCTGCTGGGCAACCCAGCCGTGCTCCAGGAGGGGGACGAGGCCTGCATGGCCCTGCTGAGCTTCCTGGAACCAAAACCGCCTGCTCGCCCTTTAGAGAGACCCCTTGACAACAGCAGCACCATGAACACGGAAGCCAATGCAGCCCAGATCGAGGACGGCCCCCCTGCGGCAGAAGCCCAGGCCCCCGTCCCGCCCATGGAAGAAGTCATGGCCCTCAGCCCACCCTCCCCCCAGACCACCCCAGCCACCTGGGACCCCAGCCCAACCCAAGCCAAAGAATCGCCAACATCGGCAGGCGGGGCGGGGCCAGATTGGTTCCCCGAGGGGCATGAGGAGGATGGCGGGCTCTGCCCCCCGCTCAACCAAAGCTCACCCACCTCCAAGGAGGGGGGCACTCTCCCTGCCCTGGGGGGCTCCCCTGAAGACCCCGGCGACCCGGCCCAGCCCTATCGCTTGGCTGATGACTACAGCCTGGCCCCGGCAGCCTTCCAGGGCCTCAGCCTGTCCAGCCACATGTCTCTGCTGCACTCACGCAACTCTTGTAAGACGCTGAAGTGTCCCAAGTGCAACTGGCACTACAAGTACCAGCAGACCCTGGACGTGCACATGCGGGAGAAGCACCCTGAGAGCAACAGTCACTGCAGCTACTGTAGTGCAGGGGGTGCCCACCCCCGCCTCGCCCGGGGAGAGAGCTACAACTGCGGCTACAAGCCCTACCGCTGCGAGGTCTGCAACTATTCCACCACCACCAAGGGCAACCTCAGCATCCACATGCAGTCGGACAAGCACCTGGCCAACCTGCAGGGCTTCCAGGCCGGGCCCGGGGGCCAGGGGAGCCCCCCAGAAGCCGCGGTCCCGCCCCCTGCAGGGGACAAGGAGCCCAAGACCAAGTCGTCCTGGCAGTGCAAGGTGTGCAGCTACGAGACCAACATCTCCCGCAACCTGCGCATCCACATGACCTCTGAGAAGCACCTGCAGAACGTCCTCATGCTCCACCAGGGGCTGCCGCTGGGCCTGCCCCCCGGGCTGGTGGGGCCCAGCCCCCCTCCCCAGGCGGCGGCTGCCCCTGCCACCCCCCCTGACCTCTTTCAGTACTTTGGACCACAGGCCCTAGGGCAGCCTCAGGCTCCCTTGCCTGGCCCTGGGCTGAGGCCAGACAAGCCCCTGGAAGCCCAGCTGCTTCTCAATGGCTTCCACCACCTCGGAGCACCTGCCCGCAAGTTCCCCGCACCTGGTAAGCTCCCTGGGTGCTCTCCTCTTTTCCCTTTCCCAGGGCCAGACTTGGTTCCCTGCTTTCTCCTGAGGGCCAGCACCCCCACCCTTAGGTAACGCCAGCTCCCTCGGCACCCACCCCTCCCTCGGCACCCACCCCTCCCATTGCCACACAGCAAGCCCATCCTGCCCCATTCCTTCCCACGGTCACTAACCTGTCTCTGTTCCCTAGCCCCTGGAAGCCCTTCCCCAGACACCCACCTGCCTCAAAGTCAGCTCCTGGGAGCCTTGTCTGACGGGCTGCCCACCTCGCCGCCCCCAGACGACAGCCCGTCCCTGAAGGTGTTCCGCTGCCTGGTGTGCCAGGCCTTCAGCACAGACAGCCTGGAGCTGCTGCTCTACCACTGCAGCATGGGCCGGAGCCTCCCGGAGGCCGAGTGGAAGGAGGTGGCCGGTGACACCCACCGCTGCAAGCTCTGCTGCTATGGCACCCAGCTCAAGGCCAACTTCCAGCTCCACCTCAAGACCGACAAACATGCCCAGAAGTATCAGCTGGCAGCCCACCTGAGGGAGGGGGGCGGGGCCGTGGGCACCCCCTCCCCAGCGCCCCTGGGAGACGGGGTTCCGTATGGCTCTGTCCCCACCTTGCACCTGCGCTGCAACATCTGTGACTTTGAGTCCAACAGCAAGGAGAAGATGCAGCTGCATGCCCGGGGGGCGGCCCATGAAGAGAACAGCCAGATCTATAAGGTGAGAGTGGGGCGGAAGGTCTGGAATCGGGAGGACACTGCGCAGAGCCTGGGGGAGAGAGGGGGAAGAGGGGACTGGGGCGGAGTGAGGAGATGCAGAGTGAGAAAGGGATGCAAAAACCCAGGGCAGCGGAATAGGAGAAAAAAGGCAAAGGCACAGGGTAAAAGCTATTTGGAGTCAGGTGTGGAGAAAGAGAACAAAGGATGGTGGACTCTGACCAGGTGACTCCAGTACTTTATTCAGCTTTTCTGGTGTTTGGGACTAGGCAGGAGGGTTCTTGTGTCTGCTCAGTCCATCTCGTCCCCAGAACTTCAAGAGGATAGAATCAATTCTATTTGTACACCAGGGGGGAATCCAGGATTGGTGGGAGGAAGAAAGGAAGGCGGGGGAGCAAGAGCAGTCACATTAAGGTGGCCAAAGGAAAGAAAAGAAGGGCTCAAGAGAGAGGAAGGGACGTGGGGGTGCTGCTGCTGGTCAGACTCCCCTGGGGGAAGCAAAGGAGCCCCCTGGAATCGGGGGTGTCCGTCCTGGGCCTGAGCAGCCTCTTTGCGTGCTTTCAGTTTCTGCTGGAGATGGAGGGGACCGCGACGGCGGGGGGGCCAGAACTGGGGCTGTTCCGCTGCCTGCTATGTGCCTGGGAGACGCCCTCCCGCCTCGCGCTGCTGCAGCACCTGCGGGCACCTGCCCACCGCGACGCCCAGGCCCAGCGGCGCCTGCAGCTGCTACAGAGTGGCCCCGCGGCTGACGAGGGGCTCCCGGCTCTTCGGAGCATCCTGAGCTTCAGCCATGGGCAGCCCCGGCCTCACGGTGAGGAAGAGGGGACAGGAGAGGAAGGGAAGGGCAGCCCGGGCGGGATTGGGGGGCCCAGGAGAGAGTGGCGCAGGGACGAGAAACGGATCTGTGCACAGTCCAGAGCAAGTGGAAAGGTGCCGTGAAGGGTGCTGAAACTGGCTTTCAGGAACACTGGGACAAGAGGCTATTGGAGGAGAAGGAAGAGAAGAGCAGAGGTTTTGCAGGGTGGAGAAATAGAGCAGGCAGGGAGGGAGGGAGGTGAGAAGGAACCACCCAGTGAGTCTGAGTAGTGACCGGTGTGCTGGCAGTGCTGGGGGGAGGAGGGTGGTGGTGGCAGGAGCTGGTTCGGAAGAAGGGAGAAGAACAGAAAAACAATAGACAGCTTTGGGCTGGGCCAGGACTGGTCAGAAGGAGGTGGGAGCTGAGGGCATGGCCCAAAGGCAGCAGGATAGGACCCTCTTGATGAGCTCCCCAGCCTCTTCCTATCTCAGAGGAGCTCCTCAGCCCCAAGGCTGGGCTTAGGGTTCTCCTTAGGCAGCTGCGGTTGTACCAGAGAGACTGGGAACAGCCTGCCAGGTACCACTGATCCAGGGAGTGCAGAAGAGCCTGAAAGGGACTAAGACGTGGGCACAGGCGTCCGGGCTTTGTAGAGGCTGGCGGTGGGTGAGGGTGAGGGCATAGGCAGCAAGAACCAGGAACAGGCAGCATTGACTGGCGCTAATTGAATTGCCAATACACTGGCTGGAGTTAAGTGCCGGAGGGGCCCAGATCAATAGCTAACGATTCTGGCGCAGGGCTGAGTGGAGTTAAGGAACTTTAACACTTTAATTAGGCCGCCACCGAAAATAAATTCCTACACATCTGTCAATTCTTGCTTGAGTGGTAATCTCCTCTCCCAGCCATTCCTGCCGCCTCCTGCTCACCGCAGCTGCTTCCCTTTAACTTCACCTCCCCACTTCGGTGCCTCTCACTCTACCTTTCTGGGCTCCCTGCTTCCGAGATCAGTCAAGACAGGGAGCTGAGTTTGGTCTTGTTCCTGTCTACTGCTGGGCTTGTTCCCTCGTCTTTAAGTGTCGCGGCTAGACTCACAAAGATTTCTTGGGCCCTGCAAAAGGAAATGGCAATCCACTCCAGTATTCTTGCCTGGGATATCCCATGGACAGAGGAGTCTGGCAAGCAACAGTTCAAGGGGTTGCAAAAGAATAGGCTACAACTTATCAACTAAAACAACAGTAACCAGTCCTAACACTGTAATTTTGCCCCTCATTCTCTGTATTTCTTTTCAGCAGCTCTTTTGTCTTCTCCTGCCCACTGATTTTTTTTTTTTTTTTTTCTGCCTACTGATTTATCTATCCATCTTCTCCTTCATTGCCTGGCTGCTTGTCCTGCTTCCTCTGCCCTTTTTCTTCCCTTCTGTAGTGTTTTATCCTTTTAAATTGACTCTCCCTTCATCCTACACAGGGAAGACTCCTGTCACCCTCTTAGCTGGGCCACCCACCCCTGAGAAAGATGCCCAGAATAAGACAGAACAGTTGGGTGAGTTACTTATCTGGTCCATTTCTTCCTCCATCCCTTGTCCTCCTCACCGCCCCTCCCCCCACACCCACCCCACAATTCTCATACATTCTGAGGTGCTCATGGAACCTCTCGGTAATCCAGACACCCAGCAAGGCCTCCAGTGCAGAAGGAGCTACCATGATCAGGGAGGCGGAGCCACAGAGAGCTGGGTGCTCCCGCCCTGTGGCCATCCCGCCAGCCTGGGGTCAGCCCTGCTAAGCCCCACTCCCTGCATGAGTGCAGTTCTGTAGTTTCCTGCTCTTTCTCCCTTTCCCCAGGGCCCACCCTCTACCTTGCAAGCCCTGCGCTACAAATCAGACCATCTTAAGGGCCCGGGGTCTGTGAAAGGAAGAGGGAGGGCTGTCAGAGTCTCTGAATCTCTCTTTTCATCTTCAGTTTCTGAAGAGGCAGAGAACAAGACTGGCCCTCCTGGAGACAGTGCCAACCAGACCACGGTCAGAACTGGGGTAACGGGGAAGAGCTGGGGGGGCTCTGATTTTACTGAGATCCGCTCACACTCTAAAGGCTGAACTGTAGACCTTTACAGACAAGGGATTTCAGACCAAAGGTAGACTTCATTTTGTCATGCTTGTGACTCATGTCACTCTGAATACAACAATTCTGAAATTGCACCTAGGTCTGGTTACAGATGTGAGCACAGTTGACCCTGAGGGGTGGAGCACAAGGGAGATAACAAACAGGAAGCGATGGTGGGAATTTGAGGGACAGGTGACGAAATAAACTATTGAGGGGAGGGAAGACTGGAAGTAGATGGAGGGAGGGAAGAAGTAAATAAATGAAAAGAGAAAGGCAAAAATAAAGCATTAGCTGCTGCCCAGCTGTTTATTTCTGCTGGGAGCAGAAAGATGAGACATGAAGTTCACCTCCTAGAGAGCCCTGGGTGCGTTGCCCTGGCACTTCCCTGGGGCAGAGGAACTGACCCATTGACCCAGGTGATCTGGACAGCAAGCTCTGCCAGTCTGGATGCCTGACCTAGGCAGGACCCAAGGGTCATTTAGGTTGACTCTGGGGGGATCCCCAGCCTCTGGTCTTCAGGTGCCACCCCCTGCCTCCCAGCTCTCCACACTGGACTGCACACAGCGTGTGTGTTATGACTGCAGACACTGCAGTAACGGCATATATCCTCAGCTCCCTTGCGTCCCGACTTCGAGATGTCCGCTCCCAGGCCTGAGTGCATTAAGCTGAGCATCTGGATACCCTTCCATTCTGGCCATTCCCTCCCTGATGTGTGGTCCTGGACCAGTGGCACTGGCAATGGGAGGAAGTGAGCCAGGAAGACAGAAATGCAGGCTGGAGGTCAGGCAGTCAGGTGACGAAGGCAAGGCGGAAGCAGAGGGGCCTCCCCGCCCCACCTTCTGGAGGTGTGGGCAGGAAGGTGCCAGCCAAGCCAGGCCAGAATTCTCCTGGGCCACTGGGGGAGCTGTCGTGTTTGTTTACATTAAAAAGGGAAGGGGAGAAAGAGGCAGGGGGAGAAAGAGGCAGGCGGAGAAAGCGGGAGCTGCTGAGACTCTGAGGGAGAATGAGGCGGCTTCTGAGCAGACAGGTAGGGAGCGCCCGATGCTCAGAGAGGCAGAGTGGGCAGGGAGCCTGTGGGGTCCAGGAAGTGCCAGAGGGGAGGGGGGCCATTTAACAGAGGAGATACCGGCAGGGTGGGGGCAGGTAAGAAACGAAAACTGAACCAGAGGGGTAGGGACAGGGCCCTGTGTCGGCTGGAGAACTGAGCAGGCAGCAGAGACAGGGAGAGAGAGGAACCAGGATGAAGGAGACAGGAGTGGAGGGCAGGCGAGGGCAGTTCAGCCTGGGCCTTTGTTTCGTCAGAGGGAAGCGAGGGCGGAGTCAGCTTTCAGCTTTCAGGACTGGGGCTCCTCCTCCATCAGGAGTGGGGGGACCCGGCCATGTCCACAAACCCCAGGGCCCCGAGATGGTGGGTCCCCCCCATCCCTGACACCCCGCCCGTGTGCCCCCAGGTATTCTGCTGTCCATACTGCAGTTTCCTGAGCCCGGAGTCCGAGCAGGTGAGGGCTCACGCGCTCTCCCAGCACGCAGTGCAGCCCACATTCAGGTGCCCGCTATGCCAGGAGCAGCTGGTGGGCCGGCCTGCCCTGCACTTCCACCTCAGCCACCTCCACAACGTGGTGCCCGAGTGTGTGGAGAGGCTGCTGCTCGTGGTGAGTCCGGGGGGCGGGGGCCAGCAGCTGTGTGGCTGGGTGTGCTGAAGGAAGTGGCTCTGTGGGGATCTGACAGGAGTTGAGAGCTGGAGGCAACCTGGGGGCTGAACCTGTCCAGCAGCCTCTGCTCACTGGTGAGGAAGCACCATTGAGGCGTGTGAGAGCTGGCTTCTACTGCAGGCACGGCTGAGGCTGTAGGACAGTGGAGGCGACAGCCAGGCCCTCCCCCGTGGGGAAGGCAGGGATTAGGTGGGAAGTCAGAGGAGCCTGGAGCTAGACTGGGCACGACCAGGTGTGGAGCCCGGGGGTCTCGAGTAGAGGGCCAGTGGGGGAAGTCACTGACCTCTCTTCCATTGCAGGCCACAACCGTAGAGATGACCTTGACAACCAAAGTGCTGCCCGGGCCTGCTCTAAGCCCTCTGGGGGATGGCCCAGAGCCCCCCTCTCCTGCACCAGAGCCTGCGCCCAGCAGAGCCCAAGCCGCAGGTAAGGATTGGATGGCAGACCTCCCAAGGGGACCTGGGTTCCCTGAACGAAGCAGATCTGAAGATGACTGAGGCAAAGACTGTGTGTGCTAAGCTCCTTCAGTCGTGTCCGACTTTCTGTGACCCCACGGACTGTAGCCCACTGGGCTCCTCTGTCCATGGGGATTCTCCACGCAAGAATACTGGAGTGGGTTGCCATGCCCTCCTCCAGAGGATCTTCCCAACCCAGGGATCTCACAGGAACCCACATCTCATGTCTCCTGCACCTGCAGGCGGGTTCTTTACCACTAGCGCCACCTGGGAAGCCCGAAGCCAGGAGGAACTACTCTAGATGTTAAGTGGGTGGGGTCTGACTCAGACATGGCTCCCTTCTCACTGTGCCCCTTCTCTCTCCCCTAGAAGGCCCTCACCTGACCCCAGAAGCCAGTCCCGATCCTGTTCCTGAGCCTCCCCCACCCTCAGTTGAGGCCCCAGACAAGCCCACGGGAAGCCCTGACCAGCCCCCATCTCCAGCCCAGTCTCCAGCCCCTCGTCCTGATGCCCAAGCTGAGGAAGTAGCGCCTCCACCTGCCATGGCTGAGGAGGAAGAGGGGGCTGGTGGGGAGCCCCGCCCTGCAGACCCTGCTCCGGCTGACTCTCGGCACCCTCTGACCTATCGGAAGACCACCAACTTTGCCCTGGACAAGTTCCTCGACCCTGCTCGGCCCTACAAGTGCACTGTGTGTAAGGAGTCCTTCACGCAGAAGAACATTCTCCTGGTCCATTATAACTCGGTCTCCCACCTGCACAAGATGAAGAAGGCTGCCATTGACCCTTCCTGCCCAGCACGGGAAGCTGGTTCCACGCCTGCCACCGCCGCCGCCACAGACAAGCCCTTCAAGTGCACCGTCTGCCGGGTCTCCTACAACCAGAGCTCCACCCTGGAGATCCACATGCGCTCTGTCCTGCACCAGACTCGCTCCAGGGGAGCCAAGACTGATGCCAAGGCTGAGGGGCCAGAGCGAGGCCCAGAAGAGCCCAAGGAAGGCGAGACTGAGGGGGAGGCAGGCCCTGAGAAGAAAGGCCCCGAGCCCAGCGGCTTCCTATCTGGACTGCCCTTCCTGTCCCCTCCCCCGCCTCCCTTGGACCTGCACCGATTCCCAGCCCCCCTCTTCACCCCCCCAGTCCTGCCCCCATTCCCTCTCATGCCCGAGTCCCTGCTTAAGCTCCAGCAGCAGCAGCTGCTCCTGCCCTTCTACCTCCACGACCTCAAGGTAGGGCCCAAGCTAGCACTGGCTGGGCCTGCACCGCTGCTGTCCCTGCCGGCTGCCGCCCCTCCTCCCCCACCCCCGCCTCCGAACGCCGAGCTGGCTGAGCAAGAGTGGGAGCGGCCCACTATGACAGAAGAGGGGGCTGAGGCAGGGCCCCCCTCACCCCCGCACCCAACGCCCAACGAGGCAGCCCGCACCGCAGCCAAAGCCCTTCTAGAAAACTTCGGGTTTGAGCTGGTGATCCAGTACAATGAGGGAAAGCAGGCTGTGCCCCCACCCCCGACCCCACCCCCCCCAGAGGCCCTGGGGGGCGGGGACAAGTTGGCTTGCAGGGCCTGTGGGAAACTCTTCTCCAATATGCTTATCCTCAAGACACATGAGGAACACGTGCACCGCCGCTTTCTGCCCTTTGAGGCCCTGAGCCGATATGCTGCTCAGTTTCGAAAGAGCTATGATAGCCTCTACCCACCCCCTGCAGAGTCCCCCAAACTGCCCGACGGGCCCCTGGATTCCCCTGCTCCCCAACTGGGCCCACCTTTCCTGGTCCCAGAGCCTGAGGCAGGGGGGGCCCGTCCCCCTGAGGAGCGAGGTCGGGCAGGAGGACGCTGGCCCCCAGAGGAGGATGAAAGCGCCAGAGGGAATCTTCCTTCCCTGGTGCCTGCAGGCCGCCGCTTCTCCAGAACCAAGTTCACAGAGTTTCAGACCCAAGCCCTGCAGTCTTTCTTTGAGACCAGTGCCTACCCGAAGGACGGCGAGGTGGAGCGGCTCGCAAGCCTCTTGGGCCTGGCTAGCCGCGTGGTGGTGGTGTGGTTCCAGAACGCCCGCCAGAAAGCTCGTAAAAATGCCAGCGATGGTGGGCCTGTGCCCAATGGAGGAGGCACCGGGGGAGCCTCCGGCTGCAGGCGCTGTCACGCCACCTTCTCCTGTGTTTTTGACTTGGTGCGGCACCTCAAGAAATGCTATGACGACCAGCCTGCTGACGAGGAGGAGGAAGAGGCAGAGAGAGGGGAAGAGGAGGAAGAGGTGGAGGATGACGCAGAGGAGGAACAGGGCCCGGAGCCCCCAGCAGGGCCTGAGGGCCCACCACCAGAACCCCCAGACAGGGAGGAGCTGAGCCAGGCAGAGGCCACAAAGCCAGAGGGCAAAGAGCCCGAAGGCAGGGCCCCTCCCTCGCCTTCCCCAGTCCACACCTGTGACCAATGTGCCCTGTCTTTCCCCAGCCAGGACCTCCTGACCAGCCACCGCCGCCTCCACTTCCTGCCACCCGTGCAGCCCAGCGCTGCCCCCCACCTCCTAGACCTGCCCATGCTGGTGTTTGGGGAGCGAAACCCCCTGGTGGCAGGCACTCCACCAGTGCCAGGGCCACCCCTAAAACGGAAGCACGAGGACGGCAGCCTGTCCCCCACGGGCAGTGAAGCGGGGGTGGGTGGGGAGGGCGAGCCCCCCAGGGATAAGCGCCTGCGCACCACCATCCTGCCCGAGCAGCTGGAGATCCTGTACCGCTGGTACATGCAGGACTCCAATCCCACACGCAAGATGCTCGACTGCATCTCTGAGGAGGTGGGACTCAAGAAGCGAGTGGTGCAGGTCTGGTTCCAGAACACCAGGGCCCGGGAGCGGAAGGGCCAGTTTCGAAGCACCCCCGGGGGAGTGCCCAATCCTACAGTCAAGCCCCCTGTTACACCCAGCCCTGCACCCTTCCCCAAGTTCAACCTCTTGCTGGGCAAGGCAGATGACGGGGCTGGGAGGGAGGCCCCTAAGAGGGATACACCTGCTCTTCCCTACCCCACGGTCACCCCGGCTGCCGGGCCCTTGCCTTTCCTGCCACCTGGGAAAGAGGCCCCCGCTCTGACACCAGAGCCACCTCTACCTCTCCCAGCTCCCCCTCCACCCTGTGAGGACGAGGGCCCAGAGGAGCCATCAAAAGCTTCTCCAGAGAGTGAGGCTTGCAGTCCATCAGCAGGGGATTTAAGTGATTCGTCAGCTTCCAGTCTGGCCGAACCTGAGTCCCCTGGGGCTGGAGGGACCAGTGGGGGCCCAGGGGGTGGGGGTGGGGTTCCAGATGGGATGGGGCAGCGGCGCTACAGGACCCAGATGAGCAGCCTGCAGCTGAAGATCATGAAAGCCTGCTATGAAGCCTACCGCACCCCAACCATGCAGGAGTGCGAGGTGCTGGGCGAGGAGATCGGGCTGCCCAAGAGAGTCATCCAGGTCTGGTTCCAGAATGCTCGCGCCAAGGAGAAGAAGGCCAAGCTCCAAGGGGCAGCAGTTGGTGGAGCTGGGGGCAGCAGTGAGGGCCCCTTGGCAGCCCAGCGCACTGACTGCCCCTACTGTGATGTCAAATATGACTTCTATGTCTCCTGCCGAGGCCATCTCTTTTCCCGCCAGCACCTGGCCAAGCTCAAGGAGGCAGTCCGAGCCCAGCTGAAGAGCGAAAGCAAGTGTTACGACTTGGCGCCAGCACCCGAGGCACCCCCGGCTCCCAAGGCTCCGCCCGCCACACCTGCCTCTGTGCCCCTCGGGGCTGCCCCGGCCCTGCCTCGCCTGGCCCCGGTCCTCCTGTCTGGCCCAGCTCTGGCCCAGCCCCCACTGGGCAGCCTAGCTCCTTTCAGTTCAGGTGAGTGAGAGCTCGGGAGGAGCTGGGCTTCAGAGGGCATCTCCCTCTAATGGGGTTTTCCTTCCTGACTCCTGGGCCTCCCTGTGTTTCCTGCTGGTGCAGGAGGGAAGGGGGCATGGAGGCTAGGTGGTGGGAGGCGTGAGTGTGCAGGAGGTCATCTCCAGCAGGCAGGATGGGGGCACCGGGAGGTGGCTGATCATCACTCTTCATCTTCCTAGGCCCTGCAGCCTCCTCAGGCCTCCTTGGCCTCGCCACTTCGGTCCTACCTGCTACCACAGTGGTCCAGACCGCTGGCCCAGGCTGCCCTTTACCTCAGAGACCAGTTCCCGACCAAACCAAGCCCTCTCCGGCAGGCACCACTGACTCTGCCCCGGGCCCACCCCCCGAACTCTCTGGGGACAAGGTCTCTGGTGAGCAAAAGCCAGTCGCAGCCCCCACCAACTCCTCCGCTGACGCCCTCAAAAACCTCAAAGCATTGAAGGCCACTGTCCCAGCCCTGTTGGGGGGCCAGTTCCTACCCTTCTCATTGCCTCCTGCTGGGGCTGCCACACCGCCAGCGGTCTTTGGCCCCCAGCTGCCGGGGGCCTACTTCCAGCAGCTCTATGGCATGAAGAAGGGGCTGTTCCCCATGAACCCGGTGATACCTCAGACCCTCATCGGACTGTTCCCCAACGCCCTCCTCCAGCCACCAACCCAGGCCCCTGAGCCCACAGCCACCGCGCCTCCGAAGCCACCCGAACTGCCTGCTCCCAGGGAGGGGGAGGCTGGGGAGGCCGACGAGTTGCTGACGGGCAGCCCTGGCATCTCCACCGTGGATGTGACCCACCGCTACCTGTGCCGCCAGTGCAAGATGGCGTTTGACGGGGAGGCGCCGGCCACTGCTCACCAGAGATCCTTCTGCTTCTTTGGGCGGGGCTCTGGGGGCTCTGTGCCCCCGCCGCTGCGGGTGCCCGTCTGTACCTACCACTGCCTGGCATGTGAGGTGCTGCTGAGTGGGCGAGAGGCCCTAGCCTCGCACCTGCGCTCCTCGGCCCACAGGCGCAAGGCGGCCCCGCCACCGGGGGCCCCATCCGGCACGGCCAGCAACGCTGCCGCCACGGCTGCGGTGGCTTTTGCCAAAGAGGAAGCAAGATTACCTCACACGGACTCCAACCCCAAAACGACTACTACCTCTACACTTCTAGCTTTATAAACAGATAAACCAAGATGTGGGGGAAGGGAGGGCCTTAGGTCTCCCCTTGCTCCAAGGGGTGTGTGGGGAGCGCAAATCCTTCCCCCCGGCCCCGCCCACCTCACGGGAACCTCAGTTCCCACCCTCCGTGGGCTCCACACCTCACCTCCAGCAGAATCCTGCCTCCTCCCCCACCCCACTGACACGCCAATCCTTCGCAGATTCTTGCCCCTTGGTCTCCATGGGCGCACACATCCATCTTCCCATCCTGATTATCCATTCACGTCTGCCTGCCCACCAGGCACAAAATCTCTCCTTGGTTTCATCTTCCTTTAGCCTCTTTCCTACTGAATTCCCAGTCACCCCTCCAACTCCTATAACCATGCAAATACATGTTATCTCATGCTGTTCCGCTGACTGAGAAAACACCAAAAGAAAAAAAAAAAAAAGAAGAAGAAAGGAAAACAAGAAAACCCAAGACAAGGGGGAAGGAAAATAAACTTTGCCACTTCCCCTCTTTCCTACCCGCTCGTCTAGAGTACCATACGGCTCACAAACTCTTCCCAAATACTCAGCTGGCTCCCAAGGCTGAAGCCTGAGATGGGCAGGGAGCCCACGCCAACTCTAACCAAACTGGAGGTGGGCAGGGGGAGGTGCTCCGGCTTACTCTCCTCACCTGATGGGAGCCCCTGCGGCCTGGACTCCAGGCGAAGCCGCCACCAGGAACCCCTCTGCCAACCCCCACCCTGCACCCTGGGAACTGCAGTAACTTATTCTCAAAGGCTTTAAACACAGAGATCCTCTCAGCAGCCATGGGCCTGCCCCTTGTCCCAGCCCTGCCACATGGGGGTCCAGCCTCCGGGACCGGCACTGCCCACCAACGGCAAATCCAAAGTTCTTTTGAAAAAAACTGAAACACATACACAACCAAAAAAAAAAAAGAGAGAGAGCACGAACTCTCGTGTGGGAGAGATGGCGAGACCAGACCAGAGGAATGAACTAATGACAAACTTGGAAAACACAGAAAAAAAAAAAAAGCCTGAAAACTCTCCCATCAAACAAGTGTTTTTTTTTCCTGTTTGTGTCACTCCCCACCCCATTTTAAGGGTTTCTTTGAACCACCTTGTCTGGAAGATCAATGGCTGTAGTCCTTGCTTGGGTACAGCGGTCCTGGGGACTGCCAGCGGTACAGCCCTGCCCTGGCTGTGCCCAGCCACAGGCTGGTAATGGGGAGCAGAGCCTGGAGGCTGGGAGAGACCCATCCTTGCCCCCTGAACTGAGTATGTTCTCAGGACAGGTAACATCCCCTCATTCTCAGCTGTGGGTTAGAAAAGTCAGTGTCACTGAAAGTGGCTTGGCCGTCTCAGGAGGAAGGGGCTGGACAGGACTGGGCAGTTTGGTTTCCGAATCTTTCGTGTAGTTGCCTCCATCTACTCTCATCCACTTCTTTCACAAACCTCTTTTGTTCCCTTCCTGGTGCCCCCTTCACATTTCTGGCACTTCTTAAACCTTTTTGCCTTTGTGGGGACCCTTCCTCCCCATCTGTGTTTTCCCCCGCAGCCCTATCCTCTGCCCTGGCTTCCAGCTTCCTCCAGCCACATCTACGTCCTCCAGGAACCAGCAGCTTCTGGAGGTACCCCCCCAAAGGAGGTGCTCCCTATGAGGCTCATAGGGCCTAGAGCTGATGACATCAAAGGGGCTGGGTGGGCAAGGAGATGACTGAAGCCCAAGGTCAGTCTTTGATAGGGTGAGATCCCCCAGGGAACCAACAGATGAGGAACCAGCTAGAAGCAGGGTTTAACCTTTAACCACCTTTAGCCTCGTTTTTCTGTAAGAATCAAGTGGTAACTGTGGCAACCCCAAAGCCTACCTGCAGTGGCACTGGGTGGAGAAGCAGGTGTTTTAGTGGAGAAAAGCCTGCAGAAACTTTCCAGTCCTCCAGATGGCTTCTCCTCCAACCCTTGCCCCTAAGACTTCCCCTTTCTAGGTGGTTTCCTTCCACATGCTCCCCTCAGGCTGCTTCTGCTACCATTATCCATTTCATACACACACACGCGCTCATCCAGCCAGCCCTGGGACCAAGATTTCATGGTCTGTCGGTCACTCCGCGAACATATTCATGCTGAAGCAGTGGCTCATTTGCAGAAAAGATAGGAGGGGAGAGGGGGAAGGAAAACTGCTCGGTCCCCAGTGCCCACATGTTCTGTGACTCTCACTTCCGGGCCCAGTCATTTCTGAAACTAAAAGCTCCAACTCTAGCAAATAAGGGGTGGGTTGGATTAGTTATCCTGATGATGCTAAATACACCAGTTACAAATGCAGGCAAGAGGAGTGAAACTGCCCAACCGTGGGCTCACTCTTGCGGCCCCCACCTTTCCCCACCGCAGCATCTCTCACGCACACCCCCCATCCTTTGCTCTCTCCTGTTGAAATTCTGTGTATAAAATTATTTTCTTAGCAGCATGTATATGAGGAAAGAAGCTTTTTCACTCTGTGCTTTCTGGGAATGTGATTTGTGTATAAAAGTTACAAAAATTAGAAGAAAAAAAAAGGAAATATTTTAAAAAACGCACCGGCAAACACCTGGTGTGGCATGATTAGAGGTGTGTTATCATGCGTTTTAGGGATTTACAGCCAGGGTAGGTTGGCTTTAGTTTGAACTATGAATATTTTCTCCAGCAGTTAATATAACCACAGATTCATCCTCCTCTTGCTCTTCAACACAATCTTTTAGACCCAGATTCCCTGGTGTGGAGACACCATGTACGTTCACAGTCGTGAGCTGGAGCTGACTACGGAGCTGTCCTTACCAGGAATCCTGTAATCTGGGGGACACAAGAGCCTGGCCAACTGCTGACTAAAGTCAGTCAACATGCTTCTTTCTGGAAGGTGCCATTCCAGGTTCCCAGTGGCATGAAGCATTCCTCCCCAACCCCTTCCCGAGACAACAAGTCCTCAGCAGAACACTTATGCTCTGGAGATTACATCAGTGGGTAGTTCTATGGAGAGAGGCTGAGTTGGCATGGCCCCGTGAAGAATGCTACAGGTGAACGCCAAGTTGCCCAGATTAAAATGTGTAGCTTCTATGAAGCAGTAAACCAACTTGCGTGTGTGGCACATCCACTCGTGTAGTGGATACAGTACATCTACTACACCTTGCAGGCCCACCCCTACCCCTCCCCTCCAGCTCTAAAGTGAGCCTGAATCAAGGGCTCATAAGATTGGTCTTCCATGGCGTGGGGCAAAGGCCTAGGGTTTCCGGCATACATAAGTCCTAAAGGACCCAAATTCTGGTCCATCCTACTTATTGTGGTCTTAGCTGTCTTTGCTCTAAGCCAGAGCCTATGTGGGGATGGCTTAAGGTACCCAATTCTCAACTAGGAGCAAAAATCAAAGTCTGTAGAAGAACACGAGAAAATCTGAAGACTTGTTGGCCAAATGGGTCAGAGTCTGCAAGAGGACAAGAGACTTGTTCTTCCCTGACCCTCTGGCCTCTGGCACAAACTTACAGAAGCACGCACAAGAACCAAGAAGGCCAGTCACTCCTGGCACAGTGGCACCCACCTGTTTAATTCCTTCTATTTGTTCCTTACCATATTCAGGGCTTTTAGACCACATCACTGATTCCCCAAATCTTAGCCACTTTGATCACTCGATCATCTAATCACTCACCCCTGTGTAGACAGATACACCTGAAATACAGCATGCGGCAAACGCAACTGCACCAACAGAACAAGTAAGCACACCTTCGGAAACAGCATCAGAACCACGTAGAGGGCTGCATGGAAACACACAGATGCCAGCAAAGAGGCTGCTGGGCCTGTAGGCACAAGGGCCATGCCCCAGAGTCATCAACTCTCTCCGGTTAAGTAGAAACACCCTCCAATACAGTCGTTTTCCTCACACAACACTAACTCAGAAAAGCTTATAAACAGAGAAATGTAACCAGTATCAGGAGGAGTGGCCAAATGTTGACCATGGATCCATGGAAAGGACCTTAGACTCCTCTGCAGTGTGATGCTGGGGAGAGGGAGGGAGAGGAGAAACCAGAGAGAAACTCTGGGGAAAACACAGGGATAAACTGGGATGGGAGCCTGTGTTACAGGAAGGGCCAGGTATTGGGGAGCAACTAATAAGAAACTTGTAAGCCCTCAGGATGTCATTCCTAGAGGACTGAGTAAGGAAGAAATGCCCTGATTCCAACAAAGCTCTGGCTCCAATAAGAAAGTCTAGTGGCCAGGCCTCAAGGGGTTACAGCATTATAGTGTGGCTATACTGTGAAAAGATCAAATGAAAGAAAACCCAGAGAGGATGTCTGCAGAAGACCTAGACCACCACTCATTAAATTTAGAGCAAGATGGGAAGTGATCCTCAGGGGAAGCCTCCCAGGGAAAGACATAAACTCTGAGAAGAACATAAAATTGAGTGAGGACCCACCCTACCATTCTCCTTCGTGTAGAGAATCCCCACAGCCTTCAGACAAAGGAGAGACAAGGGGTCAATGGCATTATTCCCTGTCAGCTGTCTGAGCCTTATGCTTCCTGCAGCTCCCAGCCGCGGAGAGGTGTCTGATAGAGGCTAGCAGGGAAGTAGGTGGATTATCAGTGGGCCAGAAAGACAGTGAGGGGGGAAAGGTGGCCGGCATTGACTCACACCCACCCTGGCCATACACAGACTCTTCCACAGACAGTGGCTCAAAGCCTGGAACAAGTAATCAGCAGGAGCTGAGCACGGCCCACGTCTACCGTCCCTCCCTGACATCCCCGCCTGCAGCACATCCTCTCTGCCAGCTTGCCCTCCACTGTGCTCGAACCAGGAGAGCCCCGCCAAGTGCTCACACAGCGGCACTGGCTGCAACTCACTCAGCACTGGCCTCTGCCGAGCCCTGCTTCCACTTCAGGGACCCTCACCCGCCTCCAGAAAGAAGCGTAACTAGGACCCAGCCCGTACTGAGCTGCACGGTCCACACCCAACTGCCTGTGCTGCAGACAGCCATCTCCCGACAACACTCCTAACCTAAGGGGTTCTCAGTGGTGAGGTTTCAGAAACAGGGCGGCCAACCATCAAACCTGGGGGTTGAAAGCGTCCCGTGAGGGATTCTTCTGCAATAATACCTGCCAGTGAGAAACCTAGTTCTCACAAGTTAAATCTACCTGATTTGACCTCATAATCTCTCCTTTTCCTCCTGCTGCCCCCACCTAAAACACACATCCTCACAACCCACAATACGTACATCCCACCACAATGACGACAGAAGGACAGAAATACGGTTGGGGAGGATGAAGGAAGATGCAAAAGACGTGGGAAACCCAGACCTGATTAACTGTCCTCTAAGGTGACTGCCATCTCTTAGGACAGTGTTCTCAAGAGTTTTGTCCATCTGCATCACAGTCACCCGAGAGTTTGTCTTAAATGCACATTTCTCAACCACACCTCAGACCAGCTAAATCAGCCTGCAGCATATCCTCTCTGCAGGCTTGAAGTGATTCTGTGCTTTCTGAAGTCTGAGAACCACTGATGTAGATTGCTCAGCACCACACACATCTGTGACCTGCCACCACTCTCCAACATCCAAGGCTCAACCCTGCTACACCCAGGGCTGCCACAGGGGCGCATCACCTCAGATTGGCTTCCTCATTACCCTGACATTTGCAAGTCTGACTGTGTCTTTTGCTCATGGTGGCTGTTCTTGAACAGGAAAAGAGTTACAGGCATCACCCACTTGCCCCCTTGGCTGAGTCCTCCCTGTTTTCTCCTCTCCTGTGGAAACCACATCCTGAAGCTGCGTCCACTTCCAGAGCTGCTGAAATCAGGATACCCCCAGCCCGGGCAATGGCTTTACTCACCTCTGGGCAGGCCCTACCCTCAATCAGAGCCACCCAAGCTCCCCTGACATCATCCAGAGCCTCCAGTTCTTCTACTTGAAGACCTTCCTAGTCACTGACTACCCAGGAAGCAAGGCAAGCCGAGCCTGCTACATGCAGGCCCACAGTCCAGTGTAGCAGGACTGCTGATGGCTCTGCATCTGGAGGTGTAGGGACAGTCTCTGTTACCACAGATGCTGGGGTTCTGCTCCTAAGAGCCTTCCGTTCTACCCTAGAGAGCTCATTGCTGATCTGTGGTCTCTCTTCCAAGAGTGAACTTCAAAAATAGAAAAATCTGTCCACCTTGAACTGGGAAGCCAAGGAGAAATTTGTAAACACAAAATCTCCCTGAGTGGTCGTTCTGGAAGGAGTTCAAGGTGGCTTTGTCTTCCCTACGCCTTTCCACCTCTCTAGGCCTTGATCACCTCTCCATCTTTTTAGGACTGTTATTGAATATGGGCCTATCGCAAGGGAGAAACAACCGGTTCAACGCAACCACAGATCAGCCAATCACACACAGAGGACAGAATGAAATCCACACAGGCACCAGCCACCCCATGATCCAACAGCAAGGCCTGAGGGCCCCCCTCCTTCTTTCTTGTCCTCCCCTTCAAGTCTCTTCTGGCACCATCTTTGTGACAACAGAGCTGGCTGACCTCTCTCTAGGATCTCATTTTGCCCTCTTAGGATTTTTTCCTTCTGTCCTTGCTCCCCAGACAGGAGTGGAGTCCACCAGCCTGGAGCCTCGGCTGTGGCTCCTGAACGTGCCCTGGTCCCTCCATGCTCTAGTTTCCCTTGGATTCTGCTCAAATATGGATAGTGGCACCATCTCAACCCTTCTCTTGGAGGTGGTGGGGGCAGAAGGCAGGGGGGTTCCTGGGAGGAAGGCGGAGTCGGGGTTGCCGAGAGGGCTCGGATTCAGCCCCGCTGTGGAGGACATCCTTGTGCTGCCCACCAGCAGGGCTCCGCCCAGTACCTGGCACGCCTGTGCGTGCCCCTCTCCCTGCCGCCAAGTGGCGGTCGTGAGCATGTTCGGCAGCTTTGGGTTTGCCGCAGTGCCAGGGTCTGGGATGCCGTTCACGTGCCAGTGCAGTGCTGCCAAGCGTGGCGGCATCTAGTTGGTTGGGTGCCAAGCGGTAGGACCCAGGTGGTGATGGAGATGAAGCAGGGCTGGGGTGGAGGGAGTGGGGGGAGGGGCGGAGGGCACTGGGGAGAAGACCAGACACCTCACTTGTTAGAGTGGAGAGTCCAAATGGGATCCGCAGAAAGGTGCCCTTCTCGTTCCAGAACCCGGCTAGCAAGCAAGCCCCTCCCTCCCCCGCCACACCCGCAGAGTAACATATACAGACCAGGCGAGAGGATTTGGCCATCTTTAGCAGGAAACTGGCTGGGGGCCAGGCAGGACTGCCAGCCTCTCCATCCTCCTTCCTTGGGGTCTTGGCAATGGCGTGCTTTCTCCTTTGTGTCCTCACGCCTCTCTCCGTCTGTCGCTCTACTCCCCATGCCTAAGAGGGAACGGGAAGGAGGTCCTGGCAGAAAAAAGTCTGTGTTCCCAAACAACTCTCTCTCTCTCACACACACACACACACACACACACACACACACTCACACCCAACATCTTGCCTCCTCCCTTCTCACTCCTGGCACAACAAGCCTCTCAACCAGATTGGCACAAGGCACTGCCACCCTCCCCCGTTCCACACAACACCAGAGCCTATGCCAGGCTCCCTGGGCATTGCCAGCACCCGCCCACCTCCTGCCGGGTCCCCTTGCCTCTTCGGTGCTCCAACAAAAGGCCGGCCTGCCAGCCCATAGAGTCTCCCTGGGGAGCAGTGGCACAACCTCTCCTCTTGGCTCTTAGAAGCTCTCTGGGCACTTGCCTGGCCTCTCCCTCCACCACTTCACGTTCCCAGGCTGGAAGAGGACTAACCACCTCACGGTGCGACCAGTTCCCAGAGCTGAGCTCTAGATGGACAGCGACATCAGGAACATCCCTGCCCCTCCTCTTTGCCTCCTGGGGCCCATTCCCGCGGCACCCGCTCAGGGCGCCAGCCTGACGGATGTGATACCAATGGCTCCTGGGTACCGAGCCTTCCTCCCAGAGCACCAGGACTCCCGCCACTGCCCCCTCCCCATTTGCCTCCTTCCATATCCACAGGCACAAGGGTGGCAGCTGCAGTGCCATGCCTGTAAGCAGGCAGCGTGAAGCAACTTAGACACCTGCTTCTGTTCGCCCAGGCCCCAAACCTCTCCCCTCCTTCCAACCCCATCCCTCTGTCCTTCGGGTGGGACACTAGACTGGCAACCGCAGTGCCAACCCCCACCCATGCCCAGGAGGCTCACATATAACACTCACTTCTGCGTACACGTACGCACGCGCGCGCACACACACACACACACACACACACACGGCCCCTTGAGTGCCAGGCAGCGGTGGCAGACACACAGCAATGCATAGTGACTGGTATACCCGAGGAGGCAGCCAGATTCGGCACCTGATCCAGCACCCATTTGGGATTGGGTGGGTAGGCGGGCAGGCGGGCGGGCGGAGGGGTGATGAGGCAGGCGATGGCCCTAGGTTGGCAGCCGATGGAGCTGGGAGAATGGAGGGAACAGATGCTCTTTGCCCAGCCTCCCTCCCTCTCTCTCCGAGATCAGTGCCAAGCTGGGGGGATGGGGGGAGGGAGGATGGGGGAAGGGTGGCATTTGGAGGCTGGCAGAGGGGGGGAGCTGGGTCCGCCCAGGCTGGGCAGTGCCGGCACTGGCTGCTGCCTCTCCACTCTGCCATCTGTCTCGCTTCTCCCCCCACCCCCTTTCTCTCTCTTTCTCTCTCTCTCTCCTTCATCCACAGCAAAATGAAGAGAGGAAAACAGGGTCCTCATTCCGCCCACCCCCAACCTCTGCCGGACCCCTCTTGTCCTCCCACAACTCACCACACCACACCACCACCAAGCCATCTGTGCTGTCTCCTTCTGGCTCGGTCACCTTCTTTCCTTCGCCTTCGCCCTCACACCAAGACGGGTGCAATGTTTTTAAAAAACAGATACATGTATATTTTACAAAGCAACTTAAAAGGGAAACTATTTTCTTTGGGAATGTCGTGTCCTTCTGAGTCTGGGTCCTCGGTGCCAATGTTTATGGCAGGCAGAGGGAGGGAACCCTGTCCTCAGCTGGTGCCCATGAATCCCATGCCAGGAAGGAGGGGTGGCTGGGGTGGGGTGGGGGCGGGGTGGGGTACCGGGAGAGCTCTCTTCTCTCTGCGCCTGTGGTGGTTTCTTTTTTTTTTTTCTCCTCTTCCACTTCCGGAGCAGATTCAAATAGATCTAGAGCCTTCCCCACCCCCAGTTCCCAGGGCCCCTGTGCCCTTCTCTCCCTGCTTTTGATTTTATTCCTCGATCACCCTTTGCTTTTTTGTGTATGAGTGTGTGCGTGTGCGTGCGCGTGAGTGTTTGCATCCATGGCGGCGGGCACCGTGCCAGCCACCGCACAGCCATCTGCGATGCCTTCTGCAGCCTCCGCTTTTCCTCCCTGCCACCTCCAGCCCCCAACTCCCCTGCACCCCAGCTCTCCACTCCCAGCCCCCAATCATTAATTAGCTACTGAATTAATTAAACCATGAATGCTAATTAACATTCCTAAAGGGCAGGCTGCCAGGCTGGGGGGACAGAAGGGGTGTGAAGAGAAGACTGGGATGGGGGAGGAGGAAAGAGAGCTTGTCTGCTTAGGAGTACAGGGGGGCAGATGGAAAGAACCCAAAAGAAGGAGGAAAGAGAAAGAGGATAGAGTGATGAGACAGGGGCATGGAAAATGGCGTGTGAAAACAGTCTAAGTGAGAGTGACCCAGGCTTTCCTGCCCAAATGAGACACAGCTTATTCCTCGTCCCCATCCAGCCTGGAGAAGGATCAGTATATATTCCTAGGGTGGGAGACTCTGGCCGCTTTTTTCCTGTCTCTTAGAAAAAACCAACTCCAAACCAGTCAACAGCTACTACCTGTCCATCCAACCACAATGACCCTCAGATTAGGTCACCAAGACCAGACTCTGGGCTCACAGGAGCCCTCTTGACTTGGCCTTCCCTACCCCTTGTCAAGGTGGGGGGCATCCTGTGAGCCTCTGCTGGGAGACATGCAGCAGTGTGTGGGGACCCATGAGGGCTGTCAGTTTCACAGGAGTCAACGGCAGTTCGCTGAAGATAAACGACACTGCCTGCAAGGCTGCCCTAGGAAGACTGTGACAGACACTCCCTTTAGGAGTTCAGAGGAGGAAAAGTGGACACTCCTACCCACCTTGAAGACCAAGAATTTGGGGAAAAGAGAGTAAGAGTAATTTTGAGTAGTTGTTTTTAAAGAAAAAGAGATGCCAGTATAGCAGAACTTCTGAGGGTGCTCTATGACATGCGAATCTGATGAGATGCACCTCAGAAAAATGGATCTCACGATCAAATTATTTGGGAAATACTCTATATTCTCCCTCTTAAGAGATTCAAAATGTACAGTGGTATGTTAAAGGCTCTGAGAAATTCTTTAAAAAAAAAAAAAAAAAGTGTTGAATGCTTTTAACCCCGATTCTCAAACTCATTGGGACCTGGAACTCTCATTTAAACTTTTTCTAAGGTAATGTATTTATTCCCACAGAAGCACTGTCCTACTTTGGGGAAAGCTCTATTAAGTGCTCAGGGGTGGACCTGGCCTGGAAGCCGGCAGCTGGACAAGCTGGCCCCGGGTGTGGCATTCCAGAAAGCAAGCATAGCGCCCAGACTCTGGTCTTCCAAGTGCGGTGCAGCAAGGTACCAAACCAACTCATAGCAGAGAAACGAAATCACTCTTAGGGTCACAGACCTGTATCTTCAGAGCTGGAAAGACACCTTAGCAACCATTAAGCCTAATCCTTTCACTTTAGAGTAAGAGGAACCAGACTCAGAGAGGTGAAGTGATTTGTCCAAGGTAACAGAGCCTGTCCAAGGTCACTGATAGCACTGATGTTAGGACTGGGATTTTCTGACCTCTGGCTCTGTTCCTCTATTTTCTGCTGTTAAAATTTCAGGCAAGGCCAGCACAGGTTTTATCACAAACGTATATCTAAAAGTTTCACCCAGACCCTCTTCTTCCTCTGTGACAGGCCTGGGCCTGTCTTTTCCACCCTGCCTTGGCCCTCACCACTCCCTCTTCTAAACCTCCCCCTGCCCCTGCCTGCTTGCCAGAACCCACATCATCCACCTGCCTTCAGAGAGTGTATTCCCTTGGGAGTGTGGACGGGTGGCAGGAGTTTGCATTTTACAGACTCTCTCCAAGTGTTCCTGACACCCTGGGTCACAACATCAGCTCTGAGCCATCTCTGCCCTCCCCTTCAGGACACCCCAACCCCACTACATATCACTGGTATAGACCCAAAGCTTCTACTCCCATCGCAGACTCCACCCTATCCTGGTCAGGAAATCCCAGATGTCTCCGGGACACCTCCTGCTATATTCCTAGCAACTTTCCCTCTTCCTGTCCTTCTCACTTTGGCACCTGCAGTCCCCAAGGTTGCTTGGCCTTGCCATCAGTCCTTAGGAGGATGGGCTATCTTCAACCTGCAGGGACACACGACTCACAAATGTGAGGAGACCCCAGAGCCAGCCTTGGAGACCTGCTAGGGCCCACGGCCTCCTGAGTTTCTGAACACCCACCCCTCTGCCATAGCATGGGCCTATCTTTTCCAGCATAGACCTTTGGGGAGCTGGCGGACAATGGAGATAGATGGGATCAAGTGATGCTGAAGAACAGTATTGTTTTTTTTTTTTTTTTGGCCACCCTGCCCTCAGCAGTGAAAGTATGGAGTCCTAATCACTGGACCTCCAGGAGAGTCTCACTATGCGGTAATATATAGGGGAATATGGGTCCTATTAAGGGCTTCTGCGGTGGCTCAGAAGGTGAAGAACCCACCTGCAATGCAAGAAACCCAGGTTCAATCCCTGGGTCGGGAAGATCCCCTAGAGGAGGAAATGGCAACCCACTTCAGTATTCTTGCCTGGAGAATTCCATGGACACAGGAGTCTGGCATTGGGCTACAGTTCACGGAGTCACAAAGAGTTGGACATGACTGAGTGACTTTTACTTTCTTTCATGGGTCCTATTGTGTGAGTCTGGTCCAGTTCACAGCCGCCCTTCCAATATATAAACCCCCCCACAACTGCACAAGAATGATGGCCCTCTTCACAAGATAACTCGCCATACCACTTAAAGACAGGATAGCTTTGATAATTTTGATTTAAGAGATCAGCATCCAAATTGCTGACACCACAAGGTCCCTTGGAGCTCTAATCTCAGAATCCGTAAGTGCACGGGCTGACTCCTCTCCTCCTTCCATCCCATGTGCCCAAGAGGATGGCCATTTGCCACTGGGCTGACAGAGCCATTTCAGAGTGTGCCCCACTGTCCAGCTGCTGGCTACGCCCCCAGCTGAAGAGCGATCTGATAAAGGGGGGACAAAGTGGAGTCAACTATCCAACTAGGGCGGGAGGGAGGTAAGACCTAGATGTGGTCACAGGCCCCCCCTTTTTTTTACATTGTTTTATAGAAAGCATTTTAGGGCTGCTTTTATCCCTGGGGGACATCTCTGCTAAATTCTCCCCTTTCAGAGATCAGTGAGAAGAGGCCAAACTTTCCAGAGTCATGGATCCCAAGCCAGTTTACTCTCCCTTCTAGTCTGTTTTATCTCCCCAACACCCAGGCACTGAGTCACTGTCAGTAGCAGAGGCACTCTGAGCTGCAATATAAATGATGATCATTCTATTATCAAATACCACTGCCCAGCCTGGCCGGCTCCCTCCTACAGTGGGAGCAGAGGCAAGCTACAGAATTCAATATTGATAAAGTGTATATCGTCTCCTAGAACCATTATTCTGCCTGACAGCCACTCTCTAGGGCACCCACCATTAGCAGCAAAGAAGGGAGAGAGATTGGTTAGCAATGGCCTCTGGGGGGGAGGACCCTCAGGGAAGATGAAGGAAGAGGATTCAGAGGTCCTCTGAATCCACCACTCCCACAGCCCAACGTGAGCGTTAATCCCAAACAGAACTCCCCAGAAAAATCTAACACAGTGAACAGGAAGGGGGCCCACAGCCTGGTCCCCTCTGCCACTCCTTCAGCACAGCCCTGGATTCTGGTAAGAAGAAGGGAATGAGCCGGAGGTTCCTTCCAGCGCTGACCTCCAATTCTGCAGCTTAGCCTATGCCTACTAAGGCTACTGTCAGTTTCCTTTTTGGTTCCAAGCACGAAAAGAATTAGGGTCATGGTAGTAAGTTTCCTAGGAAAAGGGCTTAAGACTTTGAGCCGCAGACTGAAGGGCACACCCGATCTGCTCCCCACTGTAGCCTGTGCACTGTCTGTTCTGCAAACTGCATGCACAGCCAGCTCTCCACCCTCCTCCTGCCCTTTACTCAGGAGGTCTCCCATTTAATTCTGACTCCTGACCCCACCCAACCCCTTTACCCTGCTCTACTTTTCCCTTTATCCATCACATTTGTTACCTTCTCTCTGACTTATTATTTATTTTCTACTTCTCACCTCCAGCAGGTAAACTCTACAAAGATAGGGATCTTGGCTTTGTTCATGAGTATATCCCACCAATAACAGTGCCTGACACATAGGTGGAGCTCAGAAGTATTTGCTGAATGAATGAAGCTAAAGTTAGAAGGGTACGTGTTTTGGTCAGCCCCATCTGACTAATTTCATCACTTGGGGTTGGGAACAGAGAGAGATGGGTCATCATTTCAGTCCTCTCTACCTTCCGGCAAGACAGCTGGTGAATACCCCACATCCTCCTGTCTCCGTCACAACCTCTAGAACATACCACTCAGAAAAACCTGGATGTTTAAGTGGGATGTTTTCTGCCGAACCCCAAGCACACTGCTATCTGGTGCTCAGTCAGGTTGCTAAGCCTTCCTCCCAAGACTTCAGTCCCCTGCTTCAGGCTGCCCCAGACTAAACACCAACCTCTACAGCCCTGATTTTCCAGCTTGAGTAAGCACAGGAACCACCATATAAGCTGGTTTACAATGCTTATTCCCAAGCCACCTTCCCGGAGATTCTGATTCAATAAGACAGGGGAAGTACCCAGAAATATACATTTAACAACACTCTCCACTCCCCAAGGTGATGGCAATAACAGGCATTGTTTGGGCCATACCTTGAGGAACTCTGGTGCAGACTGATGCTATTAATAGACTAAGTGAGCTGTGTTTCTGTTTCCTCTGCATCTCCCTAACTCCAGGATGTGGCTCTAGCACCAGAAGAAATGGACCTGTGAGGTGGGCTTGCCATTTTCTTTTCTACCAGAAGTGCAAAAAATTAAAACAGCACTTTGGGGAAACATGGAAAGAAGGGAGGAAGTGGAGGAAGGCAGCAGTGTAGAGTGTAGAGCTAAGGTAAAGCATGCCCACCTCCCAGTGTCTTGACCCGGTACCTCACATTCCGCACAGCTTCTTTAGCAGTTAGGTTTGAAGTTTAAGTTTCTTATCTTGCAAAGTAAGCAGGTAAAAATGAGCATGTGTAGAATGATGGAATCATCTACCTCTGTCCATTTTATATGGGGAAATCCAGCATGTATATCATGGCAGTGGCCTGGGTCTGAGCTCAGTTGGAGTGCCTCCAAGTACTGGGTCCAACATACACTCCTGCCCAACAGGCTCTAATGGACGCAACTGAAAGGGACTCAGTATTCCAAACACTGAGGCCACTGCTCCCTGGGGCAACTATGCCTGTCCAGGAAGGGTAACTGCTAAGCCGGTGTTCCCAAAGGGATGGCACAACCATCAATCAGACTTCAGCACACAGACTCCTGGATTCTCTAGGATACAGGCCTGGGAGAAGAGAAACACGCCAGGAGCAAGAAGGGATGTCATGACCATCCCAGGGTCAGAGGAGCAGCATGAGGGCTCTGGGAGCCTCAGGGCACAGGCATCTAAGAGGAAGATGCAAACAGAGACAGGGAGCACCCCTAAGGTCTTCTTTAACTCCTGTTCTTTCTTCTACTCTTCAGGGACTTACTAGAGACAAGCATTATTCATGCCCATTCCACTGAGTCACTCAGATACGATTTGCTAGGTCAGGCCCCAAGACTAGGGACTGAAAAGGAGCCCTCATTCCCTCTATACCTCTGCTAAGTTAAGCTCATAATTATCTGTCATCTGGAGGTCTCCTAAGGCCAAATATTAACATATTTCCTTCAACAGTGACAACAGTAATGGTAACCCACATTTATTTGGTATGTCCTCTACATCAGGAACTATATTAACTCACTCAACCTAACAACTGTGTGAGACAGGGACTACTATCACACCCATTTTACAGATGGAGAAACTGAGGCAAGAAGAGGTTAACCATAGAGAGGAGTTCCAATCAGGCAGCTTGGACTCCGGAGATCATTCTCTCAGCTCCTTTGCTCACTCACTGCTTCTGGGCTTGGGGATGGGATGGGATTTGCCCCAAGTGACAGATTTAAGACTAGGTCTAAGGGTTCTGAATCCCAGAAAAGAGCTGAGACTCAAGTCCCAACCACAAAATCAAAGAGCGGAAAGAATTTTACATGGAATTCCCTGGCAGCCCAGTGGTTAAGACTTGGTGCTTTCACTGCTGTGGGCCGGGGTTCAATCCCTGGTTGGGGAACTAAGATCCCATAAGCTGTGTGGCACAATTTTCTAGTCAGTAGAATCCACACACCCTCTCAGTTGGAGGAACTTTTGAGCTAAGTCGGTTCACTAGTATCCTATTCTAGAAGCTCCAACCCTGGGATACTTCTGGTTCAGTGGGTCTCATATTTATACTATTCACTATCATTTGACTAATGAGCACTTATTCTACTCCAGGCACTGGGCTACACCTGCAAAAAAGCAGCAGTGAGCACATGGGACCAAGAGTGGACTGTTGCTGAGCAGCATAAAGTATAAGAGGAGAAGGTCCAGAGGTCCCCTATGAACACCACATTCAGAAACATCAGTGCAGCCTATTAAGAACAACTGAAGGAGTTTACGCAGGGAGATGATGGTAAGATTTGTGCTTCAGAGAGATGTTTAATTGGAGGCTAGATTTGAATGACGCAGGGGTAACTGGAGGTTGTTGCTGGTAGAAGTTAGAGCCGATCAGGAGCTGAAACAGTGGAAACTGAAATAGGAAGGGGAAGTAGTCCTTAACTGATGGCATACAGGATAGAGTGGAGAGAAACATCCAGAGGATGCTCCGGTTCTGTGAGCAGGACCTGAGCTTGGGTGATCAGGAAGATAATGGAACCATCTCCTGGGAAAGTGAATACAAGAAGTAGATGAGATGGCAACATGACAAAGCTGGTTTTAGAAATGTTATGCTAAAGTTTGTTGGATCATCCAGACAGAGGTACCCAACAAGCAGGTGAATATAGGAGTTGGAAGCTCAACAAGAAATCTGAGCTGAAAATAGAGATTTAGGAATTATTAGGAAATTCATGGAGTTGGAACCTTGGGAATGATGTCACCCTGGGAGAACATGCCAAGTAAGAAATGAAGAGGAGGACAGACTCTTTAAGATATCTTAACATAAAGGGTTGGAGAAGTTGGCTGCTTGAGCCAAAAGAGACCAAGAAAGAACAGAGGGACACAGAGACTAAGGGGAGAGTGTGGGTCACAGAAGCCAAGGGAGAAGCATTTCAAGGAAAAGAGATCAACAGGTCAAATGCTGGGGTCAACTGGGTTCGGGCAAAGCCCAAGATCTTCTAACACTCTAATCTATACACCTCCCCACTCTCCAGCTGTTGACAAAGAACACTGCTTAGGACTGCTGTGTTTCATGATCTCCATTTTAATACCACTGAATAACAAAATATATTTATTTATTCATCTTGAAGCTCAGTAGAGAAACAGTTGTGCCCCAAAGAATACCCAGGGCAGGGTCACCTGGAAGTCTCCTGAGGGCCAAGGCCCATGTCTGAGGAAGGAGCTCATGCAACAGACCCAGAACCCTGAAAAAGTTCCTGACTCTCTGAGCACACCCCTGGGCCTCAGTTCCCTTGTCTGAAAAGTGGTTGTGAAGAATATCTGAGCTAATTCTCCCGATGAAAACATCTTATGCTGTGGCTGACACTTGTTTAGTTGCTAAGTCATGTCCGACTGGCCTTGCGATCCCGTGGACTGTAGGCCACCAGGCTCCTCTGTCTATGGGACTTCCATGGCTGACACTTAGGAATCACCAAATAACTGCTAATTAATATTCCCTGTCCTCCTTCCTTCAAAGGCCTTAAAGACCTTTAAACCTGTCATGATTCTTACAACCTCAAGAGACACAGGGAAAGCCAGCCTTAGAGAACTGACGTGCCTTCCATAAAGTTACCCAGAAGATGAGCTGCCAAGCCAAGATTAGAGCCTGGGGCTGCTAAGTCTCAGTCGAGGATTCTGGCATCCACAGCTCACAGACGCCCAGAATCCTGTCATAACTGAGTAATCCCTCCCTCAATAACCATCACATCTTACGTAGATCTGAAGTTTATCCCTAACTGGACAAACCTGTAGACTTCACTCTAGAGAATCTGAACCCTCAGAGCCCTCCCGGCCTCCCTCACCACAGCGGAGGCCAGGACCAAGCATAGGAGAAAAGGAACCCAAGAGTCCTACCGCCCACATCACTTCTTCCAAATATTATCTACTATTAGCTTTGTCCGTGACCTGAAGCTGAGCTCAACTAAGCACACTTCCAAGACCCTTCTGCTCAGCAGAATCCCTTTTCAGACAGAAGACCCAAGATTGACATTGTCTTGGCTCACACTGAACACTGTACTCCTTCCTCTGTTTCTGAAATGCCAGCCTAAATAAAGTGTGCCATTAAAGCAATGTTCAGTAGGTAAGCCACCTCTAAGTATATATAAATGTTAAATAGTGATAATGCTGTGGAGAAAAATAAAGCAGAGAAGGGGGATTTGGGTCTCTACATAGAGAGAAGGGCAAGGGGCAATTTTGAATGGAGTGATCACAGAGAAGACAACATTTGCCTAATCATCTTTCTCAGAAATAAAGATAGGGTCAACTCAAAACATAATCTGGAAGTCACTGAGCCTTTCTTGGCCTGTTACTTCACTGTGTACTGTTATGAGATGTGAGATGCCTCTGTGTTCAGTTCAGGCCACATGGGGTAGAGAAAAGTGCCTTGGATCATGAATGACAAGACCTGGGTTCCATACGCACTTCCACCACTTACCAGCTGGGTGAATTTGGGGGAGTCAGCCAGTTTGTCAGTTGCCTCATCTATAAAGAAGGACTAATATCTATCTACCTATCTCTGTCTATCTATCACAGGAGAAGCCTTTTTCAGTAGCATGGGCCAGACTAATGATGGCATTCTGCCTTTAGTTCACTATCTCCTCCCAAGGATCCTAAAATTGAAGGAATTTTCTTTTATTTCAAGTGATGGAAATCACTTAACCAAGGTCCTCAGAAATGACTTTCCTATGGCACTTCCCTGGTGGTCCAGTGGTTAAGACTCTGAGCTTCCAGTGCAAGGGGTATGGGTTCAAGCCCTTGTCTGGGAACTAAGATCCCACATGCTGTGCTGTGCAGCCAAAAAAAGTATTAAAAAACACACACACACAACTTTTCTTTCATTGATCTTACTCAATCAACTATTTATTAAGAGCTTCCCTGGTGGCTCAGTGGTGAAGAATCTGACTGCCAGTGCAGATGCAGGGTCAGTCCCTGGGTCGGGAAGATCCACTGAAGAAGGAAATGGTAACCCACTCCAGTATTCTTGCCTGGAGAATCCCATGGACAGAGGAGCCTGGCGGGCTACAGTCCATGGGATCGCAAAAGAGTTTACACAAGAGTTTACACAACTGAGCAACTAACACTTGCTCCAAGTAAAGAGCTACAGAGTACTTATTTAAAAAGAAAAAAAAAGACATCATTATTTGTAACTCAATTCCTGCCATTAAGTTGTTTTAATAGTAATAACTAAACATTCACCCTTTCTTTTTAGGTCCTACAAGCTTTGCCCTGAACTGTGGCCATGGGCTTTTGGGGTCAAGGAAGGAGTCTGAATGTCTGATTCCCATATCCACTCTGCACATGACTGGTGCTCATTAAAGTTATTCTCTAGGTAAGAGCTTCCCTGTAGCTCAGACAGTAAAGAATCTGCCTGCAATGCAGGAGACCTGGGTTTGATCCCTGAGTGGAGAAGATCCCCTGGAAAAGGGAATGGCAACCCACTTCAGTATTCTTGCCTGGAGAATCCCATGGACAGAGGAGCCTGGAGGGCTTCAGATCATGGGGTCGCAGAGAGTCAGACACCACTGAGTGACTAACACTACACTACTACTAGGTAAGAGGCCTGGACGAAAGCACATGAAGACTGTCCCTGCCCCGGGTATGACCGAACAATGCTATGAAGGCTTCTGCTCCACCAAGAAAATTCCTCTCAGATGCCAGGCTGTGCTTGTTCCAGCATAAACTGCCCTCAAGAGTTCTGCATCCACCACAGTATCAGGTCTTCGTAAGACTTTGAGTCCACAGACTTCCATGGCTACCACCCAGGCCAGGACTGAGGCCCTGAGATCCCCCTGATTAATGGATCTGCTCAGTTGATCTCACATAGGGCTGCATACAAATGGTCTGCTCCAGCACACACTCTATACCACAGTGACCATTTTAGCATGCCTGCCTCCTTTTTTTTCCTTTAATAAGTTTATTTATTTTTGGCTGTACTGGCTCTTCGTTGCTGCGTGGGCTTTTCTCTAGCTGAAGCGAGCAAGGGCTATTTTCTAGTTGCAGCATGCAGACTTCTTACTGCAGTGGCTTCTTTTGTAGAGCACAGGCTCTAGGGTGCACAGACTAATAGTTGTGGCACACCGGCTTAGCTGCTCTGCAGCATGTGGGATCTTCCTGGACCAAGGACTGAACCTGTGTCTCCTGCACTGGCAGGATCCTTGACCACTGAGCCACCAGGAGAGCCCCCGACTCCCTTCTAAACGTGAATTCCTCCGTAATAGGGCTGGTGTTTTCTCTCAGCACCTGACGCTGCCTAATAGAAAAGACTGGGTGCGTGCCCACCAAACGCTACCTGCTGCAGACACCATGCCGCCCCAGTGACCCAGGCCTGGAGTCATTCCCTCAGGCCTTCTGCAGGCAGATATGCCTCTCTTACCTAGGCTAGCTGACCTGGGAAGGATACCATGAGAAATCATACTCATTAGCAGTGATTAGCTGATTTCATTTTTTCATTGTTTCCTAATAAAAATAAGGCTTTTGGGGAAGGGGGGTGGGTATGAAAAAACAAAATATGACCCAGAAAGGCAGGTAAAGGTCTAGAGCAGAGGGTGCCACAGTGACGCGAGATCTGGCAGCCATGCTAATCAGCACAGGATCCAACAGTCCCTGACACAAGCTCAAGAAGGAGAGTGGGTGAGCGTTTCCGACTCCCTTCATCCAAGGTAAGATCTGTGCAGAATCTGGCCATAAGGGAGCCATGGATTCCCAGGCATTTGCATCTTCTTGTTGAGACCAGAGCCTCAGCCTTGGATGTTCCAATTTCACCCCCTCATACCATTTTTTCCCTCTGCAGATTGCAGAAAAATCCCAGAGTCCAACCAGACATTTTCCTCTCAGCAGCTCCTGGTTAGTAGGAAACAGAGGTGGCCAATAGGATGCTGGTGGCTCAAATCAGCCTCATCCATTTGGCAGTCCTGGCCAACCGCAGCTGGCTAGAGAGCAATAGGAAATGAGGGAGGAGCTCAAAGTACATTCCTCACTGCTCAGAGCTGGAGCTGGATCCAGCAACACCGGTTTGCTGCCAGTTTTGTAAGCTAGTCAACAAAGCCTCTCCAACTGAATATTGCCTCCTGTTCTGTCCTTCAGAGGGTTTCTGTCCCAGTTTGTCTCTCTACACCCAAAGAACAAAGAATAAGTATGGGGGGAGAGGGGAGAGGAGCATTGGTAGCATGTTTTTTCTTTTTCTACTTGAAGAATTTATGGGTTTTCCCTGGCGGTTCAGGGGTGAAGAATCTGCCTGCCAATGCAGGAGACACAGGTTCAATCCCTGATCCAGGAAGATCCCACTTGCCTCGGAACAACCAAGCCTGTGTGCCACAACTATTGAGCCTGTACTCTAGAGCCTGGGAACTACTGAACCTGTACCGCAACGAGAAGCCTGCACACCACAACTAGAAAAGAGCCCTCGCAGCAACGAAGACCCAGCACAGCAAAAAATAAATAAATTAATTTTTTAAAATAGAATGAAAAAAAGACTGCATTGTGTAGTGCTAGAAAGGAAACTGGGCTAAAAGTCTAGAAATCTAAATCTGAGGCCTGGTTCTGCTATTCACAAGCTCATGAACTTATGCCATCCACATCACTCCCTGAACCAGTCTCTTCATGCAAATGATGGTGCTGGTCCATGTGACAACCACATGTACAAAGTACCTTCAATAAGCAAAGGAAGCAATTGAGGCTAAGAGCCACTTGCCAAAAGTATGCAGCGAGGGAGTGGTTGAATGTCAAGGTCAGGATTTTTCAAATCCCCAAACCCATTAAGCCATATGCCACTGTTAAACCACCTCTAAACTTCCTTTCAGCTCTAATGCTCTGGAATTTCTTGAATGACCCCTCACTGTCACTATTTTCTTCCTTCATCAGTTCATGGCACCAAGATTTGAAAGCTAAATTATCCAACTGCTCTATGGTCATAAAGGCAAATACGATAAATTATTCAAGGACATCCCCTCACACACACACACACACACACACACACACACACACACACACACAGATCCCTAGGGCTGCAAGAGCTCCTACCCCCTCCATATGCTTATCCTTCCATTACTTACAAGGAAAATAATCATGGCAGGCCTTAAGGAACAGAAAGTCAAAGTCGCTCAGTCATGTCTGACTCTTTGTGAGTCCATGGAATTCTCCAGGCCAGAATACTGGAGTGGGTAGCCTTTCCCTTCTCCAGGGGATCTACCCAACCCAGGGATCGAACCCAGGTCTCATGCATTGCAGGCAGATTCTTTACCAACTGAGCTATCAGGGAAGGAACAGAAAGCTTCCTGAATTCACCTATCTCCTTTCTTTTTTCCTCTAATAACTACTTAAGGCAACTACTAAGGAACATTTTAATGTAGCAAACAATGTTTATTTCTTCTCATTTACTTTTAGAACTGTTTGTTTCTCTTTGTTGTCTACTAATGCCTGCTTTATGATCCAAAAGTCAGCAGGGCAGGCACATTTTGAGTCTGGGTGCCAGCCAAAGGTACCATATGATCAGGAGGCCTTTAGACAAGCTGGTGATGATCTTACCCTTCCTTTGGTGGCTTCCACTCAAGGTAGCCTGACCCCACACATTCTAAACAGATCACAAATAGCAAATAACAGCAGCTACCAAACAAAGTAGTAAAGCAGAAAATAAGCCATGTGTTAAAACCAAGTGTCATGTAATTCTTCAATTCTCTTCTCCCTGTGCCAGTAGGTAGTTGAGAGAAGTTATTCTGGCTGTATGTAAGCAGGGTTATGTCTAAACCAAGCATAGTATTGACTGCAAGAGGGAGATGCAGACAGGCAATGAGGATGTTCCAGAAGAGACACACGATTTAGACAATTAGACTCTTAAAAAAAAAAGAAGTCTGTATCTCAGAGAACAGGCCCAAAGAACAGGACAGAGGTTAAAAATAATAGGGGAAAAGTTACCCTAGAGTTTAGTCAAAAGAGATCTGTCAATATTTGGCTTGTTCTGCAAGAGACCATCCAGGAGAAGCAATTAACATAAAGCAAATTCAGGGGAAGAGCTGTGGCGTGTCCTATACTGGCAAGGGAGCTGGCACTCTCATGGACTGCTGGTAGAAGTACAAACTGGCCTACTATACTTTTTGGAGGGCAACTTCAGTCTCCATTAACATTTAAAACTTCTATCCAGCAATTGTAGGCATTTATGAGAAAAACTCAACACTCTACAATAGTAGTGTTTCCAATGACTCCCATCATTCGGGAAATAGTTACATAAACTATAGACATTATGGAGCAGTGAAAAAATTGAAAAAGATCTTTAGGGGGAGGTATGGAAAGATTTTTCAAGATATATCATTAAGACAGAAAAGCAAGTTATAAAACCCTATGTATAGTGTGCTATCATTTATGTAAAAATAAAATAATAACTATAAAACACTCACAAGGGCTTCCATGGTGGTTCAGTGGTAAAGAATCTGCCTGCTCATGCAGGAGACACAGGTTCGATTCCTGGTCCCGGAAGATTCCCACATGCCGCAGGGCAACTAAGCCACAACCACTGAAGTTGTGCTCTAGAGCCCCGGGGAACCTCACCACCGAGCCCATGTGATGCAACTGCTGAAGCCTGCATGCTCAGAGCTTGGGCTCCACAGTGAGAGAAGCCACCACAAGAAGAAGTCTGCACACTGCAACTAGAGAATAGCCCCTGCTCACCACAAGTAGAGAAAAGTCTGCATAGCAATGAAGACCCAGTACAGTAAAAAAAAAAAAAAACACACACACACACATACACAAAGCCATGTACTTCTATACGTACATAAATACATGGAAAAGAATCTAGAAGATATATATGAATTAGATTATAGTGGTTATAAGAATTGGGGAGTGAGGATCAAAGGGAGTTTCCCATATCTGTGTTATTTGAAATTTGTTTTAGAACTGTATTTTTGTGTAGTAAATAATGATCAAAGAAAACAAAAAGAAAAAACCCTACAAGTGAATTAAAGTATAAAAGCCACCTTTATGTATGAAACAAAAGATGTTCTAGACATATTTTTAGTGAAAAAAGCAAGTTACCAAACAGTAGGATGGTATAATCTAATCATGATGAATGAACATCAGCCTGGAGAAGAGAGGCCTGAGTTCAAATCTTTACTCTGCCACTTAACAGTCCCTTGATCATGGGTAAGCTGCTTAATTTTTTCCAAAGCCTTGGTTTAAGGATTACCTAGTTCATGAAGTTTAAGTGAAAATGTATAAAAAGTACTTTTTACAGGGCCTGGCATAGATAAGCACTCAGTAAATGGTAGCCATTATTTGTATTAACAATAATAAATTCAGTATCAAAAATTGGTTCTCAGGGAGCATTTCAAAGAGACTCTTTATGATATATGATGATTGAGTCTTAACATTAATCAATATTATTTTTCAAATTACTAATTCTGTGAGTTCTAGTCATTAAATTTTAGAGTTGGAGAGAATCCCAGGAATTCACTTAACCTGGTGATTCCTAAATCTGGCTGCTGACAAAGGTCCATATAGTCAAAACTATGGTCTTCCCAGTGGCCATGTACGACTCTGAGAGCTGGACCATAAAGAAGAAGGCAGAACGCCAAAGAATTGATACCTTCGAACTGTGATGCTGCAGAAGACTCCCCAAAGTCCCTTGGACAGCAAAGAGATCAAACCAGTCAATCTTAAAGGAGATCAACTCTGAATATTCACTGTCAGGATGATGCTGAAGCTGAAGCTCCAGTATTTTGGTCATCTGATACAAACAGATGACTCATTGGAAAAGTCCCTGATGCTGGGAAAGACTGAAGGCAGAAGGAGGAGAGGGTGTCAGAGGATGAGATGGCTGGACAGCATCACCGATGCAATGAACATGAACTTGGGCACATTCCGGGAGATGGTGAGGGACAGGGAGGCCTGGTGTGCTGCAGTCCATGGGGTTGCAAAGAGTTGGACACGACTGGGCAACTAAACAATAACAACAAAAAATCTGGCTACACAGGAGAATTAGTGAGAAAGCTTTAGGGGAAGGAAACAGACATTCCAAGGATCCACTTCAGACCACTTTAGAATCTGTGGGGGGTGGGACTGAATGATCTCTGTATTTACAAACCTGCATCCACACATGTGCTTGTACATGCACAGGACACCTCTGGGAGGGGAACTGGGGGATGAAGGTGGAAGGAAATTTCATTGCACTACCTACTCCCTTTTGTAGTGTTTACCTTATTTACCTACTCAAAAAATAAGTTATTTTAAAAAATAAATAATAAGCTCCTCCAGGGGCAGTTGCTCCAGAGACCAGAATGGTGTTCTTTATCCTTTGCCCCTGAAATTTCACTTCAGAAAATTGCAAAAGATTTCTGTATAAAGATGTGGGTGTCCATCATAGAAGAAAAATACAACAAACCTGCAAACATACTAAATGTCTAACAAAAAGAAATGGCTTTATGAATTACAGTATATCCATGATGAGATATTACATGTTCATTTAAGCATTTTTTATTTTTATTTAGAGAGAGGTCTTTATTTGCTTTACACAGCATTAAAAATTATATATTATACACTGTGTGTGTGTGGGCTCAGTCACTAAGTCATGTCCAACTCTTTTGTGACCCCCTAGACTGTGGTCCACAAGGCTCCTCCATCCATGGAATTTTCCAGGCAAGAATACTGGAGTGGGATGCCGTTTCCTTCTCCACATTAAGCATTCTTTCATCTGATTTTTTAATTGCATAAGAAAATACGATACAATATGAAGTGAACAAAACAGGATACAAATGTGTACGAGTAGCCTAACCATAATTTTGGAGTAGGAAGATGGTGAGAAATGTCTATAAAAACATAAAAGGAAATACAGCACATATGAAAACAAGCCTGTGCCCTTTACTCTTCACTCCACCACCTCTCCTCAGCCCTTGCCCCTCTTCAGAAACTGGCTTCAAATCCTGTTGAGGAAGGACTTCCCTGGTAGTCCAGTGGCTAAGACTCCATGCTCCCAATGCAAGGGGCCTGGGTTTGACTCCTGGTCAGAAAAACTAGATCTCACGTGCTGCAGCTAAGAGTTCCCATGCAGCAACTGAAGAACCTGCATGCTGCAATGAAGATCACTGCAACTAAGACCCAGCACAGCCAAATAAATAAATATATATTAAAAAACAAATCCTACTGAGGAGCCTAAGCCACATTATACTATGGAGTGACCTCCCTTAGTCATCATATAATTATCTTACTCATCATACTTTTTGTAACTTTCTGTGTCCTCCATCCAGAGGACAAATACTTGCCACAACTGGGAAATGTCACTGACTCTAAAGCTACTATGACACCTTGATATGTGGCTCTATGCCAATCAATACATTTGCTGAATAGCTGGGAATTGTCAGGCTTTAGGCTAGCGCTACAGGTACTTCACTCTAAAGACCTGGATTTCTGCCCTCACAAAGCTAGCATCTCATCTCTGTGGACAGCTAAGACACACATACACAAGAAAGAATAAATAACAGTATTGTTGTTATTGTTTAGTCATTAAGTTGTGTCTAACTCTTTCGCGATCCAATGGATTACAGCCCACCAGGCTCCTCTGTTCATGGAATTCTCCAGACAAGAACACTGGAGTGGGCAGCCATTTCCTTCTCCACGGGATTTTCCTGACCCAGGGATTGAACCTGCATCTCCTGCATTAAAAAGCAAGATTCTTCACCACTGAGCCACCTGGGGAGCCCGAGTAACAGTACAAGAGGACCCGAAAGCAGCACAGGGAATAGGTGCTAAGGAGTTTGCACAGAGACACAGAATAATTTACTACCCTTTATTGTATATTCTTATATATTCTATTTTCCCCCTGAACCAAAATATAAACCCCTTTGATGTAACAATTCTATCTCATCCCCTTTTTTCATATCTAAACCTAATGCCTGTGTGTCTGGCAGATAGTAGGTGTTTAATAAATGTTGCTTAAATTTATGATATTCTATGTTCTGAATAGTGAATATGCAAATTTTTGAGTGAATTAATTACTGCAGTATGAATAACAGTGGGAAATGCCATCTAAGTGCACAGTGGTTAGGAGAATAGATGAGATAGAACTTGCTCCTGGTATATTTCAGACTGAAGAAGGTTGGGAAACGTTGGGGCGGCTGCTGTCAGGAGGCTCTGCTCACCCAGTGGTCCTCGCAGACTTCAGTTCTTTAGTGAAGGGCTAGACAGGGGAGTCTAGATCTGCACTGAATATAGTTTTCTTCACTCTTCAGAGGAGAAAAACAATGACAAGCAAACTGTCCCTCTTTTTTCCAGGTTGGACCATGGGAGTGACCTTAACAGAGTCCTTGGCACCAGCTGCAACACACCCTTGTCAATCCACACCCCAACCTCCCTTCTTCTGCTCCATCTATATACACCAGCTACAATACACCCTTGTCAATCCACACCCCAACCTCCCTTCTTCTGCTCCATATATATACACCAGCTACAACACACCTTTGTCAATCCACACCCCAACCTCTCTTCTTCTGCTCCATATATATCTCCAGTTGTTCTCCTATTCTCCTCTCCAGCCCTCTGTCAAGGACAGAAGCCATGCTAGTCGTCAGAGTCATCTCTTTGAAATCTTAGCTAGGAAACAGTGCTCTAAACCCTCCAGGGAAGCAATTATCTTCTTTGAAGAGAAGTCTCATCCCTAAAATGTTGACAGACCACAAAGATCAAACTCAAAGTTCACCCTGAATGCCAACAAGGAAAGTGAAGTGAGAATGCACCCTGAATTTTCGTATCCTGGACTTTCTTGGTTCTCCAGGACACAGGACACATTTAAGGATGACTATGTCTATCTAGAAAAAACCTTCCAAGTTCATCTGGCTTGGGGCAAACTTTAACCACTCTAGACAGATATGCATCTATCTACCAAAGAGTTCCTTCACTAGAGCATGTCACTGACTTGCAAGGAGGAAGTTCTCCTTCATTTCTAACCTAAAGCACTCCCATTAAAATTGAGATTTATTTCTTTATATTCAAGTCACCAAATCAGCATCCTCTGTATCATTATTTCTCAGGCTATTCAAGCATGCTAATGTTTGCAACCCACAGCTCAACCTCTAACCTTTAGAAGCTTCAAGATAATCTCATTTCTCCAAAGCTACTAATACTAATTATTTTCCTTTACAATAAGTTCCACTTTCCGTGATTTCCCATCTCTGTCTCTTCACACCTCCCTCGGGTTTCTTTCCACTCTTAGGCTGTTCTTCCCTCTTCAACCCTTCAGCCTCCTTCCCCCTACCTGCCCATCCCTAAGTTTCCCATCCTGAATGGACATAAGCCCTGCTTTATCACCTCCTACTTTTCTGACCTAGCATTCTTCCCTGTAGGAATGTTAATTAGCATGTAGGATTTAATTAATTCAGCAGTTAATTAAAAATGGGAGAGAAAGAGTGGGCGAGGAGGCGGGCGGGAGAGGCAGAGCCCATCTCAGTGCAGAAGGCACTGCAGATGGTTCTGGGTTGGTTGGCACCATGCCACCGCCCTCCAACCCCCGCCCCAACAGTACGCACAGTGAGGGGGAGGGGCAAAAGTGAGGGGCACAGCCTGGCAGAGCCTCTAGACAGACTCATTCAGTCCTGCCGCCGCTTCGTGCTGGGGAGAGACAGAAAGAGGGAGAAAGCAAGAGAAAGAGTGGAAGAAACGAGGACAAACCAGAGTCAGGAAGAGCAAAAGAAGCGGGTGTCGGAGCCAAATGACTGGGAGAAGCAGAGAGCTTGTTCATCCCCAAGACAGGCAGCATCTTGGGGCTCTCTGGCTCCTGAAGACCATTGAGGACAAGATGGGAAAAGACTGCCACTCATCCTCTGGAGAAAAAGGGATCGTCTACTCGTGACAATCAGGGACCCACTCTGCAGCCATTCTGCCCCTCACATGCTGCTTCTTCAGTATGAGCAGGCGATGAGGAAGATAGCGATTGAAAATGAATGATGGGGGTGTGGAGGGAGTGGGCACAGATGGGCAACGGTGAGCAAGTGGACGAGGAGATTTAAAGGAAGAGGAATGAAGGGTATTCACGAAGGGAAGGCAGAAGTGGGACTAGATGAAGGAGAAGAAATAATGGAAAAGAAAGAGGAGGAAGTCAGGGGCAGAGCCATGCTTTGTTTGCCAAGAAGGATGAAGCGGGCTGGAGTGTCTGTGCAGAGGACTTCCACACCTGATCTCGCCTAGCCTAGGTCAACAGGGGGGACGGCGGCACTGCAGGGAGGGGCGGGAGCAGATCCTTCTGAGGGTCAACTAAGGCGCTGGAGATGGGGGACTCATCCGGAAAGATCTTCCTAAATTCTGGATACTTCTGCCAAACCAGGACATCATCAAAAGCAATGGAGAAAAGCTTCCAAGTGAACAGAAAAGGAGGCTAGGATGACAGGAGGCTGCAGAATCTGATTCCTGGAGCTCCAGCAGGGAGATGGGTGAGGAATGGGATTTTTAGCAGCACCCAGCTGACTCTTAGGGGATCCATTTGAGGATCTGAGGGATGAGAAAGAGAGGGAAGGTTGGGTTTCAGAAAGCACCCTTTTGGTGGGAGGCATCTAGGAAGCTTTGGCACTTAAAGCCTTGGGAGGGAATAAAAGGGCAAGTGAAGTCTGCCATCAGTGATAGATTACTTAAGGCTTGACTGAAAGAGACTGAGAAGGAGGGTGTGAAGCCAGATGAAGCTTCTCTGGTGTTAACTGCCATAGAACTGAATGCAATGCCAGACAAGGGTCACTGTAGCTAAGAGACAGGGCTTTCTTGGCTAGGAATTCTGATTTGATCTCTTTACCACCTAGGGCTTCCTGCAAGAGCTAGTAGTGAGTGAATCGAAATTGGGAGAGAAGTGACATTTAAGGGCTTTTTATTCTCCAGAGTTCAGCCATGGGGCTAAACTAAAGGCTGGCAAATGAGACAAAGCCAGTTCTCAGAGTAAGCTGCTACAGGCTCAGTCCAAGTGGAAATATGTGAATGCTTTCTGAGCTTATTTTTTAGCCTAGGCTTTCATTAACAACAAAAACTGTAAGAACATGTAATAGAGGCAGAGTGATGGCTTTACAGTTGACAAATTCTTTAAGATTGAAGATGATCAGCACTAGCAGGAGGAAGAGGGTGGTCCACAGAGCCTTTTATTTTACTGACACAGAACCCAAGAGTTAGTTGAAAAGGAGCAGGAAGGCGAAAATGGAGACGTCAGAGCTTCTGGGCCATCACCATGTGCTCTCCGTCCCTGAGATAATAAGGGGGAGAAGGCTTAGGGGAAGGAGTATATCAGCAGTAAAGTCAAATTAAAATCTGGAATGGGAAAGAAAAACCAGGAGTTTAGAAATTTCCTACCTCTGGGAACATCAAGGCGCCTCCAGGAGGCTGCACTGTGTGACACCTGAGGCAGCCCCAGCCCTTCCCAGGGAGCCAGGCACCTCCTCTGCCCCACGCTCCAGCTCTCACACTGCTGACGCCTGCCTTCAGCCGGCGGCCAAAACTGGCTTCACTACAAAACCTGTGTGGCTGGCTTCAAAGCAGTCAGTGAATTTGGGGATGAAATGGGAACACTGGTTTCTGTGGGGCAGTCAGCAAAAAGTCAGACCCAGATGTCCAACAGGATGTGGGTTCTAACACCAGCTCTTCTAATGACATATTTGTACAGTTTTGGACAAACCACTTCTCCCCTAAGTGGAAGAAAACAAAACATTTAACCAACACAATTTTAGCTGCAATAACCAAAAACACCTAGAGAAGATACAGTTAAAAATTACTCTTGGAGAAGGTACCAAAGCTGAAAAGTCCCTACCATTCAGGCAACAAATATTTACTGAGCCTTGCTTTTAAGAGAGGGACCTTGGGAATTCCCTGGTGGTCTAGTCATTGGACTCATCACTTTCACTTCTGGGGGGCCTAGGTTCAATTCCTCATTAGGGAACTAAGGTTCCACAAGCTGCGTAGCACAGACAGAAAAAAAAAAGAGAGAGAGAAGGACCTTAACAGGTTTCATCTTTCACCATCTAAGTTACATGAGTCCACAACCCTAACTAGAGTCCCTCAGATAGGGTGAAGGTCTTTGAAAAGGGCAGTATGAAAATCAGCTGAGGAAACAAAGAGACCACTGGTCCATTTGCCTCCATCGACATACACACCTCAGGAAGGGGGTAAAGGCAGGCAGAGGTTTCCATAGGTACCTCCAAATCACAGGCAATAACATGAAGGATGTGGAGTTTTGCACTATGGCTCTTTCTAGGGCTCTGCCTTGCAGGCAAACGCTGCCTGTGTCCGTAGTCCAGGAGTCAGTCTTGACACACACAAGCATGGGAAATAGAAGCCAGTCATTCTGAGGGTGCCATTTAAACTAAGATCTCTTCCCACCCGGGAATGAAGGAAAGAGGCCACACCATCCAACTTGTGGATAATTCCTAGGTCATACACAAGGCAAAGACTCAATAGTATTTTTCCAGGGAGCTACCAGATGCTTTTGATCCACCAAAATAACTCAGTAAGTGGAAAATGAGCCATCCTAGAAATTGGGTAACCTTACAACCAACAACAGTGCTGGCTAGCTGAGGGACTGTTTTGGTCACACACTGAATGAGTGGTCTCCAAATAAAGTTGAGAAGCAAGGCGGTGCAAGAGTGAGGAGACAGTCTGGTGATTCTGGATTATATTCTGGAAAGGTTATGGCTGAGTGGGGCAACCCCATAAACTTGGCTGAGATAAAGGACAGACATGGAATGACAGGAGGAAGTAGTACCAAGACAAAAATGAGATCCTGCAGTCAGAATTGTACTCAGTAGTGACCAGCCAGGGTACCCATCAAGTAGGCCTAACAGCTGCCCTGGTGAGGACAGGACTCAAAAGATCAAAAACAGGACATTTCCTCAGGACCACAGAACAGGTTTTAGGGCGTAGCTTTTCCCCAGATTCTATAAAATATAGGATAACAAACACACAGCTATCCTTAGCCATCTAAACCAAAAGTTTTTGGATGAAGCCCTTATAATCTGATTCGTATGACTCCCCATCTCCTTTTCCCAGCACGTGGAACTAAACTTTATAGATTCAGATAATACAGTGTCCCTTGTCAGGTGAACTCTATTTAAAATCCAGGCCCTGAACAGATCTGAACAGCACAGGGCATCTTTCCTTCCCCTTTCCCATGCATTCTCTGGCCCTCCCCTGACCTGGCCCTCAACACTGACCCATGAGCTCCTCGACGCTGCCCTTTTCTAACCCACCCTCACTATGGCCCCTTTTCATTAGGAGAGTCCTCTGAAAGATGCCCAAGGGCAGAAGAGATAAAGAGAAATAAAGGGAGTAAGGAAGTGTGGTCTGAGATGGGGGAATGAGATGAAAATCCTGCAGACAGACAGAAAGAGAGAGAGATAGAGACAGAGAAAGCAAGGGAGTTTGGGGGGGGAGGGGAAGAAGATGGCACTGCGGAAAAAAGAGCGCCACAAAATTAATTTGAGGAAGGGAACAGTAGAGGAGACGCTGGTGGAATAACAATCAGGCAGTAGAGAGCTGGGGGAAGGGGGAGGGCGCCGTGGGTGGGGAGGCCCCTCCATGCAGAGCAACAGCAGCACCACCTATGGGCATGGCGGAGGGCTACAGACAGCAACAAAAGAGGCCCCCCGCCTGGACGCGCGAGCCTGGGGTGCAGGTGGGGCGGGAGAAGCCATGGCTTCTGCCCTTCAAGCCTCTCAGTAACACAACACGTCGGCTACAAGAATACATTCTATGCGGCTCTCCTGGGAAGACAGGGATTTAACAAGGGGCGGGCGGGTGTGGGGGGCGGTGGGCACAGACAGAGAACTCCTGGCTTTTTCCATTCCAAGGAGGTTTCCCTCTCAGAATTCAAACAGTAGACAAGAGAAGGGTGAGGAGGAGGAGGAATGCCAGGTACTGAAGGCAGCGTGTGCACCTGCTTCTCCCTTCATTAGCGGGAGAAAGGGTTTTCTCTTTATTTCCAAGTGACTTCTTTTCCCCACTAGAGGCTGGAGTGCAGCTCCCTCCCTGGGGCACTGGCCGCCCCTCACTCAGCTGCTTCCTCCCAGCGCTGCCCAGAAACTCCCAACCGTCATTAGAAACCCGCAGGGACCACTGAGCTCTGAGAAGGGAAGGGAAGGGTCCCCCACCGAACAGGCCTGGGGTGGGGTGGGGGACCGGGCAAGGGTGGAAGAGAATGAGAGAGAATGCAAAAGCTCTGCAGAGGGAGGGGAGAGAGAAAACGTGATCTGTTGTGCTTTCAGGGAGGAAGGATCCTTCATATTTTTAATAATAATAAATACATAAAGACAGATTTGCCAGCATTGCTCTGGCTCCTCGGGAAGGGTGGGGGAGGGGAGCCAATGCAGCGGAAGCACCGACCAGTAGCTCCCCGCCCCTCCCCCACGACGTGGGCTCAGGATTGCTGCCCCCCCTCCCCCGCCCCCCCCCTCCCCCGCAGTCCTCCCCATCAGAGCCCACCCTTTCTGTGGTCCCTTCGCACAGCTCTGCCCCTCCCTCCTCCACCTCTCCCTCCCTACTCCCCTAGCCCTAGACTCAGTCCTTTTAGCACGAGTTCTCACTGAACACAGTCTCACTCTAGCTCTGAGACGCCCTAGTACCCACCTCACACTCCTAATCTGAGGCCCAGCTCTTTCCTACCAGTGCCCTTCACAGCTGATACACAACACCCCACAGAAGTAAGCCTGTACATTTCAGCCTTTCCCAGATCCCACCAAAAGGGATTGCTTTTCTCCCCATTTTTATTTCAATGTGACCTCCTTTCTCACAACCTTAAATATAATGGCCATCAAATGTGCTCAGGGGGTGTCAGGGCCTCGGGACTAGGTAGACTACTGCCACCTATTGACCCAAATTTGTTCAAGATAGACCTTTAATACACTTCTTACACAGTGGCGCTCTGTTATTTCAAAAGCATCAATAGCTTAAACATGCAAAGGCATGGCTCTTGGGGCTTCTCTGAGACCCTCTGAACAATGAGATCAAAGAAATACAAAAGCGAGACTGGGCAGAGAGCCAGAGTAATGATGCCTTTCTCCATGCAGAGGCAGAAAAAAAGCCCAAACCCAAGGAATGAAAAGCAACTTCAAGTCTCCTCAGGGGTCTGGAAGCAAAGAAAAGTAGGGGTGAGAGTTTTTCTCAAGGGCTGTTAAAAAACCCTGTGTATCACAATATGAATTATGTTACCAATAGAGTAGAAGGCAGGATTTCATTCATATGCCACTATCAAGTTAGACAAATCCTTGGGTAAGTCTCAACATGAATCTGAGGTTTACACACCTAATAGATTGCAGGGAGTATGGGGACACTCAGGAATGCTGCTGCCTCTCACTGAATCCATACCAATCAGAACTGGAGATTGAACAGATAAACTGGGCTATGCAAAAGGGCAGGTCTACACCAAGCAGCTCAGTGGATTGGTTCAGCTCTGTACCTTCCACCAACCCAAGGCAAAAAGGCTTGAGCTCTCCATGGTGCTGAAAAACGATGTTATGGAGTCCTCATAAACATGTTATTCTACTAGTAAGGTATTCATTAAGACTGCTGCATACTCCTGAAAGACATTTCCCAAGCCCTCATAAAATCATTACAAAACAAAGCTTTAGAGGCAAAAACAGGCCTTGATCAAACCCTCTTCCCTCCCCTTCAGATGACAATACTAAGGCAGAGATGCTAAAGTATTTATCAGAACTGGAGAAAGAGTTTTCTCTTGCTGGAGTACCGCTCCCTCCATGGGGGCAATGAACTCCCTCAGCTGTTTCCACCCAGCACTGCCCTGAAATTCCAACTATCATTAGAGACCCCCAGGGAGAAACCAAGCACTGAGAAGGAAAGCCCCCCCACCCCCCAACCAAAGAGACCTGGAGGTCGGATGGGAGATAGGGTGGAAAGAATGAGAGAATGCAAAAGGTCTGCAGAGGGAGGGGAGAGAGATGTGATCAGTGGCATCTGCTGTGCTTCTAGGGAGGAAGGATCCTTCACATTTTTAACAGACACCACATGATAAAACTGAACAAGTGCTCATGTGCACTGATGATACACCTCACTTAGTGAATGCTGGAGTGATGCATTCTTTGCACTGATGAGATCTGACATTCATGTGGTCTGACCAGAGAACTAAATCTGAATAGGAAGAAGGGGAAAAAGAAAAGCAAATGATAGCCATAAAGAAACCCAAAAATCTTAATTCTTAGCTTCCTTGCCATACTACTATAAAAGTGATTTTGAAACTACATGGTACGGAGTTCTAAAGGCTCCTAGGAGCTCCCCAGAAATCGTGGGAGAAGTGGGCCATGAGAACACGAAGCTCTAGTACCCCTCATTCCCACTTCAAAGGAACCTCAATTATGTCTGTTTTACAGGGCGAGATTCCACGAAAAATTTTGTCAACAATGTACTTTAAACATTGTTTGATAACTCTAGTGAAAATATTGTCGGAAATTACTCAAGTTTTTGGTTGGAAACCTCTTTCAAATAGCGCCTGTCATCTAGAAGGCCAGGGATAACAAGATTTCCTGAGATTAAAGACTGGATTGAATTAATATAAGATCCACAAAGGCAGGGATTTCTGTGTGTTCAGTTCACTCCTGTAATACAAAAAGGCCAGAATAGTGTCTGGAACTTGTGATTTCTTTGAAGGCAAGGTCTTGAATAGAAATGGTACAGTAAGGAGGAGAAAGCTAGAGGTCATAAACTACCTGCCCCTCCCCCTTTTAAGGAAAAAAGAAGAAAAACAAAACCCTGAAGACGTTCATAAACCCAGGACACTTGGCCACGCTTCTCCTCTATTTACCAAAACACTGGCTCATTAGCAACATAACCTTGGACAAATAACCCAAGTGTCTCAGTTGTCTCATTATGATGACATGTTTTATAAGGATTAAGTATAAAACACTCAGTTCACTATATAACACAAAGACTGACCTTAAAAAACAAACAAACAAAAAAAAAAGAGCACCTCCTTTCCCTTGGTAGATCCCACAATCCAAAAATCTTAACAAATTAGAAGCAAATGCAATAGCTAGTCCTAAAAGAGAATGTAGTGGTCCTAACTCTTGTCCAGTTAGTTCAGCCAGAAAGGAAAAAGGCAGGCTCTGAGCACATCAGACTTGCTCAGACCTGCCAGGGACTAAGTCAGAGACCCCAGCAGTAAGTGCATCTTGGTATCCATAAGAAACTGCTCTAGGCTCCTTGGTTTGCAGGAAATCTCAGATTCAGTCTAATACATTTATTTTTCAACTGAGGGAAACTAAAGGCCAGAGATGTCAAGTCTTTGCAGAAGATCACAGAGTTAACAGAAGACAGTACTAGACTGTCTCTCTTAACCACTTTCTACCAAGCTACAGCTGACTGAAAGCAAACCCTGCCCCAATTGGGCAGACCAATGTAAGTCCAAATTCATAGGACTTAGAATCAACAAGGTTTTAGTGACATAGTGATCCAAATTATATCCCTCTCCATGACACATCATTAATTCCAAGGAATTATTTCTATAGGCTCAACTCCCTTCCCATTCCTCTTTTCATTTTCTGTATTATCCAAGGCCAGAGGGATCTCTCACTAACAGAAGTCATTCTTTGAATCGAATATAACATCTCAGATATGTAACTTCTACCAGTCTCCTGACTTGGGCTGATGTCTGCAGGATTTCATTCTTTTGGTCTGTAGGAGTTTTCTGCCTGTCTGCTTGTTGGCATTTCACAAGGTCTTTGTAAAAGGACTGGGCTTTACTAACTGGTAACTGAAGCCTTTGTTGAAGGAGCATCAACAAGTCAGAAAACCGTAAGACTATACTGATTCTTTACACTCCTCTTATTCACTCTATTTTCTCTAGATACACTCTCTCAATAACGGACCTAAGGACTGCCCTATTTCCATGCTGTTTTAGAGAAAAGAAAAACATTCAGAGAAGTGGAGACAAGAATAACTCTTGGTAATGAGAAAAAGGTTCCATTTAATAGTATTCGATTACAGTGAAAAACAAAGGTTTTTCTGAACCACTAATGCCATCTGGTGGTCAATAAGATACACTGCCTGAGTGCACAGTCATGACAGACTCTTTACCACCCCATGGACTGTGCCCGTTTCTCTGTCCGTGGAATTTCTCAGGCAAAGATACTGGAGCGGGTTGCCATTTCCTCCTCCAGGGGATCTTTCCTGATGCAGGGATTGAACCCATATTTCCTGCATTGGCAGGCGGATTCTTTACCACTGAGCCACCTGGGGATTCCCGTAAGATACATAATAAATCTTAAAATGTACATATATTTCAGATTATCTGTATTATCATTACAATAAATCATACAGGAACTTGGGGCAACATGGCGGTGAAAAGAATGTATTAACACTACTCTAATATCTCAATACTTTTTGACTAAATAGCCAATTTCTCATTTCTGGGGAAACTATCAAAGAAAACCATATAAAGCCAAACTTTCTTATTCCCCCCAAAATCTCTTTCCCTTTTCCATCACGCTCTCACCAAAAATACCCACACCCAGTGATTCCAGTCATATAATACATGTGCAAAAGGGGCTTCAATTCGTTAAGTAAAATCAATTTTATTAATACAGATCTTTCCACATGTCTGGAGTAAATGATTAATTCCAAAGAAAAAACCTACATACAATGAAATTAGAAGTATCCCGGATGACAAAAATAAATTAAGTATGTACAACCATAATCACCGCCGCCTCCGAAAACCTGAAAGGAAGGGAAACCAAGAATGAGGCAAAGGACAGTTGGGAAAAACTGAAGAGAGAGAAAAAAAGACCATCTAGAGAAAAGGGCTCCTTAGGAATGGGGTCCCCCCAGCAGTACTCTGTATCCTCCCAGGAAAAAAAGACTAGAAGTAGGAAGGAAACTGACATTAGGTAACGGTTCCTTCAAGTGATGCTTTTATATTTTCGTAAGCAAGCCTGCACAGGAGCTATGGGGACTTCAGAAAGAGAATCCAGAAGTCTCTTTTGTGAATTTACTGATTTTCACCTTGGAAAAGAAAAAAATAAAGGCCTACATCTAAAGAGATTAATGCCCAGTATGGAAGAGATACTATAGAGGTTTGTAAGAACTAGAATGGCAAATCTAGAGCTGGTATAATATATACCAATTTATAAAGCCCATGCTGCACTTGATCACCCAAGTCTGAGCCATTCACTAACCTTTCTTCTTCCGACCTTTCTTAGGTATCTTCTTCCGCTTCTTAGTAGGATTTTGATCCTGGAGATGCACGGAGAAGGGAAGGAATGGCTGTGTGCTTTCAAGTACTAGTGTCCCTTTCCAGGTTCCTCGTGGTAATAAGCCCACATACACTTAGCTGTGAGCATGAAGGTCACCTCCCACCACTGGATCTGCACCTCACCTCGTCAAGATGAGGGGTTCCTCCTGTCAGAGCACTGATGTCACCGAAGTGCGTGAGGGAATGAAGCTGTGAGCTCATGACATTTGCTCGTTTCCGCCGTCCTTTCTCCCGCTTGCTGACACTTAAACGCACCATCATGCTCTCCTCATAGTTAATCCTGAAAAGAAACACAGACAGCTTCCAGCATACTCAGTTCACTGAGGTAGAAAACTGCAGCCAAGAACCTGGCCCAGGTGTTTACTCAGCCATCATATAGACAGTTCTCAAGAAATTTCAGAGCTAGTCACTATAGTATTTGGTGAGGTGATACTATATGCTCAGTACTCAATGTTCAAAGAAATGCTCTTTGTGCTAAAACTTCCCTCCCCCCCCCAGAAATGAACTCACAGCCCATCCACAGGAATATTTCAATTATTATATAAAATTCTTTGTATTCCAGCTTCATAAATAGGATCCCCTACACGGACCTTCTCACTGAAATCTATCGACTGTAGAGATTGACACCTAGGCAGAGTTGACAAATCTGTGTTCAACAATTGCTTTTCTACTTTTCTTCCCTGAACTTATCTAAGAACCTGATTTTCTTGCTTTCTTCACAAAATAAAGAGCAGGGATAGTGAAACAGAACTTTAAAGCCTTAGTCAGTGGCAATGCATATTTTTTTCTCCATGGAGCATTTGCTCAGCTTGAACAGCTTGGGGGGGAACATTTTCCCCCCAGTCCCCATTCTGTACTTCAAAACTCTAATTCTTAGAAATCATTAACCCAAGTTTAGTACTCCATTTCCTAGATAACATGGGTTCTCTTGGAATCAGATTAATCATATTCATTCAAAACAAAAGGACAAGTCCCTACAGCGTAGAAACAACTTCTAACTGCACCTGTGTTGGTCCTCCTGACTCTGGCGAGTAACATGAGGATGCCGAGCATCTCGGATTTCCTCTGGAGCATCTGAGTACTGCTCCTTTAGCTCACGAATGACAGAGCTGCTCAACGCCCGTCTCTTGGCTCGTTCTAGGCACTTCTTCTCCCGCTCAGCTTCTGTTTCATCTGTGTGATTAAAAATCAGCAAGGGTTATCCCAGAACAGAGAAGAGAAACACAATTCACACAGAGGAAGCAGCAGTCACAGTTCATACCATAATGCACTGGGACCAAGCGTGGTGGGACGTATTTCTTAGCTGTTCCTTTTCCCGATTTCTTCCCTGAAGCCCCAGACTGGCCTTCCTCTGTTTCATCTTCCTCCTCATCCTCAGAGCTCAACTACAAGAGGAACATAATGTCCACAAACTTAGGAAGAGTCAGTCAAATAAGTGACAAGGAAATCGAAAGCTGAAGTACCTAGGAAAGTGGGAATACAAACCAGAGGGAGAAAGGGGAATCTCACATTCAACACTCTTAGGTACAGGAGTACCTAAGTACTCAACAGTAATAAGAGAAATCCCAGGAGGTCCAGGAGCACCACAAGGTTCACCCAGGTTTAGGTCCCTCAGGAAAACCAGCGTACTGCAGCCTCTTACCTTGCTCATCATATTGCTGGGATGAGGCTTAAAACGGAGTGGGTCATTCTCACCTACAATAAAAGACTCAAGAGATTTTAAAAGACTTGGAACTTTTTGAATGGTCCCCAGAAAACCTTACAGTTTCCCCTACTTACTGAGGCTGCCTGTCACTGCAGTCTTGACCAGTTTGTCAATCTGATACTTCAGTTTTTGGTCCAAAGGACGAAGCTTTTCCAAAACCTAAAATGTGGTTAAATACCATTACATGTCCTTCCCCTAAATAAGCACATACCAAAAGTTTCTATTTTAAGCTTCCAGATAAAGCCCCTAAAATATGCAAAAAGTAGAGCAAATGAAAACAAAAATGCTTTTTCTCCATTTGGTTTCCTCATTAAACATGAGAAAAATGAAAAAAAATAAAAGTGTTAGTTGCTCAGTCCTGTCTGACTCTTTGTGATCCCATGGACTGTAGCTCATCAGGTTACTCTGTTCATGGAATTCTCTAGGCAAGAATACTGGAGTGGGTTGCTACTCCCTTCTCTAGGGGATCTTCCCGACCCAGGGAACATGAGAACACCCACTTAAATGAAAGTGATCATGTCACAGTTCTGGAGTTCAGGATTTAGCAACCTAGAGCCCGTAAGATGCCAAATGCTTTGTACCGTGCGAATCTCCACCAGTCTCAAAACTGCAGGATGTCCCTGAAGAGAACCTCCCGAGGCTTTTTCCAGGATGAGATGGCTCAAATCCATGAGGTACATGAGCAACAGCTGATCTTTTACTTCCAAAAGGCTGAGACCCTGAGTTGAATCATAAGAAGCAAATTCAGTTTTAACCAGAGAATGAGAGAGAGCCTAGGGAAAACTGGATAATTTTTTCCAAGTTCAGGTTTTTTCCAAGCAGTTCACGTAAGGTATCTAGAGTAGTCTCAAGGAAGTGGCTATACCTAAAACGGCCACAGAGAAAATTATGCTAACATGACAGAAGCAAAGCTCACAAAATTATGGAAGACAGGAAGAGCAGGAAAATCAATAAAGTATACCCCAAGATCACTATAGCAAGGTTTCTCAAACTCAAGGGCTACTGCTATTTGAGGATAGATAATTCTTTGCTGTGGAGCACTGTTCAATCTACAATGAACAGAGGAGGACTAGAGGATGTTCAACAGCAGCCCTGACCTCTACCACTGATCCCACCCCTCAAGCTGTGACAATCAAAAATATCTCCACACAGGGCTGAATTTTAAATTAATTTAACCAAAACAGTCACTATGATTTTATAGTAATTGTTGACTCCCTACAGTGAATATATACCACACACAGTGAATATATGATTTTATCCCCATATGATGAAATTATACATTACAGGTAAAAACAATGATCTCTATACATACTGACATGGACTTAATTCTATGTCAACACACTTTCTACCTAAGTAGAAAGAGTAAATAATGTGGTTCAAATTGAGGAGGGGAGAAGTATGATACACATATTTTACATGTATAGAAAAATGAAGATAATACAATTAGCAACTGCTACCCCTGGGAACGAAGATGAGCAAAAGGAAGAAATGGAGAGTACTAAAAAACTGATTTTCCATCAAGCACATGTTACTTTTATAACACACAACATTTTTAAATGTACCCCAGTGGTTATCTCAGAATGGTGATTACACTAATGTTTAATTTTCTTCTTTTTGATTTTATGTATCTTTTCAACTTTCTAACAATTAGAAATTATTATAGGGACTTCCCTGGTGGTCCAGTGATTAAGACTCTGCGTTTCCACTGCAGGGGCCACGGGTTCAGTCCCTGGTCAGGGAACTAAGATTCCACATGCTGCACAGGGTAGTCCACCGCCAAAGAAGTGTATTACATTACGGTGTATTATGATTTGCTAATCATAAATTGTAAGTGCATTCTTTTAAATAAAAAAGTAACTTGTGTAAGCAGACTTAAGGTATAGTTATAGAAAAAAAAAAAAAAGTCACTGTGACTGCATAAAACAAAACTGAAAAATTCCACAGCCCTTGGAAGACCTACTTCAGACAGGTTAAATCATCTCTGCCCAAGATAACACAGTAATAGGAGTAGAGCTGGGATTCAAACTCAGTTTGACTCCAACACCCAAGCCCTGAGTATCCGTAAACCAACATGCTTGAGGTCAACACTAGCATGATACAAGGAGGACGAGCAAAGCATTTAAAGACAGACAAGCTGAGCTCAACTCTTGAATTAGTCATTCAACAGTCAAATATTGGGTAAATTATGTCTCCTCATCTATAATATGTAACATGAGACTCAAATAAGATGGGAAATACTTTGTAGCCTATAAAACACCTAATAAAGGTCTTTGATTCTCTAAGTTAATAAATATCTGTTCAATGAATAAATATATAGTGATCTAAGATACATATGAGCAGCTCATCTCAAAAAGGCATTAAAATGCATAAAAGCATTATACCCAAAATAAAGACAGCCAAGAATGTGAGAAACAGGATCTTTTGACATGCTTGGGCATTGTCAAGCTTATGAGTTACAAGTGTATGGGTTACAAGCGTATAAGACAAAAACAAAACAAGAAGCGAAGATTAAAAATAAGAAGAGAACAAAAATGAATGAAGAGAAAGAAATGGCAAAAAGATACATTAAAAATTCATTTAGTTGTCTTCCTAAAGCACAAGTCTGCTGTAAATCTCGTGTTTTAAAAACCTTCACTGACTTTTATTAACCTACTATAATGATTTCCATACTTCTGCTGACCTATGGAATGTCCTGCTTAAATAATATCTTAGAACAAAAACTCAATACATAAAACAGGCAACACAGTTCAAGCAGGTATGAGGGATCCAGAGATCCCTCATTCCTTCTATACTGATCCAGAGAGTCCTTCGATACTGTCCTACACCCAATAATCCCTTGGAAACTTCAAGACCTTAATTTGAAAATCACTGTATTTAAGATACACATCATTTTCATAGTCAGAATACATCTTTAAATCAACAGTATCTTAGTATGTCACAGATTAACAAGCAACACTTTTTCTTAGTATATACAATAAGCAATATGTCCCCAATTAGCAAAATTTTGGATTAAATGAATATAGTAGTAACCCCTTAGTTGGCCTACAAGGCTTTTCGTAGAGTGACTACTTTCCCAGTCATATTTTCTAGCGCTGCCCCCAAAACACACACAAAATGTACAAAAAAGCACACTATATGACATACCTCCTTTCCAGAATATCATCACGCGTTAGGTCTTCGTGTTTTTGCACATGCTATTTCTTTCCATCCCTCTGACCCCTGTTTATTCCTCACAATCCTGCTACCTCCTCTAAGATGCTAACTCCCTTTGCTCCTTGCTGATCATGTAATCTCACTCCTCAGTTTTCACAGCCGTTCACCATGACGCTACTGTTTATATCTACTGCTTTCACCTGCCTTCTCTGCTAGACTTCAGCACAGAAACTGGACCTTATTCATCTTCAAAGCTCCAGCACTGAGGATATACAACACACTCAATAAGTCTACAACGGACAGAACTGTTGAGAATATTAAGTCAAGGGATGCTTACTCTTCAATTATGTCTTACCTTCTCTGTAGGATAAGCTTTAGCTTGAACCTTTTTGGTCAGAGTTTGCACTTGTGCCGTGACAGCCATCACCTGAAATTAATCCAAATAAAACCCCTGATCAGGATACAATCAAGTCATCTCTGTGAGCTGTGAAGGACAAAACCTAAACAAGCCACCTAAAAAATACTGATATCTGAGACACTGCCTAAAGTACACCATCATCTTCTTTTCAGTTCTGGGAAAGTACAGGAGAGGCTGTTTCTGATACTTCTTCAAAAAGTAGAAAAAACTTTCAACCTCTTCTTAAAGTTAAAGAGATCGACTTACCAAACTAGGGGTAGGGGATGGGAACTGGGACAGTGGTCATGAGGGCACTTCAGCTTTCTACAGTTGTACTTGCAATGTGAGATCTATTAGTATATAACCATATATCAGCTGGGCACCCAAAGGGCAAATCACATCACCTTTCTCATCATTGGTTTCCTTATCTATAGGAATAAAGGAAATTGATTCAGATGCTTTTTTTCCTGAAGTTTCCTATATTCTTTTGGGTGCAGAAATAAATTACTCTGAATTGTTGCCTGAAAAGGTTTTCATTAGATCATCCCGCTCGTAAGGTATCTGGTCATTCAAATGCGTACTCAGTCGCTATGTCCTATCCAATTATTTGCGACCCCATGGGCTGTAGCCTACAAGGACCCTCTGTCCATGGCATTTCCCAGACAAGACTACAGGAGTGGGTTGCCATTTCCTTCTCCAGGGGCTCTTCTTTACCCAGGGATCCAACCTGCGTCTCCTGCATTGGCAGGCAGGTTCTTTACCGCTGAGCCACCAGAGAAACCACATGCCCCAAATCACCAGAGTTAGAGGTGAGGCACAAAAAGTAAAAGAAGATTTGCAATTAATCTATTCCAAAAGGGGTGGCATTACTCACCTGCTCCTGGAGGTTTTTCAAAAGTGCCACAGCATTTGGCAGGTCTGACTCCAACACCTCCTGTGGAAGGGAGAGTAAAGAAAAGTCATTTCTTTCCTCAGGATAATAAGACGGAAGGTGTGGGGGTGGAAAAGTCCCCTCTCTCCTTCAAACAGCCCAGACTTCCTGCCTTCCCACTCCGATGCCCATGCAGCCTCGCCTCACGGCCGGCCAGCCTCTCACGTTACTGGAAAGGAGCGTAAACTCCGGTCCCGTCTCCTTACTACGGTTGTGGCTGGGAGGACGCCTCGGTAAAGCTATTTTTATCACCATCCTTCCCTCGCGCCAATAATTTGCCTCCAGGCACCGAGGAGAAAGGAAACGTCCACAATATTAAGCCAAGGAAACAAACACACGAAACTCACCGGAGCCGCCATCTTCACAAAGCCTGCCCCTTCCGGAACTGTACTTCCGGAGAGCGGACGTTGCCAGGGTAGACTTGAGAGATCACCGCGCTTGCAAATCTAAACCAATAGGAAGAGGGGCTCTCTCATTTCCGCTCCGAACAGGATGTACGGGAGGAGGGGCCGGATCCAGCCAATGGAATAGAAGAACAGGCTAAACTCGTCAGACTTTAGGAGGAGCTTTAACCATCTAAATATGCTCTCGGAAAGAACCATATGATTAGTAGATTGAGTAGAATGGGTGGAGTTAAGCCAGTAAAAACTCGACAGATGATTGACTGACACTTTTAGAGGTCCAATGGGAAAAAGGAGTTAACTGAGCGAACTGAGAGCGTATTGGCTCTTGGCTGCCGCAGTACCCGGAGTCTCTTTCAAGACAATTCCCTTGCGTTACCTGTGCCTGCCGCTAGGTGACGGGCCTCAGCTTATCTCTGAGAAGGTAGCCACGTTGTGGAGTCGCCATTCCAGGCTAGTGGTCCAACGCAGGGCGCGGTAGATTCTTCATAGACCCCCAAGGCGTTTGTGTGATCTTGGAGAAGTCATTTGACCTCTGAGCTCTTTTCATCTACAAATAAGAGAGTTGGGCCAGTGAAGCCCAGAGTCAGAATTTAGGCACAGAAGATAAGCACATTCACCTGCATGGTGACCACCTGGGGGCAACGCATAAAGCCCCCCTCAGCTGCCGACTTCTACCAGTTAGGGGACGTGAAGGGGAGGACGTTTGACAGATGAAGCCAGTTCAGATTTACATGACTTGCTTCTGGTCACACAGATTCAAACCCAGCTTGTGCATACGTAGTATTTCATTATGCGCTGCTCATCTTATCTTCAGTTCAGTTGCTCAGTCGTGTCGGACTCTTTGTGACCCCATGGACTGCAGCACAACAGGCCTCCCTGTCCATCACCAACTCCCAGAGTTTACCCAAACTCATGTCCATTGAGTCGGTGATGCCATCCAACCATCTCTTCCTCTGTCGTCTCCTTCTCCTCCGGCCCTGAATCTTTCCCAACATCAGGGTCTTTTCAAGTGAGTCTGCCCTTTGCCTGAGGTGGCCAAAGAATTGGAGTTTCAGCTTCAGCATCAGTCCTTCCAATGAACATTGAGGACTGATTTCCTTTAGGATTGACTGGTTTGATCTCCTTGCTGTCCAAGGGACTCTCAAGAGTCTTCTCCAACACAACAGTTCAAAAGCATCAGTTCTTTGAGGCTGAGTCTTCTTTATGGTCCAACTCTCACATCCATACATGACTACTGGAAAAACCATAGCTTTGACTAAACAGATCTTTGTTGGCAAAGTAATGTCTCTGCTTTTTAATAAGCTGTCTAGGTTGGTCATGGCTTTTTTTCTGAGGAGCAAGCCTCTTTTAATTTCATGGCTGCAGTCACCATCTGCAGTGATTTTCGAGCCCCCCAAAATAAAGTTTGTCACTGTTTCCCCATCTATTTCCCATGAAGTGATGGGACCAGATGCCAGGATCTTAGTTTTCTGAATGTTGAGTTTTAAGCCAACTTTTTCATCTTAATACTTTCAAATATGTCAGCTCACTCCTGGTTTTTACAGTCTGGTAAAGTCAGCTGTTTGGGTATTAATTGTTCCTGTCCTCTGCCTAGGACTTCCTGGGTGGCGCAGTGGTAAAGAATCCACTGGTCAATGCAAGACACTCAGGTTCTGTTCCTGGGGCAGAGAGATTCCCTGGAGATGGAAGTGGAAATGGCAACCCACCTCAGTATTCTTGCCTGGAAAATTCCACGGACAGAGGAGCTGGAAGGCTATAGTCCATGGGGTCTCAAAGTGTCAAACACGACTGAGTAAGTATGCGCATCATCTGCCTTGGGAAATAAGCACTACAAGAGGAAATAATGGTCTTGAATTTTACCCACAACTGTCAAGTTGCTCTAGGACTAGAAATTAGATTTCCTGACTTGGAGCAGTCTTCTGAAAGTAAACAATTAATAACTCCCATTTCTCGGCAACTAGGGTGGGAAAATTCTGGTTTCCAAATCTTTTGCTGGACTCCCAAAGAAGGCAGGAGTTAAGTATCCAGTCCCCTTGCCTCTGCATCTAACATTTATTTGCTGTTTCAGGCACAATGGAAGCTCAGGTGCTTGATAGCCTACTCAACTGAACTCTTCATCTATAAATAAGAGAGTTGTTGTTCAGTCGCTCAGTTGTGTCTGACTGTTTGTGACCACATGGACTGCAGCATTCCTGGTTTCCCTGTCCTTCACCATCTCCTGGAATTTGCCCTAACTTATATCCATTGAGTTGGTGATGCCATCAAACCATCTCGTCCTCTGTCGTACCCTTCTCCTGCCTTCAATGTTTCCCAGCATCAAGGTATTTTCCAACAAGTAGGCTCTTCACATCAGATGGCCAAAATATTGGAGTTTCAGCTTCAGCATCAGTCCTTTCAATGAATATTCAGTACTGATTTCCTTTAGGATGGACTGGTTGGATCTCTTTGCAGTCCAAGAGACTCTCAAGAGTCTTCTTCAACACCACAGCTCAAACGTATCAATTCTTCAGCACTCAGTCTTCTTTATGGTCCAAATCTCACATCCATGCATGACTACTGGAAAAACCACTACTTTGACTATATGGACCCTTGTCAGCAAAGTAATGTCTTTGCTTTTTAATACGCTGTCTAGGTTTAACACAGCTTTTCTTCCAAGGAGCAAGTGTCTTTTAATTTCATGGCTGCAGTCACCATCTGCAGTGATTTTGGAGCCCAGGAAAGTAAAGTCTGTCACTGCTTCCCATTGCTTCCCCATCTATTTGCCATGAAGTGATGGGACTGGACGCCATGATCTTCATTTTTTGAATGTTGAGTTTTAAGCCAGCTTTTTCACTCTCTTTTTTTAAAAAAATTGAATTGTGGTGACATTTATTCTGATAACAAAACAGGTCTCCACTCACCTGGCCCTGAGCAAGACCCTGAGTAGGATGAAGCCCAGGTCTGGGTGGTGTGGAGTAGGAACCTCACCCACCTGCAAATTCACTCTCCTTTTTCACCTTCATCAATAGGCTCTTTAGTTCCTCCTACTCAATTAACCAATAGTTTTTAAACCATTTATCAGGATTTGTATTATGAAAATTTTTCCATTTTGACATGAATTTGTGAACTATTCAGATCCTCAGCCCATTTTTTAATCAGGTAATTTTTTGTTATTAAGTTGTTTGATTTCTTTAAATATTTTGGGTAAACTCCTTATCAGATATATGATTAGCAAATATTTTCTCCCATTCTATAGGTTTCCTTTTCATTTTGTTGATGGCTTCCTTTGCTGTCCAAAGCTTTTTAGCTTGTAACTCCACTTGTTTATTTTTGTTTTGTTGCCTTTATTTTTTGCTGTCAGATTCAAAAACTTCCTTGTCAAGACCGTTGTTAAGGAGCTTACTGCCTGTTTTCTTCTAAAATTTGTAAGGTTTCACGTCTTCCCTTCAAGTCTTTAATCCATTTTGAGCTATTTTGTGTATAATGTAAGAGTCTAGTTTCATTCTTTTGGGTGTAGCTGTTTAGTTTTATTAACACCATTTGTTGAAGACACTATCCTTTCCCTATTGTAGTAAATTAATTGACCAAACAAGTGTGGCTTTATTTCTAGCCTCTCTATTCTGTCCCATTGATCTATGTGTTTGTTTTTGTGCCATTATGATATTGTTTGGACTCCTATAGCTTTGTAATATAGTCTGAAATCATGGACAATTACCCAATTGTCCATGTCCATGTCCAATAATAACCAATTATCTGGGCACTTCATGACTCAATCAGTAATTATACATGAAAATACGCAGACTCATTGATTCAAAAATCTGTTTCTTTGAATTTGTTCTGAGAAAATCTTTCCAAAAAAAAAGAAACCATATGTATATATGTTTACAGAAACATTATAAGTTCAAAAAACTGCAAAGGATTAGAGTGTGATTGTTAATGGAAGTGGGTTTCTTTTTGAGGTGATGAAAATGTTCCAAAGTTAGGTAGTGATGATGGTTCCCAAACTATGAATATACTGAAACAACTGAATTGTACACTGTAAAAAGGTGAATTTTATGGTATATGAGTTATGTCTCAATAAAGATGTTATAGTACTATAGGCAATCTAAATATCAAATAAGTAAAATTTCTTATATTATCTCTGTAGTCCACCAGGTTCCTCTCTCCATGGAATTCTCCAGGCAAGAATACTGGAGTGGGTTGCCATTTCCTTCTCCAGGGGATCTTCTTGACCAACCCGGGGATCAAACCCTTGGCTCCTGCATTGGCAGGCAAATTCTTTATCATCTGAGCCACTAGGGGAGTTTATATTATCTCAGAAATAGCAAATAGCTCCATTTATTGAGTGCTTATCCTTCCCTGGTGGCTCAGACCATCAAGAATTTGCCTGCAATGCAGGAGTTTGATCCCTGGGTTGGGAAGATCCCCTGGAGAAGGAAATGGCAACCCATTCCAGTAAAGAATCTGCCTGCAATGCAGGAGACATTGAACCCAACCCAGGTTCAATTCCTGGGTTGGGAAGATCCCCTGGAGAAGGAAATGGCAACTCCCTCCAGTATTCTTGCCTGGTGAATTCTGTGAACAGAGGAGCCCGGCGGGCTACAGTCCATGGGGTTGCAAAGAGTCGGACACAACTGAGTGACTAAATTTCACTTTCAGTTTTCATTGAGTGCTTACTCTATGCAAGGCATTATTCTGAACACTTTACACATACTAATTCAGTGGTTTTTCAAAGTGTGGTCCTTGATCTAGTAGCACCTGGAATACAAATTCAGGCCCCCCACCCTGTCCTACTGAATCAGATTTCTGAGGCCAAGGCCTAAGACACAGTATTTTAATAAGCCTTCTTATTAAAGAAGTATGATTCTGCAACATGGTCAAGGTTGAGTGTCTCTGTTTTAACTTGTTGTTTAATACTCAGAGTAAACCCATAAGTTGGGCAATATTATTATCTCCACTTGATAGGCAGTAGTGGAATGTCTGCAGTCGTAAAAATTAGAAAATCTAAGATTGCAAAAATATGGAATTCTGATGGCTAGAGCATGATTATGTACATACTGTATGTACACATAGCAGCCCTATATGCTATATATGTATTTTTATGTGTATTTTTGTATGTATATATAAAATAGAAACACAAACACACCTTGGAAAGAAATTGAGAATTGAAAATAGTTAATGTGATTGGGTAGGAGATCTTGTGTGTCATTTCAGTACTTGCATAGTTTCAACAAAGTTTTGTTTGTGTTTCAGGAACAGCCCTGCTGAATTGAAAAGTACTTTCATAGAAGAACCACTGAGACTACTATATACAAAATAGATAACAACAATGACCTACTGTAAAGCACAAGGAACTGTACTCAATATTTTTTATTAATCTATACAAATATAGATTATGTATATGTATATATGTATTAATGAATCACTGTGATATACACCTGAAACTAACATGACATTGTAAATCAATTATACTTCAATTGAAAATGCAAATTAGAAAGAACCATCAGAGGATCTCATACATTCCATTAACATTTTTGTTCGTTATATATATTGTAGTATTGCTGAATCTTTAGTCAGAGCTATTTAGGCCTTTAAAAACTTGAATTTCCACATTTGAAAATGGAAAAATTATCAATATGCTACTCAGTTTTGAGAATCTACTGAAACAATGTATGTATAAGTAGATAATAATTTATTGTGAGCTTCACAAGTGAATGATGTTTTTAAATGATTCTTGGATATATTGTGATTTCTCTATTAATAGTGGAATAGTTTTTTTGTGTTTTTTTTTTTTTTTTTAAAGAGCCACTGAGCAGTGCCTGGAAGGGGCAAGCAGGAGAAGTTCCAACAACATTAGAGAGGTGGGAAGGTCCAGCCTGGGGTGAGGGTGCTATGGAGGACCAGTCAGACCAGGAAGTGAAGAGCTAAGTTGGGACAATCTGGGGCCAGTTTACAAAGTGTCTTCAGGTGCCAGTCAGAAGTATTCAGGCTTTGTCTCCAAGACAACATGGAGCCCTGGAAGTTTCTATGAATGATAGATATATTAGACATGGCACTTTAGAAAATTGAGACTGCCAGTCATTTGTTGAGAAGAGCAGCTAGAAGACTAGGTAAGGTGCTATTGCAATTATCTAGGCATGAGAAGGAAAGAAGGAGGTAGGACCTTTTGAAGGTAGTCTATAGATTAATAGAAATATTGTTGGGTGCCTTTCTCCTGAGCTCCCTTCCCTTTCTCATTTCTATTTCCCAGCTTCTCCAAGTAGTTCCCTGCATTCCTGTGACCACAAGTCTAGAATCTCCTCTGCGTATGAATCTGAAAACACAATGTCACTTTTCCCAAGAAAAGTTATATCACCAATTCTATAAAATCATATAACATCACCACCACCACACATGCCAATACCACCTTAAAACACGTTAATGAGGCTCCATGCCTGATTAAAATCCAAACTCCCTTAATTTGGTTTATAAGGTTCTTTTTGACCAGCCTTCACCTGCCTCGCAGGCTCTTCCTCTTTGGTATTTCCCGGTTACTTCCATTCTTTAGCTACATTGTGCTCACTCACTCAGTTTTTCGGACTCTTTTCAACCCCATGGACTGTAGCCCTCCAGGTTCCTCTGTCCATGGGATTTTTCAGGCAAGAATACTGGAGTGGGTTGCCATTTCTTCCTCCAGGGAATCTTTCTGACCCGGGAATGGAACCAGTGTCTCCTGCATTGGCAGGTGGATTCTTTACCACTGAGCTACTGGGAAAGCCCTTAGCTACACTGAGTAGGTTTCAATTCCTCTCAGGCTATTGGACAAGCTGGTCACTCTGCCCAGCTCATCCTTTTCTTGACCTACTCCAGCTCATCCAAGTCTGACCTTAAAAGTCATTTCCTCCACTGAACCTTTCCTGACCTCCAGTCTAGATTAGGTGACCTTGCTCTGTGCTCGAGGATTTCTTCCATCATAGTGCCTACTACTTCCTCTATTATAATACCTGACACACTATTCTGTCACTGCCTGTTTGCCCCTCCATAGTAATCTGTGAGCTCCTGAAGTCAGGACTGTGCCTTAATCAATATTAGCGGGAATGAATGTTCATTCCTGGACTGTGGTGAGGCCTGCACCCATTAACATTATCATTCTCAGTAACATGAGTTGAACAATCAGACTGGAAGGAGCTGGGATCTGGAATTATTAGACAGGGCGCACTGAGATGGGGCAGATTCTGGGGGATATTATCATTGCAGATGCTGGAAGGAAGTCCAGACCAGGCTGGCAGTAGATAAAAGGAATCAGTCTGTTAAAGCAGTCAGAATCAAGAAGATATTCTAACAAGAGGGCACTGGAACAAGTTTGGAAATCCAAGCAGGCAAGTGGAAGTAATAGATACCACTTATTGAGCAGTCACTATTTGTTGGACACTGTGCCTATAACTCCATTTTTTCCCCTTCTTTATTGAGGAATATTTGACAAATAAAATTTGTATATATTTTTACAAAATGATATTTTGATATATGTATATATTGATGTATGTATACACAACCAAGTTAACAATGTATCTATCACCTTACATAGTTACCTTTCCTTTTTTTTGTTGTTGTTAGAACAATAAAGATCTACTCTCATAGCAAATTTCAAGTACACAAAACAGTACTTTTTTTTCCAAATGTTTACTTATTTGGTTGCCTCCAGGGTCTGAGGTAAGGCACTCAGGATCTTCATTATGGCATGCAAGCTCTTTAGTTGTGGCATGTGGGATCTAATTCCCTGACCAGGGATTGAACCTGGGCTCCTGGGTTGGAGTTTTGCTTTCTGCATTGGAGCTCAGGGTCTTAACCACTGGACCACCAGGGAAGTTCCACAAAACAGTACTTTTAACTACAGTCACCATGCTGTACATTAGTAAGATGGCCAGAGCTTACATCCTTCATATCTGAAACTTTGTACCCTTTGATCAACATTTCCCCTCCCTCCCCAACGACTGCGAACCACGTTCTATTCTTTGAGTCTAAGAGTTTATCTTTTTTGGATTCCATATATAAGTGAAATCATGCAGTATTTGTCTTTCTGTATCTGGTTTATTTCACTTAGCATAACACCCATCAGTGTTATCCATATTGTCACAAATGATAAGATTTCTTTCTTTTAGAGCTGGACAATATCCTTCATCCATTCATCTAACAGTGGATACTTCAGTTGTTTGCATGTCTTGACTATTGTGAAGAATGCTACAGTGAATATCTCTTCAAGACAGTGATTTCATTTCCTTCAGCTATATATCCAGAAAAGGGGTTGCTCAATAATATGGTATTTCTATTTTTAATTTTTTGAGGAAACTCCATATTGTTTTTCATAATAGTTGTACCAATTTTTTTTATAACTTCATATACATAATCCTTAAACCAAGTATATGGGGTAGGTATTACCATCCACATTTTACAGTTAAGACTGAGAGTGCTGGAATTCAATAATAGTTCTTCTTGGACCTATGCTCTTTTCTCTACATTAGTGCTTTCCCAACTTTAATGTACATTAAATGACCTGGGAGGCCTTGTAAAACTGCAGATTCTGTTAAAATGCAGAAAGGTGGCTCAGGCCTGGGTTGGGGCCTGAGATCCTGTAGTCCTAACAAACTCCTACTGATGAAAATATATCAGTCCATTGGATCATACTTTGAGTCATAAGACCCTGCATGGTACTTCACTTTTTCCTAAAAGGGGTTAAGAAACACCTAGGTCACACAGCTAACCCATAAGGCAGGGTTGTTTTTTTTTTTACCACAGACCTCTCTGGTGTCAAAACTGATGCTCAGGGCTTCCCTGGTGGCTCAGTGGAAAGAATTGGATCTGCCAGAGTTGGATCCCTGGGGCAGGAGGACCCCTGGAGAAAGAAATGCCAACCCACTTCAGTATTCTTGCCTGGGAAATCCCATGGACAGAGGAGGTTGGCAGGCTAAGGTCCATGGGGTTGCAAAGAGTTGAACACAACATAGCGACTAAACAGTAACAACAACATATTCCCACTTGGTGAGGATGTATCAGCCCATGGATCATACTTGGAGTCAAAAGACTCTGCACAATGCTTCACTTTTTCTTTCTCAAAGAGGTTAAATAACTCACCTAGGTAACACAGCTAGTCCATAAGCTAGGGTTATTGACCACAGGCCTATTTGATGTCAAAACCTATGCTCTTAGTGATTAAGATATGCTGGTGAGTATGTGTGTGCTCAGCCATACCCAACTTTTTGAGACCCCATGGACTGCAGCCTGCCAGGCTCCTCTGTCGGTGGGATTTTCCAGGTAAAAATGGAGTGGGTTGCCATTTCCTTCTCCAGGGGATCTTCCTGACCCAAGGATGGAACCCAAGTCTCTTCCATCTCCTCCACTGGCAGGAAGATTCTTTACCACTAGCACCACCTGGGAAGCCTTTTAAGATATGCTGTCTTCCTCTATCTTCAGGAAACAGGACCCCCAGCTTTGATCTGGGACTTAAAGGGGAAAATCTAATCCCTGAGAAGTAGCCAAGCACCAGTGAAACTAACAGGGTTACCAAGACAGGGCCTTTGCCAGAGGGAACAAAACCAGGGCTCAGTTACCAGAGTGGGGCACCGGGTGGGGCCCAAGTCTCAGGAATAAGATAGAAGCTGAGTTCCCAGAACTGCAGAACAGAGGGAAGGATGACTTGATAGTGACACTCCGAACATGGGCAATAGCTTGTTCTACCTCTCCTGACTGGAGCCTGAAATGGAGCCAGAGCCTGGAGCAGGACAGATCCTGCCTATGTGACAAGGTCACACGGGAGAGGGGAAAAAGATCACAGGGACGGGAGCCACATCACCTTCACACTCTCCTCCCTGGGATCCTCAGCATGGCCTAGAGAGGCTAGGCCTCCCTAGGGCTCACCAGCATCCTTTGGAACTGCTGACCGCATCCCCTGCATGCTCCCTTTCCACCTTCTCTTGATCTCAAGCCTTCTTCCCACCTCGATCCCCTACATGCAAATTCCCTGTTTAAATGACAGGATGTTTCAATATTTTAGATCCTTATCCTATGGACCTTGTTCTGCCAGGATTCATAAAAATGACCTTAAATTTTTCTTTTTCCATCACCTTAAATTTTGCCTTGCTCCCTTTGAATGACCAGGGTATAGGTGTCTGGGAAGGGGCAGAAGCCGGGGATGCTTAGTATTGACTCAGTCTGGGTGTTTGGTGGGGAATAGGGGGCCCACAGAAGTAGCATAGAGCAGGGCGAGAATGGGTGCAGGGTATTTCGAATGCCTCTGGGCTTACATTTTCACAGCAGGAATCCAGCCATCCATGCCACACCAGCTGTCGGATCAAGGCTACATCAGAGTCATCAACTATATTAGGATCTTGGTCAGAACTTTTGACTGGCTTCTGGCTAGAGGTCATTTCAGAACTTCCACAACAAAGGACAGGTACAAGTGTGACCTAAAGGATAGGTTACAGATCCCCCAAACAGAAAAACAACCAGATAAATTTCTGAGCATGAAAAATGTGACAATTCAGAATTGGCTTTGCAAAATAAATAATCAGACATCATTATATCATTGCTACAGTTGTAGGGGGAGAAAATCTCTTTTTTACAGCAGAGACAGATATAGCCTCTGCTGTATTAGGAAATTTCTCATGACCCCAAAGTCCACCTGGACTCCTGCACTTCTGCCCCCAGGTGGAGTTCCTCTGTACAGTGGCCCCTCTTCCAAGAGGAGGATATCCAGGGGCAAGGATGAGCTGAGGCAGAAAGGGGATGTGGTTTTTTTTTTTTTTTTCAATTATTTTTATTAGTTGGAGGCTAATTACTTCGCAACATTGCAGTGGGTTTTGTCATACACTGACATGAATCAGCCATGGAGTTACATGTATTCCCCATCCCGATCCCCCCCTCCCACCTCCCCCACCACCCGATTCCCCTGGGTCCTCCCAGTGCACCAGGCCCGAGCACCTGTCTCATGCATCCCACCTGGGCCGGTGGTCTGTTTCACCATAGATAATATACATGCTGTTCTCTCAAAACATCCCACCCTCGCCTTCTTCCACAGAGTCCAAAAGTCTGTTCTGTACATCTGTGTCTCTTTTTCTGTTTTGCATATAGGGTTATCATTACCATCTTTATAAATTCCATATATATGTGTTAGTATGCTGTAATGATCTTTATCTTTCTGGCTTACTTCACTCTGTATAATGGGCTCCAGTTTCATCCACCTCATTAGAACTAATTCAAATGAATTCTTTTTAATGGCTGAGTAATATTCCATGGTGTATATGTACCACAGCTTCCTTATCCATTCTTCTGCTGATGGGCATCTAGGTTGCTTCCATGTCCTGGCTATTATAAACAGTGCTGCAATGAACATTGGGGTGCACATGTCTCTTTCAGATCTGGTTTCCTCAGTGTGTATGCCCAAGAGTGGTATTGCTGGGTCATATGGCAGTTCTATTTCCAGTTTTTTAAGAAATCTCCACACTGTTCTCCATAGCGGCTGTACTAGTTTGCATTCCCACCAACAGGGTAAGAGGGTTCCCTTATCTCCAAACCCTCTCCAGCATTTATTGCTTGTGGACTTTTGGATAGCAGCCATCCTGACTGGCGTGTAATGGTACCTCACTGTGGTTTTGATTTGCATTTCTCTGATAGTGAGTGATGTGGAGCATCTAGAAAGGGGATGTTTGTTGGCATCTGTTACACATCCTCCTGAGCCTCTTGGATTCATTTTTAAATTCATTTTGGTTCTTTTTTGAGAGTTCATTACTGTTTAGCCTCTAGAGACTCTGGTACTCATTCAAAATGCAAGTTACTTGAGGAGGGACCCCTGGAATCATCCATGACCTAAGGAATCTTCAAAACTACAAAAATTTCATTTTTTTATATCCCAATAAAAGAAAAATCCCCAAACGTGTATTTTACACACATAGATAAAAGTATATCTAGACGGATACACTCCAACTATTAACCATGATTGCCTTTGCAGAATGGGACTGTGAATAGTGGAAGAAGTTTTACCTTGCTTGCCTGGTAGAAGATTAATTGTTTGTATTTTTGAAGTATTAATAACAAACATACTTTTATAATATGGGAGGAGGGAAAAAACAGGAAGGGAGGGAGGAAGAAATGAGAATGATTTGAGAGACAGAAGAAAAGTAGAAAGACAAAAAAAGAGGGAGGGAAAGAGGGAGGGAGGAAGGAAGGAAAGGAGAGAAAGAGAGAGATTAAAAAAAAAAAAACAGGAACAGAAAGAAAGAAAGGCCTCCTCCACCCTCTCCCTGAATAAGATCCAGGGAATCTCATCTATGTCCCTTATTCTGCAGGAGCAATTGGAGCCCTCATAAGAACAGAGAACAGCAGCTGTTCACCCTCTTTGGCACATTATTCATCATGCATTTATTTCATTTAGATTCATCAGAGTTGAAAGAGCTCAAGATAAAAATATACATAATCACTTCTGGCCGTTTAAAATATCAAAACAATGAACAATATTTAGAGAGACCAGAGGCAAGAGGGAGGACAAGGGGAAAACAAAAAAGGAATATATTGGGCAAGAAAGAAGCAGTGGTTGCAAGTAAATATCGACAAATAGCAGTCAGCCTAAAAATCCTGGAGGTTGCTGCTCCCTGTCAAGCTATGGCAACCTTGTTCCCTGGAGGCTGGGCCCAAAAGGTCAACATAGGAGCCTTTGTCTCCTTATTTCCCCCAGATGCACACAGCTGTGCACAGTGGCTGTGGAAGGGGTTGCTCAAGACCCAGCCCTTTCAGGACCCAAGTCCAGCTCACTGATGATACGCAGGAACCTTCCCTAATGGCCCTCGCCTCTCCCTGCCCTGCCTGCATTCCCACATTTGGAGACTCAAAACTTCAGCTATTTCACCCATGTTAAGTGTTGCCACTCTGGACCTGTGATCACGTGGGCCGTGTGTTCACTGATCTGAAAACTCTTTGAGGACGAAGGGGCCTCTGACTTGCCTCTTTCCCCCTCGGAGCCTAGGTGCTGCCTGGTCCAGAGCGTGTGCAGTGACCTTCCTGTCCTCTTCCCGCCACCTCTCCAGGCTCTTCTCCAGTGACAGTGGAGAAGGCAGGAGGACCCTGGGTAGCAGATGACCATGCAGGCATGCAGGCATGTCTGTCTAATTCTAGCCAAGGGCACAGGGGGAAGGACAGAGCCCAGGGACCTGTGGCCTCTCCGCTAAGAGGACAGAGGGCTAAGAATAGGACTGGAGATTAGGGAGGGATTGGAACTGCATTGTTATCTCACAGGAATGGTGTTTGTTCGGGAGCGTTTTTTTCCAAGCTCTTCTATGAGCCACCCCACCCTCTCCTCTGCCCAGTATCTGTAGGAGCACCCACCACAGGTCTCTCACCACTTCTCTTTCCATCTGCTCTGCTCTGCGAAAGTGAAATCGCTCAGTCGTGTCCGAGTCTTTGTGACCCCATGGACTATAGCCTATCCGGTTCCTTCGTCCATGGGATTTTCCAGGCAAGAATACTGGAGTGAGTTGCCATTTCCTTCTCCAGGAGATCTTCCCAACCCAGGGATTAAACCCGGGTCTCCTGCATTGTAGGCAGACGCTTTACCGTCTGAGCCACCATGCCCATCCATTCCTGGCCCCTCCTCCTGTCCCCGGTTCCTCTCCAGCCCCATCCTAATTCCTCATCATAAATTAAATTCCTGCCCCTTCACCTATTTTCCCTCCTTCTCTGCCTGGATCTGCTTCTTTCCACCCCTTCCCATAAGTCCTTCCCATTCATCCTTTTTCCCCACCTTTGGCTCCCACCTGGCCCCTTTGCCCACCACCTCTCTGCCTAAGCTTCCCACACTCTTCAGCTTTGAGCACCAGGTTTTGCAGGCTGCTGGCCTTTGTCTCCCCTCTTCTAACTTTTTCGGACCAGTGTTTTGTCCACTTTTCCCTCTGTCCTGTGGCCCCTCTCTCGAAGCTGAACTGGACAAGCATAAGTGGCAGAGGCTGAGGTGGGCTGACAGCCTCCACTCTCCTAACAGCTAGAAGCCATCCGCACCAGACACCAGGCAAAGGGACACCTCTGAGAACAAGACCCAGGACATGCAGGCCACAGGAGACACCTCCCCGAACTCAGTCACAGCTATTCTTAGGAACACAGTACCACAAAAGGACCTTTTGTTTTGTATCACCCTCCCTCCCACCCCCAACATACACAAGGAGCTGCTCTTAGCAGAGGCTGTAATCTCAGAGGAAAGGGGCCCAGGCACGGGAGGCTGGGCTGGAAACTCTGCCCCCTGCTCTGACTTCTCAGAGCCACGAGGCTCTGCCCTTGAGACAAGGTCATCTCCCACCACAGCGCACAGACACACAGCTCTGCCGCCCTCTCTGCAGTCTGAAACACCGACAGAGCTGAACCTCATCTCTGCCGCCTCACCCCTTACTCCTCCGTTGCCCATGCACCCTTTGCTGGCTCTTCCCTACTCCCAGCAAACCAACACCCTCCCCATCTTACTTCCTCCCCACTCTTCCTGCTCAGTATGGGTCAGGCTCTTTTTTTATATAGTCAGTCCAAAGTCCAACAATAAAGTCTCTTCTTTCCTTGCTGCAGGTGGGAAGCTAAGACCCCAGCTCTGGTCCCTGGAGACATCAAGGAGCCTGACCAGCTCTTAATTCCTGGTCTGGTTCAGGGATCTGGGGTGACCTGGCAGTCAGGTTGCCAGCGGCCCCTGAAAAGCTCCCTCGAGAGGAAACAGCAGCCAGCTCCCTAGCTCCTTTGTTGCAAATCAGACCCAGGGAGGTTGCTCACCACCCTCCCCACCGTGAGGTGTGTGTGCCTCTTTGTGTTCTTAATGAGTTTCTAATATTTGGATACAAGTTTCGGGTCTATGTAACAGAGACAGGAATCAAAGTCCTGCACTGAAACCCAGGCTTCCAAACCCAGCAGCAGGAATGCTGCCCAGCATTGCACAGTGGGCAGAGAGAGAAGGACTGGCCTCCACCTCACATCCTCTCAGAACACCAGTGAGAGCCCTGCTCCCCGAGACCAGCCATTATTATCCCACCACAGGTTACGGGTTCAGACAGGCAGGGGTATCTGTATTGTCAAAGCAGGAACATCATCCTTCCAGGTGAAATAAAAATTCTGAGGCATAAGCAAGCAGAAGCAGCTGAGTCACGGGTACTACTCATGTCTTCAGAGCACTCTGTAGAGCTACACTTCTGCCCTCCAGCCCGGGGCTGGTCCTCACACCATGGAACACAGGAGGCCCAGACGTTTCTCAGGCCAGTCGGGGAGGGCCATAGGATTAGTGTGTGGCTGCCCCCATGCTCCACTGTGATCTCCCTGCGTGCATCTCTGGGGATAAGGAGTGAGCTGGCTGAGCATCCTCCCATTTGCAAGCCCACATCATGGAGGCGGGCACCTCAACCCTCCAAGTACTCCCAAACCACCCCTCTGGCTTCCAGAAAGAGAGAAGCAAAAAAAAGAAAAGAAAAACAGAACCAGAAAATGTAAAAGGGACTGGAGAATAAAACAAGGGTATATTTTATCATCCCCCTTCGCAAGTACAAGATTGCCCAATTTTCAAAACAAAACACATCATGTTATTTGGCCTTCTCCCCCTTCTGGTTGCTGTCTAATCTCTCAGCTCACTGCCAAGCTCCTCAAATGCAGGGCTCACACCCACTGCCTCCACTTCCTGTCCACTCATCCTTTTCTTAATACCTCTCTGCAGCCTGGATCTGTCCTGAGACTGCAGAAGGCGCTTGCTCCAAGATAACCCGAGTTCCTCCTCTCCGCCTCCCTGACATTCAGTCTGTCTTTGGCACCTGACACCATGGCCATCTGTTCCTCTTGAAGAACTTCTTCTGGCTTCGAGGAAACTGCCCTTTTCTTGTGCTCCTTGCCTTCTCCATGCTCTCCAGTCTGACAGCCATCCCCTGAGGCAGTCAGTCTCACGTACCAGCCCTGCCCACCACTCCTGTAATTCCAACCTCCTACAAGGATGAAACCATCTTCATCAGATTCCCCACTGTTATCTCCAACTCTCCTGAACCAAATACTCTGTCTTCTTCCTGCTTGTCTAAAAGCCTGCTCCCCTTTGCTGCCACTCCCATACTTCCCAGGATCACACACTCATGAATCTTCCTTCCTTATTTCCTGCATCCAATCTGTCAGCAAGGCATTTGGGTTCTTCCTTAGACACTACCATGTGTAAAACAGCTAGTGGGAAACTGCTCTGTAACACAGTGATCTCAACTTGGTGCTCTGTGATAACGTAGAGAGGTGAGATGAGGGGGCGGGGAGAGGGAGGCTTAAGAGGGAGGGGAAATACATAATAGAGTTGATTCACTTCATTGTACAGCAGAAACTAACATCATTATAAAGCAATTATACTCCAATAAAAAATCAGTTTTAAAAAAAGGAAATTCTTCCAGCCTTGCCCTTTCTTTCCTTTTTGTGTCTGCTCTCCCCGCTCTTCGCCTGACTTTGATGGTTATCCTATCCTCCTCTCTGGTCTCCTTGCCTCCAGCCTCTTCTCCCACAAAGGAAGAATGAGACAGGCTAGCATCTGGGAGAGAGGCATTCCTGGTGAGTTCATCAAACAGTCTTGAGACTGGCTACAGATACAGCTCTGACTCTGTACCACAGGTGTTTTGCAGAGATGTACACATACCCACCCTGGAGGAGGGGGTGACAACCCACTCCAGTATTCTTGTCTGGAGAATTCCATGGACAGGGGAGCCTGGCAAGCTACATCCATGGGGTCGCAAAGAGTCAGACACAACAGCAAGTAGCACATACACACACACACACACACGCCCATGTTTGTGTAAAGTGTGCAGGCACATGTGCTTGTGTTCACTCACCTGTTACGTGGGAGTGGAGGTGGGGAGACGGGTGAGGGTCCCAGGGAGGCCTGCTGAAGGGGACTTCTGACCAAAAAACACAGAGAACACTTTTTCCCCTTGGGAAGGAGTGGCTGATTTCTCAGCCTCTTGGTTCCTCATTGAGAATTACCATCCACTCCTATTAAATCCTATGGTCTGTCTACATCCTGGGCTGATTCAGGCCTGACAGCCACAGGATACTGCCCCAGAGATGCCTGTGATCAGAGCAGAGGGCCTCGAGTGGAGGAGTTGGGGGTCTGTGCTGGGTCTCCAACTGGGGTCTGGCACAGAGCAGGCAGCGTGCAGGGCTCTGGGTCTAACACCAAAGTGCCCAGCAGGTGCTGCAGTGAGTGGGGGCTATTCTTTATTTCAGTGTGTGGGCTTCTCATTGCCGTGGCTTCTCTAGCTGCGGAGCTCGGGTGATAGAGCATGCAGGCTTCAGTAGTTGTGGCAAATGGGCTTAGTTGCTCCATGGCTTGTGGGATCTTCCGGGACCAGGGATTGAACCCGTGTCCCCTGCATTGGCAGGTAGATTCCTAACCACTGGACAACCAGGGAAGTCCTGGTCTTAATAGCCCCTGACTATCCCCATGTTACAGATGATGTAACTAACTCAGGGAGGTTCCATAACTGACATCAATCACACAGCTGGGAAACAGAGCGGCTGCGTTTTAAAGTGGATCTTTGTGACTGACTCCAAAGCTTGCCAGGGTGCCCCTCGTAAGCTCTCCGAGGCCTCCAGCCTGGATCCAAACTATTCACGCCCCACCAAGCCTCTCTTTCAGTTAGTTGTGCCCCTCTAAACACTCCCCGAGGGTAAGATCTACCTTTCCCAGCACCCCAAACTAAACAGGGCCAGCCTCAGCCCCTTCCTTCCAGCTGTCCACTGTCTGTCGGAAAGCAGAGGCTCTGGACAAGGGGGTGGGGGCAGGGTGCAGAGGGGCGCAAAGATTTGGAAGCCAGCAGGAAGACAAAAGAATGACAAGAAGGAGCAGCTGTTTGTAAAGGGAAACCTGAGACGGGCACCAAGCTCAGGCCCTAAGCCCAGGCTCGTGTGGAGCCAGGGTAGGGGTCTCCCCAAGGTCAGGGACTGTGGGGGCAGGCAGACTGGAGTGCTGGGCCCCACTCCAGGGTGGGTCCCCCCTCCCCTATGCTCAGACAACCCGTGCCCCCTTCCTCTTCCTGGCCGAAGATCCCTGCCTCTTTCTGCTGCTCTCCTGCTCTCATCCCGTGGGCTTGGGGGCTCCTTTCTTATTTCCCTCTTTTCACGCCAAGGTCTCCTTTAACTTGCCCCGGTGCACCCTCCTCCTCCCATTCCTGGTAGTAATTTTAGCAACTTTTCCTCTGAACTACCGCTGGCATGTTCAGAGCAAATGGCCCCTGTTTGGGCCTGACACTTGATCAGGGTGGTGACAGAGCCCAGACAGAGCAGTCACAATGCTGGGGAGGGGAGGGCAGGGAAGACAGATTACCTTCCTTCCACTCCAGGCCTTATTTGGTCTACCGTGGTGAAGCTGTCCTCCCTCCAGCCCCTCTTTATTTATAGCATTTTGCTCTGCCCTCCTTTGTCTTATCTGCTATCACTCTAACACGCCCTGCACTCTCCCCACGCACCCCCACACAGGGGGCCCCTGGCCCCTCACTCCTCCCACCAGGAATGTACATGTGAGCAAAGGCACTGGCTATTAAGTTCAGGCCTGGATTTCACTTCTTCCAACAGTTGAGTAGAGCTGTGCGGAGGAAGGATCTTTATATTGGTCACTGTTACATCCTGATTGACTAAAATAATGCCTGGCACGTAGGTGTTCAATAAACACTAGTTGAATGAAGGAGTCAGAAAAGCTGCTGTCTTCAAACTGTATTGAGTAGAAGGAAGAGAATCCTGAGGGAGCTAAGTGTAGGTGCCAGAGGGCTGGAGAAAGAGTGGGGATATTTAAGGATGTCAGACCCTCCAATCTGGCTTCAAACTGGGGCACTGAGGCAGCAAGCCTAGAAATGGGCGAGTTCTCTTCTCCCCTTCATGAGCTCTCTGAGAAGAACAGTAACACTGTAACGCCAGAAGACTTGATCCCCCCAACTCAACAGGAGGGGAGCAAAGTACCATTGATTTACTAACTGTAGAAAAGGCTTCCCGGTTCCACGCCACAGACGCTGGCCCATGATGAAGTTACTGGCTTTGAAATGGCTCGGCTGGCTCCCAAGCATCCTTTGTGCGTCTCAGTTGCCTGCGTCTGCATCTGAGCCCTGGGAACTCAGGGAGGGGCAGATGCTTTAGCTTGGAAAGCTCGAGGGGGTGGATAAAAAGAAACTTTGCCCTTCGTCACCAGTCGCTGAGGTCCCTACCAGTGGTCCTAATCCCTCAGCACCTGGCAGGGCCTGGCCAGGACCCCCAGAATTTGTTCTGCTGAGCAGTGCCTGTAGGGACTGCCTCAGCGGCTGCACACCTTGGCACCTGGGAGCTGCGGCCGCACTGGCTGCACGGCCCCTGCGTTTCATGGTCGGCCTCCCACTTGCCGGCTCCTGCCCAACTAATGCTGCCTAGGCTGTGTCATGGTTACCAGGCAGCCCCCACCGAGGCCCCCACCTGGATCGCCCTTCCCCGCTGCACCCACCGCACCCTCAAAGTGCACCTGCGCCCCATCCCTCTGCCTGCAGCTCTCCTTCCAAGCGGACAGTAATCAGATGGATCAGTCCGCATGCGCTGAAGAGCTGCGACTGAGAAGGAGGGGGAGCTTCAAACCAAACCACTCAGTGGTTGCCTGGACACGGAGCCAGTGAAGCTTAAACACGGGAGGAGCGTGGCATCGGCTATGTTCTGTGCTCACAGGCTGAGCCCCAACTCCCGTTGCTCCCCTCCTCTGTGGCTGCTCCTCAAGCCCTCGGGAAAGTGGGAAATCTTTCCAGTCGTTCTACCCACCTTGCCTGAACACCAATCTCATCAGAGCTGGAGAGAGGTCACCCCTACAGAACACAAGTGGGGTGCACGCAGGCACAGCCCCTCCTAGATCACAGCAGCTGTGTTGTCTAGGCCCTGACATGGGGCATTTAGTGCCTGTGGTCAGGGCTAGGAAAACAGGCAAAAGGCTCCAACCCACGGCCATCCAGAGCCAGCCCTCCGCACACAGTGGGTCCTGGGCTGCTCGGACCCCCCAGCCCTCCTTCTCAGGCTCCTTCCCCAGGCTGGGCTCCAGCCCCATCTCCTGAGCTGCTCCCCACCCTCCTTGAATCTTGCTGCCCTGACTGGCTGCATGATCTCAGAGAAGGCTTTTCCTTTCCCCATGAAGTGAAGGGCTTGGACCCATCACTAAGGCCTGTCTGGCTCTGAGGCTCGGTGACCTCACACACTGCCTAGCCGTCCAAGGAAATCAGTGCCTGAGCCAGAGGCCCCATCTCTAAGCTCCCTGGTTGTACATCTTGCCGTTTGGCTGGGACGCCTCCTCCCAGCTGCCCCCACCTAGCCCCTACCCTGGGTCCAACTCTGCTCTGGGGTTGCTGACTCTCAGCCCCATCCCATCTCACGGCTGGGTGCAGGCCCCAGGCCAGGGAAAAGGAAGGACACTATGCAAGGGACCAGGCTGGTCCTGGGGGCAGGGGCCGCGAGGGCAATAGTCCAAGAGGGCAGGGAGGGCCTGCCTGAGGTCATGGTGGTCGTGGTCAGTTCCCCCTCCCACCAGCTGTGGAATGTGAGGCCTGGCCTGGGAGATATTTTGGCTGTACTTGGAGCCCTCCCCGCCCCCTGGAATCAGACCCTGCTCACTCCATGCCATAACAATGACGACCACTTCCAATTGTTTCCTAGCTGGAGGGGGGGGGGAGGGGAGCACGGTTTGGGAAAGGAGGGGGGAGCCTGGGGGAAATGCTTCTAGTGACAACAGTCCTTTCTAAATCCGGCTGGGGACTGGGTGCAGGTGGGGGTGGGGGCGCCCTGCTTCCCCATATATACAGCCCCCGCCTGTCCAGGTCGGCTCCACAGCTCTTTCCTGCGCTCCAGTCTTCTCTCCTTGCTGCTCTCAGGTAGGGGCTGGGAGCTGGCGGCCCTCCTCTGGGATAAGGGGCCCAGGTTTAAGAAGGGGCTCCTCTAGGAACAGCACACTGCATTCAGGGTTTCATGCACAGTGTCAGGTCCGGTCACTGAGAAAGCATGGGCAGGTCTAGACGTGTGTGTACACGCCAGGGGAATGGGGGGCTCATGTGTTACAGGGGGAGGTGTCTGTGTCTGACTGAGCATGTGGGACCAGAGGAGGGTGTGTGTGTGTGTGTCTGAATGTTTGATGAGGGAGGCTATGTGCCTCACTGCCTGAGACACAGAAATACCAACTGGGAGACGAGTTTATGATCAGGCCCGAGGACAAGTAGGAAGCAGCAAGAGGACGGCAGAGAACAATTATTTAAGAAGTTTGTGCATAAAAGCTAGTTCTGTGAGGTTTGCACTGGGTAACTACCCACATTCACACACACAGAATGGCTCGTGTGCGCAGCTGGGAGTCGAGCCCGTGGGAGTATGTGTGCCCCCTGCAAAAGTTGCTCCCGGGTACGGGAATATGGTGTCCTGTCTTCGTGCCCTTGACACGGTCTCTGTGCTGGGCACAGACTGAATGTACAGCTTGCCACATGTCTGTTGTGGAGCACATTCAGCTGTGCCATGGGTGTGTCTATGAGAACATGCCCACAGGGGCTCCTCTTTGACAACATCCACCACAACTGACCATAGAATGGGGACAGGATGGATGAGAACTGGCTCCGGAGTCATGAGACTTGGGTTCAAGTCCTGGCTCCACCACTTACTGTGATGTGTTTTTGGACAAGCAAGCTCATGAACCTAGATTTCCTCCTCTGTAGAATGGGGTGAGGACTAAGGAGGAGGACGGGCATGAAAATGCTCTGTAGGCTGTAAAGCCCCAATTGTGTGACCACTGGTTGTATGTCAGGTGGCTCAAAAAGGCAAGCTTCACTAGATGGGGGAGGCCAGGGCTGGGCCATCGGCCAGGAGTGAGGAGTGAGGGGCTCACTGAGGTGACATCAAGAACCTGGGTGGGAAAAGCGAGAGAGAGAGAGCAGGGCCAGAGAAGCCCACCACCACCGCCCACCCCTTTTCAGGCCTTGGGGTGGAGGGGTGCTGAAGGGTGGGGCCGGGGTGAGGCAGGGACACAGCCCTGACCAACCTTCCTTCTCTCCAGGCCCCTGCCACCTTGAGCCCCTTTCCTCTCGAAGGCACGTTCGAGAAGCCAAGGTAAGGAGAGCCGAAGAACAGGTGGAGGGATATGGGAAGACACACAATTCTAGTTTCTGCCTCGCCTTAGGGGGCATGGCCAGGAGTTCTTACCTGTGACTAGTGAAGGAGTCAGGTGGTGAAGAGGTTCAGAGGTGTGTGTAGTGTGTATAGTTAGCTTCCTGCTCCCAGAAGACCAGGGCACTCTGCCCTCCGCTAGGAGGGCCCCAGGCTGGACCAAGTTAGCCTCCACCTCTGCCCTGATAGATTTGCGAGGGCTAGGAGATGAGCTGAAGGAATGAGGGACTCTTGGTGACCCCTCCTCACCCATGAGCACTGTGCTAGGCTCTGGGGCTCCTGCTAATGGGGAGAAGAGTGGAGGGAAGGGCAGTCAGCTCCTTCTCCCTCCCTTTGCAGCCGCAGCCATGGTGGACGCGGAGATGGCCGCGTTTGGGGAGGCCGCCCCCTATCTGCGCAAGTCAGAGAAGGAGCGGCTGGAAGCCCAGACCAGGCCTTTCGACCTCAAGAAGGACGTCTTTGTGCCCGATGACAAAGAGGAGTTCGTCAAGGCCACGATTTTGTCTCGAGAGGGTGGCAAAGTCACCGCCGAGACGGAGCATGGCAAGGTGGGTGGTGGGGCCAGCGTGAGAGGCCACCCTGGATGCCCCCCACGCCTGGGGTGCCTGGAGGCGGGTGCCACCAGGATGCACCCCACAGAGATCTGGTTCTCCCTTCCTCTGGGTAGGGATCTACTCTCTCCAAATAGCCCTTCTCATCCCCAACATCCTGTCTATCTTTTCTGGGACCCTGGATTCTTTTCTCATGAACTTGGTTCTCCTATAACCTGCCTAACTCCCATCCCTGTCCGTGGGCTGTTGCAGACAGTGACCGTAAAGGAGGACCAGGTATTGCAGCAAAACCCACCCAAGTTCGACAAGATCGAGGACATGGCCATGCTGACCTTCCTGCACGAGCCTGCGGTGCTCTACAACCTCAAGGAGCGCTATGCCTCCTGGATGATCTATGTGAGTGCACCCCTGGACAGCCCTCTGAATCTAGTGGCTTCCTGCTCCAAGTATGTCCACCTCCTGAAGCCCAGCGTGTCTGTCCTTTGTGTTCACTTCACTCTGTCCTAATCCTTACATCTTTGTGTGTGTTAAGCTGCTTCAGTCATGTCCGACTCTTTGTGAGCCTATGGGCTGTCGCCCACCAAGGTCCTCTGTCCATGGGATTTCCCAGGCAAGAATACTGGAGTGGGTTGCCATTTCCTTCTCCAGGTGATCTTTCCAACCCAGGAATCAAACTCGTTTCTCCTGCTTGGCAGGTGGATTCTTTACCACTAGCGCCACCTGGGAAGCCCACCTACACCCTCAGGTCATTCTAATGACCCGAGGGCTGGGATTGCTCAGATGGACTGCGTTCATACAATTTCCTTTCTCTCCCTCTCCTAAGACCTTTGTCTAACTCCAAAAACTGCCACCCCTCCCGCTTCATCACTTCATCAACTCACTTCCTTCCCTCCCCTAGACCTACTCGGGCCTCTTCTGCGTCACCATCAACCCCTACAAGTGGCTGCCGGTGTACAATGCCGAGGTGGTGGCCGCCTACCGGGGCAAGAAGAGGAGTGAGGCGCCGCCCCACATCTTCTCCATCTCCGACAACGCCTACCAGTACATGCTGACAGGTGACAGGCCCCAAGCGAAGGGTTTCTTGCGGGCCCCTCCTCCTGAGGGGTTCAGGCCTCTGGGAGAGAGGCAGGGAGCTGGGGCAGGGTGGGGAGAGGACAAAGCAGCCTGTGCAACTCCTGACTTGTCCTCCCCATCTTCTCCCCACAGACAGGGAAAACCAGTCCATCCTGATCACGTGAGTGTGGCTCCTTCCTCTTCCCTTCTGCAATCTCCTTGAGCCCAGCCCCCGTCAGGACCCAAGCCCCCACGCACAGACTCCCAGTTCTCTTTCCCTCCACCTTCTGATGCCAGCTCCGATGTCTTCTCTGGCCTTGACCCTGGCCTTCTCCTTTCTCCTCCCCTTTCTTTCTCCTCCCCACTCCTCTCTTATTTTTCCTCTCCCATCTCCTTCACTCATGCCCCTCTGATTCATCACTCATCTATCCATAAGCCTGGGAACACCATGTCTTCTTCCCCTCTTCATTTTCCTTCATTTTTCCCTTCAGAAACCCTCCCCATTCTTCCAGCACCACCCATTCTTTTCCAAAATGGCCTGGGCCCACCTCCTCTGATTGACCTTGCCCAGCCGAGACCATATTGAGCTGTGTTTAGTCGCTCAGCTGTGCACGACTCTTTGCAACCCCAAGGACTGTGGCCCACCAGGCTCCTCTGTCCATGGGGATTCTCCAGGCAAGAATACTGGAGTGGGTTGCCATACCCTCCTCTAGGGGATCTTCCCAACCCAAGGATCGAACCCAGGTCTCCCGCCTGCCCAAACCCACTTCTTCTAGCACATCCTTCCTAGTTGCTACCCTTGACCCTGTGTATGTCAGAGCACAGCTGTGTGGCTGGGATGCATATTATCTGGTGGCTTCTTGCTGCAGGGCTCCCCCTGCCAAATAAAGCTAGGCAATCTCTCCTGACTCGAGGCTTGTGGTCTCAAACAATGTTTGTTCACTGCCTAATAAGCCCGACTGTCCCAACAGCGGAGAATCCGGGGCAGGGAAGACGGTCAACACCAAGAGAGTCATCCAATACTTCGCGGTCATTGCCGCCATTGGCGACCGCAGCAAAAAGGAGCAGACCCCAGGCAAGGTAAGCCTACTGTCCTCCAAGGGCCTGTATCACAGAAAGGGAGGAGGAGGAGGAGGAAGAGGCCTCTCACCTGCCATCCTTCTTGACCTCCTCAGGGCACCCTGGAGGACCAGATCATCCAGGCCAACCCTGCCTTGGAGGCCTTTGGCAACGCCAAGACCGTCAGGAATGACAACTCCTCCCGCTTTGTAAGTGGGCCCTGCCTTTGGACTTGGGATTTGGGCTGGTCAAGGGATGTGTCAAACAGGAGCCCTCCCTCAACTCATCACCACTTTTCTCCATGTCTCCAGGGGAAATTTATTAGAATCCATTTTGGGGCGACCGGCAAGTTGGCGTCTGCAGACATCGAGACCTGTGAGTGTCACAGATCTGCTAGGGCTCATCCTGACTCCGCCCTCACTCTAACTGTCTCCGTCTCAGTCTCTCTCTGTCACTGGCCAGCTCTGCCCCTCCGTCTCTCTTCTTCTCTCCCTGTCTCTGTGTCTCTAGGTCTATCCCTCTGAGACTTCCTCTGGTCTTTCTCCATCCCTGTCTCTGCATGTCTATGTGTCTTTCTCTGGGACCTTCCACTGCTCCTGGGACTTCGTCTCCCATCTCCATCTCTGTGTGTGATCTCTGTGCATCTGTGGGCGCATCTCTCTCCCTCTCTTGTCTCTCCCTTTCCCTCTGTCCTGTTCTCTACATTTATCATTCCTTTTTCTCTATTTCCTTATACTTAAATCCTAATGTGTTCTTCTTCTCTTTCTTCTCCCCTCCTATTCACAGACCTTCTGGAAAAATCCAGAGTTATTTTCCAGCTGAAAGCAGAGAGAGATTATCACATTTTCTACCAAATCCTGTCCAACAAAAAGCCTGAGCTGCTGGGTGAGTCACAGCTACCAACTGAGACCAACTATCTCCATGGCAACCTGGTCCCCTCCACTTGCAGCTGCTTGTTGACAGGCCCTGGGTTTATCACACGGCTGGATTCAGTTCCGTGGGATGTAGGACCCCATTAAGCCCTATCACGTGCTCTTTCGCAGGTCATGTGTCATGGCAGACAGCCCCAGAGAGGGCCAGGGGTTTGAGCCCCCATTCTAACGTCTCTCCCCCTACCCCCCAGACATGCTGCTGATCACCAACAACCCCTATGACTACGCATTCATCTCCCAAGGAGAGACTACTGTGGCCTCAATTGATGATGCTGAAGAGCTCATGGCCACTGATGTAAGTGTGTGAGGACCCAGCTGGGAGGCAAGGGGATTGGTGGTGTGGGGCAAATGGGTCCAGTTCACTGGCCCAGAAAGAGAGCTAAGACCCTGGCTGGCTGTTGTTCCTTCCTGAGGGCCAGAATGTGCCCTGTGTCCTGAGTGTGCTGGGATACAGGTGAGATGAGACAGGGTGGGCCAGTGACTGGTATTTTCAATCAAAGCAGAGAGGGTTGAAAGCCATGGACAGAGAAACAGACAAGCCAAAAAACAAAGCATTACTAAGGGAAAGGGACGGGTGGTGGTCATGCAGCTGCCGTGGGGCTAGAGAAGGCTGTTAGGTGAAGAACAGGTATTGATACATATGGGAGATCCAGGCATGGATGTAAGGGAAGGGCCTAGAAGAGAGACAGAAGTAGGAAACGTTAGTGGGTCACCCAGAGCAGCCCCAGAGAACAGCCTAACTGCTGATACCCCGGCCAAGGCAGCCCACACCCACCCGGCTCTTATACTTCCCAGCTTAGTTGTGGGGTTCCCCACTGGGGATGGGAGTCTCAGCACCCACAGAGATTCAGGAGATAAGATCTCGCTCAACTGCAGAGGGGTCTCATTTACCTTCCATACTCCCTTTTCTGGGGTCCACCACCATGGGTCCTGCCTACAGAATGCCTTTGATGTGCTGGGCTTCACTACGGAGGAGAAGAACTCCATGTACAAGCTGACGGGTGCCATCATGCACTTTGGAAACATGAAGTTCAAACAGAAGCAGCGAGAGGAGCAGGCCGAGCCTGACGGCACCGAAGGTGGGAGTCAGGGGTGCGGGGGAACAGCTGTGGAGCCATGAAGCCTTCGTCTGCGGAGGAGGCGTCCCTCTTCCAACTCTGCCATCTGCCTTTTCCTTCCAGAGGCCGATAAGTCCGCCTACCTCATGGGGCTGAACTCAGCCGACCTGCTTAAGGGGCTGTGCCATCCTCGGGTGAAGGTGGGCAACGAGTACGTCACCAAGGGGCAGAATGTCCAGCAGGTGGGTCATCTTCAGGTGTTAAACGGCAGAAGTGCTGGCCCGGTGCAGCCGTGGGAGCTTTGCAATCAACTCTTCCCACCACTCTCTCATGTGGGTTTCTCCCCTACCTTCCAGGTGGCGTATGCCACTGGGGCGCTGGCCAAGGCCGTATATGAGAGGATGTTCAACTGGATGGTGACGCGGATCAACGCCACCCTGGAGACCAAGCAGCCACGCCAGTACTTCATAGGTGTCCTGGACATCGCCGGCTTCGAGATCTTTGACGTGAGTGGGGAGCCCAGGGTCTGGGAGAACAGGAACTCACTGGTTCACACAGGCAGCCACCGCTGGCCAAGCCCCGGGGAATGCCGAGGGCTCTCCAGGGGTGGAGATGGCCATGTGTCTTCAGGGGGCGCTCCCTCCCTGCCCTGACCAGAGAGAGGCCAGCCACACCCATTGCCAGGCTGGATGCAGCCCTGGGCCGACCCCTCGGGCCACAGACCCCTGCCCGCCTGACCTACTCCTCCCCATCCCCGCCCTGCAGTTCAACAGCTTCGAGCAGCTGTGCATCAACTTCACCAACGAGAAGCTGCAGCAATTCTTCAACCACCACATGTTCGTGCTGGAGCAGGAGGAGTACAAGAAGGAGGGCATTGAGTGGGAGTTCATCGACTTCGGCATGGACCTGCAGGCCTGCATCGACCTCATCGAGAAGGTGCTGCCTCAGCCTCTCCGCCTGAACTCTCCATTCACGCCCCACACACATGAATGCCCCAGAAGAATGGCCACCCCACCCTTCTGGGCATCGTGATCTAGCTAACGGAAGAAGCCCGAGCCCTAGTTTCCAGAGCCTTGTGCTATCCCTGCCACCCAGGACAGGGTGGTCCTGGAGAGCTGAGTTCCAAAGCTTGAGAGTGGACATGCAGAGGGTGGGCACTTCAGGGATGGCCTCCCACACCTGTGTGTTTACTGACTCTGGTTTACCTATCAAGGAGCAGGAAGTCTGAGGGTGGCGTGGGGAAACATAAGACAGCACTTCTTTTCAACCCCAACATCTCAGGGATCTGGGCAATGGAGTAGGGTGTAAAGCACCTATAGCATCCATGTTCCCAGACTTTCACAAAGGTCCCTTTGAAATCAAAGTACCACCTTGGGAAGGTTTGAACAGGTGCCAGTCAACAGGTAACTGCTGAGAGCTGAAGTACCAGCTAACAGGCAAAGGGGCATCTCCACCGACACTAGAGCAGGCAGGACCCATCTCCATCTGCTCGAAGCAGGCTCAGTGACGCTCTCCTCTCCCCACTCAGCCCATGGGCATCATGTCCATCCTGGAGGAGGAGTGCATGTTCCCCAAGGCCACCGACATGACCTTCAAGGCCAAGCTGTACGACAACCACCTGGGCAAGTCCAACAACTTCCAGAAGCCGCGCAACATCAAGGGGAAGCCGGAAGCCCACTTCTCCCTGATCCACTATGCCGGCACGGTGGACTACAACATCATAGGCTGGCTGCAGAAAAACAAAGACCCGCTCAACGAGACAGTGGTGGACTTGTACAAGAAGTCTTCCCTCAAGATGCTCAGCAACCTCTTTGCCAACTATGCTGGGTTTGACACACGTAAGTGGAGACTGGGACCCAGGGACCGAGAGCAGGTTTCTACTGTGGTTCTGAGGCAGGTCAAGTGCTAGCCCCCCACCACTTCCGTGTCAGGCTGGGCCCCGGGGTTTACAGATGCAGTGAGGGAATTAGGCAGAGAAGTTGGAGCACCCACAGTAAAGACCATGGCCTGCAACCAAATGTGGAGAGAGGTTGGGATTCCTCACCCGCTGCCCTGACTCCACACATGCCCACTCGTCTCCTTTACTTGACTCTCCCTTCCATAGCTATTGAGAAGGGCAAAGGCAAGGCCAAGAAAGGCTCATCCTTTCAGACCGTGTCAGCTCTGCACAGGGTGAGTGTGTGATCGGCACCACCCCAGCCCTGCTTGTCCCCTGCCTGGCTCAGCCCTGACTCCTCCCACTCAGTCTCCTCAGTCCCTTCCTGACCCTCTGCACCCTGTCTTCTCTCCCCTGTATCTGCTGGCCTCGGCTCTTACTCCTTTCTCATCTCCCCTGGCTTCTTTATCCCTTTCACCTCCCACCGTCTCCTCCTCCGTATCTTTCCCTAGCCCTCCTTCACTCTCCAGCTCCTTGCATTCTCTCTTTCCTTTCCTTCCCCTCTGCTCTCTTTCTTACTTCTCTTTCACTTTCTTAACTTCTCCCTCTTGGGTTTTGGGCCACAGGAGAATCTGAACAAGCTGATGACCAACTTGCGCTCCACACACCCCCACTTCGTGCGGTGCATCATCCCCAATGAGACAAAGTCTCCAGGTAAGCCCAAGAAGCCAGGCCCAGCCCACTGCTGAGATGTACTGCCCCAGGGGCAGGGTCTTTTAGATCACCTCTTGAGCTCCCACCATGGAGATTTCCAGATCACATTCTTCCCTTCCTATTCCCCAGAGAGGCTCACACACAGCCTCCCACCTTGGCCCCAGAGCTGCCCTCCATTTAGAATGTGTAGCTCAGGGTAATGTGTAACTACTTTGATGGACATTCCCTCCTAAGTGCCTTACAGCCCCTGATGAGACATGTAAGGATTGTTTCTCCCTTTCTGAATCATAAGGAGATGGAGGGGGTTCAGGTGTCTGGGTTCCGGTGCCTGGCTCTGCTCTGATCAATTCAGTGATCTTGGTCAAGTCCCTTAACCTGTTAGGGCTTAGAAAATGGTCTATATTGGCCCTGGCTACCACCTATGAAAATAGGCATAAACCCTGTAAAATAAGGACTGTGAAAGCCTTTTGGTTACTCTCAAAATTTATGGCAAGAAAAAAAAAATACTGACTTGCTAAGGTTACAAGCCCGTCCATGACAGAGCCAAGATCAGAACCCAGAACCCTCGGCTCTTAGCCCCATGCTCTCCCCACACACTCCTCTCCCTTCCCTCCTGCCGCAGGGGTGATAGACAACCCCCTGGTCATGCACCAGCTGCGCTGCAACGGCGTGCTGGAGGGCATCCGCATCTGCAGGAAGGGCTTCCCCAACCGCATCCTCTACGGGGACTTCCGGCAGAGGTGGGTACCAGGCGCTGCAGGGCTCAGGGGACGGGGGAGCCTGGGCAGCCTTAGCAGGACACGGAAACTGCGAGTGGCCTTGGATTCTGTGGGCAGAGCCGATCACTGCAGAACATAGGTGACACGGGGCACCTCTCTCCCAGGTATCGAATCCTGAACCCAGCGGCCATCCCCGAAGGCCAGTTCATTGACAGCAGGAAAGGGGCAGAGAAGCTGCTGGGCTCCCTGGACATTGACCACAACCAGTACAAGTTCGGCCACACCAAGGTAAAGAAAAGGAGGAAACGAACTGACTACAGGGAGACCTCTCTTGTCCTTTTGCTCTATGACTCCTTTCTTTTTACCAACCATCATTTTACCAATACTCACAAGCATTACTGAACCACATGCTAGCCCTCCCCACGGACCAGACAGCCCTGCTCCCCCATTTTAGCTCCAGTTGCCACTGACCTCCTTCCTCCAGTTCTTTCCTGCCTTGTCACCCTCCCTAAGATAAGCCCCACTTCATCCCCCTCCTGCCTGTCCCAGTCATGTCCACACACTACTTCCCTGCAGGTGTTCTTCAAGGCGGGCCTGCTGGGGCTGCTGGAGGAGATGCGAGATGAAAGGCTGAGCCGCATCATCACCCGCATCCAGGCTCAGTCCCGAGGTGTGCTCTCCAGAATGGAGTTCAAGAAGCTGCTGGAACGCAGGTGAGAGATGTTAAAGGGAGGGTCTCAGGCCTCGAAGGCCCAGGTTGGCTCAGAGCAGTGGACGGAGAAAGAGCGCTCCAGACCTTCAAGTGACAAAGGGCCACAACACAGCTACCAACAGTGGCGGTGGGCGTGGCAGGGGTGGGGGTGCCTCACTGTCACAGGATGGATGGAGGAGCCAGGGCCTCTGGGCAGGAAGGAGGGAAGAGGCTGTCTCACCGACCTTCTCGCTCGCCCCTGCAGAGACTCCCTGCTGATTATCCAGTGGAATATTCGGGCCTTCATGGCGGTCAAGAACTGGCCGTGGATGAGGCTCTTCTTCAAGATCAAACCACTGCTGAAGAGTGCAGAGACAGAGAAGGAAATAGCCACCATGAAGGAGGAGTTTGGGCGCCTCAAAGAGGCGCTGGAGAAGTCAGAGGCTCGGCGCAAGGAGCTGGAGGAGAAGATGGTGTCCCTACTGCAGGAAAAGAATGACCTGCAGCTCCAAGTGCAGGCGGTAAGACCCCCGGCCTCTGCCCACATCTCCCACACACCCTGCACCTCCCTACCTGGGGGTCACCATCCTGTGCCCTCATAAGCAGAGAATTCTGGAATCAACACTTCCAAAGGCCTCCAAAGAGAAAGAAAGGGAAGGGGAGAAAGGATTAACTTAAAAACACAGGTTTTCCATCAGGATTTAACCTGGACCCATAGCTTAATAATTCTGTGAATTTGGGCAAATGATGTGTTATCTCTGGGTCTCCATGTCCTCATCTCTAGACAGGGAATAAAGCTGCCCATTTCACCAGGCTGTAAATATGCGAAGTGCTGACATCAACAAATGCAGTTCCCTCCCCTTTGATGGAGGAGACCAGAGGAAGAGGGCTAGATAAAGAGACTTCTGGTTCCCTTCCTCTCTGCTCTCATTCCCCAGTGCTCCTATCACATTGCCCTAAAACTCCTCCTCTCCCCATCCTTCTGAGGTTCTTCTCAGCTGGGGAGATCCTGGGGTTGCCCTCTTACAGTGAAGGTGGAGCCTGTCCCTCCATGCTTTTGCCATCTACCCCATCCACCAAATAGCTTCCCCTCTGCACCTTGCCCTCAGGAACAAGACAACCTGGCTGATGCAGAAGAACGCTGTGACCAGCTGATCAAGAACAAGATCCAGCTGGAGGCAAAGGTGAAGGAGATGACCGAGAGGTTGGAGGACGAGGAGGAGATGAACGCTGAGCTCACTGCCAAGAAGCGCAAGCTGGAAGATGAGTGCTCTGAGCTGAAGAGGGACATTGATGACCTGGAGCTGACACTGGCCAAGGTGGAGAAGGAGAAGCACGCGACAGAGAACAAGGTGAGGGCGGCTCCCTTTGACTCCAGACTGAGTCTCAGGATTCCCAGACCTGAGTGTGGTCCTGGCCCCTGGCCTTGGAGGTCTCCATGGATGTCTCGGGTTGGTGATGTGTAGCCCTAAAGCGGATGGGGTTCTTGGTCAACAGGTGAAGAACCTGACAGAGGAGATGGCTGGGCTGGATGAGATCATTGCCAAGCTGACCAAAGAGAAGAAAGCTCTGCAAGAGGCCCACCAGCAAGCCCTGGATGACCTTCAGGCTGAGGAGGACAAGGTCAACACCCTGACCAAGGCCAAGGTCAAGCTGGAACAGCATGTGGACGATGTAAGTAGACTGTTACAAGGGCCTAGATATACCAGGTCCATCAGTGTCTGTGTGTGCATGTGTGTGTGTGTTTGGGGGTGTGGGGTTAGAGAGTGCTCCTTCTTAATTTCTAGAAGGCAGCTGGGGAATAGACAAGGGGAGGGGTGATCAGTTCTGAGCTATGTATCTCATCTTGCTGATGTGATCAACAGTAGAGATGGGCTTCCTTCCTTCACTTTAGGTTCAAGCCTATATGTCTGTCTTCAACCACAGAATTTAGAGGGTTATCTCATAAAAACATAATACATTTCCTTGGGAATTTTCCCTTGGGATCTTCACAAAGATCCTCCTTGAGGATCTTTGGACTTTTAATATTTTAGCCAGGATCTAGCCCTCGGTGATCACTGTTCCCATAGGTAGTCCTTCACGTATATGTCTCCTGAATCATTCTTTATTGCTCTGTGTTATCATTATTGAAGTATTGGTCCCAGCCACAGACTGGAAGCTGCCTTTAGGTGGAACTTGGTTTTATTCAATTTTGTGTCTACAGTGCCTAGGATGGGGCCTGGAACCCAGTAGGTGCTTATAGGATGCAGATTAAATGAAAGTAGCTTTGGGATTTTAACCTAGTCATTCATTCAGTCATTTATCATAGTTACTGAGCATCCTTTCATGCTAGGTTCTCTCACAGCCCCCTGGCAATATTTGGCCCATTCTGGGGAAGTTTTCCCAAGTCTTGACACCTCCGAGGATCCCTCAACCCCAAAAAGAATGAGTTCCCAAATTATCAAGTCAGGATACTTGGCCTAACAGGTCACACTGGTCCTTCTCTTCATCAGCTGGAGGGATCCCTGGAGCAGGAGAAAAAGGTGAGAATGGACCTGGAGAGAGCCAAGCGGAAGCTGGAGGGTGACCTGAAGCTGACCCAGGAGAGCATCATGGACCTGGAGAACGACAAGCAGCAGCTGGATGAGCGGCTCAAAAAGTAGCGTGTTCCCTGCCCCATCGCCCATCCTCCTCCCACACCCAGCAGCCTGTTCCACCCATGGCAATACTAGCTGACCCAACAGATCCATCCTCAGAGGCAACAGCTTCATGCGGCCTCCATACGGGGCTGCAAAACTGTGGGCAGAGCCTCCAGGAAGAAAGCTTTCCTCCCCCAGACACACACATCAGGGCCCAGCAGGCCTCCCTGGCAAAAGTCTAACCCAGATCCCTCCAGCCCTCTCTTCCTGCTGGGCACTTGACCCATTTATACACAAGTCTCTTTGGAGACCAGTTGCTTAACACAGAGGAAAGTTCCACACAAAAGCCTCTCAGGAAAGTCCTTTCAGGTCCTTCACAGAGAGCCCAGAGGACCACAGAGAAATGCAGTCAGCCACCATACGTGAGCAGTGCAGGGGGTGGCTGCTTCTTTGTTCAATGGTCTTGTGGTTCCAATTCTTATTGCAAGACCTTCCAAAATGTGTAGATTCACATTTCACACTTGGCAAAGAGTGAGTCTGTGGGACATATTCAGATAATCAAAGATCTGCTGCTGCTTTAGGGTCAGGACTCTGAAAGCCTCTGAGACTCATCCTGATCAACAGCCTCCCCAAAAAGTCTTCACACTTCCCCAGGCACAGTACTTACTGAATGAATGAATATATGATCCCACTGATCCTCAAATGACCTTTTAAGAATGGTACTTTAAAATAACCTCACTTACCAAAGAGGAAAGGAAGACTCAGAAAGGTTACCAAATTGCCCAAAGTAACAGAGACAGAATTAAAGACCATCAGACCTAAAAGGTGCCTTTGAGTTGATCTAGTCCAATGCCCTCATTTTACAGACCAAAGAAGGGATCATCTTGGAGCCCAGGTCTTGTCACTTCACCTCTCCACCTACAGTGCTCTTCCTATTGTAATTCCTATTGAACTTCAATCCTCCAGCAGGTGTTACACTTTCAAGGACCCTACAACAGCCCTGGAAGCTGTGTTTTTTTTTTTTCCCATGAAATCCTGCTCCTCATTTGTTTCATTATCATCTCCAACCACTGGCAGCCCCTCCTTGAGCCTGATCAGCCTTCCTTGCCTCACGGTCCCTTCTTCCTCACAGGAAGGACTTTGAACTGAACGCCCTCAATGCAAGGATTGAAGATGAGCAGGCCCTGGGCAGTCAGTTGCAGAAGAAGCTCAAAGAGCTTCAGGTAAGGCCCCTGGGCTGGTCCTCAGCCTCCCAACCCTCCTCCAGGCCATTCTCGCCCAGCATCACAAGCACTGGCTCTGTGTCTGTGAAGGGAGATGCTGGCTATCACAAATCCCCTGTGGAGCACTTCCAGGAGGGCTGGCTGATCCAAGGATGACACAGGAAGAGATCTGGAAACACTCACCGGTTTGAGGACAGAAATCCCAGCTTCCTAGGTCAGCTGTTGTTTAGCTGGTGACCATGGGGAGCGCACTGCCAATCTCTGGATCCATATGTCCTCCTCTGTTCCCCATGGCTTTTCAGGACCCTTCAGCCCAGCTGGGCTGTGACTTCAGTTCTTACCTCTAGAGTGGACACTGTGTTGGGTCTTAGTTGTCCGGTCAGACGAACCTGACTCTCTCATTCCAACTTCAATTATTTTTGCCACAAAACTGCCTAAACTGTCCCTGGAACACTGGTCCCTTTGTCCTTCTTCAAGAGCAACCTTCAGCCACTTTCCTTCCCATAAAGAGAATGCAGCATGTTTTGGCCCAAAGGCAGGCTAACTCAACTATCCAAACCATCTCACTGAGGTGATCCTTTTATTTCTACTTGTCCCCTGGTGGGACTAAGCTGACAAGCCAGGAGCCTTCTAGAGCCCTGGGAGGGGGCTCTGATAGAGGGGCCAAGGGGCTGGGTCTGAGCTCCCTCCGTGTCCCGCCCAGGCACGCATCGAGGAGCTGGAGGAGGAGCTGGAGGCTGAGCGCACCGCCCGGGCCAAGGTGGAGAAGCTGCGCTCAGACCTGTCCCGGGAGCTGGAGGAGATCAGCGAGCGGCTGGAGGAGGCTGGCGGGGCCACGTCCGTGCAGATCGAGATGAACAAGAAGCGCGAGGCTGAGTTCCAGAAGATGAGGCGGGACCTGGAGGAGGCCACGCTGCAGCACGAGGCCACGGCGGCCGCCCTGCGCAAGAAGCACGCCGACAGCGTGGCCGAGCTGGGCGAGCAGATCGACAACCTGCAGCGCGTGAAGCAGAAGCTGGAGAAGGAGAAGAGTGAGTTCAAGCTGGAGCTGGACGATGTCACGTCCAACATGGAGCAGATCATCAAGGCCAAGGTGGGCCCGGCTCTCCTCTCCTCTCCTCCAATTCCCTCCACCTGCCTCTGCTTTCTGTCCACATCTCCTCTCTTTGTCTTGTTCAGTTTCCTGCTTCCTTCTTCTACCCTGTCCTTGGACTCTTCCTCTATGCCTTCCTCTTTCCCTGCTCCTTTAATTGCACTGCTCGCACCCCATCAGCCCCCTGCATACACCATATAACTCTCCTTCCCATCTCAGGCTAACCTGGAGAAGATGTGCAGGACCCTAGAGGACCAGATGAATGAGCACCGAAGCAAGGCTGAGGAGACCCAGCGTTCTGTCAACGACCTCACAAGCCAACGGGCCAAGCTGCAGACCGAGAATGGTGAGCCCTACTCTTGTCTTCTGAGTTCCTGAGCCAATCCAGGCTTGGGTATGCACACATCTCTCCAGAGAATGGGACCTGACGGTTAGGGGAGGGATGGGGGAGAGAGGAGTGACCGGCCCTCGAGAGTTGAATGTGCTTCGGTGCCTCTCCAGGTGAGCTGTCCCGGCAGCTGGATGAGAAGGAGGCGCTGATCTCCCAGCTGACCCGAGGCAAGCTCACCTACACCCAGCAGCTAGAGGACCTCAAGCGGCAGCTGGAAGAGGAGGTTAAGGTGAGGCCAAGAGTCAGGCCACTTGTCCAGCATACTGGCTGGCCTTGCATCCACATCACTTCTTTCCCAAGAATGAGGCTTGCTGTCTACCCAGTATTTTCCCATTTTCCAAAAAGAAAATGCCCAGACCCTACCATGTGTGTGTGCATGTGTGTGTACATTCAGTCAAGTCCAATCTTTGCAAAACCATGGACTGAAGCCTGCCAGGCTCCTCTGTCCATTGGATTTTTCAGGCAAGAATACTGGAATGGGTTGCCATTCCCTCCTCTCGGGGATCGTCCAGACCCAGTAATCAAACTTGTGTCTCCAGCATCAGCAGGCAGATTCTTTACCACTGAGCCCCCTGAGAATCCCAGGCCCTACCATATGCCTCCTAATTCTACCTCCCACTCAGAGGCCCTCTGCCTTTCTGCAGCCATCTCGGGAGGGCATGGAGTAAGAGGTGGGGGTGGGGGTGGGGGGAATGAGATGAAGAAAGGAAATAAACTAGAGAGCCGTGATGGCCTTGGCTGGGCATAGGTATGGGATGCCGGAACTGTACAAGTGGTCCTGGGATTTGCAGGGCAATCTGAAAACTGGAGAAAGAAACTCAACTGGATTCTATTTCGAGCACTTTGCAGGGCTCATTAAAAAGGGGAAAGAATATGAATTTTTAAAAAGGTCAGGGCTCAAATCCTAATCTGCCTCTTAAGAGCTTGGTGATCTTGGGGAAATTGCCTAATATCTCTGAGCCTCCGTCTCCTCCGCTGTAAAATGGGGGTGAGGATGGTAAAGCCCGCTGCGTGAGGAGTATGAGGAGGGTGGGCACAACGCACTTTGTAAACAGTGCGGCACTGTATGGACTTTGTTAACAGTACTCGGTAAACTGTTCCAGGTCCACTAGGGATTTAGAAACAGGTGAGACTGTGGGAGGATGCTGAAATTAGAGTGGGGAGACAAGCAGTGCATCACAGGGCAAGCTGAGCCCCTCTCGGTGCCACCCCTCGCAGGCAAAGAACGCCCTGGCCCACGCACTACAGTCGGCCCGGCACGACTGTGACCTGCTGCGGGAGCAGTACGAGGAAGAGACGGAAGCCAAGGCCGAGCTGCAGCGCGTCCTGTCCAAGGCCAACTCAGAGGTGGCCCAGTGGAGGACCAAGTATGAGACAGACGCCATCCAGAGGACCGAGGAGCTGGAAGAGGCCAAGTGAGTCCCGGGCAGCCTGCCTCTGGCAGGGGCCCCTGTGTCAGCAGGCCGCAGCCCAGCCCACTGCTCACTGGGGCCGGCTGAGGGGGTGGATGCTAAGCTAGGTTTTGACAATGCAGAGGACCCTGCCCCGGCCCCACCTCCTTCTCCTCTCAGGAAAGCTTTTTGCTCGCGTTATGTTTCTCATCCGAATATAAGACGAACAAAAGGTTTGTCTGAGGGCAGAGTGCTCCCACCTGGGGCAGGGTGCCATGGCAGGTGAGAAGCGGGGTGCTGGGACTGCATGTGTCCTCCAAGTCTGCAAGCCTAGAGGCTGGCCCAGGGTGGGAGGGATGCCTCGCAGAAGGCTCCCTGGGTGCTGTGGGTCTTCACACCCTGTCCCCCAGACCCTCCAACTGCCTTGCTTTCTGCCCCTGGGCCTGTCCTCAGGCTTCTCCAACAACGCCTCTGAGTTTTCAAAGACTGTTTTCCGCAAGACTCACCATGTTTCCCCTTGTCCAAATCCACACCCTCCATCTTCCCCACCCACTCCCACCACTACTCCCCCGCCCTCACCAACACGGGCAGGAAGAAGCTGGCCCAGCGGCTTCAGGACGCCGAGGAGGCCGTCGAGGCCGTCAACGCCAAATGCTCCTCGCTGGAGAAGACCAAGCACCGCCTGCAGAACGAGATCGAGGACCTGATGGTGGACGTGGAGCGCTCCAACGCGGCCGCCGCCGCCCTGGACAAGAAGCAGAGGAACTTCGACAAGGTGGGCCCGGGCTGGGGGCCGCAGCCAGGGGGCAGAACAGGTGGACAGGCTGGAGTCAGGAACATCCTCCCAGGAGGCTGAGGCCAGGGGAGGCTGGGCCCAGGAGCGGGACCTGGGTCCCGGAGGTGGGGCTGCGGCTGCCCCTTGAGCCGCGTCCGGCCGTCGGGTCCCCGCAGATCCTGGCCGAGTGGAAGCAGAAGTACGAGGAGTCGCAGTCGGAGCTGGAGTCCTCGCAGAAGGAGGCGCGCTCCCTCAGCACCGAGCTCTTCAAGCTCAAGAACGCCTACGAGGAGTCCCTGGAGCATCTGGAGACCTTCAAGCGCGAGAATAAGAACCTGCAGGGTGCGGGCGCAGGCCGGGAGGGGTGGGGCAGGGTGGGTCTGCACGTGGTGCCGCCCCGCGGCTCCTGCAGGTCTTCCCCCGTCGGAGCAGGCAGCCCCCGACTGAACTGCCCGCCCCTCCCACAGAGGAGATCTCCGACCTGACTGAGCAGCTGGGCTCCAGTGGCAAGACCATCCACGAGCTGGAGAAGGTCCGCAAGCAGCTGGAGGCCGAGAAGCTGGAGCTGCAGTCGGCCCTGGAGGAGGCCGAGGTGCGCACACCGGAGTGGAGGAGGTGCAGAGGGCGGGAGAAGAAGCTGAGGGCTAGACTATGGTCCCTGTTCTCATCTCCTCTTTCATTTGTTCACGGGCCCATCCTCAGAGCCTAGAACAGTGCCTGACACTTAGTAGGCACTCAATAAATATTGGGGAATGAACGAAAGAACCGGTCACTCACTTGCCTTCACACAGACATTTTACCTATTACATCTTAGACAAGATTTCCTGTTTCACTCCCCCTCTTTTCACCTCTGCCTCCCTCTTTGAGCTTTTACATTCTGTGCCTGATTGCCTCTGTTTCCTTGGCAACACCACTCTCTTCATTTTCCTCTTTGTCTTTATAGCTCACTCTCCTCTATAAGAGCCTGAATCACCTTCTCTTAGGCCTTTTTTTCCTTTCAAATTCTTTTCTTCTTCCTCCTCCTGCTTCTTTGACTGAACCACTTATACCACTCTTGAGCTGACTTTGTATCCACGATTCATGGACAGCCCCCTGGCCCTATCCTGTGCCCTGAATGCCTCAGACCTTCTCTTCCCAACCCCCTCCAGGCCTCCCTGGAACACGAGGAGGGCAAGATCCTCCGGGCCCAGCTGGAGTTCAACCAGATCAAGGCAGAGATGGAGCGGAAGCTGGCAGAGAAGGACGAGGAGATGGAGCAGGCCAAGCGCAACCACCTTCGGGTGGTGGACTCGCTGCAGACCTCCCTGGATGCAGAGACGCGCAGCCGCAACGAGGCCCTGCGGGTGAAGAAAAAGATGGAGGGCGACCTCAACGAGATGGAGATCCAGCTCAGCCATGCCAACCGCTTGGCTGCCGAGGCCCAGAAGCAAGTCAAGAGCCTCCAGAGCTTGCTGAAGGTACACGGTGATTTTGGAAGCAGGAAGTCGCCTCATCCAGAGAGGGGCAGTGGCATCCCACCATCACAGCACCAGCTCGCTCCTGCCCCTGAGCCATCACTGACCCCTCCCACAGGCCCTGCCCAAGCCACGCCACAGGCTCCCTGCAGCATCCAGTTCAGCTAACAGCCTTCTGATGGGTTGAGCCCAGCTCCCTCCCTCATGCATCTCTCTTGATGCACAGGACACCCAGATCCAGCTGGACGACGCAGTCCGTGCCAACGACGACCTGAAGGAGAACATCGCCATCGTGGAGCGGCGTAACAACCTGCTGCAGGCCGAGCTGGAGGAGCTGCGGGCCGTGGTGGAGCAGACCGAGCGGTCCCGGAAGCTGGCAGAGCAGGAGCTGATCGAGACCAGCGAGCGGGTGCAGCTGCTCCACTCCCAGGTGAGCAGTGCCCTTGGGCGGTTCCAGAGGGGAGCACAGGCAGGACTCCGCAGGTGAGTTTCAGGAGACAGGCGTGGATGCTCAGTGCTGCTTTTCCTGCTCTGCCCACCCCAACCCTCAGAACACCAGCCTCATCAACCAGAAGAAGAAGATGGAGGCAGACCTGTCCCAGCTTCAGACTGAAGTGGAGGAGGCGGTGCAGGAGTGCAGGAACGCCGAGGAGAAGGCCAAGAAGGCCATCACGGATGTGAGTCCCCCTGCCGGGTCTGCCTGCTCCACGCCAGGGTTTTCTTGGACTGGAAGACTTAGACCGAGTATCACTTCTCTCCCGCGCGCAGGCCGCCATGATGGCGGAGGAGCTGAAGAAGGAGCAGGACACCAGCGCACACCTGGAGCGCATGAAGAAGAACATGGAGCAGACCATCAAGGACCTGCAGCACCGGCTGGACGAGGCGGAGCAGATCGCGCTCAAGGGCGGCAAGAAGCAGCTGCAGAAGCTGGAGGCCCGGGTGCGGGAGCTGGAGAACGAGCTGGAGGCCGAGCAGAAGCGCAACGCGGAGTCGGTCAAGGGCATGAGGAAGAGCGAGCGGCGCATCAAGGAGCTCACCTACCAGGTGTGGACCCAGCAGCTGCTCCCGGACGGGGCCCTCTGCATCATGGTCTGAAGCCAGGGTGACAACCACCTCAGAGGGATGAAATGTTCTTTCTTAGCCTCTTAGAGGGCAAAGAGCTGGAGTACAGCCTATGGCTACCCAGTTTCTACTCTGCCAGGCCCTGTTCTACCCTAAGTGCCGCTGGCTCAGGGGACAGTCTCTGAGCCTTCTGGCCTTCAAGCTCCCCATCAACATTCACCATCAACCTGTCCCTTCAGGACACACCCGGAGCTCCAGCAGAGCTCACCCAGCACAGATGACCAGAAAGCAAATGTGTAGCCAAATCTTAGCCTGGCATCATCACCACCAAAATACACCAAAGCCATTGGAATGAATCTCAGAACTTTTCAGTTACTCACGGAAGCATAGACCTTAGCTTTCACGGTGTTTTCCAGAATTAGACTATCAATTAGACTATCAATCAGACTATCAATTCCAGTCCAGAAAGTCACCATCCCTCTATACATACTTGTCCTTAACCTAGATCAAGTATATGTAATTCCCCAGCAGTCCAGGAAATCCCATCAGGCCTGCAGTCCCAGAGTTCCTGCCAGCACATGCTGAGTTTATCCTCCGTGGGGCCCCAGGACCCCCCCAGGGCCCACTTCCAGAACAAGGCCCATGCACAATTTTGTGTGCAATTTCAGGAGGCCCATCCGCTCCCTAGACTCTTTGTTGGCACATACTATTAAAAGTATGCATATGTTTTTTGATAAGAAATTGTAAGGAGAACTCAAGTGTTTGGTGAGGATCAGAAACTTGAATTGGGTCAGGATACTACCTTCAGGGTAAAGCCGATGAGTGCGGGAGGGGCCATACTGCTTCCTATGACCATGCCATACTCACTGCTGCCCACCTCCTTCCCCACGACCCCCAGACAGAGGAAGACAGGAAGAACCTGCTGCGGTTGCAGGACCTGGTGGACAAGCTGCAGCTGAAAGTCAAGGCCTACAAGCGCCAGGCTGAGGAGGCGGTAAGTGACCCTGCTGGTGCCCAGGCCTGGAGGAGGGAACCAGGCAGTCTCATAACCCCTGGCTCCTCACCTCATCCTCTCATCCCCCTGAACCCCCACAGGAGGAACAGGCCAACACCAACCTGTCCAAGTTCCGCAAGGTGCAGCACGAGCTGGATGAGGCGGAGGAACGGGCGGACATCGCTGAGTCCCAGGTCAACAAGCTGCGAGCCAAGAGCAGGGACATCGGCGCCAAGGTGGGTTCCCCCCATGGCAGCAACCCCCCAGCCCCTCAGACAGAGCCCCTCACACCAGGACTGCTCCCCTTCACTTACTCCTGCAGCCAAACCCCACAGCCCCAGAGGCGAGGTAACTCAGTCCTCCATGATTTTTAAGGTTCTTCCCACTCTCACTTTGAATGGTTTTTGATTCCCAGCCCTACGGTGGTCAGCAGAAACCCTAACTGACACACATTCAGAGTGTCCCAACTTCCCCCAACTGCTATTTCCACTTCTCTTCCACCTGGTTTAGACCTTCAGTCTTGTAACTCCCACCTGAGATGTACGTCCCAGAGGACCTTGTCCTTGAGGCAGCGTCCCTCCGTCTGACCCCAGGGCCCTTCCCTCCAGAGTCGTCCCCTCCACACTGACCCCTAGGGCCCATCTCCCACCACCTCGGGGCCTCCCTCAGGCCACGCAGTGGTGCTCCTCACCTCGGTGCCCGCCTCAGCTTTGCTGCTTGTACCCAGCCCTGCCCAGCACCCACCTCTCTGGAGCTAGTGTGGACTGTGTTTCCTTCCCAAAGGGCTTGAATGAGGAGTAGCCGCGCCACATCTTCTTGGTCTGCCCCATCCTGAGGGTGCAACGAAGCTCCCAGTCCCGGAGCCTGGAGAGCTGCCCCTTTGGAAGAAGCAGAATAAAGCAATTTTCCTTGAAGTGAGATCCTGCCTCTAGACTCTTCTTCACAGCCTGCCAGCCACAGGAACACAAGGACATGACCACGGGACAGGGTGGGGGATGGGGGCTCCAGGGGAGGAGGCCAGACCCAGGAGGCCTCCCTGGGGAGCCTGGGAGACTCCGAACATCCTTGGTGCAGCACTGCCATGTTCTCCAATTATCTCCTTCTCAGCAGATGACACCTCTCCTGTCAGCCCTCTCCCTGGCCCAGAGACCCTCGGGGTTAAAGGAGATTTAGAGATGCCCCTAAAGCTCTCCTAGAGCACGTGAGCCCATCTGTGTTGACCTACGCCCCTGATGTGATCCACACTGCCCCCCACTGCTGACAATACCTGGGCTGGGCCACGGGGAGGAAGTTTAGTGTGTGAGGGTGCCCTCCAAGGCATGACCCACTTAAAGTAATGACCCCCCCAGTCCACATGTGAGCTAAGTGTCTGAGAGGGCACAGGACTAGCATCCGTAGCTCCTTCCCCTTCCAGACACAGCCTCTACTGTCTCCGACTACCTCCCACCGTGACCAGGAGAACTGCACTCCAGCCCACCTCCCCATCACCTGGGACCTGGCCTGTGGTCCAAGACACTCTATTCTTCTCCCTCATTGCTTCCTACCATAGCTTTTGGCCTTGCTGGAAGATGGAGGTTCTTTGGCCCATTTAGAGCAGGTCATCTGGAGGGGAGGCAGGCAAACGAGGGGCTGGGGAGAGTCACAGCGAGCAGGACCCTGGGGAAGGAAGGGGCTGGGGAGGATCACCAGAGGGCTGGAAAGTGGAGGAAGGAGTAAGCTCCCTCTCAACTAAACAAGCCCAGTCCTCCACCTCCCCCAGACTCACTGCCGCACCTGGGCTGCTTAGGGAAAGCCTGGACCACAGAGCACGGGGACTGAGGAGGCCCTGGCCTGAATCCTCCCCAATGTACTACCCATGGCCACGCCCAGGCCCTCTGGGCTCTGAGCTCCCAATGCAGCAGCTAGAGTAAGTGCCCATTCCAGGGAGGAGAGGAAGAGGAAAGAAGGGGAACAGGGAAGGAAAAAGGAAAGACCTAAGGAGGTGGGCAGTGGAGAGAGAGGGAGAAGTTTCAGGAACCCGGAGGATGGTGACCAAGGAAACCAACAGAGAGAAAATATAGAGGAAGTGAGGTGGGTGCCCTTGAAAGACCCACAGGCTGTCCCATCTTTCTCTTCACATCCTCCTCCACTCTCCCTGCCAAGCACCAGTCTTCCTAGGAAAGACTTGGAGAACAACGAGGATATAAGTGGAGGAAAGAGAGGGACACGTGTGAAAAGGGAGATTCGGGGGATACTCAGAGAATCCAAGCTTCCAGAGCAGAAAACAGAGGCAGAGAGAACAGCCAGCGACCATGCAGCAGACAGGCCACCGAAGGAGGGTGCTGAGAGAGGGTGGGAGAGGAGACAGAGAGGGCCAGCCTTGGATAGAGGAGCTAGAAGAGCCAAGGGTCTGGTACTGGGCAAAGGAAAGAATCCTGGGTCACCCTCAGATGCTGGCAAAATCAGGAAAGTGGAGAACAGTTAGGTTCGAGAGAAGTGGATGAAGACCCAGGAGCAGGATGTGCAGGCTGAGATGGGACATGCAGAGGGTGAGTAGAGGCTGGGCAGAGAAAGGCAGAGACGTGAGGAAATACAAGCACGTCAGATCGTGCGATGCACAGAAATATGGCGCCAGGGAGAACGGGAGCCCAGGTCCAACTTTGAGACAGGGAACCAGGCAGAGGGGAAGGGAAACAGACACAGAGAAGGACAGACATACAGGGAGCCAGGCAAAGGCAGGGCAAAGCTGGCCCTCTTTCCTCGGCTCCTTACCTGCGGCAGGAGTGTCCAACCGGCACGCTCACCCTCCAGGACTCCTGGCAGAATGAGGAGCTGCTTCGGGAGGACAGAGAGTAGGGATGGATGTGAGAGGGGGGCTAGGATAGGGAGAGGACGGCAAACCAGACCAGACGGGTGGGGCAGAACCCTGGAACTGAGTTAAGCCCTCCCCTCTTCCTCCTTCCATAGGAAACAGTGGGAACCGCCTGCCTACCTCTCACCACCCGCCGACTCCATCTATACCAGTCTGGCTTGCTCAGGACATAGGGTTCCCTGAGGACAAAGCCTAGTCTTTGTCACCTGGTCCTGACCCAGCCTGACCTGATGTTCTCAGCCCCTTATCACGTCCCCAGGGCAATGGGAACCAGGCAGTGACGCATTGGGCCTCAGACTAAACCCCCGGCTTGCATACTAGGTCCTCGAGTGACCTGGAGCAGGGGACAAGTAGCTTTCATCCCAGGGGGAAATGAGTTGGCATATGAACCTGCAGGAGATGGGAAAGTGGGGTTGACTAGGGTCCCCCCAAGGACATGGATATAGGGTACAAGTCCCCTGGAGACAGATATGTATTCCTGAGTCCAACGATGGGGCAGTGGAGGGCCCTAGGGAGTTGAGGACCATGGGGGAGAGACCACATATTTGGTGGAAAGCAAAGAAGTCGACCCCCATCCGTCCTACCCACCTCCACACTCTGGAGCTATATTGAGAGGTGACAGGAGATGGTTTGGGAGGGGGAGCTTGGGAGCATGTTCCTGGGTGTGAGGGTGTAGGGAAAGCCAGGGCAGCGGAGTCTGGCTTTGTTTCCTGAACACAATGTGCACTTAGTCATAACAGGCACGGCCTGCTGAAGACCTGACACCTACTGCCTCTGAGAGGTGGCATCACTGGAGGCGGGGAGGGGGGCCATGAGGGCCTGGGGCGCTTGGGGACACCCACCAAGAAGGACATGTGAGTATGAGCCCCACGAGGGTTGAGAGGGGACACCAGGGTTCTACCTGGAGAGACGGGAGCGGACTGCAGAGCCCCCACCCAGTGGAATGCCGAGCTTGGGGCCCAGCTGGTGTAAATCCCGGGGATTGCCAGGGCCCCAGCCAGCCTCAGCAGCACCTGCACCCTCTGGCAGCCCAGAGAGGCGGAAGGGAGCACCCCCACCCTCACCCCTCCTGCCTCAGTCCCCAGGGATTAACGCCTCTCCCTACCCCCATCCCATCCCACAATGGGAGCAGAGGATGGCAGTGAAGGGTAAAAGATTCTGTGTGCAAATGAGTGTTTGGGTGTGTAAAACAACACAGAGGAAAATCTGCAAACTGAAGTATGCAAGTGTGGAAAATCCTCATGTGTGTGTTAAGACTGGGCATGGACGTGTGGTGGTCAAGTCTGAACGGTAGATTACTGGACTGCGGCTCTCTGTGCACATCTGCCATGGTGGCATGGAGCAACTCCGTCCTCTGCTTGACAAGTCAGACAGTGGCCACTGTATCAGGAGCGTCGGGGAGGGGCTGGGGGCTCTGGATGTGTCCCTAATGTAATGCAACCTCACGTTCCCAGGAGGACACCTGCCTGCAGACTGGGGAACACACAAAAAGAGAAGGCAGCACGAAATCCTTTTCCTGTCAAAGGGAAACTGAGTCAAGGACCCAGGCAGAGGAGCCCCTCCCTGGGCATCCTGGCTCCAGCTGCCAGGCCCCAGCACCATGGTCCAGAGAGGGTGGGGAGTTGCTCCCAGCCTGGGGCCGTGTGAGGACAGGCCAGGGAGGAAGGGAGGAGGGGAGCCCGTGGCTGGGAGGCAGGGGACAAGCCTCTGGTCTGCAGGAGAAAGTGGCCCTCACCCCGTGTGCTCAACTCACCCTTCTGGTTAAAAATAACCAAGGTAAGGGCCTGATGGGGGGCGGGGGTGAGGTGGTGTGAGAAGTCCTGTCTTGCCACTATCTGCCCATCAGTCCTTTGGAGGGGAGGAATGTGCCCAAGGACTAAAAAAAGGCCCTGGAGCCAGAGGGGCTGGGGCGACAGACCTTTCATGGGCAAATCTGGAGGCCCCAGTTGTCCTCTTGTCACCTCCAGAGCCAAGGGATCAAGGGAGGAGGGGCTGGGAAGAGAGAGAGGTGGAAGGGAGGGTCCCTCCGGAAGGACTCCAAATTTAGGCAGGGGGTGGGGGCAGCAAAATATAAAGGAGTGTGCTCCAAGGACAGACTGACACTCCTCTGAACCAGGTAAGATGGGGCTCAGGGTGGGAGCCCCCATCTCAAAGGGAATGGGGTGAGATCAGTCGGAGGCCCAAGGGTTCTGCTTGAACTGTCCTGCTCCAGCCCTGGGAAGTTGCTCCCGACAGAGGGGAGGTTTCCAGGGGAAAACCAGCAACCTCTTTTCTTCTCCTACCTGCATGTCCTCCCCGGCTTTCGTCTCTTCCATGTGCTTTCTTCACCTTTGTCCCTCCTTGGATGGCTTCCCTCTTGCAGTCCAGTTTGTTTTTGTTTTTTTTTAAAGGGAGGATAGTTACAATATTGTGATGGTTCTTGCCATACATCAACATGAATCAGCCACGGGTGGTTCAGTTTTATTTTTCCTCCTGGTCTTTGTCAGCACTTGTCACTATCATACTTCCTGGTCTGTCTCTCTTCCTGCCCCTCTTGGCTGTGTGGTCTTATCTCCTTGCCTCTCTCTGTTTCCCACTCGGATTGCACACCCCACTCCTTGAACTTTTACTAACTCTGCATCCTTCCTTTCCTGCCTCTCTGCTGCTCACCTGCCCCTGACTGCCCCTTTCAGTCTGTCCGGCTCGGCTGACTCTCTGGGTTGAGACTCGCAGGTTACTTCTACCCATGGGCTGCCACCCTTGTTCTTCATTCTCCTTGTCTCTTCTTCTCTCTGCCCGGCTGTACCTCTGTGGCTCACGGTCCAGGGTCTTCAGGATTCTCTGTGAAGAGGTCACCAGGTGAGAATCACCCCAGTTTTCTCCTGGAAGCCAGGTTGCTGGACCAGGGCCCCCTGTCTCTCCTCTGAGTGGCTCAGCTCCTTGCCTTAGCAATCTCCAGTCCATTCCAGCTCACACAAACCCCTCACAGATTCCCCTTCAGCCTCATATCAGAGAGCAAGAGAGGGCTGGATGCAGGCCAGGTGCTTCTCAGCTGGGGAGGTGAGAGTGACAGGACCCAGGTGGTGAGGAGATGCGGCAGGGAATGGGGGCTACAGAGGGCAAGGCCACCCACTGAGGCCCGGGCCCTCCTGTCTCGGCCGCAGAGGGTCGACAAGATGACCGATGCCCAGATGGCTGACTTTGGGGCAGCAGCCCAGTACCTCCGCAAGTCAGAGAGGGAGCGACTGGAGGCCCAGACACGGCCTTTCGACATCCGCACGGAGTGCTTCGTGCCAGATGACAAGGAGGAGTTCGTCAAGGCCAAGATCCTGTCCCGGGAGGGAGGCAAGGTCACTGCCGAGACAGAGAGTGGCAAGGTGCGTGGGACACAGCTCAGGGTGGGGGGTGCAGGGCCGAGCCACATGCAGCGGGAGCCGAGGGGCCCTGGGGGAGGGCCAAAGCCAGCGGGGGTTCAGGACGACCTCCCCTCAAGTGGCCCAGCATCTAGGTGAGAACTGACCGTTCTTATTGGATCTGAGCAAGAGTAACAAGGCCACACCAGGGATGCCCACCCCTTGCCAGGAAGGATGCTGCAGGCAGGGAACCTCAGCTGATTTCCTCCTCAGAGGGGTTATGTAGCTAAAGAAGGCACAGACACTGCATCAAACGAAGCTCCCTTCTCAAACCTGCATCCCTCCACTCTGTGCCTTAGTGTTCTCCATGGACCAACTCTCCCCAGTGCTCCCCAACCATAACAAGAGCAAATTTTGCAGATGAACACAAAGCAGGAACTCTTGAGCCAGATGCTCAGTCCAGGGCTGACAACTGGCACTCAGAAGCCCACGGTCCCTGGTCCCTCATGCCAGCCGTGAGAACTGTCACCCATCAGCAGCAGTGGCTCTGAACCGTGTGCCTTGTAGACTGACTGTCTACGAGTCTGACTGTCTACACTGGCTGACTGTCGCGTCCCCTTGAGGTGTGCAGTAACAGGCCACAACCACTGGGGGCTTTAACTATCATCCCAGCTCTGCCACTAGCAGCCACGATATACTGGCAAATCATTTATCATTTGCTCCACTGTAAAAAAAAAAAAAAAAAATGCTGGAATACCTACTCACAGGATCTCATGATGCCAGGGCATGACAAACTGGCCAATGGCAGTCAAACCATTTGATAGTGACCAATGAAGACTGTAGAGTAGATGGGTGAGATGTTTCTCCAGTAGCAGCAAAGTTTGCCTTGAGCAATTGATGCCCTCAAGCATGCCCCCAGGAGTCAGGGTAAGATGCAGATCAGAGAGCCTCTTGCCCCAAGACCCTCAGGCAGGGACTGAAAGGTGATGCTCATGGGCACAGAGTGTGGGGAACTGGCAAGACACAGAGACTCTAGGACAATCCATAAGAAGGGAGAGACAGAGGACAGGTGAATTATCTGGCATCATAGGAAGCTATGGGGTAGGGCCCGGGCACCATGACAAAAGAGCCAGGGGAACAAGGCCAGGTCACAGCCTGTTGTCTGGGAGGAGGTAAGTGGGCAGGGCTAGAGAGGGTCCTGGTAGACGTGTCTGTCCTACTGCCCCTTGCTCCCCCAGACGGTGACCGTGAAGGAGGACGAGGTGTTGCAGCAGAACCCACCCAAGTTCGACAAGATCGAGGACATGGCCATGCTGACCTTCTTGCATGAGCCTGCGGTGCTTTTCAACCTCAAAGAGCGATATGCAGCCTGGATGATCTACGTGAGTGCACCCTGCACACGGCGGGCAGCGTCCAAAGTCAGCCAGGGCAACTTTCTCAAGGGAAGGGGGTTGGAACTCTCCCTCTGCTCCCTCCCCATCCCTGGTTAGCTGCAGGAAGACAGGAGCCAGCTGGCATAACCGGGGATGCCTCTGCCTAGCACCACTGCCCATCCCAGGCTCTCCCCTCCGATTTCTCGTGACTGCCCTGTCTCCTGCTTCAGACCTACTCAGGCCTCTTCTGCGTCACCGTCAATCCCTACAAGTGGCTGCCGGTGTACAATGCCGAGGTGGTGGCCGCCTACCGGGGCAAGAAGAGGAGCGAGGCACCTCCCCACATCTTTTCCATCTCCGACAACGCCTACCAGTACATGCTGACAGGTAGGCTGGCAGCCCTGACCTGTGGCCCCTCAGCGCCACACCAGAGACCGAGGCCCTGAGCCCTGACCCCACTGCCTCTCCTCTTTTCTCTTCCAGATCGGGAAAACCAGTCTATCCTCATCACGTGAGTGAGCAGCACCCATCCACAGAGGGGCCTGGCAGAGGGGAGGCCCAGGCTGACTCCTGGGGTGCTAGGGATGGTTTAAGGCTGTGGTTGCCAGAAGCTGGGCTCTCTGAGGAGTGCCAGAGTGACCTACGGCAATGGGCAGATTCTGCAAGGAGCTAGGCCCTGGGAGAGGAGATTTGATGGCTGGGATTTTGAGGGTGCAGTGCTGAGCTTCAAATGGAAAACAGTGGGAATCTGGGTTCTAATGGGTCCATGTTGCCTCCAGCGGAGAATCCGGGGCAGGGAAGACTGTGAACACGAAACGTGTCATCCAGTACTTTGCCAGCATTGCAGCCATAGGTGACCGTGGCAAGAAGGACAATGTCAATGCAAACAAGGTAGGAGGTGGGCCGCAGGCTCAGCAGAGGGGGTTGAGGGGCAGGCTAACCAGGTGACCCCGAGCCCTGCCCTGGGGAACAGTGCAGACAGCATCCCTGAGCCCAGTACCCGAGACCTTCCCAGCAGGAGACACATTTTCTGAGGTCTGAATATGGCCCTCTTGAGCTGCAGACTCACCAGCAGTCCATCCCACTCCACCCCCACCCTCCCCACCACCGCCTAGAGATGAAGCCCTGCGCTCTGCCCCCTCTGCAGGGCACCCTGGAGGACCAGATCATCCAGGCCAACCCCGCCCTGGAGGCCTTCGGCAATGCCAAGACCGTCAGGAATGACAACTCCTCCCGTTTCGTGAGTGCACCTGACCACTGCCCACAGGCTTCATGCAGCATTGATGAAAAAAAGGGTAGAGGTGTAGTTTTGCCAAAAGTCTCCACACCTGGCTGATTGTCCTGCATTTGGTTTTGGAATATCAACTAACACACACGCACACTCCAAACCCTCCCTACTCAGCTTGGCCCCCGAGTTCTGAGAACTCAAGAAAAGAGACCCAGAGCCACCAAAGCTGTTTGTTGCAGAACCAAGTCATCGGGCTGACTTGGGTAGCATTCTATATTTTTTTTAACGACTGTTCCCAAAGCTCTTCCACGCTGTAAGTGGAAGAGCTGGAAGGAAGACAGCAGGGGCTTTTGAGGCAATTCCCCAGCCTTCCATCTGTCCAACAAGTCCCCACCCCTCTCTGAGCCCCAGGGCCTTCATCTGTGAGACCGAGATAGTAGTCTCTCCCTTGCTGGTTATTGGGAGAATGACGTGAAATCATATCAGAGGCACAAACAGGACGCATTCTGTTTTGTTCATGATACTAAACTGGGACTCCAAGGAAATCATTTACATTTCCAAAACCATCCAGGGCATTCTGGGTTGCACTGAGGTCCAGGATCTCCATCTGTCTCTTCTAGCCCCCTCCCTCACTCTTTGTCCCATCTACCCCCAGGGGAAATTCATCAGGATCCACTTTGGAGCCACTGGAAAGCTGGCTTCTGCAGACATAGAGACCTGTGAGTATGCAGGGAGCCTGGCCCCCTCCTCCAGAGTCCTCCACCTCTGCCTTCATTCCCCGCTGGGCGCCATCTTCTGTGGACATTTCCCCTCTGTCTCCTGTCTCTCTCTACTTGCCATGAGAGCCTTTCTCCCCTGACCTCCACCCTTGAGCTGATTGGCTCTATTCCTTCCTACCTGCCCTCCCACACCTCCCCTACTCCAGATCTCCTGGAGAAGTCCCGGGTGATTTTCCAGCTGAAGGCTGAGAGGAACTACCACATCTTCTACCAGATCCTGTCCAACAAGAAGCCGGAGCTGCTGGGTGAGCCCCGTCAGAGGTCCCTGCTGCCCCTGGCGCCCCCCACAAGCCCAGCGGCGCAGGGCGGACCCCTCCTCCTCCTCACCCGCCCCGCCCACCTGTCACCTGTCCCCTCCCTCCATCTGCCCAGTACCTTTCTCTTCCTCCTTCACCTTGGACCCACCTGTGTCAACTTTTGCCTCCCTTTCACACCCTTCCTTCTCTTCTTTCTCCTCCACTTTACTTCTTTTTTCCTTTTCCTCTGCGTTTGTCTCCCCCTCTCCCCCGTCGCTCCCCCACCGTCCTCACTCCCCGTGTCCCCACCACCCACTTTTCCTTTTCTTCTGGATCCTCCCCTTGGCCTTTGCTGACTGTCCTCTCTACCTGCTCCCGCTCCTCCCTTCTCCCCACCCCTTGCCCCACTGTGCCCCACTCCCTTCCCCTTGTCCCCGGCCCTGCCCCTCGGCTGGACAGACATGCTGCTGGTCACCAACAACCCCTACGACTACGCCTTCGTGTCTCAGGGGGAGGTGTCCGTGGCCTCCATCGACGACTCTGAGGAGCTCATGGCCACCGATGTGAGTGAGGAGGCAATGGCAGGGCTCTGGGGGCTCCTGGGCCGCCTGCCCCATCACCCACTCTGCCTCTCTCGCCCCGCCCCAGAACGCCTTCGATGTGCTGGGCTTCACTTCTGAGGAGAAAGCCGGCGTCTACAAGCTGACAGGCGCCATCATGCACTATGGAAACATGAAGTTCAAGCAGAAGCAGCGGGAGGAGCAGGCGGAGCCCGACGGCACCGAAGGTTCGAGGACAGGACGCCAGGCTGAGAAGGCCTGAGGGGCAGCGTGTCTGCCTCTCGTGCAGGGACGGTGCTCCGGGAGCAGAGTCTCCTCCACGCCACGTCCAAACGGGGTGCCTGTCAGTGATTCTTAAGGAGCAACATTCACAGCAGCAATGTTAGGACCACAATACAGAAAGCGGGAGGAAACCCAAAGCAGGAGAAGCAAGTGGTCGGAAGGTGGTGCCTTTTCCCAGGGGTGGGTTCTCCCCACCTGATCTAGACTCGAGGCTTTCTGTTCCATTATAACCTAGCCAGACACCACCCTCCACCCCGAACAGGCTGGATCCCAGAGGACCTGAGGCTTGTGGGTGGGTGAGGGCAGGCACATGGGAGAAGTGGGAAGCCCCTCACAGTCCTGCTAGTTTCTCAACCCCAGCTGCACCGAGCAGAAGTGAAATGGAGAGATTTCCTCCTGTGCCCAAGACTCCACCAGGCCCAGGAAAGCACAGACCTGAGTTCTGAGTATCCCCATCACTAAGGCAGTGCGTATGTGAGGGCGTCCAACCCTCAGGAGAGTCCCTCACAGGCTCTGTGCCATATTCTGCTGGGAGACAGGAGGCCAGGGGTCAGGACACAGCTCTGGGCATTGGCACATCACCCACATCACTGGGTCTCAGCTTCCTCCTCAGTGGAATGAAGCAGTAGCCCTTCCCAGCTCCCTCTGAGGCTGATTCGAGAATCCCTTGAGAAGGAGATGTGAAGGTGTAAACAGGGCTGGAGAAACGCCTGAGAATATTCCTCCTGACCTACCTTCAAGGATCCCTTCTCTGTATCTATCCAGATCAAATGCCAAACCTGAGTTTCACAAAAGCATGTCACCAGTTATCATAAAACTCTCAAAATTAAGCCAAGGAAGTCTCCTCTAAATAGAGATCATGGGGCTTTCCAGGTGGTTCAGTGGTAAAGAATCCACCTGCCAATGCAGGAGACACAGGAGATGCAGCTTTGATCCTTGGGTTGGGAAGATCCCCTGGAAGAGGAATGACAACCCACTCCAGTATTCTTGCCTGAAAACTCCCATGGACAGAGGAGCCTGGCAGGCTACAGTCCATAGGGCTGCAAAGAGTCAGACACAGCTGAGCACGCACGCAGGCACACACACAAATAGAGTTCGTATGTTGGATAGCACATTTGGAGAGCTGAGGGTCGGTGGGCTGACCAACACACTGTTAGGAATCTTGATTTTCCAGCGAATCAATTTGGTGGACACATAGATTCACTGTAGACCAAGCCCAGTCCTGGGCTAGGTCCTGGGACTGGGGACAAAGGCAGCACGGAGCAGAGGACATCATCAGCCACAGTCCCTGCACTGAGAGAGGAGAGGATGCATGAGGGTGGGGGGACATGCCTACAGCTATGCTGGCAATGGGCCAGGCCCAGAGACATGCAGGAGAGGTAAAGATGGAGGTGAGGTGGCAGGGTGGTGGGAAGTCTGGGGTGACGGAGGGGCCTCAGGCACACACTGGCTACGTCACTGTGGCAAGCCATGTGCCCTTCAGGCCTCAATTTTCAGCTCTTTAATGAGAGGGTTAGGACCTAGTGGCCCTGGGCAGGGAAGGACAGTCTATGGAAAGTGCTTCCCTTTCTTTCCCCACCAGATGCTGACAAGTCCGCCTACCTCATGGGGCTGAACTCAGCCGACCTGCTCAAGGGGCTGTGCCATCCTCGGGTGAAGGTGGGCAACGAGTACGTCACCAAGGGGCAGAATGTCCAGCAGGTGTACTACTCCATCGGGGCGCTGGCCAAGGCGGTGTACGAGAAGATGTTCAACTGGATGGTGACTCGGATCAACGCCACCCTGGAGACCAAGCAGCCACGCCAGTACTTCATAGGTGTCCTGGACATCGCCGGCTTCGAGATCTTTGACGTGAGTGGGGAGCCCAGGGTCTGGGAGAACAGGAACTCACTGGTTCACACAGGCAGCCACCGCTGGCCAAGGCCCGGGGAATGCCGTGGGCTCCCCAGGGGTGGAGATGGCCATGTGTCTTCAGGGGGCGCTCCCTCCCTGCCCTGACCAGAGAGAGGCCAGCCACACCCATTGCCAGGCTGGATGCAGCCCTGGGCCGACCCCTCGGGCCACAGACCCCTGCCCGCCTGACCTACTCCTCCCCATCCCCGCCCTGCAGTTCAACAGCTTCGAGCAGCTGTGCATCAACTTCACCAACGAGAAGTTGCAGCAATTTTTCAACCACCACATGTTCGTGCTGGAGCAGGAGGAGTACAAGAAGGAGGGCATCGAGTGGGAGTTCATCGACTTTGGCATGGACCTGCAGGCCTGCATCGACCTCATCGAGAAGGTGCTGCCTCGGCCCCTCCACCCGGGTCCCTGAACCTGCCATCCCAGACGAAGTGGCAGCCCTGTCCCTCGACACCCAGGAAACTAGTCGCCACATCCCCCAGCCTCCCTCCAGGCCCTGCTTCCCCTCACTATGACATCGCAGGCATACACAGGTCCAGCCCTTCCTTCTCTCCCCAGCACCTAGGACCTTGTCCCATATGGGGGACACCTCCCAGGGCCTGAAGAGAGAGATGTAGTGAAGGAGGAGATTCCTGGCCCCTCTGATGCCCCATGAGAAGCAGCATTCGTGGAAAGGACCTAGGCTGAAACTAGACACATTGGCTTCCCATCCTCTCCCAGTTGACTGAGGATAAGCCAGTCTTCAGGCCCTCTTGTCTGTGGAGCGTCCTCAGAGGACACCCCTTGTCCTGGCTTGCTTTCAGTGAGCCTTTGCTGAGGGAGGCAGAGCCCGCAGCAACTGATGGTCCCCCAGCCCAGCCATGACCAGTCAGAAATAGGGGCCTCCCCCCACAAGCTTTGCCTAGTGATCCAGGGCCCCGCACTTCTGGAGGCCTTGGATTCCCCCGAGATTGTATGGAAACATGTGTGTGGACTGGTGGGGTGGGGGTGCATACGCAAGTATATATGTGCAAGCGAATTCTGGGGAGGAAGTCGTGGGGTTCACCAAATTCTCAGTAGGATCCCTGTCCCAGGAAAAGTCAAAAGCTGCTACACTTTCTGAAGTGCAGGACATCGTGAAGAACCTGAATCCCTCTAACCATTCCTTGGAACACTGTTCTCTGACATACAGGCACAGGTCCGGCCTGCCCTGCAGTCTGACACCTCCCATCCCATCTGTCCCATCCTCATCCCACTCTGGGGCAGGGACATCCAGGAAGAAGGGGCAGTGCTCTGAGCCCTGGGGGTAGGGACTGGGAGTACAGGGCTCTTCTCTGGGTCCACCAGGCCAGATCTGAATGTTCTCAGATTTAGGTTGACTGCAGGAATGCTGGCTTCCGGTACCAGGACATGAGGTAGCAGCACGGGCTCTCTATGGCCTGCCAGCTACACAGCTGCAGTTTCTCCTCAGTCGGGGTGTGGGGCTCTGCAAGCCTGGGGATGTGCCCAGTGACGCTCTCCTCTCCCCGCTCAGCCCATGGGCATCATGTCCATCCTGGAGGAGGAGTGCATGTTCCCCAAGGCCACCGACATGACCTTCAAGGCCAAGCTGTACGACAACCACCTGGGCAAGTCCAACAACTTCCAGAAGCCACGCAACATCAAGGGGAAGCCAGAAGCCCACTTCTCCCTGATCCACTATGCCGGCACGGTGGACTACAACATCATAGGCTGGCTGGAGAAAAACAAAGACCCGCTCAACGAGACAGTGGTGGCCTTGTACCAGAAGTCTTCCCTCAAGCTCATGGCCACGCTCTTCTCCTCATATGCCTCCGCCGATGTCGGTAAGAGGGCAGCCCTCCACTGCCAGAGCAGTTCTGGAGGTGCAAGGGGCCAGGGGCCCACTGCTTCAAACCACGTGACTCCAAAGGCAGGAGGGGGACTTCCCTGGTGGTCCAGTGATTAAGGCTTCATGCTCCCAATGGTGGGGGGTGGGAGTTTGATCCCTGGTCAGGAAACTAGATACCACATGCCGCAATTAAGAGTCCACCCGCTGCAGCTAAAGATCCCACATGCCACAACTAAGACTGGCACAACCAAATTAAAAAAAAAAAATACTTTTTTAAAATTAAAAAAATAAAGGCAGGAGGGAGCCATAAGAGGGAGGACAAGAGAGCCCACAGCAGCCCATCGGTGCCATTTCTGTGGGAGTGTGATTTTCCCCCTGGGTTATGGATGTTGGTATACATGTTCTGCATCTCTTCAAGACTCAGAGCAACTGAAAATCAGTGCCAGAGGCACCCGCGTCGCTGCAGCAGGCCTGGCATAGAACCATGTCTGCAGGAGGCTGCAGTAAATGTTGGGAGCATCCCTGAATGTGCGGTAGAACAAATGAGCCTCCCCTTCAGAGAAGGGAGAGAAAGGGTGTGGATTGAAATGAGGAGGGTAAAATACAAGAAAAAAAGTAGAAAGTGGAAAAATGTAAGCAAGGTGTGGGAGGTTAGAGAGAGAGGGAGGAGAAAGCACTAATGTTATTTCAAGACCTACTGTGTGCCAAACAGTGGAGAGGCAGTCTAAAGCTTTGATCTTTTCTAATCTTCTCTATACCATTTAAAGGGACTCACTCTCCTCTTCATGAGAAAACTGAGACTTGGAGATAAATTGTCCAAAGTCACACAGCTAGTGAGCAGCAGAGCCCTGCTCCGGCTCAAAGGGTCTCCGATTTCAAGCCCTGGTTCATCATTCCTTCTCTTGTTATTAGGGGACAGCAGTAAAAGCAAAGGAGGCAAGAAAAAGGGTTCATCATTTCAGACAGTGTCAGCCCTCCACCGGGTAAGAAGGGCCCAGAGATACCAAGAGACTTGTGGTGGGCAGACCCAGCCCAGAGCATTTTGTCTGCACCACCCCTAACCTGATGCTCTTGAGTCTGGGGAGGAAAGAAGCTAGAGTTATGTGATTGTTTTTGGCATGTAAATTCTACACAAGCCTGAATTCACATCATAAGTTATGTATCACCTCCCAATCCCTTAGAGGGTTCTGGTGACAGGTTGTCTGGGGCCCGGGGTCAGGGACTAAAGGGATGGTCACTGTGGCTCCTGACCTCCACCTCTCATCTGCCTCCAGGAGAATCTGAACAAGCTAATGACCAACCTGAGGACCACTCATCCTCACTTTGTGCGCTGCATCATCCCCAATGAACGGAAGGCTCCCGGTGAGCGACACACAAGGGTCTAGTCTGGATAGGGCATTTGACATCCACTTGTCCGGAGGCTGACCCCCTGCCTCTCCCCTCCTGCTGCAGGGGTGATGGACAACCCCCTGGTCATGCACCAGCTGCGCTGCAACGGCGTGCTGGAGGGCATCCGCATCTGCAGGAAAGGCTTCCCCAACCGCATCCTCTACGGGGACTTCCGGCAGAGGTGGGTACCGAGGAGCCGCAGGACTCAAGTAACAGGGAGACCCTGGGCAGCCTTGGGGGGAGGGGAGTCTGTAGCTGGCCTCAGATTCTGTGAAAGTGAAAGTGTTAATCGCTCAGTTGTGTCCGATTCTTTGCAACCCCACGGACTGTAGCCTGCCAGTCTCCTCTGTCCATGGAATTCTTCAGGCAAGAATACTGGAATGAGTAGCCATTCCATTCTCTAGGGGATCTTCCTGACCCAGGGATCGAACCCAGGTCTCCAGCATTCCAGGCAGATTCTTCACTGTCTGAGCCACCAGGGAAGCCCCTTGATTCTGGGCAGAGCAAATCAGTGCAGAACATGGGTAACTCCAGGCACCTCCCTCCAGGTATCGCATCCTGAACCCAGCGGCCATCCCCGAGGGTCAGTTCATTGACAGCAGGAAAGGGACAGAGAAGCTGCTGGGCTCCCTGGACATTGACCACAACCAGTACAAGTTCGGCCACACCAAGGTGAGTCTGGAGGCCCTTAGAGTGGAGGTATAGGATACCCAGCCACACTGAGTGGAACAGCTGGGAGTTCCGAAGGCAGACTCTGATTTCTGGCTTCCCGTGTCAACCAAGAGTTGGGACCCAGCTTCTGTTCAGTCTTGTTTTTCACATTTCACTCCCAGGTCTAGGGTATGCAGGTGATGGGGCCCTGGGAAGCTCAGCCAGGGTCTCCCACACTCTCCCTCCACCTTGGCTACCCTTCTCTGAGGCTGCGGCCCCCTTGGCTCTACCCCTTGCCCCCAGGTGTTCTTCAAGGCAGGGCTGCTGGGGCTGCTGGAGGAGATGCGAGACGAGAGGCTGAGCCGCATCATCACCCGCATCCAGGCCCAAGCCCGGGGTCAGCTCATGCGCATTGAGTTCAAGAAGATCCTGGAGCGCAGGTGAGGCTTGGAGGGAAAGGGAGACGCACTCTCAGAGATGTAAGAGGCAGACCAGCAGAGCTCAGAGGTGTGGGCCAAAAGACCTAAGTTCAATCCTGGCTTCATCACTTACTAGCTGGTCTGGACAAGTGACCAGTCTGGGTCTCATTTTGAGTTCTTTTTAAAAAAAGGAAATTCCCCATAGGGAAGTGAAAATTAAGACTCCAACAAGATACTATTTTAAAACACTAGACTGTAGCCTGCCAGGCTCCTCCGTCCATGGGATTTTCCAGGCAAGAATACTGGAGCGGGTTGCCATTTTCTTCTCCAGGGGATCTTCCGGACCCAGGGATCAAACATGGGTCTCTCACATTGCAGGCAGACTCTTTACAGTCTGAGCCACCAGGGAAATATGTGCAATCTCTTTGGAAAACAGTTTATCATTTTCTTTGAAAGTTGAACAGTTACATAGCTTTCCACTCCTGAGTGCATTTCCACAGAGAAATATCTGCATGTGAGATAAATACTTGCACATGTTCACAACATAAGACAAAAATGGATCTTTATAGCAGCATTGGTCAAAACAGCAAAGTTCTGGAAACAATTTGAGTTTTCACCTGCCGGAGAATGGGTAAATAGCAAACTCATTTGGGGAATATTATCAAATAATGAAAAGGAGGGGACTAAAACTACATGGTACAATACATTTGAGCCTTAAAAGCATATTGCTGAGTTAACAGAAGCAAGTCACAGAAGGATGCATATATTATGATGCAATTTTTATAAAACTCAGTAATAATTTTAAAAGAGCATCCCCCTGCAATGCAGGAGGTGCACAGGAGACTTCCCAACCCAGGGAACTTCCCTGGGTTGGGAAGATACCTCATAGGAGGAAATGGAACCCCACTTCAGTATTCTTACCTGGAAAATTCCATGGACAGAGGAGCCTGGCAAGCTACAATCCATGGGGTCACAGAGTCAGAAGTGACTGAGCACACACACACATAGTTTAAAAATACATACACATATGGTTAAAATATTTTTGAAAGAGTTAGGAAATGAAAAACACAAGATTCGAGGTAGTGACTGCTTCTGGTGAAAGGACCGGAAAGGGGATGAAGTGAAGTCTACAAGTAGAATCAATGAAGGCAATGCTCTACTTCTTGTCTGGGTGATGAGTTCACAGATAAACCATTTTGCTTCATTCTTCATAACTTACACATACATTATAGACATTCTTAAATGGAAAATGCCATGTTCTTAACATATTTGAGGTTCTTAGGATATTAGAAACACTGAACACAGTAGAGATGCTATCATTGGTCGCTTCCATAGCTACTACTACCCCAGTAAGGAAGATATAAACTGCCCTTTTGTTGAATTGATCAATTAACAAACATTTATGGAGCAATTCCATGTTCAGTGTGGTAATGCTGGGGTGGGGTTGCATATCAAGGCTACAAGAGCAGGTTCCTGCCCTCAGGTGCCCACAAACTTGTTCAGATGTGCTGGGATCCCAGTGCAGTGGGATCTGGGCCAGTGCAGCTGGCCCCATGACTGGAAAGTGCTCCTTCACAGTGCGGCTCCCTGCCTCCGTTTTCCTTTCCCAGGGATGCCCTGCTGGTAATCCAGTGGAACATTCGGGCCTTCATGGGGGTCAAGAACTGGCCCTGGATGAAGCTCTATTTCAAGATCAAACCACTACTGAAGAGCGCAGAGACTGAGAAGGAGATGGCCACCATGAAGGAGGAGTTTGGGCGAATCAAAGAGACACTGGAGAAGTCGGAGGCTCGGCGCAAGGAGCTGGAGGAGAAGATGGTGTCCCTGCTGCAGGAGAAGAATGACCTGCAGCTCCAAGTGCAGGCGGTGAGACCGTCTCTCTATCCCCCTCCCCTGGATCCTAACCCATCTCATCATCAGGGACTATGAGTCTCCAAGCTTCAGCTCTCTTTAAACACTCTGGACCTCTCCTCTCTTTCATCACCAGCTCTCCTCTCTGTCCTCTTCTCTCAGGAACAAGACAACCTGAATGATGCGGAAGAACGCTGTGACCAGCTGATCAAGAACAAGATCCAGCTGGAGGCAAAGGTGAAGGAGATGACCGAGAGGTTGGAGGACGAGGAGGAAATGAACGCTGAGCTCACTGCCAAGAAGCGCAAGCTGGAAGATGAGTGCTCTGAGCTGAAGAAGGACATTGATGACCTGGAGCTGACACTGGCTAAGGTGGAGAAGGAGAAGCACGCGACAGAGAACAAGGTGAGGGTGGCTCCCTTTGACTCCAGACTGAGTCTCAGGATTCCCAGACCTGAGTGTGGTCCTGGCCCTTGGCCTTGGAGGTCTCCATGGATGTATCCAGGTTGGTGATGTTTAGCCCTAAAGCGGATGGGGTTCTCGGTCAACAGGTGAAGAACCTGACAGAGGAGATGGCTGGGCTGGATGAGATCATTGCCAAGCTGACCAAGGAGAAGAAAGCCCTGCAAGAGGCCCACCAGCAAGCCCTGGATGACCTTCAGGCTGAGGAGGACAAGGTCAACACCCTGACCAAGTCTAAAGTCAAGCTGGAGCAGCAGGTGGATGATGTGAGTAGGAACAACCATGCTTCCTTTGTCTCTCTCAGGTCAGGATTTTGCAGGCAATGCCAATGGCAAGGGGTTTGCAATCCCTAAAATTAACTTCCATACCCCCTGGGGACCTTTTCTTCCTGTGCATGCTTGTCACTTCAGTTGTGTCTGACTCTTTGCAACCCTATGGACAGTAGCCCACTAGGCTCCTCTGTCCATGAAATTCTCCAGGCAAGAATACTGGAGTGGGTTGCTGTGTCCTCCTTCAGCAGATCTTCCTGACCCAGGGATTGAACCTGCAGCTCCTGCATTGCAGGCAAATTCTATACCACTGAGCCACCTGTGAAAGCCCCTTTCTTTCTACAGTTCTTCACTAGGCTGGGTCTCTGAATCCTTCATGTCTGCCGGGATGACTGCTGGCTTGACTTCCAGTCCCACTGGACTTTGGGTTTAGAAGGGAGCAGAGGGGGATGTATTGTGGACCTCAGGTTTTCTACACCCTGTTCATTTTTACTTTCTCCACCAGCTGGAGGGATCCCTGGAACAGGAGAAGAAGGTACGCATGGACCTGGAGCGAGCTAAGCGGAAGCTGGAGGGTGACCTGAAGCTGACTCAGGAGAGCATCATGGACCTAGACAATGACAAACTGCAGCTGGAAGAAAAGCTCAAGAAGTAGGAGCTTACGGAGGCTGGGAGGGGGTCCTGGGGGTGTCTGGCCTTAGGGTTAGAGCTCAGGGTGCTGCACGGCCTCTGGCCAAGGTTGCCCAGGGCACAGTGGGAGCAAGCAGCTCAATCACAGCCCTTCCCCTGCCTTCACTTCTGGGGGCCAGAGGGAGAGGACTGGTCCTTGCATGCAGAGGCAGGAGGAGAGGATGAGGGCAGAGAAAAGAAAACCACCTATCACCTCATTCTTCTCCAGGAAGGAGTTTGACATTAATCAGCTGAACAGTAAGATTGAGGATGAGCAGGCACTGGCCCTTCAGCTGCAGAAGAAACTGAAGGAAAACCAGGTGAGGTTCTTCTGGGTGCAGCCACCAGGGAGCTCAATGGCGCTGAGACAGCTGGGACTGCAGGATCTGCTTAAGGTTCTAGACAGTATCTAGACCTCTGAGCTCCCCGGAGGCCCTGCGAGCCCTGACTTCCAGGCACCTGGGAACATCAACCTTCCCCCATTAAACCAATAATGTCTTATTTCATCTGGGCTATTTGGGGAGGTGGGTGGGGATCATACTTACTAAAACGGCTTCTCTTGCTGAGCTATACTCTGCCTAATGGGTTTTCTTGTGCTTAGTCGCTCAGTCGTGTCCAACTCTTTGTGACCCCATGGACTGCAGTGTGCCAGGCTCCTCTGTCCATGGAGATTCTCCCAGCAAGAATACTGGAGTGGGTTGCCATGCCCTTTTCCAGGGATCTTCCTGACTCAGGGATCAAACCCAGGTCTCCCTCATTGCAGGCAGATTCTTTACCATCTGAGCCGTCAGGGAAGCCCAATGGGCTTTCTGCCCTGGGACCATTAGTAGGGCTCGGTTCTCCTCCAACCCTTCCTTTGGTGCTTCTCTCCCCTCATGGGGGTGAGAAAAGCCTTCATGGAGACCCTTCTCCTGGGGAGCTCTGTTCTTATCCTTCCCAGGTACTTGCCTTGCCACTAACTTGGGCTGAATCCCCACAGAGCACTTGAGTCAACTCCTGAGACCTTGAGCAAATCACTTCCCCTCGTGCAACTCAGATTCTCCTCTCATCTGTAAAATGGGACTAATGACCCCTGCCTTGCAGAGGACCAGAAGAGATACTGTACAGGAATCCACGTTGTCAATCAGGAGGCTACGTATACATGTGATTTTTAGTATAGCTCAGGTTACAGAAGTCAGCCAGCCCCTTGCAAGACGTTCTTTTGTCTGCCCATGGCTATCCCATCCCTCTGCAGGAGGAGACTGAATTAACAGCCAGAGTCTCCCTTGCCTTTCACGCACCCTGAATTTTAATGTGCTTTTAGTCCTGTGTTTGTCAGAAGAGCCCTGGAGGCAAGAGAGGCAGGTACTCTCCTCCTCACTTCAAAGCTGCAGAAGTTGCATGACCACATCTGGATACAGTGACTCCCAGGCCAAGGGGATTCAGCTATTGACCCCCTCATTTCCTGAAGAGATTACAGCTGGTGGAGAGGGCCAATCTCCCCTCCGCATTCAGGGCCGAGGGTCCAGGCTGCAAGTGACACGTGAACACAGTTCCACTCCTCTGGGGGTTACTCAGGGGTTGGCCTGCCTTCAGTGATGCTCTTACCTCCCATCTTCTTGGGTGCCCCTTCTGGGTTTTAGCCAGAATATTAGAACATCCCCGGGTTCTTCTACCCTGGGTCTGGGCAACCTCTTTGACTCTTAGACCCAGAACAACAGTGCAGTTAGCCTCACCAGATTCTGGCAATGCACTGTGGTTCCTTCTTCCTGTCCAAGCTCTTGCCCCATCCTGGGAGCAGAGGTATCATGGTCCTCTCTCTCCTGCTCCCAGGACCACTCCCCCTAAACACACACACACACACACACACACATTCCATCAACACCACCCATAACCACAGATGAAAGGATCCCACCAAACCTCCCTTTTGCTCCTGGCTAGTCAGGCAACAGATCAAAAGGTAGATGGGCCAAGGCTAAGGCCAAAAAAATGAGGTGGGAACATGATACAGAAAAGGGCATCCTGCTAGCACTCTCCTGGCCTGGAAGGGAACAATCAAGCTGGAACCCAGCCATGGGCATAAATACAGTAGGCTCTGGAGAGTGAGGAATAGGTTGATTAGACTTGGTGGTTAACTCAGAATATTATAAAAGTTTTTGATTGAGGCATATTGTTATAAATATTTGTAAAACACAATCACCAGCTTTCCCGTCTCATCATTAGCAGAGTCTAGTGAATCCGTGGAATTTCTGAGATTCAGGATCTCACGGGATCTCAAGACCCCTCTCTGAACACAGATTCTCAGGATTCAGGGCAAGAGATACTCAGACTGGGTCTGAGGTGCCCCTCCAGGAAACACATTAAAGGTGTGGCTTCACCCAAATTCCTATTGGTGGTCTGTGCATTATAGGATGTTTAGCAGCCTCCCTGGCCTCTGCCCACTAGAGGCCAGTAGTAACACCTCCTCTCCAAGTTGGGACAATCAAAAATGTCTCCAGACCTTGTCAACTGTCCTCTGGGGCACAGACTGTCCCCTGGTGGGAACCACTGCTCCGCAGGACCTGGGCATCTTGGCCAAGAGCCTTCTAGAGTCCTGGGAGGGGGTTCCAATGGAGGGGCCCAGGCACTGGGTCTGAGCCCCCTCCGTGTCCCGCCCAGGCACGCATCGAGGAGCTGGAGGAGGAGCTGGAGGCCGAGCGCACCGCCCGGGCCAAGGTGGAGAAGCTGCGCTCAGACCTGTCCCGGGAGCTGGAGGAGATCAGCGAGCGGCTGGAGGAGGCTGGCGGGGCCACGTCCGTGCAGATCGAGATGAACAAGAAGCGCGAGGCTGAGTTCCAGAAGATGAGGCGGGACCTGGAGGAGGCCACGCTGCAGCACGAGGCCATGGCGGCCGCCCTGCGCAAGAAGCACGCCGACAGCGTGGCCGAGCTGGGCGAGCAGATCGACAACCTGCAGCGCGTGAAGCAGAAGCTGGAGAAGGAGAAGAGTGAGTTCAAGCTGGAGCTGGACGACGTCACGTCCAACATGGAGCAGATCATCAAGGCCAAGGTGGGCCCGGCTCTGCTCTCCTCACCCTCTCCTCCCTCACCGCCTCGCAGGGTGCCTTCCTTCCACTTCCTCCCTCTGCCATCGCTTATTCTCACTCCCTTCCTCACCCTCTGGTCTCTCTCCCTCTCACCCTTGCACCCGCCTTGCCCTCCCTCTGCCTGTCCATCTCCTCACCACCTTTCCCTTCTTTAATTCATGCACCCCCTTCAGATGGTACCCCTCCAGCCCCACCCCATGTCACCTCCCCTATCCCCCCACCTCTGTGTTCTCCCCCACCTTGGCCCTCCTGTCCCTCCCCCAGCCCCTCCCACATTCACCTCTCCCGTGTCCCATACCGTCTGAAGGCCAACCTGGAGAAGATGTCCCGGACACTGGAGGACCAGGCCAATGAGTACCGGGCGAAGCTAGAAGAGGCCCAGCGCTCCCTCAATGACTTCTCCACCCAGCGAGCCAAGCTGCAGACTGAGAACGGTGGGCACCCTTCAGCAGCCCTGTGCCTGCCCCGGGGTAGAGCATCAGTCGCCCCCTTCCCTAGCCCACAAACCCTTCTTCCCACCTGCAGGTGAGCTGTCCCGGCAGCTGGAGGAAAAGGAGGCGCTGATCTCCCAGCTGACCCGAGGGAAGCTGTCCTACACCCAGCAGCTGGAGGACCTCAAGAGGCAGCTGGAAGAGGAGGGCAAGGTGAGGCCAGCCAGGTGGGCAGTGGACGGGACTGAGAGCTACCCTGGGGCAACCAACCTCAGGAATGGAGGCTGGAGTGAGGCTGGAGACTACAGATAGGCCTCCAAAATAGAAAGACTTTCAGGCCAGGTTCTTCTACTCTTCAGCTAAGCCACACCCAAACATTACTGAATGCCTCCTTCCCTTTTTCTTAAACAAACAAACAAAAAATTATTTATTTGGCTGCACCAGGTCTTAGTTGAGGCTTTTTTTTTTTTTTTTTTTTTTTTTGAGGCATCTTTACTTGCGGCATAGGGAATCTTTTTTTTTTTTTGCACATGGAATCTTTAGCTGTGGCATGTGAACTCTCAGCTATGGCATGTAGGATCTAGTTCCTAGAGCAGGGGTCAAACTCAGGCCCCCTGCATGAAAAGCACAGAGTCTTAGCCACTGGACCACCTGGAAAATCCCCCTCCTTTCCTATATGGGACAAGGTGGGCAAACTGGGAAGGTACCTCAAGATGTTGAGATTCCACAACACCAGCCCTCACCCCAAAGGAGGCTGGGACCTGATTCAAGCTCATAGATATGAAAAGATCTGAAAAATGGGGCGAGGGTCTTCCCTCCCACCTTCCCAGAAGCTGAGCCCACCTGCTGGTTCCGCCCCTCCCAGGCGAAGAATGCCCTGGCTCACGCGCTGCAGTCTGCCCGGCATGACTGTGACCTGCTGCGGGAGCAGTACGAGGAGGAGACTGAGGCCAAGGCCGAGCTACAACGCGTCCTGTCCAAGGCCAACTCAGAGGTGGCCCAGTGGAGGACCAAGTATGAGACAGACGCCATCCAGAGGACCGAGGAGCTGGAAGAGGCCAAGTGAGTCCCGGGCAGCGCCCCCACCCCAACTCTGAGAGAGGAAGGAGCAAGAGGACCTCGGGGGAGACAGGCAGAGTGGGCGTGGGAGCAGATTTAAGAGGGAAGACAGGAAGTGGGGAGAAATGTGGTGGGCAACAGAGGTGCTTGGGAGGGAGCCTGGATCCTGCACTCTTGAGTGACCCCTGGCTGGCCCCGACTCACTTCCTGTGACGGGCGAGCTTTTGGCCCGGGTTATACCTGATGCTCACGTATAAGACGAGCAAAAAGCTTGTTGGTCAGAGGAGCTACCGCCGATCAGCCTGGGTGGGGTGGGGTAGAGACTGCCACCCAGAGGCCGCTGCGGGTAGGGAGGAAACTGTTTTAGGCACCCGCAGCCTTGGCTCCCTGGAGGCTGGGCTTCCAGAGCATCCCAAGGAGCTGTGGGGAGGGGCCTGGTTCTTCTCATCCGGCAGTTCTGATATGGGTGGTTCCAAGGCACCACCGTTCCCAGGTAGAGTCACACACACACACCCAACCACCCTGGGCAGGAAGAAGCTGGCCCAGCGGCTTCAGGACGCCGAGGAGGCCGTCGAGGCCGTCAACGCCAAGTGCTCCTCGCTGGAGAAGACCAAGCACCGCCTGCAGAACGAGATCGAGGACCTGATGGTGGACGTGGAGCGCTCCAACGCGGCCGCCGCCGCCCTGGACAAGAAGCAGAGGAACTTCGACAAGGTGGGCCCGGGCTGGGGGCCGCAGCCAGGGGACAGAACAGGTGGACAGGCTGGAGTCAGGAACATCCTCCCAGGAGGCTGAGGCCAGGGGAGGCTGGGCCCAGGAGCGGGACCTGGGTCCCGGAGGTGGGGCTGCGGCTGCCCCTTGAGCCGCGTCCGGCCGTCGGGTCCCCGCAGATCCTGGCCGAGTGGAAGCAGAAGTACGAGGAGTCGCAGTCGGAGCTGGAGTCCTCGCAGAAGGAGGCGCGCTCCCTCAGCACCGAGCTCTTCAAGCTCAAGAACGCCTACGAGGAGTCCCTGGAGCATCTGGAGACCTTCAAGCGCGAGAACAAGAACCTGCAGGGTGCGGGCGCAGGCCGGGAGGGGTGGGGCAGGGCGGGTCCGCACGTGGTGCCGCCCCGCGGCTCCTCGAGGCCTTCCCCGGTCGGAGCAGGCAGCCCCCGACTGAGCTGCCCGCCCCTCCCACAGAGGAGATCTCCGACCTGACTGAGCAGCTGGGAGAAGGAGGGAAGAACATGCACGAGCTGGAGAAGGTCCGAAAGCAGCTGGAGGTGGAAAAGCTGGAGCTGCAGTCGGCCCTGGAGGAGGCCGAGGTGAGGGCTTGGCTCTGCCTGGACCCCTGCCTCTGACCCTCTCCTACCCACCTACCATCACCCTCCTGTCTCTGACCCCCTACTCTCCCTCACCCGGTGGTGATGCTGACCGAAGACAAACTGTTAGATCATTTTCTTAGTCCGAAGTCATATACCCAGTACCCACTACTACTTCCAAAGCCAGAGTCTGCACAGAGGAAAATGCCACAGCTTGATCATAGGTTTTTGTTTCCCACTCGGTTTATAAAGTTGAAACCTGGCCATCATAACAACTCCTCAGACAGGGGGTGAGAGTGTCAGCTCCAGAATCAAACAGATCTGAGTTTGAAACTTGGCTTGAGGACCTCCACTGTGTCATTGGGCAAGTTCCTTAACCTCTCTGTACCTCAGTTTTCTCATCTGTAAAATGGCATTAATTGTACATACCTCCATCCCTGAGTTAGGAAGATTGCCCTGGAGAAGGAAATGGCTACCCACTCCAGTATCCTTGCTTGGAAAATTTCATGGACAGAGGAGACTGGTGGGCTACAGTTCACAGGGCCACAAAGATTTGGACAAGACTGAGTGACTAACACTCATAAGATTTTCAGTTCAGTCATTCAATCATGTCCAACACTGCAACCCCATGGACTGCAGCATGTCAGGCTTCCCTGTCTATCACCGATTCCAAGAGTTTACTCAAATTCATGTCCATTGAGTCGGTAATGCCATCCAACCATCTCATCCTCTGTCGTCCCCTTCTCCCGCCTTCAATCTTTCCCAGCATCAGGGTCTTTTCAAATGAGTCAGTTCTTCGAATCAGGTGGCCAAAGTATTGGAGTTTCAGCTTCAGCATCAGTCCTTCCAATGAATATTCAGGACTGACTTCCTTTAGGATTGACTGGTTGGATCTTTTACGCATGACTATTATGATGATTAAACAAGGTAACGCACTTAAGAATTCAATATATATTAGCCATTGTTCACTGTTCATTTTTAAGAACCTGGGACTTCCCTGGTGGCTCAGACGGTAAAGAATCTGCCTGCAGTGAGGGAGACCTGGGCTCAATCCCTGGGTTAGAAAGATCCCATGAAGGAGGGCATGGCAACCCACTGCAATATTCTTGCCTGGAGAATCCCCATGGACAGAGGAGCCCGGTAGGCTAAGGTCCATGGGGTCGCAAAGAGTCAGACACGACAGGGACAGTACAGCACAGCACAGACATAGCCCTGAGATTTGGGGCTTCTGACTTTTTTCACTATAGGGTGAGGGACTTGGGAAACAAAGAAACGTTTGAATTTGTAGTTGTAGAAATCCTTCCTTTTTCTATGGTATTTTAGATGGGTCAGGATCATGCAATGTGAATGTTGGAGCGTCTTAGCAATTGTGAGGTCAAAACATTTCCTTGATGAAGGAACCCCAGGGTATCCAGCATGTCCTCCCCCACAGCACCCAGGTGGCCTGCGATGCAGGTCCTGCCTCACTGTCTCCAGCTGACACCTTGCACCCTCTTGGCCTCCCTCCCTGACATGCCCTGAGCCCTGACTGTCTAATTTGGTTCCTCTCCCCTCAGGCCTCCCTGGAGCATGAAGAGGGCAAGATCCTCCGGGCCCAGCTGGAGTTCAACCAGATCAAGGCAGAGATTGAGCGGAAGCTGGTGGAGAAGGACGAGGAGATGGAGCAGGCCAAGCGCAACCACCTGCGGGTGGTGGACTCGCTGCAGACCTCCCTGGACGCAGAGACGCGCAGCCGCAACGAGGCCCTGCGGGTGAAGAAGAAGATGGAGGGCGACCTCAACGAGATGGAGATTCAGCTCAGCCAGGCTAACAGGACAGCCTCAGAGGCCCAAAAGCACCTGAAAGTTGCCCAAGCCCATCTAAAGGTAACAGAAGTGAGGGCTCTTGGAGAGGGATAAGTAGGTTTGCTCATAGGAATGGTGAAGGCCCGAGGAAAGGGTCCTGGGCTAACAAATATGAGAGCAGAGGGACCACCAACCTCCTGGATTCGGAGGCTTGAAGGAGGAGAACTGATCAGGCCCTGGAGCGTGTTTTGGACCAATCCCACCTGTGGGCCTGGAGATCTGAATGTGTCTCCTGAGGTTAACACGAGCTTAACACTATAGGGAGGTTAACACTATAGGGAAGGGTGTATCAGATCCCGAATGGAGGCCCTGATGGGGGCCTCCGCACATCACCCCTATCCCTGGCAGGACACTCAGATCCAGCTAGACGACGCGGTCCGTGCCAACGATGACCTGAAGGAAAACATTGCCATCGTGGAGCGGCGTAACAACCTGCTGCAGGCCGAGCTGGAGGAGCTGCGGGCCATGGTGGAGCAGACGGAGCGGTCCCGGAAGCTAGCGGAGCAGGAGCTGATCGAGACCAGCGAGCGGGTGCAGCTGCTCCACTCCCAGGTGAGGAAGCTAGGGGAAACCTGCTGAAGGCCAGAGACAGGATGTCTAGCAATGTTCTGAACCAGATGCCCAGAGAAAGCGTATGTCCAACCAGGATCATAAATTATTTCATCTCCAGCTTACACCTGTCAGTCGTGGCTGCAGAACTACTACCTTGAGAAAGGGGTCTAAATGTAAAAGCCAGTCTCAATTTGCTCTATTAATGGGACTCGTGGAGTTTAAAGACAGCTTCCTTTGTGGCTCAGATGGTAAAGGATCTGCCTGCAATGTGGGAGACTGAGGTTCCATCCCTGGGTCAGGAAGATCCCTTTGAAAAGGGAATAGCTACCCACCCCAGTATTCTTGCCTGGAGAATTCAATGAACAGAGTAGCCTTTAAGGCTACAGTCCATGGGGTTGCAAAGAGGTGGATGACTGAGTGACTAACACACACATCTATTTGCAAGTCAGATTCTCCACAGAGCACCATTTTTGTGCAACCCCATATACACTGTTTTCAGCTATACTCAGCAATGAGTTTTTATGTCCATCTTATTGCACTGCCCTGTGGAATTCTGTTCCATAATCTAGTACCTATGGGAATGACATCACCCACTGACATCATCCTGTCTTCCTTACCTCATTGCATTCTTTCTATAACTACAATCTCTTCCAGGATACAGTCCTTTTAAAAAAGTTGTACCTGTTTTTCTTGGACTTCCTGCAAGGAGGGATTCCTTGGAATTTCCTTTCATTCCCCTACGTAGACATGTTACTAAAGAGCTCAGGAGTAGAACTACAGCCCCTTTCCTGCTTGAAGTCTTCAGATCTGAGTCATTTTCCATATAATGTCTACAGTACACATATTTTCATAGGAAAAAAAGAAAGCAGATACAAAACAAGGAAAATACTAAAAGCAAGGCATGTTTTTTAAAAAAACTAGTTCTAATTTTCTCTGGATAAAGGTGTAGAATCATGTGACAAAGGATATACATCCAACAGTTTTCTTTACCCTTTTCTAGAACACCAGCCTTATCAACCAGAAGAAGAAGATGGAGTCAGATCTGACTCATCTCCAGTCAGAAGTGGAGGAGGCGGTTCAGGAGTGCAGGAACGCTGAGGAGAAGGCCAAGAAGGCCATCACGGATGTGAGTCACTGCACCTTCCTGCCTCCCCAAAAGACTCAAACAAGGGCTGTGGGCCCAGGCCAGGCCACTGTGCTGTAACAACAGTGACTCCAGCATTCTGTGGGCTTGAGGGCCTCCAGGACCAAATGTCAGGTTGAGAAATAGGTGATCCTTATGGGAAAGAAGAGGGCCCCCCACCCCCGGCCCTGTTCTTTTCCACTCTCTCCCGCGCGCAGGCCGCCATGATGGCGGAGGAGCTGAAGAAGGAGCAGGACACCAGCGCGCACCTGGAGCGCATGAAGAAGAACATGGAGCAGACCATCAAGGACCTGCAGCACCGGCTGGACGAGGCGGAGCAGATCGCGCTCAAGGGCGGCAAGAAGCAGCTGCAGAAGCTGGAGGCCCGGGTGCGGGAGCTGGAGAACGAGCTGGAGGCCGAGCAGAAGCGCAACGTGGAGTCGGTCAAGGGCATGAGGAAGAGCGAGCGGCGCATCAAGGAGCTCACCTACCAGGTGCGGGCGCTGGGGCCACGCCCTCAGAAGTAGCCGTGAGAACGTATCCCTGGCCCCGCCTGACCCACGCGGGCTCCGCGCAGAGCCCCCCTGCCACCTGCCTCTTGAGAAGCTGTCTTGGGATTGGTTTTCTTTCACATTCTCTGAAGACAGGTTGGCTTGAGTCCATGAATTTTCTTTTAGCAAAGGGAGAATCTGCTGCTACTTCTTGAAAGCTCCTGAACCAGCATTTTCGTAGATGTTTAATAACCTGAAGTGCTACCATGAAGGCTTCAGAACCGTCCAAGGCATCTTTCCACCAGCCTCAGAGGCAGGGGCGTTGTGTGGCATTTAGTGATAAAATCAGGGATGGGAAAAGACTCAGATCTTCCATGGAATTCCTGGGACAACAGATAGAAGGCCTTAGAGAAGGAAGATTCCAGAATGTTCTAATCCTTCCATCTGAATAGCTCACAGCTTTTGTTTTTGACCTATTACTTCCCAATATGCCTGGGCAGGAAGGACAAAAAAAAAGAGGTGTTGGTTCATTTGACAGCTGGCTATGAGAGGCATGGGGAAAAGGTACAAATGAAGAACTGCAGGTGTGTTGTGTGGGTGTAAGTAGAAACAGCATCCTAGCAGAAGCAGTGATCAGGAGTGATTAAGCGATGTAGGAACCATTGATCCTGGTGCTCAATACCTGACCCAGAACAATATATACTAGGTTATGATAATTAGAATGATCTGGATTATGATAATCCCTTCTTTCTATTTTCCTCCTGAGTCCTCTCTTGTCACTCGAGGCTCACTGCTAAGGAGAGCATCTGTGGTGTTCCAGATTAGATCTGGAACAGCCCTGACCTCTCCACATTATCATATGAAGAACTCCTGTTTCGTTCCAAGTCTCTCCTGTTTCTCACCTCAGGGCCACAGCCCTCTTTGCTTTTTAGATCCTAGCATGAGAACTTTGCCATGCCCTTTGACCTACAAGTCACGTCAGAGATGATGTTTGTGCACAGCCTCTTTGGCCTGGCCCATGGGAGGGAGGGGCGGCTGAGGCGTGGGAAGAGAATGGGATGGTGAGGGAGGGAGAGATGACTGCTCTTGCTCCTTCCCCAAAACTGACCTCTCCCACCCATCTGCCCCCAGACAGAGGAAGACAGGAAGAACCTGCTGAGGCTGCAGGACCTGGTGGACAAGCTGCAGCTGAAGGTCAAGGCCTATAAGCGCCAGGCCGAGGAGGCAGTAAGTTCATGGCTTTCTCCACTTCCTGTGTTTCAGAGCCAACAAGGGTCCACCCCAGTGTGGGACCCGGACAGAGGGATTGCTGTTTACTTTAACTCTCAGAGATGTGGCAGGCACTCCTGAGTTAACAAAAGCAAAGCTTATTCAACCCAGGACCTACCCACAAGCTGCTTATAATCCATGTACCAGTGAGCCCAAGAGAAGACAGTGCAGCTGCTAATGCAGCTTGGAGGGCAGCCCGTGCTGAAAGCTGGATGGTGGCAGGGGAACTGGGCCTGGAAAGGGGCCTGAGCAGGCACAGCACGGTGGGGAAGACATCCTGGTGAGCAGAAGTGCGGCTGTGAGTTGCTGATGAACACACCCGTGCAGGAACCCCTAGGGGTCGGGGAGCGTCTGTCAGGGTCACAGTTGGACCGGGGTGGTCAAGCTGGATTCTGAAGGGGACGGACCAGGCAGCATGGGATTCCTCTTGGGCAGTGGGTAGCCTGGATTCTGAGTGCTGGGCATGTTTGTGGAGAGTGCCAAGCCAGGAGGAGCAGGACACTTTTGTTGCAGGAACATGGGTGATGCATGACAGGGAGCCCCTGGATTAGGAGCCTGGGCACCCCCTCATCTCATCCTCCCATCCCCCTGAACCCCCGCAGGAGGAACAGGCCAACACCAACCTGTCCAAGTTCCGCAAGGTGCAGCACGAGCTGGATGAGGCGGAGGAGCGGGCAGACATCGCCGAGTCCCAGGTCAACAAGCTGCGGGCCAAGAGCCGCGACATCGGCGCCAAGGTGGGTCCCTCCCCAGGCCCTGCCACTCACCCCCATGGCAGCGCAACCCCAGCATCAGTGGCCCCGAAAGCAGTCACTGCGTCCTGTATGTGGTTAGTCCTGAGGGTCCCACAGCCCCCACACCTGGGCATCCCCCTCCTGCTCAAACAAGCCCCCTACAGGCTGGAACCTCCTTAGAAAGTCCAGTCCCAACCTGCCTAAACCACAAAGACCTCTAAAGGGGACCCCAAGATTCCCAAGGCCTGAACCTCTCCCCCAAGGGCATCTCCCTTAGGCCCCTGAAAGCCCCGGAGATTTCTCCCCACACCCTTCCTTCCTCTCACCAGCTGCTCCCTCACACCTTTTATTCTTTCTCAGCAAAAAATGCATGATGAGGAGTGACGCTGCCTCGGAACCTCACTCTGGGTGACCTCCAATAAACATGAGTGCCAGACTTTGCCTGAGCCCCTGTCCTTCCCGCCGGCTGGCCAGGAGCCGTCCTGGACTCCTTGGGGGGAGGGTGGCCTGGCCCCTGCACCAGAGCTGGAGGAATCAAGACACCCCACATCTCCAGGGAAGGAGCTGAGGACCAGAGGGGTGCGGCAGCCTGTCTCACCTGATCCCCACACTGCTCAGTCAACCAGCCACAGGGGACGGGAGGGAGACATTTCAAAAATGGAAAGAACAAAGACATACAGAGGGTGATCCAATTCCAGACACCTAGAAACAGAATTTCACTGCTGGAACTGAAGTCCTCCTCCACCTACCCCACCTCCGAAGCCACAGGGGTTATAGGTGTCCTGTTCCCTCCAAAACGAACTCCCCACTGATGCCAGGAGAGGCTCAAAGCTGGCTAGGGATGGAGATGGGATGGCACAGGTGGTTGGAGCCCGGGTGTGTGGGCCCCACCTCTCCATCAGGGCATCCTGAGACCAGAGCCAGCTGATGCCAAGCTGAACTGAAGTGCAGTATGGACCAAACCTGGGCCTTACGTGCCTCACGTTGACCTCCCACACACACGAGCAGAGCACGCAGACGCACACCACAGAGCACATCTCTGCTCCTTCCAAGCTCCCACCAGGGACAGGCTGGCCTGGGTCACACAAGGGACAGGGTGGGTCCTGAGCCCCCTCTGCTGGCAAACCCATGCTCCCCACTGTGCTTTACGGCCAGGCTCTCCTGACCACCTTCTCATCCCTTCACTGCCCCCCCCCATCTCCTGGACTCCCCAGCTAAGCCCTTCTGATCCCTCCTCTGAGGCCTTCACCACCCACTGTCCAGGGTCGATCACCTGTCTTGAGAAGGGCCAGTACAGAAAGTCCTGAGAACCGTGAGCAAAGACCAAAGAAACACAAAATTCGGTCGGTTCTAGCCCTGGAAAGGCCACCAGCCATGGTGAGGAGCCAGGATGTGAGGACAGGAGAACAGGACGTAGGAGGCAGGAAAAGCCAGACCAAGAGAGGCAGGTGGATAGCATCAAGGGGAGCAGAGTGCCTCTACCAGGGCTCAGGTTCAGGCAGGGATTGGGGGCCAGGGCCTGCATCTGGACAGAGCACCCGAGAAAAAGGAAGACATTTCAGGGCAGGGGCACACGAATGTTGGAGAGGGGCTATGAGCAAGTCAGCTTGGAGGAGCTCGGCCATTTGGGGATCTGCAAGGCTGTGCAGGGTCACTCCGGCCACACTGGGTTCTCATGGGCTGGGAAGGGCAGACTCCAAACTCCCTCTGAGCTGTGACTACCCTTCACTAGAAGGTCTCCTTTCCCATCTGTGAGGCTCAAGGAAGGGGGCCTGCCAGCCACCTCTGAGTCCCTGGGGCCCAGCACGGGGTCTGCTCATGAGATGTTCAGGAAGCATCCTGCTGGGGTGCTGGCAGCCTGGGAAGGTGGCCCTGTTGGTGGATAGAGATGGAAATGAAGCTGGGCCATTTTTAATGAGCTTCAAGGGGCTCAATATAATATCCAGAACAGCTGTTGAGGTGTTAGGAGTGCCGGGCTCCAGCCCTGTGTGTGTGCTCAGTCATTCAGTCGTGTCTGACTCTTTGCGACCCATGGACTGTAGCCCGCCAAGCATTTCTGTCCATGGGATTCTCTCAGCAAGAATACTGGAGTGGGTTGCTATTCCCTTCTCCAGGGATCTTCCTGATCCAGGGATTGAACCCGGGTCTCCTGCATTGCAGGCAGATTCTTTACCGCTGGGCCACCAAGGAAGCCCGGGCTCCAGCCCTAACTCTGTGACAAATAAAGAGGTCACTTCCCCTAACTGCGCATGTCCTCTCTTATGTGAAATGAGGGCATTGAACCAGCTGGTACCTGAGGGCTTGTCCAGTTCCAGTAACATGGGAATCTCCCTCTTACATCAGATGCTGACCTCTCCCTGGTGACCTGTGGGTCAAGTCCTCCCCACACCACCAGGAAGAACTCTACACACGCCCCAGGCAAGCAACCCTGGACAGGTGGGCCTTCCTGTCCAGGCCTGGGGAAGGCTTGTGCTTTCTCAGACACAGGACCCGCGGTGCCCAGCCACCAGGCTCACCACAAGGTAGCCTTGCACCCAAGAGTCATGGCATGGAAATTTTGTGCTGAAGGGATATCCTTCAACAGCATCTTCAGTCTAAAGCCCCACTTGCTCATTGTTCAGACCTGGTCCCAGAGAAGGGACCATGACCTGCTCCATGCAACATTCCCATGAATATTCCTAGCATTCCTGATCTGCCTAATTTCTGAGGAAGAAAAAGATTCACCAGTAGGATTCAAATCTTTTAATTTGGGAATAACCAGCTTCCTCCTGCACCCTCCCTTTAGTCCATAACACCCCATCCCTGGCTGAGCTTCATCAAATGTCAGACTAGCCCCCACAGACAAGTCCGCGTGACTTCTCAGGCCTGGCTCCATCACTGTAGGCTGCGGTAGTAGACAGTAGGCTAGGGAGCTAGTGAATCCAAAGGAGAGGAGTCTGGGCTCCCCTGTCCCACTTTCTGGCTGGGCTCAGAAGCCAGGTATCCCCAGGGTCACTGCTGGTCCCCTGTGAAGATGGAGCCAGGTGGGGTAGGGCATGGGCGGGGTAGCTGGGTTGGGGGGCAGGGGGCATCTCCTCTCCTCAGAGGATAGGCACTCACCCTGGGCAGCCCTGGGCACCAACTCGGTCCGGTAGATCTTGAAGGCATCATAGGCAAAGACAGAAACCAGGATGATGCCAAACACCTGTGGGAGCAGGAAGAGGATGCCACAAGAAAGGCCAGCGAGCCACTGGACACTAGGGAGAGGGAGGTGGGTGATTCGGGGCAAGGTGTGAGCCAGCCCCTGGGCACTGACGAGCTTGGGGTGGACAGAGGCACAGGAAGTGTGTGACCATCAGCCAGAGGTCCCCAGGGTGGGGGAGGGGAGCCGGAGAATTCTGCGGGGCTGGACTCACAAAAGCAGCAATGGCAGCTCCATCCCGGGAGGTCACAGCTGCGAAGGAGACCACCAGGAAGATGATGATGGCGCTGACACAGCGGAGGAAGTCCTGGAGGTTGGGGGTGCAGGGTCAAAGGGAAGCAGAGGGCAGGCAGCATCAGCCTGGAGTTTTCCAGGCTAGTCAGCGGCTTGACCCTCAGGTACTGGGAATCCCTACATGGAGATACCCTTGGACACAACATAAGGCGCTTGAGAGACAGAAAGCAAGAGAGAGCTCACACAGCTCCCCGGGGAGGGATGCAGATGGACACAGAGGGACAGGGATCAAGATGAGAAGCCAGGGGGCTGGGCTGGGGCTGGACCTGCATCGGGGAGCAGATCTGAAGGATGGGGTCAAAGCCATGTTTGAGTATAGGACATGGGGGCTGGATTCCTTGCTTACCCAGGAAAAGGAGAGAGGCTAGAAGAGGAAAAGTCAATGTTGAAAGGAGATGGAAGGGCCCAGAATGGGGTGGGGGAGGCAGCACGGGGGGCGGCAAACCCTCACCAGACATGGCCAGTTCAGCCGATCGAAGCGCTGGTAGTACTGGGTGGCGTAGAGGAAGAGGAAGGCTAGTGTGATGAAGAACTCCAGCAGCGCGGCAGCCATGTAGGCGGAGATGGAGGCCGTGAAGCAGATGAAGATGATGAAGGTCAGGGCCTGCAGGACGGAGGGTGGGACGTGTACCAGGGAGGGGACACAGGCCCATCCAGGCCTTTGCCTCCCTCTTTCCAGGAAGCTCCCCCAGCCGACACACCGCCTGCCCTCAGAGGTCTTGCCAACCCTGGTGGCAGGAGCCACGCCCAGGGCCTTTGCCCATCAAGGACCGACTCCAGCCTCCCACCTCTGCCAGCCCAGGCTCCCCCTGCTCGGGGGCCCCAGCAGCTCCAGCAGTTTAGCCAAGCTGCACAGCTCTGGGGAACACCACTCTGAAATCCAAAAGAGAGTGGGTCCCCCTTTAGCACTGGGAACACCAGCCCCTTGAGTGGGGGACATCAGCCTATGCCCCCAGGAGGTACCCCATGCCCCATAACAATTCCAGGATGCCTAAAACTCCTCTAACAAGGACCAGAGCCCCTGGTTCCATGCCAAGAGGCAAGGATTAGAAGGCAGATGCTCCAGAGTGGACGTGAGTCCCCTCAGCTCTCAAATGTAGGATGAGGTATATACTGAAGACTCAAGTTTACCCTGAGGTCTTGCTAAGCGAATGAGGGAAGGTACTTTCCGAGGACAGATGTTCACAGGGAGCAGGCAACAGATAAAGTGGGGCTGCAGAAAGTCTGCCCTTTCGGGTAACTGAACTTCTTGGACATGCTGAGAAGTGGCCATATGAGAGCCCAGGGAGAGGCCGGCTGGTGTTACCCCTGTCCCAGCCCATCCTCAGGCTCCGTCAGTGTCCCAGACAGCGGTCCTCTGTCTAGCTTCAATCCTTCCTGAGGCACTGAAACCCGCTGTAGCCGCCTCCAGGCGAAGGAGCAGCAAGAAGGCAGGGGAGGGGAAGCGGGGAGGGTCGTTGGGGCAGGTGGGGTGTCCTGAGAGCCGGGGGAGGGAGGCTCCTGAGGGGTGAGCCCTGAGGGGCCAGGGGGTTGGGAGGTGAAGCTCTAGGCTGGGGAGGTGGCTGTTACCAGCTCAGTCTCCAGCAGGATGCCTTTGAGGGAGGAGAGGAAGGTCTTGTCCACCGCGAAGCCCTCCAGCCCTGCAGCTGTCCCCGCCTCGGGGGGCCGATCCCGACGACTCCAAGCATTGAACATCTCCAGGAGGCCCACCGGGTTCAGCCCCCCACTGCCACCAGCCCAGGAAGGAAAACAGGAAGATGGAAACCTGGTGGGATGGGGAAGCAGACAGGAGCAGGAGAGACACTGCGAGGAACCTGCAAGTGAAGCGGGCAGGCCTGCTGTGGGGCCCCAGAGAAGGCGGCGGCAGGGTGGGGGCGGGGGGGGGGGTGCTTGCCCAGATGGGCCTTCACCCAGCTGCCCAGAGTGCCCTGCTGGGGCCTGCACTGGTCCCCAGGAGGCACGTGGAAGAAGAGGGGCGGGGAAGAGGGGAGGGGTCAGCTCTCCTCTTACTTGAAGCCTGACCCCGCCCACCCGCCGAGGAGGAAGGGAGGAGGGGAGGGGGGGGCGGACTGCGGAGAAACCGGGAGGAGCTGGGAGGTGAGCCAAGAAATGGGCGAGACCGCTGCTGCTGGCGAGACTAGGAGCCCCCGAAAACCCAAGACTGAGGAAGTTTGCGTCCTCCCGTCCATAACCTTAACCCTCTTCCTCGCCATCCTTTCTCTCTTTTCCTTTTAGGGAGGGTGGGAGCTGGAGCCCGGCCCAGGCAGCACCCCTCAGGACCAAGCTGTAGCAGCCAAAACTGAGGACAAAGGCAGATTGTTGGGGGGACAAGGGGGCGCTGTGTGCCTGCTGCAGTGCCTCAATGGGCCTCTGTTTCTCCAGTATGCCAGGAGGGCAGCCTGACCCCCACCCCGGTGTTTAGGGCTGGGCCAGGGAGCCAGGGAAGGAGGGGGGACCACAGCGGAAACTCTGGAGGGCAGTAGGTGAGGGCTGACTGTGGGGAGGAAATGGGACTGGGCTGGAGACCACAAGATACTCAGGCACCAGGGATGCCAAAGACAAATTAGGCCACTTTTAAGTACAGATTATTTATTTGAACAATTCTCTCCCTGCTCAATAACAGCCTCTTCCTTAGCAGCATTCATGTCAAAAGACTAGCAACTCCACCCGGAGGCTTAAGGTCAGTGCTCCAAAGTCGATGCTCACTAAGTGTTTGATGAATGAATGAAGGAGCGAACAAACTAATGAATTGAAGGGCTCTCCACTGGCGAAGGGAAAAATATCTGAAAGTGCCTGTGCTGCACCAGGGCAGCTGGGGGTGGGAGGAAAGAAGAGACAGACATAGCAGAGCTTTGAAGACCTTTCCCAGAAGGAAATGACAGGATGCCAGTTTCCAGGGACCATAAACAGCCACTGCTGCCTTGGATTTGCCCTGCATTTCTCATCCACTCCAAAAAGTGCAAAGTGCGGTCCCCCCAAAGTCCCCCATCCTGTCCCAAGATCCTGCTGCTACAGGTGGTCCTTTGGAAGGGCTGTGCCTTCGGGTGTCCTGGTTCACCACAGCAGGTGGTTGTCCAACCAGCTCCAGTGTTTGCCCAGGGACCAGCCATGGTCGGCACAGCTAGGCCATCACACGGGGCCGCACGCACACGCAAGCCAAGGAGACACGGTAGAGCCTGCGTTCCAGGCAGTAGCCATGGTGGGCGCCCTGCTGTCCTGGGCACGGCCGCCGGTAGAAGACGGTCTGGTTGTGGTAGAGCAGCTCTGAGTTTCCCAGGGGGTCCATGTGGGAGCCCGTCTTAAGGCTGACACAGTGTGGACACAGGCAACGTGCATGGTACAGATCCTGTGGGAGCCGGTCCAAGTCTCTGTCCAACCTGTGGGGCGGCAAGAGTCAGGTCCTAGAAGGAGGCTGGCTGGGAGACCGGGGGACCGGCCAGGAGCAATGAGGACCCAGGGTGGAAATGCCAGGGCTGTTGTCAGTCTGTGGCTTTGGTTCCAGCTCTGGTACCCACAAGCCAGGTGGCTGTGAACAAGTCACCCCCTCTTCCCTGGGATTTATTCTCCTGAACTGTGAGGGTCGGGGATGGAAGAGTGACTTTCCAAATGGTCCCGGAGCCCTGAGGGAGGTGGGCCAGGTGGGGAGCTCCACTGGGGCTTCTACCAGACCAGCTGTGGTTCCATGTGATACACATGCTGGGTTCTAGCATCAGGTTTCCTTTTGTGATTGTTAGTATATATGTTTTTTTTAATTTTAAAGTAAAAATTGCTCTTATATCCAAGTATAAGAAAGCATGAAGTGAAGACTGACAGTCTGTCTCCCACCAGCCCGACTCCCCTGAGGGAGTTACTGTCTGCCGTGTCCTGCCCATCCTCCAGATTCCAACTGTGCATGTATTTATAAGCACATGTTAGGGTGTATGGTAAGACTTATTGACTTATTCTGAAAAGGTTTCATAGCCCCCAGAAGATGTGAGAAGTCAGAGCTCCAAAGGCCTGTGCTCCAGAAACCCAGTAGGAAACAGACAATAGGTTAGAAAACCATCCTCCAAACAGACAGGCCTTCGCAAACTGGGGCTCAGCTAGTGTCACATTTCTCAGAGTGGATTCCTTGATAAATACACTGTAGCAGAAGGGGTCTGTGGTCAAATGATTCTAGGAAACATTGAGTCTTCTCTCTGTGAGAAGCAGACTTCTCGCTGTGAATGTGCTGAGCACATTGAGAACCTCCAAGGGGGTGGGGACTGCAGCAGTTTTCCCCCCACTTACACGACATCATCACTTTTTTCCTGAGGAACAGCTTTTGTGACACATGTTGCAAAGCACATGCTTCGGGGAAGACCAGCCCAAGTGGTTATCAAGGGTTCATAGCCCAGGTGTCTAGACCCCAGCCAAGTCAGCCGTCTGGCACCCAGCATCCCCACAGGGGTTCCCAACCTCTTTAGATTTAGTCTAGAAGATAGCCAGGCTACTGAGACCAGTTCAAAGCATAGTGGCCTGGAGTCTGCACCCTTGATCTAGTCTCAATCAAAGCTGGCCCCCTCCCTACCCACTGACCTTCTCCTCTCATCCCCAAAGCCAAGGCTAAGCCAGAAATAGACTTACGGTGGGTGGAAACACAGATACCCCATGAGAGTGCGCGACAGGAGGAGAAATATGTTTGGGATCCCTACAGTACTAATTTTTAGTATTTTCATTCATTGTCCCAATTTCAGTACTTTCTAATATTTGTTTACACCATGACATAGAGAATTATAATATGCGGCAGCACATGGAGAAAGAATAAGACAGTTCATGATCAAAGACAAACAGCCTGGAGGTCCAGCCACCCAATTGCCCCCCTAGAGCAGAAAGAGGGTATAATTATAGCCCATCCGTGGCTCAAGGCACTAACATTTGGTATTGGGCTGCATTGCTCCTATATTGTACATTATTCCATGATATTTTTAGAAATTGGAAAAACACAGCCATTGTAGGGGAAAGAAAAGGAGAAGGGAGAGGAGGAGGAAAGATAGAAAAGGAGGAGGAGGGGAAGAAGTAGACGAAGAAGAAGAAAAGAAGGAAACCTACATTTTCTGTACTAAGTTTAGATTTTTCACTCTTGATTTCATATGATCTGCATCAACAGGCTATAGAATATTATTTCATTTTACAGATGGAAAAAAACTAAGCTTTGAACCCTTGAGCGATTGGCCCAAGGTCACCAAAAATGTGTCAGGGCTAGACCTTGTCTAACACCCAAACTGGGTAACCTCCCTGAGGTAAAAGGGGGGCAGATAGGCTGGAGTTGGCTGGAACTCCCCTGGTCCCTCACACACATCCTGACCAGCATGTGAGCAGGCGTTTAGGAGGGGGCAGGGGCTGGCAGACTCACTCATATATCCAGGGGGCGATGGAGCGGCTGTTGAGGGGTCCATCCTTGCTGGAACTGCAGGATTCTGGGTGGTGGGCGAGGCTGGTGGTCTCTGGGGGAGACATGAGCATACTGTTCCACTTCAGCCACTCCTCAGTGGGGTTCTGTCCTTTGCTGGGGCAGCAGCCGGGCCAGTGGGTGCAACGCCTCTGGGACCCCAAACAGAGGGTGTGGGTTCCCATGACCATTGCTAAGAATGCCACCGCCTGTAGGAAAAGGCCAGTGAGAAAACTGCTCCCACCTAGTCTGGATGCCCCCTCTGCCAGCTGTTCTCTGAGATTCTAATTCAAGCCCCATCTGGTCCGCATGAGCTCCCTCCATCCCCAGCCACATCTCTGCTCCTGCCTCACTCAGCACCATCCCAGCCAGGCCCCTGAACACTTACCTGGTACATGCTGGATGCTGCTTGCCAAGCCTCAGTGCCACGCTGGCTGACAGCAAGGCCTTGTGGAAGCTGTTTGACTGGAGCAGTTTAGGAGTCCTGGTTTTATTTTCAGCAAACCTGTTTTGTTTATTCAAATTTATTTCCACTACCTTTTGGAGGGTGTGACCTGAGATTAAAAAACAAAACAAAACCCAAGAAAAAAAAAAAACTTGAAAGTCTTTCCAAAAGCTGCTTTAAATGCCAGACTCATGGAAGTTGTGATTAACATGTCGTAAGCCTAATGAGTAAACGTTGTTCTTTGCCCTTTTCTGGGTGTGGGGTCAAAGTAATAGTATCCTGTTATTCTGTGCCTTGGGGAACAGGCATTATGAGAATTCTGATGGTTCACTTGATAGCCAATGTTAGGCACCATCACTTGGACTCTCTCTAAGAGGCCTTGCTGCTATAATCCCTGCTGCTCCCACCCAGGGTCTTGTCTCTTCTCTTCCCTTTCTTCTCAGATGTCCTCAGGATCCTCCACCTTAGCAAACATCTCCCTCTGTCTGCTTGTTCTCTGACCCCTTCCTCACCCTCCATGACCCCAACTTCCATGACCACATTCATCTGTGGCTTCCCAATGCCCATTATTTCTCCCCAACTTCCCCTTGCCCTCCCCAAGGGCCACCCACTCCCATCCCTGTGCATCCCCTGACCTCCTCTGGACTCAGGATACAGGCTTAACCCCATAGGCTGCCAGGAAGGCCTGGACTCCAACAATGTGTTGGCTGGAAGTGCAGGGTCTGATGGAAGAAGTGGTGGGTGAGTGTTCCCATGGCACAAATGAGAAGGCAGGGCCAGGAAGAGAGGCAAGGTGACAGCCTTGGCTGAGAGCCAGCAGAAGCACCCAGCTCCCAGATCAGCCTGTCCCACCCCTACTCACTAGTTGAGGAGCATGGCAGGGGGAGCTGCTACTCTCAGGCCATGGGGTAAGGCCATGCAGTCACAGGTCCGTGGACCACTGTCAGCCAGGAGAGGATATGTGTACTCTGGCAAGGTTCCAGCTGGGCCTGGCCGCAAAGACACAGGTCAGTCAGGGGCCATCCATCTGGGGGGCTCTCTGCCTAATTGGCTCCAATCTTTTTCTCTGCATCCTTGTTCAACAACTCTCCTCATCCCCTCACCACCACCCCCCCTCACTCCAACACACTCATATACAGACACCGTCTCTAGAGTGATGTATCCTGATTTGCATGTGCTTTCCCTTAGAAAATACTCCTCTGGTAACCAACGACTCAGGAAATAAACAAAAGGAACCAGGAATAACTTAAATGGCCAAGTGATAAGGAATCTTTTGAATGCTTTAGGGCAAAGCAGCCCTAAAACACAGGTGTGATGAGGTCAGAGGGCATTCGGAAGTGGGTGAAGCTGATCTGGTTGAGTTCTGAGGGTCCTAGAAGTGGACAGGCGGTGCGAGCTTAGGGTCAACAGGTGATGGCTAGGAGAGCAGGGCCAGTGGGGAAGAGCACTGGGCCCAGGAATACACTGCCCCACTCCCACTCACCCACTCTCTGGCCCTGTGCTCCCAGGCACCCTCTCACTTCCATCCTCCCCCTCAGCTCCTGAGATCATGTGCCAGGATGGTGCCAAGCCCTGCACATGCATCAGCTCGTTTAACCTTTATAATAAAACCATGAGATGGCAACGACTGTCCCCATGTTAAGATGAAGAAACTGAGACCCAAAGAAATTGAGTAAGCTCATCAAGGTTGCACAGTTAGGAGGAAGCCGAACTGGTTCCCTCCCAGCCCTGAAAAACTCCAAAGCTAAGCTCCTGGTATGGAAATGCCACACTGTGGTGACCTCTGGATGGAAGGGAAGCCCCTGCTATAAGGGATTTCCTACTCACCCAGGTGTGGGCTGGACAGATCTCACCTAAACCCGCCCAAGGCCACAGGGCTTTCCTGCCCACTCAGGCATTCAGCCCAGCTGGCTGGGATCCACAACTCCGGCTACCTCTCCCCCAGCCTCAGGTCTGCCCCTTGGCCCCCAGAGTGGCTTCTGGTGTTCCCGAACAACCCCCAACCCCAGCAAAGGCTTTGCGGGGAACTTCCAGAAGTGCTGGATCCCTTGGGTTTCCCCAAAACCGAACAGAGTCTCAGAGGCTGACACAGGCCCAGACCTCTTGATCTGGGCCCGCATCCAGGACAGCATGCCTGAAAGAACTGGAAGGGAAACCAAACACTTGTTTCACTTGCTGACGCTGCATATGACCCACACTGATTGCATGGGATGTTCCCTCCAGGAGAGGCTTTGGGGTAGTCCTCCTGCCTCTGTACCATGACTTCCTCTGAGAAAACTGCTGAGGGGCATTCTCCCCTGTGATGACCAGGCCTGACACAGAACCTGTCCTTTGAGACACACACCCCTGCCCCCGCCCCCGCCCACCTCCTTGCAGTTGCTCAGCCTCCACCCTTATCTTAGGAGCAGCTGTGGGTCTCCTCAGGGTGACTCCCTGCCATGAGAAACATTTTCCAGAGGGTTTTCCTCTTGGGGTGACTAAGAATCCCTGAGTCACCTCAGCTTCCAGGGAATCCCTGGGGGTGTAGAGAGATGGGGGTGGCCATGGGGGAGAATGTGGAGGTAGAAGCAAAGTTCGTCCAGTATCTGATATCAACGGTGCCTCCCCATGTGTCCTCACCTGCCTGGGGCTGACCTGGCAGCCACAGGGGAGATCTGAGCATGCCACCCCAAGCCACTGACACAAGGTCAGCCCCTAGCAGGAAAGAAGAGGGAAGATGTGAAAGGGAGCATCCCACCTGGGCCAAGAAAGCCTGAAAGATGCTACAACGGCTGTCCTGCCCTTCCTCAGAAAGATATTCGCGTTCTCATCCATGGCCTTGAAGTCCTGCCCCTGCCCCTGATCAGCTCTTCACCGAGGGCCCTCTCTTCTTGTTCATAGCGATGGGCATGCTTGGTGGGAGGCTGAGGGGGAAGCGGGCAACAAGGATGGCCGCAAAAATATCTTCCTGGTGGCTCAGACAGTAAAGAATCTACATGCAGTGTGGGAAACCTGGGTTCGATCCCTGGGTTGGGAAGATCCCCTGGAGAAGGGCATGGCAACCCACTCCAGCATGCTTGCCTGGAGAATCCCATGGACAGAGGAGCCCAGTGGGCTACAGTCCATGGGATCACAAAGAGTCAGACGTGACTGAGCAACTAACACAAAAATGCCAACCAGCCTAGCAGCCCCTGAAATAGTGCTGAAACCACAGGGCTCCGCAGGGCCATGGACGCTCAGGTGCACTCACCTGAGGGGACAGTAGGGGCGGCGGTGGTTAAAATGTGAAAAACACTTCTGCCCCCTGCTGGTAAACAGATGCTGTCCTAAGCACTGGAGCACCCCCACACTGCAACCTCCCTGGGATCCCACAACTGAAGGAAGACTGCCTGGCCCAGATGGAGGCCTTCAGAACAGACTCCCATGACCTGTTAGGGACACCATGATGGCACTGGTTGCTAATTATTTATAGGATCACCTTTAGTTACAAAGATTCCCCTGCCTTCAAAAGGAGCCTGCCTTCAAAGAGAACCAATCTTGCCCGGGAGACCCGCAGAGAATCAGAGCAAACAGGACAAAAAGCTCAGCAACTCCCTCCCCTAGCCAAGGGCTGGTTCTTCCCCAGGCGGGCCTTTGCCTTTCTCAGTCCTACAGTCATGGCTGCCCTGTTCATTCATCCATTTGCCAAACATTTATTGAGCACCTACTAGATGCCAGACACCAGTCTAAGTGCTAGGAAGGCAGAGGAGGACAAGTCAGATAAGGCTCCTGCCACATGAAGCTTATGTCTTAGGAGGAGAGGGATGGTAAATAAGGAAACAAGATAATTTTTGATAATAATAAGTGCTATGAAGAAAGTGAAACAATGTTAAGAGATAGGGAATTACTGGGGGTAGGGGATTGGTGGAGGGAGAGGGCAACTTTAACTTAAAAAGTCAGAGAAGCACATTCTGAAGATGTGGAATTTGACATGATGATGGAAAGGTTCTGGGGAAAGTGTTCCAGGCAGAGGGAAGAGGACAACAGAATCCTAGAGGTGGAAGGTCTTGGCACATTTAAGAGACAGAAAGGACAATGTGGTTGGAAAACAAAAGCTAAGGAAGAGTGTAGAATGAGATGAAGTGAAGAGGTGGGCAGGGGGACTTCAGTAGCTAAGACTCCTTGCTCCCAGTGCAGGGGGCCAGGGTTCAATCCCTGGTCAGGGAACTAGATCCCACATGTCACAACTACAGATCCCAAGGATGAGGACGAGATCAGCTGGAGGGCTCTGCTGGGAAGGGACACGAGTGGGAGAGAAGACTGGGACCCAGAATACCCAATGGAGGAGTTCCTTCCTTTCTACCCTGTGGACAGTGGCAAAGGCAAGCCCTGAAGCTGAGGGCCCCCTGAGGCAGCCGCCCACCCAGGATCTTAGCTACCCATCCAGTCTGGGTTTTTCCCAACCTAACCTGGGACCCAGAATTCCCCCTGAACAAGTTAGAATCATGTTAAACCTCTGTTTGCAAAGGAGAGGGCAGAGATGAGTCATAAGGACAAGGAGAAGACTTCACCTGCCCTTGACACAGAATGCTTGGAGCTTTCGTGCAGGTACAAGCTGGGGGGGTGGGGTCATGGGGAGCTAAGGTGAAGAGGGAAAGTCATAATGCTAATCACTTCACATGTATTCACACCTCACCAAAGTCACTACTCCAGATGAAGAATTGAGCTTCAGAGATGTTCCAGAACTTGACCAGCTTCACACAGTTGACAAACCAGGATTCACCCCCCACCCCCACCTCTCCCCGGGGCTTCCTGGGTAGCTTAGTGGGTAAAGAATCCTCCTGCAAAGCAGGAGACCCCAGTTCAATCCCCAGGTTGGGAAGTTTCCCTGGAGAAGGGATAAGCTACCCACGCCAGTATTCCTAGGCTTCCCTGATGGCTCTCAGACAGTAAAGAATCTGCCTGCAATGTGGGAGACCTGAGTTCGATTCCTGGGTCGGGAAGATTCCCTGAAGAAGGGAATGGCTACTCACTCCAGTATTCTGGCCTGGAGAATTTCATGGACAGGGGAGCCTGACAGCCCACAGTCCATGGCCTCGCAAAGGGTCTGACACGACTGAGCGACCTTCACTTCACTTCACTTCACTTCACCTCTCCCCAACTCTGACTGGCTCCATTCCCTACCTGGGCATTCCAGAAGCACAGATTCATTTGCACTCTGCTCCCCTCGGCAGGGACTTCCCTGGTGGCTCAGATGGTAAAGATCTGCCTACAATGTGGGAGACCCGGGTTCAGTCCCTGGGTTGGGAAGATCTCCTGGAGAAGGAAATGGCAACCCACTCCAGTATTCTTGCTGGGAAAATCCCATGGATGGAGGAGCCTGGTAGGCTACAGTCCATGGGGTCCCAAAGAGTCAGACACAACTGAGGGACTTCACTTTCACTTTCCCCTCGCCTAGCTACAGGCACTAGCTAGATGCTCAGCTACAATGAAGGCAGTGAGCCTTCTTGCCCACCTCCCAAACCACCATTCTGCCAGGTCCCAGCACTTCCTTCCTGCTTAGTTTTTTCCAGTCTCTATCTATTTTCTGTGCACCAGTCAGAGCATTCATCTTTAGAACTGGGTTTCTTGCCCACCTCCAATTTGCCTTGCCACCTCTTGAGCCCCAAATTGCCTTGGCAGTCCTCTGGGCAGAGATTGTACCCATCACTCCCCAGTAGCTGACTATCTGTATTCCAGGCAGCTAGGCTCCTAGGGCTGGGGTCTGAAAGAGGCTGGACCAGGCTGGAGCTGGAATAGGGAATAGGGAATAGGAGCTGGAATAGCGAATAGCTGGAATAGGGAGTTCTCCCATCAGATGCATCTGAAAATTTTAAAGTTCCTCTCCCATCCCAAAGGAGTCTGAGTTTGTTCATAGGTGCCCAAGCAATAGGGAGAGGAAGGCACTGGGGCAGGTGTCTCTCGCTCCCCTCCTGGCAAATGCCTGGACTTGTGGGCCTGTGGAATGTGGAGGTGGGGTGGATGGGAGGAGAGGTAGAGAGCCTCTATCCAAGGCCTCAGGTTCACAAAGGGCCTTAAATTAGACTTCAGATGTTATCTCCAGATGAGGCTATGCATAGAGCCATTGTCTATTGTGTTTGAGTGTTAATACGTTAAATGTAAATATTGAAAATATGCTGCTGCTGCTAAGTCGCTTCAGTCGTGTCTGACTCTCTGCGACCCGATAGAGCGCAGCTCACCAGGCTCCGCCGTCCGTGGGATTCTCTAGGCAAGAACACTGGAGTGGGTTGCCATTTCCTTCGCCAAAGCATTAAACTGAAAAGTGACAGTGAAGTCGCCCAGTCGCGTCCGACTCTTAGGGACCCCATGGACTGCAGCCCACCAGGCTCCTCCGTCCATGGGGTTTTCCAGGCAGGAGTACTGGCGTGGGGCGCCACTGCCTTCTCCTGAAAATATGCTACAGCTTTTCAAGCCAGATTGGCATCTCATTTTTTTAAATTCTAGGACCCTCAAAAACAGAAGAAGGCTTCTCCAGTGCCCCTGAGGGGGGCCTTGAAGTCTTCTTTCCAAGAGAAAGAACGCGGGGAGGGAGTGGGGAGCTGGAGGGATGCCGGCAGACGAAGGAGCAATAATAGGGCCGACAGGTGTGGGGACCAGAGCCTCGTCCTTTCAGCTGAAGCTCCCGGGGGTCCAAATCCCAGCTTCTCTGAAAGTGTCCGCAGGGCCCACTTCTACTCCACTCAGCAGCAGGAGTGAGCCAGAGTGAGGGCAGAGGACAGGCCTAGGCTGGCAGAGGAGCGTCAGAGGCGGCACAACCCGCCAGCTCGCCCGCCCCAAGCTCCGGCACCAGCCGCCCAGGCCTCACGTTCCCTCGCCCGGGCTGGAATCTGTGTCAGCTCCAGAGCCCCGGCCGGCCATCCCTGCGGAGGCCACGCCAAGCGAGCAGAGAGGCTCCGCGGAGGACCCCAGAAAGGCGGAGGGAGCGTGCTCCCTACCAAAGGAAAGACAGATGTGGGGCTGATGAAAGGGAAGCCGAGAGGCGCGGGGCTGGCGGGCGAGAGCCGGGGCGTGACGGGGAGACGAAAGCTCCGGGGAGGGAGGGAACCAGACCACCTGGAGGTCCGCCGCGACGTCGGGCTGGAGCAGGAGGGGGAGAGGAGCCGGGAGGGGGCGCGCAATTTAGCCCGAGGGTCCAGAGCTGAAACTCAACACCCGCCTTTGGAGGGATCTTCCCCCTTTCTCCTCCGCCCCTTCCCTTCCCCTCCCTTTTCCCCTCCCTCCTTTCTCTTAATCCCCGGGACTGATCCCCGCGCCGGAGCCGAGAGGGCCCGAGGGGAGGAGAAAGGAGCTGCACCCAGGGGGCGCCGGGAGCCTGGGAAGGGGAGGGAAGGGGAGCCGCGAGCGGGGGGTGAGCCTGAAAGCCGCGCGCGACCCCCGGACCCTTTCCAGCGCTCTCAGTGGCCCCCCCAACCCCACTTCCAGGCGAGTCCGCAGGACCCTGGCCTCTGCGCCTCCTTAGCCTTCTCTCTGCTCCTTCTTTTGCTTTGCGGCCTTTCTCTCCGTTCCCAGAGACACCCGGGCCGCCACCAGCCCTGGGGCGCTCAAAGGGGCCCCGCCAAGGGCGCGTGTAAGCGGGGCTGCGGGGGCCAGCGTCCTGGGCCAGGGGGCCGAGGGTGGGAGCGGGAGTACTGGCGCCGAGGGTTGGAGGGGGGGAGCGTGGGGAAGGCCGTCCCGCCCCCTCGAGCCCGGTCCGCGTGCGCGTAGCGAGGCGCGGTCCCGGCGCCCCCAGACCCCCAGGCGCGCTGCGAGCAAGTGTGCGTGCTCGGGAGCCCGCCTTGGGGGCTTCGAGCGGTGGGGCAGAAAGCCGCCACTGGGGTGCTCCAGCCCAGCCGCCCTGCTCTCCGAGGCCTTTGGCTCCAGCCTGGCCTCCGCTGCCAAGTCGAGCGACTTTGAAGAGAGACGAACTTCTCGATTTTCACTACCCCCGCCCCCTCCCTCGCAGCGGAGCTGCGGCAGAGCCCCCGACGCCCGGATCTCAGCCCCGGGAGCACCGCTCTCCGGCGCGGCTCCGGGTGGAGAAGGTTGGCCCCTAAACTCGCTCGTCCAGCCCGACCGCCCCGGCGGCTTCTCCCTGCCCTCGGGGCCGTCCTGAGCGGCCCGGAGAGGCGTCGAGCGCAGCCCCAGCTCCCACCTCCTCGCCCGTCCTGGCACTGGAAGGGAGCTTTGGGCCCATGTGGACCCGGGGTGCCCCCGCGGCCTAGGACAGGCAGCTCCGGGGGGCCTGGCCCACCCTGCAGCCCTCGGGAGGCCGCGGGGACGGGGCAGAGCGCGCGCCCTTGGATGAGGTCCCGCAGCGACGCCCCGGCCCGCCCCGCTCCTCCTCCTGCCCGGCCAAGCTGCCTCCCATTTGGGGAGTTTTGTGGGTTTTCTTTCTCCTCCTCCAACCTCCGGGGAGGCCACGATTCAGGCGCCGCAGCCGGGGGCCGCCTCCATGGTGCGGGTCAGCCGCTGCTGAAGTCAGCGAAACCGAGCCTGGCCTGGAGCTGGCCACGAGGAAGGCCAAGGCCATGGCCATAGCCACGTCGGTGAGTCCAACCAGAGAGAGGAGGCTGACGGGCAGAGACCGCCACGGTCTGTCCTGCACTCCTGTCACTTTTATTTCTGCCTTCTCTTTGTCTCGCTCCTTCGTCCCTTGCTTCTTCAGGAGACTGTGTCCCCCTTCTGGCACGTTGGTTTCCCTTACCTCCTCTCGCCTCTCATCCCTAACTCCTACTGGGTCTGGCCTCCCCTTCTCTCCTCCCCTTCCCATTCTCCTCTCTTTCTTTCTGGAGGCTGCCCCTGGAAGGAGGGGAGGGGGCAAGCTTGAGTCCTATCTCCTCTTCTATGGGCGGGAACCGATGGCCACTGGAGGTTGGCAGGGGGTTGTGATTGGGAGGGCAGTAAAAGGTTGGAAGGGAGCTGAAAGAATGGAGGTGGCTCCAGGAAAACCGGAGGGCAAAAGGCCCAAGGAAGCCCTGCTCTAGAGGGGGGATGGAGGAAAGGAGGGGAAATAGAGTAAAAGATGGAGATCAGGCAGGGAGCAAGGGAAAATCGAGAGAGGAGGGGAGGTGATGTCAGCCAGCCTCTGGCCACTTTCCTGGGGCTGGGGACAAAGGGAGGAGACAGCTGGCATGATGGGACAGTGGGAGGAGGCCTCCCAGGGAACGTGTGGCTCACTGCCACCCCTCTTTAAGGCGGCCACTCCCTCACAAGTCAGCTGGGCCCCTGAGGAGGGAGTAGAGCTGGGGTGGCCACACCCATCATCAATCAGTCTATCAGAGACTCTAGCCCAATTCCCGCAATTGCACGGCCCGGAGGTTTGATCCCATTGGACAGAATTGAAATTGAACACAAGGAGGAGCTCTTCACAGCCCCGCCCCTGCTTTCTGAGTTGTACTGTAGCCTGAATCCCAGCAACTGTATCCCGCTTCTACACTTCCTAGGCCCTAGGATGCCCAGGGAAATCGAGGCTGCCACCTGCTTTCTCGACCCCTCTAATGGGCATTCTGGGAAGGAGGATTGTGATGCTGGGAAGAGAAGCATGGCTCCTCACCTCCTCCCACACCCCTCGAGGATGAGTTAGATTTTCACTCCTCAGACCAAACTCCTCTTAGCTTCTCAATCTATATGATGGTGAGAAGACCCTAGTTCAGAGCCAGAAGCGGGGAGGTGGGGGTACTCCGACATAAAGATGCTGCCTCAGGAACCAGCTAATCATCTTTGTAGTCCCAGGAGGTAGATCTTTCTTTTTGCTTGGAAGGGGAAAGTGTTGGTATTTATGCTTGTGAAACATACAGGACCCTGATAACAGCTAATCTTCTTCGAGTATTTACTGGCCCTAAACTTTGTCTTGGTATGTCCCGGTTCTTTGATGCATTGTCTCATCCAGTACTCACAACAACTCTGAAGCTAGTACTGTTATTATCTGAAAGTGGATATTCAGCTATGGATATGGAATTCTACAAAGGAGGAACCTGAGGCTTGGCGAGGTTAAACAGACAGCCCAAAGTCAGCCAACTTGAAAGCAGCAGAGCCGGGACTCAAAACTCAGGTCTGTCTGCCTTAGAAACAGTGCTCTTAACTGCCTGCCTAGATCCAAAACACCAATTTCTAATTTACAGTTAGGAAAGTGCCAAGCTAACCAGGAATTTGTGTTATCTGGCTAGCATGTTTGCTTTCTGTGGCACAATTGCCTTTAGAAGCCAAAATATAATCAGAAAAGAGTTTGATGAATTTGGAATCAGGCAAGAAGTCAGTTTGTTGTTAATATCATCCAGCCATAAAGGTCTGGACAACATCACCACCTGAGGGAAAAATCAGTCAAGAGGAACATGGACTGTCCCTGGCTGAGCAGGCCATCCTTCGCCCAGTGTCTGTTGGCCAGATGCAGCCTACCTGATATCTTGGGCTTGAGAAGTTTCACCATGTTAGTCAATCCACATGGATTACCTGCTCAGTACTAACTACTCAATACCTAACTACCTGTTTTCTACCATCACTGTATAAGCCACTAGCAAACATGTCGGAAGTGGAATATATTTTGATAGTGTGAGTGGCTTAAGCCTGATTCTACCAAAGGACTTGGTGGAACCAGAGTCCAGTGATGAGTGACTGGCAAAGGGAACTTGGACATTGTGAAAACTTCCTATGAACTTAAATCATGTTTGAGCTATGGATCCTCTTTTTTTTTTTGACGTGTAGTTGATTTACAATGATGTGTTACTGCCCTACAGCAAAGTGATTCAGTTATACATATACACACATTCCTTTTTAGTATTCTTTTCCACTATGGTTTATCATACAATATTGAATATAGTTCTCTGTGCTCTACCCTAGGACCTTGTTGTTTATCCATTCTGCATACAAAAACTTACATCTGCTAACCCCAACCTCCTATTCCATCCCTGTCCCAACCCCTCCCCCTTGGCACCAGCAGTGTATTCTTTACATCTGTCATTCTGTTTCTGTTGCACTGATAGGTTCACTTGTGGCATATTTTAGATTCCATGTATAAGTGATGTAGTGTGATGCTTGTCTTTCTCTTTCTGACTTCACTTAGTATGATCATCTCTAGTTGCATCCATGTTGCTGCAAATGGCATTTATTCTTTCTCTTTATGGCTGAGTAATATTCCATTGTGTGTGTGTGTGCGTGTGTGTAGTTTATGGCTGAGTAGTATTCCATTGTAGTAGAATTCCATAGTATTCCATTCCATTCCAATACTGAGTAGTGTTCCATGTGGATATATACACCACATCTTTATCCATTTATCTGTTAATGGACATTTAGGGTGTTTCCATGTCTTGACTATTATAAATAGTGCTGCGATGAAATTAGGGGTACATGTATCTTTTTGAATTATAATTTTGTCCAGATATGTGTCATAGGCCCTCTTGACTTTCCTACTGTTACTATACAAGGAGAAAAAAGTAGATCCTTTCTTCTTGGCCATGCCCCACAGCTCGCAGGATCTTGGGTTCCCTAACCAGGAATGGAACGTGGGCCATGGCAGTGAAAGTCTGGCATCCTAACCACTAGGCTACCAGGGAACTCCCCAAAAGTAGATCCTTATGCCTGTGGTTGTGAAAAAGAGAGTGCAGCCTCTGGAATCACACAGCCTGGAGTTCAAATCACGCTTCACCGGCTGTATGTCATTGGGCAGCATACCAAGCTCTCTGTTCCAATTTCCTTTCCAAACAGGGATAATGATGGCTCCTCCCTTATCAAGCTGAGGATTAAATGAGATGAGATGATTAGTGTAAACACTTGTTCAGTGTCTAGATATATAATTTGCACTTGGTGTCTGTGATTTACCTGAGCTTATAGTGTCCAGGTGGCACTAGTGGTAAAGAACCTACCTGCTGATGCAGGGGACACAAGAGATGCATCCTTCCATCCCTGGGTCAGGAAGATCCCCTGGAGGAGGGACTGGCAACCCACTCCAGTATTCTGGCCTGGAGAATCCCATGGACAGAGGAGCCTGATGGGCTACAGTCCATAGGGTCACAAAGACTCGGACATTACTGAAGCGACTTAGCAGGCATAGCTCTCAAGGGCTTCCCAGATGGCACTAGTGCTAAAGAACCTGCCCACCAATGCAAGAGACGTAAGAAACGCAGGTTTGATCCCTGGTTCAGGAAGATCCCCTAGAAGAGGGCATGGCAACCCATTCCAGTATTCTTGCCAGGAAAAGCCCATGGAAAGAGGAGACTGGCAGGCTATGGTCCATAGGGTTGCAAAGAGCTGGACACAACTCAAGTGACTTAGCACACACGCACATAACTCTCAAAGGAAAAAGCTTAGATATCCCCACCAGGAGAACTGGAAACAGGCTGATAAATCTTTGCTCTTGGTTGGTCCACTAGCCCCCTCTACACACATACACACACACACACACACACACACACACACACACACACGAGCGTATATACTCCATGGTAACATCAGCCTCTGCTGTTAGAACCTTACTTGCTAAGACTGAGAACAAAACAATTGCTTTGGTTTCTGTTTTCTTCCCTGTTATGCCAAGGCACTGTCGGGGCTGGACTTCTCCCAGTCTCTCTCAGAATGAGGTATCTCTGCAGCTGCTTAATCTAACCTGCTTGTAGGGGATACTGACTGGGAAACAGGGAAGGTGAAGGAGATTCTATGGGAGACCTTTGCAAGATTTCCCTGTGTAATTCAACATATGTTCATGGAGGACTTACTCCAGGTCAAGCCTATTGTAGGGGCTAGGAATATAACAGTCCCTTTTCTCACAGGGCTAACAAGGGAAGAAATCTAGTTTTAAAAGTAGACAAATAGTATGGGCTTCCCTTGTGGCCTAGCTAGTAAAGAATCCACCTGCAATGCAGGAGACCTGGGTTTGATCCCTGGATTGGGAAGATCCCCTGGAGAAGGGAAAGGCTACCCACTCCAGTATTCTGGCCTGAGAATTCCATGGACTTTATTGTTCATGGGGTCGCAAACAGTCAGACATGACTGAGCGACTTTCACTTCACTTCAGACAAACAGTATAAACTACTGGGAAGGAAGTAATAGGCGGAGACAGACACAGAAGGATGTGGGGAGAAGAGCGAGAAGGAGACATTATTTATTTTTTGGCCATGCCCTGCAGGATCTTAGTTCTCTGACCAGGGATTGAACCTGCGTTATCTGTATTGGGAGCACGGAATCTTAACCGCTGAACCACCAGGGGAGTCCCAGGAGAAGGAGACATTTAAGAACTGAAGGGGCTTCCCTGGTGGCTCAGTGGTAAAGAATCTGCCCCCCAATGCAGGAGACTTGAGCTCAACCCCTGGTCTAGGAAGATCCCACACACCTCAGAGCAACCATTGAGCCTGTGCGCTAGAGCCTGGGAACCTCAGCTACTGAGACCATGTGCTGCAACTACTGAAGCCGATTCACATAGAGCCTGTGCTCTTCAATGAGAGGAGCCACGGCAGTGAGTCCCACGCACCACAACTAGAGAGTAGCCCCCGCTCTCCGCAACTAGAGAAAAAAGCCTGTGCATCGATGAAGACCCAGCACAGTAAAAAATAAATAAAATTAAAAAGAAGAACTGAAGGATGAAAAGGTCTAATCAACAGAAGAGTCAGAGAAGGGTAAAAAAAGGGCAAAGGCCCCGAGGTGGGAAAGAGCTGGTCTAGATCAAAGAATAAATAGAGAGGAAGAATGCCGGGAATGGCACTGAAGACAGGCCGGGCCCATCAGGAAGAGTTGAGTCAGGAGGTCAGATGTTCAGCTTGAGGAAACCGAGGAGCTCTGTATTTTGAGCAGGGGTAACATGACCTGATGATGTGTGTGAAGGTAACAACACCTGATGATGTGTGTGAAGACCCCTCTTCCTGCTCCCACCTCACCCACCAGGCGCAGCTGGCCCGGGCCCTATACGACAACACAGCGGAGTCCCCGCAGGAGCTGTCCTTCCGCCGCGGGGACGTTCTGCGGGTACTGCAGGGGGAAGGCGCTGGTGGGCTGGATGGCTGGTGCCTCTGCTCCCTGCATGGCCAGCAGGGCATCGTGCCTGCCAACAGAGTGAAGCTCCTTCCGGCTGGCCCAGCACCCAAGCCTGGCCTCTCCCAGGTGCCCCCAACCCAGCCAGGCTCACCACATCCAGCCCCAGAGCATGGCAGTGAGGACCAGGAGGTGAGCACTGGAGACCCCCAACCCCAATCCTGGACAACCAGTTCCTCTCTGCTGGTGCAGGGGGACAGGAGGAGCCCTGAGACCCCAGCTCTGCACTGACTCTGCTGTTCAAATCCTGTCTGCCAAGTCTTTCTGGGCTCTTTCTCCATTGGAACAGGGAGGGGGTTGGAAGGTGTCTAAGCTCCTCCCAGGCGCACACTATCTGATGCCCTGCTCCCCATTCCACCTGACCCACCTGCGTGTCGATCCCCCAGTTGTACGTGGTGCCACCCCCAGCTCGACCCTGTCCTACCTCAAGACCTCCAGCTGGACCCTGCCCACCCTCCCCTGACCCCATCTACAAGGTCCCCAGAGGTGGTGGGACCCAACTGGCTGCCCCTGGAGCTGCCTTGGAGGTGAGGGCTAGGGGTTCATGTGTCTGTTGGACAGGGGACAGATGGTTCTCGGAGATGGGTTAGAGGAGTGGGGGGCCCACTGCCGAGCCTGAGAGTGAGTAACTTCTTCCTCTGCAGGTCTATGACGTACCCCCCACTGCCCTCCGCGTTCCCTCCAATGGCCCCTATGACTCCCCAGCCTCCTTTGCCCGCCCTCTGGCTCAGGTTGCCCCCCAGTCCCTTGGAGAGGATGAAGCTCCCTATGATGTGCCTCTGGCCCCGAAGTCACCATCAGATCTGGAACCAGATCTGGAGTGGGAGGGGGGCCGGGAGCCAGGGCCCCCCCTCTACGCTGCTCCCTCCAACCTGAAACGAGCATCAGCCCTGCTCAATCTGTACGAAGCACCAGAGGAACTGCTGGCAGACGGGGAAGGTGGGGGCGCTGACGAGGGCATCTACGACGTCCCCCTGCTGGGGCCGGAGACACCCCCTTCTCCAGAGCCCCTGGGAGCTTCGGCCTCCAGTGACCCGGACACCCTGGCCCTCCTTCTGGCCAGAAGCCCCCCGCCCCCACACAGGCCCCGGCTGCCCTCAGCCGAGAGTCTGTCCCGCCGCCCTCTTCCTGCCTTGCCTGTGCCGGAGGCCCCCAGCCCTTCCCCGGCTCCTTCTCCTGCTCCAGGCCGGAAGGGCAGCATCCAGGACAGGCCCCTGCCCCCACCCCCACCGCGCCTGCCTGGCTACGGGGGCCCCAAGGTGGAGGGGGATCCGGAGGGCAGGGAGGTGGAGGACGACCCGGCAGGATACCACAATGAGTACGAGGGCATCCCGGTGGCCGAGGAGTATGACTACGTCCACCTGAAGGTGAGCTCGCCTCAGTCAGCCCCCCAGAATGCCTGCAGGAGAACGGGGCTCAAGATCTGAGGTTCCCCCCCGCAAAAAAAAAAAATCTGAGGTCCCAGAGGCAGACCCTGGCTTCCTCCATTCCCTCCTTCCCCTCTGCTGACCCTGCAGCCTGGGCCACATCATTTGTATCAGTACTGCAACCCAACCTGGGGTCCCCAAGCTCTCTGACCTGCCACTAGGGCTCTCCCAGACCCAGAGTCAGGAGGCTGCAGATCTGATGGGAAGAGAGACCTTCAGGAGGAAGTGGGAGTGGGGAGGAGCGGGAAGACCACAGGGGCTACCTTGCCCTGCTCCCCTTCCCCTGCACTGAGGCCCTTATCCCCCACTGCAGGGCATGGATAAAGCTCAGGAAGCCAGGCCTCCAGATAAGGCCTCCCCAGGGGATCCTGAACAACTGGAGAGGGGGCCGCCAGAGCAGCAGGTAACCCGGTGCGGTTGGTGCTAGAGAAGGGGGCAGGGGAGGAGGAACAGGGACTTGGAAGAAGGGGTATTCTTAACTGAAGCATCAAGGGAAGTCTATTTAGGAGGGGGGTAAGAGTTCAATGAAACAGGACAGTTGGGGTAGAGAGGAGTTAGAATCCAGAAAGGAGCTGGAACTTAGAAAAGGATATCAGGAATTCAGAAAGAGAGGAAAGAATGTGTTGGAGAGGAGTCAGGAAACCAAGCAGTCAGGGGAACAGAGTTGGTGGGCCAGGTGACTTCTGAGGCTCCTTCCAACTGTGAATTCCTGGGTTCCTAAGAGACCCGGCTCTTAATTCCAGCTCCACCACTAAGAAGCCAGGGCCTCTGAAGCCGCCAGTTAATCTCTCTGGGTCTCAGGGAAATGAGACTCTCCTTGACTCATGGTCTAGAATGGTCCTAATCACCATAGCTGCTGCTGCTGCTGCAAAGTCGTGTCCAACTCTTTGCGACCCCATAGACGGCAGCCCACCAGGCTCCCCCATCCCTGGGATTCTCCAGGCAAGAATACTGGAGTGGGTTGCCATTTCCTTCTCCAATGCATGAAAGTGATAAGTGAAAGTGAAGTCGCTCAGTCGTGTCCGACTCTTAGCAACCCCATGGACTGCAGCCTACCAGGCTCCTCCATCCATGGGATTTTCCAGGCAAGAGTACTGGAGTGGGGTGCCATTGCCTTCTCCGAATCACCATAGCTACCATCTGTCAAGTTTGTACCAAGCACCAGATCCTGTGCTCAGTACGTTGCACCTGTCAGCACTGATCATAGGCATACTTAGCACTCATACGGTGCTTACAGTTTGCAGTGCTGTGTTCTCAGCTCTTTCTATGTACCCTATCAACGAATCTTCACTGCAGCCTTAGGAGGCAGAAAAAACAAGAACTGCACTATCCAGTGTGGTAGTCACAGCCACATGCAGCTACTGATCCCCAAGTGTGACCAGTCTAAACTGAAATGCACTATAAATATAAAATGCACTCCAGATTTTGCAGACTTAGTATGAAAAACAATTTCAATAATTTTTATACTGATTACAGTGTTGAAACTACACCATTTTTAATTGTATGGAATTAAAAAATATGTACATTTTTAATGTATGGAATTAGAAAATATGTACCAATTTCTTTGTAACTTTTCTAACTTGGCTACTTGGAAATTTGAAATAGCATGTGTGGTTGGCATTATGTTTACATTGGACAGCGTAGTGCTTGGCTCCCCATAGATAAAGGAGATAAAGGAACGATGAAGTTCAGAGACTTGTTTTTGAAGTTGTTTGAATCCAGATTTACCAGACATCAGTTCTGGGCATCTTCCTGTCACTCACTAAGAGAATCTAAATTGTCTGATAGGCAAAGGCACAATCTAAGGGGGTCAAGCTCAGGGAGAAAGGAAGGCATGAGGAACAAAGGGAGGGAAGGAGAAAGGAAGTAAGAACGGAAGTGGCACTGGCCAAGCAGTCCTGCTGAACACTCTTCTCACCCTCAGGAGGCCCTGTCCCCCGGGGAGCCACTGGTCCTGCCCACTGGAGATCTACAGCTCCTGCACTTCTACGCCGGGCAGTGCCAGGGCCACTACTCAACACTGCAGGCGGCTGTGGCGGCCCTGATGTCCAGCACCCAGGCAAACCAGCCCCCGCGCCTCTTTGTGCCCCACGGCAAGCGGGTGCTGGTGGCTGCTCACCGCCTGGTGTTCGTTGGGGATACCCTGGGCCGCCTGGCAGCCTCTGCCCCTCTGCGAGCACAGGTCGGGGCCGCAGGCACAGCGCTGGGCCAGGCATTGCGGGCCACCGTGCTGGCCATCAAGGGGGCCGCCCTGGGCTACCCATCCAGCCCTGCAGCCCAAGAGATGGCGCAGTGCGTGGCGGACCTGGCGGGGCGGGCTCTGCAGTTCACCACTCTGCTCGCCAGCCTGGCCCCCTGAGCCCCTCGTCTCCACTCTGCCTTCGCCTGCCTCCCAGAGCCGCCCCAGTCCTCAGGTGGCTGGAGGGCTCTGTTCTCGGGACTAGGAGACACTGAGGCATCTTTCCCCCTTACTGCCCTTTCCAGGCATCTCAGCCTCTCACTGAGGCCCCTCCTCCCCTACCCCACAGCTTTTTGTACGAGCCATTTTGTATAAATTATTTATATTTAATATTATTCCCTGCTTTGTCAGGGGCAGGCACCAGGCCCTCCAGGGACCTTCCTCCTCCCTCAGCCTGGGGTGGAGGTTCTTAGACTCTGCAAGGCCAACCCCCTCTGGAATCTTAACCCCACAGACAGCCAAGTAGCTGAAACCTAGAGCCACCAGGAGCCCCTTTTTTGTCCTGTGTCTTGGCTCTGGAATATCAGTGCCTCCCTGTTAGCTGAGAGCAAGGGCAAAACGTTGGCAGCCCAGAGTGGGAAAGTCTGGGAGAGGCCAGAGGACTCCTCCACACAGAAGCAGGAGAGCTGGGCCTCTGACGTGGTGCACCTCAATAAACCGGGCTTTCTGGTTCCCCGACTCTGTTTCCTAGGAGCCTGGGGGGCAGGTCTGGCACCCTTGGCCAAACTGTTGGGACACACACTGTGGGCAGTCTGCCTTTAGGCTTTGTGGGGAAATTCTGCTGTTCCTCCAACTATTCATCTAGCAGGTTCTCAGCTCCCATGATGTGCCAGGCACAGTTCTGAAGGTCCATTGTGGGGGTGGGCTGGATATAAACAAGTCAGCTGAAACAAGTAAATAAAAAAAAAAAGGAACCTGCCACAGAGTTGATAGTTGCTGGTAATGGAAATGAACAGGGTGATATGTGACTAAGTAGATGGGGAGAGGCCATTGAAGACTTTAGACAGGATTGCTGGGGAGGTGGTATCTGTGCTGAGACCCCGAGGATGAGAGAACCAAGAATAGTCTGCAACGTAGCATTCTGGGAAGGCAGGCCCTGATTCCTGACCAAGGCCTCTCCTCCAAGACCGATGTCAGATAATGTCATTAGAGAGGTGTACACATGGGTCGGGAGGCCATGAGAGAGCCTTGATGGTGCCCTGCTGAAGAGGTCACCCCCGCTGTGACCCACTGGAGAAAACTGCTGGCCTGGGTGCCCTCTCCCTTAGGTTAACCCAAGAGGGTCTAGTTCCTTAAACTCCCCTTCCCGACTCCCTGCTGACTGTCCTTCGGGACACACCACCTTTTAGAGGAGCTGAGGGGCTAATAAATTCAATGTGTTGGAAGTCCATAGTGCACAGGGCCTTGGTGAAATTGATGGGCCACGGCCTAGACAGGGGATCACTTCAGCCGTTCACCACAAGGGGAGAAGTCCAAGCCACAGATTCATTGCTTAAGCTCTGCTTTCCCAAGATTCTACCCTGGCACAGTGACTGGACTGGAGGTACCCCATGGCCCTTGGCCCCTCTCCCCATGCATTTGCCTCCTCCATTTGAGATTCTTTGTTCTCATTTCACTCTCAAACGAAACTCATTTCCAGAGGCTGGGGCCACCAAAATTCACCCGTAGGTGCTGGCATTAAAGACATAACAGAGGCCATCCTCCACCACCTTCCAGAAAGAATTTCAAGAGATCAGCCTGGAATTAGAGTCCGAGGTCTCAATGCAAGTTTCCGTGTACCTGTGTCTGCAGGTAAATCCCATCAGATCCTCAGAGTTCTAGTTTCCTCTCTAATATGAGAAGGAACATGATGATCTCACAGGGCTGTTGTGAGGCCCTAGCAAGATAATGCATGTGAACAGCCCAACAAGGCAGAAAGTTATATGGACTACAATTCCAGGACAGACACGAGGACACTAACAAATAAATCCCCAAGGAATGCTGCCTGTAACAGCACCAAAGTAAATCCTGAAGAGATGCTGAAATGGGTTGGGGTGGGCAGGAGGCTGTTTATTGCATTAGAAGACTTTCCCACATCTGGAAAATTTCTGAACAGAGGTGACAAATTAGAAGTGTGGTTCAATGGAGACTAGATGGAATGGATTTCCTGGTTGAGATTGACAGGACATCCTTTTCAACACTTACCTGGGATTAGAGAATAAAGAACCTATTAGAAGTCAAAACTCAAAAAAAAAAAAAAAGTGGGGGGGGGGGGGATCAAATCTCTTTGAGAAGTGCATTTCTAACTTCAATGTACGTATACCTGGGGATCTGGTTTAAAATGCAAATTATCTGAAAACAGCCTTCGATTCTACATTTCCAGCAAGTTCCCAAGTGTTGTGGATGTTCCTGGTCTGTAAATCATACCTTGAGTAGCAATTCAAGGAGTTAGGGGAGACTTCTCTGAGGCAAATATGCTTGAGCTGACAGATGAAGGAGAACTTGACTAAAGTAGAGGAGACTTGTAGGCATAAAGACCAGCTTATTCAAGGGCCCTGTAGCACTGGAAAAACTGAAAGAATGTCAGTGTGACTAGTGTGCAGAATTTGGAGAGAGAGAGAGCTGCAGAGATTATGGGATCACTATGAGGTCTAGAATATTGCATTTACCTTGACGGTGAGAAGACGTTGATGGTTGTTAAATAGGAAAGGAACACAAACATCTGCATTTTGAAAAGATCAGTCCATCTGCATTATGAACAGATGGGGGGAAAGGATTGGAAACAAAGCAGATATAGAGCACTGGTTAAGAACTGGGAGGCTAAAGCAGTCTGCACAACAGGTAGCTTGTCTAGTGGTGCCAGAGATAGATGGAAAGAAGCAGAATATCTGAGAATTACACAGGAAATCAAAGGGATAGGATTTTGTAGAGGATTTGACATGGGGTGGAGAGCGGGGGGTAAGGAAGAGGGTACTCTAAGGGCTGTCACCTGAGCATCTGGCCACAATTGGATGGTGAAAGTGCCATTCAATGAGGAAAGAAGAGCTAGAAGACAACCAAGTTGGGGGGACAGGGGAGACATGACCATGAGTTTGGTCTTGGACATATTGACTCTGAGATCTTTGTGAGTCATCCAGGGTAAGAAACCAAAGAGGTGGCTTCAAGGGTCAGAAGAGAGGTGGAAACTGGAGATGTAAATCTGGAAATCAGGTTTATATTGGCTCATATTATTTATACTGAGTTTGATGGAAGCTGCGGGCATAGGTGAGATTCTGAGGTGGAGAGAATAGTGTGAGATGAGAGGAGGACCTAGAATCAAGTCTCTGAAGATCACAGGTGCTGACTGATGATGAGGAGAATGAATCTGTGGTAGAGAAAAGAGTAGCAAGAGAAAGAAAATCAGGAGAGTATGGGACCTGGCAGCCAGGGAAGAAAGAGTTTAGAGAAAGGGGTAGCCAACAATGCCAAATGCTGTTGAGAAATGATGGAAACTCAGCCAGGGTGGGGATTGTGAAATCAGAGAAGTGGTCTTGTAGAGGACTAAAGCCAAGGCTGAGTACACTGCCCAGTGCAGTCCACCATATGCATGCCCTGTATCATCCTTTCCAGTATACCTGTCTATCTCCTCCGTAAGCCACTCTGAGGTCGGTCTTGTCCATCCTGTTATCCCCAAAGCCCAGTACAAGGCCAGAATATAGCAGACACTTAATAAATTGAACTGATCAGTGATGGATGGATGGATGGATGGATGAGGAGGAAGAATTGGAAGCAAAAGAGGAATCGCTGGCACCTGCCTGGGATGTACTATCCTTTAGTTACTCCCTTTATACCGCAATGGCCCGCAGACCCAGGGAACAGAGACAGAGCCCCATCTTCTCCCTCCCCTGGGTCCCGGCCCCCCTTCCTCTCTCTGACGAAGAGTCTGGACCGAAGGTTCTGCTGACGTTGGAAGGGGAGGAGAGTCTGGAGGAAGGGGAGGGGAAAGCGGCGCAGAGATCGCAGAGACGGAGGAGGCGCCCGCGGCTGCAGAGCTGCAGAGCGGGGTCTCTCGGCTTCTGTGTCCGGGCAACGGGCGCGCCACTGGGCCAGAGGACAGCGCATCCTTTCCGTGCGGGCCTCCTGGGCCCCTGCGGTCGGCAAACTGGCTCCCCGGGTAGCCACCGGGACCCCCGAGCCCAATGGCGGGGGCGGCAGCAAGATCGACAGCACTGTAGAGATCACCCCCAGCCCCAACGGAGTAAGTGCCCGCGCCCTGGGGGCTACGCCATCATCTCCCCGCACCCCGCGACAGGCGCCTGGCATTTTCCTCCCGCGCAGCCCCCGCGGCAGACCGCCTTCCTCCCTCTGGCGCCCGCCCTCTTCCCTTACCCTGCGGTTTTCTCCGCTTCACCCTTCTCCTGCCACCCTTCCACCCCCCACTCCCACCCCCAGCAGGTCGGGACCCTCGGAGATGCGGTGCCCACGCAGCAGCTGCAGGGTGAGCGGGAGCGCGAACGCGAGCGGGAGGGGGAGGGCCACGCGGGCGGCGACGGGATGGGCAGCAGCCTGTCGCTGGCCGTGCCCCCCGGCCCGCTCAGCTTCGAGGCGCTGCTCGCCCAGGTTGGGGCGCTGGGCGGCGGCCAGCAGCTGCAGCTCGGCCTCTGCTGCCTGCCCGTGCTCTTCGTGGCGCTGGGCCTGGCCTCCGACCCCATCTTCACGCTGGCACCCCCGCTGCATTGCCACTACGGGGCCTTCCCCCCCAACGCCTCCGGCTGGGAGCAGCCCCCCAACGCCAGCGGCGTCAGCGTGGCCAGCGCGGCCCTAGCCGCCAGCGCCGCCAGCCGCCTCGCCACCAGTGCGGACCCCTCGTGCAGCGGCTTCGCTCCGCCGGACTTCAACCACTGTCTCAAGGACTGGGACTATAACGGCCTCCCGGTGCTCACCACCAACGCCATCGGCCAGGTGAGGCTGCCTATGGGCCGCGGGGCTGGGGGCGGGCCGAGAGCCACCAGCGAGGGGTCTCACACCCGCTCCTCCCTCTCACATCCCCAGTGGGATCTGGTGTGTGACCTGGGCTGGCAGGTGATCCTGGAGCAGATCCTCTTCATCTTGGGCTTCGCCTCCGGCTACCTGTTCCTAGGCTACCCAGCAGACAGGTGAGGGCTCAGCAAGTAGAGAGGAGGGCTTGCTAGGGAGGCTGGCCCAGGCAGCTAGCCTTCGCAAGAGGCTGAAGAGGCTTTGCTCAACTCTGCAGTGTCCTCTGGATTTCTTCTGTTCATTGACAGGCGGCCCCACCACTGTCTCAACTTCACTCCCCACCAAGAAATACTCTTTCCATACCTCTTCCACAGAGAATAACTCTCCCCCCACTGCCAGTCCCACACCCATGAATCAGTGGCCCCATCCCTACTCACCAAAACCCCCAGGTCCACAGAAGTCCTAACTCCTCCTCTATTGTCCTGTTACCACCAAGCTCCTCACTTGCCATCTTCATAGATTAATCCCTGATAGCAGTACTGTCTCCCTGGACTGTTAGCTCTATCTCAGTGGCCTCATTCCTAAATATCATTATGTTAATTTCTAAATATCAACAGCCCCATTCACACTGGCCAGTAGTTCAATTCTTCAAACAAATGACTACCCTCTTGGGGGGGGGGGGGTTGGGTCCATAGTTTAACCCCCATGGATCAGTGACCACAATAGCACCCCTCACCCCAGGCTAATAGTCCCATCCTCATGGATCATTAGTGCTCTCAGATCCTTTCAGATCAAAAGCCTCATTTCCAGGAATCAGTGGTTTCATCTCAAAGATCTACAAACCCATCCCCACCAACCAGCAGCTCTTCCCAGGGGTCAAAACTCCATCTCTGATCCTCGACACATCACCACTGACCAGGTGCTCCATCCCTGGGGATTATTAGACATCTCCACTGGTCTACAGTCCCATCCAAATGGCTTTATAGTTCAACTCCCATGGCTCAAAGGCAACCCACCATTCAATAATCCAGTTTCCTAAAAACACTACCTATCCTCACTGCCCAATAGTCATACACCCCTGTGGGTAAATGATCCTAAACCCATAGGTCAATAGCCCATCCTCATGCCTCAGTGGCCTCATACTCCCAGACCAGTAGCATCATTCCTCTGTAATAATAGCCTCATACCCAAAGACCTAAATTCAGCCTCCTAAATTCAGTAGCCTTAGCCAATAAACTCAACCCCATGGAAAATGGTCTCACCCTACTGGGTCAGTAGTTTCACTCTCAGGCATCAGTGTCCCCTTCCCAATGACCAGTGACCCCAGTCTACATCCACATTACACCAGTGCTCTTATCTCTAAAAATCAGTAGCCTCGCCTCCAAGGATCAGTAACCCTGTCCCCACTGACTCACAGTCTGTGACCATCACCACTGACCAATAGTCTCTCATATTCTCTGCTCTGTGACCCCATGCTTACCGATTATCCATATGGATTAATAGATTCATCCCTACTGGTCAATAGTCCCATCCATCTTGACTGAAATCCCTACCCCAGGACTTAATAGCTACATCCCCAAAGATCAACTGTCCAATCTTCAGAGGTTAGTGATCAGCCCCACTGATTAATAGTCCTGTCTCATGGATTAAGAGCTCCACTCTCATGGATCAATGGCTCCATCTTCTGGTCAGTGACCCCATCCCACTGACCACTCCTATGGGTTAGGAGACCCATGCCCCAATCCCATGGAAAAATGGCTTCATCCCCCAAAATCAACTACTCAGTTCCCAAAGATCAAGAGCTCCATTTTCATTGACCAATACTATCCCCGTGGACAAGTGGCCAATGGCCCACCTCCTTAGATCAGTAGTTCCAACCCTGTATGTCAACAAGCCCATCTCCTCTGATCAGTCTGAACAAGACAAGCTCCATCCCCACTGACCAATCTCTCTATTGCCAAGGTCTCAGGGATCCAATTCCCTAAGCAATATCCCAACCCCACTGATGGCTGGTCTCACTTCCATGAAGAAATGCCTTCATCTCTGACCAATAGCCCTGAGAGTCAGTGATCACAGCCCCCACAGAACAACAGCCATGCCCCAGTGCCCAGTAGTCAGGGTCCCCATCCTTCCCCATCTCCTGTAGCCTTAGTCCAATCCTCGTTCCCCTGGCCTCATCCTCGTATCTCCATCTCTAAAGTGGGCAGCTGGACCCCACCCAGCCACTCCTCCCTCAGGAAGTCTGGGTGACCAGGGGCTCTCCCTGCCTTCCAGGTTTGGCCGACGCGGGATTGTGCTGCTGACTCTGGGACTGGTGGGCCCCTGTGGAGTGGGAGGTGCTGCTGCAGGTTCCTCCACGGGCGTCATGGCCCTCCGATTCCTCCTGGGCTTCCTGCTTGCTGGCGTTGACCTTGGTGTCTACCTGATGCGTGAGTGGCACCCTTCCAGAGCGCCTTCCCTAGGGGCTCATGCCTGCCTGTCTGGATCCCCAGGTCATTGCCACTGCTCCCTAGGACCCCTCAGTCCCTTTTTCAGCTGTCTGGAATCTCGGCTCTCTCTCTGGCCAGGCCTTTAAAGGATCCAGCGGTCTTGCTCCTCACACGCCCCTCTCCTTCCATGATCTGTAAAGCTTTCCCTGCCCTGGACTTACTGCTGTCAGGGAATGAGCCTTATTTTTAAAATGAAATCCTGAGTAGCTCTACGACCTTGAACAAGGGTTCATGTGAAAGTCAAATAAGAGGTCTGATGTGAAACGGCCTGTACACTGGGAACGCTGAGCCCCCGCAGGGACTTGGAGACTCAAGCCCTCCCAAGTGTGAGCAGGAGAGAGGAGAGGACCAAACAGCCTCTCCACTCTGCCTTAGAGGATAGTCTGTGGGAGGTAGTGGCTGCAGCCTCCACTCAGGGTCTGACCTTGCTTTCTGTCCTCCTCCCTCCCCTCCCCTCTTCTCTTCCACGCCTCCTTCCTCCCCGGCCTCTCCTCCCTGTCCCTGCTGTATCTCCAGGGCTGGAGCTGTGCGACCCAACCCAGAGGCTTCGGGTGGCCCTGGCGGGGGAGTTGGTGGGGGTAGGGGGGCACTTCCTGTTCCTGGGCCTGGCCCTTGTCTCTAAGGACTGGCGATTTCTTCAGCGAATGATCACCGCTCCCTGCATCCTCTTCCTGTTTTATGGGTCAGTATCACCCTCCACCTGTTGTCTGGCCATTCCCATCTCTACCTCCTACCTGTAGCTCTAGCCTGCAGACCCCTCCTCTTCTCCACTGCCCCTCGTCCAGGCCTCCTCCAGCCCCAGCCCCTCAAGAGATGGGAGTTTTCCATCCTGGGTCAGTAGACCGAAAGCCTCACAGTGCACCCCTTCCCCCCTCCCCCAGCTGGCCGGGTCTGTTTCTGGAGTCCGCACGGTGGCTGATAGTGAAGCGACAGATTGAGGAGGCCCAGTCTGTGCTGAGGATCCTGGCTGAGCGGAACCGGCCCCATGGGCAGATGCTGGGAGAGGAGGCCCAGGAGGCCCTCCAGGGTAAGAGGCAGGGGCCCCACCCATGTAGGAGGACCCTGGGTGCTCAGCTGTTCCTTCTAACAGCTCCTCTCTCTCTCCCAAGACCTGGAGAACACCTGCCCTGTCCCTGCAACATCCTCCTTTTCCTTCGCTTCCCTCCTCAACTACCGCAACATCTGGAAAAATCTGCTTATCCTGGGCTTCACCAAGTGAGCCTGGGTGTTGGGGTCAAGGGCCAGGCTGGTAGCTAGGATGGGGGCTGGCTGGGTGGGGAAGGCCTGAGGACCCCTGCAGAGGGCAGCCAGGGTGGTGAAAGGCTGCAGGTGACAATGCAGACACCACAGACGCTGTCCTCTGCCTCCCCGCCCTGTCTCACAGCTTTATTGCCCACGCCATTCGCCACTGCTACCAGCCTGTGGGAGGAGGAGGGAGCCCATCGGACTTCTACCTGTGTTCCCTGCTGGCCAGCGGCACAGCGGCCCTGGCCTGCGTCTTCCTGGGGGTCACTGTGGACCGATTCGGCCGCCGGGGCATCCTGCTTCTCTCAATGACGCTCACTGGCATTGCATCCCTGGCCCTGCTGGGCCTGTGGGATTGTAAGCACCCTCCCTTCCCCGCAGTGTGGGCTCAGCCGAGGAACCCCAGCAGAGGTGCCCCACGTGGACTCAGCCACTGCTTCTGGCTCAGGCTGCCCAGGACCAGACCAGATCCTGCCCAGATCTTTCACAACCTTCCCCCTGGCCGCATACTCCAGTCTGTTCTCCCAACTGATCATGAATGCCCAGGCACACCCGGCTAGGGATCAGAAGGGGTGATGGCAGAGACAAGGCCAAGCATGATCTGCCACCTCCACTCACACGCCTCGTCTTGTCCCTCCAGATCTGAACGAGGCCGCCATCACCACCTTCTCTGTCCTTGGGCTCTTCTCCTCCCAAGCTGCGGGCATCCTTAGCACCCTCCTTGCTGCCGAAATCATCCCTACCACGGTCCGGTGAGAGCAGGCGTGCTGCCAGGGCGGCCTCCCGGCCTCTGTCTGAGGACAGGGCCTGAGGGATGCAGGAGGAGCGGCCGCTGGGGAAGGGTGGGGATGAGGCCCACAGCCGCAGGCTCAGTGCCTTGTCGTCTCTCCCAGGGGCCGAGGCCTGGGCCTCATCATGGCACTGGGGGCGCTCGGCGGGCTGAGTGGCCCAGCCCAGCGCCTCCACATGGGCCATGGGGCCTTCCTGCAGCACGTGGTCCTGGCGGCCTGTGCCCTCCTCTGCATCCTCAGCATCATGCTTCTGCCGGAGACCAAGCGCAAGCTCCTGCCGGAGGTGCTCCGGGATGGGGAGCTGTGCCGCCGGCCCTCCCTGCTGCGGCAGCCCCCCCCCAACCGCTGTGACCACGTCCCGCTGCTTGCCACCCCCAACCCCGCCCTCTGAGCGACCTCTGAGCACCCTGGCAGGAGGCTGGCCCATACCGAAAAGTGGCACAAGGCCCTGGCAAGGAGAGCGGGAGGACTGAGTGAGCTCGGCAGGGCTGCCCAAGAGGCTCAGAGGCACCTCGGGCCAGACATGAAGGAGCGCTCAGAGGGCTGCCCTCACCCCATCTCCTCCCCACTGCTGCTTGGTGTTCACTTCCTTGGCTAGAGTCAGGGGGCAGGGAGAGAGCTCCACACTGTACTACCAGGTCTGGGCTCCATCCTGTGCCCAACCACATCCTCCCAGACCTCATTCTTTCTTGCTCTATCATTCTGTTTCAATAAAGACATTTTGAATAAATGAGCCTACCATAGCCTGGACTTCCCTCCCTTCTGTCGTCCTCCTGACTGTCTCTTGGGGGAAGGTGGAATCCAAACCATTAACCATCTCCTTCTCCTTCCCTGTGCCCTGCTCCCTCTTCCCGCCCTGCTCCCACCTCCATGTTAACTTACAGACAATTAACCACCCCTTACTGATGGCTTGCTCTGCTGCTAGGACTGGGCTAGGCACTTCACAAACTTCATGTAATCATTTAAGCCTCGCAACCTTGCAAGGTAGGTGTCTGGATCTATTAAAGTTTTTGTTGTTGTTGTTGTTGCAGGCAGTAATAACTGACTTACTCTAATGAACTTAGAGCAACAAAGGGAATTTATTAGAGGGATTTGGTGGGGCAGGCTGTGGTTCTACCCTATGGGGAAGCTCATGGGGTAGAAGGAAAAGCGGAACTACTTACAAAAGGCCAAGAACCAGAAAGGGCAAGAGAGTCAGTGACTGGCTAGCTTGCCTATCACAACCACCCCCACCCCCATTACTGACAACTGCAGAGGGGGAAGCAGTACCTGCCTGAGTGCTGCTGGCAGAAGACTGGATGTTGTACAGGTAAAAAAAATGGATGCCCACCACAGTATTCCTTTTCTGTTACAGATGACAAAACTGACACTGAGACTCATTAACTTGCCCAACATTAGAAAGTTAAGGAGTGATAGCTGGGGTATAACTGGATCCTGGAGCTGGTGCTCTCTAGTGACGCACACCGTGGCCACCTTCCCAATCCTGCCAATCTTTGCACACTAACCTTGGAGACGAGGAGTGAGTCTCTAGCCCCCGCCCCTGCCCCGGGAGGGGGCAGTAGGAGAATGGTCTTCACCTCAGTGCTAGGGCCTGCCTCTAACTAACCCTGGCCTGGCTTTGGACCAGTTTCTCAACCTCCAGCCTCCTTCAAGGGCTGCTATGAGGATTAAACAAGATAATGTATGTGCCTCAAATTATCGCACTAGATGGTAAGTTCCTTGAGGAAAGGAACTTTGTCTTACTCAACTTTGAAACACCAAAGCCTGATCCATGATAGGTGTTCAAACAGTTGTATTTGTTCATTCTTTTGGCAAATCTTTCTTGTGCCAGATTTACAGACCAGTACTATCCTGGATATTAGGATTTCAAGGAGCTTGAAATCCACCTAACACTGGGAATATTAATGAGGAGGAAGACAACAGTGGTTGGAGCATCAAAAGGCTGCCTCTTGAAGGAAGTGGGACTCAGAGAGGCAGGAAGACCTCAGGCAAAGACCCAGGAGACAGGTACATTGTTCTCAATTCAAAGGCCATAAAGCAGGGGGCTTCCCTGGTGGCTCAGTGGGAAAGAACCCACATGCCAATGCAGGAGACGTGGGTTCAACCCCTGGGTTGGGACAATCCCCTGAAGAAGGCAATGGCAACCCATTCCAGTATTTTTGCCTGGGAAATCCCATGAAGAGAGGAGCCTGGTGGGCTACAGTCCATGGGGTCGCAAAAAGTCAGACACAACTGAGTGACTAAAGAATACGGAGAGCAGAGGCCTCGAGGGAGGAAAGGCTGAGGCGGCCCTAGAGGAGGAATTCTTGGGAAAAGCAAGTCTGGAGGCCAGCCTCTTCCACATAAGGGAGCCCAGTACCCACAGGTTCCTGCAGTTCCTATCTCCTTCCCCTCTGCCAATCCAAGTCCCCAGCCCGGAGCTCTGGAACTAAGCCTCACTTCTGAGTTCTCAGTCATTGAGAGAACTCATGGGAATCCTTCTCATTTAATCTTCAGTCCCCTGAAATAGGTGTTAGTAGTTTTATCCTATTTAGCTACTGAGGGAATGGAAATGAGAGAAATGGAAGGAACTGCTGTGAAAGGCAGAGCCAAGTCTTAAACCCAGGCCTTCCGACTGTTCTTTCTACTACCAGAGTTCCCACACAGCTAGACATTCTGCATCATACATTCTGCCCAACAGTGTCTGCGCCATCTGAACTGACTCCAATGTTGACTCTTTTTTTGGCCGTACCGCATGGCATGCAGGGTCTTCATTCCCTGACTGGGTATATCAAACCCGCACCCTCTGCAGTGGAAGCGCAGAGTCTTAGCCACTGGACTGCCAGGGAAGTCCCAATGTTGACTTTTTAGCTCTGAGTGGTCAATGATAACACAAGAGAGCATACTCATCGCTGCCTCCAGAGATTCTGCGAGAACCAACAGAATGGTAGATAAATACATTTTGGAAGATCCCATGTAAAGCCAAGGAGTTACTTATATGCTAATAACACTCTCTAAAGCACACTGTGAGGAACAGTGTCAAAGAGGCATTTCAAAGAACACACCCTTTGCATACCGCTAGAAAAAGTTCCAAGTAAGGAAAACAAAAATACTCAGGAAGCTAGGGCAGCTCCTGCAGCAGGGTAGGTAAGAGAAAGCAAGCCTCTCCGACTTCTAGCAAAGAGGTAAAGGCAAAGAAAATGGGAGCATTCGAGAAGCATCAAGGAAGCCCAGGGGAAGATAGGGTCCCTCCACCCCAAGCAATTCACGGTCTAGGTGGGAAGGAACCATGTGTGTCGCTGAAACTGGCACCTTGTCAGTTGCTCTAAAATTCACCAACCACATGGTCTCCTTGGATCCTTATCAATACCCCAGGAAACATGGCTATTTTCATGTTTTTCAGATGGGAAGACTGAGGTTTGGACCTCAGTCACTTTTGCAGTGACTGGTAGAGTAGCCAGATCTTGAGAAATGAGAGCCTGCAATCTTCTTATTGCACAGTAAATAATTCTAAACACCATGAAAGAAAGTATTACTTATCCTGTAATATTAAGTTGAGAAGGTACCCCCAGGAACCTGGAGATCATTTTCAGACAAACAAGGAAACAACTACTTTCCCTCAAAAGGTTGTACTGATGAAATATGAACTGTTTTTAGAAATGTTTTAGTTGGATTCACAACTAAAAGTCACAATGGACTATTGAGGGAGAAATTAAAAGGATATACAGGTTTACATTTCTAACCTTAAAAAGTTACATAAAGTGATATGAAAGCCACTTCCATTCTTCATTCAGTCAACCTAGCCTGGCTACCTTGCAACTGATTTTTACTGATTATCCACTACTTTCTGGTGCTGCCTCAGGTCTGGGGAGCATGGTCCTGGCCTGGAAGAGCGCAGAACTCTGGGAGATAATTACTATCCTATACAGAAAATGCAAAGAAATGGAAGAAGTGCTGTAGCACCTCAAGAAGGATTGGATATATTCTATTGAAGGCAGTCAAGGAAAGCTTCTCAGATATTTGGATTGGACCTTACAGGTAAAGTTGTGAGCTTGCCAAGGACAGAAAGAAAGAAGAAACAGTGCAAAGACTAGAGACATGACAGAACATGGTATATGTGGAGAACACCACGGAATGGAGAACGTGGTATACACAGAGAACCATGGAATAAAGGGCAGCTATGAAAACCCACAGCTAACACTGTATTCATCAGTGAAAGTCTGAAAGCTTTTCCCCCAAGATCGGGAACAAGACAAGGATGTCTGCTCTCACCACTTCTATTCAACGTTGTCCTGGAGGTTCTAGCCGGAGAAATGAGGCAAGAAAATGAGATACAGGCATACCTCAAAGATACTGTGGGCTCAGTTCCAGACCACTGCAATAAACCAAATTACACAAATTATTTGGTTTCCCAGTGCATATAAAAGTTATGTTTATACTATATTGTAGTCTATGAAGTGTGCAATAGCATTCTATCTATAAAAGACAGTGTACATACCTTAATTAAAAAATAACTTCAGTGCTACAAAATGCTAACCATCACCTGAGGATTTAGTGAGTTGTAATCTTTCCATTGGTGGAGGGCGTGAAATATTGTGAGAACTGCCAGAATTGCCAAAATGTTACACAGAGACATAAATTAAGCAAATGCTGTCTGCAACTGGTGCCAACAGTCTCGTTTAATGCAGGGTTGCCACAAACCTTCATTTAAAAAAAAAAATGTAATTATCTTCACAGTGCAATAACGCAAAACCCAATAAAATGAGATATGCCTGTAAAAAAGCACGAAGAAAGGAAAAGACAATGTAAAACTATATTTGCAGGTGACATGATCTTGTACATAGAGAATCCTAAAGAATCCACACCAAAAAAAAAAAAAATACACAAAACCCCTTTAAGAACTAAATAAATAAGTTCAGCAAGATTACTAAACTTGAGATTGAACTTGGAGGACACAAGATCAATATACAAAATGAACTGGGGTGTTTTGGGTTTTGTGGGGGTTTTTTGGTCCACACCATGCAGTTTATAGGATCTTAGTTCCCCAACCAGGGATTGAACCTGGGCCCCTGGCAGTGAAAGCTCGAAGTTCTAACCACTGGACCACCAAGGAATCCCCAAGATCAATTGTTATCTTTATTTTTTTAATTGTATTTTTATAATAACTGCAATGAACAGTCTGAAGATGAAATTAAGAAAAGAATTCCATTTAAAATAGCTAAACCCCAAATACTCAGGAATAAATTTAATAAAAGAAGTGCAAGACTTGTACACTGTGTTCATAGATTGGAAGACAATATTGTTAAGATGCAACCTTCTACAAATTGACCTATAGATTCTACAGAAATGCATTTCTCTGCAATTTCTGTATAGGACTGTAACTATCTCCCAGTGTTCTGAGCTCTTGCAGGCCAGGACCATGCCCCCCAGACCTAAGGCAGCATCAGACAGTAGTGGATAATCAGTAAAAATCAGTTGCAATCCCTGTTAAAATCTTAAGCTATCATTTTTGCAGAAACTGACCAGCTGATTCTAAAATCCACATGGAAATGTAAACGACCCAGACTTGTTAAACAACCCTGAAAAAGAGCAAAACTGGAGAACTCATACTTTTCACTTTCAAAACTTATTACAAGGGGCTTCCCTGATGGCTCAGTGGTGAAGAATCTACCTGGCAAGGTAGGATACATGGTGTAGATCCCACAAGCTGTGGAGCAGCTAAGTCCCTCCACCACAACTACTGATCTTGTGCTCCAGAGGCCGAAAACCGCAGCTACTCAGCCCATGTGCCACGAGAAGCCACTCACTGAAACGAGAAGCCCATGCACTGCAACTAGAGAAAAGCCCTCGCAGCAACAAAGACTCAGTACAGCCAAAAATTAAACAAAAACAAAACTCCAGTAGCTAAAACAGTGTGCTAACTGGCATAATGACAGACATATAGATATGTGGAACAAAATTCAGACTCCAGAAATAAACCTGCACACTTAAGAGTCAACTGATTTTCAACAAGGGTGTTAAGACCATTCAATGGGGAAAGAATAGCCTTTAAAAAAAATTATTTATGTGTTTATAATTTTTGGCTGCACTGAGTCTTCGTTGCTGCACTCAGGCTTTTAGTTGTGACGACTGGGGGCTGCTCTCTGGTAGCCGTGCGGGGGCAGAGCAAGGGCTCTAGGTGTGTGGGCTTCGGTAGTTGTGGTGCAGGGGCTTAGATGCCTCAAGGCGTATGGAATCTTCCCAGACCAGGGATCCAATCAGTGTCCCCTGCATTGGCAGGAGGATTCTTAACCGCTAGACCGCCACGGAAGTCCAGAAGAGCCTTTTAAACAAATGGTGCTGGAACAAATTCATCATTTGCATGCAAAAGAATGAAGTTGGTCCTCTACTCATACCATACACAAAATTAATGCAAATGGATGAAAGGCTTTATATAACAGCTAAAACTATAAAACCCTTAGGAAAAAACATAGGCATAAATCTTAGTGACTTTTGTGCTTCAAAGGACACTATAAGAAAGTGAAAAAACCCACAAAATTGGAGAAAATATATTTGTAAATCATTTATCTGATAAAGGTCTAGTATTCAAAATATATCAAGAACTCATACAACTCAACAATAAAGACAAATAACCCAATTAAAAGGTGGGCAAAGATTCTGACTATCTTCATAGAAGATATACAAAAGGTCAGCAAGCACATGAAAAGATATACCCAAGAGAAACGAAAACATATGGTCACACAAAAACTTACACACAGATGTTTGGAGCACACATTCATTCCTAATGGTCAAAAAGTGGGAATATCCCAAATATCCACCAACTGATGAATGATAAACAAAATGTGGTGTAGCTATATAGTTGATCCTTGAACTTGGGGGTTTAGGAATGTCGAACCTCCATGTGGTTCAAAATTTGCAAAATTCTTACAGCCTACCCTTCATGTCATAGGTAGCTCTGTATCCACGGGTTCAACCAACCCTCGACCATGTACTTACTACTCTAGTACATATTTACTGAAAAAACCCACATTTAAGGGAGCCCATGCAGTTCATGATCAACTGTATAATGAAATATTCAGCCATCAAGAGGAATGAAGTATTGGTAAACACTACATGGATGAATCTTGAAATCATTTTGCTAAATAAAAGCAGCCAGGCAGAAATGGCCATATATGATATGAACCTATTTACATGAAATATCCAGAAAAGTCCTATCTGTAGATACAGAAAGTCTATTAGTGGTTGCTTGAGACTCACAGGGGAAAATTGGGAATGCTTGCTAATAGATATAGGGTTTCTGTTTGCTGTGATGAAAATGCTCTAATTAGGTAATGCACCATTAGGTAATGGTGATGATTACTATATACATATGTACATATATATGTATAAATAATACGGTCACTATAAATACATCTGCTAAATATCGCTGAAATTTAAGTACACTTTAAAGGCAAATTTTATGGTATAAGAATCGTTATCTCAAAAAAACAAAGAAATCCATAGAGCCTTCTGGTGGGATGAAAGGCCTAAGTCAGAAATATTGCAAGCTTTCTTAAGCAAATAACACAATTTCCTTTCCTTTTAAATAAAAGTTTTTGTTTTACATCTTTTTAAGGATTTTTATTTATTTGGCTATGTCAGGTCTTAGTTGCAGCACTCAGGATCTTTAGTTGTAGCATGAGGGATCCAATTTCCTGACCAGGTATCAAATCCGGGCCCCCTGCATTGGGAACATGGAGTCTAGACACTTAGACCACCAGGCAAGTCCCTAAAGTTCCTTTAGTGTCCTTTAGTACCTTTTTCTGTGACAAATTTGAGCATCTAGAATAGTGCCCAGTACTTGATTAAATATTCAAATGTCTGTTGAATGAATGATTACCATAGGCATAAAGGGGGAAAAGGCATTAGCTGGATCAACATTTTAAAACTAGATAATCTGAGAAAGGTTACTCATCTAACCATATAAAACCGAGGAAAGCTATTGCATTATGGAAAAAACGCAGCCACTGCTTTTTTCTATTGCTGGTGACAAGTTGGGCAAATTCTGAGAAAGCACTGGGCTGTCCTCATTCATTTTGTATCACATAGTCCCTCTTGATTCAGACTCACTCCAGAGAAATCTTAGACCAGCTCCCCTAATCCCTCCTCAAGAACACTTCCTGCCTACAGAATCCAAATGAGATTGGACTCATTCCTGCCCCATTGGTTAAGAGAGTTTACTAGGAATGACTGACAGAAAACCAACCAATCTTTTTCAAGGAAAGAAACTTGCTTCCCAAGCTACTTCCTCTAAAATCACTGAGGATGATACATGAATAATGAAGAGACCAGGTAGCACAGGAAATTTAATTCTTCTAAGGATAGGAATCAGCAGGTCCAGGAAAAAGGGACCATCCAAGGTGAATGATCACTTTCTGCACACCTAAGTGGCAGGTGCCGTAAGGCCATACAAAAGGCACAATCCACACCCTTAAATTTTTAGTCTAGTGGGGAAACAGGGATGGAATCATTTAAATTATGAAACCATTAAGTTCCAAAGAGAAGCAATTTGCCCTGAGTGCAGACATGCTTCTTTCTGCCCAGGAAATCAAAGTTAGTTTCCTGGCTGTGGTATTTGGCTTATACACCTTGGCTTCTATCTTAGCATTCTGACAGAATAGATGTGATATGCATAGCAGGCTAAACAGCAACGAGCAATACATGAAAATTAAAACTAAAAAAAAAAAAAAGAAAAATTCAACAGGAGTGCACAGTATATCAGATGTACAGCAGGATGTGGCAGGAAAAATCAATCAAGATCAAATTGGGAGAAGCCTTAGTTCCACACCTAACAGCATATGGTCCTTTCCAGAAACATGAATTGGAGCCACCAATCTGCCATACCACTACAATTAAGATAAGAACTGTTCAGTTAAAGTCGAAGACATATAGGATATTGATACCTTGACTGAACATAGAAAATTATAAAAACTAAGGTTCAAAAAAGCAACTCACCCTCCCAAGAGCAAACAAGTTTACAGAATTTATATAGTCACTTACTGCCCCCTGGTGGATAGACAATACCTCCCCAGCATTAGGAACATCAAGCATTAGATGTTGCACATTTTCCTAAGTTACTTATCCAGTTTCTTGCTAATCAGCCTCTGAAATTTCCATACTCAGCTTACAAGACACTGTTCTAGTTCAGTCTAGACAGAGAAGACTCCCAAATACCTAACAAAGGATGTAACAGCAGGTAGTACAAATGATCAAATGCTCAATTACTGGATGGTCAATACTAACCCGAAATTTCAAGCCATTTGAGGCAGACGAAGGCTCCATGAACATGAAAAGCTGTTTCTTTAACCTAAGATTTATCAAAAAGAGCATCTACGTCGAAGTCAATCATGAACAAAACATCCTAGGAACAGAAGTGAATGGTTCAATAAAACAGAGGTTTAGATATTTAGAAACCCTGTAAATAATGCAGCTTACAAAGGGTTGGGGGGTGTGATGCAATACCCAAGGATTTTTACTTAGAATACAAAAATGGAGAAATCAGGTTATTAATATGACCAAGCAGCTAAAGGATATTCAATGACTAGTTTTCCTAATGGAACCACCCAAAATAAGTTAGCTGAACATTAAGTGGCCACAAATTGCTAGAGAAGATAACCTAAGCTTTGCAGTTATCATTAAACATTACTTTTCATTTTTGAAGGTAGCTTGGGGTGCAGAAGCCAAGAAAGGCTACCCAGACCCCAATATAAGAATCTAATGCTGGTATGGGTAATTCATTTGTACATAAATCTTACTAGCCATTCTTTTATATTCCCAGGCTCAGTTAATTTACTTCTCAAATGCCAATCAAGACTGCATGATTTTCAGAAAACTCAAACACATAATGTTCCTGCTAGTTGTAATTTTAACTCCTGCTCCTTAATTTAGGTCGCAATTTCCCCTCCACAACACCAGCATTTCCAGAAATGAGAATTAATAGCCATCTGGGATTTAAGAAAGGACAGGTAGATAAATAATCCATACACCCAAAAGGCCAAACATTTTTTATTTTCAAAAACAACTTTATTCATGACACATATTAAAAAAAAAACTCCCACCCCCTGGAAATGAGCTAAAAAAATAAACAAAATCCACCTCCCACCTCCCTGTTCCCACTTCCTCCCATTCCCTCCAAATAAAAGGGAAAAAAAAAAGGCAAAGAAAAACAAAACAAAAAAACTGAAAAACAAAAAACACCCCAAAACCCCCCAAAACAAGGTAGTGCATTTCCCCAGGGGGAAGGGGAATTTACACTGGAGCCGCTGGGAGCGGAACGGAGATCTTCCGGCTACAGAAACCTGCAAAGAAAGACACTCAAAACAGAAAAAGAAACACAAAAGGAAACAAAATAGATCACCAGGCAATCTGGAGGGGCAGGGAGCCAGAAAAGAGGGGTGGGGTGGGTGGTAGAGCTGGCAGGACAGGAGCAGGCAGGAGGGGACTGTGAAAGTTAGGGAGAAGATGGAGGGAAGGTAACAAGCAGAACAGTTTGGTGTCCTTCCAGAGCCCTGGGTAAAAAAACCCCTCCTACCACCCATGCCCACCTACCCTTGAGCAGCCCCCAAGGGGGCAGAGGGGAACAGGGAAACAGGGGGAGCAGCTTGCGCGATTGAGACGTGTCCATGGCGAATCCCCAAAGTGAGTGAGCAGACCCCTGCCCCACTCCCCGGGCCTCCCCCTACTCCCCAAAGCAGGTCCCCCCTCAGCAGTTAGTTATGGGATTCTCCCCCCTTCCACAGTATATCTTTTTTTTAAAAAATATTTTTTTTTTCCATCAAGGTCATCTTCTGTTTTTCTTTTTTTTTTTTTTTTAATTCTTTTTTTTTTTTCCTTCTTTCCTCTTTTTTTCCTCTCTCTCCTCCTAATACACACTTTTTTTTAGTAAGGGGAATACCATGATGTCGCTCTAGCCCGGCCCCTGGAAGAAAGAAGGAGAGTTAGGTGTTAACATGATCACTAAAGAGTTCAGCACAAGCCCCTCCCCCGTGGGCCCTCGCCCCAGTTACTGTGAAGGGAAGAGGGGAAAGAAGTTGCCAAGTCCTAAAACTGATCCCCACAATCCCAGAAACAGTGACACACCTGGCAAGTGGGAGGGGAAATTAACTGTTATTACTTCGCCAAACAGTGGCAATAAAAAAATACATCTGAGACACAGGGGCAAGAAAAAGGACTCCTTGTTTATACAGTTTTCAGTTCTCCACAGCTCTTAAATGCAAGACTCTCACCAACAGATCTTCCCTAATTCCTCCAGGGAGCAGAGAGGCAAATCTTGTGAAAAGCCAAGATCTATACACCTAATCCCTCTATCTAAATGTACAAAGATGGAAGTACAGAAACAACATGGATGCCACACCAGGCCCAGCATGCACGTTAACCTTGCAAAAGCCTGGCTATTTATTAGAATAGTAAATATCTTGATCCTCCCACATCGCGTTCCAGGAGGATCAACTAGCCTCTGGTTTTCTTCAACCCTTCCCTATCTCTGGGAAAAGAAGTAAATGTCCAAGTAGTACTTTCACTGCTCTGAGGCCCTGTTCTTCCCAGGCCTCCTGTGTAAACATTTTCACTGTCGTCAACTTTCATGGAAAAAAAAAAAGCTGGGAGAAGCAGCATCTCTCAGAACAGGGTGGAGAGATCCAGCCCTTATCACCAATTCCGGCTCCAGAAAAAAAGATGAGACTGGCCGCCTGGCCTGGCCTGCAACTACCTTCCTCACCCTGCACAGGCAGGAGACCAAGTCCCTGGAACCAAGGGGGAGGGTAAAGGAGGGAAGTTCCTCAGGTGAGGAGAAAAGGAAGGGTTCATGGGAGGCGGGGGAGAGGAGCAGCCCATCTATCCTGACCTGTAGACGCGACCCCGGGGCCTGCTGTTAAAACCACTGTAGAATCGAGAGCGGGAACTGTTGTAGTTGGTGGTTCGGGCACGGTATCGGGCTCGTGGGAAACCTCGGTCTGTTGTGCTGATGCCTGGTCTGTTGGTTCGTTTAGGGATCACCTGAGAGTGACAAGCACAACAGAAAGCCTTAGAGTCAACCCAGGGAGTTTACTGAGAACCAGAATGATGGGATGGGGCTTACCTTGATCTGTCTTCCTCTAAATAAGGATTCATCTAAGGCCAGGGAAGTCCTCACTGACTCTTTGTCTGAGAACTCTATATACGCAAACCTGAAAAGAGTTAACTGCCACTTTATCTGAGGTTGAAAACAGTAGCTCATAGGTAAAATCCAATTTGCAGGCATGCTTTGAGTACAATGTGTTCACATTTCTAACTACTTGTCCAAAACAATTCTTAATGGAAGATTTTAATCAAAATTTGCACCTACTCCTGGAAAATTATAAAATAGGATCAGAGGGCCCTGGATTTCCAGAGGGTGGAACAAGGTGAAGCCAAGCAGAAGCCGACCCTCCATTCTAGTTCATGATCCCACTCACACCCGGCCCTCATCTTGTTACCTCTTGGGCCTTTGAAAGCAATTTTAAGTATAATCCCTGATACATAACATTAATGCCCTATCTTAAAAAAAGATGATGACTACTTACTTTAACATCCAGCTAACTTACTGCTCAATATAAAACATTATTTATTTATTTTTTAACTGTGATTAAAATGACCTCAACTTCCCCACACTTACCCTTTGGGATGGCCACTAAATTTGTCACAGAGTATAGTAACACGGTTGACTGAACCACAGCCATGAAAGTGTGCTTCCAGCTCTTCTGCTGTTGCACCATAGTCCACCTGTTGGGGGTACATTTCACAGGCAATAGGCAGACTCCCATCTCAACAGATACCCTGCCAAGCCTTTGGGCTGAGCCATCTTTGCGACCCCATGGACTGTAGCACACCAGACTCCTCTGTCCCCGAGAATCTCCAGCCAAGAATACTGGAGTGGGTTGCCATTTCCTTCTCCAGGGGATCTTCCCGACCCAGGGATCGAACTCACATCTTCTGAGGCGGCATGAGGACTCTATCACTAGTGCAACCTGGGAAGCCCTCCATATACACCAAAGCACATCAAATCTAGTTCTCTAAGGAACTCTTCTCCTTCCAACCCAAGAGCCTCTGCTAATCACCATTAACTTTCACTTCATTCTAACCTTCCCTCCACTCCTTAAATCCACCATCTATCCTGGAAAGAGTTTCCATCAAGACTCCTATTAAATAATCTCCCAAACTAAGAGTTCCCCCAACCCCAATCAAGGCCCTCGTACATACATTGCCAACATAGATGGAACGGGCATCAGCCTCCATCTTCTCCTCAATGGACATGATCACTGGGCCAGCTTTGAAGAAAAAATAATCAGAAAATAACCCTTGTTTTCTACTTCACCAATATATGCACCACTACCACCACCATCACCACCGTTAGTAAAGGTAAAGATTTTGGTCTGTTCAGTTCCCTGTTGTACCCATTACCTAGAAAAATCTAGCACATAGTAGGTGCTTATTAAACATTTGACAAGTTATGGCACATATAAACACATTCTTAAAAATCAAAGAAAACAGTACATGAATCCCCTCCTGCTCCCAAATCAAGTCCCTATTATACCTTTGGTTGAAATGATTTGAAAAATGAACAAAATTATGTGGGCTGAGACTGGACATTTCGAGATTAGAGAAGCCCCCTGCAGCCTGGCATTTTCTCTTAGAACTCCTAACTAAAGGGTCTCCAACTGAAAGAAGAACTATTAGACTTGAAGGTCAAACACCAGCTGGCAACCTCCACAAAGAGTAGAGGAGGACTAGGAACAAAGAGCAACACACTTATAACAAGGACAAAGGGAGGCACAAGACTACCATCGCGAAAACACAGGCCTTGTCTCACAAAGGTCAGAGAAACGCACAATGGACTATGACCACGGCAACTGCCCAATAATTGCTCAGACAAGCAGCTCTAAGGTTCCGAGTATCTAATTCCATATAAACCGTACTCTCATAACCCTTTCAATCCGAGGACCTGGGCTCCGCGTGCAACCGCCAGTTACTCACCATTGCCCGGAGGTGGACTCATATTCATCTGCTTCTCTACCTCGTTCTGTAGCTCCTTTAGCTTCTCAGCTTCTTCCTCCATCTCCCTAACTCGAGCTTTGATCGCTTCCAGCTCCTACAATGAGTGGGGAGGGTATGGAGAAGAGCTTAAGAGGAACCAACGCAGGGGCTCTGCCCTGCTCTCGATCCGCGCGCGGCCGCAGCCATACTCGGCCATTTCCTTCGCCCCACGCGAGGGTCGTGAAGAAAAGAAGAGCAAGCTACCTTCTCTAGGACACTAGGCACCCATGACGCCGGAGTCAACCCGGCTGGGCCCCTTCTGGCGGTCGAGGCTGCGTCCCCGGCCCGGCCCCAGCCACGTTATTCCCCGCCCACCCCCACCCCCACCCCCCTCCCGCCTCCCGCTCGCTCGAGCTCTGGGCCTCCCGTGACACGGCCGGTCGCCGGCCTCCTCGCTCGCCCTCTTTCCCTCACCGGGTCCTCAATGGCGCCGTCCCCCGGGTCACCCTCGACCAGTCCCGGCTCCTCCTCCTCCTCCTGGTTGCCGGGGGCTCCCGAGCCAGGCCCAGGGCCCGGAGCTCCCGGGGGGGCGCGGGGCCGGGGCGGCTCCTCTTCGGGCTCGGGCTCCGGCTCGGGCTCCAGCAGCAGCTCCTCAGGCTCCAGTTCCTCAGACTCCAAGCCGTTCCCGTAGTCCCCTGCGCCCCCCGGGGCCCCCTCCCCGGCCTCCCCACCGGCCCCGGGCACAAGATGGCGCCGCCGCCCCGGCCCGGAGCCCCGACCGCCCGCAGCCCCCGCTGCTGCTGCCGCCGCCGCCGCCGCCGCCATCGCCGCTCAGACTGGGGCCCGCCGCCCAGCGATTGGAGAGCTGCGCCGGCTTCGCCGAGGATTCATTAGTCAAGCAGCCTGCCCGTCACCACGAGCTAGGGCTCCATTGGGGAATATTACTTGGCAATCAAATAAGACCCCACCCCCTAAGGCGGGGAATTGCGCCAAATTCTCAAATCCCGGTAGGGGAAATCGGTCTGTCAATCAACACACGTCCCACCTCCTCTCAAGTCCTTAGGTAACAATAACGCCAAGCTGTGACGACGTTACTGCTTCTCCCCCGCCTAAGGGCGGGCCTGCGAAGTATAACGCTCGGTGATTGGTCGCTGGCAAGGCGACGGGAAAGGAACAGTCTTCCGACCGCCTAGCCGAAGTGGCCCAAGCCTCAGATGCCAATTGGCTCGCGAGATTCGACGAGCTGACACCCATTTCGCGACAGGTGAACCTTGTCCCCGAACGGACTGCCGGGTCCCATCGAGGGAAACCCGAGGTCACATGACTAGTTTTTAGGAGGCCGCCATCTTGATGCTGCTGGTTGCCAACTAGTGAGCTCTTGGAAGGTAGAGGCCGGAAACTGCGGCGGTTTCTGGAAACCGGTCTTCTATCAGGAATGCACCAGTAGATGGGATGTTGCAGCAGAGGGTTCTGAACGGCGCTGTCCAGAAAGGAGTTTACCTTTCCTACCTGGGTTATTGGCACCACTATTTATCCACCATCCGTCAAATCCTCACTCCAGTACCAATCAGGAGTCCTCTATGTGCTCTTTCTGCACAGGCATACTTTGCAAGCATTCTGTTCATGCCCCAGTTTCAGCCTGTTCTTCTCTTGCTTGACTTATTTACAGCCCCTTAATGGATCAGCTTCCAATGGGTCACGACCCCAGTTCACACCAGATAAAATCTCAAAACTCCTTAGCTAGACCTTAGAGAACTCCAGATGAGGCTGGAGTGAATGCTATTTCCACGCTTCTCATTCCAGTGGGTGTGTCTGTACCAGATCTGTGCCTCTGCATATGCATTCCCTCTTCAACCAGACCACAGCAAACCCCATCATCACCTCCCCTGCGAAGCCTTTCTCTAGCCTCCCCTCCTCTCCCATGAAAAGCGGGCCTACCTCCTCTGAACAGTTAATCATTTTGTGCAGCCTTTCCTAACTAGTGCTTGTGAGAGCTTGGAGATGAAAGGCTGGTCTCTAATCATATTTGCATCTCCACCTTAGGGCAATATGCCTAGCACACAGTAAGTGTCCAGATGTTTGTTGATCAGAAGATACATTGCCTGGGGATCTGGGTGTCACCCTTCATTTACAACGCTTTCTGAGACTCCAGACCCTGCTTCAGACCCCAGAGGAATTCCACCACACCATTGCACTCTGAGATACCAATGAAATTTAGTCCTGCAAGACAGGGTTGCCATAGTTTAGTGGTGCTCCTACACATTTATTAAAAAGGAAAGAATGACGGTGCTAAGTTTGCAAGAGGGATAGTTATAGCCAGACCAAGCTACAGTTTGAGCGCCAGATTCACCTGAGCTTAACCAAATAGTTATTGAAACAACCTGGAGACATGTGCATAGCTCGGTAGGGGGTTTTGGATAAAAGGAGATTCCTATTAGCAAACCAAAAAGTCAGAGCTTCACAGTATACCCCACTCTTCCCCTCACCCTCAATTTTTTTTTTCCCCACACAGATCCTTACCTCAGGAACAGGAGAACTTGGAGCAGAGTCACAGTTGCTTAAAATTTCACCGAAAAATACTTCATGAACCATCGCAGCTTCAGTGGTCTGGGAGAACTAAGTTTAGCACCAAAGACAAGCTCTAAAAAACCGAGTTGGCTGGAAGAAAAATCTTTTCTACTGATTTTAACCAAGTCAAGACTTGGATGTTCACTGGTACCTAGTTTAAGAAAGCCAATTAAGGGAAATGGGACTTTTAAAATAATGCCTTTAAATCCAATTTTGTTAAGCACTTGATTTTGTAACAGGCACCATCCTAGACTCCTTGTTATGTTATCTTATTGGATTCTCAAAACAACATTATGAAGTAAGGAATCACAAAACCACAATCTTTTTTAGGGATGAGAAAAGAATGAAGTAATTTGTCCAAGTCATGGAACTAAATAGAAGTGAGCAGGGAATTCAAAACCAGATTTAAAAGCTCAGATCAAAATTACTATAAGGTCTGTTTTAATATACAAAGAGAACATTATGTACGATGCTGAAGTTGGAAAAAGACTAAATTCCAACAATAGACAAATGTTTAGGCAACCTATAATTACATCACAAAATTATGCACTGGTTTTTTAAAAAAAAAGGTTTACACTGATAATTTGCAAAAATTTTTGTTAGGCCAATAAAATAGAATGTAAAATTGTATATAAAATGTGATTAAAGTTATGTATACCTGGTTTAAAAAAAAAAAACAACTTGGGCGTTGGGGGAAAAACGAATAAGAACCAAGACAATCTTTTCTATGGCAATATGCAACATATTTTTTAAATATTGAAAATTTTAACCCAGTAATTGTTTCTTCTAATCTGTTCTAAAGAAATAATCTAAAACCTAGATTAAAATTTGAGAATAATGATCATCAAAGTGAAAAAAAATGTAAACAACAATGTCCAAGTGGGCATTTTTCAGGGAAATTATTATACAAGCATATATTGTAATTTTATATAGTCATGTCTTCAAAACATGTGTAATGACAAGGAAAATGCTCGCATTATAATGGTAAGCAGAACTGCAGTATACAAAATTATGTATACAGTATGATCATAAAATATAAGCAGACAACAGAAAAGAAATATACTAAAATGTTAACAGTGATCCTCTCTGGATAGTAGGATTATGATTAATCTTCTTTATAATTTCCCATGTTCTATGATTTTTCCACAATATCAATTACTATTTTTATTTAAAATTTTAAAACACTCCACCTTTCCAACTTACTCAATAAACATGATTACTTTTACAAACACATTTTTAAAAGATATTTGAATGGTGATTTGTAAGATACTTTCCTATTAAGGCTGTAAACTGTAAACGGCAGGGGCACTTTCTTAATTATCTTTGCATTGCCATTGACTATCACTGTGCTCAATAGGTGCTAACTGAATGGATGATCTTCTGTAATAATCTTTTTAATTTATATTTAATTGGAGGATAATTGCTTTACATGTAATAATCTTATATCCTGTGTTTGTTGATGCATAGAGAACATCAAAGAGATGTTTTCCTCTGTGAATGAATTTTTTAAAAAATTGGTATGTAATGATACAAGGTTCACCCATTATAAGTATACTTTTCCTTCAGTGGAAGTGAAAGTGTTAGTTGCTCAATCCTGTCCTGTCCATGCGGCCCCATGGTCTGTCCATGGAATTCTCCTGGCAAGAATATTGGAGTGGGTTGCCATTCCCTTCTTCAGGGGATCTTCCTGACCCAGGGATCAAACTGGGGTCTCCTGCATTGCAGGCAGATTCTTTACCTTCTGAGCTACTAGAGAAGCCCCCTTTCCTTCAGTAATAACCTATAAATAGAAGGCCATGGAGTTTCAGAAAAACTGTAACACAGTGATGTTGTGCCCTAGAAAGAGGAAAAATGCCTTAAGGAAAGTGAGTGGTCAGTCTAGTTGAGAAAGGGAGAATTAAATCCGTAAAAATGGATGAGGGCATGTCCAGTTCTGTCCAGAAGGGAAAAGTTTTCTCACTAAATATATAAATACTTGGGTTCCTAATATAGTTTCATCCTTATTTTTAACTCCTGCTTTGAAAATTTTACCTTGACTGCTGCAATAATTCCCTCTAATCTATAAGTACATTGTTTAATATGGTAGCCACCAGTCACACATGGTTACTCTGAGCACTTAAAATGTGAAATGGTCTGAATTGAGATGTACTGCAACTGTCAGATATACACTGAATTTCAAAGACTCAGGATGAAAAAGTGACTAAAATGACTTAAAAATTGTACAACATTAATTACAGATTGAAATTATAGTAGTCTTTATATACTGAGTGTAAAAAATACTATTAAAATTAGTTTTACCTGTTTCTTTTAGCTTTTTTTAATGAGGCTACTAAAAAATGTAAAATACCCATGTGGCTTGCATTCTATTTCTATTGGACAGTGTTGACACAGAACCTTGGAGCCTTGATCATTTACTTACCTCTGTTCTGAGTCCATTCCAATTATTTTCTAATGCAGAGTCTGCCCTGGCCTACCTTAACTCCCTAGGTCCAACCTTGAGGGGAAGTGGAGTTGCTATTCCACTGGAATGGAGTTGCCATTCCAGTGAGAAGGAGCCTCTGTTGGGCTGCTTAATCTCCATTCTGCTTGGTTAACTTTTAGAAGACTTTGTGCCCTAAAACCCTTGTTTAATATGCTGTACCTTATAAAATGTGTTCCTTATCAAAACTTCCAAAAATACTGATAGCAAAAAAAATAAAATTACCCATAAAATCCACCATCCAGAGATAATCACTAATGATATTTTGGCATATGCCCTTTCTCAAACTTTCAATACACACATACATATAGAGGTATATGTATGTATGTGTGTGTATACATATTTTTTTAGCAAAATGGGATCATACTGTATATATTGTTTTCTACTCTATTTTCTTTTTTACAATAAGATACAGAAGCATTCTTCCATGTCAATAAAAATATTTTTCCAATTTCATTTTTCATGACTTTATTCAGAAGTTACATTAGAAATGAGGACTTTTCTGATCATTCTATTTATCATTGAAATTTATACATACACCTTCCCAATCCTACCTAATGAGATATTTTATTTTTCTCCATAGCATTTGCCCCTAACATGAAATGTTATGTTATGTTATGTTATGTTAACATGTTATGTTAATTAATGCTGTGAAATTTATTTATGTAGGTAGGTAGGTAGTTATTTAGCTTTCTTTGTTTCCATTACTCAAATACAAGTAACATGAAGGCAGAAATTTGTGCCTATTTGTTCACTGCTCTAGCTCAGTGCCTAAAACTGTCCTCAGCACACAGAGGATGCTTGAGTGTTTGCTGAGTGAATGATTGAATTAATAAAAAACTATATCATTCCATTATATTATCTTTTTTGGTTGATTTTTTAAAATATTGTTATTTATATCTCACCTGTATCCACATTTAAGACAGCTTTTAAAGTTTTCAAAGGATCTGCTCTCAACTAAAGACAGAATATCTACAATCCATCCATTTGCTAGAAAGTACAATTAAATGTTGCCCAATTTTCATCAGAAGTGTCATTTGGAGAAATAACATTCACAGAGAACTGTGTGAAGAATAAACAATCCATCTGTCCATTTAGATAGTCTGAAATTTAGCCCTATTTTAAACTATGGCATCAGAGAGCATATTTGGGCTAAATTGTGATGATTCTGTTAAAACAAGCTTAGGACCTACTGAATCCTCCTTTGGTGTTTCTGCAAGAAACGGTAATGTAAAACTCAACCTCGTATTGCTATCAGGTGCTATAGATGGTGATGTTCACTAATGGCACCCAGTGTCTTCTCAGAAGAGCCACAAAACTTTTTGCTACCTTGAGGAACTGAAAAGTTTTATAAATCCTAAAAGGGATGTGAATCTCATTGTTCACCAATTTTCCTTAGCTGCCAAGAAGCTCAGAGTTGAATTCATAGCCTACCTTTAGTATTTGGAAATACTGCTTAGAGAATGCTTTTCTGTGTTAATTGTCCTTTTGCTGTCATTTTATTGTACTATATCAATTTTCCCTTTACCCTTACTTTAAAAATCTACATTTTCCTATTGTTTTTTCTTTTTATTATAGTAAGATATTACAAATGCTTTTTGGAATTAGGCAAATTATAAACCAATCAAACCACAGTAGGAATAAATCCACTAGCTAATATAGCCTGGTGATAGAAACTGTTAAGACCATCTAATTCCCTTTTCCCAAAAGCCATGCTCACTAAGCCACTCTCTGATTTTAATGGCTTGTCCTATAGATTTTTCTATATAGAGAGAATAGAAATGCAACAGTACATTCCTCTAAGCAGTGTATTTCTCACTGCAATTTAACACATAAACTAAATACCATGTTATTGTATTGGATTATATAAAGACTAGAAACTCCCACTTGTAATTTCAAATTAAGATACTATTCTTGTCAGACATGACTTTGATATGGTCCTAGACTAGAAGTACAGAGGGATGGGCTAAACAATTCTATAGATCCCATCCAGTTTAGCGGTTCACATTAAAATGGCTGAAACCAAATATCTCAGGGGACCAGGAAAGTAAACAAGGGCTCCATTTTTGCCAGACTTAAGTCTGAAGTAGATAGCAGGATATTGAGAAATGTTCATCATCACACACTTCTGATCAGAGGCTAAACCACAACTGGGGACTTGATTCCATCATAAAGATTTTTGATAGGTTTTCTTTGTTTCATTTTGGGTTTTGTTGTGGCTATCCCAAAGCACCATATACACGCACCCTCTCAAAGGCTTGGGTTGGCACAGATGCAGTTCTTGGCTTTGGCATTTGGCTGAGATAGGGGGGTGGAGGAACAACTGATTTTTTTTTGGCCCGGCTTTCAGGATCTGAGTTTCCTGTCCTGGGATGGAATTCAGGCACTTAGGCAGTGAAAGTGTGGAGTACTAACCACTGGACTGCCAGGGAATTTCTTCTTCTTCTTTTTTTTCTTTAATTTTTTATCTCAATATTTTCCCAAAGCCCTATTAATCTAATTCTTGGCCTTAACAAGGTCATGATGAAATGATTAGATCAAGAAATGTCCTGACCGCAGGCTATACAGTATAGAAGTCACAAACCCTGCTCAGTCCTTCTCATTAAACTTCTGGGCTTTATTTATTTATTTTTTTAATACGACCATTACATATTACACAAAAATAAAAGTCAAATGAACTTGGTATTTATAAATTATTAAATAAAAATACAGGAATATATATTTATATTTATAGAGCTTTTCTTCTCTTCTAAACTAACCAAATCTGTTCTCCCGCCGCTTTATGATTTTAAAAAAGTAAAATAGTGTATGCCCCAGGATAAGTGGGGAGTGGGGTTAATAAGTGCAGGACCTAGTTGCCCTACTTCTGCTCCTTCCTTGGCCTAAGCAAAGTCCATATTTGTCCCTTTGGGCTCTGGAGAGCAAGAAACACCCTCTCCACCTATTTATTCTCTGAAAAATGGCAATAAGATTTATTTCCCTCATTTTTTAAAAAATGAAATGGATTTAAAAATTGGGAGCCATACTCAGCCATCTTGGCCAAGAGCTAATCCCAAGGAACTATATGGCTCTAAAAGAGAGTCTCTAGTTTTCCCTGACAGAAGTCTCTGGGGTTTCCATTCCCTCTCAGGCTAAGAAGGGCAGGACATGTCAAAACTGCCCTCCGTGGTCCCATCCAAGCTATACCTCTGGAAATCAGCCCACGCCCTTTTCCCTTTCAGAAGACAGCCTCTCCTTCCACCCAGGTGTGAAGGCCTCCGAGCAGGGCTTTTTGGTAACTGACCATGGTCCCTGCCTCCCCTGTTTGCTACAGGTTCCAGGAAAACTACGAGGGCTAGACGTTCTGTGGTAGAGGGGCGAGGGAAGAGTCTGCCCCAAACCTGGGGGAGCACAAGCTCCCATTTGGAGCTGATGGTCTAGTCAGTGGTTTTCCAACTTTCTTTTTTCAGCAGCAAACCCCTTAATGCAAAAAAAAATCTTACCCTGAACCCCGATATGTAAGACAGCTACAGGGGAGCTGTTCTGTTTGAGGGCAAGTCACCTAGCCTGCTCAGCACCCCCGCTTCGTCTCCCCCAAGGACTCCTGAGGCAACCCCTAGGAAACTTCAGGATCCTGCCAAGCAGGTGGAAAACCAATGGCCTAGTTTGTCCTGAGCAAGTCAGAGACCCCCCCACATACCCCAAAACTGCCTGCCACAGACCAGCTCTGAGTGCCTGGTACCAGCATACTCACAACAGACCAAGTGGCCCATGCAGTCCACCACCTCCCCTATAAATATCATTAAAAAGTGCAGCCCTCCTCAAAAGCAAAAGTCTGAGCTAAACACCTGAGGCCAATTTTGGTCCCACGTTCTCGTGAGTACAACTATGTCGCCACATTCTAGGACCAGTGAAAGTCTCCAAGAGTCAACCATGGTCTAGCTAAGCAGGTCAGTGCTCAGGATCAAGGGCAGGGTTCTAGAGCACTGTGTCAGAAGAAGTCAGCATTGGAAAGCAGCAATTTTAGCACCTTGGAAAGTGCAGCAGTGAGGTCTGGCTCAGGACATGCATCTGGAGTGAAATCAATCATGTCTTTCCCAAAAGAAAAAGCTGTCATCTGAATCTGTTCTAGAGGACTGTGCGCTCTAAAGTTAACATCCTCAGACTCTGAGGTACAGACAAGTTAACACCCATGCAAACAGTGTGGCTTCCAAGAAAATATCAATGCTTCTAGGTCATGGGAGGTACTCTGGAACCCAGACACCTGGCCTTTAATGAAGCAGCACCAATGCCCACCACATGGACCAGGCCAGCCACAGAGTTTACATGTCACCCTCACACAGGGTTCAGAGCTGGAATGTTCCTCTCAAGGCATCCACAGTCTTTCCGAGACACAGTGCAGGACCAGACTGTATTCCAGGTCTGCATTTACGTCCACACACTCAAAAGGAAAATTAGTAAGAGCCCCAATTTAGAGTTTAAGTTTGGATACAGAAGGTCCCAGAGATAGGGAACCCTTTAGGCACCAAGGCGCCCCAGTGAGAGAGGAGGGCAGGGGCAGCTCCAGCTCCCAAAGCCCCCACCCACCGCAGGCTCCACAGCCCTGCCTTTCTGTCAGAGCCCAGGAGGCAGCAGCAAGTGTATGATGCATAAGGAAGGGGGATGATGAAGGAACAAGGCCAGCTACAGAACTGCTCTTCTCTCCAAAGCCCTGCTGACAACTTTCTGCAAAAAAGTGGCCAGAGCCCTCAGCCTGGATACAGTGTTTCTCCCTCAGCCTTGAGGCAGCAAGACAAGGGGGAGAGGGAGGGGAAGGTTGGGAGGAGGGACAGAGAGGTGCCCTTGTTCTCACCACTGCAAGAGGGAGTGAATGTTTTCTCTCCAAGGAATCTCACCCCCACCAGATTAGACAAGCAGCCCAGCATGCACACGAGCACTCGTGCACATGCACACTCGTGTCTCAGCAGCCCTCAGTCACAGCACCTCTTCCTAGCCCCTGAGAACCCCGAGCTCCCGTTCCAAAGGGATGTGCCTTCTGTATTTGCCCCAAATCCCACTCATTGAATGGAGATGCCAACCCCCTCTGCAAGTCCACCTCCCTCAGGACAGCAAATCAAGCTCCAGGCAGAGTTTCCTGTGCCTATACCTACAGGCATGATCCTTCCCACCTCCCCCCAACCCTGGAATGACTCCATCTCCTGACTTTCCAAATACATTCCACAATGTCTCCAGCTCACTCTTTCAACTGCCTGCTTGGCACAATCAGCTCCCTCACACGCCACCTTTCCCCTTCCAATTCCCGTTCCATGCCCATTCTTTCCCCCACTTCTTCCAAGGGCATTCCTCCACTCTGCTCCTGCTCTCCTGCCCCCCAGCCACACCTCACCCCACCTGGCCCTGGACTTTCTCACTTGCTAGCGAAAAAGGCCCCTACGGTTACCAGGGCCCCCAGTGCCACGGCCCCTGTCAGCACTGTCCTCACTGAGGCCCAGTTCCCCTCCCGCAGACGCCGCGCCTCCTCCAGGGCCCCGTCCCCGTATAGAGCTGTGAACTCCGCCTGTGGGAGAGAAGGGAAGTAGGAGAGAAAGAAGGAGAAAGGGCAATCAGGAGAGGGAAGAGTGGAGAAAAGAGGAGAGGAAGAGCTCCAGTTCCATCCACTGCAAGCACTACCCCACCTCCAGCCCCTCGGATCCCCCCTGAGCACCTGGCTCATTTGCCCTTCTCTACCTCAGGTGAATCCCATCTGAAATTTCCCTGGCCAAAAATTCTGCTCAGAACTGGCATCTTTTGTCAAGGCTTGTCTGGCCACCAGCCATCCCTGATCCCTGACCAGGTACTCAGGTGTAAAAAATCTGTGATGGTCGGATGCCGTTTCTGTGCAGGCCCTACCTGGCTACCGAGTGTTCTATCCTCTGCTTTGGGCCAGGAGCCCCCCGAATGACGACTGCGTGGCAGCCCTGGAGTGCAGAGTTCAGAGATGCCCATAGTGAGGGCACCTGATTCCACCCAAACAGGCAGACTCGGCCCCCATGCCTCACTGCCAGCACGGCCGCCCCCCAGGTCCAGCCAGAGCCCCCCGTCTTCCCCCTGGAGACCCCCTTTTCAGAGGGATGTGCAGAGCAGCAATCAAGAAGCTCCTTACCCAGCCCCCGCTGCTGTGGATCCAGTCAGCCAGCCGCGTCTCCAGGTAGGCCACCATCCACTCCTGCACTTGTCCCACAAGTGGCTCCATCTCCTTGTTGACACTCTCAGCACACAATGCGGCTCCAAAGACAAAGAAGGCCACAAGGCGGCCCCAGTTGGGGCCCCCTTGGAAGAGTTCATCAGAGACCTGGGTGAAGCGTTGCTGGGCCGAGCCTGGGGTCACATGCAGCTGAGCTGCCAGATCGGAGAAGGTGCGCCGGAAGCGGGTCTCGAACTCATCCCCAGCTGCCCGCATGGCTTGGTGTAGTGGGTCAGCTGCTGGGCCCTCCCCGGGGCCAGCTCCACAAACATACCCCTTCTGCCTCAGCTTATAGCCCACAAAGTCTGCCACTAGAGCCCGTGTGTCTGGGGCCGAGGCTGGGGTCGCCATCCGGGCGGCTGTTGGAGTCAAACATAAAAGACTGGCATAAATATATGGTCAGAGGCCCGGAAGGAGGTATTTCAGGTTTGGCCAGCCCATGAGACAGGCAGGGAGGTGAGGGGAAATCTCAGAGACCTCTGGGCCAAGAGGGGTGAAAGCAAAAAAATTAGGCCATGGCGAGGGGCACCACGGCTAGAGGGGCTGGCCCCTAAATATGCCAAATTCAATATAACACAAGTAAATTTCATCTAAAATACTTTAGATTCTTTCCATAACAAGACAACAACAGCTCTATGACACCCCTACAACCCCTCCCCCTCCAGTACACACCTTTTTGGCTAGAGGAAGGGGCTTGGGGCCTCCCCAGGGGCAAGATGCGAAGATGCTGGCAGAGGCACAAGATGGGGGAGGAGACAGGGGCCGAAGGGAAAGCGGGGAAGCAAAGGATTGCCTGGGACAGAGAAGGAAGGGGACACTCACCCAGCCTGGATGGCAGCTCTTAGGACCCAGCACTGGTGGCAAGGAGCCCCCAGCTGGGGCCTTTCATCCTCCTGCCCAGCCTGGAGCCCTGGGAAGGGGAGGGGAGATCAGAGCTAGGTGGGGAAGACTAGGAATCAGGGTCTGGGCTGAGAAGGGCTGGGGTTGCAGCTCCCAGGATCAGGCCCCTGCCCCCAACGCTCTACCAGCTGTGTGGCCGAATCCATGTTTAATGACTGTCCTCCCGGGAAACCCAGGGCCAAGGGCTTCCTGCCGACACCATCTCTGCTCCCGGCTCCCCTCAGTGCAGCCCAGAGGCCCAGCTCCTCCCTCACCCCCACCCTCAGCCGGGCTCCAACCCCGCCTGCCTGCCAGGTTAGGGATCTCACGGGTCAGGCCGCTGCTGGGATCCGGCCGTTTCCTGGTGCAGGAGCTGGGAGGGAGGGAGAGAGGGAGGAAGGGAGGGAAGGAAGGAGGGAGGAGAAAGGGGGGGGCGGGAGGGAGGGCCCGGCGCCGGGTGATGATGGGGCCCAGAGATGCGTCCAGAGAGAGGGGCGGGGCTGGGACGCAGGCTTGGGAAGAGCCACAACTCAGGAAGGGAGAGGGCCGCTGGAGGCCAGGAAGAACAGGGCCAGGAGGGCATCGAGGGCCAGGCAGGCTGTGAAGAGAAGCCGGCTGGGCCTCATGAAACCTTGGAGCAAATTCAGCATTTCCAGAAGATCTCTGATATTCCATGCACTTGTTGAACTCTTCCAGGCCTGGAGTGGATGCCCAGAAAAGAGGAACAGTTCCCATGCTGGTGGGAATTGCCTGCCAGGTGCCTTACCCCATGGGGCTGGCAGACGTGACACAGACAGCAGACACTTCCTCTTCTCTCCCGGACCTTTAACCCAGTGGCCTCTGTGTGAGCTGGGGCTTTAGCCAAGCATCGGGGAGCCAAGACTCGGATATGCAAGCAGTTTCTGCAGGTAACTTTTCTTCATCTTCTTTCTTCCTTTTTAAATAATCAGATTGGTTTTCTTTTTAATTCTTTCTAACCAGTGCATGAACTTACTCTCACTATGAAAAAGTCATATAATATAGAAGTGTAGGGGGAAAAACAGCAGTCCTCAGTCCCTCTGCCGCTCCCAAAATCCCACTTCCCTTCCTCCAAGTTGCCAATGTCAAGGCTGATATTTATCCTTTCAGATTACATATATGTACACACATACACGAATGCCTATTATTTATACCAGGCAGTATGTTTACACAGGGTGTGAAGCCGCCTGACCACAGCCGATCCACACGAGGGCACCCTCAGGCATTCTGGCTGGGGCCCACCGGCTCTTGCAGCTGGCACTTCCTACAGCTCCATTTGGAGGACTCTCCAATCAAACCAAAAGAGGTAACCCAATTCTCCTTCCCTGCTGGTTCCTTTGCTTCCACCTCCAGTCCAAGTCTTGGTATTCCCATCTGCCCCAAACTCAAGAAGAAAGGTCTTTTTTGTAACAATGGTAACAACTAACACATTTTGAAGATTTATTAGGTATTAAATGCTTTCTTTACATGCTTAATATTTTATCCTCACACCAGTCCTTATGTTGTGTTATTCTCATTCTATGGATGAGCAAAGTGAGGCTTGGAGATGTTAAGTAATTTTCCCAAAGCCACATACTGAGAAGATAGGCCTCAACCTAATTGTGATTTGAAAGTTTTTTTTTTGTCTTAACTTTAACATTGCAGTGCTTCAAGGTCCCTCTTTGCTTCCGGTAATCAGTGTTGTTATCATGCCCTTTACGAGGCCAAGCCAAATCCACACCAGTTACCAACCCAAATTCAGTTCTCCCCAATACTCTGAACCTAACATCTATTTCACTCCTTTATGACTGTATCCTTTCAACCATCTGCATTTCTTCTTTGCTCTTGGGATAGTCATTCCAGATGCCATCAGCAACGTTGCCTCCTTTTTCAAAGAATAATCTAGTCCTTCATTTGCAGTCTTGATTTCTTCTAAGATGTTTACTTGAAATAAAAACACTTTTAAGTCTCAGGATCCAAATAGATTTCTCTCTGCCTGCCCATTCATTTATAAGCTCGGTGAGAGCAGGCACTGAATCGTACTCACTTTTATGTCCTCATGGCCTAACAGACCTTCAGTAAATGTTGACTGAAGAAATCACTCGATGCCTCTGGCCAGTTATTGAGTAGGCCCAGTCAGATGTTTGAAGATCACTGCAGTGGCTACTTAATAAACAAAGACTGTTGGACCAACACAAATTACACAGGTCCAAGGCTGTGTGCCTCAAGGATCTTCTCAGACCAACACCACAGAGCCAAGGAATGGCAGCTCAGACAATAGAGCTCTTCCCAGAAAACCTTGGGCCATGTAGGCTGACACTGAACCTTTCCTGTTCCGTCAATGACATATGGTACAAGAGCAAGGAAGACAGTTTTAAACTGCTTGACTATAACACAGATTACTGTAGCATTCATACCCTAAAATATGAAAAGAATGTGTCCGTGGATTACATACGTATGTGTAAAATAAGAAACTGAAACTCAGTATCACTTTAAAAATGAGTCCTGGCTAAAGAGCATTGCTATGCTTAATACTGGAGTTAAAATGCCAACAGGAATAAATTGTATAATAAAACAGTATATGTCTCACTATTTATTTCCAACTTAGTTACTTGTGATTTTACAGTTAAACTCCCTTGTTGCTTTAGAGATTCCATTTCTACTCTAACATTCCATATTTCAGTGCTCGGAGAAAGTTGATTATTACCACGAAATGTTTTAATCCACTTAATATAATTAAGTGTATAAAATAGTAGACTCTAGAACTGAACTGCTGAGATTCTAATTCCAGCTCTCCAAATATTAATTTATGTGACCTTGGGCAACAGACCTACCCCCTCCCTTCAATTTTCTCATCCATAAATTAGGCATAATCCTCCCTCTCCTATGATGAATGTACTATATGAGTTAGTGTTTGTAAAACAATGGTACCTAGCACATTGTAAGTGCTATGTAAGATCAGTAGGGAGTTAGAAAAAAAATAAACAAAACTTCACTTTTTTCCACAAATACAGGGGGGAAAAAATGGAGTAAAAAGCAGCTCTATGCTCTTCTTGGAGCTCTCACTGGAATTACAACTCCACAGTCCCAATTCCAAGAAAGATATGTGATGATTCATTCAATAATTTGAGCGCCTACTATGTGCCGGAGAAGGCAATGGCACCCCACTCCAGTACTCTTTGCCTGGAAAATCCCATGGATGGAGGAGCCTGGTAGGCCACGGTCCATGGGGTCGCTAAGAGTCGGACGCGACTGAGCGACTTCACTTTCACTTCACACTATGCGCTGAAACTCACCATGAATCAGACACAGCCTCTGCTGGTCAAAGAGCTTACAGTCAGGTTAGAGATCAGAATTTTAATCCACTTTTTCTTACAGAGGAGAAAACTGAGGTCCAGGGAAGTTGTGCCTTGCTCAAAGTCACAAAGCTAAATAGCACCAGAGGTGAGAACAGAAACTAGGTCTTTCCACAACTCTCAGCTCAGAACTCTTTCCAAAGGGCCACCCACCTATTTGAGCGCCACATCTCAATTTCTATTTGAGGCTCTACCTAGCTTTTGTGACTTTCCCATATTTGCACCCACCACTACCATCCTCCCAAACCTGGAGCCTAGGGTTTAGGAAAGAAAACATTGAGCCCAGAAGAGAAAGTTACAGGCTGGGCGATTTGAACCTTCCTCTAAAAGAAAAGGTTACTCTCTACTCCTTGCTTAACTCATCCGGTGCCGGAAAGGCTGAGACCGTTAAAAAAAAAAAAAAAAAGGAAGAGGGGTCCCACTCTGGACCGATAGAATGGAGTGCCCGCCTCCTGGTGCGGCAGCATCAATGATAGATGGGGAGTCACTTGTCAGAGGGCTGTGGGCGGGGGCCAGGCCCCGCGAGGGCCGCGGGACCGGAGGGTGAGCGCGGCTAAGCGCAGGCTCAGAGGAGACAGCCCGCAGGAGGTGATGGTGAAAGACCCTGGGAGAAGGCGGCCAGTGGAGGAAAGGTAGTCACTTGGGGACGAGGCAGAACTGCAGAAGGTGGAGGATTCTGGAGGTGACAGCAAGGACAGCACACAACTGCGAGGGGTGGCTGAAGCTTCTGTACGAACACCGGCCGGGTGGAGCTAAGAAAGGAGAGCAGCGCGCCGGCGCTGCCGGAGGGTCCCGCCCGGGCGGGGGGGTGCCATGTCTCGCGAGCGGCACCCCCGCACCGACATCCCCCGCAACCTGAGCTTCATTGCCTCGCTGACAGAGCGAGCCTACTACCTCAGCCAGCGGCCCAGCCTCGAGGAGGAGCCAGAGGAGGAGCCAGGCGAGGGAGGGACGCGTCTCGGGGCCCGATCCCGAGCTCCAGGTCCGAGTCGGGGGCGCCGGGCTCGTTCTGCGCCCGCCGGAGGCAGCGGGATCCGGGCGCTCCGCAACCACAGCCCCGATACCCGTAAGAGAGTGCGTTTCGCTGACGCGCTGGGGCTGGAGCTGGCAGCCGTGCGCCGCTTCCGCCCGGGAGAGCTGCCCCGGGTGCCCCGCCACGTGCAGGTCCAGCTGCAGAGGGACGCCCTCCGCCACTTCGCGCCGTGCCAGCCCCGCGCCCGAGGCCTCCAGGTAGGCGGCAGAGGCACTCCGCTTCCCCAGGACTTCCTCAGCTTGGCCTCGGCGGCCGTGTGGGAGTGGATTTACCTAGAAACACCCATCTCCATCCCCAACCCTGGGCTTGCTCTCGCTCACCCGCTTTGGGGTTCCCTTTGGGGAGTTCCCTAGGCCACTCTCCCTGTCCCCAGACTGCCCCGACGCCAGGGTCGGCCTCTGATTGGTCCGGTGCCTCGCCCTGACCCCGCCCCCGTTCTCCCCCCGCCCCTCTCCTTCCCGGCTCCCTCTTCCCCGCTCCTCCTTTCCCTACAGGAGGCGCGCGCCGCCCTGGAGCCGGCCAGCGAGCCCGGCTTCGCCGCCCGCTTGCAGGCTCAGCGCATCTGCCTGGAACGCGTCGAGGCGAGCCCGCTGGGCGTGGCCGGGAGCGCGCGCGTGCTGGACCTGGCCTACGAGAAGCGCGTGAGCGTGCGCTGGAGTGCAGACGGCTGGCGGAGCCAACGAGAGGCGCCCGCCGCCTACGCCGGCCCGGCCCCGCCCCCGCCGCGCGCCGACCGCTTCTCCTTCCGCCTGCCCGCGCCACCCATTGGAGGCGCCCTGCTCTTCGCCCTGCGCTACCGCGTGACGGGCCGCGAGTTCTGGGACAACAACGGCGGCCGTGACTATGCTCTGCGTGGGCCGGAGCACCCGGGCAGTGGCGGAAACCCGGAGCCCCAGGGCTGGATCCACTTTATCTGAGACGCAGGCGGCCGACGGCGGGAAAAAAATCAAAGACACCGGGAGGGCTGGGAGATCCCAAACATTTGCCTGAGAGGAATGGGAGAAACCGGGATTGGCGGGGAGCTGTCCTAAGGAGTCAAGTCAGGGAGGGCGAGGAGAATGGGAGAAACCAAAGGGGTGTGAAGAGTGTGTGGACTTAAAGCCGAGGAGACTGGGGTGGATGTGAGTGGATGAACCCACGTCATAGAAAAGGGAGACGGAAGGGGTGCTGGAATATTAGAAAAGAAGCAAAAGGACGATGGTGACGTTCTCTTCCGTGAGTGGGTACTGGGAGAAAGTGAGTAGGTGGGTCAGACTTAGGTAGTCAAAGGTTGAGGACACCTCTTTGGTACTCAGGAGGTATTTTATGTGAACTAGAAACACCACAGTTGAAATCATTTAGATTGCTGGTTCACTCCCTCTTACTGGTCTTTGCCACCCCAGGTCCCACAGCCCTGCTGTCCTAGCTTTAACTCAGCTATAATTACCTTGCTTAAGTCCCAGGAATTTGGCCATTGCTTCCCAGCCCCCGGCATTATGACAGGATTCCCTTGTCACCCCTGCAGTCCCTGGTTTCAGTCTTTGCTGACTGGCTGGGGAGTGAATGGCAGGTAACAGTCAGAACTCCTTCCTCCAGGCAGCCCTGGGGATGAAAATGAAAGCAAAACCAACTCCAGGCCTTGTAGCTAAATAATGTGGTGCCTAAGGGGCGAGTGCAATCAGGAGCTTCCAGAAAAATGCCGGCCTTACCTTTCTGGGTGCCTTCTAATGACCTCTAAGCACTTTACGGACTGTTTTTGTCAAGGGACAACACGGGGTTCTTTCTGCCTCAGAAGAAAAGGGAATCACTGACTAGCTGGATAACTTTGGGCAAGTTATTTCACCTCTCTGGGCCCCAGTTTCCTCCTTGAGAAGCTGCATTTGGATTAGTTGATCTCTTAGGCCCCTTCTTGTTCTGACATTGTATGATCTGTGAGGGGAAGAGTGAGGATTAGAAGCCACATTCTCCAGCCTGCAGTTGGAGTGCTTACAGTTCAGGACACACAGTACCCCAAGCATCTGGTTGGGCCTGAGAATGGTCCTCCAGTTTTTGACACATGTTCAGAGCCCAGGAAACATCCCATAGCCAGCCTACAGTCTCAGGGTATTCCAGGGCCTCTTTCACCCCTTTGCTTTTTGCTCTTGCCCCACAGACTTCCAGCCTGGGTGCTATGAGACAGCTTGTGGGAGGTGCCTCTCTCGGGAAAATGATGCTTGGGAGCCCCTAAGATGAAACAGTGTTGGGGACTTTCTTGAGGTTAAAGGATTATTGGTATAAGAAATGGAAAACATTTCAAATAAAGAAGCAGAGCAGCTTGAAAATTAAATGGTGCCAGAAGATAGCAGTCTGTTCCATACCCTGAGCAAGTGAATGGGAAAGCTGGACTCTCCTACTCATTCACATTCATGCTTTATGTCTCCTGGTTAACCTCTGCTGGGTGTTTGTTTTTCCTCTCCTTTCACCCTGTTTCTTTTTTTTTTTTTTTTTTTGCCCTGTTTCTAAGTTCTTCTCTTTCCTTCTGCCCCTCTCACCACTTTCATTTTCTTTTAGCATGTAGGGTATTTACCTTCATTTCCTCTAGTTCCATCTGCCTCCCTCTTCATCCTTGTTGATCTCTGCTATTCCTTCTCCCTCCAGAAGAGGTTCCTTTTCTCCAAGACCATGGTTGGTCCACTTTGCTCTCTCAGGCTCCTTCTTGACAGTCTTCTAGAAGGGAGAAGAAGCAGTTCCTGATGCTGCAGATGAACATGGAGCTCCCAGGTAACCAGCTCCCCAAACCCATTTCTTTCTGTTACTGATTTCTCAAAAATTTTTGGATTCCCCTTTTACCCCTCAGTGAGAGAAGGTAGACGCACACGTGCCTATACATGCATTCAGAATAGAGTATAGGGCTTGTTTATCATGCCCCTCCTCTCCAAAACCCTAATTCTTTACAGAAAAAAAAAGGTTAAAAGAGAAACCCCAAGTCACTCTAATGCCCATTTAAATGTCATCCTTATCTGATAAAGAAAACAAAGAATTTCATGTATCTTGTGGATCACCTTCAGGTCAGAGTCCCAGCAGAGTGAAGAGAGAAAGTGTACTGGAAGCCACCAAGCAATGCACTTTTTAGTCACCAATGAAGAGCCCAAGGGAGGATAATGGAGTGGGAGACGGGGTCAAGGCTCAATGTGTAATCTCTTGCTTAATGTGTATGCATGACTGTTACCTTGTATTTAGCAATCTCAAGAGCCCACATTTACTTATCTATCCACTAAAATCTGGTGCCTTGCATGCATGATAATCCTGAAAACAACCTTATGAATGCAGTAATGTTATTCTTGTTTTAGAGAGAAAACAGTTCAGAAAAGCTCAGTAATTTATTCAAGATTACACAACTAGTAAATGGCAGAGCTAGGGTTGTGAACGCAGGAGATCTCCAGAGCCTCTGTGTATAAGCATGATGTCATAATATTTTCCTTTAAAAACAAAATTAAAACCTTGCCTTTAAAAAAAAAAAAAAAACAGAAACCCTTGCCACATATCTCGTACTAGGAGAAGACCAGTTTCTAATTGTTCTCTGCCTTCCCAGCCTCCTTAACTGGCTTGGGAAAGGCAAAGCACTGAGGGTCCCAGGCTTCATCTGCTCCTTCCAGAAGCTTGCTGCTGCTTTCTGTGACCCTGTCCCAGCTCCGTAGGATCAGCAAGGAACCACTTCGCCTGCCTGCTGGAGAATTTAGGAACCCATGTGAACTCCAGCCTTCCCATACAGGGATTCTCTTCTGGCCCTAGGTAGTTTTAGTACACACCTGTTGGCGTGGTGCACACCTTCCTACCCCACCCCCACCCCCCCACTAGCCTTGAACCTCCCAGTTGCCTAAAACTTGCACTGGAAGGATTCATGAGTAGGCTAATTGCTGGATGGTCTGCTGGATGGTCTGTCTCCTGGAGCCTGAGTAATACTAAGGGGATAATTGCAAATGGATTTGGGGGCAGGGAACCAAGGAGAATTCATTGTTCTTGGGCTTTATCCCCAAGAATTACCATTGCTCACCTATTCCCCTGTTCTCAACTTCCTAGAGCCAAGACATGAGGCCTGTGGTTTTTCCATACAGAGTTGCCCCGGGGTAGTGGTGGGAAGGTGGTAAGCTGCTAGTCAAATCTGACATGAGAAACACTAGGAATTTGGCAGAATCTTTAGAGGTGTGTCATGTGTTAAGCACAGGACTTTCCTGTAAAGCCTGATGACTCCAAACAGGAACAGTTCAGGGTATAACCTGTCAGTCATGGACTGGGAAGTGCCATATGAGAAACCAGTATCATGGTCACGGGCTGGGTCCTTGAAGCAACACAGCAGGAACACTTTTGCCCTTTCCTCTCATCCAGACCTCAGATGTCCTTCCTACATACTCTTCCTGTTCCTTTGTTTTCCTTTGTGAATATAGCTCATCATTTCTCTTCTTAATAAGCCCTAACTCAGCTTTCCAATCTCATCCCACATTCCCTTTCTTCTAACTCCTGTGTTTTTCTGGAGCTCCTCTGGATCTTGGCAATCCACAGATCACAGAATTCACAGACCTGAAAAGGCTTGTCTTTGGAGATCATTGGGTCTAGATTCCCCTAGAGATGAGGACACAGGTCCAGAGATGAGAAGGGACCCCAGCAGGGTCAGAGAATTTGTTAGTACAGCTGCAGATGGGACTTAAACCCAAGCCTCCTGACCACATCATATTCCCAGGCTACCAAAGAGTCCTCTCTCCACAGGAACAGACCCATGATTTTTCTTGGCAAGGGATACATCAGAAGTGTTTCATTTTCTGCTTCTAGTTTCCATTCCCTACTGCATTCAGGCAGAAAGAGAAACAAAAGGGACTAGTATGTCCTTAGCCTTGGCACTTGTGTCAGTGATGTTGCTGAGAAACAGTGAAGTTGCTAAAACAAACAACTGAATAATCTACCCATTGAATAGCTAACCTAGGGAGGAAATAAAAGTGTGTTCTGTGAATCCCCCAAACCACTGTTCTCATCAGACCCTCCCTGAACCTCCCCACCCCCTTCACAGTGCAGCTTGGTTCTCTGGACCCCATACCTGCTGGTATTGTGCCTCATTTCAGCTTCCTCATGCAACTGCCCTCCCTTTTGGATAAAAGACCTCATATTTGAAATAAATTTGAAATTTGAAAATAAAGTATAAGATGTTGTGAAGTATTATTTTTGGGGGGCTGAGGGTGGCAAGAGACCCAGAGGCAAGATTTCTTCCTCCCTCTCACCCCTCATTGCTTGGCCATCTCATTTCTTGAGATGGGAAGGAGATAATGGAGGAGTTGGGTGACCCTGTTATGAGACACCCCTACTGTATAACACTACCATTTGGGGCAGTGGTAGGGAAAGTTACCAGGCCTGGCACTTAGCTCCCCTCTACCCTGCACCCAGAACCAGTTGCCACTGCAATTAAAGAGAATAGCTCAGGTAAAAGGTTTCCCCGTTGGTGGGGTGCTCTTCTTAAGGGATCATCTAAATTACATTCTGCTCCTTAGTCTGTGGAGGGAAGATCAAAGCCCCTTTGTCAAGGGCAACCCTAAAACAAAGAACAAAAGCATGATGGAGAGGAAAAACAAGGACCTTTGTCTAATACAAAATGAAGTGACAGATATTAAAGGGAAGTAACCTTGAAAAAGACTGAGTTCTAAAATAGTATTGACTCCCACATCACCTGAATGATGAAAGAGTCCAATTACCCTCAAAGTAATGAAAGGACATTCCTTAAAGGGAAGCCCTAGCCCTAGAATAATCAGATGCCATGTCATTACATCATAATGGCCAAGTTGTGATGTCACTGCAGAGTACCTATTCTTTAGTACACACTGTAACTGAAACCAGATATGCTGAAGGGTAGAATCGGCATGAGGAGCAGACACCCAAGGAGAGGTAACTGAGGGCTTTTCAGGGGTTCCCCCCATGGCTTATTGCCTAGGGTTGCTCCATGGCCCTAATGTCTTTCCAGACTTGTCATGTCTTAGTTTGGTAATAGGTTTGTCTGAAATCTTTCTTCTGCAAACTCCTTTATTGCAGCTTTTGCTATCCTAAGTCCTCCATACTTGGCAGCTGTGATTGGTCAGCCCTCCCCTCCAGTGTTTCTCAGGACAGAGCATAGAACACTAGAGCAGGGTTTCCCTAAATGGGGCAGAAACTCACCATATCCATTTTATTCCCAGGGATAGATCCAAGTTTTTGGTTGTCTGAAGCACATAACTTTTTTCAAGAAAAATAAATACATAAGGCACAAAAGAGTGAATATATTTCAGGATGAGAAAAAATATAAAAATTATAATATTTAAAAAGCTGATAAAAGATCACAAAATCCAAGAAAAAATTTTAAAGTTACCTATGTGGCAAACCTAAATATTTTTTCCTACAGTTTTGTTTTTGGCTGCACACTCTTTGATATTAGTCTTTTAATGATTACATATAATTTTTCCATAAAGAGGTAATTCCATCACCATGATCACTTTAAAAAAATTTTTTTTTGATAATTTAAAAACATTTCACCTTCATACTTTCTAAGTCATAATGTTCACATAATTGGGGGGTGGGATTTTTGTCAAACTTGGGAAAACCCTACCAAATTTCTTTAGTATATGTGGTGTAAGACTTTGGAGCATTTTCAAATTTTGTAATAATGAATAACATAACTCTGAATTGTTGACATTAGTAGTATTCCTGGAAGCTGTATATTAGTTTGTTAGAGCTGCCATAACAAAATACTTAGACTGGGTAGCTTATAATATGGAAATTTTCTCATGGTTTGGAGACTAGAAGCCTGAGATCCAGATGTTGGCAGGGTTGATTTCATTCTGAGGTTCCTCTCTCTTGGCTTATGGATAGCCATCTTATCCCTATGTCTTCATATGGTCTGTCCTACCTGCATGTCTGCATCCAAATTCCATCTTATTATAAGGATAGCAGTTATACTGAATTGACTTACTCTAAAGACCTTATTTTAATTACCTCTGAATAGACCTTATTTCCCAATATGGTTACATTCTGAGGTACTGGGAGTTAGGGCTTTAACAGGAATTTTAGGGGGACACTGTTCAGCCCATAACATTATAAATACTAATAACTGTTCAAAGAAGTAACTGCAAACCACAGATGTGTAACTCCTAAACCCAAACTAAATGTATTCCCAACTCAACTTCATTAGTCAATCCCTAAATGCCCATGGCCTCTTCATTGCCACTGGACAAAAAGAGAAGGGTAATAGAGGGGAAGTCAGAAAGAGACATCGATCTTGACCAACTGCAGTTTGAATTTTTTTTAATTCTACAAAAACCTATTAACACATTGCTGAGACTCTTCCAGTGCTTTGGAAGAGATCTATGCAAGAGAGGACTCTTAACTTCCTCCAGCTTCCTTAGCTATTGGGTAATTGTGTATCTGGTCAGTCCTGCTAATGTTACTGAGTCATGCAAAGGGGGAGGGAGTTTTCACTAAAGATTGAGAATGACGTGGATTCTTCAGCACTAGTTCCTGGAAGAGCTGGTGTGATCACTGACTTGCTAACCCTTCTCTGATAATGTCAAGTCTGGACCTCTTCCTCTCTTCCACTCCCCTACTTCAGTCCACTCCATCATCTTAAGTGTAAGGGTGAAACCCACATAAAAGAGGGAGTCTTCAGCCTGCTTTCCAGAACCAGAGCACAGGAATTTCTTTCCTTGGATTTCTTTCTTCTCTTAAATCTTGAGTCTTTGACTCTTCTGCATACTCCTGACTTGGGAGTGTGTATCATTCTGAGACAAATGTGACTGAGTTGTCTACATTTCATAATTCCCGGCCCATGATCTGTGATGCCCAGAAGGACTGACTTAACCCCCCAGGAGAAGCCACTAAATTTTCACAGTTCCTGCTTGGCTTTCTAGCCAAACTGAGTTCTTCCCAGTCAATATCCAGCCTCCTTGTTTGGATTAAAAGAATGAGCTCTCCATTGACAGCTGAGAGTTGTCACTGCCTAAAATGTTTCGCTTTCCCCTTTCTTCCTTACATACAAACCATTGGGGTTATTATAATAAGTCTTAAGTTAGGTCTGTATATAGCACCGGTCTTGGCTTAAATCCTAAGTGATCAAAAGTTTTCTAACTCTAAAGCTGAGAAGATTATTTCCGTTGCTTACTCCTATCATGTTTTTAAGGGATACTAGTTTGAAGGGCATGGCCCTTAGGAGTTGGGATTGTTACCAAACGTATTGAGAGAAGGGAGGAAGGGGCAAATGCAGAGTTAACAGAAAAAGCTGAATTAGAGATACATTTTTCATGCTTGGCAACCTTTAAAGAGCTCTAGACCTTAGTGTGGAGCAATGAAGAATCAGAAGTCTCAGTTATGGTTGACTTTTTAGAGGGTATATGGGGAGTGGCAAAATCTGTGGAATACAGGGCACCCGTCTGAAACTGTTTTATAAGTTATTTTAAGTATATAAGCTATTGTGACCTAAATACACAAGAGAAGACTATCATGAGAACAGAAGAGTCACTTCATAAAGTACTGTTCCCAAGTTTTGGTCAGAAGACTAAGAATCCTAACTATACAAACTTTTGGCCCAGAATTTTGGAGTGTGTGGAATACTGAGTCGGTGGGAAGTCCATTTTATTTTAATCCCTTTCTTGACAGCAAAACCAAGGTCCCCCCAACATGAGGCACAGCTCCAAGCAGTCTTTACTAAGGCAGAGGAAGGGCCTGGGGAGCCTGGCAAGACCTAATGAAGTGACCCCCCTCTAGAACTTCATCTTTGAGAACACCTGTCTGGTGACAACTGGACCCGGGAAGCGGCGGAAGGTGCCAAGCTGATAGGATCCTCATTTTTCTGGGTGGCCAAAACACTTGATCCATCTCGAGAACAAGTTAACGGTTGCTCTAGGCGCTTCGTTTACAGTTGACGCTGCTGACGGCGGTTTGACCCTAGGCTGGGAACGCTTGTCTCCTGTCCGAGGCTGGCAAAGGGATACTGAAAACGTCTTCCTTCCGGAGGAAACAAATGGGGAGTAGTTGTAGGCGGTTTGGACAGTTCAGCAAACTGCTTTGAATTTCTTGGGGAATTCCAGGAGGAACATTGCCCAGCGTACCCCCGAAGATCCGGCGCCCACAAGGCGAGGGTGGGAGGGGGTACTGTTCTCGGCATCCTAGCCCGGGGGGACATCTTCCCTGCCCCATGTAGCCAATCGGCATCCCGGCTGAGGCCCACGCAGCCAATAGCCGACTTCAGCCGAGACCCACTCAGCCAATGGCCGGCCCAGCCCGTTCCGCAAGGGCCCGCCTGCCTGCGCCCACCAATCAGAACTCTGGCCACCTTGGCACCACCCCTGGAGTCCACCCCACCCATCCGCCCCGCCTCCAACTCGCTGGAGCAGGGCTGGGCTAGACGGGCGCGCTCTCGGGGGCGGGGGGGCAGTCCCGGTCCTGGCCTTCCGCGCGGGTGGGCTCGGAGCAGGCCGCGCCGGGCAGCAACCCCACTCTCACCCCGGAGGCCCCCTGCCCTTTCTCCCCCTTTCCCCCCGGCCCATGGTGCGAGGCTGGGAGCCGCCGCCCGGGCTGGACTGCGGTGAGTGATCCCCAGCCCTTTCGACTTCCCTTTCCAGTCCCTGTTACCATCTCCGACCTCCGGAGCCCCATCTCCGCGCTGGGGGGAGGAGGAGAATTCTAGGTTCGAAGTGGTCCGGTTCTCTCTCCATTCTCCTCAGGACTTTTCGGTTCCCTGTTTTAACTGGGGGAGGGTGAGTGGGTGTGTAGGAGGAAGGGAAGGCCGGGTTGGGACGCCCTTGGCGAGGGGAGGGTTGAGATTTGCCTGCTCCCTGGGGCTCATCGCCCCAAGTGCAGCAACTTTTTGTTCTCTGACCCAGTTTGGAGCCTTCTAGACTGCCTGCGAAATGGAGGATAGGAGAAACGTTTCCTTCCCAGGCCTCCCCTCCTCCTCTCCATGACTGCCTCCTGGCGACTTCAACACACGTACAGAAACCTGGCCTTATTCCTGGGGTGCATGGCCTTTGGGAATGAAAGATTTGAGAGAAACTGCCCCTTCTCACCCCTACGCAGCCATACTCAGAAAACCAACCAGAAAAGTGAGAACCTGAGTCCTCAGAGGTTCCTGGTGTTGCCAGTCTCTCTAATCAGAGACTTCTAAACTGAAAGAAGACTCAAGCTGAGACCTATTTGGTAATGTGGACCCAGATGATATATTTTATATGAACCCTCTTCTCACCATATATTTGAAGGGCTTTTTATGCTGAGGATAGGTAGATGGCAGTAATTAAAAGTAAGCCAGTTAAAGTTAGGAATTTTTTAAATGATGCATACATATCCTAAGCATTGTCATTAAAAGTATTCATCTCACCAATTTCTTGGGTAAGTGTCCCAGCGTTTTCTTTGTGTTGCTGATTGGCAGTCCCAATTGTCTTTCTAATATCAACTACATAAGCAAATCTCTAATCTGGCTGCACCCTGAGAACTTTTTAAAACTGCTTACATCTGCCCCAATCCAGGCTAAGTAAGTCAGAAGGAGGAGGTGGATGCCGTGGGTTAAGTTTCCCCCGGTAATTTTTCTAATGTGCAGTCAGACTGGAGCCACTGCAGCATCATCTGTGATTTCCAGGTTTGGTTTCTTTAAAGTGGAGTCTGAATTTAAACACTTTTGAAGCAATATGAGTGCAGAATACTTCTGAGATTTTAAAGTCTCCTGCCCCTCCAGTCTTTTACAGTTTTCTTCCCTACTCCCAACTCAATTTTTTTTAAATGTGCATTTCTTTGTATTACGTCTTTCCAAAGCATGACTTTTTTTTTTTCCCAGAAACAATTCTTAATGCACTAATTTTCATAGGTTTACAGAATGTTTAATTATATAGAGAAAAACAAGGGGCATAAGCAGGTTTGGAATCACACACAACTGGCCGCAGCACACAGGGCAGCTGAAGGAAGCAGATGACTTTGCCATGCTAGACTAGGCTACCAGCTTCTAGTGTCCAGTGCACTGTGGGTATTGATTATGTCATCCAGTGGGGGTCAGTTAAACCAAGCGCCTGGGCCAACTGAACATCTTTCGCTTCTACTCTGTTCAGCTAATAGCTGAACCTAGTACCTAGTCCCTTCTAAACTAACTTACATTCTCTTTCAGCCTTCCAACCACTCGTTCCATTCATTCATAAACGGTTTTCTTAAAGCAGCTATGACCATTGCCTTTATTAAGTTGGGAGGACATAGGACAGAGTTTCTAACAGGGGCTTCTGGACAATCGGTGAACCCCCCTGAGATTATAATTTATCATCTGTAAGTTTGAATGTTTAGGGGGGGAGGTGCGAGGTAAGTCACAACTTTCTGAGAACCTCTAACTTCTTATTTTCAAAGAGATTCATGATCCAAAAAGTGAGAAGCACATGAATTAAGTATCACTAAATGTCCTTTAAGGCCCCGAAAACTATGACCAAAACACATTTCATTTAGAAACTCTTCAGTTCTCTGAATAAAGACTTAGGGAATTTAGCAGGCTCATATCTGGTCTTCACTTGAACTGTCAGCTGTTTTAACCATAAGCCTAGGCTCAAGATTTTTGTTTTTGGCCATACCATGCCGCATGTGGGATCTTAGTCTCCTGAGCAGGGGATCACACTCATGCCCCTTGCAGTGGAAGTGTGGAGTCTTACCCACTGGACCACCAGGAAATTCCCAGCCTAGGCTCAAGTTCTGAAGATCTCTTTCTCCTAGCCTCGTGTGAATACCTACACTGGAAGTTAAGGCAGCCCATTAATTCTTTTCTGCCTTTTGTCCAGGGGTATGGAAAGCCCAAAGGGAAACAAGGGTGTTACCCTGACTCTGTACTTCTTATTAGTGACTTTTAAGCAGCAGCAGGGCATATCTGGCATGGTTACAAATTTAGTAAATTCAGAATTGATAGTACCACCACCACTGACACCTTTGCCCAGAGGAATCCTTATTTCTCCAGCTCTGATTTCATTCTTTTTCTGCTTTCTCCAAATGAGGTACAAGGTCACAAGGTGCTATAGTGTCTTCACTGTGGTTTTGGTTACTGTAGGATCTACCCTCCTTGTCATAGTCCTCACGAGCCACTCCCTGGTTCTAGTTTCCCCCTATGTCAAAGCCAGATTCTTCCAGGGAGGCACCATTCTGTATCAAGTCTTCCACATCTTGTGTTTTGTGTTATTGAAGAAATGCGGATATATGCAGTACACCAAATACCACCTTTGCAGTACTGTTACACTGAACTATCAAGCCATGAGAATCTTAAGGATAGCAGACCACACGAATGAAAGCAACCTGTTTCCTTGTAGGCTTATAGCTGCACCTGCCTTATTCCCTGTCTAGCAGTCTTCATCGTCATACTGGACTGCTTTATTCCTTGTGCTACCTTTTCCTCACATCTAAACTGTTACCGTGACCTTAAAAAAACAGGGCACAAATAAGGTTGAGTGGGTGTCGAGCGTTGGATCAAGTATTCTCCAGTTTAGATGTGGTGGTGTTCCTGGTGGGCCACAACTTCCAAATGGTGGTTTTAAGTACCTGGCCATGTAGGCACTTCCTCACAGCCACTCAGCTGTGTCTTGAGATGAACCTGTTGGGTAGCAGCAATCAAAAAGGATTTATACCTAAATTATAGATTCAGTTCTAAAGCAGTCATTTTGATACTTTTTAAAAAAGCAACAAAATCCTTTCTGGAATTATATCCAACTCCCCAAATATAAAGTACAAAATCAGATACCCTGGTTGCCCCCACTGTTCATTAGAATTAGGACTCTGCAATAACAGATTGGATACAGTAATTTAAAATATTCCATCTTTGTCTCACTTCCTCTGTTGTCTAGGAGGAGCATTACCTTATATCAGAGTCACCCCATGAGGCTGAAGCAATGATAAAAAGTCTAATTTATTGAGCCTTTACTTTAGCATAGGCATCATGTCAGTTGCATTTTTTTAGTCATAACCTTACAAGGTAGATGCTGTTATGACCTTTTATTCTGATGGGAAACTAAGGCTTAGCGAGCACTCTCAGGAGTGGTGAAGCTGTGATTCCTCTCAGATCTGTCTCACCCCAGACCTCTACCTCGAACAGCTCTAGGCCCCGCCTATACGACACCTAGCACACAGCAGGTGCTCTGTAAAAACATATAACTTTACATATGCTCAACATTATCTTCAGTTTTTACACATGAGGAAACTGAGGTTCCTGTAAGCTCAGACAGACCTGGGATTCAAACTTCCTGTGTAATGCTGGCCTTAATCACATTCGTATCCACTATGCCATGCTGCCTCCACTTACCCTCTGAAGGTTCTCACACTGCATTGCATTCACGGTCTGCATGGCCTTCAGTTTAAGATTTTCTTGTTAAAAGGGAATGGTGACATGCATCATAATGCTGCCGAATTTTTCTGTTCATCATATAAAATTTCCAATATTACACTGCTATACCTGTAACTTTTACATAGGCATGCTGTCCTCTCCGTAATGTATTAGAAGGACTATTTGTAAACTCAGATAGGAGTCCTCGAAAAGTAAAGGGTGACAGATAATGTTAGTCTCTAATGCCCACACAGGGAGCATTTAACAGGGAGTCGAGTTAAAACTGTCACCAGGGAAGTCCCTGGTGGCCCAGTGGTTAGGACTCAGCACTTCCAATGCAGGGGGCATGGGTTCAATCCCTGGTTGAGGAACTAAGATCCCCATAAGCCACGTGGCAAAAAAAAAACAAACGAACAACTGGGGCCCAGAATTTTTCTGGGAAACAGCTTGGGCAGGTTTCCAGGAATGAAGCATAGTCAGAGGCTTTCTCTGCGGTCCCCACACCCATGTTGAGCCTGGGAGCCCTGGTGCCACTGGGTAGCTTGCAGGACAGTTTATAATGAGCCTGCCCACCTGGTTTGAAGAAGAAAGCTGGACTGAAGAGATAAGAGCTGCAGGGCTCCCGCCCTGTGTGTGTGTTGGGGGGGGCGGGGGGGGGGGGGGAGCTGTTAAGGTCTGAGGGAGCTCTCCAGGCTCCCTGGAGAGAGACTCAGCAGTTGGAAGAGACAGGCTGGGGAAGAGGAGAATAACCTTTGTTCTGTGGATGTCTTGGGGAAGGAAACATTCACCTCCCTCTACCGTCTCCGGACCAAATCCAAGGGGAACTCCATTCATCCCAGATCACTTGACCCATCTCATCCTACTGAGACTTAGGAAAAAATAAAAGTATCAATCACCTTCCCCCAACATTCCACCACCAAGAAGAAAAGAAAAGGGAGCTGGGTAGAGGGACAGTGCTGTGTTCTACCTTCTCTACCTTCTAGATTGTCACAAATTGTATTCCTAATCTTTCCACATTCTAGAGCTAATCTAGAGATAACTCAAGAAATAATCTGCTAGGAGCTAAAGTGTTCTGAGATTACATACATCTCTTTGGGTTTTCTAGGTGAGTCTTCATTGTGTCACTCTTGCTGCATGAACTTAGAGAGTGAATTTGAATGGGAAAGATAAAGGCTCTAAGGATGTTTTCCTTTTTTTTTAACCTCAGAAGTCAGATTATCATCCTGGTGACAACACTCACTAGTTTTGTGACTTGGAATAATTTAACTTCTCTGGACTTTGGTTTTTTCACACCCAGGGGGAATTATAGCAGGCTCTGATGATTTATAAGGTTATGAAAATTAAGTGAGAAATTGTTAAGCACTTTAAAAGCAATCCAGCACAGTACACATAGAAAATTGGTTTTGGAGTCCAGTGTTTTGTTTGGTAGAAATTGAGCAATGGCCTGAAAGGGGAACCCCAGTGATTGAGCTGTTTCTCTTCTTATTACAGCTATCTCTGAAGGGCACAAATCAGAAAGCACCATGCCTCCTAATAAAGAGGCCAGCAGTCTTAATAGCTGCCCTGCGGGCCTCATCTGCCTCCCTCCAATCTCTGAGGAGCTACAGCTTGTGTGGACCCAAGCAGCCCAGACCAGTGAGCTGGACAGCAATGAACACTTGCTCCAAACCTTCAGCTACTTCCCCTATCCCAGTTTAGCAGACATTGCCCTTCTTTGCCTACGCTATGGGCTGCAGATGGAGAAAGTCAAGACTTGGTTCATGGCCCAGCGCCTTCGCTGTGGCATTAGTTGGTCATCTGAAGAAATTGAAGAGACTCGAGCCCGAGTAGTCTACCATCGGGACCAACTCCATTTCAAATCCCTTCTCTCTTTTACTCATCATGCAGGGCGGCCCCCAGAGGAAGTGCCTCCTTCTCCTGTGCCACCTCCGGAACAAGTTGGTCTTGGAATAGTGCCCCTGACTCTTAGTGAGCCCACCCAGATGAAAGGATTGAAGGTAGAGCCTGAGGAGCCACTGAGTCACCAGAAAGCAAAGGAGCCCCTGATGGTGCCTGGCAGTGGGGCATTCCCCCACCAATCGCAATTTTGGCAGGATCATCAATGCAGTGGCCTCTCTAAGGAGCAGGCAGGCAGGGGTCCCGACCAGTCACACAGCCTAGGTACTGCTTCCTGGAACCACTCCACAGCTGTCCAGCAGCCCCATGCTCGGGATAAGCCCCCACCCATCTCATTACTTGCCAGTAGTTGTAAGAAGGAGTCAGCATCTAATGTGACTCCTCCTTCCTCTACCTCTTCTTCCTCTTGCCAGGGACTGGCTAATGGAGCTCCTGCCTCCTCTAAGCCCCTGCAGCCACTGGGCTGTGCCTCACAACCACTGTCACCCCATGAACAGGCACTCCCCCCACAGCTGGAGCCAGCCTGGCCCCAGGGGCTGAGGCATAACTCAGCATCAGGTAGGGTTGGCCCTGCAGAATATCTTTCCCCAGACATGCAGCGCCAGCGAAAGACCAAGCGCAAAACCAAAGAGCAGTTGGCTATCCTCAAATCGTTCTTTCTACAGTGCCAGTGGGCACGGCGTGAGGATTACCATAAATTAGAGCAGATCACTGGTTTACCTCGGCCTGAGATTATTCAGTGGTTTGGTGACACACGCTATGCCTTGAAGCATGGGCAACTGAAATGGTTTCGGGACAATGCAGTACCTGGTGCCCCTAGCTTCCAGGATCCAGCAGTTCCCACACCACCTTCAACCCGCTCCTTGAATGAATGGGCTGAGACACCACCTCTGCCAAATCCCCCGCCCCCACCGGATATACGACCCCTGGAGAGGTACTGGGCAACCCACCAACAGCTCCGGGAAAGTGATATCCCTCAACTGAGTCAGGCATCAAGGCTTAGCACCCAGCAGGTACTGGATTGGTTTGACTCTCGATTACCTGAGCCAGCTGAAGTGGTGGTCTGTCTAGATGAAGAGGAGGAAGAGGAGGAGGAGGAACTGCCAGAAGATGATGAGGATGAAGAGGAGGAGGAGGAGGATGACGATGATGACGATGATGTGATCATCCAGGACTGAGTGGGAGGCTGGGGGAGGGGAGGTCTGTTACTAAAAGACAAACCAACTTAGTAACTGTTTAAACAAAGAAACCACATTTTTTTTTTAACTTACCTTGTGGCAAAGAACTGAAAAGCTTTGTGTTCTTGAGTGTGGGGGACAGGGATACAATAAGGGTAGACCAGAAAGGATGACCATGGAGTACAGAATGAAGTGGGGATCGGATGGGCAGAAATCTAGGCCTCCAGTCTCAATGAGGAGCTTGCTACGAGTCTGGGAAAAGGCTCTTGCTCTTCTCATATCCCTGTTCTTTCCCCTTACTGTTCTACAAAGAGGCGAGGCTTTGGCCCATGGCCATGGAGTTCTGGAAAGGAGTAAAGTTTCTAGTATGACCCCAGTCCCAGCATTTTCCCTGAATATAAGGCTGCCTTGCACCCCATTTCTCTCTGAGCACAAGTTCATGCATAATGCAGCTAAGAATCTCAGTTATGTCCCAGTCAATCACAAATACTTCCTCTCCTCATACCAGCTTGACTTTATATGTTTTCCTGCTGCTTTATTGAATCACACAGGGAGCAGAATGTTTTCATTTCAGATACTGGGACCACTATGCCTTGTACCTTTCCAAAAATCCCCATTCTGTTCACTGTTTGTCTCAGGGTAAATCTTCCCCCCGGAGCTTGTGAAAAAGTTTAATAATTGGGTGGAGAATAATTTAGACTGGATATTTATTGGAGGTGGGAATTAGGGGAGATGTCCTTTTAAAAAAGTAGAATTATAGATTACAGAGGGGTAGAGGAGAGGGAATGGTATCTGCTGTTCAGAAGGACAGTACAGATAGATTCCAGGTTTGGTTTTACAAACCTGACACTCCCTCCTGCCTAGTCTGACAGAAACTGGTTTTTTAATCTTTTTGGTGTTGGTTTAATTTGTGTCCAGAAAAGAGACTTTACCCCCTGTTTATAATATCTGTCTTGGGGACAGAAGTCCTTATGTTTTAGAGTGGTTTTCATCAGTTGGGGTCAGATATAAAGATATCGGTGGGTTAACCATCTAGAAATAAAAGAGTGGAAGCCCCAAATTGCTAGACTAATAATAAAAAGGCCAAAAATAAAATTGTTTCTCTCTCCACTTCGCCACTTCTCTGGTTTAAAGATTAATGGAACCAAATCCATCCACTTTCTGATTTAGCATACTTTTTATTTTCAAAGCAACAGGATATACTGAGGTAAAGTATATGAACAAAACTTGAAATAGATCAGTACCTATTACTAGGCAGATTGCTTTCTGCACCTGCTACAGCGTAGGCTCTCTCTCAGAAGAGGGGAAGTCTAGAAATGCCTTTAAAAATAAGTTCAGTTTCAGAAAGGGTAATGGGATCCTATTCAGCTACAAGGTCATTCCTAAGACCTAATTTATCTCTAGCGGATGCTATCTTCAGTTTTCCAATATTTTCACTTAAGGTATACCTGCCTATGGCAGGTTAATCCTTCATTTCTACCCCTTAATACCCAAAGAAGAATAAATGTTTGATCTCAGTGGTAGTGTTCTCTGCTTATCCCACCATTTGAGAGTTTATGACGTCAACGGAGTTAGAGTAGCAATAAAAGGGCATCCCCTTTGTTTCATTATCTGTATACTTTAGTAGGGCTTCAAGCCTGTGTCTCCAACTGTTACCAAACAGAAAGAAAGGAAAATCAACATATTTAACAGGATCTAGGTACAGAGGAAACAACAGGGAAGTAGAAAAATTATAATAGGCCAAGGAACAGTTATTGCTTGTTAACACTGACAATGGGAGAATATATACAAAGCTAAAAAGTGAAATCCAGAAATAAAACATGGTTAATAAGTATATCACCCCACCCCACCCCCCAATGATACCAAGAACTGTTTTTATAACCTTTGTTTCAAGTTGCAGGAAATAAAGGAGCTATCTGTATCCTGTGGGAGAGATAATAAACATCTTCCTGAAGGACTGACCTGATCACTTTCATAGGAAGTAATACAGTGTGTGTAGGGTAAAGATTGAGAGAAAGTACAGAATGAAACAGGCATAGGCAGGGGTACATTTTCCAAGGGCATCACACCTAAGTGAGTATGAGATGCCTCTGTCCATCCTTCAGCAGTATGCATAGGTGAGACCTTGAAGGTGGTCTATCTGGGAGTGTTCCATGCTTCTCTCCCTCTGGCTAATCCCATCTGCCTCTGTTGGTAGAGATTGCAGCACAGGACAGGAAGGCAGGTAAGGGCGTTTATAACAAAAAGGCAGGTAAGGCCCTTTTAAGTCATTACATGAAGTTTAGCATGACAGTAAACCACTGCTGTTGCTTCCCCATAGTTTTCTTCATTGCAAGAAAATTTGATAAGATTTGATAACATCCAGTGTGACAAAGGCTATGTCGCTACTTATGAAACTGGAATGTTTCAGTTGGTTTATGGTGATAAGGTAGAATATTTCTGAAATCAAACTGGGGAAACCTGAAACATGACTACCATACCCAGAGACCATTACCAGGGAGGCAGAATTATGTCTCTGGGTAAGTGGTACTTTCTTCAATAACTCTTAATACAAAAATAGTAATATATATATAAAAAAAAAAAACCAGTAATATAATGAATTCACACATACCCATCACCCAACTTCAACAGTTAACTCATGGCAAATTTTCTTTGATTTCTGCTCCTTCACACTACCCTGTTCCACTAGATGAAGCTAAAGCAAAACTAGGACAATCATTTAACTTTCTATCCATAAATATTTTAGTATGCATCTCTGAAAGATAGACTTATTTTTTTTTAGACTTTTAAAAAACAACCACAATAGCATCATGCCTACCAAAAAAAAAAAACCCCATTAAAAGCTCTTTAATCAAATGTCCACTAAATATTCAGTTTTCATCAACTGTCTCATACATAAATGGTTTTATACAGTTTACTCCAATCAAGATCCAACTGAAGAACATTTACTTGCAGATGGTTTATATGTCTCAAGTCTTTTTTTCACCTGTAGGTTAACCCCCCATTTACAAGGATCCTGGGCTTCCCTGGTGGGTTAGCAGTAAAGAATCTGCCTGCAAGGCAGGAGCCACAGGAGATGTGGGTTCAATCCCTGGGTCAGGAAGATACCCTGGAGGAGGGCATGGCAACCCACTCCAGTATTCCTGCCTTAGGCATCAGATGGACAGAGGACACTGGCAGGCTCTCAGTCCATAGGGTCGTAAGGAATCCACAACTGAAGCTAGTTAGCATGCACACATGCAGAGGGATGTTATTTCCCCCAGTGTTGCCTTCTAAGGCTTAGACTCTAATTCCTTGCTGATGAAAATAAAGAGCATTTTGGAGTCTGAGAGCAAACTATTTACCTACCTTAGTAGGTCACCAGGAGCTTGGTCTAAATATTCTCAATAACCCAAGACTTAAAAGTAAACTTAAAAGAGAGCTCCTTACAAACCTTTCTTCTTGTTCCCATGCCCTTTTACTCTTGTTTTCTGGATCAGAATCATAGTTTCATAAATTTACAAAACATTATTCTAGTTATCTCTGGAGAAATATAAATGGCTTTCCCTAGTTCATTCAGTATCTCTATCTAAAAGATATATTCCATTGAAAATCTTTATCTGTGAAACTTTTGGGAATGTTATTTGTGTTAGCATACTTATTAGGTTCGCTGTGGCCAAGACCTCTCAGTTTAAAGCCTTGCAGTAAGGAAGCCACCTGACAATGCTAGAGACAAAGGTTCCATCCCTGGGTCGGGAAGATCCCCTGGAGAAGGAAATGGCAACCCACTGCAGTATTCTTACCTGGGAAATCCCATGGACAGAGGAGCCTGGCAGTCTACAGTTCATGGGGTTGCAAAGAGTTGAACATGACTTAGCGACTAAACAACAACAACTGTGTGACCTAATTTTTAAACCCCAAACCAGGAGGCCAATCTGACAGTAGAATAGAACCTTTGAAACTAAGACCACTCTGAAAAACTGTGTGCATATGATTACCACACTTGAAATCCACCTCCCTCTTCACTTGTTACATTTTATCACCTTAACAAGACACCAGAATGAGGCATTTAGTGTGCAGGCCTAACTGAGGTTTTCATGTGCAGACAAGTTAGACCAGCTAGAGCTCACCTGTAGGAGTGGTAGCTGGAAACCAGGAAGGCTCTCCGGTGTGGTTCTGTTCTGCCTCTGACCTTAAGGATGGAATGGAATGATGAAAGATAACTTCCTAGAGCATTTCCTCAGTATTGTTAATTATGGATCAGGTTAAATAAGTGGTTCTTAATCTGTAGTACACTACTCAGAAGAGAAAAGGCTGTTAGCTAAGTAACTCAAGAGTTATAAGGTTCATTATTTTCCTTTGAGGATGGGGTACTGACATGGAGGTCTGAGATTTGAATTTAACTATGAATAGAAAGATGCAAAGACAATATCAAGATTTTGGTGAGCTATGGAAGATGACAGACCCTTATCACAAGGACTGGTAGCAGAAGTATCTTAGAAACATGAGGAGAAAAAAGATGCTGGTTTATCATTTTCATTGAGCACTGAGCCCCCAGCAGTGTTCCAACATAGGGATCTCAAAAGCAACAGACAAAAAAAAAAAAAAAAAGCAAGCCACTTTAATATTACAGGCCAATCTTCTGGCTAAATATTACAGCAGACTTTGATTCCTGGGATAAGATGAGTGAAAATTAGGCACAATCCAAAGCCTGCCTTCACTGTGAAGGAAATGGTCTTAAAGAAAATTAAGGGGTACAACTTGAGACAATGCTTTTCCAGGGTCTAGAATAGCATGTAAAAAAAAAAAAAACTCAACTTCTTTTCACCTTGAAATCGTCATTTTAGTATATATGTTGATAGTTGAAGCGCCACTTCTTTAGGAATGTTAAATTAACTTACCTGAATTATTAGGGGTGAAGACTCTTGTGTGACCTGAATCCCCACCATTTAGAGATGGTCTGAAAGAAAAGACCCCCTGTCCAGAGGAGACAGATGAAGCTCTAAAGAGGGGAAACAAGAGCATCAACAGAAAAAAGGAAAAGTTAAAGTAAAAAGCATGTGTAAAGGAAGAGCCTACACATTTAAGCCATAGAGGAAATAAATCCCCTGCTTGCAACTGCGAATACAATTAAATAATTTAGGTATGTATTAGACACAGTAATATTCTATCTTCTCTTTTGTTTACAAGGTAGATTATAAATTTCAGTAGTACACATCAGTGGAGAAATAACTCCAGGGATGCTGGCAGAATGTCAGTGGGAACAGATCTCAAGTGAAAGGAAACAGTGTTACTTACCTATAAGATAGGCTGTGAGTAGAAGCTGGTGAAGGGGTTTCTGGGAAGCATAAAAATGAGTCTGTGAGATAATCTATGAACTGAGAAGAGATCCAGATATTCTGGGGACCAGGGTAAAGGAACTGGGGATCAAAGATTTTCAGTATATACGTTAGGATTTGGGGCTAAAGGCAAGTGAAAAAGCCCACAAATCACCTAGCAGTGGATCATTATGGAACTGTCTTCTCTCTTTCATGAGTTTGTAGGCTAGGATCATGAGCACACTGCTCTGATGTGCTCTAATGTATCTGTGCCTTGATTTCCCCTCTAAGTTGAAGATTACCAGAAAGAATGTCTAAACACAACGGGTCATTAAATTGGTGACATCAATAAAAACGGCAGAGTAAGGACCTCCACAGAGTCTCTCAATAAAAGGAATGAGAAATCTGGCAAAAATTGCCAGTCGACTACTTTCAGAATTATGGAAATTAACAAAGCATTTTTAACAATCTGGGAAAAGTTTATTCCAGAAAAATAACCGAATGTGAGTGAGAACAGTGAGCTTTGGGAATTTTAACTTGCCCTAGTCCCACTTTTCCCTCTCCAGCTCAATGGAAGCATTGAAAACCAAGTCTGGCTGTCATCATAGGGGATGGAATGGGGTTAGAACTCTTTCAAAGCCTCATTCCCAGAAAACTGTCATTACTTCACCTGTCTAGCAGTTCATTGTAAGACTTCACTTGCAAGGCTGCCTTTATTTGACCTGACTTGATGCCAAACTGGCGTGCTGCAGTCCATGAGGTCGTAAAGAGTTTATGACTTAGCAACTGAACAACAACAAAGAGCCAAACTTACTAGGACTTGGAGCTTAGAGTTCACCAAGTGTGAAAAGCCTTTCTCCCAGGAGTGTTTGTTGCAAACAACTAGAGGTAATTTGTTTAGGCTGCCTGAGGTGACTATCAATTGGAACAAAATAAAAGTCTAATCAAAAAGCATCAAAAGAAAGCTATGGAATGAGTTGTCTTCAGGGACTTTGAAAAGGAACAACAGGTTCTTGGGAATCGAGGCCATGTGCACAGGGCTATATGCATGCTCAGAAAAGACCTAAAAACACCCTAAGTTGTCATCCTGGGCTTACGTAGACGTCACACAAGCAGAAAGGGAAGGCTACGGCACAGGAGTCAACTGCCTGAGTGTTGAAAGTGCACCTCAATATACAGTCCTTTAGCACACACTGAGAGTTACTGGTATCAGGTGTTTAAGGAAAACTCTGTCCAATCATTAGCTGACCACTAAGCTAACTGAAAAGAGACTTCAGTGGCCACACATGACAAAGAAAACAGATTTTACAGAATTAGTTTTGGAAAGTCACTAAACAATAATGACAAACAACAACAACAAACGCTGGGAGGCGAGGGAGTACCTGATTCTTAGGGTTGCCGTGTTATATTATTTAGCTGTCTAGTTTTCAACAATTATAAGGCATGAAAGAAACAAGAAAGTAGAACCTACAAAAGGAAAGGAAAAAAGCAGTAGAAACTGTCTTTGAGGAAGCCTAGATACACTAGGAGGGCATGGCAATCCACTCCAGTATTCTTGCCTGGAGAATCCCATGGACAGGGGAGCCTGTGGGCTACAGTCCATCGGGCTGCAAAGAGTTGGACACAACTGAAGTGACTTAGCACGCACACGCATGCACGCATGCACAGATACATTAGACTTTTAAGGGAAAGCCTTTAAACCAACTATTTTAAACCTATTCAGATAACTAAAGAAAACCATATCTAGAGCACTAAATGAAAGTATGACAATGGTCTCACCAAATAGAGAATACTAAGTAAATATAAATTCTGGAATTGATAAGTAAAAGCTAACTAAAATGTAAACTTCACTAGAGATATGAGCAGGCAGAAGAAACAGTCAGCAAATTTTAAGATAATTCAATTGAGATTATCCAGTCTGAGGAAGATAAATAAAAAGGAATGACAAATAATGAACAGAGCCTCAGAAAACTTGATGGGATACCATCAAGCATACCAGCACGTACAAAATGGGAGTCCCAGAAGGAAAACAAAGAGGACAAGGGGCAGAGAGAATTATCTGAAGACATAAGGGCTGACAACTTCCCAAATTGATGAAAATATTAATCTATAAATCCAAGAAGCTCAACAAATCCCAAAGATGATAAATCAAAGAGATCCATACCTGGATGCATCATAAACTGTTGAAAGCTAAAGACAAAAAAAAAGAGAGGAACCTTGAAAGCAGCAAGAGAGAAGCCATTCATCACATGCAAGGGATTCTCAATAAAACTGGCACTGATTTCTCCTCAGAAACCATGGAGGCCAGAACATAGGAGGATAACATATTCAAAACGCTAAATGAAACAATGTCAACCAAAAGTTTTAAATCCAGCAAAACTATCTTTCAAAAATGAAGGAGAAATTAAGATACTCCTTGATAATGGATAAAACAACTAGACAAGATCAGCAGGAAAATAGAAGATTTAAACAACATTATGAGGACTTTCCTGGTGGTCCAGTGGTTAAAAATCTGCTCTCCAATGCAGGGGACACAAGTTTGATCCCTGGTCAGAGAACTAAGACCCCACATGCTGTGAGGCAGCTAAGCCCACGTGCTCCAACTACAGAGCCTACACTCTGGAGCCCAAGCCACAGCCAGAGAGAAACCACAACGAAAGATCCTGCATGCCGCAACGCAGCCAAGATCTGTTGCAGCCAAACAAATAAATATTTTTTAAAACACATCAACACTACATACCAACTAAATTAACAGACATCTATAGAACACTCCACCTTACAACAGCAGAATATACATTCTTTTCAAGTGTACCCGGAACATTCCCCAGGATAGACAATGCTTTAGGCCATATATTTAAAAGGATCAAAATCATACAAAATATGTTGTCCAACAACAGTGAAATGAAATTAAAATCAAAAACAGGAGGAAATTTGGGAAATTAACAATTATATGGATAATCAACACTGCTAAATAACTAGTGGATCAAACAAAAAAAAAATCACAGAAGTTAGAAAATACTTTAGATGAATGAAAACAAAAACACAATCCTTCAAAGACGCAGTGAAAGCAATGCTCAGAGTGAAACATAACTGTAAACATCTATATTAAAAAAGCAGATCTTAAGTCAATAATGAAACCTTCCACTTTAAGAAATAAGAAGAACCAAACCCAAAACCAGAAGGAAAGAAAACGATTAGAGCAAAAATAAATGAAATAGAGACTAGGAAAATAATAGAGAAAAATCAAGAAAACCAAAAGTTGGTTCTTTGAAATGATCAACAAAATTCACTAATCCTGAGGGGGTAAGGGGAGGGATAAATTAGGAGGCTGGGACTAACATATACATACTACTATGTATAGTTAGTTAAAATAGATTACCAACAAGGACCTACTGTATAGCACAGGGAACTCTACTCATATTATACAATAACCTAAATGGAAAAGAATCTGAAATATATATACATATATTGCTGTGCTGTAAACCTGAAACTTACATGATATTATAAATCAACTATAGTTCAATAACAAATTTTTAAAACTTCCTTCTTAGAGTTGTTTAAAACACTTGCCTAATCTTTAGCCAGGTTGTCCAAGAAAAAAAGACAGCCTTAAATAACTAAAATCAGGAATAAAAGAGAGTATCACTACTAACTTGACAGAAATAAATTGGCTAAGACACCTACTCTTCAAAGGGGTGAGTATGAAAGAATCAGAGGGAGACTATTTGGTGAATTTCAAAATGGCTATTTCAGGAAGAGATTTGTGAATTTCAAAATTGCCTCTTGGGAAAGAAAGGGAAATCCTTTCTGATAAGTATTCTCTATGGACTGACTAATGTCTTAAAAAACAGTAGTAAGAATAATAGTTCGAAGGGGAAAGAGACAAGAAATTAAGTTGGAGTTTTGCAGAGTATTTCTTCTCTGCAATATTTTTATGTCTGAGCACATGGACCACAGCCTTGTCTAACTCAATGAAACTAAGCCATGCTGTGTGGGGCCACCCAAGATAGCCGGGTCATGGTGGAGAGGTCTGACAGAATGTGGTCCATTGGAGAAGAGGATGGCAAACCACTTCAGTATTCTTGCCTTAACCCCATGAGCAGTATGAAAAGGCAAAAAGATAGGACACTGAAAGATGAATTCCCCAGGTCAGTAGGTGCTCAGTATGCTACTGGAGATCAGTGGAGAAATAACTCCAGAAAGAATGAAGGGATGGAGCCAAAGCAAAAACAACACCTAGTTGTGGATGTGACTGATGATAGAAGCAAGGTTCAATGCTATAAACAGCAATATTGCATAGGAACCTGGAATGTTAGGTCCATGAATCAAGGCAAATTGGAAGTGGTCAAACAGGAGATGGCAAGAGTGAACGTTGACATTCTAGGAATCAGCGAACTAAAATGGACTGGAATGGGTGAATTTAACTCAGATGACCATTATATCTACTACTGTGGGCAGGAATCCCTTAGAAGAAATGGAATAGCCATCATAGTCAACAAAAGAGTCCAAAATGCAGTACTTGGATGCAGTCTCCAAAATGACAGAATGATCTCTGTTCATTTCCAAGGCAAACCATTCAATATCACGGTAATCCACGTCTATACCCCAACCAGTAACGCTGAAGAAACTGAAGTTGATCGGTTCTATGAAGACTTACAAGACCTTTTATAACTAACACCCAAAAAAGATGTCCTTTTCATTATAGGGGACTGGAATGCAGAAGTAGGAAGTCAAGAAACACCTGGAGTAACAAGCAAATTTGGCCTTGGAGTACAGAATGAAGCAGGGAAAAGGCTAATAGAGTTCTGCCAAGAGAATGCACTGGTCATAGCAAACACCTTCTTCCAACAACACAAGAGGGCACTCTACACATGGACATCACCAGATGGCCAACACCGAAATCAGATTGATTATATTCTTTGCAGCCAAAGATGGAGAAGCTCTATACAGTCAGCAGAAACAAGACTGGGAGCTGACTGTAGCTCAGATCATGAACTCCTTATTGCCAAATTCGGACTTGCATTGAAAAAAGTGGGGAAAACCACTAGACCATTCAGGTATGACCTCAATCAAATCCCTTATGATTATACAGTGGAAGTGAGAAATAGATTTAAGGGACTAGATCTGATAGACAGAGTGCCTGATGAACTATGGACAGAGATTCGTGACATTGTACAGGAGACAGGGATCAAGACCATCCCCGTGGAAAAGAAATGCAAAAAAGCAAAATGGCTCTCTGAGGAGACCTTACAAATAGCTGTGAAAAGAAGAGAAGCGAAAAGCAAAGGAGAAAAGGAAAGATATTCCCATTTGAATGTGGAGTTCCAGAGAATAGCAAGGAGAGATAAGAAAGCCTTCCTCAGCTATCAATGTAAAGAAATAGAGGAAAACAATAGAATGGGAAAGACTAGAGATCTCTTCAAGAAAATTAGAGATACCAAGGGAACATTTCATGCAAAGATGGGCTCGCTAAAGAACAGAAATGGTATGGACCTAACAAAAGCAGAAGATATTAAGAAGAGGTGGCAAGAATACACAGAAGAACTGTACAAAAAAGATCTTCACAAACCAGATAATCACGATGGTGTGATTACTCACCTAGAGCCAGACATCCTGGAATGTGTAGTCAAGTGGGCCTTAGGAAGCATCACTACAAACAAAGCTAGTGGAAGTGATGGAATTCCAGTTGAGCCATTTGAAAACCTAAAGATGATGCTGGAAAGGTGCTGCCCTCAATATGTCAGCAAATTGGGAAAACTCAGCAGTGGCCACAGGACTGGAAAAGGTCAGTTTGCATTCCAATCCCAAAGAAAGGCAATGCCAAAGAATGCTCAAACTACCACACAATTGCACTCATCTCACACACTAGTAAAGTAATGCTCAAAATTCTCCAAGCCAGGCTTCAGTGATATGTGAACCGTGAACTTTCAGATGTTCAAGCTGGTTTTAGAAAAGGCAGAGGAACCAGAGATCAAATTGCTAACATCCTCTGGATCATCGAAAAAGCAAGAGAGTTCCAGAAAAATATCTATTTCTGCTTTATTGACTATGCCAAAGCCTTTGACTGTGTGGATCACAATATACTGTGGAAAATTCTGAAGGAGATGGGAATGCTAGACCACCTGACCTGCCTCTTGAGAAACCTGTATGCAGGTCAGGAAGCAACAATTAGAACTGGACATGGAACAACACACTGGTTCCAAATAGGAAAAGGAGTACGTCAAGGCTGTATATTGTCATCCTACTTATTTAACTTATATGCGGAGTACATCATGAGAAACCCTGGGCTGGAAGAAGCACAAACTGGAATCAAGATTGCCGGGAGAAATATCAATAACCTCAGATATGCAGATGACACCACCCTTATGGCAGAGAGTGAAGAAGAACTAAAGAGCCTCTTGATGAAAGCGAAACAGAAGAGTGAAAAAGTTGGCTTAAAGTTCAACATTCAGAAAACTAAGATCATGGTATCCAGTCCTGTCACTTCATGGCAAATAGATGGGGAAACAGTGGAAACAGTGGCTATCTTTATTTTTTTAGCTTCAAAATCACTGCAGATGGTGATTGCAGCCATGAAATTAAAAGACACTTACTCCTTGGAAGAAAAATTATGACCAACCTATGACCAACCTAGACAGCATATTAAAAAGCAGAGACATAGTCTAGTCAAGGCTATGGTTTTTCCAGTGGTCATGTATGGATGTAAGAGTTGGACTATAAAGCTGAGCGCCAAAGAATTGATGCTTTTGAACTGTGGTGTTAGAGAAGACTCTTGAGAGTCCCTTGGACTGCAAGGAGATCCAACCAATCCATCCTAAAGGAGATCAGTCCTGGGTGTTCATTGGAAGGACTGATATTGAAGCTGAAACTCCAATACTTTGGCCACGTGATGTTAAGAGCTGATTCATTTGAAAAGACCCTGATGCTGGGAAAGATTGAGGGCAGGAGGAGGAGACGACAGAGGATGATATGATTGGATGACATCACCGACTCAGTGGACATAAGTTTGGGTAAACTCCGGGAGTTGGTGATGGACAGGGAGGCCTGGCGTCCTATAGTTCATGGGGTCGCAAAAAGTCGGACATGACTGAGCAACTGAGCTGAACTGAACTGAAGAAGCCAGATACTCTTCAGGCTAACATAAATTGGCATCCAGTTAATCTTCTTTTAGATCTAACTTCTACTGCCATCTTGTGGCAATTAAAAAAACCCAAGTCAATTACTCAAAAGTTCTATCTCCTAACCAGAGAAATCAAAGACTTCCTATTACTCAAGTTTCAATTTTCTCCTTATCAGTTTGAGAACAGAAATATTATTCAAAAGTAGTGTCTGGATACCTGGGATCACTGTTTAGAGAAAAAGGAAGTAAAATGGCATTATATTATGCACAGAAAACCCGAAATCTGTTGGTACTTTTACAGAATATGTTGGTTTCTGAAAACTTTTTTCTCCCCCTCTTACCAGTAAAAGAATCCCTGGGAGTGCTCCTTCCCTGAAGACCTCTGGCTCCCTGAGGGACAAATAACATTAGTAAATATATCCTGATTCTCTGGCTTCCGTATTTCATGATATGTATACATTGAAGAATATGTTGTTCTCCCAGAGTGGGTACACAAGTCCAAGAAAGACCCACATTTTATTTTATTTATTTACTTTTTTTAAGACCCACATTTTAATCCTTCCAAAATTAACATCATGGACACTGTTAATGTGGTCCACTATTTTCACCTCTATTCATTCCAAGCTATGAATTAGGTCTGCTTCTAATATCAGGTCTGCATTGCCAAAAGAGAGACAATTCATGCCAAAACCAATAAAAGTTTAATATTCTTTCTTTAATCTTGGCTTTTATTTAGCATTAGAAATCTCAGTCTGGAAAGACAATGTAAACATTACTTACTTGTCCCAAGTTACTAAAGCCAGCCATTCTATAAGGGGTAGACTCCACTGAGGAGGACCGACTGTATGAAGTGAAACAAAAACAAAAAGCAAACAAACCTGGTATTAAACTTTTATTGACGTAAAGTCTCCTCAGTCCCTATCTCAGCCACATCTAGGCATTTCTTTCATCTTCCATCTTCTGCCAACAGTTTTAATGTTTCTGTGTAGTGAAAATTCTACTCACCTGACCACTTGGCTACTATGCTGAGAAATGGGTCTTGGAGTAACTAAAAGGGAATAAAACGGAGGATGAAAAGTTGCCATTAATGGTGTGCCCTGTTTTGCCTAGCCTGTCTGTTGCAAGCTGGTATCTGCGAGTTTGGCCTTTCCATATCATACATAAGAATAGGAAAAGTCACATTATACTTTCTGAGAGGAAATCATCTTCCTTATGGTTTACAGTTTATGAAAAAGGATATTTATTTATCTCACACTTGTATTTGGGCAAAACATTGTCTCTACCTGACTGAGATGGAGAAGTGATGCCCACTGGCCGAGGTGTGTTTAACCTGCAAGGAAGAAAAAAACAAAAGCAGTTCTAATCTCTGTAAGCAGAACTTGCCACCCCTAGAAGATCAATCACACCATTATTTATAAAAATAATAGCCTCCTCTCTGAGCATAGTGGAAGCAAGTTTTCCATATGGGTCTCCTTGGCTCTCCAATTCCCTAAGTGAAATCTTCTCCACTTCTCTATTTATTGCCAGTAATAGAAATTCTGAAGTCCTTTCATCCTTCCCTTAGTGCCTTACCAGGTATTCTTTTTTTTTTTTTTTTTTTTAATTCATCTGTATTTGTTACAACTTTTTAAAGCAGAATGTGACTTGAGCACTACATTTCCATTCACAAAACTTGCTCCAAGTTACTTTTCCAGCGGCTTTACAACATGCCTGAGCAGGCTTATAAGTTTGCTACTCTAAACAATATTTTTCTTTGGAAAACAAGCCCTATGTATGGACAGCGAATCCAATCAAGTTGGTTCCGCTTAACACAGTAACTTCTAGAGGCCTGGCACATGCAGTCATAACTACAGGGGATGGAAGTTTTAAAAAGTATATCCCAGAAGATGAAAACTTGCTTTAACAAGTGTTTCTTTTAAACATCACGGTATATATACTTCAGAACACTTCAGTGACAGAAAATTTTGGTCTACTAAAGAATCTGCTTGATAGCTAAACACTTCAGACCACAAAGTTAACACAGGTTACATACACACCTTACAACAAACGTAACTACTTCCATCTGTTAAAATAAGTCAACATGAAACTAGGAAAAAACTAGCTCTGCTTTAGTGCTAAAAGTATCACTTACCAGGTATTCTTAACTTTACGTATATCTATCCACCCATTTACACATCCACCATTCCCTCACTCCCTCCATCCCCTCTTCCATCTATCCACAAGCATTTATTTAGTGCTCATGTATCTTAGATACTGAGGTTACAAAGATAACTAGAATGTAGTTTCTATTTTTGAGAGGCTTAGTGGGAGAGACAATAAAAAAGCAACGTTCAATGTTATAATGGCTGTATTAGAAGTACAGAGTATGCCAGAACATTAGACTTTAGCTTCTGTGAGTCAACGGCCATGTTTTTTTAATCCATCAGTACAGAGCTGATATTAAAAATATTTAATGATTGGTAGGGTACAGACATTTATAATTAGAAACACTGGTGATGTACACCCAGCACTTAACACAGTACATCACAAACAATAGGCAATTAATGAATATTTATTGAATAAGTGAATAATAGAACATCTAACTCTGCCTAATAGTCTTGACAGAGGAAATGACACGAGTTGAATTTTGAAGGATGAGTAGAATTTCATAAGATGACGGTCAAGGGTAGGCACTGCATTCAAGATTTTACGTCAGCACTTTTCAGTGAGTAACTCTTTCATGGAGAAGTGAAAGATAAATTCATAAACCATTTCCTCCACCTCAGAGCCCACATAAGAGTTAGAGCCAAGTGTCAAGAAAAGATAGATATTTTCAAAGAGGGAAGCTATGGTGCCTAATAAAACTGACCTGCTTCCTTGGTACCAACTTGGAGATTCCTGTAAGTGAAAAAAATGGGGGTGAAGGAAGCTATAGTTCAAGAGTCCCCATCAATGGATGTTACTTTTCAGATAACTAAGCTGCAATGTCTTCTAGTTGTGGTTACTAATATTTCCAATAGAAGAAAACAGCTGCAGTGTTTCCTTAGAAAATGATTAGCTTTGGGGGAAGAAAATTTTAGTTTCTCTTCACAAAAACACATTGGGAATCCTGAAGACTGATATACATGGGGAAATAGATAGAATCTATGGAGAGAGAAAGGAAAATATAAGAGTAAAATCAAAAGGAACGTTACATAAACACAAAGAACAATCTTGGGAAGACAGAAATGTCTAGGATATAGAGTTTGATGGAGAAGAAGGGTCCTGAGGTGCCTTGGGATTCTTGAAGAGAAATTTTAAGTTACAACAGATAACTCTTCTGTAAGAGAGCTTCCCCATGTGCCATGTTATGATTCATTGATGTTCAAGAATGGGTTACCACTGTGCTAAATTTTGTCCTTTCATCCCTTCAAGGTCTTCTGTGGCCTCATCCATTTACTACAGTATGTTTATTTTACAAACATTATTAATTATTACCTGCCATGTAAAACTATTCTATTCAGTCAGCTAGACAGATGGACAAAGTAGAAGAGAAAATAATAGTATGAAAAATCTATTTTATTCACCTTCACGATGGCTAGAAATTTCTTCAGTTCTCCATTCTCTTTCCTTAAGACTGACAGCTCTCTAGGCAAAAGATGGAAACAGTGAGCTCCAGCAGGTCAGTGGGATAAAAAAAATTCCTGGTTTTTATTATTATCAAATCTAGTTAATGCTTCCAGAGAGACGTTTGCCACTATACAAGATAATTCTGACAGAGACCTAGTGATTCAGGTCAGCAATGGCAGGGTTTTGGTGGTGAGAAGAGCCAGGTGGAGAAAATAAGCATCAGTTGGTATGGTTTCAGAGGCTTTTACACAGAATTGCATCTCTTCTCCATATGCACCCCTGGCCTGAAGATGTCTGAACATTTCCATCAGGGATTCCATCTTTTAGCTTAAGACTTCCAAAACACATCCTCCTAAAGGTAACATTTTAAATGCTATCCCCATCATTATTACTGTGAAAAAGCCATGTCTGATTTCTCTGAAGAAGCAGTTTTTGACCAATGGAAGTAAAAGAGGAAAGCTGTAAAGTACAGAAGGAAGAAAGAGAAAAAGAAAATGGAGACTGAGGGAACAAAATTCTGTACTGAACTTACCCAAGACAAACATAAACACACATGAAGCAAAGTTCAGGCTTTGGAACCATAAGGATATAAAGGCTCTAGTTTCTCTGGAAAGGGCTCTTGGGTGACCTGATTTGTCACTTACTTGTCCTGGTTGGTCAGTGTTTCCTGTGACTCCTGCATGGCTGCTTCTAACTTTGTAACTCTATGCTTATAAAAGGCGATGAGGAGATCTGTTTGTTTCTTCTGGAAACTCCACACCTACTAGGGAAAAACAGGCCTTTGACATACAATTCCATAACTCCTTTCCCCTTACTTCCAGCAACAAACAAATTTTTCAATTCATACTCTATTACTGATTGTTTTCTTCTGGAGCATCTGACCTAACTCACGATTCCCCAAAATTAGGGAAAGCCAAAGCTTTACATCTCCAGAATAACATCTTCCTAATATCTTAATGAGAATACTGACACAGATAAGCCCTTTTAAAATACAACCATTCATCATGAGCAAGAAGAGTGACAACCAACAACAACAAAAAAAGTTTCCAAGTTTAGAATTGGTTTAGAATTGGTTCTGACCTTATTTGTTTACAATTAGTTTGGACTCAGCTTCCACATTCCTAGATACTGCAGAGCACTGGTAACCAATTTACTTTCCCTAAGATACACAAAGATACTTCCAGGCTATTTATACTGCTACATTTAAGGGCAAAGAGACACACACGGAGATGACTTTTCCTGAATATTATTTCTGGGCATGGGCAAATAATTTTATCTTTTGCTTTAATTTACCATTTGATGTACTGATGTGCCCATCATGGGATTACTGAATCAGATCAAAAGTTAATATTTAGAAAGCATTTTAGCTTTGTCAGGCTGTACTTTTGAATACACAGCAGTATTTATGTCTCATCTGTTTCCTACCTGTTCAAGCAATAAACCCTTTGTCTGAGGTCCTTCCTAGTTCTGGTAGTTTTGCCATAAACTTCATTCTCGTCTAATTTGCAAGTTGCTTTTGCCACCTTACTGAAGATTTCTACTTCCGAATCTATACAGTCTCCAGACTCTTAATTTTCCACTCAAAAACAAACTAAACTAATTCTATACAGATAAGAACTCACTGTAGTCTATTTTTTAAATTGTTCTTATTTCCAATAAAAGTAAAAACATATTCGTTTTAGAAAATTTGAACAATGCAGAAGCAGAAAAAAAGGCACTCACTCCTGAGAGTTATCTAAAATGGCAACGGATTAGGGAGAAATAGATATTACAGGTAGATATAATATATAGCCAAAAGACAGTACCCCAAACATCCTAACCTACTCTTGGGATCAGTTTGTGATAAAATTGTTAGTATCAGGCTTGGGCCAAGAAAGCCCAAATCTTTCACTAGCCAGGTTACTCCTCCCCTAGTCTTGTGTGCAGGGGGAACAGACCCTCCCCTACTGTGGAATTCCAGGGAACAAGACTAGACTATTGGGGGAACCTTTTGCCTAGGGCTAAGTAGGCCTGCTTCACCTACTTACCCTAAAAAACTAACACCCAAACCTCAGATCTGACCATTCCAAGAGGAAGAAAGATCAATTGGTAAATAACCATCAGCAAAAAGAAGAATCAGAGGAGAAAATCAAGGGATTCCCCAAAGCTAGAGTACAAATGTTTGATCTATTTCAAATACACCTACTAAAGGAGATTCTAAACTCAGTAATGAATCTCAGTATTTTACAAATCTCAAATGTGAACAAATTCATTATTCTGTCTCATTCAAATCCTTCAGCCTCATAAAAAGGTTATAGCTTCGTTAGGACAAGTTTTGCCTACTTGTTTTTAGTTGGGATTATTTTATTCATATAATAACGGAGCAGATAGTAACAAAAGTAGTTCTGTTGATAACACTAAACATTGTATAATGCCAAGTGTTAAATATTGTTTATTTCATTGTAACAATGCATGGAACTACCTACTTTAATACTCAGACTCCTTTCCTGTATCTTCATATTAGGACCAGGTAAAGGCATCATGGTCTTCATGCTCTGGATTCCCACTGCTTTTAGAATTGATAACATGGGACATAATTTTTATTTTGTTTACTGTAGAATATTTTTAAAATTTCAGTTCTGAATTAGATTCAGTTAATGCCAAGAGGCTGGAAAAAGTAAGGAAGAAACCACTGAAAGATATTGAGAAAGTCACCATACAGAAGTAAAGGGGAGCTCAGTGGTTTCTTAAGACATGTGATACAATGTGGGTGTGCATATTATTGCCTTAATTGAAAAGGGGGTTTTTGTCTCATAAAATATATTTTGGAAATGAATATTAGCGTGACCAGCTTTTTGTGTGTGTGTGTGCTAAAGAATGGCTTTCCTAATTTTTACTTTTAAATGTAATTTTTAAAAAAAGTCATTTTTTTTAGTTTAAGATTTATATTCCCACGCAATTTTAATGCTTTGAATATTTGTAGAAGAGTTGCTAAGTTTAAAAAATTTACTTTAAAAGCACTGGTAGGGACTTCCCTGCTAGTCCAGTGGCCAAGACTTCACATTTCCAATGCCAGGGGCCCAGGTTCAATCCCCGGTGAGGGAACTAGATTTCACATGCCACAACTAAGAGTTTGCATGCCACAACAAAGATCAAAGATCCAGAGAGCCACAACTAAGACTGGGCACAGCCAAATAAATAAATTTAGCTCAGCTGGTAAAGAATCCACCTGCAATGTGGGAGACCCTGGTTCAATTCCTGGGTCGGGAAGATCCCCTGGAGAAGGGATAGGCTACCTACTCCAGTATTCTTGGGCTTTTCTGGTGACTCAGCTGGTAAAGAATCTGCCTGCAATGCAGGAGACCCGGGTTCGAACCCTGGGTTGGGAAGATCCCCTAGAGAAGGGAGTGGCTACCCACTCCAGTATTCTGGCAAGGAGAATTTCATGGACTGTGTAGTCCATGGGGTTGCAAAGAATTGAACACCACTGAGCGACTTTCATTTTCATATTAAAAAAAATTGGTAAATTCACTATCTCTCCTAGGTATTCAAAATTTATTAGTTTTCCATATCTATCTTTGGTGAAACTGACTCCCTTGTTACTTAATATCTACAGGTCTTAGCTGTTGGTTTTTTTTGTTTTTTTTTTGCAATGCCATGTGGCATGTTAGACCTTAGTTCCCCCTGCAGTATAAGCTCAGAATCTTAACCAACAGACCACCAGGGAATTCCCATAATTCTGAATTATATCTCAAGGTAATCATATAGTTGAGAAATGTAAATTTCTCCTTTCTAAGTATTCAGCTAAAATAAATGAGAAGAAAAGACAGAATTAAAATATCAGCATCTTGCAACTCAGTGAACTAATGGATCAATGTAAAGTTCATCAATTTCTACCATCACACAAAATGAAAGACAGAAAATCATTACATACCTCTTGGTAGAACACAGCACTGCTGTAAGTAGTCTTGTCTCATCCCCTCCCCTCAATTTAAATGATTCTGATTAAGCCTAAATAACTATTAACTTAGAGAAAATATAGAGCACAGACAAGCATATTAAATGACTCCAGGCAGATACAATGTGGAAAATCCATGCTGTGAACAGCCTTAGAGCACAAAAGACCATTTTCTTCAACAATAGTAAAAAAGAAACGAGAGGAAACTTACAGTTTAAAATAACCTTAAGAGACAAAATAGTCAACTCAGCTATATAGATTTTATTGAAACCAATTAAAAGTTTTAAAATAATTAAGGAACACTGAGGAAATTGAATATTAACTGATTAATGGATAATATTAGGGAATTATTTTATCATGACATGGTTATATTTAAGAAAAGAATACCTATCTTTTAGAGACAGATTCTGAAATATTCACAAATTGAAATGATATGATATCTGATTTTGGCTTCAAAATAATCTAGATGGGGTGGCAGGAGATGGGGTGGTCCAGAAAAAGGAAGATTGGCCAAGAGCTAAGAATTGATGAAGCAGGGTGATGGATACAAGGAGTAGGAAATACTAAGAGGGACTGTATGAACTCTTGTACTTTTGTAGCTCCTCACCATATTGTACAAGAGACATTCAGAAGTATGAATCAATAACTAAAACAAAAGGTGATATGAAAAACAGAAGAAGTATGTATAAAGTATAGAAATGATAATTAAGAGGTGACTTTAGTGTGGAAGTCAAGCATTCCAGGCAGAGAGATACAAAGCTGTTATACACTACATGGTGTATAAAAGAACTGCAAAGAACTAAACCTACCCTATAGGTTAGGTAATAAATAACCTACATAAGAACTTATGTGGTACATAAAATGTGAAGTGGTAGCTGTAGATGACATTGGAGAGAGAAGATCTGGAGGAACCAGATCTTAAGGGAACTAGGTGTCACTCTGAAGAGTCGGAAACAGGTGATAGGAAACCATCAAAGGGTTTTGAAAAGGCAGTTACATGTTCAGATTTGTAATTTTAAGAGTAATTATGATGCTCAAAGAGATTTGTGCAAAAAAATTTTTTCATCTAAATGCTTCCTTATCAAAAGCAGGGGACTTCCCTGGTGGGCAAGTGGTTAAGACTTCATGCTTCCACTTCAAGGGGCATGAGTTCCATCCCTGGTTGATGAACTAAGATTCCACATGCTGTGCAGCGTGGTCAGAAAGTTTTGGGTTGAACAGTTTGTAATCAAAGCGATATTATCTCTTACATTGGGGCCTAAGTTCCTCAACCTGCTCAGTAGTGACAAAGAACTCAACTATACTGTTTCAGAAGTCTTATATAGTGACAGATAAACTCTTTCTTTTCAGGTAAAATAATCTTCAATTAAACAAAACCTTTCTTCAAAGGCATCATTGATTATCTCAGTTGTTCAATGTTGAAATTCAAGTGAGGGATGGAAAACTGGTCTGGTCTATTGATGAGATAGGGTCTTGACTGGATTTTATTCAAATGACTTGTATGGTAGTTATTTATGTACGTTAGGAAAACATATGACTTCAAAGTCAGGCAACTATCGATCAGATCTTTTTTGTATAGTTCTTCTGCGTACTGTTGCCACCTCTTCTTAACATCTGTTTCTGTTAGGATCATACCATTTCTGTCCTTTATTGTGCCCATCTTTGCGTGAAATCTTCCCTTAGTATCTCTAGTTTTCTTGAAGAGATCTCTAATCCTTCCCATTCTATTGTTTTTCTCTACTTCTTTGCATTGATCTCTGAGGAAGGCTTTCTTATCTCTCCTTGCTATTCTTTGGAACTCTGCATTCAAATGGTTATATCTTTCCTTTTCTCCTTTGCCTTTTGCTAGAATATAGTCCTGCCCATTAGTTTACAGACTGCCTATGGCTGCTTCTATGCTGTAACAGTAGAGTTGAGTAGCTGCAACAGAGACTGCATGGCCTGCAAAGCCTATTTACTGACCTTTCAAGAAATATTTGTCTATCCCAACACTAAACTAATAAAAGTATTTTTCTGTATTTTCATTTATGCCTTTTGCTCTGAATTGGTCTTTCTTTGTGAATTTACATTTTTCCCTCTTCTTCTCTCAATATCTTCTATTTCCTATTTTACTGATATCCCATCTTGTCTGTTCTTCTTATTTGAATTTACTTAATGAACATTTATTTTATTTCTTTTTTAAAAATAATTTTTATTTATTTTTGACTGTGCTGGGTCTTCCTTGCTGCACGGGCTTTTCTCTAGTTGCAGCCAGTGGTGGCTACTCTGTAGTTGCCAAGAGCAGGCTTCAGTAGTTGCGGCTCAGTAGTGGTGGTTCCCAGGCTCTAGAGCAAAGGCTCAATGGCTGCGGCACACAGGCTTAGCTGCTCCTCGGCATGTGGGATCTTCCTGGACCAGGAATCGAACCCAAGTCTCCTTCATTGGCAGGCGGATTCTTTACCACTGAGCCACCAGGGAAGCCCTGTTTTATTTCTTAATTTTAAAGTGGAAAGGGCCCAACAAAATGGAAGAAAATGTTTGCAAATCATATACCTGATTTGTACCTAGGATATACACCTAGGTATATATACGGTCCGATATATATGGACTTGTACCTAGAATATATAAAGAACACTTACAACTAATAATAAAAAGACAATCTAACTTTTAAAAAAATGGGTAAAGTATCTGAATAGACATTACTTTAAAGATGACAAACAAATAGCCAATAAGTACATGAGAAGATGCTCAATATCATTAATCATCAGAGAAATGCAAATCAAAACCACACCAAGATACAAGTTCATACCACTAGGATGATTAGAATAAAAAAAGACAGATAAAAACAAATGTTGATTAGAATATGGAGAAATCAAAATCCTTACACACTGCTGGTAAAAAGGTAAAATAGGCAAGCACTTGGGAAAACAGTCTGGCAGTTTCAAAAGTTAAACAGAGAACTACCATTTGGCCCAGTGATTTAATTCCTATGTATATATTCAAGAGATATGAATATATATGTCCACACAAAACTTTGTATGCATATGTTCATAGTGGCATTATTCATAATAATCAAAAGGTGGAAACAACTTGAATGTCCCTCAACTGATGAATGAATACATGAAATGTATATCTATATTATTACTTGGTCATGGGAAGGAATGAAATACTAATGAAGTTCTAATATTTTTACATGGATGAACCTTGAACACATTACACTATGGGAAAGCAGAGCAGAATTCAGACAATAACAAATATATTATAAAATATTAGAGATAAGATTTCCAATGAAAAATAAAGCAGGATAAGTACACTTGGGGCTGCTATTTGAGATGAGTCAGTAAAAGTCTGATTGAGGAAAGAAAATGTAAGCAAAAGACAATCTAGACATTACTTGGATCAGTTATTCAACTTCACAGATTAGGAAAACACATTTTCAGACATTGCTGACTTTACCAAACTGGCACTTCACTAAAGTGATGATTAACTGACCCTTTCCATGTATTTTATCTTGATTACTTGACCATGTGTAATTGGTCCCATGATTAGGTAGGTTAGAATTCAGACTACATATAATTTCTCTACTGATCATTAACTAATTCTTGGTTTAGTTATTAACCAAAGCTCCGCTCTTTCTCTTGTTCATGTGACCTTGTTTACATTTCTCCTTGAGTCTCAGCTGGATTTTATCTCCTCATAATGTTAAATAGTATCTCAAATATGATGGTTCACCCAAGCAGCTAAAAGCAGGATGCCATGAAAGCCCTCTCTTCCCTTCCTCCATCTTCAGAGTCAGGACTGATGACATCAAAGGGGAGACATCGAAGAAAAATGAAATCTACTCTCTTCAGCCAAACATGACAAAGGACCATCTTCATGTTTAATAAAAGAATAACTCTCGAAAAAAAAAAAGAATAACTCTCAAAATAATGAGAAGAATAGAGAAAAAAAATAGCAATAAAATCTCAAGAAACATACCCAGATAAGAATCCCATGAGGCTATGAAATGATCTTGGTGGAGAACTAAAGAGTGAAAGTGAAAAACCAAAATTTTTACAATTTGGGAACTCTCTCAAATCTGTCCCGTCTCCTCTTCACCTCCTTCCACAACTCGATTGCTCCTGACCGAGTCAATAGCATGACAACATATCATGCATCAGGAAAAGAAAAATATCTTCTAAAGTTCAGACAACTAATTATAAATACTAAATGAAGAATTAAATATATAAGCATTACTAAGAAAGGTTATTGAAAAATAAGAATAGAGAACAAGAAATCCCTTCTTGAACTTAGGTCTATAAGCAAAACTTTGAAAGCCAGGTTGCTAAGTCCACTGCAGGGTCAGACCTATATATTCAAAGCAACTTTTAGAAGATTCACTAAATCTGCACAGAAGGATAATGAAACTGCCTAGAAGCATCTTTATCCTCAAAAATGACTTAATAGAACTAGGAACTATAAGATTCAGCTACATAGTGGTTTTTACAGCCTATCACAGATTTTGGGTCAGTAAAAAGTTAATTGTTGAGATTTGTATTATCAGCGAGGAAAGCAAATAAGGCAGCGAATTTCTCCCCACTGTATACAAATGTACGAATGTAGTTTAAAGAGAATCTTTGGAAAAGAAACAAGATGTAATTATAACTTGCCTGGAAAATCAGACTGTCTTCACTGTTATTTCTCATACCTGAGAGATGTGACTAAAATACTGCAAAGCTGTCTCCACAGGGTTTTTGAAGTACATCTTCTCCTGAGGTTTCAGCTATGAAGAGAATAAGACACATCACAATGGAATGAAATAAAATACTGGCAAATATAGTTAAAGACATACCACCCTTTCTAAAGCACCAGATAGAATTTCACTGTGCTAGGTAAGAGTGTGATCACTACTGAACCAGGAGATGTTGACTATATGTCTTAATCCTCCTTACCTCACGCTTCTGTGGCAGTAGCCACAAACCCACAAATTATTCTTCTATCTCTTGTTTTCCCCCTCAATTGTTATCTACGTATTTTGTGTCTTTTTTTGGGGCTGCATGGTGTGGCTTGTGTGATCTTAGTTTCCTGACCAAGGACTGAACCCAGGTCTGCAGTGAAAGAACTGAGTCCTAACCACTGAACCGACAGGGAATTCCCCCCAACTTTCACTTCATAGTCACTGTATTCATTGTATACTTCCTATACATCAGGAAACAGGATAAGATTGTGACAGAGAAGGAAAAACTTACATTATCAGAAAGAGCCAGATACTTGCAGGCAGTTCCACAAACAGCACATTTTTCTAGGGGGGAAAGGGAAAAAATGTTTGGTTCTTATGGGCATGAAGTAAGATTTTCCCAAAGTATGTGCTAATAGTCAAGTTGGCTAGCTAATGAAAAGAGGTTCTTACTGAATTCAGAATGTCATTGTGCTAAAAAACGACCTCAACTTGAGCACCATGCCAGAAATCATACATGCCAAACATGTATGTTGATGAGAAGTAAGGCTTTCACTCTGTACCTCTACCCATCTCCTTTTTAATAAATTCCGTTTTCTGCTACACATGAGGGACAGTTGCCTCCCAGCAGTCATTGAGGGGTGTACATTTACTAGAGTCTAGGAAGAGTACCAATGATCTCAACTTTAAGTTATTATTTTTTTATTCCATCTCCCTGACAGTAGGCACACACTGGGTACCTGAAGAAATTCTCCAATTATTCCTGCCCTGTTCGCACTTTGCTAGTATTCCTAGATATCGTTTTGAAGCTCTCCTACCCTCATTGTCTGATTAACTCAACATGAAAGATTTGAGAATTAAAATTCCTAATCTTCCTTTGAAGTTGAATTTTTAGTAGTGGTGCTGGTTATTGATTAAGATAAATGCCATGTCAGGAGAAAACATCATATGACATGTGCTTCATTGAGACAAACTGCTCCAAAGTGAGCTGCTGTTAGCATTAGTAATAGCTTTGTTACATTAGCAGAGAACTTAAAAGGGTCATGAGATTCACACCTCAAAAAAGCTTCTCCAGAGGTGAGCTAACCTGACTCTTTTTCCTTGGGGATAAAGTTTTCCCGGTCTTCCTCCTGTACTATTGCCAGAATCAGCTAGCATATCCAAATCATTCTTCTATTTAAGAAAAAGCCAAACAAAGAAACTTCCACAGCTCTCCATCACCTGCAGGATAAAGTTCAGGTTCTTTAGCCTGGTAGGTATAGCCTTCCATCATCTGGCCACTGCCTACCTCCCTAGCCTCATCTCTCACATTTCTCATCTTATTCTTTTATGTTCTACCAATCCCAATCATGTGTACTTCCCTGTACTAAGTTTTATGATGCTATATTCCTTTATACATGATGTTCTTTTAAACTAGAATGATCTTCCCTGCCTAATTCACTTGGCAGACTCCAATTTATTACTCAAAACTTTATCAAAGTGGCACTTCTTCCATGAAATTTTCCCTGATCAAAGCATCCTAAGTCCCTCTTCTGGACCTACATACCCAGAATACATACATACAGAAAATTTAAGTGTTTTAGCATTAAAAAAAAGACATATCTTAAAGTCCCACTTTTAGGATTTAACAGTTGCAAGAACTTGGTCAAATCACCTCTTTGAATCAGCTCCCTACTTGTAAAGTGGGTCTACTAATAATTACCTCCTGGGGTTGTGGTAAGGATATATAAAATCAGGACATGTGAAAACCACAAAGGTATTACCCACCACTATCATCATCGTCAATATTTCTAAACAAATTAACTTGACAGACTATACTATTTTCCATTAGAAATGGCTCTTGTTATCAACCACTTTCCCAATTTCTAGTCATCATTTTTATTTTTCTCTTTTCTCTAGTCAGTCTCATAATTTTGTGGCTTTCTCTGCTATAGGCTTCAGAACACTGACAAGCACCTTTTGATGTTCATATAATAGATATTCCATTTGCTAAATCATTCTTTGTTAATGGATTCCTCCAATTTTCATAATCAACAGTTTCCTATTATACTCACAGCACATTTGACCTCCTAAGTGATTTTTATTCCAAATTACACAGAGAAATGGCTAATCATTATTTCTAAGTTTAAAACATTTTTGCCTGAATCTGAAAACAGTTAAGTCACTCACCCAGAATCACACATTTTTTACAGAAAATATGGCCACAGTTGGTGACAAAGAAATGGGCCCCATCTTTTCGGAAACATCGGTTGCAGTGAAACCAATCCATTCTGCAGCAAAGAGAGAGAACAATTCTGGGCATAACATAATTATATTTACTATAACATAATTATAGCTGTTCCAAAATCTACTTAACAATGTTTGCTTAGCTTCTGCTAATTTATTGGAATATGGGCATATTTTTGTGGAGTATTTCAATTGGTTGTAAGAAAGTACATATATCTCTGAAGTGTAAAAAAGCAGACTGCAGAGTATGCAATGCCATTTTTTAAAAAGTATACATATTCAGAAAAGTAACAGGACACTGATGATTTCTTTTTTGAATGGTGAGATTATGGATATTTGTGTGTATATGCTGTCTTTACACTGTTCTGTTTTCTAAGTTTTCTGTATTAATTCAGGTGTTAATTTGTAATTAGAAAAAACAATCTTTAAAAAAAAGAACCATCTACGTGTTTCCTAATAGTTTCCTGTGATACAGCAAGATGGAGCAAGGAGGAGGTAGTGGACAAAATATAGAAGATCACATATTAAGCACTTGGGACACATTTTATCTAAGAGAAACATGGTTTTTGAACGATGTCTCAGCTTGTTTACATTTTCTTCTACTCCACAGAACCTCGGAATCATAGATCTGAAAGTGATCTTAAAAATCATTTAACATTTTGTCCAATCCCATCCTTTTTTAAAAGATGCATATGAAAAAATAAAAATAAAAGATGTATTTGATATTCACTGAACAGCAAGATTTGAAGTGAAAAAACTGACATTAAAAATACAGAACTGGGCTGATTCATATCAATGTATGACCAAAAAAAAATAATAATAATAATAAAAAAAAATACATACTGAGCTGTCATTAGTTCATATATTTAATGAATTTATGTTTAATTTCATGAATATACTACAAGAATGAAATAGGTTTGATTTTAATTTAAAATTAAATTGCGGGAAAAAAACAAAACAGAAGGTAAATTTTTTCCCCACTTAAGTTTTTTCTTTAAAAAAGTTTTAAAGTCGTTTATGGAGACATTTGCTCAAAGGGTGTTGGCTAGTTTGTCCCACACTTTAACATTTTTGTCACACAAGGGCAAGATTCAAGACAAAAACACTGAATAAATGTTTCAATAGGGCTTCCCAGATGGCGCTAGCGGTAAAGAACCCGACTGCCAATGCAGGATCTGTAAAGAGACAGCGGTTCGATCCCTGGGTGGGGCAGATCCCCTGGAGGAGGGCACGACAAACCACTCCAGTATGCTTGCCTGGAGAATCCCTTGGACAGAGGAGCCTGGCAAACTACAGCCCATCGGGTCGCAAAGAGTCAAACACGGCTGAAGCGAGTGAGCATGCAAACGTTTCAACGCAAAGACATTACACAGAGGCACGAGCTTCAGATTTCTATTTGTTGCTCACAGACACACTAACTTCTCCCAGAAGTGAGTCTAATGAACTACTGGAAAGGTCCCAGTTATAATGCTCCCAGTTAGACGGAGCAAGAAGAATTTTAATCAAATGGGTTGACCAAATGAACTCTTTCAAAGAAGGGCCGTTAACAGGGTTTGTGAGGGTAAGACTCGCCCTATTTCTAAGAGCGACGGAGACTTGGCAAAGGCTCGAATTTACCAGAAGCTCTTTTTAAACTATATTCCCTACCTGTTTGACCGCAGTGATCCCGGAAGGCCTCGGATCTCACCGAAATCAACCAGCTCTCAAGAAGAGCTGGAAATGGCGGGAAAAAATAGAGCGAGTCTGGCACCAGCGAGAGACAAGCAACTGGGCGTGTCCCGCGACGGTGTGTGAGAGGCGTGGGCGGGGCCCGGTAGTGGGCGGGGCCCGAGAGACGAAAGTGCCCTTTCTTAATATTCCGGAAAAATCTACCTGATTTAAAATTGGGAAAAGATAAGAAATATGATCGAATCCCATGCGTGCTAGTGTGGAAACAAAAAGGTGAAAAAAACCTAATAATATTCAAGTAGACGGTAACATACTAGAAAAATGTGGTCACAAAGCTGATGAAAACGTTAACGTAATTTTTTTCTTCTCTTTTTTTCATTTGATTTTCAAGTGAAAGAAAAGATATATAAAAAAAAAGAAAATAATAAATGCTTTTAAAGAACAGTGTAAACCAGAAATAGAAAAGCTAAAAAGTGATTTGTATAGAGTACTGTTGTATAATAAATGATAACTAACCAGTATCAAGGAAATTAAAAAAATTTTTTTCAGAAATAAAGCTGAAAGGAGGAAGGTTTTTCTAAAAAGAAAAATAAAAACTTCCAAGAGAAAGAGATATAGAGAACAAACAAAGATATTTTACACACACATTTATCCTCTCAAGGGAAACCAGAGCAACGAATCAGAACAAATATTTAAAACAAAATTTTGAGAAAATTTTCCTGAAATAAGAATTAAGTCTATGTATTGCAAAGGAGAAAACTGACCCAGAAAGTCAGAACCAAAACATTTTCTAGTAAAGCTATTAAATTAGTCTTTAAAGATAAGGGGAAAAAAGATAAGGAAAACCCCTTTGAGCATCCAGACAACAAAATATTAGCCATTTACAAGGAAAAGAAAAGTAGATTGGCATCAGACTTCTTTACAGAATCATTTTATGCTAGAAACAATGAAGATGCATTTCAAGGTTTTCAAAAAGAAAATATGATCCAAAAATTTATGGCTCTTTATCCTTTGTTCAGTTATAAAAGTAGCTGACCAAAAAAAAAAAAAAAGTGAACATGAAATTTCCTTGAGGAAGTCGATAAGTAGTGATTCGCAAACTTCTTGGTCTCAGAACTCTTTTAACTTTTAAGAAGTATTGAAAGGAATTCCGCAGTGGTCTAGTGGTCAGGACTCTGTGCTTCCACTGCTGGGGCACAGGTTTGATCCCTGGTCGGGGAAGTAAGATCCTCTATCCTACATGCTGTAGCAAAAAAAAAAAAAAAAAAAAAAACTATATTGAAGACTCCCTCCCTACAAAGTTTTGGTTTATGTGGATTGTATCTATCAATATTCACCATATTAGCAATTAAAACTGAAAAGTTTAAAATATTTATTAATTTATTTGAAAACAACAATAACAGACCCATTAAGTGGTAACATAACCTGTGAAATATAACTGTATGTTCCAAAATAAATACAACTTAGTGAGAAGAGTGGCATCACTTTTGTTTTACCGTTTTATAATCTCTTACTATCTGACCAGGCATCTAATGATGCCAGGGAGGCCTGGTGTGCTGCAGTCCATGGGATGGCAAAGAATCAGTCAGGATCCAGCAACTGAATAACAACACTCTCTAACCTGGGCTTCCCAGGTAGCTAACTCAGTGGTAAAGAATCCGCAGGAGACGTGGGTTCAATCCTATGGTCAGGAAGATCCCCTGGAGAAGGAAAAGGCAACCCACTCCAGTATTTCTTGTCTGGAAAAGTCCATGGAGAAAAAAAAAAAGTCCATGGAGAGAGGAGCCTGGTGGGCTACACCCCACAGGGTTGCAAAGCCTTGGACACAACTGAGCATATGTGTGTATACACACACACACACACACACACACACACACACACAATCTGACCTAATAGAAAGCAGCTGGATTCACACATGTACTTCTGCAATCACTGTTACAGTATATTGTTTTGGTTGAAGTGTGTAAAGATCTGGACTCACTCAAGTATGTAGCTGGAAAAGAGAGTACTATTTCCCTAGAGCCTATTGTTCAGTCACTAAGTGCTATCCAACTCTGCAAGGCTGTGGGTCTCAGCAAGCCAAGTCTCCCTGTCCTCCGCTATCTCCTCAAATTTGCCCAAGTTTATAGCCATTGAGTCAGTGATGCTATCCAGTCATATCATTCTCTGCCGCCCTTTTCACCTTTTGCCTTCAATCTTTTGTGTGTGTGTGTGTATAATAAAGTTTTATTAAAGTATAAAGGAGATAGAGAAAGCTTCTTACATAGGCATCAGAAGGGGGCAAAAGAGTACCCCCTTTGCTAGTGTTAGCAATGGAGTTATATACTCTCCAATGAATCTGAAGAATGTCTGGAGGTTGTAAAGACCTCACCAGACCTACTCCCATAATTTACATTTTAAGATAACAGAGCTGGCCAGAAGGTTTAATCTAAAGATTGTCCTCAGGCAGGATACATCCTTGTAAAGACCAGACCTACTCCCATAATTTATGTTTTAAGATAACAGAATTAGCCAGAGGGTTTAATCCAAAGACTGTCCTCAGGCAGGATACATTATTGTTATATAATCCTAAGGAATGTAGAGGAAAAAAGTAAAAAAGTTTGTCCTTTCTTCCTCCTTGAATATCCCAGACCTCTCTCTCCTTGGGGACCCCTAGACTTCTTATCAACCTGCCTAGGAAATGACTCTCTCATTCCCCTCTTTTCTTTTAGGAGAATTATGTTGCCTGGGGAAAAGGGGCGTCGTTCTCATTCCATAACTGCTTCCGAGCTGACAAGGGGCGTTGTCCCTAAATTGGTGAGGCAACATATTCTCCTAATCCTCATAGTGAGGATGTCTGATCCAGGGGCTCCAAGTAATAGTTGGAGGAGGCTGTGGCACTTATAGGAGCTCGGACAACTATTTGTAAATTAAAAGCTTTTAGACTGTTAGAAAACCCCATTATACAGTTACAGACATAATTTGCCTTCAATCTTTCCCAGCATCAGAGTCTTTTCCAATGAGTCTGCTGTTCACCTATTTAGATTTTGTTAATATTTATCTCTGACACTACACCAAAATTTAAGAGGTGGGAGTTTGTTAAAAGCTAACTGCACTGTATCAATGAACTTGTCACCTTTTACCTTTAGACCAAATTGGTCATTTGGAAAATACTAGTTCACTGAGTTACACACATTGACACATTTCATGAAACAATATTAAATATTGACACACTCATTTTATAATATTTTTAAATCAACTTTGTTAATATCACTACCTATCTCACCAGAAAAATCTTTGAGTTTTGGGAATTAGTCAGGCACACAGTTGCAGATAAAAGTGTCTCAAAATTTTGATTTTCATGTGAAAGTTTGAGTTTTATCATTGGCAATAAGTATTATACTAAGTCACCTGCTTTCCTTGAAGTGACAAATTCAGTTTGTGTATATATATATATATTTTTTTTTAATGTTCAATCATTTTTTTTTAAAATCATTATATCTCTAATCAGGTTGGGTCCATGTATAAAACACTAATCTCTACAGAATCACCCTGTTCTCCAACGCCAAGCCTCCTTTTAATATAGATTATATTCATTTGAAGCATTACCATTCAAGTACAGTCTAATGGTAAGTTAAAGTGAAAGTGAAGTGTCCAACTCTTTGCAACCCCATGGACTGTAGCCTGCCAGGCTCCTCCATCCATGGGATTTTCCAAGCAAGAATACTGGAGTGAGTTGCCATTTCCTTCTCCACAGTTTGTATATTTTTGAGAAAATGTCTACCAAATACTCAAATCTGAATAAGTATAGTTTGTTAGTTGTTCTTTCAGGTTAAAAAGATGTTCCACTAAAAAGTGATTAGTTCAGCCCATAACTCAAACCATTGCCTAGTTTTCCTAAATATAATCTTAATTCTACTTACACATTCTGGGTCATAGAAAAAGGATAAAACTTTTAAAAAACATTTTATGAAATGAACTTAGTAAACAAATGATAAAGATTGCACACATACACACAAGAAAACCATATAACAATCTCACCTGTGAATATTAATTCAAAAATCTTAAATAAGATAGAAAACAGAATACACATTTTTTAGAAGTATGACCAAGTGATGCTCATTACAAAAAAAAGGATAATTCAATTTTAGGAAATCTATTAATGTAACTTATTATAGTAATATTTCTAAGAAGAAATGTCTTATGCTTATCTCCACAGTTGCCAACAAAATGTTTGTCATAATTCATATCCATTTCTGATTTAAAAATTCAGTGAAGTAAGAGTCAATGGATATTTCCTTAATGTGATTAAATGATGTGTGTATATGCATGTGTATGCAAAATCCAGTATGTTTTTTAAATGAGGAAACATTAGAGGCATTATTGCTAGTCAGGAATGAGCTACCACTAGCATTTAACATGGTATCCGAACATTAATCTAAAAGGATAAGATTAAAGTACCTCTTTTAGCAGATTATATCATTGTATGTTGAAAAATTCAAAAGAATCAATGGAGAAACTACTGTAAATAATAAGAAAATTCAGTAAAGTAACAAGTTATAAAATTAACAAAATGAAATACAATAACCTTTCCATATTCAAATAATAGCTAGGGGAAGATATAAGAGATAACTATTTAAAGTAGAAACAAAGGAGATTAATACCTAGGAATAACTTAATAATATATATGAAGAAATTTTTAAACCATTTATTGAAAGAGATAAACGCCGTGGTGGATAGGAAGAGTCAACATCATAGTGATGTCAGTTCTCCCTAAGCTAATTATAAATTTAACAACATGATCCAAAAAATGTTGCCTTTCTTGAATTAAACAAATTGATTATAAATTTCATGTAGAATATAGCCAAACAGACAAGAGCATCCAGGAACACCCTGAAAATCTTTTAGTGTCATGTGGGGGGGAAGCTAGCCACACCCAATATTAAAACATACTATAAAGTTTCTATATTAAAAAGTCATTAAAAAAAAATTGTGCTCATGGTGCATGGATAACATACAGACCAATAAAAAAGAATAGAAAGTCCAGAAATAAATCCATGCACATTTGAAATTATTATTTTGTGATAAAAGTGAGGAATTCAACAGGAATGGGGTGGGATTGAGGGTTTTTTGTTTTTGTTTTTATTTGGGCCCTGCTGCACCACCAGTGGGAGTGGGATCTTAGTTCCCTGACCAGGGATGGAACTCATGCCCCTGGGAATAGTGCAGCCAGAGTCCTAACCTCTGGATCCCCAGAAAATTCCCAGAATTGAGTTTTTTTTTTTTTTTTTAAGACTTGAGACAATTGGATAGCCATTTGGAAAAATATCAGACTGGGTCTGTATCTCACATTGTTCACCAAGATAAATTTCAAATCGATCAGAAATCTAAATGTAAACTGAAACATATAAGTACTGAAAGAAAACATGGTGACTACTTTTACAAATAAGGACTGGAGGAACTCTTGCTGTGATCCAAAAGTCTAGAAGCAATAAAAGAAAAGATTGATAAAGTTAGCAACATAAAAATAAAAGAACACCCTTTGGAGAAAGAGTCCAAATTATTTCTCTCTCTCACATATACACAAAGAAAGCCCACTATAGATGAAGTGAAAACCTAAGTGACAAACTGTGACAACTTAAATCACAAAGGGTTAATAACTTTACTATACAAAGAACTTCTAAAAAGAGAAAACCAATGACAATAGAAATTTGAGCAAAAGGCATAAACAGTTCATAGAGAAAAATTTAATGGCCCTTGAACATATTAAAAGATATTCAACCTCATTTTTAGTGGGATAAGCAAACTCCATCGAACTACCACTTTTCATCTATCAGACTGCCAGACCCAAGTATTTCATAACATATTCATTTGTCAAGGTTAGGGGGCAACAGACACTCATATATTGCTGGTGAGGATGCCAAATACTGCAACCACTCTGTAGTGAACATGACATTATCTAGGAAACTTACACATATATTTATATTTAACCCAGCAATTCCATTTCTAGGAATCTGTCTCAAAGATGCACTGGCAAAAATATGAGATCACTTATGAACAAGGTTATTTTTTACATTAGTATTTATAATAGCAAGTGTTTATCAGTGACAAATCACAGTTGAGTATTATGCACATATAAAAAGAAACAGGAGGGACTTCCCTGGTGATCCAGTAGTTAAGACTCTGGGCTCCCAATGCAGGGGGCCTGGGTTTGATCCTTGGTCCGAGAACTAGATCCCATATGCCATAACTAAGATGCAGCACAGTCAAATAAGTAAATAAATATTTTTTTAAAAAGAAATAAAGAAAGGAGAGACGTTCCTGGTGGCACAGTGGATAAGAATGCACCTGCCGATGCAGGGGACACGGGTTCAATCCCTGGTCTGGGAAGATTCCACATGCCGTGGAGCAGCTGAGCCCATGCACCACGACTACTACTGAGCCTGTGTTCTAGAGCTCACAAGACACAACTACCGAGCCCACATGCTGCAGCTACTGAGTCCTGTGCACCTAGGCCCTGGTGCTCTGAAACAGCAGAAGCCACTGCAGTGAGAAGCCCATGCACAACTAGAGAGTAGTCTCCACTCGAAGCAACTGGAGAAAGCCCAAGCAAAGCAACAAAGACCTAAGGCAGCCATAAATATGCCGGGGTCCAGCCCCAGCAGGATCCAGGGGGTACCCTCCGGATGAACGGTGTCGGCGAGAGAGAGAGAGAGAGAGAGAGAGAGAGAGAGAAAGAGAGAGAGAGAGAGAGAGAGAGAAGACATGTGAGACCAGCCTCGATAGGGCCAAGTCTGCGTGGGAGAGAGAGACAAAGAGAGAGAGAGAGAGTGACCAGACGGGGGGTGCAGCCGAGTCTGGCAGAGTCTGGCAATGCTTTATTTTTCACCATAGCTTTTATACCCTAAGTTAGTACCTTTCTAAGGGGAAGATAGTTTAGCATTACATCAGCTTGTTCTTCATGAAACCAGGGTGTTTTCTGCATACTTCTTTGTTTATGAGGGTCTTGTACATTATCTTCTGGCCTTGGGGCCTATTAACATTTTATGTAGGTCAGGTGAATGTAAACCTATTTTCTGTTTCTCTGGTGACCTTAACTGAAAGGTAGCAGTCTCATAGGGCAACAGTACAGAGTAGAAGTATAACCTTGTTAACACAAAAATTAATCCTTCTGCAGAAGTTGTCAGTTGTGTTTATCTAAGAAGTTTACCCCACACTGACTCTGCGACTTTGGTGAGGCAGCCTCTGCCTAGCACTCCTGGCTGACAATTAACAACCATCTCATTGTTACCACACTAGGGCTAAGTTCTTATTTCTCTAGATCTTTAACTATATTAACAATGGTTTCTATAACACAACCTTAGCACATTAAAAGCAAAAACCCAGCAAGCAAAACACAGCAAGCAAACATTAACCCAATAACCACTTTTAGAATAATCTTTCTTATGTTTTCTTAATAGGGCTTCCTCACTCCCTGAAGGGCTCTATGTCTATTAGGGCCTTTATATGATCAGATTCTTTGTACTGTTTTATGATTAGGGTATTATAAGCAATCATGCATATTAGTACTAAGGGCATAGACAACATTTGCTAAATGAAATAGAATGCCAGCAAAGGAGTTCAAATTAAAACACTCCTTTCACCCTGGATAATCTCATAAAATACCATCACCCGGGAAACTTATTGATTAAAGTTCTAAATTGATTCTTATTTGGAAAGAGATCGGGGAAGGCCTTCTGCCTGTGTTGCAGAAGTTAGGGAGTAGTCTATTGAAGCAAGCATCAGAAAGACAGATATCATCTTTAAGGTGAGCGCCGGGGGCAGCTTTTCGTAACCCCTGAAAACCTGATCCGCCTTGCCCATCAGGTTTCCTCCCTCATGACCTTGTCACGGGTAGGGTCTCATGTGTTGGCTCCCGGCATAAATAAATAAAAGAATTTTTTTAAAGAAGAATATTCAACAATTTCCAGAATTTATTGTTAAATGAAAATAGAAGGTGTAGGTTGAATAATGTGCAATTCTTTGTTTTGGAAAGGAGACTGACCTAGCAGTCCAGAGGTTAAACTCCGAGCTTCTACTGCAGAGAGCACCAATTCAATCCCCAGTGGGGGAACTAGGATCCCACACATTGTGGCCAAAAGATGGGGGAGTATAAATACATATCAAAAAGCAACTCTAGATGATAAAACAGAAATTACAAAAAGAAAAAGTTACCTATGGAGATAGGAAGGGAACATTGTAGAAGTGAAAATATGAAAGGAATGTTTCCCTGAATTTAACTGGTTGTATAATTTTGTCTATAGAAATGTAATTATTTTACATATTCAAAAATAGAATTAAAAAGCAACTTCTAAAATTTGAGGACTAAAACAAATGAACTTAACTATACATCAGATTGGTAGCTTTTTTAAAAAGTTTATTGATATAGAATTGACATGTGAAGTGAAGTGAAAGTCACTCAGTCATGTCCGACTCTTTGTGATCCAGTGGGCTATAGAGTCATGGAATTCTTCAAGCCAGAATACTGGACTGGGTAGCCTTTCCCTTCTCCAGGGGATCTTCCTAATCCAGGGATCGAACCCAGGTCTCCTGCATTGCAGGTGGATTCTTTACCAGCTGAGCCACAAGGGAAGCCCAAGAATACTGGAGTGGGTAGCCTATCCCTTCTCCAGCAGATCTTCCCGACCCACTGTATATATTTAAAATGTATAATTTGATAAGTTTTGACATATTATAAAGCCTTGAAGGATCACTGCATTTAAGATAGTGAAGATATCCATTATGTCCCAAAGTTTCTTCATGCTTCTTTATTAACCATCTCTCCCAACCCTCCCCCACACTTCTCTCTCCAGGTAACACAGGTACTTTCTATCACTACAGATCAGTTTGCATTTTCAGGAGTTTTACATATAGGAATCATATATACCTTTTGTTGAGCTTCTTTCATTCAACAGAAGGATTTTGAGATCCATCCATATTCTTGCATGTGTCAATAATTCTTTTATTTTTGTTACTGAGTCGTCTTTTATCATATGTGGCAGTGGTGGCTTTAGTTGCTCCGTCGTGTCCGACTCTTGCAACCCCATGGACTGTAGCCCATCAGGCTCCTCTGTCCACGGGATTTCCCAGCCAAGAATACTGGAGTGGGTTGCTATTTCTTTCTCCACGGGATCTTCCTGACTCAGGGATTGAACCTGTGTCTCCTGCATTGCAGGCAGATTCTTTAAGGATGAGTCAACCAGGAAAGCCCTTTAATATGGAGATACCGCAATTTGTGCATTCATCCGTTCATGAACATTTGAGTTGTTTCCAGTTTGGGACTATAACAAAGTTGCTATAAATGTTCATGTTCAAGTCTTTGTTTGGACGTATGCCTTCTTTTCCCTGACTAGATCATATAGTAGCTGTGTTGGGTACATGTTTGACTTCTGAAGAAGACGCCAAACTTTTCCAAAGTGGTTGTACCATTTTCCATTCCCAGAAGCAATGTATGAGAGTTTCAGGTTCTTCATGCTACTGCCAGCACAGAATATTCAGTCTTTTTTTATTATTAATTCTAATAGGTATGTACTAGTATCTCATTGTGCTTTAATTGCTGTTTCCCTAATGACTAATGATGATGAACATATATTTGTGTGCTTATATATAAATGAATGTTCATGTTAGTCGCTCAGTTGTGTCCAACTCTTTGCAACCCCATAAACTGTAGCCTGCCAGGCTCCTCTGTTCATGGGATTTTTCCAGGCAAGAATACTGGAGTGGGTTGCCATTCCCTTCTCCAAGGGATCTTCCCAACCCAGGAATTGAATCCAGGTCACCCACATTGCAGGCAGATTCTTTACTGAGCCACCAGGAAGCACAAATGTGTGTGAAGTGCCTGTTAAAATCTTTGTTTAACCATTCTTAACTAGGTTGGGGTTTTTTTTTTCATATTTTGAGCTTTGAGAGTTTTTCATATATTCTGAAGAAATTTCTCTATCAAATACATGTCCAAACTGTGGCTTGTGTTTTCAACCTTTTAATAGTAGTCTTTAAAAAGTAAGGGTGGGGGAAAAAAAAAAAAAAGTAAGGGTGGGGCGGGGCAGGGACTGTTTGTTTTTTCTTTTTTTTTTTTTTTTTGGCCATGCCATGCAGTTACGGCAGTGAAAGCACCAAGTCCTAGCCACTGGTTCACCAGGCAATTCCCCTTGAAGAGCAAATTTTTACTTTTGGTGAAGTCCCATTTATCAGTTGGTCCTTTAATGGAGCGTGTTTTGGTGTCATATCTAAGAAATCTTTGCCTAACTGAAGGTCACCAGGATTTCCTCCTACATTTTCTTCTAAAATTCTAGAAATCTAGACTTACAGTTTTGTATTTATGTTTAGGAATATGATTCATTTTGAGTTAATTTTTCTACATGATTTAAGGTATGGATTAAAGTCCTTGTCTTTTGTTTTTGGTTTCCACATGTGGATATCCAGTAGTTCCAGCATCACTTGTTGAAAAGATCTTTTCTCAACTAAATCACCTTTGTCAAAAATAAGTTATATGTAAGAAAACAATTCCATTTACAGAAGCACCAAAAGGAAAAGGATACTTAAAATAAATTTAAACAAGGAGAAGCAAGACTTACATATGGAAAACTACTAAACATTGTTGATAATATTACCCAAAGTGATATACAGATTAGTGCAATCCCTATGAAAATTCCAATGGTGCTTTTTACAGAAATTGAAAAATCCATTCAAAAATTCATATGGAATTTCAAAGGATCCAGAATAGCCAAAACATTCTTGAAAAAGAAGAATAAAGTTGGAGGACTCACAATTTCCGAATTTCAGTTCAGTCACTCAGTCGTGTCCAACTCTTTGCGGCCCCATGGACTGTAGTATGCCAGGTTTCCCTGTCCATCACCAACTCCCAGAGCTTGCTCAAACTCATGTCCATCGAGTCAGTGATGCCATCCAACCATCTCATCCTCTGTCATCTCCTTCTCCTCCTGCCTTCAATCTTTCCCAGCATCAGAGTCTTTTCCAATGAGTCAGTCCTTCACATCAGGTGGCCAAAGCATTGGAGTTTCAGCTTCAGAATAATTTCTTCCAGTGAATGTTCAGGACTGATTTCCTTTAGGATTGACTGGTTTGATCTCCTTGCTGTCCAAGGGACTCTCAAGAGTCTTCTCCAACAACACAGTTCAAAAGCATCAGTTCTTCGGCACTCAGCTTTCCTTATAGTCCAACTCTCACATCCATACATGACTACTGGAAAAACCATAGCTTTGACTAGATGGACCTTTGTTGGCAAAGTAATGTCTCTGCTTTTTGATATGCTGTCTAGGTAGGTCATGACTTTTCTTCTAAGGAGCAAGCATCTTTTAATTTCATGGCTGCAGTCATCATCTGCAGTGATTTTGGAGCCCAAAAAAAATAAAGCCAGCCACTGTTTCCACTCTTTCCCCATCTATTTGCCATGAACTGATGGGACCATATGCCATGATCTTAGTTTGTTGAACGTTGAGTTTTAAGCCAGCTTTTTCATGCTCCTCTTTCACTTTCATTAAGAGGCTCTTTAGTTCCTCTTCACTTTCTGCCATAAGGGTGGTGTCATCTGCATATCTGAGTTTATTGATATTTCTCCTGGCAATCTTGATTCCAGCTTGTGCTTCATCCAGCCCGGCATTTTGCATGATGTACTCTGCATATAAGTTAAACAAGCAGGGTGACAATATACAGCCTTGACGTACTCTTTTCCCAATTTGGAACCAGTCTGTTGTTCCATGTCCAGTTCTAATTGTTGCTTCTTGACCTGCATACAGATTTCTCAGGAGGCAGGTCAGGTGGTCTGGTATTCCCATCTCTTTCAGAATTTTCCACAGTTTGTTGTGATCCACACAGTCAAAGGCTTTGGCATAATCAATAAGACAGAGGTAGATGTTTTTCTGGAATTCTCTTCCTTTTTCTGTGATCCAGTGGATGTTGGCAATTTGATCTCTGGTCCCTCTGCCTTTTCTTTCTTTTTTTTTTTTCCATTTATTTTTATTAGTTGGAGGCTAATTACTTTACAATTTTGTCGTGGTTTTTGCCATACGTTGACATGAATCAGCCATGGATTTATATGTGTTCCCCATCCCGATCCCCACTTCTCCCTCTGCCTTTTCTAAATCCACCTTAAACCTCTGGAAGTTCATGGTTCACGTACTGTTGAAGCCTGGCTTGGAGAATTTTGAGAATTACTTGCTGACATGTGAGATGATTGCAATTGTGCAGTAGTTGAACATTCTTTGGCACTGCCTTTCTTAGGGATTGGAATGAAAACTGACCTTTTCCAGTCCTGTAGCCACTGCTGAGTTTTCCATATTTGCTGGCATATTGAGTACAGCACTTTCACAGCATCATCTTTCAAGATTTGAAATAGCTCAACTGGAATTCCATCAACTCTACTAGTTTTGTTTGTAGTGATGCTTCCTAAGGCCCACTTGACTTCACATCCCAGGGTGTCTGGCTCTGGGTGAGTGATCACACCATTGTGGTTATCTGGGTCATGAAGATCTTTTTTGTACAGTTCTTCTATGTATTCTTACTGCCTCTTCTTAATATCTTCTGCTTCTGTTAGGTTCATACCATTTCCGTCCTTTATTGTGCCCATCTTTGCATGAAATGTTCCCTTGGTATCTCAAATTTTCTTGAAGAGATCTCTAGTCTTTCCCATTCTGTTGTTTTCCTCTATTACTTTGCATTGATCACTGAGGAAGACTTTCTTATCTCTCCTTGCTATTCTTTGGAACTCTGCGTTCAAATGGGTATATCTTTCCTTTTCTTCTTTGCTTTTAGCTTCTCTTTTTCCAAATTTAAAACATACTATACCCTGGAGAAGGAAATGACAACCCACTCCAGTATTCTTGCCTGGGAAATCCCATGGACAGAGGAGCCTGGTGGGCTACAGTCCATGGGGTCACAAAAGAGTCAGACGCAACTCAGCGGCTAAACAACAGCAATAATTTTTTCAAAAATCATTTAGTTTGTAAGCCTCTCAGATTAATTTGTACAGAACTTGTTTAGGGTATTCATTTATTGTACAGTGTTTCTAACAAAACCAGAAGTATGAAAGATGTTATAATAAACTCCCATGTACTCAAAAAAAAAAAAAAAACATACTATATAAAGTTATGGTATAATCACCACTGGTCATTCAGTATTTAAGAATCTGCCTGACAGTGCAGGGGACACAGGTTCGATCCCTGGTCTGGAAACTAGAATCCCATTTGCAGCAGGGCAATTAAGCCCTTGAGCCACAACTACTGAGCCCATGCTTCACAACAAGAGAAGCCACCACCATGAGAAACCCGTGTACCACAACTACAGAGTAGTCCCTGCTTGTTGCAGCTAGAGAAAGCCTACATGCAGCAACAAAGATCCAGTTTTAACTAATCATTTTTTTAAAAAAAACAAAGTTACCATCATCAAAATAATGTGGTGCTAGCATAAGGGTACTCCAATGGGTTAGAACTGAGAATCCAGAAATAAACTCTCATATCTATGGTCAACTGATGTTCAACAAAGATGTCAAGACCATTCCATTGGGGGAAGAATACCCTCTTCAACAAACTGCAAGGAAAACTGTATCCACATGAAAAAGAATAACACTGGACCCTTACTTATACTATATACAAAATTAACTAAAAATGGATCAAAGACCTAAATGTAAGAGCAAAAAGCATAAAATTATTAGAAGAAACAATAGGGGGCAAATCTTAATGACCTTGAATTTGACAGTGGTTCCTATGACAAGAACAGACATAATACTGTGTGTATTTCCTGTAAACAAGGACATTCTCTCCCATAAACTCAATACCATTATCAAAATCAAAGAATTAACATTGATATGATAATCTAGAAATCTCATTCAAATTTCACCCACTGTCCCACAAATGTCCTTTATAGAAAAAGAAAATGTTTTGTTTTTTATTCAGACTCACATGTTGCATCCAATTTTTAAAAAATGAAAACACAGGTTTAGATGTTAGAGAGTGAAAGCACATCACCCGGACCCTATTCCCCAAAGACAAACATGGTTGACAAGTCTTATATAAATCCTTTCAGAAATTTTTTCAATGCATATACCAATACACAACAGACATATGTTAGACACATTTAAATGAAAATGTGACATTACATACATAATATCTACAATTTGTTTTTTTCATTTGTGGCTGTTGTAGGTCTTCCTTACTGCAAGGGCTTTTCTCTAGCTATGGCAAGTGGGGATACTCTAGTTGTGGTGCACGGGTTTCTCATTGTGGTAGCTTCTCTTGTTTCAGAGAACAGGTTCTAGAGAATGTGGGCTTCAGTAGGTGCAGCACATAGGCTCCGTTGTGACTTGTGGGCTCTGGAGCGCAGGCTTAATGGTTGTGGAGCACAGGATTAGGTGCTCCACACCATGTGGGATCTTCCTGGACCAGGGATCAAATCCATGTGTCCTGAATTGGCAGGCGGATTCTTTACCACTGAGCCACCAGGGAAGCCCTACAATTTGTTTTTAGTTAATATTTTTACCTTTATACACCATTCTTTTTAAAGTTTGCATGCTTTGATAAGTTATATCCTAATTTAATTAATCTCATGTTGATGGACACATAATGTTTCCAATTTTTAAATGTTGCAGAAATATGATATAATAAACATCTTTATTGACCTTTTAAGCACCCATGCCATTATTTCTGAAACTAATTTTCTAGACATAAGTGTTCGTCGAGTATGTATTTTATAAATATGCTTGGAATCCATCATCTTTCTATTTTCATTAGTCTTGCTTTCTTTCTCCTTATGCCTTGTTTTGATTACGCTAATCACCTTCTAACTTCTCTCTGCCTATAGATTTGCCCAATCCATTCCGTCCTACTAAGCTGCCATATCCAATCACTGTTCTGTTTAAAACTGCCAGATACTTTCAAGACAATTCACTGAGTATGGCACTAAAGCTCTTCATGATTTACATTTCTTTTTGCATCTCTCAATGTTTGGTCAAGAGCACAGTGCATTTCAGTCACACTGAATTTAAATCACACTCTCCCACTGGTGTGCCTTTTAAGCTATTTCCTTTGCTTGGCATATTCTCCAGATTAACTTCTATTCGTCCTTTCAGACTCAGTTCAGAAATCACTTTCTCCAGATGCCAGTCCTGGCCTGCCCACTGTGGGGCGCTCCCAGAGTAACTTTTGCATGTTTGTCTCACTGTGTTCACTTATCCCTCTAACCAGACTGGGACTACACTTTGCTTCGGCCTTACCAGTCCTCCCACAGTGTCTGATATGTAGTAGGTGCTGGGTAGATATTTGATAAACAATGGAATAAGAAAGGAAATTATCAGGGAGAATCTTACCTTGCTTCAAGTCACACGTTAATACATTCAAACAGGAACTATATCTCAATTGGAGAAGAGAAATCTAGGAATAAAATGAAGAAGATTAGTAGTACCATAGGAACTATAGGAGAAGGATCCATCTGATAATTATAATCAATCATCCAACAAGCATTTCCTAAGCAAATGCCGGGGACCAAGCACTACTCTAGCCCCTGGGGACATGATAAGAGAGAAGACAAAGTCATGGCTCTTTTGGAATCTGTATTCTCCTGGGATACTATGCTGTGCTATGCTTAGTAGCTCAGTTACGTCCCACTCTTTGTGACCCCTGGACAGTAGTCCGCCAGGCTCCTCTGTCCATGAGATTTTCCAGGCAAGAATACTGGAGTAGGTTGCCATGCCCTCCTCCAGGAGACCTTCCCAACCCAGGGATTGAACCCAGGTCTCCCACATTTCCAGCAGATTCTTTACCATCTTAGCCACCAGGCACAGATCAAGGTGAGGATAGGGATATAGTAAAAAGATAAATTTTATCTCTCCCTTCAAAAAGCCTGTGACCTAATAAGGGAATATATATAGATATAATTACACACACAACAAAACAGAAAATGTGATCATTCCAAAAACATTAATTCCCCTCCCAGTTGACAAATGTTATGGAACATATATATTAGGTACCATCAGTACATGGTAACAGATACGATTGTTGCCTTCAAGTCACTTCTAGTATAGTAGGAGACAAAGATGTTTTCTTAAACCTCATAAATAAATGTATTACTATTAAGTACTTTGAGTACTCTCATATAAATCAAAACACCAATAACTATAAGAGAATATAGTTTAGGAAGGCTTCCCTGAGGAAGTAGAGAAAGCTATGAGAACAAAAAGAGAGAGAGGAGATCAGGACAATTTGGACAGTTTTCCTAGAGGAACGGGTATTTGAATGAGCCTTAATAGGGAAGTTTTATTCTGCAGAGATGTAGAGGATGGGGAGAGGAACATCAGTAAACACATTAGTATGGGGAAGTACAGGCTGGTCTTGTGTGTCTAAAGGGAAGAGTGAATGGGACACCAAAAGAGAATGATGAGGAAAAGACAATATTATGGGGAAAAGCTAGCGAGATTGATTGATTCTTCTAGCCAAGAGTTTAGACTTTATTTGCTAAGTTAGTGGTTCCCCCAACCAATAGTCATATCCATCTGAATTAATTGATTCCTATATCCAAAGAGTTTAGACTTTATTTGCTAAGTTAGTGGTTCCCCCAACCAATAGTCATATCCATCTGAATTAAAAGCTCAGAGGGAATTTTGTGAGTGAACTTCCATTGTAGGAAGTTGCCACCAGAAGATTCCATAGGAGAAGGTCTACCTTCCCTGTGGCCAGTATTTTTTAATTTTAAAATTCCTGGGGTGATTGTGATGCTCACTCAGCCAGCTTTAGGGACCACAGCTTTATAAAATAGAGAACCACCAGAGGCTTTCAGCAGGATAGAAACATGATCAATCCCATGTTTTATGAAACATGACTCTGGGGACAGAATGAAGGATGGACGATCATAGACGGGGGATTAATTGGCAGGCTATTGCAATGGGACTGCAGAGAGATGAATAGTTCTGGAATAGGCCAGCAACTGTGGGTAGTAAGACAGATGTGAAACAATTTTCAGAGGCAGAACAACAGGACTTGGTAACTAATTGGCTATGGGGTTAAAAAGGAGGAAGGAAGGAAAAAGATTAAGGTGTTAGGCTTGGGTGATTGAAAGCACAATGCTATGATAATGTTGCAGAGAAGAACCAATTCTGATTCCGTGTTGGAAACTTTCTTTGACTTGCTTTTCATTGATGTTGTTATTATGGTCATACATAATGGCCTGCTTCAAAGGATCCTGCCCCTCTGGGAACTGCTAAACTAAAGTACCTTTGTTCAACCCGCGAAGAGATAATCTGACCCTGCCCACCTGTGAATGGCTACCAAAAAAGAAGAGATTTACACACCCCTTTCCAAAGGCTGCCCCTTCCAGGAGATGTTTTGCAAGACTTAAAACCCTTTTTACTTTACTTCCTCACTGCCTCTCCCTCTCTATTCTGCCTTTAGACTTTAGGTCCTCATTGCTTCTCTCCTTCAGGCTCTATAAAAAAAAATGGCATCCAGGCCCGACAAGATGATTATTTTGAGACTTTAATCTGCCATCTTCTCAGTCAGCTGGCTTTCTGAATAAAGCCCTATTCGTTGCCTCAACACCTTATCTCTCGGATTTACTGGCCTCTCATGTGGTGAACAGAGTGAGCTTGAACTTGGTAACAAAAACATGATACTGTGGCCATGATGAAATGGGGAACATGAGAGTTTGGTTTTGTCTGTGGAATGGAGAAGAGTTTGGTTTTGAACCCAGTGACTGTTATGACCTAATGGGCCTATTACCTGGCCTCAGAACAAGGTCCTATCTTCTTCCCCTTTCTGCATACTGATAATTATAATTTTGGGGAAGTTTTCCTCCGCTCCTTGCATCACCTATGTTTGTTATTGCCTATGGCTTTCATGCTGGAGCTTTCCTCAAATGTCCAGTGATCCTTTGTTGGGGGAGTCATGATGTTACAGGAAAATGGGGCAAGAGAGGCTGGTCAGGTCCCAGGTCTCAGATGAGTCTCTGGAATGCACAGGCAAGTGAGGGTCCTGGCTTTGCCCAGCAAAGAATTCAAGAACAAACCATTGTAAAGTGAAAGCAAATTTATTTAAGAGAGGGATGCACACTCCAAGGGCTTCCCCGGTGGCTCAGCTGTAAAGAATTCATCTGCAATGCAAGAGACACAGGAGACTTAAGTTCAGTCCCTGGCTTGGGAAGATCCCCTGGAGGAGGACATGGCAACCCATTCCAATATTCTTGCCAGAATTCCAGGCAACCCTCCTGGTGGGCTACAGTCCAAGGGGTCACAAAGAGCCGGACACAACTGAGTGACCAACACTTTCACTTTCAATGTATTACCAAGAGCGTACACTGAACCTCAATGTCTACTGAAATTGAATCTTCCACTATCTTTGGCTTAGTAGGTTCTAACCAGTTTTTGTTATCTCTTCAAGGGTTTTGTCATTCTTTTAAAGGTTGTGCCTTGCCCTCTTTCCTCCCATTTCACAGGCAACCTAGCTATACCTCACTTTAGGAGAATAAAGATCTAAAGTATTAGGTATCTAAGGTCCCTGTATTAGTAAGGGTTTCCCGAAGAAACAAAACCAGCAGAAGATATATATATATATATGTATATATATATATATATATATATATATATAATATGTATATTAGATGAAGGTAGGAAGAGAGATTTATTTATAACAAATTAGCTTACTCAATACACAGGCTGGGAAGTCCCATGACCCTCTGTCTACAGGCTGGAGACTCAGGAAGCTGGTGGTGTAAGTCAGTCCATGTCCAAAGGTCAGGGAACCAGGGGAGCCAAAGTTTTAAATCCCAATCCAAGGGGTAGAGAAGATGAGATGAGATGTCCCAACTCCAGCAGGCAGACAGGAAGCAGAAAGGAGTGAATTCCTTCTTCCTTCCTTTGCTTTTTTTTGTAATCAGGTCCTTAACAGATTGGGTGATGCTCATTCACCCCCACCCAAAGTGGGGAAGGGCACTTTACTTTAGAGTTCATCTATTCAAACGCTAATCTCATTCGGAAACATTCTTACACACACCCAGAAATAATGCTTAATCTGGGCATGCCAGTCAAGTTGACACCTAGAATTAATCATCACAGTCCTTGAGGTCCCTGAAGGCAGATGGTCTCTTTTTTTAAGCATTTTCATTTTTATTTTTAACTCTCTTTCTCCGCAGGCATTCTCTAGCTGCAGCGAGTGGAGGATACTCTCTAGTTGCAGTGGCTTCTCTTGTTGTAGAGCATGGGCTCGAGAGCACAGGCTCAACCGTTGTGGCACATGGGCTGAGTTGCTCCAAAGCCTGTGGGATCTTCCTGGACCAGGGATTGAACTCCTGTCTCCAGCATTGGCAAGCAGAATCCTCACCACTGAGTCACCAGGGAAGCCCCAGCAGATGGTCTTTGTTCCCAGTATCCAGTACAGTAAACAGCTGATAAATATGGGCTGACTATGCAAGTGACGTTAATTGAGCACATCCCCATATGTGTAATCCAACTTCTGTTACAATTTATTTCTATATTAATCTGATTAATTGTGTAGTATTGAAAATTTCCTTAACAATCACATTCTCTTCCTATGGGCAGTATATTGCACATCAGTGATCTCTACACTGTAGCCTTTTAGACTTTTGTATTTCCTCTCCAGATTTGCTACACAATTGTAGTAGTATAGGAGATGATAGTTAATTATCATGATTTGGTGAAAAAGAGGTAAGAAATTAAACCACATGTATATTTTTAAATATTTATTTATTTATTGGCCATGCTTCATGGCATGTGGGATCTTAGTTCCCTGATCAGGAATCAAACCTGTGCCCCCTGCATTGAAAGCTTAGAGTCTTAAGCACTGGATTACCAGGGAAGCCCCCAAGCTGGACTTTGAAAAATTGCTCTTAAGTTTAGTTTTTGGTACTCCCACAATTAAACATTCTCAGATGCAAAACCTGGAAGGGGGTACTCTTTATAAAATCTCCTTTGGAACTTAAAACTTAGATTTCCACAATTAGCAGTAAATGGTTAACATTTATCTTGAAAATATACCTTTACTCTCCTGACTGATTCAAAATGCAATCAATATTAAATAAATACAAATTTTTATAGATCAATACAAGCCTTTATTATTATATGTAATAAAGAACATATTCTATAGTTTATGTACATATAATTAACATTTGTTTAATTGGGATCAGATGAAATATTTTAAAACTTAAAAATGTGTTGGAGAATGTTCTCTCTTCTTTTTGTAAATTTATTTTTAATTGGAGGATAATTGTTTTACAGTACTGTGTTGGGTTTTGCTGTACAACAAATATATATTTATTGAATTCCTTCTATATGCCTAGTACTACTCTGGGCATTAGGGAGATAATGATAAACTAGCAAAGGTTGTGTTTGTTTGTTATTATGGAAAACTGTAAATATATACAAAGCTAGAGGAGATAGTGGGTTTCTCTGGTGGCTCAGTGGTAAAGAATCTACCTGTCAACGCATGGGACATGAGTTCCATCACTAGGTTGGCAAGATCCCCTAGAGAAGGAAATGGCAACCCACTCCAGTATTCTTGCCTGGGAAATCTCAGGAGCCTGACAGGCTACAGCCCATGAGGTCACAAAAGAGTCAGACACAGCTTAGCAACTGAACAACAACCAGAAAAGATATTATAATGGACTCCTATCTACTCATCACCGAGCTTAAACAACATCAACTCATAGCCTTCTTTCATTGACAACTACCTCTCCATTCCCTCTCATATTACTTTGAAGCAAGCCCAAGACATCAAATTGTTTCATCCATATTGGTATATAACTCTAAAAGATTATATAGCCATGATATATAATTATATATTCATTGTAACCATAATATCATTTCCCCACCTAAAAAATTAAAAATCCAATCATCTGTAGCTTACATTTTAACAGGGGAAACAAGGAAAAAATAAGCAAAAAATATTAGGCAATAATGACAATAATGCCCAGGTGATGGGATAAAGATTGATTTTTCTATTGGGTGATCAGAGAAATCCTGCAAGGTGACATTTGATGATGGAGGAGCATAACAGGAGGGAGCAAAGCACATGGCTATGTAGAGGAAGAGTCTTCCTCACAGAAGTTCCAGCCAGTGTAAAGATCTGAGGCAGAGCTCAGTGTTCAAAGAATAGGAAAGAGGCCTAGGAGTCTGGGAGGACTAAGTGGAAGGAAGAGTACAAGGATATGATTTTGGAATGCTCACCTGAGGCCATGAGAAAGGACTTCAGACCTGACTCTCTAACTAGGTGGGATGGGCAGCCTTTGGAGGATTCTGAGCAGGGGAGAGACATGCCTTGACTTATGATTGTAGAAAAGCATTCTGGTTACTCTGTTAAGAATGATGTATAGGAGGACATTTTAGGAGAACAAGTGTCTGAAACAGGGAGCCCAACTAGGAAATGATTGAAACAGTCCAAGTGAGCGCTGGTGAGAAGGTCATAAAGGTCATAATGAATTAGGGTAGTAGCAGTGAAGATGGTAAGAAATAAGTAATTTCTCAGCAAGTTTAAATTGACAGCTAATAGAATTGGCTGATAAACCAGATGTAGAGTAAAAGATAAGAGACAAGGTAAGTCAAGGCTAACTCCAAGATGTTTGGGCTGACCAAGGAGTGCCATTTACTAAAGTGAGGAATACTGCAGGAAGGGCAGGTTTGAAGTAATTGGACACATTAAGTTTGAGATGCCTATTACACACACATCCAAGAAAGACATCAAGTAGACAGATAGCTAATTCCAGAGTTTCTGGGAGAGATGAGGGCTGGATCTATAAATTTGGGAAATATCAATGTGTAGATGCTATTGTAGATGCTAGTCTCATCATGGGACTGAACGAGAACACCCAGGTAGCGAGGGAAGATAGAGAAGAGGAGAGATTGGAAAGAGAAAAAGATCCGGCTGAGGAGCCTAAGAGGCCAGTGAGGTAGAGGAAAGCCAGAAGAGTAGATCCCATGAGCCAGGGCTGCTGTGAGATCAGCAGGCTGAAGACTGAGAAATGCCAATTAGATTGGACCCTGTGGTGGCTATCTGTGACCTTGACAGACGGCTTCATCATGTGCATAAAGACAAAAGCTTAAGGGTAGTGGATTCAAGCATGAATGGAGGTGAAGAAGTGAAAACAGGGGAGCAGAGAAGTGGGGTGGCAGCTGAAGAAGGAAGTAAAGTCAAGGGAGGTTCTACTAGTTTTGTATTTTTTATTTATTTATTTTTAAATTTTTTTATTTTTTATTTATTTTTTTTATTAGTTGGAGGCTAATTACTTCACAACATTTCAGTGGGTTTTGTCATACATTGATATGAATCAGCCAGTTTTGTATTTTTCAAACTGAAGTTATTACAGCATGTTTGCATGCTGATAAGAATGATCCAGGAGAGAGTAAAAAACATGATTCTGGAAAGAGAGGAGTAGTTGCAGGAGCAAAATTCCTGAGTGGGTAAGAAAGGACAGGGAAGCTAGTGCACAAGTCGGGGAGATACCAAGGAACACACCACATCCATCTCTACAGGAGAGGAGGTCGAGTATGCGGGGAAAGATACAAGCACTTGGACGGATGTAGTGGTTGGAGGACATGGACATTCTCTTCTATCGTCTCACCATGAAACAACAGGCAAGGATGTTAACTGAAAGTGAGGATTTGGGGGATGGTGTTGGTTTGCAGCAAGCAGTAGATAAATGCAACAGGCAATGACCACAGGACTGCAGTAGGACTACTGGGCAGTGTTGAGGGCCTGCTTGAGATGTGTGCTCTTGAGAGAGTCATTTCCTAGGCCGGTTGATAAGAAGTCTAGGGGTCCCCAAGGAGAGAGAGGTCTGGGATATTCAAGGAGGAAGAAAGGACAAACTTTTTTACTTTTTTTCCTCTACATTCTTTAGGATTATATAACAATAATGTATCCTGCCTGAGGACAGTCTTTGGATTAAACCCTCTGGCTAATTCTGTTATCTTAAAATGTAAATTATGGGAGTAGGTCTGGTCTTTACAAGGATGTATCCTGCCTGAGGACAATCTTTGGATTAAACCTTCTGGCCAACTCTGTTATCTTAAAATGTAAATTATGGGAGTGGGTCTGGTGAGGTCTTTGCAACCTCCAAACATTCTTTGGATTCATTGAAGAGTATATAACTCCATTGCTAACACTAGCAAAGGGGTACTCTTTTGCCCCCTTCTGGTGCCTATGTCAGAAGCTTTCTCTATCTCCTTTATACTTTAATAAAACTTTATTACACAAGAGCTCTGAGCGATCCAGCCTCGTCTCTGGCCCCGGCTTGAATTCATCTCCTCCGGAGGCCAAGAATCCTGCATCTCATCGTTCAGCAACAACCTTTCACTCTGAGAAATGATCTTTAAGTCAAACTTGGATGGTGTTGTTCCCTTCTTTCCTTTCCACAATCCAGTACCTCTCCCAGCACTGAGGGCTGTATCTTGCTACAAGTAGTCAGCACATCGGTTCATTGGTTATTATATAATTTATTATTCATTAATGCACATCACTATTCATTCACTGAATCATATTTATTGAGTGCCAGGCACCACTTAAGGAGCTAGGGCTATATCAGTTGAACAAAACAAACCTCTGACCTCAGAGAACTTCTCTTCCATATCTTAAAAGACCAGAGCCCTCATCTTTGGTAAATACAATTCCTCAGTGAAAACCAGTCAGGAGGTGGAAGTTTCATATTTAAGTACTCAAAACTAAAGTCACCTATATTCTAAAAAGAAGAATACCAAGGTGCCATGATAGATGTGGCCAGTAAAGGACTGAAGGACATGCAGTCTGCCTCAGGGAATGCATCTTTGCTTTTTTTCCCACTGGTGCTGGGCTAGTTCCATGGAAAGCAGCCAAGTGCAGCAGACAGAAGAGTAATATGCTGGAATTTTTATCTCTAGTGTCAGAGTAAGGATTCATCATTATCTCCAGAAAAGCATGAATTAATGGACCATCATAACAAAACAGGGTCTGCTCCATCCAAATTCTCAGGACTACATAAACCCCAGAAGATACAAGTTTCTTTCAGTTTAGGAATATGTAAAACAGAGCATACCCTTGAAAGGGCTTAACTGAAGGCATCTCCTCATTCCACCTTCCATTTTTCTTGCCCGTTTTGGCCTTTTCTTCCTTCCTTCCTTCTTTACTCACTAATTTTCATCTGCTTTCCATTTTTAATGAAACAAAGGCTCTTAGAACCATTAGCTCAGGAAGCCACTGTTTCACTATAGGCTGGTTGCTGGGATTCTAGGAAGAAAGCTGGCTTTAATTGAAATCATGGCTCCCTTCTGACTTTGGGCAGGAAGGTGCGAGAAGAGTGGATTGGGAGCATGGACTGTGAGTTCCCTCCAGAAAGAGATTTGGATCCTCTTTTAGTGACCTCAGACTTCACAGCTTTGCTACAAGAAACAAGAATAAAATGCTTGTCCAGAAAAAGAAGTCAAGGGAATTCCCTGGCGGTCCAGTGGCTTTCAGTGCCAGGGCCCAGGTTTGATCCCTGGCTAGGGAACTGAAATCATGAAAGCCATGCAACAAGGCCAAAAAAAAAAAAAAAAGTCAGAAATGGAGTGAATGTGCTTTATGCTCTGCTCCTCTGCATTAACAGTTACTTCTTATCTGTTGTTTTTTTTTAATCTTCTTTTTATCTGTTGTTTTGAAAGGGGAATACTGAAACAGGATAGTGTTTTTGTTCCACTATTACACAATAGCGTGCCCCCATGCTATATCCCTCTCTGTGCAGTAGATGTCAGCCTCACACAGCATTTCTCTTCCTAACTACAGATGCCTAAGAAAACTATCCTCTTATGCACCCTTTCCCTGGGTAAAAAGATTAATTTCTTCTCATCTTAAGCATGAAAAACAATAGTAAACAGTGATTCTGGAACCAGAGTTGTATTAAGGTATCTGAAAAGGACTGTGGGACTATGGGAAAAGGGGACAAGTAGAGGGGTGGGGGACAGGTTAAAACCTGTGGGTCTCCATTTCAGTCACTCAGTCGTGTCCGACACTTTGCGACCCCATGAATCGCAGCACGCCAGGCCTCCCTGTCCATCACCAACTCCCGGAATTTACTCAAATTCATGCCCATCGAGTCGGTGATGCCATGCAGCCATCTCATCCTCTGTCGCCCCCTTCTCCTCCTGCCCCCAATCCCTCCCAGCATCAGGGTCTTTTCCAGTGAGTCGACTCTTCACATCAGGTGGCCAAAGTACTGGAGTTTCAGCTTCAGCATCAGTCCTTCCAATGAACACCCAGGACTGATCTCCTTTAGGATGGACTGGTTGGATCTCCTTGCAGTCCAAGGGACTCTCAAGAATCTTCTCCAACACCACAGTTCAAAAGCATCAATTCTTCAATGCTCAGCTTTCTTCACAGTCCAACTCTCACATCCGTACCTGACCACTGCAAAAATCATAGCCTTGACTAGACGGAAATTTTTTGGCACAGTAATGTCTTTGCTTTTTAATATGCTATCAAGGTTGGTCATAACTTTCCTTCCAAGGATTAAGCGTCTTTTAATTTCATGGTTGCAATCACCATCTGCAGTGATTTTGGAGCCCAAAAAATAAAGTCTGACACTGTTTCCACTGTTTCCCCATCTATTTGCCATGAAGTGATGGGACCAGATGCCATGATCTTAGTTTTCTGAATGTTGAGCTTTAAGACAACTTTTTCACTCTCCTCTTTCACTTTCATCAAATATCAGGTGTGATATCAAGGTGGGCTGTAGCACAGTTATGCTATCAGCTCAAGAAGATATGGACATGGACCTGATCAAAGGTCTTCACCTCCCTCAGGTGGAAGAAACTGAGGCATCAGCAAGTAGCTGCAGTGTCCTGGGGAAATATATCAGTGTAAACCATTGATATCCTGTCTGTCCAAAGGTGCCCTATCTTTGTCCTCAGATAAGACATTTCTCTGAGCCTCAGCTTCCCAATCTTTAAAAGAGGAAAAAATAATAGTCTTGTCTACCCATAGTATTTAATGAGAAAAAAAAATCAAGATATTGTGCAGAAAACAGTTTGTAGATAATGTATTATTTAAATATAGATAGTAGATTTAAAGTTATAAAGGTAAATGTACATTAGTTATGAATAAAGAAGAATTCAGTGCTCAAAATTGAACCTTCAGTTAATTATTCTTACAGATTTTTCTCAAATTACCACAGGAAAATTTTTCTTTCTCTCCTGAGTTCCATGTTAGCCATGTGGAATTTTGACACACTTAGGCTTTATTTCACAAAAAGATCCCAACCTGGAGGGAGCCATATAATATGCATGAATGGTCTTGTGGAGGGAGAAGGGGTGGAGATTCCTTTTCTAGCCTTTACATTGTACCATTAATAGACAATCATAAGCCACTTATAAACTTCAAGTGCAAAAGAAATAGAAATATTAATCTTCAACAACCCGTTCTTTCCAATTGGTTGTGCTTAATTGCATTCCACGGTTGCATTTGATCCCATTCCTCTCTTAGTTTCTTAGTTCATAAATTGAGATGGCTAAAGCTTACCATATTGTGGTCAGTAAGCACCAGTTTAGGCAAGAGACCTTGAATTCATCACATTCTTATTTTATCTCATACTAAATCTACATCTTTTGAATTGAAACATTACTGAAAGAATTCATATTTGAGAGCAGAAAGACTGTTTTATACCTTGATGTTGAAATTTGAGCAGAAGTTTCAAAATGAGATTATTGATGCTCTCTGATGTCATGAGGAAAGGCCAAAAGCAATTCAAATTTTTTTCATTTCTCATGACTCATCCCCTCCTGTGGAGTTTTGGGCTATATATTCCCTGCCTTGTCTGTTCGTCTGCTCCTTTTGTTAAGAAAAAAATCCTTTTTGCATCACCACCCCCCACTTTTTTTTTTTTTTTTGCTGAGGCTTTCAATTTATTGTATCATGAACTGCAGAAGGAGAAGCAGTTGAACTCAACCTTTGAAACCTCTTAATACTTGCTGAGTGGTCAAGGGGAGAAATGGAAAAGATTGTTGATTGGACTTTACCCCATTTGAAAAAGACCTTCCTACAACAGCTCAACCATCCCCATTTTAAGGAATTAAGTATTTACTTTTCTTAAAATCCAAAATCGTTTGGAACATTCTGCAGAAAGTGAGGCCAAATTTCCACACTTAGTGTCAACTTGGGAACTTTTTTAGACCCACTTTAAACTCAAGTGCTTTTGCATAATGTATGTAACATATTCAAAATAATTTCATTTTAGATATATACTTTTGTATGCTATATTGCTTTCTGCTGTTTTTTCAGAGTACCTTGCAATTATAAATAGCCATCATTGCTCTCACCTAAAGCAGTAGTTTCTGGGTAGAATTCTTCACAGAAGACTAGATACAATATCAATATGGAAGTAAGCCATCTCTTAACATCAACAATCTGCTTCATGATCAGAGAGGTGCTGATAACTCCCCACCTCCTCTCTGGTCTGCCTTTCCGATAATTTCATTATGCAAAAATATAATATTAGAAGCTATAAAAGGCCCCATTCCACCAGATTTTGTGTCATTTTTCTCCTGGGACCAGGGTTGAGGTCTTTTTTTTTTTTTTCTGTTTAATCTAACACTAAATATTAGTAAGAGATGTGATCAGTAAGGCTACCACTTCTTCCTGGTACTTCTGTTTCCACTGTACTCTTCAAGGCTGCTCACAGTTATACTAAATGAACCTCTTTTCCATTAGTCTTAATTCTTTCCATTCCCCTCTCCCACCCCGATTTCCTCCTGTTTTCAGATACTTGAAGATAACGTCCCTGCTGCCTTCTCTCCTTCAAATCTTCCAGACATAAATATTTTAATATATTCGCCAGTGTATTTGTGATAGTTTTGAAGTGTCTGCACAACCGGTCCCTTATTTATAAAGCCCACGTCTGCTGAATGACCTGTAATGCCATATACCAGCTCCTGGACTCTCCCGAACAGTCGACCTGGGAGGATTTTACTTCCACTACTTACAAAGAGAAAGATGGAGACAAGGGAGAAGATCTATAACAATGAGAAATCTTTTCATCCATCTTGTCGGTGATCTTTGGGGACTGTGTGCTGCTATTTACATTGAATGGGAGGGAGGAGAGGGAGGATGCAGAGCAACGCTGGAAGTGGGAGGCGGAGCTAGCCCAGCATTTAAAACCGCTCGCTAAAAGGGAAGCACGTTCGTTTGTGCTAGAGGCACTCTCCTGGAACCACGAGGGATGCGGCGGTCTGTGCCCTGAGGACTGACGGAGATCGGAAGAAGGAAAACAAGGACGAGAAACGAGGCGACACAGAAGAGGACCTCTGGAGAAAGCGGAAGGCAGGAGACGGGAGGGGGAAGGAACCCACGCCAGGTGGAAACAGGACCCGGAGCGAACCGCTCGGGTCCACTGAAAGAGAAGAAAGTACCGGAGGATTGCCTTTTTTCCTTTCAGTTAATGAAAACGACTTTTATCCTCATAAAAGGCTAAGGGGAGGTAAAGACAATCTCTGTTTTCTTAGGGGGATAGCTGAGGGAAATCCAGACTATCTCTTTGAAGCTCTGAAATAAGCCACTGCCTGCTACACAGTGCAAAACGGTCCTGGTTTCTGAAGAGCTACATCCCTTTCAGGAGCATTCCAGCCAGAGTAGCTGGTACAGTTCTATTTTTACATTTAAATGTCTGTGTCTCTCCCCCCGCCCCCATTTTAATAACACTTTCCTTGTTTGTAAGCACGAGTGACAAGAAAGTGTCAAGACGGAATAGGAATATTTTCATCTTTCTCTTTTATCTGCCTGGGTATTTTTGTTATTTTTTTAAAGAGGGTAGGAGTGGTCCTTATCACGGAAAAGGACGTTTCCATTTGAAAGGCTCTCTCTCTAAATATATTTACACCCATATGCATTTAGAAAGAGAGATACCTTTCGGAGGTTGAAATCCTATTGAGAAACATGGAAAAAGGAGCCAGGCACCGGAACAACACTGAAAAGAACCACCCAGGTGGGAGCAGTTCGCAGGAGGCTGATTCTGGAGGGGGCGGAGTGGCCCTGAAGAAAGAGATTGGATTGGTCAGTGCTTGTGGTATCATTGTAGGTGAGTCCAATTCCTTTTCCCACCGACCGTTCCTCCCTGTCTGGTGGTCCTCTTGTAGAACCTTAATCCCTCAGGCCCCCAGCCCCGCAAAGCACTGTTTCTGCGTCCTGCTCCCTTAGAAAAGGGTTGTCGTTCACCTGTGCTATCGCCTACACAAACGGATTAAGTTTGAGAGGTATAGGACGTGTTGTATATCATGCATCTCTTCCCCCAAACCAGTCCTGTCCAGTGTTTGGGGAATGGAGCACTTAGGGGACACGCTCCTGGCTGATGGTCAGTGTTGCCTGCAAGCTTCCTGAAAATATAGGTCTCTGGGCTTGACACTGGAAGGCTGATTCCAGTGACTTAAGGTAGGACTGGGGAACCTAGATTTTTAACAGGCTTTTCTGCAGCCATCTCCTTACCAGGCTGTGGACTGGCTTTTGAGACATATTTAGGAGCTATTTGGTTTTACTTTATATGAGACTATGGGTCTCGGGGGTGTGTAATAAAAATAGCCACAACAGCAGTATAAGGGTGCCTTGCCTTTCTCTAGCTTTTCCATCTTATCCAGCACTTTATCTTGTGAAGTAGATGTGACAGGGCTGTTATTCCCATTTCATGGGTGAGGAAATAAATTATGGAAGAAAAGACACGACAGATTGTACCTTTCTGTAATTGTGTAGTTGGCAGCTTCTCTCATTGCTTAGTGGAGGTGTGTAATATCCATGTCCCTTACCTCATGGAAGACCCTGTGAGGTTCTGAAGGGAAACAGAAGTAACTAGAATGGGGAGTCCGGCTGAAGGCTTTGAAACTGGGGAGCCTGAGTGTCCCCGAGAGTGCCGGTGCAGGCCACTCCAACCCTCTAACTGCGCTCTACCAGGCAGGGGTCCTAAATATGGCCCTGTCTCTAGACAACACACAGTCCTCTTTCCAGAGAGCCCCTGTAGATGCGCAATGGTTCATTACTGCCCTTACTCCAGAAGGTGAGAGTTTCTTCTGCTGTCTTTGGGAGGGGGCCTTACGTTTTCCTCAGAGAAAGGGGTACAGGACAGTCAGGCCAGATCAGTTTCTGTGCAGACTTCCTATTGAAGGCTTGTACTGTCCTGATGCCCACAGACCAGTTTCTCTGGATAATCCCATGGTCCTCATGGTAGCACAGAAGCATTTTGGCAACTAAGCAATGCTGACATTGGAGAACACCCTTGAAATCAAATAATATCAGTACAGCATTCAGATAATCCTCTTCACCTCTGCACCCAGCCTTCAGTGTTATCGCCACTCAGCTTTCAAAGTGGAATGCTGCTCTGTCTAATTCTCTGACTCTGGTAGGTTTCCAGGCATCTACAGTTACAAGTACGGTAATGTTATTTTAGAATATTATAGTCAGGATTTTAATCTCTCATTGTCTTTTCTCTATCTCGCCTTTATTGCAACTGCTCTAAAAAATGAGATCAGCAAAGTCCACAATATGTACAGCACATGCCAATTTAAGGTCTATAAATATCCCAGAGCTGTTACCTCTTTCACCAGTTTGACTGAGAGGATTAAGTACTTTCCTCCCTTTGGGAAGATTCTGATTCATACACAGATGTTTATACCCACATGCACATGAGCACAATCAGACCTCCTTCCTGCCTCAACCTTGCTCACCCACCCCTATATATGTGCAAGTATTCAAGGGTTGAGGATATTTTACTATATAATGGGCTTGTTTTTGTCTCTTTCTTTAGTATTTTTCTAAGACTGTGAAGAAATGGGAGTGTCCAGGTGTAAGAGCTATGGCTTTTTGTTGGATCAATGCTACTAATGATTTGTCCACAACCTCATGGATAGCACTTCGGTGTAAGAATAGTCCCAGTGCTCCTACTGGTATTGTAGCAAGAAGAATAACAACTCTGGTATTCTATGGTGAAAAGAGGCCCCAAATAGATGATTTCAGAGAAATCAGGGTATTATTCCAAAGTTCAAGAATCCTTGTAGAGTTAACAGTCATGATTGTATCTCCATTTAAGCTGAGACACACATTTCCCCTCTAGGGTGTTGTGGGGGCAAAATCCTTTCCACTTCCCCTGCCCGTGTGGCTGTTGATTTACAAAAGTGCTGAGTAGCTGCCCTGTCCTCTAGAGGGGTTTCCGAGTAGATGACAGTGATTCAGGTTTTTTCAAGACCAAATGCAAAAATAGAAATGGCATTCTGCACATGAAATTCAGTGATCCTAGTGTTCAGTGTCAACACTGTGGAAGAAAGAATTCGAAGATATAAAGAGAAAGGAAATTTCCTGAGTGAATTAGATCACGAGGTATGGAAAAATAGCAACTGCCCCAAATTGATCTCATATCCAGTTAACTTAGAGATAAGTTAAACAATGTTTCAGAAAACATTATAAAAATTTCATTCACAATCAGCATCCATAATTTAAAATAGGAATAAGGACTTCGCTGGTGGTCCAGTGGTTAAGAATCCGTCTGCCAAAAAAAAAAAAGAATCCATCTGCCAGTGCAGGGGTTATGGGTTCGATCCCTGGTCTGAGAAGATCCCATATACCTCAGGGCATTTAAGCCCATGTGCCACAACTACTGAAGCCTGAGCACCTAGAACCTGTGCTCTGCAACAAGAGAAACCACGGCAATGAGAAGCCAGTGCATCACGTGGAAGAGTGGCTTCCACTCGCCACAGGTAGGGTATGTCCATTCATAGCAACAAAGACCCAGTCCAGCCATAAAGAAATAAATAACAATTTTAAAATAAAATAGGAATAACAAGGTGGTCGGTGTTACAGAAATATAAAATGAACCAATAGAAGATGCAGGCTCTAGAGTTATCTATAATCTGATTGGAGAGATAAGTTTTATATGCATTAGCCAAAGAACATTGGAAATTTATGATACGGTTGAGTTACTTAAGGAGGAAAAAGTTAGGTGAATGGTGAGAAGCACAAAGAAAGAGAAGTTCTCACTGAGAACTAGATTAAGAAGCCTCTTGAAGGACATGAAGAAAGATAGAATAGAGAAGATAATTCTGGAAGATTTGGTAGGTAGAAGGGCAACAACTAAACTGTTATTTCCTTGAGCAAAAAAAATGTGTCTGAATCTTTAGTGCTTAGCAGAGTCCCTGACTTGAAATAGTTACTCAAATGATTGTTGAATTTAATTGACTCTTTGACAAAAATATGAAGACAGTAGTAATAAAGTGTTTATTTGAATGGCTGTTGGGAACCTGACTTGAAAATCTTTTAAGCTAGGAATAGTTTCATCAACTTGGAAATGAGGTTGTCCAGTTTTAATTTTTTTTTTTTTCAGTTTTAATTTTTAAACATCATCTTTGCCCTAATTTAACCAGGCTATTGCTCACCACATATTTGGCCAAAGAAACCTGTTGGCAATAGGTGAACTTAGATTTCTTCATGAATGTGGAGTCCCCCTCAAAATCTAAAGAAAGTACAAAAGAGCCACAAAATTCATTAATTAATGCTATCAAAGCTACTGTTATTATTAAAAATTTATTATATGCCAGACACTTGTCCAATTGCCAAACATACATTCTTTTTTTTTTTGTAAGTATTTATTTATTTGGCTGTACCAGGTCTTAGTTGCAGCACATGGAATCTGGTTCCCTGGACAGGGATCGAACCTGGGCCCCTGCATTGGGAGTATGAAGTCACTGGACCACCAGGGAAGTCCTACATTGTCTTATTTATCCCTCACAATAATCCCATGTGGTAAGCACTTCTTAGCCCTCCCTCCACATAAGGAAATAGAGGCTCAGAGAGACAAGAAACTTGGTGAGGGTCACACAGCTGAAAAATATTAAAGATTCAGACCTACAGCTTGTCTAAATCCTAAATGAAACTCATAAGCATTATTCTCTACTCTCAATTGTCATGTCCTAAAAGAGGTGTTTGCCTTCAGATCCTGTGCAGAGGTCCTTATTTGTTTTTATAGACGAAGCACTCAGTGTTGTGTTCCTTGCAAGGAAGTGTCCCAATGTAAACAAGATCTGAGCAGTCAGTTGAGAGCTGAAGTACCAGTATAGCCGCAGGAAGACACTGGTGGGGGGTTGGAGCCTGAGGTGTGCTGGCTCCACTATTGCAGGATGTGGTCAGCACAGACCATGCTTCCACTGACTCTCCCACATGCTCGCTCCTCCTTTCTGGACCGGCGTTCTCTACTGGAAAAACCATAGCTTTCCATAAACTCTTTATATATTACCTTATTTAATCCTGACCACCATTCTGTGGAAATAGATATTATAACTCTGTTTTAAACATGGGGAAATGGAGTCACAGACCCTGGAGGACTGACTACTGAGATCTTCTGACTCCAGAGTCAAAGCTCTTAGCCATTTCCTGTTTCTAATTGGTAACCAAGAGAGGCGGGAGGGAGGCTGATGTGTCTTGTGTGGTGGGGAAGTGTGCCATGCAGGACCATAGCCCTGACATTGGAGTTGGGAAGGGACATGGGTATCTGATACTGGAAAAGTTGGGGGAAAACTTTTTTAAAAGGCTGTTTGTCAACAAAGAAGCATACTGTAGGTGTAACCATACTGAAATGGCACTGGGCTGATTTGGAAATATTTCAGGTCCAAAGATTTTCAGACCCATGTATTTTGACACCATTTGAGCAGATTTTACATTTTAGTCTTTGATTTAATGTATTAGCTTTCTAATTCCCCAGATGTCTATTGGATATTAACCAGAGGGCTGGAGTGTGAAAATTCTTCTCAAATTTGTACTTCAGTTTTTGGGTTTTTTTTTTTTCCAACATGAGAGGGGTTAGGATTTGGTTCATTCAAGATGAAAACATGTTTAAAACTCTCATTGTTCTCAAAGAAAACTTTGAGACAGAAGCCAAGTAGGATACTTTTCAAAACAAACACATCTTGGTAAACAGAGAGAGGTTATACTCAGTGGTGTAATAATAATGAGTAGCTACCATTTACTGAGCACTGCCACATACCAGATCAGTGCTCTATGAGTATTTTCATCTAAGCCCATGAAATAAGTACTATTATGGAAAGGGTGGAATTGAATGAATAAATAACTGGCAGTGGCAGAGCCAGGATTCCCATCCAAGTCATTGAACTCTGAAGCCACTGGGCTTAATCAAAATGCTCCACAGGGTGGCTGGAACCAGGGATCCTGGTGCTTCCTACCTCCAGGAACTAGGGGGCTCAAGGAGTAATCTAGTTGAGGCAGGGCTGCTGGCAGGGCTCCAATATGCTGTCTCAAAGAGCAGAGTTACGCAGAATAAATGACTAGCAGGAGACACTTAGGGTTGGGGAAAGAAAATAGAAACCCAGCAGGTAAAAAAGATGTCCAGAGAAACAGAATCAAACAACCCATTCTATTTAGAAAAGCAACAACAAAAACACCCTGTACCCAGATCAGATGACCTCAGAGAGGCCAGCACCACATATACCACTTTTTCTGAATTAAATTGGCTTATTGAGGTGGTATGGGCATACTGGGTGAGACTTTCAGGTTGCCCAGATACCAGGGTTTTCTGCTTTCCTCTGCGGGTTAATCCAGCAGCAGAGCTGCCTACCAAGAAAGCCTTAGGAATGTCTGTTGTTGCTCTTGTTGTTTGTTGTTATTTTTTGTTTGTTAGTTTGTTTTTGACTGCGCTAGGTCTTCATTGCTGCATGCTGACTTTCTCCAGTTGCAGTGAGCGAGAGCTTCCCATTGTGGTGGCTTCTCTTGTTGCAGAGCATGGGCTCTAGAACATGAGGGTTTCAGTAGATGTGGTGTATGGGCTTAGTTGCATGTGGAATCTTTCTGGACCAGGGATTGAACCTGTGTCTCCTGAGTTGGCAGGCAGATTCTTAAACGCTGGACCACCAGGGAAGTCCTTGTTTGGTTATTATTGTTTGGAGATGGTGAGAGGGTATCAAAAAAGCAGGAATGAGCAAATAACCCCAAGAATATATCCTGAACTACCCAAAACAACCAAAAGGAGTTCATCCCTTCTAATTTTTAACTTCCAACTGAGAGAGTGCAGAGCAAGAAAGACCATGCCTTGTTCCCCTCCCAGAACATGTCTGCAAAGCAGGCCCCCTGGGCTCTTCTCCCTGGAAATCTGTAAACGACAAAGTGCAGGCTCCTCCCTGGCACAGGTATGGGGGCTACCGGCCACAGGATTCTGATCATCCCATATTTTAACATTTAACAAATACTCATTCAACATTATATGCTAGGCCTTGTGCTAAGCACTGGTGAATTTTATTTCTAAGAAGCCAAATTGTGCCTCAAGTCTATTTTTTTTTCTCAAGTCTATTTTAAGCTGTTTTATTTATAGAATGAATGAAGTCTGAGCCGAAAAGCTTTATCAATCACATCTCATCCCTCATCCATTGTCACGGTCACAGCTCTTCACATTGGTTTTCTCCCTGCGGTTAATATCTTCAGCATTACCAGTGACGTCACTTCTGGGGAGAGGGTTTCATAATGTGCCTTGAGATGTTCTGGGCAACCTCACATTGAGCAGCATATTGTGAAGGCCAATTACCCAGGGGGTGTTTCGTTGCTGCAGAATTGTTAGTGTACTTTTCTCACTATGTATAGAGTTTCAAGGTGCCTGTACATCTGTGAGATTCGTAAATGCTTTAGCAGCCTCTTTAGAGTACAGTACTGCATAGCATGTTTAATCAGCAGCTGATACAGGCAGGTCAGGTTGTCTAGGGATAAGGAGACATTTGCTAAGTGGTTCCTGATGCTGGGAATAGAAAGCATATGATGAATTTTCCCATGATTTGTATTATGTTGTGAACAGGGAGGAACCATTGTTGATATCAGAAAAGGAAGGGCTTTGGAGATAGTCTTGGGTTTGTAAACTGCTTTCCTATTTACAAGCTTTGTAACCTGGAATAAGTTTATTGGCAATAAAATAGAAATTTCTTGTGAAATGCTAAACTGGCTGGTATCCAGCAGTTTATATTCAATAAATATTAGTTTCTTTCTTTCCTAAGCTCATCCTCCACCACCCCCACTTCCCTTATCCCCCCCTCGCAACCCCATCCCCACACTCATTCATTTTGGTTCAAAACCAGGTTAGATTGATCGGGTGATGGGAAGAACTGGCCAATTCAGCCCAAGTCTGACCTGTTTATCAAGTAGACAGTGTTTTTCCTTTTCTCTGTTGACTCGAGTCTACTTACTCATCAGCTTCTTGTGCTTCCCCTCTTCTAGGAAGCTTTTTCTGAGCAGCCCCCACAAGTGACGTTGTGCATCCCTAATATCTTGTCATGTATTGCGATTGCTTTCATGCAACTTCTGCTTTCCCTGGTGTTGTCAGTTCTGTGTCCACGTGCATCATGTCACCACAATTCCCTGGGGACGGGGACTGAGTCTTTCTCATTTTCATATCCTCATGTATTCAGCCTGGCATGGGTAAGTGCGTAGAAAGTATTTGTTGAATAATAGCAGTCCATCTAAGCCAAACCGTCCATTAGAGATCTGCCTCCCAACAATGTGAATATGCTTTCTCTTGGCCGCCTGTGGGATCTTAGCTCTCCAGCTAGGGATCAAAGTTGTGCCCTCTGCAGTGGAAACAGAGTCTTAACCACTGGACCACCCTGAAAATGCTTAACAAACTGAACTTACTGAACTGTACACTTACAAATGGTTAAGGTGGTAAATTTAGTGTTGCATTTGAAAAAAAAGTTTTAGCTTAAAAACTAGTTATTCCCGTAAACAATAAATTTTTACATGTAGCAAAAAACAAGCAAAACACAAAGCATGCTAAATCTCATCTAAGTTCAAATTTGAAAAAGACTTTAGAAATTAACATTGAGGCTTACCTCAGCCTCAGCACTATTATATTTTGGGTCAGATATTTTGTTGTTTTTGGGGGCCTTCCCATGCACCCCCTCACCAGCTGTGGCAACCAAAAATGTCTCCAGACACTGCCAGTTGTCCCCTGAAGGTGGGAAGATGGTGCAAAATTGTCCCTGGATGAGCACCACTGAGGTAGACAAAGCCTCTTACTATTGGTGCCTGGTTTCCCAATCAGACAGGGAGACGCTGGACACCTGCTGTGAATCCTTAATGGACATTTTTGAGGGCTCAGCAGTCTTAGCCCCTCAGGCCAGGATGCCTGTCTTTCAGTGTCTGGTAGGTGGTGGTTGGCTCCATCTATTATGTTAAAAGTCCATGTGTGAACTAGTTCTTCCCAATTACGTTTTAAAGCAAGAATGTACAGAGTGGGTGCTCAATAAATACTTTTTGAGATGCAATTACCTGTTGGCCGCCCACCTGAAGCATCTAAAAATCATACCTAGACAAGTAAACATGCTCAGAGAATGCTTCACGGCCCTGGCGCTGCAATGCTATTTCAGAGCCAAACTTCCAAGGTGAAACCATTATTGGTGTCTTATAGAGACTGTCTCTACCCCTACTATTGCAAATCCTAGCAACTCCTTATATTTGTGATCATTAAGCGGATTATAAAGTGCTTCCATGCATGTATGTTCGCCTTTGATCCCCACCATAACCTCGTGAGGTAGGCAAGGCAGGAGCAAGTATTCCTATTCAGCAGGTGTAGGGACACTAAGAAAAATTCAGGCCACTCAGCTTGTGAGTGGCAAAGCAAGGACTCAGTGGCTCCTCTGACTCTTAAGTCTAGCACCCATTTCATTCTTCAGCAAGGAATCTAAACCAGCAGAGTCCTAAAGCTCCTTCCCCATCTCTGTTCCACAAGAGACGGCAACCACACAGGGTGTGTTTTGGAGTCCTGACCTGCCATCACCCTGAGGTGGCTGTTTGTACAGTCCTGATGGAAAGTGGAGATAGGATGAGAGGCATGGTGAGCTTTTAGGCCTGCTGTGAGGATCAAAGCCTGGCCTCAACGTGCTGACCCCATTTCCATGCTGTTCTTGCAGTCCTGAAAATCCTGAGACCCTTCCAACCATTTTGTGGGAGAAGCACAAAGATTTGCCCTGGTTTTGTCTGGACATCATGGAAATGGACAGAACCTCCAAGGTCCAGGAGAAGCCCTGGCTAGATTCCAAGACTAGCATGAGTCAGTAGAGAAGGCCAAAGCCTTTTGGATCTGAGGGTCTGTTGGGCAGTAGAATCTGTAATTCCATGCCCTAGGACATTCTGTGATGGCTGCAGCATTCTAGCGTGGACAGGCCTGGAAGTGAGTAAGGCCTTAATAAGAATCACATGGGTATTGGTCCACAGGTGGAAGTCAGCGATTTTTCACGGCCAATGTGGATTTTCTCAATTCCAGCAGTTTTTCTAGTGATGACTTGCCCACTGATACAACTTGGCCCCTTCTTAATGGAGTGGTTCACTTGGCTTTTCTTTGACAGAACAAGCCAATCTGGACCTCATTGTCCAGGCATCCTAGGGCCCATTTTTTACTAGAGAAGATCTGTGTGATAAGATGGTTATTTCCCTAATTGGGGTCGATGAAAGAGAGGATTGAAAACCCAACCGACCCTGGCTCTACCAGACGGTTGGGCATCTTGTTCTCAAGTGGCTTTGTAGATGATGAGTCTAAGAGTAAAACAATGGAGAAAAAAATTCCTACTGTAATCAACTTCTTCCAACCTCTCATCAAGAAAGGTTCATAGTCAAAGGTATAAAAGCCTTTCCCCAGTTCTCCTTTTTCACAGCCATTCCAGAAAAGCCTCACTTGGACAGTGTAAAAACCCTGCAGTTAAGGTATGTGTGGGGTAATTTCTCAAGGAGAGGCAGCTCAGTAGGAAGAAGCTCTGGGCCAGGAGTCCAAGGACATGGCCTCTCATCCAGGCCTTGCTACCTAATGCAATATGTGACTTTGATCATGGCTCTTCGCCTCTCTGAACCTTAGTCTTCACAATAGTAAATAGGGATGAGAGTGCCTGACCTGTGCACCCAAGAAAGTAGTTGTGAGAATCAAGTAAGGTAATGGGCATGAATCTTTCGTAACTCATCGCTGAAGGTGGTATTGCAATAGAAGGAAAGAATCAGATCTGTGTTCCAGTTCTTTAATAAGCAACTTCTGTGAACCTTTCTCATTGTCTATAGGGTGGAGCATGTAAAACTGATAATTTTCAGGGAAAAGCTTGAGGCTATGATGGTGACTGCTAATTTAACCTGTGATTTAAGTAAATAACCACCTCTCTGCATCTCAGGTTCTTCATCTGTAAAATAGGGAAAATAATACCTCCTTCATTTTCTCCATTTGGAAAAATGAGAATAATGGTTGCCCTAGTTTCTTTCCCTATAAAGTAGAGATGGTAATACCAGCCAGTCTACTCTCAGCAGCGGAATAAGTGGGTTGCTTTACTGATTTGCCTACAATACACACTTGACATATTTCACAGGTTTTGGAGGTTCCAGATAAACAGGTGTATTAAACTGCTCCATGGAGGTAAGCTGTAGATTGACATCAAACATTACTTATTCGATAAATACTTATAGAGTGCTTATTAATACTTTGTGACATTCCACAGGTAAACAATACAGTGTCTACTCTCATGGAGCTTACAGTCTTGTGAGGGAGATATATATTAATCAAATAATTACACTAAAGATTGTATATAAAAGGCATGACTTTTAAGTAAATGTAGTGTGAGTATTCTTTCGGCTCCAGTACATAGCTGTGCTCTGAGTGACATTCGTCTTCCTGTAGTCGTTCCAAAGGCTGCTAAGGAAGAGACATCTGATTCTGATTTTCTAGGTAGTGGCTTCCTAGAATCGGGGCGAGACATTCCTCTCCTTCCCATCCCCCACTTCTCAGTTTTGGTTAACATAATTCAATTTTTTTTCACTATTTATTTTTAAAAATTTTATTTTTCACTGTGCTGGGTCTTCGTTGCTGCATGGGCTTTTCTCTAGTGAGGCATGGGCTCTAGGGCATGTGGGCTTCAGTAGTTTCAGCACATGGACTCAGTTCCAGCATGCGGACTCAGTAGCTGTGGCTCCCAGGCTCTGGAGCACAGGCTTGATAATTGTGGTGCACGGGCTTAGAGGCATGTGGGATCTTCCTGGATCAGAGATTGAACCTAGTCTCCTTCATTGGCAGGTGTATTCTTTCACCACTGAGCCACCAGGGAAGCCCCCAAAATTTTTTGGCCATGCTGTGAGACATTTGGGATTTTAGTCCCCCTACCAGGGATCACAGAGAAGGCACTGGTGGCCCACTCCAGTTCTCTCGCTTGGGAAATCCCATGGACGGAGGAGCCTGGTAGGCTGCAGTCCATGGCGTCTCGAAGAGTTGGACTCGACTGAGCGGCTTCACTTTCACTTTTTACTTTCATGCATTAGAGAAGGAAATGGCAACCCACTCCAGTGTTCTTGCCTGGAGAATCCCAGGAGCGGGAGCCTGGTGGGCTGCCGTCTATGGGGTTGCACAGAGTCGGACACAACTGACGTGACTTAGCAGCAGCAACCAGGGATCAAACCCATACCCCCTGCCGTGGAAGCACGGAGTCTTAACCACTGGACAGCCAAGAAAGTCTCTATTTTTTTTCCCCTACTTTTATCTTTGTCATTTTAATTTGGTCAAAATCAAGATGGTTGATGGGGAGAACTCTTGTCCCAGTGCCAAGCCTCACCATCTGCTATAGGAGCTCCATGGAAGGACACATTATCCAAGAACCAGTGGAGACGGGAAGTAGTCAGACCCCCAGAAAGGGCTGTTGGTCTTGGACCGCCCACCCTCCACCTGGGATGATGGGGTGGGGCACGTGCTCTGGAAATGTCAGAGCAAAAGCAGGAGAACCAAAGTGCTCACTCATCTCCACTGGGGTGTTTTCTAAGAACCCTGAAGTAGAATTTGGACATTCTTCATTACTGAGAAAATGAGATCTTTTCAGTAACATCCACAGCCTTTTCCTGGTCCTGAGAAATTCCTGGCTATCGCCCCACAACCCCTTTCGGCATCTTAAAAACCAAAGTCAAAGCCTGTTTTTCTCCCATACTGATTATTTTTCCAATCCCTTGAGCTAGTTTTATAACCTTCTATTGCTCTCTTCTTGGCTGGCTTTAAAACGCCCTACAGATGACTCTTCTGATAAATTCCTGCCAGGCAAGGAGTTTACTGTTACTTTCCAGCACTATCAGCAGCCCCATCTCACATTCACTGTGGCAGGTGAAGGGTCGTTTGACGCTGACTGTCCCAGGATGCTACCAGGAGGCCCTTTAGTCTCTGCTGACCCAGCATTCATGCATAGCACACATGGGGGATGAGTTGAGAAGGGGGTTGAGAGGTAGCTTCTCATTCCAAGTCTCAGACTTAAAAAAAAAAATACCAAAAAAAGGAAAAGCCTTTTAAGAACTGGGGGCACCCAGGATTTCATTGTTCTCTCTCTCTTTGCCTGATGTTTAGATCACAAATTTAAACATGAGGGATTGTTTCTTCTTTTATCTTCACTTCTCTATGTAGCCCTATTCTGTTTGGATGGCTTAACCCAGGAGAAAAAAGGCCTGTTTGAGTCATAATGTGCCGCCTTTGTGTTTCAATCTAGCTGTGGCCCTAGACTCTCCAGTTGAGTATTTCAGTCTCCCAGCTGCTGGTAGTCTCCTCCTGGCCCCTCCCCTCCCTTGTTACTCATCTCAAGGAGCAGTTCTTTAGCTTGAAAAGGGGCAGCATATTCTACATCCCCAAAGAATGAAATATTACTGCTTTCAGGATGGGAATATTCTCTTTCCCTATGACTAAAATAACCTGGATGCACAGTCTGGAATTAAAAATTGAATTTTGGTTTAGAAGTGAACGTTTTCAGGACTGGAATGAGGCTGAGCTGTGATTGATATCTAAAAGTCCGTTTTCTAAATTTGAGCATAAAATCCCATAATCTGCATCTCAATTAGCCCAGAACTGGTTCCAGACCACTAAAGAGAGATGGTAGGAATTCAGAACAGTCAAATCCAACTGGCCTCTAGTACTCCAGCTCTGCATTTTGACTTGGATCCATTTAGTGTCTACTTCTTCCCCCCAGGCCCTCATTGGTGCAGCGGGGTGGGGCATGAAGAGGAAGAGGGAGCTTTCAAAGCACCTGACCCTTGGACCCTGACCCCTGGAATCATAAGATAGGAGAGCTTGGGAAGAAACGTCCCAGGAGCTGTCCCCACACTCCTGTTCCTCCCCTGCCCCAACACGTCCCAGCGGCCAACATTCAGTCCCTGGGGCCAGCCTCACCTGTCGAGAGCAGGCCAGCCCCTTATACACAGAGCTGATGTGGATTAGTGGAAAGAACCCTTGGATTAAGCATCAGGAGACTGACTTCTAGATCCAATTTTACCCATCAGTAGCTGTGGAATTTGGAGAAAGCCACTTAACCCCTCTGTGTCTTAGTCTCTTGGTTTGTGAAATAGGAACACCTGCCCTTTCTCCTCCTGAATTCACTGAAGTTGTTGTGAGAGGCACATGAAACAATGGAGGGGAATGACCTTTAGAAGAATGTAGAGCTAAGGCTTTGCACGTATTGCGTCCAGACAAACCACTTCTAAACTACAAGAGCTGTTTTTTTTTTTTACGGTTATTTCATGCTCTTCACCAAGGGTGGGGCTATTGTGTCTGGGGTAGAGGCCAGCCTCCAGGAGTGCTGTCCATACTTGTGGGTCTTGGAAACCCCCAGACACAGGGTATGACCACAGTCTGTCCAAAGGTATTGCCCTTCAGCTCATTTTTAAAGCTTTCTTACTGCACATTTTATAGCTCTTCCTTTTCCAGCCAGCCTTAAGTAAGGCATTTGTCACCACCCTGGTTAGACTACGTTTGGCCCAGTTGGAGCGCCCTGGAAGTTCCATTTGCACCACCATTTACTACTGTGTAGACTTAGGCAATGCACTTTCCTCTGTAAAATGGGAGAAATGATGTCTGACTCCATCGGCTTGTCCTGACGCTTACATGACACACGTAAAATACCTGACAAGTTCCTGATCTCCATGTCCATTGTCTGCTGCTCTTTCCCCTGCTAAGGAGAATTATTGCTAGACATACCTGCATACCTGGAGGGGATTTGTGCACCCCAAAGGCATTTTGTCTCAGATCAAAGGCGAGAGCACCTCCACCGTGCTGCCGCCTGCCAACTGTGCTGACTCCCTTTTCTCCGCTCTACTCTCTCGGTGCTTTTCACAGGGAACATCATCGGCTCTGGAATCTTCGTCTCACCCAAAGGTGTGCTAGAGAATGCCGGCTCTGTGGGCGTGGCTCTCATCATCTGGATTGTGACAGGCCTCATCACAGCTGTGGGAGCCTTGTGCTATGCTGAGCTCGGGGTCACCATCCCCAAATCTGGAGGTGACTACTCCTATGTCAAGGACATCTTTGGAGGCCTGGCTGGGTAAGAGAATACTGGGGGGACTAAGTGGTCCGGGAAGCCAAGGCCAGGGCTGTCCAGTGTGCTGAGGAGGGTGCAAGGCTTGGGGTTCCTCCACGTCACGGTTGCCAGTTCAGCCTGTGTCCCCTTGATCCCCCTCAGAGTGGCAGAGGAACCAGGCTGTAGTTTTAATCTCTGTTTAGGTTTTTGTTTGTTCTGCTCTGCTGCACCTTGTGGCTTGCGGGATCTCAGCTCCCAGACCAGGGATCGAACCTGGGCCCTTGGCAGTGAAAGTGTGGAGTCCTAACCACTGAACCACCAGGGAATTCCCTTAATCTCTGTTGACCTTAGAGAGCAAGATTCTATGAGTGAGAACAAGTAGAACTAAATGACAACTCTGATTGGAGATGCCCAGGGAAAGCACATCATGAAAACAAAGCCCTTTTATCCTGAAAAATAAGTGAGTTGTGTCTCTGATTTTCTCAGCCCCCACAGCCCAGATACTGAAGAGCTCAGTTCTAACCAAGGAGCCCAAGGGTATGGGGACACTTCCCCTTCAAACTTCACTCAGTACACCCTCTTGATACTCATGTAACTGGCCACACTCTTAGCATGCCCTGACTGTGAAGATTCTGGGGTTGCAGATTTTCTTTTCCACCAGTGGCTTCTGGGGGCCAGGGTGGTAGAGAAGAGATGATGAAACGATGAAAGGAGCAGAAGGAGAGAAGGAACGCTAAGACGTGGGTCGGAACTAGTTGAAATAGTGCTTCACTGTTAAACCAGTTTACTGTCAGCACAGAGAGCTAGGTGTCTCGTTCAGGCGGGGGCTGGTCTCCTCAGCATCCCAGAAAACAACAAGGAAACGCATCCCTTTAGCCCACCTGCCTCTCTTAACACTGCTGGCTGCTGAATCCCTGCCATGCCTGGCGGTGGGGGCGGGGGTCTTAATTCCTGTCTTGGCTCAAGTTCCATCTGGTTCCCCCGCAGGTTCCTGAGGCTGTGGATCGCGGTGCTGGTGATCTACCCCACCAACCAGGCTGTCATCGCCCTCACCTTTTCCAACTACGTGCTGCAACCGCTCTTCCCCACCTGCTTCCCCCCAGAGTCTGGCCTTCGCCTCCTCGCTGCCCTCTGCTTATGTAAGTACCATCTGGGCCTTGCTCAGGACAGTGTCTTCCTCGTGATCTGGTTCTCTCTTCTCTCCCTCTTTCTTTCCTCTCCTTTTAGTTATTTATTTTTTTCCCTCTCCTCCTTTTATTTATATATTTATTTATTTTCCTCTGCTCCTTTTATTTTTATGCCTTGTTACTTTTCAATTTCCAACACGCCTGCTGTGGACAAATGGATTCCACATATAATTGTGCTATGCTAAGCCACTTCAGTCGTGCCTGACTTTTTATGAGTCCCACCAGGCTCCTCTGTCCATGTGATTCTCCAGGCAAGAATACTGGAGCGGGTGGCCATGCCCTCCTCCAGGGGATCTTCCCAACCCAGGGGTCAAACCCATGTTTCTTATGTCTCCTGCATTGGCAGGGGGGTTCTTTACCACTGGCACCACCTGGGAAGCCCTCCATATATGATTATCTGGTTTAAAAAAAAAGAAGAAACTTAAGTAGCTGTTCAGAAGAAGTGTAATTTTCACTGGCAGGGTTTGCTTGTATATGAAGCACTTACATATGTATTATCTGATCCAAGCCTCACAACAAATCCATAAGGTAAGCTGGGCCAGTGTTACATTTTCTTTGAGCAGAAAAGGAAGTGGAGCCAGGAAAGTGAATTAGCCAACATTGTTCCTTCTCTTTACAGCACACGCACCACGCTGGAGGCTCCCTGCCACTCGTGGGAAGACTTTTCTGGCCTCTCCACCTCTGCCTCCACCTGCCAGCTCACATCTTAAACCTCTCTGTAAGGAGAGTGTAAAGGTGTGAGTTGGGAGAAAACAAATGCTGCACCCATGGTCTCCACCTTTCATGAATTTTCTAAGTAGGTAGAAAAGTCATATAGGCAGATTCCATGATTGGAATTCAATTGCAGCAAAAAATCTGAGAAGGGGAAAAGGTCGCTATGAGCTGCAGTAGGTTAGAGAGGCTATTTTGTTTTTCTGGCTGTGCTACGCAGTATGCAGAACTTTCCCGACCAGGGATTGAACTTATGACCCCTCCATTGGAAGCGCAGAGTCTTAACCACTGAACCACCAGGGAAGTTTCTTAGAGAGGTTTTATAGAAGCTTGGCAATCTGCATTTCTAGAAGTCTCAATACTTAATCTCTGGTCATCAGGGATCTCAGTGGATTGGGATATATCTTTTAACCAAAAAAACCCTAATTTCTAAAGTAAATATTTGGACTATTTCAGAGGTTCCTCTTCTAGAATCAACTTGGTCCCTGTCTTCCCATACCTTCCAACACATGTCACTTAGCTAAGGGCATTGACCATCCTGGTCACACTCTTTCCCAGGTCTTGATACTTTCTTCTATCCTGCTGGTGGGGAGGGGAAGGAGGGGTCACTCACCCTCCCTGGAGCTGGGGTGGGGCCTGAATGGTGGTCTTCTTGGCAGGTGTGCCCTCTTTGGCAGTGGTGTTCAGCCCTGGAATAGATTCCACATCTAGGCAAGTGGTATTGTGAGGTCAACATACTTGTTTGGAGCATATTCCTTGTGCTCGTGAATTTGGGGGCAGAGGGATGTGGGATCCCAAACCATGCTGCCTGAGCCCGCATCTCCACACCACTCTCTAAGTGCAGCCAGTGCCTGGCCAGGTCACCAGCTGCCTCCCGTGAGATGGGGGTGCAGTCGTGCGTGTGCTATAGGTTGCTGTGGCAAGGCTTGCCCGAGACAAGCGTGTTCTTACCACGGTGTGGGGCACCTCGTGGTCCTGTTTAGTCACTGAGGATAGTCACAAGCATAGTCATTTGGTCCTTGCTTGCTGGCTGGATCTGGAGCTGTGGGAGGTAAGAGGAGGGGGAAGGGGGTGTGGGAATGCCGGAAGAGTAGCTGTTTCTGCCATCAGACAGGTTAGTGGGGGTGGGAAGGGGGACCACAGAGTGCTGGCCACTGCTGTGTCAGCGTCTTGTACACACAGACATGGCTTCCTTTTTCCTGCTGATACTGCTTAAGTGTCTCAGACTAGAGGCCACCCTTACCCTTCATCTAGAAGTCAAGAACCCTGAGACTCTTCAGTCTCTTCCCCGGGAGAGAACCTGGGCTGCAGAATAGAGTTCCTCAGGCAGCCAGACCCCACTGCTTTCTTTGCATTCCCCAAACTCACTAAGGCTAGGTGGGTCACTCCTTGCACAAAGACACTCTAGAGTCTTGGAAAAGATGGGGTGAGAAATGATGGAAGGAATGAACAGATGTGGGTGAAGAGGTGGAAAGAATCTGCTGTAACTGCCTTGCCTGCTCAGAGCCTGGAGGGAGTGATGGGGGGAGGAGAGGGAGAGAGAAGAAACTGCAGATTTGGCTCAAGCTTATGCAACTGCAACTGCCACTTTGAGTTACTCTATTATTTAGGTCAAAGCTGATTATTCACTGCTAAGTCAGCAGAATATCCCTAGCCACCAGGCAGTAAAAAAAGAAAGTCTTTTATATTTTAATTAAATGAAAATCCTTTCTCCCTTCTCCAGAGCAAGCATATCAGTGGGAGGAGGGAGTTAACAATGGGAATGGGAGGGATTAAAACTTGGTTTTGGTACCTTCCTTTTGTGATTTGCTTGATTATTTTTCTCTCTTGTCTTCATTCCTTCCCTCTTTTCTTCGTTTCTTATTTTATAAGTAAATGACCATATTCTCGAAGTAAAAGAGTCAGTATGCAAAGAGAGTTGACCAGGAAAGCCTCCTCTTGTCTTTACCCCTCTTCCTCTGCCCAAAAGCCCTGGTAACAGTGGACGGGTATCCTTATAATTCTAAGTAAAATGCATCTCTCCACACTCACATGTGAGTGTACAGACATACATTTTGACAGGTTACTTCTGCAACTTATGTTTTTCTTCATTTAGCCACATTCAGTGACTACTACCTGAGTCCCTCGTTATAAACAAAGTGGTCCCAGTGACACAGGAGGAATGTGAAGTGTTCTAAGGTACCTTATTTGTACATCCTCCTCCCTAACTGTGGTTTTTCCTTCAGGATTTGTTTGTCCCCTCTCTCTTGGGGACTGGGCCACCTTTCACTCAGGCATCTCCTGACCTCCTTCCTCTCTTTTGGGGCTGGGGTTACATGCAGCGTCTGAATTGGAATCTTTTCTTCTCATTCAAGTCCCCCTCTTCCTGAATGCCTTGTACAAAAGAAGCTCCTTCTTTTTCCCCCTGAGGAGAAAAGTGTACCTTGCATGCATTTCACAAGCAAAAACAAACAAACAAAAACTTCTTGTTTTCTGTCTGTCTACTGTGATTCCTAAGAAACTAGTTTTCCAGGGCTTCAGATTTCTCGTCCTTCTTTCTTGAGTGATTTGAAAGGTTAAGGCCTTTTCTCTGTAGGTATTACTTTTACCCCTCAGTTGCTTTGCGATTCCTCCTCAGAAAGTTTCCAGATGCTTTGATAGATACTTGTGTGTGTTGTTTTGAAAATCTCTTGCAAATTAATCCCTTGACATGAGAAGATTCAGCAGTCCTTCCTAACTTCTAAATCCCTTATTCTCAGTTCATTTTCCTTTGAGGTTTCATATTCTCCAGCCCTAAACGTCTTATCCCCAAGCACTATATACATCACCTCTGTTAACTGGCCAGGGTTGCCTTCTTGCCCTTCTCTGGTCCCCAAAAGTTATGAGTGTCATATCAACCTTGGGAGTGTTGGGAAGGAAGAAATTTTCCTCTACCCTTCCAGGTTCTTCTGGCTAGTCTAAGAATTAAATTGACACGCGTGCTGCATACTAATTCACTTCAGTTGTGTCCAACTCTGCAACTCCAAGAACTGTAGCCCTCCAGTCTCCTCTGTCCATGGGATTCTCCAAGCAAGAATACTGGAGTGGATTGCCATGCCCTCCTCCAGGGGAATCTTCCTGACCCAGGGATCAAACCCACGTCTCTTACATCTCCTGCATTAGCAGGCGGGTTCTTTACCATTAGTGTCACCTGGGAAGCCCAAATTGACATGAGACAGATTAAAAAGAAAAAAATCAAACAAAAGTTTACTAACATGTATACTTAGACCCAGAAAAATTGAGTATACGCCCAAATGACCAAAACCCTCACCTTAAATACCATCCGCAGCTAAAGACAAAAGAGAATGTTGGTATGGAAGTTTAGGACTTCAAAGGGAGGAAAGTAATTGACATGAAAATGAAAAGTAAATGTTTGCTGGGGGTTGTGGAGACAACAGGACAGAAAGTGGACTATAATCTCTAATCTCCCCCTCGCCCAGCCTGTATTTTACAGGATCTCTGGTGATAGCATTGTTCCAGGAACAGTCCTCTATCTAAATTATTTTTAAGCAGTTGGGGGGAAGGGCAGAATTTCTTCCTGGATCTTGTGGGCCTTGATCATTTTGCAGCTTGAACTAGTCTGCATGCCAGAGACATTTTAGGGCGGCACATCTTGGTCCCCTGCAGTCTTGCCTTTGAAACTTTCTCTAGAATTTTCACAGTCCAAAGTTAATAGACTGCTTGATATCTCATTGAACCAATCTCTTAATCCTAACAATAGGTAGGTTCAGTTACTAATTTCAGGAGGCGGCGATATAGGTGGGCACTGAAAGTTAGGCCTATAGAGTATAAGCAACCAGGTATTTAATAAGAGGCATTTCTATGGAGACAAAGAAAAAAAAAGAGATTGATGGTTGGAGCAGATTATAAACCCAGTGTCTGAGTCCTGAGAGTCAGCAGCTGAGACTCCTAGATGTTAGGCTCTAAGCATCTTTTGCAGGTTGAAATGTCTCCGGTGATGTCATCTGGAATTCAGGTAAACTTCCTGAATGACTTTCAAAGCAACAGGTACAAAGACTATCTAAATGTGAGCTCTCTTAAGTGTATATCAGGTTGTTCAGTTCCAGTTCATAATCTTCAAGAAAACAACAGCTTTAGTTCTCAGTGATTTCAAGTCAGAAATGAGAGAAAAATTGAAAAACTTACTTGGGGAGTTGTAGCCAAATATTTGAGGAAACTAGAAGAATTCAGGATCTAGTCCAGTTTACAGGTAGAAAAACAAAACCTCAAAAGTGATTAACAGAATTAGATTCTAATGTCCTAAGTATGTATTATAGTTTCTATTGAACATAGTTTTTTTCTCTAAAATCACCTTCATCTTTACCAAAGATAGCCAACCAAATTAAGACTAATTTGTTTATAAAATAAATTTAGTCTTATTAAACTTTGCCTGATTATTTACATAAGTCCAGGCTTTTTAAAACATGTTTTGCTGGAACTTGTTCATAAGGAATCACCAGATTGAATTTTTAATTGCCTCTCAGGACCAGGAAGCCACACTGAACATGACATTAGATTCACCTGCAATACCTATGAATTTGGGTGAATTTTTCTCTCCTTGAGGTTCCTAAAATTATTCCAAGGTTCTTGCACCTGCCAGGAAGGAATCTTCCTTACTCACCAGGTAAAGCTGATGGGAACCCTGAAGTCAAGGTACCAGCTTGTCTTTCAAAGAGCTAGGCTCCATGAAGTCAATCTTAGTTCTTTAAAGCTGTCTGGTCATATCTAATTCTATGCGTGTCTCTCTCAAATGTGACAATCCGTCAAAGTAATGTAACCAATGTTTCTAATTGTATCATGTTATAGGGAGAACAGATTCTTATTGAACTTATACAGTTAGGTATACTGCCATGAAAATGAGACTACTCATTAACTTTGCACATATTGGAGACATCAGATAGGGAGAAAAAAAAAAGATAACTCTTTCATCTTTGTTAAGCAATTGTAAACTGTTATAACAGTTTATTTTTTTTTGGACTGGCAAACTCATGAATGCATACCATAATTTCTAAAAATATATATTACCTCATAATATAATGCTTTTTTCAATGTGGTACAAGTCATGTTTTTAATAAACACAAACTTCTTTAGTTTTTCTGTAATAAGACAGAAGATTTAGACTTGTTTAGCAGTTAATGTTTCAGTATTTTATCTTACTTGGAAGTGATAAAGACATTCATTGAAGCCCCATCATTTAACTTAGCAAAATTCCAAAGTTTTAAATTACTAAAAGATTTGGAGAAACTTTTTTTTTTGTCATCCTAGCGCAAGGGCCATGCTAATTTTCTCTGTATTATTCCAGCTTTAGTATATGTGCTGCCAAAGCAAGCACTAGAGACTGGTTTTAAGTAGGCATACCAGAAAACATAATGATCATTAAAGAGTTTATCTAAAAACTCTTGTCCTATTTACATTTATTTAATTTAGCTGTTCCAACAGTTAATGTTTAAATTACTGATAAAAACTTGATGAGACATTAGACAAAGTCAATCATCTCAAGTTATTTTTCTTGCTGACCAATTTTGTAACAGAGGTAACATGATCATATTTGATCTTTAGTAACTTAGGTACAATGAAAGATTATTCTTAATTTTGATAACTCTAAAGACATGTCTGTATTAATTAAACCAACAAACATAAACTAGCTTTAATACTGAGTATTTTCCCAGGTCACATGAAGCTGAAATTCATCTGGGCTAGTTTCTATTATATTTCTGAGAACTTAAATAAGCACCTGATTTCTTTAAGTCAGTTAAATAGAGCTCATTTACAAATTAATTTTGGCAGTACCACTTGGAGGTAGGAAATGCCACACATCTATAACATATGTGTATAGACATATGTGCACACATGTGTGCTAAGTAGCATCAGTCATATCTGATTCTTTGTGACCCTATGGACTGTAGCCTGCCAGGTTCCTCTGTCCATGAGATTCTCCAGGCAAGAATACTGGAGTGGGTTGCCATACCCTCCTCCAGGGGATCTTCCTGACTCAGGAACCCCTGACTCCTGCATGGCAGGCAGATTCTTTACCACTGAGACACTGGGGAAGCCCCATATAGACATATACAAATAGACAGACACAGAGACCTCATAGTCCCAGTCTAAAATTTCAGCCATGAATTGGGTATAATAATACAAAACCCACCTAATTGGACTTCTGGCAGATGGAACAAATCATGTTCACGTGGATTTCCAAGAAAAGAAGAAACTGCAAATCCATCAGTTAATCATCATATTGAGCTCCTATCTTGAGTGACATTATTTATATAGAATCTTGGAAGATATTAAAGGTTAGTGAAAAGATGGAATTACAACTAATTACAATATAGTGTGATGACAAAAGTGTGTACCACACAGAGAAAGCTGCTTCAAAGTTGGTAGAGGGGTGGCGGGAAAGGCTTCCAGGTTGAGCTAAGTCTAGGAGGGTAAACGGATGGTCTCCATCTGGGCAAACAATAGAATAGCGAGTAGAGGGAAGACCGTAGCCAAGACTTGGAGTTGAGAAACAAATAACTCCTTGGAGAAAAATGAGTACTTTTGTACGGGTAGAGCCTAGGAGAGAGACAGGAAATAAGGCAGAAGAGGTGCGTATGAGCCAGATTTTAATGTGCATGACCCAGATCTTAAAGGACCTTAGGTATCATGCAGAGAAGAGCAAACTACATCCAAGGAACCACTGAAGGATTTTGTGCAGAGGAGTAACATGATTAGATTCACATCTGAGTGAAGAAAAGAGCATGACACTTGAGGCAGGGAGACAAGTTAGCAGGCTAAGCATTTTTCCAGGCCAATTAGGTGGTGGCCCAAAATAAAAACAAAGTTACAAGGTGACAAAAACAAGGAAGAGTTAGAAGTAGAGTCAGCTGGCCATGTGACTGATTGACTGCTAAGAGGGAGAAATATAGTTTATCTACAAATCAAAATTAAATATGTTTCAAATGAAATATGTTTCTACTTAACTGTCTCCAGCATTTGTGATGAGCAGTTTACAATGTATTCTATTTTTGCCTTCCACATCCTTGCCAAATCCCTGAGATGCTGAATGGGTCTTTGGTTGGAAGTTTTCCTTCGGGGCGTTAATCCACCCAGGATGTTGCTCAAAAGCTTTCTCTGGAACAGAAGGGGATTGAGACCTTGGGGCAGCCTTATATAAATGAGAATCACAATCCTTTGTTCATTTAGCAAACATTTATCAAGGGCCATGATGTGCCTGATACTGTTCTTGGCCCTGAGAATTGGGGTATGAGATAGCTTGAATTTTTCAGGCCTAGGCTGGAAAAGTAATGAGTTTTTGGAACTCATTTTATTTATTTATTTTCAATTTGGCTGCTCTGGGTCTTGGTTGTGGCATACGAACTCTTCATTGTGGCCTGAGGGCTTTCTCTAGTTGTGGCGCACCAGAGCTTCTCATTGCAGTACGCAAACTTCTCTTGTTGCAACTTCTCTTGTTGCAGAGCATGGGCTGTAGAGCACACAGGCTTCAATAGTTACGGTATACTTGTTTTCCAGTTGTAGCCTGAGCTCTCAGGCTTGATAGCTCCACAGTGTGAGACCTTAGTTCCTCGACCAGGGATTGAACCTGTGTCCCTTGCACTGGAGGGCAGATTCTTAGCCAGTGGGCCAGGAGGGATGTTTTGTAATGTTGTTGTTATTCAGTTGCTGAGTCATGTCCAACTCTTTTTGACCATGTGGACTGCAGCACGCCAGACTCCCCTGTCCTTCACTACTTCCTGGAGTTTGCTCAAATTCTTGTCCAGTGAGTCAGTGATGCTAGATAACTATCTCATCCTCTGCCTCCCCCTTCTCCTTTTGCCTTCAATCTTTCCCAGCATCAGGATCTTTTCCAATGAGTCAGCGCTTCACATCCGGTGGCCAAAGCTTCAGCTTCAGCATCAGTCCTTCCAATGAATATTCAGGGTTGATTTCCTTTAGGAGTGACTGGTTTGATCTTGCAGTCCAAGGGACTCTCAAGAGTCTTCTCCAGCACCACAATTCTCAGTGCTCAGACTTCTTTACCGTCCAACTGTCACGTTTATATATGACTACTGGAAAAACCGTAGCTTTGACTATATGGAACTTTGTCAGCAAAGTGATATTTTTGCTTTTTAATATGCTAAGTTTGTCATAGCTTTCCTTCCAAGGAGCAAGGGTCTTTTAATTTAATCTCATTGCTGCAGTCCCCATCCACATTGATTTTGGAGCCCAAAAAAAGAAAATCTGTCACAGTTTCCACTTTTCCCCCTCTATTTGCCATGAAGTAATGGGACCAGATGCCATGATCTTTGTTTTTTTAATGTTGAGTTTTAAACCAGCTTTTTCACTCTCCTTTTTCACCCTCATTAAGAGGCTCTTTAGTTCCTCTTCACTTCTGCTGTTAGTGGTATCATCTACATGTCTGAGGTTGTTGATTTCTCCTGGCAATCTTGATTCCAGCTTGTGATTCATTCAGTCCAGTATTTTGCATGATGTACCTGCATGTAAGGGCTTCCTCTGTGGCTCAGTAGTAAAGAATCCACCTGCAATACAGAAGCGGCAGGAGACTCAGGTTCGATCCCTGGGTTGGGAAGATCTCCTGGAGGAGGCCATGGCAACCCACTCCAGTATTCTTGCCTAGAGAATCCCGTGAACAGAGGAGCCTGGTGGGCTATAGTTCATAGGGTCACAAAGTGTTGGATATGACTGAGGTGACTTAGCATGCATGCATACACACACCTGCATACAAGTTAAATAAGCAGGGGGACAATATACAGCCTTGATGTACTCCTTTCCCAATTTTGAACCAGTCAGTTCTTCCATGTCTGGTTCTGTTACTTGACCTACACACAGGTTCCTCAGGAGACAGGTAAGGTGGTCTGGTATTCCTATACCTTTAAGAATTTTCCACAGTTTGTTGTGATCACACAATGAAAAGTTTTCATGTAGTCAATGAAGCAGAAGTAGATGTTCCTCTGCCTTTTCTAAACCCAGCTCGTACATCTATAAATTTTCAGTTCAGGTACCACTGAAGCCTAGCTTGAAGGTTTTGAGAATTACCTTGCTAGCATGTGAAATGAGCACAACTGTATGGTAGTTTCAACTTTCTCTGCCATTGCCCGTCTTTGGGATTGGAATGAAAACTGACCTTTTCCAATCCTGTGGCCACTGCTGAGTTTTCCAAATTGGCTGACATATTGAGTGCAGCACTTTGACAGCAGCAACTTTGAGGATTTTAAGTAGCTCAGCTGTAATTCCATCACCTCCACTAGCTTTGTTCATATAATGCTTCCTAAGGCCCAGTTGACTTCACACTCCAGGATGTCTGGCTCTAGTGGTTATCTGTGTCATGAAGACCTTTTTCTCATGGTTCTTCTGTGTATTCTTTACTGGGTAGGACTTAAATGGGGCGCCTCCAGGTAGGATAGCACAGTGAGTTCTGTCTCCCCTGCTTTCCCTGTATCTTCTGTTTTTCTCTTCTCCCCCACCCCAGTTCAGGAGCCATGTTTAGCTAATGCTGAAGAATTACTCAGCTCTTGTAAACTGCTGAGCTGGGTGTTTGGGTTTCTTGGCTGAACTAAGTACTAGATGGTGATTCAGCAGAAACTTCAGGTCCAACAACTGGCAGGGAGGGATCAGAATAAGAGGGAAGGGTAAGAGGGAGCCAGGAAAGGAAGGGATGGGGGTGGGGCAGCATGGGCAGGACCTCAGCTGGAAGTGTCCAGGAAGAGCTGTGTGAATCAGGATGTCCACAAGCTCCAGCACAGAGGTGCACCCCTCCTCTGCTGCTTGTTTGTCCTTGGAGGTGAGAAGCCCTGCACAGGCTCAGCACATCTCTCCTTAGAGGGGCTTCTGAGATTTCCAAAATGATGCCAGTGCTTCGAGGTGAAAAGGGCTGGAGAAGGGAAAACGTGCTGTAGCATGATAGGCAAGATCTATTTCAAAGCCCCACTATGCACCTTACCAGAGCTGGAATCAAAGCTTTGTTGATAGGAAAGAATTGCATTTGACGTTGTTGTTGTTGCTTCCTTTTGACGTTTTTGTCTTTCACCAGTCATTCACTCCTGCGATAATACCAACCTTTGTGGTAAGTAGGCAGAGACGTGAGATTTTATAATAGCTCCTGAGCCGGTATGAAAAATGTCTTGACGTGGGGTGAGCCCAGGATTTCAGAGAGTTGGCCCTGTGTCTCTGTACTCCTACCTCAATTTCCTCTCTGAGGTCTGTGAGGAGGAAATAGAGGCAGGCCTGTGTGGGCTGAGCTGGAATCTTATCCAAGTCTCGGGGTCCGGTGCCTTAGAACTCAAACAGGACTGCGGTGTTTTCTTTGCCTATCAGTGCCTTCTGGCAGCTGGCACTGATTACCTCCTTGGATCTGGAAACGGCTGAAGGCAGGCAGTCCAAGGGAAGCAGCTTTTCCACGATTAGAAACACGTGCCCAGTCCCATCCAAGGAGCCAGGTCCAGCCTATCACAGCGAAGCGGAGCCACACCCCCCTGCGGCAGGCATTGTGCTCACTGGCTGGGGGCACCACCCTGAGGACCTGTCGGAGGGGCATCACCTTACCCCTTTTGCTTCTGGTCCAGAGGGAGGGAGTAGGGGAGCAGGCCAGTACATGGCATGAGGCTGTATGCCCCAGCAAAAGGTGAGGCTGGGAAATCAGCGCTTCTGGCGGGCCCATGACTCAGGTGAAATTTACCGATGCATCAGAGGGCTGGGGAGCTCCATCCCAGAAAGGTGCTTATTTTGAAGCTCTGGAGGAGAACAGGGTGTTCTGATTTCTACCGAGTGGCGTCACTAGCTTTCCTTTCTGCAGCTGCCTGCTTTAGTACATTCCATCTTTCTTTTTTTCTGTCCTGACCTTCTCTCTGTATTCTGCTCCTCTCAAGCTCACTCATGCACGCATGCTCGCTCTCTCTCACTAGTAATGATGTGTATTATTCCTCCTCCTTCTTCCTCCCCGCTGTGTCTCTCTCCTTCACCACCTGTCTTTATGGACTTTGGCCACTCTGGGCATTGTTACTGCCCGCTTTCTCTTATCTGAAAAGACAAAGAGAGCCCAGGTTCCGGAAATGCTAAAGGAAAACAAGTCTTGCTAAGCTGCCTCTTTGCTCACCCCTGAGGAAAGAATGAGCCAGCGATACCAAGAAATCCAAGTGGAGTTCCCGGAGTTTGAGAGAAATGTAATGTGACATTGATAAGGGACCAGAGGAGGGAACACAAGGCAGAAAAGAAAGTCTGCTTGTGGGAAATAATTTTCCAAAGCCCTGGGGGACCAGCAAACACAACACCGCTGGTTTCTGAGGAACAGCCACCCTAGTCTCCCCCCTTTTCACACTGGCATCTTAACTTCCTGCTGCCCAGAAAGCAACTTGGCCAGCTTCTTCAGGTGACAGACCCAGAGACCTTCGTGGCCATGGGTACCACTGACAGGACCAAGGGAGAGAATGTGGGTGTGGGAGAAGAGTGACGTGCATGTGATACAAGAAAGGTCGGTGTAGTGGCAGAATAAGCAACTAGGAATTGGAGGGACGGGGACCCAAGGGGGTAGTCCTGTCTTTGGCACTATTTAGCTAGAATATTACTTCACTCACATATAAGATGAGGTTATGGGTCTCTCTGACTGCCCCTGAGGTTGGAATCATGCCTCTGGGTAGTAGGGTACAGGCCTCTCCCTTCAGTACCAAGACCTGTCTATAAGTGAGCCCCAACTGTATCGTTCTCAGCACTGCTCTTAAATCAGTCAACCCAGACCCCTGGCCAAATGGCTTCTTCCCGACTACCCATCAGACCAGAGAAGTGTGTGGTTCCTGGAGCAGAAGCTGGCTTGACTAAAGGAACGAGAGTGGTTTGGGGAATCCATGTGAGAAAGTGCTCATTAGCCCTCTGCTAAAGATACGAAATGACCCTTTGCCTGCTCAGCTGAGCAAGAAGCCAGAATCCTGTGTCCACAAGCAAGGGAGGTCCTAAAGACAGTCATCCAGTGGTCATGGTGGGGACTGCTTGTGCTTTGTGAGCTTTTGGGGGGAAGGAGAAACAGCCGTGTTATGTACCCTCCCCCATGTCTGTCTAGCATCAGCAGTACTTGCCCACCCTGCTTCATGAGGTTGTCCCCTGATGCTTACTCTCCAGAGAAGCACAGCGGCCCTGTGCACCTTCAGTATTTTCTGAATAGATTTGTCCGTCTAGCCACCCTCTATTCAGTACACGTTAACACCTACTGTGCGTCAGACCTTTACAGGATCTCAGGATCACCCTAGGCAGCAGAGTGTTGTTGATGGCTATGTGGGCACTGTTGGCTGAAGAAGAACAGGGAAGTTTCCTTCTTTTCTGGGCCTGAGGGGTAGAGCGGCTGCAGCAACACCAGCATTCCTTGCTTTCTGTAAGACACTCCTTCCTATACAGAATGGGTGGTTCAACCAAGGTACATGACAAGCTTGAACATCTGGTCTCCTTGTTCAGTGCCTTGACCTTATGTTTATCACTCCCGTAGCCCTGTAATCCACCTTTGTGCCCACTCTTCCAGACAGCTTGGGTTGAAGGATCCCAGAGCAGGTGACTTGTGGGTGAGCATCCTGCTGAGAAAAAGTGCCGAGGTCCAGCCCCGGCAGGACCAGGAATACCCAAGGGATGAGTGGCGTCGGCGAGGAAGAAGACAGACAGACAGACACAGACAGATGGTTGCGTAGAAGAGGTAGCTTTTTTTTTTAATTTTTAGGATAGCTCAGTTTTTATAGACTAAATGTTACCTCCCCCTTAAGTCACCACATATTACATCAGATATTGGTTTGTGCTTCTGTCAATATTTTTTCCCCATGTTTTTCCCCTAAGCATTCACCTAGAACGTTTCCGATTACAGAGTTTATACTTAAATGCCCCGTACATAGTCTTTTTGCCTCAATGACCTAACATTCTCACTCTAACAAAAACAATGTTCCACAAATCTCAGGTATAATGTAAATTCTTTGGACAATAAAACAATACTTGGGAAGGGTCACAGTAACATGTTTGACATTTCTGAAAATAGTACCATGAGAAAAACCTGATATTTTTCTTTACCTGAAACCATAAAATCTCAATTTACAACGATTAACTATTAAACAGCAAAACACCTCTAAAGCAGCAAAACACCTCTATTAATAGTAAGATAAAGTAAAGCTGGTTAATATAAATCTTCTATTAAAATCCTATATACCCCATTTTCTAATTTTACAAAAATACCCATAATATCCCATGTTGTTTAAAGAAAGCGAAACAATGAGCAAATAGCAGCAAGGAAATAGCGGTAGTAAAAACCCTTTCAACAAAGGAGCAAGTAAACTAAAGCAATACATCTACTTCTAAATCTAAACACCTCTACTCTTTTCTATTCTAGAACATTATAATCTTTTAAGCAAGCAGCCAAACTGTATCTGTGGCCTTTTCTTTTATGACTTGATGTTTATGGTCGTGTCCTGAGCCAGAGCAATCTTGAGCATTTCCAAAAAGGCTTGGACTTTTCCAACGAGGCCTTATTACTATATATTATCATTTCCAAAAAGTAATAGAAAGCCCAACAACAGTAAGACAGAAGGAAGAAAGGGACATACCGGGCCCCTGGGACAACCTCGAGGGGAAGAGCTGCCTTGCAGATTCCTTTTTAGTCCTGTGACCTTATCCCCGGGACAACCTCGAGGGGAAGAGCTGCCTTGCAGGTTCCTTTCTTGTCCTGGCGGTTCCGGAGGGGACATATTGGGCCCCTGGGGCAGCCCCATGTGAGGAAGAGCTGCCTTGCAGGTTCCTCTCTCATCCCATGACCTTGTCATGACCTGGGTGCATCCCAGCAGCTCCCAACAAAAAAGGTTGAAATGTAAGAAACTGAGGCAAAGGATCAGGGATAGAGGAGGAAGCAAGAAGGGAGAAGCAATGCAGCAGTGCAGGGTAGCTCCTGATATGTGATATGTTGGCTCCAGAATCCTCCAAACCATCCCCTTTCCCATCTTCTCTGCTGTGCCGCCAGTTGTCAGCATTATCCTGAGCAAAGCATGTCCTCTTTTTGAGTTCCAGTTTCTTAGCTTATGAACAATAAGGATAACCATGTAACCTTTTGTACGGTCATACACAGGCTATAGAGCGTCCTCGTGGCATTAAAATGGACCACACTTCTTTCCATTTTACAGATGGAAGGGAGGCTCAAAGAGCTTGACTGGCTTGTCCAGAGAGTAAGTGACCACGTTGGGAAGGGCATCATGGCCATTGGGTTCTTCAGGTTCTAAGTTGTCTGATTCTTACTTTGCCCAGGCTGCCATGTCCCTCTGAGGGAGCCATCTCTGCCTCTTCCTCAGACCTGCTCAACCCCACCCCCACTGCCACCATTTCACTCCTTACACAAGCTGCTCTGAGCTCTACTGGCTTGATCTGTACTTGACAGAGACACCAGGAACCCATGTGGTCCTCTGCCCGCAAGGTGTTGCTGGATAGAGCTGAGGGGAAGAGGGGTAAAGTCATAGCCCTGGCTCTGTGGTGGTCTTAGGGACTTAAGACCAGCCCCACAATCCCCGAACTCATCCTTAGGGGATTTTCTGAAGGAAGATTTATTTATTTATGTTAAAGAACACTGATGTTCTGTTTCAAAATGGACTAGTGAGATTGATTTTATTTTATTTTTTTGAGAGATTGATTTTAAGTTGCTTCTTTTACCGATAGTCTATAATATATTAATTTAAGGTAAAATTGTCCCCCAAATGTTGTTCCTATTCTTTCCTTCCAACTTTTGTAACCCTTGGATCTTGTGTACCTCGATTCCCTGAGTCAGTTGGGGTGGACTCTGCCTGGGGAAGCCGCAGAGCTGAGGCATTGTCCACGACAAGATAGCACACAGTGGGGCCACCCTTTCCCCTCTGCCGGGAAAAATGAACTTAGACTCTGGACTCCTGAGTTCACACATCTCTTGGCTCTCCATTGTGACATCTTTTACGGCCTTTGATTGTAGCCTCTGGTCCGTAAAGTTAGGAGACCAACCAAACTCTGGGGACAGAGAACAAAGGACTCGTGTCTGTGAATATCTCAGCACTCCACTGGCCTCGAAAGAGGTTTGTAACTCTTGGGCCTGTGTGTCTGTGCGTCTGGGTTGTGCACATGGGCCTGCAGTTGTATGGACTATGGAGGAGGCTGGGGGAGAAGCCAGGATTGATGAAGCAGGAGTATGAGGCGTCTTCTGCCCTGAATTTTTCTGAGAGGAAATGCACAGCTAGAGTTACCCTAGGGCGAGGCTGTTTACTACTGTATTGAGTTACAAGAGGAGAAAGAGGAGGTAGTGACCCTCCAGCTATAGGATCTGGGCTTGTGGAAAAGCTGAGATGCTATCATGTGGTGCATGTGATGTGGAAGTTCGCCAACCAGGTCAGCACATCGGTGACCTCACTTTCGCTGCCTGCTCCCGGTGCTCCCCCTCCCTCCCTCCACCTGGTGTCCTACGAGGCCCGTGACGGGCACGCCTTTGGGGCCCCACATGTGCTGCCTCATGCCTATGCCCCTGCTTCCTTGTCTTTCTCTGTGGTGTCTGGCCCTGTATTCATTTCCTATTGCTGCTGTAACAAATTACCATAAACTTAGTGGCTTAAAACTATACAGATGTGTCGCCTTACAGTTCTAGAGGTCAGAAGTCCTGAACTCAAGGTGTCAACAAGGCTGAGGCCCCATTGGAGGCTCTGGGGAGAGCTGTTTCCTCACCCTTCCCAGCTTCTGTATTCTTTGGCTCATGGCTCCTTTTTCATCTTCAAAGCCAGAAGCATAGCATCTTCAAATCTCTCCTTCTCTGTCTTTTTTTTCTTAATTGAAATATATATAGTTAATTTACAGTGTTGTGTTTCTGGTATACAGCAAAGTGATTTAGTTACATATTTTCTTTTTCAGATTCTTTTCCATTATAGTTTATTAAAAGATACTGAATGCAGTTCCTTGGGCTATACAATAGGAACTTGTTTTTTTTACATATAGTACTGTGTATCTGCTAATCCCAAACTCCAAATTTATCCCTCTCCCCTCTTTCCCCTGTGATAACCATAAATTTTTCTATAAAAATATGGAATATTTCATGAATTTGCTTGTCATCCTTGCACAGGAGCCATGCTAATCTTCTCTGGTCATTCCAATTTTAGTGTGTGTCCTGCCAAAGTGAGCACTCAAGCCTTTCTCTGTCTCTGACTTCTGTTTTCCGTTATCACGTTGTAACTCTGAACTTCCTGCCTCCCTGTTATAAGGAGGCGGGGCCCCCTCAGATAATCCAGGATCATCTCCCCACCTGCAGATACTTAATCACATTTGTGAAATTCCTTTTGTAAGGCAACATTCACAAGATTATAATGTTGACATCTTTGAGGTGGTGTGTCTGCCCACCACAGGCCCCAGGAGTTCTGGTGTCTTGTCAAAGGGAGAAGTGAAGCAGAGACTTGGTGACTCCCTGGGGATCAGAGTGTGTGGATCAGGGCTGGTGTAGGGTGAGGGGATCAGAGTGTGCGGATCAGGGCTGGTCTGGGGTGAGGGGATCAGAGTTTGAGGATCAGGACTGGCCTAGGGCGAGGGGTACCTTCTCTTAGGGAGCATGAGCTTACCTACCCTCTTCACAGTGGACCTTCCAGATCGGTATAGGCATTGTCATGGGTCTGACAAGGATTCTGCCTCTCTGCTGATCCTACAGCTTTCCCAAGGCAGAAAGCATTGAACCCCACTTTCCCACCTACCTGGCAGTTACCAGGCCCTGGGTTCTGGGCAGGGTAAGAGATTACTGGGTTCTGAGTCCCCTCCTCCTGCCTGCCTCATTTTTTTGTCTCTCTCCCGTTACCTTGACATTAAGGTTTTCAAACTGGGCAGATTAAGTAACCAACGCCTGACTTCAGCATCTTCTTGAAGTCTCATCTTCTTGATAACCTTTCACCCTCCCTTTTTTTATAAGCCAGGAAACAAAAAAAAGAGAGGAGAAGATGCCCAAGAAATACAGAGAAGTCTGGGATTCCATGGGGCCCTCTAGAGAAGCAGCAATCCTCCACACAGTCAGATTACAATGCACAAGAACACATCTTATGTCTTCCTGTTTATTTTGTCCAGCTAGCCCCACATTATAAAAATTCTCTCTAATGCTAGGATCTTCCTCGCCTATAAGAAACATCTCTGGGGAATTCCCTGGCAGTCCAGTGGTTAGGACTCTGAGTTCTCATTGCTGAGGGTCCGGATTTGATTCCTGATTAAGGGAAACTAAAATCCCACAAGCTGTGGGGCTCGGCCAAAAGAAAAAAGAAGCACCTCTGATTTCCTTGGGCTGACCTAGGGGCTCCGTGTGGATGCCTGCCAAGCTTCTGTGAAGAGCTCTACTGTCGTCATGTTGCTTTGTGATCTTTTAGCTCAGCCATCTCCCCTCTTCCAGTGTGAATTTCCTAAAGAAATGAAAAGACTTGTGTCTTATTTATAACTCCCCCCACCAGGGTATCTAGTAAGGTTCTTTGTAGATGATGGTTGGATGGAAGGATGGATGGAGACTCTCACATCTGAAGCTGCAATTTCCCCTCATCCCCATCTACATGTGGCTTCCCTGAGGTCACTGTATCTCAAGCATGCAGAACTCAAGGTCTGGCTGGGAAGAGAGTGGGGACATAGCCCTCAGCAACAGAAAGGGCTCTGGGTATAGACAGACAGAGACAGGATGCCTGAGGAAGTCAGGGTCTTGGCAAGTGTTGCCTTTCCTCACTGACCTTTTCTCTTGGGGTGGAAGCTCAGGTTTCAGCCTGCTGTGAGGGAGGCTAACCTGGGGTACCAGAAGACTGAAAGTACCTTCTCTCCCCTCGGTCACAGGCTGTGATCACCTGTAGGGCCAAGGGTCAGATGGGGGTGGGGAGGGGGCTGCAGCCATTGTCCAAGGAGATTAGTGTCACAGGCAGCCGATCTCCCCCACCCTATTCTCAAGATTTCTCTATTATGTCTGAAAGATCTCTGTAAAGGCTAGAGGTTAAAGATTAGTTAAGTGCTGGGTTCTTGTGGGGATAGGCTTAGGAAGGACAGGAGACAGGCACAGTAAGTTAACTTGACAAATTGTCCTTTCCTTCAAACTTCTCCGTGTTCCCAGGAACACTGAAGAAGCCTTTCTGGCTGCCTGGTTAAGCCTGCACGTGGGGAGGTGACCACATTTTGCCCTCTCGTCCCCTTGGCAAGGATGATCTCTGCATGATGACATCAGGATCTGGTTCCTCTTTCTGTAATCCTTACCTCTCCTGGAGTCACAAGCGTTTTGTTTCCTAATCTTCCTTCCATATATCAGTCTCCTTTATCCTTTAGTCATTATTGCTTGTATCTTCTTGAACTCCAGGGGCCCAGGGGTCCAGCCTTGTACCTAAGGGCCTGGGGAGGAGTTGAGATTACAGGCCTAATTACTTGCCAGCAGGCATGTGATCCTGAAATCCTTATTGAATTGAGCAAGATCATGTGTATGTATCAGGACATCTCAGCCCATCTGGAACATTTACAAAATGTTCTCCTAGTTCGGGCACATGAAATCCTTCCTCTGAAAACATGTTTTGATTCTCATTATATGACACCATCTTGGATAAAAGCTCCTCCACTAGGAATCAAGAGTTCCTGTCCTTGAAGTTCTGCGTCCTGCTGCTGTTTTGACGCTGTGAAACCAACTGAGAAGGTTCCTGGAGAGCTGGAGAGATTGGTGCCCACCGTAGAATGTGTAGACTGAGATGAGACTGGAGGATTGATGAATTGTGGCATTTTCTTTATTCAAGTATTAAGTGTTTGTTGAGCACCTACTATATGCAGGCACCAATGATATGCCCTGGCTTCCCTGGTGTCTCAGCGGTAAAGAATCTGCCTGTCAGCGCAGGAGACTTGGGTTTGATCCCTGGGTTGGGAAGATCCCCAGGAGAAGGAAATGGCAGTCCACTCCAGTATTCTTGCCTGGAGAATCCCACAGACAGAGGAGCCTGACAGGCTACAATTTTTTTTATCGGGTTGAAAAAGAGTCGGACACGACTTAGCGATTAAACAACAACGACAAATGATATGCCCTGGGTTAAAAATATGAAAAAGTCATAGCCCTGCCCTTCTACAAGGAGACACAAAAAAAGAAAGAGATAATTGTAATACAAAGAAATAAGTACCAGCCTTATTAACAAAGTGGTCTGGGAGTAGAAAGGAGGTATGAACTTTGTTCCTTGTCTACAAAATGCAGCTGATACATCTTACCTGGCAGGCACCTTGTTAGGAATAAATAAAATAATAAAGACTCATGGCTCGGGTAACATTTGAGCTGGATCTTGAAAGATGAGGAGGTTCCCAGGTAGAAACAGCATGGGGAGGGAGGTTACAGATGGATGATAATGTCAGGTCCTTACCCTGAGGAGATGTTCTCAGAATCAAGTAAGGTTGCAAAATACCTGGAAAGTAAAAGCACAGTTTCAGGAGAAGCTGTTCAAGTAAAATCAGAGGCCTGATTAGAGGCTTGAGGAGAGAGTCTCACTACACTTATGGCTTGTGCCCTGGGAGATTGAGGGCACATCCTCGTGTCTGTTTCAGGGGAAGGGGAAACAAGGGGATTTTAATTTTTTTCCCGTATTCTCAAGTACTTCATAACCATCAGGAAGCTGGGTCACTGCAGCCCCTGTGCTCCCCTAAGTTGCTTAAAGAGTGTGGCAGTAACCATCCTATCACTTAGCTTTTGAGCTCTCGGCCAGCCCTTGGAGGTTCCATGTTGTTAGTGTTTCTTTGGGATCCTTGTGACTCCTAGCCCCCCATGCCACCAAAGAAGATATGGGGATGGTGGCAAATAAACATGAAAACATGCTCAATAGCATTAGTCTCTAGGGGAATGCAAATCAAAACCTCAATGAAATGTCACTACACACTCATTAGAAATGGTCAGACTTTTGAAGCTGACAATACCAAATGCTGCCAAGGATGCAGAGCAACAGGAGTATACATTCCTGGTGGGAATTCAAAATGATATAACCACTTTGGAAAACAGTTTGGTAATTTCATATAAAGTCAAACTACATTCACCATATGACCCAAAATCCCATTCCTGGAAATTTACTTAAAAGAAATGAAAACTCCCCTCAAAGACCTCGATGATCCACTCAAAAACTTCTCTGCAGGTGTTTACAGCAGCTTTATTTATAATAACCCCAAACTGGGAGCCACCCAAATGTCCACTGCCTATTGAATAGAAAACTAATACATTCATGTAATGGAATGTTGCTTGACAATAGAAAGGGACTGTTAATATATACAGCAACACGAATGGATCTCAGAACCACCGTTTTAAGTGAAATAAGCCAGACACAAAAGGCTGCGTATTGTATGATTCCATTTATGTGACATTCTGGAAAAGGCAACATTCTGGGGACAGAAATTAAATTGGTGGTTTCCAGAGGTAAGGGAAAGGGGCTGACCTCACAGGAGTACAATATATAAAAGGACTTTTAGGGGTGTTGGAAATGTTCTAGACAGAGGGTGTCATAGTGACTAAACAACTGAATACATTTGTCAAATCTCATCAAACTGTACACTTACAAAAGTGAGCTTTACTAAATGTAAATTAGAACTTGAAAAAGCTGAGTAACAAAAGATTCCCTTAAACCTTGTTACCCTAAAATCAGGTTTAGGAAGACGATATCCAGGATTCTACCAGCTGCTCAGGGCTCCTCTTGAGCACACAATATCTTGAGCCCACATTCATGCCCTGATGAGAGGCTGATTTTTTCCCCAAAGTCAGTGCCCACACTTCCATGCTCACTTCTGACTTCTAAGCCTGAGCAGGGTATGTTCTGACCAAGGTCTAATTTGTGGCATGCAATCCCCATTTGGAACCCCACCTACTAACCCTACCAAAGTTTCAGATGCTGTGGCATGTTTGGCTCACCTATTATAGTCTCATCATCAGGACCAAGGAGCATTGCTACTTCTGTCCAGAGGGATCTGGTATTCTCCTTATGGCCCTGAGGATATGTTTGGGGGTCTGTCATTGCAGTGCTCCTCACATGGGTCAACTGCTTCAGTGTGCGGTGGGCCACCCGGGTTCAAGACATCTTCACAGCTGGGAAGCTCCTGGCCCTGGCCCTGATCATCATCATGGGGATTGTACAGATCTGCAAAGGTGGGTATCATCAGAACATGCCAACCCTTGCATGTATACACACCCTCGCACTGTCTTTGGATGTGCGCACAACCCGAGATGTCCCAATTCTATCCTTTTCTTATGTATTGTTACTATTTATTTATTTGTCTATGCCAGGTCTTAGTTGTGGCATGCGAGATTAAGTTTTCCCAGAGCAGGGATTAAACTAGGGCCTACTGCATTGGGAGCCTTAACCACTGGACCACTAGGGAAGTCCTTGAATGAATTTTCTTATTCACTTGCTTGACAAAGGGGACAAGAAGCCAATTTACCCAGGATGGTTGGGAGCTGATCACCCCCTGGGGTGCCAACTTCTGTCCTCCCTTGCTGACCTCATGGTTCCAGCACAGGTAGATGAAGATTCCATATTTCTAGACATTGCTGTTTGTCCCAGCTCCAGGGAGGCTCTTTGTATCTTATATTTTATCTTGTCTGTATCTTAAAATGGGAGACAGAGATTTTTACACATTTCAGAAATTACTCAGCTCCACAAGAAAGAGCTCTACATTCCTGGGGCCCCTGCCAACATTCCTCATTGGATTGGCCCTTTCCACGCCCGAGTCTGTATTTGGTCTCCATGGTTCCCATGGCAGCACTAGATTTTGCCTAGTGTCACTACCTCCTAGAGAAAGTCAGATGACAAACAGGGGGACCTCCCACCCGCCCACAAGCCCTGGAGGTGGTATGGTGTGTCTGGATTTTGATTCCAGGAAACAGAATTAAGGTTCAGCTCTATAATTGGCCTAATTATTTTCATCTGTTGGATTCAGTTCTTTAGTAGGTGGTATTGTTTTCAGGAGTTGAGACTTAAAGAAATCGCTGGGCTGTCTTTTCAAAGATATGAGGCTCTCCTAATCTGGTCTCAATGCCTTCTCCCGATCACTCTCATCTCATTATTTCCTGTCTAAATGCTCGATCATGGGTGAAGATATAAAGTATGGTCAGCGACTCTGTATTTCACTGCAGTCTTAGTCAGCAGCCTTTCCTGAGGACCCCTTGTGTACAGGATACTGTGCTGAGGGGTGAGAAGGCAATTGGAAAGCTGTCCACTGAAGATTCCCCGTCTTCAGGAGATCTAGTCCATGAAAAGATAGACCAAACACACACCCGAGGAAGAGGCAGGAGGATATTGACAAGGCAAGCACAGCAAGCTTGAGCTAATAAGCATCACAGAAGCTTATGTTTGAGTGTCTGTTGTTCTTGCTGCTTTCTCCATGAAAATGTACAAACTTGGATGTGAGGGAGGGTGGTCAGAAGACTGCCAGTGACTCCACTCCTGCATCTCTGAGTCCTAGTGAGCCAGCTCCATTTACCGTGCCCTGCCCAGTAACCTCTCCTGGTCTTTCCTTCCAAGGAACTCTGCCTTTTGAAAAAGGAACATTCAGAGCTGTACTTTGGACCTGAGCCCTGATGTGGACTCATCATTATGTTCTGGGGGGTCCTGAACTTCTCGGCCCATTTTTGGCCCCACTTCACCAATATGTGGGGTTCGCTGGAGACAAGGGACCTGGGGCTGCCGGGCTCTGACATGTGTCTCTCTGAGCAGCCTCCTGTCCCTGTGTCCACAGGACAGTACTTCTGGCTGGAGCCAAAGAACGCATTTGATAATTTCCAAGAACCCGACATCGGCCTCATCGCACTGGCTTTCCTTCAGGGCTCCTTTGCCTATGGAGGCTGGAACTTTCTAAATTACGTGACTGAGGAGCTTGTCGATCCCTACAAGTGAGTTACAACAGCTCTCCCCCTCCCCCTTCAATATGCCACTGGAAAGAGGGAGCCAGGTGCCCGGCGCCCACTTCTCCCCATAGCCCCCTTCCAACCATGACCTGGTCTAGCCTGAAGAAATGGTTCGTTTTTCAGGAGCTTAGACCATTTATCACTCACCCTGCAGGAGAAAAACAATCCAGTGACTTCCCTGGAGGAGATTACAAGCTGAAAGTGGTGCTGAGATAACCCCACTGCCTTAGAGAATGAAATGTGTCCTGAGAGAATTCCAGGCATCTTACTCACCTGTCTTGCAACAAGCAGGTCTTTGTCTTGAGGTGTAGGAATTATGGGGGGTGGGGGAGTGCATTGTGAAGACTCTGATCAGGAAGAGATAAACAGGTATGGAGTGTATTTCCAGCCCAATCTGTCTAGTTTCCTTTCAACTGTCCTGCCCATATGGAGACAAAATCCACTCTCCAAATAGAGGGAACATCACGGAAGCCTGCACGGGCAGCTTCCTGCAGGGAGACGGAAGGCACTCCCCGGACCCCCTGACAAGGCAGGTTGTCCAGGTGCCAGACCTGCCCCTCTCACCTCCTCTCCCTCCACAGGAACCTTCCCAGAGCCATCTTCATCTCCATCCCACTGGTCACATTTGTGTATGTCTTTGCCAATGTGGCTTACGTCACTGCGATGTCCCCCCAGGAGCTGCTGGCATCAAATGCAGTCGCTGTGGTAAGAAATTAAACTTGAGGAGGGATAAATTAGGAATAGGGACTAACAGAGATGCACTACTATATATAAAATAGATAAACAATAAGGACCTACTGTATAGCACAGGGAAGTATATTCAATATCATGTACTAACCTGGAATGGAAAAGAATCTGAAAAGGAAGATATATATATATATAATTTATATATATAAAGATACATACATATATATATATATATATATCACTGAGTTGCTTTGCCTGAAACAGTAAGTCAACTATACTTCAACTTAAAAAAAGGATAGAAATCAAACTTACATGCCCTCAAAACTTAACACCACATTGTAAATCAACTATACTCCAATAGAAATTTTTTTTTTTTTTTTTTGTGATGCCATGGACTGCAGCCCACCAGGCTCCTCTGTCCATGGGATTTCCCAGGCAAGAATGCTGGAGTGGGTTGCTGTTTCCTTCTCCTCCAATAAAAATTTAAAAGCAAAAACTCTCATATGCCCTCAAACCAGGAACGGTGACATAGCCTCACTTGTTTAGTCCCACTCACTCTCCCCTGATCCATGACTTTGTGGGTTTGGAAGTCAAGTCCTCAGGGCAGAAGTCACATCTTCAGGTGCCCAGGAGCAATCAAAATATTTACTATTTGACCCTTGACAGAAAAGTTTGCCAACGCCTGATCTGTGGTGGTAGTTTAGTCACCAAGTCGTGTCTGACTCTTTCAATCCTATGGACAGTAGCCCACCAGGCTCCTCTGTCCACGGGACTTCCTAGATAAAAATACAGGAGTGGGTTGCCATTTCCTTCTCTAGGGAATCTTCTCAACCCAGGGATTGAACCAGCATCTCCTGAGTCTCCTTGGCAAGCTGATTCTTTACCAGTGAGCCACCTGGGAAGAGCTAACTGCTGACCGAGGACACTTTAAACTCTATATGTGATGACTGTGTAAAGGAGATAGGCTCCTCCTCAGAAAGTCACTATCTTGCACAAGACATGCCATTTCCCTCTGCCTCTATAACCGCACCTGGACAACCTGACTCCTTCCCTCATCAGGGAAAAGTGTGTGCAGTTTGTGTTCTTTGGGGAAAGAGATCTTGCAGGTCCAAGGCATTGTGGTCCTTGTTACCTGGGAAAGACCTGGGAACCATGTAGTTCCCTCATGTGGCTTCATCTGGACCACGGCCCACCCCGCCACTGTTATCACATGTCTCATCTCTGAAGACCGTAAAGAAAGAGGCGGTGGTCAGTTCACAGACATCCAACCCTCCCCAATAGGACAGCTCTTCTAAACAACCCCTCCCCCAAATGTGCTATAAATTATATATAAATACAAATGCTGTAACTCAAGTATGTCCCTGGCTCAGAGAATGTGGAAAAAGCTGCTCCCCCAACATTTTATATCCTTTCAATACATGAAGGCTAGTGTATAGCTTCAGCACCTTTCCTTCCTTAGCCTACGTAGTGGTTTGTTCTTATACCCCCCACCCTCCCGCAATATCTTCTGTTTCTATGAATTAAGATTTATTTCTATTTTACAGATGGAAAAGCTGAGGCTCAAAAATTAAGAACTTTGCTGAAGATCTCATAGCTCCTAAATGCTAGGCTATGATTTAAACCCCAGCCCGCCTGACTCACTAGCGTACCTTGTACGCGAGGCCTGGACTCACACAGTTGGCTTCCGTTCCTCACCCTCCACTTTCTGGGTGTGTGATCTTAGGCAAACTACTTAGTTGCTTTGTGCCTCAGTTTCCTTATCCATACAGCAAGGATAACAAATGTTTATTATTATTATCACCACCACACACAGACTTGTTTGATATTCAGTCCCAAACATTACTGACTCCCCACTGTGAAGTCATCACCAACAGAACTGGGGGTGCATGAGGGGCCAGGACACAGACTCCGCCGTCCCTCATTCCCAGGACTTTAACCCAAGAGACTCAGCAGGGGTGGGCTTGGGATGGAGCCTTCTCAGCAGTGACACACATGTGGAAGGCTGTGAGCTCGCCTTCTCTACTCACCCTCTTGTTTTCCCTCTCAGACTTTTGGAGAGAAACTCCTGGGAGTCATGGCCTGGATCATGCCCATTTCTGTCGCCCTGTCTACATTTGGAGGAGTCAATGGGTCCCTCTTCACCTCCTCCCGGTGAGTGCCATCCAGGCCCTTCCAGGGCCAGGGACCCCTCTGCTGTGCGTATTGCTCTGTATATGTGGGGGGCTTGTCTCCATCAACGGGGCTCTGTGTGGGCACCTGGCAGAGGAGCCTGTGCTGCTCATGTGATGACGCACGATGTGTGTGGCTTTACATGCGGTGGCAAGAAGAACCAGCCTTCCCACCTCATGTCCAGAGGAGCAGAGGGCTGAGGAGGCCCGGGCTGTGTGCTTGGCAGCAGGACAGCGTCTTGCCTGCAGCCTCAGAGTCCCTTTTCCACTTGCCTAGAAACAGGCCATGCTGGCTGGAAAGGAACCCCACTCTGAAAGGGACCAGGAGGGACCCATGCCTGGGGCCTCTGGGCTGACCTCCTGTGGAAGACCTGGGTCCAGACTGCAGGTGGAACCGGCTCATCTCTGAGTGACCTGAGGGTGCAGGCTCCTCCCTGTTGAACAGACAGGCAGCTGTGGGAGGCCCTTGTGTGGCCACCATGAGACTCGGGTAGGGGTGTGAAGTGAGACAACTGGGGAAGAACGGAAGGGAAACATTTGTTCAAAGCCATATCCCTCACCCCAAACTCTCAGGGAAGCCCAAGGTGTGAGTGGACCCAGGAGTCCCCAGCCCCCACCTCCGCACACCCAGACACCTGGCCCCCTCTTTGATTTCCCGTCTTGTTGTCTCCAGAATGGGCGGTTGGGCCCAGCAGATGCTGGATGATTTCCATTGCTGTGGCTCAGGGTCCTCCCAGGGTTCTTAGTCCCAAGGGCACAGTCCTACTCGCTAACAGTGAGCCCCTGAGTTCAGCTGCTTCCCAAGCCACCAGTCACATCAGGGAGGAGTTCCCATGAAATGACAAACGAGTGTCGTGTTTTCAGGACAGGGAAGGGAAGAGGGCAGGGCAGGGAAGAGGGCGTGTGGGCGTCCCCTGCACCCCAGGACCCTCTGGTACTCACCCACAGCAACCTCGTATGCGTGTTACACAGGAGCAGTGGCCACCTGGAGGCCTCAGCCAAGGGCGAGCGGTGGAAGATCAGTGACCCATGAGGCTCTCTGGGATCTATTGGAGGAGAGTGACTGGCTCCAGTCGCTTTAGAGTGGGGTTTGTCCCTCGGGCAGGCTGAGCAGCGGTCTGCGTGCATGTAGTCCAGCTGTGTGTGCATGCGGAGGCGGCGGCCCGGTGCGCTCAGCCTCGGAGTCAGAGGCACAGCTCACCCAGCAGGCCTCCTCAACTCATCTTTCCAGTTCCTTCCTCCCTTCCCTCCTTCTCTCTCTTACTCCTTTGTGTTTGAGGGAAGGGAGAGGATGATTCTTCCTGAGGAGTAGGCGTGTGTCGCGCTTAATGTCACGTCTACTCCGTGGTTCGGCTAGCCGGGCAACGATTGTCTCCGGTGAACTTGACTTGCCAGTGCTGTTGGACCTGTCAACTCCCTTGGTCCTGGCTGCATGTGAAGGAGACATGTGAACATGACACCCTGGTTTTGTGCATGGTGAGGCCCCCAGAGCACCTGGGGCCCCGCTGGGTGCATGAGGCTGCCCTGCAGAGGCGATGCCATGTAGCTGCATGAAACCGTGACGTGGGTGAGGTTGCTGATGGTGGCAGCGATGGTGTGCATGTGGGTACTGGGGGCCATAATCAACCCTCACGCTCCTCAGGAGCCACTGCTGATAGCCCCACTCTCCCCCATACCCAAATGACAAAGTGACAGTTCTCTTCAGACCTCCCAGCGTGCTGACTCTGTGCCATTCTGCCCCCCCATCACATCCCCTTCCTCTCACCCCTTAGCTGATCCTTTCCCTCCAAAATCATAGAAAAAAGAAAAAGTGGTCTGATTTCTACTAATATGTAAATGACTCCTAACAGCTTACAGTATTCTCTCTTTCCTTGGGAGAGGAAAGAGGAGGAAGGGCTGCTCTTCATGTTAAAATTTCTCTCTCTTTTTTTTATCCTGGCTGCACTGGGACTTGCTGCATCAAACGGGCTTCTCTAGTTGTGTGTGGGCTTCGTTGCTTCACAGTATGTGGGATCTTAGTTCCCCAACCAGGGATCAAACCTGTGTTCCCTGCATTGGAAGGCAGATTCTTAACCACTAGACCACCAAGGAACTTCCTAAAATCTCTCTTTTTAAAAATAATTTGTAAACATCAATATCCAAGTCATAATACTGTAGTATAGTTTTGCAGTATATTACCAATGGGAGAGTTTGGGTGAAGTCTGTGTAAGGTCACATCATTTCTTACAACTGCATGTGAGTCTACAAGTATCTCAAAAAGAAAAATTATCATTATTTTAAACTTAAAAAATAATTTTTGGGGAATTTCCTGGAAGTTAAGTGGTTAGGACTCCCTACTTTCATTGCCAAGGGCCCAAGGTTCAATCTCGGTGAAGGAACTAAGAGCCTATAAGCTATGGCACAGTGCAGGGGGAAAAAAAAAAAGTTTAAGTTTCTTGTCTGTTTTTTTTTTCAATCTTTTTTATCTTACAATATCTTTGTATGTACTCCTTTTACTAACTGTATGCATTTCTTTAGGATGGTTTTTTGGGATTAGAATAAGTAGCTTAAGGATATAAATTTTCAGGTATAATTTACATACCACAAAATACCCAGATCATAAGTGTTCAGATTGATGAATTTTGACGATTGTAGACAACCATGTAACTACCACCCAAAACATGATGATATAGAACATTTCCACATATTCCACCCCCCGCCAAGTTCTCATGTGTCCCTTCCTCACCCACATCCATTCCCCACCCCCAACAAAGGCAACTACTTCTTGACCTGTATATATGTTTTCATGTACAGTTTATTCCCCATGCCCCAAAGAACCTATATCCTCTGAGGGAGGAGGCACATTTTTTAAGGGATTAAGGCATTAAGCAAAGGAGAGGGGCTACTCCTACAGCTCTCCAAGCTTTGTGAGAGAATCTCGTAGTAACAGCACATCATCAGGAACCCCAGACCACACTCAAGGTCTCTACACCCCTGAATCCATCCACGTATCCACTGACTGCCTCTGGTTTGCCTGCACCTGCATTTGTGAACGTGGGTCCTTTGACTAGTGGGCTGGAAGGTATGCACGAGAAGTACCTGGCAAGAGTGGAGATGCTCCTGTATAGGCAGAGGTGGACCTGGATGAGGGAGCTGGGCTAGGGAGGGAGCATCCTTGGATGGTCCATGGGCCATCCCAGGCTGACCTGCTTTTCTCTCTGCCAGGCTGTTCTTTGCTGGAGCCAGGGAGGGCCACCTTCCCAGCGTGTTGGCCATGATCCACGTGAAGCGCTGCACCCCCATCCCAGCCTTGCTCTTCACAGTAAGGGTCCCTCCCTCTGCCAGCCCTATACACACCCTCCCTCTTTGTGCTATTTTGAACTGGGAGTTCATACTTCCCACACGTGCTGCTATTACCCTGGTGCTCCTAGGATTCTCGGGGTCTCTGATAATCTAGCAAATGGTATACATGGGCCTGATTAATATCAAGAGATAGAGCAAGGAAGGAGCCTGAGTCCTGAAATGTCTTAAGGCTCCCAGGCCAGCTCATCTCATTCTTCCATCCTTTTGAGTCAGACTGAAGTAGCTGCTTCCAGATTCTACAAGCTCACAAAGAAGCTTTTTTTCTTGGCTTCTCCTGCCCCTGTTACCCACAGGGTTGCAGCTTTGGGCCTCTGCTCCTGGCTGATCACAGCACACTCCCACCCCTCTCCATCAACCCTCTTGCCCGAGGAGGCTCTGCCAGTCTCTGGGGAAACACCACTGAAATAAATCTGGTGTTCACCAAATCTGGGGTCATACCAAATAAGAAAAATCAGCAGGGAAGACTGGTAAACTGAAAGTGGAGAAAAGGAAACAAGGGGGGTGTCTGGTAAATGGAGGTGGAATTACACCAGAGTAGAATCATTTATACAGAGCATACAGAAGGAGAAAAGACTTATTTTATCCCCAGTGAGGCTTTGGGTTTTTTCTTTTTTTCTTCTAGATCCCAACTAAAATATCAAAAATGACTTTGGTATAACAGAGAAGCAGTTAAACCAGAGAGCAGAGCTCTCAAGAGTCAAGGGCATTCACTGTACATTAGGGAAAATTTCAGAATGTTCTGATACAGGAAGAAGGTCATCTTGATTGGTTAGTGGTGAAAGGCATCTGGAGAAGACTCAGTGCTCCCAGTGAGCCACAAGCTTTTTTTCAGTTTTCGCCATTGGTGCAGGCTTATGATGGCAACCCACTCCAGTATTCTTGCCTGGAAAATTCCACGGACAGAGGAGCCTGGTAGGCTCCAGTCCATGGGGTCGCAAAGAGTTGGACACAACTGAGCGACTTCACTTTCTTTTCTTTATGACTACAAGGCAACTACAGTAAGAATCTGGCTTTTTTATCCCTTAAATTCTTGATTATTTTCACCATCAGATCTTACAGGAGAACTGAGCCTTCTATCGGCCTTAACAAATTAGCAGAGGGAGAGAATATGCTTCTGAGAGAGCCACTGAGATGATTTTTGAAGTTGGGAAGTGAACCCTGTCAAGAAAACTTCAGAAGGATGTTATGAGGGTTACATGAGTTAATATTTGTAGAATGCTAAAAATAGAGCCTGACACTTAGGAAGTGCTATATAACTGTTTATAACATTTTTTTAATTAAAAAAGAAGGAAGAAAAATACATTAGATGACTCAACCAGGAAGAGAGGATGAGGGCAAGAATAAACCTTAATCTCCAGTTAACAGTCTTCCCTAAGGGATAAAAGACAAAATTAGCTTGAGCTTCACCAGGGAGAAATATAAATGAGACCAGAGTGGCATAGAGCTGGGTGCCACCAGCGTTGCCAGTCCAGGTGTATACAGCCAACATCTGTTCTGAGTGGTTAGTGCCCATGTTGTACCCGTGGTTAAATGTTTTGATTATCACTCCTGCAGTAACAAAGAACTTCCTGGTGATGAAGCTGTTAGCAATGACGTGGGTTTCTAGGAGAAGCTATAAAGTCTCCATTTTGAGAGATCCACTGTGGAATGGCATTGTCTGCTTAGAGGCAGGGGAGCAGCCCGCCACCAGTAAACAGCTCCTCCGGTCTCCCAGTGCCTTTCTGATTACTGATAAGCTTCTTACACGCCCCCCAGTGCATCTCCACCCTGCTGATGCTTGTCACCAGCGACATATACACGCTCATCAACTATGTGGGCTTCATCAACTACCTCTTCTATGGCGTCACGGTTGCTGGACAGATAGTTCTTCGCTGGAAGAAGCCGGACATCAACCGCCCCATTAAGGTGCTAGAACCTCCCTGTGGGACCCCTTCCCCTCCTCCACTGCTTCTAACTGAGCTCAGATTTTTTAAAATCACCTTGTTCTCACTGCTGACCAAGCCTCATCATCTCCATGATGGTGGGAGCCCCTTTGGGAAGCAAAGGCCATGTGTGAAGGGGGCAGCCATTTCCATTCTCCACGGGACCAGAGCAAACTGCAGCTGGAGGAATAGATTCCATGACCTGATAACTTCCATCACGTCATTACTTCCATCATGTCATTCTTTTGTTTCCTATGGCTCTAAGTCTTTAAAAAGTCAGCTGACTTTTCCTGAACCTTCTAATCTGACCAGTCTCCTCCTTGTCCCTCCACATAACTGGCTTTACTCATTCAATCTCTCCATCTCATCCCAGAATGCATTTCCTTCTCCCATCTGCCTCTCCAAATTTTAACCATTTTCCATACTCAAGAACCTCTCTTTCCTGAAGTTCCCCAGTCCCCTTCAGCACTTCATGATTCTCCCTTTTTAAACTACTATAGCTTTGCACATAGTAGGGTGCCTGGTAAATCTCTTGATTGTACAAGAAATAACTTTGTGATAGAAATAAATGGGATTGCTCAGAACAACATATACTAGAGAGCTATAGGTTCTCCTGCAAATTAGAAGAAGAGGATATATCCCTGAGCTATTTGAACAATCCTATTCTGGAAACGAGCCTCCCTGGTGGCTCAGGCAGTAAAAAAAATCTGCCTGCAAAGCGGGAGACCCAGGTTCAATCCCTGGGTCAAGAGGACCCCTTGGAGGAGTGCACGTCAACCCCCTCCAGTATTCTTGCCTGTAGAATCCCATGGACCGAGGAGCCTGGCGGGCTACATTAGTCCATGGGGTTGCAAACAGTCAGACACAACTGAGCAACTAACACACATTCTAGAAACACAGGGAGACTAGATGCTCTTTACATCTCTGTTTTCCATTGCCACTTTCCTGCCATGCTTAGAAAGTGTGCTAGAGGGAAAAGGAAGCAGAATCACGCCATCTCCCTACCACTTGCATACCCTCCGAGAGGAGAGGACAAGGAGGAGAAAGGCAGTGAGTCTAGAGCCTTGAGGAAGACTCTTTGGGGGACTTCCCACATGTGGTCAACAAGAGGATGTTGGGCCTGTAGAGTTTGCTTCTTCCTGAAGTAAACAAGGCCCCAGGCTGCCTTATACCATACTAGCTTTCCTGATTTCTTGGGTCTGAGGTTTATCCTCTCAAATGGCTTACAACAAATTGGAACTGACTCTGGTGAGAGGAGGGACACTTCCCACATCCTGCCAGCTGGGAGAGGATAGGGGTCTGATTGACAGAAGCTCTCCTTCTTGCCCCCACTCATTTCTTCTGCTCTCCTTCACCTTCGGCCCTCAGCAGACATATACCAATATACCATCTAGCTCGTCAGCCCCCATGGGCTTCTGTGACTACCAGGGGCATGCAGCTGCATGATGAAGCCTTGTTTGATCCCTCCTGGGACAACAATGAGGATTGTCCCCTCCCTAGGCGCCCAAACTCCTCTTTTTTTTTTTTTTAAAGTTTTTATTGAATTTATTACAATTTAGTTTCTTGTTTTTTTCTTTTTTATGTTTCTTTGGTCTTGAGGCATGTGGGAACTTAGCTCCCAGACCAGGGATCAAACCTGCACCCCTTGCATTGGAAGGTGAAGTCTTAACCACTGGACCACCAGGGAAGTCCCCCCAAACTCCTCTTACTGTCCCACTGCCCATGTTCACCAATATCTCTCAACAGAGCACTTGCCCTCCCAAGACTCGGGGTGGGAGAGCCACAGAGCTAAGTGAAGCCCAGCTTTGCCCTCCAAATGCTTCCCTTTGGGAAGAAGAGGGAAGATGTCCCGATCGTGGGGGCCACAGGGTCCACACAGGTAACAGCGACTCTGATCCACAGGTCAACCTGCTGTTCCCCATCATCTACTTGCTGTTCTGGGCCTTCCTGCTGGTCTTCAGCCTGTGGTCAGAGCCCGTGGTGTGTGGCATCGGCCTGGCCATCATGCTGACAGGGGTGCCGGTCTACTTCCTGGGTGTTTCTTGGCAGCACAAGCCCAGGTGTTTCAATAAGTTCATTGGTGAGTTGCTGAAGATTATGGACAGCCAGAGGGCCCCTGGTCTGGAGTAGAGTGGTCACTGGTCTGTCTCGAGAGCCCCACCAGGATCAGGAGGCTGTCTACGGAGCACTGGAGGGTTACCACAGGAAAGGTCTCTGCTCAGAGATCTCTGAGGAGAGGAGAACTGTGGGCATTTCCACACAGACCTTAGGCCTGCCAGAGTGGCCATCCTGGAGAAGTTGGCATGGGCTGGGTGGAGACCCCAGAACTGGTGGTCAGTGGACCTGGGGTCTTGATGAGGCAGAGCGGCCAGCAAATAGGCATCCCAGAAATGGAGGAGGCAGGCAGGGTGGCCCTCTCCTGGAGAGGGAGTCTCCTAGAGGAGCCTAGCTGAGGCAGGAGAGTGGGAAGGGCCGTGGCCTGGTTGGTTGGGTTGGTGGGATGCTCAGCATCGACTTGGCTTCTGTGTGGCCTCCTCCTACAGAGTTGCTGACCCTGGTGAGTCAGAAGATGTGTGTAGTTGTGTACCCCAAGGGCGATAAGGATCCGAAGATGGAGGAAAGGAGCCAGGACATGGAACAGCAGCAGCCCATCTGCCAGCCCCCTGCCTCCAAGGACAAGGACGCAGAGCCCTGAGGACCACCCTCCCCTCTCGGCTGCTCCTTCCTCGTCTCCCTGTCTGCCCTCTGCCCAGGTCCCGCAAACACACACACACTCGCTCACAAACTCACACCCACCTCTGCCTCTGTCAAGCAGGCACAAGACCTGGATATGGGTGGTGAGAAACTATAAACAAAGATACTGACATTTGTACCCAAAGATCTAGCCTCCTCTCACCCTAAAGGCCTGTGTCTAAAGCCACCTCTCCCTTCCTAGACTGCCCCCACTCCCCTGAGCTGCCCAAGCTCCAGCTGCTAGAGGAGCTGCCAGGGGTGCCCTCCACAGCCCTCCCTCTGGGGTCCACACCCTCAGTCGCTTCCTCAGGAATCTGAGTTCAGTACTGCCTTCCCTCCCCATTCCTGAGCCCAAGGGAGGCCTCAGCTCCAAGAGAAGTGGCAGCAATAGTGAATCACTTGGGAGGGACAGACTCAACCAAATCTGTCACCATGAAAGGTCAGCTGGAGAGACCCAAGTCCCCCTCCCTTCACCAGGGACCCAAGAAATCAGAGGTGATGCTTCCCTCTGCCCCACGGCTCCCGGCCACCACCCTGGCCTGGGCCCCCTGTGCAAAGTAAGGCTCCTTGGGACAGCACGTCCCCACTGAGCTGAGGACCAATGGGCTGGAGAACTGCCTTCTCCCCCTCCCCCAGCCAGGCCTGTGGAACAGATTGGGAAAGGCTCAGATTGCAGAAACCCGGCCCTGCCTCTGCCCCTGTATCCTCCCCCCAACTCGGTGCCAAAGCTTCCTGAAGCCAGAAAGTTGCTTATTAGTGTAGTGGACATTTCTCTCCTAATGACAAAGCAGCTCCACTCCTCCTCCCTCCCACTTCCATGGGAAGGAGCCCACCACCCTTTAACCCTCCGCAGCAATGCCCCCACACAGCCCCAGGCAGCCAGCAATGCCAGCACCCCCATCCTGCCTTTCTCCTCTTTGAACCTTAGCTTCAGGACCGATGGTGTGAAGGCTCCCCAAGCCCTTCATGCCTGAAAGTTGAGCCAAATCAGCCTTAAGTCAGCTCCCATCCAAGAACTGGAACCTAAAAATACCCCCTGCTTCTAGCCCTCTAGTCACACCTTCCCAGAGGGGAGGGCTTTTCCCATCTCCCCAGAGGTGCCTAGCCCATCATGTAGAAAACTGGGGAGAAAGTGTATTCTGAAGGCCAGTTCCTCCCCCAACTCAGATCATCCGTCCCTCCTCCTGCTCCCATCAAGGTCCTGTCTGGACAGCCTCCAGGTCAGGATGAGAGGGCCATGGCAAAAGGTCACTGTGGAGGGCTCAGAAAAACCCTTCCTCTGGTTTGCGGACTTGCAGGTATCCTGTCCTGCAGGCAGGGCTGCCATTCCCCCTGCTCCAGGGAAAGTACTGTTGTTCCCCGTGCTCCAGAGGAGGTACTGTTTATTGTTTGCCCGGAGCCCTTGGAGCCTCCCCACCTCATCTGTTGTGCTAAGGCCTGGGATTCTTTTATCCCAGGCAGAAGTCCCCCTCACCCCAATTCCTCATACAGTTTGCTGCAACTGGAATACCTGGGGAGCCCTTCTGGCCTCCTTGGCCTCTGGCTCCTCACCTGGCCTGCCTGAGCCTGCATCAGTGAGATGCAGGTTTGCTCCAAGTTGTGGCCCCTTCTGAGTGGACTCCAGGTAGACTGGGGCTGGCCCCTGGAAGATCAGGGGACCATCCTCTTGTTCCCTCTTATCATTCGTCCAACCTCCTCCAATTATTGTTTTGTGTTTTTTTTTTGGTAAAGTGGATGCCTTACTTTTTGGATAAATATTTTTGAAGCTGGCATTTCTATTTCTTTGGGATTTTTAAGTTTTTTGGGTTTGTTTCTCCCCTTCAGGGAGGGTTTTAGTTATACCTGGATAATAGTCTTCTGTCTTTGTTTAGGTTTTAGAATTTTGTTTTGTGAGGGTTTTTTGTTTTCTTTTTTGTTGATGTAATAAAATTTTAAATGGAAATGAAGTTGGTGGTGTTGATAATTCAATGACCTTCCAAGACAGAGTGGCCAGGCACTCCCTGTCTCGTCAGGAGGGAGGTCTTTGTTTAGCAGGTTCCTCCCAGGATGGCATTCCTGAAAGCCCTTGCATTCCATAGCTTTGAGGTGTCCTGGGGCCCAGTGCTGGCACATTCAAACAGCTCCCTCTCCTTTTGAACCAAAAACTCCTTACTTCCGTGAAGTCATGAGTATTATTGTTGCTACTGATGTATTGTACTATTCATGCATGCCAAGTCACTTCAGTCGTCTCTGACTCTGCAACCCTGTGAACTGTAGACTTCGAGGCTCCTCTGTCCACGGGATCCTCCAGGCAAGAATACTGGAGTGGGTTGCCATGCCCTCCTCCAGGGGATCTTCCTGACCCAGAGATGGAAACCACATCTGTTACATCTCCTGCCCTGGCAGGCAGGTTCTTTACCACTAGCGCCACCCGGGAAGCCCGTATTGTGCTGAGAGCCAGCAAACTGTATGGGAAGAAGAACCTCATCCCTACCCAGGGTGGAAACGTGGGCGAGGGACAGACAGCGCCAAGCTGAGTGGAGGGAGGTGGAGGCAGGGGTGGTCTCCCAAGGCCCAGTCAACAAAGGGAAAGGCATCAGAAAGGAACAGGCTGAGCCTGTGGAGAAACAACCCCCCTCCAGTGGGAGAGGCTTAGGAAAGCACCCAGCTGGATGCCAGAGGTCTGATGAGAAGGACTGGGAGGTGAGGTGGGGTCCACTCAGTCATCCAAGTAGAAGAAGAGGAGGACTGAGGGACCAGGAAAGAGGAGGAAGCAGTCAAGGTAAGGACAAGTACCTCCTGGCGCTCTGGGTTAATCTCTGGAGGAAGCTGACAGGATTAGATCCGGTCCCTCCTCTGCGGGCAGCCCTCCTGAGACTGTCCTGAGACTGCATCATTCCAGAGCTGGCACTGCTGACAGACGCGCGGAGGCGGCGGGGGCGGAGTCGGGGGTGTTAGGACATCACTGTTCACCATCTGGGACACTGTGAGGACACTGGCAGGCAAGATGCCTCCACTCCCAGTCCCAGCCTAGCCCCAACATAACTGTTTTGTGGCTGGCATTCTAGACTGAGGCTGGAGGCTTGCCATTCACAGCGGCACAGACTCTTGGCTCTGAGGCCCAGCTCAGCCACCAAACAGCTGTGTGTCCTTGGGCACGTCGCTTAGCTTATTTAGCACTTTCAGAGGGATGAAAAAAGAAGATCGAACCTAATCTCAAAGGGTTCCTGAATGTCCCAGCCCACGGCTGTCCCGAAACAGTGAGGGCAAACTGGGCAGAGGCCAGTCTTGTGCAAGAGGCCCTTCTCCAAGCCTCATATCCGCCCTTGGGGAGCCCCCAATTCCCCAACACATGCTTGTTCTTTTCCCAGGCTGCCCAAGGCTTCCTCATGTCACCCCATTCCAGCAAGTCCAGCCCTCTCAGTCCCTAGAGACACCTGTCCCTGGTAGCCCCCTCTCTTTTGTAAGGTGACACTTGCTGATCTTTCAACCTGCTCAAAAGGGCAAATGTGGGTCTCCTCCTAGGCAACATGCATTTATTTTTAACCTGGGCCTTTATGCTGTCTTAACCATGTCAGTCACTTTAATGTGGGGAATTTCAGATGCTCTGACCTTAGGGAACTTGGGAGCCTTTGGAGAGCACTGAAATCACAGCTATTTATGCATTCATTTATTAATCTGGTCAGTAAATATTTCTCTAACCACAGTATCCAAGATTTTGCTATGCGCCGCGGGAATAGCAAACTTACCCTTGAATTTTCCAAGTCAGCACAGACTTCAACTATTTTGTTTCATTGTCTCCATAAGAACAGTCATATATGTCAACCCACCTCTCCCTAATTTTAGTTCAGGTAGCCTGGTTACCCTAGCTGAAGAGGTGTCTGACCTTCCTTTAAGGAGCAAATAGTCTTTAGGGGGAAAAGACAAGAATGCACATGGTACATGTGTGTGCACATCACAGCATCACTGCCCACACCTCTGGGCTCTGAGCTTCTACAGGCAGGACTGGACCGGCCAGTTCCCTGAAGTTTGTGCAGTGCCTGGGACCTACAAGGTCAGAAATGCTTGTCCATATATGTATGGCTGAATTCCTTCACTGTTCAACTGAAACTATCACAATATCGGTAACAGGCTATACCCCAATGGAAAGTTAAAAAGTCTAAATTTAAATAAATAAAATTAGAGAAAAAGAAAATCTTGTCCAATTGAAGCTTCAGACAAGGCTGCAGAGAAGCATGTCTCTGGAGAAGAGCATGGAATCCCACTCCAGTAGTCTTGCCTGGAGAATTACATGGACAGAGGAGCCTGGCGGGTTACAGTCCATGGGGTCACACAGCTAACTGAAGCCAGTTAACACACACGGAGACACAGATAAACCCCCACAGAGGGTGGTCAGAGGAGGGTTGGAAGGAGACTGACCGGCTAAGCCCAGTTGCTTTCTATACATTATCTTATTCAAAGTTTAAACAGCCGACAAAGTAGGCATTGCTACTGCTATTTTACAAGTGTGATTAAGTAACTCGCTCAAGGTCATGTAGAGGTAGGTGACAGAAGGAGCTTTGAGACTTGGTGAGAGAGGTGGTGTTTGAACTGAGGCCTGATACAAAGTCATTAAGATACTACAGATGCATTGTTTCAGTCAAGGCACCCAGGTAGCAACTGCAGCAGCAGGGAGAAAAGGATTCCAGGTGGCCACGGAAGGTTTCTATCCGTTCCTGCTCAACTCCGCCGAACCCCAGAAACCCCCCCACCCCCGGCGCTGGGCTGGCACTGCCCTCCCCACCGGCTTCCAGTCCAGCGCCCGCCCCCCACCACCCGGCGCGAGACGTCCAGAGCGCCCCGGTTACTGGGAAACACTGCGACGTCAGCCGGGGAGGTGAGGGGCCGAGACCGCTTATCTCGCCCCCAGGCTGAGCTCCCGAGCTTTCTCATTTCCTGCCGGCCTATTTGCACACCTCCCGGCTTCCTCCAGGGCCGACTCGCCCGCGCCAGACGCAGTCTCCCCCTCCCACAGGGTGCCCGGCAGAGGGCAAAGAAGCTCTCTCTGAATCACTGAGCTCGGCCTTTCCCTATCCCTTCTTCCCCGGGGGCGGGGGGGGAGGGGGGGGGGTGCGGCTCTAGAACTAGACCACTGCTTTTCCCGCCCGCCTACCCGGGTCAAAGCCGCATCCTTGCATGACCTTGGGCAGCTCAGCCTCTCAGCCTCGTTTTCCTCCTTTATAAAGCAGAAATAAAAATACCATCTGTCTTGCTTACTTGCCTATTTAATTCACAGGTCTGCAAGGAAATAGTCTGCAAGGAAAAGTGTATGTTTCAATTATTGAAAAAGCATAACACCAGAAAATGCAACGCCCTAACCATCATGACTATTTCATTGTGGGGGTGGAGGGGTAGAATTCCTCCTCATTGAGACAAGAGCCTGGCCCTAGTCCTCTCTGCCTGCCCACTCTCCCTGCAACTGACCTGCAAACCTCCATCTCGGCCATGTTTCCTCTTCCTCATTCTGGGCGTCTTGCCCTTGCCAGGGCTGTGGGAGCCTGCCCTCTACTGTTCACCTGGTTCCTGAGCACAGAAGCCACTCAAGTCCTGAATTTTGGACCAATATTACCACCTGGTGGTTAACTGAGGCACTGCTGCAAAACAGAAGCAGTTCCCTTCTGGTAGTGTTTGCCACGGGATCCTCTGAAATGAAGAGAAAGTAGAACTCTCCCTGTCAGGGACCGGAGATCTGTCTCCCGGACGCTAGCAGATTCCTCATGCTAGGTCAGAGCTTTTGGAGAAAGTGCCTCAAGCTATGCACAGAAACGGGGGGCACTCTAACTAGAGGGGTAGTTGCCTGACTTGCAGGGAGCCCTACATCTGAACATTTTATTTTAGCGTTCAGTGTGGTACACAGTTGATAAGGGTGAAAGAGAGAGAAAAAGATGGCTTAAAACTCAACATTAAAAAAACAGATTATGGCATCTGGTCCCATCACTTCATGGCAAATAGAAGGGGAAAAAGTGGAAACAGTGACAGATTTTATTTTCCTGGGCTCCAAAATCACTGGGGACAGTGACTGCAGCCATGAGATTAAAACATGTTCCTTGGAAGGAAAACTATGACAAACCTAAACAGCATATTAAAAAGCAGAGATATCACTTTGCTGACAAAGATCTGTATAATTAAAGCTATGGTTTTTTCAGTAGTCATGTACAGATATGAGAGTTGAAACATAAAGAAGGCTGAGCACCAAAGAACTAATGCTTTCAAACTGTGGTGCTGGAGAAGACTCTTGAGAGCTCCTTGGACTGCAACGAGATCAAACCAGTCGATTCTAAAAGAAATCAACCCTGAATATTCATTGTAAGGACTGATGCTGAAGCTCCAATACTTTAGCCACCTGACGTGAAGAGCTGACTCATTTGAAAAGAGCCTAATGCTGGGAAAGCCTAATGCTGGGATAGATTGAAGGCAAAAGGAGAAGGGGGTGGCAGAGGATGAGATGGTTAGATAGCATCACTGACTCACTGGACATGAATTTGAGCAAACTCCAGGAGGCAGTGAAGGACAGGGGAGGCTGGTGTGCTCCAGTCCATGGGGTTACAAAGAGTCAGACACACCTGAACACCTGAACAACAACAATATGGTACACAGCCCCTCTATATTTGCACCACTGAGGTCTGGCCCTTGTGCCCAATTTACGAAAACTTTTGGCCTCCACAGGGCATTCACAGCACTTGCTGGTGACAAAAGAATCAGTGACACATTTCTGTGTGTCCTTTCCTTTTCACTGTAGCTGGGTGGATCAGTGGTAAAGAATCTGCCTGCGGGATTGAACTGCCAAAACTCAGGTTCAACCCCTTGGTCGGGAAGATCCCCTGGAGAAGGGAATGGCAACCCACTGCAGTATTCTTGCCTGGGAAATTCCATGGAGAGAGTAACCTGGTGGGCTACAGTCCATGGGATCGCAAGAGTCAGACACAACTTAGCAATTAAACAACACGGTCCCTTTTGCAGATGAAATGTAACAGGTAAAAGCCAGTGTCTTTGACAGGAGGGAGTAGGGCGTTCCCAGAGAAAAGGGAAAAGGGAAGGGAGAGGGGGCCCGGTCTGAGACCAAACGTGCAGAGAGCGAGCCGTGGGCTTCTCCCTGAGACCCTGAAACAGAGCCCCAGGAAGAGGTGATGACAAAAGAGAAGGCTTTTGTCAAGCCTCACAAGAGGAAGTGGACCCAAGAGACACGCATCGAGGTCAGAGAACGGCCATGCAGAAGGAAAAAGAGCAAACCAAGCTGCAGCGAGCTCCTGAGCCCTGCGGCCCGGCCACAGGAAACGGGCAGAGCCCTCGGGACCTGTACAGGGCAGAGCGCCAGCCCGAGGCTCTGGCAGCACAGGCCGGGCACTGGAGGCACCAGAGGAGTGCAGCTGTTGCTGATGCCGCCAGGGTCTGGGGCGTGGAGCCCAAGCCCTGCCCAGCCCTGCCAAGACAGGGCAGTCAGGGACAGTGCCAGGTTGCCAGAGGTGACCTGGGCTGGAAACATGTGCAAGCCTGGGCTATCGCACAGACCCCGTGCAGTGCAAAACTTAGCAGAAGAGCCTGCCCTGCTCCAGAAGACAGATCCTAGTGTATGGCTTGGTCCCAGACTTATCACTGCTTCCTGTGTGTGTGTGTGTGTGTGTGTGTGTGTGTTCAGTCTTATCCGATTCTCTGTGACTCTACGGACTGTAGCCCACCAGGCTCCTCTGTCCATGGGATTCTCCAGACAAGAATACTGGTGTGGGTTGCCATTTCCTCCTCCAGGGGTTCTTCCCTGTCCAGGGATCAAACCTGCATCTCCTGCATCTCTAGCGCTGCAGGCAGATTCTTTACCACTGAGCCATCTAGGAAGCCCTTCACTACTTCCCAAACCCCTCAAACAACACCCCTGGCCTGCACCCAGGAGAGTTGTTTGGAGAGGTAGGGCTACAAAAGGAACTGAGTGACTCTGGGGGTAGGTGGAGCCCAGCACTGTTGGGGGGAGGGGGGTACTGAGAAGGAGGTGTGTCCAGGGAGGAGCTCGGATCAGGCTGGGGGTCAGCACTGGAAGAGGGTTCCTCTCTTCCTTCTGCCTGGGCACTCATTCTGCACAGGACATTTGGAAGTCAGAGGGAGGAGGACACTCAGAGTGAGGTGTTGCCCTCAACGAGGATTCTGGAACCCCCCCGGACTCGACGGGGAGGGGAGGCATTCCCAGAAGCATCAGCTCCCAGGCATCTTAGAAACCCTGGCTTGGGGCCTGACCAGGATAGCCCCCATCTGCTAAATAGGCCAGAGGCCCCGATTCTCTTAAGGCTTACATCCCTCCCTCTTGGGTGCGCCCTGCCCCTCCCTGAGTCACCCCAGGGAGAGAGGGGAAAAAAGGGAAGAGAAAAGAGGCATTGACTAGAGAGGAAGGAAAAGGAAACAGCAGAGGAGGGAGGAGAGAAGCCACACAGGAGTGGGTGACGGCGGAGATCGGAGAGGGCAGATCTAGGGCAGATCTAGGGCAGGGGGAGACAGACAGCCGAGCATCCCGGAGGGTGCCCCAAAAGCAGGGCGGCCAGGGGCGGGGAGCCGAGGGGGCGGGCCGGCCATGTCCCACGGGACCTACTACGAGTGCGAGCCCCGCACCGGCCAGCAGCCACTGGAGTTCTCAGGGGCCCGCGCGGGGCCTGGGGAGCTGGGGGACATGTGTGAGCATGAGGCCTCCATCGACCTGTCTGCCTACATCGAGTCTGGGGAAGAACAGCTCCTCTCCGACCTCTTCGCCGTGAAGCCGGCCCCTGAGGCCCGAGGCCTTAAGGGCCCCGGGACCCCTGCCTTCCCCCACTACCTGCCAGCTGACCCACGGCCCTTCACCTATCCCCCACATACCTTCGGCCCCGACAGGAAGGCCTTGGGGCCTGGCATCTACAGCAGCCCAGGGAGCTACGACCCCAGGGCCGTGGCCGTGAAGGAGGAGCCTAGGGGGCCCGAGGGCAGCCGGGGGGCCAGCCGCAGTGGCTACAACCCTCTGCAGTACCAAGTGGCGCACTGTGGGCAGACAGCCATGCACCTGCCCCCGGCCCTGGCGGCACCCAGCCAGCCACTGCGCGTCCTCAAGGTAAGAACAGCTCAGTTCTCCTCGCCGCCACCCAGGGGCTGGAGGGCGGCCGTGTGGAAGGGATCTGTGTGTGTGGTGTTGCTGTGTGGAATCTACCCACCCAAGCCCTCTGTGCTCGCCACCCAGCCATGACCCCGCTTGGCCTCTCTGTGAATTCACTCCCACTCGGAGCCCTGCTGTGTTGGCTGGAACCCATGTGTCCTGCAGTCCCTGTGACCAGCTGGCCTGCCCTGATCTAAGGGCATTCCCCCTCCAGTTTCTCCGCTGCCCACCAGCCCCCTCCTCACATTTCTGTGCGGCCTCCTGCTTCTAGAAGAGGAAATGCCTGCTGAGGGTAGAACTGGAGACTCAAGACAGATGGAAGGAAAATGGCCTCAGAGCGTGGGGGACATGAAAGGCAGTCTGGGTCCAAGCAGCGGATCCTGTGCCGCTGGCAGGGCAGTGGTCCTTCTGACGGGGCCAGGAGCTAGCCCTGAATCCCACATTCCTCAGACGCCCCTCCTGTGTTCCAACTGGTGGGATCCCTGCCCCACAGACCTCACTGCTTTCCCCCCGTGCCTCCCCCTCCAGGCCCCTTTGGCCGCTGCCGCGCCCCCCTGCAGCCCCCTGCTCAAGGCGCCCTCCCCCGCGGGCCCCTCACACAAGGGCAAGAAGGCGGTGAACAAAGACAGCCTGGAGTACCGGCTGCGGCGGGAGCGGAACAACATCGCCGTGCGCAAGAGCCGGGACAAGGCCAAGCGGCGCATCCTGGAGACACAGCAGAAGGTGCTGGAATACATGACCGAGAACGACCGCCTGCGCAGCCGCGTGGAGCAGCTGACCCAGGAGCTGGACACGCTGCGCAACCTCTTCCGCCAGATCCCTGAGGCCGCCAACCTCATCAAGGGCGTGGGGGGCTGCAGCTGAGCCCACCTGGAAGACTGTGGGCCCCAGCTCCCGAGCTCCACCTGACCTGTCGGACACCCCCCAACCTCGCTGGGGCCCCAGAGCCCCTCACAGGCCCAGCCAGAGACAGAGACCATGGACAAGTGGCAGCGAGTGGCAAGGAGGGCAAGCCCGGCATGATGATTCTGTGGCTGAATAAAACTGCATATGACTCGGTGCTGGGGCTGTGCAATGGGCCTGGGCCAGTGTGGGGTGTGGGGTGTGGGGGTGTGTGTGATGGGGGTCTGGGGGTAGGGAATGCACGAGGCTAAGTCTGTATACCTCTTGATTCCAGGCCCAAATAAACACGGGAAATTCAGCAGACAAGCTGCCCATAGCTGTACCCCAGCGTACCACACAGCCAGGCCTGGTATCTGTCCCTCTGCTCTCCTCTCCCTGGACCCGGCCCACTCTACTCCCACCCTAGAGGACCTGGAGTGGCCTCTGGACATTGCCTTAGCAGAGCTCTGTGGTTTGCGGGGAGATCCCAGTATCTCCAGGCTCTCCTGCCCAGGCCTGCCAACTCTCGCCCTGCCCTCCCTCACTTTGACGTATAGCTCTGGGACTTCCTGCCCCAGGAGACCAAGGGAAAATTCCAGATGGCTCTGATGTATTTATGGTCACTCAGCAATTGATCTGAGGAGAAGGAAATGGCAACCCACTCCAGTATTCTTGCCTGGAAAATTGCATGGACAGAGGAACCTGGCAGGCTACATACAGTCCATGGGGTCGCAAAGAGTCGGCCACAACTGAGCACATCAGCAATTGATCTGAGACTCAATCCCTTCACCCCAGTTCCCAAACTTCAGTCTACCAGACTGACAGACCCCCCCATGCTTCCAACCCACCCGTGCCCACTTTGTCCTCCATTCCTCGGGGCTTAGGTTCCTTAAAGAATCTGAGTGCTTAGGGGACAAATTAGTTGGGAAAGGCCTCGAGACCTGTTCATATACAAGAAAGTTGATAATGAGGAGGATGACAACCCCCCACCCCTCCATGCAATGAACCCCATGCGGAAAGCAGTTTTTTCATAGAACTCTAGCCTGAGAGGCATAATACGACAGTGCTTGACAGCCTCAGTTTGAATTTCCCTCTGCTACTTGCTAGTTGTGAGACCTCGTGCCAGTTACTTCTCTCCGTGCCTCAGTTTCCACATCTGCAAAATGGGAGGAGGAGTAATGCCGTATGCTCACAGACAGGGCCTAGCACACGGTGAGCAGGAATACTTGTTATTGTTTCCTTTTGCTACAACTGAAAGGACCTCAGAGATCTCATCTAAACTTCTCATTCTGCAGGTGAGGAAACCGAGGCCTCTGAAAGGGAAGGGACTCACTCATAGAGTCATGAGATGGGTTAGAGGCAGAACCAAAATTAGCTCCATAAAATCACAGATCTCAAAGGGGCTGGAAGCAACCTCAAGAGATCATCTGGTAGGCTTTGCCCTCAGACAAGAAGATAATGTGAGCCACATTTGATAGATAAAGCAGTTAAGGGCCAGAGGGATAAGAGGCATTCTCCGGAAGCTCACCCAGGCCCTTTGCTGGCTCCACACACACACACCTGTCTCTCTACTTTGCACTCACACCCTCGCCTTGGAGGCATATGGAACAGTGCAGGGCACACGGGTCCCGTTCAGTCAGTAATCAAGGATTGTTGGATAGAATCAGAAACATGAGAGATTATAGAGGCTGGTTACAGTCTCTCCTAGGTCACCAATGACTTACAGGTCACTGCTGAGATAGCAGTGCTAGACATCAAGGAATAACCTTCTGAGAGGGAGAGAGTCTGGGGTGTAGATCCTCCCAGTCCCCTCTCTCTCCCCCTACCTCCACATCCCCGGGTCAGAGCCTCCACATTGCAGACATCTGCGTGCACCGTGCCTGCCTCACCCAGGACTCAGTCTCTCTCCTGCCTTTGCCTCCGTGCCTCTCAGGCACCATCTCCGCCACATCTGTGCCCTGGATCCCCCTGCCCCAGGTCCGGTTTGGACAGACAGATCTGAACCTCACTAGATGGTTTAGTCTACCTGAGTTGGGAAGAAGGAGGTGCCCATCTCAGTGGATGCCTGGGAGAATCCCACACCTTCCTTTCAGCCCAGGGGCATGGGTTGCATAAGGGGGGTTTGTACAGAGCATGGTAAGTGACTAAACCTCCGGATATCCTCCTCTCAGCTCAAGACCACTGCCCCTGGACTGATGTTCAAGGTTCTGGGTGATGGGACCTGGGTTGCTTCAGTATCGGTCCTATTTCCTTCCCACAGTTCTGAATCATGTCTCCTCCCAGCTCCCAGCACCCGGGGCTCCTCGGGGCAGGTGCCTGCCATGGGTCTGAAGGAAAGCCACAGCCTCAGGTGAGAGAAATACATACCTGGGCCCTGCCTGATGCAGAGTGGTGGGCACACTGCAATCCTGTGGCAGATTGTATCCCGGGAAGAAGACAGGTAGCCAGAAGTCACACTTTCAGAATGAGGTTTTTCAACTGGTTTGGTAAATTATTCCACAAGTATTTGTTGAGCATCTTTCTCATACCAGAGAGCCGGGGGAGAGCAAATGCCAAGGCCATGAGCTGTCCTGGTCCAGAAGAAGCAAGGAGAGCGGGTGAGGCTGACGGAATGGAAACGTGGAAGAAGAGTAGGCCAGAACTGCACTACCCTCCCTCCAGGACAGTCATCATCCCCTCTGAAGGAGCAGGCTCCCTGCACCCCCGAGCCCCTCCTCCCCCACCACCCCGCCACAGAGATGCCTGCTTCCACAGGTGGCAGAAGGAAGGCACCCCCGGGAAGGGTGGTTAGTCTCACCCCTGCCTGGGGAAGGTACAAAGTCCTGGGGCAAGGGCATGTGAACTTTGAAAGCCAGCAAATCAAGATCCAAACAGCACACACTTGCGTTCCCTTGGCTTTACAATCCACAGTTTGGCCCACTTTTCCTTCATGAGCAAAACTGGGACCAGTGTAAGAGTCCTGAGCTAACAGCCCAGATCTTCGGCCCCAGGGAAGGGGGAGAAGGGAGGATGTTGGACATACCACCAAGAGGGAGGAAGTTGTCCAAGGTGAGAGCCTGCCAAGGTCAGTCCGAGGTGGTGGCTGCTTGTGAAAGCTACTCCCCCTGCTTGGTGCACACCTCCCCACCCCACCCCCCCATAGATTGCCACATGCCTGGGCCCCCAGGGCCCCCATCCCAGTGTTGCAAGATCCCGGTTGGGGTTGTGGGGGTGGAAAGGGGCCTCTTCACCTCCACCCCCTACCCTACCCTGCCCCAAGCCAGTGAGGGGACCTTGGGATGGAGGGGGCCATATGGGAGATGCTGAGGCGACAGTAGCCAGGGCCTGTGCACTCCTCTGGGACGGTCACTTCCCGTCACCACCAGCTGGCAGATCTTTCCTTTCAGGACTCAGCTGGGGCTGGTCCCCGATGGGAAGGATCCAACCTGGACAGGACTCCAGGCTGGCCTGTCAGCTGCCCCCATAAGCAGACCTGGCCTGGCCCCAGAAAAGCACCAGTGAGAAGTTCACTGAAGAGGCCCATCAGAAACTCCCTGAGGCTACCCCATGGGGAAACGATGGGTATTTTCAGAGGAAAATGGCTGCACCTGGCCATCAATTCTGACTTCAGAGAGCAGCAGAAGAGTTCTGGGACTTGGGAGGAGGAAGGCTTCCTACTAGGGAGAGACCCTCCTTGCTGTGGAGCTGGAACCTCTCCTCTTTCAGAAACCCAGATCTGAGTTAGGTAGAGGCAAGCTGTACATAGCATGGATCCCCCACACCCCACAAGCCAAGCTTCACCCCAAAGCTCCAAACTGTCCAAAACCCGATTGCTCCCCACACCTAGCACTGTCACCCCTGGCCAGACCATCCAGCCCTGCTGCAATCGGGACGGTTTGCAAAACGCCTGTAGCTCCCGCTTTGTCACCATCTGAGGTTAGGACTGCGCTCAGGAGATAAGCCCAGGCCCCACCCGCCGTCCCGAGTGAGACTGCTGGCCTGCTGCAATCGGGACGGTTTGCAAAACTCCTGCTGGCTCCAGCTCTGTCACCATCTGAGGTTAGGGCTGCGCCCCAAGATAAAGTCTAGTCCCGCCCACCGGCTCTGCCTTCGAACCTTACAGGCAGCAGGGCCAAGAGACAGAGCTCCAGGGAAGCCTACTCAGGGTCTGGAAGCCTTAACCAGACCCAGCATGAGGACCCCTTCTGCCTGTCCTCTCCCACCTCTTCTCCCCTTCATCCCCAGCCTCACCTTTGCACCCTGTCCGCATCAGCATCCTTTCCCCTCACTCTCTATCTACCTTCCCACCTCCCTTCTTTCTCATCACTCTCATTCATTCATTTGCTCAAACAATACTTAAAACCCTGACGGCCTTTTGCTTGTTATAGGAGCTACAGGATAAGCAAGAAGGACAGTCCCTGCTCTTGTGGGGTTTACAGATTCACAAAGGGGACAGACAAACATACCCCCACCAATAAATAGATGGTTCTAAATTGCAGGCAGCGCTATGGGACAGAAATAAATGGTGACTGTGACAGATGCTTATAAGAGAATCTGATTTAAATGTGAGGGTCAGGAAGGGCTTTTGGAGGAAGTAACATTTAAGCAGATACCTCAAAGGTGAGTAGGAATCACTGTGGCAAAAACTGAGGGCTCCCAGCAGCGGCAGGAGCTCCCCAAGCAGGACCTTCCCACTCATTGGCAGAGGCTGGGGTTGGAAACAGACAAGACTGAGGGAGAGGTGAGGTCAGAGAAGAACTGAGACCAGATCTCGCCCTGAGGGGATGCAGAGCATCATGGGGAGGAACCACCTTCCAAAGGAAGAAGACATTTCCTCTCTCCTAAGGTGAAAGAGGAGACCCAGACCAGCGGCAGACACAGACCCAAACAGGTCTGCAGTCCGCCGAGGTTGTTCCCCTCTCATGCTTCTGTTTTCACTATGAAAGAAGAGGTGATTGCAAGTGACTTAGTAGGAGGCTTCAAGGAAGAGGCTTGAAGGTGGAAAATCCCAGTTGCTGACAGTGGAAGCGGGAGCTGAGATCTCTGATCTTGGGAGTGGCCAGTTGAAATCAATGATGACAATTTTAGGTGACAACAGTCTGTCCTCTGGAGGGACTTCCTTCAAGGGTCCTTACCTACTTGGGAGCAAGTGTGGACAAGACAGGTGTTGGGTTCATCTGGTCATGGGGCTCACCACGGGAGGCAGGATGGATGGGACAGACAGGGAAGGGAGGGATTTGTTTTGAACATGGAACCTAAGACAAATAAGAAGAGGTGAAGAGACAAGAAGGGCCATGGTTCTCCAGTGAGCTTTAGAACAGCGGCAGTAAGCCGGCTTGAGCAAACAAACCATAAGGAAAGGAGATCATATCAGAGAGTGGGATGTTTGATTCAGTTATTTCATAGGTACTGCAGTTTCTAGTGATAAGGCCTGGGTCTGACCCTGGGTGGGAGTGGGGGGGGCTTGCTAAGGTGGATGGAGAGGCGTGTTAAGATGAGAGGTGCAGGAGCTGAGAGGAGACCACACTGGATGGAGCACCCAGATGGATGGCACTACCTAGGATGACTTCTGTGCTCAACCTCACTTTGTCTCCACTACCCATGACCTACATCCCACAACCTATCATTCACCTCCACCCTCCATCAATGTCCCCTTCCCATATAGTTTCCCACCTCCATGCCCTCTTTCTCATCTCCATCCTCATCCTCTCCCACTCCATCCTGTCTTAACACCTTCATCCTCTCCTTACCCCTTTCTCTCTCTGCACCCTTATCTTTCTCATCCTCTTCCTTCCAGCACTTTATTTCTCCTCCACACTGGGCACCTGAAAAGCTACTGCGTGGTGGATTAAAGCCTGTGCCCAGGAGCCTAAATACATGGATTCAAATCCCATGGATACCACCTACCCATGTTGCCTCGGTTGTAAAAATGGGGTAATAATAACAGCTACCTCATAAGGTTGTCAAAAGGATTACCTGAGTCTAAAGTGCTTGGAACAATGTCTGGGCACAAAGGAAGTGTCGATCACAGGATTGTTGCCCTCCTCCTCTCCTTGCCTCATGGGAGGCAAGGCATGGGTTCTCCATGCCCCAAGGAGACATGGGTTCGATTCCTGGGTTGAAGATCCCCTGGAGAAGGAAGTGGCAACACACTCCAGTATTTTTGCCTGAAAAAATCCCATGGACAGAGGTGCCTGGCAGGCTATGTCCACGGGGTCACAAAGATTTGGACATGACTGAATAACCAAGCACGTACACACCCTCCATCTTCTCACCTCCATTATCCCTCTGTAACTACTTCATATTTCTTCTGAGATGCAGAGATGAATCAGCCTCAGCCCCTACCCACAGTCTGACAGGGAAACAAGCACAGAAAGAAATGTCAGGAGAATATAATAAGTACTACTTCAAAGATGCAAAGGAAATGCCCTTGGAGAATAGAGGATATGCAAACTAACACTGCCTGGGGAACTAAAGAAAAGTCTCAACAGGCAAATAAACCTCTCAGCTGGATCTTGAAAGATGAGGAAGGATTGCCAGGCAAAGGCAGGAACAAAGTATTCCAGCCAAAGGAACATGACGTGTTTCCTGTGCTGCTTGTGTTAGAAGGTCTGAAGTTGTGCAAGCTTATGGGAAATTAGGATGAACCCCTTCCCTGGAGGGGGCACGCCCTATCCCAGTAAGGCCAGAAGGGGGCAGCAAAGCTTTAGGAGCTCTGACAGCTGGAGCCCACAAAACCTCCAGAGCTGCAGAGATCTTGAACCTTTCCACAAGCCCTGACCCTGAGGATTTTCCCCAGACTGGGCCAGCCAGGCCAGGGGGGAATAAAACAAAATGAAAACAAGATTTCTGACACTTGGAGAAAAAAGACTAGGTGTGTTTCAGAAGAAGAACTGAAGTCCTCTAAATATGCCCTCTAACACATGTTGAACATCTTTGAACATCTTCTATTAATGTTTTTTCAGAGTTTACTTTTCCTCTGGGCAGGTCTATAAGCAGCTTCTATGAAGCCTCACAAAGCTAACACAACAGCTTCTCATAGGAGATGTTAGTCAACCTACATGTGTTTCAATGGCAAGCACCGTATGTTCTACACAGGTGGAGGAGATGCCTAAGTCTTGCAGCTTAGAGTTCACCCTGTACTGACCTGGGAGCTATTGGAGTGCGGGAGCCTTGTTGGTCCATCTCCAATGAAACAGGCAGGCATCTATGAAGCAAAGAATGCCCCTCCCCCCACCCCATATACACCATTATAGTAATCCCAATTTTTTGTTTCTGAGAAGGTTTCAAGGTTGTCTACTCAGAATGACAGGAGCTTAGGCTGAGATGAAAGAGGGTTAGGAGAGAGTTAGGAAGTGGGCTCCTCTTTGGAAAGGTCAGTTGAGGCCTCAGGAATTAATACTGCCCCTCTCCAGCTCTGCTTCTGGCACCCCAGGGGGGAAGCGTGGGGGCTACTGCTTGGCCCTTGTACTTCACATTGGATCTCCCAGCAGGAATTACAGATTTAGTCAACAAGACTCGAATCTTGAAAAAAATAACTCAAGCTTGGTGGAGGGGATTTCAAGAGAGATGATAAAGAGAAGAGAGCCAGATGTAAGTGAGGCAGGGAAGAAGGGAACAGAAGGCTAGATCCAGAGCAGGCTATGGAGAGCCGTTTATAAGATGTGACAGCTGCCACTGCTCCACCTGGGGATCTACTCCTCCTGGGGGCTGCTCCTCTTGGGGAGTTACTCCTCCTGGGACCTGCTCCTCTTGGGGATGTACTCCTCCTGGGTGGCTGCTCCTCCTGGGGAGCTACTCCTCCTGGAGGCTGCTCCTCCTGGGGATCTACTCCTCCTGGGGGCTGCTCCTTCTGGGGGCCTGCTCCTCCTAGGGGGCTTCTCCTGAGGAGCTACTCCTCCTGGGGGGCTACTCCTCCATGGGCTACTCCTCCTGGGGCCTGCTCCTCCTGGGAGTCTACTCCTCCTGAGGGGCTGCCTCAAGCAGGTGTCTACATGATGAAACACAGTAGTCTGAGCCTTCTCGGGCCTCCTTTCTCCCAACTTCCCCCAAACTTGTGTTCGTCCTCCCTCACCCTCCCTAGTCCCCAGGATCCTCAACCCCTCCAAACCCAAACCTGCCATATTGGAGATCCTGTATCAAAGGGAGCTTGGAATCCTGAAGAAGATGAGGTGAGAGGGGAATCCTGAGCCCTGGCAGCAGGGACAGAGGCTGAAGAGTGAGAAAGCTGAAGAGCGCAGGAAGACTGAAGAGGCAGAAAAGGCTATGGCAGGGAGACCACACAGGAAAGGAATGGGATGTCTAGGATGTGGAGATAAAACCGCCCCTCTTGTTAAGTCCCTCTAAAACAAGGACCCCTGCTTCTGAATCCAAACCCTGCACAATACTGCCATGCTGTCTGGGGAGACCTAGACAACCCAAACTACCACAGTTAAGTTCACGTGATTGAGAGCGTATACAGTACTGCTTCAGGAACACCCGAAATGTCTCCAGCTCACCTACAGCTGTTCATTCTTGTCAGGTGCAGCCACTTGAAACCAGGATATGAAGGAGAGATTTGCTTGGAGGTGAAGGTGAGAATGATTTCTCAGATTTGGGGAACTGAAGACCTCTAGCCCATCTAGACCTCTCCACCACCACCAGCATCAGAATTACTTAATGCACTTCCTAACAGGGCAGATTCCTGAGCCCCCTTCCTCTGGCAATTTATTAAATCAGAGACTGGTGGGGAGTGGGGGGAAGACTCCCTATTCTAACCATCTGCCTAGACTATGTTCAGTTCATCAGACTAGAGACAACTACTCCACCTCTAGCTCCTATCCTGGTACCCAGTTTCCTGTCATCCTCTCTCCCAGCCCAACCGCTAAGCTAGCTGAGACATTTCACTTCCCTACCATACCCCTGATGCCCATCTCCATGGTTATGCCTTGTGGTCAGGGCAGAAACCCCACTACTGATCTACCCAGAAAGGGGGGCCAGGGATCCAAAACACTGATTTCTCCTGTATGTGTGGGTTGTCCACACTTCCAAGTGCCACCAAGAGGGGAGGATCAAATCAAATCCCTTTTCTTGGCTCTGCATCTCAATCTTAGATGTCATGGGAAAGAAAGGGAGCATACAAGCCATTTTCATGAAATTGTGCTTATTTGGAGGAATTCCCTGGTGGTTCAGTGGTTAGACCTCTGTGCTTTCACTGCTGAGGGCCTGGGTTCAATCCCTGGTGGGAGAACTAAAATCCCACAAGTTGCATGGTACAGCCAAAAAAAAAAAAAATCATGCTTATCTGGGGTAACTTGGGGGCATGCTGATGAAGTTTGGATGGGCACTGAAAGCCCCCCACACCATCCCTTAGCACCACCTCTGCCAAGTTTCCTAGGCCCCCATTTTCAGGGAGACTTTTGCATTACCCTAGTCCCCTCCTTTCTGCCCCCACCTGACCTGGCCCACGGATATTCAACTATCGTAGCCCCCACTGCCTGCTGCCAGCTGGACTAAGAAGACAGGCCGCTTGCTGATACCACTGTCTACTGCACCCAGCACTTCCCAGCCTCAGCCACAGTGTCATGGTCATGGTGACTGCTGCATGATGAATGGGAAGAAGCAGACAGGCTGAGGGAGGGGGCTTAGGTCACTCAGCTTCCCATGAAGTGGAAGGACCCCCTCAGGGTGGAACAGAAGGTGCCTCACGCTCTAAGAAGAGCCAACTGGGCAGAGGGGTGAGAGTGTGGGTCCATCCTGCTGCGGTCCCTTCACTTTGCAGTCATGTGTCCTCAGGCCGCATTCTATGAATTGCTCCATGCCCTGGGTTTCTCTGGATGGCTCTTTCAGACATGGAGGGAGGGATTGTCTGAATGAGGGCAAGGCCCCCCCACACGTCAGCCAGAGGGAATCACTGATATCTCACTGACCCCTTCCTTCCAACTCTCCCTCACCCTTCTGAAGTTTCCCTCTCATGTACCATCTCTCCTTTCAGTCTTAGAGAGAACTATTCTACAAAGCAAGTGACAAGGCAAGATGAGTGGGGATAGCTGCTTTCCACCACAGCCTGGCCAAGCACTTGGAACTGGAGGAGGCTCACTGGGTGCTTCCTTGGAAGAAGTGGTGAGAATGAGAACAGCTTAGGGTCATGGAAGGAAGAGGGAGCAGTCAAGTGCTACCTCCTCCCGTGGGGCCCTTTGTCTTCACACTGGGAGGTCTGACTACTCCAGGACTGTAAATGACTGCTACTATGGCAGTGCCCAATGTCCTAGGCTTGACCCAATCACTTGCTGCCTTCAAAGACTCAGGCTGAGGCCTCCCTGGTGGTCCAGTGGTTAAGAACCCACCTTCCAATGCAAAGGACACTGGTTCGAACCCTAGGCCAGGAAGATCCCACATGGCACAGAGCAACTAAGCCAGTGCACCACAACTACTGAACCAAAACTCTATAGAGACTTCGAGTCACAGCTACTGAAGCCAGTGCGCCTAGAGCCTGTGCTCCGAAAGAAGGGAAACCACCACTATGAGAAGCCTGAGCATAACACCTAGAGAGTAGCTCCCGCTTGTCACAACTAGAGAAAGCTGTGTAGCAATGAAGACCTACTACAGCCAAAATGTTAAATCAGTAAATCTTTGGAAAAAAAAAAGACTGGGGCTGGGACCAGGTCAACCACAGCACTGCAGAGGTGCTGTTGTGGGGCTGGGTGAGAAATAAGGCCTTGAGAATTGCAGAGGGCTCTTATGACTCAAGTCAGCTTGTGGAGAGGTTGCAGGGGGTTATCTGCTGCTAAAGTGGAATAGAAACTGTAAGCATGGCTGTCCTTGAGGGATTGGGGGGATTCATTTGTTCTAAGGCCTCTTTGTCTTCCTATCTCTCAGGGCCTGGCCTGGAATTTGGCCCTGTGACTGACCACCTGTGGGAATGGCACCCCAGGCTTCTTCTGTACTGGCCGATGTGCAGGTGCGCGGGGCTGAGGGCTGCACAGTTGTCTGTCATCCTCGTGTCATTCTATCATTCCCCACACACAGCGGACTGGGCTGCCACTACCTGCGCCTGGATAAACGAAGCTGCTCCCCAGACCCCACGATGGAAGGCCCCTGCAGGTTCAAGCCCTTGATCGGTGGGGTGGGTGGACTAGAGAAAGGGGAATGAAACAGAATGGGCCCGGAGAGAAGTCGCTTTCTGAGGCATCTGGACAAACGCGGTTCTACCCTCTGCCCTGCACTTCAGAATGAATGCTGAAAGAAGGGAAACGGATTCCCACCTGGGGCGGAGAATCCCCATGGGGAGATCTACCAACTTTAGAGTCGGCGCTTCCTTGCCAACCTCACTTCACAGCTGCTCCCTGGGGACGAGACCAGACCTCCCTCTCGGATGCCACATGTCAAGGAAGCAGAGCTCACTGGCTGCTGCTGTTTACATCAATGCTTACAAAGGGCAGTGTACAAAGTGCTGGCGGAGGGATCTTCCTGGGCCCCATGCCTTCCAGGAAAGGCTATTCAGATGAGTATCAGAAGTGGACTAGCTGCAGCACACTGGCAAAAATGTCTGGAAGTGCTCTTATGGCAGTACCACGCAACGTGTTTTTATGTACATTTTTAAAAAATTATCATTGGACTATAGTTGTTTTACAATACTACTTTAGTTTCAGGTGTACATAGAGCAACATTGAAAACATCGTGTTTCAATATTTTTATAGATTATACTCCATTTAAAGTTACTATACAATTTTGGCTCTATACATTGTGCTGTACAATATATCACTGTAGCTTAAGTATTGATGTTTATTCATTTTTTACTAAGTACCCTGAGTCCATGACTCTGATTTAGAATGAACATTTTCCTTAGAAGGAGGGCTTGAGTAGGTAACTGAGGCTATAACTATGCCCTGCTACATATTTCCTTGCAGATACCTGGCTACTATGATCTTCTGTTCCTCATGTTGGTTGTGTTAGACTAATGAAGTTACCAACGCTATTACTTACAAACCTGTAAGTCTTTCGATCCAAGACCTGTTATTCCAGCTGTCTTTAGGATTAGTTGGGCCCCCAGGAGACTCCCTGGGGAAGGAAGAGTGAGAAACACTGACAGAAGCAGTACTACAGGCTCTAGTGAGCAGAGAAGGCACTGGCAGGTAAAGAGATGCTTCCGGCTAAGGATTTATACAGGGGGCTAAGGAGAATGCTGAAGTCCTTTACTTCCTAATCCTCTTCTGAAGACCTTCCTGTTCATCACACACCTGGCCTGCACCTGTTTCATGAGATATACTCTTTCAGGGACTATACTTCCATTAAGAGATCCAAGTGTCCAGAAGAAAGAAAAAAAGAGAGATCAGTCCTTTTATGCGCTATATTCACAGCCCCTTAATTACCACTAGTCTGGTGTTCGCTGCACATATGTGGAAATCTCCTGGCTGCCAAGGGTCTTCAGTTGGTATGCTGACTAGGGCTCTGACCTTTACCCTCCAGAAGAAACCTCTAGAAGTATCATTATGGAGGAGCCATCCTTACCATAAAATACAGCAAGTAACAGCAAGTAAGGTAACATTCCAAGGAGTCTTCTTTCAAATTCCTGGAATCTAGGTATTTGAAATTGTATTGATTAAACACTCATTTATACATATACTGTCCTATGTACTGCTGAGCTGTCACTTCAGTCATGCCCGACTCTGCAATCCTATGAACTGTAGCCTGCCAGGCTCCTCTATCCATGGGCTTCTCCAGGCAAGAATACAGGAGTCGGTTGCCATGCCCTCCTCCAGGGGAACATCCCAGCCCAGGAATCAAACCCACATCTCCTGCATTTTCAGGCAGATTCTTTCCTGTTGAGCCACCAGTGATTATTCAAAATTGTATTTCTGAAAACAAGGACCCCTAACTAACATGGGGCCTATTACTATGGAACACCTCTCCCCTTAACAATAATGGAGTTTACCCATCTCTAGGGCATAGGGCTCCTAGTCCCCTTCTTTTCTTCTTAATCGAATTTTTTTTTTTTTGCCTGCGCTACCTCGCTTTTGGGATCTTAGTTCCCTGACCAGGGATCAAATGTGGGTCCCCTGCAGTGGAAACAGAGTCCTAACAACTGGAGCACCAGGTCATCTTCACCATCTTAAGCATGCCCAATGCACCTTGCCTAAACACCATTGTCTAGCTCTTCCCCTAAGTCATTTCCCTTGCTGCCAAGTTCACCTTCCAACAATTCAAGTTCCTGGCAGTCTTGGATCTTGGTCTCATTCATTTCAGGTTGTGTATACCCTCTTATTGATTTCCTGTTCAGCTCACCATTTAGAAGGAAATCTAGATATTAAAATAAAGGTGGGAAAAAAGAAAATAGCTGAGTGAGAGAGGGTCTGAGGGAGTTCTGAGTGAGGGAAGGTCTGAAAGAGTGTCAAGGGAGCAAAAGAAAAGAAACATAAATAGGAGTAACTTCAAAAAAACAGAAATAAAGATAAAACAAAGGTAAGACCCTTCACCACCTAGGCATTATTCCAAGCCACATTATTACCTCTATGTTCCTAGGTTTTTGGTTACTTTGGACCATAATTCTTTCATGACCCATTAAGGCCTCTCCGTGGGATTCTGTCCAATGTTGTTTTTCCTGTGGATGCACTGGGAACCATGGCCTATCAGAAAGCAACTACTCTTCAGGTGCGACCTCCTGCCCTTTTATCATTCACCAGAGCTCCAGTGCACAACAGGGGGCCCAGAGGAGGGATCAGAAGGTGTGATGTTACCTGGAGCATGACAAGGGTTACGGCAGAGATGATTTCTTAAGAGACACTGGATGGAAAGTTGATCTAATGTCTATACTTAAGTTCTACTTTTCTCAGAATGCCTCTTTCTCTGTATATTAACATTACACTAGCCTTGCAATGAAAAAAAAAAAAAAAGTAGAGACTTATGGTTCTGAAAATTCGTTCTTTATTTTGATATAAAAATAGAAATCTTTAGCCTATGAAAAATGTTACTTGTTTTCATATTGGTGTAAAGCAAACTTATAGGAACATCTGCTATCAGTTCAAAAGATGCCACACTTTAGAAAAAAAGTTACTGCTACTTGGATTCAACAAACATCAGGGTAGAGGAACAAATATTTCTGTCTCCTGATTTTTCCATAATTTTACTAAATCATCACTAGGGAAGCTAGTAGTGGGGATGTTACAAAATTATGCCAGAATTTGGTAATGACGGTGAAACCGGCCATTCAAGTCCAGCTAGGTCATGACCTTGTACAAATGCTCTACTTGATACACTACAGGCCAGGCTGGTGATAGATTTGAGTTATAACGTATAGATTCCTTTCAGTTACAGTTGCAAAGGAAGTCTTTACATTCTTGAAGTAAGCTAGGAAGCAGGCTGCTGATCTGGATTTGCTCAGATGGAAGACACTTGACAGGAGTCCAGTTGACAGGCTGTTGAAATCACCAGGCCTGTGCTTGTCAGGTAGTTTCAAGCAGCTGATCGGGACACCATCTCTAGATCTTTGAGTGATACATTTGATGTCCTCACGGTAAAGTTGTGGCCATGGCTGCATTAGCTCTGGCTATTGTCTTTTTTTTTTTTGATTTTTAATATCATTCTTTACCAGCTGTAGCAGCCACTGCTTGGTAAAACTTTGCCACAAAGTCTGGCTCACTGACCTCCAGCTGCCTGACAAATTCATTGCGTTCCTGCTCAGCCCAACCTCGAAACCACTGATCCCAAAGACGTAGCTGGCATTCAAAGATACAAGGTGGTCGGTTTGCCCCAGACACACTAAGCTGCTCCAGGCTTTCCAGCAATGGCTGTAATTTTCCCGGTACTGCCTTAGCTACCAGGTCCCGAAGGAAACGTTCACGCTGAGGACCTGACCAGCTGGCAAACCAGTGAAGAATACACTTCATCTCCTGGGAAGTGATGTAAGACATTGGGGGAGGAGAAGAGTTAGAAATATTGTCTGGTACTGGGGGTAAGGGAGAAGGGAAGGATAGCGGCATTGAAGTGGAAGATGATTCCAGTGGCATCCTGAAACATAAAAGCACTGTTATGTACTCTCTGGATAGAAAAATGAAAATAAAGCTTCCCAACAACATGGAATCTTACAGCACTCAACCAGCATCTATTACTTTTCACCAATTTGGTTCACAGAAAAACAACAGGGTCCTTTATTTATTATCCAACTATCTTACAGAAAGCACCCAAGAATAACTTCATTTCATATCTGCCAACTTTCCTTTTTTTTTTTTTGTTTCCATGGATTTACATGTATTCCCCACCCCGATCCTCCCCCCCCCCCACCGCCACCTCCCTCTCTACCCGATCCCTCTGGGTCTTCCCAGTGCACCAGGCCCAAGCACTTGTCTCATGCATCCAACCTGGGCTGGTGATCTGTTTCACCCTAGATAATATACATGTTTCAATGCTGTTCTCTCCAAACATCCCACCCTCGCCTTCTCCAACAGAGTCCAAAAGTCTGTTCTGTACATCTGTGTCTTTTTCTGTTTTCTGTTTATAGGGTTATTGTTACCATCTTTCTAAATTCCATATATGTGTTAGTTTATAACTTTCCTCTTTTTTAAACCCATTACCCTCCCCAACCACTGCCTCCCTCCATCATTCCTACAAACCATCTAAAAATAACCAAAGCATCCCTTGTTCATTCTTTCCCACCTAATTCTATGTTCCAGGTTGAATAAAGAAAAAAAACCAATGATTAATACTGGTCTAATACATCTTCCCTAAAATGAAAAAAAGGTACACATTTTTTAATTTACCAAGCAGCTGGTCAAGACCCAGATGCTAATCATTCCTGAGCTGTCAACAGTACAATAAAATAAAAAAAAAGAAAAAATCTTATACAGTGAAAGAGCCTTCTCTGCAATGTGCATGTAGCCTCTGAAATAAGAACTTTGTAAATGTATTATTTTCTTATATTTCCTGTAAAGCGTCAGGAAAAACTGAAGAGCAGAGTTAGTGAGGGTGCCTTGTCCAAAATGAGGTAACAGAGTAAGAAAAACAGAAGCAGCAGCCAATTGTTTTTTTCAGGACTGAGAAAATGGTCTAGTTGGTCTGCTGGCTTAGGGACCTAAGAAGTGTTATACTGCTGTGACAATTCATGTACGAACACTTTCCTTCGTGTTTAATGGAATACCTATTGATGACCGGCCTTAGCATCACTAATGCAACTGGGAGGTCAACCAGCCTTTCTCAAATCCCACAGTTTGAGTCTCAATGAAAACAAACTACTTGTTTACGACACATTTTACTGTTTGTGTTTCTGCTGCTCTAAGCTGGAGCGTTTCTACTGACAAAGGAACCCAGAAGAAATTAAGACCAGTTCACTACCAAAACAGATCAAGGAGGTTACTTTTTCAGTGGCCCTACAAAAAGCAATTCCTCCTAAAGGAATTTTATTCTCTTATTCAGAGAAAGGGAGAACTTTTCCTGAGTCTTGCGACATAGCTTCCATGGCAAGTTCAAGTTTAATGATCAAGAATTAGTTCATAGGCTAGGTCTAGAGACACGATGCTGCCACCTTCCACTTTGGAGGCCACGGAATCTGGCACTCTGAGGTCTCAAAGAGCAACGTAGCCCTAGATGGGAGTGGCGGAGATTCGGAAGGCGGTAGCTGTATCCGTAGGAGAGTTGGAGGCTTGCCACACTAAGGGTAGCACTGAAACACTGAGTCTGACCCGGCCCAAGGAGGGAAGTACTTCTACCCCGCTTACCTCCCCTTTTCTCTCACAGGGCACCCGGAGACCGTCACAACATGGTTTAGACTCCAACTACCGCCGCCGCTTCCATGTTTCCTGAAAACCCTAAGTTGGGCCAACCCGGCAGCCCACGCACTTCCGGCCCCGGACCCGCCCCAAACACCCAAGCTCCTCAGCGCCTCAGCCGTAGGTCCGGAGATAGCCGAATAATTCCGATTATGGTTAGGCCAGAGTCGACAGCTTCCGAACGGATTCGATTCAAAACCTCGGTAAGACGAAGAGAACCGAGCTCTGAAATCAGGATGCGGGAGGGGGGAGCGGCTGGGAGGATGAAAAGAACCAATTGGTGCCGATGTACAGACGGAAACACCCGAGCACTTCCGGAGGAACCCGGGGAGTTCTGAGTGGTAATCGAGGGGTTGACTACGGCAGTGGGCAGGGCCAACTGGGTACGTTCGAAGGGCGTTGGCGGAAATTACCGAAGATGCCCGAAGCCGTCGGGACGGACCCGAGTACCTCACGCAAGATGGCGGAGCTGGAGGAGGTGACTCTGGACGGGAAGCCTCTTCAGGCGCTGCGGGTGACCGACCTGAAGGCCGCACTGGAGCAGCGAGGCCTAGCCAAGAGCGGGCAGAAGAGTGCCCTGGTCAAGCGGCTCAAAGGGGTGAGGAGACGGCGTTGCCGGGGTGTCGGAGGGAAGCGGACCCGGTAGAGCCGAGTCTCTGCCGCGGCGCAGGCGCAGTGTTCGGGCTCGGCGCGAGCGAGCTCAGGCCGCCAACGCGAGCCTCCGGATCCGCGCGCACGGTGGTTGGCGAGGCTCGCGCTGAAGTAGAAATAGCGCCGGTTCCCGCCTTAACGGTAGCGGCGCGAGCCCAAAATGGGAGGGTGCGCGCTACTCTCCTGGAGTGTCTTAAGCTCCTTCCTTCTTCCCCCACCCCCTCCTTGTTTGTGTCTGTGGTTTCGGCGCATGCGCTGCAGAAGGAGTTAAATCCCACTACAACCACCGGCGTTGCTGGCCTAAGCGGGGCGAGTTGGGCTGGGTCGGAGTTAGGGGTATAGTTGGCCGGAGGGATTGATGGGGTTGTTATCGGTATCCGAATGAATAGAATTGGCGTAGGGCAAAAATGTCTGCTTGATTAGGTTAGGAGGTGAGATGAAGAGAAATCTTGATTTGAAGGGACTTGGTTAGGCAGAGGAGTATATTTTATAGGGCATCATCCAGAAGCAATTTGGGTGGATAAGAGTTTGGTGAATATTGATAAGAGAGGTGAGGCGGGCTAGTATGTATTGGGGGGTTTGAATCTGCTTGAGTAGATTAGGGTGGGATTGCCAAGAGGTAGACGGATGAATTGGTGTGTTTATTTGGTTTAAACGGAGGGACGGTGAGGATCTCTTGATTTTAATTTGGGTTAATTAGGATACGTGACCAGTAGTACGGTTTGGGGCTGGGTTCGCTCAAGGGTTAAGTTGGCAGATCGTTGCTTACACTGAAGCTGACAGTTTCGTGTGTGTGTGTGTGGATTGGATCAGAACATGATTTACAGAGTCTGTGTCATTTTGTTCTGTAGCCTCCTCTTTGAAATTTTTATAAATTTGGTAGATCTAGTTGCCACTCTTTTGGAAACAATACAAGTTCACTTGAGTAGATCTAATCCTGGGCAACTGATCAAATAATTCACTCAGGCCAAAATCATGTTGGCTTCGTGTATTTGAACCTGGTTTGAGTATTTGAAGTGAAGGGCCAGATTTAGAAGGAACACTAGTCATAAGTGCAGAAGACAATAGCGATTGTAGTACTGGTTCTGTCACTGTCAGATTTTATTGCATAGCCAGATTTCCTCAATATGCCTGCATTTTACATCTGTACATTTGGTAGCAGTAACCATGGCTACCTTTAAGGGTCTTCTGAAGATGAATGAGAACAGTATTAGTAAAGGGCATTTAGGTCCTTGGAAAAGTACAGTTTTAAGTGTGTATGGTTAGTCATTGCATTTGATGAAGAGATTGGGGGAGGGGTATTTTTTGCTTTTGTTTTTCCTGGTTTCTGACTTTTGCCCTTCTTTATACCAGGCTCTAATGCTAGAAAATTTACAAAAACACTCAACCCCGCATGCTGCATTCCAGCCAAATTCCCAGGTAAGAAAGAAGGTTCATTGCCAGGGTTGGACTCTGAATGCACAGAGACATGGAAGGACATGATGCTGTATGTTTGATGCTTGGTTTTTCACCAGTATTTTCCTAAGTTCCTTGGGTTGAAAATGTTTTTGTACTGGGACAATTGAATTCTAATAAAGAATTCAAGAATCAGAAGAGCTATAAGTTAATTTCTGATTCTTGAAATGGTGTGTGCATAAAGATGTGGTTCCAGTTGATTAAGTGGAGTGCAAGGGTTTGAAGTCATTTATTTGACATTGATTTGAGAGAAGTAGTTGATGTCCTTGTAGATATGAAGTAGACAATCACCATGGCAATATAGGAAAATACCTCCTGATCCAAGAAGAATTCTTGTGTTGACATAAATTTTCCAAGAAATCAGTCCTTTGGAGATCATCCACCATTATCAGTGTTAATATTAACTATGCAGTCACTCCTAAGCATTGTTAATTGCTCTGTTACTTAGGGCAAGAAACTTAACCTTCGGAGACCTTGATTTCCTCAGTTTCCCTGTATGTAAGATGAGAAAAGGTTGAACTAGATCCATAGTTTTATAACTGCTGAGATTTTGTGGAGATGCTGTTGGAGGCTTCCTATAGGAAATTTCTTCCCAAGTGAAGGAGTTCACATTCCCCTCCTAAGCTAGATTAGCATTGAGTTTCTGCATAAGATTTCTTTGAAAGAAACCATTCCCAGTTTTTGTTTTTTTTTTAAGTGTTAGACCACGTAGTCTCTTAAGATTGTTTTCAGCTTTACCATTTCCTCATTATAGTGTGTCATACACTTAAAGGAAAAATCCAGGTCTTTGTTAGTGCAATGGTTTGCAGCTCCGGTACTAGATGAAATCCCAAGATACTGTGGAAAAGCAAGAGAGCTTTCCTACTCCCTTGTTACTAGCTCATTAAGCTGGAAGTATCATAATCTAACTAGTTTACAGAGGTTTAGTTAAGTATTTTAGCAAACATAAGAAACTGCATGTTAATCAGTTTACCATTCTATTTCTTTTGCCCATTACATTTTTGTCTTTGAAGTTTTGCTTTTATTAACATAGGATTTTTGCAGCAAATACTTATATTCTCTAATACTTTCAGCCCACACACTTGATCAGTGTCCAATGACTGCCAAGAGACTTATCTCTGTTTTAGGTGAAAATAAACTTTTACCATCCTTAGGAAAGATGAGTAATGACATCAAAAGTATTCAGGTTTTTTTCCTTTTCTGGAGTTCTAATAGGACTTGCTAAGCAAGAAGGTTCTTGAGAGGAGGACTTGTGAAGAAAAAGCTGCAGGGCTAAAGAGTGACATGAGAGTCCTGGATTTTAAATATTGTCACCAAAGGTTTCTTCTCACTCAAAGAAGATGGAATTAGAACTCTGTCTAAATGCTGAATGGACATCCCTTTTCTTAGTCTCTTGCTTTCAGGCTTTTAAGTCTGGTATTGAATTTTGGAGATGTTTAAATGTTTCCTGAATAGGTAGAGGTTGATCTTTTGTGTCAACTAAAGATAAATTAGTATGAACTAGTGTTTTTTTCCCTTCAGTTTTTTATATTATTAAAAAGAAAAATTAGATATATAGTTTAGATTATCTAAAAATTTAGTTTAAAAGACATAGTTTTATAGGAGTTTCTTTTTAAATTATTTGTGCATCACTGGTTGGTTGGGAACTGAATATTTAAAATAAAAGATTATGTGTGCAGTTCCTCTTTTTGCCATCTTTTGTGAATCATAGGGCTATGTATTTTGGTCCTCAACTTAGGAGTAGCTTAGAAAAGGGCCCTCCAGTATTATCTTTCTTGGGTCCAGATATAATCCTTTGCTCCGTGGAATTTTCTACCTAGCCTTTTCCTGGTTTGTTTTTCTAGACTATCTTTTTACATTTCTTCTACACAGATTGGCGAGGAAATGAGCCAGAACAGTTTCATAAAGCAGTATCTGGAAAAGCAGCAGGAGCTGCTTAGGCAGCGTTTGGAACGTGAAGCTCGAGAAGCTGCAGAACTTGAAGGTAAGTCCAGACTGTTGCTTCTCACATGGAGTCCTTCCTTCTTACTCCTGTCACTGAGTAGATGGGCCTATTTCACTAGGCAGTTTCAGGAATATAAGTCAGGCTGAAACTGCCAGTTACTTGCTTCGGTAGTTTATGGATCCAAGTGAGTTACTCTTTACTTTTTGTTAGGGAAGAAGACACTTAATTTGACTTTTATCTTGTTAGAAGAGGATTCCTGCCAACAGGAAGAGTTATACGTAAATTAAGCTATCCTTTGACGTATTAGACTAGAAAAACCAGGGAGTTTTTCTCTATGTACAGTGCTCTCTCTAGTATATACTCTGTATCCATGACTTTGCCTGACGTCCTTCACTTCTCTACATATTCCCACATGCTGAGCCCTTCACTCCCTCCCTGCCCCGACCCAATCTGTACTTTGCAGAAGCTTCAGCTGAGTCGGAGGACGAGATGATCCATCCCGAGGGAGTGGCTTCCCTGCTGCCTCCTGACTTTCAGAGCAGCCTGGAGAGACCAGAGCTGGAGCTCAGCAGACATTCACCCAGTACGTATCTCCCTCCCCACTGCGCTGTTTTGACAATCTTGCGTAGTTGGTGGGGGGAGGTAGTTACACCTCCTTTCATGCTAAGCTTCCATTAAAGTCCCAGGGCAGTTCTGTGACAGTGTTATTTGACATCTGTTTTTCATGGAAATTATGTCCTTTTTGAATTCTGCTTTCACCTCAATGTTGTGTTAACCTCTCAGAGTATTTTATAAGGTGGTCTGATTTTTCTTCTCACCTGTATACCTCTCTAACTTCCTCTACTGTACCTCTAAATTTAGCAGCAGTCACAACTCGTTTTCATCTCTTCACCAGTTATATATATTCTGTGTCACACTTCCAGTCATACTCCCAAATGGACATCTGCAGTTTATTAATTCATTCAGCAAGTTTTTACTGAGTGTCTATTATACGCTAGGCATGTGCTAGGCACCAGAAATATAGTAAAAAGACAAGTCTCTGCTATAACGAAGCATACAGTCTAGTGAGGAGATGGACATTAAACAAATTATTACATAATTAACTAGAGTCATGCTATGTGCTGAGAGGCAATGCAGAGTATTATGTGAGCATATTGCAAGGAATTCAAACCTCATGTGTGGAATTGATTCAGGCAGGATTAATTTTTTCATATTTTAGAAAGCATTAAGCACCCACTTTTGCATAGTATCTCAAACAAAAATCTGTAAATACAGCCTTTGTCTTCTAGAAACTACCTAAGTATCCCTTTAGGAGAACATGTATATAAGACATGTGGATAGTAGGTAGATAAAGTAAGCCAGTATGTAAACTAACAAGTATTTTGAATAATTATTAATGTTAGTGGTCTTGGGGAAGGTAATCATTCCATTTTTTAAATATTTTTAGAATGCATGTTAGTTGTCAGTGTTCCTTCTCAAATAAAAATAAGCCAAAAAATTATGTATTGAGTTCTGCTCTATACATGTCTCCATGCTGGAGTATGTGGTAGGTAGTCAGCACCTTGTACAGTCTGTTAGGGAGAGAGAAGACAATCACACATAAAGCTAACAATAGAAGATAGTATGTGTTAAATAACATAGGAGTACAGACACGTGTACTCTCAGAATTCGAAAGACGAAAAATTCACTGAGGACTAGAAAGATTATAGAGAGCTTTATTAAGGAGGTATGGTATTTGAGCTGAGCCTTAGAAATAGGTAGGATTTGAGTTGGCACAGAGAAGACGAGGGTATTTTTAGGAAGGAACAGAGGCACAGGGATAGGAATAAAGGTGATACTTAATTTTAAAGGTAATGGAGGAACCATTGAAACTTCTTGATGGGAATATGATCTGATAAACTCTTTTGAAAAAGAGAGAACCTCTCTTTGGCCTAAATGTAATCTGAAGTGAAAATGAGGAATGTCCTAAAATAGATGTAGGTTTAAAAAGCAAATAAAGATTTAGAGTGAAGAAGGTGGCCAGTCTATTCAGTGCTTTGAGTCATCAGAAGGACTATGCCCGTGGCTATAATTGATGAGGGGAAAGAGGGGGCAGGTGAAAGAAAAGAGGTGAAAAATTAGAAATGAATGTAGTAAATTACAGAGTGGTTTGGTGATTGAGTTGCTAAGTCCTGTTTGACTCTTGTGATCCTATGGACTGTCGCCCGCCAAGCTCCTCTGTCCATGGTATTTTCCAGGCAAGAATACTGGAGTAGGTTAAAATTGTAGGGTCCAACTAACAATTGCTCTGTGTCCTCTTCAGTGTACTCTGTCCATTAACTTTTCTACCTCTGATCTTGGCTAGAATATGAACTTCACTATAGATGTGGCATAAAATGTGGTCAGAGTCCTAAGTGGAGTGGTAGTTTTGGAGTTCTAGCAGTGCTTGGTTGGATAAGTAATAATGCCTGGAATTTACCCAGAAGTTAGGTTTGTTTCAGGTATACAGTGTCAGTCTGCTCATAGGCCAGTAAACTATTAGGATTCCAGTTTATTTGTTAGCTTTGGATATTTGGGGTTCCTTGTTTCATAACATTTTGATTAAGGTTCCTAGTAACATATGTTGTTAATCAACAGTGGCACCTGAGGATTTTTTTTGGGGGGGATCCTGTTTTTTAAGAATATGAATTCCTGGTCCCTGCCCCAAGAATCTCAAGGAGTGTAAGTCCTGAGACCTTACATTTTTTAAAAGTCTCCTGGTAGTTCTGTTGATGAACTCAGTTTATGAATGACTAAGTGAAAGAATAGCTTTTTGCTGTTACAGTTAATCAAGATCCTTGTCTTATACTCCAGCAGCCTCCCATTAACGTCCTGTAGACACAGTGCCAAATTGGAAGGAAGGATTGGTTTATAAAATCCTCCCTGGCTCTCCTTCTTGACTTCTTACCTCTCCACCAGTTTCTTCAGATTTTTCTGCCCTCTATAATCAGAGGTTGCCTGGATTCCCTTCTAGGTCATAACTGGTTTTATGGAAGTCCTTATTATCTTCAGTTAATTTTTTTAAAAGAGACCACACTTGGAAGATTAGGAAAAATACTAAAACATAAAAAAATGGGCAGTCAGAATATGGATTGATTAACAAAGGTACGAACGACTTCAGGGGGTTTTAACCAGCCTTTGGCTTACAAAGCATTTAGCCCTTATTCCTATTTCTGGTGTTAAATCTGGATGCTGAGATTCCACAGAAATGTTAGATAAGTTACTAATACAGTAAACATGAGTCATATTTAGGTTTGGCATCCTTCTCTTAATTTCTGCTTCTTATTCATACCTAAGGATACCGTTTGGCCACAGGCTTTGCTATGATTTCTGTAACTACCTAACTTGGGTCCTGCAGATCCTGCCGAGGGATTTGTTTTCCAGGATGAAGATACTTCCCTCCTATCTGGCCCTTAAACTTTCTTCACTTTAATACATTCTACACTATTTTTGCTCTCCTGAAGACTTATGGATTTGGAATCTTAGAAATCTTACGTTCACCCTGACTTAGCTTTTAACTCCTGAAATGCATTTATTAACCTGTTAGCAAGTATTGGTTCCACCCTTTGCTAAGGGTGCTCAGTTCCTTCAAATGTTAGTAACATCAGGCTGAAGACACTCCTGTGGCCATGTGCACATAATAGATGGCACCTTTCCCAGAATCTTGTCTGCCTCACATCAGTTCCTTACAAGGAGCTCAGAAGAATTCCTCATCTCTTTCTTATAGTTTGTATTGCTTACTAGGTTCTTGTTTTCATGTCTGAGGGTCCCCTCCAGCTGTCATTTTTGTTGTTGTTGTTGTTTGCAAAACAGTGATGTCCAAAACTTTCTGAATAACTTTTCTCAGTTTTCTCACATCTCTTTGATGACTTACTAGGCAAGTGCTTCTGGAGAAGGGATTGTCTAGAATCCTGTCACTGCAGTTTTACAATATCAAAATAACATTATAGTCTAATAGAGTAGTATGTAGCTTATAATTGATGGAGATAAAGACTATTTGCTTGTACATACTTAATTTTAAAATCATAACTCTAAGAAACTGTTTTATTTGACCTGATTAGCACATTTATGGCTAATTGCATACCTTTCTTCCCCCTTCTTAAAAATCACATTTATTTATTCAGAGCATATATGTGCTTATAACACTCACTTTTTAGGTTGAAATAAAACAGCAGAGAATGTTTCTTTCTTTTTTTTTTTTTTTTTTAGTTCTACCAGTTTATTGCTATCAACCCATCTCCCTCCACCCTCGTGCACACATGCTCAGTCATGTAACCCCATGGACTGCAGCCCGCCAGGCTCCTCTGTCCATGGACTTTTCCAGGCAAGAATACTGGAGTGGGTTGCCATTTCCTTGTCCAAATGTTTCTTATATAGAATTTGAAGTGATAAAAGCAAGTACTTGGGATGACTAGACCTGTGAATTTTTTCTGTTTATAGTATTTGAGGTGTATTGGAGAATCTCTTCTGTAGATTTTTCCTCCAGAGTATAGGATTTTATCATTTTTAAAATGATTGTTTTATTACAAAAAGTAGCATGTATTCTTTAGAAAAATTTTTGAAAAACTGGAAGAAAACAGGTGCTTTTATTTTATTTATTTGTTTGGCTGTGCTGCATGGCTTGTGGGATATTAGTTCTCTGACCAGGGATCAAACCCGGGCCCCAGCAGTGAAAATGCTGAGTCCTAACCACTGGACCACCAGGGAGTTCCCTAGGGTTTTTCTTTTTTTAATTGGAGTATAGTTGATTAACAATGCTGTGTTACATTTCAGGTGTAGAATGAATTGGTTATACATATATCCACTCTTTTTTAGATTCTTTTCTCGTAGAAGTCCATTAAACAGGTTTTTAAATCACCATAAGTCCCACAAACTAAAATAGCAATAACTGATATTTTGGTGTAGAATTTTCTTTTGTCTGTAGATAAGTTTAAGAAATGTGCAATATTTAAATTTTTACCTTCCCTCCAAATTTTTTTTTTTTTTTAATTCTTGAGCATCTGGATAGTGTTTTTGTTGTTGTTGTTTTTTTTTAAGATTTTTTTTTTTTTGGAGCAGTTTAGGTTCACAGCAAAATTGCTAGGTACAGAAATTTCTCGTGTGCCCTCTACTCTTCCCACATATGCATAGCCTCTCTTATTATCAACATTGCACACCAGAGTGGTACATTTCTTACAATGTGTGAATGTTCACTGACACATCATAATCACTGAAGTCTATAACTTGCTTTAGGGTTCACTTTTGATGTGTTTCTGTGGGTTTGGACAAATGTATAATGGCATGTATCCATCATTAGAGTGTCATACCAGGGTATTTTCACTGCCCTAAAACTCTTCTGTGCTCTACCTGTTTATCTGCCTTTTTTAAAATTTCTTGTTAAACTACAATAAATCAGCTTCTTTCCCCTATGTGTGCAAAAAAGTCTTTATTCTCTAACTTATATATGAAATGGTATATATTCAGAGATCCTGTTAATCAAGTGATCATGGAATAAAGTTTTATAAAGTATATGCAGTCTTCTAGTTCATTTTGTAAGTTTGTTTTAGTTACAGGAGCCAAGACTAGTTCACTTTAGATTGCTGAAATATAGAGATAAGAGAGAAAACTTCTCTCACACTGTCTGCTATTATTTGCACTAGTTTAAATACTGATGTAGAACAGGTGTTTGTGCATCATTTAAACCTTTTGTACTGTATTCTACCTATCTGGAATGTAATTATCTTTAGGCTGTTTTCTAAACTGGTTCTCATCAATATTTGCATTTCTACTCCATGTAATATTTTAATACTGGTAGGAAACGTAGAGATCTTCCAGCCCCTCCCTTCCATTTTCTGTCAAGACACTGAGACCCAAATTATTCAAGTGATTTACATGGAACGTAAGTGAACATTTTTTCCAGTTTTACGTGGAGTTATTAATTGGAATGGCCTACATTGCTGATTTGCAAGCTTTCTTTTAATAGTTGAACTTGTTTTTCTTTAAAATAATCTTACCTTGAGTTCCATGTATAAAACACAATTGAGAGAAGGCCTGTTTCCAGAGCCCTGTCCAGTTGGCTTGAAGTTTAGAGGAACCTTGGGGCCCTGAAAATCATTTCTTTTAAGTAATCATGAGATTATTGTTTTACAAACCAGTGTATTAATCATGAGATTTTGGTCAAAACTAGTGGCAATAGGCAGTCCAAAAAAGTCACACTGAACACAGTGAAGTCTTTAACTTTGATTCAGTGACAAAACATTTAACAGAAATAAATGTACTTTGTGATAGACAATTTGAACCCCCTGGTAGTTATTTTACATTTGTTTGAATTATTTGTGAATTGGCTTTGAGATAGTGAAACATTCCAGATGTGCATAGCAGGAATTATCAACGTGTCCTGACCTTTTAGGGCTTCATATGGTCTTTTCTTCCACATAGAGATTGGGGAAATTAATACAGATGTGTGTTGACCAGCTCATATGCTTTGACTGATTGAATTTTAGAAAGCAGTATTGTATGAATGTTTGTGTTTTTAAGTCTGACTTGGTTTTATTTCATTTGATAGGAAAAAGCGCCTCTATTTCTGAAGAGAAAGGTGAATCTGATGATGAGAAACCAAGGAAGGGAGAAAGACGATCATCCAGAGTCAGACAGGTAACTCTGTTGTCTCTGAAAGTATCCTTCACTTCTTTACGAAACGCTTTGGATATCTCCTCCTCCTCTTTCCTCAACTTATTTTCAGAATTGATTTCTTTCTAGCTTTGTGTATAGTCATCTTTGCTTAACATTTTCCTCATTTTGTGTTTCCTAATTTATATCTGCTTTAGCCTTCAGATTTCTAAATGAATATATAAAAAATAAAACTTAATTATGAAAGTTAGCAGGCTGATCTGTATTTGTAAGGCAGCACATTATTAGAAAACAGACAATTCATTATTTATTTAAAACCTTAAAACTGTATGATATGGTGTTAAGTGAACAGAATACAAAAGTATATGTATAGTTAATTATGACCTTGGAAAAATAAATAATGGGGACAAATTAAGTATATCCAAAAAATCAAAATAATAACATTTACTGAAAATAGGTCAGGCCTGCCTCCCAACACTTTCTAGATGTTTACTTCGTATTTATTTTAAAGCTTGAAAGTAACAAATGAAGTACTAGCAGTTTCATTATTGTATTTGTTTTGATTCCCATGAAGTCCATTTAGTCCAACATGTCCGTTGTCACATTGGTTTTCTGTGTTGCTGAAAGCATATATCATTGAGTTTCTCCATCATACGTGTATCTTGTGAGATACTTTTTCTCCTCTGTTGATAGTGAGCAAATATACCTTGAACTGTTGAATATCTTTTCTTTCAGGCAAGAGCAGCTAAACTCTCTGAGTGTAGCCAGGCTGCAGAGGAGGAAGAGGATCAAGAAACACCTTCTAGAAATCTGAGGGTCAGAGCAGATCGAAATTTGAAAGCAGAGGAGGAAGAAGAAGAGGAGGAGGAAGAGGAGGAAGAGGAGGAGGAGGAAGATGATGATGAGGGACAAAAATCTAGAGATGCACCAATCCTGAAACAATTTAAGGAAGAGGGAGAAGAGATACCCAGAGTAAAAGTAGAGGAGGTGACAGATGAGAGACCCCAAACTATAAGATCCCAGGAACAGGAGGGGTTAGAGAGAGGAGGGAGAGTTACAAGGTCTCAGGAAGAGGCCCGAAGAAGTCATCTAGCCAGACATCAGCAAGAGAAAGAGATGAAAACAGCTTCTCCTCCTGAAGAAGAAGAAAGAGAAATAAAATATTCAAAAGTCTTGGAGGAAAAATCCAAGTCTCCTTCCCCTCCTCGATTGACTGAAGATGTGGCGAAGCCCCTGGTTGTGCTACAACCAGAACAAACTGCCAGTGAGGAGGAGACTCCCCCACCTTTACTTACCAAGGAAGCATCTTCTCCACCACCTAATACACAGCTCCAGAGTGAAGAAGAAATAGAACCCATGGAAGGCCCAGCCCCTCCTGTCCTCATTCAGTTATCTCCTCCTAATACAGATGCTGAGGCCAGGGAGCTATTACTGTCTCAGCACACTGTGCAGTTGGTGGGAAGTTTGTCTCCTTTGTCAGGTCCTGCAGACACCAAAGTTGAATCTCCAGTAGAGAAAGTGCCAGAGGAGAGTGTCCTGCCTCTAGTTCAGAAAAGCACACCAGCTGAATCCTCAGCCCAGAAAGGTCTTGAAACTGAATCAGAAAAATCCACTCAACCACTCCCTCTAAAAATTGAGGAATTCACGCTGGCCAAAGGGATCACTGAGGAAGCTTTGGAACAGAAAGAAGGCAGGAGGGCTTCTCATGCCCTTCTTCCAAGCCACAGATTGAAACAGTCAGCTGACTCCTCCTCTAGCCGATCCTCCTCCTCTTCATCCTCCAGTTCTAGATCAAGATCTCGCTCTCCTGACAGTTCAGGCTCTCAGTCTCACTCACCTCCCAGATCCAAGCAGAGAGATGCATCTGGGGCACATGCACATGCCAACCCTCGTGATAGATCCAAGGTGGGCTCCAGATCAACATCGGAGTCCAGGTCACGTTCCCGTTCTCGTTCCCGGTCAGCATCAAGCAACAGCAGAAAAGTAAGTGTGGGAGATGTTCTGTCTGTACTACACTGCTTTCAACCCCTACAGAGCTTATGATTTCCAGCAGGAATAGAAAAAGATTCCTTTAGTCCTCAGTTCAGTGATTATTTTTCATTCTGCAGTCTCGTTTTCAACTCACTGGTTCTTTTTCAGTTTGATTCCTGTTGATTGTAAATAAAGGTCAATCTGTCTACCCATTTTCTCTACTAGGCTATGAACTTCTTGAGGGTATGGTCATACCTTTTTATGTGTATATCCCAGTACCCAGCACCTAACTGGGAGTTAATAAATTTTTGGATAATCTAGGAAATAGGGAAATCACTAAGTCAAACCTAGGGATAAAAAGATCTGAAGTATTAAGTTGGAAAACCCAGTGATCTACTGAATACATACCAAATAAAATAATTTGGCTAATGTGTTTCATTTCTTTAGTCTCTGAGCCCTGGAGTCTCTAGGGATAGCAGCACCAGCTACACTGAAACCAAAGATCCCTCTTCTGGTCAGGAGGTTGCAGCTCCACCATTGCCACAACTACAGGTCCTTGAGCCAAAGGAGAGGACTTCCACCCCATCCTCTGTCCAAGTGAGGCGTGTGAGCCAGCCTGAGCCAACTGAAAAGCATGTGACCCAGAGGTTACAGCCTGATCGGGTAGGGTATTATGCCCCCTCCCTAGAGGAAAACAGAGGATTAGGCATGATTTTCCCTTCTGTCTTAGCTATAAAACTGAAAATGCAGTCTGGATAAAGCTCAGTAGAAATGTAGAAGGGGATACCTGTTAGATTCTACTTTTATTTCCCAATTCCTGGTTAATGCAAGTTCTCCATGAGGCTGAGCAGCAGGGTTCTCATCTTCAGCGCTCTTGGGATCCGTTCTTCTTTCTGCCCAAAAGTAAGCCTCTTCTCAGTTCTCTCAAAGAATTCTAATAAAATGATTGCTAGCATAGAAATTCTGTAAGCAGTATTCCATTCCACTTTTTAAAATTAAATAAATAATAGGGCCATGTCTGGAGCTGGTACTATATATGTCGTGCTCTGCCTTTTATCAGCTCTATGTTAAAGATAAGGAATCAAGCAGACTTAAGTACGTTGGCTATGTTTGTTTTGCTGTGTTTGTTCTGACAGGGGAGCCCAAAGAAGTGTGAAGCTGAAGAGGCAGAGCCACCGGCTGCCACACAGCCCCAAACCTCAGAGACTCCGACCTCTCACCTACCAGAATCAGAAAGGATTCATCACACTGTGTAAGTGATACCTCTCAACTGGGATATAACTCTCCCAGATTGTAGGATAGTTCTTGGCTCCCTGGGGTTCTTTGGCTAAATCTTCATTGCATTATAAAACACAAAGGCAGAGCTCTGTCTGGACTAAGGCTAGACTTCAGTTATACTATGTTGAGAGCTGCCGCCGGAACTCTTAATGTAATCTGAAAAGCAGTGGTGAGAGTAAAAGGAAACCCATTTTCTGGGATCATCTGACCAAAACAGTCAATTCCTTTAAGGAGGAAGCAGGAATCCATTCAGGTATTTTAATTCATATTTGCCAGCTGCTTGTGAGCCTGGGAACACAGTTTAATAAAGGATGTTTAAGATCTAAAAAAAAAAAACAGAAGGGTGCTGTTTTTTAGTTTTGTGTTTTCTCTGGTTATTAGCTACCATTTTATTAACCACAGTCTATCCTAATTACTTCTCACAGTATACAGTACAGCAAAATATGAAGTCCCTATCAAGTCAGAAGCTTATCCCTTCTGAGACCCTTGGGTTGATTTTACTATTTATGCAATTAATGTGATTTTTTTATTCCTTACAAATCTAGCTTTAGAAAATACTCTGATATCAAATTAAATTAGTAATTCAAATTTGTCATTCATTTGTTATGTATTACAAATTAAGATGCCATTGAACCAGAATTCTTGACTTTGAAGTCTCATGGGAAATGACAGAGCATTATGGAAATAAGATTGCTTACCTTTTCAACGTCAGAAAATGTCCTGAGTAGACAGTTGGCCTAGCTTTGTTCCATGATTGCTTTAATTGCATTAACACTAATACTAGCAATATGATTTTCCTTTTTATGTATATGTCTAGTAATGTAAATTCTTCTTAGAACTTCAGACTACCTTTTGCCTTTGATTTTGGAGGGTGGCGGGCAATGACATGATTGATATATTATCTCATATTTTTTTTGAGACTTTTAACAATAGTAATGTACTCATTATATATAGCTTTTGCCTTAGGATATACCCTCGCTACTGTCTATTCTAATATTGTTGTCTCTGCTGCCATCTTGTGGCCATTACATTTTTGGTTTGAAAGCTAAAAGTTCACTCTATTGCCTTTGAAAAAAGTTTTTGTTTTTCCCTTTTGGAATGGGTACATTATCCTTTGGAAAGGGGTTTTTCTTCTAGGACCTTAAAGTGAAAACCCAGCGAATTCTGAAGGTGTTCAGGATTTCCCAGCTACACCATCGATGAGGAAATGGGGTGACACCTTCCCTTTTCTATCCATCAATCAGAGATGATACCTGCCTTTCCCTCCTCCATCCCATGGAAGTACAGTATGTCTTTTCTGTAATGGCAGTTTCAAAGTATGTTTTGAAAACCTGCTGCTCATTGGGTCTGAGGAACTGCTTCCTGTGCCCCATGAGAATTTTATGAAAGGCTCCTTGCTTACCATAAAATCCTGTAGGTCTCTGAGATCCTGGCAACAGAGTGGCACTGTATGCTGTTTTTAAAGCACCTTATTTCTGGATTTTTGCATGCAGGTCCAGGGCAAATGAACCTTGGAGTCATATACTGCCGGGGTCCAGCCTCAGCAGGATCCAGGGGTACCCTCAGGATGAACGGCGTCGGCGAGAGAGAGACAGAGACAGAGAGAGAGAAAGAGCGCGAGCGAGTGCAGACTGGGGTGTGCAGCAGAGTCTGGCAGTGCTTTATTTTTTACTGTAGCTTTTATACCCTAAGTTAGTACATTTCTAAGGGGAAGATAGTTTAACATTACATCAGCTTGTCCAGCTTGTCCTTCACGAAACCAGGGTGTTTTCTGCATACTTCTTAGTTTCCGAGAGTCTTGTACATTATCTTCTGGCCTTGGGGGCCTATTGACATTTTATGACCTAGGTGAATGCAAAGCTGTTTTCTTTATATTTATTTTCTTTATTATCTATTCTTTATTGTTCTATTTTACCCTGAGCTTAACAGAAAACAGAGAAGTTGCAGTCTCCTGGCACAGCAGGTTGCAACATAGTAGAAATACAATCCTGTTAACACAAAGGTCAGTCCTTTTGCAGAAGTTATCAGTTAAATTTATCTAAAAGGTTTACCACACAAAGACTCTGCAGCTCTGGTGAGGCAGCCCCTGTTTAGCATTCCTGGTTAAAATTAATAATTCTAAACTTTTATTTTTCTAAATCTTTAACTATAACCACTTTTAGAATAATATTTTATGTTCTCTAATAGGGCTTCCTCATCCCCGAAGGGCTCTGTGCCTATTAGGGCCTTTTGTGTGATCAGGTTCTTTATGCTGTTTATGATTAAGGTGTTGTGAGCAGTCATGTGCATTAGTACGCATTTGCCAAGCAGGCTAGAATGCCAGCAAAGGGCATAAATTGAAACACTCCTTTCATCCTGGATAATCTTACAGGATACCACCGTCCGGGGGACATATTAATTAAAATTCTAAGTTGATTCTGTTACAGGAAGGGGAACCCCTTCCAGGGCCCGAAACTGGGCTCTTGTCTTAACACTTGGAAATGAATTGTCCGAGGAGACACATGCTGACAAAGCAAGAGATTTTATTGGGAAAGGGCACCCAGGTGGAGAGCAGTAGGTAAGGGAACCCAGGAGAACTGCTCTCCTGTGTGGCTCACAGTCTTGGGGTTTTATGGTGATGGGATTAGTTTCCGGGTGGTCTTTGGCCAATCATTCTAATTCAGAGTCTTTCCTGGTGGTGCATGCATCGCTCAGCCACGATGGATGCTAACAAGAGGGATTCTGGAAAGTGGACGGACACGCGGTGTCTCCTTTTGACCTTTCCCAAACTCTTCCGGTTGGTGGTAGCTTATTAGTCCCATATTCCTTACCAGGATCTCCTGTCATAAAACAACTCATGCAAATAGTTACTATGGTGCCTGGCCAGGGTGGGTGGTTTCAATCAGTGTGCTTCCCCTAACAACTCCCCCCTGAGAGACTTCATACTCAAGATACTTCTTGGGAATTGGGGCAGAGATCTCTTTCTTCTGTAACTTCTTTCTGCTGTGCATAGGCATAGGCCTGCCTAGCAGAGCAGAAGTCTCTCTCTACCTGATCTAAGTTGGGGTGTTCCACATCTGAAACCAGCTTTCACTCTTATAATAACAGCAATTTAGTTTGAAACTGTTGGCGCCTCTCAGAGATGAAATAGACAGGGGCCAAACAGGAGACCTAACAGGATGGTCATCACTGGTCCCCAGAAACAGGAGGCAACATTTGGGGTGAGGGCTGCAGGGTTTTTGACTTTTTTTTTTTTGATTGGCTGGTGGTGAAGCAACAGAGCTGTGCTCCAGGAATCTTGTGTTTAGTCTGAAGTTACCATCCTCCACCTGGGTGGGGGCTCCAGTTCTGTAGAAGAACTCAAAAGACATTGTTACTCATATTTCTTTGAGTAGGAATTAGGACCCTGTCTCAAGGCTGTACCACCATTTGATTGTTTCTCCTGTTTCTGTATTCCCTCCCTTCCCTGATTAGCAATTGTTTGAATCCACCCTTTGGAACTCAGGGAAGGTCAAGGAGGCTGAATGAAGCCTATATACTACAGATAAGAAATGGAGAACACACAGCAGATCTGTACTCCAGAGTCGCCACCCCACAGAGTCCTGCTCAGTTTTAATTTAGGGAACAGGGCAACTATGACTGTGATAACTTCCTGTCAAAATGGGGCATAGGACTGCCTCAGCTTGGAGAAGAAACACTGAATTGGAAGTATTCCTGAGTTCCAAGTCCTAGATCTGAGCCTTGTATGATTAAAATCTCAATCCCTTGGTATGCCATTGTGGTGTAACAGACCCAATTAGTAGTAGCTGGAGGAGGGATAACTGGAATTTTAATAGACAAAATAAATCTCTTTCTTTTTAGAAGAACAGGCCTGAAACCCAGTCTGGACCTGGCACTTCAGGGAGACTTTTAGCCAGGTGGCCAGTTGCCTAGTTTTATAAAAAGTAAGGTAGAAGTTACTAGCTTCCAGCAGACATTGTTTGGAGAATGGTGGCATCTAAGCCTGACATGACTCAGAAAACTCAAGTGTTTAGCAATATGATGTCTAATCTGAAATTACACCCATAGTAACACCTGGTTATTTCCCAGGGTCTCTGAACCATAGCTGAGTACTCTATTTTGACTTTTAATTGTAAAATTTTCCTTAATAGCCAAAGCAGATGTCACCGTTAATGACATCAGTGTTTCTCTAGGTATGAGAAGATGCAAGAATTGGGACTCTTAAAATCTTCTCCTGAAAAGATCTAACTATCTGAAGGCCTGTTCTGCCAGTTTTTCTCTGAGCACCGGGTACCTCATTCCTGATTTTCACCCTGAACTCCTTTCAGGGCCTTTGAAAGTCAGCAGTTGCAGCGGCCATGATTTAATCTCTGTAGATGTAGATTGCAAGTGTCAATCTTCAGTTGGCAGAGCCCCTTTTTGCTCATAAACTTGACCATGATTTTGAGGGGGGCATTTCATGACCATTTTATCCCATGGTGCTGAGAATGTCCATTCTCAGGTTTGGCAAAGATTTTGTTGACAGGCCACTCAATGTGCTGTTACTGGACTAAGCCATAAAACAGTATCCAAAATTCTCTGAACCACCTGTCTTACTGGCTTCTTGGTCCAGGAAAACATTCCCTCTTGTTGCTTCTTCCCATACCTAGAGTTACACTGTTATCATCATCGATCTCATAGGGAACTATATATTATTCTATCAGAGTCCTCAGTCACACATTTGGCAGTGTAAGAAACAGCAGTTTTGTAAAACAGGTGAAATATAAAGTACATAGCCAGCAGTATTAGTAAAGTCACAAGTAAGACTTAAGTTAAGAGCTTCCATTAGATGTAGCCCAGTATATCCCAGGTCGTCTGACTTAGTCTGCTCTGTACGAATCTTTATCTTTCAGGGAAATTATACATTGGCACCACTGTCTATAAGGCACATAGCCCAGTTTTCTAGTGTTACTAGACTGATTATCCTTAGTATGATTTAATTGTTTCCAACACAGAAGAGACTTTAAACCTAAATTACCATAACCTGGTGTTATCTATATAAATCCTTCTCATAATTGTGGGAGATTTCTTTCTCCTTTGCTGAAACTTTTCTTGTTGCTCTGAGCTTGAGTAATAGAAAAAAGCTCAAATTATGGCCAGAGTCAGAGCAGGCATTATTAATTGGCCCGGTGAGGGGATCCCATCTAGTAATATCACAGTGACCTGAATACGACTATAATTTTTTTTCTTTAAGTGAATTTTCTCAGGGCCAACCAGTTAGAGCCTTGTAGTAGAGAAATTTACTAAGGTAACCCAGAACTAGACACAGGTAATTGGCCACAAACCCAACAATTGGATTGATTTCTAAAACTGGCATAGGATTAGGCCTGTGATAGAAAAGCATTTGATTTATATGCAAAGGTGTAAGAAGTCAAGAAAACATTATAAATGATTATACAAATCAGATCCAGCATCTTGGGCAAGCTGTCTACCTCTGATGTCGTTGTCTTCTCATCCTGGTGTAGTGTAGTTTCTCCTGTTTGAGCATCATTTTAAGGTGAGATCAGGTCAGCTGTCTTCTCTGTAGACCAATCCAGTGTAGGGGCCTTTGGAAGTGGGAATTAATCTAAGAGTTAATTTCCCTTCAGTTTCATTGTGCATGAGCTAGTTAGGAGTACCTGATAAAAAGTCCTTCCATCCAGGTTGGAGATAGTCTCTTAAATTATGTCTTTTTCCAGTCCTGGTTGCAGGTCATGAGGCATCTGATCTTCATCCAAAGGTAGATTACTGAGATAAGCTTCAGAAACAAACTTAGGGTGTTCTTTAAGAATTCAATTAAATTTTGCATTAATATCACATAACAGCAAAGAACTATCCAAGAAATGAGTCTTACTACATGCAGACCTCCATTAACAAACTGGGATTTAACATTTTTTGAAATATCTTTTTCTCCCTAAAGTTACCCTCATTTTTATCAAATATAACCAAATTAAGGCTAGTTTGTTTGCAAAATAGGTCTGTTCTCACTAATTTTGGTCTAATGATTCATATAACCATAATTGATTATAGACTTTTTATTTTGCTGAAACATTTATAGAATCTCAGACTGAACTTTTAATATAAAACAGGGCTGGGAAAAAAAAAAAAAAAAAAAAAACAGGGCTGGGAAACTCACACCAAAGGCTTATCACAGATTTTGCGTAACCAATCTAGGTGGACTCTTCCCTTTTTAAGGTCTCAAAAATTGCTTGAGATTTTTGTACCTGTTAGTGAGATAACCTTCCTAGCTCATTTGATAAACTTACTGGAAACCTAAGAGTTTTTAAATTTTTGGAGGAGTCAGATAGAGAGAAAATATAATTGTTTTGTTTATAACGTATAATCTTACCAAATTATTTTCATAATTAGTTTGAGAGGAAGGTTTTCCCTACTCCCAGAAAACACAAGATTCAAACCTGTAATTTTTCAGATAGAAACCATAAAAGTTATAAGCATATTCACTGGTTCATTCAGTCCTTTGTTAACTTTTGTGAAGTCATCAGGTTTCTCATTAGAATAACAAGACATATCAAAATGTTAAGAACTCCATATAATTTCTGGGATATCTGTATTAGTAACTTTACCATACATTATAACGAGCGGATTTATTACTCATTTGAGAATCTTTTTCATGTAATTTAACCAGCCAAATAAACACAGTTTAATATCTCTCTTTGGGATGTTTCAGGGGCCCTCTGAAGCACCCCAAAGTTATCTAGAAGTCAAAGGAACTTCAAAAGAATTCGATTTAGGAAGTTTTATTGAAAAGATCAGTTAAAACTGTTTAGAACATTTGGCCAGATTTAGTCAGTGTTGATGGGTGTATCATTTAGCTTATTGATATGTCACAATGGGTGTAAATACCAAGGCTCAAGGTCTACTGAAAGTCAGCTCCACCATCTTGGACCTAATTGGCTCTAATTAGTTTTCTTATGGCCTGTCATTCCTAACAAAACCCATTTATCTAACTAATTGTAATCCAATTTTAGAAAATCCTGATCATGCATAACTCTTTTTAGTATTTTTTCATACCTTTTTTTACTGAAAGCACACCTCTGCTTTCCTTTAGCAACCAAGAGCTAACTTTTATATTAGCATTTTATAGATTGGTGAGCATAAATACCAGTGATAATTTCTAAAACCCTTGCTTTCTTAAAACACTTTAGGATGGCATCGAACATTATTCATTTATAGTCCCAAATCTCTTTAGTTTTTCTGTAAAAGGAAATCAGTGTTTAGTAGTAAATGTTTCAAAATCTTATTTTATTTGGAAATTACCTAATTATTCAATAGACTTCCAATACTTAGTTTAGCACAACCCTTAGAAATTCAAGTAACACCAATCTGGAGAGACTATTGTAGACAGATATTCCTAAATCTTAATAGAGTTTATATACAAACTCATATCTCATTTACGTTTTTTAGAAGTTTCTTCCCTCGAGGTAATTTCCTTGTTGACAAATTTGTAACAGATATAATATTTAACTTATATTAAACCCAGGTACAATGAAAATATTCTACTTGATGTTAATTACTCTAAAACATGGCTATATTAGATAGGTCAACAAACAAACATTAATATCAGGTATTTAATACTGAATATTTCCCAGTTCACCTGAACCTGGAATTTATTGTTTAACTTAGAATTATTTGATTTGTAAGCACTTACCTTTCTTTAAGCCAATTAAATAGAACTCATTTACAAATTAACCTAAAAAATATTACCCAGAGACAAAGACATACCAAGACATATTTAGACAGACATAGTACAAGATCTAGCTTCATTTTCTAAGTTTGGTCATGAGTTAGATATTACAATATAAAATTTACTAGCTTATAAAAGTTGAAATAAATAAAAATTTTAAAGGCTTTTTTCCTTTTTCCTCAGTCTCAGGAGTTAGAGGTGGTCTAGATAAGTGTTCCTGAGAGCCCTAGTCTCAAGGCACAGGGAAAGAAAATCAAGTTCTAACAAAATGGCAGCAGGTCCAAACCAGTTGGTGGCCAAACAAAGCAAAATGGCCATCACAAATCACAACACAGAACAGAGTTAAAACACAAAGGTATAAACCTGGCAGTCCTCATCAGACACTCCCTTAAATACAAGAATACAGTCTCTCAGAAAACCTTCTATAGAGACACAGAACTTGAGATGTCTTCAAAGATTTCAAAAGGAGGAAAGGAAGCCAGATTGAAAGGAGGCGGCGGCAGGAAAGGAGGGCAAAAGGGGTAGCCTTACAGACGTCTCCTGCCACCTGCAGAAACCCAGGCGTTACGGGACTTTTCCCTGGGCTTCCAGAGAAGGGAAGACTGGAACTCGGCCCTACCAGAAACCAGACCAGAACAGAACCAGAATTCGAGTTCTCTGCCAAGAGGAGATGATTAGTCTCCAATCCTCAGCTCAAGCTGAGGCCCTTCGAGCAGATTCCTGCATCCAGGACCAGGGGACTAGAAAAACTGGAAGGATAGGAAGGGCTAAGGAGAGGAAAGAGAGGGAACGGGAGAGAGGTCAATAAAGTCTCTTGTTCCTTACCGGTCGGGGCCAGTTCCTTACTCTGGCCAGTTGTCCGCGTCAGGAGGAGACCAGGGACAAAAGGGTCCCAGTTGCGGCCGCTGGATCTGGTCCATTGGCAGGCAAGCTGGCCCCTGAGTACCCCGAGTGGTCAGGATGTCAGTCTCAGCGAAGAAGAGTCCCCACCAGAGTCGCCATTTGTTGCAAGAAGGGGGACCCCTTCCAGGGCCCGAAACTGGGCTCTTGTCTAACACTCAGAAATGAATTGTCCGAGGAGACACATGCTGACAAAGCAAGAGATTTTATTGGGAAAGGGCACCCGGGTGGAGAGCAGTAGGTAAGGGAACCCAGGAGAACTGCTCTCCTGTGTGGCTCAAAGTCTTGGGGTTTTATGGTGATGGGATTAGTTTCCGGGTGGTCTTTGGCCAATCATTCTAATTCAGAGTCTTTCCTGGTGGTGCATGCATCGCTCAGCCATGATGGATGCTAGCAAGAGGGATTCTGGAAAGACACGGGTGTCTCCTTTTGACCTTTCCCAAACTCTTCCGGTTGGTGGTGGCTTATTAGTTGCGATTCCTTATCAGGATCTCCTGTCATAAAACAACTCATGCAAATGGTTACTATGGTGCCTGGCCAGGGTGGGTGGTTTCAATCAGTGTACTTCCCCTAACAATTCTGTTTGGAGAGAGATTGGGGAAGGCCTTCTGCCTGTGTCACAGAAATTAGGGAGTAGTCTAATATAGCAAGCACCAGAAAGACAGAGATCATCTTTAAGGTGAGCGCCGGGGCAGCTTTTCGAAATCCCTGAAGTCCTGATCAGCCTTGCTTGTCAGGTCTTCTCATGACCTTGTCATGGGTGGGATCTCCTGTGCTGGCTCCCAGCAATATACAGAGTTTTTCTCCTTAGGTAAAAGTGGCTTTGACCTGTATTTTAAGACTGAGGTCATCTAGTCACATTGATTCTGGCAAGGAGATAGCAAATGGCACCTTGGGCAAATCCTGAGATTTGCCAATCTGTTGGCAGATTTCCGTGGAGCAGCCCATAGATTAGAAATGCAATCTGAGCTCAAGTGCCTCATACACATCCCTGGTTAGCTGCTTTCCTTCCGTCTGCCTTTCAGATGGTCTGTTTGGCAACCTAACAGAATTACATGCCCAAAACCCATAGGATGTTCTGGCATTGGATTTGGTAAATGAGTCTTTGAGAAGTTTGGCTACACTTCTGGAGGCCCTGCTAAATTGATTCACAACACTCCTCCTGGTCTTTAACCCCTCTTGAGTGCTAGTGTTTAGCCTGGTGATCTCTGGAGCCTGCCCAATTTTAGAAGTGAGATGAAACAACAGGGAGTGCTAAATGAAAAAGACCATTTGTGGTTTAACCTTGGATTTCCTCTCTGTCTCAACGAGAAGTCACATGACTTTTAAAAAATACAGCTAGGGCCCATTGATTCAGTAAAGTGTTAAAAAAAATTACTTCAAGGACCTCTCACCACTTGGAAGAGATGACCTAAATTTTTTTTTTTTTGCTGTGGTTGGTTAAATCCATTGTGATTCTGATTGTTCCCTGAGGGATTCTAGATTTATGAGGTAAGGTATCTTTTTTCATTTCTTGGGGCAGGAATTTGTGAGCCCTCAGTCCTGTTTCATTTGAGCCCTGTTCCAAAATCCAGCCCTGCCTGCTATAGATAGAACAAAAATTTACTCATACACAGGAAAAAAGGGAACTCTCTTTTTTACATTTAAAAAAACAGAGGAAAAAAGGAAAGGGAAAGGAAAAACTTTGTGTGGACAGCTATATCATCCAGTAGTAGTTAATTCAAACCCCAGTTTTTCTAAATAAAACCTTCCTGTATATACAAACCTTGGAGGCAGTAGAAGTATTAGGCCCTTGACACTGTGTTTAGTTGTCCTTTTGCCCAAATAGCAGGAAGGTAATGGTCCTTTAAACCAATATGCCAGTGTAATTGATACTGCCCAGGGGACCTACGGTGCCAGTATGCCAAATGATGCATCATTTTTAAAAAGTAGAATTTACTGTTATCAATAGAGTTCACTCACTGAGAAGTTGGTATCTAAGGACATACCCTCTTAAACCATACTCTTCTTGGTTATCTTGGAACTAGTATGCTCCTGAGGGTATTCTTTATTTAAATCTCACTACCAAAGGTAGTCAAATCCCACTATTATTTAAATTTCATATCAGTCCTCAGCTCTTTGTGAATTTACTACAATAAAATTCAAACATAAATGTCTATAGATATTTCACTTTTCCATTAGTTTCTTTGAATCTCATTCATATTCAGATATGAACTCTAATGTGATATTACTAGCCCTCAAGTAGTTCTGTCCTTTTCTTCTGGGCTGCAAATGCTTTGTTTTTCTATTTAATTATGGGTAGGTATCACCCCGGTGGCTCAGTGGTAAAGAATCCGCCTGCCAGTTCAAGAGACAGGTTCCATCTCTGGGTCCGGAAAGATACCCTGGAGAAGGAAATGGCAACCCTCTCCAGTATTCTTGCCTGAGAAATCCCATAGACAGAGGAGCCTGGCGGACTCCAGTTCATGGGGTACAAAAGAGTCGAATGTGCCTTATTGACTAAACAACAACATCATCCACTCCCAATCCCCATGCAGTTTCACTTTCTTTTCAAAGGTATCAGAAACATTTGTCCAAGAACTTAAATACTGGAAAAGGAGATGCCTTTTGTCTAAAAGGTTCTACCAAGAAATGCTGCGTGGGGCTCTGACACATAAACTAAGAAGACTTTGGGACTAGGCCTGCAAGTAGATTGATTCCCCCCTTTTTGGGACAATTTCGAAGTTTCCTCTTAGAAAAGTTTTGGTAATTCTTAGATCCCATAGGTTTGATCATGAGGGAATAGATCGCACAAACTCAGTCTCACAAAAACCAAGGATAGCATCGTAAAATTCTTATTCTTGAAAAAAATGAGGTAGAATTGCTATTAAAATTCTTCCTCCAAGGAAGCCACTTTTGGAGAGGCGTATTGGCAGCTGAAAGTATTTTAGGACAATTGATGGACAGGGAACATGTATTTGAGGATGTTTGAAAGTAACGTTTCTCTGTGGGGTAATTGTCTTTGTGGGAATTCTGTCTAAAAAATATTAAAACTTCTAATGCAGCAGTCATTTATTAAAGTATCTTACTTGGTACCCACAATGACAACCTAACTTGGAAATATTTACTGAACGTTTCTTTGTGTTAGGCTCCAGGCTAGGTGTCCCTGACCTTGAGGAATTCTGCAGGGTAAGGGGCAAGTAACCAGAGGGTACTAGGCAGTGGTGAGGGCATTAGTGGAACCCAACAAACCAGTTATTGCCTTTACATCACAGAAAGAGCAGTCTACACTCTGAGGACACTCTTTAAAAAGCTCCATAGGTAGTATCAGATGAGATAATGGCCTATTAAACATACATGTGTTTTACACATATCCTTGCCTTGACTTGGGGTGTCTTCCAAGCCAGGTTCCTAAGAGCAAATCCTTATCACACCGTTAGATGAGATAGATGCTGTTATTACCCCAACTTTACAGATAAAGAAACTGATACACAGAGAGGATCAGGAACTCAGTATCACTTGTGTGCTACTTGTGTGAGGTGGGGCTGGGGCCTGGATTGAGCCCTAGGCCATTAGACCCCCGCCTCTCAGTCTTGCTGAGCAGACGGGGACCACTACGTGAAAAGGAACTGTAGTGTGGTGTATAAACGTGAGTGCTCTAGCATGCGGTTGGTGTGTACATTTAAGATTTTAAGCAGCAGGGAGGAAATTTCAGTCCTAGCTAAAAGCTCTGGTAATATGAATGAAATATTAAGCTTTTGGTTAAGAATCCAGAAGCTTGTTCTAATGTTAAACCTTTACTGCAACTAGGCTACGAAAGGAGCACTTTTGTAGTCAACATATGAGCATTCTGAGCATCTACTGAGTGCTTTTTTGAATGGGTAGAGACAGCTTCACTTTTTACATTAGTTTGGAGATGCCTATGATTAATCATGTCTGTTAAGTTCCCAATCACTTTTTGTCCAGCAGATCTGCACACACACCCCCACCCCACCCCACCCTGTTCCCAGTAACAGTTCTCTCACTTCCCTTTCTTACATACTTCAGAGCCCTCACTTTGGAGCCCTTGCTCCAAGAAGCGGCCTTCATGCTTTAGGCAAGGTCCCCTTGCCCTGTTTATCCTTTTCATTTTGGCTCCTGCAGGCTCTGGGGCAGGGTGACCTTATTAAAGACTGTGAAACAATGTTGTCTGTCTTCTCTTTAGAGATACCTCTCCCCTCCTCTAGGTAATTCAGAAAGCACCTCTGCTTATCCTTTCCTTTCATCTCCCTAAAGTAGTAACACATGGTCATTGCTGCCGTGAGCAGCCAGTTACTATATAGTGATTAGATAGTGCCAAATCTTATCCCATCTTCCCACCTTGAGCCAACTGATCAGTTTTCAATATTCAATGCCTGGCTTCTGGGATAGAGAAAGATGGACACCTAAAAAATTGCTCATGACCCTTCCCTCCGTCTCTATTCAACTTTGGCCTTGTTACCTTCCTTCTTACCATTTTTTCACTCCCAGTTCTGCTGTTTCCTTTCCTTCTATTTTCTGGAATCTTCCAAGCAAACAGCTGTAACTTTGTCCTCTCCACCCAGCCCCCTTCCCCCCCCCCCCCCCCCCCCCCCCCGGGAAGACAAGGAGAGAGCACCCTTTCCCTTTGGGGTTAGGCCTCGTTAGCTGTTGTAACCTGAGAAAGGAAGGGAAAGGGCCAGGCCTCTTGAGCCAGCAGTGAGCTCTGAGTAGCTTGCCAGAGGATAAGAGCCTTGCTCACTCAGCGCCCTCCCTCTCTGCTTTCCCCTCCCCTGCTGCAGCAGGGCCCTCCCCCATCCACACACACGGGCTGCTGGGTAAGTGGCAAGATGGCTCCCCTGCATGTCTCCGGCTGATCGCCACCGCTCCGCCAGTACAATAGAGCCAGCCACTACCAGCAGCCTGGCCCTCCTCCTCCTCCTCCTCCAGAGAGACCAATCCAGCCGAATTCGGGGTTTGCCGTGAGGACTTAACGCTTATCTCTTAAAATCCAGATCTATTTTAGCCTCCCCTCACCACCACCACCTCTCCTTCCATTTACCATTTTTTGGATCCCCAGTTGCTGCATCTCAATTTTCTCTCTCTGGATCGGGTGGCCGGGGAGGAGGTGGTGGGATCTTGGGACAAGGAAGGTGTTTTGTTTTGTTTTTTTAAATTTTTTAGGATTTTTTTGTTTGGTTTTTGTTATTTCTTCCATTCCAGAAAGGGATAAACAGCACTTCCAGGGGGAGAAAAAAAATCATGTTATCAGAAAGCAAAGAAGGGTGAGAGCTTCACATTTCCATGTATCCTTTTTCCCTACCTCTCTAGCCCGCCTCATCTCCCTTCTCTTCCCCATGGCTTTCATTCCGTCTTTCGTTTTGGTTTGTTTTCAGTCATTCTGCTTTCCCCCTTTGTCCTTCCTGCCTGATTTCTAATTGGCCTCACTTGCCCTCTCTGTGTGGGAAATAGGTATTTTTTGGATGAGCCTTTTCTTTAGATTCAGGCAGTTTATCTCTTGTTTCTGTGGGGGCCTATTAGCTGGGGGCACAGTTCCGATTTTCTCCTCCCCGCCTCCTCCCGTGCATCCCTCCCGTGCTCTGGGGAGGCTGTTCTGACCTCTGAGTGTCAGGCAGCCTGTCGAGAATGCCGAATTTTCTGGTGGTAGTTATCAGCCTGTGGAGGCTTGGCTTCTCCTCTCTTGAGACTTAGAGAGGGGACCCTGTTCATCTTGATTCGTTCCCTGCCCTCCCCTCCCCACCCCAGTGTTTGGGTGGTAGTGGGGGTGAGATTAGAGATACAAGTTAGGGATGAAGACAGAAAAAAGAAGTTGGGAAGCTAGTTTATCTGAAGTGAACCTCTGAGATTCATTGCCTGCAGTGGGACCCTACTTGTGTGATTCGGAGGGGTGGGGGAGTGGGTTCAGTGTTGTTGGGGGGGCACCGGGGGGAGGGATGCGTGGTGTGGGGGAGGGTGTGTCCTGACTGGGAGGCCTGCTCTCTTTATCTCTTGGAAGTTGGAATAAGGGAGTGGGAGAAACTGGGCGAAAGCCGAATGTAAGAACAATTCCTACACCTCTGAGCAGGTAAAAGTGGCCTGGTTCTTCTCTGAGCTTTCATACTTTGGCAGTGTTAATTTTTCCTTATGGATTAGAGAGAGTCCTTGAAGCTTGAACCCTCACCAGCCCTATTCTCCCTACAGCCCCCACCCCACCATTTCTCCATTGCTGGTGTCTCCAGATCTGTGGGTCATTAGGCTTTTACCCTAAGCAGCTGATTAAACAACAAGGTTGGGGTCATTTGCCACAGCCTTGGCTGCTCTTTCTCATCTTTTTAAGGACTCGGGCTTCCTTTAGTTTCTCATGCAGTTTGGTTAAATAAGAGTGCCTGTGACCACGGGCTAGGGAGGCCCTGGGGTTGTGGGCAAATACAGTCACTTTTGAGGGACTTTTCAGAGAGGGATGTTTCTCCTCTTCATATAAGAGTACTCTGGTGAATTACCCAAGAGCATTGGAGTCCTGAGCTTATACATCACAGCTTTATCCCATCTGGGCAGTGGGAGGATGTGGTTGCTGTGATCTGTGCTCTTTCCCCTAGGAAAAAGGTTGTCTGCTTTTCCTGTGGGGGCAAGGTCTCTGGTTTGGTCTAGAAAAGCAGCCCTCCCAATCCCACCCAAGTATTGAGGCATGGAGGTTTCCTTGACCCAAGACCTAACATCTTGTTCTCTCTTCCCCTTGGTTCTTTCCTGCCCCCCAAACTATCCCCATACTGACAGTGAGGAGAAGGAGGAAGTGACCATGGACACAAGTGAAAACAGACCTGAAAATGAGGTTCCAGAGCCCCCCATGCCTATTGCAGACCAAGTCAGCAATGATGATCGTCCAGAGGGCAATGCTGAGGATGAGGAGAAGAAAGAGGTAAATATCCAAGCCACCTACTGGGGTGGGTGGGCAGGAGTGGACGTAGGGGAAAGAGTAGAACACTCCAGTGATCCCTCTTCCACAGTGGGATAGCTTAAAAAAGGGACTAGGCAAAGATTTGGATCAGGACAGGGCCAAGGGAGAATTCGCTGGTTTAGCCAGGGAGACCCTATGTGATGGGACAGGGCTCCTTCATCCCCCTTTCCTTGTTGGGGAAGTAGTGCAGTTGGGGAAGTTTGTTACCACCCGGAAAGTCAGAACTGGCCCTTGATCTAAGACCCAGGCTTAGCTTTCCCTGCTGCCTTCTCTAGCTTCTCCCTGTGGTAGCCCCCCTAGCTTTCCCTCCTTTTTAAAAGCATGTTGGAGCTCAGCGCCATCTAGTGGGCTTTGGTGGATCTCTGCTGACCACCATGCTGAGGAATTTTTGATGCTGATCTGCCCCCCAGTGGTCTTGTTGCAAGAAGCTACTCAGAAGCCAGCTCCTGGGGTGATCCCAGAGGCCCCTTGGCTATTTTTGTGACTCCTCAACTTACTTTTTGGGCATATATGTTATCTTGTGTCCTGCACCCAATTCAGGGGGTTCCTCCCATCAGAGCCAGCGAAGTCTTCTTGGCTCTTAAAGTAATTAGAGAAAGAGTTAGCTGGGTTTGGGACTAGAGTAACAGGGTGGGAGGGACTGTTGTGTGTGTAGCCTTTCTTTGGTGTGTGTTGCGGGGGTGGGGGCCGGTGAAAGTGATTTGATGTGCAGAATATTATTTATTACAAGGTCCTTCTTCCCCGTAAAACTTTGTCCAAGTACCTCATGTACGGTAATCCGCCCGTAAAATATAACCCTGCCCAACTGGCCAATCGCTGATGCCGCCTCTTCCTCTGGACCCAACCGCTGCTACTGAGCTGCCCAGTCAGAGCCGAGTCTGCTATCCAGGTGTCTTGGCCAGAGGGGGGCATGTGTATGGGATCCTGTGATGGGCCCCCTTTTGCCTCCCTGCCTTGCTTACATCAGGGGGCCAAGAAGAGCACTGTTCTGGAGAGACTTGTATTAAGAAAGCAGAAAGCATTTGGAAAGGGGTGGACTTGCATCATCTCCCTCTTTGGGACACCCCAAGAAGAGCTTGTGTCAGTGCTGGGGCGCCTGCCCACACGCCCTTGCCCTTTTGAGGACTGTGGGTTGCCTTGTTTGCTGCAGACTGTTGGGATCCCCAACTAGGGCACCAAGACCTCCTAAAGAGTCAATGTTTGTGATCACAGTGCCAGCTGTAAAATACCAAGTGGGGCTCTCGGCTTAAGCTGTGACGACTAGGAACCCTGCAGAGAAGTCTAGGGTCTGAACCCAGGGATTTAATGCTGATGACAGCCCAGCCATGTATCATCATTTGCTCATCAGATGGACTTTCCTTTGGTCCCTGTTGTCCATGGTGAAGGGCAGCATGTTGGTTGCTCCAACTTCTCCTCCATCCCTGGAGGCAGGGGCTCATCCATCCACCTGACTGGAACCACTGTCTCAGCTGGAGTCCCTGAGGAGATGCCACACACCACTCAGAAGAAAAGTATTCTGACCTTGCTGCTGAATGTGTGCCAGGTCCTGGGGCTATCCACCTACTGCCCCCAGGCTGCCTTCAACAGAGGCTTCATGAACCCACTCGGTGAGAGGACCCCCTCCCCAGTTACAGGCAGAGGAGAAAGGGACTCTGGAGTCATCACCTGGATTCCAAGCACTGGGTGGTGGTGTTGCTGCAGCTTGCCACTGGTGGACATAGGGTCCTGCCTGCCTCTCACGATAAAAGGCCAGGACCATTCCTGCTACTCACAGGCCATCTCATCAGGGACTACAGGATGATGCCCCTACAGGGCCAGAACTGATGTCTCTGCCCCTGTCCCCCTGTACCCCTCGCTGAGCCTGGCCACCGCCAGTGAACTGTCTTGACATCATGGAAACTGGGCAGCGTCCCCCCACACGTTTCCCTCCCGCCCCCCGTGCGCCCCTGGGAGGACTCTGGCAGTGCCGTGCCGACCACCACGCCGTGCGCCCACCTTTTTTGCCAACCCAACCCCCCACCAATTGCACAGCGCCTAGCAGGGAGGGCTCATTCTGATTGGACCGGCGGTTGACTAGATACAGTACACAGTGAGGTGCGATTGGCTGAACTGAAGATCCCAGGTGTGAGATGGTACCTGGAACATTTGTCATATTCCTAGTTTATTTTCCTCTTTATTTTCTTCTTTCTCCTCTTTTTTTAATCTTTTATTTTGATTTTTTTCTTTATCTTTATTCTGATTTCTTTATTGGACTTATTTATCTGGTTCATGTTCTACCTGTTTTAATTAAGACTTTTTTTTTTCTCACTAACTTACCCATCAAGAGCGGCCTGGCTAGGGGTCAGGCTGGCCCTTAAAGGAGACCAAGGAGACTTGGTTAGACAACACAAATGGGGCTGGCGGGTGGATGGGGGAAAGGGATTTCATCAAGAGGGCTCCTGCCCTACCCTTTAGAAGGGTGGTAGGTCTTAGTTTTTCCAGAAATAAGCACTTAAATCTGAAAATGCTCTGTTCCCCTTTTCGCTCTCTCTTCCTCTTTTTGCTCTGTCCACAGTCTTCCACTGAGTGTTTGGGGGCAGAAACTTGCTCAAAAGCAAGTTTAGAAGTTTCTGGTCCTTGACAGAGCCCCTAAGGCATAAGCCCTGTTTGGAGACAACATAGTAGGGCTCTGCTAGAGCTCAGTACAGTGGTTGGAAAGTCTGAAACTCTTCCTGGGTACTGTCTGCCCTTCATAAAATCTTGTCTTTACCAAAGACACCTTTAAATTCTTTCTGCCAGCACTTGGCTTCAGAGGCTCCTCTCCAGTGAGTCTGGTGCTGCCCTTTTCCACAGTGTGGCAGTGATCCAGGCAGTTTTAACAATCTGCTGTCCAAGCTGCTCAGAGCCACTGTCTGGATGTCAGGCTGGGCGTTGAGTAGAGGAGGAGGATTATACTGTCGCAGCTGCCATCCCAGAGTTGGTTTTCCTTGTTTACTCATATTTTGCTCCGGTTAGCAAGGAAGACCTCAGAAGGGCTAAATAACTCAGTTTGGGGCATAGCTTGTTGGATTTGGAGTCCTCTCCATCCATTGAGACCAGTGGAAGAGGGCATGACCAATGCTTTTAAAGGGCTGGGAGGCTACTGAAATTCTTCCAGCTTATTTCTGGTTAAGCTAATACATAGGTGTGGTATGGACTAGATGACTTTTCCCTGCTGTGATGTTTGGTTTTATTTTTTTCTCTAACTTGCATTGATTCTGCTTCGTTTTTGCCGTTTGCCGCTTCTGTTTTGGTCTCTGTCTGTCTCTGTGTCTCTATCTCTCTGTGTCTTTGGAACCTGTGCTAAGACTGCCCCATCTAACCTCCTTTCCACCTCTCTCTGGGGTGTGTCTCTTTCTCTCCCCCCCCCCCCCCTCCCCGCCCTTTCTTCTCTATACAGAGCTCGCTGCCCAAATCATTCAAGAGGAAGATCTCCGTTGTCTGTAAGTCTAGCCCCAAGTCCCTGATACAGGTCCAGAATACCATAAAACTCAAGAGTTCATAGAGAAATAGACTCCCGTTCTCTCTCAGTGGCATTCTTGGGTCACCCCTTGCCATCCCAGCAGCTCCACCCAGCAAATCTATGGCATAGTTAAGGCTCCAGTTTATAATTCAGAACTTCATAAACAGTTCTTGTCATTTTCCCCCCCATTTCTTTCTTAACCCTAATGAGATACACTGAAGTGTCTCACTATTACTTATCCATAGTCCTGCTTTTTTCAGGAGTAGGTTTGAGGGATTCCTATAAAATGCTTACCAGTTTATGCCTTATTCTAAGAGCACATCTGAGAAAACGAGAGTTCCCACACCTCAAACAGTAACAACTTGAGCATTTTTCAATGAGGAACTCTTAAGTTGACAAAGTGTAATACTTAATAGATCTTTATGACAAATATCAACCTATTAGTGTGAATATTAACCTAAAGCATAACCAGATCACGTCATGATCTAAAACTAACTTGAATTTTATTATCATACAGTCTTTTCTCATTCCCATGGCATCCTCAGTATGTCTTCCCCAGTGCTTTAGGTTTTTCTACCAGTAAAAGTTTAAATGCTCACCAGCCTAGTTACTTCTCCCTTTTTGCCTTCAGAGATCAGTAGTTTTAATCTTTCAGGAAGTGGCTCCAGGCCTTCTGTTTACTCTGAAACACGGTTTCCCCAATCTCCAAAAGTGATATCCTTAAGTTAACCTTTTACTAAAATTCTAGTTGAAGGCTATCTGTGGGTGTTGTGGCATGAACCAGCAGAGAGCCTGGGACCATCTAACTGTGGGGTCCTATTTCTTGGGGACAGCAGCTACCAAGGGGGTGCCGGCTGGAAACAGTGACACAGAGGGGGGCCAGCCTAGTCGGAAGCGGCGTTGGGGAGCCAGCACAGCCACCACCCAGAAGAAACCCTCCATCAGTATCACCACCGAATCACTCAAGGTGAGGTGGGAGGGGCCGGGGAAGGGAGGATGAGACACATGCGGTGGGAGTAGACATGGGCCCAGTGTAACGGGGTGGGGGGGTATCTGTGTCCCAGAGCCTCATCCCCGACATCAAACCCCTGGCGGGGCAGGAGGCTGTTGTGGATCTTCATGCTGACGACTCCCGAATCTCTGAGGATGAGACAGAGCGTAATGGTGATGATGGGACCCATGACAAAGGGCTGAAAATATGCCGGACTGTCACTCAGGTAAGGCTCCTGTGCCCCACTTTGGGGGGGTGGGGCCTGAATGCAGAGTGAGCAGCTGAGTAGGGAGCTAAGGTGGAGTTCTGGAAGGGAAATCTGTCTGTGCAGAGGGTTGGCTTAATTGACCTTTGTAGGGGTCAGCAGAATATGAAATCTAACCTGTTGCCTGTAATGAAGTTGTTAGAACACAGTCACACCAGTTCATTTACTTTTCTCTATGGCTCCTTACGTGCTATAATATCAAGAGTTGAGTAGTTGGAACTATATGACTCACAAATTGTATAATGTTTACTGTCTTGCTCTATACAGAAAAAATTTGCCAATTCCTGCCTTAGTTTTCCTCATGGACGAGTTAAGGTATTACCAATCCCAGGATGTGACAGAGGTGAACCTAATAATGAAATCTCCCCCCTAGTGGAAAGAATACTTTAGGCTGACTACCACCATCTCTCCCCAAGAAACCAGAGGCAGAAAAGAATATGCCAGTTTGGTGTTTAAGAATCCCTCTGTTACCTGATACCTTACAGGTGGTACCTGCCGAGGGCCAGGAGAATGGGCAGAGGGAAGAGGAGGAAGAAGAGAAGGAGCCTGAAGCAGAAGCCCCTGTACCTCCCCAGGTCTCAGTGGAGGTGGCCTTGCCCCCACCTGTGGAACATGAAGTCAAGAAAGGTGGGTGCAGCCCTGAGTGAAACGTGTGGCTCCCTGCATCCCCAGAGCACCTGATTTGGACCTCTTCCAGCATCGAGTGTCTTCTGCCTTGTGTTGTAGTATTTTATACATCTGTCTTGTCGTCTTCCTGTTACCAAGCTACTTGAGGGCCAGGTTCGAATCTGTTTAATCTTTGCGTCTCCATAATGAGATCAGCCTGGACTGTACCTTGCACAGTGCAGGTGCTCAGCACATTTAGATGGAAGGGTGACTACTGGTAGGGAATTTAAAAGTCCTGCTGAAGGTGAAAGCCAGCATTGCTCCCTGCTGAAAACGATTCATGTGCTCTATTTGATAGTGACTTTAGGAGATACCTTAACTCGACGTTCCATTAGCCAGCAGAAGTCAGGAGTTTCCATTACGATTGATGACCCAGTCCGGACTGCTCAGGTGCCCTCCCCACCCCGGGGCAAGATCAGTAACATCGTCCACATCTCCAATTTGGTAAGTCATCATTTCCCACAGTGCAGCTTGATGTGGAGTCAGAGCTTTGGACTCGTGTTTCTTAGGTTCAGCTCTTAGGTCTGCTGGTTACTCACTCATTGACTGAGTGAGTTGCTTAACCTCACAACCTGTCTCATCTGAAAAATGAGAAAAAAGTATCACCCTGCAGGGTTGTCTCAAGTTTGTAGGGAGCCTGACCTGAGCATATTTCTTGCCTTCTTCCAGACCCTGAAGTTTCATTCTCATTGGCAGGTCCGTCCCTTCACTTTAGGCCAACTGAAGGAGTTGTTGGGACGTACAGGAACTCTGGTGGAAGAGGCTTTTTGGATTGACAAGATCAAATCTCACTGCTTTGTAACGGTGAGGGGAAGGAGCTGGTTCTCTAGGTTGTGCCCTATATCTCCTTCTGTGGCCAGCGTGGGCAGGTTTGAGGCCTTGTGGCAGTGGGAGGGAGGGAAGGCCTGTTGTGACCTTCTGCCTCTCCCTTCCTCGTCAGTACTCGACAGTGGAGGAAGCAGTTGCCACCCGCACAGCTCTGCATGGAGTCAAATGGCCCCAGTCCAACCCCAAATTCCTTTGTGCTGACTATGCTGAGCAAGATGAGGTAAGACTCCCTCGTGAGGGAGGGGAAAGAGGGGAGGGGCGGGGGGGCCATCATTCGCGAGATTGCAGCGAGACCCTGGCCAAACCGGGGGTCTCTGAGTGTCCTCTCCCCTCCACTTTGGTTCCGAGTTGAGCCGTGCTCCTTCAGTGGGGTGATGTTGTCTCCACCCTTGTACCTTCTCTACCTGCAGCTGGACTATCACCGAGGCCTCTTGGTGGACCGTCCCTCTGAAACTAAGACAGAAGAGCAGGGGATACCACGGCCACTGCACCCCCCGCCCCCACCCCCAGCCCAGCCACCACAGCACCCCAGGGCAGAGCAGCGGGAGCAGGAGCGGGCGGTTCGGGAGCAGTGGGCAGAACGGGAACGGGAAATGGAGCGGCGGGAGCGGACTCGATCCGAGCGTGAGTGGGATCGGGACAAAGTTCGAGAAGGGCCCCATTCCCGATCCCGGTCCCGTGATCGCCGCCGGAAGGAACGCGCAAAGTCTAAAGAAAAGAAGAGTGAGAAGAAAGGTACTTAGCTTCGGGGACACAGTACCCGCCTGTAAGTGGGCAAGGGACCCAAATGGGACGGGCCACAGAGTCATGTGCATCAAGTCTGAACCACTTCTTTCCACCTCAGAGAAAGCTCAGGAGGAACCACCTGCCAAGCTGCTGGACGACCTTTTCCGCAAGACCAAGGCAGCTCCCTGCATCTATTGGCTCCCGCTGACTGACAGCCAGGTGAGTGCCTGCCTGCCCGCCCTGCTCAGAGATTCATCAAGGCTGGGGGGCCGGGAGGGCAGAGTCATGTGACTATGGGAGGAGTAGGCTTAGATATCCTATCGGCTAAGGATAATAGGGCAGAGGCTAAGCATCATGGAAAGAGGCAGTTTCAAGACCCAGTTGATTGTGCCATAGAGCAGCCAGACCCAAAAAGGTAGTAGAAGACATGGAGATTGGAACTTTGTGTGTGTATCCAAACTGGCTGTGCCAACCACACTTCTTGGAAGTTGCTTTTAGTTAGCTGAAAAATTTGTATTTTATAAACTCTGCCATTTTTCTTCTTTTTCCTTTCTAGGGATTTTAGCTTTTTTAAGGGGGCTTTTTTCTTGATGGGCCTTTTGGGAATTTTAGGCTTATGCTACTCCACTGAAGGAAATAGAGATTTTTTTTCACCTCTCAGTAGCTTGGGAAATATGAGAGGCCAGGCATGGATGGTGCTGCTACCTGTCATGCCTGTAGCAGGTGAAAAGTGGGAGGGCTTGGGGCTCTGAGACAAGGTCAGGTGGCTGGGCCCTCCCCCTTCCTGTGTAACAGCAAGGCGGGACGGTGATCCTGAGCTAGGAGTGCGGGGTCCAGGAGCAGGGGGACCAGGTGGGACTAGTGTGAACGGGGTTGAGATGCCTCTTGTCTGCCTTCCCTGCCTGCTACAGATTGTTCAGAAGGAGGCAGAGCGGGCTGAACGGGCCAAGGAGCGGGAGAAGCGGCGAAAGGAGCAAGAAGAAGAGGAGCAGAAGGAGAGGGAGAAGGAGGCCGAGCGGGAACGGACCCGGCAGCTGGAGCGAGAGAAGCGGCGAGAGCACAGCCGAGAGCGGGACCGGGAGCGGGAGAGGGAGCGGGAGCGGGACCGGGGGGATCGAGAGCGGGAGCGGGACCGGGAGCGGGAGCGAGGCAGGGAGCGGGACCGCAGAGACACCAAGCGCCACAGCAGGAGCCGGAGTCGGAGCACACCTGTGCGGGACCGGGGTGGGCGCCGCTAGCCGGGAGAACACTAGGGAGAGCTGCAGGCACGGGCCACCCTGCCCCGGGTGGGTTCGAGGCCACAGAGGGATAGGTACAATCTCCACCACCTTGGAACCAGGGCTCTTTCACACCATTTGCCCAGTGCTGAAGTCTGGCTGCCACCTGTCCCCAAATACCAAATGGAGCAGTGGCCACCTTCCCACCCCGACCCCACCTCCATAATCTATCTCTTGGGACTCAGCCCTCTCCTCTCATTTCCAGTGAAGTCTGTGAGAGGGAAGAGCTAAGTTAGGGAGGGAGGTATTGGCTGAGAAGTGGGGAACAGCCAAGAGCCCCAAACCTCCCTTGTTTTTTCCTCTATCCTGCTCACCACCTCTGGTACTCGAACCCCCCTTTTGGGAACAGCCGGGGCCAGGACTGGGTCACCTATGAGCTGAATCAGCATCTCCTCCTGAGTCCCAGGGCCCCTGCGGTTCCCAGTCTTTTCTGTCCTGCAGCCCTTGCCTCCTGCCCACCGGTTCCACTTTATATCCACCTTTTCCTTTTGTTCAATTTTTATTTTTATTTTTTTTATTATTAAATGATGTGGTCTATGGAAAATAATAAAAATCTGACTTAGTTTTAACTAGTGTGTGATTGAGTGGCTTTCCTTGGCCAGGGCCTGGGTGAGAGCCAAACTGAAGTGGAGGCTGTCTCCTGTGAAGTGCAGCCAGCATTACTTGCATTTCATACACTTAGGCTGCTGCTTCCCGGAGAGGGGACTCCCTGCCCTCCCTCCATCCCTGCCTCGGCTCAGACCACACCACAGCTGTGCGGCTTCCCCCTCCCCCCAGCGAGGGAGACCCCCTGGGAAGAAGACGGTCCAGTCCTGTTGCTAGAGGCAGTTTGGTCACCTGCTCACCACCTTCAAGGTGTCTCCCATAACTGCCACCAGGGGGCGGCAGCAGCTCGCTCAGTAGGCTTCTGTAAACGAGCTTCCCCAAAACGCTCCGTGCCCTCCCGCGGATGTCTTACCTCGGTCCCTGACCTGTTTGTTCCCTGGGCCAAGCCCGCGGACTCCCTGGACCCTTCACCCGTGCTTAAGGCCCCCAGCCGGCCCGCTATCCTTCCCTGCATAGATTCCCAAAATGCCGCCGTCTCACAACCGAGGTCCTCCGCAGTTCCCAAGGCCGGTCCGGGAGCTGCTGCGAGCCGGGCCTCCGCAGTGGGTTCCGGGTTCCCGGGCTCACCGTGCGCTCGCCCTTCGTCCGGCTGCGGGCCGCTTCGCGCCCCGCGATGCGTCCTCCCCGCTAGCTCTTCGGAAACGGCCTGGCGCCGAGGCGTGGACGCACTCCCACCCGAGTGCCCCTCAGGGCGCTGTGGGCCCGGCCCGGGAGGGGCGCCGCATCTGTATGCGCCTGGCGGCCAGCAGCGCCGAGGGGGCGGGCACCAGGCACCACCCCCGCCCTCGCCGCGCGGCCCGGGCTGGCCGGGGAGGGTCGGAGGCTGGGCTCGCCTCTCCCGCGCGGCGCGGAGCCGCCTCGCTCCTCCGCAGGCGGAGCCTCCTTCCCCCGCCCCCTCCGTCTCGCTCCCTTGTTCTCGCCGGGGCCGCTCAGACCTGCAGCGGAGCCGCGGCGCCCGCTCCGATCGGCTCGGGGCTGCGCCCCCGGGACCCGGCAACGGGGGCAGGCGGGAGCGCTCCCCGCCAAGCTGGGCCCCTAGGCACTGCCAGGTAAGGGCGCCTGCCCTGGAGCCCACGGTCGGGAATCCGCGAAGGGGCAGCAGGGGGCCCGCAGCCTGCGGGTGTCTTCAGAGCGGTGAGCGGTGCGCTCCGCGGCTGGGAGCCACTGCCGGCTCCCTTCTCCCGCGCTCTACCGCTTTCCCTTCTTCCCTCGCACCTCTTTTCCTCTTTTTCCCCATTATTCCTCTCCCTCGATTTCTCTTCATCCTGCCTCCTCTTCTGCCTATTTGCTTTTTCCGCCCCTTCCCTGTCTCCCCAACCCTTCTCTCTCCCTCTTGCCTGTCTTGCTCCATCTCCTCTTCCTCTTTGCCTTTTTCTTCCTCCACCTCTCTCTCCTTTCCTGTCTTCCTTTTCCCGCTTTCCTTTCTCTCCCCGATCCTACCCTCTCCCTCCTCTCCTCTTCCCTTCCCGCTATCCTGGTTCCCACTCCTCTACCCCTACCTTCTCCTCTCCGTCCCGCCACCCTCTCTGGTCCCCGGCTTCCCTCCGGCTTCCCTCTTCCCTCGGGAAGGAAAGGACTGTCAGGTGTGTGTCTGCTCTGGGGGAGGAGGGGCGCAGCCACAGCAGTTGAGGGGTCCCCCCTAGGAGGAGGGGGGGGAGACAGCGGTGGGAAGGGTCCTCTGTCTACCTCCCTTCCTGCATCCCCTCCCGGCTGCCCCCTCTCCCAGAATGAAGTTCTGAGCTGGGGCGGCCTGCTCTGACCCCCGCAGTTGAAGCCGCCCCTTTCTGCTTATCACAGTGCTGGCCGCCCTTCCACCCATTCTGGAGCCTGGTACCCAGGACTCCTCTCTGCCTTTCAGACACCCAGACTACCTCCTTTGATCTCTTTCCAAATCCTGTCTCTTGCTGCCATTCTTTCTCTGTCTCTGCGGACAGTCCCCGAGTCTTGTTCTCACCCTGCATCTCGCTGTGTCTCTAGCCTCTGGGTCTGCCTCCCCAGTCTCCCGGCTTCTACCGCCCCTCTTTTTTCAGCTCCCCCCTCCCACTCTGTCTGTGAGCCCGGTCCCCCTTCAAGGACTTCAGCTAGCAGTGTGCCAGGGAGCAGATTCTGGAGAGGAGGGGTTCCTGTGGAGGACAGACTTTCACAGGTTCTCAACCCTGTCTGAGGCAGCCCTCCTCATCATTTCAGCCTGACCCTCGGCACCCTGAGACCACACCTCCATGAATCCCAATTCCTGGATTTTTAAGCCCTTGCCCTGGTAGCCCCCATCTCCTCCAGCACCTAGCTGCACACCCACCCTGGGAGCTCGGGCCAGATTTGCAGTTCCAAGCCCTCCCAGCATCCCCTCTCCTATTTTCTTCCCAGGCTTTCCTATTCAGAGTTGACTGGCCAAAGATTTATCAGCTTGGAGGGCTGGAGGTGAATACAGGCAGAGAGCCTGGGTGGAGGGAAAGATCAGATTGCTCTCGTTCTCATTCTGGGTTCTGGGTAGTGGGGTGTCTGGTTCCTTGGAGGTCTTATCTTTGGAGCATCTAACTTTGGGAGGAGATGGTAAGGGTTTCCTCGACCCTGAACAGCTGCCTGTCCTGCAGGTGTGGATCCATGGGGTAGCCCCCACGCCTCTGCCCCTCTGCCCCAGCCAGCTCATGCCTCAGCACCCAGGAGCAGTGAACAGAGCCTTGGCTGGAGCCCAAACATGTGGGGCCTGGTGAGGCTCCTGCTGGCCTGGCTGGGTGGCTGGGGCTGCATGGGGCGCCTGGCAGCTCCAGCCCGGGCTTGGGCAGGGTCCCGGGGGCGCCCAGAACCATCACTGCTTCGGACCCGAAGGAGCTGGGTGTGGAACCAGTTCTTTGTCATTGAGGAGTATGCTGGACCAGAGCCTGTCCTTATTGGCAAGGTAAGGCTCAGCCCCTCCCACGTCTCCCCTGACTCTCAAGGCCCTCCTCTGCAACTTCATCACTTCTGCAATGACCTTGGTCCCTAGGATTCCCAACACTGCCCTCAATCCTAGATGTAGACTCTAACTTTCTGTCACCATTCTTGGAACCTGCCGCCATCTTTCCCCGACCCCTACAGCTGCATTCAGATGTGGACAGGGGTGAGGGCCGCACCAAGTACCTGCTGACCGGAGAGGGCGCAGGCACCGTATTTGTGATTGATGAGGCCACAGGCAATATCCATGTCACCAAGAGCCTGGACCGGGAGGAGAAGGCACAGTACGTGCTACTGGCCCAAGCCGTGGACCGAGCCTCCAACCGACCCCTGGAGCCCCCATCGGAGTTCATTATCAAGGTGCAAGACATCAACGACAACCCACCCATCTTTCCCCTCGGGCCCTACCATGCCACAGTGCCCGAGATGTCCAATGTGGGTGAGTACCCTAGGTCTGGACATCCTGGAGGGCCCTCGCCTCCCCTTCCCCCACTGCTTTCTGCCCCCATCTCCTGCTTTCAGAACCCATCTCCTTCAATTCAGCCCTGCTCATGCCTGGTTCCCACTCATCTGCTCTTCTTCCCCACTTGGCTCTGTCCTGGCTGAGTGGGGTGCCGGAACCCCCTGCAGGGACATCAGTGATCCAGGTGACTGCTCACGACGCCGATGACCCCAGCTATGGGAACAGCGCCAAGTTGGTGTACACCGTGTTGGATGGACTACCTTTCTTCTCTGTGGACCCCCAGACTGGTGAGGCTAGAACTCGGGAGCCGGGTGAGACAGCTGTGGGATCAGGCAACCCTGACCCGTTGTCTCTCCCTAGGAGTGGTGCGGACTGCCATCCCCAACATGGACCGGGAGACGCAGGAGGAGTTCTTAGTGGTGATTCAAGCCAAGGACATGGGCGGCCACATGGGGGGGCTGTCGGGCAGCACCACGGTGACGGTCACCCTCAGCGATGTCAACGACAACCCCCCCAAGTTCCCTCAGAGTAAGAGGCCAGTGCCGCCACCTGAGCCATCCTTTAACCACCCCGCCCCACCCCTATCGCCTCTGGAGAAGCCTGCCCCCAACCCTTCCCCCAACCAGGCCTGGGAGAAGGATGTGCTGGGGGAGGAAGGAGGGCTGAGGACCTGTCTAAGAACATCCCCCTCCATCCACCCCAAGGCCTGTACCAGTTCTCTGTGGTGGAGACCGCTGGGCCGGGTACCCTGGTGGGCCGGTTGCGGGCCCAGGACCCAGACCTGGGGGACAACGCCCTCATGGCATACAGCATCCTCGACGGGGAGGGGTCAGAGGCCTTCAGCATCAGCACAGACTCCCAGGGTCGAGATGGGCTCCTCACTGTCCGCAAGGTGAGTGCTTCAGACCCACTCACACCCGCCTCCTGCCCCACACGACAGGCTAGAGCAGACTTGGGATCTCTGTGTTGGAGCTTAGAGAATGTGGTCCTCTCCTCGTCCTTCAGATGAGAGTCTGGGGCTCAGAGTGGGGGAGTGGCTGGCTCAGGACTTCGCACAGGGCAAGTCTGGTGGAACTGGGGGGCAGACCTGGAGTTCTGACCAAATAATCTGCCCCCCGCCACCCTGACCACCAAGGCCGCTGCCCCTCTGGTGCCCACCTGCCTCAGTAACTCCATCTCCCTCACCGTAGCCCTTAGACTTTGAGACCCGTCGCACCTACTCTTTCCGCGTGGAGGCCACCAATACGCTCATCGACCCAGCCTATCTGCGGCGAGGGCCCTTCAAGGATGTGGCCTCGGTGCGTGTGGCTGTGCAGGACGCTCCAGAGCCACCTGCCTTCACCCAGGCTGCCTACCGCCTGGCCGTGCCTGAGAACAAGGGTCCTGGGACCCTGGTGGGCCAGGTGTCAGCCACCGACCTGGACTCCCCCGCCAGCCCCATCAGGTGAGCTGGCGGGGCAGGGCGGGGCCTCAGGGAAAGGGCCCAGGAGCAGGCTATTCCCTCCCAAGGATGCACCCCCCCACCCCACTCCTGCCCATCACACTCCCCTCCTAGCAGAAGTCTTCCCCACTGCAGGCCTGGGGGCCAGGGGAGGGCTGGAGGACCTGCTAGCCCGACTCTCCACCCATCCCTGCGTGGATGGCAGTGGCGCCTCCCAGTGGCCGTGAGAGCAGATATGGCATTTCATCTGATGAGTGCGCCCTCTCAGTTGATGGCTGTGGCTGTGGCTATTGATCACTCCCTCAGCGCCTCACATTTTACTCACTTGATAACATTTCATTTTCACAACAACTTGTGAGAGGAGGATTGAAGATAAGGGTAGGAGTCTTCTTGGCTCCAGCTGCTTTAGAGGCTCAGCCCTGAGAGGTTGCATTAACGTGCCCCAGGTCACACAGTAAGCAGCAATGCTGGAATTCCAATCCAGACTTGCCGGCCTCAAGAAGACCCACTCTTTCCACCTGCCCAGCCTGCTGCCCAGCATCCCTGTCACAGCACTGACGGAGGGGCCAGTGTCATTCTCCTTTGATAGCTGAGGGAACGGGTTAAAAGATTGGCCCAAGGTCACACAGCTAGTCTGAGACAGAGCGGAGCTAGAACTCAGGTCCTCGGTCCCCAGGACAGAGCCCAGGAGTCAGAAAGACAGGCAGTGTTTGCCCCATGTCACCTCTCTCTCTTCCCACACCGTCAAGAAACTCAGCAGCCCATGTCATAGGATGGGTGTTTGGTATTGCTGACTGCCCCTTTCGAGGAGCCCCTAACGTGAATGATGGCTCCAGGCACACAGGCAGGCGCTGCCTGGTCAGCTCCTGAAGGCCCTTTGCCCAGATGAGCCAGGAGGCCCCGCAAAGGTGAACAGGTGGGAGGGAGGGGTGGCTACCAGCTCGGCCCTGCCCCAGTTCAGTGCCCCCACCTGGCTCCATCTCCCCAGATACTCCATCCTCCCGCACTCGGACCTGGAGCGCTGCTTCTCCATCGAGCCTGAGGACGGCAGCATCCGCACGGCAGTGCCCCTGGACCGAGAGGCTCGTGTCTGGCACAACCTCACAGTGCTGGCCACAGAACTTGGTGAGGAGTCCTGGGCCTCCCGGAGACCTGGGAGGAGGCGGCAGCCTCGGCAGAGGGGCCATCCCTGGGGATGGGGCGAGGCGGGTGTGAGTGCCACACACCCCCACCCAGGGTATCACTGCTAGGCACCCAGCCTGGACCATTACCACCAGGCAGGCTTCCTGGTCTCCCGGGCTGGACTGGGCACAGTGGGTTGGCTTAAGCATCTCCCCTCACCTTTAATTTGCTCCCATACCTGACTTTCCCCGAGTCAACATAAATCTAACCTCAGATAGCTCTCAATCCCTAAGAACCCCGACATGCACCCTGGGAGACCCTGCCTGGCCCAGTCTCTGCTTCAGGCTGAAGTGGGAACAGGGAAGAGCTGGGCCCTCCTCCTGGAGCTGACCGGGGGCCGCCAGAAACCTCTCCCTGCGAAGTTTGTGGGAAGCCCTCAAGGAAGGAGAGAAGGGCCAGCTCCCTGCACTGCCCGTGTCAGTCACCAGTCATCAGCGGCGTGGTTCAGCCGCCTCTGGGCAGCCGTGGCCTGTGGGGGCAGGGAGACCTCCTTCCCTTCTGTGAACCCCTCCTTGCTATGCCTGCTCATGCCTCAGGTTCTCCTACGTTTGCTGTCCATGTCCTGTCTCTGGGAGTTGTCCCTGTGTGCATACACACTTATACCACGTCAGTGAGGAGCTAAAGAGCTATGTGTGTGTGTACATGTGGGTGCGTCCTTCCATGTGTGTGAAAAATACATATACATACCTACACATCTGCTTGTGAGTATATATCTATAGTTGCATATATATGTGTATGTAGTTGAGTGTATAGAGTTATATTATTTGTGCATATATGTAATTGGATATGTATAGTGAAACTTGGTAGCTCAGCTAGTAAAGAATCTGCCTGCAATGCAGGAGACCCCGGTTCCATCCCTGGGTTGGGAAGATCCCCTGGAGGAGGGCATGGCAACCCACTCCAGTATTCTTGCCTGGAGAAAACCCCTGGACAGAGGAGCATAGTGAACTACAGTCCATGGGGTCACTAAGAGTCAGACACGACTGAGCGACTAAGCACAGCACAGTGGTAGACACAAGTAGCTGTTTGTATACATTGTTTTGTGTATGTGAGTGTGTGTGGACAAGTAGTAATAATTTACTACTTACTGTGTATCGGACACTGTTCTGAGTACCAAACATAGATGCATTCACTTCATCATCACCACAACTTTATGAGGAAGGTATGGTTTTTTCCCCCCCATTTTAAAAGGAGGAAACTCAGGCAAAGAGAAGTTAAGTAACTTCCCGAGGTCACGCAGACATTAAGTGGTGGGGCCTCAGTCTGGCTGCAGTCTCAGCTGTTATCTCCTCCACCATATGTGTTGAACTATATGTGGATCGGTTTATGTTTATGACCATGCAGCTGTGTGACAGTGCGTGCATGTATGTCCATGTGATCATTCCTGTGTGTGCGTTGGCCGTCTGTTCACATAGCCCTGTGTGTGTGTGTGTGTGTGTGCGCGCGCGCGCATGTATTTCCCTGTCTTCTTACCTCCTGCCAAATCCTGCTCCCCACCCCCACAAATCCCAATACTGACTAGCAGGCCCTGAGCCCTTACTGCAGTGAAAGATGGACCCCAGCCCTGTCCCATCTCCCAGACCCTTTAGCCAGGTAGTCCACTCCTCTATCTAGGCTGTGACCTCAGCCCCTTCCCAAGAGCCAACCAGCTCTCCCTCAACTTGGGGGAAAGACTAAAGGAACTCAGAGATTTAGCCTAGGGGAGATGAGCGAGTGCTGGGAAGGGCAGGGATGCATATTTTTCATTTTCTCGTGGATGCCATTGGCAGTGAGGAGTGAGGCAGGGTAATGATGGGGGCCACCCAATGATGAGGGGGCCTGTCTATGGCTGTGGTACCCAGGCTGGCCTGGCTCTGCTCCTGAGAATCAGGTAGCCCCTCCCTCCCCAAGGTCAATTCTAAGTGATACTCATTGCTACACCACAGCCTCCCAGACCTCTGAGAGGGCGTGTGTGTGTGTATGCATGTGTGTATGTGCCCAAGTGCACATGCGTGTATGTCTGTCCCACTGTTTTCGTGCATGAAAATGCATTCTCTGCATCCTGGGGGGTGGTGATGCTACATTCACTGTATATAGAGAACATTCCCTTTGTGTATGTTGTATTTGTTTTAAACACTGAGTACATCGAATGTATGGTATGAATGTGTTGCATCTTTCATGGCTGTTGTCTAGTATGCATCATCTGTCTACCTTTCCTTGATGGTGCATGTGCCCTGCATGTGGGTTATTGTTCATGTATGTCATGGGTGCTACATTCCTGTTGAATGTATATGGGGTATGTATTCCACATATTCTTGGGCACCACATGGATGTTATATGCACTTGTTCCATTCACTTCACAACACTGAGGCTACCTGCATACTGCATGCATATCTCATGTGTCTCACATGCATGCCATGTTCTGGATGTGACACTCACACACCATATGTACTGTGTGTAACTGTGATGTGTGTGCTTGCGTGGGGTGCACGTGTTCGTGTTCTGGCTTCAGACAGCTCTGCACAGGCCTCCCGGGTGCAAGTGGCCATCCAGACCCTGGACGAGAATGACAACGCTCCCCAGCTGGCTGAGCCCTATGACACCTTTGTGTGCGATTCTGCAGCCCCTGGCCAGGTGAGCCACTGAGGCAGGCAGGTTGGGACCTCAAGACCTCCAGCTGCCCACTCCATACGAGGTTTCTCTTCTTCCTCTCAGCTGATTCAGGTCATCCGAGCCCTGGACAGAGACGAAGTCGGCAACAATAGCCGTGTCTCCTTTCATGGCCCTCTGGGCCCCGATGCCAACTTCACTGTCCGGGACAACCAAGGTGGGTAGCCTCCTACAGCTGTGCCCTTACCTGCTTCCCTCCCCTCCTCCACCATCCCTAACTCTACCCACCTACCTGGGGCTCCACCCTACAGAATGTACATGCAGTTTTGGGAGTTCCTTGATGGCCTCTGTGTGTGTGTGTGGGTGTGTGTATGTGTTCAGTTGTATCCGACTCTGTGACCCTATGGACTGTAGCCCGCCAGGCTCCTCTGTCTATGGGATTCTCCAGGCAAGAATACTGGAGTGGGTTGCCATTTCCCACTCCAGGGCATCTTCCTGACTCAGGAAGCAAACTCACATCTCTGTGTCTCCTGCATTGGCAGGCAGGTTCTTTACCATTGATGCCAAAGGATTCTGGGATTCAGGGCTTTCACTGCAGCGGCCTGGGTTCAGTCCTTGGTTGGGGAGCTGAGATCCTGCCAGCCATGCAGTGTGGCCAAAATAAATAAATAAAGGAAGGTGGATGTGGTTTTGCTCTTTGCAAACCTTCCCCACGGACAGCTTTGTCTCCATGGACTGCACCGACCTTAGTGGGAAGGTATCCCAGGAGGTGCCCAAAGACCTGTCTCTCCTACAGATGGCTCCGCCAGCCTGCTGCTGCCTTCTCGCCCCGCTCCACCCCGCCAGGCCCCCTACCTGGTTCCCATAGAACTGTGGGACTGGGGGCAGCCAGTACTGAGCAGCACAGCCACGGTAACTGTCAGTGTGTGCCGCTGCCGGCCTGATGGCTCCGTGGCGTCCTGCCGGCCCGAGGCTCAGCTCTCACCTGCTGGGCTCAGCACCGGGGCCCTGCTTGCCATCGTCACCTGCGTGGGCACACTGCTGGGTGAGTCAAGCCATAGATGGGCTCATAGATGTGAGGTCCAGCCCTGCAGGGGGTGTGGAGAGAAGCAGGACCCTGGACATAGGGAAGTGCATCCCAGGTCGTGCAGGAACCCTCATGACTGGGTTTTCCCACTGCCCAATACCCCCAAAAGAAACACTCTGACCTCATATCCCTGACCTGCAAGCTAAGGACAGTCATGAGCCATAAAAACTATTTACTGAGCCCCAACTCTGGGCCATGTGTGGTGCTGGGCACATCACTTGGTATTTCATCCTTTCAACAACCTTAAGGGGTAAACATGTTTCCCCTCTTTTCCACACAAGCAATCCAAGGGCCAATGAGGTTCAGAGAAGTTAAGCAACTCTCCGTGGTCACACAGCAAGTAAAGGGTTGAAGTCAGGATTCAAAAGCGTTTTGCCAAAGGTCAAAGCTAGGGCTTGCCACCCCTAGGCCGTTCCAAATGGAACTTGCGCGCCTCTCCCCCAGCCCTGGTGGTGCTCTTCGTGGCTCTGCGGCGCCAGAAGCAAGAAGCCCTGATGGTGCTCGAGGAGGAGGACGTGCGCGAGAACATCATCACCTACGACGACGAGGGCGGTGGCGAGGAGGACACGGAGGCCTTCGACATCAGCGCCCTGCAGAACCCTGACGGGGCGGCCCCGCCGGCGCCGGGCCCGCCCGCGCGCCGCGATGTGCTGCCCTGGGCGCGGGCGCCACGCCAGCCCCGGCCCCCCGGCCCCGCCGACGTGGCGCAGCTGCTGGCGCTGCGGCTGCGCGAGGCGGACGAGGACCCCAGCGTGCCACCCTACGACTCCGTGCAGGTGTACGGCTACGAGGGCCGCGGCTCTTCCTGCGGCTCCCTCAGCTCCCTGGGCTCCGGCAGCGAGCTCGGCGGCGCCCCGGGCCCGGCTGAGCCGCTGGACGACTGGGGGCCGCTCTTTCGCACCCTGGCCGAGCTCTACGGGGCCAAGGAGCCCCCGGCCCCCTGAAACCGGCCTGGCCCTGCCCCCGCTTCCCCCACCGAAGCAGGGCGGCAGCGTAGGCCCTCTGAGTGAGCCCCCCCGGGTCCAGGCAGGCAGCAGCAGCCCAGGGGCCCCCAGGCCTCCCCAGTCCCTGTGTCCCTCCTCCCCACCTCCCCAAGGCAACCTACTCCTTACGTCCCTCCTCCCCGGTCGTCTGTTCGTCTCTCTCCAGGGATCTGTCTGTCTCTGACCCGCTCCCTGTCTGGGTCTGGGTTGTGCGGCTCCGACTCTGAACCTCCCGCTTCTCTCACTGTGATTCTGTTTTGGTCTGCTCCGTTCTGAATCTGTCACATAGAGCTCTATGTGTCTCCCTTGCGCACACACATGCTGTCTCCTGCCCACATCTGCCCACATTCTCTGTGGGTCCCTGTGATTGGCTTTTTGGTTTTTTCTGTTGTCCATCCCAAAAGCAAGAGAAACGCCCAGCCACTGCTGCCCACCCTCCTGCAGGGGATGTTCTGCCCCAGGTTAGTGTCCTGAGACCTCGTGGAGCACCAGGCTGGCCCAAAGCCCTCCCCCACTCACCGCCTCTCACTCTGGCTCTCCTGTCTCTACAGACCTGCCCGCATGGTTCCATCCATCACTCATGGCCTCATCCTGGCTCCACTGGCCTCCAGCAGAGAGAGGGAGCCAGCCTGACTCCCAGGGCGAGAGCTCCAGCCCCCCACTGTGGCCGCCTCCCTGGAGCTCTGCCCAGCTGTCAACCAGCCTTGGGCATCCTGGCTCTGGGCATCGTCTTGTATGCTTCCCAGCCCCTGGGGGAGGGGAAGGAAAGAGGGAGGCTGCTGGGGAAGGGGAAAGAGGGAGGAAGGGGAGGGGCCTCCATCTCTAATTTCATAATAAACAAACACTTTATTTTGTAAAGCTGGAGCCCTGCTTTCCTTTCCACACTCAGGTGTCTCTCAGAGCGTGTCACTGTGCTGAAGGGCTGGAAGAGAGGCCTGAGCCCACCCTCTCGGCTCATTCTCCTTTCTCCTTTGGGGGACAGTCTGCTTTAAGTCCCTTTCACAGAGGAGAGTTTGGGTTGATTCCATTCTGGGACTAAGGAGATAATGACTCGTTCCCCTGCTCCCACCACCTCTGGGTTCTCTGTTGGTCTCAAACTGTCCAAGGAAATTAAGATGTGGGGCTTGGCCAGAGGGGAAAGCAGGAAGGGGGAGTGTGGAGAAAAGGAGGAGCTATAAAAAGACTAAGGAGAGAGGAAGAGGGGTTCTAGACTAGGACAGTGGGCGGGGGACAGCAGAGGGGAGCAAGCCAGTGCCTCCTGGGGCCTGTGGTCCCAGCTGGAAAAAGGCTGGGTCAGGGTAAGATGGCACAGTGACAGTGGGCCTGCTGCCTCCACCCTTCATTCTTCCCAGTCTGTGGTCTTGTTCTTCATGGGCACAAAGGAGGGGAGAGAGGGACCCCAGGGAGTTGGGCTGTTTTAGGGCTTGAACCAAAGTCAACTGGGACGGGAGCCCAGCAGGTGGCCAGCATCTCTCACTGTGGGCTCCTTGAGTAGAGAAGGGGTCCACCCAGGAACAAACATTAGACCTGGCCCAGGTCTCGTAAGTCCAGCAAGGGCTCCTGGGGAGTAGATAGGTCAGGACAGGTCCTTGTGACCTTCCCTTCCAAGTGCGAGGTGCAGGTAATCAGGGGAGGCTGCTTCAATGGGAAGATGCCTGCTTGTACCTTACATGCTGTGTGGTTAAGGCAACCAGTGGGAGGACAAGGCCCCGCTCTGACGGGCCGCCTCCATCCTGTCAGATCCTTTGTACACGTAGCTCTGCTTGAAGAGGCTTTTGGCTTCAGCCAGAAGACAACAATGAAGGGAAGGAAGGAGGGATCAAAGAGTTAGTACAGGCCTCCATTTCTTGGACACAGTTTCTGAGAACAGATTCGTTCAGTGAAACAGTTATAGTATCTTCTCCCAGGAAGCTGTGATGTGGATGGGTTCCCAAAACCAGACCTATGGGGCAAGCATGGCATTGTTGACTCTGCTGAAGGCTGAAGACCCCTTTGGTCTCCACTGATGTCTGAATCACACCTTTAGGAATAAGGGGAGAAAAGGAAGGACTGATGATGGGCTGCCCCCAGCTAGTGAGAGGTGCACTGAAGTGGAGTGTGGGCCTTCACCTGCTCTGCCAGCCCTCCCTGACACCCTCTTGAGGTCCTTCCCAACTCACTCAGCTGCCAGGAAAACAGTGGAGGGGAACAGACTTTTCAGCTAGACCCTTGGGCTTACCTCTGGTCTTAAATATCTCACCATTGGAAAGAGAATTTGTCAAAGGAAGTGAAGAGGGCAGGACCAGGGAAGGAAAAGAGAAAAGAGAGAAGGGAGAGCTGATGGGAGGAGATGCAAGAAGAGAGCCCTCCCTATCGGGGTTCAGTCCTTCTTCCCTGATTAATGGGAAGGGGAGGGACTCAGAGTGTGGGGAGGGGTGGGGAGCTGCATGTGGTTCCCAGCTAGCCTGGGGGTGGGTTCAGGTGGCAATGTCAGGCTAGCCTGCCCTCCATTCCTGCTTTTTCTCACTCCCTGGTTGGGTGGTTGGGGGTGTTTGCGGGGGGCAGGGGGGGCAGTGAGGATGCAGAAGTAGTGAACCCCTGGGGTGAGCCCTGCCCCACCTCCTCTCTACTCTGGACTTTTTCTCCCCAAAAAAGTGATAAGGCCTTTCTCCCTGATAATTGGCCGTTCTCCTCATTCAGGTGTGGTTCCTTCTCTTGTAGCCCGTTTCCTGTCTCTGCACATGGGAACCATCACTTACCTGGGATCACTCACTTACGATGTCACAGACCCACACTCATCTCCACACATGGAGATGCACCCTCTTATGTCTGAGTCAATCACTTGAACCCTGGGCAAAAACTGCCCTTCCTCCTGTGTTCCTCCAGGACAAAACTGGCCTAAGGGTCCTTGACCTACAGTTATCATTCCCAGAGTCCTGCACCTCCTCACCTGAGGCTGAGGAGAGGGTGAAGGATGAAGGATTGCATAGAGGTCACCAGCCAGATTCCCAGACCCCAGCTCAAATGCTTGTTCTCCTGTACTGGGCATTTTTCTGCAGCAACTCCCCTCATTTCCTTCCCTCCCTCCCTTTCCTTCCTGGGGCTCCCTCAGCTTTCCTCCCTCCTCCCCCATCATCCCCTGAAAGCCAGAGCCTACTGGGCCTCCTCTGTCTGGCCCAGCTCCTGCCTGGAGGAATTCTTAGCCTTAAGTGCAGGGTCGGGGCTCAGGACTGGGCCAGAGGCTGGGAGGAGGGTGTCCAAGAGGGAGAAGAGATGCTGTTCATCTTGGTGCTGGAAGCAGTGGGAGTAGGACAAAGAAAGAAGGTTCAGGAACCTTCCTTCCAGTCCCATCTCCTAGGTTGACCATGCCTTCCCCTCCACTTGGCCTGGGGAGGGGTGGGGGTGGCACCCCTCCTGGAGTTGTCAGCCTGCATCGCCAAGTCAGGGCTCACAGGGGAGCAGCAAGCGGACAGGAGGGGCGGGAGAGGACGCGCCAACGCGCCAACCCAGCGGTTCCCCCTGGCACAGCCATCTCCCTCTTTTCTTCATGCCCGGAGGGAGCTACCGGAAGGAGAGGCTGGGGAGAAGGCGAAGGGACTGCAGGAGGAGTCTGGCAGCAGCCACAAGAGGCCCAGAAGCTGGAGGGCCCTGGTTGGGGTTGCGGGGTGCCGATGACTCAGGCCTTGGTGAGAGAGGACAGATGCTTCTTGGGCTCAGCCCTCCAGGCCCTTGGGCTCCTCCTGGTTCCTTCTTCCCTGGCCAGCAAGAAGGGGCCCGGCCCAGCTGCCCTCTCCCCCACATCCCTCCCAGGCGCAGGAAGAGGCCCTGGGAGAGAAGCTGTGCAGAAAGACCACAGCCCTGGAGTGGATGGCCTGGATCCCAGCCTCATCTCTGCACTGACCGCGTCACCTCAGGCAAGTCACACATCTCCTTGAACCTGTTTCCTCTTCTGTCAAATGAGGATCACGTTAACCTTAAACAGTTAAGCATGAAAACTGCGTTCAGTAAAGGAGTCGTCACCAGAGTCATCAGGGTCAAGTGGGGGTTGCTGGCAGAGGAGGAAAGCAGTAGTGGGAGCCCATCACTTACCCCCAGATGTTCATGCTGCACTGTCCCTGCCCCTTCCAGCCTGGGCCCTCGGGGGCTACCATCCCCCCCATTCCCCTCCTACCGTCCCCCCACCCCCATCCAGGTGAGAAAGTGGCAAAGACGCTGAAGCTGAGCTAAGGACTAAAACAAGAGGACGAACAGACACTGGGGATAGGATGGGGGAAAGCAGAAAGGAAGATGGCAAGAAAAGAGGGTGTAGCACTCAGCACAGCATCTGGCGTGCAGCCGGTGTGCAGTATTTGCTGAAAGACGGACTCGGTGCTGAGAAGGAGGCCAGATCAATCTATTGGGCGCCAACAGGAACAAATCGGACAGAGAGGTCAATAGCTCGGGGAAGAGAAAGGGATGGAAACTTGGAACAAATGAAGCCAGCAACCCAGGAGAGCAGGACCCCAATGCTGGGAGTCTGCTTCCCCTGCAGCCCCATCTCCCACCCTGGGCTGGGTCCCCCAGATCCTGCCGCTGCTCACAGCCTCTCTGTGGGCACCTTCAAGTCCCCAGGTGCCAGCCCCACAGACGGTTCTCTGCCTTTGCCAGCTCTGTCAGGGGTGGCCTCCTCCTCCTGTTCCTTCTCTGGCTCTGGAAGCTTCTGCAGTTCGGAGTATAGCACCCAGGCATCATGGCAGGACACATACTCCCATCCAGTCTCCCGCACGTGGAAGAGGTCCACAGAACCCCCAGAGTAGGCATCGCGGCGGGTGGCGTGGGCCACGGCGCGGCGGGCCAGGGCGTAGGCTTCCTGGGTGCTCATGTCGTAGCGGTAGCCGCCATCTAGCACACCATAGGCGTAGGGAGACCCAGAGCCCACCGAAAAGATGTCCCCCTGCAGGCAGGTGCCATCGCTGTAGACATAGAAGAGGGCAGGGCCAGAGCGGTCCCAGCCACAGAGGGCCGTGGCCACACACAGATCCAGCCCCCGGTAGCGCGACATCATGACGGATAAAAGTTTGGCAGCACCGGCCACGCTCGGCAGCTGACCCTCCCTCAGTGCCCGCAGCCGCAGCTCCCTCTGCAGCACCCGGTACCACGTGACGCAGTCAGCCGAGGTGCCAGAGGTGGTGCCCAGGAGATGCTGGTGCACAGGGATGACCTTGCGTGAGGCTGGACACGCCACGTAGTTGCCACAGGAGGACCGTGTGTCAGCCGCAGCGATGACTCCATGACGGAAGCGGAAGGCCAGGGTGGTGGTACCATGGGCCAGCCTGGGGCCGTGAGTTTGCAGGAAGGCTTGAGGGTCCCAGCCTCGGGGCACAGCCCAGCCGCCAGCCTGAGGCAGGTGAGGGGAGATTTCCTGGGTGTCGGGGGCCTGCCACTTGCACACATCTTGCAGAGCCATCCCTGGGGTCCAGAGAAGGTTGGAAGGAGCAAGGCAGGGATCTGTGAGCTGGGCTGGGTGGAGGAAGAGAGATGGTAAGAAGAAGCTGGGCTGCAGCCAGAACCATTCAGGAAGGTGTGTGATCTGTGGCTTCTCCCAAAACCCAAACCAGGCTTTGGGACTGGCTGATGGAGCAGCGCCCTCCCCCTCGGAGGACTGCTGAGGGGAGGACAGGATGAGGCCAGTGGAGTCTTCAGCGCTGGGGAGACGCTGCCCATGACACACCTGAGCGTCACCGGAGGAGTCACCTGTCTGTCATCCTCCAAGCACCTGGAGTTGGGTGGAGGCTGGGTAACTGCAAAGGACAGGGGGCACCCGTGAAAAGAGCAGAGCTGGGTTCCTCTTGTTTTTCCTGTGGGGGGCACTGGGCACAGAGATAAATGAAGCCCTGTCCTTGCCCTGAAAGGGCCCGCAGGCTAGGGAAAGGTAAAGACTAGTCAGTGTGATGGCACAGTCAGACTAGGTTCCCTGGGATGCCAGGCTTTCACTGCTATGGCCTGAGTTCGATCCCTGGTCACAGAGCTGAGATCCCACAAGTCACAGGACACGGCCCCAAACCAAAACAAAACAGAATAGATTGCCATGGACCCACTGTGGCAGGAGTCCCCGATGCTGGGTTCACTCTTCAGGGGGATGGGGTCAGGGAGCCACGACACTGAGCTTACTGGTTCACCTCATGATCAACGTGGGGAAAACAAAATGGACTGGGACAAAGAGAAAAGAAAGAAGAGCAAGAAAGCCTTGTACGAGGCGCCCAGATACCTTCAGGATGACAGAGCACCGTGGGGCCAGGTGAAGGGGAACTAAAACCTGGAGATCTTTTTCTCCTCTGTTTTGGGCGTGAACATGAACTTCCATCTGCATACAAGCATGGCACATCTGACAGCTGTCTGGCAGTATAGCTTCTCTGACTGGTGCTAAAGTTCTGAGGATGTAGCTGAAAGGATCTATTGGTCCCCTTCCTGCCCAACAGTTCACAATGGCAAGAGATTGGTTTGCAGTTTCAAGGCAGGAGAAAAACTGACTTTGATACCATCATACTGAGTCTAAGTCTTAGACCAACGAAGGGTGGACAGTGACAGCTGGCCCTTCAGAAAGAGAAACTAGTTTGGGGTGGAGTGACAAGCTACATCTACTTCTGGAACCATATGGAGTACATTTTTCTAAACATTACAGCTCCCCCTCTAACCTCATCCTCCAAGCTGACATGATTTCCTAAGGTATCACTCAAATCCCATGTCTCCTCTACTAAGAAACCTTAAAGGGTTGTAAGATCAAATCCACCCCAGGCTGGCATTTAAGGCCCACTGTGACCCAGTCCTAATCCATCCACCACAACCTCTCTTCATGTTATTCCCAGCATATCTCCCACCTCCCCTTCATCTTTTTGAATCTTATCCTCCCAAGTCTGGCTTACATATCACCCATTCGGAAAACCCTCCCCAGGTAGGGGCCGAGAGAGAAGAGGCTCTGAATTTGCGAAACAATGGGATCTAAGTGGTATTTAAGGAAATGAATCCAGACCTCCTTGACAAAGCCTTCCTTGACCCCCAAACTCACCCCAGTCTATACTGACCACCTTTCTTTCTCACTTGTAAACTTATAGCACTTATCATTGTTTTCTTCTCCAACACCTGCTTTACTGAGATATAACTTGTACAATTTATTTTATTTTTGTTTGCACTGGGTCTTCATTGCTGCACATGGGCTTTCTCTAATTGTGGCTTCTCTTTGTTGCAGAGCATGGACTCTAAGGCACACAGACTTCAGTAGCTGTGGCATGTGGGTTCAGTAGTTGCAGCTCTTGGGCTCCAGAGTGCGGCACTCAGTAGTTGCCCCACGGCATATGGGATCCTCCCGGACCAGGACTCGAACCTTTGTCCCCTGCTTTGGCAAGCAGACAACCACTGGACCACCAGGGAAACCCTGTTGAGATATAATTGACATATAGCATTATTTAAGTTTAATGTGTACAATATGATGATTGATACTTCTGTGTATGAGTCTGTGGTATGTATGTATCGCAAAACATTTACTGCAATATGTATAGTTAACAAATCCTTCAGCTCACATAATTATCATTTTTGTTGTTATGGTAAGAACATTTAAGATCTACTCTCAGCAACTTTCAAGTATACAAAAGAATATTGTTAACTATAGTTATTGTGCTATACATTTGATTTCCAGAACTCATTCCTCTTATAACTGGAAGTTTGTACACTTTTGACCAACATCTTCCCATTTTCATCAACTCTGAGCCTCTGACAACCACCAATCTACTGTTTCTAAGAGTTTGGCTTTGTTAGATCCTACATAGAAGTAAGCTCATACAGTATTTGTCTTTCTCTGCCTGACTTCTTTCACTTAACATAATGCCCTCAAGTTTCATCCATCTCATCACAAATGGCAGAATCTCCTTTTTTATGGCTGAATAATATTTTACCACATATATAATACTTTATGCGTCCATACATTGATGATAAATATTGTTTTCATATACTGGTAATTGTGAATAATGTGAACATTGGGTTGCAGCTATCTCTATGAGATAGTGATTTCATTTCCTTTGAATAAGTACCCAGACATGGGATTACTAGATCTATTTTTAATTATTTTTTTGGTGGGGGGAACTTCATACTATTCTCCATGGTATGTATCAGTTTATATTCCCACTCATTTCAGCACTGATCATTTGTACCTCTCCTCTTTGAGGTCTCCCTGAATGGGACCTTGGAGCAGAGAACTAATGTAAGGTAATATGGGAACAGATTCTGGAAGGCTTTGAATGTCATACTGAGGAGCTGAAACTTACAGATGATTTTTAAGCAGGTAGATGATAAGGTCAAGATGATGTTTTAAGAAAATCAACCTGGTACTGTGCAGAATTAATTAGAAACATAGTTTGGGCCCAGAAAAATTAGGAGACTATTTCAGTAATTCAGGATTGAGAAGATGAGAAGCCAAAGGCAATATCAATTGCAATGAAGAAGAATGTGAGCGCACTGTAAAGGGAGAATGAACAGGACTTGGCTTCCAGTGGATGTGGGGGAAAGGAACAGGAGCTGTCAAGTATGAGCCAAGGCTTCAAGCCTCTGTGACTAGAAGAACAATATTGTCATCCTTTCACGTGTTTATCTGAAAAACATATATTGAGCATATAGTTGGCACAGAGAAATACCTGTCTTTACAGATTTTTTTTTTTTCCTTGCCACACAGCTTGGCTTGTGGGATCTTAGCTCTCTGACTAGGGATCAAACCCAGGCCCCTGGCAGTGAAAGCACCAAGACCTAACCACTGGACTGCCAGGGAATTCCAGAGAAATACCTGTCTTTAAAAGCTCACAATCCAGTGAGAGACAAATGTATATTTATAACCAGGTTAAAATATAAAAATGCCTTAAGAAAAGTACAGACCCCATTAGTAGCAGAGGGAAAGAACCACTGAGAGAAGTCAGAAGGAGGATTAGTTGCATTGGAGGAGTGACCGAAAAATAATATGTGCTCAATAAACAGAAGCACTCTGCACTTTCCACACCGTCCAAGTGTGAGACCCACATAAGGATCTTCTGCTTCATTACATTCTGATGGTTGGGTTTGGAAAGAGTTGCCAAATTTCAGCATTAAAAATACAACACATGCAGAGTCTGCTGGGAAGAGGAGGGGCTGAGTTGGGCATCAGAGAAAGAGGAATTTAGATATTGATGGATGTTGCTGCTGGAATCCAACAAGGAAGACTAGACACTGACTTCATAGAAACGTAAAGCAGGAGGCAACATTTCATACATTTGCCCACTTCTTTGCTTGTTAAAGTTCCCAAAAGGGTTGAAAAATGAAGGTGGGTGGAGAGAGGTAGAGACGCCGAAATACAGCACGTTCTTGAATGAGGGCTTGTCTTAGCAAGATTAAGTCAGGAAACCTCTTGGTACATCTTTATGGAGCCTCAACTCTCCTCCAGGCTCTGAAATGGTAAATTACTATTGACTCAGTTATTCAGGAGCTGAATTGCGAATCCAGTCTGTGAATTAACTGGGCCCTTCGCTCTTCCTTCTTTATTCTTCTATCTGCCTTTTGGGCAATTCATTACTTATTAGAATTTCCATCAGGGGGTGGGAGTAAAGACAACACTGAATCTTAAAAATTGGTTGCTGTTAGAGAACCTGGCTATCGTGGAGATTGATGCTATCAAAAAACAAGAGGTATAGCTCTCATGCTTGTTGCGCTTTCTAGCTCCAACTACTGTGGTTTTAGTAACTTCATAGGAAAATGGCCTCAGAGTAGATCATTATTTTACCCAGTATTAGAGAGTGCCCTTAAACAAAATGGCAACTTCAGTCACATTAACAGACCGCTGAAAAGGTATAGATGTTAATTGTTGCTAAGACACCGGGCTGGGCGGGGCAGATTTACCGCTACCGGTTTAGAATAGAGTTTCATCCAGTCACGCCCTTCTCAAAGATGGCCGGCCCCACTTCCCTCCCTCAACCTGACGTTTGCGTTTGCTTCCTATGAATTTGACGTTAATCTAATCCCGTGTTGGTTACGTGGCCAAAGTCAAGATGTCAGCCACACCCCTTTATAATTTAAGGGGAGTGAAGCCATTTATTTTTTTCCTCCTTGGTGAAAATAATTACTCGCGTCTGGCGCTTGTGTTTGGAGGCGTGGTTGCCAGGACTTAAAATGGCTCCTCCCTGGGATAGATTTAATAGGGAGTGAAGCTGTGACGGCGAGGCGTTGCCCGGCCGTTCTTTGCTAGGCGTTCTGGCAGGCAGTTCCCTTTGCCCTTACTAGACATGGCGCTGGCCAGCGTGTTGGAGAGGCCGCTACCGGTGAACCAGCGCGGGTTTTTTGGACTCGGGGGTCGTGCGGATCTGCTGGACCTGGGTCCAGGCAGTCCCAGCGATGGGCTGAGCCTGGCCGCGCCCAGCTGGGGTGTCCCAGAGGAGCCGAGAATTGAAATGCTTCATGGAACCACCACCCTGGCCTTCAAGGTGCAGACACAGCCGCCGCGCCGGGCTGAATCCCGCTCGCCCGCGCCCTTCCCGGCCTCCCAGCCGGTCCGGAACCCACCTTGGCCGCGGCCGCGAAGCCCAGGCGGAGGCTCGGGCCTCGAGCCCCGACCCCGGCAGTTTCGCTGTCTCATTGGCCCGGGAGGCCTCGGTTCTCGCTCTGGCGGGAGCGGGGTGGCGGTGGGGCTGGGGAAAGGTGGGTGAGTGGGAAAAGGATTTCGAGGCCGTTTGGATTGATTCCCAGGCGACCCCAAAGTTTTTGGAAACTGAGTGGCCCGGATAGGTCAGGGTAACTGAAACGTTATGAGGAGGAAAGTTGGTGGGAGGAAGCACTCTAATAGGAGCCAGACAATTGGGATTCCTGGCCTAGCTTTGTAATAACTGGCTCTGTGATCTTGGGTAAGTCATTCGATCTCATTGAGCCTGTTTCCTTAGCCAGTAAGTGAGGGTAATCTCACCTCAAGCTATTGATGTGAAGCTCCAGTGACATATAAGTGGGAAAGTATGTTGTGAAGTATAAAACAGCAGCGACAGAGATGTTCAGGGGTTGTATCGATGCATAAAGAAATGTCAAGGTGATGTTTTTGTGGTCTGATGTGGCCCCTGGCTTGTGTTTTCTCTGATCTTAACAGTTTCGCCACGGAGTCATTGTTGCAGCAGATTCCCGGGCCACAGCCGGTGCCTACATCGCCTCCCAGACAGTAAAGAAGGTGATAGAGATCAATCCCTACCTGCTGGGCACCATGGCTGGGGGTGCAGCGGATTGCAGCTTCTGGGAGCGGCTATTGGCTCGGCAATGTCGAATCTATGAGCTTCGAAACAAGGAACGCATCTCCGTAGCAGCTGCCTCCAAGCTGCTTGCCAACATGGTGTATCAATATAAAGGCATGGGGCTGTCCATGGGCACCATGATCTGTGGCTGGGATAAGAGAGGCCCTGGTAAGTTAAGCTGCAACCGTGTGATTCTTGGGCTGCCATTACAGAGAGGAAGGGTTGCATGAACAGGTGAATGAAAGAGCATATGTCAGTGCTAAGGATGTGTTGATTAGTTCTCTGTTCTTCCTTCTCTTTGTTCAAAGAAGAGATGTGGTGTAGGAAAGGGCACAGAGGTAGATTAGCTGTGTCATTGATCATCCATGTGACTTAGGGCAGGTGGTTTATTTTCTCAACCTGTTTCATCATCTTATATAGGTTCCATGAGGCAATACATGTCAAATATGCAGTGTCTGGCACATAAACTGTTTCTCCTAGTCTCTCCTGTAAAATGATAAGACGTGCAAAGAGTTGTATTTAAGAATTGGGTAATAAAAAAAAAAAAAAAGAATTGGGTAATAGACATAAAAACTCTAATCAGTGCTATCTGATAGAAATGTGAACTAGATATTAAAAAATAAATTAAAAAATTAAATGTGAGCTACACATGTAACATGTAATTTTACTTTTTCCTAATGGATATATTTTAAAAGTGAGAAGAAATGGGTGAAATTAATTTTAACAATGGTCTTAATCCATAATAACTAAAATATCATTTTGGCGTGTGTCAACGTCATTTCAAGAGCTCAGCAGCCACATGTGGCTGGTGGCTACCATATTGGACAACGAAACCAAGTAACTACTCAAACGTTAGTCATTTCTTTTCCCTTTTTCCCTGTAGAGTCTTTGGCCTAGAAGGGGCCCTTTGGGCCCATCTCCTTTCCTTGTTTGATATAATCACCTCGGTCCTGTTGTCTCTGAAAAGAATTCCTTAACCTGTTTTTCTTCCTAGTATATAAAATCCTTGCCAGGAAATTCAGACTTGTATCTGATAGCAGTTCCTCTTCAGCCAATTTTGAATGTCCCTTTAGTCAAGCTGGAATACAGCTAGTCACATTTTGTGTGATTTTCCCCTTTGGTGCTTGAAAATAATTAATCTTTCCTCCTGTTGTTTTTGCTTCATTCATTTACCTGCTTTCTTTCTTTCTTTTTTTTAACCTTGTGGCTTGTGGGTTCTTAGTTCCCTGACCAAGAATTGAACCTGTGCCCTCTGCAGTGAAAGTGCGGAGGCCTAGCCATTGGACGGCCAGGGAATTCCCTCATTTACCTTTCTAAATGCCTAGTTTTCCTCTATTGATCAACTGTAGAATACCCACCACTTTTTCATTTGCTTTGGAGAATATTAGTTCACCCCTCAATAGAGAATGGATGAGGAGAGACTTAAAAGTGCCTGTGAGAGAGGAGCTCTGTTTGTTACTTTGGAAATTGAAACATTTCTCTTTGAAAAGTGTGAAAGAACAGTTCCATACCTCTTGTGCAGTCTGGGGAGGCATTTTGGAAATGTTTTGAACCGTTAGCTATTGGATTGGTCCCAGGTGGTGGATAACAGTATAAAAGAGTACAAAAACTGGCTAGCAAGGAAAACCCAGGAAGCCAGAGCTTAACCTAAATTGTACTATCTCAGAGAAGCCTTCCTGACAAGTTGTCCTGTTCAGGATGAGTCAGCCCCTGGCCTCAAGCAGACTGAGAAAGGATCCCAGATTACTTCATGTGAGGCTGAATGAGATGAATGCCACTTTAAAGAGAATCAGTAAAATGCTGAAAGAATTTAAGGAGGTGGGAAGAATTGCTTCTGATGGGAGAAACTGGGGAGGGCTTCATAGGTAGCCCTGGATGTGAAAAAAGAAACAGACGAACAAACGAGGGGGAAGAAGCATGAGGTCTTGCAGGGAGTAACTGGAAGTCTCGTTTAATTGGAGCTAGAAAAATGTGTGAAGCAGAGTAGTGAGCCAGAGAGCCAGAAAGGGAAATTGGAACCAGATGGTGCACTGGCTTGGCAAGGTAGTGGCAGTGGGCCTGAGGAGGGGCTCCATGTTAGAACCATCGGAACCTGGAAACTGATAAGGGCCGTTCTTTTCAACCTGGCTTGTATCGTGAACACCTGAAGAACGTCAGAATCTAGCTCTGTGCTTGTCCCCCACCCAGACCAATTAAAAAAGAATACCTGGGTTAAGTCCTTGGCATCTTTTTAAAAATACCTGGAGTTCCCTGGCAGTCCAGTGGTTAGGAATTGGCACTTTCACTGCCCGGGGCCCAGGTTGGGGCCCAGGTTCAGTCCCTGGTTGGAGAACTAAGGTCCTGGGAGCTACATGCCCTGGCCAAAAAAAAAACTTCCTTAGATGATGCTGGTGCATAGTTAGTGTTGAGACCCACTGAAATAGGAAAAATATTAGTGCTGCATTGACAGAATTTGAAGATACAGAAGGAAGTGGATTGGTAGGGCAGAAGAGTGATGAGTTTTTGGTCTGTAGGGGAGAACCACTGGAAGTATTTGAGGACAGAAAATTTAAATATGAATTTGGTAAAAAAAAAAAAATATATATATATATGAATTTGGTGACAAAGGCATCCAGCTGGAGAGGTCCAGGGGCAGATGGAAGTGATAAAAATTTTATTAAATCTGTGTCTAACTTTTTGTTATACTAGCGGTTGGCTAACTTTTCCATAAAGGACCAAATGTAAGTAAATATTCTAGGTTTGCCCGCTCTGTAATCTTTGTCTCAACTACATAGCTTGGTTTTAGCATAACAGCAGTCCTAGACAATCTATACACAAAAGGTTGTGGGTGTGATCCAAAAAAAAAACTATAAAAATAGGCAGTTGGGGGAATTCCCTCATGGTCCAGTGGTTAGGATTGTGCACTTTCACTGCTGAGAGGGCCTGGGTTTGGGGAGCTAAGATCTCGCAAGCTGCATGATGTGGCCAGAAAAAAGAAAGAAGATAAATTTTTTTTTTAATTAAAAAAAAAAAAAAAAAAGGCGGTTGGCCTGGCCAACTGTTTAGTCTATACCAGCACTGTCCAATAGAAATATAATGTGAGCCATACATGTAATCTTAAATGTTGTAGCCATGTTTTTAAAATTGAAAAGGAAAAGTAATTTTAATAATATATTTTATTTAACCTGATAGATCCAAAAGACTATCACTCCAGCATATGTAGAAGGTACTAGCTTCAAGTGTTGAGTCACATGTGGCTGATGGCTACCATGTTGGACAGTGCAGGTTCTTTACAATATGACTTAGAATTCTAGACTTTATTCTCTTACTCTGTGATAGAAGAGATAGCATACTTGTCCAGATAATATTCCCAAATAGCCTGAACTCTTGAGGGTTAGGATTGTCTCAGACATTATCTCCCACAGTGCCTGAAGTTCTGTGCTTGAAACCAAAGTCATTTGAATTATACTAGTTTTTTGGTTGTACAAAGAAGACAGACAAGGCAGTAACTGTAATGTTAGGTGAGATGGAGTGGAATGTGTAGAATCCTGAAGTATTCATATTTAATTTTATTTCTTCACTTTTTTTTTCTTTGTAATTTTATAGAACTGCTATTTTCTTGAATTTCTGTTGGTCTTCCTGGGTTTCAAGAGGAAAGGAGAACTGTTGCCTTTAAAGATGAATTAGATGTCAGAAGAGGTGATCATTGTTTTCTTACTAATCTCATCTCTCTTTCCAGGCCTCTACTACGTGGACAGTGAAGGAAACCGGATCTCGGGGGCCACCTTCTCTGTAGGTTCTGGCTCTGTATATGCTTATGGGGTCATGGATCGGGGTTACTCCTATGACCTGGAGGTGGAGGAGGCCTATGATCTGGCCCGTCGAGCCATCTACCAAGCCACCTACAGAGATGCCTACTCAGGAGGTTCAGTCAATCTCTACCATGTCAGGGAGGATGGCTGGATCCGGGTCTCCAGTGACAATGTCGCTGATCTACATGACAAGTATAGTGGATCTACCCGCTGAAGGAGGATGGATGTGGCTGCTTGCATTTCTTGGGGGTGACTGTTGTTGGTAATAGGGTACAGTTCCCCATCCTCTAGTGGAGGGGATCCCCAATTGTATCAATCACATTTTCTTTAATCTCTGGTGCATTGACCTCCATGTGTTACCAGCTGTTAATGAGCTACTGCAGAGGTAATTATTGGTTTTACTTTCTTGAATGTTAACATGACACTACTCGACCTCAGCCTGTTTTGCGTCTTTTCTCCACACTGTCCCTCCTCCAAGCACTTTACAGTCAAATGGGCTGGGACAGTGGGAGGGAAGGGACTGTAATTACAGGAAACAGCGGTGTGAAGACATTGTCTAGTGAATACATTAACATCCCCACTCATGAAGCTAATAACAAAGGAGAAGGAGAGAGCGGCAGGGAGGAGGGAGAGACGTCTTGATTCCGTTTGCAGAGAGATGAAAAGTTGATGAGGTGGAAAGATGCACAGGAAAAAGCTCTCCCCCTGTGCTGGGGGGAGGGAGGCTGATGCCACATGCAGAGCAGAGAGGTGAGGAGGGTAAGCCAGTTGGGAAAGGAAGGCTTTGACCCTGGGAACAGAGAGGACAGAGAGGTGTGTGTGAAAGCATAGTGACCACGAGCCTGGTGATGCCTGTCCTTCTGGCCCTGCGGTGTGTGTTTGTGGGAGACAGAGGGAAATGATTGTGGACTTCTAGCGTCCTGGGCAGGAAACAGCACAAAATTGTTCCTGGAGCCTGTGGGTGCGGAAGAGTCCCTGCTGAGAGCAGAGAGATGGCAAATTTTTCACCCCGAGCACTGAGGGGCTTCCCAGGCTGTGGTGGCAGCAGATGGCAAGGCCTTCTGTGAAGGAGAAGACAGGAGAGATGCAGGAGGTTGATGGGAGAAACCTTTAGATAATGCGGAGGGTGTAAACACTGCTTCATGTGAGTTGGCAAGAAAGAAGAAAGTGGTTGGTGAGGGTGACTGTTGAGTGTCCTCTTTTGAGGCCAAGGGGCTGGGAGGGGTCACTCAGAGATAAGCGAGCTATGAAGCCTGTTCTCTCCTGCATTGCAGCCACCTTCCCTCCTTGCACTTCCCTCCTGCTCAGCCCCACGCAGTCTCTGAAGTCTCCGTATTGATTGATGAGGGCTGTCGGCCAGGAACTGATCGAGGCTTGTTAATTGCATTTGTCAAATGCGGGGAAATTGGGAATTAGTGAGACCAGAGAAGGGAGTTTGGAAAACAAATGGCTCTCGTGCCTGAGGAGATTCATTTTGCTGAAAAGTGTCTCCGGAGCCCCTGGAGCCGGGAGCTGCCAGTGTGGACCAAGACCTGCTCTACACAGGGCAGGCAGCAGCCACACCACAGCTCCTTCTGCGCCGCAGTCCAGAGGCCCGGGCACAGCTGTCTTCCTCTCTCTTAGGACAGTGCTTTGCAGACCTTTTTCAAAATTAGAACTCTTTAAAATGAACTCAGGAGAAATCCCAGCCCCTGAACGAAATCAAGTCAGATTGAAGTAGAGTTGAAGGGTCCAGCGCTTCAACCATTGAGCTTTCCCCTCTAGCCACTTCTCACACCCTGCTTCCCCCACACACACATACTCCCTGGTACTTCTTGGTACCCTAGTGAAAGTTGCTCGGTTGTGTCTGACTCCACGACTCCATGGACTGTCCATGGAATTCTCCAGGCCAGAATACTGGAGTGGGTAGCCTTTCCCTTCTCCAGGGGATCTTCCCAACCCAGGGATCGAACCCAGGTCTCCCACATTTCGGACAAATTCTTCACCAGCTGAGCCACAAAGAAAGCCCCTTGATAACCTAAGGAGCATAATTTGAAAATACCTGCCCTGGGAAGTAACCTGGAAGGTGAAAAGAGTTGAAGATTGGAAATCTACCCTGACCCCAGAGAGCATGAGTCCCTCGGCTCAGCCCATGAAAAAAAATTGAGTCTGGAGAGAAGAGTCTTGAAGTAGGGCTGCCCTTGTCCTGTTGCTATCCCACACCTGACTTGCAGTGGTCTAGCTGTTCAATTTAACACATATTCTGCACTGGAAGAGTCCTGTTAAGGCAAGAAACATCCTAGAGTCCTGTATTCTTGCATACCCTTGTTTCTCTGCCTTCCTGGATTTTGGATAAAAGAATAGCTTAATGGAAGAGATCCACTTATGGTAGGTTTTCTGGAAAGAGCAGAGCAGAGGTAGAGGAAAGCTGCAAGTCTAGACCCAGTGACACCCATTCGATGTTGGCAGTTTCTTGCTGCTATGACTGGTAGGGAGCTGGCTTTGTGGTGCTGTGAGTCTGCTTGCATGGGGATGATGGATGCTGCATAGCATCTGAGAGATGCTGTTGAGTGAAGTGTACCAGTTCAGGGACTCCCATCAGATTCATTTCCCAGTGCAATCCTCTTGACAAAGGATGATGGAAAAGAAATTGCCTTAAATAGCGGGAAGATTAATTTCTCCCGGCAGTTCCCAGGCATCCAAGGGCCAGGGCTTTTTAAGTGATGTCTGACAATTTCTCCTCCTTCCACAGATAGCTCAGTAACACCAAAATCTGACTCCTCAGGGTAGGTGATGGGACTAATCTGATTAAATAGGGAGCAAAACACTCTTAGAGGCCCCACGCTTTCTTTTTGGCAGGGAATGCTGTGGGGTTGAAGACAGATGTGGCTTATAGCATCACCATACCAGGCAAGGGAGGGCTGCAGGAAGCAGCAGTGCCCTGTTGGGTGAGTAGAATGTTCAAGAGGGATGGTGAGAAGGTAAGCAAGGACAGGGCAGGGAGGGAAGAAGGGCATAGTTAAAGCAAATCAGGGACTGAAGCATAATAGTTACTGAGTGTTCCCTCTTTAGGCAAAACCAGAAGGTCGGTGTCTCTTGATATCCTCCTCAGCTAGCAAATGAGAAAACTGTCAAAGTCATTTGGGGAGTGGAAAGTTACATCCTTTGAGGGGAAATAAAACAACTGATTTATTCTGGTCCATGAGTTCTACGTGGTCTGTCAGGGGAGGGAAGCATGAGGTGGGATGGAAGGGTCAGGTGAGAAAAGGGAGGGAATCCGGGGGAGCAGTTCCCCCCAGGAGGAGGATGGTGGGGTCAGTGGCAGTTTATATGCATGTGTCTAATTTGGTGGGTACAGTTAGGTGTTTCATTCTTGTTGGTTTTAATTGTTTTGTTAAGAGCCCCTCCTGCCAGGCTTCTAACAGATAAGATGCTTGGAAACTGACCAGTAGCAGTGACCTCAAGATAGGATTAAGAGCTTTATGATTTAAAACATATGTATATTGCAACTAAGCATCTCTGCTGTTTGGAGGATTTTTTTGTTTGTTTTTTAAATTCTAGTTTCCCTTTAGGGAGTCAGATCATATTGGGAAAGCTTTAATTATAGCGGGCAAGATGAGAGAGCAAACCTTCATCAGAACTGCCCTGATCAGCAGCTGCTGGCAACCTCCTGCCTGACCCAGGCCACCCCTCACCCCCTCAGCAGCCGACTGTCCACATCTCTGCGGCGCACCCCAGGCCTGGCCTCCGAGCCAAGTTCTGGCTTCTTGGGGCTATGCCCCACTGAAGCATTTCAATAAAAACCATTTCTAAAATGTCCCATTCGCAGTTGTTAATGGGTCAGGCAGAAGAAATTCTACCCACGTCAGCTTCTTGGGTTTATTTAACCCAACTTCTTTCTCCCTGAAGCTCTGCCTCTGAGTTAGGCACCAAGCCTGACTTGGTGCTTAACCCTTTATAATCCAGACTTAACTGTCATCAACCATGAAGATCCAAACCAGTTTATTTAAAAGGATATAATAAGGCAATGTCAGTTCAACCCCTTCTGATGCCTCCCCTCCTCCCCCCCACCCCATCCTCTCAGGCTGCCCCTTCTTTCTGTTGTTCCTTTGCTTGATTTCATGTTTTCTCTCTGCTCTCACTTTATAAAAATTCCCTTCTTCGCAGAATTTAAGTAAAAACTAATCCATCAATAAACCAAATGCTGCTGATGGACTTTAATATAACAAGAAAAGGTTATCGCTAGCTTCAGGGTACTCAAAAAGCTGGTATTACAGAGGGAAGCACAGATGGAATGTGAGAGAGGGAGCTGGAAAAAAACTAGACAAATGGGAGACAGAAACAGAAAAGCGACTCCTGGACAGCAAGAGGGAGATTGAGCAAAGAGGAGAGGGAGACGGGGACGTGGCAGAGAAGATGGATGGAGACATTGATGGGCAGAGCCGAACTGTGAATGGGGGGGTCAGGGAGTGGGAAGGGAGCCTCAGAAGGACAGTGATAAAGAGAGTGGGCAGAGAAACGGGGAAGAAGGAAGCGGCGAGAAGCTAATGCACAGTGAAACATGTCCCCCTGGAGACAGATAATTTCTCCAGCCATACATAATGAACACGTGCCTCTGTGTGCTGGCCCTGTGCTGTCACAGTCACTTACATTCCGCAAGAATCTCTGTGTCTCCACTGCTTGTGCAAGGTTGGCAAGAAGGCTGGCACTCTCTCAGAACCACCTTCTCAAGCCAGCCAGGTAGACGGGAGAGGAGAAACCTCTCTCATGAGAAGCAGCAGCATAAGTGAGGCAGGGTCACAGATTCAGCACCTTCTTTTTTCCCCAGTACCTTTTTAACATTTTATTTTTAGGCACACAAAGAGGTCTTCTCTCCCCTCACCTTCCTACACCTGGCCACTCACCTCACAACATACACGCCCACAGGTCAGGACAAAGGCTATTCAAATGGCAAGGAGGAAGAAACACAAGCTCCCAGGAAGACAGGAATAGCAGGCACTTCCAGTAAGAAGGAAATAAGCAGGTCCACATGGGAATTTGTGTAGCCCACAAGGGACCAAAATCAAAGGGATATTTTTATACCTACTGCAGTTGTTTTCCCAGCCTAGCCTCAGCCACTGCTCTCCCAGGGACATCAGACATGCTTAGCCTTCCCCTGCATAGAGTTCGACAGAACACACTGACCCTTTATTCATCGCATTTCTTCTGGAGTGGTGATGTGTGGTGTTGTCTGAATAGAGGGCATCCACTGAGCACCAGGGTTCTGTGGAAGAACTCATAATCACCTTGTTTCCCTTGAGTCTTGAGGCTGCCCTCCCAGCTTCATCTTCAGAAAGGAAAGCAGTGGTGCATTTTAAACCAGAACAACAGGTTAAACACAGTCCCACGTCTCTAAGTAGTACCTCCCAAAGAGGGAAAAGGCACAGAAAGGTGGATCAGCCTTGAGTCAGTAGAACCCAACTGCGATCCTCAACTACCTTGGTTACATCCAAGAGCAGCTATGTAAGGTCTCATATTGTTTTATGGTATCTGTCTTCCTTCTCAGTTAAGCATTTACTCTACTATACATTTTGTTTATTCCCCTATGGCTGGCGTGGTGCAGGCTACTTAGTAGAGATAATATAATGTATTTTTAATGAATAAATGCATAAATGAAGGATTTCATTATGGTATCTTAATGTCAGTGATTCTTACCCCTTCTCAGCACTATGACTCCCTATATTATTATTGCTCCTCTGAAACATACTATGAAATGTTACTAATTTTTAAATGAAGACAACTTAAAATTACCTGCTTTATGAATCTTTAAAAGATGTTATGCCACCCCCTGCTTATAAATGATCACAACTGGTGCCATCAGTTCAGTTCAGTTGCTCAGTTGTGTCCGACTCTTTGCGACCCCGTGAACTGCACCATGCCAGGCTTCCCTGTCCTTCACCATCTCCTGGAGCTTGCCCAAACTCATGTCCATTGGGTCAGTGACACCATCCAACATCTCTTGGATACCACAGAAAGCAGTTTTAAGAAGCATACCGGCCCATCCCCACCTTGCCTGGCTCCTGCAGTCCTGCTATCTTTGTCTTCAAACTGCAGGATTAGTTGCAGACAGAATACGATCAGCCCCTGAAGAATTGAGCTGCAGGTATAGCTCTGTACATTATCTCCCTTAGTGTACTTTGTTTTATTCTGTTTTTCCCTTCAATCTATGGACAGAGGCTTAGCCAATACCCAAGCCTGGTTCCTGGGTGTCAGGCACCTGAGTGACTTGCTCTTTATAAGGAAAAGACTCCTGGTGAAAGAGAGGAAGTTGTATCACCAAGCCCCATGCCCAAAAATGGAGACAAGTCACCTTTCTTTGGGTTTTGGTTTCCTTCAAAATCTAGCATTGTGCCACTTGTTTTTCTTCCACTGCTTAAACAGAATGCTTTGACATCCTAGGTGGTGTTCATTAACTTGTGCTTTGGAGTCTTCTGCAGCGTTATAATGGAGTCCTAAAATAAATCATAGAATCCCAGAGTCCTTGAGACTATAACCTTGTTTTGAGAAAGGGTTGAATCTACATGTTGTTGTTCAGTCACTAAGTCGTGTCCAGCTCTTTGTGACCCCATGGACTGCAGCACACCAGGCTTCCCTGTCCATCACAAACTCCCGGAGCTTGCTTAAACTCATGTCCTTTGAGTCGGTGATGTCATCCAACCGTCTCATCCTCTGTCATCCCCTTCTCCTTATGCCCCCAATCTTTCCCAGCATCAGGGTCTTTTCCAGTGAGTCAGCTTTTCGCATTAGGTGTCCAAAGTATTGGAGCTTCAGCTTCAGCATCAGTCCTTCCAATGAATATTCAGAGTTGATTGATTTCCTTTAAGATTGACTGGTTTGATCTCCTTGCTAAAGCAAAAAAAAAAAAAAAACCACAATTATTTTTTAAAAATTTTGAAATGCTTGAAAACTTCAGAAAAGTTGAAAGAATAGTACAATGAATACTCACTTATCCTTCACATATGTTCACTAATGTTATTCTGCCATATTTGCTTTATATGTATATATCCATTTACTTATTTTTTTCCATTTACTTATTTACTGAATCATTTGAAAGTACAGAGATCATATTTTACCCCTAAATATGTCTCCTAAGAGCTAAAATATTCCCTTACAAAACTACAATACTGTTATCACACCAAGAAATTTAAATGATCATATTATCTAATATCCTGTCTATATTCAAATTCACCAACTGTCCCAGTAATGTCCATTATACCTTTTTTTTTTCCTGATCCAGAATTTAATCAAGGCTCACACATCACATTTAATTGTCATGTCTTTTCAGTTGCCTTTAATTTAGAATAGGTCATCATATTTGTGTGTCTCTTATGACATTTATACTTTGAAGAGCACAGACCATCATATGTCTTGCGCTATCTGGATTTGTCTGATTCTTTCCTGATGATTAGATTCAGGTTAAACATTTTTAGCAAGAATATTGCCTAGGTTATATTGTATACTTCCCACTGCAATGCTGCTGAAGGGACATGATGTCAGTTTGTTACATTACTGATGATGCTAAAGTGTGCCTGTTAGGTTTCTCCTTTATAAAGGTACATTTGCCCTTTGTAATTTCCTGGAGAAGGAAATGGCAACCCACTCCAGTATTCTTGCCTGGAAAATCCCATGGACAGAGGAGCCTGGTAGGCCACAGTCCATGAGGTCACGAAGAGTCAGATACGACTGAGCAACTTCACTTTATTCTCCTTTATAAAGGTACATTTGCGCTTTTCCGGTAAGCGGCCTGAGCTGACCCTTAAAAATGGTGCGCTATTCACTAGACCCAGAAAACCCCACAAAATCATGCAAATCAAGAGGTTCAAATCTTCGTGTTCACTTTAAGAACACTCGTGAGACTGCCCAGGCCATAAAGGGTATGCATATCCGAAAAGCCACCAAGTATCTGAAGGATGTCACTTTAAAGAAGTAATGTGTGCCATTCCGTCGTTACAATGGTGGAGTTGGTAGGTGTACACAGGCCAAACAGTGGGGCTAGACGCAGGGTCGGTGGCCCAAAAAGAGTGCTGAATTTTTACTACACATGCTCAAAAATGCAGAGAGTAATGCTGAACTTAAGGGCTTAGATGTAGATTCTCTGGTCATTGAGCACATCCAAGTGAACAAAGCCCCCAAGATGAGGCACAGGACTTACAGAGCTCACGGTCGGATCAACCCCTACATGAGCTCTCCCTGCCACACTGAGATGATCCTTACTGAAAAAGAACAGATTGTTCCTAAACCAGAAGAGGAGGTTGCACAGAAGAAAAAGATATCCCAGAAGAAACTGAAGAAACAAAAACTTATGGCCCGGGAATAAATGCCGCAGAAAATAAATGCAAATAAAAGTAAAAAAAAATAAATAAATAAAGGTACATTTGCCCTTTGTAATTAACTGTCAGTAAATTAATAGTAAGTAGAATGATTATTTGAAATCATGGGAATATCCTATTCTCCCACAGTCTTGAACCCACTGGTTTTAGCATCCACTGATGATCCACTGAATCACTTTTTGCATTGGTGGTTGCAAATGTTGGTTTTTCACATTCTGTCCTTTCTTCTATCTATATTAGCTGACATTGATCTTTCGTTTCCTCTTCCTCCTTTTACTTTGCATTTATCAACCTTCAACTTGTTACATTATTAAATTTTAATTTTTTTGTATTTTTTCTTTTTTTGTTTTTACATATTCTATGTGAAGAACTAACTCATTAGAAAAGACCCTGATGCTGGGAAAGATTGAAGGCAGGAAAAGGGGACAACAGGGATAAGATGGTTGGATAGCATCACCAACTTAATGGACATGCAAGTCTGAGCAAGCTCTGGGAGATGGTGAAGGACAGGAAAGCCTGGTATGCTGCAGTCCATGGGGTCGCAAAGAGTAGGACACGACTAAGCGGCTGAACTGACTGAAAGGAAGACATCCCAGCTGTTTATACTGTTTATTTTGCATTTAACAATTCATCAAATCCATAACTTTCTTCTTTGAAAACCTAATTGACTCTCACTCCTGCTACAACATAACTCCTTTCTTCACTCTTCCTTGAGTGCTGTGTCCTTCTGCCTGTCTTCCTTCTCTTTTCCTTTGCATTATCTTCCACGTTTCCGTAACCTGCCATTTCTCCAAATCTCAACACTCTCACACTCTTCCCTCTCCAGTGTCTCTGAGGACACAGCCCCAGCCGGACTCTGGATTTCCTTCCACTGCTGTTCTAAAATGCTCTCCGTGTGCTGATGAATGACTGTTAGAATCAGCTTCCCGGCCTCGTGCTAGGAGAAGCTAGATTTCACTGTATGGAGGGGCCCCTTTGGGATCTCACTAAACAGAAACAGCTTAAAATACTAAAGAGATCTGCTTGATTCAAAGCTAAATAAGTAGCTTTTCCTCAATCGACAAGTCATCTGTGAAGTTTAACATTTGAAATCTCAAGTGCTTTAGAATTTTAAATTGTAATTAGATGAAAACGGTGCATTTTCTCCCTATTCTTATTACCTAAGAGCACAAAAATGGTTTACTTGAACTTTCTACCAAAGATTCCCCTGTGACCATAGGGGCAAAAAAAAGAAACTTAAAAAGAAATGACTGGACTTCCTTGGCGGTCCAGTGGTTAAGACTCTGCTTCCACTACAGGAGGCAAGGTTCAATCCCTAGTCAGGGAACAAGGATCCCACATGCTGTATGGTGTGGGCAAAAAAGAGAAAATGGTTTTTCCATCTTAACTCTGATCTTTGTATAAATACACTCATAATTAAAGATATATCCCAAGGGATGTTGTATGGGGGTTATGAACATTCTATTGATAATCAGAGGGAAGACAGATTTCTCTTTCGTGGACTGAGAATGAAAGCAAAAGAGGATGACATAGCAAGGCAGAGTGGATTGCAATTTAGTCAGAGACTAATGAATGACCAAGAACACAGGCCCTGGAGTCAGAAGACCTGGAATCAAGTTCTGACTCCACCGTTTAATGAGCTCAGTAACCCTGAGGTATATAACACCTTCCCTCTCTAAGTCTTAGTTTTCTTATTAGTAAAAGAGGCAGTATATTAGTACTTATCTCATAGACTGGACTAAGTGAAGTAGAGTGACTAGCACCTAAGTAAACCCTCAATGTTGGCTATAATAATTGTTGTAAACAATTCTGTTTTCCCTTTATCCTAACATTTTTGAAAATGATCACCTGTACAACTTGAGGATATGAGATGTTCTAGTATATTCCTATCAAATGTATTCCCAGTGATTTCCTGGCTGGCAGGAAATAATTAATGGAAAACATGGGAAAGGAAACAGAGAGAGTCTATAACCCTTAAGAATATAAGCAAATGCAACCTCATTTTCATATAATAGGCACAGTTGTTGCCTGGGTTGTTGTATAAGCCAGAGTGCTGCTAGGGTGAAAAAAAAAACGCTTGGAGGTAATAGGCCTTTCTGCTGGGAAGCAAATTGTATCAAGAACATCCTGGACTTTGAGAACCAACAGTGAATGGAGGAAGCATTTCAGCACTGGGAGGCTGAACGAGACAGCTGTCTTGGGGTCCAGGTCAGTCATCTATTAAGCTATGAGACCTGAGTAACCTCTCTCTGATCCTCTGTTTCCTATAACATGGGGATGCCAATAACCTGCCTGTTCACTGCTGATACAATCATGTTATCTAATTTCATATATTTCATCTCCCATATTCAGTTTTCCCCCATTATCCCAATAGTGTCCATTATAGTTTTTTTTCCTGACCCAGATTCAAGAATCACATTTTGCATTTTGTTGTTCAGTCACTAAGTCTGTGTGACTCTTTGCAACCCCATGGACTGCAGCACACCAGGCAGGCTTCCCTGTCCTTTGCTATCTTCTGGATATGTCTCTTTATTGTCCTTTAATTTAGAACAATCCCTTCACCTTTGTGTGTGACTTTATTACATTGATATTTTAGAAGCGTTCAGGCCATTTGTCTTGTGGAATGTTGTGAGGATGAAATCAGATAACAATAATTTTTAAACCTGTACTGTTGAGCCAGTGAGGCATAACGGTTAAGAACTTGGTCTATGGAGCTAGATTTTCTGAATTCATGTTCCAGGTCTATCTCTTACTAGCTATATAGCCTTAGTCAAATTATTATACCTCGTGGTGTCTTAGTCTCATCCACTGATATAAAATGAGGATAATGAGTACCTCCCCATAACTGTGGAGATTAAATAAGTAAACACATGTAAAGTGTTCATAACAATCCCTGCACAGTAAGTGCTCATTGAACTGTTCCTAAAGAAGGCAAATTTTTGTTGTGGGATCTGAGTTTCAAGATCTGTGTTTAGCTAGGAAAAAAATTCACTCAATTATAAATGATTTTTTTTTCCGGTGCTGACTAAATGTCTATAATTATACCAGCTGCTGCAGTTTAAAAAAAAATTTTTTTTAATCTCCTGAATGGAAAAAAGTTTAAGAGATGATCCTCAGTTTCCTAGTGTGAAATTACTAAAATATGGGAAACAAACAAGGTGGGGTTAAGCGCTGCTAACCTAAGTAAACATGAAGATCATGCTGATAGAAGAGAGAAGGAAGTGGTCTATGTTGACTCAAACAACTGAAGAATGGATAAAAACTGACTAGTTTTGTTGCAGGGGGGAAGCAAATTCTGACTCCATGTTGGAAACTATTTCTTTGATTTGCTTTTACTATTACAATACTACTCAATGGTTTGTCTGGAGGATCCTGCCCCTCTGCTTGACTGTAAACTAAAGTGCCTTTGTTCACCTCAGGGAGAGATAGCTTGTCCCTGCCCACCTTTGAATAGAAGAGATTAACTCACCCCTTCTGAAGGCTGGACATTCCCATGGAGATGTTTTGCAAGACTGAAGACCCTTTCCCTTAACTTCCCCACTGCATCTCCCTTTCTATTCTGCCTTTTGACTTTCCTCATTGCTTCTCTCTGATCTATAAAACAACCTGGCATCCAGCCCCCAATAAGATGGTTATTTTGAGGCGCTAGCCTACCATCAGTTCTGAATATTCATTGGAAAGACATGATGAAGCTGAAGCTCCAATACTTTGGCCACCTGATGCAAAGAACTGACTCACTGGAAAAAACGCTGACCCTGGGAAAGACTGAAGGCAGGAGGAGAAGGGGATGACAGAGGATGAGATGATTGGACGGCATCACCGACTCAATGGACATGAGTTTGAGTAAGCTCTGGGAGTTGGTGATGGACAGGGAAGCCTGGCGTGCTGCAGTCCATGGGGTCGCAAAGAGTCGGACACTGAGCATGCCATCTTCTTGGTCTGCTGGTCCCCCAATTAAAGTATCTTCCTTGCCTCAGCACCTCCTCTCTCAGATTCATTGGCCTATCCTGCCGCGAGCAGAGCTTGGACTGGGTTACAGTCTGAGAAGAAGAGACAGGCATTACTCCAGGCAGATGAGACCACGTGAGCAAAGGAATATTACAGGAGTGAAGAAGTAAGAGCAGTGGGAAATAAGTACAAACAGGGGCTTAGGACCTGCAGATTATGAGTGGTTTATAATGCAGTTATAAGCAACCAGGTCTTCATGCAGGAGGTAAAGGGGGACCATTTAGGTTCTTGAGAATGCAGTGTTAACCAAATAGAGAAAAAATTGGGGGAGAAGATTGAGCAAAACCACACCAGAAGTGTAAGGCTACTTTGCCTTTCACCTGAAGGAGGCCACATACGTGTGTGAAGGTTCATTTAAAGGTGGAAGGGTTATTAACCGACAAGACCCAGAGAGTTCCACCTGGGTGGAACTCGCCCCACACACCGGCTGCCTGATGCTTAATCCCAATCTAGAATTTTACTGACTAGTTAACCGAATTTAGCAAACTGTCAGAGAAGGTGCTCGCTTACTGGATTGTTATGGTGACAAGGGCCAGGGTTCACTGATGAAAAAACATGGGAAAGGGTGAGAGGAGGCTGAAAAGTGAAAGGAAGGGGAGAGAAGTGCGGAAGGTGCCAACCAGGTCGCCCGGGTCGGAGCGGAAGGTGGCCGGGTCGGGGGTCGAGCGGCCCTTAGGGGCCCCCTGGGGCCCGCGCCTCGGGCGCTGCGCGTGTGCTCACGGGCGGGGCGCCCCGCGGCCGCCAATGGCCAATCCGGGCTGGCGTCCGGGGAGGGGCGGGGCTTGCCGGCTCGGGCTCCGCGAGTCCTCCTTTTTGCACACACACGAATACAAAGAGCCATACGACCTTCGGGTATCCTTTTTCCATTTTTTTTCTCCTTAATCTTGTGTGTGTATTCAAGTTTTTTAAAAAATAGAGATCTGTGGCAGTGCTGGGGTGAGGAAACTGTTGCTAAGGGGAATGTGCGCTTTCCCCCATTTCTTTTTCTGTCTCTCTTCCTCTTTCTTTTTCCTGGTCAAGGTTTTAAATATACCAAGAAGTTGAGAAGCAGGATGGCCGTGTACAACTGTTTCCAGCCAAATTTATAGAGATTTTTTTTTCTTTTTGCTATCACATTTTAAGAACTGGTAAATTTTTATAGTCGAGGGATTTTTAAAAATTTAGCCTCTTGGGAAGTAGAGGTTTCTTTTTGAAGCGGGCCGAAGGGATAATGTAAATTTCTGCCACAGGCAACGTCGAAGGAAACAGATTTGAGGCTCCCTCACAGAGCTGTTTGCGTGCGTTTTACACACCCTCTTCCAGAACCAAAACCAAGTGGCTTGAATGTGGCAATTGTCCAAGGCCAATAGGTTAAAAATGTTTGTATTTTATAATTGTGACACTCATTTCCCTGGGGGAGGGGTCAAAGCCCTTTTTACAATGTGTCTTACCCACATTTTTCATGAAGACTCTGTGTGTGTGTGTGTGTGTGTGTGTTTTGAAGCAAATAAGTTCGTAAAGATTTATCTTGGGGTTTTGTGCTTTGTGTATATGTACAGTGTGTGTATATGTGCCGTATCAGATTTTGTTTTTAAAAGCGACTGCCTTCGGTTTTATGTGTGCAAAGCAGCCCCTAGGATGTGGATTTTTTTTTTCCTGTTGTGTTCCCAAATGTGATCCAGACAGGATTTCATGTGCAAACTACAGCCTAGAAGCAATCCTATGCATAGAACTACTTAGGCACTTTGATTCTATGTGCATTTACTGTATTTTTCTGCTCTTCTAAAGTATCAACTTACTGAATAATTAAATAATTGCTAGGGAATATACAGTCCACGTGGCAAATGAGGGTAAGCAATTTATTGACTCTGGTTTAAAGCCTTCTTTAGTGACTGTTTTGCCTAAGTGGTTTTGCTTTTTACTGTCTCACGTTCTTAAATGTACAGCTGTGTATATTTTGGCCTTTATGTGTGGTTTGGTTGGTGTGTTCAGAAGGGAAGTTCTCTCTTGGCTTTTTGACAAAATGGTCGTTTATAGGTTGGGATTTGTTTGAATAACTCCACAGCTGACAAAATATCAGGAAAATAATCCAGTCAAGTCCAATTCTCTAAAACCGTTCTTGGTGGTGGTGATGGGGGAGGGGCCAACAGGAGGCAAAGGCAAATAATACATAGGAGGGATAAGAAATGCATTTTGGTTACCATGTTGCATTTTTGGAATGAAAAACGTTCTCCCTAAGATAAGAGTCATGGACAGAAGTGCTTGAATTAGAGGGCAACATGCTCAGGGCAGTACCTCCGGTTACAGGAGTCATTTTCTCACTTAATTCTGTTATAGAACCACTGTCTCCTATTAGGAGTCATACGGAAAGCGTATTCAAATCTATATTGGCAGATTGGAGTGAAAGGATAGGAAATATATGGGGAGAAACTAGAATGTCACAAATTAAATAGTGATCACGAGATAAAAAAAAGGATCTACTGTCGAGTTCAAATTTCAGAACAACAAAACCACTGTAGGATGGTAATACAGTTCCATCCCCCAGTTTGCGTCCCACTCAGTTTGAAGCTGTATTTAGGACACCTAACAATGGCGATAAAACTATTTGTACAAGTCTTGACATTCACTGTAATGAATGCAGCCTGTGTGACCTCTCTGGGTTTCTTACCTGTACTGAGTGCATTTCTATTCCCTAACAGTACAAGTCAGATGAGTCTCAAATGTGGAGCATTCCACAAGTTTAGACCTGCATATATGAAATCTAGTCAGAGTCTTAAAGTAGCTTTGTGATGGCAGTAGTGCTGGAATTATTAATAGAATTTTGCTCTTATTCTCCCCACCCCGCAATTGTACGTCATCACGTATACTTTTTACCTTCTCCAAGACAGCTCTTCCTAAAACGGTACACAGCCCAAGCCCCTGTCTTCCTAGGTTAATTGATTTTTACAAGGAACTTAGGCTCCTAGCCAGTATTCTTGCTTTGAATTTCTTGGTAAGAGAATTCCTCCCACGAATATATCGTTGGCTTGGCCCCCCTACCAAGGCAAAGCAAAGCTAAACTCGGTTGATTTTGCTCTGGAATCTGCGGGGCCCATAGAGATGAAAACTTACTTGAACTAAGGGCAACTGCTACCTTGCTAGTGTTATCGGAAAGATCTGTAGCTGAGGCCGGCAGGAACGAAAAGCCTCCCACCACCTAATGTATGAGGCCGATCTGTAACCAATGTACCTATAATCGTGTACACGCAGCTCTGTGAGCAGCAGGCAACAAAAGGGAGTAAACAAACAAACAAAAAATCAAGCTAAAGATGGCGTCTAGCGGCCTTGAAAAAGCCTCGCAGTCGTGTCCCTCCCTAAAGAGGCCCCTCCCCTCCCTGACTTGTTGAGTGATTGTGGATTGCAGCCAGTAACTTCCCCGGCCTTGCTCCGCCCCATCGTCCAACCGCCAATCACCAGGAGCCCGGAGACTGGTGAGGCGGGGCCTCCCCGCGTGCGCGCGCTGGCAGGGTACACGAGCAGACACCGCCTTCTTCCCTGGCCGTGAGCCGGGAGACTCGACACAGCCGAGTAGGCTGGAGCTGCGGGAGAGGCACACGCGGTGGGACACCAGTAGGGCAGCCAAAGCTGGACCTCCTCGGGAACTCCCCCGCCATCCTCAGCGCTTTCTTGGCCCCGTGGCAGTTACCCACGGTGATCCAGCTAGATCTCCGGCCGCGCCTCGGGTCAGTCGGCCGTCTGCGGCGCTGTGAGGAACACCCCTTCCTCAAGACCCCCAGGGCACACCGTCTGCCCGGGGGCTCAGTGACGGGTCGCCCTGTCCCCTGCGGCCCCGAGGGAAGAGCTCAGCTCTGTTCCCTCTTCGCGCTGCTGCGCTCGCCCTACCTGTAGTTGAAACACTCTCTTCGGAAATGGTTCTGTTTTCCCTGGTGCCCACCTTGTCATCTTTGACTAATATTTAATCAGCTAACATTTACCAAGGGCTCGCTGGGCATACAACGCAACTTTGGGAGCTAGTTGTTCATTTTTCAGTTTCTCCGGAAATGCAGGAAGAGCCATAATGTCAGGTATATGGGTATGAAAACCTTACACCGGTCATTATAATCTCACCAAGTTGCATTTTAGCAAATGTAAAGAAAAGAGATGGTTTAACACTGGTACTACCATACAAATGTACTTGAAATTTTCGGGTTATGTGAAATACTTTTCTTAGGATCTCACTGTACTCTCTCGGTCCACATCTCTTTTTTTTTTTTTTTTTTTTACCCCTAAAAAACATGGTCTTAGATTTTCTTTGTTGATCTTTATTTGGGTCAGTGTTTCAAAATGTAGAAAAAGACTACTAATGATATTTCCTTACCTGCTCTTGTGTGATAAAGAGCTCATCTCTGATAGAAGTAGATTTTTTTGAGAAGTGAGACGTGTTTTAGCAGATGAGACATTTTGCACCTTCAGGTGGAGGAGCAGGGCTGACTGGCACAGCAGGAGGTTTAAGTGGCCATTTTCCTTTTTATTTCTTAAAATGAAGATTATGGTATGAATTGCTGTGCTTTCAGTAATCGCATTTAAGGAAGTCCATTGCTGGCCTGACCCTGAATGAGTCAAGGGCCCATTATAAAAACATTTATCTTCTGAGTGATACCATAGACTACACATCTATTAGATAGTGAGGAAACTTTTATTTTTCCTAGTTTGGAGGTGAACTCAGTCATGCAGAAAATTCAAACTCAGAATGGGTTGAAGCAAGCAAGGGAGCTGCCAAGAGTATGATATATTTAGTTCTAACAGAAATACATGTGACTTGGGAGGAAATGGATAGTTAAGATTATGGACAGCCTTACCCTGAACTGTCTGTCCAAAGATGAGTTTTCATTCTTTATCTAAATATTTATGAAAAAATATCAAAATTATTGAAAAGCACATTTTCTAGGCTCCTTTCACATTATTAAAATTAGACTGATCCTGATGAGCCCCAAACACAGATTTTGTGCACGCTTCAGTTTGACAGTTGCTGTCATTTTGTGTTGGCAAGTTTTTGATAGGATTGAAGATCATTTTAACATTCTAATTCTAAAAGTTGATAGCATTTTGCAAAAGGCATATATATTCTTCAGTGATGGTCAGTCTTAGTTCATTCCTCTTTCTTGAACAAAAATGCAAACTTGGTTTTAAAATAAATCAGCAATCTGAAATTGCAAAAGTTGACAGTATTAATGTTTAATAATAATGGTATAGACACTGCTTGGATAATTTATTCCAATTAACCATTGCTTTGCCAAACATTCCACGGATTGCTTTACAGGTTATTGTATTAAACAGTTATACATTTTGAGAAGTAAAATAAAGATAGCAGAATAAAGTTTAGGTAGGTTAATAATGTTGGCAGAGTTAAAGGGGCTCTGAAACTTTCAACTAGTTATGGAAAAAGCAAGAATGATTATGTTAAGTCTGCAATGTTAGAAAAGAAGGATTTAATAGGTTGTAACAGCAAATAATGCAGCACTATCTATAATAAAGTTCTCTTATCAGTTTGAATTGTTCATACTGAGGAAGATCCGTAAAAGAATGTTTCAATAGTGTACATCTTTGTCTTCATTGCTCCACATCAGTGAACCTTTGCCCCTGCATTCATTTTTTTCTTCTCTGCTGACTCAGAGAAGAGCTCACCTGCCTGCCTTCTCACATTGGGAGGATCCTTGCTAGAAGAAAACCTAAATCCTTTCCTAATATGTTCATCCTTTCCTTTTTCACCGACCTTTTTTCTTTCTGCTTTTTAAGTATACTGAGGCTGTAGTGCCCCTTCTGACTTCCTGCTTCCTTCCTTTCATATCTATACTCTAGAAAACTTGACTTCATGTCTTGCTTCCATATTCTCTCCATCAATTTCTCTTTCATCCAATGCATAGTATTACTTCCACTACCAAAAAACAAAAAAAACTTACTAGTCAGCACCAGTGACCATCACAGACAAATAACATGCATTTCCTTAATTTTCATCTTGTTTTAACCATTCTGCTGCACTTGTCACAGTTGATTACATCCACTTGTTATTCTTTCTACTTTGGTGTTCCTAACACTTTTTATTCCATCTTATTGAACATTCTTTTTTTAATGAAGACTTTTCCAAGGATTGGCTCCAAGTGCTGTCCTTGGCCCCTGCCAAGGACCTTATACTTACTCCTTGGAGAGCTCATTCACTCTCTGAGGTTCAAATATAACCTCCTGCTAAAGTTTCCAAGTCTGCATTCCAGCTCTGACCTTCCTCTTGTTTGTTTTTCAGCCCTAGCCAGTTGCTTTCAGAACATTCCATTTAAAGATGCTGCCATCAGTTTGATATTTAACATGTTATATAAATACACATCTTTTCAATCATGCTAGTGGGCCTCTCAGCTTCCTCATTTCTATCATTCTGTCAGTGTTACCATCTTCTGACCCTTAGGTTTACAGTCTTGAAGTTGTCTTAACCAGTCCCTCTATCCCACATGTTTATTAAGTTAAGGAATAAGATCAGTCCTTTCTCTAAGATGTTGAACATATCCACAAATGTATATTCTTATCACTTCTCTCCAGGATTTAACAGCCTTGTAATCTCTAACTGTTCCACTTTAAGTGTCTTAAGACAGAGGTCAGTAAACTATAGCTCGTAGTCTAAGTCTGGCATTACACCTGTTTTTGTTGGCCCCATGGGCTAAGAATGGCTTTTATATTTTTAATATAAATATTAAAATGTAATATTCTGTGACATATCTGTATTAATAAAGTTTTATTGGAACACAGCCATTCCTATATTTATGTATCATCAATGGCCCCTTTGTGCTACAATGGCAAAGTCCAATGGTTGTATCAAAAACCACATGGCCAGCAAAGTCTTAAGTTTATTTAGTCCTTTCCAGAGAAAGGTTTGCTGATCCCTGATCTAAGAGTTTCCTTAACTTGGTTTTCAAAGCCCACTGTCAGCTTTCTGTACTTTGTATATAAGCCCTTTTGCTCTGACCTCTCACATGTACCCTGTAAAGGCTGTGATGTTTGTTTTTTTCCTCTCACTCACCTTGTCTTCTTACCACCGTACCAGTTCATCCTATACCTGCTCAGGTCTCAGTTGGAGACTTTTCTTTGATAAGACTCCTTTCTCACATGGTTTCATTCTGTTGATCTTTCTATAATTTTGAACTAACTCAAGATATCTCTATTCTGTACTGTATTTTTAGCCACTTGTGTATATTTTGCTTTGTTCTTTAGACTTTTGTTCTTACATGTGCTGTAAGCTCCTTGCGTATAGGGACTTTATCTTCCTTTCACTTGAGTACTTGGAGGTGGCAGTCCATTTGGTGACTCATCTTTTAGCATGGCCTTATAGAGACAGAATTTTTAGAAACACTTTTTAAAAAATATATATATAACTTGCTCATCTTCTCTAATGAAGATACGTGTAGCTATTGATACTAGCATTTTAAATCGTTATTTGGTTAGTAAATATAATTGTGAAATGTTCCTTTAATACCTGCCAACCCCAGTTTCCTTATCTTTTTATTCAGGGTCTTAGGTGTTATGTGAGAGACTCTAGCAGGACCCAGGGAAACTAAATCAGAAACGATGTCCATAGATACCCCAAAAGAGTTATTTGAATGCCCACAGTGCTACACTGCACTGTACCAGGTTTTATAGACAGATTAATTCAAGAAAACACGTATTTGTTGCCCTAAATGTGGCATTCTAAAATGGATGAAGTTAGGTTATACCCAAAGCTGAAAAGCAGAAAGAAACTGAGGCACAGAATTGTAGAGCAGGTTAGTATGATATTTTATGTCAACACAAATATGAAAATATATTTAGCATTAAAAAAGAGCAGAGTTGGGAATTCCGTGGTGGTCCAGTGGTTAGGACTCCGAGCCTCCACTTGCAGGGGGTACAGGTTCCATCTGTGGTTGGGGAACTAAGATCTTATATGTAGCACAGTCAAATAAATAAATAAACAAAACTAAAAATGAGTAAAGTTGAACAGTATCCTTAGTCTAAAGCCAGTTTGTGATAGCAAGTAGTTACAAATACTGTTTTCTCAATTACCTTTCTAATTTGCATCATAAAAGGTTTTGTACTGATAAAAGCATCTTTGTAGACTTGAATTCATTTCTTACAACTTTAATATTGAATTTAGAGGGGAAGCTCCCCAAATTCTATCTCAAGCCATTGCCTTTTTTTTTCTTCCCCAAAATGAGGACATCAGCATGGATATTCAGGATAGGAACACAAAACGTTTCAGGAATCAGCTGTTATGTGTGGAGCACTGACTATGTGCCAGCACTCTGTTGGTGCCTTTATATATATCATAAATAATCTTCACAAAAACACTCAAAGTGGGCAGAGAGGAGGTAGAGAGCCCCAGAGAACACTGAGGCCCAAGTTCAAATAGCCCTTAAGTGGTGCTGCATGATGAGAACCCTATTTTTTATTTTATTTACTTATTTATTACTCCCATCTCAGTGCTGTTTTGGGAAGATGACCTGAGAAAGACCATTTAAGGGGACAGAAGGGCTTGAGGCAGGTACAAGGCCAGCAGGGGAGAAGGCCTCCTGCAAAAAAGAGCATCTGGGGCAAGAGTGTAGCAGTTGTCAGTTTGATCCCAGGAAGGATACCTACTGTTAGTCCCAACGTGATGCACCTTAGTTTTTTAAAAAATTTTTTTAAAATTGAGGTTTATCTGATGTACAATATTATAGGTTACATGTATATAATACAGTGGTACACGGTTTTTGAAAGTTGTACTCCATTTATAGTTGTAGCTATGTTCCCTGTATTGTAAAGTATATTCTTGTACCTTAGGCTTCTCAGGTCCCGCAGTGGTAAAGAATCTGCCTGCCAATGTAGGAGACTCGGATTCGATCCCTGGGTCAGGAAGATCCCCTGGAGTAGGAAATGGCAGCCCAGTCCAGTATTTTTGCCTGGAAAATTTCAGGGACAGTGGAGCCTGGCATAGTCCATGGAGTTTCAAAGAGTTGGACATGACTGAGTACGCACATACACACATATCCTTATAGCTTATTTTATATATTACTGATTTATTCAATTTTGGGGGGGGTATATTCCCTGGTGGTCCAGTGATTATGACTCTGTGTGCTGTCTCTGCCCAGGGCCTGGGTTCAATGCCTGGTTGGGGAACTAAAATCCCACAAACCGAGTGGTGCTGCCCCCCAATTTTTTTTAATTGAATTATAGTTGATGTAAAATAGTACATAAGTGGCAGGTCTTAATTTCTTACTGAACAAATCCTAAACCCAAGTGGGCGATCATTTGCATATTATCATTCACATAACTTTCTTTTTCTTGACAGCATCCATGTTTCAGGTTAAACTCTTTGCATGATGTTGGTTTTAAAAAAGTTAAATCCCCACAGGAGCGTGTAGGCCCTTATTTAGGAAGGAAAAGGATTTATTAATGATTCATTCATAATTGACTTGGGAATTGCTTAGTGCTTTCCTTTAACCTTTAGTTTTAATTTGACTTTAACCTTTAGATTTTTAGGTTTAGCTCTGCTTTCCAGTGACTCTAATGATAGAGAAGCAGTAAATGGATTTGAGTTACGTTATTTCAAGAAGTGAATATCTAGCACAGAAAAGCATTTCTTCGATATAAAGGGTAGAAAGAGCAAATTAAAGACTATTCTTTAATAACCAAATGTAATTAAAATGCATTGTCAGATTTACATTTTAGTACCTCAGAGGCATTGATATTGCCTATTTCTGAAATGAGATTGCTGATTCAAAAAAAAAATAAAACCCCAAATTTCTGTATGTGGAAAATTCTCCTAACCTCCTCCTGTCCTTTTAATTGTGGTGTTATGATATAATTTACAGGGTAAGATAGAAACGTATCTCTTGAGGAAATTGTAAACATAAGATTTTGTCGCTTAGGGAGCTTCAGGCAGAAAGATTCTTTTTTTCTATAATCAAGTGTCATTTAGAAAATGACAATATGAAGTTCCTTGGAGTGTTCTCAGTGGTACAAACCCTCCCACACTTTTTTTCTTCTTTTTCTCCTGGAGTAGTTTAGGCGCTTAACTACAGTGATTCAGAGGAGAGGCAGTTTGGTTTATCATTGATATTCTGATCTCTCTTTTTGGGGGCTGGTTGTGTGGGCAGAGTGGTAGCATGGGGCTACTTAGAAACTCCCGTTCAGCTCTGCCGCTCCCTTAAGCAGCATGAGGAGCGGAGATGAGGGGCCCTGGAGGTGATTTTTCTGGGCTTCCAGCTGGAGCATTCAGAACAGTTAGCTTCTGTTGCAGAGGCCGGAGGCCCAGGTGTACAAAGTGTGAAAGTAGGGGTCTCTGCAGCCCTGGTTAGGGAAGCTCAATTCTCCCATCCAGGTTTTCCTTTCATTTCCCTGCCCATCCCCAAAGCATTAATGATATAACAGTGTGAGGTTGGCAGCGTCTTGGGGGCTGCATTGATTGGCCTCCTCCTTATTTAGGAGTGTTATTCTGAATGCATCTGTATGCAAATTATAGAGATCGTAGAATCATGATTCTTTATGTCAACAAAAAGTGGTATCAGTTTAAGAAAAAAATCACATGCACACTAGATTGAAAGTAGCAATAACTGGTTTCTGCTGTCTTCCCCTGACCTTGAAAAAGATATATAAGTTTTCTGCATGTCTCTTCTCTGGCCCTGGGTTAATATGTGTTTCCTAGAGCTGTTGTGTGAATGAGATTAACCTACGTGAAGTGTTCTGAACTCCTTAAGGAATGATGTCAAAGCAATAAAATGCAATACTGTTATTACAGCCAAGATAGAGAGGCGGAGAAGACAGATCTACATTTTCTTCCTTAATCTTCTAATCTTTCCAGATGCCCGTGGGTCCTGTAGAGTCCCCTCTCCATTCCTTAGTTTTGGAGTGGTGGGGGGTTTCATGCCTTCCACCCTCTGAAACCGAGTTCCTCGGGAAGGCCTTCGTAGGCCCACCCTATGGGGAAGGGGTGAGGGTGACCCCCCCAGTGTGTGGGACTAGGGCAGCCCAGGATCTGCACAGAGAAGGCCCTCTCCACTCTGCAGGACAAGAAGAGGCAGCCATGGACTGTGTGCGCCTTCACGGCTAGCCCACTGCTCCTTCAGAGAACCCAACCCCGGGTGCCCAGGCTGCTCTGACCACCCTCCATGAGGAAGGAAAGTGAATCGAGAGAGGCCAGCGCTTCCTGCGGTCCGGTCGGCTGGGGACACTTGTGGAGCAGCCCAGCAGCGTGAGCACCGCCCTTCCCGCCTCGACAGCCATGTCCTTCAGCGCCACCATCCTCTTCTCCCCTCCCGGTGGCAGCGAGGCCAGATGCTGCTGTTGTGCGTGTAAGAACGAGACAAGTGGGGCCAGCTCAGGCTGTCAGGGCGGGAATCCTCCTCCCAGCACCCCGATCACAGTGACGGGACACGGCCTGGCTGTCCAGAGCTCCGAGCAGCTCCTGCATATCATCTACCAGCGGGTGGATAAGGCCGTGGGTCTGGCCGAGGCGGCGCTGGGTCTCGCCAGGGCCAACAACGAATTGTTAAAACGACTCCAGGAGGAAGTGGGTGAGCTGAGGCAAGGGAAGGTACCCGCCACGGATGAAGACAGGGAGAGTCGGGCACACAGCTCCCCGCTGGAGGAGCCCGGGCCCCTCAAGGAGAGCCCCGGGGAGGCTGGCAGGGCCGTGCCGGCTGCGGAGGAGGAGTGTGACAGTGTGGGCAGCGGCGTGCAGGTGGTGATTGAGGAGCTGCGGCAGCTGGGAGCGGCCTCGGCGGGGGGGCCCGGACCCTTGGGCTTCCCGGCAGCTCAGAGAGATGTGCGGCTCCCGGGATGCGCCCTGACTGCGGGCGAGGGGCCCCCGATGCTCAACCCCGTGAGTACACAGCACAGGACAGGAGCCGAGCTGCTCCCCTGTGCCCTTCCTGGCCTTCCTCTCTCTCTCTGTCTTCTCTCCACCCTTCAGCCTTTCTTTTGGTGGTATCAGTGATGCAACAGCAGGGTACCCAGTCTCCTTTGTCATCAGGGAGAGTCAGCCCTCCTGTGTTTTTCTGAGCCCGTGGCCTTTCTGGTGAAAGGTCATTGCTGGCACGAGTGGCATCGGGGCTGCCCTGCCCTCCCGCTCTGTCGCGCCGCGTGGCACCTTCTCCACAGCTGCCTGACGGCTCCATGGGCTCTGCCTCTCCTGGCGAGGATGCCTGCCATGCACAGACGACTCATTCATATTTGATCACGGGCCCTCTGCTTGCCAAGAGGAATTCAGGACTAGGAGAGAGATGGGGATGTGAGGGGAGAGAGGCAGAGATGGGGAGGGAGAGCAGGGAATGAGGGAGGGAAAGGGCAAAGCTAGTAGCTGACAGGTGCAAAAAGGGAAAGAGGCCATTGGAAATGAAGGGTTCAGAAAGGAGAAAAAGTGGAGAAAAAGCAGAGGAGAAAGGTGAACCTAAGTGAGAGAAGAACTGATGCAAGGGAGAGAATATGAGGTAAGGCAGGAGGGAAGTAGAGGAAAGGAAATAAAATGAGGAAAAATGGGCAGTTGAGAGTTTCCCTAAGAGGATAATAACACGTACGGAGGAAGAGGGAAGCCAACGGGCCTGTTTTGTGAGCCGGAAAGACATAGAAATACACTGATATTTCAGCTTCTTTACTGCTCAGGGCCATATGAGCAGGAAAATCCTGGCTGAGGAGAGTAAAAACTGAAGAATGTCACATGGAAGTCTGGAAAGGAGATGGAGCAACTCTAGAGATCTCAGAGATGTGAAGCTAACAGATGTGTTGCCACTTGAGAGACAGTGGGAGGTCTGTCAGCTCCCATCCACCCTCTCCTCCACCGCGTCCTCCCTCTGCCCTCTGTCTTTTCCTCCACCCTCCACGACAAGGCCCGACACCCAGGCAAGAGCAGAGCAGCAGAACGGGGGGGCCTGAGACTCTGAGCCCGTCTGCTGGACCTGAGGAATGAAGGCCACCTCCAGGGTCATACTGCAGCCGGGCACTGCTCCACCAAGGCCTAGCTGCACGGGTGGGTGATGGCCCCGAGACTCGGCCCAGTCTGCCCCCCAGGGACTATCCTTGGTTTGGGGCTGTCGGAGGAGCTGCTGGGAAGGTGGGAGGAGGCAGGGAGGCACCAGGCCCGGCAGTGCCCTGAGCTGTGGTTCTTTCTGGCAGGGAAGGCTTCCAAGCCGACAGGATGGAATTAGATTTCACAGCACAGAAAGCAGCTCACAGGTCTATAAATCTCAGCCTCCTCCCCCGCTTCTTTCTGTGTTTTTTCCCCCCACTTTCACTGTTTTGTTTTCCTGGCTGCAGAAATCCCCCTCCTTTCTTCTCCTCTCCCTTCCTCCCTCCTTCCTTCTCCTACCCCGTGTGTCCTTGAGTGAGGGCACAGGCAGGCAAGCCGATGTCAGGGCAGCGACTGTCGGATGTAGCCAGGGCAGGATCAAGGTGAGGGCACCCTCTGGCCCCGCAAAGGGAAGAGGGCAGGGCATGGGGAGGGGGAAGGCAGTGCCAGCCTCTCTAGAGGTTTCTGACTTTATATCTCCCTCCTTTGCTCCCATTTTTCTGTTTCTCCTTCTTCTTGTTATTTTCTCACTCTTTCTCTTGCTTGGTTTTCTTTTCTTACCATCTCTTTCTCCCTCAATCCCTTTCAAGCAAAACACTTACCTAGCTACCTTACCTATACTCAGGTGCAAAGCATAAATGCCTACTCACAAATAGAGCATCAGAAACATGCCTTGTCCTTACAGTCAGTCCTGTGATAATGACCCAACATGAGAGGCCCCGTTGAGTGAAAGTTGCTCAGTTGTGTCTGACTCTTTGTGACCCCACGGATTCTAGCCTGCCAGGCTCCTCTGTTCATGGGATTTCCCAGGCAAGAATACTGGAGTGGGTAGCCATTGCCTGCTCCAGAGGATCTTCCCAACCCAAGGATGGAACTGAGGTCTCCTGCATTGCAGGAGATTCTTTACTGTCTGAGCCGTCAGGGAAGCCCAAGAGGCCCTGTTCCTGCAAGAAATGTTTGCCCCACGTTCCCACCGGAGTCCCAGAGAAACAAGCCATGAGCCACTGAAGACTGGGTTAGATTCCCCCGTTCCCCACTCCCTGTTCATCATACTTACCAGTGAATGATGGTTGACCAGGTTCCTACAAGCCTGGCTGGCTAATAGGGTTTTTTTTTTTTTTTGTATGTTCTTAGCTGGTGGACGATTATGTGGCCTCTGAAGGTGCAGTGCAGCGGGTGCTGGTGCCTGCTTATGCCAAGCAGCTTTCACCAGTCACACAACTGGCGATCCAGCGGGCAACCTCAGAGACCTCGCCAGAAAATGGAACCAAGCTACCGCCACCCCACCCTGAGGACATGCTCAGTGCTGCTGCCGCCCTGGAAGGGACTTTGGAAGAGTCAGGCCCTGGGGGAACTGGGGAGCTGAGACAGTCTCTAGGGTTCACTGCTTCCCCATGCAGGACCAGAGGGAGTGGGCAGAAGAACTCCAGGCGCAAGCGGGATCTGGTCCTCTCTGTGAGTGAGCTCAATTTCTATACCTTTTTTTTCCGTCTGGAGAGATAAGTGAAGAGTGAAATGTGGGTTGATTTTAAACTGTCCCATGTGGAATGAATGGTATCCTGAAGCCTGCTGGAATGGGAAGGGCAAGGAGGAGACAGACTGTTCCCTAGCCCCAGGGACAGACCAGCCCCTTGCTATCAGTGGAACTTGTTTAGGCTCTTCCGGATAGATTGATATCTTCCATTTAAAGATAAGGGTATTATGTCATGTCTCCTGGTGATCTCATAATTCTGATGGGAAGATCTTTATGGGGTTCAGCAGATTGACTGCAGCAGGATAGCACTAGAAACTGCCTGCAGATAACCAGTGTTCAAGGCAAGCAGCAGGGGCTCCTTGGGCAGAAAGGCCAAGGTGTCTTGAAGTGGTCACATACCCCAAAGATGCAGAGGACCACTAGACACTCAGCTCAGGGATAAAGGTTAGAAGGTTCTGGTGATTCTCAGAGCTCTTGGCAGGGAAGGTACTGGCCTGAATCAGTTCTGCCTGAAACCTTACAGTGGCTTGGAGTCCTGCTGCTGCTGCTGCTGCTGCTGCTGCTAAGTCGCTTCAGTCGTGTCCGACTCTGTGCGACCCCATAGACGGCAGCCCACCAGGCTCCCCGTCCCTGGGATTCTCCAGGCAAGAACACTGGAGTGGGTGGCTTGGAGCCCTAGTGCATCCCTAAACATCCTACAATCTACAGGATCCCCCGACCCCACCCCCACCCGTTATCCAGCATCATTAGAGTCAAGGTTGAGAAACCCTGTTTTAGGGTGACCACAGACCTTTGGATCAGCTCTGTCACCCAAGATATCTTTCTAATGGAGACTGTAATGGGTCTCCAGTCTCTGGATAATAGCTTATGAGGTAACCTGAGAGTTCTGGTCAAGGGTGGTGGTCACCACTGACATCCAGTGAAATCTCAGCAGAGTATAGAACCCATTTCTCCTTGTTACAGCCTTAGTAAAGATTGGAAGTGGCTGACTACCATTTATGCCTCCTTTATTTATATTACTTCTTTCTCCTTTTTTCTAAGAGATCCTACTCTTACTCTCTCTTTCATTTGTTTTTACGTTGATAGATTCTTTTTTTCCCCCTTCCAGAAGACACATTCATAATCAGTATCAGCTGATTTCTAACCTTTATTTCAGATTTTGGTTACGTTCATGACATGTCACTTATCAAGAATGGGGAGTAGGTTTAGTTTTTCTGTCATGGATTTCTAGTCCAACAGGACAGTGTTGTTGCCAGTGACAGAAATGGAGGCTTATACCTAGAAGTACATTTCAAGAGAATTCCCCCAAATTCTTAGTGTTTAAATCAGAATATATGTGTGATAATTACAGTTTGCATAAAATCAGGATTTTTTTTGGTCAGTTTAATTCCTCTTGTGCCTACTGCCTACAGTGAGAGGTCTAGTGGTGAGGCTGGGCTTCTTCCTGCCCTTTGGAGAGCTTGGCACGGTGCCTTCTGGGAAGCATGCTCAGCCTTCGGTGTTGTAGGATGTGAAGATGGGCAAGTGGACCAGTCAGGGAGTCTTGCTTCCCATCACAGAGAAAGACATAAAATGCTCTTGTGTGAGTCTGTGGGTTCAGAGGGAGAGGGATGGTTGCAGATCTTCACTGTTCCAACCTGTAGCTCTGGGAAGGAATCCGAGAGTCATCTCTCCAATCTGTTGAGGCTGCTGTAGGTTGCTGCTCTGCCAGGGATCCAAAAGGCCCAAATCAGAACCTTAATTCCTTGGACTGCTGCAGATCCAGCCACCCATTGGGGAAATTATTTATTTTTAGCTTGCTCAGGAGGCAAGTGAGCCAGCATTCTTTAGTCTTAGCACTTATTATTGGCTAGAGTATTTTCCCTTTTCACTTCAAGCTTGGTTTGATTTTTATCAGCTGATCTCTTCCAAGTCAATTGAATTGGAAAGCTATGCAATTTCTCCCCCATCTTTTTTCTTTTTTTGCAACTCTTCCTTTTTTTTTTTTTTTTTTGCAACTCTTTCAAATTCTTTCTGAAGCATTCACCCATCCTCTTAAGATTTCTCAAGTTTGGACTTCTAAAAGGTAAAATAACTATATCAGATATGAAGCTAGTACAACTCTTTTTTTATAGAGTGGAGAACCTAGTCATAAAGTTAACAGTAATTTCCTAAGTTGATATAGTCAGTCAGCCATAGGCGTAAGAGTCGAAATTGGGCATTTCTGAATACGAAGCTGAAATCCTGAGATCAGCATCCCATCAGTTTGAGACTGGGTAATTTCCATTGACTAAAGGACCTTGGATGAAAATAAAACAGCAAAACTAAATTTAATACGGAGAAATGTAAAATCCTGCATTAAAGTACAAAAAAAAAAAAAAAAAAAAACCAGTTGCAAAAGGGTGGAAATAGTAATCTGTGTGAAAAATGGACTTGAGCTGACTACAGGCTCACTATGAATGAACCCTGTGACACTGAGTAGGGATGGGGTTGCTAAGAAAGGTAACAGCATCTTGGGTTTCATTCCTAGAAGTATAAAGTTCTACTCAGGGAAGTAATGCTCCCTTTGGCCAGACCTCAATGGGTGAGTTAGATTCAGTTCCAGGTGCCATGTTGTAAGAGGAACACTGGCAAACCAGAGCGTCATAGTTTCATGAGAAGTCTGTCTGGCAACTATGTCATGAAGAGTGGTTGAAGGACTTGGTGTTAGACCAGATAAGAGAAGACCACTGGAGAACATGGAAGCTGTCTTCATACTTCAGGTGCTATTAGGGCAAAACTGGGGTCTGATTTTGGAGTATCTAAGGCAATTTTTTTTTTTTTTAACAGTTAGAGATGTTCATAGTAGCTGAGTCAAAAACTAGTGAGAGCCCCTCATTAAAGGTATATGCAAAGCTGAAAGACAGCCTGTTTAATGATGAAAACGGATAGTTGGGTGACAGTGCCTCCAAGTTCCCTTTCATTTCACATTTCTGTTATTTCAGGTTTGTGTTTTTTGGACCATGATATGAGGACCCCTGGGATTTGTGGTAATGTGCAAAGGCATATACCTGGGACATTTTCCTGGGTCACCAGTTTTACTGGAAGATTTTGGAAGACATTTTTATGTTAAGAGAAATACACATACATTACCAAAATTTTTTTTAATTTACGAGAGTAAGGGGTTTCAATGCAGGAGATGCATGCAAGAGACATGGGTTTGATCCCTAGATCAGGAAGATCCCCTGGAGTAGGAAATGGCAAACCACTCCAGTATTCTTGCCTGGAGAATCCCACAGACAGAGGAGTCTGGCAGGCTACAGTCCATGGGGTTACAAAGAATCAGACATGACTGAGCTACTGACTGACTAAAGGGGCTTCGAGAAATGTCTACTTGAAGTAGCCCTGTTGTATATTTGCTTTCTCCTTGCTATTAGAAGTATGTTTGTGGAAATATTTGAAAACCTGTATTCTAGTGACCACACTCTCTGAGAGCAAGAGCAAGACCCAGAATAATTCTGAAGGCTCCACACAAATTAAGTGAAAAGGAAAAAAAAGTGTGTGTGGGGGGGTGTCCATTAGAGACACTAACGTGGGTAGGCTCTCTGGCTAAACAAGGGCATCAACAGAAAATGGTACCTAGGCCATGGGCAAGATTCATGCAGAAAACCCCATAGGGACCAGAGAAGGAGTTCATATTTGTTCCTGGCTTGATTCTATGTTTTGTTTGTTTCCCCTAGAAATTGGTCCATAATGTGCATAACCACATCACCAATGACAAGAGATTCAATGGGTCTGAAAGGTATGATCCTCTTGAGGGAAAAGATCATAAGGAACTTCGCCAAGGAGAGGGAAGCAGAGGGGGGCTGCTCCAATATAATAGCTAGGCTAGGGCTTCCACCTCACCATTCCCTTTGCGTTGCGTCTTAGGCCATGGAGGGATTTCCCACAAAGTTGATTAGTGCTAGGAATCTCTGTCTAGCTTTTAAAATGCTGACTGTCTTATTTACTTTCTTCTCTTGTGGCAGCATCAAATCCTCTTGGAATATTTCCGTAGTGAAGTTCCTTCTGGAAAAGCTCAAGCAAGAGCTGGTAACAAGTCCCCACAATTACACTGACAAGGAGCTGAAAGGTGAGAAAGTCCGAGTTAACTTGCACCCCAGCCTTTCTTCATCCCCTGTTCCTGACCAGAGAAGAGGCCTATGGAGATTTCTGATTTAGGTGGCTTTGAAAATAGTGGACTTAAAAAATTGGTTTGGGCTATTTTTTCACCTAGGATTGTCTTTTTATTCCCCTACTCAGTCTGAAATGAAAATGGGAGAAGGAAGGGGCTAGAACACCATCATGTATGATGCTTATACAGAGTCCAAGTCTCGGGTGTTATGAAAAGGAGGTTAGAATCCAGGCCTCCCCTTTTGTCCCTACATACCACGTCCTGGGTTTCCTACTTCTTGTGCTCTTCTATTATTTGTCTGTAGCATTAAGAAGGTGTCTGCTGAAAAAGTACTTGTGATCTGCTGTCAGCCGAGTAGAATGGGGTAGGTTTGACTGCGGTTGGGGGAGGGGAGTTGCAGAAGCATCAGAATTGTCTTTTTAGAGATGCAGAGGGGCAGAGAGAGCTACACCAGAGAGGAATGAATAGATGCTGATGGGTATGCCCAGAAAGCCCATCGTGTAAAAGTGGTTCTCCCCTCTTCCATCTGGTAGTGTTACGGCAAAAATAAAAGGGGCTGAGGGCCCCTGCTTTCTGCTGCCTCCCTTCTCCCTCCCCACCAGGAGCCTGTGTAGCCTACTTCCTTACTAAGAGGCGTGAGTATCGCAACTCCTTAAACCCCTTTAAAGGCCTGAAGGAGAAAGAGGAGAAGAAACTTCGAAGTCGCAGATACCGGGTAGGTTTCTAGGCTTTCCTTTCAGAAAAGATGCTAAACTCTAAACCCTAATAAGCCACAGTGGGAGGGTGTGGCCTCTGAGAACAGGATTGAGTGGAGGAGAAGGAAGACAGGAGCCAATTCTAAGATCTGATTTGGGTTCTCTTGAGAACTTAGTTCTCTCAGGCACAGATTTTTCACAGCTTTCCTCCTACCCAAACCCTTTCCCCAAACCTAATGCGTGGTGTGTTGCTCTTCCTAATCTCTGTCCTGGGCTCCTACCTTAGCTTTTTGCCAACCGATCCAGCATCATGAGGCATTTTGGCCCTGAGGACCAACGTCTATGGAAGGATGTGACAGAGGAGCTGATGTCAGATGAAGAGGACAGTCTTAATGAGCCAGGTGTCTGGGTGGCCCGGCCTCCCCGTTTCCGGGCCCAGCGCCTCACGCAGCTCTGCTACCACCTGGATGCCAACTCTAAGCATGGCACCAAAGCCAACCGTGTATATGGGCCTCCCTCAGACCGTTTGCCTTCTGCTGAGGCCCAGCTTCTTCCACCGGAACTTTATAATCCTAATTTCCAAGAAGAGGAGGATGAGGGAGGTGATGAGAATGGCCCCGTCTCCCCATCTTTTGACCAAGCCCACAAAACCTGCTGTCCTGACTTGAACTCATTCATTGAAATCAAGGTGGAAAAGGATGAGTGAGATCTAAAAGCAAGAATAACTCTGGCATCTGCCACTCCCCATGTTCCTGAAAGGGGTGGCCACAGGGCTTCCCAAAATAACGAGATGCCTTCTACAGTCTGAAGAAGCAAACCCGCCTCTCTTAACACAGTTTCCGCTGGAAGTGGAAGCTAGCAGCTCTGGTGGGATAAAAGGACTTATTTTCATGGGGGAAAAAATACCCCCAACTGTGAATGGCAAGCCCGAAAATGCTTATTTACCTAAGCATAAACAGTGCCTCGGAGGAGCCTAGGATGAGAAAAGGAGTATGGGTCAAAGAAACAGGCCTTCTTGACATGTGCCCTGGTCTCTGAGTTGTTTTTTTCTGCTAGTTTCACTCAAAGCTCTGGGGAAGAGGCCCTGGTGGTGACTTCCCCCATTGCTGGTCTGGCTCTGCAGTGCAAGCAGCGCAGCACGGGCCAGGGTAATACTCCCACCTGGTGGACAGTTTCAGTCATGGACTCGATGCTTCTGAGCAGAGCACAAGCTCCGCACCTATTTGGAGTTGGGATCTAGAAGTAATAGTTATTGTTTATTCAATTATATAAGGAAGCATTTATTATTCCTGACTTACACATGAGGAAATTAAGGCTTAAAGAATTCCCCTGTCGCACCAGCAACTTCTTTCCCACCGTGTGACCAAGCAGTATATGCGGTCATAACTACCATAACTATATGGTAGTTGTCTCTTAGTTCTGTCAGCCAAACTGTATTTTGAGGAAGGTGTATGTGTGTTTGTGTATGCATAAGCACAAATTCAGAACATACACACACACACAGAGAATGTGTGCATTTTTGGATAGACTGAGAAGTAAACATAGCTTTCTCTTTGTTCAGTCAGTCATATAACATATTGACTGCTTACTAGGTGTCAGGTACTGTGCTAGGTGCTCTGGATACTCTGTTGAACAGGCTAGATGCTGAGCAGAAGTTTTATCATCTAGTCAGGAAACCAGGCATTTAAGTAGGCAATGAAATGAACTGTGATAAGTGTGATGAGGGGGGCGTGTATGCGCCATGGCTGTGTACCACAGGGGTAGCCAACTTGCTCTGGTGGCCTGGAAAGGCTTCTCAGAGAAGTGCTTAGACGGATGCTTGGAAGAGGAGGAGGAGTTAACTAGGAAGGAAGAGGAGGCAGAGAGAGTGTTCCAACCCTAGGGAAAACAGCAAGTACAGAAGTCCAGAGGCAAGAGAGAGCAGAGACAGCGTGCAGTTCTGCTGCAGAACCTATTTGGGGAGGGGATGATGCTGAGAGAAGAGGCTGGAGGGGTAAGACAGACTCTGTAAAATATCTTTTTTGGCTATGCCACGGGGCTTACAGGATTTTAACCTCCCCCGACCAGGGATGGAAACTGGGCCCTCAGCAGTGAGAGCATGGAGTCTTAACCACTGTCAGTGAACTCCCTCGTTGACAAGTTTTTAACAGGGAAATAAGATGACCAGTTTTGTGTTTCTGAAGAATCACTTCACTTCAGTGTATATGATGGATGGGAAGGAGAGAAAGCCTAGGTAGGGAGACACTTGCAGTGGTCCAGGAGAGAAAAGATGGTGGCCTGAGATATAGGACATATACATATAGTAGTGATGAGGGAAGGACAGATTTGAAAGCTATTTCAGAAGCAGAATTGATAGATGGTGATAGGATTCAGTTGGATTTGAGGTTAAGGGAGAAGGACGTAAGGTTGATGTTCAGGTTTCTGGCATAAGTAGCTAAGTGGTTAAAAAAAGATGGTATCATTCACTCAGGAAATGCTGGAGGAGCCAGTTTTGGGAGGCAGGGAAGGTGAGGTCAGTTTAGAGTGTTGTGTGCCTTTGAGACAACCAAGTAAAGATGCTAGTCGTCAGCTGAGTTTTTTAAGTCCAAGAAGGTCTCGGCTAGAGAGATGGATTTGGGAATCACCAGTGTATATAGAGCTTAATTAAGGGGATGGACAATAGGGCCTGTGGAGCTCCTAGCTCCAGTTCAGACTATGGAGTGTCTACTCCAAGGTCATGAGCACTGCTGGAGCATACCCTGTCAGCACGCTACGCCCTCCCCTCATCTGGGTCTGCTTTCTGTTATCCCCTGAAAACACAGGTTGTTGATTCCAACTCTGCCCATTGCTGCACCACCAACTCCTGGATGGGGCTCCTTAAATGGCATCAAAACTTTTCATAAGACTTGCTCTCCCATTCTAACCCCAGAGGAGCGAAGTTCCCAAATATTGGAGGATGTAAGTAATTGGAAGGAAGAATCCAGGCTCTCCTTCCCCATGTGGAGACAGGAGAGGAGGGAGAACCTTATGGTTGATCCTGAAGACGTAGCTCACAGCAGGTTCTGGATGCAACCTGATAGCTCCGTTACTAATGCTTTCCTTCTCTCTGCTTCCAGTCTGAGAGTAAACTCTCCTCTGGATCAGAGAAAAGCTGTAGGCCCGACCTGGGAAACACGCTGATTCTCAGGGGAGATGAGGTCAGGGAGACAATACAGCTAGGACAAAGAAGCCTAATAGTTTGTGCCAAATTGATTTCCCCAAAGATATTAACCTTTCTTTCTCCATTCCCTAAGGCTACACTAAGATTATAAAAGGTGTTCAAAATGTTGAGATGAAAATATATGCATGATTTGTTTGCATATCATTTTCATACTAATTTACTACCTAAATACAAAGGAGTTATTTCTTTCTTAGTTCCCCTCCCCCACGCCCCATGTGCTAGTCTGGGCAAAATCAGTTGGCTGATACTTAATTAGGTGTATTCAGCTTCAGCCATGGCTTCCTCTTTTCCTTATTCTCGATCCTCCAAGAACAGCTTCTTTTCCTTTTCCACCTTGATCACTTTCATTTGCTATCGCCTCTAAATAAATTTTTTTTTCTTCTTCCCCTTAGGTTAGTACTTACTCTTGATCACCAGTCTCCTATGGGTCAACCAAGGGTGTTTGCTAACCCTCAAACCAGGCCTTCTATCCCCAGTCACTTGCTATATTTGCTAAAAATCTCATTTCCCAACACCAGGGGGTGTCTGTCTATCCTTCTATCAGTCCTACCCCGAAGGTAGAGATTAGTCTCAAGCCTTTTCCTCTCCCTTTTCACACACTAAAGCTCCCTCCCACACATTACAGAGTTCTAGGTTCAGAGAGTTGTCTTTTTAATCTCAGCTTATCTGTTTTTCTCTCATTCTCCCTGGATTTGCGCGAATTTGTCACCTTCGAGGTCTATCCAGCCTTCGATCCCTGCACCACTCACGACCCCCTTCGGTCGTTCTCTCTTCTCCACACCTGTCTTCCACCACCTCTCTATAAAAGCTTCCTCGCTTTCCTGGGCTCTTACGCGTCCGCGTCTCTGAACCTCTCTCTGTGTCTGCCTTTCTTCCCTCCCTCTGTCTCATGACAGTACTTCTGCATCACTCCCTGCTGATCTCTCCCACAGTGCCCACACGAGGAACAAAGTCACGGTATTTGCGCAGAACAAGCCTCGCGTCGCCCGGTCTCGCATCGCGACATTCCACCGTGCCCCTCCGCGCATTCCAACTGCGAACAAAGAGTTCCCCTCCTCTCCCCCACTTTTTCCTGTCCTAATTCTTAAGTGATAGAGTAGCAACTGTCTAAACTGCCCCCGCCCTCCTTTCGCCTCCAGTCGGCGGATCTCCAGCTCCGGGACACTTAGCACCAGCACCCGCCCCCCACCCCTCTTCGGTGCACTGGATTCCTGCGCCGACACCCCTGTTCCTCTCGCGCTCGGCGCTCCGCCCTCCAGGAAAGTAGATCCGGCCAGGCAGACAAAAGTTTGGGAGAGAAGTTGAGTCGGTGCTGAGTGTGAGCGAGGGGGGCGGGGGCCGGGGAGAGTGGGGGCTGCCGGGCGAGTCTACGCGTGAACAGATAGACCTGCGGACGGGACAGCTGCGGCCGTAGGCCCTTCTAGCCCCGCTTAACCCCTGATGCGCGGGGGGACGAAACCCCTCTCGCTGGGGGATGCTGCGGGATTCTTGGCGCCGGGCATCCGGACCGCCCGCTAAACCCCTGTGCCTATCCTGTGCCCCTCGGGAACCGGAGTCCGGCCGCAGGGAAAGAGAAGCGGCCGCCGAGACGCTGCAGGGTGCCGGGCGGGGAGGGGGCTGGACGCCCCAGACCCGAGGGCATGGAGCGTTTAGGGGAGAAAGCCAGTCGCCTGCTGGAGAAGTTAAGACTCTCGGACTCCGGCAGCGCGAAGTTCGGCCGCAGAAAGGGTGAATCTAGCCGGTCTGGGTCTGATGGGACCCCCGGGCCGGGCAAGGGGCGCCTGAGTGGACTGGGGGGACCAAGGAAATCAGGGCCCCGTGGAGCTGCTGGGGGACCTGGGGATGAGCCGTTGGAGCCAGCCCGGGAGCAAGGCCCCTTGGACGCTGAGCGGAACCCGCGCGGCTCCTTTGAGGTGCCGCGCTACGAAGGCTCCTTTCCGGGGGGACCGCCTCCCTCCCGGGCCTTGCCTCTACCTCAGTCGTTGCCCCCCGACTTTCGGCTGGAGACCACGGCCCCAGCCCTAAGCCCCCGCTCCAGTTTCGCCAGTAGCTCAGCCAGCGACGCGAGCAAGCCGTCCAGTCCCCGGGGCAGTCTGCTGCTGGACGGGGCGGGGGCTGGTGGAGCCGGAGGTAGCCGACCCTGCAGCAACCGTACCAGCGGCATCAGCATGGGCTACGACCAGCGCCACGGCAGCCCCCTGCCTGCCGGGCCATGCCTGTTTGGCCCACCCCTGGCCGGGGTTCCGGCGGGCTATTCCTCTGGAGGGGTGCCGTCCGCCTACCCCGAGCTCCACGCTGCCCTGGACCGACTGTGCGCTCATCGGCCCGCGGGGTTCGGCTGCCAGGAAAGTCGCCACTCGTATCCCCCGGCCCTGGGCAGCCCGGGAGCTCTAGCCGGGGCCGGAGTGGGAGCGACAGGGCCCTTGGAGAGAAGAGGGGCGCAACCCGGACGACACTCGGTGACTGGTTACGGGGACTGCGCCGCGGGCGCCCGATACCAGGATGAACTAACAGCGTTGCTGCGCCTGACGGTGGGCACAGGTGGGCGAGAAGCCGGCGTCCGCGGAGAATCCGCGGGGATTGAGACGCCGGGTCTCGAGGAGCCGCCGGGTGCGTTTGTTCCAGAGGCCGCCCGGGCCCGGATACGGGAGCCAGAGTCCAGAGAGGACTACTTTGGTGAGTGAGAGAAGTGGTTAGGGTCGGGAAAGCACCGGTCGCCTCATTCGGCTGCCCGTTTCCCCGACGGCTGACGCTGGGAAGTCGGAGGCAGAGACGCGGGGCTAGGAAAGAAGCAAGAGGAATTTCCCATACCCAGTGGGTTTCAGATGGACCAAGGGCATCTTATTCCTGTTAAATTCACCGCTTCCCCCTCCCCACCTCCGCCCCGACGATCTCGTGAATCCCAGTTCCTCAGGCTCTAGAGCCTGGGTATTTTCGCGGTAGGAGGCCTTGTGGGGGGTGGGGGGCAAATGAGGCGGTGAGAGCATACCCCCTCGACGGCCGTGCCCCTGCAGGCTCCTGCGCGCCGCGCCCCCACCCGGGCCCAGGCTCCGCCCGCAGGAATTCGGGGAATGCGCGGGTGGGGGGGCGGGGCGGGCGGGCAGCGTGCGTGCCGACTCCTGCCCGGGCGCTCCAGGTGCCCGCGGGCGGGGCCGGCCGCGGTACGCTGGGCGGAGGTGGGGTGCAGGGGGTGGGGGAGCTGCTTCCTAACACGCGCGGAGCTCTGGCCGCTGTCGGGGAAATGGAGCCTGGGGGGGAGGAAGAAAGCGCTGGATGGAAAGCAGGGACCCTGCTGCTGGCTGGCCCCAGTCCTGCTGGCTGCGTGCGTGCGTGGGCATTTAAGTCCAGACCCAGTGGAGTCAGCTTCTATTTTTCCCTTCCTCCGGAAGTCAGGGCAGAAGCCTTGGCCACCGGGACGGCATCACCCCTGGATGGCCCTGGATGGATGACGACCGTGTGTAACTGCCAGAAATAACCTGGCCATCAGTTTTGGTCAGAACCTGCTCAGAATCCTTACTTTTCTGTTGCTAAAGAAACCTGGTCTCTGCCTCTCTTCCGACGCAGTTAACTTCAAGAAATATTAACTATTGTACGTCTCAGCTACGGGAGGGTATTGCGGTCTTGAATGATCTTTTAGCCAAGACCCACAGACACCACTTCACTATATTAAAAAATGCTGATCTGGTTGCGATAGGAAGTACAGAAAGAAGCGGAGGGCTCACACCTAGGTCTGTGAGCCTGTTCAGTGTTCCCAGCGTCTTCTCACCTTTCTCACCATCCATGTTCCTGCGGTAGACCCCAAGCTCTAGAACTCTGGCTGGAAATGTAAATAGGGAGAGGAACTCAGCCAGGGAAGGAAGACTGGGAGGAGGTTCAGAAGCAGCAGGGGCTAAAGGCTGAAAGGGCCCTGCGTAGTTAAACTCTAATCATTCCCTATTTGCCTCCACCTGAGAAAGCCCAGAGCCGATAACCCTTTAGTCAAGGGAGCCTAGGTGACAGGATCCTTTTAGCAGTTTCCTTTTGAGGCCAGGAGACCCGCTGATGGGTGGACAGAAGTCTTCTCAGCTAAGCCATCAGAACCAAAAGGAGGAAAGTTGCTGGGAGAGAGTGCTGGAGAAATGGCAGGAAGAACTTAGACGTGGATGTGCCTAGGTTAGAGGTGGTGAGGCGGACGTGCCTGAGCAGTTGGCTCTCATCTTCCCATAATGTCCAAGGCTTCCCCCAAAAGTGGCTCTAAGAGGGACCCCTGGCACTGGGGCAGAGAGCTCCTCTCCCTGCGGAGGGTGGTTGGGGAGGGGCCTCTCTCCCTAGGGCACAGATTGCCTCCTCTTGACAGAACCCCCAACCTAACTCTACCCTCCCACTCCTGCGCCTAGTAGGGGCCCTCTTCCTTGGCTCCAGCCTTGCCCAGCTGCCAGAGGGTGGGTGGGAGCAGGGCAGGCCTGGGCCCATCAGTCGCTGCAGCTGCTGCACGGGCTCCCAAGCCCCTGGGCGAAGACTGGGATGGGCCCCAACAGGCAAGGAGTGTGGCAGTGTGCCGAGGGGGAGAGGTGGGGCGGGGTGAGGGGTGAGGCGGGCCGGTTGGGATCTGCTCCCCAAAGACAAGCCCTGGCCCTCACTCATGGGCCTGGAATTGGGGAGTGGAAGGAGGGAAGAACACACCCAGGAAAGGCGGGTGCCAGAGCCTGGTGTTATGTATCTTAGGGGAGATGTTGGGGAAGAGCAGTTCGGCTTTGCTTCTTCTATTATAGAAGATGACAGGGAGGCATTAGGGGTTCTGCCACCCTTCCCCCCTCTTCCTCTGCAACCCTCAGTCCTTGGAACACACCCTGCATTCTCAGCAGCCACCTACCCAGAGGAGTCACACTCACGCGGTCCTGTCTGCACAGGGCCCTCTGCTGAGCCACATCCTTCTCACCATCTTTGGAGGCTTAGAGGTATGGAGCAGAGCTCTTTCTGTAACTGAACCAGCAGTTCATTTTGCAGATGGGGAAACTGAGGTCCTGGAGACGCTATTTGGGCCTGGCCTCCTTTCGCTAGGACATTTTTTTCCAGGCTGCTGCTGGGCCCTTATGAACTTGCATCTCTGTCCACACAGTGCCCCAGGGATCAGACCTTGCCTGTTTAGTCTTTTCTCCCCAACAGAAACCAGCATCTGAAAGTCGGGGACCTTTGACTTTCTCCAGTTTTCCACAGTGTTGGGCACAGTGTTTTTGCTTGGCGCTAAATGGATGTTCAGATAATGTCTGTTGATTAATCAGTCAACAAGAGTAAGTCTTTCCAGCCAAGCCCTGGCTGCATCCCATTTACTCGTTCTTCCCAGAATGGAGCCCATCAAACAGAGCTTGTGGCTGGTGGTCTTCTGCCATCAGGAAAGATGGCGACTGCCTGGATTTGAGCTGGGGGAGTGGGATGTGATGCTGACAAGCTGTTCTCTCCTCTCAGGCACGTGTATCAAGTGCAACAAAGGCATCTACGGGCAGAGCAACGCCTGTCAGGCTTTGGACAGCCTCTATCACACCCAGTGCTTTGTCTGCTGCTCCTGTGGTGAGTGCAGCCCCCAGACAGACCTTCTGGACGAGGCCCGAGGCCTCAAGCACGGACACACGCATGAGTGCCCAGGGAAAGCAGAATTATTTGCTGGTCTGGCCTTCGCCATCTCTCCTGCTTCCCCTGGTCTGTGCACTACCTGGCTCTCCCGCCGCACGCCGGGTCAGCTTTCTAGCCAGAGTCAGCCCTCCCTCTCTTTGGCCTGTTTCCTTTGCTCTGTTCCTCCTTTCTTCTGCCTTCCTGCTTGCCCAGGCTGGACTCCCTCCCAGCCCTCTGGCCTCTCCTTGGTGGGGCTTGGTCTTGGGCAGCCGAGTTGCCTGGGGCGACAGTGAAAGACTGGAATGTGGGAAGGGTGGGGTGGGCTGGGGGAGTGGGGAGCTGTGGGGGGCGGAGGGGGGGTTTTCTCTTGGCTGGTCAGAGTTCAGCCACCTCTCCGGAGTGCAGGCCACCAGGCCATGCCAAGCTGATGACATCACGCTCCAGGAATGCCCGCTGCTGTTAGCTCAGGAGGCCCGCCTGGAGGGGGGTGCTCCCAGTGGCTTCAGCTCCCCAGCCCTTCCCTCACCTCCCTCATTACCACCCCCCAACCCCCGCCCTTACCCACTCTGATTCCTTTGCTGAACCTTTTAATCTCCTATCTCTGCCTGTCTGACTCCAGCACTCAGCTTTTCTTTCCGCGCCACTCCCAGCCTCTGCCTGGCTCCCTTTAGGTTCATCTGTCTGTTTGTCCTTCTGTTTATAGAGTCTCTTCTGGGAATGTCTGTTTCCCTCCTTCTACTCCCTTGTGTCTCACAGGTTTCTAAATCAACTTTTCTGAACCACTGGGGAGAGCTGGAAGTGGAGATTTTGATGAGAGGAGGGCAGATATGGGCAACTTGCCCATTCTCCGCCCTCGTCTCATTGCTCCTGATCCTTGATAACTTAGACACCCTGGGGCAGTTCCTGGGTGTCGGTTTCGTGGGGAATCGTCCTGCTTCGTCTGCTTGCAGAAGATCCTGGGCTGCTTCTGACCCCAGAGACTCTGGGTCCCTCTAAAATTGGGGAAACAGAATAGTCTAATGTGGCAGGAAAGGGGACCAACTTTGCTCCCAAACAAATCACTTTGTCCCCAGTGGTGGTTCCAGTATGTCCTGGCCTCCATGGAGCTTATCCCGGGGAGCAGAGAGGGCTCAGAGGAGAGCTGTGTGGAGGCTCCTGGGTTGAAAGGTCCCAGAGGGCAGAGTCCATGACAGTGTGATTGCGTTTGAACACATTGTGTGGCATCTTGCTCAGAGCCCCTGAACCTTGTCCCCAACCTGTGGTGGGCTTCGCTCTCCCAGGTGGTTCCCCGAGCAAGCCCAGACACTGGAGAAGAAGGCACTCGTGTAAAGCAGGGGCATAGAAAACTGGTGAGGAGGCGGGAGCTGGAGAAGTAGTGAGCAAAGGAGAGGGGAATTGGCAGGAATGAGACCAAAGCAAATGGGAATTGCATCAGATGGAGTATTTGTGTGGGGAAGTGGGGCAGACAGCAGTTAGGACAAGCACTAAAGTCCAGGTTTAAGTGAATCATGAGACATCAGAGAGCAGTGAGCCCGCCATGGGGATGCCCAGTGCCTGGACCCCGAAGACACTGCAGCGTCTTCTCTGCTGCTTCCAGGGCGAACTTTGCGCTGCAAGGCCTTCTACAGCGTCAATGGCTCTGTGTACTGTGAGGAAGACTATCTGGTGAGTGAGAGGTCTCCTGGGTCTGGAATTGGTTCCCATGCCTGCTGGGGTTCCACTCCTCAGGTGGTTCTCAGCCTGTAATGTCCTCCCTTGGTCCTCTCTTCCCAGTTTTCAGGGTTTCAGGAGGCAGCTGAGAAATGCTGTGTCTGTGGTCACTTGATTTTGGAGAAGGTAAGCAAAGTGTCTTCAGCTGGGCTGCTGGGCTGAGGGGCGGAATCAGGAACTAAATGGATCCTGAGAAAAAGCGGGGGGAGAAGCACATCAGCAATCACTTGCATCCCGTTCTTTGCCCAAACAACTGTTTATAGTGGCTTCTCTTTGCTTGTGGGATCAAGTCTGGACTGCTCAGCCTGCCATCTAGCCCCTCCCTAACTCTGCAGGCACAGCCCTGCCCTCCGCCTGAGCCTGGAGTGTGGGGTCCTGAGTCTTAGTCCCCTTTCTGCTCCTGGCTGAGATCAGCTGAAGCTCAGTTTTCTTTTCTGTAAGGAGGAGTTGCTTTGGCTTGGTGGTTCCCCGCCCTGGCAGCCTAGTAGATCACCTGAGAAGAAAATACCAGGGCTGGGTCATCACCAGAGACTGTGGTGAATCCTTCTGGGTGGGACCCAGGCACGGATGGGCTTAAAAACCTCCCTGTGTGATCCTGATATGCAGCCAAGGCTGAGAAATACTGGTCTGGATGCTCCCTAAGACATTTTTCAGGGTTTCTGCATCCATTTTTTAAGACTGCTTGGTCCTCCTGGATTACACAGCGGAGGGAGGAGAGCAGGGACTCGGATGAGGTTAGGGGGAGCAGCAGTCATCAGTAGCTGAAGAGCAGAGACTGATTCTCCGCCCACCCCATGAACCAGATCCTCCAGGCAATGGGAAAGTCCTACCACCCCGGCTGCTTTCGATGCATCGTTTGCAACAAATGCCTGGACGGCATCCCCTTTACCGTGGACTTCTCCAACCAGGTGTACTGTGTCACCGACTACCACAAGTGAGTCCGCCCCACGGGGTGTGGTGTGGAACCAGCCTCAGGGAGCCCCCCCACCTCGGCTCATCTCTGTCCTCTCCCTTACAGAAGCTACGCTCCTAAGTGCGCAGCCTGTGGCCAGCCCATCCTCCCCTCAGAGGTCAGTGTGTCTGGGTTCTCCTGCAGGGCAGCCAGGGCTGCCGCCTCTGGGGAGGGACGGGGAACAGGCTGCCTGGCCTCCCATGGGAGGCGGTGGTGCTGAGGAATGCACTCCTCGAAGATTCCCGTGTGACTCTGCTCTCTGGGTCATCACCCTGACCCCAACATCCGGGCCTGGACTTGTCCAACAGCCTCGCTGGGCCCAGGCTTCATCTCTTTTCTCCCAGTCCAGAGAAGGAGACTTTCTCTGAAGTCAAGGTCACCAGCTCCCAGATGCAGGGGCCGGGAAAAGGTGGGAAGAATTCTCAGGGCTGCTAGGAAGGGGTCAGACATGATTTTCACTCTGTGTGCCTCGGGAAAGATGCCAAAAGCCTGTGAGGACCCAGACCCTGCAGAATCTCCTCGTCCCCAGCTGAGCTTACTTACGCTGCATTCCCCTTTCCTCTCTGTAAGGCCTGAGCCCCCAGACAGAAGGGAGGCTCCAAGAGGGGACATTGCCCTTCTGGAGGTGGCGCCAAGAACAGGGTGGGGGAAAATTCCCAGAGGGTTTGCAAAGGCCATCTCAAAGCTACCAAAGGATGATGTCCATGGTGGTCCAGTGGTTAAGAATCTGAGCTTCCACTGCAAGGGGCTCAGGTGCAATAGATCCCTGGTCAGAGAAGTTCGATGTGCCCAGCAGTGCAGCCAAAAAAGAAAAAAGCTACAGCTGGAGGCAGAGAGGATCTGGAGGCCTCTGTGTGATCTTTCGTTTGGAGGGGGCCAGGTGGGGAGGGTGAAGCTGGGGTTGTCAAGCTGCTTTCATGCCCACGGGGGTGTGCATTCTTTCAGGGCTGTGAGGACATCGTGAGGGTGATATCCATGGACCGAGATTATCACTTTGAATGCTACCACTGCGAGGTCAGTGTTGGGGGCCGGGGCACCCAGAGCTGGAATGGGGCTGGGGGAGTGAAGTCTGAAAACTGCTGTTGTCTGTAGGAGAGGTATAGGCCGTGGGAAACCAGGAAGGTGCTCTGACCCATCTCCAGTCTCTTTCTCACCCTTCAGCCACTCTCTCTGGCCCTGGTTCTTTAGTCCTTTGTAAATCAGGCGTCACCAGAATCAAGACTCTTAAAACTAGGTACTGCTGGTAACAACTGGAAATGGGATCCTGTCTCATTATTTCTGCTGTAGCAGCGACACCTGGTGTCCAGCTGAGGTATTGCCCCAGGTTTCTCTGGGTGCTCATCCCCTCCAACCCCACCTGCTTTCTTTCAGTCACTGGGAGTTGAGTGCTGCACAAGGCAGACTCCCCAGATGTCCAGCGTGCCCGGGCTGAGCTGAACTAGTGTCTTTCTTTCCTAGGACTGCCGGATGCAGCTGAGTGATGAGGAAGGCTGCTGCTGCTTCCCTCTAGATGGGCACTTGCTCTGCCACGGCTGTCACATGCAGAGGCTCAGTGCCCGGCAGCCCCCTGCCAATTATATCTGAGATGTTGTCATTGCTGCTGCCAACACCACCACTGACAAATTCCTCTGGCCAGTGGGCCCCTCTGAGGCCGGCCAAGGCAAGAAAGGCACTGCAGGCCTGGCAGGAGAGCCCCCTAGGGAGGGCTCCCAACGGCCAGAGACCCAAAGATCAAGACATTCCAAATGGGGGAGTTCCCTCGTGGTCCAGTGGCTAAGACTCGCAGGGGGCCTGGGTTCGAGCCCTGGCCAGGGAACTAGATCCCACATGCCACAGCTGAAGATCCTGCCTGCTGCAACTAAAGGTCCCATGTGCCACAGTGATGAACAAAGATCACGTGTGCCCAGTTAAGACCTGGCACAGCCAAACATAATTTTTTTCTTAGAAAAAAAGACATTCCAAATGGATGTGGAGGAGGAGCCTCTAGTTGCCATGGTAGGGGTGACTGGCCTCCCTGTGTACAGACTGCTGTAGCATGTGACAGGCACATACAGGTGGGTTCCAATACTTGCTAAAGGTCTGATTCTGGTCTGTATCTCTAGTATGCATTTGTGGGCACACACACACTGTCTCCTTAGTGACTGTTACACTTGGTTCATTAGAAGTAGCTCAGCTCTCTGAACCTGCTGCCTTTCAGAGGGAACCAGGATCATCCACTGCAGATCCCAAGCTCTGAGGTTCTGGGAGCCAGAGAGGCAAAACTCTTGGTTCTAATGTTTGGCTAGACCTCTTAAAACCAGTTCACTGAAAGTTTACTTAAAGTTCACTTCTGTTAATGACCAGGTTGCCAAAAACTGAGTTCCCTTTTGGGTATTTTTATAGCCATTTAGTCGTTCTGTTCTGTTCTTGGGTATTTCAGATTTATATCTTTTCATCTAAGAGTACTCTTGAGTTATCAGCAACAAAAATTTATCAGATTTGCAGCACTTTGTAAATGATTGGATTGCTTCTTACCTTTGAGGATAGATAATATCTTTTTCTGTGTTAACCTACTTTTTAAACATTAAACAAATTTGTTTTTTAATTTTTTGACCACACCATGTGGCATGTGGGATTAGTTCCCCCACCAGGGATCAAACCCGTGCCCCCTGCATTGGAAGCTCAGAGTCTTAACCACTGGACCACCAGGGACATCCCAAACATTTTTTTTTTTAAGTATAAAGTTTCCAGCAATAAATATAATTGGTACAAACATTTTGTGCATCATTTTTTGTGCTTCTTAATCCAATATTCTTTTCCAACTTAGATGCCTTGAAAAATACAACTCAATGTGATTTTGATGCCTAGGTCTGTCTGCTACATTCATTCTATTAAAAGGCCAATCAATGTATTCTCAACAAACAAGCATGTGGCCTATTCAGTTGACTAACAAAGGTTGTACAGACAACAGCAATAGAAAGTGAAAGGGTGAAGGAAGATGCTGGTTTTCTTTGCAATTTATACTTGCCTCCTGGGCCTTCATAAGCTTAGGTGACTTTCCCCAGTACTAGCAGTTTGTAAGTTAGGGGACCAGCATTCACATTCGGTGTTTTCACCTGACTCTAGAGTCTGCGTGTCTAACTGCTGCACATGCTGTGTTGCTTTACTGGTCAAATGATAGTTGGTTGCTCTGGATTATGACAAAGTAAGGGGACATATCAGATATTTCTCAACTTCATATTAAAATGGCCCCAATTGCATTTGTAAGGGAGTTCTTTAGAACAGCATGTGAAACTAATGACAATAGTGGTGGAATCAAGCACTCTCTCGAGAGGTTGATAAGTAAGATGAAAAACCTGCTGATGGCTATGATTTCTGACCTACCCAGAACAAGAAGACAGAGGGCTAATAGCAACAGTACAAAGTGTTTTACCACAGGTAAAACAAATGTTTACCAGACTAAATACAAAATCCTGTACTAACTCAGGTTTCCACATTTGGTTCCTGAGGTAACAAAACAGTCGCTGGTTGCACTTTGGCAAATTAGATGGTGTTTACTTACTTTTTTTAAAGCATAAACTTCTTGTCAGATTGATTTTTAAAACTACATGCAATGAAAATAATAATATAGTAAATTGTTTTGTTCGATAGTTTAAAAATTTATACCAGTTGGCATTTGTAGAGAGAAACTTTTGTCATCAGTGACTGGTATTAAATATTTTTTATTAATAAGTTTTATTCTTTAGTTTGGTCCAATATTGTTGACTGTGCAAGTTTCCTTTTTCAAATGCATTTTTTTGTGGCAATATATATGATCAGCTTTCACAATTATTCAGTGAAGGCTTGCAAAGACATATCAATTTTGTAAAAATTAAAGTTTAATAAATATACATGAAAGCTATTTTATAAATCATAAAAAAGTGAGAGTGAATCTGCTCAATTCTTTTGAAATGCTGCAGATTTGATAAATATTTGAGGCTCTAGGCAAATTGGTTTTAGGCAAATTAATCTGATAACCTTTGATCCTTAGTCTTCATCCTGTGCCACTTAGTTTCATATTGGAAATAACTCATATTTAGGGATGATTCTGATGACTTTGCCAGCCAACCTGGAAATTGCATAATAGAGGCCTCTGAGTGAGTGGAAGAGATTCACACCAGAGTGCCAGAAACGGAGGAAATGCACTTTGTTTTTGGTGGGATAAATGTTCTAAAATTACTTGTTCTACAGCTGGGATTGGGCTTTCCTGGTGGCTCAGATGGTAAAGAATCCACCTGTAATGTGGGTCGAGACCTAGGTTTGGTCCCTGGGTTGGGAAGATCCCCTGGAGGAGGGCATGGCAACCCTCTCCAGTATTGCCTGGAGAATTCCATGGACAGAGGAACCTGGCAGGCTACAGTCCACGGGGTCGCAAAGAGTCAGACACGACTTAAGCTACGAAGCGCAGCGCACAGCTGGGATTGCTTCTTCTTTACTATTGTCATTAAATAAGTGAATACAAAGGTTCTGTGACAGGGAAAATTTCTCATCAGGCTACTCCAGGCCTGGGAAATCCAGACAAGCATGTGTAGCCTTACCTTCATCCCTTCCGTTTTTTTTTTTTTTTTAATTGGAGGATAATTGCTTTACAATATTGTGTTGGTTTCTGCCATACATCGATATGAATCACCATAGGTATAATACATACGTCCCCTCCTTGAGCCTCCCTCCCACCTCTCACCCCATCCCGCCCCTCTAGGTTGTCACAGAGCACCAGGTTTGAACTCCTCCTTCAGTTCATTTACTCTTGGGAATCTTGACCTCCATCACTGACTGGCTGATTCCTTTCCAGGTCTGTGCTTACCTGTCCTAGCCCTGTTTGTGGGAGTCCCCAAGACTCTGTCTTTTTCACAGGAACCACTTTCTCCCTCCTTTCTGAGGAAAAACAAGTGGTAAGGTCTGATGAAAACAGGCCCAGGGAAGGCAGACCATGGCATAAGAGCAGCCCCGGCCACCCCATAGCATCACTGGCAAGCTCCAAGCATAGCCCACATGTCAAGAGCTTCCCTTCTTCCTGTTCACGGGGAGATGGCTCATCTTTAGTAGTTCTGCTTGCTATTTCCTGTTGGCACTGAAAGGTTCATGGGATGCCGCCAAGAATACAGCAACAGGTGGGCCTTGTTTGGCCAATCCACCACCTGATTTTCATCAACAGCCACTAGGCCTGAGATGCGGAGAGGAGAAAAGGAAGAATTATGAATCCATTTTGTGTTTCTTTAGATGAGAGTCACGGACAGGGGTCAGGCTTTCACAGCACGCTTGAGCTATGTGCTCTGGCTGGCCAACCCTGTTTGCTACAGGCCTAAATGTGGTTTGTGAATAAGGCTGCTCTGGGGAGGTTCTCTGCCTGACTCTTTACAGACTTGACTGCTTCCCCCTTCCACCTGGAGCGCTCAAGGCCATGGAAATGGTAAGGCTCCGTTTATCTCTTGATTACGTCCTCAGTCAAGGTGGACCTAATAGCTGTTTCTGGGTACAGAAAGCTAGTTGGATGAGGTTCCTGAGACTATACCTATATGGAAGGGAACAAAAAGAGGGGAAGGAGACTTACAGGACTGAGAGAGAAGAATTGGGAAAAAGTAGTGAGCTAAAGTATTTTTATAGATGGGGAAACAGTGGAAACAGTGTCAGACTTTATTTCTTTGGGCTCCAAAATCACTGCAGATGGTGACTGCAGCCATGAAATTAAAAGACGCTTACTCCTTGGAAGGAAAGTTATGACCAACCTAGACAGCATATTAAAAAGCAGAGACATTACTTTGCCTACAAAGGTCCGTCTAGTCAAGGCCATGGTTTTTCCAGTGGTCATGTATGGATGTGAGAGTTGGACTGTGAAGAAAGCTGAGCGCCAAAAAATTGATGCTCTGGAACTGTGGTGTTGGAAAAGACTCTTGAGTGTCACTTGGACTGCAAGGAGATCCAACCAGTCCATCCTAAAGGAGATCAGTCCTGGGTGTTCATTGGAAAGACTGATGCTGAAGCTGAAACTCCAACACTTTGGCCACCTGATGCGAAGAGCTGACTCATTTGAAAAGACCCTGATGCTGGGAAAGATTGAGGGCAGGAGGAGAAGGGGATGACAGAGGATGAGATGGTTGGATGGCATCACCGACTCGATGGACATGAGTTTGAGTAAACTCTGGGAGTTGGTGATGGACAGGGAGGCCTGGCGTGCTGCAATTCATGGGGTCGCAAAGAGTCAGACATGACTGAGTGACTGAAATGAACTGAAAGCATTTTTATTTTGTGTTTTTTTTTTTTTAGAAGGACCCATACCCCAGAGCTGACCTGGGGCATTCAGGAGCCTAAAGGCGAGACACTACAAGAAGGACAAGAGTGTAATCAATCTGAGTTCTCTCCATCTCCTTGCAGCAAAGAAAACCTAAGACTGAGCCTCTGCTGTGCCAACTGCTTGTCTAGGGCCCTTGGTATCCACACTTGACCCTGGTTGGGAAGGAGGTCCTAAGGTTTGACCTAGGAAATCTGAGCAGACTGTTCCTGGGATGCATAGATTTAGTTCAGTTCAGTTCAATCACTCAGTCATGTCCAACTCTTCATGACCCCATGGACCGCAGCACACTAGTCTTCCCTGTCCATCCCCAACTCTCAGAGCTTGCTCAAACTCATGTCCATCACATTGGTGATACCATCCAACTATCTCATCCTCTGTCATCCCCTCTTTCTTCCTTCAATCTTTCCCAGCATCAGGGTATTTTCTAATGAGTCAGCTCTTCATATCAGGTGTCCAAAGTACTGGAGCTTCAGCTTCAGCATCAGCATCAGTCCTTCTGATGAATATTCAGGATTGACTTCCTTTAGAATTGATTGATTTGATCTCCTTGCAGTCCAAGGGACTCTCAGGAGTCTTCTCCAACACCACAGTTCAAAAGCATCAATTCTTCAGCGCTCAGCCTTCTTTATGGTCCAACTCTCACATCCATACATGACTACTGGAAAAATCACAGCTTTGACTAGGCAGACCTTTGTCAGCAAAGTAATGTCTCTGCATTTTAATATGCTTTCTAGGTTGGTAATAGCTTTTCTTTCAAGGAGCAAGTATCTTTTAATTTCATGGCTGCAGTCAACATCAGCAGTGATTTTGGAGCCCAAGAAAATAAAGTCTCACTGTTTTCATTGTTTCCCCATCTATTTGCCATGAAGTCGTGGGACTGGATGCCATGATCTTTGTGTTTTGAATGCTGAGTTTTAAGCCAACTATTTCACCCTCCTCTTTCACATTCATCAAAAGACTCTTTAGTTCCTCTTCGCTTTCTGCCATAAGGGTGGTGTCATCTGCATATCTGCATATCTGATATCTCTCCCAGTAATCTTGATTCCAACTTGTGCTTCATCCAGCCCAGCATTTTGCATGATGTACTCTGCATATAAATTAAATAAGCAGGGTGACAATATACAGCCTTGATGTACTTCTTTCCCAATTTGGAACCAGTCTGTTGTTCCATGTCTAATTCTAACTGTTGCTTTTTGACCTGCTTACAGATTTTTCTGGAGGCAGGTAAGGTGGTCTGGTATTCCCATCTCTTTAAGAATTTTCCACAGTTTGTTGTGATCCATACAGATAAACGCTTTAGTGTAGTCAATGAAGCAGATGTTTTTCTGCTGCTGCTGCTGCTAAGTCTCTTCAGTCGTGTCCGACTCTTAGCGACTCCATGGACTGCAGCCCACCAGCCTCCTCCGTCCATAGGATTCTCCAGGCAAGAGTACTGGAGTGGGTTGCCATAATTCTTTTTTTCTATGATCCAACAGATGTTGGCAATTTGATCTCTGGTTCCTCTTCCTTTTCAAAATCCAGCTTGAACATCTGGAAGTTCTCCGTTCAAGTACTACTGAAGCCTTGCTTGGAGGATTTTGAACGTTACTTTGCTAGTGTGTGACATAAGTGCAATTGTACCGTAGTGTGAACATTCTTTGGCATTGTCTTTGAGACTGGAATGAAAACTGAACTTTTCCAGTTCTATGGGCATTGCTGAGTTTTCCAAATTTACTGGTATATTGAGGACAGCACTTTCACAGCATTATCTTTATGATTTGAAATAGCTCAGCTGGAAATCTATCACCTCCACTAGCTTGCTTTGTTCGTAGTGATGCTTCCTAAGGCCCACTTTACTCCGCACTCCAGGATGTCTGGCTCTAGGTGAGTGATCATACCATCGTGGTTATCTAGGTCCTTAAGATCTTTTTTTTTTTTTTTTTAAGATCTTTTTTGTATAGTTTTTCTGTGTATTCTTGCCACCTCTTCTTAATATCTTCTGCTTCTCTTAGGTCCATATTGTTTCTGTCCTTTATTGTGCCCATCTTTGCATGATATGTTCCCTTGGTATTTCTAATTTTCTGAAGAGATCTCTAGTCTTTCCCATTCTATTGTTTTCCTCTATTTCTTTGCATTGATCACTTAGGAAGGCTTTCTTATCTCTCCTTGCTATTCTTTGGAACTCTGCATTCAGATGGATATATCCTTCCTTTTCTTCTTTGCCTTTCACGTCTCTTCTTTTTTCAGCTATTTGTAAGGCCTTCTCAGAAAACCATTTTGCCTTTTTCCATTTCTTTTTGGGGATGGTTTTGATTACTGCTTCCTGTACAGTGTTACAAATTTCCATCCAGAGTCCTTCAGGTCCTCTGTCTATCAGATCTCATCCCTTGACTCTATTGTCACTTCCACTGTATGGTTGTAAGGGATTTGATTTAGGTCATACCCGAACGGTCTAGGGGCTTGCCTCGTGGCTCATCTGGTAAAGAATCCACCTGCAATTTGAAGACCTGGGTTTGATCCCTGGGTTGGGAAGATCCCTTGGGAAAGGGAATGGCTACCCACTCCAGTATTCTGGCCTGGAGAATTCCATGGACTGTATATCCATGGGGTCACAAAGAGTCAGACACGACTGAGCAACTTTCACTTTCACTTCACTTTTTCACCGAATGGCCTAGTGGTTCTCCCTGCTTTCTTCAGTTTAAGTCTGAATTTGGTGATAAGGAGCCACAGTTAGCTCCCAGTCTTGTTTTTGATGACTGTATAGAGATTAGACCAGTCTAACTATGATGGGCAGGAAGTCATCAGAGGCAAATTCTGTCCACCATGGGTATGACTTCATCTCATCTTAGAAAGGATAGTTAGTGTTGACCCATATAAAGGGAACCAAGGTGCTACGAAGCAGGGAAAGATGGGTTAGGAGGAAGATCTACTAAAAGGCATTGGTTAGATTTGTATCTGAGAGTGTTAGAGCCAAGTGAGGTGTGAGTTCAGAGATAACCCCATCACCTCATTTTACTGAGTGAAGATATAGAAACTCTTGAGTGATGATGGAACTTACCCAAGGTCACAAAGCTGGAAAATGACTTTCTAACTTTTGAAGATTAGTAAAAGGCTTATTTCCCCTCTTCCCTCCCCCTCCTCACAGGGACTCCCAGGGCATAAGTAAACTGTAAATGAGATAAGCACTTCATTATGATAGATAATTAGGACAAGTTTTAGTGGGAAAGCCAGGGAACACAAGAGGCAATATGAAAATTTTGTGTTCTTCCTAGTGCTTTTTTGTTAATTAGAATTAGCAATCACCAAAGTACCTTTAAGAGCACATTAGGAGAAGTCAAATGGAGAAGGCAATGGCACCCCACTCCAGTACTCTTGCCTGGAAAATCCCATGGACGGAGGAGGCTGGTGGGCTGCAGGCCATGGGGTCGCTAAGAGTCGGACACGACTGAGTGACTTCCCTTTCACTTTTCACTTTCATGCATTGGAGAAGGAAATGGCAACCCACTCCAGTGTTCTTGCCTGGAGAATCCCAGGGACAGAGGAGTCTGGTGGGCTTCCGTCTATGGGGTCGCACAGAGTTGGACACGACTGAAGCGACTTAGCAGCAGCAGCAGCAGAAGAAGCAAAAGAAATATACTGCAGGAGAGTCCTTGTCCTTGAGGAGGTCACAGTCTAGCCGGGGAGATAAATACACACATAAAATGCGGTGAGAAGATTACAAACAACATGTCAACAACTGCAAAGAAATTGAGTGTTACAAATAAGAGACCTAATGCACAGGGTACTGATGACAGTGGTGAGACTGGTCTGGCCTAAAGTGTCGATCAGAAGGTAGCAACCCATAGGCTAAATCCTGCCCCCAAATGCCTTGAATTTGGCCCATTGGGAGTTATTTTTTATAGTATTAACTTGAATCCTAGTTGAAGAGCGAAAAAATGCTAATAAATGTAGAAAGAATGACAGAATTGGAAAAACAGCATTTTGTGAACTCTAGAAAAATTTTTGGTCTTAGCAAAGATTATTGAAGTGAAGTGAAAGTCGCTCAGTTGTGTCCAACTCTTTGAGACCCCATGGACTATACAGTTCATGGAATTCTCCAGGCCAGAATACTGGAGTGGGTCGCCATTCCCTTATCCAGGGGATCTTCCCAACCCAGGGATCGAACCCAGGTCTCCCACATTGCAGGTGGATTCTTTACCAGCTGAGCCACTAGGGAAGCTGGCAAAGATTATTAATTAGTGTTAAAAACTATAGGTGAAATGACTGGAGACAACTGTACATTCATACAGTGCCAAGTAACACCATCAGTTTATAGTCTTGAAGCCAAAAATGTAAGTGTATGTTGGAGGGATCAGACTGTCATCACTCATTTCCTGGAAACCGTCCTGGTATCACTAACCCATAGACTAGTTCTGGTGTGAGACAAGTACATAGCCCAACATAGCATATATTCTCCCCACCCCAAAAGAAGTATTAGATATTACCTGCAGTTTACAGGAAATACTGGGAATAGAGAATGGACACTAGGAGGAAGCAACTGGACAGATCTAGGAGGTGAGGCATTCTGCAGGGCAACTTGCCTGCTCTCTTCAGCAAGTCAGTAGATATCTACTTTTAAGCCTAAACTGCTAGATTGAAGAGACTGAAGGTTCGCAATGGGTTTCCCAGGCTCAGCAGTAAAGAATCTGCCTGCAATGCAGGAGATGCAGGAGACTCGGGTTGGATCCCTGAGTCGGGAAGATCCCCTGGAGGAGGGCATGGCGACTCACTCCAGTATTCTTGCCTGGAGAATCCCATGGACAGAAGAGCCTGATGGGCTGTAGTCTATAGGGTTGCAAAGTCAGACACAACTGAAGTGACTGAGCACACACATAGAAGGCACACAATAGCAACACAACACATGGTCCTGGATTCCCTGTTGGTTTAAACAAATCGCTACAAAAGGTATTTGTGGTCAACTGGAAATGTTTTAATATGGACAGGGGATTACACGGGGTGAAAATGTCCTGAGATGGAAAGGTCAAAATCATTAATAAAATACCAGTTCCAAAACCACATGTGCAGGGTAATCACATTTTGCTTTTAAAATGTCTACATATCTATGAATAAAAAAGATCTGAAAGGATATGCAGTAAGGTGTTAATGGTGGTACTCTCTGAGAGGTGGGGAAATGTTTTGCTGTTGTTGGTCTACATTTTTCTATTTTTCTACAATGCATGTGTACTGCTTCTGTAATAATAATAAGCTGTTATGAATAAGATAACTGGTTGCCCGCATTCACAATTCAAGAGATTTCACATAAAAATCTGGATATTATATACAAAGAGCAGGGTTTCTAAGTTTTTTTGCACAATGAGAAGATCTGTCACCCCTGGGCTTCCATTCCCACATGGCAACAACTGGCTGGAAGTGAATGAGGCTGCTCCTTTATCTGATGTATTCTCTTCTTGGCTTGTCACAGTACCCAGCACTCTTTGGATGGTGCACACTTTAATTACCTGCCTGGCTCCCACGGACTTTTGAGTCAGTAACCCTTGATTTGGAAGATCAAGGGCTCCCCGTCCATAGAGCCTCCCATTATTAATCATTTGAAAATACCAATAAATTAGTTTTGAAAAGCTGCCCAAGAATAGCATGCTTTCCAGAAATATCTGTGCCTGGGTTTTTTATAAGGCAACCCAGTCATGAGAAACCCAGATGTAACTCTTAATCTACTTAGCTACTGTGGTTGAACACTATAAATTAGTTTGGCAAAATTTCTCTTTGGTAATGGAATATGGAAAGTATACCTCATTGCTAACTTCCTCAAGGTTTTGCTTTTTTTTTTTTCCATAACACCTTAATCATAGGAGGCATTTCAAAATTTACAGTGTATGTTCTTCCCAAGCATGAACCTCCAAATGCCCTTTGGTAGGTCTGTTTCTCCCACTGGTTCTGACACAATTTTTAAAGGAGAAAATCTCTTTCATATGCAGCTCAGTATGAGACAGTGTCATCATCAGTTTAAAACCCAGGGAAATACTTTATCAGCCTGGCACGTGTTTGCGCATTACAGCAGCACACTCGATCGGTTATAACAAGAACTGAACACGTGCCTCATGTCTAGCTTTTCAAAATGATAGGAGTCTTTTTCTGAATCAATTTCTTTTAACTGTCTCATATTCCTTTGGTAAAAATGGTTTCAATCTGTCCCATTTTTTGAGCCAAATTTCTCAGCTTTTCTTTGAGATCCAAAATTTCCTATTGGGCCTTGTTTACATGCTAGTTTGCAATAGTGTCTCAGAGTAAAACCAGGCTCATTCCAGTCTGCATAACAAAAGTTTCCATGAACAGTCAGGCAACCCTTGAAGCCACAAGGGCTGGGTTTCAAATCCCCTTAGAAAGGTTAAACATTTGCAAAAATGGCACATTATGAACATTTGTTCTTAAATTTTCATTTGATGTCATAGGTTGATTACATATTTTCTTTATTCACTTGTTTTCTTCCTAAATCATGTACTTACAATGGGCATGAAATTTTCTAGCTTAATCATCAATAGTTGTGGCTCTGAATACCTTCATTTTCCAGTGAACACCCTTGAAAATAATTCTGAAATCTCTTGACCGCCTGTAAAATTTTTTTTCCTGAAACTAGCTTCTGAGTCCATGATACCATAATACTCTTGTTACTTGTCTTCAGATACTTTCAAAGTGCTATGGCTTTTTTTTTTTTTTTTTTTGACTGTGCTATGATGAGGCATGTGGAATGGTTCCCTGAACAGGATTGAACTCAGACCTCTGCACTGAAAGCGCCAAGTCCTAACCACTAGGCAATCAGGAACTCCCTAAAGTGGTATGGCTTGTAAAACATTCTTTTCTAAACAATTGCTCAGTTAAGCATGGTTCCATAATTCAATGGCTATTTTTAATGTCCTAGCTGTGAAACTGGTTATTTAAGCCCAAATTTTCAGTGGGAGAAAATATTCTACTCAAACCTTTCCATTAGTTTGATAAATAGAATACTAACTGCTCACTCGAAATCTCTATCTTTGGAGCATGGTTTTGTTTCCTGGCTACAGTATGGGAGGCAGAGTCCCTGCAATATTCTCAGCAAATCTCTACTCTGTAAATCTAAACAATGCAGCAAAGGGATGGCCCAAGTCTGAAAGGTTAAGTAGACTTTTTCTAAGACTCCCATTTACATTTATTATCAAGTTAAAACACATTTTTTGAAAACTTGATCAAGAGCAGTGTCTTCAAGAAGGTAGAGCTACACTGGGAGCAGGAGTGATGCCTAATTTATCTTTCTCCACCACCCCCCTGACACCTTCCCCCTTCCCCCAGAGTCTAGCTCAAGAATACTTGAGTATGTTCTTGGCTTTATCATTAAAAAACATTTAAGAAGTGAGTGGTTGTTATTTTGCATATGGTATAGCAGAAGGTGAGATGAACACTATCATGAAGAGACAAGCCTACAGAGACCAAGCATTCCATGGAACAAACAAAACTATATAAGGTATTAGCACTGTGGAGGTGGTCAAAATTCATCCCTTCAACAAATAATGTAGGAATTCCCTAGTGGTCTGGTGGTTAGGACTCTGCTTATCCATCACAGTGGGCATGGGTTCGATCCCTGGTTGGGGAACTAAGATCCTGGAAGCCAAGCAGCCCCATCAAAAAAAAAAAAAAAGTGCCTCTGTGTGTCGCTAAGTACCTTGGGGTCATGGAGGAAGCACCTCCTTAAATACAAACTCAAACAAATTAAGGCTTTAGAGGATCTAGAGTACTTTTCAACAATAATAAGACAGGAACTGAAAAAAAATGAATCATTGAGAAGAGCAACAACATGCATGAAACTCAAAATTAACTATGCTGAGTGAAAGAAGCCAGAGAAAAAAAGGGTACATCTTTGTTTCCATTTATGTAAAATTCTAGCAAGTGCAAACTAATCTATAGTGACAGAAAGGAGATAGGTGGTTGGGAGGGGCCAGAGAGAGGAATTATAAAAGGGCACAAGTAATCACTTAGGGAATGATGCTTTTGTTCACTATGTTGATTACCGTTGATGGTTTCACAGATGTATAGTTATGTCAAAACTTAATGAGTGGTACACTTTAAATATTGTGTGCCAAAATACCTCAATAAAGCTTTCTTTTTTTTTTTTTTTTAAAGTCCATAATAAAGCGATAGAAAGGGAATGAAAGAGAATGAATTCTAGGGCCTCTCTTGCAATTCTTTCTTCAAGGACACCAGATGATGTCGTTTGTAAGATTCTTTTTCAGTATCCTGCTGCAGGGGCTTTTCGTTTCTTTGCCTCAATACATGCACACAGCACACAGCATGTGGGATCTTAGTTTTCCCACCAGGGATCAAACCCGTGCCCCTTGCAGTGGAAGCGTGGATCCTTAACCATTGGATGGCCAGGGAAGTCCTTCTGCAACAGTTTTAACTGCAAGGATGGTCTATAGGCTCAACTTTCTTTCTTTTTTTTTTTTTTTTAGGCTCCACTTTCTTGTCTTACTATAAAGTTTTTCACTTCTCCTGATCTGGTCTCTTGGGCCCAGAATGCAGCTTGGACTCCCTGTCTCTGCCTCCACTTGCTGGGATGTTTCCTTCATTCTAAATGATCTAAATTTCCTCTCCTTTCAGCTAAGAGAAGATTCATTTCGTAGTCTTCCCTCTCCATTCCTGCAGAAAGAATTCTGTAGCTCCCTCAGGTTTCTCTGGTATTTATAATCTAAACTGCTCTTTTGACACCTTTTTGCTGCCATGTATTATTTGCTTTTCATGTGTATGTTTTATCTTCTGAACTAGATTATGAACTTCAGGGAAGGGACTGAGTCCTATTTTTCTTTGTGTCTCTCCCAAGACACTTAATAAGTGCTTAATAAGTGTCAATTTAAAAACACCTCACTTTGATAGTCTTTCCAAAGCTCTTTCTCAGCCATTATCTCATTTGATCATTACATCAACACTGTGAGATTGGATGAGCTAGAAATATGTTAGTTCCTCCTTTTGACAGATAAGGAACCTGAAACCCAAGGTCACAGTTTGTTAAAGACAGAGATGGAACAGATAATTGCATACGAAGATTTGATCCAGTTCACGACTTCCCATGGCTCTCTCCTCCCACCTCCTACCTCAAGAAGGGCCTCTATATCCTTCACCCCCTCACTCCTCCAGTACTTTAGAGCTACTTAGCCAAAGCTTTGTAGTACCATTTTAGAAATTTTGGCAAATAGGATACATGAAATTTCAGTAGATTTCTGATCAATTCTGAGTCACCAAAGCATCCTTGCTATTTTGTTCCAACTGCCATTTGTTAGGGACATTATGCCTGGTATTTAATGATGCTGCACTACAGAACTGAGGAAGCAGAAATGATTTTTAAAAGCCTTAGAAAATGACAGCACTTTAACATTAAGCATGAAAGGTGGCAGTTGACAAGATGACCAGGGACATAAAATTTTTGCACTGGATCACACTATTTCTCTATGTTTTGCTGCTAGCAGAATTCTCTAGTTGGTACTAAAAAAAAAGGTTAAACCTTGTGCCACCCAGCACACCAAGCCCTGAGAGTCCTTTCCCATCTCCCCACCTGCTTCTCTGATGCAAGAAATTTCATAATGTTGGTGCAATCTACTTAGCAATAAATATTTTTAAAATAATTCACCTAATGACTAGATTCCAGTTGACTTTGAAAAAGGGTGGAGGGTGGTTAAAACAGAGATATGGGGGGGGCCGGGGGTGGGGATTAGCCAGCCTGAGGTCAAACCCAGAGAGGATGGCAGGGGAATCATCCTCCTCTTCCCATCATTTCTCTCCCTACCACCTCCTACTAGGATCCCCCATTGACTGAAACCAGTCAGGGAATACGGATACTGAGTAGTCCTTACCTTCTACATAGGGTGTTGAAGAGCTGAAAGTGGATCTGAGGGGCAAATGGAAGACATCCAGCTCACTGGGATAAGGGTGGGCAAGTGACCCAAAAATGAGACAATGAGACATTCGGGAAAGTCTTGTGGATGTTTCTGGAAAATATTTTCATCTCAGACTGTTACAGGAAGAAGGCTCTTCCCCTTCCTTCCTGCTCAGGATGCTGTTGAGAGAATGGGATGTACTTCTTGAACTTCTGAAGCCACCTTTGGACCATTAGGGGATTGCAAAGAGAACTGCAAACAATCTTGAGATCAGGGAGCTACTAAAAAGTCTTGAAAAGTGAACGTGTTAGTCACTCGGTTGTGATGGACTCTTTGTGACCCCATGGACAGACTGTAGCCTGCCAGGCTCCTCTTTTAAGGGGGTTTCCTAGGCAAGTAGGAGTGGGTTGCCATTCCCTTCTCCAGGGATCAAACCCAGGTCTTCTGCATTGCGGGTAGATTCTCTGCCAACTGAGGCACCAGGGAAGCCTAAGAAGTCTTAGGACCCCCCAGCTCCAGATTTCTGGTTAAGCAAACAATAAATGTCTGTGTAGTTTAAAAAAAGAAGACAGAGGTTTTGATGAAGGATGAGAAGTCAAGAAGAGAGCAGAGGAGGAACCTGGGGGAGGAAAACTGGAGAAGCCCACTCAAGAGACAGGGCTGGCAGCGCCTGAGCAAGGAGACTTGCAGATGGGCGGCATGTCTGGGACAGTTCAGAGGTCCCCGAGCTCAGGCTTACACTGCAATCAGCGACCTTGAATAAGCCAGTTAGCCTCTTTGCGCCTCAGTTTTCCCCCTCTGTAAAATGGGTATGATAGTGACTTCCTCGTAGGACACAAGAACTAAACGGGGCAGGGCAAGGCAAGTAAAACATTTAGCGTAGTCTGACTCATTGTGGGCGCTCAGTAAAAGCTGGCAATTATTACCATCTTCTCAACATTTTCCCTCAACGTGGGGGAGGTGCCTAGGAGAAAGGGCAAAGAAGTCGGCCTACGATGACTCCCTTTCCCAGTCCGGACTCCACACACGCAGTCCTCTGGCTGTTGGAGGACGAAGGGCGCGCGCCCCGCTGGAGGCGGAGCCTGCCGTTCCCGCCTCGAGCGTGGCGCCGCCCCTCCCTCCCACGCGGCCTCCTGGGCGTTTGGGGCCGGTTCCCCTCCCCCGGCCTCCCGCGCTGTCTGCCCAGGCCCAGCTTCCCGCAGCCCCAGCGCCGGGCAGGATCGAGAGGTTTCGGAGCCCGGGCGCGGGCGGCGGCCCCGGGTTGCGGCCACCGCCGGCCCACCTGCCCGCCTCAGCCCCCTCGGCACTGCCTCGGGAGCTTCAGCTGCCCCTTGCTCTGCAGGTTTGCCCCGGAGGGTCGGCGGGCGGCGCTGCGGGGAGGAGGAGCGCTGGGAGAGCCAAGCCGGCCAGTCCCCGGTCCGAGACCGCCGAGACCGCCCTCGCCCTTGGGAATCCTTGGCTACCCAGACGGAAGGAAAGTAGGCGCCGGAGAGCCCGCTCCGCATTTTGATTCATCTCGGGCCCTGTAAGGGTCACATCTTGTGAAAATACCTGTAAAATCAATTTAACGTTCAGTGCAGCGTGTAAAGACAGCTCTAAGAATTTAAAAGACGCCTGAGTCAGAACATTTAAATGCTTGGGTCCTTGTAGCAGCGCTTTAACACGTCTGAGTGCAAAGGGTGGAGAATAGAGCCTGATTGCCACCACCGTTCACGCCCTGTAACACTTTAAAAGGGTCAAGAAAAGCACCCTAAAAACCCCAAGTGGGCAGTTCCTCTAGGGAGGGAAGAACAGCTGACTTTTTTGAAATTTGGGTTGGTCCTCATTTCCGTGAGCGAAGTTTGCGCCTGCAGAATTTATTTACAGGCTTAGATCCTTGATAAACAGAATCGCTAAAACACTGAGCTTAACTAAGTAGTGGCTTTTGTTGACAAGTTGATTGTGTTATTAATTCTTAATGTCTCATCCAAGGCAGGAGTCGTTATCTCAGTTTTGCAGGTGGGAAAAAGTTGGGCACAAAAAAGCATTTCCCTCAAATTCACACAGAAGCTACTGGGCTAAGCTGCAAATTAAGTCTAAGTATTCTGACTCCTCACTGCGTCCCCCTCTAGACCATGGTACAAAACAAATGAGTAGTTACTTTGATGTTCCTCATAAAACCAGGAAGTAAACCAAATGTTCTGTGAACATGAAGTGTTAAATCATAATAACCTATGTCTGTTCTTTAAGAGTTTGATACCTTACAGAGAGGAGGGTTGGAGCAAAAAAAAGAGGGGAATAATGTCAAGGGGAAAGTTTTGTCTCCAGAGTCCAAACTGTGTCCATCTTTACCTCCTCTTTGTGTTGCTGGCATTGTTTTCAGCACACTCGGTGTTCTGACAAACCACTGAGGCCTCACGCGTCCAGGCCTCAGCCACATGAACACACTTTTGCGTTCCTCTCCTGGCACTGACCTCCCTGTCAGTCTTCCTGTCATGCTCTTTCCTCCAGGTGCTCTTTCCTAATGCTGTTATGTGAAAACCAGTTGTTTTCGTTCAAGTGTGGAATGATGTGTCACTCCTGAAGGATGTTTCTAGAGTTAATGATCAAAAACTACCAACAGATCTCAGATGAAAGGACAAGTTAAAGAAGCACAAGTAACTCTTGTGGAATTTGATAGCTGAGTTATTTGGAGGAAAAAAAAACACTGATTTCTCCCCCCTCCCCTTCCCCAGTTCACTCATAACTAGAAAGCAGCGGCTCAAGTTTTAACCTTAGACATAATGGTAGGGGGGCAGGGGGGCATCCTTCTGTTTAGTGAATTAGAAAGTTATCTTTCCCAAGGTCCTTTCTTTTCAGATAGGACCCAGGATGTGTGATATAGTCTCTCCCTGTAAGAGGTGTTCCTCCTCCCCAGCTTGTAGACAACAGAAATTTGAACCCAAGGTAATTGTCTCTCTGGGGCAGCCAAGCCAGTTTATTTATCTTTTTGCTTTCTTTTACTCAGTTGGACAGATAAGAAGCACCAGAAAAGCAGATGGCGTCCGGGGATTTCTGCTTACCTGGAGAAGGGATGGAAGTACTACAACAAGGTAAAGGCAGCTGTTTGCAAGAGGTTTGGAGAATTATCCAGAGTGGTCTTTTTTTTTTTTTTTAAGTAATTAAGTAATTAATTTTGGCTGTGCTGGGGCTTCCCTAGTTGGGGTGCAAGGACTTCTCATTGCAGTGGCTTCTCTTGTTGCAGAACACAGGCTCTAGGGCATGCAGGCTTCAGTAGTTGTGGCACATGGCTTAGCTGCCCTGTGGCATGTGGAATCTTCCCAGACCAGGGATTGAACCCATGGCCACTGCATTGGCAGGCAGATTCTTAACCATTGGACCACCAGGGAAGTCCCCAAATGGTGTTTTCTAGGGTATTGTCTTCTGTAATAAAAAGGGAAGATTCCTTGGTGGTTCAGTGGTTAGGACTTGGCACTTTCACTGCTGTGGCCCGTGTTCAACCCCTGGTTGGGGAACTAAGATGTCTCAAGGTGCGGCCAAAAAATAAAAAGGATTTATAATGTTCACCAGTATGGTTTCTCTCACAGAAGCCTAAGTTTCTAGGGAAACTAGAATCCTTGAAGATTCTTAAACATTCTCTTATTGAAAGACAGATTATACAAATGCCTGTTCAGTACCTGCTAGTGCAATAGACTAAAATTTCAAGATGTTCCCATGCTGTGTTAGCAAGCATATCCTGATGACAAGGTTGGCCAGTGAACTTTTGAAAGCTGTGTCTTTAATTTTCTTATATCTTATCCTCTAAAATCTCAAATCCTTCCATATTTGAATTCTTTGCCTATTTCAGATGTTTTCTCTATCTTGAGTCCTTTGAAAATGGAAATCTTCTATATTTTGATAATTTCCATATTGATTTTTTTAATGCTTTGGGAGAAAAAAAAAGAGACTTTTAATTTTATAAAAGGACTTTGGTATGATGGTCCAAAGAATTAAAATATGTTTGGTATGTGAAAGTAAAATAGAAGACCCCAGTAGAAAGCATGTGGGAAAACAGGGAAAAAAAGCCCCTTGAACATATGGAATCTGGCTATGATAAACTTAGACAACATATTAAAAAGTAAAGACATCACTTTGCTGACAAAGGTCCATCTAGTCAAAGCTATGGTTTGTCCAGTCATGTATAGATGTGAGAGTTGGACCATAAAGAAGGCTGAGAGCCAACGAACTGATGTTTTCAATTGGTGGGGCTAGAGAAGACTCTTGAGAATCCCTTGGACTGCATGGAGATCAAACCAATCAATCCTAAAGGAAATCAACCCTGAATATTCACCGGAAGGACTGTTGCTGAAGCTCCAGTACTTTGGCCACCTGATATAAAGAGCTGACTCAAAGGAAAAGACCCTGATGCTGGGAAAGATTGAAGGCAAAAGGATCATGAGGTGGCAGAGAATGAGATGGTTAGATAGCATCACTGATTCAATGGACATGAATTTGAGCAAACTCTGGGAGATAGTGGAGGACAGAGGAACCCGGCGTGCTGCAGTCCATGGAGTCATAAAGAGACATGACTTAGCAACTGAACAGCAACCTGGCTTGCACTTTTTCTCATGCATGTACTGTTCTGCATCCACCTGGGGTACTCAGTCTATTTACAATAAGGAGAATTTGGTTAGTTAAATTTTTTATTTACTCTTAAGAATATACCTCTCTGTCTTGCTTATTCGACCAGAGATCACATCCAAAGTTGTAACTGTACATGTGTCGTTTTTTTTCCATCCCCCAAAACTCTAGTTATTATGTGTGAATGAGGCATTTTAGGTACTGTGGTGAGTCCTACCAAAGAGTCTCTTATTCTTGATTCTTTTTGCCTAATATTTTCCAACTGTATTTCCATTTTCTAGGATCTTAGATTTTTTTAAGGCTCATTCTCTAATTCTTGATTAACATCCTTGTATGTAATATAAAGTGCTTGTTACTTTGAGAACTGCCTTTAGTTTATTTGTGGATTTTTAAATTCTTTACTTGTGCCACAAGGCTTGAGGAATCTTAGTTCCTTGACCAGGGATTGAACCCCAGGCTGTTGGCAGTGAAACTATGAAGTTCTAACCATTGGACCACCAGTGAATTCCCTATTTTTTAAAAAATTTCATTTGATTTAGAAAACTTCCCTACCAAAAACCTAAGGGTTTTTTGGAAGTGAGTATTAAGCTGAGAGTTATGCTCAATTATGGGGACTTCCCCGGTGGCTCAGTGGTAAAGAATCTGCCTGCCAATGCAGAAGCTTTGGGAGATGCTGCTTTGAACTCGGTTTTGGGAGAATCCCCTGGAATAGGCAATGGCAACCCACTCCAGTATTCTTGCTTGGGAAATTCCATGGACAGGAGCCTGGTGGGTTGAGTCCATGAGGTTGCAAAGAATCCTCATGACTGAGCCTGAGTATGTCCACTGAACAGGACATGACTGAGCTACTGACCCTTACCTTCCCACATCTTATGCTCAATTACATAAATTGAATCCATACTATTATCTTTGTTTTTTGATCCCTATGGGGGACGTCTCATTAAGTGTGCAGCAAACAGCTTCCTCCTTGTAACCTGAGTGAAGAGGACCTATTACAGAACCCACACTTCAGCCAACTGCTGCTGAGTCTCTCACAACACGTGGACGAGAGTGGTTTAAGCCTCACGCTGGCGAAGGAGCAGGCCCGGGTAAGGGGCCTGGGAGGAGGCCTGACTGGGAGGAAGGAAAAAATCTTCTGAGAGAGAGGGGCTCCCACATGGGATTTTTTTGGTTTTCTAGGCGTGGAAGGACGTTCGACTGCATAAGACAACATGGTTAAGGTCTGAGATTTTACAGAGAGTCATTCAGGAGCTACTTGTGGACTACTATGTGAAGGCACAAGATACGGATTTAACTTCTGAGGACAGAAAGGTGAGGCAGGAAACATGAAGTAAGCGCTGGTACCAGCTGTAGGAATGACGAGGACAGCTATGGCTTCCTTTGATTCTATGGTATGGGGGAAATAGGAGTTTTGAGTCATGGGTATCAAGAAAGACAGGGACTGTAGTTATGGGGAAAGAGGTGAGTGTGTTGTCAGGGTTTTGAAAAGAAAGATTGACAGGAGAAAGCACTGGCAGCTAGAAAGTTATCTAAAGGGGATGACATGTTTGGGGTCTTTGAAGATATGTGAAGAACTGCTCATGAGGATGGAGGCGGTGGAATGGGAGAAGTTTTATAGTAACTTCTTTTTGCTTTTTATTCTCTCTCCCAGTTTCATGAGACCCTTGAACAGCGGCTACTCGTGACCGAGCTGACACGGCTCTTAGGTCCCAGCCAGGAGAGGGAGGTGCCTCCACTGCTAGGGCTGGAGAAGGCGGACCTTCTGGAGCTCATGCCACCCTCAGAGGTTAGGGGTGGGGGGTACAGATATTGGGACCAAAGAAGGGAAATGGCTTAAATTCTCCCATGTATTGAAACATCTCATGGGTAAACTTTCTGTGAGAATGACACTTGTTCGTGGTGGTAGAATTTAAGTAAATAAGAAAGAAAAAACATTACAAGGAAGAAAGTAAGAGCTGAAATACTAAATCTAGAAATAAATGCAGTATTATTATACACAACTTGACATACTGGGTTGGCCAAAAAGTTCATTTGGGTTTGTCCGTGAGATGTTGTGGAAAAGCCTGAACAAATTTTTTGGCTAACCCAATAAATGGTATTACACATCCTGTGCATATATAGAATGTAATCTATTTTCACTCAATATGTTTTGGACTTTTTTTCAAGTATATGATTATTTTCAAATTACTTTTGAAATATATTTTGGACTTTTTTTTCAAGTATATGCTTATTTTCAAATTACTGTAAACAAGATGATACCTTCTAAGGCACTCTTTTTTTTTAATTGAAGTATAGTTGATTTATAATGTTGTGTTAGTTTCAGGTGTGTAGAAAAGTGATTCAGTTAAGCCTTATATCCATTCTTTCTCAGAGTCTTGTCCCTTAAGGGTCATTATAAAATACTGGAGTTCCCTGAGCCATAAGTAGGTCCTTGTTGGTAATGTATTTTATACATAGTAGTATGTATATGATAATCCCAAGATCCTAACTTATTCCTCTCCCCTTCCTAAAGCACTCTGCACAGTATCCAGGCATAGAGTTAGTGCTCAGTGTCCTTACTATATATCACCAGTTTTAATCACAGATGGATTTCATTGTATAGATGTAGCATAATTTGCTTGCCCTTATTGATGGATATTAATTTAAGGTTGTCTCCACATTTTTGCTGGTAGAAACCACAATGATAGGAACATACTAGTTCATATGTGTCTTTGTATGATTATTTCCCAAGTGTTAGTGCTTAAAGTGGGACCACCAGGTCACAGGCCACACACACAGAACACACTGGTACATATTGCCAAACTGCAGAGAGGCGCTTCCAGTGTCCTAGGTCCCCACATTTTCATCAGCATGGGATCTTGACAGCCATTGTGGTCTTTGCTAACATTAATCTCCCTGGTGACTTAAAATTAAATCTCCCTGATGACTCTCGATGCATTTTTTTTTGGTTATCATTGAGATTGTTATCGTCACGTATTCATCGACTGGGTCTTCCGGGTTCCAGCTGTCTGTCTGCATCTCCCTCTTCTCTTCTGTGGCTGCAGGATTTTGTGTGGATGAGAGCCCGGCTCCCCCTGGAAGTGGAGGAGCAGCTCAAGAAGAAATGCTTCACTGTGCTCTGCTACCACAATCCCAGTTCAGGTGCATGCCAGCTGTGTCCTGTTCATGGCTGGCCTTCAGGGTTCCTGGTCTGCTCTTTTGAGAACAATGTTGAATTTTAGATTTGGGACAGAAGCTGGGAAGCATTGGAAATGCTTACTTTTTGTTCCCTTGCTGGTAGAATAAGAGTGAGGAATTTTGTGTGGATTCCCTTCGTTCGGCCAGGTGTGGAGTGGCAGTGTCCTCTTGCTACAGGGAAGGATGAGTTCTTCTCAAGAGAATCACAATGAAATAGGGAGGAAAGTTCAGGCTAATAGGTGTCCACCTTGCCTTTGTTGTTTAGTTGCTAAGTCGTGTCCGACTCTTTGCAACCCCAAGGACGGTTGCCCACCAGGCTTCTCTGTCCACTTCCCAGGCAAGGATACTGGAGTGGGTTGCCATTTCATTCTCCAGGGGACCTTCCCCACCCAGGGATGGAACCCACATCTGCATCGGCAGGCAGATTCTTTACCACTGAGCCACCAGGGAAGCCTCTTGTTTTGTCTTTATTTCTGTGATTTAAGAATCAAGGGCCACATCTGGAATTCAGAGTAAGAATGAAAGTGAAGCCACTCAGTTGTGTGGGGCTCTTTGTGACCACCAGGCTCCTCTGTCCATGGAATTCTTCAGGCAAGAATACCCTTCTCCAGGGGATCTTCCTGACCCAAGGATTGAACCCAGGTCTCCTGCATTGCAGGCAGATGGAGAGAACTTAATTATGAGAACTGGGTTGTTTTTATCAGGCCATCAGAAGAAAACCTGTAAGGAAGACAGAATCTGTAGGGCTGGATGTAGGAGAGGGGTACTGAGACATGGCTTTCAAAAGACAGGAGCAGTTAGGGTTTTCCCATCTAGCACACTGTTTCTTTGCCCAGATTTGGACAGTGAAACCCTGAAAGCAGCAAAGGTGTGGAACCTCGCCGAGGTTCTGGCAGGTGAGAAGCAGCAGTGCCAGGCTGCCAAGAGCCAGCAGAAGGAGCAGATGGTGCTGCTGGAGAAGAAGAGTGCCACCTACTCCCAGGTCTGTCAGGGCAGTGGGGTGGCCTCCCTACTCTTTTACCCTGACCCCAGGGGCCCCTCGAGGGAAGCCAGGGATTTTTTTTGGTCATGCCGAGTGGCATATGGATCTTCCTCGACCAGGCATCGAACCCGCGCCCCCTGCAGTGGGAGCACAGTCTTAATCACTGGACTGTTAGGGAATTCCTAAATCAGGGATTTCTGATCTGCCTTCTTTTCTGCTGTCTTTTGTGGCTGCCCTCTTCCTACTGCCTCCTGGGGGCTCAGGTGCTACTGCGCTGCCTGGCCTTGCTGCAGAGGCTTCTTCAGGAGCACCGGCTGAAGACTCAGTCCGAGCTGGACCGCATCAATGCCCAGTACCTGGAGATCAAGTGCAGCGCCATGATCCTTAAGCTGCGGTGAGCTGTGACCCCTGTGGCTCTGAGAGAGTCCATCTCACACCCCACCCCTCCAACCCTCTCCCTCAGCAGTTTCCTCTCTGCCTGACACCCTGTGGGGGTACAGTAAATGTCACATCGCACTGTTAGCCTCTGGATTACTCTAAAGCTGCCAACATTTTTGGGTCTTTCATTTTAAAGCCTTCTGAAATAGGTGCTTTACTGTGAGCTAAATTGCTCAGGAATTTGGAATGACTTTGCCTATCTTGTCACTGCTCAACCCATACGTTGACCACGGGCAGGTCCTATGTCCCATTCCTAAGTCTGCTGCTGTCCAGGATCCTCAGCTTGACATTTCTTTCCTCCCCTGGTCAGGATGGAAGAGCTAAAGATTTTGTCTGACACTTACACCGCTGAAAAAGTGGAAGTTCATCGTCTCATTAGGTGAGAACTCCCAAAAGCCTGATACAGCTCTTCCACACACCCCACACCCTCCAGACTCATTCATTTTTGTGCCTTACCATTTTTGTGTACTTTCTGAGGAGCCAGATCCTTATATTGTATCTCCTGTGCCTGGGTTCTTAGGGACCGTTTGGAGGGGGCCATTCGCCTACAAGAGCAGGATATGGAGAAGTCCAGACAGGTCCTGAACACCTATGAGGTCCTCGGGGAGGAGTTTGACAAGCTGGTGAAAGAGTACACCCAACTCAAGCAGGCAACTGAGAACAGGCGCTGGACCCTCCAGGAGTTCAACAAGGCCTACCGCTGAGCGTGGGTGGGGCCGGGAGGCTTGGCCTCTGCAGAGGAACCGTCTCCTTGTCTTCCTGCTGAAAGGACCACCTCCACCAGAGGCCACCTTCACTCAAGGGCGTGTGGGGACACTCATCCAAAACACTATAGTCCTTTAGGCACTCTTCTGGTTTTTCTTCCTTGTTTACTATGACTGAGTCTCTTCTAGAAAACATAGCTGATTTGTATAATTTTATGTACAGTGATTTGTGTCGGCCCTGTATCCTATTTGATTATCTCCTAAATAAAGTGATGATGTTATACCTTAGGCCTTTAATCATTTTCGTTTGGACAAAGATGGAATAAGAACATCAAAGTCTATATGGATAAGGAGGGAGAGTTGAGTGCATGCAGAGATGGCTCCATAATGCTTACTGGAAGGGTGAGGGGTAAAAGGGCCAGCCTGGCATGTGGGGTTTTAGAGGCTTCATTCTTAGACAGCAGAAGTGGACTAAAACTGGGCTTGCTCTTGAAGAATTAGTCTCCAGACTACTACTAGACGCTCAAATGGATAGGGAACTATTCTGTCACTGTGGCTCTAAGTGGGGCAGGTATGATAAAGCTGCTGGGCACCCAGCTAGGTTACAGGAAGGGACACAAGGCATTTGTGTTCTCGCTTCCCTCTGATGTGGTTTGAGGGTTACTTCTTTCTCTGAGAGCAGAGGGTGGGAGATTACCCTGAGGAACCAAGTTCCCTGGTCTGTTTAGCTTAGAAAAAGGCAGGGTCCCGACTGGTGGGGACTACTGGGGACCTCCCTGGTGGTCCAGTGGTTAAGACTCCATGCTTCCACTGTAAGGGGGGTGGGTTCAATCCCTGGTGGGGGAACCCACTTAAAAAAAAAATCTGAACAGGAAATAAAGATGTCAGCTTTAAAAAACATGACGAGGCTGGGGGTTACTACAAGCAGAAGCCCAAGACCACCCTCATTTAGAAGGCCCTACTCAGCTTCTCAAACCACTTTCCGGGGAGACTGTCTCAAGATGCTCTTTTGCTAAGATCATATAATGATGGCTTTGGATTGATCATAGGTAAAATTAAAGGTCACTGACTCAGCTTTAAGTTTTTCTGTAAATTGTGCTTACTTCCATTTATCTATAAATGCTGGCCCACACAAAATGAACAAGCAATTAGATTGTATGGTCAGGCCATTCAAGATAGCTGTTCTCTTGCTTTCTGAACCTCCCCTGCTTGACCAGTGCCTCCTGCACCTGCATCTGACTCACATGAACCTGCTCACCCCGTAGATCAGAAGGGCTCCGCTTGCTAGCTTATTTAAGAAAAACACCTTTCTTTTTTTTTCTTTTTTTTTTTTATTCAGTCTCCGTAGAGACTGTCAAAAATTGCCAATGCCGACTATATTTCAAGTCGTCATGGCGGGGTATTGGGAAAAGTTTTCAATTAGCAATAATCGCGCCTCGGATAAACCTCATTGGCTACGATACTGCCACTGCACAAAGCTAACATCTGTCTTTCTAAGGTTGTTAACCTAAGGGGCTGGGAGGGATGTGGCCCAGCTACTGGTTTCCCTGGTAACTGATGAGCCAGCCTGACTTAATTCCCCCTATAAATGGTAACCTCCTCCTCCCCCAAGTAGTGAGGACTGCTGCCATGTCCAGCCTGCCCTCTGCCATTGCAGGGGTGGCGGCTGTCTCTCTAACACCCTTGGCTGTGGATGTGTAAAATTCCCTGTCCAAGAAGTCTTTGATGTCTCTGTCACTGTCTCTGGGCTCTTTCTTTGGTTTCAAGGCTGGGCTACTATGAGGTTTGCAGGCTTGTGGGGTCAGCCCAATATAGATTAATGTAAAAACTAAAACAGCCCATATTGCTTAGTTATATGTATAATTTTTAACCTGTTCCAGGGAAATGTTTTCAAACCTACAGAAAAGTTGAAAGAATAGTATGATAAGCACCAGGATACTCTTTATTCTTCAATTTTTATTTTAAAACTTTTAAAATGTTTTTATTTTTTGGTTGCTCCACGTGGCATGTGGGATCTTAGTTTGAACCTGTGCCCCCTCCATTGGAAATGCAGGGTCTTACCTGGACCACCAAGGAAGTTTCTTTCCTCAATTTTTAAGTTATAGTTGATTTACAATGTTGTGTTAGTTTCAAGTGTGTAGCAAAAAGTGATTCAGCCTTCCTGTTCTATACAGTTGGTCCTTGTTTTTTTATCTATTTTACACATATAGTAGTGTGTATCTGTTAATCCCAAACTCCTAATTTATCTCCCCCCGCTTTCCCTTTGATAACCATATGACTGTTTTCTACATCTTTGAGTCTGTCTCTGTTTTGTAAATAAATTCATTTGGATCACTGTTTTAGATTTCACAAATAAGTGATATCATATTTGTCTTTCTCTTTCCAACTTACTTCACTTAGCATAATAATCTCTAGGTCCATCCATGTTGCTACAAATGTCATTTTTCGTTCATTTTTTTATGGCTGAGTAATATTTATATGTATATATATATGTGTCACATCTTTATTCATTCATCTGTTGATAGACATTTACATTGCTTCTACATGTTGGCTATTGTAAATAGAGCTCCTATGAACACTGGGGTACATGTATCTTTTCTTTTTTTTAAAATTTATTTGACTGCACTGAATCTTAGTTGCGGCCCTCGAATTCTTAGTTGTGGCACATGGGATCTAATTCCCTCACCAGGGATCGAACCCAGGCCCCCTGCATTGGGACTGTGGAGTCTTAGCCACTGGACCACCAGGGAAGTCCCACGTGTATCTTTTTTAATTAGAGTTTTCATCTTTTCCAGATATATGCACAGGAATGGGATTGATGGATCATATGGTAACTCTATTCTTAGTTTTTAAAGGAATTTCCATACTCTTCTCCACAGTGGCTGGTATCAATCTACATTCCTACCAATAGCACAAGAAGGTTCCCTTTTCTCCACATCCTCTCCACCATTTATTGTTTGTAGATTTTTTGATGATGGCCATTCTGACCATGTGAGATTACACCTCATTGTAGTTTTGATTTGTATTTCACTAATAATTAGCCATTTTGAGCATCTTTTCATGGTACCAGGATACTCTTAACCTATATTCAACAATGACTAACATTTTGCTTTTCTTTCTCTCTCTCTTTCGTCTCCTCCCTCCTCTCTTTTTACAGCGGTTTAGTTGCTAAGTTGTGTCCAACTTTTTGCAACCCCATGGACTGTAGCCCACCAGGCTCCTCTGTCCATGGGATTCTCCAGGCAAGAGTGCTGGAGTAGGTTGTGGTTCCTTCTCCAGGGGATCTTCCCCACCCAGGGATTGAACCGGGGTCACCTGCATTTCACGCAGGATTCTTTATCAACTGAGCTACCAGGGAAGCCCACTCTCTCTTTATAGATAGAGTTATGTAGACTTTTGTTTTTCCTGAGTCATTTTACAATAGTTGCAGACATTCTGACATTTCATTCTGTAAACACTTAAGCAAGCAACTCCTAAACATAAGGGCACTCCCTGTATAACTAATAAAATAGTGGTCCAGTGGTTAAGATGCTGCACTTCCATTATAGGGGGCTTGGGTTCCATCCCTAGTTTAGGAATTAAGATCTTGAGCACTGCAGCCAAAAACTAGGGAAAAATCAATAATATCATAATAGTTATTATTCAGGTCATATTCAGATTTCTCTAGTTTTTTTCTTGGTCTAGGTTCTAAGAAAGATTCATACATAACATTTGATTATTCAGTTCAGTTCAGTTGCTCGGTTGTGTCCAGCTCTTTGCAACCCCATGAACTGCAGCATGCCAGGCCACCCTGTCCATCACCAACTCCGGAGCCTACCCAAACTCATGTCCGTTGCATCAGTGATGCCATCCAACCATCTCATCCTCTGTCATCCCCTTCTCCTCCTGCCCTCAATCTTTCCCAGCATCAGGGTTTTTTTCAAAATGACTGACTTTTCAAATGAGTCAGCTCTTCACATCTGGTGGCCAAAGTATTGGAGTTTCAGCTTCAGCATCAGTCCTTCCAATGAACACCCAGGCCTGATCTCCTTTAGGATGGACTGGTTGGTTCTCCTTGCAGTCCAAGGGACTCTGAAGAGTCTTCTCCAATACCACAGTTCGAAAGCACCAATTCTTCAGCACTCAGCTTTATAGTCCAACTCTCACATCCATACATGACTACTGGAAAAACCATAGCCTTGACTAGATGGACCTTTGTTGGCAAAGTAATGTCTCTCCTTTTTAATATGCTGTCTAGGTTGGCCACAACTTTCCTTCCAAGGATTAAGCATCTTTTAATTTCATGGCTGCAGTCACCATCTGCAGTGATTTTGGAGCCTCAAAAGATAAAGTCAGCCACTGTTTCCACTGTTTCCCAATCTATTTGCCATAAAGTGATGGGACCAGATGCCATGATCTTAGTTTTCTGAATGTTGAGCTTTAAGCCAACTTTCTCATTCTCCTCTTTCACTTTCATCAAGAAGCTCTTTAGTTCTTCACTTTCTGCCGTAAGGGTGGTGTCATCTGCATATCTGAGGTTATTGATATTTCTCCCGGCAATCTTGACTCCAGCTGTGCTTCTTCCAGCCCAGCTTTTCTCATGATGTACTCTGCATATAAGTTAAATAAGCAGGTGACAATATACAGCCTTGACATACTCATTTTCCTATTTGGAACCAGTCTGTTGTTCCATGTCCAGTTCTAACTGTTTCTTCCTGACCTGCATACAGGTTTCTCAAGAGGCAGGTCAGGTGGTCTGGTATTCCCATCTCCAGCTACCTTTTGGAATGTCCCATTGTATATTTCCTGTGTTGGTGAAGTTGTTCCTTTCCTGTCCAATATGGTAGCCACTAGCCATAAGTAGCTATTTAAATTTAATTAAAATGAAATAAAATGAAACTTTCAGTAGGTTGGTGATTACTGTATTAGTGCAGACAGATAACATTTACATCATTGCAGAAAATTCTGTTGGACATAGTGCTATAAGCCTACATTTCCTGTAAACTGGAAGTAGGTCTTCAGGCTTTATTAGATTCACTTTAAGCATTCTTGCAAAGAATACTTAATAGATGATATTACGTACTTCACATTACATCACCCTAGAGCCATATCAGGTCAGAATATCTCACTATTACTTATGCTGAGTTTGATTCTTGGTTAAGGTGGTAACTGCTGAATCTCATAGATAAAAGCACATTTTCCTTTTGTAGCTAGCATCTGGAAATGAATATCAATAATCTCAAAACAGTTCTTCCTGAAAATTTACTATGGCATTCAATATTTCCTCATTTAATTAGGTATTCATCTTGAACCATCCTAGATTTAGGTATTTGAAATAATAAGGATAATAATGAAAAAAGAAATGGACCCTGTCCTCAATATTCATAACCTATAGACAATTATAGACACACAAAAAACACCTAAGGATATCAAGTAACAGAAAGTGCAAATAAATTTGTCACTAGAAACCAAGAGAATTGAATCAGGAATCATAAGGTAGAGCCGTGGTAAGGAAAGGCAGATTTGATTCAGATTTGTACAGGCAAGTTTGGGACAGAATTCTGGAAAAACTGACAAAGATGAAGACAAGGGAAGGAGTAGTATGTGAAGGCATGGAGTTAGGAAAGAGCAAATCACGTACCAAAGAAAGCCTTCTTTGTCATCTTAAGTGAATAAAATTCCAGAAACATGTCCCATGGCTTCAATCAAAATTCTGGAAAGCTGGTGTTGGAGAAATGTTTAGAAACCCAACTGCATGAGAAAGCAAAATGGCTTCTAAGGCAGTCGTTCCCAGCCTAAGCTCCCTAAATGGCATGGGGATGGACATTTAGGTGTTTCTTCTGTTTCTAAAAGCCTAATGAAAACTGAACATTTGCCTGCCACAGTGCTGCATAAGCTACTTAAAAAAAATCTTCATAGGCTGAAAAAAAAATTCTGTGCTTTGAAAAATATTTTTAAAAAATTCAAAACAAAAGTACACAGGGACTTCCCTGGTGGTCCAGTGGTTCAGAATCTGCGTTGCAGCAGAGGCGCGTGGGTTTGATCCCTGGTCTGGAAATCAAGATTCCCACATGCCCCAGAGCAGGTTTAGCTAAACCTGTGCACTATAACTACTGAGGCCTCAAGGATCTCACGCACTGCAACTAAGACCTGACATAGCCAAATAAATAAATAAAAGAAGTGCACAATGTAAAAGACTGAACCCCACACCCTCTAACACCCCCCCCCCCCATTACTCCTATCCACCTCCTCAGAGCAACCAATTTGGTGCATATAGCACCAGACTTTTATCTAAAAATATGAAAACAAGCATACAGAATCATCAACTCATATTATTGTTAAAGTATGGCTGTATCATAATTTAACTTCCCTTCATGATGGATATTTAGATTGTTCCCAATTTGCTCTATTACAAAAATGTTTCACTGGATATCATTGCATATGTATCTAGCTCAAGCGCCTTTGCGTTTTTTGGTATTATAGTAAATCAGTATATTCATTCTAGCTATTTAATGAAAAAATGAATTAATTACTGAGCTTATGAATGTAATTTGGTAGAAAAAGTTTTTCAAAACAGTTCCACGGTTTGAAGGGACACAAAGCGGGAAAGGGGCATGAAGAGTGTTGTGTGCCTGGAGGGAGCACTATGCAGTTGGTCTTGGCCCTTTCCTTCTTCACAGTGACTGGAGGTTAGTAGGCAGAAACTTCTCTATTGTGGAGGTGAGAGGGGAGGGCAAGTGGAGGAGCTGAGTGAGAGCTGAGGGTTAGCATCTTGGACCTGCTTTGAACCTCTCCCCCTCACACTTTTTGGAAAAGATTTGCCTTTACAGTCTCTCCTTCATTCTCCCACACCTCTGTCTCTCTTGACTTGCCTTTTACCACATCTGATCAAGAACCAAGTCGTGCTGGGAATTCCCTGGGGGTCCAGTGGTTGGGACTTGCCACTTTCACTGCCGGGCCCAGGTTCCAGATCCCTGGTCAGGAAACTAAGACCCCTGCAGGCCCCGAAGCCTGGCCAAAAACAAAAGAACCAAGACTTGTTGATTCTTCCTCCATAATGAGAGGCAAAGTAAGTCACCTCCAGAACATAGGCTTGCTCTCTGGAAGGAAACTAAGAGGTTCTTGGACAAGCAAAGTCTGTCCTCTCAAGGTCCTCAAGGAAGGGTGAATATCCAGGTCTCAAGGGAGTGACCTTGTCTCCATTCTCCCTCAGCCCCACACAAAGGGGAACCTGGTGTCCCCGAGGGGGCCCTGCACCCCATAAACTCTATGCATAATACTCATTTTAAAGGAACTGGGCTAGGTTTTGTTAAAGGAACTGGCAGGTCTCCTTATATCTTGAGAAAGTGAAAATATAGGAGTCAACTTATCATGAATGAGGTTGCCAACCTGTAAAAAGAATTTACCCTAAAAAATCTTTTATATTCAAAGTGGCCGAGGTCCAGCCAAAAGTGGCTAAGGCCTGGTCTCAGAAAAGTACAAGTGAAATGTAGAAAGACCTAAATGTACTATGCCTGCTGAAGAAAGAATATAAAGTGATCGTAAATGATTAACCCAGAGTTTAGAAGAGAGTTATCCAAAGAACAAGACCAGGGCTCTCCAGAGATTCCAGACCACCCAGCAGGAGCCAGGCCCTGAACCAGAAGATCTCCCCAGAATCCTGCCACTTTGTGAGACCTGTCAGCATGCCTGACAGGCACCCTTCCCCTGCCCCTGCTCCCACCCCCACCCCAACTCAGGTCCTCATTCTGTGTCCCTGCAAATTGTCCCAACTCTTCCTCCTCTCATACAACACTGCCAGGCTAATTTTTATGATTCTGATTTGCTGTTCACAGATAGTTTGTGATTTTCGCATCATGTTGTCATTTCTCTGTTGAAACTATATCAGGTCACCCTACTGTGTACCAAACATAGCACACGTGGCTGAGCTGGGGATTCAAGCCCTCACGGTAAAAAAGAAAAAGCATGGGGAAAAAAAAAAAGATAAAAACCAGCAAAAAAAAAAAAAAAGCCCTCACGGTGCAGCTCGACTTTCCAGACTTTTCCCACCACACACATTTTCTACTCACCCTAAGCCACCTCCCCAGTGGGCTTACTCACCCTTCCATGCTTTTCTGTGCTTGCTATGGTTCTATCTACCTGGCTGGTTCTATCTTCTGCTGGAAAAATCCTATCATTTTGGAGGCCCACCTCTAGTTCTGTTTCCCCATTATCATTCCAACTAGAAAAGGTCTCCGTGTCATTTTACATTCACTTCTTTAAGGTGCCTGTCGTCCAGGCCTTGAATTTCATCACCCCATTGGGCAGCATGTTTAAATTTTATCTACAACATCAGAGGGCTGCTGGTTGTAAAGCATGTGTTCTCAGTCTGTGGACTCCTTTACTCTATGATTTTTAAGGACACCAAAAGAGATTTTATTTATGTTAAGCTTTATGTATAGATATTTCTGATATTAAAAATGAAAACTGAGAGACTATCATCAGTCTTTTCCTGAAGGATATCAGGAAAAATAAATTATTCGGTTTTACTTAAACACAGAGGTTTTTTCAATATAATTCTTTGCCGAGATGGAGTTAGGCAGTATCTGAGCTCTAGTTAGTCACAACTGCTTTGATATTTAAATATGATCTTGATTAGATCTCAGTTTTATAAAAGCAGAACTCAATCCCTAGTGGCAAACATAGAACTGAAAGTGCTCTATAAAAAATTTTTTTTATTGAAGTATATGTTGTATTAATTTCAGGGATACACCACAGTGATATACATTCTTTTTCAGAGTCTTTTTCCTTATAGATTATTACAAAATACTAATATTTTGTAATATTACAAAATAGTTCTCTGTACTATACAGTAGATTCTTGTTGGTTATCTGTTTTATATATGGTAGTGTATATATGTTAATCCCAAAGTCCTAATTTATCCCCTCCCCTCTTCCCCACCATAAGTTTATTTTCATGTCTGTAGGTCTATTTCTGTTTTGTAAGTAAGTTCATCTGTATCTTTTTTTAGATTCCATAAAAAATGATATCATACGATATTTGTCTTTTCAAAAGAGCTTTATGAACATGTCACATGTAAGGAGGCAGCAGAGGAAGGCTTAAATGGTTTTCGAACATTCCTTGCAATTTTATTTTCCTCTTCCTACTACAGATAAAATGCCACTAAGTAATATTAAGTAAATGAATTAAAAGCCTGTCTTTTTTTTTTAAAGCCTGTCTTTTTAAAAAATATATATTTATTTGGCTGCACCAGGTCTTAGTTGTGGCATGTGCGATCTAGTTCCCTGACTAGAGATCAAACCCTGGTCCACTGCATTGAGAGTGTGAGTCTTAGCCACTGGACCACCAGGGAAGCCCAAGCCTTAAGAATGGGAACTTTTTATTCAGAAAAAGTTGAAGATAATTGCTGGAAGTTTACTTGAATATTATTTTAAAAACTGAAGAAACTAATACAACATAGAGTGGTTTCAGTTGTCCTTGTTAGAGAAAAGCAAAGAAAAAATCCAAGTAAATTACATTTGGCTTTGAAATGTGGTTGACATTTACATGCTGAGATGATGTGTCTGACAGTCCAGACATTCACAATATTTAGGAAGCTGAATATTTTCCCAATCAAAAAAGGTTTAAAAAAACAAGAAAACATGCACCCCAATGTTCATTACAGTACTGTTTACGATAGGCAAGACATGGAAGCAACCTAAATGCCCATCAACAGAGTAATGGATAAAGAAGATGTGGTACTTTCCAGTATCCAGTAATATTAAATGGAAATATTACTCAGCCATTAAGAAGAATGAAATAAATGAAAATATTACTTAGCCATTAAAAAGAATGAAATAATGCCATTTGCAGCAACTTGGGTGGACCTAGAGAGCGTCATAATGAATGAAGTAAGCCAGAGAGAGAAGGAGACTATCCTATGACATCCCTTACATGTGGAATCTAAAAAGAAATTATACAAATGAACTTGCTTACAAAACAGAAACAGACTTCCAGAAGGAGCTTATGGTTGCAGGGGTGGGGGTGGAGAGGATAAGGGGCAGGGATAGTTAGGGAGTTTGGGATGAACATGTACAAACTGCTGTATTTAAAATGGATGACCAACAAGGACCTACTGTATAGCACATGGAACTCTGCTCATTGTTATGTGGCAGCCTGGATGGGACGGGAGTTCAGGGGAGAGTGGATACACGTATATATGGCTGAGTCCCTTCACTGTTCACTTGAAAGTATCACAACATTGTTAATTGGCTATACCTCAGTACAAATAAAAAGTTTTTTAAAAAATTAAAAATAAGTAAATAAAAATGGAAACATTTTTATTTTTATTTTTTCCCCCTCCCCTGGAAAAATTTTTAAAAATTTATTAATTCATTTAAAAAAATAAGTCCAGAGCCAATTAAAAATGAATAATGCAATAAATGAAATAAAAAACACTCTGGAGGGAACCAACAGTAGAATAACAGAGGCAGAAGATAGGATAAGTGAGGTAGAAGATAAAATGGTGGAAATAAATGAAGCAGAGAGGAAAAAAGAAAAAAGAATCAAAAGAAATGAGGACAACCTCAGGGACCTCTGGGACAATGTGAAACGCCCCAACATTCGAATCATAGGAGTCCCAGAAGAAGAAGACAAGAAGAAAGGCCATGAGAAAATACTTGAGGAAATAATAGCTGAAAACGTCCCTAAAATGGGGAAGGAAATAGTCACACAAGTCCAAGAAACCCAGAGAGTCCCAAACAGGATAAACCCAAGGCGAAACACCCCAAGACACATATTAATCAAATTAACAAAGATCAAACACAAAGAACAAATATTAAAAGCAGCAAGGGAGAAACAACAAATAACACACAAAGGGATTCCCATAAGGATAACAGTTGACCTTTCAATAGAAACCCTCCAGGCCAGAAGGGAATGGCAGGACATACTTAAAGTAATGAAAGAGAATAACCTACAACCCAGATTACTGCACCCAGCAAGGATCTCATTCAGATATGAAGGAGAATTCAAAAGCTTTACAGACAAGCAAAAGTTGAGAGAATTCAGCACCACCAAACCAGCTCTTCAACAAATGCTAAAGGATCCTCTCTAGACAGGAAACACAGAAAGGCTGTATAAACACGAACCCAAAACAACAAAGCAATGGCAACAGGACCATACTTATCAATAATTACCTTAAATGTAAATGGGTTGAATGCCCCAACCAAAAGACAAAGACTGGCTGAATGGATACAAAAGCAAGACCCCTATATATGCTGTCTAAGAGAGACCCACCTCAAAACAAGGGACACATACAAACTGAAAGTGAAGGGCTGGAAAAAAATATTTCACGCAAATGGAGAACAAAAGAAAGTAGGAGTCGCAATACTCATATCAGATAAAATAGACTTTAAAATAAAGGCTGTGAAAAGAGACAGAGAAGGACACTACATAATGATCAAAGGATCAATCCAAGAAGAAGATATAACAATTATAAATATATATGCACCCAACATAGGAGCACTACAATATGTAAGGCAAATGCTAACAAGTATGAAAGGGGAAATTAACAATAACACAATAATAGTGGGAGACTTTAATACCCCACTCACACCTATGGATAGATCAACTAAACAGAAAATTAACAAGGAAACACAAACTTTAAATGACACAATGGACCAGCTAGACCTAATTAATATCTATAGGACATTTCACCCCAAAACAATCAATTTCACCTTTTTCTCAAGTGCACATGGAACCTTCTCCAGAATAGATCAAATTCTGGGCCATAAATATAGCCTTGGTAAATTAAAAAAAATTGAAATCGTTCCAGTCATCTTTTCTGACCACAATGCAGTAAGATTAGATCTCAATTACAGGAAAAAAACTATTTAAAATTCCAACATATGGAGGCTAAACAACATGCTTCTGAATAACAAACAAATCATAGAAGAAATAAAAAAAGAAATCAAAATATGCATAGAAACAAATGAAAATGTAAACACAACAACCCAAAACCTATGGGACACTGTAAAAGCAGTGCTAAAGGGAAGGTTCATAGCAATACAGGCTTACCTCAAGAAACAAGAAAAAAGTCAAATAAAAAGCCTAACTCTACACCTAAAGCAACTAGAAAAGGAAGAAATTAAGAACCCCAGGGTTAGTAGAAGGAAAGAAATCATAAAATTAGGGCAGAAATAAATGCAAAAGAAACTAAAGAGACCATAGCAAAAATCAACAAAGCTAAAAGCTGGTTCTTTGAAAAGGTAAATAAAATTGACAAACCATTAGCCAGACTCATCAATAAACAAAGGGAGAAGAACCAAATCAACAAAATTAAAAATGAAAATGGAGAGATCACAACAGACAACACTGAAATACAAAGGATCATAAGAGACTACTACCAGCAGCTCTATGCCAATAAAATGGACAACTTGGATGAAATGGACAAATTCTTAGAAAAGTATAACTTTCCAAAACTGAACCAGGAAGAAATAGAAGATCTTAACAGACCCCTCACAAGCATGGAAATCGAAACTGTAATCAGAAATCTTCCAGCAAACAAAAGCCCAGGACCAGATGGCTTCACAGCTGAGTTCTACCAAAAATTTAGAGAAGAGCTAATACCTATCTTACTCAAACTCTTCCAGAAAATTGCAGAAGAAGGTAAACTTCCAAACTCACTCTATGAGGCCACCACCACCCTAATACCAAAACCAGACAAAGATGTCACAAAAAAAGAAAACTACAGGCCAATTTCACTGATGAACATAGATGCAAAAATCCTTAACAAAATTCTAGCAAACAGAATCCAACAACATATTAAAAAGATCATACATCATGACCAAGTGGGCTTTATCCCAGGAATGCAAGGATTCTTTAATATCCACAAATCAATCAATGTAATACACCACATTAATAAATTGAAAGATAAAAACCATATGATTATCTCAATAGATGCAGAAAAAGCCTTTGACAAAATTCAACATCCATTTATGATAAAAACTCTCCAGAAAGCAGGAATAGAAGGAACATACTTCAAAATAATAAATTTTAATAATTTATTTAAAATTTAATAATATTTTATAAAAATATAAAAATAATATGACAAACCCACAGCAAACATTATCCTCAATGGTGAAAAATTGAAAGCATTTCCCCTAAAATCAGGAACAAGACAAGGGTGCCCACTCTCACCACTACTATTCAACATAGTTTTGGAAGTTTTGGCCACAGCAATCAGAGCAGAAAAAGAAATAAAAGGAATCCAGATAGGAAAAGAAGAAGTATAACTCTCACTGTTTGCAGATGACATGATCCTCTACATAGAAAACCCTAAAGACTCTACCAGAAGATTACTAGAGCTAATCAATGAATATAGTAAAGTTGCAGGATATAAAATTAACACACAGAAATCCCTTGCATTCCTATACACTAACAATGAGAAAACAGAAAGAGAAATTAAGGAGACAATAACATTCACCATTGCAATGAAAAGAATAAAATACTTAGGAATATAACTACTTAAACAAAAGACCTATATATATATAAAACTATAAAACACTGATGAAAGAAATCAAAGAGGAAAAAAAGTAGAAATCAAAGAGGACACAAATAGGTGGAGAAGTATACCGTGTTCATGGATTGGAAGAATCAATATTGTGAAAATGAGTATACTAGCCAAAGCAATCTATAGATTCAATGCAATCTCTATCAAGCTCCCAACGGTATTTTTCACAGAACTAGAACAAATAATTTCACAATTTGTATGGAAATACAAAAAACCTCGAATAGACAAAGCAACCTTGAGAAAGAAGAATGGAACTGGAGGAATCAACCTGCCTGACTTCAGACTCTACTACAAAGCCACAGTCATCAAGACAGTATGGTACTGGCACAAAGACAGAAATATAGATCAATGGAACAAAATAGAAAGCCCAGAGATAAATCCACATATCTATGGACACCTTATCTTCGACAAAGGAGGCAAGAATATACAATGGAAAAAAGACAACCTCTTTAACAAGTGGTGCTGGGAAAACTGGTCAACCACTTGTAAAAGAATGAAACTAGAACACTTTCTAACACCATACACAAAAATAAACTCAAAATGGATTAAAGATCTAAATGTAAGACCAGAAACTATAAAACTCCTAGAGGAGAACATAGGCAAAACACTCTCCGACATAAATCATAGCAGGATCCTCTATGACCCACTTCCCAGAATATTGGAAATAAAGGCAAAAATAAACAAATGGGACCTAATGAAACTTAAAAGCTTTTGCACAACAAAGGAAACTATAAGCAAGGTGAAAAGAATGGGAGAATAATAGCAAACAAAGAATGGGAGAATAATAGGGAGAATAATAGCAAACAAATAATAAAAAATAATAGCAAACAAACAAACAAAAAAATAATGGGAGAATAATAGCAAACAAAGCAACAGACAAAGGATTAATCTCAAAAATATACAAGCAACTCCTACAGCTCAATTCCAGAAAAACAAATGACCCAATAAAAAAATGGGCCAAGGAACTAAACAGACATTTCTCCAAAGAAGACATACAGATGGCTAACAAACACTTGAAAAGGTGCTCAACATCACTCATTATCAGAGAAATGCAAATCAAAACTACAATGAGGTACCATTACACGCCAGTCAGAATGGCTGCTATCCAAAAGTCTATAAGCAATAAACGCTGGAGAGGGTGTGGAGAAAAGGGAACCTTCTTACACTGTTGGTGGGAATGCAAACTAGTACAGCCACTATGGAGAACAGTGTGGAGATTCCTTAAAAAACTGGAAATAGAACTGCCATATGACCCAGCAATCCCACCTCTGGGCATACACACCGAGGAAACCAGAACTGAAAGAGACACGTGTACCTCAATGTTCATTGCAGCACTGTTTATAATTGCCAGGACATGGAAGCAACCTAGATGCCCATCAGCTGATGAATGGATAAGAAAGCTGTGGTACATATACACAATGGAGTATTACTCGGCCATTAAAAAGAATACATTTGAATCAGTTCTAATGAGGTGGATGAAACTGGAGCCCATTATACAGAGTGAAGTAAGCCAGAAAGAAAAACACCAATACAGTATACTAACGCATATATATGGGATTTAGAAAGATGGTAACAATAACCCTATATGCAAGATAGAAAAAGAGACACAAATGGATAGAACAGACTTTTTGACTCTGTGGGAGAAGGTGAGGGTGGGATGATCTGAGAGAATAGCACTGAAACATGTATACTATTAAGTGTGAAACAGATTGCCAGCCCAGGTTGGATGCATGAGACAAGTGCTCAGGGATGGTGCACTGGGATGACCCAGAGGGATGGGATGGGGAGAGAGGTGGGAGGGGGGTTCAGGATGGGGAACACATGTAAATCCATGGCTGATTCATGTCAATGTATGGCAAAAACCACTACAATATTGTAAAGTAATTAGCCTCCAACTAATAAAAATAAATGAAAAAAAAGTCCATCGGGTGTTAACATCAAATAATACATTTTAATTAAAAAACTGTATTTTCCAAATCAAAAAGAATGTATGAGAAGAGTGATATTGTTTTATATTTTTGCAAATCTCCTTGGTATCTGACTTAATAGAAGACAGCTGGATTCTCATATCTGCTTTATGTTACAATAAGTGACTCTGACTGAATAAAGTAAGTCAAATCTGATCTCACACAGACATGGAGGAGATCCTCATACACTTCCTAAAAGAGTCTAAGAGAGCCCCCAGGGTCCTTACACCACATTTGGGGAAACACTATATTGTAAAAGAAAAGGCAATGGGTTGAGAATCAGAAGAAATGGAGTCTTATTCTGGCTCTTCCTATACGGCTGAAGCATAACTTTGTTCAAAACACTTAACCTCAGTTTTCTATCTACAAAATAGGCATATTAATAAGTTCTACCCCACAAGAGTATGTCCTGAGCATTAGGTAAGATAATATATTAATATGCAAAGTACCCTGCATGTGGTAGAGCTTAATAAACATTAGTCTGTCCAGATAAAGACAAATACTGTATAATCTCACTTATAGGTGAAATCTAAAAAGCAAACTCATAGGAAAAGAGATCAGACTTGCGGTTACCAGAGGTGGAGAACGGGAGAAGGCTGAGTTGGAGGAAGATGATCAAGAGGTACAAAATTCTAGGGGCTTCCCTGGTGGCTCAGTGGTACAGAATCCAGCTGTCAATGCAAGAGACAGGAATTCTACCCCTAATCCAGGAAAATCCCACATGCCTCGGAGCAACTAAGCCTGTGTGCAACAACTATTGAGACTGGGCACCCTAGAGCCCATGGTCTGCAAGGAGAGAAGCGCCCCCAGTGAGAAGCCTGAACAACACAACTAGAGAGTAGCCCCTGCTCGTCACAACTAGAAAAAAGCCTTCACAGTTATGAAGACCCAGCACACCCAAAAATAAATAAATACGATTATATTTTTAAAAAGAGGTACTAACTTTCAGTTATAAGTCATTACTGAGGATGTAATGTACCCCCTGTGGACTATAGTTAACATTGCTGTATGATGTATAGGAATGTTGTTTAGAGAGTAAATCCTATGAGTTCTCATCTGAAGGAGAAACATTTTTTCCTGTCTTGTTTCTTTTCTTTTTACTGTATCTGTATAAGGTGATGCTAGCCCAACCTGCTGTGGTAATCATTTCACAATTTATGTAAATCAAACTGTCATGCTGTATGCCTTAAACTTATACAGTGACGTATGTCAATTCTTTCTCAATAAAACTGGAAAAAAAATGAAAAACAAACAACAAATCCAAAAATATTAGTTTGTGGAGAAGGACTGTTAAGGTATTGCTATGAGTGAGAGTGACTGCTGAAGATCGGACAGCTATAAGGTCTTACAGAGGAGAGAGACCTTCGAGAGGTCTTCAAAAGAAAGACTAGAAACAAGCAGAAAAAAAAAAAGAAAAGAAACAAGCAGAAAGACCAAGGAAAGGTCACAGATTTTATACATATTGAAAAAAATGTTTCCCATATAGTAAAAACATGCTTACTATAGAAAACTTGGAAAATACATTTTCTCTGCACATACTGAAGTTATTCTGTATATATCATGAACATTTCTCCATATTATTAAATTTTCTCTGACAACATTGATTTTAATGGCTGCTTAAGATTTCATTGCATGGATGATTTATTTGACCATACCCCTATAGGATATCCAACTTGTTTTACATTTTTTGTAATCACAAAAAAATGTCACACTAAGCATTTCTCTTAATGACTCTTTGTCCTAGTTTGTGAATATTGTCTAGGATAGCTTTCTAGAAGGAAAATTAGAGATGGTATGTCTTTTGTTTTTGTTTTTTAATTTTTTTTCCATTTATTTTTATTAGTTGGAGGCTAATTACTTTACAATATTGTAGTGTTTTTTGCTATACATTGACATGAATCAGCCATGGATTTACATGTGTTCTCCATCCCGATCCCCTCTCCCACCTCCCTGAGATGGTATATCTTAAGGTTAAGATCAAAGGCTCTGGAGTCGGTTGACCTAGGCTTGTACCCCATCTAAACCCCTTCTTAGAGGGGCAAGTCACTTAACTTCTCTAAGACTTAGTTCCCTTACCCATAGATTAACATTTCCTACATCACCAGGTTCTTGTGAATGTAAAGGGCTTTTCATAGAACCTGACATAAAATAAGGGCTCAAAAAATGTTATCTGTTATTATTATCATAACTTGAATTCATATATTTATCACACATATATACACAAGCAACTGGTCTGTTTCTATGCTATTAGTCTAGCCTTTTTACTCTGTCTCTTCTTGTACCCACTGCACATTGTGGCCTTTTATTTATTTATACATTGCTTATTTCATAACGGGTTTGAAGTAATGGACTAAAAATGTAGAGCAAATTCCCTCTCCTTCCTCCTCTTTTTAAAAATTTTTCTTTGACTTCTTGTCAGCTTTAAAAAAAAACAAAAAACAAATGAACAGTGTGTGTATGTCGCTAAGTCACTTCAGTCGTGTTTCAACTCTTTGCAACCCCATGGACTATAGCCTACCAGCCTCCTCTGTCCATGGAATTCTCCAGGCAAGAATACTGGAGTAGGTTGCTATTTCTTCCTCCAGGGGATCTTCCCAAACCAAGGATTGAACCTGCATCTCTTATATCTACTGCATTAGCAGGCAGGTTCTTTATCACTAGTGCCACCTGTGAAACTCACCAGTGAATGGTAGAATCATTTAATAAAGTAACAAAAGATTCCATTAGAATTGTGATTAAATGTAGAAAAAGTGAGAAACTAATTTATTAAGAATTGACATCTTTATAAGATTCATTTTTTTCTAAGAACATGGCTTGTCTTTCCATTTTTTCAGTCTTTATATCTCTCAGTAAAATTTTAGGTTTTCCATATACAGTTTCTTCATATTTTCCACTAAGGTTATAGCTAAGTAGTTTATGGTGATATTATGGTTACCTCTGTGAATGGGTAAGAAACTAATCACAATAGCTAATGTATATTGAAAGCTTCCTATGTGCAGAAAGGTTTTAAATGCTTTACAATATTAGCTAATTTAACGTTCATCATAGCTTTATGAGATAACTATAATTCACATTTTCATTTTGTGGATGAAGAAACTGAGGCCAGAGGGGTTAGTTCACATGGTTAGTAAATGGATAAATAGGGCTTTAACCTCTTGCCACCTGGCTCTACCGTCTATGACCTTAACTACCAGGTTATTGAGATATTTTTATTAGTTATGTCTTTTAACTGGTTATTCTTAGTTTATAGGAAGGCTAAGGACATGTTTTATATTTGTCTTATATCAAGTGGTGTCTCTGAATGCTATTATTAATTCTTATCATTTTAGAATTGGTTCTCATGGATTTTCTATATACACAATCATATCATCAGCAAACAATGATAAATTTGCCTCTCTCTTTCTAAAAGTTATAACTCCTTTTTAAAAATGTCCAGGCTTATTGTATTGGAGTTTTTTAGAATAATATTAAATAACACAGTGATGAGATAAGACATTCTTGTATTATTTTATATTTACATGAATTGTTGACTTCATACAGGTATATATGTGTTTACATATAAAGAATATTAAGAATGTTTTAGAGGGACTTCCCTGGTGGTCTAGTCGCTGAGACTCCACATTCCCAATGCAGGAGGCCTGGGGTTCAATCCCTAGTCAGAGAACTAGATCCCGTGATGTGGCAACCAAGACCCGGCCCATCCAAATACATAAATAAATAAAAATAATTTTTTAAAAAAGAATGTTCTAGAAAATGGAATTTACTTACCATGTTCTCTTTGATGACTATTACAAATGGTCAAATGTTTTTCTTGTTTGCTTTACTTTTGACCTATCATATAAATAAATCTCCTAATACCTAACCTGTGCTAATTCCTGGGATAAATGCTAACTGTTTCTGATATATTATTATTATGTTAATATACTGTTGACATTTATTGTTAATCTCAAATATTATAGGATTTTTACATTTACATTCCTAAGTTAGGTAAGTCTATAGGTTTGGTCTTTTGGAAGGGTCCTCCTTCTGACAGGTTTTGATATTAGGTATATTCTGGCCTCATAAACAATTGGGTAGTTTTCCACCTTTTTCTATGTTCCAGAACAGTTTCTACTTTCTATTCATTTTGACAGATAAATACTGTATAATAGAGATGACAAAGAAGAGAATGCAAATTGGCACAGATTATTTCGCCTCAGTAACTCCGCCACTTTCATAGCTGGAGGAAGCCTTGATTGTGAAGAAGCAATTTGGAGCAGTAGGAGGGTCAAATGGGCCATTATTTTGGTGTTGAAGAGTGTGGCTGGCTGGGCAGGCACAGAGGTGAGTGAAGGTGGACCTGGGGAGGGAGACCAGTGTTGAGGGAGGAGGAGAGCTCAAGAGAAAGTGAAAGGAGAGCTTACAATTCACTGGCAGTGTTTAAACAAGGACAGAAAAACAAGAGAAGGTAGAAGGACTGGGCCTGAAGATGAGGAATGCTGGAGGGTTATCTGGAAGTGGGTACTCCTTTCCTTCCAGAAACGTTTCCAGAGCTCTGACCTGTTAGTCATTGGCTCCTGGAGAAAGCAACATTATTTCTCACCCACCAAATCCCTATCTTCATTCCAGCAAAGGCCTACATGCAATATTGTTAACAGTGACTGACATACTTCTGAGCACAAAAGTTCAGCAAGGAGAGCAGAGGAGAGGGAAGCAAAGGATAAGACAGAACTGATTAACTCTGACTTTACGCCTAGGGCTAAGCCCTTTAAAAGGTTCTCTATTTATTTTTCATTCATTCCCTTTTGCTTCTCTGTAGCTCATATAGACAGACCCATAGCCTGTGCTGTTCTTTAACACAAAGCAAAGTGTTGTAGAAGAGGTGGAGAGCAATGTGGTGTGGAATTACCTGGAACCGTTCAGCATCATGCTTGCCACACGGTAGAGGCCATCTTGAATGAAAAAACAAAGACATCTCAGATGAATGAAGTTCAGCCAATCTAAACTTACTTTACGGTCAGTCAGAAATTCTAGGCTCTTTTTAACACAAAACCTTTTGAAAATTATTTTCACTGATGACAAAACTGACATTATGATTTCATAGATTTTCCTCTCTCCCTTTCACCCATGGATGAGTTAGTTGACAATCAGCAGAGCAGCCACCAGCCAGCTTGACATCAGGAGGAGGATGCCAGGAACACAGATGGTCCACAGCCCATATAATTAGCTTTTTCTGAAGATGAAATATCTCATAAGTCTTCTGTGAATACAGAGTTTGGTTGAGCACAGCTGGGGCAGAGAACAACAAGCAGGCCTTCCCAACAACTCTTCTTCTTCTTATAATGTCGGCAGAGAATCACCCACTTCCGGTCAACTCCCTACTCATAAGATCTTCAGGGAAGAATTCAAACAAATACTGTAGACACTTCACCTTAAAGGAGGGGAAGAATAACTCCCTTCCCCTTAAGTGTGGAATGCACATAGTGACTTCCTTCTGAAGAGTACAGGATGGAAGGGGTGGGGGGAGGACTGTAATTTTTCAGTGGAGAAACCTGATAAACACTAGTTCTACCGGGACATAAAGGTCAATATCAACAGTCAAAAATTATGTTGATGGTATGTACTCTTGATATGATGTGATGAAAATGGCCACTTTACCTCTGGGATCTTCCTCCCCCAAACCCATAACCCCAGTCTAATGAAAAACCCCATCAGACAAATTCCAATGGAGAGATGTCCTTCAGTATACCTAACCAGTATTCCTCAAAACTATCAAGGTCATCAAAAATAAGGAGCACCTGAGAAACTGTCACAGCCAAGAGGAGCCTAAGCAGATATGACAACTATATGTAATATGGTATTCTGGATGGGATGGTGGAACAAAAAGAAGTCATTAGATAAAAACTAAGAAAATCTAAATAAACTATGGACTTTAGTTAATAATAATAATACATCAATTCTGGTACACCAATAGTAATAAATGTATCATACTAATGTTAAGATGTTAATAATAGAGAAAGCTGTAAGAAGACATGAGAGAGCTGGCTGTACTGTACTACCTGCTCAAGATTTCTATAATTCTAAAACTTTTAAGAAATAAAGTCTAGTAATAATAAGAAGATAGGATAAAAGAACCTCCAACTCTTAGGCTTCATAGGCACTTTCTTATTTCTTTAGTTTTCTAACCTTTACCTTTTGGGGGCACGCTCTAAATACATTGCACCCAGGGCTCCTTATAGCTTATCCTATTCACAGCCATTCCGTATTTCTCATCCCCCACGGGCTACGGTCAACTCATCCAGTCTCAAGGCTAAGGTCACTACCTCTCTTCTGGCGATTTCCAAATCTTGTCTGGTTCAGATCGCTATTCATCCAACTCTCTGTTACACAGCGCCCCCTAGACGTCCAATTCAGCATTTCCAAACCCAAACCTTGCTTCTCCCTAAAAGAGCTTCTCATTTCCTGTAGCACTCAAACAGGCCAAAATCTTGGGCTTCACCCGCAGACTTCGCTCATCAGGTTTCCTGTCAGTCGGTCACTAAGTTCTGCTAGGTCACTAAGCCTCCTGCCTCGGGCCTTTCGTATTAAGTCCTCTTTCCATCCTCGCTGCCAGGCCCTCAACATCTCTGGGCCCCTGCCTTCAGGTTCTCTTTCTCCTCCCTATATCTTTCTTTGCTTCATTCTTTTCCTTCTTTTCCATCCCTCTAGCAGGTATTCACAAAGGAAAATGTAGAGATTCTCTCAGGTCTCCACTGGCTGTTCATAACTCCTCTCCACTGTAATTCCTCACCATGAGTTTGTTTGTTTTTTTCTTCCTATCTTCAGTGTGTGTGTGTGTATGTGTGTGTGTGTGTGTGTTTAGATGTTTATTTACTTTTTGTTTGTTTGAGATATAGACTCGAAAGGAATTGGTGGCTAAATTGCCACAGTCTATTTACAAATATACTAAGACCCATAGAAAGCCCAAGTTAGTCATTACCTCAATTTTCTCAGGATTTTGATAGACCTAAGTAGAGACACAAGAACGATCTTTGAATTAGGCAATGGAAAAAGCTGATATAAAACGGCTGCAGAACGCTGTAAAATTATGAGTTCAAAATGAGGGTAAGAGGAGATCATAAGGAAATTTAGAAAGGGAAGAAAGGGAGACTTTCATAATACTGCTTATGGCAGTATTGCATGGGATGCAATAAAAACGCACCCGTCCTACCGAGCCAGCCAGGAGTCGAACCTGGAATCTTCTGATCCGTAGTCAGACGCGTTATCCATTGCGCCACTGGCCCCGAGACGGCTTTATCGGTCTCAATGATGACACTTCAAGCTTACACTGCAGGGCTTCATGGGACGTGTAGTCTCCGCACGGAGTTCTACGAGTACACGAAGCATTATGGGAGATTAAGTTCGTCAAGAACCAGACTCTGAGATTGGTGACTCTTCCGAAGCTTCGCCGTGCGTCACTGTGCTGAGAAGAGCCACTCCCGCGGATTGGCGAGAAGAGCCACTCACCATCCCTCCTCCTCCAGCTCCAGAGCAGTGGGAGACGCTCTGGTTGTTAAGGTGAAACGTCCCGCCTTCTGGGGGCTTTTTTCCGGCTTTGTGATTGGCTGCTAGCTTCAGGGAATCTCGGCGTGGACTGCGCGAGGGAAAAGATGGCGGCGATGGCGGTCGGTGGTGCCGGTGGAAGCCGCGTGTCCAGCGGGAGGGACCTGAATTGCGTCCCCGAAATAGCTGACACACTGGGGGCTGTGGCCAAGCAGGGGTGAGGGCTTGGACCTCCGCGAGCTGAATGCGGGGTCCGAACTCGGGGACCGAAAGGGGCAGACCAGTCATCCCCGAGAGGCAGGGGTGAGGGGGTCGGAGTGGATGAGACCAGGGCGGGAGAAACCATTTAGTCCTTCGGGGGGAGAAGCCTCGGGCCCTGGAGCGTGAGAGGAGGGCGGGAAACTTACTGGGGGCGTGTGGTCACTGAACCCCAAAGTCGGAGGAGTTATCAGGTAAACTCAAAAAGGGGGCGTAGAGACCTCCAGGGCCCTGGAGAGCGAGATTACCGTATGAGATTGGGAGAGAGTTAGTAGGTTAGGGAGAGGAGAGCTAAACCTTGAGGGGGGATACTTGGGCAGTACAGCTGCCGCTCTGGATGTGACAGTCTCGGAAAACGAGTGACAGCAGAGTAGAAAGTCCACGTGGTGTGGATATTCATCTGTTCTCTTAACTCATCTTTTCCATGGCTGTGTCCTGGCGAGCAATTGAGGCACAGTGCAGCGGAAGTGATATGCCCCAAGGTTGGCTGAATTCAGCAGTCTAGTCGGGTCGCTGACTGGTGGCAGCTGAAAGGGTTGTGCAGAATCAAGAGAGCCAGTCCAATTACTTGGATCTCTGGGCACTGCTGCTGTCTTTACATGACGATTCTGGGTCTGTCGCGGTTGTAGGTTTGATTTCCTCTGCATGCCTGTGTTCCACCCGCGTTTCAAGAGGGAATTCACTCAGGAACCTGCTAAGAGTCGGCCGGGCCCCCAGACACGATCAGACCTACTGCTGTCAGGAAGGGGTAGGGAGCATCCCACATGCCCCTTAATTATTAGAGGCAGTAACAACGTATGCTTTATCAGTGCCTTCCTCCTCTTCCTTTCTTGACCTGGATATATTGGTTCGCCCCACGGATATAGATAACTCTTGTTCTCTCATTACCTACCTACGAAAAGCCTTAGTTCCCTATTCTGTCAGGCTCTCCTGTATCTGTGATAGAAAAAGTCTTTGTCTTTCATCTCTAACTCTATTCCCTGTTAAGAACTAGAAATTGAATGAGTAAAGTGCTGAACCTTATTTAGTCTTTGTCTTTCTTGGGTGGGGGAGTGCAGACTGGAATACACTAATTGTGGGAAAGCTTTCTCCATGGATTCGTCCAGACTCAAAAGTGGAGAAGATACGCAGGAACTCTGAGGCGGTAAGACTGATCTCTTCACTGACTCTAAATATCTGTAAACAAGCTGGCGGGGGAGAGCACTTTTTCCCCACTCTGTAACTTAGTAAATTTGATATAATGCAATTAAAGCTATTTGAACTGCTAGCTCTTAACTTTATCCTTTTAATCTCTATTCCAGGCCATGTTACAGGAGCTGAATTTTGGGGCATATTTGGGTCTTCCAGCTTTCTTGCTGCCCCTAAATCAGGAAGATAACACAAACTTGGCGAGAGTTTTGACCAATCACATCCACACTGGCCACCACTCCTCCATGGTATGGCGAGGGCCTCCTTTCCTGCTGCATGTTGTGATAGTCAGGCTGTGCTGAGTATCTTCTTGTTCCTAGCCATTCAGTAAAGGGTGCATTTGGGAGAATTGAAATGTCAGTACTGCCTACCCACAACTAAGAGTGGTAAGCAAAGTATTATAAAACGTATAGAATATCAGTTACTTCCCGCAACTTCCAGAGATAAAAGACAACATGTAATCACAAATTGGGGAAAGGATATAAGGAGATTAGCTTGAAATCTGGATCAAGATCTTTTTAATTGAAGGAAGCTTTCTGGACTCAATGGGTTCACAATAGAGTTCTAAATAGGGTGTTGAACCTATTTATTGTTCATGTGCAGTTCTGGATGCGGGTGCCATTGGTGGCACCAGAGGACCTGAGAGATGATATAATTGAGAACGCACCAACTTCACACACAGCGGAGTACAGTGGAGAGGAGAAGACATGGATGTGGTATGTTTCCTTTTGCTGCTGTGCTTGGGGTGGAGGGAAACAGAGTGGAACCTGTAGGAAGGTCTCCCTGAGGTGTGGTGATTGGTGGGCCATATGTCTTTGGTGGAGCTTCCCTGGTGGCTCAGACAGTAAAGAGTCTGCCTGCAATGCTGGAGACTGGGTTCAATCCCTAGGTCAGGAAGATCCCCTGGAGAAGGAACTGGCAACCCACTCTAGTGTTCTTGCCTGGAAAATACCGTGGACAGAGGAGCCTGGAGGGCTACCGTCCGTGGGGTCACAAAGAGTTGGACACGACTAAGCAACTAACTTCTGTATTTTGACTCTGCGCAGGTGGCACAACTTCCGGACCTTGTGTGATTATAGCAAGAGGATTGCAGTGGGTAAGTCCACAAAGATCCTGGGATAGGTTATCCTTCTCTGAAGTCCTGTGACTTAAAATCAGGAGTCTCATGTGTGCTTGGCTGCTGGGGCATACTTTATCCATGCTTTAGTCTGCCTTGCTCTTAAGGAGGAGACAGGTCTTGCACAAAAGAGCACGCAAATATTCTGGCCTATGTGATTGACAGGTCTTTGTTTTCCCTTTTGTAGCTCTTGAAATTGGTGCTGACCTCCCATCTAATCATGTCATTGATCGTTGGCTTGGGGAGCCCATCAAAGCAGCCATTCTCCCCACCAGCATTTTCCTGACCAATAAGAAGGGATTTCCTGTTCTTTCTAAGATGCACCAGAGGCTGATCTTCCGACTTCTCAAGGTGTGTAGTGGAAGGATTCTAAAGGTGTTCCAGCTAATCTTCTTGTTTTAATCACATATATGTAATGGGAATTTTTGTGTGTGTGTGTGGGGCTGACTCTTCCTCTCTAATTTCTGGAGAGCAATTTCAGCAAAGTTGGGGGCCTTGAGAGCAAAAGGACAAATAGCAGTAGAAGCCCCAGAAACATTTCAAAAGGAATCGGGTCTCATGAGAACTTTGCAGAAAGTGTGATGTAAGAAGTTAAGGCAGTGATCCATGGGGTCCCTTGTGCCAGGGTGATGCTTATGTGGTACAGGCGGGCTCTTTGTGCTTTTGTTGGTATTGAGAGGTATTTGGTAATCTGCGCCTTATTTTATGCTGGAGCTCTTTGGCCAAAAACTTCAATAATATCCTCTTGGTTCAAGGACTGTGTCTGATGGCCTTACTTATTCTCACAGTTGGAGGTACAGTTCATCATCACAGGCACCAACCACCACTCAGAGAAGGAGTTCTGCTCCTACCTCCAATACTTGGAATACCTGAGCCAGAACCGACCTCCACCCAATGCCTACGAACTCTTTGCCAAGGGCTATGAAGATTACCTGCAGTCCCCACTCCAGGTGGGTCTGGAGTGCACTAAGAGGGTGGAGGTGGGGGGAAGAAATGTATCTTGAGAGCAGGTACCATAAAATCTCACCAGAGCTCAGGAGACAGTGGGAAGGTTTTGGTATTCTGCATTGTGCAGAATACCATTGTCTTTGCCAGAAAGTGGCTAACTTACTCTGTCTTTTTCCTCTCATTCTTTAGCCACTGATGGATAACCTGGAATCTCAGACATACGAAGTGTTCGAAAAGGACCCCATCAAATACTCTCAGTACCAGCAGGTACAGTGTGGGTCTCAGTGTCAGGCAAAGGGCTGGGATGACCTGGGTGAAGATGGCATTATAGCCACAAGGTCTTCCCTCCTTCCCCCCAGGCCATCTATAAATGTCTGTTAGATCGAGTGCCAGAGGAAGAGAAGGACACCAACATCCAGTGAGTGCTCTCTGCCTGATTCCCAGAGATGTGCATGCCTGCCTCTACATGTAGAGTCAGCTTGACTGCTCCCTCTGTTTCTTAGAGTGCTAATGGTGCTGGGAGCAGGCCGGGGGCCCCTGGTGAATGCGTCCCTGCGGGCCGCCAAGCAAGCTGACCGGCGGATAAAGCTGTATGCTGTGGAGAAGAACCCAAATGCTGTGGTGACGTGAGTAGCAACCTTGTTGCTGGGAAGTTTGTCCCCAGTGCCAGTTTTTCTTTCTTCTCCTGACTTGTTTCATCTGTTTTAGGCTGGAGAACTGGCAGTTTGAAGAATGGGGAAGCCAGGTGACAGTAGTCTCATCGGACATGCGGGAGTGGGTGGCTCCAGAGAAAGCAGATATCATCGTCAGTGAGCTTCTGGGGTCCTTTGCTGACAATGAACTGTCACCTGAGTGCCTGGATGGAGCCCAGCACTTCCTCAAAGGTGCATCCAGGCTGAGGTGTACTGAATAAGGGGATTGGATTATCAACTGGGAAGGCTCAGTGGGGCTGGGGAGGGGTGGGTGTGGCAGCAGCTTAGAAGAGGTTACAGAGTTTAGGGGAGGCAGGGCAGACTTGGGTCAGTGCCCTTAGCAAGTGACACAGTCTCCCTAAACCTCTGGTGTGGGTGTTCACATCTGTAAAATGAGGGGAGTGGACCAGAGCAGAAACTTTTAAAAAATATTTAGTCATTTATGGGTGTGCTGGGTCTTTGTTGCTGCATGGACTTTTCTCTAGTTGGGGAGAGTGGGGGCTGCTCTCTAGTTGCAGTGCATGGGCTTCTCACTGCAGTGGCTTCTCCTGTTGCAGGGCGCAGGCTCTGGGGCGTGTGGGCGTAGTAGTTGTGGTGCATGGGCTCAGTTACTCCTCTGCAGGTGGGATCGTTCCAGACCAGGGATCGAACCCATGTCTTCTGCATTGGCAGATGGACTCTTTACCACTGAGCTACCAGGAAAGCCCCCAGAGCAGAGATTCTTAGTCTGAGATCTATGGACTCCCTGAACTGCTATGATATGTACCTTGGACTTAGCTTTCATCACTAGCTCAAAGGAAAGAAAGTTAAGGACCATTAGGTTAGAATACTTCGGGTTCCTTCTAGTTTTACTCTTACCTGACTCTAAATTAACCTGCAAGTAGAATGCCTTCAGGCATGAGCTGGGGGCAGGTTGGCCTGGGAATGTGGCAACATGGAGCTGCCTGGGTCTCTTTTGATGTGGGAGGTCTGGGCCTTCAGTACAGATGCACCATTTCCATCCCGTGGGAAGTAATGTGCCTCTTCTGTTCTGCAGATGATGGTGTGAGCATCCCTGGGGAGTACACCTCCTTTCTAGCTCCCATCTCCTCCTCCAAGCTATACAATGAGGTCCGAGCCTGTCGGGAAAAGGACCGTGATCCTGAGGTAAAGAGTCGGTCTCTTCTGTCTTTAATGCCTGCCTTTTTCTCTGTCAGCATAACTGTTTTCTTCCACTGGAGATGAAGAGGTGAAGGAGTTGGGGATGTGGGAAAGTAACTGAAGTGAAACTACATTTTATCTTTGTCTATGTCCTTAGAGCTTGAGCTGCATTCCCTGAGGAATTAGGTAGCTCTCACCTGTCTTCTTCAGATATCATTTTCTCTCTCTTGGGACAGGCCCAGTTTGAGATGCCTTATGTGGTACGACTGCACAATTTCCACCAGCTGTCTGCGCCCCAGCCCTGTTTTACCTTCAGCCATCCTAACAGAGGTGGGTTCCTGCATGGCTGTCCTCTGACTAAATGGGGAGCTCACCTCCCTGGTTTCTTCCCTTGCTGTCCTGGCTCTATCTGGCCTCTTATCTAGGCTTCCTTTCCTGGTTCCTGCTTAGGTTTTACCAAGTTGTCTAGGGTTTCTGGTTCCTCATCACCCACACAGCTCTTCCCTGACAGATCCTATGATTGACAACAATCGCTACTGTACCTTGGAGTTTCCTGTGGAGGTGAACACAGTGCTGCATGGTTTTGCAGGCTACTTTGAGACTGTGCTTTATCAGGACATCACTCTGAGTGAGTGTCTGGGGCAGTGGATGGGGGTTTAAGAGTATGCTACCTGGGCAGCTTGTGTATTTAATACATGTTGCATTTAGAGTCACAAGGAACTGAGCAATCAGTGAATGGGGATCTTTGATGACTTGTTTCTGTGTTTACAGAAGAGACTGTCCTCAACCTAGGCAAGAAACGGAGTCACGGAGACCTCATTTTTTTGTTGTTGTTGTTAATTTTTATTGGAATATAGTTGATACAATGTTGTGTTAGTTTCAGGTGTACAGCACTCAGTTATTCTCCATTTTTATCATTTGTCCACTTAGGTATCCGTCCAGAGACTCACTCTCCTGGGATGTTTTCATGGTTTCCCATCCTCTTCCCCATTAAGGTAGGTATCACCTTAAGGCTCCTTGGGTTAAAAAGTAACTTATGGCATTGATGTTCTGCCCCTTCCCTTCTCCCAGGTTAAAACTTGGCTGTGACCCTTGTTCTGCTGCTCTCACGTGCAGTTGTAGATGTTGGGATATTTGCAGTGGCCTTCCACCTGGCTTCCCACATCTACTTAGGCTATTCTTCTGTCCATTCTGTACCTGGAGCAAGAGTCATCTTTTAAAAACACAAATCTGATCCTCTCTCTCTCTCCTGCTTTTAAAACCCTTCAATATCTTTCCAGTTCCCTTAGGATAAAGTCTGTTTTGTTTTAGGCCTTGGCACATGGCATGTGGAATCTTAGTTCCCTGACCAGGGATTGAACCCACGCTCCACACAGTGGAAGTACAGAGTCTTAACCACTGGACCACCAGAGAAGTCCCAGGATAAAGTCTTAAATCTTTGTTAGACTTGGTGTGATCTAGTTTTCACCTGCCTTTTCAGCTGCTGTCCTTTGTTTACATTGCTTCAGTCCTTGGACCTTCTTTTGGTTCCTCTAATACCCCATGTTCTTTCCTGCCTCAGGGTTTCATGCCTTTGTCCTCTGCCTATAAAGTTCTTGGCTCATTTTCTGACCCAGGTGACTTTATCTTCCAGGTCTTTTTAGACATTCTTATTGTCAGATAATTTTCCCTGACCTTGTAGACTAGGTTAGCATTACTTTTCATAGGTACTGTCCCAGTTTACAGCATTCATCCCACTTTTGATTATTTGTTCAGTGTCAGATTGTTCAGTTCTGATTATTTGTTCTGATAGACTTCAAACCTCATGAAGGTTGGAATGTTATGTTTGATCATGATCTCCACACTTAGCTTAGTACCTTGCCACATAAAATTCATCAGCCCCACCCTGAACCTCCCTGTCTTTCTTCTTATAGCAGCCCATTACTGTGCGTGAAGGCCAGACCATCTGTGTGCGTTTCTGGAGATGCAGCAATTCTAAGAAGGTGTGGTATGAGTGGGCTGTGACGGCACCGGTCTGCTCTGCTATTCACAACCCCACAGGCCGCTCTTACACCATCGGCCTCTAGCCCTGCCTGCAAGTGTCTGGAGCCTTGAAAGCAGCTGCAGGTTCTGCTCCTGTAGCACAGAAGGTGCAGTACAGCATGGGCTCTGATTCGCTGTGCCCATCAGAGAGGAACATTTCAGTCTGCTTTCCTACCTTATGTCAAGATGGACAAGGGAGGAGAATTGTGGGGCTCATGCCACCAATCTGTGAAGACTTCAGGCCTGAGCATGAGGAATTCATGTTGGATCTGTGGCTACTCCAACGGGCACTCAGCCTCAAGGGCTCCCTGGGATAGCTCTGAGAACATGTGAATTGAACAAATTTTCAGCCCTCTTCCCTGTCCATCTTTGTTCCTATTTTGATGGTTTTGTGTAAGGAGGAAATACAAATAAAATGAGGTTATGGCCTTTCCTGCTCCAACTCTGCTGCCCCCTGCCTTTGCTTCTCCAGCTATTACTTAAACATATTCAGATCTATGCTCTTACCCAATACTTGAAGGGGCCTAGGTTTATTTACTATTTAAGAAACTCAGTGGTGACTCTTGGACTCCCAGGTACAAACCTTTCTGACCAGCTACAGAGAGGTCTTGTCCTTTAGGACCTGATTAGGTTCTTTTCTGGGGAGGAGGCATGGAGTTTGCTGTCACAGTGAGAGATGGGGTAGTGAGTGAAGCCAGCTTCCCTTCCACCTTCCTGAGCTGCTGCACTACCAGCTCCTCTGTTACCTTTGGGAGCGTTAACTGGAAGTCATCCACACTTCTCCAGCAAGAAGCCATTTATTTTGTTTGGATAAAATCACAGGATTAGAGTTTGAAGTCCTAAGAGGTAATCTAGTTCAAGTCTACATTTTTACAGAAAAGGAATTTGTATAATGATAAAAAGTTAATATTCAAATCAGTACTCAAACAGTTCCTGTGAGTTCATGACCGTCTCCTATGTTTTAACCAGCTACGTTTTTAGCAGCTATATTAGGCAGTTGAAGTCTCTGGGAGTTCTGGAAGCTCCTGGAATGTGAGGGTGGACGTAAGACAGACGGCTGAGTACAGCTGCACCCAATCATCTGAGAAACTGCCAGTTTACCCTTGCAATGGGAGCTGTGGGGGGCACTAATTTGAACTGAAAAGTATGTGAGATGTGGAAGAAAATAAACTTGTCATAGACTTGTGAGGTCCAAGAGCTGAGGGCATGAGGCAGCGGTTGGGAAGGTTGTACAGACAGAATGGGGATGTGGAGCTCAACACACCTCCCCTAGGGAAGCAAATGCGGTTGCTCTCAAGAATGCTGTTCTGGATAAGCCCGACTCGAGCTCCTTGGCAAATCACTAAGAATGGCCAAGGACCTCAACTGCACCTCATTACCTCGCGGTGTTGGCCCAGACTACCACTGTGCCGGGAGCTGGCCAGCAGGGTTCTCTCTCAGTTCTCTGATCGCTTTCCCCGCCTTCCGCAAATCGTTTAACCAATGAGAGCGATAGGCGGCTACCTAAGGACGCTTCTGCTTTCCTTGAGTCCCGGCAAGGTTAACCAATCAATGGGAACTTGACTGTTGCTAAGAGACCTTTGAGTTTGGCTCCACCCACATTTAGGATTTTAGCCAATGAAAATCTGTACTTTGGACTATTGCCGCGAAACCAGTGAGATAAATTCCAGCGGCTGAATGTTTCGGCGCCTGCGCAGATTGGGGAAGGTTCTGGAAGACAGTGGGGCTGCCGCCATTTTGCGGGAAGAGGAGCAACTCCGGCTCTAGTGCTGCTTTTACTGCTGAGTCTCTGGAAGACAGCGGTGCTTCGTGTCCCCCGACACACCCAAAGGAACAGGGGGAACCGGGACCCCCGCTGCGGGGACCCGGAACTGGTAAGAAACCCCGAAACCGGGTTCCCCCCTCAACGTCACCTGTGCGTGACGTTGCCGCACGGCCCCTCCCCCTGACGTCACAGGCAGAAAATGGAGTCGAGAGTAGAGTCCGGCAAACTTTTGAAATTAAAACAACAACAACAACAAAATGTTTTTGTTTATTTTGACCTGGAAGTGTTCGCTGCCTACCTAATCCCTGGCACGATTTTAGGAATCGGCACCCTCGTGGCTGTATCCTTCAGCGATGAAGATGTTTTCAAGGATCCGAATGACTGGTCTCTTGGTCCCCGTATCCCTGACGTTCAGGGTGTCCCACACTGTGGAGGGAGCATCGACCTACCGCGGTCTCAGAGGACTCGTGGAATCCATTTTCAACCCCTAGTGGCGCCAGAGAGAGATGAGGGAATTGAGGTTTCTTCCTCAGTCTTCCGTATGTGTTAGACTCATGTTCACTGTGTTGGCGGCTCTAACCACATACTCCGTGGCGGTAGAGGAGCATAGTGGGGCCACATAGGAGGTTTTAGCATCGGGACACTGGCCCTCACAGAGATGCTGCCAGTAAGTTATTTGTAGGGCCGTTTTTTGAAGCGTGGTCTTGGTTTGTTAGTTTGTTACACATGGGAATGTTTTTGTCTTTCTCATTGTTCTTAATTAAGCTGTCTTCAGTTTGGAGATGTTTGTGCCCAGCTCAGTGACCAGACCCAGGAGGTGGCGCTGCCCATCACCCCTGAGACTTCAGCGTTTGGTGAATGAATTCTGCCTGATTGGGGCTGACAGTGGTTTTTCGCTTTCCTGTGGCCCGGCTGCAGTGGGGCCTACGTGCCGGCTTGGGTCTAGTCTGTGCTATGACAAGGTCCACGCGATACCATGATTGTGGGTCCCTAATTCACTTTTTGGAGCAGGGTTGGAAGAAAGCAGTATAATGTTTTATTGTATGGTATTGAATGAACTTTGACCCGTAATAGGACTTAAAAGAGTTCGAAAACTCCTGACCTGAAAGCGCATAAGTGTTTGGGACTTTTCTGCTTTTTAGGACATCTAGAAAGATAGACTAAACCCAGCAAGATTGCAAGTTTCAAAGTGTGCTAGTGTTTTATATGTGTTTCTAAATAGATCCATTCATTTGTTTCTTAGGTCTGAAAACTTTATTTCACAGGTGGGGGTTCCTTTGTCAACTTCTGTGAAAGTTGTTGCATATCCTAAGTTATCCCTGCACTGTACACCAAAGAGCGGTTCTTGAAATTAGAAGCATTTCATTTGGAGAATTAAAGGCAGGCTATAAAAAATGAAGAGGAGTGTTATGACACTTAAAAAATTTGTATAGACTTGGCAGTCAGATGACTGAAAAGAACAGAGTTTGTAGATCAAAAACTTACTTATAGAACCATTTTTCCCCCCCACAATAGGTCAGATAGCATATATTAAAATCAGCCTGGTTCCTAATATTTTGAAGCATATACTGTTTTTTTTGAAGCATATACTATTACGAACTGATTATCTCTATAAGCCACACAATAAAGTGTGACTGATGAGACTGATTCTTTTCATATACCTATGAGAACATTAATTCTCCAGATCAGTGTATATTTAAAAATAGACATCTTGGTATGCTGTGTACTTTTCTTTTTTAATAAATTTCCTTGGAGAAGGAAATGGCAACCCACTCCAGTATTCTTGCCTGGAGAATCCCATGGACAGAGGAGCCTGGCAGGCTACAGCCCATGGGGTCGCAAGAGTCAGACATGACTTGGCGACTAAACCACTGGAGAAAGACTACTCTCAATTTGGCAGCAAATGACAACTGTCCTTAAGATTTCTTTTTTTTCCCCCCCTGATAGAAAAAGAAGACACTTGGAAAATGAAAATAATAAAATTTCTATTCAAATTAAAAAAAAAAAATTTCCTTTAAGTTACAAACCACATGCCGCTGCTGCTGCTGCTGCTAAGTTGCTTCAGTTGTGTTCAACTCTGTGTGACCCCATAGACGGCAGCCCACCAGGCTCTGCCGTCCCTGGGATTCTCCAGGCAAGAACACTGGAGTGGGTTGCCATTTCCTTCTCCAATGCGTAAAAGTGAAAGTGAAGTCGCTCAGTTGTGTCCAACTCCTAGAGCCCCCATGGACTGCAGCCTTCCAGGCTCCTTTGTCCATGGGATTTTCTAGGCAAGAGTACTGGCGTGGGGTGCCATTGCCTTCTCCGACAAACCACATGAGAGAGTGGTAACCTGAACATTAGAGTCAGAAGGCTTCTGATCAAGGATCAGCTCCTCCGTTTGAGCTTTGTGACTTTGGGCTGTTCACAGAACCTCAGTTTTTTCTTCTGGGTATTAGATTCAGTATTGCCTGTAGCATATGTTACCATTGATTACTAAATAAATGTAAGATAAGAGATTGCGTTCACTAGTTTTTAGACACCTATTTGATTTTGGTTTGGTTTCCATTTTAAGCCTTAAACTTGGGTCCAACTAAGTTTTACTGTTGGCTGCTTCCAAGAATCTTATCTTTGTAACATGTTTAGCATAGTGCCCAGCAATGTCAGGTACTACAAATTATAAATATGATTACTTTTATAAGTCATCAAAATAGGCTGTGGACTCTTGTCTCCAGTCAAGACAGCATGATTGGATGATGCATTAGCTACTTTAAAGAGGACAAAATTCTTGTGTATATGGAAAGTCTTAATCACACTTAGCCTCTCTGCATAGAAATTCTTCAGATTAGTTTTTTTCAGTTTTATTAGGATATCAGTGACATAAAATAAAACTATACATGTTAAGATGTACAGTTTGGTAGGTTTTGTTATATGCTAACACCCATGAAACCATCACCCCCCCCCCCCAAAATTCCAAAATGTTCTTTTATTATCTTTTCATCCTGGCCCTTCCCTGCCTGTTCCTGTCCCTAGGTAACCCCTGACCTGCTTTCTGTCACTACAGGTTAGTTTGCATTTTCTAAAATTTTATGTAAGTGTACATCATACAGTATGTACTTTTTTTTTGGTAACCTCTTTCAATGTAATGATTGAGATTTATCTGTGTTACATATTTTTGTAATTTTGGAGCAGTAATCTTTGAATAATTTATCCTGTTGATTTTGTTTGGTGTCTTCTGTTTTTATTATTTGACAGACCTGTGACGAACAGACTTGAGAAAGACCATTGCTAAATATGAAAGCTTGGGGTAGGCGAGAAGTCCTATTGTATGTGCCTAGACAGAAATGCTTCAGAGTGGGACTGGTTAAGCCATTTTAACCACAGTCTTTCTGAATTACCCCAACTCTAGTTGGTGTTGTACAAAAAATGCTTAATGATGAATCCCCTCATTTTTGTGTGTTTGAGTTAGGGATGTGAAGAAAAGCTTAGGACAAATCTGCATTATTCTGGTATTACTTTTCCTTGCTTTTAATTTTTATTCTTGTAGTCTTACCTTTTTAATGGAAATATGTGCCAATTTAAGTTTAAAGCAATTATTCAGAATTTTGAATAGTAGAATAGCGGCCAAGTGCCCAATATAAATAGTAAGTTTGAGTACCTGCATTTTAATAGGAAAAGGTCTGTATTATATTTTGTCTGTCCCTAGACATCTAATTTTCTTCTAGACCCTGACCTTTTCTAAGCCACAAAGCAGAACTAGTTCAGATCTATAAGGTGCAAAAATAAATGGAGGGTAAGCAACAGCTGATAAGATACCTTCGGAGTTCAGGTAACAGAACTGTACATTTTGATGTCTGTTTCTTCAAAGGGGGAGGGAATGTGGGGTGCCGGAAGGGGAGGAAAAATATAAATGAGGTTCTTATGTATTGATATCTTTTCCTCAGATCTGCTACAATGGCATCCGATGACTTTGATATAGTGATTGAGGCCATGCTGGAGGCTCCCTATAAAAAAGAGGAGGTAATATTCCCCATCTCACTCTTGGAAATGGGTTAGTAAGAAAAAGCAGTTGTGGCTAATCAGTTTCAGTGTTTTAGGAATTTTCTTTCCCTGTTCATTTATTATGTACAGTGGCTGTTCACGAAAGGTATAATCTTTTAGCAGTCACTGCTGGAGATTAGTACTCAAAGGCCATGCTTGCAGAAAGGGCCCTGAAAATTGGGGATGAGGGGGCAACATAAAGTTGGGATGGGAGCGCTTTGCTCACAGCTCTCAGTGACACAGAAGAAAGTTGCTATATCTCAGACGTAACTCATTTCTCACTCTCCTGGGAAATAGGTGTTAGTGGAACAAACAAATGTCGGATAGCTAAAGTTTGACATTAACATCTCATTTCTTCTTTTTGGGTAGTTTCCATACTTCTTCTCTTACCCTCTTTGTTAGGAGATTAGGTACTCAGAAACTGTTAAGATAATTGAGAGTTTTGATTTTATGAGCTTTCTTCCTTGTCCACTTTTGTTCTTTCCTTGCCCAATGGAATCTGTGTGTCTGCCACCTGATGCCTTGTGTCATTTTCCTGGTGAACCCTTTAGGATGAGCAGCAAAGGAAGGAGGTTAAAAAGGACAGTCCCAGCAACATGACCAATAGTACCAGCAACATTGGCACCAGTGGCTGTGGTACCGATGGGAGCAGCGTCACTGACGGGACCAGTGCCACCAATGGGAATGGCACGAGTGGGGAGGCAAGCAAGTGAGTGTGGCGTGAGGAAAGTGGGTTGGCCGCTTGGGGAAGGAAGACAGCTTTGTGCCTTATAGAAACAGCTGGAACAGAGAAGTGGTTGTTCATAAGACTTCCTACTTTAGTAATAGCTCCACTGGGTTATGGGAATAATGGTGATTTGGTGTAATGATCTTCCAGTGTAGACTTGTGGATCAGTCCTAGTTTTGATGTATTTCATTTGAATAAAATAACAAGAGGATCTCTGATTTGAAAACATCAGATACTGTCCTGTTCCATGGAGGGGAAATGGCCATTTCATATACCTGACAGTGTTCAGGGCTGTGTGTAAACTGATGTCATACCACTGTCATGAATTCCTGCCATACTGTCTTCTAGGCTTTGGTCTTTTGCTGGTTTTTGTTTCATCCTAGCCTCACTGTCATTTGGTTTCCTTGGGAGAGATAATGAAAACTCTGTAATGAGAGTTGATACTCTCCCACAGGAAGAAGAGGAGCCGGAGCCATAGTAAAAGCAGGGAGAGAAAATGCAGGTCAGTCGTTCTGGGGACACTTGGGTTTTGAGAATTATAAATAGAAAGATACCAGGGAAAGCTATACATTAAAGAGGAGGTTGGTTTGTTCTTGAAGGAACTTAATAGTCATTTTTGTCCATAGTCGTAGTCGAGACCGGGATCGTCACAGGCGGAAAAATAGTCGGAGCCGAAGTCGAGATCGGCAGCGTCGCCACCGAAGCCGTAGCTGGGATCGTCGACATAGTAGTGAGTCACGAAGTCAAGACTGGCGTCGTGAGGATCGTGTACACTACAGGAGTCCACCGCTTGCCACTGGGTATCACCTTTTGCTAATAAGATCACCTTTGTATTCTGGGTAAAACCAAGTGCACGATGGTCCCTGCCCAAGGGTGCCTGTATCCTGTTGTTGGGATGGGCAGGAGACCCAGTTACTGGAGGGGTGATACTGAGAATTTGCATGTGTGATGAGGTGCTGTAATCTGGTTTTCTCATGGTGGAAGACTCAGCACTGGGCCAATGTGAATAGACGTGGTTTTCAATTTTGTTCTTCTCTGTTCTGTAGGCGTAGGTATGGAAACAGTAAGAGTCCTCATTTCAGAGAGAAGAGCCCAGTCAGGTGAGTTGATAATGCACGCTCTTTCAGGGACTGTGAATTATGAATAAAAAGTGGTTTGAGCCAAACCACAGAAATGTGTAGTTCTTGAGGGCAGCTAAAGAATGATGACCAAGTATTGGGAGGGAAGGTCTCAACAGTTGTACTCTTTAGGGAGCCAGTTGATAACCTGAGTCCAGAGGAGCGGGATGCCCGCACAGTGTTCTGCATGCAGTTAGCTGCCCGCATTCGGCCCCGAGACCTGGAGGACTTTTTCTCTGCTGTTGGCAAGGTAACCCTCTTCTCCTTCTTGGTTAGCTTGGGGTAGCCTGTCTTCTATCCATCCCCCTTTATGCCCAACTCAGGAGATTTCCCTTCTGCCCTGGATAGGTTCGAGACGTCCGTATCATCTCAGATCGAAACTCACGTCGGTCTAAAGGCATTGCCTATGTAGAATTCTGTGAGATCCAGTCTGTGCCACTGGCCATTGGGCTGACTGGGCAGCGGCTGCTAGGAGTGCCTATCATTGTACAGGCGTCACAGGTGAGCAGCCTGAGAAACGGACTTGAGAAGATGGAGTTGAATGTGGTAGGTGTGTAGCGTAACCCATCATTTCCTCCTTTGGCAGGCTGAGAAAAACCGCCTGGCAGCCATGGCCAATAACCTGCAGAAGGGCAGTGGTGGACCAATGCGCCTTTATGTGGGCTCCCTACACTTCAATATCACCGAGGACATGCTCCGGGGCATCTTTGAGCCCTTTGGCAAAGTGAGTGGAAAGAGGGGAACATCTGAAGGGAGTTGGGAAAAGTGGGGAGGGTGAGTGTACCTCCTCATCTCTCTGATCATGGTTAACCCACTGCATGTTTCATAAGGGCTATGTGGGTCCCTCCTGGGAATGTTGGCTCCATCTCTGTATTCTTACTGCTCAGGAGATAAATTAGGCACTGTGAAATCAAATAGTGAGGTCCAGGTTAAGTAAGATGAGTTAGCAAAAGTGTTTTGGAAAGAAATGAATTTTGTCTCTCTCTTTAAAATGATTTGGAGAGATGTAATAGATTGGTTAGAAAGATAGAGGTATTTAGAACAATCTAAGTAGGAGACTTTCCTGGTGGCTCAGTTGTTAAGACTCTGCGCTTCCATTGCACGGGGCACAGATCACAGATTCCATCCCTGGTGGAGGAACGAACGTCCTCCGTGCCACATGCTGTGCATAGCACAGCTGAAAAAAACAGTCTGGGTAGGAAAGATCAAAGGTGTGGCTTAGCCAGAAGATTGTTATTTCTCTTTATTTTGCAGATTGATAATATTGTCTTGATGAAGGACTCAGAAACAGGTCGCTCCAAAGGTTATGGTTTTATTACGGTGAGTCTCTAGTCTTTAACTTTTAATTTTAGTTTAGGTTTGTCTATTTGTCTGGTTTTGTAGCTCAGCTTCATCCTCCTCCCATAGGAATGGTCTTAATGACCCATAAACTCTGTTGCCTGAAGTTTGGACTAGCTTTCTGCCCCTTGAGATGAACGCATTGCTTGAGACCTTGGCTTTGCTCCCACACTCTGTCAGTGGCACTGGTATGGGGTGTCCAGGAGTTCAACCAGGCAGGTTGAACCAGCCTGTTCAACTAGCAACCAGGTGCTACAACTTGCTCTTTGGGTAATAGTAATAATTGCAGGCTGTAGCTGAGGTTGGGGGGATGAGGGAGGTCAGGTGTGGGCTTTATTGTAGATGTGTGTTATAGATTTGGTATATTTTTATGATGGGGTGGGAATAAGAAGTTATATACTTCCCTCTGTTGTTACAGTGTTTGAAGCAGTTTCTCCACTGAGAAATACTTTCATATTTAAATACCATCGTAGGGAAAATAGTGAGGCCACCTAATAGTGGGCAAGTCTCACCTTTTCCTGACACTCCCAACAAAATTGTCTCCCATAACTGGTTCTTCCATGTGACTCCAGGCTGAGGACTGGTTGCCAGCCACAAAGTCTGATAGAAGCTGCTATTTTCTGGGCTCAATCCAGGCAGCCTACACCCCCACAGTTGCCTGCAGGGCAAAGGGGAGGTAGGTTAAATTCTACCGTGGGAATTGCTCATCACAGAAGTATCCAGTAAAAGCAAGCCACCTACATACACCACCTGCCTAGGAACTGTCATTACCACGTGCCAGGCCTTAGAGCAGGTAATACCGGAGTAAACAAAGCCAGCTGTGGGGTTCATGGTGGCAAGTACCTTTTTTAGCTCCCCATGTGACTCAGATTCAGAAAGGTTCCTCTGGCGTCTTTCTGCCCTTGTGTTACTGCCTTTTAGGTCAACACCCTTGACACATAAACAGCAGACTAGGAATCCTCGTTGTCAGGCTGCTGCTGAAAGGAACTATAAAGTAGAGGCCCTGTGGCCAGTAGGCCAGAGAGATGGGGTGGAGTGGGGGTGCAGTGTTGCTTTCAGTACCAGGCTGTGTGCCCTCCTGAGGCTGTGCCTTTCCTAGTTCTTGACTAAAGACTGAAACTTAGTAGTCCTGAGGGCTGAAATGAAACTCAGGAGCCTTGGATCTCAGCCTGTATTACTTTCATCTGATACACCCATTTGTGAAACAGCCAGTCAGGCGAGGCTGCCTACAGATAACACACTGTTAGGTTCTTAGTGGAGCTGGAAGATTGAAAAGTGATTGCCCTTGAGTCAGCTGGAAAGGGTTCTTTTCAGAGAACCATTTGGGAGGATGGGATCCTAGGTGACATTCCTTGGGAAAGAAAAGTTTGAGCCACAGTGAGCATGCCATTTTCCTGTGACCGTAGGACTAGGGAGTGTTCCTGGGGCTTTGAGAGCGGGTCTGTGGCCGGGAGGTACCTGATATGGCCTGGATTTCTTGTAGTTCTCTGACTCAGAGTGTGCCCGGCGGGCCTTGGAACAGTTGAATGGCTTTGAGCTTGCTGGTCGACCTATGAGGATTGGCCACGTGACCGAGCGACCGGATGGTGGCACAGACATCACTTTTCCTGATGGAGACCAGGAGCTAGACCTGGGATCAGTGGGTGGACGTTTGCAGCTCATGGCCAAATTGGCAGAAGGTAGGTTTCTTTGTGGCGTGAAGAATGTGGGGTTGAAATTTACATTGAGGGTTAGGACTTAACCTCATCTCTTCTTTCCCTCTGAGGCTCTGGAATCCAGCTGCCAACCACCACTGCTGCTGCCGCTGCTGTGGCCCAAGCTGCTGCTGCTCAAGCTGCTGCCCTGCAATTGAATGGAGCAGTTCCCCTGGGGGCCCTGAACCCAGCGGCTCTGACTGGTAGACTTGAACTTGGGGAAGGGAGAGAAGGGTTAGGCCTGGAAGGCAGGAATACTCTGTGCTAACTCTCTGTGCCTCTCTTTGTTCCAGCTCTGAGTCCGGCCCTGAACCTCGCCTCCCAGGCAATCGCTTCCCAGTGCTTCCAGCTTTCCAGCCTCTTTACCCCCCAAACCATGTGAGTCACAAGGCCCAGCTCGCATCAGTATTCATAGTTATTTTCTTTCCTTCAGCTTCCTATTTACATCTTCTCCTTGCCACAGGTAAATTAGTGGCTTGGTCCACTGCCTCCCTGTGCCTCTGGGTCCTGCCACTCCCTGCTCCACGTCTACCCTTCCACGGCCCCTTCTCTCCGTTTTGTGGACCAAGCCATCCTGAGGGCATGAACACTGATGGTGGGGGAACTGGGGCCCCCCTTAGACACCAAGAAGGGCTCCTACCCACCACAGCCCCAGTGGGAATGGACTCTGCTGATCAAAGCTGCTGGTCGAAGAGAACAGCATCTACACTTGCGTTGAACATCTGTTTGTCTGTGTTTATCATCTCCTGGGATGACCTTCATTGTCCTTCCCAACCACCTCTTACTGATTCTTTGTTTCCTACCCCTTTGGAAAGGCCATAGGGCATTAACTGAAGGAACTAACTGCTCTCTTCGTTTACCTTTATCCTGCAGTCTGTCACAGAAAACCCGCAAACCTCTGGTCTGTGAGGACTTTAGAGTGTGAGGGGATGAACCTTGCTGCTACAGGGCCCTGGAAGGTAGTGCGGACGTGTGCGTTGGGAAGCCTGCCTTAGACCTCAGCTTGGGGCCAAAACTGCTTCTGTGGGCTCAGGGTCTTGCTGGGAGGTGCGGGAATAGTCTGCCAGCCATTTTGGATGTCTTTGGGGCATTCAGGAGTTTAATGAAAGGTAGGGTACATTTCTGGTTCCATCCAGCTTTGTGTAGTTGTCTTTTCCTTTGGCCCAGGGTGGGAGTGTGGAGGGGAGACGACTGCTCTCCACCACTTCGCTGTGCCTCCGGAGACTGGGCTCAAGCCCAGCTGTTAGAGCCACTCTTGTCCCCTTGCTGGACACCCATGAGCCCTTCTCACTGGATTTTATACCCTGTGTCTGTGTACATAAATATAAATATATATATATAAACTTTGTACAAAAGGCATGTCCCACTGTTGTGGTGGCTGCTGCCCATATATGTGTGGTCTCAGTCCATAGTGTGTCTGTCTGATGTTAACTTCTGAGCCAGCACCACAAATGGATCTCAGGATATAAAATATTTGTAATGCCATCGTGTTTTCTTTCCTTTAATTTTTAAAAAATCTGATCTTTTAGAAGAAAATCAGGCAAGGCACACACCCTGTCCATGTCTGCTTAAACGCCTGTGGTCTTCATGCCCCTGTCTTTATCTTAGTTTTCTCTCAACATGCCTGCCCATTGGACAGACTCTCCAGCTCCGGCTCTCCTGGGGACAGATCTTGTCTTTCCACCAGATGGCAGTGTGACAGTAGCACATTCTGCACCTTCTGGGGGCGGAGGGTTTTGTGATCCTGAGGAGCTTAAGTACTAAAAAAGCCTCCTCAGCTCACCATTCTTAACTTGTTGATCTCTGTGGCCTGCCTTTGGACCTCTGTGTAGAAATCCAGTCTAGTATCCAGAGGGGTTTGGGCATTATACATCAGGGCTCCCCTAGGCCTTAGGTCTGTAATTGTTCATCCTTTTAGCCCCCTCAACTCTTGCTTCCCATATGGCTCTGCCTGGGACAACACAGGCCTGGGCTGATCCATGCATTCCAGGGAGCTGAGTATTCTAGGCATGTCCTTGCCAAAGGTGAGGCACACCTTCCTCTGCCTGCTTTGTAAGGCTTAGGACCCGGGGCCAGACCAGAGCCTGGCTCACCAACTGCGGACCAACAAAGAAGGTCTGAGGTGCCAGGGACAGGGCTGAACCTCAGACCTGTCTCCCTCCTGTGGGCCTCCTCCATTCTTTACTGGTCTCTATGGCAACAATGTTAAGGCTTTATTGTCATGCTAAAAATATGGATAATTGCTGCTAGGTTTTTTAATTTGTCAGTTAAGGCTTCTAAGCAGAGTGCTGGTTTTTTGGTGGTGAGCTTCTGAGATTGCTGTTGACACTGAAGTGTTAAGTACATGAAACCTACTTGTGGCACAGAAAGCCACTGGGACTCGGAGGGCTTTCTAGGCTGCTGCAACCTCACCCACTGTCACCCCTACCCCTTCCTTATCCTTGTTTGCTCTCTGGACCTGAAGAAGGGAAGGAGGCTGCATTATTTTTAGGTAGGAGCAGCTGGCTGTGGCCCAGTCCCCATGTAGTTATTGATTGGGATGTTAATGCATCCTGAGCTCAGTACAGACTTATTTGTATACATCATCCTAAGGCTGTAGACCAGGCCTCCTCATGGCAGTCTTGAATGCCTTCACACTATTAAGTACCCACAGGCCTTGCCTCCTGCCTCAGGTGGGCCCCATCACTACTCATTTTCCTTATATTTCCATCCCTGGCTGCTTTGCCTTCCTGCACTGTGGGTCCTTCCACCTCAGTTCTTCCTTGCTCTCAGATCCTCACGAAACTTTGCGGGAGAAAGACAAGGGTGGAAGTAAAAGGATGTCTAAGACAACTTCTGTTCTAATGTTAACCCATATAAGGTAACAGCATCTAATGGGTGACAGTGTCACTGCCTGTGACTCAAGGCCTTCTTATTACTCATAACTGTATAGGGGGTGGTTGGAGTGTAGCGAAGGGGGCAGTAGATAACCCCTTGGCTCAGCCTAATGTAAAGAAGCCTCCCTCAACCTTCTGCCTGAGCGTGGTGGCTAAGTTGGGAGTAGAGATGAGACTGTTGTTCAAATCCGTTCCCAGTGCAGTTACAATTTCCCCACCAATCCTCAACTCTAAAGGGGATTTTCATCTGACTTTTGGCTTACAGCTTCCACTTTTGTCTTCTCTGAAGCAGCCCTGTTTTTTAAACTGCTGTATTCTTGACATTGGGATTCATCCTATTTCCTCCTCAGACTCTAACCACCCCCAGATGTGAGCTACCATGGAAGCAGGGCTGTGACTTAGGAACCTTTAGTCTTCGTGTTTTGCACTTAGGGAAAAGGGAAAGGAACTAAAAACTTAAAGGAAGATACTCTGTCATAGCTCCTCTTTTCTCTTAAAGTTTGGTGTGAATCAGAAAGTGTTACTTGGACAGTGAGAAGAGGCTATCCTGACTCTGAAAAGTGAGTGGTGGGAGGTGGTTAACAATAATGAGAATTTATATTTATGCAGCATTTATTGTGGGTTAGGCATTGCTCTAATCATTTTATGTGTATTGTCATTTAATCCTCACAATGACTCTCTGAAGTAGATTCTTTTTTCATCTTCACTTTGTCACTGAGGAAACTGACACCCAAAAGGTTAACTAACTTGTCCCTCAATTATGTAATTAACAAGTTTGGGATCCCAGACAGTCTAGCTTCAGATCCCTTGATCTTAACCTGCTTCTCAGCATCACTGTGAAAGCTAAAGCCTTGGAGTCATGGGGAAGTGTCACTTTTTCTGTCTCTGTATCCATACTTCTCAGTATATCTTGAAATTTTCCACTTCCATGTCTACTGTCTTGTTCTTTCTTGTCTTGTACTGTCTTGTTCTTTCTGCTGGTCAGAAATCCTGTTCTTTAAGACTCTGATGCTTTCCTAGTTGAAGTTTATTTTCCTTTCAGTATTCTTGTTTTTTTTTTGGTCCTATTGGTTCTTATTCCGACTTTTATTTACAGTTCTTTGTAAACTCTGTTACTTGGTGGTTATATCTTGATGAAGTCAATCATAGACGTGTCATTTTCATTATTGTTGTCTTTTCATATCTGTTGAGTTAAATTAATCCCCTCTCAGTTCAAATCAGACCCAGGCTTTCCAGAAGCTATCCCCTGTAGCCTGCTTAGCTCAGCAGCCTCTTCCATTTCTTCCTCACCCTTCCAAAAGAGAAGGCAGCTTTACTCTTTTCGGGGTTACCATGGTAGCCTGTGATGCTTTCTGTCCAAAGTGCTGTTGCCACCATCAGAGACTGATGTTTCCATGGCAACCAGGTGAAGTCAGTAGGCATGAGCTGAATGCAGGAAAGGAACTCTGTCTGAGAAGCTGTGTATCTGAAATTTCTGGCTTCAGTTATCCCCTTTTCCCTCCCAACTTTTATATTCTCTATCTAGAACTGATTGCTCTCAATGTGTTCTTGATTGAAAGAGCTCTGTGAGGTGAAGCAGACCAGTTAACTCAGGTCACGTGGGGAGATGGAGGCAAGAAAAGATCTGATCAAAGATCACTTTTAAAAGTTGGATGAGTTTTCTTGGCTTTCCCAGATGATCATCTCTCAAGAGCCCTTAAGGAATTGGCTGGAGTTACTGGAGACCCATTAAGCAGTTATTTGTGAGGGCAGTGGGTGGATGAGGTGTATCAAGATTGTAAAAGAGCCAGTCAGTGCTGGATTGCAAAAAGGGGGAAACAATGACCTTGGAAATCAGAGAACTTGTCAGATTTCCAGTATTCCAGAAAGGATGGGAACTTCAATCAGCTTTCAAGCATCTTGAAACCTGCTTGTTTAAAATGAGTGGTGCTGAGAATCAGCCTCCTCCTCCCACCTCCTAGGCCTGACCAAGACAGGGGACCTCCACCCTGCAGCAGAAAGATCATATTGTGGAACAACACCATGTGGTTCAGATCTCTCTTCTCCACAAACCAGCTGAGTAAGGTTGGATGTTACTTCACTTCAACTCAGACTCCTCACCTGTAGAAAGGAAATGATTACAAAAGTTCCTGTCTCAGGCATGTCCTGAGAATTCAATGAAATGATACATGGAGAGGGCTTGGAACTGGTTGCTTTGTCCTCATTCCCATTCCTCAGAATGCTTACACACTTGACTTTCTACCTGACCTAATTCTTCCCAGCTTCAGAGAATACTCGAGATTTACAGGGGGATGATAGGGCCCTACCGATGACAGGGCAGTGATGAAAATAAACCTGAATTGTTCCTGGGCTTAAGTACGAGGCTCACAAGGCCCTACGTCACCCACAGTCAGGCTAGCTTTCAGGAAAATTAGTCATCCGACCGGTCCAATCTCCTTTTATACTTGAAACTCTAATGGGGTTAAAACCAGATGGCTTTGGAAAATCAAGGTGAGCCCCTCAGGGACCTTCAGGATACCTAGCGCCCTCTGCTTGGTCTGGCTCGGGAAAATCCCAAAGCATTCTCTGTTACCGTCCTTTGCAAACTGCCCTCCTAATCTCCCCCAAGCATTCGTATAGCACCTGTCTGTCTTGGTTTCCAGAGCCTAACTCTACCTACTCTGGCAACTTCCTTTCAGAGTAAGTATTTTAAACCGGCATTGGTCCTCTGCTTAAGGTTATAATTTGAACAGAAAAGTGGGAAACTGTAGTATAATACCATCCTTAGGCTTCAGTTGCCAATCTTCCCCCAGTACTCCCCAAGCAAGAAATCCGATAATGGGTCTCCTGAGTCCTGGGGGAGGTTTGTTGGACCCTGTGGACCACAACTTAAATGTGTATTCCCAGAGCAGGGCTATGCTTTGAGAGATTCAAACATTACATGGTGCTTGAATAAGGGCCTGGACACAGGTTGTCAAAAAACATTACTTCCCTATAATCCAATAAAAAATTTTAAATAATTTTTTTTTAAAAAAAGCATAACTTCCACTGCTCATTTGTATAATTACGAAGATACTTGCATTTTATCTAGTCCTCTTCACATCTTGTAGGATGTGGGATCTTAGTTCCCTGGCCAGGGATTGAACACATACACCCTGCAGTGGGAGTGTGGAGTTTTAACCACTGAACCACCCTTATCCTCATTTTAAATTGGGAGAGCTGAGGTTCAGAAAGACAAGAGAGGTTAATAGTGACTTTCTCCATAGACTTCTATCCTGAGTGCCAACTAAAAAGACTTGCATAGCCCCATTGAATTTGTATTCACACCTTGAGTTTACATGGTCTCCAGGTTGTAAAGGCATGACATCAAGATTCAAATTCCTTGAGTATATCCATCTGAGAGCCCCTGGATGATAGAGGGCTAAGAAGCAGGATGCTCTTAATCTGACTTTGGGGACCTTTTACAACTTGGACGCACCATCCCCCCAAATTGTGCTCTGTTCTATACAGTGAGGGTCTTTACCTCATCATGTGGCAGGCTGCCCACCGTTTCTTTTGTACATTTTCTCATGTGGTTTTGCCACAAGGCATTTCTTTTCCTTCTTTCCGCCTTCTATCTACAGCCTATGTATAACCTTCAAGGCCCAGTTCCTAATATGTGTCTTCCAAATGTTCTGTTTCTTTGATCCAGACTTCTTAGAGCACTTGTTTCAGCTTGCAGTTAGTGTGGTGCAGTTTGCTGCTGCTCCGGCCATGTCAGTGCTTCCTTCACCTGGTCCCTGCTCTCCAGCATGATTGTAAGCTACCTGCGGGCAGGGACAGTGGCTTGTTTTCTCCATAGGGCCCAGCAGTGACTTGCATATACAGTACTTGAGTGAAACAAGCATTTGTAGATGAAAGATTAAAAAGTTCAGGAAAATTTTACTTAGACTGATGTGGATTGGAGTAATGTTAGATAAATTAAAAGATGTATGTATGGGTGGACTTTCTGGGAGTGAGGATTTAACCCAGAAGACTTGTGGAGTGTCCTTCCAGGGCCCTGGTGGCCTTTCAGTAGATGAGAGCCCTTTCTCCAGTCTCTAGAGGAAGGTTAGATGTAGCAGGACAGAACTGTAAGCACAGGCCTAGAGCAGAGTGCTCTTGACCAATGAGGAGGCCTTGTGGGCCAGGGGGCATGGGGTTCATAGAGGTTGGGCAGGGGCTGGGCTAAGGGAGCAGAGACCCTAAGATAAAATCACAGTGGCTAAGAGGCTATGAGGGCAGAGAGGAACTTACCTGACTCAGGCAGCTCAGCTCCAGGCCCCTCTGCTGGTCTCTCACGGCAGCCCAGGTCCGCAGCCTGCTCTTACTTCGCCTTGATCAGAGAGAGGATGAAGAGCTGGCCAGGCTCTCAGAGAAGACCCCATCGCTCCGAAGTCTGGCAGGAGCGGGGCTTCAGTTTCCGTCTGTTCTGAGCTCTTCCTGTAGGCGTTTGGAGGGAACACACAGATGGGTTGGGCTGATGGAACTGGCTGAGTTGGGGGGAGGGAAGCTTGTAGAGTGTGTGGCTCCCCTCATGGGGGCGGTCCTGCCATCATCATCTTTAGAATTCTGCCACATGAAAGACACTGGGCCTTCCAGTTCCTCACCCTCTTCTCCAGTGACATTTGACCATTGGTGATCCTCTTCCTCTAGGAAACCCTCCTCCCTGGGCAGTGGCCACCACTTCTTTGGCAGCTACATCCCCACTGTGCTTCATCAGCCTGTCCCCAGGACACTCTCTTTGGTCCCTCTTTTTTGGAACAACGAAACTTTGTTTTGTTTAAAATTAGTTTATTTAGCCATAGGTAAAAACTCAAAAGGTAGAGAAAAGAGCTTACAATGAAAAGTAAACCTCTGAACCTGTCCTCCCACACCCAGTTCCCCTTCTCGGTAGTAATCAGTACCATCCTGGCTGGTGATTTGTTCTGTCACAGACCCCTTTGGAAATCTGATGAAATTCATGAACCTGTTCTCAGACGAATGTGTGACTGCACAAACACATCAGATTGCACCATTTCACAAGGTCACAGACCCCTAAAGCCCATGTGTGGTTTGAGGCTAAGGATCCCAGCCTGTATTGTACCTTCTCTCTTAGTATCTCTGTTAGTGGGTCCTTGGTGCAAGATGAAGATGCAGGGTTCCTTCTTCAAGGAGCCTTGTTCAGGGACAGCGGAGCATTAAGCTGAGCGTAGGGCCTGTGTGATTGCCCTGCGACGCCTCCTTTCCTCTGGCTTTTCTACTGCTGTCGTTAGGGCAGTTATTCTCATATCTGTCTCTTGCCCTGACTTGTTCTGAATTTGACTCAGCTATCTGGGGAGCAGCTGAAACTCTCCATATGGATGTATTTCTGAGTATCTCAAACTCTAGGGTCTCCAAAATTGAGCCATTTACTGGCTACCTCCTCTGTCCCCTAACTGCCAGTTCCTCACCATCCTCCCATCACCTGCAACTCCTCACTTGCTTTGTACCCAGCCACTCAGTTGCCAGGTCCCACAGATCCTGCCTCTGAATTCCATGCTGCCTCTCCTTTGCCATTGCCATCTCCCTCAGGGTGCTTCTTCATTACTCTCCGTGTGTATTGCTATGATTGTCCCCTAAACTCAGCTCCCCAGGCCTTGCCTCAGCTGCTCCAGTCCATGAACACCTGTCCCCGCCTCCTCTTCCCAAAGGACCAGCCCCATCATGTCACTTACAAACTCAGAGCCCTTCAGTGACTCTCACTGCCTACCAAGTTGGGCACAAACTCCTTTGCTTGGCATTTAAGGTCCTTTGCAATAGAGCTCCCAACCTTCTCTTTTCAGTGCTCATCTCTTACCCCTCCTCTTCATGTCCCTGAGGTTTCAACCCAACTGTAGAACCATCTGGTCCCTTAGTGGGCCCAGTGTGTTTTCCTGCATTTTACAATTAGAACCGCCTCTGTTCCTGGTCCCGAGTTTAGAGCTGGTTTACTCCACTATAGCCATGTGATTTCTCTGGCCCTTTTACCACAGCCACTGCCCATGGCTCTGCCCATAGTGTCCCCTGCATTTCTTCTACTGTTCCTCTCCCTCTTCCCCTCATCATCACTGGAAGTGGAACCTCAGGTGCAAAGTTAGATACAATCACCATTAAATATCAAGCAGACATGAGTGGAACCCCAATTCTATTGCTTATTAACCTCAGGCAAGTAAAAGCGGTAGTAACACCTTATAGTCATTAAAGAATTGAGATAAAGTGAATAAAGTCCTAAGGACAGTGTTACTATTTTTATCTCACCACCAGTGCTGGGCTGGTTTCCCTTGGCTCCTCCTCAGCTGCAAGGACTCAGGAGACATCCTTCTTTCCATCTAGCTCTGGGAACCTGGGTAGGGTGCAGTGGAGGCCTGGCCCCCAGGTGCTCAGGTAGCTGTATCGTCTATCTAGGGGTGAGGGGAGTTGCTGCCTCTGCTCTTTGTTCAAACTCGTGGCTCAGGCAGCAGCAGGCGTGGGCGTCCCCAGGGGAGGCACTGACAGCTTCAGTACTCACACGGGCCTTGCAGGTGACAGCTGGGGTGGTGGGGCCCTGCCAGGGGAGGTGCAGGACAACCCCATTAAACCCTAGCTGATGGGCCTCCCTGTTGGAGGTGGGCCCCACCTTGAACCATCCCAGGTCACAGCTGAGAGTAGTTCTGGGCACAAAACGTAGCCTCCAGCCTGCTCCTTGCAGGATTAAGGGGTAAGGAGATGGGGACTTGATCACTGAGTTACCGAATTATTCTAGCAGGTCCCTACTCCTCTCCAGGCCTGTTTTTCTCACTAGCAAAGGGAAAAATTGGACTCTGTTCTCTAGGGACCTTTTTCGCCTTGTCATGGACTACTCAGACTAAGTTCCGGAGCCTCCCTAGAACTGTTCGACAAGAACTCAGGCTCATGGGAGCAAGGAACCTAAATCCATCCATCCCTTTCTTGGGAACTTTGAGAACAGAGTCAAAGTGAGCAAGTGCAGTAGAAAAATTCTTTATTGAAAAGAGAAAGGTGGTCCCCTTGGTGGTGCCTCCTGGGTCCTGGCAAAAGGCAGGTTGCCACCCCTCAAATCTTCAGGCAAAAGTCTCTGCACGCCTTACCTTTAATAACCTTAAAGGGGAAGTGCCGTGGTGCCACGGTAAGTCACAGAATCTGAAGAACAGCGCTTCTAGGCCCTTGCCTTTAAGAACTTCTTAAGGGCAAAGTGGACAAGTGCAGCAGATCAGAGCCAGGACGCTGTAGGAAAGTCTAAAGGAAGCGGCTCTGTGACTTTACCTTTAAGAATCTCTTATGATGAGGCATGTTCGCGCTGAGTACAAAGGTGGGAAACTGTAAAGAAGTCTACAAAGGTCTCTTCCAATTCTTGCTTTTAGCATCTCTTTACAGGAGAGGTGGTCAAGCGTGAATTAATAAAAAAAAATCCCTTGCAGAACTTTTCTCCCCGCCCGCCGGAAGCTGCCCCGCCCACCGGTCGCGGCTCGCCCTCGGCGGGTCCGCTTCCTCTTTCCAGGAGCCCAGAGGCCGGGAGGTAAACGGAGAGCGCATGGAGCGGGTGGGGCGACGCCCTCCGGGGCCTGGGGGCGGGGGGCCCGCCTCCCGCGGTCACAGCAAGGTGTCCCGGGAGTTTTTGGTTTCCTAGACGGTCTTCAGGAGGAAGCCGAAGGAGGGCGGGGCGGGGCTAGGGGGCGGGCAGAGAGCGCGGTGACCATGGCGACCACGGCTCAGAGCACTGAGAGGTCGTGGCACGATCTGGAGCGCTGCTTAAAGAACTTGGCGTTGCGCGGCACCAGGTTGGCAAGGAAGCGCTTGGCCTTCTTGGTGAGGCTCTCGCGACGCGCGGGCGGAGCGGGGCCCTCGGGGCTGCCCCACTCGGGCCGCGGGCCCCCGGCGCCATCCCGGCCTCGCCGCAGCCGGATCTGGCGCACCGCTCCTTCGAAGAGCTCCCTCGTGTTGTGGTGCAGCGCGGCCGACGTCTCGATGTGCTTGCAGCTCAGTGTCCCTGCCAGATGGCGGCCCTCTGCAGGAAGGGACCTCTTCAGGCGCCCGCCCTCCCACTGGGCTGCGCTGGGCCAGGGATGGGGCGAGGCTGGACCTGGGGGCTCCAGGGCGTGCAGTGAAAAGGGATTGGGGCAAGTCAATCTCTTGCACAGAGGGAACAAGCAAGGATCAGTTGGAGGGCGCTGGTGATGCGGAAAGGGAGGGAGAAAAGGGCCTTCAGAAGAGGTGAGGGGGAGTGAAGAGAGGGTCTCAAGCCCTAGGTGTGGGCATTGAAAGTCTGCCCTTAACCTGGGGCCAATTGCAGTTTTGTGCACCTGGAAAGGTAAAAGGGCCTTATGGAGAAGAGATGACTAGAAAGGAGAGAATCCTCTGAGATTGCAAATATGGATGAGGTTCAGGGTACTCACCCTCCAGTGAGACCTCCCGGGAGCGGGCCAGGTCACTCTTGTTTCCAACAAGGATGACAGGCAGATCGTGGTGGGGCCTTCCAGCCCTGAGCCGAAGTAGGGTCTCTGGAACTTTGGAGAAGCTTCGTCGGTCGGTGACTGAGAAGACGATGAGAAAGGCATCCCCCGTCTGAAGGCAGTGGTCCCGCAGCCACCCCCCTGCATCCCCCTGCAGATGGGCAGAGAGTTGTGGGATGTCAGGGCTAGGGGCACGGAAGCACCTGCCCAGCCCCTGCACCTCAGGATGAGGCACCAGGGTGTGAGGGCAAAGCCACCTGCTTAGGACACAGCGCATTCTGCCAAACACATCCAATACTCAGAGTGTGTTTGTGGAGTGGGGAGAAGTTTGTAATATGAGCCCCACATGGGCAAATGGGTGACATAGGATCCTAGACTAGGGTAGTCCACCCTACTTTCTTATGCCTAAGCTCTTCAGAAATGAATGCTATTCAAGTGTATTCAATCTGGCCTCTCATTTCTGCATAGTAATCATTTATGTCCATATTTTCACAGGGCCTCACTTTTTTTTCCTTCCCTGACATTACAAAGCCCTGAGCTCCTGTCCTGTCAGATCAGTTTCTTCTAGGCTAAAAAATGTATTTCAGGGTTTCCGCCTGGCTTCCAGCTGCAGGGTTTGTCAAATTCAGATCCTAACATTCCTCTGGGTCAGAAGATCCTGGAAACCAAACAGCAGTTCTCAATGCTATGGTGTGTACATGGGTGTCAGCCTTTGCTCTCTGAGACCATATGAGACCATACATATGAAGAGTCAGGTTCCATTACTGTTAAAACGAGGGTACCAGCCTTCAGCCTTCAGCCAAGACTTTGCCCCTCCTCAGTTCTTCCAGGTTTCATTATCTGCTTGCAGCTACATCTTAGTTCTTACCTGTTCCCAGATGTCATAAACAACTAGAGTCACTTCCTCCTTATCCACCATGATGCGTCTCTTATAGGTGTCCTCTGTTGGGAAATAGAGACAAGGAAGAGAGCCCGTTAGGAGGCTCCCCAACACCTGTAAGACCTGGTAAACAGGGACTGCCTCCAGAGAGGTTGCCACAGAAAGCACTGGAACAGTTTCTAAGTTCTGGCCTCCGGGACTGCACATGCCTCGAGCTCTTCATCCCTGACTAGGGCTCCAGAGGTGCCCTCAACCCTTGCAGGGCTCCCCCAAATACCTGGGTTCTCCAGCTCGTGAGCACTGTCTCCCTGGAGACCACCAAAAGTGCCTGCTAGGGTGCTCTTGCCCACGCCGCTCTCCCCCACCAGCATGACCTTGAAGATGCCATCCTTTTGGGTGGGGGCTGCCTCCCCTGAGCCCAGGGAGTCAGAGGAGCCAGAGGATGAGGCTTGAGGTGGCCAGTCAAGTTCATCTACAGCTTGGGCCCGCCGCAGCTGGTGCTTGTAGGGGACAGGCATACTGCCTCTTCGTCTGGGAGCCCCTGGGGCAGGGGGTGGCCTGCCCCAGTCCAACCCTGCCAGCAGTTTCTCTGGCTTCTTCAGCAGTGTGGCATCTGCTTCTGGGGGGGCAAAGAGAAGGAAGCTATGAGTCGGTAGGCCAGAACACCAGAAGCCTGAACTGGTGGGGCTCCCAGGAGCTGACCTAAAGGCTTGCCCAGCGTGGTTCCAGCCACAACCTGTTCAAAACATGCCTCATGCGGGGGAGGCACCTGTGCGCAGGCTCGCGCACCCACTCACACCTCACACTGACACAGTCACACCCCCAGACTAGGCCTCTGGCCAGGTTGGGGAGGGGGGCTGCCACTCCCTCCACTGAAGGCCCTGCCCTCTCCTGCTTCCTGCACCGGGTGATCCTTATGCTGGGGAGGTGCCCAGGGGATGGGAAACTGAAGCTACTGCCTTGGTTCTGGGGGTGGGTACTGACAGAGTCAAAAACTTTGTGGGGAGCCGCTTCCTGGCGAAGGGCCTTTTCTCTCAGATGTGTGTGTTGGGTCTCCATGGGTGTGTGGGAGGGGCTGCCTCTTCGCATGGCCCTGTAGGGACGTCCCCCCAGTGCATGGCTGTGTGCGAGTCCTGCTGCACCCCTGGCTGTCCCTGTGAGTCCCAGACAATATTCTGTTCATATTCTCTTCAGGGCTAGGTGGAGGGAGGGAGAGAGAAATAGCGAGAGAGCGGGAGCAGGGAGAGTGACAGTGCACGGGTCCGGGTAACTGGAGGAGGAAGGAGACACAACAAAGGGGGATGCAGAGAGGCTGGAAATAGCCCAGGATCAATACTTGACTGGCAGCCAGGGCCTCCAGGAGCCAGAGGAACCCTTACAATAGGTCCCCAGGGTAGCCCCCTGCCTGTGATTCCCAGGCTTGTGGGCTGCCCCTTGTCTTTACCCTTTCCCTCCTGCCCATCCCAACCTCTCAGGAATGAGGCAGACCTAGGGGCTAAGTACCGGTTTCTCCAGCAAAGCCCTGGGTGATGGGTGAGGGGACATTTAGGCAGCCCCCCTCTACCCCTCTACCTAGCCCAGCCCTAGCGTGGGCAGGTGGCTCCCTCATTTCTCCAGTGGCTCTTCCCCTCTTGTTGGGTTCAAGCTCCTTCAACCCCTAGTTCTGACCTCCCCACCAAAGCTTCAGCTCCCACCAGCATGGTTTCAGCCAGAACCTGCCAGCTTAGCTCTCACCTGGTGTGGGTGTCTCTGGAGGAGAGGCCCGGTGGCTGCTGGAGGGGCAGAGTGCTGTGGTTTCCGTGTCGGTGTCCATGTCGGTGTCGAGGTCCGAATGCATCGTTGTGCGTGTGCAGCCCGGTAGCTTGCAGCACCCGCTCGCTCACTCAGCAGCACTGTCAGCTTTTCCCTTTAAATACCACCCCCCCATGCTCTACCCCCCCACACCTGGGGAGATAGCCCCGCCCCCTGATGAGGTCACACATGCTAATGAGCCGTGATGTCAGCGGGATTCCCTCCTTTCTGCCCCCCCTTCCTTTGTGTCTCTTCCCTCTGGGAGCACACCCACAGCGGAGTCTGGTTAAGATGTGAACAGAACAAAGTCAGAGGGGCAGAAGAGACGGGTTCAGAGAAGTGGGGCGAGGGGTCATGGGTAAGGGAGCTGAAGATGGGAGGAAGCAAGGATCCAGGACCTGGGTGGTCTTTTTCCAGGAGCTAGGACTATGTGTCATTTGTCTGCGTATCCCAACCCCTTAGCCCAACGTTCAGCCCAGAGTGGGTGCCCAGTAGCTAGATGGAGGGGCTAAAGGAAGAAACCAAAAAAGACACAGGGACAGAACAGCCACCCTGCCACCAGGTTTTCCTGTCACCCCCTCCTTCCGCCTGTCACCCCTTCTGGGCTAAGACCCACAAAAGTACCCATTTCCCAGCCTGGCCTCTAGGCAGATGGGGGCTTTGAGGAGGGAGACTTGGTGCTTTGTTTGGGCAGCTTCGTTTTTTCACTTGGTTCCGGTGGGTACAAACCACTGTGGAGACTTCCCACCTGTCCCTCCGTGCCAGGTCCACCAACCTCGTGTTAATCAGAGCAGGAAAAAGGGGAGGGGCAGCTAGCCATCTGTAAGTTCCCAGTCCCGAGGCGGGCAAGCCCCCTCAGTGCACTCTGGAGCAGCCCCAGCCCTTCTGGGCTACACCGGGCAGACACACAGTGACACCCACCTCTCTGGGGGAAGCCAAGATAGAGGCACTGCTCTACTGCACCTTTTCTGCCAGGTCCCTTTCACTTTAGGCTCCCACTCTTGTCTTCCTGACATCAAGGACCCAAACACGCATTTTGATTTACTGGCCCCTTCTCACCCCATTTTTGTCAGATGCTGTGCTAAGCACCTTCCTGAATTATCTCCTTTCATCCTCATGACCCTGAGGCTCAGAGTGATAGGTGAGTGACCTGTCCTCCAAATCAATCATGCAGCTGGAAAATGGGGACACCATGATTCCCACCCAGATCCTTCCAGTGCCAGAGACTACCTTTCATCTCTATGCTATGCTGCCTTCTTTGTCTTAAATATTCCAGCTGTCTCCTATTATTGGGAACAATCTTTATTGCCATCTTCAGTGGATTTTTCCAATTGAAGCAAATCAGTGATCTGGGGATTGCTAGTGCAGTATGTGGATGGAGGTCAATAATAGGGCAACAGCGTAGGGTCTAGCGGGAGCAGAACTAAGCAGCTACAGTCCTTGTGTACTTCACTGGATAGACTCTACAGTCCTTGGTCACAGCCTACTTGTCCTTAACTTTATTCACAATTTTAATGTTCCACCTGTGTTCTGTACTTGAAGATTAGAAGTACATCTATAGCAGCTAGTGACCCCTACAGTAGCTAATAGCAAGAGAAACAACATCACAGAAAACTTTTAAAGCAGTCCTAACATTTAAAAAGTGCTCCAAGGTCATCTGGCATTAAGGCAAATAGCTTTTCTGACACTGTTCACAGCTTCTGAAGACATTGCTGCAGAGTTGTTTGGTTTCTGAGTGATCCTCAGCTATCTAGAGGATTTATGTTATATTGCAGATGTGCTGAAGATGAGTGTAATGTTTTAGAATGACTTCCTTCCAAAATGAGTTTTTTTAGAGTTTTAAATTATAAAGGGGTGAACTTTATATATCTGGAAAGTTCATTTAGATGGTAGAATTCATTTCTATGATACTAGATAAGAGTGTCAGCATCTGCAGAGCCCAGCGAGGACTCTTGACCATGACTTCTGCTGGCTCTCAATCTAGCCTCAGGCCACAGATGCAGGCTGGGTTTCATCTTGAACCATCATCTCTCTCATCCCACTGGTAAGTGGCTGTGCACTTGCCCAACTTGAGGCTCCCTCAGGAATTGGAGGTTCTGTATAATAATGGGACAGACTGAGATTTGAAATTGAGCCTATCCAGGTTTAACTCTGCCTCTCAATAGAGACTGGACCAGTCTTGTAATTCTCCTGAAGCTGCTGTGAGCTCGTGAATTGGGGCTGTGGTATCCATGGCACAGCTTTGTTGTGAGGGTTAGCTACACGTGATAAAGGGTCTGATATGCAACAGGTTCCCCTGCCATTTGGTGCTCCACAGCCTCAGGCTGGGTATTCCTCTCCCCTCCCAGCATGACCTGGAGCTTGCTTTAGGCCAATTCTGCTCCTCAAGAACCAAATTCTGCTATCTGCTCAGATTGTCTAATTTTCAGGCTGATTCCCATCTCATAACTGAGATCACCTCCCTCCTTCCCACCAAGGGCCTTTGCTTAAGTCCCATGCCCTGGTACTGGGTGTCTATCTTGACAGGATTTGAAGTCACCTAATTTCTTTTTCCTTGGGCCATGGTGAAAATAAACTTGGGTGACAGCCCCCCAGTGTCCCACCCTTACCTGGATAGGATCCTCTGTCTTCATTTCCCATTATGCCAGTACAAGGTCAACCCCCTCTCCCTGCCACTGGGGCTTCCCTAGGCTCCTACTTGCTGGGAGAGGAAATGCTGAACAATTAGTGCTGGGTGTGAGGACATTGACAGGGTGTAAGCAACAGGGCTCCTCCAGCAGACGGGTGGGGATAGGCCAGGCCAGGCAGGAAGGGGAAAATGAACCTAAGGGGGAGCCCGTTTCTCTGGAGACTGATTCTGTTAGGGAATGCCTCAGCTTTGCTTCTGTAGGCATCACACTCACTTTCATAGGCTCTTTCTAAATCCTTTGTGCCCATTAATTTTCCTTTTAAACTCTGGGACAGCTTTGTCACCTTGCTTACCACAGACTGGTAAGCAAGCATATGTCCCAGCATTTCTCACTGATCATTCCCTCCATTACCCTCTCCAGCTCTTTGGGTCTCTCCTACAGCCCTAGCCCTCACTGTCTGCTTAGTTGGCTTATCCTGTGGCCTCTCACCGTGCCTAAAATTCACAACTCTATTCCAACTACTGACAGCATTCTTTAGGATCTAGTTTGGACCCTCTTCCAGGAAGACCTCTTGGATTTGGCCAAGGTGATGCTAGCATCCTCATACCCTGAGTGATTATGATTTTTCTCTGGATGCATCTTTGTCTGCTTTGAGGCATGCTGGAAGAGAGTTCATCTGTCTTGCCTAGGACAGACTGAAAATGCTTGGTGGGGTGGAGTTTGGAGGGCAGGAGTGTTCCACCAGGGGACAGTCTGCCTCTGTGATAAGTACTCTGAGAGTTCTCCATAAATGGGAAGTTTCCCAGCTGCAGAGCCCAGCTGGCTCACGACTTCTGGCCTGGCAGTAAGGAGGCTTGGTGCTCACTGCTGGTGTCAGTCACTATAGAGATGGGCCCCTGGCAGTAAGTGGAGATGGAGAGCCTTACTCTTGGGGTTCCTAGAATTTTCTTACCCTCTGAGTGGTATAAAAACCAAGGATGGGTGATTTGAAGATAAACAGGAAAAGGGCAGGGGGTGAGGCAGAGAAAGGCCTTCATAGTGAGGAGCAAGGTAAGGGGAGCATAAGCTGAGGTAGGTAGAGAGGCAGGGCCCAGGAGCACAGCTCACTTACAGTCTGAAATCTCTGATTCCTTTATTTTCAACCTTGGCTTCCTGGGCAACAACCTAGCTATGGGACAGAAGCATTTGTTGTGCTCTTTTTATGAGCTGGGCCTTGTAGGAGGGATCACTGTTGGCAAAACCTCAGGCCCTGCTCAAATCCTCCCTTGGGAGCTGGAAGTCTCCAGCCAGTTGGCATTCTGGTGCTTAAGGCCACTTTTGGGTGGGTGTGGCAAGGATGGAGTGTCCAGGCCCATGACCCTTTAAGAACTTTACTTTTTCAAAACAGCCACAACCGGTGGCAGTGTGGGGAGAGGGTGGTGGTGGACTGTGGTCTCTGGCCATGCGCAGAGGGGGCTCTGAGAGGGCCCTCTCCCCGTCTGAGGGACACCTAACTTGACAGCAGCTACATGGGATCAACGGGAGGCCCATCAAGTCCCCTCAGACTGAGGGACAGGGAGGGGAGTAGTGGATGGGAAGCTGAGCTGCCCTCTATAGGATTGCTGTCTCTGTGAACAGAGTGCCCAAGGGAGCCAGGTCACCTCAGGCCAGCAGTGGCTCATCCTCCGCTTCGACCACCCAGACCCCGGGTTCAGCCAGTGGCACCAGCAGCACATCGTCCTCATCCTCTGGGGACAGGACTGTTGTGTGGGGTCCAGGTGGCGCCCGGGTTGGTCCAGGGGGCCGCAGGCTGGGCAGGAGGCGGCCTCGTAGGGCCTGTACCACTCCAGACAGCAGTGATGGCTCCAGGGGCACCGCAGTCAGCGGCCCTGGGGCTTCAGGGACAGTAGGGAAGGCTGGGGATGTGCCGGCAGGTGGCAGTGGGGCTTTGACAGGCAGCGGGGGTGCCTGTTCCCCCTCCTGCCCGCCCACCGCCCCGCCCTCATGGGCTGGACCTGTGCTGCCATCTAAGGTCTCAGGAGGAGCAGCGGATGGTGTGACCTGGGATCTGGTTTCAGGGGTCCGGGCTGGGGGGTTGGTTCGGGGAAGCAAGCCCCAACGGCGAAGACGGCGCACCAGGCGGCGCATAGAGCGGCCTCGCTGGCGGCGGCGGGCACCTGATGTGCTTCCTGGAGTCATGTCCTGGCGCAGGATGTGTAGCAGAGAACGCAGGTTGCCCAGAACAGAGTTCTGCAAGGAGAGGAGGAAGACATCAGTCGGAAGGGGTGGGGACAGCCACAGTGGGGCTGGAGAGGCAGGTGGTCTGGTTGGGGAGGGTGACTTACATCATTAGGGTTCTCTGTAGGGAAGTCCTCTACAGGGGGGATGGCGCCCTGGGCAATGAGCTGCCCGTAGGAGGGAGGCGCCTGCTGCTGCACAATCTCAGCCTCCATCCGAGAGAGGGGGGCGAAGATGCTGGAAGGCATGAGGGCTGCTCAGTCACAGGTGCCGGTGACCAGAGCTGCCTGTCCCAGCCCAGACAGGCCTCTCTACTCCACATCCAGGCCAGGACACCCAGTATTTATGCCCTGGCTCTCCAAAGTCATCTGAGGTCTCTGTCCTTCCTTGAGGTGGCTTTCGAGATCTAGATCTTTCCCTCCCTCAGCGGAGCACACCTGCCCCCAAGTGAGACAGCCCCAGGAGCCAACCCAGCAGCTGGTCACCAGAACCTGTCCCCCACATGGCACCCTCAGGTCTCCCGTGGCCACAGGAGCCCTGTCCCGCCCCCAGCGCCCACTCCTCTATCGCCAGCTGCACTCCCACTGACCTGTACTCCTGGGTGCGAATGGCATAGAGCTTGCAGGTGCAGCCCAGGGCGATGACCAGCAGCAGGCCGCACACGAGGCTGCCGATGACGGCGGCGGTAATGACCTTGCGGGGCAGGGCGTAGGAGCAGTCCCACTCGTCACTGCCATCAGCACAGTCCGGCTGCCCGTCACACACCCACGTCTCATACACGCACTTCTCATCCCGGCACCGGAAGTTGCCTGGCTGGCAGTGCCGACAGCGTCTCTCGTCCGCTCCATCAGCACAGAAGGTCTGGTAGTTACAGCGGTCAGCGGGCAAGTAGCAGGCTGTGGCCCCAGGGGTACCGGCGGCCCCACAGGGGTAGTGTCCAGCTGGGCAGCTGGGGCAGTTCTCCTCGTCCGTGCCGTCTGCACAGTCCCATGAGCCGTCGCAGCGCTGCGCCTCGCTGTAGCAGCGCTCGCTGAGGCCTTCGCTAGCCCCCAAGCCAGAGCCTAAGCCGCACGGTCGGTCCCAAGGCAAGCAGTAGCCCCGCACGTGGTAGGTGGCATTGAAGCCCCGACCAGTGCTCCAAGGGACTGTGTGGTAGTCCACTGTGGCCTGGCCAGACAGCGTCTCCACAGTGACAGCCTTGCCATTACTGAAGTGGGTGAGGCTGCGCAGTAGCCGGAGAGTCTCGAGGGGCCCCGCGCCATCATACACACGCACTACATCCCCATAGCCTAGATCCAGGGCCGTGAAGCGCACGGCCAGGCGCCGGCCATCGCGTGGGTCCAGCAGCCAGCGGCAAGACTGGGGGTGGGAGACTGAGGCCAGGTGTGAGTATCCGAGGGAGGAGAAGACCCCATAGAAGTCTTCTAAGGTGTGATTGCAGGGTGGGGTGAGGACAGGGGCTAGGGCCAAGTCAGGGAAGGGGTCTGAGCTGCAACCTGCCTCGTCAGAGCCGTCGCCACAGGCGTCGACCCCGTCACAGCGCTGGAACAGGGGCACGCAGCGGTGGTTCAGGCACTGGAACTCCTCCTGCAGGCACATCAGCCAATCTGCAGAGGCACCACGGGGAGGGGCTGTGAAGCACTGGGGCGGGCAGGATCCTCCCCTCCTCCCTGGGGCTTCCATTGCCTGTTCTAAGCGCCACAACAGCCCTGTCCAGCCCACCTTGGCTATAAGAGAGCAGGAAGCCCTGGCCCATGGGCGCTCTGGCCCCGACATAGCTGTAGGTGATGGTGACGTTGCCTCCAGGCAGCTGCAGAGGGCTGGCAGGTGCCTCGCACAGGGAGAGCTGCGGCTGGATGGGGGAGCGCAGGGTTAAGCGCTCTGAGCCACAGGCCAGATGCAGTTTTTGGAACCTACAGGGGTGAAGGAGAGCAGGACCTAAGATATTCCTGACCGCTGCTGGCTTCTTCCTCCCCTGACAGTTGTCAAGCCTCTTCTACCCCAAGTAGCACAAACACCTGCTTATCCACAATCCAAATGGTCAGATGAAAATGGAGTTAGCCAAATTCGTTTGTAATCAAGGCAACAGCCCTAACAGAGGCCTACGGTACCTGAGACCATGATACATCTTAGAGCCTCTTGGAAAAACTGGCATGTGTTCTGGACTGAGTTCGATTCACTGCTTTCCTGTTGTTGCAGCACTGTCACCAGAGTATGGTGCCGGCAACTACCATAAGCTTAATTAACCAGAACTCACCATCCCCTCCCAGCGCCCAGTGGTGAGACCTGAGATCACCATAGCATTCTGATCGCTCTGCTCCAACAAGCTCTCCCCAGATGGCCTCTCTTTTCACCTGTCCTTTTCTGGGTAAATTTATGGGAAGTGAACTGTGTGAAGCAAACAGCCAGGTACTTAACATAGGCCCCAACCCCACGGCCCAAGGTTGGAGGAGCCGAGGGAGACCCGGATTGTTTAAAAGATCTGAGGAGGCTGAGGAAGGTTCTGGAGTGACTGTTGTCCTTCAGAGATGACAGGACCCAAGCTAGATGTCCACTCCAGCCCACCTGCAATTCATTGTGTCTGGCCCCAAACAAGCCAGGCTTTTAGGGCAATGACGCCAAATCTAACTCTCCTCTTTCCCCTGTTGACAGGATGGAAGCTCCATGGAGAAGTGATCCCCGCAGGCTTCTCCCTGGTAGAGGAGGGGGGGGTGGGGGAAAGGTATAGGGTTGTGCCTGCACTCACCTGACCGTTACCGTCTGCTCTTTGCTGCCCAGGATGAGCCAGGTACAGTTGGCAGGGGAGCTGCGGCTGTCCCGGCCCACAGGCCTCTGTAAGGTGCCTTGCACTTCCAAGAGCACCGCTGGTGGGTCCTCACAGGCTAGAGAAAGAGAGGAATGTAGGGACATCAGTCGAGAGCCCCTTACCATCACACCCCTGCCCAGGCTTGAGGTGTCCAAGGGCCTGGGCTCTTCGGAAGGAGCACAGACACTCCCCCCACCCCCGCCACACACACACTACAGGCATAATCTTCAGCCAGCCTCCTCCTCTCCTCCCTCATCATAATTCCACTTTAAGTATCAACACCACAAACAACATGAGGTCTGCTCTGTGCCAGCCACTGGGCCAGAAGGAACAGGAAATACTGTTTCTATCCTCAGGGAGAGTACATTTTGGCTAGGCAGATCAAGGATGGATATTTGGCGGAAAAGAAAAAAGTACATAACTACCAGCTGAGGGCTTACTCTGGGTCTCAGTTTCCCTATCTGTAAAAAAAGGGTGGGTGACGTCCACTCTAAAACTATGGTAGGTGCTAGAGGAATGCAAGGAAGAGAAAGTCTTGAGTTCTCATTACCTACCAAGCCCATGGGACCCCTGGGGCATCCTCTACTCACCAGGATTCGGGAAAATGAGCCTATCTGGGTGGGCCACAGTGCCTCCTAGAGGAAGAGCGAGAAAGGGCAAGAGTCATGCTTCCGAGTTTCCTTCACCTGAGCAACTCAAGGAAGAACGAGAGCCATTTGCGGCTTCTGGGTAGTTTACGGGAAGGGGTGGTGAAGCAGAGGAAGACAGCGGTGTGTGACCTCGAGGGAACGTCTGGCAGCACGGCCTATGGGATGGGTACAGTGATTTACGGAAGTCAGGGGAAGACTGAGGGAACGGCTGGAGAGTTCCCGGGGGCTGGGGCAGGCAGTGCCGGGGCGGCGGCAGCGGGTGGAGGGCACGAGCGGGCAGGTTAAGATGAGGAGCTGCATAGCAGGAAGGGAGCTAGAGTCCTCTGGGCCCTGTGATAGCCCTGGGAGCGGGGTGCCAGGCGAGTAGTCTCATTTCGATTTCTTACCCAGGAAGAGGAGAAGGATGGCCGGCAGCATCGTGAGCCGTCCGGAGGTGCAGGAAGAGTCCCGGAGCTTCCGTCGTTTACTCAGTGGGGAGGCGGCGCCGCTCCGGGCGTCCTGGCTCCCCAGTGCCGCCTCCCCCAGGGGGCTCCATGCCCCAGGCTCCCCGACCGATGCTCTAGATGCCAGGGCTGGGGACGGGTGGGGGGCGGCAGCGGCCCCGGTGCAGGGGCGGTGCCTCTAACCAACTTCTGAGCTGTTTTCCCCGGCCACCGCCGCGCTTTCTCCGAGGCCAGTCCCCGAAGCCCCGGAAATCGGCTCGAAGTCTGGCGCTGGAGCGCGCCCTCGCCTAGAGCCCGCCCGCAGGCCGCGAGCGCCCAGGTCCAGGCCTGGCCGCCACCTGCCGGGGCTTGAGGCCACTTCCTCTTCGGGCCAAACTTTACCGAGTGTCAGCCCCCAGGGCCGGGCCGGGCGCTGTTCAACTTCTCCAGCGCGTCCAGCCCGCGGAACGCGGCAGAGGAGTGGGGGAGGGGTCAGGCGACTCGGTCCAGCGCCCAGTCCCTTGCCCAGACGGTACCCCCGCCGGCCCTAGGGTTGGAGAAGCCCGGGCGGAGGAGGGGGCGGGTGACGAGCCTGGCCACACCCCTGCCAATCAACGCGCGCCCCGCCCACCCGCCCGTCTTAACCCCTTTCCGGTTCTGCCGAGTCGTGGCACGCTGGCTTTTAAGGTGCTCACCCTTACTTTTAACTCTGCTTTGTTTAGTCCTTTCCGTGTAACGTTAGTTACAGGACACGTTTGTCAGAGGACTACTGCTTATTCTGTAACTGTCATGTCTTTCCTTTGGATCCTTAAGCTCTCAGTACTTCTCTCGTACCAATGTCTGGGATCCGGTAGTACTTTTTTTTGTGAGCCTCTATTACAACAATTACCACACCGTGTTATAACTATTTGTTTACTCTTTCCTGACCCCGCCCCCGCCCCGCCCCTTCTGTGGAAACCGAAACTTCCTGTAGGTTGGGGCCTAGACTGTTTACCTTTGTACCCACAATGCTTCTCGCCTGCTGAGACACAGTAATTCAACAAACGAATAAATGGTGCCTTCTCTACTTGCTGTCTCTGTGACCTTGAGAAAATTGTTTAACTTCTCTGTGCTTCTCAAAATGGGGTTAATAATGTACAATTCCCTCTTAAGGTTATTGTCAACATTTAGGGGTAATGCAACTTGAACATCTAGGAAGTGCTTCATACCTGCTAGCAATTATTATTAGTCACAAGAGATATTTCTAATTTATGTGAGCTTGGGGTTGCTGATTTCCTGTGGCACTTACAGGTAATAGATAGTTTTTGAGCTTTTTTGTACATTTCAGCACAGATCTAAGCACTTTTCAAGTATTTCCTCTTTTAATCCAGGTGGCCATAGTGGTAAAAAACCCTCCTGCCAGTTCAGGAGCCATAAGAAATGTGGATTCGATCCCTAGGTTGGGAATATCCCCTGGAGGAGGGCATGACAACCCACTCCAGTATTCTTTCCTGGAGAATCCGTTGGACAGAGGAGCCGGGTGGGCTATGGTTCATAGAGTCGCACAGAGTCGTACACGACTGAAACAACTTAGAACATACACATAGTCTTGTGAGGTACTTATTATTGTTACTCCCATGTTACAGGTAAGGAAACTCTGGCACAGACAGGTTTAATATTGCCCAAGACCATGGATCTAGTAAATGCTGAAACAAGGGTTTGAACCTAGTGTACATTCAGAACCTCTCTACAAATGGTACCAACAGTTTTCTGTTTGTGACATTTGTAGTTGACATCAGTTTTGATGTATTCAAAACTGAGGCCTCAGCAGGGCCTGAAGCCATAAAGGTGGCCATAAAAAGGCCCTTCTTCCACTTGGATCTTGGTCCCATGCCAAGGAACTTGGCTCCTTGATCTCTCTATGCTCCCTACTGCAACCCTTGGGATTATGATAGGTGAAATTGAACCCTAAATGTGGGAGGATGGTATTGAAGAGCCAGAAGCAGGGCAAAGAGGCTGGGGAAATTAAAAATATTTAAGTTGTGAAAGTGATCATGGAAGTTTTAGTTCAATGCTGGCTATGTTCTCTATGTTGGGTACTTGGCAGATGCCTGGAACTTGTAAGACTTCACTTTAACATCAAGGAGCTTACAGTCTAGTTGAAAAGAAAGGTCAGACACATAAATTTAAAGTCAGACAGCCATGGTAAGTACCCATGGAGGTGGACTTGTGGGGAGTTTAGAAGTTAATTTAGAAGTGAAACAGGAAAAGTGATGGTGAGATGGGTAGAGTTTTAAGGGGCAAGAGGAGGAGGAGGAAGAGAGACCACGGTCTGTGATACTGAATAAACTAAGAGTTGAAAAAAAAAATCAAGATCTAGGCTGTTGGGAGCAGTCATCATCATAAAGAAAGAAATGGCACCAATTAGAACAAACTTTCACTCTGTATAAATATTTATTAGAGTGTCTTCCAAGTGCAAGGCCCTGTGCTAGCCACGAGGATTAATGTTTAAGAGTGAATTTGAGCCAAAAGAAGATGAGAAGAAATTAAAGAGAACCTAGGTGCTTATAATGAGTTTAAGCTTTAATTTGTTTAGTGAGCTGAAGTGTTCAGGCCCATATAAATCCCCATAGATCATCAAGTACATCTAGAAATGGATCTTTGTGGGGAGGGAGATGGGAGGAGGGTTCAGGATGGAGGAACACATGTATACCCATTGCTGATTCATGTCAATGTATGATAAAAACCACTACAATATTGTAAAGTAATTAGCCTCCAATTAAAATAAATTAATTTAAGAAATAAGAGAAAAAAATAAAAATAAATAAGAAAATAAGAAAAAATTACAAAAAAAGAAATGGGTCTTTGAAGATGTTCTTGGAATACTTTGAGAAATTGTGAAAAATAGTGGAAGTACTGAAAAATGGGCAGATTTCTGGTTTTCAAGATGACAATATCTAACTTTGAAAGAGTACTCACCATATGCTTGGCACTGTTCTCATCACTGCGCGTATATCACCTCATTTAATCTTCACTACATCTCCAGGAAGTAGGTGTTATTTTTGTCCTCATTTCCTCAATTGAGGAAACTGAGTCACATATAGTCATAAACTAAGCAAGTCATTAGATAACTTGCTGAAGATCAAACTACTAGCATGTGCAGCAGCCAAGATGCTCAGGTCTGAATGTTTGTGCCCCTCCCCTTCTCCATTCATATGTTGATATCCTACCCTCCAATGATGATAGTGGACATCTTGGAGATCAAACCAGTCAATCCTAAAGGAAACCAGTCCTGAATATTCATTGGAAGAACTGATGCTGAAGCTGAAGCTCCAGTACTTTGGCCACCTGATGCAAAGAATTGACTCATTGGAAAAGACCTTGATGCTGGGAAAGATTGAAGAAGGAGGAGAAGGGGATGACAAAGGATGATATGGTTGGATGACATCACCAACTCGATAGACATGAGTTTGAGCAAAGTCCGGAAGTTGGTGATAGACAGGGAAGCCTGGCGTGCTGTAGTCCATGGGGTCGCAAAGAGTTAGACATGACTGAGTGACTGAACTGAACTGAACTGAAAGATGATAGTATTAGGGGTGGGGCTTTGGGGGATGCTTTGTTCCTAAGGTGGAGCCCTCAGAGTGGAACTAGTAAGAAAGGCTCTAGAGAGATCATTAGCCCTTTCCATCATGTGATGAAGTCCTAGCTGTGACAGAATGTCCAGAAAGCACTGGCTGTGAACCAGGAAGACAGCCCTCACCAGAAGGTGACTATGCTGGCACCTTGATCTTGGTCTTCTCAATCTCCAGAACTGTGAGCAATAAATTTCGGTTATTTATAAGCTACTTCGTCGGTTGTATTTTGTTATAGTGGCCTAAGACCAAAACTTGGTACTACAAAGCTGGGATGCTGCTGTAACAAGTTCATAAGAATGTGGAAGCAGCTTTAGAACTGAGTGATGGGCAGAGAATGGGAGACTGGAGGTGCATGCTAGAGAAAGCCTATATTGCCATAAATGGACTGTTAAAGGTGATTATTATGAGGGCTCAGAAAAGGAAAGCTATGGAGAGAGCCTCAATCCCTCAGAGCATACCTAAGTGAACAGAATGTTGGTGGAAATATGGATGTTAAAGGTTGTTCTGATGGGTCTCAGATGGAGATGAGGAACACATGTTGGAAACCGGAGGAAAGACGATCTTTTATAAACAGGCAAAGAGCTTGGTTGAATTGTGCTGTGTCCCAGTGTTTGGTGAAAGGTATTAATAGAACTTGTGAGGAATGAAATTAGATATTTGGCTGAAGAAATTTCTAAGCAAAGTGTTGAAGAAGCATCCTGGCTTCTCTTGGATGCTTATAGTAAAAGATAAAAATGATTTAAAGGTGCAGTCGTTTATCAAATAGGATTTGGAACTTAAAAATTTGGAAAATTCTTATCATTATCTAACATAGTATATTTTACTCATTTATCATGTTTGTTCCCTGTGCACTCACAAGAATATAAGTTCCATAGAGGAGACTTCCCTGGTGGTCCAGTGGTTAAGAATCTGCTTTGCAATGCAGGGGACACAGGTTTGATCCTTGGTCAGGGAGCTAAGATCCCATGTGCCACAAAGCAATTAAGCCCGTGCCACAACTATAGAATCCTCCATGTGCCAAAATGGAAGATCCTTCATGACGCCACAAAGATCCTGGACACAACCAAATAAATATGTTTTAAAAAGAAAGAATTCTTTAAAAAAAAAAAGAAGTAAGTTCCACAGGGGGTAAGGGCCTATTCATTTACTGGTGAATCCCCAGTGCCAAAAGCAATGTCTGGCATAAAACAAATACTCAATAAATGTTTGTTGAATGAATAAATGAGTGAGTCGTGACTGCCAATCGTAGGCATCACATAGGTTATGTCTTTTAATCCACTCAACTACCCTCTGAGTTATTAACCCTATTTTAAAGATGAGGAAATTGATGCTCAGGGAAGATATATAACGTGCTGAGGGTCACCCGACCAATAAGTCATAAAGGTTGGATCCTAACCAGGATTATGTCACTCCAGAGTCCTTGTCCTAACTGTTGTGTGGTACCACTTCTCTATGAAGCTATGCTTTTAAAGACTGATTGGTGATAGAAATAGTGAGGGGGGGTCTCTAAGCCACTTCGTGTGAAAGCTGTTTATGGGACGAGAAAGGCTTTTCACCTGTAAAAGCTTAACTTCAGTGAGCGTTTGTATATATGAAAACTACACACAAATATTTGAAGAGCTGTAGTGTGGAACAAGAATTTGTTTATTCTGTACAGTCTGAAGGGCAGAAACTGGATTTAACAGAACAAATAAAGACAGTCCCTGATCAAGGTACAGAAGCTGAGGGCGCAGGGAGGGTTGAGGCAGAGGGACACCCGTCCTGGGCTTTCAGGACTCCTTGGCAACAGTGTGATTCATGGACTGTAGGATGGCAGAACTTCTCAGAAGACAGGGGCATAGGAGCTTCTTGAAGTAAGCCATGGTAAATGTTGATACAAGGCCAAAGAAAGTGAAAGCAGAGAATAGGCCTGGGGTTAGAAGAAAGGGGTCATCATGAGGGCCTTTTAGGGAGAAGTTTCAGTATATTCCTGGTTGGGATGCAGATGCAGAGTTTGGGTTAAAAAGCAATGACAAGGGGGACTTCCCTGGTGGTCCAGTGGTTAAGACTCAATGCTTCCAATGCAGGGGGTGTGGGTTAGATCCCGGTTCGGGGGACTAAGATCTCATGAGCCACTAAGATGTCACATGCCACACAGCCAAAAAATTAAAGAAAGAAAGAAAGAAATGACGGGAAAGAATGCAGACAGCTTTTGGAAAACTTTGGCTTGACAGAAAAGGGGAAAATGAGAAAAATCATTCAAGACCGCGGCAGAATCCAGGAGAGCTTTTCAAGATGGGGAAACCTCTATGTTAAAGACTCTACCATATGGTGTCAGGAGCAAGTTTCCTTGTGCTTTGGAAAAAATGAGATGCAGGCTTGGGGACACCCCTTGGAGGTTTGAGAGAAACCTCAATCATGTCCATTTAGAGGGCCTCTGGCATATTAAAAAGTTTAAAAACTAAGATTGTTTTGAAAATGTTTGGTGTATTTTAAATGCTTATATTTAACAAATGAAAATTTTTTAGCATAAACAGACAATAATAGAGTGATATTCGCAATATACCTCCAGGCATTTTTGAACTACAAAATTTAAGACTTTTATCATTGTAAGACCGGGAGTAAAGGAGTCTCCTGGTCCCAGAGTGTGGATGACTTTGGAAGAATGGGTGCAGGTCAGGAACCCCCCTAGAAGGCTTGGGCATGACGTCTAAAAGCCTCAGACAAGTGGCACAGAAATGTCCCACTCTAAGATACAGGAGTCGCAGAGGCCTGCTTGCCTTGGCCAGAGGTAGTTCTGTCCTAGCATCCTGAGATCCAGGAGTGTAGCTTCACCTGCCGCTGACCTGAAGAGCCCAGGGTCCAGGCATCCTGGAGGGGTCAGTGCCTGAGGCGTCCACAGGAGGGCAGTGTGGCAACTCGGAGGCAAGGACCCCAGTGCCCCTTTCACTTCCTCTATCAGGCACCCTCTCCTGCAACCCCTCCCCTCCCCTCTTCCTTCCTGGAGTTATTCCAGGGCTGTTCACCAACCCCCATAAAGGGGCAGACAACGGAAACTCTTGACTTTTCCCTCTCTGCAGCTGGAAGACTAAGGTTTGTCATCCTGTCGCGCCCACAGTCCCACCCGTTTAAGTACAGGTGTCCTGGGTGGAAGTGTGGAAAGTACAAAGGGGGAAGGGACAGGCCGGCGGTATCCTTGGCCCTGAGTGTGGCAGGCTTTGCCTCCGCCTCTCAGTTCTCCCGGCTTGGTTTGCAGTGCCAACACCTAGCACGAGGGGGCGCTACCACCCTGCAAACCCTGCCCAGCCGGTCTCTGCAGCAGTTTGAGCTGCTCCCAGCCTGAGAGGATGGGGTGGGCGTTCCTCTTGGTCCCCTTCTCCAGCTTTCCTCCCTCCAGAATTTATGGGCAGTTTTGTGCAGGCGTGAGGTAGTTGGGAGGACCTCTGGAGCACAGGCCAGTAGAGTGGAGAAGAGACTCTGAGGACACCTGGGATGAAGCTTAGAGGGATGAAAGAAAGAGAGACCTTCCTGCTGGTGCTCCAGGGTCCTGGCGCTGGCTGTCCTGAGTGTGCAGCCTAGAGGATTGGTATTTCCAGAAGAGCTGGGCTGACACAACCCAATACCAATCATCCTCCGATTAAGGGCACTCTGTGGGGTTAGGCCTTCCCTGGTGGATCAGATAGTAAAAAATCTGCCTGCAATGCAGGAGGACCTGGGTTCAATCCCTGGACTGGGAAGATCCCCTGGAGGAGGGCATGGCAACCCACTCCAGTATTCTTGCCTGGAGAATCCACATGGACAGAAGAGCCTGGCGGGCTACAGTCTATGGGTTGCAAAGAGTCGGACATGACTGAGTGACTAAGCCCAGCAGTGGGTAGGGTTGGCACATGAGGAGGTCTACAGGGACAGAGCAGCTGTTCTGGAGTTATGAATCTCTTCCCTCAATACAGTTTCTTTCTTTTTTGAACCTTTTAAAGATTGAGGTGAATATAAAAAAATTAAAAAATAAAATAAAATAAAGATTGAGGTGAAATATACAGTAAAATTTTTAAAAATGTAATAAACTTAAGTGCATATAGCTCAATGATTTTTTAACCTATATATTTACTATGTCACATACTTTTTGCACATATATAGAATATTTATGTATTCACAACTACAGCTGTTTTCTAAAAAATATGTATTTATTGAAAATTTTTTATTTTGTATTGCATGTGCATGTTAGTTACTCAGTCTTGTCTGACTCTTCGAGACCCCATGGAGCCCATCAGGCTCCTCTGTCCATAGAATTCTCCAGGCAAGAATGCTGAAGTGGGTTGCCATTCCCTTCTCCAGAGGATCTTCCTGACTCGTGGATCAAACCTGGGTCTCCTGCATTGCAGGCAGATTGCACCAGGACACCATTTTATATCGGGGTATAGCCAGTTAACAATGTTGTAATAGTTTCAAGTGCACGGCAAAGGGACTCAGCCATACATATACAGTATTTATTTATTTGTCTGTGCTGGGTCTTCGTTTCAGCACACGGGGTCTTTAGTTGTGGCATGCAGGATATAGTTCACTGACCAGGGATCAAACCTTGGCCCCCTGTACTGGGAGCATGTAGTCTTAGCCCTGGGACCACCAGGGAAGTCCGTATCTACAGCTGTTTATGTATGTACATCAGAGCTCTCACTGGTAATTCAAGTCAGCAAACTTTTATTAAGAGGGGCTCTTGTGTACCTAGCACCATCCTACTCTTTTCTAAGGAAGTGAGAACAGAATGTTTGTTTGGTGGCTGTGATGGGATCAGTGGTGTTACGAATCTTAGTTATTCCTCCACAGAGAAGGCAATGGCTGGCTGTATGATCTACCCGCAGTGCCCGTATTCTTGGAATCCAAAATGGGATGAATTGTCTTGTGTGTCTGAATATACAAACTCATGGAACCTCAGGAAGATATTGTGGGACCCAGGGTATTGGGTCAGGGCAGCCACGCTCCTAGCACAGAGCCAGGCACGGAGTGGCCAAGGAGAGTGTTTTGAGGCATTGATCTTGCTTGCTGGCCTGGTGCTACATGTCTCTGGAAGCTGGGCTCAGGGTGACGTCTTTGACCACAGGCTGGATCAAAATGAGCTGGAGCCTGTCGCGTGTGTGTGAATCTGCTGGGCCCTTCCGAGGCCCCCGTCTTTCCCCTGCTTTGTGGTCAGCCTGGCCTTGCCCTGCCCAGACCCCATCCTGCCCCAGAGCAGGGAAGTGGCCCTAGCGGGAAATCAAGTGAGGGTGCAGGAAGTGATCCATGGTGAGGCAGCTTCCAGACCTGGCCAGGTCCCTGAGTCAATGAGCTACATCAGGCTAAGGAAGTGCTTCCTTCAAGTCACTACAGTGTGGTCACCTCTTCTTTCCCCTCTGGCCCCTCCCTATCCAGGTGTGAGTCTTTGGGAGCAGGAAACTCGTCTTTTCCTGCCTAAGCCACAAAGTCCCATTGGAGTGAGGGAACCTGGGGAGACCTGGCCCTAGTCTGGAGGCAGAAAATCTGCTCCCTTGGGGTGTGGTGACAGCCCCGGGCCTGGGGTGCCCAGTCCTGTTGTGGAACCGCAGGGTCCAGGTCTGGTGAGGGATCGGGGAGTACAGAGGGGGCTGGGCCTGGCTGGGGAAGGCTGGCCTGGAAGGCACCCAGCCACGGCCCTGGGCCAGGGTGGAAAATATGTGTGTGAGCTCATTTGGAAGGTGGCTTCTGGCCAGTCAAGCCTGCCTCCTTTCCAAGCCCTGGCTGCTCAGCCCCCTCAAAGAAGGCTGCCTCTGGGTCTCCCCGGTCTCCCAAGACTGTCTGAGGGAGGCAGGCAAAGATTTGGGGGGTGGGTTTGGTGGGGCTATGGGGACCACAGAACAATGGAGCAACCTCCCCTGGGGTTTCCCTGGAGCCTCAGGGTATGGGAACCATCCTGAAGGCCTCCTCCTCCCCCGAGGCCCCTGCCTCAGACTTTGACCACCCTCATCCCTCCCACACCTGCAGCACAGGAGCTTGGCGAAGTGTGGGTTTGATCTATCTCTGGGTCAGAAAGATCCCCTGGAGGAGGAAATGGCAACCTGCTCCAGTATTCTTACATAGAGAATCCCGTGGACTGAAGGGGGCTGAAGTTCATGGGGTCACAGTGAGTCAGACACGACTGAAGTGACTTAGCACACACACGTCCCTCCCCTAGCTGCTGCCTTTGCCCCTTTCAGTTCCTCTGGCTTCTCAGCGCTATGCCTCTTCCATTCCATCAGAATACCTGTTCTTGCCCCTAAGGAGGAAGGTGACTCCTGGCCAAGCAGATTCCTGAGGAACAGCCCTTCTCCCCGGTGCCCCTGTGACACAGCACAGCACACAAGCACACATATGCTGACAGAGTCCACAGAATCTGCCATGCCCGTGCCCGGCTACGTGGGGGTTCACACTGGAAGGGACTCCAAACAGACATGGTTAGAATCTGCTTGTACAGGAAAAAAATGTCAGACAGGCCCTGATTTTGGACTACCAAGTTGGGAGCTTGAGCACATCTTATCTGGGCCTCAGTTTCCACATCTGTAAAATGGGGGCAATGTCAGTGCCTGTGTCCTTGAGTATTGCGAGGACCTCAGCAGGCATTAGTTTCCCACCACCTCCCTTTAGCTGGAAGAGGAAGTGGGGATACAGAGTAAAGAGAGGACTGGGAAGTCCGTCAGATTGTGGGGAGATGGGGGCTGTGGGGGGGGGGAGGACCAAGACAGCTGCCAGATTGTGTGTGGGGGTCACTCTGCTCAGTCCCCGCTCCTCTAGAGAGCTCAGCTCCTCTTAGGGCTTCCCGTCTCTTTTCCATACCGTGGACCCAGCGCCTGGCTGGCAGCCTTGGAGGCATAGGCCCAGACGGTGGCAGGAACCCCCAGGAGGGAGGTGATGCCAAGGGTGTCCGTGGCTCCCCCTGGAAACATGTGGGATGCTGTGGTGGGCAGAGTGTAGCCTGCGTTCTGTGTTTGCCCCCAGTCCAGTCTCCCGAGAGCCCGCTTCCCTGGGTTTTGCCCAAACCTCCTTGCAGATTCCCCTTGGCTCCCTCCTGGCTGCTCTCACTCACATGCGCTGCTTTCGAATAAAGGAACTTGGAACCATAGAAACTGGGTCAGGCCCAATGGACAAAGCAGGGTAGGGCCAGTGAAGGCAGTGTTTGCAGGTCTCTCGGGAGCCACGGGGCCTCTGGTCTCCCCTCACCCAGCCTGACCTGATGGTTCCCTCAGCTGGGGCCGGGTGGGGTCCCCCAGCCACCTCACTAGGCTGGATCCCTCAGACCCAAGGCACGTCAGAAGCACGGGACTTGCGGCCTCCACCCTGCAATTCTCCCTGCTTGCGAAGCCTCTTCCCCCTCTTCCCCCTTTGTCTCTGGTCCTCCATTCCATCCCCTTGGCTTCAGAGAGCATCTTGTGATTCCAGAATCAGAGCCAAACAATTTCCTCGTGATGGGGAAACCACAGTCCAGCCACGGGAGCCCCAGGCTCCCCCCGCTCTTCCCTCTGGCACCCCCCTCCCCGTGCGCCTCCGCTGGCTCCAGCTGTGTTTTGCAGAACTCCCACTGGATAACATCTGTAATTGCCTCCAGATGTGAGCCACAAAAACACAAAGGGGCCATGAGCTCATCTTTGAGCTCCTTGCCACACGCATGGGCCCCACTGCCCCCAGACGCCCCCGACTTCTCAGGGTCCGCATCCCCTCCGGTGAGGGTGGCAGGGAGGTGGTATCCAACTCCACGGAGACGCACAGGCCGTGCCAAACAGCTGTTGGCAGGAGAGGCGCAGGAGGCCAGGCGTAGGGTCAGGGTTCCTGGCTGGCAGGAAGGTGGGGTACCCCTTCTGCCAAAGCAATCACACCCGCCAGCCCTGAATAGCAGCTGGATAGAACGCCTGGCCTAGGTGGGGCCAGGGCTCTTGGAGGCAGGCCGTGGAGGGGGCCTGGGCTGGAGCCCGGGGAGGGCCGGGCTGAGGCAGGAAGGGAAGGAGGGAAGAATGAGCACTGCTCCCCTTCAGCTGAGCTGACTCAGCAGCTGATTCTTCCCTCCAGGCTGCATTGGTGGAAGGGTGGGTCGACAGCCTGGGAACCCCGTTTGGGGCATCAGTTTCTAGGGAAAGAGGAAACAAGGCCTTGCCGTTCTGCCCTTCCTACCTGACCATCCTGCCTCTCCTGGGCAACTGGGGTGAGGCCGTGGGGCAACCTTCTCCCTTCCTGTCTGTTTCTTCTGCCCCTGCAGGGGAGCCCTGGGCCTGGTAGAGGCTGAGGTCCTGAGGGCTGGGGAGAAGGGCCTGCCCCTGAGCCTTAGGCTGACTGTGACACGGGGATCCCCCAGCAACCAGCACGAGGCCTGAGGACAGAGGGTCTGTGGCTGGGTCACACGACAGGGTAACGCAATTTAGGAAGATTTTCCGAGTAGCCTCAGCTTGGCCACTTCCTCTTGCCTTTGTAGTCCTGGGCCTCAGAGGCCAGGTTGGGGTACAGTAGCTTTAGCTGGCCTCTGTGGACCACTCCCCTGCCCCCCAAAAGCATGCCCGCCTCCCCCCAGCTCTGGCGTCTGCATCCCTTTCGTCCACTGAGAATAAACATATTCCTTTATGAAAAATACCAAAACCCCGCCTCACGGAAAACACTGCAGGGCCCCCCTGCTTTCCATTCCCCTGCAGCCGCATCCCAGGCACACAAACTGCAGCCACACAAAGAATGTGAAACACTGTTTATTCTTTGTGGAAAGGTTGAACAAGGTCAAAAATGTCCTTAGAGGGCAATGACCCAGCCCCGCCCTGCAGGTTCCTGGGGTCGGATGCCTCTGCCCCCCACCCCCACCCCACCCCATGCCCCTTGTTAACAAAAAGGAACGATTTGAAGGGAATTCATATATAATAATTATAATAAAAATATACATTAAACAAAACAAAAACCCCAAACAAGACAACTTTAGCCGAACTGCCAGCACCGTTCACCCCACTTCTCCCACCCCCCTGCCCCCCAACCCCTGACATCCCTTTCCTCTCCCTGCCCCCACAGGGCCTCTCACTCTCCCAAGTCTCTGGTACCATGACCACCCTCGGTGGCCGAAGGAGACTTCAGATGGGTGGGCTGGGTGGGAGTGGGGGCAGGACACCTGTAGCAAGGGCTGAGTGGCGGGGGGCATCGGGAAGTGAGGGGCTAACCTGACGGAAACGCCCAGGCCGGTGCCCCTTTGCAGAAGATGGCTGAGGCAGGCTGATCCTCAGCGCCCTAACTAGGTGGCTGCTCTCATAAAAGTCCCGAGTCACCGATCCCCGACGGGCCCCCTCTCTGCCCCCTGCCTTGCCCTCCATGCTGTCTGATTGAAGCCGGGGCACCCAAACAGGAGCAGGTGTGACTTTCTCAAGCCCTTCCTGAGAGCGCCAATGAAAAGTGCCCTCCCCCGGGTACCACAGCCCACCCTGTGGCGTCCCTGCCTGGCGCTCAGCCATCCACTCCTGCTGCGCCTCCCTGGTTTGCCTTTTGCTCCTGCCCCGTCCCCTGCCCTTGCGCCCCTACCCCAGCTGCCTGCATTATAAGCGAGGTTCTTTCTCTGTGGCCTCCAGGCTCACGCCCGGGGCTCCTGGGCCCCCACCGTGGTGGCTGCACCCCTGGTCTCAGCTCTTCCAACCTTGACTTCCCCATCCGAAGCTAACGTTGGGGAGGGTAGGGCTGTCGAGGGTTTCTGCAGCCCCTGTTTAGTCCTAATGGCTCAGGCTCCTTCTGTGGAAGTTCTCAGGGGCCGGTGGGGCAGAGGCAGATGTTTGTGGAAAGGACTGGCCCTCGCTGAGTTTTCCTCCCAAGGTCTTAGGGTGGCTGTGCAACCCACGCTCTCTCACTCAGGGTCTCCTCCCACCACAACAGGATTAGATTTCTTTTAGCCAGAGGGAGTGGTGGGAGGCTGCCAATTGGGTCCACCTGGGGGCTGAAGTGCCCAGAGCCTCCTGAGGTCAGAGTTCAGAGGTTAAAGGTATGTCAGGGAATGGAAAAGGGGCAGATGACCCCATGTGACCTTTACCAGCGAGGTCTGAGGGTCCTGCCTTCAAGTGCAGAGCCCAGACATTCAGATGGGGCTGAACACACACCAAGCCATGGGGGCCCCTGAGGGGCAGGGGCTGGGAGGGCGGCCCCTGCTCAGTCCCCGGGGGGGGGGGGGGGGGGGACCCATCTAGGGAAGAAGCAATGCCAGCGTGGAGGGTGGGAGAGGCCAGTCATGGGACAGAGAAGAAGGGAGGCGGGGAGTGCTGGGGATGGGGCTCGGGACGGGTGGGAGCAGCCCACCCACCACCATCTGCTGCCACTGGCCTTCAGAGGCAAAGTCCTCGTGGTAGGAGTGGGCGGGCGGCCGTGGGGGTCAGACCTTGTCCAGCAGGGAGCGCTGGCAATATAGCAGTCGCTTGGGGGTCCCGTGACGTCTGAAGAAGAAGACGGCGAGGCCCACGGCCAGCACCAGCAGCAGCAGCAGCACAGGGAGCACCACCGCGGCCGCGCTCACCGCCCCGCTGCCTTCCTCGTCCACCTCGATGATGATCACCTCCGTCTCCTCCTCAGTCCCCTCGTCCGGCTGGCCCCCCGACGACGGGCAGCCCATCCAGTCCCGCAGGGCTGACTTGGGGTAGCCCGGCTCAACCTTCAGCTTCTGGTTGTTGAATTTCCAGTATTTGTTCCCCTTGTAGAAGTAAGTGAAGACTGCAGGGTCAGCAAGAGGGTGGCGTGGAAGCCGCGAGGTGGACGTGGTGTCCGGAGAAGAGCCAAAGAGAAGACGCAGAGTGGAAGAAAACTGTTAAGTGTGTGAGCCCGCTGAGTTCCTCTCCTGACACTTCTGAGCACCCGTCTCCTCAGCTCTGAAGCCAGGTGACTATAGCACCAGGCTGAGAGAGTGGGGCAGATAGAAGGGTCTGAAGCGCTGGAAGCACCTAGGGCCCCGCACGTGGCAAGGGCTCCCCGGTTCTCAGCATCATCCATTTTCTAACACCCAACACCCTCGGTCTTTCGTCCTGCTCTTCCTTAACTCCCCGTTCCTGTCCTCCCTTCACCCACACCTCCTGTGCCCCTCTCACCTTCGTCGCTGCCCATGAACGACCCTCTGGGAGACTCAGGGATTCCTTCCCAGACCTTGATGTTTTTGGGGTACTCGCTTTCCACTATCCTGAGCTCCTCGTTGAAACGGTAGTACCTAGGGGAGAGGCGGGGAAAGGAAGCGGTTTGACGCTGGGCACATCCTCCGAGGGGAGTGACCTGGGACTGAATTCACCAGTGAGCAAAGGGTGGGGGGACAGGGGTTTTGACTAATGAGGGCCTGCAGCTGAAGGCAGCGGAAGCTGGGGGTGGAAGGGAGGGCCCAGGCTGCAAGGAGCCACCAGCAGCCCTTAATGACAGTGCCTGGCAGCTGGGGCGGAGGCATGGTGCTGGGGGCAGGAGGCGTCAAATGACCAGGTCTAAAATGATGGTGACCGGGTCATATCCCACTCAGTCAGCACCCAGTGGAGGCTGCCTCTTGCTAGGCAACAGCGGAGGTTCAGCCAGTGCCTTCTTCAGGGAGACATCTCGGGGGGCAAGTAGATCTTCCACTAGAACTGAGGGAATCTGGTGGTGGTGTGTGACGAGGAAGGCCTGCGGTCAAGGGGCTGAGGTCTTACTTGTTTCCTCGGAAGAAATAGGTCTTTCCGTTGGGCATCCAGAAGAGAGCAGCATCAATCCTGTCAGTAGGCAGTCCTCGGCCCAGCTCCTTAATGTGCTTGGGGTAGCCAGGCTCCAGGGAAGCTTCGTCAAACACCCAGTGCTTATCTCCTGGGGTGGGGTGGGGAGGGCAGGATCTCATTCCACCTGGGGTCTTTGGAGGAATCAAGTGGAACATGCTCCTCCAGGGAGACCTGCCCCGCACCCCAAGACTATGGCAGAATGTCTGGTTACCTTTGAAGAAGACAAACTTGCCATCCTTCCTCTCATAGGCAGTGTTGATGGATGCGGGTAGGCCCCGCCAGAATTGGCCGATGGGCATGGGGTATCCATCCATCACCTGGTTTTTCCTCACGCGCCAGAACCAACGCTCCTGGGAGGCAGTTCATTCAGTCTTTAGCTTTGTCCTCCAGCTCAGGCCCCAAAGCTCCCCCACTGCCTCAGTTTTATTTTGATTTCCCTGGTGGCTCAGACGGTAAAGCGTCTGCCTACAATGCGGGAGACCCAGGTTCAATCCCTGGGTTGGGAAGATCTCCTGGAGAAGGAAATGGCAACCCACTCCAGTATTCTTGCCTGGAAAACCCCAAGGATGGAGGAGGCTGGTAGGCTGCAGTTCATGGGGTCGGGTCGCAAAGAGTCGGACACGACTGAGCGACTTCACTTTCACAGTGTTTGTCCTCCTGCTTCTGTGCCCACCCTGCCACCCGGTTATAGAGCCCTTTTGTCCCCCACACCAGCCCACTTCTTCCTCTTACCTTGAAGACAAACATCTCCCCTCGAAGCATGGCCACAGTGTCAAAGTTCCCATCACAGATGTTGGGCCCGTAGGTGGGATTTTTGGGCTTATCAGGGACGGAAGGCCTGGAGGTGGTCCTGGGTTGAGGGGGCATCTTGGTGGGGAATCCTGACTTACTCCCTGGAACACGAGGGGTACTTCAGACTTTGGCAGAGTAGGAGGAAAGGACAGACACATGGGCAGAAAACACCTTGAGGGGGGAGACTGAAGCAATCAGCTGGGAAAGGACAGAAAGGGTGGGGTCAAAAGTGGGGGCGATGGAGGTGGAGTCATGGGGCGGGGGTTGGGGGGTGGGGGACGGGAAGACTGTAGGGCATGAGGGAGGGGAACATGCCCAGGCCAGAGAGAGCTGGAGGAGACAAGGAGCAGAAAGAAAGGAGCAGATGTGGGCATAGATTAGTCACCATAAAGTTGCTGGATGCCCCGGCGGTCGTCATCAGGCAGCACGAAGTTCTCTGTGTCCATCCACTGGTAAAAGGGTGCCATGATGGCCGAGGGATCGTTGGAATGCTCAAGGCCCAGGGCATGGCCCAGCTCATGCACAGCCACCAGAAAGATGTCATTCCCTGGAAGGACGGGGCTGGTTATGATGGCAGCCTGGGTCCCTCCCCTGACTCACTGCTTCCCCATCAGAAGTTTCACAGTGAAGCCTGCCTGCCAAATTTTCCACCCGAAGTGAGCAAACCCTGAGTTCCAGCCTCATATTTGGCAGATGAGGCACGAAGCCAGTCAGCAACTCTTCTGGATAGAGGAGAGACTGGCCAGATCCCAGTCCCCGCGAGGGTTGTGTTAAGGGAAGCTGAGGTCCTATCTGGGCCTCAGTTTCTCCCAGGAGCCAGATGTGACATTTGCCTGGAAAAGTGGCTGATGCAGATGCTTCAAAGTCTTTGACTGGGAAGTTAATTATTGGGCGAGAGAAGGGACCAGATGTAAATAGGCCAAAACAGGATTCCTGCTTTTCCTTGGAAGTCAGACCAGGAGATCTTTGTGGTTCCCAACAAGCCCTGTGATTTGGGGGGGGTTTGAGGTTTGAGGAGGAGGCCAGAGAACCCGCATGCAAACGACTCTTGACTCTCTGAGGGATAAGAGATCCAGGGCTACCTCGCTCACCATTCAGATCCTCATTCCGGACAGTCCAGGGCTCGGCAGAGTCAAAGTGGGTGTCCCCTCCAATGTTGGGGCCTGGGAAGTAGGCATGGGCCAGGAAGCCGCCCTCGCCATCGAAAGGCGTGCTGTCACCATGGAAGCCCTCAGCAAAGAAGATCATGATGTCGGCCTGCTTCTCGTGGCCCTCACGGATGTAGGCATAGGGTACCTCTCGGAAGCGCAGAGGCGTGGCACTCTCCCACACTCGGAATGCCTTGCGGATGGCCTCGAATGTGGCATACTCGCCCACCTTGGGGGTGTAGTTCTGGATGCTGAGGTCCAGCCACGTGGGGAGAGGATGGGAGCGTGTTAGGGGCAAAACTCTCCTTCCCTGTACTCTCCCAGGTCTGACTGAGCCGCCCAGCCATCTTTGTCTGACCCGGCGTGTCCTGCCGTCTCACGATGCCTCTGCCCCAAGAACTGAGGGCCTTCTGGCCCTGGAATATACCCTCCAGGGACTGCACCTCTCTCCAGGATGGGAGCCATTTTCCTCCCTACTCCCCAGGATGCTTTGCAGGAACAGGTGTGAGTAGGGGAGGGGGCCTCTGAGTCTCTAAGCATCCCTGGTAGGGAAGGGTAACGTGTGAGAAAGGCCGCTCGCCTGTTGGACTCACCAGAAAGTGATCTCGTTATGCTGCCATTTGAGTCCCTGGATGGCATAGCGCTTCCTTCGAACATTGGCCTTGATTTCAGCCCCAAACTTGTCTGGAACACCACAGCGGGGGCGCCTCATGGCCCTGGGGTGGGTTGGGGTATGGGGATTGTGGTCAGGAGAGTACATGACAGAACAACGTCGGTCTTCAGAGGAGAGGGGCAGTGTCTGGCCCCAGGGTCAGTGTGGGGAAGAGTCAAGATCCTGAGGTCCGGGTGAACAGGAGAGGGTCAGGATCATCTTGTGGGGATGAGGTACGGGGGTAGGATCAGGCATTCAGGTGGCAGCCTCTCTGGTGCTGGGTCATGTGGGTGGGAACTGGGCAGAATTCCTGCCAGGTTCTAGCACTTACTTCATGGTGTCTGCATCAGCCTTGCCTGTCACTCGCAGACCGTAGAACCTCTGCATGGCAGCGATGGCAGCTGAGAGGGACTGGGGTGAGCGCTGTGTGTGGGTCCGCAGGTCTCCAGGGGGCAGGTAGCCATACTGCTGCAGCCAGGCCTGTGGGGAAAGGGGTGTGGCCTGGAGCATCCCCACCTGGCCCAAGGGAGCCCCTGCCTCCTCACGGCACCTGGAACACACGCTTGGCTTGGCGTGGAAAGGGCCATGAGCTCCCAGCCTGGCTCTGGCAGTGGGTCTGGAAGAACTCCCAGGCTGGACCCAAACTCTGGCCCAGGTCCTAGTATGGCTGATCCTCTTGGAGGGGAGGGGAGCCACAGCTCTGCGCTTTGGCTGTAACTCTTCTGATGGGAGCCCTGGTGGTTTAATTGAGTTCTAGGATGTCTTCTAAGAGTCGAGATCCCTTCCAGCTCTTTCCTCCTCTGTGTCAGTGTTCTTGTAAATACAGCATGTTCTACCTGAGGCTGGGGTATGTCCCATAGTAGATGGAGAAGGGAGAGGCTGAGGGGGCTCCACTTTGAGGCCTGGCACAAGGTTCTCCTGGGACAGGCATGCCTCCAGGATATACACAGTTCTGAGATCTTTTTGGAAGGAGGGCAGAAAAGAAACTAGGGCTCAGGCTGACTGTTGATAGAGGAAGCTGGGGTCTTTGGAGGTGGTGGGGATGTGACTAGACAAAGAGCCAGGATCCTGCCACTGTCTCTACCCAGGCAGAATGAGATCGAGGATTTGGGACCTAACATCCCATTTAAGGTTCTCAAAAGAGGGAGTGGGAGATTGAGGTGGTGGTTAGCATTACGGTTAATATTTTATTTAGTACTTTGGTGACTGTTGTTTATTTCAGGTATGATTTGAATTGTTCATAATATAAAGGGTGGCATATTGCCTTAACATAACGTTACATTTTCGGTGTTTGATTGAAAGGTACACAGACTGCAAAACCCTGTTGAGGAAAAAGTCAGTTTATTGTAAGAACAATAGAGTGTTTTCTTAAGGTTGAAAAAACTAAATGAGTCAAGTTATACATGGAACATTAACATGCTTAGAGCCTCGATGGGGAGATTCTTCTAACCCTGACTCTAGTCCCTGCTCCAGCTTTGCCTTCTTAAAAGAGTCCAGGGTTGGGGGCTGCAGGTTCCTGGGATAGGAACTTGGAGCAGAGGTGCATCCCCTACTCCAGGTCATTAGGATGGCTCTGCAAGTGGCCCTTCCCCTTGAGGGCCAGGCCTTGGAGATGGAGCAGTGCGCTTGCATTGGGGCTGGGGGTGATTCAGGAGCAGCTGACTGGGGACCTGAGCCCACAGGGGCAAGAATTGCAACATGGTTCTGGGAAGTGATCCCCCAAGGCTGATGACGGGAGTTAGGGATTGAGATGTAAACAACCCAGCTTTTCCTCAGCCAACAGGCCTGGCCAGAACAACCCCAGCACCACCCGCTCTGAGAGCCCCTCCTCGGGGTGGGGGAGGGGGAGCAAAGTTTAACCTCTGGGGAGCAGAGCAGAAGGCTCCTATCCCGGGCTGCTCTCTGGGGAGCTCTGAACCTGCCCTGACCTGTGCTGACTGATGCCACAGCTAGTGCCTGCAGGAGACCTGCTGTGGCCCTGTGCCCAAGTATGCAGGAAACTCCCTCTGCCCCTGGCCTCACCTGTAGGGTAGACACACCCCTGGGCTTATGCCCTCTGTTAGGGGAGCAGCTGCTTCAACTTTGAGAAAAGATGGGAATGGCTCACTGCTGTTGGAGCTGGCAGGAAGATGGAGGTCAGCCCCCGAACCCTCAGCGGGGCAAAGCTCCTAGGGCAGGATGACAGAAGGGAGGGCAGCAGAGAGGTGGGGGAAACCCACATCCAGGAGCTCTGGGATTTGGGATAAATCCCTCATGGCGAAGCGTCTTTCAAGCAGGCAGACAGGTCTGAATATTCACACCCACCCACCCCCACCCTATCCAAATCCAGTAGAGAAAGGTGGGGACTTAGTCAAGAAAGGGACTTTCTGGAGTCAAGAGAGCCGCAAGTCCTGGAAAGGAAGTGCCCCCCATTCCTCTCCTCCTCCCAGGCCTAGGCTCTGAGCAAAGCAAGAACCACAGAGGAGACTATGAGGTCTGAACCACAGAAGAGAGGACTCTTGTGTCTGCGGCCGAGTGGGGGAAGGGCCAAGTGCCAGACTGGCCAAGGGGAGGAGTGCCCTCCGTCCCGAGCTGGTGCAGGACTCCGGAGGTGCTAGAAGGGAGCCGCCGCCTGAGGCCTGGGCCACCCCAGCTCTCTCTCCCTCCCTCCCGACAGGCCCGGAGAGGGAGCAACTCGGTAGGGTCAGAGAACTCAGTTGGCTGGCTTTGTCTTGAAAATCGAGAGGTGCAAGGTATTCCCCTGGGGGAAGTCAAGGACAGGGAACCCCTTTCCACTCCTGGGCCCACTTCTCTGGCCTAAGCATCCTGGAGAGGAGCTGGAGGGATCTCTGGCTCTTCTGCAGGCCCTGGATTCCAGCCTCTGGGCCTGCTCCTCCCTCCTTCTGCCTCCCACCCCTCCATGGCTCAGAAGCAAACGGTGGTTCTGGCACTGTGACTGCCCATGACCCACTTAAAACACAGCCAGGTCTGCGGCCCCTCCTCTAGGGGACCTAGTGGGGCAGGGGAGGGAAGGAAGGCAGGGCTGGCGAAGTTGGCAGCGGGAAGCCCCCCAGATGCCCAGGCTCCTTTTGTTAGGAGCTCTCCCCTTTAGGCCTCTGATGAAGACTCCAGGCCTGGAAACAGGGTGCCTCCTCCTGGACCGAGTCAGGCTTAGCCCGGGCAGATTTTCGCTCTCCCTGGTCGCCCCCCTTCCGAGGGCCACACTTCTGTCAGCTTCAGATCCCTTCAGGACAGAGAGAGTGTGTTCTTTCTGGAGAGGTTTCCTCCGGGGAGTGGGACCAGCGCCGGGACCAGGAGGGAGGAAGCCAAGTCCAGATCCCCTCCCCCTGCTCAGGGGCCCTTCCCTGCCCCTCCCGACCGCACCCAGGCCTTGGCCGAGCTGAGTGGGTTGGGATGGCCCAAAATAAGAAACTGATCAAATCCGTCTCCCACCTTCACCCCAAAATAAAAGAGAGAGAGAGGAAAAACTTTCTCAGACAACTCCCACGCGGCTTCCTCCCGGGCCCGGTGGGCCAGCTTCGGGGAGGAGAAGCGGGGAGCAACCGAGTCAGCGACCTGTGCGGGCGCCCTGGGCCAGGCCCTCACCCCTCTCCCCGTACAAGGCCCCCAAGTCTCCGTGCAATTAACACAAAAAAGCAATTAACCAAAAAAGACTAAAGGCGCCGAAGCGGGAGCAGGGCGAGGAGGCGGCGGCCCGGTCTAGCCCTCAGCTCACAAGGAGAGCTTTGTCCGGAAACGCGGGCCAGGGCGCCAGCGCCGTGACCCTCGACGCCAGGGCTGCGGGCCGGGACGCAGAGGGTCCTCTCGGGGAGGCGGGGGTGGGATGGGGGCCGGGGCCGCTCCGCCGTCCACCCCCGACCGCACCTGGCAGCCGATGTGTCCGAAGAGGGTCGGGACCGCCCGGGAGGCGGCGGCGGAGGGCGCAGCGTGGGGGGCCCGGGCCGCGATCCCCCGAGCCTCGCGGCCGGCCGAGCGCCTGCGAGCTGGAAAGCTGAAGGAACAACAAACTAGCACTGGACAAGAAACCAGGACAGCGCGGGCTCTGAGCGGAGTCCAGATATTTATCAGGCTCCCGACCCGTTCCAGAACTGAGCTTAGAGCCCAGGGGAGCTGGGGAGGGGTGCGGAGGGGGCTTCGGCTGGAAAGCTCTTCCAAGGAAAGGAACGGGACAGAAAGTCGGCAGCGCGCAGTGGGGTGGGGGGGTGGTTGGAGGAGGCAAAGTCGATGGACTTGAAAGTTTGGAGATGAGGACGGAAAGGAGAGGAAGTGGAGAGGAAGGGGGAACCTGCAGGCCGGAGGAGCCGGCATCCCGAGCGCTCGCCCCTCCGATCCGGGGCTGTTCTCTCGGAGACCCCCGGGCTCGCCTCCCCGGGCGCGACTCCGGACAGGGCCGGAGGAGCTCACTTACTTCGGGGCTGAAGCTGCTCTGGGCAGAGCTGAGGGAGGCGAGCGCGGAGGCGAGCGTGAGCACCGGGAGCAGCAGACTGCAGGCGGGTCGTGGGGCGGGAGACATGGTCCGCGACTGTCCGGGCAGCCGGGCCAAGCGGGCTCCGCGGCCGGGCCCAAGCCCTGGGGTCGCGCCGCCACTCCCGCGGGGCGCCTTTGTCTTCCGTAGGCACTGAATTTGGATTCCCAGAGCGCTGTCCACGTGGAGATGAGGGGATCGGTCTTGAAGGCGCCTGTTTGCTCGTCCCCTCTTTCCCGTTTTTTGATCTTTCTTCTGCTTAGTCGGCGAACTGGATTGCGAGCCCTCTCTTGCTCTCTTCTCTGGTCCCTCCCTTCTCCCACAGCCTCCCTCCGCCCCCGCCCCTATGCCCTCCTTTCCCTGTGCGGACGTGGTTGTTTCAGCCTGAATCCAATTACAGCCAAAAGTCGGGTTAAAAAAAAAAAAAAAAAAAAAACTCCTAAGTTGCCTTTCTGTGGTGGAGGCTGCCATCTGCAGGGGTTGAGGCCAAGAGCGGGGGGCTTGGGGGGACTCAGGGGACGGGATGTGGGACACTTTTTCCTTCTAAGCATATTTTGGGTGGCTTGATTCCTCTGCTTTCAGCATTTGTTTCACTTCCGTGGGAAGTGCTAGGCTCAGTGGTGGGGCAAACAAGGAGCTCAGTCTGGGATGGTGGTGGTGGGGTCTTCTATGTTCAAGAGATCTGGTTTGGGGGCTTGTCTGCTGGGACCTGTGGCTTGACAATATCGAATTTTTTGCCCCTTCTTCTTGACAACCACCTGTCCCTCCCGTGTAGCGGGGTGGAGTGGTGGTGAATGCAACAATAACAAAATGCAACTACCCACTGACAAATCCCACAACAACATTAGACCTGGGGTTCCTGTCTTTGTAGAAGGACACATGTGCTCCCTTTATTATTGTCTTTTGCGATCTACTGCCCCTTAAACTACAGCGGGAAAGGAGTGCAAGGCCATGGCATCTGGGGGAAGACAAATGAAGTTTGGTAAGATTGCAGAAAAGAGGGGCTAGGAGTCAGGACTATGGGGGTTCCACCTCTACACTGGAAAAGGAGACAGTCCCTTAGAGAACATACCCTCCTCCTTCAAGGGCAGCCTAGACTCTGAGAACAAAAGATGGAGGTATGCAGAGAAGGGGGAGGGCCGGCCAGGGCAGGCAGTGGGAAAGGGAGACAGATAAGAGGTTGAGGCCTAGATCTGGAAAAGCAACACAACAGAAGCAGGAAAAGTGTGGGAGACAGAAAAGTCGACCATCAGCAAAAGTTAAGATCCAAGAATTGCACTGGTCAGCCAGAGAGGAAGGAGGTAGTGGGGAGTGGGAGTGAAGAGAGGAGGGAAAACAAGGAAAGGAATAAAGGAGGCTGGACAGAAATTATTTCAGGTAGAAAGTTCCATAAATCCTAGAGATCCAGGAACTACCACATTTTGCAGCAGGAAAATGGAAAAGTCCAGTACTCTGTACTGTAATGGGTCCTTTTCCTCTCAGAATCCATGGGAGGAGCCATGACCAATAAAAGGAAATGTTTCCCGAGGCCTGTGCAGCTAAGGGACTTATGGAAGTACATGGTGACCACTGGGTGCCCATTACAACAGTGACTGTTTGGGGGCTGAGCACCTCAGGGCTCCCCTACACAAACGGAAGTCAGGAAATCTGGACCTCTCTCCAACCAACCTCTGGAATTCAGTCAGAACCACAGAAACCTCAGGATCGAACTCTTCAGCAGAACATGCAACACCCGCGTTGGCTCTCATGTCCGCCTTCCCAGTGGGAGTATCCTCTAGGGCCATCTATCTGAAGTGTAGGAAAACTGATACTGTTTTCTTGCCAAAAAGGAGATCTCAGCTAGAAAGCCTTTTTCATCAAAATATTTATGAAATGCGTAACTGCATGTGGCCTCAACTGTGTATGGGCTATTAAAGGCTTGAGTGCCGGGCTAAAACCAGGAAAACTGTTACCCCCTTTTTCATGTTTGCAGAGCAGCTACCACTGCTCATAGTTGGGCCAGTCCTATGGCTTGTAAAAGAGGGAGTAAATACTCCAGAGTAAGATTCTGCTGAATTGGGATGGAGCTGGCGGTGAGGGGACTGAGTCAACCCTTCCAGGCAGTGGTTTTACAGCCCGTTCTTCTTGGTGTCCATCCTTTTGCCCTGATGGGGAACATAAGGCTTTCTTCTGGAAGGGATGACACATCCAGGTAATAGAAAAGAAAGCCAGAGACAGGCTTGGGAAGGGAGACTGGAGTTGCTTTTTTATTGACTTGGTCGTGGGTTTTGCAGTAGAGCCCCTTTGGGTTTAAGAGCATTCTGCTGCTTCCTTTTTTCTTCCTGCAACTTCTCCTGCTGTCTGAGCTGCCATGCCTGTAATCCAGCATCCATTTCCTGTGACAGCAGTACAACTCGTCTCTGAAACAGACAGGAAAACAGTGTGGATAACATCTGGGGCTTGAGCTCTGCACCATATATCCTTTCATTCACAGATCAAAGTCAGGTTTCAGCTGGAAAGTGACACCACTGCCTGGGGAAGGGGTGGAACCAGGTCCTGGGCTGGCAAGCAGGAGGAAGGAAGCAAAATGGGTGTCTACCATTGGTTTTTGCCCTAGGAGTGCCCCAGTCTATTCTCCCTTCTCACAGTACTGTTAAAACCTTCAGTGGCTAAAACCTCCAAGTGAGGGGTACATGTCAGCTTAGGTGCCAACTCAGGACAAATTACAATTTAAATGTTCTCCCGCCAGTTACAGTTTGTTCTGGCTGGAGAGCTAGCCACTTACCGCAAACTTTTCCCTTTGGGCTTTTCTTCGAAGCTGGCCTTTCATTGGAGGAGCAGGGCGGCCATCTGCAGATAGAAGTGAAAGGAGAGGCAAGTGTTATAGAGTCTACAATACCCTGGCCAAGTGGCTGTGACAGCAAAAGAGGGGAGAACCAATCTCAAGCTCCTCTCTTCTATTTCGTACCCATTGTAGCTTCATTCCCCTAGAACACTTCCTTCATCTTCAATGGTGAAGTGTGCCAGAACCACCAAGAATAAGCTCCTAGTCATGTTCCTACTCTACTCTACTCACCCCTCCTTAGCCTAGAATTCAAGGTCCTTTGCGATGCTGAATCTCGCGATGCTGAATCTCCTGTTTTATCTTCAGAAACCCTCCACTCAAGCAATCTGATTACTGTTCTACTCACCACTGAGTCCTTGCTGAATTCTATCTCACTCTATAATGAAATATCCTCTTTTCCTTTCCTTCCAGCCAAATTCTCATTCTTAGGCCTACCTCCAGCCCTACTTGTCCCAGAAACCCTTCTCTAACCTCTTCAACTTTGTCACTCTCTTCTGAAAGAAATGCATCTCCATCATTTAATATTTATCTATTTCGGGACATTTAAGGGCTTCCCTGTAGCTCAGACAGTAAAGAATCTGCCTGCAATGCAAGAGACCTGGGTTTGACCCCTGGCTCAGGAAGATACCCTGGAGAAGGAAATGGCAATCCACTCCAGTATCCTTGCCTGGAGAATTCCATGGACAAAGGAACCTACTACTTGGGGACATTTACTGTACTACTGATTATTTTTAGTCTTATTTAGCTATCTCAAATTCTTGTGGAAAGAGACAGAGCATTGAAATATTAATTAATCTTTAAAATGTCATGCTTTGTTTTTCCAGCTAAGACTTTAAGTTCCTTGGGATCAAGGACTATATCTCTTACTTTTACTGTAATATATATAGTGTAGGCACATAATAAAAATCTCATAACCATCTGCTGACTTGCTGGAAAAAAGAAAGATGCAGTATCTTGATCTCAAGTAGTTTATAATGGAGATTAAAAGGATACTTTCTACAAAGAAATTGAAAACTCTGCCAAAGTTTGAAGGCAAGACAAATAAGAGATATTATTCATCAAGAAAGGGAACCAATACTGTGTACATCAGGTGTTTTACATTGGATGTTTCATTTTCTCCTTACAAGAACCATCTGAGATACATATCCTTTTACAGAAGTGGAAACTGAGAGATATAATTAACTTGTCCAAGACCATAAAGTTAGCAAGTAGAGAAGGAAGTCTGGATTAAGAATCAATTCTAGGACTTTCCTGGTGGTCCAGTGGTTAAGAATCCAATTTCCAATGCAGGGGACACGCTGTGGGGCAACTAAGCCTGTGCTGTGCCACAAAAGCAGCTAAGATCCCACATGTCTTGAGGCCAAAAAACAAAAACAAAAAAAACCAAACCTGGCAAGACATAAAAAAACAGAAACAATATTGTAACAAACTCAATAAAGACTTTAAAAATGGTTTGCATTAAAAAAAAAAAAAAAAACTAAAAAAAATTAACTCCAGAGTCCTTCCAATATTTCAAGAAAGCCTAGACTTCCTACAGTAAATAACAAGCAGAAAAAAATCTTCCCCATCCTCTTCAGCCACCACATATCTGATTAACCAGGTTTATACCCCTATAAATGGCAACCCTCTCCAGGACTCTTGCCTGGAGAATTCCAAGGACAGGAGCCTGGCGGACTAGAGTCCACGGGATTGCAGAGTGATACACGACTGTGCGACTGACTTTCACTATTTTTTTTCATACTCCTATAAACTATACTTCCTGCTGTTGAAGGGGGCCTGGTCTCTGCCCAGTTCTAGTCTTGGCTTTGCTATTACCGAGCTGTGTGCTCTCAGACAATTTACTTCTTTAGGCCTCAATTTTCCCACTTCTGAACTGGAGTTCCAATGGAGTGGGGAGTGGCTTCAGCTTTTCTAAAGTCCTTCTTTTTAAGGCTTTTTTTTTTTTTAAAGAAAAACTTTTTTCAAAGGGAACCCACCACCTCTGTCCTCACTCTTCTAAGCCTCTCTCAGAGGATCATTTAGGCAGCCTTTCAAAAAGCTCTCCCTGCATTTGGTAACAAACTCTCAACAATGTACTCCCCACACAGAAGGGCAGTTCTCTGTAACTTTTAAAAAATGTTTATTATTTAGTTGACTGTACCAGGTCTTAGTTGTGGGTGGCCTGCGGCATCTGAGCTGCTGCAAGCAAACTCTCAGTTGTGGCACGTGGGATCTAGTTCCCCGATCAGATGGAACCCAGGCTCCGTGCACTGGGAGCAGGGAGTCGTAGCCACTGAACCAACAGTGAAGTCCCCTTCTTAACTCTGAGAAAATCACGTCCCTCTTTGACAACACAAAGTCTTGTCTCTCCCCGGTGACCCCCTAAATCAGAATTATTTTCTGCTTATCCTCACAAGCCAAGAGATTCCGTCCAGCTTTACTTTCCACAGGTGTAGTTTAATTCACAAAGTAAACAACAGGGTTTCTTCCCTCCCAACTACAAATATAAAGTTCAGTGAGTTGTCCGCTCAGACACACCTCCACTTTGACACTCCTTCCCCCCACTCCCCTCTCCGCTACGTCCAGGGGCGTTCCCTCAGGGTGATAATCTCCGAAGTGGAGTTAACAATCTGATCAGCGCTCACCCGCGTACGACCAGTCTGGGAGCTCCGTAAGGGGCCCGTAGCCGGAGGGGTTGGCAGCAAGGCCCTGCCTGGGTGGAGAAAAACAGTTCGGTAAGGACTCAGGCCAACTTCTGGCCCCCCAGTTTCTTCCAGATGGGCACTCACCGGAGTCGCCACTGGCTGCCTGCCCGAGCCGCGGCGCCGCAGTGCAGTCTCCGGACACCTGCTGGGAAAACGGGGCAGAGCTGGGAGACAGGCCGCACAGCCAGCCCAGGGATCCGGGGCCCACCCCGACAAACTCCGGAGCCCACCGAACTCACACCCACTTACTAGAGAGCAGTATACCCAAAGCAGCCATGCTGAGGCGCAGGAGCCGGAAGTAGGCGTGGCCTCGCTGGCCACGCGCGACGCTGCGCGGGAAGCAGGAAGTCGCCATCTTTAATCTGGTTTTTAAACACGGGCCCCGCCATCTTGGCTCATCGTACGGAAAAGAGGGGAAAACTGCTTCCAGGGTGTTTTGGGGGAGAGCGGTTGTTCTGAGTATGTGTTCTTAGTGTTGGGTACAACTTTGTGGAAGTCGCGTCCTCTCAGACGAAACCGTTCTGAACTGTCTCCCCACAGCCTTCTATCTCCTAGCCGCGGTCACTAGTTCTTTGAAATTTATCTCAGTTGAGTAACATACACGTGACCTCATTCTGTCTTCTAGCATCACTGTAACATGTTTTCCTCAGCCGGAGTGAAATCTACAGTGAATCAAAATTAGGGTTTCAGTTCTCACTCATTTATCAAAGTTGAAGAGCTTACATGTGAGGAGCACTGTAGTCAGTGTGGAGAGCAAAGCAAAGGTCCCTATTCGGATACAGCTCCCAGTCTAGAGAAAGAGGACAGTAATCATACACATTACAGTAATATTATAGCTGAGATGAGTACTGGGAAGGGAAGTAGGTGTTGCTTGTAAGCATATCATGAAAACTTGATCTGGAGTATAGTGTAAAAGAAGGCTTTCTTGAGGAAGCCGAATTGGAGCTAAGCCCTGATTCCATTTTATAAAGCTACCACCGCACATTGTGTACTATCCATGGGAAAGCCTTGTGAGGCAGGTACTAGTAAGTAGCAAACCCAGATCCTGTGGCTTCCTCCCTTTTTTTTTTTTTTATCTTAAATCATTTACAGACATACTTTTATTGTGCTTTGCAAGTACTGCATTTTTTACGAATTGAAGGTTTGTAGCAACGTTGCATAGAACGTCTTATCAGTGCCAGATTTTTCAAAGAGCATTTATTCACTTCGTGCCTCTGTGTCATATTTTGGTAATTCTTGAGATAGTTCAGGCTTTGGCATTACTGTTAAGGTGAACTGTGATCAGTGATCTTTGATGTTACTCTTGTAATTGTTTTGACATTTTTTAGCACTTTTTCAGTTAAACTTTTTTTTTTAAAGACATAATGATAGGCAGAGAGTGATGGACAGAGAAGCCTGGAGTGCTGTAGTTCATGGAGTTGCAAAGAGTCAGACATGACTGAAAAATAACAACAAATGCTAGTCACACTTAATAGACCATAATGTAGTGTAAACGTAATGTTACATGTACTGGGAGACTAAAAAATTCATGTGATTCTTTATTGTGATATTTCTTTTATTATGGTGGTCTGAAACTGAACCTGAACTATCTTACCCTGTACTATCTTTGCCTGTACTTACCCTGGGGAAGTCATTTATCTTTAACTTCATTGACAAAAAAGCTGAATATATCACATTTATAAAAACATTTTAAAAATGATAACGTAAGTGAAAGTGCTATAAAAATGGTGAAGCTTTTACAGAAGTGTCCATTACTCTTGTGCCAGGCTAGACACTTAAATACATGCTGACCAGGGAAACCTGAGGGAGTGGTGTAATGGTCTATCTGGAAGTTTATCATTTCCTTCTGCAAGACTGGGAAGTTTTTCCACAGGAGGTGGCTCTGAACTGCACTTTGAAAGAGGGGAAGGGTGGATCCTGGTTTAAGGAGTAAAAGGCGGCTGTTTGGATAACAATAAGAATGGTATAGGGGAGGGCTGAACTAGAAAAAAAGATGAGAATGAAACAACCTTGGCTATAAGCCAATGGATGGACCCAAAAACTTAGCAAGGGAAGTAAGACCATAGAGTACCGTTACCATTTTACATTCATACACTTAATTTTCAGTTATCAAAACACTTCTGTATAAATGATATAAACACTTCTATTGAAATTTTCATAATAAACCTATAAAGTAGATAAGACAGAGCAGGAAGCAGTCACTATGGAGATTGCTTGTAATTTTCAGAGATCAGGAAATTGAAGCAAAATGTGGCTGTGGATTTATTTTACAGTTGGAACAATGACTGAGTAACACCTTTCCCAAGCCAGCCTACATGTGTCATTGGCTGGTTCTGAGAGGCAGCTGAGGCAGACAGCACTGAAATCCCATCACATAATTTACAGTTGGACAATCAAGTAATAGAAACCAAGGACTGGAAAAATAAAGTCGGTGTTAACATTCAAGATTCATAGGAAAGCAGGCTGGCACTACCATCAACACTATATAAAGAAGTTAAACCAGCAATACTCCTGTCTTCTAGTAACTCATACACTATGGGTACAAAATCATAGAAAAGGCCACATGCATTAAGGTGAACTAATAATGTAGATGATAATTTCTCCAAAGACATACAGATAGCTGATACACACATGAAGAGATGCTCACCATCACTCATTAGAGAAATGCAAATCAAAACTACAATGATAAATCATCTCACACTAGACAGAATTGCCATAATCAAAAAATCCACAAACAATAAGTCCTGGAGAATGTGTGGAGAAAAGGGAACCCTCCTGCACTGCTGATGGGAATGTAAATTGATACAGTCACTATGGAAGACAGTATGGAGATTCCTTAAAAAACTAGGAATAAAACCACCATATGACCCAGCAATGCCACTTCTAGGTATGTACCCTGAAGAAACCAAAACTGGAAAAGACACATGTACCCCAATGTTCATTGCAGCACTATTTACAATAGTTAAGACATAGAAACAACCTAGATGCCCATCGACAGATGAATGGATAAAGAAGTTGTGGTACATATATACAATGGAATATTACTCAGCCATTAAAAGGAACACATTTGAGTCAGTTCTAATGAGGTGGATGAACCTAGAACCTATTATACAGAGTGAAGTAGGTCAGAAAGAGAAAAACAAATATCATATATTAACACATATATATGAATTCTAGATGGATGGTACTGATGAAACTTCTCAGAGCAGCAATGGAGACACAGACATAGAGAACAGACTTATGGACAAGGGTGGGGGGAAAGAGGGAGAGGGTGAGATGAATAGAGTAGTATGGAAGAACATACACTAACAGATGTAAGTAGAAAGTCAATGGAAATTTGTTGTATGACTCAGGGAACTCAAACTGGGGCTCTGTAACAACCTAGAGGGGTGGGAATGGGCAGGAGGTGGGAGAGAGATTCAAGAGGGAGGGGGCATATGTAAACCTGTGGTTAATTCATGTTGATGGATGACATAAATCAATATTGTAAAGAAATCACCAAAGATAAATAAATGTTAGAAAAAAATAATGTAGACAGTATGAACTCCACATGCAAAAGTGAACACATGTACTAGTTTAATAGCTGTGGGAGTCAAGGAGCCAGGGCTGGAGGATTTCAGGGCAGGATGGGAAGCTAAATCTGAAAAACTGGGGAATGCGGGAAGGGAAAGGTCTTTGGAAGGAAGATAAGTTCAGCCTTTGACGTGGTTGGAGTGATGTGGCAGGGGGACAATCTGTGGGTTGTAAATAGCAGGAAATAGGTGTTAGGATTTTGAGAGGGACAGAGAAAGAGAACTCTAGGTGCAGACAGCTAACATCATCGGCATTCTCAGGGACCTTATGGAACACTGTTGCAGGGGGAGGGTTTTGGCACTTGGACAGCACTCTGCAGTGACTTCACCAGACTCTAAGCCACAGGAAAGCGGCTTCATCATCCCCTAACTCAATGTCTTTCAACCTCTGGACTTCATCTGGCAAAGGCTGGAGGTAACAATGGTGAGAAATATCAGGAATCTGAGCTCTATGTCTTTCCCCCCTTAAAGTCCTTTGCCTCTCAAGGGCTTCACACCATGACCTGTATTTGGCGTTAACATTTTGTTTAACCACTGACGTTTTTGTCCAACACGTTTACTCAAATATCGTTCTGTCAGGTCTGTATAGAGTAATTTCTGTACAAGTGCACTGAGAATTTTGGTTCTTTTCAAACTGTTGTGATGAGTAATGATGACTTTGGAGAAAAAACATAAGTAAGGCTGACTCTGGGTGGCTAATTCTACCTCATTTTGCAACCTCTTCCCCTTTCAGCATTGGGTGACTAAATTCTAAATTTGAAGAAGAGCGGAACTATTTGGGAAGTGTCTTGTTTCACATTCCTTCTTAGGACAGCTCAACAAAGATCTAAATCACTTGTCACTCTACGCAAGAACTGTGGGAACTGACAGCTATAAACCACCCACTCACACAATACATAGCTTTGCATATTATTTCCTTATTGCTTATGTAATTTATTGTAACATATTCCTTTTCTTTTCCCATGGTTGTCAAATCCTTGCTCATTCAGTATAGGCTAAATTGTGTGTTAAATGCCCCAGCTTCAATATGGGTAAATTATAACCTCAGGGCTACAATTTTTTTTTTCTTGCCTTGTCCCTGGGAAGTCTCTTAAGCTGTGTGCCTTTCCACCAGACAGGTCTTGAAGGTGGGTGGTTCGTTATGAATCTCTGCAGTGAATCTTTGGCTTTAAAAGATGCCAAAGCTGGACTGTCCATAAAGTATACAAAAGGAAATTGTATTATTTACAAGTCATCTTTTAGTTGTAAAACGTGGTGAAACATTTCCAGATTCCTTTCCTTGAATTAGCCCAGCAACTCCCTTTTATTGGGTTCAGGAAAGGTACGGTGGGGACTCCAGCCTCTGGGGTATCCTCAGCTCGGACATCTTTGGTTACGTGCTGCCTCCTGGCGGCGGCTCTACGGCCTGACACCTTCCAGCCGGGTGGAGACCACTTGCTTTAATTTGGGATCTCGAAGCTGACGCAACAGCTTCCCCGAGGGGGCGGAGAGTTGAGTCGCCCTTCCGGAAGACCCCTCCCCTGGCTCCTAGCGGGAACGTCTCCCTCCCCTCCCCCAAGGGGCTTTGCGGTCCAGAGTCCCTCCGGAGTTTCAGCCGAGAACGTCTCGGGGCTGGAGGCAGGGTTGCCAGGGTTTGGGGCCCTCGCCCAGAGCCCCTCGGGCCCGCGAGCTCGAGCTGGATTGTGGGGGGAGGGAAGAGGAAGCTGAGCGCTCGTGGGGCGGAGGACGCCTCTAAGGGTATCCGCGGTCATTTTCATTGCCCAAGGGCAGCGCAGCTCTGGCTGAGCGAGGACAGGGCAGGGGAGCGGGTTGCGGGGCCTCTCGGTTCTCGAACCTTTGCGATCTTCGACTACACCCACCACAATCTCCCCGCTTCTAGCGCCTCCTGCAGCCCGGGGAGGGGCGGGGGCCGCTTGGCCAGGTGGAGGGAACGAAGGGGTCCAGGTGAGGTGAGGTCCTGGTGCCCCAGCGCAGAGCCCGCCTCGGCCTCCGCAGCCAGATCTGGACATCGGGGGCTAACCGAGCTCTCCAGAGGGCTTTGGGGACGGGCAGTGGCTGGGTCGGGGTTGGGAAGGCGAGACCTTAGGGCTGCAGACACGGAAAGAGGGCCGAAAGCGGGAAGTAACGGGAAACGACGGGGACGACGTCAAGGGGCGGGGCGGAGAGCCAGGCTGGGGGGCAGAGTGGGAGACCGGGGCAAAGGTGAGCGCGGCGCGCCGGCCCGGCGGGGGCGGGGGGGAGGGGCGAGGGGCGCTGCGGGGGCGGGGCTGGGAAAAGAGTTCCCGCTGAAGGAGCTCCTGCAGGGTCCGCTCTGCTCGAGCCCACCTGCATCTGCGTGAACCTGAGCACTCGCCTCACTCCGCCTTCGTCCCCTCTGTCCTTTCACCGCTTCGCCGACGTCGCGCCTTGTTCTCGCCGCGCCCAGACCGGCCACCTGAGCCTGGGTGTGGGACAGCAGCACAGAGCTTCCGATCGATCGCGGAAGGCGCGTTAATGAGGTGCTTTTTGTTTTTATTTTCCCATTGATGAAACAGAAAGTCCCTTTCAAACCATTCTAGGCCTCCCAGTAAAACTGAGAAAACTATACTTTTTCCTTCCCTTCGACCCATTACTATAAAAAAAGGTTGATACCTTTCAAAGTTTCATGGGAGCCAGGCCAGCAGCAGCATAGGAGGGCCTGAAGAGCAAGTGCAAGACATTCCCGGAGCTCAACTTGGAAACCAGTCTAGGAAGAAAGGCATTATTCATTCAGTTATTCTTCCAGCAAACCTTTTTTTGACTGTCTACACGGACCCTGCGCTGGAGATACCGGTGAATGAAGAAGCTCCCGTGGGGCTATGTTCTAGTGGGGGAAGTGACAACAAACTCACTCCGGGTGATAGCTAGTGCCTTTGAAGAAAAGTCAGGCATGGTGAAGGGGATGGAGATTGGCTGAAGGAAGAAGTTACTCCTTCAGAGACTCCTCAGGGAAGGTCTCTTGAGAGTGGTGTTTAAGCACAGACCTGAATGGAATGAGTGAGACAAGGAGCAATATCATGGGGAAGAATGTTCCAGGCCAAGGGAACAGCAAATGCAGATGCCTTGAGATGTCAGGGCTTCTGTGGCAACAGCAAGGGGGCCAGCGTGGCTGGAGTGAGGGGAGGTGGGTAGGGGCCAGTTCCAACAGGGGCAGCCTTAGGACTGTCTTCCTAGGATTTCCCTCATTTACAACTTGGCCCTGAGTCCAGGGTGGCATTAAAGGGCAGGCCAGCCTGGGTCTAAAGGGGCACTGAATTATCCTGGAGTAATTCAGACTTTTGGAGCCGATGAGCTCTGCTTTCTTTCTCTTGGTGAACTGTAAGTTGGCTACCTTCCACTGACAGAATCCTTGATGACTGTTTACCTAGACCACCTGTCTCTAGAATAATTGTGCAACTTGCAGGTACAGGTATTAATACAAGTTGCCTAAAGGCAGTGGTCACAGCTGGAATTCGGAAAATGCTGCACCTCGCTGTGAAGTGCCACTCCCTGAGACTTGTGCTATTGTCTACATTCAAAATCGTTTGATATGCCTACCAAGAAACTGTCTGCTTCAGAAAACTGCATGTAATGAATTCATGCCTTAAACTCTACTCTTGAATAGAAAGAATGAGGCTTCCAATTTTTATTCTGAGAAAATTGGTATTCCCCCACTTCTGCTAAGTAAACATTCAACAGATATTTAAATAATCTTGGTTTAAGGGGGTGCCAACTCATTAAATTGCCCAGGGTGCCAGGGCTTGCTCTGGTCCACTTGCCTGGCTCTTACCTGGGTTGCCACGTGTCACCTGAACCAGTTGGGGACCTGAGGTGTGAGCAGGTTTGCTTAGTGTTTGGGTGTGTGCATGGCTGTGCCCCCCACAACTGGCCTTCCTCGGCATGTGTTGCCCTACATAGGGATTAAAGTGGCTGAGGCTTTTACAATGAGAGCACAGAGTTCTAATGCCCTAACCATGGATCTTGTGCCCTCCACAGGACCAAAGATAGTATGTGAGTGGGAGTTGAGCAGGGAATGGAATGAGGGGCCAGGGGAGTTGTAAAGTGCATCAACGGGCTTTCCTGGTGGCTCAGTGATAAAGAATCCTGCAAAGCAGGAGACACAGGAGACATGGGTTTGATTCCTGGGTCGGGAAAATCCCCTGGAGGAGGGCATGGCAACCCTCTCCAGTATTCTTGCCTGGAGAATCCAATAGACAGAGGAGCCTGGTGGACTACAGTCCATGGGGTCACAAAGAGTCTGAAGCCACTGAGCATGCACGCATGCAAAGGGCATCGAGAGAGTACCCTAGGTCACTGGGAGAACTTAAGAACTGAGTAAAGGTAGGACAGCCAGGTAGTTCAGGGACTGAGGCGGGTGGGGGAGGAACCGAGGCTCTGGGTTGAGAAGGTGCCTGGAGGCAGGCAGCCGTTGAGGTCCTCAGGGTCTGAACAAGCAGTCCCAGCTCCAACTCGTTCCCTGGCCCCTCCCCACTGCCGGCCAGAGTCACACATGTGTTTTCCTGTTTTCCGTTTCGGTCCCCGGAGTCACCCTCTGCCTTTTCTGCTCCTCAGAGTCAACAGTTACTGGAGCTTGAGCCTTACCCCTTGTTCCCTTTCCCAGCGCCGGCCCCTCTTCCAGAGAGCTGGAAGCTCCTCCTTGCACCTGTCCAAAGGTCTCAGACAGGTAAGTGATGGGATGGGCGGGACAATGGGCAAGAGGGAAAGTGCTTGCGGGAGGAGAATGGAGCGAGTCCTGAAAATTGTTTGTTTCCTAGCCTCAGCCCTCCCCAGTCTCAGCCCTCTGCCATGAGACTTCAGCTCTATGTTAGTGGAAGCCATGGTCATTGAAGTAAATCCTTTCTTGCTTGCTTGTTGCACTTTTTTTTTTTTTTAAGAGACTGTTGTAGTGGAATACAGAAAAACAAATGGAGAACTGGGGAGGGAGGAGCTGAGCTTCCAGCTTGGGGAGATGGAGGGAATTCAGCTGTAGCAGAGTGTGTCTGTTTTCTGTTTCTGTCGTTTGGGGAGCCAGCACAGTCCAGTTGGAGCTAGGATGGCAGGACCTGGTATCTAGGGGAGAAAGTGCCTTCCCACCTCAGCCACCTGAGCTTGACTGAGGAACTGTACGCTGGTTCCTGGAGGAGGTGTGTTTGGGTTTTGCCATTCATGGGAGGAGTCAGGGCAGGGGCTTCACTGGCTGCTGTGCCTGGCGCTGCCTGCTGAGAGCCCTGCTTCTTGTGTTCCCTGAACCCCTGAATCTGAAACTTCTCCTGTTGGATGAGTGTGTTGTCCTGTAATCTCCACTAGGTCCTCAGAGATGTATGTACCTCAGGAACGCTGGTTATCTCCTGAGGTTCTAGACTCTGCAAGATTCTCTTGTAAAGCCTGGGATAAGAGAACATTTCAGGGCAGGTCATGCTGGTCCCAGGCTGCCTGAATGGTTGGAAGCATTACCCTGAGAGCTGGGGTCTTAGGAAGGAATGTGAACCACCAAGGATGGTGCCTTCCTTCCCACAGAGCTGGTGGTGGGCAGTAGTTGAGAAAAGGTGGGGCATCTTTTCCCTCAAGTCAGCCTCCTCTGTCCAGTTTGAGCAGGTTTATTGAAGAGTAGGCTAGGAAGAGGATTCTATTCTTATAGATAAGGCATTTCCTGGTCAGACCACTAGGGTGTGCTGTTTGCTGGAGTGTGAGTTTCACCCCCAGTGGGTGGTGAGGATTTTGGTACTTATCAGATACCACCAACCAGGAACTAAACCCTGCACACGTCACTCCCCACTCACTGTCACGGTTTTCTCTTCTCTCGTCCCCTTCATCCCTTTCCACTATGTCCCATTAGGACACATACCCATCCTTGGTGCCAGGGAATTTGATCTTAAAAAGCCTGGCATGATGATGTGTTTCCGTGTGCTTTGTTTGCGTTAGAAGTGGGCTCCCTAGAAATAGCAGCACTGCCAGGAGGACTTGTAATCACCTCTCATCCCTGCTAAGGGATGAGAAAGGGAAGAAGCAATCAGGAAGGAGATGGACAGGCTTTGTTGGAGTCTTTAGCCTGGACTTCAGGCTGAAGGATGGTGGAGACTTTCTTTTAATCTAATCACATCCTCCTCTAGATAATTCATTAGGGAGCCATCTAAAGTGCTTTCTTGCCTAAGAGGAGGGCTAGAGACTGGGCAGGTCAGAGTGGCTGGGGAGGCTGAAGAGACAGAGCTTGGGCTGTGTTGGCTAGCCTGCCCGCCTACCTTGCTACTTTGGCATCCTGGGAGGTGACTTAGTGTCTGCCTTGTGGGGCTGCTGGCAGAATTAAATGAGATAAGGCATGTAGATGTTCAGCAGTGTGTCTGGCTTAGGTAAGTGCTCGATAAATGACAGTTACTGTTACGGAAGCATTTCGCGGGGAGCTGGGAGAAAAGGACAGTCTTCTGGATGGATTTCAAGATGTTTTTGTGAGGGTGGCTTGGGAGACACGTGATCTCTGGGGAGGCTAACAGCAGAATCAGCTTCCTGAGGGTTAAAAAAAAGTTTAAGGGACTAGATTGGGAGGTTGTAGGGTGGAGATAAGGCCCCCTGGGGCTTTTTCGATCTTAGTTCTCTGATAATTGAATAAGGAAAGTGGGTGGGAAAGGGCTTGAGAAGGGATAGACAGTTGCATTTCAAAATGAACACATTTCTGTTGGTAAAAGAAACCAGGAATACCAAATTTAAGTAGCCTCTAAAAACAGAATTTTTGCTTTCCCCAAAATGCTCAACTTCCTCTGTTTTGGACCTCTCCAGTATAGCTCTGGAGAGGTTCTTTCCAGAATAAAATTCTGGAAATACAATTCTTTCCCCATATTTTTAGGAAATTGGAGTAAACTTGTATTTGGGGAAGGTGTTTGTAGGAATTTATGCAGAGATCCTGGTATGTTTTCTCAAGGATGAAAGGATATGTGAGTGGGGCACAGATGCAGCCAGAGGTTTGAGTCTCATATTTTGATCTTGGAAGCAGCCTGGGCTCAGCCCTCGGGTCATGGCACAAATTTCGGGCAGCCACCGTCACTGTATGTGGGGAAGTGTGCAGAGTTCTCTTAGGACACTTGGTCACGAGTGGGACTGTACTTACACTTCCTCTAATCTGCATGTGAACAAACCCCTGTTACAACGTGCCGCGTTCCTGCCTTTCTAGTGGTGGGGTGAGAGAAGGGGGGCTAAGGTGGGGCCTGGAGGACAGGGAGAGAGGGCTGTGCCTTCCTTCTCGGCTGCAGCCCTGTCCTCAGCTGATGTGCTCGGGGTTGGGCGGGGCGGGGGGGAACTTCCCTGGGGTTGCAGAAACTGCACTCAGCTGACCATGGGTCCTTTCTTCTGGGCCCCCAGTCCTGGAGCAGAGCTGACAAAGGAGATTCCTGAGAGCGCCTTCTTATCGCAGAAACTGCTGAGCCAAGAGCTCCTAGCCTTCCTCTTGTAGTGAAAGAAGTGAAAGGCCAGTGAACCTTGGACCCAGACAGTTGCTTAACACCCCTCCCTCTTCCTCCCCCCTCCCTTCTTGACTTCTTGATTTGACTTAAATCCACAAGCATTTGCCTAGCCTTTCCTTTTACTGAAACTCAGGAGGGATCAGACCACAGCTCTCAGAGGCTGGTCTCTGTGTGGCTGGCTGCTGCCGGCGCCCTGCTTCCTTCAGGGCTGGGGAGTGAGTGTGCTTCCCCGCTTCCCCTCAGCCCTGCTCATCTTGCCCAGTCTGCCTTTACTGCTCTGCAGTGTCCAGTCGCTTCCTTTCCTGAGTGCCTCTAGCCCTAGGATCTGTCCACTTGCTTGGCCGGCCTGGCCTGTCTTCCTTCTAGCTTTTCCTGCTCTGCGATGCCCGGCATTTGCTACCCCTTCAGCTGTTTCCTTGCCTCGGCTTTGGTGCTGTCTCTGCAGTGGCAACACCTGGGTGGGGGGTGGTCATCAGCCGCCTCCAGTCATCTCTAGTTGGGCTGTACATTTGGAGCACCCATCTCTCATCCGTACCTTTTTTGGGTGATGCAACTATGCAGGGATTTGATGGCTAGAGGCCTGCAGTACTAGGGGCTGTGGTATCTGGGAAAGGAAAAGCATGGAAAAGAGAAGGGCCTGTCTTCTTTCTGGATGGGGCTGGGCTGCTTGGCCTTGGCTGGGGCTGAAGAGTTCAGCTGTTGTTATGGGATGCTCCCTGAGCAGGGGCATGGCTGTGAGTTTCCAGAGAAAGGGATCGCTGAAGCTTTTGGGTTTGCCAGAGCCAGGTCCTTGGGTGAAAAGGGCGATGTTGTGTTGAGAACCCACAGGTTAGCTGCTTGCAAGTTTGGTTTCCAAGGTTGCATCTCATCACGTGACAGATGAGGCTGAAATTGGAGGGAAGACAGACTTTTAGGGGGTAAGGCTGAAACACAGGCTTACGTCCTGATAGTGACACCTGGGAACTGCCAAACTGCTTGTCTTCCTGTCTCCAGTGAGCTCAGATAGAACCAGAATTTAGTTTTCTATTTTGTAAATCAGGTGGGAAGTGCCGGCCTAATGATGAGAAAAATGTTTTCTCTCTGAGAAATGAGTGCCTTTCTTTTAAGATTCAAGTTGGGGACATTTTGATGAGCCAGATGGAGAAGAGATTCCATTCAGAGGCAAAGGGTCTCCAAAATGGTGGACGTGGGTGGATTGCCTATGCTGTTTCTGGGGCGCAGAGTTCTCTGTAATTGCAAACCTGATATATATCTTCATCTTTCTTCCTTAGAGGGCAATGCCAGGAAGCTGGTGAAGGCTTTCTTCTCCTCCACCATGGTTGACGGCGTTAAATATGAAGTGGCCTCCCAGCAGGAGAGGGACGCCACCCCCTTGGCTGATGATGCCAGCCCCAAGCCAGAGCAGGTGCAGCTGAAGAAGGAGATCTCGCTGCTGAATGGCGTGTGCCTGATTGTGGGGAACATGATTGGTTCTGGCATCTTTGTCTCCCCCAAAGGCGTGCTTATCTACAGTGCCTCCTTTGGCCTCTCCCTGGTCATCTGGGCAGTCGGGGGCGTCTTCTCTGTCTTCGGGGCACTGTGTTATGCAGAACTGGGCACCACCATTAAGAAATCTGGGGCCAGCTACGCCTACATCCTTGAGGCCTTTGGGGGACTCCTTGCCTTCATCCGTCTCTGGACCTCGCTCCTCATCATCGAGCCCACTAGCCAGGCCGTCATCGCCATCACCTTTGCCAACTACCTGGTGCAGCCCATCTTCCCAAACTGCTTAGCCCCCTATGCTGCTGCCCGCCTGCTGGCTGCTGCCTGCATCTGTAAGTGGGGCTGGGGCAGGAGGTATGGGGTGGAGCCAGGGGCAGAGGCTGGGGTGTGAGTCAGCTTAGCTGATATGGAACTAGAAAGGAATGCCTCAGGCAAACACTTTTGTTGTTGTTACTGTGTGCGCTAAGTGTGAAAATTCAAGGGCTTCAGTGTCCAAAAAAAAAAAAATCCTTTCTTCCAACTTCTCACTGTAAACATCATTAACAGTCTCTGCCCTTGCTGACCTTTACCTTCAAGAGATGTAGTTCTGTTTTACAAAAATGGGGTTCTAGTACACATATATTTCTACAGTTATTTTTTTCCCAGAATTTATCAGTAGTGTTCTTTTCGACATACAGATCTACTTAAAAAAAAAAAAAAGCTTCCATGTTATTGCATGTTAATTTTAAGGCTATATTGTTTATTTAACTAATCAGGCCTCTGTTAATGGCCATTTCAGTTGATTCCAGTTTTTAAAACTAACACGCCCATGAATATCCTATTGTGTTTGCATGAGTTTTTTGTGGGCTAGATTCTTTTCTTTTTTTAAACTTACTTTATTGAAGTGTAGTTGATTTACAGGGCTGTGTTAATTTCTGCTGTACAATGAAGTGATTCAGTTATACATACCTATACATTCTTTTTTTTTTTTTTAACATTCTTTTTTATATTCATTCCCATTATGGAATATCACAGGATATTGAATATAGTTCCCTGTACTATACAGTAGGACCTTGTTGTTTATCCATTCTATATATGATAGTTGTGTGGGCGCTAAATTGCTTCAGTCATGTCCAACTCTTTGCGACTCCATGGACTATAGCCCACTAGGCTTCTCTGTCCATGGGATTCTCCAAGCAAGAATACTGGAGTGGGTTGCCATGCCCTCCTCCAGGGATTCTTCCCAACCCAGGGGATTGAAACCATATGTCTTACATCTCCTGCATTGGCAGGTGGGTTCTTTCCCACTAATGCCACCTGGGAGCCCATGTATAATTGATGTCTGCTAATCCCAAGCTCTTAGTCCTTCCCTCCTCTCCCCTCTCCCTCTTGGCAAACACAGGTCTTCTCTTTGAGTCTGTTCATTTGTGTCATGTTTTGGGTTTCATATATAAGTGATTCATATGTTATTTGTCTTTGTTTGACTTCACTGTGTATGATAATCTCCAGGTCCATCCATGTTGTGGCAAATGGCATTCTTTCATTCTTTTTTTATGGCTGACTAACATTCCATTGTGTGTATATACCACATCCATTCATCAGTCAATGGACATTTAGGTTGTTTTCATGTCTTGGCAATTGTGAATAGTGCTGCTGTGAACACAGGGCTTTGCGTATCATTTTGAATTACAGTTTTGTCCAGGTATCTGCCAGGAGTGGGATTGCTGGATTATATGGCAACTCTGTTTTTAGTTTTTTTTTTTGAAGAACCTCTGTACTGTTCTCCACAGTGGCTGTACCAGTTTACATTCTTTGTGGGCTAGAGTCTTCTTCTTCTTCTTTTTAAAAAATATTTATTTATTTGGCTGAGCCAGGTCTTAATTGCAGCATGTGGGATCTAGTTCCCTGATCAGGAATTGAACCCTGGCCCCCAGCGTTAGAGGCACGGAGTCTTAGCCACTGGACAACCAGGGAAGTCCTTAGATTCTTTTTTTTTTTTCCTTAGATTCTTAAAACTATCATTTCAACCTACCCTGGCCTTTTCTCTATCTCATAAATATTATTTAAATTTGTACATTTAGCAAAGCCACGTGGAGGTGCCCAGGGGCTGATCCTCTGCAGCCCCATCCCTCAGCTGCCTCTGCTCTGGAAAAGTGCCCTCCCAGCGTGGGGGGCCCTAGGACCTTGGAGGTCCCTCCCTGCCCCTGCGGTGGGGCAGCTGTCGATCTGGGGGAGCCATGGGGCACAGGCGTTTGTGTCAGGTCCAGCCGAGCGTGTGCCTGGTGGGCGTCGGCTTGACCGGTGGATCAGGCCTCAGTCACCCTCGTGTGCCGTTCCCCTTCAGTTTTTCCACCGCCCCATTTTACTCTCAGCTTCCTCCCCAGCCTCCCTCCTTTGCCGGTTGTGCAGAGAGCCGCTGTGCCCTGCGGATGCCTCCTGCGCTGTGTGTGCCCGCGCGTGGGCTCTGGCTGTGTGCCGGGCTGTGTGTCATGCTGGCAGCGCTTAGGGAGGGGCGACGCTGTTGCCCTGTGTTGTAGGAAGGGAGTTTTCCCTTGAGGTCTTAAATGCGATCTGTAGTTTCTCTGGCATCATTTACAGATGATTTGGTAGAATGACTTACTAATGAAACTAATTTTAGAATCTGTTGGTCTTGGAGTGCCTTCAAACGTGGGCATATAGTTACATATGTTGTGTAGAGTAAGGATTATTCCACCTAAGTAAAATTTCCAAGACGGCTGCATTCCTTTAAGCACCGGAATTCTACTTTAGCCGCCTTGATTGAAGTCTCTTTAAAATCAGCGCTATGTCTTCTTGCCTTCATAATGTGACTCTTTCGTGTGTGTGACTCGAGGTCACCCCACTGTACATGTCAAAGCTTATATGACTGAGGCCTTTCCAGGCCCGTGGGGTGGGGATGAATATTTATTTGCTTCTTCCGTGGCCTCAGAGGACTGGCTTGACTTCAGGCCCTCAGGTTTTCTCCTTTCATGATTTTGATCTGTGTCTTCTCTGACAGCTATTTTTCCTTGATTCTGACATTGGGCCTGCCTTCGGTAGTCTTTTTAATTTGCTGCTTCTAATTTGGGAGTAGGGAGGTACTCAAACTCTTGTGCACTAAATACACATATGCACACATGTGCGTCCTCCTCAGAATACATGTTAAGTAGCCACAGTTATGATTAGTCTGGACAGCTCCCTGGTTAATATAAGACAGAGTTTTGTGACTGGATTTATGGCATATATTTGAGATAAGCCCGATAGAGTGGAAAGCATACCAGACTTGTGTTTGAGGCTGGGTCAATAACTGTGTGTAGTAACCTTGTTACTTCCAAGGTCCTAGGAGCATGACATGGGATTCAGTGAAAATCATAAATCATGACTCAAGTATACCGTTTTAATGATTGTGATGTTTAAAATTGCCCTCTCCCAGTTGCTTGTAGGACTTTGTTCTATCTCTGTGTTCTATCTCTAATAATCTTCAGAGATACATAGAGATGTGGAAGAAGGTTCAGAAGGGCAACTGAGATTGTAAGTAAGAATTTAGGGGCATATAATTCATGAGCTTTTTCCTTCAGCTCTTGTTTAATGAGCACCCAGTACAAGTCAGTGGAGTAGGAAATGGCAACCCACTCCAGTATTATTGCCTGGGGAATCTCATGGATGGAGGACCCTGTCAGGCTACAGTACCTGGGGCCACAAAGAGCTGGACACGACTGAGCAACTGAACACACACAGTACAAGTCAGATGCTAAGACATTCTGTCCAGGTAGCACCTAGGCAGTAACATCTCATTTATCTAACCATAACCCTTCAGGAGGGCTTCCCTGGTGGCTCCGTAGGTAAAGAATCTGCCTGAAGTGCAGGAGGCCCGAGTTTGATCCCTGGATCGGGACAATTTCCTGGAGAAGGGAATGGCAACCCACTCCAGTATTCTTGCCTGGGAAACTCCATGGACAGAGAAGCCTGGTGGGCTACAGTCTATGGGGTCACAAAAGAGTCAGATATGACTTAGTGACTAAACGACAACAATCCTTCAAGAGAAAACCAAGAAGTAAGGAGAGGAAAAGGTTTACAAGCAGCCAGGAAAGAGACACCCTAGGAGCAGACAAGATGGCTTTCTTCTTGTGGGGAGGAGCGCTTAGGAAGATAGCACAGGGACTGTGATGTGTACACTGAATTTTGAATACATACATAGCTGTCTCCTCAGACACTTCTCACAGAGAGAACTGCATGTGAAGGTACTGGGTGCAAAAAGGCACAGAACCAGTCCAGGTTCAAGAATTCCAGGTGGTTGATGTGGCTGGAATGTGGGTAGGAGAGGGGTGAGAAGGGAGAGGCTGGGAATGTAGCCTCAGGGCCAGCTCAGCGGGGGTAGTTTGTGGTGCCTAAACAGGTTAGATCTTATCTTGGGAGCAGGCAGAAACTTTTGACTTTAAGTGGAGATTTGAAATCAGATTTGCTTTGAAGAGGAACTCTGTGGAGAACGTTTTTGGAAAAAAGTGAGAGATAGAAGATAGGGAGACCAGGTTAGGGAGCTGAAACCTGAAGGGTGGTGATGGCCTGCACTGTCAGGGAGATGAAAGAATAGATAAAGAAATAGTCAGAAGGTGGAATTTCTGATTCTGGTTGTGGAGGATGTAGGAGCTCTCAGAGATGATGCTAAGGATTCAGGCTTGGACAGATGGAAGGTTGATGGGGTTACCTTCTGAAATAGGAAGGTGGGCAGTCAGTCATGACTGATGAGGTTGAAGGGGGGCGTCTGGGGCTTCTGCTGGGCTGTTCATATGCCCTTTCAGGAGCCATGCCTTTGTTGTGACGCAGAGTTGTTGTTTTCCCACCAAGTCACACTTACCTGGGCTTTCCTGGTGGCTCAGTGGTAAAGAATCTACCTACCAATGCAGGAGATGTAGGTTTGATCTCTGGGTTGGGAAGATCCCCTGGAAAAGGAAATGTCAACCTGCTCTTGTATTCTTGCCTGGAAAATCCCACGGACAAAGGAGCCTGTTGGGCTATAGTCCACGGGGTCGCAGAGTCAGACGTGACTTAGCGACTACACCGCCATCACCGCCACACTTACCTAAAAAGAGGCTGATGTGTCCATGATGATGTCAGCCTATTAGTGTACATGGTGAGCATACCTGTATGGTTCATGATCAAGACACCCATTCATGATCAAGACACCCCTTTCCTAATACTGTAGTCACTGGGGAACCCATCTATTAATAGTAATCTGGGAATTGTTCGCAGGGCATGTAACCAGAACAAAGGAAGTTTTGACTGTTTGAGGAAAATTTACTGAATGTGGTGGGTTCTATAGAATACGGAGCTGAAAGGTAAGAGCCCTTCCTGCCGTCAGTGGACTGGAAGAGCAAAAGTAGTCAGTTGTATGTGATGAGTGCTGGGAGTGGGTGGAGTGGGCTAATGAGTGCTGGGAGTGGGAGATGAGATCCACTCTCAACACTGAAGGATGGAAAGAAGTCAAGCGGCCCATGAAACACCCACTCACCACAGCCCACAAGGCCAGTGCCATCTGACAGTAACTTGCCTCAGCCCTCTGTCCCCACTCTCTGCTCCAGCTTCTGACCTTCTTGCTTTTCTTGCAATTTGCCTGGAATGTTCCTGCTTCAAGGACTTGTACTTATTTTTCCTTCTTCCTGGAAGACTTTTCCCCCAGATACCCTTAGAATTTATTCCCTCACTCCACTCATGTCTTTGCACAAATATTACCTTGCTGAAGGCTTGCCTTGTCTAAAATGGTTACTCTCAGTCTTCTAGCTGGTTTATTTTTCTCTGTAGAGTTTTTTTTTGGTCGTGCAGTGAGGCATGCAAGATCTTAGTTCCCTCAAACAAGGATGGAACCCATGCCCCCTGCAGTGGAAGTGTAGAGTCTTAACCACTGGACCGCCAGGGAAGTCTCTTGTCTATAGACTCCTTACCACCTGACACTGATTATGTACTTGCTTATTGTCTCTCTCCCTCTAGAGTATAAACATCATGAGAGTAAGGTCTTGGTTTTGCTCACTACTGAGTCTCTGGCACCTTCATCATGCTGTGTACTGATGTCTGCCAGGTACTTAGTAATTATCTGTTAAGTGGAGAAGGGGCAAGGAATTCTAGGCACAGGGAAGGGCAATGTAAAGGCACAAGGTGGGAAAAAGTGTGGGGGTGTGGGGTGTGTAGCGGGCTGTGGGATGTGGGGACCCCGGGGGTGCAAGGGGTTAGCGCACAAGGCCAAACCTTCCTCGTGGGTTTAGATTTTCTTCCGAAGCATACAAGGAGCTGTTGCAGGATTTGAAGGAGGAAGGGATGCAGTTGGGCTGGGACATAAGAGCAAGGCTGGAGGCAGAGACACGGGTTAGGAAGCTCTCTTAGAGATCTAGGCAAAACCAGAAAAGCCTGAACTAGGGCAGTGGTAGGTGAGGTGGACAGGATAGATAGGAGAGTATGAAGAAGTTATAACTGGTGCAACCAATAGCTCCTACTGGAATGTCTGACATAAGAGAGGCGGGTGATGAGGAAAACATCCACAAGCCTGTGAGTCTCTGCCGCAGGGGCTGAGCCTGTCTTATGATCCACTGGACACCCAACAGACAAACAGAGAGGAGCCGGATACATCTTTCAATGATGAGACGAGGTTTCTGGTTTGGGCAGCTGGTAGGTAGTGGCATCACTTGCGGGGAAGGGGAGGAGAGAATCATGTTGAAGTTGAAATTTACTTGTAGGATGGTGGGTGGATGTGCCCTTTGGGAGCTCAGGGTAGAGATGGGGCTGAGGCTGAACATTCAGCAGATATTCACGAAACACTTGCCGTTTTCCCAGTGCTGGTCATCGTCTTTATGAAGGTCTCTGTGTTGCGCTTGTGTGTGTACAGGGTGGGTAACTCACCATCACAGTGGATCATGCTAAGCATTGTGATTTTCAGGCACAGGGAGCTACAGGAGGAAAACTGAACTAGCCTAGGGGTTTGAAAACTCTCTCAAAGGAAATTTAAACTGGCACCTAAATGAAGAAGAATTAACCGAGAGTAGGGAGGGAAGAGGAGCATCTCAAGCAGCAAGAACGGATGTATGAAAACCTGAGGACAAGAAAGGACATCTTTGAGACACTGAAAGGAGTTCAGGTTCAAGTTTTTTTGTTTTTGTTTTGGCTGCTTGGCATATGGGAGCTTAGTTCCCTGACCAGGGCTCAAACCTGGTCACTCCCTGCAGTAGAAGCTTGGAGTCTTTTTTTTTTTCTAATAAAAAACTTTATTTGTTTACTTTTAAAAGATTTTTATTTATTATTTATCTTTGGCTGCACTGGGTCTTCGTTGCTGCGCCCAGGCTTTCTCTAGTTTCTGTAGGTGGGGACTGTTCTTCATTGCGGTGGGCAGGCTCCTCATCGTGGTGGTTTCTCTGCTTGTGGAGCACAGGCTGTAGGTGTGAGGGCTTCAGTTGCCGTGGTGCGTGGGCTTAGTTGCCCCGAGGCATGTGGGATCTTCCCAGACCCGGGACTGAACCCATGTCCCCTGCATTGGCAGGCAGATTCTTAACCGCTGCACCACCAGGGGAGTCTCAGGGGTTCAGATATTGAGTTTAAGGTAGGAAATGTTGAGAGTTGGCTTGTAGAGGTAGATGGAGGTCTTTCAGATAAGTTGTTCAGGTCTTTATAAACTGTTCCTATTTTTATCACTGTGTAACAAATCACACAAAACTAAGTGACTTCAAACAGTCATTTTATTCTTTCATGGTTCTTAGGAATTTGGAAGGAGCTAAGTGGGGGCAGTTCTGGTTCAGGCTCTTATGTGATTGTAGTTAGATGGTGGCAGGAGCTGTAAAACAGAGGAATGCTGAAGCAGACAGGGACTAGATGGGCATTTTTTTCTCAAGTTGGGTTGGGGCTTTTCCCTGTGGTCTCTCCTTATGGACTATGATGAGCTTCCTCCCATAATGACAGCCTCAGCACAATCAGACTGTTCTAATTGTGACCGAAGGCTTTAAGAATGAGTATCCCAGCAAGCAAAGTGGAAGTTGCCTTGCCTTTTATGACCTAGCCTCTGAAGTTGCATGGTATCCCTCCTGCAGTACTATATGAGTAGAAACACTCACAGAATACCATCCAGTTTTCAAAGAAGAGGCACAGACCCTCTGTCTTGATGGGCAGAGTGTTAAAATCACAGTGTATGAAAAGCACACATGGGATGGGATATACTGCCTAGATATCTTTGGAAAACACAATCTATAGCACACCCTATATTAAGGAGTTTGGTGAGTTGCCTCTTTTTTTTTTTAAAGTTTTTTTTCCTTTTGATGTGGGCTTTTTTTTTTTTTTTTTTTTTTTGATGTGGGCCATTTTTTAAAGTCTTTATTGAATTTGTTACAAAGTTGCTTCTGTTTTATGTTTTGGTTTTTTGGCCATGAGGCTGTGAGGGATCTTAGCTCCCCAACCAGAGATTGAACCCACACCGCCTGCATTAGAAAGTGAAGTCTTAACCACTATATCACCAGGAAAGTCCTAAAATTTAGTGAGAAATTACACTTTTTTTCCTGGACCTTAGTTCCCCACCCTGGGATTGAACCCGTGCCCCTTGCATTGGAAAGCAGAGTCTTAACCACTGGACCACTGGCAAAGTCCCTTGGTGGGCTTCTTCTAAGGCAATGAAAACCTCTTTGGGTTTTCAAAGCAGGGGAATGATATTTGTGATTTACATTTTAGAACTTGTGATTTTTAGAAAGATTATTCTGACTTTGCAGGATGGAAAGCAGGGAGACCATTTAGGAAGCTGTTGCCATGATCTTGAGAGAGATGAGAGATGATGAGATGAGGTGAGAAATGATGGTGGCTTGGACTGGAGTCATGTTTTAGGGATGAAGAGACTGGTTAAGACTTGGATACCGATTAGATACAGGTAGAGGTTGTCGATGATAAGATACTTAGATTTGGCATCTGGCTTGGGCAGCTGGGTGAATGGTGTTGCCATTTACTTATGGGGGCGCACTGGAGGAGCAGTAGGTTTGCTGGAAATGGTTGGGATCAGTTTGTGCCTGGTGATGCTGAGTAGGTGGTTGGATATTCATATGTGTCTGGAATCATGACAGTTAGGCTGGTGATATACTTTTGGGAATCATCAGTGTATATTTGAAATCACAGTAGGAGATGAGATCATCCTAGGAGAGCGTAAGAAAGGGAAGAGAAAAGGGCTTAGGATATACTCTTAGAATTCTTAGAAGAGGAGAGCAATTTGAGGAGTCAGTGGTCGACAGTGTTCAATCTGCTAAGAGGTCAAGCTAGATAGGACCAGGTGGAGTTGAATTTATCAACATGAAGATCACTGGTGACTTTGGAGAGGGAACTTGCAAGGGCAATGAGGGTAGAGTTAGATTTCAGAGAGATGGTTTATTCATCCTGCAAGATTTATTGAGTATCTAGTCTATGCCTAGTTCTAGGTTAGGGCCTGGGAATACAAGGATAAGTGTGACCCAGTGTCTACCCTCACAGAGCTCACAGTTGACGGGAGAGACAGATATGTAAAGTGTTCAGAGGAAAGGCAGCGCTCCCAACAGAGGTTGGTTTGCACTCAAAGTTAGTCTTTTTTGGAGGAACTGTTAAGTAAGATAAGGAACAGAACAGCATTAGACTTGAGAAGAAGGAAGTCAAGGAGTACTTTGGCAATTTTTTCACTGGAGTCCTGGAGCTGCATTGTGGAGACAAGGACAGGTGAGGAGGGAATATAGGTGTGCTTTCTAAAAGATGGACTCTGCAGGCAAGAAGGGCAGTGGTTAGAGGAAGGGACTCAGGCTGAGGGAGGAGTTTATGGGAAAGACTTAAGCCTGCCTTATGTTGGTTTGGGGGTGTATTTATCAACTTGGATGAAGTATTCTTAGCCTACAATGAGGTCTTCTTCATTGGAATGCTTGGGTGCCCAGAGTCAGCATCTCTCTCCCTTGAATGGTGCAGCGCATACCCTCACCCTTTTAAGAGGTAGTGGTGCATGGTGGTTAAGAGCATGAAATCAGGCAGGTTGAATTTATTAGCCTTGGTTTCCTCATCTGTAGAATGGGATTCTACCTCTAGAAGCTTGATCTATATTTCTACCGTACTTTCATCCTTTTCATCAGTGACAATTTCGAGAGAGCAAATAAAGATTCTACTTCTTTTGGGGTGGCATGTATTTCCTTTACAGGCCATAATCTTCCTTTAAAGCTGCTGATGAACTAACTACAGCCCTAGATAAGCTAGTATTGCTAATAGATCTTGAAATGACTGACCGATTATTGCATAAATAAGTTGTTTGTATGCATGGGTGACTCCACTCATTGCTGATTTCATTGTTAGGGTAATTACATGGTGTTCCCTCTGCCAGGAATTCCACCTCCCTTCCACCAACCCCAGCATGAACATTTTCACTCAGTCCAGATAGCAATGGTCCTGCTGTCTACCTAAGCCCACTTTGCTGCCCCAGAATGGATGGGTTGCCTCTCAGTAATTTCATAGCACCTGATTCTTGTAATTGTCCATGTTCACTTCTCTGGGAAGGCTGGAGAATGTTTTTATTTTTAATATTTTTAAAACTTATTTACTTGGCTGCACCAGGTCTTAGTTGCACCATGTGAAATCTTCAGTCTTCGCTGTGGCATGTGGGACCTTTAGTTGCAGCATGCAAACTCTTAGTTATGGCATGTGGGATCTAGTCCCCAACCAGGGATCGAACCCAGGCCCCCTGCATTGGGAGCATGGAGTCCTAGCCACTAGACTACCAGGGAAGTCCCAGGGTACTGGGTCTTAAACACAGAGTCTGCACAGGGTCTGGAATATAGTGAGTTCAGGCTCAACACATGCTTGTTGGATGGGTGGATCCATGGGGGAATGAATGGATAAGTGGATGAATTTTGAGTTCTGAAGGAACCTTGCTGTCCTGTCCAGGGTGCTATAAATGGTTACTTTTTCCAACCAGAGGGGTGTGCATTCGGCCCCTCCTGAAACTAATTACTGTGGCTTCTAGGAGCTCTTTGAGGATTGCTCCAGTTCTTTGCAGCCAGAAGCCCCGATACCCCAGAGGGCAATAGTCCCACTCCCTGGCCCACATCCTTGCATGCAAATAGAGCATATGGTATAGTGGAACATGTCCAAGCCTTGGAGCTGGCCAGTGAGTAGCCTCAGTTCCCTCAATTGTAAGATGAAGATAGTAAACCTACTCTGAATAAATTAGATAATGTATGTAACAATGTTGGGATTCCTTGGTGTCTCAGACATTAAAGAATCTGCCTGCGATACAGGAAACCTGGGTTTGATCCTTGGGTCAGGAAGATCCCCTGGAGAAGCGAATGGCAGCCCACTCCAGTATTCTTGCCTGGGAAATCCCATGGACACGGGAGCCTGGTGAGCTACAGTCCATGGGGTCTCAAAGAGTTGGACACGACTGATCAACACACATACATGCACACATGTAAGAATGTGAGTGACCCAACACATAATTGTCAGTCAAAAAATGGTATCTATTGCTGCAAGTTATACCCATAGTCATATACATTTTATTAATTTCTAAAACCTTGACTTTCTGATTCTGTCTTTTTTTTTTTTTTTAAATTTATTTATTATTTTAATCTGCTTCACCAGGTCTTAGTCAGAGCACGTGGGATCTAGTTCCCTGACCAGGGATCGAACCCAGGCCCCCTGCATTAGGAGCTCAGAGTCTTAGCCACTGGACCACCAGGGAAGTCCGTGATTCTGTCTTTAGATGATTAAAAGCAGTGTTAATTTTAAGTAGCTTAGAGATCAACAGGGATGGCTGAGACTCCTCTTCCTCTTTGCGGGGGAGGTGGAGGTGGCGTTGTTAGGACTCCGTGTCCAGAAATGCAGCTCCACACGGCCGACTGACTGCCCTTTCTTTGGAGCCAATGTGCTTTGGTCCATTGTTTATTTATTTATTTATTTAGACTTCTGGCTTTTGGGAGTTCCCCAACCAGGGACTGAACCCGGGTCAGGGCAGTGAAAGCGCTGAGTCCTAACCACTAGACCCCCAGGGAACTCCCTGCTTTGGCCCACTGTTAGCAGCCCTGGATGTTTCTGCTCCTGTCTTGCCTACACTCACCCTCCCTGTGACCTAGTTTTGTTGGTCTAGATCTTTGCCTTTGGTTAATGAGCTGGTTTATCTCCTGTGTGTTCTGTAGCAGTCAGCTAGCAGCACACACGTGGGGCTGGAGGGGCAGCTGTGAACAGGCTGCTCTTTAGTGTCCATAGTCTTGCTGTCCCTGATGCTTGACCCTTTGATTTGTGTGTAGTAAGTGCTTTTCTCAAGAGGAAAGGGTTATATGTGTGCATATAGCTGATTCCCAGGTAGTGCTAGTGGTAAATGCAGGAGACGTAAGAGATGTGGGTTCGATCCCTGGGTTGGGAAAATCCCCTGGAGGAGGGCATGGCAACCCATTCGCGTATTCTTGCCTGGAGAATCCCATGGACAGACGAGCCTGCAGTTCTTGGAGTCCCAAAGAGTTGGACACGACTGAAGCCACTTAGCAGCAGCAGGTGCTTTTCAGTGAATGTTGGCTGGAGGAATGAACAGAAGGTCCGGCTCCATGTTCATCTTGGCAGAGAAGGGCATTGCCTGCCCTTGGCTCTCAGGGTGCTGGTGGGGCAGATGGCTGCTGTGGGCTGAGGGGAGGGCAACTGCTTAAGCTGCTCATGAACTCCCAAGGACCTCAGATCTCTGAAAGTTTTGGCCCCTGCCCTCGGGCAGCTTCTTCTAGTACCAGAACTACTGACTTCATGTTCTTGCGGCTAATGAGGTGGAACAGCCAGACGCTGGGCCCCCAACTGCCTGTTGCCCTTTGAACTTTCTACTTGGAAGCTGGTTGCCTCTCCCAGAGGGGTTTTCCATTGTACATTAGGGGCGAGGAAGCTTACATTTCATGTTCCACATTGACAGCAACGCAGGGACTAGAGTCGTTCTGGGAGGGGGTCACCATGGACCTTGGAACAGACCCATCACCAGCAGGGAGGGCAGTGGGGCTCTGTGCTGGCCTGATCCCCAAGGCTTTTCAGGGGTTCACCTTAATCTCTTTTCCTGTTCTCTTTCTCTCTGTCTCAGAAGAGGTTAAGGGAATGGCCTAGAGGAGGCTGGTAAAGGAGCTTGGGCCCCAATCTCAGCTGAACATTGGAGTCACCAAGGGGGTTTAAAAAACATTCATGGCCCCTTCCTCTCCCTCTCTTCTTCATCAATCAAATAACTCTGAACCACTGGGTAGAACAATGGGAATAGACTTGGAGGACAAGACTTGAGGAAGCAGAAAGCTGCTGCTGAGGACAACTAACTGTGGCCTTGGGAAGAGAGGTTATCAATGGGCAGCTTTAGAATCACCTGGGGAGCTTTAAAAACATGCCGATGCCTGGGCTCCACCCCAGAGCCTGGCTTCTTTGGCCTGGGTGGGGCCGAGCACTGGACTTTGTTAAAGCTTGTCAAGTGATGCCTTTGTGGAGCCAGGAGAGCTGAGCTAAGTGAGGGTTTCGGCTTGCCTTGATCCAGGTAGTTCTGTATGTGATGATTTTGTTTTGTGATGAACTAAGGTAGCCTGAAGCAAGCAGATAACCAGACTCCCCCAGGGGAGCCCCATCTCAGCCCTTCTGAATCAGAATTTCAGAGGTGGAGACCCAGAGCTGTAGGTTCACATTCCTTGGGCCATTCTGATGCTCACTCGGGCTTGGTGTCCCGTTTCTTAGAACCTGAACTGGACCTAGCTGAGAAAACCAGTAAGAATCCAGTTAACCAGGACTTGCTGGCTTCAAGATGGGAGCTGATGGAGTGGTTTAATAGGCGGGCCTGCCGGTTTGCTTGCTCCATCTGGGCGGTGCGGAGCCACGGCGACTGAAGTGCTGAGTCCACTAGGCAGAGTGGGAGGGATGTGATCCGGTGACCCACAGGGTTTATGCTGTGTGTGTCTTCCTGCCAGCTGCTGTCACACATGATGCTGCTGTAAGCAAAATTTCTGTAGCCTGTAAAAGAGTCTGAGGGTCATCTGTTATCTGGGAAATACAGCGGCTCCTCAGAAGGAAGAAATAAGCCATCAAGGAAGCTAAGAAGAAAAAGGGATTTTTGAGATGCAGAGAGAGCCCTAAACCACCATCAGACGACAAAAAGCAAAACAAGCAGCAGTGGGACTTCCCTGGTGGTCGGGGGTTGGGACTTGGTCCTTCCACTGCCATGGCCCTGGGTTTAATCCCTGGTTGGGAAACTAAGAATCCCGCCAGTCATGTGGCACAACCAGAAAACAAAACAAAAAACAATCAGTGGTAGAGAAAAGAGGGAAACACTTGAAATGCTTGGCTTAAGGCAGCAGATCTGAGGTTTTTTTGGAGAGCTTACATCTGGTCCTTCTGAGGAAACACTGTGGTAGAGGACCCTGGAGATGTCTGGTGTTTGCAGGTCTGAATGTTCCATCTAAGGGGCTAGGCTGCTCCGTAGCAGTTGACTCTGACTACGCACAGCCATGGGCTTCCCTGGTAGCTCAGATGGTAAAGCGTCTGCTTACAATGCGGGAGACCCGGGCTCGATCCCTGGGTCGGGAAGATCCCCTGGAGAAGGAAATGGCAACCCACTCCAGTATTCTTGCCTGGAAAATCCCATGGACTGAGGATCCTGGTAGGCTACAGTCCATGGGGTTGCAAAGAGTTGGACACGGCTGAGTGACTTCACTTCACTTCACACAGAGCCTGGCCTAATGCAGAGACGGGTGGTTTTTCTTGGGTACCATGTGACAAAGAGCTTGCTCACCCCAGTTAAGCCCAGGGACTGCTATCCTGTCGTTGACTGCTGAGGAATGAATGATGTCACCAGTCAGAAGACATGTGAGAGGCGTGACCACTGACTTTGAAGTTTGAGACAGCAAACTGAGTGGCAGGGGGAATCTTCCTCTCTGTCATCTGAAGGCTGTCAATGTGGAAGAAAAAGAACAGAGCTGAGTGCTGAAATGTAAATGCTAAGACACCCAGAAATATACACTCTGGTGAGGAGCAGATTTCATAGAGATTGGGAGAGGTGCATTTGATAAAACTTTAGACTGAAATTTTAGAGGAAAGGAGAAAAATACACAGATAAAAATATTCATCTGGGTATTTTGGAGGCTATGAGATATTATAGGGAAAGAAGAATAAAGGTGAAAAGTTGCTCAGTAATGCATTTGTAGAAGCTAGAAGGCCGGGAGTGATGCTTTTGGACTCATCAGCATTCAGTGAAGCTAATAAATACATTTGCTTTTTACTTTTACTGCGGGAAGAAGCAATTTCATATTTGAGTAGAATATGACAGCGAAAGAGCACGTGTGTATGCTCAGTTGTATCTGACTCTTTGAGAGTCAATGGACTGTAGCCCACCAGACTCCTCTGTCCATAGGGTTTTTCAAGCAAGAATACTTGGGTTGCCACTTCCTCCTCCAGGGGGTCTTCCCGACCCAGGGATCAAGCCCACATCTCCTGTATTGGCAGGAGGTTCTTTACCACTGAACCACCTGGGATGCATACCTTGTTCAAAAGTGATGGACCTGTGAAAGAGCTGAGATTGCTGTAGTATATCAAAGAGAGGTACTTGTATGAGGATCTGCTGTAATAAGGGATGCCTGCTCCCTCTGGGATTGATTGCAGTGAGAGGGGAATTTCAGGACCAAGATATAGAAACCTGTGGAGAGGATTTTACCTCTCCTTTTTCACTTTCCCCATAAATGTAATGGACAATGCTGTCTGCTACTGCTTCCAGTTCTCTCCCTAGAGGAGGGCTGCTTCTCACAAGTAAGCAGGAGAAGTCTCTTCTTTCATCATTACAGATATGTGGCCCATCTCTTAGAAAGGGTGCCAAGGCCCTGGCCTCTGTTAATCCCATCTGCTTACCATGGGAGGGATTACTACGTGGTGCTATCAGAGGGCTCTTGGGTTTTACCTAGGGATTTCTGCTGAAGGTTTCCCTTAGTAAAGAGCATGGAAATAAACCCCTCACCCTAAAGGAAGAAGCGTGGTAAAGAGAAGAGGACAAAAGCAAAAAGAAGTGGGAGTGATGTAATTGTGGGCGTATACTGCACAGCATCAGATGAGAAGAATAAGTATTTTGCTTTCCTCTTAAGTACAAATCATAAAATTTGTACAAAAGGGAAATATGGTAGCAATGGAAACTTCAATTCCCTGAGCTGCTTTGGCTAAAATCAGTTGCCTTCTATCAGAAGCAGTACTTCTCTACATTAAAAAAATGACTTATTGTGGAAATTTTCACATATACAAAAGTAGAGCAAATTATACAATGAACTCTCAGGGTTCAAGCACCAGATCAATGACTGTCTCTACTGTTTTATCAATGTCTATGCTCCACCCAGTCTTTCATCACCCACACTAGATTATTTAAATAAAATCCAAGACATCAAGGTATGTAATCCATAAAGACTTCAATGTGAATATATAAAGGTAAAGATTAATTATTATTATTTTATATAACCAGGGGAAATGTGGAATCCTTGTGAGGAAGTGACTATGCCTTCTCAGAGTTGGTACTTCCCAGAAAAAAAAATTGCTAAATTTCCTCCAAAATGTACTCTAAATGTTAGGCAAAGAGATTGCAGGAAAATTCAGGGCAAGGAATTATAATTTTATAGCCAGGGATTTAAAAACAACAAAGACCAGGAGTGTCTTCAAAATGAAATTCTGATAAAATAGTGACATTATCTTTTTTAGGAAGAACAGGAGAATCATCCGAAGATGATGTGGTTGAACTTACTGATTTTTGATGACCTTAGATCTTTAGAAATAAGATATACAAGAGATAATGAGAGATGACATAATCAAGACTAAATAAATATAGGAGTGGCCCAGACCTGTGAGGAGAGTGTCCTGGAGGTTAATAAACTAAGACCTGAAAAAGTGAGTTAGGTCAACAAAAGGTTCTGAGAGCAATGTGCAGAGTCAGAAGAGCAGGAGAAAGGCTGGATGCCCTAGGGTCACTTAGATCCCTAATAGTAGATGGTAGAGAGAAAGGAGACGCCACAGTCCCACTTTTTCTCTAACTTTACCTGCAAAAGAATTGCTCACCTAGGAAAGGGTTCAGTAAAAACCCAACAAGCCAATAGATCTAGGCCAGCAAAGAAACAAGACCAAGAGAGTTGAGGAGATAGTAATAAAGCATGTCGTTGCTTTAAATGTTTTTAATTACCCACTTACAGTGGACATGAACTTGGGCAAACTCTGGGAGATGGTGAGGGACAGGGAAGCCTGACGTGCTTCTGTCCATGGGGTCGTGAAGAGTCGGACACGACTTGGTGACCTACCCCCTTCAAGCAAATGGAAAGGATTTATAATTAGTTGTGATGACAGTGACCACTAGGCATCTCCTGGATCTTGGAGAATAGGAAGGGTGTAAAAAGGAAGCTATTGAGTGATGTATTAGTTTCCTATTGCAGTTGTAACAAATTGCCACCAATGTAGTGGTTTAAAACAACACAAATTTATTATTCCACAGTTCAGTAGGTCAGAACTCTGAAATGGGTCCCACTGGGCTAATGTCAAGCTGTCAGTGTTGCTGTGTTCCTTTCTAGAGGCTCTAGAGGAGATTCCATTTTCTCACCTTTTCTAGCTTCTAGGGGCTGCCCAGATTCCTGAGCTCTTGACCCCCTTCCATCCTCAAAGCCAGTGGTAGCTAGTCAAGTCTTTCTCACATCAGAAGTCTTTTGCTGACTCTTCTGCTTCTCAGGGTCACTACTATGCCCACCACAAGTGATAACCTGGCTTTCCAAAAAAGAGAAAGAGGTGGATTCTGAGCATTCTGCGCTGGTAATCTGAGCTTGATTCTTGCCCAAATTCTAGGCTCATCTGTTAAAACTGGTTAGCAAAATATGAAGGGAAGAAAGGAGGATCTTTAATAACCTGGATGGATTTGCTAAAAGCAAGCTAACCTCAATTTTAATTTTTTATTCAAGTGTATATAAATAGAAGAAACAGTGCACATTTTTTTTGAAACCGTGCACATTTTATAAGCGTACAGCTTGATGTGTGCTCAGATTGTAGAAAGCAGCCCCCTGAACCTTTCTTGTGTTCAAGTCACTCACCCCATGCCCACCATGCACACTTTAAGGGAAATCTCTGTTCTGATTTCTAGTAGCGTAGATTTATTTATGTTTTTATGTAAATGGACACAGAGGGTATGTCCTCTTGTGGTCTGGCTTGTTCACTTAATGTTCGAGAGGTGTATTCCTGGCTTTGTCTGTGGTTGTAGATGATTCATTTTTATTGCTGTGTAGTATTCCATTGTTTTCATTTAACTATTCTACTCTTGATGGCATTTGAGTTGTTCTGTTCTGGATTAGCCCATGCAGGTACTCTCCTTCGTTTTAGTTCTAGAGTTGATGCTGGGCCTTATTGCTGGAACTAGCCTCCTTCTCTAGGTGTCCATGGAGACTAGGTTTCATGACCATTGAGGAGCATCTCTTTAGATAATTACAGGAGTGACTTCTTCGCAGTTGCTTCTTCCTCCAAAGCAGGGGTCAAAGCAGGAATGGAGGTGCACCTGAGTCAAGGGTCCGAGGTGATTTTCAGGCCATCTTTCTGTGGACTTGGCCCAGCATTGGGTGGAGACTGAGTTGTACCTAGAGGTAGGAGGGTAGGGCATCCCTGATCCTTGAGGTTAAATGTCCTTGTCCTTACATTATCCTAACCCCAGGCCCCACCCCACCCACTTCCCTGCCTCTGAAGCAGGAGGTCGGGCTCTACTTCAAGAACAGTGCACTTGGCTGCGCTCCGGGGCCACTGGAGCTGTATCCACCGCGGGTGGGGACAAAGAGCTCAGTCAGCACTGCTGCCTGCGGGCCGTTTCCTGCTCTCAGGCCAAGAGGCCCTGCAGGCAGCTGAGCGCTGGGGAAGATGAGGGCTGGCGCTCTTGCCAGAGGATTCCCTCCTTCATTCAAACGGAGCCTCCCATGCTTGATGCAGAGAGCAGATCAGGGGGTGATGGTGGGTCCGTGGCTGAGAACAAAGGCTCAGGAGTCGGGGAGGAGGAAACACTGGTTGTCAAAGGAAGGCTACGAATGGATGGATATGGAAGTAGACTAGAGAAGCTATAGGGATTAAAATGTAAGTGATCCCTGAAAATTTTCTTTTCAGAATTTGCTGTAGTAAAGGGTGATGGGTCGGCTTTTCCCTGTCTAGCTCCCTGGACAGAGCTGAGAACAGAACCTGGTGGCATGGGGCTACAGACTGACTCAGAGCTAGAGCCAGTCCCTTAAGCCTCCTGCCCATCCCAGTTTGGTGTTGGCCCCCTGGTGATGCTGAGGGCTAACCGTGAATATTTTTTTCTAATTAAAGAAATGTTGCTGTGTGCGGGCTTCCTCTAGTAGCGGTGTGTGGGGGCTTCTCTTCTAGTTATGGTGCTCGGACGTACTGCCCTGAGGCATGTGGGATCTTAGTTCCCCGACGAGGGATCAAACCCACATCCCCTGCATCGGGAGGCAGATTCTTTACCGCTGGACCACCAGGGAAGTCCCTAACTGTGAATTTTAATTATGGGATCCTGTTCCTTTGTGAATGTGGCAGCTCCAGGTGTCCCGGGTGTTTCTAATCCAGCCTGGCTTAAGTTATATTTGTGTGTCAGCAGCAGAGCCTGAGGGTAAGGGGTGGAGGTTACAGGATGCAGAGAAGTGGGATGAGGGCTGCTGAGTGGCTGGAGGCAGAAGCCAGTGGGGAGTGAAGGATGAGTGACTGGCTGAGGGGGATCAGCAGATCTGAAAGGTTTGGCCATTCTGTGGGGGTGCTTGTGGCAACTGCACACTCGTGCCTTTAATTATTAACTTAACACTGCATTGGCCTGGAGTTCTGGGTGCATTTTTGCCCAGCCCTGTGATAAGGTTTGGTTGTTCATTGTCTTGTTTATTAGGGACAGGAAAGCCCCCTTTCTGGAAGAACAGAAAGAGACTTGGGCAGTGAGGGAGGGGGAGACAGAAGGTAAGACGGCTTGGTTGCTTTTTCCTGCCCCTCAGGAGGACGTAGTCTTGGGCCAGAGTGTGTTGAGACCAGGACACAAAAAACCAGGATGGCTGGGGACCCTAAGGGCCACACCACCGCCAGGATGGAGACAGGGAGTCCGTGGGGCTGAGCTGGGGGCCAGAAGCAGGCAAGCCCAGCGCTTTCTCTCTGGGAAGGCAGCCCTCCTCCTGCTGCCCCAGTTGCTGAGCTGGGAAAGAGGGAGCAATGCCGGATCCGGGATGCACTGTACTGCAGCAGGAAAGCTGCGGGGTGTGCTCCTACCTGCTTGTTTAAGAGGTTGTGGGGGGAGCGGTTGAGGGACATTCTATTGAATTTCAGAATTGTTTCTTTTGATTTTCCCCATGCCCCCCCTGCCCACCCCCCACCACATCCTGGGGCTACTGGTTGACCTCACAGCCTGTGTGGGTTTCCGCTCTAGAATTTCTTCTTCTGAAGTAGCAGATTATAGGTGTTTTTGTGGGAGGGGGATAGTGGATTTCTCTGATATTCTGATGGAAGTTATGGACCCTTTTTCTTAGAGAAATGCATATACTTTGGACATATGAACATAACACTTTACAGAGAATTCCAGGCCTTGTGGAAGCCCTAGGTTAAGAACCCTGGCTCTAAGGGCAATTCATGAACTTTGCTGGAGCTCTTTCAGGTAAAGAGTTTGCCTCTACCCCAGGGTGGAAGGACTTGAGGAATGTCCATGGCTCTGACTTTTGCATTGTCCAGTCAGGAAAAATGCCCCGTTCCCTTTGTATAGGAACCTGTTTCAAGAATCTTTCCAAGCGTGAAAACAAGCAGCTGAACAGGCCGGCAGAGGCAGGAAGTCTGGCCTCCAGCCTAATCCTGGTCACACATCCTGACCTGCTGGCCCAGACACTAGATAAGTTACAGCAGGGCTCATCAAGGTTAACAGTGATCTACAGCATCAGAGTGTTTATTCCTAGGCCCACATAAGGGGCTACGGGGCTGGAGATGGGGAGAGACTGTGACTTTTCAGAGCCAACAGCCAGAACACATCACTAACCCTGTTCTGCCACCAGTTGCCTCCTATTGCTGTGAGCACATTTGTGTGTAAGCAGATCCAGTCACTTTGTATCTCTTATATAAGTGCTGAGTGTGTGTGTGTGTGTGTGTGTGTGTGTATTGCTGTGCACCCAGGTGCTCAGCAAGTGCCTTTGAATGATAATGGTGAGGAAATTTTGGGCAGAGATTTCCAGTGCAGAGCAGGTCAGAGCCCAGACACCTCTTTGACCAAAGGGTCTGTTTTGGTGATGGGTACTAGAAAAATTGCTTGGGGGGTCTAAGGCCCTCTGGATGGTAGGGTCAGTCACCAATCAGCATTATTTTTCTTTCAGGTCTCTTAACCTTCATTAACTGTGCCTATGTCAAGTGGGGAACCCTGGTACAAGATGTTTTCACCTATGCTAAAGTATTGGCACTGATCGCCATCATCATCGCAGGCATCGTTAGACTTGGCCAGGGTAAGAAATAATAGTAACTGCAACTCAACGTTTGTTAAGCATTTTCCATGAGCTGTATGTACCCTTCTAAGTAGCCTTTGTGTATGATTTCATTTAATAGGTACTGTTATTATTCCCTTTTATTTAGGCCATGCCCCACAACTTGAGGGATCTTAGTTCCTCCACCAGGGATTGAACCTGTGCCCTCTGCAATGGAAGCTCAGAGCCCTAACACCTGGACTGCCAAGAAATTCTCTAAAGTCCCTAGCTTAAGCGCATGCATGGGTGCTCAGTCATGTCTAACTCTTTGTGACCCTATGGATTGTAGCCTGCCGGGTTCCTCTGTCCATGGGATTCTCCAGGCAAGAATACTAGAGTGGGTTGCCATTTCTTTCTCTAAGGGATCTTCCTGACCCAGGGATCAAACCTGGGTCGCTTGTACTACAGGTGGATTCTTTACTATCTGAGCTACCAGGGAAGCCCCAGCTTAAATAGTGGAGCTGAAATTGGTACCAGGCAGACTGACCCCAAAGCCTGTCCTGTCGTGTCTATGCATGCTGCCTTCCAGGGGAGGTTGATCTTGAGCTGGCTTTTGCAGATTGTCGAGCCCAGTGCCATGGCAGTGACTGTTCTGCCCCTGGGAGTGGGCATGGGCAGAGATGAACCCGTGGTACTCACGCCTCTCCGTTTCCAGGTGTGAACACCTGTTCTATAACTGCCCTGTTGACTGGGCGCACTGAACCCTGCCTTCCTCCACTCCGTGTCCGCTGTGCGGTTAGGAGGGGAGCAGGCAGAACTGCATCGCTCCTGTTCTCTAGCCCTTGTGCTGTTGTTCCTTCCCCTAGAAATTCACCAGGGTCCTGCCTGTTAAGATCCGGCTGCTGATCCCTGCACTCCGGCCCATTTCTGTAGGTGTCTCTCTTCTGCTCCCCATTCCTTCACTGATACCCTTACTGCTGCGGTGTTCTAAACCACAGGCCTCCTGTTATTGTCATATTCTTCCTCTCCCTTACTGAATCACCTTGTAGCTGGGGCATAGGCCACTAATCCTTCTGCCTTTCTGTGTTCTCTGGGTTCCAGGAGCCTCGACTCACTTTGAAAATTCCTTTGAGGGTTCATCATTTTCAGTGGGTGACATTGCTCTGGCGCTGTACTCGGCTCTGTTCTCCTACTCTGGCTGGGACACCCTCAACTATGTCACTGAAGAGATCCAGAACCCTGAGAGGTAGGTACTTCACTATCAACTCTCCACAGCGAGGACAGCCGTCATTTACTGAACTCCTACTGTGTGCTGATGGCATACTGCACCTGGTCAGTTTTGTCAGCATCATTTTGACAGGCCTGAGGCTGGACAAGTAACTGGCCCATGAGCACAGTAACAGTGCTAAGAGGTGAACTTTCTTGTACCAAAAAAAAATTTTTACAGGGCTTTTCACATTTGTTCATGCATTTCAGCATTAATCAAAGCAGGTTGTATCATGTGCTTGTGTTTTTTTTAATTAAAAAAAGACTTTTCTTGATAGATTTTCACACACCCTTATTCCTATAACTTTAGGGTCACAGACCAGCAGAAACCTTTTCCTTCTGATCCCATGTTTCTCAAATTCGTGACTTAGTGGTATTGTTTGTTTCAGTACGTCACTGAATTGTCCTGTAGTCACGGAGAGTGAAAAGAACACTGGGCAGGAAGTCAGTGGAGGCAGGAAGGGCCTGGATTTGTCTTTCCACTGATTTGTTGGGTGACCTTGAGGGAATTCCCTGCCATCTCTGCCTGCTCCCTATCTATAATTGAGGGGGTTGAACTATATGACTTTCAGAGCCTTTCCTGGCTCTAAAATTTAGTGACTCTAGGAACTAAGATTTGCCAGGAAATGAGGTTTCTGAAAGTTTTAAGTTAAAATAATAATAAACTCCTTTTGGCTTTGAGAAACAAGGGTATTCTTGATACACATCTAGTGTTGCAACCCTGGGAGCAGATAATAGCTGATGAAGGCCTGGGTGGTGCTTCCACCTACTGGACAGAAGCTGAATGATTTGAATATTTGCCCCTCTACACCCTGCCCCCCCCCCCCCCCTCCAAGTCTCACTGCAAAGAACATTTATAAAGATCATGGCTTATTTTGGGCCAGATGGACTATGAGCTGTCTTTAAGTCTTTCTCTTGGCCAAGGGTTAGGGTAGCACTCAAGGTTCTCAAACTGACCAAGGGAGTGGGGCAGACATATTTCTAATTGCTTGTTCAGGTACACATAGTATTCTTACTGAGGGCCTGTCTTACTCTTTAGAGAGGTAAGATTTCACAATTTCCCTCCATAATTTCTTTTCTATTTAACCTTAAGACAAATTTTCCAGTGTTGATAATCTTGGAGAAGGAAGCCTGATCCTAAGAAACCTCTAGAGTAAAACAAAACCAAACCTTCCTTTGCTGTTATCACACTGTGACATGGTTGGTAATCCTTTCCCCTTTTTTTCGTGTAGGCCTTTCTCTGAATGTTATATTTCTTCCACCTGACGCTCTTTAGTGCTTGAGTTTAAGCTACTCTCCTACTTAAAGGCAAAAGCACTGGGGGAATGCCTAGGAGGCCCCAGCTCTGGATTGGTGCAGGCAGTCTAAGAATCAAAGGACAATGGGGATGAGACTGTGGGACTAATGGATCCACTGTTCTGTTTGGCTGCAGGAACCTGCCCCTCTCCATTGGCATTTCCATGCCCATTGTCACCATCATCTACATCTTGACCAATGTGGCCTATTACACTGTGCTCGAAATGAGGGACATCCTGGCAAGCGATGCTGTTGCTGTGGTAAAGGATTTTCACTAGCAGAGGGTGAGGGTGTGTCTGTGGGCCTTGGGGTATCATGTTCCTCCTCAGAGTCCCAGAAATCCGGTAGTCCTTGGAGTATGCTTAGGGCACTGGGCTTGTAAGGTCCCGTTAGCCATACTATGTAAGAAGGGTTGGGTTGCCAGCAGAGGGACATGCTTGTCCTTGCCTTCCATCTCTGTTGGGCCCTGCTAATGACTCCTCTCCATTCCTTCCCCTTAGACTTTTGCAGACCAGATTTTTGGAATATTCAATTGGACCATTCCGTTTGCGGTTGCATTATCCTGCTTTGGTGGCCTCAATGCCTCCATCGTGGCTGCGTCTAGGTATGAGTGTCTTCTTTTACTGAGGAGTATTGTGAAGAGCTGTGGCAGGGCCAGACTTACAGGACCCACTTGAGCCACCGTGCTCCCCAAATGACAGTCAACCCCTTGGCCTCATTCCCATCAGCAGCCTCCAGTGCTCACACATCTTGGTATTCAACTTCTTTCCAAATTAATCAAACCCTTTTGATGGAGGGAAGGACTTGTGGCATATGAACCTGGCCACACCCCTGTCCCCCAGGTTTTTCAGCCTCTCCTATCTTACCCAAAATAGGCTTTTCTTTGTGGGCTCGAGAGAAGGCCATCTCCCTGATACCATCTGCATGATTCATGTGGAGCGGTTCACACCGGTGCCAGCTCTTCTCTTCAATGTAAGTGATCTCAAGACTGGGCTGAAAGTCAGGTAATGGGGAAACTTTAGTAACAGTAGATACAACTGTTCTAGTTTCCAAGAAGCTCTAAATATTTTAATAGAAAAACTATTAGTGGACCATTCACCATGGGCAAGGCAAGGCACTGTGCTAACTGCTGCAGTGGTTCTGAAGAGAATCCATCTTCCCTAAGGAACAGTGGCCTCCTCGTCTAGGGTGAGGCATAATGGTCATGGAATACATTGTAATGACTGCGGTGGCAGATAATGATGTAGTGTTTATGGGGAGAAATGGTCATTTCTGTAGGGGTAGAAGTGAAAGAACAAAGACTTTGGAGAATTTGAAATGGATCTTCAAGTTTAGGGTTGCAAACATCAATGGGCTTTAGGTTAGACAAATGGCATCAGCAATCTGGAGATGTAGAGTTAGGTAGTAGAAGGTAAAAGCTGGAAGTGTAGGTTGGAGCCATTCTGGAGAGGTTCTGGGGCAAAAGCTATTTGAGGAACTGTTTCTAGCTGTGCTGTATAGAGGATTAAGCTGGCAAGGATTTGAAGAACGGGCTGAAAAAGGCTACTGACTTGATAGGCAATGAATGAAGTTAAGGTGGCAAATGGGGTGGGAACAGAAAAGGACAGTTGGAGAAACTGAGGACTCAACAAGGGGGTGATCTGTGGGATAAAGGGGACTGGAAACTGCTTTGCGTGACAGAGGCTGACAGGAGCTGACATGGGCTTGTGCCCACAGGGTCTCATGGCGTTGATCTACTTGTGTGTGGAGGACATCTTTCAGCTCATTAACTACTACAGCTTCAGCTACTGGTTCTTCGTGGGGCTCTCTATTGTGGGTCAGCTTTATCTGCGCTGGAAGGAGCCCAACAGGCCTCGTCCTCTCAAGGTAGCTCCTCTCCATCCCACCTTTGCTGCACCTGCTCCAGCGATTCTGACACCTACTCAGAAACCTCTGCCCAGAACTGTGGGTGGTACTCATTGAAATAAATGAAGGGGATGACAGGAAGGCTCAGTACTCCGCTCTACAGGAGTGGGGGGGTTATCGTGGCTGTCGACCCTGACCTGTTTAACCTCCAATTGTTTTTTGTGCCCTTAGCTCAGCCTGTTCTTCCCCATTGTCTTCTGCCTCTGCACCGTCTTCCTGGTGGCTGTCCCACTCTACAGTGATACCATCAATTCTCTCATCGGCATTGGCATTGCTCTCTCAGGCTTGCCCTTTTACTTCTTCATCATCAGAGTGCCAGAACACAAACGACCTCTTTGCCTCCGCAGGATTGTGGGTAAGCCTTGGATCCTCAGGTCAGCTCAGCTACTGTACAGCTTAGGGTTGTTTTTTTTTTTTTGCTTTTTTCTTCTGCAGCTCTTACTCTCCCAAGCCGCCTTTGCCACAGCCCCTACCTGTTGTTGAGGTTTAACTGCAATTGTCCCCTTGGGCCCAGCCCCCATTCAGTGCCGCGTGGACTCAGTCCCGCTGACTTGCCGTCTTCAGTTCTGACTCTACCTCTCTTTGCAGCCTCTGTCACGTGGTATGTCCAGGTCCTTTGTATGTCAGTTGCTGCAGAGATGGATTTGGAAGATGGAGGAGAGCAGTCCAAGCAACAGGATCCCAAGTCTGAATAACCACAAGAAATCTCGAGATGTGGAAAGCAGGGGCTTTTATCTCCTGCTGGCTGGAGGCAAGAAGTTGAAAAGGAAAGCTCACTTATTTGGAGACACCTATCCAGAAGCCTCTTAGGCAGCTTCAGCAACCTCTGAACTTGCTTTCTGAGAGATGGAGAGTAATTTATTAGTTTTGCTACACATTATTCCAGGTTTCTTTAAAGGGACATAAAACAGACTGTGATGGGAAGCATGCTAGGTGTGAGCTGGGATGTTCCAGTGGCGTGCTCCCATGTGTGAAGATATCCACTCACGTCCACTGTGCCTGCCCACTACTCTTCCACTGGAAAATCCAACAGTGCTTTAACTGCCTGTCTCCTTTAGAGACGTGAAACGGTCACAGGTGCTAGACAATAAAAGGGTATGCTTCTAAATTCTGAGCGGCTTCATCGTTTTAATAGTATCTTAGGGATAGTTTCCATGAGCCAGGCAGGAAGACTAAAAACAATCTTATGTTAGAAAGAATCTGAGTATTTCTTCCCCCTTAAGCCAGTTGCTGAAGGCTGATGCAACCAGCCTCTACACAAGAGAACACCTATGCTGCTGCAGCAAAATGCTAGGTTATTTGATAAAAGCTGTATCAACTTCTGTTCCTCTTATCACTAAGAACTTGAGCATATCTACTTCTTGAAGGATATTTTATAGGTAATCTTGGGATAAGTGAATGTGGTTCCTCCATATACATTCTCCACTTATCAGGCATACAACTCTGACTACAAGGCAAATATGGGCATGACAACACATCTAGCCCTTAAGGCCAGGTTACAACACCGATATGCCTCCTAAGATCATGGGCCAGCAAGAGCAATCATCACCCAAGCTATTCTTTCTGAAGCACGCAATCTGTTTTCCCGTTTAATAAGTGTTAGGAAGCAGTGTGTAGCACAGAGGTTTCCTAACTCTGCGGATGGGAATCACCTGGCCCCCAGGGTTCTTTCACACTTAGGTGGAAGAGTGTAGTGGAATCCAATTTTAAAATGAACATCAACATGTCCCACAGTTTCTAGGTCTGGCGCAAAGACCCAGCATGAAACCGCGTTCGAAGGCTGAGTCTCTGAAGAGACAGAGTTCCTGCCAGTGTGAGCAGGCAGCAGAGGTCAGCCAAGCGTGTCACGCCAGGGCTGCTTGGACTTGGCTTTGCTGCTGCTGCTGCTGCTGGGGGCGTTGGGAGGGTCATTCTTTCCGTGCGGCAGCAGAGGGTTGTGGGCAAACGTCTGTCGTAACGGGCCTGGGGAAGAAGAGAAAACAAATCCTGATAAACGAAGAAAAGGAAGAAACAAATGACAGAATTTAGCCTGGAAGGGTTATTTACCCCTGGCAGCGAGCTCCAAGTGGTTCTGCATGCGTCGTTCCCGCTCCTGTAGCTGATGGGCCATTTCGGCATTCTTCCAGCCTGTGTAAAGGGGAGGAAGACCAATGGTCCTGCACCCATTTCGAGACCACGGTCCCCTGTCCTTGTCACAGAGGGTGGGCCCTTACCTTGTCTGAAGCTCTTTATGAAGCCTTCCCGTGGAGGTAACTTGTCTGGGTCGTGCACAACACGTTGGGGAATTTTCAGCACAGTGCGAACAGCAGGAATACGGAGACAGGCCACCTGGCCCAGGGAAAACATGTTGGAGGAGAGCCAGTACATGAACACTGCCTGGATGAGAAGAGAAGGCACTCAGAAGCTGCGTCTCTGGGCAGCTTGCTGAAGCCAGCCCCTAAGCCATCACCTACCGTGGGGAAATGGACAGTTATGGGCAAGACTGCCAGGGGCATTAGTCTGATAAAATTTCTCATCCACTGAATGTCAGAACTTTGCATGCCAGTTTCAGCACCTAACTGGGAAAAAAAAGAAAAAGCAAGGGGAGAACATGCATTTGACAAGCAAATGTATGTCAGTTTTCATTGATCCTGGCTCAGATCTCTTACCCATCAGTTCTCTCTCTCCAGGGAGTGAAGAATGACCATTCTATACAACTGCTTTCCTTTCACTCCCCACTCTACAGGACAGGCACTTGGCGAACCTGGGCTTACCTCAAGGACAGCCCACATTGTAGCTGTGACCACCAGAGGTAATACGTAGATGGGGTCGGATAGTGTGAGATCCTGGAACCACCAGAGACCACCTGTCTGCAGGCTGGGCACGGGAAGGTTGGCCATTTCTCTCAAGGCAATGAAGAAGGAGATGAAGATCGGGGCCTGTGACACAGGATAAACAGTGTCAGGACTCTTTAGCAGAGGGGGCATTTTACTTACTCTATTACTGAAACCCATAATGGGTTTATGTAGCATAATATCACCACCAACCTGCTTTTAGGGTCTAGGGCATGGGAAACACAGAGGAGGTAATCTGATTTTTTATTTTTGTTGTTGTTCTCTTAATCTGTTTCTGAAGTTAGACGGGAAATGTTTTTTGCTTACCTGAGTCAGTGGTAGAATGAGAGGTCTAAAGAGTTTAATATCATGCTTTTTCTGGTAGAAAGTCATCTCCGAGGAGGCCCTGTAAACTGGGAAGGGAGTGGAAGTTAATGGTTGGTGGAGGTGACCATCCTCATAACCTGGCCCAGGAGTCAGATCTAACTGACCCTGGCCAGGCACTGGAAGCATTAGGCCCAAGAAGCAGGTATATCTTAGAACCTGCCCAACTGTAGTAACTCCCATTTTGAGTTGCTCCCCACCCACCCACTGCCCCCTCCCTGCCCCCAGTTCTATGTAGTGAAAAAACAGGTCCTCTCCCATGCTTATTCTGCAACTGACTCACATTCTGTGTGGTTTCCTGTCAACTTGGCCTCTCTGATTCGAGCGGAAAACTTCTGAATCTCTGGCAAGTGATTGTGAATCTTGGCTGCCTCTCGTTGGCCCTTCACGATGAGAGGAAACACCAGGCAGCGGGCAAGGACTGTACCTGGAAACAAAGTAGGAGTGGAGTGACATTCTGCATTCTCCATCAAGCCATTCTGTAGCTAGACGGCTAAGAGTTTCTACGTCCTGCCTGAGAGGGTCTCTTACCCAGACTTTCCCACCCTGCGACTCATGCCCACAGGGCCCCAAAACAAAGGGCATGGTGTGACTCAGTTCCTTCGAGGCTCGGTCCTCTGCTTTGACATCAAAAGTCTGGCATTAACTTCTCCAAACAAATGACCACGAATCTTATTTCCTCAAAAAGGTGACAGAAGCTACTTTTATAGATCAATGGTTTCCAAACTTTTCTATGATTAATGGACTCCTTTTGTCCTCAATTCTAAGTGTAACCACAATATACATAACAAATAAATTCAAGCTGCCCTGGGTGAGGAGGCTGTCTGACTGTTAAGATTGTTCAATCTCTGGAATTTGCTTTGCTCAGAAGCACTTTCACAGAACTCTGGGGCTCCCAGGAATGAAGTCTGAAAAATGCTGTCCTAGAAATGTCTGGAATAGGAGGTAATCAGGTGGCCTACTGCTTTAACTCTTTCCTATTTCTTTTTTTTTACATTTCACATTTCTTGATCATTTCAACAAGTATTTATTTAGTTGATGGTATCTGTGATAAGCAAGTGGCCTGGGCTGAGAAGAGACGGGCAGATACACATTTAGGCTTTATCACCATAAGGATAAATGGTGTGAAGTGGACAGAGAAGGGAGTTAAGGACAGAATCGGGAATACTAGCACTAGGGGCAGGTAGAGTACTGAGCAATGGAGATGGGAGGATATGGACAGAAAGTTGCAAAAGCCAAGGGGCAGATTCCTCACTCTACTGTGTCTAATGCAGAAAGGGCAAGTATGAAAAGTGGACTAAGAAATGATATCACTGGCAGTTAGAATGAGGTGGTGTAAGTCAGCCTGCTGAGGGTCACAGAACAGAGAGAAAAGCCTACTGGGGGCAGAATACTCTTTTAAATGACAGCTATGAAGAGAAGGAGAAAGGGTAGTAGTTAAAAGTGAATTAATGATGAGGGGAAGGAATTTACCAAGAGACACACGGTATGCTTGCACACGCCTATATGTTCAGAGTAGGCAATAAAGATGGAGAAGCTGAAGACATGGGACAGAGGAGGAGGATCACTGGAGCAACGTATGGGGAGAAACATAATTTAAAGCAGTTTTAACCTTATAAGAGGAGCGATGTGAGTGTCTTCCCATCTGACCTGAACTTCTGCTCTCTTGAATCAGGCTTCATCACTGTTGCGGAGGTCCCCATACTTAAACCCTACCTCCACATTCAAAAACTTACACTTCTTATATCCTAGATGATCTAGTGGTTTTAAAATGCCCCTCAAGAAATACAGTGGAGTGCATCTAAGTGTTATGAATCTCTATCACTCATTTGCATCATCGGCTTTTCTCAGCTATAAACTTCTGCAACTATTTGCTCTACTCACACATAGAGCTGCTATCTTTAAAGTTCTACCCCCAAACCCCATTTCCTCTACCCATGTGCAGATATGTTCCCCTTACATGTAGCAATGGCTCCCCACCATGGTAGGCCTAGGTTAACATGCATAAATTCAAGCAAGTTCTGGATCAGTCCCACTGGGGTGTAGGACCCCAGCCCAAGTTCAGCAAAGCTCTGCTCTGCAACAGCTTGGATGACATCTGCGGCCTCTCCAGAAGCCACTTCAGGTACTGCTGTGGGTGGGGGAGTTGCAGGAATGACTGGAGGGGCCGGAACCTGTGGGGGGAGAAAGTCATGTATTATATTCCGTCCCTAGAGGAGGAAATGGCAAACCACACTAGTATTCTTGTCTGAAAAGTCCCATGGACAGAGGAACCTGGCAGGCTACTGTCCAAAGGGTCACACAGAGTTGGATATGGCTAAGCTACTAAGCACGTTATATTCAGCAGAGGGCAGACACATAGAAAACGAGGTCCCTCTTACAATAACCAACATTGGGGTACTCTCTGGACTCCCTATTTCTTGTTCTCCCATGGTAGCCTATACGCTCCAAAGAATCCAAAGCTTAAAAAGGACATTTAATGTCAGGAAGTCAATTAAAAAATTTATTATTTTTCTGGGTTTTATGATGCTTATGGTATTTGTCAGTTTTTCAAAAAATATTACTTTGTAAAGGTTACTTATTTTAAATACATATTCCTGTTCATGATTTTTAAAAAAGGATATTTTATTTTCCCCTCTAAGCAGGAAGATAAGTTATTCAGAATAAGACTTAATCACTCTCCTTCATATGAGGAAGTTATTTCTTATATTAGTATTTTCCAAACTTCAGTTGCATGAGTATCACTGACACGATTTTGTGTACACTGAAACTATTATAATTTTTCTTTAAACAACTCAGTTTTTAAGATGATATCTACTTGGTGCTGAGAAATAGTAATGTCAATGAAATCAGGGACATGCAAGTTGTAATTGTGTAAACTGAAAAAATGTACAACCTCAAAGTTGAGAATTGTATTTTATTTGGGACATTACTGAGGACTTAAGCCCAAGACACAGCCTCTCAGCTCTGAGAAGGAGCCAGGATATGCAAGAGTTTCTGCAAAACAAACAACCCCAAAAAACCAGATAGTCAAACACCAAAAGATTACTGCTAATTAAAGAAAAACCAGGTGTTTCAAGTAATGAATTTGGTGCTTTTCTATGTATGGAAAGCTACAAGAATCTGGGCTTATTGAAAACATTCCTTTGATATATACCTTAACTTTCTAGGGCCAGTATTCTGCTTTTCCATCCTGATTCCCCTCAGGATGCACTACAGGGGTGGCTGCAGTGGCTAATGGCCCCAATATACTTTGTTTGCTGACGTGGAAGGTGACATTCTTTGTCAGGTCACAGTTTTTTTCTCTTTTCAGGTCATAAATTTGACCAAAAGTCGGGAGGCATTATGACTAGTTTTGTCCCATGGCACTAGGAAGGCTGATGTGTAGATCTGGCAAAGATTCTGCTGATAGGCCACTCAAAGTGCTAGTTTTGGATCAGGCCCTGTTGATCTAAAATTCTCTAGACTGCCTGTGGAAGACTGCTATGTGGAAGAAAAATGTTGCCTGCCATATAAGTAAACAAAGGATGCAGCAGTCATCAGCCACCCTCAACTGTATACCCTGACGGGATTCAGGATGGAGAAAAACAGAATATTGGTGCTATATAGTTAAGGTGCTTATCAAAGGGATGATTTCAACAAGCCCAGACTCTTATATCAGTCTATACACAGAAAAGTGCTAAACTTAGCAACTTGCGATATTGAGTTTTTCTTTAATACTAATCTTTTTTTTTTTTTTAATCTTTTGATGTTCTGACTACCTGTCCCCCGCCACCTCCCCAAACTTCCATACATCCTGGCTCCTCCTTTACCTCTTCGGAACAGTCCCTCAGAGGTTATCTGAGAGGCAGTCTTCCAGGCTTAAGTCCTTAGCAAGTTCACTGAATAAAACATAATCTTCAACTTTTAGGTTGTACATTTTTTACAGTTAACAATTTTGGTAACTACAAAAGGATCCAGAATATACCCCTCTCCTTCACCTGAACTCTACGAGGACCTAGGGCCTCATACTAGCAGAGGCCTCTTGGGACTGTCTGCCTCCTTGGAGAGTCCAGACAATTAGGAGGATTCTTGGATCTCCTGACTATTGGCTGATGATTCTGAGTTTTATTTGGCAGATGACACCACCCTTATGGCAGAAAGTGAAGATGAACTAAAAGCCTCTTGATGAAAGTAAAAGAGGAGACTGAAAAAGTTGGCTTAAAGCTCAACATTCAGAAAACTAAGATCATGGCATCTGGTCCCATCACTTCATGGGAAATAGATGGGGAGACACTGGAAACAGTGTCAGACTTTATTTTTTTGTGGTCCAAAATCACTGCAGATGGTGACTGCAGCCATGAATTTAAAAGACACTTACTCCTTGGAAGGAAAGTTGTGACCAACCTAGACAGCATATTAAAAAGGAGAGACATTACTTTGCCAGCAAAGGTTTGTCTGGTCAAGGCTATGGTTTTTCCAGTGGTCATGTATGGATGTGAGAGTTGAACTGCGAGGAAAGCTGAGTGCCGAAAAATTGATGCTTTTGAACTATGGTGTTGGAGAAGACTCTTGTGAGTCCCTTGGACTGCAAGGAAATCCAACCAGTCCATCCTGAAGGAGATCAGTCCTGGGTGTTCATTGGAAGGACTGGTGCTGAAGCTGAAACTCCAATACTTTGGCCACGTCATGCAAAGAGCTGACTCACTGGAAAAGACCCTGATGTTGGGAGGGATTGGGGGCAGGAGGAGAAGGGGACGACAGAGGATGAGATGGCTGGATGGCATCACCGACTCGATGGGCATGAGTTTGAGTAAACTCTGGGAGTTGGTGATGGACTGGGAGGCCTGGCGTGCTGCGATTCATGGGGTTGCAAAGAGTCGGACAAGACTGAGCGACTGAACTGAACTGAACTGACTGAACTGGTACCTGGCTCCCCAGCTGAAAGATACTAGGGGAGCCCAGATGAAAGACAGGCAGTTGCTAAGTAGAGACACTGAGCAGTCTAAACTGGGTATTAGATGAGAGGGTGGCCTAACATCTTTGCCTCCAACTAACACTGTAGCCAAATCTATGTATGTACAAAACTTATACTTACAAGTGCTCACTTAATTGGGAATTAAAGGAAATCTTGCCCTGCAAATGGCCAATATGGGGCTCTTTTACTGCATTTGCAGTTAAGTTTGACCAACTTGCATAACCACAATGGTGTGATCACTCATGTAGAGCCAGACATCCTGCAGTGTGAAGTCAAGTGGGCCTTAAGAAGCGTTACTACAAACAAAGCTAGTGGAAGTGATGCAATTCCATTTGAGTTATTTCAAATCCTAAAAGATGATGCTATGAAAGTGCTGCACTCAACATGGCAGCAAATTTGGAAAAACTCAGCAGTGGCCACAGGACTGGAAAAGGTCAGTTTTTATTCCAATCCCAAAGAAGGGCAATGCCAAACAATGTTCAAACTGTACAACTGCACATATTTCACATGCTAGCAAGACAATGTTCAACATCCTCCAAGCGAGGCTTCAACAGTACATGAACTGAGAACTTCCAGTTGTACAAGCTGGATTTAGAAAAGGCAGAGGAACCAGAGGTCAGATTGCCAACATATGCTGAATCACAGAAAACGCAAGGGAATTCCAGAGAAACATCTACTTCTGCTTCATTGACTACGTTGAAGCCTTTGACTACGTGGGTCACAATAAACTGCAGAAAATTCTTAAAGAGATAGGAATACCAGAACATCTTACCTGCCTCCTGAGAAACCTGTATGCAAGTCAAGAAGCAATAGTTAGAATGGGACATGGAACAACAGACTGGTTAAAAACTGGTAAAGGAGTACGTCAAGGCTGGATATTGTCACCCTGCTTATTTAACTTCTATGCAGAGTACATCATGTGGAATGCCGAACTGGATGAAGCTCAAGCTGGAATCAAGACTGCAGGGAGAAATCTCAATAACCTCAGATATGCAGATGACTCCACCCTAATGGCAGAAAGTGAAGAGGAACTAAAGAGCCTCTTGATGCAGGTCAAAGAGGAGAGTGAAAAAGCTGGCTCAAAACAACATCAAAAAAACTAAGATCATGGCATCCGGTTCCATTACTTCATAGCAAATAGATGGGGAAACAATGGAAACAGTGACAGACTTTATTTTCTTGGGCTCCAAAATCACTGTGGACAGTGGTGGCAGCCATTAAATTAGAAGATGCTTGCTCCTTGGAAGAAAAACTATGACAAATCTAGACAATGTATTAAAAAGCAGAGACATCACTTTGCCCACAAAGATCCATATAGTCAAAGCTATGGTTTTTGCAGTAGTCATGTACAGATGTGAGAGCTGGATCATAAAGAAGGCTGAGTGCCGAAGAATTGATGCTTTTGAACTATGGTGCTAGAGAAGACGCTGAAAGTCCCTTGGACAGCAAGGAGATCAAAGTAATCAATCCTAAAGGACATCAACACTGAATATTCATTGCAAGCACTGATGCTGAAGTTTCGATACTTTGGCCACCTGATGTGAAGAGTCAACTCACTGGAAAAGACCCTGATGCTGGGAAAGACTGAGGGCAAGAGGAAAAGGGGGTGACAAATGATCAGATGGTTGGATGGCATCATCGACTCAATGGATATGAGTTTGAGCAAACTCCAGGAGATGGTGAAGGACAGGGAAGCCTGGCATGGTGCAGTTCATGGGGTCAGAAAGAGGTGGACACCACTGAGCAACTGAACAAAAGACTCCTGTATCTTTCCTTACACAGAAAAGTGCTAAACTCATTAACTTGAGACACTTGGTTTTTCTTTAACAGTAATCCTTTGATGTTTCAACTACTTTTTTGTTTGTTTGTTTTGCAAAACTCCTTTATACCTTGGCTCCTCCCTCACCTCTTTGGAACAATCCCTCAGAACTAAGAGCCTGCATCTTAGTTAAATCCTCAGTAATGCCCCAAATTCTCCAAGCCAGGCTTCAACAATATGTGAATGATGAACTTCCAGATGTTCAAGCTGGATTTAGAAAAGGCAGAGGAACCAGAGATCAAATTGCCAATTTCCACTGGGTCATCGAAAAAGCAAGAGAGTTCCAGAAAAACATCTACTTCTGCTTTATTGACTACACCAAGTCTTTGACTGTGTGGATCACAATAAACTGGAAAATTCTTAGAGATGGGAATACCAGACACCCTTATCTGCCTAATGAGAAATCTGTATGCAGGTCAAGAAACAACAGTTAGAATTGGACATGGAACAACAGACTGGTTCTAAATTGGGAAAGGAGTATGTCAAGGTGGTATATTGTCACCCTGCTTATTTAACTTATATGCAGAGGACATCATGCAAAATGCTGGGCTGGATGAAACACAAACTGGAATCAAGATTGCCAGGAGAACTATCAATACCCTCAGATATGCAGATGACACCAACCTTATGGCAGAAAGCAAAGAAGAACTAAGGAACCTCTTGATGAAAACGAAAGAGGAGAGTGGCTTAAAGCTCAACATTCAGAAAACTAAGATCATGGCATCTGGTCCCATCACTTCAGGCAAATATATGGGAAGCAATGGAAACAGTGAGAGACTTTTATTTTTTGGGGCTGTGAAATAACTGCAGATGGTGACTACAGCCATGAAATTAAAAGATGCTTGCTCCTTGGAAGAAAAGCTCCAACCTAGACAGCATATTAAAAAGCAGAGACGTTACTTTGCAAACACAGGTCCATCTAGTCAAAGCTATGATTTTTTCAGTAGTCACATATGGATGTGACAGTTGGACTATAAAGAAAGCTGAGCGCCAAAGAATTGATGCTTTTGAACTGTGGTGTTGCAGAAGACTCTTCAGAGTCCCTTGGACTGCAAGGAGATCCAATCAGTCCATCCTAAAGGAGATCAGTCCTGGGTGTTCACTGATAGGACTGATGTTGAAGCTGAAACTCCAATACTTTGGCCACCTATTTGAAGAACTGACTCATTGGAAAAGACCCTGATGCTGGGAAAGACTGGAGGCAGGAGGAGAAGGGGCCGACTGTGGATGAGATGGTTGGATGGCATCACTGACTCGATGGATTTGAGTTTGAGTAAGCTCCGGGAGTTGGTGATGGACAGGGAAGCCTGGCGTGCTGCAGTCCATTGGGGTTGCAAAGAGTCATACACGACTGAGCGACTGAACTCAACAGAATGCCCCAAATAAGACACAACTCTCAACCTTTATGTTGTGCTTTTTTTCCCCCCAGTTGACAACTCGTGTCATTTACCTTTGTTTTTTTTTCGCTGTATCATGTGCCTTGTGGATTTCATAACTTATGAAAACAGCACCAAGTTATTATTTTTTCTTGCTGAAAACTCTGCCAAAGAATATGAACTTACTGACTTTTACTAAACCTAGGTAGAATAAAGGATATGTCTAACTGATTAAGCCAGCATGCTTAAGCTAGCTTTAACACCAGGTATTAATTTATATTTCCTAGATCACATGAACCTGAAATTCATTCTGGCCAGTTTCCTTTATATTTAGAAATAGTTAATTTGTTAAGCACTTACTTTAAAGTAAATTAAATAGAGGCATTTTATAAATTTAATTTTGAAAGTATACCCAGAGGTAGTGACATCTTGTATGTGTAATGTATATACAGACATACAAACAGACAAAACTAGAGATCTCATAGTTTCATTAAAATAGTTATGTGGAGAAGGAAATGGCAACCCACTCCAGTATTCTTGCCTGAGAAATTCAATGGACAGAGAAGCCTGGGGGGACTACAGTCCATGGGGTCACAGAGAGTTGGACACAACTTAGCAACCAAAAAAAAAAAACCAAACAAGTTATGAATCAAGTATTAATAAACTTACTAGTTTAGGGGCTATATTTACATTTCTGATTTGTAGAGATTTTCAAGACAAAAATAGTTGCTTTTAATTTCCCAAAGAGCTGGTCAATTGCCTAAGTGATACTAAAAGATTGATTTGCCCAACTAAATTTTCTTTTTTTTTTAATCACTGACTTCCAACTAAACTGAAAATCAAGAGTTCTACATTATAGAACTTTAGTGTTCAATTTACTATGTCTTCAAAAGTTTTTATAAGGCATTCAACAAAGGCCCTCTTTCTGAGTGCACCAGTTAGACCACAGCAAATCTCTATTGCTATTTTTGTTAGCCCTGGAACATCAGCTCCCAGTTTTTACTTTATGTTGTGTGTGCTCTAGTAACGTACTGGTTTCCTTTAGTATGCTTAATTAATACAGTCTGAGGGGCAGATTTATATGCCCTGTCTTATAACAACAACAGGCAGGGGAGTAAGACATGATGTCTATCCTACAATAAGGCAAAAGAGATATAATCATCTTAAATAAAGCCCATTTAAATATACCAGTTTTGATAACATTTTATCTCATTTCTATCAACTTCTATAACTTTAACTTTAGTCTCCCTCAAGATCACATCAAGTCTTGGTCTCAGAAGGAGTCCAGAAACTTCCTTTTTAATTGAATCATTTGCGCTATTTTTGTATAAAAGGCTCTGGGTTCCCAGTGAGAGGCTGAGCCAAGGGACTCAGGCTCTTCTGTCAATTTTTTAACTTAATCAATTGGCCTAACTGTTGTCCCAAGCAATTGTTAGTCAGATATTTCTGTGTAAGTTTCTTCTAGCCTTTAGGGGGCAGAAAATCTAATACTGGGGACCAGTAATGTTGGTCCATCCAACCTAAGGTAATGTGTTGAAACCTTTTGTTTTAATCCTATTAGCATCTGTTTTTTTTTTCTTTTTTTTTTTTTTTAGCATCTGTTTTATGTATCTTATTTCTTAATATAACCACTTGAAGATTTCTTTATCCATCTGGGACACGAGTTCCTTTAACATTTCCACTTCAGTGGGAAGAAGTTTCTAGACTTTCTCTTTATTTCTTAAGCCTCCGTAATCAGCCTAATCAACATTAATTATCTTCATGTTTTTATTAGCATCTGTAAGACCCACTCACTGAAGGGAAACAAAAACCACAAACAAGGTTTCCCAAACCTTTAAAAAAAAAAAAAACCAACTTAAGAGAATTCTTAGGTTAACTACTGTGTGTGAGTGTGTGTGTAGTCACCTTCTGGTTTTCTTTTCCCATAGGTACCAATAAAACAGCTCTATATAATAAGAGCTCTGTAAAAATGTATCTATTAAGACATTTTCCCAATTTAAAAGATCAATGGTTATTTAATTATAATGGTATTTTAATTATAACTCAAATCAGTAAGACAAAAGAGATACCCCTACAAGAAAGTGCAAAGGATGTAGCCTTCAGAAGATCTATAAAGTTTACTCCTCAAAACAGTATAAGAAAATAAAGGTCGTTGTTGTATAGGCTGATGCAACTAAGATTAAGATGACTGAAGTCTCTGAGAATTGGCATGGTGAGACAAAAGACTGCCCAGAGTCTCAGTCTATTTGATTGGCTGCCAAATGTACACCATACATGTACTTTCTGGATAGCAGAAACCAACTTCTCAAAACACACACACATCGAGGCACCTAAGATCAGGTAGGACATTTACATCTCAAAGACACAGAAAATGCAAGTTCCCTCTAGAAGGGGTTTTGCTTCTTTGTAAGGTCAGACTTCTGAAAAGATGTTTTATCAAGCTGGCTTTCTCTTACTGCATACAAAATAAAAAACCCCATACTGGCCATTTTCAGGGCAAGATTTCCTTTAATTTCCAATTAAGTACATACTTGTAAGTGTAAGTATAGAAATCCAGCTGGCTTCTTGAAAAAATGTTAGACCAGCTTTTCATCTAATCACCCAGTCCAGATGGCTCAGAGTCTCTCAACTGAGCAAATCCTAGTATATTTCAAATGGGGAGCCAGGTACCTGTTGGACATTGCCAAATACAAGGATTATCAACCAATAATTGGGAGATCCGAGAACCAGGAGAGACTCACCCACATTTGTCTGGACTCTCTGAGGAGGCAGATAGGCACAAGAGGTTCCTGCTTGTACCAAGGCTCCAGTTCAAGGGAAGGGGAAAACTACTCTGGGCCCCTTGGCTGGTAGCCCAAACTGCCCACTGGAAAAAAAAACACAAGACCTAAAAGTTGAGAATTGTGTTTTATTTGGGGGTATTACTGAGGGGCTTCCCTGGTGGCTCAGATGGTAAAGAATCACCCTACAATGCAGGAGACCAGGGTTTTATCCTTGGGTGGGGAAGATCCCCTGGAGAAAGGAATGGCTACCCACTCCAGTATTCTTGCCTGGAGAATTCCATGCACAGAGTCTGGCGGGCTACAGTCCATGGAGTTGCAAAAAGTTGGACATAACTGAGTGACTAACACTTATTATTATTATTCAGGTCTTAAGCCTAGGACACAGCCTCTCAGCTCTGAGGGACTGTTCAGAAGAGGTAAGGGAGGAGCCAGGATATACAGGAGTTTTTCCAAACAACGCCCCCCAACCCCAGCCCAACCAGGTAATTACAACACCAAAAAAATTTCTGCTAATAACACCCAGAAGTCTCAAGTTAATGAATTTAGTGTTTTCCTATGTATGGAAAGATGCGAGTTTGGGCTTATTGAAATCATTCCTTTGATATGTACCCTACCTGGCTACAGCTAGTATTCTGTTTCTCCATCCTCAGTTCCCTCAGGGTGCACCTGTTGGGGGTGGCCACTGGGACTGCTGGCCTCATGAACTTCTGTTTACTGATATGGCAGGTGACATTCTTTATCCACATTGACATGCAAATTATAATTTTTCCAATATACAAACAGAATTGCATCTTATTTCACCATCAGTGGCTTGCCACCATTTTGGCAAACAACACCTTGTTTACAACATAAACTTTTCCTCTGTGCTCTCAATAATTTTACCACTGATGTGAAAATCTATCCCAAGTAGAGATACTATCATTTGGGGAGTTGGGTGGTGTGTGGACAAGAACACAGCTCCATATTCCCCTCCTCCCAGTCAAAGCAAAATAAAAATAAAATCTGCAAGAAGCACCATTCCTAACATTTCAGGGACGAAATGTCTCTTACCTGGGCTTCTGCAAAAGAGACGACAGAGGTACTGAGGCCGCGGGGGCCTGGGGCCATGAGCAGGACATAGCGCGGATGCCCGCGACACCGGTCGGCTGGGAACCCGAGCCCAGCTGTCAGCGGTTTCCGGGGCCACTGGCAAGGCCCTGCGACGCTGTGGAACTGAGTGGGTAAAAGGGAGATGGAGTCCTTTTATCAGATAAAATCGATTATGCTCACCCCTCCCCTCAAGAGAGAGGCAGCCAATTTCCACAGGTGAGGAGTTTTCTACTCCCCGCGCTCAGACTGCGAGCCTGAAAGCATGCCAGCTCTGAGCCCTGCATCTCAGCAGCCGCAAACCCAGCCCGGGGTCCAGAAGTTGGGGCTGAGGTTTCTCTAGAAGAGGCGACGCTTGTCCCAGGAACAGACTAAAATACGAGGCTGCTGACCCGGCGGGGTCTGGGACGTAACCCTCCCGCGTCCTCCTATGACCCGAGGCCACGAGAGGGCGGTCCGGGTGAGCAGGTCAGCGTCTCCTCATGCCCGTCTGCACAAGCCACTCCCGGCTCGGCTCAAAGGGACAGTGAGGCATCCTGGCGCTCGGCCCCGGGGTATCCTTACCTGACGCTGGGGCCACAGTAAGCGCAGAAGCTCCCGGCGTCCGCACATCAACGCCAACGCCATCTTGCCGGGGAGAGGACGTACGTTCGCGTCTGCGCACTGAGAACCGCAGCCTCGCGGGAGGAAGCCCTTTTGGAAATGGGCGTGAAGTCAGAGCTTTACCACGCTCAGAAGGTAATGGAGACTGGAGCTTGGCGGCCATATTTGAAGTGGGTAAGAAGCCGCAAAGGGAAATTAACGATATCGCGCTGATACTGTTTTCAGGAGATGGAAGCTCAGAGCCTTATAACCGGCTTTTGTTTGTGGCTGTAAATCCTGAGTAGTTTTTCCTCTATCCTTTAAACCCGCTGTTCTCTAAAAAATACTCTCTAGGGGGTCTTGGCTCTCCTCGGTGTGGGTTTTCTGTACCCAGTGATGTTTGACTTTTGTTGCTAGGTAATGTTGTAATATACAGGGAAGCCTGGCGTGCTGCAGGCAGTCCGTGGGGTCGCAGAGTCGGACGCAACCGAACTACAACAAATATTGTAATTACAGTGCGTGCTAAGTTACTTTAATCGTGTCCGACTCTTTGCGACCCCATGGACTGTAGCCCACCTGGTTACTCTCTCCATGGGATTCTTCAGGCGAGAATATTGGTGTGGGTTGTTATTTCCTCCTCCAGGGCATCTTCCCAATTCAGGGATCGAACCGGCGTCTCTTGTGTCTCCTGCATTGGCAGGCAAGTTCTTTACCACTGGCGCCAGCTAGGAAGCCCCTGTAATAACTGATCCAGTGAAATTTGAGAATGGTCTGGAATTAGAAATTGAAGGAAGGCAGCTTCTAGGAAATACTTTCCTTCCAGAGAAAGCTTCAAGAGGAGGCTCTATCTTGCGCTTTCCTTGGGGATTGATTGAGGAGCCTCTTGTGACATTGAGGGGACAAATATTTATTTATTTATTTATTTATTTATTTTTTGGGGACAAATCTTTTTTAAAAATATTTGTTTAGTTGCAGCATGTGAACTCTTAGTTAGGACATGTGGGATCTAGCTCCCTGACCAGGGATGAACCTTGTTGGCCTTCTGTCTTGGGAGCAAGGAGTCTTAGCCATTGGACCACCAGCGAAGTCCCCTAGGGGACAAATCTTTAAAGATGAGAAGTGAACATGCTGAAGATGGTTGTATGGAAAGATAGAAAATCCCCTGGAAAATCCCCTGAATACTTGATGATGTCATTGAGCTGTTACTGCAGCAGAGTTAGACCCACCTGTCTCTAGATTTTGTTGGGTAAGATAACTAATGGTCTTTATTATTGAAATCTTTATGACATTAATGACATACATTGGATGTCATCGTAAACAAGCTTTTAAAAGTTGCTTTGAAAAATTAATACAGAGGTAATGACAAATATACAGCTATAGAACACTTGGCAAAAAATAAAAAACCAGAAAACCACAAAACAAACCACCTGTGGTAGACTGTTACTTTGGTCAGTCAGTTCAGTCGCTCAGTCATGTCTGACTCTGCGACCCCATGGACTGCAGCACCCCAGACCTCCCTGTCCATCACCAACTCCTGGAGCTTACTCAAACTCATGTCCATCGAGTCAGTGATGCTATCCAACCATCTCATTCTCTGTCTTCCCCTTCTCCTCCTGCCTTCAATCTTTTCCAGCATCAGGGTCTTTTCCAATGAGTCAGTTCTTCGCATCAGGTGGCTAAGGTATTGGAGTTTCAGCTTCAGCGTCAGTCCTTCCAATGAATATTCAGGACTGATTTCCTTTAGGATGGACTGGATCTCCTTGCAGTCCAAGGGACTCTGAAGATTCTCCAACACCACAGTTCAAAAGCATCAATTCTTTGGTGCTCACCTTTCTTTATAGTCCAACTCTCACATCCATACATGACTACTGGAAAAACCATAGACTTGATGAGATGGACCTTTGTTGGCAAAGTAATGTCTCTGCTTTTTATTTATTTATTTATTTTTTTGATGTCTTATTTTTTTTTTTTTTCATTTATTTTTATTAGTTGGAGGCTAATTACTTCACAACATTGTGTCTCTGCTTTTTAATATGCTGTCTAGGTTGGTCATAACTTTCCTTCCAGGGAGCAAGCATCTTTTAATTTCATGGTTGCAGTCACCATCTGCAGTGATTTTGGAGCCCAAAAAAGTAAAATCTGCCACTATTTCCACTGTTTCCCCATCTGTTTGCCTGAAGTAATGGGACCAGATGCCATGATCTTAGTTTTCTGAATGTTGAGCTTTAAGCCAACTTTTTCACTCTCCTTTTTCACTTCATCAAGAGATTCTTTAGTTCTTCTTCACTTTCTGCCATCAGGGTGGTGTCATCTGCATATCTGAGGTTATTGGTATTTCTCCAGCTTGGGCTTCATTCAGCCCAGCGTTTCTCATGATGTACTCTGTATGTAAGTTAAATAAGCAGGGTGACAATATACAGCCTTGACGTTCTCCTTTTCCTATTTGGAACCAGTCTGTTGTTCCATGTCCAGTTAAATGTTGCTTCTTGACCTGCATACAGATTTCTCAAGAGGCAGGTTAGGTGGTCTGGTATTCCCATCTCTTTAAGAATTTTCCATAATTTATTGTGATCCACACAGTCAAAAGCTTTGGCATAGTCAGTAAAGCCGAAATAGATGTTTTTCTGTAACTCTCTTGCTTTTTCAGTGATCCAGCAGATGTTGGCAATTTGATCTCTGGTTCCTCTGCCTTTTCTAAAATCGGCTTGAAATTTGGAAGTTCATCGTTCACATATTGTTGAAGCCTGACTGGAGAATTTTGAGCATTACCTTACTAACGTGTGAGATGAGTACAATTGTGCGGTAGTTTGAACATTCTTTGGCGTTGCCTTTCTTTGCGATTGGAATGAAAACTGACCTTTTCCAGTCCTATGGCCACTGCTGAGTTTTCCCAATTTGCTGGCATGTTGAGCACAGCACTTTCACAGCATCATCTTTTAGGATTTGAAATAGCTCAACTGGAATTCCATCACCCCCACTAGCTTTGTTTTTAGTGATGCATTTTGGTAGCCCCAAATGAATCTTGCCTCTCAATTTTGCACCATTGATAGTTCCCTTCTCTTGAATCTGAGCTGGCCTACCACTTGGTTTGGTCCTTAGAATTCATCCTAGGCCTATGCCGTGTGTGTGTGTGTGTGTGTGTGTGTGTGTGGTGTGTGTGTGTGTGTGGTGTGTGTGTGTGTGTCGCTCTGTCGTGTCTTACTCTTTGTGACCCCATGGACTGTAGTTGGCTAGGCTCCTCTGTCCATGGAATTCTCCAGGCAAGAATACTGGAGTGGGTTGCCATTCCCTTCTCCAGGGACCGTCTCCACCCAGGGATCAAACTTGGGTCTCCTGTATTGCAGTCAGATTCTTTACCGACTGTATGCCTTAAGAAAACGTAATAGCTTCTACTTTTGCATTCAGGGGGAGGTGGCATTGGACTTCCATGCTATGTAAAGTGTAAAGCCCAACCTAACCACATGGAGGAATGCTGGCTGAGGGCTTGGCTAACAGCACCCACTGAGCTCCCAGCCAACAGTCACAACCAACTCTCCAGCCATGTGAAGAAGGTAATTTTGGAAGTGGCTTCTTCAGCCTCTACTGTAGCTGTTGATACTTTGGATGACTCTATGTGGGGCAGAGATAGGCTGTCCAGCTCTACCCAAGTTGCAGAATACAAGCAAATACAATGATTGTCATTTTAGCCACTAAGTTTTAGAGTACTTTGTTGTGTGGCAGTAGATAACTGAAATGAATTAAAATGTTATGTGAATAGGTTTTTGTACTTGAGAAAACATTTCATTACCACTAAAGCTAACTGAGGTCTGCTTATATTAGTTTGCACTTATTTCTGACTTTTTTTCTGTGTGCTTTTATTGCCTTTTCATGAAAATTAGCCCTGTTTCCCCCCTCTAGATTATACAATTCTAGAGGCAGGGAGCAAGCCTCCTATCTTTTGCACTTTTCCCCTCTCATCAAGCTTTGTTTTAGGACTTCTCTGGTGGTCCAGTGGCTAAGAATCTGCCTTCCAGTGCAGGGGACTCAGATTCAATCCCTGATTGGGGAACTGAGATCCCATGTGCAAAGCCTATACACTACAACTAGAGTCCGCATCTTCTAGAACCCATTCTCTGAAACTAGAGAAGCCCTTGTGACTAGAGAAAACTCTTCCTTGAGCTGCAATGAAGACCTAGCATGACCAAAATTAAATAAAAGGTTTGTTTTAATGGAACTCAAAATTCTGTGACAGACTTTTGGTCAAGTTGTTTCCATTAAAAAGTGCTGATTTTCATACATGCTGCTATATTTAAATAGATAAACAACAAGCACCTACTGTATAGCACAGGGAATGCTGCTCAATATTCTGTAGTTATCTAAATGGGAAAAGGAATTTGAAAAAGAATAGATACGTGTGTAAGAATAACTGAATCACTTTGCTATACACCTGAAACTAACACAGCATTGTTAATCAACTATACTCAAATATAAAATAAAAATTTAAAAATGTTCAAATAAAAAATTGCTGATTTTAAAAACTAACTTTAAAACTGCCCATACAAAACAAATGGTCCACAAAACATTCTCCTTTCCTTCTGAAGGTTTTGTGATGCAGTTTTATCATTAACCTTTTATTATTATTGAATCTTTTATTTATCTCTATTTATCTTTATCTATCTTTTATTATTGAATGTAAATGGCCAATTGAGACAAACAGTTCTGAGACTATTCTTCCACCACTCATCAAGACTGGGGTGGCAGGTATTGGGGATAATATTCATTTAGTCTTCTGAGCTTTCTGGGAAGACTTGGTGATCTTGCCAGCTCCAGCTGTGTTCTTGTCCACTGTTTTGATGACACTCACAACCATCTATCTCATGTCATGAACAGTAAAAAATGACCCAGAGGAGGATAATCAGAGAAGCTCTCAACACACATGGGCTTACCAGAAACCATATCAATGATGGCAGCATCACCTGCTTCAAGAATTAGGGGCCACTTCCAGCTTTTCCTCAGAATGACCATCAATCTTCAGCTTAGTAAACTTGCAAGTGGTGTGAGCTGTGTGACAGTCCAGCACAGGTGTGTATCCAGCACTGATTCAGCCTGATTGGTTCAAGATAATCACCTTGAGCTGTGAAGCCAGCTACTCCCATTGGTGGGTCATTTTTGCTGTCCCCAGCTGCATTGCCACAATGAATATTTTGACATCAAAATCCACCTTGTCCCCAGGAAGGGAGTCACTCAGAGGTTCATGATGCATTTCAATAGACTTTACTTCAGTTGTAACATTAACTGGAGAGCACCAGTCTGCATTGGACATATAGGGACAGTACCAGTGCCACCAATTTTATAGATGTCTTAGAGGAGCAGATGCAAGGGCTGGTCAGTTGGAAAAATTGGTGGCAGGAGGCAGTCCAGAGCTTCAAGCAGCATGGTTCCACTGTCTTTGCCATCTTTACAGGTGAATTTCTAGTTCTTGAACCAAGGTGTGTTAGCACTTGGCTCCAGCATGTTGTCACCATTCCAACCAGAAATTGGCACAAATGCTACTATGTCAGGGTCGTAGCCAATTTTCTTAATGTAGGTGCTGGCTTCCTTAATGGTTTCCTTGTAGTATCTCTTCTGGCTCTAGGGTGGCTCAGTAGAATCCATTTTGTTAACACTAATGATTAGTTGTTTAACATTCAGAATATAGGCCAGAAGGGCATGCTCACAGGTCTGCCCATTCTTGGAAATGACTGCTTCAAATTCATCAACACCGGCAACAACAATTGGGACAGCACAGTCAGACTGAGATATGTCTGCAATCATGGTGTTGATAAGTCTTTGTGTTTTGGGGCATCAATGTTGGTCACATAGCACGTGCTGGCTTCGAATTTCCTTGGGGAGATGTTAATGGTGATATCTCACATTCAGCTTTCAGTTTATCCAAGACCCAGACATACTTGAAGGAGACCTCTCCCATCTCAGCAGCCTCTCTCTCAAACTTTTTGATGGTTCTTTGTCAATTCCACCACATTTGTAGATCAGATGGCCAGTAGTGGTAGACTTGCCTGAATCTACCTGTCCAATGACAGCAATGTGGATATGAGTCTTTTCCTTTCCCATTTTGGCTGAGATTTAGGGATGGTTTTTATGACACATGTTCCTGGTGGCACACCCCTTGTGAAAAAGCCTTTTGCGCCTGCTTTTAAAAAATTTTAAAGTTGCCTTTCATCTCATTTATTTACTAAAAATAATTCTCTGTTGTTTATTAATTTATTTTTTGGCTGTGCTGGGTCTTTGTTGCTGCTTATGGGCTTTCTCTTCATTGTGGTTTGAGGGCTTCTCACTGATGGCTTCTCTTGTTTGGGAGCACAGGCTCTGCACTAAGGCTTCAGTAGTTGTGGCATGGACTTAGTTGCCCCAAGGTATGTGGAATCTTCCTGGACCCGGGATTGAAACTATACCCCCTGTATTGGCAGGAGGATTCTTAACCACTGGACCACCAGGGAAGTCCTAACTTGAGAACTTTTAATTTCCTCTTCTCTCCTCTGCTTGTATGCATAATCTTTCTTCCCTGTATTGGAACATACAGACACACACACACACACACACACACACACCCCAAAAAACTTTGTTTGACTTTGATGGAACTCTTTGCCTCTTTTCTAATCCTTTTATTGTTGCTCATTTAAGAATGAAACTCCATTTTCTAAATGCACAGTCGCTCCTAGTTCTGCTCTCTTGACTCCTCCTGCTCCTTCAGCTTCTGTTCCTGTGATTCAAATTGCTCATTGAATAGCAGTCCTGGCTTCTTAATCACAAGGCAAAAGTGTTTTTTTCCAATCCTCCCTGTTTTAGCTTCTCTGTGGTATTTGACACTGTTGATCTCCCTTTTTTCTAAAACTCTCTTCTCTTGATTTTCATAGCACAACATATGATTTTCTTCTCATCTTTTTGCTCTAAAGTTTCAAAACAGTTTGGATGACTAAATGTCATTGAGCCTAATTTCCATTTCCATTTTGCAGTTTGAAGGGGTCATGAAGTGGTTGTGGGTGTTAACAGAAGCCAGTTGCGGTTCATTAGGCTTTGTAGGATGATGTGCAGCGATGTCAAAGCTTCCTCATATGGAAGTATAGGTATTTGACTGTGTCCAAGGCTGGTTAAAGTAACCAATCCTATAAGAGATTAATGCTCCCTATGTAGTGTTTTCCCTGAACAGAGCTTACCTTTCCAATTCTATAATTCTCTGTTGCAGTCTTTCAATTTCTAATCTCTCTGATAGATTAATTCCACTGCTGGGGCAATGGTCAAACTCTCTCTTCTGATTTTTGCTTTTCATTTCCTAAGGCTGTGTGTTGATTTTACTTGTCGGGTTTTTAGAGTGCTGGAGGTGTTTGCTGCCAACTCCCAATGTTCAATGTGAGAAAAAAGCCCCACTTTCTTTGACAGGCTTTTATCCGTAAATGTAGGAGTTATTTAACATAATCTAGATTTTGAAAGGTAGAATGCTTCTTAGAGATTTTGTTTGTTGTTCAAGATGCAGAAAATAGAGCTCATTGTCTGAGAAGAATTGTCTCTCCATAAATAAAGAGCGATTACTTAAAAACATCCTACTGAGAAAAAACAACCTGGTCTTATAAACAATTTCTTTTTGTATTGTGCTGAGTTATAGGTGAACTTCTAGTTCTTACTATTGTTAGTTGATACTTATCATGAAGCCTTGTGTGTTAGTCACTCAGTTGTGTCCAACAAATGAAAATGGAAAAGGGAGCTTTTACAACAAAGAAAATAGAAGCCTGAAGTTATTTCTCTGTGAACTTTAACTACTGTTTATTCCTGATTTAAAAAATGGCATATTTTAACAGAGCCTTAAAAATCCATCCCTGTTGTTGTCGTTTACTTTGAGCTAACCATTTATTACTGAAACTTAAAGATTAAAAACTAGGAAGATTTCTCAACTTATGGTTCATAGCCTTTCTCTAATTTTCCCTCTTTCTTTTCTTATTTTGTACTGCCTTTCCCCTATACATTTGTTGTACTTGGGTATGTTGTGAAGTCCAAACTCACAATCTACTGTTATTACATTATGAGGGAATTTTAGAATATAAGGTCACTTGGCTGGTGATAGGTAAATCAGGTCAAGAATTTAGCTTAGATCTCTGAATAGCCAAATGGAGAAAAATTAGAATGTCAGAATTAATGATAGTAACACAATAATCCACTAACTAGAATAAGAATCTGTGAATGCATACTGATGTATACAAGTTAATGAATAAATATATAAAAGTAAGGATTTTCCCAGCAAAAATACTGGTGTGGGTTGCCACGCCCGCCTCCAGTAGATCTTTTTGACCTAGAGATCAAACCTGAGTCTCCTGCATTTCCTGCATTGTAGATGGATTCTTTATCATTGAGCCACCATAACTCTTTACCACTTCTTACCACTGGGAAGTCCCCTAAATGTATATAATGGAAAGTAAATATTTAAAAGAAAGAATAATAAAGCAAATGGGGCAAAATGTAAACACTTGGTGGATCTTGGTGAATATTGGAGTGCTTTGTATGAGTCTTGCAAATTTCCTGCAAACTTAAAATTATATCAAAATAAAAAGTTACCAAATAAATACAATTCTGAATTTTGAGGGGGTAATTTTTTAAAGTAAAACCTTTAAATGAAGTATAGTAAGCATACAGAAGAGTGCAGACACCAAAAGTATACAGGCAGATTCTTCAGTTTTATGAAGTGAAACCCTCCAACCCATGTAGTCATGATCCAGGTCAGGATTTAAAACATTACCGACATTCTAGAAGCAACTTTCCTAGTCATTAGGCCATCCTTCCTCTGCAAGTGAGTGAGTGAGTGAAAGTCGCTCAGTTGTGTCTGACTCTTTGTGACCCTGTGGACTATACAGTCCATGGAACTCTCCTAGTCATAATACCGGAGTAGGTAGTCTTTCCCTTCTCCAGGGGATCTTCCTGACCCAGGAATCAAACCAGGGTCCCCTGCATTGCAGGTGGATTCTTTACCAAATGAGCTATCAGGGAAGCCCTTCCTCTGCAAAGGCAACTTTTATACAATTTCTATTGTCACAGATTAGTTTTGCCTCTTTTTCCATGTTATATAACATGTTATATATGTTTCCATGTTATATATATATAGAATCACACCATATGATTATTTTTTGTGTGTGCTTATTTTTTTCCCAACATTTTGTCTGTGAGTCATTTCTTGATGCAAGTAGCTGTAATTAGTTTCCTTTAGTATTTCACTGTATTTCAGTAGACCATAATTTATTTACCTGTTATACCACTGTTGGACACTTGAGTTGTGTGGTAGGCAATCCCTAAGATGGCTGCTAGTAATCCTTACCTCCTTATTTATCACCTTGTGTAATCCTCTCTCCCTGAGTGTGAGCTAGATCCAGCAACTGGCTTCTAGTGAATAGGAAAAAAGTGATGGAATTTCACTTCTAAGATTAAGTTGTAAAAAGACTTGGCTTCCATCATGGGTTCTCTCTCAGTCTGCTTCAGTTCAGTTCAGTCGCTCAGTCGTGTCTAACTCTTTGTGACCCCATGGACTGAAGCACGCCAGGCTTCCCTGTCCATCACCAATTCCTGGAGTTTACTCAAACTCATGTCCATTGAGTCAGTGATGCCATCCAACCATCTCATCCTCTATCATCCCCTTCTGCTCCCACCTTCAATCTTTCCCAGCTTCAGGGTCTTTTCCAGTGAATCAGTTCTTCACATCAGGTGGCCAAAGTATTGGAGTTTCAGCTTCAGCATCAGTCCTTCCAATGAATATTCAGGACTGATCTCCTTTAGGATGGACTGGTTGGATCTCCTTGCAGTCCAAGGGACTCTCAAGAGTCTTCTTTAGCACCACAGTTCAAAAGCATCAATTCTTCAGCACTCAGCTTTCTTTATAGTCCAACTCTCACATCCATACATGACTACTGGAAAAACCATAGCCTTGACTAGATGGACCTTTGTTGGCAAAGTAATGTCTCTGCTTTTTAATATGCCGGTCTAGGTTGGTCATAACTTTCCTTCCAAGGAGTAAGCATCTTTTAATTTCATGGCTGCAGTCACTATCTGCAGTGATTTTGGAACCCCCCAAAATGAAGTCTGCCACTATTTCCACTGTTTCCCCCTCTATTTGCCTGAAGTGATGGGACCGGATGCCATGATCTTGGTTTTCTGAATGTTGAACTTTAAGCCAACTTTTTCACTCTCCTCTTTGACTTTCATCAAGAGGCTCTATATTTCTTCTTCACTTTCTGCCATCAGGGTGGTGTCATCTGCATATCTGAGGTTATTGATATTTCTCCTGGCAATCTTGACTCCAGCTTGGGCTCCATCCAGCGCAGCGTTTCTCATGATATACTCTGCATATAAGTTAAATGAGCAGGGTGACAATACACAGCCTTGACGTCCTCCTTTTCCTATTTGGAACCAGTCTGTTGTTCCATGTCTGGTTCTAACTGTTGCTTCTTGTCCTGCATACAGATTTCTCAAGAGGCAGGTCAGGTGGTCTGGTATTCCCATCTCTTTCAGAATTTTCCATAGTTTATTGTGATCCACACAGTCAAAGACTTTGGCATAGTCAATAAAGCAGAAGTAGATGTTTTTCTGGAATTGTCTTGCTTTTTCGATGATCCAGCAGATGTTGGCAATTTGATCTCTGGTTCCTCTGCCTTTTTGAAAACCACATTGAACATTTGGAAGTTCATGGTTCACGTACTGTTGAAGCCTGGCTTTGAGAATTTTGAGCATTATTTTACTAGCGTGTGAGATGAGTGCAATTGTGCGGTAGTTTGAACATTCTTTGGTGTTGCCTTTCTTTGCGATTGGAATGAAAACTGACCTTTTCCAGTCCTGTGGCCACTGCTGAGTTTTCCAAATTTGCTGGCATGTTGAGTGCAGCACTTTCACAGCATCATCTTTAAGGCTTTGAAATAGCTCAACTGGAATTCCATCACCTCCACTAGCTTTGTTTGTAGTGATGCTTCCTAAGGCTCACTTGACTTCACATTCCAGGATGTCTGGCTGCTTACCTGGGGGAAATTAGTGCCATGACTTGAGGTAGCTCTTTGCAGAAGTCCAAGTGATAAGATATGAATGAGTTTGGAAGTAAATTCTTCAGACCAGGCAAACCTTGAGATGACTTCAGCCCTGGTTGACAACTTGACTGCAACATCATGACAGACTGAGCTAAGAAGCCACACTGGATTCCTGAGTTATGGAATCTGCAAGATATTAATGTCTATGATGTTGTTGTTCAGTCACCAAGCCGAGTCTGACTCTTTGCAACCCAGTGGACTGCAGCACGCCAGGCTCCTCTGTCCTCCACTGTCTTCTGGAGTTTGCTCAAATTCATGTCCATTGAGTCAGTGATACTATCTAACCATCTTATCCTCTGCTGTCCCTTTCTTCTTCTTTTGCCTTCAATCTTTCCCAGTACCAGAGTCTTTTCTAATAAGTTGCTGATTCAGGACTGATTTCCTTTAGGATTGACTGGTTTGATCTCCTTGCAGTCAAAGGAACTCTTAAGAGTCTTCTCCAGAACCACAATTCAAAAGCATCAGTTCTTTGATGCTCAGCCATCTTCAATATCTAGCTCTCACATCCGCATATGACTACTGGAAAAACTATAGCTTTGACTAGATGGACCTTTGTTGGCAAAGTAATGACTCTGCTTTTTAATACACTGCCTAGGTTTGTCATAGCTGAAGGGTTACAGTTAGATAAATGAGATATTACTGCTGTGTTAATTAGCTTCTAACTTTTGGGGTAATTTTTTGGGCAGTAATTGATATTTGATAGAGATTTTTTTTCTAGTTTTTGGCTATCACAAATAGTGCTGGCTGAATCTTCTTTTTTGTGTAATGTACTTATATGGTCATCTCTTTTGGGGAATATACCTAGGAATAGAATTACTGGGTCATGAGGGGCTTCCTAGGTGGCTCAGTGATGTAGAATCCACCTGCCAATGTAGGGGACATGGGGTTCAATCCCTTGGTTGGAAAGATCCCCTGGAGTAGAAAACGGCAACTCACTCCAGTATTCTTACCTGGAAAATTCCATGAACAGAGGAGCCTGGTGGGCTGCAAGTTCATGGGGTCTCGTCAGAGTCACACGCGACTGAGCATGCACACGCAGGGTATATTATGACAACTTTAGTAGATACTGCCTTATAGTTTTCCACAGTAGTTGTCTCAGTATATACCTCTATCAATAATATATGTTCTTCTACAGTCTCGGCAGCACTAGGCATTATCAGTCTTTTTAATTTAGTCATTATGGCATCTCATTTGAAAATATTTTATTTTGAGATAATTTCAAATTGAGAGAAAAGGTGCAAGAGCAGTATATAAAACTTCCATTTTCTCTTTTCCTAGAGTTCCTAATTTTTAACGCTTTACCACATTTCTCTCTGTCTCTAATGTATATGATGATTCTTTTTCTGAGAACAAGTTGGAGAACGATGACCCATCCCTTAAATACCACAGTGTATTTCCCCCAAATAAGAGCACTTTCTGATATAATTATAACCAACCAGAGTCAGAAAATCAACACTGATACAGGGTCCATAGACCCTGTTAAAATTTTGACAGTTATTCCATTCTCTCCCTCTTTTTTTCTGGTCTAGAGTCCAATCCAGTATAATGTTGCATTTATTTGTCATGTCTGTTTAGGCTCTTGCAACCTAGAATAGTTCCTTAATGTTTCACTGGTTTTTATGACCTTGACAGTTTTAAAGTCTGTACACGTTTCATTCTGTTAGCACTATTGACTGGGGCTTGTCTGACTCTTCTCATGTCTAGACTCGTCATGCGCTCTTGGCAGGAGGAACCTCTGAACTGGTGCCGCGCTCATCTCAGTGAATCACATCAGGAAACATGTGATGTCAACCTGTCCCATTGCTAATGAGGTTAACCATAATCACCCGACTAAGTTGCTACAGTACTATTAAATTTCTCTAGTGTGAAGTCATCATTTTCCCATTTGCAATTTAATAGTGTTTTCTGGGGAGAGAGTCCCAAGACTATTCCAATATCCTGTTCCTCGTCAAACCTTACCAATCTTAGTATCCATTGATGATTCCTGCCTAAATCAGCCACCAATATCATGGTTGCCACATGTTGATTTTTAAAAGTCCATCATTCTTTCTACATGATTAGAGAACATTCAATTGTCAGAAAGCTCTTTCCCTGCTTTCTTATTCACTCATTGATTCATTCATTTATTTATATCAGTATGGAGTGAATCAATGGATCATGGATGTCCTATGTTAGTCAATGCATTAGGATCTGGTACTGTCATTATCATAATGATCAGATTGTTCCAGTTTTGGCTAGTGAGAACCCACTCAAGCTGACTCCCATGTCCTTTGCACATATCAAAGTGTTCTTTGAGCACTTCCTTATTTTCTGATACAATAGAATATTCCAGACTCATTTATGCCCTAGTCCTGAAATCAGTTATTTCTTTGAGGAGCCCTGGTTCCTTTTATTTATTTTTTATTATTTTAAAATTAATTTTTGTTGGGAATGTAGTTGATTTACAATGTTAGTTTATGCTGTAAGGTGAATCATTTTATATATATATATATATCTCCACTCTTTCTTCAATTCTGTTCTCATATAGGTCATTACAGAGTGCTGAGTAGAGTTCTGTGTGTTATACAGTAAGTTCTTATTAGATATCTGTTTTACATCTAGTAGTGTTTACATGTCAGCCCCAATCTTTTAACTTATCCCTCCCCTGCCCTGGTTTCTTTTAGTGGAGAATGGTATTTAGAAACCAAGATCTTGGTGTTTAGTATGCTTATAACTATGTATCACAAGCATCCACTGATTATTTCTATCTATCTATCCATCCAGTCTTCTTTCATCTATTTATTGTATCTAGTGTGAGTTCACACCAACATCTCCAATTCCAATCCGATACCTCTAGTTTTTTTCTAGTGTTCCTCCATTCCAAATGTGTAAATGCTTCCTCAGGCTCTGTAAACCGGGCTCTCATCATCATATATTTGCTTATTTCTCATTGTTCACAACCAGTCTCCCAGCCACAAAGACTGCCTTCTTGGCCGACCTTCTTCTTGGTCCTGCCAGCTTCTCAGTCCCAGCCCTGATGCCATCTCCTTGGCCAGCGTCTGCTTTGGTTTGTGCTTTCCCCAGTGGCTGTTTTGGCAGCTACACTGCCACCTTCAAAGGATCAACAAGGGAGGGCAGGGAAGAAGGGAGAGGAAGAGCCATCCTGTATTTTAACTCTTAGGCCAACATTTTATTGATATGGCTCCTTAATGAGAATTCAACTTTCTTTAGGAACTTATACCCAGTGGGTTTGGCTCCTTAAGAATCCCAGGGTACTGGGTTATTTAAGGATTTAAAGTGACTAACTGAACTGAACTGAACAGTTGCAGGATTAAGCATTGTTTGCTGAGAATAGGGGAAAGAGAAACAGCAGCAGCAGGTAGGGAAGAAAATGTGCTGAAGGATAAACAATCACCACTCCTGTTGGGCCTTAGAGCTCAAGTCGGTTTTATAGTGAGAATGGGGCAGGAGCACTGATAGGAACCAGAGTGTGAACTTGCCATAGGAAGGCTGGGTTTGGTTGGAGTGGGGATGGAAGATAGGTTTTCAGGTCTATCCTGAAGTGGAATGCACATTTTAGGATGATTTTGGAATCAACTTGGTCTTCCCAGATGCCTTGTGGTCAGGCTAGAACTTGCAAGCAGCTTGAAATTCCCAGGCCCCTGAGCCAGGCTCGAGTCAGAATGGCCTCTGGAGGGCAGAGGAGCACTGTGTGATCCTCCTCAACTTAAACCTGGTCTAACTACTTTCATTGCCTTGTTTGTTTATTAGCAAACTTACAGAACTCCTTGGCAGACTCTCTTTCACATTTTTGTCTAATAAACTAGAAAGAATAAGAGTTGGATGGCCTGGGATCAAACTCAGACAAGTTAAGTGACGTTTATATAATGTTATAAAGTTATATACATGAGATGCTTTGGTTCATATGTGTAAACAGGTGATAGTAATTAACAAGTTCATGAATCAGAGCAATGTTAAGTACAATGATTTATTTGTTATAGCCATTACTGACAGTCTGAAAGATGTAGTTTGAATTTCTAACAGTGGGAGATAACTGGCCAGGTCCCACATTTCTGGCTGCGTAGAACAGTGGCTAGGCTTGAGAAGCATCTCAGATTGCCTGGGCGTGTATCCTGATAACACTGCTTACTAGATGTGTGTCTTTAGGCATATCAGTTACCTTTTCTGTGCTTTAGTTCCCTCATCTGTAGACATACTACCTGGGGCTCTCATGAGGTTTTTATTTTATTTCATAAGAAAAATTATTTATTTGGCTGTGCTGGGTCTTAGTAGCTGCACACGGGATCTGCAGTCTTCGTCATGGCGTGCAGGTTCTTTAGGTGCAGCTTGTCAGATTTAGTTCCTTGGCCAGGAACAGAATCTGGGCCCCCTGCATTGGGAGCACGGAGTCTTAGCCACTGGACCCCCAGGAAAGTCCTCAACACACAATTCTTAGGTTGGTTTCTGCATATGAGAAGCACCCAATAAAGATCAGTTTGCAGTTGTGATTGTTATTATCATTTTAAGCTGCAGATTCATTCTTAACTAAAAAAATTCCGTAACAAATCTAATCAGCATTATTGTCTTGATTCTCCTATCAACATCATGAGCTTATTATTTACTATTAAAAATGTAGAGAGATCACCTCTATTTGCTTCTCCATTAGTTTGAAATAGATGAGATTGAGTTAGTCTATTTTAGAAAAATAGCTGGTTGGGTTCAGCTGCAGTTTTCTTCAGTTCCATTTATGTTTTCATCATTACCTCCCCAGGAAGCTGGAGCTGCTTTCATAGGTACCAATGTTCCACTAATCTGAACCAGTGTCTGCTGACAGCTTTTCAATCATTGTGGTCTATTCAGTTCTTTTTACTCTAGAGGAATTTCTCTGCCAAGCAAAACTGAACCAAGCAATTTCAAACTTGTACTTAACACCCATTAAAAAAATCCTCTTGTTATTGAAGAAAGAGTGAGTGATGTTGGGTGGAACTCTGAATTGGGAGCCAGAGGGTCAAAATTCAAGTTTCAACTCTGCAGCTACTTGCAAGTATGTATTGTGTCTCTTTCTGAATGTGAAGCAATATGCCTGCCAAGCATTGAGGGGATTCAAAGAAAGGATTCAAACAAGAGGACTTTCTTCTCAGAGTCTTACAACCTAGTTGGAATAACAAAGCAGCTGTGATAGGAGGCTGAATGAAATACATGTAGAATCCAGCATCCTGAAGTACTCTGGAGGAAAGAACGAAATTGAAATAAGGGCTTGGGGGAAGGGTGCCCTGGGCAGTCAGTGACTCTTCCGCCCATTTTTTTTTTTTTTTGTATCAATAAGTCTAGAAACCCGGGAACTATATTCACCAAATGCCCTTGCTCTCGTGGTTCTTGCTGCAGTTTATGTTCTGCCAGTGACGGCACTTGGCAAGAGTGGAAAGCAGAAGAGAAGCCCAAGGCATTTACCCCCTTCTCTTTTGGCAGCATTGGTAAGTGGATGTATGAGCTTCCTGGACGTGAGTTTTCACACTGGCAGTGGTGCTCCCCAACTGATTCTGGGTTGTGAGGTCTGTATGAGTAGTAGCTTCTAGCAGATTCCTAGAAGCAGCAGTTCTGGGAAGAGCAGTTCCTCATTCAGTGCTCACTCTCTAATAAAACTAGGTTTCTGGAATGACGTGCTCTTTTCCACCTCTGAGTCTTTACTCATCTGTTACCCATGCTGTCTTCCTTCCCACCTCCTTTGTATTTTATTCATCTTTATGGCCCAGCAACTAGTAATTGATTGTTGCATATCAAGTAACCAATCAATATTTTTTGTATGAATAGATGAAGGAATGAATGAAAGAAAAGGAGAAGTTACAGGCTTAGGCAGATTATAAATGGAATGGGGGTGGTGAACATGGTGGAGAGGCTAGGATATGAAGAGACAAAGCAGAGTAATAATGGAAAGGGTTGGGAAAAGGATAAATGGAAATGTGACCCTTCACTAGAATAATGTTATTGGGTTTTTAATTATCTAGTATATATGAAAAAAGATAAAGCACCATGGTTTGCTAACTATGTGAGAGTCTATTAAAGAATAAAGGCCTAGGAATTTCCTGGCGGTCCAGTGGTTCAGACTCAGTGCTCTCACTGCTGAGGGCCGGCCAGGTCCAATCCCTGGTTGGAGAACTAAGATCCTGCAAGCTGAACTGCGCAGCCAAAAAAAAAAAATGGCCAAAGGTAAGATGGCTGAAGAAATGAATCTGTGGGAAGAATGAATTGTCTGGTAGTCAACTGATGTGGAGATGACCTAGAGAATGTAAGAAAGGAGATTTCAAACAGGAAGACAGATTCTATATATGAATGGTGGGAAAGATTTAGGTTGTGGTGGTTTAGTCACTAAGTCGTGTCCGACTTTTGCAACCCCATGGACTGTAGCCTGCCAGGCTCCTCTGTCCATGGGATTTTCCAGGCAAGAATACTGGAATGGATTGCCATTTCCTTCTCCAGAGGATCTTGCCAACCCAGGAATCGAACCCAGGTCTTCTCCTGCACTGCAGGCAGATTCTTTACTAACTGAGCTATGAGGGAAGCCCTGATTTAGGTAGAGTAGGGCATAATATTTGTGTGCATCCCACCCCAATGTTCATCACAGCACTGTTTATAATAGCCAGGACATGGAAGCAACCTAGATGTCCATCAGCAGACGAATGGATAAGGAAGCTGTGGTACATATACACCATGGAATATTAGTCAGTCATTAAAAAGAATTCATTTGAACCAGTTCTAATGAGATGGATGAAACTGGAGCCCATTATACAGAGCGAAGTAAGCCAGAAAGATAAAGACCAATACAGTATACTAACGCATATATATGGAATTTAGAAAGATGGTAACAATAACCCTATATGCAAAACAGAAAAAGAGACACAGATGTACAGAACAGACTTTTGGACTCTGTGGGAGAAGGCGAGGGTGGGATGTTTTGAGAGAACAGCATCGAAACATGTATATTATCAAGGGTGAAACAGATCACCAGCCCAGGTTGGATGCATGAGACAAGTGCTCGGGCCTGGTGCACTAGGAAGACCCAGAGGGATCGGGTAGAGAGGGAGGTGGGAGGGGGGATCAGGATGGGGAATACATGTAAATCCATGGCTGATTCATGGCAATGTATGGCAAAAACCACTACAATATTGTAAAGTAATTAGCCTCCAACTAATAAAAATAAATGGAAAAAAAAATATTTGTGTGCATCTGTGCTAAGTTGCTTCAGTGGTGTCCCACTTTTTGTGACTTCATGGACTGTAGCCCACCAAGCTCCTCTGTACATGGGATTCTCCAGGTAAGAATACTGGAGTGGGTTGCCATGCCCTGCTCCAGGGGATCTTCCAGAACCGGGTATTGAACTTGCGCCTCCTGAGGCTTCTGCATTGCAGGCAGATTCTTTACTGCTGAGCCACCTGGGAAGCCCAATAGTTTGTATAGTGCTTTACAATACTAAAAACGCTTCTCAGGTGCATTATCCTTTTGTATCCTCAGCAGCCCTGTGAGAAAAGTGGACTGTGTGTGTTAAGTTGCTTCAGTTGTGTCTGACTCTTTGCAACTCTATGGACTGTACCCTGCCAGGCTCCTCTTTTCATGGAATTCTCTAGGCAAGAATACTGGAGTGGGTTGCCATTTCCTTCTCCAGGGGATCTTCCCAACCCAGGGATCAAACCCTCATTTCTTATGTCTCCTGCATTGGCAGGCGTGTTCTCTACCACTAGCGCCTCCTAAAAAGTGTTAGAAAAGTATATACTATTAATAAAAATGGAAGTTTGCTTGGAAAAGCTATATATCTATTATGGAAAATGAAAATATATAGGTCACAAAGGAAAAGAATAGAAATCACTCAAAGCCATCTTTGTTAACATCTTGATGGTGGCCTCTCAGAGCTTTTCTATGCCTGTGCTATGCTGTGCTGAGTCTGTCAGTCATGTCCAACTCTTTGCGACCCCAAGGACTGTAACCCACCAGGCTTCTCTGTCCATGGGGTGCCGGGGTCCAGCCTCGGCAGGATCCAGGGGATACCCTCAGGATGAACGGCGTCGGCGAGAGAGAGAGACGTGAGACCAGCCTTGATAGGGCCAAGTCTGCGAGGGAGAGAGAGAGAGAGAGAGAGAGAGAGAGAGAGAGAGAGAATGACCAGATGGGGGTGTTTGCAGGGTCTGGCAGAGTCTGGCCATCCTTTATTTTTTACCATAGCTTTTTTTTTTTTTTTTTTTTTAAAGATTTATTTATTATTTTTTTTTATTTATTGCTGCACTGTGAGGCATGTGGGATCTTAGTTCCCTGACCAGGGATCAAACCCATGCCCCCTGCATCCAGAAGGCAGATTCTTAACCACTGGACCACCAGGGAAGTCCCATATTTTTTACCATAGCTTTTATACCCTAAGTTAGTACATTTCTAAGGGGAAGATAGTTTAACATTACGTCAGCTTGTCCTTCACGAAACCAGGGTGTTTTCTGCATACTTCTTTGTTTATGAAGGTCTTGTACATTATCTTCTGGCCTTGGGGCCTATTAACATTTTATGCAGGTCAGGTGAATGTAAACCTGTTTTCTGTTTCTATGGTGACTGAAAGGTAGCAGTCTCATAGGGCAACAGTACAGAGTAGAAGTATAACCTTGTTAACACAAAAATTAATCCTTCTGCAGAAGTTGTCAGTTACGTTTATCTAAGAAGTTTACCCCACACTGACTCTGCGACTTTGGTGAGGCAGCTTCTGCCTAGCACTCCTGGCTGACAATTGACAACCATCTCATTGTTACCACTAGGGCTAAGTTCTTATTTCTCTAGAACTTTAACTATATTAACAATGGTTTCTATAACACAACCTTAGCACATTAAAAGCAAAAACACAGCAAGAAAAACACAGCAAGCAAACGTCAACCCAATAACCACCTTTAGAATAATTTTTCTTATGTTTTCTAATAGGACTCCTCCACCCCTCAAAAAGGCTCTATGTCTATTAGGGCTTTTATATAATCAGGTTCTTTATGCTATTTTATGATTAGGATAATATAAGCAATCATGCATATTAGTACCAAGGGCATAAATCCTAACAAACTACCAGCAAAGGAGTTTAAATTAAAACCCTCCTTTCATCCTGGATAATCTCATACCACCACCCGGGAAACTTATTGATTAAAGTTCTAAATTGATTCTTATTTGGAAAGAGATGGGGGAAGGCCTTCTGCCTGTGTCACAGAAATTAGGGAGTAGTCTATTGAAGCAAGCATCAGAAAGACAGATATCATCTTTAAGGTGAGTGCCGGGGGCAGCTTTTCGGAATCCCTGAAAACCTGATCCGCCTTGCCTGTCAGGTTTTCTTCTCATGACCTTGTCATGGGTGGGATCTCGTGAGCTGGCCTTTTCGAAACCCCTGAAAACCTGATCCGCCTTGCCCATCAGGTTTTCTCCCTTATGACCTTGTCATGGGTGGGATCTCGTGTGCCGGCTCCCAGCAATGGGGATTCTCCAGGCAAGAATCCTGGAGAGGGTTGCCATGCCCTCCTCCAGGGGATCTTCCTGACCCAGGGATCGAACTAGGGTCTCTTGCATTGCAGGAGGATTTTTTACCAGCTGAGCTACCAGGGAAGCCCCTTTCTATGTCTATTTATTTCTAAATAAAAAAATGGATTATTATATACTTTAGCTTATTTTTAAGCTTGGTTTTTTTTACTTAGGGCATTGTGAACATATTTTCATGTCATTAACTATTCCCCTGTGCATGATTATTAATGGCTGTATAACATCCCATTATCGGTTAAGTAAATTATAGTATAAACCAGTCATTTTTTTGCTAGCATTTAGCTGACTCCAGTTTTTTACTTTTGTATAAAATGTTATCCTTTTAGTTAAGTCTGTACACATTATCTTCAATTATGTCCTTAGGATCAGTTCAGTTCAGTCGCTCAGTCATGTCTGACTCTTTGCGACCCTGTGGACTGCAGCACGCCAGGCTTATCTGTCCATCGTCAACTCCCGGAGCTTACTCAAACTCATATCCATCGAGTCAGTGATGCCCTCCAACCATCTCATCCTCTGTTGGTCCTTTCTCCTCCTGCCTTCAATCTTTCCCAGCATCAAGGTCTTTTCAAATGAATCAGTTCTTCGCATCAGGTGGCCAAAGTATTGGAGTTTCAGCTTCAGCATTAATCCTTCCAATGAATATTCAGGACTGGTTTCCTTTAGGATTGACTGGTTGGATCTCATTACAGTGCAAGGGACTCTCAAGAGTCTTCTCCAACACCACAGTTCAAAAGCATCAATTCTTCTGCACTCAGCTTTCTTTAGAGTTCAACTCTCACATCCATACATGACTACTGGAAAAACCATAGTTTTATCCTTAGGATAACTGCCTTAAAGTGTGTTGAATGAACAGATGCACAGCTAAGAGCAGAGAATTATGTTTTATGGACTCTCCGAGAGGCCAAACTAAGAGTTTGGAGTGGAGAAGAGTTTGTCAGAATTTGGAGTGGAGGAACGTTTATTGCAAGGCCAAGCAAGGAGAATGGGGAGGCTAAAAAGATCCAAACTCTCCAATGGGTTTCAGGGAAACTTTTATTAAATTGGAAGTATAGTGGGTCTACCATGTTGTTTCTGATATACAGCAAAGTAATTCAGTTATGCATATATATTCTTTCAGATTCTTTTCCACTACAGGTTAATACAAGATACTGAATATAGCTCCCTATGCTAGCTATATAGTAGGGCTTCCCAGGTACAGAGTGGTAAAGAATATGCCTGCTAATGTGGGAGATGTGGGTTTGATCCCTGGGTCGGGAAGATCCCTTGGAGGAAGAAATGGCAGCCTGCTTTAGTATTTTGCCTGGAAAGTTCCATGGACAGAGAAGCCTTACAGGCTACAGTCCATGGTAACTGAGCGCACAAGCACATGTTATGAAATAGGACCTTGTTTGTCTATTTCATGTATAGTAATGTGTGAATCCCCAGCCCCCTCTCCTCTTTCCCCTTTGGTAACCATAAGTTTGTTTGCTTTTCTTATTTATTTATAGCTGTGCTGGGTCTTCCTTGCTGTGTGTGGGCTTTCTCTAGTTGTGGCAAGTGGGGGCTTCTCTTTATTGCGGTTCATGGGCTTCCCATTGTGATGGCTTCTGTTGTTGTGGAGCCTAGGCTCTGGGCACCCATGAGCCCAGTGGCACATGGGCTCAGTAATTGTGGTTCAAGGGTTCAGCTGCCCCTTGGCGTGTGGGATTCTCTCGGACCAGGGATCGAATCTGTGTCCCCTGCAGCAGCAGGCAGACTCTTCAACACTGAATCACCAGGGAAGTCCCCATAAGTTTTTTTTTCTATGTCTGTGAGTCTATTTCTATTTTGTAAATAAGTTCACTTGTATTTTAGAGTCCACATATAAGTAATACCTGTAAGTAAGTAATATTTGTCTTTTTCTTTCTTAGTATGATAATCTCTAAGTCTATCCATGCTGCTGCAAATGGCAGTATTTAATTTTTTATGACTAATATTCCTGTGTATATATATATCACATCTTCTTTATACATTCATCTGTCAATGGACATTTAAATTGCTTCCCCGTTTTGGCTATTGTAAATACGGCTGCTGGGAACATTGGGGTGCATGTATCTTTTTGAATTAGAGTTTTCTCTGGATATATGCTCAGGAGGGAATTGCTGCTTCATATGGTAACTTTTAGTGTTTTAAAGGAACCTCTATATTGTCCTTCATAGTGGCTGCACCAATTTATATTCCCACCAACAGCTTTTGAGGGTTCCCTTTTCTCCACACTCTCTCCAGCATTTATTATTCGTAGACTTTTTGATGATGGCCATTCTGACTGGTGTAAAGTGATACCTCATTGTAATTTTGATTTGCATTTCTCTAGTAGGGATGTTAAACATCTTTTCATGTGCCTATTGATTATCTGTATCTTTGGATAAATGTCTATTTAAGTCTTCTGCCCATTTTTTGATTGGATCATTTGTTTTTTGATATTGAGCCGTATGAGCTGTTTGTATGTTTTAGAAATTAAGCCCTTGTCAGTCACATCATTTGCAAATATTTTCTCCCTTTCTATCTGTTATATTTTAATTCTCCAAAGAACTGGTTTGCTGCCTAAATGATATTAAAAGATTGATTTGCCCCACCATATTTTCTTTTATTTGCTTTTTTAATATCAATGGGATTTCCAACTAAACTGAAATTCAGAGTTCTATGTTCTAGAATTTTAGGGTTTAATTTATCATGCATTCAAAAGCTTGCATAAGGCACTAAACAAAGGTCCTCTTTCTGAATTCACTGGCTAAATCCAGAGCAAATCTCTGTGATCATCTTTATTGGCCCAAATATTGCTCCCAGTCTTTACTTTATATTGTGCAGGCCTAGGTGTCCATGGGGTCACAAAGAGTTGGACATGACTTAAGTGACTAAACCACCACCACCAGGTAACCCTGTTGGTTTCCTTTAGTGTGTTTAATTATATTTTCCTGAGGATCAGATTCATATGCCCTGTGTTATAGAGGCAGAAAAGCTGTCTCCAATAAGATGTAATGTCTATTGCACAATATAATTAGGCAAAAGAGATGTAACCATCTTATATAAAGCCCATTTAAATATACCAATATTCATAAGCTTTTATCTCAATTCTATCAGCTTTTATACTTTTAACCTTATTCTCCATTAAGATCCCATCAACAAATTTTACTCTTACAAGGAGTCCAGAAACCATCCTTTTTATCTTGACCATTTTATCCATTTTGCATAATAAGGCTCTGGGGTCCCCAGTGAGAGGTTAACCAACTCTTTGGTTAACCAAAGAGTTAATTTTTTCCACTTAATTTTTAAAAATTTTTTCTTAATTTTTTTTTACTTGATTAATTGGCCCAAGAAATTATTGGCCAGGTAGCTCATAATTTTCTTTCAGTCTTTTAAATATAAATATATATTTAAACTGGGGTGAATAGAGTAGATTTGTTTGGGGTCTTTTAAAGTTGGCATTGGGTTGTGTTCCATGTGCCTGCAAGCCTTGTAGTTGCCCAGCCTCAAGAGACCGAAGAAAGAGCCTCAAGATAGTGACAAGAGACATCAATGATTTAATAGACAGGAGATCTTACATACCTGAAATAAGTTCCTGAAGTGACATGCCACTCTGTGTGGCAGGCAGGCCACAACAGCAATCTTTGCTACTGGGGATGGAAGGAGGCTACCATTTATAGGTGGAATTGATATTGGATTGGCTTATCAGTTACCAGGGAAACCAGAAAATGGGGCACATCCCTCATAGCCCCTCAGGTTAACAACCATTAGGAAGGCAGATGTTTTCCTTCCTAGCAGGTGGAGCCTTTCTGGTCTAAGGGGTAAGGAGGTTTGTGTGAGTAGGGTACAGGTAAAGCAGACTGGTCAATCAGGGGAGGCACAGAGAGCAAAATCAGGGGAGGCACAAAATCAGGGGAGGTCAATCAGGGGAGGCACCAGTCAATCAGTGTAGGCACGGCCATCTTGAATGGACTGACCACACAGTGAGGGACCAATAGAGGGTCCCTTTGACCCATTCAAACTTAGGTAGCATTATATCAAAACTTTTTGTTTTTAATCCTATTAACATCTATTTTACTTATTCCATCTTTTTTTTTCCACTAATGACAATTTATTATAATTTGTTGGAAGCACACAGGTTGATTTTGGTTAAACCAGAACTATGTCTACATAGAAGTGGGCAATAATAGGTAGCCATTCTATGGAGAACTTGTGCACTTAGTCATCATCCTCACTCTGTTTTAGTTTCTTGATCGACTGCTTGTGCCGCTCAATTTCTTTCTGCAGACGCTCAATCTCCTTTGCATGATGAGAGATCCCATTTTCATGGTGTTTCTTCAAGGCAGCCAGCTGTTCTTTAGCACGAGCTCTGAAGTATCATTCCTCTTCATCCTGCTCTCTTTTTCCGAAGGCCCCACTGGTGTCCCGGACCGCACCTGCACTGGACCTAACATTATCTGCTGGTTCCGAGGCTTCGGCCTTGCATTGTCCAGATGCTCCAGACGGCTTGCCGGGTACGCGCCGCCAACGCCGTGGCTGCCATTGCTGTCAGTGAAGCACCCCTTATTCCATTTCTTAATTATCATCTAAAAATTTTTATACTTTTGTGATGAGTTCTTTTAAAATTTCCATCTTGTTGGGAAAAAGTCTCTAGACTTAAGTTTTTTCTTACTTCCCTGCTAATAAACCTAGTTAATATTAATTATCCTAATTTTTTTATTAGCATCGATAAGACTCCTTGAGCAGAAGAACAGACCACAAATAAAGATTCTTAAACCATTTTTTCCAAATTAAAGGAGTTCTTAGGTTAACCACTATATATATATTTCCCCACTATCTAACTTGTTTTTTTCCCACCAATAAAACAGCTGTTTATGATGAGAACTGTTTAAAAATTTACCAGTTTAGAAGTTTCTCCAGTTTAAATGATCCATCCTCTTGCCATTGATGAAATATATCTTAACAGTGAATCAAACCAATAAGATAAAAGAGGTGTCCCCGCAAGAGATCACGAAGGATGCCACTGATACAAGATCCAGAAAATTTATTCCCCAGGATAGTCTAAGAAAGGGAAGGATTTCACTGTATAGCTGATGCAATGATAAAAAGTCCCTGAGAGCTGGCACAGTCAGAAAAAAGACTGCTCAGAGTCCCGGTCTATTCAGTTGGCTGTCAAATGTACAAAATATGTGTACCTTCCACATGGCAGAGGAAGGTTCTCAAAATATAACACACACACAAAATTAAGATATAGAAGAGTTCCATAACTCCCCCCAATTTTCCCTCCTCTTTGGAACCCATTCCCTTTTCCTATCCTCAGCTCCTGGTAACCATCAATCTGACCTCTGTACTGTTTGCCTCCTCCAGACTGTCTCATCAATGGAATCATGCAGTATATAGTCTTTAGTGTCTGGCTTATTCCACTTAGCAATTGCTTTTGAGATGAATCCATATTTCTGCCTGTATCATTAGTTATAACTTTTTATTGCTGAGTAGCATTCATGGGGCTTCCCAGGTGGTTCAGTGGGTAAAGAATCCGCCTGCCCTGCAGGAGACGCAGGCAGACATGGGTTTGATCCCTAGGTCCGGATGACGCCCTGGAGGAGGGCATGGCAACCCACTCCAGTATTCTTGCCTGGAGAACCCCATGGACAGAAGAGCCTGGTGGCTACAGTTCACAGGTTGCAAAGAGTCAGACACGACGGAAGCAACTGAACGTGCATGCAGGCACAGCATTCCGTGGATTGTTGGAGGAAGGGAGACCGCTTCCAGGGCCCGAGACTGGGCTCCAACCCTTCAAAGTGAATTGTCTGAGAAGACACACATGCTGACAAAGCAAGAGACTTTACTGGGAAAGGGTGCCTGGGAGGAGACCAGGAGGGTGAGGGAACCCAGGAGGACTCTGCCACATGGCTTGCGGTCTCGCGTTTTATGGTAATGGGATTAGTTTCTGGGTTGTCTCTGGCCAGTCATTCTGACTCAAGGTCCTTCCTGGTGGCGCATGCATTGCTCCACCAAGAATGATTCCAACGAAGATTCTGTTCGGTAGGACACATAGCATCTCCTTTTAACCTTTCCTGAATACTTCTGGTTAGTGGTAGCTTGTTAGTTTTGTCTTCCTTACCAGGGTCTCCCATCGTAAAAGAACTCATGCGAATGGTTACTATGGTGCTTGGCCAGGGTGGGGTGTTTCAGTCAGTGTTTTTCCCTGACAGTACGGGTATCCCATTGATTTATTTATCTTTTCACCAGTTGACATTTGGGTTGTTTCCACGTTAGGGCTATTTTTGAGTAAATTTCTATGAACACTTGCATACAAGTCTTTGAGTAGACATACTTTTTAAATTTCCTCTGGGTAAACATCTAAAGGTGGGATTGCTAGATAATGTGGTAAGTGTATATTTATCTTTATTAAAGACTGTCGAACATTCCTACTGGCAACATAAGAGCTCCAGACTCTTTAAGGATCCTTCACATACATATACTCTACTTTTCCTACCATAATAGGTCATTTTTGAGAGGATCCTTTTTACTGTGAAAGCTCAGAAAAGGTTTTGTAGGGTGTTTCAGTTACTCACTGTAATGGTTAGCATAATGGATGGCACCATTAAGAAGCTCTCATATTTAGAAATAAAGACTATCCAATCCCAATCCTCTTTTTCTCTGTTACTCATCACTCCTGAATTTTCTTTATCCTCTTTTTAAAAATATTCGTTTGGCTGTACCAGGTCTTAGGTGCAGCATGTGGGATCGAACCAGCCCCCCGGCATTGGGAGTGCAGTCTTAGCCACTGGACCAACAGGGAAGTCCCTTTTCACTTTCTTCATTAGGGTGACCAACATTAAAAACTTTGGCTAGCTAACTAATTATTAGTGTCAAGGATTTTTATTTTCGACATTAAAAAAAGCAAAATTCATTTCTGGGCCTCTCCTATTCATTCTTCAGTTTTTCTCATCACTCTTGAAGAAAATTCAGGCGTGTGACTAACAGTCAGAGATAAAGAGGATTGGGATTGGATAGTCTTTATCTGGGGAAGATCCCTTGGAAGAGGGCATGGCAGTTCACTCCAGTACTCTTGCCTGGAGAAAACAGGGACAGAGGAGCCTGGCAGGCTACAGTCCATAGGGTTGCAAAGAGTTGGACATGACCGAAGTGACTTAGCACGCAGTCTTTACATGTTCTCTCTGAACTTTAATTTTATAGACAGACACATTTCCTGGTGATTTATATTTCCCTTCCCTTATATTTCCTTTCATTTTGATTTTTTGGAAGTCCTTTTTCTCCTTTCCTTTCCTCAGGAGTGTATCTCGCCATCGTTCTTTGCCTTTGGGATGGGTGGCTGCATCTGCCTGCATGATTCCTTACGTGGGGACAGCCAGGTGTTGGCTTATTCTTGACTTTCCTGCATGCAGAGCGTTTTTGCTTCTTTTTTCACATGTTTAGAAGGAAAAGAGAGAAAATTACATGATGCTCTGACTGTGTGTGTCCAGGAAAGGCCCTGTGAGCTTGAAAGCCCTGGGTTTTTATTATCCAAGCAGAAGGAGGTATTCATTTCTACTTGAATAGAAGCACACAACTCTTTTTTAGACTGGAGCTGACTATTTTGCATAAAACAAAGAAGTTATACATTAGCATGGGGTAGCTGGCTTTTCTCAGTAGCTGTCTAACAATGACTAGAGACAATGGTTTAATTATAAGCTGCCACAGTTAAAAGACTCTTAACCCACATACAATATCTTATCAAAATTTCACCATTCCTTTGGAAAGAGGTTTAAACTGGTTTGTGGAGCTAATGAAGAGCCTACTTTGTCTTTTCCATTTCCTTGCTGCTCTCAAATCATCTCAAGCCTATTTCAGCCTCTGGCTTTTGCCAAAGCTGTTCCCACAGCCTGGGGTGCCTTCCCTCCTTTCTTTTACTTATCTATTATTTACTTCTCTTTCAAAGCTCTTTTCAGGCACTTCCTCCTTTAAGAAGGTTTTTGTTTTTTTTTGCATCTTTACAATTTCAGTCCACTGAGCTCTACTGTCTATGGACATGCATTTCTAGCGCACATAATTTAATTCAGATTATCCTTCAGTTGTATGAATTGGTGGTCTTATGGTTATTTATTTCTTTCAGAAAAGAACTATTGGAGAGTAGATACCATATCTTACTCATTTTTGCATTTCAGTCCTTAACACAGCTCCTGGCAGTGCAAAATTCTGTTGAAGAAATGAGTGATTGAATGTGAGGCATATGGCAGGGACTTGATAAATAATTGTTAGTTGATTGATAAGAGGCCTTTTTAGGAAATGCTACATAACTTCATTGGCAGCATCACCATTTTAATGCTGGTTTGTACTGTCTGCAGAAGTTTAGTTAGAAACTACCTACCCTCACGTCTTCTTCTGGCACTGACTCCTTTTCTCTCCTCCCAGTGAGTTGGACAGCAAAGGGGTAGATGACCTAAAAGAGAAGATAGGGAGGATTAGGAAGGATAAACAGACAATTGGGAAATATTTTAAAATATATCTTGCTTATGAATTGTATTCAGCTCCACAGGTTGGGAATTATATTACATTAAGTGAGTACATTAAAAATGTGGGACAAATAATGAATGATTGCAAGGTCTTGTTTACACGTAAAGCCACTGAGCACAGTGCTTATTTCTAAGGATGGCAGGGTGAAGTGAGGCTCCTTTCTTCCGCTGGAGGGAGGCACACTTCACCCAGAGGGAAGGTTTCGCCTAGATATCATCCACAAAGTCGAGATTCAGGACTGTGTTTACGGAGAGAACTTGAATTAGCGTCTTAGTGTGTTTTCTCTATGACCAATTCTCGTTTCCCCTCTCTCCAGGGTTACTCCAAGGCAGCCACTGTGATCAGCACAGGGAGGAAGGAGAGCCACTTCTTGAGCTCCGACCTCCATCCTCTTAAGGAGGAGCCTTCTGACAGGGAAAGAGCCTTCCAGACTGAAGAGCTAGCTGGATCTTTGCTCAGGTTTTTTCTCTCCAGGTTGTTGAGGTGTAATATAATGCTGCTGCTGCTGCTGCTAAGTCGCTTCAGTCGTGTCCGACTCTGCGCAACCCCATAGACAGCAGCCCACCAGGCTCCTCTGTCCCTGGGATTCTCCAGGCAAGAAGACTGGAGTGGGTTGCCGTTTTCTTCTCCAGTGCATGCTTGCATGCTAAGTCGCTTCAGTCTTGTCCAACTCTGTGTGATCCTATGGACAACAACCCACCAGGCTCCTCTGTCCATGGGACTCTCCAGGCAAGAATACTGGAGTGGGTTGCCATTTCCTTCTCTAAAATATAATGATAAGTCAACTCTTTTCCAAGGAACAAGCAAAGAATGATTTCACTTAACTGTTAAAACTCTGTAATATTATTGTAGGGAGGGGACCCCATCCAGGGTCTGAGAATGGGCTCTTGTCCAACCCTCTTTCTGTGTAAGGACTGGAATTCAGGGACCCTTTAGGGGAGAAACAGGTAGGCCCAATAGCAGACACTAGAACTGATGTCAATACATAAAATGGACACTTACATAATTAACTGAAAAAATAAAAAAAATATGAGCACATGTAGCCACATATCTCCATGGGTTGGTGGAGCAGTTGATAATACCGGTTACAAATACATAGATGGCTGATTGACTGGCTGAATGAATGAATGAATTTATTTCATACCAAGGGAATTTGGGTTAGTTGATTTGTGGTGTGAACAAAGCTGGATACTATATACACCTTATGTCTGTAATTAACTTTCTAGTACTGAAGGCCTTAAACCCTTTACATGAGCAATCTGAAGTTTCTGAGATTTCTAAAATAGTGTGACTTACAAGTACCTAATGGAATGTTAGAGAAAGCTAAAGGATAAGCACTTGAGGAAGTGAGTTGGGCACTGAGATAGAAGTCTGCAGTGTGGTGTAATAATAAAGTGGGAAGGAATGTTAATTTACCATTTATAATCCCTATTGCTCTATAAAAAGGGAATAGCCTAAGAATGTTTGTTGAGCAGCATGTGGGAATTAAAGCCTGGAGAAGCTGGAAAAGAACTAAATTCCCCTTTTAAGAAAGATGGTGGTGGCATCATAAAGGGACAGATAGGGAGGAACCCAGAGGCTGAGAATGCTGGAACCAGTGGGCAGAGGGATGGGAAAGTATTAATCCTAAAGAGTATATTTTTATCTTTGTACATTTTTGAACTTTATATAAATGGCATCAAATTGTGTATATTCTTTTCTGACTGCAATATTATTTTCCTGACAGTCATCCATGTTAAAATGTGTGACTATCATTCATTCATTTTCATGGCTGTATACTGTTCTATTATGTAACATTGCTTTATCGTTTACTTTGTGGAGAGACATTTGGACTGTTTTCAGTTTCTTCCCCCCAATTTCTAGAAGTGTGGCTGTGAGTGTTTTTGGACAAGTCTCTTGGACACACATGTAGAATTTCTCCAGGGTACCTGCTGGATTTGGTGGTTTTAGTAGGTTGTGGGTTATGCAGATCTTCAACTTCATTAGATAATATGAAATTGTATCAATTTATTTATTTTTGAAGTTTTTAAAACTTTTATATACAAAGCGCTGGTATTATTTCTGCATAAGGTAGCTGTGCTGGATGATTAAAGAAGTTCAGTTAGTCCAACTTAATGAAGCCGATGTCTTTCACGTACTGGCGGAAACTCTAGGGACACATATTGAGGCCTGTTTCTGGATCAGACCAAGCCGGTTTGAGCAGACCTGGCAAGAACGAGACCCCTGGCCGAATTTTCTCAGATGGTTCCAGTAGAGGTGCTGGTGATCCATGTTGTTGTCTTGGCTTCAACAAGGCTGAAATTGTACCAATTTATAACCTCATCAGCAATTTATGAGAGGTGACATCTTAATAATAATAATATGTTTTGCAATTCATGAGTGTATTTCTCCTTTTATTATTAAAGCCTTTAATTTTTTCTCAGTAGCTTTATCGTTTTCAGACTTGTGTATTCAAGTCTTAAAAATCTTTTGTTAAATTTACCCCTTAAAGTATTTCATATGTTTTGGTTTTGTTGTAAATGGGTTTTTTTTTTAATTCAATTTCTGATTGTTTATTGCTAGCATATAAGGTAGTATCATAGGCTTCTCTATAAGGGCTTCCCAGGTGGCTCAGTGGTAAAGAATCTGCCTGCAATGCAGGAGACGTGGGTTAGATTCCTGACTGGGGAAGATTCAGTGCGGTCCTGAGAGTCAGACGGGACTCAGTGACTAAACCACCACGACCACATGTTTCTCCACAAGAATCTGGTATTCTACAACCTTACCACACTGATTCGTTAATTCTAGGAACATTTTTGGTAGATTCCTTAGGATTTTCTACATAGATGATTATGTCATTTGCAAACAGAGACCATTTAACTTTGTCTCAACCCTCCCTCCCTAGTGTAGTATTTTTCCTTTTTATTGAGGTATAATTGACAAAATTGCAAGGTATTTAAAGTGTTCAGAGGTGATGATTTGATAGATACTGTTAAAGGATTCCCCCCCACCCCGAGTTAATTAACATATTCATCACCTTAAATATTTACCTTTTTATTTGATGAAAACATACAAGTTCTACACTCTTAGCAACTTTCAATTACACAATACAGTGTTATCAATTATATTCACCCCGTTATATTAGATATATACTTTATTCATCTTATAATTGAAAGTTCATAGCCTTTTAGCAACCTCTCCCTATTTTCTCCACCTCAGCCCTTGGCAACCACTTTTCTACTATCTATTAGTTCAACCTTTTTTTTTTTTTTTTAAGATTCTACATATAAGTGATACAATGTAATGTTTGTCTTTTTCTGGCTTATTTTACCTGACATAATGGCCTCCAGGTTCATCCATGTTGTCAAAAATGTCAGGATAAAGGCTAAATAATAGCCCATTGTTTATATATACCACATTTTCTTTATTCATTCATCTGTTAGTAGACACTTAGGTCGTTTCCATATCTTAGCTATTGTGAGTATGCTGCAGTGAACATGGGAATACAGATACCTTTTTGAAACAATGACTTTTGTTTCCTTTGGTGTGTATCTGGAAGTGGGATTGCAGAATCATATACTAGTTCTATTTCTTGAGGAATCACTGTACTGTTGTGTGATAGTACCAGTTTACATTTCCACCAACAGTACACAAGAGTTCTCTCTTCTTCACATCTTTGAGAGCATTTGTTATCGCTTTTGTTTATAGTGAGAGGCATCCTAATGTGAAGTGATACCTCATTGTGGTTTTGATTTGCATTTCCTTGATAATTAATAATGTGAATCACCTTTTCATGTTCCTGTTGGCCATTTGTGTGTCTTCTTTGGAAAATGTCTATTCAGGCCCTTTGCCCATTTAAATTGGATTGTTTATCTTTTTTGCTATGGATTTACGAGTTCTTTGTATATTTTGAATATTAACCCCTTATCAGGCATGTGGAATCTTTAGTTGTGGCATGTGAACCAGGGATTGAACCTGGGTCCCCTCTACTGGAAGCAAGTTTTAGCCCCTGGACCACCAGGAAAGTTCCCAAGTTTTGGTAGTTTGTCTTTCAAGAAATTTATCAGTTTTAGCTAAGTTGTCAAAAACATTACCATAAGTTGTTCATAATGTTCCATTATTACTTTTTAATGCCTAAGGAATCCATAGTAGTGTCTACTTACTTGTTCCCCTTATTGGTAATTTGTGTCTTCTGTCCTTTCCCCCAAAATCCTCTCAACCTCAAGTCCAGATGAGCGACTCTTCTTCCACAAGGTCCCGTATCTCAGAATTGAGATTTGCTTGACTTCACTGGTCTGATTTTAGTGATATGGCCATTCCTGAGCCAATAGGCATGGTCATGCTTTAACTGATTGGGGATGATGTCATGCCATGTCAGTTACATGAACTGAGAGGGGAGAGGGGCTTTATTAAGATCAGGGACCTGCTACTTTAAGAATGGGAAATGGATTTCAGGCAGATAGTTCAGTCTAGTTCAGTTCAGTTGCTCAGTCATGTCTAACTCTTTGCGACCCCATGAACCTCAGCACGCCAGGCCTCCCTGTCCATCACCAACTCCTGGAGCCTACTCAAACTCATGTCCATCGAGTCGGTGATGCCATCCAACCATCTCATCCTCTGTCAGCCCCTTCTCTTCCTGCCTTCAATCTTTCCAGCATTAGGGTCTTTTCCAATGAGTCAGTTCTTCGCATCAGGTGGCCAAAATATTGGAGTTTCAGCTTCAACTTCAGTCCTTTCAATGAACATTCAGGACTGATTTCCTTTAGGATGGACTGGTTGGATCTCCTTGCTGTCCAAGGGATATCTCAAGAGTCTTCTCCAACACCACAGTTCAAAAGCATCAATTCTTCTGCGCTCAGCTTTCTTTATAGTCCAACTCTCACGTCCATACATGACTACTGGTTTTTTTTTTCTCTAACATGAAGAAGTCTAAAAATTTATATAGCCAAGTTTATAAATTTATAGTTATATTGAAAAAACTCCCTACACATCTTTTTTTTTTTTAATATATGTATTTATTTGGCATGCTGGGTCTTAGCTGTGGCACTCGGGATCTTTCATCTTCATTGCAACTTGCAGGATCTTTAGTTGCGGTATGCCCTCTCTTTTTTTATTTTTATTTATTTATTTATTTTTGGCCCTCTCTTTTTTTAAATTTTTGGCTGTGCTGGGTCTTTGTTGCTGTGTGCAGGCTTTCTCTGGTTTAGGTGAGCAGAGGCTACTCTCTTTGTTGCTGTGCCCAGGCTTCTCATTGTGGTGTCTTCTCTTATTGCTAAGCACAGGCTGTAGGGCACTTGGGCTCAGTAGTTGTGGTGTGCAGGGTCTAGTTGCCCTATGGCATGTGGCATCTTACCAGGCCATGGATCAAACCCATGTTCCCTGCATTGGCAGACAGTATCTTTTTTTATTTTTCATTTATTTTTATTAGTTGGAGGCTAATTACTTCACAACACTGCAGTGGGTTTTGTCATACATTGACATGAATCAGCCATGGAGTTACATGTATTCCCCATCCCGATACCCCCTCCCACCTCCCTCTCCACCCGATTCCTCTGGGTCTTCCCAGTGCACCAGGCCCGAGCACTTGTCTCATGCATCCCACCTGGGCTGGTGATCTGTTTCACTATAGATAATATACATGCTGTTCTCTCGAAACATCCCACCCTCACCTTCTCCCACAGAGTCCAAAAGTCTGTTCTGTACATCTGTGTCTCTTTTTCTGTTTTGCATATAGGGTTATCATTACCATCTTTCTAAATTCCATATATATGTGTTAGTATGCTGTAATGTTCTTTATCTTTCTGGCTTACTTCACTCTGTATAATGGGCTCCAGTTTCATCCATCTCATTAGAACTGATTCAAATGAATTCTTTTTAACGGCTGAGTAATATCCCATGGTGTATATGTACCACAGCTTCCTTATCCATTCGGGCAGACAGTATCTTAACCACTGGCCCACCAGGGAAGTCCCCTATGTATCTTTAATGAGATAATTTTTATCCAAACTTTCTTTTTCGTGGTTTATATCTATTTACTTAATTATCCTGAATTTATTTCAGTTTAAGATATGAGATGAGAATCTAACAACTTTTTCTCCAAGGTTCTAGGTAATCTCTTCATTTATCTTCATTTATGCAGCTTATTCCTTCAGTAAAATATAGTACCCAACACTTAACATAGCACTTAACTTTATCAGGCACTGAGCTAAACATTCTGACATATATTAATAATATTTATAAGGATTCTATGAGGTAGATATATTATTATCTCCATATATATATAGTTGTTCAGTTGCCAAATTGTGTCTGACTCTTCGTGACCCCATGGACGGCAGCTTGCCAGGCCTCCCTATCCCCCACCATCTCCCAGAGCTTGCCCAAGTTCATGTCCATTGAACTTGTGATGGCATTCAACCATCTTATCCTCTGTTGCCCTCTTCTCCTTCTGCCTTCAATATATATGATGCAAGAAGTCTTGCTTATTTAAGCTCAAATGGCTAATAGCTGGGAATCTAAACCTAGGTGGTAGACTTCTAGTAGCTGTTCTCAGCCTCTGTGCTATATTACCTCCCCAAGTTATTGATGTTCACAGCATGCCTTTGCAGCTAGAACGTGTCTGCTGTACCCATGCATATTTTTGTTCCCACCAGTTAGCTTGTTCCAAGTATCAGTTGTTTCCAAACCTTGATTTGATAATTGGACTTGTTACTATAGTGACATTTTTAACTAAATAAAGATAAACCAAAGAAATATGAGTATAAAAATAAAGCTGTTACTGCGAAAACAAAATTGAGTCCTTGCAATAGATTCCATAGAAAGATGGTAATGATAACCCTATATGCAAGACAGAAAAAGAGACACAGATGTATAGAACAGACTTTTGGACTCTATGGGAGAAGGCGAGGGTGGCATGATCTGAGAGAACAGCATCGAAACATGTATATTATCAAGTGTGAAACAGATCACCAGTCCAGGTTGGATGCATGAGACAAGTGCTCGGGGCTGGTGCATTGGGATGACCCAGGGGGATGGGATGGGGAGGGAAGTGGGAGGGGGGATCAGGATGGGGAACACATGTAAATCCATGGCTGGTTCATGGCAATGTATGGCAAAAACCACTACAATATTGTGAAGTAATTAGCTTCCAACTAATAAAAATAATTGGGAAAAAAATAATAAATTCAGGGGGAAAAAATAAATTAAAAAAAAAGAAAAAATCATTGATTGAGGTGTGGGCAAGGACTGTGAAGACTGGCAACAGACAAAATGCGAAAATTCTAGAATTCTGTTCATAGATGGTTTCTCTGGCATCTTTACAATTTTTGTACCACTGAAGCAAATCCTGAAATTTCATATTGCAAATGTGATTTAAGCAAGAAAGACCACAACAATCATCATATTAATACTCAAAGAAAAGAATATTTATAGGTTAGTGAATACATATTTCTGGCTTTTAATTTCAAATAAATATTTAAACCATGTATCACTTTTAAATTGATCTGCTCTAACCTTTTCCCAATAATGTACTAGACCCCAATCTTTTTTTAAAGACAGCAGTCTTCTATTGTGGTTAGCCAATAGTCTTGGCATTATTTATCCACTGGACTGTCTCTTCTTTACAGATTAGAAAGTCTACTTTGTTTTATTGTTATTATTTTCTTGGCCTCACCATGTGGCTTGCTGGATTTTAGTTTTCTTTCCTACCCAGGGATCAAATCCATGCCTTCTGCAATGGAAGCTTGGAGTCCTAACCAGTGGACCACCAGGGAATTTCCTAGAAAGTCTACCCTAATCATCTATTAGATCTTTATGTCTAATCTGCATCATTTTTCTAGACTATCCAATTCCACTGTTCTATTTGTTTGTTCTTTTTTTTTTTTTTTTACATGGAAAATAAAAATGTATCTTTATTTATTTTTTTTTTATTATTATTATTATTATTTTTTTCCAGTGGGTTTTGTCATACATTGATATGAATTGTTTGTTCTTAAGTTAGTGTTTTCATACCTGACACTTTTTTTGTTCAATATTTGTTGGTTATTCCACCTCATTAATTTTTCTGGACACATAATAATTCTGAAGTCTATCATAAATATATTCTCATTGAGAATATTTTCATTGCTTTTTAAAGGTTTTAGTGAAGAAGGAATGTTAAATTATAATTTATTCATTTGAATCAGTCCTAATGAGATGGATAAAACTGGAGCCCATTATACAGAGTGAAGTAAGCCAGAAAGATAAAGAACATTATAGCATACTAACACATATATATGGAATTTAGAAAGATGGTAACGATAACCCTATATGCAAAACAGAAAAAAGAGACACAGAAATACAGAACAGACTTTTGAACTCTGTGGGAGAAGGTGAGGGTGGGATGTTTCAAAAGAACAGCATGTATACTATCTATGGTGAAACAGATCACCAGCCCAGGTGGGATGCATGAGACAAGTGCTCGGGCCTGGTGCACTGGGAAGACCCAGAGGAATCGGGTGGAGAGGGAGGTGGGAGGGGGGATCTGGATGGGGAATACGTGTAAATCTATGGCTGATTCATATCAACGTATGACAAAACCCACTGAAATGTGAAGTAATTAGCCTCCAACTAATAAAAAAATTTAAAAAAAAATTATAATTTAAAATGAGGCCAGATTAAGACTCAGGGCGGTCCAGTTAAGGACTCTGCGCTTTCACTGTTGAGGGCCCGCGTTCAATCCGTAGTCAAGGAGCTAGGTAAGGTTCCACAAGCCATGTGGCAAACAAAACAAAACACACAAACAAAAATGGCAACAGGACTTCCCTTGTAGTCCAGTGGTTAAGAATCTGCCTGCCAATGCAGGAAATATGGATTCTATCCCTGATCTGGGAAGATTTCACATGCCACCAGGCAACTAAGCCTGTGAACTTTAACTACTGAGCCCAGACACCTTGCTGCTGCTGCTGCTGCTAAGTCGCTTCAGTCGTGTCCAACTCTGTGCGACCCCATAGACGGCAGCCCACCAGGCTCCACTGTCCCTGGGATTCTCCAGGCAGGAACACTGGAGTGGGTTGCCATTTCCTTCTCCAGTGCATGAAAGTGAAAAGTGAAAGTGAAGTCACTCAGTCATGTCCGACTCTTCGCGACCCCATGGACTGCAGCCTACCAGGCTCCTCCATCCATGGGATTTTCCAGGCAAGAGAACTGGAGTGTGTTGCCATTGCCTTCTCTGCCCAGACACCTTAGAGCTCTGCAATAAGGGAAACCACCATAATAAGTCTGACCACCACAGCTAGAGTACCCCCTGCTCGGTGCCACTAGAGAAAGCCTATGTGCCGCAACAAAGACTTAGTGCAACCAAAACCAAAACAAAAACCTGACAACAAAAAACCCAAAAAACACTCAGATACATTCTAGGATCAGAAAGGCATACCAGACACAGTTGTGGTACACTGAGTTTTTTATACTCTCTGACAAGATTGCATGAGCCGGTAATGATAAATGTAAGAAACCACTGTAGATTATAGCATTTGCTAAGAAACTGTCTGAGAGGAAATAGTTCATGGAGATTGGGAAGCAGCAGTATTTGGAGAGGTTCAGGAAAGGAGCCAACTTTCTCCACCCTCTCAGATCAGCTCCTATTTATGAGAGGAGCTTGTTAATTTGCTTGTTAAACACCTGCCTCACCTGTTTGTTCCTCAGGGTGTAGATGAAGGGATTGAGCACTGGGGTCACCATGGTGTTGAGCAAGGCCACCGCCTTGTTCCTGTCCTCCCCCTGGCCGCCCTTGCCCGACCGGACATACATGAAGATGCAGCTGCCATAGACGAGAGAGACGACAATGATGTGGGAGGAGCAGGTTGAGAAGGCTTTCCGCCTCTCCTTGGCTGAGGGGATGTGAAGGATGGTGTAGAGAATGTGGCCATAGCAGGTGGCTGTCATGGACAGAGTGCCCAGTAGGCTGATGTTGGCCAGGATAAATCCCAGAAGCTCGATCAGACTTGTGTCTGCACATACGAGTTCCAGGAGTGGAAAGCTGTCACAGAAGAAATGATCAATGATATTGGGACCGCAGAATGGCTGCTGAATTGTGAGGAAAGTTGGAACAATGATGATAAAGAATCCTGTGACCCAAGAAGAAAGAACTAGCTGGACACAGACCCTTTTGCTCATGATGGTGACATAATGCAAGGGGTTACATATGGCCACATACCTGTCAAAGGACATCACTGCCAGTAGGAAGAACTCAGTGGTGCCCAGGAAGAAATAGAGAAAACTTTGTAGGAAACAGCCTGCCAGGGAGATGGTCCTGTTTCCAGTCAGGATGTTGGTCAGCATCTTGGGGAAGATGACCGAGGTGAACCAGATCTCTAGGACAGCAAAGTTGCGGAGGAAGTAGTACATGGGGGTGTGGAGGCGCCTGTCCGTGAGGGTGAGGACCACGATGAGGAGGTTCCCCAGGAGAGTGAGCAGGTAGGTCAGGAGGAGCCCCAGGAAGAGGAGCACCTGCAGCTCACAGGCGTCTGAGAGCCCCAGCAGGATGAACTCGGTGACAGCGGTGTGGTTCCCCGTGGCTCCTCTGGCCTCTGCTGGGAATGACCACTCAGAGGTGTGCGGCTTCGGGAGTCGTGATGTTCTGGGGATCTGAGGACACTGGGAACTGAAAGGAAAGAGGGATTTTCAGCTAAAGGAACCCTTTATTTCTTTGACCGACAGGTCCCCTTTTCTCCTTCCTCAGGCTGGTTGTCCAGACCCTTCATTGAGTTAGCATTAAGTCACATACTTTGACCCATTTATCTGGTAGTTTTTGGGAAAAATTTTGCCTTTGCCATTTCTTTTCCACTTTTTTTGTTTGTTTGTAAGGAAACTATATTAAGTCCCTTCTTATTTTTTTAGATCAGATGACATATTTTCCCATATTTGTCCAAATATTGTAAAGGCTCTCAATACATTAAAATATTTTCCTCTGCAAATTCTGCATCCTGTGGATCATGGCCATTTATTGAAAGCACTAATGGAATATGTACTCTAGAACTTGTTGCAGAGGCATTTGTGTTAGAGGAACTGTGGTTGCACCTGAGCTCCATCATTTACTAACTTGTCTGGGATCAGTTCTCTAATCTCACCAAAACTCTGTTTCTTCAAAGGGAACAATAACAATATATATGTAAAATGTTCTCTCAGAACTTAAGTGAATAATGTATATCCAACACCTAGCACAAAGTTAGCCATAGAGCAAGCAGTCACATAATGTTAGCTATTTTTATTTTTCCCTTTGTGGCTAAAGTAGAGAAGTAGTATCAGCTCATTATGGAAAGTTTAGGAAATAAAAAAAAATGAAATAAAAAGAATTGTCTGTTGCCCCACAGAGACAACTATTATTAATATTTTGATTAATTTCTTTTATATTTTTTCTATTCTTATTCAGTGTTTATTGCTTTATATAGCCAAGCTCATAGATAATGTATTTTGCACTTTTCTCCTTCACACATATTATTATAACAATTTTTTGTTATATGTTATTACAAATTTTTGTTACTATATTATTTGGTTGATATTTTTTGAGAGATCCATGTACTATGAAATTGTTACATGGTGGGGGGAACATGCATTTGTAGACTAGATGTCACTGAGGTTATTACTTTGGGATAAATTCCTAAGTAATAATAATTCTAAATAATAATGATAAATGCTGGTTTTCAGAATTCTTCATTGATTCAATTTCAGTTTTAGAGAATATGTCTTCATTTTAAAGGATTTTTATTTCTAATTTTTGCATTGTTTAACACTTTATTTATTTATTTTTTTTTCCATTTATTTTTATTAGTTGGAGGCTAATTACTTCACAATATTGTAGTGGTTTTTGCCATACATTGCCATGAACCAGCCATGGATTTACATGTGTTCCCCATCCTGAACCCCCCTCCCACCTCCCTCCCCATCCCATCCCTCTGGGTCATCCCAGTGCACCAGCCCCGAGCACTTGTCTCATGCATCCAACCTGGACTGGCAATCTGTTTCACACTTGATAATATACATATTTCGATGCTGTTCTCTCAGATCATGCCACCCTCGCCTTCTCCCATAGAGTCCAAAAGTCTGTTCTGTACATCCGTGTCTCTTTTTCTGTCTTGCATATAGGGTTATCGTTACCATCTTTCTAAATTCCATATATATGCGTTAGTATACTGTATTGGTGTATCTTTCTGGCTTACTTCACTCTGTATAATGGGCTCCAGTTTTATCCATCTCATTATAACTGATTCAAAGGTATTCTTTTTAATGGCTGAGTAATATTCCATTGTGTATATGTACCACAGCTTTCTTATCCATTCGTCTGCTGATGGGCATCTAGGTTGCTTCCATGTCCTGCATAAACAGTGCTGCGATGAACATTGAGGTACATGTATCTCTTTCAGATCTGGTTTCCTCTGTGTGTATGTCTAGGAGTGGGATTGCTGGGTCATATGGCAGTTCTATTTCCAATTTTTTTAAGGAATCTCCACACTGTTCTCCATAGCGACTGTACTAGTTTGCATTCCCACCAACAGTGTAAGAGGGTTCCCTTTTCTCCACACCCTCTCCAGCATTTATTGCTTGTAGACTTTTGGATAGCAGCCATTCTGACTGGCGTGTAATGGTACCTCATTGAGGTTTTGATTTGCATTTCTCTGATAATGAGTGATGTTGAGCATCTTTTCATGTGTTTGTTAGCCATCTGTATGTCTTCTTTGGAGAAATGTCTATTTAGATCTTTGGCCCATTTTTTGATTGGGTCATTTATTTTTCTGGAATTGAGCTGCAGGAGTTGCTTGTATATTTTTAAAATTAATCCTTTGTCTGTTTCTTCTTTTGCTATTATTTTCTCCCATTCTGAAGGCCGTCTTTTCATCTTGCTTAGAGTTTCCTTTGTTGTGCAAAAGCTTTTAAGTTTAATTAGGTCCCATTTGTTTATTTTTGCTTTTATTTCCAATATTCTGGGAGGTGGGTCATAGAGGATCTTGCTGTGATTTATGTTGGAGAGTAACACTGTCTTTAGAGATCTGGTTAAAGAACTAGGCTTTCTTGTCATCGATTGTCCTTTATAGAAATGACAGGTAAAGGCAAGCCTCTGTGGAGAAGAGCTGACCCTATCTGAGGCAAGAGCAGAAACTAATGTGATAAGCCTGACTCAGAGAAATGGTAACACAGTACATTGTAGCTATGTAAAATATGTATCTATATGGAAAAGAATTGGATGAGAATGCAGAAAAATGAGCACAATTGCCACAATAGGATGGGGGGATGGTGGGTGATTTTTCTTCTGTTTCTTTATTACTTTTATTAAAGCTTGTAAAATAACCTAAATTCAAAGTCATAAAAGAAACCAGCACAGTGAGCCCATTTAGACTAAGAGTTGGGTAGAAGATTTTGAGAGAGACAAAGGGGGAATAAATAGCTGTCCATGAAAACAGTGAAAAAAAGGTCTTAATGATTCTGTGAGCCACCAGCTATTCCTGAGTCAGGACACTGAGAATAATGCAAAAAATCAAAAAAGTGAACTGTGCCACAGCCCACCAGTGGACACCTGAAAACAGATGGCAGGCTTCCAGCCAGAGCATCCAGAGGAAATCAGCTTTCCCTTCCCCCACCCCAAATATTGCACCAATGAAAGATTACCTCAGTAGATACTAGGTGAAGTGCTTAGTTGTCTCCAAGGCAGTTCTGATGAGGGGAGACTCCTGATTTTCACAGGAAACTCCTGACTCTGCAGTGTTGCCTGAGGAGTATGCTTCTTGGGGGCTCACCAGAGATGCGAAGTGAAGGATGCCCCAGAGCTGTAACATGGTCTGCAGGTCATGGAACAAGCAGGTCCTGTTTTCTTGTAGACAGTACATGCAAATGCCAGCAAATATCCATATTTTCCAGCAACCAATTTCTCTTAAATATTCTCTGACTCTTGCCATCAGTGTATCCTCAGATATCCTCAGAAAAGAACTATCCCTAGATAGTCCCAAGAATATCACCGGTTTCTCAGGAAGCTCCTAGTGCTCCTCACATGTCATGGCCAGAACACTTCCTAATTAATTGTTCTTCCATCCTTCCTATACTAAGACAGAAACAGACATCAATTGATGTAGGCTCGTATGACTCATCTTCATTTGGGCTCAAGAGGTTTCTGGTCCTTCTAGGAGTATAGTGTCCATAGAGGATTCTGGGGTAAATTAATCATGGCAGACTTCTTGTCTCTGTGGAACTGGCATCAGGCTTTGACTGCTTGGGGTTCTGTTTGGTTTCCATGGAAACTCAGAAATACAGCAGTTACACAGCTCAAACTTAATCAATCTAGAGGTTCACATGCTTCTTTTGCAGGATGGAGCTGTATTTCCTTGGAGATTCATTGTCATCAGTGTTAATAGGGACTTGAAAGTTCTCTTACCTCTTACTTTCTTCAATTTTGGGATTTAAAGTTTGCTTTGTTCTGACAGAGAAGCTCAGAAACTTCTAATGACGTTTATTTGTAACAAAGAAATATAGTTATTAAAACATTCGGTGAATTTTAGTTGAGTTACTGCATGATTAGTTTAAATGCCAGAGACAGGCAGAGTCTTGTGGGGAAGACAGACATTAAACACACAAGTATTAATTATTATTGTGACAAGTGTTTTGAAGAACAGCTCATAGGAGATCCTGAATCAGACTGAAGGATAAGGGAATATATTCCTGATGAAGTTATATAAAGTTGAAATCTGAAGGAGAAGCTGGAGTGTAGGGGGGTGAAGAACCTTTAATTAATCAGTCATTCAATAAATGTTTATTGAGCACCTACTATGTGCTAGGTTATATACTATGTACTGAGGATGACTATGAGTGGTGAATGAAACAGAGATGATCCCAGGTCCCCCTCGAGTTTACTCTCCATTGGGGGAATCTTGGTAAAAGGGTTTCGAAATTGTCTTTGTCTTCATTCAAGGGCCATTCAAGTTAAAACTACTTTGGAATCCCACTTTCTCTCTTTAGTCACCACACTATTTCCCAGACTGGATAAAACTGGCTGATGTAACTTGACTGCAGGAAGTGGTATTATTTTAGGAGCCAATGATGTCTTTGAAGAGGCAAATGAGTGACTGGCTTTCAGTTTTCTGTTTTAAATGGATTAGTGAGTTATTCTGACTAGGGAAGAATAACTTGGGGGAATATTCTTCCTCGAGAGTGAAGAGCCAGCAACCCACTCCTTAAACACCTGATCCCTTCATATGAACTGCTTGCGTAGTCATCTTACTCCTGGTAAGAGTCATGGCTACACCACGAACCTATAAGAAGGAGGCCTAGATAACTGGACAGCTGAATTTAAGGACTGTACATGGCATACACTGGTTGTATCCCCTGGGATCAGCTTATAGAGATTGTATTCTTCCTCTGGTCATATGAGAAAGCACACTGCTTTCTGAGCCCTGCAGGTCTCAAGCTGTGAACAGAGAAAAAAAATTAGTGTTTTTGTCATACTAAAATTCAGAGAGAGAAACACATGCGAGTAAATATGTAATAACAAGACACAATGAGGGCTATGAAGGCATAGAACTGGGTGGTTTAGGAGAGAAAATAAGTGAGACTTGCCTCTGCCTTAGATGGATAGCCAGAAAAGGCACGCATGAGGAATTGTGATTGCAGCTCAGACTTGAATGCAGAGGAGGGCTTGACCAGATGGCTGGTTGGTTGAGTCCCAGGCAAAGAGAAGGTATGTTAAGGCCATGTTATGGCAAAGAGGTGGTATTTTTGAGTTAAAGTGAGAAGGCCAGTAAATCAGAAAGAGGGTGACAGTGATTTGAGATTTGGCTGGGTTCAAAATTTGTAGAGCTTTGTAGACCATATCTGGTAAGGAGGATAGATTTCATTCCAAATGCAAGTGGAAGCTATTGGAAGGTTTTAAGCAGAGACATGACCTCCCCACCTCCTGGTATTCATGTCCTTGTGTAATCCCTTCTGTGCTGCTGCACCTAGTGACTGCCTTCTGATAAATAGAATAAAGGGATGAGGTGTCATTTTTGAGAATGTAACAAGGAGACGGTGGTTTCCATCTTACATGCGTCTCTTGCTCTGAGGGAGGCCAACTGCCGTATTGTGAGCTCTCCTATGGAGAAGCCCACGTGTCTTTAAATTGCTATCTGTAGCCAGTAACCCGTGAGTGCTTGAGGCCAATGAGCAGCCACAGGAGTGAACATGGGAGCAGATTCTCTTCCAGAAAAGCGTTGAGATGACTGCTGCCCCAGCCTATATCTGGGTTACAGCCTTGGGAGATATCTTGAGCCAGAAGCACATAGTCAATCCTTGTTCAGATTCCTAACTCAGAAACTGTGAACTAATAAATGCTTGTTGTTTTATGGAGCTAAATTTTGGGATAATGTGTTACTCTTCAATAGATAACTAATACAGTTCTCTTCTAGCCTTTTTAGGCTTTATTCTTGAGGTGTCATGATGGGGAACTCAATGCACAATGGACCACTTATAGATATCATACCTCCTATAACTTTTGGTCTTTTACATTCTGCTGACAAAACTGTTTTGAATGCTCTTATACTATAAACCCTTAACTTAGTTGATGTCATTTATGATTCTTATATAAATGTATAGAGAGTAGTATTTGCAACTTCCTGGGTTTGAATGGTGGTGGTTTAGTCACTAAGTCATGTCCAACTCTTGCGACTCCATGGACTACAGCTGGCCAGGCTCATCTACCCATGAAATTCTCCAGGCAAGAATACTGGAGTGGCTTGCCATTTCCTTCTCCGGGGGATCTTCTCAACCCAGGGATCGAACCCATATCTCCTTCACTGCAGGTGGATTCTTAAGCCACCAGGGAAGCCTGGGTTTGAATATAGAGACATAAGTGTACAAGTGGTTAGTGACAAGCTTATAAATATTAACAATTTTCTTCTCGGTTTTATGACACTCCAATTTCAGGACAGCTTTCTTTGCTATAAACTAAACAATGAGAATGAGAGACAAATATTTGGACAATTCCAATGCCATTGGAAACTGTTGTGAAGAGTTCCTTTTCCCAGTCAATAGGCAATGCCTCAGGTTTTCAGTGCCCACAATAGAAGTGTCTAAGCCAACTATTATTTCCTCCTCAGCCAGCTTTTCTGCCTTACTGTTCTATTTCTGTGATAACATCATTTTAATTACTTGGATTCAGTACCTGGGGATCTCCTTTGTTTATGTTTTATTTTTTCTCTCCAAACATTTTATCTCTTCAGTACCCAACCCCTACCAGATTCTGCATGTGCAACATCTTACATACTTTCTTGCTGCTGTGTCATAAATACTACCCAAGGTCATATACACATGACCTCTTACTTTAAGTTTTCCATTATCTTTTTATGTTACTTTTTTAATATGGAAATTTCAAGCACATAAAATAATGGACAAATTGTATAACGAATTTCCATGTAGTCATCACCTAGATTCAATGAAAACCAAGTCATGGCTTCTTATTCTTATTTCAATAGACCACCATCTGCTTTCCATATTATGATGAAATAAATCCAAGACATTATATCATTTCATCTGTAAATACTTCAGTATTAAAACACTATTACTCTTTAAAATAAAAACATAATGTCATTATTACTTTAGAAAATTAAAAATACTTTATCATAAAAAGGGTTGTTATTTTGAGTTGTACTAATTATTAGTATGGTTGAACATGTTTTCATTTATTTATTGGCTCTCTGGGTCTGTTTCTCTGTGAAATATCTATGTATATCCTTTTTTAGCTCATTTATCTATTGAGTTGTTTATCTTTGTATATTATGGAAAATAATCCTTTATTTGTAGTTTGCATTGTCTACCCCCTTCCTAAAAGTCCATTTAAACCTGTTCATGTAGTTATTTCTTCCTTGACCTTTGATGAAATTCAGGACAGTTATGCAAATTTTCTGGCCACACATATAATTTTAGAAGTCCTTCATTCACCATTTGTTCAAAGAATGGGATTATCAAATTGTCTGATCCCATATAATTGTTAAAATTTGAACTTCATTTAAAGTTAAAATGTATTTCTTCCTCCATATAAGGCCTGTTTCAATCAGAAAATCTTCAAAGAGAAAGGGTGTGTGTTGTTGGCTTCATCTGTTAAGTCTGTAAGTCCACTTCTCCCTTACCTGAGTTTGCTAACCCTACCCTCCTCTAGGAATATGGGGATAGGATTGGGGTGGTAAGAAGTGGATGGATATCCTCTAGGAAGGGGAAGATGATATGGAGAAAGATGGTAGTGGTGCTGGTAAGTAGTGGTGAATTTGATACATATTTTGAATGTATAATCCACAGAATTAATAGATGGATTGGTTGTGGAATATAAGAGAAAGAGGAGTCAAAGTTAAGGTAGTTTTGTTTTTGATCTGAATCTGTACTTTTCTTATTGTGGTAAAATACATAATAATACAAACTTTACCATTTTAACCAGTTTAAAATGTACAGTTTGTTGGCATCAAGTCTATTCACATTGTTGTGCAGTCATCCATCTCCTGAGCTTGTTCATTGTCCCAAACCGAAATTCCGTATCCATTAAATAATAACTCTCCATTCCTACCCCCACCTCCAGCCCCTGGTAACCACCGTTCTACTTTCTGTCTCCATGATTTTGATTACTCTATACCTCATATAATGGCTTTCCTGGTGACTCAGGGGTAAAGAATCTGCCTACAGTGCAGAACGGGTTCAATCCCTGGGTCAGGAAGATCCCCTGGAGACAAAAATGGCAACCCACTCCAGTATTCTTGCCTGGCAAATTCCACGGACAGAGGAGCCTGGTGGGCTGCAGTCCACGGGGTTGGAAGACTAGGACATGACTTAGTGACTAAACTACCACCACCATACTTCAAGTGAGTGGACTCATACAACGCATTCCCATTTATGTTGTACTTAGTTCAGTTAGCGTAATGTCTCCAAGGTTCCTCCAAGTTGTATGATTTGTCAGGATTCCATTCCTTTTTAAAAAAAAATCATTCATTTATTTATTTTGACTGTGCTGGGTCTTCATTGCTGCATGGGCTTTTCTCTAGCTGCAGGAAGCAGGGGCTACTCTCTTGTGGTGTGTAGGCTTCTCATTTTGGTAACTTTTCTTGTTGCAGAGCACGGGCTCCAGGGTGCATGGGTTTCAGTAGCTGAGGTGTGCTAGCTCAGTAGTTGTGGTTCCTAGGCTTTAGAGCACAGGCTCAGTAGTTGGGGTACATGAGCCTAGTTGCTCTGCTGCATGTGGGATCTTCTTGGGCCACGGACTGAACCTGCATCTTCTGCATTGGCAGGTTGATTCTTTACCATTGAGCCACCAGAGAAACCCCAAAATTCTATTCCTTTTTGAAGCTGAATAATCTTCCATTGAATGTACATACCACATTTTGGCTATCCATTCATTTATCTGTGGACATTTGTGTTGTTTCTGCCTTTTTGGTTATTATGAATGATGCTGCTATGAACAAGGATATAAAGATAGCTCTTTGAGTCCACGGATATAAAGATATCTCTTTGAGTCTCTCTTTTTGTTCTTTTGGCTATATACCCAGAAGTGAGATTGCTGGATGATATGGTAAATCTGTTTACTTTTTTTTTTAGGAACTGCCATTATGCTTTCCACAATGGCTGCATTATTAGACATTCCCATCAGCAATGCACACAAGTTCTAGTTTCTCCACATTCTTGCCCATACTTGCTATTTTCTGTATAAAAATATTGAAAAAAAATAATAGCCATCTTAATGGGTGTTAAGTAGTATCTCATTGTGATTTTGATTTGCATTTCCCTAAGTGATTAGTGATGTTGCACATCTTTTCATGCCCTTATTGGCCATTTGTAGAACTGTTTGTTTTTGTTGTTGAGAACATTGTATTTTAGTTTATAGTAGATACATAATCCCTTTTGAAATCTTTCTATGGTAATTTGCCTAGTTAAGTTTTCTATTTCTTTTTTGGTTTTTGAAAATTCTCTTTCTCTAGGGAATCATTAATTTCCTCTTGTTTTTCAAATTTATCATTGAAGAGCTACATATGGTATTTTCTTTAAAAAATCATTTTAACCCTAGACTAAAGCTATTTGTGTATTTTCTATCTTCCTTATCAGACTTCAGATTCTTCAAGGGCATAAATTATTATCTCTTAGATGACATAGAATATTTCCTTGAACATGTTATTCATGTAATAATTTTTGGTTAAGAATATGTTAATTTCTTTATTTAATCTTTGATTATTTACCAATATGACTTAATTTCAACTTCATAAAATATTAAACAACTTAGTAACAAATTTCAAAGTGAAATACTATATGTAACTTTATATATGATTTAATATAACATTTTGAATATACAATTTGTAGCATTTTTAGACATTTAAGGCATTCTGAACAAAAAAACATTTGTTAGTAACTGGTGGGAAATCAAAGGAAAACAGGGAAGGTGAGTGAGAAACAGATGAAAGGAACTAACATTTAGTGAGGATTTATTATCCTCTAGTCACTAGAGGCACTTTACATAGAATATCTCTGATGTTTCATCACAGTCCTTTTGAATGGATATTGTCATCTTCTTTTACAGATCAGAAAACCGGGACTCAGGGAAGTAACCAGCTAGTAGGTAGAAGCATCTTTTTCAGTAGGAATGAGGAATTTCTATGAGTTTTGATGCTAAAGAAGCATAAGTAACTTCTATGTAGAATACTAAGTAACTCTTCTTATTTTTGAGTTCTTTCTGATGTCTTTTTGTGACAGGGGTGTAAGAGTGAAATGAGGACAGTGCTACCAGAGGACTGTACTCCTCCCCTCTGAGGGTGCTGCAGAAACAGACACAAAGCAATCAATCAGACTGAAAGTACTTACAGACTGTTTATATGGTCTATGATAATGGATTGTTGTTGAGTCTTATGGTGAATTATAGAGCTAGTTAGTTAGTTGGTTAAGTCGCTCAGTCGTGTCTGACACTTTGCGACCCTGTGGACTGTAGCCCACCAGGCTCCTCCATCCGTGGGATTCTTCAGGCAAGAATACTGGAGTGGGTTGTCATTTCCTTCTCCAGAATTATAGAGCTAGTACATGCTAAGTCACTTCATCCATGTCCGACTCTTTGTGACTCCATGGACTGTAGACCACCAGCCTCCTTGGTCCATGGGATTCTCCAGGGAGGAATACTGGAGTGGGTTGCCATGCCCTTTTCCGATAGAGCTAGTACCTTCCATCAAATAACTTATATTATTCTGGGAAGCCTAGCAGACATTGATGGAATGAAGAGAAATATTTAAATCTGATAATTACTAAAAATGCCTTGAGGCGCCACAGAGCTTATGAGTTGATGCTGAGGTGCACAGTGACTGGCACCCCAGAAACATGTCATCAAGCTTTTTCTGGATGAGACAGCCTCCATCTGTTGCAGAGGCCTGATGTTCCCTCAGCTTGACTGGGGATCTTATGTGCAGCCCCTTGGATCCACAGGTTTATGAGAAGAGCTTGTTCACCTGCTCCCTAAACACCTGCCTCACCTGTTTGTTCCTCAGGGTGTAGATGAAGGGATTGAGCACTGGGGTCACCACGGTGTTGAGCAAGGCCACCGCCTTGTTCCTGTCCTCCCCCTGGCCGCCCTTGCCCGACCGGACGTACATGAAGATGCAGCTGCCATAGAAGAGAGAGACGACAATGATGTGGGAGGAGCAGGTTGAGAAGGCTTTCCGCCTCTCCTTGGCTGAGGGGATGTGAAGGATGGTGTGGAGGATGTGGCCATAGCAGGTGGCCGTCACGGACAGAGTGCCCAGTAGGCTGACGTTGGCCAGGATAAAACCCAGAAGCTCGATCAGACTTGTGTCTGCACATACGAGTTCCAGGAGTGGAAAGTTGTCACAGAAGAAATGATCAATGATATTGGGACCACAGAATGGCTGCTGAATTGTGAGGAAAGTTGGAACAATGATGATAAAGAATCCTGTGACCCAAGAAGAAAGAACTAGCTGGACACAGACCCTTTTGCTCATGATGGTGACATAATGCAAGGGGTTACATATGGCCACATACCTGTCAAAGGACATCACTGCCAGTAGGAAGAACTCAGTGGTGCCCAGGAAGAAATAGAGAAAACTTTGTAGGAAACAGCCTGCCAGGGAGATGGTCCTGTTTCCAGTCAGGATGTTGGTCAGCATCTTGGGGAAGATGACCGAGGTGAACCAGATCTCTAGGACAGCAAAGTTGCGGAGGAAGTAGTACATGGGGGTGTGGAGGCGCCTGTCCGTGAGGGTGAGGACCACGATGAGGAGGTTCCCCAGGAGAGTGAGCAGGTAGGTCAGGAGGAGCCCCAGGAAGAGGAGCACCTGCAGCTCACAGGCGTCTGAGAGCCCCAGCAGGATGAACTCGGTGACAGCGGTGTGGTTCCCCGTGGCTCCTCTGGCCTCTGCTGGGAATGACCACTCAGAGGTGTGCGGCTTCGGGAGTCGTGATGTTCTGGGGTTCTGAGGACACTTGGAACTGAAAGGAAAGAGGGATTTTGAGCTGAAGGAATCCTTTATTTCTTCAACCTGTAAATCCCTTTCCCTCCCTTGTCAGGCCAGTTGTCCAGGTCCCTCACTGAGTTAGCATCAAGTTACATACTTTGATTCAATTGTCTGGTATTCTTTGGGGAAAGTTTTGCCTTAACCAATTCTTTTTCCATTTTTCTTGTTTCTGTTAGGAAGTGTTTGTCCCTTTAAATCTTGATCAGATGATGTTTTTTTCCCCATATTTGTGCAAATGTTTTAAGGGGTCTCTCAAATAAAGTAAAATATTTCCTCTGCAAATCCTGCATCGATTGGTCACAGGCCTTTATCAAAAACACTAGTGGAAAATTTACTCTAGAACTTGTTACAGAGGCATTTGAGTTAGAGACTTCGTGTTTGTACCTGAGCTTCATCATTTTCTAACTTGTCTGGGGCCAGTTCTCTAACTTCACCAAACTCTGCTTCTTCAGTGGGAATAAAACATGTATTTGTAGATTAGGCATCATGGTTACTTCTTTGGGATAAATTCCTAAATAATCGTAATGAAGAATAATAATGATAAATGCTCATATTTAGAATTGTTCATTGGTTCAATTTCAATTTTAAAGAAGATGTCTTTGTCTTGAATAATCTTTTTCTAGTTCTTACATTATTTAACAGTGTCTTACCAACTTCCCTGGTGGCTCAGACGGTGAAGTGTCTGCCTACAACGCAGGAGACCTGGGTTCGATCCCTGGGTTGGGAAGATCCCCTGGGGAAGGAAACGACAACTCACTCCAGCATTCTTGCCTCAAAAATCCCTCGGACAGAGAAACCTAGTAGGCTACCGTCTATGGGGTCGCAAAGAGTCGGACATGACTGAGCGACTTCACTCACTTAGAGATCTGGATAAAGAGGTAGGCATTCTTGCCATCTGTTGTCCTTTATGGAAATAACAGGTAAACGCAAGCTTCTGTGAAGAAGAGCTGACTCTCTCTGAGACAGGAGAAGATACTAATGTGATGAGCCTGCCTCAGAGAAATGGTAACACAGTGCAGTATAGCTGTGTAAAATATGTATTTATATGGAGAAGAATTGGATGAAAACACAGGAAAATGAGCATAATTGCCATAATAGGATGGGAGGATGGTGGGTGATTTTTCTTCTGTCTCTTTATTATTTTTATTATTGCTTATAAAGTAACTTAAATTCAAAATCAGAAAAGAAGCCAGCACAATGAGCCCATTTGGTCTAAGAGATGGATAAAACAATTTAGAGAGACAAAGGGGAAATAAATAGCTGTCCGTGAATAGAGGGAAGGAAAGCCATAATGATTCTGTGAGCCATCAGCTGTTCCTGAGTCAGGACATTGAGAATGATGCAAAAAATCAAAGAAGCGAGCTGTGCCATAGCCCGCCAGTGGGCACCTGGAAACAGATGGCAGGCTTCGAGCCAGAGCATCCAGAGGAATCAAGTTCCCCTTCCGGACTCCAAAAATTGCAGCAACGTAGATTACCTCACCAGATACTAGATGAGATACTCAGTTATCTCATGATGGGGAGACTCCTGGTTTTCACAGGAAACTCCCAACTCTGCAGGGTTGCCTGAGGAGTGGGCTCACCAGAGATGCGAAATGAAGGATGCGCCAGAGCTATAATGTGTTCTGCAGATCATGGACGCAAGTAGGTCCTATTCTCTTGTACACAGTACACGCAGGTGTCTGCAAATATCCATATTTTCCAACAATCAATCTCTCTTAAGAAATATTCTCTGACTCGCTTGCCATCCACACATCCTCAGATATCCTTAGAAATGAACAGTCTCTGGATATTCCCCAGAACTTCAGCAGTTTCTCAGGAAGCTTCTATTTTTCTGATCCATCACCATGTCATGGACCACTTTCGTGGGGAAATGGATATGAAAACCTGTTTAATTATTCTTCCATCCCTCATATAGTAAGGTAGAGACAGACATCAATAGATGCTGATTAGTTTAACTCATCTTCAGTTGGGCTTAAGAAGTTTCTGGTCCTTCTAGGAGTATGGTGTCCATAGAGATTTCTGGGGTGAAATAATCGTGGCAGACTCTTTGTCTTGGACTGCTTGGAATTCTCTTTGATCTCCTTGGATGCTCAGAGATACAAAAGGTGCAGAGCTCAAACTTAACCAACCTAGAGATTCATGATATTCTCTTACTGGAAGGAGCTATGCTTCCCTGGAGATTCATTATCGTCAGTGGTAATAGGACCTAAGAAGGTCCCTTACCTGTTACTTTCTTCAATTTTGGGATTTAAAGTTTACTTTGTTTTGACTGAGAAGCTGAGAAACCTCTAATGAATTTTAACTGTAACAAAGAATCACAGTTAATAAAACATTCAAAAAGTTTTGTGATGTGCTTTTGTGTGATAAGTATGGCTATAGATGCCACAGACAGGCAGTATCTTGTGGGGAAGACAGACATTAAGTAATCAGATAAATATTAATGACTATTGTGATTAGTGTCTGAAGAAGAGCTCAGAGGATATCCTGAACCAAACTGAAGTATGATGAAAGGTATTCCTGGTAGAGTTACATAAAGTTGTTGCTGTTCAGTCGCCAGTTGTGTCTGACTCTTTGTGATCCATGGACTGCAGCACTCAGGCTTCCCTGTCCTTCACCAACCCCTCTGTCCCAGTTTGCTCAAACTCAAGTCCATTGAGTCGACGATGCCATCCGACCATTTCATCCTTTGTCATCCCCTTCTCCTCCTGCCTTCAGTCTTTCCTAGCACCAAGGTCTTTTCCAATGAGTCAACTCTTTGCATCAGGTGGCCAAAGTATTGGAGCTTCGGCTTCAGCATCAGTCCTTCCAATGAATATTCAGGGTTGATTTCCTTTAGGATTGACTGGTTTGATCTCCTTGCTGTCCAAGGGACTCTCAAGAGTTTTCTCCAGCACTACAGTTTGAAAGCATCAATTCTTTGGTGCACAGCCTTCTTTATGATCCAACTCACATCTGTACACGACTACTGCAAAAACCATAGCCTTGACTCTATGAATCTTTATGGGCAAAGTGATGTCTCTGCTTTTTAATACGTTGTCTAGATTTGTCATAGCTTTTCTTCTAAGCAGCAAGTGTCTTTTAATTTCATGGCTGCAGTCACCATCCACAGTGATATTTTTAGCCCAAGAAAATAGTCTGTCACTGTTTCCTTTGTTCCCCCATCTATTTGCCATGAAGTGATGAGACTGGATGCGATCATCTTTGTTTTTTTGAATGTTGCATTTTAAGCCAGACTTTTCACTCTCCTGTTTACCTTCATCAAGAGGCTCTGAAGTTCCTCTTCGCTTTCTGCCATAAGGGTGGTGTTACCTGCACATCTGTGACTGTTGATATTTCTCCTGGCAATCTTGATTCTAGCTTTTGCTTCATCAGCCTGGCATTTCTCATGGTATGCTGTGCATAAAAGTTAAATAAGCAGGGTGACAATATACAGCCTTCATGTACTTCTTTCCCAATTATTAACCAATCCATTGTTCCATGTCCAGTTCTAACTGTTGCTTCTTGACTTACATACAGGTTTCTCAGGAGGTATGTAAGGTATTCTGGTATTTCCATCTCTATAAATTTGAGACGTGAAGAATAAATTGGAGTGTGTGTGGAGGTGAAGGACCTTTAATTAAGTAATTAATCATTCATTCAATAAATGTTAATTGAGTACCTACTGTACCTACTGTGTGCTAGACTCTATACTGTGTACTGAAGATGACTGTCAGTAGTGAAGAAAACAGAGATGGTGTCCAGTCCCTGTTGAGCATCCTCTCTATTATGGAATCTTTGTAAAAGGATGTTGAAATTGTGTTCGTCTTGGTCCTTGGGCCATTCAAGCTATAAGTACTTTGTAATCCCACTTTCTTTGGTCACCAAACTATTCTGTGCACTGGAGAAAACTGGCTGAGGTAACGTGACTGTCAGAAATGGTATGATTAGGAGCCAATGGTATATTTGAAAAGGCAAATGAATGACAGGCTTTCAGTTCTCTAAGTGCATTAGTGGGTTAATCTGACTGGGGTTATCTTTCCTGATAGTCTGGTTATCCTTAATGTAGTCAGAAGGCTACCAACTCACTTTCTAAACACCTGGTCATCTCATATAAACTGCATGTATAGTCACCTTATTCCTGGTAAAGAGTCATGACTACATCAATAACTTATAAGAAGTAGGCTCATATGACTGGATAGCTGAGGTTAAGAAGCATACATGGCACACACTGGTTGCATCTGCTGAGATGTGGTTATAGAAATTGTATACCTCCTCTGGTTGACCAGAACTTTCATAATTTTCAGTTAGACATGATACAGCCTACGTGCTTGGTGTCACAGGTTGATTTGACATAGTGCCTGTGATAGCTTCTAAGGTGGCCCCGATGACCCATCTCCTGATATCCATGCCCACGTGTTATCCCCTCCCCTTGTGTGTGGCTGTGCCTAGTGATGGTCTCCTAATGAATGGAATACAGTGAAAGGGATGAGATGTCACTTTTGAGAATGTTACAAAGAGACTGTGGTTCCATCTTGCATGTCCTTTTTGCTCTCTTGCTTGCTCTGAAGGAAGCCATATTATTAGCTGTCCAGTAGAGAAGCCCACATGGCAAGGGACTCATGTCTCCAGCCAACAGCCAGCAAGGACTTAATGACAACGAACAGCCACCGTAGTGAGCATGAGAGCAGATCCTCTCTTAGACAAGCATTGAGATGACTACTGTTGCAGCCTGTACCTTGGTTGCAGCCTTATGAGATATCTGGAGCCAGAGGCTAATACAGTTCTCATTGAGATTCTGGTCTTTATTCCGTAGGTGTTCTGATGGAGCACTCAATGCATTTTTGTTGTCCATTCGCCAGTCGTGTCTGACCCTTTGTGATCCATGGACTACAGCACCCAGGCTTCCCTGTCCCACACTATCTCCCAGAGTTTGCTCAAACTCATGTCCATTGAGTTGATGATGCCATCTAACCATCTCATCCTCTGTTGTTCACTTCTCCTCATGTCCTCAATCTTTCCTAGCATCAAGGTCTTTTCCAATGACTCAGCTCTTTGCATCAGGTGACCCAAGTATTGGTTTTAGCTTCAGAGTCAGTCCTTCCAATGAATATTCACGACTGATTTCCTTTAGGATTGACTGGTTTGATCTTGCTGTCCAAGAGACTCTGAAGAGTTTTCTCCAGCACAACAATTTGAAAGCATCAGTTCTTCGGCACTCAGCCATCTTTACGATCCAACTCTCACATGTGTATATGACTATTGCAAAAACCATAGCTTTGACTCTATGGATCTTTGTGGGCAAAGTGATGTCTCTACTTTTTAGTATGTTGTTTAGATTTGTCTTAGCTTTTCTTCCAAGGAGTAAGTGTCTTTTAATTTAATGGCTGCAGTCACTGTTTCTGTTTTCCCCCATACATTTGCCATTAAGTAATGGGACCAAATGCCATGATCTTGCTTTTTGATAGTTGAGTTTTTTTTTTTTTTTTAAATTATTTATTTATTTATTTATTTATTTTTGGCTGTGCTGGGTCTTTGTTACTGTTTGGGCTTTTTTCTAGTTGCAGCAAGCAGGGGTTGTGGTGCACAGGCTTCTCACTGCAGTGGCTTCTCTTGTTGGGGAATATGCACTCTTGGTCTCTTGGGCTTCAGTAGCTGTGGGACATGGGCCTAGTGGCTCTGCAGCATGTGGGATCTTCCTGGACCAGGGATTGAACCCATGTCTCCTGCATTGACAGGCAGATTCTTTACCACTGAGCCACTAGGGAAGCCCAAATGTTGAGTTTTAAGCCAACATTTTTGCTCTTCTCTTTCATCTTCTTCAAGAAATTCTTTAAATCCTCTTTTCTTTCTGCCATAAGGGTGGTGTCATCTGCATATCTGAAGTTGTTGATATTTCTCCTGGCAATCTTTATTCCAATTTGATTCATCCAGCCTTGCATTTCACATGATGTACTGTGCATGGATGATACTTTGTGTATGAGGTGTGAAAGTTGCTCTTTGTGTCCGACTATTTGCAACCTCATGGACTTTACAGTCCATGGAATTCTCCAGGCCAGAATACTGGAGTGGGCAGCTGTTCCCTTCTCCAAGGGATCTTCCCAACCCAGGGACTAAACCCAGGTCTCCTGTGTTGCAGGAGGATTCTTTACTATCTGAGCCACCAGGAAAGCCTGAAAAAGTATCATCAAATAAGATTCAAATGCATGTCAAGTATAGCAGTACCAGTCTCTCCAAGGAATACAACTTACTTTGCTTCCCTGGTTGTTCCATGTCAAATACGTCAAGGCTGTATATTGTCACTATGCTTATTTAGTTTATATCCAGAGGTCAGTTCAGTTCAGTCACTCAGTCATGTCCTACTCTTTGTGACCCCATGAATCACAGCACGCCAGGTCTCCCTGTCCATCACCAACTCCCGGAGTTTACTCAGACTCATGTCCATCAAGTCAGTGATGCCATCCAGCCATCTCATCCTCTGTCATCCCCTTCTCCTCCTGCCCCCAATCCCTCCCAGCATCAGGGTCTTCTCCAATGAGACAGCTCTTCGCATGAGGTGGTCAAAGTATTGGAGTTTCAGCTTCAGCATCAGTCCTTCCAGTGAACACCCAGGACTGATCTCCTTTAGGATGGACTGGTTGGATCTCCTTGCAAGTCCAAGGGACTCTCAAGAGTCTTATCCAATACTACAGTTCAAAAGCATCAATTCTTCTTTGCTCAGCTTTCTTTATAGTCCAACTCTCACATCCATACATGACCACTGGAAAAACCATAGCTTTGACTAGATGGTGGCTCAGGGGTAAGAAATCCTCTTGGCAATTCAGGAGATGCGAGATCGATCCCTTAGTCTGGAAGATTCCTGGGAGAAGAAAATGTCAACCCACTACAGTATTCTTGACTTTGAAATCCCATGGAGAGGAGGAGCCTGGTGGGCTAGGGTACTTGGGGTCACAAAACAGCTGGACAAGACTTAGGGACTAAACAGCAACAATGACCATGAATATAGTTGAACATCTTTTCAATTATATTTGTCCTTTGAGTTTACTTTACTGTCAGTGTCTATGTATATACTTATCTCAATTATCTGTTGGGTTATTTACCTTTGTATATTATAGAAAATAATCGTTTATTTGTAATTTACATTCTTCTGTCTACCTCCTTCCTGAAAGTTCATTTAAACCTCTTCATGCAGTTATTTCTTCCTTGACCTTGTATGAAATTCAGGACAGTAATGCAAATTTTCTGGGCATATGTATAATTTTAGAAGTCCTTCATTCACCATTTGTTCAAAGAGTGAGATTATTAGATTGTCTGGTCCTATATAATTGTTAAAGGTTTGAACTTCATTTAAAGTAAATTGTATTTCTATTGATGCATAAGGCCTGTTTCAGGCAGGAAATCTCAGAGAGAAATGGTGTGTGGTTTTTGCTTCCTCTGTGTTAACTGTGCAAGTCCACCTCCCCCTCACCTGAGTTTGCTAACCTTGTCCTCCTCCAGAGATATGGGCATGGGATTGGTGTGGCAAGTAGGGATGGATTTCCTAGAGGACGGGGAAGGTTATATGAACAAAGATGGCAGTGGTGTGGTAAGAAATGGTAGACTTAGTACATATTTTGAATGTATAATCCACAGAGTTTGCTGATGGGTTGACTGAGAAATAAGAGAAAGGAAGGAAGTCAAAGGTAATGCAGTTTTGTTTCTGACCTGGAATCTGTACTTTTCTTATTGGGTAAAATACATAATAATATAAAATTGATCATTTTAACCATGTTAAAGTGTACTGTTTGGTGGTGTCAAGTACAGTCACATTGTTGTGAGATCATCACCATTATCCATGTCCATAAATTTTTCATCATCCCAAACTGTAATTTTATATCCATCAAATAATAGCTCTCCATTCCTACCCACACTTCCTGGTAACCACCATTCTACATTCCGTCTCTATGATTTTTTTTTGATCACTCTATACCTCATATTGTGGAATCTGACTATATTTGTCCTTTTATGTCTTGCTTATTTCACTTAGCATAGTGTCTTCAAGTTTCCTCCATGTTGTAGCATTTAATTTATCAGAATTCCATTTCTTTTTAAGGCTGAATAATATTCCAATGTATGTACATACCACATTTTGTTTATCCATTCATTCATCCATGCACATTTGAGTTGTTTCTACCTTTTTGGCTGTTGTGAATAATGCTGCTGTGAACACAGATGCAAAAATATCTGTTCAAGTCCTTTCTTTCATTCTTTTGGGTTTATGTCTAGAAGTGAGATTGCTGGATGATATGGTAAATCTCTGTTTACTTTATTTAGGAATTGCCATACTGTTTTCCACAGTGGCTGCATCATTTTTTACTCTCATCAACAATGCACCAGAATTCTAATCTATCCATATTCTTGCCAACACTTGGTATAATCTGTTCAAGAAAAATTTTTAAATAATATCCATCTTTATAGCTATAAAAAAATATTTCATTTTTGATTTTAATTTGCATTTCCCTAATGATTGGTGATGCTGCCCATCTTTTCATGTACTTACTAGCCATTTGTAGAAGAGTTGTTTTTGTTGTTGAAAACATACTTTTTAGTTTATAGTAGCTGTATAATCTTTTCTTGAAATCTTTCTATGGTAATTGGGCCAGTTAAGATTTCTATTTTTTTTTACATTTTTGAAAGTTCTCATCCTCTAGGGAGTCATCGCTTTTCTCCAGGTTTTCCTTTTTGTTGTTGAAGAGCTACCCGTGGTATTTTCTTACAAAGATCATTTTGTACCCTAAAATGTTGTTATTTGTGTCCTTTCTATCTTCCTTATTAGATTTCAAATTCTTTAAAGGCATAAATTAAGTGTTATGCACTGAAATATGCATTTCCTTGAACATGGCATTCGTGTAATAATTATTTTGGAATAAGGTACCATGTGAATTGATCTCATTATTTAGTTAATATTTGATAGTTTACCAATATGACCTAATTTTCATTTTCATGAAAATAATGAACATCTTAAAAACAAATTTCAATAGGTTTAATACTGTATTTAACTTTGTATAAGATAAATAGGATATTCTGAATATAAAATTTATAGTATTCCAAACAGAAAAGTTTTGTTAACAATGGGTGTGAAATTTAAAAGGAAGAGAGGGAAGGTAGGATGAGGTACAAATGAAAGAAACTAACATTTAGTGAGACTTATTATGTGCCAGTCACTATTTAAGATTCTTGCATAGAGTATCTCATTTGACTTTTATCATAATCCTTTGGAACGGATCCCCATTTTACAGATGAGAAAACTGGGGCTCAGGGAAGTAACCAACCAGGAGGAAGAGTCTTTCTAAATAGGAATGATGAATACATACGAATTTTAATACTAAAACAAGAGTTTAGTGTTAGTATGCAGGATAATAAGCAACTAACCGTATTTTTTGAATTCTTAGGGATATATTACTGTGACAAGATGAGGACAGTGCTAACAGTGTTCTCCTCTCCCTTGAGGTTGTTGGAGAAACAGAAACACAAAATCAGTCTGAAAGCAGTTTCTGAGTATTTATATGGTCTATCACAACAATTGGTTTTTGAGGCTTATGGTGAATTACAGAGCCAGTACCTCTCATCAAAAACCTTGTATTCTGCTGGGAAGCGAAGCATATAGATGGAATGAAGAGAAATACACAAATATGATGATTACTAAAAATGCCTTGAGGGGCCACAGAGTTTATGAGTTGATGCTGAGGTTCACAGTGACTGGCACCCCAGAAACATGTCATCAAGCTTTTCCTGGATAAGAAAGCCTGCATTTGTTGCAGAGTCGTGACATTCCCTTAGCTTGACTGGGGATCTTATGTGCAACCTCTTGGATCCACAGGTTTATTAGAAGAGCTTGTTCACCTGCTCCCTAAACACCTGCTTCACCTGCTTGTTCCTCAGGGTGTAGATGAAGGGATTGAGCACTGGGGTCACCACGGTGTTGAGCAAGGCCACCACCTTGTTCCTGTCCTCCCCCTGGCCGCCCTTGCCCGACCGGACATACATGAAGATGCAGCTGCCATAGAAGAGAGAGACGACAATGATGTGGGAGGAGCAGGTTGAGAAGGCTTTCCGCCTCTCCTTGGCTGAGGGGATGTGAAGGATGGTGTGGAGGATGTGGCCATAGCAGGTGGCCGTCACAGACAGAGTGCCCAGTAGGCTGACGTTGGCCAGGATAAAACCCAGAAGCTCGATCAGACTTGTGTCTGCACATATGAGTTCCAGGAGTGGAAAGTTGTCACAGAAGAAATGATCAATGATATTGGGACCACAGAATGGCTGCTGAAATGTGAGGAAACCTGGAATGATGTTGAGAAGGAACCCTGTGATCCATGAAGAAAGAACTAGCTGGACACAGACCCTTTTGCTCATGATGGTGACATAATGCAAGGGGTTACATATGGCCACATACCTGTCAAAGGACATCACTGCCAGTAGGAAGAACTCAGTGGTGCCCAGGAAGAAATAGAGAAAACTTTGTAGGAAACAGCCTGCCAGGGAAATTGTTTTGTCTCCAGTCAGGATGTTGGTCAGCATCTTGGGGAAGATGACCGAGGTGAACCAGATCTCTAGGACAGCAAAGTTGCGGAGGAAGTAGTACATGGGGGTGTGGAGGCGCCTGTCCGTGAGGGTGAGGACCACGATGAGGAGGTTCCCCAGGAGAGTGAGCAGGTAGGTCAGGAGGAGCCCCAGGAAGAGGAGCACCTGCAGCTCACAGGCGTCTGAGAGCCCCAGCAGGATGAACTCGGTGACAGCGGTGTGGTTCCCCGTGGCTCCTCTGGCCTCTGCTGGGAATGACCACTCAGAGGTGTGCGGCTTCAGGAGTCGTGATGTTCTGGGGTTCTGAGGACACTGGGAACTGAAAGGAAAGAGGGATTTTGAGCTGAAGGAATACTTTCTTTCTTCAACCTGCAAATCCCTTTTCCTCCCTCCTTGGGCTGATTGTCCAGGTCCCTCACTGAGTTAGCATCAAGTCACATACTTTGATTTAATTGTCTGGTATTCTTTGGGCAAATTTTTGCCTTTACCAATTCTTTTTCTCTTTTTCTTATTTATGGTAGGAAGTGTGTGTCCTTTTATTTCTTCTTGATCAGATGATGTCTTTCCCCTTATTCGTCCAAATGTTTTAAGGGGTCTCTCAAATAAAGTAAAATACTTCTTCTGCAAATCCTGTATCCATTGATCACAGACCTTTATCAAAAACACCATGGAAAATTTACTCTAGAACTTGTTACACAGATATTTCAGTTAGAGAGACTCCGTGTGTGCACCTGAGTGTGTGCACCTGAGTTTCAACATTTACTAACTGGTCTGGGGCCAGTTGTCTAACCTCACAAAACTCTGCTTCTTCAATGGGAATAAAACAGTTCACAAGGGAAAAGTTCTGCAGAATTTAAATTAGTAATGTATACTCAACACCTCACGCAAGGTTGACCACTGACCATGCAGTCACATAATGCTAGTGATTTTTATTTCTCTCTTTCTGACTGATATTCTTGCAGGATGATTAAGGGTAAGTAAAAATAAAATTGGAGAAAACATACTGGATTTAGAGCAATGTGTACTTAAACAAAAAGTTTTAAAATATAAAAATATTATCAGGTCATCATGGACACTTTAAGATATACAGAAAATGAAAAGAATCACCTGTAGTCCTACAGAGACAACTGTTATTAATATATTGATTTATTTCTATTGTACTTTTCTATTATTTCCAGTGTATGGATTTGAATGGTCATGCACACAGATTATTATTTTCAACATCCTTGCTTCCCACATATCAATACAATGAATTATTGTTATGCTATTACAAATCCTTTCTTAGATATTATTGGCTGATATTATTTGAGGGATTCGTGTGCTATAAGATTGTTGTATTGGAGGAGAGAACATGCATTTGTAGATTAGGCATGATGGTTATTTCTTTGGGATACATTCCTAAGTAATATTAACAATAATGATAAATTCTCATATTTAGAATTTTTTTAGTTCAATTTTAGAGAATATGTTTTTGTTTTCTTGGTCTTTTCTAGAAGATTTTTTTTTCTAGTTTTTACATTGTTCAACAGTGTCTTTCTGGTTCTGGATAAAGCAGTAGGCATTCTTGCCATTGTTTGTCCTTTATAGAAATGACAGGTAAAGGCAAGCTTCTGTGGAGAAGAGCTGACTCTATCTGAGACAGGAGCAGGAACTAATGTGATAAGCCTTTCTCAGAGAAATGGTAACACAGTGCAGGATAGCTGTGTAAAATATGTATTTATATGGAAGAGAATTGGATGAGAACACAGAAAAACGAGCATAATTGCCACAATAGGATGGGAGGATGGCGAGTGATTTTTGTTCTGTCTCTTTATTATTTTATTATTGATTGTAAACTAACTTAAATTCAAAGTCATAAAGGAAACTTGCACAATGAGCCCATTTGGATTAATGATTGGGTAAAACATTTTGAGACAAATGGGAAATAAATGGCTGCCCATGCATAGAGTGAAAAAAGTCTTAATGATTTTTTGAGCCATCAGCTGTTCCTGAGTCAGGATACTGAGAATGATGCAAAAAATCAAAGAAGCGAGCTGTGCCACAGCCCGCCAGTGGACACCTGGAAACAGATGCAGGCTTCCAGCCAGAGAATCCAGAGGAATCAGGTTCCCCTTCCGGACTCCAAAAATTGCACCAACATAGATTACCTCACTAGATACTAGGTGAGATGCTCAGTTGTCTTCAAGGCAGTTCTGATAAGGGGAGACTCCTGGTTTTCACAGGAAACTCCCAACTCTGCAGGGTTGCCCGAGGAGTACACTTCTTGGGGGCTTACCAGAGATGTGAAGTGAAGGACGTGCCAGAGCTGTAACATGGTCTGCAGGTCATGGACACAGACAGGTCCTGTTCTCTTGTACACAGTGTCTGCAGGTATTCATATTTTCCAACAACCAATCTCTCTTAAGAAATATTCTCTGACTCTCACCATCCACATATAATCAGTTGTCCTCAATAATGAACAATCTCTGGACATTCCCCAGAACTTCACCAGTTTCTCCTGATCCATCACTGTGTTACCACTGGGCCAATTTCCTGGGGAAAAGGACATGAAGACCTATTTAATTATTCTTCCATCCCTCATATAGTAAGGCAGAGACAGACATCAATAGATGCTGATTAGTTTAACTCCTTTTCAGTTGGGCTTAAGAGACTTCTGGCCCTTCCAGGAGTATGGTTTCCATAGAGAGTTCTGGGTGAAATAGTCATGGCAGACTGTTTGCCTCTGTGGAGCTGGCAACAGGCTTGGACTGCTTGGGGTTCTGTTTGGTCTCCATGGAAACTCAGAGATACAGAAGGTGCAGAGCTCAAACTTAATCAATCTAGAGATTCATGTTATTCTCTTACTGGTTGGAGCTATGCTTCCCTGGAGATTCATTACAATCAGTGGTAATAAGACCTAAGAAAGTCCCTAACCTCTTACTTTCTTCAACTTTGGAATTAAAGTTTACTTTATTTTGACCGAGAAGCTGAGAAACCTCTAATGAATTTTAACTGTAACAAAGAAACATAGTTATTAAAACGTTCAATAAGTTTTGTGGTGTGCTTTTTGTGTGGTAAGTATGACTCCAGATGCCAGATATAGGCAATGTCTTGTGGGGAAGACAGCCATTAAATAATAAGACGCTATTGAGACTAGTGTCTGAAGAAGACCACATTGGAGATCCTGAACCAGACTGAGGTATGAGGAAAGATATTCCTGATGAAGTTACATAAAGTTGTTTTTCAGTCACTTAGAGATGTCCAACTCTTGTGACCCCATGGACTGCAGCATGCCAGGATTCCCTGCCCTGGAGTTTGTTCAAACTCATATCCATTGAGTTGATGATGCCATCCAGCCATCTCATCCTGTGTTGTCCACTTCTCCCCATGTCTTCAATCTTTCCTAGCATCAGGTCATTTCCAATGAATTGTCTCTTTGCATCAGGTGGCCAGAGTATTGGAGCTTCAGTTTCTGCATCAGTCCTTCCACTGAATATTCAAGGTTTATTTCCTTTAGGATTGGCTGGCTTGATCTCCTTGCTGTCCAAGTACTCTCAAGAGTCTTCTCTAGCACCACAGTTCAAAAGCATCAATTCTTCTGCACTCAGTCTTCTTTATGGTCCAGATCTCACATCCATACTTGACTGCTGGAAAAACCATAGCTGTGAATATATGGACTTTTGTGCACAAAGTGATGTCTCTGCTTTTTAATATGCTATTTAGATTTGTCATAGCTTTTCTTCCAAGGAGAAAGTATCTTATAATCTCATGGCTGCAGTCACCATCTGCAGTGATTTTGGAGCCCAAGAAAATAAAGTCTGTCATTGTTTTCATTTTTCCCCGATGTATTTGCCATGATGTGATGAGACCAGATCCCATGATCTTCGTTTTTTGAATGTTGAGTTTTAAGCCAGCTTTTTCACTCTCCTCTTTCACCTTCATCAAGCGGCTCTTTAGTTCTTCATTTTCTGTGATTAGGGTGGTGTCATCTGCGTGTCTGAGGTTATTGATATTTCTCCTAGCAATCTTGATTACAGCTTGTGCTTTATTCAGACTAGCATTTCACATGATGTACTCTGCATAGAAGTTAAACAAGCAGGGTGACAATATATAGCCTTGACATACTCCTTTCCCAATTTTAAGCCAGTCCATTGCTCTGTATTCTGTCCTGGTTTTTTTTTTTTTTTTGACCTCCATACAGATTTCACAGGAGGCCGGTAAGGTGAGCCAGTATTCCCATCTCTTTAAGAATTTTCTGCAGAGTGTTGTGATCCAACAGTCTTTAGTGTAGTCAATGAAGCAGAAATAGATGTTTTCCTGTAATTCTCTTGCTTTTTCTATTATCCTACATATGCTGGCAATTTGGTTTCTGGTTCTTCTGCCTTTTCTAAATCCAGCTTGTACTTCTGGAAGTTCTTGGTTCACGTACTGTTGAAGCCTAGCTTGTAGGATTTGCACATTACCTTGCTAGCATATGAAATGAGTATAGTATGCTGTAGTTTGAACATTCTTTGACATTGCACTTCTTTGGGATTGGATTCGATGTCTAAATTCTTTAGCATCAAAGGGTTGAATTTCTTTAAAATAAAACTTATTTTATTTAAAAATTAAAATAAAACTCATTTTAATTTGAGTTATCCTGACCATTAATATAATCAGGAAGATCCCCCGGAGAAGGAAATGGCAACCCACTCCAGTACTCTTGCCTAGAAAATTCCATGGGCAGCAGAGCATGGTGGGCTACAGTCCATGGGGTCTCAAAGAGTTGGACACAACTGAGCGACTTCACTTTTCCTTGGTGGTTCAATGGTAAAGCATCATCCTGGCAATCCAGAGACACAAGTTGGATCCCTGAGTTAGGAAGATCCACTGGAGAAAAAAATGGCAACCTACTTTAGTATTCTTGCCTGGGAAATCCCATGGACAAGAGGAGTTTGGCAGGCTCCATTCCATGGGGGTCACAAAAGGGTTGGACACAAGTTACTGACTAAACAACAATGACCGTTAGTAAGTTGAACATTTTTTCACTTGTATATGGGCCCTTTGGGTTTACTTTTCTGTCAGGTGTCTATGTATATACTTATCTCATTTATCTCTTGGGTTGTTAGTTTTTGTTTATTATAGAAAATAGTCTTTTATATGTATTTACATTCTTCCGTCTACCTCCTTCTTGAATGCCCTTTTACCCTGTTCATGTAGTTGTTTCTTCCTTGACCTTGGATAGAATTCAGGACAGTTATGCAAATTTTCTGGGCATACATATAGTTTTAGAAGTCCTTTATTTACCCTTTGTTCAAAGAATGGAATTACTGAATTGTCTGAACCCATATAATTGTTAAATTTTGAATGTCACTTAAAGTGAAAATGTATTCCTTTCTTCACATGAGGCCTATTTCAGGCAGGTGAACCTCAGAGAGAAAGGGTGTGTGGTTTTGGCATCCTCCGTGTTCACTGTGCAAGTAGACCTCCCCTTTATCTGTGTGTGCTAACTTTGTCCTCCTCCAGGGATATGGGATGGGATTGAGTTGGCATGTAGTGGATAGATATGCTAGAGGAAGGGGAAGGTGGTATGGACAAAGATGTTAGTGTGGTGGTAAGAAGTGGTAAATTTGATACCTATTTTGAATGTGTAATCCACAGAATTTGCTAATGTATTGACTTTGGGAAATGAAAGAAAGAGAGAGAGTCAAAGGTAATGTAGTTTTGCTTTTGATCTGGAGCAATAAGTACTTTGCTTATGGTAAAATACATAATCATATAAAATTTATCATTTTTTAAAAATTTTATTTTTTATTGAAGGATAATTGCTTTACAGAATTTTGCTGTTTTCTGTCAAACCTCAACATGAATCAGCCATAGGTATACATATATTCCCTCCCTTTTGAAACTCCCTCCCATCTCCCTCCCCATCCCACCTCTCTAGGTTGATACAGAGCCCCTGATTGAGTTTCCTGAGCCATACAGCAAATTCCCATTGGCTGTCTATTTTACATATGGTAATGTAGTCTTCTCCAACACCACAGTTCAAAAGTACCAATTCTTCGGTGCTCAGCTTTCTTTATAGTCCAACTCTCACATCCATACATGACTACTGGAAAAACCATAGCCTTGAATAGATGGACCTTTGTTGACAAAATAATGTCTCTGCTTTTTAATATGCTGTCTAGGTTGGTCATAACTTTCCATCCAAGGAGTAAGCATCTTTTAATTTCATGGCTTCAATCACCATCTGCAGTGATTTTGGAGCCAAAAGAAATAAAGTCAGCCACTGTTTCCACTGTTTCCCCCTCTATTTGCCATGAGGTGATGGGACCGGATGCCACGATCTTAGTTTTCTGAATGTTGAGCTCTAAGCTGACTTTTTCACTCTCCTCTTTCACTTTCATCAAGAGGTTTCTTAGTTCCTCTTCACTCTCTGCCATAAGGGTGGTGTCATCTGCATATCTGAGGTTATTGATATTTCTCCCAGCAATCTTGATTCCAGCTTGTGCTTCCTCCAGCCCAGCATTTCTCATGATGTACTCTGCATATAAGTTAAATAAGCAGGGTGACAATATACAGCCTTGACATACTCCTTTTCCTATTTGGAACCAGTCTGTTGTTCCGTGTCCAGTTCTAACTGTTGCTTCCTGACCTGCATACAGGTTTCTCAAGAGGCAGGTCAGGTGGTCTGGTATTCCCACCTCTTTCAGAATTTTCCACAGTTTATTGTGATCCACACAGTCAAAGGCTTTGGCCTAGTCAATAAAGCAGAAATAGATGTTTTTTTCTGGAACTCTCTTGCTTTTTCGATGATCCAGCAGATGTTGGCAATTTGATCTCTGGTTCCTCTGCCTTTTCTAAAACCAGCTTGAACATCTGGAAGTTCATGGTTCACGTATTGCTGAATCCTGGCTTTGAGAATTTTGAGCATTACTCTACTAGCATGTGAGATGAGTGCAGTTGTGCAGTAGTTGAGCATTCTTTGGCATTGCCTTTCTGTGGGATTGGAATGAATCCCAATTTCTCCAAAATCCCAGTTTCTCCATTGTTGCCCTGTAAGTAAGTTCTTCAGTATCATGTTTTTGGATTTCGTATATATGTGTAAGAATATGATATTTATCTTTCTGTTTCTGACTTCATTTTGTATAATAGGTTCTAGGTTCATTCATCTCATTAGAACTGATGCAAATGTGTTCCTTTTTTATGGCTGAGTAATATTCCATCATGTATATGTACCACAACTTCTTTAACTATTCATCTGTCAGTGGACATCTAGGTTGCTTCCATGTTCTAGCTATTGTAAATAGGGGTGCAGTGAACAGTGGAATACATGTGTCTCTTTCAATTTTAGTTTCCTTAGGGTATATGCCTAGGAGTGGGACTGCTGGGTCATATGGTGTTTTTTTTCCTAGTTTTTTTAAGGAATCTCCATATCGTCTTCCATAGTGGCTGTATCAACTTACATTCCCACCAATAGTGCAAGAGCATTCCCTTTTCTCCGCACCTTCTCCAGCATTTATTGTTTGTAGGCTTTTTGATGATGGCCATTATGACCGGTGTGAAGTGATGTCTCACTGTAGTTTTGATTTGCGTTTCTCTAATAATGAGTGATGTTGGGCATCTTTTCATGTGTTTGTTAGCCATTTGTATGTCTTCTTTGGAGAAATGTCTGTTTAGGTCTTTTTCCCACTTTTTGATTGATTTGTTTTTCTGGTATTGAGTTGTATGAGCTGCTTGTATATTTTGGAAATTAGTACTTTGTCAGTTGTTTCATTTGCTATTATTTTCTCCCATTCTGAGGGTTATCTTTTCACCTTGCTTATAGTTTCCTTTGCTGTGTAAAAGCTTTTAAGTTTAATCAGGTTCCACTTGTTTACTTTCATTTTTATTTCCATTACTTTAGGAGGTGGGTCATAGAGGATCTTGCTTTGATTTATGGCATCGAGTGTTCTGCCTATATTTTCCTCTAAGAGTTTTATAGTTTCCAGTCTTATATTTAGGTCTCTAATCCATTTTGAGTTTATCTTTGTGTATGGTGTTAGGAAGTGTTCTAATTTCATTCTTTTACATGTAGCTGTCCAGTTTCTCCAGCACCATTTATTGAGGAGGCTGTCTTTGCCCCATTGTATATTCTTGCCTCCTTTGTCAAAAATAAGGTACCCATAGTGCATGGGTTTATTTCTGGGTTTTCTATCTTGTTCCATTGGTCTATATTTCTGTTTTTGTGCCAGTACCATACTGTCTTGATGACTGTAGCTTTGTAGTATAACCTGAAGTCAGGAAGATTTATTCCTCCTGCTCCATTGTTCTTTTTCAAGACTGCTTTGGCTACTTGGGGGCTTTTGTATTTCCATATGAATTGTGAAATTTTTTGTTCTAGTTCTCTGAAAAATGCCATTGGTAATTTGATAGGGATCGCATTGAATCTGTAGATTGTGTTTGGCAGTATAGTCATTTTCAAAATATTGATTCTTCCTACACAGGAAAACGGACTCTCTATCTGTTTATGTTGTTTTTGATTTATTTTTTCAGTGTCTTATAATTTTCTGTATACAGTTATTTTGTCTCCTTAGGTAAGTTTATACCTAGATATTTAATTATTTTTGTTGCAATGATGAATGGGATTGATTCCTTAATTTCTCTTTCTGATTTTTCATTGTTAGTATATAGAAATGAAAGTGATTTCTGTGTATTAATTTTGTATCCTGCAACTTAGCTAAATTCACTGATTAGCTTTAGTAATTTTCTGATACTATCTCTAGAGTTTTCTATGTACAGTATCGTGTCATCTGCAAACAGTGAGAGCTTTACTTCTTCTTTTCTGATCTGGATTCCTTTTATTTCTTTTTCTTCTCTGATTGCTGTAGCTAAGACTTCCAGAATTATGTTGCATAATAGTGGCAAAAGTGGACACCCTTGTCTTGTTCCTGATCCTAGGGGGAATGCTTTCAGTTTTTCGCCATTGAGAATGTTTGCTGTAGGCTTATCATATATGGCCTTTACTATGTTGAGGTAGGTTACTTCTTTGCCCATTTTTTGAAGCGTTTTAGTCATAAATGGGTCAAAGGCTTTTTTGCCAAAGGCTTTTTCTGCATCTATTGAAATTATCATATGGTTTTTATCTTTCAATTTGTTAATATGGTGTATCACATTGATTGATTTGCATATATTGAAGAATCCTTGCATCCCTGGAATAAACCCAACTTGATCATGGTGTATGAGCTTTTGGATGTGTTGCTGAATTCTGTTTGCTAAAATTTTGTTGAGGATTTTTACATCTATGTTCATCACTGCTATTGGCCTGTAGTTTTCCTTTTTTTGTGTTGTCTTTGTCTGGTTTTAGTATCAGGGTGATGTGGCCTCGTAGAATGAGTTTGGAAGTGTTCCTTCCTCTGCAATTTTTTGAAAGAGTTTTAGAAGGATAGTCATTAGCTCTTCTCTAAATGTTTGATGGAATTCTCCTGTGAAGCCATCTGGTCCTGGGCTTTTGTTTTTTGGGAGATTTTTGATCACAGCTTCCATTTCAGTGCTTGTAAATGGGTGGTTCGTAATTTCTACTTCTTCCTGGTTCAGTCTTGGAATATTGAACTTTCCTAAGAATCTGTCCATTTCTTCAAGGTTATCCATTTTATTGCCATATGGTTGTTCATAATAGTCTTTTATAATCCTTTGTATTTCTGCATTGGCTGTTGTAACCTCTCCTTTTTCATTTCTAATTCTGTTGATTTGATCCTTCTCTCTTTTTTTCTTGATGAGTCTGGCTCAATGTTTGTCAATTTTGTTTATTTTCTCAAAGAGCCAGCTTTTAGTTTTATTAATCTTTACTATTGTTTCTTTCACTTTCTTTTCATTTATTTCTGCTTGGATCATTATGATTTCTTTCCTTCTATGAACTTTGGGGTTTTTTTTCTTCTTTTTCCAGTTGTTTTAGGTTTTAGGTGTAAAATGAGGTTGTCTATTTGATGTTTCTCTTGTTTCTTGAGGTAGGATTGTATTGCTATAAACTTCCCTCTTAGGACTGCTTTTGCTGCATCCCATAGCTTTTTTTTTTTTTTTCCTATTCCCTAGGTTTTGAGTTGTCATGTTTTCATTATCATTTATTTCTAGAAATTTTTTGATTTCCCTTTTGATTTCTTCAGTAACCTGTTGGTTATTTAGAAATGTGTTGTTTAATCTCCATGTGTTTGTGTTTCTTACAGTTTTTTTCTTGCAATTGACATCTAGTCTCATAGCATTGCGGTCAGAGAAGATGCTTGATACAATTTAAATATTCTTAAATTTACTGAGGTTTGATTTGTGACCCAAGATGTGGTCTATCCTGGAGAATATTTCGTGTGCATTTGAGAGGAAGGTGTATTCTTATGCATTTGGATGGAATGTCCTGAAGATATCAATGAAATCCGTCTTATCTAATGTATCGTTTAAGACCTGTGTTTCCTTATTAATTTTCTGTTTTGATGATTTATCCATTGGTATGAATGGGGTGTTAAAGTCTCCTACTATTATTGTGTTGCTGTCAATTTCTCCTTTTATGTCTATTAGTGTTTGTCTTATGTATTGAGGTGCTCCTGTGCTGGGTGTATAGATATTTACAATTGTTATGTCTTCCTCTTGGATTGATCCCTTGATTGTTATGTAGTGTCCTTCCTTGTCTCTTGTAATCTTCTCTATTTTAAGGTCTACTTTGTCTGATATGAGGATTGCTACTCCAGCTTTATTTTGCTTCCCATTTGCATGGAATATATTTTTCCACCCTCTCACTTTCAGTCTATACATATCTTTAGGTCTGAAGTGGGTTTCTTGTAGACAGCATATATATGGGTCTTGTTTTTGTATCCATTCAGCCAATCTGTGTCTTTTGGTTGGCGTATTTAATCCATTTACATTTAAAGTAATTATTGATATATATGTTTTTTTTGTTTTGTTTTGTTTTCATTTATTTTTATTCGTTGGAGGCTAATTACTTTACAATATTGTAGTGGTTTTTGTCATACATTGACATGAATCAGCCATGGATTTACATGTATTCCCCATCCCAATCCCCGCCCCCCACCTCCCTCTCTACCCGATCCCTCTGGGTCTTCCCAGTGCACCAGGCCCGAGCACTTGTCTCATGCATCCCACCTGGGCTGGTGATCTGTTTCACCATAGATAATATACATGCTGTTCTTTCAAAACATCCCACCCTCACCTTCTCCCACAGAGTCCAAAAGTCTGTTCTGTACATCTGTGTCTCTTTTTCTGTTTTGCATGTAGGGTTATCATTACCATCTTTCTAAATTCCACATATATGTGTTAGTATGCTGTAATGTTCTTTATCTTTCTGGCTTACTTCACTTTGTATAATAGGCTCCAGTTTCATCCATCTCATTAGAACTGATTCAAATGAATTCTTTTTAACGGCTGAGTAATATTCCATGGTGTGTATGTACCACAGCTTCCTTATCCATGATATATATGTTCCTATTGCCATTTTCTTAATTGTTTGGGGTTGATTTTGTAGATCTTTTTCTTCTTTTGTAATTCTTGACTATATAAGTCCCTTTAACATTTGTTGTAAAGCTGGTTTGGTGGTACTGAATTATCTTAACTTTTGCTTGTCTGAGAAGCTTTTTATTTCTCCATCAATTTTGAATGAGATCCCTACTGGGTACAGTAATCTTGGTTGTAGATTTTTCCCTTTCAGTACTTTAAACATATCCTGCTGTTCCCTCCTGGCCTGCAGAGTTTCTGCTGAAAGATCAGCTGTTAAACATATGGGGTTTCCCCTGTATGTTACTTATTGCTTCTCCCTTGCTGCTTTTAATATTCTTACTTTGTGTTTAGTCTTTGTTAGTATGATTAGTATGTGTCTTGGCATGTTTCTCCTTGGGTTTGCCCTGTATGGGACTCTTTGTGCCTCTTGGACTTGATTGACTATTTCCTTTTCCATGTTGGGGAAATTTTCAACTATAATCTCTTCAAAAATTTTCTCATACCCTTTCTTTTTCTCTTCTTCTTCTGGGACCCCTATAATTCAAATGTTGGTGCATCTGATATTGTCCCAGAGGCCTCTGAGATTGTCCTCAGTTCTTTTCATTCTTTTTATTTTATTAAGCTCTTCAGAAGTTATTTCCACCATTTTATCTTACAGCTCACTGATTCATTCTTCTGCTTCAGATATTCTGTTATTGATTCCTTCTAGAGTATTTTTAATTTCAGTAATTGTGTTGTTTGTCTCTGTATGCTTATTCTTTAATTCTTCTAGGTCGTTGTCAATTGATTCTTGCATTTTCTCCACTTTGTTCTCAAGGTTTCTGATCATCTTTACTATCATTATTCTGAATTCTTTTTCAGGTGGTTTGCCTATTTCCTCTTCATTTATTTGGACTTCTGTGTTTCTAATTTGTTTCTTCATTTGTGTAGTATTTCTTTGCCTTTTCATTATTATTTTTTTAAACTTATTGTGTTTGAGGTCTCCTTTTCCCAGGCTTCAAGGAAAGTTGAATTCTTTCCTTGAATAAGGTTGAATTCTTTTTTCCTTTTGGTTTCTGCCCGACTAAGGTTTGTCCAGTGGTTTGTGTAATCTTTGTATAGGGTGAGATTTGTGCTGAGTTTTTGTTTGTTTGTTTTTTTGTTTTTCCTCTGATGGGCAAGGCTGAGTGAGGTGGTAATCCTGTTTGCTGATGATTGGGTTTGTACTTTTGTTTTGTTTGTTGTTTAGATAAGGCATCCTGACAGGGTGCTACTGGTGGTTGGGTATTGCCAGGTCTTGTATTCAAGTGGTTTCCTTTGTGTGAGTTCTCATTATTTGACGGCAGCCATGAAATAAAAGACGCTTACTCCTTGGAAGGAAAGTTATGACCAACCTAGATAGCATATTAAAAAGCAGAGACATTACTTTGCCAACAAAGGTATGTCTAGTCAAGGCTATGGTTTTTCCAGTGGTCATGTATGCATGTGAGAGTTGGACTGTGAAGAAAGCTAAACATTGAAAAATTGATGCTTTTGAACTGTGGTATTGGAGAAGACTCTTGAGAGTCCCTTGGACTGCAAGGAGATCCAACCAGTCCATCCTAAAGGAGATCAGTCCTGGGTGTTCATTGGAAAGGCTGATGTTGAAGCTGAAACTCCAGTACTTTGGCCACCTGATGTGAAGAGCTGATTCATTGGAAAAGACCCTGATGCTTGGAGGGATTGGGGGCACGAGGAGGAGGGGACGACAGAGGATGAGATGGCTGGATGGCATCACCGACTCAATGGGCATGAGTTTGAGTAAACTCCGGGAGTTGGTGATGGACAGGGAGACCTGGTGTGCTGCAGTTCATGGGGTCGCGAAGAGTCGGACACGACTGAGCAACTGAACTGAACTGAACTGAACTGAGGGTTAGTTCTCTGAGAGTCTAGGGTCTTGGAGTCAGTGCTCCCACTCCAAAGGCTCAGGGCTGGATCTCTGGCAGGAGCCCCCTCCCCAGGGACTTCAGGAGCCCACCCTGCTGGTGACCAGGAGCCAAACCCTCATACCACTCACTCGCCTGTCTGCTCATGCGAAACTCGCTGACCACCCTGGGCCATCCCACTGTGCACTTGCTCTTACATGCCCAAAATTTATCATTTTAACCACTTTAAAGTGTACTGTTTGTTGGCATCAGGTACATTCACATTGTTGTGAAATCATCACCATTATGCATCTCCAGAACTTTTTCATCATCCCAAACTGAAATTCCATATCCATTAAATAGTGACTCTCTATTCCTACCCACACTTCCTGGTAACCACGATTCTACATTCTGTCTCTATGATTTTGATCACTCTATAATAAACTGTGGAAAATTCTGAAAGAGGTGGGAATACCAGACCACCTGACTTGCCTCTTGAGAAACCTGTATGCAGGTCAGGAAGCAACAGTTAGAACTGGACATGGAACAACAGGCTGGTTCCAAATAGGAAAAGGAGTACATCAAGGCTGTATATTGTCACCCTGCTTATTTAACTTATATGCAGAGTACATCATGAGAAATGCTGGGCTGGAGGAAGCCCAAGCTGGAATCAAGATTGCCGGGAGAAATATCAATAACCTCAGATATGCAGATGACACCACCCTTATGGCAGAGAGTGAAGAGGAACTAAAAAGCCTCTTGATGAAAGTGAAAGAGGAGAGTGAAAAAGTTGGCTTAAAGCTTAACATTCAGAAAACTAAGATCATGGCATCCGGTCCCATCACCTCATGGGAAATAGATGGGGAGACAGTGGAAACAGTGGCTGACTTTATTTTTTTTGGCTCCAAAATCACTGCAGATGGTGATTGCAGCCATGAAATTAGAAGACGCTTACTCCTTGGATGGAAAGTTATGACCAACCTAGACAGCATATTAAAAAGCAGAGACATCACTATGGAAAACAGAGTGGAGATTTCTTAAAAAACTGGAAATAGAACTGCCATATGACCCAGCAATACCACTTCTGGGCATACACACTGAGGAAACCAGATCTGAAAGAGACACGTGCACCCCAATGTTCATCACAGCACTGTTTATAATAGCCAGGACATGGAAGCAATCTAGATGCCCATCAGCAGATGAATGGATAAGGAAGCTGTGGTACATATACACCATGGAATATTACTCAGCCGTTAAAAAGAATTCATTTAAATCAGTTCTAATGAGATGGATGAAACTGGAGCCCATTATACAGAGTGAAGGAAGCCAGAAAGATAAAGAACATTACAGCATACTAACACATATATGTGGAATTTAGAAAGATGGTAACGATAACCCTATATGCAAAACAGAAAAAGAGACACAGATGTACAGAACAGACTTTTGGACTCTGTGGGAGAAGGTGAGGGTGGGATGTTTTGAAAGAACAGCATGTATATTATCTATGGTGAAACAGATCACCAGCCCAGGTGGGATGCATGAGACAAGTGCTCGGGCCTGGTGCACTGGGAAGACCCAGAGGAATCGGGTGGAGAGGGAGGTGGGAGGGGGGATTGGGATGGGGAATACGTGTAATTCCATGGCTGATTCATGTCAATGTATGACAAAACCCACTGAAATGTTGTGAAGTAATTAGCCTCCAACTAATAAAAAAAATAAAAATAAATTAAAAAAAAAAAAGGATAAAAAGCAGAGACATTACTTTGCCAACAAAAGTCCCTCTAGTCAAGGCTACGGTTTTTCCAGTAGTCATGTATGGATGTGAGAGTTGGACTATAAAGAAAGCTGAGCACCGAAGATTGGTGTTTTTGAACTGTGATGTTAGAGAAGACTCTTGAGAGTCCTTTGGACTGCAAGGAGATCCAACCAGTCCATCCTAAAGGAGATCAGTCCTAGGTATTCATTGGAAGGACTGATGTTGAAGCTGAAACTCCAATACTTTGGCCACCTGATGTGAAGAGCTGACTCATCTGAAAAGACCCTGATGCTGGGAAAGATTGAGGGCAGGAGGAGAAGGGGATGACAGAGGACGAGATGGTTGGATGGCATCACCAACTCAATGGACATGGGTTTGGGTGGACTCTGGGAATTGGTGATGGACAGGGAGGCCTGGAGTGCTGTGGTTCATGGGATTGCAAAGAGTTGGACACAACTGAGCGACTGAACTGAACTGATACCTCATATTAATGGAATCCTACTATACTTTTCCTTTTATGTCTTGTTTATTTCACTTAGTATAATGTCTTCAAGTTTCCTTCATGTTGTAGAGTTTTATTTATCAGAGTTCCATTTCTTTTAAGGCTGAATAATATTCCATTGTATGTACATACCACATTTTGTTTATCCATTCATTCAATCTGTGGACATTTGAGTTGTTTCTACCTTTTTGGCTATTGTGAATAATGTTGCCATGAACATGGATATAAAAATATCTATTCAAGCCCTTACTTTCAATTCTTTTGGGTTTATGTCTAGAAGTGAGATTGCTGGATGATATGGTAAATCTGTGTTTACTTTATTTAGGAACTGCCATACTGTTTTCCACAGTGGCTGCATCATTTTACACTCTCATCAGCAATGCATGAGAATTCCATTTTATCCACATTCTTGCCAATATTTGGTATAATCTGTTCATCAAAATGTTTTAAATAATATTCCTCTTAATGGGTATAAAGTAATATTTCATTGTGACTTTAATTTGCATTTCTGTATTGATTAGTGATACTACACATCTTTTCATGTACTTGTTAGCCATTTGTAGGAGGATTGTTTGTTTTTGTTGTTGAGAACATAGTTTTTTGGTTTATAGTGGCTTTATAACCCTTTTTTGAAATCTTTCCATTGTAATTGGGCCAGTTAAGTTTTCTATTTCTTTTTAGATTTTTGAAAATTCTCTTTCTTTAGCGATTCATCCATTTCCTCCTGGTTTTCCTATTTGTTGCCGAAGAGCTACCCATGGTATTTTCTTGCATAGATAATTTTACACCCTAAATTATAGTTATCTATGTATATCTTCCTTCTTAGATTTCAAACTCTATTCAAAGCATAAATTAAATATTATCAATGAAATGTGCATTTCCTTGAATATAGTGTTCATATAATAATTGTTTCAGAATAAATGAACATGTGAATTCCATTATTTAATTAATATTTGATTATTTACCAATGACTTAATTTTCATTAAAATATTGAACATGTTAGTAGCAAGTTTCATAGGTTAAATACTGTATTTAGCTTTCTATAAGATGAATATGACATTCAGAATATAAAATTTATAGCATTTGAAACAGGAAAGCTTTTGTTAGCAACTGGTGTGAAATTCAAAAGGAAGAGAGGAAAGGTAAGATGAGAGAGATGAAAAAAACTAACATTTAGTGAGACTTATTAGGTTCCTGTCACTATTTAAGTTTCTTGCATAGAGTATCTTTTTTGACTTTTATCATAATCCTTTGGAATGGCCATTGTCATCCCCATTTTACAGATGAGAAAACTGGGGCTCAGGGAAGTAACCAACCAGAAAGAGGAAGAGTCTTTCTAAATAGGAATGAAGAATTTCTGTGAATTTTTATACTAAACAAAACATAAGTAGGCAGCTAGCCTTATTTTTTGAATTTTTACTGATGTATTTCAGTGGCAAGAATATAAGGGTGAGATGAGAACAGTGCTAAATGAGGACTGGTCTCCTCTCCTCAAAGCTGTTAGATAAATAGACACAAAGCAATAGGCCTGAAAGTACTTTCTGAGTATGGATATTACCTATGACTACAGATTGGTGTTAGAGGTTTACGGTGAATTACAGAGCTAGTGCATGCATGCGTGCATGCTAAGTTGCTTCAGTCAAGTCTGACTCTTTATGACCCTAAGGATTGTAGCCTGCCAGGCTTCTCTGTAATGGGATTCTCCAGGCAAGAATATAGGAGTGGGTTGCCCTGCCCTTCTCTGAAGAGCTAGTACCTGCTATCAAAGAGCTTATGTTCTGCTGGGAAGCCAAGCTGACATATATGGAATGAAGAGAAATATTTAAATCTGATAATTACTAAAAATGCCTTGAGGCGCCACAGAGCTTATGAGTTGATGCTGAGGTGCACAGTGACTGGCACCCCAGAAACATGTCATCAAGCTTTTTCTGGATGAGACAGCCTCCATCTGTTGCAGAGGCCTGATGTTCCCTCAGCTTGACTGGGGATCTTATGTGCAACCTCTTGGATCCACAGGTTTATTAGAAGAGCTTGTTCACCTGCTCCCTAAACACCTGCTTCACCTGTTTGTTCCTCAGGGTGTAGATGAAGGGATTGAGCACTGGGGTCACCACGGTGTTGAGCAAGGCCACCACCTTGTTCCTGTCCTCCCCCTGGCCGCCCTTGCCCGACCGGACATACATGAAGATGCAGCTGCCATAGAAGAGAGAGACGACAATGATGTGGGAGGAGCAGGTTGAGAAGGCTTTCCGCCTCTCCTTGGCTGAGGGGATGTGAAGGATGGTGTGGAGGATGTGGCCATAGCAGGTGGCCGTCACGGACAGAGTGCCCAGTAGGCTGACGTTGGCCAGGATAAAACCCAGAAGCTCGATCAGACTTGTGTCTGCACATACGAGTTCCAGGAGTGGAAAGCTGTCACAGAAGAAATGATCAATGATATTGGGACCACAGAATGGCTGCTGAAATATGATGGAACATGGAATGGCTATAAGAAGGAATCCCGTGATCCATGAAAAAAGAGCTAACTGGACACAGACCCTTTTGCTCATGATGGTGACATAATGCAAGGGGTTACATATGGCCACATACCTGTCAAAGGACATCACTGCCAGTAGGAAGAACTCAGTGGTGCCCAGGAAGAAATAGAGGAAAAGCTGGAGAAAGCAACCTGCTAGGGAGATGGTCCTGTTTCCAGTCAGGATGTTGGTCAGCATCTTGGGGAAGATGACCGAGGTGAACCAGATCTCTAGGACAGCAAAGTTGCGGAGGAAGTAGTACATGGGGGTGTGGAGGCGCCTGTCCGTGAGGGTGAGGACCACGATGAGGAGGTTCCCCAGGAGAGTGAGCAGGTAGGTCAGGAGGAGCCCCAGGAAGAGGAGCACCTGCAGCTCACAGGCGTCTGAGAGCCCCAGCAGGATGAACTCGGTGACAGCGGTGTGGTTCCCCGTGGCTCCTCTGGCCTCTGCTGGGAATGACCACTCAGAGGTGTGCGGCTTCAGGAGTCGTGATGTTCTGGGGACCTGAGGACACTTGGAATTTATAGGAAAAAGTGCTGAATGTACCATTTAGAGTTGTAGGAGTCCTTTTTTTCTTTTTTTTTTTTTGGAGAGCCTCTTTGTGTCTGCTGCTGCTAAATCACTTCAGTCGTGTCCGACTCTGTGCGACCCCATAGACAGCAGCCCACCAGTCTCCGCCGTCCCTGGGATTCTCCATGCAAGAACTCTGGAGTGGGTTGCCATTTCCTTCTCCAATGCATGAAAGTGAAAAGTGAAAGTGAGTCATGTCCGACTCTTAGCGACCCTGTGGACTGCAGCCTACAAGGCTCCTCCATCCACAGGATTTGCCAGGCAAGAGTACTGGAGTGGGTTGCCATTGCCTTCTCCGTTTGAGGCTACCTGTCTCTTTTATTGCCCCTGGTGTTTCTGTGTGGTAGAGAGCGGTATTGCCAGGGATGCTAAGTAAACGTCCTATACCAAAAGTTATTCTTGCTTGCTTTTGTTAACTGAAATTTTACTTCTGTTCCTTAGCAATTCCTTTGCTCTGACTTTCACTACCTTTCACTACCTTTCATTTTATCTTTATCCTAATATTGGGTCTTCATTCATAAGTAGTCCCTATTTGAGGCTGACAAATATTTGAAGCTAGAGAAATAGCAAAATGGCTTAACTTAGCCATTCACTATACAGATCCATATCTTGGGTAAACTGATTATTCATAGACACTCTATTGCTATTTCAGTATTATGTGAAAATGTGATGCCTTTCACTAGTATTTGGCTTAATAAAGAGACAAGAGGAAATCTATGAGAGAAAAGCACAATCCTTACCAATCAAAAAGAGGATAATCCGGGACTTCCCTGCTGGCCCAGTGGTTAAGATTCTGAGCTCCCAATGCAGGGAGCCCAGGTTCGATCCCTGGTTAGGGAACTAGATCCCACATGCTGCAACTAAGACCTGGTGCAGCCAAATAAATGAATAAAACTTTAAAAAAAAAAAAAAAAAGAGGATAATCCAAGTAATATATGCAGAAATAAAAATTTGTTAGTGGAAACAAAATTTGTTAATGGGAATTTGGTATTTATCCTAATGTGGACATTGGATTTGTCCTAATGTAATAGATCCATAGTCTCCTGATTACATATTCCCATGGGCTCAAGATACAATAGACCCTTTGTTTTTAAAAAAATTTTTAACTGTTTTATATACATAGGTTTCAGGACATGGCATTTCAGCTTGGAACCATTAGCTTTTCAAATCCTATTTATCCTTTAAGTCTCTCCTCAATGAGTCTTCTCTTTTGAATGCATGAGTCTCTGTATCCCTCATAATTTTATTGTATATCACAACTTTTATTGTGTTTTATAGTTGTTTTTCATCTTTGTATTTTATATAGCCCTTAGAACAAGTTTCTTGAAACAATCAGCTTTAATATGCATGTATTGAATGAGAGAACAACACCTCAAATATCTGTGGGATGGATTTGGTGGTTTTTGACACACAGTAGATTGAGGAGGTGTCACTTACGTGGCACTTCATGGAAGACAGAAATCCTGCTGTCATATGCCAAGTAGTCTGTTAAATTGGCCGATCTGAAGAGGGTTTGCTTTTCCTCACGAGAAGGTGGAGATGTCTCCCCGCAAACATTCTCTAAGGAGTAACTCTCCATCTTTGAGATAGTCTGGAGTTTGAGCTAGTAAATAGAGGTCTGTTTGGATCTGCTAGAATGCTTCCAGCAGAAAACAAAACAAAAGCAAAACCCCTAACCTAAAAAACAGCTCTTTTTAAAAGTCTACCTCCCTACAAGTTTCCTTCCTTAAGCATTATCAACCACTCCCTTAATTATCAGAACTGTAGCAACAATTATTTTCCTGTCACTGGAGAATAAGATTGGGATCCAGTTTAGGTACTTGGGATGAAGGAAATGCTAGGGGATATTAGTACAGAGGATGAAATGGTAAACTATATAAACTTTACCTTTCTTATGATTTTGCCTTCTCTTCAGCACAGGCTACGCTATTCAAAGTTATTCCAAAACTACTATTGTATCTAACATTGGTTTACAGGTATTAAAGAGCACAAAATAGTTGATCAGCCTCAGAGAATATAACTAAGGGCTCTTCACCAGGGGTTATTTCTAGGCTCAATATCATTTAGCTTCTCAGCAATTTGAGAAAGAGCTCTCTGTGGCCCAATCATGCAGTTCACAGGTGAGTCCAGTTGGTTGAAAAACTTACCCAACTCATTTTAGAAGAGAAGCAGGATCCAATATAAGTGTGATATCCAGACACACCATCAGGAGGTAATAGAATGAGTATCATTTAGGCGAAGTCCTGATGGAACATATTGGGAAAGAAATGGGAATAGAGACTAAGATGAAGAAGAATTGGCTGGGGGTAGAAGGAGAAAGCTCTGGGCTCATACTGAATCATGAAGTTAGCACAGATAAATCATGAAAAGACACTGTGATTAGCCCAAGGATATGTCTCACAGACAGGGTGGCTAATAAACTTTTTATTTTTTCCCTACTTCAAATGGGAGGTCAACAGCTGGGTGGGGCAGTCTTCCAGATACAAAGGGAAGGGGTCCACTTCATGAGTTCGGGTATTTCTTCCTTTATCCTTCAGACTTGGTGACTGAACTGGGAGACTTGCCTGGCACCCTGAGAGCCTAGGCATGGCTGCACTATTCACCCAGACTATTCATTGTTTTAAGGGTCAGTCATGCAGTACCCAGTAGGAAAGTCTCTATGGATGCCCTGGAGGACCCGAGAGGTCCTGCCTCTCGATAGTTCTAGTAGATAGAAGGAGGGTGAGATCTCCTTCTAAGGAAAATCATTAAGAATTTCATGCAGACCTGATGCTCTCCAGAGCTTTGGGTTTTTCAAGGGGACAGCTACACAGAGCACAAGGCAGGACAGACAAATTTCCTCGATGTGCGTAACTTAATGGTTCTGCCTGGATGAACACTGGCTTGCCTAGCATTGACCTGGATGGTGGGACTGAAGCTACAGATGAGACCCAGTGTGTGTGTGTTCAATGTGCTAGAATACAGAAGATAAGTGCCAAGAAAAGCATGGTTTGGGGAAGTCACTGCTGCTCTGCCTTCTGTGCAAGGACAAAGTGGAGATTACCCTCTGGCCCAGGGTTAGGTTTCTTGCTGCCCTCTGAAAAGTGAAAGTGTTAGTTGCTCAGTTGTGTCCAACTCTTTGGGACCCCATGGACTATAGCCCACCAGGATCTTCTGTCCATGGAATTCTCCTGGCAAGAATACTGCAGTGGGTTGCCATTTGCTTCTTCAGGGGATCTTCCCGACCCAGGGGTTGAATACAGGTCTCCTACATTGCAGAGAAGGCAATGGCAACCCACTCCAGTACTCTTGCCTGGGAAATCCCAGGGACGGAGGAGCCTGGTAGGCTACAGTCCATGGGGGTCGCGAAGTGTCGGACACGACTGATGTGACTTAGCAGCAGCAGCAGCTCCTGAATTACGGGCAGGTTCTTTGCTGTCTGAGCCACCAGGCAGCCCTCTAGGGAGGTTCCGATCAGGCTATCTAAAATACACTACTCACAGGATTTCAGAAGATAACCTGGTTCACATGAGTGTGTCTTGAGCTTGCAGTATTGTCTATGTGCACTAAATGCAGATCTTACACCGTTGGTATGAGACCCCTATCTCTCATGAATTTGATGGCATCCTTTAAGAACAACAATTCTTTTCCAAAGTATCCTGAAAAAAGTATCTGGCTTTTCCTGGGTGGGAGAATGATTTCCTTAACTTTGTCATTATTCAACTCACAGGATCTGATGAGGCCAGAATGTCTTGAAAATTTCCAAGTTCAGCAAGCTCATCCTGGGAAAAGCCTGGGAAGCGTTCAGTTACCATTTAGTGGAATCTTCCTTTATCCTCCTTTTGGACTAATCGAAGGTGAGTTTGACTGATAAAGACTTCTATTACATTCTCCACATTGGGCCAGTCTCTGTGAGATATTTCTCCTGTGGACAATGGGGCTCTATAAGACAGTGAATGAGCTACTCCTGGAATAAACACATCTGCTTGTGGAAGTGACATAAGGGTTGGAAGATTTGGATGGCAGCTTTGTTTTCTTCAGGGATCTACTCTTATCCTAAGATTTATGGTCCCTGGGTTCCCTGGAGAATTAGTATAATGAGCCTCACTCAGCTTCTGCCCAACTCTCTTGGCTATTCCTATTACAACTTTTCAAATAAAAGTTTCAGTTGTTTGTTCAAGTCAAGAATAATAGTTACTTTTAAAGTGATACATCTAATTATTATTCTGAAATTGAGGCTCCTGTCTAACATTAGATAGTCCTATTATTACAGGGATGTGAGGAGCCATCACAAGCAATGTAGAACTTTGAGATTTCCTTGGTGGTCCAGTGGCTAAGACTGTGTGTCCAACGCAGGAGGCCTGAGTTTGATCTCTGGTTGAAGAACGAGAATCCCACATGCCACAACTAAGATTCCATGCAGCTGAATAAAGAAAAATATTAAATATTGAAAAAAAAGCCAAAGTGAGAGTATAGAGGGCCCAACCTGTTGATGGGAATTTCGGCAAATCACGTTGTAGAAAAGTATTTGGGATGAGAGATACAGTTCTGGCCATATTTAGAAATACAATCTGCCATGTGCAAGTAATATTGCCTATTTTGTGAGGCTCTGTGAGTATCAAATGAGAAATGTTCTTAGTATAGGACTTAATCAGCACTTAAGTACTGATTTAATTGCTTAAATCAAGTGCTTCAATATTGATTAAGCACTTAATCAACACTTAAGTAGTTAATCAGTAATTAGTGTAGTTCCTGGTGCATTGGAAAGGCTCAGTGTTACCATAATTATTACTTGAACCTTTGGACCGTTTGGATGGTTTTTGATTTTCTGAATTCTGGTTCTTAGAGAAATCTGATTAAGAGTAGACAAAGTGGAAAAAAAATACAAGTGAAATTGAGTAAAAGTGTATTGTGGTTACCTTTTAAATGTCTTCTTGTCACTTTAAAAATTCTGAAGTTGGGAATTTCCTCGTGGTTCAAAGGTTAGAACTCTGTCCTTCCAATGCAAGGAACACGGGTTCAGCCCCTGGTGGAGGAATTAAGATCCCACATGCCAGAAGGCCAAAAAAGAAAAGAAGAAAAATTCTGAAATACAGGGCAGCCTGATGTGGAACTAAGATGTCCCAAACCAGGGGGAAATGCTTTGTGACCCACTTACTTCGTGACCCTCTTACTTGCTTCAAAGTGGTGAAGATGCTCTGGATCCGAACTTGCACTAGAACATGAGCACCTATTGCTTTTGGCTTTATCTTCTGTGTTAAATCTGTTGCAATGAAATCAGTATAAACTTCCTTATCAAGGCTTGCAGAACTGTTCTTTATGACTGGAAAAGTCATAGATTTTCAGACTTTTGAAATTTAGCAGCAGTAACTTTGGCTTCCCAAAGCGTTTTGAGATGAACATGGAGACAATGAACAACTGCCGACAAACTCAGCTTGTGCTTTGTTGTCAACTGTGATAACTTAAATTCCCCTCTCCTTGGCTCTGAAATCGATGTCACAGCTGCACTAGGTACCAGGCACATGATGTTCTTTTTGTCTGTTTTTAGCTATGAAATTTTGTTCTTTTTATCAATGTGGACAAAGAAGGACATCTTTGTACCTCAGCACTTTGATTTGAAGGTGATGTCAAACAGATTTTGATGCAAATAAAATATTAAGTTGTGCCAAGAATTACAAATAGAATCATGTAACCTTGTTTCAGTTCAGAAAAATGTGGAATGAATTAGGGAAAAATATATTAAAATAACATTATTGGTTTCCTTTTGCTACAGTATAGTTTATGTTCCTCCTAGGAAATTTTAGAAAAGCCAAGCAAAGAGAGAAAAATAAAAATCCACCTGCATTCTTATCACCTGGATAAAATAATTATTCACATTTTAGAATAAGCGTTTTTGCATATATACATTTATATACACCACAGGTTTTTTAAAAAATTGGTCATGATGCACATGTTATTTAGCATTTGGATTTGTTTAAATAAAAAAACTTGATAGAGGGACTTCCCTAGTGGTCCAGTGGCTAAGACTCTGTGCTCGCAATGCAGGAGGCCAGGATTCCATCCCCAGTTAGGGAACTAGATTCCACATGCTCCAACTAAGAGTTTGCATGTTGCAACTGAAAAAAGAGTTTGAATGCTGCAACTAAAACAACAAACAAGCAAACAAAAACAAAACACATAATAGAATGTGGAGGTCTTTCCATGTCAGTAAATACATAAAATCAATTTAAATTATTTTAATCAGTTTCCTAATTGTCTCTCTGCATTTAGATTGTTTCCCATTCCCACAATTATAAAGTGTGTACTTGTACAGATATTTAAAAATTTGTTTAAAAAATTATAGAGGTAGTACACATTTAAAAATTAAAATATTATAGAGAATTATAAAATGAAAGGTAAAAAGTTTTCTTTCCTCTTCCTCTACTTCAGTTAAAAACAAGCATCTGATAATTCTTTCTTACCGGCATTGTTCACATGATTATTATTTTAGCTTTAATTAATGCCTTTGGTTAATTATATCTTTAATTAATATTTCTGTTTTTAGTAATATCTCTTTTTCTTTGGTTCATCATCTTTTAATAGTGTCCTGGGCTATATTCGCAAAGATGAGGAATTTATCACTGCTGCAGTACCTCCCACTTCCCTAACCCCTCCAACTCCAGAATGCAGTAGTAACTTTTTTATGTAGTTAACAATATACAGTATAATTGAGTCTCTATTCTTGTTGTCAACTTTAGTGTTCCTAGAAATTCTGTAATCAAAGGTTAATAAATTGATTATCCTTCCATCTCTCTTTCCTAATATTTATAGCTATATTGTAATTTTATATTGACAAGATTTATAACATTTCAGTTCTGTTCTATAACTCCAATTAAGTCTTCATATCTCATCTCTAGGTTAATTTTAGAAATGGAAAATCAATAAGCAAAAATAGGGAGAAGCCCCTACAGACGCCATACTAAAGCCAAAATGGCTGCCCCAAGGAAGCCCGCACCGCGCAGCCAGTGAGGTCTGGGTAACAAGCTTCTGCGGGAAAGGGGGCGGGGGTTCTAGGAAGAGCTGTCTCCAGGACCATCGCCCCCCGTGCCGCACAGGTTCTGGTTACAGCCACCCCTTGCCATATCTTTTGAATTATACTGGGAAAAATAGTGGCCAGAGGAAAAAAAATTATAAAATTTTTCCTCATGGTGAATAAACAAGGGCAGACCCGACTTTCTAAGTACTATGAACATGTGGAGATTAATAAGCGTACGCTTCTGGAAACAGAAGTCATAAAGAGCTGTCTCTCTCGATCCAATGAACAGTGCTCTTTCATTGAATATAAGGACTTGAAGCTGATATACCGGCAGGCAATACGCAGCTCTCTTCATTGTGGTTGGAGTTAATGACACTGAGAACGAGATGGCAATTTATGAATTCATGCATAACTTCGTGCAAGTTTTAGATGACTACTTCAGCCGAGTGAGTGAACTAGATGTAATGTTTAATTTGGATAAAGTACACATCATTTTGGATGAGATGGTATTAAATGGCTGCATTGTGGAAACAAGTCGGGCAAGAATTCTTGCCCCTCTGCTAATTCTTGATGTCAGACAGCTGAAAACAGAGAGGCTCTGTCAGACAACATCGACTCAAAGGAAATGAGAATACCATGGAGTACCTCTCAACATCGCTAACCCACAAGAACCTGGAAGACCAAACATCTCAAAACAGGCTATCCTTCCAAAGACTTTTAAACAGGGGTTTTCCACAGTTCCTAAATGGAAAACAAAAGTGTATTTTAAAATATGATGTACAAACAAAAATTTTCTCTAAACAGAGAGACAAGTTTTATTTTCTAACCATAAGCATTTTTTTCCCCTCACTTGTTTAGATTTTGAGTAGTACTAAGGGAAACTTTTTGGTCTCTGCTTGACTTTGCAAAGAGACAAATTCAGGAATAGCACCACCGGGTGGGAAGAAAATGTGAGAGCTCTCCGTTGGCCAATAAACTGTTAAAATTAACTTAAAAAAAAATAAGCAAAAATATTTTTCATGTGATTAGATAAATACTGTTACAAGAGTTTGATTCAACCCAAAGAAAGAAATGTAATTCATGTCATTAAAACTTCGTTGCTTGAAAGAAAATCCTTCAAATGTTTAAGTCTAATCAAGGATGGATCCAAGTTTTGTAGGTCTTGAATCTTATACAACTGGGGAGCTGTATTTCAAGAGAAGAAATACAAATTTACAAATACACGCAGTTAAGGGCTATCCCTTGGCCTTGGAATGGTCTTTAGTGAGTGAGAAGCCCTGAAGCTTATTATTACTAGTTTCCTAGAAAACCTGTCTCTAGCAGATCCTTTTCAACTTCTTTTCAGAATCACTTCTCATAAGTCACATTCAGCTGCTGCCATATATCTAATGTCTATCCTCTGTGTCCCCTTTCTTGGCTCCCTTTTCATTTTGCTAGAATCTTTTTCTAGCATTTTTTTTTTTTTTTTTTTTCACAAAAACCCCATGGCACACTATACTCTGAGTGCTTGTGTGTTGCATATGCAATTATTTTGCCCAAACTTGTTTGATTTGGGGGACTTGATTTGGGTTGATTGTTTAGAAATTTAAGTTCAAAATTGTTTTCCCAACTTGGAGGATAAATGAGAAACTAACAGAAATGGTTATTACCTTTGGGGACAGATGAGTGGAGAATGGAGCAAATAGGGATGAGAGTGAGACTCTAAACACTTTTTTAATATAGTTTCATTCTTTTACCAAGTAGAAGTATTATTTATAAAAATTTGAGTAATATAAACATTCCAGCCTTTCCCTATCCTCAAAAGTTATCCAATTGTCTTTGAGCATTAAGTGTTGATGAGAAGTTTGGTGCCATTCTTTTTTTTTTTTTGAAATTTGTTTATTTATTTAGGCCACTTTGAGCAGCATGCAGGATCTTAGTTCCTGGACCAGGGATCAAACTTGTGTTCTGTGCAATGTAAGTAGGGGGTCTTAACCACTGAACTGCCAAGGAAGTCCTTGGTGCCATCCTTATCCTTGTTTCTTCTTATCCTTGTTTCTTTCTTACTCCCTCTCAGAATTTTCAGGATTTTTCTCTACTCTTGGAGTTCTGATATTTTACTAGATTGAGCCTAGGAGTGGGCCTTTTAAAAATTAATTTTATTTGCCTCTACATAGATTATTTAAAAATGAAGATTTCATGAAGTTTGGGGAGATTCTCTTCTACTATTTCTTAGATTATTTCTTTTCTGCCATTGTCTGTGTTTGAAACTTCTCTTAGATCTTTGACTTTTGGATCCATCTTCCATGTGGTTTTTTTTCCCTTATTTTTGAATTATTTACCTTTTAGTTTCCACTATAGGACATTAAATATGATTTCTTATTACCTTATTTTCATTTTATTATTCACACAGTTCAGTGTAATTTTTTGACATTTGTATTTTTAATGTTCCAAAATATTTTTTTTTCTCTGATTGCTCCTTTTTCCTTACAGACTATATGCTTTAATGAGAGTCATACCCACTCAATCATTTTGAGTACTTCATGAATTTGGGGGTGGGTGCTCTTCTGCATGGCTTGTGGGATCTTATTTATCCAACCTGGGATTGAACCTGGGTCTTCAGCACTGAGCACGCAGAGCCCTAACTACTGGACTTCCCAAATATTGCATAAATTAGAAAAAACTTTTAGTTTCCTAATCACCCCAGGTTTCTCTGATGTTTGTTGCCCATTTGTTCATCTTTGTGCCTCTTTCTTCATGCTATTGATTTTTATTCAAATATTTGGTGGTACTTGAGAATCCAATTATGTTTATGAACAAACACTGTTAAATAAAGGTATCTGGTGTGGGTTTTTCTCCTGAGAGGAGTAGGTCACTTGAATGAGAAAGCCAACTGTTGGCTCTGTGTAAGCTGGCTAGGTTTATAAAGAGGTGGACATCTCTCTAGGGTGGGAAGGTACAAACTAGGCAGACCAGTGGCAGCCGAGTGGGGCTTCCCAGGGGGCAGAGTGGTAAAGAATCCACCTGCCAGAGCTGGAGATGCAGGAGACCTGGGTTCAGTCCCTGGGTCAGGAAGATCCCTTGGAGGAGGAAATGGCAGCCCACTCCAGTATTCTTGCCTGGGAAATCCCATGGATAGAGGAGCTGGTGGGCTACAGTTCATGGGGTCACAAAATGACTAAGCAGGCATGCACACATGTGGTTGCCTGAGTGGTCCAGTTACATTTTGAAGACTGGAAAGGTAATTAAAGATTCAATAATAAAAAGGGGCAGAACCAGATAGATTCACAGCTCTATTTTGTCTAACATTTCAAGACAAGATAATCTCAATGTTATTTAAACTATTTAAGGTCATAGAAAAAGATGGAAATCTCTATGATTCCTTTTGAGAAGCCAACATAACTTTAACCTAAAACTTAAAAATTAGGGAAAGGAATATAGAACAAGCTTGCTTTTGAATGTAGGAAGAAAATCTCTAAATTAAATACTAGTAAGTAAAATCTGGTATTTATCAAAAGGATAATAAATAATGTCTAGAAAAGTTTATTTTAGAAATACAAGTGTGTTCAATATCAGAAAATCTAGCAACATAAACTAGAACAATAAAAAATTAAATAAAAAATGATATGATCATATCAATAGATGCTGAAAACTCTTCTGATAAAATTTAGCAGTATTCTTAATTTAAAAACTCTATACAAATAGGGACAAAAGCAGATTTTTTAAATATAACAAAAACCAATTACCAGACATGCCAGTAGAGCTAATTGAAATAGGATTTCAATTAAAATTAGGAACCAGATAAGAATGCTTGCTATTGACATTATTATTTCTAGCAAATACAATCACACAAAATGAAATAGCTGGTCAAGACATTGGAAAAGAAGAGATAAACATAAGCTGGTGATATGACTGCATAAAACCCCAGAGATTTAGTACTATATCACTGTAGTTAATAAAGAATAAGCCAATAGGAAAAATAATGTATTCATAGCAAGAACTATAACAATAAAAACTATAAAATACTTGTTTTAAACAAGAAAAGGAACATCTTTATGAAGAAAATTATTTTATACAAAACCCAAACAACTGGAAAGACATACCATACTCTTGGGAAGTCTTGATATTAAAAAAGTTGATTCTTTCAAAAGTAAACCCAGAGACTTTCCTGGTGGTCCAATGGCTAAGACTCTGAACTCTCAGTGCAGGGGCCTGGGTTTGATCCCTGGTCAGGGAGCTGGATCCCACATGCCTCAACTAAAGATTCTACATGCTACAACTAAGGCCCAGTGCAGACAAATAAATATTTTTTAAAAAGTTAATCCAATGTCATTTTAATTGGAATACTAACTTGGGACTTCCCTGGTAGTGCAGTGGATAGGAATCTGCCTGCCAATGCAGGGGATGTGGGTTGAATCCCTGGTTTGGAAAGATTCCACATGACTCAGAGCAACTAAGCCCATGCATGACAACTACTGAAGCCCGTGAGTTCTAGGGCTCTTGACTAAGCCTGAATGCTGCAACCACCGAGCCTGAGCTCTAGAGCCCGTGAAACTACTGAGCCCTTATGTCTCAACTACCAAATGCTTGTGTGCCTAGAGCCTGTGCTCTGCGACAAGAGAAGCCATCGCAATGAGAAGCCCAGGCACCAGAACCAAACAAAGAGTAACTCCTGCTCACTGCAACAAGAGAAAGCCCTCACAAAGCAGTGAACACCCAGTGCAGCAGAAAATAAATAAAGAATACTAACCTGTGTGTAGGTGTGTGTATATGAATAAAACAAACAACATGTAACTAAAAGAATAAGTGCCTTACAATAGGGAAGAAATTTTTTGTGAGAGGAAATGTTAAAAACTAGCAATGATCTGCTTGCCTTACTACGTATCAGAATGGACTTCAAAGCTCTATAGCAAATCAGCATGACAGACACATAGAGTAGGAAGTAGATTGGTGGAAATTGAATGAAATATCCAAATTAGAGTCCATTGTGTGTGAGAACTTAAAATATATGAAAAATGGACTTCCCCAGTGGTACAGTGGATAAGAATCCACATGCCAGTGCAGGGGGCAGGGGTTCCATCCCTGGTCCGGGAAGATTCCACAGGCCTTGGAGCACCTAAGCCTGTGCGCCACAACTACTGAAGCTCCAGGGCTCTTGAGCCGCTACTACTGAGCCCAGGTGCTGGAGCTACTGAAGCCTGTGCACCCAGAGCCTGTGGTCCACAATGAGGGGAGCCCCCGCAGTGAGAAGCCCGTGCACCGCAACAAGGAGTAGCCCCCACTCACCGCAACTAGAGAAAACCTATGCATGGCAATGAAGACCCAATGCAGCCAAAAAAAAAAAAAAAGGGGTAAAACCACTAAAAAATATATGTGAAAGGTATTGCAATCAAATGAAATGGGAAAATGAGACTTTTATTATTTATGTATTTATTTCTACTGTGGGAAGATTGTATTAGTATTACTGTGTTGAGTGCTGTGGATGACTGGGATATGGTAGAAACAATGGGATTTTTGAATTACAGTTTTCTACATCAAACCACCAAAAGTTGCAAGTAATACATGAGTTTAGTAATTTCATGATATAAAAGCAATAAACAAAAATCAGCTGAGTTTCTATACACTAATAAAGAAGTATCAGAAAAATTAAGAAAACAACACATTTACAATTGCATTAAAAAGAACAAATACCTAGGTATGAATTTAACCAATGATGTGAAAGACCTGCACAATGAAAACTGTAAGACACTTCAATAAAGAAACTGAAGAAGAAACAAACAAAAATATCCTGAGAACTTGCCTGGTGGTACAGAGGCTAAGACTCCCCGCTCCCAATGCAGGGGGCCTAGGGTTAATCTCTGGTCAGGGAACTAGATGCCACATGCTGCAAGTGAAAAAAAGATCCTGTGTATTGCAACTAATACCCAACACAGTCAAGTAAATAAATATGTAAATAAAAGTCAATATTAAAAAGGAAAATATTCTATAATCAGGCATTGGAAGAATATTGTTAAGATGTTCCTCCAGTTAAAGCACCTTACACATTCGATTCAATCTCTAACACAATTAAAATGGCATTTTTCACATTTTTCACAAAACAGAACTAACAATTCTGTCATGTGTGAGGAACCAAAAAGGACCCCCAAAAGGCAAAGTGATCTTACAAAAGGAGAGCACAGCTGGAATCAACTGGCTGACTTCAAACTAAACTATGAAACTACAGGAATCAGAAAAGTATGGATTTGGCACAAAAACAGGCACATGCACCAAAGCAATAAAATAGAGAACCCAGAAATAAACATGTGTATGTGATCAATTAATTTAAGAAAGATGCCAAAGGCATATACTGGGGAAAGTCTTCTCAATAAATGATGTCAAGGAAAGTAGGTACCACATACCAAAGACCCTGGAAACTGTCTATGCCACAAACAAAACTACCTGAAGTCCAGAATATTCTACATTGCCCCCTTCCTTTGCTGGCTCCTCTGAAAATGGACCCCTTCTTAGCAGTCAGCCACATACAAGAAGCTTCTCCCCACTTTTTCTTCAGCTTTTACTGCCAAGGTGGCATGTTCCAGTGGGTTCTGAAAACACTGGGCTTCTGTCTGCATGGACGAGGCTTGGTGTTGTCCAGAAGCTGAAGCTCCAGTATATTCTGAGGAGACTGACCTTTCACCATTGTGGACTTGGCCAGGTATTGTCCTGAAGCCAACACCCTGCAAATCCCAGATCTAGTCCATCCAAAGTTGTGATGCTAATTGGCCTTTCAGGAATCCACATGTTATTAAGAGACAGTGTGAGAAGATTACAGAAGGAGCGACCATGGCTGGGATGCTTGGATAACCAGGTATGCAGCCCCTAGAGCCCTGGTTCCACCCTGGGTGGGGTTGGAATGTTGGGGCATCCTCTCCTCAGGCTCCAGGGCAGCTCAGGACTGCAGAGTTCTGGCTCTGTGGGGGCCTGGGCTCCATTCCTGCTTTATATCAGTTTCCCCGCAACAGGATTCCTTTGATAGGTGTTGATGGTACATAGATGTCTATTCATGTGGAAGACATAAGCTTCTTTTTTTGTAAACAAAGACTTTGTGGCTCTAGAAAGACAATTTCCTCTGTCTTGGTTATTTTGTTTTTAATTGAGACACAATTTTATTTTTCTTATAGCTTTTCATTTTGACATAACTTTTGATTTGCAGTTGTGAGGAATTCCCGTATGTCCTTCACCCAGATTCCCTATATGTTAACAATGTACCACATTTACTTTTTCTCTCTTGATATATTTCTCTTAGCATAAGTTTAATAATAACTTCTTCATATTTATACTAAATATTATATATTAATATATGATACTAATAGTAAATATAATCTAATACAGCATAGTAAACTTAGTACATTAGATAGCCTCTCAGATTTTCTGTCCATATTTCTCTGATCATCTTGATAAATTTTATAACATTACCTAACATACTTTGCACCTTGCTGATGTTCCTCTAAGACTTCTAAAGTCTAGATCCTCATCCTCATTCTCCCTCTTTTTTCTCCTACGATTTACTTGAATGAACTGGTCGTTTGACCTATAGCATGCCCACAGCCTCTGCTTACTGTTTGCATCCTCATGGTGCTGTGCAACCCATTCCTCTCCCCCTCTGTGTTCCTTGAAGCCTGGTTTATTCAGTGTAGAAGCTTGATCAGATTCAGGTTTGATTTTCTTGGCAAGAATATTTCATATGGTTGGATTCTAATTCTTTCATACTTTCTTTACTTAGTAGCTGGAATACTTCCACAAGGAGATTATTATCAACTATTTCGTCATCCTGTCTCGATAGTTACTTTTGCAGAAAGGAGTCAGTGAATTCTGGTACCAGCCTCAGTAATTAAAAGTCATATGGGCTTGTTATAATTTATGAAGAACTGCATCTGAATATCAAACAGGATTCATTGGGAAATCAGATTTACTGGAAGTGATTCACAAATATCATTATCAGGCCATTATTATCTCCTTCACTTAGCTGTGCCTCATGACTTCTGTTTAACTAAACCCTGTTCATGATTTTTGATAAACTTTAAGGTGTTCATTTAAAATGAGTAATAATGTAACAGTGAATCACATTTACTTATTTACTTTTATATTGAAGAGCAGGAGAGCAACAGAGAAATTTGTCACTTTTGTTTGAGAACACAGTTAAATTTATTCTTATCTGACTCTTTCCCTATGGTTGATTAACCAGCTGTGTTTAATTTTGAAAGCTTATAAAATTGAGTTTCTTATCAGCACAAAACAAGGCATTTTATAATACAGCATCTGAAGTTAAAAGTCTTTTAGGTCCAAGGAGATTATTTTTACAGTTTTTCATTAGAGCTGACTTTCTATAGTTGAAAACTACATTTCCAAGACCAGAATAACTAGTATTCTGGATGGAATCTAGATTTTGTACATGTAGAAAGTACAACTGGAGCTCCGTTATGTGGGGTGGAGTGGCAGGGCATGAGATAATGGGGTTCCCAGCAGATGGTGTCATTTTTCCTGATCCTGCAACTTCCTGCAGTAGAATTGCAGTGCACCCCATCACAGCGCGGGGTTTCCCAGGTGGCGCTAGTGGTAAAGAATCCGCCGGCCAATGCAGAAGGTATGAGACATGAGACATGGGTTCGCTTACTGGGTGGGGAAGATCCCCTGGAGGAGGAAATGGCAACCCACTCCAGTATTCTTGCCTGTAGAATCCTGTGAACAGAGGAGCCTGGCGGGCTACAGTTCATGGGGTTGCAAAGGGTTGGACACGACTGAAGTGACTTAGAACACACACAGTCACAGCAGAGGTAGTCTTACTAAGGGTTCCTTGGAATTCTGCTTTGGTCCTGTTCCTCCAGCCCTACCAGTGACATTGTGAACCACACACAAAAAAATCACCTTCTACTTATATCAATTTGAATGATTTCTGTTATCTGTAACCTATTTCTCACTAACAATAAAGATATTGATTTTTGTGTATTGTTTTTGTACTGAGCCATCTTACTCTATTGGCAGTAATAATTTTTCAGTAATTCTCTGGAAGTTCCTAGTTAAAAATTGTTCAGTTTTCAACTTCTCTTTGCTATTTCCTTCTTCATTTCTCTTGAATATTTGCACCTTATATTGGTAGGCAATGATGAACATTTTGTTGTTTTTCTAACTTTAGTGGGAAAGTTTTTTTATCTTTCCCAACTGAAAATAATTCTGACTTTGAAGATTACAGATATATAACATTATGAAGATATTCATCTTTTCCCATTTTATTAAGAACTTCTAACCTAAAAACATTAAGAATGTAAATTGATTTTTAGAAAAAATTTTTTCCAACATCTATGGAAATGATTATGTTTCTCTTTTTCCTATTCATATGGTGAGTTATATTAATAGATTTCCTAATATTGTATCATCCTGCATTCCTTGAAAAAATTACACTTGGTTATGGTATCTTATTTTTTTTACTGCTTCACTGGATTCTTATTGCAAATATATTGTGATTTTTGCACTGATATTCAAAAGTGGGTAGTTTTCCTTTTCTGTACTATTTTTTTTTTCTCAGTTTTCCTACTGATGCAATGCTTGCTTTATGAAATAGCTAGAAAGATTTCCTTATTTTCTGTGCTTAGTTCTGAAACAGAGCAGGACCATATGGTCCTTGCCCCTCTATCATGTTCTCTGCCTGCCTTTTGCTTGTGGAAAACTTTAATAATAGAATAAGTTTAATCAGAGAAGTAAGAAATGTGGAAACAAAGGAAAACATCTAAGGAGATCAAACAATGATAATGTAGTCATCAAGCATAATCAAGCACCTTTAGTTCTTTCTCAAGGGCTGTAGATAAATATTCTGAGCCATGTCCTGTGAGCTGTCTTATAGACACTAAAACACCAGGTGGAAAAGTTAACTGCATGATACCCAGGACTCGAGTTACCACAATTCCAAGAATTGATCACAAAGAAATGGGAACAAATGGACCCCGGAACTGAAGACTAACTGTACCTAAAACAACCAAGATAATGCTAGTCAGACCACTAATAACCAATTTGAAGAAGACTGTTAGAGATGACTGTGCTGTTTCTGCATGTTGCCCACCCCACCCCCACTCTGCCTTAAATACCCTCACCCCCTACTTGGGGGGCGGGGCAGGGGACTGAGTCGACCTTTGGACAAGCGTCTGCCACCCTCTCCCACCAGTTGCCGGTGTCTGAAATAAAGCAAACTTTCCTTTCCACCAACCTGGCTTGCTTATTTGCTTTTGAGCAGCGGATTCCCCATGCATACCTTTAAATTATCTGCTGGTGATTTTGGGGAGAGAGTGTGTCGAGGGTAAATGACAGCTTTCTTTATTCTATGTTACTCTGTGCTACTTGGTGTATTTAGATTTTCCATCTTTTCTAGGGTCAGTTTTGATCCATTTCATACAAGTTTTCAAATATATTTGCATATATGTGAGCAAAACCAAATATATATATATTTTTATACACACACACACATATATATTTCTGCTGTGTCTGGTTATTTCTTCCTTTCCTATTCGGTGTGTTTGTGCTTTCTCCTTTTAAAAACAGTTAGGCTTACTAACAGTTAATCTATTAGTTGATTTTCAAAAATCAGTTCTTGTATTTGCTGTTTCAAGTTATAAAAATTCACTATTTTGTGATTTTCTCTATATTAATTTCTTCCTTCTAACATTTCTTCATAATATATTCTTTTGCATCCTCAGTTCAGTAATTTTTGTTCTTTCTTGTTTATTAACATAAGCATTTTAGACTATGACGTTTCTCTTGGTGTTTAACTATATAATTTCATATGTGAGGTAATAACAGTAATAGTGGTGAATAAATCAGCCTCTCATGAAAACAGTTTACAACTATGTATGAACACACAGTCTTCTGAAAACAAACATTTTACACACATATGGTTTCCTATAACAAATATTTTTAATTTCAGTGTTATAAGACAATGATCCATGGAAGTATTAAAAAAAAATCTTTCAGTAGAGACTTCCCTGGAGGTCCAATGATTAAGACCCTGAGCTTCCACTTCAGGGAGCAAAGAGTTCAATCCCTGGTCAGGAAGCTAGGATCCTGTATGTCATGTGGTGTGGCTAAAAAATAATTGAAAGAGGGAAAAAAATCTTTGAGTACTGTGGGAATGCTCCTTGGTCTTTTTAGTTGACTGATCCAGACAAATGGTCAATTCTGCAAGCACAAGGTCCAGAAAAAAAGTAGATTTCACTAAATTTTTGAGTAACTTATATGTAAGTATTTTTGCTATTTTCTATCTATTAGATAGATAGAAATAGATAGCTATCTATCTATTTCTAACCTATTAGATAGGTTCCCTATCTAATAATATTCAGTGGTTGGTTTATGACTCTGCTTTCTTAAAGCCTCTGTGTCAGTGGTCTCCCTTTCTTTCAAGGTAATTTGTTACATTGTTAACTAAGGGTTATAGCTTTTGTCTTCAGTCATAATTTTTAACCAAGATCAAATTAGTGCATATCAAGCGTATATTTTTCTGATTGCAGTGTTAGAATTATTTTACTATTTCACCGTTGAGTATAGTCATTAATTAGGTTTCTTGTGAATATTTGAAACTTTTTCCGGTCCTTAGGAATTTCATTTATCCATTGAAGCATAGATGCTCACTAAGAGTTGAAAAATTGCATCAGGTGGTGGGTTTGGGTGTTCATTGCACTATGTTTTTTTAATGCTTTCCTGTGTATTTAAATATTTTCATAGTAAAAAGCTGGAAAAAGTCAGACCTGTTTATATAATTATGAGACATCTAGGAATGCTTCAGAAATGATAAAAGAAGAAAGTCAGTCAGTCATGGGAAAGGACACAGTAGCTGTTTGAATTAAAAGCAGACAGTGACTCTGTTGTTTTTCCTCATGGACAGTGGAAATTGCTCGTGTGTGACAGGAAGTAGGTCAGGAGTACAGGAGGGTATGACTTTGTAGGAGACTATGCAGCTACTTCCCCTTGCTTGTCTTTAAGAGCTACAGGTGTAGCATGGTGCAAGTGAGATGGCTATCCCTTTGGCTGGAGGCAGGAGACAGTGGAATGGTTTCTCAAACAGATCTAGGAGCAGCTGCAACACACAGCACCGTGCAGGGTTAGTAGGATGGTGTCCAGTAGGCTTCCCGGGTGGCACTAGTGGTAAAGAACTCAACTGCCAATGCAGGACATGTAAGAGATAGGGGTTTGAAGTCCTGGGTTGGGAAGATCCCCTGGAGGAGAGCAGGGCACTCCACTCCAGTATTTTTGCCTGGAAAATACCGTGGACAGAGGAGCCTGGTGGGCTACAGTCCATAGGGTTACAAAGAGTCGGACATGACCAAAACAACTTAGCACACATGTCCAGGTATAAATTAGGTTCTGTCTATACAGTGGACCTGATGAACTCCGTAGGTTCCCTCTGTGGTAAAGGCTCTGCCTTGCATCTTGCCCAGAGCAATTCCATTAGAACTTTGAGCACAAGGCAGGGAGGGGCCCTGGAGTTCATGGAGCCCAGCCAGGTTATTACTCTTCTGGGAACGGTCAGTTCATGCCAACCTAGCACTTAACAAAAGTAGGGGATTTTCCATCAGAGAAACAGACTTTAAGACATTGGTCAGGCAAATTTCCCTGATAGTAAAAAGTCATGCACACAAAAAAGAGTTGGTACCCACTATATCCAGAGCCATACTGAGACTATTCAGACTTTAGGGTCGTTTCCAGAGTGCCACGCATGATAACATCTAGGGGAGTGGGTTCTGGATTCTGACCTGAATTTAAATCCTGACTCTTCCATCCATATGTAACTTTGGAAACAAGTGCCATATTAGTCTCTGTGCCTCCATCTTCTTGGTGGATTGGGTATCATGATAACAGCACCTAACTCACAGGATCTGCTTGGAGGATTCAAGGAAAGGTGTAAAGCGTGTGGAACAGCACATAGTAAATGTTCAGTTAATGTTCACTTGTATTATTTAGCCTAGTTGTGTTGCATCCTCTTTGACAAGCCACATGCTCTTCATTTTGTAGTCACTTGGCTACCTTAAACAGAACAAGTTACCTCAGGGCTAAGAAACAGCCACTCTTGGATCTTCCTGGTCACCCAGCTGCAGAGGGTTTTCAGACTCTCAGGAGCTTCTTGCCTTTTTAGGTTCATCAAAACCATTACATTCGCCAGACAGAAAAGGAGAAATATCGTATGACATCCCTTATAGGCTTTCCTGGTGGCTCAGATGGTAAAGACTCTGCCTGCAATGCAGGAGACCTGGGTTTGATCCTTTCGTTGGGAAGATCCCCTAGAGGGCATGGCACACTCCACTATTCTTGCCTGGAGAATCCCCATGGACAGAGAAGCCTGAAGGGGTCCATGGGGTTGCAGAGTCAGACATGAGAGACTAAGCACAACATAGCACATGGATGGAATATAAAAAGAAATGATACAAATGAATTTACTTACAAAACAGAGACTCACAGACTTAGAAAACGAAGTTACGGTTGCTGGGGAAAAGGACTAGTTAGGGACTTTGGGAAGGTCGTGTACACACAGCTGTATTTACAATGGATAACCAACAAGGAGTTACTGTATAGCACATGGAACTCTGCTCAATGTTTTGTGCCAGCCTGGATGGCAGGGAGTTTGGGGGAGAATGGATAAATGTATTTTTATGACTGAATCCCTTGGCTGTTCACCTGAAACTGCCACAACATTGTTAATTGGCTTTACCTCAATACAAAAGAAAAAATTGAGAGCTTGGAAAAACAAACCAAAACAAACCAAAACTTTACATTCTCAGCTGAGAGGACTCTGACCCTTGCTCTTGGGTTCTGTGGGAGAGGGAGCAAGTGCACCATCCCATGGCAATGGCCTTGGAGTCTGTCCTCCTGTCTTTTCCTTCTGAGCTATAGGTGTAATTGTGGGTCATGAGATTCACTTAGTGCAACCACAGATGGCCCCAGGGGACCTGCTAGATTATCCTTCATCTACATTCAGGAATAATATCCCTAAAATATCCTTTGGTATAAGCCATTTTGGGGGAGACTATGACTCCATGTGTCTGTAGTACATAGATGTGTTTGGATGGTTTCCCAATTTCTATGGAATTTTGAAACTTGGAACCCTAAGTGCTGATTCACTGAGGGAAACTTTTCCCTCTCTGGAGCGATGGTGTGAGGTTTCTCTGGAGACTCATTATAGCACTCTGATAACAAGGCCCCAGCTACCTCAAATCCCTTGGCTGTTGACTGCTCTAACTTTAAAGCTGGAAGTTTGCCCTTTCATCCTCCTGTTGCAGAGCATAGTAACTTTGGAAAAGCTGAATGAGTCTGGTTGAGAGAGTGAGGGAAAAATGGTAGGCAAGGCCCTTCCAAGGGCTGGAACAGTGGGGTTATGAGCATGGGCATTGTGTGACTGTGATGGGCAGGAGTGGGCCACACTCGAAGAGCTGCAGGACAATTCCCCTCTGTCCCTTTCCTAGAAATCTCTGCCTGTCCCTGTTCTTGTTCAATGAGCTTGCCCCACCCCGAGTGGGCTTCTCAAAACCTGGGCCCAATTCTAGGGGTGGGCCCCCATACCTATGGCCTTTCTCTGTTCAATGTTACCTCTTTAGATGGGCTTTTCCTGCTCATCTTAAGATAGACCCTCTTCTTATCCTTTTCTGTCCCCTTACTCTGCTTATTTTTTTTCTTTAAATTTTTTATTGCAGGGTATTGGCTTTACAACATTGTGCTGGTTTCTCCCATACATCAACATGAATCAGCCACAGGTACACATATGTCTCCTCCCTCTTGAACCTCCCTCCCATCTCCCACTACTTATTTAGTTTTATTCATAACCCTACCTGATATTTTATTTATGTATTTATATTTGTCTGTCTTCCCTCAGTTCAGTTCAGTTCAGTCACTCAGTTGTGTCTGACTCTTTGTAATCCCATGGACTGCAGTATGCTAGGCTTCCCTGTTCATCACCAACTCCTGGAGCTTACTCAAACTCACGTCCATTGAGTCAGTGATGCCATCCAACCATCTTATCCTCTGTTGTCCCCTTCTCTTCCTGCCTTCAATCTTTCCCAGTATCAGGGTCTTTTTCAATGAGTCAGTTCTTCAAATCAGGTGGCCAAAGTATTGGAGTTTCAGCTTCAGCATCAGTCCTTCCAATGAATATTCAGGACTGATTTCCTTTAGGATGGACTGGTTGGATCTCCTTGCAGTGCAAGGGACTCTCAAGAGTCTTCTCTAACACCACAGTTCAAAAGCATCAATTTTTCGGCACTCAGCTTTCTTTATAGTCCAATTCTCACATCCATACATGACTACTGGAAAAACCATAGCTTTGACTATACGGACCTTTGAGGGGAAAGTAATGTCTCTACTTTTCCCTACTAGAAGGAAAACTCTGTGGGGGCACAGATGGGTGTGTTCATCATTGTGTATTTAGAACAGGCTTGGCATTGAGGAGGTACTAAGTAGGCATTTTTAAATGAAAATAAGAAAGCAAAGCACTTCTTTCCCAGAGGAGCTGTTGCATGGAGGAGAGTAGCTGTTGGGTTGGGGTGGAAGGGGAGATGTACATTTCTTGCAGCATTTTGCAGGAGGTTTGGGTATGGGATTCAGGAGTGCCTTTTGAGAAGAGGACATGAGGCATGAGAAAACTAAGGGTGAGTCATTTAAACCAATTCCCATCCTCTTGGGATGATTGACCTCTCTTTGAGAATGATACCAGTTAACTTGAGTTGTCTTCAACACCTCTGGTTGTTCCAATGAGACGAGCTTAATATGTGCTCATCTTTGGGCCTCAGAAATGGGACCTAAAGTGATCTGAAGTATGGAGGATGAATACTCAAGAATATAGGCTTGCTTCTAGCCAGACAGGACCACTTGTTGTTTAAAGCCCAATGGTGGGCTTCCCTGGAGGCTCAGTGGTAAAGAATCCACCTACCAATGTCAGAAACATGAGTTCAATCCCTGATCTGGAAAGATCCCACATGCCATGGGGCAACTGAGCCTGTGTGCCACAACTACTGAAGCCAGTGTGCCCTAGAGGCCATGCTCTGCAACAAGAGACGACACTGCAATGAGAAGCCCTTGCAAGCAATTAGAGAGACATCCCCACTCTCCACAACTAGAGAAAGCTCATATGCAACAATGAAGATTCAGCACAACCACCTTTGGTCTTCCTGCTTTTGCTTCTGCTATTTCTCCTAACAAGAGTGCTCTTCCTGCTCTTGCCCCTTTCCAACTGCTACCCTCTCTTCTAGACTAAGTTCAAATTCTTTTGTGAAGCTTTCCCAGCCATCATGGGGAACAGCAAAATTTCCTTCCTCTAAACTCCTTTAAATCTTACTATTCACGCTTTCATGACATTTCATTTCAGTTGCCCAGTCATGTCCGACTCTGCAACACCATTGACTGCAGCACGCCAGGCCTCCCTGTCCATCACCAACACCCGGAACCTACTGAAACTCATGTCCATCGTGTCAGTGATGCCATCCAACCATCTCATCTCATATCATCCCCTTCTCCTCCCACCTTCAATCTTTCCCAGCATCAGGGTCTTTTCCAGTGAGTCAGTTCTTCAAATCAGGTGGCCAAAGTATTGGAATTTCAGCTTCAGCATCAATCCTTCCAATGAATATTCAGGACTGATTTCCTTTAGGATGGACTGGTTGCATCTCCTTGCTGTCCAAGAGACTCTCCAGAGTCTTCTGCAACACCACAGTTCAAAAACATCAATTCTTTGGCACTCAGCTTTCTTTATGATCCAACTCCCACACCCATACATGACTACTGGAAAAACCATAGCTCTGACTAGATGGACCTTTGTTGGCAAAGTAATGTCTCTGCTTTTTAATAAGCTATCTAGGTTGGTCATAGCTTTTCTTCCAAGGAGCAAGCATCTTTTAATTTCATGGCTGCTGTCACCATCTGCAGTGATTTTGGAGCCCCCCCAAATAAAGTCTGTCACTATTTCCATTATTTCCCCATCTATTTGCCTGAAGTGATGGGTACAGATGCCATGATCTTAGTTCTCTGAATGTTGAGTTTTAAGCCAACTTTTCACTCTCCTCTTTCATTTTCATCAAGAGGCTCTTTAGTTCTTCTTCGCTTTCTGCCATAAGGGTGGTGTCATCTGCATATCTGAGGTTACTGATATTTCTCCTGACAATCATGATTCCAGCTTGTGCTTCATCCAGCCCGGCATTTCACATGATGTACTCAGCACATAAGTTAAATAAGTGGGGTGACAACATAGAACCATTCAACTTCAGTTTCTTCAGCATTACTGGTTGGGGCATAGAATTGGATTACCATGATATTGAATGGTTTGCCTTGGAAACAAACAGAGATCATTCTGTCGTTTTTGATATTGCATCCAAGTACTGCACTTTGGACTCTTTTGTTGACTATGATGGCTACTCCATTTCTTCAAAGGGATTCTTGCCCACAGTAGTAGATATAATGGTCATCTGAGTTAAATTCATCTGTTTGACCACTTCCAGTTTACCTTGATTCATGGACCTAACATTCCGGGTTCCTATGCAATATTGCTCTTTACAGCATTGGACTTTACTTCCATCACCTGTCACATCCACAACTGGGTATTGCGTTTGCTTTGGCTCTGTCTCTTCTTTCTTTCTGTTGTTATTTTTCCAGTCTTCTCGAGTAGCATGTTGGGCACCTACCAACCTGGGGAGTTCATCTTTCAGTGTCCTATCTTTTTGCCTTTTCATACCGTTCATGGGGTTCTCAGGTAAGAATACTGAAGTCGTTTGCCATTCCCTTCTCCAGTGGACCATGTTTTGTCAGAACTCTCCGCTTTGACCCGTCTGTCTTGGGTGGCCCTACACGACGGCATGGCTAATACTTTCATTGAGCTAGACAAGGCTGTGGTCCATGTGATCAGATTGGTTAGTTTTCTGTGATGGTGGTTTTTGTTCTGCTTGCCCTCTGATGGAGAAGGATAAGAGGCTTATGGAAGCTTCCTGATGGGAGAGACTGACTGAGGGGGAAACTGGGTCTTGTTCTGATGGGTGGGGCCATGTTCAGTAAATCTTTAGTCCAGTTTTCTGTTGATGGGCAGGGCTGTGTTCCCTCCCTGTTGCTTGACATGAGGCCAAAGGATGGTGGAGGTAATGAAGATGATGGCGACCTCCTTCAAAAGGCGCAATCACGCACTGCTGCACTCAGTGCCCCCACCCTGCAGCAGCCCACTGCCGGTCCACGCCTCAGCCGGAGCCTCCTGGACACTCGTGGGCATGTTGGGTCAGTTTCTTGTGGGGTCACTGCTTCTTTCTCCTGGGTCCTGATGGGCACAAGGTTTTGTTTGTGCCCTCCAAGAGTCTGTTTCCTCAGTCCTGTGTAAGTTCTGGTGGTTCTATGGTGGGGTTAATGCTGACCTCCTCCAAGAGGGTTTATGTCATACCCAGGTCTGTTGCACCCAGAGCCCCTGCGGCAGGCCACTGCTGACCCGTACCTCCACAGGAGACACTCAGACACAGTTCTGGCTCAGTCTCTGTGGGTTGGGCATGCATTTCATGCTATCAAGCCGGATAGCTCTCCTTTGGTATTTGCTCAATCCTTTGTTCTGTGAGCAGGCCAGGCTGTGTTGGTTAGATTGTTAGGTTGTTAGGTTAGAGCCTTTTGCGGAAAGTTCTCTTTTCTGAAGTTGCAGTTAAGCGTGTATTCTGTAGGGTTTTTTTTCTTTTTTCTCTCCCAGTTGTGTTATGTTGCCTTCTGAGATTCCAAAACTCCCCATAGACCCACCTGTGAGAGGGTTTCCTATTGTGTGGAAACTTCTCTTCCTTCATGACTCCCTCCCCAGGCCAGGTCTCCATCCTTAACTCTTTTGTCTCTCTTTTTGTCTTTTCTATTTTGTCCTACCTCCTTGTGAACAGAATGCGCTGCCTTTCTGGGTGCCTGGTGTCCTCCGCCAGTGTTCAGAAGTTGTTCTGTGGAAGTTACTCAGCATTCGGATGATCTTTTGATGAATTTGTGGGGGAGAAAGTGGCCTCCCCGTCCTATTCCTCTGCCATCTTGACTCAGCAGTGACATTTGGCCAGGAACAATTTGGGGGCAACTCAAGTACTAACTAACTTACTAACTAGCTAACTAACTAACTGAAGTCTTTGGCTTCTCAGGTCTTCAAAAGTCATCCTTCCCTTTGGTGCTTAAGATCACAAGTGCCCAAGCTCAGACCCTGATCCACAACTGAAGGTTCAGCTATGGACTGGTTCCCCGCCCTTGTAATTCCCAGAGGAATGCTTATGCTTTCTGCCTAGTCCTGCTGGTTCTGGAGTTCTGCTAGGCCATCTTGTGACCAGCTTCTTCAACTGCTCCCGCTTTCCCCATACCTCCTCACCCCAAGTGCAGATGAAGGCCCCTCTGTTATCTGTCCAAGCACATCAGAGACCACCTATAGTACCTGCCAAAACTTTGGGAAATGAAGGAATTCTAGTATAGGAAAGAGGGAGGAAAATCCCATAGAACAAGATACAGGAAGTTGTAAGAGTCCACCAGCCACCTACCTACACAGGCTATTTTTTTTCTTTTGTACTTTCCTCATCTCATTCTGCTCCCATCTGGCCATAAACCTACCTTTTGCCATGTAGTACCCTTGCCTATATCTCTCTCTGTTTCTTTCATCTCTGGGTGCAGGATTCTGATCTTTGAGACCCAGGAAGAAGGTAAAACCCCATTTTAGCCCCATACTGACTTCCCAGGACACATCTTATTCTGCAGAGACAGATCTCATTCCATAATGCAAGCTGTTTCTATGTCATGAAGGAGAGCGGTGTAGCTCTGTCTGTCTTAAGTCATTGTTTTGGCTTTGCTGCCATAAAGCCATTGAAATGTTTCCCCAAACAAACATACCCTGTTCCCAAAATTGAATCTGAAAATTGCTGATAATTTTTAAATAAATTATTCTGGCTTTTAGACATTACATTTTCAAAACTCTGAGGATTCTATCTCATTAGAACACTCCAGTACACTTTTGTTTCTTTAACGGTGTTTGTACTTTACAGAAATTGGCAGAATAATAAAGCATCTAGGAGGATATTAATGGTGTCTTCTGACAAAAGCCAGGGGAATCTGTCCCTCCCTTTTGAAGGCTCCAAAAGTGTCTGGGGGTGGGTGTGTCATTTTTTAAGAGAGTCACATCAACAAAAATGTACCTAGGAGTGATGAGCATTTCAGAATGATGCTTTGTTAATTTGCATGAGAAACAGGACTGCTAGACCTATTTCTAGAAAATTCTGGAGAATTATCTGCTCCGTGCATTCTCTCCCTCTGCTCCCTTCCTTCTAGTCAGTACCATTCCCTGAGATCTCTTTGATCCTTTGTAGAAGAAAAGTGTGTTCTTCCCTCTTAGAGAGTGGCTGTCTAGTCTGAAGAAATCTTGGGAAGCAAGCAATACTTCAGAAATAGATAAAAATTCCTCCCTGGTCATTCTGCCTGTCAGGGAGCAGGCACTGGGCTGCTCACTGGATGAGCCCAAAGTCATCCAAAAGGGCAGGGGTGGCCACCCTCTGGATATGATTATCCTTCCTGGGACAGAGCCCTTGGGAACTATGAGACAATGGCAGTCTTGAGGTGTGCTCCCGTCCTCTACCGCTAGAGGTCTGCCATGAGCTGGTGAGGAAGGCAAGTCATGGACAGAGTAAAAGGTGAGACGTTGGGGGTGAGGGGGGTGGGGAGGTGCTGTAAGTGAGATTACTTACCAAGAACTTAGAAATAAGGGAAATGGATGGTCTTGATCAGTGGTTCTTAACGTTTTATGAGTTAAAAATCCAGTTGAGAGTTTGACTCTTCCCACCCCTGCAGCCATTGAAATTAAAAGATGGTTTCTCAGAAGAAAAGCTATGACAATCTAGACAGTGTATTAAGAAGCAGAGACATTACTTTGCTGACAAAGGTCTGTATAGTCAAAGCTATGGTTTTTCCAGTAGTCATGTATGGATGTGAGAGTTGGACCATAAAGAAGGCTGAGCACTGAAGAATTGATGCTTTTGAATTGTGGTGGTGGAGAAGACTCTTGAGAGTCCCTTGGACTGCAAGGAGATCAAACCAGTCAATCCTAAAGGAAATCAACACTGTATATTCATTGGAAGGACTGAAGCTGAAGCTCCAATATTTTGGCCACCTGATGCAAAGAGCCAACTCGTTAGAAAAGATTCTGATGCTGGGAAAGATTGAAGGCAGGAGGAGAAGGGGGCAACAGAGGACATGATGGTCTGATGGCATTACCAAATCAATGGACATGAGTTTGAGCAAACTCCAAGAGATGGTGAAGGACAGGGAAGCCTGGTGTGCTGCAGTTTATGGGGCTGCAAAGAGTCAGACATGACCGAGCGATAAACAACAACAATGCCCTAATCTACATAGGCACACTATTTTGCATACAACATAAGGGTTTTCCCAGAAAACCCTGAAGTTCATCTATGGACCTTCTTCTTTAGACTATGAACTCCTGGAGGGCAAGGATTGTCCTTGTGCGCTGATGTGTGTCCTGTGCCTACCCAAAGTGCCTGAGATAAAGGAAGCGCTGATAAATATTTGTTGAGAGCTAAAAGGCAGAAGCAAACCTGTATTTGCTTGACAGAAGCCAGGCCAGGGTGTGCAAATGCCAGTGGCATCAGTGCCATGAGGGGCTTTGATAGTGACAGCCCTGTCACTGTTCTGGACCTGATGGTGTGTGAGCTCTTCACCCTTCCGACCCTCTGGTGTGCTGACCTGAGACATGTAGGTCAATGGTGGTCTGAGGAAGAGATGAGAAGTGACATTTTGAGGATCCTCACACTGCTACCTGGTTTTTGCAATGGCATGATATCAACTTATTCTAAATGCTTCTCTAAAGTCATCATTCAGCTGCATTTACTGAGCTTGATAAACGCTGAGGACTGAATGGCCATAACAGCTGGTCTGGGTCACTTAAAAGTCCTCTGCCACTGCTAGAGAGGCAACAAGAGGGACCACTGTTATCAGTGCCATCTTTAGAAACTTCTGTATCACTGACACCCTGTGAGTCATGCTGAACACAGTCATGCTGCTCATAGTTGGCTCAGGGCTAAGTTCTGTAAGTTCAGGATGGGATGGGACTCCATAGTAAAGAGAACTGAGTCCCAAATATCGGAAGCTTAATTGAAAAGGGTCTATCAATTTGGAAGTCCACAAATTCAGATTCTCCCAAAGTGCTGCCAGAATGACAGATACACAGTGAACTGAAGGTTTGGTGCTGAGCACAACCCACCATTCACACACTGTCTTGCCTGGTGGTGAGCTCCCTGTGAGGGAGTCCAGAGTCCTTCCCTGAGACTGATCCTCAGTTTGGGGCCACTTGTGTGCATCAGATCTATTTTTATGTCCTTGAATCAAAACGAGTCCCTTTGAACCCCTGGGAAAGCCCTTATTTTATATGCAACTTTGTATATGCAAAGAGAAATGAGGGGGCACTTCTTACCTCTATTTCCTACAGAATTCAAGGCACTAATTAACATAATGGGTGCTCTGGGGTGTGAGCTCAGAATGTGTGTCAGTAGGTAGATAGACGCTATTTGCTTTTCCCAGCTGCACTGAAACCCCAACTCTAGCCCAGCTGAAATATGCTGCTGGTCTAGTTTAATAATAGCTCTTCCCTGGTGGCTCAGATGGTAAAGTGTCTGCCTACAGTGTGGGATACCCGGGTTCAATCCCTGGGTTGGGAAGATCTCCTGGAGAAGGAAATGGCAACCCACTCCAGTATTCTTGCCTGGAAAATCCCATGGATGGAGGAGCCTGGTAGGCTACAGTCCATGGGGTCTCAAAGAGTTGGACATGACTGAGTGACTTCACTTTCTTTCTAGTTTAATAATAGACATTTTGCCATATTTTATTTTTTTAAGAATTTTTATGTAGACCATTTTAAGAGTATTTAACTTGTTACAGTATTGTTTCTGTTTTACTTAATTTTTCTTGGCCATGAGCCATGTGGGATCTTAGCTCCTCAACCAGGGTTCAAACCTGAACCCCCTAATTTGGAAGGCAAAGTCTTAACCACTGGACCACCAGGGAAGTCCCATGCCTTATTCGTAAAAATTGCCTAATGGCTTTTTCTTCATTCTTGTTCTTCATTACCTTTCCATATATTTGGCACTGTTGATGCTCCTGTCATCTTGAATTTCTCCTCCCCTGCTTGCTAAACCTGCATGATTCTGCTTCTGTTGGTTTGCTCTTTATTCTCCAGGGGCTTTCACTGAGCCCCATGCTGTTTTTCTTTCTCTACATAAATTTCTCCACAGTGTACAGTTTTGTATCTACCTGTTGCTCTCTCACTTACTAACTTAATTACTCCTGTTCACTCATTACTCAGCCTCTCTCTCACCCTCCCTTATGTGGTACTCGGCTTAGAGAACACCAAGATGAATAAAATCCAGTTTCTGCTTTCAGGGAGTCATATAACCAATAAGTGGTAGCCTGACTCAATATCTGGCTTTTGCATGCATTCCAGTGCTCTTTGCCCTCTGTGTAAAGACTCTAAGTTACACATGCACACTCAATTTTAATCTCACATCTTCCATGACTCCTTTGCCTGCACCTCTATCCTTCACTGATTTTCTTCTCCATCAAACTGTTCTGGTCAGGAGAACTGGGTTTTATACCTTCCTCAATTTAGCTTTATTGACTACGCCAAAGCCTTCGACTGAGTGATCACAATAAACTGTGGAAAATTCTGAAGGAGATGGGAATACCATACCACCTGACCTGCCTCTTGAGAAACCTGTATGCAGGTCAGGAAGCAACAGTTAGAACTGGACATGGAACAACAGACTGGTTCCAAATAGGAAAAGGAGTACGCCAAGGCTGTATATTGTCACCCTTCTTATTTAACGTATATGCAGAGTACATCATGAGAAACGCTGGGCTGGAGGAAGCCTAAGCTGGAATCAAGATTGCCGGGAGAAATATCAGTAACCTCAGATATGCAGATGACACCACCCTTATGGCAGAAAGTGAAAAGGAACTAAAAAGCCTCTTGATGAAAGTGAAAGAGGAGATTGAAAAAGTTGGCTTAAAGCTCAACATTCAGAAAACTAAGATCATGGCATCTGGTCCCATCACCTCATGGGAAATAGATGGGGAGACAGTGGAAATAGTGTCAGACTTTATTTTTTTGGGCTCCAAAATCACTGCAGATTGTGACTGCAGCCATGAAATTAAAAGACACTTACTCCTTGGAAGGAAAGTTATGACCAACCTAGATAGCATATTAAAAAGCAGAGACATTACTTTGCCAACAAAGGTCCGTCTGGTCAAGGCTATGGTTTTTCCAGTGGTCATGTATGGATGTGAGAGTTGGACTGTGAAGAAAGCTGAGTGCCGAAAAATGGATGCTTTTGAACTATGGTGTTGGAGAAGACTCTTGAGAGTCCCTTGGACTGCAAGGAGATCCAACCAGTCCATCCTAAAGGAGATCAGTCCTGGGTGTTCATTGGAAGCACTGATGCTACAGCTGAAGCTCCAATACTATGGCCACCTCATGCGAAGAGTTGACTCGTTGGAAAAGACCCTGATGCTGGGAGGGATTTGGGGGCAGGAGGAGAAGGGGATGACAGAGGATGAGATGGCTGGATGGCATCACCGACTCGATGGGCATGAGTTTGAGTAAACTCTGGGAGTTTGTGATGGACAGGGAGGCCTGGCGTGCTGCGATTCATAGGGTCGCAAAGAGTCGGACATGACTGAGCGACTGAACTGAACTGAACAGAATTTAGTTAGGTTGGGGAACTCATCTGACCTGTATTGGACTCAATATATTCATCTGTGGGATGAGACGGTCATAGCACCTGGATTCTTCCATCTCCAAAATGCCATGATTGTTTACAATTGGAGGGAGGTGATGGCTAATACAAAACAGCAGTTGTATAGTGAAGCTAATGCATTTTTGGGAAGAATTTAGCATCCTCATGGGGGTTGCTAGCACATCATAAAATTGTTTGCTGGTCTGGGAAATATTTATCTTTAACACTTATTATAATTAGCCAGTTGCCAGAGCTAGTAACATGTTCAGATAAAGGGAAGGCAGGCATGGGAGGAGTTGACATTAAAGCTGGATAAGATGGTAGCCTTGAACTTTGGAAGGCTTTGTAGGGACTGTCCTCATATAGGGACAGTTCTGAGATCATTGCCTTTTATAGTAAGTTTGTGCCTTAATCCATAAGGCACAATCCTTATGTGTTATTCATGTTAAGTAAATTTCTGTAGAGTAACAGTTCTGCTTTGGATCTTGAAAAATAACTTCTTGATTAGAAAAATAATATTTTTTTTTAGTCACTGATATTTTGAATTTAAAAAACAGGTCCATTCAAGCTAGTTGACTAAAGGGTCATGCGTACATATGTGAAAGGATGAAATATTATATGGCAGTGAAAGCAAGTCACGTGCAGCACACTTGAACCTTACAAATACAAGGTTAAGCAGAAGATGCCAGACATAGAGCAATACCTACTACATGGATCCATTTATATGAATTTCAAAAACAGGCAAAACTAACCCATGATGTTAGGAACCAGGATAAAGGTTACCTTTAGAATGTAGGGAAGGAGCTAGAGAGAGTCTTCTGGGGTGTTAGTATTGTTCTATCTCTTGACCTAGGTGGTGGTTACAGACATATGTTCAGTTCATAACAATTCATGGAGTTTGTGATTTGTGTGCTTGTCTGTGTATGTGTTATATTTAAGTTTTAAATGTTAAAAATGCTTGAACTCTACACTGTAGATTCCTGATTCCAAGTGCAAGAAAAGTATGTTTAGGTAGGGAGAACCCAGCTTAGGTGAGAGCAGGGGGCCACAAGAGCTGAGCTCTGGAAATTAGGTGTGTGGAGAAGACATTCTGGTTGGGCTAGCAGCGGGCAGAGTGAAGAAAGTGGTTAGACTGAAGTAAAAGACGTGTACTAGAGTGTGTAAGGTGGGAGCTGAGGCTGGGAGCTGATTCTGGGAAAGACCACGGGTGGGGCTTTGAGTCCCTAGCTGAGCAGCTAGGTTTCTTCTTTTGGATGGTGGAAGATCATCGAAGATTTGACCTATTGATAGCAGAACTTTAGGATGTTGGAAAGGAGGGGAGTCCAGAGCACAGAGTGGTAGGGGTGGACACAGTTGTCACGATGGGACTGGAGAAGGGCAAATGAGGACTCTGAACTCTGAGACTCTCTGAGATGTGTCTGGTGGTGTTGACCTTGGCTAGTGTTCCAACTCCAGTTCTTGTTAGTGTAGACATGTTTGGGTTTGCATCGTTTCCTAAGTGGGCTTCAGGGGCATCGGGCTCAGGCTCGGTGTTCAGGGACGGCTTGGTAAATTGTGCCCCTGAGGACTCCCCCATGATTGGATCCTTCTCGGAAAGTGTGTGCTCTCGCCCGAGCCAAGCCTGCCCGCCCCACCCCAGTGAGAGCAACCATGGGACTCATACGTGAGACCCTCCCATCGTATCCCCGCTCTAAGCCTTGATTGTGCAAGTCTGTTCGCAGCAGTAGAAGCCTCCGCGTGACAGTGCCCGAGCCTGGGGCTTCCCTGTGGGCAGGACATGCTGGAGACTGGCCAGCGTGCCTCACTGAGGATAATGTGAGTATTGCTGAGCCCCCTCTGTAGAATGCAGACAGTGGAGGACAGTTCATTCCATGAACCCCGGGCAAGAAGGGTTCAGCAAAATTCTCATGTAGAGAACCATCTTCCATTGTCTTCACTCTTTGTAGACAACCAGATGTGCTGTCCAAGGAAAAAACGGTAGATTAAGGTAGAACTGTGATCTGATGAGATGTATTCCAGGGCCAGAAGTGACAGTGTTTCAAGGTGGAATGGTTAACATCTCATAAAAACACTTGCTCTTCGGAAGAAAAGCTATGACAAACCTAGACAGCATACTAAAAAGCAGAGACATTACTTTGCTAACAAAAGTCTATATAGTCAAAGTTATGGTTTTTCCAGTAGTCATGTATGGATGTGAGAGTTGGACCATAAAGAAGGTTGAGCACTGAAGAAGAATTGATGCTTTTGAACTCTGGTGTTGGAGAAGACTCTTGAGAGTCCCTTGGACAGCAAAGAGATCAAACCAGTCAATCCTAAAGGAAATCAACCCTGAATATTCATTGGAAGGACTGAAGCTGAAACTCCAATACTTTGGCCACCTGATGTGAAGAGCCGACTCACTGGAAGAGCCCCTGAGGCTGGGAAAGATTGAGGACAAGAGAAGAAGGGGGAGGCAGAGGATGAGATGGTTAGATAGCATCACTGACTCAGTGGACATGAGGGACAGGGAAGCCTGCCATGCTGCAGTTCATGGAGTTGCCAAGAGTTTGACATGACTTAGCAACTGAAACAACAATAGCAAAAAAGACAAGGAAACAGGAATTGTTCTTTGCCAATATTACAGGGTAGCAGAGCTTCTTTTTTTTTTTAATTTTTTATTAGTTGGAGGCTGATTACTTCACAACATTTCAGTGGGTTTTGTCATACATTGATATGAATCAGCCATAGAGTTACACGCATTCCCCATCCCGATCCCCCCTCCCACCTCCCTCTCCACCCAATTCCTCTGGGTCTTCCCAGTGCACCAGGCCCAAGCACTTGTCTCATGCACCCCACCTGGGCTGGTGATCTGTTTCACCATAGATAATATACATGCTGATCTTTCAAAACATCCCACCCTCACCTTCTCCCACAGAGTTCAAAAGTCTGTTTTGTACTTCTGTGTCTTGAAAGAACAGCAACATTTGATTATGGTATGTTTATGATTTCCTGAGGCACTTCATGTGAATTATCTTTTTTTCCATTTTGAGCTTCTCAACCAGGCTGTGAAAAAGATAGGGAAAAGAGCCCTGCTTATCATATGAGGATTTATGTGCAGATGTCTGGAAAGGTGAGATGATTTATCCAGTCTCAAAGGTGGTAAGGAGTAGAATTTGAAACCAGGTCTTTTTGACTCCAGGTCCAGATTTTTCTCAGTACACTAGCTATATTTCCCCTGACAGGATTCAGCTGTCCTGCAGTAATCCTGGGAGACGTTTAGCCCTCGGGACACTTGGCCTAGCAGTCTCTGAAAACAAGTGATGGGAAAGTGGTACGTGTTGGGTTGAGGGGCCAGAGGAGAAGAAAATGAGAGAAGCAGAATAATAATTGTTGCCCATCAGGTGAGTGCAGTGATCCTTTTCTTAAGAAGCAAGTAGGACTGGGCTATAGGCATTGAGAGGACTGGAGAGGGAGCAGGGAAGATGGCAGCATGAGAGGGGGCACACCGCCATCCAGCAGCTTGCTGGTGAGGCCACCCCCTGGCTCCTTGGCTGGGTCAAATGCATAGATAGCATGGGAGGAGCCAGTTGGTCAATGGATGGCCCAGCTGGACTGACGGCTACTTACTGGAATGGATGGGCCCAGTACTGGAATGGATGCCACTCCCTGTAACTGCATAAAGAATATAAAAATCCAACAGACTAAACCTTCCAGCTGTCTACACCATGTGCATGCTCATTAGAGATGACTTTACAGCCAGGCAGAAGTCCGGATGAGTGGAAAATGAAAGTGTGCGTCGCTCAGTGGTGTCAGACTCTGTGACTCCATAGACTATAGCCCACCAGGCTCCTCTGTCCATAGGATTTCCCAGGCAAGAGTACTGGAGTGGGTTGCCATTTCCTTCTCCAGGGGATCTTCCTGACCCAGGGATCGAACCTGGGTCTCCTGCATTACAGGTGGATTCTTGACCATTTGAGCCACCAGGGAGGGGTTCGTTTCACCTGTTCGGTGCTACTGGTCTGATGTGGAGCTCACTGTGGCTTTAAATCAAGGTAATTACTATAGAAGGTTCTCAGTTCAGTTCAGTCGCTCAGTCATGTCTGATGCCTTGTGATCCCATGAATCGCAGCACACCAGGCCTCCCTGTCCATCACCAACTCCTGGAGTTTACTCAAACTCATGTCCGTCGAGTCGGTGATGCCATCCAGCCATCTCATCCTCTGTTGTCCCCTTCTCCTCCTGCCCCCAAATCCCTCCCAGCATCAGGGTCTTTTCCAATGATAAGGTGGCTGCAAAACCTGGATGAGCAGATCTGAGCTTAGAGGTAGCATGATTAGCTGAATGCAGAGCAACCATCTGGCTTTTCCGGGTTGACTAAAGCGCAGAAGATCCTATTACAATCTGATGCATGTATCTTTGCCTTCATTAAACTTTTTTTTTCTAATTTGGCCATGCCATGTGGCACATGGGCCCTGAGCTCCCTGAAAAGGGTTCCAGGACTAGAGACTGAACCCAAGTCTCCTGTATTGCAGGGTGGATTCCTAACCACCAGACTACTTCCCTTCCCACTGAAGGGGAGTCCCCTTCAATAACATTTTTTAAAAATTAAAAATAAAGAATTTATATGGATTCACCATCTCTTCAACATTTGTTTTTATCATATTTCTATTTTTTTCAATATGTGTGTGTGTGTTAGTCACTCAGTTGTGTCCAACTCTTTGTGACCCCCTGGACTATATATAGCCCACCAGGCTCTTCTGTCCATGGGATTCTCCAGGCAAGGATACTGCAGTGGGTTGCCATTTCCTTCTCCAGGGGATCTTCCTGACCCAGGGATTGAACCCGGGTCTCCTGCATTGCAGGCAGACTCTACCGATAATAGGGAGTATAAGAATAGTATCTTGTTACTGTCTTAATTTGAACATCCCTAATTGGAGAAGGCAATGGCACCCCACTCCAGTACTCTTGCCTAGAAAATCCCATGGACGGAGGAGCCTGGTAGGCTGCAGTCCATCGGGTCGCTACAGGTCGGACATGACTGAGTGACTTCACTTTCACTTTTCACTTTCACACATTGGAGAAGGAAATGGCAACCCACTCCAGTGTTCTTGCCTTGAGAATCCCAGGGATGGGGGAGCCTGGTGGGCTGCCATCTATGGGGTCACATAGAGTCAGACATGACTGAAGTGACTTAGCAGCAATTACTAATGAGATCAAGCATCTTTTGGTACATTATTCTGTATTTCCTCCTTCTTAAATGTAATTCAGGTCAAATATGGTCTACTTTTTATTAGATGGCTTATCTATTTCTTATGGCTTTGTAAAAATCAATATATTGATTCTATATTATGTGTACTAAACATTTGTGCATTATCTCTGTCACAAATATGTTCTTCCTGTTTGTGATTTGCCTTTAACTTTACTTTGGGGTCATTTAATAAATAGAAACTCTTAATTTAATTTAATGTATATACACACACATATATATTTTTGGCCATATGCTGTGCAATTTGTGGTATCTTAGTTCCTCAGGAGTGCGAGCTCAGACCGTTAGGAAATTCCCAGAAAACTCTTAATTGTAATGTAGCTTAATTTATCAAAGTTTTCTTTTTTGTTTAGAAATTTTCTGTTCTTTAGTAAACTCTTTTGTATACTGGGGTCCAAAACAATATTCTTCTCTCTTTTCTTCTGAAAGTCTTGTGTGGGGTTGTTTCTTGGCTCTTTATTTTGCTCTGCTGGCCATTTTGTGTATATTCATGTCATGACTACCTTGCCTTAATCATTCTTCTTTTATGTCTTGTTAGCTGCCTAGGCAAGTCCTCCCTGCCATATTCTTCTTTAGCAATGTCTCAACTATTCTAGAATCTTTGCTGATTTACATTTTACTCCCAAAATGGGATCATAATGTTATTACTGGTTGATAACTTGCTTAAAGAAAAACCTTAATAAATATTGTGAATATTTGGAATACATAATACTGTAAAATATAATTTTAATAACTACATGACATATTATAATTTAGATATACTATAATTTACTCATTTCATGCCCCATTCTTGATATTTAAGTTGTTGCCAAATTTTCTTGTTATAAGCAGTTTTATGGTGAATATTCCTGTGGTAAAATATTCATGCCTATTTTCTCAAGATGGAAGTAGGATGTTTAAGGATTTGTTCAATTTTAAGTTTTTTTGATAGAAATTACTATGTTATTTTTTAGGAAGTTCATATGAACTGTGTGATAGTGAGGTTGCAGGGCAGGTACCCTTACGAAAAGGGACCATTATCATTCCCAAAAACAAAAAGCAAAAAGAACCCTCACATTTTCCAGCTCCATGGGCAAATAATTTAAAACCAGGTTAAATTTGGTTTACAAATCTAATCTGGATTAGCACATTCTGTGTATTTTTCCAGTGAACAGCCCTGGGATTTCATACCAAGAACATGTACCTAAATATCATCTCCCTTTGTCCCATTAGAGGTACTGAGCTGGGCGGATGGCCCACGGAGAACAGAGTGCCCCGGTGATGGAGTTTATCTTGCTGGGATTTCCTCTCAGCAGGCAGGTGGAGCTGCTGTCCCTGGTGCTCCTGCTGCCCATGTTCCTGCTGACACTCCTGGGAAACCTGCTCGTCATCTCCGTGGTGCTGTCCTTCACCCGCCCCCACACCTCCATGTACTTCTTCCTGTGCAACCTCTCCATCCTGGACATCCTCTTCACCTCTGTCATTTCCCCAAAGCACTGGCCAACTTAGTATCTGGTGATAAAACCATCTCCTTTGCTGGCTGTATCACCCAGTGCTATTTCTACTTCTTCCTGGGCACAGCAGAGTTTCTCCTGCTGACAGTCATGTCCTATAACTGCTATGCCACCATCTGCTACCCTCTGTGGTACAGCACCATTATGAGGCCCCCTGTCTGCATCAGGACAGTTGTGTTCTCTTGGGTGGGAGCCTTCATATCTGTCCTCTTTCCAACCATCCTCATCTCTCAGCTGCCCTTCTGTGACTCCAACATCATTAACCACTTCTGTGACAGTGGACTTTGCTGGCCCCAGCCTGTGCAGACACCACCGCCATTGAGCTGATGGATTTTATGCTTTCATCCATGGTCATCCTCTGCTGCATAGTCCTTGTGGCCTTTTCCTATATGTACATCTTCCTGACGACAGTGAGCATCCCTTCTGCAAGTGGAAGAAAGAAGGCCTTCAAACTTGTGCTTCCCACTTGACCATAGTTGTGATTTCCAGCAGTATCATGGTGTTTATCTGCGTGACTCCATCCCAGAAAGAATATCTGGAGGTCAACAAGGTCCCCTCAGTCCTGAGCAGTGACTCCATTCCTCAACCCTTTCATATATACCCTGCGGAATGATACAGTGTTGAAGGTCCTCAGGGATGTGTGACTGGGTTCGAGCAGGTTTGGAAAAGAGGATGAGGACAATGCTGAGGAGAGGAGTGTCCTCTGTCAGTGACCACAGAGGAGGGGGATAGTTCCTCTTCCTCTTCACTACCAGGTACCCATTGTGCAGACTCCCAGTATTAACAGAGAGGAATTAAAAAAATAAATAAATAAAAGAGAGGAATTTTTTTAGAAAAGAAAAAGAAAGGGGCTTCTCAGGTGATCCAGTGGTTAAGACTCTGTGCTTCCAATGTAAGGGGAGTGGGTATGATCTCTGGTCGGGAAACTAAGATCCCATGTTCCATGCGGCATGGCCAAAAAGCAAAAATTAAATAAATAAAAAAAAAATAAAAGAGAGGACTTGCCTTAGCAAAAGAGTGAGCTAGCTGAGGGATCCTGAGTGGTCTATAGCAGAAAGAAGTTGAGTTGGAGACAGGGACTTGGACTTTGGCCTTGGTTCTAACTCTAACTCTGTGGCCACAATGGGTCGCCGTGTCACCTGCCACTCTGGCCCTCAGTGGTCTCCTCTGAAGTGCATCAGGGCTTGACTTGATCTCTAAGTTCTGTCCACACTGAATATTCCAAGAATCGAGGAAGGGTCTACAGCCGGTGTGTGTCCTGTTTGAAGTCTCAACATATTTGACCCCCTTTCCTCGTGGATCCTGAATACAACTCTTCTGTCAACTTGACACAAAGTCTTTCCTAGTTCTTTCTCCATGGATGCCCTTTCCTTCTGTTTTCTCTAGGAATCTTTCTAGGAATAATCTTCATTATTCTGCAGGCCACTGTCATATTCTGTGCCCCACTCAGTGGACATTTGTAGTGACTGTGGTGGATATATGTAGTCCATGTTATTTAATAACACTGCTTTCTGTACTAGAACACATTCATAACACCCAACATGCTCGCATTCTTATGTAAGACATGCCCTGTTCCCTCAGCTTCCAAGGACTGACCCACCGATGGATAATCTGCCTGAAGAAACAGTCCACTGCCTGGCCAGTGACCTATGACCTGTGTGGCTTGGCTGGGACAGATAAATTGTACAAACACATGTCTCTTTTTTGAGAGTTTGAACTAAGAGAGGTAGTGATTTTACCAGACAATGGTGATGTTCCCTCTGGAAGCTCAAATAGACTTGGTGCCTGGAGTGGCCATTTGGGGCAGGTACAAGCTGATGAGTAATTACTTTGGTGGGGGCAGGGGTTCCTCCATCTCTTCTTTTTTTTTTTTTTCATTTTTTTGTGATTGAAGTATAGTTGATTTACAATTTGTGTTAGTTTCAGGTGTACACCAAAGTGATTCAGTTATAAATATTCAGTTATGTATATTCATATATGTGTATATATGAATATATATTCTTTTTCAGACACCTTCCATTATAAGTTATTGCAACAAGCTGATGAGTAATTAGAGGAGCCCAGTCTGCCCATCACAGAGAATAATAGAGAAAACAGAAAATAGAGAAGAGATGAATGAGAGTCAACTCAGTTGTAGAGACATAAGAGTGAAGGGCCCTCCTCTCTAATGACTTCCCAGGTCAAGACGCTGACAGTTTTATTTCCTATTCCTGGATTTGATGATGTTGCCAGTACCCATATATCAAACCCCTCTTTATTGAGCACTTTTGAGAAGGTCATTATTTCTCATGACTAAAAAACAGTTTGACTAAAGCTCTCTCTCTGCACCAAGTATAGCCCTTCCCCCTTTCTGAGGAACTAGAAAGATGCCTATTTCTAACGAAACTTTTTGAATTCTTGGTGCCCAAACACTGCCTGAGGTATTTGAGAGGCACCATGTAGGTCTATGGCTCAGGTCAGTGCAAGCCAGATTTTTTTCAATGTCACCAGAAACACCAGGGTTTACATTCCTGTCCTCCTTGACCTCTAGCACTGCAGTATGCAATTGCCTGAATTAACACCTGTGCTTTTCATGGAACACACACTTAAGGCAACTCTGTAGAGTGCTGGAAATAAAGGTCACTCAAATGAGAATAGGGGCAATGGACTTCCCTGGTGGTCCAGTGGTTAAGACTCTGTGCTTCTGATGCAGGGGGCCCGGGTTCAACATCTGGTCAGGGAACTGGAATGCAAATGGTGTGGTCAAGACCTCTTACATTTGTCACAGGTAATATCCTAATTTCATCTGGTAATTGCATAGCCATCTGTTAGCTAATTAGCTTTATCCAGAGGAAAAATAAACGTCTCATATCTTTATGATGGAAGGTAGTTTGTGAATGAGGCATCCTCCAAGCTAGGTTCCTATTCTCCCACGGAGACTGGGAGAAAGGGTGCCATCTTCCTTGATTCTACTTCAAAGAGATGGTTCCAAGGTCCTGAAGAAAGACTTGCTGGGTCACAAAGCTGACCAGAGGCTGATTTAAAATTTAAAACTAAAGATTTATGTACATTTAAGATTTATATATGTAAACATACTTTAATATTTATGTACATTTCAAAGAACAGATAGAACTCACAAGTTTTCTAAAGTATATGTCTCAGAAAAGGGAGAGAGACAGCTCTTCTCTTATTTTCAACAGGGAGAATTTAGCCTTGTAGATAAAAAATTAATCAGCCAATCTAATAAACAAATGGAAAATTTTATTTGAGCTGACTTTGAGGATTATAACCCAGGAGGAGCATCTCAGAAAGCTCTGAGAACTGTTGAACCAGTAAGAAGTCAAGACAAAGTTATGTGAGTTTCTTGAGACAGAGGGTTGTATATCAAATGACATATTATTGACAGTTTATGTAATCCAGATCTAAACTTCATTATGGGCTTCCCTGGTGGCTCAGATGGCAAAGAATTTGCCTGCAATGCGGGAGACCCGGGTTCAATCCCTGGGTTGGGAAGATCCCCTGGAGAAAGGAATGGCAACCCGCTCCAGTATTCTTGCCTGGGAAATCCCATGGACAGAGGAGTCTGGCAAGCTACAGTCCATTGGGTTGCAGAGTATCTGATATGACTGAGCGACTAACACATACACACACACACACATACACACACTCTTCATCATGGTAGATCAAGTTACACCTTATAAGGTCAAAAAGAAATGTTATCTTTTGGAAGTGTGGTCTCCCTATGTGGCAAAGTGGGATCTTCCCTGATCAGGGATAGAACCCATGTCCCCTGCATTGGGAACCCAGAGTCTTAACCACTGGACAACCAGGGAAGTTCAGGAATGCTAACTTTAAGGAGTTGTCCTGCTGATTCTAAGAGAATGTTGCTTTTTATGTCTGAGCAGGTATTCCTGCCAACTGGGGAGGTTTGGTCGATGCATAATTCAGATACACAATGCACAATGGGGAAGAGAGGAGGCTAGAGGGCATAGAAGAAATTTTTCTGTTAAATTTTTCTTGTCTTGCTATAAAATATGAATTTTACCTCACAGCCTCTTACTTTACTTCTGTTTGACCTTACATAGCCCTCTGGGAGTCCATTCCTGCAATGCTTTTTGCTTCTCCAAGCTTTGTCGACTATTAGGTAAATGCCTGTGCTGGGCTAGGTAGGAATCAAAGTGAGCACACCTGATTCCTGTCTGATAGTGACAGATAAATATAAATCAAAATGAGGTGGAGAAGGAAATGGCACCCCACTCCAGTATTCTTGCCTGGGAAATCCCATGGACATAGGTGCCTGGCAGGCTATGGTCCATAGGGTTGCAAAAGAGTTGGACACAGCTTAGTGACTAAACAGTACAAAAACAATAGTATAAAAGCCTTGCAGTGATATTCTTTTCTTTTACCACTCACAGGTTTGTGTTACTTTTGTCATACATTTTACTTAGTACATGTATTAAAATCCCCACAATATGGTGTAATCTTTTTTCCTTTAAACAATCAGTTTAAAAGAGATTTTAGAAAAGAAGAAAAGCCTCTTCAGTTTCCCCACAGATTTACAATTCATGGTGCTCTTCATTCCTTTTTGTATATTCATATTTCTGCTTGGTACTCTGTTCATTATGATGGAAGACATCCTTTAACATTTCTCATAGTTCAGGTCTGTTAGTGATGGATGCTTTCACCTTTTGCATGCTGAATTTTATTTCAGCTTAATGTTTTAAAGGTATTTTTGCTGGATATAGAGTTCTACCTTGGCTTATTTTTACCCCAGTGCTTTAAAAATGTGACCCCTCTGTCCTTTGGTTTTCTTTGTTTCCATAAAGATGTCTGCAGTCATTTTAATCATTGTTCCTCTACATAGAATGTAGAGGCCTCTCTTGTGGCCACTTTTAAGGTTTCCTCTTCATTCACTAGTGTTAATCAATCTGATTATGATGTGCTTTGGAGCTGTTTTATTTTTGTTTTATATGCTTGTGTTTCCTTGAGCCTTGTATGTTTCAAGTTTCTATTAAATTTGGAAAATTGCAACCAAAAAAAAAAAAAAACAAAATGAGGATCACCTTTGACTGGAGAGCTTTTTTGTTTCTGATTTTTAATTTTTAACTATAAAAATACACATTCATTGTAAAATTTCAGCCAGTACTGAAAATAAACCGTAAAATAAACCATGAGAATTTTATCAGCCAATTCTACTCTCCAGCAGCAAACATTATTAATTAAGCAATTTGTGCTTTTGAGACCGTGCACCTCAGATGGGTCTTGAACCAACATCTTTTAACTGAGATCATACGCTTGGTCTTAGGACTTAGTAAAGCTTAGGTTCTTGATGTCTTGTCACAGAAAGAATTCAGTTAGAGACAGTGATAGGTAAGGAGTGGACTTAGGAGAAGCATATTCCACAGACAGAGTATGAACTGTCAGAAGGTGAGAGGCCCTAAAATATGGTTGGGTAATTTCATAGGCTAATAAGTGGGAGATTTCCAGGAATTAGGCCACTGCCCATTTTTGGCCTTTCATGATTGGCTTCAGAATTGTCATGACACTGGTGGGTATGTCATTTAGCTTGCTAATGAATTACATGAATGTATAATCAGTCTCAAGGTCCACTGGAAGTTGAATCTTCTGCCATCTTGAGCTGCGTTGTTTCTAACCAGTTTTTTGAGGGTTTTTTGTCTTTCAAACTTTTATTTAAGGGCACTGATCCATGATGGATTTTAGATCTTGCTGAATGCAGCCACGTCCATAGACTGTACATACTCGTCAAAAGCGGTGATCTGCTCCTCCAGCATGTCTGTTCCAACTTTGTCATCCTCAACTACACATTGTATTTGAAGTTTTTTAATGCCATACCCAACCAGAACTAGTTTAGAAGAGCCTCAGACCAAGCTGTCTGCTTGAATGCTTCTGACACATTCCTCCAGTTTTGCCATATCAGTCTCATCATCCCAAGGTTTCATGTCTAATAAGATGGAAGACTTGGAGACAAGTGCTGGTTTTTTGGCTTTCTTTGACTCATACTGGGAAAGGCGTTCTTCTCTTAGCCTCTTGGCTCCTTCACTTTCCTCCTCCTCATCAGATCCAAAGAGGTCACTGTCATCATCATCTTTACTATCTGTAGCTCCTGTTTCTGTGGTGTCTTCTGCATTAGCAGGGCCATACTTGCCCAAAGCTTTCTTCACTCCTGGCAGGCTGGCCTTTTCCTTCTCATAAGATTTGATGTGATTATGCCAACGCAGGGCATGACACAAGTTGGCAGGTGGTAGGCCAGAGATGGCTTCAAATACTGCCACATCTGCTTGTGATGGCACATACCCCTCGATGTAACTCTTGTCCGCCAAGTAGTCGTTGAGCACCTGGAGGCCAGCAGGGCTTTTCAAGTCTCCAAAACCCATGGCGATGGCTAATCTAGAACTGGGAGGCAGCGGAGGAAAAGAGGCGAACAACCAGTCAGCGCCAAGCACTAAGAGGAAAAAAGGCGGTTCTAACCCATTTTTGTCATGTCCTACTGCTATGCCTTTCTTTTAAAGGTTGTTCCCTGCCCCCTTCCCTCCTGTTTCACTTGTAGAACATGCACATATTTATTTATACAAACTTTTATTTTACAAAAATGGGATGGCATTATATGAATTGTCTGCAAATTGATATTCTAAAGTATCTTTCCATGTCAATACCAACAAAACTACATAATTTACTTTTAGATGTCACATTTATAAACAGTGGACACTGAGATTTCTAGTATACTGTTAATGGTGCTAAAATTTATTAGCATAAATTCCTACTCTTAGTTGTTGTTTAGTCGATAAGTTGTGTCCAACTCCTTTGTGACCCCGTGGACTGTAGCCTGTCAGGCTTCTCTTTCCCTGGGATTTCCCAAGCAAGAACACCAGAGTCGGTTGCCATTTCTTCTCCAGGGGATCCTCCTAACCCTGCAATGGAAACTGCATCTCTGGCATTGCAGGCAGGATTTTTTTTACTGCTGAGCCACTAGGGAAGCCCTGATTATCTTGTGATAGAATACAAAAGTTTCTTCCTTATTACAGGGTGACTGCATTTTTATATTCTATATTTATTGATATAGAAAGAATACATGTATACATACATATGTGTTTAAAAATATTTAATGTGGTTATTTCTAGGTAGTGTAATTATGGATGACTTTTAAAATATTTTAATTAATTAATGTATTTATTTATTTTTGGCTGCACCGGGTCTTTGCAGCTGCTCTTGAGCTTTCTCTAGTGGACAGTGGGGGCTACTCTCTAGTTGAGGTTCATGGGCTTCTCATTGTGGTAGCTTCTCTTGTTGCGGTGCTCAGCCTTTATGTGCACGGGCTTCAGTAGTTGCCACTCACAGGCTTAGTTGCTCCAAGGCTTGTGGAATCTTCCTGGACCACGGATCGAATGGATGTCCCCTGTATTGGCAAGTAGAATCCTATCCACTGGACCACCAGGGAAGTCCTGAATGATTTTTTAAAAGTCCTGTTCTCCTTATTGCATTAAAATGAAAATGTTTTGTTCACACAAAAAAGGAAAAATTTCCCGGAACTGAACTTCTGCTCAGGTCGGAGTCCAGTGGAACCATCGCATCTACCTAGGAATGCAAGGAATGAGCCCTAACATTGCATTAGTTTTTTTGGCAGCCTCATCCTTTACCACTTCAAACTGACCTTTCAGTTCACTAAAACCTTCATATTGGTTTAACATTTTCACATGAACTGTGTCCTTGCTTTACTTATTTGGTTCATTTTTCAGTGTAAGAGACTTGTCATTTGTCCCTGCTCATAGTTTGATCACATCAGAAAACAACCAGTGCAATTTTCTGATTGGTGACGGTTTTTTTTTTCCTCAGCAGGATCCTTTGGGGAAACAAAATACTGGAACTTCACACCAGAGAACTAGCTGTCCCTTTTGAGCCCCTCAGGTAATTTTTCTTGGAACATTTTGAAATCTGACTTGAAATCTATAAAAGTTATGTCTGACCATCTTTCTTTGACATTCCAGGAAGTGACAAAAATAAAATAGAAACAGACACAGAGAACAAAGGAGTGGTAGCCAGAGGGGACGGGGTGAGGGAGCAGGTGAAATGGGTGAATGGGATTAAGAGGTACAGACTCCTAGTTAAAAAATAAACAAGTCACGGGGATGTAATGTACAGCATAGGGACTAATGTCAATAATGTAATAATTGTGTTGGTGACAGATGGTTACTAGGCTTATCATGGTGATTATTATATAATGTATAAAAATATCAATCACTATGTTGCATACCTGAAACTAGTATAATATATCAATTATAATTCAATGTAAAAAATTCTAGTAAGTGAAGTTGTCAATAGGGCAAGACTTTACTAGGTGCTTTGCTTCCAGCAGAGGGAGACTTGGAGTTGATGCCCTGATTCTGGGACCTCTGGCACCTTAGTATCTTGCCTTGGAACAGTTTTGCAACCTGAATTTAAAAAGCATCATCCCTCCATGTCTTCCTTTCATCTTGACAGCTATTCTGTAACTCCTCCCAGATGTTATTTTCCTGTCATCCAAATGCTTTCATTTGCAGTTTTGTGATTTCCCTTTGGACTTATATACTAAGTGTTGAATCTTTAATTAGATCTGCTTCCTATGAACACTGTTATCTTTCCATGGTCATCCTCCAGTCATGAGTCCTACATCAACTATTTATCTTCTTGTGAAAAGATTCAAGTTCCTTTCCCATTCTGGTCTTCTCTGATGCAGCACTTCCAGGCTTTAGGATTTTATTAAAGTTAACTAATTACAGGGGAAAATCCCTTGAAATTGATGTATTTGACAAAAAAGAAATGATATTCCCTCTTATTCCAAACAATCTTAGAATGTCACCATTTTTTTCATAAAAGAACATAGCTTAATCTTTGTAGGGTTAGAAAGGATATACTTTCAGAGTTAAAAAGTACCAAAAAATATTATTTCGTTTTAAACCAGAAATCCTTTGTCACGGTCCAGCTCCAGTCTGCAGACTCATGCAGGAAACCACTACTGTAATACCTGTTTGTTTTCTTGTTTGTTTTTCATTTATTTATTTTTTAATTGAAGGATAATTGCTTTATAGAATTTTGTTTTCTATCAAACCTCAACATGAATCAGCCATAGGTGTACATATATTCCTTCCCTTTAGAACCTCCCTCCCATCTCCCTCCCCACCCCACTCCTCTAGGTTGATGCAGAGCCCCTGCTTGAATTCCCTGAGACATACAGCAAATTCCCGTTGGTTTTCTATTTTACATGTGGCAATGTAAGCTTCCATGGTACTCTCTCCATACATCTCGCCCTCTCCTCCCCTCTCCCCATGTCCATAAGTCTGTTCTCTATGTCTGTTTCTCCATTTTAATATTGATTTATTTATTTGGTTCTCCCAGGTCTTAGTTTGGCTTCCCAGGTGGTCCAGTGGTAAAGAATCTGCCTGCCAATGCAGGAGACATAAGAGATGCAGGTTTGATCCTTGGGTTGGGAAGATCTCCTGAAGAAGGAAAGGGCAACCCACTCCAGAATTCTTGCCTGGAAAACTCGATGGGCAGAGGAGCCTGGTGGGCTACAGTCTATGGGTCACAAAGAGTCAGACACGACTGAGTGACTGAACACACACACACACACACACACACACAAACACACAGACAGACACACACAAACATATACACACAGACACAGAGACACACACACACACACAGGTCTTAGTTGCGGCGCACAGGCTGGGATCTTTAGTTGAGGCATGTGAACTCTTAGTTGTGGCATGTAGGATCTAGTTCCTTGACAGGGATTGAACCCTGGCCCCCTGCATTGGGAGCCCAGAGTCCTAGCCACTGGACCACCAAGGAAGTTCCTGTAATACATATTTAGGCAGCTTTAGTTGGACACTTTTCTCTTTCCTTGAAAGTTTTGGGAAGTACATGATGCCCATTTTTTTAGTTACCATATAATTTACCAGAGGTCCATAAATCTTTTGTTATAAGTCACAATCCCTCCCCCAAATCCTGTTCTCTGACCCCATGTCAATTATCAGGTGTTAGCCATGTGCTATTTTTTTTCCAAAGTCAGACTCTTCACACAGAGACAAAAATACCATCCACAACCCCATGTCCTTCAGAGTCATCTTTGTCCCAGGCTTCTTAAGGTTGTATAACTTGTTCTCACATGTATCAACTCAAATACGAGATTGCCTAACTATAACAGACGCCACATCAGGCCTCAGAACACACTGGAGGAAGGAGTATCATTAGCAAGGTCAGGTCTACAGAGCGTTCCTCCTACCCCTTTACAGAATCACCAACCAACAGACTGGGGTCTTGTCTTCCTGGGCTGGAGGAGGGCTCTGTGCATCTGTTGGCATCAATGGATCCTCCTTAATCTAGGAATTCATTATACTCACAAGTGTCAAGCTAGGATTGTCTTTCCTCCTCAACCCTAGAGAAGAGTGGTATTTAGTGGGATAAAGGTAAAGACTTCTCTGGTATAACCATGGTGAACTTAGGTTATGGAAAACAGTCAACATGAGCAAATGAAGAAATGGTTTGTCTTGAGCTATTTCCCCTGGATGGCGTTGGGACTGACCCTCAAAATCTCAAGTACCTCACTTGCTTCTTTCTGCTAGACTAGGACCCTGGGGACTTCCCCCATGGTCCAGTGGTTGAGAGTCTATCTTGCAATGCAGGGCATGTGGGTCTGATCCTTGGTCAGGGAACTAGGATCCCACATGCTGCGGGGCAGCTATGCCCATGCACTGCCACAACTGAAGAGAAGCCCGTTTACTGAAAGTAAGACCTAACACAGCAAATAAATATTTTAAAAAAGAGAGCATTATAGATAGACCAGGACCCTGGTAGAGAGGGTGGAGCTCAGAGAGAAAGGACCCTCTAGACCCCATCTAAGGAGGATTCAGTGTGAACTGATAGGTCACATGATGAGAAAAGTGATGTTTTGCAACAATTATTGCACACTATTATCAGCCAGTAGGATTATTTTCTATCTGGTTACAAACTGTACCTGCAGCTGTGGGCTTTTGGCATGACATGCCAGAGTGAAGAGAGGTATTCATCAAGATTTCACCGCCCTTTTGGCAATGAAGTCAGACTGCATTTTTAGCACACATATTTTGGTGTCTATCCCTGAGGAGGAAGTTATATTTAGCACATTTCCTGCTAGCCACCGAACAGTGCAAGACCTTCTGAGTCTGGAGTTAGTCACAGCCCTTTATGTCTATCTGTGGAAGGCCTCCTTGTAAACTGCTAGGCCTGTGAGGAGCCTGAATTGATAGCGTGAACTGTAACCATAAATCCTTAGAACCCACCAGGAAAGGTGCCGATTGGGTGGTATGTTCATAGTGATTTCTTAGTCCCCGCCCTGGGAAGGTCAGGAAGGCTCCAGTCAGATAGTGTGTGTGTGTGTACACGCTGGCATGCATTCATGTGCTGAGTGTGGTAGTGTAAACAGGGCACTCTGAGAGACCTTCCTCAGACTTAAAAAAAATTTTTTTTTTTAACTAGAGTATCGTTGATTGACAATGTGTTAGTTTCTGTTGTACAGCAAAGTGAATCAGTTATACATATACATGTATCCATTTTTTTTAGATTCTTTTCCCATACAGGTTATTACAGAGTATTGAGAAGAGTTTCCTGTATAACTAGTGTATAGCTATACATTAGTTAATCAATTATTTTCTATATCAATTACAATCTCCCAATTTATCCCCTCCCTCTTTTCTCCCCTGGGAGCCATAAGTTTCTTTTCTACCTCTGTGACTCTATTTCTGTTTTGTAAATTGGTTCATTTGTACTGTCAGATCCTTCTTGTACCTGCTTCTGAGCAATGTGTTTGCACTGTGTTGGAAAATCAGGTCAGTATGTTATGCAGCCTCCCAAAGAGAAGTGGTTCTGGAGCAAACAGGGGATGGACTTTCAGGGCCATAGGCCCTACTTCTCCACATGGATCTCCTGGGTCAAGGGTCAGAGACACAAAATCTCTTAGATCAGTGCCTGCAGACAGGGGGCATCAGAATCTCCCAGGGCATGTGTTTAAATGCAGATGTCACGGTCTAACTCCACACAGGTATACTGAATCAAACTCTGGGGTATACAGTCCAGGAATCTATATTTTAAAAAGTACCCCAAGTTGTTCTGTGATGTGAGCAGCGTTGCTGACTACTGTCTCACTTGGCCTTTTCTCCAAGGGGATGGTAGCGCACTCTGTGTTGACATCAAGTCCTTTTGACTTTGCCTCCTAAACATTTCTTGCATCTTCTATGTGTCCACTAGTTCCTGGCCAAGTCCAGTTCAGTTCAGTTCAGTTCAGTCACTCAGTCGTGTCCGACTCTTCGCGACCCCATGAATTGCAGCACGTCAGGCCTCCCTGTCCATCACAAACTCCCAGAGTTTACTCAAACTCATGTCCATCAAGTCGGTGATGCCATCCAGCCATCTCATCCTCCATCATCCCCTTCTCCTCCTGCCCCCAATCCCTCCCAGATCAGGGTCTTCTCCAATGAGTCAACTCTTCGCATGAGGTGGCCAAAGTACTGGAGTTTCAGCTTCAGCATCAGTCCTTCCAATGAACACCCAGGACTGATCTCCTCTAGGATGGACTGGTTGGATCTCCTTGCAGTCCAAGGGACTCTCAGGAGTCTTCTCCAACACCACAGTTCTAAAGCATCAATTTTTCGGCACTCAACTTTCTTCACAGTCCAACTCTCACATCCATACATGACCACTGGTAAAACCATAGCCCTGACCAGATGGACCTTTGTTGGCAAAGTAATGTCTCTCTTTTTAATATGCTATCTAGGTTGGTCATAACTTTCCTTCCAAGGAGTAAGCGTCTTTTAATTTCATGGCTGCAATCACCATCTGCAGTGCTGCCCGCAACTCTGGCCTGGACCACTGCGGTGGCCTCCAAGCTTCCCCTGCAGGGACTCATCCCCCACCAGTTGGTACTCCACATAGCAGCAGCGAGAGTGGTCATTTCCAGTCTCAGATTCTGTCACACTCCCCCCATTCTGACCTTCACTCCGGTATTTCTTCCCATTGCTTTTAGATGAATATGACATTCTTCTCACAGCCAGAGGCCCGGATCCCCACCCACCTCCCCAGCCTCTTCTCCCAGCCATTGTCCCTGCTAATAGGTATCTCCACAGACCGGCCCCCACCCCCTTCACTGCCCTTCCTTCAGGCTCAGAGGTCATTACCTCTCCAGGTATGCCTTCCCAACCTCTCAGGGGCCACACTTTTCAGTTGCAATTTTATACTGATTGATGTAATAATCTGATTAAACACAAGTTTCCATGTAGAATGTAATTTCTCATGAAGGCAGGGACCATGTTTCTTCACTATCATAGCCTAGTTATCACCAACAGTGATACCTGTTGATACCCCTGGTGATAACAGGCACTGCTGGTAATGATTTGAACATGTTTGGACACTTGGCACACCTCACTTCTCTTGGCTCAATCAAAATAAAAATTTACTGAACAAGAACTAGGCGCCAGACATGCCCCTTATTGCTTAAGCAGCTTGTGGTCTGGGGAGGGGAGACAGGCATGAAACAAGTGACTACAAGTATAAGTTTTACAAAGGGGCATTTGAGTAAGCCACGGAGGCACAGAAGAAGGGGTGCAGGTCTCGTCTGGGGGAGGGGGGGTAGGTCAGTGGAAGGCTTCCCTGCATAATGCATAAGGAACATTTGAACTGAGGTGAGGATGAGTGGTTTCCCTGGTGGCTCAGATGGTAAAGAATCTGCCTGTAATGCAGGAGACCTGGGTTCTATCCCTGGGTCTGGAAGATCCCGTGGAGAAGGGAATGGCAATCCACTCCAGTATTCTTGCCTGGAGAATCCCATGGATAGCGGAGCCTGGCAGGCTGCAGTCTATGAGGTTGCAAAGAGCGGGACACTGCTGAGTGGCTAACATTGAGGGCAAGCAGAACAGGGCATAGGGAGCCATCCGGGTAGAGGCCAAGGTGAACTTCAGATGACAGGGCTATTTAACGGGCAAGTAGGGAGCACTCAGTTCAGCCTAATTCTCTATCCTCTCAAGTGGTTGGCTGAGATGACCTGTGCTGACCTGGAGACTGGGTGGGGTCCAGAGGGCGGATGATGCCCTAAACAGGCTTGTGCATGGATACCTCTCAGGGCCCCTCCTCTGACTCAGACATCACAGGAGAGGTTGTGTATTCAGCACCACCCCCAGCACTCTTGTCAGAGCAATATTAAACATCATCACCATGAGCGGTTTTGATTCATTTCTTTATTAATATAGAAAAGGAGCCCAAGGCAGCTGGACCAGTAGTACAAAGCACCAGGAGTTAATACTATTCTGGTGAAAGAGTTGGCTTTACAAAAGTGAAGAAGTAGGTAGGAGCGACCCTAGTTCTGGGGCCAGGCCCCGCCTACTGCCCAGAACCAGCCCCCGGGAGAGAGTGACAGGTAGGTCGGGGACAGACGAGCTGGAGACCAGAAGGACAGGCAGCGGGGATGGAGGGCCAGGCAGTGAGAACCATCCTGTGGCTGATGAGGACAGGGAACTGCTGGCTGGAGGCTCCCCACTGGACCCTGGGCAGAGGTTCACATGAGCAGGCAAAAAAACCCTGCAGACACTAGAGAGGATGGGGATCCAGACTCAGCTTGGGTTCGAAGGGCCTTCCCTTCTCTCCATCAGGGGTCACTGTTCTCAGTACTACGGGTGGGGCTTCAGGGCCCAAGGCACAGAGGGAGGCCCAGAGGCCTCCCAGTGGGAGAAAGAAGGGGCAGGGAAGGAAGCACTTGAGTGTTCCTGGCTTAGGCAGCCAGGGATGAGACACAGAGCAGGAAAACAGAATCCCCATACAGTGAGGCTGGAATGTGCGGCCAGGTGGGCTTATCCTCAGCCAGGACCAGCCCCGTGGCCTCGATGCCTGCCTCAAACCTTAGCAAACAGAGTCTGCCAAGAGCCCTGAGCTGTTTCTCCATGGACCAGCCATGCCTTGCCCTGCCCTTTGCCTCCTCTGCTAACGAGAGCTTTGGATATGACCTCTTAGGTCATGGGAGCTCCAGGACCTGCTCTTGGTAGTTAAGTGGGAACCAGCCCCAACCAGCCCCTGAACAGAACTGGCATGGGCTGGGGGGCCAGGGATGATGGAGGAGGAAGATGTCCTGCATGGAGCCTCCCCCCTTCGCCCGCAGACACACTCCAGACCTGGGCAAAGAGCCTCTCCTTTGTCTGGGAGAAGCAGCTGCCCTCCCTTGGCACAGGGGGGATGTGGCTTGGTGCAATCCCTTCACAACCGCCACTCGGTGATACCGGCATGGAGAGAATGGGATGGCACTCTACAACCCTTCATGTTCTTCCCCAGGGTGGGGAGCTCAAGGCCTCTTGTGGCTTTTGCCTCCAGCCTTCAGTGTGGGGTCATCGTGCTCTTTCTTCTCCTGTGGTCCTGCCTTGGGGACAGCCTGAGACTCCGCCTGGCTGGCACATGTTAGTCAGTGAGGAAAGGACAGAGGGGTAAGTAAGGAGACAGGAAGGTGAGAGCAACTCTCTGGCTTTCTCCTCGTCCTCCAGGAAGAGCAGCTCAATCGACTGAGTCGCAGATCTCCTCCACCACTGCGTTGAAGATGTGTGGCTGGTCTGCGTACACGTGATGTGAGGCACCCTCGATCTCCTATGGAGGGAGGACCCCACCAGAGGCAGGATGGCCCTTTATTCTAGGCACTGGAAAGCTGCCACACCATTTCTTTTTCTTGTAAACCTGCTTGCCTGTTGCCCGTAAGCACGTATTTTATCTAAGACAACTGTCCACCTTTCTCCCCGTATCTTGGCACTTCCCAGTGGCAACCAGTGAATCCCAATGTCTCATCCCTACTGCTCCTATGGTCCCTGATTGTATCTTTCCTTCCACGCTAGCCCCACCATGCTCATATCATCCACAGGTTCGATATCCAGGGCCCCTGAGGCACCAGACTAAGTAAGCACGAAGTGAAAATCCTTCAGTCCTGTCCAACTCTTTGTGATCCCATGGACTATAGCCCGCCAGGCTCGTCTGTCCATGGACTTCTCCAGGCAAGAATACTGGAGTGGATAGCCATAAGTAAGCACACTCCTTAGCAAGTGAAGGTGGAGGCAGGAGAATGGTGGGAAGGCTTCTTGACAGCCTCTATTGTACCCAGCTCTGATTTGGAGTGAGAATTACAGGGGAAGAGGAGCAGCATGCTCCCTATGCCTGACTACTGGACAAGAACTTGCCTTTTAGCTTGACTGGCTACACAGAAGTGAGGAACCCTGAATTATGATATTACAGAGAGCCAACCCTTTCAAATTCATGACCCGATCTCAACCTTTCCACTCCTCTTTCTCCCTGACTCTCCCATCACCCTTCGCTACCTGGTCTCGTAGCTACACTGAGTCAATCAACATGTGCTGCATGTTGCGAGATTCCCACCTCAGTCTGTCCCCTCTGGTGGAAACGTACCAAGTCTCGGACGTAGGAATCCGGCCGCTGCAGCTTCACCTTTTTTCCCGTGCTGGTGTCTATCCAGGTGTTGGCCCCATAGATCATGGTGATGGGCACATCTTTTCGAATCAAGTGAATTCGCTCTAACATGGGGCGCCGGGCCCAGCCGAAGGACTCCATCATGGCTTTGAATGCCGTCTCCCCACTGGTAAAGCCAAACAGGTGAGGCGATGAGTAAATGTCACAGCATAAAATGTCAATTTGTGGGTCTCTCGGAGGCTGGGGCAGTATCTTTGGCATCTTTTTGTTTACCTCAGAGCCCAACACTAGGCTCATTAAATATTAGGAAGATGACGAGACAGGACTGAATCTCCAGAGGGTCCGGACACAGATGAGGTAGGAGGGACACACTTGTGAAAACCCCATGGCACTGAGGATTGTCCACTAGCATAGCAGGTTAATATGTATTTAACAGCTATTGATGTGGCAGCTCTGGGCGGAGGGTGGGCACATACGAACAAGACACATGCAGTACCTGCCCTCCCGGAGTTCCCATTTTCCTCATCCTTCAGGCATTACATAATGAACTACAGGATTAACTTAACTTCACATTTCCCAAGAATTATGAAAGGGTGGTGGAGTTCTAGGAGAACACAGACTAGGGAGTTGGCTGGCTGGGGCTGGAGGAGAGGGTCGAAGAGTTCCTTGAGGTGGGCTCTGAAGGGCAAGAACTACAGAAGCACAGAGGGTTAACTGAGGAGACTGGGGAATGAGACGTCAGTCTTTCGAGGACCCAGGGGGAGCAGCAGTTTGTGCTACCTGAAAAGCAATGACGGCCAATCTAATCTACTTTGCTCCCTGGTCTTTCAGAGGTCATGTCGGGAGGGGTCTGCAAGGCTGGAGGGGAATGCAGCTGTCTGGACGGCTCTGTCACTTCTGTGGGAAGCAGGAAAGGCTGGGGTGACTGGCACCCAGCAGGCTCGGTCTGTTTGGGGGTTATGTCCCCAGTCTCCTTAGCATCCCTGAGATGAAGGGGAGCCTGAGTCCTGCACGGGTCACCAGAAAGAGTCCTTTCCTAAGACACTGCAGCACAGTGGAACAGTCATGGACTCTGGAGTCAGAGAGATATACCTGCAAATCCTGGTTCTACTTTCTTAGCAAGTCGTGGAACCAGAATATACCTTAGTTCTCTCATCTACAAACTGGAGAGAAATTATACCCACTTTTTGAGGTCATTATGGGGAAAATGAAAATATGTACAAAGCCCCAAGTTTAATGAAGCGAAGTAGGTATCCCACCCCCCAGATATTATTCTTTTGCTAAATTATATGTTTTCCAAGGGAATGGTAACAGTTACCATGAACTCAAGATTACAACTCAAAAAGACTCAGGGGCTTATAAAACTGAGTGATGGTGTTTAGGGGAAGCGGCTGGTTATCACCAACATCATCTCTGCTTCTTCCAGGACCTGAGTGAGTTGTGTGACTACATACTCTGTGGCTTAGATGGGAGGCCATTCATTATACTGAAGAGGACTGAGGCTGGGGAATGCTCTGAGGAAAGGACTAGGGGTGGGCCTGCAAGGCCTCAGAGGGTATGAGACTGGCACCAAGCCCAGTTGAGAGGGGTCACGAGCAGGAAGCTGATTCGACTGTCGAACTGAGTTTCTAGACTGCTGTTTAAGCAGGGCCCTTCCATCAGTTGAGCTTCTGAGGAATGCTGGATGGACAGTTCCCACGCTGCCTGAAAGCAGTCTGAATTTGAGGTTAATGCTCAGACAGTGCTATTGGAATGCAAAGTCCCAGTTGCTTCACAGCTTTGGACTGAACAGGCCTGAAATGAGGCAGGGCAATGCTGCTGCTCCCAGTGATCTTGGCTTGCCTGCGATGCCTCCCAGCAGCTTGGGGTGAAGTCCCCACAGAGGTGGTGCCTCATGGTATCAGCAGCTCACATGGCACTGCCCAAGGGAAGATTACCTCCTTGACTCCGCCCTGGCTGGCGGCTGCCAAGACTGCGGATCACAGGGTACGGGCCAGGGGCCCACTGTCTGAGTTGTCACAAACATCAGCTTGTTGAGATTCTGGGGACATCCTCAATTCTCCAAAAGACAGAAAAGGCATTCCTATCCCAACAGTAAGTATTTCAATGTGCACAAACATTAAGTTTTAGAATGTATAATCTTTCCATCAGCAATTCTATTTGTAGGAATGTAGCCTAGAGGTACAGTCAGACGTGTGCCAAGGAAGATATACAAGGAGGCTCTCTGAAGCAATATCACATGATATCTCAGACAGAAAATAACAAGAAAATGAGGGAATTACAGGTCTGGGACAGGAGAGGACTTGCTTTCTTTCTTTTCCTTTACAAAAACACCATGTTCATAATACTTCTTCAGTTAAAAAAAAAAAAAAAAAGATCTTTGCAAATGTTTTCCAGACTCTTTGCCTGTCAGGCCAACTGCTTACTTCCAGGGAAGAGTAAGGGTCTTCCTCTATAGAGACAGGTGGTATGTTTAATTAATCTGTTATCTTCTCCATCCCTTTTTTGCCTATCCCTGGGGAAATCTCTGGAAATAAGCACACCTGCTAATGCCTACGTTCCCCTAAGTGGATGAGAGCTCTGTGGAAGAAAAAAATACAGCACAGACTGATCTTGGGATAGTTCTGGAGTTTTCCAGCAGCTGGAGTTTTAGGTCCAAACCCATTGATGTTGAGCTGACTCCCAGAGCTGCCCTCACCTGGGATTCTGTGCATTGCAGTGGTAGATATACTCTGATATAGTATCATCATCAAAGAAGTCCGCAAACTTGCGCTTGAAGTCCGGTCGGAATCGCTGTACCAGGCCGGGCCCTAGGAGGGAACAGAATGTGGAGGGGCCAGTTTGAGTGGGGAGGAAAGACCCCTGTCATTGTATGTTTTAACAACTTTAACCAAACATTATTTCTCTTAAGGGTTTGTTTGCTTTGTAAACTTAAGGTTATAGTGACAGAGCATGTTAAGTCTTTTGGGAAGCTCCAGGTAACTACAAATGAGAGTCAGTTAGTTGCCAAAGAATTTGGACAGTCTAAGGTCACTGAGGAACCAGATTATTTGCAGCTCAATGAAATCCCAAGATCCTTTCCTCCAAGGATCACAACCCCACAAGAGTCCATGGTTGAGATGCTTTGCTTTTATGGTCTGATCTATGTTCTCTTTCTCCCTGAGAGCATGTATGGCCTTTTAATCTTTGAAGGTAGTGGATGAAACCAAGAGCCCTCTCAGGTTCAGGCCTGTAACAGAATACAAGTGATGAGGTAAACCTAACACTGGCATCTCAGACTCAGGGCAAAGTTTTAGAGAAATCTGTTCCTTCCACCTTTCTTTAAACAGTCCATACACAAGCAGTTTAGGGCACTTGAAACACATTGTAAAAATTGAGCCTAGTCATCAGCTTCTGGCCTCTCTCCCTCTTCCAGTCTGCTCTCTCTGTGTGAGGAGGGGTGAGAGGGAGGCATGGCAGGATCTCCTGGGCACTAGCCCTCCTCCATGGCTGCCAGCCACCTGCCCCTACCATACTAGCTCTGATGTCTATGCATGGCCCCGGCCAGAGGCAAGTCCTGAAATGGGGACAGTGGTTAGAACAGGGCTCCTGCCTGGAGGACTATGGAAGGTCTGCTGGAGTGCACAGTGCTGGGTACCCTAAGAAGACCAGTCCTCTGCCCATTTAGTACCCTTTGGCACCTGTGTCTCTTGTTTTCCTTCCTTTCTCCCCAGACTCCTACCTTCTGCTCAAATGCTCACTTTTCTCTTTTACCCAGAGTCATTCTGTTTCTCTTGGTGGGCCTAGAGAGACAACTCTTATTCGGCCACTAGCAGTTAACTCCTAATAATTGGCTGCTGAACATTACTGTGTATATATAAGCCATCAGTGCAAGACAGCGTTGCCCACCTTTACCATAAAGGGAAGCTGCTTTTGCTTCATTAAAAGGCTCCTCTCCAGACAGGAAGGTGCCGGCAGTGTGAGGTCAGAAGCCTGGGGCTACTAAATCTAGGCACTCTGGCTGCCCCACCTCCTTCCTCCCTTCACTCACAGGATTTGCTAACAGCTACTAAGTGGGGATGTGGTGTCTGACTGGGGTAGGGCATGGTGTAGAGGGGCTTGCCTGCCTCTGTAGCTGATGCTGGAGGCTCTGGTTCTGACCTCTCCTGGAAGCAGATGCTGGGTGAGCTACAGAGATGGGATCCATAGTGACCACGCTGAAACACCAACAGCTGCCCCAAACCCACACATGTAGCATAAAAGCTCAGCAGAGGAAGAGTTGCCTCGTAATCCCTTTCTCTCTCTCTGGGGCACAGAGTACAAGTTCTGCTCCATCTGTCTCTTGAATAGAAAAGATTTTTCCATGCAGATAAAGGGGGGAAGAAAACCTTCTGAAACTGCCGACCAAGACATCTGGTGCAGATGAACAGCTTTAAATAATAATGCTAGGATTATTCCCATTTTTCATGAACAAAAGGGGATGGTAAGTGTCCAGACACAGGGGGGCTTCTAGAATGGGACAGTTGTGGTTGGAGGAGACAGTTTCTTCATCTGCAGGCTACTCACCCCAGGGCCCAGCGACTCGAAGAACAGCCAGTGGATTGGAACGCCCTAGGACAGAGGCCACAGCCTTGACCCAGGTCGGGGGTGCACGGATCTGACTGGGGTCAGTTGGTCGGAGGGGAAAGCCCCATGGGTCCACCAGGATGAGGTGTTTAACTCTAAAGGAGGAAAAGGGAGAAGACAAGTTTTCTTTCCTTGAAGGTACCATAGCCCTTAAGTTGCCCAGGAAGAGAACAACTGGAAATGGGTAATGGAAGATTCCCAGCAAGGCACTGTTGTGATGGAGACAGGTGGCTCCTCCTTACCTGTCAGGGTACTTGATCGAGTAGGAAGTGGCCAGGAATCCTCCCAGACTGTGCCCTAGGAGAATCATACTGGGGATCCCCATGCTCTCCCGCCACGTTTCTATTGAGGTCACAAACTCGTCCTCGGCCCCCTCTGGATCCCTTGGGAACGTTGGCCTCGAGCTTCGCCCGAAGCCTAGCAGATCGAAGGTATGTAGCGTGCGGCGGGTGCTCAGTGAATCCATGTTGAGGATCCAGAGGCCCACACCGCCCCCGAAGCCGTGCACCATCACCAGTGGGGTGCGGTCCCTGAGCTCAGGGCTCACTGTCACTGTCCAGATCTTGTTCTGGTTTGGGAGGGACACATATCGAGCCAGGAACTTGTTCTGGAGGCCTGGGGAGAGGGGGTACAGGGCAGAGGGATAAGACTATGTGCTGACCGCATCATCTTTTTGCTTGGACTCCCACTTTTCAGCTCTCTCTCATCCCCAAACCCTTCCTGGCCTCTCTCACCTTTCCTTTTACAACTCTCTGATCATACAGCCTAAGAGTTCAACTCCAAGTACATTTTGTAGATGTCTAGTGTTAGCAGTCTTAATTGCTCAGTCGTGTCTGATTCTGCCACCTCACGAACTGTAGCCTGCCAGGCTCCTCTGTCATTGGATTCTCCAGGCAAAAATACTGGAGTGGATTGCCATTCCCTTCTCCAGAGGACAGGGACTGAACCTGGGTCTCCTGCATTGCAAGCAGATTCTCTACTGTTTGAGCTACAGGGAAGATCCTTGTAGATGTCTAATCTGTAGGCATTAAGAGGGGCCATCATATTCCCTGGGCTCCCTTTGGGTCCAGGGCAGAAGTGACCCCACAGAGCTCTGGCATTCATCACTCTTGTACTTGTATATGCCTGGGGCTTGATCGAGGGAGAGTGTGTCCTCACTGAGGGTATCTGGGAGGGTCAAGCCAGGTCCCTCTTAGGGAAAGATGAAGGTGGGCAGTGTTTGCTCTGCCGGCGTGAAGGCAGTCACACAACAGAGCACCTGAGGTAAGTCACATGGATTTCAGACAGAGGCCTGAAAACTGACTGTTCTGTGGTTGTACTTACTCAGGCTCATAAGAGAGAGGGTAGCTATGGCTAGGGCAGAGGGTGCAGGGCAGGAAAGATCATATGAGAAATATGGGAAGATGGGGCCCAAGGGTCTTGTTTGAGTTGGTGGCTGATGGTGCTCCTAGGGGGATGCCCTGACCCCACAGAACATTGCCTAGGAGAACTGGCCAGTGGGAGTGCCCAACTACTCTGGTAACTGGATGATGGGGAGGGGTGGCTTATTGGGTAGAATACAAGGAACAGTATTATTAGAGAATATAGGATTGCTGGTCCTTGGCTAGGAAGGTGGTAAATCTAAGAAGTGTTTGTCTGATGAGAAAGGGAGAGATGGAAAAAAAATAAGAGAAGCAAGAAGTGAATGTGTATTTGTACACACTGTGTATTAATAGCTGGTACAGGGTTTGAGGTGAAGTTGTAGGATGTGGCAGAAACCAGCATGCTGGACAGCGTGGGAGATGTTAAGGAACCGCTATCATAGAATGTGTGCCCTCTGCACAAATTGCTTCCCTCCAATCATGGACATCCCTTCCTTCTACATCGAGCATTGTCAACCAGGAATCAGTGGGCTCACTGGGCCAGGCTCTGGGAAGACCCTGTATTCTGGGGCTCCCGAGGGAGGTGGCACAAGCCACTTTCTACTTACACTGGAGGATCCTGGCTTCTACATTCTTCAGTTGAGACATGGAAGTGGGGCGCCAAGTGGGCAGCCAGCTGCTCAGCCAGCCTTGAGGCCTGGGACAGGAACACACAGAAACATTCACTAGCAATATTGCAAACATTGATACCCCCAGTCTTGCTGGCAGTTACAAAAGAGTTATCAGGGTGCAGGGTGTTTCCCAGGCTCAGGAAACCTACCCCTGTGGCAGTCAGCAATTCCCTGGCTGCCTGATAAACTGTTACTCTTCTCTGGTAAATGGTTATTAGCAACAACATACCTTTTGTTTCAACAGATACTCAGAATACTATGTGTACAGCACTTTACAGTTTATAAAGCCCTTTCACTTTTTTTTTTTTTAATCTCATTTGAGCTTTACAACTCCCCTTTGTTACTGGTTATTATAATGTTCAAGGAGGTTACGGGGGAGGGGGTGGGGAGAGGCAAGCTTTTAACTAATGTTTCAGTTCTCCTTTGCCATCCCTAGGACTGTATGTTCCTTTAGAGTAGGACAAATTCCCATGCCACCTGCCCTCCTGGCAGAGTACCAGGGTTGCTGTATGCCTTCTTCCCAGCCCCTGGGAGTCCAGAGCACTCTGTCAGTGGCCAGTGGGGCTCTCAGGCAATCAGTCCAGACTTGAATGATGTGTTGGGATAGGCAGGGAGTAGGAGGAGGGAGACCTGGGTTCAAACTCAGTTTTGATTCCCTGATAGGACACATGTTGCCTCTGGCCTTGTTTCCAGATTATAAAATGAGTAGAAAGCTCACCACCAATGGCTTGCAGTAAAACAGGTAAGATAACCTATCTTGTTTTCTACTTTACACCCAGGGGACTTTAATTCATTGCAGGGTACAGGTGGAAAGTACCAGTGTTAGAGTAATTTTTTTAAAACCCTAGATTTACGTCATAGTAATGTCATTTATGAGAAGAATGGTGTTGGCCTGATAAATAACCTGTCTTTGAGTATCCAGCTATGAAAGGAATCTCATAAGGTGCCTGGGATAAAACAGATGCTCAGTGAATCGCTTTTGTTATTCCTTTTCTACCCCATATTTCTCTTTCCTTGAACTCTGCCTAGATAAAGTGGATTTCAGGATGGACACTACCAGCTATAGGAAGGGCCTGTAAACATCATAATAGTCAAGCAGGGACATTCTGTGAAGGAGTGAGGGCAACTACTACTAATCCCCTCTCGCTACACACTGGGCACCGTGCTGCATCATTTGAAATGCAGCATTTTAGATTAGGCTAATTCCTTAGAAATCTAGTCCAGCCTCTTAATTTAACAGATGAGCAAAGTGATGCCCAAACAGACCATACATCTAGTTAGAAAAAGAAGCAGAACCAGGACCTGGATCTCAAATCCAGGTTTCAGGAATTCCCTGATGGTCCAGTGGTTAGGACTCTGTGCTTTCACTGCTGAGAAACAAGGCCAAAAAAAAAAAAAAAAAAAAAGTCAAATCCAGGTTTCTCCTTGTGTTTCCTCTGGACATTCCAGCCTCAGCTTTTTAAGGTCACACATGGATACTCCAATATACAAGCAGTTTTACACTTGCCTGCTTTCTGAAAGGACATGTGACCTAAAGCCAGAGGTCAGAGTTCTAATCCTGGCACCACTACTCACCAGCCAGGTGAGTATACACACACACACACACACACACACACACACACACACAATGCCCTTAGCACATTATTTAGCCCTTCTCTGTCAGAGTTTCCTCATCTTTAAAAGGGAGGTAATAATAGTATCTACTTCATAGGGTTGTCATAAAGATCGAATAAATTAAAGCACAGAATAATGCCTAGCACAATACACACTCTCATAAATGTTCTTTCCCCTGGCCAAATCATAAACTATCCATATTCTGTGCTTTTCAAGTAGCAAATCTCAGTTACTCAAATCTTAAGAGGTTTGAATTACCGAGGCTGCAGCTGAAACTTGTCTGTCAATGGCTTTAGTCAGATGAGAGCTGTTAGTCTCAATCCTATGAAGACTCAGAACCCTTCAAAAATCCACTGGAATTCATTACAGGCTTGAGTGCGGGCACCAAGACCACAGAATGTTGCTGGTCTTAGGAGACAGACTTTCTCTCCATCCTACAGAAACTGTGACAAGTCAGAGCATGTCATCTGGAACCCACATGGCCTCGTATCTGCCCAAAGTAGCACTCAGGAGAGATGCTGTCCCAAGGAACAGCATCATGGGCTGCTCTGCAGAGATCCTCAGATATCCCGCCTTTCTTCTTCACCAAAAATGCTACCAGTAAAGTGCTGGAAATAGCACCTGGCACACTATCTGCTCAGTACCACTGGGGAGATAAGAAGGCCTGGGGTGGGGAACTGAGACAAGAAGCAAAGTGGCCCCTTAGCCACAAGCTTAGCCTGACTGGGGTGGTCTCATCCCTCTAGGGTCAAGGGATCTTTACCCTGATGGTGGGTGAGGCAGAAGAGGTTCTGTGCTGCGTAAGAAGCCTGTTCTAGACCTCTGTGATATTGGGGTCTAACTTCTTTGGACACTGGATTCTTCATTTGTAAAAAGAAACTGCACTGACTGAAAATCAACTCTAATATTCTGTGTTTCCTTAAGTCATTGTAGATATTGTAAATTTCCTCTTGAAAGCATCATTTTGGAAAGTACCACTCTCCTTGGCAGTTCCTTCAAGCCTGTCACAACGTTATTAGTTTTGCAAGCAGCTCCAAAATGGGGGGAACACGGGATTCAGGAAAGGCCCAGTTCTGGTATAACCCTGGCTTGGGTGGAAGCTGAGTCATTCTCCAAGCAACTTTTCCTTGTTCCTATCAGACGGTGAACTGCTTGCCACACCACCTACAGGTGGCATCCCAAACTTGATGTCATTGAGATCGCGGTAACAAAATCCAAAAGCTCTAATACTGAAACCGTAGCATTAAGGAGATTGTTAATGATGATTAAAAACTATCAACTAGGATTGCTGGCGAATTAAGCGCCTCGCTGGGCGAAAGCTAAAGGAACTTGCAAGCCTATTAACCCAGACCAATCCCAGCCCAGGGGAGCCCTCTCTCCGCTTTCCAAGCCTTCGCGTTGCGGGGCTAAGCGATGCTCTTCCCACACCTCCGACTCGCGTCCGGGAGCAAACGCAGACTAGCAGCAGAGCTGGCTGCTACCCCCGCACCCGCGTCCACACACGCTTGCTTTGAGGGATCTGAGACATCACCACTAAATCTAATCCCAGGGTGCAGGCACTAGAGGGGAGCAAGATCGCCGAGACTAAAGTGGAAAGTCAGAATCGCCGGGCTGCAGGCAAGCGTTATCTTCCATCGTTCCCTCGGCTCTGCGGCCGCAGCTCCTGGGCTAAAGCAAAGCAAGCAGACGCAGCCCCCAGCCCTCCCCGGAAGCCGACCTGGAAACGAAAGGAGGGAAGATGTCTAAAACTCTTCCTCAGCCACAGACAGTCCCAGGTTCACGGCCCCGAGAAAGAGAGAGAGAGAGAAAAGAGACAAGGTTAACTCACTGCTGGTCCAGATCATCGGCCATAGTAAACAAGCCCTGCCGGGTCGAGCTGAGCCAGCCCATCCCTCCGCCTGACGCCAGCACCAGCTGACCCAGAAAAGGGTCGGATAACAAAGTGGGGCGTGGTCAGCGCCGCGGCCGGGGAGGCGGGGTCGCAGGACTCGGGCTGGGCCAGCCGGGACACGTGAGCTGTCTCTGAGCCCCGACCGCAGTCCCGCCACACATTTGGGGACAGCGAGGGAGGTAAGTAGTACTGAAACTACGAGTTCCTCCGTCAAACCTCCATTCTCTGATAAGTAAAAGGTAACAGAATTACCCCTGCCCGCTCCCACACACTCTTCCCTATTACAGACCCCCGCCCCCCAGGTCCTCTCCTTAGCGTTCCTTCTAACCAGATGCTTAAGATGTTTGTGGACACAGTACCAACGGTGGAACGCTCCTACGAAGGGCCTGGGAGCTTGTGGCCCAAGTAGACTGCTAGAGTTTGTAAATAAAACTAGGACGCCTAGTTAAGGTTGGATTTCAGATAAACACCAACTACTTTTTTAGAGTAAGTCTGTCCTGTGCAATATGTGGGACATAACTGAGCATCTTGTATTTTATTTGGCCACCCCAAACTTAAGCCACGCCAGCCAAGATGAGCATTCCTCAACCCCGGGGATGTCTTTGGCCCCAGCCTGGTTCTCAGGAACAAGGTGGCTCAACCTCAGGTCTCCCTCAGTTTGGACGATCCCTGCCTCCACTCCCCGCAGGAGGGAAGTTGAAGGACTAACCTGTAAAGCTGGGTCGGTTTTAAGTAGCTGGAATGGGGGCGGGTGGTAAGGGGGAGAGAGGTCCTGATGGTTTGCTCAGCAGAGGAGCCAAATCTTAAGGCTGGCTGGCTCCAGAACTTACCTGAACTGGATAACAAGGCCTGATGTCCCTGGAGCCGGCATCCTCTTTTGTTTATTTATTTATTTATTAAATTTATTTATTTTTTCCGGCATCCTCTTGATAAGCTTAAAACCAGACTAGTAGTGGAGGGTGGGAGAATACTGATGCTAGGGTTTGTCAAGATGGGTTTTTTTTGGTTTGTTTTTTTAGCCTTCCTGCTAGACTCAGGAGAGTCTGTGATTTCTTCTTTCATGTAACACAGTGTTAAACTGATCTGATTATCAAAGGGCAGGAAGTTCAAGAGAATGGGTATTTAATACACTATTGATACTATGTTGAAATAGGTTAACTAATGAGAACCTACTCAAGGAACTCAGTGCTCTGTGGTGACCTAGGTGAGAAGGAAATCCAAAAAAGAGGGTATATATGTATACATATAGCTGGTTCTCTGCTGTACAACAGAGACTAACACATTGTAAAGCAGCAGGTAAAGGCTCCCACTCCCGCATTCTGGCCTGGAGAATCCCATGGACCGTATACTCCATGGGATCAAGCAAAGAGTAGAGCACAACTGACGACTGTCACTTTCACACTCCAGTAAAAATTAATTAAAAAAAAAGAGAGAACGGGCATTTTTAGAGCTTGGGGGTCTAGGAATTTGCAAGGTGTGGAGCAAGGTAGTACTAACAAACAAGGACCCGTCTTGTCACTTGTTCTTACCACAGAGTGATCCCAAACCTCAGGATGCATGACCATCATCTGGAGGGCTTGTTTAAAAATTCAAGTTTCCAGGACTTCCCTGGCAGTCCAGTGGTTAAGACTCCATGCTTCCAATGCAGGGTTTGAACCCTGGTTGGGAAACTGAGATCCCACATGCCTGTGAGGTGCAGCCAAAAAAAAAAAAAAAAGTTGCTAAAGCCCTACCCTCTGAGATTCTAATTCATTAAGTTTGGTTTGATGCTAATAGCTGCATTTTTAGGAAGCACTTCAGATGCTAAAGTTCAGTAGGACTCATTGGAAATTAGAAGATAATTTCTAGGGTCAGAATTCTGGGTGCAGGTCAATTTTGGCTTTGCAGCTTATCTGCTACATCATTGTGAGTAAATTATATAGCATCTCTAAATTTTCCTCCTCTGTCTCCTATTTTGTTGTAAGAATTAAGATAATTCAAACATTTAGTACATTTGTTTATGCTAAAAAGTTACTATTATTATTAACATACCTATTCAAAGCCCAGCATTATGTTAAACACTAATAACACCATTATCAAAAGTAAAGAAACAGGGACTTCCTGGTAGTCCAGTGGCTAAGACTCATTTCATTGCAACAAAAGATCCTGCATGACGCAACTGGAACCTGATGCAGCCAAATTAATTAATTATAAACACATACACACACACACACACACACAAACCAAGGTGCTAAATGTTATGAAAAGGGAATGTTGCCTATAATTCCAATAAACAAAGAATGTTACCTGCCGTTCCAGTAAACAGTGAATGTTGCCTGCCATCAGCCAGAGCAACTGCTGGCCGCCCACTCAGCCCACCCCGACATGGTGTGCCCTGATGGGAATTCAGGATGGAGATAAACAGGAAACTGTCCGTCCTAGATAGTTAAGATGCATATCTAAGGAATAATTCTTATATGTAGTTAAGGACTAAAATCACTAACTTGAGATGTCTGGTTTTTGTGATTTCCATGTTCCACTACATGTCTCCACCCCCTGACACCCCCACCTCCCACCCCCCCATCCCCAGCAAAAACTGCAATATATCCTGGCTCCTCGCTTACCTCTTGGGAGCAGTTCCTCAAGGCAATCTGAGGAAGGTCCCCAAATAAAACTTAACTCTCAACTTTTAGTTTGTGCAATTTTTCTCTGATTGACAGTGTCAAGGGCTTTTGGAAGCTGTGCCATACAGGATATTCCAGGCTACATCACTGTTAGACAGGTTAATAGAATCTCCCACTTTTCAGAAAACCTGTAAGATGTAGAACTTTTCAGGGTAAGCAGACCTGGCTGAGCGCTGAAGAATTGATGCTTTTGAACTGTGGTGTTGGAGAAGACTCTTGAGAGTCCCTTGGACTGCAGGGAGATCCAACCAGTCCATCTTAAAGGAAATCAGTCCTGAATATTCATTGGACAGACTGATGCTGAAGCTGAAACGCCAATACTTTGGCCACCTGATTTGAAGAACTGATCCATTTGAAAAGACCCTGATGCTAGGAAAGATTGAAGGTGGGAGGAGAAGGGGACGACAGAGGGTGAGATGGTTGGATGGCATCACCAACTCAGTAGACATGAGTTTGAGTAAACTCCGGGAGCTGGTGATGGACAGGAAGGCCTGGCGTGCTGCAGTCCATGGGGTCGCAAAGAGTTGGACACGACTGAGCGACTGAACTGAATTCAGCTGATGACCTGGCTGGAACTGATGTCAGATCTCTCTCGACCTCATCTTTTGAGGCAGTGCAGAGGCGTTTGTATTTTGTCTTTGTGTGTCAAACCAGCTCTACTGTAGAGGTTGGTCATGAGTAGGAAACTTCAACATATGGAAAGTGCCTTTTATAACTAAAGTTAAGAGATCTCTTAAGATGTCCCTGTTACTGATCTGAACTTGTGTCCACTCGCTGTGCAGCAAAGCTAATCTGTTGACACTGGGTTGTGATGAAGGAAAGTATAGTGGTTATTGTAGGCCCCCAGCCAGAAGTCCAAGTGGCTTCTGCTCAGAAGACCTGAACTCCCTGAAGGCTTTCAGGAAAAGGTTATTATTATTTTTTTTAAAACTTATTTACTGAAATTTTTTAAAGTTGATATATTTTAATAGAAGTATAATTGATTTACAATGTTGCATTAATTTCTTCTGTACAGCAAAGTGATTCAGTTATACACATACATACATTCTTAAAGGCAACATTTGAGGTGAGAGTTACAAGGTGCATGACTTTCTTCTGATTGGTTGGTGGTGAGCTAACAGGATGGGGTTTTAGGAATTTTAATCATCAGCCTTCTGGTTCCAACCAGTCTGGGGTCTATGAGCTTGTGTTCAGCATGCGGTCACCATCCTCCACCTGGACTGGGGGCGTCAGTTCCCGCAGAACACCTCAAACATAAATGTCAGGTCATTATGTATATCCTTTGGGGAGGAACCAGGGCTGCTTTAAATTGTTTCTTGACTGCTTGTCCTTTGTTTCTGTGTTCCCTCATCTCTCTAATTAGTAACCACTTGGGTCTGCTCTTTGGCACTCAGGGAAGACCTAGGAGACCAAAGACTTTTTCTTAAAAATAACTGTATTTATTTATTTATTTTTGGCTCTGCTGGGACTTCCTTGCTGCTCGGACTTTTCTCTGGATGGGGCTACTCTTCTGCAGTGAACAGACTTCTCATTGCCATGGCTTCTCCTGTTGTGGAGCATCGGCTCCTGGCTTGCGGGCTTCAGTGGTTGTGGCTCATGGGCTCGGTAGTTGCAGTTCCAGGGCCCTAGAGCACAGGCTCAAGAGTTGTGGTACAAGGGCCTGTGGGATCTTCCCAGATCAGGGATGAAACCCTTGTCTCCTGCCTTGGCAGGTGGATGGATTCTTTACCACTGAGCCACCAGGGAAGCCACAAAGCCTTTTTCTACAAACAAGAAACAGGGGACACAGGAACTTTTGTACCAGGGAGGGTCCTACAGGGCTCTGTTGGGTCTCATCCCCAGAGCTGAGATATCTCAGGGTTAGGCTGAATCTGTGAGAATTAGAGTGGAGAAGACTCTCAGGGCCTGCTCTAGACAGGCCTCTGGGGAGAAACACAAGGTACTTGTTTCTCCTTAGCTTCAAGATAAAATACATTGTGTACGAGTGTATCTTTTACCTCTAACATATGTGATATTATGTATGATTAAAGTATGAATATGCTCTTTATGAAGGGAAACTAATTTTTTAACAAACCCTCTTTCCTGTGCCTCTGAATCACATTAAATTTTCCAGAAAAAAAAATAAAGTTTTTTTTTCCAGAAATAGGTGGAACTGATGACCTGATAGCTCATGCCCGCCAGGGATAGATTGTTCTTTGGTTTCAAATGGGTGTCATTGCCTTTTGAATGAACTATAAATAAGGTCTGACCCTCAGATTAAACAAAGAAAGTAAGTAAAATAGCTCTAAAGTCGCTCTCTCCAATATGATAGCCATTAGCCACATGTGGCTACTTAGATTTGAATTAATAAAAAAATCCAAATTCCTTAGTCACATTAGCTACATTTCAAGCACCCAACAGCCACCCACATGTGTCTAGTGGCTATCATATACTGCATGGCACAGAGGCTTTTTTATCATCACAGAAAATTCTATCGGACAGTGTTGCTCAAGCAGTGATGATTTCAGTCCCATGTTATGGAGGGTGGCCCTTGGAAAGGACAATATAGTAAACTCTCTTATGGGTGTCAGGGAGGAAGCAAGATTGAGGGGTTCTCTTTATGGGACTCTCTAAGACTAGAAGGGAAGAAAATGAAAGGAGCCTGTAAAGTTATTCTGTTCCATCAGGGACTACAAGGACAGTTATGTTGGGATGAAGTGATATGGGCTTACTGAAGCTCTTTGCTGCTGTACTAGGGCTTAGATCAGAAACTTGATACTTGAGAAATTTGACTTTGTGCTGTTTGCAATTAGATTCCTCAACATTTTTTAAAAAGAAACTAATAACCTATTTACTATATTAGAAAACAAAATAAAAGAAAAGAAGATTCCTTTTTCTGTACTCAAACAACACTTCTGACACTAGATGTGTGGATTTTCTCATACCAGGCATTTCCCCAGTTCTCAGCGGACACGAGCTCAGTGTTCTTAATGTTACTCAGTTCTGGCACCAACTGCCCTGACCTAGTACAGATGCCACAGGTTAAGGACTCCGTCCCATAAGACTCTCCCCTCCTCCTACTTTAAATTGCTAATCTCAAGTTCAGGTTTCACCTCTGATCAGCTATAACTTGGAGGTTCCCAAGACCCACTCCTAAGGTTTGATAACTTACTGCAATGGTTCACAGACCCCAGGAAAACAATTTACTTACTAGTGTTAAAGAAGAAACAACAGGGAATTCCCTGGTAGTCCAGTGGTTAGGACTTGGTGCTTTCACTGCCAAGGATGTGGATTCAGTCCCTGGTTAGGGAACTAAGAAACAAAAACAAAACAAACAAAATAAAAACTAACCAAACAAAAAAAACACAACAGGTCCAAAATGGAGTCACTTGTGCTAAAACCAATTTCTAATTGGTCAGCGCAGAATTTTCTGGTCAGGACCAATGAGGTGCTTTCCATCCTCCAAAGAAAGGTTAGGTAATTTGTCACAAAGACCCATTCTGTCTCCCATAGGTAGGTTATCTAAACCTGAAATAATCTTTTTAATTATATTTTGCTTTTTTGACTGTACTGAAAGGCAAGCAAGATCTGAGTCCCCTGACCAGGGATCAAACCTCTGCCCCCTGCTGCAGAGAAAGCATGGAGTCTTAAGCACTGGACTACCAGGGAAGTCCTGAAATAATCTTTTTTGTTTATGATTTTCTTGTCTTGTTTCTAAAATCCTCTCCCTTTCTGTAACTCTTTGGAGCTGTTCTCTACTAGTAAGTTGGGATGCTGCCTGATTCATGAGTTGTTCAGTAAAGCCAGTTAGATCCTTAAAATTTACTTTGTTGAATTCTTGCTAACACTAGATTACTGGTTTATTATAAAAAGATACAATTAAGAAACAGCCATAAGGAAGAGATGCACAGGGTGAGACACTGGGGAAAAGGTACATAACCTCCTTTATCTTTTAGGCTGTGTCACCCTCCCAGCATCTAAATGTAATCAGCAATTCATAAGTTCTCAGAACCCCTTTGGTTAAGAGTTTTTTATGGAGGCTTCATTACATAGGCATGATTGATTAAATAATTGTCTACTGGTGATTGAATTCAATCTCCAGCCCTTCTCCCCTTACTGGACCTTGAGAAGGAAATGAAAGTTCCAACCTTGGAACCATGTGGTTGGCTCCCCTGGCATCCAGCCTCCATTCTTAGGGGCTTTCCAAAAGTCACTTCATTAATATAAACTCCAGTGTGGTGAAAGGGGCTTGTTATGAAAAACAAAAGACATTCCTTCCACCTTTATTGCTCTGGAGCTATTTCAGAAATGGGACAAAAACAAATATAACAAAAGATGCTCCTATTGTTTTTACCACTTAGGGAATAATGAGGGTTGAAAGCTCTGTGCCAGACCTGGAGATGAAGAACAAATATGTATTTCTTATTATGGCACACTGTTACAAAGAAAGTGGGTTTTGGCCACACTAGGGCCAAAGTTTAAAGGCTGGAGCTGTTATGTGCAATAGCAGAGAGAAGAAAAAAAAAAAAGGGATTTGAAGGAGAAAGTGAAAATAAAAGGGAAAAGAACTGGAAAACAGACTTTTTCACACAAAGATTGTCTTTAGAAGAGTCCTCTTCTTAGGAAGATATGTGTTTCTTTTGATAAAGAATGTAATTTCTTACCATAGTGAGATACACTGTACATTCATGGCTTTTGTTTATCAGGGGACCTTCTTGACCTTCCACTTTCCCATTGTTTGATGATGTTGAGTGTTTAAGGGTAGCAGAATATGCCATCCCAAACTATGCCACTTTAGTATAGCATTATTTTGAGCTGAAGGCAACTGAGAAGACACAGATACAAGAAAAGTTCTGGACTTGCCTGGTGGTCCAGTGTTAAGAATTGCCTGCCAATGCAGGGGACATGGGTTCGATCCCTGATCCAGGAAGATTCTGCAGGCTGCTGGGCAACTAAGCTGGTGCTCCACAGCTACTGAGCTGACATGCCGTAACCACTTAAGTCTGAATGCCTAAAGCCTCTGTTCCACAACAAGAGAAGCCACCTTAATCAGAAGTTCGTGCACCACAACTGGAGAGGAGCCCCCGTTCACCACAACTAGAGAAAGCCTGCGAGCAGCAAAGAAGACGAAGCACAGCCAAAACCAAAAATAAATAATTAAAAATAAAGGTTCTCTGCCCTCCTCTTATTTGCCTAAAAGCAGGACAGAAAGGTGTTCCCGCTCCTCTCTCTACCAGGAAGGACAGAAAACTCTTGACCTTATCAGCCCAGAGAGGGCACCAGAGGAATCTACATAACAAACTTTACTAGCTAGCCTTTATTTTTCATTAATGCTTTATATATTTACTTGCTCAACTTCATATATTTACTCACAAGTTGCTTTGAATTTCTAAACTCAAAGTCGTTTTCCTCTGTCTTGTTACTTCTCTAAAAGTTTATTGCTTTCTTGGGTTAAGATACTACTGTTAAAAACAAGACAACAGGCTCAAAATGGAGTCACTTATGCTAACTTAATCACAATTTCAGTGCTCCCAGAAATGGAATCTTAAACCAGACAATCACGGATTGTCTGATCAGTACTGTGTGCATGTGTGCATGCTCAGTCACTTCAGTTATGTCTGACTCTTTGCAACCCTGTGACTGTAGCCTGCCAGGCTCCTCTGTCCATGGGATTTTCCAGGCAAGAATACTGGAGTAGCTTGCTGTACTATTAGGTAATCTGCCTGATAGATCCCTGCCATCCCCTAAAGGAAAATGACCTTGCTGTAACTAATCTGATTTTTGTCTAGTATAATTAACTCTTCTCTCTCCCTTCTGCCTATAAAACTCTCTTATTTTAGATAACTCCTCAGAGCACCTTTATATCTGTTGGTTGGATGCTGCGTGACTCATACATTATTGAATAAAGCCAATATAATCTTTACATTTGCAGAGTTGAATTTTGCTTTTTAATATTATATAAGCCCAAGTCCTGACCACCCTTTTGAGTCACTCCTAACTGACTGTTTCCTGTGCATGTGCAATGCATATGTTAAGAAACATGTTGGTTTTCCTCTTGTTAATCTGTCTTTTGTCAGTCTAATTATAGGGCCAATGAAAGGCCCAATGAACATGAGTAGAGGGAAATAGTTTTTTTCTCTCACTGTTTTAGGAACAAAAGGTCTAAGTTTTACACTGATTTCAGCTTCAACTTATAAATTTGATTTGTCCTCTGAAAGCCATAAGACTTGCAGTCCCTCCAGTACCCGTTATTTTGCATGCCCAAATATTGGGGCTCTGTGCTTTGCCCAACTTCTAATTATTCAGAGAAATAACAAAGCATAGTTAATTACCTGGGTTAAAGATAGTTAATAAGAACAAACATTTCCTTAATACTTACTTTGTGTCAAGTGCTGTGTTTGTTACTGTTAACATCATCTCATTTAATCCCCACAACCTTTGAACTAAAGAATGTCATGCTTGTCTTGTATCTCTAAAAGGACTGAGTCATTAGTCACTGTGGTGACTGACTTTCAACACACTCTGAAAGCAGTTGAGGGCAGAGATCAGGAATGAGGCACTCTGTGCTTTGGGAAAACTGGCAGAACAGGCCTTCAGATGGATATTTTCAGGAGAAAATGTGAACCCAATTGAGACAGGAGGGAAGGAGGCAGGGCACAACCATTAAAAGAATGATACACAGGGGAATTTCCTGGTGGTCCAGTGGTTAGAACTTGGTGCTTTCACTCCTGGGGCCCAGGTTCAACCCCTGATAGAGGAACTAAGATCCCATGAGCCATGTGGCCTGCCCCCCGTCCCCCCCACCCCCCAAAAAATAGAAGATAGGACAAATGCCATTTAGAACCAAGTAGGCCCAAGATGGTGGGAGATTCAAATTCCCATAGACCTTGACCCTCATTATAAGCTCACTGTAATACATGTGCATGCTCAATGACATACCCACAGGCACCATGACAGTTCTGAGACTGGCCATAAAAGCCCAAAAAGTGAGTGGTAACCCAATTTCTAGAAACCCCCACTCCTTTCCCCAAATAGTTGAAGTAATCTTCCCACTTGTTAGCCTATGAAATTACCCAACCTATAAAAACTAACAACCATGGGGCTTCTCTCCTTCTGAGATGGCCCACACTCTGTCTATGGAGTATGTAACTCCCTCAATAAACCTGCTTTCACTCTATTTCATCTAGTTCTTGAATTCTTTCCTGTAGGAAGCCAAGGACCCTCACTTTGGGGCTTATCCCAGGGTCTTGCCCAAGACTTGGGAAGTGACCATTCTCTCATGCCCCATTTTCCTGCAACACAACTTCTTGCATTTTCCCATACTTAGAAAAGCACTAAAATCATTAACTAAGATATTTGTGCCTTGTGACTAGCAGTAGCCCTCTACCAAGATGTGCTTGGCGGCACTTACCCACTCCCTTCTCCACAATCAAAGACATGATCACCTCTCCTCTACCTCTTCAGAGCAGTTCCTCAGAGCTACCTGAGACACTGTCTCTTGGGCTATAGTCCTCAGTAAATCCCCAAATAAAACTGAAACTCACAGCTCTCACATTGTGCATTTTTACTTCAGTCAACAATCCAACAAGCCAGGTATTGTTCTTTCCATCTTGAACAAGAGGAAAATGAGGCTGTCAGACTAACTAACTTGTCCTGGATTAGAGAACCAGTCAACAGCAGGGCTTCCCTGGTGGCTCAGTGGTAAAGAATTTGCCTGCCAATGCAGGACACGTGGGTTTGATCCCTGGGTCTGGAAGATTTTCTGGAGAAGGAAATGGCAACCCACTCCAGTCCTCTTGTCTGGGGAATCCCAAGGACAGAGGAGCCTAGCAGGCTACAGTCCATGGGGTCACAAAGAGTCAGACATGACTTATCCACTAAACAACAATAAAACAGCAGAATCAAGGCTCAAACCCAGGATTGTCTGACTCTTGAGTATGTCCACTACTCAGGACATGACTCTTTACATAGAGATTCTGATTTAAAATATTGAAACTAACACTAGTATTAACAATTTCCCATTGAGAGATCAGTCAAAAAAAAATGTTTCAATGATTACAGAATCATAAACTGAACACAGAAGTCTACTTCTTGCTGTTTTAAGTAGTCCAGAAAGCTTTAGTTCATTATATCGGTGTTTGACTTTGCAGATCTCAGAAAAGGATGTATTCAGTGAGTGAATTTGATGTTTTTCATCTCTCTGCTTTCCCCCTTTGGGAGTTCCTATGGAGATGCTAATGATGATAGTAGACAAGGATCAAAGGTAGACAAAACTTAAGGGAGAGACTACGGGAAGGAGCCTGGATGATTCCCCTCAGGAATCCACTCCTAAATGATTAAACAGGATCCGCCTAGTCTTTAAAGTTTGAAGTTGAATACTGGTGAGGAAGCTACCGTCCTACTTACTGATGAGGCAGGGAGAAAGTTTCAACTTGTCAGAGAAACTGAGGCTTCTTGCCTTATTATATTGAAATTCAGAACTGGCATGGTTATGCACTTTTTTCTCAGCAACTTAAGAGTTTAGATTGAAGTTCTGATAACAGTATAAATCTCCATGAGTGTGAATATGAATATATCTTCAAATAGATTGTAAAGTTTTTTGAGGACATGGATTACATCTCTGCTTTCTAGAACTAAGCAAGGTTTTGCTCACGACTGTTAATCAGTACATTTGTGACACCCATTTGGTTCCAGTTTAAACACAAATAAAAAGTGAAAATGAATGAAGGAAACTTGCTGTTTTAGGAATTTTGCTTGAATGCCTAGGATAGTTCAAAGTTATAAATGTAAGCTGTAAAAGTACCTGGTTCATGTACTGCTTGCAGCTCGGAGAAAGACTAGGTCTGGAAGGTCAGATTCATATGAAATTAAAACGCAGAAAATGCCAGAAATTAAGGTATATCTTAGTTTTCAAAAAAAGTTAAAATGCTAGATATGAATAATCTCACTTGTTAAAATACAAACCTTCAAACCTTTAGTTTCCTCTGCAAAATAAGTTGGAGCGTGTAGGGTTTGAACCAGGCACCAGGCAATGCTTTTACAGGCCTTTCAGAGCTGTCATTCTGGGATAGTACGACAGGTTCAAGATGATAGCTTGGGAATAGAAGGCTGCTAAACTTGATCATATACTCTTATGCAATTTAATGGACTTTTCCCCCGCCCCTACTCATCATCAGCTCTTTTAAGACTATATCATATTTCCCTGAGGATACCTAAAATCTAGCATAACGATCTACAATTTATAGCAAAATGGAGGCTGGAGAAGGCGTCCAGTAAATGTCTGCTGATTGAATGAACACCTGCGGGCCTAGGTTCTACCGCTCTTATTTCTAAGCGTCCTCAAGAGGTCAGCTCCCAAATCGAGTTCAGGGCCGGGCGGAGGTCGAGCTCCCCCACTCCGCCCCGCACTTGCCTTCTCCAATAACCAAGTCTAAACTGATGCCTACGCAGTGACCGGCTCCGGTGGTTCTCACTGCGGGACAACTCGACTTCCTCTAATGATCTGGGACAGGCATCTGCAGTTAGTGCCCTGAACAGAATTAGGGCCGGGCGGGTACCGAAACCTAGGAAGCGCCAGACATTGACTTAAAGCAGATCCAATTAGGACGCCTAAGAACCAAAGAAAGCCGGAACTTTTGGGTAGCCACGCTGTCCGCTGAAAAACCTATCCTTCTCTTCCTCCCACGCTACTCTGTTGCTAGAGCAACTGTGGGCGTCTCTAACCCGACGGCGGAAACAGGACAGAAAGAGTACACGTCTCCAGCTCTGGGACAGATCCGTTGCGCAGGCGCACTAGTTTTCTCTGGCTGTAGTTCTCATGCAGTTGACGTATTCTGCGTCTGCGCATTACTTGCTTCGCGCCTTGGCCGGGCTATACGCCTGCGCAAAGTGGCAACTCGAGGAGGGCGGAGCTGGGATATTTGTGCGCATGCGCCAACGCTATATCCGGTGTGGTGGTCTGGTCAGTTAGGAGTTTGAGGGTACGCCGGCGGGAATAGTCAGCTTGAAGCCGACTGTAGCCATGTCGGCGTCTGTGTTGTCGGTCATCTCGCGGTTTTTAGAAGAGTACTTGAGCTCCACTCCTCAGCGTTTGAAGTTGTTGGACGCATACCTCCTGTATATACTGCTGACCGGAGCGCTGCAGTTCGGTTATTGTCTCCTCGTGGGGACCTTCCCCTTCAACTCCTTCCTCTCGGGCTTCATCTCTTGTGTGGGGAGCTTCATCCTAGCGGGTAATGATTCTATAAGTGTTCTCAATAATAATGTGTTGCTTTGGTGCGTGCTTGTATTTCCACAGTACTCGGTTCTGTATCAGACCACCGCCTTCTGAAGTTGTGAGGGGAATCTGCATTGCCGTGTTTTTGTGAGTGGGGAAATTGAGGCTTATTCAGGTTGTCGTACCTAACACCAAAAAGCCGCCGAAGAACTGGACTTAAATCTCGAAACACCTTCATTCTGCTCCTCAACCTGGTGATCCACTTCACTTCATATTGGTCCAGGGAAAACTGCATTTCGGCTTTAACTTAAGTTTATTTAACACAGCTTTGAAGTTGGTAAACTTTTAAAATGGAAAACCCAACTCTGAAGCTGTTATTTTACTATCTTGAATTCAGCTTTCATTCTCATAATTCTGTTATTGGTGTGATACAATCAGAAGAATTTTTGAGCAGATAATTTTTCTTTATGCCAAGTCTTTGTATTTGAGGCTGCTGTGGCTAAAATTGAATTGGCAGATCCCCTAACTTCCTCCCCAATGAGAAGTTGATGACTTGTCATTGAAGAAAATGCCTAGTGAGAGGGAATAGTGGGGTTCTTGTGGGGGATTGTGATTTCATAGCTGTTGGATAATAGGTAATTGGGGCTAAGAAATGAAAATTGCTTTAGGAAAAAGGATTCAGGACAATCCATAGTTGCTGTGGAAGGGTATTGGTTGCATTTCTTTTTATTTTTTAAAAACTATTTTTAACTGGAGGATAACTGCTTTACAATGTTGTGTTGGTTTCTGCCATACAGCAGAGTGAATCAACCATAAGGGTACCTGTATCCCCTCCCTTTTGAAACTCCCTCCCACTTCCACACCCTCTTCCCCCATCTCTAGGTTGTCGTGTAGCAGTGGGTTGAGCTCCCTCAGTTACACAGCAGCCTCCCACTAGCTATCTGTTTCACACATGGTAATGTATATGTTTCAGTGCTACTCTCTCAATTCATCCCACCCTTTTCTTACCCTGCTGTGTCCACAAGTCTGTTCTGTCTGTCTTTCTCTTCCTGCCCTGCATATAGGTTCATGAGTACCATTTCTCTAGATTCCATGTATATGTGTCAATATATGATATTTATTTTTTTGTTTCTGACTGATTTCACTTTGTGTAACAGGCTCTAGGTTCATCCACCTCAGTTCAGCACCCTCAAATTTGTTCCTTTTTATGGCTAATACTCCACTGTATGTATGCACAGCTTCTTTATCCATTTATCTGTTGATGCACATCTCACTTGCTTCCATGACCTGACTATTGTAAATAGTGCTGCAGTGAGATTTGGAATACATGTGTCTTTTTGAATTATGGGTCTCTCACGGTGTATGCCCAGTAGTGGGATACCTGGGTTATAGGGTAGTTTTATTCCTAGTTTTCAAATTAATCACCATACTGTTCTCCATAGTGGCTCTCTCAGTTTACGTTCCCACCAACAGTGGAAGAGGGTTCTCTGTTCTCCATATCCTCTCCAGCATTTATTATTTGTATAATACATTTCTTAATGGTGGCCATTCTGACCAGTGTGAGGTGGTGATACCTCATTGTTGTTTTGATTTGTTTAGAGCATTTCTCTAATAATGAGCCATGTTGAGCATCTTTTCATGTGTTTATTGACTGGATTTAGAAAAGGCAGAGGAACCAGAGATCAAATTGCCAACATCTGCTGGATCATCGAAAAAGCAGGAGGGTTCCAGGAAAACATCTACTTCTGCTTTACTGACTATGCCAAAGCCTTTGACTGTGTAGATCACAATAAACTGTAGAAAATTCTGACAGAGATGGGAATACCAGACCACCTGACCTGCCTCTTGAGAAACCTATATGCAGGTCAGGAAGCAACAGTTAGAACTGGACATGGAACAACAGACTAGTTCCAAATAGGAAAAGGAGTACATCAAGTCTGTATATTGTCACCCTGCTTATTTAACTTATATGCAGAGTACATCATGAGAAACACTGGGCTGGATGAAGCACTAGCTGGAATCAAGGTTGCCAGGAGAAATATCAGTAACCTCAGATATGCAGATGACACTACCCTTATGGCAGAAAGTGAAGAAGAACTAAAAAGCCTCTTGATGAAAGTGAAAGAGGAGAGTGAAAAAGTTGGCTTAAAACTTAACATTCAGAAAACTAAGATCCTGCATCTGGTCGTATCACTTCATAGCAAATAGATGGGGAGACAGTGGAAACAGTGGCTGACTTTATTTTTTTGGGCTCCAAAATCACTGCAGATGGTGATTGCAGCCATCAAATTAAAAGGTGCTTACTCCTTGGAAGAAAAGTTATGACCAACCTAGATAGCATATTAAAAAGCAGAGACATTACTTTACCAACAAAGGTCCATCTAGTCAAAGCTGTGGTTTTTCCAGTGGTCATGTATGGATGTGAGAGTTGGACTATAAAGAAAGCTGAGTGCTGAAGAATTGATGCTTTTGGAGAAGACTCTTGAGAGTCCCTTGGATTGCAAGGAGATCCAGCCAGTCCATCTTAAAGGAGATCAGTCCTGAATATTCATTGGAAGGACTGATGCTGAAGCTGAAACTCCAATACTTTGGCCACCTGATGCAAAGTACTGACTCATTGGAAAAGACCCTGATGCTGGGAAAGATTGAAGGTGGGAGAAGGGGATGACAGACTGATGAGATGGTTGGATGGCAGCACCGACTCAATGGACATGAGTTTGAGTAAACTCTGGGAGTTGGTGATGAAAAGGGAGGCCTGGCGTGCTGCAGTCCATGGGGTCCCAAAGAGTCGGACATGACTGAGCAACTGAACTGAACTGATACGTCTTTGGAGAAATGTCTGTTTAGGTCTTCTACCCATGTTTTGGTTGGCTTGTTTGTCTTATGTTGAGCTGCATGAGCTGCTTGTATATTTTGGAGATTAATCCTTTGTCAGTTGCTTTCTCCCATTCTGAGGGTTTTCTTTTTATTTTTGTTTATAGTTTCCTTTGCTGTGCAAGTGTTTTTAAGTTTAATTTGATCCCATTTGTCTATTTTTGTTTGCATTTCTTTTGACACCTTTGACCTTACTAAATACACCACTGCCTTGTGTCTGTTTATTGTGCTGGGGTTTCTAACCTCCCCAAGTTGTTCTGTCTATTGGAAGAGAAGGGAGGTCAGTTTGGCTGAGAAAGGGAATTGTAGGCGATTATGTGGAAGGATTAGGTAGTTCTGGGTGCCAGAACTTTGAGGGCCAGGCCAAGGAATTTTATCCTCTAGGTAATAGGAATGCATCTAAGCATTTAAAACATTTAAAAAATTTTTTAGATTTGAGTGAAGGAGAGACTTAAAATTGGTGTTAATATGTAGGATAAACTGGAGGGGAAAGTTCTCTAATCTGATTCCCTTAATTTTTTTTTTTTTTAAAAATTTTTTTTTTCCTTAATTTTTTTTGGTAGTCTGTTCTTTTCCATCTCTTCTGCATGTGTTCTTTAGCATATGCTCTTTGGACATTGACTAGTACATTATAAATCAGTGCAGGACCCTGTCACTTTTTTTTTTAAGGCCTGACATTATTTGAGCCCAATGAAAATGATCTGTTTTCTCCTATTCCCTCATGACTGGGGAGACTTACCCATGGTTTCAAGAAGGAGCCAGAGGTAGAAAATTGCCGTTGATAAATCTTTTTTTGTTTGTTTTTTTGGATCAACAGTTTACAGTGTAGAAGACTTCAATGATAGAATATTTTTCTTCTTCCAGACAGATTTCAGACATCCTCAGCAGCTGACTGTTTATCTTTTGGTTAGATATCTCTAGAAGAGGACACCTGTCCCTTTTTCAGAATAGCATCCCAGTATTGGCAGCCTTTCTAGTTTTTCCTTTTTTACTTGATTCAAATCCCTCTTTTGCTCCTTTAAAGTGCTCTTTAGGAGGGATGTGTGGAAAACATTAAGACTGTCCTTAAAATAAGTCTTTGATATTGAAATCAGTTTTTAAGTAGTTTCACAGCTTTTGTCTATTCTGTTTTCTAATCTTTATGAAATACTTTTGGAATTAACAGAGTTTTGTTTCCCCTAGTCTATAGATCCAAAATGGTTTGAATTTGAAAGGTAAAGAGGCCTAATTCAGAGTGTTTTCTTTCTCATGGCAGCTCTTTGGCCGTGAGGACTGGAGTCCAGTGTTTCTTTGGGAATTATCTATTAGATTCCTAGGCACATGCTGCTGCTGCTGCTGCTGCTGCTGCTAAGTCACGTCAGTCATGTCCAACTCTGTGCGACCCCATAGACGGCAGCCCAAGAGGCTCCTCTGTCCCTGGGACCATAGCTGTTATCAAAGAAGTTGGGAGTTTGGCAGCATTATGCCTGACAGTCCTGCTTCTAAATTTCATATCTGTTGCTAGCTGTTTGTCTTCTGTCATTCAGGTTCTCAATATCTGCTATCTGGACTACTGTAATCTTCCTTATTGATCTCCCAGCCTCTTGTCTCTCCCTCCAGTCCCTCTTCCACTATGTTTGCGGGCTTGATTTGACTTACAGATCTAACTGTTCTACTCCTCACAGAAAATTTGTCTGTATCCAAAGAGAAATTTAAAATATTTTTTAATGGTGTAGAAGCTTTTTGATGATCTGGCCCTGGCCACATCGCGAGCTTCATCTCTTGTCTCCACCTCCTCTGTACTTTATATCCCAGTATTATTGTGTTACTTATTATTCCCTGAACATGCCAAGGTGTATTAAGCTATTTTACCTTTGTTTGATTGCCTGGAAAATTCCTTCCCTTCTTAGACAGCTCAAGTGCTGCTTCCCTTTGAGCCCTTGCCTGGCTCTTGAGATTTAGGTCTTCCTCCCATGTTCTGTAGGTGTGTAATGCTCTGTTCATCAATCAGTGCTTAATACTGAATGTTCAGTTTTGAGCATGCCTCCGATAAGTTAAAGAATGTTGAATATTTATGTGTCAAGTTTCCTGGCGGGGAACTGAGAATTTAACTATGGAACATGCAGATGTGGTGTCTACTCCCACAGGGTTTATAATCTGGTGGGAGATGCAGGCAAGTACATGGATATGGTGCTGTGATGGAGAAGTATTGGTGAGAATAGTGGTCTGTAACACTTCCCTAATATGTTTGCTTTTCTAAGACATGCTTCGTAATTTCTCTCTGCACTCTCACCTGTCTTTTCTCTTTTCCTTTATTCTCAGTTGATCTTGCTTTGTTTTTTGCTTTCCCTTTCCCAACAGGGAATCATAGCAGCTCACCTCCACTTGTACCCCTGCTCTCTGGCTTACTTCCTGTGATGGTGGATGATATATCCCTTTCCTATCAGAGGCCACCTCCTCCGCTTGCGAAGAGCATCTTGATGTCTCTTGCTCACTCAAGGACTCATCTTCTGTAATCATCCCTCCATTCTGTACCATTAACTTCCCTCCACTGGATCATTCCCATCATATACATATGCTCTAGTTAATCATCCAATTAAAAAATTTATTTGACTCCAGATACTCCTCTAGCTACTGTTCCATTTCTTTTCCATCATCACGGAATTCCTTGAAAAAAATAGTCTAGTTGTCTAGTTGTTTCTGCTTTCTCATTTTCCATTTGCTCTTAACCCACTCATGGTGGTGGTCTTTCCCCACCACTGCAGTGAAACCACTCTTTCCATCTTGCCAGATCTAATAGCACACACCTCACCTTGCCGGAATGCTCAGCAACATTTATCAGTTAACATAGTTGGCTGCTTCCTTCTGAGTGAATGAAGTACTTTCTTCTCAAAACTTTTACAACACTACACTCTCCTGGTTGTTCTCTTTTACCTTGTTGGTTTTTCCTTCTTACTGTTGGTGCTAGGTGTTTCTTGGTCTGAGGGTGTGGTTCCAAACCCATTCTCTATTTCTTTCCTTTAGGTGAATTTAAATAATATCTATGTAACTGCAACTACCACTTTAATATTTTCAGTTTTAACCTGTTCCCTGAATTCCAAATTAGTAAGTCCAGTTGCCCACTTGACATCTTCACTTGATGTCTAACAGACAACTCCAAATTGAGCCTTCCGGCCCAACCATCTTTCTCTTGCCAGTCAGAACATAGTGTCAACATTGGTTAAATTGTTGAAGCTAAAAATTTAGGAGGTTTTCTTGATGCCTTGGTTTCTCTTATCTCCCACATCCGTCACATCAGCAAGCCCTTCTTTTCCAAAACATGGCCTGTATCTCTCCACTTCTGTCCATTTTACTACCATTGCCCAAGCTCTGGCTCCTACTTGACTCTCTTGTTTCTTTAACTCTGCAAACCATTCTCTATATTGCAGTTCTACCATCCTTAAAAAATGTAAATCAGATTATTTTACTCATCGGCTCAAAACTTAGAAATATTGCTCCGTTGCTCTTAGAACTACATCCAGACTCTTTACTGAAGCTTACAAAGCCCCACAGGATTTGGCCCTTGTCCCCCTCTTGCCCTTGATCTCTACAGTCTAGTCAGTCTGACATGTTGTACCTAGAGCATGTCAACATTGTTCTTGCTCCCTGGAATGCTCTGCCCCTAGATCTTTCCATAGTTGGCTCCTATCAAATTTTGGTCTTAAAATAGCACCTTGTTAGAACTTCTGTTACCACCAAATAAGAAATAGCTTCCCAGTCACTCTTCTATTACATTGTTTTCTTTATAGCACATATCTCTACCTCATATTTCCTTATTTATTTGTTTTTTTGTTTATTATGTTCCTCTTCATTGAAGTGTAAGTTCTTTGGGAGCCAGACTCTTGTCTTATTCTATGCCAAATGGCACATTGTAGATGCTCAGTAAATATTTTGCTGAATAAATGTACATTTAAGGAGATAAATTAGAACCACTAAAATGGAGCAAGCTGCCTCAGAAGGTAGTACATTTCCATTTTTGGAAGTGCTCAGGGAGAGACTGAGGATATTTGTGGGGGGCGGCGGCGGTGGGGGGGTGTGGTTTGAACAGAGGGCTTCCATGATGACTCAGACAGTAAAGAATCTACCTGCAATGCAAGAGATGCAGGTTCGATCCCTGGGTTGGGAAGATCCCTTGGAGAAGGGAATGGCAACCTACTCCAGTATTCTTTTTGCCTGGAGATTTCTATGGACAGAGGAGCCTTGAGGGCTACAGTCTATGGGGTCGCAAAGTGTTGGACATGACTGAGAGACTAACACTTTTTGAACAGGCGTTCTTTGCCTTTTTTTCACCCCTGCATGTTGGGGATATGTTGCCTCTGTGATAACACAGGCTCTGGATGGTTTGTAATTCTCTACCTGGGGATGACTTATCAGATTCCGGAAATGGTAAGTATATTTTGAAACGATTCCCAGCTGATTCATGCAGCCCTCTTGGCATGCCCATTCTCACCATCTCTTGGGCATTTTGTGCATCATAAGGGATGTTGGTCTGTATGACATTAAGGGTTGTGAAAATGGTAACATCACCTTCATGTAGAGTTTCTCTTTTCCTTTTGTCCCCCATTCTCAAGCACTGCTCTACTCCCACCTTCCACCTCAATAGCCTCTGTTAATTGTGTTTGGTATCTCTCCAGATTTTTTCCTACATTCCAAGAAAAATGAGAAAATATATTTAAGAGAAATATGGAATAGAATAGTGTAATATTTTTGGCTTTTTTTCAATTGATATATTTTAGATATCTTGACTGTCAACCTATCGAGAATTCACCTCATTCTTTTGAATAATTGCATGAGATTTTATTGCATGTCTGTAATTTATTTAAATAATCCCTTGATGTCATTTGGACTGTTATCACTTTTTTTTTCAGCTTTAGGTACATGCTGTTAGAATGTCCTTGTTCTGTAAGATAAATTTTTTAGTTAAAAGGTGGCAACATTTTAAATATTAATAGATGTTGCTAGTTGCTCTGGCAAATGGATGAACCAAGCTGTACTCACCCCAGTGGATTTTAATTGGCCACCCTTGTTTCAGTCAGTGTCCTTCATGTTTTGAAGAGTCCAGGTTCCTGAAAACATCAGGGGTGTTTCTACAGTGTTTGCATGTTTAAGCATAATGACAACTCTTGCCATAGTGATGGACTCTTGAGAACTAGTCTAATAGTTTTCTGACCTTTGGGTTAGATCTCAGTTCGTTGCCTTCTCTTGGTTAGTGGTAAAATGGATGCTCAGTTCAGTTCGGTCACTCAGTTGTGTCCGACTCATTGTGACCCCATGGACTGCAGCACACCAGGCCTCCCTGTCCATCACCAACTCCCTGAGTTTACTTAGACTCCTGTCCATTGAGTCAGTGATCCATCCAGCCATCTCATCCTCTGTCATCCCCTTCTCCTGCCTTCAATCTTTTCCCAGCATCAGGGTCTTTTCCAATGAGTCAGGTCTTCCCATCAGGCGGCCAAAGTATTGGAGTTTCAGCTTCAGCATCAGTCCTTCCAATGAATATTTAGGAATGATTTCCTTTAGGATGGACTGGTTGGATCTCCCTGCAGTCCAAGGGACTCTCAAGAGTCTTCTCCAACAACATAGTTCAAAAGCATCAGTTCTTTGGAGCTCAGCTTTCTTTATAGTCCAGCTCACATCCATACATGACTACTGGAAAAACCATAACCTTGACTAGATGGACCTTTGTTGGCAAAGTAATGTCTCTGCTTTTTAATATGCTGTCTAGGTTGGTCATATCTTTCCTTCTAAGGAGCCTTTTAATTTCATGGCTGCAGTTACCATCTGCAGTGATTTTGGAGCCCAAGAAAATAAAGTCTGTCACTGTTTCCACCGTTTCCCCATCTATTTGCCATGAAGTGATGGGACCGGATGCTAGCATGAAGTAAATTTAAGTTGTATAATCATTTGTCACAGGTATAAAAATATTTAGGAAAAGTGTATCCCTAGAACTTTCTTTTCATGTCAAATGGTGACTGTGGCTACAGTATCAGGTTGGAATCTTCAAGGGTACAGAAGGTGGCCATCGAGAGTTCTCTGTCAGAGCTATGTAACTTAGATCTCTTGCCTTTTTTGAGACCAGCAGCTGCTAGAACTGGGAGATCAAAGATTATTTATAACTATGAGGTCCTCGTGAATACGCATCTCTGCTGTCTAATAAACATGTTCTGTTGGAAATAATTGACAATTTTATAACTTGGTCTCAGCCTGCTTCCTTTGTACTACCTCAACTACATCTCAGTCTTTAATAAGTTTATAAACTTAAGTCAGGAGATAAGAGAGTTCTCAAGATTTTCTGGTTGTATATATATTTTTTCTAAGTAAGCCTTTGATTTTTAGCTTAACTCTGAGAAGTCATATTGTTCCCTTTAACAAACAACAGCAGAAAATTTAAGTGTACAGCTTGATGAACTTTAAAAAATTTACCCTTTTAACCACTATCACGTCAAGATATAGAACATTACCAGCACCCTAAAGATCTCTCCACATGCTTTCCAAGTCATCTCTCCTGTGAAAGATTAAAAACCACTATCCTGACTTGTATAACTGTAGATTGTTTTTGGCCGGTTTTAAGCTTTGTAGAAGTAGAATCATGAGAATGTATTTTTTGGCGTCTGGATTGTACTGCTCATCATGATACTTGTGGAAATCCATGTTGTGAAGTTCTTTCATTGCTATATGGTATCTGTTGTATGCATATGCCATAATTTACCCATTTTACTGTTTTGTTTGTGGGTATTTTTGGTTGCTTAACTTGTAAATCTTAGTTCTCCAACCAGGGATGGAATCTGGGTCCCTGTCAGTGACAGTGCTGAGTCCTAACCACTGGACTGCTAGAGAATACCCCCTATTTTACTATTGATAGATATTAGATTGCATCCATTTGGGGGCCATCATCGGTATCATTCCTTACGTATCACTTCTGTTGGAATAGAATTATTGGGTCAGAGGGTCTGAGTATTTGCATTAGTCATACATGTTACATACTTGATAATCATTTTTGTTTTTTTCTTCTTGTACAGTTTGTCTGAGAATACAGATCAACCCACAAAACAAGGCGGATTTCCAAGGCATCTCCCCAGAGCGAGCCTTTGCTGATTTTCTCTTTGCCAGCACCATCCTTCACCTTGTTGTCATGAACTTTGTTGGCTGAATCATTCCTGTTTACTTAACTGAGGAGAAGGAGACTAGAAGAATGTAAGTGATGATCTTAGCGCTTATCACATGATGTTGATTTTAGGAATAGAGATTGGAGGGGGCTGGTTTTGATTATGGTTGGCAGAGTTCCCATAGTGCTGATGAGAGGTTTGCAGAATTTTCCATATTGGTCTGCAAAGTTTGTGTTAATATCATCATGATTCATCAGTGCTGCTGATCTTGGTCATTGCCTTCTCTTCTCACTGTTCTGGAAATGATTAAGAGAGCAGAAAATGGGAGTTTGCTTGTAGCTAATACATTAATTTCTGCACCAATAACCCCATGAAAATAACTCTGAGCTCTTGGAAGAGACATAAATTGTAGATTTTGGTTTTAGTTTTGCTCTATAATTTTTTTTCTGATATTGATCTCAGATGACTTCATATGCTGGGCCATTGTTCCCAGAGTACCTAGTATAGTGCTTACACTTGATACACATATAGTATATGCTAAATGAATGATAGCTTCATGATGACAGCTTCTTGCTAATATATGTGCTAAATTAAAAATTAATGGGAAAATTGGATTAGCTTGGGAGAACACCTTAAAATATAAGATGAGATGCTCTTTGGTTCACTTGTCAGTTTTCCTTTTTTTTTTTAGCAGTAGAGCTCTTTCTTCCCCCTAAGTATCTCAATCAGTTCAGTTCAGTCACTCAGTCGTGTCCAACTCTTTGCGACCCCATGAACTGCAGCACGCCAGGCCTCCCTGTCCATCACCAACTCCCGGAGTTCACCCAAACCCATGTCCATTGAGTCAGTGATGCCATCCAACCATCTCATCCTCTGTTGTCCCCTTCTCCTTCTGCCCCCAATGTTTCCCAGCATCAGGGTTTTTCAAATGAGTCAGCTCTTTGCATCAGGTGGCCAAAATATTGGAGTTTCAGCTTCAACATCTGTCCTTCCAATGAACACCCAGGACTGATCTCCTTTAGGATGGACTGGTTGGGTCTCCTTGCAGTCCAAGGGACTTTTAAGAGTCTTCTCCAGCACCATAGTTCAAAATCGTCAATTCTTCAGAGCTCAGCTTTCTTTGTAGCTTTCTTTGTAGCTTTCTTTCTCAGCTTTCTTTGACCACTTGAAAAACCATAGCCTTGACTAGACATACCTTTGTTGGCAAAGTAATGTCTCTGCTTTTTAATATACTGTCTAGGTTGGTCATAGCTTTTCTTCCAAGGAGCAAGCGCCTTTTAATTTCATGCCTGCAGTCACCATCTGCAGTGATTTTGGAGCCCCAAAAATAGAATCTCAATATATAAAATGGCAGAGGAGCCAGGGTTGTTTTGATTGACAAAGTTGAAAAGCCCTTTTGCTTGGGCTCCCCTTGTGTGTAGTATGCCCTCCCCTCCATCCTTCCCTCCTAAGCAGAATCCTAAAGCTCTGAGAAGCACTTGACTCTGTTAATAATTGTTTTATATGTGAGGAAAGAGAGTTCCAGAGCATCTACTGGTTTCCTTGGCTACGTAGCTCAGTGGAGGCAGAGCAGTGTCCTAGTCCAGTGGTGCTCTTCCAATATCCTATGTTGCCTACTCATGAGTAAATGCACTCTATTCTCTGCCTTTCCCCACAGAATTAAATCTTGGTATTACTGGGGTAGAGAAAAGAGAACATTAGGAAATGTTACCTTCTCTGAGGGAAGATGCCCAGCCTCTTTCTGTTGTACTTGGAAAGCTGTCTTTTTTGTATTAATCAGAAATCTAACACATGAGTTACAACAGCCATGGGCAAGGTAAATGTAATAATGTGACTGACTATACTTTAGTTTCTATCATAAGTCAATCAGTTACTTAGTATATTACATAAAGCCTTTCCATTTTGTATATTGTCTCAAAAACAGTTCTGTTAGTTCAGGTGAAGTTTCACTTTTGGCAATAGTTAAGTTGACAGAGATGGTTTATATCAGTGAAAGAGCTTGAGAACCACTTCTTTCTACTATTGTAATACAGTTGAATTTTTTGGAGACCTGATCAGGACTTGAATTGTTCTCTCATATGCCAGTCAATGCCTTGGTACTGGGAATACAAAGAAAAGGAAAATATAGTTCCTGCCTTCAAGAAGTGAACAGTCTAATGGAGAAGCCACGTGCCCACAGCAGTTAGAGCCATGCTAAAGACCTGAACAAAGTGCTGTGGGGGCTGAGAGAAGGTGGCTGCCGTGCTATCTGGGGCAGAGGCCGCAGGCGAGGTGTCTGACCAGTGACAGCTTCTGCAGTGCAGGTGGAAAACCTAGCCAACAACGCTGACCTTCACTGACCCGCGAACATCCTGGGTATCCCTCGGGCTCTGAGAGTAAACTTGCGGGAAAGGTCATAAGTCTTCTGATTGCCTTACTTTAAAAGTAATGGCTTACTTTAGAGCAATGCCTTACTCTAAAAAGTAAATGCCTTACTTTTTTCTAGATGAGTCATGGTGGTGTATGCTTTAACAAGGGACAGAGCATACAGTCCAAGGATGTTCTCTAGGATCAGGGAGATACCAAATCATGAAAAATTATTTCTTAGGGCTGTCATGATTGGAAGAGGACTCTGCTGCAGAGAGCTTAGTATTTCAAAATTATGACAAAAACAGACAAAAAAGCAGGCTCAGCAGAAACTGCATACTGCAGACCATATTAATGACCTAGGGCCACCTGTTCAGCTGGAAATTATGGATCCAGGGTACAGCATAATCTTCCAATCCCAGATTGCAGTGTTAAATCATTCTATAGAGGGTATATTCATAGAGAATTCTTCTGTGGGGGACTCGTCAGGGTTTTTTCCCCAGAGATCTTTCATTTGACATACAGTATACTGTCCTGCTCTCAATCTTCAGATAGACATTTTCCTGCTCTTTTTCTGTGTTTCTAATTCAGTTCTATGTGCAGTGTCCTAAAACACTTTTAAAAATGGTTTTTAAGTGAGTTTTCAATATTTGTATCAGAGGGTACAGCAAAAATTTAATACTCTCCATATTTGCCAAGTATGTTGGGAATTGGGTATAAAAAGAATAAACATCTATAGGGTACTGCTCTTTGTGAATTTGGGGTAGTATTTAAAACCAGCAGCGACTCTGAAAAAGGCAGATCAGAAGAAAATGGCGTTGAGTTAAAGAAGTGTTTTCAAGGAGAAGTAAGGAAGTTAGCAGATAGTGAATGCTCACATGGACCAGGTTTTAAGTTCTTTTTATTCTGTCTTATTTTATTTTCAGAACAACCTCTTGAGGATAAACTTGCTAATTCCACTTATGAATGGGAAACTGAGATTCAAGGAGCCTTGCTGGAAATCTTTTAAGTCTGATAATCCAGTCTGATGTCAAAAAATGTTTTTAATTTCTATTTTCACTTGTGTTACTTGCTCAATCTTGTCCGACTCTTTGCAGCCCCACAGACTGTAGCCCGCCAGGCTCCTCTGTCCATAGGGATTCTTTAGGTAAGGATACTGTGGTGGGTTGCCATTTTCTTCTCCAGGGAATCTTCCCGACACAGGGAAACCTGGGTCTCCTGTACTGCAGACAGATTCCTTACCATCTGAGCCACCAGGGAAGCCCTAATTTTTGCTTAAAATTGCTTATTATAGGAACTTCCCTGGTGGTCCAGTGGCTAAGATTCTGTGCTCCCAATGAAGGGGGTTGGGTTTGATCCCTGGTCAGAGAATTAGATCCTACATGCCGCAACTTGAGAGTTCCTTCACCACAAGTGAAGTTCCTGTACTGCAACTAAAGGTCCTACATGCTGCAATGAAGATTGAAGATCCTGCGTGCTGCAACCAAGACCTGGGGCAGTTAATAAATATATATTTTTAAAAAAATCACCCTCCTAAAAAAAAATTGCTTGTTATAAAGTATTTGGCAATTGCATAGTCAGAGAAATGTGTTTAAAATGTGGCCACAGTTATTTTACCACCATCTTTTCCTTTATTACTTGCTTTCTTTGCTTGTATGACAATGTTAAAAGTACAGGAAAGTACAGAGAATAATATAACATCCCCATGTTCACTACTTGCAGTGGACAGATTTTGAACAGAAACTAAGCTAAAGTTCCTTTGAATCCCTCCAGTCCCCATTGTTTCCCTCTGCTGTAAGACTTTACTGTCTTCTTGAAGTTTATAAATATATAAAAACTACTGTTAATACAACCTTATCCAAACTTCAGACTTTGTGGCCTCCTGAAAACATGTCCAGAGATAGCAGAGTGAGAAACCTGTGGTAAAAGTTAGCTGTTCAGTTGGCAACACTGGTATAGGTGGCTATTCCTGGGGTCAAGAGTAGACTTCATAATATTTAAAAAGTTTTTATAAAAAGGAAAAATTCTCCTCATGAGCTTCTGAGTTGGGAGAATTCATGCACCTCTCAAGTGATGGTATTTGGCACTTAGGTGGCAGTAAGTCTGTTTTGAATGAATGCATCATATTCAGTGGACTTGAATATTTAGAGATTTACATAACTACAGGTGAATATTTCCTGTTTTGTTTTTCCATGTCTCCCTGTGAAATTCTTTTCAGAAAATGTCAGCCAGCCTCAAGTGTTCAGAAGGGAAGAGAGACTTAGCTACATTGGATCACAGCTTGGGAAGGGAAGTTCCTGATGACTCCGCCCTGGATCAGAGGGAAGAGTGAACAGGGCTTTGACAAAGGGACAGACCTGAGCTTGGAAGTGTGCTTAGCCTGGGGGAGATGGTTTGCCACCAGCTTGTGCTGAAAGCTTGTTAGTGTTAGTCTTTATGCTGGAGGCTGTTCTATAAGTCTTTAAAAATTCATAGTGTTTAATTCTGGCTGAAGCGAGGGTGCTACAAGGCTGGGCAGAGCATAACTCTGACTAACGGAACTATATTCCAACAAGCAGTTGCTGTTGGCTTTTTGAATTCATCAGTAAATATCAGTACTATAGTAATCTAGAAAATTACCTCTAAAGGGAATCCTAATGTTATTTTTTAGGCTATACTGCCACCTAGTGGCAGGTACATTTCATTGCTGAGAGAATATACTACAAAACTCAAAGGAGAAACTGAGTTTAGGGAAAGAGACCACAAACACCTTTGTGATAGAACCCAGTTTCTTTCCAGTCACAGGAGGGCAGCAGAGGTCCAGGTGGGCCTGGATGTTAGGTGGGGGTTGCTTTACATTCTGACCAGAAGTGGGCAGTGTCGAGTGAGGCACAAAAGGGCATGCAGCCTTACAGTGACCCTAGGTTTTGTTACATGTGAAGACCAAGTGTGCAGTGGCCCACAAATGTACTTTTTATTTCTTTTTCTTGTCAGTTCAGGAGCTCCCATTTTGGCTTATTCTAGACCTGTTTCTCACTTGATGGACATGAGTTTGAGTAAGCTCCAGGAGTTCGTGATGGACAGGGAATCCTGGTGTGTTGCAGTCCATGGGGTTGCAGAGTCTAACACAGCTGAGTGACTGAACTGAGACCTGGTTTTGCTCTTCTCCTGGAAGCCAGCTTTAAGTTTGTGTGTGTGTGTGTGTGTGTGTGTGTGTGTGTGTGTGAGTGTGTGTGAGTGAGGGGTTAGTGTCTTTCATTTTCTCTGTGACATTTCACCTTATATTGAATTAGCCACCAGATAAGTTCTGAAAAAGGGGAATAACTAAATTTGTAGAAAACATTTTGAGTTAGCATAGTCTTTTTTTCAACCCCCCCCTTTTTTTCCCTTGGTTGGAGAGTGAGCTTAATTTTTTACCTATTCTTAAAACCTTGAATCTGCTTATTTTTAAAAAAAAACAAAAACCCTGATAATTGATGACTTTTAATTGGTGATTTTGCTCTATTTTGTATTTGGTTTATTGAAAACTACCAAAAAAAAAGAGGGACTATCAGGTAGATTTGTCTGTGTGTGTGTTTTTTTAATTTGTTCTGTTTTTAAATTTGGCGAGCTTTGTGTCTTACGGAGTCCTAGTTCCCGACTAGGGATGGATCCTGGGCCCCGGTAGCGAAAGTGCTGAGTCCTAACTGCTGGACAGCCAGGGGACTCCTACAGATTTGTGTTTATGAAGTCCCTGCCTTATTTTCTCTACCCTTGCAGCTCAGATGAGTCCTGCTGCAAGTCATTCTGCCCCCAGGTTGCATAGGGTCGGTCCTCTTGGGGTTGTCACGGTCCCCTGTGCCTGCCCCTAATGCTGCACTTAGCCATACACTTACGAAACCATTCATTTTCTGTCTCTCCCACTGGACTCTTAAATGCCCAGGGAATGGGGACCTTAGAGTTTAACACAGAGCTAACGGCTGATTCATATCAATGTATGACAAAACCCACTGAAATGTTGTGAAGTAATTAGCCTCCAACTAATAAAAAAAATTAAAAATATGACATAAAAAAAAAAAAACACAGAGCTAACATAGTGCATGTTTGTTGTGTAAATCATTTCAACAGCAAGAAATGCTGTATAAAATAGCTGTATCCTTAGTTATGTGGATGCTCAGACATGAGGAATGTGCTGTAGAAGGACGAAGCCAAGGAAACAGCCCACATGAAGGGTGGTAGACTGGGGCATGAGCATGAGACCAGAAGTCAGAAGACCTGCGTTGTAGACTTTGCTGTGCTGTTAACTAGTTGGATGGAGAAATAAGCTTGTCTCTGAGCCCTCACTTCCCCTGTCTTTACAGGGAGGGAATTGGCCTGGGTGGTCATCAGAGTCTCTTGCAGTTGTTGAAGCCTCTAATTAATAGTGTTCATGATAGTCCCATTGTGTTTGAGGAGGATCACACTGTGTGGATCCTCAGCTGAGCTTTGTTTTTTTTTCCTTTGCTTTTTTCCTTCAGTTTTTGCTTTTTATACATTACCAGGTTTTCATCATCCATCAGGGTGGTGGAAAGTTAAAAATGTACGATGTTTGTATAAAGCCTTTTACAAAATTAGACAACATTTGTTGAATGTTTTAACGTTATCACATTACCAGGCTTGCAGGACTCACACACATCCCACGTGCACTTTTATACACATCAACCTATGTCATCCTCACAGCTCATGCTGGGATCAGTTTGGTTCAGTTCAGTCGCTCAGTCATGTCCGACTCTTTGCGACCTGATGGACTGCAGCACGCCAGGCCTCCCTGTCCATCACCAACTCCCGGAGCTTACTCAAACTCATATCCATTGAATCAGTGATCCATCCAACCATCTCATCCTCTGTTGTCCCCTTCTCCTCCTGCCCTCAATCTTTCCCAGCATCAGGGTCTTTTCCAATGAGTCAGTTCTTCGCATCGGGTAGCCAAAGTATTGGAGTTTCAGCTTCAGCATCAGTCCTTCCAATGAACACCCAGGACTGATCTCCTTCAGGATGGACTGGTTGTCTCCTTGCAGTCCAAGGGACTCTCAAGAGTCTTCTCCAACACCACAGTTCCAAAGCATCAATTCTTTGGCGCTCAGCATGGCACTCAGCACACTGGGATGGAGGTAGACAAATAGTAGTAGTCCCTTTCTATACATGAGGTGAGGAAACCTTGATGAAATTAAAATTGATTTGCCCAGGGCCTGGAACTAATAAGTGACTGAGTAGGAGCTCGTTAACTGACATTTTTACTCCAAACTTTTATATTCCTTCCTCTCTATAGTGTTCAAAGACTTTTGGATGATGAATATAATGTCTTGTTAGAAGGTTTCCTTTAACAGTATTAAAGTTGCTTCTCTTTTTTAAATGGGAAAAACTTAGAGGTAAATGTTTCTGTACAATAAGTCATCTTTAATATGATCTGGAAGAAATGGAGGAGAATGCATATCAGGAAACCTGACTTTATCTCAAGAGGCTGACCCTGGGCCAGCGCTGTCTGATAGAACTCTGCTTTGGGCAAACTGAGTCTGCAGCTGCCCAGTATGGTAGCTGCTGGTCACATGTAGTTATTAAACATTACGAATGTGGCTATGTGACTGATACACTGTTTTTTTTCCTTTTTGGCCACACCCCGCGGCATGTGGAATCTTAGTTCCCTGACCAGGGATTGAACCCATACCCCTTGCACTCGAAGTACAGAGTCTTAACCACTTGGCCGCCAGGGACGTCTAAGACACTGAATTTTTAATTTTATTTAATGTTAACTCAGTTTGAATACTCACCTGTGGCCAGTGGCTGTGGTGTTGGACAGCTCAGTTCTGGACATATCTGTCAAACTCTCAGATGGCAGTTGCCTCATCTGTAAGATGAGAAGACTAGATGCGCTTTGATTCATATTTTCTCCAATTTTAGTTTTAATTGGGTGAGTAGAATCTAGGATGAGATGGATTTGAAGGAAAATCGGTATTTGAGCATATCTGCTCAGTGCTGGTGTCTGAATAGAGATGGTGCTGAGGAAGCAGACAGATTCCAAATGGAAATGACCCTGTCTGGCATCATCTTTTGTGACTTTATAGAGAGTAATTATTTTGAATAGTTCTTTGTGTTGTGCCTTACTTTCTCTCAAGATGACGGGGACAGGTTGATGGAATGGTGCTGTCTTTCCTGCTTGGGTGAATAGACTGAAGAAGCCATGCGCACTCTTCTCAGTAGGTGTCTTCCACTTTACATATCTTGTTATCAGGGGAGGAAATCTTATTAGTCAGTTTCCTGAAACCTTTATCCCCTGGTTAACAGTTGAAATCATCCTTCTGAGCTGGTGAATAGTTCAGTTTTGTTGAGCTAATAATTCAGAAACTCCTAGAAGCTCTGCTTTTAGAATATTGTCTGGTAAATATACTTTTGCCTTAAAAGAAAGGAGCAGATCTATGTAGGAATTTTCTGAAAACCATTTTCAAAGAAATTTATTAATCATTTTCTTGCCTTTTAGATGGACCAGTCCCAATGTCTTAGATTTAAATGTTTTAATATCATAAGATCTCAAAACTTGACTTTCCTAATAAACGAGGATTTCTTTTAGCATTCTCAGTGGTCAAGGCTCTTCCCTGAAGTGGCCTGTGCTCTAGTCCGCTCTCACCTTAGCACCGATGCGTTGTACTAGTTCATAGTCTGTTGTCAGAGAGTTTGCTTAAAAAATTTGATGTAGTGAATAGGTGAGTTTCAGTAGATCTGTTTGTTCTTTTTTTGGCACTGTGCTCACTTTTGCTCCCCAATTTTTGCTCTTTGTTTTATTACATATTTCTTCTAATTCCACTGATGTAGGAATATTCTGCAATTATGTAGCATTACTGTAAGTGCCATTGTTAGTGAGATAAAAGCAATCTGGCTAGAACTCTTAAGATCTTTCCTTTAAGCTCTGATGCTAGAATCTCCAGGTCGCCTGAACCAATACACAAAGTAAGGTGGTGCCCTTTCACATAGGGGGTAGCCCCCCTCTTCTGAAAGGTCGTGTTTCCCAACATTTCTCAAGTGATGACACGCACGGAAGATGACAGTATTTTTACGGCACACTGCAGGAAAATGGGCTGCTTGTGGCCAGGGACATTGGGGTGCCTAGAGTCAAGGGGTCACCCCTGGCCACACCAAGCCGGAGCAACTGTGGGTAGCCCTCCCACAGGGGTGAGAAAGAAAGCCACTTCTCTTGGAGTTGTTCTCCACCTTATTCTCACCAAAAATAGTCTTATCTTTAAATGAAAACCATTCCTTCTCTTTTGGTCCTTCGTTAAACCTGAGGTTGGGGATCTTTTTCTAGGTTTTTCGAATTCTTCTTTCTTCCGCTCCCCACCCCTCCCACCCCAAAGAGAAGTTAGTGCTTTATAAGCTTTCTAAATCCAGAAAAGTTCTTTAGGTTAAGTTGAAGCCCTCTCGCCTCAAAGAGGGTTTGTGGATCAGGGAGGTCAGAGTGACTTACATGAAGTCACACAGCTGATTAATTGGAGAGCCAGCGTTAGAACTGTGTCTGCAGTTCCAAGTCAGTTATGTCTTGGAATTGAGATTTGAGCATTAGTTTTTATGGATACTTCTGTAAAATGTTCAGTGAAAAATATTCGCCTTATTTTGGTTGTTCTAGCCTTGTTTAAATACTTTCCAGAATTGGGAAACCCTGTAACTGCCTTTGTCTATACAGGTTTAGAATTTAGGTTAAAGGATTTGAGGCCCTGTCTGTAGTATCACAAGACATTTTAGGAACCATGAATATCTCTTCTTACCTCTCTGCTTCTTTCTTTCAGGTTCACCTTTTAATTTCCTCTGGATAAGAGCTCTTTGAGATGGCAGTTTGCTGGACACATGGATTTTCTTCAGATTTATGCTTACTACCAACTCCTTGGAGTGCAGGTGGAGAGCCTAGAGAAGTTCCCTGCCTTCCCAGCCAGAACAACTTTGTAATAAGCATTTGTTAGCATAGCCTCTGCCTTCCATACAGTGTAACCTTTCTGCCTTCCAAATTAAAAAGCTCCATGCCCCTCCTTCCTCTGCCTCTGGCTTTGTTTTTTGGTATTAAAATCCTTTTCCTTCAGTCCTCTGTGCACATTTCTTTAGGAGTTGATAACTTGCAACTGTGAATCTACCTCCATGTTTTCCTTAAGTGTATTTGAAGTTAATGACAAAAGGCACCTCTGACAACCCTGGGAAAGGAGAGCCCTTTGTCTTTTCCCTGGAGCTGGTAATCCTTTACTAATCCTTCAATTGTTGCTGGTGGTTTTGCTCTTAGGACACAATGCATTCCTGGAACTCCATCATTAAGCACTTTGTGAGAAATTGAGCTATGTGTGTGCTTCCCCATTTATATCTGTTTCACTGTGATTTAGTGGTGAAAAGTGAAATACGTATCTCTTAGTGTAAGAAGAGTACAAAAAGTGTGGGAGTTGTGTGTGTGCTTGTTTATGAGACACTGCTCTCTGGACCACCTTCACCAACACCCTCACTTTGTTCTTACTATTATCTCAGGGGTTCCAGTCCTCATTAGGTAGGTGAAGAAATTGAAGCTCTGATTTGTAACTTGCGTTAGATCAGAGTTCATGACACGCTTGGGTGGAACAATAGGTCTGCTGGCTGAAGTCTAGGCATATTTATATGTATTGTGGTGGCGGCCTTATTTCCGTCTTGGGGGCTGTAGGAAATAAGCTATGTTGAGGATTCCACTATTTAAATTTAGCTGACTGCTGCCTTGGTATGTTGGGCTCTAGAGGTTCCCCAACTTGGCTGCACATTACAATTGCTTAGGGAACTTAAAATCTCAATGCCCAGGGCACAGCCCAGACCAATTAAATAAAAATCTTTTGGGGTGGCATCTTTACTTTGTACAGCTACCCAGGAGATTCTAACATGCAGCCAGATTGGAGAAGCACCACTGGATTCTTGCTCCTTAAAATGTAGCCCATTGACTGCAGTATTGACATCACCTAGGAATCTATTTGAAAAGGAGACTCTCCAGCTCCACCTCCCTCCTGAAGCAAAAGCTGTTTTAACATGGTCTGCTTGTGAAACACGTGCATGTTAGAAGTTTGAGAGGCACCCATCCAGACCAGTGGTTCTCAAATCTTGGTTTATCTCACAGTTCTCTGGGAACTTAGTAATGAACTTGGGCCTCTGTGTTTTTTAGCTCTCCATGGGACTCTGATACACACTGAGGTTTGAGAATAACTGAGTCAGGAGTCGTCGTCACTGAATGGTCTGGCAGTGTTTCACTAAAACCGTATCACAAAGGCAGGCTGTTGGTCCTTGGGACATGGTTTACCATTCTGAGGGATATTAGTTCACGCATAACTAATAATGCTTTCAAACATATGTACAGGCATGCATCTTTATCAGGAGGCTTCTGAACAATTTTTAGTGTAGATTGATAGACCAGTATTTTGAATAAGAAAAGCAGTATAAATGGGCTTAAAAACTGGGAATAGTACTAATTTTATCAAGGAAGACGTCACAACTTTCAGAGCCTCTGATATACACATTTTAATGTCTATCCATGATCTTGAGATACCTGGGGCAGATACCAAGCACCCACTTAATTGGGTTAGCTGTTATCTCAGACGTGATTTACCCAAGCCGGTGACTGTCAGTGGGAAACATTCATCTCGTGTTGTCTTCTCACTATTTGCAGTAGGGCAAAAGCCTATGGACAGCTTTTAGAATCTTGAGTTTAAATTCAGTTTAATAAAACTCCATTTTTGGGCTTTGTTCAGTGGTTCTCAACTATTTTTTTGAAAAATTTATTTTAATTGGAGGCTAATTACAATATTGTGATGGTTTTTGCCATACATTCACATGAATCAGCCATGGGTGTACATGTGTTCCCATCCTGAATCTCCCACCTCCTTCCCCATCCCATCCCTCAGTGTCATCCCCGTGCACCAGCCCTGAGCACTCTTGTCTCCTGCATCGAACCTGGACTGGTGATCTATTTCACATATGCTAATATACATGTTTCAATGCTATTCTCTCAAATCGTCCCACCCTCGCCTTCTCCCACAGAGTCCAACAGTCTGTTCTTTACATCTGTGTCTCTTTCGCTGTCTCGCATACAGGGTCATCGTTACCATCTTTCTAGATTCCATATATATGCATTAATATACTGTATTGGTGTTTTTCTTTCTGACTTCCTTCGCTCTGTATAATAGGCTCCAGTTTCATCCACCTCATTAGAACTGATTCAAATGGCATTCTTTTTAATAGCTGAGTGGTTCTCAACTCTAGATGAAGAAAATTTACCTGTGAAATTTTAAAAAGTACATTCCCCCCTCTCCCCAATGGAATTTCTGATTCTTAGGTGTTTTTTTTTTTTTTTTAAGATAAGAGGCACTGAACCAGGATGGGTAATCTTTTTCATCAAATGGGTCTTCCAACCTGGGTCTTGATACCCATCAGCTCTTGTGATGGTGCCTCTCTATGGGTCTCACACATGGGTGCCCAAAGGAGCATGCTGCAACAATGGATTTTGAGTACCATGCCACAGAGTGAGCTATAGTCTAGCATTTTCTGCTGTCTCCAGCTCAACACCTTTACAAAGTGGCTTTATTTTTATTTTCTATGCTCTTTTGTGGAGCCGGAAACCATTCGCCACAAGCACTGTACATGGTCTGTTCCCTGCCATTCTTTGCAGTGGCGGGAAGCCCGGCCCTGAGCACCTCCTGCCCACACATTTCCTGCCCCCTATCACATGGAAACCATCGTTTGTGTTTTCTTCTCTTAGCAGCCAATACCTTTGGCCTCTTTGATCACATCCTTTCATCTTAGTCTTCAAAACACTTTTGTTACGATGGTTGAAAATACTTGGGGGGTGGGGGCCTCTCTGGTTTTGGAGGCTCAGCAAACTTGCCCTGGTGGTTACCAGGGCCTGGGGCGCTGTGTGACTGTGTTTCCCATCTCGGCTTGTGGCTCAGGGCTTTTACAGTCTGAGTGCTGTATGACTTACTGTCTTTAACTTTTAAAAACTTAACGAATATAAAAAATGGATTTTTCCTTTTGGTAGAAACCAGCACAATACTGTAAAGCAATTATCCTTCAATTAAAAATAAATAAATGGATTTTTCCTGCATGAGGAAACAATACTTCACAGAACAAGGATCTTAGATAAGGAAATGAGGGGGAAAAAAAGACTTGCTTAGGTTGAATTAATTAATAGGCAGGTTCAAGCTTAGGCAGACCTGTCCATGGGATGAAAACGAGAGGCATTTTCAAGACTCTAGTTGGGCAGCCGGCTACTGCCGGAAGTACCTAGTTTGCCCTGAAGGTGTTGATTCAAGGACATGTTCTGCCACTTCCTGTCTGTTGACCTGAAGACCTTGTGTTTTGTCTCTCAAATTTAGCCAATAATTAGGCACCCAGGCATGATGCTGCATAGCACGTGGGATCACCAGAGACAAGATACAGCCTTGTTGTCCAGGAGTGGCTACCACTGAGCACCCTCCGTATGTCTGGCGTGGTATTAAGCGTCCTGTTACTTATATTTCCCTGTGAGATGGTTGGATGGCATGATCGACTCCATGGACATGAGTTTGAACAAACTAGGAGATAGGGAAGGACAGGGAAGCCTGGCATGCTGCAGTCCATGGGGTTGCAAAGAGTTGGACACGACTTAGTGACTGAACAACCACAATAATCCCATGAAGAGGAAGGTAGTCTCTTTCAGATGAGGAAATGGAAACTCAGACGACAGTGTGAGGATTTGAATCTTATTTCTGTCTGATTTCAAAGCACTTGGGTTAGGCTTTATGAGAAAATGATAGAATAGCATGGGGCTAATAAGACTTCTCACTGTTGTCCCGACAAAATAGAAGTGAAAGTACCTTGTTAATACAGCTGCTGTACCAGTGTATTGGTACCCTGAGCGCAGTCGTCAGAAATGCGGAAAATTGTCCTCACGTACTGCTTTTCACCCTCAGCTGCACATCCAGTTCTACTGGCTTCCAGCTAAAGGACTGTGGTGGCCAAGGTCAGGTCTTCCTAGGTGTCCCTAGAGACATCCCTGGGGTCTGCTATTTGAACCTGCTCTGCCTTTTTAAATCCCAGGGATGAACAGCTTTGTTTCTTAACTTTCTATTACTGAAAATGTCACAGACATACAATGCACACACATGCATGCATGTCAAGACATAAACTTACGGATACCCGACATTTGGCTTAAAAAATTATCAATGTTTTTTACCCCATCTGGACTTCCCTTGTGGCTCAGCTGGTAAAGACTCCGCCTGCAATGCGAGAGACCTGGGTTCGATCTCTGGGTTGGGAAGATCCCTGGAGAAGGGAAAGGCTAGCCACTCCAGTATTCTGACCTGGAGAATTCCATGGACTGTATAGTCTCATGGGGTCGCAAAGAGTCGGACACGACTGAGTGACTTTCACTACCCCGTCTAGTTTCAAGATACTATAAGAGACATCTGATGGGAAGCTCTTTCTATGACTCCAACATTGAGTTAAAAAGTATTTGCGTACCTACTCTCCAGGACATGCAGAGGTGATCAGAACAGACAAGGTAACTCCCTTTTTGAGCCTTACATTCTAGTCAGGAAGAGGGCCAAATTAGCACATGAAGAGAACTGCAGTTAAGTGGAGTGAGGGACACAAATGGTATGAAGTGATCACGAATGGGGATGAGGTGGGAGCTCCCTAGACACAGTGGTTAGGAAAGCTTCTCTAAACAGGAGACATTTATCATCAGTCACCGGCAGCTGGAGTGTGTCTAGGTATTACTTTACTAACTCTCCTTGCTGTGTGATTGAGTCCTGGAGTTTGCTTTTGCAGAAAGCATTGCCTCAGGAGATGACTAATAAACAACATTTACCGAAGGAGTGTCTCCTAAGCAAACTGTTTTGCAACTCTGCTCTAATCCTAGAGGAGTCAAGAGTCCTGAAGAGGGAAGGGAAATCCGGACAGAATAGAAGACACCAGTCTTGGGGCAGGGGTGGGAGTGGGTGATCCTGAGTTGGTCCTGAGACCCCATCTTTTCCTGCTTCTTCCTCTGTGATGGCTGTATCTGGAGGCACCTGGGATCTGGGCGTCCACTGGCGCTGATGTGGGCCTCATTCACTGGAATGGCAAGTAAGCCATTTCGCCTTTCTCCATTTGTGAAAGGGAGGGACCATACCCTGCCTGCTGCTTAGCTTTCCTGTGAAGGTCAAAGCCAGATCATGTTTGCTTTGGTGTTGCACAGACACGCTATTCTTCATAAAGATTCCAGATAAGGATGTCGCCCCACCCACGTCCCCTGGTAAATCGCTAGAATAACTTGGGTCAGCAAGGAGAGGCAAGGACGCCCTCGAGTTTGCTAAAAATAGTGTCTCACCGTCTCCACTGGAAAAAAGTCCTGTTTCATGTTAGCCCAGTTTCCTCCAATCAAGGCTGGAAGCATGAAATGGAGACCAGTTGCTGACCACTCTCTGAACCACAGTCCTTCATCTACTCAAACTCTCTGAAGTCCTGCCAGCCATGTCTCACATTTATATGCTCTTCCCCTAATCGTTCCTTCTTTTTCCTTGGCTGAATTCTGTGTGGGTGGCTCAGGAAAAGAGTAGACAAGCATGCTTTCTGCTTCTCGGGGGTATTTTTAAAGAATCTGACAATGGGAGGGCTCTCTCCCCTGGATCCTATTGCCTCTAGAATGGGAGGGTGCCCACATTTCCAAAACAAACAGTGAGAACGGGCTGCCCTTTTCCCAAAGGTGATGAGACCCCTCTGGGATGATGTAGGGTGTTCTGGCTTGGGACGATGGCTGCCCAGAGAAACGACCCACTGGGGGGTGGCCCACCTTCGTTCCTTCAGACTTCACGTCTAGCCAGGACTCAAGGGGGCCCATTTTGGGGGAGAGGCTTGTACCATGTGGCATGTGGATTCTTAGCTCCCTGACCAGGAATTGAACCCTTGCCCCCTGCAGTGGAAGTGCAGAGTCCTAACTGCCGGGGAATCCCCAAGGGGGCCCTTTTGAAAGCAGAGAGGCCCCCAGAGGGTGAGAGGGGAGATAAAAAGCAAGAGTGTTCAGGGATGTTGCAAAGAGAGCAGTGGGCAGCCTGCAGTGCCCTGGGGCTGGGAGGGCTGGCTTTGTTCTGAAAATCGGCTGCAGCCTTGCCAGGGCCTCCCAGTGCTGTAACTTCCCCTCCCTCAAGCTCTCCTGGAAGCTGTGGAGGGGGCAAGAAAATGCATATGATGGTGTAACCAGAAGCTCCTGGGGCCATAATGAGGAGAGAAATACCTGTCCACTGTGGGCAACAGAGACACACAGGTGGGCTGAGAGCTCTAGGCTCCCTTGGGCGCTGGCCTAGTGAAGCAGCAGCCCCACTTTTATCTCAGCGTGGTGGTCCAGCCTGACCCAGCTCTACTGACCCGCAGGCAGGGTCTCCGTCCAATTTTCTGGGCATTCCCTTAAAATGTGCATTCAGTTTACTTTGCTGAAACGGTGCATGTTTTAATAGGAACAGTACTTTATTGAGGTATAATTTACTTGTGCTAAAATGCACAAATCTTATGTGTACAGTTGGGCTTATTTTGACGTGTCTATATACCTGTGTAAATCACCCAAATCAAGATGCAGAATATTTCCACCACCTGGAAGCTTCCCTGGGGCCCCTTTCCAGCCAGTCCTTGTACCCCAGAGGCATCCACTGTTCCCATTTCTGTCGCTGGTGATTAGTTTTGCTTGTTCTTGAGCTTCATCTGTGTGGAGTCATATAGTTTGTACAGAGCCTGAACCCCTGGGGCCTGGCCTGTGTCTGCACTTGGCAGGTCTGCACTGTGAGAGGAGCCTTGGTTCTTAAGCTACCCTGTAAGAGAGCGCTGACCCCATTGGGAAATTGAAGCTGTGGATGGTCAGTGAGATGCCCACAGGGCATGGTGGGTCCTGGTGACCAGCCCAGGCTCCCCGATTCTGAATCCAAAGCTCTCTCCAGGCTCCCAGCGGGCTCTCCTAACCCCTCCATGGGGGCGCCTATCTGGTGCTCTGGATGAAGGGGCCTGGTGATCCTGGGCAGGTAGCGCCCCCTGCTGTCTACCGGGGCCAGACCCCCACACCCTCTCTCCTCCAAGGGAAGTGACAGAATCACCCGGGCAGGAGCCCAGGGCAGTGATGGACAAAGGGCAGGGACTCGGCTCCTGGAAGGAAGTCTCCTGTCCTTTTATTTCCCTCCGAAAAGACGTTTTCTTAAGCGTTTGGGGGCCTTCCTGCTTCAAAAGAAGCGGATGAAGGGAGAAGAGGCATCTTTGGTGGAGCTCTGCTGCCCCCAGGTGGGTGGCTGGGTCACTACCACGGAGCCGGACGTCCAAACCCCGCGATCTTCAGGTCTCAGGTTCAGAGCGTCCTTCTGTGGCTCTCCGTCTCCCGGCCTCCTGAATCCTGGTCTCCTTGGCTTCTGAGAGCCAGATGTCCCTCTAGACCATCATCTTGCACTTCAACCCTGATCTGGAGCGGTTCCTTGGAGAACCAGCTCCAGCTGTGCGTAGGAGGGTGAGATGTGGCCCCACGCCTCCCGGGGAGGGCGGGCTGGACAGAAGCCTAGAGGGCCTGTCCTGCATAAAGCAATGGTGTGATCGAGGGAGATCAAGGTTTGATCTTAGGGCTTGGCTGGGGGGGAGGGGGTGATAGGCGGGGCGGGGGTACTTCTCGCCGCGGGGTGCGCAGCCCCCCTGCCTGCCGTGGGCGTGGGTGCCGCCGCCAGGGCCCCGCCGCCCCCGCCCAGCTCGCCGCCTTCCTGTCGCACCTGCGGTCGTGGTGGTGTAACGGCCAGGCCCTCCCGGCCCCGGCACGTGGCCTGGGGTGATGCTATCTCTAACTCGGTATTTTTAACTCCTTTTTCCAGAGGATGTGGCTTCTGTGGGAGAGCTTCAAAGGGTGCCCCACTTGCCCCTCGCGGCAGCCATGACGTCATGGAAATGGGAGGGGCCGCCCCAAGGCCCCCCAAACACCTGCACGGAAGTGGGAGGCTTTTTCCACTTCCTGTCCTACATCTGGCTACTGACTCAATGTCTGACCTGCTTATTAATTTCAAAATATAGCTCTCAGTGTGATACTCAGAGGAAACCTTACTCACGTGCCTGTCTGGGTGAAACTAGGCCTGCATGCCAGGGGGCCTTACACAGGGGCAGGGCACTGGCCCGCCAGCCTCCTGGCTTCTGAGTGTACAGAGTGACAGTGACCTGGGCTTGCAGACCTCCCCAGACCCACCCATCAGTCAGAAGCTCTTCTTCCCACAGGTTGCTCCCAGAGGTAGATGGAGAGAGAGTTTTAAGACAGGACACGTGGAGAAAGCGAGGTGAATGGTAAGGTGGCCTGCAGCCCTGGACCTGGGTGTGGTCCTTCAGTAAAGGGAGGGCTGATTCCTAGAAGCCCTGATGCTTTCCCATCCCCCAGGCTCTACTGGATGAGTGCCCACCCGAGGCTGCTCTGGCCCAGGGACCATCACTCAGGTTCTGCTTTTCCTGATAGTTCTCGACAGGTTACTCTTAGCTCTTGGCTAAATTATGAAATGCCTTCTCAGGAGGCTCAACGGTGAAAAATCCACCTGCCAATGCAGGAGACACAGGAGACTCAGGTTCAGTCTCTGGGTTGGGAAGATCCCCTGGAGTAGGAAATGGCAACCCACTCTGGTATTCTTGCTTGAAAAATTCCATGGACAGCATGGCAGGCTGTAGTCCATGAGGTTGCAAAGGGTCAGACAAGACTGAGCGACCACACATACACAAATTGTGAAAATGTGGCTCACTGGACCACCTCGTATATTAATCCCTGTTTTCCTTTCTCTTATGCTCCCTCACCCCCCTACACACATATACATCTTCGCTCCTTCCCCAGTGCCTGATGAGCCCCCTGCCTCATTTATTTGTTCACTTGCTGCTTAAGTGTATATTAAGCATCAGTTGTATGCCAGGCACTGTGCTGGGTGTTGCAGACACACGGATGAACACCATATACTTCCCATCCCAAGGAGCTCATAATTGAATAGATTTTCTTGCTGAGATATTACCTGATAACTAAAGTGGTATCTGTCAAAGGCTTTACATGTGACCCCATGGGAGTTAGATGTTATGGGCAAATCAAGAAGAAAACAATCTTCAAGACTCAGAAGGCTGCCCCTCCAATGGTGGGTCATGGTGAGGGGTGCTCTGTTGGGGCTGAGACCCCACCCAAGTGTTCCTGAAACACATACTGGCTTAGCCTGCCCTTTCCTTGACCAGATCATGATTCCAGTTGGACTCAGAGGGCAGATTTTCTGGGTGAAGTGGCAGAGAATTCTTTAGAATCTTAGGCTTGGGGTCCAGAGAAGTTATTTGGTCCATTTTTCTGCCTCCAGGGTTGGCCTGAGCTTAAGTCTTTTGGGGGCAGTAAGATGTCTGTCCAGAGAATTCTGTTCTGTAACTGGCCTTGGGGGCCCATTCCACCTTGGGATGGCATGGTGTCCCTCCCCGAGGCTGGCCCCTGCTGGTGAGGACTGGGGCTCTTCAGGGCTGGGCCTTCTCAGGGACTTGGTGACCATGTCTCCAGGTTTCCTCAGCAGCCTCTTCCCTCCATGCTGAACACTGTCCCTTACTGCATGGAGGGATCTGCTGCAGTGGCCCTTGGCCCAGCACCGCCCTCCTAGCGGGCACAGGCACCCTTCCCCAGGCCTCCTCACAAGGCCACTTCGATCGCCTCTGACACCCTGGTGGGGCCTGGGCCAGACGTGAGAACAGAGAGGACACAGCCACCCAAGACTCTGCACCACCTCTTCAGCACTCTTGCTTAGTTGGCTGTTGGCTTAACAGCCTCAGACCTGAGAGAAGGTTCTTGCTGCGATAGAGGAATCCAGATTTGAGATGGAAAACTTCCCCGAGCTGATGCTGACCCTGTTTTCCAGATGGCCTCTTACCTGCCTGAGGCCTTGTCACTCTCAGCTTGGGCTGGGCCTGGGAGGAGTGGGCCTTCCCCCCTCCATGGGTCTGGGAGGATCCCTGGGCACTGCTGCCACACCCCTTCCTAGCTCCTCAGGTGGCCTCAGGGGTCCAGTGACCACAGGGCCCTGCCATCTAAGGACCCTGAGCTGGCATGACTCCACAGGCCCCCTCGGTCTCCTTCCACCTGGGCCTCCTCTGCGGTTCTTGGGGGGTCTGTCTTTGGCCCCTTCACTGCCTTCCAGTGTCCCTGCCGCTGTCCCCTGCCACAAGTCCCATTTCCCCTTCATCCTCAGCATCTTCACAGCCAAGGCTCAGGAGCAGACCTGCCTCCCCAGCCACCCACACAGTCTCTTGCCTGGATCTTATGTATACAGACCAAAGTGGATTACTATTTTAGGAGGAAAAAAAAAGAGGCTAATTTGCCTAAAGTTTTTAACAGTTGATAAAGGCTTGCTCTGTTAACCCTCCAAGGGGCATTTTCATTTAATAGGGGGAAGAGAATGCTTTAATTAAAAGAAATTCCCAATGGTGGAGTCTCTGGCATCGTGTTAGACTGATGAGGAGGCAGTTTTGAGTTCCCCGCAGGTGGTAACTCTTCTTCTGGGTGTGAGAGTGATCTGCTATGATGGGATTTCCTCTGAGATCTTTCCCTTTAGTGATCTTTAAAGGCACTTGTATTTAGGCTGCACATGAGGCTGCTCAGAGACCACTGGGGTTTCTGTGACTACCCTTGGTAGGGCTACCAGTATTGAACATGGTTCTTAACCTCTATAGAAGCCATAGAATCAGAGATGTGGGGAGCTGGAGGCAGCCTCCAGTCCTAAGTGGCATAGGTTTTATAGGTGGTGACCCTGGAACTCACAGACGGGAGGGACATGCTGATGTTACCTATTGAGCTGGTGGCTCCATCCTTGTAAAAAGCCGCAGACCTGAATTGTAGCCGGAAGGATTTGCTTGTTTCTGGCTGTGTGGTCAGAGACACACAGGTGAACTGTAGATGTACTTGGGGCTAGAACCCCCTCCCACTCCTACACCAGGAATCGGTAAGCACTGGGCTCCAGTCTTGAGAATGGTAATTGTGAGGTGGATGGCTGAGTAGTGTCTGAGGGGTGCTCCCTTTCCTAAGCACCCCAGGAAAGGTGCTAAGGTAGCAGGAGGCTCAGGAGAATCCTAGGGGACCCCATCTCCTGTCTTCTAGGTGAGGGCTTGAGATGCCTATTCTCCTTGGCCAAGTCCCTGGGCTTGAGAGGAGAGAGCTCATTTCTGCTTTCCTTGTTCTCATACCCAGGGTGATGGGAGCAGAACGTCTGGCTAGGGTCACCCTCTTCTCCCCGCTTCCCCCACTCCTAGACTGACACGCCAAGGGGCTGAGCCTCTGGTGGGCACTGGGGGCAGTGGAGTGGTAGGTGGTCCCCAGCCATGAACTTGTAGAGCAACGCACAGTTTCAGTGGGAATCCAGTCTGAAAGGAAAGGCAAAGGAAATGTTTCTTCAGGGCAAGAGACAGTGGGTGGCCTTTTGGGGACACTTGCTGTGTGGTCCCTGTCTGCCAAATTTCAGCTACAGGTCATTACCACCCATGTACATGGGCCTCCTGCTATGGGTTGCCCAGTGGAAGAGCAGGGACCCAGGCTTTTAAGTGGGTTTGCCTGGCCCCAGCACAGCCTTCTCAGTGGAATTCTTTAGAGGTTTTTCCAGGAAGAGGTGGACTTAAGCAGCTTGTTGAATTAGGCCTGCCGAATGTCCTCATGGATGGACGGCTTGGTTTCTTTCTGCCCAGCTAGTGATCCACAGCAAGCTGAAAATGACCCGGACCAAACTCAGTCAAACAGGAGCACAGTCTCTTCCAAATCGCTTTTATTGAAGCCTTGGCAGCAGAATATACAATGTGGCTCAGATACACAGCAGAGCAGGGCCTAGATCATGAAAAGATAATTTTTCCCCACATCTTGGGAAAAAGGGTGATATATATTTTTTTATGAACACTATGTAAAAAATATAAACACCACACAACATTCTCCGGGAGCTGGAGCCCAAGAGAACCCACTGGGGATCCACCATCCAGTGGGACATCAGAGGCAGTCTCTGGGGGGTGGGGGTGGGGAGGGAGTGTCCCTACAGCCAGGAGAGGCTGCAGCAGCCCCCCGACTTTGCCGAGAATGCCAGGCAGTGACAAGCAGCAGTGAGGAACAGAGTGGGTGGCAGCTATGCTGGGCAGCTTGTCAGCATCTTGATCGCCAGTATCTGGAGGATCCAGTTGGTGTTATGGCCAGCCAGGCCAGAGAGGAGGAGGGAGACTTCTCATCCACAGGGGCAGAGAGTGCGTCTCTCTGCTTGGAGAGGGAGAGGAAGGGCGACGAGGAGCAAGGGGCGAGGGAGCACGGGGCTCTCAGGCTGTCGGTGACCTGGGATGAGGAAGAACAGGGTCAGGCTGCATAGTGATGAGACCCAGGACAGTTAGGGATGTGATGAGGATGCTTCTGTTTGTAGAGTTCTAGGGGCAGATGGACCCAGAGTCCTTTTTGATGAGATGCTCTTGTCAGTGGGATGACCTGGGACACTGGGGGAAAGGGTCTGGAGATTCTAGTCAGAATTGGGGTGGATAACAAATACAATACTGCCTTACCACATTGGGGCCAGAGGACCTGAGAAAAGGAATGGGGGGCCCCCTAAGATTTGCAATGCATGGGGTACAATAGAAGGCATAGGTATGAATGAGTCCAGGTCCTAAGTGTCTCCTAAGTTCCACTCATTAACTGTGTGGCCTTGATGTTCCTTGGCTTCAGTTTCTTCATTCCCAAAATGAGGATAATAACAACTGTTCCTCATACTTTGTAGGTGAGATGTGGCTCAAAGGAGGTGACCAATGTCACCCGAGGAGTGTATTGTGTTTCTTAAGTGTTTTGGGCCATTGCTATTAACAAGAGGAACCACTAACAGGAAAAGAGGAGTCTGGTGGGTCCAGACTTAGGACCTAAAAGCAAGAGCCTGGGGGAAGTTCCTTTTCAGAGCTTGGGAACCTGCGCCCGGGGCCCCACCACCTGGCTGAGACGTCAGCTCACCTCAACTGGACCAGAGCCGCAGCGTCATGAGCAGGTTAAACCCGACCACCTTCAGGAGGAGGATGCGGAACCCGATCACTGATAGGTTCTGGGAGTTTAGGTTCATATCTGCAAAAACAAGGAGTCACAGCAGTCATGGTGCAGGTCTGCACAGCCCCCGTGACACCGAAAGCAGAGTGGGGAGTATGGTGGGCTTCAGCACCTCCACCTGCCTCTCCCTTTGGGCTTTGGTGCACATGCCCTCATAAACATATCTGTACATCCCTCTAGGGTCAACAGGGGCTTCCCACGTGGCACAGTGGTAAAGACTCTGTCTGCCAATGCAGGAGATGCAAGAGATGCGGGTTTGATCCCTGGGTTGGGAAGATCTCCTGGAGTAAGAAATGGCAACCCATTCCAGTATTCTTGCCTGGAAAATTCCATGGACAGAAAAGCCTGGTGGGCTACAGTCCATGGGGTTGTAAAGAGTCGGACACGACTGAGTGACTGAGTGTGCACACACCAGGGTCACCAGCATTTCATTTCCAAAGGGAAACACTAACAGCCTTACTCTCAGTTTTAGGGCTGAGCCTCTCAGTGGGTGGGGAGGTGGATGCTCAGAACTTGGCATACGCAACACCCTGGGTCAGGGCCCCTTAGTGAGAATCTAGTGGCGGAACCACAAGGATGAAAGTGAAAGTGAAAGCCACTCAGTTGTGTCCGACTTTTTGCGACCCCATGGACTATGCAGACCATGGAATTCTCCAGGCCAGAATACTGGAGTGGGTAGCCTTTCCTTTCTCTGGGGGATCTTCCCAACCCAGGGATCGAACCCAAGTCTTCCGCATTGCAGGTGGATTCTTTACGCACTGAGCCACAAGGGAAGCCCAAGGATACTGAAGTGGGTAGCCTATTCCTTCTTCAGTGGATCTTCCCGACCCAGGGATCGAACCCAGGTCTCCCGCATTGCAGGAGCCAGAAGGGAAGCCCTAGAGGGATGACTCAGTACAAATGACTCAAATGGAAATGAACGTGGGCCCAGAGTAGGTGGTGAGGAGTGGTGGGTATCTTTGAGAGCCAAGGTCACTGCCCACATGAGTTCTGCTGCTCTTCTTGAAAGAAGGCAAAACCCCCAGGCTATGGAGGGAAAACATCCTTGGGAAGACCAGGTTAGTCTAGGGCTTTATGTGAGCAGGTCAGAGATTTCCCATCTGGGCCACCCAGAAGCTCTCTTGATCTCTGTGGACAGTGGAGGAATCCACTGAAAGGAACATAGAGGCCTGGGAGTGAGTCATTGGTCTAGCAAAACTAGACGTATCCTTAAAGTTCTTAGAGTGGAGAAGAAAATTAGAGATGGTGAGAGGAATCTAGGGATTCAAGAATGTCCCCAGGCAGCTTTGAACGGGGCTTGAACTGCTGTTCTTGTTCCTTAGAACTTCATTCCTAGATCCACATGTTCCTTCACACTGCCTCTATCCCGTCTGGGTGATTGTGGGTTCATTGTCTCCCCAGACCTGTGTGAAGCCAGGATGGATCCCTCGCTTACCTGTTTCAAAGCTTTTCTCTACCAGCTTGGCATTACAGGCGATTCCTAAAAGGAGAAATAAAGACATTTTTCTTAGAGTCCTGAGCATTCTGACTTCCCACCCCAGAAGCTGGGCTGGTGAATGTTTCCAGCTTTTCCGTGCCTCCTCGTGGAGAGATCTGGAAGGAACTTGTCCCGTATGAGCACCTGTTGGGGCCACCACTGACCCTCGAAGGACCAGCACCCTGGCTTCTAGGCACCATTTTGTTTACTTAATACTGGTTGTGCTGAGTGCATGTTACATGACACAAGGAGCCGTCAGACTCCACCCTTGGGTGAGTTCCAGTCTGGAGTCTGATAGAGGAAGTAAGACAGACACCGTGAGAAGTGCCATAAGGGGCATAGATGCTTTCATCTGTTCCACAAAGTTTTGACCCCTGCACCCCAAATCTGTTTGCTTGTTTTTTCTGACTCAGTAAATGGCATAATCATTGACCTAGCTGCTCAGAAAGAAAATCCAGCCACCTTCCTCAGTTCCCGCTTTTCCTTTTCGACCCTGCATAGTTCTAGCTTTGAATCTCAAATAGTGTTGAGCTTTTAACTCCCCTGTCACAGGGACTTCCATGATGGTCCAGTGACCAAGACTCTGTGCTCCCAATGCAAGGGGCCTGGGTTCTATCCCTGGTTGGGGAGCTAGATCCCACAAGCTGCAACTAAGAGTTCGAATGTCCTAATTAAGGCCCAGTGCCTTAATTAAATAAATAAAAAACAAAATATCAAATAAATAACTCCCCTGCCACAACCCCATCCTGGCCTCCATCTTCTCTCTGCTGCATGAGCTTCTTTTCTGTATCTACTCTTGGCTCCTACAATCCTTTTCCCACTCTAGTCAGAGTGATTGGGAAAAAAAATGGTTTATTTATTTTGGCTGTGCCAGACGTTCCTTGGTTGCAGTGAGCAGGAGTTACTCTCTAGTTTTGGTGCCAAGGCTTCTCACTGCGGTGGCAGCACGGGCTCTAGGGTGCACAGGCTTTAATAGTTGCAACACATGGCCTCAGTAGTTTTGGCTCCTGGGCCCTAGAGCACAGGTTCAGTATTTGTGGCACATGGGGCTTAGTTGCTCCATGGCATGTGGGACTTCCTAAACAGGGATCGAACCTGTGTCCCCTGCACTGGCAGGCAGATTCTTTACCACTGAGCCACCGGGGAAGCCCCCAGGAAGATTTTTTTTTTTTGCCTGCTTATAGGCAATCAATAGCTCCTCACTACCCAAACAGTGTCTCCCTCTCATGACGGGCAAAGCTCTGTGATCTGGTTCTGGCCTATCTCTTCCATCTCATCTCCTCCTCCTTGGCCTTTCTCACTGTGCTCATGACTCTATAAGGTCCTTTCTTGTCTTATGGCTGGTACCTCCTTAGCCTTGAAATCTCAGCTCAGATAGCATTTCCCCAGAGGGCCCTTCTCTGACTTCTGTCGGTAGGGTGGCTATTTCCCCAACTCCAAGTTAAAGCAAGTATGATAATCTGGAGTTCTTTAGATTTCTGCTTGTTGATGGTTGGTCTCCCCCAACTAGAATGGGGCTTACTCAGAGCAGACCCCTCATCGGATGCATTTCTTCCTCCATGGAAGCACTGGGCATGTTGTACAGGCACGATCAGCAATTGCTGAGTGAATGAGTGAATGAGGTTAGGAGCTGGGAAGCCCTTTGGCCGAGAGGGAGGAGTAAAAGGAGGGATCTGGGAGAAGCACACTGGAGCCTGGAGGAGCAGTGAGGGGCTGAACAGAGGCAGGGGGTGGGGCTCAGAGAGGGTGAGCTTCAGGGCCCTGGCACTCTCAGGCTCTTCCCCCTCTGCTATTTGTCTAGGACGTTCTGTGACCTGCCTGGATGGGGCTCCCGGATGCTCAGGAATGAGAAGGGAGGGGTCTTTGCTGACAGTTGATGAGGTTGAGACCACCAATCAGAGCAGCTTTTAGATGTCACACACCTGAGCCCTGGGCACAAATGGGCCTGTCGATGGAGGAGACAACTTAGAGCAGAACCCAGGCTGCACTCACCGTCATTGAGGGCTACGACAATGTCCTCGCTGAAGGTGTCTTTGCATCCAGCATCGGTGGTGTTTCCCCAGGTCACTATCCCATTGCTCTTGGATCCCAGGATCTCCATGTCGAGCGCGGTGCTATTTGTCTTGTGCATCATGTTCCACTTGCTCCCCGTGATTTGTGTCAGCTGGACTTCAGAGTCAAAATCGGTGAACAGGCAGACAGAAGTGTTGCTGGACTCGGGGCTTCTCAGCTGGTACACAGTGGGGTTGGGGTCCTTGATTTCTGTGGACCAAAAGGACCCAGGTTAGGAGATGGTTGTTTTCCTCTTTGCTCCAACCAAGGCCTGAGTCCAGATGCCAGTGATGGGCAAGAATAGGGCTCTATGGGGCTGGCAAGTCACATTCTCAGGTTTGAGGTGGGAAAGAACATCCTAGAAACCATCTGCTCACAACAGATGGGACTCAGGGACAAGCACAAACTACGGGTCCTGGCCAAGAGGCCAGGCTCTCAGTGAACACATTCTGCCAGGCCCTGCCTACCATTCAAGGAAACTAGCAATGCAGGGCTACTTAAGGATGCTGCCCATTTTTCTACTTAATAGGAACTTTTTCAAAAGCTCAGAAGGCCTAGGAAGCAACAACATAGTTCTGGCAGGACAAAACAAGCAGAGAAAAGAGACCCAGCAAAGCAAGACATATGTCTTAGAGTCTAGGGTGGTCTCCCTGTCTTGGGCTGGTGTTGACAGGAGTGTGATGTTTGTAATAGGCTGGCATGAACTTGGAAGATGGGCCACATCACCAGGAGATCTCTCTCACTGATAAAAGCTTTAGGCTCTAAATCAGAACCCTTGTGTCTAAGCCCTGGCTCTCCCATTTACTAGCTACAAGGCTTTGAGCAATTCACACCAGCTCCTTGAGTCTCAGGAATTTCATCTGTCAAGTGGGGATATTGCCTCATTCTTTTTCCTGACCAGGCTCTTCTGAGAAGCCATGAGAGTTTCTCCATGTAAAGTTATACTTAATAAACTGAAATAATTTTAGTAATTGCAGCTCTTGATACTACCAGGAGATTGCCATGATAACTGCGCTACCCAGTAATACAGTTTCTACTCTTTCGTCCGGGGAAAGCAAGGAGCAGCTGGAGGCTTTTCGTTAGTGCTGAGAATGACTCCTCAGTATTTTCATGGGATTCTGTGTTTTTAAAGCAACCCTCAGTGTTTATTCTTTCAGACCTCCTGTCTTTGGAGGAGGAAGCAGAGGTTTATTAGGAGGATTAACACTTTGGGGCCACCCAGCAAGTTTACAGCAGGGCTGGGATGGCAGCTTCCGGGGCTCGTGGTTCTCTGCTCCCCTAGCTTCTCACCGCACAGGCAAAATCTTGCAGACCAGTGATACATGACGCACCCCGTGTGCTGAGCCAGTCAGGGTGGCCTTGGAAATGCAGATATCCATCTGGATGAAAACCAGGGGAATCAGCCCTTGGCATGGCCTTGGGATGCTGAATCAAGGCAGAGCTGCCTATGGGTGGGGTTGTCCATGGTCACATGTGAGCGACACCCAAAGCTCTGGCTTCAAAGGATTCTGCCTGCTCCCCTCCAATCTCCATGTGCCCGAGAGGACGACATCATTGTGGGTTAAGGATTTACGGCAGAAATCTTTTACTGGGAGGGGGGAGACCGGAAGCCATTAGCTAATACCACACCCCAGTGGATGTGTCAGTCATTAGTGGGAGTCATGGGTGGGACCAGAGAGGGCGATGTGGAAGGGTGTGGAGGTGCTGAGAGAATGTGGCCTCAAGAAAGCTGTCACCAGACACAGGTTGACCTCAGAGGGAGAAAGGGGTTATTATGGGGGCCAGATACCTGACTTTGAATCTTGGTTAAACTCTCACTCAGATCCTAGAGCCAGTGGCTGTCAGTCTGGAGAGGGTCTAGACCACGCTGTCTGGTGTGATAGTCTTTAGCTACACTAACCAACATCAAGCGAACTCCGGGAGATAGAGAAGGACAGGGAAGCCTGGTGTGCAGCAGTCCATGGGGTCACAAAGTGTCAGATACAACTGAGCTACTGAACAACAACAACAAACATCAAGTAAAATTAAAAATTCAATTAGCAATGAAACCTTCATTTTGAGACCCCAGTAGCCACATGTGGCTGATGCCTGCAGCATAGGACAGTGCAGGCTGACAGAGTATTTCCATTGTCACAGAAAATTCTATCAGACGGCATTGGTCTGGAGGGTGCAATGCCACAGACCATGAGGAAAGGCTGCAAGGGCTGAGAGTGAGACTTAAAGCCAGCTGAGGTGCGTGGAGGGCGATACCAGGGCAGGCTTATTGTTGCTCAGCTTTGCTAGTGAGAGATCAAAATGAAAGAGCAGTTAGTGAAGTCAGAGAATTGAGGTGATTTTTAGCCTCTCTCAGTTCTCGTTTTTACCACTTGATACCCTTGGGCTTTCCCCATGTGCATTTTTGCTGTTGTTTCTCCTGTCCGGCTTCCTTACCCCTGGTTTCCTTCTTACTCACCCTTTCCTGCTCCCCCGACCTCAGTCTTTTCTTTGAGCTCATCATCCAAATGACCTGTCTAAAACATGGAGTTGATCGAGTCACTTTCTGTTCAAAATACTCCAGAGGCTCCTATCGCCTATAGGATTATGTCCATACTTCATGGCATAGCATTTGGTGGTTGCCACGATTTGAAGCGCTTGAATTTCCTCTCTCAAGTCCTGTATATGCCCTGTATGAACACAGCTGGACAAAACTCTTCACCCTGGCTCCCTGGAATATAAGCTATGTGACAACTAGGACCTGTCCCTAGATCACTGCTGTGTCCCTAGTCTTTGCCATTATACTAGGTGCTCAAGAAATAATTGTGGGATAAATAAACAGCCTAGTGACCACCAGATTTGGAAAATTTCTACTAATTAGAGTTTTTGGTCAAAAAACCTGGATATTTATCCCGAAACTTGGCTTTTTAAAGCCCTCTTTTAGGGACTTACATGGCAGTCCAATGGCTAAGAATGAACTCCCAGTGCTGGGAGTCCAGGTTCGATCCCTGATCAGGGAGCTGGATCCCACATGGCACAACTAAGAGTTCGAGTGGGACAGCTAAAGATACTGCGTGCCACAACCAAGACTTGACGCAGTCAAATAAATAAATAAAAATAAGTACTAAAGAAGAAGTCCTTAAAAAATAAAGCCCCCTTTTACTTTTATCCCCAGGTGCCTCAATGCTACATTTTTGTCTGAAAACAAAGAATGAGTCATTATTAATTTGGAGGTCTTTAGGGGTCCATCTGCCAGAGCCCTGAGAGAGAAACATCCTGTTCCACTTTAGTAAGATAAATGCCTCTTGCCACTGATGACATCTCAGAAGGTAGGCTTAGCAAGACTGGATCTACTTTTCAGTGTGGAAGTCCAGCTATTTCTAGATCCTCACCATTCATTTTAATTCAGAATTAACCACAGAAGCACATGTTCCAAGGCTCTAGTGCCTAAGATCCCCAGGGCACAGCAATGATGGAAAGCTCCCTTACCACCAAATCTGTGTTTGGAAGTTGGGCATCAGGAACCCGAAATGTGAGTGAGCACTACTGACTTTGAGTTTGAATCCCACTGAGGCCCTCGTGAGTGTCAGGAAGCAGTGAACCCTCACAGACATACCTGGAGTAATGGACTCTAGTTCCCTTGCCAAATTGCATCTGGGAGGCAACACCTCCATCTCACTCTCACTGTCTTCATTACAAAAAGCCTTAGGTTCCCCCTCCTCTGACGGATGGGCTCTTACAGCCCATTGAGCAACAAAGGGGGGTGGTCTAGGCCATGAGCTGTCCATAGGAAGAGCTGGCCTCTTTCACCTTCACCTCTGGTCTGCATTTCTGAATTGATTCCGTCTCCCAGTGGCTGGTCTTGGCCCTAATGGTCTATATTATCCTGAAGGCTCTAGCATTCCTTTTCTCCATTGTCTCTGAAGACATCTTTGGCTTTCTCTCCATTTAACTTCATTATCAGAGTGTTTACTTGGCCAAAATGCACATGCCTTATTCATTCCTGAGATCATGCCCTCTTTCTTGGTGTTTCTTATGCCTGGAAGTCCCCTCATCTCCTAACTTTGCCCCAATAGATCTTAATTTATCCTTTAGCCTCAACAAATTCTTTCTACTTCATAAAACCTTTTCCATGTAGGCCAACTTTTCATCCAGGACCCCATTTCTCTGAATCTCTACCGTGCCTGTTATCATCATCAGCTGGTTGATACAAAAATGGTTTTCAGGATTGCTAAATTTACAATATCTCGATCCCGTTGACTAGTTTTTATACTTTTTGGAGACAGTTCAGGCATCTATCTTAGGTATTCATTCTCAGTCTCACATTTTATAGAGTGATGGCCACACAGAAGGCATTTAAAGTTATCTGTTGAATGATTCAAGTCAAATTTTAATGTGTTTGACCTAGAGAAACACAGATTTTCAAGATCAATAGTGTTGCCTTTTCCATTCACAGAGGCCTCTGTAAGACAGTTATAACACTCACAGTTAGCCTTGCCATAGTAATAAGATCCCCAGGGAAAAGGTTATGACACTGGTCCATGGGGTTGCAAATGGTGCCACCTGAAATGACTCACCAGATATTATGGACACTTGGGTTCCTTTCCCAAATGTGAGTTTACTGGTCACTCCTCCTGTATTCACACTGCTGGGGATACCATTACAGAAACTCACTGGCCCTGCCTCCTACTTCAGTGGGAAACACTGATCTCTCAGAGGGGACAGAGGATCACACTCTTTAGAGTTAGACCTGCTCTTCCGTGTTGAGTCTTTGTCTCTTAATCCTTTTCTTCCTGCCTCGTCCTGCTGTAGTGCTCTGGATTGGGGGTTCTGATTTCCATAAACACAGAATTCAGTAGACAACACCCCCTGCTCAGGACAACAGTGTCTTGGATCCTCTCGTGAAAGGTCCAGGACTCCTTGCCCAACATCTGACTCATGATTTTTCGGGTTCTGGCCCAAGGGTGTTTGCTGAGCATTGAGAGCAGGATGAGAGGATGTTTTGGGATGGGTGGAGAGAACCTTTTGGGATTCAACAAAAGAAAGCACCCGCGCTCAACTGGGCATCTCAAGACAAAGAAGAATTAGTTGTCAATGTCCACCTTTGCCCCACATTACTTACTTGGTTGGACACTCAGGCTGGTCCCTGCTCCAAAGTTTAACTTAAAAGTGCCGTATCTCCACCGAGAGTAAGGTCTTTGCAATAACCATCCTGACATTAACCTGCTGGAACCTACCAGGCTCTGAGGGTACCATCTGAGAAGGGACCCTGGCTTTTGTTTCTTAGGTTTCCTATTTCCCATGGAAATTGTTCCCCTTTCCCGTTAACAATAATGAAGCTTTAGAATAACAAAGCCTTCATGATGATGATGATAATTATCATTAATATTATTTAGAAAACCTGTCATTTATTGATTACTTGCTATATGCCAAGCATTATCTCATATTATGATGTGCTAATTTTTATTTTTCTTTTGAGAAGGTGAAGACTTAATTAGCTGGAGAGGACAAATCCAGACTCCCCCCAAGGTCTGCTAGCCTCCCAAGCTATGCTGTGAACCCCACACCATCCTGCCTCCATACCTTGCCTTATTTGCCATTCACATAGGGGTCTGGGTCATTTTTACCCTGGGAGCAGTTCAAAATTCTACTCAATCTCAGAGAGAAAGATTCTGTGAGCAGCTATCCCCACACTATGCTCATTAGTCCATCCAGGGAATTTAGCTACCTGCTGCAATAAAAGAGAATTTGTGTTTGCCATTAACTCATCTCTTTCCCCCAAGAGCATTTAGCTAATTTCCTGAATGCTCAGATTATCTGGTGCTGATATGATCCGTTTCGCTTGAAAGCACCAAGTATCTGCAACTCTTTTTATGTTTCTGTAAATTGTTCTACTCAGATTTTCATTTACCCAGCTGGCTCTTGGCACTTCTATCTTTAACATGAGAAATGGGAACATTTCAAGTTACCAGAGAGTTTGTAGAAATGAAAACGAGTGTTTCACACATCCTCGAGTTTGCCATAAATTATTGCCGGTTTTCTCACAGACAAATGGTCAGCCACTTTGCCTTGGTCATTCACACCGTCATACTCACGGGAGTGTACAGTCAGCCTGGTCCCGGTTCCAAAGGTCAGCTTATTGTAGCTACCAGACGACACACACTAGGAGGATGCTTTACAAGAACTCTGGCCCCTGGCAGGGTTAGCAATGACTCCTGAGTCTATTTTACAGGTTCCTTAAAAATCCCCCTTTCTCTAGCACAAGAGAAAAGTCTGGCTCACCAAGTCCTAATTCCTGAGCTTTCTGTGTAACAACCTCAAACACCTTTCTCTCCCAGCCAGCCTTGAGTAGATCAGGCTCTTTCTGGAGGGTGAATGCCCATTCTAGATTCCACACTGAAAATGAGGAAAGAAAACTGAAAGAGTCTGGAGAAAAACCAGAGATTAATTGGGAAATGAATCTTGAGGGAAAATTCACAGCACTGGCAATAGATGGAAAACCTTGAGTACAACCTAATCATGGTAGGGAGGCCTATGAGAGTGCTATTAGAAAATGGTTCCATTACTCCTCGAGGGCAGACACAGACTAATATTGCCATAGGAATAGTCCCATGAAGTGCACAAGGAGGACTGCTTAATTGTGAAGGTTGTGAGAATCAGGAGTGAGTTGCAGATGGGGTCCAAGAATCTAGTTCTCTGGAAAGTTCTAAGGTTAGGGTTAACGTTCATATGGGGACAAAAAAAAAATCTCCAGTTTGAGAGTGGTTTAGACAAGTCCTTTTCAGTGAGAATTTCACAGAACTCTAGTCCTAAATTTCTCTGCAAAAAAGATTCTAAGCTCAAAGAAGTTTGGAAAATAGAGTATACTCTATTTTCAGTCCTGAAGCCTGACAATGCATATTAGCATTTTAAAGGTTCTGAGAAGTCTTACAATAAAGAAATTTAGAGCTTCTTAAACTTATTTGATCCAATAATGTTTTTTTTCTTAAAACATCCATTAAACTCTGTGGAACATGTACAGGTTTAGATATACATTCCCCGGAAGTCCCTTTTCTAGTTCAAAGAATTTAAAATTCTTCCTAAATTTCAGCCTAATTTTATCCTTAAGCTTTCATGTTCTGAGTCTGTTTGTTCTCCTACCAACTCCTACCGACACAATTAGGGGTCTCATTGATGCTGATTATTTCTTTCTAATCATTATGAAACAGCTTCATTCTATTTGGGCAATTGCTGAACAATAGTCAGCTATGTAGCAAATTTTCTTGACGCTGTCAGGAGGGGCTCGAGGGCAGATATGAACGCAGTCATCATGCAAGACCACATCACCCCAACACTTTGTAGGGTTTACCTACTGGGAACAATGGCAACTTGAAAGCCTTGCCCAAATGTGAATTTATTGGTTTTCTTTCCACACACCTTCCTACATACCTTAGGGCTGTGTGCTTCAAAGGAGATTCTGGTCCTAATGGAGAAAATTTTCTGTCCTGGGTGGTATCTCAAGTAGAGTCAAATACTTCAAGTATTTATCACTAGACCACTTTCCTTTTTGCTACCATAGGATTTTCCACTTGTGCTACTTCCCTAGCAGGGTAGTGCAATTCTTATACGTCTGAACTCTGGTTCTTTAGAAATATGATGGGGTTTCAGGCTTTCTAAAGGCACTCTGAACTGACCCAGGGCAGGGAAGATGCTTCAGTGAGTGCACAAATGAACGGACAAATGTGGAGGAAGTTTTCCCTCAAGAAATGGGCTCTCACCCACCCATGCACATTCTGATGGATTCTGTAATCTCTTGGTTTTGAAATTTAGCAACTCTGTTGGAGAATACTTGCTACTGTCTAAACCAAAAGGTTCTAAACAGTTACCACCTCTGCACTAAAGTCTTCCCCAACTCTCTAGCTAAAGGCATTTTTCAACAATCATTTGTTTGGTGATGCCTATGTGTCAGGTGTGGTGCTGGGGTGTGGAGGTGTAAGGATGAAGGAGAGAGGGTCTCAACCTCACAGAGCTTATGGTGCAGTGCAGGATGGGTGAAAGTACCAAGCAGCTAGGATAGGAGGTCAGGATGCCTTCCTTTCTGCTATTCCATCGCAACTTGTGTGTACTTCCATTGCAGTGTGGTGACACTGTCTTTAACTGTCTATGTGTATGGATGTCTATCCATTGGGAGATACTGGATGACAGAGACTCTGCCTTTTCCTTTCTTCCTTCTCTCCCTTCTTTCCTTCCCTTCCTCCCTCCTTCCTTCTCTAGTGCTTAGAATATATTGGGCTGGCCAAAAATTTTGTTCAGGTTTTTCTGTAAGATCTTTATGGAAAAACCCGAATGAGCCTTTTGTGTGTGCTCAGTTGCTCAGTTGTGTCCAACCCTTTTTTGACCCTGTGGACTGTAGCCCGCCAGGCTCCTCTGACCACGGGATTTTCCAGGCAAGAATACTGGAGCAGGTTCCGTTTTCTACTCCAGGGGATCTTTCTAACCCAGGGATAGAACCCATGTCTCTTACGTCTCCTGCATTGAACAAGCCTTTTGGTCACCCCAATAATAGTTATTTGGTAAATATTTGTTGAATGAAAGCCCTTTCAATATTTTAATTCATTTTAAATGCAATCCTGCTATCTTCTTTTATTAAGACCATTTTATTTATCTTTTAAGTACTGTATGGGTCTATTTTCTAAACTCAGTATTGTTTTTATTGCATTATTTAGGCCTTAAGTCCTTCCCATGTCTCTTGACTAGACATGGAGCTTTGTGAGAGTGTATCCCATGCCCATGGTCTTTGGGAAATTTAACTTATCACCTTTCATGAAAATTAAATGGTAACAAAAATAATTTTTTTGGCATAATCGGTCATGATTTCTTTTCCAATAAAGGTCTTTTGTCTCAAAGGAATCTAGAAATAGCAAAAGAGTCTACCTCTGTAATGATGAAAAGGCCAGGCCCCACTGGCAATGACTACGTTTAGAAAATAAACCACTGTTGAGCTTGTGGCTGGGAATTCAAATTTCAAAACATTCAAACCTCATGGAGAAGCATGAGAAATTAGTTCGGGAAGTGCAGACTCAACATCCAAGAAAGCAGAGTAGGGACTTTCTGCGCTTTTGGCTGGAGTCTAAGGTTGGGCACTTACTTGGATGCACTTGGAGTCTTGTTCCACTCCCAAAAGTGAGTGCTCTGCCGCCCGTGTCCACACCCTGCTACAATGCAGTACAAATACTGCTCTCTGCCACCCAGGGCGGCTGCCCTTGCCCCCTCCTTCCCCCATACAGCCTTCACTCTTGGGAACAGAGCTTTTAAACAGCCTGTTCCAAGGTTTGGATGATAAATTTCTTTCTGTGTTACTTTATGCCCAATAACAAGTCCCCCTAGGTTTCTACTCCTCTCCCTGCCATGCCTGCATTCTGCCAACCCAGTTCAATGACTTTACTCATCTCTTCAGAAACGATGAGTCCTGGGACCAAGGCTGCCAGGCAAACCAAGGACCAGACCAGTAGCCTTTGAGGTCTGTGATCTTCCTTCACAGAATACAGGAGGGACAGTGGTAGCAGTGTAGTGGCCTGGTTAATAGTAAGGCCCTGGAGTCAAATAGATTAGAGTTAAATTCTAGCTCTGTCATTCCTAGCTGTATGATGTTGGGTTGGGCGAGTTATTTGTTTCAAGCCTCTGTTTCTTCATCTGTAAAATGGGCCTAATACTAGCTACCTAGCATTAGGATGGGTGTGAGCATTGAATGAGAAATTCTATGAAGGACAGTCACTGGCACATGTCAGACATTCAGTAAATAGTAGCTAATAGTACAGTGGTTCCCAGCAATGATTTCCACTGAGGGAGGGATGAGGCTTTTTGTGGCCAGAGGAGACCTGTCCCTGTTCCACCGTCCTTTCTAACACTCCAGGGTGCCTCAGCATTCTGACTGGGATGCTCTTGCCTGGGACAGATATCTCATGGATCCAAGACAACATGGTAAGAGATTCTCAGCCACAGAATTGAGGGGTAAGATGGACCCCTTGGCTGCCAAGAAGATAGTTCTGCTTCAGAAACCTAACCAAGAGTGAAGCCTTTTTTTCAACCCTCAGGGATTTGTCCTCTGCACACACCATGCAAAACCCTTGTCCAGCACAACCTCAATCATTTCATTAGACCTGACACAATGGTAGGTTACTCCCAGACAACAATGGGCTCTCTAACGACGGAGCAGACCAATCATAGACTCCCTCATTATTGCCGTATCCTTCCATCATTTGTCCTCTGTCTACAGAATATCCCTTGGCTGTTTCTATAATACTCACGTGGGTAAACAACAAGCTTGGTCCCTCTTCCAAATATAAGTTCATCATTTCCTCTTGATACACACAGCAAGGAAAGCCCTTGCTAAAACCCATCTAACATGACCTCCCTCTACCTGTTGCCCCAGTGGTTGAGGCAACAATCCAGGGAAACACTAGCCGACATGCCCAGAGTTGCAGGAATCTCCCAGTTGTCCAGGGCCCCTGAAGCTAGGGGCAGTGATGGGACTGGGAGAGCGCCACACTTGGTTTACTCAGGAGAACGCACACGCTCCTGACAGTGGAGAAGCGAGGCGGCAACTCCCTTGTAGCAGCAGCACCACCAGCACTGCCTGCTTGCCTGGGGCCACAGCAGAGTCTGACTCTGTTACTCTTTCATCAAACACAAGTGCTCCCAGAGTGGAGGCAAAGGAGATTTTATATTATATTGTCAGTGCAGATGCTGAGAGAAAGCAACAAGGGGCACACAAAGGTTAGACACAAAGCTTCTTAGAAATGACTTTCTAAGAATGTTAGGTGTGGCATTGATGGAGGACATGCCCTTCCTACTCCCACGAACGTAAGTTGTCCAGCACCTATGGGGTAGGAACATCGATGGGTGGGGGAGAGGGTCATGTGCCCAGGAGGATCCCAGCTCACTTACTTGGTGTGACCAGCACTCGAGTCCCATTTCCAAAAGTGACTCTGTTTCCATAATCACACTCTGGGTAAGTGCATTACAAAAAGGTCCTGGCTTTGCCCACCCTCTCACAGAGGACACACATACATCCCAGGAGCTCTAAATGCTGGGAACTCGGGAAGGCTGACCCTAACCTTTTTCCTGGGATGGGTGCTCAGAGCACTGGAGGGAGATCCCGTAATGGCTGTAGCAGCTTCAGCCCCATTGCTACCCAGCACCTCCATTTTCCTCATCACAGCCATCAACAAACAGCCTCTGGCTACTTCTCCTGCAGGGGGTGGAGGGGAAGCAGAGCCTTTACAACACTTGGTGAAAAACTTGTCTCCTACCTCGGCCGGGTGGGTGTGCATGTTTCTGAAGGTACCAGGCAGCAGCGGGCGTTTCCCACCTCAGCTGCCCCGCCTGAGAGGAAGGCACCATCATCTTGGGGACATTTGCAAAAATGTATGTTTCACTTTGCCAGAAAGAGTGGGAGCAAGAGCATTTTCAGTAAGCCATGCTGGGGCACACGCTAAAAACATGCTTCGGGGAGACTCAGAGTCACCGCATCCTCCTTGGGGCTGAGCAAGACTCCTGGTGACTCATGCCTGACTCATTCCTGCTTCTACTGTTTCTATCCTCACCCCAGTCAGGCTGCTTTCTGTCAAGGGTTGTCAAGAAAGTCAAGCATCTCAGCAGGTAACAGTCTTAGGTCCTTTTCCAGAAACACAGGGGTGGAATCCTGCTTGCTCTCTGCCAGGGAATGTGGACTGTCCACTGTCCTGTTTCCAGCCAGTAGGGCCCCAGGTCCTATGCATGACCGCACACAGCATGCTGCTTGGCGCGCCCACATATAAATTGTTAACAGACTTTTAATAGATGGGTGTTTTGTTTTTCTGACAAGACTGGAAGTTCTCGAGAGCAAGAACCGCATCTTACACTTCTTCTTTTCTTGGTTTGTTTCTTTTTAAGTCACATATGGCCCCTGGCTTGTTGATGATACTCAGTCATCACCTACTGAGGTGAACTGAGCTTTACTGTGCATAATTACTGGGACAAGAAGGCCAGTTTAGGGAGAGGTTAAAAGCTAAGTATACTCTGGGTAAATATGAGCTGCAAAATCTAAGTGCTTAGGCAGGGAAAAGCTAAGGAAGCATTTCTCAGAGAGGTAATCAGGAAGCAGCATAGAAACCAAAATATCGTGAGGTTAATATGAACCCTCAGTAGAGAGGGGGCAATGGAATGGACAAGTACTTGAGTCCAAAGGAAACACAGATGTTTTTCTCCTGTTACTTTCACACTGATTCTTCTTAAAGGGTAAAATGAATAACGTGGCAGAAAAGTAAATTCAAAGTTAGCAGCATTGTTATGATTAATAATAATAAAACAGTAGTGGTAATAATAATAATGAGATGACAATAATAATGATTATTATTATCATCATCATATTATGTTTAGACCAGAGCAAATGCTACATAGATACATGTAAACCCAATACTCAAAGTGAGGTTACACATTTCTGGAGATCTGACTTACTTGGGTTGATCAAAAGTTGGGTGCCAGTTCCAAATATGAATTTCTGATAACCTGTGTTCACACTCTGACATAACTCTATACAAAAATGGTACCTCACAACGGAGCCAACTCTATACAAATGGATCCCTGTAGCTGGGCCATACCCTGGGACTCCTCAGTCACACACAAGTTAGTTACCAAGTGTGTGTGGTCATCAAAGTAGGAAGAGGTGTGTAATTTTACTATTTAACCTTCACTTCTAAGAACACTGGAAGATGAAGAGAAATAAGTCATAATTCAATAGAAAATCCTGCTCTGTATACAGTAGATTATATTAAAAAATGCGTGAATATTCAGGTTTAATAAGTCATTCATATAATTACAGAGTTTTATTTCTAGACAGGACCTAGGGTAGCTATGTCCATCCACACTTACTAAGTGTTCACTACATATTTCTACATGAACAGTGCTCATGGACATATACTGCAACTTTACCATTGCCAACCTATCTTATTTAAATAGCAGACAGAACTTTGGGGAAAAAGTCAATGAAAACAGATATTGATATCTTTCAACTGTAATAAAAATCAGGTTATTTCATGGAACTTACTTGTTTTAACAAATAACTTTGTTCCTGTCCCAAAGACAAGTTTGAAGCCTCCAGTATTTCCCACAGTGATTTGTGCTGTGACAAAATGGACCACTTCCTTCTCCTTCCATTTTTATACCACAGCTGGGGATTTGGCGCAGGGAGCCTGATTTTGGGGAAGGTATTCAAAGTAAGGGGCACTTTTTTGTTTTTTCTATTTTGGCCATGTGGAACTTCCCCGCCCGGGGATCAAACCCGTGCCCCCTGAAGTAGAAGCACAGACTCTTAAGCAAGGAGCAATTTTTTTTTTTTTTTTAATAGTTTCCCAGTAAAACCCAGTTTTTTTCCTGCTCATGGACAATCTCATACATCTTTCCTGTTAGAAGTGTTAGTTCTCCAAACAGTAGTCATGGAATATGGCCCAGAGACTAAGATCCCCAGGTTTTAGTCCCAGCCCTAGTTCTCACTGAATTTATGATAATGGACAGTTCAGTGAACTTCTTTGGATCTTAATTTCCTTATAGGAAAAAAATTCCCTTTCAGAGCTAAAGTTCTATGATCCAGAAGTGCCCAAAGTGCCCTCACCATTGCATATTTCTATAATTCACAAACGAGTGAGGCACTTATAGGTGGATTACCCTGGAGACCGTCTGCCTGGGGAAAATACAACAAATATTGAGAGGAAAGGACAGTCAGCGTTAAGGAAGTGGCTGCTGCCAGCTCTTCTCTCTCCTGTCTCCACTGGGGTAAATGCTCTCAGCAGCCCCCTGTATTACTTATTTCTCATTAAAAGGAGCAGAGAATCCTTTAGATTTGCAGCACCCAAGTCAAGATCTCTCAAGGCTCCATCTCTCAATCATGGCAGTATCTAAGAATAGAAAAGATAAATTCCATATATTTCCTTAGCAATTCTGATTGGCATCCTCCCTCATTTCTAAGTAAGCACTGGTACAGTGTCTGTGAGATAAAGTAGTAGAAAGAGTAAGTCTTTGAGATCAGGCAGGCAGATCCTGGTTTGAATGTAGACCCTTCTACTCACTAACCCTGGGCTCTTCGGCAATACTTCTCTGAACCTCAGTTTTCTCTTCTGTAAAATAGAAATACTGTTCCTTGATCCATAGAGTTGTTTGAAGATACACAATACTGTATGTCATGTACCTAACATGATATCCACCCATCATAGAAATTGAGATGGTGGTTATGATTTCTATGTTGTTAAATTATTAATCAATAAGGCTTTTTTTAGTGTTAGAGAATTTGTGAAATAGCCCTAAGAGTCAATATCCTTGGGTTGTAGTGATATAAACTCTAGGGTGCTATAGGAGTAAGATCCCAGAACCATAGATTTGGAGTGCTTCAACCCTCTCATCTCACACTGGAGGCGTCTGAGGCACACAGAGGGGCAATGACACAGTCAGTTGGGGTGCAATCAAATCTAGAACTCTAGACTGAAACTAGAAACCCTGGGCTCCTTTCTCTGCACTTCACTGAGTCTTCTTGAATAATGTTTAGTGCAAAGGGCCATAGCCTCTGGAATGAGCTGGGGCACAGGTAAAGTGACCTTGAATAGCCTCCTATGGTGAGTCTCAGAGTCAATGGCAGTGGAGGTAGAAAAATTCTATTAGATTACGGCCATGCAATTTCCTGCTTTTTATCTTTTTTCCTCTTTCTGGCATTTAGCTCAGTTTTAGTGCTGAAAACTCTAATACTGGACAGAGCTTTTTGTCCTGTCCATTTTCCTTCTGTTACCTTCACACTGATTCTCCTTAAAGGGTAGGATGAATAACGTGGCAGAAAAGTAAATTCAAAGTTAGCAGCATTGTTATGATTAATAATAACAAGACAGTAGTGGTAATAATAATGATATGACAATAATAATGACTATCATCATCATCATCATCATATTATATTTAGACCAGAGCAAATGCTATATAGATACATGTAAACCCAATACTGGAAGTGGGGTTACACATTTCTGGAGATCTGACTTACTTGGGTTGATCAAAAGTTGGGTGCCAGTTCCAAATACGAATTTCTGATAACCTGTGTTCACACTCTGACATAACTCTATACAAAAATCGTACCCCGTGACTGGGCCAACTGTATACAAATGGAGCCCTATAGCAGGGCCTAGAACAGGCTAGACACCACAGGCTAATCTTTAAGCAGGAAGCCAAGCTATTTCTGGAGAAACCCGGGTTTGTCAGCCTCACTTCTTGGGAAAAGTCTTAATAGTTTGCTAAATTTCAACATAAGGAAAGGATGCTCATACAGTGTTTGAATATTTTCACTAATTTATCTGAGTGCTACAATTCTTAATACTTCAGCACTAGATTGTGGATAATTATAAATAAGATACAAATGACAAAAATGACATCTCCTTGAGAAACTCCCAGTCACTGTCATTGGAATACATTTTGCATTTACCATAGAATTGCACACTTACTCAGCTTCACTTTTAGGTGGGTGCCTTTCCCAAAGGTGAGTTTGTTTCCTCCTGCCCAATTCCCACAGTGTCTGATGCCTCACAATAAACTTCCTCTGTCACTTCACCCCTTTCCTTTATTTACCTGATGAGTTAGAAAATGTTTTAGACTTAATATGGCTATTTGACTTACTCATATGAGAAAAAAACTCTCCACAGCCCAAGCAGAATAAATTCAGGGGCTGCTGGTGCCAAGGGGCCAGAGGGGCCATCCAGACATACTCTCCCATTTTTGGATGAGAAAACTGAGGTCCAGAAGCAAGAGATCTGGTCCAGGCTTCACTGCTAGTTGGCAGCAGAGACCAAAACCTGAGTCTGTTTGACTCTCAGTCTAGTATTTTTCCCTCTCTACCACATACTGGTATGTACTGTGTCACTTACTATATTCTCTTCTTCTCTCTGATCTGGAAACTTGATTTCTCTGGGTATTTGATTTCAATTAAACAAGCACTTTTCAAGCACTTACTTTGTAAAAGGACCATATTAGATACTTCATGGTATATAACAGGAGCCTCTGCTCTTAAGGATCTTTCAGTTTTAATAGGCAGATCTTCTCACTAATGAAAGAATTCTGTAGCTGTATGTGTCATAGGCTGTCCAGTATTCCGCTGCTAGATACAGGATACAGAGGGAAGAGGAAAGGGAGGGGTACCGGGGAGACACCACAGGCTAGTCTTTAAGCAGGAAGCCAAGCTATTTCTGGGGAAACCCAGGTTTGTCTTAATCACCTAGAGTATTAGTCTCTATTCCATCCTGATCTAGTGAATTAGTTCTACTAATTCAACTAATTCTACTAACCCAACTCTTCTGTTGGTTACTTTCCTTTTTCAAAGCCTTCCATGAAGGCTCGACCTTAAATTCATAGGTCAACTGATTAAACAAGGATGATGTCACAAGGGTAAAACACAGAAATTATGCGTAGAAGCCTTAAACCAGAGAAGGAGAAGAGAGGAGTGGGATTGAGTCAACATTTACCTGGAAAGACAAGAAGCATAGTGCCCTTTCCAAAAGTAAGTGTGTTGTATCCTGAATTCACACTGTAGCAAACCCTCATACAAAAATAGACTGTAGTGTTGGGCCCTTCAACCTCTGACCTACTTAGGAAGGGAAAGAAGACCAGTACTAGAATCTATTACATGCCAAGTGGGTTAACAACCTCTCTACATAACCTTGCCTTATTCGGGCCATAACTATGCCATGAACTCTGATACTATTATCCTTATTTTACAAATGAAGAACAGATGATGTGGGGATGGGCACGTGGAACCAGTCCTGCTACACAAGTATCCTGGATGCATGAGACTTTTTAGTGCAGGACAGATACATGTTAGCAGGAGCTATGAGAGAAGGACTCTCCTTTTTGTTTCTAGGAGAATGAGACTGCAGCCGTGTTGTAGTTAATCCTCTTGCCAGAACCAGATGTTAGAACGCTAGTATCAGTGATCCCCAAAACTCCAGCTCATCCTCTATCATAGTCATTTCCTGAGACATGAAAACAAGTTCATCAACCTTCCTGCTGTTCCTCTGATACTCTACTCACCAGGCCTGACCAGCAGTCTAGTCCCGCTTCCGAAGGTCCACGTATAGCCTCCCACAGTGTTTCTTAGTCAGTCAAAAACACCTGCAAGCCCACACATCTTCTCATACCCAAGACTGAGAGATACAACCCCCTCATCTTAACTTTCTTTTTACATTCTGCATAACACAGGCCATTTGACTCAAATATGAGCATTTATTGTGTAACACTTAAAATGAAGCCTTTATCTACTCACAGCCCTGGGTCTATCACCATCCAACTTGTGATTTTCAACTCTGTTTATCCAGCAGATGTATCTAGCTCTTTTGTCTTCATTACACTTATCAAACTTTAATTTCCTGCCATAGTGTCTCTCCCAATTTTAACTTCAACCAATCTGAAACTTCATGGAATAACATCCAGATCACAGAGTGACTACTTACTGCTCCTACCTCCTTATCTTGCAGACTTAGTGGCTCAGCGGCACCTGGGTTACCTACTTGAGTTCTGTTCTGTCCCCAAAGTCAGGCATGCCTCTGATTAGAGGGCATCCATTTCTGGTTCAGGTCTGATTTAAAAAAAAAAAAAAAAAATCACTTGCCTTCTCTTTATTCTCTGCAACTTTACTGTTTCAGTTGGCCTCATGGGCAATGTCTTGGCTTTCTTTTCTATTAAGAAAGAGCACAACTTGGATGAGACAAAACTATTAGAACATTAAAGGTTGGATGAGGGATATTTCTAAATATCTTTATTTAAATCTTTCAAAAATGGCCAGAAAAGGCTTATTACATCCCCATTATGTGCTCCAAATGTTACAATCTGGGAGATGACAACACAAGGAAGGAGAAATGCTTAGGAATTTAGACTTACTTAGGGTGACTTGAAGTGTCGTTCCAGTTCCAAAGGCAACCTTTAGGTCACCCCTAGGATTCATGCTGCAATGCAGGCCTTTACAGAATGGCTTCCTTCCTGCCATTCTCATGTGGGTGACATTTAAGTGTCTGTACTTCATAGAAGAGAGAGTGGTTTTCACCAATGTCTATGGCTACAGATCAATGTGAAAATAGCTGTTTTACTAAGAACCTACATATTCTCTATGTAGAATTGTACTAGCCATCCTAACTTTTTCTTTTTGTTCTGAAAACAGTCATAATATTTTACATGTACATAGCATTTGCTAGTTTATAAAAATAAGTTTCATATCCATTAACTTATTTTATTTTTAAAAAAACTTCTGAGGTGAGATGAAGTATTTTCATTTTATAGGTGGTGAAATTTTGGCCCAGATGCACTGATCTAGCCAGGTTTAGAAGGACTAGCAGTATTTAGCCAAACTTTGCCTTTTTCTTTATGATCCACTCTTGGACTGAGCTGTTCCAGTCTGTTATTTTTGGTTCATTGACATGACTACTTTTGCTCCACAGTTAGATCTTTCTAGCCTCTGTGGCATTACTTTAACATTTCTTTCTACATCAGAATGCATTTTAGTCCACATAAACCATTCATTTCTTGACGCTCGGGCCCTACAAATGCTGCAGTAAGTTCAACGGCCACATTAAGCCTCCTACTTTAGTGACATATTGTCTACTTACTGGGTTTTACTGATAATCTTGTCCCACTTGCAAAGATGAATGTGTTATAAATCACAGCACCGTGCTGCCTGACAATAATTCCTGAGCTACCTTGATAATAGATTAGTGTGATTAGCGTGTAGCTGTCCTCCTTCCTGGGAACTCTGGCTGGGATTTCCTCCCTTTTTATTATTGAAATAAAGACTAAGCCATGGAGTTAAGCCTCTGAAAGCTTCTTTTTCAGAGCACAATAGAACTGATGGAGGGGAAAGCCTGAGAAGAGTCCAAGTGATAGTCTCTACACAACTCTGACATATTTCCTTCAGAAAGATTTGCAAAATTTCACCAAGTCATCTTGTTTTACCAGCCAAAGGACATCAGCTCTGGTACCCATGTTTACTTAGGCATCAACCCCTGTACACAGCTCCTTTTACCAGCGGTTAGTGAATTGCTCCCATCCCTATAGGTAATCTTTCTTTTATCACTCACTTTAGTTTATTTAAAAAAAAATTTGTGAGCATGTGGTGGGTGTGGTTGGAGTATTAGACATGGGGGATAGTACACATTTTTTTCATTTTGTTTTAATGTCTTGCATTACCAAACCCCAATACTCCTTGAGTTAAAGAATAAGGAGATAGGGACTTCCCTGGTGGTCCAGTGGCTAAGGCTCTGCACTCCCAAGGTAGGGGGCCATGGTTCAATCCCTGGTCAGGGAACTAGATCCCACATGCTGCAACTAAGAGTTTGCATGCCACTATTAAGACCTGGAACAGTCATATAAATAAATATTTAAAAAAGAAGATACACAGAAACACACAGGGACACATTTAGAAAAAAAGAATGAAACATTTAGTCCCCTGTACAATGTAAGTCTGCAGGATAAGTTCAGGTGTTATGATCAATAATAACCAGGTACTTACTGGGATGCACTGATACTGTGGTTCCTTTTCCAAAGACCAATGCATATCCTGCCTGGTAGGCACAGTGAAACAAGGCCCTGCAAATACCTGAGTACCTGCTCACTCACCTAACAAGGCACACTTGTATTCTGTCCTTGCCTTTGGCAAGGAATTCAGTGAACGCTCAGGGTTTGGGAATGCAACAGTAAAGCTGTGTTACTTTGTGAGAAGGAAGGTAGATGTGGTGGGTCCTGTACTCACTTAACAACTCTTCACCCACCACCTCCATGTGTGAGGCCCAGCGCTAGGTGCTAGGATACAGCTGAAAGCCGCTGGGACACTGTCCCTGTCCCCATGGCGCTTACAGTCTAGGAGGAGGCACACGGAAACCAATCCATAGATAATACAATGTCAAGTGATGAAAGTGCAGGAACAGATCAGGCTGGATAATGGGATGGAGAACCAGGCGTTGTCTGTGTTTGGTGGCTTGTTGGATGGATTAGGCAGGAAAGGTCCCTCTGAGAAGGTGATGTCTGAAGTGAGATCCAAGCATGGAAGAATGAATCGTCACCTCCATTTATAGATCATCAATTTGAGGGCCTGAAAGATCAAAGCCTGGTTCCAAATCACACAGTGCCAAGGATGGCCATGGATGCCTAGATCATGCCTTCTCTCTGTTGAAATACTAGATACAGTTCCACCTCATAAATTCCTGCTTAGGAAAGATAAAATGAGACTGAGGTTCTTCCAAAGTGACTTTGGGACATTACAGGAATTGGGAACTGTGGCAATGGTTGTTGAGGGCATTAAGGTTGTAAGAGGAGGCCCACTGGAAGAGAAGATATTAGCCTCTCAGAGTGTTTCTCAGATGACTTCTCTGATGGAGCTGACCACTGAGATGGGGAGACTTCTGCCATTCTGGTTCTCTATTAAACTGTTAAACAATGCAAACCATCACAAACCATTACAAACAAAATGAGCTGTTACAGTTAGGATGGGGAGGACATGGGAAGAACTCTGTTCTCCACTAAATCTGAATAAACTGAAAACATTTGGCAGTCCCCTTAGATATACAAAAAAGCCTGTTACATGTCTCCATAACTAATAGAATTCAAAATTCAATACTTACTAAGATTCACCTTTAACATGGTCCCACTTCCAAAAACCAGCTTCTGGCCACTTGAAAACCCCACAGTGATCTATTTCACCACAAAAACCAAAGTGAGCTTCATTTACAAGCACAGAAATTCTCCCAGGTTCTCTTGCTTGGTTGACACCTAGTTCAACACTAAACACATATTTAGGTAAACTCAAGAAAAGTCTTAAAGTCATACATTTTTCAGCATGATAGGAAACCTCTGAAACCATTTCCAACAAGCTCACAACCTCACTCATTTCTCTCCCAAGTGATCTCAGGTCTTGATGGTCTCCAGGGACAGTCTCAGTCACTAATTCTCATGTTCTGGTTTCTCATGGCTAGAAAGGTTCACCTTATATCCACGTTCAACCCTTTCTCTGCGGTAGCCAAGATCCATGAAGCGTTTTGATTTCCAAGTTTACCCTCAAACGGAATTTTTCATAAAATCTGACTCTCAAAAAATTCATGAATCATCTGACTGCCCATACTTTTCAAAGAGATTTCACATACATTATCTCACTTGATTCTTACAAAATCCTTTGAGCTAGGCAGAGCTAGAAACATAATCTGCATGTCATAGATGAACTGAGGCTTATAGGGCTTCCCATGGGCACGTGGCTGGTGAATGGCTGAGCCAGATCCACTGCCTTTTGGCCCTGCGTTGAATGCCTTAATGATTTATTTGTACATGTTCATGTATTGATCATATCACCATGGCTTTCAAGGATCTCTCCCTTCTTTTTTCTCTTCCCTAATGAAAAAGGCAGTATCATCAACAACAAAAACAATATCCATTTCCTCCCTTAGAAAAAACCAAAAGAAAACAGAACCTCTCTAAATAAACCTCCAGCTCAACTTTTTCAGAGTAATGTCCTTTCAATCCCCACATGCTTTCTGTGAGCCTGTAGATAAGAGTTATGAATATTTCAGTTGCATTAATTGGGAAAAATGAGGGCCAGAGGAGATATATCAGAGTGATGGTTATAGAGGGTGAAGCTTGGTACAGATAGCAATATATTGCACCTTAGAGCATGTGGGTGCTGGCCCTGCTATTATGTGCACGTTCAAATCCTTTAACCACTCTGAATCGAGAGAATCATTGCTTTCCTCTTTCTTCTACGTTGTGGGACAAAGCTGTGAAGAAATAAGGAAAGGGCCTTAACTATTTTCCTTTTTTTAAGAAGACAGATCCTAGAAAATACCAATATAGCGCTATTTTTCTCCACACTGAATTTGTGCATCCCTATATGCTTATGTATAAGAACAACACTACACAATTTTAAGGCAAGTTTGAGACAGATTAATGTGGGACCACACAGCACACTCAATCTAAAATTGACGACTAGATTCCTGCCTCAATGTTGGAAACAGAATTGTGGCTCAAGTACCGGTACTCACTCAGCTTGACTATAACCCTGGTTCCTCCTCCAAAGATTAGCTTGTTCCCTGCAGAGGTGGTCACACAGTGATTTGAGGCCCAGCAAAAACCACAGGGACCAAAGAAATCACACTCTTTAGATGCCTGACCCCTGTCCTGTGGCTGGTGCAAAGTGGAGGGCTTGTGATGGTTAGGGTAATCCTGGCTCCCAGCACTGTGCCCACTTTGTAGAGCTGAAATGCTTGTCTGTGGCACATATTTGGGTCTCATTCTTTCACATATTAACTTACTTCTCTGCTTTGGCTGCTTGGACCTGGATCTGTGAGTGAGAATAACAACTGCCAACAAAACCTCACCCAGGGGCCCATTTGACCATTTGTAACCCACAAAGGAACCTGAGAACAGGAAGTCCTATAAGCTCTATAAGACTTCTGGGATTAGGTTGTTCATACATACAGCTTAATGAACCCACCTGTACACAGGCATGCACACCATGAGCCTTTTTTTAATTCAATTTAGTGCCCTGGGAAGACCCCTAAGAGAGGAAGGATATTTAGTCTTGGGTCTACTCAGGCCCTCCGAGCTCCTATACACTGTGATCAGCTTTTCTTTCCTTGGTCCAGGTTGCAGACCCTCACTCCCTCCAGTTATTCTAGAGCCCGTCCAATGGGGAGGCTTCCACTAAGGAAGAGGGAGGAGGCTTCCTGGGGAAAGTTGACAGAATACAATGGAGAGGTTATTCATGGTAAGAAAGAAGTTGATAGGGCCTCTGGACTCCAGAAAAATAACCCTGGCAACCCTGTACCTCAGTCTGGCACGTCCAGCCAAGTGTTGGGTGTGGACAAGAGTGGGGGTTTTGGGATGCCTCACACACTCCAGTGGGAATGCCCTTCTCCTTGTGGGGACAAGCACAGCCTCCTCTCAGAGTCTCGGGCTCCTGAAAGGGATCCTAGGTGGTCCTGATCTTTCTTCTGCTTCCCCATCCTGGTCTACCTAGGAAGGAGGGTCCTCCAGGAACAGCAATACACATATTCCCTTAGTTTTAGAACTAAGGGCATTTATTCATCTCCCTTTTCAGTTTCTTCATAGAGATGTTTCCCTGGAGTAGATAACAACCCACTCACCAGCCTGGACAGTTAGCCGGGTTCCTCTTCCAAAGTAGAACCTCCCCAGACTTGAGCCTCTGTCGACACAGTGCCGGCCCCCTTTACATGAACCTGCTCCTAATGTTCCCCGTCCCCCTCTCTCCTGCCCTGAGGGCCAGGTTGAAAATCCATCTTCATCCTCTTTAAGTGGCTTTAAGTCTTTCCTTGTGCAGTCAACAGTTTGAGCGGGACAGTCAGATCTCAGAGGCTATCTCTCAGGGGACAAATGGTCTGTGCTAACAATAGCATTCCCACCTGCAGAGGCACCCTCCCATCAGAAAGCAATTACACGTCCTTTTGAGAGTGTTTAAATTGGAAGGAACTTGGCTTCCTGGGCCCTATTTCCCCATATAAAAGACAGTTCACTTAGTTGGATTGTCATTGTGTTTGGATCCTTTTCCAAAGCTGAACTTGTGAAAACTCTAATAGACTAAATCTGTCCTTTGCAGAATCACCCCATTCCCCTCTTTCGACCTCTGGTCGTCCCTCCAGGCATTCTCTTTTCCTCTTTTTTTCTTCCTGATATCACTCTTTATTTTTCCATTTACAGCACTGGGAAATCATATCCCACCATCTCTTAGGTATAAAAAGCCCAAATAGGCTTTAGCTCATGAATAATTCAATGACATATTTCTTTGACTATCAAAATAATAAAAATAGAAGAAACACGTCTGAGCTCACCTTTTCATCCTCTAGGCTGGAGTCATGAGATCTTAGCACTTAGAGTTGAAAGGGAGCCCAAAGATGATTCAGTCCAATATCTAAAATGGCACAGAAACCCCTTCTACAACATCAGATAGTCAGCTACAGGACCCAGTGTGAAGGTCTCCAAGGAAGAAGGGTTGCACACTTCACAAAGCAGCCTTTCCACTGCAGGCCTTGTTCAGAAAGGTTCCACAGAAGGCCGAGACACATCTCCTTTCATCCACTGGTTTTGATTTTGCCTCCTGTCCTCACCCCTTCCCTTGTCTAAATGGCAGTCCTTCAAATATTTGAAAAGAGTTATATCTCATCTTAATACAGCCCACTGACATCCTCTCTTACTTTTTTTAGGAATCTGAGAGAATTCCAGATAGCTAGCTTGGTTTTCATCTGACGTTAAAGCCAATGCTCTCGACACCTTTATCCTTGTGAAGGTGCTCCTGAGGAGGAGAACCATTTGGGATGGAGGAGGATGTGAGGGTGACCATGAGGCAGGCAGGTTTTGTCCTAGTGCAAACGGGGAAAGCTTTTTGGAATTTCATTACTGACCACTGTGCTCCCCAGGTGGAATTGCTTGTAATTGTGCCTACCATTTTGTTTTAAAGTTATTCTTGTTTCTTCCTTTTTACTTACTTGCTCTCACAGTTACTGTGGTTCCTGATCCAAAGGTGAGCTTGTAGTTATTTAGAGTCACAGTGCTACATCTTCCTACGCAAACCTTGTCTTGGATGAGAGAGTGGGCCGTGGGGACAGGCAGGCTGCTCCGAGGCCTCCCCTTTGTAGAGCCCTCTGGTAACTATTTTAACCTCTTGTTTTATTTTTCACTTTCACAGTTTCCTCATCTGTGAAATGGGGATGGCAATAACTATTTCACAGGATTGTGAGGAAGATTAAGTGAGTTAAAGTGTGAGAGGCATTTATACCATAGCAAGTGTTCAGTAAATATAGCTATTAGATTATTATTAATATAATTATAATATATAATTTCAATTTAATAAAATTTTAATTTGTCATATCTCCTTTCTGAGGTCCTGGATATTCATAGACCTTTTAAATTATGTCCAAATGCTTTTTTTTTTTTTTTGAGTCAACTAATAATAAAAGCAACTATAGTTAAAATCTGAGAATTTTCCTTATATAGGATATCATCCCAAAAGTATGGTTGGCAGTTTCAAAATGTTTGCTGAATCATAGGATTTGTTTACTACATTTTATATCTGTTTAAGGGACATATGAACAAGGGCCAAAAAACAAAAGAAAAGAACTCAAAATCAATACAGACTGGTAAGAGGAGTTTACGATAATATGCTGGTGACTTTTTCTTATAGACAATTGTCACTTACTTGGCTTTATGCTGAGTTTTGTCCCAGATCCGAAGTAAAATCTGTTGGTGTTGTACACCATGTTTACCACCATTACAAAAAGTCTCCTGGACTTTCTAAAAGGAAGGTATGTTATCCAGAGATAACTAACCAAGCTAGGCCAAGACTAACCCAATGCCACCAGTTTTCTTTTTCTTTTTTTGCTACTTTCCTAGAAAATTCAAGAACCAAAGTGAGGAATGAACCAAGAAGACACATTCATTATCAAAGACAGGCAAGATAAGGGCATCTGATTTTCTTCAGTGGTTTTATTGATTTCTTTTCTTTTGTTTTCTGCTTGGGTTCATTCTTGTGTCTTCTGTGCTCCATACACACAATATTTGAAATAAGGACTCTGCAAATAAATGCTCTTTACCTTTCTCTCTTCCTAATTATAAATGGAAGTTCTCCTCAGATAGACTAGATTGTAAGGAGAATCCTGATTCTGCCTTTAGTTCCAGGGCTATCGAGGAGCTTCTCTCCCTGAGTTGGACCTGGGTCTGTGTCATGCTTGGCAACCTGACCTGAGCTTCTTTTCAAGGACACCCTGAACCACACCAGCAAGCTAGCAGTGTTCTGTGTGTGTGATCAAACAAGATCACCGCGTCCTATCCATCAAAGTACCTCCATTATATAACCAAATGTACTTTAACAGCCCCCGTCCACCCCCCACAATGAAACTGTAGGTTTTGGCTTTTTTTTCTCCTGCTTTCTGCCTGCATATTCCCTTTAGGAAGGGGGAGGAAAAAAGAGGCCGCAGACTTGGCTGTCATTTGCAAGTCTAGATGAAACATTATTTATGGGCAAAATATTTTGCTGACACTTTCAAGAGAAAGGAAACCTCAGTGCCAACAGTTAGACGCCCACACTGTTTGGATTTAAACAAATCTCAACAAATGAACACAGTTATGAGAAATAAAATAGAGGTGACTTCAGTCTAAAGCAAGTAATTATAATACTTATACAGTTTGGGAGGGCAAAGGGCTTACTTGTTCTTACTCGTAGAAATGATAAGCAGTGTGTTACAGGAATGCTTTGCTGGAAGGGCACCAGAAAGCTATAGAAATAGAGCTTCATTTAAATATCTTAAATAGGCACTTTTGTGTTTAGCAACTTATTTAGAAATAAGCCAGGATGGGCTAGCAACATAGCTGGCCAACTAGACTTGGTTTAAGATAATTCATGTTAAAACCATCTTGTAGCATTTCACCTGTTCTAGTGAAAATATTATGAGAAACAGAGGTTCCCGTTATGAAATCTGTTATTCTTCTAGGTTAGGGCAGCTTCTTTTCTATTCATTTTCACCAACTCCTATTCCAAACTTGGCAAAAAAGGCTTCTTTCTCTTTGGTCTTTGATAAATAATTCTCTTCTTATGTTACCTTTTAAAGTATGTGTTGTTAGTTTCTCTCCCACCCCACCTGCAGGCCCATTATGTTACATAAATATACACTATACATTTATAGATTAATAAATTCATGAAAATATTACTTAAATGTGATGGCCTACCAGGTACAACAGTCAGTTGGGTCCCAGATCCAAAGGTCAGTTGCCAGCCTGAACCAGAGGAAGCACTGTGATAAGCCCAACAACAAAAACCAGAGCCAACGGGCCAGCTTGGCTGGAGCACAGAGTGAAGAGCTGGAGATCACCATGAATTAAGCCTGTCAAACTAGGTTTGATCTGGAGTAACCAAATTGCCTATCTACAAATCATAAGAAAGCCTTTTTTGTCTTTAAAATCTCACCTTCTTTTAGGGAACCTTTGCTTCTCACTTTCTACTACAGAGTTCCAGGCATCAAACATATGCTTTTAATATATAGAGAGGGTAAGTGCTCTCTGATTTCATAGGTCAAACCAGTATTTACATCTTTTCATCTAAGAAGACTCACAAAGCCAGGACAGGGACTATTTCTCCACTGCTTTGAGTATCTCTGGGTTACACCACCAGGAAATTGCTCATCCAGGAGAATTAATGATAGGGACTTAAATTCTAGCCTGAGCTCAACAATAGACTGGCTGTGGGGCCATGATTTGTCTCTTCCCTGGGCCTCAGTTTCCTTATATGTGGACAGTCAGAAAAGATGATTTTTAAGGGTTCTCTCTGCTCCACGAGGCTATGCTGTACACATTTTTGGCCTAAATTCCCAGAAACAGAAATTTTCCCAACAGTACTCATGAATAAACTTTGTTTTAAAAGTGATTTTTAGACCTTGGGAGAGGCGAATCGCAGTTATTCTGGTCAATGATCACTATTTACAAGGTTCCTTCTATAAATTGACATAATCTTAGCCAAAAAGAATAGTACCTTAGAGGCTTGGAAAGGAAGAAGAAGTCTTGTCACTGGTGATGGTACAAATCTAGGGCTACAGATCCTAGTTAGCACCTCAAGTAATCAGTCACACATCACTGTCTCACTGAATATATTCTGGAAGCAATTCCCAGACACTCCCCTCTATGGCACATTTTGAACACAGATGTCAGATCCTAGCCAGGGGACTTTTGTCCTTCTATCTGACGCTCATTCACCCTTTCTAAACATTCTTCCGATAGTGTATAATTGGGTCTAAATCAGCCTTTAATCCATAGACATTGCTTAATCCAGGGATACACATTTATACTTACTGGGCTTCACAGATAACTCGGTTCCCTGTCCGAAGATAAGCTTTCCTCCCTGGTTATAATTCACACAGTGTTACACAGCCTGTCAAAAACACATCCAATCTTCCTGAACACATTTCTAATCCTCCCCCTCCAGAATCCACAGCCCATCTCTCTCACACCACGGCGTGAATCACGGCTCTACATTCTCCTGTAAGTTCTTTCCTTATAAGGGAAATCAGGTACCTACACAGGGGACTGATAGGGAATAATGAGAATTCCTGTTTATCCAAAAATGTTACTGTTTAACACCAAACCGGTCTCTCACTTTTGCTTAATGGCTCTGGGTACTGCTGTTCGGCAAAATGGCTTCCTTTCAAATATGTCTCTCATGGTCTCAGCTAGAAATACTTGGCACACGGGTTAGAATTAAGGACAGCTGAGGCTCCAGGGAATCAGGCTTACCTGGGGTGACCACAACCTGGGTCCCCGCTCCAAAATTCAATTTCCCCCAGCCGTCAGTTGTCACACTGTGACGAACACCTCTACAAAATGGCTTCCCCAGAGAAGACAGCAGCTAAATGAAGACAAATGGCTCATGGGGAAACAATCTTGCTACAAAATGAGGGAACTGCGTGATCCGAGATATAAGCTTTTCCCCTGCTTCTCTTCTAATTTCTCTTATTACAAGACACCAAGAATGATGTTGCCAGAAGCTGCACTTCCAAGGCTGCAGGGCCAGGGAGTAGCACTGCTTGGGTTAATGAAGACCAGGCTTAGGGAAGACTGGGTTCTGCAGTGATAAAACCCCACCGTCTAGGAGTTTACCTAAAACCCTACCCAGCACTCAGCACCCAAGCTCAGGTGAAAGCTGGTGACCCCAGCTACCCTCTCATTTAAATAACCTGCTGCTTCAAATCCAACTGTCTACTGGAAAAACTGGTCTCCCTGAGTTCCGTTCCTGTTAGAATATGCCAATCTCTGAGAGGCCTGTTTTTAAGTGTATAAAATGGGCATAACTCTACCGGCATCTCCTCCTGAAGAAGATCTGCCATCAAGATGCTTTTACTTATTGGAAGGTGAGAGTGTGGACGGACCCCAAGTCTGGACTGTCGGTGGGGTCCTGGTGAGTTTCTCCCCCTCTGCACCTCCCAGAGCTCCTTCAAAGACAAGAAAGGTGGCCAGGCCCTGGGCCTTGGTGTGCTCAGCCCCTAGAATGTCTTTCTGGCCCAAGGAGACCCCCGTGGGAAAGAGAGCAGGTCTTCTCTTGGAGATTATCATATTCAGAGCACAAGTCAAATTGGATGCCACTTACTCGGCTTGACAAGCAGTCTTGTCCCCTTCCCAAAGACGAGGGAGAAGCCTTGCCTTTCCCCACAGTGATTATCTCAGCATCAAAAACCTGCCAACTCAGCTCTCCCCTGACAAAGCCATCCTGAGAAGGGAAACCTCCGATGTACTTCCCCCAGTATTATTCACATGATCCTGTGATCTTCCTCCCAGAATAAACATCCCTCTCACTCCTTACTCTCCTTTCCATCCTGGCTCCAAGGTCACAATGGACCCAGGCCTCAAGCACAGGCTGGTTTCTGCTCCCACCTCTCCATACTTACGGGGCTGCACAGACAATCTGGTTCCTCCACTGAAGATCAAACCCCGGCCATAGTTATTCCCACAGTGCCCCTGGGCTTTACAAAAACCCCTCAGAGGCCCCCAGAGCCCACACCCCCCCAACTCACACATCTCAACACCGCCAATGACCCACGACCCAGCCTCTGTGTCCTTAGCTTTAGGATGCTTGTCCTGTTCAGTCTGAGTACAAAGGGAGTTTGGGACACGACAAGCAAGGGTTCCCAAACTTAACCCAGCAACCCTGGTCCCCCGAAGGAGGCAGCTCCGCATTAATGAGCCAGAATTTTTTTCACAGAGCAGCTCCAGGTCGGGGAAGAGGCTTAGAGTGTCTCTCTTTCTCCTCCTGCCTCCAGGCAGGGCTGCGCTTCAGTCAGCCCTGAGAGGAGGGTGTCTATCTCCTTTCAAAAACCCTCCAGAGAAAGTGCCCTGGCAACTACTCCTGACAGCTCATTTTCACTGTTAGCAAACCTATTAAGAAGGTTTTACTACTAACCTAACTCCTTTCCTCTTGCAGTATTAGCCATGTCCTGTGGTTTGAGTCCCAGGGCGGGGTCAGGCAGGGAGCTGGGGAACACAGCACCTCCAGCTTTTGTTTAATGCGTCCTTTCCCAGATTTAGCTATGACTAGATTCCCACTTTACCCTCCACCCCTCTTCTTCAATACTAACCGGCCCAGTTTGCCTCTATAGACTCCTGATTCTCCATCCCTGGGTCTGAGGATTTCATTTAGGGGCTATCTTCAGGCATCATATCTCTCATGAGCATTACTACCTAGAGGAGCAGATACACAATCTGGGGGCAAGTAGCTCTTCCCTGTGAAGCTGCCATCCTCTCTCTCTCCCTGTCCCTCCACATGGGGAGCCCAGGTCTGGGAGGGGCTTGCGCGGGGGTCACCTTGCCTAGAGGATGGGGCTAGGTTTCAGCTGCTACACCCCTCGCCTAACTACACCGTGAGCTGCATCTCTGCTCTAAGGGGCTATTGTGTAGCCCCGGGAGCTCGGACCACGCAGCTCTCTGCAGAAATCTCTCCCCTGCCTCTGACATTTGGATGATTTTGTATTCAAATTAGCCAGGGTTCTTTCTATTTCCCTTTAGACACTTTCCAATCCCAGGTGAAAAATTTCATAGAGCAGGCTGACATTCTCCACCCTCCCCTCCTGCCAGCTCTTCTCCTGATGCATGACAGAGCCTTGACAGAAGAGCCTGAGGGGTGAAACAAAAGTGCTACTGTGTGTTGGAGATGATGTTTATCATTATTATTAATAGCTAGGGTTTAATGAGTTCTTTCTATGTTTTGGGCTCTATGCTAAATATTTTAGCTGTTATTATTTTATTTGATCCTTTCAGCAGCATAATAAGGTAGAGATATTTTTATCCTCATTTTATGGATGAGGGAACTGAGGCTCAGAGAGGTTAATTAATTTGTCCAAGATCACACAGCTGATAAAGTAGTGGAGCCAGAACTTGAATTTGGGTTTTTCTGTCTCCAAAGCTCACACTATAATGCCTAATCCCTAATCATTTTGATTCATGTCCTGAGGGACACATGGCATCTCAGAGATGCTGCAGAAAGAGATGAAATTTCAGTGCTGAATTTCATATTTAACTGTAGGAATTTTATTCTCAAACTAGATGCCTAAAGTTCTAGGGGTTCTTTTCAGAGATTTAAATCTCAGTGCACACATGCGTAGTCAGTTAGATGTACTTTATTTCTGGCAGCAAAGGCTGCTAAATTTTAGAATTGATTACAGAGAGAAGCTGAGGAATTCCCTGCCCTAGACCATCAGACAGAGCCAAAGCCCCCTATTTGGCTGAGAACGTGCAGAGAAGCCAGACCGGGGTGGGGGTCTTCTCTGGAGGTTCTTCCCAACTTTCTCATTGGCTCAGTTATTGTTTATATCTTGATTTCTTTGAAAATGCTGTCTATGCTCCTGAAAGCCCCTCACCATGAGCCAGAGCAAGTGTGTGTGTGTGTGTGTGTGTGTGTGTGCACGTGTGCATGCGTACACGCATATCTCATTTTAAAGCAGAGAAAGAAACCAACTCTCTTTGGCCTGGGGAAAGAACATTAATAAAGAGCCCAAGCAGATGCAGAGGATTAAAGTATTTTTCAAACTAACGATTTGATTGATTGCCCCTGAAGGCACAGCCAAAGAAGAACACAACTTACTTGGCTTCACAGTGAGCGCGGTCCCGTCCCCAAAGGTTAATTTGCCTGTACCGGTGTTACACAGTGTTCAGTGCTATTGCAATAACCTTGACTTGGGCCTCTAGGAAGACAGGTGGAGGTGGAGGAGGCAAGCAGGAAAACAAAACCTGAAATGACTGCCCATGGCCAAAACAATCTCCTTGTAATTAGGTTAGCATGTGGGATGAATACTAATAACTAGCAACTTCCCAGTCCAATTCTATTTGCTATAATTTTCCTTGAGAGAATGGGCCTTGGCAGGATCAACTCCTGGGAAGTTCACTCAAGGTGGCTACTGCATGGTCTCCTGGGATCCCCTCTTGCTTGTTGTTCCTGCAAGCCCTTTATCTGTTTTCATCCAATCCCTGCCTCCCCCCTTCCCCTCGGCTTTCCCTGGGCCTTCCTCTTTGTGGAGGTTCACATATTTTCTCTGGGAGAAACTACATGGATCTTAAAAGCCAAGTACAACGCCCCAGAGGATATGTGCATTAATAACCTTGTTTTCCAACTGGTATCGTGAACCACCCAACACAAACCAAGCAAAGAAAACACCACCTGTGTTTTGACAGCTTCTGCATGATGGAAGGCAGGCATCTTGGGAAGAATAATTAGCCAGAAAGAAGAACTTACTTGGTGTGACCAAGAGTTTGGTGCCCTTCCCGAAGGTGAGTTGGTAACTCCCGGCCCCAGAGTAGGCACAGAGTTTCCTTTCTTTGCAAAAACCCCACAGATGCTGAGAAAAACCAAACCATTCACAGTATAGGAGCAGTGCTGACAAAAGCTCAGGCTAAAACAATAACCAGAGGACAGGCAGAAGAGAAGGGCTGTTACAGACACTTGCCATGAGGTGGACCATCCCTGAGTCCTACAGAGACCTGGCTGGATTTCAGAGGTCACCTGGTCCATCCTCCTGTCCTCAGCCAAGGAGTTCTCTAACCAAAGACCAAAGTATTCTTCAAGAGCTCTTGGGAAGATAACTCTCCTTTGCCAATAGCCTTTGCATTCAAGGATGTAACCGATCCTTTTATCTAATTGAAATCTGCTAGCTGCAGTCTGAGTTCTTTATGTCTTGAGTTGCCTTCACTGAAGACAGGAGATTTCATGTCATACTCCAAGGAGAAACCTATCACAACTCACCCAACCAGTCCCAAGGGTCACCTTTGGGGAGGAAACTGATACTGAAGGAAGAGGAGGTCAGGGTGAATATTGGCTTTATCTGTGATTTGGATTGCTTTTATAATGAGAAAATTTCATATATTACTTAGACAAATTAAAATGAATATCAACATTAGACAGAAACCCACAATATATTTAAAAGTGGCTCTTGGATCTCAGAAAAGCTTTCCTGTGCTCCCCAGACTAAGGTGTCTCAGTTTCTCTGTTCTAGGGTTTTGAGCTCCTGGGATCAGGGGAGAGAGCTGGGCAGGATATGTGACCAGAACCAGTTGGAGAGGCTGAGGCCGGGGTGAGGTATGGGGCTTGCCCCTGATTGTCTGGTTGGCTTTTGAATTATGTCAGAGTAACCTGTTCATCTTCCTGCCGAGTACTAACTTCTCAGCTCCTACTAGACTTTTCTTGGGGAAAAAAGCATTCATAAGTTCACTGAAAAATCATTTAAGCGTAGATGCTATTGCTGACAGGGATGGCCAGGGACACTTACTTGGAGTCACAGCAAGTCTTGTGCCTTTTCCAAAGACAAGTCGCCTGTCTCCTGAATCCCCACAGTGATTGCCTCCATCACAAAAACTCTGAATGCCTGGCCTTGGGGGTTTTCTGAGTGTTTCTTCATGGTAATCTTTTTCCCTGTGTGAAATCAGCCAGAAATCTCCCCACTAAACCATAGCTTTTGTTTTCCCTTTGCACGTCTTTGCCTCCTTCTCCCTGGAAGCCCATACTGGCTTCCATACGTGGAGTTGTGGCCTGAGAATGCATTTGTGAACCATCTGCAAACTTCCAGCTTATTGTTAGCCTGTGAAACATATTCCAAAGGAAACCCCTGTCTCTGGCCTCATAATGAACTCTTTGCTGTGCTAGGAATAAATAGGAGTGGCTGCTTTACCTAAATGAAGAAAAGGATTTGGAAAATGGCACAGAGTGAAAAGGCTCAACCCAAGATGTTGTTCTTGGCTGACACACCATCTTTGTTGCCTCTGGCATTAAAGTAGCTCTTAAAAAAGTTATCTCCTGCTCATCCCTGGAACAAAGGAAATGCGAAGGCGTGGGGCACCAGAGCCAGGAATTTTACCAGAGGCTGAACAGAGAAAGTGGGTCTTTTATGAAGAATGGAAGAGGAGAGGGTCATAGATAGGCTGGGGTCATTTCTGAAGCCACTTTGTTGAAGTCTGAAATCATCCTGGATTTAATGATGTGTCCAAACAAAGTCCATGAAGGGGTGGGGAGCAGCCTGGGTTGGGGAGGGGAAACTTGAAACATGACCCTTGACAAAGTTTCACAATTATTGACTCTTTAAATGTATAAACTGTGGAAAGGATAATTAATATTTAAGCACCAAAAGCACTGGCAACAACTTTTCAAGCTCTAGAGGAGAAAGAATTTGATATCTGGCTAGGCTGTGGAAGGGTCAAGGACTGGGCCTGTCTGCAGAGCAGAAGGACTCAGGAATTATAGGCTAACCATATGTCTTACAGCCGAAGAAGCTTTTCCCACCCAACACCAAACCACTTTCAGTCAATGGGAGTCAATATCAGAAAATCACATGAACAGCACTTACTGGGGAGAACATGAAGCTGAGTCCCTCTTCCAAAGACAATTTTGCTAGCAGTTTGTTCACACTGTGATTGGGGCCACAACAAAAACTCCCAGTGACTCTTCAGGAAAGCTTGATGGCTATCTCACCTTCACAGGACACTTTCCTTTCTATTATAATAAACAGGCCTCGTTATCTCTTCTGTTATCTTTCTCTGTGTCTCCTGGTTGTTTTGCTTCAATTTTATGCTGCTTGTTGCAAATATGCAGAGAGGAAATTGGACGACCTCATTTGACACTGAGAGTGAATGATAAAAGCAACAATTCAATGAATTCCTTTGTGATATCTAACACAATTCTGTGGTAGCAGGTGAAAAACGACTGAGCAGACAGCTACGGAGCTAGAAACCCACTCCTCAGAGCCTGAGGAAAGATGGGGGCAGGAAGGGACTACGCAAGACACACATCTGAATTTCACCTGAGACAGAACTGTTTCACAGAGCCCTCACCTCACCCTGGGCTCTGTTCTGGAGGGGCCGTACCACCTAACCCTGAAGATACCTTACCTGAGGTCAAGCACATGTTTGCTACACTGACTGTTGACCTGCCCTAGCGAATGGCAGTGCGGGTCATCCATTGGCCCAGAAGGACTCTAGCCTTTCAGGGAATGCTGTTCTTTCACAGTCCATGCCTATGTTTTCTCACCACTAAGAGATGGACACTGGATGGCATTACCACCAGTAATTGAATCCTTGTTTGACCCATAAAAAACCAAACCCCACTGTTTCCTCCTCATTGACTACCTGACCCCCAAAATGTCTTTATCACAGTTGTTAAAAAGGATTAGCATGGATTGGTCATATTTGCTAGATCTAAAGCAAACTTGGGCTTCCCAGGTAGTGCTAGTGGTAAAGAACCCACTTGCCAGTGCAACAGACCTGAGACGTGAGTTTGATCCCTGGGTCAGGAAGATCCCCTGGAGAAGGGCATGGCAACCCACCCCGGTAGTCTTGCCTGGGAAACCCCATGGACAGAGGACCCTGGCAGGCTACAGTCCATAGGGTGGCAAAGAGTCAGACATGACTGAAGTGACTTAGTAGAGCCCAGCAAACAGCCCAAAGCAAAGTTATGGAGTCCTCTAGTTTGTTTCTTTGTCTTTGGTCATTTCCCACAGTTAAACCATTTAAAGATTAGGCCATTCTATTTCAAAGCTCTTTGGTCAGTTGGTCAGTCCATAGTTTCGGTTATAACCTAATGTAGAGTTTAATAACTCATTCAGTCAACTTGACAACACCTGCCTCTTACTATTATTTTTTTGACTAGACATTTGGATGAGTTGCTTTGTTTCCAAAATGTATTGTGAAGAAACTGACATCCCAGGTGCGCCCCCAGGAATGCCAGGCTCCTGAATTCATTATTTCCCTCCTCCCCATTGAGGCATGTTCAAAAAGTTTTTACTCCCCATGGAGGAATTGATCATTAAACAAAAAATCCTGTCATCATGCCTGCCATTTTATTTCACTCTGAATTCCCTTTCAGGTGTTAATAAGCCATCTGGGATCGTCAGTTTATCTCAGTTGTTTCTTTCTCCCATTGCATTTGAATAGTAAAGCTATGCTTTTAGTGAAATTTGACATGTATAGGACTAGATGTGGACCTTTGTCAAACTGGGATAATGTTTGGGTTTTATATTGGATCTTTTAGAAATAAATACATATGCAGGCGTGAGCGACAAAGAAGTTACCTTATCCACATGAGGAGCATTTAAAATGAGATAGATTCTCATTTTTAGTAGAATGGAAGACAAGTTCTGTGGGCAACATCACAGTAAACACACAAATCATTGCAGAGCATAGTTTCAGAGATACTGTGGCTGTAAATAACTGATGACTCCCGTATCTCTTTAAGAAGAGGAGCTGAGCTACCATATTAAAGGCAATTTGGGATGGTCTCATTCTGCATCCATTCATCATTATTGCTCTATTTTCAACAATCATGAATGTTTCATGCATTTGCAAAAGTCATTTTTCAAAAGGCACATTTGTCTACATATTAAATTAAATCTCTACTAACTTCACAGGATTTATTTGTTTGGTCAAGTATAAATAGAACAGGGCCACTTACTGGGCTTTACCACCACCTGGGTTCCAGTTCCAAAGAAGATTCTGGTATTGCCAGTCCCCACAGTATTTCCTGCTTTTACTGAAACCCCTAGTGAAACCCCACCGCACACGTGGCTTGGGAGTGAAGGGGCTTTGGATTCCCCATGTTTTTTTTTCCTGTGTTTCTGGAAAATGGTCTTTTATGATAAGAAGAAAATACTGGTTCTGCTACAAAAAGCAAATAAGTTTTATTTGAAAAGACCAAATGTAGGAGCTTTTAAGACCTTTTGCATTGTTAGGCTTCAATCTGCCATGGCCAAATCAACTAATCTGTTAACAACTCTTGTTCTCATATGCATGAGCTCAGCCCTAGACAGACAGGTTTGGAAAGATGATGCCTTCCTATACCCACAGGGATGTTTTCCAGCTTCAGAGCTGTCTGAATTCCTATCCAGACTCCACCCAAATGCCACGGTCCTGTTCCCTACTCGCTGATCAGGGTATTTCCAAGCTTTCTCACTATGTAATAGTGTCTATTTGGCAGCCTAAGAAGATATTTCACCAGGGAAGAGTAACAAGTGGCAAACCATCTCATCTTTTCCTAAAGAAGTGCCACCATGGACTCTTATGATGTTTCAGATGAACAAGAGAGTTATAACATACCATCTACTACACTTTAAGAAAGTCCAGTTCTGAAATAAATGAAAGAAGTGAACATTTTCTGTGACGAGAAAGATTGTATCCTAAAGACAAGGATAAGGGCACACAAGAGCCCTTTTACCACTAAGCTGAGCATTGGCTGAGTTTTAATATACATGTTAACACATACACTGATACTTGAAGAGAAGAGAGAGGAGTGAGCATCCAAGACGGTGACACCAGATCTTGGTTAAAAATAGGGCCTTGGTGACAGGATTTTAAACTTGGAGAGAGGAGACTAGATCTCATCCCCAACATAACTGTGACTTATTGCTTCTTCAGATTTGAAGAGCGAGTTAAATACTAATGTTCTTTCCTTTTAGCTTGGGAGCAGTGAGTGTCCAGAACATGCCAAAAGGATGTATTCTAGAGAAAATGAAAAGGGAAACAAATGCAGGACATATGGGGAAGGTGTTCTATGGATCACCATTTTAATACTGACCTAAACTATCCTAGGGCTTTCCTGGTGGCTCACTGGTAAAGAATTTGCCTGCTAGTGCAGGAGACGTGGGTTTGATCCCTGGGTCGGGAAGATCCCCAGGAGGAAGAAATGGTAACCCACTTCAGCATTCTTGCCTGGGAAATCCCATGGACAGAGGAGTCTTGTGGGCTGTAGTCCATGGGGTTGCAGAAGAGTTGGATATGACTTAGTGTCTAAATAACAACCACAGCCCACCCTAAGCCTCGTCTTTGGCCTCCCCTACCCTGCATCAGTTTTGTCTGCCTTCTTAGCAATCTCGCCAACCATAACTCTCAGGTCTCTTTGGGAAGAAAAATAAGATGCTTGGACCGGCTCACATACAACTGCACGAATAGGCTAGGAGAGGTTGTATCTATCTAGATAAAGGTAGGACTAGAGCTGATAAATGGCCTGGAAATCAAGTTCACTGAGCAGAAAGCCTGTAACATTTAGATGAGAAGAATTTTTCTACAGGGGTTTTCTTCCTGGGATTTATCTTAACACTAGCCCATTTCCCCTTCTCCGACTTTGTGGTGCTATGAGGAGATTAGGACATTTGAGAGCCTAATAGATAAGGAATGATGGAGGGGTAAGAAATCTAACTTTATCCTTCACTTTCATCAAAGAGTGGCTGTTCCTTCCCACTTGCTAGGGACACAGAATCCCACTACTCACGTACTTGGCTTGACAGAAAGCAGCGTGCCAGTCCCAAAGATGAGCTGGTTATTAGCACCTCCATAATTCACACAGCCTTTCAGTGCTTTACAATAACCCACAGGAAGGGGCAAAAGGATGGAGGAGAATGGGCCTAGTCTTCCCAGTTTAAGAACTCCTGAGTCCTACTGCTTTGAGAACTGACTTGCCAGGTATCCCTTTAGGCTCCGCACACCCCTCACATGCCCTGACACGACCTCTTACATGACATCCTTGTGGGGCTCCTGCTGAGGTCCAGAACCTCAGGGGGTTCTCCAGCAAATGGCCAGAAACTTTGCAGGCATCTGCTTCCCCACACAAGATAGCAACCAGAGACAAGGATGTTGGGGAAGTGGCAAACACTGCTTTCATCCCCTGGCCTTTGACTGTGGCTCTTGGCCTTTTCTCTAGCCTTCTTTTTTGACAAAGCAAGACTGGTTATACCCTTGGGAAAGCATTCCAACCATCTTAGAGGGAATCAACCTTTGTAACAGCCCAACTCTGCTCTTTTGGAGGGCGAGTTAAGCACTGTTCACTCTGGAAGCAAGCAGATCAAACAAGAGAGTTGGTGGCTGACACTGCTTCTCGCTGGGAGTGAAAAGCCCTTTTGGGTCGAGTGTCTTGTCTCCAGCAGGCTGGATTGTTCTTAAAAATATAATTTGCATGCTATGCCTCGTGTATTATTCAACCCATGTCTCCTCTCCCTTACAGTCACATCTCTGAGACTTACCTGGCTTTATAATTAGCTTGGTCCCAGAGCCCCAGATCAACTGATAGTTGCCATCCACACAGAGACAAAAACCTTAACAAAAACCTTCACTGTCCTTCTGGGGAGCCTATTATAGTTAAGTCCCAGATAAAAGTCCAGAGCCAAGCACATAAAACAATGTAGGAATATTGACTATTGAAGATTATTTGCTCATTTAATTACATTTGATTCCTTTGCCCATTTTAGATTTCAGACACAGATGATGAAATCAAATGACTAAACATCTAAAGTCAATCTCGGTCTCTCTGCACACAAGGGAAGAGTAATTCATAAACAGTTTTCAAATGGGAGAAGCTGAACTTGCTTCACCTTCCCCGATACTTTAAATAAAAATGCAAACGAGAAAAACAGATCATTTGTCTGGAGTCATGATGCATCTGACTGTCTTATTTTCACTGCTGATAAGATTCTAGTCAGTACCATGGTATTCACACATAGATTGAGCTGATTTGGTTTACAGAAACTTCTCTCTTCGAGAAATGGTATCCTGGGGGAACGAGGACCAGACAGCCAGAAGTGGGGAAAGCCATACAGAACACAGCATTGGGAAGGGTGGCCCACAGTACCATGAGGATGAACCAAAGCCAGTTTACTGTTTATACAAAACACCTTTGCAAAATCTCTGCTTGGTTTCTAGGACTTACTTGGAAAAATTTGTAATCTGGTTCCAGCTCCAAAGATGAGTTTGTCGTTGTTGGTAACACAGTGATACAAAGGCCTACAAAAACCCTTGAGCCTAGCAAGGCTCTCTGCCCACATCTGGCCCCTCTGCTTTCTCCCTATCTCTGACACCAAATAATCACCAGTGGCAAAGAAGATCTGGGCATACATTTCAAACACCCATGCAATCATCAAACAGTCAGTTTTTGTTTTGGTTAAGCTCCATCCCCGACGAATTCCTATGGCCTGTGCTTATTATGTTTTCAATTCACAGAAGTGACAGCTCAAGATAATTCACCATAAGAAAACAAGGAATCTCAGACTGTAATCCCAGTTCTGACTTTTTTGGTTTGACTTAAATTATTTAACTTGTCTGCGCTTCGGCTTCTCCCTCTGTGAAATTATGTGTGATGATATGTGATGCTGTTTACTTTCTCCGAGGATGTTGTGAAGGCAAAAGGGCTGGTGAGAGAGCAGTGGCTTACACGCAGCAATGCATTTTGAATAATGTGGGGGGAAATTGCTTATTTAAGCCAAGATATTATTAACACGAATAGGAGGGAATATGTTAGCTAAAGTGTATTGCTAAAATAACTAACAAAAAGCTTTCTGAGGAAAAGCTGAAGGGGACTGTATCTATCTTGTATGTTTTCCCCCAAGAAAGTTAGTGGACACAGTCACTTAATCTGCCAGAGAAGACAGGCCTGGAAAAGGTCTGCTGAATTCTTAAGTCTGACTGCCGGGGGATAAGAAGAAATGGCTGCCCTCCCACAGCAGTGATGAGCATAGATTAGGTTCCCACCACGTTCTAATTTCCCTTTGCTGTTGGCAGCATTAGCGGAAATCAGTCGAAGTTATGTCTGAAAATGAATTTGATCGCCTTAATGGTCAATCCTGCGGTGCGTCTAGATCCAGAAATCGTATTCCATCAGCAACTAGCTGGGAAATGGGGGTGGGGGGATAACTCCTTTATTTGATTGACATACTAACCCACAGAAATGAGAAGAGATGCTTATACTTACGAGGTATAACAATCACTTGAGTGCCAGACCCCAAATGCAGTACATCCCCAAAGGCTGACTGTCCACAATGGCTGACTCCACTACAAAAACCTGCCACCCTTCAGAGCCACATATGTGGAATCAAGGTGGAAGCTACAGTTTTCCAGGGAGGAGGTGGCTCAGACACATGTATCACGAAGGCCACGGTGGTCCTCATTCTGTGACTGACCTTCCTCCAGAGGCTCTCCCTCACCCTGGGCCCAGCCCCAGCCTAGATACAGGCATTCGGTACCGGGGGCGGCCGGGAGGATTCCCTCAGGTGCCTGAGGTTTTGAAGGGTCACTCATGGAGTTGAGGACAATACCATCAGAGTATGTCTGGCAGCCTCTTTAGTATGTGGTGGAGTTGGTGCTGGGGTGGGCATGAGACCCAGGGATCACAGGAGAGAGAAAGGAGTTAGAGGAGTGGGAGAAGGAAGGCACGGAAAACAGAAGAAGGGTAGACCCACAGAGCAACAGCTGATGTCAAAATTCGTCCTGCTCTGATGTGTGAGAACACAGGAGTTCTAGAGGAAAAACATGTTCCCAGCTCTGTTAGTCACCCTGACATACTTAGTGCTATTTTCCCTCCCGTAACAACCTCTCGTATGCAGCTAAGAAGGGGTGCACTGCAAACGGAGACCCCCTGCCGCCCCCCGTCTTACTCTGTTTCGTAGAACCATCTGACCAAATGTTCTACACGAAGGGGCAGGAATGGCAGCCACAAAAGATCTTCTGAATCTGTTTCCCTGTTTCTAATTAGGCTGTCAATCTGTTTAGCTAATAATTCCTATGAAGTGTCTTAATCTCTTCCAAGGAAAGGAGTCATATAAATGCAAAACAGCAGCAGCCATAAGTCAAATGGCTTGCTGGGTGTCTTTGTGCGCAGAGTTGCTGTTGAATAGATGGAAAACTTGCTGTGTGGAGACGAGACAGACAAGGGAAAAAACACAGCAGCATTTGTTTTTATTAGGCTGAGTCTATACAGCACAAAGTAAAACAGATCTGGCAATTATTTAGGTAACGTGACAGCCAATTCAGGCCATTTTGAGCCCAAAAAAGGTTTCTCAAGGAAATGCCTAAATATTTGGATCAGCTGCTGACATTAATCAAATTAACTGGATGATTGTGCTGTGCAGACACAAGCTAATAAATGTGCCCTGTGATTGTTCTCCCGAAAGGGTTACATATTATAAACTTATCATTAAAACTGGCCCAATATTTACACCCACTCTCTTCATTTTGGCACTGCAATTGACATTTTCCATTTTTTCTTATAACATGTCTTACATTTAGAGCTGCAAAAGTAAGGGTGACCTTCTCCCTGGAGAGTCTTATCAGGTTAATACACGGAAGCTCATTTAGAAATTCATTAGGTGTCTGGGATGTGAGAGCTGGTCATTATAGATTAAGGGCTTTTTCTCAAGTGGCAAAGAACTTACGGGGGAGGATGGTGAGGCTTGTTCCTGTCCCAAAGACAAGCTGCTTTGCTCCAGAAGTTAACACAGTGTTTCTGCCCAGTATGAAAACACTTTACTCTGGGCCATTTTCTTCCTCCTCTTTCTCTGTGAAGGTCACCGGGGGGATACTATACACATTTTGACTCTTTTACCAACTATCCTATGGAAAAAAATGTTCTTTTCCATGTTTCTTATAAAAAAATCCAAATTATCAATAGTCTCCCATTTTTCTTCCCCATTTTTTCACATAAAAACTTATCATTTTCATGTTACCCATCTTCCCCTTGAAAGGCAATTCTTAAGAGAATTCTAGTGGCTACTGGGGTGGTTCTCACTACAGTATGTTATTACGTAAAATCACCTTTATTTTTGGTACACTTCTTACACTTGACATTTTTATGTCTCCCATCAAATTGTATTCTCTTGGTCTTGCCTAGAAATTCCAGACCTAACTCACCTTAAGTCCTGCTCCTTTTTTTTTTTTTGCCACTAACTGAAACCAAGTGAGCTAGAAAAGACCGCACCAGCCAAACTTTACCCACATTCTCCTTACTAGTGTTAACTAAAGATGAAATCTAAAAAATAAAGAGTCTTTGATAAGTTGAAAAGGCAGAGAAGACTAACCAAAGAATGAGCTGAATGGGTAACTCTGGACTGTTCCAGAACATCAGACCTACCTGGTTTTACTTGTAACATTGTCCCCTGCCCAAAGGTGAGTCTTCCTGCGTTTGCTGAGCCACACTGTAATGCTCTGCTTTACAAAAACTGTAAAAGGAGAGCCTTTTCCTCCCTCCAGCAACCTGATCTAGTAATAATAACTAATATTTATTGGAGACTCACTATGTGCCACTGTATGTAAGGCCCTCGGTCAATATTAACTCTCTTAATCTCATAACAATGCAGTGCTATAGGTACTGTTCTTATTTCCACTTAACAGATGAAAAAATGAGGCATAAAGAGATTAGGTAACCTGCCCGAAGTCACACATATAGCAAGTAGCAGAGTTAGGGTTTACCCAGGCAGTTTGATTCCAAAATTCACCTATAGTGGCTAAACCTTTCATTGGCCTTAAACGAATTCTGGGTTTCCCTTTAAAGTGTGCATCCCCATAACACTGACTAAATAGTTAGCTCATCGATCCTAATAAAGGTGCCCTGAGAAGGTTCTCCTGGAAGTCTTACATTTCATAAACTTAACATTAAAACTGGTTCAATATTTATATCCACTCCCTTCATTTTGGCGTAGCAATTGACATTTCCCATTTCTTCTTGCAACCCATGACTTACATTTAGAGTTGCAAAGGTAAGGGTGACCTTCTCCCTGGAGAGTCTTATCAAGTTAACACACAGAAGCTCATTTAGAAATTCATTAGTGCCTCTATCAGAGATGTCTTTCCCAAATCCTCTGAGCTCACTGTATCACCCCTGTTCCTCTCCCCACAGCTCCAGCCTGGAGCTCCAGAAATTCCCTGGGAGCTAGCCAAAGCCACAGCAAACACTGCTGGGAACCAGTCTGGTTGTACAAGTGCAATTCTGAGCAGGGTGGGTGGTCCCTAAGATGTTTCTGATGAGTCTTGGAGAGAAGAACTCTTCAAGAGAGCAGAGTTAGGAAGAAACCAACTTCCTTCCCTGTTACTTCTAGTAAATCTACCATAAGACTGTAAGCCAAAGAGAACTGAGAGATGCAGAAATCACATGGTAGGTTTGAGTCATGCTGGATAATCCGTACTAGGGAGTTGCTCTCCAGGGAGGCCACTGGGAGGGCCCTGAGTTCTGAGAGTTCCCAGCAGCACTGGAGTTATCTTTGGCTGGAGGCTAACAGGATTCACTGATGGCCTGCGATGATGCTGGTACAGTGTAGGCTAAGGAGGCTGTGATGCATGATGTGTAGTTTCCCCTTGTCTAACTTTTGATGCTTCCTGATGGCTATTTTGAAATGGGCCACCTGTTTGCTCTGTAAGACAACAGTCTAACACTCTAATTGCTTTCCCACCAGGCACATCCGAACTGTTCTATCTAGTTATTTTGATTGAGAGGTAGGCGAGGACTCAGCTTGGGTGGACAAGAGAAGAACACTACTCATTACCGCACATTTAAAACTTTCTCTCTAAAGAGGAGACAGTTTCTCAGATACTTCAAACTACAGAGACAGATTTGAGAGAGTTAATTTGAAGACTCACTTGGATTTACTGCCAGACTTGTCCCCAGTCCCCAAATCAGCTTATTGTTGTTGCCAATATGACACAGTCATAGAAAGCTTTACCGAAACCGACCAGGCCAGTGTGTACCAGGAAATCCCTTTCAATCCCCAAATCTAGCCAGCGTGCTCCTCCAGCTGGGATCCTGGCCAAAGAAGCAGTGGGGAAGACTGCTCATAATCGTGGCCAGTTCACAGCATGGTTGGGACACAAAGGCTCTTCTGAGGTTACATATTTCATCCCCCAACCTCCAGACCAAGCTGTCCTCTCACCAGGCCAGCAAGGCATGGCAAAATCCTCACAAAGTCGCTGGAGAGATTCTTCCACTCCAGTGCTCAGCTGTCCCTGAGTTCAACCCAGACTCTCTGATGCAAATGGTTAAGACAAAAAGGACAAAGAATCTGTTATCCCCCAGCTTATTTGTTTCTGTTCCAGATAATTACCTATGTGCCCATTTTCACATGTACATATGGCATATATGCATGCTGTATCATTATTAGGATTAATGGTTAGAATTAACTTTAAAAACATCGGGTGGAGAAAGTCCTCAAATGGAGTTCAGTGCTATGGTTTCCTTTAGAAATCAGAACATTCATTATAGATTCAGCAGAGATACTCACGAGGTTTGACCATTAACCTTGTTCCCCCTCCAAATGTGAACACGTTGCCTGCATTATTATTCACACAGTGATCTTCAGCTCAGCAAAAACCTCCTGGAAACTGAACTAAGTTTTCCCTAAAGATCTTCTGGAAGAAGCGATACCGTGAGCATGGAGAATATTAAGTAATTGTCACAGTAATAACCTGGCACAGAATCCTAGCTCCAGCTTGGAGTTCAGAACTGTTTCCACATTGGATGAATGGAGGGTATTCTTTCTAAATATTCTAAAGAAGGAATTTTCCCACAAAAGCCCAGAATACTTTCCCACAAAAGCCCAGACTGCCAAAATCCTAGCTGTCCTCTGGTACTTTAGATAATAATTCTCCTGAGGTTCTGAAGATCATGTACCTCATTTGGACAAAGTAGGAACAGTTCCTGTCCATGGCACCAAAGCAAAAGCAGTCAGAGACGCTGTCATCTCAATGATAGAGACTGAGGGCAGCTGCTACTGCCCACCCGGCAAGAGGGGTGGGCACGTTGGTCCACCCTTTCAGGATGCTGGAGCCTGGCTCTGATGCCCAGGCTCTTGAATTGTAAGGGGATTCCTGCCTTGTTCTCATTCCAAAAAACTAGAGACAGTTGCAGGCACTGGTCAGCCCTGGAGCTCACCCTTGACTCCAGCTCCAGAACTTTCATCTCCAGCTTGGACAATCGCCAGGAAAAGGACTTTCACTACTTTCTATCTTTGTCCTAGTGGAGACTTTTCCTTTCTTACTGTCCCTTTCCCAGGAGATAACACAAGCCAAGGACTAACCTAAGATCATTCTTTTAAAGGTAGCTTTTCCTGTTCTGTCAAGGTGATTCTCTTGAACCTCTCTTAATTTAAGGTAGTTTGAAGGAAAATCTGAGAAGAATTTTACCTTTTACTTCCACTGTTGAGTATAGGGCAAAGTGTCTCCTGCTCTTCCCCACCTCTGGGCACCGGGAGGGACCAGGGGCTTAACAATCAACAATCCGGAATGGACCCCTCCGGAGGGAAAACAAGAAACATGCAGGAAATACGGCAGCCCATACATTCCTACTCGGGTTAAGTCAGTGTTGTTCTCCTCCAGAGAATGTCTTCCCTCCTCTCCACACCAGTTACAGGATCATCTCCTTCCTTCCTACTTTGCTATTTGCCTGTTGGATCTCTTACCCAAGCCTCCATCCTTTTGAAGAAGGGATATAGTTTCTCAAGTTGTCCTGTGAAATGAAGTCTGGTGACATTGTGCTGGGTCTCCTGGCTGAGAAACAATTTGTTTCATGTCTGCAAGTCTGCTTTCATTGGTGGGTCCGTGGAGTCTGATTTATGGACACTAGGTTCAGGTGTGGGCAACTGTAAGCATTCGGGGGAAGAAGGTGTCCAGTTTGCCTGGAGCAGAGCATTTGAGAAAGGGAACAGCTGGAAAGAGATTTGGAGAACAGAAAGGGTCCAGGTTTTAGAGAGCCTGCTTTCCTGGTGACTCAGACAGTAAAGAATCTGCCTGTAATGTAGGAGACCTGGGTTTGATCCCTGGTCAGAAGATCCCCTGAAGAGGGGAATGGCTACCCACTCTAGTATTCTTGCCTGGGGAATTCCATGCACAGATGAGCCCTGTAGGCTATAGTCTTTGGAGTTGCATGAGTCGGACATGACTGAGCAACTATCTTTCACTTAATTACTTAAGTCACAGGCTAAGAAGTGGACATGACGGTTTCTCAAAACATGAATGCCTAGATAAAGCATTGAATTGGATGAGGGAGAAAGGCATAAAGAGGATAGGAAAAGCACGTGAAAAATGTGGAATGAGAGTACAGTTTTGAAAAGAATTCCCGTGTTTAGAGGAATCTCTCAAAGTCTTAAGCCAATAAATGTTTTCTAGTAATTAATGTAATTCTTATGAAATTGGTGGTAAGTCCATGTTGGTGAGCCCCAAGCTCTCCTTCATCCCTCCTGTCCAGAGTGGAGGGACCCAGAATGGTCACTGCAGGCAGCTGCCATTTTTGCTTCCATAGTTTACAGCAAGTATTTCCCTTATGTTTTCTTTGCCTCTCAGATACCAACAACATTTAAAATAATCTGTCTTATAAATAAATAAATATGACATTGTATTAAAAAAAAAAAATCTGTCTTGCCTGTAATACTCACTTGTTAAAACCTGCAGCCTAGTACCTGCTCCAAAGACGTATTTGTAGCTTCCTGAATCACAGTGCTATATGGCTCTACACAAACCGACATAGGGTTCCCCTTTTCTTACAGTAGCTTTGGAGTCAATTAGCAAGATATCGTATGCACTTTTTCCATGGGAAGGTTTTGCCCTCATGTTTTTCTAAAAGGGATTTACTTGGGATAACATCTCAGTTCATATTGAAGTCTTCTTGCTTTGGTTAGGTCTGGGCTTGCAAAACTCCCTCAGTCTTAGGCTATGTTTATCTTAAGCGTGTTTATTAAGTAAAGAGGCTGTTTTAATAAACATGGCAGGATTTAAACATATAAATGATGGTTGAACCCTTCAAAGTACTCTCTTTAGGATCAGTTTATGGGCCACACATACATAACAATGACCTTACTTTACAGTCATACCTCATTTCTTGGAACCACGATAGTACCAGTAATTATTTTGAATCCCTCCTTTATTTATAAGTCATGGCTCCAAAAGCCTCTTGCTTATTAACAAAAATAAAATTCACCTTCAAAAGATAAAACCATCAAGGCTGCTACAGAAAGAATGTTCCAGGCCTTTTGAGGGCAGATTCAAAGGAGGAGGTGAGCAATGGACAGCAGGGTGTGTGTGGGGGACTGAAGTGCGTGTCACTTCAGGCTGAGTGGCTTGACTGGGCCACTCGTTTACATGTATAAACTATTTGTTAACAAATCAACCCGGTTACTTGTTGTCACACCCAGTTCAGGCACAGAGGGTAGCTGACAAAAATACAACTGAAATGTGAGATGGCAGGCATTTCTGCAAAAAGTGTGCATGGAAGGCACCCCGGTTTCTAAAATTCTAACAGAAAAAACCCAAACCCAAACCCCGGAGCACTGAACTCTGCAAGGGTGGAGATAGTGTATAAATTTTCAACACTGCTTGTTGTAATACATCTTTCCTCCCCTCTCCCTGACAGCTTCACAACTCAGATAAACACCCTGCTTTATCACAGGCAATCCAGTGGCAACAGGGAGGCTTCCAGAGTACTGGGATTCTCTGTCCCTCCCACAGAGGAGACTCAGCCAGGCTGGGTGATGGGAGAAGTCTGTGTGGGGACCTCCTCTGTCCCCAGAGTGAAGGAGGGGGCTGTCCACTGACATGACCCATTGAGGGCCGTCCTCACACCAGAGAAAGTTGGATTGTTCCACTGTTCTCCCAGCAGAGGAAAGCCACGAGAAGCTTGTAACTTCTGCTGCCCACCCCTCACACGAACCCTCAGTCCACCTGCTGGATTTTCCAATTCCAGCAGGTGTCATGGCATAAGTGCAAGCGGCTCCTCAGCGCTTATCTGTTAAGGACACGCTTCTGCGGCCACACGCTGCTGCTTGGGCAGCCTCCCTTTTCATTGGTTTGTTTTTGTCTCTATCACCAAGCTTTTCTGCCTCTTATCTCTGCTTTTCCCCCAAAGCCTCAACGTGCTTTGTGGACCTTCAAGAAACACTGACTATGGTATTAATACAATTTATCAAACTCCCCACAGGACTGATAACTAAATCCAGCCTCCAGGGAAACATGTATTCATATCTGACTCACACATCCGACGTAGTTAACAACTGCATGCTAAACGAAGCAATTATGTTCAGCTGCGTTTCAACAGGTCCCTTTTAATGGCTCTCCAGAAAGGATCAGGAGTTAACCGCAAGAACTCACCGGGTGTGACCAGCACTGAGGTGCCTTGGCCGAAGTGGAGCACATAGCCGGTGTTGAGTTCCACAGTGCACCTTTCCTAAACAAAAACCCCTCTCTTCCTCATGGGACCCTCCATTAAATCTAACATCCAAACACCCATCACCCTGCAGTCACACAGACCACAAGTCTCCCAGGGCCCTCTTCCAGGAGACCAATGCTGAGAAGGTCGCTCACTCACCACAGTGAGGTGGGCGATCACTCCTGAGAAGCGCCAACCTGGGGAGGGGGCCCTGTTACACGTTGTGAAACCCTGTGTCCAGCAGAGGCCAGGCCTCTCAGAACTGAGGCCAGCCAGGGGCCTGGACCAGGGCAGCTCTGTGGGCTCATGGCTGAAGGGCAGGTAAATTTCTTCTCATTCTCTCTGGATTGTGATTTAGTTGCGCTCATTGATTAGTCTCTGAAATCCCCTAATACTTACTTGGTTTAACAGAGACTGTAGTGCCTTTTCCAAAGATGAGCTTTCCTTGGCCGCTCCCATCATTCACACAGTCATATGGGACCTTACAATAATCAGTGGGTGGGAAGGATTCAGGGGGAGACAGAATAAGGGAGACCACTTGCCCTCTAGTGAAAGTCTTACTGCTTTGCAGCCTCAACTCCCAGTACCTTGGCAGGGATAGGACATGTCTCTAAAAATAAGAGCTGGCTGTGCGGATAGATCTGAGCTTGATCTTAAACCCCCAGTTTTGCTTCCGTAACACTGAGTTCTGATGGCTGACTCATGCCTGAGACATGTGGAACAATTGCAAGGTCAGGCAGAGATATGCCATCTAGCACGGGGTCAGAGAGTGGCTATTTTGGGGACTAGGGACCATGCCACTTTCATAGTTCTTACAAAGAATAACAACAACCATAAAATCCAATAAAAACCCAACAAAGGAGCCGACTGTGCTCCTCTCGGAGATGAGGAGGGATCTTCTTGAGGAAAACCTGATTTCTGAGTTGTTTGGTTTTTTTAATTTGGGTTTTGCATATTATCATTAGCATTTGTATATATCCAGAGCCAAGGAAGAAACCAACAAAAATTTCTACTTCTTTGCGGCCTAATTCTTAGGATTGCCAGAACTCATCAAGGAAAGGACTCCAACCAGCTCAGGTACAAAGAAGCCAGGTGCATCTACCCTGGGGAGCAGCAGCGTCCTAATCCTGCTAAACCGCGCGGAACAGCACTGCCTTTCAGACTGACCCGCTTCCCTCACTTACTTGGTTTTACCGTCAGTCTGGTTCCTGCTCCAAAGCGTAGGTTGCTGTTATAATTGCCACAGCAGTACACCCTCTAACAAAAACCTCCCAAGGAAAGCTTGCAGCCAGGCTCCCAGTGTGGCAGGGGCAGGGGGCAGAGGCACCAACTAAGGCCACAACACAACTGTCCCATTCTCCTCTCTCACAGGAATGGAGCCATTTGTCATGCTAGTAGGCTGTACAAGGGGGCACTTCTCAGCACACTGAGCACAGCTAATCCAGAACCCAAATTGGCACTCTGAGACATAGAATCAGCTCTCTAACAGGTTCCCAAATTAGGCATAAACCCATGCCACAAACAAATCATGCCCAAACGCATGGTGTGTCTTCAGGGACCACTGGATATGAGTTACTGCCTGGTGGCATGCTCCAGACTGTTGATAATTTGCATCTTAATTATGGGTTCAAAATACTCAAACTGCTCATCTATATAATTTCACGTTAATTATCATGTAGTTATTTCATAATTGGTAAATAATGAAACATGGCAGTGTGTTGGGGGAGAGGGTTGGTATTTCATTAGGTTTTCAGAGGATCGAGTGTCTTACTCTACCAAGCGTCTAACCCAACAATTCCTCTCAGAAGTTGAGTGTGTAGGACATTAAGCAAGTTTCCTGAGAGTCACTCAAAAACAGTCATTAGAAGGTCACTCTTGCCCACTTCCTCCCATTTGCACATCATCCTTGAAAAGTTATCTGCAAGAGCAGGGCTCTCTACTCTCTATTTGAGAACCCTTTTCATTCTGTTGCTCAGAGTGACATAATCCTGGTGATAAATTCCCAAACCTGCTGCTCCAAAGAAAACAGACAGAGTAACAAAGACGGAAAGAGCTTCAAGTAGGGAGAAGTCTGTTTTCACAGGTGGATAGGAAAGCCTCAGTAGTAGAAATAAAAACCAGTACAAATACTGATGGAATGCTGGTACCCTCAGTGAGACCATCTCCCACTGGAACAAAGGCAGGGCAACATCCAGCTAGGATATCCCCTCCAGAGCACTCCTGTTTCAGAGGTTTCCCTGGTGGGTCAGGAGTAAAGAATATGCCTGCCAATGCAGGAGATGTGGAAGACACGGGTTCGATCCCTGGGTCGGGAAGATCCCCTGGAGAAGGAAACAGCAACCCACTCCAGTATTCTTGTCTGGGAAATCCCATGGAGAGTGGAGACTGGCAGGCTGTGTACAGTCCATTGGGTCACAGAGTCAGATGCAACTGAGTGACTGAACACACACACACACGGTTGTTACCTTATGGTTCTTGTTACCTACCAAGGGTGACCTGAAGTCTCGTTCCAGTCCCAAATATGACTTTCCTGCCACTGCCCGTGTTACACTGTGAGATGCTCCATGACAGAAACCTGCTGCTGGTCTCCATCCTACACTGTTACTCAGAGCTCTCCCCGTGGACAGGCTGCCCAGGCAAGCCCTTGGGGATTGCTTTTCATCCATCTCCCAAACTCTGCAGCATTAAGCCTAGGAGGGTGGTGGGGCTCTGGCCAGATACTACCTGTTGCGGCCCTCTTTGACCTCAACTCATCATGGAGTGCTGGCTAGCTGATGAAGACTGAGAAGTTGTCAAGTTCAACTCCCCAGACGCTGGGAATTGAACTCCTTGTCCTTTCCCTTTCTGGGTTTTATGTTAACGAATCTCTCTTGTCAGAATTTGATGAGAGATGGGACTCAGAAAGCAAATGATTAATAACTGTTCTAACTTAAGGTCCCTAAGTCAGGCAGAGAAGAGGGCATGAAGACAGAAAAGGAGAAACGATCAAACTTCTATCCACACAGCCATGTCCACAACACCCATGAGAGTCATTTTTATTGCAAAGGTGCTGATAACAAAACGGTCGCTCTATATTCATGCTTCAGTCCCAAGTGGTATCCTTTGTCTGCCAGAATCCAGAATCCCCAGTAATGGGGCTACACTCACAATAAGCACCCAGGAGCCCCCCCCAGACTATCCCCTCCCGTATCTACACATCTCAAAAGTGCTTGTGTCCTTAGGACTTGCTGATATGCCCATGGGACCAGAGGCTTATCAGCAGGGTGTGGGAATGTTCCCGTGCAGTCCGCATTGAGGTCCCCAGCTCTCAGGCAGAAGCACTTACGGGGCTGGATGATGAGCTGAGTCCCTTTTCCAAAGAAGAGTCTGTTACCTCCTCCTGTATTCACACCCCATGTCAACTCTTTACATAAACCTCTCTGCCAGAGACCCATGCCCTGAACCTTCAGAACTTCTAGCTACAGCTGCTCCAAAGCCCACAGACACCAGAACAGCTCACAGCCCTGCTGAAGCTGCTGGTCATTTCTTCCCCTCCCTTGTTGCTGTCGTAAAAACTCAAAACACATAATGAGATAAGGGGACTGGAGATGAGGGCTGGGGCTGCCAACACATGGCTACCAACTGCACCGCTGTCGGTTTCTTCATGAGAGCGGACAAGGTCACAGAACACACCCCTGTCACGTAGGAGAAGATGGGGAGGACAGAGGCCCTTAGCCACAGACATTTAAAGGGGCTATGGTTTGTACATCTGGCATGTAAAACAGGACAATGCAAAAACTATGCTAGAACAAATAATAGGAAGAGACATAAATGTTTCACTTTCCTCTCAGACTTACTGGGCCTCACTGCTAAATGCGTCCCGGTCCCAAAAGTCAGCCTGTTTTGGCTGCCACTCTTCTCACTGTTGTCAGCAGCTTTACAGAAACAGGGCAGACATCTGTCATGAGTGTCAGCTCACCAACCTGTCTGGCTGGCTTTCTCCTGACACCGATCCCAAAGTGCCCTACAAACCAAGCAGTGCTCATCTTCCCTCACACCTCTCCAAGTCACAGGCTCAGGATAAATTTCTCAGCTCAAAACCACAGGCTAAGGTTTCTATCTGACAAGTCTAGACACCCAAACAGCAAGCAGTGTGGTCCCGCAGAGACGCTGACATTTAAAAAAAAAAATTTAAGTTCTATTTCAAACCTTAAAAATATTTAAGCTCTCTTTTAACATCAGTTAATTTGTGTGTTTAATTCTCTCAAATGCAATGCATGGGAATTATTTGAAAAATTAAAAAATCTACAGTTTATAATAATACTAAGTTTATATAAAACCCCCTGGTTACCTTTGAGGAAACTAGGAAACCATTCAATATTCCCAAACTAGTAACTACAAGGAAAGAACCAAGTGTGTACTCTTGCATTTCTTATAATTGCATGGGAATTCTTAAGTGAATCACATTAACAAAGTGTTTGTGTTGCACTGAAATTTCACTTTTTCTTCCTTAGAAACAAAACCTTCTAAAATAGAGTCTAGCTGATTTGTTATGAAACACAGGTTGGGATTAAGGTGTGCGTTTTATACTCACGAGGCTTGACTGTCAAAGTGGTTCCTGAGCCAAAGATCAGTGTGTTTCCAGAATTCACACAGCATCAAACTCCTCTACAAAAACAGCTCGTGGGTCTAAGCATGTGGGGTGGTGTGAGGGTGAGTGACTTGGTCTTGGAAACAGATCTCTTCCTCTCTGCATGTAGGACGTGCTGGGTTTTGGCCAAGAAGTCAAAGATATTGGAGTTATCACAGAAACTTCCAAATTTGAAAAGTTCGATTGTGTGTGGAGTGTCCCTTGTGTTTGCTCTTTGCTTCTTGGAGTAGGATAAATGCTATGACTCTTCTCTAGAAGGAACGAATGCTCCAAAGATTCAGTACATCTTTTCTTTCAGTGCTTTTCTAACCCTCTGGCAGAATTTTCTTTCATCTCATTAATCCTAATCAGACTCCCCTGTTAGAAACATTTCTACTCTGTTGTGATGTCCTCCAACTTCAAAACCCATAGCAACCACCAATTAGTAAACATTTCTGGATGCATTGATTGGAAACAAACTCTTTGCAGCTGGCTTCCACATACAGTTTTAGAGTATTTGGGGCTCTGAGTTGGTTTAGAACCACTCTGACTGTCCCCTGCTGGGGAGAGCATACTTTTACTGAGTTGCTCTTGGTAGCACAGAGGAGAGTGACATTTTCACTGAGTGAGTTATGTTTTCACCTGGGGACAGTCCCGTGAACACTTCTGGCTACTGACCATCACTGGGTCCCCACAGCTCAGCTCTGTCACTGTCTTGCTTTGTAACTCTCAGAGCTCCCTTTCCCTAGATACAGAGCGGAGAGAGTACCACTCCTCTACCTTCTCCAGATAGAGAAGAAAAAGGCTTTGAAGCCTAAAGGTGCTTTATCCAGTCTAGCTGGGAGATGCTTTATAATGTAATTTTCACTACAATAGTCTGAACCATCCAAGTCCTCAATACTCATGCCTTTAATTTCTAAGGCAGAAAAAAGAGAAAAACATTCCTCTAGGTAACTGAGTGGTTAAGACAGTTGAGAAATCCAGACTTGGACAGGTTCCATCTATCTAGTTCTTGCCCTTCCAGTATTTGTGACGTCTTTTGTTACAAAGTCTACATGTTCACATTTTCCACAGCTTTAAATTTTAGATGCAAGAAATTTTTTTTGCCCCATGCTTTTCATATTACTGTACTCTGGGTATATATATCCAGGATTTATCTTGTTCCTTCTATCTCTCTCTCATTTATCAACTATCAACTATCTATCTATCATCTCAGACATAGTTTTTTTTTTCCCCCTCAAGTTAATTCTGTGCCTTATCCATGCTGTAACTTACTAAATGCTCGAGAATTGGTGATGGACAGGAAAGCCTGGCCTGCTGCAGTCCATGGGGTGGCAAAGAGTCAGGCATGACTGAGCGACTGAACTGTACTAAACTGAGATGTGCTGTCACACTGATAAACTCCACTGGGGTCCGCCCCCTCCAAGTTTTCCAAGTTTAGCCTTCCACTTGGGACCAGTGTTCAGTGTCCCATTGTTCTGCCCTACCTAAGGCACCAGTTCTTAGCACCTTCCCAAATACCTTTACCATCTGCAAAGAGAAACACATTGGACTAACTTTGTAAAATTATACTCTCCAGCGTTCTGTCTGCCTGCTTCTCTGGGTCTCATGGTTTGCTTGTCATTTTGATTGTCTACGTTTCAACCATTTCTTCCAAATGACTGCAGTACTCAAAGTTCAAATTACCATACAAGATAAAAGTGGAGATGCAGTTATTCTGTCTGAATTCTATTCACATGTCACATTAGCACATGATGGCAGCAGCAAAAACAGAATTGTGAATCATATTTTCAGCTTTGAATTAAATATTCAAGACTGGAGTTCCCCCAGAGAACTCAGATATTTGGCAGACACCTATCCCTACCAGTTGTGAGAAAGGACAGGTGGAAATTCTTTTAAGCCTGCTCTATCTAGTGTGACCTCCAGAATCTCACATAGGTGACCTAAAAATTAAAGAATGGCTGATTTCCTGACCAAGAATGAAATACTTACTGGCTATGATGGTGAGTCTAGTTCCTGTTCCAAAGTATAATTGACTGGTTTGATAGTTAGACACACAGTGTTCTAAGTCATTACAAAAACCAAGGCTCCAAACTCTCCAAACCCTACTGTGCAGCCCCCATTTCTTCTGAACCTCCTTCCCCCAATACTTCACCATCAAAGCTGTCAGTGACCCCTTCATACCATTTCCGCTGGACCAGCTGAGAGAAAGTGGAGAAAAGGCTATAATTAGGAGAGGCTTGAGATGTGAGAACTGTTTTGATTTTTCTGCCAAATTTTCTTCACAGAGAGGACTAGACATCCTCTTTCTCTCTCCAGGTGCCATCAGCGAATCCCTCAGGTGTAAACATAGGGTGAGTCTGGACAGCCTGCCATCTTTCTCATCCTTTCATACCATTCCATATTTCAGTTTTCTCTGAAGTCACCTCTTTTCCCTCCGTTAGCCTTCTGGGCCATTTTCTTTCAGATGAAACTTGCCCCCCAGTCTCTGCTCCTGTGGCCTGTGCCGTGAGAGGCCACGCTTCTCCGGTCAGGGCAGGTGTGAGGGGCCAGCTGGTGGGGGTGGCCCGGCTGCAGATGACACCATTTGTCCCCCTCCTCCCAGGGGTTGCCAGGTGAGGATTTATGTTCCCAAGCATGAATCACCCTTGCGGGTGAAGGGGGAGGGACTCTGCTCTGTTCCAGATAAAATTCTATCTAGTTTAGAGAATTAGGACAGGGAAGCCTGGCTTGCTGCAGTCCATGAGGTCGCAAAGAGTCGGACAGGACTGAGCAACTGCACTGAACTGAGTTTAGAGACAGAGTAGCAGAATCTTGATGCTTTCTTTCTGGAATTTAAAGGGTTTGCTCAACACAATGGGGATGGAAAATTTTCTTTGACTTACTTGGAATGACCGTCAAACTTGTCCCTCTCCCAAAATAGAGTTGTCGGCCGTCGCTGTACCACTGTGACAGGAAGCTCAACAAAAACCAGGCAGAAGACAGAGCTGGTGCAGACACCTGGAGGCCCACCCAACAGACGGACAGACAGACAGACAGACAATCTCTTGTCCTGTGCAGGCTCAGGGGCCAGGGCATTAGTGGACAGGAGCTTCAGGGCTTAGAGCAGCTGTGACCACGAGGAGTGGCTGGAGGGACCGAGTCCTTCTGAGCGGGGGTTAAAGGGAAGGTTAAAGTGCTTTGTGGGCTGCTCGCTGTCTAGTGAAAGTTGTGGGCCCATTTGTTTTATGCGTGGACATTTGAAAAATTCCTTTTCTTTGAAGATTTAATTTCTCTCCTAATGATCACATGATTCTGAAGCTCACTCTCATTAGGTCTCTTTATTACATCTTTTAACTCTGGGAAGGATTTTATTTCTTTGTGAAATTTTTGGAACATTTCCTTTTCTTGGGATTAACGCAAAACTCTGATCACTTGCTCCTTTCCAACCTACCTCACTTCCCTAACACCCTATTACAGTATCCATTGTTCACCCACCTGATCTTGTACCCCATGAGCAAGGAGAGGGTGGAGTGAGGAGAACACAGGTTAGGGACTTGTTTTTCAAATTGCCATGTTCAGGTCTAAGCTCTCTGTGATAGCTTTTAGGCACTAAACCCATATCTGCCATTCTTTGACCTCCTTTTCTGATCACAGTTAATACATCTTGATTCTCTTAGCTGGGTGTTTTCAACCATCATGCCACCAGCACAGCCATCTGAGCCCCATGCCTATGCTAATTATCCCCGCCACCCTCCACAGGCAGAGTCACAGGCAAACTTACTTGGAATGACTGATAAGCTTGTCCCTTGCCCAAACATCAACTTGTAGGAGTTGTCACACAGCCATCGAGCACTTTGCAATAACTGACAGGTGACTCTGTGATCTCACACCCCAGTCTTTCTTGATGCCACTTCAAAAGGCATCTCAGGTAACTTCAGATCTGAGAGTATGGAGCCACAGTTAGGTCAGATTCTTTGGGGGATGGTAGGAAACTTGCTAGGAACACATGCTTCTTCACCTTGGGGTCATTGCAACTTCTGACATGCCAATGATTTTAAAAACATCAGTGAGTTCCCTTGTCGTCTTCTCCCTTCTCTGTTGTCACCCATCCACACCATGTCCCCATCTGCATCTCATTTCCATCTCCAAGCCCTTGTTTGGTGACACTCGGTTCTCAGGCACCATTGATCTGCCTTCTCTGAGACAGCATATATTCACAGGCTGCCGTGATTAAAGGACTAGAAATGCCAGCCTCTCAGAAGCTGAGATCTGGGCCCCTCGCTCTTGATCGCTAGTCAATATGTTGTCCTCATTTGTCTGGCTAATGAAGAGCTGACCTTTCTAAGTGGATGCTTTTTTGCTGAAATGACAACTGCCAAAGAGCTAACAACAAAAGCAGAGCTCTGAAGGCAGTGTTGCCCTTTCAGACCCCTTTGGCGTATTTCAGTCAAAGGGTTTCCAGGCTCAAATGTCATCCTCTCGGTTTCAGCCCCCACAATACTAGGCTTGGAGAAATTCAACAAAAATTGGGCAATATTGGTCCAACCTGCCCCCTGTTCGGTAGACCCAGGCTCCTCTTGGAGGCATCTTGCACATTCAAGATGGTCATAACAAGCCAAGATTCAGCTTCACAGAGGCACTTCTAGTGCCACACGCACCTGGTGTGAATTGATGCTGCCCCTCAGTAGAGCAGATAGAGACCACAATATCAGAAAATCCCAACCCTCCATCCCCACTCCCCTCTCCATCACACAGAGTAGGGACCATGCTGTCTGCCTGATCAATGATGCCTGCACAAAGACACAGACCTAGATTCTCATCCCTTTAGCATCAGAAGACTTTGCCTTCAGTGGAAAGCCTGGGAAAACAGAGTGCCTGCAACACAGTCAGAGTGATGTCACCCTTCTCTGTGACACCCTCCTCCCCATCTCAGTCTTATCATGCTGCTGTTAAAGACATATTCCTACATTTTAATATTTTAACATTTCCCCCTTCCTATAGCTCATTCCTTCCATTTACATTTCTGAGCACCCACGGGACTCCAGCCTCCGTGATCTGTTTCCACTGGACTCCATTAGCATCCTTGCAAGAAAGGGACAAAAGTCCTAAAATGCAAGAATACCTGGGGGACACTGTGAGTTTGGGTCTTTCTGGCTTCTTGGCGTCACGGTTAGTCAAGTTCTTTCTTTTTCTAACTCAGAGCTGCTGTGCTACTCCCTGCAGTGGAGAGTTTTACAACGACTGACAGAAGGAACTTTATGAATCTTAAAAAAACAGAGTTTCTCACTCTTCCCAGTGGGGAGCAGCAGCAAACACACCAAAGCCAAATCTTCCTATCTGCTCTAATTATCAGCAAGGATACAAGTCACCACGAGGAGAAAGGTATTAAGCCTTGTATCTGAAACTCTTTGGAATTAATTGTAATCCCTTGCTGGTGGTTTCAGTGATAGGAAACGTGGATATGTGTGTTTTTCCACCCCTTTCCCCCCTTCTCCTCTCTTTTTGTAGTTTTGCATCTAGAGAAGCCATAGGAGACATGCAGGGAACATAGAGGGATTTGAAATAAGACCTTAGATTCCTGTTCAGTTTTCATTTTTTCCTTCTCTGCTTTCACTTGAAACTCATTCTGAACTGAATGCCATGGACTTATTCAACCTCTGCTCTCGATTATCCCTCTCCGCTGTAGATGATACCAGTGAAAATGGCCTCGGCTGCACCAAGAAGAATTTAAGGTTGATATAAGGAAGAACTTTCTGATGAGGAATGGTACTAACAGTTAGAACGGGTTACTCAGGGGAGGCGATTGGAAAAGGGACACCCTCACCCCCAAATTTGGGCATCATCTCTAGAGAAGGCTCTGAAAGCAGTAGACTCTTTTCTCTCTTTCCAAGGTCAAGGTCAACTTTACTCCACCGCAGTGGGATAGACCCAGAGTCTCAAAGGGTTAGACCCAAAGTCTCAAGGTCCAAAATGGAATGTATGAATGCTGAGATTAAAGAAGAGATAGGACCCTGGAGGCTACTGGTCAACGTCAAGCAAGAGCTGGTTTCTAGGCAACACACATTTCTCTCAAAACTAATACCAGGGCTGAAATCCCAGAATTTCCAGTATGTTTCTGTGTCCTTTTACACTTACTTGGATGGACAGTCAAAGTGGTTCCTTGTCCAAATATCAGCTTTCCATAGGTACCACCAGTATTAACACTGCAGTGGAAGCCTTTACAAGAACCCCGGGGGCACCCCCAGGGCTCACAGACAACTTCCTCTTTAACTCCAGGGAGAACAGACTCACCCAAAGGGGCCCGAATCTGTGAGGCTGAGATTCTTCCCACCTAAGATCAGAGAACCATTTGCATGTCTGGTCCTGGGACGCTGACCTCCTCCCTCCCTCCCGCCCCCTTGTCTCTGTCCATTTCCTCTGGTTTCCATCCTGAGGCTTTCTGATTTCTCATGTTCAGCATTTCTCTTTCTAAAGGTCTCATTTCCATTTTACAGCATCATTTTCAGGACAATTTCTCTGATCAGTTTTCAAGACATGTCCTCCCCTCCCTTCGAGGTGTCACACATTTCTGATGACAATGAATTGATTACAAGGAGACAGGAGGAGAGTGTTCAGCTTTCTGGAGGCTGACTAGAATCTGATGAGGTTTAGGCTCCAGCCTCAGGAAACACCATCTCCTGAGCTTCCCTTCATGCCCCAGCATAAGGAATGAAAATGATGGGCACATTTGACTGAACTTCCAGTCTGTTTTAAACCTGAATTACTCATTACTGAGAGCAGTATCTCATAGAAAGTTTACATCTGAGCTTTGTTATGTGATCAATCATCCTGGGGACTCTTTTGGATTTAGGAAAGAAAGACCCTTGTCCTGGGAAGCCCACAATCACAGACAAACCGGGACAACTGGTCACCCTACAGGCTCATCTGAGGTGTCCTGACCTCAGAGCAACCCAGCAGCCATAATGGGAGAGTTAGTTGAGGCCTCTCTTAGGGGTGCTTGGAGTTTCCTTGGAGTTACTCTGTGTTTACTTGGAGTTGCTGTAAATTGCATCGTTTGATCAAACACAGCTTCCACTGCTCACAGTCACAACCATAGGAAGCCCTGGGGTCTCCTTGGCCCCAGGCTGTGTCTGGGGGATGCCACAGACCATGTGAGGAGCCAAATTCAGGCAACCTCATTATTTGGCACATTGTGATCAAGCCCTGTCCCCAAAGAAGATGAAACACAAATATTTTAGCTCCTTATCTGCATTCAACTTTTAAACTCTTCAACTGTTTCGACTGAATTTGTGCTACTCTCTCTAGTCATCTCTTCAAGCAACCACTTATTAACAAAGTGTCAACATGAAGCCTGAAATGGGAGAGAGGAAAAAAAAGGCTATGATTTAGCAAAGAAGTGACATCTGCTTTAAGGACAGCAGTCAGGGATTCAAATGACCCTCTCATCTCTTCCTGCTTCCTAGCGTCACAGTTTACAGAGCTCCCCACACCACACTTGAGCCACTGAAATTTCAGAACCTAAGCAAAATTAGATGCCTACCCTCAGCGAAAGTTCTCCAACAGACGGTGCCAAAGTGTCGCTATAGCAATAATCTCTGTCCTCTGCTGATTGAAGGAAAATAGTATTTAAGGTCCGTTGGACTCCAGCCTTGCCTTGGTAGCCCTTGTAGAAGACGAGTCCATTGTATGGAAAATTTGGCCTACAATTACTGGAGCTCTGGAAAAATGCTGGCCCTGCACAGGTATTGTCTTTGCACCGTGAGGCTGTCTGCTTCTACATTTTACTGTGTAGGGGTTACAGCTCTCACTTCCCTGACTGGCCCACCAAGTACTGAGAGGAATTCTCAGCTTCTCTGTCCATTCTAGAACACCCACCATAGAGCTCTCCCTAGTGTTTCCAGCGAGACACCAAAGATGAAACCAGTCTGGTCCCCAGTTTTGGCTGCCCACTCTCTGAAAAGTGATGTCCTTGAGTCTCCCAGGAGGCTCATGTAAAGCCCCCTGAAACTTTAATTAGCTAGGACCTCAGAGACTACTGAATGCATGGGCTTCCACATTATTCACTGTTTCTGTTGTTGCAGACGTGTGCTGGTTTTGCCCATGCTGAGCAAGGCACTTATGCATGTGACAGCTTCACCGCTGAGCTAACCACACAGACTGTTTTTCAGGCAGGACCTAGCTCAGAACATTCCAAGCTGGCTGTTACCAGGGCCGCAATAACTCCTTTAGCACTGCATGCACTGCATCACTTACGCATTTACACTGTCCCCCCCACCCCCAGCCAGTCTTGCAAGAGCTTCGCCTGGGCTGTATTTTGTAGTATGCCTCTCCCAGTGCTGTATCCTCTCCTAATCATAGAAAGCAGAACTGAATAAATAAAACTCAGCAACCAGGAAGCTTAGCTTATGTCAAAAGGAGACTGGGAGTGCTTTCAACATGTTTTTCCTATTTACCCAAATTTTATAACAAGTTAGTCTTCCCAGCATTAGTTTATAAGCACCACTGTCTGAAGCCACCAGAAAGATTCTCAAGGAATGCCAATAGCTACCGCAGTTGCTTAGTATTTTATATATATAGCATTTAAAACTTTTCCAAGTATTTAACACATGTTATTACCCTTATGAACATGTGGGTGCATATTTGAAGGAGAGATTGTAGTGCTGTATTCTCATGATTCAGAGGACAAATGTATTTTTGCCCCCTCCTGGGTTGAGCTAAATCAAACGGTGACTTAATCAATAATTTTGGTAACAGAGGGAAAAGAGGGGTTAAATGCTGAGTTACTCTGGCAGCTCCACTCACAGAGACCTCAGTTACTGGACTGGGGATGGAGAATAGTTCCTTTAAGAGAGAGAAAATGAAGGTAAAAGAAGAAAAGAAATCTGTCTGTAGAATTTCCAGCATTCATTAATGAAATCTCTGGGTCTCATTATTTCAGGAGATAAATTTAGGGGAGTTTTAGTATCTACATCAGGAAGATTTATATTTGGTCTACTGAATTTGCATAGTCACAATATGCCAATTTCCTCTCTATCTTTTTGGCAAACATTTCCTGGCTTTAGCTGAATCCCTCAGGATCCTGTATTCAATTTTTCTCCCTGAACCAACAATCTCATTGAAGATGGATGATAGGAATGTTTTTGGCCGAAGGTAATTTAGTCTTTGTACAACGAAGTTCTAATCTCTCTGAGGGGGCCCATATCTTCCCAACACAAGCATCAGATTTGGAAACTAACCTGGAATGTTTTGGGGGTTGGGGGGGGGGGGGAGACAAGTAGTTTAAATCAGAAGAAAGACATGTTTTGAATCCCTCCCACTTCCCACCGGGCCCTTCGAACTTACTTGGATTCACAATTAAGAGAGTGCCTTTTCCAAATGTCTGTTTATAGCTGCTGGTTCCACTAGTCTCACAGTCAGGGGAGGCTTTACAAAAACACTAACAGGGGCAGCTCTTTGCAGCAGGGCCCTGGGGGTCAATATAGTCTCGATAGCACAACATGGCTTGTGGGTTATTTAACAACATGCCCCCAAATTGGTTGCTGCACGTGGGAGCTGGGCTTCCAGAGGGCAATGGAAGCTTGATAAATATATATGTTATTTATTAAAAATTAAAGATTTTTTTTTTCATTTTTTGCCTGAGCTGCCACCTTAGTTTGGATAAACCACTCTTTTCTTCTTCTTCCCCCATTGTCTACCCCGGTTGGCACTCACAGTCTCTATTTTATTATACTTTGGGGCTAACTGTTTCTCTGGTTTTTGGAAATTGTTCACATCAAACCCCCAGATTCTGGTTTACTGGAAACACCCGGCAGAAGGGGAGGAGAGTGAAGCAATTTTACAGGGATGTATTCAAAGGTAGGAGTTTGAGGGCTTTTTGGTCTTTCCTGATCTGCTTCCCTATAATGGGCCAGGCAAAACAAGCAGTGCCTGTCCAAGAGAGCCTGCAGGACGTGGTCTAGAGAGGACAAAACTGTCAGGGGCCCCGTGTGGCTGCATCCTTTCATACTCACTGGGGTTGATGGTCAGCCTGGTTCCTTGCCTGAATACCAGCTTCTGGCCTGCACCTCTCAGAGTCACACCCCAGCAAAGAGCTTTACACAAACTATATGCAAGGCCCCTATCTCCCCACGAGACCCCTCTCTCTCTCCCATGAAGAGGAGCCTGCTCTGCCCTCAGTGACCCAGGCGGCTGGGCCCTGAATCTCACAAGCCAGAGAGCTTTAGGACAGTCTCTTTGCTGTCCTTTTCCTCCTTGTCAATGTCCCCTTTAGCAGTTGCAGGCATGTACCAGATTTTTGTTCTCCCTGTCAGTCAAATATTTAACATCTTTATTTCCACCTCATAGAATTTTAACTTAAAAAAAAAAAAAATCTTTCAGCCTTTACAGAGCTCTGCCTAAAATCAGCTGGATTGAAAGAATCTTTCAAGTCAGAATAAACAAGGTCTCCTGGGTGAAGTTAAGCTGGCTTCCCCCTTGAAACTGGTGGTTTGAATCCTAGGGTATGCTCATCTGGGACCTCATCCATCGGCTAAGACACGAAAGGTTAGAAGTCAAGGCAGAAAAATCCAAGGGAAATCCTGGCCTGTGAGCCCTTCTTGTCTTCACACTCTTATTTGCACTTATTTTTGGACTTATTCTCTTTTCCTCTCCAACCAGGACATTGCCAGCTCTTGTCACCAACAGGGAGCCCTGCTCAGCATCAGTTCTAGAAGGCTCCCACCCACACACCCTGAACTCTGAAAACAGACATCATTTCTTTCTTCTGCTTGGGGAAATTTGATTGAAAGACAATTTCTGATTTTGCAAAGTGAAAAGGATTAGGAGAAAATCTGCTTGCTTCTGTTCTCTTTCTCCTCCCCCCTCCTCTTCAGTAGTTTTAAACTATTCATAGATACAACCCCTTTAGGGTTAGAGAAATGTGGTAAGTTTCTAATCTCTTCATCTTTTTTTTCTTGCTATCTATTTACTGCAGTCCTATATTTACAATCTAAATTTGCATTTCATTTCCATTTGCTGAAGCTTCTAATGCACTTTTTCTATTACTTCCAGAACACCATGTGTAATGATAAACTCTATTGAAATGAACCAATTCAGGAGTTTTTAGGGCCGGAGGCTGACATTTCTCTCTTCCGAAAACAGGTCTGGGGGTGAACACGTTATTATTACTCTTCTAGGCAAGCCCAAGATAGGGGCAGTGCAGCCATCTGAGCAACTCGGCTTGTGGGGCTGATGTCTAAATAACCATCTACTGAACGTTGCTCCTTGGGATTAATTTGAGTTTTCTTTTTAATCTAGTTCCCAAATGTCAGCTTCCCATCTTCTTAGCTCTTAGAATCTCTCTGAAAGGCAAAGCTTAAGGTAAATCTCATAGATGTTTTCTGAATCTCAACCAATATTTCATCTCTGTACACATCACAAATAAAGAACCAAAAGAAGGATGAATATAACACCTCTGGGAGAAAATTTATAACAGTTCTCTGGGAGAGATGAGAATTATAAGTAAAAATGGAATAGCATGTGCTTTTTCTGATTATCATTTCCAGTGTCTGGGGGACTCTAAATATCCAACCCAATTTGGAAACATGGCAGCTGACTGGTCCATGTTTTGAGCTCTAGTTAGCAGTTGGACACACAGGTCAGCATGGATATATTTTTTTATTCTTATGCTGTTTTAGGCATAAGGGACTTCAGGAGGGTCATCTGGGACTAACATAATGCTCACTAGGACCTCCTGATTCTAGCCTTTCTATTGTGGACACTAATTTGGCCACGAAAGTGGAAGTTTTAGTTTGAGATAGTCATTGGGTACGGGTATCTCTTATGAATTGTAAGCAAAAGTTAAACCCCAAACAATTGTCTGGAATGAGCTTCTATTGCAGTAAATAGAGATTCCCTCATGGAGCAAAATTTCAGCTACAGTCAAGTTAATTAACTAGATTTGTTTTGAGAGTGGTAAGTAGCACTCAAAAATCTCCCTCTGAGTATTGCAAGATGGAGAGAAGAGTTGTTATGTTGGGTTAGGGAATCCTTCCCTCACACTTCCCAGCGTACTTGCCCCTTTTCACTGAAGGGCACAGAAATGAGAGGGTATTCAAAGGGGCTTCTCTGCTGAGCTCAGCGAAGGTGAGAATGAAAAAGTTCCAGTTAGAAGCATTGTGGTTAACAGCATCCTGGGTCATGTTTTCAGAAGTTTGTGATCTGTTTTGAGTATTTGATTTCAATCCTACCACTTTCCTAAATATCAGCTTGAGATTAATGTCGGCACCAGAAAATCCTACATGGTTTTACCCAACTGGTGTGGCTCCAAGAATTTGAGAATCATAGGGATTAGGCAATTTCTTTCCTAATTGCACCAACATGGAGGCCTTAGGAAGGCAAGTATCTGACCTGAGATATCAGAATGAGAGTGGTCATTCAGCCATTTATATCAACAGGCTGCATCTCACTGTCTTCTTTTGAGTCAGGTTGCATTGCACACCTTACATTGCTTTAGTTTAATATATCCTTTCTTCCCAACTGCTTTCTGCCCTACACACTAAAACTTTAGTTTAGATTTCATTTGTCAGACACACATCTCCAATAACAACCAAAACCAGCATAACATGTCCAAGGGCTTAAAGGTGTAGAAGAAACAGCCCTAAAGAGTCTCCATATGAGGCTGCCCTCATGAGCATATCACCAGAAAGACTGGCGACACCAGGTCCCCAAAGATGCTAATAGTTCAGTGAGTAACTCAGTGATCTTTCACAGAATTTCTAAGAGTGAAGGCTTATGTTTAGAAACAAATCATCTTCTTTAAAACATACCTGGTCTAACACTCAGGATCGTTCCTTTTCCAAATATCAGCTTAATATTGGATGAGGTGCCACACAATGACACGAGACTCTACAAAAACTCAGTTGCTCAAACTCCCTTTACTACCTATTTAAATGTTTACTTATCTTCCAAGATTCTCTTGATAGAACCAGCTTTTTATGATGAGGGTCTGCTGGTAGAGTTTATAGACTATCTGGGCCCTTCTTTTTCCTTGCCATAATGTCACTGAGTTGGAAATGTGCCAGCATCCCCCCACAGCCTGCCTGCTCCGGTAAAACAGGAGTAGGAACCGCCTCCCACATTTACAGAGGGAGAGAATAGAGGCTCTGCGAGTTCACTGATTTTCTCTTAGTCTCATGGAAAATCCCACCAAGTATAATACGAAATTAAACTTTCTAACAGTCTGACTCTTTAGTTTAAATGCTTCACTAGCAGTCTCACACTGGTCTATTAGGTAAAATAGCATGTGAGGGTAAACAGCAGAGTCCTGCATGAGGTAGGTATATGTCACTGGTTGTTTCAATTGGAATCCATCAATGGGGCTGCCAGGATTTGGACTTGATTATAAGACAGAATAGGAAATTTAAGAATCAGGGTTCCAGAGAGAAATCTGGAACCATTAGTTACTCAAACTTACGTGGCCTTACTGTCAGTTTCGTTCCCTTTCCAAAGAGGAGTTTTTCAGATCCGCCCTGAGTTACACCCCAACAGACTGCTTTACAAATACTGCCAAGACCCTTCCACCAGGTGCTGGGGGCCGGGGCTCCTCCGTCTCTCCCAAAGGAAGCACAAAGGTGGAAACACAGTGTTGTATAATCACTAAACTGTATAGTTATTCCTGAAAAGGGGGAGGAGCTAAGGAAACACTTTAATCCAGCTTTACCTAACATTTGATTGTTGCCATTAATGAATTAATTAACCTAGCTAGTTAGCAGTTGCAATGAATTTGAAATAGCTCAGCTTTGGGGTCAGGGAGACTTGGGTTTGGAACTAAGGGCAAGTTCCTTAACCTGCTGCACCCCCACTTTCCCTGTCTGTAAAGAGGGGAGAAAAGTGGGGAGAATGAGGCTGCATGGTGAAGTTGTTATAAGGACTAGGATCTGTATGTGGGTTGCACTTGCCCTGCTGCTCAATCCCTGGCTTGCTTAGCTGAGAGCACAATTCTCTAGGGATTGTTTTAGCAACTTTAGAGACCAAAGCATCAGTGATTTCCCTTCAAACATAATCCACTCCCCCACTAGTAAACACTAAGCTCTGGAATCTGAGTTCCAAGAATTAAATTCTAGGTCCTCTATCTCACTCAATCAATTTGAACAAATTGTTCAACCTCTCTCTGAGCTTCCAAAAGAATATTAGAATATAAAGATGAAAAAAGTTCTCTTCTATAAAATGACGATATTAATAACACTTAACCCACATAGCCGGTATAAGGATTTGCTGTGATAATGGATGGAAAACATGCAGCCCATTGCCTAGCACATAGTAAGCAATTAAAAATCATCATTATTTTCCTCCCCAGAAGCCAAACACACTGGCAGTGATCCTCTTTTCACAATGCCCTAAAAATCTCCAAGTCCTTGAGTGCTTCTCTTCCTCTAATTGGTAAACCAGCAGGGCTATGAGGGTAACAGAAGAACTACCCAGCAGTTTGATGAGAAGGGTAAGTGATTTTGTGAGAATTTAGCAAAAGCTGTATTTAGCTGCATGGGTGCACCTTCATGACTGGACTGTCTCGGAGGATATGGAGAGGGTATCATTTAGCCAGGCAGAACTTGCATATGAGCAGAGATGGGTCAAGAAGTCACATACCCATGAACTGCTGTAAAAAGGGTCTCATACCGTTTTCAAGAAGAGGGTTCAGTGCTTTCTCCACTTACCAAGTTGCACTGTGAGCTGAGTCCCTTTCCCAAATATCATCTTAGAGCCACTGGTTTGTTGAACACAATGCTCCGAGGCTTTGCAAAAACCGGAGGGGTCATCTCAGTGAACCCAACTTTGCTGAGCTTCCCAAGAATTAAGTTTTTCCTTCAACCTCCAAGCTTTTCAGACAGGATAAGTGATGGTATCTTTCTTGGTGGTAGCCCAGAGCTTCAGGGCTGAGAGATATGTCCAGAGATATGATTGCCATTTTAAGACATAAGAGCTCAGCAAGCCGATTCTGTACACACATTCTGTGGTCCAGAGTAATTGCATAGCTGATGCAATTTATCATAGAATATAAAATCCCACTGGGAGAGAAATTAGCACTGCAGAATTTATAGGTAGTGTTTGATGGTCACAGTCAATTGTCTGAAGACAAGACCAGCATTTTCATTTGGGCTTTTTTGCATCCCTGCCTCCATTTGCAGATGGCTGAACATTTCCCCTAAGATCAAGTTTAGCTGTTTCGACTTTAGTCAACTTTCCCCCACAAAACAGGCATGTGATGATTTTATCTCTCTTTAGAACCCTGGGGTTCTGTTCTGAGCTCACTAAATCTTGGAAAAAGAATGTTTGGGGTGCAAATAAACTTGCTTAGTCAAGAACCATGATGTTTTCTTTCTCTTGGGTCTGGCCTGGTCTGAGCTGTGAGGTGTCTTGGCTTAGTCCCAGACCAGGCTCAGCTGTGTGACCTTGAGCAAGTTCACAAACCTCTCTTGAGTTTCACTGTCCTCATTTCAAAATTAAAGAAGTGAGTTAGGTGGTCTTTCAAGACTTTCTGAGCTGTTACTCTTTGATTTGATTTTCTGGGCCTAATCTATCCAAAAATACTGTGCAAATCTATCCCCCTCAACCTCCCAGAGTGTCTAGTTCTCCTCCCCATTTCCTAAACAAAATAAAACAAATAAATGGAGAAAAGAAAAGTAGGTCTCTACTTATCACATAGGGAAATAGTTTTTCAAGCCTACCATCTGCCTTAACATTAGATCTTTTTAGAAGTTTGAAGTCAGAATTTTGGAACCAAATCCTCAGGGAAAAGTGTTCTTTCTTTGGAGCTTCCAGATAATTCAAAAACCAAACCAAATAAACTGACACCTTTGGTTTAAAGCTAGTACTTACTAAGTTTCACTCTCACTTGAGTCCCAGTTCCGAATGTAAATTGCCTTGCTTCCCACAGGAGCAGACACCTTTACATAAACTACAGGCTCTTGCTTATCCACAGGAAAGGTGGTTCGATATTTATAGTCTTTTCCCAGTGGATGAGGGAGTTCATCATCTAGCCACCAGTGCCAGCTCTCTGTTTGCTAGGTGTTACATCATGAGGGGGGTTTTGCTAACACTACATCTGAAATGGAGGTACTCACCCAGGCTTACAATTAACTGAGTCCCTTTCCCAAAGGTGAATTTCTCAGTGCTGTTTACACAGTGCCTGGGCCCTTTACCAAAACTTCCTCTTAGTGCCGGGCTGTGACTTCCTCTTCTCAGATGCAGCCTGTCTCTGGGGTGATTAGGGGGCCAGCTTGGTGAGCAAGGTCACTTAGGGTTGTTCTGCAGCCCAGAACTCAGGCCATGAGGACGCCAGGACCAATCATGTTAAGGGGTCCAGAATTCTCTGGCTTCCTGGGCAGCTGAGACTCCCGTATTCTGAACATCTTGTAGGCTATTTCTTATTGTCCATCTTGTTGTACAGATCTATAAAAATCATAACTGCCTGGTGGTTCACCTTTGGTTCTGACCTACAACAGGAAAGGAGACCCCTGTGGGCATCAAGTATATGAGGGATGTCAGGTCCCCTTTTTCATTATTGGAAAGATAAAAGGTACCACTTCTTCCTATGTTGACTGTGAGCCTACTTTCAGAAATCTATGATTCTTGAAAAGCTTTCCCCCCATAGATTTAATAGATCAAGAAAACTTACAGTTGGGGAGAGAAACTGGCCCTACAAAATAATGAAATACATGCTAAAAGTCAATTATAAAATACCATTTTTGATGATCTTGTGTTTTAGATTATCCATGCTGTTGTGTACTTATTCCCCCCCCTGAAGATAAGCTACTTACCCAGGGCCACAGTTAACCACGTCTGGGTCTCAAAGGTAAATCCGTTGTCATTGTTCATTCATGGACAAAACCCTTCCTCCCTTAGGGCAATGAAACCACCTCCTCCAAAACTGGCCCAGGTGATCCCTGGGGAAAACTGTGGGCACTTAATAAATATCTGTTAAATTGAATTGTATTAATCATTCATCTTTTGTTCCTCTTCCTCAAAGAACACTTGAATATCTCTCTGACAATTTTCAGATGAAAAAAAAATTAATTCTGCCAGATAGTACGTACTGAGTTTCAAGATTCCTCTAGTCTTGGTTCCAAAATGTCAGTTTCCTATTAACCCCATTCCCACAGAAGCGAACACCTTTACAAAAACTAGAAGTGTCAGCATGGTTGAAAGGGATGTGGCATCACCTTTGTTCTCCTTCCTCACTAGACAGAGATAGCCTTCTGTCCTCCCCAGGGGCCCCCTCTTTCCTGGGAAAGGTCTGCCCTCTTCCCTCTGTTAGCACAGAGATAGTAGGTGGCTGAGTAGATTTTAGGGATGAAGATGATAAACAAGATATCAAAATGTTATCACACGATGCAGAGACTTTTTTTTTCTTGCCAAATTAATGCTTTTCTTCCCCACCTCCCTGCAAAGGCTGTTTTCAGCACTTTCTTTCTCCCAAATGCAATAATAACCGGATTCCAAGCTGGCATAAGGGCACAAACCTCCAGGTTCTGATGAGTCACACACATACTGAATCAAGAAATGATGCTACCCCCCAGTGAAGAAAAGAAAGCATGCTTTGCTTTCCTCCCTTGCTGGGCCTGACAGAGTTTAAGCACCACTCAGGGGGATATAAACCAATAATTCTCTTAGTTCAGCTCTCAGCTTCATACATTAGCATCTTAAAGTGCAAGACCTGGAAGGCAACTTAGCAGCTGCTGGGGCCAAGCAGAAGATGAAGCCCAAGCCCTGAGGGATAAAGTTGCTTAAGGCCACATCAGTAGATAGAGACAGAAGTGGGACTAGAAATCAGAACACCTAAGTCCCTTCCTGCCTTCTTCCTTCTCGTGACTCAAGAGAACAGGGACCCTCCCTTGGTAGGCCCCATCCCTGGGGCTCTCCTGGCTAGCCTGGGTATGATTATCTCTGTTAAGCAGTGGATAAGTGACACAAGGGAGATGTTTGGCTTTGGCACAGGGTTTAAAATTTTAAAGAGAGATATAGAGCATCTTAATTCATTTTCAAAATTTTATTTCTTAGGCTGCAGGCAACAGCAATTGATAGCGGGGGAAATGGCCCATGAGGTCTCAGGGAAGCCAAGGGAAAGACAGAGATTTAGAAATTTGCCCTTTACCAAAAGGATAATCCAACAGAGAGTTGCCTCTGATTAGTCTTTCTCTGCGGGACTCATTACCAGGGTTGACATCTAAGCAGGGTGGTGGCAAACACAAAGCCATGTGGTGTTCCCTTCTGTTCCTGTTCCCGGGGCAGGTATTGCTAATAGACACATCACTCTGCTCCTCTGGGTCTAGATATAGCCTCAGTCCTTTTTAAAAAAAAAATTGAAGTGTAGTTGATTTAAAATATTATGTTAGTTTCAGGTGTATGACAAAGTGATTCAGTTATATATATATTTATTAATATATAAATATATATTAAATGTATTTCTGATTTTTCATTGTAGGTTATTCCAAGATATTGAATATATTCCCCTCTGCTATACAATAAATCCTTGTTGCTTATCTATTTTACATACAGTTCACAATCCTTCTTAAAACTGTGCTCCAGATAACGATTACCAATTGCTAGCCCTTGGTAACTGAGATATCACCTGCTTGCTCTCCATGCCTGGGGGATAATTGGAGAGAAGATCCTACAAATGGCTTGAGAGATGTGCTTGGGTCAGGGTCAGGCTAGGTCCCACACAGCCCCATCACAAAAGATATCACTGACCTGGTTGGACCAAGACTGTTCCTTCCATAGGCTGCTCCAGAGGTGACGGCAGTAATACCATGGAGTATTACTTCTTCCTCACTGCTTTCCTTCAAACACAGGCCTTGGGCAGCAAACCATGGTAGTGTTCTTCATGCTGGCTCTGGCCCAAAGAGCCTTCAGCAAGATCTTCCCCCCAAACAGAGGTCCTGGGGATAGAAGATGTCTGCTGGACCTCAGTCCCTCCCTGGCATGCTTCCTCTTATCCATCCGCCCAGGTCTCTCCTGGGGGTCCTGGAATGGAATGGGCCACAGGAAGAAAGTGATGCAGAAACCCTTCTGCTAGACCACTCATTGCCATCATCACACAGATGTTTCTAAGTTTTTCCTTTTAATCACATTTCTGTTCTTTCATTAAAAAAGCGATGTGTTTGTCCATGTCCATCCAAAGACATTTCCCTGTGCCCTTTGCTGTTGCACTAGGCTTTTGTCTGGTAGGGAAATGTCCCATGTACCCTTGTGGGGTGCTGTCTTATGTCCTTGAAGACAGTGCTCTGAGTGACTGGGGAGGATGGCCCCTTTGGCCCAACAGAGAAGCAGCTGCCAGTGTCAGGGTTGAAAGGGGATTGGGGAACAGAAGCTGCAACTTTGACTAAGTTCTGAACAAAGAATATTTTCCTCCTCTGACCTCTTTTCTGCCAACCTCCAGTATGACCTACTTATGGAGATGGGCTAATTAGAACAGCAGAGGGCGCTATAAGGTCAAAAACAAAGCTGCCCTCCTCAAAGGAAACTGGGAGAAAAACCCCCCTTCTTTGAGCTAGTGTAGTGATCAAATCCAAGCCTGGGACAAGAGTGGCTTCTTTATCAAATCCCTGGGGCCCCGTCAGGTCCAAAGGCCTCTGTTGTGTGGTGGTTTTGGGTTAAAGAAAGGCAGTCCAGGGCGCTCGCTGCCTGGACTCAGATGCAGACATCCACAGGTTTAAGGGAGATGGGGCAGGAAAATTCAAGGGCAATGCGTCCATAGTAGGTCATTAGATCTTGAGTCTCTCTTAGCTCTAAACTTTGGGGGTCACTCTCTTCTGTACTTTGTGGTCTCCTATGAACAAGCCTGTTGAAACCTTCGGAAGACATAGGGCAGTGAGCTAGCAGATTCATTTCATATTCCCAGTGCTCTTAGGGGTTTGGGATAAGCATAGCTGGCTCAGGTTTTAGGGGAGCACAGAGCTCTATGACATACTTACAGCAGTGACAGAAATGAAAGATGAGAGTCCCTTTTTTATTTGCCATCGATTGGTACAACATGGTTTAAAAATTTTTTTTGGTGTGATTTCACAACTTTATTTTTTAGATTTACTCAACATCTTATTTCTGAACGTCTTTGATGAGACTCAAGCTCTCAGGACTTTATTCATCAGTCTATTTCACAAAAACGACAATAGCAACAGCAATGACTAGCACTCTTAGATCACTTGCTGAGTGTATTGCTTGTGTTAAATTTCATTTAATTTTCCAGCAGTCCCGTGAAAAAACTATTATTATTTTCATCTCCATTTTATAGGTGGAGACACTGAGGCTTGAGGAGGAGTTAGGTTGTGTTTAAGGTCTCACAGCAAGATGCTGTGAGACCTTGGAACCCAAGTGGTGTGGATCCGGAGCTCCACTCCTTACTGCACTGCTGTTCTGAGAAGTGCCCTGGTTGAAGCGACGCCTCTCAAGGAGTGATGGAAGGGCACCATGGTGGGGAGGGGGTCGTTTTATGATTGTGCCACCCTGAGAAGGTCTCAATGTGAAGGCTAATGGAGAGGGCAGGTGCCCCTGAGTGAAGGTCTCTGAAGCCCTCTCTTCTGTTCTCGAGTGTGGGCAGATGTAACTAAGGTGGGCTGTCAGAAGAGGAGCAGCAGTTTAATTTGTAAACTGTTATATTGCCTAGGTCAGGAAGGGAGCACTCAGCTCTCATACGTATCATGCTTCGCACCACCTTTAGAGCAGGGACAGACTCCCAAAGACTGAGCGCGGGATGCCAGAGCACGTGATTATCTCAGAGCCAGAAGCTCCAAGTGGCCTTCCCTCTCGGAGGGGCTGGTGCCTTTGAGAGGGGGACCCCTGCCTGCAGGAGGCAGTGCAGGCCTGGCAGCAGCTGATCAGACATAGCAACTTGGTTGCTGAACCTCCCTCTTTCACATCTGGGGGCCTGGGGATGCTCACGCTGGGGTTTCAGACTTCCTGGGGTATGCTTTCGGTGATCTTCATGACTAGAATTGCCAGATAAAATGCAAAATGTCCAGGAAATTTGAATTTCAGAAGAACAATGAATATCTTTTTAGAATAAATATGTCCCAAATATGGCATGTCCCAATTATTACTAGTGAAAGTCTCTCAGTCATGTCTGACTCTTTGCGACCCCATGGACAATACAGTCCATGGAATTCTCCAGGCCAGAATACTGGCGTAGGCAGCCTTTCCCTTCTCCAGGGGATCTTCCCAACTCAGGAATCAAACCCAGGTCTCCTGTATTGCAGGTGTATTCTTTACCAGCTGAGCCACCAGGGAAGCCCAAGAATATAGGAGTGGGTAGCCTATCTCTTCTCCAGTGGCTCTTCCTGACCCAGGAATAGAATTGGGGTCTCCTGCATTACAGGTGGATTTTTTACCAGCTGAGCTACCAGGGAAGCGTTAATTATTACCAAAATTTTTTGTTATTGTTCATTTGAAATGCAAACTTAACTGAGTGTCCTGTATTTTTATTTGTTAAATCTGTCATCTTTACTACTTACAATAGCCAAGATATGGAGGTCACCTAAATGTTCATCAACAGATGAATGGATAATGAAAATGTGATATATATACACAATGGAATACTAAGCCAGAAAAAGAATGAAATAATGCCATTTTCAGCAACACAGATGGATCTATGGATTATCATACTGAGTGAAGTAAGTTAGAAAGAGAAAGACAAATACTGTGTAAAGTACTACACATAAAGTAGATAAACAGCAAGGTCTTATGTACAGCACAGGAAACTAAACTATATTCAATATCCTGTAATAATCCAAAAAGGAAAAGAATATTAAAAAGAATATGTATATATATACATATAAATAGCAATCACTATGTTGTACACCAGAAACTAATACAACATTGTAAATCAACTATACTTCAATAAAAAAAATCTGGCAAACTTATCCATGCCAGTGGTGAGTTTTTAAGTGGAGAAAATTATATTCCTTTGTTCACAAATATTTGTTGATTGCCAGATACATGGCAGACACAGTCCTAGGGGCTAGGACTCACCGTGTATGTGTATGTACACAGGGTGAGAAAGTGAAAGTGAAAGTTGCTCAGTTGTGTCTGACTCTTTGTGACCCCATCTATACAGTCCATGGAATTCTCCAGGCCAGAATACTGGAGTGGGTAGCATTTCCCTTCTCCAGGGGATCTTCCCAACCCAGAGATCAAACCCAGGTCTCCTGCATTGCAGACAGATTCATCACCAGCTGAGCCATCAGGGAACCCAAGAATCCTGGACTGGATAGCTTTTCCCTTCTCCAGAGGATTTTCCTAACCCAGGTATCAAACTGGGGTCTCCTGCATTGCAGGTGGATTCTTTACCAACTGAGCTATCAGGGAAGCCCATACAGGGTGAGAAGGGAAAGGCAAATAATAAGCGTGTATAAGCCCAGTGATGTCAAATATAGTGATTGATGAAATGTGAAAATAAGACAGAGATGAAATTGAGGGGGACTCTGGGTACCCAAGTGAGTGACATTTATTTGCCAGGGAGAGACTCTCAGAGCTGAGACTGATAAAAAGCAGAGTTTCAGGCAGCTAGAAGAGGGAGGCAGGGAGAGGAGCAGAAGGAAGGCCGCAGCAGCTGAAGGGCAGTGATGGGTGTAGGAGAGGGTACGCGAAGATGCTGGCAGACAGCAGCGGTCCCACCAGGTGCAGTGGGTCACAGGCCAGGATAGGAGGCCCCCCTGACATCATTAGATTTACATTTTATGAAGACCTGGAGAGGGATTGTCCAGGGGCAAGGGCAGAGGCAAGGGGACCAGTTGGGGGGTTACTGCCATGGGCCTGACACGAGAGGGTGGTATTGGCAGGAGGGGGTGGGGGTGGAGAGAAGTGGAAGCACTTGGAGACACACTTCTTGGTGGAGCTGACAGGCCTTCCTGATGAACTGAAGGTGGCGGACAGGGAAACAGAGGGACTCCAGAGCACTCCTAGAAACACTCCTAGGTTTGGGGGAGCAAGTTGGTCATCTGTTCTTTTAGGGCAGTGCCTCCCAGCAGTTGTCATGTCTTGGCTTATACAGAAGATAATATTTGTACTTGAGTGTGGCCAGGAGGGGCTGACCCAGGAGGCTCCAGCTACCCCAGGTCCCAGTGGCCCCTGGGAGCACTGTCTCAGCAGCTTTGTAACCTACTCACGGCAGCTCACCCACTGGGAAGCGCTGCTTCAGGGGAGAATTTTCCAGCTGGGGCCAAGTGTGTGCTGCAGGAGAGATGGAAATCAGACTGCGGGAAGTGAAAGAATGATCTCAGAATCGCAGCCCTCCTGATCCATCAGAAATCGATCCTTCTGCTTTTCTGTATATTCATTCTATTCATTTTTGAGAGTTTGATACTGAAACTCCAACTAAAAATCTTAATTTAGCTACTTAAGAAAATAATTGTAATGTAGAGTGGAACTATATGTTACTTTGTTCTGTATTTTCCAAGTCTCTGGTAACTTTATCATACTTTCAGAATTTAAAAAATTAAAAAGAAAGAAAAAATAAAAAAAACTGGGGGAAAAAGAAATAGAGGAGTTCAATATTTTGTAGTAATCATGAACAGAGTGTAAACATTAAAAACTTGTATAAAAATAAATAAACAACAACAACAGCAAAAGAAATAAGAGTTCTAGAATTCAGGGCTAGAGCAGATTTTATTTATTAAAAAATATTTATTTCTTTGGCTGCATCGGGTCTTGGTTGCAGCATACGGAATCATCTGTCTTCATTGCAGTATGCCGGTTCTTTAGTTGTGGCATATGGGGTCTAGTTCTGTGAACCAGCGATCAAACCCAAGCCCCTCCTCTATTGGGAGCATGGAGTCTTAGCCACTGGACCACCAGGGAAGTACCTAGAGCAGATTTTAGAAATGACCTTATCCAAGCCTCTTCCTTTCCTCATTACACAAAGATGTAATACTAGGTGAAGGTCCCCATCCATTTGTTCCACGTACCGAGTGCCCCGGGTATGGGCAGCTGGGCTCATGCTGGGAGACAGAGCTACTTAAAGTGCGATACTGGACTGGTACCCAGTCTGTCCCCAGAGGATGTGGAAATGGACGATGAGCCAGTGTTAGGGCTTCCCTGATGGCTCAGTGGGTAAAGAATCTGCCTGCAATGGAGGAGAGATAGGAGACGTGGGTTCGAACCCTGGGTCAGGAAGATTCCTTGGAGGAAGGCATAGCAACCCACTCCAGTATTCTTTTCTGGAGAATCCACGGACAGAGGAGCCTGGGGGGCTACAGTCCACAGGGTCGCAGAGAGTTGGACATGAGTGAAGCAGCTGAGCATGCAGCATGCAGGGCAGTTTGATATCGAAGTATGTGATCATTAGGCTTGTAATTTCTGTTTTTTTCCTTTTTAAAAAACTAATTCATTTTCATTGTGTTTTACAAAAGGATTAGTTCAAGAGGGTTGAGGACTACAAAAACAACAACAACGACATTTCCTGGGTTGGAAGCATGTGCCTCAGAGTTACAGCTAATTCAGCCACGTGACTGTCACGCTGTTCCACTCCCGTCATGTCCCTCCCATCTCCTTCTCTTCAGAAGCCCCAGAGACAGTCTCAGAGGTTCAAGGAGCCCAGTTTTATTCTATATCCTCCTTCCTGATATAAAAAGAAGATGTTTCTCCCTGTGGGCTTCAGCCTTTTGCTTTTCTGTAAGTGCACTTGCTGTTATGTCCCACTTATTCTATCATCCGTTTCCCTGTTTCTGATTTTCCGAGGCTTGGGCTCTTTCCCATTCACGCTAGATTTTCCAGTTATTTTCTGCCTTTAATTCTCCTCTCTGTGTCCTTCCCCTGCCTCTGCCCATTGAGGTCCCCTGGGTGGGCCTGTGCTGGACCCAGGACCTGCAGGACATAGCCCCTCACTGTTCCCTTATTTTTTCTCTTCACAGACAAGGGCGTGCTGTGTAACCAAGTGACCCAGAGTTCCCCGGAGCAGAGGGTGGCGACTGGCAGTGAGGTGACACTGCTCTGCACTTTCCAAACCTTATATTCAAATCCAGACTTGTACTGGTACCGAATAAGACCAGATGGTGTCTTCCAGTTTGTCCTGTATCGGGACAACACTAAATCCCATGATGCAGATTTTGCTCAGGGTAGATTTTCCGTGCAGCATAGTGTGAGCCGCAAAACCTTCCACTTGGTGATCTCCTCTGTGAGGCCTGAAGACACTGCCACGTACTACTGTGCTTTAGAGCTCCGACAGTGATGCAGGCGCCCAGGAAGTCTACACACAAACCCCCGGGCACAGCCTCGCAGAGCTGCTTCTCTGGGCAGCTCATGTCCTTGGACATGGCATCCTTCTTCCTCGTCATTCTGTGGTCCAGTCTGGCCTTGGGAGGTGCCCTAACGTGTCTGCCTAATACGAAAAAGCCTGGTTACTTGCAGGGGAGCACCCCGACTTCCAATGGAAGAGATGTCGCCCCACTTCATAGAGGGCCCTTGCTGCCCTGGTGCCCGTGGTGGGGAAGGGAGACTGCCTGTCTGAGGGACCCTGGTGCCCAGGTTGTGCCTGATACAGAGAAGGGCTTGACAGGGATGTGCTGTGTGCCCTGGGCGGATAGCCAGATGGGGTGGGTGGGGGACCAATCTAAAGAGAGCCCATTGGAAGTGTGTTTATTTTATCTCCATCGTTTAGCCATTGTTGGAATTGGCCTGTTTCCCTTTTAAGATTCAAATTGGACACAAAGTTATTTACTTTAAAAAATGTCCCCAGTTTAACTTTCATGAACATCTTCTTGTGCAGTTACTTTATTTCTCTGGGATGTTCTTTGGTACCTCCTTTTTACTTTGTCTGGAGAATATTTTCCTTTTCACCAAAGAGCTTTGAGATATTCCCAGAAAGCTGTCTGTGAAAACCAGAATCCCAGCTTCAAAGTTCCTGAGTTTGGAGCCCAGTGGCATCCCCAGGGGAGAGAATTACCTCCAGGGTAAACCAAGATGTGATGTCAAAAATAGATACACCCTCAGCCCTGGGATTGCACCCCTCCTTCCTCTACTACTGATGTTTCTGCCTTAAGACAACTATTAGAGTTATTACGTGTAATCTTAGAAATAGTAGAAGTCTTGGTGGTGGTTGTTGAGTCGCTAAGTCATGTTGGACTCTTTTGTGACCCCAAGGACTGTGGCCCACCAGACTCCTTCATCCATGGAATTCTCCAGGCAAGAACACTGGAGTGGGTTGCCATTTCTTCTCCAGGGGATCTTCCTGACCCAGGGATTGAACCAGTCTCCTGCACTGCAGGCGGATTGTTTATGGCTGAGCCACTAGAGAAGCCCTAGTAGACGTGTTAGATGTTATTTTATGGGAAAAGCATCGAAGCCCAGAGAAGTGAGGGACAATCAGAAGATCACTGAGCTGGTTAATGCCTGGGCCAAGGGAGCGGGGCTGCATTTCTGGGTGCTCCCATGCAGCTGCGCCCTAGGAGGCTGTAGCAGTAGGCAGCTTGGGCAGCAATTTGTCTGGGCTTCAGCACAGGCAAGTGGAGAGTAGTCACTATAGAGAGGGAAGGAAAGAACATGGGTGAGGGAGCCAAAGTTTCAGGCAAATGACTCAGCCTCTGGGGCTTCTGTTCTGCCACCTACTGAGTGTGTGTAATACTCTTCTGTAAACTCCTTTCGGGTCCTTGTGGGACTTGAGATTCTGCATGTGAAAGCTCTGGAAACCTATAATCCATGGTAGCAAGGTCCCCACACCTGAAGTCAGCTACAGTCCCCTCTGGCTCCAGCCTTAAATCTTTTCTGGAGGGTCCTTTTGGTGGAAGAAATTCATAGTCCTCTAAAATGCTAGTTGCCTTTTGCTGATGATCAAAGTGGGCCAGTGGGTGGCCCATTCATATGCTAAGTGCAGGACTGTTTGAACTTGGAGTTGGCACCCCTGATAACTTGGTTCTGCTCCTAGAAATATCCCTGCCCCACTGAATGACTTTGGACAAGGTACACAACTTTTTGGCGGGCATTTTTTTTCCACCTGAAAAATGAATCTATGATCTTTTAGTTTTTAGCAACTTCAGAGAAATATTCTAAGAATGGCCCAAGGTAACAGATGCACATGTTTTGGAAATAGGCATTCTTGATGCCCATAAGATGACAATGTGTGGAATCTTCTAGTGGTTTTTCCCAGGATAGACCTGGCTTATCCACCTAGATTGTCCTAAACTCACTGACTCAGAATGCAGCTGCCTCCTTTCTTTGGTTTGGGGTGTGAGGAACTGACGTGGCAGTCTGCAGATGTCACAGGTGGGGGAGTTGTGGGTGAGCCTTGCTCTTTCACTTGTAACCTCATGAGTCCCCAGCTGACACCCCGCAGAGGTGCTGAGGCGCCCACGGTGCTGGGTTTCTAGGCCTCTGCTACCTGTGTTCCTGCAAAGGGATGAAGCTGGCCTTGCCGAGGTGAGGGGAGCAGAGGTCAGTGGCCACATGCGAGGAGGGGCGCTGCTGATATTGTAGCAGCTGCGGCAACAACAGCAGGAAACCCAGGGCTGGGCTAGGGGTCCAGGAAGCTGTGGCGTGACCTATGAGCTCAGTTTGGTTTTTGTCTGACTACTAGTGAATTCACAGCCCCTCCACTTTCCCCCTGCAGTGGTCCACAATGAATAAAGTCAGAAGCAAGGTACATACAATGCACTTTAATAAATGTAACAGAGACAAAGAAGAATGGCAGAAAACCATCAACACCAAAGATCCAATGCCCTCAAATGCCCCATGCACAGATGGGCAGGCAAGGGGTCAGGAAGACTCTGGTTTTACAGGGAAATACTGGGGACTCATTCCTATCCCTCCCTCCAGAAATACTTGTACAGTGAGTTGATTGAAAGCAAGACTCATGTCTTACTTATTTTTGCACTCTCAGCACAGTGCCTGGAACTTGCAATAATTCATGTTTGTTAAGTTGAGGAAATCACATTTCCTCTGCATTTTACTCTGATCTCTGCTAATAGCTCTGAGAGTATTTAGATGAGACTTTAGAAACCCCATTGCTTACACAGAGAGTACTAGGGAGTCAAGTGTAGTTTTGTTTGCCAAGTAATAGGGAAAGCAGAAAGTGCCTTTGTAGACGAGAACGCTAGTTTGGGCAAATCTAGTGCTGGGTTGAGCAGAGGCTTTTACATTTAGGTAGAAGGATACCCACTCTCCTTTCCCCAGGATCTATTTTTCCTCTTAGAAGATGGAGCTGGGAACCGGATGGGTCCCACTTTCTAGTTCTGAAGGCAAAGAAAGTCAAAGGAACAAAACACCACTTTCAAAGTATGTCAGTCATAGGAAAAAAAATGAGCCCTATATACCTTCATATCTCTTATCCCTTTATAAAGCAGCATATAAAACAGTTGGGGCCATAAGCCCCCACTCTTCAGGACTTCTATCTTTCATCAGGCTGAAGGATAAGCTGGGTTTGTTGCCTTTAAAAGAAAACCAGTTTGGGGAACAGCCATTTAAGCAAGGCTGGGACGGGTCAACTTGAATCACCAAAAAGTTGAAAGCCTAGGAGATAGTTCCTCTGCAGGCTTTTGGTTTCTTTCAGGGAATGCAGCCTTCTCTTGCCAGTCAGCCTGGAAATGAAGGAAAACTGTCAGAGCTATAGAATCATAGACCTTCAGTGCTGGAAGGAATCGTAACAGTCATGGGGATGGTCAGTACTTGCTGTGGTTGTACCACTGCAGACATCACTAACCTATCCTGGCATATTTTCCTTCTACACTTGGTGATAGTTCAGCTAGTCACTATCAGTTTATCAGTGTTGGCACCAGTCATAAAACCCATCTGCTCTCCTTTAGTTATTCTTCACTCCTTTGTGTTACAGATGTGATAACCCAGGTCCAACAGGGTGAAGCAAACTGGCTCAGGTAATGTAGTGAGTTAGTGACAAAGTTGAAACTAAAATCTAGTGCTTCTGATTGCTACTGAGGTCAGAAGGTCCTTTTCACGTAGCTATTTGGCCTGTGTCCTTGGGATGGCTGGTAAAACACTCACCTGTTGGGGAATGACTGAGGATGCTTGCAGGCTAGGTTGGGTAAGTCCCACACACTAAGTTTAGGGTTGCCCTTAGATCAGGAGCTGGGACTGAAGGGTGTTTGGGGGCACTGGAGAAGGAGCTTTATAGGCAAACCTAAGTCCCGGTTCAAATTTCATGTCTAAGATACTTTGGCCACCTGATGCGAAGAGCTAGTTCATTGAAAAAGACCCTGATGCTGGGAAAGATTGAGGGCAAGAGAAGAAGGTGGTGGCAGATGGTTAGATCACATCATTGACTCAATGGACATGAGTTTGAGCAAACTCTGGGAGATAGTGAAGGACAGGGAAGCCTGGCGTACTGCAGTCCATGGAGTCGCAAAGAGTCGGACGTGACTTAGTGACTGAACACTAATAACAAGATAACCAAAGAGGGAATGCAAGTAACAGGCAAATAATTCACATCTATCCTCAATTTGCATGCATCCTGAGTGGTTACTAGTGAGCTGTTCACTAAGAATAGGAGTGTAGGTTCATCCCAAAGATAGGCTGGTCAACACATTGAGTCCTATGACTAAGGATCAAGAACTGGCATCACCTTTGTCTGGCAAAGACAAGTTCTGCTCCCCTGAATATTCTTCAAGTGAGCCTTTACTGATGGTCTCTCAAAAAGCCCATGGTCCTTTGGCCATATACACAAAAATAGCAATGAAGAAAAAGATCTTTCCTGTTCAGGTCCAGTTTTTCTAGCTCCTCAGTTGGAGATGAGGATCATTGACTGGTATTGCATTATTTACATGAATTTTGAGTCTGTCTTGAAATAAAAGGCCAACAGGAGACAGAATGTTATGCTAAGTATCCAGAATGGTCCACCTTATTGAATCATAATATGTCTCTATGTGTTTTTTTCCTTTCCCAATGCATCTTATCATTCCTAAACTCCTTTCTTCCACATGTAGCATAGTTTGGGTGGAGTTATGAATAATAAGCAGCTTGATCTTACCTTAAAAGAAAAATAACTTGGCAGTCAAGAGAAAATTGACGGCGACACTCTTGGCAAACAACATTCGGAGCCCCAGTACCGAGAGGGACATCATGTTCACCTTCCCGGGTTGCACTGCAGATGAACAAGAGTGAAGATGGTTCACTCACTTAGCAAGAGACTAAATTTCCTGCCAGATATTGGCTTACAGCACCAACACCAGCCTGCCCCGCATCACCATCATTCTTCCTGGTCTGAAGCCCAGCGTGGTGCCAGACAGCCTTCACAGACCTGAAGCTGCTGTTCACAGTCAGCAAAGCAAGCTTTGGAAAAACCCATTCCTATAGTCAGGAAGACTCTGCTTGAAGAGTTAGAGGGAGCCAACCGGACTCAAGTATGGTTTTTGTTTTCTTTTGAACTAGAATGATTTTGGGCCCCATCTAACAATGACAGAGTTTGCTTTAACCTCAATTCTGAAGTTGGCCCTTTGGCTTCAACTAACCTTGGGGCTCATAGCAGGTCTCTGAATCTGAAGTTTGTTTGCTGTTTTGAAGTTCCATTGGTTTTGGAGTTCCTGGAACAAACAGCAGTGATCAGGGTTACAATGACAGCTGAGAGGCTCAAGGGCTTTCAGGTTTTAGAATTGGAGGTGACTTTAAGTAAACTAAGAACCAGAGGAGTGACTTGGTCAAGGTCCTACAGGTATTGACACAATCAACATGCTTCCTATCTTGAGGTTTTTTTCCCCATTAGGCCATGAAGCCAACATCCAGGTATGCCTCAATTTGTAGGAAGAATTGGGATAATGAACACCAAGATAAGCTGGGCTGCCCTTGGTTGTAGCATTCACTCTAGATCAGATCCCACATGAACATTCAATCCTAGAGTCTTTAGTATGAAGGAGACAGAGTTTGGTGAAGAGGACAGATGGGGATGAAATAAGATGGATTTTATCCTAGATTCTAGCTCAGAGACGCAACAAGTTTAATTCCTGTTCAGGGATGGAAATTAAGGCTAATCCTTAAGTCTGAACCTGTCTTATTTCCAGCATGATGCCATATTGAATGTGATCTGTCAAAAGTTTACATCTCCAACTTCTCTTTCCCTCAACTTTTCTTCCCCACAACCCCAGACCCTTGAAGCCAGATAGGACCTACCTGAAATAGTTTTCTTTGGCTCAAATTCAGTAGAATTTATGGTTTTTTTATTGTGTTCAACCGAACACGTCACTGAATCGGGATCTCCATACTGACCAAGCTTGACAGCACTGTACCTCCCCCCAGGTGAGACGACAATAGCAGGTTCATATTCTATTATTTTCTTGGATGATTGCAGATGTATAGTTACATCTTTGGGGTAGAACTCCTTCACCAAACAAGCGACGTTTGTCTCATTTTTCATGACAAAAACAGATGGGCTGGCAGCAGGTTGACTTTCTGCAAATATAATCAGTTTATTTTGTGAGATGATTATCCACATGTGGGAGTTGAACAATGCTGTTTTCCTCAGTTTCCCTGGGGTCAAACACCACAATCCAGACTTTCCTGCATCCTGTTAGTGACCTGAACTTGTTAGCATCTCCATGAAAGGATGACCAAGGGAAGTAGAAATGAAAGGCAGGCAGTTTGACTCCTAGTTAGGAGATGCGAAGAGATATGACTGGGAGTAGAGATAGACAATGACAAATACAAAAAACTGTCTAGGTCAACTGAGTTTCAATTATCTATGTCTTATTAGTCAATCCTCTGGACAGTTGAGTTAGGCTGAATATCTATCTGAATCAGTACATTTATTTAATTTCTGAATATCCTCCATTTTCATTTATTTTAAATTTATTTTTAGATTGGAGTATAATTGCTTTACAAATTTGTGTTAGTTTCTACTGTACAACAGTTTGAACTAGCTATAAGTATACATATATCTCCCTCCCGCTTGAGCTTCCCTCTCAACCCCCCTACCCCCATCTGCCCACCATCCTACCCCTCCAGGTCATCACAGAGCACCAAGCTTAAGTTGTGCTGTAGTTGGTTTATTTTAGATGCATGAACCCTTAGAGTGAGATCAAAGCAGAGTCTGAAAAGGGCTCCATAGTGGTTCCAACACTCTGCAGATAGTAGTGTTGACATCATTTCAGGGTGTCATTCCTATTTTTTGGACTAGAAGGGATCTGCTAAAGTTAAGTGATCCATCTCTCTGCCTTAAGGTGAACTCTTGTTCTCTTGTAAGGGACTACCCTACAGTTTCTTTTGAGTCTTTAATCAGAGAATAATAACTGTCATTCTCAGAAGTCCTAATGAGCATGAAACCAATTTAAGCCCATTTCTTCTTGTTTTGTTCTAAGCGGAGCTGTGGAATATGGGTTACAATAACTGGCTCTCCTCCTGGCCTTCTCTCTTTTCATGCCTTATCTTGGACAATCATTTATCTGCTACTCTGTGTGTGCATCTTTTTCTTTCCTTAAAATCAGAGGTGTGGGGGTGGGGGGTGTTGGGGATTTTTCAAAAGCTCTCCTGGAACCTAAAAGGAGAAAAGCTTCATTGTTTTGTTTCCTGGCATAGCTGAAGCCGCTGATAACCGACACCGATAAGCCCAGCAGTAACGGCTTGGAAACCACACATTCTGCTCAGTCATCTCCCTTCAGAACTGTGGCATTTCTCGCTCACAATACTGATTTGGTGAGATGAATCCATTTGATTTTCAAGGAAGCTATGAGTTATAGAGAAAGGAAACTAGTCCATTAAAAACCAAAGCCAAAACATTCCTATTTTCTTCATTACTTAAAAATATGATCCAATCCTAGTCTGATTTAGTTGGAAAATTAAGCCTTGCTTGGGATTTAAAAATCTACATTCAAAGGCAGTTGTTAATAATCACTCTGGGATGGAGAGACCTGGCTTGAGTAATTTGAACAATTTGATATAAACAAGACAAATGTCTGAAGAAGGTCATACACTCAGGATATTGAGCTCTGAAGCTGTTTGTATTTCAGATAGAGCATGATGCATTGGTTTGAAAAAACATTTTTCTCAGATCCTCTTTCTAAATTAATGTCTATCTATTCAAAACAGTTGTTTGAAGGTAAAGGGTTTAATTCATTCTTTAGTATCATGGTAACTAAAAAATAGAATGCATTCAGTATAGTTGTCACATGTAACCCAGTCTATTTTATATTAGGCCTAAACCAAAATTTGAAGTTGTGTAAAATTTGCACTACATTGGAGTCTAAAATTTAAAGATGTAATTGTTTGTCTTTTGAGAATTTCCAGTCTTTCTTCTTGGTCCACAAATACAACTACATTTTGGCATGTGTTTCAAAATGCTATTTGTTTGGGCAATTGTTATTTTCAGACTTTCTCTTTTTATGAGTACCATCTAATGCTACGGTTATGTGCTGGTAAACATACAAAAAGAAGTGTATACCTTCCCTGAACAGTCTTCCTTAATTTATAAACTTAGAAATCATCTATGTTCTAGATTCTTATAGAGCACCTTACAGGTTCTCTAAGCATCTAAACATTGATAACAGATGTCACTCACAATTTCAAAGATTTCTGCCAAGATGGCCTTTAACTTGAACACTGAAATATAAGTTTGCTCCATCTGTTACTCTCACCTGGTTAACCATCTCTCTCCTAAGTCTTCCAGCTGCAGGACACTTTTCAGGTGGCCCAAAGATATGCACAGCTTAGCCAAAGGGATGTGCAAGGATGAAGCAACCACCTGGAGAATTTGGGCCTCTGCCCCTCCTGCATCTGATATTCCAACATATCAGTGTAATTCTTCTACTAGATTCCTCTGTGCTTTCTGGGCTGCTCTTTTATCAGAATTTTTTTTTTTTTTTTTTTTTTTTAATAATAGTTACAGAGCTACTTCGCTACTCAGCCTACTATCTCTACTGTGCCCCACTCCACATCTGTACTACTCCATCTCCTAATTATACTTTCTCATGTACCACAAACTGGATGGCAAGTCTAGTCCCAGGAGTCAACTTGTCCCTAGAAATGTATGGAAAAAAAATCAACTTACGGGGCTCCACGAAGAGTTTGGTGCCAGCTCCAAAAAACATCTGCCGGGTCTCCCAGGAGCACATCGCAACACAGCCTGACAAGTAACCAGCCTGGGGCCGGCCCTGGGGCCCGGGCTAGAGCATCTGTGTCCTGCCTCCCCAGCTCGGGTTCCAGCCTAGAGACCCCATAGCTCAGAGAGCTACAAAGCTGCACTTGATGAAATCAGGGGGCTGAGCACATAGAGTCCCAGTTCCCTCTGAAGCTAAGAATAGTGTAACTGCTGGGTAAGGAGGTGAGCATGAAATCCCCAGCCCAGGAGCACTGGGACAGGGGACAGGGCTGAGACAGAGCAGCAGAAAGGGGTGACAGCAGACCAGTAGCTGCCTCCAAGATGGAAGATTTAACACCCGTCTTTTGGAAGGACTCTCTAAGAACACACTAGCTTGGGAGTAAGAATGGGGCACTGAATATCGACATTTCTTGTAATGAATGTTAGGCTGAGGAGAGTTTTAGGCACTGCTCTTTTTCTCATATTCTGTTTCCCTTCTCTTGGGTCACAATCCTGCTTTTTGATTAGAAACCTAATTTCTCCCCCATCACTCAGACTGAGTCTCACAGTAACAACAAATCTAATTTCTAATTCCCTGAGCCCATGGAAAGACTTTCTAAGGACCCGAGGGTTGAACAAGAAATTGGTAGCTGACAGAGGAACCCAGTGGTGCTGCGTGTTATGGACACAGGTCAGGGAAACCAGAGCTTGCTTTGGATTGCTTATTTTTGTTTTATAATTTCTCTTGACTCTGGATCCAGATACAAGCCTCAAGAGGACAGAGTAATCACGTGAAATAGAACTTAAAAACCCTATAGATTACTTTGTCTTATCACCGAAAAAATCAAGAGTCCAGGGTTAGAGCTAGGCGAAAGGGAAGGACCATTCTTTGCTGTCAAAACTTTAAGGATTAGGGGCTTGATTTGAAATTCTTAAACCCCCTACCTGAGCCTCATATCATCATATTATACTCAATTGCTGCAGGAAGAGAAAACTGGAGAAGCAATTGGGATATCATTGGAGAGTGCAGGTCAGCATCTTGGCAGAGGGTCTAAGCTTTGGTTTCATCTCTTTCCTTCTTCTTTAGAACTCCCAAAGGCATAGCCTCAGAGATTTGATTCTAACACTGCAGATAACTCTGAATTTCAAGTGGAAATGATTTAAAGGGAAAATGAAACACAATACTTTTTGCTCAGATGCAATTTACCCAACATCAATCAGACTGCAATCAGTTACAATGCGATTCTGTTTTCCCTCCTTTTCATTACTCTAGTCTCCCTCTCCTCAAAGATAAGAAAACTCACCAAATTCCACTATTTCCCTGGAAGCCCAAGGCAATCAAGAACTCCTGTAAGTTTATATTACCCTCTGAGAGGCAGAGACCACGTTGACACTACTAGTCCCTCTCAAGACTGTCAGATTGCCTCCTCACATTCGTGTATATTTCTCCACTTCTTTATTGCCTCTGAAATAAGTAAAATCAGAATCTAACCAATGCCCCATTGGCTTTGGCATTTTGGAAAGCTTCCGAGAGACTGTTGTTCTCTGGACTGGTTCCAGTGACTGATGGTTGGCAGCTAGCCAAACTACCTGAATATGGCCCCTGGATTTCCAAACATGGGAACAGACTGCCCGTGGATAGTATCCCTAGGAGAGTCCACTACTTCCCTATTGTCCTGAAGTTGGGGGCTGTGTTTCTACTTTTGGTGTAGACTCCTGACCTTTTACGGAATCCTCAGATTCAGGGCCAACAAGGGAGGTGAGCACAAAACAGTGCTCAGAGACCCAAACAAGGATGGGACCTTGGAAATAATTTAGTGTGAGTCAGGCATGATGATTTAATGCAAGTTCTCAGCAAAAAAAGAGACAAGGGCAGGTTGGTTATTGACATCTGAGGCAGAGAAGGGGCTTTTGCTGTAACTCCTTCTTTAATAATATTTTTCTTCTTCTAACCTTCCCTCTCCCTATGCTGTGACCATGGCTCTTTTCCCTCATCAACAGTGGAAATACTCTAAAGATCCAGAGCTTGCCTTTTCCCTAGCCCCAGTCCCTGACCAGAGGCCAGAAGTCTGACTAGGGCTTTATTTAAGCAGTTGCAGAAGACTTATCAATACTAATCCGCAGAAGAGAGCTTCCAAGTACACATTGAATATTTTCTTAAGAGAGATCTAGCGATTTTATTCTCCAATTTTACGTTGACTCTTTACAGCAACAACAGGAATGACAATGGATTTCCCATTTAGAACCTCCTAACTTCTCAAGAAGCTCTGCTTATTCAGGACTGTACCACAATTCCAAGGGAATATACACACTAAATAAAATACATAACTCACTTGGTTCCATGATGAGTTGAGTCTCATTTCAAAAGACGAGTTGTATTATCAGCACACTATTTCAGACATCATGACCCAAAATCTCACTACCTATTTTCTCCCTGCCTAGTCCATCTGTTTGGAAGTGGATGGGTTAGCTGGATAGAGCTCTACAAGGGTTTCTGAGATCTAAGCCTTTCATTTTGGCAGCTTCTTTGATGTGTGTTATCTTCTGAGTGTTGGCATTTAGGGAAGTCCCAGGGTTTACTTCTGTTATCCCCTCAACCTGTCATCTCTTACCCCAAGATCTTGCTTCACAATCATATTTTCACAGAGAGAAAGGAATTAATTTGGCTTTGCTGAGAATGTCAAATGGCTATTTTCAGCAGAAACATAGCTGTAAGTTTCAAGTCAATCAGAAAAGACTATGCCTCAGTTAGAGTTGGAAGGACATGATGGCTGGACCAAAAGTCATTTCTGCAAAAGACTGGGAGTCTTTTCAAAAGATCCCAATACTCTCAGATGTCTGCCATTTCTATAAGCCATTTTACTACTTCCAGATGGCTTGTGCTTACACTACCTCAACAAACACTATCATAACAAACTCCTTGAGATGATATTATTAGATCTGTCTTACAGATGAAGTCATTGGAGCTAAAGAGCAGTTAAGATAGTGACTGAGCTGTGTCTGACTCTTAGGTCTCCAGACCCCAGTTCCCATCCATTGAACCAGAGTAATAGATGACAGGACTGAAAGGAGCTTCAGCTGCCACTTGTCAAAATTCCTTTGGCCACACCAAGACTAAGTAATGGGCATATAGAGAGAGTTTGGACTCCTTTTTCAGTGTAATTTTTCACTAAATCTCAGAATTTCCACTGGATCATAAGACATTCACATCACTGAACTTTCTTTCTTTTCCTAATATATTGTCCCTTAGAATTGGTCTGGCAAAAGATCCTGATATTCAGGATCTTAGTGTGCTAAGCTGGAAGACACCTTGGAAATCATTTGAATCAGCTAGAGGGAAACTCAAGTACTGTGAAGTTAAGTCACAGAGCTGGTCAAAAAGAAGGATTAGAACTCAGTCTTTCAATTCTTGGCCTAACATGCTTGCCACTGCTCCTCACATTTATTAGATGAGCTGTAATACAGGTCTGGTCATGGCCCAGATCTGTAAATGGTGAATGCATGGGTGTTAAGTAAGCTGGTTCTCTAAGGGTAGTCAGGTAGAGGGAAGGCCACAAAGACACTCCAGGATGGAGAGTGGACCAAGAAACCTGCTACATCCCACCCTGGATTTTGTCAGAAACTCAGTCCCTGCTCCTCCACCATCCCTTGCTAAATCACTCGCTGAAGGGACTTTCAACAACCCGAGAAGTGTTTCCTAAACTGATGAATTGGGAAAATATTTAACAAAGATAACTGACAGATACAGTGGTCAAAAGAAGAAGAAGAAGAAAACCGAGTCACTTACTTGGTTCCACGTTCAGATAGGTTCCTTTGCCAAATATTAGTGGATTTGCACAGCTGATAAACCCAGTCTAAAAACTGCCTTGCCTTTCCCTTACCGCAACCCTGGCCCCAGTTGCCAAGTCATGTGACAGTCATTGGATGAGATTTTCTGTCTCATCTGCTTAACCTCTTTCTTCCTCTGTCTTGGGAGCTACCCTTCAGGACAAAGCAGGGGGTGATTCCTGTGTCAAATAGAAATCTAGACTTTTGCCATGTTATAGTCTGAATTTGTGGTCCGAATAAGAGAGATTGAAAAACAATTTCCAGTCTGGAGCAAAAAAGATGGGCTATTGGTCACAGAGTGCATGAGGGTATGCTAAGTTGCTTCAGTTGTTTCTGACTCTTTGTGACCCCATGAACTGTAGCCCGCGAATACTTAGGTGGGGCAAGATCTAGTAAGTTATGAGCCCCACTCAGGACCTTTCAGGAGAATTCCATTTCCTATCCAATCAGAGCTTTGATTCATTGACAAGCATTGTGCAGCATCCAGACTTGGTATAAAATAGAACTGGAGTCTATTTTAATAACATTTTAATAATATATTCATGAATTTCAAATTTGAGCATACTTCAATGGCATACTGACACTTAGATATGACAGTTAAAATAGCTTCTGTCATATGTAAAAACCAGAGTCTATGAAATTGCCGTATGTTACTCACAAAAATCCAGGGAGAAAAGATGCAGATTTTTCAGATCAGTTTACAGCCCATACAGGATTGCATATCATACTTTGAGAATCACTAAAATGGAGAGTGGTTCTCAGTTGTGTGAAGTAGAAAGGAATCAGAGAACCTGAAATCAAATTCCACTCAGTTTCTTACTTACTAAGTGTGTAATCTTGGCCAAGTTCCTTAAGGTCACTGAGCTTCATTTGCCTCCTTTATAAAATGAGGATACTGTCTTCTGTATTGAGAGGTTGTAAGATTAAGTGAAAAGGTGTATATATAAAGCATTCTGTAAATGTTCAGTGTAAGTATTAGTATGCTTATTAGGGTCAGACTCAGAGTAAAATTTTTACTTGAAGCAGGAGAATGTAATTATACTAAGCTCAGAGCTCCCCAGAGCAAGGTGTAGGGAGAAGTTGCTGAGACAGGAGAGGATCCTGTTTCTTTGGTGTTTGGGATAAAAGTGAGGACTGGAATCCAGGTTTCTGTCTCCTTTCTCTTACCAGGGTCAGGTGTGACCACCATTCCCTTCTCTAACCTTCCCTCTTAAATCCAAGAGTACAGGTACTTGCAGTGACTTATAAGCCATCTTTTCTACATTATCAACCTGACTTCATTGGCAAACTCTCTCCTGGTCACTCACTCTCCTCCAGCTACCCAGGCTTCCTTGCTGTCCTTCATGTACCCTGGGCAGTGCTTGTGTTCCCTCTGCCCGGAAGTGCTCATTCTTCAGAAATCTGCACAACTCACTCCGTCACCCCTTCGGGTCTCTGCTCAAATGTCAATTTTCCAATGAGGCCTTCTATAACTTTTTTGTTAAAAACTGCACACTGTCCCCTTCTATTGATACTCTTTATTTCTCTTCTGTGGTTTATTTTCCTTCACAGGGCTTATCACCACCTAAAATATTATATATTTTATTTGGTGAGTTTATCATCTGTCTTTTACAGTACACTGTAAGCTCCAACAAGTCATGGGTTTCTGTCTGTTTTGTTCATGCTGATTCCCTGGCACCTAGAAGAGTGCCCTGCATATAGTGCCAGCAACTTGTCACAGGTTGTGAGCTGGGATTGGGCTTGGCTCTGGAAGTGCCTAGCTTGCTTACATTTCTGTTTCCTTTTGCCTTATACCACTGCTGACTTGTCCTCTCATCCATTCTTTCATTTGTCCATTCATTCATTCAACAAATATTTATTTACTGCTTTCAATGTAGCCCTTGTCCTCATGGAACAAGGGAGATAGCTGATAAATAAGCATTCAAAGTTTCAGGTGGAGATGAAGGCTATACTAAATAAAGCAAGGTGGGCGCCAGACTGCAAGAGGGTGAGCTTCTGGCTTAAGCCCCTCAGGTTGTGGTCCTTTGTTAGGACAGCCCAGTGAAGCTATGCGTGTATGTGTTCAGTCGCTCAGTTGTGTCTGACTTTGTGACCCCATGGAACATTTACCTTAAATTATGGCTATCATAGAGTCTCTAATATAGACAGTTAAGCTCTCCTGTAAAACATGAATAATGTCACTTAAAAAAAAAAAAAAGCAAGGTGGATTTCCCTGGTGGTCCAGTGGTTAAGAATCCACCTGAAAATGCAGGGGACGTGGGTACAATCCCTGGTCCAGGAAGATAAGTACCACAACTACTGGGCCCAGGTGTGTAGAGCCCGTGCTCTGCAATGAGAAGCGGTTGCAATGAGGAGCCCACACACCACAACTAGAGGGTATCCCCAAGTGCCACAACTAAAGAAAGCCTGCAAGCAGGAATGAAGACCCAGTGCTGCCAAAAATTAAATAAAATTAACAAAAATAAAGCCAGGTAAAATAAAGCAAGGACTGCAGAAGACAGGTGGTGGTTGAGGAAGGCCTCACTAAATGTGATGTTTGAGTAAGACTTGGAGAAGGTGAGGGAGAAAGCTAGGGTGAGTTCATGAGAGAAAATGGTTCCAGGCAGAAAGTACAGCAGGTCAAGGCTCTGTTCTGGGAGATGCTCCTCCATAGTGAGAGGGAACAAATGCCAAAGATGAGAGTGGGAAAGCTGTCTCTTGGCATTTTAGAAACATGCTGATGAGCCCAGGATTTTGTAGACTCCTCTTTCTTGATGCTTTGATCATTGCCTGAACCTTTGTGAGTTTAGGGACCCTCTAGCCTGAGAGGTGTAATGTGGGGGATGGGCCTTGCCTGGAGAATGCCTCTTTGGGTAACTGGTTTTTTGTTGGGGGACAGGAATTCTGCCTTGGTGAAGGATTGTGGTGCGGGTGGCAGCTGGAAGGGAAATAGCTTAACTGTTGATTCTGACTTTGTAGGCAGCTTGGAAAGAAGCTCATTAGGAGCCTGTGTGGAAGAGACAGGCAGGAAAAACCTCCACAGGTGCCCCAGTCCAACTGAAGTCCCTAGAAGAACAGAGTGTTTTTAGGGCACAGGGTTTGGAATTGACAGATGACACCAATTTTAACTTTGCTAAGCTGTATGATCTTGGGGAACCTCTCCTGATCTATAAAAATGCAAGTAGTAGTACTTAATTTTTGCATGATCATGTGAGAACCAAGTAGAATGACATTCATGAATAAAGTGGCCCAATACATAGTAGGCTCTCAAAAAGTGGTAGTTGATATGATGATGATATATGACTATCATATAACTATATATAACTCTAAGTGCATCCAGTGGCCCACTGGCATGAAAATGTTCCTGACTACCCTTTCTAAGCTCCTGTCATTGTCATGGTCAGTAGCACATATTTACATTGTGGTACGTCATTCCTTGCTGTTTTGTCCTTACTCTGGTTCTGTTTTATGAAGTTAAGTGGCAACCCTAGGTTTTTTCCAGCTGGAGGGTTAAAAGCTATGGTGGACCTGTGACGGTGGGTCTGTGTAGACCTGTTAGTTTGGTGCAACCGGGGAGCCCTGCAAGTAAGAACTTGACAGAAGCTCCTGAGGAAAGAGAGCATCAAAAGAAAGTAGGCTTCTGAGAAGATAAAGGATCTGGATTTGCAGTGACCCTTCTTTATCCAATATGTGTTGGCTAAAAAGAAGTCACTGTGCAAAGATATTCTGGATCTGGGCTACACTGAAAGATATGCCTTCTCTGGATGCCTGCTATCTTTTCATCTCAAAGGACAATGGAAGGCACCAGATCAGTGTTTCTTAAACTTCAATTAATCACATCTCTTTTGGGGCTTTTATTTTGGGTCATTTCCATTAGTCATAAGATTTGCTTAATAAATTTCTTTAAATTTACTCACATTTGAACTTAAAATACAATTAAGAGGAAACTTTAAATCACATAGATTTGACAACCTAGTTGCACTATGCTGATACCATTAAAAGATAGTGCAATTCAAATGAAAAGAACGTTTGTCTATGTACTTCCGAAAATCATATGTTATGCGTTCTACACTTAGGGCAACGTTGGCTCAAGTAAGTCAGTAAACGGAAGAACTTAATTCATTAGGAAGAACTCGGTGAACAAAGGGAGATAAAGGAACTCAGTCACTAGCTTTGTCAGGAATGTGGATAAACTGTTATTTTAGTGAGAAAAATTAAAGCCAACAAGGTCTAAAGGCAAGAACCTTAATTAGTTGAATTTTCAAATCTTACTATGATTTAAAAAAACAGATAAACAGATATGTGATTTTCTTTGCTCTGCCTCTGCTAGCCAACTTTGGCTCTCCATCTTTTTCTGGATGCAAAGCACCTGCCCCACTTCTCCATTTTGTGTGTGAGGTTGGGGGGTGCCCAGCCTGCACTTCTCCCTGCCCTTCATCTGATCTCAATTCTATGCCTCCTTCAATTCATACACCCAGGACAGTCCTGTCCCCAACCATTCTATGAGAGGAGCCCACTCCATCACACTTCCACCCCACTTCTCTGTAGCCTTCTTTTACCTTAGAAAACACAATCTGAACACCAGGGCATCAGGCCAGATTGTGCTGTTACTTTTCTAGCAGACAGCTCCAGCAGATAAGGGGGCCCCAACAAATTTGAGACCCCCTTGCCAGACTTCCCTAGGGTCTTTGAAATGGGGTTTTGTGTTGTTTATTACATTTTCTAGTTTACTATTAATCTTCACTTTCTAATTGGAAGCTGCTGCCCACTGGAGATTACAGTCTTTTTTTTTTTTTTAAACAAGACACAATTGAATTAAAATGTCACTTAAATGACACGAGACGATGCCTTCTGAGTTGAGCATAGACCTTTGACAACATTAACATCGATTCCATTATAACAGTTAATTAGTGAGTGGCTCTGCATACCCTTTGTGAGGAAGATGGACGCCATGAGCCCTTAGGGAGCTACACCTGGCTATGTCCTATAGGCTTTAAAGAAAGCATAGCACATCCACTTTCTTCCTCACTAGCCACCTAACTTCCATTTGCAAACAATTAGAAACAGATTTCTGGAACTGGTTCCCTTTTTCTGAAGAAAAATGGAGCGGCACCAGCCCACTTACCCTGGCCTAAGCCTCTGTGCCCAGGAAGCTGATGCAGTTCTGAGCTCTCCTAAGAGCAAGTGTTTGGCTTAAAGATCAGAATTCTTAATATCTGCAGCCAGCTTGATAGAGTCACCCAGACTCAGCCTAACCTTGTACCTGGTCAGTTATGACTCTCCTGGAGGAGTTGAGCCAGGGATTGTGTGGTTTCTACAGCCTGACCCAAAGCTCAGGCATTGGACAGAAGCCTTTTCAGTCTCCCTGAGCTGTGTGGGGGTCTTTTACAACCCCCAAATCTACTTTTTTAAAAAACAACCCCCTCCCAATTCCTATGGAGGAGCTTAACGGTAGTTCATATCTTCCCCAAGCCCCTCCTCGACACAGTATTGGTGCTATTACTACCCATTTCACATTCCCTGATATTTCCACCCCTGAGATGGAGGATTACCTTTCAAAGAACAGATAAATGAATTACTTACTTGGTTCCACGATGAGGCGGGTCCCTTTTCCAAAGTAGAGTTTGTCAGTCTCACACAGAGATTGAGGGCTTTCCAAAAACCTCAGCAGTGCTCCCGCCTTTCTTCTTCCTATCAGCTTGAGGATGGGAGGATCTTAAGGGTTTGGCTCTTTGAAAGATGGCACTTGATATTCACCCAACTGGTTCATGCTCGTTTAGTCAATTGCAGAATCGCAATTGCTTTTGGGTTTGCTTTTGGAAGGTTGCTGTCTGAAGAGAAGGTAAGAGCACATACTCCTTATGGTGGACATTTCCTGTACAGGGCATTTTGTGAAGTTCTTGGAATGGTTGCTTTCTGTTATTTTAAATTTTTCTCATTTCCTAGATGCATACTTAACTCTCAGTCTTAGAAGATGAGTGTTGCTCATGGGATGGGTCTTGGATCCACAACCGTTCCAGAGTCAAGGGCTTCACAGACACCAGAGCTGCTTTAAGTCAGATAACATGTGGCATATCCACAGTGACAGCATGAAGCACCAGTCCTCTCCTGGGGATTTATAGTATATTCAGTGTTCGAATGAGCAGCTACTATTGGTGATGGCCTAAAACCAAATCCCCGTCTTTAAATTCATCTTCCCAAACTTCATAGCAAAGCACACAGGCAAATGTCTCTAGGAATTTGGGTTCAGAAATTCCATACAGTAGAAACCAAGACAAGGATAGTTTTCAAGGATCACCTTTCTGTATTCCTCAAATATGGGTGAAATACCAAGAGAAAATCCAAGAGAAAACAGCAGTGAGAGAAAGGCTAGCAGTAGCAGCTGGCAGGGGCAGTTGGGGGTGGGGGTGGGGGTGGTAGTTGGAGTGTCACCTCTCCTGGTTCAGACAATTTTCTGGCATCCCTTCTGGGTCACAGAGGAAGGAAGGACAACTATTTGCTGTGTTAGTTCCCTAGGGCAGGGTAGCCAGGTTATGGATTTCCCAGGGAAATGTCTTTTGGGCTCCTGCAGTTTTTGTACAGGTCCCTGTGGGTTTTGTATCACCGTGCGTATCCCACCCACAATGCTACAGTCCGTTACAAAAACCTCCGCTATGGTTTTGCCCAACGTGGCCTCTTAGAACTATAGGGCCAGGTGTTTTCTCCAAGTCATGCTCCAGCAAGATCAAAAGGATTTGGCTTAGGTCAGGGCCGGATCCCCAGGCTTTTCTGTCTGAGGCTCTTCTGAACCCCTGGCTAGATCTGTCTTGGAGTTTGTGACTAGAACAGATCAAATCACGATGTCTATTCCCACTGTGCCTTCTGGCTGGTCTACTCTAGATGGTTTCCCCAGAAGAGTTTGCCAGACCTGAATGTCTCAACTGGATTCTACAAGCTGTAGGTAGGCAAAAAATATCTGTGGCTAATATAATTTCTCCTTTATCTTGCTCAGCTCTCAAATTAATTCTCTTTACTCCACTTTGCACATGGGGAGGATCATATAACCGACAAAGGACTTTCACATAAACTTAGAATTTTATCTTCTCCATTGACTCTCTGGGGCTGAATTCAGGGCCAGTAGCCCATATACTACTTAGTGTGACTTGGAAAAGTTGACCTGCTGGGCGAATGCAGAGGTAGCCCCTTGGGTTCAATATGGTGAACAAGGGCTGCTTCGTGAGCTTTCTTAAAGGCTTCCCTTTCTCCAACTGATGCAGCTCCACACAAGGATCTTGGCTCAGCCAGCAGAACTCAAGCTGAATTTTAACCCTACTTGTCCCCTAGGCCAAGAGCTGATTAATATAGATGCTAAGCCTTGGAGGGACCCCAACTATGAAATTACCTTCCAGAATTTATGGTAGCTCCCCACTTAGTTTAGAATAAGATACTTTGGAACACAGGCTTTTGCTTACCTTTCTAGTCCTGTATCTTATACCTTACCACATGCTCCCTTAAACTGAGCTGCCTCAGACTACTTGCTTCCTGAAAGGGCCATGTTCTTTCATTCTTCTTTGCTTTGCCCTGTGATTGCTTTTGTCTGAGATGCCCTTTCTTTTTGAGTTCTCCAGTTTGGTCCCTTACTCACTTCCTTAGATCCTCTTGAGTTGCTGGTCTGAGCTTAGCTGTGGATGCCCCCCGGGAAGTCCTAAATGACTGCGTAAGACTGGACTGTGTTAGGTGTATCCCTTTCCCAGAATCTTCTTGCATCCAGGGCTGATCCTTATCATTGCTGTCAAAACCCCATTCCTTTCATCTTCATTAGGTAAAGACCCTTGAGAGAAGAGATTTCTCTTGCTCATCTCTGTGTCCTCTGCTCCAGCACAGTGCCTCACGGATTGAGTGCTCTGATAGTGCCTTCAGAAACTGTTTTAGAGATGTGGTATCTCGTATTGAGAAAGGATAAGCTTGAGGTGACAGAACCGGGGCCAGAACCCATTCCTGGTACCCTGCTCTCTCTGACTCTGGGTGCCCAATGAAATACTATCTTACATTTGTCTCTCTGAGCACAGTTATCTGAAAATAACCATTCAAAATAACCATTATAACCATTAGTTGTAAATAACTGGGTTTTTAACATTAGCCTGAGTTAAGCATCATTGGCTTCTCTGGTGGCTCAGACAGTAAAGAATCTGCTTGCAGTGTAGTAGATCTGCATTTGATCCCTGGGCTGAGAAGATCCCCTGGAGGAGAGCATGGCAACCCATTCCAGTTTTGTTGCCTGGAGAATTCCACGGACAGAGGAGCCTGGAAGGTTACAGTCCATGGGGTTGCAAGAAGTCGGACACAACTGAGCGCCTAAGCACAGCACAGCACAAGCATCACTGAGAAGATAAATTTGTTGTGCTTTGCTCCACGTCATGAAATGTATGCCAAAGCCAAAGAGAAATGCGTTCTGTGTTGTCTACATGTTTGGGGTATTCAAATTACTTTCTTTCCACTAACATGAGTAATCAAGGATGAACTGTGCCTCTGGAGTGGCATCCTAGAATATCATAGCTAAGACAGTTCTTCAAGGATCATATGTTCACTTCCCTATGTGTTCAGAGGAAAGAATCTAGAAAGATCCAGAGAGGTTTCACAACTGGCCAAGGCACTCAACTTGAAAAGAACATACAAGAAATCAAGTATCCCAATTCCTAGTCCAGTGATAGTTTTTGGTACACTTAAACTTTGGTCTTATTTTGGTCTTTGGTCTTTTATTCTGATATTTGTTATTTGAAAGTTTCTTAGCATCTGCTCAGTCTTCCAGCTGATCTTTTTCCCTGGAGTGCCCTTAGAGTGGCTTGGGCAGCCTGGCATTTTCTTTCTTTATGTAGCTTTTCACTGTTGTAGGAGATGCTTTTATGTGGGAAAGGGGAGGGACAGGCCCAGGGTGGGTTCATCCTGAACCCTCCTCTTTCTGGTAGGAGGCTGGGTCATTCTCACTGTCAGAGAAGTGCATTCTCAGAGGGGATCAAAGGACTGGGATGGTCTGAGGGTACTGAGTTTATCACGGTTTCTCCAGTCCTGGGTGGGATAAGGTTTGCTGCTGGAGACTCAGAGCACTTCAAGAAAATTTATGAGGATGCCAGGCCAAGAAAAGACATGGGGATTGAACTGGGGCATCCTAGAGCTTTTAATTTTGCAATTGTGGACTCTGAACTTGCTTTATTTATCTCCACCCTCTGCTCCTGATATTGACATGTACTCTTTGAAGATTATAGACACACTGCAGTGTATTCAAAGCTGAATACTAGGCTATTGAAAAGACTTCCAACCACATACAGGCAGGAACAGCTTGGGAGATCCTGGAGGTGTTTGTTTGATCATACTCTTCAGATAACCATCAGGGTAGAGCTGGCTTATTAGAAGACAGCTGGGTTTACTCGTATATGTATGTCTTCTATCTATTGTAATATTTTAGTATGGTTGAAATATACAAGCAAAATTTGGCCTTATACAGACAAACATGTAGTCCAAAAAAAGTAGGTTAGTTGCAATTTGAAATTTGAAAATGTGCTAATGAACTTTTCTTATTCTTTTCCATTAAAATCCTCTGGTCTAGCCTGCATTTTGGTTAGAACTTTCACCCATGCATGGTTTTGTAACATTATCCAGTAGTCTTTTTGCAAAATAATTGGTTCACTGAGTTAGGTGATTTCTGCATGTTGGCATGTTTCATTATACAATATCAAATGTATCACAGTAGTTAATATGACCACCAATATTTTAAACTCAGAACAGTGTTTAAACACTAGGGAACCATACAGCTCATATGGCAGATACAAGTTTCCAAAATTCTGTTTTTAATATATATATTTTAAAAATGTTTTTTATTTTTGGCTGTGCTGGATCTTCATTATTGTGCCAGCTTTTGTTAGTTGTGGAGAGTGGAGGCTAGCTTCTAGTTGTGGTGCGTGGACTTCTCATTTCAGCGGTTCTCTTGTTGCAGAGCATGGGCTCTCGGTGCTCCAGCTACAGTAGTTGCGGCTCCTGGGCTCTTGAGCACAGGCTCAATAGTTGTAGCACTCTGGGCTTAGTTGCTCTGCAGCGTGGGGCAGCTCCCAGATCAGGGATAGAACCCGTGTCTCCTGCATTGGCAGGCAGATTCTTTACCACTGAGCCACCAGGGAAGCCCCCAAATTCTAATTTTTGCCTGAACACTTAGATTTTTATCATCAGCAGCAATGGTCCATTGTTTTTCTCCATGTGCGGGCTCAATTCATTTCCAAGAAAATACCTGACAGCTACCAAGATCTGATTAACCATGTCTCTGCCAGTTATTCTGTCAAGCAAAATAGCTTGTTCAGCGATGAAAAAGTGGCTAGTTCGGCTTGTGACTAAAACAATTGCTCACATGTTTTCCCTTGAGATAATCTAATAATTTGGAATGCAGCAGAAGTGCTCTGTGTGTACTTCCACTTTTGTCACACATAATACTAAAAAGACTTATACTCAAGAGTGGAGATTTAATAAAACTAATAGTTTTACTGCTTTTTCAGTGTTACAGCCTGAACTGTATCCTTCCCAAATTCATATATTGAAGTCCTTATCCCTCGTACCTCAGAATGTATCCTTCTTTGGAGACGAGGCCTTTAAAGATAAGGTAAAATGGGCCATTTACACTGGATTAGAGTGGACCCTAGTCCAGTCTGACTGGTGTACAGTGAGGAATGTGAGCAAACAAAGAGAAGAGACACAACGGATTTGCATGCACAGAGGAAAGTCCATATGGGGACACAGGGAGAAGGTGGCCATCTCCAAGTCGAGGCAGGAGGATTCAGGAGAAACCAACTATGTGGGCACCTTGATCCTAGATTTCTAGCCTCAGAACTGTGAGAAAATAAGTTTCTATTCTTTAAACCACAAAGTCTGTGGAATTTTGTTATGGCAGCCTAGTCATTTAATATAGTCAATAACATTTTTAAGTGAAACTGGCTTTTTACCCCCCTGCAAATATAGAAATGAAGGATACAATGACCTCTAATATAGAATTAAGACTTCTGTCTTGTTTCATGTTGAGGAACCAGGAGTTTTATCCACCATTGCTTTTGAACCATCAGGGCAAATGTCATCACAGAGAAAAAGGCAAATATTGTTTTGACATTATTATGAAGCTTGGTCTGACCTCATGGAATCCCTGAAAAGGTCTTTGGGTCCTTTGTGGTTCATGGAATACCCTTTGAGAACCACTCTCCTAGTCTATGTGGTTTGTGCTGCCAAGGTTGCAATGGCAGCAGTCACCCCAGGCTTTCTCTACTAGTTCACCACTCTCTAACTTGTTGACTGGCGAATAGCCTATCAACTGTAACATATGCTTTCAGTACCCATACTATATTTCTGCAGAAATATTTCAAACTTTCCATTAAAAATATTATCTATATCTTTAAATGACAGGTAGTTAGGATGGTGAGCTGAATTTTTGGCAAAGCCTTAAAGGAGAGGAATAGACTGAATTGACTTTCATGGTTAATGGATCAAGCAATACACTTAGCAGCTGGACAGGAAATAAAAAGGGCCAGGGTTTTGAACTGAGACCCATAGGAAGTCCCAAGAATGGATAAACCTGGTCAAGTTCTCCCTAGTCAGGGAACCCCCAACACACTTTGTCTTTTGTTCAAACCTTCGCCTACCTTCTCTGCTTGTCTTTTGTTCAAACCTTCGCCTACCTTCTCTGTGACGCCCACCTTGTGCAGGGAAGTAAGCTTGAGAGTCCACTGCTTGGAGTCCTTGGGGCATCTGTAGAGGCCTGGCACTGTCCCACCCCCACGCAAGTGGAAGACTGGATTTGAGCTATAGTCATATCTCAGATCTTGAAAGACAGTGGTTTTAAGATATACTATTAATGCCTATTTCTTGGATTAGAATAATTCAAGATCTGCAACATCATCTCTGGCAGTTTTCTCATTAATGTTACCTGTGTATTCACTGACAGAGTCCTTGTTGTCTTAGAAATATTTCACATAACATACAGTTTCAATTTCTTGAAACATCATTGGATTCAGGGTTTCTTTGAGCCAAGCAGTATTCTTTAAGAAAGCATGCTTTAAAAAAGGGTACAAATGAACTTATTTACAAGGCGGAATTCTTGTATTCTTGCCTGAGAAATCCTACGGACAGAGGAACCTGGCAGAGGAACCCCAGGCTACAGACCATGGGGTTGCGAAAACAACAATGTGGTATCTTAGCCAGACCAAGGATCACAACTGCAACCCCTGAATTGGAAGGCAGATTCTGTCTTCTATAGACGGTTTTTAGAGACAAGAGTTCAGTCAAATACTCAGCCCTCAGATTGGGAGAAAATAATAGCAAATGAAGCAACAGACAAAGGATTAATCTCAAAAATATACAAGCAACTCCTGAAGCTCAATTCCAGAAAAATAAATGACCCAATCAAAAAATGGGCCAAAGATCTAAACAGACATTTCTCCAAAGAAGACATACAGATGGCTAACAAACACATGAAAAGATGCTCAACATCACTCATTATCAGAGAAATGCAAATCAAAACCTCAATGAGGTACCATTACACGCCAGTCAGGATGGCTGCTATCCAAAAGTCTACAAGCAATAAATGCTGGAGAGGGTGTGGAGAAAAGGGAACCCTCTTACACTGTTGGTGGGAATGCAAACTAGTACAGCCGCTATGGAGAACAGTGTGGAGATTTCTTAAAAAACTGGAAATAGAACTGCCATATGACCCAGAAATCCCACTCCTGGGCATACACACCGAGGAAACCAGATCTGAAAGAGACACGTGCACCCCAATGTTCATCGCAGCACTGTTTATAATAGCCAGGACATGGAAGCAACCCAGGCGTCCATCAGCAGACGAATGGATAAGGAAGCTGTGGTACATATACACCATGGAATATTACTCAGCCATTAAAAAGAATTCATTCAAATCAGTTCTAATGAGATGGATGAAACTGGAGCCCATTATACAGAGTGAAGTAAGCCAGAAAGATAAAGAACATTACAGCATACTAACACATATATATGGAACTTAGAAAGATGGTAATGATAACCCTATATGCAAAACAGAAAAAGAGACACAGAAGTACAGAACAGATTTTTGGACTGTGTGGGAGAAGGTGAGGGTGGGATGTTTCAAGAGAACAGCATGTATATTATCTTTAGTGAAACAGATCACCAGCCCAGGTGGGATGCATGAGACAAGTGCTCGGGCTTGGTGCACTGGGAAGACCCAGAGGAATCGGGTGGAGAGGGAGGTGGGAGGGGGTATCGGGATGGGGAATACATGTAACTCCATGGCTGATTCATGTCAATGTGTGACAGAACCCACTGCAATGTTGTGAAGTAATTAGCTTCCAACTAATAAAAATAAATGAAAAAAAAAAAAGAGTTCAGTCAAATACTATGCATGTAATTAGGTTACTAAGTTAAGTTTCTTCAGTCTGTAATAATTTTCCTTCCATTGCTTTCCCTCCATTGTACTTGTGTTTTGTTCCATCATATTGATTTTTGAAGGGGCTGGGCCTGTTGTCCTGAAGAATATCTCACTTTCTGGACTTGTCTAGTTGTTTTATTTGAATCTGACTTGTTGGTCTTCTGGCTCCCTTGCCTCCTGATAGAACTAAAGCTGGATTAGGCTTTGTTTATTTTCTTATTTTTGGCACGAATACTGTGTAGGGGAGGTCATGTCCTGAGTATGATATCATGTCAGGATAGACATAATGACTTGATGAGGCTAAGAGCCATCACTAGGATAAGATGGTGGCAGAAAAATCTATCTTTTGTGAAGTTTTATATTCCCATTGCAACCAGAAAATAATTTGAGACATCACAAGGTTTTAACACTTTTTCTTTATTGGGCTTGAAATAATTTTTCCTGCATGATTGTTTGCCTGAAGCAGGGTGTTAGTTCACATTTTTTTCTTCCTACAACTGTGAATCCCTGTAACACCAGAAAGAGATGTTATAAACTCATCACTAAATGCTGAAACATTAATATCTAAAAGAGTTCGCTCTTTCAGAAATTGTAACCCAAGGATGATATGTTCCATATTTGCTCTATAAATGAGAATTTCATTAAAAGTGTGATATGTGTAAACTGCAAAATGAGTTCTTTTTTAAAAATTTTATTGAGCTGATGTATTATATTTTTTGAGGAAAGGATCCCCAGCCTTTTTGGCACCCGAGACTGGTTTCATGGAAAACAATTTTTCCATGGACAAGGGCAGATGATTTAATGGATGATTAAAGCACATTACACTTATTGCACACTTAATTTCTATTATTATTATATCAGCTCTACCTCAGATCATCAGGCATTAGATCCCGGAAGTTGGGGACTCCTGCAAGCCATGAGCTCAGTCATTTTGAACAACCTAGGAGGAAGCCTAGGTATAGTTTTCTTCCTCCATGAATTTATTCTTCTGTTATAGACTCACAAAGAGCAATGTGGTATGGTAATGGGTATTATAATCCCAGGATGAAGGGGTTAATCCCTGTGCTCTAGGAGCAAACACTAGCAGGGTCAGAAGAGTGAAGGACAGGCCAGGACTAGTCAGCTCTTAGACCTGTGGGATTTACATTGATTGATTTCTCTTCTGATTGATCAGAAATTTTTCTGAGTTCCCAAGAAATATCTTTCAAAAACACAAAGTGTAAGTGCAGGGGGATAAGTGGTGCATTTACTCTGGGATGAGGAGGAAGATTCCTTCACTCTGAAATAACATTCCCAGTTGGGGTAGGTCTTGTGTAATCTTCAAGGACCCATTTAAGGCTCATCTCCAAGAGCTCTTTCCAGCTAACTCTACTTGAAAAAAGAATTCACCTGCCACATCTCTTAACTTACCTTGTGGTAACTCAGGTTTTCCTTTGAAGGGTCTGTACTCTTCATTTGTCCAGTGTTACCTAATAACTACCTTCTTGCTATCTCTACTCCCTCATTTGACGGTTTTCTCATAGAACAAGACACATGAACTGTCAGGGTTTGAGGACTTTAGTGTTATATTTTCACCTTGCAGATCTGCTTTTAGTTATGGACTTTAGAAATGTCTTACAAAAGCTGTCTCTTTCAATCAGTAGAATTCAGTTCACAACAACCACTTTCCAAACACTCGTTTTTGTTTCACACTGAGCTTATGAAAAGAGGAATTATGTAAATCAGACAGACGTGGGTTCAACTTCTTGCCTCATCATATACTCCTGAGTGACCCAGTACTCAGGCTAATGTGTGTGCATGCATGCTGCTAAGTCGCTTCAGTCATGTCTGACTTTTTGCGACCCTATGGATGGTAGCCCTCCAGGCTCTTCTGTCCATGGGATTCTCCAGGTAAGAATATTGCAAGTTGGTTGTCAAGTTCTCCAGGGGATCTTCCTGACCCAGGGATCGAACCTCTGGCTCTTATGTCTCCTGCATTGGCAGGCTGGCTCCTTACCACTAGTTCTACCTGGGAAGCCCACACAGACTCAGAGTCTTTATTAATTCCACTTCCTATACTTCTTCCATGATGCTCTCTTTTATATGGCCATGAGTATATGTCCAATAAATTTTGCTAAAATGTGGGAAGATTATTTATTTTGATGACTTTGGTGATACTTGTTCACATTCTGAACTATTGCAAGTTGACATGTGCGGTAAATCTCTAAAGAAAGGAATCAGGGGGCAAGTGGGTAGTAAGCTCGTGTATTATTTTCCCCTGACACTCAGAGGTTGGTTCCTGATGCTGAGACATATGTAGTGGAGCATAGCTGGGGTTTTTGAACAAGGGTTTAATACACTTCAACTTCTGTGGTACGTAGTCACAGTGAAGCATAGCTTTACAATAACCCTCCTCTTTCTTTTATCTTTTCCTTGGCATCTTGCCATCACCACCCTCCACTGTCTAGAATATCTCAGAAATATCCTTTCTCCAATGTTATTATTGTGTTGAATGCTATGAAACTCATGCAAAAACTATTATAATCATACAAATTCATAAGTAATTTGAATGTATGAACCTAAAAGATAAATTGGCAAAGGACAAATGAAGAAAGTCACTCATCAGATAACAAACTTAGAAAAATGTTATATGCTTCTAGCAATAAGAATGTAAATAAAGCATCAATTAAGCAGTTTTTAAACACAGAATTAAATTTCTAATTTAAGCAATGTTTTGTTAGAAAAAGTTATGTTCCCAATGCTTTGTAAGATGTTGGTAACACTATAAATTGCTATATATTTATTGGAAGCCAATTAGTTAATATCAAAAGGGTGAAGATACTAATACTAGTTTGAACAAATATCTTCACTTTGGAAAATTCCCTGTGAGAAAATACCATATATGTTTAAATGAAAGGTCAAATTCTTTATTCTCAGAGAAGGGAGAGTCCCCTTATATTTGATTCTTTGCAAAAATTACAAAAAGCAATATTATAGTGCTTTCACACAATTATTTGATTTTGCACAGTTAAGTACAATTTAGTGAAGATCCTTTTACCGGGAATGATCTTCATCAAGGCCAGTTCTACAATACTCTGGAAGTCAGCTGATGAGATTAGTGAAAAAGATAGGTATAATTTAACAAAACTTAACCACTTTTCTTGGGATTAAGCTTTTAAAATTATGTGTTCAATATTGTTTAAACAAATCTTTTAAAATGAATGTTTTGTTGCTGAGATCACAAATACTCAATTACAGGCTAAGTGGAAAAGCAATAGTTGTAATATTTTGTGAATTAGTTCTGTGGTTTAGAAATGTTTTAGTGATGACTTCATACATGGATTCCCAATGTGCTTAATTTAAATAAAGTAGGCACATTGTAGACACATGTAGGCACATGATATGCTTGGAAAATGTTTGAAGATAAAAAACAGTTCTAGTGATGATAAACACATCAGCTTAAGTTGCTACTAAGGAAATTAAAATAAATTTTATGAACTAAGAATGGAAAAAAGTTTATTTCAAAATCAATAAATATGTAATATGTGATTTAAATTAAGTATGTGCAACTGAATTGACATATTAAACATTTAAAGTAAAATTTCACAATCTTATTTACAACCTTAATATATTTATATTTTCAGATTTGTTTTAAACTTTTATTTAAATCTTCTAATTGAGGAAAAGTGGGAACTTACTTCACATATATACATATACTGTATATATATGCTTATGTAAATAATATAGTTATGTGTATTTAGTTACATATATATAAAGTTTACCTCATATTACATATCACAATTTTAAGTAATGGAAATGTTACATATAGGTATATTCCTTAAAACAATTCTTACCATTGGAGAAATGTAGAAGTTGCCCAAATTCTCCATCATACAAGAACTGATTGATACATAGCAAGTTTCTAAGTACAGTATTAATGTAGATCATTAAAGATACTGGTCAGTATAAGCATCTAATAACAAGGAATTGATTTTATAATGTAAAAAATGATGAAATGTGTATATGGAGTATGATTCCATATACACAGTATGTAACAATCTATACATCAAAAAAGAAAGCTGGGAAGGAATATACCCAAATACTAACTGTAGTTGCTTTTTGGTGTCAGTTGAGTTTTTTCCAATATGGATACTGTAATGAATTTTAGGAAAGGAAGAACTCAGGTCATTGAGTTCTAGCTCCTAACCACACAATCTGCCCACCTGAACTCACGCTCTGACATAGATGTTTCTTCCACTGCTGAAAAATGGCAACTATGCAAACATATTCCTGCTATTAAATTAAATAACACACATATAAATTTTATTTTTTTAAATTGGTCTCAATTCTGGGCTTCCTCCTGAACATAAGAAGAGAAGTGCCTGCTTGAAGACTTTAGACACTCCTTGTCTGATCCACGCTGAGTCTTCAAATGGGAGGGAACAAACTTCAGTCTTTCATTTTGGGCAGTACCCAAAGCTTTGAAAATTCTGCCATGGTTGCTTTAGTCTTTAGCTCATGGCTCTTAGGGCTCAGCTGGTAAAGAATCCGTCTGCAATGCAGAGACCCCAGTTCGACTCCTGGATCGAGAAGATCCACTAGAGAAGAAACAGGCTGCCCTCTCCAGTATTCCTGGGCTTCCCTGGTGGCTCAGCTGGTAAAGAATCTGCCCGCAATGCGGGAGACCTGGGTTCGATCCCTGGGTGGGGAAGATCCCCAGGAGAAGGGAAAGGCAACCCACTCCAGTATTCTGGCCTGGAGAATTCCATGGACTGTATAGTTCATGGGGTCCCAAAGAGTTGGATGTGACTTTCACTTTCATGGCTCTTATCTCTATTAAATACAATGCTCTCTCTCTCTCACCCCAACCCCAGAAAACCTAAAGCCTCTAACTGTTTCCATTGTTCATCAAATTAGCGTGAACTGGTTTCTGGTGATTTCTTGATACCAGGTTTCGATGGGAACAGAATAAAATCATCTGAGGGATGTGGTAGGGAGGGTCCAAAGGGCCCAGAAAGATGAATGAGAAGCCATGGATGACCTACTTCGCAGTCTGCAGGGATGGCAGCTGACAACCTCCTTTAGCTACTGCCAAGACTTTGGATTATTCCAGCCACAGCTAAGCCCTTTTTTGGTAATATCTGCAGGATTTGAGGATTCAAAGATTCCTTGAATTCTCATACATTCTTTCAGAGACACTAAGAAAATATACATTATAATACTGACAATTTTATTTTCTAGGAAGCTCAGGTCACTGTCAATTCAAGTGAGGAGCACTCTGAGTCCACATTGGTATTTCCCTTGGTACTAATGTCTTTTTGTCTTGCCTTGTACTTTGTCCCTGCCCTTCCTATTTTCCTCAGCTCTACCAAGTAGGCAGTGCACAGAAGGGACCACTTTCTTAGGCCACAAAGGTAGCAAAAGAAATCTATAGACTTAGGAAAGCCAGTGAACAATCTATCACAGACAGTTGGGGTTCAAGGACATCCTTGCAAGATCTGATGCAAACTAGTAGTAACATTCTGATGAGCAGAATCCCCAGCCCCACTGTCTTCCATGTGGAGAAAGGAAAGGTCCTGCTGCTTGTGGCTTCAGAGAGTGAGATGGGCAAGGTCAGTGATTTAAGAAGGCATTCTGTCCGAGTTTTGGATAGATTTGAAAGCATGCCTAAAGTACATGTAAAGTTGTAACACTTGCTTTTTAATAATTCCCTTAACTCCCATTCTCTTAAAAACTTAGCCATAACTGAGATGTCTCAGTTCCCATTAAGAAGCATTAAATCCCTGAAGATGCTCAGGAACAAGTTCCCCAGGTGCTCTCTTTGGGCAGGTGTCAGATGATGGATGGGATCAGAAGTATGGGAATTTCTCAGAAGTGGATTCTCATGCCCTGCCCTGGGGGATGCTTCCTGGGTAGTTGGCCGTTGTGCCCCACATCTGCTGTGAACTGGCTGAAAGCCAGCAGCTTTTCTTCTCTGAATAGGAAAGGAACTCAAATGTGGGGTGTTAGGGGGTACAAGAACCGCAGAATGTGGATAGTCTGGGTCTCTGGTGCCTCATAAGGAAGACTCATCTGTTGGCTTAGGTGGGTGGTTAGAAGTCTGAGTCATCAGGGGACTTGAGAAATTTCTCAGCATCCAGGTCCCATGGATCCCATCATTTCCCACTTCTCTCTTAGAATATAGGTTTTCCCAGGATTATTAACCAGTGTGTATAGTTTGACTTCTGGGATCAATGCGATGGCATAAAAAATACTGAACAAGGAGATCTTCCTCCAGGTGTGGTGGAGACCAGATGGCTTGGGGTGTGGAGCCAAAAAGCAATGGGAGAACCATCCTAACCCCTTATGGCAAAACCTCTATCAGAGAGAAAGCCATTGTAGGAAGAAGGTGTGTATGATTTTCTTCTGTAAATAGAGGTTAAATAATTTCAGTACAATATTGTCTTCCCTCCATACACTCTATCTACACTTATAATTGAGTTAATTAGTGTATATAGGATGGAATCTCAATTTTCTTTTTTTTCTTTTTTCTTTTCTTTTTTCCATTTATTTTTATTAGTTGGAGGCTAATTACTTCACAATACTGTAGTGGTTTTTGCCATACATTGACTTGAATCAGCCATGGATTTACATGTGTTCCCCATCCTGAACCCCCCTCCCACCTCCCTCCCCATCCCATCCCTCTGGGTCATCCCAGTGCACCAGCCCCGAGCACTTGTCTCATGCATCCAACCTGGACTGGCAATCTGTTTCACACTTGATAATATACATATTTCGATGCTGTTCTCTCAGATCATCCCACCCTCACCTTCTCCCATAGAGTCCAAAAGCCTGTTCTATACATCTGTGTCTCTTTTTCTGTCTTGCATATAGGGTTATCATTACCATCTTTCTAAATTCCATATATATGCGTTAGTATACTGTATTGGTGTTTATCTTTCTGGCTTACTTCGCTCTGTATAATGGGCTCCAGTTTTTTTTTTTTTTTCTTTTTTCACACTTTATTTATTTATTTTTTTCCAGTGGGTTTTGTCATACATTGATATGAATCAGCCATGGATTTACACGTCTTCCCCATCCCAATCCCCGCTCCCACCTCCCTCCCCACCCGATTCCTCTCAAAACATCCCACCCTTGCCTTCTCCCACAGAGTTCAAAAGTCTGTTCTGTATTTCTGTGTCTCTTTTTCTGTTTTGCATATAGGGTTATCGTTACCATCTTTCTAAATTCCATATATATGTGTTAGTATGCTGTAATGTTCTTTATCTTTCTGGCTTACTTCACTCTGTATAAGGGGCTCCAGCTTCATCCATCTCATTAGGACTGGTTCAAATGAATTCTTTTTAATGGCTGAGTAATATTCCATGGTGTATATGTACCACAGCTTCCTTATCCATTCGTCTGCTGATGGGCATCTAGGTTGCTTCCATGTCCTGGCTATTATAAACAGTGCTGGGATGAACATTGGGGTGCACATGTCTCTTTCAGATCTGGTTTCCTCGGTGTGTATGCCCAGGAGTGGGATTTCTGGGTCATATGGCAGTTCTATTTCCAGTTTTTTAAGAAATCTCCACACTGTTCTCCATAGCGGCTGTACTAGTTTGCATTCCCACCAACAGTGTAAGAGGTTTCCCTTTTCTCCACACCCTCTCCAGCATTTATTGCTTGTAGACTTTTGGATAGCAGCCATCCTGACTGGTGTGTAATGGTACCTCATTGTGGTCTTGATTTGCATTTCTCTGATAATGAGTGATGTTGAGCATCTTTTCATGTGTTTGTTAGCCATCTGTATGTCTTCTTTGGAGAAATGTCTGTTTAGATCTTTGGCCCATTTTTTGATTGGGTCATTTATTTTTCTGGAATTGAGCTTCAGGAGTTGCTTGTATATTTTTGAGATTAATCCTTTGTCTGTTGCTTCATTTGCTATTATTTTCTCCCATTCTGAAGGCTGTCTTTTCACCTTGCTTATAGTTTCCTTTGTTGTGCAAAAGCTTTTAAGTTTCATTAGGTCCCATTTGTTTATTTTTGCTTTTATTTCCAATATTCTGGGAGGTGGGTCATAGAGGATCTTGCTGTGATTTATGTCGGAGAGTGTTTTGCCTATGTTCTCCTCTAGGAGTTTTATAGTTTCTGGTCTTACATTTAGATCTTTAATCCATATTGAGTTTATTTTTGTGTATGGTGTTAGAAAGTGTTCTAGTTTCATTCTTTTACAAGTGGTTGACCAGTTTTCCCAGCACCACTTGTTAAAGAGGTTGTCTTTTTTCCACTGTATATTCTTGCCTCCTTTGTTGAAGATAAGGTGTCCATAGGTACGTGGATTTATCTCTGGGCTTTCTATTTTGTTCCATTGATCTATATTTCTGTCTTTTGCCAGTACCATACTGTCTTGATGACTGTGGCTTTGTAGTAGAGACTGAGTCAGGCAGGTTGATTCCTCCATTTCCATTCTTCTTTCTCAAGATTGCTTTGGCTATTCGAGGTTTTTTGTATTGGGATGGAGTCTCAATTTTCATCACAGAATTATCTGTATGCAGAAACTATGTACAGGAAGCATGAGAAATATATCCAAATGTAAGAATGGAATGATTAGAGACCTGCCTTATACTTAGCTCTTGAGTCTGCATTGCAGAGAGGGAAAGATTTTACTCTGCAGTCAGATTCACTTACTTTTTTGAGTCTGAAGAATAATGAAGACTATGTTGACTTGGTGCAGGCTATTTTTGGGTAGATTCAATCTATCATAAACAGATGGTAGAATGAGTTGTGGTATCAGAGAACACAAGTAGATGAGAGAGTAGAAGTCTCTCAGGTGACAATGCTTCCTTCTACCACTGAAGACCTATGACCTAGACAGTTCCCATCATAATCCACAGAACTCATGTATCCCAGCCTTTGTCTTGGAGATTCATATATTCATCCTGTAGAACCTTAGATTCTTTTTCGAGACTTTAGAGAAATAATATGTAGATATCCCACCTTTGTCCAGTGGCAGATTCCAGTTATGTAGTAGCTGGACCTGGATTTAGGTAGAAACTTGTGTCCTTGTTTCTGAGTCAGGCATGTTCAAGTCAGCCCAAAAATGCTTCTCTGGGACAGATTCCTGAGAAGTTTCAGTTTAGTTCAGTTCAGTTCAGTTGCTCAGTCATGTCTGACTCTTTGTGACCCCAATAACTGCAGCACGCCAGGCCTCCCTGTCCATCACCAACTCCCAGAGTCCACCCAAACCCATGTCCATCAAGTTGGTGATGCCATCCAGCCATCTCATCCTTTGTCATCTCCTTCTCCTCCTGCCCTCAATCTTTCCCAGCATCAGGGTCTTTTCAAATGAGTCAGCTCTTCGCATGAGGTGGCCAAAGTATTGGAGTTTCAGCTTCAGCGTCAGTCCTTCCAATGAACACCCAGGACTGATCTCCTTTAGGATGGACTGGTTGGATCTCCTTGCAGTCCAAGGGACTCTCAAGAGTCTTCTCCAACACCACAGTTCAAAAGCATCAATTCTTTGGTGCTCAGCTTTCTTTATAGTCCAACTCTCACATCCATACATGACCACTGGAAAAACCATAGCCTTGACCAGATGGACGTTTGTTGGCAAAGAAATGTCTCTGCTTTTTAATATACTATCTAGGTTGGTCATAACTTTCCTTCCAAGGAGCAAGCGTCTTTTAATTTCATGGCTGCAGTCACCACCTGCAGTGATTTTGGAGCCCAGAAAAATAAAGTCTGCCACTGTTTCCACTGTCTCCCCCATCTATTTGCCATGAAGTGATGGGACCAGATGCCCTGATCTTAGTTTTCTGAATGTTGAGCTGTAAGCCAACTTTTTCACTCTCCTCTTTCACTTTCATCAAGAGGCTCTTTAGTTCTTCAATTCTGCCATAAGGGTGGTGTCATCTGCATATCTGAGGTTATTGATATTTCTCTCGGCAATCTTGATTCCAGCTTGTAATTCCTCCAGCCCAGCGTTTCTCATGATGTACCCTGCATATAAGTTAAATAAGCAGGGTGACAATATACAGCCTTGACGTACTCCTTTTCCTATTTGGAACCAGTCTGTTGTTCTCTGTCCAGTTCTAACTGTTGCTTCCTGACCTGCATACAGGTTTCTCAAGAGGCAGGTCAGGTGGTCTGGTATTCCCATCTCTTTCAGAATTTCCCACAGTTTATTGTGATCCACACAGTCAAAGGCTTTGGCATAGTCAATAAAGCAGACATAGATGTTTTTCTGGAACTCTCTTGCTTTTTCAATGATCCAGCGGATTTTGGCAATTTGATCTCTGGTTCCTCTGCCTTTTCTAAAACCAGCTTGAACATCTGGAAGTTCACAGTTCACGTATTGCTGAAGCCTAGCTTGGAGAATTTTGAGCATTACTTTACTAGCGTGTGAGATGTGTGCAATTGTGTGGTAGTTTGAGCATTCTTTGGCATTGCCTTGCTTTGGGATTGGAATGAAAATTGATCTTTTCCAGTCCTGTGGCCACTGCTGAGTTTTCCAAATTTGCTGGCATACTGAGTGCAGCACTTTCACAGCATCATCTTTCAGGATTTGAAATAGCTCAACTGAAATTCCATCACCTCCATTAGCTTTGTTCGTAGTGATGCTTCCTAAGGCCCACTTGACTTCACATTCCAGGATGTCTGGCTCTAGGTGACAATTGACAGAAAAATTTCTTAAAGCAATTATCCTTCAATTAAAAAATAAATAAATTAAAAAAAAAGAGAAAAGAGTCCTCAAATGCTGGAAGGTGGTCCTTACTTTCCAGTCCTACATGGGCAGAAGTAGGATTGAGAAGCAAAAGCAGGAATAGGAAGGCATCTGTTTTGTACCATTTTTTAGTTGAGACACAAATGTTCTGGAAAAGTTCATTGTTGGAAAATGTAAAGCTCAGGGTGAGGGAGGCAGGGAAGGAGAACTGAGAGGTGGAAAGTTTCTGGATTATCAACTCTGTGTTGTTATTGTTTAGTTCCTCAGTTGTGTCTGACTCTTTTGGGATCCCATGGATTACAGCCCACCAGGCTCCTCTGTCCATGGGATTTCCCGGGCGAGAATACTGGAGTGGGTTGCCGTTTCCTTCTCCCAGGGACTTCACTATCCAGGGGTTGAACCCATGTCTTCTGCATTAGCAGGCTGATTTGTTACCACTGAGCCACCCGGGAAATCCATCCACTCTGTGAGTAGATGTCAAAGAAGAAAGTATGAATTTATAAAGTAGAGATGCAGGGTTAGAGAAAGATATTGAGGAATAAATTCAGCAGAAGACACTAAGTGAGTAATTGGCCATGACACAGAGGGCATGTTAATGGTTGCTGTATGTCCCAAGCTTGAGCTTTTTGCTCCCAATAGATGCCTGGGATAACAGAGAAGTTGAGGAGGAAATCTCTCCATAGAGGTGTCTGAAGAAATTAAAAACTTTAACTCACACATTGACCTTGTAATAAAATGTGCAAATGTAGCAAAGCCCTATGGGAGTTAGCTTTAGAAAGGAAATACTGGAAAATACAAACAGGATAGAGCATTTACAAGAAATGAGAAAATTCCATGCTTAGTGAATGGGCAGATTTAACACAGTTTGTAACATGTAATTTTCCATCAGAAACAACTTTTTAATGAATTTGGATCTGAGTGCCTTGTAGTAATTAAAAATGGCAGCTGATATTTTGTGGGAATTCATTTAGGGAGTCATGGGAAAATTACTCTGATATCAAGGTAGCCAGGTTGAAGAATTCACAAGGAAATTCCACTTTTAGCCCTACAGTTCATGTACAGGTCTGTGTGATGTTTGTATTGCCGTGATAGTACCCCACCCACAGTGCCACAGAGCTTTACAAAAACCTCCCCTTGGTTTTAATCTATCTGGCCTCTGAGAACCTGCATCTCAGCATTTTTTTCTAATTTGAGCTATGTATATGCTGGGAGAGATTGGAGGCAGGAGGAGAAGGGGATGACAGAGGATGAGATGGCTGGATGACATCACTGACTCGATGGACAATGGGTTTGAGTGGACTCCGGGAGTTGGTGATGGACAGGGAGGCCTGGCGTGCTGCGGTTCATGGGATCGCAAAGAGTCGGACACGACTGAGCGACGGAACTGAACTGAATTGAAGATCAAAGGGTCTTGGTGGTAGGTCAGGGCAGCCTCTCCCGGGTGCTTCTTTCTCAAACCTTTCTGCCCTGCTGCCGAGATCTGCCCTGGAGTCTGTGACTAGAACAGACTTCAGAAACCATGCTGTCTTCTCCCATCTGTGTTTTCTGGCCAGCCTACTCTCAGATGGTTTCCCATAGCAGAGTCTGTCAGACCTGAATGTCTCAACTGGGTTTTACAAGCTGTAGGTAGTCAGAAAATATTTGTCATCAATGTATTTTCTCCTTTAACTCACTAAGCTTCCCAATCACCTTTGTCTGCCCCATTTTTTACTTGAAGGGTGTTATACAGTAGAAAGGGCTTCCACATAAACTTAGAATGTTATCCTCTCCATTGACTATCTACTGGCTAAATTCAGGACCAGGAATGCTACTGTGTGTGACCTGATAAAAGGGACCTGCTGGTAAATGCAGAGGCAGCTCCTAGGGTTCATGTTGGCAAACAGAGGGCAACTTTGTCAGTTTTTCTGAAAGGTTTCCCTTTCTCCAGCTGATGAAACTCCACACCAAGGCCTTGACTCAGCCAGCATACCTCAAGTTGAATTTTAGCCCCACTTATCCCCTTGGCTGAGAGTCCTTGTGCCAGACACAACCTGTGTACCTGGATGCCTTGGCTCTAGCCAAATTCAGTCCATGCTTTTTATTTATATTCTTGTTGAACTTCCTCATCATACTTCTTTTGAAATCTTCTGTCTGGTGTTCTCAAGACCCTGGTTTTGGTTTACTTTGATATTTGTGTCCATCACTGTGAAAATAAAGGGATATACTGCGTCATCAAAAGAGACCTCATTAAATATTAGCCATCAAAGAAGACTGTGAATTTTATTGCTGCTGCTATCAAGAGGGAACAGGATTGAAAAAGGTTGACCTTCTCACTTTCACTGGAAGATCTTACCCAAATTCAAATTAAATAATTGATTTGAATTTCAATTTTAGGTATAAACTTGTGACTTCTTCCCACCCTTCATATAGTTGCATCCCTGCCCCATGAACTCCAAGCACCTTCATCTCCATACACACAACACCAACACTCTTTTGTTGATTAAAAAACTCAAAACACAAGAAAAGAGAATAAATGTTGTCTTCTCAGTAACCGATAATGTAGCAGGGGTTGGCTTGAGCATAGAATGGAGAATGTGAACCTCAGAGAGGGAGGCCAGTAGGGAAGAAAGCATTGAACTCATATTGTTAACTATACCTGGTTTAGGTGCTAGTCTTTGAAGTGGCAAGAGGTATATTGTTGGTATGCTGAACAGTAAATTTGGCTTCTCACGAATCCCTGTGAGGCTCACTGACTCTCTCTGAGTGCTGGTGCATAGGCTTTCCCAAGCAGCCATCAGAGACTGGTTTGCATGGAATTAGCTTTAAGAAAAAAAAAAGGAGGGGATGTAAAGCAATTACAATCTCAGGTATACTAAAATTCTGCAACTCTGGTTATGGGGCTATGAATCTTGCCATCCTGTGGCCATGGCAAAAAGGTCTGGGATCTGAATCCTGAGGGGAATGCAGCTGTTGTGTCCCAGCGCTTCACTCCTCCCTGTACCAGGAGGATCCTCCAGGGTCTTTGCTGTGGGTCTTTGCAGGATCCCCACTCCAGGTGGGTGTACATCCCACTCCACTGACTTTGGGACATGGCCACGGTTGTGGATGGAGGTGACAGTGCCTGTTCCAGGCTGAGGCTCCATGTGGCGTGACGTCATGGATTTGAGCCAGCACTCCTGAGCCTTTGTCCTCTAAAATGAGAAGGGTGTGCTCAGGGGTATTGCTGAGTATATCCTGGGTCCTGGGTCCCAGAACAAAGACACAGCCCTGAATGTAGCCTACAATCTGGGGGCAAGTCCAGTTGGTCTGCAGACCAATGAGCAAATGCAACATATGTTTGTTGTACAGCAACTGCAATTTTGGGAATGTTTATAATAGTTTGAGCCCTCTGAGTGTCTCTGGCGGAATGGAGTTTGATTCTAAATGCAAATTCGCCCCTCCTACTGTCTTGCTGGGGCTTCTCCTTTGTCCTTGGATGTGGGGTATCTCCTCACAGCTGCTTCAGTGTCTACAGTCTTACTGGGGTTTCTCTGACCTTGGACATGGGGTATCTCCTCTTGGCTGCTCCAGTGCTGTCAAGGCTGTATATTGTCACCCTGCTTATTTAACTTATATGCAGAGTACATCATGAGAAATGCTGGGCTGGATGAAGCACAAGCTGGAATCAAGATTACCGGGAGAATTATCAATAACCTCAGATATGCAGATGACACCACCCTTATGGCAGAAATGAAGAAGAACTAAAGAGCCTCTTGATGAAAGTGAAAGAGGAGAATGAAGAAGTTGGCTAAAAGCTCAACACTCAGAAAACAAAGATCATGGCATCCGGTCCCATCACTTCATGGCAAATAGATGAGGAAACAGTGGAAACAGTGGCAGACTTTATTTTTTTGGGGCTCCAAAATCACTGCAGGTGGTGACTGCAGCCATGAAATTAAAAGACGCTTACTCCTTGAAAGAAAAGTTATGACCAACCTAGACAGCATATTAAAAAGCAGAGACATTTCTTTGCCAACAAACGTCCATCTAGTTAAGGCTATAGTTTTTCCAAGAATCATGTATGGATGTGAGAGTTGGACTATAAAGAAAGCTGAGCACCAAAGAATTGATGCTTTTGAACTGTAGTGTTGGAGAAGACTCTTGAGAGTCCCTTGGACTGCAAGGAGATCCAACCAGCCCATCCTAAAGGAAATCAGTCCTGAATGTTCATTGGAAGGACTGATGTTGAAGATGAAACTCCAATACTTTGGCCACCTGATGCGAAGAGCTGACTCATTTGAAAAGACCCTGATGCTGGGAAAGATTGAAGTCAGGAGAAGAAGGGGACAACAGAGGATAAGATGGTTGGATGGCATCACCGACTCAATGGACATGAGTTTGAGTAAACTCCAGGAGTTGGTGATGGACAGGGATGCCTGGTGTGCTGCAGTCCATGGTGTAGCAAAGAGTCTGACACTACTGAGTGACTGAACTGAACTGAACTGATAATAGACAGTTGTTGTTGTTTTGTTAATTCGTGTCCAACTCTTTGTGACCCCATGGACTGCAGCACACCAGGCTTCCCTGTCCTTCACTATCTTCCGGAGTTTGCTCCAACTCATGTCCAGTGATTCAGTGATACCATCCAACCATCTCATCCTCTGTCATCTCCTTCTCCTCCTGCCTTCAATCTTTTCCAGCATCAGAGTGTTTTCCAGTGAGTCAGCTCTTCCCATCAGGTGGCCAGAGTATTGGAGCTTTAGCCTTAGCATCAATCCTTCAAATGAATGTTCATAGTATAAATTGCTATTTAATACAGATGCTAAATAGAGAGGGAATGACTTATGAAATTACATGCTAAAATTTTGATGGCTCCCCGTTACTCCCAGATAAGAAAGTCTGGAACCCAGGGTTTTGCCTCTCTTCCTAGGTTTACATCTTGTACTTTCCCACTTGCTTCCTTAGACTCAACTGTGTCAAACTGTTTGTTTCCTGAAGGCTCCATGGTCCTTCATAATTCTTTGCCTTTGCCCTGTGATTTTGCCTGAAATGCCCTTTCCCCCTTCTGTTCCCCAATTTGGTCCTTTACTCACCTTCTTTGATCCAATGGATTATGATTTGAGCTTAGCATAGCTGTTGACTTCCTGGTCAGTCCTAAACGACTACTTGAGACTGGACTGGTTTAGATGCACCCACTTGCCCTGAATTTTCATGGCATTCCATACTTATCCTTATTATCTCTCTCAAACCTCATCCCTATGGTCTTTATTAGGTAAAGCCCTTGAAAGAAGGACTTGTCTCATTCATCTCTGTGTGGAATTGGGATCAGATGGGGGCATTCTCCATCTTAGAAAATTTAGGATTGTGGATGGTGAACTTGCTTTGTTGATCTCCACCTCTGCTCCTGATATCAACATGTACTCTTTGAGGGTTATAGACAAACTGTAGTGTATTTAAAAAAATCAGTGTATTAAAAAAATAGTCAAACCATGTACATGGAGGAAAAGGCAGAAAACATTAGAGAAAGTAGACCAAAGGAAGGAGGTTAATGGGGATATTTGATCACAGTTTTTTAGTGATCCATCAAGGAAGAGCTGGCTTAGTAGAAGACAGGCAGATTCTTATATCTACTCATGCGTTCTATCTACTGCAATTCAATGGTTTGGTTGAATTTACCAGAAAAATCTGATCTTATACAGATATGTTGTAGAAAAAGGTAGGTTAGTTGCAATGTAAAATCAGAAACTGTGTTAATGGACTTCTGATATTCTTCCCATTAAGCTCCATTGGTCTAGCTTGGAGTTTGAATGGAAATTTCACCCATGCATGGTTTTGTTACACTGCCTGTTGGTCTTTGGGAAATAATTGGATCACTGACTTAGACAACTTACTCATGTTGATATATCTCATTGAAAGTGAAAAGTGAAAGAGAAAGTCACTCAGTTGTGTCTGACTCTTTGTGACCCCATAGACTATACAGTCCATGGAATTTTTCAGGCCAGAATACTGGAGTGGGTAGCTTATCCTTTCTGCAGTGGATCTTCCTGACTCAGTAATCAACCCAGGGTCTCCCACATTGCGGGCGGATTTTTTACCAAATGAGCTATTAGGGAAGCCCCTATCTCATTATATGATATCAAAAATGTCACAATAGATAATATGACTACCAATATCTTTAAATCAGAACAGTATTTAAATACTGAAGATCCATACAGTTCATGATGGGCAGTAACAAGTTTCCCTAAACCCTAGTTTTTGCCTGAAAGATTAGCTTTTTACCATTAGCAACAAGGATCTGTTGTTTTTCTTATTGTGACATACTCAGTTCCTTCATTTAAAAAAATGTCTGACAACAACTCGAGTCTAAATACATCTTTTTTCAAGCAAAATGGTGTTTCATGGAAAAAGTAGCTAGTTCAGTTTGCAATGCAAATGATTGCATGAAGACTTTCCTTTGAGATAATATAATAATTTGGGTTGTAGCAGAAGTGCTTTATGGGTACTTCTGTTTTTGTCACACAGAATACTAAAAAAGACACAAACTCAAGAGTTGAGACTTAATAAAATTAATGGTTTTACTACTCTTTCAGTGTTATGGACTGAATGGTCTTCTCAAATCCATATGTTAAAGTCCTATCCTTCAGTATCAGAGGATGATAATGTACTTGGAGATATGGCTATTAAATAATTAAGTTAAAATGGGGCCATTTGTATTGGTTTAGGGTGGACCTCATCCATTCTGACTGCTGTCCCTATGAGAAGAGGAAATCTGGTCACACAAAGAAAGGAGACACCATCTACAAGTCAAAGAGAGAGGGCTCAAGTGATATTAGCTCCGAGGGCAGCATGATCTTGGATTTCTAGCTTCAGAATTTGAGAAAATAAGTTTCTCCTGTTTAAGCCAAAAGTCTGTGGAAATTTGTTATAGCAGCCCTAGCCAACTAATATAGTCAATAAGTATCTTAAGTGAAACTGGCTTTTTTCCCCTTGCAAATATAGGATACAATGATCATTAATACAGAATCGAGGCCTCTGCCATAAGTACACCAAGGGACCAGCAGTTTTACCCACCATTGCTTTTGCAGTATCGGGGAAAATGTCAACACAAAGAAAAAGGCAAATACTGTTTTCATATAATTATGAAAATAGTTCTGACTTCATGAACTCTCTGAAGAGGTTCAGAGATGGGCCCCTAGATGTCTGTGGACTATCCTTTGAGAACCACCATCCTAATCTACGCTGTTTGTTGTGCCGAAGCTGCAATTTCAATGGTCAATCCAGTCTTTCTCTACAGCTTCACCACTTTCTACTTGTTTGCTGATGATTAGTCTATCAACTGTATCATATGCTTTCATTGATGAATAATTGGTCAAAAGCCATTGTGAGCAGGGACTTTCCAGTTCTGTCAAAATGTTGAAACGGACCCAGTTACTTTGCTGAAATCTCTAGAGTCAAAGGTGATGAACATGTATACCATCTTCCTGTGGTTTGTTCTTGATGGTACTCTGTCTTAGATGCTGAATCCATGATGATGGGGCTTTGGGGACAGTGGGAGGGCTGAGGGAAGCCCATAGTCTGATTACACTATGTTCAGTATCCAACCTATATTTCTGCAGCAAAACCTCAACAGTTCCATTAAAAATAAGATTTTCTTGCTTAAATGATAGGTAGTTAGGATAATGACTCGAGCTTTTGGCAAGACCATAAAGAGGAGGAATAGAGTAACTTGACTTTCATGGTTAATGGATCAACCACTCAGCAACAGGACGGGAATTAAAAGAAGCCAGGGTTTTCACAAAAACAGAAATATAGACCAGTGGAACAAGATAGAAAGCCCCGAGATAAACCCATGCACCTATGGGTACCTTATTTTTCACAAAGGAGGCAAAAATATGCAATGGGACAAAGAAAGCCTCTTCAGTAAGTGGTGCCGGGAAAACTGAAGATCTATGCTTTAAAAGAATGAAATAATGAAATAGAAAACTTGCTAAAGATAAACTCAAAGTGGATTAAAGACTTAAATGTAAGACCAGAAACTATAAAACTCTTAGAAGAAAACATAGGCAGAACACCCGATGACATAAATCAAAGTAAAATCCTCTATGACTCACCTCCTAGAATAATGGAAATAAAAACAAAAACTAAAAAATGGGACTTAATTAAACTTAAAAGCTTTTGCACAACAAAGGAAACTATAAACAAGGTGAAAAGACAGCCCTCAGAATGGGAGAAAATAATAGCAAATGAAACAACTGACAAAGGATTAATTTCCAAAATATACCAGCAGCTCATATAAGTCAATACCAGAAAAACAAACAGCCCAATCAAAAGGTGGAAAAAGATCTAAACAGATATTTCTGCAAAGAAGACATATAGATGGCTAACAAACACATGAAAAGATACTCAACATGGCTCATTATTAGAGAAACACAAATCAAAACTATAATGAGATATCTCCTCACACCAGTCAGAATGGCCATCATCTAAAAGTCTATGAACAATAAATGCTGGGGAGGGTATAGAAAAGGGAACCCTCTTGCACTGTTGGTGGGAATGTAAATTGATATGGCCACTATGAAAGACAGTATGGAGATTCCTTGGAAAACTAGGAATAAAGCCACCATTTGACCCAACAATCCCACTACTAGGCATATACCCTGTGGAAACAAGAATTGAAACGGACACATGTACCCCAGTGTTCACTGCAGCACTATTCACAGTAGCTAGAACATGGAAACAACCTAGAGGTCCATCAACAGATGAATGGATAAAGAAGCTGTGGTCCATATACACAATGGAATATTACTCAGCCATAAAAAGGGTGCATTTGAGTCAGTTCTAATGAGGTGAATGAACCTAGAGCCCAGAAAGAGAAAGATTAATACCATATACTAAGGCAAATATATGGAATCTAGAAAGATGGTACCAATGAAATCATTTGCAGGGCAGCAGTGGAGACACAGACATAGAGAACAGACTTATGGACATGGGGTGGGGGGAGGGTGAAACGTATGGAGAGAGTAACATGGGAACTTACATTAGCGTATGTAAAATAGACAGCCACTGGGAATGTGCTATATGACTCAGGGAACTCAAACAGGGGCTCTGTGACAATCTAGAGGGGTGGGATGGGGAGGGAGACGGGAGGGAGGAGGTTCAAAAGGGGGGGATATAAATATACCTATGGCTGTAAACCCCGGGAGCTGGTGATGGACAGGGAGGCCTGGCGTGCTGTGATTTATGGGGTCGCAAGGAGTCGGACACGACTGAGTGACTGAACTGAACTGATGGCTGATTCATGTTGCTGTACGGCAGAAATCAACAAAATGCTGTAAAGCTATTGTCCTTCAATTAAAAAATTTTGTTGTTCAGTCCTCAGTTGTGTACAACTCTTTGCGACCCCACGACTGCAGCACTCCAGGCTTCCCTGTCCTTCACCTTCTCCCAGAGCTTGCTCAAACTCTTGTCCATTGAGTCAGTGATGCTATCCAACCATTTCCTCCTCTGTCATCCTCTTCTCATCTTGCCCTCAATCTTTCTCAGTATCAGGGTCTCTTCTGATGAGTCAGTTCTTTGCATCAGGTGGCCAAAGTATTGGAACTTCAGCTTCAGCATCAGTCCTTCTGATGAATTTTTAGGATTGATTTCCTTTAGGATTGACTGGTTTGATCTCCTTGCAGTCCAAGAGACTCTCAAGAGGCTTCTCCAACAATGCATTTCAAAAGCATCAGTCCTTCAGTGCTCAGCCTTATTTTTGGTCCCACTATCACATCCAAGCATGATTACTGGAAAAACCATAGCTTTGACTAGACAGACCTTTGTCAGCAAAGTAATGTCTCTAATGTAAAATATGCTGTATAGGTTTGTCATAGCTTTTCTTCAAAGAGCAAGCATCTTTTAATTTCATGGCTGCAGTCATCTGCAGTGATTTTGGAGCCCAAGAAAATAAAGTCTGTCACTGTTTCCATTGTTTCCTCATCTATTTGCCATGAGGTGATGGGACTGGATGCCATGATTTTAGTTTTGAAAGTTGAGCTTTAAACCAGCTTTTTCACTCTCCTCTTTCACTTTCATCAAGAGGCTTAGTTCCTCTTCGCTTTCTGACAAAAAGGTGGTGTCATCTGCATATCTGAGATTATTGATATTCCTTTTGGCAATCTTGATTCCATCTTGTGCTTCATCCAGCCTGGCATTTCACATGATGTACTCTGCATATAAGTTAATTAAGCAGGGTGACAATATACAGCCTTGATGTACTCCTTTCCCAATTTGCAACCAGCCCATTGTTCCATATCCAGTTCTAACTGTTGCTTCTTGACCTGCATACAGGTGTCTCAGGAGGCAGGTAAGGCGGTCTAGTAAATAAAAAAGAAAAAAATGAAAGAGGCCAGGGTTTTGAACTGAGACCTGTATGAAGGTCCAAGATTGGATAAACCTTGTCAAGTTCCTCTCAGTCAGGGGCCCCCAACACACTTTGGCTTTTGTCAAAACCTTCTCCTACCGTCTCTGCTATGCCCACCCTGCTGAATGAGAAGTGAGGTTGGCAATCCACCGACTGGAGTCATTGGTACATCTGTGGACATCTGGCACTGCCCCGTGTCCACACAAGCGAATGATTGGATTATGAGCTCTCATCATTCTCTCAGATCTAGAAAGGCCATGATTTTAAGGTACAGCACTTACGCCTATTTCTTAAATAAGAATACTCCCAAAAGTGCAAGATCATCACTGTCAGTTTTCTCTTTAATTTTACCTTTGTAGTCAGTGACAGAGTCCATTTTTATCTTAGAAATTTGTCACATGAATATACAGTTTCAATTTATCTAAACACCTAGAGATCCAGGGTTTCTTTGAGCAGAGAAGTATTCTTAAAAATATACGCTAATTTTCAAGAAACATTGTATTTCACTTTTGTAATGTTTAAACTTGCTGCAGACTTCTTGGCCACTTAGAAATGAAAACATTAAAAGCATTTTTTTTAAATAAAGCTTTTGAAGTATTAAAAAATGAAGTGAATAGAATCAATATTTTTAGACTCATCACCTACTTCTAGTAATTGATGTTGCCATGCTTGCTATTTATTTTGTTCAAGTATTTAAAAATAAATTACAAATATCACGACAATTCCTTTTAAAAACTTCAGCATGCAGTTTTTGAAAATAAAAATATTTTTCTGCAGAAACCTAATACCTCTTTCCATCTACCAAAGTTAACAATTCCCTAAAATCTTTTCATATCCAGTCAATGGTCAGATTTCTTAGTTCTTCCCCACATGTCTTTTATAGATGATTTTTAGAAATGAGTTCAGTCAAATATTCTGCATTTAATTTGGCTTTTAAATCCTTGAAGTTTCTTTGGCCTGTAATAGTTTTCATTCCACAGCTTTCCTTCCACTGTCCTTGTGTTTTCTTTCATCAGATTGATTATTGAAGGGGCTGGGCCTACTGTCCCGTAGAATATTTCACCTTCTGGATTTGTTTAGTTCTTTCTTTGTGGAATCCTTGAACTTGTTCTTCTAGCTAGCTTGTCTCCTGCTAGGACTAATGGTTGGATTAGGCTTTGCATATTTATTTATTTTTAAATTAATTAATTATTTATTTTACTTTTGTCTGTGCTGGGTCTTCATTGATGCTTGGAGTTTCTCTAGTTGCATTGAGCAGGGGCTTCTCTTGTTGCAGATTGCAAGCTCTAGAATGTGGGCTCAATAGTTGTGGGATGTAGGCTTAGCTGCTCTGTGATATGAGGAATCTTCCTGGACCAGGGATCGAACTGGTGTCCCGGCATTGGCAGGCAGATTCTTATCCACTGTACCACCAGGGAAGTCCTATTTGTTTATTTTTGGCTGGAATAAGGGAAATTGTGTGGAAGGGAAATTGTGTCCTGTGCATGGCATCATGTCAGGATAGACATAATGATTTGATGAGGCTAAGATCAATCACTAAGATAAGATGATGGCAGAAAAATCTATTCTTTGTAAAGTTTCATATTCCCATTGCAGCTTTGCAATGGGACGTTTTTGGGGGGGGGGGGCTTGGAATATTTTTTTTCTGCATGCTTTTCCTTTAGTGAGAAACTTCAAGCTAGTTGCATTTCTTCTTCCTGTAACTGAATGCATTCAGTTTGCTATGCCAGAAAAGAACGTTACAAACTAGTCACTAGCTTGATCCCTGATAAGGGAACTGAGATTCCACATGAAGCATGGTGTGGCCAATAAAAAAGTGGTAGAATTTGACCACTTCATCTAAAACTGTAATATATTTATATATTCAATTTGGCTAAAACCTTTCTTCTAAATCTAATTGAGGTAAAGTGGGGACTTACTTCAGATTTTATATATGTGTGTGTGTGTGTGTGTGTGTAGTTTTATGGATATATGTAAAGTTTTCCTTATATATCATTTCAGTTCAGTTCAGTCACGCAGTCATGTCCAACTCTTTGCGAGCCCATGGACTGCAGGACTCCAGGATTCCCTGTCCTTCATCATCTCCCAGAGCTTGTTCAAACTCATGTCCATTGAGTCGGTGATGCCATCCAACCATCTCATCCTCTGTTGTCCCCTTCTCCTCCTGCCTTTAATCCTTCCCAGCATCAGAGTCTTTTCAAATGAGTCAGCTCTTCGCATCAGGTGGCCAAAGTATTGGAGTTTCATCTTCAACATCAGTCCTTCCAATGAACATTCAGGACTGATTTCCTTTAGGATGGATTGGTTGGATCTCCTTGCAGTCCAAGGGATTCTCAAGAGTCTTCTTCAACACTACAGTTCAAAAGCATCAATTCTTTGGTGCTCAGCTTTCTTTATAGTCCAACTCTCATATCCATACATGACTACTGGAAAAACCATAGCTTTGACTATACAGACCTTTGTTGGCAAAGTAATGTCTCTGCTTTTTAATATGCTGTCTAGGTTGGTTACAGCTTTTCTTTCAAGGAGCAAGTGTCTTTTAATTTCATGGTTGCAGTCACCATCTGCAGTGATTTTGGAGCCCCCAAATTAAAGTCTGCCACTATTTCCACTGTTTTCCCATCTATTTGCCATTAAGTGATGGGACTGGATGCCATGATCTTAGTTTTTTGAATGTTGAGTTTTAAGCCAGCTTTTTCATTCTCCTCTTTCACTTTCATCAGGAAGCTCTTTAGTTCCTCTTCACTTTCTGCCATGAGGATGGTATACCTGCATATCTGATGTTATTGATATTTCTCCTGGCAATGTTGATTCCATCTTGAGCTTCATCCAGCCCAGCACTTCTCATGATGTACTCTGCATATAAGTTAAATAAGCAGAGTAACAATATACAGCCTTGATGTACTCCTTCCCTAGTTTGGAACCAGTCTGTTGTTCCATGTACGGTTCTAACTGTTGCTCCTTGACCTGCATACAGATTTCTCAGGAGGCAGATAAGGTGGTCTGGTATTCCCATTTCTTGAAGAATTTTCCACAGTTTGCTGTGATCTACACAGTCAAAGGCTTTGGTGTAATCAGTAAACAGAAATAGATGTTTTTCTGGAATTCTCTTGCTTTTTTGATGATCCATTGGATGCTGACAATTTGATCTCTGGTTCCTCTGCCTTTTTAAAATCCAGCTTGAATATCTGGAAGTTCATGGTTCACATACTATTGAAAACTGGCTTGGAGAATTTTGAGCATTAATTTGCTAGCATGTGAGATGAGTGCAATGGTGGAGTGGGAGGGAAGGGAATAGTGTATTTAATGTGTTTAATAGAGGTGATAGCCATGAGTTTAAGACTAAAGCAAGCTGCCTAACATAATGTTGAAATAAAATAATAGATGTTGCCAAAAAAGAGACTGAAGCAACCAGGGAAGAATTTTTCAAGGCTTTGGACACAGCCCAAAATAAAAGATGAAAGTTTGTTCTCTCTTGTTAGGTGACTTGTTGTGGATCAGACAAGGAGAGTCTGGAGTCTCCAAGAAGGCACTTCTTATGTTCAGGAGGAAGACCAGACTTGTGATACTAAGTGTAGTATCTGTTCCTTATGTATACATATTACAAATTTAAATGCTTTAAATAGTAACTGTAGTTGCATTTTGGTGTTAGTTGAGTTTTTCTGACATGGATACTGCAGTGGATTTTAGGGAAGTTGGAGGTCAGGTCACTGAGCTCTAGCTCCCAACCAAGGAGACAGTCTGCCCAGTGTAGTCATCTAACTGAACTCACTCTCTGATAAGGATATTTCTTTCACGGCTGAAAAACATCAACTGTGCAAAGCCATCCCTGTTATTAAGTTAAATGACACACATTTAAATTTTATTTCTTTATTGGCAGCAATTCTGGTCTTCCTCCTGAACATAAGAAGTGCCTACTTGGAGATGCCAGACTCTCCTTGTCTGAGCCACAAGTCTCCTAACAAGAGAGAACAAACTTTCATCTTTTATTTTGGGCCATGTCCAAAGCCTTGAAAAATTCTTCCCTGGTTGCTTTAGTCTTTTTTTGGAAACTTCTATTATTTTATTGCTGCATTATGTTAGGCAGGTTGCTTTAGTCTTTAACTCATGGCTATTATCTCTATTAAATGCATTAAGTATGATATTCCCTCCCTCCCACTCCACTTCAGAAAACCTGAAGCCTTCAACTATATTCATTGTTCACTAAATTAGTGTGAATTCGTTTCAAGTCATTTCTTAATATCAAGTTTTGATGGGAATAGAATAAAAGCATATGAGGGATGTGGTGGGGAGGAGGGTGCAAGGAAATGGCCTAGAAACAAGAAAATAAGGAGCCATAGATGACCTACTTTAATTTTGCAGAGGGTCGGCAGCTGGCAGCCTCCCTTAGCTACTGCCAAGAATTATTCTAGCCACAGCGAAACACTTTTTTTTTGGGGGGGGGATGGAAACTGCAGGGTTGAGAAATTCTGTACTCTTTGAATGCTCATATTTTCTTTCAAAGACACTAAGAAAATATACATTCTAATACTGACCTTTATATTTCGGGGGGAAATAAATTTAATATCAATTTAAGTTATAAATACTCTCAGTCCGTATCAGTATTTTTCTTGGTACTAATGTATTTGTGTCTTTCCTCGTACATTCTCCCTGCAGTTTCTATTTCCTTTAGTTTTACCAAGTAGGCAGTATACAGAAGGGACCACATTCTTGGGTTACAAATGTACTGAAAGAACTCTGTGGACTTAGGGAAAGTCAAGGTACAATCTCTTACAGACAGTTGCAGAACAAGGACATTTTGTAAGCGCTGACCCAAACTAGCAATAACATTCTCATGAGCGGAATCCATCCCCAGCTCCACTGTCCTGCCTGTGGAGAAAGGAAAGGTCTGGCTGCTCATGGTTTTGAAAGCCTGTCCTGTGTGTGATCACCTCATTGATTCAGAGAGTGAGATGGGCAAAGTCAATGATTTAGGAAGGCATTCTGTCCAAGTTTTGGAGAGGTTGGTATTAATAGATATGACTAAAGTACATATAAAGTTATAATATTTGTTTTCCAATAATTCCTTTAGCTCTCAGTCTTTTATTTTTTTTCTCCTTTATTTATTTATTTATTTATTTTTCCAGTGGGTTTTGTCATACATTGATATGAAGCAGCCATAGATTTACCCGTATTCCCCATCCCGATCCCCCCTCCCACCTCCCTCTCCACCCGATTTCGTAGCTCTCAGTCTTTTAAACTTAGCCGTAACTCAGCTTTCTCAGTTCCCAACAGTAAGCATCCCTGAAGATGCTCTGGAGTGAGTCTCCCAGGCTCTCTCTTTGGGCAGGTGTCAGATGGGATCAGAAGTATGGGAATTTCTGAGAAGCAGATTCTCATCTGCTTCTCATCCCTCCTGCCCTGGGGGATGCTTCCTGGGTAGTTGGCTGTTGTGCCCCACATCCGTTGTGAACTGGCCCAAAGCCAGCAGCTTTGGTTTTCTAATTAGAAAAGGAACTCAAACGTGAGGTGTCAGGGGTTAGAGGAACCACAGGATGTGGACATTCTGGGTCTCTGGAGCCTCATAAAGAAGACCCATCTGTTGTATTAGGCAGGTGGTGAGAAGCCTGAGTCGGCAGTGGACTTGAGCAGTTTCCCAGCACTCAGTTCCACGCAGCCTACCACTTTCCACCTCTCTATTAGAATATGGGCTTTTCCAAGTTTATTAGTCAATATGTATTGTCAGGTTTGACTTCTGAGATCACTGTGATTACATCAAAAATGTTGAACAAAAGATCCCCCTCCAATGGGGGGAAGGGGTAGTTAGGAAGTTTGGGATCAACACACTGTTCTATTTAAAATGGATAAACAAAAAAGTCCTACTGTATAGCACAGGGAACTCTGCTCAATGTTAGATAGCAGCCTGGCTGGGAGGAGAGTTTGGGGAGAATGGATATGTGTATATGCAGGGCTGAGTCCCTTTGCTGTCCATCTGAAACTATCACAACATTGTTAATTGGCTACATCCCAATTTAAAATAAAAAGTTTAAAAAAACCAAAAAGAGATCCTGTTTTTGGTCTCCTCCAGATGTAATGAAGACCAGATGGCTTGGGGTGTGGAAGTAAAAAACAATGGTATAGAACCATCATAACCTCCTGTGGCGAGTAATTTATCCAGAAAGAATGACATTGTAGGAAGAAAGTGCTGATTGCTTTTATTCTGTAAATAGAGGTTAAATAATATAAGTACAAAATTGTCTTCCCTCCACATGTTAATCCTGCCATGATAGCTAGGTAAATTAGTGTATGTAAGATAGTTTCCATTTTTATCACGGAATTCTCTGTGTGGAGAAACAATGTCCAGGAAGCGGGAGAAATACATCTAAATGTCAAAATGGGATGTTTAGAGGCCTGCCTTAATCAGGCCAGCTCTTGGAGTCTGCATTGAAGAGAGGGAAATATTTAACTCTGGAGTAAGATTCATTTACTTTACTCTGAGTCTGAAGATTAACAAAGACTATGTTGATGTGGTCCAGTTTATTTTTGAGCAGGTTTGATCTACCATAAATGGTAGAATGAGAAGTGATATCAGAAACAGAGATAGACAAGAGAACTGGAGTTTTTTAGAGTGTCGAAGCTTCCTTCTTCCATTGAAGGTCTATCATCTGGACAGTTCCCATTACAGTCCCCAGAATTCATGCATTCCAACCTTTGTCCTGGAGCTTCATACATCCATATGTCCTATAGAACCTGAGATTCAGTTCTAAGACTTTCAAGAAGTGATAAGTAGATAGGTAACATCTTCCCATCAGCAAATTTCAGTGATGTAGTACCTGGACCTGGATTTAGGTAGAAACTTGTGAGTCTTTATGAGTCATGCTTCTTAAGTAATTAGCTTCCAACTAATAAATAAATAAATAAAATAAATAAATAAAAAAGAAAAAATAAAAAAAAATAAATAAAGTGATAGTTAATGCTATAGTGAAAAAAAAAAAAAAAAAGAGCTGTGTACCATGGAGTTCATTGTTGTTCAGTCACTAAATCGTGTCTGACTCTTTGTGACCCCATGGACTGTAGCATGCTAGGCTCCTGTATCCTACATTTTCTCCCAAAGTTTGCTCAAATTCATGTCCATTGAGTGGGTGATGCTATCTAACCAACTCATTCTCTGCTGCCCCTTTCCCATTTGCCTTCAATCTTTCCCAGCATCAGGGTCTCTTTCAACGAGTCAGCTCTTCATATCAGATTGCCAAAGCATTGGAACTTCAGCTTCAACATCAGTCCTTCAAATAAATATTCAGGTTGATTTCCTTTAGGATTGACTGGTTTGATCGCCTTGCAGTCCAAAAGACACTCAAGAGTCTTTTCCAGCATTACAATTTGAAAGCATCAATTCTTCGGTGCTCAGCTTTTTTTACGGACTAACTGTCAGGTTCATAGATGGCTACTGGTAAAACCACAGCTTTGACTATATGGACCTTTGTCAGCAAAGTGATGTCCCAGCTTTTAAATACACTGTCTAGGTTTGTCATAGCTTTCTTTCCAAGGAGCAAGCATCTTTTAATTTCGTGGCTACATTAACTGTCTGCAGTGATTTTGGAGCCCAAGAAAATAAAGTCTGTCACTGTTTCCATTATTTCTCCATCTATTTGCCATGAAGTAATGGGACTGTATATCATGATCTTAGCTTCTTTCTTTCTTTTTTTTGAATGTTGACTTCCAAGCCAGCTTTTTCACTCTCCCCTTTCACCTTCGACAATAGGCTCTTTAGTTCCTCTTCAATTTTTGCCATTAGAGTAGTATCATCTGCACATCTGAGGCTGTTAATATTTTTCCTGGCAATCTTGATTGCAGCTTGTGATGCATCCTGCCTGGCATTTTGCAAGATGGGCTTCCTTGGTAGCTCAGCTGGTAAAGAATCTGCCTGCAATATGGGAGACCTGGGTTCAATCCCTGGGTTGGGAAGATCCCCTGGAGGAGGACAAGGCAACCCACTCCAGTATTCTTGCCTGGAGAATCCGCATGGACAGAGGAGCCTGGAGGGCTACAGTCCACAGGATCACAAAGAGCTGGACATGACTGAGTGACTAAGCACACAGTGGGAAGATGCCCTATAGCACAGGGGGCCCAGCTTGGCGCTCTGTGATGATCTCACCAAGTCTGGGCCTCCCTGGTAGCTCAGCTGGTAAAAAATCCACCTGCAATGCAGGAGACCTGGTTTTGATCTGGGTTGGGAAGATCCCCTGGAGAAGGGAATGGCAACCCAGTCCAGTATTCTTGCCTGGGAAATTCCATAAACAGAGGAGCCTCATGGACTACAGTCCATGGGGTGGCAAAGAGTCAGACATGACTGAGTGACTAACACTTTGACTTTGACTCTACATATAGGTTACATAAGTAGGGTGACAATATACAACCTTGTTATACTCCTTTCCCATTTTTGAACTAGTCTGTTGCTCCATGTCTGGTTCTCAATGTTGCTTCTTGACCTGAATAAAGGTTTCTTAGGAGACAAGTAAGGTAATTACTCTGGGGACAGATTTATGAGGAAAATGTTCACAAATGATGTGAAGTGATCCTAATCACTTCACATGGGTATGGGTAGGACTGAGAAGCAAAAAAATGGAATGGGAAGGCAACTGCTTTGCATCATTTTTCAGTTGAGATACAAATGTTCTGGGAAAGCTCATTGTTGGAATGTGTGAGGGAGGATGGAATGTGTGTTGGAGGGTGAGGGAGCCTGGAAGGAAGAATTAAATGGTGGAAAGTTTGTAGACTATCAACCCTGTGAGTAGGTGTTAAAGAAGAAAATATGAATTTATAAAGTGGAGGCTCAAGATCAAGATTAGAGAAAGATATTGATGAATAAACACTTCATAAGACAACGAGTGAAATATTGGCCATGGAACAATGACATGGAAGTCATGTTTATGGTTGCTGTATGTCCCATGGTTTCCAAGCCTGAGCTCCTTGCTTCCAAGGGGTGACTGGGATAACAGGAAAATGGAAGAGGAATCTCTCCATAGAGGTATATGGTGAAATTAATAAATATAACTTGTACAATGACCTTGTAATGAAGTGAGAAAGCATAGCAAAGCCCCTTTAGAGTTAGCTTGAGAAAGGAAATACTGGAAAATACAAGTAGGATAACATGTTTACAGGAAAAGAGAAAATTCCCTGCCTAGCGAATGGTCGTCAGATTTAACCCAGTTTGGAACATGCAATTTTCCATCAGAAGATTGGTAACAACATTTTAGTGAACCTTGGTCTGTATGCCTTGTCTGAGGTAAAAATGGCAGCTGGTATTTTATCAGAGTTCAGTCATGGAGCCATGGGAGAATTGGTCTGATAGTTACAGTAGTCAGGCTGGTGAATTCACCAGGAAATTCCACTTCTGCCCCTATAGTTTCTGTATGGTTATCTGTGGGTTTTGTAGCAATGTGGGAGTACTCCCGTCACAGTGCTACAGAGCTTTACAAAAACCTCCCTTTGGTTTTGACCTATCTGGCCCCTGAGAACCCACATCCCTGCATTTTTTTCTATTTTGAGCTACAGTAACATCAAATAGGCTTGCCCTCAGGTCAGGGCAGGCTCACTTGGGTGATCATTTCTCAATTTTTCTGCTCTGGTGGCTAGAACTGCCCTAGAGTTTGCAACTAGAATGGACTTTAGAAATCGTGATGTCTATTCATCTGTGCTTTCTGGCCAGAATACTCTTAGATGGTTTCTCACAGAGGAATTTATTGATCTTGAATGTCTCAACTGGATCCTACAAGCTGTAGGTAGGCAGAAAATGCTTATGGTCAATGTAATTTTGGCTTTTGCCTGCTAAGTTTCTGTATCACCTCTGTCTGCCCACTTTACACATGGAAAGTGTTATACATTCTACAAAGGGCTTTCACATAAACTTAGCATTTTATCCTTTCAATTGACTCCTTGGCTGTTAAATTCAGGGCCAGGAACCCACATGCTGCTTTGTGTGACCTGGAAAAAAGACCTGCTGGGCAAATGCAGAAGCAGCTCCTAGGGCTTAAGTTGCCAAACAGAGGGCACTTTTGTGAGCTTTTTGAAACACTTCTCTTTCTCTAGCTGATGCAGCACCACACAGGGCCTTGGCTCTACCAGCGGAGCTTATTCCCATTTGCCTTTGGCTGAAAGCCCTTGTGCCATACAACCTATGAACCTAAATGCAGTGGCTCTGGCCAAATTCAATCCACTATTTTTATTTATATTCTTGTTGTACTTCTGATTTTTAATCAGAAGCCCTTTTTGAAAACTTTCATCCAGTGGTCTTAATATACTGGTTTTATTTTGCCTTTGATCTCCATGTCCATCACTGTGAAAATAAAGTGATATATTAGGGTCATCAAAAGTGACCTCATGGAATGTTAACTGTTTAAAGCAGAGTGTGAATTCTGTTGCTGTTGTTATCAAGAGGGAGCACAATTGAAAAAAGTTTAACTTTCACCTTTCTTTGGAGGATCTTATCCATGGCCTAATTTAAGTGTCACAATTTTCTATATAGTCTTATGACAACTCCTTCCCCACCTCCATACAACTGCACACCTCCCCCATGAACCCAGCCAATTTAATCTCCATACACAGGGTCTAACACTCCTGCAGATTAAAATACTAAAAAAAGTGGGCTTCCCTGGTGACTTAGTGGTAAAGAATCCACCTGCCGGTACCATAGACATGGGTTCTATCCCTGATCCAGGAAGATCCTACATGCTGCAGAGCAACTAAGCCTGTGCACCACAATTATTGAGCCTGTGCTCTAGAACCTGGGAGTTGCAACTACTGAGCCCATGTACCACGGCTACTGAAGCCCATGTGCCCTAGAGCCCATGCTTCACAACAAGAGAAGCTACTATAATAAAAAACCCTTGCACTGCAACTAGAGAGTAGTCCTCACTCACCACACTAGAGAAAGCCTGTGCACAGCAACGAAGACCTAGCACGGTCAAAAATAAATAAATAAAATTATTTTTTAAGAAAACTCAAAAAAGAAATAGGAAAAAAGGAGAAGAAGAAATATTATTTTCTCAGTAACAGATAATATAACAGAGGCTGGCTTGAGCAGAGAGCAGGAGAACGTGCATCTCATGGTGGGAGGCCAGTTGTGAATAAAGCATTGAACTTGGACTGTTGAGTGTAGCTGGTTTAGGCTCTAGTCTTTGAGATGACAAGAGGTATGTTGGCATGTTGAACAGTGAATTCAGGTTCTGATGACCCCCTGTGAGGCTCACTGACTCCCTCCTAGCGCAAGTGCACAGAGTTTCCCAGGCAGCCATAGGAGACTGGGTTGAATGGAACTAGCTATAGGAAGCAAAAAGCTGGGAATGAAAAGGCAATTAAATTTTGAGGAGACTGAAACTTAAACTCGGCAACCTTGTGAATCTTGCAATCCTTTGGCTATGAAGAAAGGTTTGGGGTGCTGCATCTTGAGGAGAATACAGCTGTTGTGTTTCCCAGCTCTTCACTCCTTCTTATACCAGGAGTATCTTCCAGGGTCTTTGACACAGGACATTGCAGGGTCCCCATTCTGGGTGGGTGTAACAAGGCCAGGCATGGATCTGTAGGTGTGGGTGGAGGTGACAGTGCCAGTTCCAGACTGAGGGTCCACATGGCATGACTTCATTGATATCTGCCAACACTTTTTGGCCTTTGTCCACTGAGGTGAGAAGGGTGTGCTAAGGGGTCACTGCTGCTTCATCCTGGGTTCCAGAACAAAGACACAGCCCTGAATGCAGCTCACAATCTGAGGGCATCATCCAGTTGGCCTGTGGACCAATGAGCAGAAGCAATGTACGTTTGTTGTTATAAAGCAGCTGCAGTTTTGGAAATGTTTGTAATAGACAATAATCATGGCAGAAGTAGTTGATTATTACAAATGTTAAGCCTTGGGGAAATCCCAGTTATGCAGCATGTGCTTAAATATGTGCTAACTTCTTCATTATCCTCAGGATAAGTAAGATAGTTTGGACACAGATTTTTGCTTACCTTTCTAAGCTTATATCTTGTACTTTTCCATTTACTCCCCAAAACATGGCTGTGTTGAACTACTTGCTACCTGAAAGCTCCATAGTCTTTATACCTCTTTGCTTTCCTCTTGTGGCTTCCCCATTTGGTCCCTAACTTCCCCACCCCCCACCCCCGCCCCATCCTCCACTGAGATCCTATTGATTTATTGCTCTGAGTTTAGCTGAGGATTTCCCTGGGAAGTCCTAAGTGACTGCTCAAAAGTGGACTGTGTTAGAGATATCCCTTTCCCGGAATCTTCTTGCATCCAGTGCTTATCTATCTTTGCTGTCAAACCCCTTTTCTCTCATCTTCATTGGATAAGGACCTTTGAGAAAACAGATTTGTTTTTTTCATCTCTGTCTCCTCTGCCAGCACACTGCCTCTTTGAATGAGTGCTCAGACAGTGCCTTCTGAATCCATCTGAAGGATGAGGTATCTCATATTGAGAGAAGGATAAGCTTGAGGTGACAGAGCCATGGCTAAAACCCACATCTTTCTGATACTTATTCCCTTCTGCCTCTGGCCCTAAGCTACTCTATGGAAAACTATAGTTTTATATATACAACTATATTATTTATATAGCAGAGCACAACACCATTAGTTGTACACAATTCATTTTTTATCATTAGTCTGAGATAAGCATCATTGGGAAGATAAATGTTCTTTGCTCTATACCATAAAATATTTTTCAAAGCCAAATAGAAATGAGTTCCACATTGTCTACATATTTGGAGTAATCAAATCAAATTATTTTCACTAATGTGAGTAATCTAAGATGAACTGTGCCTCTAGGAAGAATCCTAGTCAGAGCTGAAAGAGACTTCAAGGATAATCTATTCAATTTCTTATGTGTTCAGACAAAAGAATCTAGAAAGATCCAGAGAGGTTTCACAACTGGTCAAGGCACCCAGATTCAAATAAACATAATAGAAATAAAATGTCCCAATTCCTAGTCCAGTGATAATTTTTGGTATACTTGCAAATATCTAGTCTTTGGTCCTTTATTCTGACATTTGTTATTTGAAAGTGTCTAGGTGATCTCTCAGTCCTCCAGGTGATCTCCTTCCCTGGAATGGTCTTAGAATGGCTTGGGCAGCCTGGCATTTTCTTTCTCTATGTGGCATTCCACTACTGTAGGAGATGGTCTTCTGTGGTTAAGAGGAGTGGCAGGCACAGTGTAGGTTTGTCCTGAAGTTCACCTTTTCCTGGAAAGAGCCTAGGGTATGTTCTTGGGGCCAGAAATGGTCACTCTTGGCAGAAACAGATACAGACAACATGTGAGGACTGGGTTTGCCATTTCATTGTCAAGTCATGGCTGTGACCTGGCTTCCTTTTGGAGATTCAGAGCACTTGGAGAAAATTTATGGGATACCATGAAGAGAAAGGAAATCAATATTAGACAGGGGCATTCTCCATCTTGGAAGATTTGGGATTGGGAATGTTGAACTTTCTTTGTTGATCTCTATATCTTGCACCAGTATGAACATATAGTTTCTGAAGATTATAGACAAATTGCAAAGAAAAATATCAGGCTATAGAAAAGGCTTCAAACCATGTACATGGAGGAAGAGGCCGAAAACTTTGGGAAAAGTAGACCAAAGGAAGGAAGTTAAGGGGAATGTTTGATCACAGTCTTTAGAGACCATCAGGGAAGAGTTGGCTTAGTAGGAGACAGGCAGATTCTTATGTGTATTCATGCATTCTACCTACTGCAATACATTGGTTTGGGTGAATATAAGAGAAAAACTGGACCTTACACATGTATGCAGTTTGAAAAGATAGATTTGTTGTTCTGTGGAATTTTAAGCCATTTTAATAAATTTTTCATATTATTTTCCATTAAAATCCATTGGCCTAGTTTGTATTTTGAATAGAACTTTCACCAATGCATGATTTTGCAGCATTATCCATTGGTAGTCTTTAGGGAAATATTTGGTTCACTGAGTTAGTGAACAACATGACTTCCACATGTTGATGTATTTCATTTACAAGGTCAAAAATACAAAAATAGATAATATGACTACCAATATCTTTAACTCAGAACAGTATTTAAATACTGGGGAACAATCCAGCCCATGGTGGCAGAAACAAGTATTCCTAACCTCTAATTTTTACCTCAAAGCTCAGATTTTTATCATTAGCAGTAATGATCTATTGTTTTTCTTGATGTGGCAGACTCAGTTAATTTATTTTCAAGAAAATGCTTAACAACTAACCATCCAAATAATCCTTTGCAAGAAAAATAGTGTTTCATGGGAAAAATGGCTAGTTTAGCTTGCAACTCAAAAGATTGCTCATGTTTTTCCCTTGAGATAAAATAATAATTTGAAATTCAGCAGCAGTTCTTTATGTGTACTTCTGCATTTGTTGCACAGAACACTAAAAAGACTCAAGAGTTGAGATTTAATAAAATTAGTGTTTAAACTGTTTAAATGTGTAGACTGCAATGTGTCCTCCTCAAATCCTTATATTAAAGTTCTTATCTCATGGATCAGGATGCTACTGTATTTGAAGATATGGCTGTTAAATATATAATTAAATTGAAATTGAATTGGATTAGAATGGATCCTAATCCAGTGAATAGTTTCCTTTAAGAAGGGGAAATTTGGGCACACATGGAGAAGAGACACAAGGGATTTGCATGTATAGAGGAAAATCCATATGAGGACACAGCAATAAGGTGGCTCTCTCCAAGCCAAGGAGGAAGGGCACAGGAAATTGATTCTATGTGTATCTTGATCTTGAAGTTCTAGCTTCAAGACTGTGAGAGGATAAATTTGCATTGTTTAAGCTACTAAGTCTGTGGAGTTTTGCTATAACAGCCTAGCCAACTAATACATTTGATATCTTTTTAAAGTGAAATTATTAGGCTGATGCAAAAGTAATTGCATTTTTGCATTGTTGAACTTTGTCATTTGATATTAGAATACATTCTTAAATAAATGTGGTTATGTGATGTATCATTTTAATGGGCATTTCTTGCTTTGTTTTCTTTTTGCTAATGACATTACTTGTTGTTTATTTTATATTTATTTTAGACTATAGAAATGATGTTAGAAAAAAAGCAAATTCAAGAAATTTTTTTTAAATTCAAGGTCAAAATGGGTCATAAAGCAGCAGAGACAACTCGCAATGTCAACAACACATTTAGCCCAGGAACTGCTATTGAACAGACAGTGCAGTGGTGGTTCAAGAAGTTTTGTAAAGGAGACCAGAGCCTTGAAGATGAGGAGCATAGTGGCTGGCCATCAGAAGTTGACAATGACCAATTGAGAGCCATCATCAATGCTGATCCTCTTTACAACTACAAGAGAAGTTGCCAAAGAACTCAAAAGTCAGCCATTCTATGGTCATTCAGCATTTTAAGCAAATCAGAAAGGTGAAAAAGCTCTATAAGTGGGTGTCTCATGATCTGACCACAAATCAAAAAAATTGTTGTTTTGATGTGTCATCTTCTCTTATTCTACACAAAAGTAATGAACCATTTCTCAATCGGATTGTGACGTGTGATGAAAAATGGATTTTATATGACAATTGGTGATGACCAGCTCAGTGGTTGGACTGAGAAGTTTCAAAGCACTTACCAAAGCCAAACTTGCACCAGTCAGACTCACTACAACTTTCTAAATCCTGGTGAAACTATTACATCCGAAAGGTATGCTCAGCAAATTGATTATTATTATTATTATTATTTTTTTTTGCAGTTTTTTGATTGTACCAAAAACTGCAATGCCTGCAGCTGGCATTGGTCAACAGAAAGGGCCCAATTATCCTCCTCCCTTCTTGACCACACATTGCCCAATCAGTGCTTCAAAAGTTGAACAAACTGGGCTACGAAGTTTTGCCTCATCTGTCATATTCACCTGATCTCCTGCCAACCGACTATCACTTCCTCAAGCATCTTGACAACTTTTTGCAGGGAAAATGCTTCCACAATCAGCAAGAGGCAGAAAATGCTTTCTAATAGTTCGCTGAATCCTGAAGCATGGATTTTTACACTACAGGAATAAACTTATTTTTTGTTGTCAAAAATGTGTTGATTGTGATGGTTCCTATTTTGATTAATAAAGATGTGTTTGAGCCTAGTTATAATGATTTAAAATTCATGGTCCGAAACCACAATTACTTTTGTACCAACCTTAACATTTTTCCCCTTGGAAATACAGAAGTGAAGAGTACTATGATCACTAATACAGATTTGAGGCCTCTGCCTTGATTCATGCTAAGGGACCAGTAGTTTTACCCATCATTACTCTTGCAACTGGGGAAAATGTCACCACAAGCATAAAGGCACATATTGTTTTTATATTATTATGAAAATAGTTCTTACCTCATGGAATCCTTGAAAATGTCTTTGGGCCCTTAGAGAACCATGAACCATGCTTTGAGAAACACTTTCCTAATCCATGTGGTTTGTGCTGCCAAAGTTGCAATGGCAACTGTCAATCCAGGTTTTCTCTGCAGTTTCACTACTTTCTACTTGTTTGCTTGTGATTAGCAGATAAATTGTATCATATGCTTTGATGGATGGATGAATTAGTGGTCAGAAGCCTTTGTGAGCACATAACTTTCCAGTTATGTAAAAATGTGGAAATTGACTCAATTACTTTGGTGGACTCTCTAGAGTCAAGGACCGCAGATCTATATGTCACTTGCCTGTGGTTTTTTCTCCTTCTTGGTACTCAGTGTCTCAGATGTTGGATCCATGATGATGGTGCCTTGGGGACAGTGGGAGGGCTCAGGGCAGGTCCAGAGTCTGCCTACTCTATGTTCAGTACTCATAATATATTTCTGCAGCAAAACTTCAACCTTATTAAAAATAAAGTTTCCTTATTTAAACAACAGGTGTGGATGGTGACTTGAGTGTTTAGCAAAACCATAAAGAAGAGGAATAGACAAACTTGGCTTTCATGGTTAATGGGTCAAGCAATATACTTAGCAAGTGGACTGGAAATAAAAGAGGCCAGGCTTTTGAATTGAGATCCATATGAAGCCACAAGAAAGGATAAACTTGCTCAAGTTCCCCTCAGTCCTCGGCCCCCCCACAACACTTTGGCTGTTGTCAAAACCTTCTTCTAACTTCTCTGTGATACACACCCTATTGCAGAAGAAGTGAGCTTGACAACCCACTGTTTGGAGTCACTGGTACATTTGTAAAATTTTTGGCACTGCCTCACCCCCACACAAGTGGAAGACTGGATTTTGAGCTATTATCATTATTTCAGATCTTGAAAGGCAGTGATTTTAAGATACATGACTTAAGCCTTTTTCTTGAATAAGAATAATCCAAAATGTACAACATCATCAGTAGTGTTTTCTTATTTATATTACCTAAATATTCAGTAACATATTCATTTTTGTTGCAGAAATATGTCGTACGAACATTTACTTTTAATTTGCTTAAATACTTGGAGATTCAAAGAGTACTTTGAGCAAACCAGTATCTCACTTTTTCACTGCTTAAACTTGCTGCAGACTTCCTGGCCACTTAGAAATGAAAACTTTAAAAACATTTTATTATAAAGCTTTTGTTATATTTGAAAAAAGTTGGATAAATTTTGTATCTTTAGACTCATCACCTAGTTGTAGTAATCAGTGTTCACCATATTTGGTATTATTTTGATCAATTACTTCTAAATAAATTGCAAACATCATGACAATTTATTTTTAAGCACTTTAGCATGCATTTTTTTAGCATGCATTTTTAAAAGCTAAAATATTTCTTACATAACCATAATACCACTTCCCACTTAAAGTTAACAATTCCCGAAAATCACTTAATAGCCAGTCTAGGCTAAAATTTCCCAGTTCTTCCCAAGTATATATTACAGACGATTTAAAAAAAGAAGAATCCAGGGAATTCCCTGGCAGTCTGTCCAGTGATTAGGATTCAGTACTGAATGCTGGGGCCTGAGTTTGACCCCTGATTGGGGAACTAAGATCCCAAAAGTTTTTTTTTTTTTTTTTTACTTTTTAAAATTTTTATTTTAATTTATTTTTTATTTTAATTTTTTTTTATTAGTTGGAGGCTAATTACTTCACAACATTTCAGTGGGTTTTGTCATACACTGATATGAATCAGCCATAGAGGTACATGCATTCCCCATCCCGATCCCCCCTCCCACCTCCCTCTCCACCCGATTCCTCTGGGTCTTCCCAGTGCACCAGGCCCAAGCACTTGTCTCATGCATCCCACCTGGGCTGGTGATCTGTTTCACCATAGATAATATACATGCTGTTCTTTCGAAACATCCTACCCTCATCTTCTCCCACAGAGATCAAAAGTCTGTTCTGTATTTCTGTGTCTCTTTTTCTGTTTTGCATATAGGGTTATCGTTACCATCTTTCTAAATTCCATATATATGTGTTAGTATGCTGTAATGTTCTTTATCTTTCTGGCTTACTTCACTCTGTATAAGGGGCTCCAGCTTCATCCATCTCATTAGGACTGGTTCAAATGAATTCTTTTTAATGGCTGACTAATATTCCACGGTGTCTATGTACCACAGCTTCCTTATCCATTCGTCTGCTGATGGGCATCTAGGTTGCTTCCATGTCCTGGCTATTAGTGCTGCGATGAACATTGGGGTGCACGTGTCTCTTTCAGAACTGGTTTCCTCAGTGTGTATGCCCAGAAGTGGGATTTCTGGGTCATATGGCAGTTCTATTTCCAGTTTTTTAAGAAATCTCCACACTGTTCTCCATAGCGGCTGTACTAGTTTGCATTCCCACCAACAGTGTAAGAGGGTTCCCTTTTCTCCACACCCTCTCCAGCATTTATTGCTTGTAGACTTCTGGATAGCAGCCATCCTGACTGGCGTGTAATGGTACCTCATTGTGGTTTTGATTTGCACATATTATTGCACATATTATTCTCTAATAATGAGTGATGTTGAGCATCTTTTCATGTGTTTGTTAGCCATCTGTATGTCTTCTTTGGAGAAATGTCTGTTTAGATCTTTGGCCCATTTTTTGATTGGGTCATTTATTTTTCTGGAATTGAGCTTCAGGAGTTGCTTGTATATTTTTGAGATTAATCCTTTGTCTGTTGCTTCACTTGCTATTATTTTCTCCCAATCTGAGGGCTGTCTTTTCACCTTGCTTATAGTTTCCTTTGTTGTGCAAAAGCTTTTAAGTTTCATTAGGTCCCATTTGTTTAGTTTTGCTTTTATTTCCAAAGTTTTTGTTTGTTGAACAACAGCAACAAAAGAGTTCAATCAAAGACTATGCATTTAATTAGGCTGATAACTACTTGAAGTTTCTTCAGTCTGTAATAATTCTCCTTCCACTGCTTTCCCTCCACTGTCCATGTGTTTTCTTTTATTACATTGATTATTGAATGCCTCAATATCTGGATTTGTCTAGGTTTTTTTTTTTTTGAATCTAACTTGTTCTTCTGGCTTCCTTGTTTCCTGATAGAACTAAAGGCTGGATTAGGCTTTGTTGATTTGTTTAGTTTTGGCAGGAATACTGTGTAGGGGAGGTCATGTCCTGTGCATGGCATCATGTCAGGATAGACATAATGATTTGATGAAGCTAAGATCCATCACTAGGATAAGATGGTGACAGAAAAAGAAATCTATCTTTTGTAAAGTTTCATATTCCCATTGCAACCAGCAAGTAATTTGACCTATTTTTTTTTTTTTTTATTTGGCTTGAAGTTTTTTTTTTTTTTTCCTGTGTGTGTGTGTTTTTTAATGTGAAGCCCAAAGCTAGTCACATTTCTTCTTCTTGTAATTGTGAATGTATCCAGCCTGCTATCCCAGAAAGGAATGTTATATCACTAGATGCTTCCCTGCTGGTCCAGTGGCTAAGACTCTGCACTCCCAAAGCAAGGTACCCAAGTTTGATTCCTAGTCAGGGAACTAGATCCCACATGCCAAAACTAAGAGTTCACATACCACAACTAGAGATCGTGTATGTTGCAGTTAAGACCTAGCACATCCAAGTAAATAAATACTAAAAAAAGACTTATTTGGATATGCTAGGTCTTAAAAAAAAAAAGACTTATCACTAGGTGCTGAAACATTAATATCTAAAAGAATCTGTTCTTTTAGAAGTCAGTACCCCAAGGAAGATACATTGCATTTATGCTCTAAAAATGAAAATTTCCTTAAAAGTATATGTCTGGAAAAAAAGTATTATGTCTTTTTTTATGAATTTTATGAATTATGTCAGTTTTTATGAATTGTTTATATTTCCTGAAAATGGACTCTTTTGATTTTATTTTTATTGAGCCAATGTATTCTATCCTTTAAGTTCAGTTATTTTGAACCTGGGAGGAAGCTTAGGTAAAGTTTTCTTCCTGTGTGCACTGATTTTTTTCTTACAGACTCACAAAGAGCAATTGGAGCTGGTGTGCTAACTGGTGATTATAATCCCAGGATGAGAGGGTTAATCCCTGTGCCCTAGGCTCAAACATAAGCAGGATCAGAAGAGTGAAGGACAAGCCAGGACTGGTTAGCTCTTGGGGGATTCACATTGATTGATCTTCTGATTGAACAGAATTTTTCTGAGTTACCAGGAAATATCTTTCAAAAACATAGAGTATTTAAGTGGGTGGGCACAGGTGGTACCTCTGCTCTGGAAGGAGAGAGCTTAGTGGCATTGTGTCAAAGAGAAGTTCCTTGACTCTGAAATAACATTCCCAGTCAGGGTGGGTCTTATGGAATCTTCAAGGACCAGCTCAAGACTCATCTCCAAGATCACTTCCCAGCTAGCTCTACCAACAAGAATTTCCCTGCTACCACTGTGACTTCATGATAACTCAAATTTTACTATGAAAGATCTGTACTCTTCATCACATCACTGGGCCATTTGTCCCATGCTGCCTTATAATGACCTTTTTGCCATCTCTGCTCCCTCATTTGACAGTTTTCTCATCCAGAATAAGACATGAGTACTGTCAGGATTTGGGAATTTAGTCAGGTTTTCACCTTTGGATTTGCTTCTAGTTACAGCTTGTAGAATATATTATTTAAAGAAATTGCTAATCTGTACACATGTCCATTCCAGTTCGATTATATTCAATCCACAACAAGCACCTTCCAAGAACTTCTTTTGCTTTGTGCTGGTCATTGAGCTCTTTGAAAGGAGAAATTGTGTAGATTAGACAGACGTGGCCTCAACTTGCCTCATCATATTCAGGTGTGTGACATAGGCTCATGATGATTGCTAGTTCCGCTCATGATGATTGCTAGTTACTTCTTCCATGATATTCTCTTTTACATGGCCATGAGTATATATTGAATAAATAGTGTTAAAATGTGGGGAGATAATTTATTTTAATGACTTTGGTGATCCTCGTTCACATTCTGAACTATTGCAGTAGACATATGGGATAAATCTCTAAAGAAAGGAGTCAGGGGCAAGTAGGTAGTAAGCTTGTATATTATTTTCCCTGATGCTCATAGGTTGGCTCATGATGCTGAGACATATGTAGTGGAGCATAGCTGGGATTTTTGAACCAGGGTTTAATACACTTCAACCTCCGTGGTATATAGTCACAGTGAAGTACAGTTTTACAATAACCCTTCTCTTCCTTTTATCCTCTCCTTGGCATTTTGCCATCACCACCTTCTGCCATCTAGAATACCTCAGAAATCTCCCTTCTTCAATGCTGTTATTGTGGTTAAATGCAACAAAACTCAGAGGCACAAAATTACCGCTGCTGCTAAGTTGCTTCAGTTGTGTCCGACTCTGTGTGATCCCATAGACGGCAGCCCACCAGGCTCCCCCGTCCCTGGGATTCTCCAGGCAAGAACAAAATTACTACCAGCACATAAATCAGTAAGTACAATGGTAAGACCATAAAAGATAAGTGGACAAAGGACAAAAGTCACAAAAGTGAAGAAAATCACTCACTGGTTAACAAACTTAGAAAAATATCTTAACCTTCTAGGAATAAAAAATGTAAATGAAGCATTAGTGAAGTGAAGTGAAGTCGCTCAGTCGTGTCCGACTCTTTGCGACCCCATGGACTGTAGCCTACCATGCTCCTCCGTCCATGGGATTTTCCAGGCAAGAGTACTGGAGTGGGTTGTCATGCCCTCCTCCAGGGGATCTTCCCAACCCAGGGATTGAACTCAGGTCTCCCACATTGCAGGCGGATTCTTTACCATCTGAGCCACCAGGGATGTGCATCTATCTCTCTTTCTATTTATCTATCCATCATCTATCTACCTATAAATAAGTCTTTTTTTTCCCTTTTGGCCTCAGTTCTTCAGTCTGTTGCATACAGGTTAATGCTGGCTGTCTTCCAGGACACAAAGAGTCATGTACCTGCTCTGAGTGATTCCAGACTCTCCTAGTCTGATCCACACTGAGCTTCCAAACAAACAGAGAAAGAACTTCTATCTTTCATTCTAGGCAGTGTCTTCAAGCTTTGAAAATTCTGCCATGGTTGCTCTAGTCTTTAGCTCATGGCTATTATCTCTATTTTTTTTTTTTTTTTAATACAATGTTCCCCTCCCTCCCACCCCAACCTCAGAAAACCAAAAGCCTCCATCAATTTCCACCACTCAGTAATATGAGCTTGTTTCAGGTCATTTTTTGATATCAGGTTTTGATAGAAACAGAATAAAAGCATATGAGGGATGTGATGGGGAGGACGGTCCAAGGAAACGGCCCAGCAAGATGTGGATGAGGAGCCATAGATGACCTACTTTGTAGTCTGCAGAGGGCTGGCAGCTGGCAGCCTGCCTTAAATCCTGCCCAGACCTTGGATTATTTCAGCTACGGTGAAGCCCTCCCCCCTTCCTTTTTTTTGGTGGAAACTTCAGGATTCAAACAGTCTATATTCCATAAATTCTTGTATTTTCTTTTAGAGACGCTGAGAGAATATACATCCTAATACTGATCTTTTTATTTTCTGAGAAGGTCAGGTTAATATCAGCTTATCAATACCAATTGATAAGCATTCTGAGTCTACAACAGTAGTTTCCCTGGTGCTAATGTCTTTTGTGTCTTTCACTGACTTCATCCCTGTGCTTCCTATTCTCAACTACTAAATGGGAAGTGCATAGAAAGGACTGTTTTCTTCAGTTACAAAGGTAATAAAAGAAATCTACATTTGTATATGTATAACTGAATCACTTTGCTGTATACCAAACATTGTAAATCAACTATGCTTTAATTAAAAAAAAATAAAGCAATTATCCTTCAATTAAAAATAGATACATTTAAAAAAGAAATAAAAGAAAACAAAGAAACAAACAAAAAAGGAAACAAAGAAACAAAAACAAACAAAAAAGAAATCTACAGACTTGGGGAGATGAACACGGTCAGTGATTTAGGGAGCCATTCTGTCCAAGTTTGAATAGCTGTGCAGGCATGCCTAAAGTACATGTAAGATTGTAATATTTACTTTCCCTGAACTCTCAGACTCATAACAGCTGAAATTCAAGTGTCTCAATTCCCAACAGGAAGCATTAAATCCCTGAAAATGCTCAGGAGTGAGTCTCCCAGGCGCTCTCTTTGGGCAGGTGTCAAATGATGGATGGGATCAGAAGTATGGGAATTTCTGAGAAGCAGACTCTCATGCCCTGCCCTGGGCGATGCTTCCTGGATAGTTGGCGGTTGTGCCCCACATCTGCTGTGAACTGGCTGAAAGCCAGCAGCTTTTCTTCTCTAAATAGGAAAGGAACTCAAATGTGGGGTGTTAGGGGGTGCAAAAACCGCAGTATGTGGACAGTCTGGGTCTCTGGTGCCTCATAAGGAAGATTCATCTGTTGGGTTAGGTGGATAGTGAGAAGTCTGACTCAGCAGTGGTCTAGCTTCCCAGTACCTGGGTCCCATGTATCCCACCACTTTCTACTTCTCTCCTAGAATATGGATTTTTCCAGGATTATTAGCCAATGTATATAGTCTGACTTCTGGGATCAATGTGATGACGCAAAAATGCTGAACAAGGAGACCTTCCTCCAGATGACTTGGGGTGCAGAGCCAAAAAGCAGTGGCAGAAGTATCTTAACCACTTGTGGCAAAACCTCTATCCAGAGAGAAAGCTGTTTTAGGAAGAAAATGTCTAGTGTTTTTCCTTCTGTAAATGGAGGTTAAATAATCTCAGTATAAAACTGCCATCCCTCCATGTTGCTGTATAACACAGGAGCTCGATCTGTTATTCTGTGACAATGTAGAGGAGTGGAATGGTGGAGGGGATGTAGGCTCAAGAGGGAGGGGAGAGATATATATGTTATATATGGCTGATTCACAATTTTGTATGACAGAAACTAACACAACATTGTAAAGCAATTATCCTCCAATTAAAAATAAACTTAAAAAGAAATAAAAAACATACTAACAGTTAAAAAACTAAATAGGCAGCCTAAAAAAATTCTTTTTCAAACACTCATTCTGCACTGATAGTTGAGTAGTGTGTGTAAGTTGGAGTCTCTATTTTCATCATTGAATTTTTGGTATGCAGAAACAATGTACAGAAAGTAGGAGATATACATGAGTGTAAAAATAGGGTGGTTAGAAATCTGTCTTATACCTGGCTTGTAGAGTCTGTTTTGGAGGGAAACATTTTATTCTGGAGTCAGATTCATTTACATTACATTGAATCTGAAGAATATAAGAAAGATTATGTTGACTTGGTCCAGTTATTTTTGAGTAGATTTGATCGACCATAAAGTGATGGCAGAATGAGGTGTGGTATCAGAGAGCACAATTTGACAAAAGAATTGGAGTTTCTGAGGTGACAATTCTTCCTTCTTCTATTGTTGGTGTATGATCTGGACAGTTACCATCACAGTCCACAGAACTCATGCATCCCAACCTTTGTCCTGGCGCTTCATACATCCATATATCCTCTAGAAATTGAGATTCAGTTCTGAAACTTTCAAGAAGTGATAAGTAGATTCGTCACCTTTTCCCAACAGTGAATTCCAATGATATAGTAGCTAGATCTGGATTTAGGTAGAAACTTAGAAGTCTTTCTGAGTCAAGCATCTTAAAGAGTTAGTGTCATGAAGTTCAGACTCAGGCCCAAAATGCTGCTTTGTGGAAAGACCTCAGGGAAAATGTCCACAAATTGCGGAAAGTGGTCCCTACTTTCCAGTCCTACGTGGAAAGGGGTAGCACTGAGAAGCAAAAAGCAGGAATAGGAAAGGACCTGTTTTGCATCATTATTTAGTTGAGATACAAATATTCTGGGAAAGTTCATTGTTGGAAAGTATCAAGCTCAGAGTGAGGGAGGCTGGGAAGAAGAACTGAGATATGGAAATTTTGTAGACTATCAACCCTGTGAGTATATGTCAAGGGAGAAATTATGAATTTATAAAGTGGAGGCTCAGGATCAAGTTTAGAGAAAGATACTGAGGAGTGAATGCTGCAGAAAACTGAGTAACTGCCTACAGAACAGTGACAGTGAAAGTATGTTTTATTGGTGGTTGTAGGTCCCAGGGTTTCCAACTTTGAGCTTTTTGCTCTCAATAGGTGCCTAGAATAACAGAGAAATGGAAGAGGACATCTCTCAATAGAGGTGTCTGAAGAAATTAAAATATTTAACTTGTATATTGACCTTATAATGAAGTGAGAAAGCATAGCAAAGTCCTTTGGGTGTTAGCAGTAGAAAGAAAACACTAGAAAATACAAATAATCTGAAACATTTGCAGGAAAAGAAATCCTCTGCTTAGTGAATGATTATATTCAACACAGTTTAGAACATATAATTTTTCATCAGAATGTTGGCAACAACATTTTCCTGAACTGGGACTGGATGACATGTAGCAGCTGGTATTTTGTGGGAATTCAGTCAAGGAGTCAAGATAAAGTCAGTTTAATAGTCATGGTAGCCAGACTGAGCAATTCACTGGGAAATTCCACTCTTGCCTCTACAGTTTCTGTACAGGTCTCTTTGGGTATTGTAGCAAAGTGCTCGTAAATCCCACCCACAGTGCTGCAGAGCTTTACAAAAACCTCCCCTTGGTTTTGTCCCATCTGTCTTAGAACATCCATCATAGGTATTTTCTCCAAGTCAGGCTCCATCCAGATCAGAGTCTTGGCTTGAGGTCAGGGCAGGCTTGCCCAGGTATTTCTTTCTCAGGCTTTTCTGCCCTGCTGCTGGGATCTGCCCTGGAGTTTGTGACTAGAATGGACTTCAGAAATCATGACCTCTTCTCCTAACTGTGCTTTCTGACCAGCTCACTCTCAGATGGTTTCTCTCAGGAGAGTCTGTCAGACCTGAATGTCTCAACTGGGTTCTACAAGCTGTAGGTAGGCAGAAAAGATTCACGGTCAATGTAATTTCTGCTTTCACCTGCTAATCTTCTGAATCACCTCTGCCTGCCCTACTTACCCATGGAGGGTGTTATGGAGTGGAAAGTGCTTCCACATAGAATTTTATCCTTTCCATTGATCACATCTGGCTATATTCACGGCCAGTAGTCCATCTGCTGCTTTGTGTGAACTGGAAAATGCAACATGCTGGGCAAATGCAGAGGTAGCCCCTTGGGTTCAAGTTGGAAAACAGAGGGCAACTTTTTTAGTTTTAGTCATAAAGTCTTCCCTTTTTCCAGCTGATGCATCCCCACACCAGAGCCTTGGCTCAGACAGCAGAGCTCAGGCTGAATTTTAGTCCCATTTAGATGAATTTTTGCTCCCTTGGCTGAGAGTCCTTGTGTCAGACACAACCTGTGCACCTAGGGGCAGTGGCTCTGGACAAATTCAGTCCATGCTTTTTTTTTTTAAAAATAAATTTATTCATTTTAATTGGAGGCTAATTACTTTACAATATTGTAGTGGTTTTTGCCATACATTGCCATGAATCAGCCATGGGTGCACATGTGTTCCCCATCCTGAACCCCCCTCCCACCTCCCTCCCCACCCCATCCCTCTGGGTCATCCCAGTGCACCAGCCCCAAGCAATCCATGCTTTTTAATTTACACTCTTGTTGGACTTTTGATTTTTAACACCATCATAACCTTTTTGAAAACTTTGGTGCTCTCAACACAGCAGTCTTCATTTTCTTTAGATCTCTGTGTCCGTCACTGTGAAAAAAAAGCAATACATAAGGATCATCGAAAATGTCTTTATTGAGTGTTAACCATTAAAGGATAGTGTGGGGTTTCCCTGGTGGCCCAGTGGTAAAGAATCCCCCTGTCAATATAGGAGAGACAGGTTGATCTCTGATCTGGGAAGGTCCCACATGCCACAGAGCAACTAAGCCCATGAGCCACAAGTACTGAGCTCACATGTTGCAACTCCTGAAGGCCGGGCACCCTAGGGTCTGATGCTCCACAAGAGAAGCCACTGCAGTGAGAAGCCCATGCACTGCAGCTAGAGAGTAGCCCCCGCTCACTGCATCTAGAGAAAGCCGGAGCAGCAACGAAGACCCAGCATAGCCAAAAGAAAAAAAAAAAAAAATATATATATATATATATATATATATATATATATATAAAACAGAAGGATAGTGTGAATTTTCTTGCTATTGTTAACAAGAGGGAGCAGGATTGAAAAAACTTTGATCTTCATACTTTCTTTGGAGGATCTTATCCAAATCCACGGCCTAATTTAAGCATCACAATATTCCTTATAACCCTTACTTATAACCCTTACAACAACAGCTTACTACCCTCCATTCAACTGCACGCCTAGCAACTTCATTTCCTTACACACAGTCTAACACCTTTTTCCTGATTAAAACCTCAAAGAACAAACAGGAAAAGGGGAGAAGAAATGTTATTTTCTCAGTAACAGACAATGTAACAGGGGCTGGCTTGAGCAGAGAGCAAGAGAATGTGTACCTCATGGCAGGAGGCCAGTTGGGCTAAAGCATTGAACTTGGACAGTTGAGCATAGCTGGTTTAGGCACTAATTTTTGAAATGGCAAGAGGTGGGTGGTTAGCATATTGAAAAATAAATTTGGCTTCTGCTGAAACCCCTGAGGCTCCCTGACTCCCTCCGAGTGCTGATGCACAGACTTCCCCAGGCAGCCATCAGAAACAGGTTTGAACAGAACCAGCTATAGAAAACAAAAAGTTGGGAAGGTAATTAAATCTTGAGGAGACTGGAACTTAGACTCGGCAACCTAGGGGTTCTGGGGCAGTGAATCTTGCGATCTTGTGGAAGTGGCAGAGAGGTTTGGGGTGCTGGGTCCTAAGGAGAATGCAGGTATTGTGTTTCCTAGTGCTTCACTCCTCCCTGTATCAGGAGTATCCTCCAGGGTCTTTGACAGAGGACTTTGCAGGGTCCCCATTCCAGGTGGGTGTACATCCCACTCCACTGACTCTGGGACGTGGCCATGCATGGATCCATAGTTGTGGGTGGAGGCGACAGTGCCTGGTCCAGGCTGAGGCTCCATGTGGCATGGTGTCAGGGATTTCTGCCAGCACTCTTGAGCCTTTGTCCTGTGAGATGGGAAGGGTATGCTCAGGGGGTCACTGTTGCTTTGGCCTGGGTCCCAGAACAAAGACACAGTCCTGAATGCAGCCCACAATCTGAGGGCAAGTCCAATGAGCAAATGCAATATATGTTTGTTATTATAGAAGTGTTAGTTGCTTAGTTGTGTCCAACTCTGACCTCGCCAGGCTCCTCTATCGATGGAATTCTCCAGGCAAGAATACTGGAGTGGGTTGTCATTTGCTTCTCCAGGGAAACTTTCTGTCCCAGGGATTGAACCTAGGTCTCCTGCATTGCAGGCAGTTTCTTTACTGTCTGAACTACCAGGGAAGCCCCAGTTGTAAAGCAACCTCAACTTTTTTAATAATAGGCAACAATCATAGTAGAAATGGCTGTTTAATACAGATTCTAAACCTAGGGTGACTTGACCTATGAAATTATGTGCTGAAATTTATGGTAGCTCCCTGTTATCTTTAGGGTGAGATGGTTTGAGCACAGGCTTTTGTTTTCCTTCCTAGGCCTTTATCTTATTCTTTTCCACATGCTCCCTTAAATTCAGCTGTGCTGAACTACTTGCTTCCTGAAAGCTCCATGTTCTTTCGTCTCTCTTTACCTTTGCCCTGTGATTGCTTTTGCTTGAAATGCCCTTCCCTTCTCCAGCTCCCCAGTTTGGTCTCTAGCCCACCTCCTTAGATCCTATTGATGAAGTATAATGTGAGCTTAGCTTAGCTGTTGACCTTCTGGGAAGTCTAAACGATTGCTCAAGACAACTGTGTTGGATGTACCCCCCTCCCCTTAATTTTTGTGGCATCCAGTGCTTATCCCTATCACTGCTGTCAAAACTCATTTCCTCTCATCTTCTTTAGGTAAAGATCTTTGAGAGAAGAGATTTGTCTGTGTCCTCTGTGCAGGACATTACCTCATTAAGCAAGGCTCATAAAGTGCCTTCTGAAACTATTGTAATGATATAATGTCTCATATTCAGAGAGGATAAGCTAGGAAGTGACAGAGTCATGACTAGAACCCACATCTTCCCAATTCCTAGTCCTTGCTCTCTCTCACCCTGCTCTGCACTATGGAACACTATTTTGCATTTGTTTAGCATAGCACCATTAACTGTAAACAATTCAATTTGAACATTAGTCTGAGTTAAGCATCATTCGGAAGTTAAATTTGTTGTGATTTGCTCCACACTATGAAATATATTCCAAAGTTAAAGAGAAATGAATTCCTTGTTGTCTACATATTTGGAGTATTCAAATCACAGTCTTTCTACTAACATGAGTAATCAAGGATGAACTGTGCCTCCAGAGAAGCATCTAAGATGTTACAGCTGGGAGAGCCTTCAAGGATGATATATTCACTCTGCTATGTGTTCAGATGGAAGAGTCTAGAGTGATCCAGAGTGGTTTCACAACTGGCCAAGGCCAACATCAAAGAAACATAAAAGAAATAAATTATTCCAATTCCTAGTCCAGTGATATTTTTGGTTCACTTGGCAAATATCCAGTTCTCTGATCATTTACTTTAATATTTATCATTTGAAAGTGTCTGAGTATCTTCTCAGTCCTCCAGCTGATCTCCTTCCCTGGAGTGACCTTAGAATGACCTGGGCAGCCTGGCATTTTCTTTCTGTATGTGGCTTTTCATTATTGTATGGGATGCTCTTTCATGGGAAAGGGGAGGGGCAGGCACAGGGTGGGTTCATCCTGAAGTTCACCTCTTCCTGGAAGGAGGCCGAGTCATTCTTGCTGCCAGATGAGTGCATTCTGAGAGTTTACCGTGATGTTGTCCAGTCCTGGGTGGGAGGGTACTTGGAGACTCAAGGCACCTGGAGAAAATGTATGGGATGCCAGGCCCAGAAAAGAAATGAGGGTTGCACTGGGACATCCCAGAGCTTTTAATTTTGTGACCATGGACTTTGAACTTGCTTTTCTTATCTCCACTCTCGGCCTTTGATTTTGATGTGTTCTCTTTGAGGATTATAGGCAAACTGCAGTGTATATCAAAGGAGAATACGAGGCTTTTTAAAAAAAATGTGGAACAGACTCTTGAAAAGACTTCAAACCACATAGATGGAGGAACAACTAGAAAACTTTGGAGAATATAGACCAAAGGATGGGTGATACTAAAGGTGTTTGATCATAGTCTTGAAATAATTATCAGGATAGAGCTGGCTTATGGAAGACAACTGCATTTGCATGTCTGCTTGTGTATGCCTCCTGTGTATTGCAGTATATTGGCTTAATGAAATGTATGAGGAAAACCTAGACTACACAGATATGTGTTACAAAAAGGTAGATTTTTTGCAATGTGAAATCAGAAACTGTGTTAGTGGACTTTTTCTATTCTTTTCCATCAAAGTCCATTGGTCTAGCTTGCATTTTGGATGGTACTTCCACCCATGCTTGATTTTATAGCATTATTCATAGGTCTTTTGGGAAATAATTGGTTCATTGCATTAAGAAACTTTTATGTGTTGATATATTTCATTATACAACATCAAATATATCACAGGAGGTAATATGGCCACTAATATCTTTAATTCAGAACAGTACTTAAATACTGGGGAGCCTACCAGCTCATAATGGCAGATACAATTTCCCTGATGTCTAGTTTTTCCCTGAAAGCTTGGATTTTTATCATTAGCAACAATGGTCCATTGTTTTCTTGATGTGCAGGCTCAGTTTATTCATTTTCAAGAAAATGTGTGACAACTACCCAAGTCTGAATAACCATAGTTTGCCTGTCAGTTATTCTTTCAAGAAAAATGGTGTTTCATGGAAAAAAATAGCTAGTTCAATTTGCAACTTAAATGACTACAAAAGACTTTTCCCTTGAGATAATAAGATAATTTGGAATGCAGCAGAAGTACTTACGTGTACTTCCACTGTTGTTACATAGAATACTAAAAAGATATAAACTTGAGTGGAGATTTAATAAAATTAATAGTTTTACTGCTTTTTCAGTGTTACGGACTGAACTGTGTCCTTCCCAAATCCATATGTTGAAGTCCTTACCCTTGGTAACTCAAAATGTATCCTTCTTTGGAGATAAGACCCTTAAAGATAAGGTAAAAGAGGCCATTTTACCTTAGACTGGATTAGACCCTATTCCAGGCTGACTGGCGTCCTTATGAGAAGAGGAAATTTGTACACAGAAGAAGATACATACGGGATATATTATACATGTATAGAGGAAAGTCCACATGAGGACAAAGCAAGAAGGTGGCCATCTCCAAGCCAAGGAGGAGGACTCAGGAGAGATCAAAACTGTGGGCACTGTCATTCTAGATTTTTAACCTCAGAGATGTGAGAAAATAAGTTTCTGTTGTTTAAACCACATAGCCTGTGTTATTTTGTTATGTCAGCTTAGCTAACTAATACAGTCAATTACATTGTTAACTGAAACTAGCCTTTTTTTTCCACCTGCAAATACATAGGAATGTAGAATACAGTGACTGCTAATACACTACTGAGGCTTTGGCCTTGATTCATACTAAGTGACCAGCAGTTTTACCCACCAATGCTTTCACAACATAAAGGCAAATGTCAAAACAAAGAAAATGGCAAATATTATTTTGCCATTATCATGAATATAGTTCTGACCTCATGGACTCCCTGAAATGTCTTTAGGCTTCTGGATGTCCACGGACCATACTTTGAGAACCACTCTCCTAATCTAGGTGGTTTGTCCTGTCAAAGCGGCAATGGCAGCACTCAACCCAGGCTTTCTTTACTCTGACCAGTTTCTATTTGTTTGCTGGTGATTGGCAGATCGATTGTATCGTATGCTTTGACTGATGGATGAATAAGTGGTCAAGCCATTGTGAAAAGTGATTTTCCAATTCCTTGACAAAGATGAAATTGCCTTGAATACTTTGGTGGAATCTCTAGAGTCGAGGACCACAGATCTGTCTGTCACCCGCCTGTGGTTTGTTCTCCTTGGTGGTACTCAGTGTCTCAGATGCTGGATCCATGGTGATGGTGCTTTGGGGGCAGTGGGAGGGCTCAGGGAAGGTCCAGAGTCTGATTACTTTATGTTTAGTACCCATACTATATTTCTGCAGCAAAACTTCACCCTTTCCATTATAAATAATATTTACTTGCTTAAGCGACAAGTAGTTAGGATTGTACTTGAAATTTTGGCAAAACCATAAATATGAGTAATAGCCTGACTTGGCTTTCATGGTTGATGGATCAAGCAATGCACTTAGTAACTGGACAGGAAATAAAAGGGGCCAGGCTTTTGAATTGAGACCCATATGAAGCCCCAAGAATGGATAAACCTGGTCAAGTTCCCCTCAGTCAAGGGGCCCCCAACACACTTTGACTTTTGTCAAAACCTTCTTCTGCTTTCTCTGTGATGTCCAGCCTGCTGAAGGAGAAGTGAGTTTGACAACCCACTGCTTGGAGCCCTTGGTGTATCTGTAGAAGTCTGGTACTGCCCAGCCCCACATAAATGGAAGACTGGATTTTAAGCTATAGTCATTATCTCAGATCTAGAAAAGCAGTGATTTTAAGGTACACTGCTTATGCCTATTTCTTGAATAAGAATAATCCAAATTGTGCAAGATCATCACTTGTGGTTTTCTCACTAATTTGAACTGTGTAGTCAGTGACAGAGTCGATTATTGTCTTACAAATATGTCACATGGACATACAGTTCTAGTTTGTTAAAACACTTACAGAATCAGGATTTCTTTGAGCAGAGCAGTATTCTTAAAAAATATGCTAATTTTCAAGAAACATGTTATACTTTTTACTGCTTAAACTTGCTGCAGATTTCTTAGGGATGAAAACATAAAAACATTTTTATAAAGTTTTTGATATATAAAAAAGGGGGAATAAAATCAGTATCTTTAGACTCATCACTTACGTCTAGTAATCATTAATGTTTGCTTTATTGGGTATTTGGTGAAGTGTTTAAGAATAAATTACAAGCACCATGACAATTCGTTTCTAAACCCTTAAGCATACATTTTTAAAAAACAAAAATATTTTCTTTTTTTTTTTTCAAAAATATTTTCTATACAACCCTAATACTACTACTTCACATCTAACAAAGTTAACAATTCCCTAAAATCATTTAATAACTAGCCCATGTTAAATTTTCCAACAAAATGTCCTTTACAGATGGTTTTCGGAAACCAGAAACCAGTCAAATACTATGTATTTAATTTGGTTTCTAAGTATTTTAACTTTCTTTAACCTGTAATAGTTCTCATTCTACAGCATTCCCTCCACTATACTTGTGTTTTCCTTCATCACATTGATTATTGAAGGGACTGGAACTGTTGTCTTGTAGAATGTCTCACTGTCTGGAATTGTCTAGTTGTTTCTTTGTGGAATCCTTTAACTTGTTCTTCTAGTTCCTTTGTCTCCTGCTAGAACTAACGACTATAGGCTCCATTTGTTTGTTTTTGGCAGGAATTCTGTGTAGGGAGGTGGTGTCCTATGTATGGTAGTGTCCTGCGTCATGTTAGGATAGCCATAATGACTTGATGAGGCTGATCCAGCGCTAGGATAAGATGGGGACAGAAAAATCTATCTTTTGTAAAATTATATTTTCCCATTGTAACCAGCAGGTAATCTGAGATTTTGCAATGTTTTAAAACTTTTTCTTTTGGCTTGGAGTATATTTTTCTGCCTGATGTTTTGCATGTAGCCAGAAGCTAGTCACATTTCTTCCTCCTGTAACTGTGAATGCCTCCAGTCTGCTATACACAAAATGAATGTTATAAACTCATCATTAGATGCTGAAATATTAGTATCTAAAAGAACCTGCTTTAAAAAAAAAAAGTAACATAAGGAAGATACATTACATTTCTGCTCTACAAATGAGAAATTCATAAAAAGTGTTGTATTTGTGAATCGTTTATATTCCCTGAAATGGGCTCTTCAGTTTTTATTTTGATCAAGCTGCTGTATTCTATCTTCTAAATCATAAGCTCAATTATTTTGAACAACCTGGGAGGAAGCCTAGGCAGAGTTTTCTTTCTCTGTGCATTGCTTTTTCTCTTATAGACTCACAAAGAGCAATTGGAGCTGGTGTGGTAACTGGTGATTGTAATCCCAGTAAGAAGGGGTTAATCCCTGTGTCTAGGATCAGACATGAGCAGGGTCAGAAGAGTGAAGGAGAGGCCAGGACTGGTCAGCTGTTAGACCTGTGGGATTCACACTGATTGATCCTCTGACTGAACAGAAATTTTTCTTAGTTCCCAGGAAGATCTTTCAAAAACACATCATGTCAGTGGGTGGGGACTGGTGGTGCCTCTACTCTGAGATGAGGACAGAGCTTAGTGGCATTAGGTCAGAGAGATGATTCCTGACTCTGAAATAACATTCCCAGTCAGGGTAGGTCTTGTGGCATCTTCAAGGACCAGCTCAAGATTTATCTTCAAGAGCTCTTCCCAGCTAACTCTACCAACAAGAACTTCTCAGCTACCCTCTCTTTGCTCACTTTGTAATAACTCAGATTTTACTTCGGAAAGGTCTGTGCTCTTTATTACATCATTGGGTCGTTTGTCCAGTGCTGCCTCATAATGTCCTTCTGGCCCTCACTACTCGCTCACTTGTTAGTTTTCTCATCAGAAAGAGACACAACAACTGTCAGGATTTGGGGGTTTAGTGTCAGATTTTCCTCCTTATAGATCTGCTTCTAGTTATGGTCTTTAGAATATGTTGGTGTATGACCCAGTGCACAGGCTATGGTCATCTTTATTTCCATCCCTGTATTTCTTCCATGATGTTCTCTTTAATTTTGCCATTGGTATATGTAATAAATGTTGTTAAATTGTGGTGAGATGATTTATTTTGCTGATTTTGGTGATATCTGTTCACATTCTGAGACTACTGGAGTAGACACATGGGTAAATTTCTTTCAATAAAGGAGTGAGTGGGAAAGTAGTTTGTGTATTGTTTCCTCATGATGCTCAGATGTTGGCTCTTGATGCTGAAACATATGCAGTGGATAACACCTGGGATTTTTAAACAAGTGCTTAGTACACTTCAACCTCTGTGGTACGTAGCACAGTGAAACACAGCAGTACAAAAACATCCTTCTTCTTTTATCTTTTCCTTAGTAGTTTACCATCATCACAACTTGTCATCTAGAAAACCTCAGAAATCTCCTTTCTCCAATGCTCTTATTGTGGTTAATGAAATAGAACCCAATTGCAAAAATTATTACATTACACAAATTAATAAATAAAACACGAAGTATCTAAAGGGCAAATGCACAAAAAACAAATGAAGAAAGTCACTCATTGGTTAACAAATTTAGAAAAATATTTTAACCCTCTAGATATAAAAAAATGTAAATGAAACATTAGCAAACCATTAAGAAATAATCAGGTTTTAAGCTTTGTGTTGTTAGAAAAGTTGATGTTCCCAGTGGTGGTAAGATGTTGGTAATAATATAAATTGTTATATATTTATTGGAAACCAATTAGATAATATTTAAAAAGTGAAAATATTATTACTAGGTTAAGCAAATATTTCCACCTTGGGGAATTTACTGTGAGAAAATATATATGTGTTTGAATTTAAAGCGAGGTTTATTATCCTCAGAGAAGACAGAGTCCCCTTATATTTGATTCAAATTCAAAAATATTATACAAAAAGCAATATTACAATACTTTAATGGAATTCTTTGGTTTTGCATAGCTAAGTACAGTTTAGTGAAGACATATTCACCTTTAATGATCTTAATCAAGGTTAATTCATGGATACTACTGAAAGTCAGATGTTGAGCTTAGTGAAAAAGATGACTAGTAAACTTAATGACAATTTAGTAGCTATTCTTGGGGTATGCTTAGAAATTACAAGTGTTCAATATTGTTTAAATAAATCTTTTAAAGTAGATTTTTGCTGTGGAAATCATGAATATTCACTTACAGTCTAAATGGCAATCAAAAGTCCTGTTTTGTGAATAGATATTGGGGTTCAAATATGTTTTAGTGAAACCTTCATATATGGATTCTTAATGGGCTATATTTCAAACAACTTAGTTATAGGTTGTGTGAAATCCTTTTAAAAAATGTTTGAAGATTAAAAGAACAGCTCTGCTGATGACAATACATGGCTTTGAGGTATTCGTGAGAATTTAAATAAAATTAGAGTTTTCCCCACTAAAATTTTCCCCACTATTAGAGTGGGGAAAAAGCTGTATTTCAGAACTAATATCATATATAAGGGTTTAAAAATGTAAATAATACTAAAGCAATATGTTAAAATTTTTAAGGTGGAATTGGGCAAACTAGTGCTGATTTACAAGGGTGTATAGAATCAAGTTGGCTCAAAACCTTTATTTTGAATCTTCTGAGAGAAAGTGGGGACTTATTTCAGTACATATAATAAATATATTCATGGCTTTCCTGGTGGCTCAGCGGTAAAGAATCTGCCTGCAATGCAGGAGACACAGGAGACACAAGTTCTATCCTAGGGTCAGAAAGATCCCCTGGAGGAGGGCATGGCAACCTGCTTCAGTATTCTTGCCTGGAGAATTCCATGGACAGAGGAGCCTGGTGGACTATACAGTCCATGGGGTCGCAAACAGTCAGACATGACTGGAGTGACTGAGCGCACACACACACACACACACACACACACACACACACACACACAGACACACACACACACATGTATATACACATGGTTTTCCCTATATACATACACACAATAATTTTAAATAATGTAAAGCTCTCTCTATATACACATTCATTACAGCATTCTTTATTATAATAAAAAACTGATCGAATTCTAAATTATAAGGAAATTGATAAAACAGTGTGTTTCCAGATATGATGTTAATGTACATCATTAAATACTGATCATGAAAGGTGTCTAATAACACAGAAAACTGATTGTATAATGCTTAAAAGATACAGGTGTGTATGTGGAATATGATTACATGTACAGACTATTAAATAATCTATATATTAAACTTGGATGAAATATATCAAAAGAGTAACTGCAGTTGCTTTTTGGTGGCAGTCCGGATTTTCTCTTGATGTAGAATAGTGTATTAAATTATAGGAGGAAAATGCTCAGGTCATTGAGTTATAGTTCCCAACCATGCAGACAATCTGCATGGTGTAATCACCCACCTGTACTCATTCCCTGATAAGGATATATCTTCACTGCTGAATGGTTGTCAACTGTTACAAAGCAATTCCTGCTATTGAAATGAAATAATTTAAAATCAATCAGTCTGTCTTCCTGTCATCTATCTGTCTATCTATCATTTTTTCCCTTTTGGTCCCAGTTCAGCCATATGCTGCAGAGAGGTTAATGTTCTCTGTCTTCCAGGACACAGGGAGTGTATTGTCTGCTCTGAGCGATTCCAGACTCTCCTTGTCTGATCCACACTGAGCCTCCCAACAAAGAGAGAATGAGCTTCTATCTTTCATTCTAGGCAGTGTCATCAAGCTTTCAAAATTCTGCCATGGTTGCTTTAGTCTTTAACTCATGGTTATTATCTCTCCCTCCCACTCCAACCTCAGAAAACCTAAAAGTACCATTGATTTCCATTGTTTCTTAAACCAGAACAAACTGGTTTCAGATCATTTTTTGATACCAGGTTTTGATGAGAATAGAATAAAAGCATATGAGGGATGTGTTGGGGAGGATGGTCCAAGGAAAGGGCCCAGAAAGATGAGAAGGAGGAGCCATGGATGACCTACTTTGCAGTTTGCAAAGGGCTGGCAGCTGGCAGCCTCCCTTAGCTACCACTGCCCAGACTTTGGATCATTCCAGCCACAGTGAAACACCTTACTTAGGGGGTGGAAACTGCAGGGTTAAAGAATTTTATACCCTTGAATGCTCATATTTTCTTTCAGAAATGCTAAGAAAATACACATCTTGGTATTGACCTTTTTATTTTCTAGCAATATCAAGTTAATATCAATTTAAGTGATAAATAGTCTGAGTTCACAACAGTATTTTCCCTGGTATTAATGCCTTTGTATTTTCCCTTGCACTTGGTTCCTCTATTTCCTATTCTTCTCAGCTTTACTAAACAGATAGTGCACAGAAAAACTCATTTGCTTGGGTCACAAAGGTAATGAAAGAAATCTACATATGTGTATGTATAACTGAATAATTTTGCTGTACACCAAAGATTGTAAATCAACTATACTTCAATTTAAAAAAAAAAGCAAAAAGAAATCTACAGACTTAGGGAAAGCGAGGGTACGATCTCTTCCAGACAGTTACAGTACAAAGACAACTTTGCAAAGCCTGGTACAAAGAAGGAAGAACATTCTCATGAGCAGAATCCCCAACCCCACTGTCTTGCATGTGGAGAAAGAAGGTCCTGCTGCTCATGGCTTTGAAAGCCCACCCTGTGTGTGATCGCCGTGTAGATTCAGAGAATGAGATGGGCAAGGTCAGTGATTTAGGACGGCATTCTGTCCAAGTTTTGGAGAGATTTATAGGCATGCCTGAAGTATATGTAAAGTTGTAATACTTGCTTTCCAATCATTTCCTTAACTTCCAACCTCTTAAATTTAACTGTAACGTAAGTTTCTCAAGTCCCAACGGGAAGCATTAAATCCTTGAAGATGCTCAAGAGTAAGTCTCCTAGGCTCTCTTTGGTCAGGTGTCAGATGATGGATGGGAACAGAGTGTGGGAATTTTTGAGAAGCAAGTTCTCATGCCCTGCCCTGGTGGATGCTTCCTGGGTAGTTGGTAGTTGTGTCCCCATATGTTGGGAACTGGTCCAAAGCCAAAAGCTTTTGTTTTCTGAATAAGAAAGGAACTCAAGTGTGGGGTGTCAGGGGGTACAGCAACCACAGGATGTGGACACTCTTGAGTCTCTGGTGCCTCCTAAGGAAGAACTATGTGCTGGGTTAGTTGGGTGGTGAGAAGCCTGAGTCAGCAGGGGACTTAAGCAGTTTCCCAGTACCCAGGTCCAATGCATCGCACCATTTTCCACCTCCTCTCTTAGCACACGGGCTTTTCAGGGATATTAGCCAATGTGTATAGTCAGGTCTGACTTTACGGATCAGTGTAATGACATCAGCAAGGCTGAACAAGGAGATCCTCCTTCAGATGTGGTGGAGACAAGATACTTTGGAAGGTGGAAGCCAAAAGCAATGGCAGAACCATCCTAACCCCTTGTGGCAAACACTCTATCAGAAAGAAAGTCATTTAGGAAAGAAGTTATTCTATTGTTTCCTTCTGAAAATAGAGGTTAATAAATTTTGGTGCAAAACTATTCTCCTTCCATACACTCATTTTGCACTGATAGTTGAGTTAACTATAAGATGGAATCTCTGTTTCCATCACTGAATTTTCCATAAGCAGAACAATATGCAAGAGGTGGGAGAAATACAACCAAATGTAAAAATACAGTGTTTAGAGACCTGCTCTATACCTAGACTTGGAACCTTTGCTTTGGAGAAAGAAGAAGATTTTACTCTGCAGTCAGATTCATTTTCTTCACTTTGAGTCTGGAGGTTAACAAAGACTATGTTGACTTGGTCTAGGTTATTTTTGAGTAGACCAAATCTGCCATATACATACATGATAGAATGACGTGTTGTATCAGAAAACACAGGCAAATCAGAGCATTGGAGTTGTTTAAGGTGACAATGCTTCTTTCTTCCATTGAAAGCATATGATCTGAACAGCTCCCATTGTGGTCCACAGAACTCCTGCTTCCAAGCCTTGCCCTGGAGCTTCATAAACCTATAAATCATGTGAGTCTGAGACTCAGTTCTGAGCCTTTAGAAAAGTGATATGTAGATAGCCCACTCTTTTTCAATGGCAGATTCCAGTGAGTTAGTAACTGGATCTGGATTTAGGTAGGAACTTCCAAGTTTTTCTGGGTTCAGTTCAGTTCAGTTCAGTTCAGTCGCTCAGTCATGTCTGACTCTTTGCGACCCCATGAATCGCAGCATGCTAGGCCTCCCTGTCCATCACCAACTCCCAGAGTTTACCCAAACTCATGTCCATCAAGTCGGTGATGCCATCCAGCCATCTCATCCTTTGTCATCTCCTTCTCCTCCTGCCCTCAATTTTTCCCAGCATCAGGGTCTTTTCCAATGAGTCAACTCTTCGCATGAGGTGGCCAAAGTATTGGAGTTTCAACTTCAGCATTAGTCCCTCCAAGGAACACCCAGGACTGATCTCCTTTAGGATGGACTGGTTGGATCTCCTTGCAGTTCAAGGGACTCTCAAGAGTCTTCTCCAACACTACAGTTCAAAAGCATCAATTTTTCAGTGCTCAGCTTTCTTCACAGTCCAACTCTCACATCCATACATGACCACTGGAAAAACCATAGCCTTGACTAGACGGACCTTTGTTGGCAAAGTAATGTCTCTGCTTTTTAGGTGCAAAGTAATGTCTCTGCTGTCTAGGTTGGTCATAACTTTCCTTCCAAGGAGTGTCTTTTAATTTCATGGCTGCAATCACCATCTGCAGTGATTTTGGAGTCCCCCAAAATAAAGTCAGCCACTGTTTCCACTGTTTCCCCATCTATTTCCCATGAGGTGATGGGACCAGATGCCATGATATTAGTTTTCTGAATGCTGAGCTTTAAGCCAACTTTTTCACTCTCCCTCTTTCACTTTCATCAAGAGGCTTTTTAGTTCCTCTTCACTTTCTCCCATAAGTGTGGTGTCATCTGCATATCTGAGGTTATTGATATTTCTCCTGGCAATCTTGATTCCAGTTTGTGCTTCTTCCAGCCCAGCATTTCTCATGATGTACTCTGCATATAAGTTAATTAAGCAGAGTGACAATATACAGCCTTGACGTACTCCTTTTCCTATTTGGAACCAGTCTGTTGTTCCATGTTTTCTGGGTTAGGCACCAACAAATATAATATTTATGGAGTTCAGGCTCAGTGCTGAAAAGATCTTTCACTATCTTATCCCATCAGAATGTGCAAACTGATTCTCTGGAAACAGATCTCTGAGAAAATGCCCACTAATGGTGCAAGGTATTCCTAACCTTCCAGACCTGTACAGGTAGGGGCAGGACTGAGGAGCAAAAAGTAGGAATAGGAAGGCCCCTGTTTTGTATCATTTCCCAGTTGAAATGCAAATGGTCTGGGAAACGTCACTGTTGCAAGGTGTAAAACTCAGGGTGAGGGATCCTGGGAGGAAGAACTGAGTAGTGGAATGTTTGTAGAGTCTCAGTACTGTGAGTAGATTATAAGTCTTTGTGAGTAAAGTATAGATTATAAGAGTATAAAATGGAGGCTCAAGATTAAGATTAGAGCAATATATTGAGAAATAAATGCAGCAATGGACACCGAGTCAATAGTTTGTTGTGGAACAATGACATGGAGGGCATGTTTTATGGTTGCTGTTTGTTCCAAGGTTTCCAAGTTTGAGCTCTTTGCTCCCATTTGATGCCTGGGATAACAGAGAAATGGAGGAGGAATCTCTCCATAGAGTTGTCTAAAGAAATGAAAAATTTTAATTTGTATGTTGACTTTGTAATGGAAATGAGAAAGCATAAGAGAGCCCTTTGTGAGTTAGTTTCAGAAGGAAACACTGGAAAATAATCTAGAACATTTATAGAAAAAGATGAAAAGCCATGCCTGGTGAATGGTCAGATTTAAACAGCTTGGAATATATAATTTTCCATCACAATATTGAACATGAGTTTGAGCAAACTCTGGGAGATAGTTGAAGAACAGGGAAGCCTGGCCAGCTGCAGTCCATGGGGTCGCAAAGAGCTGGACATGACTGAGTGCTGAACAAAAACATTGGCAACAAAATTTCAGTGAACTTGGGTCTGGCTGCCTTGAGTGGAGTAAAAATGGCAGCTGCTTTTTTGGTGTGGGTTCAATAGAGAGATACAGGGGACAAGAAATCTGAAGTCACGGTAGCCGGCTGAGAATTCCCCACAGCAATTTCACTTTTGCTCTTACAGTTTCTGTAGAGGTCTCTTTGAGGTTTGTAATACTGTGGCCCCAACCAATCACAGTGCTACAGAGCTTTACAAAAACCTCCCCTTGGTTTTATCCTATCTGGCCTCTGAGAAGGCCCTCTGCCAGAGATTTCTCTAATTCAAGATATAACAAGATCAGACTCTTGGCTGTAGGTCACGGCAGGCTAACCTGGATGCTTCCGTCTGAGGTCCTTCTAACCTGTTGCTGGGATCTTCCCTGGAGTTTGTGACTAGAATGGACTTTCAGAAACCATCACGTCTTCTCCCATCTGTGCTTTCTGGCCAGTCTGCTCTCTGATGATTTCCCACAGAGGAGTCTGTCAGACCTGAATGTCTCAACTGGGTCCTACAAGGTGTAGGTAGGCAGAAGATGCTTGTGCTCAATGTAATTTCTGCTTTCACCTGCTAAGCTCCCAAATCACCTCTGCTGGCCACATTTTGCACATGGAGGGTATTATGTAGTTGAGAGGGCTTTCATCTAAACTTCAGAGTTTCATCCTCTCCATTGACTAGCTCGTGACTGAATTCAGGGCCAGGAGCCCATATGCTGCTTTCTGTGACTTGGAAAAGGCAACTTGCTGGGCAAATGCAGAGGCAGCTTTTAGGATTCAAGTTGGCAAACAGAGGGCACCTTTGTGAGCTTTATTCATAAAGGTTTCTCTTTCTCCAACTGATGCAGCTCCACACCAGGAACTTGGCTCAGTCAGCAGAGCTCAGAGTGAATTTTAGCCCCACCTGTCCCCTTGGTCAAGGGTTCTTGTGCCAGTTAATTGGAATTTAGCATCAACCTGAGTTAAGCATAATTGGATTAAGGAAATTTTTTTTTTTTTGTGGTTTGCTCTGTACCATGGACAAGGGAGCATGGTGGGCAACCATCCATGGGGTCGCACAGAGTCAGACATGACTGAAGTGACTTAGCATGCATGCATGCATTGGAGAGGGAAATGGCAACCCACTCCAGTGTTCTTGCCTGGAGAATCCCGGGAACGGAGGAGCCTGGGGGGCTGCCGTCTATGGGGTCACACAGAGTCGGACACGACTGAAGCGACTTAGCAGTAGCATCAGTCATACCATGAGATATATTCCAAAGCCAAAGACGAATGAGTTCTATGTTGTCTACATGTTTGGAGTATTCAAATCACAGTCTTGGACTTCCTTGGTGGTCCAATTTAAGGACCTGCCAATGCAGGGATTACAGGTTTGGTCCCTGACCCAGGAAAATTCTACATGCCTCAGATCATCTAAGCCCATATGCCACAACTACTGAGCCATCACTCTGGAGCCCACGAACAGCAACTACTGAGCCTGCATGCTCTAGAGCTCATGTTCTGTAACAAGACAAGCCACTGCAATGAGAAGCCCTTGCACAGCAACTAGAGAAAGCCCTACTCTCTGCAACTAGAGAAAGCCCGTGTGCAGCAATGAAGACCCAGAGCAGCCAAAATATAAATAGACAAATGAATGTATAAATAAATAAAGGCAAAAAGAAGATCACTGTTTTTCCACTAACATGAGTAATCAAGGATGAACTGGGCCTCTAAAGAAGCATCCTAGGATGTCACAACTGGGACGGCTTTCAAGGATCATTTATTTACTCCTCTATGTGTTCAGATGAAAGAGTCTAGAATGATCCAGAGTGATTTCACACCTGGCCCAGGCACTTAGCTTCAAAGAAACATAGAAGAAATCAAGTATTGCAATTCCTCGTCCAGTGATATTTTTGATACACTAAGCAAGTACCCAGTTTTTGGTCTTTAATTTTGACCATGTAATTTGAAAGTGTTTGGGTATCTTCTCACTTCTCCAGCTGATCTCCTTTCTTGGAATGACCTTAGAATAACTTGGGCAGCCTGGCATATTCTTTCTCTTTGCATTGTTATAGGAGACACTCTTCCATGGGAAAAGTGAGGAGCAGGCACAGGATTGTTGTGTTCTGAAATTCACCTCTTCCTAGCAAGAGGCTGGGTCCTATTCTCAGAAGGGATTCTCAGAAGGGTTCAGGGGACAGGGATGGGGTGAGGGGATTGAGTGTACAGTGGCATTGTCCAGTCCTGGGTGAGATCAGGCCTCCTGCCTGGAGATTCAGAACACTTGGAGATAATTTATGGGATGCCAGGCCAAGAAAAATGAGGATTGGCCAAGGGCATCTTAGAGCTCTTAATCTGGTGACTGAGGACTTTGAACTCGCTTTATTTATCTCCACTCCCCCCTCTAAAATTGACGTAACCTTTGAAGGTTATACACAAACTGTAGTATATTCAAAGGAGAATACTAAATAAACTATAGAATATTCAAACATTGTTGAAAAGACCTCAAATCACATACATGGAGAAACAGCTGGAAAAATTTAGAGACTATAGACTGAGAAAGTAAGATCCTGTAGGTGTTTGTAGTCTGTGGATAGCCATCAGGGTACAGCTGGCTTATTAAAAGATAGTAGGATTTACACGTCCATTTTTATGTATTCTATTATTGAAATACATTGGTTTGATGAAATATATAAGCAAAATCTGGACTTACGCATATATGTAGTACAAAAAGTTAGGTTAGTTACAATGTGAAATCAGGAACCATGTTAATGAACTTTCCTGTTCTTTCCCATTAAAGCCCATTGCTGTAGCTTGCATTTTGGAGGAAATTTTCATCCAAGCAGGGTATTGTATGATTATCCATTGGTCTTTTGGGAAATAATTATTTCATCTGAGTCAGGCAACTTCCACATATCAACAATCTTTGAAAGAAAAGTGAAAGTGAAAGTGTAAGTCGCTCAGTCATTTCCAAGTCTTTGTGATCCCATGGACACAGGGGCCTGCCAGGCTCCTGTGTCCATGGAATTCTCCAGGCCAGAATACTGGACTGGGTAGTCTTTCCCTTCTTCAGGGGATCTTCCCAACCCAGGGATTGAACTCAGGTCTCCTGAATTGCAGGTGGATTCTTTACCATCTGAGCACCAGGGAAATCCAAGAATGCTGGAGCGGGTAGCCTATCCCAATCCAGGAATCTAAACAGGATCTCCTGCATTGCAGGTCTGTTCTTTACCAGCTGAGCTACCATGGAAGTTCTAACAAGCTTTGTATGATATCAGAAATACCACAGTAGTTAATATGACCACCAATATTTAAAAATCAGAATAGTATTTAAAACTGGGGAACCATACAGCTCATGGTGGCAGATACAAGTTTCCCTAAAGTTTGTTTTTTGCCTAAAAGCTTAGATTTTTAACATCAGCAGCAACGATCCACTGTTTTTCTTGATGTGACAGGCCCAGTTCACTCATTTTCAAGAAAATGCCTGACAGCTACCCAAGTTTGAATACCCACAGTTTGTTTGTCAGACATTCTTTCAAACAAAAAGTATGGACAAAATGGCTAGCTCGGTTCACAACTCAAACAATTGCACAAAGATTTTCCCTTGAGATAATATAATAATTTGAAATGCAGCAGAAGTGCTGTATGTATATTTCCACTTTTGTCACACAGAATGCTAAAAAGACATATACTCAAGATTGGAGATTTCATAAAATTAATAGTTTCATTTGTTTTTCAAGGTTATGAATTGAACTATGTTCTCTCCAAATTAATATGTTACTTATCCTTAGGCCTCATATCTCAGGATGTAATTGTATTTGGAGATATGACTGTTAAATAGATGATTTAGTTAAAAGAGGCCATTTGATTTGGATTAAAATGAACCCTATGCAGGTCTGACTAGTGTCTTAAGAGAAGAGGAAATTTGTACACACAAAGAGAAGAGACACAGGGAAAGGCATGTATGGAGGAAAGTCCATATGAGGACACAGTGAATCGGTGGCCATCTCCAAACCAAGGAGGGAGGGCTCAAAGACACACCAGCTTTGTGGGAAACTTGATCTTGAATTTCTAGCCTCAGAACTGTGAGAAAATAAATTTCTGTTAAGTCTCCTAATCTGTAGTATTTTGTTATGGCAGTCCTAGCCAGCTAATTCAGTCTCATATTTTTTATGTGAAACTGGCTTTGTTTGCCCTGCAAATATATAGCAATGAAGAATACAATGACCACTAATACAGAATTGAGGCCATTGACTCCACTCATGCTAAGGGACCATCAGTTTTACTCACCAATGCTTTTGCAATATTAAGGCAAACGTCAACACTAGGATAAAGGCAAATATTGCTTTGATATTATTATGAAAATAATTCTGACCTCATGGACTCCCTGAAAAGATCTTTGGGCCCCTAGATGTCCATGGAGCTCTACTTTGAGAACTTTTGTCCTAATTTTTGTAGTTTGTGTTGCCAAAGCTGAAATGGCAGCAGTCAATCCAAGTTTTCTCTGCTGTTTCACCACTCTCTACTTGTTTGCTTGTGATTAGCAGGACAATTGTATCATATGCGTTGACTGATGGATGAATAAGTAGTCAGAAGCCATGTTGTGCAGTGATTTTCCAATTCCTTAAAAAAGATGAAATTGCCTTGAATACTTTGGTGGAATCTCTAGAGTCAAGGACCATGGGTCTGTATATCACCTGCCTGTGGTTTGTTTCCCTTGGTGGTTGGTACTCAGTGTCTCAGATGCTGGATCCATGGTGATGTTGCTTTGGGGACAGTGGGTGGGCTCAGGGAAGGTCCAGAATCTGATTACTTTATGTTCAGTACCCACACCATATTTCTGCAGCAAAACTTCAAACTTTCCATCATTTAAAAATAATGTTTACTTGCTTAAGTGCCGGGCTCCAGCCTTGGCAGGATCCAGGGGATACCCTCAGGATGAACGGCGTTGGCAAGAGAGAGACGTGAGACCAGCCTTGATAGGCCAAGTCTGTGAGGGAGAGAGAAAGAGAGAGAGAGTGAATGACCAGACGGGGGTGTTTGCAGGGTCTGGCAGAGTCTGGCAATGCTTTATTTTTTACCGTGGCTTTTATACCCTAAATTAGTACATTTCTAAGGGGAAGATAGTTTAACATTACATCAGCTTGTTCTTCACGAAACCAGGGTGTTTTCTGCATGCTTCTTTGTTTATGAGGGTCTTGTACATTATCTTCTGGCCTTGGGGCCTATTGACATTTTATGACCTAGGTGAATGCAAAGCTGTTTTCCGTAATCTATTCTTTAATGAACACAAAGGTCAGTCCTTTTGCAGAAGTTATCAGTTAAATTTATCTAAAAGGTTTACCACACAAAGACTCTGCAGCTCCAGTGAGGCAGCCCCTGTTTAGCATTCCTGGTTAAAATTAACAATTCTAAACTCTTATTTGTCTAAATCTTTAACTATAACCGCTTTTAGAATAATATTTTATGCTCTCTAATAGGGCTTCCTCACCTCCCGAAGGACTCTGTGCCTATTAGCGCCTTTTGTGTGATCAGGTTCTTTATGCTGTTCATGATTAAGGTGTGGTGAGCAGTCATGTGCAATAGTACGCATTTGCCAAGCAGGCTAGAATGCCAGCAAAGAGGTCTAAACTGAAACACTCCTTTCATCCTGGATAATCTTATAGGGTACCACCGTCCGGCGGACATATTAATTATAAAGTTCTAAGTTGATTCTGTTTGGAAAGAGATCGGGGAAGGCCTTCTACCCGTGTCACAGAAATTAGGGAGTAGTCTAATACAGCAAGCATCAGAAAGACAGAGATCATCTTTAAGGTGAGCGCCGGGGCAGCTTTTCGAAATCCCTGAAGTCCTGATATGCCTTGCTTGTCAGGTCTCCTCCTCACGACCTTGTCATGGGTGGGATCTTGTGTTCTGGCTCCCGGCACTTAAGCATCAAGTAGTTAGGATTGTGACTTGAATTTTTGACAAAACTATAAATATAAGTAATAGACTGACTTGGCTTTCATGGTTCAGGGATCAAGCAATGCACTTAGTAACTGGACAGGGAATAAAAGGGGCCAAGGTTTTAAACTGACACCCATATGAAGCCCCAGGATTAGATATACCTGGTCAAGTTCCTCTCAGTTAAGGGGCCCCCAACACACTTTGGCTTTTGTAAAAACCCTCTCCTACCTTCTCTGTGATGCCCATTCTGCTGAAGGAGTGGTAAGGTTGACAATCCACTGACTGGAGCTCCTGGCGCATCTGTAGAAGCCTGGCGTGGCCCCAACCCCACACAAGAGGATGACTGGATTCTCAGCTGTTATCATTATCTCAGATCTTCAAAGCAGTGATTTTAAGATACAGTATTTATGCTTATTTCTTGAATAAGAATAATCCAAAATGTGCCACATCGTCACTAGGATTTTGTTATTTATATTACCTAAACATTCTGTAACAGGTTCATTTTGTTGTAGAAATATGTCATAGGAACATACAGTTTTAATGTGTTTAAACACCTACAGATTCAGGGTTTCTTTAAGCAGAGCAATATTCTTTAAAAAGTACGCTAATTTTCAAGAAACATATTGTACTCCACTTTTTCACTGCTTAAAGTTGATGCAGACTTCTCGATCACTCAGAATGAAAACTTAAAAACATTTTATTGCAAAAATTTGAGAAAAGGAAAGATATTCCTATTTGAATGCAGAGTTCCAAAGAATAGCAAAGAGAGATAAGAAAGCCTTCCTCAGTGATCAGTGCAAAGAAATAGAGGAAAACAACAGAATGGGAAAGACTAGAGATCTCTTCAAGAAAATTAGAGATACCAAGGGAACATTCCATGCAAAGATGGGTTCGATAAAGGACAGAAATGGTATGGACCTAACAGAAGCAGAAGATATTAAGAAGAGGTGGCAAGAATACACAGAAGAACTGTACAACAAAGGTCTTCACGACCCAGGTAATCATGATGGTGTGATCACTCACCTAGAGCCAGACATCCTGGAATGTGAAGTCAAGTGGGCCTTAGAAAGCATCACTACGAACAAAGCTACTGGAGGAAACCAACACTATATTGTAAAGCAACTATTTAATTAAAAAATGAATAAAAAAATAAAGGTCAAGGAATGTGAACATAAAGAAAGAAGTGAATAGAATCAGTATCTTTATAGTCCCCACCTAGATTTAACAATCATTAATGACCATAAAGAAGGTCAAGCACTGAAGAATTGATGCTTTCGAATTGTGGTGCTAGAGAAGACTATTGAGAGTCCCTTGGTCAGCAAGGAGATCAAACAAGTCAATCCTAAAGGAAATCAACCCTGAATATTCATTGGAAGGACTGAAGCTGAAGCTCCAATACTTTGGCCTCTTGATGCAAAGAGCCGACTCACTGGAAAAAAACCCTGGTGCTGGGAAAGATTGAGAGTGGGAGGAGAAGAGGGTGATAGAGGATGAGATGGCTGGATGGCATTATTGACTCAATAGACATGAGTTTGAGCAAACTCTGGGAGATAGTGAAGGACAGGGAAGCCCAGAGTGCTACAATCCATGGGGTTGCAAAGAGTTGGACATGACTTAGCAACTGAACAACAAATTTTTGTCATTTTTGCTGTTTATTTTGGTTAAATATTTAAAAATAAATTACAAGTAGCATGACAATTTACTTCTAAACACTTTAGCATGTAGTGTTTAAATAGAAAAGTATTATTCTACGTGTCTGTAATACCGCTTTCCACTTAAAAGTCAATTCCTTAAAACCATTTGTTGACAACAGCCAGTCTTTTTTTAAAATTAATTAATTAATTTTAATTGGAGGCTAATTACTTTACAATAAACCACTTTATTGTAGTGGTTTTTGCCATACATTCACATGAATCAGCCATGGGTGCACATGTGTCCCCCATCCTGAAACCCCCTCCCACCTTCCTCCCCATCCCATCCCTCAGGATCATCCCAGTGCACCAGTCCCAAGCACCCTGTCTCATGCATGGAACCTGGACTGGCGATCTGTTTCACATATGATAATATACATGTTTCAATGCTATTCTCTCAGATCATCCCACCCTCACCTTCTCTCGCAGAGTCCAAGAGACTGTTCTATACATCTGTGTCTCTTTCGAACAGCCAGTCTTTTTTAAATTTCTCTACTTCTTCCAAAATACCTTTTACAGAGGTTTTTTAAAAACAAGAATACATTCAAATACTATGCATTCAATTACACTGCTAAATCTTAGAAGTTTCTTTAATCTGTAGTAGTTCTTCTACTGCTTTCCCTCCACTGTACTTGTGTTTTCTTTCATTACATTGATTATTGAAGGGGCTGGACCTATCGTCTGGATTTGTCTAGTTGTTTCTTTGAGTAATCCTTTTACTTGTTCTTCTAGCTCCTTTGTCTCCTGCTGGAACTAAAGGTTGGATTGTTGTTGTTTAGTTGCTAAGTTGTGTCCAACTCTTTGTGACTCCATGGACTGTAGTCCACCAGGCTCCTCTGTCCATGGGATTTCCCAGGCAAGAATACTGGAGTGGGTTGCCATTTCCTTCTCCAGGGGATCTTCCTGACCCAGGGATTGAACCTGCATCTTCTGCATTGGCAGATAGATTCTTTACCAGTGGACCACCTGGGAAGCCAAAGGTTGCATTAGGATTCATTTATTTGTTTATTTTTGTTGGGAATACTATGTATGAGAGGTTGTGTCCTGTGTATGACATTAATCATGTCAGGATAGACATAATGACTTGATGAGGCTAAGATTCATCACTAGAATAAAATGAGGCGAGAAAAACTTATCTTTTATAAAGTTTTGTATTCTCATTGCAATCAGTGAGGTATCTGAGATTTTGCAATGTTTTAAAACTTTGTTTTGACTTAGAGCATTTTTTTCTGTATGATTTTTCTTATGTGAAACCCAAATAGTCACATTTCTTCTTCCTGTTAATGTAAATGCCTCCAGTCTGCTATTGCGTGCTTGTGAGCTAAGTCATTTCAGTCGTGTCCGACTCTATGCGACCCTATGGACTGTAGCCCGCCAACCTCCTCTGTCCATGGGATTTTCCAGCTAAGAATACTGGAGTGGGTTGCCATTTCCTCCTCCAGGCGATCTTCCCGACCCAGAGATCGAACCCAAATCTCTCATGTCTACCTGCATTGGCAGGTGAGTTCTTTATCGCTAGGGCCACATGGGAAGCCCTCAGTCTGCTATACCAGAAATGAGTGCTGTAAGCTCATCACTAGGTGCTGAAAAATTAACTGCTAAAAGAATCTGCTCTTTTCAAAATATATAACCCAGGGAGGACATGCTCCGTTTCTGCTCTAAAAGTGAGAATTTCATTAAAAGTGTTGTATTTGGGAATTGTTTATACTCCTTGAAATGGGCTCTCCTGATTTTATTTTATTGAGCTGACGTCTTCTACCCTTTAAAGCCAGTGGTCCCCAAACTTTTTGGTCCCAGGGACCAGTTTCATGGAAGACAGTTTTTCCACAGGACAGGAGTGGGTTGGAGGGTGGTTTCAGGATGATTCAAATGCATTACATTTATTATGCCATGGCTGAGCTGACAGGAGGCAAAGCTTAGTCAGGAATGCAAGTGCTGGGGAGCAGCTGTAAATACAGATGAAGCTTCACTCACTCACCTGTTTCTCACCTTCTGCTGTGTGGCCCAGTGTCTAACAGGCCTTGTACTGGTACTGCTCTGTAGCCTGGAGGTTAGGAACTTCTGCTTTAAGCCATAATCCCAGCTATTTTGGGCAATCTGGGTAGAAGCCTAGGTACAGTTTTCTTCCTGTGTGGGTTGCTTTTTCTCTTGTGGACTTGAAAAGAGCAATTGTAACTGACGTGCTAACTGGTGATTGTAATCCCAAGATAAAAGGATGATCTGTGTGCTCTAGGATCAAACACATGCAAGATCAGAAAAAGAGTGAAGGGGAATCCAGGACTGGTCAGCTCTCAGACATGTGGGATTCACACTCTGATCCTCTGATTGAACAGACATTTTTCTGAGTTCCTAAGAAATATCTTTCGAAAATGTAGTATAAGTGGGTGGGGACTGGTGGTGCCTTTGCTCTGGGATGAGGAGAGAGCTTAGTGGCATTTGGTCAGAGAGAAGACTTCTGACTCTGCAATAACATTCCCAGTCGGGGTAGGTCTTGTGAATCTTCAAGAATCTGCTCAATGTCATCTCCAGGAGCTCTTCCCAGCTAACTCTACCCAACAAATATTTCCTTGCCACCACCTATTTACTTACTTTGTGATAACTCAGGTTTTACTTGTAAAGGATCTGTTCTTTTCATGACATCACTGGGTCATTTGTCCAGTGCTACCTAGTAATGGCCCTCTTTCCATTTCTACTCTCTCATTTGACATTTTCTTTTTTTCTTTTTTTTTTTATAAGAACAAGATATGAACTGTTAGTATTTGGGGATTTGGTGTCAGAATTTCACCTTATGGATATGCTTGTAGGTATGGAATTTCTAAATACAGTATTTTAAAAAATGATCTTTATATGATGGAATTCAGTTGATAACAAGCACTTTCCAAGCACTTGTTTTGTATCAGACATTGAGTTATTTGAAGGAGTAATTATTTATTTTTCAAAACTTTTCATTTTGTATTAGGGCATAGCTGATTAGGGACTTCCTGCATAGCTCAGCTGATAAAGAATCTGCTTGCAGTGCAGGAGACCCGGGTTTGATTCCTGGGTCGGGAAGTTCCCCTGGAGAAGCGATAGCCTACCCACTCTAGTATTCTTGGGCTTTCTTGGTGGCTCAGACAGTAAAGAATCTGCCTGCAACTCAGGAGACCTGGGTTTGATCCCTGGGTTGGGAAGATCCCCTGGAGGAGGGCATGGCAACCCACTCCAGTATTCTTGCCTGGAGAATCCCCATGGACAGAGAAGCCTGGCGGGCTACAGTCCATGGTGTTGCAAAGAGTTGAATAGGACCGAGTGACAAAGCACAGAACCTAGCTGATTAACAGTGTCGTGATAGTTGCAGGTGAGCAGCAAAGAGACTCAGCCATAGCTATGCACGTGTCCACTCTCTCCCAAGCTACCCTTCCATCCAGGCAGCCACACAGGAATAATTATTTACATTAGATGGAAGTGAGTTCAATTTCTTACCCTATCACAAGTGTGACCCAGTACATGGGCTTCCCATCGTTAGTTTCATCTTCTTCTTCTATGATATTTTCTTTTAATTTGCCAATATTGTATTTCATAAATGTTGTTAAAATGTGGTGGGATTACTTATAACTGATTACTTCATGGTAGTCCTTCATATCTGAAACTTTTGTAGTAGTTGCATGTGTATGTGTGTACTCAGTTGTGTCCGACGCTTTATGACCCCGTGGACTGTAGCCCACCAGACTGCTCGGTCTGTGGAATTTTCCAGGCAAGAATACTGGAGCAGGTTGTCCATTCCTACTCCAGGGGATCTTCCCTACCCAGGGATTCAACCTGCATCTTCTGCATGGGCAGGCAGTTTCTTTACCACTGAGCCACCTGGGAAGCCTTATAGCGAAAGATAATATAGAATAAATTCCTAAAGAAAGGAATCAGGGGGCAAGTGGGCAGCAAACTCATACATTATTTCCCCATGAGACTCAGAGGACTCCTCCCAATGCTGAGACATACACAGTAGATCATAGCTGGGATTTTGAACAAAGGCTTAATACACTTAAACCTCTGTGGTACGCTGTCACAGTGAAACACAGTAGTACAATAACCTTCCTCTTCTGCTTTTTTTTCTTCCTTGGCACTTTGCCATCACCGCCCTCCTCTGCCATCTAGAATGTCTCAGATATCTCGTCTTGCCAGTGCTGTTGTTGTGGTTAAAGGCAGTGGAACTCAGAGGCACAACATTATTACAATTACACAAATCAGTAAGATCTTAAAAGATAAATGGGCAAAGAATAAATGAGAAAACTTACTCACTGGTTAAATCAGTCACTTAGAAAAGTGTTTTAGTCCTCTAGCAATAAAAAATGTAAATAAAGAAACAATAAACTAGTTTTGGGGCAGATGTTTAAGTAATACTTTTGTTAGAAAATGTGACGTTTTCAATACTGGCAAGATATTGGTAGCAATATATATTGCTTTATTTTTATTGCAAGCCAATTAGGTAATATCAAGAGGATGAAAATATTCTTTCTTGCTTGAGCAAATATTTCCATTTGGGGGAATTTACAGTGAGAAAACATGATATGTGTTTGAATATGAAGTGAAGCTTTTAATCCTCAGAGAAGAGACAGCCCCCTTACATTTGATTTCTTACAAAAGAACAGAAAACAACATTGCAATACTTTTATGTAATTCTTTGATTTTGCACAGTTAAGTATAGCTTAGTGAAGATGCATCTATCTCTAATGATGTTAATGAATGCTAGTTCATAGATACTGGAAGTCAGCTGATGAGCTTAGTGAAAAAGATGACTAATAAGTTTAACAACCACTTAGTCACTATTCTTAGTAACTATTCTTGGGAGTAAGGCTTTGAAATTACAAGTATTCAAACTGCTTAAACAAATCTTTTCAAGTAATTTTTTGTGGAAATTATGAATATTCACTTATAGGAGAAATGGCAATGAACAGTCCAAATGTTTTGTGAATAGACATTGTGGTTCAAAATATTTTAGCTTCATATATGGATTCCTAATGTGCTATAATTCAATCAATTTATATACAAGAGAGTTTGATATGCTCTCAAAAAGTGTTTGAATATTTAAAAATGCAGCTCTACTAGTGATAAATACTTTGATTTGAGATGATTGAGAGGAATTGAAAAAAATTCTGTGAACTATGAGAACAAGCAAAAACAAGTATATCAAAATTAATATATTGATGCTATTTTATATGAAATGTGATTTTAAATATGCATGTGTAACAAAATAATACATTAAAGATTTAAAGAAACATTTGACAATTTATCTATCCTTCTTAGAGTTTATATAATCACATTGGCTAATAACCTTTATTTTGAATCCTTTAATTGAGAGAAAGTGTGACTTACATATATATAAACTTCATATATATATATGAAATTTTGCTCACATACACATAGGATAATTTTAAATAATGGAAAGTTATATACAGATATGTTCATCACAGCAATTTTTATAATAGGAGAAATGTAGAAGCTACCTAAATTCTCCATCATAACAGGACTGATTATACCATACCTTATTCTTGGATACAATATTAATGCAGCTTAGTACAAATACTGTTAATAAAAAGTACCTAATAAAGTAGAGAATTGATTTCATAATGTTGTGAAAGTTGCTCAGTCATGTCTGACTCTTTGTGACCCCATGGACTATACAGTCCCTGGAATTCTCCAGGCCAGAATACTGGAATGGGTAGCCTTTCCCTTCTCCAGGGGATCTTCCCAACCCAGGGATTGAATCCAGGTCTCTTGCATGGCAGGCAGATTCTTTATCAGCTGAGCCACAAGGAAAGCCTAAGAATACTGGAGTGCGTAGCCTATATCTTCTCCAGCAGATCTTCCGACCCAGGAATTGAACTGGGGTCTCCTGCATTGCAGGCGGATTATTTACCTACTGAGCTATCAGGAAACCTTCATAATGTTGAAATAGATACAAACATGCATGTGGGATATAATTACATATACAGAGTGTGTAATAATTTATACATTGAGAAAGAAAGTGGGAAAGGATATACCAAAATAGCAACTGTCTTTCCTTTTTGGTCACAGTCCTGATTGTCTTTCAACATAGATTCTATAATGAATTCTCCGGAGGAAAAGAACTCAGATCATTGAGCTCTAGCACTCAACAATGAGGACAAACTTTCTAGTGTATTCATCCACCTGCACTTACTCTCTCACAAGTATACTTGTTTCACTGTCAAATGGCTGTCAACTGTGAAAACAAACTCCTGGTATTGAATTGGAATCTTTTTTTCATATCTATATCTACATCTAGATCTATATCTGGAAATTTCTATCTCCATCTATCCATCATCTTCATTTTTCCCTTTTTGGTCCCAGTTCCTCCCTCTGCTGCAGACAGGTTAATGTTCTCTATCTTACTAGACACAGGGAAAGAACTACCCACTTTGGGAGACTCCAGACTCTCCTTCTTGTCTGATCCACACTGAGCCTCCAAGCAAAGGGAGAACGTACTTCTTTCATTCGAGGCAGGGTCCTAAAGCTTTGAAAATTCTGCCAAGGTTGCTTTAGTCTTAGCTCATGGCTATTGTCTCTATTAAATACAACATTCCCTCCCTCTCACCCCAGGCTTAGAAAACCTAAAGCCTCTATCAATATCCATTGTCCACTAAATTACTATGACCTGATTTCAGGTCATTTTTTGGTACCAGGTTTTGATGGGAACAGAATAAAAGCATATGAGGGATGAGATAGTGAGGAGGATCCAAGGAAAGGGCCCAGCAAGATGTGGACGAGGAGCCATAGATGACCTACTTTACAGTTTGCAAAGGGCTGGCAGCCTTCCTTAGCTACTGCCAAGACTTTGGATCATTCCAGCTACAGCTAAGCACTTCTTTTGGTGAAGTCTGCAAGATTCAAGGATTGTGTACTCCTTGAAAGCACATATTATCTTTCAGAGATGTTAAGAAAATACACATCCTAATACTGATGTTATTATTTTCTAGGAAGTATTGGGTTACAATCAATTCTAGTGATAAACACTCTACATCTACTCAGTGTTTTCCCTGGTGCTAATGCCTTTGTGTCTTCCCTTGTACTTTTACCCATGCTTCCTACTTTCCTTAGTTTTACCAAGTGGGCAGTGGACAGAAGGGACTATTTTCTTGGGTCACAAAGGTAGCAAAAGAAATATACAGACTTAGGAAAAGTCAAAATACAATCTCTGACAGATAGTTGAAGTACAAGGGCATCCTTGCAAAGCCTGGCACAAATAGCAATAACTTTCTCGTGAGCAGAATCCCTAGCCCCATTGTCCTACATGTGGAGAAACGGAAGGTCCTGCCGCTCACGGCTTTGAAAGTCTGTCCTGTGTGTGATCAGCACGTTGATTCAGAGAGTGAGCTGGACAAGGTCAGTGATTTAGGAAGGCATTCTGTCCAAGTCTTATATAGATTTGCAGGCATGCCTAAAGTACATGTAAAGTTGTGATACCTGTTTTCCAATAATTCCCTCAACTCCCAGCCTCTTAAACTTAGCTGTCACTCAGGTTTCTTAATTCCCAACAGGAAGCATTAAATCCTTGAAGATGCAAAGGAGCGAGTCTCCCAGGTGCTCTCTTTGGGCAGGTGTCAGATGGGATCAGAAGTATGGGAATTTCTGAGAAGCAGATTCTCATGCCCTGCCCTGGGGGATGCTTCCTGGGTAGTTGGTGGTTGTGCCCCACATCTGTTGTGAACTGGCTGAAAGCCAGCAGCTCTTCTTCTCTGAATAGGAAAGGAACTCAAATGTGGGGTGTCAAGGGGTACAAGAACCACAGGATGTGGATATTCTGGGTCTCTGGTGCCTCATAAGGAAGTCACATCTGTTGTAATAGGCAGGTAGTGAGAAGCTTGAGTCAGCAGTGGACTTGAGCAGTTTCCCAGCACCCAGTTCCCATCCATCCCACCACTTTCCACCTTTCTCTTAGAACATAGGCTTTCCCTGGTTTATTGGCCAATCTCTATAGTCAGGTGTGACTTCTGGGATCAGTGTGATGGCGTCAACTATGCTGAATAGGGAGATCCTCCTTCAGATGTGGTGGAGACCAGATGGCTTGGGGTGTGGAAGCCAAAAGGCAACGGCAGAACCATCCTAATCCCTTGTGGCAAAACTTCTGTTAGAGAGAATTTTCTCCTGAAACTAGAGATTAGTAAATCTTGGTGCAAAATTGTCCTCTCTCCATACACTCAATTTGCACTGATAGTTGAGTTAATTAGTGTATGTTGGATGGAGTCTCAGTTTTCATCATAGAACTCTGTGCATGCAGAAACTATGTACAGGAAGTTGGAGAAATATATCCAAATGTAAAAACAAGGCAGTTGGAGACTTGCTTTATATGTAGCCCTTAGAGTCTGTACTGAAGAGATGGGAAGATTTTACTGTGAAGTCAGTTTCACTTCTTTCACTTTGAGTCTGAAGACTAACAAAGACTGTGTTGATTTGGTCCAGGTTATTTTTGTGTAGGCCAGATCTGTCATAAATGCATGGTAGAATGAGGTGTGGTATCAGAGAACACAAGTAGACCAGAGAGCTGGAGTTTCAAAGGTGACAACTCTTTCTCCCATGGAAGGTGTATAATCTGGACAGCTCCCATCATAGTCCACAGAACTGGTACATCCCAACCTTTGTCCTGGAGTTTCATAACCCAAACCTCAGGTACAATTTAAGATTCAGCACTGCAACTTTAAAACAGTGATATGTGTAGAGCCCATCCTTCTTCCCTTGGGCTTCCTTTGTGGCTTCCCTTGGGCTTCCTTGGGCTTTCCTTGGGCTTCCCTTGTGGCTCAGCTGGTAAAGAATCCACCTGCAATGCGGGAAACCTGGGTTCCATCCCTGGGTTGGGAAGATCCCCTGGAGAAGGGAAAGGCTACCCACTCCAGTGTCCTGGCCTAGAGAATTCCATGGACAGTCCATGGGATCCCAAAGAGTCAGACACAACTGAGCGACTTTCACTCACTTCACATCCTTCCAATAGCAAATTACAGTGATGAAGTAGCTGGACCTGGATTTAGATAGAAACTTCCAATCTTTCTGAATCAGACCATTTCTTTGATAGTCACAGTATCAGTGGAATTCAAGCTTGTTCCCCAAAAGATATCCTTCACATATCTTCTCCCTACAGAACATGCAAAATGCTGCTCTGGAAACAGATCTCTGAGAAAATGCCCATGAATGGCGCAAGGTGGTGCTGTCTAGACTTGGAGGGCTGGGGGTAGGATTGAGATGCAAAAACACAGAGTAGGAAGGGACCATGTTGCATCACTTCCCTGTTGAGATGTAAACGATCTGGGAACTGTCATTGTTGGAAGGTGTAAAGCTCAGGATGAAGGAGACTGGGAGGATTTCAAAGAGGAAAGTTTGAATTTACAAAGTGGAAGCCCAATGATCAAGACTAGAGAAAGATATTGAGAAGTAAATGCCACAGAAGACACTGCAAGAAATTGACCATGAACAAACAACATGGAGGGCATGTTTATGGTGACTATTCGTCCAGAGATTTCCAAGCTTGAGCTACTTGCTCCTGGAAGGTGCCTGGGATAACAGAGGAATGGAAGAGGAAGTCCCGCCATAGAGGTGTGTGACAAAATTTAAAAAATTTCACTTGTTTGTTGACCTTATAATGGAAATACAAAGAAAGCACAGGAAAGCCCTTTGGCTGTTGGCTTCAGAAAAGAAATACTAGAAAATAAAAATAAGCCAGAACATTTATAGAAAAAGAGGAAATTCCAAACTTATCAAATGGTCGGATTTAATGTAGTTTGGAACTTGCTATTTTCCATCAGAATATTGATAACAACAGTTCAGTGAACTTGATCTGGATGCCTCATGTGGAATAAAAATGGCAGCTGCTCTTTTGTGTGAGTTCAATAGGGAGACACAGGGGACAACTGGTCTGATCCCTGATTCTGCTGTTTGGCAGGGCTTCTGGCTCAGAAACACATTGGAATGTCTTGCGTTTTTCAGGTCTTTTGTTTCCAAATGATGTTCAGGGCTGTTATTACATCTGAGAATATTACTTTTCCCACCTTGTGTATGTATGATGTCGGACACCCTGTACTGACACAGATGACTAATTTACAAGCATTACCTAAGTCTAATTAATATCAGTACCTGAAGTAGTTTATAAGATTGGATTCTAAGGCTATAATTTAGGCTTTTTCTTACTGGTCTTTTTCTTACTGGCCCCCAATATAACCAGACAATTCTCTTGTCTGGTTTCTTAAGGGACAAGCTACTTTCTTGCAGAACCATTCTTAACCATTCTTAAAACCTAGGGAAGTGTAAGACTACAGACAAGCCACAGCCCAAAGCCCAGGCTGCTGACTTGAGCACAGATGGGAGAATGTTAACAGCCAAGAAATATGAGGTCTTTGGATCTTTTCCCAGAACTGCCAGGCTAAGACCTTGGCAGAGACCCAACAGGAAACTGAACTCTATTTGCATATCCTTTTATACATGGGAGATTAAAAGCTTCAACCTTGAGTGATCACAGTTTTTGAAAAATCCCGATGAGGCATTAAAGAGAAGGAGGAGTGTCCCAAGGGAGGTGAGCTGGAGGCAAAGTAAGGTAGGTCTGAGGTTAGCACTGACTTTCAATCCCCTTTGATTAACCATGAGTGTATTTTGTTTAGTTCTTTTTCTGATTTTATCCTTATTGAGTCACATAAAGGAATCAGCCAGGCAGGAATCTGGGCATCACAATCTTGGGAATCCATGAAATGTGATCCCCTTTGTCCCACAGCTGCTTCCTTTTGTTGTTGGACAGAGACCCACAGCTTGTTAGTGCTGAAGTAGGCATGTTGTTGTTTGGTTGCTAAGTCGTGTCTGACTCTTTGTGACCCTTTGTACTGCAGCCTGCCAGGCTCCTCTGTCCATGGAATTCTCCAGGCAAGAATACTGGAGTGGGTAGCTATTTCTTCTCCAGGGAATCTTCCCAACCTAGGGATCGAACTCGAGTCTCCTACACTGACAGGTGGATTCTTTACTTCTGAGCCACCAGAGAAGCCCGAAGGAAGTGTGGTGATCAGCTAAGGTAACCTATTATACAGATGACAATCTGAGGCTCAAAGGGTTTGAGTGACTCATGTAAAGTCACAGAATAAGAAGAGAAGTTCTGACTCCCCCTCCCCCACACTTTAGTCAACAGGCTGCCAGTTCCTCTTAGTGGAAGTTTCCTCAGATCTCAGCTTCTTTCCCTCATGGGATTTGGCACAGATAATACCCTTCACTGTCTTCTACCAACAGAAAAAGCATTTCTGGCAAAATAGTAGCTCTGATTCCCTGACTTTTCTTCCTAATTCGCCTGCATAAGGTCTCTATAGTTTTTTTTTTTTTTTTTAAATGGACAAAGCCAAAGTACTGAAATGAGGATATTTACCTTTGGGATTTATTTAGGGGAACTTGAGTTTCTTGGCCAAGTGCTATGGTGAACTAAGCCTAGGTAGAAGGCATGAGGAACATGAGGATGGATAAATGTCACCCCTCACAGGCTAGTAACTAAACTTAATAGGTTCCTTTATAAGGATGAAAGAAGATCTCTGCATTCTTAATAAGGTACATTAATTAAATATCCTAAGACTGGGAAGGCCCTGCAGGAGAATATCCTCAAAGCTCGAAGGCTGAGCTTTCTGAAAATTGAGACTCTGTGGTCCAGCTATTGTCCTAGACATCTAAACCATGTCTATTGGAAGAGTTTGACATGAAAAATTCATTCCCCTTGTTACTTTTGCAAAGCTGGGACTGGCCTGGGCCACCTTCATCTGGTACAGACAGAGGGCAATGAAGACACAGTATGTTATTGGGGACCTAGCTCCTTCCGGTACTGGACTTGTCTTTGAGACTTTCACTATCATCAGTGCATGGCAGGAACTTAGAGAGGTTTTGTGGAAAGAACATTCCTGATGAGATATTTTTATGAAAAATATGCTGGCAGCACATTTGGTTGGACTTATTGGTTTGAAAAAGTCTTACTGGTTATTACCACTGTTCCTTCTCATTTTAGATCTTTATTCTCTCTTCTGCATAAAAACCACCCTCCTTCATACCATTAAGAGCTGAGGGTATTGGGACTTCCCTGGTGGTTCAGTGGTTAAGACCTTGCCCGTCAATGCAGGGGATGTGGATTCAATCCCGGGTTGGGGAGCTAAGATCTCACGTGACTTGTGACCAAAAACCCAAAACATAAAACAGAAGCACTATTGTAACAAATTCAACAAAAACTTTAAAAATGGTCTACATTAAAAAAAAGAGAGAGAATAAGAGCCAAGGGTATAGAATATTAGCATTATTGAGCACATTTGAAGTGCTAATCACCCAGGAGTGCCAGATGACTTCTAGCAATTATTTTATTTAATCTTTGTAATAACTCTGTGAAATAGGTATTATTATCTCTGTTTTATCTGTGAGGAAATAGAGGTTTAAGAAGTTGGGCAACCTTGTTCAAGGTCCCACAGTAAATGAGGAGCTATGATTCTTTTCTACTTTTGTCTGATTCCACCACCCATGCTCTTTTTATAATTCAAAGAACTCATGTATGAAAACACATATGCAGCTTATAGACTAAATTTTTTAGACCAAATATTTAAACTTGTTCATATCATGATAGGTAAAAAGACCTTACTAACATGAGGGACCATTTTCAGGTGATTGCTTTTAAGTTCAACACATTTTAATATTTTTGTGAATGATAAGCATATTTATTCTTGTATAATCACTTTTGTTATCTGCACTATATTGCCACCTATTTAAGAGAGGAAAATACGCCTACTTAAACTGTGCCAGGAAACTTTCTGTTAACACGATAAGGATGTTTTCACAGATCTGAAATGTGGGAAGGATTATAGAACGTGTTTATCTGAAACTCAGAAAATCCCACTCTCATCTTTCTTTCCCTTTGGTATAATTATATGTTTTGCTCTTTCTGTCTCTTTCCTCGAATGTTCTAGAATTCAAGGGCTAATAAAAGCAGCCATGATGCATGGTCAGCTTCACATGAGAGGCAGATATGCGTTTAACTTTCTGACCACCTGTCACCATTCAGAACAAGCCTTCTGGCCAGCAGGACTTCTGAAAGGGTCATTCAAGGCTGGTTCCTTAGGGTACCATCACATCTCTTCTCACCCTTTGGCCCAGGCACCTCTGGATGCAGTAAGTTGGAAGATGAAAAGATTGGGAAAGTTCAAAATAGCAAAGCAAAGAAACAATTTCAGATGAAAATAACAGATGGAGGTGTAGGTCTGGGACAGCGAGATCCAGCTGGAGAAAGATCACTGATCTTACATGCATATTCTCCTTTTTATTCTGCTTACTAGGGAGATTTCAACCCCCTTCAGCTTCTCTGTGGTTTGTAGTGGTGAAAGCACAAGAATACTCAGCCTCTGGTTTCAGCCTGTTTGTTTGTAAATATAAGTGATTGTTGATGTTATTCATAGTGAGAATAAATCTTCCCTCCACGGAAAATTTGAAATGCTTAACCTTAGTCCGAAGGGATTAATTTTAGAAAGAAAATTCATGCGGTCTTTCTAGAACTTGAAGGTAGTAGTTCACCCAGAAGAGTGAACTACTATGAGTGACGTACTGGAAAGTTAAACCCAGAGGCATTGCAGATGGTCCTTAGGGAGTTCCCAGTGCTTCTTATGGTCCCCGCAGATGATTCAGTGCCTGGACCTCTGGGAAAGAGGAAACCCTGATAAGAATTGTGAGAGATAAACATGATACTCTCTTCAAAAGGATGATTCATGCATTATCATAGAGGAATAGCACAAAGAGGGTCAGTCCAAATAGACACCACATGCTGGAAACTGAGGGTGGAAAAGTGCCCTCAAACATACCACTGAGGCTATCAGTCTTCTCGGTTGCAAAATGTAAGGATAGTATCATGGGGAACCCAAAGGAAATAGTTTTTCCCTCCTTGCACAGCTTCCTTTTATAGAATATAGCCTAATACAGTCAGAAACAACTTTGGGAAGGGATTGGACCCACACTTTTGCCCACAGACATGATTTAAAAGATTTAATAAGCTCCAGAAAATGCAGCCTCTTGGGTTGCATGGCACAATATCTTTGGAGGCAGCTGCCTGGGCTTGTGTCCAAGCTCAGCCGCTCACCAGAAGTATGACCTTGGGCAATGCCTTACCCTGGCCTTGCTTCCATGTTTTCATCTACTTCCTCATAGAAAAGTACTCCATGACTGTAGGCCATCAATGAACATTGTCACTAGTACCCCTTTACAACTATTGATGATTTTCATTTTAAGGAGGTTTTTCATTTTTAACTTCTTCTTGCTGAAATTTCAAAATGTTTTCTCTTTTTCTTGGCTCATAGGAAATGTTTTCTCTTTTTGTTGGCTCATAGGATGACTGATCACAGCATCACAGAGGGTGAGAAGGGGGCGGGACTTTAGGTTGTCTCAGTTCTGGCTTCCTTGCCTTGTGCATGAGCCTGGGGAGGGGTGTAGGTTCTCACAGGGCTAAAGTAGACTTTGAACACACATCCCAGTCTGGTGGGTTTCTTTTCCATTATACTTCACAGGCTTCAATTCAATGCTGCTTAATTTCTCCAAGACTTACTCAGGCTAATTCAGAAACCTGTCAGGCCAGTGACCTGTGGGAAGAGCTGCTCAGTGCTGAGTATAATAACACTGCCATTCTTATAATCTTCTAGCACCTCATTAGCTTTCTTTTTCTTAACAGCATTGTCATATGGTGGACTTGCATTTGTTTTGAAAAAGAAAGAAGGGGAAATTTTTGTCTCTGAATGGAAGGCAGGCTCAGGCCATTTATCCACCCATTCTTCAGTAGACAGGATCAGAGGCACTGCCGTGGGGACAAAGGTCAGGGAGTGAGGAGAAGGGTCCCTGATGAGTGGGGTTTACTTAGGCTGAGAAGATAGAGTGGGAGACCAGCCTTTCGTCTTTATACTGAACACCTGTTATGAACTTGGAATGGAGCTAAGCTCCCAGAGGGATGGAAAATGCCTAGGACAGCATTTGAGGTTTCATGGAGTCTCTTTAGAAAGGGGTAGAAAGCAAGGGTGGACGTGTAGTGGACACTCTGGAGTTCTTTGGAGCTCTGGATTCTCACAACACCCATGAGACATCTTATTCTTCCAGCTCAACTTGGCTAGGAGGAGATTTTCCAGCTGACCAGAGTGGAGAATAGCAAAGCAGGGATATGGGCTGAAAATATGGGGGTGACAGGGTGCTTTCCTGTGGCAACCAGGTCAGGGAGTGGTGGGAGGTGTTCATGACCAGGGATTGGAAGCCCTGCTGTCTTTTGGATTTTCTACCAGCTGGCTGTGGGCTGGAGAGAAAGTCAGTTTCTCCATTTCCTAGTTCACCTAATGAGGGGAAAAAATATTACCTACCCCAGATTCCATTTGCCAATAATGCAATTCTACCATCTTGCTTTTCATGTTCTATGTTTTGACCTTTCAGCACATCTTCCTCCCCACCGGTACTAATTCATGGAACTACATCACGTTGGTTTTAAAAAATGGAAATCTGAATGCTTGGTGACAGAGCTTGCAGCAAGAGAAGAAGAAGAAAAAAACTGTTGCCTATTCCTCCAAGTTACAGAAAAACTGGTACTATTATGCATCATAAAACTGGCAATTAAAATGTTATTTCTAACAGAAAATTCTGGAAAACACCCAGACTCTAAAAAAATCTTACTGCTCATCCCAGACCTTTGCTGAAATGTAAGCTTCTCCTTGTAGCCTTTCTTGACCAGCTGATTTAAAAAATTTGCCTCCATCAGACCCCTGATTTCCTACTCTCTCTCCCTCCCTCCAAGTCTTCTCCATGGCAATCATCACAATCTAACACATATTTTACTTATTTTGTATTTATTTTCACTAAAATAAACTCCTGACCTTCTGTATTCCCAGTGTGTCTAGAAAAGTACCTAGCATATAGTAGCTACTTAATAAATATTTGTTGAATAAATAATGGTGTTATATTTTACGAAAATAGCTTTAATCTCCAAAAGTCTACACTTTGGATTGATTTCCTTTATTAATAATTTGCTATCCTAGTAATGTATTTATACTGACAGTTCTTTTTCAGAAAGTTATAAATTCTCCTGGGGCTTTGTCCTTAAGCCAGAAAATGATCATTAAAGCTTCCCTATTCTCTCACATGTATGCAGGCAATGGAAAGCTTACAGGGACTGGTTTTCTTTTTTTTTTTTTTTGCATTATTTATTTATTTGGCTGCTCCAGGTTTGTGGTGCACAGACTCTCTTTAGCTGTGGCACCTGGGTTTAGTTGCCCATGTGGGATCTTAGTTCTCTGACCAGGGATCGAAACTGTGTCCTCTGTGATGTAAGGTGGGTTCTTAAACACTGGGCTACTGGGGAAGTCTCTAGATTTCTTATTTAAACAGAGTTGGAGAGCCCGCCCTATTTAAATGAATAGGAGCTATCGCATGGTGGCTTGACTTCCTTTAGCAGGTTCTCTTCCTATGGAGCCTGCCTGCTGGGTGGAGCATTGCTTCAGGCCAGCTGCGCCTGGGGTCCTCAAGCATCCAGGCTATGTGCCTTCAGAGAGTTCCTCCTGTGTTCGATTTACACAGTCGTGCACTGTTACCACTCACAGTGTAAGTGTCTGTGCATGAGTGAGTTGCTAAAAACACAAGACCCTGAGGATTCTGCATTCCTGAAGAATTCCAAAATCATTTGATGGCAGTGGTCGTAGCGGAAGAGGGAGTTAGGAGTTGTTCTTTCCAGTGTCTCTTGGTTCAGAGATGGTATGCCCCAGCAGTCTGTTTAGAGAGAAAGTTTGCAAAATTCCTCTGGGAAATAGGGTAGAAATGTTCAAGCTTCTCCCCAACAGTTCAAGACTTGGGGCTTGGGGCCTTAGGATTAAAAGGAGAGGAAATATGGTGAAAGGAGAAAGCCTGCCATTCCCTGTCCTCACCCTCCCATTTTATTCCGATCATGGTGGGATGTCCAAGGAATGTAGGAGCATTGATGTCTGCTCTCCAAGAGTCAGTTATTTGGTGTTCTAGAGTGCTCTATTATCTACTCTTTAGAAAATCTTGTTAGCAGATGGATGAGGGTTGGATAAAGCATTTCTGAGGGCAAAGTTATCACGGGTCTTGTGCACTATTGCGTTCCCAGCATGCAGCACAGCGCAGGGTACACACTGCTCATTCACTGCACATTTCACTCATTCATTCAACACATGTACTGCGTGCCCATTTTGTGCCAGATTTATTCCAAGGGCTAGAGGTAACACAGTAAGCAAAACAGGCAAAATCCCTGTGTTCCAGCGGAGAGCTAAACAACAAATAAATAAGCAAGTAAAATATACAGCTCATCAAATAGTAATGAATGCTATGGAGAAAAGTCAGGCAGAGAGGAGAGACAGTATTTGCTGGAGGAAGAATAAAGCACTCTGACCCCAAAATATTAGAGGTGTTATAACCCCATGATTTCAATTTATATTTGGAGGTAAGATGTTGAATTGAGAAGTAGGAAAGCAGCCTCAATTCCAGTGTTTCTTCACCTTGTTGATATGGAGAGTTTATTAGTCAGCACTTTTCTGTCTGAGGTGCTGCAGGGGGCTAAGACCCTGCCTAGAGTGAAGTTTGGTTTGAACTCAGTTCTCTTTGCACAGTGACTCCCTCACCTTAATTTACAGCAGCACTTTCTGGTGTCAGTTTGCTCATTTTAAATGCAGGGAATTGTGGATGATAGATCTTGAGCCCTTTTGCTGCTTCTATGTAAGTGACAATAAGTCAGTGAAAATGGAAGAGACGAACTTGGACACTCTGTCTCAGGGTGCAGATGTACATGGATGGTAAAGTTAACAAGTCTATCGATCTGCCAGGGACCCACAGAATTTCTCCAGCTCTCATCACACCTGCCCCAGACTCCTGTAGCTGCCACATCAGGCAGTCTCTTTGAAGGAGGGAGAAGGCAGTGAATGCATCAGCACCCGAGGGACTCTCAGTTCAGTTCAGCCGCTCAGTCGTGTCTGACTCTTTGTGACCCCATGGACCCCATGGAAGCAGCACGCCAGGCTTCCCTGTCTGTCATCAACTCCTGGAGCTTGCTCAAACTCATGTCCATAATGTCGGTGATGCCATCCAACCATCTCATCCTCTGTCGTCCCCTTTTCCTCCTGCCGTCAATCTTTCCCAGCATCAGGGTCTTTTCCTAAGAGTCACCTCTTCGCATCAGGTGGCCAAAGTATTGGACTTTCAGCTTCAGCATCAGTCCTTCCAACGAATATTCAGGACTGATTTCCTATAGGACTGACTGGCTTGATCTTCTTGCAGTTCAAAGGACTCTCAAGAGTCTTCTCCAAGACCATAGTTCAAAAGCATCAATTCTTCGGCGCTCAGTTCTCAGGGAATTTCACTCTCAGGGAATTCTATAAGACATTGCCGCTGCTAGGCATCAGAAAGGAGGAATATGTGGGTCTGTTTTCCATGCTGTGGCCTGGGAAACAAGCTGTTGACCTAGGGGTGGGCTCAGGAGTGAAAGTGGGAGGGGGCTGGGTAGCAGCTGTCCTGTTTCAGTCACGGGAGTGAGGCATTTCGTGAGAACAACCTGGAAGCTGAAATTGGAACTGATGTTTTCAAGCAAGGGAGGGAAAAGTGGAGGAGGAAGGAGTCAGGAGGAGGAAGGAGCAGGAGGCCAGTTCCATGCCCTCTCCCCAGGACTGGCCAAAGAGTCAAAGACAACCTCTGCATCACACAGATGACTAGACTTCACATACTTGTTCCCAGTTGTTCTCTAATTCAGATTGTATTATAGGTGATCGATTTCTTTAGTGTAGCCCATGGCTCCTAGCCCAGTGCCTGGGCCACTTGCCTTTACTAGGACCCAGATCTCTGCTCTGCTTCTGGAAACTTAGGTAAGCTACCCAATCTCTCTGAGGATCAGTATCTCCATCTGTGACACGGAGCTGACAATAAAGACCTGTGGGGCTGTTATAAGGATTAAGTGAGTTCACACTTGAAAGTGGTTGCATCTTGGCACTCCATAATTTAGTTTATTTCTTCTCAGTTATTCCACTTTATTGTTGGGCCTTTCTTATGTGAATCGCTCAGTCGTGTCCAACTCTTTGTGACCCCATGGACTATATCCCGCCAGGCTCCTCTGTCCATGGAATTATCCAGGCAAGAATACTGGAGTGGGTTGCCATTCCTCTCCAGGGGATCTTCCTGACCCAGGGATTGAATCCAGGTCTCCCGCATTGCAGGCAGAGTCTTTACTGTCTGAGTCACCAGGGAAGCCTTTTTTCTTATGTTAAGTAAATTTATGGAATAACTACTCATGTGCAATGCAATTTACTTCCTATTATTTGTTTTTTTATAACACTGTGAAGATGGACTCATAATTTCTGAAAATGTGACTTTTCTTATTCGGTTTCAAAGATGAAGAGGTATAGATGATTTTAGAAGACAGTGAAGCTTGTGTCAGGATCACAAAACCTCGGAGCTAGAAGACATTGAGAAGTCATCTGGGACCCCTGCTGCATTGTCCTAGTTTCTTGACAGATGGTCATGAAGCATTGGTTTGAACGGGTCTGGTGGCAAGGGCACAGTCCTGTTGTTCCTTATTTCTGACACATCCTGGGGACGGCCTCCTCCATGGACTACCTCCTCCCAACCTCCTGAATCACATACTGTGTCCTCCAGCTCCAGAGTCTGAAATCTGTCACCCTTCCTTACTGGCAGGAGTATCTTGGCAAGCGTTTTAGCTTTTCTGTGCCTTAGTGTCCTCATTTGTAAAATGGGGATGATAATAGAAAATGCATCATAGAATTGTTGAGAGAATTAACTTATATAACTCATGTAAAGTGTTCAGAACAGTATAGTAAGCACACAATAATATTAATCATTATCACAGAGAATTCACAGTTCTACAAATTTGTACAAATATTTTCTCTCCTCCTTCTCATCAAACACATTCTTCCAGTCTCTTTAAGAAGGACCCACTGAGTCTTTTGATAGGAATACATCTTGCAAGTCTTATAAAACCATCACTCCAAAACTTTGACAATATCTACATAACTAGCTTCCAAATTTCATCCCTATATATGTAATATATTATATATATATGTGTGTGTGTGTGCGTGTGTGTGCTCAGTCACGCAGTTGTGTCTGACTCTTTGCAATCCCACGGCTCCTCTGTCCACGGGATTCTCCAGGCAAGAATACTGGAGTCTATTGCCATGTCCTCCTCTAGGGGATCGTCCCGACCCGGGGATCGAACCCATGTCACTTATATTTCCTGCTTTGGCAGGCAGGTTCTTTACCACTAGTGCTGCCTATATATATATATGTATATATATGAGGTCAGGCAGAATCACGGGAGATGGAATGATTGGGAGGACCCTTGGAAAACTGAAGATCCATGACTGGAACCGATTGTATGCCTGCCTGGCAAACATTTGTCAGCCTCTATGTTCTATGGATGGCAAGACCTCTGATTAGAAGGGTTAACTGTAGAAAGTTTTCCTTAGGCATTGCTTGAAGTAGCCCACTGAGGCTTTAAGAATTCTTGTTTTAAATTAAAAAAATATTTTTATAACTCCATCAAGGTACTCTTGATGTGTAATAAACTGCATATATTTACAATGCACAAGTTGATGAATTCAGATGTACTCATACACCCATGAGACCACCACTATAATCTAGTTACTGAGCATACCTGTCACCACCAAAATTCCAATAAGGTTGTCAATAACATGAATGGTAGATTTTCTAGAAAAGGCCAGAAAGAAGGCCACAAGTTCAGTCTCAGAACAGTCTGTCAGTCATCTAAATCTTGAAAAGTACACTGTTTAAGATAAAAGTGGAATTTAAATTGAGCTACTCAAAGAATGATAAAGAAATGCCAGTGGAAAAAAATTGTTCAATGTTTTGTTTCTAAAACATATAGAAGTAAACAGGCAGAGATGGAAAGGAGAGCAAAAGTCCAAAATGGTACAGAAAACTAGAGATCCGCTCTTACCCTCCATGTTGGGATGATGACAGGCCGTGTGTCTCATTGATGACAAAGGAATGAAGGAGTCTTTCCACCTTCTCAGCCCTGCTCATCGAGATCAGCTAGATTCCTGGTGTATGTGGTTGGGGAGAAACTGGAGCTTGCCATACTCATATTCTGGGAAGTTTCTCTTTACATCATATCCTAAGTACTTCAGGCTGTATAGCCAAATCTTTTATGAAGCTCCAAGAACACTGTTAGGGGTGTACAGTAAATGCTACAATTTCTGACTCTTGTTCTGTCTCTTCTGTACTGCCCCACACTGGGCCACACCCGACTAGGGATTGCCTATCTAAGCACCACGGGAGCTTGTGGGCAGGATATGAGCCACTGAACCTGAAGGAAAGGCATGGACATCAGCCTTCTCTGGCCTCCATTTGTTAAACTATTTCTTCAAGAGAAAGTCATGATCTTGTTGAAAATGCTATTCCACTTAGATCTCTGTGTTTGTTGAGTTGCTTAGAAGTGAACCTGCAGCAGGGTGGTAACACTGGCACAGTAGTAAAATCCTTCATCTCTCTTTGATACCTTCAGGACCTCCAGCATAGCCTGGTTGGTTAAATCATCAATTTTACCTCGGAAGTTGTCCTCAAACCCAGGGCCATATGTACCCCCTTCTCGGTATATGAAAGTCATTCTGTTACCCGGGGTCTTCCTGTACCAGAAAATATAGTGTTTACTGATGGAGTCTCCTTTCATGGAGCAACTGAGGGTGACAGATTTCCCCACAGGCACAGTCTTTTCTTGGTCTTGAGGCAACAACACGACAGCTGACATGACTCCTAGAGAAAAGACACAAGATAGGCTCAGTGAAGACTGGGGCTAAGATCATTGAATAAGGGGTGCTATGCTCGAGGGCCTGGCCCTGGCAGCCTTGATGCTCAGTTAAGTTTCCAGGATCTGCCTTACCTGCCCAGAAGAGGGTGAGGTGGATGAAGGAGCAGACCCTCTGCATGGCTCGCTTGGGGACAGCTCTGCCTCCCGACTGGTCCTTGCCTGGTCCCTCCTCTGAGCCAACACCTTCTCTGTGACATGTCTCTGTCTGAGGAAACCAGCCCCTGGCAGCTGTTCTGTTACGGAAGAGAGATTTTGCCAATCACAGAAGGCATGTGGAGCCTGCTGCCTGTTAATGAGATGACAATGCCCGTCAATGCTGCCCACCCTAGAAGTTAAATTTGATATTGTTGCTCCATTTTCATGTTAGAGGTGTATGTTGTATGCTCTGTGGTGCTGCTAAGAGTTAATTGCAAGAAGAATTATTGACATTTACAGCCATAATCATAAGAACCAGCAAATAAGGAGGTTGATAGTGTGTTCACAAGGACTGTGGGTGTTGTAATGGTTGTTGTGTTTACTGCCAACTCCCTCCAGGCAAAGTTGGATAAGGGTGACTGACTCATCCAAGTATAAAAGAGCAATCCAATGTAAAAAATGTAGAAACCACCACTACCTCCCAGTTTATGACAGCTAAATTTAGATGTACTTCAGAAGAGAAGTGCATTTGAATGCTTGGGACCTGCACATTGGGTTTCAGGGTTAATAATCTGTGAGATATTGAAATTAAACAGGTAAATTAGTAATGGACACTAGAAAGCGCAGCTGAAGCCGGGAAGAGGATCACTTGTTCTACAAAGAGGTATCCAATATCTGAGGATGGGTGCAGGACCTAAGTCACCACACAGGTGGAGCAGAGACCCACCTGAGCTTTCTTGTTCCCCCCAGTGTGACTGGGACAAGACTGGGCTGAGGATTCAGCTGGAGGCAAGCTCAAGTTTGCTTGACCTCATGGTAGTTGCTTTTCTTCCTCTTGTCATCTCATTTATCCAACAGCCCATCTCACCCAGCATTTCTAGAGGACCATGAGCAAGTATTCAAGGTGGTCACGTTCTCTGACACTACAAACTGCAATATCTATACCCATAGGATGTGTACGTGTTCTGTACAGTTTGTTGCCAAGGGCAACTTTCTGGGCTTACTTACCTGATCTTTTTATATCAGGTTGCTTGGCTCTTGGCACATCCTATAAATCTAGTCATTTTTACTATGCACCGGACCTTGAGGATTCAATGATGAACGACAGATATGGTCTCTTCTCTCACGGAGTTTAGTTTCTAGCATAAGTGCCAGTCACTGCTTACTGATTTGCATAATGAATTTCTCCAGTGCTGCAGACTGACAAAGACCTTGCAGACGCAGGGTTTTGAGAGCATGTTACAGGGGCCAGGATCTGGTCAGGAGGTCAGGGAAGGCTTTTCTGAAGAAGTGACTTTGCAGTTGAGACTCAAAAGCAGAAGTTACCCAAGAGTGCTGGATAGTGTCTGTTTGTCCTTCCAGATCTATTTCCTCCCCTAGGACAGGGGGCCCCAACCTCTAGGCTGCAGACCAGTACCTCCTGTCAGATCAGCTGTAGCACGAGATTAGAAATAAAGGGCACAATAAATATAATGCCCTTGAATTATTCTGATACCATGCCCACCTCTGGGTCCATGGAAAAATTGTCTTCCACAAAACTGGACCCTGGTGCAAAAAAGTTTGGGGACCACTGCTCTAGGAGGCTGACCTCCATGGACAACATCCACCTGGTTCCCTTGCTTGCTGACATCTTGTTCATTTTGGCCAGTGGGAGGCACCATCAGGAGACTGGAGAGAAGGAAAAGGATGAGGTGGTGTGTTTTCACTCCAGGCTACTTCCTGTCGTCTGTGCCTTGCTAGTCTCTGCTTTCCTTCACCGGAGGCTGCAGGTTTTGGTAAAGGCTCTTGTGCTTCATACTTCAGGCCTAGGGTGGCAGCTGTTTTTCTGTCACCAAACCCAGATGTTTCACTATCTTTTTCTGGATTTCCCATAACCCAGCAGTATTCATTTTTTATGGCTGCCTTAACAAAGTACCACAAACTGGATGGCTTAAAACAACAGGTTTATTGTCTCACAGTTCTGGGGGCTAGAAGTCTGAAATCAAGGTGTCAGCAGGGCCATACCCACTCTGAAACCTTTAGCAGGATCCTTCCTTGCCTCTTCCTAGAGGCTGGTGGTTTGCTGGCAGTCCTGGCTGTTCTTCGGCTTGGCTGGCCTTTGCTGTCATGTGGTGTTTGCTTAGCGTCTGTGTCTTTACAGGGCTTTCTTACAAATTCATCAGTCATGTTGGATTAGAGGCCTACCCTACTCCAGTCTGACCTCATCTTAACTAATTACATCAATTGCAAAGATGCTATTTCCATATAAGGTCACTTTCTAACCTATTGGGGGTTAGGACTTGAACATGTTTTTCTTAAGGGACACAATTCCATTCTTAACACCTGCCCACAAATGTCCTTTTCATTAGAGTCTCTCTAATCACCCCTTTGACAGTGCCCTCTCTCTCCTGCTGGGACTCTGCTTGATACACCAAGTATAGGGGGCCTGTGAAGGGAAAAAACTTTCTGTAGAAGAAAGGAGGACATATTTTTAAAAAGCCCCGAGGCAGGAGGAAGTGCTGTAGACCTAAAGTTGTATTAATATCTAAAGAACAGTTAGCAGGACTCAAATAAGCCTATCTGTTTAGATAATTATTGTTGAATTCTTCATTCAGGAAGTCATTCTGAAAAATTCCAAGATAGTGCTTATGTTTATGACTGTGATTTCTATCTGCCATAGGTTAGAGGTAATTTTAAGAGTTTTATGCTAATGGACAAAGACAACCTTACCCTGGGTCTGATGAGGAGAGAGTCTGCCTGAACAATAAATCAAGCCAGAGGTGGAAGACACCAGTGGGGAGGGAACAGGTTTTGTGGGAGCTGGGGCAGAGTGTAGGGGCTTTCCTGGTGGCTGAGACTGTAAAGAATCTTCCCGAAATGCAGGAGACCCTGGTTTGATCCCTGGGTCAGGAAGATCCCCTGGAGAAGGAAAATGGGGCAGGATGTGGCTAGGAGACTACCTGGTCAGGAAGAGTCAGGATCTGCTACAGCAGCTTGGCCTGGGCCCATGGCAGGAGCAAGATGGAACTTAAGCACAAACAGCCTGTGAAGGTAGAAGAGTGTGCCAGGGCCCCACCCTTGGATGCCCCCTTCCTCAGGCTCTGAGCAGGCTCTGTTCCTGGTGCGTAGTAATTCTTTCTGCCTCCTGCTCAGCAATTAGGTCACAACTTTCCAGTCCCTGGGGGATGTCTGGCCATTCATGTGACAGGAGAGAGCTCTCAGAAAGAACTTATGTTTCTTCACAGTCTGTAAGGAGTACATGAAATTATATTTGCGGACGATTGGCTCATTGCTTGGCTCTTTGTTAGTTTCCTTCTTTTTTGACATTTATATAAAAACCAGGACATCTGAGACTTGGACAGTTAGTAGGAGAGACAAGACTATGATGGGATGCTTTATCCATTCTTCCCCATAATCTCCATCAGCCCCCCATTCTTTCCATCTTTCTCAAATCTTTTGTGCTATGAAAACACCACCTCAAGGCACATTCCTCAGGCATCTTTCTACCAGATCACAGCCCCTCAGCCCCACCTTTTTGCCTTTGTATACAGTACTTTGGGTGGTGCTAATGGTAAAGAACACACCTGCCAATGCAGGAGATGTAAGAGACGCAGTTTTGATCCCTGAGTTGGGAAGATCCCCTGGAGGAGGGCATGGCAACCCACTCCAGTATTCTTGCCTGGAGAATCCCATGGACAGAGGAGCCTGGTGGGCTACAGTCTACAGGGTTGCAAAGAGATGGATACGATTGAAGGGACTTCGCATGCAGGCACGCGCAGTTCTTTGTGAGGTGTAAGTGTGGCCTCATTCTTGCTTAGTCTGGTCTTTATCTCCTGTGTAATCCCTCCAAAACACCTGTGGGACCCATCAGTTCAGTTCAGTCACTCAGTCATGTTCAACTCTTTGCAACCCCATGGACTGCAACATGACAGGCTTCCCTGTCCATCACCAATTCCTGGAGCCTGCTCACACTCATGTCCCTTAAGTCGGTGATGCCATCCAACCATCTCATCCTCTGTCATTCCCTTCTCTTTCTGCCTTCAATCTTTCCCAGCATCAGGGTCTTTTCCTAAGAATCAGTTTTTTGCATCAGGTGGCCAAAGTATTGGAGTTTCAGCTTCAGCATCAGTTCGTCCAATGAATATTCAGGGCCGATTTCCTTTAGGATTGGACTGGTTTGCTCTCCTTGCAGTCCAAGAGACTCTCAAGAGTCCTCTCCAAGACCACAGTTCAAAAGCATCAATTCTTTGGCCCTCAGCTTTCTTTATAGTCCAACTCTCACATCCATACACGACTACTGGAAAAACCATAGCTTTGACTAGAGCCACTAGAGCCTTTGTTGGCAAAGTAATACCTCTGCTTTTTAATATGCTGTCTAGGTTTGTCATAGCTTTTCTTCCAAGTAGCAAGCATCTTTTAATTTCATGGCTACAGTTACCATTTGCAGTGATTTTGGAGCACTCCAAAATAAAGTCTGTCACTGTTTCCATTATTTCCCCATCTATTTCCATGAAGCGATCGGACTGGATGCCACGATCTTAGTTTTCTGAATATACATCAAGGTTGTATTGTCACCCTGCTTATTAAAACTTATATGCAGAGTATGTCATGAGAAATGCTGGGCTGGATGAAGCACAAGCTGAAATCAAGATTGCTGGGAAAAATATCAATAACCTCAGATATGCAGATGACACCACACTATGGCAGAAAGCGAAGAACTAAAAAGCCTCTTGATAAAAGTGAAAGAGAAGAGTGAAAAAGTTGGCTTAAATCTGAACATTCAGAAAACTAAGATCATGGCATCCAGTCCCATTACTTCACGGCAAATAGATGGGGAAATAATGGAAATAGTGGAACCCACACTGGTCCTCAAAAATGCTGACTGAAATGAAATGATTTCTTCTGTTCATAGGATGTCTGACTTGAAAGTGAGTCACTGTCTACAACACACCAGGAGCACACAGGAACATCAGTAAAGAGAACATTCTCAAGATCACGGCCACAGGAAGGACCTCAGGCCTTGGGATTGTGGCTCTAAAGATAAGTCATATCATTACAGAAACATCTGCTTCCTTCAGACTTACCAGACAGAGGAAGGTTAAGAAAGGCATTACTGACCTTAATACACAAACTGTGCTTCCAGCTTTTCCATTAGTGCACAGTGGTTAGAGGGTGCTGTGAGGCTGAGGTAGTTAATATTTCATTAAATATTTTCAGGGCCAGAGGGCTGCCTGAGGAGCCCCAAACAAATAAACACAGATGACATAGCAATGGAGAAAGATCTGTTTATTGGCCTCACTGAAAATAGAAGGAAGAAGGAAAGACTTGAGGGTAGTAGGTAGGGACATTTGCAAGCCTTCTCATCACATTTCAGCTTTTACTTCCCCATAAGCTCAAGCAGAGAGCTGCTTTTCCAGTTCTTCAAGTTGAGTTCTTTGAACTCATACTCTATTTCTTTGAATTTGCACAGACTGCTGTGAGCAGACAGCTGGGTAACCCCAACTCTGCTCACATGACCCTCAGACCAAATACTGTCTACCAGTAGGCTGGGCAGGGTCCTTGGGAGCCCTTGTTTCCCACAGCCTCCTCTAGTGTCAAGGGGCGTTGTTCTGTAGTGGAGAGACCACTGGATTTAGACTCGGAGAATCTGGGTTTGTACCTGACATCACCACTTACTTGCAAATCACTTAACTTCACTAAGCCTCAGCTTTTAAAATGGGGATAATGCTGCCTCATTCAGTCTTAAAATAATATGCATGAGTACACTTTGTGACTGACCTAAAGGGACGCCTACCCTTAGATCATTGTGGAAGATGGGAAGGGTAGGCTTTGCTGTAACCTGTGAGGAGCCAGGGGCTTCCCAGGTGGTCCTAGTGGTCAAGAATGCACCTGCTAATGCAGGAGACGTAAGAAGCATAGGTTTTATCCCTGGGCTGGGAAGATCCCCTGGAGGAGGGCATGGCAACCCACTCCAGTATTCTTGCCTGGAGAATCCCATGGACAAAGGATCCTTGTAGACTACAGTCCATAGGGTCGCACAGAATTGGACATAACTGAAGTGACTTAACACGCACGCACACAGGCAGAGCCAGAGGAGTTGCACTGTGAGGGCAGCCAGTAGTAAGTCCCTCCTCTCTCACTGTGGTTTCAAGAATCTCCAGGGAGAATCGGCCTTTGCAATTGGGGCCATACATCGCCAAAAATGGCCTCGGAATATTGGGGCCATAGAAGTCTCCTTGTTGGTATATAAAGTTCAGGGAGCCATCTTGGTTCCTCTGACACTAGTATATCATGAAATTATTAATTTCCCTGCCCCTGTCATTTGGCACTGCAAAATATCACTCTTTCTAAAAGGAACAAACATCTCTTCTTGCTCCAACAAGACATCTGACTTGATTCCTGAAAAACAAAGTCAAAGGAAAAGAAGAGAGAGAGGAGCCCCATCAGAGTGTCAAGGGGCTGAAGTATCAGAGTGGCATTACGGAGCCACCTTCCAGTTTCGTCCAGTTTCCACCTTCTTCTCATCGTCTCTCCCGGGAATCATTTTTCCATTCACCCAATTATTGGGCAAACATCCCCTTGCTTCTATGGTGGGCGAGGCTCCTTGAGGGTGACAACATTTCGGGCTCTTCAGGGCTCACCTGGCCCAGGAAGAAGCTGCAGGTTCTGCAGTTCTGAGGCTCCAAGGTGGCTCCTACCCGGGCAGCTGAGTGGCAGGAGATGTGCTGCTTGGCTTCCCTGAGTTCTGAAGAGTCTGCTTCTGGGACTGTCTCCCCGTCCTTCCTTCCTCATCTCACCCTCAGTGCCTCTGGCACTCACCTGTGTGCTGTTGGGCTTGCCTGTGGACAATGCGGAAATGAGCCCGAATCAGCAGATGTTCTGCCCCCATAAAACAGCCTCACCAGTTTTACAGACAATCTGGGGGCTTTTTCTTTCTCCTGCAAATGGCAGCATCTCCCTCGTAGAGTGAGGCCAATATTTTGGCAGGGCACATGTACTATTTAGATTCAGACAGCTTTTAATCTTCCTTCCCCCCTAGTTGTGGATGTTCCTTTTATTTTTTCTTGCAGTATATTTATTTTGGATCGTTTATTTATGTAGCCAGGGAGCTGCTTCCTAGAAAGGGAGATAGACTTTGCCAAAATGCCCATCTTCCGCAGGACCAGGGCCCATAACTGTCACACAGGATTTAACGGAAAATATGATTGCATTGGATTTAATTTTTAGTAGCAGCTAAGTGTCTCCTGTAGTACTCTGCTCATGTCAAGGGCCCTGTAAGTGTCGATGCTATACTAGAGAAAGCACAGCACAAAATAAGCATAATGGGAAGATGGAGTAAGTGGAGCGGGCAATGAAAATTAAATGAGAAAAAGCAAAGTTAAAGCATGAAAGAAGGCTTAATGGGGTATTGTAGAATTAGCTACTGAAAGGACAAAGTAGAATAAACTAAAAATAAAGAGGAAATATCACAGCTTAGACAAGAGGAGTGTAGAGGCAGAGGAAAACTGGAGAGGTAATTAGCACAATCACCTCCACCTTGATGCAGTGGTTCTCCATCTTGGCCTCACACTGGCATCCTCTGGGGAGTTTTGAAAAATACTGAAGCCTGGGTGCTATCCACAGAGAGTCTGATTTAATTGGTCGGAGATGAGGTCCAGGCATCAGGATGTAAAGAAAACTCCTTAGTTAATTCTGATGTGCAGCTAGGGTTGAAAACCACTGTGTAAGAGAATCATTTAGTAAAACAAAGAATATATCTTATAGTGCAGTGAAGGCTTATTATAGTGTTGGCCTTGGGAACAAGCCAAAACCTGTGGCCAGATGTCACCTATGACTGGGACAGTCTGTCAGTCTCATCCTTTTCTCCAGGACCAAGAGAGGGCCCTCAATAACTTTCCTCTCTGGTGATGGCTCACTGCCCACCTCCTATGAATCAGAGGGCAGGAGGGCCTGTTGAAGTCAGCTTCAGCTATCTCCCGGTTGCCCTGAATGCCTACAGCAGTGCTGGGCACTAAGTAGGTGTTTAGTAAACAGTTGTTAAGCGCTTTTGTCCTTGTCCTTCTGGGTCCTTCTCTGCCGATTAAAATGGGCAAAGCCTATGATTCTTGGTTCCTCCTCTTCATTCTGCCCTGACCGTCAAGATCTAAATTATACCCTACTCGACTTCCTCCTGAGAGGATGAATTCAGCCAGGAGAGCGTGCTGGCTGTGATTTCTTAGGTTGGACAGCACATCACCGTGTGTGTGGGGTGGGACGCAGCCTGCAGCCCCAGACCCACAGGGTAGTGGGTTCTTGATGTGTTTCATCATGTTCTCTTTTCCTTCCCTTTCTTGCTCCCACCCTCCCTCCCTCTTTCCTTCCTTGATTCTGTCCTGTAATTCCCAGGCTCACAGCAGAGCACAGTCATCCAAGGGGACCTGCCATAAAGAGTGAAAATGTGTGCAGTGCCCTGAAGTGGCCACGTGGTTTTGGAGGGGGTGAATTACCTTCTGCTCTCCTGAAACTGCTGATTTCACAGTGAAGATTGCTGCCACAGTGAGAGCTGTGGGTAGAATGTAAATCTATTGCTGTCTCCGGCACTCCTCTTTCTTTTCCCCTGCCTGCTGGAATCACCGTGGGGGTCTGCTGGTCCTCAGGTGGAACATGGAGAGGCCAGAACAGAGCTGTTCATGCTAAGAGGCTAATCCTATGCCTTTGTCGAAAGAAGTCTATTATAAAATAGCAAACCCCAAACAATAGTAATTTTGTACTTTCATCCAACAATATCCAATAGAGAGGAAAAAGCTGGAAAAACCTGGATTGGGCCCAGAGGTTATTTGTTTTGCAGGCTTGGAATAGAAGCCTGTAAAGCCTCCCCCTCTGTAATATTTCTCTGCACATAAGAAAAAACACCCTGACTCTCCTCCCCTAAAGGGGAGAAAAATATTTTTCTCAAGGTTCTTATTTGGCAGTAGAACTGGGGAACAGGTCAGAGAGAGGGAGAAGATAATTTTTTTTTTTCTCCTTTGGAGATGGGAGTTTATGAGACTGTAGAATGTCTGTGTTTCCATGCCTTTAAGGAGCTCCAGTTCTGTAAATTGGGCACCATGTAAAATTAAGCTATTATACATCTTACATCCTCTAACCTGCCAAGATGCCCAAGGCAGAGGGCAGTGACAGTGTTGGGCTCTCCCAGAACCCCAGGGAAATCCCCTGCCTTACCTTCCACAGGGAAGCAAACCAAGCCCTTTATCCTCCAATCAAAGGGAGAGGAAATAGCTGAGGCCTCCCCTGAGGGTGAAGTCTTCCCACTCTACCTCAAGCAAGAGACACTGAGATGCCCCTTTTCTCTGGTTGGGACTGTGCTGCCAGAGGAGGCGAAATGCCAAGATGGAGAGGCCTCGCTTTCTCTTCCTTGGGAGAAGGATGTGGTGGCCCAGCTGCCGGAACAGGTGTGGCTCCCGCAGCCACCAGCAAACACTTGGGTCATCCATACTTTTTCTGATTGGCCTTCTAGCCCAAACACAGCTCCAGGGTATCTCCTACTTCTTGGGCTCTGAACTAACACATTTTTTTACTTAGTTTTATCACAGGTTGGATGGGAAAAAGGAATGAGACTGAAAGAATGCTAAAACATGTGGTCAGTTCTAAAGATACAGAGCTGAGGAAAAAATGGAAGGAAAACATGGACACACTCTAGGGTGCTTTGGGGAGGGCAGCTGGGTAGATTAAAAAAAAGTGGCCAGGAGGTAGCTCTAGGGGCTGGAAAAAGAGACTCTGAAACCAGTGAAGTGGGAAAGTCAGTATGTGAGTGGATGTTGGTCTGACAGCAGCTTGGGTTACCATAACCCCTGTCATGTCCCAGGAACAGCATCCACCCTGCATTTGCTGCTGCCCCATTGCCATACCCTCTGTAACTCTGACATTCTCCTTGGTTATGTGGGGTTTGTGACGAGTCTCTGGTAGAAAGTGGGCATGGGTATAGGGCCAAGGACTGGGGTAAATACAATGTTATCCATATATCATATTCACCATGGCTGGAGACACAATAGTTACAAGTGGTTGTTTTATGATGACCACAGTGTCGCTGTGTTCAAGTCTAGTTTAGAATGCAGGTGCTGTTATATTAATCATGGAAGTGACAAGTTAAAGGGATGTTAACACTGAGCTGCATAATGAACACTTGGTATGAGTGAATGAAGAGAATGCTGAGTAGAAATACAAGCTACCCAAGTTGGCAGGGCTTTAATTGCCGAGGAGTCTGAGAGTTTGCACACGTGCGTGACTGAGAAGTGACTGTGAACTGGGACGTTACCAAAGAGAGTGAAGGAAGAAACATGGGCAGTGAAACAGTCCCGCGCGAGGAAGAACCTCAGCATCCATCAAATGGAAGCAACACTTGAGTGAAATCACGGTCTGTGACAGAGCACACAACATCAATCTAAACCAACTTCAGTGTCCAGGCTGCAGTGAGAAATCAGGGATGCAGGAAAATAAAAGATGCAGAGGGAAGGGCACATGCCAAGAAGATGGGCTGAAGAGCCCAGGGAAAGGGGATTTTTTGCAAGACTCAACTGATAGACAATCATCTGTCTCTGTCAGAGGACCTTATTTTCAGACATGCCAGCTCAAGTTCCAGATTGGTGACCCAGAGACTGCGGTGTGCTAGGAGGAGAACTGTTGCCTCCACTCACAATCTGCCGCGTTTGTGTTGACTTACAACGTGGCTGGGGACTCAACTGGACTGCATACTAAATGCCTGGTAGAATTCCTAAAACCACTGTTGGCCCAGAGAATCCTTTGTTAATAAATATTACAGCACAATCTGTGTTTATTAAGGGAAGTGTGATAGGGAAAGGAAACTAGCAGGAAAAGAAAATAGAGTTTAAAATGCCACGGTAGTTGCAAAATATTTATTTTTATGGAAGAGGGGTAATCCAGACGATTTTCCTCTCATTTTGAAAGACTAAACCCTAAGCTTCAAGCATGTGGAGGCCAAGGACAGATTTTTTTTCAGGGCAACCACAATTAGTTAAAGCAGCTTCTGTGTACACACACCAAGGGGCCATGGGGTCATGTCTACATTATAACCAGGGCCTCTCTGTATGGTCATCATGACCCCCAACACACTTTAGCAGATCATCAAGTACAAACAGGCTCTTGGATTTTCTCTAGACAATCCTTAGCTTCCATCAGTCCTCTTTTCTTCTAAATGTATGTGAGACGAGCTGATTTTGATGGGTAGAAGAGGCCTTGGGAAGAGCTCGGAAAAGAACAGGATCAAAATTCAGATGAAGGAACAGAGGTACAGTTGCCACAAGCTATTATAGCAGCTGTTGAAGCATCTTCCCGGAATCCAGGAGGTCTTCCTCTTTTGTCCTCCTCTTTGGTTCTGAATCTAAATCAAGGAATCAGCATTATGTGGTTGAACCCTTGCTCTAGTTGGGTGGGACAGTTTTAGGCCAACCTTTGTCATTTGCTTTTATCTTTTCTTTTCAAAGGAAGGAGCAGATACAAATGGGCCTGACACACCAGCCTTGCCAGATGGGCTGTGGCAGGTAGGCAATTTATTAATATAAAACCTTTGAGGCAGCTCCGGTGACCACAAGGGATGATATTGGCTCCATTTAGCATTTTTAAATTTAAGTATTCACCTCATGTCAAAGTATGTAGCTGTGTTCTCTCATCTGAGGTTGTTCATTTGGAAATACAGAAGGATGAGGCATTATTTCTTTAAATAAAATATTCCCTTTCATTACTGGCTGTGTGTCAGAGATCCCTAAAGCAGAAATTCAGCCTCACACATTAAATTCAATAATCATATATTAAACACTTACTATGCAACACCCCGTAGAAACTGGAGATGAAACAGAATTCCTACCCTCAAGGGGTTTATAAATTAGGAGGAGCATAAAGGAAGTTTCTAAACAATCATGGAAAAAGAGAGAAAACATGAAATGACTCAAGAGAGTTAAGTGCAGAAAAAAGAAATAAATTTAAAAAAGAGAGCGAGAGAGAGGTGTAAGAGCTAGGGTGGTTCAACTGGGGGGAGATCTTATCCTCAAAGGGGAGTTTTGCATTGGAGATATTAATTTGGGGGTCTTGACCACGTCTGTGGAATTCAACTCTGTGAGCATAAATGAGATCACCTAAGGGAAGATACAGAAAGGAAGAGGGACCTGGACAAGGGCCCTTGGTGCTCTGTATTCAGAAGTTAGGTAGAAGAGTCTCCAAGGGGACTGAGAAGGAGAGGCCAGTGGTATAGAGGAAAATCAGCAAAGTACAACATCTCAGAAGTTAAGCCTGGAAAGCTCTGCAGCTCAAGAATAGAGATGCAGACAGAGAGAATGGACTTATAGATATGGGGAGGGAAGGGGAGGGTGGGATGAACTGAGAGAGTAGCACTGACATATATACACTACCGTGTGTAAAATAGCTAGTGGAAAGCTACTCCGTAAGGCAGGGAGCTCAGTTCAGTGCTCTGTGATGACCTAGATGAGGGACGGGGCTGGTGGTGGGAGGGAGGTCCAAGAGGGAGGGGATATATGTATGGTTGATTCACTTCTTTGTACAGTGGAAACAAACACAACATTGTAAAAAAAATTATATTCCAATAAAAAGAAAAAAAAAATGGATGGCCAGTGGTAAAGTACACAGGTGAGAGGTTGTATAGTTGTTGGCTATTCTTTTCTCTGCTTTATGTCTGTCTCCTCTTATCTTAAGGAGGGCAAGGCCCCTGTTTAGCTCAAACATGTACTCAAACACGTCTGGCGTGGCATTTGGCACAGAAAGGACTCAAGATATATTTCATGCATAAAGGAAGAATTAAAGCCGGCCCAAGGTATGTGTAGATGGTGACTGCAGCCATGAAATTAAAAGACGCTTACTCCTCGGAAGGAAAGTTATGACCAACCTAGATAGCATAATAAAAAGCAGAGACATTACTTTGCCAACAAAGGTCCGTCTGGTCAAGGCTATGGTTTTTCCAGTGGTCATGTATGCATGTGAGAGTTGGACTATAAAGAAAGCTGAGCGCCAAAAAATTGATGCTTTAGAACTGTGGTGTTGGAGAAGACTCTTGAGAGTCCCTTGGACTGCAAGGAGATCCAACCAGTCCATCCTGAAGGAGATAAGTCCTGGGTGTTCATTGGAAGGACTGATGCTGAAGCTGAAACTCCAATACTTTGGCTACCTCATGTGAAGAGTTGACTCATTGGAAAAGACTCTGATGCTGGGAGGGATTGGGGGTAGGAGGAGAAGGGGATGACAGAGGATGAGATGGCTGGATGGCATCACTGACTCGATAGGCATGAGTTTAAGTAAACTCTGGGAGTTTGTGATGGACAGGGAGGCCTGGCGTGCTGCGATTCATGGGGTCGCAAAGAGTCGGACACAACTGAGCGACTGAACTGAACTGAACTGAAGGTGTGTGTGTTTAGGCAGGCAAAAAAATAGTATCTGAATAGCATCTTCATATTCCTAACATGGAGTAAGATTTTAGCAAGAATGCAGGCCTCTTTTTGGAGGCCTGTACAGAGCCACTGGCTTCAGACATAACCCCTCTCATCATCACTAGTCCTTCAATCTGGATGCCCAGGAATAAGAAAACAGTAAGAATCCACTGGGTGATTCTCCGATAACCTTTGAGAGCAGCGTTAGCCACTAGCCTTTCCCTTCTCCAGGTGATCTTCCCAACCCAGGGATTGAACCCAGGTCTCCTGCATTGCAGGTGGATTCTTTACTATCTGAGCCACAACGGAAGCCCAAGAATACTGGAGTGTGTAGCCTATCCCTTCTCCAGCTGATGTTCCTGATCTAGGAAATGAACCAGGGTCTCCTGCATTGCAGGCAGATTCTTTACCAAATGAGCTATCAGGAAGCCCACTAGAATCTCACGAGATATTAATGGTTGTGCCATTATAGAAAGCATTCTCTGAACCTGGTTCTGGCTACGTAGGCATCTTTACAGTAGGAGTTCTCAGAGCACATAATATGATAAGAAATAATTGTGAATGCTAATAGAGATCTATTAAGGTAGAGCATTTGCCAAACTTATTTGACTATGGGATTTTTTTTAATTGCTTAATAACCGTTAACATCTTGAGGGATAGTGACATTCTAAAGAACAATTTGGCAAGCATGGTCTCTGAGTTTTTCTAAGAAGAAAAAAATATCAAATTCATTTTAAAACAAATTTATTTATTTTTTAATTGAAGGATAATTGCTTTACAGAATTTTTTTTAAACATTATTGGTACATATTTTATTTTATTTTTTTTTTTTACATTTATTTTATTTATTTATTTTTTTCACTTTTTTTTTTTTTTATTAGTTGGAGGCCAATCACTTCACAACATTTCAGTGGGTTTTGTCATACATTGATATGAATCAGCCATGGATTTACACGTATTCCCCATCCCGATCCCTGCTCCCACCTCCCTCTCCACCCGATTCCTCTGGGTCTTCCCAGTGCACCAGGCCGGAGCCCTTGTCTCATGCATCCCACCTGGGCTGGTGATCTGTTTCACCATAGATAGTATACATGCTGTTCTTTTGAAATATCCCACCCTCACCTTCTCCCACAGAGTTCAAAAGTCTGTTCTGTATTTCTGTGTCTCTTTTTCTGTTTTGCATATAGGGTTATCGTTATCACCTTTCTAAATTCCATATACATGTGTCAGTATGCTGTAATGTTCTTTATCTTTCTGGCTTACTTCACTCTGTATAAGGGGCTCCAGCTTCATCCATCTCATTAGGACTGGTTCAAATGAATTCTTTTTAATGGCTGAGTAATATTCCATGGTGTATATGTACCACAGCTTCCTTATCCATTCATCTGCTGATGGGCATCTAGGTTGCTTTGCTTTACAGAATTTTATTGGTTACTGCCAAACATCAACATGAATCAGCCATAGGTATATATATGTCAAAATCTTTTTTAATTGATGTGGGAAAAAGTCTCCATGTTGGATACAAATGACATGGATGGAGTCAAAGGGTGTGGTAGGTTATATCATTATTATTGTATTCACTTATATTCACAAGTATTTGATCCTCCCTTTTATTTGAAAAAGATGAATTCCTGCCTGTTGCTTCATTTCCTATGGTGCCTTCTGAGGGAGGGGTACGAGTTCCTGCCCAGCTGAGTTTGAGTGTGGCCCAAAGGCTTTGGTCAATGAACATGGGTGGACATAATGTATGTCATGTCCAAGCAGATGCTCTGAGGAGCATTCTGAGTTTCTGCCAGCAGCTCTTTTCTTCTTCTTCCTCTGTCATGAGAACAATGTGTCCCAAATAGTGAGTTATCTTTCAGTTTGGATTCTGGAATGAGAAGATGCAGGGAGCAGAGCTTAGCAGGCATCTTGAAGCCACCAACTTGTTGTAAAAGTAGGAATAACAGAAAAAATGCTTAAGCTATTGTCATATTGGTGCTGTTTGTTACTGCAGCAGAGTTGACAAATACAAAGAGGGAAATATGGAAGGCTGTTATAAATATGAGTTTCTTTCCTGAGCTCCCAGAAGAGAGACCATCCTGGAGAAGAAGCAGAAAACACAGTGGCTCAGTTTGTAGCTGAATTTTTTTATACTTCACTGGAGAAAAGTTAGACTTTTGCTCTGGTGAGAAACAACTCTATAAAATGAGACGACTCCATCAGCTTAGATAGAGATTTGTAGACTTAGTGTAGACTACAGATGCTGACATATCTAAGAGGAAATCTCAATATTTCAAACTGAATGAAGGAAGTCAAAGGACACACAGAAGCGAATGTTCATAACTAGTCCTACTGGCACTATTTGCCTCCCTGTAGAGTGCGTTGGGCTTCCCTGGTGTCTCAGTTACTTTCTCTTTTTTGACATTTAAATTACATTGTTAAGGTGAATAAAGATAATTGATAGTTTTGCATTAAATTATTATAAATTAAATAAAATCAGATGGATATGCAAAGCAAAAGTGCACATATTTATTATTCTTAGCATTTCATTAATTTACAAAAACTGGTTCAAAGTTTAAATAACTGAACTAACGACAATTTTATTTACTACATCCATGTAAATCCAGAAGTAGTATCAAGTTTCTGCATTACTTTCCTAATAGTCTCTCCACATTTCCTCATAGTTCCCATTAGCAGGATGGGTGTGCCCCATATCACCAAATTCTGGGAAATCTCTGAGGTTTGGGAAGGCTCTTCAATAAGAACAAAAAGTTGGAAAGTGTGACCATTATCCAAGGAAATAATGTTCTTTCCTTCCCCCTTTCCTCTTTGCTTTTCTTAAATCTTTATCTCCTCAACCCATACCATTCCCATTTAGCTGGTCTGTTCTGTGGTGTGCACAGCAGTGGTACTTTGGAAATCTCTAAGCTTTGCTTGGCAGGGAATTTGCTGCATCTGTGGTTAAAGAGCCCCTGTGAAAGCTCTGATAGACATTAGCTTTCCCACAAAAAGAGACTGATTGTGTCTAGCCTAAGTTCAGTAAATTTCCATGTGTTTTCAGTATGTTTGTTTAAACTGTAGGTATCATACAGCCAAAGGTACGTGTGTGTGCGCACACGTGTGTGTTTGCGCGTGTGCGCACCGCGCGCATGCGTGTATATACTTAGCTATCAAGGATTTTCATCTTTCTTCCTGGATCATCTTCAGGGCATCTTGGTCATCTTCCAAGCACATATTGCTTCAAAGAAGTAGTGTTTTCTCTGTTAGGAGCTCACCTCACTTCTTATGAGAAGCCGTCCCCAGCTCTAGGCCATCACTTCCCTCTCTATGTTCTCACAGCTGTGTGCTCCTTCCTCTGTTAATGTCTTTAATTTCTTGCCTGTTTCTCCCACTAGGAAGAGCACCTTGAGGACAGGAATTGAGCCTTAGTGGTTTGTAATGCTCAGCATGTGGCACAGCACCAGGAATATTGTGCGTGCTCAGTACATGTTTGAGGGATGAGGGTATCCATCCCTGTAATTATAGACTTGTGTATTTTAATAATATAGCTACTGAAAATACCCATCCGAAATCCAAAACACCAAAAAGGCTCATTAGAAGCCCAGCCAGGAGTCACTGAGAAGATAATCATCTTCATAATCATATTGGCCCCTCTGATTTCTCATAGCTGGCCAGTTTCTCTGGACAGATTTTGCTTACCTGTCCCAGGTCCCTGTGTGGGAACTGGCTCAAATCTACAGAGGATAGATCCTCTGACCATCTCAGTTGTCCAGTGTGCCCTGAAATAGGCTCTTGAGTACATCAGACAACTAGAGAAAGGATGGAAATCACTGGTTTCTGAGAACACTTGGTCTGTAGCACAGGGTGACTCTGGAGACTTCAAGATCACCCCAAAGTGAGAATATAGCAAGGCTTGGGACCTACCTGCAGCCCAGAGTCAGTGATGATCACCAAATTTTGGGAAATTCTGGAATCTAGGAGAGTCATCCAATTATTCATAGAAATTTAGTTTTGCAATTTGTCAGGTTTAAGATAAGCAAGAGCAGATAGATTCCTCGGTGTCTCAGAGCTTTCAAACTAATGAGAAACTAAACATTAATTAAATTAGTGAAATATATTGCAGACAGAAATATGAATGCATACTTAAAACCCCAAATCTGAACTTGCTGGGACATCTCGACACATATGAAGAACTGATGTGTAAACTTTGATCCAAAAGATGAATAGGAGTTAAATAAGTGATGAGGAAACAAGAAGTATTCCATAAGGAGGAAACACTATGTGCAAATGTCCTGGGGTGGAAGGATACCTGGTGCATTTAAGCAACTGGAGGAAGACCTCTTTGACAGGAGCATGAAAAATGGAAGGAGAGAAGGTGAGAGTTACTGGAAGTGGAGATTAGAAGAGGTCAAATTGTGCAGAATCTTAGAGGTCTCTTTAAGGATTTTGGTCTTTTGCTTATAAGCAATGGGAAGTAATTTAGAGGATTTTAAATCAGGGATCTGACATGACTGTGATTGTATTTTGAATGGATCACATTGGCTGTAGGGAGGATATATTGAAAGGTCCCAGAGACCAGGTAGCTTGTTCAAAAGGCTGATGAAACATTTCAAGAGAAAATGGTAGTTTGGATCCAGGTGTTAGTGGTGGAGGATGAAAAGAAGTGTATGGATTTGAGATGATATGTAAGATAGGAAACCTTGGGAAAGGATCATATTTAAAGCCAAGTTCTTGACCTAAGTCTTGGAGTTCTGCTGAGGTAATTTTGAAGTATCTACATGGATATGCTAAACAATCAGTATACATAGAATGAATACATAGCAGGTGAATACATACTTCATGTATTCACAGTCAACTCGTATTTATTAACTACTCACTATATGGTAGTCATTGTATTGAGAATCGTATGGAACAGAAAAATATATTGAACTTGGATTCTTTTCTTGAAAGAGTTCAGAATGTATGAGACAGTAATAAGGAATGGTTGAGAGTATTTGGTATTAAGAAATGAGGATTTGGAGGTTGGATGTGATAGCTGTCTTCAAATAGTTGAGAATATGAGGGTTGAACTTAGTGTGCTATGCTTCACAATGTGTAACAAACACCAACATAATAAAGTTACAGGGAGGCAGACTTTGATCTGCAATAAGAAGTGATTTTTTAATGTAAGGACTATCACTGAAAATACTTGAGACTGAAAGATCATTTACTCAATCAATATTTAATGAACATGTAAATTGAATGGAGAGATTCCTACTTGACCTTTAAGATCCCTTCTGGCTTTCAAATTCAACGATTCTAATTTTCTGTTTAAACTCTTAATTGTTTAGGATGAAGGTCACATCTTGGATTTCCTTGAGTCCATTTCCTCACTCGGCCCCTTCCTATATCTTCCCTGGGCACTTTCAGGATTCTGTAATGAGTCATTTCTTTAAGGTTGTGACACCTCATGATAGAAATGACATTCTCTTTCTTGGTTTGATGCAGAGGAAGAAGTGTACTCTGATTTTCTTTTTTTCCCCTCTTGCCTCTTACTCCATACTATGGCTTCAGGATATTGAATGACTTGTTTGTAAGTGCAGCCAACGGATGCCACTGTTCTTGGACATAAGGTACCTTCTTTTTTTCCTCTTTCTTACATGGTAACTTCTTGCACCTTTTGAGCCATCACAGCCTTCATTTCTAGCCACACAGGATGCCCAGGGACTCTCTTGCTTGGGAACCTGGTGGAAGTGGCATGCTTATTGTCGCCCCCTGACAGCTGACCTCAGAGACTTTTTCAGACACTCTGGGATTTCTTTTTACTGTTCTGAACTCTTTCAAGTGAGCCATTTTCATGCTGGATAACAATCAAAGAAAGCAGGATAACAGGGATAACAATAAAATAAATTTATTCAACCCTCAATCATCTCTACCAATGCAGTAGGGAAGAACTAGGACAATACAAAAATATTTGCTGATGTTCATATCACTCATTTGGCTCTTGGATTTCTGCAGAAACACTTGGTCCATGCTCATACTATATTAGAGCTTTTGGTGGCCCTATCTCCACCCACGTCTGAGGCTTCAAGTATTACGTAAAAGGCTTTCTTATCTGCCTCCTGGTAAGTTCAGGGATTTCTCCAGGCCTTTACTTTTAATTCTTGTCTGATTTATTTTTTCATTGTTTTCTGCAGATTGTTACTGGGCAGTCTGCTTGCTTTCCCCTCAAATGTCCCTTTTCCTTGGCTCCAGGCTGTTTTTCATGCTCACCCCATTCCCGTTTCGGATTCTGAGTTATCTCATCCCAATATGGGCCACAACTTCATGTTTTCGTCCATCCTGCAGGAGGAACGGACAACTGGAGACACGTGGTCTTATCTTCCATACCTCTTCTTCCCCATCAGACTTAATCAGACACTAATGATTCATGTGTTTTTTTTTATTTATTTTTTTTTCTGATTTGATTTTGAGTTGAAGGTGTGTAACACAAGGTCCTGGGTTGCAGTAGATAATCCAGGAAGGTCACATGGTGTGTTAAAGAGTACACTGACTCAATAAATATTAATTCATTTCCTTATCTGCTTGTGGATAAATGAGAAATGGTCATACCTAGAATTTATGTAATGCCTTCTTCCAAGGAGCATACAAGGACACATTGGCACCTCAGTGAGACCATTTATTATATTAGTAACACAAATAATCTGTAACCTGATTTGAGGATGACTGATTGCTTATTGTGAGTCTCACACCTGGCTGCACATCAGAGTCCCTTCAGGAGCTTTTTACAAAAATAGATTCTTGGGTGACATTAGTGAAAAATTGATTTATATGTCTCCATGAAATTTTTCAATAATGATGGGTTCCTTAGACCAGTGGTTCTCAAACCTTAATATGCTTATAATTCATCTAGGGAATCTTAATAAAATGCAGCCTGATTCAGTAGACCTAGGGTGGACCTGAGATTCTACATTCTGACAAACCTCTAGGTGATGCTGATGATGTTGGTCCAGAGACCAAATTTGGAACAGGAGGTCTTAGACCAGAGAGGGGAAGAGAAGAGGACAGGGAGGGGAGGCTGAAGTACCTGGGAGCTAGAGCTCTATGCTCACACCAATGCAATCAAAATCTCCAGATACATTCCAGACATTGGTATATTCAAAGAGTTTCCCAAGTAAGTCAAATATGCAGTTGGAATTAAAAACTGTTGTTCAAGAGATTCTTTGATCATATCTAGTGCCCATTTCTCTGTCATTAGGGCAGAAGAACTTGGATATATCCAACAGTTCTTTTTCTGCTTATATCAGAATTTCTCAGACATGTCCTTGGACCACCTGCATCATAATCGCCCAGGGTCCTTGTTATAAATACATGTTCCTAGGCCTGCCCCCAGATATGCTGAATTAGAATCTTTGTAGATTGGGTTCAGAATTGGATTGGAAACAATCTCTCTTAGTGCTTTGCCTACACAATAAAGTTTGAGAAAATCTGGCTTATAAGATAAAATCAAATCTCTTTGGTCATGTAGCCAGGAGGGTTTAAACAAGTTGCTCTCAAGCAGAGCTTTTGCTCTCTCTTTCCCAGCTCTGTGGCATTAATCCCTGGTGGGAGGAAGCCTCTGATGCAACCCCCAATGAGCCCTACTTCCTGGTATTCATTCATGCTCTCACATAATCTCCTTCCTTCGAGTATGGGCTGCACTTACTGACTCATTTCTACTAAATGATATATGGCAGATGCAATGGAATGCTGCTGCTAAGTTTGTTTCCAAAAGACTGTGCCTTCCATCTTGGATGCTCTCTCTCCTTTGCTGTAGGGAAGTAAGTACCATGCTATGATGGAACCTGTGGAGGAGTCTACATGAGGACTCAAGTTCTGCCAACATCCACATGAGTGAACCTGAAAGTGGATTCTCTTCCAGCCGATGCTTGAGATGACCGCAGCCTGATGAGAGACCCTGGAGGACCCAGCTAAGACACACCTGGATTCTTGACCCATAGAAACTGTGAGATAATAAATGCTTTGAACCTTTCCAAGTGTTGTGGTAATTCATTATATAAAGGTAGATACTCAGTGCACTCGCTTTTTTTTTTTTTTTTAATTTTTATTATTATTATTATTTTTTTCCAGTGGGTTTTGTCATACATTGATATGAATCAGCCATGGATTTACATGTATTCCCACTCCCGATCCCCCCTCCCACCTCCCTCTCCACCCGATTCCTCTGGATCTTCCCAGTACACCAGGCCAGAGCACTTGTCTCGTGCATCCCACCTGGGCTGGTGATCTGTTTCACCATAGATAGTATACATGCTGTTCTTTTGAAATATCCCACCCTCACATTCTCCCACAAAGTTCAAAAGTCTGTTCTGTATTTCTGTGTCTCTTTTTCTGTTCTGCATATAGGGTTATCGTTATCACCTTTCTAAATTCCATATACATGTGTCAGTATGCTGTAATGTTCTTTATCTTTCTGGCTTACTTCACTCTGTATAATGGGCTCCAGCTTCATCCATCTCATTAGGACTGGTTCAAATGAATTCTTTTTAATGGCTGAGTAATATTCCATGGTGTATATGTACCACAGCTTCCTTATCCATTCATCTGCTGATGGGCATCTAGCTTGCTTCCATGTCCTGGCTATTATAAACAGTGCTGCGATGAACATTGGGGTGCACGTGTCTCTTTCAGATCTGGTTTCCTCAGTGTGTATGCCCAGAAGTGGGATTGCTGGGTCATATGGCAGTTCTATGTCCAGTTTTTTAAGAAATCTCCACACTGTTTTCCATAGCGGCTGTACTAGTTTGCATTCCCACCAACAGTGTAAGAGGGTTCCCTTTTCTCCACACCCTCTCCAGCATTTATTGCTTGTAGACTTTTGGATAGCGGCCATCCTGACTGGCGTGTAATGGTACCTCATTGTGGTTTTGATTTGCATTTCTCTAATAATGATGCACTCGCCTTGAAATATCCTTCTTCCTCCTTCCCACTTATCCAAGTCCCAACTCGTTCAAACCTTAGCTGTCCTAGGAAACTTTTCTCATACTGATTGTCCTTTCATGAACTCCTGGAACACTGCATGTGAAGTCGCAGCACTCACTGTTAGATTGTACTTGCTAGTATTTTTTTAATCATTTATTCATCTCTCTAGTTTTAATTTCTAATGATGTCTTTTAAAATAAGTTATAAATCCACTGATGAGAATACAACTTAAAGTAGAAGTTAACACATAACTCTTTCTATTCCCATGACCTATACCAATATTATAAACACAGTAAGTGCCCTGTAACTAAATGTGTGATGAAGGTAACATTGGAAAGAATATTGGGAAGAAGGCATGAGGAAAGTTGTAGTTTTCACATTCACATCTACTCTGTATCCTATTGCCTGACTTTTAACCTTATGTATACAGAGGATTCCAGACAGATAGATACTTGAGCAGAAAAACAAAGAGATGGCTATTAAGGCCAATAGGATGAAAGCACTCCCTTGATGATTATGAAATGTTTGTGTCTTTAAGCCCTCCTGCCCATCAGTTTGCTCTGTGGTGCCTCCAGGCCTTGACTTCCTCTAGTTCCAGATACTTCAGTCTCGTCCATTTCAACTTGTGACTCAGGGATCTATTTTTTTTTTTAAATTCAGTTGATTTATGACCACTTCAGAAATCTTGCATTGCCACAAATATTTGTCTCCAAAGTCTCTCTTGGCAACCCACATAACAGAAGGCCATGTGTTATCCCTCTCTGCATTCCCCGTGGGTCCCCTGGGCTCCTCTGTTGCTAAGGGAAGATATAAAACATTCACTACCTGAAATAGTTAGGGAGCATCTCAGAAAATGACTGTAGTCATCCTTCATCACAGACTAGGAGTTAAAGCTATCTCTAATAGCTTTGGAAATTTTGATTAGGATGGTAGTGGAAAACCATCATTGCTTTATCTGGTTTATGCACACAAAGGCTTTCATGATAAAGACGCTGGGATGAGCTATAGCAAGCACTCCCTAGAGAAGAAATATGTTCATCTCAGCCTCTCCACAATGAGAGGAATTTCTCAGTATTGAAAGCTGGTTTTTTTTACCCCCAGTCTTTTCTCAGGAGTCTGTGAGAGAGAAGCAGGGTCCCCTTGGTCTCCCTGTACAAACCCTAACAGACCTTTCTGCCCACTTTGGCTGATAAAGAAAGTTCCTCTCCACCAACTACAAAGCTAAGGCCCCAGCTCAACTCCTGACTCTCTTATCAGATGTTCCTGTTGAGGTTATAAAGTGGTCTCACCTCAGGGGTGGTGCTCATTTCAGCCAAAGATGGTCTCTCGTTGGATCTGCTGCCTTGGTTTGACTCGGGGAGATTTGAGGTGATCAGAATCAGGACTATAGCACTGTGGATGTCGGATCCACAGTAGTAAGTTCCAACATCTTTTATTGTTGCTTTTTGAATGTTGAGTACGTATTGATTTTTTGAAGTATCAATTTTCCCCTTGAAGTTACCCCTTACATTTTCATTAGAATTATTGCTTAGTCTGTATACTAAAGTTAAGACGTTATTCTCATTCCTCTTATACCAACTCATCTGATAGTTCTTCCAGTTCCCTCCAGTTACATTGCAACGGAAGGTGGCAGGCTCCCCAAGGAGGACAGTCAGAGTTTTGGTCTCTGATTCCAAAATTACATCCAAAGAGACTCCTGAAAGGGAAAGCCCTGAGTTAGAGAGGCCTCAGAGAAGTCCCTCCGCTCCACGGGGAGGAGTGTCAGAGCCAGGCTCAGCAACACTCTCCCTTTGACCCCAGCAAACTGTTCCTGACTTTCCTGAAGAATAAAAGGCCCATCAGCTTGTCCTTACCTGCCCAGCAGATGGCCAGGTGGAAGAGGGCACAGGTCCACAGCATGGCTTTATGGGGATGACTCTGCAGTGTGCTGGTCCCCTGCCTGTCCCTGCCCAGATCAGCTGCTGTCTAGCCATGGGACGTTTTGTCCGTTGTAAGGGTGGCTGGGGGTTAGCCACTTCCTCAGAGAGAGAGCGACAGGCTTGCAAGGCTACAGGTTAGGCTGTTTATTCAACAAACATGGGCTAAACACATCACAGGTCAGGTACTACTTGGGAGATGTAACAGCAAACTTCTGACATAAAGATGTAAAGTTCTGCCTTGAGAGTGCTCAGCTTTTTGGGGAGACAGACACAGAGCAATTGCAAAAGAGTATGAAATGCTATTTTTTTTTTAAAGGTGGATCCAAAGCACTCTAGGAGCACAGAAAAAGAGCTGCTTCTGCTTGGGATACTCAGAAGGGGTAACTGTGAACTGAACCCGGAGAGTTGGGAGGAGGCTCTGTCAGGAGAGCATTTCCAGGAGCTGGAGGCGGAAAGGGCAGTGTGGGCAGGAGCTAGCCAGTCTGCCAGTTGTTGTCCTGACTCCACTCAGAATCTGTGCAGCTCCCAATTTCCCCTCTGCTCATAGCCACCCCTGCCCCAGGCGAAGCTTTCTTCCCCGGTTGACAGCAATCACGCTACTATCCAAAAGGCCTTCCTGCTTCCAGAATCCGTCCCTGTTTCATCCCTTCTCCATGCAGGCCTCACACTAATTTTTTGTTCAGACCAAAGGGGACCAGGTCACACCTCTGCTGAAACTCCTATTCACTCCCCTTGGCTTTTAGGGGGATGTGAAGATCCTATGTCATGGCCACATGATCTCCTGATCTTCTTCCCTCTCCAGTCTCACTTTGGGCCACTCGTCTGCTTGAACTTAGTACTTCTGCTGCACAAAAAGGACTTGCAGGTTTGAAAATGTATTTTAGTCCTCACACGCCCAGTTTTTGCAGTGGCTGCTCTTTCTTCCTGAAAAAACTGTACCTTCCTTCTCCACTCCCACCTCACCCAGGGGAGGGGTCCCCCGGGGCTCCTTGAACTTGTTGGGTCAGGGCACTTATCACCTTTATTATAACTATCTGATAATTTGTTTGTTTTCTGCATTGGACTTTAAGATTCTTTAGGACAAAGATAGCATCTTTGTATTTGCATTCTCAGTGTCCAACAGAGAGCTTAACAATATGAGAAACTTAACATACCTGCTGATCCAATCAGGAGTTCTCTGTGGGTCCTCCCGACTCTCAAGGAGACTGGCGGGTTGCTCATCTAAGTGATGTCTGAGATTAGGGGAGGATTTGCCAACAACCCAAGCCCAAAGCTGGGGAAGCCAGGTCTGCCCATGTTGTAGGTGAGGGGAGTAGTGAGGTACTCTGCAGCAGCAGGATAGCTCCTATCCAAGAGTCTGCTTGGAATTGCTTGTGGCTAGCATTCTGACATCACCATTGGTGCTTAGGTGATGTCACTACCCATAAAAAGAACACTAGCTCGGCAGGTCTTAGAGCTTTAAGTTTTGAGTCTTGCTTTGCAACTTGCCAGTAGCTGGGCAAGCTACATCTCTGAATCTTGATTTCATCATCTGCAAGTAGAGTAACTACCTTGTAGGGATGTTGTAGGTTAGAATGAGAGAACACACATGTGACACTCATCCCCACGCCCGGCACACAGTGGTAGGCCACCACAGATGTTGGTTTCTTTGCCTCATCTCTTCTGCTTTGTCATGGTTGGGTTAGTGACGTAGTCAGAGCTCCCTTCCTGAGCCATAGTCACCAGGAGAGATACAGAGCTTCTCATTCCAAGCCTGACAGAATATTCCTGTGGGAGAAGCAGGGAAGCTGAGCTATGTCCTTAGGACTGTGATCAGGTAAGTTGAGCAGGTTAAATGGATGAAATGAATAGAGCCACATCAGAGTTGCAGTGCATCACAGTTGAAGGTTTCCCAGGTGGCTCAGATGGTAAAGAATCTGTCTGCAATGCAGGAGACCCAAGTTCAATCCCTGGGTTGGGGAGACCTCCCTGGAGAAAGGAATGGCAACCCACTCCAGTATTCTTGCCTGGAAAATGCCATGGACAGAGGAGCCTGGTGAACTACAGTCCATGAAGTCACAAAGAATTAGACATGACTGAGCAACTAACACACACAGAATTGAAGGAGCAGAATCAATAACTTCTGTGTCTGTAGGCAAAGGATCATCTCTTGCAGCTAAGGATGGAAGCCACATATGAGCTAGAGTCCCAGTTTTCTTTGTCCAATTGGGATGAAGAAACAATAGGTGGACTGAAGAAGCAAAAAGACCCCAGGGTCAGATCAAATCAACCCATACTGGCTACTAGCACCATTCTTTCTGATGGTCTCTGCCCCTCTGAGTCCTCAGTATCAAATATCCACTGGGTGACTTGAATATCAGTGGGAGAGTGCCAGAACCCAGTATCAAATATCCACTGGGTGACTTGAATATCAGTGGGAGAGTGCCAGAACTTTGATTTTCTCTATAATTGAAAGTTTTAAGACCTACCTTACCTTTGATTTTAGAACTCATCTACTCTCACTCGCTTTGAGCTCTTTGGGATAAAAAGGAGATAAGTTTAGTGAAGGAAATCCCTTTTCTTCCTCTTGCTCATTAGTCTCAAACATCTCATGTTAAGCACTTTTAACAGTGACATCAGACTCTGATGTTTGCCCATGATTCGTCTTCATCTAGGTATGGCAGTTAACTTCTGTTTGGCCTGTTTCTAGCTGCTGTTTCTCTGCTCTGGCATCGGGTGGTTGGACAAGCAACTGAAGAACAGAAATGGAGGTGAATGAAGGGAGTGGAAGCTGCATTTCTGTCTCTCTTGGTTTGGATCTCAGCTGCCTGGTATCCCAGGACGGCCTTCAGTAAGTGGCTTTTGCCCATCTGATTGATCTGGGCTCAGAACGCTCAGATGTCTGGAATTACTCTGTTTCTCTGATTTGTTTTTCCTGAAATGTCTGGGCCCCACTGGTTGTTTTAAAGCAAACATTAGATATTTTTGGAAATTAGTGAGGAATTTCAATGGGTGTCAAGGAAAATCACAGTGTCATTTGTCTCTAAAAAGATTTTGGCTGCCAGTATTCCATCTGCGACTCAGTTACCCAGCTGCACGGCATTGAATGAAGCAGCTGTGAAGCAAAACAGCATGGAGGCAAGTGGGGACGTGTTAGAGTTGTAATTCTGCTTCTGTCGCTGATTGAGACCTTGTGATGTAAATAAAAAAACTTTTCCATATTTAGTCTCAGCTCAGCTCCTTTAAGATGTTTTCCAGGCTCTCATCACCCAGCTCATCCTGAAATCTAGAGGTCTTAATTCCAGTCTGTGCCTTCCTTCTGGAACCCTCCCATGATCATCACAACCAGGTACTTGTCTTGTTTTCACATGTGTCTGACTCCGTTCCTCTGTTAGGTTACAAGCCCCACCACAGCGTGAACTCCAGAATGGTAGAAAGCTTGAGTTTCCTGCCTTGGTATCCTTGGCTCTTGAGATGGTGTCTGGCATATTGAGTAGACACTCAGCATATATTGTTGAATTAAAAAAATGAACCTCTCCAATTCTATAGTCCGAGACTTATGGGTACTTGATGAGCATTTATTAAATGGCTTTAACCTTCTTGTTCACCTTTTCCTCCAGGATCATGTAGGGAGATTAGAGGGCTTCCAGTGAGATGATGAGGTGGTTGGGACAGATGCGCTCAAGTATACCATGAGCTCCATCACAGTTTTCATTTGGTCCCTACAGGAAGTGACCAGGAAACCCACCCTTGGGCAGTGTTCTCCAGTCAATGCCTCATTCTCTAATAACTTTCTTCTACTGTATCCAGACTTCCTCTCCCTCTGATGGTAGTGGAAAAGGAAGAACAGTTATTTCTCTTACTGAGACTGTTAGCGTGGTATAATCAGAGATCTTTGTGACAGAGTCACAAAGAATCTATTTCATTATTGCATGGCCTTTGAATTTTGGTTGCTCTAGGGAGAGTTGACTGAACTGATTTTTATTGGTTGAAAATACAGGAGGGTTCCTAAAGTTGTCAGTGTCCTTCAGGAAACCAGAATTTTCTGCGTAAGCATTCAGCAATTTGGGGGCTGTGTTAAAAATAACCCCAAGGTACCCCTGGGGAAGAGAAAACCCGGAAAGAAAGTGACTCACTCGCTCACCACTGTGTCAATCTGGGCCTGTCCCATCAGGGTTAAGACTTTGAAATCAGATTTCCAAAGCCAAATTTTGCCAAGGGTCCTTCTCTAGTTCTTTTATCCCCAGAAAAGCTTCTTGTTTTCTGATTCTGTGCACTTGAAGGGCTGCTCTTGGGGGCACTGGTGCTGATGAGCCCATATGCTGGCTGCAAATGAGAAAGCCAGCAAAACAGCAGGGGATTAGTGTTTCCACTGATGAATAAAAGCAAGATCTGAAGCCGCAGGAGATCCTGCATCTTCAGAAAAGAAAATAGAGAAGACAAGCCTGCTTATTTCAAGTTCTCAGCTCAGCAGTTCACACCCAGGAGTTTTCATGCGTGGTTCCATGAATAAACAGAGGCCAATGTGAATGTGTATTTGTAGAGATTATGCACTTCTGAAATCATGGTATGATCTTCACTTGACAGTTATTTTAGGATGCCATAGAGTCAGGTGTACTTTGACTTAATTTATAATTTCTTTGGACATAGGAACATTTTCAGGACATGTAGTATGCCTTACGATGTTGAAAGAACTAATTCCTTATTTATGATTATGTTCATAAGCAACTTTAACTTTTTTTCTGGCTCTACATGTATAAATTATTCCACTATCCATTTAATGGGTCAGGCTACTGTTTTATTTGAATATCTCATAATGTCTTACTTTCTGCTGATTTTACTTTTTTCTATATAGGAAGCCTGTAATAATTGATCAGCATCCAGTAAAAGAGGTCCTGAAAATTTTTTGAATTGTATTTCTGTGAATTCCCACTCATATTTAACTTTTATTAGATGGGATGCTAATATAAAAAAAATGCTTAATTGTTCAAGAGATTGACTTATTCTTTATCAAGTTGCTAAGGGCCTAGGCCAGCCCAATACAGGGATGCAGATATGTAGTGATAATCACCATCATGATCTCATCACCATCCACAGCAATAGCAGCTAAAACTTCCTGTGTTTCCTCTGTGCCAAGTGACACTCTAAGTGCATGACATGTAATAATTCACTTAACTCTTGCAATAGTCCTCTAAGGTAAGTATTATTATTATAATTATTTTATAACTGAGAGAGGCAAGGCATAAAGTAACTTGCCCAAGGTCATATAGCTAGTGACTCACTAAGTGGAAGATTGGGATCCAAAATTCAACAAGTCTGGCTTCCAAGTCTGAAGGTGAGCTCAGTCATTGCTACTATGCTACCTACTCTTCACATGTATCTTTCTATTAGCTATCAATTATTTGTTTAATGTACTAGTATTTTACATATGTATATGTAGATGCGTAAAATCTTTCAGGCTGTTAGAAATGTTAGGTTTCCAAGGGTCTGTGATTAAGATGTTAATTGTTGGGTTTGATTTTTTTTTTTACTGTGTCCAATTTGTTTGTCGCTCTGGGTATCGGGGACTGTGCTTTTATGTGTCAGGTCAAAGATGCAAGTAATTCAACAGGATTTAATTTTCACTTCTGGTTTAGCAAGATAAATGTGAGGAGGTGTTAACTGCTGAATACATTTTATTATTTGAGAAGGGCTTGTTTTGTATCTTTGTATTCCCATAGCACTTAGGATATTGATTTCTAAACCATGAGGGTCCTTTGGTTTTGAATGAATGAATTGATGAACGAGTGGAGGGAGTTTAAGATGACCCTGAACACCCTCTGTCTTGGTGGATGCCCTCTGAATTTTCTGTGTTGAGCTTGCTTGAGGCATACAGCCTTTGTCCTGTGTGATGTTAAGGGTGACTCATGGTACCTGTAGAGCTGGCAGTAAATGGCTTTGTCTCTTGGCTCCTCGTCCCTAATGGTTAAGGTCCTGGAGGATAGCTCTCTGTCTACAAACAACTGGTAAGGCTCCAATACCAGGGTGCCTTGAAAGGCATGGAAGGTATGAGTGAGCCTTTGTTAGTCTCTGCAGATATCAGAGTTATATTTCCCACCAGGAATATTACATAGGCATTGGCACGTCACATGCCTCCCAATCATGGCAGCTCTGTTGGAAGTTGTGTAATTTCAGGTCCCACAGGAACCATCTGCCAAAGAGACAAAGGATAGCAAAGGAGAATTGCAGCCGTTTACCTGGGAGCCAGTTAGAGACGCAGGGCGGCCGGACGCAGAGCAGCCGCTACGTGGCAGCGCGGCAGTTCCTCCCGGCGCTGTTTACCGTGAAGCCTACTTTGCATGCACCAGGCAGTCAGGCCACCTTATCTGTAACAACCATGTGGCTGCTTCGTTGCTGCAGCCATAAAGGAAAGAGGTCTTCAGGGGGTGGTTGGTGCGTGCGCTATCGAAAGACACACTCAGATTTGTTCAAAGGCAACAGCTAACGGGCCCCTTTGGAGGAGCTCGGTGCCCCTCCGCCACTAGGGGCCTGCGTTTTCGCATATGGCGCCATTTCCTTATCAGTCCCCGGGGGGACTCATTCTCTGAAAGGAAACAACCAGGGAGAGAATCTTTTGTTGAAAGACATTTGGTGGGTCGTGATCCCTGGGGTCCTTGTTTCTGAGCTTCAGGAACCTAAGGAGGCGGAAAGGTAGGAGCAGTCCTTTTCCTGAAGGAACGATGGCTAGCACTACCCTCCTGACTGGTTCTGGTTCTGGGACTTGCTCTTCAGAAGACAGAAAGGGAAGAAGTACTTTGTTCATTTTAAAGGAATCCATTCATCAGGCAACCATCTATTCAATAAATATGTATTGAATGCCCGCTGTATACAAGCTTTGTGTTGAGTGCTGAGGGTGCGGTGGAAAGGAAAACCAGTTGAAATTTCTGCCACCGTGGAGTTTAAAGTCTGGTGGTGATGTTTAACTTCAGAAATATACACGAAGCTGGGCAGGGGTGGGTTGAGGGGCTTCCGGGGTCTGCACAGATCCAGGCAGGGTTTGTTCCCAGTCAACACAGCTGGTGGTTGATTCACCCTGGAGGAACACAAACTAGAACTTTCCCTGGCATTTCCTGCTCCATCTTAGAGCCAGAGGGTTCCTTTTCTGCCTACCTTCCTTTATAACCTTTCTTCCCTCAAGAAATAGTTCTGTTTGTTGACAATTCACAGTTTTGAGCTTCCTGTCTTTGCACTGTTATCTTTCTATTCTTGGAGTAGAATCAGATTGGTTGCAATTGTTCCTGCTGTGAGGATAACGGCATCTTTTGTGTGATGGTTTTCTTTTCACCGTGTCTCCAGTGACTGCAGAGCTAGGAAATTTTAATTTGGGATAAATAATAAGCTATCTTTAGGGCCAATCTTATTTTGAGAGCCAGGACTAATGGAGGTCACTGGAGTCTTTCTCTTTTATTGCTTTCCTCAAAGCCTTGACTCATACCTCTGCTTCTGTCTTCCCTCATCTCTTTCCCTCTCTCTTTCCTAAGACTATTCCTCTTTCTACAAGATACTCTTTTGAAGAATTTAAAAGGGATTATGGGAGAATGCTCAACGAAATAAGGGGAGAGTCATCCCAGGATGGCTGGTTACACAGAAGTGCCATGCACACAGACACGCAGAGGTGGAAGGCTGGTGGTGTGGCTGTGGGTGTGCCTGCAGCAAAACCGGTGGTGTGACAGGGTGACCAGGCATCCTCACAGCGGTGCTGATGATACTTGGGACAGTGAAGCTAGTTGAGAAGATTCATGTGTGTAGTATGATGGCCCTAGACTGACTCATCAAAGACTCCTGGGGGAGGTTGCCCTTGGTGGTGGGAGGTATGTAATAGCCTAACCATTTTACTAGGAAGAGGGTTTTGATTGACTGGCCGGGGAAGCCAAGAACTTATGATAGACTTTCTCTGGATCTAGCTCTCCTTACACCAAACTGAATAGAGAGAAGAAAAGATAACGGTAATCAAGTGATTTCAGTCCAGTAGCTGGATGCTCTTTCACATGCTGAATTCATAAATAAGGGTGGGCAGCCAATTATGGTATGAGTTTTGAGGGCCCAGAAACTCCCTACCCTCAAATTCTGAAATTCTGTCATTGGAGATTAGTCGTTTGGACCATAGAAACATAATAAAAATATTCTTAGGAAGATCAACACTTTAAGTCTTAATATAGTAAAAACAGATAGAATTAATTTCTGACGACAAAGTCCTGAAACATACAAGCTAGAGAATATTCCAGCGTACAAGCAGGATGCCATTAAGAGGCCCTCTCTCTCCCCCTTGACTCCCACTTATCATTCATCTGCTTTTGATGTCTCTTGAATCTGCTTTCTCTTTCCAGGTGCTTATTCCTGACCTTTCCGTTGTCCATCTCAGCTTTCACACAAACTTTATATCTGAGCTCACTGCTTTGGGTCTCCAAACCAATCCTCTCATCCACAGTGATCTTTCTAAAACACTTTTCAAGCACATTGCCTCTTTTGTATCTCTGATTTCTTATGACTTCTCACAGGACAAAAATCCAAATCCTTTATCCTGGTTTGCAAGACCTTACCCCATCAGGCCACATCTCACCACAGCAGCCACTGCTCTGACCTGGCCACCAGTGCTGACTCATTCCCGCAGAGTGGATGCTCTTCTCCAAAAACAGTCCCATCCACCTTCCTGAATTGCCTAAGCTGCTAACCCTCTTCTTGTCATGTCTTTCTCCAGTCCCTCCATTGGTCAAGACCCTTCATCCTTTAAGTCAGTTCAACTATAACTTCCACCAGGGAGCCTTTCCCCATCCTCCTTAACCAAACTAATCTCTCCCTCCTCTGGATAACTGTGCATTGTACTCTGACCAACATTTATCATGTTCTGACATTAGAAACAAGTGCTAGGAGGGTCTTTATGTGTCTCCTATTGAGAACACACCCTACCCTACCCCATTCTCTTACAGGTTTCAGGAAGGTCCATATGCTTGAGGAAAAGGTAGATTTTCCAAGGTCCACCAGTGTGCTCTGTCCAAAGGACAGCTGTTATGCAACAATGTCTGCCAGCTAGGCAATCTGCTAGTCTCTAATGGGAACCTGAAAGAACACTTCCAGCTGGATCACTTTTGGTGAATGTACTGAAGGATTTGACTCTGACACTGGCAACACTTGGGGTCCATGGTCCTTTTTGAGGTCCTCTGTGTTCAACAAGTTCCTGCAGTGTCACTGTCTCCTTCAGGGAGTAACCCAGTGTGTGTGGTTTCGAGGGACTAAGATTTCCTACACTGCTGCCACAGTGTGAAAAATTAAACCCACCAGTTAGTAACCAGGGTTGCCTGGTGTTGGAGTTGTCAGAAGGAATTATAGTTTCAAGGAAAATAATCTCAGACACTTCTCACGTGGGTCACAGTCTTAGGAGAGATTTCGAGTTTTTCAAAATCACAAGGCAGGAGGGTGTGAGGTCTGCCATAGATGTCAAACGTGGACATCAGACCTGGTATCAAGCCTCAGGCATTATCCACCCATCGAAGATCTGGACCTGGATATTCAGAGCCCTGAGGCAGGTCTGTATTTGAATGCAGTGCATTAACCCTATGGGCTTTCCTTGCCTCTTGAGTCTTATGTATTGACTGTCAATCTCCTCTCTTATGGAAATTTCTGTACATTGTTTTTTCCAGGTATAGAACAGAGATGATGCCCTAGAGGCCTGTCCCTTGATCATATTGAAGACATCTTGAAAAATAACAGGCTGGGACATGCTTAACATATGATGAACTCAACTCCCATGAACAGTTACAGGAAAATGTTATTTTAGAAAGAATTTTTTTCCCCAGTTGCTCTAAGGAGAGTTTGCTTTGATTTACAACATTTTTGTGAGAAGAATGAAGACCCTGAAGACCTAAATTTGAACTGTAGGAAGAAATTTAAGTTAGGTGTTTTTATAAAGGGGTATTTCTTTTCTTTATTTCTTCATTCCCTTTTTCCCTTCTTTCTTTCATTTTGCATTTTTTTAAAACCAGAGGATAATTGCTTTATAGTGATATGTTCTTCCTTCCTTCCTTTCTATCTTTTCTTTTCTTTCAGTAGAACTGATCCTTGAAGATTGTTGAGGCTGAGAGGGTTTTGTTGGTAGACTAGAGACACTAGATGAACTTAGAGCACTGTTGTTGAGAAAACTAGAGTAAGGCTGAGAATGAGTTTATTCACATCTAAAACAAATATCCACTCATTGTTAGGGAAAATTATGAAGTCCGCATACAACTAAATTCAGATGTACACTAAGATAGAAAATATTCTGTTGTTTGGCAGAAACCAACAAAATTCTCTAAAGCAATTATCCTTCAATTAAAAATAAATCAATTAAAAAAGTATTCTATTGAGAAAAATTAATTTGTATCTTTCAAGTTAGAAGTGGAGGGCATATTTTCCTCCAAATATGAATATAGTCAAAGCTATTGGTGTCTCATACATTATATTTTAAGACCTAATAACACCGATTTTGCCTTTTTGGGCCATGAAGACCAGCCTCTACCTGAGATGGTGGAGGGTTGGTGAAGAGCTTCCCTGGAAGGAGTAGTTTGTCTCACCTGTCAGTCATCCCAGGGCAGCAAAAGAGCTGGTTTTGGACTCTGCACATGAGGATGTGGGAGGCCTGCAGATTTTTACTGGGGGCACTGACTGGTCCCTGCTTTGTGGAAGTCTGCAGGGAGACAGGAAGTGGTTGGGTTTGGGGTCTTAAAATGTGCATTTCTTTCTCTCCGCTAGCATTTAGCTGTGCTTTGAATGATTAAGAGAGCAGGCTGTGTCCATCGCCAGGTGGACTCCATTGGCAGTAGGCAGAGGGGACAGCAGCCTGGAGAAGGGTCTTGTGGGATGACACAAGGGGGCCTGAAGGAAAGTTCTGGTTCAGTGAAGTTGTGGAGCCCCATGGGGACCCATGGTGGGATGAAATGACCATAAGTCCCCTGGGGACAGAATGGATGCTCCCCATTACCATGATAGAGCCTGCTAGTTATAAACTGAATATTCATGAAATGATGTCAGTATTTTGTAATCCACAGGCTGATGAGATCTGAGGACACATGGGTGATATAACGAAGGACTTCTGAAAGTAAGAGATCTGAAACTCTTGAAGTGGTGTTTGAAATAGCATTTGTACAATGACAACCACTGCTTTAATTAATAACCTAATTATCCTTGGCTGTCTTCAGGACTAAAAATGCACAGCAACTAATTGATGGCTTAAAGTTTAGGTGTTATAAGAGCTGGAAAACAGCAACAAATCTGAAAATGGCCAATCCCAATTTATGCGTATATATGTATGCATGCTTCTTCTACCCATTCATTGAACAAACATTTATTGTCAAATGCTGTGTTTACTGCCAGGAATATAGAGCTTATTAAGACATTACCCTCAAGGAGCTTACACCTGAGTGGGTAGAGATAGGTAGGACTCTGCATCCCCATTCAGAGAGACAAATGGTTCCTGATTAATGACATGATGAGACAAATTGTCGTCTCAATCTTTCCCAGGGGATTGGAGCCAAATCTACTTTCTGGTGAACTGCCTTTTATTTCTATGACCCAGGTTTGGAGGAGCTGCTGTAATAGGCTTGACCGCGCTGTGCTCTCAGGGTGCTCCAGTGGTCCTTGGTTTTTGGCTTCCAACCAGAGGCTATATCCTACAATGACGGCCCAGGTGGGGACGAAGATGGAGCAGCGCACCTAGAGATTTGGCTGGTCCAGCACTGCCCTCCAGTGGTCAAATGTAGGCATGTGGGAACCACGGATTCCTAGAGCGAGTTTCTGAAGTGCCTGCCCATTCATCAGGGGACGAGGAATGACTCCTTTGGATGAGGTTGGGAAAGCAGGAATTGGAAGCCACAGTTGAGAAATTAAAGCGAGAATTAAGATTGATTAATGACCAGGCACCTGGAGTAGTATGTGTAGAGAGAACTAGAATCAAAACCATGTCAGTCTTCCGATTTGAATTTTGGGGGACACGATGACCAGGCTGCCTTGGTGTGTAGAAAGTGCAGTGATACTGGAGGGGCAATGATCGCCCAGAGATGCAACCCCAGTCCTCTCAATCCTCTTTGGTGTAGGTTCTCAGAAGGCTTTGATCAAGAATTGTTATTTTTCAGGTTGATGGGCAGTCAGGAACAAGCACAAATCTCCTGAAATGAAATCAGAGGCAAATTCTCCAAACATTAGATTTACAAAGGGATCTAGCCCATAGGAAGACACATCTGTCTTCAGCATGTCTCCTGGGACTCAAGTATTCTCAGTCTCCCCACATCCTACATATGGGCAGTTCAGTAACTCTACTTTGGAGGGAAATTTCTCTCTCCTAGAAGCAAGAAATCTTCCTCCCAGCCCTCTATTGGGTCAATGTCACTGGAAGATGTCCAGCACAGTAGAACACTGTCCCATGTCCCAGATCACGGATCTAAGAGTCAAGGCTGAAGTAGTCTTGGCAGCCTTGGCAGTGTGTGCTTGGCAAAGTCTACAACTAGTGCAAGCTTCCCTTCCTTTTATGTTAGCACATCTTAGCACATGGTGTCCTCTAGATATATCATCGCTTACCTTTCAAGGTCATGGAAGCAATGGAATTTCACTGTACCCTGAATCTCCCCCTGCTTCATTTCTTCTAGTTGATCTATGACTTGGCTTTCTGAATCTTCAAGCCTGAAATCTTCCCTGCCCCTGCCCTTGTTGCTGTCTTCCCCTACTCCCCTGAAGGAAGAAATGGGTTAGAGAAACTTCCTGATCAAATGGAAAAAGCAATACCAGACAGTTACAGCTCAGGAGCTGAGTAACTGTAGCATAACGCATCTTGGTGGTTGATTTGCTCACACTGTTGCCTCTAAAATCCAAGCATCCACAGCCCTACTGTAGAAGACTCTAGTCTTTACTGCAGGAACAAGGTTCAATCTGTGAATCCAGGGCAGAAATCTGAGAGCAAGATAATGAAGATGGAACGTGAATATTTTAGCTACAGGGCTCTTAGAAGACAACATGAGTCACAGTAACTCTGTGCATATGTGTAGCGCTGTGTGCGCTGCCATGTCGTTAAACGGAAGCTTTCTGAAATCAAGAACTGTGCCTTCCCTGCCCTCCTTCATAATGCAGGGCCCTTGGTGATAAGCATATTGTGCCATAGCACAGTGGTTAAGAGACGATGCTTTGGAACCCAAGCCCTTTTACTTTAAGTTTTCAATCTTGGGAAGAATTCCTAGCCTTTCAGAGGCTTGGGCTACTCATCTGTAAACCAAGGATACTAATACCTGCTCCCCACTCCCTGCTCCCAGGCAGAGCATCTGTGAAGATTTGGAGAGCTGGTGCCTGTGCAGCCCTGGGCATTGTGCATGGCACAAGGTCAGTGCTCAGTAAAGAGTAGTTATTTTATTATTTACATGTGTATATATGCATGAGATCTCTGGGCACATGAGAATTTTTCAGTCAAAGTCCAACTTAGCTGCAAAATAAATCAGCCTCATTTCAGAAAACCAAAAGCATGCAGGCATGGAGATGAACAGATTCCCTTCTTGTTTACCCTTTGCCGCCTCCTTCTATAGCTGTAAAGTCTTTGTCCAAATTTCCAGGAACCAAACCTGTTCTTGAACCCTGTCTAGAAATGGGAGAACCGTCCACATGTGAAAAAGCTTTCAGCTGAAACAGACACGAGGTGGCTGATCCTCTCTTCTTGATCCAGTCTGGGCGCTCACCTTGTGGTTGGCAGGGCTCGGTCTCCTGCTCTGGATGGTCGTAACTGACCCAGTCTCGGGAGCTACCAAAACAAAAGAGATTGGGAAGCTTGGTGTTCAGTCATCACTGGGAGCCTACTAGGAGAACAAGGCACCATGCAGCACTGGAAAGGCTGAGTGTCTAGAAAGGGCCATAACGGAGGAAAATCCTTCTTCTTGGCTGACTGGGGCCAGGACTGTGGCTTTAAAGCAATTGGCACAGATGCAGAGTGAGGGGGTGCCTTCATTCTGTGCTCAATAAAACCGGTTTTATTCAGGGAAGTGAATTGTTATCCCCCCAGGGAAGGGTGAAGGTATAAAAACAGGTCATAATTCTTGGAGGGTCTCATTCTTCTGTAGCTGGAGACAGGAAGAAAAGGAGAGGGAGAGAGAGGGAGAGAGACGGATGGAAGGGAGCGCTGCTGTCCCAGGGAGTCCTAGGGTAATTACCCGCTCCAAGTTCTCCTGGAGCTTCAGGATGCTGCCAGATGTGTCCAGGCCCTCCGCATACTGCCCCGCAGAGCCGGCATCCAGGGTCCACCTCCTCCCCCCCTGTGGCTGCTCCTCACGTCCGGGAACACATCAAAGGAGGTTTGATATTCATAACCGCTGTGAGTCATGTTCACATGGAACTACAGGGAGCCACCCGCACCACTGCATGCTGTATTCAGCCTTTGTCAGTGCAGCTGAGCCGAGCCAATCCCCCATTATAGGCGAGAGGAGTTTCCTCCTGGGAGACTTGGATTTGTCCCTAGACCCTTGTGCAGAATAAAACGAGTCTTTTTTTTTTTTTCCACTGAGAAATAGTTATTAAAACATCCTGGGGTCTTGACTCTGGATCTGCACCGCCCACGGGGACAACTCTGGGTGGTCCTTCTCTAAGAGTGTGGTCGCCTCCAGGCCCCGCTGCTGTTAGTGTCAATAACATCTGAAACCTCCCGGGCTCCTTCGTTCTGAGGACAAAGGAGGTCGACAAGACTCCAGCCATGACCACATTTCTTATCAGCCGGAGGAGGAAATTCTGCTCCCTCCTGTGGAGTCTGGCTATTGTTGGAGATGGCTGGCGGAGACTGGAGAAATTGAAGCCCCAGGATCCCAGAGCCGGAAGAGGCCCTAGTCCCCATCCAGTGCTAGCCCTTCAAATTACAGATGAGCAAATTGAGGCACAGAGAGGTTAAGTGACTTGTGGAAGGTCACACAGACCTGTGAGGATTTCTAGCACATAGAATCTCTTTCTGAAAGATGGAGGGGAATTGCAGCGGTGTGAGCCTTGCTATTACATTCCCACTGGGAGTCAGCTTCAGAGGCTCAGACCTATAGAAAAGGGATGGGAACTAGGAGAGCCAAAGCCATACCTCAGCTGTGCATCTCAGTTTCTCTGTATGAAAAATGACTGTATTATTTACCTTCATTTCAGGATTGTTGATGGGTTTCGTGAGTGACTCTGAGAAGTCCTAGGAGCTTGGACTTTGGGGTGGATGACAAGTCTCTGGGCTCTGGAGTGGGCTGCTTGCCTGGCTGACTCACCTGTTCTCAGTTCCTCAGTCACCACTGAAGCTTCCAAGAGCCCCTGGGTTTGGGAGAGTGGGGAAATTAGTGTGGAATGATCAGCAGGGGTGGTTGGACACAGGGCATGGGAGTGGGTATGGGGTTGGCATATAGTAAAAAAATACAGCAATACCTGCCTGCCTCCAGCCCTGGTAGCAGTCTCCCAGGAGAATATGTGAGACATGCCCGCCAAGGGAAAACATTCCTGGTTACCAGGACTAGATTCCTGACCTTTGCTTGGGGAGGCATGGGAAATGGATTCCCCATCGCTGTGCAGTTGAATGCGTTTTTCTTTTTTTAAAATTTGTTTGGCTGCTCCGGGTCTTAGCTGTGGCATGTGGGATCTAGTTCCCTGACCAGGGATCGAACCTGGGCCCCTTGCACTGGGAGTGCGGAGGCTTAGTGTCTGGACCACCACGGAAGTCCCTGAATGCGTTTTCATTACCCTGTATGCCTTCAGTGCTGCCAGAAAAGCAAGCATGTCTTGTTCTTTAAAATGTCTAGAGCTCCCGTTCCCACTTGGGGTTTGTGGTTGGAAGGTCAGCCTCCAGAGCTGTCTGGTGGGAATCGGGTTCTTAACAAACGAGCCCTTGGGGGCTGCCAGGGAGACCAGAGAGCAGTCCGGGACCTGCCTGGGCTGAGTCGCAGCAGAAGCCAAATGGCTTGTGCCCCTTGGCAAGGTGGCCCTGCTGGGCTGGGCAGCTCCTGCTTCCTGGCAATCCAGCCAGCATCCGGCTTGGCGAAGCTGCAAGCCCAGAGGCCCGGGTCTGCACATCAGTCTTCTCAATGGCTTTCTCCTGTTATTACCTTGTCAACAGCAGTATCCAGGACACAAAGGACAGCTCGGCATGATGATGCAGTGAATGACTGGTTAGGTGCCTCCTGTTTAATAACCAGAGAAATATTGCTGTGCGGCATCTCTCCATATGTTGTAGCATCTGTGTGTGGCATGTAAGGGACTCATTTTCTTCACATATCTCATTAAAGATGTAAAGTAAAATGGAGGGGCAGCAAGCCTCTCCCTGTGATGCTTGCAACTCCCTTTTCTTACCCTCTGCTGCCATCTCGTGGCCACTTTCCTCCTCTGCATTGTCCTTTTCCTAACAGGGCTGAAGTCTCAGCCCCCGGGAAGCAGGAGGAAGACAGTTCCAGAAAACACAGAGTCATGGCTTTCCTCAGAGCCCTTGTTGCAACGGAGGGTCAGGACTTACCTCTTGGCACCCGCCTGAGCCACGCTGGGACTGCATCTTGGAGCCCGAGAGGGCCCTTTCTCTTCTGGAGAGAGATTGTCCACTTTCTTACAAATTGTGGATTGTCTGTCCACCTTCCAGACTCTAAAAGTAAACCGTGGAGACCTGGCATGTCTTGCCAAAATCCCAGGTGAATCCTGTGACCTGGAGACAGATAGAGTCCTGCATCTGATGCTGACATTTCCCACCATATCTTCAAGAATCCCCAGAGGTGGGACCGGGGAAGGCACAGAGCAGAAGGGAAATTCCGTTGGTCTCTTCAGCCAACCGCCCACCTATTTCCATACACAGTCCTTGTAAGTGGAAGCTCGCTCCAGCCTGGGGTTCCGCTGCCTCAAGTCAGGACCTGCAGACGGTGTTTGACATTTGTTCCGTTGCCCATGATGACATCTGAGTGCATTTTCAACCCTTATTCATTAGCCTGGGGTCTGGGGATGTGTGCAAAGCTGTGAAACACTCCCCAGGATGGAAGACCCAATGCAACACAAGCCAGCTTGTCCTTAAAACGAACGAGAGCCGCGAAAGAAGAGCAGACAGAGCCGTGGCTGCGGGGTTTGGGATGGGGCTGCGGGTGCCTGTGTACCGCTGTGGGCTCCCACACCAGAGGGAGGCGCGCCTCTGCGCCTCTGGGCTGGGGCCTGAAGCACAAGGAGTGACGTGGCTTTTGTCGTCGAACCCAGCAGCTCATGTCCTTCTCTTCAAGCCTTGGTACGTGTTCATCAATTTCATTCATTGAGTCGTTGTTCTCTATGTACTCAGCTGTGGAATATACAGTGGACTAGACACAAAATGCAGCATACAACACAGTCTCAACCTTTGAGGATCTTGTTATCTAGAGAAGGAAGTCAGGATGAGCCCGACGGTTGAGACAATGTGGGTTAATTCTCCAAATGAGAAGAACAGCTGACACAGGAAGCAGAGATTATAAGAGAGCATCCCCAGAGATCACAACAGCTGAGTAGTGTATTATGGAAGTAAATGATTCAAGCTGCCCAAGGAATTGCTGTTGATGCTGAAATGCCTTCTAAGGTGTGTGGCCACCCCCGGGGCCCATGGCCTAAGGACTCTGCTTCAACTGTGGGCTACTCTCCCTGGGTCAGGAGACAAAGGGGGTGTCTTCCAGGGCCCATTTATTGACTATAATAGATTTCTTCCCTTTCTCAATATTACTGTTCATTCATGAATTAATGTGTCATTCATTTACTCATTCAAGAAACATACTGTTCTAGCACTGGGGATCGAGATAGAAAACCACAAAAATGGCTAAATGTTCACACTAGCTTGACATTGCACTAGAGCTTCATAGAACAAACTGTTAATAGCATTACTGTCACTTTTTGTCTCCATTTCAGTCCCTTCACTTGTTAAGTATCTGGTAATTTTTAATTGCTTTGTCTGTCCACATGGTCCTGGAACCTTTCCGCCAAGAACACTTCAGAGAGAGATGCTGCATCTTGGAGTGACTGGACCGGTTCTCAGGGCTTCCAGTTGGCAGGATGGTCAGAGAGACCAAGTGGAAATAGGAAGTCTAAAAGATTGAAGAAAAGACCCTTTGATTCAGTCTTGATTAAAAGTAAACTAGACTTAGTTTGCAATGATGTTTGATATGTCTTGTGAGGAAGAAATCCTATTATGTCAAATTTTCAAAAGCCTGTGCTGATAAGATAAAAATATTTATATTCCATGACCATGGAGCTCAGTGAAAGGGGGCTGTCAAGAGACTAGACAGCTTGGGGGAATGTTTTGTGTGATTTAAACGTACACAGCTTTGGCGTCTTCTTAAGTTTACTGACAAGGAACAAGCATCTCCGATATCAACTCCCCAGGAATATAACTTCTAACGGCAAAGCATTTGATCACAAAGAGCTCAAAAAAGTATTGTATTGCTCATTTAGTCCTCAGAATATTTGTGTAGGAACTAGAATTTGTTTAGTTGAGTTGTAAGTAAACGCACAACGCTTTGATCACTTTAACTCATCACCTTCTCTTTATTTCTTTTGGTGTCGTCTCTGCTTTTCTCTCAATAAACCACATGAAATAAAGGGTTGCAGGAGATACCTTCTGGACCTCATTTCTTCGCCAGTTCTGTTGGTTGGGGTTTTATATTCTGGAGATAGAGGTTTCTAGGAAGAGGTAGGTGCCAGGTAATGTATATGTTTCCGTAGGTACTGAGACCTGGATCCAGCTGCTCTTGGCCAGGTCACCTTGGTGTTATCCACACTGTCTGCAAAAACAACCCTCCTAACTCCATCAGCTCCTGGTCTTGGAACTTAACAGTGGAGATAAAGATCAGAGTCTCTGTACCTTGGCTCCTCTTTTCATTTCTGAAACTGTCACAGACAAGAAAGTTTGGCTGAGTTTTATGCAATCGTGAGGTGTCATGTCCTCTGAAGCCTGATGTGCACCTGTGGGAACCACAACACCCTCCTTCCATCGTCCCCATCATACCTTCTCTGGGATTCAGTGAGTTGAACCCCAATCTCGCAGATCAGCCAATGGGAAGGGAACTTCGTGGTCAATGAGCATCTACTTGAGAGCCCACTCACTTGGATTTCACAGTTTGCTGAGGCATGCATCATAGTCCCATTTTATAGGCGAGGAGGCCCCCAGAGGTTAAATAAATAACCACACACAGAAGAGGAAAGGGTGGGCTGAGCCTTCCTCCCCCTCTACCCACCTCTGTCTTTTCTGAACAGCTGAGGAACTGTTTGGAGGTGGATGATGCCTCCGCTGTCCCCTGGCCCTAGAGCCCTGCTCCCAAGACCCCAGGACCTCCACCAGCTGTCGTCAGCTTCACATTCCATAGGTGCTGGGACCCGGGGCCTGGGGCTGCACCCTGGGCAGGATGGAGTGCAGGAATAACAGGGTCACTATTCCAGTCCTTAGAAGCCAGCTGTCCCTGTGAGTGTCCTGAGGTCAGAACCAGTCAGTATCACAGTCATTCATTACCTGGTCTCTGTCCTAGGGACCACCAAACTCTGGAGGAGGAGGATGGGGGGAGAACAAGATACCCAGACCTACGGCTGCCATTGACTCTGCCAGGCTGGACCTGAGTGAGACAAATCCACCGCAGAGGGACCCCTACCAGGCCCTTCTTTCCCTTACTTTCCCCCATGGGCTGGGTGGTCCCACTTGTTCCAGGCTAGTCTCAAGTGGGCTTCTCAGAGCTGGTTCTTGCTGTTGTAGGAATCCCTACAATCACAGGGGCCTTTGAAGCCGGAAATTTCCCCACAATCACAGGATTGGAAATTCCTGGTTTCAAAGGCCACTGGTATCATCCCGACTGACAAGTGGCGTTTAGTCACCAGTCCCCTGTGCTCAGGGTCCCTTGTGGTGATGTCTGCAGTTTGGTTTTGTTTTTATAGGACATGGGAGTTAGTGATTCAGTGAGAGAGGGACATGTCTCTTTTGTGAGAATTCTCCTTTAATACCATGGCATCGCAATCATGATATTGATGATTTAGCCCCCATCCATTTGAGTGTGGTTCACTATTAGGCACCATCTTCAGGCAATTGAATGGAAAGTAACTCTGCCTTCTTGAAACATCCAGTCTGAATCAACAAGATGGTTCTTCTACACAAAGCAGACAGACATAAGGACCAGTGCAAAAGCATCAGAGATTTATTCCTTTCTATCCAGGAAGTAATCACATCATTGGCACTGTGAACAAGCACCTGCAGACTGGCAAGCAGCAATTAGACACAGAAGTGACGTGCCTGCCCCAGATTCAGGGCTCACAGTGGCTCAGGTGCAGGTCTGTTGAGGGTACTGGGCCAGCACCATCAGCCTCTTCTTGTGAGTGTGAGTGGCAGAAAGAGAAAGATTGTTTAATAGAGAATCACTGAATCAGAATTTTACAGAAAGCTTTCTTTTCCATATCTCAATTTTATGCAGAGGAAACTGAGGCTCACATTACTTACCATGGTTTTAGCAAGGTCATGCATCTTGTAACAGAGACAGAGTCAAAGCCAGAGCTTTCTGCTCTCTCTACCTCACACACTGCTTATACTGAATTACAAACTGAATCTGATCCATGTGGAATCTGTGCAATGCGCTGCTTCTAACAAGGGCAGCAGGGGAGATAACCCTCTCTCCTGACACTAATCTCAAAGGTTAGACTATAGCCTCAGACTAGTTTTCATTAATAGAATATCAAGGATCTGTCATGCGTTTATTGATCCAAAAATAGTGCTACCATTTTCATAAATTAAACATACATGACATAAAGTCAGTCTTCATTTACTGGTATGTTGATTTTAACACACATGTCTTAGTCTGGCATTCCAGCACTGCTGGGGCATTAATAGTTGAGGATGCCTTCATATGCTTTTTCTCCAAGTGACAAATTTGTATTTTAACCTGCACTGTCAATAGCTGAACTCCAGAGGGTGACTAATGGATAGATTGCAGAATCACAGAAGGTTGGTGGGGATATTATCCTTTTAGTGGAGAAGTTTTCTGTGTGTGTCAAATCCTACCATGTAAGTGACTAATCTATAGGTAAGGCCAGTCTTGACCTAAAATGAGGAATTCTGGAAAATTGCAAATGCAACTCATGCTCAGTTTTTGATGTTAGCGAAAATGTCAAAGTGGACCAGCCATGCTGTGCTGTCTGTCTGGCTGTTTCCTGGGATTTCAGAGGAGCAACATCCCCCTCATCTCAGGGTGCTGGTGAGCACTCCACTGCAGGCTCTGGGGACAGTTCGGCAGTGAGCTCAGAGCACACAGGAGAATTCCCTTCCGTGTAGGAATGAATGAACCCTCAGAAACCTTTGCTGGACTTTACCAGCTTGTTCCCTGGCATATATTTCAGAAGGTGCCTGAGGCCTCAGATAGAACGTGCAGGAGAGATGAAACCTCCCTCCCCCAATACATGAAGATGCCCCTTTTGGTGACAGCACTTATGTCAAGCTCGGCAGCTCAGCGTGCCGCCAGCCCTCCTTAAGATCACAGCGGATACAGGGAGGTGAGAGCTCACACCAGCCTGGGTGAATTCTATGTGGAACCTTGACAAACTTTACTGGGAATGAACTGGAAAGTATCACAAGGTTGCATGAGAGGTGGGGTGTTCCTTTTGGGGACACTCATCACAATTAGAGAGAAAGTAGCTAAGAAAAGTGCAGTCTTAAGGGAGACTTGGACTTTTCTAAGATTTTTTTTTTGATGTGGTTTTGAATTGGTTACAATATTGCTTCTGTTTTACTTTCTGATTTTTTTGGCTGTGAGGCATGTGGGATTTTAGCTTCCCAATCAGGGATCAAACCTACACCCTCTAAGTTGGAAGGTGAAGCTGTAACCACTGGACAATCAGGGAGGTCCTGATACGAACTCTTGAAGAGGTAGAATTTGAGAGAGATCTTTGCTGCTGTTGTTCACCCCAGCTCACCCAAATCCTCACGACCTAGTAGAGTGCTTGGTATAGAGAAGCATTCAGAATGACTGCATCACTCCCCATTCTCTTTTTCTGGCATTTGGAGAATGAGTTGACTGGGCGCCTCTGGGAGCTCTGGGCAGCTCTGGGCTGAGCCAGGGCAGGGCTTGTCGGAAGTTATTTATTTGGACCTTGCCCTCTGGACATTAGCTGTAAGAACAAATTTCTCACAGTGTCTACATTAATGCTTTTCAAATTTATTTCCACATGAGAACCGCTTTGGCTAGGCAGATAACCTCTGGGCCTTTACCTCTCTTGCTAATGGAGAAGAAGCTCATTGGAATGAATAAAGAGACTAGAATTGCTTTGGCTCAAACACTAATGAGTACTTTCCAATTGTCCTAGTGTAAATATTAAAGTTAAAAGAGCTCAGGGGCCAACTAATTATGTTAAAGACCCCAAATGCTTGCAGATTGTCTGAAATGGTACATGGAGGAGCTATGTTCTCTTTCAGTGCTGAGATCCCTGGGTTTCCTAAAACAAACACTTCTGAGTGTCTCCAGGAGCCTGCCAGGAGGGAACTTCTCCCAGGCTCAGAGGATGTTAGAGCTGGGCAAACTTAAGTCTTTTGGTCCAACCCCCTGTTTCATGTGTGGGAAACTGAGACCAGAGGTGTTGAGATCTCATTATTAGCTCGGCGGGTCATGATCAGAACCCAAGTTTGCTGCTTGCCAGTCTGGTCTTCGTCTCTTTCTCCCTCTTGCTTAAGGAAAGGACAGTGGTTCCTGGACTATCAGAGCAAGAGGTATTTTTCTTTTCTTTTTTTTTACAGTTTTTAGGATGATCTGTTTTTTTTTTTTTTCCTGCTTTTAAGGTGTATATAGACTCCACTTTCACTTTTCACTTTTATGCATTGGAGAAGGAAATGGCAACCCACTCCAGTGTTCTTGCCTGGAGAATCACAGGGATGGGGTCGCACAGAGTCGGACATGACTGAAGTGATTTAGCAGCAGCAGTGTTTACTACCAGTAAATTTTTTCCAGTGGATGTTTGCTTCTAGAAATGTCTGCAATTATTCTATTTTGTTCTGAAACTATTGGTAAAGCAACCTTTTCTTATTGGTCTTTTTTTTTTTCAGGGTCGGGAACCCAGGATGAATGTTTATGACTCTAAGTCTTGCTCATTTTGAACTCCCCAAATCCTCACGACCTAGTAGAGTGCTTGGTATAGAGAAGCATTCAGAATGACTGCATTTAGCTCAGTACTTTGAGAACAGTGGCCAAATAGTGATTCTTTGGTCAGAATCGATTGCTCACTGACTGCCACTGTTAGACATCCTCTTCCCCTTGCCGTTTGTTTAGAAAGAAAGCCTTATTTTTAGTTGTGAATAAAAATGGTTCATCAGAGTATGTTTATTGCTTGTATTGTTGTACAAAAACTATAGAGAGCTTTACTTGAAGTTTGAAATAGTTAAATTCAGAAAAAAAGGCCATTTTAATTTACATAGAGGGAGTAAATTTTAGAAATTTGGGTTGGAATATAGGAATGTGAGTTCTAGAGAGATCTAGGTCTAGAGGTTAGGCAACTCACTTTAAGGGAAACTACAAATATTTTAAAGACGTATAACCTAGTATTTAGAAGATGCTTTTATTAGATGATTTTTATCACTGTATGTGTTCATTGAAGGGAAAATTGTGAATTATATATAATTATAAGGAAGACGAAAAGGGACATCATCCATAATCTCACTGCCAGAGACAGTAACTCTAATTTTGTTATCTTTCCCTTTAGTCTTTACTTGTCAGTTTATTTTCTTACATGTTGAAACCACATTATATTTTCAATTTTCTGCTTTTCATTTATAGTAGAGTGATACGTTTTTCCCTGTGTGATCAAAAACTCTTAAAAATCTAATTTTTGATGGAGGCATAGTATTTTATTAGGCAGAAGTTTCTTAATTTGCTTAAACATTCATCTGATGTTGGATTTTTAGATAATAGTAATTATTTCCAATTATTTGGACCACGAGTAACATTAAATGGATATTGTAGCTTATAAAAAGTCTTCTCAGATAACTCTTTTAAAGATAGATTACCAATTATTCAGACAAGAGGGATGGCCATTTTAAAAGGTCTTGATACCTAATACTGTAATAAGCTACTGTTGCATTGATTCAGTTTGTAGTCATAGCAGCAATAAATGTAAGTGCTCTTAATGTGCTGAATTTCATCAGCATTGAGTTGTGATTGCTTTTTTAAAATCGATAAGCTTTTATATGAGTAATAGTTGTTTTCATTTGCATTTAAAAATTTTAAGTATGTTAGGGTTTTTCAAATATTCATTAGCAATTTATGTATTATTTTTGTCTCTCATTTTTGCCTCTATATCCATCAAGCCAGTGTTCTTATTCATTTATATGAACTCTTTATACATTAAGTGCATTAAAATTTAACTTATATAACTCATATGAATATATTTATTATTGATCTTTTTTATGAATGTATTGTCAATCTTTAAAAGCATTTTGGATATTTAGAACTCTCTTCACTTTATATACTCAAGTTTATGAATTTGTACGTATTCCTGATAGTTTTGCTTACTGCCTTTACATAAGAAATTCCTTTTCTTTCCTGTTTCAGAGGGAGTGGGCACAATTTGGGTATAGGAGGAATAGTTCTACGTTGGGAAGAAGACTTGACTTGGGGCTTGGATTAGGGTTGGTTTTATTAGCAGCTTTGACAGTCAGGTGTCTCCTCACTGCTAACGTGCTGCAGGAACTCTGGATATAACATATGGTATCATTTTTCTTAGTTTGATAAGGCTTCTCACAGGGTTGAAAAGGTAGATGGACTATAGGCTGATAGTGAGAGACTGTGAAAATTTGTCTAATTAAATTACTGTATAAAGGGAGGAGACATAATGCTTCCCAGTGCCACAGGAAAAATGATTTAGGTTCCAAACTGACTCTAGCATTATGTCCCTAAGGAAATAATAATCCACAGGAAGACAGTAGCCAGCACTATCTAGAGGAAGAGAGGTTAAAACTATAAATGCATATAAAATCCAGTTGCCAGGTGTTTTTGTTGGGAGGTACATTCTTCATGGTGTTTTGTTAGAGCTTAAGGGAAATACAAGGCTTCCCTTGTGGTTCTGCAGTAAAGAATCCACCTGCCAATGCCGGACACATGGGTTCGATACCTGGATTGGGAAGATCCTTTGAAGAAGGAAATGGCAACCCACTCCAGTATTCTTCTCTGGGAAATCCCGTATACAGAGGAACCTGGCAGGCTACAGCCCACGAGGCTGCTAAGAGTCAGACACCACTTAATGACTAAACAACAACAACAACAAGGAGAAATATAATAACCCCCTCCCAAGCTGTTTAACTTCCCATATTCACAGCAAACAAGTTTATTATCAATAATTTGGCTTCCAAATTATAATAATAAGCAAGGGAAGAAGTGCTTTGGACAGGGGCTAAAAGAGCAAATACACTGGCATTTGGTTTTAAGTCTGAATCTCATCCCAGTTTAGATATTTTAAGTTTGCCACTGATGTGCTGATCACCTCTGGTTCATGAAGCGCATGAAGAACATGCGCTTCCTCGGCTCTATAGATAGACGACCAGTGACTCAACTTCGAGCTTCCTCTAGCCATCAGCAAACCCTACTGCTACCCAAAGACACTTGGAGAACACATGTTTTCTGTAACTTTTTAAGCGAAGGGAAAATATTTTAATAAATTGGGAAAAGACTGAGTAGAATATGCCCATCCTAATGAAGACAGCAAATGGAGCAGATAGGGAAGAAATAAATTCAGGTGCTACCTTGCAAACTTTAACGGGAGAAGTGTAACCAGGAACACAAAATATGAAACAACCAATGTTGTAAGGTTATCACCTCAACTCAGCACTTGAGCAAGGACATTTCTGTGGAAAGTTATAGAGAGAAAATACTAACGACCTGTGCATTTCAAGAGAGATATAAATATAGAAGATATAGAAGAGGCTGGATAGCAGAGGTGTGTGTGTGCATGTGCACATGCATATGTGTATACTCACTTCTACAAGGAAATGTGCAAAACGGCAATTTCATTAAGACTATAGCTCTGAGCCAGCTACCTGAGTTCAAATTCTGATTATAACACTTATGGATTTGGTGAATTTGGACAATTTACCTATTCCCTTTGAGGCTTGGTTTTATCATATTTATCATGTTTAATGGGGATTAATAAAATTGGCATCATAAGGTTAATGATAAGTTTAAATGCCAAGCATGTAAAATGTTTAGCAGAGTGTCAGTGACATTAAAAATCACTAATAAAGGTAGATTTTGTTATTTGCTATGTACAGAAATGTACATCTATGGGGATAGAGAAGAAAACTCTAAAAATTTAAATTTGATGATACAAGTAATATACTCAAACATTCTTTTTAAAAATTATTTTATTTATTTGACTGTGCCAGGTTTTAGTTGCAGCATGTGATAACGAGTAGTAGTGAAAGTCACTTGGTCGTGTCCGACTCTTGCGACCCTATGGACTGTAGCCAGCAAGGTTCCTCTGTTCATGGGATTCTCCAGGCAAGAATACTGGAGTGGGTTGCCATTTCCTTCTCCAGGGGATCTTCCTGATCTAGGAATCGAACCCATGTCTCCTGCATTGCAGGCAGATTCTTTACCGACTGAGCTAGGAGGGAAGCCCGCAACATGTGATATCTGTTCCCCAATTAGGAATCTAACCCAGGCCCCTACATTGGGAGCACAGATTCTTCACCACTGGACCATCAGGGAATCTCCTCAAACATTCTTGTTATAAAAATTAAAGCATTGCAATGAAAGTCCAAATGTTCATTGACTGTCTCCCTCCCTCAAGTGTAATTTCCATTCCCAAGGTTGCTATTGATAGGGAATTTGTCTTTGTACTTTTACTTTGTCTTTGTACTTTGTCCTTTTACTGTGAGATATTCAGGGTTTATATTGTACAAGTATTTTTACTAACATAAATGGCATCAATCTCTATACTTTGTTCTACAACTTGCTGTTCCCACTCAGTGGTAATGAAGCTGCTATTTTGTACAGATTCACTTTACTATTTTTAACTGTATGGAGTAAATTAGACAACACAATAAATTAGACAACATAATTTATTATATCATTGTTGCCATATGATTATGTTATTTGTAGCTTCTTATGACCCCACATTGCTGCAGTCTTGTACATGCTTTCTTTTACAATGAAGGTGATACTAAGGCTGGGACCCAGTAGTTGCGGAGTCACAGAATATGTTCACTTCTATTATTAATATTTATCAACACAGGCTTTTGTGTTGTGGTAGGAAAGATACCTCAGCCTCTCCCATTCTTCTCACTACTGGGGTAAAATAGTATGTCAATTTTTGTTTATTGTATGTTATACCCTAAATAACTAATTTTGTTATTTCTTTTCTAACATGAACATTTATTCTTGTAGAAGTTTCAATTTTTATCATAAAATTAGTATATTTCTTACATGGAAAATTTGTAAAATACAAAAGAGCTGAAGGAAAACAGTAGTCACCCTATTCCCATGAGCTGTGATATTGAGTACTTAATAATGAGATAATTTCCTAGGGAATTTTAAAAGTTATAATATGGTTAACAACTAATTTTGGGGGAGCTTCCCTGGTAGCTCAGCTGGTAAAGAATCTGCCTGCAATCCAGGACACCCCAGTTCAATTCCTGGGTCAGAAAGATCCCCTGGAGAAGGAAATGGCAACCCGCTCTAGTATTCTCACCTGAAAAATCTCATAGACAGAGGGGCCTGGTGGGCTACAGTCCATGGGGTCACGAAGAGTCGGACATGACTGAGTGACTAACCAGGAACAACTAATTTTAACAATCAGGTTACATTATGCTGGTTTAACAAAGACGTGAACAAAGCAATAAAGTATATCTTAAATATAGCAAAAATTTAGACTAATTAAATTTCTGATTGAAAAATTGAGGAAGAAAAGAACTTATCAATTTTAAATGGTAGTGACAAAAATAGTATTCCACATTTGCTTAAGTTATTGTCCTTTTTTGAATAATGTTCTTTTTACAGAGACAAAATTGTCATTGATTTTAAGACATTTCCAAGATCTGTATGGAAATTGTAATAGTAACAGGGATTATTTGAAAATTGCTTTTAAACATTCATTTATACTTTGTATTTATCACATTTGAAATATATGTATCTCTGAAATTTTTATGGGTCTTCATGCTTTTATGAGAATTAAAAATGTGTTTCAACAGAATGATAGTCTAAAACATGCAGTTGGGCTTCATAAACTATGTGAAATTTAAGTGGCGTGATATAAAAATTAATTAACCCATATATAGTATGAGCAAAACTTGTAATAGTGTAGTTCTTACTAAACATAAATTAAGATTTGCGTAACTTTCGGTTGAACTAAAACAATTAAGCTTTTTTCACTCCTGCCACATGGTGGCACCACTTTAGCTCATAAGGGAAGTAACCAGACATTCACTGTTATTAATAGTATGTTATGTTCTTCTTTTTGCTTTATGAAAATAGTTGGAAGAGATATTGGTTTCTTTAATGTTACTATTTTTAACAGTCACTAAAGTTTTTAAATTGTTTTATGTCTTTTTATATTAGCATTTACTAAGAGTTGTTACAAAAACTCATGTTGGTATGAAAACTCATGTTGAAAATGTGTACGTTTTAGACAGATGTTAGCTGTAATTTGGTGCCATGAAGAAAGCCCAACAATGCCTTAATACACTTTATCATTAATTTAAAGAAGAGCAATTGCTAAATATCATAAATAGTACTAAGGAAATAAAGAGCATCATCAAAACAGAAGTATGTTACAAAGTTGTAGATATATTAGTTTTATAAATTAATTCCCCATTTTTTTTCTTGTGGGAAAATCAACCTTGAATTATATGCAAGATTGTAAAAAATACATATTTCTTATAAAATGTAACTGAATCATAATGGGCCTTATCTTACCGTGATCGTACAAGCAATACTGCCGCAAGACTCCAATGCCCTCTTTTGCTTTTTCAGTAATGTTAGCACTAAGTGAAGGGCAAGTGCAGTCAGGTAATTTGAATAGAAAACAATTATGGAAATGGAATTATCACAAGTTGAATGCTATAAGCATGTAACACTCAATGTACGATTGGTTCCATATTCACCATTTGCATGACTATATGTGTACAGTTCATCTTTTGTATGAACAATTTAGCTACAGTTGTTTAGTAATAGGTATGCTGCTGCTGCTGCTGCTAAGTCGCTTCAGTCGTGTCTGACTGTGCAACCCCATAGACGGCAGCCCGCCAGGCTCCGCCGTCCCTGGGATTCTCCAGGCAAGAACACTGGAGTGGGTTGCCATTTCCTTCTCCAATGCATGAAAGTGAAAAGTGAAAGTGAAGTCTCTCAGTCGTGTTCAACTCTTTGCAACCCCATGAACTGCAGCATGCCAGGCCTCCCTGTCCATCACCAGCTCCTGGAGTTTACCCAAACTCATGTCCATTGAGTCGGTGATGCCATCCAACCATCTCATCCTCTGTCATCCCCTTCTCCTCCTGCCCTCAATCTTTCCCAGCATCAGGGTCTTTTCAGATGAGTCAGCTCTTCGCATCAGGTGGCCAAAGTATTGGAGTTTCAGCTTCAGCATCAGTCCTTCCAATGAACACCCAGGACTGACTTCCTTTAGGATGGACTGGTTGGATCTTCTTGCAGCCCAAGGAACTCTCAAGAGCCTTCTCCAACACCACAATTCAAAAGCATCAATTCTTCAGCCCTCAGCTTTCTTTATAGTCCAACTCTCATATCCATACATGACCACTGGAAAAACCATAGCCTTGACTAGACGGACCTTTGTTGGCAAAGTAATGTCTCTGCTTTTTAACATGCTGTCTAGGTGATCATAACCTTCCTTCCAAGGAGTAAGTGTCTTTTAATTTCATGGCTGTAGTCACCATCTGCAGTGATTTTGGAGCCCCCAAAAATAAAGTCAGCCACTGTTTCCACTGTTTCCCCATCTATTTGCCATGAATTGTACTGTTGGTGCACAGTAATTCATCAACCCATCAAGTGAATGATGTATATGGATGTATTTATTTAGGATGCTCTGGGTCATTGTTGCTGCATGAGGGCTACTCTCTAGTTGTGGTGTGTGGGCTGCTTGCTACGATGGCTTCTCTTGTTGCAGAGCCCAGACTTTTGGGCCTGTGGGCTTCAGTAGTTGCGGTGCGTGGCCTCAGTCGTTGTGGCACATGGGCTTAGTTGCCCCATGGCATGTGGCATCTGCCTGGACCAGAGATAGAACTGATATCCCCTGCATTGCAAGGCAGATTCTTAATCACTGGACCACCAGGGAGTCCATGAATTTATTTTTGAACAAAGAAAACTAACAGTGATGAAAATCAGAAGAATCAAACTGATAAGTAAAATCCAACATGCATGTGTGTGTGTGTGTGTGTGTGTGTGTGTGTGTGTGTGTGTTTGTGTGTGCATGCTAAGTCACGTGTCGTGTCCGACTCTTTGCGACCCTATGGACTGTAGCCAGCCAGGCTCCTCTGTCCTTGGGATTTTCTAAGAAAGACTATTGCATTGGGTTGCTGTCCAGGGACTTATATGTCGCTTCAGTTGTGTCTGACTCTGTGCGATCCCATGGACTGTAACCCGCCAGGCTCCTCTGCCCATGGGATTCTCCAGGCAAGAGTACTGGAGTGGGGTGCCATGCTCTCCTCCAGGGATTTATACATATATATATATATATATATATATATATATATACAGCTCCAAGTTGATGATTCAGTTTTAGCAAAACATCATAAATTAAAATCATTAAAGTTTTACTGGTTTTAAAGTTTTCTGCATGTTTAACTTACATTTTTGTAGTTGGTATAAGAGCAATAATAAGCACATGGAGTTTAAATACCAGTTTATTTTTCTACATGTTTAAAGAACATTATGTACTCTAGTTGAGGAACATTGCCGTGATGTTGGAAACTCTGTTTCCTTTTGCATATTTTTGTGTGTCTGTTCTCTGGTTCTACCACTGTGGCCAGTGTCCACGGCAGGTAACAAGGTGGGGTCCCGGGACAGAATGTAGGTACAGGAGGCAGGTGATGGGGGGATCGCAGTGTGACTGTTGTGTAAGTGTGGGCAGCTGGAACTTAGAGCAGGGCAACCAGGATGTGCAAAAGGAGGAAAACATTTTCACTGAGCTGCATTATGAATCTTCTATTCCATCTCTCTCTCTCATTTGCAGAGATCCTGCCTGAATTGATAAAAGGCAAGCACTGTTTGTGTAAATAGTTCAGAATAAAGTTCTCTGCATTTTAGAATTTGTAGGACCCTGGAATTGTGTTCACTCTCCTTTTCTGTTCACCCCCTTTCGGGAAGACCAGGTCACCTACAGGAAACGAGCCTTTTGTTCATCATACCCTATAGTGTTTCTTTCAGTCTCACTGTCTCCAGAAGGCCTCCCAGTATATCCACACTGACATCTGCATCTCTGAGAGGAAAGTTCTCTGTGGGCCTGGACTGCCATCTTCAGGAATTCCCCATCACAGGTGATCCACAGTCACAAGGTCACCAAGGAGCTCCCAGGGGCTTCTCTACGTTTCTTTCTGCCCATACTGACTGTCTTCTGATATCTGAGATAAGGAGTGCAGGTTTGTACTGGACAACTACTCTGACAACTGTGTTTCCAGAATCCTCTTCTGTGTGAAGTTCTGTATTAGAAATGGGCGTGTGATGAAGTTGCATGAGATTTGGAAGGCAGAAGGGAAGCAGTGACAATTCCTCTTGTTACTGAGTCCAAGCTCAAACTGCTCACCACATGACAGGCCAGTAAATCAAGACATAAGTTGTTGGGGCAAGTAATAGTGACTTGATTCAGAAAGCCAGCAGACTGCAAAGATGGCGGACTTGTGTCCCAAAGAAACATCTTCCCCACTTTGGAGTTTGGGCTTCATTCATACTAAAGAGGGTGGTAGTGGTGCTGGTGTTGTGGTTGGTTGCTGCGAGCTTCTTCATGGTAGAGTCCTTTGTTCTTTTAACTGTCCACAGATGCCTAATCACAATGTTCCTATACACCTCCAACAAGACAGAAGTTATTCTGAGCTCTACAGATTTTTATCTTTTTTTTTCATTTATTTTTATTAGTTGGAGGCTAATTACTTTACAATATTGTAGTGGTTTTTGTCATACATTGACATGAATCAGCCATGGATTTACATGTATTCCCCATCCCGATCCCCCCTCCCACCTCCCTCTCTACCCAGTCCCTCTGGGTCTTCCCAGTGCACCAGGCCCGAGCACTTGTCTCATGCATCCAACCTGGGCTGGTGATCTGTTTCACCCTAGATAATATACATATTTCGATGCTGTTCTCTCAAAACATCCCACCCTCGCCTTCTCCCACAGAGTCCAAAATTCTGTTCTGTACATCTGTGTCTTTCTGTTTTGCATATAGGGTTATCATTACCATCTTTCTAAATTCCATATATATGTGTTAGTATGCTGTAATGTTCTTTATCTTTCTGGCTATTTTTATCTTTTTTGAGTGGAAAAGTGTTACACTTTCAAGTCAGAGCCCTGAGAATGGGCCATCCTGTATGTTTTAGGTTATAGGCAACATTTTTAACTTGTGGCAAAAACAATAGAATACCAAAGATCAAGTGAAAAACAGATCCAGTATGGAGTCAGGTTTGTTCTTCCCTATTACACTCTTAGAAGGTCACTGTGGTCAGGTGCAGTGATAGATGCCAGGGTGCTGGGTGGGTCCCACTTTGTCCTTCTTCTCCTCCATTCTACGCCAGCTAATCTTTCTGGCTCGTGGCTCTGCCTACCAACAGTTACCCCAGGCCCATCACCAGATGCCTGGCTGTGGATCCACCCAAGAGATAGCAGCTTATCGTACACCTCGCAATGAGTTCCTCTTCACAGTCCCATTTTGGTGGCTGAAAGAGCTTCAGTCAGTTCAGTCGCTCAGTCGTGTCCGACTCTTTGCGACCCCCATGAACTGCAGCACGCCAGGCCTCCCTGTCCATGACCAACTCCTGGAGTTTGCTCAAACTCATGTCCATAGTGTCAGTGATGCCATCCAGCCATCTCATCCTCGGTTGTCTCCTTCTCCTCCTGTCTTCAGTCTTTCCCAGCATCAGGGTCTTTTCCAATGAGTCGGTTCTTCGCATCAGGTGGCCAAAGTGTTGGAGCTTCAGTGTTAGCATCAGTCCTCCCAATGACTATTCAGGACTGATTTCCTTTGAAAGTGCTTAGGTACTTAGATTTTCCTTCAAGCCCCAGCCCGTGCCTTTGTGCTACTGCTTCATGCAGGTAACTTAATGACCCCCTTTCGATCCTCTGACTCCCTTTTTCCAGACCTTCCCTTCTCCAGCTCCTCCTGTGTTTGTAAGTTCTAATTACTATAATGAATTCTTACTCCTATATTCTGTATCATTCACAGTGGTTCTGCTAACCTGGCTGACCCTAAATAGTACAGTCTTTGGTCTGGAACTGATTCAGTTAAACAGAACCTTCCAGATGGGGAGATGGTATCAATTTCCTGATTTTGCTAGGTGTAGTGATCCCGCTGCCACTGGTAAATGGGATGCTAGTAGTCCCTGCCATCAGGTGCTTACAGAAGGAAGTGCTGAATTACCAGGTAGCTGTTATCATTGAACAATTTAGCAGGAATAAAGAGTGTAAGGAATGTGAGTTGCTTCTGAGTGCCATAAAGAAATTTGAGAAAGAAAATAATGAATTTGGGGTAATATCAACACATTTCAGCATAAGGTCTAGGCAAAGAACTAGAAAGTTTCTGCGACAGCTGTGAAAAAAATCCTTATTTCTTGTTGTTGCAGTATTTGACATTTCTGAAAACCAAACTCAAAGACTAATGTCATGAGCAGGTGGATTACAATACCAAGTTAACTCAAAGTCTCTTATACAGTAACCCCCCTACGTACGAACATGCTCCATTCTGAGAGTATGTTTGTAAGTCTAATTAACTCATAAGTCCAGCAAAGTTAACCTAGGTACTCAACTATCATAATTGACTATAACACTGTATTGTTGTAGGTTTATAATACTTTGCACAAAATAATACATAAAAAACCACAAAAATAACATTTTTAATCTAACAGTAGAGGACCTTGAAAAGTACAGTAGTACCAGTTACCTCACCTCTGCTTTTATGCTTGCTTCCTATATCCTGGGCTTGAAATACAGTACTCTATACAGTGAAAAAGGAAAGTGAAGTCTCTCAGTGGGTTGCCATTTCCTTCTCCCAGGGATCTTCCTGTCTTAGGGATTGAACCCAGGTCTCCCGCATTACAGGCGGATGCTTTACCCTTAAAGTACGCAAAAACACTTGCAGAGAATGTAGGCACATGACAATGTATGCCAGGCAGGAACTAACTTATACGATTGGATATGCGAAGGCATGTTCGTATCTTTGAAAGTTTACAACTTGAAGGTTCGCATGTAGGGGACTTACTGTAGTTAAAATTAGGGCCTTGATTGGCATAGAGACAGGACCCTGAGTATTGAGATGGCAACATGTGGGCAGATTCTGATCAATCCAAGGCCCTGGGAGGCCCTCAGTCTCCTTTGCTAGAGGAAGCAGACTTTACTCCCCTATGCGAGGAGTAAGGTACCCGTTTGCTTGGAGAACCTATGATGACCTTCCTCTCCTGTGGGGAAATGCTGAAACTCCTCAAGACCTACCTTCAGCATCTTTCATTGTTTCTATACTTGTAACTAGATTCAAGATTTGACAGGTAAAAAATAATGAGATATCATACATGTAGAAAGAATTACAGTTTTTCTAATTTGTATTTACATGACCAGAAGTTTATACTGCAAGTTTTTTCTCTTTTCTTTCCCATCAAAGACTTGCAACCATTTGCCAAGGTTATAGTGCATTGGAGCAGGGAAATAACCAGACTTTTGGGGGTATCTAAACTCTGGCTCTGAAACGACACTAAATCTTGAAAACCCAATCTGCCACTCTTGTCTGCTTGTCAGAGTAGGATTTTATTGAGGCTGAATGGTTATGGTGTTTTGGTTCAGGTCCATCTCACAGTCTAGGCAGCTGGGCTTGGAACTCACCCCATGGTTATTTCCCAAGTTCTAGAATGTCTGATTGAAAAAGACACACTCAGCAAATGTCAGAGTCACTATTTTGGTTATCTGATAAGTGAGGACAACTAGAAGATATTAGAACTGCCTCTAAATTCTCAGCTAGTAAATCTAAAGTAATCCCGTTTTCCTGGAGAAACTACGAAAATTAGTGCCTCCATAAAAGACTTAAAAGATACAGGGTTGACAATTTCCACTCCACTCAACTAATTGGCCTGAGCAGAAGATAGATGGCTCTTGAAGAATGACAAAGGATTACTGTAAACTTTATCAGATAGTGAATACAATTGCAGCTGCTGTTCCAAATATGGTTTCATTGGTGGAATAAATCAGCAAATCCCTTGGTATCTGATTTGGACAGCAAGGAGATCCAGCCAGTCAATCCTAAAGGAAATAAACCCTGAATGTTCATTGGAAGGACTGATGCTGAAGCTGAAGCTCCAATAGTTTGGCCACCTCATGCAAAGAGTCGACTCTTTGGAAAATACCAATGCTGGGAAAGATTGAGGGCAGGAGGAGAAGGGCACGGCAGAAGATGAGATGGTTAGATAGCATCACTGACTCAATGGACATGAGTTTGAGCAAACTCCAGGAGATAGTGAAGGACAGGGAAGCCAGGCATGCTGCAGTCCATGGGTTTGCAATGAGTAGGACACGACTTAGCAACTGAACAACAACAATGAAAAATTATTTTTTCTCTCTCTATACCTATTGGCAAAGACTGCCTGATGCTTTCAAATGTAATTTAATTTAATTTTATCTTATAAGTTTTTAAATATGGGAGGACCAGCAATATATTTTCAATGTTTCACCTTAGAAATATATCAACTTTCCAACCCTGACTCTATTCCACAGAGAATTGATTGCCTCCTTATTCCACAAGACACACAAAACTATAGAGTCTGACCTACAAAACTATGAAGTTGGGCATGCATAGGAGCGAGAGTGGTGTACACAGATTGGGCTTGAGCATTTCTTGAAGGTACAGGTAAATGGCATTAGCAAGTGGCTCAGATTTTTATGGATCCCAATTCTGCTACACTAGTCATTTTTTTTTTTCCAGCTTATACCTATGGCCTCATCAAGGTCAGAGGTATATTAGTCATGAGTATGTAAGTATTAGTTACAATCATGGGGTGGGCAGAGAAGTAGACTAAGGTTGGAACCAGAAAAAACAGCGGCATTTAAAGCAGGAAGGAGAGGAGAGTTAACTCTATAGGAATCACGATAGGTGTATCACTGACCACATTATGTTGCTAATATTTTAAATATTTATGAGCCTAACTTCCCAAGTAGACTGTGAACTCCTTGAAGGAAATAATTATAGCTCATCTTTTCTGTGCTTCTATACCAATTGTCCCAGTGCCTTGCACATATATACTTAATATATGTACATTTAAATGAATGAATGAATAATTAATTAATGGAAGGACTCTGGTTTGACATTTCTAGTTGGTGCTTTCATCATTTAGTGTGACATTTCAGTGTAGTAGTTCTTCATATCTTTTCATTTTATGACTATTTTTTTATTATACAAAGAATGCATATTTATTGAAGAAAAACTTAGAAAAAAGGAAAGCTAAGAAAGTTACTTTTAATCCTATTACCAGGAGTAACTGTTGTTAACATTTCATGTCTATCCTTTTAGACCACTACTATCAGCAGAAATACAATGTGAACCATGCATAACTTAAAATGTTTTAGTAGCCATATTAAAAGAGAGCATAAAGAAATAAAATTAATTTTGATAATATATTTTATCTAACCCAGTAAATCCAAAATATCATTTCAATAGGGAGTCAATGTAAAAAAAAAATCACTGATTTTTTTTTCTTACTAAATCTTTGAAGCCTGGTGTATATTTCACATTTACAGCACATCTCAGTTTGAACTAGCTATAATCCAAGTGTTCAACAGCCACAAGCAGGTGGTGGATATGTACTCAACAGGACAGTTCAACACTTTTTGATGTATATATAATGATGCAGCTATACATAAAATTATAATTTTCCCTCCACAAAAATCAGGTCAAATGAAACCTACAATTTTATAGGTTTTTAAAGTGAACTTTAAATTTTAGAGTAGTTTAGATTTACAGAAAAGTTGTAGAGATAGTACACATAGTTTCCACACATTCCACCCCCAGATTCCCTTCTCACTAACATCTTCCAATGGTAACTATACTGCAAATAATAAACCAATACAGACATTGTTGTTAACTTAAGTTCATACTTTATTGGATTCACTTAGATTTTACCTAACGTCTTTTTTCTGTTTGCAAAATCCCATTGAGGCTGCCACATTACATTTAGCCATCATGTCTCCTCAGGTTCCTCTTGGTTGTGACAATTTCTCAGACTTTTCTCATTTTTGATGACCTGGGTAGTTTTGAGTTTTTAGTGGAGGACAAGGAAGCCTGGCGTGCTGCAGTCCATGGGGTTACAAAGAGCGGACATGACTTAGTGACTGAACAGCAACAGCACGAGTTTTGAGGAGTGTTAACCAGGTATTTCATAGAATTACCTCACTTAGGAGTTCTTTGATAATTTCCTCATGATTAGACTGGGGTTATGGGTTTTGGGAAGGAAGACTACAGAGGTAAAGTGCCGCTTCTTATCATTTCATGTCAAGGGGACCTGCTATCATCACGACTTATTTCTGTTGATGTTGAACATGATTACCTGGCTGAGATAGTGTTTGTCAAGTTTTCTCTTTTCCTGCCTTTTCTAACTGTCTTCTTTGGAAGGAAGTCACTATGTGCAGTTCACACTTAAGGAGTGGGGAGTTATGCTCCACTTTCTGGAGTATGGAGGGTCTACATAAACCATTTGAAATTCTTCAGCTTGGGATATTTGTCTATTTTTCCTCATTTACTTTTGAAATAATTTATGCATATCAATGACTCTAGATATTTATTTTATACTTTAGGTTGCTACTTAATACTACTTAATTTATTTTATTGCTCGACGTGTTCCAGCTTTGGCCACAGGGAGATTCTTCAGTTGGTTCCTATGTCCCTTTGACATTGCCTTAGCACTGGTTTTTGTGATTTGTGTATGTGTTAAGCATGATGACATACTCCAGGATTATCCTGCATATTCCCTGCTCTAACCTCAGAATCAGACATTTTCCCAAGGATCTCTGGTTCCTTTTATTAGAAATGGTATTTGAAACCAAGATATGGGATCCAGGCCTGCTCCTTGCTACTGGAGCATTTTCAAGAATGTCAAAGAAGAGATGTGAAGTTGGTTTTGAAAGATGGTGACTCTCAAAAGGTAGAAATGGGGAGGAAATGTATTGCTGGAAAAGCAAACAGCAGAAGCAGAATTTGGGAGCTGGGGAAAGCACAGTCTTTCAGGGGATCCAAGCTTTTTGAGCCGGCAAAATTCTTGGGAGGGACACTGTGGGGAGATGAGTGGAACAGCACTCAGCATGGTGACCCTGCGCTGGAAAGGTCTGGAGGTGAGAGAACAGTTAAGTGTACAGCGTAGTGATGCAGGTACAGGTTTAAGTCTGTCCCTCTTCCTTAGCACCCTGGGTGATGTGAGTTGATGTCCAACCCATCTAATTGGAACAGTTTAAAGAACTGAAGAGTTGGGGCTCAGGGCTGCTGCCCTAAAGTATGCTGTAGTGGCATCCGGATTCTTTTGGATTGAAGCTGTTTGAGAAATAGCTGATGCAATAAGGAAATTCTGACCCTCCTCTGTCCCCCAGAAAGTAAGAAATAAACCTCTATGTGAAAAGTGTCCTTCCTGCATCTTATCACCAGAGATAGGGAATCTGGAAGAAAAATCTGTATAAACAAACTTTGTTACTTCTTTACCTCACTACCCCAAGCCCAGACTCTGTTTAGATTTTTCACTAATTGAGCATTTGACAATTACTAATGAAAAGTATAAAAGATGCCTGCTTTGGCCACTTCTTAGGTACCCTTTCCATGAGAACTCTGTGCACAAATTAAAATATATTTCTTTTTTTCCCCTGTTAGTCTTTCTTGTGTCAATTTTATTACAAGTCCAACCATAGGAACTCAAGGAGGGTAGAGGGGGGAAATTTCCTCTCCTTGACAGGATCCTTTCTGAACTGTAGCACATCAATAGTTCTGTTATTTTGAAGTATTTTGCTTGCTTAGTTCATTTTACCTCATGACTGTCTTTATTAGTGTTTTTTGTTATCTCTTTTGGTTGAAAATATTAATAATGGAAAACTCAACTCATAATAGCTTACAAAAAAAATAGATTAATTGTGTCACATTGTTGGCATCCCACCTTCACTCCCTTATGTTTATCATTTCAAAGTGCACACTGCCCACTTCCTTCTGCCAACACTTGAGTTTGGCAGATTTCAGTGCTGGGGAGTTAACACCCTCATCCACTGGAGCTGTCCTCTGTCAACCACTGGAGCTGTCCTTTGTCAAAGACACACAGGATTGGGGTATCAGTATCCTAGCTCCTTTGGCCCCAGTTGAGATAAGTGGAGATAGGTGCTTTATGCTGGTTCCCAGAAGATTCCATGGCAAGATTAAACATCTGGTGCCCAATGGCAGATGGCCTGACAACACACACTCTTTATTGGCTCACTCCCTTCCTGTCACTCTACCTAGAGCTCGAGCCATGCATCCTGGGATCACTTCCTAACTAAACCACTTGCACTTGAATCCTTGTCCGCTTCTGGTGGAACACAAGCTCAGGTAGCTGAATTGTTCAATTGAAAATTCCAGATAGATCTTCTCTAATCACAGCAGAGTCCAGGGCCTCAAACAATGTTTTAGTAGCTCAGTTTCACTTCTTTCAAGATCATGCTCTTCTCTTTTGATGGCAAGAGGGTTGCTGGAAGCTCTAGGTTTACATTGTTTAAAAAAAATTCACCTGGGTAAATCTGAAGATCTAATTGGTTTTTTTCAATGATTCATGAACCAGGCAGCATCCCATGTAGCAAAACATGGGGTTGTACAAAGTAAAAGGTTTTTATAGGCAGAAGGAAGGAGGGACAAGAGGTATTAGCAAAAGAAAAAAAAAAAAAAAAAAAGATGGTTTCAGGCCAGGACCATTTTCTCATGGGGAAAGGGAACAGCAGGGTTTTTATCACAGATAACCTCATTGGTATTAATCAGGAAATTTCAGATTGATTGACTATCGTAAAGGTCATGTTTCTGGAATAGGTTGAAACTACTATTGAGTCTTGATTTGCTTTTGTGGGAAATGGGGCAAATGATTCCACTTGGGGCTTGTCATTGCTTTTTAACAACATCCTAACCTCTTAATCTCCAGCAGCATTCCCAAAAGTTCCGTCTTAAATTTGGGATGTGGGCTTGGATCATGTGTGCATCCTTGAACCAATCATTGTGGTCAACGAGATGAACTATGCTAACTGGTCAGGGCATCCAAGGATGGGGTCAGCTTCATCCAAACCCACACATAGGGTAGAAGGAGGGGTGTGTGTTTGCTTGTGCTCAGTCGTGCCTGACTCTTTGCGGCCCCATGGACTGTAGCTCACAGGGCTCCCCTGTCCATGGGATTTTCCAGGCAAAAATATTGGCATGGGTTGCCACTTCCTGCTCCAGAAGATCTTCCTGGCCCAGGGATCCAACCTGCATCTCTTGTGACTCCTGCATTGGCAGGCGGATTCTTAACCACTACACCACCTGGGAGGCCTAGGAGGAGGGGAAGCTTGTTTATCCAGAGAAGATCAAGGTGCTGTCACCAGAAAAGGGGTGTGGATGTTGGGCAAGCAGAAATGACAGCGGCATACCTTGATGGTCTATACTTAGACACCAGTCACAGAGATGAAAATGCTCTGGAGGCTGGGGTCTCATAACCACGACTCTTTCTTTGATACCAAATGTGGGAAGATTGGTTTGAGAACATTCATTAGCCTCTCTCTAGATCCAGCAGAACCACCCATCATGCCTGTGTCTTCCCTCTTCCTGTTCTGTGGGTTGTCTTCTCCTGGAGCAGGTGGCTGTCTCGTGCGGAGCCCTGGGGGTTTTTGTAAGGCGCTTCCTGTCACTACCCTCACCGTGGAACTCTCTGACAGCACAGAAATAGATGGCCGAGTCACTCAGCGTCAAGGCTGAGATGGTGAGTTTCAGCATTTGGTTGGGTTTGTAAAATTCCACGGAATATCGTCCTTCCCTTGTGTGCTTGCTTTGAGAATAAATATTAACCATGTAAATCATCTCTCCGCTGGAAGGCTGTCGATACCAGTACATCATGTAGTAAGTATAGCTGACTGAGAACTTGCATTCCACGGTCACAGATTCCCCCTCCTTTTTATACACTGTAGGTACATTGGCGCTCTCAACATTGTTGGAACCTGTAGAAAAGAAGGGAAAAATGACTTATTTGTTGGTGATGCTCACAAGAAAGCTGCCACAGTAGCCAAGTTTTGACCCAGGAAATAAAGTGGAGAAAAGCATTCTAGGATTCTATTCTAACTTCTTTCCCAAATCTCCTTCCTCAAGCCCCAGCTGCAGGGTTGGGGAGCTCCCTACCAAGGCAGATGAGGGCCACGACTGCGCACAGGAGAGCAGGTGGTCCAGACTGCATCCTTGGGGTCCTTCCCACTAGTGATGTGGCTCTTGTTCTGCCTGCCACCTGCCAGGCCCTGGCGATGTCACTGGAGCTGGGCGGTCTTGTGGCCTCGCTGCTGCGGAGCCGGAAATGGGGTTTCTGTCTGTGCAGGCTTCGTCATGTCACCTGCTGTCTGTGCTTACCCTCCCACCTGTCTTCCTCCAGGCTTGCTACTTTTCTTTAATAAATATATAACATATAGTATGTTTTTTGTTATAAGGAAAACTATCAACATAGAACCAAGTATAAAAAGTGTAACAGAGATATAAAATTCAACTATAATCTCATTCCCCAGAGATATACACTGTTAACATTTCATTATATTTCTTCCAGCATCTTTGCAAATGTGCTTACTTTAAAGGAAACCCTCACTTGTTTATCATTGTGTTTATGACTATACCATCATGTCATTCAATTATATGTTAAAATGTGGTATTTACAGCTTTGGACTACTCTGTTGTGTAAGTGTACCTTAGTTTGTTGAAATATCATTGGTTGACATTGTATCATTATATTTGTTTTGCCTAATTTAAGTACAATTTAGTGAACATTGTAAATATGAGTCTGTGCATTTCTGATGACTTGTTTTTATGTTAACCAGGTTTTTTTTTGAAGTATTTTATTATGGAGAATTCAAACATCTACAAAAGAAGAGAGAATAGTGTGATAAAACAGCATATATTCATTACCTTGCTTCCACAATTATAGACTTATGGCCAGTTAACTAATCTGCTTGCCCATCATCCTACATATCTATGTACCTCCCCCAATTCTGATTAAAGTAAATGCCAGACATCATGGTATTGTGTACTTTCCTGGGCAGATACATAATATCAGCTTGACTGTGTGTGTGTTGTTAGCGACTTTAATAAGCAATGATAAATCTATTCTTCAGCTATCTCCTGGAGAAGGGATAGGCTACTAACTTCAAAGCAGTCAATCTTAAGGGAGATCAACCCTGAATATTCACTGGAAGGATTGATGCTGAAGCCGAAGCTCCAGTAGTTTGGTCATCTGATATGAACAGCTGACTCACTGGAAAAGTCCCTGGTGCTGGGAAAGACTGAGGGCAGAAGGAGAAGAGGGCTTCAGAAGATGAAATGGCTGGACAGCATCACTGATGCAATGAAAAGGAATTTGGGCAAACTCTGGGAGACGGTGAGGGACAGGGAGGCCTAGTGTGCTGCAGTCCATGGGGTTGCAAAGAGCTGGACATGACTGGGCGGTTGAACAACAACAACAACCCACTTCAGTATTCTTGGGCTACCCTGGTAGCTCAGATCATAAAGAATCCCCTTGCAATGTGGGAGACCTGAGTTTGATCCCTGGGTTGGCAAGATCCCCTGGAGGAGGGCATGGTAACCCACTCCAGTATTCTTGCCCGGAGAATCCCCATGGACAGAGGATCCTGGCGGGCTACAGTCCATGGGGTTGCAAAGAGTCGGACACAACTGAGTGACTAAGCACAGCATTGTTTGGTTGGGACTTGGTTGGCAAAATGTTATTCTAATTATATAATTTCTACTTCACTTATTAACTTTATGATATTTCTATATATGTTTATTGTTATTGCTATATATTATATCTTTATAATATTTCTATAGATATTTTCCTTGTCAATATTTCAATTACTCTGATATCAAGTGTATGATTATTTATCAGTCTTCAGGATAATGAGTTGATTCCCTGTAACATGACCAGTCATCCCTGTTTGCCTGAGATGAACATGTTTCTCAGGGCATGAGGCTTTTTGTGTCAAACCTCAACAGTCCCAGGCAAACCCCATGCAAATCAGGACAAATCCCCAAAAGGAACTGAGGAGGATGTTTTTGTGACCCCATGAATTTAAATATACTTGATGTGTTGCAATCCACTGGATTCATTTCATTATTGATTCAAGAATCATTCCATCTTTAGCCAGTGAAAATCTTTTCAGGTTTGCTGTCAAGTCTTTTAACATGGACTCTGTAGTCATTGATAACTTCCTAGTTTTCTGGGATGACAAGGTATTCTAAGCTTATTTTGTACATTTCCTCCCTGCAAATTGGAATCAGCCATCGATGATTAATGATAATTGTGTTTTTTCCTTTTTAGTCTTAATGTTTTTATTATTTTACTGCACTGGTTAAGATAGGCTTCCCTGTTAGCTCAACTGGTAAAGAATCTGCCTGCAATGCAGGAGACCCGGTTCAATTACTGGGTTGGGAAGTTCCCCTGGAGAAGGGGTACACTACCCACTCCACTGTTCTTGAGTTTCCCTGGTGGCTCAGATGTAAAGAATCTGCTTGCAATGTGGGAGACCTGGGTTCGAGCCCTGGATTGGGAAGATCCCCAAGACCGTTAATGTAGAGTAGAAAGGATAATACTGGAACTCCTGTGTTTTCAAGTTTTTAAGGGAATGTTTTTAACATTTCACTTTAAAAACAAATAAAACTCCATTTGTCAGGTTAAGGAAGTTCCCTTTACTTCCTAGTTTACTAAGAGATTTTATAGCTAAGGGATTAATTAAAAATATGTACCAATATTAAATTTGACCAAGTTACTTTTCAGCGTTTCATGAGAGAATTTTATAATTAATATATTTAGGTGGTGTGTTGTTCAAATATCAAGCCTTCCTCATACTTCTGGGGCTTCCTGGTAGCCCAGACAATAAAGAATCTGTTCGCAGTGAGGGAGACCTGGGTTCAGTCCCTGAATTGGGAAGATCTCCTGGAGATGGGAATGGCAACCCACTTCAGTAGTCTTGCCTGGAGAATTCCATGGACAGAGGAACCTGGTGGGCTTCAGTCCACGGGGTCTCAAAGAGCTGGACATGACTGAGTGACTAACACACACACACATACTTTTGGGTGTATCAGTATTATTTTAAATATTCAGTACTAGATGGACAATATTTTTAGAAGTTGTCATTGCTTTTTATAAATAATGTTGGTCTATAATTTTTGATTGTCATCTATTCTTGTTTTTGTCATTATGGTTCTCTCTTAGTCTCAGAATAATGCATTGACTAACTTCCTGTCTTTTATTATTCTCAGTACTTGGATATGGTTTGTATAATATGGAAATTATTGGTCTTGGGTTTGATATAACTTGCCTATAAAACCATATGTATGTATTATGTTTTAAATTTCTTTAATTTATATGTAAATTCAAACTTTATAGTTTTTTATCAGTTTTGCTATAATTTTTAGAAAGTTTTATATTTTGTCCAAGTTTATAAATTTATTTGTATGAATCTACATCTTGCGTTTTCTTGTAATTATTTAAATTTTTGGAGGTGGGAGGGGGGGATCGGGATTGGGAATACATGTAAATCCATGGCTGATTCATATCAATGTATGACAAAACCCACTGGAAAAAAAAAAATAATAAAAAATAAATAAATAAATTTTTACTGTGCCTGTAGCTATAATCTTATTTTACACAATATTTTTGTCTTGTTTTAATTTCCTTGAGAAAACTTATTAGGGATTTGTCCATTTTGTAATTCTTTTCGAAGGACCATTTTAAATTGATCCTTTTCATTGTTTCTTTCTCTGTATTTCATTAATTTTAGCTCTCATTCTTACCTTTATTTACCCTATTTTTGTTGTTTACTATTGTCTCTTAAGACTTTTTGATTGAATGTTTAGCTCATCATGTTCAGTTTTTTGTTTTTAATATATTTTTAAGCCTGTAAAATTACTCTGTATTGCTTTAGGTTTATCTCTGAAGTGTTAAAATATAAACCTTTCATTATAGTTCAGTTGTAAATATTTTAACAATTCCATATGTCTTTGGTTTACAAATTATTTAGAAGTGCATTTTTTTCTTTTTTCAATTTTTATTTTATATTGGAATATAGTTGATTTAGAATGTTGTATTAGTTTCAGGTACACAGCAATGTGATTCAGTTATACATTTATATATAAGTTTTTCAAAATCTCCCATTGAAATGACCACAGAATAGAGTTCCCTGTGCTGTGCAGTGGGTCCTTCTGCTTATCTATTTTATATGTAGTGGTGTGCACATGTTAATACCAAACATTTCATTTATCCCCTCTCCTTCCCCTTTGGTAACCGTATGTTTGTTTTTGTGGTCTGTGAGTCTATTTCTGTTTTGTAAATAATTTCATTTGTATAGTTTTTTAAAGATTCTACATAAAAGTAATATCATATGGTATTTGTCTATCTCTGACTTAATTCAGAAGTGCATTTTTTTGCCTTTAACATTGACTTTTAATTGACAGATCTAACTTTGTTTATGATAGCATAAGAATATAACCTGTGTGATATTGATTCTTTACTACTTGCTTTGGTCAATTTGTGCTCAACTTTTCTGAATATTTTTTAAGGGCAAATTGCTGGATGTAGAATTGTTGAGTGGATTAGTTATATATATGTTAACAAATTACCCTTAGAATGAATTTGCAAATGGAAATTTCGGCAACATTACTACAAGTTTTTGTTTCGTGACATCCTTAGAAGCACCAGAGAGTCTAATATTAAAAAAATTAACAATTCATAGAGAAAAAATGTTTTATTATTTAACGTGCTTTTGTTCATCACTGAGGTTGAATTCTTTTCATATTTTTGCTGTTGGTTTCTTAGTTGAAAATTGTTTGTTCATATCTATTTTTTAAAATTGGTGTAATTTTTCTCTAATTTCTTTGTAATGATCTTTTATTTTTAAGGCCATTAAATAGGCTTGTTTATAAAAGATCATTGTCTTGGAGTTCACTACTGTTTCTTAACCAGATAGATATGCAGCTTAATATGTATTATATATTTGTAGTATATAAATTATATAATATTTATTATACCGAGCTCCTTGAACTAACCATATTTCTGGTTCATTTCCACCCCAGAACTCACCATTGAGATCCTGGCTGCTGAAATTGTCATTCCAGAAGTGATAATGACATGAGTAATGAAAGGTACACATAAAGGATAGAGAGACCTGTTTAGAAAAAGGAATAGCTTCTGGCCAAATCATTTTTTTGAGAGTGGTTTGTTATAAAGGGTGAATCTGTTATAAAGGAAATCTTATCCAAAGAAATGATCATGGAATGGGGAAGTCCTCAGACCTCCTTACAAGCCTGGATTTGGTATAAGACAGGGCTTGGGAAAATTGCACATATAGAAGGAAACAGGTGGTAACAAAGTTTCCTGAAGTTCAAAGGAATTTTAAAGAAAATCTGCTGTCAATGACCTCAACAGTATTCAAGGGTCTAATTATCAATGGTGTCCTTTACTCTCCCAAGTTCAGGCCTCTCATCAGTCCCCATTTAGTGTTAGCATGGTCTCATTGTTTTCAGAATCGTGTTAATGGACAAGATTGTCCCCTGGAGGCCACACAGAGAAGCAGCCTTTTTAAAACATTCTAGCCTCCTGGTTCTCAGGCTCCCCGGTGGCTCAGCTGGTAAAGCATCTGCCTGCAAAGCAGGAGACCCAGGTTCCATCCCTGGTTTGGGAAGATCCCCTGGAGAAGGAAATAGCTACCCACTGCCTGGAGTGTATTCTTGTCTGGAGCATCCCCTGGACAGAGAAGCCTGGCAGATCCATTGGGTCTCAAAGAGTTGGACACCACTGAGCGACTAACATTTTCACTTTCCAGCCTCATAGGTCTCAAGTCTGGCTGCACATTAGAATAAATAGGAGGGCTTAAAAAATGTGGATTCCAGAGCCCTAGACCAATGTGGGGATACACTCCAGCATCACCTATTAAAGTTTACACTTAAGTGAAAAAATAAGATAGAAATGAAAGCTACTGCTCTGCAATAAATCTAAACAGGAACAGAACCAGAATTACTAATAGCAGGAAGATGAACTAAAGAAGATATTGAGAGAGAGAAACAAGGAGACACTTTATCTACAGGTTTCCCACTTTGGGAGGGAGCCAGTTTTATAAAACATTAAGACTTGAAATTTGACTGGGCCAGTTTTGGGGTCTGTGTCTGTGATGTTCCCATGAAGGTTCTCATTTTTGTATGTATAAGTTGACTGCTGATTATCTAAGTTTGCACTCCTAGTTCTCAAACCTTTGCTCTTCACTCAGCTTTCCCTGGGTTCTGGGTGGCTGTGGTATTACCAGGGGTCAGCAACCCTAGAACCTCATCCAGGACTTGGCATCAGGGTCAAGACTAGCATTTTGAGATTTAAACTTCTAAACCAACATTAATTAAAATTTTCTTCTGGAGTCATAGAATCACAAAAAAATTCAAACTGAAGGGCTTTTTGAGGCTCCCCAGACTAACTTCCCTTCTTGTAAAAGTATGAAAAAGTCATGTTAATTTTGACAACCAAACAAACATAAAAGATAGTTACCATTTCAATATCTTCTTCTCTATCCCAGGTACCTCATAGGGTACCTGATAGGGTACAAAGAAGCCATGTACATATCTGAACTTTTCCTTGCACTGTCTCTACCTAAAAGAGGCAAAGCACTGCTAGTGGTCCTACCGACTTTCTCTAGGTGGTTTCTACCAACTTTTCTGAGGTGACTTTCTCTAGTTTTCATTTCTGGGTGTAGAAACATGGTGCATGTGGAGGAGGAATTCCCAACAGCCAGTCTCTAAGTTTATAAAGTGACTTTCTGGGTGGTTCTGGCTTCCTGAGGTAAAACCTGGTGGGTTAGAAGGGAAACCTGGCAATGTGTTTCTAAATACAGCTCTATCTGCTTTCTGTTAAGTGGAGACAGCTCTCAGATTCTGGTATTAGATTGTCAGTGTCACTTCTCAGCAATTTTGTCAGTCTTCATGACTTTTCTATTTTCTGTGTAGATAAGGAGGGAGAGAATTGCCACTTGATCTTCCTTTACATATGGATTTCTCTAACATGACTGCTTACTTCTTCAAAGAGAGTCTCTAGAGCATACTTTCTTGCAGAAGCTATGAGATACAAATGTGTGCTGTGCTAAGCCACGATTTTGTGGTAAGTTGTCTTGTAGCCATAGAAAATGAATACAGATTTTGGCACCTGATAGTGGGTGCTTTTGTAACAAATATGTAAAAAGGCTGAAGGAATTTTGAGATGTATGATAGAAAAAAAAAATCTAAATTCCTTTGAACAGATTGTTAGTTTTAATAGAAGTCTGGACTTTAAGGACACTACTAGGGAAGCTGCAGAAGGAATTAAGGAACTGTTACTGTGAACTGAAGGAAGGGGAGCCCTTGTTAGGTAGTGGCAGAAACTGTGCAATTGTTTCCTGTGGTTATGAGGAAGGCTCAACTCGGTTGTAGAGCTAAGATTTTATTTAAGCAAAGCATGAACGTACCACTGGGTTTCTTCTTGCTGCTTATAATGAAATGCAAGAGGAGAGAGGTAAACTGAGGAAAGAATTGTTTAACAAAAAAGAACCAGTGTTGTATAAATTTGAAAATTCTCAATTTGAAAAGATACTAAAATTGAGACAGTGCAGCATAGAGAAAAATCTGAGTGAGACTGTACAACTTTTCATTAAAACATCAGAAAAAATTAATGGTGGGAGTATTCAGTCCCACAAACGGTTCTTTCTAGAGATTAAGATGAGCCTCATAGATCCTCTCAATCAAACCAAAGGACCCCTAGGAAGCTTGAGAATATGGTCTGTCAGCCAACTGAGCAAGGGCCGAAATAGAGGTTATGTGGAAAAGATTTGTGGGTGTGTCTTTTTCTAAAGACACAAACTTCATTGAATCCATGGGAGACCCATATTTGTACAAATCCAAATTAAAGTCCCTGTGGAGTAGCATCAGCAAGGTGTGCAGGGTCACCTTTTCTGGGCTATGTGATCAACGTGTTTATACATCTCTGTTGGGTAGAATCTCCTTGTTTCCAAGGAGTAGAATGTGGTGTAACAATTTTGACTCTCTCTGCCCCCTCAGTCACTTGAGGGAAAAGCATTTCTTGATCACCCTGTTAAATTGTACCCTTCAATTTCTCTCTCAGTCTCTTGTTTATTGCTTCTATAACATATATCCTAATTTGCTTGTATATTGTTTAAATATCTGTTTATCCTATCTTTCTCATTAGATATTAGGGAATCTGTTGTTGGGCATACTTTTCTTCAGCATCGTATCTTTGGCATCAAACACAGTGTCTGTGACCTACCCACAAATAAATGTGATCTAAAGCAACATGACTGCTATAAAGGTTCTTAAAATATTTTTAAATTTAATTTTTATTTTATATTGAGTATAGTTGATTTACAGTTTTATGCTAGTCTCAGATGTATAGCAAAGTGATTCAGTTATGCATGTACATATATCCATTCTTTTTTAGATTCTTTTCCCATATAGTATAAGATTTTATTATTGATTGATTGATGGGAGTATAGTTGAATTATACTATTGTGTTAGTTCCAGGTATACAGCCAAATGATTCAGTTATATATATATATATTTTCCAGATTATTTTCCACTCTAGGTTATCACAAGATATTGAATTTTGTCCCCTGTGTTATACAGGAACTCCTTATTGCTGATCTAGCTTATATATAGTAGTGTGTATCTGTTAATCCCAACTCCTAGTTTCTCTCTCCCTCCTGTTCCCCTTTAGTAGCCATAAATTTGTTTTCTGTGTCTGTGTGTCTGTTTCTGTTTTGTAAATAGATTCATTTGTTCATTTGTATGACTTTTTTAGAGTCCACATTCAAGTGATAGCATATAATATTTGTCTTTTACTGCTATAAAGTTTTACAGTTGCCAAGGGTGAGGGCGATTGCTACAGCTAAGTGTGAATCAAGGGTAGGATTTCAGTACCGAAAATGAGGATTAGAGAGTCTTCGAGGCAAGTGGAATGGCCTGAACAAGACTGTGAAGTGGTGAAGCACGCTGTGTTTTCAGGGAAAGCATTGTCTCAGGAGGAATCTGAGAAGGTTCTCTGTGGGAGAGAGACAGTGGAAGGTTCGTCTGGCAGCACGGGGCAGGGTGGATCGGCATAGGTGGTCCGAGCCTGTGGGTGGTGGTTAGGGGGCTGGGGCATTGTGGTAAAACCAGCTGTGGGAACAGCTGTCTTTGATCCTGGTCCTGGCCCGCCTCCCGCCTCCTTACTGCCTGAAGTGGGAGGAGGGGGGATGAAGTCAGAAACGTCCCATCTGAGACAGGTACCAGTGCGTACAGCTAGAGGAGTTGGCCTGGTGTCTGAGATCTGTGGGGAGACAAAGTTCAGGCAAGAAGCTAGTTAAAAATTATTTGCTTTGTTTTGAGCAAATGCTATTTTTATGTGCCGCTCAAATACTTCAGGTACTAGATTCAGGGAGGAAATGCTTCTGAGAAGGAGGTCTGGATACCATTTCTCTATTCTCTGAGCCCAGGGGTGGGTGGGAATGTTTTTCTAGAAACAATCAGCAGTTTCCTCCTAGGACCCCAGAGGATCACTCACAATTCCTGTTTCTCAGTGTCTTTCTGAGTGTGTGTGTGTATACCCAGGCTTCTGCAGCCTGGGGTGTTTTTGGCAGACTCCTGGGTTTCTGTTTTCCTTTCTTTCTTTTTCTGCCATCATTGCTCTGTGTTCTAAGAACACAATGACACAGATTCCTGACTGTCATTGTGAGCTGATGAGACCGATTAATTTAACCTCTTCTTGGAAGTTCACTAAATAGCATCCATTTGTTGATTTCTAGTTACACAGAATAATAAGGTAGAAAAAGTTAACCATGTGCTAACTATAGGCAAGTAGAACCCAGACGGATTGGAACCAGAAGGCTGATGATAAAGATTTCCAAAACATCACCTTGTTACCTCATCATGAACCAATCAAAAGAATTGTGTATAAGCTGATCACCCACCCTGTGACCTTGTCCCTCACATTGTCTTTAAAACCCTTCTAAAAGCCTTTGGGAAATTCGGGTGTTTTGAGCATCAGCTGCACTTTCTCCTGGCTTGGTGCCTTACAACAAACACTGTACTTTCCTTCACCGCAACCTGGTGTCAGTAGGTTGGCTTCATTATGCATTGGGTGAGCCCACCCAAGTTTGGTTTGGTAACACATAAATGACAGGCTTAAATAGCTCACATAGCTTAAATCTGGTATGGTAAGTAGATAGCCACATGAGAAGATCTCTTCCACAGAAGCCTTCCCAGAAGAAGTATTATCTAAATCAGGGGCTGCCAATGATTATAAAAACTGGTGTGTGTGTGTGTGTGTGTGTTTGGTGGGGGAAGGGAGACAGTAGGATGCTGCTTAGAGAGAGAAGGTACCAGACAGAGGAAACAAAAGTGAGAAAACGGCTGCTACCCAAAAGTCTACAAGCCATAAATGCTGGAGAGGGTGTGGAGAGAAGGGAACCCTCTTACACTGTTGGTGGGAATGCAAACTAGTACAGCCGCTATGGAAAACAGTGTGGAGATTCCTTAAAAAACTGGAAATAGAACTGCCATATGACCCAGCAATCCCACTTCTGGGCATACACACTGAGGAAACCAGATCTGAAAGAGACACGTGTACCCCCAATGTTCATCACAGCACTGTTTATAATAGCCAGGACATGGAAGCAACCTAGATGCCCATCAGCAGATGAATGGATAAGGAAGCTGTGGTTCATATGCACCGTGGAATATTACTCAGCCATTAAAAAGAATTCATTTGAATCAGTTCTTTTTTTTTTTTTTTTTCATTTGAATCAGTTCTAATGAGATGGATGAAACTGGAGCCCCTTATACAGAGTGAAGTAAGCCAGAAAGATAAAGACCAATACAGTATACTAACGCATATATACAGAATTTAGAAAGTTGGTAATGATAACCCTATGTGCCAAACAGAAAAAGAGTACAGATGTACAGAACAGAATTTTGGACTCTGTGGGAGAAGGCGAGGGTGGGATGTTCAGAGAGAATAGCATTGAAACAAGTATACTATCAAGGGTGAAACAGATCACCAGCCCAGGTTGGATGCATGAGACAAGTGCTCAGGGCTGGTGCACTGGGAAGACCCAGAGGGATGGGATGGAGAGGGAGGCGGGAGCGGGGATCGGGATGGGGAACACATGTAAATCCATGGCTGATTCAAGTCAATGTATGGCAAAATCCACTACAATTTTGTAAAGTAATTAGCCTCCAACTAATAAAAATAAATGGAAAAAAAAATTAGAAGAGTTGGGGGTCATCTGGGGGTCCCTGGGCTTCATTATTGAGCTACCCCAGATTCTGCCAACACTCTGGATACAACTCCTTCCCAAAAGGGATGTTCCTGAAGGAGGCCCTTGGGATGTGACCTGCTCTTTCCTCACAGACTGACTTAGGGACACATTTTTTTTTTTTCAAATGTGGTCCTCATTCCACCATTCTTCTTTTAACTTCAGCCCCTTGGTTTGAGTTTGCACCCACTCTGACTTAATTCTTGACCTACATAAACTTTCCTTCTTTCTCATGAAGGCTCTCAGAAGGAAGACTATAGAGATCATAAGCACACCCGTGCCATGGGGTACTATTATTGGTATCATAAATTGTGCACCTGTTTCATTTAGTAAGTCTCAATTGAAAACCATTTTCTGGTTGGCTGAATTATTTCCTTATCATCGTACTTGTTTTTCATTTTATCAACAAAAAATGTAAGTTCATTATGGCCAGGAGCCCTAGTTCTAACCACCCCCTCATTTCTTCATTTTTTAAAAAAAGGGTTAGATAACCATTATGAGTGTCTAGAAAATGTCTCCTGAATATGGAATTTTTCATGGCATTGCAGATGGAGATGAGAATAAGGAAAATCAGGCAGTATTAGACTATTTCACACCCCCTTAGTACTTAATTAATAAGATCCCTTCTCTAAGCTCCAGTCTCTTCTTCACTAAGAAAATAGGAGCAATCAGAGTATGACTTCTTCATCTTCTCACCCCGAGTCTGCAGTCCTATGTCTCTGAAGGTGTGCCCTGTGCCTTTCCTTCTGTTTAATGGATGAGCCCTCCCTGCTTATGTTAAGGCCAATTCCTCCATTTGTACTTGGACCCTGTCACCTCTGCCAACTCAAGGACTTCGTAATTCTAGCTTCTGTTCTCTGCATTATCAGTTTCTATCTCTTCGCTGGATCATTTCAGTCAGTATGTATAAATATTATATACTATCCTGTATGCTGTCTCATGCCCCTGATAAAATATCCTTCGCCTGGCAGTTTTAAATTCAGCATCACGGGGAGGTAGGGAAATGTGTTTTCTTGTGTTTGCCCACTGATTTCTCTGCTCTGTGCCTCTCTCCCTCTCCTGGGATTTCTTTATATTATTTATAGGAAAATATTCTATTTTGAAAAATTCTAATCTCAAAAGGATGGACGTTAATCACATATAACGGGAAAACAGAAAATATGAAGAAGAAAATAAAGATCACCTTTTAAATCAATTTTGCAGAGAAGCTTTATTAACAGCTTAGCATTTTAGCTTTATATATGTATGTTTACATAATTGTAGCAACGTGGTATATTCAGTTTTATTTATTTATTTTTTTCCCATAACAGCAAGAGTATTTCCAGATCATTAGTATGGTTTTAATGGCTGCATTTGTATAGACATTGTCATGATTTATCTAACTATTCTACTACTGGTAGACATTTATATTTCCCCCGACTTTGACATAATAAATAGTATTACAATGAAATACTGTACTTCTATAGAATTATTTATGCATGTTTATGGTTATTTCCTACGAATTAAATTAGTATGGATTAAATTAATGGGAAGGCTCATATAAACTTTCTATCTCTTTCTCTCTCTTACTCTCTCTCCCCACCTCCCTATGGTAACAAAGCTCAGAATCCAAAATACGTTTTTTCCACCGCTGGAACTTATCTTCAATTAGAAGCTTTCAGGGATTTCAAAGCATTCCTTAGCTCTTTTCTTGGGCATTGTCATTATAACTTTTCTTAAAAACCTATATCTCTAAATAACAAAAAATATTCATGCTAACTGTCATCATCATGTAATACAGAGACAGGTAAAGGAAAAGTTGATATCTTCTGCTTGTCACGTCCCAGTCCTTTGGTCCCTGGAGAGGAGGTTAGGAGGGGGACATTTTGTACCTGCTGTTATTTGAAGTCAAGATTTTCTCTTTTGCACATGCCTTGCACATGACTTACCTTTCTGTTTTTTTTTTTTTTTTTTTTCTGAAAAACAACTCTTTATCTGGTTAGAAACAGGATAGGGTCTGTTTGAACTTGTTTTATGAGTGCTGTAAGAGTTACCTGTTGAAGATATGATGAATATGAGAGACTTTTGAAAAATATCCTTGATGTAACTGTTGAAAATGAAGAAAGACATCCTGTCCCCTTATGGATTTTCAAGTGCTTTCAAAATTGAGAAAACACTGAATAAATCTGAAAGGCAGTTGAATGCTATGTCATCAGACAGAAGATATTGTTTTCAATTAGAGATATTGCATTGCTATGTAAAGTAAATCTGTTAGAATCATCTCATTTTTTAAAAATTCATTTTTACAATGAAGAATGCCTTTAGCTGTGCTCTCAGTTTAGGAGAATCTGCATGGTCCTTTTATATTGATTGAATAAATTAGACCTAAATGGGCAGTGCTACATTTGAGTGACTTGAGTGTTAGTATCTCAGTCGTGTCTGACTCTTTACAACCCCAGGGACTGTATAGCTCGCTAGGCTCCTCTGTCCCTGGAATTCTCCAGGCAAGAATACTGGAGAGGTTAGCCATTCTCTTCTCCAGGGGATCTTCTCCACCCAGGGCTTGAACCCAGGGCTCCTGCAGATTCTTTACCAGCTGTTTACTAATCAAAAGGTTAGTGAGTCAGAGCAGGCCTCATGGAAGCACAGTTTATAAGCACAATAATCAGTGTTCATTAACAAATATCCAACAAGTGAAGTTTCTATAACAAGCATTCCTACTTAACAGTTCTTGGAACCATTAGGCTAGTATTTTCATTATTATAAGAAAGCTCCTTGCTCTTTTTAGTTAACAGAGATAAGCAGAAACTTTATACAATTATAAGATAGGAAACATGATTTAGCTTATTTTTATAGTCACTGGCGTGTCACATGCACTCACTGCTTCTAGCTACCTATATGGAGTTAAAACAAGCATTAATTGAACAATTATCATGTATCAGGCACTGGCATCTCTATGAGGCACATATAATTTACAATCTCAATTTTTCAAAAAGACTGAAGAATGGAGAAATGAAGTAATTTTAAGGTCACAGAGCTAAAATCTGAAGGATCTGCATATAGGCAGTCTGTACCTGGAGACTGTGCTTTTTTAAAAAATATTTATTTATTTTTAATTGACTGATGATTGGTTTACAATAGAGCCTGTGCTTTTAATCTCTGTCTTGTACTCTTAATCTGTTTCACCAAAAAAGGCTCATTATCAACCCAGTGCTTTTCAGTCTCAAAAGTCCCTGTATCAATTACTTCTTAAATTTCTCTCAAAAATAATAGCATTTAGTTTTAACTTGACTTTTCATCTGGGTCGAATCGTGCCTATTTGAGGCTCCTAAAAATTCATTTCCACAAAGAGCTACTGGGTGAAAGTATACATCTGTTCACTGAGCCATTATTTCAAGACTTCAAGAATATGTGCAGGTTGGGTCTTTTCAACACTTACACAAACATAACTCAATGTGATGAGATCAACAAGCAACTTACATTTTAGGAGGTGACAATAGGGAATAAAAAAAGACTCCATTTTTCTATTAAGCCATTCTGTACCTGTGCTTGCTGTCACCTGCTGATTGATGACCTCCTGCTGGCAGGGCCGATTCAGTGAGAGAACCGACACAGATGTACACAGTGTGGAGAATGGGGGTGTCCATTCTCCTCCTGAAGTGATGCCGCTTGGGGGTTAGATTTACGGTATATTTTATTGGCAACAGTGACTCCTGTGAGGTTTCTGAGAAGGTAGAGAGCAAATGTCTGTTAGGCCTTGAATGTCAATTGTTCAGAAATTCTGAAACATATGCTGGTCAATGGGTTTGCTGTCAAAACAGAAAAGATTGATAGAGAGGAGGACATTTCTTTAGAGAACAGCATGCCTTTGAGTGCCCTTAAGGGAGGCCAATTTGCAAGGCTGGTATTTACTCTTTCATTCGGCTTAGTTGAAGTATTTACATAGTAATGTTTTCAGTTTAACGTGGGAATGTTATTTTAAATCCTATACACGCTGCATATAAAAGTGTCCAAATGAATTATCTTATGTGTTTACTGTGTCTGGATGCTTGTTTATGTGCCTGTTTGAAACTACTCTTTGCCGGTCCCTGCTTTCATTCTGACATAGTGTCAGCAGGGTCTCCTAACAGGGACTATGTGTTCCTCTGGTGCCTCTAGTAACAAATTCCCGTCTTTCAGGGTTACCCCAAATTTCATACTAACCCAAGCTACTTCTTTTAATAAGTATCCGGGTTAGTGGTTTTCCACTGGGTGTTTTGGTTTCCTAATTTTTGAAATAGCACATGACCCTTGGCTGGCCTTGGAGGGGGGTGGGGCATGTAATACGTGTGAAAGTGATTTGTCATTTCTGTAGGAGCAGGAAAGACATTGAACACAGCTGATCTGGAGACTAGAAACCTAGCAGGTAAACATTTTGCAGTTTACTCAGATGTACAAACCACAACAGCTTTATTTTCTATAACAACTTAATTTCTAACTCCAGTAACCTTTTCATCTGGTATCAGAAAACTTATTTTAAGCAGATACAGGATTTTCTTAGTTAAATCATAATTTTTAAAGTCAATTCAGGATTTCCTCTGACCGTTCAGGTTTCCCTCGCTCCATCCTTGGGTTGATGTCTAAGCTCTAGAGGCCTTAGTGGTGTCCTGATGTTGGCTGGGGGCACCTGGCCTGCATTGGCACCTGCTGGGATGCAGGGCTTTGGGTCTGGCCTGCCACATTACTGTCTCTGTGTCTCTAGATGTCTGAGTCCCTCTGGGTTTCTAGTTGTTGATGTACATGTTCTGTGTCCCTTGAAAATGAAATCTCTCCAGATTCACTAAAGCTCTTTCAATAAATTTCCATGTCTTTTGGTGTGTCTGTGAAAATTCAGCTGCTCCAACATCACTTATACAGAATGGATAGAATGGGGCTGTCTTGGGCTCTCTGGGCCCACTATCACTACAGCACAGCTAACTCTGCCCTGGTGGAAACTTGCAAGTCTATTGTCTTTCTGATAGGAATTAGGTAAGTCTCCTAGTGTCAGATTCCTACACGCCTGTTTGGGGCTCCACTGGTGGACAGTGATATGAAGGTTGGGCACAGAGGTCTTCATCAATGTCTTAACTGTGTTGCTTTTGTTTCCATCACCCCTAGGAATTCCCACAGACCTAGAAATTTGTATTAAATCGAGAGTTTGTATCAACCCATTTTTCTCAGAGATCTTTAGTAAGGCATAGGTTTTTTTTTTTTTAAACTCAAGGATTATAACCCAAACTCAAACTTTTTTTCTTTTATTCTGTTGATTCTAGAGAAAGTGTCTAAATTTTATTTTGAAGCTTGAAAGAAAATAATTTGTTTTTTAATTTTACTTATTTTTTATTTATATATTTATTTTTATTTATTTTTTCTTCTATGTTCTTTGTGCTCTTCCTCCTACAATATAGGAAGTCAGGACTTCCTGCCTAATGTGAGAGGGATGACAGAATGAAATAAAATACACATCTGCCTATATAAAAATGGTTCTTTGTCACTGAGATGATTGGGATTGGGTATTAAGACAACCAGGTTACTATTAATAACACCTTTTTATGATATCAGAGAAAATATAAATGATTACCTTCTGAGATACCATATAAGAAACTGGATAAGCGCATTAACCATGGAATCAGATGGTTTGGATTCAAATCCTGGGAATGTGTAACACAGCACAAATTAAATTATTTAAACTCCTTGTGCCTGGTTTCTATAACTGGGCAAATAACTGGAGTTGTTATAAGAATTAAATAAGTTAATAATGTACAATACTCAGAGCAGAAACTATTCAACAATAAGCACTTAACAAATATTAATTATTGTTATTAGATATTGCCAGCTTATGTGCTGAAAAATTTAAAAGTGATTGTCTCATATATACATGTTCCAAATAATGCACATGACATCCAAATTTAGATATTTTGTTTCCTTTCCAGTTGTTTTGCCCATGTTATCTACTTTAAACTTTTTTTTGTTCTCTTCATAAAACTGATTAGTTTGCACTGATAAAACTTTTCTTATCCACATGGAATTGCTCAATACAAAATGTACCTACCAGAATTGGTCAAACTATGAGGTTAAGGGTATAGTCCTCCAGACTGCCAAATCTACCCAAAACTTAGGACCCCAGTTTCAAGGATTAGGAACCAACTACAAAGTTAAAGGGAAGAGTCTACACAACAATGTCCTTACTTCTGACAACTTCAAGTTTAGGGGTTTTCAGAAACCACCCATAGGTTTCATTATATGGTAGAAAGACTCAAAGAACTCTTTGAAGCCTATTATACTCATGGCTATTTTTATTATAGGAAACAAATATATTAAAATCAGCCAATGTAAGAGATGCATAGGACAGTCTGGGAAGATTCCAAACTTGAAGCTCCCATTGTCCTCAGTGATGGCTTATCTTCTCAGCCTCAGTGTGTGACAATACAGAGTAATGTCAGCCCAGGAAGCACACCTGTGCTTTGGTGTCCAGAGTTTTTCTTGGGGCTTCATTATGTAGACACAATTGATTAATTGCCCATGTGGTTGAATTTAGTCTCAGGTTTGATCAATATCATGTAACCCAAAGCCCCCACCACAATTGATATGGTTGGTCTTTCTGGCATGACCAGCTTCCCATGCTAATACTATTGGGTGAGGCCAGCCTCAAGCTGAGTCATCTTGTTAACAGGAACTGTCAAATGTGATCCAAGGGGTCCCCTGTCTATAACAAGGATGCTCCTATGATTCTGGAGCTTCCAAAGATTTAGAGATTCCTTTCCAGAAGCTGGGACAAAGGCCTGTCTTTGGTCAAGGCTAAATTCCTTACTATATATTAATAGGAGAGTAAGCAAATTTTATTATCCATAATCCAAAATTTTCCCTTTCTCTCAGGGTCCAGCTCATTACAATCTCTCACCTCAGCCCATTCAATTTAGGAGATGATTAGTCTAACATTGTTTCTGTGTCTACTCTGCAATCAAACATATTCTCTGCAGTTTTCCATGATAGCACCTGCCTTTGTGTGAATTCTGTTTAAGGTCTTTATTTTTTGACTGCAGTCTTGTTGAGCTACAGCCTCACTCCCAGAGACACTGTTTCCTGTGCTTCTAATCCTCTTCCATCAGAATTTGAGTTAATGGATGTGTCACTGGGAGCATTCACAGTGAAGGAACAGTCCAACGCAGAGTAAGATAGATGCCTGATGGCTGAGATTCATTCATTTATTAACTATTTATCACATCTTTTTTCTGTGCCAGGCACTATTCTGAACACAGAATATTCAGTGATGCTTAGAGGTTACTGGTAAAGGCAGATATTTATTTTACACAAAAATACATAGCAATTGTGATAAGGTCTACAAAGCAAAACTTGTTTTACTGTTTAAAAAAAAATTATAGGTTTCTTTGAAACAGTAAAACAGAGAGGACAAATTTAGATGTGGAGGGGGGCAGGAAATTGTTCACTGAGGAAGTGACATTTAATTCCAGATTTAAAGAATGGGAAAGGATTAGCCTAGTGACTGGAACTCTCATTTGATATGAGCTGGTAAGAATGGCATTGATGTAAGCCCTAAATTTAGTCTTTGTATGGTCTCCCCACTCCCACAAAATGAGGAAAATAATCTTTAATGAAACTTGAAAGTCAAAGGCCTTTGTATTTAAGGCTTTAACTGGCTCTGGAGTCAAAAAGAAATCTAGTGAAAATAATTAGTGAAGTTGTGTAAACATTTCAAGAGGAGGAGCCTTTGGAAAGTTTTCAGGTTGTCTCATTCCCATGTGCATAACAATTGAAAGCTTTTAAAAATCTTTCAGGAGGTTATGCTAATGGAATCTAGCTTATGAGATTCACTGTGCTTTCATTCCATGATATATCTTGAGCTAGTCATCAAAATAGACTTTGATCTTTTTCATAGTTACTGTTTTGGCAAGCAAAGGAACCAGAAATCATAGTAAAACATCACTAGTATTCCTTGTTAAGACGAATCAATGTGCTGAGATGAAAAGGTTAGGCAGCACTTATACCCAGCTTAAAGTATTTTGAAATGAAAGCCAGGGTGGGCTTCAGAGTAAACACTGTGAAATGTCAGTGTGATACATGACAAGAAAGGAAGAGTAATCGGCTTTACTTAGTCTAAGCAGATAGGGATTTTGGAAGTGGTGTTAGATGACTTGCAGAATCATTAGTCAGTCTGCAGAAAGAGACTCTGGGCCTGACTTCTAAGAGCAAAGACCAGAGCCACCCATTCAACTGGCCTAGAAAGGAGGTGGCCGTCCCTGTGCCAATCACAGGACCGCTTGATGGGGGTGAATCTTCTGGACTGGAAGTGGCCTCCAGTGCCACCAGACACAGAACATGCAGCCAGGCTGGCCCAACCAGGAAGTTACTGCTCCTGAACCAATGAATCAGATGCTGCTGCTGCTGCCAACCTGAGAACAATGCAACCCGTACTGCCTCCCACCAAGGAAAGTAATGTCCTTGCCTAGACTACTCTTCATGTGCCTCACCTCCCAATTTAAGGCAATGGAGCCTGGGAAGTAGGTTAAAAAGTTTTCCTACCTTGGGAAGGCAAGATTCACAGCATGAGAAACTGTCAATGTGGACATCATGTCTAATACTTTTCAGAAGCTGTTAATGATGGTTGTTCTTTAAAAAAGAATGCCCAGAGAAATACAACAGCAAAGATGACTGTAAGAATAACTGGGAGAGTCCAAAGAATTATAGATCCTCAATCTAAGAAGATGAAGAATAAGAGGAAATATGGAAAGTATTTAATAACTTAATGATGTCGCAATATATAGTGTAATGAACTCAATCATTATAATGAGTAAAACTGAGTTTTGAGGTTGATTTAAGTATAAAAACTTTAAATTATACAAAGCCACATTTCTACAAGTGCCTGCATGGTTTGAATTTATTTCAACTCAACATTATGCATAAATGAATTAAAGGTAAGAGACAAAAACTAGTTTTTAAAGAAAATTATATGATTGTTATCAGAAACAAATTAGGTTTATTAGTAACTGTTTCCCAGTGCCATAGATGGGTGACATTTATTTTTGTCCTTACTGTTTAACTCCATCAGATCCAATTGTTTCTTAAATATTTATATGAAGCAATTTTTTGTTTAGTGATGGGAGCTAGTGATGAGAACTAAAGAAATGAAATGTATGAAATGATTAAATAATTAAGGAATGTATGATCAAGCAATGAACTCCTTTTAAATTCTAGGTACACTTGAAGAGACACTGTTTCCTCTAACCTTTTGGATGGATCTTTCCATGGCCTGCCATTTACACTTGCCTGACTCATTCTGCTGAATATTTGAGGGCCTTCTCTGCAGATCTCCAGGGTTCTCTCTTTAAGCACTTCTCTTTTTTTTAGTATTCTGTCCTGTGAGCTCTAGCTCCTCCAGTCTCAACTCTTGTCTCCTTGACTCACGAAAGTCATGGGGTTCTTACTCAATTTCCCCTCCCTGTGTCATAGACCGGAAACTCTCTCAAGGTGAGAATCTGGGGGCAATGTTTGGGCTCCCCTCATTTGTTTCCCATCTCTCAGGGATAGCTGTCATCTGTTGCCTGGTATACAGTGTCTTGGAAACTGTTGTTTTATGTAATTTGTCTGGGGAATTTTTTTTTTTTTTGTGGTTGTTTCAGATGAAGGGTAATCTGGTCTTCTTTTTTCTATGTTGACTGGAAGCAGAATTCCAGATCATATGATTCATAGTGGTTGTATCCATTGTACAGATGAAGCAAAATTTTTAAAATCACTTTCTCTATTGGTAGATATTCAGGTTTCTCCTTCTTGATTCTTAACATCTTTGGTCTTTTTCCCTTTATACAAAGTGGTTGCTTCTATTTGGCCCCAAATCATAGGCCTTAGTTGTTATTTATTTTCCTACAGCTTAGGTTTCAGAACCATTTTTGACACAGAAAAAACCCAAAGAGACAGCTTCATCTTCAGCTTCAACTCCAGCCTGAGCTAGGATTATCCTCCCGCCGAGACATCATCGGCTACATCTTACTGCTTCTGCTTTCTGTCATTCCAATTGTCAATAAAATGAAAGATATTCTAAAAGTTCATTTATACTTTGTGAAATTTCAACATCGGTTTCTCATTAGGAAATGGAGGCTTGAAGTTAGAATTGACTTGATGAGGTTTTGGAAACAGAACCATGTCAGAGGTTAATAGAGGTTGTTAGGCTTTTTGGAGAACTCTGTTGGGTCTCAGGGACAAACAGAAGAGACAAGAAAAAAGACAAAAAAGAGAGAAAAAGTTATGGAGGTGTGGTGGTGGGTGGTCATTGGCCTTTGTTAGCTCCAGGTCACCACTGACCCTCTTACTCCCACTGGTATCCTATTGTTAGGGGAAGCACACTGACTGAAACTGCCCGCCCTGGCCAGGCACCATAGTAACCATTTGCATGAGTTGTTTTATGACAGGAGATCCTGATAAGGAATACGGAACTAGTAAGCCACCACCAACCAGAAGAGTTCGGGAAAGGTCAAAAGGGGACACCGCGTGTCCGTCCACTTCCCAGAATCCCTCTTGCTAGCATCCATCTTGGCTGAGTGATGCTGTGCCACCAGGAAAGACTCTGAATTAGAATGATTGGCCAAAGACCACCCGGAAACTAATCCCATCACCATAAAACCCAAGACTGCAAGCCACGCGGCAGAGCAGTTCTCCCGGGTTCCCTCACCCTCCTGCTCTCCACCCAGGTGCCCTTTCCCAATAAAATCTCTTGCTTTGTCAGCACATGTGTCTCCTCGGACAATTCATTTCTGAGTGTTAGATAAGAGCCCAGTTTCAGGCCCTGGAAGGGGGTCCCCCTTCCTGCAACACTATTATGGAAGTCCTTGGTGTATTTAGAGCTGATCCTCTTTTGTGTCTTTCCCCCAGACGGAATCGATGGAGCATGGTCTCAGGGCTGGCTCTGTGCCTTACTGCTTTGTGTGTGAACAACTTGCTATAAAACTGCCTCTTCAGAAGAAATTCATGTATTGATAAGATTCATTATCTTAGGACTTCAATGAAGAGATTTAAACTTTCACTAATAGTTGAAATGTTGGAAGACTTAAACAAATGAAATGAAAAAGAATGATGAATGACTGATGAGTGTCTGTCCTTGACATGGAAATGGGGCTTAGGAGTCTGACCCTTCTTTAACTGGAGAAGGGAGCAATGTTTCAGGACTTGAGAAAACATAGGAAGTTTGAAGAGGAAGTGGAGAGCCAATGAACATAATTTAATGTGCCAGAGCAGAAAGGATAAATAGCTAAAATGATTCCCAGAAGCATGAAAATAATATAATGGCTAGAAATCACATGGCCTCTCCAAGTGGTAGGTGAGGCAGAATGAAACCTTTGAGCTGAGCATCCAGCCTTATACACATTGATTAGCATGTGCCTGTGGATGGAATTGGGATGCAGTCAACATAATTTAGCCTCTAATTCCCTCAGCATCCAATCCCTTGAAACATAAAGGTTTCAGGCTCTCACATTTGAGTTCAGAGTGACCAAGGGAGAATCAGGGACACACAGAGTCATACAATTCTTCGGCCTGATGGAAGGGACTGTCTTTTTTAGCTGGTCCTGCTGGCTCTAGCTGGCTGTTCCTGTCCTCCTTCATGTGCTTGGATAGATCATTTTGGTTAATAAGGCCTTCACAAAGAAAGGAACACACAACTAAGAAAATATATATTGTCTTCCCTAATAGCAGAATATGACTGTGATAGCCAGGAGGCTAGTATGAAATAGTGTCCTGCGACTTTTTTTCCAATATCCTAAACCTCTTTGGAAGATGCTTTTATTTACTACCTGACAGGATCCATTTATCTGAAGTATAGTCTGAATAAATGGACTTTCAACACTTGTTCATTCTTTTTCCTTGTCTCCTGACTGTATGTCTTGAGCAAATAACATTTTTTTTTAAAGGGACCCATGCAATCTACGTTTTTACAAACTCCACAATCTTCCTAGCCTAAATGAAAAACATTGCTTGCTCAAATGTGCTTTGAATTTTATTCCAAATTCCAGTGGCCACAGAATCTTTGATTTATTTTCAAACAGCTAATGCTTGAGGCCAAATGTAGATCTCTCAGGCTGGGAGAGGTTGTTAGGGATCATCTAGAATTTCCCTCTGTATTACAGACTGTACTGTTGGAGTGCATGTGTAATGTATAAAGTCTCTGACTCATGACTAACAGACAAATTTAAGTCATGCTGTCCATTATGTAGCTTCTAATTGTCGGGAAGCATTTAACAGGAGGCTTCCTGTGTGCTGTTTTGGATCTGTCAGGAAACCTTTGGCCCTTATTAATTCCTGAATATTCAGGAATTAAGTGGAGAGGCATGCCTTTCCCGGGGCTGAGGAATCCAGGTATTTCCTCTGTTAGTTTCTCATTATGGTGATAAGTACCCTCTTCTCTCTTTAATAGGGATTGCCTTGTGTTTTATAAGTCTGGAATTTTAATCTTTGTCTTTGCTGAGAATAACTACCTTGTAAGACAGTATATATGCCCACACCATGTTGATTAAAACACCTTTGCTCCATCAGAGCTTTGGTCCCCGTGTCTTCCTTCCTTTCTTTCTCTTCCTCTCTTTCTCTTTCTCTCTCTATTTCTGGCTGATTCCCTGGAATGAGAAAGCCGGCTGCATAATCCAGGAAATATTAGCCTCTTTCCTTCTTTCACTTTCTCATCGTTGACTACGGACCACCAGGTTTCAGTCCAATAAAGGACCAACACTAATCAGTGGTATTTCTAAACATTATAATGATATGCTATGCATGTTGCATGCTAAGTTGCTTTAGTCATTTCCGACTCTGTGTGACCCCACGGACAGCAGCCCACCAGGCTCCCCTGTCTACAGGATTCTCCAGGCAAAACTACTGGAGTGGGTTGCCATTTCCTTCTCCAGAATGATAAGGCAATCTGATAAGTAAATTTTTATATCCTCTGATAGTCTGATCTTTCTGTCCAAGAGTACATTGTGACTTCTAGGAGAAAGACAAAACCAAGATATTTAATTCATAAAATCTATTTCCTGATCTGAACCTTTTAAAAAAAGTCAGAATAGAGTGGGCATTCTTCACGAGATATTAATGAAGGTTACATACACGTACACAGACACACTTCAAGTCATCACAAAGCTCTGTTCTGAAATAATGCTTAAAAGAAAATAAGCATCTAATTTAGCAGTAGTGAATCCAAACCTGGACAGGAGTCAGTGGGAAGAAAAACACAAGCTGCAACTAGTGAATACATACCAGCTATGGATTTTAAGGGTTTTTTTTTAGAATTGTGGGCTACATTCTTAGGGTAAACAGTATCTGGATGACTTGGCCTTTCTGTTGCAAAATTCTAGAAGCTGCCATCACACAGAATAAAATATTATTGGCGCTCTCTGGAGCAGTGCCATGGGCAGGCACTGCTTGTGGGCCCTGGGGTCTCTGGGGTTCTTGTCTCATCCTATGTGACAGACACTGGGGAGCAGTGATTGCTTGGTCTAAGCTTATTTTGCATCTTTCCTTTCAACTGCAGTGACTTCATTGAGGGTAAATATAATTGTGAAGTGCTACCTTGAATTTATTTAGAAAAAGAGAAATTTCATGACTTTTATTGGAAAATGATTGAAAATGTCTCCTTTCCCCCAGAACTTCACTTTGGCTGATACAATGTTAGTCTTCCCACGGTCATCATTAATTTTTCAAACATTTGTTGCACTAGAAGAGACTTAGGTATTGCCTTAATAAGGTATGTAACCAGGACATATGCTAGTTCAGCTAAAAAAATTTAAACCTGAGCTACTCAAACTTCAGGGCTAATGCAGAAAACACAGTTAAATTACAAGTAAGAATGTAGGTAATCCCCCAGAGGTCACTCTTCTGCAAACGAATCATTTACATTTATTTAATGATTTAATCCACGAACATCTTTAGTTTTATAAACTAGATATGAGTTTCTATCAAAAGTAACCATAAAGGAACACCTTAAAATAGTTTTATCTTTTGAAAATGTACCCTGTTGTCTGCTGTTCTATGAACAAACCACCAACAGAATAACAAACAGCTCTGTGTTGTTCTCAGCTATCACTTACCTGCTTTCTTTCCCAACACAATTTCTCAAATGAACTATCTTTTCTGCTTCTATTGCTTTACTTCCCATTAACTCTTTATTTCCTGTGTACTCAGCTGTGTCCGACTCTTTGCGACCCCATGGACTGTAGCCCACCAGGTTCCTCTGTCCATGGAATTTTCCAGGCAAGAATACTGGAGTGGGTTGCCATTTCCTACTCCAGGAGATCTTCTGATCCAGGGACTGAACCTGAGTTTCTGGTGTCTCCTGCATTGGCAGACGGATTCTTTACCAACTGTGCCACATTATTTTTGTTTAACCAATTTCAATTCATTGTCCATCCTCCCAACTCAGGACACAGCTTCTGCCAAATGCACTAGAACTCCCTTGCTGCAAATCCAGTGGTCACCTTTGTTATTATCTTACTCAACCTCTCGGCAGTCCCCTCTTGCAGTTATACAGGTCCCTCTCTTGGCTCTTCTGATTTTCCTCTGCCATATGGCCACTATCTCTCAGTCCTCTTTGCTGCGTTTTTTCCCTTTTCTGCTCACCTTTGTGTCATAGTACCCAAATCTGATTCAAGTTCTCATCTCTTCACTAACTCTATTTATTCCCAGAAAATCTATCTCCCCATGTCCCTTGGCTTTACATGCCATCTATGTGTCAATGACAGCTGAAGTTTTAGCTGTATCCCTGATCTCTCTATTAAATTCCAAACCCATTTATTGAACTTTCTCTATGGCATCTTCATTTAGATTTCTAATGGGTATCATAAACCCAGTATGGCTAAAATATAAATCTTAATTTCTCTTCAAATTTGTTCCAGTCTTTTTGGCTCCAAAATCACTGCAGATGGTTACTGCAGCCATGAAATTAAAAGACACTTGCTCCTTGGAAGAAAAGTTATGACCAACCTAGATAGCATATTAAAAAGCAGAGACATTACTTTGCCAACAAAGGTCTGTCTAGTCAAGGCTATGGTTTTTTCATTAGTCATGTATGGATGTAAGAGTTGGACCAAAAAGAAAGCTGAGCACTGAAGAATTGATGCTTTTAAACTTGTGTTGGAGAAGACTCTTGAGAGTCCCTTGGACTGCAAGGAGATCCAACCAGTCAATCCTAAAGGAAATCAGTCCCGAATATTCATTGTAAGGACTGATGTTGAAGCTGAAACTCCAATACTTTGGCCACCTGATTTAAGAACTGACTCATTGGAAAAGACCCTGATGCTGGGAAAGATTGAAGGTGGGAAGAGAAGGGGACGACAGAGGATGAGGTGTTTGGATGGCATCACTGACTCAATGGATGTGAGTTTGAATAAACTCTGGGAATTGGTGATGGACATGGAGGCCTGGCGTGCTGCAGTCCATGGGATTGCAAAGAATTGGACATGACTGAGCAACTGAACTGAACTGAGTCTTACCTATGTCAGGAAGTCACATCAAAATGTACCTGATTGTTTAGGCCACACATCAAGTAATCATTCTTAGTTCTGCTCCTTTTTCTTTGCCTTCTCACTCACTTAAACCATAAATTAGTTCTGTTAATTTCACTGTCAAATATGTCTCATATTTGCATATTTCTCTTCATCTCCTTTTTTTTTTAATCCAAGTCCAAATCACTATCTTTTTACAAGGATTATTTCAACATTTCAACAGTCTACTAAATGGTCTTCTCCCCCACGCCGCCTGCTACTTCTGCTTCCCTGCCTCTCTTTATCTACTTTCCACACCAGAACCAAGTAATGTTTTTGAAGCAGGTAAATGAAACCATATCACTGGCCTATTTACATTTTCCAGCAGCTTCTCATTATACTTGTTAGTAGATATCCCAGTATTACTCACCACGGCTTTTGTAAGCGTCTATGTAACACCTCAAGGAAACATCTCGCACCAACTTCTTTCTCATTCACTCTGCTCTTCTCATTCCTAGTCCTGGAAAATACCAGGCTTTCTCCCATTTTAAAGCTTTTTATTTGCTTTCCTTATACCCCAAATCCTTTCTCCTCATTTCTTAGCAGGACCCATTCTTTCTTTTCATTTGAATTTCAGCCTAAATATCATCTCAGAGACTTTTCTCCCTGACCAGTCAATGAAAGTGTTCTCTACTCTTGCTCTGTCTTATCACTTTCTTTTACTTTCCTCTGAACATTTATAAGATATAGTTTACCTTGTTTATTTACTCAGTAGAACATTAATTCAATAGGAGAAGCTTTTTTGTTTAATTTGTTCATTGCTATATCTTCTGGACTTAGAACATACCTGATAAATAATAAGTGCTTGGTAAATATTGGTGGAATGAGTGAATTTGTTCATTCCTGTATTTTTATGTCCCTCTTTGCACCATATTGATATAAGCTTCATGGGTGGAGGGACTTTACCTTGTTTATTGTTGTGTACTAGACAAAATGTCTAGGCTATTGTCTGGTCCATAATAGTCCCTCAATAAATATTTATTGAACAAACAGGCAGAACCTAGAATGGGAGAAGAACAGGCTGTCTAAGCAGCACCCCTGGCCTCCTTGCCTCTCTTCTCCTCACCTGGCTCTCGCTGCCTGCCCACCCTGCTGCTTACTCGGTACCCAGAATACCTTCTACCATGGCCACCTTGGAGAGCTCCCACTTGAACAAAGGCATCAAGCAGGTGTACGTGGTCCTACCTTAGGGTGAGAAAGTCCAAGCTATGTACATCTGGATCGACGGTATTGCAGAAGGACTGTGCTGCAAGACCTGAACCTTGAATTCTGAGCCCAAGTATATAGAAGAGCTGCCTGTGGAATTTTGATGGCTCTAGTACTTTTCCGTCTGAAGGCTCCAACAGTGACATATATCTTGTCCCTGCTGCCGTGTTTCGGGACCCTTTCCGCAAGGACCCCAACAAGCTGGTGTTCTGTGAAGTCTTCAAGTACAACCGAAAGCCTGCTGACACCAATTTAAGGCACACCTATAAACGGATAATGGACATGGTTAGCAACCAGTGCCTATGGTTTGGAATGGAGCAGGAATATACTCTCATGGGCACAGATGGGCACCCCTTTGGTTGGCCTTCCAACGGCTTTCCTGGGCCCCAAGGTCCATACTACTGTGGTGTGGGAGCGGACAAGGCCTACCGCAGGGATATTGCAGAGGTTCACCACCGGACCTGCTTGCAGGCAGGCATCAAGATCTGGGGTAGAGATGCCGAGGTCATGCCTGCGCAGTGGGAATTCCAGATAGGACCCTGTGCAGGAATCAACATGAGAGATCATCTGTGGGTGGCCTGTTTTATCTTGCATCGTGTGTGCAAAGACTTCGGAGTGATCGCCACCTTTGATCCTAAGTCCATTCTTGGAAACTGGAATGGTGCTGGCTGCCATGCCAACTTTAGCACCAAGGCCATGCAAGAGGAGAATGGTTTGAAGTACATTGAGGAGGGCATTGAGAAACTAAGCAAGCAGCACTAGTACCACAACCGAGCCTACGATCCCAAGGGGGCCCTGGGCAACGCCAGGCGCCTAACTGGATTCCATGAAACCTCCAACATCAAGGACTTCTCTGCCGGCGTGGCCAACTTTGGTGCTAACATCCACATCCCTCGGACTGTTGGCCAGGAGAAGAAAGGCTACTTTGAAGACCATTGCCTGTCTGTCAACTGTGACCCCTCCGCCGTGACGGAAGCCCTCATCCTCACATGTCTTCTGAACGAAATGGGCGACGAGCTCTTCCAGTACAAGAACAAAGTGGACTAGACTTGCAGCCCTCAAAACACCTCTCAATTCTACATCTTGCTCCCACTCTTGCCCCTTTCAATGTCATAATAACAGTAACTCAAAGGGTAGAATATCAAGGTTTTTTTTTTTTAATTCCTCACACCCAATTAATATCTCTTGCTTTCTTTAGTCAGGATTGAAGGAGTCAAGTTCTTAATCATTTCACAACCACCTACCTATCCCTGCCCTTTTCTTTTTCCTATCACCAGAGCTTTCTTGTGCATTCGTTGGGGTTGGGGAAACAACCACTGCTTCCATTTAATCAGGAGTGTTTGTCTAGTAGGCATAGCTTTCTGGACAGAGAGCCCAGTCACTGTTAAGGGGTGGGGAGGACTTTTCTGAGCAGTTTCTGAGTGGGGGACTGGGGTGCTGGATTCTGTGGTTTGGTTAGGATTTCCCTTCTTGGTGGGAGGTTCCATTACTTAGGAGGTTGTAACCAACTTTCTATTAAAACTGAGAATTAGAGGGGAAGGAAGGGTGGGAAGTCAGGTAGGAAAATACCCTAGATCTCCTGGTGTGGTGCTTCCCTTGCCTGAGGCTCAATGCCCTGACGGGCTCAGGATAAATGGATGGATAGTCCTACCTTCAAAGAAAAAGTTCTCATTGTGTGGTCCTCCATTTATAACACAAAGCAGAGTAGTATTTTTATATTTAAATGTAAAAACAATATATATATATTGATAAACAAACATTTATCTGCACACCCAAAATAGGTGTGCAGATAAATGTTTGTTTTCTCTTTAGAGAGAAAAGGCCATTCTGGTTACCGGGAACCCAAATTTGAGACAAGTAGTTTGGTTAGAAATAAGGATCTCCTTTTGAGTTGGCGTGGGGATGGGGGTGGCCATGCTGGAAAACTTGGCTGTTTGGGGCTGTTACTCTGTCACTACCACTTCAGAGATTCTCTCTGCCCTGCTCACCCTTCTGGGGAGGCTGACATTGATTGGTTAACAGGTGGAAGCCCATGATAGCAGTAGCCATCACCTGAGCCCCGGGTTTAAAAAGACACACATGTACTTGTACACACAGGAGTTTGGCAATATGTGTTGGCTGGTCAACTTGAGCTTGTTACTGACAAGGGGGTATTGGGTTTTTTTTTCTGGTAGGACTAGCATGTCAATAAAGCAGGCCTTTTGATATATTAAAAGACATTTTTTTTTAAAAGCAAAACAGAAGTTTAGATTTTAATCATATTTGTAAGGTTTCTAAGTCTTTGTTTTACAGAACTGCTTGTTTGCTTCATCTGTCTCCTCCCCATCTCTGCTCTGGAGGAGATGGGACAAGTCTGGAGTTCAAACAGTTGTAATTTTGTACCTTGGTATCTGTTCTCTGAGTGTGAAATATTCCCCTCCTTTATTAAGATTCTTGAGGAGTTACTATTTTTCTTTCTTTTATAATAAAACAAACTCCACTTTTGTCCTTAAAAAATGAATAAAACAGTATGATTAATGTACCCAGTATTTGTGAAATAAATTTGGTTTAACATCACTTTTCTTGGCTGTTTAATGAAGAAGACTGTCTCTTAATCCTGAGGAAGTGTTTTAATTCTTATCAATTTTCTCACAAATGTGATAGGCTCAGAATAGCAAGTTATGTTTGTCACCTTCCCTGGACAACAGTCTTATCCAGGGTGAAGAACATGGATGTATGTAAAGTGAATATAACCATAGGATGAACAGTGTGTCTATTAGGTCATAAGCTCCTTGACAGCAGAGTGTCTCAGACATTTTATTCATGGAGTCTAGAAGTGCTTTCACCTAGTTACTCACATTTACTGAATTGAAATGTTAAAATTTTAAGGAAAAAGATGGAATCCTAAACCTGTCCAGAAAGAATAAAAAAGTCATAAAAGAGAAAGATTCAAAGTGGTATCACCCTACTTAACAGCAACTCTGGATATAAAGAAATAGTGGAATGCTACCTTCAAAATACTGAGTCACCAGAAGTGTTTTGTACTTTTCCTCTCATTAAAAAACTCAGTGGAAATAGCTTTTCTTCCCTAATACTGGAAATACTGATAGAATTTCAACTTATAGTCTTATATTCAGTCAAAATATTAATCAAGAGTGAGGGTAGAATAAAGATATTTTCAGGCATGCAAAGAGTGACGGAAGAAAAGTCCCATGCAGCTTTTATTACAGAGGTTTCAGAGAACACGTTTTATCAAAAATAAAGACTGAACTGAAAAATGAAGATACATGAGGTTCAAGATGCAAGATAACCAATAAGGTGAGCAATGCTAAAAAGTCCTAGGATGACATTTGTGCAACAAAGTCAAAGAGTGATTATTTCACACAAGGCTGATAATAGAGGTCAAGGAACAGAGAATCTGTAGGAAAAAAAGAAAAAAAAAAAAGGATACTCTACTAGATATATTTGATTCATTTGGGAGAAATTATTAACAAATATTTAAAAAAATCTGTTGAAGAACTCACAAAATAAATAGGGAATTGATATAGGACAAATGAAAAAAATGAGGCAATTACTAACTAAAAGTTCCCTGGTAGCTCAGTTGGTAAAGAATCTGCCTGCAATGCAGGAGACCCCGGGTCAATTCCTGGGTTGGGAAGATCCCCTGGAGAAGGGACAAGCTACCCACTCCAGTATTCTGGCCTGGAGAATTTGCAGAGTCGAACATGAATGAGCAACTTACACTTTCACTTTCAATTGTACTAGAAAGGAAATGTAATCATTGTACTCATTTTGGCTGGACAGTGACAATATTGACATCGTCATAATATATTTGTCATGACTATCAGTTTAACTCCATATTGTGATATAACCATATTAGGAAGGTGGCAGTGATGCTGTGTTATCATAAAAGTAATTCAGTAGATAATGCCTAATATTTTTAAAAATGTATTTATTTTTAGTTGGAGGATAATTACTTTACAATGTTGTGTTGTTTTTATGCCTGTATATCAACATAAATCAGCCATAGGTAGATAATGTCTAATACTGACAAATCAAGGAGAAAGCATATAACTTAGAAACTGCTAAAATGGAGTTGGATTGACAATGGGAGTAGAACATCATATTGCTGGTTTTTGTTTTTTGTTTTTTTTGATGGGGCGGGAGTGGGAGAACAGAACTTTGTAATACCTCTTACTTTTTAGATAATGTGCCAGTAGTATTTTGATTTAAAAAATCTTTGATTTTAAAAGAAAAAGATTTAGTTATAAGTTAATGTGTGCATTATTTTACTGAGCAACAAGAACAATATAACAATAGTATGTGCATGTAAGTCACTTCAGTGGTGTTTGACTCTCTGCAACCCTATGGACTGCAGCCTGCCAGGATCCTCTGTCCATGGGGATTCTCCAGGCAAGAATACTGGAGTGGGTTGCTATACTCTCTTCCAGGAGATCTTCCCAACCCAGGGATCGAACCCACATTCCCTGTGTCTCCACCATTGAGAGGATACTTTACTGCTGAGCCACTGGGGAAGGGAAATCCTATTAACAATAGTTCTCATGCTTATGTTAAGAATTCCACTGGGGGTGAGGAATAATGATGCAAGGAATCCTTGGTGAAGTAAAAGTAAAGAACCAACAAGTGAGACCCACTGGGTTTGATAATTTGTTTCATAAATTTTCATAATTTTCTGTTAGAGTTCTCCATGTGAGAAACTTAGAATCTGTGTTTTTTCCAAAGCAGTTGTTGAGCTTCCCCAGGGCCACTTTACCCAGTTTTTTATCTTCCCACTCAAACCAAACATAAAGTTATCCTTCTACCAGGTTTTCTAAGGCCATTTGATATTTTCCCTAATATGATTTTAAAAGGTCAATAATTGATGGGTATTATTAATGAAGAATTTGGAAGCTAAAATTATTATTAGGTGCTTGTTACTTACATCCCATTCATTTCTCCAAAGATCTGAGGTATTAACACATCAGTGAGTATTAGTAAACTTATGATGCATCTAAATCTATTATGCTACTAATAATATCTACCACTTATATGATACTAACTACGGACTGGCTTCCCCAGTGACTCAGCAGTAAAGAACCTGCCTGCAATGCCATAGATGCAGGAGACCTGGCTTCCATCCTGGGTCGGGAAGATCCCCTGGAGAAGTAATGGCAACCTACTCCAGTATTCTTGCCTAGAAAATCCCATGGACAGAGGAGACTGGTGGGCTACAGTCCATAGGGTCACAAAGCGTCAGACATGACTGAAGTGAATTAGCATGTACATGGACTGGGGATTATTTCAAGCACGTTGCGTGTGTTATCACATGTCATCCCACGAATCGGAGTTAGGTACTGTGGTTAACAGTTTCCCTTTTAAAAAAAAATAATTGAGTAAAAACTGAGGCATATAGAAAGTGTAACTTGACTAAGATCATCCAGTTAGTTAGAGGTGGAACCAGTATTTTTATACCCTGGCCATTTAGCTCCAGAGAGTGTACATTCTACTTCCTATGCAATAGATCATATATTGTTCTAGTTAACATACTTGGTGATGATGCTTTAGTGATTGGGGTGGTCTGCAGGGGGATAATCTTAAATTTAAAAAGTTTTTGAAATGCATCATTTGGAATATATTTTAGTTGGTCAAAGGAGTCTCATCAGTCTGATGAGAGAGACAGATGAATATGGAAAGACAAGGATGAGAAGAGATGATGCCTTTCAGTTTCAGAGTTTGGGTACAGGTTCCAGATGCCTGCAGAGCACTGTGTCTCCACAGCACAGAAGTAGACGGCAGAGTCTGTGGCCTGGGAGGCTGTGATGTGCAGGGAGCTGTAACGTTCCCTCCTGTTTATTGTGGCACTTACTCTTCCTTTCCTCTTCATCTCTAGGCTCAGATAAGCAAGGAGATGATGCCTCCTCCAGGATTCTGTTGCAACCACTGTAAGGTGATCATTCCTTCTGAGTAATTACAGTTGATTGTAACTTCCTGGGCACTCAGGTATCGGGGACTCTGCTCCACTCCATTTTTACCACTTACCTCTGTTCTCAAAGATATTGGCAAGCAGAGAATATTACCATTAGTGAAGCATTTCTACAAATTTCTTTCCTTACACATTTCCCAGAGGGCACTCCAGTTTAGTCACTGGGAGTCCCTTATCCTCTCAGAACTTTGAAAAAATGTCCATTTATTCTTCATATCCATTTAGTCTTCATCTTCCCATATCCAGAAACTCCCCAACTTACAGTGTAACTGAAGCCACAGAATAGCCAACGAAACTTGCTGGGTCTTCACCATTTTTACCACAGGTTTCTGTTAACAGAATTTGGAATATATGTTAATTGTTCAAAGGAGTCTATGATTGCTGTAAGTTCTCCTCATTTACTTTAGAAATCAAAAGGGATTTCCAACCCATCAAAGGCAGCACAAATGCACACGTCTGCACTATTTGTAGGGCCTCCTGTACCAGAAACCATCCACAGTCTTTTAAATAAAACGTCCACATTGCCATCTAGTGGCAGCACACACAGCCATTCATGATGTAGGTCAAACTGATGTAAACAGCAAGAAAAAACGAACCAAAGTTAGGATCAGCCCTTGGTGCCCTGGGAGTTAGGGCAAGATGAGGACCAGAAGTCCAGTGATTCCTCGGCTTCAGTGGGCTATGCTACACCAAGTAGAGTAGGTGACAACCCGTGCATTTTGTAGCATATGTTTCTGAAAACCCAAGGACAGCTCTGTTCTGGCTTTTAAAAGTATTCCTTATGAACATCCCTGGTTTCTTCATATGACATCCTTGTTTCTTCACATGATATTATTTTGAGCTTGTAGTTGTTTTCTATTTTTGGGATTCCTTTCCAGCCTACATCCCCTCCACTGGAAGTGCCCCTTAAGGGATGAATCTAGGGTCATGTTCGTAAAAAGTGACCTTGTTTTCCTGACTATAACATATTGAGTCTGGGTAAATCCTGGTCTTACGAATTTGGAGTAGGGGTATAGAAATAGTAGTTAGACAATATTTGTCACTAGAGCTATAAAACCCTATTGAGTTCCAGTCAGAGTCATCTCTTGGCAAATGAAAGCTAGGTAGGTTCATACTCAGGTTATTGTGGAGCAGAAACTAGCAGGCTTACAGTGGAAGCTGGTTTCCCAAGAGAACTGATTATACTTTCTGAGAGAACTAGGTTTAGAAAGAACAGCAAATTGATGGCTTTCTTCTTCCTGTGAGATCTAGCTGTATTTTTTGCAAATTGGTTTTATGAGATTCACCTGTTATCTTTTCAGACACTCTCCTTTTCCTTGAGCTAGTGTGAGTGGGTTGTACAACCAGTTCATGTTCACAAAAGGTACTGTAAGTCCAGGGTCCCTGGTTCTATACACCACAATCAATTTCCATAAAAATATATGTAGAAGTATGGTATGTAGTTTTCACCATTAAATTTTATTTTGACTGTTACAATCCATCTAATATGATCTAACATTATAGCTACCTATCTCAACATTGTGCTACTCGCACGTTTAACGGGCATACCTTACATGAATTCATGTTAGATGACCATGAACAAGTCAGGATGAGGGATAAAACTGTGTGACACAACAAGACAGTTTTCTGTGTGGCATCTTTACACATGGCCATTCTCTCATGTGGGGAAGCCGTGGACAGCAGCATTATACAGTAGGGCAAAGTGAAATATGGACGTGGTTTGGAGCCAAATAGATTCAAGTTCGAGTGTTAATTAGCCTCGCCACTAACTGGATTGGGTTTTGAAAAGTTACCACAATTTCAGTCCCCGGTTTCCTGTAAAATGAGGGTAACGATACCAAACTGTGGTTTTGTGGTGAGAATTACAGATAACGTGGGAGTTCACAAAGTCTAGTGGTTGAGGATGCCGGATTGGGGGACTCCACCTGTCCTCGAAGCTGGCTCTCCTTATACTGGCTGTTCTCAGGCAAGTTAGTTTCTCTGTGCCTCAGTTGCCTTGGTGCTAATAATTGTACCCACTTCATGGGGCTGTAGTAAGGATTAAATAAATAATGTGTGTGATGCACTTAGAACAATACTTCATATATATTAAGTGCTTAACAAATGTTAGCTATTATCATTATTGATAGTATAATAGGGCCTGTGATCACTCAGCAGATGATACATGATATTATTATCTTATTATTTTCCCCGATGAAACACAAAATAGGAAATGTCTTGCAAACATCTGAGCCAATTTAAGTTTACAGAAAGTGCGTTGAATTTAGCAGCTTTGTCTAAAAGAATATTATAAAAAATTTAACAATATGAATGAACAAATGAATATTTATAAAACAGAAACAGACTCATAGACTTCAAAAACAAATTTACAGTTACCTAAGGGGAAAGGCGGCAGCGGGATAAATTAGTAATCCTACACATTGCTACACAATCCTACACAAATCCTATGCAACTTTGTACCCATTGAGAAGTCCAATAAGTCTTTTCTCAAGAGGGCATGATACATCTTTATTTTCTAATCCTCCTACCAATGTGTTGGTCCATGCTAAATTCTTCACTTTTCAACTAACTGATCAATGAATGTTTGGAGAATGATTACTTAATAGCTTATGCTGAGTCTTTTGAATACAAGGGCGTTTCTTACTATTTTTGTTGTTTTATCTCCATGTGCAGGTGGAAGAAAAAAATGCAGCCTGTGTTTGAGAGAACTTTGAATATCCTGTTTATGTTGCTTTGGAAAAGAAAAGGTAGAATACCATACTGATTATTTTGATTCAAAATGTTATTTTGAATGTATAAAGCAGGGATACCTTCACAAAGATTAGTGATGTCTGGTCATAAATATAATAATTTCTGTGAACTACCAAATTCTTCCACTCTATAGAAGACAGTGCTATCTATCTATGTCACTTCATTCAGTTTTTTAAATTGGGATCAATACGACTTATTGATCACAACAACCTGGGTCAGGGGTGGAGGTTGAGACTGGGTGGTGTGATAAACTGGGGGGTTGGTAAGTCTTGTTAGGTGGTCAGGACTAGGTAGAGATTGCCGTAAGAGGGCAGAATCGCTATAGTGCTTTGAGACCTGATCTGTTTCTTTTAGCCCATCTTTTCTCATTTCATCCCCATGTTATATTGTGTGATTATTTTTATTTCTTTTTTACAGATGAAAAACTAAAGCTCTGAGACACCAATTAATGTGGCCAAATTTGCATAGCAGATAAGCAGTAGGGCCAAGACTGGGATGCAAGTTATTACAATCTAATTCCTAAATATCCTTCAAGGAAGCCTCAAAGCACAGTGGAGAGCTGGCTTAATTGAGAGCAGGTCCGTTTCTGAGACTCTTTCCCCTCAACCCATTTTCAGTCAAAGAACTGCTGTGCCCCTGGAATTCAAAGCAATTATAGCTGATTTCATTTTCCCTGTCTTCTAACGGCATCCTGGCAGACCGTGAGAGCGCAGGGCTCCTTGGTCAGAGGCTTCCAGCAGCTCTGCCCCTGTTACCTGGACCCCTGAGGTTTTTGCACAGCTTCCCCCGTGCCCTTGGCTCACAACAGGGGAACTTTTTCCTTTACATTTCTGGCTCCAAAATTTTTGCTGTTTTTCTTGTCTCTTCCTGAAGAAACTGCAGAGTTTATTGGGATATTGGATCTCTTAACATTGCTCTGGTTTTCTTGAAGCTTTGTTTTCTGTCTTTATTTCCTTCCCCAGCCCAGACGTCATTTTGTCTAGTTTCTCAGGGCTGAAAGAATTGCTCTTCAGGTATATAAGCTTGCACTGAGGTTAGATGAGGTTGGGCTTGAGCTGAGTGTTTGCAGTCTTTATTTCTAGTCTCAGAGTGAGTGGCTCAAGGCTAGTGGTGCCCATTTGGGAAAAGGCTGGGTAAAGCCCTTGGAATAACAGATAAGGAATTCCATGATCGTGTGTGTGTGTTTAACCTTCATTGCTTTAATAGGTGGAAAATGAATCACACTGATCTATTTTTACGTTTCTCTGCTAAAGAACTTGTATACCTCATTATAAATTGGCTGTCCATTTGTACTTCTTTTTGTAGATTGCCCATTTTTCCTCCAGGGAAATTAATGTTTTTATTATTGATTTATAGAAGACATTTTAATTACAAGGGTATTATCAGAAAATCACAGGATACATATTTTAAAATAACTGATGGCAAAGAACATTCCTTTCCTGCATTACTGGTCTTGTAGATTCGATCAATGAGCTATTAGAGGACAATTTGTCCCCTGCTCCGTATGGGCAGGGTTTTGAAGACACACAAGAGTGCACACAAAACAGTGTCTGGTGCTCAGATGGAGGATTTCTGCAACTGAAAGGATGCTGACTTCTAACCTGAGGGGCCTGCAAACCTTTATGATCTTTCTCTTCATTTTTCATGATGCCTCAGAGAGGAGGCACCTTAAGACCTTTTGGGGGTATTGGACATACCCAAAGAGGAAGGAAGACCCACATTTCGTAGGTATAGTTCGATGTCAGGTGCATCCCTTAAGAGAGGGTCACATGGCCCCCTGCCTGGGTCACTGAGTCTCCAATGGTTCTTCCTGAAAAAACAAGGCTTTTGTCATGATGAATAGAAAGAGTGTGGCATTCAATTAATAAATAGGGGTGGTAAGAGAAATTACAAAACCAGCCAGAGGTTTTTTTTTTTTTCCACTTTTTAATTCTGTTTTTTTTTTCCATTTATTTTTATTAGTTGGAGGCTAATTACTTTACAATATTGTAGTGGGTTTTGTCATACATTGACATGAATCACCCATGGATTTACATGTATTCCCCATCCCGATCCCCCCTCCCACCTCCCTCTCCACCCGATCCCTCTGGGTCTTCCCAGTGCACCAGGCCTGAGCACTTGTCTCATGCATCCAATCTGGGCTGGTGATCTGTTTCACCCTGGATAATATACATGTTTCGATGCTGTTCTCTTGGAACATCCCACCCTTGCCTTCTCCCACAGAGTCCAAAAGTCTGTTCTGTACATCTGTGTCTCTTTTTCTGTTGTGCATATAGAGTTATCATTACCATATTTCTAAATTCCATATATATGCATTAGTATACTGTATTGGTCTTTATCTTTCTGGCTTACTTCACTCTGTATGATGGGCTCCAGTTTCATCCATCTCATTAGAACTGGTTCAAATGAATTCTTTTTAATGGCTGAGTAATATTCCATGGTATATATGTACCACAGCTTCCTTATCCATTTGTCTGTTGATGGGCATCTAGGTTGCTTCCATGTCCTGGCTATTATAAAGAGTGCTGTGATGAACATTGGGGTACATGTGTCTCTTTCAGATCTGGTTTCCTCAGTGTGTATGCCCAGAAGTGGGATTGCTGGGTCATATGGCAGTTCTATTTCCAGTTTTTTAAGAAATCTCCACACTGTTCTCCATAGTGCCAGCCAGAGTTTTAAGCTGTCATTTTTCTCATCAGGAATGACAACATCACAAGTGTCAAGGTGAAAGCAGAGATCATGGCTGCTCCAGGCCTGGGGGCTGGGGTGAGCTGCACTTTCTCTTGGCTTGGACTGGCAGCCCTGTCCTGGAAGAACCGCACAACGTACGTGAGGGCTGAGCTGTGGGTTTGTGCCAGTGGTTGCACATCCTTCCTCCTGGCTTGAGGTGTTTGTGCTTTTCAGTAGTGATTTCTCTTTCAGAAGTGAAACTCCCAAGTCACTAAAGCTACTGGGTCCTTAGTGGTACATACAAGTACTGTGATTCCATATGTGATTGTTTCTTATCTTAGAGATGCCAAGACACACAAGTGCTTTTCGACTGGCAGAAGAACCACAACAAAAATAAAACATAATGGCACCCTACCTTGGACTATGGAGTGAACCTCTCGCATTTCTCCTGATTCTTGTTGAATTAGTGACAGAGACAGAAGTGCAGGTTTGTGAGATACATGCTGCCCTTTCTGTGTCTAGTTAAACCAATAGGAATGAATAATAATGATACAAAATAAGGCTTTGCATACATTATTTCACATGACAATAAAAAGTAGGTGTTAGTACTATTCATTCCCATCTCACACATGATGGAACTGATGATCAGAAAGCCTAAGTAAACTGTCCAAGGTCACGCACTGTTCAAAGTGGTGAAGCCAGAATTAGTACCAGGTCTGTCTCTCCACTGCCTGAGTCCACAGGTTTATTCAATAGATATTCACTAGGCTTGAGACACTACCAAGTCTATCAAATAATATGAATTCAGTATTTGTAGAATAAATGAATGAATCAATATATGAGTGAATGAAGTATTTGATTTTGGAGCCTGGGGATTTAACTAGAACCTACACCCTTCGGTGTATGTTACTTCTTTATATCTTTGCTCTTAGCCTTGGAAGAGGAGACAACCAAAAAGCCCCAGGCTTTGCTAAATGATTTTTGATGATGATACAGCCTCTTCTATGGTGGGAAAACTGAAGTGTTACCTAGAGAGGTAAGTTGGGATCCTGTTGTTGGTTTGCAAACTGGCTCCCATACATGGAGGGCAAGGAGAGGCTAAAGAAAGAGGCGGACCACTTTAGGTTGGTAGGTAACAATTTTAATAAGCAAAGGAATTTCCTTATGAGGCTTGTTCTGGGCAGCCAGAGAATGAGAAGATCTCTGAACACACCCACTAGAATTTTATAAATTCATCTAGAGGCCTTACCTGGTTTATGGGTCTCAACACCATATAGCTCTCTCAAGTTTGCATCCTTGAAAGTGACTGCTTGTGCAGGAAGAGTGGGTGGAACATAAATTTTAAGGTCAGGGAGAGGATAAGGAACCTCTGTCCAGGTACAAGTCCAGTTCTTTGGTCACGACCTCTTGATAACCTCCTCCAGCACCTGCACAGACCGCACCTATGGGAAACACAGTGAGTGCCTCTCCTTCTGAGTTTGTAAAACAGCTCATGGTAAAACTCAGCCTCTTATTTGGCTTGATTAATAACTTATGTATATATTTAGTTTCTTCTGCAGATAGATCTTTCCTAGTACTTGGGACTCTGTCATGGCTGGGGTCAACATAGGTAAAGGACCTATATTCAGTCTTCAGGTGCCAAGAAAAAGTACATCTCACCAGCTCAGAGGTAGGTGGAGAGGTGATGTACCACACCAGTTGGCACATTTAATTTGCCCTCACTCTCTACTCCACAAGGTTGAACTATTATCAGATTAATGCAAGGTCTCTCCCATGCTCCCATCTGAACACCTGTATCTGGACAATTTGAATAATGGCTGCTACTGCTGCTGAGTCACTTCAGTTGTGTCTGACTCTGTGCAACCCCATAGATGGCAGCCCACCAGGCTTCCCCGTCCCTGGGATTCTCCAGGCAAGAACACTGGAGTGGGTTGCCATTTCCTTCTCCCATGCATGAAAGTGAAAAGTGAAAGTGAAGTCGCTCAGTCCTCTCCGACTCCTAGCGACCCCATGGACTGCAGCCTATCAGGCTCCTCCGTCCATGGGATTTTCCAGGCAAGAGTATTGGAGTGGGTTGCAGTTCAAACTAAAGACCAGGGCCAGCTTCAAGGGTGTGAATTCTGTGCCGTCTCATAAGACCCCACGCTTAAAAGGCCCCATGCTTATTTTAATGCTCTGCTGTTGCCATCTTGAAATTCTTAGGAAGCTTTGCACATGAGGTACTACATTTTCATTTTGCACTTGGCCCTGCAAGTTATGTAGATTGTCATGCTAAAGGCCTCTATCTCCTAGAGATAGAGGAGGTCACTCAACATGGTGAGACAGCAGAGATCCTTATCATACAGCCATTCACTGAGGTGAATGGAAAGGAGTATGTCAAGGCTGCATATCGTCACCCTGCTTATTTAACTTATATGCAGAGTGCATCATGCGAAATGCTGGGCTGGAAGAAGCACAAGCTGGAATCAAGATTGCTGGGAGAAGTATCAATAACCTCAGATATCCAGATGACACCACCCTTATGGCAGAAAGTGAAGAAATAAAGAGCCTCTTGATGAAAGTGAAAGAGGAGGGTGAAAAAGTTGGCTTAAAACTCAGCATTCAGAAAACTAAGATCATGGCATCTGGTCCCATCACTTCATGGCAAATAGATGGACAAACAATGGAAACAGTGAGAGACTTTATTTTGGGGGGTTCCAAAATCACTGCAGATGGTGACTGCAGCCATGAAATTAAAAGACGCTTGCTCTTTGGAAGGAAAGTTATGACCAACCTAGATAGCATATTAAAAAGCAGAGACATTACTTTGCCAGCAAAGATCTATCTAGTCAAAGCTATGGTCTTTCCAGTAGTCATGTAGGGGTGTGAGAGTTGGACTATAAAGAAAGCTGAGCGCCGAAGAATTGATGCTTTTGAACTGTGGTGTTGGAAAAGACTCTTGAGAGTCCCTTGGACTGCAAGGAGATCCAAGGAAATTCAATTCCTTCATCCTAAAGGAAATCGGTCCTGAATATTCATTGGCAGGACTGATGCTAAAGCTGAAACACCAATACTTTGGCCACCTGATGTGAAGAACTGACTCACTGGAAAAGACCCTGATGCTGGGAAAGATTGAAGGCTGGAGGAGAAGAAGATGACAGAGGATGAGATGCTTGGATGGCATTACTAACTCTATGGACATGAGTCTGAGTAGGCTCCAGGAGTTGGTGATGGACAGGGAAGCCTGGCGTGCTGCAGTCCATGGGGTCACAAAGAGTCAGGCATGACTGAGCGACTGAACTGAATTGAACTGAACTGATTCACTGAGGTGTGTTGGATTTTCATTTGCCCTCTCCTCTGTGTTTCACATTACCTTCATCATCATGGGATCATTTTCTCAAGTCCTTGATGTGTACAACTTTGAGCAAGAAGTCTTAAACAGAGAAGAAAACTCCAGTATTTGTTCTCAGAGAGATGCCATCTTTATGTATCTGAGATCAGGACTCCTTTGTATCATTTCCCCTCAAACTCACATATCATTAGAATCAGAGTATTCCCAGCAGTCATCCAATGTCATCTATCTCTTCCCTGGCAAGAATAGAGACACCAATTGCTCCTGAATGGGCTTCTTTTTATGGAAGAAGGCTCTGAGCCCAGAAGAATGTCAGACACCATTGGTTCTGACTATATAAAAATTTATTTTAATTTTTTATTTATAATCACCAAGCTGTACATTACATCCCTAGAACCTGTTAATCGTCCAGCTGGAAGCTTGTGCCTTTTTGACAACTTTTTCCTTTTGATGTTAACATAACAGTCTTCCCTACCTTCATCTTTTATTTTTTTAATTGGTGAGTCGCTAATGATACATTTATTTTCTATCATTTAATATTTATTTATTCATTTGGCTGTGTTGAGTCTTAGTTATGGTGTGTGGGCTCTCTAGTTGTGGCACATGAGTTCTGTAGTTTGTGGTGGGGGCTTAGTTGTCCAGCGACAAGTGAGTGGGGATCTTAGTTCCCCAGCCAGGGACTGAACCCACATTCCTTGCATTGGAAGGTGGATTCTTACCCACTGGACCACCAGACAAGTTCCCTGATTTCATCTTGACTACCTGTAGTCTGTTCTCAACACAACAGCCAGAGTGAGACTTTTCAACGGGAGTTAGTCATTCTTTTTCTAAAGCCCTCCTGTGGTTCTTCGTTTCACCCAGTCCTTGAATACATTGGGTGTTTCCTAATTTAGAACTGAATTCTTTCCTCTGCCTGAAAAGCTCTTGCCCCAGATAGCCTCAAGGTTCACTCCCTCATTTTCTTCAAGTGCTTGCCCAGATGTTATCCTTCAAGCAAGCCTTCTCTGACCACCTAATCTAAAATTGCAAGGGGAGCTACTTTCCTGTGCCCCACCCTCAGCACTACCTAATCCCTCCACCCGGCTTGAGTCTCCTCTCCGTAGATTCGTCTTCTAATATACTATATAATTTACTTATTATATTTAATGCGTATGAAAATGGAATCTCCATGAATTTGATATCTTTCAGCATTTTGTTAATAGGCCTACAAGATAGCCTGGTACAGAGTGGACACTCAATAAACACTTGTTGAATACATTATTTAATCTGAGAACAAACATACTTTCTGAACAAACATACTTTCTGCTTTGGGATGGAACTGGACACATTGCCCTCATGGCCACCCAAATCATTCTACATTTACACCAGCCTATGTGCTAGGGACTCTGCCTGTGTATTTCAGTGAGAGGTAGGAACAGCAGATTCCCTGCTAGCCAACCTTCCAGAGAGGGAATTGTCCTCACATAGAGCTCCAGCCTGGTGATTATGCACGTTAATACTGGAAGGATGCTGAGGTGACAGATCAGGACTGGAGGGCACAGTTTTTGCTTTCTATTGTTATAATCATGAAGCCCAGCCTTTATGCTGGGGTAAGGCCTGGTGCTTCTCATTAATGCAGCTTAAAAATCTCCATGTCTCAAGACTGGGATCCTTTCGTAGGGTCTGATGCTGACTCTGCTAGACTGGTGGGTGGTGCCCCAGATTGTGGGGATGGGTGCTGCCACTGGGGAATCTTGTCTTTGTGTTTTCTCCAAAAAAACACTATTCTAGAAGTCCTGGTATTTTTGCTGTTTACCTGACATACATTCCATCTTATTTTAAATGTCATAAAACTGGCAAGTGGTTATTACTTCCCCCTTTTTTGATGAGAAAAATGAGGCTTAGGTATATTATATAACTTGTTTAGGGGCACTGAGGTCATAGTAGAAGAGTCTGAACACCAAGGAATTTTTTTTTTTTGACACCAAGACTGGCATTCATATGGTTGTATTATTAGAATCTCCAATTTTATATGCAGTGGAATAATAGTTTTAAATATCATCTTACATATTTTCCTTCTTTAAAATTAATTTTTCCCCTTATAACCCTCTTGTTATAAATTCTGGAGTTGAATCTGATTGAGCCAGGAAAGGGAGATTGCAAAAAACATCCAATGAGACTTGAGACCAAAGATTCAAAATCTTGTCTTTGTGTATTGTAATAGACCTAAAAATTGTTGAGAGGAGAAAAGATACTAAAAATGAAAAGGTATTTTAGTTTCAAGAGCCAAGTACTTGATAATTTTTCCTTTTGAAACTTTGCATGCCAAGAGCAAATTTCAGGGCAGTTTTTGTCATGAATCCTGCTCTAAAACCCTGAGTTAGTAAGTGAAAGTTGCTCAGTCATGTCCGACTCTTTGCAACCCCATGAACTATACAGTCAATGGAATCCTCCAGGCCAGAATACTGGAGTGGATATGCTTTCCTTTCTCCAGGGGATCTTCCCAACCCAGGGTTTGAACCCAGGTCTCCCACATTGCAGGAGGATTCTTTACCAACTGAACTATGAAGGAAACCACTTGGGCTAGGAATGCTGATGATAAAAATCATAAGATTGATTGGCTATCCAATCAATGCAAAGGGAAATGTTGTGTGGTTTCTGTCTGGAACTCTGAAAGTTTCCAGCTTTGCAAAATTATATATTCCAACATATTTCAGCCACATTCTAGTAGAAATAACACTTTGATCTATTTAAATACTGTTTTGCAAAAATATCTGAAAATATTTTCTTGTGTGAAGAGGTTCATGGAAAATAGCTGGGAATTGAGAACTGTTGGGCCAGCCAAGGGAATCTCATTAAGGAAGGTACATGGTGAAAGGACCAAGTGAAGGATATGGTTGAATCTCAAAAGACCAACAATTCCTATGGGAAAGGAACTGTGATTCAAGATAGCTGGTAGAGCTGGAGCTTGCATGCTGAGTCTTAGAGAAATTCCTAGAAGCTACCACATGACATTTATAGTTACATTTCTTTGACCAGAACTTGGTTCATGGCCATACCTAGCTACAAGAAAGTTTGGACAACACAGACTTTATTTTGAGGCAAAGGAGGGAAAGAGAGGAGAATGGATATTGAGGAGAAAAGTGCATCACAGAGGAAGAAGGAGAAACAAATGGTTTTCAGGACATTATGCTAAAAAGACAGAATTTATGGAGAGATAAATCATACCCACCAAAAATGAAGCTAAACAAATGAAACGAGCCATTGCAAGAAGAATTTTGATAAGTAGGGGATTTCAACTGTCCTCTTTCAGAATGTGACAGAATTCATAGAAAACAAAACAAACAGAATTTAATAGTACAATAAAAAAATTGAGTACTTAGATGCACACACAAATATGAATTCATAACTTTCAAATAAAGTTAGTTGTGATTATGTGTGGTCCCAAAGTAAACCTTAAACTTTTTTGAAAAGTAGAGCTTTTATAGGGATATTCTCTGATCATAATCCAATTAACATAAAAAACATAAAAATATAAAAATGAAAAATGTAAACTCTTTTGAGATGAAAAAATGAATTTCCAGATAAACCATGAAATAGAGACAAAATTAAAAAAAAAAGTAACCAAGGATGCTAAAAGCAAAGAAAAGGAATAGTTCACACCAAAACCTATGGGACAGAGTTAAAAGTATATTCAGAGGAGAATTACTAGCCTTCAATGCCTTTTGTGGACATAAATAGCACAACTGAGAAAAGTTTCCCCTTTCCTAATCCTTACAACAAGTGGGACTGGTAACTGATGCATCTGATCAGTGTGAATCTGTGAGCATTAGAAGAAGCTCTGGTTATGGGAGGTAACTGCTGGGGATTAACGTCACCAGAAACCATCATGGAGGTCCCACCGGAGGGAGCATACTTGTTTTATGTGGTGGATATGGTCACATCTAATATTTTCTTATTATACCATCACATTCTTAAAACCAACTGGTTCAGTTTTGAACACCTGGGTTATCGCTTTTAGGATAATGTATAATGATACATTCTCAAAGTGATTCTAGGAAAATAAGTGAAAATCTATGTGTTTATAAGTTGGGAAGGGGTCAGTAAGGGAAGCAAGAGGAACTTGGTTTTTATGTTTTAAATTTCAAATTAATGGATTTCTTTGAAGTCTGAGTCTTATTCACCTGTTTTGGAATTTGCTTATACTCTTGACTTTAAGAATATACAAAAGTTCACCTTCAGAATCAGAGTCCTTTATTCTAAGGAAGAGATCTGGAGACTCAAGTGGATATTTGTTCCTTCAATAAATTCTGTTGAAAAATGACTTTTTTCCTGTCATGAATGGTTTCCTTGTGAAACCGTTTTCAACGTTGAAATCAATATGTGGCAACATGGTGTTAAATGCTACAGAAAGGTCATAGGAAATATGATATCTGTCTGATGCAGAAATCAAGTTCATAAATGAAAAATAAGTATTTCCTGACAAACAGTCATTAACAATAAACTTGCTTTGGTAACAGTTTGAGGAAGTAAAAATTCAGGATCCATCATGAATATTTATAAGTACACGGTCAAAGTTCTTCCAGCTTAATCCGTAAGAGTAGAGCCTCTGCTTGAGTTAAAGGAAGGTGGAACTAAGTCCGGTTTTCATGTCAGATTTTATTTTGTCTGTTATTACAGTTATTATAGCTGGTGCTGTAGGTTCTGAGGGGTATCAGGAACTTTGGTCTGTATACTGCTGATGCTGACCTTTTTAACCTGTCAGCAAATCCCTGTGGAAGCTGATAATCCTGTGAAGATTGGGACAATTTGGAGAAATAGATTAAAAAAAAAAAAAATTGTGCTGTTACCTAGGAGGGTGTGAATGTTGAAACATTAAGGTCAGCTTTTACACATATTATAATTTCTGGAATAGATTCACTTGAAGGCCCCCTCAAATCAAGATGATTATTTGTCTAGAGATTTGGGAAGAAAAACTGATGAATCTGGTATCTGAGGGTACTGATTAGGGCTTGTCCATCTCACTGGTAAAACAGGAAAACTGTTTTCAATTATTTTCATATAAAGCTCAATTTGGATATTCCTTTTTTTAAATTTATTGAAACATAGTTGATTTACAATGTTGTGTTAATTTCTATGGCACAGCAAAGTGATTCAATTATATATATATGTGTGTGTGTGTGTGTGTGTGTATAAAATACACTCTTTTTCGTATTCTTTTCCATTATGGTTAGTCATAGGATATTGAATACAGTTCTCTACTATGCAGTAGGCCTTTGTTGTTTATGCATGGATATTTCTTATAAGATGACTTTCCTGATAGTGAAATTTGTTTTGATCTAGCCTGAAAAGGACAAAGTTGAATTCACTGTTTAGCAAAATATAAACAAACAAAAATGGAGCAAGCGGAAGAAAGAGTTGGTGGAGAATATAGAAAAAATATATTTTTATGATTGGCAAGAAGTCGTGTGGTAAATCCAGGGACTCTACAAAGATTAAAATTTTCTGAGATTCTTCTTTAGGAACTGTGCTTATGTGGTAGGGAACTTGAGACTGTGTGAAAGGGTGTCAAAAGGAAGCTGGGTTACAATTGCTAATGATTGAGTGGAAAAGGGATAGCCAAATTTGAATAGATTTTTTCAGTACAATTTTGTTGACTGGTAGCTTCAGCAGGCATCTTATTTTCCTAAATCATTCCTGGAGAAAGCTGCTCAATTACTGACCCCATGCTATAAAAGTGAAAACAGTGGAGAAGAGAACAATCAATTCCATATTCAAAGTTATTGCTGGTGCTTATGTAGACCTCTGTCCTCCTCAGTTCAGCTGGTCTGAGCTGAGACACCCCATTCTTAGAGCTCTTTGATGCCTTCTAGTTTCCTTTCTCCTAAAAAATTTAAATGAGGAAAATTTATTAAAGACCTGATTTGCTATAATAAGAGAAGCTTCATTATGGTGCTTTTATTCAATTCTTTCCTTTAAAAATTACCAAATTAGCTGTTAGGGTTCTCTCCTGGCTTTATTTTATGAAAGTTTGCTTAAAATGCTGCTTGAGTAATTTTGGCAGATAATAGTCCTCTTTCTATTTCCTGTTGTGTGTTAATTCTTGATCTGATAGCCTCTATAAAATGTGTGAGATAATTATTTAGACATCAATTTTTGACTTTCTGTTTTCATGATTCTTGAGCTATATCTCTGCAACTCATAACATAGTTGAAGTCAATGTATCATTGATGAGGCACCCACACCTATGAATTTTTAGTCAAAAGTTCCTTCTCTTGTAGCATATTTTCTATTATTCACCCAGTCAAAAGCTGGTTCTACCACTGTGTGTCTGTTAACTAAGTGGGGCCTCTCATTCACACACAAAAAATCATATTCTTTTTCTGTGAAGTTCAAATGAGAAAATATAAGGAAAGAACAGAAAGGTGGTAATACTGAAGCCTTTGGAATAAGTAGCCCTGGTATGTTGGAACTCCATCTTAAAATATTTATCCAAGGACTGTAATTTCAAATTATATATACCATATAAATAAATCTACATTTGTATTATTTGTAGCCGTATATTGGTCCTTAGACATTCCTGAGTGATCAAGAAAATGGATTGCAGGCTATAGGTACCAACACTCTTGCACATACAATGACCAAGAAATAAAAATCCCTGACTTTTCGTGGCCTGTGAAGATGTTCATGAATGTGTCTTGGGGTATATAATTCTGCATCATGGAGGGATCTGATCTGAATTTGAATTTCAACTAGTAACTAACCCAGCCCACTAATCAGCTCGACCACATGGAGAAGAGAGAACAGAACAAATCACCACACTCAGGACACAGACTGCCCTGGCAGAGGAAGGAGCAGGGCTGTGGAACAGAGCCACTGTTCCTGGGTCGTAAGAAATGTGGGCATGGACTTTGTGCAGAGTAGTTAGAGGGAAGTAAAGCCTCTAAAATAATAAAGAATTGATATTATGAATATCAACTTTCAGAAAGCATTTAAACAAACACCAGAAACATTCTGGACTTGCATAAAGATCTTTGAACCAGGGAGTGACTCCCATTGCAAACTGTTCTGGGACAGGAATATTACAGGACACATAGAGGTGCAGCAGGTTGTATCAGAGTAGATACTATTTTCTTTGCATTAAACTAAGTCTTCTCACTAAAGACTTAGCCAGGAGCTTAGAACTTAATATGTAACTTTGCTTTGTTTTATTAAATTGATTCAAAAAATCATGCAGCAGGTGCTTATGAAAGATAATGTTTGGATTAGTTCTATTATTCAGCAAGAAAATCCCAGAAAACTACTCATATTCAATGAGGCAAACATCCTTTAGAAAAGGAAGTTTGACAATGTAGAATCATGGGTGTGTGTGTGTGAAGTCGCTCCGTCGTGTCCGACTCTTTGCGACCCCATGGACTGTAGCCTACCAGGCTCCTCCATCTATGGGATTTTCTAGGCAAGAATACTGGAATGGGTAGCCATTTCCTTCTCCAGAGGATCTTCCCCACCCAGGGATTGAACCCAGGTCTCAATCATGGGTGGCCTCTCTTAAAAAACTGGCTTAGGTCACATTGGAGAGACTCATTTGTGGGATAAAGCACCCTTTGGGCAACTTTGATTATAGAGAGGTTGCAGGATGCTTAGGGGTTATTTAGAGAATCTTTCCTGAAGAGGATCCATGCAAAACCCTACTGTCACTCTAGAGAAAGTGAGCATAATCAGAGCCTTAGGTCTGAGACATACAAAACAAAAGATATTATCTGTTAAGTATGGGTCCCAGAAAATGCAAAAAAGCGATGTTGTGTGGACTCACAATATAAATGCCAGAACCACTCTGAACCCAGCATCCTCTGATTTTCTGGGGCTCCAATGATGGTTGTGCATCTATAAAAGAGAGGACACAGAGTCTAAAACCTTGGGAACCCAGGTTTGAGGCACCCTTGCCCCGCTGACATTGGAGTGGGGTCACTCTTCAGGGCCTGCATCAGCAGTGGTCCAGCAATCCTACACAGACCAGGGGGAGACTGGACATCAACAAGAAACAAGGCAAGGGTCAACTGGGAGGACCTCTGACGGTGTGTGGAAGCTGCACTAACCTCTTCCAAACTGCCCGAGTCTCTCGGGTTCTTAGACAGGTCAGTAGCTGGCGTGGGGAAGGCCTCAAAAGAGAGCATGAACTTCCTGCTTATTTGGCAGGTAGTCACTCTAACAATTAGTTGGAAAAATAAAAGAGACATAAGAGTATTTGTATGTATCCTGGATTTGTAGATCCGGTACATGTATGTTGTTTTCATGAAATATTGTGGGTTCAGGCTTTTTAAATTAGCCTTTTAATTTTCTTTTAAGGTCCTACAATAAAAATCTCTCCACATGTTGTGAAGACTCAATCTATAGATCACATAGGTATTGCCTGTCTACTGCAGTCAAAGTTTCAGCAGGAAAAACTAGGTAAGGAGCCTCTCATAGAATATTATATTATAAAGCTTTTATTCTCTTTTCCCCTCCATGGCTATATGTTATCTTTGCATATAAAAACAAATAATGGTTCCATATTTCACAGGAATTATTTGTGACAGTAGCACTAAATGTAAAATTACTCTGTAATGGAAGACTCATGGATTTTGACTATGAGGCAATAAAAGATGAGACTTCATATTCTTGGAAAAGACATGTTTAGGTTGTTCCCCATTCTGCCTGCCTCAGAATCCTCCTTCCTTTTAAGCAAACTTCCACAATAAAGAAAATCAAAGTAAAAACACTGTTTTTCTCTCATTCAGCTCAGCATTTTTCTTTCAGGCAGAGAGCCACAGACAGTGAAGGAAGCCTCAGAACTGCAGTCCCTGCAGCAGGGGTGTGGGCGGGAGCCACAGCTGCAGGTTGGGGTACAGACTGGAAGCATCAGGGCACACTGTGCATCCACGGCACAGAAGTATGTGGCAGAGAGGCCAGGCTGGGGGGCTGTGATGGGCAGGGGGCTGCGACGGGCTTTGGTATCAAGGCAGGCTGTTAATCTTCCCTTCTTCCTCACTGCTCCATTTGACATCAATAAAAACAGAGATTCCAGGCTCTTCCCCTGATCCTGTCTGTACCAGAGCAATGTGCCGGGGTAGTGACTGAATGATCGCAGTTGATACCAGCTTGCCCCTCCCAGATGATCAGGGATGGAGGGCTTTGCTTCACTTTCAGCTCTGCATTTAACCCTGTTCAGAGAGAACATTTTAGAAGGAGTTCACTAGCTATTCCTATAATCCAGTTCCTACCCGGGAAACCACAAATGGGTCACACTGAATATTATCTCCACTTCTGAACCCCTTATGACAATATAAACCCTCAACTCAGCCTAGATGAAGCCACAGAATCGCTGCTAGTAGCTTCTTCATGTTCCCTTTTCTTTTTTCTTGTCCACGTCACTGAAGATTCAGATTAAGGTGCTTTGAAAGCTGATTAGGGGTCCTCAAACATGGCAACTTTTTCTTTCTCTACAGAAACGCCATTTCAACAAATGTTCCAACCAATTAGAATCACCTCATGCAATTCACTAAGTTCCTCCCTATTGTTTTTTTTTTTTTTTAAATGCTTTGGACAAAAAGTTGGCTTTCTTTTTTTTCCTTTTTGAATGTAAAGAGTGCCGCCTTCAGGATATTTGGAGAAACTACTGAGAGAGTAAGCTGTGGAATTGAGAGTAAGCTGTAGAATTTGCTTTTGGTAAGCTAACAAGGTGTTTCCTAAAGTTTTTAAGCAAATTAATCCTTAAAAACCTCATTTAATTAGTCAAGACATTTGTCATATGACAGAAATGTAACTGAAGTAAGCTTAGTCAAGAAGAAAAATGCATTGGCTCCTAGGCAGTACAGAATGTATATATGTATGTATATGGGCCTCAGGTATCCAGGGTGCCAGGAAATCGAACCTTTCAAGGATTTTCCTTTTATTCCACCTCTGTCTGTACATAAGATTTATTCAACTAGACCACAAATCAGGAGACCTGGATGCAAACAGTTTCTAGCCAAAGTTCATTTTATGGCATGGCCACCAAAGATGAATTCCTCTTTCCCATCCCCAATGTAAACATTCTGGGATTTTCTCACCTTACTCTGAATTAGGTTTTCCTCTAGGGGTCAGTTTATGACTGCAGTGGGGTACAGATGGTATGATTGGCTCAGCTGGGTCAGGCATCCTCCTCTGAGTCATTCAGGAGTACCAAAGTTGGTGTTAGAATTATTGTCAGTGTGCACAAATGTTTAGGCTTTCTGGTGGCAGTGTGGGAGACCCGGGTTCAATCCCTGGGTCGGGAAGGTCCACTGGAAAAGGAACTGGCAACCCACTGGCAGCCTACTCCAGTTTTCTTGCCTGGAGAATCTCATGGACAGAGGAACCTGGTGGGTTGGAGTCCATGGGGTTGCAAAGAGTTGGACATGAATGAGCGACTAACACACATGCATGTGCATATATGTTTATCCTGCTAGATTGTGAGCCCTCTGAAAACAGGGGCTTCTTTTCTTAATCCGTCTTGATTTTCCATGTCTGGCACAGTGATTGGCACATGGTCTCTGTATTTGCTTGTTAAAAGTAAACATAGGGTGTCTGTAACACAGACTGGGTGGTTGACATAGCAGGAATGTATATCTCACAGTTCTGGAGGCCAGAAGTCCAAGACCAAGGTGTCAGCAGGTTGATTTTGACTCAAGCCTCTTTCCTTGGCTTGTGGATGCCTGCCTTCTCGTTGTGTTCTCGCATGGTCTTCCTCTGTGTTTGAGCATCCCAGCGTCTGTCTAATCACCTCTTTTTTTTTTTTTTTCTCATCACCTCTTTTTATAAGGACACTGGTCAGGTTGGATTAAGGCCCACCATAATGACCTCATTTTAACTTAATCACTTTTTTAACAGACCTGTCTTCAACTGTAGTCACATTCTAAGGTACTACGGGTTTACATTTCCACGCATGAATTTTGGGGTGACACAATTTATCCCACACTAGTAGGAATAAAAATAGCTTTTTTTTTAAAAGATGGAAATACAGGAGAGTTGAGGCTTGGTTCTTGATATTTATGTGCTGGCTATATGGGGGAAATAGAAGAGGCAGAATTCAGGATTTTTTTCACTTATGGTTTGATGCAGACTATAGAATTATAAAATAATATAAATTTTTGCAAACTTTAGAAGTTCAAGTGAAAAGATTGTGTATTTCTAAAAATCATCCATCTCATCAGAATCTATTTACACAAGTATTAAATGATGCTTAAAAATGCCTACCTTAGAAGTTGTTAACAATATTACTATTCTCATTTTTGATATGTATTTGTGTTTTATTTTTCTTATTATTTCTCTCATTCTTGATGTTACGTATTTGTGTTTTCTTTCTTTTTTCTCAACATATTTTCTAGAACTACTTACTTATAAATTTTAATTCTTGTTTTGCTTTTAAATTAATTCCTGCTTTTATTATTAGACCTTCCACTTCTTTATTTTAGTCAATTTTGCTCATTATTATTATTTTTTATTTCTTGAAAGGAAAATTTAGCTTCTTTATTTAACTCTTCATTAATAAATGTACTTAAGGCTATTCATTTCTTTTGAGTAGTTTCTTTGAACAAATCCATAGATTTTTATATGTAGTACTGTCATTAGAGTAAATTTTTAATGACCTGAAATTTTAACTTTTAGTTCTTTGACCTGGAAATTATTTAGAATATCATAAGTGGTTAATTGCCTTCAACTTATTTACTGGTTATTTTTTAATTATTAATTTCCAGCTTTACTGTATAGTATTCAGAGAATGTGGCTTTTATAAATCTTTCTTATGACTTCTTTGAGTCATGATACATGCTCACATTCTGGTAAATGTTTATATATATGTATGTATATGCTTATGGGCTGCAAAGTGATTTTTCATCTCTGGCTCTTTCTCTGAGAAGTAGTTATTAAAGTATCTTATAATTAATATCATTTAAAATTATTCATATATTTCCCACAAATTTTGCTTTATATTTTTCCGATGCAATATGGTTTTAGAATAAGAACAAGCTCATCCACTCATCCTCTTATGAATTCAACAAATAACTATTGAGAATCCATTGTGTTCCAGATTCCAGGTTGATCTCTTAGGCTATAGCAATAAGCAAGACAAAAATTCAGTCCCTAATGTTGTGGAAGACACAGCCTGTTTGAGAAAGGGACATTAACACTCATTCAACAATTGCCACCAAGTGTGGAGAATGTTGTGATGGGAGAGTACTGGGCACTATAAGAGTTAACAGGCAGTTATACTGAATCAAGGAGGCTAGGAAAATCCTCCCTGAAAAAGTAATGTTAAAGTAAAAAATAAGCACATTTTAGAATCTAAAAGCAGTATTAATCAGTATTCTAGCAGAAGACTCAAACAAAATTTGCCTAATTTGAGGAGACTTTAATGAGGCACTAGTTACAGAAGTATAAGCAGAGAGTAGGGAACACCTAAGGGATAGTGCTATTTTGGGACTAGCATCTCTCTGGGTCTTAAATGGAAGGGAGAGAGTGATTACTGGAACCTGGAGATAGAGAGGCTCTTTGGAGAGGCTGTCTTAAAGAGCTGATCTTCTGATAGAGGTTCAGTGTCAGCCTATGTCAGTCTCACAAGGAGGAAGCTGGGGCACTGTATCAGTTCAGTTCAGTTGCTCAGTCGAGTCTGACTCTTTGTGACCCCATGGACTACAGCACGCTGGGCTTCCCTGTCCATCACCAACTCCCAGAGTTTACTCAAACTCATGTCCATTGAGTCGGTGATGCCATCCAACCATCTCTTCCTTGGTCGTCCCGTTCCCCTCCTGCCTTCAATCTTTCCCAGCATCAGGGTCTTTTCCAATGAGCTGGCTCTTTGCATCAGGTATTGGAGCATCAGGTATGTGGAGCTCTTTGCGTCCAAAGTATTGGAGCTTCAGCTTGAACATCAGGCTTTCCAATGAATATTCAGGACTGATTTCCTTTAGGATGGACTGGTTGGATCTCCTTGCAGTCCAAGGGACTCTCAAGAGTCTTCTCCAACACCACAGTTCAAAAGCATCAATTTTTGGCACTAGCTTTCTTTATAGTCCAACTCTCACATCCATATATGACTACTGGAAAAACCATGGCCCTGACTTGACGGTCCTTTGTTGGCAAAGTAATGTCTCTTCTTTTTAATATGTTGTCTAGGTTGGTCATAACTTTTCTTCCAAGGAGCAAGCGTCTTTTAATTTCATGACTGCAATCACCATCTGCAGTGATTTTGGAGCCCCCTCCCAAAGTAAAGTCTCTGTCTGTTTCCATTGTTTCCCTGTCTATTTGCCATGAAGTGATGGGACTGGATGCCATGATCTTAATTTTCTGAATGTTGAGCTTTAAGCCAACTTTTTCACTCTCCTCTTTCACTTTCATCAAGAGGCTCTTTAGTTCTTCTTCGCTTCCTGCCTTAAGGGTGGTGTCATCTGGATATCTGAGGTTATTGATATTTCTCCTGGCAATCTTGATCCCAGCTTGTGCTTCATCCAGCCCAGCATTTCTCATGATGTACTCTGCATAGAAGTTAAATAAGCAGGGTGACAATATATAGAGTACTCCTTGATGTATCCCTTTCCTGATTTGGAAACAGTCTGTTGTTCCATGTCCAGTTCTAACTGTTGCTTTTTGACCTGCATACAGATTTTTCAGGAGGTAGGTCACGTGGCCTGATATTCCCGTCTCTTTAAGAATGTTCCACAGTTTGTTGTGATCCACACAGTCAAAGGCTTTGGCATAGTCAATAAAACAGAATTAGATGTTTTAGGGGCGCTATATACCCTGACCTTATACTCTTCCTTTTCTCTGGTCTCTGCGGGTGCCCCACCTTGAGCCTAAACCAACTAAAAGTCAGGAGGCAAGAGAGCCCATTGATACAGTTCCTACAGGTTAGCCACCTGGGTCACAGAACAGGGCGTGGAAGTATGAAGAAATGACCTAGAAGGGCAGGCAGGAGATAGTAAGCCCATAGTCCAATATGGGTGAAGATGAGAGTTGGGAGATGAGGCCAGAGAAATAAGTCAGAGCAAGGAAGACTTTTGAGTCTTGATGATTTTGAATTTTATCCTATGGGAAATGGGAAGTCACTGATTAATTTAAGCAAGAGCCTGAAATGATTGCATCTGCATTTTTAAATAATACCTGATTATAGTGAAGAAAATACCTTGGATGGGATGATGGTTTCCTTCACTGGTGTCACAGCATATTTACCTAGCAATCCATAAATATTTATGAGGAAAGGCTCATATGGTTTACACTTCTGTGTGTTGGAAATTAACCCATGGAAATAGAAGAGGTATTATAAGTTTATAGTCTAGAAGAAAAATTAACCCCAAATTCTAGTACCAACTGTTGTACAGTTACCTTCTTCAAGATTGTCAGATAAACAGTGCTGCGATGAACATTGGGGTGCACGTGTCTCTTTCAGATCTGGTTTCCTCGGTGTGTATGCCCAGAAGTGGGATTGCTGGGTCATATGGCAGTTCTGTTTCCAGTTTTCTAAGGAATCTCCACACTGTTCTCCATAGTGGCAGTACTAGTTTGCATTCCCACCAACAGTGTAAGAGGGTTCCCTTTGCTCTACACCCTCTCCAGCATTTATTGCTTGTAGACTTTTGGATAGCAGCCATCCTGACTGGCGTGTTATGGCACCTCATTGTGGTTTTGATTTGCATTTCTCTGATAATGAGTGATGTTGAGCATCTTTTCATGTGTTTGTTAGCCATCTGTATGTCTTCTTTGGAGAAATGTCTGTTTAGTTCTTTGGCCCATTTTTTGATTGGGTCATTTATTTTTCTGGAATTGAGCTGCAAGAGTTGCTTGTATATTTTTGAGATTAATCCTTTGTCTGTTGCTTCATTTGCTATTATTTTCTCCCAATCTGAGGGCTGTCTTTTCACCTTGCTTATAGTTTCTTTTGTTGTGCAAAAGCTTTTAAGTTTCATTAGGTCCCATTTGTTTATTTTTGCTTTTATTTCCAATATTCTGGGAGGTGGGTCATAGAGGATCCTGCTGTGATTCATGTCGGAGAGTGTTTTGCCTATGTTCTCCTCTAGGAGTTTTATAGTTTCTGTTCTTACATTGAGATCTTTAATCCATTTTGAGTTTATTTTTGTGTATGGTGTTAGAAAGTGTTCTAGTTTCATTCTTTTACAAGTGGTTGACCAGTTTTCCCAGCACCACTTGTTAAAGAGGTTGTCTTTTTTCCGTTGTATATCCTTGCCTCCTTTGTCGAAGATAAGGTGTCCATAGGTTCGTGGATTTATCTCTGGGCTTTCTATTCTGTTCCACTGATCTATATTTCTGTTTATAATAGCCAGGACATGGAAGCAACCTAGATGCCCATCAGCAGATGAATGGATAAGGAAGCTGTGGTACATATACACCATGGAATATTACTCAGCCATTAAAAAGAATTCATTTGAATCAGTTCTAATGAGATGGATGAAACTGGAGCCCATTATACAGAGTGAAGTAAGCCAGAAAGATAAAGAACATTACAGCATACTAACACATATATATGGAATTTAGAAAGATGGTAATGATAACCCTATATGCAAAACAGAAAAAGAGACACAGAAGTACAGAACAGACTTTTGGACTCTGTGGGAGAAGGCGAGAGTGGGATGTTTTGAAAGAACAGCATCGAAACATGTATATTATCTATAGTGAAACAGATCACCAGCCCAGATTGGATGCATGAGACAAGTGCTCAGGCCTGGTGTACTGGGAAGACCCAGAGGAATTGGGTAGAGAGGGAGTGGGAGGGGGATTGGGATGGGGAATACATGTAACTCCATGGCTGATTCATGTCAATGTATGACAAAACCCACTACAATATTGTAAAGTAATTAGCCTCCAACTAATAAAAATAAATGAAAAAAAAAAAAGATTGTCAGATAAGTGTATTCTAGAAAATGCTTTTGCATGATAGAGCAAAAAGGATCTAGCAATGGTCATGTTTTTCCCCAAGATTGGAAGAACTTTTTCTTTTACAGTGCTGCTAATGAATGATCCTGCCATTTAAAATTGCCTTTTCCAAGATAAAGATACCTATGAGTGACTTGTATGCAAATGACTTTGTATCATGCAAGAGTTCAGTCCCTATTATTTTCTAATTCATCAGTAGCCATTTCTCCAAGCCAGAAATGTCAAAGAGGGTTTAGGAAATTTATCAGCTTACTGAAACTGAAGACTCTATCCTTCAAATTTCCTGCTTGCTTTCCTCAAACCTCGTTATGGAATGAAGACTGGCTGAGAATGAATCAGTAATATGTAGACAAATCTAATGATAGGCTTTCAAGGTGGCGCTAGTGGTAAAGAACCCACCTACCAGTGCAGGAGACATAAGAGACGTGGGTTCGATCCCTGGGTCGAGAAGATCCCCTGGAGGAAGGCTTGGCAACCCACTCTAGTATTCTTGCCTGGAGAATCCCATGGACAAAGGAGCCTGGTGGGTTCATAGGGTTGCAAAGAATTGGACATGACTGAGGTGACTTAGCAGATACACACATACAATGATCTTCAAAGTAGGCAAGAGATATGTATTTAAGGGAATCAGTTTCTAGATCCTTGACTTCTCTAAAATGAGAAGTACCCTTTCCTAAAAACGATCTGCCTGAGAATTTGACTGTCGTTCTCATTTCCTAACTTTCATTTCACAGCTGTCCTTCTTACTTTACATGGAATTTTTGCAGCACTTCTCTGAGGTTGAAAAACCACTAGGGCATTAAGAAAAGGGGTATTTCTTTTTATTGGTGTCAGGAAAGCATTTAATCAAAGCAATTAAATCTGACCTCAGTCATTTCATTAAGAAATGTGCTTTCAAAAATCTTTTTGGCTGTTACATTAAAAAAACCTTTAAAAATTATAGCATATTTAGGTTGTTTTCATTAAGTATGCATTACCAGTAATTGTATTTACAACTCAATCCAGAAATAAAAATAACTTAACAATTAGAACAATATGATCAGGGAAAATTAAAAAAATAAATAATTTTAATTTCATACATGTTTTGCAGACATTTTTGGTAATCAGTAAAAAACTTTTAAAGACAAATGTATTAAATTCTGCACGGGAAATTGAATGGAAATATAATTTTAAGAAAAGAAAGGAGTAATATGACATCTTGTTCATGAATTTTAATTGGATGTTGATGGATATCAAATCACTTTGGAATTAAGATTTCATTGCATATATTTATAAGCTATTATATAAGTTTTATTTGAAAATGTCAATATTTATATTATAGTGGAATTTATAACCTTTAGAGCTACTTAAACATTTAAAGTAATTATAAAACATTTTAGAAGTCATCTTAAAAATGTGTGAAGGTTTTATAGTTTTCTAAAGTCTATCACTCATCTAAAGTGCTGATTGGCCTACAAACATATGTGCTTTGATGACAACGCAGAATTACTGGCAATGTCTGCTTTGGTTAATCCTCTAACCATTCTTTAAATTTATATCTTCTACAGATTGCTGGAAAATATCACTCATTGAAATTCATGAGACTTCTCCAATGTTTCCCCTTAAATCTGAATCTAAATGAAGTAAGACAGAACCAAAGATTTTTAGATCTGACATCACTCACCTTTCTGAAATTGCAAATGTTCTGTGCAAGAAATTATCAGTGTAATTCTGAGCTTCTAGAAAAGGTTATCTGCATCAGCCTCCCCATTAAGCAGGAATTTCCTTCTGCCAAAGGGTAGACTTCCGTTGCTGCAGTCAGTGGAATGTGCCCATTCCTGATGTCGCAGAGGCAATGAAGCTTCCTAAGAAATGTGAGAACAAAGAGCTGTGTTAAGAGAGAAAGAGCATGAAAGCTCCATACTCTCTATTTTGTTAGTAACCAAAGCAAATGAACAGTGTTAGCAAAGCATATTAACAGGAATCAACATATCCTAATGTGGTCTCAATGCCTAAAAGTTCTATACCAGCCATGTTCTTAAGCAAATACTAACATAAGCACATGTGATATTTTGATTTATAAAAAGAAATGGATATCTGATCTTCATTCCATTTCTGGCACCTAAAACTCTTGGAATTTCTTATGGCAAGAGCCTTAAAGTTATCTTAAATTATGTTAATGAGGTGATTTTCAGAAAGCACCTAAGGACAGTGGCTGGTTGACAGAGGAGCCAACCCTGTGATTAGAGGGTTGCAGCTTTTAGGCCCATCCCCCTGATTTCCAGAGAGGGGATGCAGCTGTTGAGTCTATTGCCAATGGACAATGACTTAATCTGTCATATCTAAACAATGAAGCCCCTATAAAAACCCTTAAGGCTGGGGTTCAGAGAGTCTCTGGGTTGGTGAACAGATGGAGATTCAGGAAGAGTGGTGTATGCTGAAGATGAGCTTGAAAGCTCTCCTTTCTTCATATCTTGCCCTACCCATCTCTTCTACCTGGCTGTTCCTGAATTGTATGATTTTATAATAAACTGTTGATCTAATGAGGAAACAAGCTTCCTCAGTTCTGTGGGCCACTCCAACAAATTAATACTCCCCAATGCCTCTTGAGAAATCTGTATGCAGGTCAGGAAGCAACAGAACTGGACATGGAACAACAGACTGGTTCCAAATCGGGAAAGAAGTATGTCAAGGCTGTATATTGTCATTCTGCTTATTTAACTTATATGCAGAGTACATCATGAGAAACGCTGGGCTGGATGAAGCACAAGCTGGAATCAAGATTGCCAGGAGAAATATCAATAACCTCGGATATCCAGATGACACCACCCTTATGGCAGAAAGTGAAGAACTAAAGAGCCTCTTGATGAAAGTGAAAGAGGAGAGTGAAAAAGTTGGCTTAAAACTCAATATTCAGAAAACTAAGATCATGGCATCTGGTCCCACCACTTCATGGCAAATAGATGGGGAAACAGTGGAAACAGTGAGAGACTTTATTTTGGGGGGTTCCAAAATCACTGCAGATGGTGACTGCAGTCATAAAATTAAAAGATACTTACTCCTTGGAAGAAAAGTTGTGACCAACCTAGATGGCGCATTAAAAAGCAGAGACATTACTTGCCAACAAAGGTCCGTCTAGTCAAGGCTATGCTTTTCCAGTAGTCATGTATGGATGTGAGAGTTGGACATAAAGAAAGCTGAGCGCCAAAGAATTGATGCTTTTGAACTGTGGTGTTGGAGAAGACTCTTGAGAGTCCCTTGGACTTCAAGGAGATCCAACCAGTCCATCCTAAAGGAAATCAGTCCTGAATATTCATTGGAAAGCCTGATGTTCAAGCTGAAGCTCCAATACTTTGGCCACCTGATGTGAAGAACTGACTCATTTGAAAATACCCTGATGCTGGGAAAAATTGAAGGCAGGAGGAGAAGGGGACGACCAAGGAAGAGATGGTTGGATGGCATCACCGACTCAATGGACATGAGTTTGAGTAAACTCTGGGAGTTGGTGATGGACATGGAGGCCTGACGTGCTGCAGTCCATGGGGTTGCAAAGAGTCGGACATGACTGAGTGACTGAACTGACCTGATGGGAAGATCTCCTACCCACCCCCACCCATCCCCACCATATTAGAAACTGAGATTCAGAACATCTTCTGGTCAGCACAGAAGCAGGACAGGATATTCTTGCCCAGACAGTAGGTAGAAAAGTGAACTGAGGCAAAGATAAGGATCAGATTAGCTGATATCTGCATATCTATCAGACTTTTATTTTATGAATATGTCTGCATGACAAAAAAATTTCACATTTTTTTCTTATTTCTTCATTAACCTACATCAGCTCACTCTTGCTTAGTAGACTATTTGTTATATTATGCTATGGTATGTGTTGTATTACCTTCTGGGCTGGGGTGATATTAAAAACTTATAACCCAATATTTAATAACTTGTTTGTTATTTGGTATGGATATCAGAACAGACTTAGGTTGTGGGGAGAAAGTCAGAGTGTTGAACAGAATCCTGGTGAGGATTCCAAGCTATTCCACTGTTTAATTGCTGGCTGTGCCAAGCATTTTCTCTTTAGTTGCTGGGTCATGAACAAGTTTTGGAGAGGAACCAAGACAGCCAAAATTGTAGTGATTGGAACTGAGCATGTAAGGGGCCATTAGGAAAAGGTTAGTTGCCAATGAGCATGGTATTTCCATTTTTAACAACCAATAAGCTTTTATAGTGTATAATCAGGGAAAGTCAGTCCTGTATCTAGTAGTTCGCTTTGCCTAAAATTCATTTGAAGTGTCATTAGGAGGGGTAGTGCCCCAGTAGATTCATTGTTTCCAGATGCCATTAACTGAGGGCATATAACATACTTTTCCATTCATTATTCCAAACAGAATTATTTGCTAAAACAGATTTTAAATTATGTAAACATCTTAATCAACTCCGCTTTAAAAAGATGAACGTCAATGAAAAGGGGTTAATCAAACTTTTTACCATTGTAACATAATTTGTGGTTGTGAAACACTCCCATGGACGTGAATCAATGGACATGAGTTTGAATAAACTCTGGGAGTTGGTGATGGACAGGGAGGCCTGGTGTGCTGCAGTCCATGGGGTAGCAAAGAGTTGGACATGACTGAGCGACTGAACTGAACTGAACTGAACTGAACTGAACTGAACACTCCCATATTAACAGTGTAACTGTGGTTGTTCTCAAGGTTTGAGGGGGAAGACTGTAGTCTTTAACTCCCAGGTGATTGCTACATGCCACTTCTACCCTAGAGTCATTGGTCTAGAACAGTAGAAAGAAAAAGAAAGCGCCATTTATAACATTTAGCACTAATTTTTGTACTGTCAGTGTTGATTCCCTTTTCTGTCAGGACTTCAAAAGAGAGCAAAAAAAAAAAAAAAGAAAAAGAAAAAGAAAAAATCTTTGACTGATCTGTCTTCCCTGATATTTTATGGAAACCCCTCTCTGGGGCGTTCTGGAGGTCTGGAACCCTCTTGTTAGACTTAACTATTTCAGTCATGGAATATCTTATCCAACTTTATAATTCACTCAAAGTGGGCAGATAGAATTAAATGCTTCAGGAGGGGGTTCTTCATAGCTATGTACTGGGGAGGGCAGATTATGGACATACAAAGAAATATTGGCATCATTTTTTTCTATTTTATTTTCTTTCCCTTTCACATAAATAAGATGGAATCATTTCCAGGTCTGGACATTCCCAATTTCTCGGGGAATGTTAGGTGGTGACTCTGGCTATGGCAGCTGCTTGGCCCCATCTTTCTAAATGGCTCACCTTCTCCCAGAAGCAATGGTAGCATAACCAGAAATTAACCTTTTTGTTTTTAAAAAATTATTAATTTGCATTTGCTGACAAGTACTTGCAGCACATGAAATCCTATTGGATGTGTTTGTTCTCTTTCCTTACCTTTTAGATCAGGCCAATTGTGCTTTAAGGAAATTTGAGAAAAAGAGGGTGGAGTTGAAGTCAGAAACAGTGACTGATGTATCAACTGGAAAACAATGAGATGAATGTGATGTCGCTTGTCACACTGTTTTTGTAATTATAAAGAAATTAGATGTGGGTACACACACATACCACAAAATTAGACAGCCCAGGCTGGGAGGTAAAGGGTGAAGAAATTCTCCAAGCCCAGAAATAGGAGATTTCTATTGTGTGTTTTAATCCTTATCAAAGCTGTGGAAAATAATAAGGTTTGTGGGGAGTATGAAACATTCTGTTTCAGATATGTTGAGTTTGATATGGTCATGGAACATGCAGATAGAGAATACAGCTTTAGTTAGTGCTATAAAAATTCCTGGATGGTAGTGACACAGAATATCTGACCCCTTCTATAAAACAACAGGGTTTTGAAAGTTAAATACATGTGAATGTAAATACTTTACAAACTATAAAGTGTTATGTACCTCCATTATTTTTATTACTATTTTGAGAACTTCAACTTATAGATATCCTTTCTGTGTTTCCTATAGGCAGATGGAATAATATTTTTTTCTTCTAGAGAAGTCCATGATTTTCTGTTCTTTTACCCAGCTAGTTCCCCTGACCTCTGCACAGATGCTGAGTTCTGAGGTTTCTGTAAGCCTCTCTCCGTTGCTCATCTCACTGTGCACCACTGTAAGCACAGAAATACATTGCAGCATCCTCCAGCTGGGAGTCTGAGATCCTGAGACTGAAGGCCTTGGCTTCTTTCTGGAAGTTCACAGAGTAGCGATCGTTGGTTGCATTCTGTTGTTCATAAGCATATTGGCGAATAATGAAAACCATCTCCCCGCTGGGAGGCTGTTTGTACCAGAACAAATAATCACTCTCACTGGTGCTATATGCACAGTCCAGGGTCACTGTGCCTGCCTCCTGTACAGACTCTTCTGGTTGAGGCTGAGTGACCGTCTGGGCCACACTGGGTCCTGTGGGAAGGAGGAGAGAAAGGTCCGCACTGGGTGTCACAGGAGAGAAAAAGCAGGCAGACGTCCGAGCTGGTCCCCATTGCCACCCACCTTTCTTCTGCTTGATCTAAACTTCAAGTAAAATGCATCAGCTTTCTTGCCCCCAGTAGCTTGGACCCACGAGGAAGTAACAAGATACCTGTGTTAATGTTTTTTCTTCCTACTTCCCAGTCCTAGTGGCTGTTAGTAAACGCAAATACACATGCTTTCCTTACCAAGATAGATGGAGAGCACGGCTGCCCACAGCAAACCGGGGCCTGACATGTTGGCAGTTCTCTCCTTCAGGGACAGAAAAACCTCTTGTTCTCATCAGAACCTTGGTGACATCCTGGCTTCAGAACAGGAACTGGTTTGTCAGGTGGGCAGTTGATTCTCTGTTGTCAACCGTGCAAGCAGTGCCCTCTTCAGGTCATGGAAATAGTTACTGAGGCAATTCCTATGATTCACTCCTCTACACAGAAGGAACTTGGTTTAGTTAAGAAATCTGTTCTATAAGGAGTCTGTGACCACTGGGGAGAAGGGATTCAAGGATTCACTATTAGAGAAGAACACCTGGAGGAGATAAAGTTTTGAGGTGTGCTTATGGGACCAATATGATTTGACCAGCCTGATACAAATGAAAGGGAAATTTGGATGAGTGGAAAAACCAGAAAAGAAATTCAAGAGACTGAGATGCTTATGGGCTGGTAAGGAGAATAGACAGACTGGAATAGAGGTATCTTTTGAGAAGAAGTAGGAATGAGGTTTAAATAATGAGGATGAGCAGATTCAGGGACAGGGATAATGACATTAATAAAAATTGAGACTTGGTAAGTAAGGATTTGATCATACATCTACAGAGACTGGATTTTCATATACGATCTATTTCCCTATCTTTTGAAAATATAAGGTGTCAGCTTCTATTTTTCCAGTTATGTAATCACTCAAGTACCAACCTGCTCTTGTTAGAAATCAGCCCAGTAAAGTTCACCTTGAACTTTCTTCTGTTCTTTCTCTATCAAATTTTTAAAGCACCTCTGTTTTAATTTTGTCTCCTCGCAACCCCCAAAAAGGAGCCTAAAGCAAGAATTCAGGTGAAGGCAGTTTATTTAGGAAGTGATCTTAAGAAGCAGAAATGAGAAAGTAGATAGCTCAGTATTGGGGCTTGATTCTGCCAGGATCTCCAAGAAACATACCAGATACATCTCAGGATTATCGTTGGGAGGCAAGAATCTGTATATGCATCCATCCCTTTTCCTTCTGGTTGGTGCTTGCTGGCAGGGATGGTAATTTCCCTTTAGTTTCAGGCTGTGCTTGCCCACGGACTGAATGAGCTCCCAAGGAATCAGAGAAGGCCCTGGGGTACGAAGTAAAACTAATGCACAGTGGACGCTTAATGTTGCAAGTTATCAGCTTGAGATGAGTCCCAGTGCCCACAGAATTGTCTGCCACAGCTATTGCTAACATCAGACCTAGGTGTTTGGATGTGACAATAAGGCACATGAGATATTTGTGACGGAGCTCGCTCTGACAATACACAGAGGTCTGCTTGTCTCATGTTATTTGCATGGTGTCTCTGAGTATTCAAGGTTGTGGCAGGCTGCAACCCATCTGAAACACTTGATACACGAGGTAGTATGACCTGAGCTTCAGGCCCCACTCCTTTACATGGTACTCATCTCCTCCCTCCTGTGCGATGCTCTCCAGACTTCTGTATATTAGACAGAACTTTAGCAAACTCAAATTCTTACCAGGTGTGGTGGCCCAGACCCTCTTGGCTGAGAGGTCTCTGTTCTTAGTTTGTTCTTTTTAGACCTTGTTGCCATGGTGACCATTTGCTGTTTTTACTGGGCCTGGAAATACCCCATGTGAAACACTTGCATTCCGGACATATTCATTTTTGTTTTCATTATGCTGCAACAACCTGGTACTCCATGATAATCAGAATCAATAACCCCTCCATCTAGTAACTCCTGTCTTTGCCTGCTGGACTATCAGCTCAAGGAGTTCAAAATGACCTAGGTGGAAGTCAGAGCTGCAGGTTCAGTGAAACCCTTGAGAGTCCATTGATGGAAGCATTCTTCCTTGGGGAACCAGGACCTCTAATCTAGCAGAGCCTGGATCTATGGGAAAGGGGAACACACATTCTGAAGGTGGGTTTCAGGGAGTAATAGGAAAAGAGTATATTCTGCTTCCATTTCTTGGTTTCTAAACTTGTGTATTTCACCTAGGGTGCAACAGATTGGACATTGGTTTAATGAGTGTTATCTCTTCCTGGAATAGCATTTGAACCACGAATGGTCTTGCTCCTGAGCTGTCTTCTTAGCTGAGCCTTTAAAAGGCCATTCCTTCTTCTAGGTCACTTGATCTAGGTACATCAACCTAGGTTATCTCTTAAGTCTGTGGTAAGACCAGTGGGGTCCCTGCCTGGTTATGCCCACACTGTCACACCGTTGTGTACTAAAATAAGTATCTTTTTCTGAGGAGCTTCAGTTTTGGTCAAGGAGGACAGTTAAAAGGACAAACACCTATGAACAACTTGGAAAAGATTAAAATTATTGGAGGTAAGAGTTCCCAGGAAAATTATAAAGATTTGCTAGACAGAAGAAATGCTTCAGAAATCTAACTAATCATGTATACCATATGAAGCAATGAGGGTTACAGATGATATCATGAATGAAGACACCTCGTAAAACTGGAAAGTACTGTACATGTTATTACATTTACTTAAGAACTACAAGTCACAGACATTCATCTCTCTGTTTCTTATATTTAGATAAGAACAGCTATTGTTTCAAGTAGAAGTCAATGATTTTCTGTTCCTCTTATCCCAACTACTTCCCCTGACCTCTGCACAGATGCTGAGTTCTGAGGTTTCTGTAAGCCTCTCTCCGTTGCTCATCTCACTGTGCACCACTGTAAGCACAGAAATACATTGCAGCATCCTCCAGCTGGGAGTCTGAGATCCTGAGACTGAAGGCCTTGGCTTCTTTCTGGAAGTTCACAGAGTAGCGATCGTTGGTTGCATTCTGTCGTTCATAAGCATATTGGCGAATAATGAAAACCATCTCCCCGCTGGGAGGCTGTTTGTACCAGAACAAATAATAATCACTCTCACTGGTGCTATATGCACAGTCCAGGGTCACTGTGCCTGCCTCCTGTACAGACTCTTCTGGTTGAGGCTGAGTGACCGTCTGGGCCACACTGGGTCCTGTGGGAAGGAGGAAAGAAAGGTCCGCACTGGGTGTCACAGGAGAGAGAAAGCAGGCAGATACCCAAACTGATTTCCAACCCCACCCACTTTTCTTCTTGATCCAAACCTCAGCAGAACATATCAGCTTTCAGCTGGGCTCTGTGAGGCAATGCAGTTCCGGTGCTATTAATCTTCTCCCGTTTCCCAGCCCCATTAGGTAACATTATAAATAAAGACCTAAGCCTTCCTTACCCAGACACATGGAGACCAGGACTGCCCACAGCAAGCTAACAGGTGTCATGCTCACAGCTCTACCCCGAAGGCCGAGAAGCCTCCTGCTCTGATCTGGGGTCCCCTCTGTGATCAGTGACACGTGAGCTTCAGGGCAGGAAATGGTGTGACAGCTGACAGGTGACTATGCCTCACTGATGAAAGTTTTCCCAATACTTTTCGGTCCCCCTTCAGGAACTAGGCTATGGGTTATAATTTTAAATGAAAGCAAAAACTGTTTTCTGAGTTTTTAAAAATTCTAGGATGAAAGTTAAGAGCAGAGGGAGCTGGCAAATGTATTTTGCCAAGTCCTAATGCTAGGGAGAAGAATGGAGCCCTGGAATGGTAGGTAGAGGTGGCCAGGTTTATATGCAACAATGGCAAATTCTGTAATTTTTCTTTGTGTTAAGAAAAATGACAAGCCAAGTGTGATAACTATAAACAATTAATTATGGATGACAAGAATACACCTGTTATATTAATGTATTCATTTTTTTATAGTTTTAGAGCTGCTCAAAATAATGAAAACAAAGATATATGTGACTGAAAAAAGCACAGACTAAACACAGAGTAAATGGAAGCAGAATGTGTATTGTCTAATTGTGCTTATATTTTTCATGGACACTTAAAAAATAAGACCTCATTTGTGCTATATTTAGAAGTTCTGAAATAACTATTTCAGGAATTCTCATCAGCACCAAATTGCCTCAAACGACTCATATTAATATGTATCATTTTATACAAGTTAAACTGTTAAGTCATGTGTGCTTGTAATATCAGACCTTGCATTCAATACACAATGCCATAGACTCTTTCCAAACCTGTATTTTTCAATGAACAATTAAAAAGATTGTCATTAAGAAAAAAAAGAGTTGTTCCCATTGCTCTCATTCCATTTTGAAAAAAATACTGGAACAAGGGAAAAAACATACCATGAGTCTCTAGAAGTTTCTGTTTCCAGAAGGAGTGACATGGATACTCATGTAATTCTAGAGTTGGAGTCCTCAAGCCAAGAGAAAGAATGGGGTTCTGCTATATACTGGGTACTGCCTGTGAGCATGGGTTCTCTTGTAACAGAAGAGGGTGGCTAAGTCTTCTCACTGAGAGAGATGAACTGGAAATTGTAAGAGTTGGGACCAGCTCTGAATGAGGCTGCTAAAATCTCCTGTGCCCCTAAAGCCAGTTTGATAGCAATGGAAGAAAGGACAACAAGAATTTCCTCTAAATCATTGCTGTCCTTGCCACGTGATTTGAATTCCTGTATCTTAGTTTTGGATTCTCCAAAAGTCAGCTCTAACACATGGAGTTGTGGGTAAGTAGTTTATTTGCAGGTGATTCTAGGAAACATTGAGGAAGTGAACAGGGGAAGGGAAGGAGGCCAGTACAGAGGGTTGTCATCAAGTCAGTTACTACTCTGGGCAATTGGAGCTTAATCCAGCTGGGTAACTCTGGGAGATGGTATAGCATTGCCCTTCAGAGTTACCCCAAATGAAGCATAGAGGAGGTGGGGTAGTTCATAAACTCATTATCCACTGCAGATTGAGGGCTGCTTTGGGGACACGAATTCTCTGGCACATCTGATTGGTCCTGCACACTGGCCACATGTATGCACATGGTCAGAAAATAGTCCTCAGAGTTGCTGGGATTTTCCGTGTGCAGAGGTGACTGCCAAAGGATGTGAGTGGTGCATCAAGGGCACCATGCAGCCCATCCTTACACTGCTGAGATCCTCTTGTGCTCTATGTTTAATCCACTCAGAACACTAGTTCTTAAAAAAAAAAAATCAACAGGAGTATTAGTGGGACAAGTTACAACTGCCATAGATGATGAAAATTGAAAGTGAAAGTGAAGTCACTCAGTCTTGTCTGACTCTTTGTGACCCATGGACTGTGGTCAGCCAGGCTCCTCCATCCATGGGATTTTCCAGGCAAGAATACTGGAGTGGGTTGCCACTTCCTTCTCCAGGAGATCTTCCTGACCCAGGGATCGAACCTGGGTCTCCCACATTACAGGCAGACTCTACCATCTGAGCCACCAGGGAAACCTGCTATAGATGATGCCACAACCATAATTCGTATTTATTATCTTCCATCTCCCTCCTATACCACTCATTCTGGATTCTCCCCACCTAGGACTAATACTTCTGTATCTAGATTTCTGTCCCAGGGAGGAGGTAATCTAGACCTTCATCCCTGAGGGGACTGAACTCCTGGTTATTCTCCCTTTATCAGGCCATTGTTGCTAAAGTTGCCTATTTACAGTAACTATGGTCATGAAAATGCTAAAAGTCATCCTGTGAATCCCCTGAGTTTTTGTCCTATATTTCCAGCTCCCAGTAGGTAACCATGGCCCTAAATCCTCATGAAAATCAAGATTGATTGCCCCTACCAGTGTAGTAACTCCTTTCCTGTCCTTCTGGCCTTTGGATATGAGTATCTTAGATGATCAGGTGGTATATGTAACACTGCTGTTGTTGTTTAGTCACTGAGTTTTGTCCGACTCTTTGCAACCCCATGGACTGTAGCCCACCAGGCTCCTCTGTCCATAGGACTTCCCAGGCAAGAATACTGGAGTGGGTTGCCATTTCCTCCTCCAGGGGATCTTCCTAACCTAGGGATTGAACCTGCATCTCCTGCATAGGCAGGCAGGTTCTTTATCAATGAGCCACCAGGGAACCCATATGTAACATTAGGCATGGTGAAAGCCTCTCTGTTCCCTCCAAAAAAGTATCCTCTCCTTTCCACTCAAAGGGAAATAGGACCTCTAGTCCAGATGAAACTAGAGTTATGAGAACAGGAAACACACAATGAACAAGTGAGTTTTGATATTCTCCCAATACCAGAATTGGGAGTTGATGGGACGATAACCCAACTTTCACTGCTTGGTTCCCAGGTCCATGTATTTTATCAAACAGGAACACAACACCATCTCAAAGAATAGTCCTCCAGCCTCTCAGAGCACTACCTCTAAGCTGTTGCTTTAGTTAAGTGGTCATTCCAATGTTCTATGAGGCTAGTGGTTTGCAGATAATGCTGTATGCAGTAAATCAGTATGTCCAGTGTCACATGTCCATTGTCCCAACTTTTTTGTTGTAAATTGGGTCTGTTGATGCAAAGGGATGTGAAATCCCTTGATAATCATGATCACCTCTGAACACTTGGTTCATATTGCTATGCTCAGCCCTGTCAAAGGGAAGCCAAACTCGTACCCAGAACGTGTCGTTATCCCAGTAGGAAAAGATTTCTGCCACCTCCAGGGTGGAAGTAGTTTCATGTAATAGACTTGCCAACTAGAGGCTGGTTGGTCTTCTGGAGGGGTGATTCCACATTGAAGGCCCTTTGTTGCGTCTATGGCTGGCAGGTTGAACATTTGGCAGATGTAGTTAGGTCCGACTTGGAGAGAGAAAACTCGTGCTTCTGGGCTCATGCTGCTGTTGTTCAGTCACTGAGTTGTGTCTGACTCTTTGCGACCCCCTGAACTGCAGCACGGCAGGCTTCCCTGTCCTTCACTGTCCCCCGGAGTTTGCTCAAATTCATGACCTCTGAGTCACGGATGCCGTCCAACCATCTCATCCGCTGCCCCCTCTCATCCTTCTGGGCTCATGGAGAACGTCTATTCTGTCAGCTTAGTTCATCTGTGCACAGGTCTCTTGTTCAAGCACTGAAGTACACAAGGATGAGGCTGGTGACATCCTCTGGTTGGACCATCTTGTCACATGGTTGCTCGCGCTTCCTTGTGGTGGATGTTGTCTGGGGGTCATGAATGTGAGATACAGTGATCCCAACCCCATGTGCCTACACTCACTGCTCCTTCAGCTCATGATCTCCTCGAAATGTGACTCTTCCTCTTCCACCTGACTCTAGAAAGGAATGAGAAACTACGTGCTGTTAGAGGTCAGCCCTAAAAAAGTCACACTTTGACTCTTTTCCAGTCAGCTGGTTGAAATTTTATCCTCTTTTAAGGAGGAACCAGATTTGCCATCCCACTGTGTTCTCCTTTCACTCTGCCCTTTGAAAACTTTAAACCATGTCCCCTCAGGTTTTGGTCCTCAATCTTCTTAGCCAGTCTTTTTGGAATGGCAGAGCATGTTTTCTTTCACTGTGGGATTTGATAGTCACTGCTTTCAAGATTTTGTATTCTTGAGGTATTTGTGAAAGTCTACAAAAGAGCTCAAAGGCAAGATATTTTCTCTGTTTCCTCTTTTCCCTCTGTTCTTTAGTGCTCTACTCTTTCTGATGTTAAGCCTCTGGTTTTTGAACAGAGTAAGGACTTCACACAGAGAAACAAAACTATTAATAGATTAGATGGTGTTTGAAAACACTACCCCTCTGCACATAGTCTTCAAATGAAATCTTTGACACTGTTATACAAAGCTCTTCATGTTTCACTTTGCTCAGAGCACAGAGTCAGTGCCTGGGAGCCCTTCAAGCAGGAGGTGCAGGCTTAGCAGGGTTTAGGTGCAGGACGCAGGTGTCTGAGCTGCACTGTTCACCTGTTGCACACTTGAAGGTGGTTGTATCGTGGAGCTGGCAATCCTCCACATGCAGAGAAAATTGCTGGTCATCTTTGTTAAGCTTGGCTGTGAATCTTCCCCTGATTTTCTTTTCCTCATTTAAAAACAACTGCACCAGGGAGTGGATGCCTTCCCTGGGATCCTGCCTAAACCACTGGAAGAAATCATCAGCTCTGTCTTTGTAACTGCAGTTCAGTGTGAAGTTCTCGCCTTCCTTGATTTTCTGTTCCACCAGTGGTTGTCCATTTGACCCTGTTCAGGAGGGGTGAGAAAATGTTCATACATAAAACACATTTCCTGTAAATAAAGAACTTTCCCTATTTCTTTTTCATTTCTTAAAATAAACTCTAGATTGTCCCTGGGATGTCCCTAGATTTCCTTCCCAGAGTTGCCCATTTCCCTGGCTTGTCTGTTCCCCGCCTCTTCCCCACTCACAGGTTAGTTGCATGCACAGGAGTATCACTGAAGCTTGCAAGTGAGGCTGCATTCCTGCTTCTGTCCGGAGTCTCTCAGGATTCAGTTTGGAAGCCTGAAATTGACCATGTTCAATTGTGCTTATTATTATTAGTCCATTATTCTAGATTCTTCTCCTTCCTTTGGTTTGGAAGCCCCGATGATCTTTATTCTGTTTTCACAACCAATCAAAATCTCACTTGTCACAAGTGCATCACTGAATTTACCTGCTCCTGCTTCTCCCATTCACAAAATTCTAGTTTCCAGCCAGTTGCTTTTGTTACTGGTAGCACTGCCCCCATGGGGGCATCTGAACTTTTAAATTATTTTGTTTCCATTACCCTTAATGCAGAGCAATTCCTCAAGTTAAACTAAAGGATGATAGAACATACAGTGAGGTGAAGAGTGAAGAAAAAAGAAAGAAAACAAAGCTCTGTCAAAATGTTCTCTAGTGGTGACTGTCTTCACATCCTTACTACCTGGGACTCCCTTCTTCACTCTCCTCACTTGTAAGGGATCAATGCATGTTCTTTGCCTGTATGACTATGTTCTGAGGGTCATAAATAAAACCTTGAGAGAAGATCTGATTCTTTCCCTTAATTGGTTAGGGTCTCCTATGACTTTGTTACATTTCTTACTCTGAAGAATTTTAAAATAGTTAAAAGGGTTAGGACTTCTCTAAATTCTTTATAAAAGTATAAAGGAAAGAAATACAGTATCTTTCTTTTAATATACGCCCAGATTTGAAGAGCAAGCTGGTATCTGGCTAGCTCTGAAAATGGCAGTACCTTTGCAAAAATGTAAGTGTTTCTTTTTGTAAGTTTTTTATTTTCAATTGGAGTATGATTGCTTTATAATATTGTGTTGGTTTCTGCCATATATCAGCATGAATCAATCATAGGTATACATGGCTGTATACCTATTGTTGTATACCCAGGATTGTATACCCCTCCCTCTTGAACCTCCTTCCACCTCCCACCCCATCCCACCCCTCTAGGCTGTATTTCAATCTGGGCATCTGTGTAATCTCTGGTAATTTCCTGTATTTTACATATTCAGTATATGAAACCCTGTTTCATGATCTTTTATATTACAGCAAGGGTTAGGACTTGACTAAAGAAGTTAATCAATACTTTGGCACTTGAAGAATTGATGCTTTTGAAATGTGGTGTTGGAGAAGACTTTTGAGAGTCCGTTGGACTGCAAGGAGATCCAACCACATCCTAAAGGAGATCAGTCCTGGGTGTTCATCAGAAGGACTGACGCTGAAGCTGAAACTCCAATACTTCAGCCATCTGATGCAAAGAATTGACTCCTTTGAAAAGACCCTGATGTTGGGAAAGATTGAAGGTGGGAGGAGAAGGGGACGACAGAGGATGAGATAGTTGGATGGCATCACTGACTCAATGGACATGAGTTTGAGTAGGCTCCGGGAGTTGGTGATAGACGGGGAGACCTGACGTGCTGCAGTCCATGGGGTTGCAAAGAGTCGGACACGACTGAGCGACTGAACTGAACTGAACTGAAAGAAGTCAAAGCGAAGTTGCTCAGTCATGTCTGACTCTTTGCGACTGCATGGACTGTAGCCCACCAGGCTTTCCCGTCCATGGGGTTTTCCAGGTAAGAATACTGGAGTGGGTTGCCATTTCCTTCTCCAGGGGATCTTCCCCACCCTCAGATCGAACCCAGGTCTACACATTGCAGGCAGACGCTTTACCCTCTGAGCCAGCAGGGAAGCCCTGGTGACTAAAGAAGAGGAGAGGTTAAAAAAGAGAGTTCTCTTCTAGTCTTTGCGTTCAGTCCTTACCCTGATGATTCTAGGTGCTACCACTTAACCTCATTTTCTCAGCTGGACTGCCTGGCTAAAGGCCTGGTCCTGGCAATCTAACCCCACCCTTCTTTTTCGTTGGTTCTTATTGTGGGCCTGAGGTAAGGGGCTGAGAGTCTGCAATGAGTAAAGAGCTGTGATCTTCTATGATGTTAATTGTGTATATTAGTCTTTCTCATGTATGAAATTATGTAAAACAGACTGCTTTTTCTAGCATTTTCCTGAAGCACAGGGTCACTGTGCCTCAGATTGGAGCTAACTCCCTCTTAGAAATGTAGGGTCTGAGGTGAACTGTGCTTTGTTTTTGCCAGCCCACTCATTTCTCCTTGAGAAGAAAACAGCAGACTTGGGGTGGTCAATGGAGAGTCTGCCTATTTGTCAACTGATACACTTTCCCAGGAGCATGATTGCTCTTTTCCTAAATAAGAGCACTACCAAATCATATTAAATCTGGAAGCAGAAAAATGTTAGCCAAATTTCAAGAAGGGAATTTTATTCTGGGAAAAATAGGAGGTGTTGTTACAGTTGTTTGGAAGAAGTAAAATCTACAAGAGAAGTTTATATTTGCATGGAGTTTTCTCTCTGCTGTCATCAGTTCAGTTTAGTTCAGTTGTGAATCCCATGGACTACAGCACACCAGGCTTCCCTGTCTATCACCAACACCTGGAGCTTACTCAAACTTATGTTGATTGAGTCAGTGATGCCATTGAATCATCTCATCCTCTGTCATCCCCTTCTCCTGCCTTCAATCTTTCCCAGTATCAGGGTCTTTTCCAATGAGTCAGTTCTTCACATCAGGTGGCCAAAGTATTGGAACTTCAGCTTCAGTATCAGTCCTTTCAATGAAAATTCAGGACTGATTTCCTTTAGGATTGACTGGTTTGACGTCCTTGCAATCCAAAGGACTCTCAAGAGTCTTCTCCAACACCACAGTTTAAAAACATCAATTCTTTGGTGCTCAGATTTCTTTATGGTCCAACTCTCTCACCCATATATGACTACTGGAAGAACCATAGCTTAACTAGATGGATCTTTGTTGGCAAAGTAATGTCTCTGCTTTTTAATATGCTGTCTAGGTTGGTCATAGCTTTTCTTCCAAGGAGCCAGCATCTTTTAATTTCATGCTATACTTAGTCTCTCCGTTGTGTCTGACTCTTTGTTACCCCATGGACTGCAGCCCACCCAGCTCCTCTGTCCATGGGGATTCTCCAGGCAAGAATACTGGAGTGGGTTGCTAGGTCCTTCTCCAGGGGATCATCCCAACCCTGGGATCGACTGGGTCTCTCGCTTTGCAGGTGGATTCTTTACCGTCTGAGCCGCCAGGGAAGCCCATGAATACTGGAGTAGGTAGCCTATCCCTTCTTCAGGAGATCTTTCCAACCCAGGAATCAAACTGGGGTCTCCTGCATTGCAGGCAGATTCTTTACCAGCTGAGCCACCACGTAAGCCCTTCTCTCCTGTCATAGGATTGGTGATTTCAACATTCCCGGTCAGAAGCAGCGGGAATGTACCTGGTTAAAGGTGATAGTGATTTTCTCAAGTAATGATGGACAGGGGTTGTGGCAGTGAACGAAGGCTGAGTGTCTGCTACTTTAAATTCATTCGAGTTAACCCTGTGGGGATGATTAACAAAATGTACAAAATAGAATCTGCATGATACTGTTGAAGTCTTGAAAAACACCTATAAAGTTAGCTACCTCTAGGGGGCAGTGCATAATAGGCATCGGCACCCTGCAACGGATGCAAAGTTCAGGAGCAAAAGTTTGCAACTAAGAGGAGCTTAGTAACTGGTTGAGAGCTAAGAAGAAAAATCATATCATCATTTCCATCGATGCAGAAAAATCATGTGACAAAATGCAAAACACATTTATGGTAAAAACACCTTAAAACCTCAGCAGACAAAATTGTATATGCCACAACCTCAAACTAACACCTACCTTTGGGGAAACACTAGAAGCCTTCTTTTCTTTTTTTTTTAAATTAATTAATTAATTAATTAATTTTTAACTGAAGGATAATTGCTTTGCAGTATTGTGTTGGTTTCTACCAAACATCAGCATGAATCAGCCATAGGTTTACCCGTGACCCCTCCCATCTGAACACCCCTCCCACCTCCCTCCCTATCCCACTCCTCTAGGTTGTTACTGAGCCCTGGTTTGAGTTCCCTGAGTCATACGACAAGTTCTCATGGCTGTCTATTTACATATGGTAGTGTATGTTTCCATGGTACGCTCTCCACACAAATCACCCTCTCCTTCCTCCCTCACCCCAGCTGTGTCCAGAAGTCTGTTCTCTGTGTCTGTGTCTCCATTGCTGCTCTGCAAATAAGTTTACCAGTACCATCTTTCTAGATTCCTCTAGATTCCATGTATATGTGTTAATATACAATATTTGTTTTTCTCTTTCTGACTTACTTCACTCTGTATAATAGGCTCTAGGTTCATCCACCTCATTAAGTCTGATTGAAATGTGTTCCTTTTAATGGCTGAGAACTATTCCATTGTACATATGTATCACAGCTTCTTTATCCATTCATCTGTTGATGGACATCTAGGTTGTAGAAACTTTCTTATTAAAGTTAGGAGAAGGACAAAGATATCCACTATATTTACCACTATTTAGCATTGTGTTGGCGCTACTACTGAGTGCAGTTGGCCAAAAGAAAAAACAATTAGATGCATAATAATTGGAAAGAAACAGGTAAAATATCACCTGCATATCCACAGATGAGATAATGATATATCAGAAAACCTAAAAGAGAAGAAAAGTGAAAGTGAAAGCTGAAAGTGAAAGTGAAATCACTCAGTTGGGTCCGACTCTTTGTGACCCCATGGACTATAGCCTACCAGACTCCTCCGTCCATGGGATTTTCCGGGTAAGATACTGGAGTGGGTTGCCATTTCCTTAAACAACAATTTAAGAAATAGCTTTTATAGTGTTCATGTGAAAAACAAAAAACAGTTACAAGAAATGTGGAGGAAAAGAGCACATTATCTGCTGCATGAAAGTAAAAAGTCTTGCATTCTCAAGTGCAAGACTAGGCAGAGAGGTCAATAAAATGGATAGCAAATCAGTTGTTGTTTAGTCAACAAGTTCTGCCCGACTCTTTTGTGACCCCATGGACAGTAGCCCACCTGGCTCCTCTATCCATGGAATTTCCCGGGCAAGAACACTGGCGTGGGTTGCCATTTCCTTCTCCAGTGGTAGAACCCGCATCTCCTACAGCTCCTGTACTGCAGGCGAGTTATTTACCGCTGAGCCATGGGGAAGTCCCTCTTCCACCTCTCAAGATCCCAAATGAACATATAGCATTACCCAACATTCAACACCAAGAAACTTTTCCTTGACAGAAAGAATTGTGAGTGGGATTATTATGAATCTATTGGTTACTTTTCTGAGATGGATCATAGATATTTGATAAAAGTAAAAAGTAAAAACTGTGACTGGAAGCTTCTACATTTCTCACTTCATCCATCAGTGAATGTTACAGAAAGTCTTTTATTCAATAAAATAGATTTCTCTTCTTCACTCTTCTCAGTTTCTACTTTTGAAGAAAACTTTTCTCTTTCTGAATCATGTGGATATAAACTAAATCTCCAAATGGTGGAATAACCATTTTAGTTTTACTACAGTGTTGATGTCTATTTTTTTATGTGCTCACTTGATTCTCAGACCTTGCACCATTTAGGAGAAAAATGGAGCTATAAGACTCCCTAAAAATTTAATATATTGCTGTCTGAAGAAACATCCTTTTTTAGATACGCCAAATCCTGTGAAATGTATTAGATGACAAACATGTTTGTGAAGATAAAAGACACAGTGGGGGTAAATTAAAAATTAGCCCTAATGTCAAAGGATTGCCCGCCTGGCTTTTCCTTATGGCAACTAAATACCCTAAAGAGCAGGGGTGGGGACATATCCAAACTACACCAGTATAAGTTGTGAAGAGGGTAAAATCTCAAATGAATTCAGGAGTTACTTTCAGTGAAAATCATGCAAGGGCTTTTGTACCCAGGGGAGGAAGATAACATAGTACAAAGCAATACAGAATCTAGCTATGTTTTATTTATTTGGTCTGTAATATTGGATTTAAAAGTTTGTCCTTTACTTGAGGTTAATGAAAGCAGAGAAACTATTAGTCTCCCCCTACATCCAAACAAAACTCATGCTGAAAAGTGGTCATAAAATTGCTGCACATTGGGAAAGTGTACAGATTTTTCCTTTCCAATATGGTGATTAGTTGGTGGTAGAATTGCTCAGGGAAAGGGAAATTTATTTGTTCCTTGAATCAATCACTATGGAAATCAAGTTTCTCTACATATTTAGAACTGTGCTTGTAAAAGTAAATCTTTGACATTTTTTAACAGTTTAAATTTAGATTAATAGTTCATTCTAAGAAACAATTTCAATATATTCCTTTATGTTACATCCCAGGTGGTGCTAATGGTAAAGAATCTGCTTGCCAGTGCAGTAGACAAGAGAAATTCAGGATTGATCCCTGAGTTGGGAAGACTCCCTGGAGTAGGAAATGGCAACCCACTCTAGTATTCTTACCTGGAAAATTCCATGGACAGAGGACCCTCGTGGACTGTCCATGGGGTCAAGAAGAATCAGACATGACTGAGCACACATACACGCAGTGTTGCCTAGGTTAAAGACAGGTATTCTCATGACATTTTAAAAATATAGTGTTGTTTTAGTTTTATTTTATTTAGTTTTTGACCATGCCATGCAATATGTAGGATCTTAGTTCCCTGACCGGGGATTGAACTTGCACTCCTGGCAGTGGGAGTATGGAGTCAACCACTAGGCCACCAGGGAAGTCCCTCATGACCTGTTTTATCTTTTATCTGGAAAGAAATCCAGTTCTGGGCTGCTGTAGCTCTCTTGAACTATTGCCTCAAGCTAACATTTCATATTATCTCACAGTACCAGCCAATAAAAATTGTCTTATTTAGTAATATTAAAAATTTGTATTTCCCTAAACTCTTTTTGCTTACTGTTTCTTGACCTTTGCCCTTAATAAGTTTACCCTGCCTGGAATGTGTTCTACCATTGACCTCACTTAAATTCCTATACATACATCAAGTAAAAATTCAGAATCCAATTTCCATGAATCTAGAAGTGATTTTTTAAAATCTGTGGTGCATTTTATAAGCACTTTGATTATTCAGTTCTTTTATTGTATTTTATTTTATTTAAAATTTAAAATTTTAAGTTTGGTACAAAATCATATCTTTTTGTAATTATTTCTGTAAATCACTAGAAAATAGATGTTCCCCTTTTATTTGATGATTTCCTGAAATGAGGATTGTTTTACACCTCAAAGCCATCTGTTCTGTTTTGAAAAAACCTCTAATTGTTTATTTTTCCTTAAAGTGAGCTGAAATTTATCTCCATATAAATTCTAACCATTGGCTATAAATTTGTCTTTATACATGGGGTACAGTAAATATTACCAGTCATTCATTCATTCAATCATTGTTCAGTGAGTGCTTATTGGTAAGAAAAAATTGATATCTTCACAAAGCATAAATATAAAGAGAGATATTCCCATGACTGTTAGATAGAAAGCTCTTTGTGTATAAGTATCATGACTAAAATATTTTTATATTGCCTAACAAAGCAAGTAGAAAGGAGGAAAGTGAAAAGCCTGAGGCCTGAATTCTGAGAACTATCATTTCGTGTGGAAGTGAGCACTCCCTCTAGTGGGATTGTGAATGGACTGAAGGCGGGGAGTATGTGTGTGTGTGTGTGTGTCAGTGGCTCAGCTGTGTCTGACTCATTGCGACCCTATGGGCTACATGTCCCATGAATACAGGGCCGAAGTTGGTGGCTGAATCTATGACTTTCACAGAGAGGCATTCTTGTTAATGGTTGGGGCTTTCACACTTGCATTCTGTTTAATCTCTGAAACAATGAAAACTATAAGAATAAGGTCTTTCCTAGTATTGTGTCTGAAACATAAAAACCTATAGTCTTGTGTGACTGTGTTAAAATTGGAAATCTCTCTCTCCTGGCACCTGTGGGCTGGGAACTCTGTTCCACTTTTTGTTGGCTTTCTTCCCTGCTCAGAGAGAGGAACAGACACAGAAGAGCAGACATCAATTGTCCACTTATTCAATGATTCATTTCATTTTTTCCAACTTTTCTGGAAACAAGCAAGCAAAACTTACTTTTAAAATACTAAACAAGACCTGAATAAATGAACAGGCATATAATATTCTTGGGTAGGAAAACATAATATTCTAAAACATCAGTTTCCAATGTGATTCCAAAGAGAATCTCATTTGTTTGAGCCAAACTGAGTAAGTGAGAACAAATATCTTGAAATTGTCAACTATATTTTGAACAAGAATACTGAGATTGGATTTTATTTTTTATGATATAAAATCTTACTCTAAAGAAAACAGTACAATATAGACACAGGATTAAGCCAGTAAGTGGAACATAGTCAAGTCCAGAAGGAAACCAAATATTGCTGGTTTGATGAAAGCATTGCAAGTCATGGGGTATAAACATGAAGCAGTTTTATTTTTCTTCAACATTTGCTAATACCTTTCTTTCTTTATCAAACCTCTCTTTTCCATTGGAAGATAAGCCTTTTATTTTTCTTTTAGCTATTAAATTAGTTTTGTTTCAACAATTCATATATGGGTTTTGAAACTTAATTACCATTTTAGAGGCAAAACTCTGCCCTCCACCTCCAGCCAGCAGGACAGTTCCAGGGTTTCCAGTGACAGGTGGACTGTGTTCTTTTATCCATCACCCCTCTCACCCCTCAGAGATTGGGTGGAAGAGGTTGGGTTGACTCTCCTTTCACCCTTTCCTGGTCTGAGTAGCTTTGCCTCCTTGGTTGTTCAGACTGTTCTTCCTTTTTGTGAATGGTTCCATATTGTGGAGGAGGGGTCCCACCCCTTCATGTTGGTTCTTCTCTCTGCTTGGTCACAGACTCCGTCTCGGTGGTAGGTATCCAAGTACTCGCTTTCTCAGGATGGTGTCTTAGTGGTTCCTTTAGGGGCTACAGAGCCCTCCACTCATGGTTTCTTGGAAGAAGTGATTGTCCTCAGGCACAAACTCTGCCTCATCACCAAGCCCACATTTGGACAAAAAACACAGCCTCCAGATGCCAGGACCCTTATCACATGGCAGTTCTCTGAGGCAGTGTAGGTTCAGACAGGTTGGTTCAGAACATAGACAAATTCATTAAACTCACAGGTATATTGTTCCAGTAAAAGATGGGAATGAAGGCTAGTACACTATCTTCTAGCTCTGCTTTCTTTCTCCTGCATTGTATCTTCTTTTCACAAGAATCTGATATTTTCTGCCAATTCACAAGCTCAGAGCTTATCTTTGAGACTTATGACTTTAGCCAGATTTCAGCTTAGTGGAGTGGGGCAGGCTGGACTAGATGCCTCCAGGTGGATAGGAAGGAGATGGATGGGATAATTTAAACATCTTTCCTCCCTCTATTGCAAGGCTTGCATTTCCCCAAAAGGTCCCCTCTTGATGTTTCCAGTTTCCCCTCTAGTATCTCTTTTCTTAAGGACAGTCAAGAAGGTTTGGCCTCTCTCACCTCATTGGAATTGCCAAGAATTTCTTCTTTCAACTTGGAACTTGAGCATTTAGTGACTGTTCTTGCCAGCACCCACTTCTACAGTGATTCTTACACTGTTCTATAATGTTTGCGGTGTGGTGCATACATGATCAATCATGACTGACTCTTTGCTACCCAATGGACTGTAGCCCACCAGGCTTCAGCGTCCATGGGATTTTCCAGGCAAGAATACTGGAGTGGGTTGCCATTTCCTTTTCTAGGGGATCTTCCCAACCCAGGGATCACACCTGCATTTCTTGTGTCTCCTGCATTGTCAGGTGGATTCTTTACCTACTGGGCCACCTGGGGAAACCAGTTCTGTAATATTTGGAAGAAGGTAAGCTTTTTCATAAAGATTTGTACAGTTTGGTTACATATATGTATACAGGAACATAAAATATCACAAAGACATTGTGATAGTGGAAAATAGATGCATATATAAAAATAATTTTTAGATAGTTGAAATATTTTATTGTTAAAAAACAAAATGATACAACTACTGGCTAAAAATCTAAGAATATTTGTATATATTTGGATATAGGAGATATCCTTAGGTAAGATAGAAATCCAGAAGCTGTAAATAGGACAGACAAACTGTCGTATTTTCCATACAAAGGAAAAATATACCATGCTGCATACTGTAAACAAGTCAGAAAACAAACAATAGACTGAGGAAATGACAACATTTTGACACCCCGGTATACATTTTGTTAATGAGAAGCAAATATTAAAAGAAAAATGGAAAAGATTTTAAAAAGACAATTCACAGAGAAGGCAATACAACTGGCCATGAACATTTGATCTCACTGACAGTCAGGAAAATGCAAATTAGAGCATCAGTGAGTTAATTTTTGGCCTTTCATATTTGTAAAATTGAAACAATTTATATTCTCCCAAATGAGAACAAAGAAAAATGAAAATTTACACAAATTGTTCATGGAACTGTGAAATGCTACAATTTTATTTGAAAGTAATCCAAAAATGTCTTCTAAAAATAAACATAGAGTTAGCTTTTGATCTAATAATCTAATTTTTAGAAACCCATCCTAAAGATATAAACTGTGTAAATAAAGACATAGTTATTTATCACATTGGCCATCCTAAACTGACAAAACTGAATATCTATCAATGAAAGAAATGCTTGAATAGATTATGGTACATCTATACTGTGGACAATGAGACATTAACTAAAGTAAATAAGTTAAAAATATAAAAAGTTAAAGCATTAATTTTCTTTCTTTTTTAAATTTATTTTTTTAATTGAAGGATAATTGCTTTACAGAATTTTATTGTTTTCTATCAAACCTCAACATGAATCAGCCATAGGTATATACGTATCCCCTCCCTTTTGAACCTCCCTCCCATCTCCCCACCCCACTCCTCTAGGTTGATACAGAGCCCCTGTTTGAGTTTCCTGAGCCATATAGCAAATTCCTGCTGGCTATCTATTTTACATATATTAATGTAAGTTTCCATGCTACTTTTTCCAGACATCTCGCCCTCTCCTCTCTTCTCCCCATGTCCATAAGTCTATTCTCTATGTCTATTTCTCCACTGCTGCCCTGTAAATAAATTCTTCAGTACCATTTTTCTAGATTCCGTATATGTGTGTTAGATTACTATATTTATCTGCCTCCTTCTAATTCACTTCACTCTGTATAATAGGTTCTAGGTTCATCCACTGCATCAGAACTGACCCAGATATGTTCCTTTTTATGGCTGAGTAATATTCCATTGTGTATATATACCACAACTTCTTTATCCATGCATCTGTCGATGGACATCTAGGTTGTTTCCATGTTCTAGCTATTGTAAATAGTGCTGCAATGAACAATGGAACACATATGTCCTTTTCAACCCTGGTTTCCTCAGGGTATATGTCTAGGAGTGGGAATACTGGGTCATATGGTGGTAGTTTTTTTTAAGGAATCTCCATACTGTCTTCCATAATGGCTGTATCAATTTATGTTACCACCAAGAGAGCAAGTGTTCCCTTTACTCCACACCGTCTCCAGCATTTATTGTTTGTAGATTTTTTTGATGATGGCTATTCTGACTGGTGTGAGGTGATATCTCATTGTAGTTTGATTTGCATTTCTCTAATAATGAGTGATGTTGAGCATCTTTTCAAGTGTTTGTTAGCCATCTGTATGTCTTCTTTGGAGAAATGTCTGTTTAGGTCTTTTCCCCGCTTTTTGATTGGGTTGTTTGTTTTTCTGACATTGAGTTCTATAAGCTGCTTATATACTTCGGAAATTAATCCTTTGTCAGTTATTTCATTTGCTATTATTTTCTCCCATTCTGAGGGTTGTCTTTTCACCTTGCTTATAGTTTCCTTTGCTTTGCAAAAGCTTTCAAGTTTAATCAGGTCGCATTCATTTATTTTTGTTTTCATTTCCATTACTTTAGGCGTCATAGAGGATCTTGCTTTGATTTATGTCATCGAGTGTTCTGCCTATGTTTTCCTTTAAGAGTTTTATAGTTTCTGGTCTTACATTTAGGTCTTTAACCTATTTTGAGTTTATCTTTGTGTATGGTGTTACTAAGTGTTCTAATTTTATTCTTTTACATGTAGCTGTCCAGTTTTCCCAGCACCACTTATTGAAGAAGCTGTCTTTGCCCATTGTATATTCTTGCCTCCTTTGTCAAAAATAAGGTGCCCATAGGTGCATGGGTTTATTTCTGGCCTTTCTATCTTGTTCCATTGGTCTATATTTCTGTTTTTGTGCCAGTACCATACTGTCTTGATGACTGTAGCTTTGTAGTATAATCTGAAGTCAGGAAGATTGATTCCTCCAGCTCCATTCTTCTTTCTCAAGACTCCTTTGGCTATTCGGGGTCTTTTGTGTTTCCATACAAATTGTGAAATATTTTGTCCTGTTCTGTGAAAAATGCCATTGGTAATTTGATAGAGATCACATTGAATCTGTAGATTGCATTTGGTAGTATAGTTATTTTCACAATACTGATTCTTCTTACCCAGGAACATGGAATATCTCTCCATCTGTCTATGTCACCTTTGATTTCTTTCATCAGTGTCTTGTAATTTTCTGTGTACAGTTCTTTTGTCTCCTTAGGTAAGTTTATTCCTAGATATTTAATTCTTTTTGTTGCGATGGTGAATAGGATTGATTCTTTAATTTCTCTTTCTGATTTTTCATTGTTAGTATATAGAAATGCAAGTGATTTCTGTGTATTGATTTTGTATCCTACAACCTTGCTAAATTCACTGATTAGCTCCAATAATTTTCTGATGCTATCTTTAGGGTTTTCTCTGTACAGTATCATGACATCTGCAAACAGTGAGAGATGTATTTCTTCTTTTCAATCTGGATTCCTTTCATTTCTTTTTCTTCTCTGATTGCTATAGCTAGGACTTCCAGAAGTATATTGAATAATAGTGGCAAAAGTGGACACCCTTGTCTTGTTCCTGATCTTAGGGGGAATGCTTTCAGTTTTTCACCATTGAGAACAACATTTGCTGTAGGCTTATCATATATGGCCTTGTCTATGTTGAGGTAGGTTCCTTCTATGCCCATTTATTGAAGAGTTTTAATGAATTTGTGAACAGGTGTTGAATTTTGTCAAAGGCTTTTTCTGCATCTATTGAGATTATCATATGGTTCTTATCTTTCAATTTGTTAATATGGTGTATCACATTGATTGATTTGCATATATTGAAGAATCCTTGCATTCCTGGGATAAACCCAACTTGATCATTGTGTATAAGCTTTTTGATGTGTTGCTGAATTCTGTTTGCTAAAATTTTGTTGAGGATTTTTGCATCTATGTTCATCAGTGCTATGGGCCTACAGTTTTCTTTTTTTGTGTTGTCTTTATCTGGTTTTGGTATTAGGGTAATGGTGGCCTCATAGAATGAGTTTGGAAGTGTTGCTTCCTCTGCAATTTTTTGAAAGAGATTTAGAGGGATAGGCATTAGCTCTTCTCTAAATGTTTGATAGAATTCTCCTGTGAAGCCATCTGGTCCTGGGCTTTTGCTTTTTGGGAGGTTTTTGATCATAGCTTCAATTTCAGTGACTGTAACTGGGTTGTTCATAAGTTCTATTTCTTCCTGGTTCAGTCTTGGGAGATTGAACTTTTCTAAGAAACTGTCCATTTCTTCTAGGTTATCCATTTTATTGTCATATAGTTTGTTCATAATAGTCTCTTATAATACTTTGTATTTCTGCATTGTGTGTGGTTACCTCTCCTTTTTCATTTCTAATTTTTTCTAAGTTTGATTCTTCTCTCTTTTTTTCTTGATGAGTCTGGCTAAAGGCTTGTCAATTTTATCTTCTCAAAGAAACAGCTTTTAATTTTATTAATCTTTATTATTGTTTCTTTCATTTCTTTTTCATTTATTTCTGCTCAGATCTTTATGATTTCTTTCCTTCTACTAATTTTGGGGTTTTTTTGTTGTTGTTGTTGTTGTTCTTTTTCCAGTTGTTTTAGGTGTAAAGTTAGGTTGTCTATTCTATGTTTTTCTAGTTTCTTGAGGTAGGATTGTGTTGCTATAAACCTCCCTTTTAGGCCTGCTTTTTCTGCATACCATAGGTTTTGAGTTGTCATTTTTCATTGCCATTTGTTTCTAGAAACTTTTTGATTTCTTCAGTAACCTGTTGGTTATTTAGAAATGTGTTGTTTAATCTCCATGTGTTTGAGTTTCTCACAGTTTTTTTTTTTCTTGTAATTGATATCTAGTCTCATAGCATTGTGATCATAGAAGATGTTTGATACAATTTCAGTTTTCTTAAATTTACTGAGGTTTGATTTGTGGTCTACCCTGGAGAATGTTCCATGTGCACTTGAGAAGGTGTATTCTTCTGCATTTGGATAGAATGTCCTGAAGATATCAATGAGATCCATCTCATCTAATGTATTTAAGACTTGTGTTTTGTTATTAATATTCTGTTTTGATGATTTGTCCATTGGTGTGAGTGGGGTGTTAAAGTCTCCTACTATTATTGTATTACTGTCGATTTCTCCTTTTATGTCTGTTAGTGTTTGTCTTATGTATTGAGGTGCTCCTATGTTGGGTGCATAGGTATTTACAATTCCTCTTAGATTGTTCCCTTGATCATTATGTTGTGTCCTTCCTTATTTCTTGTAATCTTCTTTATTTTAAGATCTATTTTGTCTGATATGAGGATTGCTACTCCAGCTTTCTTTTGCTTCCCATTTGCATGGAGTATATTTTTCCACCCTCTCACTTTCAGTCTATATGTGTCTTTTGTTCAGAAGTGGGTTTCTTGTAGATAGCATATATATGGGTCTTGGTTTTTGTATCCATTCAGCCAGTCTATGTCTTTTGGTTGGAGCATTTAGTCCAATCACATCTAAAGTAATTATTGATATATATGTTCCTATTGCCATTTTCTTAATTGTTTGGGGTTGATTTTGTAGGTCTTTTTTCTTCTCTTGTATTTCTTGATTATATAAGTCCATTTAACATTTGTTGTAAGGCTGGTTTGGTGGTACTGAATTCTCTTAACTTTTGCTTGTCTGAAAAGCTTATTTCTCCATCAATTTTGAATGAGATCCTTGCTGGGTACAGCAATCTTAGTTGTAGCTTTGGCCCTTTCAGTACTTTAAATATATCCTGCCATTCCCTTCTGACAGAGTTTCTGCTTAAGGATCAGCTGTTAAGCATATGGGATTTCCCTTGTATGTTACTAGTTGCTTCTCCCTTGTTGCTTTTAATATTCTTTCTTTGTGTTTGGTCTTTGTTAGTTTGATTAGTATATGTCTTGGCATGCTTCTCCTTGGGTTTATCCTGTATGGGACTCTTTGTGCCTCTTGGACTTGATTGACTATTTCCTTTTCCATGTTGGGGAAATTTTCAACTATAATCTCTTCAAAAATTTTCTCATATCCTTTCTTTTCCTCTTCTTCTTCTGGGACCCCTATAATTCGAATGTTGCTGCATTTCATATTGTCCCAGAGGTCTCTGAGACTATCCTCAGTTCTTTTCATTCTTTTTATTTTATTCTGCTCTTCAGAAGTTATTCCCAACATTTTGTCTTCCTGCTCACTGATTCGTTCTTCTGTTTCAGATATTCTGCTATTGATTCTTTCTAGAGTCTTTTTAACTTCAGTAATTGTGTTGTTTATCTCTGTATGTTTATTCTTTAATTCTTCTAGATCTTTGTTAGTTGATTCTTGCATTTTCTCCATTTTATTTTCAAAGTTTTTTTAAATCATATTAACTATCATTATTCTGAATTATTTTTAAGGTAGTTTGCCTATTTTTTCTTCATTTATTTGGACTTCTGTGTTTCTAGCTTGTTCCTTCATTTATGTAGTATTTCTCTGCCTTTTCATCATTATTATTTTTTTTAACTTATTGTGTTTGAGGTCTCCTTTTCCCAGGTTTCAATGTTGAATTCTTTCTTCCTTTTCGTTTCCGCCCTCCTGAGGTTGATCGAGTGGTTTCTGTAAGTTTATAGGGTGAGATTTTTGCTGCGGTTTTGTTTGTTTGTTTGTTTTCCCTCTGATGGGCAAGGCTGAGTGTGGTGTAATCCTGTCTGCTGATGATTTGGTTTGTATTTTTGTGTTGTTTGTTGTTTAGATGAGATGTCCTGCACAGGGTGCTACTGGTGGTTGGGTGATGCCAGGTCTTGTATTCAAGTGGTTTCCTTTGTGTGAGTTCTCACTATTTGATACTCCCTAGGGTTAGTTCTCTGGTAGTCTAGGGTCTTGGAGTCAGTACTCTCACTCCAAAGGCTGAGGGCTTAATCTCTGGTCAGGAACGAAGACTCCACAAGTGGTTTTTTATGGCATTAAGTGAGATTAAAACAACTGTCCAAAAATAAGAAACCAAAGATGAATCCCAGACAAATGGCAGTTACAAAATCAGGCAAATAATAATTAAAATAATGGAATATACACATATACATATACACCCATAAGCAAAATCCAAACAGTCCAACAAAAATAAAGTACAGTATATTGACCCAGCAAACAAAGGGAACCAAAAATTATGTCTACAAGAGCAAAACTAACTAAAGCACAAACTGGAAAACAAAACTAAAGCAAGGTGCCAATTGGGGAATAAAGCAATGAAAGTAAAACTAACAAATATGTTGAGACTAAAGGAAAGAAAGAAGGGAAAGAATAGATATGCCAGAGGTAGATAAAGAAGATTTATATGTATTAAAGATTAACTGCAAGGAGAAAAGAACAGTAGGAAAAGCAAACAAAGAAAAAATGTGTAGAAAAAATAATAATAGGTTTAAAAAATTAAAAATTAAAATTAAAAAAAGAAAAAAAAAAACCTCCCCAGAACTGCAAACGCCCAACATAGAGGCAGAGTTTTATAACATCAATAACAAATATGACAGGAAAAAAAGAAAAAACTCAAAACCTTAATTAGATTTCATAATGCCAATAAAATTGACAACTACAACAGAGGGGGGAATAAAGGAAAAAAATGCAAAAGAATCTACAGAACAAGTCAAAACAAGAATAATAAATGTTTTTCTTGAGGCAGTGCTGTCAGGATCCTTTCCTTGCTGGGAGTCACAGTCCACCTCACCTCCCTAGGATGCCCTCCAACACTATGCTGATCTCTGGACCTGCTGTGGGGGCAGCTCAGATTCTAATCTGGTCCTACTCCTCTGTATTCTTCCCTCCAATGTTCACAGCTGTCAGAACGAGTGTGTTTTCTTTTGTGGGAGCTCTCAATGACCTTTTATATATTCCATAGACACAGAGCTGCCTAGTTGATCGTGTGGATTTAATTTGCAGCTTGTTACAGCTGGTGGGAGGTTTTTGGGTCTTCTTCCTTAGTCACACTGCCCTTGGGTTTCAATTGTGGCTTTGTTTCCACCTCTGCATGTGGGCCATCCACTGGGGTTTGCTCCTGAGGCTGCCCTGGAGGACTTGGGTTTGCCCCTGTGAGGGCCAGATGTGGAGGTGGTGCAGCTGCTTGGGTTGCAGGGGTTCTGGCAGCACCTGTTACTCAGGGAAGTTGGCGGCTAGGACAGCAGGAAATATAGTGCTCTGGAAGGGTATGGCAGCCTGTATCAGCCAATGCGCTCCAGTATTCTTGCCTGGAGGACCCCCCTCCCTTACAGAGAAACCTGGCAGGCCACAGTCTACAGGGTCGCAAAGAGTTGGACACGACCGAAGCTACCCTGTGTGCACAGGCGCAAGGCTTTTTTTGACCTGTGGCAGCTCTGCCCCAGGGGGAGTTGAGCAGGAAGGTGGCACAGCTGCTTGGCTTGTGGGGACCCTGGCGGCGCCAAGTGTGCAGGGACACAGACTGCCTCCACCGCAGGAGTGATGGCCCTGTCAGAGTCTTTTTTCGAGCCTCTTGTAGCTGGTGATCAGAAAGCCTCTTTGGCCAGTTTTTCTCCAAGGCTCTGCCCCTGCAGGCACTTAGGGGCTTCCTTGCCTGGGGTCCTTCTCTGGTGCTCAGGTGCATCAGGCACATAGAGGGGGCCCCCCAGCTGGGGTCCTACTTTGTACATCAGTGCATCAGGCACTTAAAGGGGCATCCTGGATGGGGTCCTACTCTGTAGGTCAGTGGTCAGGTGTTTGATGGGCCAACCTCCCTATTGTTCAGCTGCCGATGCTGGTGTGTAGGGGGAGAGAGGCTGTGGTGATGGCTCCACCCCCTACGCGTGACTCAGCAGTATCGCCTTGCTTCCATGGCTGCCTGGCTTTTCTCCACAGGCATTTCACACCACAAACCCCTCCCTCACATCCTCTCCATCTGTCTCTCTGCAGTCAACAGCAGCCCTCGCCCGGGGATTGCTCCACAATCCCTAAACTCCAGGGCCCAGCCGCTGAGCCGTCTGGGGTCTGTATGGCTGCGGCAAGGACCGTCTGATTCTCCATCCGTTTAGGCTGCCACAGATCAGCTGTTTCACTCTCAGCCTTAAATGTTTCTCCTCTGACTCAGACAATTGCCCTAGTGTGGGGATTGCACCCCTGCTTCAATTCCCCCACACGCTGAGAGCAGGTCCAGTCCTACTAACACTCCTATTTTTTCCCCCTAGTTCCTTCTTCTCCCGAGTTTCATGTGGGTCTGTATATTCTTTTCTGCTGGTCAGATACTCCTGTCCACCCTCAGCTGGTGTTCTGCATGTACTTCTGTGTCTGAAGGTGTATTCCTGATGTTATCCATGGAGAGAGCTATATTCCACGTCCACCTACTCCTCTGCCATCTTGTTCTCCCTCCTAATTTTATTTCTTTTTTATGTCTTTACCTGACTGGTCATATTTTCTGTAATGGAAATGAATTCTTTTTTAGTGTTAAGATATTTCACTAAAGGTTATTATCATTAAGAAAAAAGAAATAAATACGTTAGAATAATATCTACTGACCCGTAGGAATGTCATGATTGTACTTTGTGAAAAATAAAACATTTATTATATATACATGCTCAGTCATGTGCAAGTCTTTGAAGCCCTATGGGCTGCAGTCCACCAGGTTTCTCTGTTTGTGGGATTTTCCAGGCAAGAATACTGGAGTGGGTTGTGATTTACTACTCTGTTTTATATATATATATATATATATATATATATATATATATATACACACACACACACACACATCAATATAAACAAACCAAAAAAGCAATACGCATATAAACCAAACAACTGCTATATATGTATGACTATATGTTGTATATATTTACATAAGCGGGGAGAATGGTGGGAAAGACACTCATCAGGTATTAAAGTTGCTTGCCTCCCAGGGATGAGAAACGGGTGAATGAGGATTAACTATGTATTTTTTATTGCTTCATTTATTATAATAAGCAGCAGTGATTTAAACTTTACTAAAAGTTTAAAGAAAATAGAAAAATAATTAGATTAAAAGAAAATGCTAGATTTTTTCTTTAATTTGTTAAGATTTAAAGGTGAGAGTCAATTTCAGGACTATGAGTTGAAAATCTTCAGTGAATGCAGTTTGAGATGGCTTTTCCTGTAATACAGTTATTTGTTTCCTTTCCATTCTTCAGTTATGCTTTTCCATTTAGGGTCTGTGGGTCCTTCCCAGCTCCTGCAGAAGGTGACTCTGGGGTACAAGCTCTGAGGTTTTGGTCTTACAGTTTTTTATTGTTCCTCTTACTGTGAGCATCCTGAGTGCACAGACATACTCCTTCCAGTCTCCTGGCCTCACAGCTTAGATGGTGAGAATGATGGTGTTGGCTGCTTTCTGCAAGTTCTCAGAAAATTATCTGTTTCTAGAAGCTGCTGAACTTGAAAAAATCACTTGAAAAATATCAGTATCTCCTCACTGGGACGCCACCTAAACCAAGGAAAAAAATAACTGGATTACATGTAAAGTATTTGCAGTTCAGAGCCACAGACTCCCCTTCTGTAAAGATGCCAGATTAGGATAGAATGATTCTTGAGTGCTGCTGAAACTGGCAGAAAAATTAACAGCAGGGAATAGGCCAGGCTGGATCTGTGACTCAGTGCAATGGTTCTGAACAAGCTGTTTAGAACCTCTACAAGCCCCAGTGTCTGAAAAAGACTTCAGAAGACATCACAGCCTGATGTCTATGACTCTTTTCCTCTCCTTCACTGGAAGCATCTTTCAGAAAAGCTCCCACCTCCAGGTGACTCAGTCCCTGCTGAGGAAGATGGAGTTACATCTGCCCATGGCAGTCTGGGGCAGCATATGCAGGCAGTCTTCTGATCTCCCCGAGTAAAATCGGGTGTGTTCTGACAAGCCCAAGGCTCCACTCTGCTCTGCGAGCAGGGCCAGCCTCACGCAAAGCACTGGAGTTGTGCGCAATGCCGCAGCCACAGGTGGAAACGTGACAACCAGTACAATATGTCGACACTCCATCAGGTCACTACTCCCTACAGTTATCTGAGTTTATGTTTTCTATTAGACATCAACATCAGGCTTGATTCCCTGTTATTGAGCATTTTGAAGAGAGATAGTTTTCTTTGATTGGAGAGAAAGGAATGAAGGAAAAAATTGGCAGCATCAACCAGAGTTGCATTATAGGAAAGTTTACAAATATGGAAGACAGGGGTTTTGCTATCCTGCCCAAGAACCATAAGAATCATGACAAAGGAGCTGCAATTTATATAAGCCATGTATTCAGATTCAGTTCATTTCAGTTCAGTCACTCAGTCGTGTCTGACTCTGTGACCCCATGAACCTGCAGCACGCCAGGCCTCCTTGTCCATAACCAACTCCCGGAGTTTACTCAAACTTATGTCCATTGAATCGGTGATGCCATCCAACCGTCTCATCCTCTATCGTTCCCTTCTCCTCCCTCCCCCAGTCTTTCCCAGCATCAGGGTCTTTTCAAATTAGTCAGCTCTTCGCATCAGGTGGCCAAAGTATTGGAGTTTCAGCTTCAGCATCAGTCCTACCAATGAATATTCAGGACTGATTTCCTTTAGGATGGGCTGGTTGGATCTCCTTGCAGTCCAAGGGACTCTCAAGAGCTTATCCAATGTCACAGTTCAAAAGTATCAATTCTTTGGCCCTCAGCTTTCTTTATAGTCCAACTCTCACATCCATACATGACTACTGGGAAAACCATAGCCTTGACTAGACGGACCTTTGTTGGCTCTGGAGAAAGGGGTTTCTGTGAAGAAAGTCTTCTTCCTGGTCACTGAGCATGGTGGAAATGAGAAACAAGAAAAACCTAGACTAGATTCAGAAGTACCTTCTAAATAAAGTCAGAAGATTTGATTTGTGTTCCATTCTGCCATTTACTAGTCATGTGATGCTGGTCAGTTAATCTTCTAAGCCTTGGTTCACTACCTAATAGAGAAATAGTACTATTACTATTACTGGTATTATTAAATAAGATGTAGACAATTGATTAGAGAAGGCAATGGCACCCCACTCCAGTACTCTTGCCTGGAAAATCCCATGGGCGGAGGAGCCTGGTAGGCTGCAGTCCATGGGGTCGCGAAGAGTGGGACACGACTGAGCGACATCACTTTCACTTTTCACTTTCATGCATTGGAGAAGAAAATGGCAACCCACTCCAGTGTTCTTGCTTAGAGAATCCCAGGGACGGCGGAGCCTGGTGGGCTGCCGTCTACAGGGTCGCACAGAGTTGGACAGGACTGAAGCGACTTAGCAGCAGCAGCAGACAATTGATACAATGAATTACTTTGCATGAATTAAAAGGGAATGAAATGATCTCTATCTACTAACATGGCTAGTCTTCAAGACCATTTTGTGAGTAAAATAAAGGGAAGTTGCTGAGTAAAACATGTCTGTTAACATATACGTAAAAATGCCACAAAATAACAGTACATATTTTCCATGAGTACATGTATACATATATGTCCATATTAATTATGTTAAAGGGCCGTAACATATATTACCATATAAACCCAAAGTAGCATTTACCTCTAGGAAAAGAGACCAGATGAAGATGTGAGCAAAAAGAACTTATACCTTATCTGTAATGTTCCAATAATGTTCCAACTTTTTCAAAATGAGAAGGTATTCATCTCTTAAAGTTAATTCAATATATAACATTTTTACTGGAGTATAGTTGATTTATAATGTGGTAATTTCTGGTATGTAGCAAAGTGATTTGATTCACATTCCTTTTTGTATTCCTTGCTGTTATGGTTTACCACAGGATATTGAACATAGTTCCCTGTGCTATACAGTAGGACCTTTTTGTTTATCCTTCTGCTAATCCTAATCCATCTCTCCCCCACCCCACTTGGCAACCACAAGTCTTTTTTCTAAGTCTGTGAGTCTGTTTCTGTTTCATAGATAAGTTCATTTGTGTCATATTTTAGATTCCACAATTTTTAACTATTTTAAAACAATCATAAGACAAAATTAATTATGAAGATTATAGCTTTAACTTATCTTCTCTCTTGGAAACCAGAAGTGGTTTCCCATGAGAGGTCAATGGAGATTTCTGAATGCTTGGTACAATCAGTTCAATCTTCCATTGACTGGTCTACTCTAGAGCGAAGAGCTGAAGGTTGCTTTTTCTTATTTATCTGTGTAAAAGATGAGTTGGAGACACACAGGGCCTTCCAGGGGGGCTCTGTCAGAGGGTCTGGGACAACTAAGGAAGTGGATTTAGGGGGCAGTGACCATAAAGCTGGTGCCTCAGTTCAAGAGAGGAGGAAGAGCCAGGGATGTTGAGCTGGGATTGAGATGAGCCCTCAGTTGTTTAACACTAGCTACAAAGTTTGGAGCTAAGACTTTTAAAAAATTTTGTTTATGTAGAAATAAGTTCTCTTATAATGACTGGTGCAGTTATTCAGCCACAGTGAGGCTGGTGCAGGCTTCACTGGGAACTGCAGGAACCCCAGGTTTCTAGCTTGGAAGCTGCTTGTGCTAACACAAGGCTAACAGGGCTGCTTGTGCCAACACAGTTTATAATGAGTAAGGTTTAAAGTCTTCCTTTGTCTTTTACACCCTATCCAACATTTATACAAAGATGCAAGGCTTTGGATGGTAGTAGACAGTTAGAAGTGTGGTTTGAACCATTGCAGCAGGTGTCCTCTGACTCAAGCAGCCTGTGTGAAGATTTCCCTTACTCGCTTGGCCTCCTGTCTCCAACTGGAAAGGTAAGAACTGACAAAGAAGCATGGTATTATTATCCCTAATTTCAGGAAATAGGAATTCCAAAAGTTTGAGTTTTTTGCTTACAACTGAATAGCTGTAATGTAGTCAGATCAGATTTTTTCTGATCCCATATCTCCAAACTACCCTGATGTGTCTTGCGAAAAAAAAAAAAAAAAAAAAAAAATCAGTGTTTTTTTAAAAAAATTAATGTATTTCAATTGGAGGCTAATTACTTTACAATATTGTAGTGGTTTTTGCCATACATTGACATGAATCAGCCATGGGTGTACATGTGTTCCCCTTCCTGAACCCCCCTCCCACTTACCTCCCCATCCCATCCCTCAGGGTCATCCAAGTGCACCAGCCCTGAGCACCCTGTCTCATGCATCAAACCTGGACTGGTGATCTGTTTCACACTTGATAATATACATGTTTCAGTGCTATTCTCTCAAATCATCCCACCCTCGCCTTCTCCCACAGAGTCCAAAAGTCTGTTCTTTATACATGTGTCTCTTTTGCTATCTTGCATATGGGGTCATTGTTACCATCTTTCTAAATTCCATATATATGCGTTAGTATATTGTATTGGTGTTTTTCTTTCTGACTTACTTCACTCTGTATAATAGGCTCCAGTTTCATCCACCTCATTAGAACTGATACAAATGCATTCTTTTCAATAGCTGAGTAATATTCCATCATGTATATGTATCACAGCTTTCTTATCTATTAATCTGCCGATGGACATCTAGGTTGCTTCCATGTCCTGGCTATTGTAAACAGTGCTGCGATGAACATTGGGGTACACGTGTCTCTTTCAACCCTGGTTTCCTCAGTGTGGTTTTGTGTGCTGCCTTCTGCTTCCTCCTGTGCATTGATGTTCTTGTACGGCCACCCTATGCAGTATTCTCTTTGTGCCTCTCCAGGGCACAGAGGTACAGGGCCGTGTCTGCAGGCACCACCTTCTTGATGTACAAATTTGTTGTGTTGGCTGTATTATCTGAGTAAAACCGTTCTGTGGCAAAACTGGCATATCCTTTTCCAGAGGACCCCCAATGTCTGTAGAGAATATATTCTGGCGCCTGATTTGGATACTGTCGATACCAGAGGAGACTAACGAAGCTTGTAGATGAAGTATGATAATTACAAAAGAGGCTCACAGTCTTCCCCTCTGCTCCAGACACTTCTGTCTCCTGGGATCTGATCCAGTCTGCTCTTCTCGGCCCTGAAACACAAAGCAGACCTCAGCCAAGGCTCACTCAGGCTGCCTCCCCCAGGAGGGCAACTCAGAGGCAGGACAGGACTCAGTTACCTGGAAGGGCCAGTACTAGAAGTGAAGTGAAGATAAACTTCATATTCATCGTTTCTTCTGGATCTCTTGTTAATGAGTTTACCGTTATTTGGTGACTGCTTCCAAGAGGACAGTATCTCATAATCAAGTTACTGGGTTTCAGGTCAGAAATGGGAGGAGCTCAACTGAACTACATAAGGAGATTTTTTTTTTTTTTTTGAAGAAACAGAACTATCTTTTCTTGCAGAGACTTTGAAAAACACTGGTTCTTTGAAATAATGTGAACTTCCCACATCTCTCTAGACTTATTTTTTCATGTTTGTGAACAAGATGAAATGGAAAGTATAAATGCTAATTGTCCACAGTGGTAATTCCTGTAGGTTGAGGTTATAGGTGTTTCTTTAACTTGGTTTTCTTTCTTTCATTTTTTTTTTTAATGACAAATAAACACTGGTCTTGTAATTAGAATATTTCTTTTGGTGACAGGTTACTCTTTTGAGATGTAAATTCTGTTGGTTCTTGTTAACAGAAGGAAATAGGAATGAATGAAAAAGAAACTGTTCCCATTTCAGCTGCGATTTTCGCTCCAGGACTAAACTAAATTGCAAGCTCTTCATATCCCTGAGCCAATGACCAGCTGTGAGAGGAGTTACCATGTTCTTGGTGTCTCAGGGTCTTCTTGAAAAAAACAGACAAGCAGACAAAAAGTCTTACACCGGTGTTTTCTTTCTGAAGTCTAGGTGGGTTCACCAAAGTGAGAAAAGGAAAAAGGAGGGGGTGGGGGCGGTCACAGACTGGAATGGTAGGGCAGCTCCTTAGAGTCCAGAAAGGGCAGAAGAGCATGTTTGGTTTGACTGGTGGGTGAGACGACCTGCTGCTCATAGAGGTCTGTGTTTTAAGTGACATCAATGCCCAGAATGCCCTTTGTGTAAATGCCCTCTTTGTGTAGCTCTGAACTAGTGCAAAGACATGTGCTCAAATACTCCAAAGGAGGTTTTGGGCATGAAAGATGCCTTTCCATCAAGGCACCAGATGGAAGTATTTTGAGATACAGACTCAGGGCTGTGGGAGCTTATAAAAACTCATTTATGTTTTCAGTGTATCTCCTGAGGGCTTTCTGGTTATATTGTGAAGAGGTGGGATACCCTGGATTCAAGCATGTCAGACAAGGAAAAAAAGAAGCAGGGGGTGAGGAGAGCCTTAAAATTTCTGTTGAATAAGAAACATACTTTTAAATGCAGAAGCTTAAATAAAGCAACATAGTTGATTTAGTTGGAATTAAACTAAGAACACTTGAGTAACAAGGTGATGGCATGGTTCTGTTTCTTTAACTTAAAGTTATCCTATAAACACTGTTGATATCACCTCATAATCTCTATATTTTTGAATGTTGAGTTTTAAGCCAGCTTTTTCACTCTCCTCTTTCACTTTCATCAAGAGGCTCTTTAGTTCCTCTTCGATTTCTGCCATAAGGGTGGTGTTATCTGCTTACCTGAGGTTATTGATATTTCTCCCAGAAATCTTGATTACAGCTTGTGCTTCATCCAGCCTTGCATTTCTCATGATGTACTCTGCATATAAGTTAAATAAGCAGGGTGACAATATACAGCCTTGATGTACTCCTCTCCTGATTTGGAACCAGTCTGTCATTCCATGGCCGGTTCTAACTGTTGCTTCCTGACCTGCATACAGATTTCTCAGGAGGCAGGTAATGTGGTCTGGTATTCCCATCTCTTGAATTCTCCACAATTTGTTGTAATCTACATAGTCAAAGGCTTTGGTGTAAACAATAAGGCAGAAGTAGATGTTTTTCTGGAACTCTCTTGCTTTTTCGATGATCCAACGGATGTTGGAGATTTGATCTCTGGTTCCTCTGCCTTTTCTAAATTCAGCTTGAACATCTGGAAGTTCATGGTTCATGTACTGCTGAAGCCTGGCTTGGAGAATTTTGAGCGTTACTTTGCTAGCATGTGAGATGAGTGCAATTTCTGAAAAAGCTGACTTAAAACTCAACATTCAGAAAACTAGGATCATGGCATCTGCTCCCATCACTTCATGGCAAATAGACTGGGAAACAGTGGGAACAGTGACACAGACTTTGTTTTCTTGGGCTCCAAAGTCACTGCAGATGGTGACTGTAGCCGTGAAATTAAAAGACACTTGCACCTTGGAAGAAAAGCTATGACCAACATAAACAGCATACTAAAAAGGAGAGACATTACTTTGCTGACAAAGGTCCGTCTGGTCAAAGCTATGGTTTTTCCAATAGTCATGTATGGATGTGAGATTTGGACCATAGAGAAACCTGAGTGCCAAAGAATTGATCCTTTTGAGCTATGGTGTTGGAGAAGACTCTTGAGAGTCCCTTGGACTGCAAGGAGATCCAACCAGTCCATCCTAAAGGAGATCAGTCCTGAATATTCATTGGAAGGACTGATGCTAAAGCTGAAACTCCAATACTTTGGCCACATGACACAAAGAACTGACTCATCTGAAAAGACTCTGATGCTGGGAAAGATTGAAGGCAGGAGGAGAAGGGGACGACAGGATGAGATGTTTAGATGACATCACTAAATCAATCAACATGAGTTTAAGCAAGCTCTGGGAGTTGGTGATGGACAGGGAAGCCTGGCATGCTGCAGTCTATGGGGTTGCAGAGTTGGAGATGACTGAGCAACTGAACTGAACTGAATCTCTATATTTTAGAGTATTTTTAAAAATATAGTCTAACAAATAGGCTCCATCCTTTGGGTGAATATTTACATTGTTTTTGAATATAGCACCTCAAGTTTTATGTTTATCATTTTCTTTTCTTCTAGTAAATTTCTTCTTTAGGAAAAATTCAGTAGAATTCATGGGATTCATGACTATTTATATATCCATCTGCTGAGAGTGAAAAGGACCTACTTTATCCTGATGAGTTGTTGCCAAGAATGACAAGGGGGCTGGCCAGGTAAAAACCATCCCAGGTTGTCATAGAAGGGCTCTGCATTCAGCCTAGATGTTGGAAATCTCATAAGCTCCCCTCCTTACCATTCATGAAAGGAGTATCTAAAATTATGAAATATTTCTAACAGATTGAAAAGCAGATCAAATAATGCAATAGACTTCCTTTACTCACCACATGAATTTTATAAATATTAAAATTTATCATAACTTATGAACATTTATATATGACTGTATATTTAATGCATTGGAGGCTAAGTGTCTAACAGGTCTTGTATATGGGAAAACTTGAGGGCACGTGGACTGTAAATTGCTGAGCGTAAGATGATTTCTACAGTGAATAATGAGTTAACACTGTGATTTTTATTTTTCAGTTCTTGGCCTTGTACACTTCTTGAGGATTAAGGATCAGGAGAGGGTGATAAGATAAAAACTTAGTTTACATACAACTTTTGAGGAACTCACCTCCTGCATTAAGGAAGGCCATTTGCAGAAGGATTAGTTATCAGCCTCCTAGACCTTTTCTTCCTAGGACTTCAAATGAAAAAAATAAATACTTTGTCTTGTTCTTCCTGTTGTCTTTACTTTATATTTGCCATAGGGTTTCCTATTTCAATTTTGTAGCCTTAATTAAATTAAAGCTGAGTTCTTATCCCATCCCTGGCTTCCGGTTCTTTGTGTAGAAAGAAAAGGAAAAAAGAAAAATGGGCAGAGAGGTGTGTGCAGACTGAAGAAAGGCAGCAACATCTTGGTACATTTTACTCTGTTTCTTCCTTTGAATGATTATCTGCTGTTTTCCTACTCTGTCTCCTCCTTTCCTGGGCAGTGTAATCAGAGCTGTGTTCAACTTGCAATGCATATTCTTAACACTGATGAGCCCAAGTTGTCTTTATTGTCTGCATTCTTCTACAGAGAGAGTATTAGAACACTCCACTTACAGGTTAGTCTTTAAAATAAATTATCAGGAGAAATAGGTCATTTTGTAGCTTTAACACCTTCCCAGTTTAAGGGATAGCATTAATCTGCAGTGCTTTGAAGAGCTAACAATAAAAAATCTTGTTTTAATGCTGTGTCATTTGGTCATGTATTGTTATAATCCAGCAACACTGTATATGTCAGATAATAACCATATAATGCAGTTTCAGTTTCCTGGGATTTTGGTATTTTAAAATGAAGCATATTGCATTTTTTCTCCTTGCAGGCAGTTTAAACAGTAAGGAATATTATAAAGCAGAAAAATAATAAATAGTACTAAGCCTTTGGGCTTCCCAGGTGGGGCTAGTAGTAAAGAACCTGCCTGCCAATGCAAAGAGATGCATTGTAGATGTAAAGTAGATGTAAAGAGATGTAGGTTCAATACCTGGGTCAGGAAGACCCCCTGGAGGAGCAAATGGCAACCGTCTCTAGTACTCTTGCCTGAAGAATCCCATGGACAGAGGAGCACGGGGTCACAAAGAATAGGACACAACTGAAGTGACTTAGCACACACACAGTACTCAGAGACAACTATCGATAAGAGTGCTGCAAACATTTTCGTGTTGTTTAATTCACATGTTACTGTGAACATGTTATATTATTCATGTGTCAAACGTGCTATTCTGATATTTTGTTTATTTCTCTGGTATAAAGTTGTGGTCATGCTGTGCATAATCCCCGCGCCCCCCCCCCCCCCCCACCCCGAGCCATGTATTGGAGAAAGCATAGCTTTTGGAGTTGGATAGTCTTAATTTCAAATGCTATCAGTTATTTTTATGGGGGGATACCTTAGTCTTCCTGAAATTGCGTTTCCTTATCTGTTAACAGGAAATAGGAACAATGATCAATCAGAGTTATTTTGAAAATTCAATGAAGTAATATTTGTAAAGTACAAGAAAGAAAGAAAGAAAGTGAAGTCACTCAGTCGTGTCTGACTCTTTTTGATCCCATGGGCTGTAGCCTACCAGGCCCCTCTGTCCATGGAATTTTCCAGGCAAGAGTACTGGGATGGGTTGCCATTTCCTTCTCCAACAAAGCACATAGAATTTACTCTCATCTCAATAAACAGTTGTTTTCATTACAAACTCTTTGTAAATACAATAAATATGATGAAAGACTATTTCATGGAAAAATATATCATAACTCAACCAGGCTAAGCTTATGTTAGTTTTGCATAACTTGGGTTGGCTAACACTTGTTTTCTTGGGGGGAGACTGCTTAAGATACTAAGTGTTTAAATTAATGTGTATTAGCTTAAGAAAATTCTACTATATCATTTTCATGAAGCACCTAATATAAGCAACAACTCTCAAATCAAGGGAGTGAGTAAGAATACTGAAAATAGGGAAGAAAAACTTTCATTGGTTTTCACCTTGGTTTTCACTTTTTGTTCTTTGCTAATAGGTCCAGCAAAAACGTTGCGGGGAGAACTCTATCTGTAAATAAGTCTATTCTAGGTGGGACTAGAAAATCAAAAATAAACTGAACTTTTTATCTATCGATGCTGTCAGGCAAAGTCAATGATGGGTGGTGCACATACTAGTTGTTGGTGCAATCCTGGTAAAAGGCTTTCTTTCTACCACAGGCCATGATGATGTGGTAATGGAATTGGTATTCTCTGAAAACATTAGCTATGCTGACTTCCATAGCAAAGAACTAACAGAGTGATATGAGTTGGTCTGAGCTGAGACTCATTAAGCTTCATGAGTAATTGTCAGCATGGGCACTAGGATCTTGACCAATAGTTGCTTTTCCTTACAGCTTGATTTTGAAGGCATGCTTGATTTAGCAAGAACCCCATCTAACAGTTGCAGGAGCCTCAGTTGTAGCATTTGGTGACTAGAGAGCACCGTGCCTCCGCTGCACAGAGGTAGGTGGTTGAGTCTCCGGGCTCGGCGACTGTGATGTGCAGGATGCTGAGAAGTTCTTTTCTGTCTAATGTGCCTCTTAATCTTCCTGACTTCTCAATCCCAGTTGAAATTAGTGCAAATAGAAATGTGGGAACTTTCTCTTCCTGCTTATACCAATGCAGGCTTTGAAAGTTAGTCACTTTGTAACTGCAGTTGAGACTTGCATTGCTTCCCTCATGGACAATCAGAGATGGGGGCGGGGGGGGCTCTGCATCACGTGGTCATCACTCTTCACCACTGTTTAGAAAAGATCAATAAATAAATTGATCAGAGAAAGAATGATGCCAGGTCAAATCTTGTCAGAGATCATAAATATCCTCCAGTAAAAACATGAGATGCTCCCAGATAAGTCAAAGTGAATTTCACTTTTCCCCCTTCTGTTTTCTGAGGATTAATCCTCAGATTTTCCTGACTGTCCCTCATCTTTTACATTAATAGTTGTGCTACTCACAGCTCAGTTGAAGCCAGATCACTAGCGAAGCTCGTGGCCACGTCTCTATCCTTCACGTCTTGGGTTTGTTTTCACTGTCCCAAGCTTTCCTTTTTTAAACCAACACCCTCTCTCTCTAGCACATGTGTGTGCATGCATGTGTGCACATACACATACACACACACACACACCACAAAATGGAAATAGCAATTTGACTATTCATCCAGCCAGGAAAACAAGCATCATTTAGCTCTAATTCAAATTCAAATCCCTTCCATGAGTCACTCACGGGAGTTATTTAAAACAGAGCACTGCCATCTTGTGAGCTGGTGAAGAATAGCTGTAAAGGTGAATCCACGTGTTTTATCAGTGATGACAGCTTCTTCCAAAATTGCGTCACCATTGAAAGACAGCCTACTCAAAGCTACTCATACCGCTAATAGTGGTTGTGGCTCAGTGAAGGCAGAGGGAAACGGTATACCAGAAAGTTAGAAAATGCTGTTAGTTCCAGGAGGAACCCACGCTGTGGGGTGAAGGGCTGAAGCATTCTATGGAGAGCTGCAACAGAAGAACAGCTGGGGAGAGAGGCAAAACTTCTTTCCCAAAACTCCTTTGGAGACTCACTATTGATCTCATTATCCTGGATGACATTAGAGCCACTAGAAAATAAGTAACACATCGATACTCCCAGGGTCTTCAAATTTGGAATTATTAAATATAAAATATCTATGTATGCAACATTAAAAAGATAATACAGGAAGTCAACGATGAGAAAAGAATCAAGATGATAAAAACTGGCTAGATGGATTGGATAAAGAACCAAATATAACTTTCATAAATGAAATAATGTAATTGTTGGATGTACTAATTCAGTGGATGGGCCAAACAGTAGATTAATAGAATTAAAAGAATAATTCATGAATTGAAAGATTGATGTGAATTTTTGTGAATCCAGTAAAACATAGAATCTCCAAGGGAGAGACCTGGGAGTCTACATTTTTTAAACCAGCAACTCAGGTTATTTATATAAACAGCCACACTTCAGAAAGATTGCCAAGTCAAAGAGAAGATTTTAAAAGAAGTCAGAAAGAAAAAAAAAAAGGTTATTGACAAAGGAATGGCAATGACTCTGAGCAGATGTATGAAAATCAGCAATGGAAGCTATAATCTACTGGAAAATGTCTTCAAAATGCTGATAGAAAATAGCTATTAACCTAGAATTAAGAATAATAACCTAGAATTACAAGTAAACTATCTTCAAGAATGAGGTTGGAGAAAAGAATGAGGTTGAAATTAAGACTGCAGACTTTGTCCCCAGCAAGCCTTCAATTCTAAAAGGTGTACCATAGGAAGAAAGGAGCAAAAGCAATCTCTCAGAATGAGACTTCCCTGATGGTCCAATGGTTAGGACTTTGAGGTCTCAATGCAAGGGGTGTGGGTTCTATTCCCAGTCAGGAACGAAGATCCCTCATGCAGATAGGTGTGATCAACCATACATGCACACACACACATGTGCACGCACATGTACACGCACACACACACATACGAAATCTCAGAAGGAAGATCTGAGATGCAGGAAGGGACTGTGATCAAAGGAACTGCTTTAAAGTAATTCAGCTGGGTGAGGGTGAGAGGGGATGAAGGAGTATGAATGAAGAAAAATTAGTCATGCTGAGATTACTGATAATTGTTGAATTCCAGTGAGGCATACCTATTTATATTATTCTATCTTCCTTTGTACATATTTGAAAATGTCCATAATAAAACATCAATTTAAAATATTATTTACTGAGATACTCTTGCAATTTTTTCTTTTAATCTACTAAGTTGAAATTACATAAAATCATGTGCACATTTTCAGTCATGTCCAACTCTTTGTGACCCAATGAATTTTCCTAATGTTGTTTTCCATACATTTCTAAAATGAACTCTAATTACTCATATTATTTAATATCATGTATTCATTACAGTTTAGATCTGCCAATATTTTTAATTTTTATTTTTCAGTTATTTTCAGGAAAGAAATTTCTCCTATTCAATTGTCTTAACTGTTTTTTTATTTTTAATCAAAGTTGTAAAGCATCACAAAATGAATTAGGAAGATTTTTCTTTGTTTTCTTTCCAAAATAATTTTTAAATGATGCTAATTATCTTTTAAAATATCTTTTCATAAAACTGGTCCTGGGATTGGTATGTTTCTATGAGTGTGTCTGTGTGTGTGTTTGTGTGTAAACATTTAGCTATGATTTCAATTTTGTTGTATTCGATAGATATATTCAGATTTTTTCTAATTTTTAAAAATTTAATTGGTGTATAGTTGATTTAAAATGTTGTGTTAGTTTCTGCTGTATAGCAAAGTGAATCAGTTATACACATATAAATATATATCCACATTTTAAAAACTTCTTTTCCCACAAAGATCATTAGAGTATTGAGAAGAGTTCCCAGTGCTATGGAGTAGGTTGTTATTAGTTATCTATTTTATATGTAGTAGTGCAGGTCAGTGTTGGTGAGGTTTTTTTCTTTTTTTGCCCTGTGAAATCAACTATTTTATCTGTTTTCAATTTATTAGCATGAATTATTTCTATCACTATAAATCTATTGTATCTTTAATGATATTCTCTTTTCTTTCCCATTCTTAATGTTGTTTATTTTATAATCTGCTTCCTCTTTCACCAGTTTTGCCAGAGGTTTATCAACATTATTTGTCATTTCAAACAATATTTTGTTTTTCCTCTATTTTATTAATTAAATTTTGTATTTATTATTCTGTTTGGGATTTATTTGTTGCCCCTTTTCTATATTAAGTTGATTGCTTAGTTCAATGGATATTCAACCTCTTCTTTTCTAATATGTAATTTAGGACTAGAAATATCCTTTTAGGTATTGTTTTAGTTGCATCTCACAAGCTTGACAGGTGGTGTTTTCATTTTCATTAAATTAAAATAGTTTGAATTCTATCAAAATTTTATGTAGTGTGTTTTAAAGTATCTAAATATATGGAGTGTTTTAATTATGTTTTTGTGGATTCTTTCTATTTCTGTTAGATTCTGTCAAGAGATCAGTTGTTTATGAGTTTGGCTCTTTAGTTTTATTTTCTTTTCAGCCAAATTAGACTAATTGTAATTGTTGGGTGTAGAAGTTGACATAATCCTAATATGAATATAATGCAATATAATGTGATAATATGGATAAGCCACATTTCATATATCTCTTTTTTAGTGGATGGACACTTGGGTTGTTTCAATACTTTTGGCTATTAGGAATCATGCTGCTATGAACATTTGTATATAAGCTTTTGCAAACATGTTTTCAATCCTTCCCTACACACCTAGGAGTGTAATTACTGGGTCAAATGGTAACTCTATTTTTAACCAATTAAAGAACTGCCAAGCTGTTTTCCAAAGTGGCTACATCATGTAGCATTCCTATTTCTCCACAGTCTCACCAACACTTATCATTTTCCATTTAAAGAAAGATATGCCTATTCTAGTCAGTGTGATGTGGTATCTCATGATTTTGATCTGCATTCCCTAATGAATAATGATGTTGAGCATCTTTTCTTGGTCTCACTGGCCATTTACAGATCTTATTTGGAGCAATGACTATTCAAATCCTTGACCCATTTTTAAATTGGTATTTGTCTTTTCATTACTGAGCTGTAAGTTACTTTTTAAATGTGGTTTCAATTGTATATCTTCATCAGATACATGATTCGTGAATATAGTCTTCCATTTTTTGGGTTGCCTTTTCACTCTCATTTGTGGAAAACTTTGTGACCTTTGATGCACAAAAATTTTAAATTTTGATGAAGTTCAACTTACCTATTTTTTCTTCGATTACTTTGCTTTTGATGTCGCATCTAAGAAACTGTTTCATCGTCCAAGGTTACAAAATTTTACCTACGTTTTCCTCTAAGGGTTTCTAGTTATAGCTTTTACATTCAAGCCTTTGAACCATTTGAGTTAATTTTTATACATGTATGCACTCTTGCACACAGTTGTCCAGTTGTCCCTGTGTCGCTTCATGTTTGAATGGGCACTTTGTTGAAAATTAATTGGCCACAGATGTATGGATTTATTCCTGGTTTCTCAACTCTATTTCATTGATGGCTATCCTTTTGTTTAATTTTACTTTTTATTTATTTGTGTTTAATTGAATACATTTGATGTGTAACAGCATGTGAGTTTAAGGTGTACAGTGTTAATTTGATACACTTATATAGGATTATAATACGATTGCCAAGAAGCAATATTTATACAATTATAGTACACTACTATTGTCTAAATTCATTATACTGTACATTAGATCTCGGTGGCTTATTTACTACTCATTACATAATATCTATCCATTTTTAAGAGAAATATGCTAAATATTCAATTGTGATTGTATACTGATCCTTTCTCTTTATATCCTGACAAAATAAGTAAGCAAACCTACTCTATACATTAGAAAGGAGTTGTGTTTGTTAAGCAGAGCACAGTCTTGGGAAGGTAAAGCCCTGACTACATGAGTTTGCAGCAGCAGAAGGGCAGGGGGCGGGGGCCAGGGGTCATGCGCACAGTTGCATCTCATGTCAAGAGAGCAGGAGCCGGGAAGGCACAGTGCCCGGTGTGCCCACTGCCAGTTTGAGTGCAGGCTGCAGTGCTCGGGGAGCACTGTGCTGCCAGCACAGAAGTAGGTGCCTGCATCTTTAGGTTCAGAGGCTGAAATGTTCAGTAAGCTGTCTGTTTTTGTTCCTCCAAGCTGAGCAGTCAGTTTCCCATTTCTGGCCAACTCACCACCCGTAAGTAATTTTATTAGTAGCATCAGGCCTTCTCCAGCGTCCTGCTTGTACCACTGCAAGAGGTTTAACGTGCTTGAGGAATTGCAGTTCATGGAGACGTCCTCTCCCTCCTGAGTGGACATAGACTGAGGACTCTGATTCAGCTGTTGGGCACTCACACCTATTTAGAAAATCAAAGGGAGATATGCAAAATCATTTTAGATCACCTTTCTGAGAGCGGTGATGGACACTCTTTCCCCTAATTCCCCAGCCTTGGCTCTGTGCTTTTCCCTTTTCTTCTTCCTTCCCCCCTCCCACCTCTCCTGCCTTCCCATTTCTCCTTCTGTTTCTCTTTTCAAAGACCCAGTTATACCTCACCTCCTTCTCTCACAGATTTTCTACCCTTTTAGAGTTCCCTGTGCAAGGTTCAGAAACCCTCAGTACTCACATGACAGGTGCATCCATAGGATCATTAATAAATTTTCAAGGAACATCCCCTATCACTTATTTCAGCAAAGAAATTACTTCCTAAAAGGGCTTTTTTTGCTTCAAGAAACTCCTCTGGGCTTAGAAGAACACTATGAATCCTGTCATAATGTTAAAATCTATACTGTTCTGTATATGAGCCTGTCTGATCTCTAACTGGAGGTTTCTCTGAATTTTGAGCTAGTCTTGAAAGTTAATATGAGCACAGGCAGTGCCCCCTTGTGGCTAGTTGCTAGATTGCTGTCTGAGAGGTTTTTAAAACGGAATTCTCTTGTTTCTCACATTCACTTAGTGGGTGCTTACTGAGTACTCACTATCTGCTAGGGAAATAGAGACATTAGCAAGACAGGAACTCTGCCCCTGAGCACCTAATAATATCGCTTAAGAAAATCAGTGAATGAAAAAAAAAAAAAAAAGAAAAAGAAAATCAGTGAAAGCTACTCTTATGACTAAGCATAATGAACTAAAGACATATTTTTTTTTCTGTTTCTTTCTGAGAACCTACTGAAATGACAGTAAAAAAAAGAAAAGAAAATATATATATATATATTTAAGTTACGAATGCCAAAGTGTTTATACAACAAGCAAGAAATGACTGCAGGTGAGATGTTCTGGGAATTGAGATTGGATGGAGAAGTGGTAACTGGATTAGCTGAAGGAAGTGGCCCAATGAAGGAAATGCTAACAAAAATCCAGGTGCCTTGAAAGTCAAAAGCCTATTTTACTGAAGATTTTGAATAAAAGATCTTAAGAATCTGGGATGCCAGTCTCAGTTGAGAATGAAGTGAGGCCATCTTCTTCTGCTCAAATCCCAAATTTATAACCTATTAAGTATAAATGAATTGGGTTTTCCTAGTGGCTCAGTGGCAAACCTGCAATACAGGAGGCACAGGTTCAACCCCTCGGTTGGGAAGATCCCCTGGAGTAGGAAATGGCAACCCGCACCAGTATTCTTGCCTGGAGGATCCCATGGAACCTGGTGAGCTACAATCCATGGGGTTGTAAAAGAGACAGGATATAACAACTAAACAACAACAAAGTACGAATGAGCATCTGATATCACTAGACATGTGAAAAAAATCACACTTAACATGAAAGGCAAAGGCAAAAAAACAAATAAACAAAACAAACCTAAAAGAGAAAAGAACCTTTGGAGAGACAATGCAGGAAGAAGGTTGCCCTTGTTCATTAATGCAGTGGTGTAAGCATTCCAACTTTTTTTTAGAGAAGAGAATAAAGCTCTGAATAAGCAAAACATCATTTTTACAAAATGAAGTTTTAGAGGGGAAATTTTGCTTTTAAAAAAACTTGATTCTCTATCTTGGAGTTTCGACTGCCTATGTCCTAGACTGAGAAGCTGAGGAAGACCTCATGAACTTCCACTGTGTCCTGACCAGAGTATCTGTCTTTATAGCCCACTATGCTCCTCAGACTTAGGAGAGCAGGGATTTCCACTTCAGATTTTCCGAGTGTCCTTTCCTCCTTCGAGTATCAATTCCAATTCCAAGTCTTGGTTTGCCTGACATTCACTTCTGGTTGTGTATTTACCTTGTCTCTTTTCTATTTTACTGTGTAGTAGGCTTCTCAATATGAATCACTGTCTCTGGCCAAGTAAAAATACTGACAACATTACCTTTCTTTTTTAAATGACTCTGCACTATTTTATTGGAGAAATGCATTAAGAAAGAAACAAAAAGCATCTTCAAAAAACCAGAAACATCTTCATTAGATAAAAACAAATTTGCATTAATCTGCTCCTATCTTAATGGAATGTGGGAGGCTCAGAGATGACAGGATGGGAGGTTTAGCACTAGGTCTCTTGACCCTCTTGTGATCACCACAGCTGTGGCTGCAGTAACAATGAGGAGCTATTGTTCCGGTTTGCCATGAGACCAGCTGCCTCAGCCTTGAATGCATCCCCATTTCCTTGAGAATTCTATCAATATATTTCTATCCTCTAAGGGAAAATAGTCCAGCTAGTGGTGTATGAGGGTGACGTTAAGCACTGGGATAAACATGGTGCGCAATTCTGGATGATCAATTTAAAGCATTTTTTCATATATTGAAACAAATAATGTTATATTACAGAGTAGAATGTAACATGTGAATTTCATGAACATGGGATTTCAGAGAAATTTCATACATATAGGGGACCATATCTCCCAGGCTTCCAAGAATATATCCTCACTCTCCCAGATTGTTAGTGGTAATTTGTAGGGAAATTAAAAAAAAAAAACAAAACACTCAGGTTACTAAGATATATGTTATATATGTCTAAAGTGTGCAACAATACTTTATGTGTGCAGTAACAAAATATTTCTATAACAACCTAAACAACCTAAGAAATACCATTGCTGTGTATTCTAATTTATTTATTTAGATTCTGTTCTAATTCGAATTGCTAAGCCAGAAAATCAAGACATGGCAAATGCCTGTAGTGAGCTTATTCAGGAAGAAAATCCTGCAATAATAGAATGGATTATTTTTATTTCAAGTTGTAAAAGAAGAAAGATACCAATCAGGAACCCCAGTAAAACAAAATGAAGTAACGATAAGCAAATCACTTTTGAATGCAGGAAACTGACAGCTCCAGGACTGCACACATTGTCCCCAGGGAGAGATTTTGGAATCAAAGAAGGTCTAGCTCATGTACCTGGCAGGATCAGAAGCAGAATGACCCAGTTTCCACCATTTTCTGATAGGCAGTTTGGGGACATGGGTGCAAAGCGTCACCTGCCTCCATTTTCCAGGTCAGTGGACAATGACTATGAGAAAAAATTTGGTAATGGCACCTAATGAAAGGAAGACAGTGGAGGTGAGGGCCAACCACAAGATGGACGAGTGGCTTCTGTATCTCAGGAGTGGCTGTGGATCTCCTGTGTTTCCCCAGAATTCAAGTTCTCAGAAGCATTCCTTGATGAGAATTTTTCTGCCTCTCAGTTTTCTCATCAGCAAAATGAAGATGATAATATCTCCATTTGATGTCTTCTCCTATATTAGATCTAAATGAATATGGTTCTTTAAATGTGTATTATACACCATTATTTCCATGATTGTCATGAAAATGAAATCCATCCTACATAACAGATGCTGCCAATTATTATGTGCAGTGTCAAGCAATAGAATCTTCATCCTTTTTCCTTTCTGTAGTATATTATCCTTCTGAACAAATTTGAATAAAAATGTGTTTCTAAAAAATACCAACACTGTGGTGCTGGCACCCTTGCTCAGGCGATCTGCCCTACACTCAGGCACATGACCCAAACTATGGTTTGAAAGTGTGGGAAACTGTTTTACCATGAAACGTCCTTCTTACCAAACTGTCACAGCAACTGAAAGTATAACATTTGAGGTGACTTCTTTTCAATCTCCTCGAACATTTCTCTTTTCACATACAATCTGGGAGAGCTAATCCAGCATGTTGTATTGAAATGGAAGTTAGAGTACAAACCATTCCATTTTACAGATTGATTTGGGAATAGAATCCATAAAGTGAAAGAAGAGTTTGGAAACAATTCAGTGACTAGAAACATTTGGCTTTGAATGGACAAAAGGGGTAGTGGAGAGTCACTGGGGTACATGAGAGGTTGGTAAGAAGCAGGAGCAGAGATGGAAGGGAGGCAGATAAAGGCACAGAGATGGTGAAGAACTAAAGACAAAATATTCACATGTCTTAGTTCCATTCCATCTGGCCCTAAGTTCTGATCTTTTTATCAACAGCAAGAAGACAAGTGGAAAAAGTCTGCAAATTGAGCTCTGCCACAGGACTGAATATGACCTGTTTCTTTGTGAAGCTATGTCAAAGGTGAGGGGGCTGTAGCCCATGGGATGTGAGAACAGGTGACATGTTGTTGGAGAAGTATAAGACCAGATTAGGCATAGATCTATGTCTCTTCTCTTCTTCTCTCTCTCTCTCATCTATCTACCCATTTATTTGTCTATCTCTATATTTACAATATAAACTCAGAATAAAATATTGCCCTTGACTCTGCCCAGTATGACAGTCTTGCTGTTCTAGTACTCATGGTGGAATTTTCATATGCCACAAGGAACCCAATAAATGACTGAGAATTTCTTTCTATTAACATGGTTTGTGAATAACAGATGGGAAAGAGTCTCCTTGGGACAATTAAAGCACAAGATTTGTGAACAGTTATTGCAGCAATCACTGACATTCATGCTATTCTCACCCCCATGAGGTTCTACCCACTAAAATGTAACAATTACCAGAACACAAAGTCAAATTAAATTTCAGAAAGAAAGTATAGCTTCCTTTGCTCTCACTCCTTTATCCCCTTTTTCAGGAATGAGACAGTAGCATCTTCCTTAGGCTCCTCATCCTGGCAAGTGTCCCAGCCACCCCTCAGGAGCCCTGTGTCAGGGAGCATCTGTGGCCCAGCTGTATGTTTGGGGACAGCCTGTAAAGATTCAAAATCACTGTGCGTCTCCCCTACAGAGTAGATGCCCAAGTGACTGGACTCAAGGTTGTGACATGTGGGGAACTTTGCTGACTTTTTCTCATCCAAATTGACAGTTATTTTTCATTGACTCTTTTCTTCCCTAAATTTCCATAGCACCACTAAGATTATCAGACCTTCACCATGCTTTTGTCTGTTCCAGGATAAGGCATGTGAGGTAGCTGATGAATGGCAGTTTATGGACATCTTTCTCCTCTTGGATGATCAGGGATCATGATCTGTGCTCCAGTTCTTGGATACTCGGCCTGCTCAAAAAGATAAAGTTAAAAAAAAAAATACACACACACACACACACACACACACACATATATGATTCACATAAAATGTTCAAGCTCATATTAGAAATGTTTTTTCTTTACCTTGTCTTGTTCCCTCCAGGTGGCAACATTACCACATCAGTATCAAAGACTATCTATTTCTACTTGTATGTGGGTCTCAACAGCCTTCCCAAGACAGAAAGTGACTCAGTTCCTGCCCTCAGGAAGTTGTCATGATTTCCTAACTCTCCTACATTTAAGCACATACTCACAGGCTGCCTGCAACCCCAGTGTCCCTATGAGTACTTGCAGAAGAGTCTCCATCCCTTTATTTCTTAGGAATCACAGCTGAGTCAGGTTTTCTTGAATGGGCTTTCCTAGAAGAGGTCACTTTAGCTCAGGGATGAAGACTTCTGAGAGACCTCATTTGTGCAGGAGATTGAATCAATCAGAGATCAGACCTAGTTTCTTGTTTGTCCATCCCCCAAGGAGGGCATGGCAACCCACTCCAGTATTCTTGCCTGGAGAATCCCATGGACAGAAGAGCCTGATGGGCTACAGTTCATAAGGTCACAAAGAGTTGGACAGGATCAATAACCTCAGATATGCAGATGGCACCACCCTTATGGCAGAAAGTGAAGAAGAACTAAAGAGCCTCTTGATGAAAGTGAAAGAAGAGACTGAAAAAGTTGGCTTAAAGCTCAACATTCAGAAAACTTAAGATCATGGCATCTGGTCCCATCACTTCATGGCAAATAGACGAGGAAACTGTGGCTGACTTTATTTTTCTGGGCTCCAAAATCACTGCAGATGGTGATTGCAGCCATGAAATTAAAAGATGCTTACTCCTTGGAAGGAAAGTTATGACCAACCTAGACAGCATATTAAAAAGAAGAGACATTACTTTGCCAACAAAGGTCCATCTAGTCAAGGCTATGGTTTTTCCAGTAGTCATGTATGGATGTGAGAGTTGGACTATAAAGAAAGCTGAGCACAGAAAAATTGATGCTTTTGAACTATGGTGTTGGAGAAGACTCTTGAGAGTCCATTGCAAGGAGATCCAACCAGTCCATCCTAAAGGAGATCAGTCCTGGGTGTTCATTGGAAGCACTGATGCTAAAGCTGAATTGGCCACCTGATGCGAAGAGTTGACTCATTGGAAAAGACCCTGATGCTGGGAAAGATTGAGGGCAGGAGGAGAAGGGGACGACAGAGGATGAGATGGTTGGATGGCATCACCAACTTGATGAACATGTGTTTGGGTCGACTCTGGGAGTTGGTGATGGACAGGGAGGCCTGGCGTGCTGTGGTTCATGGGGTCGCAAAGAGTTGGACATGACTGAGCAACTGAACAGAGCATGTAAGCACAGCATAACACATTGCAACAGAGTATGTTATTTCAGGAGATTTAGGAAAATGCTCTGTTACCCTTGCCTGCTTGAAACAGTTTCCCCTTTGTAAATTTTAAAAAGTGAAAAATTCTGCTCTCTGTAGAATTGTTTCTTAACATTGGGTCTGTTTTTTATTTCGTTCTTTTAAAACCTGCTTTATTGAGGCATACTTGACATCAAATCAGTTGCATATACTTAAAATGTACAATTTGATCACTTTTTACAAGGTGTACAGGTGTGAAATCATTATTATAATACAGGTAAAAGCACGTGCAGGACCCCAAAGGTCCCTGGTGGCCTTATCCTTTGTGCTCCTTTTTAACCCCTCCTGTATATCTTCCTACCACATCCCCCCTCCAACCCCTGTTCAGTCCGAAGCAATCACTAGTCTGCTCCTTCTTTCTGTAGATCAGTGTGCATTTTCTCTAGTTTTATGTAAATAGAATCCTAGAGTATATACTTTCTCTTGTCTGGTTTCTTTGGGTGTATTTATTTTGAGATTCACCCATGTCGTTGCACTTATCATAGTTCATTCCTTCGAATTGCTGAGTCGTGTTCCACTGTGTAGTTATACCTCCAAAAGTTTTCTCTTGCCCTCTTTGTCTTTAAATTTTTATTTACTTATTGTGATTTTGTTGTCATTGTTGTTCAGTCTCTAAATTGCATCCAACCTTTGCTACCCCATGGACTTAGTATGCCAGGCTCCTTGGTCCTCCACTATCCTTCAGAGTTTGCTCAAATTTGTGTGCATTGAGTCAGCGATTTTGTCTAACCATCTCAACCCTCTGCCACTCCATTTTCCTTTTGTCTTCAATTTTTCCCAGCATCAGTCTTTTTCAATGAGCTGACTCTTCACATCAAGTGGCCAAAGTATTGGAGCTTCAGGCTTCAGCAACAGTCCTTTGTTGTGACAGGAATACTTAGACTATGCTCTGTTAGTAATTTTTAAAGTGTTCAGTTCAGTATTGTTAACTAAGGATATGACTATTACATGTTTTCACGGGTGTAGTAAGGTTGCCTTCCAAACTGGCTCTAACAAGCACACCGCTGCTGCTTCCCTTCCCCAGCAAGGACATACCGCACAGATGCAGCCCCGCCTGTCCCAGTGTGTGTCTCTCAGGACGCAGTAGTACACAGCGGTGTCTCTCACGGTGACCTGGGGCAGAACCAAGATGCTGGACTTTCTGTCTTTGGCGATGCTCAGAGAGGCCATCCTATTTGTCACATTGTTGTTCAGACCATGAATCAAGTACTCTGGACCCTGGTGGGGAATCTGTCGATACCAATATACATGCTCAGGTCCACTGATTGTGGAGTGATTACAGGGCAAGTGCACAGGTCCTTCTTCAGCGCCCTCCACTGAGTTTGGCTGTGTGGTCTTAGAATCTCCCAATATACCTGGGGTATTGAAAAACAATCGATTAACTCCAGACTGTCAAATCAGGGTGCACCTAAAGGGCAGGTTCACAAACATTCCCATAAACATTCTCTGGCCTTGCCCCATCCTTGAGTATTTTCATGAGATTTCATGTCCTGTGTGTTGCACAGGACAGGAGAATTACTACTCGTATTTATTACTGAGCTAGTCAGAGCCACAAGGCCAAAGATAAGTTGCTGTTTTCCATGATCCTTGGATTCCCTGAACCCCAAAACTTCTTACAGCCAGAAAGCAGTAAGATTCATGGGGGCTCTGTGAGTAGTGGATCTGATAACTTCTGATAATGATGCTCAGATTCTCTAGAAAACACACAGACACATAGAAACACACAGATGTGCATTCTTCCCAGCAGTTTGGTAAAGCACAGTGGGAGAAGTGAAAGCAGCAGACATCTGCTCTTTGACTTTACCCACGAAAACTGTTCTTTCTTAGGCCCAGATCACTTACCCAAAGCTAGGAGAAGAGTTATTCCTGTCACCAGTCTCATAGTTGAAGTCCCAGGCCTCAGTGCTCAGGATCTGTGTCTGAGCTTAAGTCAGGGGAGGTCCCAAGTGCCAAATCAGCCGCCACTTGCACAGCCCCACACCAGGCAGCTCATTGGGGTGCTCCCCAGCCAAGCGTCAGCTGTCTCTTGGTTGGGTCTACTCACACCCCCAAACTAAACATAAATCTAAACAGAGTGTAACACTATTTTTCCAATGTTTAGCCCTAATTCAGAGAGCCTACAGTATGATTACTTTCAAGGTTCAAACTCAAATCAGCTATGTCTGAATGAGTCTGAATGAATCATTTCTTCCACAAGGAGGTTACCCATCTATTTTTACAACAAGGAAAAACCAACCACTATTGGTGATTTGATGCTCCTTCGAGCTGGTGTGAAACGTCATTTAATCCAGGAAACCTATGTTGAGCCCTGGGGTATAGGGGAAAGAAGGGAATCCCTATCTATATTCCCAGTCAGGGGAAAGAAGTCTCAGGAAGAGCAATATGTACCATTTAACTTCAAGAGCTAGAAACTCCTTTTTGGTGTAAAAAAAAATTACCATAAGTTAAAAATAAAATGACACAGTGGAAGAAAATATTTGTAACATTTATGACAAAAATAACTTCATAGTTGTATAATACTGCTGTTCTCAGTCTGATTGGAAAAGAAAATTAGAATCCAGTCTAAAAAGGCAAGTCACCTGGTAAGCAGGTCTCCTTCCTGGCTCCTGGAAAGATGTCCAATAAGTGGACTTTATTGGATTCCTCTGGTTTGATCCAGGAATAGATGACTTGAATTTTACTTATCCCTATTCCACCTGAGCCTTCTTTAATGCATACTTTCTCCTTTCCCTGCCCATGCTTAGGGATCGAATGCATTGAGGACACTAAGGAGAAAGTAAGAGAGGAGGAGATGGGAAAAGAAAATATGGAAAAGAGAATGAAATGAAACCATTTTCTTTTGTTATTCTCAAAGCGGTTATCAACAAAATGTGAAAGAAAGTGAAAGTCACTCAGTCATGTCCAACTCTTTGCCACCACATGGACTGCAAGCTGCCAGGCTCCTCTGTCCATGGAATTCTCCAGGCAAGAATACTAGAGCGAGTGCCGTTCCTTTCTCCAAGAGATCTTCCCACCCCAGGGATCGAACCCAGGTCTCCCACGTTGCAGGCAGATTCTTTACTATCTGAGCCACCAGGGAAGCCCGTGGTATAGAATAAAATTAAGATTACTCATCCTATTTAGCTGCAATAACTAAGTTTATTACTCTACTCTAGGAACAGATATTTGGCCACTAAAAATTCAAATTGTCATCTCTCTCCATTTTTTTCCTGTGAGTGGGTCAGCTCTTTGCTCTGCATTTAGGAAGGGGGTTACCCAGGCCCTTGAAACTCAATGTGAGATTATGAAGTACAAGGTGATGAAGAGGAGGAAAGTAAATTCTTTGTATAACTCACTGATAGCTTCTCCCTCACCTTGGTTGGAGCTTTGGTTTTCCAGAGTAACAGCCCCCTCTGGTGGCTGCATACATTAACTCCTTACCTAAGAAATGGAATTTAAGTCAGTCAGCAGCCACTGGGGCTTTGTGTTTCAGCTCTGAGTATCACACAGGCGCTCCCTCTGGCCCTCTAGTGGCAAGGTTTCCTAACATAGTATTCTAAAGATTGGATTATTTTCAGTCACTTGGGAATTTTAGAACACCTTCTGTGACACTTTTTTTCCTCACAGAAATAATTCTAAGTCCCCTCAATCAAATGCCTTTTACTTCCCTTAGTGTGTTGAACTTCCCATGTTGGAGGGCAGTTTCCAAAGGCCCCATTATTTATCCTTAGCATGGGATTTAGTACAGGCTAAGCACTTAATACTAACTTGTTGGGTGAATATATTAATTAATATGTACTAGGAAAAGTTATCTGGAGTGACTCTTAAAATTATTCCAAACCAAAGCTTCTAATTTTGTGGTAAATAAACTGAACACAAGTATCCAGCTGTGAAGATAATTGTAAGAACAAACCTAAGAGGAAAATTCAAATAGATAGCACACCAGTTCTTATTTTTTATCCTACAAAAAAGGGAAAATTCACATATATAGGAAAGGGAAAACTTGGTTTTGAAAATGTGACAGTCTATGGCATGGTGGTTGTGTAGTCAATGTCAGTTTAATCACCATTCTATGTGCATCTATTGCTTGCCAGGTTATAAGCTAACAATTAAAATTTAAGGCTGGTGTAATATATAAATGATAGAAATGTATATATATGTTTATAAATTATTATGCTGTATAAATATTATTATGTTATATTGTATATATAGTATATATAATATATACAATAACATATATAATATAAATATATAAATAAATAATGGGTGTGCTGAGGAAATATGAAAGTTAAGAGTCATTATATCATTTAGTTACACAATACAAAAGTCAAGCTCAAGTTACAACTTTTTATCTAGTGTTTATTACTGCAATGGTCAGATGGTATGGACAATCCAGACCAAGCCCTGCTGCTGCTGCTGCTAAGTTGCTTCAGTCATGTCCTACTCTGTGAGACCCCAAAGACAGCAGCCCACCAGGCTCCCATGTCCCTGGGATTCTCCAGGCAAGAACAGTGGAGTGGGTTGCCATTTCCTTCTCCAGTGCATGAAAGTGAAGAGTGAAAGTGAAGTCGGTCAGTCGTGTCCGACTCTTTGCGACCCCATGGACTGCAGCCTACCAGGCTCCTCTGTCCATGGGATTTTCCAGGCAAGAGTAGTGGAGTGGGGTGCCATTGCCTTCTCCAGACCAAGCACAGAGAACCATAAATATTGTGGCACTTTTTATTTTTGTTGATTTGTTTTTACATAATAGTGTCTTTGTGATACAATTCATATAAGATTCAATTCACCCATTTAAACTGTACAATTTAATGGGTTTTTTTGTATATTCACAGAATTGCACAGCCATCACTAAAGTCAATTTTAGAACATTTCATGATCTCTTAAAGGAACCCATACCATTAGCAGACACTCACTATTTCTCCCTATGAAATTACATCTAAGCAACCACTAATCTACTCTCCTTCTGTCTTAGTCGATTTGGACTGCCTTACCAAATTACCACAGTCTGAGTAGTTTAGAAACAACAGAGATTTTTTCCCCCCATACATTCTGGAGGCTGGAAGTTCAAGAACAAGGCACTGGCAGATTGGGTGTCTAGTGAGGACCGGCTTCCTGGCTCACAGGTGATGCCTTCTTGCTGTCTCCTCATGTGGTAGAAGGGGCAAAGGCCCAGCTGCTCAGTCCTGTCCGACTGTTTGCGACCCCATGGACTGCAGAACGCCAGGCCTCCCTGTCCCTCAACAACTCCCAGAGTTTATTCAAAGTCATGTCCATTGAGTCGGTGATGCCATCCAACCATCTCATCCTCTCATCCGTCCCCTTCTCCTCCTGCCTTGAATCTTTCCCAGCATCAGGATCTTTTCAAATGAGTCAGTTCTTCTCAGCAGGTGGCCAAAGTATTAGAGTTTCAGCTTCAACATCAGTCCTTCCGATGAACATTCAGGACTGATTTCCTTTAGGATGGACTGGTTGGATCTCCTTGTAGCCCAAGGGACTCTCAAGAGTCTTCTCCAACACCACAGTTCAAAAGCATCAGTTCTTTGGCACTCAGCTTTCTTTATAGTCCAACTCTCTCATCTACACATGACCACTGGAAAAACCATAGCTTTGACTAGACAGACCTTTGCTGTTCCATATCCATTTCTAACTGTTGCTTCGTCACCTGCATACCAATTTCTTTGGAGCCTCTTTTATAAGAGCACTCATTTCAAAGGAGCCATATTGATGTGGTCACTCAGATCAGTCTCCCGAGGCAGAGAGCAAGGAGGAGAAAGATCAGAGATTGTATGTGAGAGGCAAATGTAATACTTTGAGCTGACAATCTGTATCCAGTTGTCTATTCTTTCACTCATACCATAGTTTAAACTTCATAGTCTTAATATTTAAAGTAGAAGAAGTCCTTGTCTTGCTTTTTAAATTTCAGAGTGTTTTAAATAATCTTGACCTCAAAAAATACAAAGTTTTGAATTAGCTTTTCCATTTACACACACATACACAGAGATGAGACTGATGGGGACTTCATTGGATGTATTTATAAAACGTGAGAAGATTGACATTTTTGCCTCATCTTTCAATTCATGAACATGGTATATTCTCCCATTTATAGTGTGTGTTAGTCATTCAGTCATGTCCAACTCTTTGTGACCCCATGGACAGTAGCCGCCAGGCTCCTCTGCCCATGGAATTCTCCAGGGAAGAATACTGGAGTAGGTTGCATTCCCTTTTCCAGGGGATCTTCCTGACCCAAGGATCAAACCCAGGTCTCCTGCATTGCAGGCAGATTCTATACCAACTGAGCCACCAGGGACTCATTTATATGCAACTATAAATTATTTTTTATAGTTTTCTATGCTGTGATATTGTAACTATATTTTACAAATTTAATCCTAAGTATACTGATTCTTATTTTTAGTACATTGATTCTTATGTGATTTTGAGAATATTTTTTTAAATTTCATTTCTAATTTTTAGTTAGTTGCATATAAAATATAATTTTAAATATTATATTACTAAACTGCTTTAGTAATTTGTAGACTATTTTGCATTGTTTATATCACAATCATATTTGTGATATGATAGTCCTTGATTTCTAATTATTAAAACTTTTGTTCCTTTTTCTTTCCTTTCTATACTAGCTAAGATCCAGTATACTGTTTAACAGAAATAGTGCTATTTGGTTTCCTTGAAAGAAAGGATTTAACATTTCATCATTAAGTCGGGTATTTGCTTGATGTTTATAGCATATACCCTTTGCCAAAGTGAAGAAGGTTTTTCTTTATTCCTAAATTGCTGGGAATTTCTTTCTTTATAATAAGAGAATGTTGATTACACATTTAATACTTTTGTGCATTTTTTATTGATTGTGTACTGATGTTTTTATTAATGTGAATTATTACTTGATTGATTTAAAGTGTTGAGTCAGCATACATAGGGCCCAACTTGGTTGTGGGTGCTTTTATATAAAATGTTAATTCTTTTGCTAATATTTCATTTAAAAGTTTTGAATTTCTGTTCATTGAAAGACTCTATCTTATACCTTGTAAAAAATTTATTCATTCAAGTTTTAGTGTCGAGACTATGGTGTCCTTTTACAGTGCCTACTACTCCTTTTTTTCTGTATTTGGGTAAGTTTGGTACACAAGTAATGATAGGTTACGCTGTTATAATTGTGAGGCTGTCACGGCTAACGCCATGGCAGGCAGCCTAGATTAGGAGTAGGCCTGGTTTCCCAGGGTAACATAATCATCAGGCCTCCTGGAGCCAGCCAATCAACATATGCCTAGCCAGAGAAAAGGGAACCTATCAGGGGAAAGCTGAAAGCCCCACGTTGGGCCAACAAAAATTACCTTGCAACTCTGTAACCAATCCGCTTACGCCAACTACCCACTGTGTAACCAATCCGATTGCGCCAACTACCTGCTGCTCGTTTTGACCTAATAAATACCCAAGAGAACTGGGGCTTGGGGCCTTTCCTCCTCACACACCTGGTGAGGGCGGGAGGCCCTGGCTCGAGTCAGTAATAAATTCCCCTATTGCGAGTTACATTGTTTCGAGGAGTCTTCTTTCCCGACCGGGGACTCGGACTACGGGCAGAACAATAATAAGCAACTCCAAATATCCATGGCTCAATGAAACAGTCATAATTCATTTTGAATCAAAGTGATTCTCCAGGTGAGCCATACTACATGTGATGACTAATGTTTTCACATTTGAATCTCTGTAAATATTGTATCAACACACAATTCAACAATCACCACAGTCTGTGAAAGGTTGAAATTTAAACTAGACAGTTAAATGCCACTATCATGAAGTGACACATGTCATTTCTATTCACATTTTTTTTGGCTGAGGGAAGTCCTATGGCCCTGTGAGTCTTCAGGAGGCAATTCTCCTGCATGGCTGGAGGAGAGGGAACTGGATACAGTACTGATGAATAGCTATCCTGGGCTCCATAGTCGAGCTCCCCACTTGTAACCAAGAACTCAGGTATCCCTTCTCCAAGGAAGATGGCTTACAACCCCTGTTCAGTCACCCCTTTTGAGCAAAAGCAGGGTCTCTAATTGAGACCCTATAGTCTTCCTCAGATGCCTGTTGGTGTGAAGATCTGTGAAAAAACAAATAAGCAGAAAACAAACTGGTGAAGAAAGACAAGTAAGCTCCACATACTAAGTATACCATTACGGAGAAGACACTGGATTATATCATTCCAAGTTCTCTTGGGAAGAGAAGAGACACAGTGCTGATCTGAAGCAAGTCTATGGTCCCAGGAGGAATTGCTTGTGGCATTTCTTACCCTGTTTTGATGAGACTCTGTGTTTCACGTAAGGAGCTAGCTTGCTCATTGCTTTTCACATTCTCTGACTTAGCGCTCAAGGATATTCTTTTTCCATTATCTTCTTTGGCCACATCTTAAGGACTATCACTTCTTTATTGGCAAATAGACTTCTCAGTCTTCTCTACCTGGGTTTGTTAAGAGCTGAAGAAATACAGTTAACTTTCAAACATCACAAGAGTCCAGGGGTGGGAGGTAACCCTTCACAAAGTCAAAAAACTGTGTGTAACTTGTAGTAGATCCTCCTTACACATGATTCCTCCATTATCTGAGGTTTTGTGCCCACAGTTCAGTCAGTTGAGGATCATGTAGTACTGTTGTATTTATTTTTGAAAAAAACTGTGTATAAGTGGACCCCCAAGGTTCAAATCCATGTGATTTGTTCAAGGTTTAACTGTATTGTGAATCCATAATGACCATAGTTTGTTTTAGGCAAAGCTGATTTTGACCATCCAGGTCTTTCAAAAGATTGGTAACTTATTTATTTGATTCCAGAAAAGTCTTATATTTATGTATTTATTAAATAAAGCACACATATATACTATACAAGGTAATAAGGTGCATTATTATATTTGTGAGAACTGTTAAAATGGGGATGATATTGGAAGAGAAAGTGAATGATGTTTTAAAATATTTTTTAATTTTTTGGCTGTGCTGGATCTTCATTGTCTTGTGCAGACTTCTCTAGCTGCGGCGAAGGGGGCCACTCTCTGGTCGTGATGCATAGACTTCTCATTGTAGGGGTTTCTCTTGGTGCGAAGCACGGGCTCTAGGGCGCTGGCTCCGTAGTTGTGCTGAACGGGATTAGCTATCCTGCTCCATGTGGGGTCCTCCTGTGCCAGAGAGCGAACCTGTCACCTGCATTGGCGTGTGGACTCTACCACGGAGCCACTAGGAAAGCCCACGGATGGTTTTTACTACAGCTTCAGATCTGAATATCCAACAATTCAAGAATTAGAAACTACTTCTGATTTCCCCAGAATAAGTGGGTGCATTCAATCTAGTTGTTTAGAATTTTGTGATTTATTTTAACCCAAGGAACAAACATAGTATGTGGGCATCTCAGGAAATAGCGCAGTTTCATATACTGAGTTCAAATAAGGGAACATATTTTATAGAAGGAAAGTGTACATTAGAAGGTCTCAACTGTGCTACCACAGTGCCTACCTTCTTCCTGTCTGTGGTTCATGGGATTTTCCTAACCCTCTGAGCAGCTGGCTGCCTTAATGCAGCTCTAAGGTTTTTGATTATCCGCTACTATCATTTTTACCACTGTGGTATTCCCAGAGAGCACAGAAATACTTCGCGGAGTCAGCCAGGTGCAAGGAAGAGATGGTAAGGCTGATGAATCTTCTTGTCCGTTGAAAGTTTACAGAGTAGCGATCCCTCCTTGCATTTGCTTTATTATCATCCTGATAAATAAGGAATTCCATTCTTCCACCGGTAAACTGTCTGTACCAGTACAAAGTATACCTAGACCGAGAGATTTGATATGTGCAGTCTATGGTCGCAGCTTCTCCTTCCCGCGCTGTTACTGCAGTCTGAGCTTGAGTTACTGTGTCAGCCATGCTGGATCCTGTGGAAAAAGAAGACAGGGTTGGTCTCTGAAATGACTCAGGGATCATGAGGGCTCGGTTAAGTTACGACACAGGGACAAGACAAGGGTCACCTAGTTGTTCATTTCCCTGCCTCTTTTCCCTCTGACCCCCCTGCCGGTCACAGCTTGCACGGGGCCACCCTTCAGCTCTAAGAGGAGGCTGAGGGTCCAGGCTCAGGGCCACACGTACTGAAGCCAAAGGCGGCCATGAGCGCCCACAGCAGGCCCGGGCGGAGCAGGACGGACGCGCTTCTCTGGTGGGAACTGCCCCTGTTCTTACTGCGCACAGACCCGCCCTTCTCTGAGCAGCTGAGTGCGGAGTCCCCGTGGCTTTCAGATGATTCCACCGCAAACAGGAAGTGATTTGCATAATAAGGGCGTTCCGTTCAGTTTATTCAGAGACTGAAACATCTACCCCACCACCAAACACTGTTTTGCTTTGATGTTTCTTGGAGGAATACCTTTAAAAAATGGCTATTGTAACTAGCAAGTTACAGGAATGAAGTTTATCTTTTTGTTATTGAATTCTTGCTTAATACTATTGTGATCAGAGACTGTATTCTGAATGACTGAAATCTTTTGAAATAATTAAGCCTTGCTTGAAGATCCAGAGTAGAGTCAACTTTGATAAATATTCCATATACATTTGAAAATAATCTGTATTATGTTGTTTTGGGGATTAAAGTATTCTATATATGTAAACTAGGTAAAAAATAGGTAATTGTCTTTGGTAAGTAGAGAATATTTTCTCTCTACTTCAGGGAATATTGAGAGATGTGTGTTAATGTCCTGCCACAGGGGTTGTATATTTGCTTACTGATTATTTTTGAATCAATAAATTCTACAAGTTTAATTTTGCTGATTAACTCTACTGATTTATGTTGGATGTAGTTTGAAGCTATGATATTCAGAGCATGCACATAAACATAGAATTGTTTCTATTTTCCTGGTAGAGTGTGTACTGAATCATTTTGAAGTGCTGTTCTGTATTCTTAGTAACAATTTCCATTTAAATGTCCACTTTATCTGATATTAGCATAGCTACTCAGTTTTCTTTTGGTTAGGGACTCCAGATCAAATGTCTCATTATTCATATGCAAAAGAATGAAGTTGTATCTCTCTATCGCCTACAATATTAAAGAGTTAACCTGAAATGAATCAATGACTTCTATATACAATTTTAAACTATCAGACCCCTAGAAGAAATCATAGATGTAAATTGTTGTGATCTTGAATTAAACAATGGTTTTTAAAATATTACAGTAATGCACAAGTTACTAAAAATGTAGATAAATTAGGCTTCATCAAAATTGTAAACCTTCTGTTTCAAACAACAGTATCAAGAAAGTGAGAAAGACAACCCACAGAGTGGGGAAAACTATTTGCAAATCTTGTCTATTAAGGCCTGAGTATTCAGAATACATAAAGAACACATATAACTCAAGAATAAAAGTACAAATAACTCAAGGAAATTTTTTATTTTAATCATATTTTTTTACTAGGGTTCTGAGGACAGTGGGAATACATGTAAGAAGTATTGTTACTTTCCTGCACACACAATAGATGGGCTTCCCTGGTGGTGCAGGTGGTAAAGAATCTTCTGGCAATGAGGGATTCAATCCCTGGGTTGGGAAGATCTCTTGGAGAAGGGAGTGGCAACCCACTCCAGTGTTCTTGCCTGGGAAATCCCATGAACCCAGGCTATGGTTCATGGGGTCGAAAAGAGTCAGATATGACTGAGTGACTAACACATTCTCTTCTTTTTTCATACACTATAGATACATTCAGTATAAGCCCTTTTGTATAATTTTAAAATTTTATACCATATGCATTCATTATATATTCAAAAATCAAAGAATAATTTGTATTAAAGTTGTTTCAATAAAAATCTACTGATGGGATGGTAGTGAAAGGTCATACAAATAGACAGTGGAAGTTAGAATATAAAATGTCAAGATATCTTTTATTAGCTAACAGACTCATTTCATTACTACTCAATTGTAGGAAAGGAGATTTTCATGTAGGTAAACTTTCACCATGTAGATCAATAAGTTTGAAGTTGTAAACTACTTGTGGTTTTGATTAACAGACAACCTACTGAAGACCTTTGATTTACTAAACCTTTGGGATGTTTTCCACATCCTCTAAATTCATATGGATCATATGGTCATCCTAGAATGACCTTGGCCTGGTTCTTCCCGCTCAACATTGAACTGCATCCTAAATGCTCAATGCCCTATATCCATCTCAGCAGAGAGTAAGAATGGCTACCAATAATAAGGTCTTTGCAGATGACAAACTTCATGAGATGCTTGTATTTATTATTATGATTCACAGGGCATCAACATTTACTTGTGGACAATGTGTCAAATATTGAATGTCATTCAGGGAAAGAGTACACAGCAAATGATTTGCTGAGGCATTGCCCAGAAGTACTTAAAAGTGAAGAAGAGAGTAAATAAATGTGATTTACAATATACACATTTTCAAATGCTTTACATGGAAAGATTCATTTATCTAAGGGTTTCGCAGGTGGTGATAGTGGCAAAGAAACCACCTGCCAATGTAGGAGACATATAAGAAACACAGTTTTGATCCCTGGGTTTGGGAAGATCCCCTGGAAGAGGGCATGGAATCCACTCCAGTACTCCTGCCTGGAGAATCCCATGGACAGAGGAGCCTGGAGGGCTACAGTCCACAGGGTTACAAAGAGTCGGACACAACTGAGTGAGTGACACACACACACAGTTACCCAGAAACAATAATCATGTATTAAATTGTCCATTTTATACAAAACTGAAGCACATGGCTACTGATACTCAAAGGCACACCAGCATCCACTGGTGAAACTTGCAGTGGGATCTGGTTCCCTATCCTGAACACACTTTTCCCTGGAATACAAGCGTAACAAAGGACCTCATTCCAGGAGCAAGTCAGAACAAAGCATCGTCGGTGACTGGAGTTCAGCTGACCCACAGCCTCTCTCTGAAAGTAAAAAAGGAAAATGGTTAGATTCCTGGACACCCAGGAGCCCATGGAATGTGCTTAACTCATTTGTGGAACTTGCCACCTATTGGTCTTCTTTGAAGCTCAGCTGCCTCACCCACTTTAAGGCACAGCTGCTCATGCTGCCATGTATAATGGGGAACAAGTGTGTGTGCCTCTGAGTCTGAGTCCCCAGACCACGTTTGCGTACAGGCTGCAGGTGTCTGGGGAGCACCGTGTGTGGGCTGCGCAGAGGTACAAGGCTGAGTCTCCAGGCTGGGAGGCCGAGATGTGCAGAGAGAGGTGTTTGGCACTTCTGCTGCGGAAGACTGTGAACCTTCCATCCTCATTTTTCTCCAAAACGGAACCTATTGATATCAGGAATGTGGGACTTTTTGCTGGGTAGACTCTGTACCAATGGAAGTAATTAAGCATAATGTCATCATAGTCACAGTTCAGAATAGAAACCCCTCCTTCTGTCACACTCAGGGACGGAGGATTTTGCTCAACCTGCTGCTGGTCACCATTCTTCTGTTGACTCTTCACCCCTGTTTGGAAAGAGAGTAACAGATTTCAAATTTTATTCTTAAAATTTCCACAGAAAACCATTATAAGCCAGAAGATATATTGAAAAAAAATCCCCAATTATCTCATCTCCCAGCCTTGCATTATTCTTGGAGTTTTTCTACTATATTTAAACTTCCTGCCCACGACTCACAGTCAGACCGGAGCCACAGAATCAACAACGATGTTCCTAGGAGTTTACTCATTTCTCCTACAAAGACTCAGGTTGTCCTCTTTCCTGCCCAAGCAAACATAAATCTGACTGCCACTTCCTCCACTTCATTTATTTCCTTCCACAGAGCCTTCACATATGAACAGCCCTGTTTTTAACCAAATTTATGTTTATGAAAGGAAGCACTGCCCCCTTTCGACCATATGCAGAAAATTCCTAAAAATGCATTTCTGTGTTTCTTAAAAATCAGTTTGCAATCCCTTCCCTATAAAAACATTAAAATTAGAGTTTGTAAGAGAAAGAAAGGTTTTCAGAGATCACATTATACACACACACACACACACACACACATATGTATAGAAAGAAAGAAAGTGAAGTCCCTCAGTGCAACCCCATGGATTATAGCCTACCAGGCTTCTCCATCCATGGGATTTTTCCAGGCAAGAGTACTGGAGTGGGTTGCCATTTCCTTCTTCAGGGGATCTGCCTGACCCAGGGATTGAACTCTGGTCTCCCGCATTGTAGACAGATGCTTTTACTGTCTGAGCCACCAGGGAAGATACATATATATGTAGAGAGCGAGCAAGTAGAAAACAACTGAGAATATAGAGAATTAGTAAAAGAAAGGGAAGTCACTCAGTCGTGTCCGACTCTTTGCAATCCCACAGACTGTAACTTTCCAGGTTCCTCTGTCCATGGGATTTTCCAGGCAAGAATACTGGAGTGGGTTGCCATTTCCTTCTCCAATATAGAGAATTATGTTAGGTCAAAGGAGTGGCACTTTGCTAATTGGTGTATTTAGACAGGCACCTTATTTAAAATACTAAGAAGACTTGGTGTCTTGGGGGACAAGAAACATATGATGGTCTATCTAATACAATGGTTACAAATATATAACAATGGCAGTTTGAAATCTCTCTTCAATGTAGTTGCATTCTACATGGTCTTCAGAGGTATAGTATTTGTTCTGGTTAAATAAATGCTACAAGGCAATTCAATCTGATGTAAATTCTGGGCATCTCTCTTATAAAAACACAAACCACCACAATAAAATTTACCCTCTGCATTAAATCACCCTTTGAAATAAATTATCTCTCTTAGAATTTGGATGAGATAATTTAATGTGTTCCATATTCTCAAATGACAAAAAATACACAATCCTGTAAAGTCTATAGAAAGAATGAGGCAATAATGTTGAAAGGTACCAGAAGATGCCACAAAGGTTGCATATTTGTCTTCAGTCTCGCTTCACATCTGGTCGTCTTCACAGCTTAATCCAATGTGAGAGGCAAGGAGACACCCCTGAGCTCTCACTCCTAAATCAGTTGGGCCAGTGATGATCGCAGGTGAGGATAATTTCTGGGTAGAGCTGTTTTATTGTGTGTTCTGTGAGGCAGGTAATAATATACAGAACTCTGGATTATTTTGTCTTCTTCTAAAAGAATGCTAGGTCTGTTAAATTATTCCTTAGAATCTGTTGAGGCTTACTTTAATCTCTTTTAGAGCAGAGTTTTTGTTTTCTTCCCCAGTTTTCTTTTAAATTAGAATTTAGCTCTTACCCCTAGCCTGCAGTCCTTGTTCTGGTGACTCCATTGAAAGTTCAAAGCGTTTGCCAATGTTCTTTACTCTGGAAAGGCCAGAGCTCTTACGTCTTCCTAGCACTGTGTGATCCCTGAAATCTCCTCGGAGTCTTTAGACCCTCAAAGGCTGTTTCCTGCCAGCTCTATCCATGTCTCTTTGCACGTGCAACTTGTGTGTAGGCTCAGAAGACCCCCTCTACAGGTTTTAAGATTCTTTATACGAGGCTTACTTCTCTCCAGTACCTTTTCCCTCAGATTCCAGTGATGTCAGCAGCCCTAACTCTGATCTCTGTTTCCTGCAAACAGCAAGCTGTCACTCTGCTGGGGCTCCAGGTCCTTGTGCTGAAGGTTTAGAAAATCCCCCTAGGAGATGCCTTGTGAATGTGGGGGTCGTTCTGCAGGTTTTCTTTCTCCTACGAACTATAAACTTTCACTATCTATGCTCCTTGGAAACAGTTTTTTCATACTTTTTCCAGTTTTAGAGTGGTTTACACTTAGAAGATAATTCCAGTATCAGCTATACCTAAGAACCAAAAGTAGATTTTTCTCCTAAGATAGCATGTTTTTATGCATTTCCTCCATTTTTTCCCTCTAGTTTTATTGAAAGAATTTACATACTGCTCTGCATCAGGGTGTACAATATACTGATTTGACTTATGTCATGAAATCATTGCCAGAATAATTTTAGTGAACATCCTTTATCTTGTATAGCTACCAAATTAAATTAACAAAAGCTTTCATAATTAGAAATCAAGGACTATCATATCACAAATATGATTGTGATATAAACAATGCAAAATAATCTACAAATATATTACATTACTAAAGCAGTTTAGTCATATAATATTAAATTTTTATAAATTTTAAAATTTTATATGCAAATAACTAAAAATTAGAAATGAAATTTTAAAAAATATTAATTTAATTCCCCTCTCATTCTCCCTTATAATGAGAATTCATAGGATTTACTCTCTTAACTTTCATGTAAAACAAACAGCAGTGTTAATTATATTTATGTTGTATATTACATTCCTAGTACTTATTTATTTATAGCTGGAAGTTTGTACCTTTTGACTGCCTTCATCCAATTATCTCTCCCTCCAGCCCCTGCCCCTACTAACTATAAATCTGATCTCTTTTTCTATGAGTTTGATTGTTTGTTTGTGAAGTATATAACTGATCTATAATGCCAAGCTAGTTCCTTTTATACAACATAGTGATTCAGTATTTCAAAATGATAACAGGTCTCGTCACCATCCAAAGATATTATACATAATAATTGATTATATTCCCTCCACTATTCATTTCATATCTGTGACTCATTTATATTGTGGCTGGAAGTTTGTACCTCTTAATCTCCCTCATCTACTCCCTTCCTCCTCCTCATTCCCTATTTGGGCAAGAAAGCACCAGTCTCACCCTCTCTTCAACATCTTTTTATAGCTTACACTGGTACAGACAGAACCCTGCGAAAAGCTCTATTTTCCTTTTTAAATACACTTAAGTAGGGAATAAAAGGAGCAAAAGAAACCAAGAGCCACAATTAGTATGAAGGCTGGGCAGAACTTTCCGCACACCAGACCAGAGACTCGGCCACATATCTTTTGTTGTAGGGATACAGTGCTTCCCAGGCACCTGAAGTCTGAACCCAGATGTGTGTCTGCAGTCCCCAAACCCAACAATAGGAATGCCTATTTGTTCTCTGCATCCATAACACTGTTTCTGTTTTGTTACATTTGTTCATTTGCTCTGTTGTTTACATGTAAGTGAAATCACACAGTATTTGTCTCTCTGTCTGGCTTATTTCACTATTTCCTCACTTTTAAAGGCAAATGTCATTTTTATTTCAGTCAAATAAATGTATTTTGCATATGTATCATATTTATGATATTTTGTGCAGCTTATTTAAAAATGTTCTCTGCATTTAAAAGAAATAGGGTCTCTAGAGAATTAATACTCCTTATCATTAATTACTTTCGTGATTTTTTTTCATGGCTCTCAATGCAATTACCACCTGTCTGTACACCCTGAGTATGTAGATGTGCTTAGTGAATTTTGTTCCCCATATCCTTCACCTTATCACATTGTGATATTAAAACTATTCACTCCAAGAACTATTAGATTTTATTTTAAGTCTCCCACCACATAAAGAGTCACCCATGCAGTGTTTTGTCACTTGAAAATTACATTTTAGGTCTTAAATTAGCCATGATCTGCCTTGTTTCACACATACATATACTTTTCCTCAAATTGGAGCACTTTCCACCCCCCAACCCTGTTTTGTCCTTTAGCCTGATCAACATCTATTGATCTATTAGTTTTCAAGCTGAGACTCCATATAATTCAGGAAGCTGTCTTTGACTGATATCTATTTGTATTTATAACACTTACTTTGGAACAGTATGATAACAAAAATGGGTTCCCCACTGGATACATATTCAAAAAGGGAAGGAACTCATTATTTATTGGGAGCTCCTTATCTAGTACCTAACACATATTAAGTGCATATTTGTTGAATGATTGAATATATGAACTCTGCGAGTAATGGTGGGTGGAGAATATGTCTGCAGCTGAGGATTCTTGAAAGATGTACAAAGATGGTGACTCATTTTCTAAAGAGGAAATTGCATACTATTGACTGGAAATTAGCTTTTTTCTAATGGTCTTCCAAAACATAAAAGAGGACAATGATATAAATGATATTAGTAAATACTATTGAATATGAACAAAATTAACAATTAACACTGTAAGAAATTGAAACAAAAATAAGTGAAGGATTACAGATCCTTAACTGCTCTTTCTTTGACACTTTCAGTTCAGTTCAGTCGCTCAGTTATGTCTGACTCTTTGCGAATCCCATGGGCTGCAGCATACCAGTCCTCCCTGATCAACACCATCTCCCAGAGCTTGCTCAAACTCATGTCCATCAAGTTGGTGATGCCATCCAACCATCTCATTCTCTGTCTTCCCCTTCTCCTGCCCTCGTTCTTTCCCAGCATCAAGGTCTTTTCCAATGAGTCAGTTCTTTGCAGCAAGTGGCCAAAGTATTGGAGCTTCAGCTTCAGCATCAGTCCTTCCAATGAATATTCAGGACTGATTTCCTTTAGGATTGACTGGTTTAAGGTTTGACTTTCTATGATTTTCCTTCATACATGAGAATAATATGGGTTATGAATAAACAGCCTTCAGGCTAAATATATCCATTTTAACACAGAGCTTTATAATTAGCTTTAAGATTTGTGAACTGGAATTACTGTGTCACTGATTCTCTGATCTAGGGATTAGGATGTTAGAAATAGTTCTATTTAGGAAATGAAAGAGATAGTTACTAGGTTGAATATTCTTCAGCATTTCCATTTTTTTGGAAAGTGAAATCACTTAGATTTATCCAGAGTCACTTCTTAATACCATGTTAGGTGTGAGTAAAAACATTCAGACACCTCTACCTCATGTTGGGTTTGGGGACTGCAGACACACATCTGGGTTCAGACTTCAGGTGCCTGGGAAGCACTGTGTCCCTACAACAAAAGATAAGTGGCTGAGTCTCTGGTCTGGTGTGCGGAAAGTTCTGCCCAGCCTTCATACTAATTGTGGCTCTTGGTTTCTTTTGCTCCTTTTATTCCCTACTTAAGTGTATTTAAAAAGGAAAATAGAGCTTTTCGCAGGGTTCTGTCTGTACCAGTGTAAGCTATAAAAAATGTTGAAGAGAGGGTGAGACTGGTGCTTTCTTGCCCTTAGAGATGGAGGGATCAAGGGTTCTGCTCTACACTGAACCAGCTGCTCACTTCTGTCCAGAAAGACAGAATCAGATAGGAAAGAGTTGATCAATATATAGATTTTATCTAGTTACAGAGATCTCCAGAAGACCTGCTTATGTGCCTACTCTGCAGTGTCAAGTTGTAGTTCTATAGAAATGCTTTCTGCAGGAATCAGGAGATGTACAACAATGAGATTTCAATTCTAATCCCATTGGGCATCTGCTTCCACTCAGGGGATCGGGTTAAGTCCTCAACTCTGGTTTTGCATACAGGCTGCAGGTGTCTGCAGAGCACTGTGTCTCCACAGCACAGAAGTAAGTGGCTGAGTCCTCAGGCTGGGAGTCTCTGATGTAGAGTTGACTGCAATGCTCCTTGTTATTGATGGTGGATTTCAGTCTTCCTTTCTGCTGCATTCCTGAAGCTACGTAAAACAAGAAGATGAGGCGTCCATCAGGATTTTGTTGGAACCACTGCACACTGGTCATGGAAGTAGAATAATTGCATATCAGAGAGGAATTTCTCCCCTCTTGGAGAGTCAGAACCCCAGGACTCTGCTCCACCTTCATCTGCACTCTTAGCCCTGTTGAAAAAGAGAGAAATAGGCACAGGTGAGGGTCCCTGAACAATGACTGTTTGCAAATGGAGGGCATTTTTCTCTAGTTTCCATCCTCATGGTGGAGGATACAACCCAACAGACTTATGTTCTCACTTCCTCCATCTTCCCCTCCACTATGTTCCTTTCTAAATTCAAGTGTGATGTTTCTTCATGTTCCCCCAGGATGTTCTTAACTCACAGCAAATCTGTATCCACAGGAGACTCAGCAAGACTCTTCTTTGTGTCTTCATGATTCTTTACTCTTTTGATACAGGACACACTTTGATGTCATGTTCCTTTAAATATTTGTATTCATCATATCTTGAAAATGGGACTGATTCTGTTCCTGTGCCTGATTGCTTTCATGAGAGATTCTACAGAAGCCAACCCTAAATATCATCACTCAGCTGTGTAGTGGGAGCTCCACCCATCTATGGTTTAGTCCTTCTACACACTGTGGTCTGTGAGCTTTTATGTGTGTTTGTTGGGTGTAAGGGAAGTGCTATCTTTTCAGGGTTTAAAAGTCTTTTTTTTCTGTAGACTCTGGGTATATGTAAAATAATTTATGTTACGATTAGGGAGACAGTATATTAGAGGGGGAATAAAGAAATGATTTCTATGTCTATAAAGAGCCATAGGTAAAATATATTGATTAAGCTGAAATCTGAGACATGATCGGATTGGGAAACTCTTCTGGGTTGTGATAACATATATATGGAATATTACTGTTGTTTAGTTGCTAAGTCATGTCTGACACTTTGCGACCCCATGGACTGCAGCACGCCAGGCTTCCCTGTCCTTCACTATCTCACAGAATTTGCTCAGACCCATGTCCATTAAGTCAATGATACTATCCAACCATCTCATTCTCTGTTGCCCCCTTCTCCTCCTGCCCTCAATCTTTCCCAGCATCAGGGTCTTTTCCAATGAGTTTGCTCTTTGCTTTAGGTGGCCAAGTATTCGAGCTTCACCTTCAGTATCAGTCCTTCCAATGAATATTCAGGGTATATTTCCTTTAGGATTGGCTGTTTTGGTCTCCTTGCTGTCCAAGGGATTCTCAAGAGTCTTCTCCAACATCACATTTCAAAAGCATCAATTCTTCCATATTCAGCCTTCTTTAGTGTTCAACTCTCATATCTGTACATGACTACTGGAAAAACCATAGTTTTGACTATATGAACCTTGGTCAGCAAAGTCATGTCTCCATTTTTTAATACACTGTTTAGGTTTGTCATAGGTTTTTTGTTTTTTGTTTTTTTCCCAAGGAGAAAACATCTTTTAATTTCATGGCTGCAGTCACCATCTGCAGTGATTTTGGAGTCCAAGAAAATAAAGTTTGTTACTGTTTCCATTGTTTCCCCATCTATTTACCAAAAAGTGGTGCGATCTCAGATGCCATGATCTTAGTTTCTTGAATGTTGAGTTTTAAGCCAGTATTTACTTTTGAAAAGGATCCTGTATAAGTAAACCCACACAGTTCACACCCATGTGGCTTGTTCAAGGTTCAACTGTATTGTGAATTTCTAATGATCATTGTTTTAGCCAAAGCTGTTTGGCCATCCAGATTTTTAAAAAGATTAGATGCCTTTTTATCTATTTGATTCTAGTAAAAATAATATATTTACATATTTATAATTTTTTACAAAATGTACACATATACAAAGCAATAAAACACATTATATTTGTGAGAACTGTTAAAATCAGCATACTATTGGAAGATAAAGTGATTTTTCCTGCAACTTCAGATCTGAAAATCCAACAACTCAAGAATTAGGAAACTACTTCTGATTTTTCTGAATACGTAGATTCACTCAATCTAGCTGTTTAGGAACAATTTGAAAAGCACTCTGAGATTTATTTTCACCCCAGATACAAACACAATACCTAGGAGTTTCAGGAAGCAGTGTTGTTTCATACACTGAGTTCAAAGGGAAAATGTTTTATAGAAGGAAAGTTTACATTAGAAAGTCTCAACTGTGCTACCACAGTGCCTGCCTTCTTCCTGTCTGTGATCATGGGATTTTCCTAAGCTCTGAGCAGGTGGCTGTCTTAATTGAAGTCATGTTTTGATTATCCTCTACTGTCATTTCTGTCACTCTGGTATTCCCAGAGAGCACAGAAATACTTTGCTGAGTCGTCCATTTATAAGGAAGAGACGGTAAGGCTGATGGATTTTTTTGCCATTTGGAGGTTCCGGTAGTAGGGATACTGCTTTGCATTTGGCATGTTGTCAAGCTGATGAATAAAGAAAACCATCCTGCCACTGGGCTGTTTGTATCAGTACAAAGTGTATCTCCTCTGAATGGTTTCATATGTGCAGTCCACGGTCAAAGTTTCTCCTTTCCGACTGTTGCTGTGGTTTGTGCTTGGGTTACTTTGTCAGCCATGCTGGATCCGGGGGGAAAAGGAGAAGGCAGGGCTGGTTTTCCAAAATGTCTCAAGGGTCATAAGGGTTAGATGAAGTTATGACACAAGGACCAAGAAAAGGATCACCAGGTTTTCATTTGCCCACTTTTCTTCCCTCTAACACCCCTGCTACTCACAGCTTGCACAGGGTCATCCCTGAGCTCTAAGAGAAGCTGAGGCCCCATGTTTAGGGCCACACATACTGAAGCCAAAGACGGCCATGAACACCCACAGCAGACCAGGAAGAGCATGACAGACATTCTTCTCTGGTTGAAATTGCTCTTGTTCTTACTGCCGCAGAGACCAGTCCTTCCTGAGTAGCTGAGTGCCGAGTTCCTCCAGCTTTTAGACATTTCTGCCCCAAACAGGAAGTACTGTTCATAAGGAAGAAGTTCCATTCAGTCTATTCAGAACGAACCACCTCAAACCACTGTTTTGCATTGATGTTTTTCTGGAGGAATACCTTTGAAAAATGGCTGTTGTATCTAGCAAGGTACAGGAATGAAGTTTCATTATCTTTTGTTATTGAATTCTTGTTTATTGCCATTGTGATCAGAGACTATATTCTGAATGACTGAAAATTCTTTGAAATTGATTAAGCCTTTTTTTAAGAGCTAGAGTCAACTTTTATAAATATTATGCGAGGGTGTGAATATAATCTATATTCTGTTTTTTGGGGGTAAAGCATTTTATTAATATATACTTAAGTAAATAATAGTAATTGTGCACTATTAATAAAGAAAAGATAAACATAAATAAAAACAGAAACATCTTCATTTAGATAAAAACAAATTTGCATTAATCTTATACTATCTTAATAGAATGTGGGAGGTTCAAAGATGACAAGATGAGAGGTTTATCACCAGGTCTATTACCCCCCATTGTGATCACGATGGTTGTTGTTGTAACGGCAATGAGAAGCTCTTGTTCCAGTTCTTCATGAGATCTGCAGTCTCAGCCTTAATTGTATTTTCATTTCCTTGAGAATTCCTTCAATATAGTTGTATCCCCTAAGGGAGAATAGGCCAGCAAACAGTGTATGAGGGTGACACTAACCACTTTGATAAACATGGTGTGCAATTCTGGATCACCAATTTGACATTGTGTTGGTATATTGAAATAAATAAGATTACAGTACAGAATAGAGTATAACACATGAGTTTTATTAACATGAGATTTCAAAGAAATTTTATATATATGGAGGACCATATCTCTCAGGCCTCTAAGAATACATCCTTACTCTCTCAGATTGTTAATGGCAATTTGTAGGGAAATTTTAAAACACGCTCAGGTTACTAAGATATATGTCATATATGTCTAAAGTGTGCTAACTAGAACAACCTAAGTAATACCACTTCTGTGTGTTCTAATTTATTTGTTCAAATGATGTTCTAATTGGCATTGCTAAGCCAGAAAATCAGGAGTAGCAAATGCATGTAGTGAGCTTTTTAGGAAGAAAATTGTGCCATAAAGGTGGATTATTTTTATTTTAAGTTATAAAGGAGGAATCATATCAAACAGAAATCCCAGTAAAATAAAATGAAGTAACTATCAGTTCAGTTCAATCGCTCAGTCATGTCTGACTCTTTGTGACCCCATGAATCGCAGCACGCCAGGCCTCCCTGTTCATCACCAACTCCCAGAGTTTACTCAAACTCATGTCCATCGAGTTGGTGATGCCATCCAGCCATCTCATCCTCTGTCATCCCCTTCTCTTCCTGCCCCCAATCCCTCCCAGCATCAGAGTCTTTTCCAATGAGTCAGCTCTTTGCATCAGGTGGCCAAAATACTGGAGTTTCAGTTTCAACATCAGTCTTTCCAATGAATACCCAGGACTGATCTCCTTTAGGATGTACTGGTTGGATCTCCTTGCAGTCCAAGTGACTCTCAAGAGTCTTCAACAACACAGTTCAAAAGCATCAATTCTTCGGTGCTCAGCTTTCTTCACAGTCCAACTCTCACATCCATACATGACCACTGGAAAAACCATAGCCTTGACTAGATGGGCCTTTGTTGGCAAAGTAATGCCTCTGCTTTTTAATATGCTATCTAGGTTGTTCATAACTTTCCTTCCAAGGAACAAGCATCTTTTAATTTCATGGCTGCAATCACCATCTGCAGTGATTTTGGAGCCCCCCCCCCCCAAAAAAAAAAGTCTGACACTGTTTCTACTGTTTCCCCATCTATTTCCCATGAAGTGATGGGACCAGATGCCATGATCTTAATTTTCTGAATGTATTCAGAAGTAACTATAGGGCCCTACTTTCAACTGCAGGAAACTGACAGTTCCAGGACTGCATACATTGTCCCTCGGGAGAGATTTTTGGAATCAAAGAAGATGTAGTTCATTTACCTGATAGGATCAGGAGCAAAATAACCCAGTTTTCACCATTTTCTGATATGCAGTTTGGGGAAGGGGGTACAAAGTGTGACCTACCTCCAGGCCCCAGTTCAGTGAGTGATGACCATGAGAAAATTTGGTCAGTGGTACTTAATGAAAGGAAGAGGGTGGAGGCTAGGACTGACTACATAATGGGCGAGTGGCTTCAGTGCCTCTCGAGTGGCCGTGGATCTCCTGTGCCTCTGAAGAATTCATGTTCTCAGAAGCGTTACTTGATGGGAATTTTTCTGCCTCTCAGTTTTCTTATCAGCAAAATGAAGATAATGATACCTCCATTTGATGCCTTCTGCTCTATTAAATCTAAATGAATATGGTCCTTTAAATGTGTATTGTACACCATTATTTCCATGATTGTTATAAAAATGAAATCCACCTTACATAACAGATGCTGCCAATTATTGTGTGTAGTGTCAAGCAAAAGAATCTTTATCCTTTTTCCTTCTTGTAGTATATTTTCATTCTGAACAAATTTGAATAAAAATGTATTTCTAAAAAATACCAACACTGGTGCTGGCACCCTTGCTCAGGAAATCTGCCCTACACACAGGCACATGATCTATACTGTGGTTTGGAAATGTGGGAAACTGTTTTACCATGAAACGTTCTTCCTACCCAACTGTTATAACAACTGAAAATGCACATTTGAGGTGACTTCTTTTCAACCTCCTGAATCATTCCCTTTGTAAATACAATCTGAGGACAGTTAATCCAGCATGTTGAACTGAATGTAATTTAGGGTATAAATCACTCCATTTTAAAGACTGATTTGGGAAATGGATATGGAAACCATAAAGTGAGAGAAGATTTTGAAAAGTAGTTCAGTGACTAGAAACATTAGACTTTGGGTCTGCAAAAGGGGTAGTGAAGAGTCACAGGGTACCTGAGGGGCTGGACATGAAGCAGGAACAGAGATGGGAGGGAGGCAGATAGAGTAACAGTGATTGTGAAGGACTAAAGACAAAAGATTTACATGTCCCAGTTGTGGTCCTAAATTCTGATCTTTTCATCAACAACAGTAAGACAAGTGAAAACAGTCTACAAATTGAGCTCTGCACAGGACTGAGTATGACTTGTTTCTTTGTGAAGCTATATCAAAGGTGAGAGGCCAGCTGGGGGTGACTGCAGCCCGTGGGCAGTGAGAACAGGTGAGGTCCGATGTTGGAGTAGTGAAGGCCAGTAGGAGACCAGATTAGATGCTGATCTATGTCTCTTCTCTTTCTCTCTGCCTCTACCCTACCCACTCTCACATATATCTATTGGTCTACCTCTATATTTATAACATACACTTAGAAAAAATTACTCCCCATGAGTCTTCCCAGTATGTCAATATTGTTGTACCAGTACTCATGTTGCAGTCTTAATATGCCACAAGGAACCTGATAAATGACTCAGAATTTCTTTCTATTAACAAGGTATGTGAATAATAGATGGGAAAGAGTTTCCCAGGGACATTTAAGGCACAAGATTTGTGCACAGTTATTGCAGCAATCACTGACATTCATGCTATTCTCACCCCTGTTTCAGGTTTTATCTACTAAAAAGTAACAGTTACCAGGACAAAAAGCCAAATTAAATTTTGGAATGAAGGCATAGCTTCTTCTGCTCTGACTCCTTTCCCTTTCTTTGGCAACGGGACAATAGCATCTTTCTTAGGCTCCTCATCTCAGTAAGTGTCTCAGCCACCCCTCAGGAGTCCTGTGTTAGGGAGCATCTGTGGTCCAGCTGTATATTTCAGGACAGCCTGGAGAGGTCTGGAGATCGCTATGTGTCTTCTCTACAGAGTTGATGCCCAAGTGGCTGGACTGTGAGGTTGTAATATTCAGGGAACTTTTCTGCTTTTTCTCATTCACCTTGGCACTTATTTTTCATTGAATTTTTCCATCTTTAATTTTCCACAACATCATCTAGAAGATCAGACCTTCACTATGCTTTTGCCTGCATCAGTATAAGGCATGTGAGTTCTCTGATGAATTACAGTTTATGGTGAAATCTTCTCTCTCTTGGACAATGAGGGACTGTGATCAGTGGTCCAGTTTTTGGCTATGAGACCTGTTCAAAAGTAAAGAGAATACAGGAGGCCCACATAAGATCTTCCGTTCATACTAGAGATGGTTTTTTCTTTCCCTGCCTCACTCCCCCAGGCAACAAGGTTATTATGTCAACACAGAAGACTGTCTACTTTTACTTCTGTATCTGGGTCTCAAAAGGGCTTTCCCAGGATTAAAGGTGACTCAGTTCCTGCCCTCAGGAAGTTGACATTATCTCCTGACTCCCTTACATTTAACTACATCCTCACAGGCTGTCTGCAACTCCAATGTCCCTTCCAGTACTTGCAGAAGAGTCTCCATCCATGATTCCTTAGGAAACAGAGCCCAATCAGGTTTTCTTGAATGCGCTTCCCCAGCAGAGGTCACTTTAGCTCAGTGGTCTTCCATTGGTGCAGGAAACTGCACCAATCAGAAACCAGGTTTCTGGTTTCTTCTTTGTCCAGCACTGCACAAACCTAACTCAAATATTTTTTAGACATTGCCGTTCCTTGGCTAGACTGAGAAATGGTGAATAATTCATGACTTTTTGGAATTAATTTATATATGGATTACATCCCTTTTTACAACAGAGTGTGCTATTTTTTATGAGATACATAAAATATCCTGTGATATGCACATGTTTGAAACAGTTCCCCCTTTGTAATTATGAGAAAGTGAAAAATTCTGTTATTTGTAGCCTGTTTTTCATCATTAGGTTCTATCTGCTTTTGATTTTATTCTTTAAAAAAAGCTGCTTTATTGAGGCATACTTGACCACTGAATAATTGCATATATTTAAAATGTACAATTTGATCATTTTTTACATGGGCATACAAAGATGAAATAATGACAGTGAAGGTAAAGAGCAGATGTATGATCCTAAAGTTCCCTAGAGGCCCTATTCTCTGCTCATTTTTAATCCCTTCTATATATCTTCCTACTATGTCCCCCCAACCCCTATTCATCCCTAAGCAGTCACTACTCTGCTTTTTCTTACTATACACTGGTGTGCATTTTCTCTAATATTATGTAAATAGTATCATAGAGTATATAATTTCTCTTGGTTTCTTGGGGCATATTTATTTTGGGATTCATCTATGTTGTTATATTTATTAGTAGTTCATACTTTGAATTGCTAAGTAGTGTTCCACTGTTCAGCTGTATATAAATTTATTTATTTATTCACCAATTGATGGACTTTAAGGTTATTTCCAATTACTCTCTTTATAAGCTATTATGAACATTCATGTCTAAGTGTTTTTTGTATGATATAAGGTTTTATTTCTTTTCTGTTATAAGTAGGCAAGGAGATGCTAGGTTATGTGATATGTGTATGCTTAACTTTGGAAGAAACAGTGAAACTGGGTTTTGGGCAGTTGGACCATCTACATTCTTAGCAGCACTGTATGAGAGCTCCAATTGCTCCAAAACCTCATTAACACTTGGAATTGCCAGTCATGTTTATTTTAGCTGTTCTACTAGGTATGTCATGGTATCTTATTCTTTTAATTTGCATCTCCCATACTATAATGATTCTGAGCATTTTTTCATGTACTTATTTACCATACGTAGGCATACTTTGGTAAAGTGTTCAAATTTTGGCTCATGTAAAAACAATAAATTTTTGTTTTATTAAATTGTAAGACTTTATATGTATAGTATACATATTATATATAATACATATATTCTAGATATGGATCTTTTGTTAAATATTTTGCGAAGACTTTCTGCTAGTCTGTGGCTTTTGTATTTTTCTTGAATTTTTCTAACAGTGTCTTTTAAGAAGCAAACAATTTTAATATTATGAAGGTCAGTGTGTCGAAATTTTTCAAAAATAACTTTTTTGACATATGAGTGATGTACAAAAACCAGTATGCATTTAATATATAAAGCTTGATAAGTTTTGGGGAAAAATATAGTCTTGAAACCATCACCATAATCAATGTCATAAACATACTGGTTATGTCCAAAAGTTTTCTCTTGCTCTCCTTATTTTTAAAATTTTATTTATTTTTTTTTTTTGTGATAGGAATACTTTAAATATATTCTCTTGGTAATTTTTAAAGTGCTCAGTACAATATTTTTAACTAAGGATATGCCTATTATATGTTTTCACGGGTGTAGTAAGGTTGCCTTCCAAACCAGCTCTAACAAGGCACACCGCTGCTGCTTCCCTTCCCCAGCAAGGACATACCGCACAGATGCAGCCCCGCCTGTCCCAGCGTGTGTCTCTCAGGACGCAGTAGTACACAGCGGTGTCTCTCACGATGACCTGGGGCAGAACCAAATGCTGGACTTTCTGTCCTTGGTGATGCTCAGAGAGGCCACCTTATTTGTCACATTGTTGTTCAACCGTGAATCAAGTACTCTGGACTCTGGTGGGAAATCTGTCGATACCAATATACATGCTCATGTCCACTGATTGTGGAGCGATTACAGGGCAAGTGCACAGGTTCTTCTTCAGCGCCCTCCATTGAGTTTGGCTGTGTAGTCTTAGAATCTCCCAATTTACCTGGGGTATTGAGAAACAATCGATTAGCTCCAGATTGTCAAATCAGGGTGTGCCTAAAGCGCAGATTCATAAACACTGCCAGAATTCCCTGTTCTGGCTTTGCCCTGTCCATGAGGATTTTCAAATTTGTTGCACAGGACAAGATAAGTATTACTAGTATTTATTACTGAGCTACTTAGAGCCACAAAGCCAAAGATAAATTGTTGTTTTCTGTGACCCTTGGATTCAATGAAGCCCCAGACTCCTTACAGTCTGAAAACTGAGACTAAGGAGATCTTCTGTGAGTAGAGGATGTGATAGCTTCTCACAGTGATGATCAGGGTCTCTAGACAAACACACAGACATATAGAAACACAGAGATGCACATTCTTCCCTGTAGTTTGGTGAAGCACAGTGGGAGAAGTGAAAGCAGCAGACATCTGTCTTTGTCTTTAGCCATGAAAGTCATTCTTTCTTAGGTCCAGATCACTTACCCAAAGCTAGGAGAAGAGTTATTCCTGTCACCAGTCTCATAGTTGAAGTCCCAGGCCTCAGAGCACAGGATCTGTGTCTGAGCCTAAGTTGGGGGAGGTCCCAAGTGCCAAATCAGCAGCCAGGTGCACAGCCCACACCAGGCAGCTCCCTGGTGTGTTCCCCAGCCAAGCGTCAGCTGTCTCTTGATTGGGTCTACTCCCATGCCCAGGACTAAACACAAATCTCAAGAGACTAATAATATTTTCCCATTGTTAAGCCATAATTCAGAAAGTTTACATTAAGGTTATTTTCAAAGTTCAAAAATAAATAGTCTATGTCTGTGTGAGCATATTTCAGATGAACATTGTTGAATTCCTCTGGTCTTGGCCCAGGAACCAATGACTTGTATGGTACTTACTCCTATTTCACTTGGGTCCTTTATAATGCATAGTTACTAGTCTCGTTGCTCATGACTTGGGGTGAAATGAATTGAGGATAGTAGGAGAAAAGAAGAGAGGAAAAGAGGGGAAAATAAAATTTGGAAAGGGAAATGAAATGAAGCCATCTTATAAGAGAGACAAAAATAACCATAAAGCTATTTCTGTTATCCCCCAAAATGGTTATTATTAAAGAAAGGAGATAGAATAAAATTTAACATTACTCATCCTTCTCTGTTACAATATCTAAGCTTATTACTCCACTCTAGCAACAAATATTTGGCCATTTAAAATTAAACTATTAATCACTTCTCCCTTTTTTCCTGTGGAGGGTCAGCTCTTTGCTTTGCATTTGGAAAATGGCTTACTCATGTCCTTAAAACTGCGCACACACTCAATGTGAAATTTTGAAGTACAGGTGATAAAGGGGATAAGAGTCAATTCTTTGTACAACTCAATGATCACTTCTCTGTCACCCTGGATGGAGCTTTGGTTTGCAGAAGTAATAGCCCCCTCTTGTGACTGCATATATGAACTCCTTTCCTCAGAACCTGGAATCAGCAGCCTTTCAAGCTTTGTGTTTCCACTCTGTGAACAGCTGTCTCACAGGTGCTCCCTCTGGCCCTCTAGTGGCAAGGTTTCCTAACATAGTACTCTAAAGACAGAATCATTTTCAGTCACTTGGGAATTTTAGGACATATACAATTTTAGAAATTTTATTTTTCTGTGAGATCTTTCTCACAGAAATAGTTTTAACTATCTCTCAATCAAATGCCTTTTACTTCCCTTATTATCTTGAACTTCCCATGTTGGAGGGCAGTTTCCAAAGGCCAGTTTATTCATTGTTTAACATGGGATTTGACACAGGTTTTGCTTACATTTAATACTAATTTGTTGAGTGAATGTATTAATTAATATAGACTAGGGGAAGTTATATAGAATTATACGGAGTGACTCTCAAAATTATTCCAAACCAAAGATTCTGATTTTCTGGAAAACAAACTGAACAAAAGTATACAGCTTCCCTGGTGGCTCAGGTGGTAAAGAATCTGCCTGCAGTGTAGGAGACCCGTGTTCAATCCTGGGTTGGGACGATCACCTGGAAGAGGGAATGGCTACCCACTCCCATACTCTTGCCTGGAGAATTCCATGGACAAAGGAACCTGGTGGGCTACAATTCATGGGATGGCAAAGAATCAGACACAACTGAGCAACTAACACTTTATTCATCCAGCAGTGAAGATAAATGCAAAATTCAGATAGACAGCACACCAGTTCTTACTCCCCATCCTCCAAAAATGGGAGAATTCAAAAATTTAGGAAAGGGAAAGCTTGGTTTTGAGAATGTGGTAGTCCATGGCATGGTGGTCATATAGTCACTGTTAATTTAATCTACATGTGCACCTACTATACACCAGGTTATAAACTAGCAATAGTGTTTTAAGGTTGATGTCAATATATAAATGAGAGAAATATTGGGATTGCTGAAGGAAATATGAAAGATAAGAGTCATTATATCATCTAGTTATATAACACAAAAGTCATGCTCAGGTACAGCTTTTTATCTGGCGTTTATTACTGCAGAGGTCAGGTGATATGGACAATCCAGATCAAGCACAGAGAACTCTAAGTATTGCAGTACTTTTTATTTTTGTTGATTTGTTTTTATATAACAACTTCTTTGAGATACAACTTATATGTCATATAATTCACCCATTTAAATTGTATAGTTCAATGTTTTTAGTATATTCATAGAGTTGTGCAACTGTCACCACACTCAATTTTAGAACATTTCGTGATTTCTAAAAGGAACCTATACCCATTTGCAGTCACCCACCATTTCTCCCCATGAAACTCCATCTGGGCAACCACTCACCTACTCTGTTTCTGCCCTAATCCATTTGGACTTCCTTAACAAATGAGGATTGAGTAGCTTCAAAACAAGAGAAATTTTTTTCCGTACAATTCTGCATGCTGGAGGTACAAGAGCAAGGCACTGGCAGATTGGGGGTCTAGTGAGGGTATGCTTCCTGGCTCACGGGTGATGCCTTCTTGCTGTCCCCTCATGTGGTAGAAGGGGCAAAGGCTCTCTTTGGAGCCTCTTTTATAAGAGCACTCATTTCAAAGGAGCCATATTGATGTGGTTCACTCAGATCGGCCTCCTGATGCAGACAGCAAGAAGGGGAAAGATAAATATGTGAAAGGCAAATGAAATACTTTGAGCTGATGGTCTATATCTAGTTGTCTATTCTTTCACTCATTCCACAGTTTTAACTTCATGGGCTTAATATTTAAGGTAGAGGAAGTCCTCCTACTTGCTTTTTAAATTTCAGTAGGTTTTAAAGTTTCTTGGCCTTTTAAAATATACAAATTTTAGAACTGATTTTCACCTTTACATACATACAGAGAGTTGAATCTATTTAAGAAATGAGAAAGACTTTGACATTTTTTGTTTCATGAATCTTTTAATTCATGAACATAGTATATCCTCCCATTTATTTACAACTGAAATTAATTTCTTTGTGTTTTGTAATTTTCTGTGCTGTGGTCTTATAAATATATTTAAAAATTTTATTCCTAAGGATTTTGATTCTTATGCTATTTTAAGAATTTTTTTAAAAAAATTTCACCTCTATTTCTAGTTACTTGCATATAAAATATATTTTATATTGCTCAACTGCATTAGTAATGTAATATATTTGTAGATTATTTTGGATTGTTTATCTCACAATCATATGTGTGACTATCATATAGTCCTTGATTTCTAGTTATTAAAACTTTATTTATTTTTCTTTCCTTTCTACAACTGGCTAGGGCTTGGTACACACTTTAATAGAGATAGTGCTATTTGGCTTCAATGAAAGAAAACACTTAACATTCCACCATTAAGTTTAGTATTTGCTTTATGTTTGTAGCATATACACTTTACCAGAATGAAGAAGCTTTTCTTTCAATCCTAATTTGTTGGGAATTAATTTCTTTACTTTGAGTGACTGTTGATTACACTTTTGTGTAACTGTTGGGATGATATTTTTATTAACGTGGATTATTAATTTGATTGCTTTATTTTTTTCTCCAATTATTTTTATTAGTTGGAGGCTAATTACTTTACAATATTGTAGTGGTTTTTGCCATACATTGACATGAATCACCCATGGATTTATATGTGTTCCCCATCCAGAACCCCCCTCCCACCTCCCTCCCCATCCCATCCCTCTGGGTCATCCCAGTGCACCAGCCCTGAGCACTTGTCTCATGCATCCAACCTGGGCTGGCGATCTGTTTTACACTTGATAATATACATGTTTCAGTGCTGTTCTCTCAGATCATCCCACCCTCGCCTTCTCCCATAGACTCCAAAAGTTTGTTCTATACATCTGTGTCTCTGTTTCTGTCTTGCATATAGGGTTATCGTTACCATCTTTCTAAATTCCATATATATGCGTTAGTATACTGTATTGGTGTTTATCTTTCTGGCTTACTTCACTCTGTATAATGGGCTCTGGTTTTATCCATCTCATTAGAACTGATTTAAATGTATTCTTTTTAATGGCTGAGTAATATTCCATAGTGTATATGTACCACAGCTTTCTTATCCATTCATCTGCTGATGGGTATCTAAGTTGCTTCCATGTCCTGGCTATTATAAAAAGTGCGATGAACATTGGGATACACGTGTCTCTTTCAGTTCTTGTTTCCTCGTGTGTATGCCCAGAAGTGGGATTGCTGGTTCATATGGTAGTTCTATTTCCAGGTTTTAAAGGAATCTCCACACTGTTCTCCATAGCAACTGTATTAGTTTGCATTCCCACCAACAGTGTAGGAGGGTTCCCTTGTCTCCACACCCTCTCCAGCATTTATTGCTTGTAGACTTTTGAATAGCAACCATTCTGACTGGCGAGAAATGGTACCTCATTGTGGTTTTGATTTGCATTTCTCTGATAGTGAGTGATGTTGAGCATCTTTTCATGTGTTTGTTAGCTGCTTTTTGATTGGATTTTTTATTTTTCTGGAATTGAGCGGCAGGAGTTGCTTGTATATTTTTGAGATTAATTCTTTGTCTGTTGCTCCATTTGCTGTTATTTTCTCCCATTCTGAAGGCTGTCTTTTCACCTTGCTTATAGTTTCCTTTGTTGTGCAAAAGCTTTTAAGTTTCATTAGGTGCAATTTGTTTATTTTTGCTTTTATTTCCAATATTCTGGGAGGTGGGTCATAGAGGATCCTGCTGTGATTTATGTCAGAGAGTGTTTTGCCTATGTTCTCCTCTAGGAGTTTTATAGTTTCTGGTCTTACATTTAGATTTTTAATCCATTTTGAGTTTATTTTTGTGTATGGTGTTAGAAAGTGTTCTAATTTCATTCTTTTACAAGAGGTTGACCAGTTTCCCCAGCACTACTTGTTAAAGAGGTTTTCTTTTTCCATTGTATATTCTTGCCTTCTTTGTCGAAGATAAGGTGTCCATAGGTGCATGGATTTATCTCTGGGCTTTCTATTTTGTTCCATTGATCTATATTTCTGTCTTTGTGCCAGTACCATACTGTCTTGATGACTGTGGCTTTGTAGCAGAGTCTGAAGTCAGGCAGGTTGATTCCTCCAGTTTCACTCTTCTTTCTCAAGATTGCTTTGGCTATTCGAGGTTTTTGTATTTCCATACAAATTGTGAAATTATTTGTTCTAGTTGTGAAGAATACCGTTGGTAGCTTGATAGGGATTGCATTGAATCTATAGATTGCTTTGTGTAGTATACTCATTTTCACAATATTGATTCTTCCAATCCATGAACATGGTATGTTTCTCCATCTATTTGTGTCCTCTGTGATTTCTTTCATCAGGTTTTATTGTTTTCTATGCATAGGTCTTTTGTTTCTTTAGGTAGATATACTCCTAAGTATTTTATTCTTTTCATTGCAATGGTGAATGGTATTGTTTCCTTAATTTCTCTTTCTGTTTTCTCATTGGTAGTGTACAGGAATGCAACGGATTTCTGTGTGTTAATTTTATATCCTGCAACTTTGCTATATTCATTGATTAGCTCCAGCAATTTTCTGGTAGAGTCTTAAAGGGTTTTCTATGTAGAGGATCATGTCATCTGCAAACAGTGAGAGTTTCACTTCTTCTTTTCCTATCTGGATTCCTTTTATTTCTTTTTCTGCTCTGATTACTGTGGCCAGAATTTCCAACACTATGTTGAATAGTAGTGGTGAGAGTGGGCACCCTTGTCTTGTTCCTGATTTTAGGGGAAATGCTTTCAATTTTTCACCATTGAGGATAATGTTTGCTGTGGGTTTGTCATATACAGCTTTTATTATGTTGAGGTATGTTCCTTCTATGCCTGCTTTCTGGAGAGTTTTTATCATAAATGGATGTTGAATTTTGTCAAAGGCTTTTTCTGCATCTATTGAGATAATCATATGGTTTTTATCTTTCAATTTGTTAATGTGGTGTATTACATTGATTGATTTGTAGATATTAAAGAATCCTTGCATTCCTGGGTTAAAGCCCACTTGGTCATGATGTATGATCTTTTTAATATGTTGCTGGATTCTGTTTGTTAGAATTTTGTTAAGGATTTTTGCATCTATGTTCATCAGTGATATTGGCCTATAGTTTTCTTTTTTTGTGGCATCCTTGTCTGGTTTTGGTATTAGTGTGATGGTGGCCTCATAGAATGAGTTTAGAAGTTTGCCTTCCTCTGCAATTTTCTGGAAGAGTTTGAGTAAGATAGGTGTTAGCTCTTCTCTAAAGTTTTGGTAGACTTCAGCTGTGAAGCCATCTGGTCCTGGGCTTTTGTTTGCTGGAAGATTTCTGATTACAGTTTTGATTTCCTTGCTTGTGATGGGTCTGTTAAGATCTTCTATTTCTTCCTGGTTCAGTTTTGGAAAGTTATGCTTTTCTAAGAATTTGTCCATTTCTTCCAAGTTGTTTATTTTATTGGCATAGAGCTGCTGGGAGTAGTCTCTTATGATCCTTTGTATTTCAGTGTTGTCTGTTGTGATCTCTCCATGTTCATTTCTAATTTTGTTAATTTCATTCTTCTCTCTTTGTTTCTTATTGAGTCTTGCTAACGGTTTGTCAATTTTTTTTTATCTTTTCAGAAAACTAGCTTTTACCTTTGTTGATTTTTGCTATGGTCTCTTTTGTTTCTTTTGCATTTATTTCTGCCCTAATTTTTAAGATTTCTTTCCTTCTACTAACCCTGGGGTTCTTAATTTCTTCTTCTCTAGTTGCTTTAGGTGTAGAGTTAGGTTATTTATTTGACTTTTTTCTTGTTTCTTGAGGTAAGCCTGTAATGTTATGAACCTTCCCCTTAGCACTGCTTTTACAGTGTCCCATAGGTTTGGGGTTGTTGTGTTTTCATTTTCATTCATTTCTATGCATATTTTGATTTATTTTTTGATTTCTTCTGTGATTTCTTGGTTATTCAGAAGCATGTTATTTAGCCTCCATATGGTGGAATTTTTAATAGTTTTTTTTTTTTTTTCCTGTCATTAAGATCTAATCTTACTGCATTGTGGTCAGAAAGATGACTGGAGTGATTTCAATTTTTTGAATTTACCAAGGCTAGTTTTATGGCCCAGGATGTGATCTATACTGGAGAAAGTTCCGTGTGCACTTAAGGAAAAGGTGAAATTGATTGTTTTGGGGTGAAATGTCCTATAGAGATGAATTAGGTCTAGCTGGACCACTGTGTCATTTAAAGTTTGTGTTTCCTTGTTAATTTTCTGTTTAGTTCATCTATCCATAGTTGTGAGTGGGGTATTAAAAGTCTCCCACTATTATTGTGTTAATGTTGATTTCCCCTTTCATACTCATTAGCGTTTGCCTTACATATTGTGGTGCTTCTATGTTGGGTGCATATATATTTATAATTGTTATATCTTCTTCTTGGATTGATCCTTTGATCATTATGTAGTGTCCTTCTTTGTCTCTTTTCACAGCCTTTATTTTAAAGTCTATTTTATCTTATATGGGTTTTGTGACTCCTGCTTTCTTTTGGTCTCCATTTGCGTGAAATATTTTTTTCCAACCCTTCAGTTTCAGTCTGTATGTGTCCCTTGTGTTGAGGTGGGTCTCTTGTAGACAGCATATATAGGGGTCTTGTTTTTGTATCCATTCAGTCAGTCTTTGTCTTTTGGTTGGGGCATTCAACCTATTTACATTTAAGGTAATTATTGATAGGTGTGGTCCCGTTGCCATTTACTTTGTTGTTTTGTGTTCATGTTAATACAACCTTTCTGCATTTCCTGTCTAGAGAAGATCCTTTAGCATTTGTTGAAGAGCTGGTTTGGTGGTGCTGAGCTCTCTCAGCTTTTGCTTGTCTGTAAAGCTTTTGAATTCTCCTTCATATCTGAATGAGATCCTTGCTGGGTACAGTAATCTGGATTGTAGGTTATTCTCTTTAATTACTTTAAATATGTCCTGCCATTCCCTTCTGGCCTGAAGAGTTTCTATTGATAGATCAGCTGTTATCCTTATGGGAATCCCTTTGTGTGTTATTTGTTGTTTCTCCCTTGCTGCTTTTAATATTTGTTCCTTGTGTTTGATCTTTGTTAATTTGATTAATATGTGTCTTGGGGTGTTTTGCCTTGGGTTTATCCTGTTTGGGACTCTCTGGGTTTCTTGGACTTGGGTGGCTATTTCCTTCCCCATTTTAGGGAAGTTTTCAGCTATTATCTCCTCGAGTATTTTTTCATGGCCTTTCTTTTTGTCTTTTTCTTCTGGGACTCCTATGATTCGAATGTTGGGGTGTTTCACATTGTCCCAGAGGTCCCTGAGGTTGTCCTCATTTCTTTTGATTCTGTTTTCTTTTTTCCTCTCCACTTCATCTATTTCCACCATTTTATCTTCTACCTCACTTATCCTATCTTCTGCCTCCGTTATTCTACTGTTGGTTCTCTCCAGAGTGTTTTTGATCTCATTTATTGCATTATTCATTTTTAATTGACTCTTTTTTATTTCTTCTAGGTCTTTATTAAACATTTCTTGCATCTTCTCAATCCTTGTCTCCAGGCTATTTATCTGTAACTCCATTTTGTTTTCAAGATTTTGGATCATTTTTATTGTAATTATTCTAAATTCTTTTTCAGGTAGCTTCCCTATCTCCTTCTCTTTTGTTTGGCTTGGTGGCATTTTTCATGTTCCTTTACCTGCTGGGTATTTCTCTGCCTTTTCATCTTGTTTAGATTGTTGTGTTTGGAGTGGCCTTTCTGTATTCTGGTGGTCTGTGGTTCCTTTTTATTGTGGAGGTTTCTCCCAGTGGGTGGGGTTGGTCGATTGGCTTGTCAAGGTTTCTGGGTTAGGGAAGCTTGCATCAATGTTCTGGTGCATGGAACTGGATTTCTTCTCTCTGGAGTGCAATGGAGTGTCCAGTAGTGAGTTTTGTGATGGGTCTATGTGTTTGGTGTGACTTTGGGCAGCCTGTATATTGAGTCTCAGGGCTATGTTCCTGCATATGTTCCTGCTGGAGAATTTGTGTGGTACGTCTTGCTCTGGAATTTATTGGCTCTTGGGTGGTGGTTGGTTTCAGTGTAGGTATAGAGGCTTTTGGATGATCTCTTATTACTTAATGTTCCCTGTAGTCAGGAGTTTTCTGGTGTTCTCAGGTTTTGGGCTTAAGTCTCCTGCCTCTGGATTTCAGTCTTATTATTCTAGTAGCCTCAAGACTTCTCCAACTATACAGCACTGATAATAAAACTTCTAGGTTAATGGTGAAAATATTCTCCACAATGAGGGACACCCAGAGAGGTTCCCAGAGTTACATGAAGAAGAGGAGAGGGAGGAGGGAGATAGAGATGAGCAGGAGGAGAAAAAGGGGGACTCAAGAGTAGAGAGAGAGATCTACGCAGTACTCTGTTCCCTAAGTGTTCTCTGTAGCCCAGAACACCCACAGAGATTCACAGAATTGAATTGAGAAGAGAAGGGGGAGGGAGGAAATAGAGGTGATCTGGGGGAGAAATAGGAGAGTCAAAAGGGGGAGAGAGTAATCATCACACTCCTGAATAAAAATGGGTATTGAATATTGGATTTTTAAATGTCCAAAATTGACATCAATTACTGAAAAATAATTAAAAAATCTAGAGTAAGGGTTAGACTCTTAAAAATACAATATTAAAAACAAAAACACAAAAAATTTAAGAAATATATATGAAGTTCACTTTAAAAATAGGGTCTTTTTTTTTTTTTTTGCAAGCTTATAGTGAAGTGAAAATGAAAATTAAGCACTAATAGAGTAGTAATAGAGGACTTTAAAAGAAAATAAAAGAAAAAAAGAAAAAAAAATTTTTAATTAAAAAAATAGTAAAAATATATGAAAATGAAAATTAAGGAGTAATAAAGGACTTTAAAATAAAATAAAAGAAAATGAAAATTAAGGAGTAATAGAGGAGTAATAGGGAATTTTAAAAGAAAATAAAAGAAAAAATTAAAAAAAGAAAAGAAAAAAGAAAAAAATTTAATTAAAAAAATAGCAAAAATATATCTAGGAATTTCTCTGGAGCTGTTTTGGGCAGTGTGGGTTCGGCTCAGTTTCAGATAGCTCTTTGTTCCAGCTTACACTTCTCGATATCTATAGGCCCCTTCCAGTGTAGTCGGTGTTAACTACAGGTATTTTAATCTGTTGCACCTGTCACTTCTGAAGCGGTTCCCTTTGTTTATTTGGCTTCTGTTTGCTGGTCTCTTCAGTGTCTAATTTCCACCCTGACACAAGCAGGCAGAGGTGGTCTCTTGTTTGGGTTCGCTTGTTCAGTCGTGCTGAGGGAAGGGAGGGGCACTGCAGACAAAAGTCACTGGCGTGTGTGGGGAGCACTTGCAGTGTTCCGGCCACACTGGGTTTGCCCCCGCTCACGGCATGTGTGCTTTCCCCATCTACACTGCTCAGGCTCCAGGCTGCTCTATAGGGAGCGGGCCCTGAGTTGCATGCAGTTCCAGTTTTCGGGTACTCCACAAAAGCGCAGACTCGGTTGGGCCTGCGTTTTGTGCCTTCCCCAGTCGGAGCATCTCAGGCAGCCAGGAGCTTGATGGGTGCACTCTCCTGTGGGTGCGGTGCGCCTTATCCCCTCCGCGGTCCCAGCCTCAGTTTCCTCATGCGATGGTCGGGTGAGCCTTGTGTCTGTTCTGGGGAGCTGGTCTCTAGCCGCGACCCTCCCAGCGGATGTCAACCATCCAGAATTTCAGGAAGTCTTTGGTTAGAAGCTGGAAGCCTATTTGCTGTTTGGTAGGGTGTGCTGTCTCTGGCGCTGAATTTGCCCCTTTCCCCTCCCCCCTGCCTCCTGCCTCCTGCCTCAGGTTGGGGATGGGCCGGTCCGCCACTCACTAGCTCTTCTCTGGAAGTGCTCAGTCCTTTCTTTGTTCTGTGAATGGGCCGGCAGTGTGTTCGGTTAGCGCTTTTCGCTGGTTGATTTTCTCTTTCTCTCTCTTGCTATCCCACAGTTTAAGTTGCTATCTCACTTTAGCTCCTTCCGATTGCCCTCAGGGCATTCAGGCCCGGTCCTTACCCTAAGCAATGCTGCCAGCTCCTCTCCGTTCAGCCCCCACTTGTTGGTGGTGGGTGCGAGCTTCTGGGGTACTTTTCTGCTGGGAGTTGCTTTTAGACATGTAATCTGTGGGTTTTATTTATTTTTCCTCCCAGTTAGGTTGCCCTCTGAGATTTGAAAACTTCCCTGAGACCCGCCAGCAAGAGGGTTTCCTGGTGTTTGGAAACTTCCTCTATTATGACTCCCTTCCCGGGACGGGTCTCTGTCTCTAGCTCTTTTGTCTCTCTTTTTATCTTTTATGTTTTGTCCTACTTCCTTTCAAAGACAATGGGCTGCTTTTCTGGGCACCTAATGTCCACTGCTAGTAATCAGAAGTTGTTTTGTGGAGTTTGCTCAGTGTTCAAATGTTCTTTTGATGAATTTGTAGGGGAGAAAGTGGTCTCCCCATCCTATTCCTCCACCATCTTAGCTCCTCTCCTCCTTTGATTGCTTTAAAATGTTGAATAAAGATACATGAAACCCAACATGACTGTCATATATTATGCTTTTATATGAAATGCAAATTCTTTTTGCTAGTATTTCATTTAAAAGTTTTAACTTATGTTCATTGAATGACCCTATCGTATTCCTTTAAAAAATTTTCTTCATTCAAGTTTTAGTGTCAAAATTAAGCCACCCTTGTACAGTGTTTCCTCCTTTTTTCTGTTGTTAAGTAAGTTTGGTACACCGTTAAGATAGGTTATGCTGTGGTAATAATCAACTCCAAAATATCAGTGCCTCAAAGAAAGAGTTGTTTGCACATATGTCATCCATTTTGAATGAAGATGATTCTCCAGGTCAGCTATAATACATCTGAGGACTAATGTTTTGGTATTTGAACTTCCATTAATATTGTACCAATACAAGATTCAGTAGTTACCACAGTCTGAGAAAACAGAGGTTGAAAGGTAATCTAGAGAGTTAAATTCCTTTATCATGAAGTGACACATACCATTTCTACTCATACTTCCTTGGCCAAAGCAAATGTTATGGCCATGTCGATTTTCAGGAGACACACAATTCTCCAGCATGGCTGGAGGAGAGGAAACTGGGTCAGTATTTATGAATAGCCATTGTGTTTTCCATAGTCAGCGTTCCCAGTTGTAACTGAGAACTCATTTCCTGTCTTCTCCCCATGTAGGAGACAGGTACTTCTTCAAGGAAGACAACTTAGGATCCCTGTTCAGTCACTCCTGAACAAAGGCAGAGTCTCTGATTGTGATTCTATAGTCTTCATCAGGCTCTTTTGGGTCTGAAAATCAATGAAGAAATAAATAAGCAGAAAAGAAAAAATTAAGGAAACAAGTAAGCTCCACACATTAAATATACCATTATGGAATAGACATTGGATTATATCATGCAAGGTTCTCTTGGAAAAGAGAAGAAAGATGCACAGTGTTGGTCTCAAACAAGTCTGGGGCCCCAGGAGGCATTGCCTGTGGCATTTCTTACTCTGTTTTGATGAGACTCTGATTGTGTCTTAAGCAAGGAGCCGTTCTATGACTTAGCCCTCAGGGATATTCTTCTTTCATTATATTCTTCAGCCACATCTGGAGGACTATGGCTTCAGATGTTGTAAACAGATTTTGTCTGCCTGGGTTTGTTAAGAGTTGAAGTACAGTTGGCTCTCCAACAGTGCAGGAGTTTGGGGGGCCAACAGTTGAAAATCTGCATAGAACTTATACTTGGTTCTCCTTACATGCAATTCCTCCCTATCTGAGGTTTTGCACCTGCAATCAACCAACTGAGAATCATGTAGTAGTGTTTTTACTTTTTAAAATAGTCCGTGTTTGAATGGACCCTCACATTCAAACCCATGAGGTTTGTTCAAAGTTCAACTGTATTTTGAATCTCTAATGATCATAGTTTGTTTTAGTCAAAGCTGTTTTTAATGATTCAGATTTTTCCAAAAATTTGTTCTTATTTATTTGAATCATGTTAATGTTGTATATCTATGTATTTACAAAATTTGTTTTTATAAAATATACAAATAAATAAAATGCATTATTTAATAGTAAGAATTACTAAAATCAGCATGATAATAGAAGAGAAAATGAATGGTTTCTCCTACAATTTCAGGTCTGAAAATCCAGCAATTCAAGAATTGAATTGCTTCTAATTTTCCTGAAATAAGTGGGTTCTTCAATGTAGCTATTTAGGAAAAATTTGAAAATCACTTTGGGATTTATATTAATCCAAGATACAAACATAATAGCTGAGAATCTCAGGGAACAATGCTGTTTCATACACTGAAATAAAAAAAGGACATGTTTTATAGAAGAAAAGTTTACATTAGAATGTCTAAACTGCACTACCACAGTGTCTTCCTTCTTCCTGACTGTGGTTCATGGGATTTTCCTAAGACTCTAAGCAGGTGACTGCCTTTATACAGCTCTAAGGTTTTTGATTATCTCTACTGTCATTTCTATCAGTGTGGTGTTCCAAGAGAACAGAGAAATACCTTGCTGAGTCAGCTAGTTGCAAGGAAGAGATGGTGAGGCTTATGAATTTTTTTCCTGATGAAATTCCACAGAGTGGAATTATCATCATGATAAATAAGGAATTCCATCCCTCCACCAGGAAGCTCTCTGTACCAGTACAAAATATACCTCCCCAAAGTGGTTTCATACATGTAGTCCACGGTCTTCTTCCTGTGCTGCCACTGTGTTCTGAGCTTGGGTGACTTGGTCAGCCATGCTGGATCCCGTGGGAAAAGGAGAAGACAGAGTTGGTCCTCTGAAATGTCTCAGGAGTCATGAGGTCTAGACGAGGTTATGACATAAGGACCGAGGAAAGGGTTACCTAGTTGTTCATTTCTCCATCTCTCTTCCCTCTAATCCTCTAAATCACAGCTTGCGTGGGGCCACCATTGAGCTCTAAGAGGAAACTGAGGCCCCGTGTTTAGGGCCTCATGTACGGAAGCCAAAGGTGGCCGTGAACACCCACAGCAGGCCAGGGCAGAGCTTGACAGACATACTTCTCTAAATTTCTCTTGTTCTTATCGTAGCAGAGACCAGCCCTTCTCTGAGTAGCTGAGTGCAGAGTTCTTGTGGGTTTTAGATGTTTCTGTCCCAAACAGGAAGTAATGTTCATAAGGAGGCCATACCATTCAGGGACTGAAACATCTACCCCACCCCAACCACTGTTTTGCCTTGATGTTTCTCTAAAACATCAGCCTTTGAAAAATGGCTATTTTATCTAGCAAGTACAGGAATAAAGTTTCATTATCTTTTTGTTATTGAATTCTTATTTAATATCATGGTGATCAGAGACTATGTTCTGAATGATTTAAATCCTCTGAAATTGATTAAGCCTTGCTTTACGATCCAGAGTATGAACAAGTTTGATAAATATTACAAGTGCATTTGAAAATAATCTGTATTCTGTTGTTTTGGGGTACAGTGTTCTATATATGTAAATTAGGTAAAAAATACAATTTAGTAATTGTATAAGTAGAGAATATTTTCTCTGTGTTTCTAATGAGAGATAGATGTTAACGATTAGCAGCAGAGTTGTATATTTGCTTAGTGACTATTTTTAAATCAACAAATTCTACTAGTTTAATTCTGCTGATTAACTCTACTGATTTATGTTGGATATAGTTTGAAGGTATATTATTCAGTGCATATAAAATAGGATTATTCTATATTCCTGGTTAATTGTGCACTTAATCATTCTGAAGAGCTGCTCTGTATTCCTAGCAACAATTCCCATTTTAATGTCCACTTTATTTGCTATATCTACTCAGTTTTCTTTTGGTCAGGAACTCCAAATGTCTCATTAGCCATATGCAAAGGAAAGAAGTTATATCTCTCTACCTTCCACCAGATTGAAGAATTAGTCTGAAATGGATCAATGACCTCAATGTAAAAATTCAAACTATGAAACTCTTAGAAGAAATCATTGACGTAAATCTTTGTGACTTTGGATTAGGCAATGGTTGTTAAGGTATGCAATCAAAGCACAAGTAAGTAAAGAAAAATAGATAAATCAGTCTTCATCACAATTAAATAGCTTTTGTTTCAAAAGATGCTATCAGGAAAGTGAAAAACGCAGCCCATGGAATGGGAATAACTATTTACAAATTGCATTTGTTAAGGACTGAGTATTCAGAATACACAAAGAACAGTTACAACTCAGCAACTAAAATACAAATAACTCAAGGAAAATTTTAATTTTAATAGTATTTTTACTAGGATACTGAGGACAGTGGGGATGTGGGTGAGAGACAGTGTTACTTTCTTATATACACTACATGCACTACATATATCCTTTGAATACTTGTTAAGTCTTATGCCACATGTATTTATTATCTATTCAAAAATCATAATTTGCATTAAAAGCTATTCACTATCAACCAACTGATTGGATGGTTGAAACCTTCTCCTGACCACACAGGGGAGAGGGGACGGGCTGGAGGTTGAATTGATCCACAATGGCTAATGATGTAAATCAGTCATGGTGATCCAAAGAAGACTCCCTAAAACTCACAACACGGTTTGAGAGGTTCTGGGTTGGTGAACTCATGGAGGTGCTGGGAGAGGTCACCCGAAGAGGGCTTGGAGGTTCTACATACCTCGTCCTGTGCATCTCTCCATCTGGCTGTTCCTGACTTATATCCTTTTATAATAAACCAGTGATGTAGTGAGTAAAGAGCTTCCCAGCTGGTGCTAGTGGTAAAGAACTCACCTGCCAATGCAGTAGACATAAGAGATGCAGGTTCAATCCCTGGGTTGGGAAGATCCCCTGAAGGAGGGCATGGCAACCTATTCCAGTATGCTTGCCTGGAAGAATCCCATGGTCAGAGGAGCCTGGAGGGCTACAGTCCATAAGGTCACAAAGAGTTGGATACTACTGAAGTGAATTAGCATGCACAGCACACTAGTGAGTAAAATGTTTCTCTGAGTTCTGTGAGCTGCTCTACCAAATTCACTGAAACTGAGAATGGGGTCACAGGAACATCTGGTCTATAGGTAGTCATGTAGAAGTATAGATAATAACCTAGGCTTGTGTTTGGCACCCTGAGATGGAGTAAGTTATTGTATTCAGTTGCTCAGTCATGTCTGACTCTTTGCAGCTCAATGGACTGTAGCCTGCCAAGCTTCTCTATCCATGGGATTTTCCAGGCAAGAGTACTGGAGTGGGTTGTTATTTGCTACTCCAGGGGATCTTCCAAACTAGGGATTGAACTGGCATCTCTTGTGTCTCCTTCATTGGCAGGCACATTCTTTACCACTAGCACTACCCAGGAAGCCCTGGAGTAAATTATTTGAACCTCCAGTTTCAGTGAGGGATGGGATAGAGGAGGCTGTCTGGTAGAACTGAGCCCTAACCTTTGGGAAATTATGTTATTTCCAGGTAGAGGATGGCAGAGTTGAGTTGAATAGAGGGATGCAGCTGGTGTCCAGAGAAGTGCTTGGTGTTGTGTGGTAAACTCCCCACCCATGTACATGTGGAAGTTGGGTCCAGGACCCCTGAAAAGACTATTTTCCTTGAAAAGTTTGAGTTGAACAGGTGTAAAAACTGCAAGAATCATGTATAATTTCTAAACACTGTCCTTCATATGTTGCTTCTGTATGGCATGCAGTATGGTCTCTGAGCCAGCTGTGAGGGAGTTCTTCCTAGAATGAATTCAATGACTTCCTTTACAAATCTTATCTTACTCCCGTTACCCATCAGCTTCTAAAAAAATGTCTGGGTAAGATTTGTATGTCTTCTCTGCGAATATGGGAACAGGCAATTGCTCCAGCTGAGTTATGAGGTTTTTGTAAAGTTCTTTTATCCATGTGTATTTTTTTTTTTTTTGGTAGTCATTTCTCTGAGACAGCAAAAGTATATTGCAGAATCTTCTAGTTGTGATGATAATATGATGAGCCTGATCATTTTTGTAGCTTTCTGGAATTTCACAAAATTTTGACCCTCTGTTGCATTGGCTTCTGCACTGTGTGCTGAGTTTGGGGGAAGTCATCTCCTCACTGGGAGGACTTTTGTACAATACAGTACAAAACATACAAGTCTGATTTCATAGGAACAGTCCAGTTCCTCAATCTTGCTCTCCTGACTAACTGTTGTTGGTTAGAACTGAATGACCTGGGACAATCTGGATCCTGTAAACAGAAGAAATAAAAAGCTTGATCCTTGGTGCTGACAAATAAGGAACTGGCCAAAAACTTCAAGGGCACGAGTTAAATCTTCAGTTAAGACTAAGGGAGTAAATTATGGATTCCTTTCTCCTTCCTTCTTATTTTCCTGAGTATTTGTTACGTTTGGCCATTGTTCACCCTCTCTGCTCCTTCCCACTGTCTCCCCACAATCCAACACTGTCCTCAGCCTTCCTATTAGCAACTCCTCCTACCAATGAAGTCAGAGGCCATCATGCCCATAATATGCTGACAAGAGTCATGTTGGCACCTGTGTTTTAAGAAGTCATCTCCTGCTCTGAGCCTGCTCAGTCTTATTTGGCTTTGTGTAAAGCTATCCCTAGAATTGTTGGCCATGAGCGATACAGCTCTCTCAGAGCAGACATTGGTTTGGTTGGTAGGATGACCTGTCAGATCATATCCTGTGCATCCTTGCATAGAATAAGTTGAACCACCAAATGCATTTAAAATAGCCTCTTTCCTCCTGAAAAAGTTGTTCATATATTCTCCAGAAATTTGGGGGCCATGTGAATGTATCCTTAAATTTAGATTGACATTTAAAAATACAATGTCTGTGTTTTCCTTCTCAATTGAAGAAAGAATATTTTAAATTAAACTGCAGATATGGTTTTGTGTCCTTGTAAGGGATAGTTATATATTATTACACACAAAATTTCAAAGTAGAAATTTCACAACCCAGGTATTCTTCCCTGCCACCCTTTTCTTTCTCAAATCATGTTTTCAAACACTTCCCTTTAAAGTCTGCTCCCTTTTCAGATTATCTCAGACTTCTGATGGTGATCCAGGTAGCTATTTCACTAGGACAAAGGAAAATTTCCATTCTATTCAATGTTATTTGTCTTGGGCTCAGTTATAATAGAAGATCACTCCTATGATGACAGATTATTTCCTTGATTCCAGGTTGCTAGACATCTGTGAGATGAGGAGAAATTATTTTTTATCTTTACTTACCTTCAGCCTGTCATACTGCCCCCATAAAAGTAAAAATCCTGAACCTCTATACACTATTGCTTAGTTGTTTGGTATTTTTTTTTTTTTAATAATAAGAAGCTGTGAATATCTAGCAGAAGAAAGAGATGTTCCATTTCATTTACAGACAACAATGTAGTTCACATGTGTAGTTCAGTAATATGGTGATTCACTTTGGTTTTTTTAAACTGAAATTTGTGTGGTTCTCTATTTATTATACAATACCTACTATGCAGTTACATAATTATCTAACCAGAAATTATATAATGACCAAGAAAATAATGTTAAACTATATATCATCTTAAGAGCAAAGCCCCCTTTTGCATTTCATATTGAAGCAGCTGAGTTTCCCTTGGGTCTCTCTTTCTTCCTGAATGACCCTTCTGGTCAGTGCCCCGCAGAAGTCCTGTCTGGAGAGCATCTGTGGTCCAGGTTCAGGGTCAGGCACAGACTGTGGAGGCCTGGGTATCACTGTGCATCTACTCTCAGAGGTAGTAGATGATTGTGATTAAATGTAACCCCTTAAATTAAATCCCAGATCCTCCATTTACTAACTCTGACTTTGGATGAGTATCTTAGCCTCATTCTCCCTTCTGTATAATAGAAAGGATGGGAGTGGGGAAGAATAACCTCTCAAGAGTTTCACCCTTCCCACCAGGCAAGGATTAAGTAAGATTTCCTGCAGGAAGTTCCTAGAACATGCTAAGTGTTCAGTGAAGTGTAGGTAATATTTTTATTATTAAACAAAAGTGGTCATTTCAAGTGACCCTAGGTTCTCTAAATAAAACTGTAGGAGGTGATCAACATGGTATGGTGGTGCTAGGATGTTAACTTTTAGTTGGGGATAACCAATCACTTTCATGGTTCACAGGGAACTCTGTGCCTGTCTAGAGTCCTCGAAAACAGTGCTCCCTGTGGTCAGACTGAGAAATGCTCATTGAAAAGTGAAGTTTGACTTCTTGAATAAGTTTACATCCAAGATGTGTCTTTTACTTTTTTCTTCTACAAGGTTAGGTCTATCAATGCCAGTGTTAGAGAGAGAATTGCTCCAAGATTAACAGAAAAAGAAAAATCAAGGTAAATATTAGTGTGTATATATATATATATATACACACACAGTTACATATATATAAGTACATATGACTATACGAAAATCATATTTCAGATACTAACATTTCAGTGTAACATTTACTGTGCAGATCCCTTTCAGTGCTTCTCAATGCCTTCCAGATAATATACAGCATCTCATAATGGCTCATAATTATTTTCACAAGGTGGCTTCTGCTTATTGTTTTAGTTTTATATTTGTTGTTGCCTGTTTGGAGTTGTGTGCTCCAGCCATTCTGAGTTAATGTCATCCTCCTAAACAACATATTGACTTTACCTTTGCACATTCTATTTCTCTTTTTCTGTAATACTCTTTACCTGACTCCATCTTTGATGAATTCTTTTAAAAGTCTTGACATAGACACCACTTACCTTAGGTAGTATTCCCTTATACTCTTTTTCCAACTTGGATGCCTCTGTTAGTGACCATATTTTACTTTTCCCTTGTGGTAGCTTTGATTGCACTGTTTTGCAATGGACTTTCCAATATTACATGCTTCCTGAGTGCAGGCACAATATGTATTTGGATCTAGGACACATCACATGCCAAATGAATGAATGATTAGAAGAATATCAAGTAAACAGAGAATACTTTTGGTAACTTCATGAAGATTATGTTTGCTCTTTTGTAAAATTGAGATTATAGCGACTTTGCAGTGTTGGTGGTTTAAAAATTTTGTATTTGTGTGATTTTATTCATAACATAACCTTGACTTTCAAAGTCCTGAAATTCACTATAATCCCTATTGCCCTGTGTGTGCTATTCCTACTTGTAAGGTCACTTTTCCTACCTGGGCTGTCTTTCAACCTGATTAACTCCCACTAAAGCTTAATGATGATACCATTCTAATAGCATAAAGTGAACAGAAACAAAACAGCCTCTTGATGAGGGTGAAAAAGGAGAGTGAAAAAGCTGACTTAAAACTCAACATCCAAAAAACTAAGATTATGGCATCTGGTCCATCACTTCATTGCAAATAGAAGGGGAAAAGTGGAAGCAGTGACAGAGTTTATTTCCTTGGGCTCCAAAACCACTGCAGACAGTGACTACAACCTTAAAATTAAAAGACTCTTGCTCCTTGGAAGGAATGCCATGACGAACATAGACAGCATAATAAAAAACAGAGACATCACTTTGCCAACAAAAGTCTGAATAGTTAAAGCTATGGTTTTTCCGGTAGTCACGTATGGATGTGAGAGTTGGACTATAAAGAAAGCTGAGTGCCGAAGAACTGATGTTTTTGAACTGTGGTGTTGGAGGACTCTTGAGAGTCCCTTGGACTGCAAGGAGATCCAACCAGTCCATCCTAAAGGAAATCAGTCCTGCATATTCATTGGAAGGACTGATGCTGAAGCTAAGGCTCCAATACTTTGGCCACCTGATGTGAAGAGTTGACTCATTGGAAAAGACCCTGATGCTAGGAAAGTTTGAGAGCAGGAGAAGGAGGCAACAGAGGAAGAGATGATTAGATGGCATTACTGACTTGATGGACACAAGTTTGAGCAAACTCTTGGAGATATTGAAACACAGGGAAGCCTGGTGTGCTGCAGTCCATGGGGTCTCAAAGAACTGGACACACTGAGTGACTGAACAAAAGTAAGACAGTGTCTTTTACTGATGACAATGTGTCAAATAATTGAATGCCATCCTGGGAAAGAATACACAGTAAGTGATTTGCTAAAGCATTACCAGAAGTACTTATAAATTAAGAAACATGTAAATGAATATGGTTTACAGCATACACAACCTCAAATGCATTAAATGGAAAGGCACATTTAGCCAGAAAAAAATAATGTATTATATTACCTATTTTATATAAAACTGAAGCACATGGCTGTGATATTCAAAAGCGCACCAGCGTTCACTGTAAAACTTGCAGTGAGATCTGATTCCCTATCCTGAACGCCTCTTTTCTTTGGAATACAGGGGAAACAGGCTACCTCATTCCAGGAGCAAGTGGCAACAAAACATCATCAGTGATTGGAGCGTAGCTGACCCAGCAGCCTCCCTCTGAAAGTAAAAAGGCTAGATTCCTGGAAACCCTGGAGCCCAGGGAATGTAGGACTTGCCACCTATTGGTCTTCTTTGAAGTTCAGCTGGGCTTCCTTGTTAGCTGAGTTGGTAAAGAATCTGCCTGCAATGCAGGAGACCCTGCTTTGATTCCTGGGTTGGGAAGATCCCCTGGAGAAGGGAAAGATCAGCTGCCTGACCCACTTTAAGGCACAGCTTCTCATGCTGCCATGTGTAACGGGAAGCAAGAGTGTGTGTCTGAGTCTGAGTCCCCAGAGCACGTTTGCGTACAGGCTGCAGGTGTCTGGGGAGCACCGTGTGCTGGCTGCGCAGAGGTACAAGGCTGAGTCTCCAGGCTGGGAGGCCGAGATGTGCAGAGAGAGGTGTTTGGCACTTCTGTTGTGGAAGACTGTGAACCTTCCATCCTCATTTTTCTCCAAAACGGAACTTATTGATATCAAGAATGTGGGACTTTTCGCTGGGTATTTTCTGTACCATTGGGAATAATCAAGCATAGTATTATCATAGTCACAGTTCAGAATAGAAACCCCTCCTTCCGTCATACTCAGGGATGGAGGACTTTGTTTAACCTGCTGCTGAGCACTGTTCTTCTGTTGACTCTTCACCCCTGTTTGAAAATGGAGTAACAGATTTCAAATTTTATTCTTAAAATTTCCACAGAAAATCATTATGATCCAGAAAACCTATTGAAATAAAAGTCCCCAATTGTCTCAGCTCCCAGCCTTGCATTGTTCTTGGCGTTTTTCTACTATATTTAAACCTCTCTCCCACAACTCACAGTCAGACTGGAGCCACAGAATCAACAGTGATGCTCCCAAGAGCTTGCTCATTTCTCCTGCAAAGACTCAGGTCTTCCTCTCTCCTGCCCAAGCAAACATAAATCTGACTGCACTTCCTCCACTTGATTCATTTCCTTCCACAGTGCCTTCTGTTTCACATGTAAACAGCCCTGTTTTTAACCAGTTACTCATGTTTATGAAGGGAAGCATTGCCCCCTTTAGTTCACATGTAGAAAATTTCTGAAAATGCATTTCTATATTTCCTAAAGACCAGTTTGCAATCCTTTACTCATTAAAAATGTTAAAATCAGAGGTTTTAAGAGAAAAAAAATGTTTTCAGAGATCACGTAATTTTATTGGGTGGGCCAAAAATTTCATTCCAGTTTTTCTGTACGATCTTATAAGCTTTTTGGAATGTATGCATATATATTTAGACAGAAAGTAAGTAAAAATGATAACTGATAACCAAGAATATAGAGAATTATGTAAGATCAAATGAGAGGCACTTTGTCAACTGGTATGCTTAGACAAACACTTTATTTAAATGTACCAAGAAGAATTGGTGTCATCGGCGACACATAAAGGTATTATGTTCCATTTAACATAACAATTTCAAACTTAGAACATGCGGAGTTTGGAATCAATGTAGTTGCATTCTACACGGTCTTCAGTGGTGCAGTATTTGTTCTGTGGCAAATAAATGCCACAGGTAATTCAATCTGATATAAATTCTAGACACTTCTCTTAAAAACTCAAATGAGAACACTAAAGTTTATCCTCTGTATTAAACCAACCTCTGAGCTGAATTACCTCTCTTAGAATTTAGATGAGATCATTTAACATGTTCCATATTCTCAAATGAGAAAAAAATTACATCATCCTGTAAAGTCTATAGACAGAATGAGTCTATAACATTGAAAGGTACTAGAAGATGCCAAAAAGGCAGCATGCTTTTTTGTGTTCACTCTTGATTCACATCTAATATGCCTCCATAGCTTAATCCAATAAGAGGCAAGAAGAATCTATTGTGGTTTCAATATTAAATCAGTTGGGCAATTAATGATTGTAGATAAGAATAAATGCTGAAATATTTCTTTTATTGTGTGCTCTAAGATGGAAGTAGAACTCTGGTAACCATAAATTCCTTGTCTAAGTCTGTGAGTCCATTTCTGTTTAGTAAATAAGTTCATTTGTATCATTTCTTTTTAGATTCCACATATAAGCGATATCATAGGATATTTCTCTTTCATGGTCCGATTTAAGTTCAGTCAGTATGGTATCTCTATGTTACCGAGGGAAAGGGTGAGGGGAAAGGATAGGGACTGAATATACACACTGCTATATTTAAAATGGATAATCAGCAAAGACCTACTGTATAGCACAGAGAACTCTGCTCGATATCATGTACTATAACAACCTAAATGGGAAAAGATTTTGAAATAGAATGTGCTGTGCTGTTCTTAGTCACTCAGTTGTGTCCAACACTTTACGACCCCATGGGCTGTAGCCTGCCAGGCTCCTCTCTACATGGGGATTCTCCAGGCAAGAATACTGGAGTGGGTTGTCATGCCCTCCTCTAGGGGATCTTCTCAACCCAGGGATTGAACCCAGGTCTTCTGCATTGCTGGTGGATTCTTTACCATCTGAGTCACCAGGGAAGAATAGATACAGGTGTATACATAACTGAGTCACTTTGTAGTACAACTGAAACTATCACAACATGGTTAATCAAATAAAATACAAAACAAAAAGTTGAAAAAAACAAGAGGCATAGCTCGATTATTTTGTCTTTGTCAAAAATATATTAACTTTGTTAAATTATCACTTAAAGTCTGTTGAGGTTTACTTTAATATCTGTTAGGGGAAGTTTTTTATTCCTTATTTATTAATTTTTTTTTGTACCAGGACTTAGCCTTTACTTTTGGCCCGTGGTTTTTATTCTGATGACTCAATTGAGCAAGGCATTTTAACCAAAATTCTTTGCTCTAGAAAAACCAGAGCTCCTATGTCTTCCCAACACAGCAAAGTCTCTGAAATCTCCTTGGAGTTTTTGAACCCTCAAAAGCTGTTTTCTGCTAGCTTTCCCTGTCTCTCTCTCTGTGTGTGCATGTGTAGCTCTTGTGTAGGTTCAAAAAACTCCCTTGACAGATTTTAAGGTCCTTTTTATGAAGTTCACTTCTCTCCAACACCTTTCCCCTCAAATCCCAGTGATATCACCAGCCCTAATTCTGACCTCTGTTTCTTGCATACAACAAGCTGCTGCTCTGCGGGGCTCCAGGTCCTTGTGCTGAAGGTTAGAAAATCCCCTGGGAGATGTCTAGTGACTGTGGGGGTCGTTCTGCAGGCTTTCTTTCTTCCACAGATGGCAAACTTTCACTTTCTGCACTTCTTGGAAATTGTTGCTTCATATGTTTTCCCAGTTTTGGAGTGGTTTACAGTTAGAAGATAATTCCATATCAGCTATACTGGGATAGCCAGAAAATCTTTTGTTCTCTTAAGATAGCCACCCCCCCCTTTTTTTTTTTTTTTAACATATTTCCTCTCTTTTGTTTTTTTCCTTCTGGTTTTATTGAGATAAACTTGACAGATCTGTGTAAGTTTACGCTGTCCAGCATAATGACATATACATCAGGAAATGATTACCACAGAAGGTTTAGTGAACATCCATCATCTCATATAGATACAAAATTAAATAAATAGAAAACAATGTTTTTCCTTGTGGTGAGAACTCTTGGGATTTACTCTCAACTTTTACGTAAAAATCCAGCAGTGTTAATTATATTTATTATGTTGTGCATTATGTTCATAATCCTTAGTTATCTTATGACTGACACTTTGTACCTTTTGACTGCCTTCATCCAATTCCATCTCCCCCTGCCTCCTGGCCATGGTAACCACAAATCTGATCTTTTTTTCTATGAGTTTGATTGTTTATTTGTGAGTATAATTGACCTACAATACTGTTAGTTCCTTTAAACAACATAGTGATTCAGAATTTCAAGATACTCACCACAAAAAGTCTAGTCACTGTCTTTCACCAGACTAAGATGTCACATAACCATTGACTGTGTTTCCTCCACTGTACAGCTCACATCTGTGCCTCACTTATTTTGCTGCTGGAAGTTTGTGCCTCTTAATCTCTCTCACCGCTTTCTTTCCTCCTCCTCGCGCCTTGTTTCACTTTGGCACTGCCTGTTTGTTCTCTTCATCCATGACTCTGTTTCTGTTTTGTTATCTTTGTTCATTTGGCATGCTTTTTTTTTTTATTTAAGATTTCACATATAAATGAAATCATAAAGCATTTATCTTTCTGTCTTAGTTATTTCACTGTTTCTACTGTTTTAAAAGCACCTGTCATTTTTTATTCAGTAGTCAAAATGTTTCATGCATATCTACTGTATTTATGATATCTTGCACAGCTTATTTCAGACTGTGCTTTGCATTTAAAAGGAATGGGGACTCTAGAGCACTAACATTTCTTTCTCATCAGTAATGATTTCTGACTCTTTCCCTGGTCCTCAGAGCAGCTGTTCCTGCCTGTGCACCCCGAGTGTGCGGGTGAGCCTGGGGACTGTTGGTCCTCCATCCTTTACTGCATCACGTCACAGTATTAAGGCTGCTCACTCCAGGAACTGTTAGTGTTTATTTTAAGTCCCTCACAGCATGAAGTGTTTTTTTTTTATCATATTTTGGTCTTAAATTAGCCATCATCTGTCTTGCTTCCCACATGTATATGGTTTTCCTCAAATTGGAGCACTTTTCTCCCACTCTCTTTTGTCTTTAGCCTGATTAACTCCTGTTAAACTACTAGGCTTCAAACTGAGGCATCACACAATCCAGGAAGCTCTCTCTGACTGACATCTATTTGTCTCTATAATACCAAATTTCATCCTTTTTTACTTTATAAGAACTGTAAGATAACAAAAATCTGTTTGCCACAGGGCTACATATTCAACAAGAGAAAGAACTCTTTATTTACTGAAACCTCCTTATCCAGTACCTGACAGGTATTAAATGCATATTTGTTGAATGATTGAATATACGAACCCTGTGAATAATGGTGGGTTGAAAATATGTCCTCAACTGAGGATTCTTGAATGAAGTACAAAAATTGTGACTCATTTTCTCAAGATGAAATAGCATTCTCATGACTGGAAATTAGCTTTTCTCCAATGGTCTTCCAAAACATAACAAAAAGGATAATGATACAAATGATATAAGCAAATACTATTAAACATGAACAAAATTAACAATTAAATGCACCGTAAGAAGTTGAAACAAAACTAAGTGAAGGATTACAGAGCATAGCACTGTCTTTCTTTGACACTTTAAGGTTTGACTTTCTATGATTTCCCTTCATGTGTGAGAATAATATGGGTTATGAATAAACAGCATTCAGGCTGAATATACCCATTTTTACACAGAGTCTTAAAATTAGGTTTGAAAGATTTGCTAACTGGAATTACTGAATCACTGATTCTTTGATTTAGGGATTAGGAGGTTAGGGATAGTTCTATTTAGGAAATGAAAGAGATAGTTACTAGGTTGAATATTCATTAGCACCTCGAATTTTTTTTGAAAGTGAGATCACTTTGATTTATCCAGAGTCACTTCTTAATACCATGTTAGGTGTGAGTAAAAACATTCAGACACCTCTACCTCATGTTGGGTTTGGGGACTGCAGACACACATCTGGGTTCAGACTTCAGGTGCCTGGGAAGCCCTGTGTCTCTGCAACAGAAGATACGTGGCTGAGTCTCTGGTCTGGTGTGCAGAAAGTTCTGCCCAGCCTTCATACTAATTGTGGCTCTTAGTTTCTTCTGCTCCTTTTATTCCCATTTAAGTGTGTTTAAAAAGAAAAAGAGAGCTTTTCTCAGGGTTCTGTCTGTACCAGTGTAAGCTATAAAAAGATGTTGAAGAGAGGGTGGGACTGGTGCTTCCATGCCCTTAGAGATGGAGGGATCAAGGGTTCTGCTCTACACTGAACCAGCTGCTCACTTCTGTCCAGAAAGACAAAATCAGATAGGAAAGAGTTGATCAATGTATAGATTTTACCTAGTTACAGAGATCTCCAGAAGACCTGCTTATGTGCCTACTCTGCAGTGTCAAGTTGTAGTTCTACAGAAATGCTTTCTGCAGGAATCAGGAGATGTACAACAATGAGATTTCAATTCTAATCCCATTGGGCATCTGCTCCCACTCAGGGGGTTGGGTTAAGTCCTCAACTCTGGTTTTGCATACAGGCTGCAGGTGTCTGCAGAGCACTGTGTCTCCACAGCACAGAAGTAAGTGGCTGAGTCCTCAGGCTGGGAGTCTCTGATGTAGAGTTGACTGTAACGCTCCTTGTTATTGATGGTGGATTTCAGTCTTCCTTTCTGCTGCGTTCCTGAAGCTATGTAAAACAAGAAGATGAGGCGTCCATCAGGATTTTGCTGGAACCACTGCACGTTTCTTATGGAGATAGAATAATTGCATATCAGAGAAGAATTTCTGCCCTCTTGGAGGGTCAGAACCCCAGGACTCTGCTCCACCTTCATCTGCACTCTGAGCCCTGTTGAGAAACAGAGAAAAAGGCACAGGTGAGGGTCCCTGAACAATGACTGACTGTCTGTTTCCAAGTGGAGGGCATTTTCCTCTTATTTCCATCCTCACGGTGGATACAGCCCAAGAGACCCGTGTTCTCTCTCTTCCTCCATTATCCCCTCCCACCTTTTTCCTTTCCAAATTTAGTTGTGATGTTGATGTTCCTTCAGGTTCCCCCTGGGATCTTCTTAACTCACAGCAAGTCTGTATCCATAGGAGACTCAGCAAGACTCTTCTTTGTGTCTTCATGATTCTTTACTCTTCTGCTACAGGGACACACCTTGATGTCAAGCTCCTTTAAATATTGGTATTCATGATATCTTGATTATGGGACTGATTCTGTTCCTGTGTGTCTGATTGTTTTCATGAGAGATTCAACAAAAGCCAACCCCAAGTGTCATCACTCAGCTGTGTAGTGGGAGCTCCACCCATCTCTGACTTAGTCCTTCTACACACTGTGGTCTGTGGGAGTGTGTGTGGGTCTGTTATAATGTTGGGGGTAATGGAAAGATTGTCTTTTCAGTGTTTAGGAATCTATTTCTGTAAACTCTTAGTATATATAGAATAATTCATGTAGAGAATAGGGAGACCATACCTTACAGGGAGAATAAAGAAATGGTTTCTTATCTATAAAGAACCATAGATAAGAGATATTGACCAAGCTAAAATGTCAGATATGATCCAATTTAGAGTTTTTTGGGTTGTGATGATATATAACTATATCTACATATATAAAACATACACATTATATATTATGCAAATATATATGAATAATGCAAATACACATGACTCATTTGCATTTTTACACTCCATGTATTTTACTTTTTGAATGTATCAATGTCAAATGACACAGTAGAAGTCTAGAAAAAAATAGCCACTTGAAATAAAAATTAGTTAATCATAATAGGAGAAAGGAAAGTATTTAGTTTCTCAGTCTTTTTCGCATCTGTATATATACATTAGAAAAACATGTATTGGTAGTATATACCTATAAAATGTGAAATATTACACACAAAATGAACTGAAGAAGTAAATGTTAGATGATCCATATGTTAAATTGAGAGAGTAGAATCTTTGAGGCTATATATATTATGAGTATACATGATGAAATATCTGTATAAAATATCCAGCTCTACTGTGTCTATCCGTCCATCTATCATCTATCCCCTATCAATGTACATTTGTTACTTATCACTCTATCATCTCGTAGAAGTTTCTACTCAATAAATTTAACATATAAACCATTGGTTTACAGCCAGTTGCCCCCAGGGGACACTTGACGGCGTCTGAAGGCATTTTTGGTTTTCACAACTGGGGAAAGGAGAGGGTGTCACCTGCATCTAGTGAGCAGAGGCCTGGGATGCTGCTAAATATCCTCCAATGCACAGGAAACCCCTTCCCCCAAAAAAGTCACCTGGCCCCAAGTGTTAATAATGCTGCTGTGAGAAACATATAGACAATGGCTTCCAGTTTAAACAGTCTTCTGCCATTTTCTCTTACTCCGTATGTCTCCACCCTCTTCTTTCCATATATAATTTACCTTTTCTTTACTTGCTTCTATCTTTGCTTTTATTTTTCTTATCTTTGTGTTTCTCTTCTTATATGAGGTATCACTATGGTTTGGAAGAGAAAAACAATCAGGTTGAAAAGAATTTCTGGACAAATTAATAAAAGCTCATATTGGTTCCTGGTACCTAAAAATATGGATTCATGAAACCATAAAATTAGAGAAGTATGAAACAAATTGTCTTGTTTTAATCTCAAGCTTCATTTTGAGGCTTGGAGATAAGAATTGGTGATAAGAAAGCAGGACCAAGTGCATTATGAACAATTTTCTTGTCCAGAAATTCTCTTGCTCCCCGTCCTCTGCCCTGGCCTTAATTATTAGTCCCCTTCCTGTTTCAGAGATCTTCATTCTTCCTTCAACAGTTAATCCTGAAAGCCTAAAGACACTTAAGAGTGCCTCCATCTGGACTAAAACCCAGCACTGACACCATTTTGTATACAGAGGGGTGTGTGTGTGTGTGTGTGTGTGTGTGTGTGTGTGTGTCGCTCAGTAGTGTTTGCAGCCCCGTGGACTGTGGCTCACCTGGTTCCTCTGTCCATGGAATTCTCTAGGCAACAGTACTGGAGTGGGCTGCCGTTCTGTTCTTCAGGGGACCTTCTCAACGCAGAGATCAAACCCAGGTCTCCCACACTGCAGGCAGATTCATTACCATTTGAGCCTCCAGGGAAGTCCATACCCAAACCAGGGTTTTTGATTGTGGCCTTCAGCATCACAGTGTGTTTTCATGAAGGCACAGATTGCTTCAGGATCATGGAGAGTGTCTGAGTTGTTCTTAAAAGTTATTTCTCTGAATGGAGGTTGTAGGTGAGTAGATTCTTAAGTTGTGGTCCATGGAGATCAATGGCTTTGGGAACTAGTCACTGGCTCTCCATCATCACAAGAACGAGTTCCTTGAATGTGGAAACTGTGTTCTTTACACATTTACTGCACAGAATATCAGGACCCAGATGAAGTTTTTAATGTATCTTATTGAATCTGTCATTCTGCCTTGCAAACTTAATTTTTTTAATCCATTGTGCTGGGCAATTCACAAAACACTGTTAATTCTCATAATAACACTGTAAAGTAAGTGCTACTTGTTTACTTCCAAAGTACTTATGAGGAAACTGATGGTCACAACATTGGCATATAATGCCCCACAGCCAGTAAGTGGCAGAGCCATGGATATCCCACGCTCTTCTCAGAGTGTCATGTCAACTTTTACAGGTAAGAGCAGTGATTATGGAAAGACATGAGCCATCTTCATGGGAAAACAAAAACAAAATTTCCTGCCAATCCAGAACACCTTTCTATGAGGATAAAAAAAGAAAGGAAACAGTTTTATTATTGAATAAACATTAAATCAGAATATAGTGGTTTTCCTGGTCTATCCGTTAAAGATACTACAAAGATGTAAAAAATTTTCTATCCCTTTATGTAGCCAAACAAATAGAACCCATCTGATGCATTTCTCAAGATAAACAATAACTAGTTCTCAGGTAAGAGGACTTGACAGCACCATTTGCCAAGAGTTCCTTCTGACCTTTACTTGGTCATTGGGGTTAGCCATGTATGCTTGCTGATTTCCTTTACCTGAAGGAAAAATGGCTTGTTTCTTTGACAGGAGGAAAGTTTACAACTTAGAGCAAGGTGCCAGCCGAGGTTAGACTCCTGCCCTCCTCAGACACTGCGAGGTGAGGGTGTCCTCCTTGATGAGTCCATTTCAAAGAGATGGCTCCCAGGTGCTTGACAAATATTTCTGGATTGTAAAACTGGCAAGAGGCTTATTTAGCTTTTTAAAAGGTTTGCACACATCAAAGTGATAAAGAAAAAATTCATAATTACAAATTTTCTAAAGTAAATACTCTAAGAAAAGGGAGGGAGTGAAGCCTTTCCCTTTTTATATGAGGCAGAATTGAAATGTGTTTTTCTTATTTTTAACGTATATTTGCCCTTGCAATCTTCAAAATGAATGTATTTGTTCAAGGGGGTGTCTTTCGAGTATGTTTCTGGGGTAATATGAAGCTATAAATCAATAAAAATAAATAATATTTGGACTCAGATGTGAAAAATGTAATGCTACTCTTATTATTTGTTAATATTTATGTGGAAATTGATATTGTCTATGGCTTAGTCTCCCATGAGTGTAGGAGATTGACAGAAATTTTAAAATAAATGGAAGATAAATTTTTTCTTAATACAAATTTATAGGAACATTAACTCTTCAAGAAATAAATATGATCAGCATAAATACAGGTCCCTCCTTTGTAAAAATATAGTACTTATTTGTATCATTCTTTCAATGCACACAAAATCACAAAGCCATCTTATGTCATCCAACTACAGTTAGGATTATGTTTAGCCATAAGTAGCAAAGAAATTCAACCAAAAACTTGTTTATTAAAAATTTTCCTATACAAACAAATCTGGGGGAGGGATTTGATCTGGTATCTAAAAGGTGATCAGGCATGGGATTAGGGAGGGAATTTATGATTGTGCCTTCCTTCATGGTAGAGTTATCACTTTCATGTTTCAGGAAGAAAATCACTGGAAAGGGGACAGGAAGTTATGGTGCCTGTACCAGAAGAGCAAAAACATTACAGAGAATCCCTAGCATGTTTCTGGGTTTGACTCATTGGTCAGAACTATTCTATATGTGACACCTCATTGTAAGAAAAGATGTGAAATGTAGTGGTTATTTTTTTTTTAAGTTGGGGATATCATTGTGCAAATCAAAATTGAAAGCTCTGTTAAGAAGGAAGCAGAAGAGAATGGTGATTAGGTAGGCAACTCAGAGTGTCTGCCTCCCTGACTACTAAAATGAGAATTCAGAATATTTGGCAGAGGTTAGCTTATTCCTCCTTGAGAAGTCAGCTAAAATTTCACAGTAGAAATAGTATTTATTTAGAAAAATTAATAACAATATCATTTACAGGTACATTTATTGAGTACATATTGCACATGAGACTTCATATCATTTTTAAAATGTTATCTCATTTAATTCATAACAACTTACCAAGATAGGTGTTCTTATTAACCTGTGTTTACAAGGAAGCTTAGATGAGGATGAATAATTGCCCGAGAACACAGAACTAGACAATCGCAAAGACAGGATTCAAAGACCCGGGTTCAAACCTGGTATATTGTGACTTCAAAACCTGTGTGCTTCGTATTATATCATCTTGCTTTAAGAACAACCAGGAATGCTTCAGGTATAAAAGTGGGCCAGTGGAGGTCTTGCCAGATGGAGGAAGTTGTCAGCTTCCAGTTTCTTCCGGCCTTGAAAACTTGAAGCTATTGATGTCTGTTATGCAAACTGTAATCCCCAAGCAAATTCTGAGCAAATACAGGCTACTGCAGTTAATGCTTAAGTGGTTTCAGGACCATCTGGTGGGAATGTTGCTTTGGGAACACAGTTGGATATTACTGGAGTACATTTGGGTCATTTTCTGTCAAAAAGTAGGAACTTTCTTCTTCTAGTTAATTTTTACTGTACTTCTGCCTTTTACTCTGGTTTAGCAGACTGGGGATGAAGAAGCTTCATTAACTGCATAAAGCTGCAAAATCATTCATTTCTGTCTCCTTGTACTGACCATTCCTTGCCATGGTCTTTGGGATGTACTGTGTCTGATATCCTCCATACTGACTTTCTTCTCACCCCTACTGCCTACCCTGAGAAGCTGTAAATATTTTTAAGTTAATTAATTTATTTTAATAGGAAGACAATTACTTTACAATATTATGATGGATTTTGCCATATATCAACATGAATCAGTCATAGGCATACATCTGTCCTCTCCCTTCTAAGCACCCTCCCACCTCCCTCCCCACCTCATCCTTCCAGGTTGTTACAGAGCATCAGCTTTGGGTCCCTGTGTCATACATCAAACTCCCACTGGCTGTCTATTTTGCATATGGCAATGTATATGTTTCAGTGCTATTCTCTCAAATCATCCCACCCTCTCCTTCTCCCACTGAGTCCCAAAGTCTGTTCTTTATGTTTGTCTCCTTTGCTGTAATTAATGTAGGATCCTCAGTACCATCTTTCTAGATTCTATGTATATGCATTAGTATATGATATTTTGTAAACCTTTATTTTTACTCACTTAAGTGCGTGCATGCCCATGTGCTCAGTCGTGTCTGACTCTTTGCTACCCCATGGACTATAGCCTGTCATGATCCTCTGTCCATGGGATTCTCCAGACAAGAATACTGGAGTGGGCTGCCATTTCCTACTCTAGGGGATCTTCCAGACCCAGGTATCAAACCTGCGTCTCTTACATCTCCTGCATTGGCAGGCAGATTCTTTACCACTGGGAAGCCCACTCACTTGAGTACTGAGTTTCATTTCCAGAAGCTTGTCTTAGAACAGATGAATCTTGGACTCCAGCGTATGTGGGAAATGTTCTGGAAACGCAGCAGAAATGGTTCTCCTCCATGAGAAAAGATGTGTGAGGTGGAGCTGGAGGACTGAGGCAGCTGCGAGGCTGGGGGCCTGCAGCAGGGTTTGTCTGCAGGCAGCAGGAGACCCTGGAGCACCGTGCCCCTGCACAGAGGTAGGTGCCTGCATCCCCAGGCTGGGCTGCAGTGATGGGCAGCGAGCTGTCCTTTCTTGCCTCACCAAACTGAGTCCTTATTCTCTTCTGCTCCTTCATTTCTTTAGGTTTCGTTAATGTCATCAAAAGGACAGGCCCTTCCTCGGGCTCCTGTCTGTACCACTGAAAGAAGGTAAAGGTGCTTGAGGAGCTTCAGTGCACGGTGACATTTCCTCCCTCCTGGATACATAGAAACTGCGGATTCTGCTCCAGCTGCTGGGTGCTCTCCCCTGTTTAGAAGCAAAACAGAATGCAGCAGGGAAGGGAATTAGGGCCTCCTTCCCAGTCCAAAATGATTATTTTCTCCCTTGTTCCTCTCTTGCTCTCTCCCTTTCTTCTTTCCTTCCTAATACTTCCTTTCACTCTTTATCATAAAATAACCTGCCTTTAAGGTTATTTTTCATCTGCTGAGGATTTTCTGTTCATGTAGTCGGTAACTTCTCAAACTCACATGCCAGTTGAATCCAAAAGACCAACACCAAGAGTTTCTGGAGCATCTTTTCTTTTTATCATTTGGTGGCTACAGTCCCTGATTTTAGTTGTCCTTGAAAGATTCCCTCCTGAAAGAGGCTTTTCTGGGCTATAGCAACACTTGCTCCCCACTTTGATCTCAGTTAAAAAGGTACAGACCTCTGTGTGTTAGCCAATTGAATCATTCACCCTCCACCCCCACTCCCGTTTCATCCAACCTCAAACTCTTACTTTGATTCTGGGAAGGACTTTGCCTTTTGAAATACTGCCCTCCTGTGGAGAGGTAGAAAAGTGATTTACTTTCTTTTTATTCTTCTTATTGACAGTCTAACAGACTGAACCCAGTAGAGTACAAGTAGAGAATACATTTTTTCTTTTCCACCATTGTCCCTTGAAACCTGCCCTGTTGAGTTGCTCTTCCTTGACCCTAATTAAAATGTTGGCAGACTCCAGGGCTTTTCTAGTCACTTTCAGATAGTAAAAACTATAAGAGTAGCCTAATGTCACAGGGTTAATTTCTCTTTCATTCTAAGTCTACTTAAAATGTGAGGAAGTCATGTTTTCACCTTCTCTAGGCTAAGAAACCTGCAGCAGGGAATGGAAATGTCAGAATTTCCTTACTGAAAAGGGGCTTACTTTCAATGATGCTTCTGTTTCTCCCAATTTCATTTGGTATGCACAAGCATCAAGATTTAAATAAGTCTGGTGACCTGGTCAGACATGAAAATATGACCTTTAAAATTTACCATTTTTAGCCAAGATAACAGAAGATAAAGAACATATCATCTTATCATTTCTGGTATCCTTAACAAGCATGTTGAGCAGTGAAGTGTCTGTGTAAACTGCATTTGTGGGTGAGTGTGTGGTGTGTTGTTTATGAAATTGTATCATATTTTCTGAGTCATATGGCATGGGCCAGTAAGCAGCAGTGAAAGTCTCTCAGTCATGTCCAACAAAGAGTTGCAAACAGCAACCCCAAGGACTGTGGCCTGCGAGGTTCCTCTGTCCAAGGGATTTTTCAGGCAAGAATACTGGAGTTGGTTTCCATTTCCTCCTCCAGGCGATCTTCCTGATCTTGGGATCAAGCCTGGTCTTTTTTGCCTCCTGCGCTGCAGGCAGATTCTTTACTTTGAAGTCAAAGTGGAATAAATACTTGACTTTACAATGTAAGAATTAAGGACAGCCACATTAATACATAAGCAAAATAAAAGCTTGTATGTTAGAATAAAATGTATGAAAATATAAAATCAAAATACTAAGATATAGAAGTAATTTCTACAAATAAAAAGAGAAAACCTTAAAGAAAAATGATCAAAAAATAGAAATAAGGATAAGACCAGTGTTAAATAACAGAGTGCCAATTGATAGAGAAAAAGTGGCTCAAAAGCACTAGGGTTCAAAAAAATGTATGTAGGTAAAGTGTGTTTGGATTGTTGAAATAAAAAACACCAGTAATTTCCAATTTGTAGAGAATGCAAAATATACCTACTCATTCACTGTTAACTGAAGTATAATTGTTTAAACCATTTGGAAAGCAAATGGTCACTGTCTTCATTTACATGTGCTTTTCTTTAGGGTTCTTTGGTAGCTCAAAACATAAAGAATCTGCCTGCAATGCAGGAGACCTAGGTTTGATCCCTGGGTCAGGAAGATCCCCTGGAGAAGGGAATGGCAACCGACTCCAGTATTCTTTCCTGGATAATCCCATGGACAGTAGATCCTAGTGGGCTACGGTCCATGGGGTCACAAAGAGTCGGATATGACTAAGCAACTTTCACTTTCACTTCTTTAGAAAAAAAGTGACTTTCTTTCACTTTCATAGCAATTACAATTTCATAAATTTCATTAAATAGACACTTCTACATACATAAAAATTATATGTATATAGATGTATAAGATAACATTCTCTAAACAGCAAAGAAACAGAAACATATATGCATTAATAGGAGAATAGTTAATTAAATAATGAGATGTTTCAAAGTACTAAATCAGTATCAAAAAGGATAAAGCACACCTCTTTACATTTTTCAATTATAGAAATATCTCCATGACACTATTAAATGAAAATAAAAAGGCAAGTTGGAAAAATTAAAATAATCCAGCTTACATGGCAAATTCTGTGTCCATGTATGTGTACACATATATGAGTGCATGTGTGTGTTAATGTATAGTGTTAATCACTCAGTTGTGTCTGACTCTTTGCGACCTCATGGTCTGTAGCCCACCAGGCTCTTCTGTCCATGGAATTTTCCAGGCAAGAATACTGGAGTGAGTTGCCATTTCCTTGTCCAGGGTATCTTCCTAAGCCAGGGATTGAACACGGTTCTCCTGCACTGCAGATAGACTCTTTACCCACTGAACTACCAGGGAAGCCCTGTTAATGTATATGTGGTTGCATAAAATGATCTACAAAGACATACTTAATTGAAACAGAATGGGCTGGTATTCCAAACTATCAGAACTGGTTTTCTCAGAGGACAATTGGAGCTGTGGTGGAATGACCCATGGGCTTTCACTTTTGGTCTGCATGATGAGATGGATCTATCTGTTGCTTCTCTCTGTGTGTGTGCTTACTCAGTTGACTCAATCGTGTTGAGAGAGTTAATTCTTAGGTAGGTTGATAAGAAGTCTGGTTCCTAATGAGGAGAAAGGGAGGAGAAAAGGACAAACAACTTTTTCCTTTATTCCTCAGTCTTAGTCACATAAAACGTTTTTGTTTTTGCTTTTTTTCTTTAAGCCGAGAGCTAATGATTATATAGCAGAGAAGAAAAGTTATGACCAACCTAGACAGCATACTAAAAAGCAGAGTAATTACTTTGCCAACAAAGGTCCATCTAGACAAAGCTATGGTTTTTCCAGAAGTCATGTATGGATGTGAGAGTTGGACTATAAGGAAAGCTGAGCACAGAAGAATTGATGCTTTTGAACTGTGGTGTTGGAGAAGACTCTTGAGAGTCCCTTGGACAGCAAGGAGATCAAACCAGTCAATCCTAAAGGAAATCAGTACTGAATGTTCATTGGAAGGACTGATGTTGAAGGAGAAACTCCAATACTTTGGCCACCTGATGTGAAGAGCTGACTCATTTGAAAAGACCCTGATGCTGGGAAAGATTGAAGGCGAGAGGAGAAGGGGATGACAGAGGATGAGATGGTTGGATGGCATCACCAACTCAATGGACATGAGTTTGAGCAAACTCCGGGACTTGGTGATGGACAGGAAGGCCTGGCATGCTGCGGTTCATAGGATTGCAAAGAGTTGGACCCGACTGAGTGACTGAACTAAACTGAACTGAATGATTATACAACAAAACAGCTCATCTTGCTCAAGGATATGTTTTTCCTTAAACTCTGTACCAATAATTATATAAGAACATATGATTATCTCATTAGATGCAGAGAAAGACTTTGACAAAGTTCAACATCCATTTATGATAAAAAAACCCTCCAGAAAGCAGGAATAGAAGGAACATACCTCAACATAATAAAAGCTATATATGACAAACCCACAGCAAACATTATCCTCAATGGTGAAAAATTGAAAGCATTTCCCCTAAAGTCAGGAAGAAGACAAAGGTGCCCACTCTCACCATTACTATTCAACATAGTTTTGGAAGTTTTGGCCATAGCAATCAGAGCAGGAAAAGAAATAAAAGGAATCCAGATTGGAAAAGAAGAAGTAAAACTCACTGTTTGCAGATGAAATGATCCTCTACATAGAAAACCCTAAAGAGTCCACCAGAAAATTACTAGAGCTAATCAATGAATATAGTTGTAGGATATAAAATTAACACACAGAAATCCCTTGCATTCCTATACACTAACAATGAGAAAACAGAAAGAGAAATTAAGGAAACAATTCCATTCACCATTGGAACAAAAAGAATAAAATACCTAGGAATATAACTACCTAAAGAAACAAAAGACCTATATATAGAAAACTATAAAACACTGGTGAAAGAAATCAAAGAGGACACAAATAGATGGAGAAATATAATGTGTCCATGGATCAGAAGAATCAATATAGTGAAACTGAGTATACTACCCAAAGCAATCTATAGATTCAATACAATCCCCATCCAGCTACCAACGGTTATTTTTCAGAGAACTAGAACAAATAATTTTACAATTTGTATGGAAATACAAGAAAACCTCAAATAGCCAAAACAATCTTGAGAAAGAAGAATGGAACTGGAGGAATCAACCTGCTTGACTTCAGGCTCTAATACAAAGCCACCGTCATCAAGACAGTATGGTACTGGCACAAAGACAGAAATATAGACCAATGGAACAAAATAGAAAGCCCAGAGATAGATCCATGCACCTGTGTACACCTTATCTTTGACAAAGGAGGCAAGAATATACAATGGAAAAAAGATAAACTCTTTAACAGTGGTGCTGGGAAAACTGGTCAACCACTTGTAAAAGAATGAAACTAGAACACATTCTAACACCATACACAAAAATAAACTCGAAATGGATTAAAGATCTAAATGTAAGACCAGAAACTATAAAACTCGTAGAGGAAAACAGACAAAACACTCTCCAACATAAACCATAGCAGGATTCTCTATGACCCACCTCCCAGAATATTGGAAATAAAAGCAAAATAAACAAATTGCACCAATTAAAATTAAAAGCATCTGCACAACAAAGCAAACTATAAGCAAGGTGAAAAGACAGCCTTCAGAATGGGAGAAAATAATAGAAAATGAAGCAGCAGACAAAGAATTAATCTCAAAAATATACAAGCAACTCCTGCAGCTCAATTCCAGAAAAATAAAAGACCCAATCAAAAAGTGGGCCAAAAAACTAAACAGGCATTTCTCCAAGGAAGACATACAGATGGCTTACAAACACATGAAAAGGTGCTCAACATCACTCATTATCAGAGAAATGCAAATCAAAACCACAATGAGGTACCATTACACGCCAGTCAGAATGGCTGCTATCCAAAAGTCTACAAGCAATAAATGCTGGAGAGGGTGTGGAGAAAAGGGAACCCTCTTACACTGTTGGTGGGAATGCAAACTAGTACAGCCACTATGGAGAACAGTGTGGAGATTTCTTAAAAACATGGAAATAGAACTGCCATGTGACTCAGCAATCTCACTCCTGAGCATACACACTGAGAAAACCAGAATTGAAAGAGACACGTATACCCTAATGTTCATCGCAGCACTATTCATAATAGCCAGGACATGGAAGCAACCTAGATGCCCATCAGCAGATGAATGGATAAGAAAGCTGTGGTACATATACACAATGGAATATTACTCAGCCATTAGAAAGAATGCATTTGAATCAGTTCTAATGAGGTGGATGAAACTGGAGCCCATTATACAGAGTGAAGTAAGCAAGAAAGAAAAACACAAATACAGTATACTAATGCATGGAATTTAGAAAGATGGTAACAATAACCTTGTATGCGAGACAGCAAAAGAGACACAGATATATTGAACAGTCTTTTGGGCTCTGTGGGAGAAGGCGAGGGCAGGATGATATGGAAGAATGGCATTGAAACATGTAAATTATCATATGTGAAACGAATCACCAGTCCAGGTTTGATGCATGATACAGGGTGCTCGGGCCTGGTGCACTGGGATGACCCAGAGGAATGGGATGGGGAGGGAGGTGGGAGGGGGGTTCAAGATGGGGAACACATGTATACCCATGGAGGATTCAAGTCAATGTATGGCAAAACCAATACAATATTTTAAAGTAAAAAAACAAAAAAAGGACAATGTATCCTGCTGGAGGAGTGTTTCTCCTTAAGAATCTTCTGACTAATCCTGTTATCTTAAAATGTTTATTATGGGAATGGTCTGGTATGATCTTTCTATTGTTAATTCTAATCCCATTATCTTAAAATGTAAATTCTGGGGGTGGGTCTGGTAAAACCTTTATAGTCTTTTGATTTACTGTAATAATCAATTGAAAAGTATATAGCTTCCTTGATAAGAGTAGTGAGGGGGGCACTCTCTGCCCCCTTCTGATGTCTATGTCAGAAGTTTTTCTATCCTTTTTCACTGTAGTAAAATTTCTGCCACACAAGAGCCCTGAGTGGTCAAGCCTGGGCCCTGATCCTGATGCTAAATTTTCTTCTTTGAATCCCATACTTCATGAATCCCATACTGTTCACCGTAAGCTATCAGTGTCAGATTCTTTGTGACCCCACGAACCGTAGTCCGCCAGGCACCTCTGTCCATGGAATTTTTCTGAGAAGAATATTGGAGTTGGCTGCCATTTCCTCCTCCAGGGGATCTTTCTGACCCAAGGATAAAATCCCCTGTGTCTCCTGCTTTGGCAGGCAGATTCTTTACCAATGAACCACTTGGGAAGCCCATGTGTTGTTGCTTGCTTGCTTGGTAAGTCACTTCAGTCATGTCCTACTCTTTGCAATGCTATGGACTGTAGCCCAACAGACTCCTCCATCATGGGATTCTCAGGCAAGAACACTGGATTGGGTTGCCATTCCCTCCTCCAAGGGATCTTCCTGACCCAGGATAGAACCCATGTCTCCTGTGGCTCCTGCACTGCAGGTGGATTCTTTACTGCTGAGCCCACCTGGGAAGCCCCATGTGTTACTCAAGGAATATAAAAAAAAGATAAAAGCTCTTTTATAGGACTGGGGTTTCTAGATAAATAAAAATAAATTAATACTCACCTGATTTTTGTTTCTTTCCAAAAAATAGCTTCATCACATATATGCATGTTGTTGACTAACAGCAAAAAAATTTGAAATTTTTCTCAGGACAAGAATTTGTTTCTATTAAGTGGAACAATGATAATAATGTGATTTTCAGAGTCTGGACTTGCCTTGGGCTCAAAGGAAAGAAGTCTCTGGGACAATTTGTATTTTCCTCACCTTTTATGTGGAGGCTAATATACTGAAACCAATATTATTGACATGAAGAGGAGCCATGATAAATGATTGATACCTCTTCACTTCATTTCTATGTTAAAATTAACATAATTTTCATAATTCTTGTAATTCTCATAATTTGTCTCAGCCATGTGAACCAATGAAGCCCTTCTTCCTTGTCTTCTCTTTCTTCTTTTAGTTTTGCATCTTCTCGTCTTTCATCTCCCCTCACTTTCCTCATCTCTTACTGCTCTCTCACTCTCCTTCTAGATGACTCTAGATTTGCTCTCGTGACTGCTCCCCCACTGTGTCCCCTCTTCTTCCCACCAGAGATACTGCACAGGTGCAGTCCCATCTGTCCCAGTGTGCCCCTCTCAGGACGCAGTAGTACACAGCAGTGTCTCTCAGGGTGACCTGGGCCAGGGCCAAGGTGCTGGACTTTCTGTCTGAAGCTATGGTCAGAGAGGCCTTGCTGTTGTTCACCGTGTCTCGTAAGCCATAAATGACATATTGTGGACTCTGATTGGGATTTTGCCGATACCAATGTATATAGTCTAATGCATCAATGGTAGAGTGGTTACAAGGCAGGTTTACATCCTCACCTTCAGCACAATCCATGGAACTGAGCTGGGTGATCTCAGTATCAACCATAATCCCTAAAGAGTCAAGAAAATAAAATTATCCCCTGACCACAAATCAGTGTAATTCTGTGGATCAAGTGTACAGCATTCCTATAACTGTCTGGACCTATCCCCTACTCCAGTGTTTTCATTTCTGTCCTGCAAACATATCACTGATGCTTATTATATAGAGACCAAAGACACATGGCAAGAATCAGAGACTCCATAGGCTTTATTCCATGGGTCCTTGGCTCAATAACTACAGATTTCTTATAACCTAGTTATTGCTAAGTGCTCTTCTGGGATCATAGATAATTTGACTGTCATGTAGAGGTTTGTGTGTGCAAGTGTATTAGTCGTTCAATCATATTTGACTCTGTGACCCCATGAAGTATAGCCCACCAGGCTCCTCTGGCCATGGAATTCTCTGGGCAAGAATATTGGAGTGGGTTGCCATTTCATACTCCAGTAGAAGTTTGTGCTCCCTAACAAACCCACAGATCATTTCTCAGTCCCACCACTATAATGCTAGGTAAAGCACAGGGAGAGGAGTAGAGAGCAAATGACCCTTCATGGTCCTTTAGTTTCAGGTCATCCTTTGCAGACACAGAACACTTACCCAAGGTCAGAAGCACAGTTACCCCAGTCACCAGCCTCATACTTCAAGGACAAACCAGGGTCATGGGCTCAGAGCTCAGACTTGTGTCTACTCCTGGATAAAGAGGTTCCAGAGAACAGAAGCAACTGCTGCTAGTAGAGAATTGCAGCCAGTGCAGGTACCACTGTCTTGTTGCCAGGACCTTCTCAGCCAATGATTGGGCAGTTCCTTGTCTCGGTTTTCCTCCTCTGTTTTAGTCATGCCCCCAAAAGAAGGAGAGTCTCCCCAGCTCACAGGGTGCACACTGTCATCCCTGTGAAGTGTAAAGTCTGGCTCTGGACGAGGAACACCAAACACAATATTGTGTCTATCCACAACCATTGTTCCACCATTTGTGTTTTTAAAGAAATTTTCTGATGTCCCATGAAGCTTGGGGAAAGCACTGATTAATCCTAGAAAACTGAACTGAGCACTGTATGGTAAGGAGATGAAAATTCCTATCCACATTCCAGAAAATGTATGTGAGTTTCCAAAGTAGGCAATGATGTGCTCAGGGAGGGCAAGAAAAATTAATGTTGAGACTAAAAGTTAAACATACTAGAGCTCAGGCTCAGAGTCCCTATAAAGGTCCCTGGCTGGATTCAAGCATCTACTGCCCTCTAGGTAGAAATTTCTCAATGCATCTGTTCTTGATATAGTAACTGATGACTCTGATGGTGTTCACCTCATTTTCATTGAACAGTGGTCCTTAATCCTCATATTCTCTATGCCTATGCTTGTAGGTACACTAAGGATGCTGAGGAAGGGAGAAAAGACAGGAGGGAAAGCAAACAAGATGGGACAGGGTGGAGGTGGATGAGGCTGGTAGAAAAAGTTGGAGAAGGGAAGAAAAAGAGCATAAGGATTAGGGAAGGGAAGGGATAACAGAGAAGAGAAATAGAGAAAGCAGTGTTTAGGGAAGTTCATGGAAAGGATTTAGGCTAGTGATGCTTTTGAACTATGGTGTTGAAGAAGACTTTTGAGAGTCCCTTGGACTGCAAGGAGATCCAACCAGTCCATCCTAAAGGAGATCAGTCCTGGGTGTTCATTGGAAGGACTGATGCTGAAGCTGAAACTCCAGTACTTTGACCACCTGATGCGAAGAGTTGACTCGTTGGAAAAGACCCTGATGCTGGGAAGGATTGGAGGCAAGAGGAGAAGGGGACGACAGAGGATGAGATGGCTGGATGGCATCACCGACTCGATGGGCATGAGTTTGAGTAAACTCCGGGAGTTGGTGGTGATGGACAGGGAGGCCTGAAATGTTGCAGTCCATAGGGTTGCAAAGTGTCAGACATGACTGAGTGACTGAACTGAACTGAAAATTAAATAGAATTAAATTTTAGCATTTCAGTCATACTAGCCACATTTCAGGGCTTCCTAGGCGGTGCTAGTGGTAAGAACCTTCCTGCCAATGCAGGAGACATAAGAGATGCAGGTTCTATCCCTGGGTCAGGAAGATACCTGGAGAAGAGCATGGCAACCCACTCCAGTATTCTTGAATACCTGGAGAATCTTGCCTGGAGAGCCTGCTGGGCTACAGGCCACACTTATACTACTAGGCTAGGGGCTATTAGACAGTGCAGACAGAGAACACTTCCACCACCTCTGAGAGTTCTATTGGACTGTGATGTTCTAGAAGGGAGGATCTATGAAAACAAGAAATTTTGTCTTTCATATGAAAATTAAAGTCCCAGGTATGTGGTATACACTAAATAAATATGTGTTTACTGTTCACAACCATGTTCCCAGAAACTACTTGAATACCTGGTGAACAGTGAACATTCAAGCATTTGTTGAATGATAAATAAGTGTGTGTATTTTCATGCTTGAGAGTTTGAACTCAACATAGGCCAAAGACCAATTTAAATGCATTCTCCCATGAATGTAAAAGTCAAAGATTGGCTATAGCTATTTAGAAATGTTACTTTTAGGAACTGTGTTAGAATCCTCCTTCTATCATAACATATTATCACAAATTTGAGCCCAAAATACCTCCAATGATCCCTGCTTCCTGATATCCATGCCCTTGTGTAGACCCCGTGCACACTGCATCTGTGCTGGCTTAGTAACTCACTGTAATAAACAGATGCATCGAAGTTAATATTGTGGCAGTAGTGAGACTAAACATGAAGACGCTTTCTCAGGTTATGCTTTTGTGAGGCATCGGGTGAGATGAACAGCTTCCCTGAGAGACCACTAAAAGAGAGCACATGGAAGGGCCATGGTAATGATTATGATTATGGAAATAATTTTATAACTAAGCTAATTTACCAAAAATCATTGAACTGTAGATGCAAAATGGATGAATTTTGTGGAATGTCAGTTATACCTTAATAGAGTTGGTTAAAGTAAATAAGGTTTATGCTCTATTTTGCCTGTGTCACAGCTCACTAATCAGGTTAGTTTCATTGAACATGCACCCATTTGTTTAAACAATGATTTTGTGCCCATGATTTCTAAGCTCCAAAAGTTATAAAGGCAATATTCTCTGTTCTCTGTAAGCTCAAAATCTTGTCAGAAAAATAAAACATAATCAGGGAAAATTTAATAGTGCAAGATAGCACTAATTAAGATTGTTCAGAATCTAAATCTACTTCTGGGAAATTGATAGTATAAATTGATTACATAAACTTCTTTCCGGTGAACAACTGAAATAAACAAAGGAAACAGAGTAGGTGCTAAAACTAGACAGCAGTGCCTTCTACATACTCAAATTTAAATTGTGTTCTGAAAAGTGGAACAGAATTGGAAGCCATCTCAATGACTAACCTCTATCTTTCCTGCCCAAGAGAAGAGATGCAGAAATCCTGTCATAAACACTCAACCAGCTGCAGGCAATGTACAAATTCTTGGGGCAGGGGATTGGGAGACAGAATTTGAAATTGCAGAGGAATCTACCCACAAGATAAATCTCAATATTTTTCTCAGGTGTATTTTATTAGTTTATATAGCATATTACATGTATTATCCTAAGTATCCATGGTCTATCATGTTTCTCACTGTCAATGGGAAATCAGTTCATAAGGTGTTATACTGAGAGAATGGGTGGAATATTATAATAAGTAATGAGTATAATCAAGCAATATTTGCCATGGTTGTTTATTTTTCCCATTATTAACTCTTGCTCCCACTTCTCAGGCTATTTCTATACTACAAGAAAGGACATAACAGTAAGCACAATTTCACTTATCAGGGAAGAAACTCTCACCTTGTGAAGTAATTTAGAGCTTTCTTTCCAAGGTAGCCTCTTACTCTCCAGCCAGAATCATCCTGTTTGAAGTCAATCCATTTTTTATCTGGCAGGCAAAAGAGAGGGAGAGGAAAAAAACAAACAAAAAAAAAAGGCCAGTTCTCCTGAATTCTCTGTCTCCAGATGTCTGCATTGAGTTTACTGACTGGTTCAGCAACCACAGGCCCTACCTTGACTAGAAAGTGAAAGTGAAGTTGCTCAGTCGTGTCAGACTCTTTGCAACCCCGTGGAGTGTAGCCCACCAGGCTCCTCTGTCCATGGGATTCTCCAGGCAAGAATACTGGAGTGGGTTGCCATTTCCTTCTCCAGGGGATCTTCCCCACCTAGGGATCAAACCCAGGTCTCCAGCATTGCAGGCAGACGCTTTAACCTCTGAGCCACCAGGGAAGCCCCACTTCCTCACAATTGAGTGCTTCCCAGGTGGCGCTAGTGGTAAAGGAGTGTAGGAGTGTCGGTGTAGGAGATATAAGAGGTGTGGGTTTGATCCCTGGGTCGGGAAGATCCCCTGGAGGAGGGCATGGCAACCCCACTCGAGTATTCTTGCCTGGAGAATCCCACGTACAGAGGAGCCTGGTGGGCTACAGTCCATGGGGTCGCAGAGTCGGACACGACTGAAGAGACTCAGCACAGAGGGCAGCAAGGAAGCCCGTGTAAGTCTCATAGAATGTTCGAGTAGGACAGCAGGTGGCAGTGCTTCGGCGTTTACTCCTGCTACATGCAGTGCAAAAGAGTCCGGTTCTCAAGGAAGGAAAATAGAAAGATTTAAATAAAGAATTCACTAAGTAAAGACGAGTAAAGATGTAAAGGAACTTCAGAGATAACACCATGTAGATGTTTGGGAAGATAGCCCCACAGGAGTGTTTAAAGAATAATACCCCATCATAGCCCTCAGTTTCCCCAGCATACTATTAAATAAAAAACTTGCTAAAGCATTCAGCACTGTTAACTGATTAGTGGATGATTTCCTCATCTACTGATCCTGGGACTTTGTGTCTAGGTTTGGCATCTTCTCTTCTAGTTCACTTTAGGTTCCAGTTTAAACCAGTAATGTCACCATCACTCAGATGTCCAACCACCCTATTTTGAGTCCAAGGGCTTCTCCATAGTCCAGACCTTGCTCCTCAGGAGCCCCCTAAAATGCTACACTCTGGCTGATAATAAAAGGTAGAGAAGCATTTCACAGTTAGGAAAGTTATGGCGCATTTCCCAAAGATTAAAAAAAAAAAAAAAGAAGGAAAAACAATAAAACCTAGCTCATAGGGTTTTGATATTTAAATTAGATGATTAATCTGAAATGCATACCACAGTGCCTGACATAGAATAAGCTAAAAAAACACCATCTTTCTTTTTTCTAGTGAAACCTGTCTTTTCTTCAATATCCAGAATCTGTGACTTGTTACTACTTTTTTTTTTCCTTCACGTTGGTTCGATGAGGGAAACTATAGGAAATTTATTTACTCACTTATTTTCTTTGAGACAGTCATTATTTTTCCCTGTCCTCTTGGGTCATATTCTCCTAGCTACATTAGTACATTCAGGGTGCTGAAAGGACACAGATGGAGCATTCAGAGGAAGCTTTATTTTCATTTACCTGATGAATAATAATATTATTTTTGGCATATTTATTAGGTGAAACTGAAAGTGAAAAGAAAGTGAAGTCGCTCAGTTGTGTCCGACTCTTTGCGACCCCATGGACTGTAGCCCACCAGACTCCTCCATCCATGGAATTTTCTAGGCAAGAATACTGGAGTGGGTTGCCATTTCCTTCTCCAATGTATTGGGTATTAAATATCAAATTTCTGAATTGGATCTCCAAGATTGTCCCATTCTTCTTAACTGTTTTCTTTACTAATTTGTATGTGCTTTATATATATTTTTCATTTGAGTCCTTTTTCAGAAATATGCATTGCAAATATAGTTTAAAAGTCTGCACATTGACTTTCCACCCTCTTAGCATTGATATTCAACACAGACATTTTAATATATATCTTCATTTTCATAAGAAGTTAGCTTGAAAGTTTCACTTGTTTATTTTCTTAAACACTTTAAAAATGCTTTCCCTTGGTAACTTCTGTTGGTCTGGATGAGAAGTCAGGTATCACTGTTTTTTCAAGCTTCTGATAGCTCTTATTTTTTCCAGTAGATTTATTATCTCTACTTTTTAAATTAACTTTTATTGGAGTATAGTTGCTTTACAATGTTAGTTTCTGTTGTATGGCAAATCAGTTATATGTATATATATCTCCTCTCTTTTTCAGATTGTACTCTGTATAGGTCATTATAGAATATTGAGTAGAGTTTCCTGTGTTATACAGAAGATTCTCATTAGTTATTTATTTTATATATAGTAGTGTGTATATGTGAATCCCAGTCTGCCAGTTTATCCCTCATATCCCTTTCCCCCTTTGGTAACCATGATTAGTTTTCTACATCCTGGATTCTATTTTTGTTTTGTAAACACCTTCATTTGTAAATACCACTTTTTAAAATTCCATCTGATAAAAGAGATATCAGAGGACATTTGTCTTTCTCTGTCTGACCTACTTCACTCAGTATGACAATCTTTAGGTCCATCCAGGCCACTGCAAATGGCACTGTTTTGTTCTTTCTCATGGCTGAATAATATTCAATTATATATATATGCTGTATCTTTTTTATCTATTATTCCATCGTTGGACATTTAGGTTGCTTCCATGTCCATGCTACTGTAATTAGTGCTGCAATGAACATTAGGGTGCTTGTATCTTTTCTGCTTGTATAGACTACTTCATCAACTCTAGCAACTGCCTGAGTTCTAATCTTTATATATAACTAATCTCTTATTCAACATTGCTGATGGTCTGCTTCCCTGATTGTACCTTAAGTGACACAAAGTCTAAGAAGAAAGGACTAAGGAAATGATTTTCATAACGATTCCAGATAACTATACCCAGGTTTGTGATGTGAGTGTATTTTAGTGAAGCAGTCACTTTAAATTATTATGCAGCAAGTTTATAGCTTTAGACAAGTTTACACATGTTCTGTATGATTGATTTAAAGTCAAAAGCTCAAGAGAAGAATGTATTAGTAGAAAATTACTGTGGACACCTACTTCCAAATAACCTAGAAAGATCTTTGATTTACTTGAAGATTTAACTACAAAGTTTAATGAAGGGAATATTTATAGATTTGCAGACAGGGTTAATGAAAACAAAGAAGAGATGGGAAGCATCAAGATACTAGCAAGAGCTGAAAGCCTGTATCGACCTGGGCAGTCAGTGGAAACTCTGAGTGAAAGGGGAGGCAAGAGCTGTGAAGTAGATCCACCAGAAAGGAGTTGCAGGAGATAAGATGTGCTTTCACAGTTCCAGCGTCTACTGGCCTCCTGCTCAAATGGGGGACCCAAAGCAGTGGTGGGAAATTGGGACCAAAGGGAGGCAGAAACCACAGTGATTCCCTGTCTTCTTCAGGCTCCAGTTCCTGCGGGGCAGGCCCACCTGGTTCCAGCTGTAGCCTGATGATCCACCTAGGAGGAGCTTTTATTTAGAATTAAATCTTCTGATCCAGACCACAGATGAAGCAACCACAGGACTACCATTTCTCTTCTGGGATGTGCAGGTGTGCACTTCAACTGAGGTCCTGAAGCAGTGTGCTCTCTCTTATTAAGCTCTGGGGTTTTTGTTCAGCTTTTCCCATTACTTCAAGCACTGTGAGCTCCCGGAGAGCACAGAAGTACTTTGCAGAGTCTTCGAGCTGTAAGGCTGAAATGATGAGGCTGATGGATTTATCTGCTTTCTGGAAGTTTACAGAGTAGCGGCCATTCCTTGCATTCAGGTATTCTGAATACTGATGAATAAGGAAATTCACCTCTCCACTGGGAAGCTGTTTATACCAAAAAATGTAGTAGTAGTCCGTGGTCCAACTTACTTCATATCGACAATTCAGGGTGACTGTCTGCCCCACTTGACTGGTTATGGCTGTCTGGACTTGAGTTACTTTCTGGGCCACACTGGATCCTATGGGGGAAAAATTAGAAAACAGAGATGAAGTAGTAAATAAAATAGTGTGGGATTTAGACTAATTTAGGACCCAGAGACAAATCAAATTGGAATTATAAAATGCTTCATTTTCTCCAGTCCTCCTTTCCCCACCAAGTCCCCGTGAAGCATCACACGTCTGTGTGTGGTCCTTTCACCCTGAACACTCACACCCATGCTTGGAAGCATCCCTACCAGAGAAGGTGAAGGCCAGGAACACCCAGAGCAGGCTGGAGAGCTGCATGAGGCATGGATTCCGCTGCACAAATGTGCTCAGTCCTGCCTCAAGCTGAGAGTTCAGTGTCTCTGTGTGCCTGGTGGCACATTTACATAGTACCTGTGTGACTATGTGTGACTCCTTCAGACAGGAAGTGGGGTTTGTCATGTTCATAGATCACATGGTCTTTTTCACAGATGGGAAAAGCTTTTGGCTCACAGATGTTTAATTTTCTTTCCCTGATTATTACGTTAGGTAGATCCTGAAAGGGTCATGGAAAAAGCAGTTAATATTATATGTTTGAGGGTTTCCCTGATGGCTCAGATGATAAAGAATATGCCTACAGTTCAAGAGACCCTGGTTTGATCCCTGAGTTAAGAAGATCCCCTGGAGAAGGGAATGGCAACCCACTCCAGTGTTCTTGCTTGGAGAATTCCATGGATAGAGGAGTCTAGTGGCTACAGCCTATGGGGTCCCAAAGAGTTGGACACGACTGGGTGACTAACAGACACACATGTTAAGGGTTTGAGCTGAGAGAAACAGAAGACTCAGTAAGTTGACACACATTGATAATAATTTTGCCAGCCCATTCAAAACATAGTAGTATACACTAGGAATCCTTCCTGTAATCTACTTACTGGTCATTCTGGTCATCCATTTAGCCGATGCTTACATTTCTTTATCCAGAATTGAATGACTCTTTAAAAAACACACACAATAAAACAAACTCACGGATCTTTAGCTTTCTCATGTGTGTGCTGTGCTGCTGCTTCAGCCATGTGCAGCTCTGTCCAACCCCATGGACTGTAACCTGCCAGGCTCCTCTGTCCATGAGGGTTCTGCAGGCAAGAACACTGGAGTGGGTCCCCAACCCAGGGATCAAACCCTCGTCTCTTACATCCCCTGCATTGGCAGATGGGTTCTTTAACACTAGCTCAACCTGGGAGGCCCTTCAGCTTTCTTGACAAAAGGCAGTCTTTTCCAAAATAATTAACGTATCTTTTTCTTTTCTCACTTGGTTCTAGGTCTTTGTTTATATTTTCCAATAAATAAAGTTACTTACTTCAATATCAAATGATAAAAAATCACTCCTGACTTTCAGAATCTATTCAGTTGTGAGTGTTTTTTATGAAATGGTTAACAGGAAAAAATATTAATCTTTGAAATCTGACATTGGGTTTTACTCAATAGACTTTGAAGAGCGTCAGTATATTCAATCCTGCTGCCTTTACAAGTAGAATTGTATTTATTAGTTCAGGTGTCCTTAAATTGTCCTCATGTCATATTTTTTACCCCAAAGTGTTCAGCCTCTCCTCTTAGTGGTTTGTTATTTTTCTCTGTAAAGTCAAGTTAAGCGTGCTGAACTTTTCTGTGACACTGCTACAGTGCTCTCCTACAAGATATGGTATCTGTAAACACTTAGCAAATGTTGACACCATGCTATTTGGTGACTGAAGTTTTGTATACTGTACATGATCATGTAGAATGTCACTGTCAATCTTCCATTTGATTTCATTGTTTTAACAGCTGAATTAATATAAAAGAACCAGAGGCAAATAGACAAGTAGGAAAGAAAGTACAGAAAGGCCTAAAACAGTGCCGGTTCTTAGATTTTAAAGTTAAAATATCACATTGATGAGTGATGCAGGGAGAGTTTATATTTAGTTGAGACATCTAGTCTGTTCCATTTCACCTCTGGGTGCTGGCAGGCAGCAGATGTTCTGGTTTCCAATTATTTGTAACTAAGTCGAGAACACCACAAATGCCCACAACAGTGCGGGGAGCAGTATGAAGGTGGTTTTTCCGCTGTGTTGATATGGCCTTGATCTGAGTTCCTGACAGTAATGGTGCATGTTCCCTCAGCCGCATTATAGAGTCAGACTCTGAAAAATGCACCTTCTGGCTGGATCAAGTCTGAATGTGCTATGACACTCAGGTTGGAAGATTTAGACTGTCCTAAACATTGTTCTGCCTTTCCCTGTGACTTACTAATAAATGATAATACCTGGTAAAGGACAAGCCAGAGTTTAATATTGAAGGACAAAACTGAAAGAGATTTTTTACTTAAAACTTCCAAATTTAGTAGTAAATTAATTTCTTCTAAAATCTGGGACTTTATCTGAAACAAATTGATTATGAATCATGTTGGGATTGCGAATATTCATTCATGGTCTGATTGTTCTCTTGCCTTTCTGATTTTGATTATAAGATGAATTATACTAACTGCTCCCTATTGCTACTGCTTCTGCTACTGCTACTGCTAAGTCACCTCAGTCGTGTCCGACTCTGTGCGACCCCATCCCTGGGATTCTCCAGGCAAGAACACTGGAGTGGGTTGCCATTTCCTTCTCCAATGCATAAAAGTGAAAAGTGAAAATGAAGTCGCTCAGTCATGTCTGACTCTTCGAGACCCCATGGACTGCAGCCTACCAGGCTCCTCCGTCCAAGGGATTTTCCAGGCAAGAGTACTGGAGTGGGGTGCCATTGTCTTCTCTGAACTGCTCCCTAGTTTCCTTAAACCAAAAGGGAGTTCATGGCTTCTTGTTGGTCTTTTTTTTTTTTTCCCTAAAAAAGACCAACAAGAAGCCATGAACTCCCTTTTCTTTCCACTTACCCACCAAACCATGTGAACTGGTAACTTTAGTGCATAACTTCAGAATAGCAAATATCACACAGACAAATGAACACAGAATAGGCTTCTGACTTCTGTAATCTCTCCAGTTGTGTATTGGAATACCAAATGGTAATGGCTGTGAAATCATATTCATTTGTGATGTAACTCTGTGATTAGCTTATTAAAGGTTTAGGAAGCAAGAACCAATGGATCTTCTAAATTCAAATATTTGACCATGTTGCTGTCGTGGATGCAGTTATACTCTTTAGTACAATCTTATAATTCTCATTATATATGTTTTCTAAAATAAAAAGATTTCCCTTTCTTGACATTGAAGGAATGAAAATTCTATTTCATTTTATTCTGAAATTTCATCTAATGAAGTCATTTACATCAAATTAATCAAATTTCAAACATTTTATTTTTGTTTCAACACCTCATAAAGAAACCCCAATAAGAATAACTTATTCTTTTTATAGTTTTATTTATTTATTAATTTAGAGTGTTTTGGGTCTTCATTGCTACACAGGCTGTTCTTTAGCTACAGAGAGAGGGGATCACTCTGTAGCTACACTTCTCATTGCGGTGGCTTCTCTGACTGTGGAGCACGGGCTCTAGAGCACAGACTCAATAGTCGTGGTGCACAGGATTAGCTGCTCCGTGACATGTGGGATCTTCCTGTATCAGGGATTGAACCAATGTCTCCTGACTTGACAGGCAGATTCTTTACTACTGAGCCACCAGGGAAAATCTAACTGAGTTATTTTATAATAGATTGTCCTTGGATTATCCTTGGTTCCTTCATAGGAATCCCCAGACTCACATAGCATATGAGGGCACAGAATTACTACTGAGGTTCCCAGATCTTCCCTAGTCCTCCCTCTTACATCTCTGGTGACTATCTTCTGAAGCTCACCCTGCATTCCAATCTGGGTACTACATCCTATTTTGAGTTTTGCATATTTCAGTCCAATGAAAGATACTCCAGTAGTTGTACATCCTATTCCAAACTTGTTATTCAACTGTTCAAACTACTAGGAAAAAAAAAAGGCAAAACAAACTTCAAGAGGATTCCCCTGGTGGTACAGTGGATGGGAGGTCACCTGCCAATGCAGGGGACATGGGTTCAATCCCTGGTCCAGGAAGGTTCCACATGCCCTGGCGCCACTGAGCCCGAGCACCACATCTATGGCGTTTTTGCTCTAGAGCCCAAGAGCCACAACTTCTGAGCCTGTGTGCCACAAGTACTGAAGCCCACGTGCCCTAGAGCCCGCATGCTGCAACTACTGAAGCCTGTGCTCCTAGAGCCTATGCTTCACAAGAGAAGGCATGACAGTGAGCCTGTGCACTGCAACCAAGGGTAGCCCCAGCTTAGTGCAACTAGATAAAGCCCGTGTACAGCAGCAAAGACCCAGAGCGGCCAAAAATATTTTTTTAATTAAAAAAAAATCTTTGAGAGCTTAGAGGGTTTACATACTGACACCATTAAAAATTTTTTTATAGTCATCATGCTGTACATTGAATCCCCAGGACTGATTTCTCTTATAACTGGATGTTTCTGTCTTTTGAACATAGTCACCTATTCCACACCCTACACCCCCAGTCTATTCTCTGTATCTATGAGGTCTGTGTGTGTGTGTGTCTGTGTGTCTATATGTCTGTGTGTGTGTGTGTGTTCCTGAATCTGTGTCTTAGATTCCACATATAAATTATTTCATACAGTATTTGACTTTGTCTGCCTGATTATTTCACTTAGCATTCTGCCGTCAAGATTCATTCATGTTGTTGTCAATTTATGAAAAAATTTCTTTTTTTACCGTGTTTTCTTTATCCATTCATCTGTCAAAGGACACGGGTTGTTACCATGTGTCAGCTGTTGTAGATGAACTACAATAAACGTGGGGTACAGATATCTTTTTGAGATAGTGACTTCATTTTCTTCAGATGAATTCTCAGAAGTGGAAATGCTGAATATCATAGTAGAGCTAGTTTTAATTTTTTGAGGAACCTCCATACTGTTTGCCATGGAAGCTGCACCAATTTATATTTCCAACAACAGTGAGCAGGGTTCCCTTTCTTCTACATTCTTGTCAAAATTTTTTATTCCCTGTCTTTTTGATAGTAGCCATTCTGGCAGATGTAAAGTGATAGCTCTTTTTGGTTTTGATTTTTATTTCCCTGATGATTAGTGATGCTGAGCATCTTCTGATTTACCTTCTGGTCATTAGTATGTCTTCTTTGGGAAAATGTTTATTCAGATCATCAGCCTATTTTTAAAACAGACTTTTGTTCTAATGATTATACAAGATATTTATATATTTTGGGTATTAGCCCCTTATCAGATATATGTTTGGGCAATATTTGCTCTCATTCTGTAGGTTGCCTTTTTGTTTTGTTGATGGCTTCTTTTGCCACACATAAACTTATTAGTCTGATGTAGTCACACTTGTTTTTTGCTTTTTTTTTTTTTTTTTCCCGCTCTTGTTGTCCTTGCTTTCAGTGTCAAATACAAAAAAAAACAAAAAACAAAAAACAAAAAAAAAAACCTGTGGCCAATACTGATGTCAAGGAACTTACCCCTTATACTTCTTCTAAGCTTTATTGTTGTGGTTCTTATATTCAATTCTAAAATCCATTTTGATGAGTCCAATTTCATTCTTTTGCATGTAGCTTTCCATTTCTCGTAATACCATTTATTGAAGAGATGTTCCTTTCTTGAGTGTATATTCTTGGATTCTTTGCCATGAATTGACCATGTATACAAGGGTTTATTTCTGGGCTGTCTATTCTGCTCCATTGATCTATGTGTCTTTGTTCAATGCCAAAACACACACACACACTTTTTTTTATTACTATAGTTTTGTAATGTAGTTTGAAATAAGGTCATGTGATGCCTTCAGTTCTGATCTTTCTCTAGTTCGATTTGGCTATTGGTAGTCTATTGTCTCTCATACAGTTCTTAGGGTTTGTTTATTCTATCTCCATGAAAAATGTCATTGAATTTTGATAGAGTTTTCATTGAATATGTAGATTGATTTGGGTAGTTTGGATACTTTAACAATTGAATTTTTTTTTGGCCTGTAAGAACAAAGTATCTTCCCATTAATTTTTGTCTTCAACTTCTATAATCAAAGTCTTACAGATTTCAATATACAAGTCTATACTTCTTTGCTTAAAGTTATTCTTAGGTATTTTCTTTCTGATGTGATGGAAGAAAAATTGTTTTCTTAATATCTCTTCCAGATAGTTCATTATTGGAATGCAGATTAGTTTCGTATCCTGCAACTTTGCTGAATTTGTGTATTAGTTACAACATAGACTAACATCTTGGGGGCATGTCTCCCACTGCTAAGCCAGGTGATCTGATTTTCTTCTCACTTTCTCTTTTCGTGTACTCAAAAAGTGTATATTTTAACTGTGACAGGAAGTCTCTGTGCCATTTATTTTCGGATGAATAATTTCTAGAGCTTAAACAAATTAAAAGTTTTTTCTCTGGCATTTTATTGGCATTTTGTGGCCTGTTAAAAGTACATCTGTCAAAGTTATAGGTAATAGGAGTTATCTTATTCCTTCCATGAATTGATTGAACTAGTAAAAGCTGTGGTTGCTACCATCCAATTTTTAAAATTAAAAAAAAATACTAAATAATTCTTACAGTACACAAAATTATGTGCAGACACATTTTCCCATGGCAATGATGGTAAACAGATATTTAATTTTGCTATATTTTCTATAGCTCTCTCCAAACATTACAGACAAAACTAAAGAGTAACTCCTAATACTTTTCTTATTTTTAAAGTAATAACTACTATTGGGAAGATTCCATGTATGTCTTTTCAATTTTACTGTTATAGCTAAGTATCACAAAACAATATATTATATTGTGATTATATTCTGAACGTTCTCATAAGTAGTGCATGCAGCATATATCATTCTGATGCTTTTTATATTCAGCATTTTATTTTTGTAAGATTTAGCTAAGAAAAGAATATAGAGAACTGTTTCTTTGCTTGTAATAGTTCATTGTATTTTGACTTCATATGTAATTCATTGTTCGTTCATTCTGTACTTGAATGGTTATACTTCTGCTTACAGGGTTGGTGTGACTATCCTTATAAATACCTCCTTGTTCAAATGTTGGAATTACTTGAATGTAGATAACAGGAAGTGGAATTGCTTGACTTTTAAATATATACATTGCCTTCTTTATTAAATAGTTCAGGCAATTTTTCTCTGAAGTTGTTAAATAAATGTTCTCTATGTGATTGCTTTTCTCCATCTGGAGAAGTTTAGTAGTCTTCCTCGTATTTGGGTCAAAACTTGATGCTACCAGACTTTCACATTTCTGGTTATCTGACGGAAATGAGATAGTAATTTACTTTAATTTCCTCTGATTACTGCAGAAGTTGATGTTTTATATGTTCACATGTTTATTTCCTCTTCTTTAAATTGCCTTTATGCAAATTATCTTTATTATCTCTTTTCATTCTGAATGTTTTTCTTATTTATTTGTAGAAACCCCCTATATAAACTTAATTTCTAATATTTTCTTGGTTACATGGTTTACTATATATCCTACTATGCATTCAATTTTTCATTATGTGGTGGGGCACACTTGCAGGTTAAAAACTTCCCATCTATTAGGAATTCTCTATAAATTTATATTTCTAATTGTCAAATTACTTTAATGATTATATACTTATTTAGCTTTTCTATTTCTTCTTTAACTATTTTTGGCAATATATATATTTTAGAGCATCTATCAGAACACTGAAATATGTGGCCAAGTCTTCTTCTTGTGTCAAGGATTTCTTCAAATAGTAAATCTCTGTTCATGTTGAGGTCCCCTATGAAACCTTCTCTGTTCCATATGGAGGCATGTCTCACGAGGGTCTGGAAGCCTTGGCCTGGGTGCTGGACACCCCAGGAGGAAGCAGGGCTCTCGAAATACTCATGATAGGGCCTGATCTGTCCTGGGATCCCTTCAAAGGCAAAAACTGGCCCTCAGGCCAAGTCACTACATGGGGCTGTCTCTCCTCCCATAAGATCAACGTTAGATAAAGGAGATTGCTTCACACTGAAGAGAATATGTCTCTAAACAGATTCTAAACCTGATAATTATTTTGTATCTTTAACAACACTTGATATGGTTGTCTTTTTATTTTTTTTTTTATCTTAAAGAAACATTTTATTTTATTTTATTTTTCCCAGTGGGTTTTGTCATACATTGATATGAATCAGCCATGGATTTACATGTATTCCCAATCTCGATCCCCCCTCCCACCTCCCTCTCCACCCGATTCCTCTGGGTCTTCCCAGTGCACCAGGCCGGAGCACTTGTCTCGTGCATCCCACCTGGGCTGGTGATCTGTTTCACCATAGATAGCATACATGCTGTTCTTTTGAAATATCCCACCCTCACATTCTCCCACAAAGTTCAAAAGTCTGTTCTGTATTTCTGTGTCTCTTTTTCTGTTCTGCATATAGGGTTATCGTTATCACCTTTCTAAATTCCATATACATGTGTCAGTATGCTGTAATGTTCTTTATCTTTCTGGCTTACTTCACTCTGTATAATGGGCTCCAGCTTCATCCATCTCATTAGGACTGGTTCAAATGAATTCTTTTTAATGGCTGAGTAATATTCCATGGTGTATATGTACCACAGCTTCCTTATCCATTCATCTGCTGATGGGCATCTAGGTTGCTTCCATGTCCTGGCTATTATAAACAGTGCTGCGATGAACAGTGGGGTGCATGTGTCTCTTTCAGATCTGGTTTCCTCAGTGTGTATGCCCAGAAGTGGGATTGCTGGGTCATATGGCAGTTCTATTTCCAGTGTTTTAAGAAATCTCCACACTGTTTTCCATAGCGGCTGTACTAGTTTGCATTCCCACCAACAGTGTAAGAGGGTTCCCTTTTCTCCACACCCTCTCCAGCATTTATTGCTTGTAGACTTTTGGATAGCAGCCATCCTGACTGGCGTGTAATGGTACCTCACAACAAATCATAGAAGAAATCAAAAAAGAAATCAAAATATGTATAGAAATGAATGAAAATGAAAACACAACAACCCAAAACCTATGGGACACTGTAAAAGCAGTGCTAAGGGGAAGGTTCATAGCATTACAGGCTTACATCAAGAAACAGGAAAAAAACCAATTAAATAACCTAACTCTACACCTAAAGCAATTAGAGAAGGAAGAAATGAAGAACCCCAGAGTTAGCAGAAGGAAAGAAATCTTAAAAATCAGGGCAGAAATAAATGCAAAAGAAACTAAAGAGACCATAGCAAAAATCAACAAAGCTAAAAGCTGGTTTTTTGAAAAAATAAACAAAATTGACAAACCATTAGCAAGACTCATTAAGAAACAAAGAGAGAAAAACCAAATTAACAAAATTAGAAATGAAAATGGAGAGATCACAACAGACAACACTGAAATACAAAGGATCATAAGAGACTACTACCAGCAGCTCTATGCCAATAAAATGGACAACTTGGATGAAATGGACAAATTCTTAGAAAAGTATAACTTTCCAAAACTGAACCAGGAAGAAATAGAAGATCTTAACAGACCCATCACAAGCAAGGAAATCGAAACTGTCATCAAAAATCTTCCAGCAAACAAAAGCCCAGGACCAGATGGCTTCACAGCTGAATTCTACCATAAATTTAGAGAAGAGCTAACACCTATCTTACTCAAACTCTTCCAGAAAATTGCAGATGAAGGTAAGCTGCCAAACTCATTCTATGAGGCCACCATCACCCTAATTCCAAAACCAGACAAAGATGCCACAAAAAAAGAAAACTACAGGCCAATATCACTGATGAACATAGATGCAAAAATCCTTAACAAAATTCTAGCAAACAGAATCCAACAACATATTAAAAAAATCATACACCGTGACCAAGTGGGCTTTATCCCAGGAATGCAAGGATTCTTTAATATCCACAAATCAATCAATGTAATACACCACATTAACAAATTGAAAGATAAAAACCATATGATTATCTCAATAGATGCAGAGAAAGCCTTTGACAAAATTCAACACTCATTTATGATTAAAACTCTCCAAAAAGCAGGCATAGAAGGAACATACCTCAACATAATAAAAGCTATATATGACAAACCCACAGCAAGCATCACCCTCAATGGTGAAAAATTGAAGGCATTTCCCCTGAAATCAGGAACAAGACAAGGGTGCCCACTCTCACCACTACTATTCAACATAGTGTTGGAAGTTCTGGCCACAGCAATCAGAGCAGAAAAAGAAGTAAAAGGAATCCAGATAGGAAAAGAAGAAGTAAAACTCTCACTGTTTGCAGATGACATGATCCTCTACATAGAAAACCCTAAAGACTCTACCAGAAAATTACTAGAGCTAATCAATGAATATAGTAAAGTTGCAGGATATAAAATTAACACACAGAAATCCCTTGCATTCCTATATACTAACAATGAAAAAACAAACAGAGAAATTAAGGAAACAATACCATTCACCATTGCAACAAAAAGAATAAAATACTTAGGAGTATATCTACCTAAAGAAACAAAAGACCTATACATAGAAAACTATAAAACACTGATGAAAGAAATCAAAGAGGACACAAACAGATGGAGAAACATACCGTGTTCATGGATTGGAAGAATCAATATTGTCAAAATGGCTATTCTACCCAAAGCAGTCTATAGATTCAATGCAATCCCTATCAAGCTACCAATGGTATTTTTCACAGAACTAGACCAAAGAATTTCACAATTTGTATGGAAATACAAAAAACCTCGAATAGCCAAAGTAATCTTGAGAAAGAAGAATGGAGCTGGAGGAATCAACCTGCCTGACTTCAGACTCTACTACAAAGCCACAGTCATCAAGACAGTATGGTACTGGCACAAAGACAGAAATATAGATCAATGGAACAGAATAGAAAGCCCAGAGATAAATCCACGAACCTATGGACACCTTATCTTTGACAAAGGAGGCAAGGATATACAATGGAAAAAAGACAACCTCTTTAACAAGTGGTGCTGGGAAAACTGGTCAACCACTTGTAAAAGAATGAAACTAGAACACTTTCTAACACCATACACAAAAATAAACTCAAAATGTATTAAAGATCTAAATGTAAGACCAGAAACTATAAAACTCCTAGAGGAGAACATAGGCAAAACACTCTCCGACATAAATCAAAGCAAGATCCTCTATGACCCACCTCCCAGAATATTGGAAATAAAAGCAAAACTAAACAAATGGGACCTAATGAAACTTAAAAGCTTTTGCACTACAAAGGAAACTATAAGTAAGGTGAAAAGACAGCCCTCAGATTGGGAGAAAATAATAGCAAATGAAGCAACAGACAAAGGATTAATCTCAAAAATATACAAGCAACTCCTGAAGCTCAATTCCAGAAAAATAAATGACCCAATCAAAAAATGGGCCAAAGAACTAAACAGACATTTCTCCAAAGAAGACATACAGATGGCTAACAAACACATGAAAAGATGCTCAACATCACTCATCGTCAGAGAAATGCAAATCAAAACCACAATGAGGTACCATTACACGCCTGTCTTTTTATTTTTAACCAAAATAACGGGTGTATGCTGCTTCAGTCATGTCCAACTCTGTGCGACCCCATAGACGGCAGCCCACCAGGTTTCTCTGTCCACGGGATTCTCTAGGCAAGAATACTGGAGTGGGTTGCCATTAATGGGTGTATAGAGATCTCACTGTGGCATTAACTTGCATTTCCATGATGACTAATGATGTAGAAGAGGGGATTACAAACTTCTTCAATAAAGGGTAGAATAGTAAATATTTTTGTCTTTGTAGGCCATTCATTCTGATGCAACTACTGAACTCTGCCATTGTTTCATGAAATAATTTATTGATAATACATAGATAAACAAGATTTCTTATGTTCCAACAAAATTTATTTACAAAGTAAATGGCTGAATGGACTGGTCCATGGGCCATATTTTGTTGATTCCTGATGTAGAGGACTCTATGGCTTCACAGGGTAATTCTCCAAACATTTAAAGAATAGTTAGGTCCCATCCTTCTCAAATTTTTCCATAAAATTGAAGGTAAGAAAATATTACCAAACTCATTCAATGAAGCCTTCATTACCCTGATGCCAAAACTAGACAACAAAACTACAAAAAAAGTCAGTTTCCTGAATGAACATAGATTAAAAAATCTGCAACAAAATATTAGCAAACTTCAATTCAGTCAGTTCAGCTGCTCAGTCATGCCTGACTCTTTGTGACCCCAAGGACTGAAGCACGCCAGGCTTCCCTGTCCATCACCAACTCCTGGAGCTTGCTCAAACTCATTTCCATCAAGTCAGTGATGCCATCCAATGATCTCATCCTCTGTTGTCCCCTCTCTTCCTGCCTTCAGCCTTTCCCAGCAGCAGGGTCTTTTCTAATGAATCAGTTCTTTGCATCAGGTGGCCCAAGTATTGGAGTTTCAGCTTCAGCATTAGTCCTTCCAATGAATATTCAAGACTAAATTCCTTTAGGACTGAATAAAGTTAGAAAACTTAATTCAACAATTTATGAAAGAATCATATATCAATGCCAAGTGGGATATAGTCTAGGTATACAAGGATGGTTCAATATTTGCAAATCAATCAACATGATATACATTAATAGCATGAAGGATAAAAACTTATATAATTATCTCAACAGACAAAGAAAAAGCATTTGACAAAATTCAGCATACAGTCATGTTAAAAACTCTTAATAAACTTGGTATAATGGGAACACACTTCAAAATAACAAAGGCCATTTACAACAAATACACAATTAATATCATATTTGATGGTAAAACCTGAAATCTTTTCTCTAAGATGAGGAACAAGACGAGGATGCCTACTCTCACCATTTCCATTTAACATAGTACCTGAAGTCCTTGTCATAGCAGTCATGTAGGAAAAAGAAATAGAAGGCATCCAAATTGGAATAAAACTATTAAAATGCAAAAAGCCTATCAAACAGAAAAAGATACTAGCAAACCATTAGTCAATAAGGGGTTAACGTCCAAAATATATAAAGAAATTTATATGCAGTATCAAAACTATAAATAATCTGATTTTTTAAAAGGCAGAGGACCTAAATAGACATTTTCCCAAAGAAACAAATAGATGGGCAGCAGACACATGAAAAGACATTCAACATCTCTAATCATCAGGTAAATGCAAATCAAAACCCAGTGAGATCTCACCTCACCCCAATCAGAATACTATCATCAAAAAGCCAAGAAGTAATGAGTATTGCTGAGGCTGTGAAGAAAAGGGACACTTTGTGCCCCCTTGCCGGGAAAGTAAACTGGTGCAGCCACTATTTAAAACAGCATAAAGGTTCTTCAAAAATTAAAAATATAAATACTATATCATCCAGCAATTCCATTCCTGGATATCTATCAGAAGAAAACAAAAACACTAATTTGAAAATGTATATGTACCCCAATATTCACAGGAGCATTATTTCTAATAGCCAAGATATGGAAGCAATCAGTATTCATCCATATGAATATACACACACACACACACACACACACACACACACACACACACACACAATGAAATATTACTTAATCATAAAAGGATAAAATCTCATCACATGAGACAACATGAAAAACCTGGAGGGTATTATACTTAGCAAAATAAGTCAGACAGAGAAAGACAAATACTATATGTTTTCACTTATATATGGATTATAAATTGCAAAACTAACAAATAGAACAGAAACAGACTCAGAGATATAGGGAATGAGCTACTGGTTACTAGAGGGGAAAGGGGTGGGTGTAGGAGTGAAATAGGTGAAGGGGATTAAGAGGTACAAAAATTATGTGTATTTTTCCATATTATAAATAAAATTATGTAACATGCAGGAAGGAAAGGAATTGACCCTGCCAATACCTTAACTGTAGCCAGTGAAACTGATTTCAGACTTCTTGCATCCAGAATTGAAAGAGGATAAATTTGTTTTAATTAAATGACCAAGTTCATATGAACCATTGAGCATATAAGTATTTTTCGTTTGCTGTGCTGCAGTAGTAGGATGAGATGTATCTGCAATTGTCTGTTGGGACACATCATGGTGGCGGGTTTGGATGGACATTCTTGAGACAGCCGTTAGCTGAATAACATCTTCTTGGAGTCACTTTTCTATTCTTTTAGTTCCTTTCACTTCTTACCATTTTGGAGTAGAGCATATTGTAGCTAAATATTTATTTTGATAAGGCTTCCCTCATAGATCAGTTGGTAAAGAATCCGCCTGTAATGCGGGAGACCTCGGTTCCATTCGTGGGTTGGCAAGATCTGCTGGAGAAGGGTTAGGCTAACCACTCCAGTATTCTTGGGCTTCCCTTGTGGTTCAGCTGGTAATAAAGATCCCCTGGAGAAGGGAAAGGCGACCCACTTCAGTATTCTGGCCTGGAGAACTCCATGGGCTGTGTAGTCCATGGAGTCTCAAAGAGTCGGACCCGACTGAGCTCCTTTCACTTTCACATCTATTAATAGATACTCTCCTACCTACAAGTTTGAGACTCTAGTGCAGAAGAAGATACAGATTGAGAGGAAATTCCTTCCTCAAATCTGGAAGGCCAGTAAGAAGCACTGCAAATGTCCTGTGGGGCCCACGGTGTGACTGTGGCTGGAGGAGGGGCTGAGCCCCGGGAGGGTTCGTGTCGAGGCCGCAGGAGCCCGGGGAGCACCGTGCTGCGCAGCACAGTAGTAAGTGCCTGAGTCTGTGGTCTGCGAAAAGGAAATGTGCAGTGAGCTGCGGCGTTCTCTAGGGACTGTCGTGGCCTTTAATCTTCCTTCCTGCTTTGTTCCTGAAGGAATGTAAATGAGGTGGATGAGGTGGCCCCCAGGGCTCTGAAGGTACCACTGCACACTCTCTGCCAAGGTGGAGAAATTACACCACAGCGTAGAGCTGGCTCCCTCCTGTGGAGTCAGGGCTGGGGGACTCTGCTCCACGTCCACCCCTCTGACACCTGATGAGAAAGAGACAAACAGTCACAGGTGAGGCTCACTGTAACTCTGAAAAGACCCCGAGCGTGTCCCTCCAGCTCCCACAGACGTTGAGAAGGATAGGACGTGTGCAGGACTTGCCAACCCTTTCTACTCCCTCCCTCAGCAATACAGCAGCTGCTCATTTCTTCAGATTCCCCTACAGGGCCGCCCCAACTCACAGCAAACCCGGGCAAACAAAAGCCCCAGCACAGTGCCCGCTAGCCTCTTCATGATGCCTTGACTTGCTGCTGAGAAATTTTCACCTTAAAATACACAGCGAAACCCATAAGTGGTATGTCATTTCTTGTCTGGAAATTTCCTGCTCCTGCAACCAATCAGCTCCCCCAGCAAACCCCGCTCAGGTGACACTCTGACAGGAAGCCCGCCGAACAGTCAGCTCCCCTGAGAACACGGAACTGGAGAAAATAAATCTTTCCTTTGCAAACTGAAAAAAAGAAAAGAAAAATCTAAGATGCTCATAGGAATGAAACACTTGCAATACTCTATATTCTCTCTACTGTTTGCCTTCACAGCAACATGCCTACTTCCTGAAAATAACGCAGGCTGAAGCTGTAAGTCCTTTAAGCTCCCAGACCTCAGGGGTTTGCAGATAGCTCCCCCTACGGTCCTAGTCACCATGTCACTCAGAGCATAGAGGTACTTGGTCACATTACTTCAGTGGGCTTTTCCCTCAGGTGAAAGGAAGTCTCACTCTTCCTAAATTCAGACGCAAAACCTTTGATGGCTGAAACAAGGTTGTTTCCAGACATGTACTTGAGGAGAAGCTGGAGTCCTTGGTTGGGGTGCTGCACATATCAGCAGAGATTTGGTTGAAGGGAAAATGAGTAGTTGCACCTCAGCTCCAGAGGGGCTCCTTCAGAGAGTGATGTGGCCATCGGGCTGGGTCACTGACTGGGCTCCTGAAACATTACTACTGAGTCAGTGAACTCAGCTAAACAAGTCTCTATTCAAAGTCAAACCAGAACAATGTTCCATGTGTGGACAAGAGAGTAAAATGGGACAGTACTCCCTCAGCAGCAGGAGTGCCTCAAGCATCAAGGTGAACACCAAGGTCTCGGTGGAGCAGTGAAGAGGCAGTGAGCTGCTTTCTGGGTGATTCCCCACAGACAGAAGTCTCATGACTGGGGGACTTGAATCCAAGTTGCTCTGAGGTTGAGGAGCAATGACAGGTGATAGAGATTTCTTCTTCTGATGGAGACTGTAGACTGGCCTAAGAAGAGAGGCTGTCTTAAAACTCCCTGTCTCTAGTGTCTGAGATGCTTTACATGTCATTGTGTAAAAAATGTTGTCAGGATATCTCTTTAAATTGTAAGGAACGAAGTTTTTTTTTTAGCTTATTCTGATCCTTTCTAGTTTTCACAACAGTGCCTTCCAGGGGTCAGATAGAGAAATAAAATGAGGTTCACAATTTTTGTTCACCCCCTTGCTGGCTTTGTAGGGTTGAATTTTAAAGCATTATAATTATGTAAGGAGGAGAATTTATGTTTTGTAGACTTTGAAACTTACAAAATTGCACTTTCTAAAACAACACAAAATTATGGGTAAAAGTTAAATACAAAATAATGTTTAGAATGAGAAATAAAATCATAGTGAATTATAAATTTCAGAAATCAAATTTCACAGACAGCATAAATCTAGAAAATTGAGTCATATTTTAGTACTTATTTCCAAGACACACTGCCATAATACTTTTTGTTTCTATGCTTTTTGTCTTCATACTTTTTACTTTTTTCTTCATATGACAATAAATTTGTAAAAACTTCCAATACAGAGAAAAGAAAGATAATCACTGATTGAAATTTGCTTTCTTAAAAAATGCTGTTGGGGTCTTTTAATGGACCAGAACCTGGTGGTATGGAGTCGATGATAAGAAAGTAAAAGAGAGAAAGAGAGAGAGAGAGACAAAAAAAGACCCGGGGACCTAAGCTCTGATGGAGCAAAGGTGCTTTAATGATTTTTCTATGAGTATACATAGGCTGTGGTACAAGAAACTTCTTTTGGGAATGATAGAGATCAGAAAACCAAACGTACAGCAACCATTACCAAGGGAACAAGGGGTAATGTTAGTCACAAGGTCAGGAGACAATCCATATCTCAAGAAAGGGGAACGAGACTAAGCAGTTTTGTCCTAAAGAGAATGTTTACTAAAGGAGACTCAAGCCTGCCTCACACAATGACCTCAGTCCCTGGGAGCAGCATGCTGTTCCGCTTGAAGAGGGACAAAGGACTCAATGAGAGACAGCACATAAGAATCCTCCCGTCAGACATTCCCTGACAATTCCCCCTTATTTATTTATAATATTTGTAAAAAGAGTTCTGACCATCAGAGTTTGTTCAGTTTTGACAATCTTTGTATGAAGGCAACAGTAGACAACAAATAAAATTGTTAAGATAATCACCAAAATTATAGTTCTAGACCCAATGTTATGAGTAAGGCTTTGAAATCATCTATGTGGGTCTAGCCCAGATAATTGATCAGCTAATTGTTTAGCTAAAGTTCCCATACTAGTGGAAGAGGGTAGATTATTAGAAAAGGTTTTACATATTTTTTTTGTAATAACTGTACATTCAGAAAGGCATTATCATATATATTTTGTAAATAAAACTTGATTTGTTTCTAGTTGTAGTCACTATTATAGAAATGAACAGGAGTAACATGAAATTGAGTAGAATTTCAATCACATTTTAGCATCATCTGTTTTTGTACATCTGTTCATTGATCTCCAACCCATTTGATGGCTGTTTTCAGTTCTTGTATTTTTTTTTTTTTTAATATCTTCATCTCTTTGAGCCTGAGTGGCCCACATAGTATGAGCATCTTTAGTCTAATTTTGGATAAAATTATGTGTTTGAATTGAGGTTTGTAAAGTAATGTTAGTGATGGCAGCAGTGGTGTAAATAGTTATTAATCTTATAATGTCAAAAATCAGCCATCTAATGAATCATTTAGATTACTAGAGCAATTTAGTAAATAACTGGGAAGCAAGTCTAGCCTTGGGACCATTTTTCCAGGGCCATTGGAGATTTATTGGTAATAAATAATAAATAAATAAATAATAAATAAATAAATAATGATCTCGACATAGATTATGTCGAGATCGAAGAATCAAAAAGGTGTCATTTTTTAAGGAAATAGAGGAGTTAAGACAAGTGTATAATTTACAATTTATGTAAGTTACAGAATGTAAAGTCTTATTGAATTGTAAATTTTTTATAGCTATAACAAAAGGAAGTGGAACATAGGCTTGTATAAAATATGATTGATTATAGTGAAAGAAATAATTGTTATAGCTATGATTGGTCCCTGTGAAATGTCTGGTCCCAGTCTCAAGTTCTTTGGTGTTTGTAGCAAGTTTTCAGATGTCTCATTGTTTAGGCCCAATCTGTTTATCAAGGATGATTCGAGGACGAGGTGGGGGCCATTTTGTCGTCAAGCTAGGCAAGAAGTCTTCTGTCATGGTAATGTTTTATTGTAGTATTAGTAACCTTTTATGTTACTTGAGTAATATAATCATACATAGTATTGTTAATATCATCTGAGCAGTTCAATAACCACATACTATGGGGTCCCCAATTGACAATTGTATGATTAGCTATAAACATTAATTTTTTTGATTTGGCCTGACATTTGTCTTAATGAACAGGAATATATTTAAAGTTCTTATTAGTAAACCCTTTGCATAGTGTTTTTTGTTTTCTTTTTAAATTCTTTTCTTAAAGTTTTAGTAGTATAAACATGATTTATGGACAAAGAAAGGGCAGTAAGTAATTCAAGAAGCATCAGAAAGTCTTCTTTTGGAGGCAGGGGAAGGCCCAAGTTTGTCGGCTAACATTTATGCATAATTCTGTTGTGTCCATACACAAAGGAAGGATTTCATAACCTAGAAAGATATTAATTAGTTTTTTTTTTTTTCTTCAGGATGAGAGGGCCCCTCCAAGTTCTAAGGAGGGGGCATATGTGTTGACACGTTAGTGGATATGATTGGTCCTATATCTGTCCATTTTATAACCTACAATAAAAAAGGGGGGTTAGGTATATAAGCTCAGTAAGTGTGATCAATCAAGTCAGCCTGAGCGGGGGAAGCAAAAGCAAGCAAAGCAAGCATAGCGAAGAAAAATATTTTCAGGATTTTGAGGCATTTCCTGTTGAGAAATCAGATTTTCAGTTTGATTAGTAAGGGTTTTTAACTGTCTCCAAGTAGGGAGATCATAAGGTCGATGACGTCGAGTGCGGCGTTTTTTGGAAATTTTTAATGTCGCCATGGCTTGTACTGGAATTTTTTTTTCTTGGGTATTTTGTTGTTTTATCTCTAGTCTGAATGCTGGGGGCCCCCTTAGGTTGAATCTTTTGAAGAGGAAGTCATGTGAACTCGTTGGATCCATCTGGAGAAATAGAAGCATACCCCTTTCTCTGTAAGATTAGTTTTTTAGATTTCCATTGATTAGTTAACCCGTCTTGATATCAAATGGGCAAAGGAAAGGAGGTGTCTTTTAATGTTTCAAAACTTCTTTTTTTGTTTGTTTTTTGTTTGTTGTTTTTGTCAAAACATCTCTTTGTGGTAAGTTTAAAAGTTTAAAACAAATAAGGCTATATTAACAATAGTTATAAAAAGAAAGGAAAGCGATAGTGATGAAAACATTCTTAGGAAATATTTCAGTCTAAAAGAAAAAATCATTTAGAAATCTGTTTGGGACTGGTATTTGGCTGTGGTTTGTGTTATCTGGGGCAAAGGATTAGGAGTAACCATTTAAATATTTTTTCCTAAGTGAAATTATTGAAAAGGTGATGTAGAACAACTTGACAAATGAAATGTTGTTCACATCTAAATATATTTGACCTTGTCCTTGAAAAAGAAATGTAGCTTAGCAACTGTTGAATCTCACTGTTCAGTGTGTTAAAGAAGATGATTATACTTTTAAGACAGACCTGAAAAGAAGGTGAATATTTTACATTTTTGATATTTTTAGGAACAAATAATTTATTCAGGAAATGGTGTCTTTTTTTATGTTGTTTTCATTTTAAGAATCTTATAGATTGGAAACAGAAACAAAGTCATATTAATAATAGTTATAGGCTTAAAGACTATATTACATTAGAATCTAGTAAAGTTTGTTTTGGATAAGGAAGATAAAAGTGTTCCTGTGTATTTTTTCTTATTTAATTTTTTATTTGCAGTTACAGTGTGTAATGTGTTTGTTTAATTATGTCTTGTGTTTGTGGATTATAAGGAATGTCTGTAATCTGTTTAATAGAGAATGAATGTAAAAATTGTTTGAACTGTTTAGAAATATAGGCAGAGCCATTGTCTGTTTTTATAGAATTAGGTGTTTTCATTATAGCGAAGTAAGTTGATAGGTGGGTTATAACATGTTGTGTAGTTTTACCTTAGAGAGGTGTTGCCCCTAGAAAAGAAGAATTTGTATTGATCAAGACATGTAAGAAGGAAGAGGAAGAAAGTTTAGGACAATGAGTTACATTTATTTGCCATAAAATTTTTTTTTCATTTGTCATAAGCCTTTTTAAAATTCTAGCACTAAATATCTTTAAAAGTTAAAAGGCCAAAACAAAATATGATAGCACAATAAACAAATGTAATGTTTATTTCAAATAAACACATCATACTTTGTGGTTTTCATTGTAATCTAGCTAAGTATTTTAACTGTATTTTTCAATATTTTTGTAGTCTGAATGTATCTGTTGACTAAAGTTAATTCTGTTAAATGTTGTTTTCTCAGAATTTTTTTTTTGTTTTTCATTTGGTTTAATTTGGAGAAAGAACATTTGCTGTAGCTAGAACAACAATGAAAAACTAGTTTAGTAAAGCTTATGTAAATACTATTTTATTTTATAATAAATGTTTCAACAATTAAAAAAAATATTTTTGTATTCATCATTTTATTTGCCATTTTTTATATCTTTTTATTAAAAGCATATATTTTACTTTTCTATAGCAACTATGAAATGTCTTGTATGTTAGTATTTTATAGACTGTTGAATATATTTATCAAATCATATTATATTATATATATATCCATTCTTATATAAATATATATTTATATTCATTAATAGCTCAAAATCTCTTTAGCTCTTCTGCAAGAAAAACCCCTTGTAAGAGTAAGCCAATGTTCAGCAATTAATGCTTTAAAATCCTACTTCATTTGGAAATGACCCAGCCATTCAAGAAACTTTCATGATTTAGTTTAGTACAACTCCAGAAACCTAAGTCACTCCGATCTTAAGAGATTGTTTTAGATGATATATTATAGATTATTTTATTAAAAATATAATTATTTCTAATAAAGCTTATCTAAAAGTTTTCATCTCATTTATATATTTGTATATATATATATAAAGAGTTACCTTTTTGTTGACAAACTTAGTTTACCTTAAACCAAGGCATAATAAAAGTATTATATAATGTTGATGACTTAAGACGTCTTAATTAGATTAACAAATAATTATATTTAAATTATATTTATATTTAAATAAACATTATATTTAATATTGAATACTTTTCAGTTTATGTGAAGTTGAATTTAAATAGAGCTTATTAACTTTATATTATCTAAAAACAAAGACATACATTGAGACATAGATAATTTTAGATACATAGGCATAGTTCTCTGTTTGAAATTTAAAATATCTTTTTGTTTTATTTATTTATTTTGAGCTCCACCAATTTGTTAATGGCTGGAGTCCTAGATAAAGTGGGCTGTGTATCCCAAGGACATGATAAGAGTTAAGGTTTTTTCTTAGGCCTATTTTTGTTTTTCGGGCAGAACTGGAGCTCCAAAAAAATATTTTAACAAGTTAACCTTTTCCTAAATGCACGTGCAAGAAGAACCGGTTTTGTAATTTTAAAAAAGATTTTATTTTAATCAGTTTTCTCCAGAGTCTAAAGAATATCATAGCCATTCAGTGTCAAAAATATCATTTTTCTTTTTTGTAGCTATAATATATTATTAATGATACATGCATGAGGGAATTGCTGTCACATAGGAAGTAAAGCCTTGGCTACAAAATTTTGACAAATACTAGGACTGTTATGGAGAAGGCAATGGCACCCTATTTTAGTACTCTTGCCTGGAGAATCCCAGGGATGGTGGAGCCTGGTGGGCTGACATCTATAGGGTCGCATAGAGTAGGACATGAGTGAAGTGACTTAGCAGCAGCAGTAGCAGGACTTTTAAGCATACCTTGAGGTAACATAGTCTATTGAAATCTTTTATGAGGCCCGATATGATTAGGATAAGAGAGAGAGAAAGTGAATCTCTCCTGGTCTAAAAGGTGTAAAGGTATATTAAAAAAGCAATCTTGTGAATCAGTAACAATAATGTGCCAATTTTGAGGAATAGTAATAGGTGATGGGATCTCTGGTTGCAATGTACCCATAGATTTCATAAAAGAATTAACTTTTTTAAACTCTGTTAAGAGATACCATTTGTTATATTTCCTTTTTATAACAAAAATAGGAGTGTTCTAAAAAGAGCAAGATTCCTCAATATGTTTCAATTTTAATTGTGTGTTTATAAGTTCTTTAGTAGCTTGTAATTTTTCTTTCCTAAGGGGCCATTGTTTTGTCTAAATAGGCTCATTATTTTTTTTAGTTATTTTAATAATTGTTTTGTTTGTTAAATGAGCAGTGGCCCCTAGGAAAAATGTGGAATGTATATCTGAGTTTGTCATTGCATTAGTAAGTCTCTTCCTATTAGATTAAGGGGTGCATCTATCCCATAAGGTCTTAATGTTGTAGATTGGCCTTTTGGTCTATCATATGGGTAGATTTGAATATTTTGATAAATTGCTTGTACTTTGGTTTGAGAAATTCCTGCAATTTGGCAAGAGACCTTTTGTATAGGTCAGGATTTGGGCCACAAATGTTTGGAAAAAATAATATTAGATTTAGTGCCAAGGAGACCAGAAAATCTTTTACCATTAATTTTGATATTTACATTTGGTCAGACATATTTAAATACCAATGATGTCCATAAGGATTGTTTTTGATCTGTATTGCCAAATCTGCCTGTCCGTACATTATTAGAGGAGTTAACAGAAATGTAAGGCAAAAGAAGTAATTGAGCAATTTTGTCCCCCCTTTTGAATTGCCATAGAATCTGAGCTGACATCATAATTTGAATTTCTCTTTTATAATTTGAATCAATTATTCTAGGGTGAACAGTAATTCTTTTAGAAGCCAAATTAGATCAGCCAAGTAAAAGACCGAAGGTTTGTGGGGGCAGGGGTCCAAAAAGTCTAGTAGGTATTCTAAAAGGGGCTGCTTAAGAGTAAAGGAAAATCATTTAGGGCTGGTATATTAATGGCAGCACTGCTGGACGTTGAGGGTTTGAGGGAAAAGATAGAATTTGCCCCTGGTTTTTGTTGTACGGGACCTGGGAGGTCCCCTGTTTGGAGTTTTTTGGAATAGGTTTTCCTTCAATATCAAATTTAAATTTACTATCTTTGGCCCAATGCATTTCTCTACGGCAGCAAGGGCAAATTTTTGGAGGTTTTTTATTAGCCTTCTTAGGGCAGTCCCTTTTTAAATGGTTTTTATCTCCACAGGTAAAGCATCCTTTATTTCCCTTTTTAAAGGTAGTAGCCATTGTTTTAACTAGTATTTGCATCTTTTGAGTTTTTGATCCTAGATTGTGACAAGCCTTCAAATAATCAATAATAGTCCTAGTCTCACAAATTGCAGCTATAGCTCTTTGACATTTCTGATTTGCATTCTCATAAGCAAGTAATTTCTCTAGCTGTTTTTTGGTTTCTTCTCTGATTACAGTATGGGAAATAGCAGCTTCTAATCTAGCTTAAAAATTAGCATAACTTTTCATTAGGTTCCAATAAAGGAGAGACTTTTGGAGTTGTGACTGTTGGCAGAGGAGAAGAATTTGGAGCAGCCAGGGCAGTGCTAGTAAGAAAATTTTGAGATATTTTGTATTGTTTTAATTGGGCCTTTTGTAAAGTTTAATCATTTAATTTATATTTATGTAATAAGTGTTCTGTCTGTTGCTGAATATTGGAAGGGCTAGAATGTATCTTGAAATGGCAGAACTACAGCTTTAATAAGAGCCCATAGGGGCTAGAGATCAATTGGAATATTTTTTCCTTGTTTGGCTGCTCATTTAACGTTTTCTTTGACCTTGAGCCAAATTTCTAAATGAAAATTGCATTTATCAGGAAACTAAGGATTATGTTCAACTACTGTTTGAAGGCAAGCCTCTATTCATTGGTGTGAAACCAGAAGTCCCTGAAATCTAAACAAACGGTGAAGTAAAGTAGAAAAATAATGGGGCTGGCCAGCCGTTTGACCCATGCCTTAGTACTTACCGACCTCAATAGGTCCCTGAGTCACTCCACCGGATATGCCACATATACCAGTGTCCCTGTTCGGGCGCCATTTGTTGGGGTCCTTTAATGGACCAGAACCTGGTGGTATGGAGTCGATGATAAGAAAGTAAAAGAGAGAAAGAGAGAGAGAGACAAAAAAAGACCCGGGGACCTAAGCTCTGATGGAGCAAAGGTGCTTTAATGATTTTTCTATGAGTATATATAGGCTGTGGTACAAGAAACTTCTTTTGGGAATGATAGAGATCGGAAAACCAAACGTACAGCAACCATTACCAAGGGAACAAGGGGTAATGTTAGTCACAAGGTCAGGAGACAATCCATATCTCAAGAAAGGGGAACGAGACTAAGCAGTTTTGTCCTAAAGAGAATGTTTACTAAAGGAGACTCAAGCCTGCCTCACACAATGACCTCAGTCCCTGGGAGCAGCGTGCTGTTCTGCTTGAAGAGGGACAAAGGACTCAATGAGAGACAGCATGTAAGAATCCTCCCGTCAAACATTCCCTGACAAATGCAAAGTGCATTTTGATAATGGATGAAAATTTATAGGATTATGGTCAAAATTTGGAAACTGTCTATCACAGTACTATGTGCTACAAGATTTCGTTACATTCCAAATTTTCTTATGTCATAACAAATCCTAAATATTATTGACTGATCACACCAATTAATGAGTTTATTGTCTATGTTAGTTTCCTATTGATGTGTGACAAATTACCAAGAACTTTTGTGATGGAACAACATCTGTTTATATCACAGGTTCTGTAAGTCAGAAATCAGCACAAATTAAGCTGAATCTCACAAGGTTGCAGTCAAGGAGTCAGCTAAGACTGTCTGGGGCATGGGGTCCTTTTCCAAACTCAGTGGTTGCTGGTAGAATTCATTTTCTTGTAGCTGTAGCACTCATGGCAACTTGTTTCCTCAAGACAAGGAGGATATCTCTGATCTCAGGAAAAGTTTGAGCTCTTTTTTAAAGAGCTCACCTGATTAGATTAAGCCCACCTAGGACAATCTCCTTTTGATTCATTCAAGGTCATACTGATTAGAGACTTTAATCCCGTCTGCAAATTTCGTGTGTGTGTGTGTGTGTGTGTGTGTGTGTATGTGTGTGTGCTCAGTCCCTCAGGCTCTTTGCAACCCCATGGACTGTAGTCCACCAGGCTCCCCTGTCCCTGGGATTCTCCAGGCAAGAATACTGAAGTGGGTTGCCATTTCCTCCTCCAAGGGAGCTTTCCAATCCTGGGATCAAACCTGCATCTCTTGCATCAGCAGGCAGATTCTTCACCACTGCACTACCTGGGGGACCTTGGTATCATCTACCTACCATAGTTGTTAATGCCCTCATTGGACTGGCACACTATGAGTTTCACTTTATTCTCATAAATGTAGAAAATTGTGACCAGTCAGCAAGAAGTTAATGTGAACAACTATAAATATGATTGGACAAGGCCATTTCCATACCAAAGGAAGAACATAAGCAAACTCATTTTCCAATGTATAGAGTGGAATGCACAGATATTCCACAGAGTGGAATGCAACAGTGTGCAAGGAAATGATAAAAACATATTGGAACCAGTTAGGGAAGTGTTGCATGCTTTCAAACACTGAAAGTTCTGGCAATAGACTATCATGCCTTTTGGAAACAAAGACTTGTTAATGAATCATTACCAAAGGAACAGCAGTACAGTGTAATGTAGGGTAATTAGCATTAGTGTCAAACAGATTTTTGTTTAAATCTGTCTCTGATGCTTAGCCTGTGAGATCTTGATGACAAACACTTATATACTGAAGTGACTGTGAGCTGCATAAATAAATTCCACTAGGTCAAAATTATATGCATTCTTAATTCAAATTCACTCTTGCAGATGCTAAATAAGCCTGTGGCTCACTCTGTCACCACCTGACAGACGAATTATAGTAGAGTGGAAGTTGAGGTTTAACTGGCAAGGATCTTAACTCGTTAAGATATCTTATTTTTTGAAACATTTATAAAATATGGCTAGGGCCCTACACATCTTGGAAATGTGTTTAAGTAAGGGGCACCAAAGCTTAAGCTTTATTTTAAAATGAAATACTAAAAGTGTTAGTTGCTCAGTGGTGTTTGACTCTTTGTGACCCCATGACCTGTAGCCTACCAGGCTTCTCTGTCCATGGGATTCTCCAAGCAAGAATACTGGAGTGGGTTGCCATTCCCTCCTCAAGGTATCTTCCTGACCCAGGGATTGAACCCAGGTCTCCTGCATTGTAGGCAGATTCTTTACTGTCTGAGCTTTATAAGAAATATCTTATTTAATACAACAATATCTTGGGTTACTCATTTTTACCCTCCATTTTACAAATGGTAAACCTAGCTTCAAAGAATTTAAATTACACAGGATTGCAGTATTTTTAAGTGACAGGGTAGCAATTAGAATCTAGATCTAACTCCAGAGACCAGTCTTATGTGCACTCCACTAAGACTGTTTCCATGATAACTGAAGCAATATGAGCAGATGAAATTTTCAAAGAATAGTATACAGATTGAGAGGAAAGAGGCCCTAAGCAGTAGGAATGCTCTTGATGTGGGATGGGTAAAGAAGAATAGGAGATCTTGCAAAGGATCTCCCAGAAGTTAAAGTTTAAAGTTGGGTTACTGTGTGCCAGGAACACAAAGGTCCCCAAAAGGAGTGGCAAGCACTGCAGAGAGTGGCTGCTTGAATGTGGTCTGTAGGTGGGTAGCATTTGCGTCACCAGGGAGCTACTCTGACTTCAGAATCTCAGGCCCAACCCAAAATTCCTATGTCAGAATCTGCATTTTAATAATATTCCTGTGCACATAAAAATTTGAGAAATACTTGTCTAGATGAAGGAATTTAAAAACGTCTTTTGGATTTAACAATAAAGAGATCATTGGTGATTTTTAAGAAAACAGATTTTAGAAAGTATTGGGAGAAAAAACAGAGAAGTGTATGGAGTGAAAAAGAGGTGACAGAGTGTAAGCAGTTATAGGATTAGGGCTTTTAAACAATAGCCAGAGAGTAAAAGATAGATTGGTTGCAGGAGAGGCATGTATGGGGTTTGGAGGAATATTAAATATTTTTTCTAAGATAAGAAAGCTTGAATATTTTAAATGAGTCCTAAAAAATCAGACCATAGAATTTGGATGGTCAGTGGCCTAAGGTGCCATAGAAATCAGAAAGAATGGTGTTGGTGAAGTGTTTAAGCAAAGGGATACTACTTCAAAGTAAAAGAGATGACTGTTTTATTATCATGGGAGGGAAGGTGAATTACAAGTGTAAAAGCATAATATTTTATGAGATGCAGAAAGTTGAAGATTCATTTAAATATACTGAAATGGAGCTGGGCTCTATGGTCCTCGCCTCCCACGTCCTCAGCCTTCCCGTGTCTGTGAAAAAACTTTAGCCAAAGAAGAAGCTTAATCAGACATCCCCCTTAAAGTCACATGCAAAGAGAACTGACCCCCCCTTTCAGCAAAGAGAAACTGAAAGTTTCTGAGAACTTTCAGAAACCAGTTTCCTCATTGTGGACTGCAGCTGTTCAACTTGAGAGATTGGGATGGCAACCCATGGGAGGAAAAGCACTTTGGTTAGAAATTTTTTATATAAAATTTCAATTAAAATTTTTAAAACTTTCAAATGGAAAGAAACAAAAGGTGCTTCTTAGATTTGTTTAATTATTAATTTTTAAATATTATTCAGTTATCTAATATCTAATTATCTAATATTATTTAATTATTAATTATTATTTTGTCTTGCTTGACTGTTTTCCTCTCCTTCTGCATTTTTTTCTCATTAACTTTATTCTTTGGAATTCAGGGAAAGCCCAAGAGGCTAATGGCTTTCTTTGCACAAGAAGCAACAGAGGGTGGGTATTGGGAGCCTGTTTCAGAAAGACCCTATAGAATCCTGCTGGGTTTCATATTGTGTGTGTGTGTGTGTGTGTGTGTGTGTGTGTGGCCTCTTGTGTGCCAAGCATGGTTCAGGTCTGGAGGATGCAGTAGTAAAGAGATATTAAATGCCTACAGTTCAGTATGAAGAAAGAAAAATTAAATGAATTTTTTTTTGAGAAAAATAATTTTAAAGAGTAATAAGTACTATAAACACAGTGCAATACTGTATTGAGACAGAGTTACTCTTGGGGTGAGGAAGGGCATCTGCTCTAAGTAGAATATGGAGGGGAGGCTCCACTCTGATACTTACTATGCAACACCAGCCAAAATATTGAATCCCCTTCAAGTTCAGTTTCCTTTCCTGTAAGTAGTCAGTATCTTTCTGCTGGGCACTGGACTCAGCACTGACACTTATTATCGCATTCACTCTCACGAGAACTCTGCATGGTAGATTCTATCAATATCTTATCTATATTGATATTCTATCAATATCTAACATTGTAGATATGAGAAAACTAAAGCAAAAAGTCATTAAATCATTTTCCCAAGATACTCAACTAATGAGTCGTAGATCTAGAAATACAAACCAAGTCTTTGGTCTCAAGCACTTTGTAACATTGCCTCCCTAAAGGCGAATTGATCCAACCTTGAAGTGTTCCAATAAGAATTAAGTAGGAACACACATTCAAATCACCCAACATAGTACCTTTCCTAACTTAGATATTCAATCAGCTGCTGCAATGTGCAAAATCTTGCGAGTGGGGTTGGGAGACAGAATCTGAAATTGCAGAATAATCTATCCACAAGATAAAGTTCAATATTTTTCTGAGATATGTGTGAGTGCATGTGTGCTCATTCATGACCGACTCTTTGCAACCTATGGACTGTGGCCTTCCAGGCTCTTCTGTTCATAGGATTTCCCAGCAAGAATACTGCAGCAGGTTGCTATTTCCTACTCCAGGGGATCTTCCATACCCAAGGATCAAACCAGCATCTTTTGTGGCTCTTGCATTGCCAGGCAGGTTCTTTACCAGCTCAGCCACCAGGGAAGCCCTTTCTGGCGTATATGTAGTAGTTTACCTGGGAGATTTCATGTGTATAGACCATAAGTATCCATGGTCTATCATGTTATTACTATTAATGAGAAATTAATTCATTAGGGTGTTATTTTGAGAAATTGGGTGCCATAATATAAAATGGAATTGTGAGGCTGTCACAGCTAATGCCATGGCAGACAGCCTAGATTAGGAGTAGGCCTGGTTTCCTGGGGTAACATAATTATCAGGCCTCCTGGAGCCAGCCAGTCAACATATGCCTAGCCAGAAAAAAGGGAACCTATCAGGGGAAAGCTGAAAGCCCCACACAAGCCAACAAAAATTACCTTGCAACTGTGTAACCAATCCGCTTACGCCAACTACCCACTGTGTAACCAATCCGATTGCGCCAACTACCTGCTGCTTATTTTGACCTAATAAATACCCGCGAGAACTGGGGCTCGGGGCCTTTCGTCCTCACACACCTGGTGAGGGCAGGAGGCCCTGGCTCAAGTCAGTAATAAATTCCCCTATTGCGAGTTGCATTGTTTCGAGGAGTCTTCTTTCCCGACGGGGGACTCGGACTACGGGCAGAATAGGAATGAGTATACTAAGCATTGTTTTCTACAATTGTTTATTTTTTCCCATTATTGACTCTTGCTCCCACTTCTCTGGATATTTCCATACTACAAGAAAAGACAGAGCACTACATACAATTTTACTTGCCAGAGAAGAAATTCCCAACTTGTGCAACAATTCCAAGCTTTCTTTTCAAGGTGGCCTCTTACTCTCCCACCATAATCAGGCCATGTGTTGTATTTGTCATTTGAAGTCATCTGGCAGGCAAAAGAAAAAAAAAAAAAAAAACAGTTTTGTTGAATCCTCTTTCTCCCCATTTCTGCATAGGGAAGTTTACTGACTGGTTCAGCAACCTAGGTTTACCTAGGTTCTGCATAGGTTCAGCAATGGCAGCTCTTATTGTGATTACGCTTTTGCTGGCCAAATTCTTGGCTTTCTCTGCCCACCAAAACCGAATAAAAAGGACAGAGACAGAATTTGGAGGAAGTAAAAAGGTGGTTTTAAGAATACGGGGGTAGGTTGCCATTCTCTTCTCCAGGGGATCTTCCTGACCCAAGGATCAAATCTGTGGATTGTTTACCGTCTGAACCACAAGGCAAGGGCTCACAGTCAGGAGTTGGTGATGAGGAACAAAGGTGATAATAGGATCTTGATTTCTTCCTCTTGCATTGTTTCAGAGATAGTCATAGCCTGGCATCTGTAACCCAGCAGTTAAGTCTGGCAGTTAGGTGGCTCTGCTGCCTTCTTTCTGATTGTAACTACAAAAGGAAGGGTGTTGTATTCTGATTGTAACTACAAAAGGAAGGGTGTTGTAAGGGAAAACACTAGATAGGAGATGTATTAAGCACAGAGACAAAGGAGAAAATGTGAATTGTAGCTCCTGCAGAGTTAGGGAACAGTAAAGCAAACTTACTGATATGCAAAGTTAGGAGCAGTTAAGGCAAAACAAAACAAAAACAACTAGGAATGTTCACACCTTTCCCTACTGAGACTTCAGGGAATCTCTATCAGGGCTTCCCTGGTAGCTCAGTTGGTAAAGAATCCACCTGCAATGCAGGAGACCCTGGTTCATCTCCTGGGTTGGGAAGATCCGCTGGAGAAGGGATAGGCTACCCACTCCAGTATTCTTGGGCTTCCCTGGTGGTTCAGCTGGTAAAGAATGTGCCTGCAATGCAGGAGACCTGGGTTCAATCTCTGGGTTGGGAAGATCCCCTGGAAAAGGAAAAGACTACCCACTCCAGTATTCTTCCCTGGAGAATGCCATGGACTACCGTCCATGGGGTTGCAAAGAGTTGGATACGACTGAGCGACTTTCACTTCAGGAATGTTCAGGCCTGCTCACTGTTATCTTTATTTTCTTTGTTCTCAGGAAAGGGAAAGGAAAAGACCTTATTCCTCTTTTTTCCTTTTCACTGCAACAGGCTTCCTGGCAGTTTAACCCATGATCACTGGAGGGGAGCAGCGAGGCCAGTGTAAGCATCATAAGGTGTTTGAGCAGGACACCAGCTGGCAGAGCTTTAGCTTTCATTCTTGATTCATGCAGTGTGTTATAGCCTGATTCTCAGGGGAAAAATAGAAAGATTTAGATAAAGGATTCATTTTCATGCTCCTAAAAAGCTAGTTTGAAAGTGTTACTAGTTTGAAAGTATTTGCTTCCTTTTAACACTTTAAAAATGCTTTCCCTTGGTGACTTCTATTGCATCTGATATGAAATCAAGCATCATTCTTAATGATATTTCCCAGAATACAGTCTATCAATTTTCCCCATTTATTGGCAAGATTATTTCCACTGAAATAGACCCTTGGATTTGCCTTCAAATCCTTTGAACTTCTATTAAAACCACAGTGATGGACTTACAGAATGTCTTATTCCCCTTGATGACTTTCCACATAGCATTGCTCCTATGTAAGGAGCTTGTTTTATAGGAAATCAAGTATGGCAGTGAGTGAAGGTGCTTTTTATGAGCAAAAATGTTATGGAATGGGTAATAGAAAAGGTAGTTATAAATACTACCAACAATCATGTGGTCATTTGCAGTAACAAAAACTGTAATAGTCAGAAATGGAGTATTTCCTGCCATATCAGTAAACAAAGATATCACAGTTATCAGCAACTGCAGCCCAGTGTGAGCTCCTGAGCCTAAGGGCACTCAGGAAGAAGAGTATCTGTGATCTAACAACCATCAAAACTGCAGTCACTCCCTGCCATGAGCCTAGGGGAGCTTAAGATGTAAGAAACACAGATATTGGCCCCAGGATAGCTGAGGTGAATAGTAAAAGAATGACTTCAGTGAGCCCAGACTCTTGCATCTTCCCATGCATAGAAAAGAGCTAGACTCCTTAACCTGAGATATCCGTTTTTCTTTAATTAACAATCTTTTGATGTTCAGACTACCTGCACTTTGTTGCAAAACTTCTATACAACCTGGCTCCTCTGCTCACCTCCTTAGAGCAGTTCTTTCAGGGTTACTTGAGATGCTATCTCCCAGGCTTGAAGTCCTAAAAATTCCCACCAGATAAAACATAACTCTCAACTTCTGGTTGTGAATATTTTTGAAGTTGATAGTAGTTATGACAATCTCTTTTTCAATTTGATGTGAATATGTTTATGTATACAGTAACCATTTTTAAATCTCTCCCCCAGTTGCCTGCCTGTGGAAATGTATGATGTGCAAAATACAAGTTAACCTTGGATCTGATTGTATCTCAGTAGTTAAGATGCAGGATCCAATGGGACAGTGTGGGTGAGGTATAAAAGGAAAGAACACCACCCAAAAATGGATAAGTGAACTTGGTATCCCTTGAAGAGGGTATGGCAACCCACTCCAGTATTCTTGCCTGGAGAATCCCATGGACAGAGGAGCCTGGTGGGCTACAGTACATAGTGTCATAAAGGGTCAGATGTGACTGAAGCAACTTAGGACACATGCCCAAATCTGGTATACTCTTTTCAGGAGAAGGTTACGGTGATTTTGGTCGAATGGGAAGTAATTGCATCGTATTAACAAGAAGCATAGTTTTGCTGTTTTCTTTATTTGAACTTGTGTTGTTAAAAGAGGTATAGATGGAAGACCAGTTGACATAGAAGGTACTGGAATTGCTTTCTCTAAGTGAAGTTGCTCAGTCGTGTCCAACTCTTTGCAACCCCATGGACTGTAGCTTACCAGGTTTCTCCGTCCACGGGATTTTCCAGGCAAGTGTACTGGAGTGGGTTGCCATTTCCTTCTCCAGGGGATCTTCCTGTCCCAGGGATCGAGCCCAGGTTTCCGCACTATAATCAGACACTTAACCCTCTGAGCCAGCAGGGAGCCCTTGCAGTGTCTCTATTAGCTGGAAATCTATGACTCAGAATTTGTCTCCCTGTATTGTTCTGGGTTAGGGTTGGCCATAAAAAAGATTGTGCAAGGTTTAGAAGGTAGTTGTCATGAAGTAGCCACATTTTTTTATGTCCTGCTGGTTGGTGCAGGGCTCCGGTCACTGTGCAACTCACACGTGTTGCTGCTCACCTGCTAGCTCATCTTATTGTTGACTTACAGCTCCTTAGCCTCCAATCAGATCTCCCATCTTGGGCCAAATGTGCATGTAGCATGATGGTAAATATCCACTTCTCCTGAAGGTCACCCATTACTTTGAGATTGAAGGAGGTGAGAGACAGACAATTTTTAGTGTGTCTTTGTGGGTTCCAATTGTCCTCATGGGTTCTAGTATGTCCTTACATGTCAGTTTTTCCATGCTTTTGTCCACATACAATTTTCCTTTCCAAATGACACTCTAGTTGATTTAAAGTAAATTCAGGCTCAGCCCCAATTGCAAAGATAACAGCTTTGTTTAAACTCTTCCACCAACTCTAGCAATTGCCTGAGAGTTCTATTCCTTGAAATGAGTCTCTTATTCCATATCACTGTGGTTCTACTTTTCTGATTGTACCCTAACTGACACAAAACCTAAGAAGAAAAGATTAAGGAAATTATATTCATGACAATTTCTGAAAATTAAACCCAGATTTATGATGAGATTTTTTAGGTGAAGTTGCCACATTAAATTATTATGGGGCATTTTATGACCCAGAAATCCCACTTCTGGACATACACACTGAGGAAACCAGATCTGAAAGAGACATGTGCACCCCAATGTTCATCGCAGCACTGTTTATAATAGCCAGGACATGGAAGCAACCTAGATGCCCATCAGCAGATGAATGGATAAGAAAGCTGTGGTACATATACACCATGGAATATTACTCAGCCATTAAAAAGAATTCATTTGAATCAGTTCTAATGAGATGGATGAAATTGGAGCCCATCATACAGAGTGAAGTAAGCCAGAAAGATAAAGAACATTACAGCATACTAACACATATATATGGAATTTAGAAAGAAGGTAATGATAACCCTATATGCAAAACAGAAAAAGAGACACAGAAGTACAGAACAGACTTTTGAACTCTGTGGGAGAAGGTGAGGGTGGGATGTTTCGAAAGAACAGCATGTATATTGTCTATGGTGAAACAGATCACCAGCCCAGGTGGGATGCATGAGACAAGTGCTCGGGCCTGGTGCACTGGGAAGACCCAGAGGAATAGGGTGGAGAGGGAGGTGGGAGGGGGGATCGGGATGGGGAATCTATGGCTGATTCATATCAATGTATGACAAAACCCACTGAAATGTTGTGAAGTAATTAGCCTCCAACTAATAAAAAAAAATTATTATGGGGCATTTTCAAATTTAGACAACTTTGCACATGTTCTGTATGATTGATATAAAATTTAAAAAAATCAAGACTGAGAACGTATTATTAGAAAGTTAGTCTGGACATCTGTTCCTAAGCAACTTAAAAGGAGCTTCCAGACCACAGATTAAGCAACCACACAACTACCATTTCTGGTCTGGGATATGCAGGTGCATATTTCAGCTGGAGTTCTGCAGCACGGAAGCTCTCTTTTATTAAACCCTGGGGTTTTTGTTCAGCTTTTCCCATTACTTCAAGCACAGTGAGCTCCCAGAGAGCACAGAAATACTCTGCAGAATCTTCCAGCTCTAAGTCTGAAATGGTGAGGCTGATGGATTTACGAGCTTTCTGAAAATTTACAGAGTAGCGGCCATCCCTTGCATTCTGGCCAGTAGAAACCTGATGAATAAGATAAATCATCTCTCCATTGGGAAGCAGCTTGTACCAAAACATGTAGTAATAGCCCCAGGTTGTTCCATACCGACAGTTCAGGGTGACTGACTGTCCCAGTTGACCAGATATGTCTGACTGGTCTTGAATAACGTTCTGCGCCACACCAGATCCTGTGGGGAAAAAAATCAGGAAACAAAGCTGAATTAATGAACAAAATAATGTAGGAATTTAGACTAATTTGGGGCCCAAAGAAAACCCAAATTGAAATCATAGTAAATATGCTTTTCTCCAACCCTCCTTTCCTCCCTAAGTCCCTGTGAAGCACCATGTGCCTGTGTGCGGACCTTTCACCCTAAACACTTGTACCCTTGTTTGGAAGTATCCCTACCAGAGAAGGTGAAGGCCAGGAACACCCAGAGCAGACTGGAGAGCGGCATTAGGCACGGATTCCCCTTCACGAATGTGCTGAGTTCTGCCTCAAGCTGAGAGTTCAGTGTCTTTGAGTGCCTGGCAGCACATATACATACTACCCGGTACCTGTGTGACTCCCCCCAACGGGAAGTGGGGTTTGTCATGTTCATAGACCATGTGGTCTGTGCACATGTGGGAAAAAAAGTCTGGCTCACCACAAACTTTATTTTGTCTACTTGTCTCTCCCTGATAATTGAGTTAGGCAGATCTTGAAAAGGAGTATGGAAAAAAACAACTAGTATTAAAGGTATGAGCTGAGGGGAACTGAATTTTAAACAAGTTGAAAAATATTGATAATCATTCAGTAAAATAATTTTACCAGCTCATTTAAGATAGAATTTAGTATAGGCCATGAACTCTTCTTGTAACTTACTTACTGGTCATTCATTTAGCCTATCCTTACCTCTCCTCCATTCAGAACAATGACTTTTTTAAACCACACAGGTTTTCAACTTTCTTGGTGATAAGTTATCTTATCCAAAATAATTATTTTTTTTCTTAACTGGGTGTTAGGGTTCTATTTAGATTTTTTAGTAAATAAAATTACTTTAACATGAAATGAGGAAACATCAGTTCTTCTGACTTTCAGAATCTATTCATTTGTATGTGTTTTTATGAAACTGTAACAGGAATAAAATATTTTTTTTAATCTGACGTTTAATCTTATTTATTAGACTTTGAGGAGTGTCAGGATATTCAGTCTTGTTGCCTCTACAAGGAGAATTGAACTTCTTATTAGATCGTGTGCCCTATAATTGTACTGATATCACTCTGAAAGCTATAAGATATTGATGAAGAAAACTGAAGATAATGCAAGTAAATATAAAGATATTTTATGTTCATGGGTTTTAAGAATTAACAATGTTGAAATGTCCTCTGAACCAGAGCAATCTACAGATTTAACACAACCCCTCTCAAAATAGTCATGGCATTTTTCATGCAACTAGAACAAATAACCCTAAAATTTGTATCGAACCACAAATTATCACAAAAGACCACAAATTATCATAGCAATTTTGAAAAAAAAGGACAAAATTGAAGGTTTCACACTCCCTGACATCAAAATATGCTTCAAAGGTGTTATAATCTAAAATGTACATTGCTGGCTCAAACACAGAGATTCAGTCAATGGAACAGAATAGGGAGTCCAGATTTTAACCCTTGTATATATGGTCAATCAATCTATAACAAAGGAGGCAAGAAGAAGCAATGGGGGAAAAATGCTTCTTATATAAGTGGTGTTAGACAACTGGACAGCTACATGTTAAAGAATGAAATTAGAATATTTTCTCAGAGCATGTACTAAAATAAACTCAAAATGGATTAGATACTTAAATATATGAACTGAACTCATAAATTCTTAAAGGAAGTTTAGGCAATATGCTTTATGACATTCATCTTTGCCATATTTTTGTATCTATTTCCTCAGGCAAGGACAAAAAAGAAATAACACAGAAAATAAGACCTAACTAAATTATTTTGCACAGTGAAACAAACCATTCACACACAAAAAAGGCAACCTATCAAATGGGAGAAGATATTTGGAAGTGATCAGTCAATAAGGGGTTAATGTCCAGAATATATAAAAAACTTTTGCACACAATATCAAAACCACAGGCAGAGGACATGAATAGGCATTTTTCCAAAGAAACATACAGATGGCAAACAGACACATGAAAAGATGTTCAACATCTCTAATCATCAGGTAAATGCAAATCAAAACCAAAATCACCTCACTCCTACCAGAATACTATCATGACAAAAATGAAAAATAATTGAGTATTGTCAAGGATGTGGAGAAAAGGGAAACCTTGTGTATTCTTGCTGGGAAAGTAAGCTGGTGTAGCCTCTATTTAAAACAGCATGAAGATTCCCCAAAATAATAAAAATGTAACTGCTATATGATTCGGGGTTTCCCAGGTGGCTCAGTGATAAAGAAGCCACCTTCAATGCAGGAGACACTTCAATTTTGATCCCTGGGTCAGGAAGATCCCCTGGAGTAGGAAATGGCAGCCCACTCCAGTATTCTTGCCGGGAAAATTTCCAGAGACAGAGGAGCTTGGTGCTCTATGTTTCCATGAGATTGCAAAGAGTTGGACATGACTGCAATGACTTAGCATACACATGCATTATATGATTCATCAATTCCATTCCTGGGTATCTATCAGAAGAAAACAAAAACACTAATTCAAAAATATGTATGCACCCAAATGTTCATTGCAACATTATTTCCAATAGTGAAGATATATAGAAACAACCTCAGTTTTCACTCATATGAATGGATCTATATCTATCTATATATATATATATATGTGCCTGTGTGTGAGAGTGTGTGTGTGTATACAATGGAATATTACTAGCCATACAAAAGAATAAAATTTTGCCCATTGGGGCAGCATGATAGACCTGGAGGATATCACACAGTGAAATGTCAGATAGAGAAAGACAAATACTGCATGCTTTCACTTTTATATGAAATCTAAAAAGCAAAACAAATTAACAAATATTACAAAACAGAAACAGGCTCAGACATATAGGGAACAAACTACTGGTTACTGCAAGGGAAAGGATGGGTGTAGGGGTGAAATAGGTGAAGGGGATTAAGAGGTAGAAACTTCCACTTATAAAATAAATAAATTAAAACTATGTAATGTGCAGTGAAGGGAAAGAATCCACCTTGCCAAGAACTTGACTGTAGCCAGTGAAACTGATTTTAGACTTCTTGTATCCAGAACTGAAAGAGGATAAATTTGTTTCAAATGATCAATTCGTGTATGAACACTGAACAAATATTTTCTGTTTGCTTTGCCCCAGTCATAGGATAAGATGTGAGTATTTGCAATTTGCAAATGTGAGTAATTGCAATTGTGAGTTATTTGTATTTGCAATTATAGTAAGGCAGATTTGGATATTCTTGAGACACCCAACTAAACTGGATAACATCTTTATTGGAGTTATTTTCTCTCCTTTTAGATCCTTTCACTTTTTATCATTTTGGAGTCCCTCATATTGTGTTTAAATATTTACTTTAAATCTGTCGTCTTATCTAGATACTCTCCTAGCTACAAGTCAGAGGTTCTAACGCAGAAGGAGATATAGGAGATATTCAGAAGGGAAAAGACCAAATCCAAAATTCGTTGGGCAAAAAGTGTTTATGGTTAAAACTGTACCAGTGTAGGTAAGAAATGCTAAACAGTGCAGATACCTGGTAACGGCGTCACGGTGTGACTGTGGCTGGAGGAGGGGCTGAGCCCTGAGAGGGTTCGTGTAGAGGCCGCAGGTGCCTGGGGAGCACTCCGCTGCGCAGCGCAGAAGTAAGTGCCCGAGTCTGTGGTCCGCGAAGAGGAAACTGCAGTGAGCTGCGGCGTTCTGCAGGGACTGTCATGGCGTTTAATCTTCCATCCTGCTCTGTCCCTGAAGGAATGTAAAACAGACGGATGAGGCGGCCCCCGGGGTTCTGATGGAACCACTACACACTGTCTGTGAGGGTGGAGAAATTACACTGCAGAGTAGAGCTGGCTCCCTCCTGTAGACTCAGGGCTGGGGGACTCTGCGCCACAGCCACCCTTCTCACACCTGATGAGAAAGATCAGTCGTAGGAGAGGGTCACAGTAGTATAGTGTAAGTCACTCAGTCATGTCCCACTCTTTTCGACCCCATGGACTATATACAGCTCATGGAATTCTCCAGGTCAGAATACTGACTGGGTAGCCTTTCCCTTCTCCAGGGGATCTTCCCAACTGAGGCATCGAACCCATGCCTCCCGCATTGCAGGCGATTCTTCACCAGCTGAGCCACAGAGCTCCTGCAAAACCCTGAAAGTGCCCTCAGAAAGAGAAATTAAGGAATCAATATCATTCACCATTGCAACAAAAAGAATAACGTATCTAGGAATAAACCTATTTAAGGAAACAAAATACCTGTATTCAGAAAACTATAAGATACTGATGAAAGAAATTAAAGATGACATAAACAGATGGAGAGATATTCCATGTTTCTGGGTGGGAATAATCAATATTGTGAAATGACTATACTACCAAATGCAATCTAGGGATTCAATGTGATCCCTATGAGATTATAAATGGCTTTTTTTTCACAGAACTAGAAAAAAAATTTCACAATTCACATGGAAACACAAAAGACCCTGAATCCAAAGCAGTCTTGGGAAAGAAGAATGGAGCTGGAGGAATTAACCTTCCTGACTTCAGACTATACTACAAAGCTACAGTCATCAAGACAGTATGGTACTGGCAGAAAAACAGACCAATGGAAAAAGATAGAGAACCCAGAGATAAACCCACACACCCATGGTACCTTATTTTTGACAGAGGAGGCAAGAATATACAATGGGGCAAAGACAGCTTCTTCAATAAGTGGTCGTGGGAAAGCTTGATATCAATGTACAAAAGAATGAAATTAGATCATTACCTAATGCCATACACAAAGATAAACTCAAAATGGATTAAATACCTAAATGTAAGACCAGAAACTATTAAACTCTTAGAGGAGAACATAGGCAGAACATTTGATGACATAAATCAAAGCAAGATCTTCTATGACCCACCTCCTAGAGTAATGGAAGTAAAAACAAAAATAAACAATTGGAACCTAATTAAACTTAAAAGCTTTTTCACAACAAAGGAAACTACCAGCAAGGTGAAAAGACAACCCTCATAATGGGAGTAAATAATAGCAAGGGAAACAATTGATAAAGAATTAATTTCCAAAATATACAAGAAGGTCATACAACTCAATACCAAAAAAACAAACAAACAAAAAAAACCAACCCTATCAAAAAGTGGGAAAGGGACCTGAAGAGACATTTCTCCAAAGAAGACATACAGATGGCTAACAAGCACATGAAAAGATGCCCAACATCACTCATTATCAGAGAATTGGAAATCAAACCTACAATGAGATACCACCTCATACCAGTCAGAATGGCCATCATCAAAAAGTCTACAAAAAATAAATGCTGGAGAGCATATGGAGAAAAGGGAACGCTCTTGTATTGTTGGTGGAAATGTAAATTGATACAGCCACTATGGAAGAAGGTATGGAGACTCCTTAAAAAGCCAGGAATAAAACCACCATGTGACCCAGAAATCCCACTCCTAGGCATATACCCTGAGGAAACCAAAATTGAAGAAGACACATGTACCCCATATTCACTGCAGCTCTATTTATAATAGCTAGAACATGGACGCAACCTAGATGTCCATCGACAGGTGAATGGATAAAGAAGCTGGTACATATATACAATGGAATACTACTCAGCCATAAAAAGGAACAGATTTGAATCTGTTCTAATGAGGTGGATGAAACTAGAGCCTATTATATACAGTGGAGTAAGTCAGAAAGAGAGATATAAATATTGTATACTGACACATATATATGGAATCTGAAGAGATGGCACTGGTGAATTTATTTTCAGGGTAGCAGTGGAGAAACAGACACAGAGAACAGACCTATGGACAAGGCAGGAGAAGAGGAGGGAGAAGGGGAGGTGTATGGACAGAGTCACATAGAAACGGACAGCACCGTGTGTGAGAGAGGGCCAGCGGGAGTGTGCTGTGAGACTCAGAGCAGGGCTGAGGGCACAGGAGCTCAGACGGGGGCTCTGAGACGGGCCGAGGGCGGGCGGGAGGGAGAATGGAGGGAGCTCAGACGGGGCTCTGAGACGGGCCGAGGGCGGGCGGGAGGAAGACGGGAGGGAGCTCAGACCGGGGCTCTGAGACGGGCTGAGGGAGCAGGGAGGGAGACGGGAGGGAGCTCAGACGGGGCTCTGAGACGGGCCCAGGGCAGGCGGGAGGGAGACGGGAGGGAGGTCTGGGGGAGGGGGGACATGGGTGTACTGTGGCTGATCCTTGTTGCTGTGAAAGAAAACCACAAAATTCTGTAAGGCAATTATCCTTCAGTTAAAAAAATTTAAAAATAATAAAAAGAATGGTATCTATCATCTTTCAGATCTTAGAAGGAACAGGTGGCAAAAAATAAAAAATAAAAAGATTTGTTGCTGGAGAGGCACATATGGGTTTGTGGGAATATTAAATTTTTTTACGATGAGAAAGCTTGAATATTTTAAATGCTGGGAGGGAATTAGCAAGAAAATCTTAAAGAGTCAGACCAAAGTTTGTATGATCAGTGGGCCGAAGTGCCAGAGAATTCAGACAGAATACTGTGGGTAAAGCCTTTGGGCAGAGGGGTACCATTTCAAAGTAAGAGAGATACCTTTTTTTATTATTATGGGAGAGAATGTAAACTGTATGTGTAAAACAGGAATGTTTTACCTACGATGCAGAAAGTTGAGGAAGATTCATTTAATGATATGAATTGTCTTTATTGTCACCTACTGTGACTCATCAAATGTGGTAGGTTGGCTATTTTAGGAGAGTACAGAGTCAAAGGAGATATAAACGATATAGAAACATGAAAAAGTTTTCATTCACCGTTTCATTTACTATTGATGTTAAAAGCCACAAATATATGGAGGCAAACTTCTGTAAGACTGTGTGATTCATATGGCTGGGTGGAGTCATTTTGTCTTCTAGGGATTATGGTTTAAGTATGTAAGAGTGGGAAGCATAGACATGTGTTGGTTTCAGGGATGTAAGGAAGCATAGACATGTGTTGGTTTGAGGGATGTTAAGGTGTCCTCAAGGGTTCCCACGTGGGAGGTTTCCAGTCCACCTGCATATCCAGCTTCACAAGCCAGCTCTCATTCTTCAGTGCACATGTCAAAAGCACCCTGTGGTCAAGATGTGGCCCATCTGCTGAATGTTCCTTGTATGTCAGGAACAGTAACAACAGGTGAGATTAAAGAATAGTGTGGAATGGTCCCTATCCTTGAGGAACTTGTACTAGTAAAGCGTCAAAAACCAAACAATATTCATAACATTTTAAATATTGCTATTGCAAAATTGTGTACAAAAGACTAAAAGAGGAAGAAGACAAATAAATATAAAGTGGAAAATCTTTTAAAAAGTAAATGTGACATTTACTGAGTCCTGAAGGTTGAGTAGGCTTTTGCAAACTTGAGAAAAGAATAATATGTATGAGAAGAAAATATTAAAATGAGTTCATTATGCCTGATGTTTAGAAATCTTGGGGTAGTGGTGGGGATGAGGATGAAAACCTCCTGGAAGTAATACTGTAGATGGCCACAGAAACCTTGATTTTCATTTGTGGGTCATTGTGAGCTATAGAAGGTCTTGAAATAGAATAGCAATCTAATCCAAATGTGTGTTTTAGAATGATTACTTTAGAGAGTTTGGAGTGGTAGGAGCTCATGGGTAAAGGATATATTTAAGAAGTTATTCCAACCAACTTGGTGAGAGATTATGAGAACCTGAACCAGGATAGTAACAAGGCAACTAAAAAGAGGTGGTTGAATGCGAGAGATATTTAGAAGACAGGATTGATGTGACTTCATGTATCAGTCAACTTTGGCTAGCATAAGACTCAGTACAAAGAACCTCACAATCTCAGTGGCTCACAGGAACAAAACTTAATGAATGGTCCACTGTGTGTTACTTGTGGGTCAGCTGCCATTCCAACACTGTGGCTCTGCTCTTGCATACAAGTGGTTTCAGGTCTGCTCCCATGAGTTATCTCTTCATTCTGAAACTTGTGTCTGCTTCACGTTATGAAATAAAACCTGAAAGGACAACCACTATCTGGTATGTGCAGGGAAGAAACAAAAGAAGGCATATCATGTAAATATATTTAGTTTTAACTAGGATATAACTATCCACTCACATTTTATTGGTCAAACATGGTCACATTGTTACGTCCAAAGTCCACAGTGTGGTGAAGTATCGGAAATACACTCTGGCTAAAGGTTAGCATAGCAAGAGTGAGAGAGAACAAGTAGTCAACAAACAATATACACTATTGCTCTTGGGCTTCCCAGGTGGCACAGTGGTAAATAATCTGCTTGCCAATGCAGGAGATGCAAAAGATGCAGGTTCAATCCCCTGGGTCAGGAAGATCCCCTGGAGAAGAAAATGGCAACCCACTCCACTATACTTGCCTGGAAAATTCCATGGACAGAGGAGCCTCGCTGGCTATAGTCCATGGGGTCACACATGCACACTTGGAAATGAGCTACGTGAGAGTGAGCTTATAGGGCAGTCACAGGTTAACCATTTTAGGGAAAAGAAGATGTATTAACTTCAAATATTTAAGAATGGTTTTTGTGAAGACCTAGATGAAATCACTAATAAAAATAACTTGCTTTTCCCATTTTTCTCTTTTGTTCTTTTTGTAAAATTTGAAGAACATGCCTTAAGTGAATTAGTTGCTCACAGTAACAATCTCTTGTATAAGATCTTGTCCGGTTTATCAGAGCAGATAGTTCTGTTCTGGTGATGAAGACTTTATGGCTGCTAAGTTTCCAGGTTCACACTCAAATACTTGGCTCACAAAGTCATAATAGTGAGAGATTTGTGATTTAAAAAAAATTTATTTTAGCTATCATTTAATTTTCTTCAAGTGCATGTGACTATATGATAGAGAAAACTAAAGGGCTAGAGTCCACCATATCAAAACATGTCACCTTATACTTGAAATTCAGAAGTGAAATCTTTCCCTCCACAATACTCAGCAATCAAAATCATTTTGGCTGCTGACTTACAGCTATTCAGAATGGTCCAGAATCTTGCTGAAAAGCCATATACTTTGAAACTTTATTTTCTTTCCATGGGTGTCACAGCATCTCCAAATGAGCCAGACTGGACTCATTTTTCCATCTACTATCTTTTGAACACTGTCCTATGGCTCCTTTCTTTCTTGTAACTACCCCAGTATACAAGTAACAAAACTAAGATTAAAATATTTATTAACTTCTTTTTGCTGTAATTCAGTTGAGTTGGAATATGCATATGCCTACCCTCTTAAATGCCTTTATATTGCTTTACATATCAGGGATTATTTCTACTTTCCAGGTTATGATTATAATTGAATTACATACATACTCAAATAGTTTTGCATAATACATGGTGCATAGTACATACAATACCAGAGAAACACCAAGAAAAAGTTGAAGAGGGTAGACAGGGTAGGAAATTCGAAAATGACTTGAGCTGTGCATAGTAAATATTTCTAAGAGATGAAGCTCATAGATTTTCTTTTTGCCTTTTACTTTCTATATGAAAGTTAACTTTTACAAAGTTATTCGACTTTACTTTTGTAAAGCTTTTTATTTTATATTCCCCTAGAGTAGGAAATGGCAAACCACTCCAGTATTCTCACTGGAAAATTCCATGGACAGAGGAGACTGGAAGGCTACAGTCCATGGGGTCACAAAGAATCAGCACGACTGAGTGACACATACAGCCAATCAACAATGTTGCGACAGTTTCAGGTGGACAGTAAAGGGACTCAGCCATACACATACACGTACCCATTCTCCCCAAACGTCCCTCCCACATAACAGTGAGCAGAGTTCCCTGTGCTATGCAATAGGACTTTGTTGGTTGTGCATTTAAAATATGGCAGTGTGTACATGTTGATCCCAAACTCCCTAACTATTCTTTCTCCTCATTCTTCCCCCCTGGCAACCATATGTTCATTCTCTAAGTCTGTGGATATGTTTCTGTTTTGTAAATAAGTTTATTTGTATCATTTCTGTTTAGATTCTGTATATAAGGGATGTCACACAGTGTTTCTCCTTTTCTGTCTGATTTGCTTATCTCAGTATGATAATCTCTAGGTCCATCCATGTTGCTGCAAATGGCATTTATTTCATTCCCTTTAATGGCTGGGTAATACTCCATTGTATACCTGTACCACATCTTCTTTATCCATTCCTCTGTCAATGGACGTTTAGGTTGCTTCCATGTCTTAACTATTGTGAATAATGCAGTGAACATTGGAGAGCATGTATCTTTTTGGACCATGTTTTTTCCTCTGGGTATGTGCCCAGGAGAGGGATTGCTGGATTATATAGGAACTCTATTTTAGTTTTTTGAGGAATTTCCATACTGTTTTCCACAGTGACTGCACCAATTTACATTCCCGCCAACAGTGTCGAAGAGTACCCTTTTCTCCACATCTTCTCCAGTGTTTATTGTTTGTAGATTTTTTCGATGATGGCCATTCTGACTTGTGTGAAGTGATACCTCACTGTCATTTTGATTTGCATTTTTCTAGTAATTAGCAATGTTGAGCGTCTTTACACGTGCCTGTTGGCTATCTGCATGTCTTCTTTGGAGGAATTTCTATTTAGGTCATATGCCCATTTTCCCACTGGGTTGTTTCCTGTATTGTTATTGAGTTATATAAGCTGCTAGTATATCTTGGAAATTAAGCCCTTGTCCATCACAACATTTGCAAATATTTTCTCCCGGTCTGTAGCTTGGGTCTTTGTATTGTTTATGAATTCATTTGCTGTAAAAAAATACTTGTAAGTTTATTAGGTCCCATTTGTTTATTTTTGCTTTTATTTCTATTGCTTTGGGAGACTGACCTGAAAAAACACTGGTGAGATTTATGTCAGAGAATGTTTTGCCTATGTTCTCTTCTAGGAGTTTTATAGTATTGTGTCTTATATTTAAGTCTTTAGGCCACTTTGAGTTTATTTTTGTGTGTGGTGTGTGAGAGTATGTTCTAACAGCATTGATTTACATGCAGTTCTCCAACTTTCCCAATACCATTTGCTGGATAGTGTCTATGTCATAATAAGTAAACTGGGTTTAAGAGTAATACATTTGAGAGATGAGCGTGGTTTGACCAAAGAAGTAGCAGTGAAAATGGCAGTGGTGGTTCAATTTGGCATTAATTTTTAAGATATGGCCAACTGGATTTCTTTCTGAGTTAGACGTAGGCAGTGAGAAAACAATAAGAGTCAAAGATCACTAAAGTTACAGCAAGAGACGTGGACAGCATGGAGGTGCTCTCAGCTGTAAACGAGAGATGTGGGAGGAGTGTGTTGGAGGACAGCTCAGAAGGTGAACGATCAGAAGGTTAGTGCTGCTCACATTGAACTGGGGCTTCCTAGGTGGCTCAGCAGTAAAGAACCTGCCTGCCAAGCAGGAGATATGGGTTTGATCCCTGGGTGAGGAAAATCTCCTGGAGAAAGAAATGGCAACCCACTGAAGTATCCTTGCCTGGGAAATCTCATGGACAAACGAGCCTGGGGGACTGCCATCCAGGGAGTTGTAAAAAGTTGGACATGACTTAGTGACTAAATAACAACAACACTTAAAAAAATCCTTCAGAATGCTATGTCACCACGAAAAGGAGACTATCCATATGAGTCTATTCCAGGTCTGGCCTCGCATAGCTGTAAAACAAGGGACTCATTGAAAATCTTATTTTTCCTCAGGACCACGCACTCCCCAGGACTCTGCTTCTCCTTCTGCTCACTTTCATCAGAGCAGAGACCTCTCTAAAACCAGGTCAGGCTGAGACCCTAAGTGTATTAAGCTACAATGTCTGAGAAGGTTTTTGTTCAGCTCCCCCTGCAGACTCAGGCACTGTGTCACACAGAGCACAGAAGTACTTGGCAGAGTCACTCCAATGGGCTGAAGCTTTCATCAGGTGGAAGGACTTTTCATCCTTCTTGAATTCAGCCTCGAAGCCTTTGATGCCTTTAACCCAGGTGGGCCCTGATAAATACTTCAGTAGATACTGGAGGCCTTGGCTGGGGTACTGGACATACCAGAAGAGATTAATCGATCCACCATAAGAATAGTTGCATCTCAGCTCCAGATGGTTTCCTTCAGAGATGCTGATGTGACCGTCAGGCTGGGTCACTAACTGGGCTCCAGTTCCTCCTGCAACAGCAATGCAACATCAGTGAATCCAGGACACACCTATCTATAATGAGACAGTGTTTCCATTCAGACACCCTCAGAACAAAATCACTTCTATATAGGCAGAAGCATGGAATATAATGTTACTTACTTGCTGTGAAGAGCATTCCAAGTAGCAGAAGAGTCACTGAGAGCATGGTTATGCAGGGAGGAAGATCTCCCTGGAGGAGCAGGAAGGAATGTGCCAGAGTGTGCTGAGTCCTTGTAACCGGGAAAATCTGAGAGTTAAAGAGATCCCTGTTTAAGCAATCCTTGCTACTACCAGTAAGAAATGCTTCCTTAAGAATGACTACTCCTAAAAAAAAAAAAAAAAAAAAGTGACTGCTCCTGACGTTGAGCCTGTTCAAATATGCACTTCAATGAGTTGTAAGAAGCTCATAGGAGTGAGACAAACACTTCCAGTTTATGCAACATCACCCTCTGCAGGTCAACAAAAGAAACAAATCGAGTCTTCAGGCTTTTGTGCCCCATCTCCTTTCTGCTCCTATTTAGGCTTGAATTACTTAGCATTTTAAACTGATGAGAATGTTTCAGGGGTTTGCTTACTAAGATGCTCTTTTAATGCTATGAATTAAATAGCATTATATAATCACATAAAGTAAATTATCCTTATTTTTATAGATGAGAAAATTGAAACAAGAAAGGAAGGATGTAATTTGTTCAAGATCACAGTAAGTGATCTGGAATTTGTCCTATTGGTATGATTCAAGAATCTGTATCATTGGCCACTGACAATTTAGCACTATGGCCATTAGGCTAGATAGTATCCTCACTTATTAGACGGGAAATCAAGTCTTTTAGAGGTTAAATGATTTGTCCAAGGATATATAAGGATTAGAACCTAATTCAATTAGACTCCACTATGTTGTCATCTACTGACAACTACTGATAATACTACTCTTTAGATTAAATGTAATTTCACCAAGACATACACACAGAGCAAACTTCACAAGAGAATAGAAACTAAAGAAAATCTCAAGGAACTCAAACACTGACATGATGGCCAGTACAAAAAAGTATCAGAGATACCTCAAAGGTAATTCAGAGAGGTACATGGCAAATCAAAATTGACTGGTGTCCTGAAAGAGAAGGAAAGTGGAGTTTCAAAGAGGAAGGACTGTCCATCAGAGCAGATGCTAAAAAATGTCTACCTAGTGAGATGATGACTGAAAAGTGTCTGTTGACTTTTAGCAGCACAAAGATCATGATTTGAGTCTTTCAGCAGGAACTCAACTGTAGTAGAGACAAGACAAAGGAGAAAAATTTTGGAATACAGAAATCTCTTTCCAGAGGCTGAACTGAGAACAGGAGAAAAGACATGGTGCTAACTAGACAAGGATATTAAAGTGGTAATCGTAGGGGTTTTAAAGGTTGAGATATATTTACATGTTTTTGGAAATGTTCTATGAACAATGGATCAAACTTCTGAAGAGACAGCTAGGATGGAATATGGACCACAGATAGGAGAATTAATTTGTGAGGAGAAACAGTTATTTCCAATTTTATTGGAATGAAGGAGGAAAGAATTGGTTTGGTTTTCAGTATTATTTCAGGGTATGAAGGCAGAAAGTTGACACATCTATTAATTTTAATGACTTTTTTCTTCTTGTAGATAGAAATTAAGTACCTTCCAAGACAATTAATACAAGAGATCCTGGGTTAAGAAATCTGATGAGGGGAGGAGCCAAGATGGTGGAGGAATAGGACGGGGAGGCCACTTTCTCTGCTACAAATTCATTGAAAGAACAATTGAACGCAGAGCAAACTTCACAAAACAACTTCTGATCGCTAGCTGAGGTCATCAGGTGCCCAGAAAAGCAGCCCATTGTCTTCAAAAGGAGGTAGGACAAAATATAAAAGATAAAAAGAGAGACAAAAGAGCTAAGGATGGAGATCTGTCCCAGGAAGGGAGTCTTAATAGAGAAAGTTTCCAAACACCAGGAAACCCTCGCACTGGCGGGTCTGGGGGAAGTTTTTGAATCTTGGAGGGCAACATGACTGGGAGGGGAAGAATAAATAAAACCCACAGATTACGTGCCTAAAAGCAACTCCCAGCAGAAAAGTACCCCAGACGCTGGCATCCGCCACCAGCAAGTGGGGGCGGAATGGAGAGGAGTGGGTGGCATTGCTTAGGGTAAGGACCGGGCCTGAGTGCCCTGAGGACAATCAGAGGGAGCTTTTGTGAGTTACCAACTTAAACTGTGGGACAGCAAAAGAGAGAGAGAAAATTAACCGGCCCAAACACACTGCCGGCCGTTCGCAGAACAAAGGGTCTGAGCAAGTCCAGAGAAGAGCTGGAAGGCTGCGGACTGGCCCAGCCCTGCCGTAGGCAGGAGGCAGGGGGGAGGGGAAAGGGGCAGGCTTGGCCCCAAGGACCGCATCCCCTACCGCACTGCAAACAGGCCTCCAGTTTCTAAGCAAAGACAGCCCTCCTTCAATCAGTCTTTAGTCACTAACTTCATTGTTTTTAGTTAATTCTATGTCATATCAATAATCTTACTACTTCCTAATCGTGGATTAATATCTGCCTTCTTATGCACCTCATTGGGGTAATGACTCAAAACACTATATTACACTCATACCATGGAATACTGTTCAGTCATCATAAAGACCAAATTACAAAAAAAAATCTACTTTCTTATATACTTTGATAAAGCAGAGTTCAAAAAAAATCACACCGATGGGCAGACTGGTGTCACTGAAATTGTGAACACCTCCAACACTAACTAGACCCACAGTGCTTCCAAGAAAGTATTCTTATTCTCTGTAATCACTTCTCATTGTCAATTCCTACAGTGACTTTTTCAAAATTTCTCACACTCATCAGATTTCTTTTTTTTTTTTCATTTATTTTTTATTAGTTGGAGGCTAATTACTTCACAACATTGCAGTGGGTTTTGTCATACATTGACATGAATCAGTCATGGAGTTACATGTATTCCCCATCCAGATCCCTTTTCCCACCTGCCTCTCCACCCGATTCCTCTGGGTCTTCCCAGTGCACCAGGCCAAGCACTTGTCTCATGAATCCAACCTGGGCTGGTGATCTGTTTCACTAGAGATAATATACATTCTGTTCTCTCAAAACATCCCACCCTCACCTTCTCCCACAGAGTCCAAAAGTCTGTTCTATACATCTGTGTCTCTTTTTCTGTTTTGCATATAGGGTTATCATTACCATCTTTCTAAATTCCATATATATGTGTTAGTATGCTGTAATGTTCTTTATCTTTCTGTCTCACTTCAGTCTGTATAATGGGCTCCAGTTTCATCCATCTCATTAGAACTGATTCAAATGAATTCTTTTTAAAGGCTGAGTAATATTCCATTGTGTATATGTACCACAGCTTCCTTATCCATTCGTCTGCTGATGGGCATCTAGGTTGCTTCCATGTCCTGGCTATTATGAACAGTGTTGTGATGAACACTGGGGTGCATGTGTCTCTTTCAGATCTGGTTTCCTCAGTGTATATGCCCAGAAGTGGTATTGCTGGGTCATATGGCAGTTCTATTTCCAGTTTTTTAAAGAAATCTCCACACTGTTCTCCATAGTGGCTGTACTAGTTTGCATTCCCACCAAGAGTGTAAGAGGGTTCCCTTTTCTCCACACCCTCTCCAGCATTTATTGCTTGTAGACTTTTGGATAGCAGCCATCCCGACTGGCATGTAATGGTACCTCATTGTGGTTTTGATTTGCATTCCTCTGATAGTGAGTGATGTTGAGCATCTTTTCATGTGTTTGTTAGCCATCTGTATGTCTTCTTTGGAGAAATGTCTGTTTAGTTCTTTGGCCCATTTTATTTTAATTAGGTCATTTATTTTTCTGGAATTGAGCTTCAGGAGTTGCTTGTATATTTTTAAGATTAATCCTTTGTCTGTTGCTTCATTTGCTATTATTTTCTCCCAATCTGAGGGCTGTCTTTTCACCTTGCTTATAGTTTCCTTTGTTGTGCATAAGCTTTTAAGTTTCATTAGGTCTCATTTGTTTATTTTTGTTTTCATTTCCAATATTCCGGGAGGTGGGTCGTAGAGGATCCTGCTGTGATTCATGTCAGAGAGTGTTTTGCCTATTTTCTCCTCTAGGAGTTTTATAGTTTCTGGTCTTACATTGAGATCTTTAATCCATTTTGAGTTTATTTTTGTGTATGGTGTTAGAAAGTGTTCTAGTTTAATTCTTTTACAAGTGGTTGACCAGTTTTCCCAGCACCACTTGTTAAAGAGGTTGTCTTTTTTCCATTGTGTATCCTTGCATCCTTTGTCGAAGATAAGGTGTCCATATGTTCGTGGATTTATCTCTGGGCTTTCTATTCTGTTCCATTGATCTATATTTCTGTCTTTGTGCCAGTACCATACTGTCTTGATGACTGTGGCTTTGTAGTAGAGTCTGAAGTCAGGCAGGTTGATTTCTCCAGTTCCGTTCTTGTTTCTCAAGATTACTTTGGCTATTCGAGGTTTTTTTGTATTTCCATACAAATTGTGAAATTCTTTGGTCTAGTTCTGTGAAAAATACCGTTGGTAGCTTGATAGGGATTGCATTGAATCTATAGATTGCTTTGGGTAGAATAGCCATTTTGACAATATTGATTCTTCCAATCCATGAACACAGTATGTTTCTCCATCTGTTTGTGTCCTCTTTGATTTCTTTCATCAGTGTTTTATAGTTTGCTATGTATAGGTCTTTTGTTTCTTTAAGTAGATATACTCCTAAGTATTTTATTCTTTTTGTTGCAAGGGAGAATGGTATTGTTTTCTTAATTTCTCTTTCTGTTTTCTCATTGGTAGTGTACAGGAATGCACTGTGTGTTAATTTTATATCCTGCAACTTTATTATATTAGTTGATTAGCTCTAGTAATTTTCTGGAAGAGTCTTTAGGGTTTTCTATGTAGAGGATCATGTCATCTGCAAACTGTGAGAGTTTCACTTCTTCTTTTCCTATCTGGATTCCTTTTACTTCTTTTTCTGCTCTGATTGCTGTGGCCAAAACTTCCAACACTATGTTGAATAGTAGTGGTGAGAGTGGGCACCCTTGTCTTGTTCCTGATTTCAGGGGAAATGCTTTCAATTTTTCACCATTGAGGGTAATGCTTGCTGTGGGTTTGTCATATATAGCTTTTATTATGTTGAGGTATGTTCCTTCTATGCCTGCTTTCTGGAGAGTTTTAACCATAAATGGGTGTTGAATTTTGTCAAAGGCTTTCTCTGCATCTATTGAGATAATCATATTGTTTTTATCTTTCAATTTGTTAATGTGGTGTATTACATTGATTGATTTGCGGATATTAAAGAATGCTTGCATTCCTGGGATAAAGCCCTCTTGGACATGGTGTATGATTTTTTTAATATGTTGTTGGATTCTCTTTGCTAGAATTTTGTTAAGGATTTTTGCGTCTATGTTCATCAGTGATATTGGCCTGTAGTTTTCTTTTTTTGTGGCATCTTTGTCTGGTTTTGGAATTAGGGTGATGGTGGCCTCATAGAATGAGTTTGGAAGTTTACCTTCTTCCGCAATTTTCTGGAAGAGTTTGAGTAAGATAGGTGTTAGCTCTTCTCTAAAGTTTTGGTAGAATTGAGCTGTGAAGCCATCTGGTCCTGGGCTTTTGTTTGCTGGAAGATTTCTGATTACGGTTTTGATTTCCTTGCTTGTGATGGCTCTGTTAAGATCTTCTATTTCTTCCTGGTTCAGTTTTGGAAACTTATACTTTTCTAAGAATTTGTCCATTTCTTCCAAGTTGTCCATTTTATTGGCATAGAGCTGCTGACAGTAGTCTCTTATGATCCTTTGTATTTCAGTGTTGTCAGTTGTGATCTCTCCATTTTCATTTCTAATTTTGTTAATTTGGTTCTTCTCCCTTTGTTTCTTAATGAGTCTTGCTAATGGTTTGTCAATTTTTTTTTTTTCCAAAAAATCATGTTTTAGCTTTGTTGACTTTTGCTAAGGTCTCTTTAGTTTCTTTTGCATTTATTTCTTCCCAAATTTTTAAGATTTCTTTCCTTCTACTAACCCTGGACTTCTTCATTTCTTCCTTCTCTAGTTGCTTTAGGTGTAGAGCTAGGTTATTTATTTGACTTTTTTCTTGTTTCTTGAGGTAAGCCTGTAATGCTATGAACCTTTCCCTTAGCACTGCTTTTACAGTGTCTCATAGGTTTTGGGTTGTTGTGTTTTCATTCTCATTCATTTCTATACATATTTTGATTTCTTTTTTGATTTCTTCTATGATTTGTTGGTTAGTCAGAAGCCTGTTATTTAGTCTCCATATGTTTGAATTTTTAACAATTTTTTTCCTGTAATTGAGATCTAATCTTATTGCACTGTGGTCAGAAAAGATGAATGGAATAATTTCAATTTTTTTTGAATTTTCTAAGTCTAGATTTATGGCCCAGGATGTGATCTATTCTGGAGAAGTTTCCATGTGCACTTGAGAAAAAGGTGAAGTTGATTGATTTGGGGTGAAATGTCCTATAGAGATCAATTAGGTGTAGCTGGACCATTGTGTCATTTAAAGTTTGTGTTTCCTTGTTAATTTTCTGTTTAGTTGATCCACCCATAGGTGTGAGTGGGGTATTAAAGTCTCCCACTATTATTGTGTTACTATTAATTTCCTCTTTCATACTTGTTAGCGTTTACCTTACATATTGCAGTGCTCCTATGTTGGGTGCATATATATTTGTAATTGTTATATCTTCTTCTTGGATTGATCCTTTGATCATTATGTAGTGTCCTTCTTTATCTCTTTTCACAGCCTTTATTTGAGAGTCTATTTTATCTGATATGAGTATTACGACTCCTGCTTTCTTTTGTTCTCCATTTGCATGAAATATTTTTTTCCAGCCCTTCACTTTTAGTCTGTATGTGTGTCTTGTTTTGAGGTGGGTCTGTTGTAGACAGCATATACAGGGGTCTTGTTTTTGTATCCATTCAGCCAATCTTTGTCTTTTGATTGGGGCATTCAACCCATTTACATTTAAGGTAATTATTGATAGGTGTGGTCCCGTTGCCATTTACTTTGTTGTTTTGCATTCACGTTAATACAACCTTTCTGTGCTTCCTGTCTAGAGAAGATCCTTTAGCACTTGTTGAAGAGCTGGTTTGGTGGTGCTGAATTCTCTCAGCTTTTGCTTGTCTGTAAAGCTTTTGAATTCTCCTTCATATCTGAATGAGATCCTTGCTGGGTACAGTAATCTAGGTTGTAGGTTATTCTCTTTCATTGCTTTAAGTATGTCCTGCCATTCCCTTCTGGCCTGAAGAGTTTCAATTGATAGATCAGCTGTTATCCTTATGGGAATCCCTTTGTGTGTTATTTGTTGTTTCTCCCTTGCTGCTTTTAATATTTGTTCCTTGTGTTTGATCTTTGTTAATTTGATTAATATGTGTCTTGGGGTGTTTTGCCTTGGGTTTATCCTGTTTGGGACTCTCTGGGTTTCTTGGACTTGGGTGGCTATTTCCTTCCCCATTTTAGGGAAGTTTTCAGCCATTATCTCCTCGAGTATTTTCTCATGGCCTTTCTTTTTGTCTTCTTCTTCTGGGACTCCTATGATTTGAATGTTGGGGCGTTTCACATTGTCCCAGAGGTCCCTGAAGTTGTCCTCATTTCTTTTGATTCTTTTTTCCTCTCTGCTTCATTTATTTCCATCATTTTATCTTCTACCTCACTTATCCTATCTTCTGTCTTCGTTATTCTACTCTTGGTTCCCTCCAGAGTGTTTTTGATCTCATTTATTGCATTATTCATTTTTAATTGACTCTTTTTATTTCTTCTAGGTTTTTATTAAAAATGTCTTGCATCTTCTCAGTCTTTGTCTCCAGGCTATTTATCTGTATCTCCATTTTGTTTTCAAGATTTTGGATCATTTTTATTATCATTATTCTAAATTCTTTTTCAGGTAGATTCCCTATCTCCTCCTCTTTTGTTTGGCTTGGTGGGAATTTTTCATGTTCCTTTACCTGTTGGGTATTTCCCTGCCTTTTCATCTTGTTTAGATTGCTGTGTCTGGAGTGGGCTTTCTGTATTCTGGAGGTCTGTGGTTCCTTTTTATTGTGGAGGTTTCACCCAGTGGGTGGGGTTGGACGATTGGCTTGTCAAGGTTTCCTGGTTAGGGACATTTGCGTCGGTGTTCTGGTGCATGGAACTGGATTTCTTCTCTCTGGAGTGCAATGGAGTGCCCAGTAATGAGTTTTGAGATGGGTCTATGTGTTATGTGTAGCTATGGCAGCCTGTAAGTTGACACTCAGGACTATGTTCCTGCGTTGCTGGAGAATTTGCTTGGTATGTCTTGCTCTGAAACTTACTGGCTCTTGGTTGGTGGTTGGTTTCAGTGTAGGTATGGAGGCATTTGGATGGTCTCTTATTACTTAATGTTCCCTGTAGTCAGGAGTTTTCTGGTGTTCTCAGGTTTTGGGCTTAAGTCTCCTGCCTCTGGATTTCACTTTTATTCTTCCAGTAGTCTCAAGACTTCTCCAACTATACAGCACTGATAATAAAACTTCTCGGTTAATGGTGAAAAGATTCTCCCCCGTGAGGGACACCCAGAGAGGTTCACAGGGTTACATGAAGAAGAGGAGAGGGAGGAGGGAGATAGAGATGAGCAGGAGGAGAAAAGGGGGGACTCAAGAGGAGAGAGACAGATCTACACAGTTGTCTGTTCCCAGAGTGTTCTCCATAGCCCAAACACCCACAAAGATTCACAGAATTGGATTGGGAAGAGAAGGGGAAAGGAGGAAATAGAGGTGTTCTGAGGTAGAAAACGGAGAGTCAAGATTGGGCGAGAGTAATCAACACCGTCCTGAGTAAAAATTGGAACTGAATATTGGATTCTTAAATGCCCACAATTTATATCATATAGTGAAAAACAAAGATTAAAAATGTAGAGTAGAGGTTAGACTCTTAAAAATACAATGTTAAAAACAAAAACACAAAGTAAATTTGAGAAATATATATGAAGTTCAGTTTAAAAATAGGGCTTCTCTCTCTCTCTTTTTTTTTTGCAAGTTTATAGTGAAATGAAAATGAAACTTAAGGAGTAGTAGAGGTCTTTAAAAGAAAATAAGAGAAAAAGAAAAAAAAAGAAAAAGACAAGAAAAAAGTTTTTTTCCTAATTAAAAAAATCATAAAAATCTATGAAAATGAAAGTTAAGGAGTAATGAGGGAGTAATAGGGAATTTTAAAAGAAAGTAAAAGAGAAAAAATAAAAAAGAAAAGAGAAAAAATTTTTTTAATTAAAGAAAAAAAGTAAAAATATATCTAGGAATTTCTCTGGAGCTGTTGCAGTCAGTGTGGGTTCGGTTCAGTTTCAGATAGCTACTCGTTCCAGCTTACACTTCTCAATATCTATAGGCCCCTTCCAGTGTAGTCGGTGTTATCTACAGTGATTTTAATATGTTGCACCAGTCCCTTCTCAAGCGGTTCCCTTTGTTTGTTTGGCTTCTTTTTTGCGGGGTCTTCTGTGCCTAATTTCCGCCCTGACACAGGCGGGCGGAGGTGGTCTCTTATTCAGGTTGCTAGTTCCATCGCGTTGCGGGGAGGGACTGGCACTGTTTTCCCTGTCTATGCTGCTCAGGCTCCCGGCTGCTCTATATGGAGCGTGCCCTGAGTTGCGTGGAGTTCCAGTTTTTGAGTATTCCACAAAAGCGCGGACTCGGTTGCGCCTGCGTTTTGTGCCTTCCCCGGCCCGAGCAGCTCAGGCAGCCAGGAGCTTGACGGGCGCACTCTCCCTGGGTGCGGCGCGCCTTCTGCCCTCCACGTCCCCAGCCTTAGTTTCCGCCCACACCGGTCGGGTGCGTGCGCCCTGTGTTTAGCCGCGACCCTCCCAGCGGATGTCGACCATCCAGAATCTCAGGAAGTCTTTGGTTAGAACCTGGAGGCCTGTTTGCAGTGCGGTAGGGGATGCCGTCTTTGGGGCCGAGCTTGCCCCTTTCCCCTCCCCACTGCCTGGCGGGGGGCTGGGCCAATCTGCAGCCGGCTAGCTCCTCTGGACTTGCTCAGACCCTTTGTTCTGCGAACGGCTGGCAGTGTGGTCGGGCTGGTTAATTTTCTCTCTCTCTTTTGCTGTCCCACAGTTTAAGTTGGTAACTCACAAAGCTCCCTCCAATTGCCCTCAGGGCACTCAGGCCCTGTCCTTACCTTAACCAATGCTGCCTGCTCCTCTCCGTTCTGCCCCCACTTGCTGGTGGCGGATGTGGGCGTTTGGGGTACTTTTCTGCTGGGAGTTGCTTTTAGGCACGTAATCTGTGGGGTTTGTTTGTTTATTTATTTATTTTCCTCCCAGTTAGGTTGCCTTCCGAGATTTGAAAACTTCCCCCATACCCGCCAGTGTGAGGGTTTCCTGGTGTTTGGAAAGTTCCTTTATTAAGAATCCCTTCCCGGGATGGGTCTCCGTCCCTAGATCTTTTGTCTCTCTTTTATCTTTTATATTTTGTCCTACCTCCTTTCAAAGACAATGGGCTGCTTTTCTGGGCACCTGACGTCCTCAGCTAGTGATCAGAAGTTGTTTTGTAAAGTTTGCTCTGCGTTGAATTGTTCTTTCAATGAATTTGTAGGGGAGAAAGTGGTCTCCCCGTCCTATTCCTCCACCATCTTGGCTCCTCCCTTGTTACTTGTTTCTTATAACCCTCTTATATCTTATCTACTTCAGGGGGCAAGTCAATTTGAAGTCACTTAGTATGTTGCACATTTCAAGCAATTCTGATAGAATGAATTAGATATGCTTCTAACTTAGACTCAGTCTCTCAGATGTTCCTAACATGGAGTTTGTGGAACACTAGAATCCTCAGTGTGGCATCATTCACATCATATTCTTGGATGTTCAAAAAGATAGAAATTTGTCCTGGTGTGTGGAAATGTAAATCGCTATGTTTATCATACTTTGGAAATTGTTTTGAGTCTGTGAGTGAAATCTGAGGTAACAAATATTTGTACTCAAGTCTTGGAAAGCACAATGAGAGGTGCTCTAGCACTTTCCAAAGATCAGCATATCCCTTCAGGACACTTTCACTCACTTTTTCCCTCATTTCCTCCTCTTCCCAGCTTTAGAGCTCACTTGCTTATTTCCTCACTTTGCTTTTCCTAAAACTTATTTTTTTGTCTGTTTTATTTGTTAAAATGTTCTCAGTAATTAGCATAGTACCTGACAAATAGTAGCTGCTCAAAAAACATTTATTGAATAAAGAAATATTCTTAGCTGAACATTTTACTGACATTTTACTGACAATACAATAAAATATAGAGGGCATGAGTTAGATCTTCTAAAAACATAGAAGAAAGAGTCAAAGGACATCACATGGGATCTCATAATGAAGACAAGAATGTATTCCAAAATCCTTATTCATTCACGGACTCATTAAAATTTTCCTTCCTATTTACCTTTTTTCTTTCCTTCATCCAACCATCTCTCTTTTTCTTCTTCCTCTTTCTATTCCCCATTCCTATCATTATTACATGTGAAATTGGACCCTGACTATTTTGTTACGCTCTTCCTGTGAACTTCAGCTCATTCCAATACACACTTCTCTTTATCTCTGACATTCTTCATAGACTGTGATAAATGGCGTAGATTTCTGCTTGTTTTATTAAAGTGTTTAATGATTGTTTGTCATAAGGTTGACATCAGATAGTTTGAAAGATGATGACTGCATGTAGCTAGATAGAGTCCTCTGGAAAGATGCGAGGAATTCTCCTAACTTCGCAAAAAAGAATAACAAAAAATTATTCATTTAGACATCAGTTGATACTCACAGTCAACGTGTTATCCCAACTATAAGTCAATGAAAATGTAAAAATGCACACGATGACTCAGCAATGTGCCCAAGGAAGCACAGTGCTTGTCAATCCTAAAGTAGTGAACCAATTTGATTAATAAAAAGCCTATTCTTATATTGGGGCTTCCCAGGTGGCACTAGTGGTAAAGAACCTACCTGTTAGTGCAAGAGATATAAAAGACACGGGTTCAGTCCCAAGGTTGGGAAGATCCCCTGGAGTAGGGCAAGGCAACCCACTCCAGTATTCTTGCCTAGAATCCATGGACAGAGGAGACAGTCAGGATACAGTCCAGAGGGTCACAAAGAGTCGGACATGACTGAAATGACTTAGCATACATGCACATTGTGTATAGATAAAGCATATTTGGACTGTTAAAATAAAAAACACAGGTGATTTCCTATTTGTGGAGGATGCAAGATATGTCCTCTCACTCTGTTGAAGTGTGACTGTTCACAGTATATAGAGGGCAAGATACCACTTCTTCAAAAGTTTTAAATGTGTCCTTTATTGAACATCTAATCAAATTTTCTAGTATCTAATTCATATATCTAATTAAATTTTTCATGTAGATGCCAAAGTGATTCTACAAAGATGTGTAAAACAAAGATGTGTACACATCTGCAGAGATGTGTAAGATTCTTCAAAGATGAGTAAGATGTTGTCTTCATTATAATTATTATAATAATTATTATAATTACTAATTAATTAATTTAATTATAAAATGTTTCAAAGTACTAAATAAGCATCAGAAAGAATGTAGTGGGCCACTCCACTTTGTTTCAACTGTAGAAAGAGCTCCAGGACATTATTAAATGAAAATCAAAAGGCACAGTGTGAAAAATCCAAATAAATTCAATCTAATGGCAAATCGTTTGATCTGTGTGTGTGTACATATGTATATATGTGTATAAATGTGTATGCAGTTGCATAAAGTGATGTGCAAAGATATGTGCGTGTGTGTTCAACTGCGTCCAACTCTTTGCGACCCACTAGACTGTAGCCACTCAGGCTTTTCTGTCCATGGAATTTCTCAGGCAAGGATACTAGAGTGGGTTGCCATTTCCTACTCCAGGGGATCTTCCTGACCCAGGAATTGAACCTGCCTCTGTTGTATCTCCTGCATTGGCAGGCAGATTCTTTACCGCTGCACCACCTGCGTTTCAATTCAGTTCAGTCGCTCAGTTGTGTCTGACTCTTTGCAACCCCATGGACTGCAGCAGGCCAGGCTTCCCTGTCCATCACGGAGCTTGCTCAAACTCATGTCCATTGAGTCAGTGATGCCTTCTAACCATCTCATCCTCTGTCATTTCCTTCTTCTCCTACCTTCAATCTTTCCCAGTATCAGGGTCTTTTCAAATGAGTCAGTTTTTCACATCAGGTGGCCAAAGTACTGGAGCTTCAGCTCAGTCCTTCCAATGAATATACAGGACTGATTTCCTTTAGGATGGACTGGTTGGATCTCCTTGCAGTCCAAGGAACTCTCAAGAGTCTTCTCCAACACCACAGTTCAAAAGCATCAGTTCTTTGGCACTCAGCTTTCTTTATAGTCCAACTCTCACACCCATATATGACTACTGGAAAATCCATAGCTTTGACTAGACAGCCTTTGTCACAAAAGTAATGTCACTGCTTTTTAATATGCTATCCAAGTTTGTCATAGCTTTTCTTCCAAGGAGCAAGCGTCTTAATTTCATGACTGCAGTCACCATCTGCAGTGATTTTTGAGCCCCCCAAAGTGATATACATTAAGCTGTCAGAAAAGAACAGTGGGAGGAATCTCCTTCCTTTGGTAGAATGGAGGAGGTACAGCTATGAACCTTCACTTTTGCTCTGCCTGAGACTTTTATGATGAGATGGATCTATATGCTGCTTAGAGAATATAAAAAATGATGAAAACTCTTTATAGAGGCAGAACTTCTAGACAGATTAAAAACAAATATTCACTTAGCTTTTGTTTCCTTAAAATTTTTTTTTATCACAAACATGCGTGTTCTAGAGTAGTAACAAAATAACATTTCAGATTTTCCTCTGAGTAAGATCAATTTGCAAGTGAAACAACTGTAATAATATGCGTTTCTCAGTATGGATTTGTCCTGGGTCCAAATGAAAGAAGCCTTTGGAACAGGAGAATTATTTGTGTTTTCCTTATCTTTTCATCTTTAACACACTGAAACCAACATTTTATTGACACGAGGAGGAGCCATGACATGTTATTAATACCTCTTCACTTTATTTCTGTGTTAAAATTGTGATCCTTATCTTCCTTGTCATTCACAGCCACATCAACCAATGACACACTTCTTCCTTGTCCTCCTTCTCCTCTTTTCTTTATCCATCTTCTTTCATTTCCCTTCCCTTCATTTTCCTCATCTCTTACTGCTCTCTGACTCTCCTTCCAGATGACTCTAGATTTGCTCTCGTGACTGCTCCCCCCACTGTGTCCCCCTTCTTCCCACCAGAGATACTGCCCAGGTGCAGCCCCATCTGTCCCAGTGTGCCCCTCTCAGGACGCAGTAGTACACAGCGGTGTCCCTCAGGGTGACCTGGGGCAGGACCAAGGTGCTGGACTTTCTGTCTGAAGCTATGGTCAGAGAGGCGAGGCTTTTGTTCACTGTGCCTCGTAAGCCATGAATGACATACTGTGGACTCTGATTGGGATTTTGCCGATACCAATGTATATATTCATCTCCACTGATAGTAGAGTGGTTACAAGGCAGGTTTACATCCTCTCCTTCAGCACAATCCATGGAGCTGGGCTGAGTGGTCTTAGCATCAATCACAATCCCTAAAGGGTAAAGAAAATAAAATTATCCCCTGACAATAAATCAGTGTAATCCTGTGGATCAAGGGCACAACACTCCCCAAACTGTCTGGATCTACCCCCTACTCCAGTGTTTTTATCTATGTCCTGAGAAATATCATTGGTGTTTATTATATAGGGACCAAAGACACATGGCAAGAATCTAACTCTATAGGCTTTATCCCATGGGTCTTTGGCTCAATAACCTCAGAGATTTCTTCCAACCTGCTTACTGCTAAGGTCTCTTCTGGGATCATGGCTATGGATTAACCTGTCATGTAGAAGTTCGCGCTCATTAGCAAATGCATAGATCTGTTCTCAATTCCATTGCTATAAAGCTGAATAAAACACAGGAAGAAGAGTAGAGAGCAAATGACGCTTTATGCTCCCTTGGCCTCAAAGTCATCCTTTGTAGACATAGAACACTTACCCAAGGTCAGAAAAACAGTTACTCCAATCACCAGCCTCATATTTCAAGGACAAACCAGGATTGTGGGCTCAGAGCTCACACTTGTGTCTGCTCCTGGGGTTGTCTCCAGAGAACAGAAACAACTGCTGCTGGTAGAGACCTACAACCAGTGCCCGAGTCTGTTGCAGTGTGTTGTTGCCAGGATCTGTCAGCCAATGATCAAGCAGTTCCTTGTCTAGGTCTCCCTCCCCTGTTTTAGTCACATCCTACAAAGAAGGCGAGACATCCCCAATTCACAGTGTGCCGACTGCTATCCCTTGTGAAGTTTAAAGTCTGGCTCTGGAAAAGGAACACTGATCATGATGGTTTGTCTATCCAGAACCTGTGTTCTATCATTTCTTCTTCAAAGAAATTTTCTGATGCTCCGTGAAGTTTGTGGAAAACATTGTTTAATCCCAGAAAGCTTTACTGAGCTCTATAATGTAAAGAGATGAAAATTCCCACCCATGTTCAAGCAAATGTATGTGAGATTTCAAAGTAGGCTGTGGTTGTTCCAAGGGACAGGAAATATTAGTAACATTGAGATGAAAAGCTGAGCGTCTTGAGCTCGGACATTGGAGCTCAGCATCGTGAAAAGGTCCTTGGAATCATGCATCTGTCTCCATCTAGGCAGACATTTCTCAAAGCATTGGTTCTTGATATAGTAACTGATGACACGGATGGTATTCTCCTCATCCTCCTTGAACAATGGTCCTTAAAGGCCCTCTGTGCCCACGTTTGTAGGTGCTCTGCACCAAGGATGCAGACACTGAGAGAGAAGACGGAAGGGAGAGCAAACTCTCTAGGGTGGAGAAGGGTGGAGGTGGATGATCCCGGCAGAAAAAGAGGAGTGAAGAGAAAAGAGCGTAAGGAATAGGGAAGGAAAGAGTTAACCAGGGGTGGGAAATGGGAAAGCAGTGTTTAGGGAGGTAGATGGAAGAGGTTTAGGCTAAGAGGCTATGATTCCCTGAATCCTTGACCACATGCACTCAGCAAAGGATTATAAAATCAGTTTATCTAAAGACAATGAAAATTTCTCTCTCTCTCTCTTTTTTTTTTTTCACTTTTCTGTGGAACATCGATGGAAAACAGGTTTCCTTTCCTTTATAGTCAGAAAGGGCCACTGTTTCCAAATGAAGCAGCCCCCTCTTGTGACTGAATAAACAAACTGCAGAGCTAAACTCCCACCAGAAGTCAACCTTTTGAAAAGTTGTTCAGACTGCAAGGTAAATATCCCTGGTGGATCAGTCAGTAAAGAATCCATCTGCAGTGTAGGCAATGGTGGTTCGATACCTGGATCAGGAATAGTCTCCTGAAAAGGAAATGGCTACCCACTCCAGTATTCTTGCCTGGGTAAATCCATGGACAGAGGAGCCTGGTGGGCTACAGTCCATGGTGTCCCAAGAGCTAGACACGACTGAGAACTCACACATATCCTAATTGTACTACCTCTCACTCAGCTGTGTTTTCTTAGTTCTATACCGCTCCACAAAAGATTTTAGTTATTTCTGGCTCCTTTCTTTGTCGCACCCCCATTATAATCCTCAGTTGTCGGCTTCTTTGTAGTTTTCCTTTTGTCTTTAACCTTCCCATATTTTAAGGTTATTCAATGTTTATAAAGAGAGGTTGCTACACAAAAAACACTCGAGAGTTATGTGTTTTCTGAACGAGTAGATGAGTTGTTATTCATGACCTTAGTGAAAGAAGTTATGCTGAGCAACTCTTGAAATTATTCTAAAAGCAATCTTTCAATTCTGTGGAAGTCAAGTTAAACAAGAGACTCAAACAGGATAAATAGAGTGTTATATTCGTGGACAAAATTCAAGAACAGATAACAAACATTGCAACTCTAGGATGGAGGAAAATTAAACTGATGATATGGGAGTAAATATCATGATAATCATGCTTCATTCATTTAACAAATAATCATAAATATTCTTTGGGAGTCTCTCTGTAGCGGATCACATGCACACACAAGTCAACATGCACAACTACTGAAAATATAGGAACAAATGAAAATGAATTCATTTAAGCTATATAGGAATATATTATTTTATTATATTAGCAAAAGGCAGAAGAAAACTAGCATGAACATTTTTGTTTCTTGGTTTCTTTGACTTTATTTTTTAGAAGATTGTATGAAACACTTCAAAGTGTCATTTTAAATAATATTGAAAACCAAAAATATATGGAGAATCTAAAAATAATTTTGCTAGCCCATTGCCGCTTTTCAGAATTTTTAATTTTAGAAGATTATATCTTGACCATATGAAATGAGGTTATCTTCCTTTGCTTGAGGAAAACCAAACTTATGTACTTAATTTACTTTCAAATAATCAAGAGTTTGCTGAAAGGCTAACATCTCTTTTGTTATGCATATATGTATGATGGGAGTTATGGGAGTAAGTATGATGAATACTCCCAACAATCCAAAAATAAAAGAGAAATTCCCAAATCTAATAAAGGGTATCATTGAAAACATCAAAGTCAGTATTATTCCCTACAGGATCACAAACAAGACAGGAAGACTATCAGTACTTCTATTCACTGACTTGATGGAGGGCCTGGGATCAAACCAGGAAAGGAAATAGGATGTATTAAGTTTGAAAAGGAGAAGTAAAACTATTTTTATTTAGAGATCATAAGTTTGTATATGTAGAAAATACAAAGTACCTCTAAACAAGCTGTTTAAGAACTAGGACCTAATAGTGCATTGATACAGTCACTAAACACAAAAAATCAATTTTTTTCCCCTAGATTCTAGCAAAAGCATTAGAAAATGCAATTAAAATGTCATTTATCAAATGCCTGGGAACTAATTTATTATAAGGTATGCAAGACGTCTTCTTGATTCCTCTCCAGTAACTCTAGAATAGTTTTGATTTGGGAGAAAAAAAATCACAGATCATTTTAGGGAGATGGGAAATGTCCTCACTTCTGAGGTCTGGGGTAACTAACATAAATCATGGCCTGATACTCAGTGGTGACAAATCCTTGCCATCTATAGACACTGATATCAGGAAAGACTATTTCCTAAGGCTGCTCAATGAAATAGTGTTTTCAAAACCCCAAACAAGAGGTTGGTACCATCTATTTGGCTGTTGAATTGAATCTGTTCTCATATTGACAGGTATCCAGCTCTGTTCTGGCCATTTCAGAGCATAATTAATTCCCTGTATTCACACGTTTCTTAACCCAGTTAACTCTAGCTCTGGATTTGATGCTGGGTATTTAGGTCAATTAAGGTAAAAATGTTATATGAGATAAAAGATAAAATTGTTATGTCTATAAGTAGTCTTATTTCCCAGGTGGCTCAGTGGTAAAGAGTCTGCCTGCCAACCAGGTGGATTATTTTTATTTACACATCATATGTTTGTATATGTAGAAAATACCCCTGCATTGGAAAGATCCCCTAGAGATGGGAATGGCAACCCATTCCAGTTTTCTTGCCTGGGAAGCCTATTGATAGAGGAGCCTGGCGGGCTACAGTCCATGGGGTCGCGACGAGTTGGACACGACAGAGACTAAACAACAGCAACAATGCATGTCCTCTACAAAAATCTTAACATTAATGAAAGAAATTAGAGAGGACATAAATAAAGAGGCTATGGATCCAAAGACTCCATATGTTAAGATGTCAATTGTCCCAAATCAACTCATAAATTCAACACAATCCCAAGCAAATTGCCTCAATCTCTTGTGGTAGAAGCTATTCTATTATTTATATGGAATATAAATATGAATATTTATATTCAAGGCTAGACTAAGCCTTGAATAAGACAAAGAAAGCATCTCTTGCATTTCCAGATTTCAAAATGTGTATGAAGCCCCAGTAATTAAGATAGAATGGTCTGTTGGTATGAGGATAAAATAAAGTCAATAAACAGAATCAAGTCCAAAAAGAGGTCATAATGCATGTGTCATCAATTTTTTTTTTCTCTAAAGGTGCCTATGCAGCTCCATGGGCTTTCCCCTGTGGCTTAGCTGGTAAAGAATCCATCTGCAATGTGGGAGAACTGGATTCAATCCCTGGGTTGGGAAGATCCCCTGGAGAAGGGAAAGGCTACACACTCCAGTATTCTGGACTGGAGAATTTCATGGACTGTATAGTCCATGGGATTGCAATGAGTTGGACACGACTGAGTGACTTTCACTTTCACTTTTAAAGGTGCCTATGCAGCTCCTTGGGGGGAAAGTTGGTCTTTCTAGGACAATAGCTAGAATAATTGGCTATTTGTGTTTTTTGGAAGTACCAGTGTTTTGTAGCTTTCTGTGTATAATTTCTGCACAGGTTTTCTTAGATTTATGCCTAAGGATTTAGGGTCTTTCTTGAGCCATTGTAAACAGTATTATATTATTAATTTAGATATCCACATGTTTGGCTAATATGTAGAAATGCACTTGATTTTGTGTTTACCTTATATATCCTGAGACCTTCTGAACTTATTTACTGGTTGTAGGAGTTTTGGAGGGTATATTCTTTGGGATTTTCTACATAGATAGAAAATAGTGGTAATTTGACGGCCTTTCTGGCTTCAAAGATTGCTTATATGTTTATTTGCTTTACTGCACTGGCTACAACGTCCAGCTCTGTGCTGAAGGAGAGTGATTAAAGTGGATATTCTCCCTTTGTTCCCTTCCTTAGGGAAAAGTATAGAGTCTTTTTACCAGTAAACATGCTAAGAGCTGTTGAGGAACTTCTCCATTATTCCTGTGTTTCTTAGAGTTTCACCATGGTTGACTACCAGATTTTGGCAAATGCTTTTTTGACACATTTCTGCTGATGAACTAGCTCATCTTATTGTTGACTCACAACTCCTCCACTTCCCATTAGAAGTCCTCCTCATCTTCTTTGTCTTGGGCCAAGTATGCATGTAGCATGATGGCAAATGACAGCCACTTCTCTTCAAGGTCACCCAGTATTGTGAGACTGAAGGAGGTGAAACAGACAAGTCTTTGTGGGTTCCAAACATCCTCAGAGTTTAAGTATGACTTTATGTGTCACAGTTTGTCCATGCTTTCAACCTTATCAAATTTTCCTTTCCAAATGTTACTCTAAGCTCACTTAAAGTGAATTCAGGCTCAACATCAGATATATAATTAACACCTTTGTACAGACTTGTCCACCAGTTCTAGCCATTGTCTGAGTTCTAGGCCTTATAACTAATCTCTTATTCTACTTCACTCAGGGTTCTGCTTTTCTGATTGTGCCCTGACACAAAGTCTAAGAGGAAGTGACTAAGCAAATGGTTTTGATGGTGACTCCACACAACTAGACCCAGGTTTGTGATGAAGTAAAACTGCTAGTTTAAAGTATTATGGAGGAGTATATCTACTTAAAGAAACAAAAGACCTATACATAGAAAACTATAAAACACTGATGAAAGAAATCTAAAGGACACAGATGGAGAAATATACCGTGTTCATGGATTGGAAGAATCAATATTGTCAAAATGGCTATTCTACCCAAAGCAATTTATAGATTCAATTCAATCCCTATCAAGCTACCCATGGTATTTTTCACAGAACTAGAACAAATAATTTCACAATTTGTATGGAAATACAAAAAACCTCGAATAGCCAAAGTAATCTTGAGAAAGAAGAGTGGAACTGGAGGAATCAACCTGCCTGACTTCAGACTTCAGACTCTACTACAAAGCCACAGTCATCAAGACAGTATGGTACTGGCACAAAGACAGAAATATAGATCAATGGAATAGAAAGCCCAGAGATAAATCCACGAACCTATGGACAAAGGAGGCAAGAATATACAATGGAAAAAAGACAACCTCTTTAACAAGTGGTGCTGGGAAAACTGGTCAACCACTTGTAAAAGAATGAAGCTAGAACACTTTCTAACACCATACACAAAAATAAACTCAAAATGGATTAAAGATCTCAATGTAAGACCAGAAACTATAAAACTCCTAGAGGAGAAAATAGGCAAAACACTCTCTGACATAAATCACAGCAGGATCCTCTATGACCCACCTCCCAGAATATTGGAAATAAAAACAAAAATAAACAAATGGGACCTAGTGAAACTTAAAAGCTTTTCACAACAAAGGAAACTATAAGCAAGGTGAAAAGACAGCCCTCAGATTGGGAGAAAATAATAGCAAATGAAGCAACAGACAAAGGACTAATCTCAAAAATATACAAGCAACTCCTGAAGCTCAACTCCCGAAAAATAAATGACCCAATCAAAAGATGGACCAAAGAACTAAACAGACATTTCTCCAAAGAAGACATACAGATGGCTAACAAACACATGAAAAAATGCTCAACATCACTCACTATCAGAGAAATGCAAATCAAAACCACAATGAGGTACCATTACATGCCAGTCAGGATGGCTGCTATCCAAAAGTCTACAAGCAATAAATGCTGGAGAGGGTGTGGAGAAAAGGGAACCCTCTTACACTCTTGGTGGGAATGCAAACTAGTACAGCCACTATGGAGAACAGTGTGGAGATTTCTTAAAAAAACTGAAAGTAGAACTGCCATATGACCCAGCAATACCACTTCTGGGCATATACACTGAGGAAACCAGATCTGAAAGAGACACATGCATCCCAGTGTTCATCGCAGCACTATTCATAATAGCCAGGACATGGAAGCAACCTAGATGCCCATCAGCAGATGAATGGATAAGGAAGCTGTGGTACATATACACAATGGAATATTACTCAGCCTTTAAAAAGAATTCATTTGAATCAGTTCTAATGAGATGGATGAAACTGGAGCCCATTATACAGACTGAAGTAAGCCAGAAAGATAAAGAACATTACAGCATACTAACACATATATATGGAATTTAGAAAGATGGTAATGATAACCCTATATGCAAAACAGAAGAAGAGACACAGATGTACAGACCAGACTTTTGGACTCTGTGGGAGAAGGTGAGGGTGGGATGTTTCGAGGGAACAGCATTGAAACGTGTATATTATCTCTAGTGAAACAGATCATCAGCCCAGGTTGGATGCATGAGACAAGTGCTTGAGGCTGGTGCACTGGGAAGACCCAGAGGGATTGGGTGGAGAGGGAGGTGGGAGGGAGGATCAGGATGGGGAACACATGTGGATCCATGGCTGATTTATGTCAATGTATGACAAAAACCACTACAATATTGTAAAGAAATTAGCCTCCAACTAATAAAAATAAATGGAAAAAAAAAGAAAGTATTGTGGGACAAGTTTTCAAATCTAGACAACTTTACACATGTTCTGTATGGTTGACTTAAAAGTCAAAAATTCAAGAGAAGAATGTATTTGTAGAAAGTTACTCTGGACACCTGTTTCCAGTGACATAGAAGGAGGCTTTATTTAGAATTAAATCTTCTGATCCAGACCACAACTTAAAAAACCACAGCACTATCATTTCTTGCCCGGGGTCTGTGGGTGTGAATTTCAGCTGGGGTCCTGCAGCAGGGGAGCTCTCTCTTATCAAGCTCTGGGTTTTTGTACAGCTTTTCCTATTACTTCAAACACTGTGAGCTAACAGAGAGCACAGAAGTACTTTGCAGAATCTTCCAGCTCTAAGGATGAAATGATGAGTCTGATGGATTTATCTGCTTTCCAGAAGTTTACAGAGTAGCGGCCGTTCCTTGCGTTACTGTTTTGTGAATACTGATGAATAAGGTAAGTCATCTGTCCACTGGAAAGTTGCTTGTACCAAACAAGGTTGTAATAGCTCCAACTTGTTTCATACCGACAGTTCAGGGTGACTGACTGCCCCACTTGACTGGATATATCTGGCTGGTCTTGAGTAACTTTTTGGGCCATACCAGATGCTGTGGGGAAAAAAATCAGAAAACAAAGATGAAGCAGTGAATAAAATAGTGTAGGAGTTATGGAGGACCCAAAGACAAAAAAATTGAAATCATAAGATGCTTGCTTGCTTTTCTCCATCTTTCCTTTCCTCCCCAAGTCCCTGTGAAGCACCATGTGTCTATGTGCAGACCTTTCACCCTGATTACTCTCACCCATGTTTGACAGCATCCCTACCAGAGAAGGTGAAGGCCAGAAACACCCAGAGCAGACGGGAGAGCGGCATGAGACATGGATTTCCCTCAACAAATGTGCTCAGTTCTGCCTCAAGCTGAGAGTTCAGTGTCTATGAGTGCCCGACAGCACATATACATACTACCCGGTACCTGTGTGACTCCCCACAACAGGAAGTGGGGGGGTGTCATGTTCATAGACCACGAGGTCTGTGCACACATGGGAAAAAGTCTGGCTCACCATAAACCTTTGCTTTGTCTACTTGTTTTTCCCTGGTCATTAAATTAATCAGATCCTGAAAGAAGGCATGAAAAAAAGCAATCAGTATTAAAATTTAAGCTGAGGGGAACTGAATATTAAGCAAGTTGACATACATTGATAATTATTCAGCAAAATGGTTTTTCCAGCTGGTTTAAAATATAATTTACTATAGCCTATGAAATGTTCTGTTATCTATTACCTGGTCATTTATTTAGCATATACTTACTTTTCTCCTTCCAGAGTCTAATGACTCTTTAAGAAAACTTGCAGATCTTAGGCTTCTTGGTGAATGAAAATTTTATTCAAACTGATTATTGTATTTCTTTGTCTTTGTATTGAGTTCTATGACTCTATTTAGGTTTATCAATAAATAAAGTTCAGTCAGTCAGTCAGTCAGTTCAGTTGCTCAGTCGTGTTCTACTTTTTGCGACCCCATGAATCGCAACACGAGAGGCCTCTCTGTCCATCACCAACTCCTGGAGTTTAATCAGACTCATGACCATCGAGTTGGTGATGCCATCCAGCCATCTCATCCTCTGTCGCCCCCTTCTCCTCCTGCCCCCAATCCCTCCCAGCATCAGGGTCTTTTCCAGTGAGTCAACTCTTCACATCAGGTGGCCAAAGTGCTGGAGTTTCAGCTTCAGCATCAATCCTTCCAATGAACACCCAGTACTGATCTCCTTTAGGATGGACTGGTTGGATCTCCTTGCAGTCCAAGGGACTCTCAAGAGTCTTCTCCAACACCACAGTTCAAAAGCATCCATTTTTCGGAGCTCAGCTTTCTTTACAGTCCAACTCTCACATCCATACATGACCACTGGGAAAACCGTAGCCTTGACCAGATGGACCTTTGTTGGCAAAGTAATGTCTCTGCTTTTTAATATGCTATCTAGGTTGATCATAACTTTCCTTCCAAGGAGTAAGCGTCTTTTAATTTCATGGCTGCAGTCACCATCTGAAGTGATTTTGGAGCCCCAAAAAATAAAGACTGACACTGTTTTCACTGTCTTCCCATCTATTTCCCATGAGGTGATGGGACCAGAATCCATGATCTTAGTTTTCTGAATGTTAAGCTTTAAGCCAGCTTTTTCACTCTCCTCTTTCACTTTCATCAGGAGGCTTTTTAGTTCCTCTTCACTCTCTGCCATAAAGGTGGTATCCTGACAGAATGTGGTCCTCTGGAGAAGGGAATGGCAATCCACTTCAGTATTCTTGTCTTGAGAACCCCATGAACAGTATGAGAAGGCAAAATGATAGGATACTGAAAGAGGAACTCCCCGGGTCGGTAGGTGCCCAATATGCTACTGGAGATCAGTGGAGAAATAACTCCAGAAAGAATGAAGGGATGGAGCCAAAGCAAAAACAATACCCAGTTATGGATGTGACTGGTGATAGAAGCAAGGTCTGATGCTGTAAAGAGCAATTTTGCATAGGAACCTGGAATGTTAGGTCCATGAATCAAGGCAAATGGGAAGTGGTCAAACAGGAGATGGCAAGAGTGAGTGTTGACATTCTAGGAATCAGTGAACTAAAATGGACTGGAATGAGTGAATTCAACTCAGATGACCATTATATCTACTACAGTGGGCAGGAAACCCTTAGAAGAAAGGGAGTAGCCATCATGGTCAACAAAAGAGTCCGAAATGCAGTACTTGGATGCACTCTCAAAAACAACAGAATGATCTCTGTTCGTTTCCAAGGCAAACAATTCAATATCACGGTAATCCAAGCCTATGCCCAAACCAGTATGGGCATAATCCAAGCCTATGCCCAGTAATGCTGAAGAAGCAGAAGTTGAATGGTTCTATGAAGACCTACAAAACCTTTTAGAACTAACACCCAAAAAAGACGTCCTTTTCTTTATAGGGGACTGGAATACAAAAGTAGGAAGTCAAGAAACAGCTGGAGTAACAGGCAAATCTGGCCTTGGAGTATGGAATGAAGCAGGGCAAAGGCTAATAGAGTTTTGCAAAGAGAACACACTGGTCATAAGCAAACACCCTCTTGCAACAACACAAGAGAAGACTCTACACATGCACATCACCAGATGGTCAACACCGAAATCAGATTGATTATATTCTTTGCTGCCAAAGATGGAGAAGCTCTATACAGTCAGTAAAAACAAGACCATGAGCTGACTGTGGCTCAGATCATGAACTCCTTATTGCCAAATTCAGACTTAAACTGAAGAAAGTAGGGAAAACCACTAGACCATTCAGGTATGACCTACATCAAATCATAAATAAAGTTACTTCAGTATAAATGACAAAAAAAATCAGTCCATCTGTCTTTCAGAGTCTATTCAGTTTTAAATTTTGAATGAAATTATAACAGGAATAAAACATTCTTTTGAAATTTGAAATTAAGTCTTATTTATTAGACTTTGAGGAAGATCAGGATATTCAGTCCTGTTCCTTCCACAAGTAGAATTATATTTATTAGATCATGTGTCCTAGAATTGTCCTGATGTCACATTTTCTATGTCATTGGTCCAAAGTGTTCAGTCTCACTTGTTAGCGGCTCATTATTTATGTCTTTGTAAAATAAATTCAAGATAAGTATGCCAAGTCTTTCTGTGACATAATGCCATAATGCTCTCCTATAAAAGTTGGTATCTACAGGTTTCAAACACTTTGTTGTTGTTGTTCAGTTGCTAAGTTGTGTCCAACTCTTTGTGACCCCATGCACTGCAGCACACCAGGCTACACTGTACTTCAATATCTCCCAAAGTTGCTCTAATTCATGTCCATTGAGTCAATGATGCTATCTAATCATCTCATCCTCTTCCTCTCCCTTCTCCTTTTGCCCTCAATCTTTCCCATCATCAAGGTCTTTGCCAATGAGATGGCTCTTCGAATCAGGTGGCCAAAGAATTGGAGTTTCTGCTTCAGGATCAGTCCTTCCAGTGAATATTCACAGTTGATTCCTATAAGGATTGACTGGTTTGTCTTCCTTGTAGTCCAAGGGACTCTCAAGAGTCTTCTCCAGCACCACAGTTCAAAAGCATCAATTCTTCAGCTTTCAGCTTTATTTATAGTCCAACTCTTACACCACACATGACTATTGGAAAAACCATAGCTTTGACTATACAGACTTTTGTCAGCAAAGTGATGTCTATGCTTTCTAATATGTCATCTTAAGCTTCCTAGGTGGCACTAGTGGTTAAGAACTTGCCTGCAAATTCAGGAGACATAAGAGATGTGAGTTCAATCCCTGGGTCAGAAAGATCCCCTGGAGGAGGGCATGGCAACCCACTCCAGTATTCTTGCCTGGGAAATCTCATGGACAGAGGAGCCTGGAGGGCTATGGTTCACAGGGCTGCAGAGACAGACATGACTGAAGTGACTTAGCCCACCTGCAGATGGTGGCTGACAGGCCCACCTGTCAGATCTTTTCTTCCACATGGCAAGCATCTTTCAATTTCATGGCTGCAGCCACTGTCCATAAGGATTTTGGAGCCCAAGAAAATAAAATCTGTCATTGCTTCTACTTTTTCCCCTTTTCTTTGCCATGAAGTAATGGGACCAGATGCCATGATCTTAGATTTTTGAATGTTGAGTTTCAAGGCAGCTTTTTCACTCTCCTCTTTTACACTCATCAGAAAGCCTTTTCAGTTCCTCTTCATCTTCTCCCATTAGAGTGGTATCTTCTGCGTATCTGAGGTTTTTGATATTTCTCCCAGCAATCTTGACTCCAACTTGTGATTCATCCAGCCCAGCATTTCACATATTAAAGTTAAATAAGTTAAATAAGTCATATAAGTTAAATAAGAAGGCTGACAATATACAGCCTTGAAAGACTCCTTTCCCGATTTGGAATCAGTCCATTATTCCATGTCTGGTTCTAACTATTACTTCTTGACCTGCATACAGGTTTCTCAGGAGACAAGTAAAGTCGGCTGGTATTTCCATCACTTTAAGAATTTTCCATAGTTTACTGTTATCCACACAAAGTTTTTAGCATAGTCAATGAAGTAGAAGTAGATGGTTTTCTGGAATTCCTTTGCTTTCTCCATGATCCAGTGAATGTTAGCAACTTGATCTCTGGTTCCTCTGCCTCTTTGAAACCTAGCCTGTACATCTGGAAGTTCTTGGTTCACACACTGCTGAAACCTAGCTTAAAATCTTTTAAGCATAACCTTACTTTCATGTGAAATGAGCACAATTGCATATTAGTTTGAACAATCTTTGGCATTGCCCTTCTTGGGACTGGAATGAAAACTGACCTTTTCCAGTCCTGTTCAAACACTTAGTATGTGTCAATACCACAGAAGCTGATGATTGAAGTTTTGTATACTGTGCATGATCATGAAGTATGTATCTCTCAATCTTCCACTTAGTTTCATCATCTTAATAGATGAATTAATTTAAAGGAACCAAAAGCAAATAAGCAGGTAGAAAAGGAAGTATAGACACAGTCTCCAAAACAGTGCCAGTTCTTAAAATTTAAGGTTAAAAGAACTCATTTATGACTGATGCAGGGAGGAGAGTTTGTATGTAGTTGAACCATCTACTCTTCTTTCCCATTTCAACTCTGAGTGACAGACAGCTGATGTCCTGGTTTCTAATTATTTACAAGGAAGCAGGGGAGATCACAAATGCCCAGAGCAGTCTGGGGAGCAGAATGATAATACATATATTATATGTATCATTATATGTATCATTTTATTATATATATAAAACATGTTTTTATATTTACCTTTTTATGCATAGCTGTGAAAGTTATCCCATTTGTAGGTTCTTGTTACTACCACTAAAATTAAGATACAGAGTCATTCCATCACCCTAAAGAACTTACTTTGCAGACCATCCCCACCTCCACAACCCTTGAAAATCCCTGAAATCTGCTGATGTCCTGGTTTCCAATTATTTGTAACTAAGCAGAAGAGACCACAAAGGCTTGCAGCAGCCTGAAGAGCAGCTTGATATTCTGAAATATATATGCTAATATAATAATTACATATACATACCAGGAAATTGATATTGCTAAAATTTTATTAAAATACAGATTGCGATCTGATACCTCAGTTTTATATGCACTCGGGTTTTGATGCATAGCTCTGTGAAACTTTATCACATGTATAGGCTCTTGTTACCACCGTTAAAATCATGACATAGAATTGTTCCATCTCTCTAAAGAAACCCTCTTTCCACACCCTCCCGAGGCCTGCAATTCTGTACAATCCAGGTCACTACTGATCTCCTTTCATCTTTATATTTTGTCCTGTTGAGAAAGTTGTATAAGTAGAATCATACTATGTATACAGTCATAATAATCCAATAAGTGTAGTCATATACCATGTAGCCTCTGAGACTGACTTTTTTACTCAGCATAACATCCTGAGATCCATGTAGACTACTGCATATATCAATAGTCTGTTCCTTTAAACACTACAGACTGTCCCCAACTTACGATAATTCAGTTTAGAATTTTTGACTTTACAGTAGGGAGAAAGTGATATGCTTTCAGTAGAAACCATACTTGGAATATTGAAATTTTATCTTTTCCTGGGCTAGCAACATGCAGTATTGTTTCCTGGTGATTCTGACAGCAAGAGTGAGCTGAGCTCAAAATCTTGAGTTTAAACAACTAACACATTTACAGCCGTTTCACACCCATATAACCACCCTGATTTTCACTTTCAGTACAGTATTCAATACATTACATAAGATTTTCATCATTTTAGTATAAAATAGACTGTGTGAGATGATTTTTTCCAGGACACAGGCTAATGCAAGTAGTGGCCACATTTAAGGGAAGTTAGCCCACTCCAGTGTTCTTGCCTGGAGAATCCCAGGGGCAGCGGAGCCTGGTGGGCTGCCGTCTATGGGGTCACGCAAGAGTCAGACACGACTGATGCGACTTAGCAGCAGCAGCAGCAGGTTAAATATATTAGATGGATTTTCTTTTTTTAATTTTAATTGATTTTTATTGGAGTATAGTTGCTTTACAACGTTAGTTTCTGCAGTGTAGCAGAGTGCATCCGTTTTAATGTATATATTTATCTTTGCTGTTTTATAGACCTCCTTCCCATATCAAATGAACTTTTGACTTCCTATTGTTTCAACCTAAAATAATTTATTGCAAAATAACCCTCTTGAAGTTGAGAAATATGTATAAATAATATTTCATTGTGTGAATGTACTACAGGACATTTATCTGTTCATTCAGCAAAGATCACTGGTTGATTTCCAGTATTAAGAATTCTGCAAGTGAATATTTAAGTGTATTTGAAATTCTTGGACTGTTTTCTAGAATGACTGGGCCATTCACCCACCAGCAATGCATGAGTGATCCAACTTCTCTGCATCCTTGGCAGAACTTGGTATTGTCAGCATTTTTTAATTTTAGCCCTTATGATATATGTAAAGTGGTATCTCTTTGTAGTTTTAATCTGGATTTCCCTAATTTAAATTTAGAAGTATATTCTCTGTATTTTCTACATAGATAATCATGTTACCAGCAAATAGCGGCAGTTTTACTTCTTCTTTCAACTCTATAAGGTCGTGACATCTACTTTCTTCATTGCACTTGCTCCAACATCAAGCACTGTACCAAAAGAGTGACAAGAATGGACACTCTGGCTATTTTCTCTTTCTTAGAGAAAATTATAGTCTTTTGCTAGTAAGAATACTATTAGCTATTGAGGAAATTCCTCACTATTCTTGTGATTCTCAGAGTTTTCATCATAATTGACTACTGAATTTTTGCAAATCCTTTTTTTCTGATTAGATTAATATGATGATATGATTCTTCTTTTCTACCTTGCTAACATGGTGAATTCTATCCACTCATTTTCCATATTAAAGTGTCTTGCACAAAGGGATTCCCATTAGGATAACAGCTGATCTATCAATAGAAACCCTCCAGGCCAGAAGGGAATGGCAGGACATACTGAAAGTAATGAAAGAGAATAACCTACAACCCAGATTACTGTACCCAGCAAGGATCTCATTCAGATATGAAGGAGAATTCAAAAGCTTTACAGACAAGCAAAAGCTGAGAGAATTCAGCACCACCAAACCAGCTCTTCAGCAAATGCTAAAGGATCTTCTCTAGAAAGGAAATGCAGAAAGGTTGTATTAACGTGAATGCAAAACAACAAAGTAAATGGCAACGGGACCACACCTATCAATAATTACCTTAAATGTAAATGGGTTGAATGCCCCAACCAAAAGGCAAAGATTGGCTGAATGGATACAAAAACAAGACCCCTATATATGCTGTCTACAACAGACCCACCTCAAAACAAGAGACACATACAGACTAAAAGTGAAGGGCTGGAAAAAAATATTTCACGCAAATGGAGAACAAAAGAAAGCAGGAGTCACAATACTCATATCAGATAAAATAGACTTTCAAATAAAGGATGTGAAAAGAGACAAAGAAGGACACTACATAATGATAAAAGGATCAATCCAAGAAGAAGATATAACAATTATAAATATATATGCACCCAACACAGGAGCACCACAATATGTATGGCAAAGGCTAACGAGTATGAAAGTGGAAATTAATAGTAACACAATAATAGTGGGAGACTTTAATACCCCACTCACAACTATGGATGGATCAACTAAACAGAAAATTAACAAGGAAACACAAATCTTAAATGACACAATGGACCAGCTAGGCTTAATTGATATCTATAGGACATTTCACCCCAAAACAATCAATTTCACCTTTTTCTCAAGTGCACATGGAACCTTCTCCAGAATAGATCACATCCTGGGCCATAAATCTGGTCTTGGAAAATTCAAAAAAACTGAAATCATTCCATTCATCTTTTCTGGCCACAGTGCAGTAAGTTTAGATCTCAATTACAGGAAAAAAATCGTTAAAAATTAAAACATATGGAGGCTAAATAACAGGCTTCTGAATAACCAACAAATCATAGAAGAAATAAAAAAGGAAATCAAAATATGTATAGAAATGAATGAAAATGAAAACACAACAACCCAAAACCTATGGGACACTGTAAAAGCAGTGCTAAGGGAAAGGTTCATAGCATTACAGGCTTACCTCGAGAAACAAGAAAAAAGTCAAATAAATAACCTAACTCTACACCTAAAGCAATTAGAGAAGGAAGAAATGAAGAACCCCAGGGTTAGCAGAAGGAAAGAAATCTTAAAAATTTGGGCAGAAATAAATGCAAAAGAAACTAAAGAGACCATAGCAAAAATCAACAAAGCTAAAAGCTGGTTTTTTGAAAAAATAAACAAAATTGACAAACCGTTAGCAAGACTCATTAAGAAACAAAGGGAGAAGAACCAAATTAACAAAATTAGAAATGAAAATGGAGAGATCACAACTGACAACACTGAAATACAAAGGATCATAAGAGATTACTCCCAGCAGCTCTATGTCAATAAAATGGACAACTTGGAAGAAATGGACAAATTCTTGGAAAAGTATAACTTTCCAAAACTGAACCAGGAAGAAATAGAAGATCTTAACAGACCCTCTCAAGCAAGGAGATCAAAACTGTAATCAGAAATCTTCCAGCAAACAAAAGCCCAGGACCAGATGGCTTCACAGCTGAATTCTACCAAAACTTTAGAGAAGAGCTAACACCTATCTTACTCAAACTCTTCCAGAAAATTGCAGAAGAAGATAAACTTCCAAACTCATTCTATGAGGCCACCATCACCCTAATTCCAAAACCAGACAAAGATGCCACAAAAAAAGAAAACTACAGGCCAATATCACTGATGAACATAGACACAAAATCCTTATCAAAATTCTAGCAAACAGAATCCAACAACATATTAAAAAAATCATACACCATGTCCAAGAGGGCTTTATCCCAGAAATGCAAGCATTCTTTAATATCCACAAATCAATCAGTGTAATACACCACATTAACAAATTGAAAGATAAAAACAATATGATTATCTCAATAGATGCAGAGAAAGCCTTTGACAAAATTCAACACCCATTTATGGTTAAAACTCTCCAGAAAGCAGGCATAGAAGGAACATACCTCAACATAATAAAAGCTATATATGACAAACCCACAGCAAGCATTACCCTCAATGGTGAAAAATTGAAAGCATTTCCCCTGAAATCAGGAACAAGACAAGGGTGCCCACTCTCACCACTACTATTCAACATAGTGTTGGAAGTTTTGGCCACAGCAATCAGAGCAGAAAAAGAAGTAAAAGGAATCCAGATAGGAAAAGAAGAAGGGAAACTCTCGCTGTTTGCAGATGACATGATCCTCTACATAGAAAACCCTAAAGACTCTTCCAGAAAATTACTAGAGCTAATCAACTAATATAATAAAGTTGCAGGATATAAAATTAACACACAGAAATCCCTTGCATTCCTGTACACTACCAATGAGAAAACAGAAAGAGAAATTAAGGAAACAATACCATTCACCATTGCAACAAAAAGAATAAAATACTTAGGAGTATATCTACTTAAAGAAACAAAAGACCTATACATAGAAAACTATAAAAAGAAATCAAAGAGGACACAAACAGATGGAGAAACATACTGTGTTCATGGATTGGAAGAATCAATATTGTCTAAATGGCTATTCTACCCAAAGCTGTCTATAGATTCAATGCAATCCCTATCAAGCTACCAACGGTATTTTTCACAGAACTAGAACGAATAATATCACAATTTGTATGGAAATACAAAAAACCTCGAATAGCCAAAGTAATCTTGAGAAAGAAGAATGGAACAGGAGGAATCAACCTGCCTGACTTCAGACTCTACTACAAAGCCACAGTCATCAAGACAGTATGGTACTGGTACAAAGACAGAAATATAGATCAATGGAACAGAATAGAAAGCCCAGAGATAAATCCACGAACATATGGACACCTTATCTTCGACAAAGGAGGCAAGGATATACAATGGAAAAAAGACAACCTCTTTAACAAGTGGTGCTGGGAAAACTGGTCAACCACTTGTAAAAGAATGAAACTAGAACACTTTCTAACACCATACACAAAAATAAACTCAAAATGGATTAAAGATCTAAATGTAAGACCAGAAATTATAAAACTCCTAGAGGAGAACATAGGCAAAACTCTCTCCGACATAAATCACAGCAAGATCCTCTATGACCCACCTCCCGGAATATTGGAAATAAAACCAAAACTAAACAAATGGGACCTAATGAAACTTAAAAGCTTATGCACAACAAAGGAAGCTATAAGCAAGGTGAAAAGACAGCCCTCAGATTGGGAGAAAATAATAGCAAACGAAGCAACAGACAAAGGATTAATCTCAAAAATATACAAGCAACTCCTACAGCTAAATTCCAGAAAAATAAATGACCCAATCAAAAAATGGGCCAAGGAACTAAACAGACATTTCTCCAGAGAAGACATACAGATGGCTAATAAACACATGAAAGGATGCTCAACATCACTCATTACCAGAGAAATGCAAATCAAATCCACAATTAGGCACCATTACACGCCAGTCAGGATGGCTGCTATCCAAAAGTCTACAAGCCATAAATGCTGGAGAGGGTGTGGAGAAAAGGGAACTCTCTTACACTCTTGGTGGGAATGCAAACTAGTACAGCCACTATGGAGAACAGTGTGGAGATTTCTTAAAAAACTGGAAATAGAACTGCCATATGACCCAGCAATTGCACTTCTGACCATACACACTGAGGAAACCAGATCTGAAAGAGACACGTGCACCCCAATATTCATCACAGCACTGTTTATAATAGCCAGGACATGGAAGCAACCTAGATGCCCATCAGCAGATGAATGGATAAGGAAGCTGTGGTACATATACACCATGGAATATTACTCAGCCATTAAAAAGAATTCATTTGAATCAGTTCTAATGAGATGGATGAAACTGGAGCCCATTATACAGAGTGAAGTAAGCCAGAAAAATAAAGAACATTACAGCCTACTAACACATATATATGGAATTTAGAAAGATGGTAATGATAACCCTATATGCAAAACAGAAGAAGAGACACAGAAGTACAGAACAGACTTTTGAACTCTGTGGGAGAAGGTGAGGGTGGGATGTTTCAAAAGAACAGCATGTATATTATCTATAGTGAAACAGATCACCAGCCCAGGTTGGATGCATGAGACAAGTGCTTGGGCCTGGTGCACTGGGAAGACCCAGAGGAATCGGGTGGAGAGGGAGGTGGGAGGGGGGATCAGGATGGGGAATGCGTGTAACTCTATGGCTGATTCATATCAATGTATGACAAAACCCACTGAAATGTTGTGAAGTAATTAGCCTCCAACTAATAAAACAATAAATAAATAAAGTGTCTTGCACCCTTGAAAGAAATTACATTTGTGCTTGGTATATTACTCATTTTACATATCAATGAATTTTACTTGCTAAAATATTTTAAGAAATTTCTATCTTCTAGATAAAAGATATTTCCCTGTAGTTTTCAGTTCTTTATGGTCTTTGTCTGATTTGGGTATCAGGGTAATATTAGCCTCATAAAATGAGTGAAGATTTATTTTCTTTCTATTGTCTGCAAGAAATTGTGTATAATTCATGCTAATTCCTCTTCAGTGTTTGACAGAATTCTTCAGTGACACTGAGTCTGGGGATTTTTTTTTAATTAAAACTTCAATTTCTTCATAGACATCATGACTTCAGCTTTCTCTGGCCCCTGCTCTGAGGAGAGATGAGGAGGAGCGACCCTGGAGCCCACAGTGAGGTTTGGGGACAGACAGCAGGTGCTTCCAGAGCACTGTCCCCTTGCCCAGAAGTAGGTTCCTACATCTGAGAGCTGGGCAGCCGGGAGGTGCAGGGAGCTGTGCTGTCTGGACTCTCCACACCGATCTGTCCCTCTCTGCTCCGTCTTCACTTCTCCACCCTTAGCTAATATCATCAAGAGGACAGGACTTCCCCCAGGGCTCTGCTTATACCACTCTAAACTGTAAAATGTGCTTGAGGAATTGCAGTATGTGGTGAAGTTCTCTCCTTCTTGCAGAAGCAAGAATTCAGGAAAATGCTTTATCTGTTGTTTATTCATTTCTGTTCAGAAAAGCAGTGAGAAGTAATAGACAAAGTCTGATTAGATGTTAATTCTCTCAGCTGTCATGGTCTCTTTCATTCTTCTTGTGTATTTTCTCCTTCTTTCCATGTCTGTCTCCCCAATTCCCTCTACCTCCCACATTTTAGTTTTTATGTTTTTCTCAACATCCTGCTCTCAATCAGAAGATCCCATTCCTATAGTTGCCTGCAGATAAGATGCTGCTGTGCTGAATTTTCTGGGAGCAATCAGGGAAACCCCAAACTCATGTGATATTTGTATCCATAAGATCAACACTGGTGCTAACAGTAGCATCTCCCTTTTCTTCCTCTTCAGAAAGAGTTGCTGAATCTGCCTGCTCCTAAAGGGGTTTCCCTTGTATCAGCTTCTTAAAGACACATAGGAACCTGGTCTATACTGCCTTTGGGAAATAAAAAAGAAAGGAGTGACTGCAGTTTGAGACAGCCCATCACTTACCACCACGTTACCCACCCTTCTTCCCCAGGGAGGGTCTATGTTCGCAGATGCTGCCGCTCAGTGACTGGATCAAAAATTGCTGATCCAGTAATACCTGGTAAATTGCTGTTACTCAAACATTTGAATGATAAATGTGTATGTTTACTTATGTGAGAATTTGAATGCAAATGTCCCAAAGAGTAATTTAATTTAATTAATTATGCTTTAATTTAAAGTAGTTTAAAAATACCCTTCCATGAATGTAAACAATCAGGAGTTGCTTGTAGCTATTTAGAAATGTTACCTATGGAAAACTCTGTTAGCCCCAGTAGCTCTTGTTTTACCATTACAAATTATCACAAATTTGATGGCTCCAAAAAGCAAGAATTGGTTCCCTACAATCTGGAGGTCAAAAGTCTGACAACAAGGTGTCAGCAGGAATATACTCCTTCCAAATGGAGAGACTCCTTCCTGCCTCTTCTGGCTTCTGGGGGCTCCAGGTGCTCCTTTGCTAGTGACTGTATACCTCCAACCTCCTCCATCGAGAAGACCTCACAAGTACTTCCTGGTGAGCAAGGACACCCTTCTCACCTGTGTGTCTCTTGAAAGGACATTTGTCACTGGATTGACGCCCCACCTGTATGATTGGATTTTGATACCTTTTTCTTAATTCTATCTGAAAAGTTTCTTTGTTAAATAAGTTGGCATTCACAGTTTCCATGGGTTAGGATGGGAATGTGTCTTTCGGGGCCCACCCTCCAACCCACTATAGGGTCCTTAATGTCTTTGAAGTGTTGCCATGCAGTTATATAAATGGTAGACATCTCAGAACTTCTCCAAAGTCAAAAGTAAATCTGAATCTGAATTACTTTGTATATATAAACAGAAAGAGAAACAGGTTTAGGACGTAATGGAAAAGGAAAAGCCTGTGAGCTAACAAATCTCTTTGAAATGCACATCACTGGGATAACTTCTCCATTTCAGGCATGTTGGATTTGGACCCCCAAATGAAGACAAATCTAGGAATGTTATGTTGCTGAAGGCTCCACTCCCATCCTAAAAGAGCAAGGGTTCTGGAGCAGCACTTGGGGATGCTTTAAAAGTTCCCTGGTCTTCATGCAGATCAGGAGCCCTGCCGCAGTTTACATAGAAGGATGTAAACCAAGACAGAACAGTCACCTCCGGAGAAGGCCGCGCTTTCCCAACTCACAGCATCGTATTTGCTGCAGCCTATCTCCAGGGCTTGTGCTGTGAAGGAGATATTTGCTAAGTGAAAAGAAAGGAACCTGATCGTGCTTTGGTTTGTGGACTAAAAGGAATCTCTTCATGCCTCGTAGGAAACAGTTTGAATGAATATAAATATAAGACAGCCCTCAGTAGCAAATATTCCTGTCAAACCATCTCAAGAGGGGATGAGATCCGAGAATATTTATAATTAAAAGTTAGTAATATTATTCTCTAAGATTTCATATAAGAAATAATGTTGCTGAACTGAGCTGTAAAGGTTGAGTACATATATGTGTTTTACACAAGTACTTGGGAAAAACCATTCTGACCAAGGAGGACAGCGTCTGCAAAGTTCAGATTAAGGAAAGAGCTTAATACCAGCATAAATGGTTTTATTTTAAAGTGGTTGATGTACATTTAGAGTATGTGGAAAAATGTGGTGAATGAGAAAACCAGAAGTAACTCAGGGAAAAATTGTACATTGCCTTGTAATTCTTAATATGAAATTTTATCTTTACAATTTCTATTGGTTCCTCATTATCCAAGGACGAGCATGAAGTGAACTAATTTTATATGTTATTGTTGCTATTATTGTTGCTATTGTTATTCAGTTATTGTTATTGTTGTTCAGTCGCTAAGTCTGTCTAATTATTTGTGACCCCATGAACTGCAGCACGCCAGGCTCCACTGTCCATGGGATTTCCCAGGCAAGAATACTGGATTGGGTTGCCATTTCCTTCTCCAATATATATATATATATACACACACACATATATATATAAACTCTGTGGTCATGTAAAAGTCAGATTCAAAGAGCTGAGAGTAAAGGCAGGAAGAGAGTGAAGAAGCCTTTGCAGTTATCCAAGTGAGAGGTGCTAAATGCTTGGATTAGGGGAGTTGCAAGGAGTATAGAGATGAGGAAAGGGATGTGGGTGCTATTTGAGAAGTAAACTGACTTGACCTTGATGATTATTAAGATCTATGTGCTTCATTAGCACTCTGGTGCCACTTTGACACAAGGAATGTATTTATTCTATCAGCTCACGTGGAAACTAGTAGCCAAAGTTGCCTCCAGTGATCCTTGCTTCCCGATACCTGGGACCTTGTGTAGCCCCCATGTGCACTGAGTCCAGGCTGGCTGCGTGACTTACCGGAGTAAACATGTGAGGCTGTCACGGCTAATGCCATGGCAGGCAGCCTAGATTAGGAGTAGGCCTGGTTTCCCAGGGTAACATAATTATCAGGCCTTCTGGAGCCAGCCAATCAACATATGCCTAGCCAGAAAAAAGGGAACCTATCAGGGGAAAGCTGAAAGCCCCACGTTGGGCCAACAAAAATTACCCTGCAACTGTGTAACCAATCAGCTTGCGCCAACTACCCACTGTGTAACCAATTCGATTGTGCCAACTACCTGCTGCTTATTTTGACCTAATAAATATCCGAGAGAACTGGGGCTCGGGGCCTTTCGTCCTCACACACCTGGTGAGGGCGGGAGGCCCTGGCTCGAGTCAGTAATAAATTCCCCTATTGCGAGTTGCATTGTTTTGAGGAGTCTTCTTTCCCGACCGGGGACTCGGACTACAGGCAGAACATTTGGGGGCTCGTCCGGGATCCCTTGACCGGGGAAGAACGCTCTTTGGAATAAAGGGGATAAAAGACAGGTAATAGCACCGGTGCTTAGGCAGGTCTAGAAAAGTCCAGAGTAAAGCCGAGGCCCTGCTGTGAAGCAGGAAGGTGTCTGGCGCAGAAAGACCAGAGTAAATCTGGGGCCCTGCTGTGAAGCAGGAAGGTGTCTGGCGTTAGGGAAAGCTTTCCATGAGGGAACGGACTGGCCGTTCCGGCTGGCGTGAGGCCAAGGCCAGCGAGTGCACTGGGAGGCAGCCAGCTGTGCGGGAAGGAGACCTCCTCTCCTAAGCCCGAATCTGGGGAACAGTGGACATCATATGGTAAGGTGACCCTTGTTCCAGAGGATCTGTGTTGTCAGCCGATGTGTGTCTGTCTGTGTGTTTTTCTGTATAACTGCCGGCATTGTCTCCTGTCTCGTTCTCTGGTGTGTTGTTGTCTACTTCTTCCTATAAAGCCTTGGAGCCTCATTTCTGTTTCTGGGAGTTTGAGTGAACAGGCAGACAGTTGTTGGGGCAACTGACAAGTCCTGGCCAGGGCTACTCCCTGGCGGATTCTGAAGGCCTCCCAACAAGTCAGCCCCAGTAACGGGAGCCCAAGAGGGTGAAACTCTTTCCTTTTTTCTCGCATTCTAAGCCGAGAATCTGGCCAAATAAAAATCGGTCTGTGTGGGCACGGGACAGGCACTTAAGAGCCGATAGGGCACCTGCCACTGAAGACTCCCGTGAAAGGATAAGGGGGTCATGGAACGGGCTAGAAACCCTTAGGGTGCCTGCCCCCAGCAAGAAAACTTCCGTGCAATAACTAAGGCACTCAAATAGTTCCATGAAGCATACCACAAGCCCAACCTCCTGGCTGCCACCACTCCCTATAGGATTTATTGGTGGTAATTCTCGGTGACTTTCTTCTGACTCTCACTATGGGGCAAAGAAAATCTACCTCGCTCTCTCTCATGACTGATCATTTCTCGGATGTCAGGGCTAGAGTGTATGATCTGTCGCTACTGGTTACAAAGAGTAAATTAATAACCTTTTGCTCTGCAGAGTGGCCCGCCTTCCAAGTTAGATGGCCTCCAGAAGGAACTTTTCAACCTTCTATTATTTGGGCGGTGAAAAAAAAAAGTTATGGCTCCTGATCCCTGGGGCCACCCGAGCCAAGTCCCATATGTTATGGTCTGGCAAGATCTAGTAAAAGACCCGCCCGAATGGTTAAAACCTTTTGTTCACAAACTCCCTGATTCTCCTAATGTACAGGCCCTGGTTATGGAAACTCCCACTCCCCCAGAGGAAGCCAAGAATAAGGGCCCAAAACTGGTCTTGCAGGAATCCTCGGACCGGAACCTGATTGACTTGGAGACGGAAATTAGGCCCCCGCCATATGCCCCTCCTCCATTGCAGGTGCCCCTGGGGGGAAGAGCCCCCCCCCCCCCCCGCAATGAATCAGAAGGGATAAGGAAACCCCAACCCCGGAGAAGGAATAGAAGAAATAGGGGTGAGCAAGATCATGGGGACCCAGAGTTACCTTCATCTACTGTACAGGCACTCCCCGTCCGGGTGGGACCAGCTAGCCCAGATGGAGAGCGAACCTATCAGTACTGTCCCTTTTCCCATTTTGTTCACTCATAACCCCCGCCTGGGATGATTGCCAGCAGCTGTTGCAGGTGCTCTTCACCACGGAAGAACGGGAGCAAATCCTGGCAGAGGTGCAGAAACGGGTCCCGGGGGTCGATGGGAAACCAACCGCCCAGCCTCATCTCGTGGACGAGGGGTTTCCTCTGTTGCGGCCTAACTGGGATTTTGAGCGAGTGGAAGGTAGGGAGTGTCTCCGAGTGTACCGCCAGACTCTAATGGCTGGCCTGCGGGCCGCAGCTAAGAAGCCGACAAATTTGGCAAAGGTAAATTTAGTAAGGCAAGAGCCCACTGAGAGCCCGTCAGCCTTCCTAGAGAGGCTAATGGAAGCCTTTAGACAATATACACCTATGGACCCCCAGGCTGAGGAATCATGTGCTGCAGTTCTACTAGCGTTTGTGAATCAGGCAGCCCCAGATATTAGGAGGAAATTACAAAAGATGGAGGGGTTAGGAGAACAGACAATACAAGACTTACTGAAAGCAGCTGAAAAGGTATTTAATAATAGAGAGACCCCAGAAGAAAGGGAGCCATGGGGACAAAAAAAGATATTGTTAGACCATGGAACAAAAAGTAAATCTGGGGACCCACCAGGTGTCCCATTCATTTTTGGTGATACCAGAATTCCCAGCCCCTCTACTTGGACGGGACTTGTCGACTAAAGTTAATGCTCAGATCCATTTTGACCCTGGGGGAATGTCAGTCATGGATGGACTTGGACAGCCAATACATGTCTTGTCTCTAGCTTTGAGAGATGAATACAAACTTTTTGTGCCTAAGCCCTCAGAGGTTATAGCACCAGATATACAACCGTGGGTCCACAAATACCCGTTGGCATGGGCAGAAACAGCAGGAATGGGACTGGCTAAACAGAGACATCCGGTCGTCATCAAACTAAAAGCCGAGGTGACTCCTGTGAGGGTGAAGCAATATCCTATGAGCCAGGAGGCTCGGCGGGGGATCACTCCCCACATTCGATGGCTCATGGATGTTGGAATTCTCAAGCGGTGCCAATCCCCTTGGAACACCCCCTTACTACCGGTGAAGAAGCCGGGGAGTATGGATTACAGACCTGTCCAGGACCTGCGAGAAGTCAACAAGTGGGTGAGTGACATACACCCTACTGTCCCCAACCCGTATACCCTCCTGAGCAGTCTGCTGCCTGAGTACACTTGGTACACTGTGTTGGACTTGAAAGATGCTTTTTTCAGCCTACCCCTGGTGGCCCAGAGCCAGGAGATATTTGCCTTTGAGTGGACTGAGGGGGAAGACCAACCGGTAGTACAACTAACTTGGACCCGCCTCCTACAAGGGTTCAAAGAAACTCCCCTACCTTGTTTAATGAGGCTTTGAGTGAGGACCTCTATGAGTATCGGAATCAGCCACCCAGAGGTCATCCTGCTGCAATATGTAGATGACCTTATGTTGGCTGAAACCACAGAGGAGGCATGCAGCCGTGCCACTGGTGACCTCTTACAGACTCTAGGCACCTTGGGACATCGTGCTAGCGCAAAGAAGGCGCAAATATCCTGGCAAGAGGTCACCTATTTGGGGTATAAGATCAGACAGGGGCAAAGGTGGCTAACTCAGGCCATGAAGGAAACAATATTGCAGATACCAGAGCCCAAGACCCCCCGCCAGGTGAGAGAGTTTTGGGGAACTGTTAGATATTGTAGACTGTGGATCATGGGGTTTGCTGAAAAGGTCCGGACCTTGTATGAAGAAAGTAAAGAGACCCCAAACTAGACTTGGACTGAGCCAATGAAACAGGCTTTCCAGACACTCAGACGGGCCCTACTAGAAGCGGCCAGCCGGGACTACACTGCCCCCATATTAGCCATGGGACTTCCACCTCCTGGTATGGGGACTCTGCCCCCAGTCCCCGACTATTCCCTCCCTGACCTCGTTTGGATCAACGAGGATACCACCCTCCAGAAGGATGACAAAGATGGATGGTACCGAGATCAAAACAACAACCTGATATTGCCTGCCATCCTGGGTCGTCACCTATGTGAACACCTGCACACAACTACACACTTGGGAGAGAAAAAGACCTTGACAATTCTCCAGACAGCCTGCCTGAGGTTTCCTCTACAAAATGCAACTGTACGAGAGATAATCCAGGCTTGCAAAACGTGCCAGCTGATGAGGACAGAAAAAAGGCAGCACACTGGAATGAGGTACCGAGGGGAAGAGCCAGGGCAACACTGGGAAATAGATTTCACTGAGGTAAGGCCAGGCAAGTACGGGTATCGCTATCTGTTGGTTCTGGTAGATACCTTCTTGGGGTGGGTGGAGGCCTTCCCCACTAAGGGAGAGACAGCAACAGTGGTTGCTAAAAAGATCTTAGAAGAGATAGTGCCTAGGTACGGGCTGCCAGTGACTATGGGCTCTGATAACGGACCTGCCTTTATGAGCCAGATTGTACAAGGGCTGGCCCAAGCTCTGGGGACAAAATAGAAGTTACATTGTAAATATAATCCCCAGAGCTCAGGACAGGTTGAGAGAATGAATCGGACCCTAAAAGAAACTCTGACAAAGTTGACAATAGAGACTGTCGGGGACTGGGTGACCCTCCTTCCCTTCACACTCTTTTGAGCATGTAACACCCCTTATAAGCTGAATCTTACCCCTTTTGAGATTCTGTATAGAAGACCCCCTCCTGTGTGTCCTATATTCGAGGGAAAATGCCTACCACCCCCTACCTTGGGACAATTTCAGCAAACACTGATGACATTAAGTAAGATACATAGCCATGTTTAGAAATTAATTCAAGAGATACACCAGGGTCCAAGCAAGGGGACCATCTCCTCACATAATATTGGCCCGGGTGATTGGGTTTGGGTAAAATGACACCAATCTAAAGCATTAGAACCTAGATAAAAAGGCCCTTATGTTGTTCTCCTTACCACTCCTACTGCTGTTAAGGTCGACGGGATCGGGCCCTAGGTTCACTGCAATCACGTGCAGCAAGCCACCCCAAAAGAACAAGAAAAGGTGCAAGCAGAATGAGAGGCAAGACCTCACCCGTCAAATCCTTTAAAACTGAAACTCGTACGACAGGAGCCCTCTTAACTCTCCTGCTGATAACAGTTTTCATCGGCCCAGGAGCAACCAGCCACAACCCCCATCAGCCAGCTAACCTGACTTAGGGGATCTACAATCCTGAGACTGGAGAAGTGCTTAATTTGAGCTCCAACGTGGCCCCCAGAGGGACATGGTGGCCAATACTGACCTTTGATTTGTGCCTGCTGGCGGCTGACAGTAATGGGTTTGGTCCCCACCAACTGACCAAGTTCTTTGCCCACGGCTCTTTCGGTCTGTTCACCCATAACTGTGAGCGAAAAGGCCCACAGTACTACGAACAGGTGCCTGTCTATGTCTGCCCGGGGGGAAGAAGGGATCGAAACCAAATTGAAAAATGTGGGGGAGTTGACTCTTTTTATTGCGCCGCTTGCGGTCGCAAAACCACGGGAACAGTCCATTTCGCACCTCCAAGAATCCTTGAGCTCCTTGGCTGAAGTAGTGTTACAGAATAGGAGAGGTTTAGATTTGTTGTTTCTGCAACAAAGAGGATTATGTGCAACACTGAGAGAAAAATGCTGTTTCTATATCGACCATTCAGGGGTGGTACAAAAATCTCTCCAGAAAGTAAGAGAGAGACTAGCCCAGTGGAAGAGAGAACAAAAAGCCCAACAAGGCTGGTTTGAATCTTGGTTTCAGCACTCCCCCTGGTTGACCACTTTGATTTCCACCCTCCTGGGTCCACTTATAATATTAATATTGTTACTGACCTTTGGTCCATGCATTTTAAGCCGTCTGTTCTCATTTATTAGGGAGTGCCTAAATACCATCCAAATTATGGTATTGAGACAACAATATCAGTCAATTTCACAGGGTAAAGAGGAAGATTCCTCTACTTGAACAACAGACAGGGGGGAAATGTGAGGCTGTCACGGCTAATGCCATGGCAGGCAGCCTAGATTAGGAGTAGGCCTGGTTTCCCAGGGTAACATAATTATCAGGCCTTCTGGAGCCAGCCAATCAACATATACCTAGCCAGAAAAAAGGGAACCTATCAGGGGAAAGCTGAAAGCCCCACGTTGGGCCAACAAAAATTACCTTGCAACTGTGTAACCAATCAGCTTGCGCCAACTACCCACTGTGTAACCAATCCGATTGTGCCAACTACCTGCTGCTTATTTTGACCTAATAAATACCCGAGAGAACTGGGGCTCGGGGCCTTTCGTCCTCACACACCTGGTGAGGGCGGGAGGCCCTGGCTCGAGTCAGTAATAAATTCCCCTATTGCGAGTTGCATTGTTTCGAGGAGTCTTCTTTCCTGACCGGGGACTCGGACTACGGGCAGAACAAACAGATGAGCAGAAGTTAACATCATGCCAGTTCTGAGGCGAAAGGGGGTGACTCTTTGGCAGTTGACACTTCTGTGATTTTGGAAGCCCCGAGGCACAATTTAAGATGCCCAGCTTCCCTCAGGGCCACAAAGAGAGATCACATGTATGGGCCATGGTCACTCCTGAGAATGTCTGAAGAAGAGATGACCCGGGCCTCTGACATTTCAGGTGAGCCTCAGCTTCCAGTCAACCCCACTAATTAAGTGAGTAAATTGAGGGATTCCAGTGCAGTTGAGCCCCCTTTCACCACATGGAGCAGAGGTGTCATGAGATAATTAAACAGTGAGTTTTGAGGTGGTTTGTTGTGCAGCAAAACGCAATGACACTAATGCCCGTGAAGAGAATCCTGTTGAAGACTTGTGAAATATTAGCAAGAATGAAAGATGTTTTTCCTCTCTCTGATTTCTGATTGTCTCTTAGAGCTGGACCTGAAACATCTGTCTGTTTCACCAAACTTCTTCACGTGTGGTCTGAGTGCTCCTGCCTTAGCGCAGAAGATTAGCTGGTGATGCTCAGGTGTGATGAGAGCCTTGGGCCCCATAGAACAGGCGCAGGTGGTTGGTTGCTCATGTTGGAGCCCTACAGTAAACAGGGAGATGTGAGCTTTCCTTGTTCAATTTGATTTTTATATTTCACTCATTCTTCTCACTCCATGTGACTTTAAAAAATGAGGGACTATTTAAGAGGTCAGATCTGTATCTCTATAACTAACACAACAGAATGTTTTCAATTTCAAATCCATTTGAGAACCCAAAGAAACTGAAAAGTCTGGTGCATGTTTTCTTGGTTACATATGACTTTCTTAAAGACACAGGTATTTTTGAAGAAATCTCATTTCCAGGTTTACATTTCCCCATGTGTATAAGAGTAGATTTTCCAAATTATGTGCCACTGCATCCAGGAATTGATTACCTGTGTGGAAAGTGCTTTATCTCCTTACCTCCTAAGGTGAGGAAGAACCCAAGGAATGTGGAATCACAGGTCAGTTTCAAGCAGCATTATATATTGAAGGGCTGTAAAAATGTAATCAATTTCTATATGTTCTTTGGTATGAAAAGTACAGGAAGCACTGTTGCAGCAGCACACAGTATAGACAGATTGTGTCCTTGCTTTTTCTCTGTGCTTTTTGTTTCTACCAATTCAGAGTTAGCTAAAACACAGGGTCTTCACTGATAGCATTAGAAATGTCTTCCATTGATCTTTATGCCAATAATGCTGAAGACCCAGTTTGGGAAGTTGACCAGCAGCTCTTTTTTGGCATGTTGTTTTATTCCATCAACACTACTGTACAATGAACTACAGGTTCACCTCACTCACTTCTGTGCTTTACCTTCCAGTTCTATGCACATTCATATCGCAAAACGGATTCAACCATTTGCAATCTGATGGACAAATAGATTCATTACTGCCTTGTGAATGACCTTTGAGAAAGAAATCTTTCACATTAATGTCTCTTAAATAGTTTCGGTCTGAGGGATTTGAATGCAAACCAGTACTGTTTTTTATAATATGTATTATCTTTCCTAAACATAGTGACACTAATACATTTTTTAAATATAAATTTATGAAAGAGAGAGAGCACCATAGCCCCATACTTCAGGAGGCTGGACAGAGGCTGGATATTAATTACTAATGTATATGGTGGGGAGAAACCTGAAAACACAAGCTATGAGATGAAGAGCCCAGAAGCAAATTAATTCATGCTGACAAACCCCAGAAAGACCCCAGAACTAGCAGCCTGTGCCAGAGGAGCCTGGTGGGTTGCAGTCCATAGCGTCGCACAGAGTCAGACGCACCTGAAGTTACTAAACAGCAGCAAAGTGCCAACGCAGCATTAAGTGACAGTGCTAGTCACTCAGTTACGTCCAGCTCTTTGTGACCCCATGGGCTACAGCCCACCAGGCTCCTCTGCCCATGGAATTATCCAGGCAAGAATGTTGGAATGGGTAGCCATTCCCTCCTCCAGGGGATCTTCCTGACCCAGGGATCGAACAGGGCTCTCCTGCACTGTGGGCAGATTCTTTACCGTCTGAGCCATCAGAGAAGCCCGATATGATATCAAACTGGTGGGTTATTTGGAAGTCTGCAAAATGAGCACAGGGCCAGATGATTGATCAGCTTCATATACCTGGAAATTACTAAGTAAGAAACTCAGATCCTGGAGTTCAGTTATTCACTATCACAGTTACAATATAAACTGGGGGAGAGACCAATTTTAGTAGTGCATGTCCCCTATCAATGCTTCTTCCAGATATCAAAGTGATTTTTTAAAATGCAAACAGCCACATAGTAAATAAATGACATACAGATATCCATGTAGTGGGAAGTTTGAACTAAAGCAAAATCAAAATCTCTAACCAGTTAAATGAGACAAAATTGACTGTTCTGGTATAAAACATGCAGACTTCCATGCCAGATGTGTGAGACAGCATATCCCCATATTACATTCATGCACATAAAGAAATACCATAAAGACTAGCTCTTAGGATGCAGCAATAGTGAAGGGTAACTATTACCCAGGTATAACCATATTATTTCAGATAGGTTTGAAAACTGTCTAGTTTACTTGGAATCACAGGAAAAGAGGAGGATAGGATTGGAATCAATGATATGGCCAGTATACTGGTGGTAGTGGAGATTAGTGATGTTTAGGAACAGTCCAGTTGGTTGAGGGAGCTACAGTGACTGGAATCCCTGTTTATCTGTGTCTGCATTTCCCCCTGATTACTGCAAACACTGTCATTCATTGAATTTCCCATTTCCCCCCCCCCCATAATGGCTCTTCCTTGGCGCTGGTCCCAGAGCGGCAGCAGGCCCGGGTTTGGGTGTGGGATGCAGGGGGCTGAGGGGCACTGTGTGGAGGCGCAGAGGTATGTGGCTGAGTCTTCAGGCTGGGATCCTCCGATGTACATGGAGCTGTCGCCCTCCTTAGTGTTCAGAGTGACTCTCACTCGTCCTCGCTTCTTTTCATCCCCATTTACACTCACTACAAACAGGTTCTTGGGGCCCTTTGCAGGTCCCCATCTGTACCAGTGTAAGGCATAGAAAGAGCTGGGAGGGAAACTGCAGGTGAAATTGGCGCTCTCTCCTTCCTGAACCCACAGCGAGGCAGGACGCTGTTCCACAGTCAAGAGGCTGCTCACTCCTGTTCAGAAAGACAAGGTCACACATAGAAACTGATTTCTCTACAGTGTTCGTTGCCTTCACACATTCCCAAATATTAGAATCTTGAGGTGCCTGACTGCATCTCCCTCCTTCCCCATCACCACCCCAGACTGTTCAGAATGTCTTCAGCAGCCTCAGGACTTACGGCCAAGATGAAGCCACAGGATCAGCCATGAGGCTGTCAAGGTGTTCCTCTCCATTTATCCTGATCAAGTATCCTCAGTAGAAGAATGTTCTGCAGCCTAGATCTGTGAAACATTCTGCTTCAGAAAATAGGTTTCTGTACCTGGTTGCCCAACCAATCAGAGACAAGACCACATACATGTGCTAGAAACACCAACCATTTCTGCCCTAGAATCAGTTTCCTGTGGTTCACAATGAGGGATCAAACACTGCTTTCCTGAGACCAACTTCACAAACACTGAGATGAGCTCACTACACAAAGAGAACCGACAACCTTTCAGAAGTGGGCTACTTAATCATGGACTGCTACTATTCAAATTGAGAGAGTGGGATGGTAATATGTGACATGAATCCCACTTTGGTTAAGAATCTTTATACGTATTTTAAACAAAATTTTTAAAACTTTCAAATTCTCCAAATAGAAATGTTCACCCACATAATGTGCTGAACTTTGTTTTGCTTCAAGTACATTATTCTAATATGGAAGTCACACAAAGAGTTACTATTTTTCCTAATTTACAAATAACAAAAACTGAAGCTCAAAGAGTTTGGGTGATTAACTCAAGGTGAAATATCAGGTAAGTGGCATAGTAAGAATTAGAACACTTATCTATCTGGTATGGAGCATATGGTGTTTGGAATCTGTCATGCCCCTACATTTGTGATATTCTGTAAATGTTTTAAAAATAATAGGAGTCTACTTGTTGATTTTCTTTCTTTCTTTAAAAAGAATTATCTTGATGTCAATCATTTCTAAAGACTTTATTGAACTTGTTACAATATTGCTTCTGGATTTTTTAATGTTTTTTTTTGGGGGGGGGGACAAAACATGTGGAATCTTAGCTCTCTGATCAAGAATCAAACCAGCACAGTACCCACTGAACTGGATAAGCACTTTAAAGACAATACAATACTCTATTAGATAGAGAGTTACTTTTGGGATGAGGAAGGCATCTGCTCTAAGTAAGTTATGGAGGGAGGGCTCCACTCTGACTCTTACTCTGCAACACCAGGCAAGGTATTGAACCTCTCTAATGTTTAATTTCCATTTCTGTGAATAGTCAGTATCCTTCTGCTGGGCACTAGGCTCACATTGGCATTCATCATCTCATTCACTTCTCCTAAGAACCCTGCATGGTAGATTCTATCAATATCCACATTGCAGATATGAGGAAATTGAAGCATAAAAATAATTGATACTCCCAAGATCACTCAACTAGTGAGTGATAGGTCTAGAAACATAATCCAAGTCTTCCATCCTAAGCACTGTTACATTGCCTCCCTAAAGTAGTGTGGACCCAACCTTGAAGGGTTAGGAGAAGAACTGAGTGAGTACACAGCTGAAAATCACCTTGCATAACACTTTCCCTAGCGTTGGCACTCAGTCAGTTGCAAGCAATGCACAAAACGTTGAGGATTTGGGAGCCAAACTCTCAAATGGCAAAGGAGTCTATCCACGAGATAGAGCTTAATATTTTTTGAGGTGTAATTGGCAGTTTAAATGGTAGATTTTATGTATTTTCATAAGTTTCTATAGTCTATCATGTTCTTAATGTTCAGGGAAAATCAGTTCATTAGGGTGTTATATTGAGAGATTGAGATGTTGTTGGAATGAGTACACCAAGCAGTGTTTGCTACGATTGCTTAGTTTTTTCCCCATTTTTGAGTCTTGCTCCCATTCTCAGAATATTTCTATACTATACTACAAGAAAGGACAGAGCAGTAGAAATGATTTTACTTACCAGAAGAAGAAAAAGGAAAAAAAAAAAAAAAAAAAACAACAACAAACCTTTGTGCAATAATTCTGAGCTTCCTTTCCAAGGTAGCCTATTACTTGCCAGCCAAAATCATCCCATGTAAGATATTCTGCATAAAGGTAAACATGAAGATACTTTTTGGCCAACCCAATATTTGTCGTTTGAAGTCAATCATTTTCACATCTAGTAGGTAAAGATTATCAGGGCTTCCCTGAGAGCTCAGTTGGTAAAGAATCCACCTGCAATGCAGGAGACCTCCATTCGATTCCTGGGTCCGGAAGATCCGCTGGAGAAGGGATAGGCTATCCACTCAAGTATTTTGGGGCTTCCCTTGTGGCTCAGATTGTAAAGAATCCGCCTGCAATGTGGGAGACCTGGGTTCGATCCCTGGATTGGGAAGATCCCCTGAAGAAGGGAAAGCCTACCCACTCCAGTACTCTGGCCTAGAGAATTCCACGGACTGTATAGCCCATGGGGTCGCAAAGATTCGGACACGACTGAGTGACTTTAACTCACAGGTAAAGATTAAAACCAGTCTGTTCTCCCGAATCTTCTCATTTCCTATGATTACTTCAATGAGACGTTTACTGATTTTGGTTCAACAGTGGAAGCCCCTATTGTGACCAGCGTGCATGCATGCTTAGCCTCTCAGTCTTTGAAACATTTGGACTGTAGCCACTCAGGCTCTTCAGTCCACGGGATTCTCCAGGCACATAATACCAGTGACTAGGTTTGCCCGCAGTTTAATCCATGACCACTAGAGGGCAGCACGGTGCCCAGTGTCCGCCTCACAGAATATTCAGCAGGACACCAGGTGGCAGTGCTTCGGCTTTCATTGCTGCTGAGCAGCTGCGGGGGCCTGATTCTCTGGGAATGCGAATAGTAAGACTGAGATAAGGCATTCACAAAGCTGTGACATTTGAGTTTTCAGAGGTGCCCCCACTCCCAGAGGGATAGCATCACAGCAGAGAGGGCAAAGGCAAGAGGCACAGGTCTTGATATAGGAGTATGCTTGGAGTGTTTTAAGGAGTGATATCTCTTTTCCTGTAGCCTCTTGTTTTTCCAGGCACTATACAACTAACAAATTTGCTAAAGCATTTAGCACTTAACTGGATAGTGGATGATTTCCTCATCTACTGATCCTGGGGCAATTTGTACCTAGGTTTACTGTCTTCTTTCCTAGTTGCCTTTAGTTTCCAGTTTAAACTAGTATAATGTCACCATCACTGAGACATCCAGCCACCCTCTCTTAGATCCAAGTGCTTCTCCATACCCAAACTTTCTCTTAAGGAACCCTCTAAGATGGTACACTCTGGAAGACAATAAAAGTTTGGGACACTTTTCACACTTAGAAAAGTTATGTTTCACTTCTCAAAGATTAAAAGAAATGGAACAATAAAACCTGTCTCATAGGGTTTTAACACTTAAATTAGATAATGGACTGGAAATGCATCCCATGGTGCCTTACTATATTATACTAAGCTCAATAAATATCAACTTTCTTTCTTTTACTAAAGCCTACCTTTCCTTCAAAGTCCACTTCTGTGACCTACTCCCCACCCCCCACATCAGTTCAGTAATGGAAGCTTCCAGGATATTTACTTAATCACTTACTTTCCTGGCGAGAGTCATTATTTTTCCTTATCCTTTTGATATCATATACATCTAGCTACATTGATACACTCAGGCTGAAAGGACACGGATGGAACAGATGAGGTTTGATTTTGGTTTCTGTAAAAACAGTAAAATCAAGGTCATATTGCAAGTTTACTACCTATTGGATATAATATTTATGATTTGGATCTCCAAGATTTTGCCATTCTTATTACCTGTTTTCTCTTTTTATTGATTTATGAGCTTTTAATATATCCTGCATTTGAGTCTTTTCAGGACTATGTATTGCATATATAGCCTTCCAGTCGGACTTTGACTTTTCCCTCTCTTTGCAGTGATTTTTTTTTTCTTTTTTAATTTTTATTATTATTATTTTTTTTTCCCAGTGGGTTTTGTCATACATTGATATGAATCAGCCATGGATTTACATGTATTCCCAATCCCGATCCCCCCTCCCACCTCCCTCTCCACCCGATTCCTCTGGGTCTTCCCAGTGCACCAGGCCCGAGCACTTGTCTCGTGCATCCCACCTGGGCTGGTGATCTGTTTCACCATAGATAGTATACATGCTGTTCTTTTCAAATATCCCACCCTCACATTCTCCCACAAAGTTCAAAAGTCTGTTCTGTGTTTCTGTGTCTCTTTTTCTGTTCTGCATATAGGGTTATCGTTATCACCTTTCTAAATTCCATATACATGTGTGAGTATGCTGTAATGTTCTTTATCTTTCTGGCTTACTTCACTCTGTATAATGGGCTCCAGCTTCATCCATCTCATTAGGACTGGTTCAAATGAATTCTTTTTAATGGCTGAATAATATTCCATGGTGTATATGTACCACAGCTTCCTTATCCATTCATCTGCTGATGGGCATCTAGGTTGCTTCCATGTCCTGGCTATTATAAACAGTGCTGCGATGAACATTGGGGTGCACGTGTCTCTTTCAGATCTGGTTTCCTCAGTGTGTATGCCCAGAAGTGGGATTGCTGGGTCATATGGCAGTTCTATTTCCAGTTTTTTAAGAAATCTCCACACTGTTTTCCATAGCGGCTGTACTAGTTTGCATTCCCACCAACAGTGTAAGAGGGTTCCCTTTTCTCCACACCCTCTCCAGCATTTATTGCTTGTAGACTTTTGGATAGCAGCCATCCTGACTGGCGTGTAATGGTACCTCATTGTGGTTTTGATTTGCATTTCTCTAATAATGAGTGATGTTGAGCATCTTTTCCTGTGTTTGTTAGCCATCTGTATGTCTTCTTTGGAGAAATGTCTGTTTAGTTCTTTGGCCCATTTTTTGATTGGGTCATTTATTTTTCTGGAATTGAGCTGCAGGAGTTGCTTGTATATTTTTGAGATTAATCCTTTGTCTGTTTCTTCATTTGCTATTATTTTCTCCCAATCTGAGGGCTGTCTTTTCACCTTACTTATAGTTTCCTTTGTAGTGCAAAAGCTTTTAAGTTTCATTAGGTCCCATTTGTTTAGTTTTGCTTTTATTTCCAATATTCTGGGAGGTGGGTCATAGAGGATCTTGCTTTGATTTATGTCGGAGAGTGTTTTGCCTATGTTCTCCTCTAGGAGTTTTATAGTTTCTGGTCTTACATTTAGATCTTTAATCCATTTTGAGTTTATTTTTGTGTATGGTGTTAGAAAGTGTTCTAGTTTCATTCTTTTACAAGTGGTTGACCAGTTTTCCCAGCACCACTTGTTAAAGAGGTTGTCTTTTTTCCATTGTATATCCTTGCCTCCTTTGTCAAAAATAAGGTGTCCATAGGTTCGTGGATTTATCTCTGGGCTTTCTATTCTGTTCCATTGATCTATATTTCTGTCTTTGTGCCAGTACCATACTGTCTTGATGACTGTGGCTTTGTAGTAGAGTCTGAAGTCAGGCAGGTTGATTCCTCCAGTTCCATTCTTCTTTCTCAAGATTACTTTGGCTATTCGAGGTTTTTTGTATTTCCATACAAATTGTGAAATTCTTTGGTCTAGTTCTGTGAAAAATACCGTTGGTAGCTTGATAGGGATTGCATTGAATCTATAGACTGCTTTGGGTAGAATAGCCATTTTGACAATATTAATTCTTCCAATCCATGAACACGGTATGTTTCTCCATCTGTTTGTGTCCTCTTTGATTTCTTTCATCAGTGTTTTATAGTTTTCTATGTATAGGTCCTTTGTTTCTTTAGGTAGATATACTCCTAAGTATTTTATTCTTTTTGTTGCAATGGTGAATGGTATTGTTTCCTTAATTTCTCTGTCTGTTTTTTCATTGTTAGTATATAGGAATGCAAGGGATTTCTGTGTGTTAATTTTATATCCTGCAACTTTACTATATTCATTGATTAGCTCTAGTAATTTTCTGGTAGAATCTTTAGGGTTTTCTATGTAGAGGATCATGTCATCTGCAAACAGTGAGAGTTTTACTTCTTCTTTTCCTATCTGGATTCCTTTTACTTCTTTTTCTGCTCTGATTGCTGTGGCCAGCACTTCCAACACTATGTTGAATAGTAGTGGTGAGAGTGGGCACCCTTGTCTTGTTCGTGATTTCAGGGGAAATGCCTTCAATTTTTCACCATTGAGGGTGATGCTTGCTGTGGGTTTGTCATATATAGCTTTTATTATGTTGAGGTATGTTCCTTCTATTCCTGCTTTTTGGAGAGTTTTAATCATAAATGAGTGTTGAATTTTGTCAAAGGCTTTCTCTGCATCTATTGAGATAATCATATGGTTTTTATCTTTCAATTTGTTAATGTGGTGTATTACATTGATTGATTTGCGGATATTAAAGAATCCTTGCATTCCTGGGATAAAGCCCACTTGGTCATGGTGTATGATTTTTTTAATATGTTGTTGGATTCTGTTTGCTAGAATTTTGTTAAGGATTTTTGCATCTATGTTCATCAGTGATATTGGCCTGTAGTTTTCTTTTTTTGTGGCATCTTTGTCTGGTTTTGGAATTAGGGTGATGGTGGCCTCATAAAATGAGTTTGGAAGCTTACCTTCTTCTGCAATTTTCTGGAAGAGTTTGAGTAAGATAGGTGTTAGCTCTTCTCTAAAGTTTTGGTAGAATTCAGCTGTGAAGCCATCTGGTCCTGGGCTTTTGTTTGCTGGAAGATTTTTGATGACAGTTTCGATTTCCTTGCTTGTGATGGGTCTGTTAAGATCTTCTATTTCTTCCTGGTTCAGTTTTGGAAAGTTATACTTTTCTAAGAATTTGTCCATTTCATCCAAGTTGTCCATTTTATTGGCATAGAGCTGCTGGTAGTAGTCTCTTATGATCCTTTGTATTTCAGTGTTGTCTGTTGTGATCTCTCCATTTTCATTTCTAATTTTGTTAATTTGGGGGGGGAGGAGCCAAGATGGCGGAGGAGTAGGACGGGAGACCACTTTCTCTCCTACAAATTCATCAAAAGAAAAACTGAACGCAGAGCAAACTTCGCAAAACAACTTCTGATCGCTAGCTGAGGTCATCAGGTGCCCAGAAAAGCAGCCCATTGTCTTCGAAAGGAGGTAGGACAAAATATAAAAGATAAAAAGTGAGACAAAAGAGCTAAGGACGGAGATCCGTCCCGGGAGCTCTTAGGCGGCATTGCTTGGGGTAGGGTCCGGGCCTGAGTGCCCTGAGGACAATCGGAGGGAGCTTCTGTGAGTTGCCAACATGAACTGTGGGAGACCAGAGGAGAGAGAGTAAATTAACCAGCCCTAACACACTGCCGGCCGTTCGCAGAACAAAGAGACCGAGAGGGTCCAGAGAGTAGCTCGCAAGCTGCGGACCGGCCCAGCCCCGCCGGAGGCAGGAGGCAGGGGGGAGGGGAAGGTCGCGGCGAGACACAGGGCGCGGGCACCCGGCCGGCGCGGGCAGGGACTGGGGCTGGGGACGCGGAGGGCAGAAGGCGCGCGCACCCGACTGGCGCCAGCGGAAACTGAGACTGGGTCCGTGGAAGGGAGTGGGCGCGCCACACCTGGGGAGAGTGCGCCCACCAAGCCCCTGGCTGCCTGGACCGCTCTGACGGGGAAGGCATTGAGAGCGGGCGCAGCTTTTCCTTCCGTGCTTTTGTGGAACACCCGAGGGCTGGAACCTCGCGCAGCGCGGGGCGCGCTCCATATAGAACAGCCGGGAGCCTGAGCAGCGCAGAAGGAGAGAGCAGCGTCAGCCCCTCCTGGCAGCCCCAGCCCATCCCCGCGGCGCAAGCCCCTCCCAGCGGAGCGACGGAACTAGCTACCTGAATAAGAGTCCACCTCCGCCCGCCTGTGTCAGGGCGGAAATGAGGCTCTGAAGAGACCGGCAAACAGAAGCCAAATAAACAAAGGGAACCGCTTCAGAAGGGACTGGTGCAACAGATTAAAATCCCTCTAGGAAACATTGTCTACACCGGAGGAGCCTGTAGATATCGAGAAGCGTAAGCTGGAACGAGGAGCTATCTGAAACTGAGCCGAACCCACACTGACCGCAACAGCTCCAGAGAAACTCCTAGATATAATTTTACTTTTTTCTCTTTTTTTTATTTTTTCAATTTTTTTTCCTTTTTTTCTTTTTTCTTTTTTATTTTTTCTCTTTTATTTTCCTTTAAAATCCCCTATTACTCCCCCATTACTCCTTAACTTTCATTTCCATAGACTTTTACGATTTTTTAATTAGGGGGAAAAAAAAATTTTTTTTTCTTTTTTTTCTTTTTTTTTCTTTTTCTTTCTTTTTTTTCTTTCCTTTTTCTCTTCTATTTTCTATTTTTCTTTTTCTCTTATTTCTTTTAAAGTCCTCTAGTACTCCTCTACTACTCCTTAATTTTCATTTTCAATACACTATAACCTTACAAAAAAAAAAAAAAAAAAAGAAGAGAAGCCCTATTTTTAAACCGAAGATTATTCTCTCCCAATCTTGACTCTCTGTTTTCTACCTCAGAACACCTCTATTTCCTCCTTTCCCCTTCTCTTCCCAATCCAATTCTGTGAATCTTTGTAGGTGACTGGGCTACGGAGAACACTCTGGGAACAGACAGCTGCGTAGATCTGTCTCTCTCCTCTTGAGTCCCCCTTTTTCTCCTCCTGTTCATCTCTATCTCCCTCCTCCCTCTCCTCTTCTTCATGTGACTCTGTGAACCTCTCTGGGTGTCCCTAACGGGGGAGAATCTTTTAGCCATTAACCTAGAAGTTTTCTTATCAGGGCTGCATAGTTGGAGAAGTCCTGAGACTACAGGAAGAATAAAACTGAAATCCAGAGGCAGGAGACTTAAGCCCAAAACCTGAGAACACCAGAAAACTCCTGACTACAAGGAACTTTAAGTAATAAGTGACTGTCCAAAAGCCTCCATACCTACACTGAAACCAACCACCACACAAGAGCCAATAAGTTTTAGAGCAAGACATACCACGCAAATTCTCCAGCAACGCAGGAACATAGCCCTGAACATCAACATACAGGCTGCCCAAGGTCACACCTAACACATAGACCCATCTCAAAACTCATTACTGGGCACTCCATTGCTCTCCAAAGAGTAGAAATCAAGTTCCACGCACCAGAACACTGACGCAAGCTTCCCTAACCAGGAAACCTTGACAAGCCAATCGTCTAACCCTACCCACTGGGTTAATCCTCCACAACAAAAAGGAACCACAGACCTCCAGAATACAGAAAGCCCACTCCAGATACAGCAATCTAAACAAGATGAAAAGGCAAAGAAATACCCAACAGGTAAAGGAACATGAAAAATGCCCACCAAGTCAAACAAAAGAGGAGGAGATAGGGAATCTACCTGAAAAAGAATTTAGAATAATGATAATAAAAATGATCCAAAATCTTGAGAACAAAATGGAGTTACAGATAAATAGCCTGAAAACAAAGATTGAAAAGATTCAAGAACTGTTTAATAAAGACCTAGAAGAAATAAAAAAGAGTCAATTACAAATGAATAATGCAATGAATGAGATCAAAAACACTTTGGAGGGAACCAAGAGTAGAATAACGGAGGCAGAAGATAGGATAAGTGAGGTAGAAGATAAAATGGTGGAAATAAATGAAGCAGAGAGGAAAAAAGAAAAAAGGATCAAAAGAAATGAGGACAACCTCAGGGACCTCTGGGACACTGTGAAACGCCCCAACATTCGAATCATAGGAGTTCCAGAAGAAGAAGACAAAAAGAAAGGCCATGAGAAAATACTCGAGGAGATAATAGCTGAAAACTTCCCTAAAACGGGGAAGGAAATAGCCACCCAAGTCCAAGAAACCCAGAGAGTCCCAAACAGGATAAACCCAAGGCGAAACACCCCAAGACACATATTAATCAAATTAACAAAGATCAAACACAAAGAACAAATATTAAAAGCAGCAAGGGAAAAACAACAAATAACACACAAAGGGATTCCCATAAGGATAACAGCTGATCTATCAATAGAAACCCTCCAGGCCAGAAGGGAATGGCAGGACGTACTGAAAGTAATGAAAGAGAATAACCTACAACCTAGATTACTGTATCCAGCAAGGATCTCATTCAGATATGAAGGAGAATTCAAAAGCTTTACAGATAAGCAAAAGCTGAGAGAATTCAGCACCACCAAACCAGCTCTTCAACAAATGCTAAAGGATCTTCTCTAGACAGGAAATGCAGAAAGGCTGTATAAATGTGAACCCAAAACAACAAAGTAAATGGCAACGGGACCACACCTATCAATAATTACCCTAAATGTAAATGGGTTGAATGCCCCAACCAAAAGACAAAGATTGGCTGAATGGATACAAAAACAAGACCCCTATATATGCTGTCTACAAGAGACCCACCTCAAAACAAGAGACACATACAGACTAAAAGTGAAGGGCTGGAAAAAAGTATTTCATGCAAACGGAGACCAAAAGAAAGCAGGAGTCGCAATACTCATATCAGATAAAATAGACTTTCAAATAAAGGAAGTGAAAAGAGACAAAGAAGGACACTACATAATGATCAAAGGATCAATCAAAAAAGAAGATATAACAATTATAAATATATATGCACCCAACATAGGAGCACCGCAATATGTACGGCAAACGCTAACAAGTATGAAAGAGGAAATTAATAGTAACACAATAATAGTGGGAGACTTTAATACCCCACTCACAACTATGGATAGATCAACTAAACAGAAAATTAACAAGGAAACACAAACCTTAAATGACACAATGGACCAGCTAGACCTAATTGATATCTATAGGACATTTCACCCCAAAACAATCAACTTCACCTTTTTCTCAAGTGCACACGGAACATTCTCCAGAATAGATCACATCCTGGGCCATAAATCTGGTCTTGGAAAATTCAAAAAAATTGAAATCATTCCAGTCATCTTTTCTGACCACAGTGCAGTAAGATTAGATCTCAATTACAGGGAAAAAATTGTTAAAACTTCAAACATATGGAGGCTAAATAACACGCTTCTGAATAACCAACAAATCATAGAAGAAATCAAAAAAGAAATCAAAATATGTATAGAAATGAATGAAAATGAAAACACAACAACCCAAAACCTATGGGACACAGTAAAAGCAGTGCTAAGGGGAAGGTTCATAGCATTACAGGCTTACATCAAGAAACAGGAAAAAAACCAATTAAATAACCTAACTCTACACCTAAAGCAATTAGAGAAGGAAGAAATGAAGAACCCCAGAGTTAGGAGAAGGAAAGAAATCTTAAAAATCAGGGCAGAAATAAATGCAAAAGAAACTAAAGAGACCATAGGAAAAATCAACAAAGCTAAAAGCTGGTTTTTTGAAAAAATAAACAAAATTGACAAACCATTAGCAAGACTCATTAAGAAACAAAGAGAGAAAAACCAAATTTGCAGTGATTTTTAACAAACAAAAACAATTAAAATATACTTGCATGCTCATAAGAAGCTCCCTTGAAACTTTTAAGTGTTTGTTTTCTTTAAAAACTTTAGAAATGCTTACCTTTTGTGACTATTATTGCCTGTGATAAGTCAGGTATCATTATTAATGATGTTTCCCAGAATACAACATATCAATTTCCCCTGAGGATTAGTAAGAGTTTTGCCCACTAAAATAGACCCTTGGATTTGTCTTCAATGCTTGGCAAACTTCTGCCAAAACCACAGAGGTGGACTTGCAGAATTCCTTATTCATATTTATTACTTTCCATATAGTGTTGTTCTTGAATAAAGAGCTTGTTTTATATGAAGTTAAGTACAACAGTAAGTGGAGATTCTTGCTATGAGCAAAGAGATTATAGAATGGGTAATGCATGAGGTAGTTAGAAATACCAGTTACAACCATGTGGTCATTTGCAGTACCAAAAAATATAATAGTTATGAAATTACTTTCATTTTATATGAATATATTTATGTATACATCAACCATTTTAAACTTCCATCTCCAGTTTTCCTGCCTGTAGTAGCACAAAACATGCTACTACAAGTTAATTTTTATCTCCTTGCATCTCAGTAATTAAGTTAAAAAATTCAGTGGATCCTCTAATCCAGGTATCAGAGGAAAGAGCATCACCCCTACATGGATAAATGGACTTGGCATTCTCTTTGAGGGAGAGAAGTTGCTTTGGTTGATTGAAGAAATAATTGCATCATATTAGCAGGAAGCATTATTTTCCTGTTGTCCTTATGAGAAAGTTGTGTTGTTCAAGGAGGTATTGATGAATACCAAGTTAACAAGGAGGGAACTTAACTAGTTAAGGTATTATGGTAGCTTTGTACCATTTCAACTTAACTATCTGGAAATCTATTTCCTTGAATTTGCTTCCCTTTTTTGTTCTGTGTTAGGCTTGGCCATGAAAGAGATTTGTGTAAGTTTTGGAAGATACTTGTGATGAAGTAGCCATATTTTTATGTTCCACAGGTTGGTGCAGAGCTCCAGGGACTATGGCAATACATAATGTTGCTGCTGATCTGATAGTTCAACTTATTATTGACTCACAACTCCTCTACCTCCCATCAGAGCTCTTACTCATGTTCTCTTTGAATTAGACCAAGTATGCATGTAGCATGATGGCAAGTGATATCCACTTCTCTTGAAAGTCACCCACTACTGTGAGACTGAAGGAGGTAAGGGACAGACAAGCTTTAGTGTGTCTTCTGGGTTCCGTTGTCCTCATCCACCTCCATACATGTCACAGTTCCTCCATGCTTAATGGTTCTCACTTGATTTCTGTGTTGCAATCAGGATTCTTAGTAGCCATATAATTCTTCCCAGCTACATCAACTAATGAGGCACTTCTTCCTTGTCCTTTTTTTCTTTTCTTTATGCATCTTCTCCCCTTTTCCTTCCCATCATTTTCCTCATCTCTTACTGCTCTCTGACTCTCCTTCCAGATGACTCTAGATTTGCTCTCGTGAGTGCTCCCCCACTGTGTCCCCCCTTCTTCCTACCAGAGATACTGCACAGGTGCAGCCCCATCTGTCCCCGTGTGCCTCTCTCAGGACGCAGTAGTACACAGCGGTGTCTCTCAGGGTGACCTGGGGCAGGACCAAGGTGCTGGACTTTCTGTCTGAAGCTGTGGTCAGAGAGGCCATGCTGTTCACTGTGTCTCATGAGCCATAATGACATACTGTGGACTCTGATTGGGATTTTGCTGATATGAGTGTATATAGTCATTTCCATCAATGGTATAGTTATTACAAGGCAGGTTTATATCTTCTCCTTCAGCACAATCCATGGAGCTGGGCTGGGTGGTCTTAGCATCAATCACGGTCCCTATGGGGTTAGAAAATCAAATTAGCACTGGAACACAAATCAGTATAATTCTATGGATCAAAGTTATAACGATCCCATAACTGTCTGGCCCTAACCCCTACTCCAGTGTTTCTATTTATGTCCTGCAAAAATATTATTGATGTTCATTATTGGGCTACAAGGAGATCAAGCCAGTCAATCTAAAGGAAATGAACCCTAAATATTCATTTAGGAAGGACTGATGCTGAAACTGAAGCTCCAATACTTGGTTAAAGACCCAACTCATTGGAAAATATCCTGATTCTGGGAAAGATTGAAGGCAAAAGGAGAAGGGGGCATCAAAGGATGAAATGGTTAAACAGCATTACCATCTCAATGGACATGAATTTGAGCATACTCCAGGAGATAGTAGAGGACATAGGAGCCTGGCATACTGCCGTCCATGTACGTAAAAAGTTGTATACACTTTAGTGACTGAACAACAACAAAATTACAAAGACCAAAAATGTGACAAGAATCAGAGATCCATAGGCTTTGTTCCATGGGTCGTTGACTCAATAGACCCAGAGATTTCCTACAACCTGCTTACTGCTAAGGACTCATCCGGAATCATGGCCATGATTTAACTTGTCATATAGAAGTCTGTCCTCTTTAGCAAACCCACAGATCACTTCTCAGTTCTATCACTATAATGCTGAAAACAGCACAAGGAGAGGAGTAGAGAGCAAATAACTCTTTGTGGCCCTTTGCCCTCAAAGTCATCCCTTGTAGACACAGAACACTTACCCATGGTAAGAAACACAGTTACTCCAGTCACCAGCCTCATACTTCAAGAACAAGCTAGGACCATGGACTCAGAGCTCAGGCTTGTGTCTGATCCTCGGCTTAAGGAGGTTCCAGAGAACAGAGGCAACAGCTGCTAGTAAAGACTTACAACGAGTGCAGATACCACTGTGTTATTGCCAGGACCATCTCAGCCAATGGTCAAGCATTTCCTTATCTAGGTCTTCCTCCTCTGTTTTAGTCACGTCCCCAAACAATGGTGAAACATTCCCAGCTCACTGTGCAATCATTTGTGAAGTTTAATGCCTGGCTCTGGCAAAGGAACACCACTCACAATGATGTGTCTATGCACAGCCATTGGTCTATCATTTGTTTAAGAAATTGGCTGATGCTCCAAGAAGCTTGTGGAATACAGTATTTAATCCCAGAAAAATGCACTGAACTCTGTGTTGTAAGATGATGAAAATTCCCATCCACATTTCAGAAAATCTTTGGGAGGTTCACAAGTAGGATGTGGTCTGAGAGATGGTAAGATGAACATTGAGACTAAAAGCTACACATCCTGGAACTTGGAGCTCTTTTAAATGCTCTTGGAATCATGCTCACCATCTAGGTAGACATTTTTCATGCATCTGTTCTTAATATACTAACTGACTGACATAGATGGTGTTCACCTCATCCTCCTTGAACAGTGGTCCATAATCCTCATGTTCCCTATGCTTGTGGCTGTTGTTCAGCAAGGATGCTAAGGCAGAGGAATAGACAGAAAGAAAAGCCAATGAAGTGGGGTTTTGGTGGAGATGAGTGTGAGTGGTAAAAAAAAGTTGGAGGAGGGGAAAAAGATTTTAAGGAATAGAAAGGTGAAGGGATAATCAGAGCAGGGAAATGGGAAAGCAGTGTTTAGGGAGGTACGTAGAAAGGGCTTAGGCTATTGGGCTAAGATCCCCTGAATCCTTGAACACACACAGTCAACAAGGAATAATAAAGCACAAGTTGTCTAAAAGAGGTGAAAGCATGTCATTTTTCCTTTTTTTGGCACATGAATGGAAAACAAATTTCCCTTCCCTTCTCCCAGAAACAGTTTTCAGATGAAGCAGCGCCCTCTTGTGACTGGATAAAAGAAGTGGAGAGCTAAGCCCAGACCAAAAGTCAGCAAGCAACTGTTTGAAAAGTTCCTCAGATTTGAAGGGAAATAGGCCTCCGAGGTGACTCCCTGATGGTTCAGTTGGTAAAGAACCCACCTGCAATGCAGGAGACCCTGGTTCGATTCCTGCATTGGGAAGATACACTGGAGAAGGGATAGGCTACCCACTCCAGTATTCTGACCTGGAGAATTCCATGGACTACGGTCCATGGGTTCACAAAGAGTCAGACACGACTGAGAGACTTTCACTTTCACTTCAGGTGACTCTAGTGGTAAAGAACTCACCTACCAATGCAGGATACTTAAGAGACACAGTTTCAATCCCTGGATTGGGGAGATCCCCTGGAGAAGGGCATGGCGACCCACTTCAGTATTCTTGCCTGAGAATCCCTTGGACAAGGGAGCCTGCTGGGCTATAAACCATGTGTTCGCAGGGTCAGACAGGACTGAAGCGCCTCACCACCCAGCACACACATCTTACTTGTCATACCTCTGTGCTCATCTGTGTTTTCTTGGTCCTAAACACTCTATAGAAGGTTTTAATGATCTTTGACTGCTTTATTTCAGTCGTATGATTCTCCCTTCTTGATCTCTTTAGTTTTCATTTGTATCCAACATTCCCATATTTAAAATTTACTCAAAAGCCCATATAATTCAAATATTTATAAGAGAGGTCGGTACAGACTAGGTACTCAAGAATTATCTGTTTGCTGAATGAGCCAATGAATTTATTGAATTTAATGAAAATGTTATGTTGAATACTGTTTAAATTGTTTAAATTAAGGGATTTGATTTAGGTCATACCTGAATGGCCTAGTGGTTTTCCAACCTTTCTTCAGTTTAAACCTAAATTTTAAAATAAGGAGCCCATGATCTGACCACAGTCAGCTCCAGATCTTGTTTTTGCTGGCTGTATAGAGTTTCTTCGTCTTCGGCTGCAAAGAATATAACCAGTCTTATTTCTGTATTAACCATCTGGTGATATTCAAGTGTAGAGTGGTCTCTCGTGTTGTTGGAAGAGGGCATTTGCTATGACCAGTGTGTTTTCTTGGCAAAACTGTATTAGCCTTTGCCCTGCTTCATTTTGTACTCCAAGTTCAAACTTGCCTGAACTAAATTTGCATTGCTTCCTGAGTTTGCATTCTAATCCCCTGTGATGAAAAGGGCATCTTTTTTTGGTGTTAATTCTAGAAAGTCTTGCAGATCTTGATAGAACCACTCTTCACAGATCTCTTTAGGTTCCATGTTAACCATAATGTCACCATCACCGAAACATCCATTTCATCCTCTTCTGTGTCAAGTGATTTCTCATACCCAAATCTTCTCCAAGGAGCCCTATAAATGGTACACTCAGGATGACAATGAAAGTTTGAGACATTTTTCAGTTAGGAAAGTTATGTCTCATTTCCCAAAGATTACCAGCATCGGAACAATAAAACTTGTCTCATAGGGTTTTGATATTTTGCTTGTATAATGAATCAGAAATGAATTCTACAGTTCCTCACCTATAGTAAGTTCAGTACATTTCAACTTTCTTTATTCTACTAAAACTTGCCTTTCCTTCAGTGTCCAGATCTGTGATCTGCTTCCCGCCCCCCACCCCCCACCCCGCACTCCGCCACATCAGTTCAGGGATGGAAGCTTCTAGGACATTTACTTAATCTCTTATTTTCTTGGAGACAGTCATTATTTTTTCCTTAACCTTTTGATACCATATACAACTAGCTACATTGATACATTGATCCACTCAGGGTGTTGGAAGGACACAGATGGAACAGGGGAGGTTTGATTTTGGTTTTCTAAAAACAGTAAAATCAAGGGCATCTTGCATGTTTACTTCCTATTGGATATAATAGTTTTGATTTGGATCTCTAAGATTTTGCTACTCTGATTAACTGTTTTCTCTTCTTTTTGATTTATGAGCTCTTAATATATTCTGCATTTGATTCCTTTTTCAGAACTGTCTTTTTCATATATTGCCTTCCACGCTGGCGTTGACTTTCCACTCTCTTAGCAGTGATTTTCAATAATGACCAAAAAAAAAAAAAAGGCGATTAAAAAATATACATTCATGCTCATAAGAATCTCCCTTGCAAGTTTTATTTGTTTGGTTTCTTTAGAAAATTTAGAAATGCTTTCCTTTTGTGACTTCTGTTGCTTGTGATGATAGTCAGTTATGACTGTTAGTGATATTTCCCAGGATACAATGAATCAATTTCTAGTGAGTATTAGCAAGATTTTTTTCCATGAAAATAGACCCTTGGATTTGTCTTGCAAACTTCTGCTAAAACTATCCTGGTCGACTTTCAGAATTTTTTATTCATCTTTATGACTTTCCACATAGCAATGCTCCTGAATAAGCAGCTTGCTTTATAGGAAGTCAAGTACAACAGCGAGTGGAGGTTCTTGCTATGATAAAGAGCTTATGGAATGGGTAATGGATGAGGTAGTTATAAATCCTAGTTACAATCATGTGGTCATTTGCAGCAATAACAAAAGCAATAGTCATTAACGAATCGCCAGCCCAGGTTCGATGCATGATACAGGGTGCTCAGGGCTGGTGCACTGGGAAGACCCAGAGGGATGGGAAGGGGAGGGAGGTGGGAGGGGGGTTCAGGATGGGGGGAAAAAGTACATTAAATAAAGTAAGATAAATACAATTACTATGCAAAAAAAAAACAACAAAAGCAATAGTAGTTATAAAATTATTTTCATTTTATATGAATGTATTTATGTATACACTAACCATTTTTAACTTCCCTCTCCTGTTTGCCTGCCTGTCTAACATAAAATATGCCACTACAAATTAATCTTTATCTCATTGTATCTCAGTAGTTAAGATATAAGGTTCATTGGGAGAGTGTGTTTAGCTAGAAGAGCAAAGAACCTTAAACAGATAAATAAACTTGGTATTCTGTTTGAAGGAGACAGCTTGTTTTGGTTGAATGAAGAATAATTGCATCATATTAACAGCAAGCATAGTTTTCCTGTGGTCCTTATTAGAAAGATATGATGTTCAAAGAGGTACTGATGAATGCCTAGTTAACGAGGGAAGTTAACTAGTCAAGCTATTATGGTAGCTTATGTACAGTCTCAACTTAACAATATGAAAATCTATTTCCCAGGATTTGCTTCCCTGTATTGTTCTGGGTTAGAGTTGGCCCTGAAAGAGATTTGTGTAAGTTTTGGAAGGTACTTATGATGAAGTAGCATGTTTCTCTGTTCCTCAGGTTGGTACAGGGCTCCAGAGACTATGGCAATAGATACTGTTGCTGCTGCTCTGATAGTTCAATTTATTGTTGACTTAAAACCTCTTGACCTTCCACCAGATATCTTACTCATGTTCTCTTTGTATGAGACCAAGTATGCATGTAGCATGATGGCAAATGACATCCACTTCTCCCGAAGGTCACCCACTACTGTGAGCCCTAAGGAGGTTAGAGAAAGACAAGTTTTAGTGGGTTCCGTTGTCCTCATATATTTCCATACATGTCACAGTTTGTCCGTGCTTTTGTCCACATCCAACTTTCCTTCACAAGTCTTACTCTAGTTGACTTACAGTGAATTCAACTCAACACCAAATACAAATACAATGGTTTTTATGGACTCTCCCACCAGCTCTCCCCATTGCCTGTGTTCTAATCCTTATAACTAATCTCTTACTCTACATCACTAGTGGTTCTCCTCTGATTGTGCCCTGACGCAAACTCTGAGGGGAAAGCACTAAGGAGATGATTTTCATGACAATTTCAGCTTCTAGATCCAGATTTGTGATATGAGCCCTTTCCGGTGAAACTGCTATTCTATGTTCTTATGGGGCAAGTTTTCAAATTTAGACAACTTTACACATGTTCCATGTGACTGATTTAAAGTAAAAAATTCAGGAGGAGAACGTATCATTAGAAAGTTACTCTGGACACCTGCTTCCAAATGACATAGAAGGAGCTTTTATTTAGAATTAAATCTTCTTATCCAGACCACAGATGAAGCAACCACAGGACTACCATTTCTTGCCTGGGGCCTGCAGGTGTGTTTTTCAGCCTGGGTCCCTCAGCAGGAGGGCTTTCTCTTATTAAGCTCTGGGGTTTTTGTTCAGCTTTTCCTATTACTTCAACCACTGTGAGTTCCCAGAGAGCACAGAAGTACTTTGCAGAGTCTTCCAGCTGTAAGTCTGAAATGGTGAGGCTGATGGATTTATGCGATCTCTGAACATTTATAGAGTAGCGGCCATCCCTTGCATTCTGGCTAGAAGAACCCTGACGAATAAGGTAAATCATCTCTCCACTGGGAAGTTGTTTATACCAAAAAAATGGTGTAACTGCTCAGTCTTGTCTCATAGCGACAGCTCAGGGTGACTACCTCCCCAACTTGACTGGAAATGTCTGGCTGGTCTTGAGTAACTCTCTGGGCTACACTGGATCCTGTGGGGGAAATCAGAAAACAGAGATGGAGCAGTGAATAAAATAGTATAGGAATTAGACTGAAAAACCCAAGCTGAAATCATAAGATGTTTGCTTCTCTTTTAGAATACCTACCAGAGAAGATGAAGGCCAGGAACACCCAGGGCAGACTGGAGGACAACATGAGGCATGGATTCCCCTGCACAAATGTGCTGAGTTCTGCCTCAAGCTGAGAGTTCAGTGTTTCTGTGTGCCTGGCAGCACATATACATAGTATCCAGTTCCTGTGTGACTCCTTCAGACAGGAAGTGGCGTTTCTCATGTTCATAGGTAACATGGTCTGTGCACAGACAGGGGAAAAAATGTCTAGCTCACCACAAACATTTCTTTGTCTATTTTTCTTTCATGGGTAATTAAATTAGGCTGAGCCTGAAAGGGGGCTTTGCAAAAGCAATTATTTTAAAGGTTTGAACTGAGTGGAACTAAAGAACAAACAAGTTGATTTTCACTTATAATTATTCCACAGAATAATTTTGCCATCCCATTTAATATAGTATTTTTTGTTTTTTGTTTTTTACATTTTTATTGGTGTTTGGTTGATTTACAGTTTGTGTTACAGCAAAATGAAATGTGCTTTGACAGAGAAATGAATAGAATGTGTTACTTATGTACAATGATATTGTTGTTGTTCTGTAGTCACTAAGTGGTGTCTGACTCTTTGGGATCCATGGACTGTAACCTGCTAGGCTCTTCTTTCCATGGGATTTCCCAGGCAAGATACTGGAGTGGGGTGTCATTTCCTTTTCCAGGGATCTTCCTGAGCCTGGAATCGAACCCATGTGTCCTGCTTGGCAGGTGGATTCTTTACTGCAGAGCCACCGGGGAAACCCCACAATAAAATTCCTCAGCCATGAAAAAGAACAAAATAATGCTGTTTGTAACAAAATGAGCAGACTAAAATAAGATTTAATATAATCAATGAACCCTTCTTATAATCTACTTATTTACTAGTCATTCATTTAGCCTATACTTACATTTCTCCATCCAAAATTTAAATACTCTATTGAAAAACTCACAGACTTTTGGTGAAAGGCAGTATTTTAAAAATTTTTAAGATTTTTTTTTATAGGTTTTAGGGCTCTATTTGGTTTTTTCAATACATAAAATCATTTTGACATCAAATGATTAAACATCAGTCCTTCTAACTTTCAAAGTCTATTCTGTTTTTTATGTTTGTATGAATTTATAACCAGAATAAAATAATTATTCTTTTGAAACTTGATATTGAATCTTATTTATCAGACTTTAAGGAGGATCAGGAAATCCAGTCCCATTCCTTCCACAAGTAGAATTGTACTTCTTAGATCATGTGTCTTAGAATTTTCCTCATGTTATTTTTTCTGTCCCACTGGCCCAAAGTGTTCAGTCTTACTAGCTAGTTGCTTGTTATTTTTTTCTTTTTGTTAAGTAAAGTTAAGATAAGCATGTCAGTTCTTTCTGTGCCATAATACTATAATGCGCTCCAACAAAACTTGGTATCTACAGACTGCAAGCACACAGTATATGTCTATAGCATAGAAGGTGATTACTGAAATTTTGTAAACTGTTACCTGTTCAGTTGAATGTAGCTGTCAATTTTCCATTTGGTTTTACCATTTTAATGTATGTATTAATATAAAAGAACCAAAGGCAAACAAATAGTAGAAAGGAAGTACAGACAAGGTCTTTAAAGCAGTGCCAACTCCTTGCTTTTAAGTTGCTTGAGCGGTGTTGTTAGCGACTGATGCATGGAGGAGAGTGCACGTTTAGTTGAGACATCTCCTCTGTGCCATTTCACCTCTGAGCGCTGACAGGCAGCTGATGCCCTGGTTTGCATGACCAAACCTACTTGTATTTAAGTAGAAGAGATCACGAATGTCCACGGCAACTGGGCAGCAGCATGCTATTGTATATGTAGCATATATAATTATAGATATTATATATATACACCAGAAAATTGATATTGATAAAGTATTACTAAAATACAGATGATAATCTGATATATCAGCTTTATATGCACTCTTTTTTATGCATAGCTCTGAAATTTTATCACAGGTATAAATTTTTTTACCATCACTAAAATCATGATGCAGAATTGTTCCATTTCTCTAGAGAAAATCACTTTCACACTGTCTCCACCCCTGCAACTCCTAGCAACTACTGATCTTTTCATCTCTATATTTTGTCCTTTTGAGAATGCTGTTTAAGTAAATTTATACATTATGCATGCAATTGTAGTAATATGGTATGTAAGCATGTATCATGTAGTCTTCTGAGATACTTTTTTTCACTCAGCATTGAGATCCATCTAGGCTGTTGCATGAATCAATAGTAAGTTTGTTTTAATCACTACAGACTGTCCCCAACTTGTGATGAATCAACTTAGGATTTTTCACATTACAGTAGTGAGAAACCTAATATGCACTCACTAGAAACCATGCTTTGTATTTTTAATTTTTATCTTTTCCCATGCTAGCAACGTGCTGTATGACATTCTCTAGTGATGCTGGGCAGCAACAGGAAGCTGAGCTCTCAGTCAACCCTGGGATCATGAGGGTGAACAACTGATACACTCACAACCATTCTGTACCCATACGATCGCACAGAGTCGGACACGACTGAAGTGACTCAGCAGCAGCAGCAGCAGCAGCACCCATACAACCATTCTGGTTTTTTTTTTCTTTTTTTTTTTTCATTTATTTTTATTAGTTGGAGGCTAATTACTTTACAGTATTTTAGTGGGTTTTGTCATACATTGACATGAATCAGCCATGGAGTTACATGTATTCCCCATTCTGATCCCCCCTCCCACCTCCCTCTCTACCCGATCTCTCTGGGTCTTCCCAGTGCACCAGGCCCGAGCACTTGTCCCATGCATCACTTTCAGTGCAACACCTTTAAGATTAGGCCAGGCAGAACTGTGATGCACAGTAGGTTAAGTATATTATATGCATTTTCCACTTACAACATTTTCAACTTAAAAGGATTTATTTACACTTAACCTTATAGCAAGTTGAGATATATCTATAAATAATATTATACTGAATGGGTGTACCACAGCATATTTATCTATTCACACAATGAAGAACATTTGGCTGGGTTCCAGTTTTTGGCCATCACATATATAGTTTCCATGAATATTCAAGTACAAATTTTGTGTGAGCCTAAGTTTTTCATTATTCCATTATAAATGCCCATAAAGGAGTGTGACTGCTGAATTGTAGGGTGGGTGAATATTTAAGTTTATGTGAAACTGCTAAGCTGTCTTCCAGAATGATTGTTCCATTTACCCACCAGCAATGTATGAGTGATCCAATTTCTCTACATCATTGCCAGAACTTGGTATCATCATTATTTTTCATTTTAGCCATTAAGAAATATGTGGAATGATATTTCATTGTGGTTTTAATTTGTATTTCCCTGATGGTTAATGATGTTGAACATATGTTTACATGCTTATTTCCCTAACACATGGTTCTTCCACGAAATGTCTGGGTGAACGATTTTCCAATTGAACTACTTGTTTTCTTCCTGCTGAGTTTAGACAGTCATTGTTTTCTGAACACCATCCTTTGATGAAAACACGTTGTGAAAATATTTCCTGCCATTCTGTGGTTTGTCTTTTTCATTCTCTTAATAGTATCTTTCACAGAGCAAGCATTTTTACTTTTGATGAATATTTTATTTTTTATGGATTGTGCTTTGACGTCATGACAAAAACCATTTTGTCCAACACTTGGTACTGAAGATTGTTTTTTTTTTCATAGTTTTATAGTTTTGGATTTTACACTTGGCTATATGGTCTGTTTTGTGACTTTCCTCAAATTTTTGTATAAGGTGTAAGATTTAGGCCAAGATTCAGTTATTTGCCTAGGAATATCCAATTGTCCCTAAATCATTTGCTCATAAGACTATCATTTCTCCATTGAATAGTCATTGCACCTTTGCCAAAAAATTAGATTTGCCCACTTTCTCCCATCCCCACTTGGGATGAGTCAGTAGCATTATCCTGTTAATGATTTTTTATTATCTCCTTTTATTCATTTTTGTTGAACTTTTTATCTTGTATTGGACTATAGCCAATTAGCAATATTGTGATAGTTTCAGGTGGACAGCAGAGGTACTCTATCCTTTTAACACTGCAGCATCTATTCTTTACTTTTTCATTCTTTATATTTCTAATTTGTGTTTTCTCTTTTTTCACCATGATAATTCTATCTAGGAAGATAATTTTTAGGAATATAATCATTTTAGCAAAATTAACTTTGTATCCCATATTTATTTCTATTATTCTATTTCTGTTTTACCAATCAGACAATTTTATTATTTTCTTATTTCAGTTTATATTAGCTGTAATTTGTTCTTCTTTTGCTATCTTTTTTGTTGAAAGCTTAGATAATTGTTTTGCAGCCTTTTTCTTTAGTAGTATAGGTATTTAAAAGAGAAATTCCTCCTATATTAGCTGCATCTCATAACATTTATATCTATATGTTCTCACTATATTTTCTTTCACAATATTTTCTAATAGCCAAGTATTATTTCTTTAACCTATGGGTTAAATTAAAACCTAAATTTTAATGCCTCAATTTGAAATATTGGGCATTTCTCAAGATGTCATTTTGCTATTGATTTTCTAAGTCAATTCCACTTTTGATCAAAGAATAAATTCTATATAATTTCAATTTTCTTAAATATATTAAAACTTTTATGCACAAACTGATATATGTGTGTGTGTCTGTGAGTATATTTCATCTACATGTCAGGGCATGTCTGGAACCTCAGCTGCAGGTTTGGGTACAGGCTGCAGGTACCTGGGGAGCACCGTGCACTTTCTGCTCAGAAGTAGGCAGCTGAGTCCCCAGGCTGGGAAGTTGTGATGTGCAGTGAAAGCTGTTTGACACTCTTATTGAGGGAAACTGAGTCTTCCTTTTTATTCACAACCAAACATATGGTTATCAAGAGTGCAGGGCCTTTACCAGAATGTTGCTGATACCATTCCTTTAATATTCCTCATGTGCTCAGTCATATCCGACTCTTTGTGACCCCAAGGAATATAGCCCACCAGGCTCCTCTGTCCATGGGATTCTCCAGGCAAGAATACTGGAGTGGGTTGCCATTTCCTTCTCCAGGGGAATCTTCCCTACCCAGGGATCGAATCTGGGTCTCCCACATTGTAGGCAGACGCTTTACTGTCTGAGCCACTAGGGAAGTCCGTGGGAAGTAGTCAAATGCACTCTTCTCATAAGTACAGTTCAGAATGGAAATCTCTCTTTCCTGGACTGTCAATGATTGAGGGCTCTGTTTGAGATTGAGAGCAAAGACAAGAGTCTATTTTTGCATGGGTGTGATTGTGAAGAGAATGCTGTTCCCATCTCTAAATTCAAAATGTTTTAGATGAGAGAGACTAAGGAGCAACCACGAGAGAGAGAAATATATTATACCGGTCAGTTTTCAGTTAAGGCCATGTGGAAGGAATTTTCACAGAGGCTATTGCTTCCTTAAATAAAAGGGAGTGTAAAGATAATCATTCCAAAGCTCCTTTATAAATGTTCCTCTCTCTCTCCCATTTCACCAGACTTTGAAGTCCAAAGACAAGATGAACTTCCTTATCTGTTGTTACAGCAAACCAGAACCAAGCACCAGATTCTGGGATAATGTTAGTGATAAAGATGTTGGCTAATAAATCTCACTGCCTGCATAGCATGCCACGGTGTTTCAGGAGCCCTTTAATATTAAGGATATGGCAGGTACTGTTCATTGTCTACAAGTAGATTTACTTCTTCATCCTTACCAGAATCCCAGTATTTTGTTTGTTAGCAATGTTCCTAGAGAAAAATTCGTACCTTCCCCAGACTTTCATAGCTTGGGATCAGCTTGAACTCTATTGTAATCAATAAGATGTAAGCATCCTGAGCGATTTATCACCCTTTCCTATTCACTAGAGTTTTCTACTTTTCCTAATAATGCCAAATGTCAACGTGTTGCTACCTTGATACTACATGTGTTGCATGCATGCGAAGTCACTTCAGTCATGTCTGACTCTTTCTGACCCTATGTACTGTAGCCCTCCAGGTTCCTCTGTCCATGGGATTCTCCAGGCAAGAATACTGGCGTGTGTTGTTATGCCCTCCTCCAGGGGATCTTCTTGACCCAGGGGTCGACCTGAGACTCCTGCGGTTCCTGCACTGCAGGCGGATTCCTTACCGCTGAACCAGCAGGGAAGTCCTGATACTACATACCTAACATCAAAATCACACATTTGTACCTCGGATAGATGAAAAAGACAAATGACACATTTCTCATTGATGGTCTATGAATAGAAAGTCAATGCTTACACATGGTCAGAAGTCATGCTTGTTTCACAAATGTGTTCTTACTTAAATACTTCAGTAGCAGAAAAGGAAAACTAGAATGAAAACACCTGAAATTTAGTTTTAGTTTATTGTTACCTTATAACTAATAATTAATAAGAGATCATTATGTATCATTTTAGTTTTTATTGGAGTTTTATATTCATATAAGAAAATGTAATATAAGGGTATAGCAAGGTAAATTTTCACATAACGAACACCTTTATAAACAACACTCAGATCAAGAAACAGAGCATTACCAGCCCTTCAGAGTTCCCTTTATGATACTGACCCATTTAAAACAGTATTCTGATTTCTACCAGTATAAATTAGCTATGTCAGCTTATGCATCTTATGGGAATGACATGTTTATTGACCATTTGAATATCTTCTATTGTCAAATGCCTATTTCAGACTTTTGTCTTTTCTATCAATTTGTTTATTTTCTTGTTGATTTGAAGGAGATATTTTGAAATCAAAACGAGCTCTTTGATAGTATGATAATATATGTTATAGCTAGTATTTGCTAATATAATATTTTTATAATTAATAATATTAACTTTGATAACATAATAATACTGTAAATATATTCACTAGTTACCCTTTAATAGATTTTCTAGCAATCCTTTTAACTCTTGAATACTTTTAATGGCAATTTTAATGTACATCAGTTTTTAAATGAAGGGTAGTTGGTTTACAATGTTGTGCCCATCTCTGCTATACAGAAAAGTGACACAAAAGATGAATGTATATATGAATATAGACTAGTTTTGATGCTTAGCCATGTTTGTGTCCTGTTTAAGAAATGTGTACTTAACACAAGTTTTGTATTTTTTCCATTAACTTCATACATTATTCTTACATTCAGATCAGCATTCTGACTGCTATCTATATATGATCTGAAGACCATAATACACTTTTGTATAGGAAACATGATGGAATGTCACTTACTGAAATGAAAATCTTTTATCCTTGGTGCATAAAGGCAAATGTTTTCCAATTTTTAGTGTAATACATTTTCAGTATTAATTTTATCACAAAATTTTACCTTGTCACCCTCTCCATCTGCTTATATCATTCTCCTTTATTTCAATTCTTCTGTTTTTAGAACTTTTTTTAACATTTTATAGTTATCACATATTTATTACTTGGATGATGCAGTTTTCTAAACTTTCATTCTAATTACTAAAATGAATTATTTTCACAAGTTTTCTCCTCCTTTTTGTGCCCAGGATGCTTTCTTTTCCAAGTGCTGTATTGTGTGTACACTTGTTATTAGTTAATTTGAAAGTCATTTAGTATGTTGCCTGTTTTATGCAATTCTGGTGTAACAAATGAATTAGATATATGTCTTACTTTAGATTCAGTCCTTCAGATGTGCAAACAGGTAGAATTTGTAAAACATTAGAATCCTCAGTGTGCATTGCTAACAATCTCTTCCTGATTCTATTTATTAATGTATTAATTGTAGGGAAAAATAGTTAAAAGACACAGTGAGCCAATGGAGCTTCAAGTTCCTAACTCCTGTTATTTTTCTTGTGAGATCATCTGCTCATGGTGAATCTCTATTGGTAGAATTAGTGATAGAACTAATGACAGTTCTATTAAACAGTACTCATTAATTCTGTAATTTCTAAAGATAAGTTCAGTAGAATGTTTTAAAGCAGGACACGTTTGGTATAAGGATAGCACATTTTTTTTTAATTGGTAAGTATTATTTCTGAATGAAGATGAAGAAAAAGCTTTTTAAAATCTGTTCACCACTTTTGGGTTGGCAAGCACTGTGCTTCCAATGGCCATTGGTTTGCTGAAATACCATATGGACTTTTAACACCTTTGTTGGCTTATAGTTATGGAAGATGTCGTGAATGACAATACCAGTTGATATCCAAATAACTATTTTCTGTATCCATTTTTCTAAAATTAGGAGAATTCCCTGCCTCATTGGGGGAATGAGTTAAGTGCAATTTTAATCTTTCAAAATATCTGGTGTCAACCACTTTATGAGAAACACAATGTACTGGGAATTTTAATGGAAGAAAGAATTTTGTGTTGGAATAAACTAAAGTTTCACAAGAAGACCTTAACAAAGTACTTGAGTACCTGTTTCACTAACAAAGATAGGAAAGAGGCGTAAGAGGAAAAAAGGAAAAGAGAGAGGGAGGGTGGAAGGAAAAGAAAGGGAAATAGAACAGGATTAATGAGTTTATGAATGAATAAGTATCTTCAAATATACCCCTGTCTTCATTGTGAAATCCGTGTGATGCTGACTCTCTTCTATTTTTAAAAAGATCTAACTCACCCTTTAATATTTTATTGCATCCCTAGCAATTACTAGTAACATCAGTCATAAATATTTCTTTACTCAATAAATATTTGTTGAACACATACTATTTGTTGGGTACTATGCTAATTACTGAGAATACTTCAATAAACTAAAGGAATGAAAAGATATGTTTCATGAAAAGTGAGGTAAGGAAACAGAAAGTGAGCTCAAAGTCCGTGAATAGGAGGAAATGAGTGAAAAGTGACTGAAGGGATATGCTGATATTTGGAAAATGCTACAGCACCTCTCATTGTACTTGGCAAGATTGAGTACAAGTATCTGTTCCTTCATCTCTGACTCACAAATCAAAAGCAATTTCCAAAGCATAAACACAGCAATATATGTTTAGGTACACATCATATGCAGCAGGATCGATTTCTCAGTCTTTTTTTTTTTTTCATTTATTTTCATTAGTTGGACGCTAATTACTTTACAATATTGTAGTGATTTTTGCCATACATTGACATGAATCAGCCATGGGTGTACATGTGTTCCCCATCCTGAACCCCCCTCCCACCTCCCTCCCCATCCCATCCCTCTGGGTCATCCCAGTGCACCAGCCCTGAGCGCTTGTCTCATGCATCCAACCTGGACTGGCAATCTGTTTCACACTTGATAATATACATGTTTCGATGCTATTCTCTCAGATCATCCCATCCTCGCCTTCTCCCACAGAGTCCAAAAGTCTGTTCTATACATCTGTGTCTCTTTTTCTGTCTTGCATATAGGGTTATCATTACCATCTTTCTAAATTCCATATATATGTGTTAGTATATTGTATTGGTGTTTATCTTTCTGGCTTACTTCACTCTGTATAATGGGGTCCAGTTTTATCCATCACATTATAACTGATTCAAATGTATTCTTTTTAATGGCTGAGTAATATTCCATTGTGTATATGTACCATAGCTTTCTTATCCATTTGCCTGCTGATGGACGTCTAGGTTGCTTTCATGTGCTGGCTATTATAAAAAGTGCTGTGATGGACATTGGGGTACACGTGGCTCATTCAGTTCTGGTTTCCTCGGTGTGTGTGCCCAGGAGTGGGATTGCTGGGTCATATGGCAGTTCTATTTCCAGTTTTTTAAGGAATCTCCACACTGTTTTCCATAGTGGCTGTACTTGTTTGCATTCCCACCAACAGTGTAAGAGGATTCCCTTTTCTCCACACCCTCTCCAGCATTTACTTCTTGTAGACTTTTGGATAGCAGCCATCCTGACTGGCATGAAATGGTACCTCATGGTGGTTTTAATTTGCATTTCTCTGATAATGAGTGGTGTTGAACATCTTTTCATGTGTTTGTTAGCCATCTGTATGTCTTCTTTGGAGAAATGTCTGTTTAGTTCTTTGACCCATTTTTTGATTGGCTCATTTATTTTTCTGGAATTGAGCTGCAGGAGTTGCTTGTATATTTTTGAGATTAATCCTTTGTCTGCTGTTTCGTTTGCTATTATTTTCTCCCATTCTGAAGGCTGTCTTTTCACCTTGTTTAGAGTTTCCTTTGTTGTGCAAAAGCTTTTAAGTTTCATTAGGTCCCATTTGTTTATTTTTGCTTTTATTTCCAATATTCTGGGAGGTGGGTCATAGAGGATCTTGCTGTGATTTATGTCGGAGAGTGTTTTGCCTATATTCTCCTCTAGGAGTTTTATAGTTTCTGGTCTTACATTTAGATCTTTAATCCATTTTGAGTTTATTTTTGTATATGGTGCTAGAAAGTGTTCTAGTTTCTTTCTTTTACAAGTGGTTGACCAGTTTTCCCAGCACCACTTGTTGAAGAGATTGTCTTTTCTCCATTGTATAGTCTTGCCTCCTTTGTCAAAGATAAGGTGTCCATAGGTAAGTGGATTTATCTCTGGGCTTTCTATTTTGTTCCATTGATCTATATTTCTGTCTTTGTGCCAGTACCATACTGTCTTGATGACTGTGGCTTTGTAGTAGAGTCTGAAGTTAGGCAGGTTGATTCCTCCAGTTCCATTCTTCTTTCTCAAGATTACTTTGGCTATTCAAGGTTTTTTGTATTTCCATACAAGTTGTGAAATTATTTGTTCTAGTTCTGTGAAAAATACCGTTGGTAGCTTGATAGGAATTGCATTGAATCTATAGATTGCTTTGGGTAGTATAGTCATTTTGACAATATTGATTCTTCCCATCCATCAACACGGTATATTTCTCCATCTATTTGGGTCCTCTTTGATTTCTTTCATCAGTGTTTTATAGTTTTCTATGTATAGGTTTTTTTTTTTTTTTTTTTTTTTTTTTTTAGGTAGATATGCTCCTAAGTATTTTATTCTTTTTATTGCAATGATGAATGGTATTGTTTCTTTAAATTCTCTTTCTGTTTTCTCATTGTTAGTATATAGGAATGCAAGGGATTTCTGTGTGTTAATTTTATATCCTGAAACTTTACTATATTCATTGATTAGCTCTAGTAATTTTCTTGTAGAGTTTTTAGGGTTTTCTATGTAGAGGATCATGTCATCTGCAAACAGCGAGAGTTTTACTTCTTTTCCAACCTGGATTCCTTTTACTTCTTTTTCTTCTCTGATTGCTGTGGCCAAAACTTCCAAAACTATGTTGAATAGTAGTGGTGAGAGTGGGCACCCTTGTCTTCTTCCCGACTTTAGGGGAAATGCTTTCAATTTTTCACCATTGAGGATAATGTTTGCTGTGGGTTTGTCATATATAGCTTTTATTATATTGAGGTATGTTCCTTCTGTTCCTGCTTTCTGGAGAGTTTTTATTATAAATGGATGTTGGATTTTGTCAAAGGCTTTTTTCTGCATCTATTGAGATAATCATATGGCTTTTATCTTTCAATTTGTTAATGTGGTGTATTACATTGATTGATTTGCAGATTATCCACGAATATTATGTTAGCGATGCAGCTCACATCAAGGGCCGTCCCTATTACTTTCTCTGTCTTGTTTTCTAATTTCCTCTATATCTTGTCTCTTGCAGAAAATGTGTGGCTAATAGGGAGCTAAGGATGTTTTGGAATCCTGCTACAATCAGTAAAATATATTTCTACTGCTATTTGGATGTTAGCATGTCTCTTTACAGAATTAAGGATTATTGCTTTTCTTGAGTCACAACATATGCTTTTTATCCTAACACTTGACATTTCCCCCTAAAATGTGTTTCACCTTCAGCTATGGGAATTGTGATTCACTCCACTGACTTTCCAGTTGCCTCAGTATTTCAGGGCTTTCTTATTACTGTTGCTTCTAGTAAGGCCAGATTGAACTACACATGCTGAGATTTTGGAGCTTGACATTAGCAGATTTAAAAATGTCAATGTATGGCAAAACCCACTACAATATTGTAAAGTAATTAGCCTCCAACTAATAAAAATAGATGGAAAAAATAAAAAAATAAATATAACAGTTGGTCTAAGACATATTAAGACTGAAGATAGGCAACTTTTAAAATCTCTTTGACCTTTAGCTTTCTAATAGGTAGCAGAGATCTCAGAATAATTCACTAAATGGTAAGGAGGATTAAAAGATACATTTAGGGCTTTATAAAAGACACTGATTTTAAAGCAAAAAAGAAATACATTTTGATAGATTTGACAGTGTAAGAAATAAAGACAACATCATTTAAAAAATAAAGGTAGTATGTTAGAATAAAACATACAAGCAAACATAAAAGTCAAAATAGCATTTAAGATATCAAAATGATTTTAGCAAATAAAAATAAAACTAATCTAATGGAAAAAAATGGTCAAAAGATAGGAATAAGCATGTGATCAAAGTTGAATGAAAGAGAGCCCATATACAGAGAAAAAAAAATTGCTCAAAAGCACTAGGGTTTGGTAAAATGCTATAGATAAAGTACATTTGGATTGCTAAAATGAAAAAGGCTGATAATTCTCAATTTTTAGAAGATGCAAACTGCACCTTTTCACTCCCTGTTGGTTGAAGTATAATTGTTTATACCACTTGAATGGAAAGCTGTCACTTTATCAAAAAAATTTTTAATGCACCTTGTTTTGCAAACAGCCATTCCAGTTTCAGAACTTCCATTACAATAGACATGTCTCCATATATACAAAAGTCAATCTACAAAGCTGTATAAAGACAAAACTCTTTATGATAGCACAGTAATAGAAACAAATATTTATTAATGGAAAAGTAGTTAATAATAGAACATTTCAGAGTCCTACATAGACATTATAAAGAAATAATTGGACCACTTCCAAGGTGGCACAGTGGTAAAGAATCCTCCTACAATGCAAGAGACAAAGGACACCAGGTTTGATCCCTGGATCGGGAAGATCTTCTGGAGATGAAAATGGCAACCCACACCAGTATTCTTCCCTGGAAAATCCCAAGGACAGAGGAGCCTGGCAGGCTACAGTTCTTGAGGTTGCAAAGAGTCAGACATGAAAGAAAACTTTGGAACAAGAGAATTATTTGTATTTTTCTCACTTTTAGGTTGAGACTAACACATGAGAACCAACATTTTATTGACATGAGAAAGAACCATGAAAAATTACTAATTCTTCTCACTTTATTTCTATATTGCAATTAGGATTCTTAGTATTCCCATAATTCTTCTCAGACACATCAACCAATGAAACACTTCTTCTTCATCCTCTTCTTCTTTTCTTTATTCATCTTCTCCTCTTTAACCTCCCCTCATTTTCCTCATTTCTTACAGCTCTCTGACTCTCCTTCCAGATGACTCTAGATTTGCTCTCGTGACTGCTCCCCCACTGTGTCCCTGCTTCTTCCCACCACAAATACTGTACAGGTGCAGCCCCATCTGTCCCAGTGTGCCCCTCTCAGGACGCAGTAGTACACAGCGGTGTCTCTCAGGGTGACCTGGGGCAGGACCAAGGTGCTGGACTTTCTGTCTGAAGCTATGGTCAGAGAGTCCATGCTGCTGTTCACTATGTCTCGTAAGCCATGAATGACATACTGTGGACTTTGATTGGGATTTTGCCAATACCAATGTATATAGTTATTTCCACCAATGGTAGAGTGGTTACAAGGCAGATTTACATCCTCTCCTTCAGCACAATCCAAGGAGCTGGGCCAGGTGGTCTTAGCATCAGACACATTCCCAGGGGGATTAAGAAATCAAATTAGTTCCAGAGCACAAATAAGCATAATTCTATGGATCAAGGGCACAACCCTCCTGTAAATGTCTAGCCCTAACCGTTACTCCTGTGTTTCTATTTATGTCCTGCAAAAATATTATTGGTGTTCAGTATTGGACTTTAAGGAGATCAAGTCAGTTATCCTAAAGGAAATGAACCCTAAATAGTCACTGGAAGGACTGATGCTGAAACTGAAGCTCCAAAAATTTGTACACCTGATAAGAAGAGCTGACTCATTGAAAAATACCCTGATGCTGGGAAAAATTGAAGGCAAAAGGAGAAGGGGACGTAGAAGATGAGATGGTTAAATAGCATTACTGTCTCAATGGACATGAATTTGAGCATATTCCAAGAGATTATAGAGGATAGAGGAACCTGGCATACTGCCATCCATTTGGTGGTAAGAAGTTGAATACAAATTAGTGACTGAACAACAAAATTATAGAGACCAAAAATACGTGACAAGAATCAGAGATCCATAGGCTTTGTTCCATGGGTCCTTAGCTCAATAAACCAAGAGATTTCCTACAACCTGCTTACTGTTAAAGACTCTTCTGAAATTATGGTCATGGTTTAACCTGTCATGTATAAGTTTTTGTTCCCTAGCAAATCCATAGATCGGGTCTCAATTCCATCACTATAATGTTGAATAAAGCACAGGGAGAGGAGTAGAGAACAAATAACTCTGTGGCCCTTTGCTCTCAAAGTCATCCCTTGTAGACACAGAACACTTACCCAAGGTCAGAAACACGGTTACTCCAGTCAGCAGCCTCATACTTCAAGGACAATCCAGGATCGTGGGCTCAGAGCTGATCCTTGGCTTAAGGAGGTTCCAGAGAACAGAGGCAACAACTGTTAGTAAAAACTTACAACCAGTGCAGATATCACTGTATTGTTGCCAGGACCTTCTCAGCCAATGATCAAACAATCTCTTATCTAGGTCTTCCTCCCCTGTTTTAGTCATGTCCCCAAAAAATGGTGAAACATCCCCAGCTCACAGTGCAATCATCTCTGAAGTTTAATGTCTGCCTCGGGAAAAGTAATACCAATCACAATGATGTGTCTATGCACAACCATTGGTCTATCATTTGTTTCTTAAGAAATTGGCCGGTGCTCCATGAAGCTTGGAGAACATAATATTTAATCCCAGAAAAGTGTACTGAGCTCTGTGTTGTAAGATAATGAAAATTTCCATCCACATTCCAGAAAATGTATGGGAGATTCAAAAGTAGGCAGTGATTTGCTCTGGGAGATGGAAAAATTAATAACATTGAGACTAAAAGCTACACATCCTGGAAATCGGAGCTCTTGTAAGTGTTCTTGGAATCATGCAACTATCGCCATCTAGGTAGACATTTTTCGTACATCTGTTCTAACTGACATACATATATTGACATAGATGGTGTTCACCTCATCCTCCTTGAACAGTGGTCCATAATCCTCATGTTCCCTATGCCGATGCTTGTGGGTGTTGTGCAGCAAGGATGCTAAGGCAGAGGGATAGACAGAAAGAAAGGCAGAGTAGGTGGGGGTGGGGTGGAGGTGGGTGTTAGTGGTATAAAAAGTCGGAGGAGGGGGGAAAAAGGGTATAAGGAATAGAAAAGGGAAGAGATAATCAGAGGAGGTAAATGGGAAAGCAGTATTAGGGAGGAACATGGAAAGGGCTTAGGCTGTTGGGCTAAGATCCCCTGAATCCTTCATCACACACATTCAACAAGGGATAAAAAGCTCAAGTTGTCTAAAGAAGGTGAAAGCATGTCATTTTTCCTTTTTTTGGCGCATCAATTTCCCTCCCTTTCTCCCAGAAAGAAACACTGTTTTCAGATGAATCAGCCCCTTCTTGTGACTGAATAGAAGAACTGCAGAGCTAAACCCACACCAAAAGTCAGCAAGCAACTTTTTTTTTTTTTTTTGCAAGCAACTTTTTGAAAAGCTCCTCAGATTTGAAGGTAAATGGGCTTCCCAAGCAGTGTGAGTGGTAAAGAACTCACCTGCCAATGCAGGAGACTTAAGAGACCCATGTTCAATCCTTGGGTCAGGAAGATCCCCTAGAGAAGGGCATAGCAACCCACTTCAGTATTCTTGCCTGGAGAATCCATTGGACAGAGGAGCCTGCGGGCTACAGGCCATGACTCGCAGAGCTAGACACGATTGAAGCAACTTGCCACACAGCACACACACCTTCCTTGTCACACCTCTGTGCTCATCCGGATTTCCTTGGTCCTAAATGCCTCTCAGAAGGTTTTAATTATCTTTGACTGCTTTCAGTTCAGTTCAGTTCAGTTGCTCAGTCGTGTCCAACTCTTTGCAACCCCATGAACCGCAGGATACCAGGTCTCTGCAGTCATACGATTCTCTTTTCATTTTCATTTGTTGATCTCTTTTTCATTTGTCTCTAACCTTCCTATATTTAAAATTTACTTCAAAGCCCATGTAATTCAATATTTATAAGAGAGTTTGATACACAGTAGGCACTCAAGAATTGCAAGGTTTCTGAGTGAGTCGATGAATCATTATTCATGAATTTGATGATAAATTACGTTAAACAACTGTTTAAGTTATTCTGAAAACAATCCTCCAATTTTATGGGATGCATGCCAAATAAAAGACTCTGATAGTATAAACAGAAGGTTATTACTGTGAACAATGAATAATAGACTATAAACAATAGATCCAAGTCTAGCATGGGGAACATTACACTGAAGACTTAGGAGTAAATGTTACAGTAATCATGCTTTGTTCATTTAACAAATATTCATAGATACTCGCTGGAAGCGTTGTTGTTGTTCAGTCTCTAAGTCATGTCTGACTCTTTGTGACCCATTGTGTGGACGCTGCCATCCACTCACCCCCTTCTCCTCCTGTCCTCAAGCTTTCCCAGCATCAGGGTCTTTTCCAATGAGTCAGCTCTTCACATCAGGTGGCCAAAGTATTGGAACTTCAGCTTCAGCATCAGTCTTTCTGATGAATATTCTGGATTGATTTCCTTTAGGATTGACTGGTTTGATCTCTTTGCTGTCCAAGAAACTCTCAAAGGTCTTCTGCAACACCACAATTAGAAAGCCTCAGTTCTTCAGCACTCAGCCTTCTTTAGGGTCTAACTCTCACATCAGTACGACTACTGGAAAACCATAGCTTCAACTCTGTGGAACTTTGTTGGCAAAGTGATGTCTCTGCTTTTTAATATGTTGTCTAGGTTTTGTCATAGCTTTCCTTCCAAGGAGCAAGTGTCTTTTAATATCATGGCTGCAGTCATCTTCTGCAGTGATTTTGGAGCCCAAGAAAATAAAATCTGTCACTGCTTCTACTTTTTCCCTATCTATTTGCATTAAGTGTTGGGACCCCAGATGCCATGATTTTAGCTTTTTGAATGCTGAGTTTGTCACTGTCCTCCTTCACCCTCATCAAGAGGCTCTTTAGTTACTCTTCTGTTTCTGCCATTAGAGTGGTATCATCTGCATATTTGAGGTTGTTGGTATTTCTCCTGGCAATCTTGATTCCAGCTTGTGATTCATCCAACCCAGCATTTCACATGATGTACTCTGCATATAATTTAAACAAGCAGGGTGACAGTATACGCCTTGATGTATTCCTTTCCTAATTTTGAATCAGTTTGTTGTTCCATGTCTGGTTCTAACTGTTGCTTCTTGACCTGCATACAGGTTTCTCAGGAGGCAGGTAAGGTGGTCTGGTATTCCTATCTATTTAAGAATTTTCCAATTTGTTGTGATCCACACAGTCAAAGGCTTTAGCATAGTCAACAAAGCAGAAGTAGATGTTTTCTGGAATTCCCTTGCTTTTTCTATGATCCAGTGAATGGTCTAGTGGTTTTCCCTACTTTCTTCAGCTTAAGCCTGAATTTAGCAATAACAAGGTCATGATCTGAGCCACAGTCAGCTCCAGATCTTGTTTTTGCTGACTGTGTAGAGTTTCTCCATCTTTGGCTGCAAAGAATATAATCAATTTGATGTCTGTGTTAACCCTTTGGTGATATTCGTGTGTAGGGTGGGCTCTTTTGTTGTTGGAAGAGGGTGTCTCTATGACCAGTGTGTTTTCTTGGCAAAACTCTATTAGTCCTTGTCCTGCTTCATTTTGTGCTCCAAGGCCAAACTTGCCTGTTACTCCAGGTATCTCTGGACTTCCTATGTTTGCATTCCAATCCCCTATGATGAAAAGGACATCTTTTTTTTGGTGGTATTTCCAGAAGGTCTTGTAGATCTTCATAGAACTGTTCTTCATAGATCCCTTTAGGTTACAGTTTAAACCCATCGTATCACCATCACTGAGACATCCAGTCACCCTGTTCTGGGTCAAGTGCTTCCTCACACCCAAATCTTCTCCAAGGAGCCCTCTAAATGGTACACTCAGGATGACAATAAAAGTTGAAGATGCTTTTCACAGTTAGGAAAGTTGTGTCTCATTTCTCAAAGATTAAAAAAACTGGAGCAGTAAAATCTGTCTCATAGGGTTTTCTTATTTTTTATTTTTTATTAGTTGGAGGCTAATTACTTCACAACATTTCAGTGGGTTTTGTCATACATTGATATGAATCAGCCATAGAGTTACACGCATTCCCCATCCCGATCCCCCCTCCCACCTCCCTCTCCACGCAATTCCTCTGGGTCTTCCCAGTGTACCAGGCCCGAGCACTTGTCTCATGCATCCAACCTGGGCTGGTGATCTGTTTCACCATAGATAATATACATGCTATTCTTTCAAAACATCCCACCCTCACCTTCTCCCACAGAGTTCAAAAGTCTGTTCTGTACTTCTGTGTCTCTTTTTCTGTTTTGCATATAGGGTTATCATTACCATCTTTCTAAATTCCATATATATGTGTTAGTATGCTGTAATGTTCTTTATCTTTCTGGCTTACTTCACTCTGTATAATGGGCTCCAGTTTCATCCATCTCATTAGAACTGATTCAAATGAATTCCTTTTAACAGCTGAGTAATATTCCATGGTGTATATGTACCAGAGCTTCCTTATCCATTCATCTGCTGATGGGCATCTAGGTTGCTTCCATGTCCTGGCTATTATGAAGAGTGTTGTGATGAACATTGGGGCGCACATGTCTCTTTCAAATCTGGTTTCCTCAGTGTGTATGCCCAGAAGTGGGATTGCTGGGTCATATGGCAGTTCTATTTCCAGTTTTTTAAGGAATCTCCACACTGTTCTCCATAGTGGCTGTACTAGTTTGCATTCCCACCAACAGTGTAAGAGGGTTCCCTTCTCTCCACACCTTCTCCAGCATTTATTGCTTGTAGACTTTTGGATAGCAGCCATCCTGACTGGCGTGTAATGGTACCTCATTGTGGTTTTGATTTGCATTTCTCTGACGATGAGTGATGTTGAGCATCTTTTCATGTGTTTGTTAGCCATCTGTGTGTCTTCTTTGGAGAAATGTCTGTTTAGTTCTTTGGCCCATTTTTTGATTGGGTCATTTATTTTTCTGGAATTGAGCTGCAGGAGTTGCTTGTATATTTTTGAGATTAGTCCTTTGTCTGTTGCTTCATTTGCTATTATTTTCTCCCAATCTGAGGGCTGTCTTTTCACCTTACTTAAAGTTTCCTTTGTAGTGCAAAAGCTTTTAAGTTTCACTAGGTCCCATTTGTTTATTTTTGCTTTTATTTCCAATATTCTGGGAGGTGGGTCATAGAGGATCCTGCTGTGATTTATGTAGGAGAGTGTTTTGACTAAGTTCTCCTCTAGGAGTTTTATAGTTTCTGGTCTTACATTTAGATCTTTAATCCATTTTGAGTTTATTTTTGTGTATGGTGTTAGAAAGTGTTCTAGTTTCATTCTTTTACAAGTGGTTGACCAGTTTTCCCAGCACCACTTGTTAAAGAGGTTGTCTTTTTTCCATTGTATAGTCTTGCCTCCTTTGTCAAAGATAAGGTGTCCATAGGTTCATGGATTTATCTCTGGGCTTTCTATTCTGTTCCATTGATCTATATTTCTGTCTTTGTGCCAGTACCATACTGTCTTGATGACTGTGGCTTTGTAGTAGAGTCTGAAGTCAGGCAGGTTGATTCCTCCAGTTCCATTCTTCTTTCTCAAGATTACTTTGGCTATTCGAGGTTTTTTGTATTTCCATACAAATTGTGAACTTATTTGTTCTAGTTCTGTGAAAAATACCGTTGGTAGCTTGATAGGGATTGCATTGAATCTATGGACAGCTTTGGGTAGAATAGCCATTTTGACAATATTGATTCTTCCAATCCATGAACATGGTATGTTTCTCCATCTGTTTGTGTCCTCTTTGATTTCTTTCATCAGTGTTTTATAGTTTTCTGTGTATAGGTCTTTTGTTTCTTTAGTATCTCCTAAGTATTTTATTCTTTTTGTTGCAATGGTGAATGGTATTGTTTCCTTAATTTCTTTTTCTGTTTTTTCATTGTTAGTATATAGGAATGCAAGGGATTTCTGTGTGTTAATTTTATATCCTGCAACTTTACTATATTCGTTGATTAGCTCTAGTAATTTTCTGGAAGAGTCTTTAGGGTTTTCTATGTAGAGGATCATGTCATCTGCAAACAGCGAGAGTTTCACTTCTTCTTTTCCTATCTGGATTCCTTTTACTTCTTTTTCTGCTCTGATTGCTGTGGCCAAAACTTCCAAAGCTATGTTGAATAGTAGTGGTGAGAGTGGGCACCCTTGTCTTGTTCCTGATTTCAGGGGAAATGCTTTCAATTTTTCACCATTGAGGGTGATGCTTGCTGTGGGTTTTGTCTCATAGGGTTTTGATATTTAAATTAGATAATGAATTGGAAATGCCTGACATGTGGTGCCTGACATACAGTAAGCTCAATAAATACAAACTTTCTATATTCTACTAAAACCTCCTTTCCATTAATGTCCAGGTCTGTGACCTGATTTTTCAGCTCCACATCAGTTCAGTAATGGACGCTTCTAGGAAGTTTATTTAATCACTTGTTTTTCTGGAGATAGTCTTTATTTTTCCTTATCCTTTTGGTGTGATGGCCAGCTAGCTATATTGGTACACTCAGGGTGCTGAAAAGACACAGATGGAACATGTGAGGTTTGACTTTGATTTCCATAAAAATAGTGAAATCAAGGAAAACTTGCATGTTTACTAACTATTGTATATAATATTTCTGAATTGGATCTCCAAGATTTTGCTATTCTTATTAGTGACTACTAATAAGTCATTCTTATTAATGACTAAGAAGTGACTATTTTCACTTCTTTTTGCTTTATGAGCTTTTAATATATTCTGCAGTTGATTCCTTTTTCAGTAATGTTTATTGCATATATAGCCTTCCAGACTGGCACTGGTTTTCCACTCTCTTAGCAGTGTTTTTTTTTTTTTTTTAACAAAAAATACAATTTAAAAATATGCTTTATGCTCATTAGAAGCTTCCTTGAAAGGTTTGTTCTTTTCTTTAAAGACTTTACAAATGTTTTCCTTTTATGACTGCTATTGCTTGTGATGAGAAGACAAGTATCGTTCTTAATGATGTATCCCAGAATACAACATATCAATTTCCCCTGCCTATTAGCACTATTTTTTTTCCCACTAAAATAGACCCATGAATTTGTCTTCAAGACCTTGCAAGCTTCAGCCAAAACCACAGCAGTCAACTTACAGAACTTCTTATTCATCTTTATGACTTTCCACATAGCATTGCTCCTGAATAAGGAGCTTCTTTTAGAGGAAGTCAAGTACAACAGTGAGTAGAGGTTCTCGCTACGCTAAAGAGGTTATGGAATGGGTAATGGATGAGGTAGTTATAAATACCAGTTACAACCATGTGGTCATTTGCAGTAACAAAACCTAGAATATTTATGAAATTATTTTCATTTTATATGAATATATTTATGTATACATTAGTCATTTTAAGCTTCTCTCTCCTCTTTGCCTGCTTCTGGTAACAGAAAATGTGCTGCTACAAGGTAATCTTATATCTCATTGTATCTCTGTAGCAAAGATACAGGGTCAATTGGAGAGTGTGATTCAGCTAGAAGAGGAAAGAACGTCATCCTTAAATAGATAAATGAACTTGGTATTCTCTTTGAAGGAGAGAGCTTGTTTTGGCTGAATAAAGAATAATTGCATCATATTAACAGGAAGCATAGTTTTCCTGTGGTCCTTATTCAAAGTTGTGGTGTTCAAAGAGGTAATGAATGCTTAGTTAACAGGGAGGCAAGTTAACTAGTTAAGCTATTTTGGTGGGTTGGTACTGTCTCAACTTAATCTATTTCCTAGAATTTGCTTCTCTGTATTGTTCTTGGTTATGGTTGGCCATGAAAGAGATTTGTGTAAGATTTGAAAGGTACTTGTGATGAAGCATCCCATCACTTCATGGGAAATAGATGGGGAAACAGTGGAAGCAGTGTCAGGCTTTAGTTTTTTGGGCTCCAAAATCACTGCAGATGGTGATTGCAGCCATGAAATTAGAAGACCCTTACTCCTTGGAAGGAAACTTATGACCAACCTAGATAGCATGTTAAAAAGCAGAGACATTACTTTGCCAACAAAGGTCCATCTAGTCAAGGTTATGGTTTTTCCAGTGGTCATGTATGGATGTGAGTGTTGGACTGTGAGGAAAGCTGAGCGCCGAAAAATGGATGCTTTTGAACTGTGGTGTTGGAAAAGACTCTTGAGAAGAGTCCCTTGGGCTGCAAGGAGATCCAACCAGTTCATCCTAAAGGAGATCAGTCCTGGGTGTTCATTGGAAGGACTGATGCTGAAGCTGAAACTCCAATACTTTGGCCACCTGATGCGAAGAGTTGACTCATTGGAAAAGACCCTGATGCTGGGAGGGATTGCAGGCAGGAGGAGAAGGGGACGACAGAGGATGAGATGGCTGGATGGCATCACCGACTCGATGGTCATGAGTTTGAGTAAACTCCGGGAGTTGGTGATGGACAGGGAGGCCTAGCGTGCTGCACTTCATGGGGTCGCAAAGAGTCGGACACGACTGAGCGACTGAACTGAACTGAACTGAACTGTGATGAAGTAGTCATGTTTCTAGGTTCTGCTGGTTGGTTCAGGGATACAGAGACTATGGCAACTCATAATGTTGCTGCTGGTCTGGTAGTTCAACTTACTGTTGACTCACAACTCCTCGACCTCCCACCAGCTCTCTTACTCATGTCTTTGACCAAGTAAGCATGTAGCATGATGGCATACTTCTGAGGTCTACCCACTATTGTGAGCCTGAAGGAGGTAAGAGAGAGACAGGTTTTAGTGTGTCTTGTGGGGTCCATTGTCCTCATGTACACGTCAGTTTGTCCATGCTTTTTCCAGTTTGTCCACAGTTTGTCCAGTTGCCACATCCAACTTTCCTTCATAAATGGTACTTTAGTTGACTTACAGTGATCTCAAGCTCAAGCCAAATACAAATATAATAGCTTTTATAGACTCTTCCACCAGCTCTAGCCCCTGCCTGTGAATAATCCTTATAACTAATCTTATCGTACATCACTGGTGGTTCTCCTCTGAATATGCTCTGACACGATGTCTAAGAGGAAAGGACTGTATGATAAGTTGCTTCAGTCGTGTCTGACTCTTTGCAACACCACGGACTGTAGCCCACCACCTTCCTCTGTCCAAGGGATTCTCCAGGCAAGAATATTGGAGTGGGTGGCCGTGCCCTCCTCCAGGGGATCTTCCCAAACTAGGGATCAAATCTGTGTCTCTTATGTCTCCTGCATTGGCAAGTGAGTTCTTTACCCCTAGAGCTTGGGAAGCCCTAAAAGGAAAGGACTAAGGAAATGATTTCCATGATAATTTCAGACTCTAGACCCAGATCTGTGATGTGAGGATCTTTAGGTGAAACTACCATTTTATATTACTGTGGAGCAAGTCTTCAAATTTAGACAACTTTGCACATATTTTGTATGGTTGATTTAAAGTCAAAAATTCAAGAGGAGAATGTTATCAGGAGAGAGTTACTCTGGACACCTGCTTCCATATGTCATGGAAGGAAATTTTATTTAGAATTAAATCCTCTGATGCAGACCACAGATGAAGCAACCACAGGATTATCATTTCTTGTCTAGGATCTACAGGTGTGTATCTCAGGTGTGGTCCTGCAGCAGAGGGACTCTCTCTTATTAAGCTCTGGGGTTTTTGTTAGGCCTTTCCTATTACCTTGAGCACTGTGAGTTCAAAGAGAGCACAGAAGTACTGCAGAATCTTCCAGTTGTAAGGTTGAAATGGTGAGGCTGGAGGATATTTAAGTGATCTCTGAAAATTTACAGAGTAGCGGCCATCCCTTGTAAGGAAAATCATCTCTCCACTAGGAGGTTGCTTATACCAAAACATGTTGTAACTCCTCCAACTTGTTTCACACCGACAGTTCATGGTGACTGCCTCTCCAATCTGAGTGAATATGTCTGGTTGATCTTGAATAACTTTCTGGGCTACACCAGATCCTGTGGAAAAAATCAGAAGACAGAGATGAAGCAGTGAATAAAATAGTGTAGGAATTAGGCTCATTTCAGATCACCCTCCCCAAAAAACCAAACTGAAATCATAAGATGCTTGCTAATTCCAATCCTCCTTTCCTCCTCAAGTCCCTGTGAAGCACCACGTGCCTGTGTGCAGTCTTTTCACCCTGAACACTCACACCCATGTTTGGAAGCATCCCTACCAGAGAAGGTGAAGGCTAGGAACACCCAGAGCAGATTGGAAAGCAGCATGAGGCACGGATTCCCCTACACAAATGTGCTCAGTTCTGCCTCAAGCTTAGAGTTCAGTGTTTTTGTGCGCCGGGCAGCACATATGCATAATACCTCAGTTCTTGTGTGACTCCTTCAAACAGGAAGTGGTGTTTGTCATATTCATATGTCATGTGGTCTGTGTACAGAAGAGAAAAAACGTCTGACTCACCACAAACTTTTACTTTGTCTATTTTTCTTCCACTGGCAATTAAGTTAGGCTGATCCTGAAAGGGGGCGTTGAAAAAACAGTTAGTAATAAAGGTTTGAGCTGACGGAATTGAGGAACAAACTAGGTGTCATTCACTGATACATATTCAGGACAATTATTTTGCCATACCATTTAAAACACCATTTGCTTTTTGTTTTTAAACTTTTTATTAGAGTATAGGCAAAATGTTCGTCTGAGGAGGCCTTACAAATGACTAAGAAAAGAAGAGAAAAGAAAAGCAAAGGAGAAAGGGAGGGATATACCCATTTGAATGCAGAATTCCAAAGAATAGCAAGGAGAGATAAGAAGGTCCTCCTCAGTGATCAGTGAAAAGAAATAGGGGAAAACAATAGAATGGGAAAGGCTAGAGATCTCTTCAACAAAATTAGAGATATCAAGAGAACATGTCATGCAAAGACGGGAACAATAAAGGACAGAAATGGTATGGACCTAAGAGAAGCAGAAGATATTAAGAAGAGGTAGCAAGAATACATAGAGAAGCTGTACAAAAAAGATCTTCATGATGCAGAAAGCCATGATGGTGTCATCACTCACCTAGAGCCAGACATCCTGGAATGCAAAGTCAAGTGAGCCTTAAGAAGCATCACTACAAACAAAGCCAGTGGAGGTGATGGGATTCCAGTTGAGCTATTTCAAATCCTAAAAGATGATGCTGGGAAAGTGCTGCACTCAATATGTCAGCAAATTTGGAAATCTCAGCAGTGGCCATAGGACTGAAAAAGGTCAGTTTTCATTCCAATCCCAAAGAAAGGCAATGCCAAAGAATGTTCAAACTACGGCACAATTGCATTCATCTACATGCTAGCAAAGTAATGCTCAGAATTCTCCAAGCCAGGCTTCAACAATATGTGAACCGTGAACTTTCAGATGTTCAAGCTGGATTTAGAAAAGGCAGAGGAGCCAAAGATCAAATTGCCAACATCACCTGAAACATCGAAAAAGAAAGAGAGTTCCAGAAAAACATCTACTTCTGCTTTATTGAATATGCCAAAGCCTTTGACTATGTGGATCACAACAGACTGTGGGAAATTTGAGATGGGAATATCAGGCCACCTGACCTTCCTCCTGAGAAGTCTGTATGCAGGTCAAGAAGCAACAGTTAGAACTGGACATGGAACTGGACATGGACTGGTTCAAATCGGGAAAGGAGTACATCAAGGCTGTCTATTGTCACCCTGCTTATTTAACTTATATGCAGAGTACATCATGTGAAATGCCGGGCTGGATGAAGCCACAGAATCAGTAATGAGGCTGGCAAAGTGCTCCTCTCCATTTATTCTGATCAGGTATCCTCAACAGAGGAAAGTTCTGCAGCCTAGGTCTGTGGAATATTCTGCTTCAGGTATGGATTTTGCATCTTGTTGCCCAGCCAATCAGAGATGAGACCACATACATGTGCTAGAAATGCACCATTTCTGCCCTAGAATCAACTTCCTGTGGTTCAAAATGAGGAATCAAACACTGCTTTCTTGAGACCAGCTTCACAAACATTGTGGATATCTCTTAAGAACTCACAATGCAAAGAAAGCTGACAACCTTTCAGAATTGGGTTGCCTTGGGATGGACTGCTGTTATTCAACTTGAGAGAGATTGGGATTGCACATGTGGCAGGAAACACTCTGTGGTTAGGAATCTTTTACATAAAATTTCAATAAAATTGATAAACTTTCAAATCACCAATTTATAAATGTGCGCAAATGCTGTGTGTTAAATTATCTTTGTGCACACTATTCTAATAGAAAATATATGCAATGGAGATATTATTTCCAACTTACAAACAAGAAAACTAAAGCTGAAAGAGATCAAGTAACTAACTTGAGATCACACATATGGCAGGTAGCATAGTAAGAACCACAATATATATCTATTTGGCTAAGTAGTCTATTCCCTGGATTCCCCAGTGGCTCAGATGGTAAAGAGTCTCCCTGTAATGCAGGAGACGCTGGTTCGATCCCTGGGTCAGGAAGATCCCCTGGAGAAGGAGATGGCAACCCACTCCAGTATACTTGCCTGGAAAATCCCATGGACAGAGGAGCCTGGTAGACTACAGTCCCTGGGTCACAAAGAGTCAGACACGACTGAGTGTCTTTCCTTTCACTTTCAAGTAGTCTATAGTGTTTGGAATTTGCCATGCGACCTACATTTGTGATATTCAGTAAATGTGTAAGTGTTAGCAAAGTTATGTTCTAAAAATACTGGGAAACTACTTTGTGGTTATCCTTGCTAATAGCCCCCAAATGAGAAGTAACCAAATGTGCAACATCTGGTGAGTGGATAAACAAAATGTAATTAATTTGTCAATGAATTTCTATTCATCAATAAATACAGAATACTAATGTATACGACAAGATAAATATTTTTTCTAAAAAAATATGTTAAGGAAAAATAGCAAAACACAAAATTACATATTGAAAGTTCCCATGTATATGAAATATTCATAAAGGAACTTATAAAGCTTTAAATTAGATCAGTGGTTGCCGGGGGGGCAAACATGGAAATAAAGGACAACTATAATTGGGGATGCAAGATAATTTACTAATAATTATTAAACTGGGAATTCAAAATGGAAGAATTTTAGGAAATGTCACTTATACCTCAGTAGAGTTGCTTAAAAATAAATAAGAATTTTGTCTTGTCTTACTTGTGTCACAGTACAAGAAGAATGTTAGTTTAATTCAACATGTAGGTATTTATTTAAACAGTGATTTTGTCCACAATTTCCCTAGGACCTTTAAAAGTTATAAAAGCAACATTGTCTGTGAGCTCAAAATGTAGTTGAAAAAATAAAACATGTCTAGGGAAAATTTGCAAGTACGAGATAGTATTAATAGAAACTGTTCAGAATATAAATCTACTTCTTGGAATCTGGTACGGCATACTCACTACAAATCTTCTTTCCAGGGAACAATTGAAATAAGCAAAGTAAACAGTATGGTTGTTGTTCAGTAGTTAAGTCGACTATTTGTGACCCCAAGAACTGCAGCATGCTAGGGTCCTCTGTCCTCCACTATGCCCTGGAGTTTGCCCAAATTCATGTCTATTGAGTCAATGATGTTATCTAACCACCTCATCTCATCTCACCTAAACAGTATGGGACAGGTGCTAAAAATCAGAGCAGTGCCTTCCACCAGCTTAGTCGCTCAGTCATGTATGACTCTTTTCAACCCCATGGACTGTAATCCACCAGGTTCCTTTGTCCATGGGAATTCTTCAGGCAAGTATACGGGAGAGGCTTGCCATGCCCTCCAGGGGATCTTCTCAACCCAGAGGTCGAACCCAGGTATCTTGCACTGCAGGAGGATTCTTTAGCATCTGAGCCACCAGGGAAGACCATGAATACTCAAATTTAAATCATGTTCTGAAAAGAGAAACAGGATTGGAAGGTTTCTCAATGGCTAACCTCTGGCTTCCCTTCCCAAGAAAAGAAACGCAGCTACAGTTAATAAAGGAATATCTGAAAAGTCTCATTAACGTCTCCTATTCAGAAGTATCAATGTATGTTTGGGGAGGGGATGCTAGACAAACAACAGTGTAGTATAGTGTTAGTTGCTCAATTGTGTCTGACTCTTTGCAACCCCATTGACTGTAGCCCACCAGGCTCTGTCCATGGGATTCTCGGGGCAAGAATACCAGAGTGGGTTACCATGCCCTCCTCTGGGAGATCTTGCAGACCCAGAGACTGAACCCATACCTTTTATATCTCCTTCATTGACAGGCAGGTTCTTTACCACTAGCGTCACTTGGGAAGCCCTGACAAACAGAAGTCACTACAAATCAATTTCCTTTTTCTTTTCTCCAGATCACAGCAATCAGCCCACTTGAGGATAAGATCGTAAGAACATGACCACACCATTAAGAAAGCTCATTTGCTATGGAGCTTATTTCTGATGAGACGACTAATTCTTTGATAAATTTACCCACATATTGGAGGGGCTGTGTCCAAACCAGGAAGTACAGGCCTCCAACAGCAGGAAGCATTCATTCCTTCAACTAATATCACAGAATCCTGAAATCTAAAACTATCATAATTATCTGAAATAGAGGCCAAGTCAATTGACCACTAGGTAAATTAAATAAATCTTCCTGAAGTGGCATGCAAGGTAGAAATGTTGACAAATATAGATAAATTAAAATGAATCCCATTTAATCTTTTACTTTAGAGTTTGAATACTGTGGACTCTTAGAAATACTTTCATCTTTTGCACTACACACACACACACACACACAAACACATACTCACATACATTGGCTTCCCAGATGGCTCAGTGGTAAAGAATCCACCTGCAATGCAGGAGACGTGAGTTTGATCACTGGGTCAAGAAGATACCCTGCAGAAGGAAATGGCAACCCACTCCATTATTCTTGCCTGGGAAAGCCTGTGGATAGCGGAGCCTGGCATACTACAGTCCACCAGGTCACAAAAAAGTCGGACATGATTTGGCGACTAAACAATATATAGTCCTGGAACATTTCTGGATCCACTTGCCCATGTGGGTTGTAGTGAAGCAAAATGCAGTGTTAATAACAGGGCACCAAGCAAGTAGCCCATGCAGCCAGGACTCAAAAGTCTGGAATTCTCGGATGGCTTTGAGGAAAATGTTTTAAAGATAAGGTGAGGGAAGGGAGTTGTGGGGTGTGTGATCAGCTTGTGGACATTCTTCTGGTTCGTTGGTGGTGAGGTAATCAGGAGTCAACAAAATCAACCTTTTGTTTTCAACCACTCTGAGTACTGGGGCTTCGTTAGTAGCTGGGACGGTAAAGCAGCCACTTGCAATGCAGGAGACCCACGTTTGATACCTGGGTCAGGAAGATCTCTGGGAGAAGAAAATGGCAACCCACTCCAGTATTCTTGCCTGGAGATTTCCATGGAGAGAGGAGCCTGGTGACTACAGTCCATGGGGTTGAAAGGAGTCCAACACATTTGAGCAACTAACACACATAGTCTGAGATCTAGTGTTCTAGATCTCAGTTAACTTCTTCCACTTGGTAGGGGTTTCAGGTTCTGCAAAACAGCTCAAAAGACTTGGCTCAGAATGTTACACACAGTCCTTTAGGGGGATCTGAAGGTCCTTGAATTTGCTTAATGGCTAAACTATCGGCAAAGACTCTTAAGAGTCCATTGGACAGCAAGGAGATCAAACCAGTCAAACTTAAAGGAAATCAGTCCTGCATATTCATTGGAGGACTGATGCTGAAGTTGAAGCTCTAATACTTTGGCCCCTTATATGAAGAACTGACACATTGGGAAAAACCCTGATGCTGGGAAAGATTGAAGGCAGGAGGAGAAGGGGGTGACAGAGGATGAGATGGTTGGATGGCTTCCCCAACTCAATGGACATGAGTTTGAGCAAGCTCTGGGAGTTGGTGACGGACAGGAAGCCTGGCATGCTGAAGACAAGACTCCACGACTGAACTGAACTCAAAGTATTATTGTTTTGTCTTGTTTGATTGTTTTCCTTTCTTTCTTCATTTTCTCACTTCTCTGATTAAATTTATGCTTTGGAACTTGGGGAAGGTCTAGGAGCTAAAGTTTTTCTACACACAGGAGGCAGAGAGAGGACATTGCAGGGGCAGATGGAGTGGTCTGCTCCAGGAAGGCCTCATAAGGTCCTGCTCAATTAGTTATAGATAGATAGATAGTCTCCTGTGTGTGCTGTGTATTGTTCAGGAATGCAGGATGCAACAGTGAAGAGCAATAAAAAAAAAAGAAAAAAAGATAAAAAGGCCTATAGTGCAGTAGAAGGAGAAAAAATTAAACAGCATTGTTTTTTAAAAAATTAAACAATTTTAAGTAGTGATAAGCACTTTAAAGACATTACAAAACTGTGTTAAGATAGAGAGTGGCTCTTGAGATGAGGAAAGGCATCAGCTCTAAGTAGGGTGTGGAGGGAGGGCTCCACTCTGACACTTACTCTGCAACACCAGGCTAAGCATTCAACCTCTCTCATGTTCAATTTTATTTCTGTAAGTAGCCGGTATCTTTCTGCTGGACACTGGGCTCAGCATTAGCATTCTTTATTCCATTCACTGCTTATCAGAACCCTGCATGGTAAATTCTATCAATAGCCACAGTGCAGAGATGAGGAAATGGAAGCGTAAAAATTCTTGTCACAATCCCAAGGTCACACACTAATGAATGCTAGATCTAGAAACACAATCTAAGTCTTTGGTCTTAAGCACTTTGCTCCACTGTCTTCCTAAAGTAGGGTGGACCCAATCTTGAGGGGTTCCAGTAAGAAGTGCAAACACACATGCAAATCACCTAGTGCAACACCTTCTCTGTCACAGGCTCTCAACCAGCTGTGGTAATGTACAAAACCTTGGAGGATAGGAAGTCATGGCATGAAATTCCAGACAAGTCTATCTACAAGATAAAGCTCAATATTTTCTGAGGTTTGTTTAGCAGTTTACACAGAAGATTTCATGTATTATCATAAATGTCTGTGGTCTATCATGTTTCTTACTGTAAATGGGAAATCAGTTCCCATTAACTGATGGTAACCTCCTTAAATATAAAGTATTACATTGAGACAATGGTAGCATAATATAACATAGAAAGAGTATACCAAGTTGTGTTTGCTACTACAGTCTATTAGTATTTTCGTAATTGACTTTTGCTCCCACTTCTCAGGATATTTCTACACTACAAGAAAGGACAAGCAGTAAATGCAATTTGACTCAATACATAAAAACCTCCCGTCTTGTGCAACTATTCCAAACTTTCTATTCATGCAGCCATAGTCATCTCATGTGTTTATTTCTCATTTGGAATCAATCACTTTCACATCTGTCTGGCAAAAGCCAAAAAAAAAAAAAAAAAAAAAAAAAAAAAAAAACCCCAAAACAACCAGCCAGTTTTCCTAAATCCCCTCTCTCTTGAATTTTGCATTTCAAAGTTTACTGAATGCTTCAAGTTTGGCAGCTGCTATTGTGATTAGGCTTCCCCACAATTTAATGCAAGATCACTGGAGGGGAGCAGGGAAGCCAGAGAAAGCCTCACAAAATGTTTGAGCAGGACACCAGGTGGCGGGATGTCAGCCTTCATTCTTGCTGCATCCAGTGTGCTAGAGTCAGATTCTCAAGAAGGAAAAACAGATTTAGACAAAGGATTCACAAAGGTGTGATATCTGAGTTGAAACATGAAGGGATTCAGAGGTGCATCATGTTCATATTTGGGGGGATAGCATCACTGGCTCAGTGGTAAAGAATCCACCTTCCAATGGATTCAATCCCAGGGTCTGGAAGACCCCCTAAAGAAGGAAATGTCTACCCACTCCAGTATTCTTGTCTGGGAAACCCCATGGACAGAGGATGAGTCACACACGACTTAGTGACTAAACAACAGCAAAGCGTCACAGGAGAGAGGGAAAAACAAGGGGCACAGGTCTTGATTGGGAAACAAGCTTGGGGTGTTTAAGGAATGAAATCTCATTGTAGCCCCTGTTTTTCCCAGCACACTATTACTTAAGAAACTTACTAAAAAAAAAAAAAAGAAAAAGAAAAAAGAAACTTACTAAAGCATCCGGCACTGTTGACTAGTTAGTGGATGCTTTCCTCATTTACTGACCCTGGGACAGTTGAATCCATGTTTGGCATTTTCCTTCTTAGTTCCCTTTAGCACCCAGTTTAAACCAGTAATGTCACCACCACTGAGACATCCAGCCACCCAGTTCTGGGGCCAAGTGCTTCTCCATAGTCCAGACCTTGCTCCTAAGCAGCCCTCTAAAATGCAACACACTGGCTGATAATACAAGGTAGAGAAGCTTTTCACAATTAGGGAAGATAGGTCTCATTCCCGAAGTATTTTTTTTTTTTTTTTAAAGGAAATAAGAAAACCTATCTCTTAGGGTTTTGATATTTGAATTAAATAATGAATCTGAAAGGCAAACACAGTGCCTGACATTGAGTAAAGCTCAGTAAATATAGAAACTTTCTTTTTTCCAGTAAATCCTACCTCTCCTTCAATGTCCAGGTCTGTGACTTGTTACTGTTTGTTCTTTTCTCCACATCGGTTCAATGATGGAAGCTTCTAGAAAATTCACTTAATGACTTAGTTTCCTAGAGACAGTCATTATTTCTCCCTATTTCCTGGAGTCATATTCTCCTAGCCACATTGATACACTCAGAGTACTGAAAGGACCCAGATGGAATGCCGAGATAAGATATTATTTTCATTTCCCTAATTAATAAAAATATTAAGGTTTTTATATATTTATTACCTATTGGATATCTTATTCCTGAGTTGGATCTCCAAGATTTTGTCATTCTTTATTATCTGTTTTCTTAATGATTTAAAGGAACTTCTAACATATTCTGCATTTGAGTCCTTTTTCAGAAATATGCATTGCAAACACAGTTTATCAGTCTGTGCAATGACTTTCAAAACTCTTAGCAGTGATTTATAACAAACACAATTTAAAAATATATTTTCATGTTCACAAGAAACTGGCTTGGGTATTTAGTTTGTTTTCTTTAAATTCTTTCTTTCTTTTTTCACCTTAGTAGCTTCTATTTCTCCTGATGTGAAGTTATCAACTCAGTTCAGTAGCTCAGTCATGTACTACTCTTTGCGATCCCATGGACTGCAGCACACCAGGCTTACCTGTCCATCACCAACTCCTGGAGCTTGCTCTAACTTAAGTTCATTGAGTCAGTGATGCCATCCAACCATCTTATCCTCTGTATTCCCCTTCTCCTGCCTTCAATCTTTCTCAAAATCAGAGTCTTTTCCAATGAGTCAGTTCTTCGCATCAGGTGGCCAAAGTATTGGAGTTTCAGCTTCAACATCAGTCCTTCCAATGAATATTCAGGACTGATTTCCCTTAGAGTTGACTGGTTGGATCTCCTTGCAGTCCAAGGGACTCTTAAGAGTCTTCTCCAACACCACAATTCAAAAGCATCAATTCTTCAACACTCAGCTTTATGGTCCAACTTTCACATACATACACAACTCCTGGCAAAACCATCACTTTGACTAGAGGGACCTTTGTTGGTAAAGTAATGTCTCTGCTGTCTAGCTTTGTCACAGCTCTTCTTCCAAAGAGCAAATGTCTTTTAATCATTCTTAGTGATATTTCCCAGAATATAATGCCTTGCAAACATCTATCAAAACCAGAGTGGTGGACTTGCAGATTCCTTATTCAAAGTTATGGCTTTCCTCATAGCATTGCTCCTGAATTAGGAGATCGCTTTATAGGGAGTCAAGTATAGCAGTGAGGGGAAGTGCTTGCTATGAGCAAACAGGTTATGGGATGGGTAATGGAAGAGGTCATTATAAACACCAGCTACAATCATATGGTCATTTGCAGGAATGAGAACAATAATACTTACAAAAATTTGTTTTTCATTTTGATATGAATATTTTTATGTGTTAAATTAACCAATTTTAACTCCCCTCTCCCATTTTCCTGCATGTAGTAACATAAGAAAGGTATGCCAACATAAATCAATCTTATATCTTATTTTATCTCAGTAGTGAAGATACAGGTTTCAGCGGGAGAGTGTGGCTAGCTAAAAGATAAGATAACATCACCTACAAATGGATAAATGAACTTGCTCTGATCTTTGAAGGATAAGGTTAGAAGACTTTGGGTTGAATGAGGAATTACTGCATCATAATAGCAAGAAGTGTGGTGCTGGAGAAGACTCTTGAGAGTCCCTTGGACTGGAAGGAGATCAAAGTAGTCAATCCCAAAGGAAATCAACCCTGAATATTCATTGGAAGGACTGATGTTGAAGCTGAAACTCCAATACTTTAGCCACTTGTTGAGAAGACCCAACTCATTAGGAAAGACCTAGCATTATGCTGGGAAAGATGGAAGGCAAAAGAAGAGGGCAGCAGAGGATGAGACAGTTGTATGGTACCACCAAATCAATGGACATGAATTTGAGCAGACTCTGGGAGGTAGTGGAAGACTGGTGAGCTGCAGTCCATGGAGTCACAGTCAGACATGACTTAGTGACTGAACAGCAACAACAACATTAGCAAGAAGCATAGCTTTCCAATTGTCCTTATTCAAAAGTGGTTAAAAGAGTACAGATGGATGACAAGTTAACAAAGAGGGTACTGTAGCAGGTTTGATCTATCTTAACTAACTGGAAACATCTTTCAAGAATTTGCTTCTCATATTGTTCTGACTAAGGGTTGGCCACCAGAGGAACTTGTCTAACATTTGGAAAGTCATTGTGATGAAGTAGCCATAGTTTTTATGTTTGGGATTTGGTGCAGGACTTCAGGGACTATGGTTAATCACACATGTTGCTGCTGATCTGATAGCTCATCTTATTGTTGACTCACAACTCTTTCACTTCCAACCAAATCTCCTCCTCATCTTCTCTTTGTCTTGGGCCAAGTATATATGTAGCATGATGCCAAATAACACCTAGTTCTCCTAAGGTCACCCACTACTGTGAAACTGAGGGAGGTGAGACATAGACAAGTTTTAGTGTGTCTTTGTGGGCTCCATTATCTTCATGGTTCTAGTATGTCATCTGAGTCACAGTTCGTCCATGCTTCAGTCTCTATCCAATGTTCTTCTACAAATATTACTCCAATGACTAACACTAAATTCAGTCTCAACACCAGATACTAAGATAACAGCTTTGTATACACTCTTCCATCAGACCTAGCAATTGCCTGAATTCTAATCTTTATAACTAATTTCTTATTCAACACCAGTAGTGGTTCTGCTTCTCTGATTGTACCTTAAATGACAAAAGTCTAAGAAGAAAGGACTAAGGAAATGATTTTCATGATGATTCACGATAACTATACCCAGATTTGTGATGTGAGTATATTTTAGGGAAACTGTCACTTTAAATTATTGTGGAGGAAGTTTACAGCTTTAGACAACTTGGCACATCTTCTGTATGATTGACTTAAAGCCAAGAATTCAAGAGAACATATTAGTCGACAATCACTCTGGACACCTGCTTCCAAATGACATCAAAGAAGCTTTTATTTAGAATTTAATTCTCTGATTCAGACTACAGATGAAGAAACCGCAGGACTACCATTTCTTGTCTGGGGTCTGCAGGTGTGCATTTCAGCTGGGGTCCTGCAGCAGGGGGTCTCTTGTTTATTTAGTTCTGGGGTTTTTGTTCAGCCTTTCCTATTTCTTCAAGCACTGTGAGTCCAAGAGAGCACAGAAGTACTTTGCAGAATCTTCCAGCTCTATGGCTGAAATGGTGAGGTTGATAGAATTACGAGCTTTCTGGAAATTTACAGAGTAGCGGCCGTGCCTTGCATTCCCATGATCTGAATACTGACGAATAAGATAAGTCATCTGTTCACTGGGAAGCTGCTTATACCAAAAAATGTAGTACTTGTACACGTCCCAACTTGTCTCATACTGACAGTTCAGGGTGACTGTCTTCCCCACTTCACTGAGTATGTCTGGCTGGTCTTGAGTAACACTCTGGGACACACCAGATCCTGTGGGGAAAAAAACAAGAAAACAGAGCTGAAATAATGAACAAAATAATGTAGAAATTAGACTAATTTTGGACCCAAATGTTTACAAACCAAACTGAAATCCTAAGATGTTTGCTTTTCTACAACCTCCTTTCTTCCCCAAGTCCCTGTGAAGTAACACATGCCTGTGTGCAGTCCTTTCACCCTGAACACTCACACCCATGTTTGGAAGCATCCCTACCAGAGAAGGTGAAGAACAGGAACACCCAGAGCAGGCTGGAGAGCGGCATGAGGCATGAAGTCCCCCGCACAAGTGTGTCTACTTCTGCCTCAAGCTAAGATTTTAGTGTTTTTAAATTCCTGGCAGCACAAATATATAGTATATGGTTCCTGTGTGACTCCTCCCAAACAGGAAGTAGGGTGTTATGTTCATCGACCACGTGGTCTGTGTACAGATAAAGTCTGGCTCACCACACACTTTTACTTTGTCCACTTTTCTTTCCCTGGTCATTATGTTTGGCATATCCTGAAAAGGGGAATGAAGAAAGAAATTAATATTAAAGGTTTGAACTGAGGGAAAATGAAGATTAAACAAGTTGACATACATTTTAAAATTTTTATTTATTTTAATTGGAGGCTAATTACTTTACAATATTGTAGTGGTTTTTGCCATATGTTGACATGAATCAGCCATAGGTGTACATGTGTTCCCCATCCTGAACTCCCCTCCCACCTCCCTCCCCGTCCGATCCCTCAGGGTCATCCCAGTGCACCAGCCCTGAGCACCCTGTCTCATGCCTTGAATCTGGACTGGTGATCTCTTTCACATATGGTAATATACATATTTCAATGCTATTCTCTCAAATCATCCCACCATCACCTTCTCCCACAAGTCCAAAAGATTGTCCTATACATCTGTGTTTCTTTTGGTGTCCCGCACATAGGGTCATCGTTACCATCTTTCTAAATTCCATATATATACATTAGTATACTCCACTGGTGTTTTTCTTTCTGACTTACTTCACTGTGTATAATAGGCTCCAATTACATCCACCTCATTAGAACTGATTCAAATGCATTCTTTTTAATGGCTGAGTAATATTCCATCGTGTATATGTACCACAGCTTTCTTATCCATTCGACTGCCAATGGACATCTAGGTTGCTTCCATATCTTGGCTATTATAAACAGTTCTGTGATGAACATTGGAGTACATGTTTCTCTTTCAATTCTGGTTTCCTCAGTGTGTATGTCCAGCAGTGGGATTGGGTCATATGGCAGTCCTATTTCTAGTTTTTTAAGGAGTCTCCACACTGTTCTTCATCGTGGCTTTACTAGTTTGCAACAGTGTAAGAGGGTTCCCTTTTCTCCACACCCTCTCCAGCATTTATTTCTTGTAGACTTTTGGATAGCAGCCATTCTGACCAGCATGAGATGGTACCTCATTGTGGTTTTGATTTGCGTTTTTCTGATAGTGAGTGATGTTGATCATCTTTTCATGTGTTTGTTAGCCATCTGTAAGTCTTCTGTGGAGAAATGTCTGTTTAGTTCTTTGGCCCATTTTTTGATTGGGTTGTTTATTTTTCTGGAGTTGAGCTGCAGGAGCTGCTTGCATATTTTTTAGATTAATTCTTTGTTAGTTACTTCATTTGCTATTATTTTCTCCCAATCTGAGGGCTGTCTTTTCACCTTGCTTATAGTTTCCTTCATTGTGCAAAAGCTTTTAAGTTTAATTAGGTCCCATTTGTTTATTTTTGCCTTTATTTCCATTACTCTGGGAGGTGGGTCATAGAGGATCCTGCTGTGATTTATGTCAGAGAGGGTTTTGCCTATGTTTTCCTCTGGAAGTTTTTTAGCTTCTGGTCTTACATTTAGATCTTTAATCTATTTTGAGTTTATTTTTGTGTATGGTGTTAGAAAGTGTTCTAGTTTCATTCTTTTACAAGTGGTTGACCAGTTTTCCCAGCACCACTTGTTGCAGAAATTGTCTTGTCTCTATTGTATATTCTTGCCTACTTTGTCAAAGATAAGGTGTCCATAGGTACGTGGATTTATCTTTGGGCTTTCTATTTTGTTCCATTGATCTATATTTCTGTCTTTGTGCCAGTACCATACTGTCTTGATGACTGTGGCTTTGTAATATAGCCTGAAGTCAGGCAGGTTGATTCCTCCAGTTCCATTCTTCTTTCTCAAGATTGTTTTGGCTATTCGAGGTTTTTTGTATTTCTGTACAAATTGTGAACTTATTTGTTCTAGTTCTCTGAAAAATACCATTGGTAGCTTGATGGGGAGTGCCTTGAATCTATAGATTGCTTTGTGTAGTACACTCATGTTCACTAAATTGATTCTTCTGACCCATGAACATGGTTTATTTCTCCATCTATCTGAGTCATCTTTGATTTCTTTCATCAGTGTTTTATAGTTTTCTATATATAGGTCTTTTGTTTCTTTATGTAGATATATTCCTAAGTATTTTATTCTTTTCATTGCAATGGTGAATGGAATTGTTTCCTTAATTTCTCTTTCTGTTTTCTCATTGTTAGTGTATAGGAATGCAGGGATTCCTGTGTGTTAATTTTATATCCTGCCACTTTACTATATTCATTGATTAGCTCTAGTAATTTTGGTGGATTCTTTAAGGTTTTCTATGTAGAGGATCATGTCATCTGGAAACAGTGAGAGTTTTACTTCTTCTTTTCCAATCTGGATTCCTTTTATTTCTTTTTCTTCTCTGATTGCTGTGGCTAAAACTTCCAAAACTATGTTGAATAGTAGTGGTGAGAGTGTGCACCCTTGTCTTGCTCCTGACTTTAGGGGAAATGCTTTCAATTTTTTACCATTGAGGATAATGTTTGCTGAGGGTTTGTCATATATGGCTTTTATTATGTTGAGGTATGTTCCTTCTATTCCTGCTTTCTGGAGGGTTTTTTTTTTTTTATCATAAATGGGTGTTGAATTTTTAAAAGGCTTTCTCTGCATCTATTGAGATAATCATGTGGCTTTTATCTTTTAATTTGTTAATGTGGTGTATCACATTGATTGATTTGTGGATATTAAAGAATCCTTGCATCCCTGGGATAAAACCCAGTTGGTCATGATGCATGATCTGTTTAATATGTTATTGGATTCTGTTTGCTAGAATTTTCTTAGGGAATTTTGCATCTATGTTTATCAGTGATATTGGCCTGTAGTTTTCTTTTTTTGTGTCATCTTTGTCTGGTTTTGGTATTAGGGTGATGGTGGCCTTAAGGAATGAGTTTGGAAGTTTACCTTCCTCTGCAAATTTCTGAAAGAGTTTGAGTAGCATAGGTGTTAGCTCTTTAAATTTTTAGTAGAATTCAGCTGTGAAGCCAAAGTTGACATACATTGATTCAGTAAAATAATTTTGTCATCCTCTTTAAGATATAATTTAGTCTAGCCTAAGAGATATTCTTGTAATCTACTGATTTGTCATTCATTTAGCCTATACTTACTTTTCTCTGTCCAGAATCTAGTGACTATTTTAAAACATTCACAGATCTTAGGACTTCTGAGTGAATAGCAATCTTATACAAAATAATTAATGTACCTCTGTCTTTTTTTTTTTTTTTTTTTTACTGTGTTCCAGGGCTCCACTTTGATTTTTCAATAAATAAAATCACTTTAACATAAAATGACTTTAAAAAATCAGCCCATCTGAATTTCAGAGTCTATTCAGTGGTGTATATTTAAATGAAATTATAATTGGAATAAAATATTATTCTTTTTAAATTTTATATTGAATCTTATGTATTAAACTTTGAGTGCAATCAGGCTATTCAATCCTGTTACCTCTAAATGTAGAATTGTACTTATTAGATCATCTGTCCTAGAGTCATTCTCATGTCACATTTTCTGTCTCATTGGTCCAGAGTGTTCAGTCTCATTTGTCAGTTGCTCATTATTATTTCTCTTTGTAAAATAAAGATAAACATGCCAGGTCTTTCTCTGGTGTAATGCTATAATGCACTCCTACAAAACTTAATATTTACAGACTGTAGACACTTAGTACCTGTCAACACCAGAGAAGCTGGTGACTGAAGTTCTCCACACTGTTTCAGGTTCATGTGGAATGTAGCTGTCAATCTTCCATTTGCTTTCATTGCTGTAATAGATGAATTAATATAAAAGAACCAAAGGCAAATAAACAAGTAGAAAAGAGAATACAGACAAGGTCTAAAATCGTGCCATTTCATGGAATTTAAGATCAAAATAACTCATGAATACTGAAGCAGGGAGGATAGTTTGTATTTATCTGAAACATCTACTCTTCTTTCTCATTTCACTTCTGAGTGCTGACAGGCAACAAATGCCTGGGCTTGAAATTATTTGTACCTAAGCAGCTTCCAAAGCAGCATGATATAATAAAATATAAATATATACTAATATAATAATTACATATATCAAGAAATTGGTATTGATGAAATTTTATCAAAATACCATAACCTTATACATCAGTTTTTACATGCATTCTTTGGTTTCGATGCATCAGTCCATGAAGTTTTATCACATGTATTGGTTCTTGTACCACCACTAAAATCATGACACAAAATTGTTTTGTCTCTTAAAGAAATCCCCTCTGCACACTCCTCCCATCCCTGCAGCTCTTTCTAACCCTGACTACTGATCTCTTTTTCATCTCTAATTTTGTTCTTTGAGAATGTTGTTTAAGTAGAATCACAGTATATATACAATCATAATAATCCAATAAGTGTAATCATACACCAAATAGCCTCTGAGATTGACTATTTCTTCATTCAGCATAACATCCTGAGAGCCATTTAGGCTATTGTTTTATAGTTGCTAAGTCATGTCCCACTCTTTTGCAACCTCACTAACTGTAGACTTCAAGGCTCCTCTGTCCTTGGAATTTTCCAGGGAAGAATACTGGAGCAGGTTGCCATTTCCTTCTCCAGGGGATCTTCCCCACCCAGGGATCAAACCCCTGCCTCCTGCATTGCAGGCAGATTCTTACCACTGAGCCACCTCGGAAGCCCCATCTAAGCTATTGCATATATCAATAGTCTGTTTCTTTTAATCACTACAGACTGTCACCAACTTATGATGTCTTGACTTTGGATTTTTGACTTTACAGTGGTAAGAAAATGATGCACATTCAGTAGAAACCACACTTTGAAATTTTAACTTTGATCTTTGCCCTTGCTAGTAACATTTGCTATATATTCTTTGGTGATCTGGGCAGCAGCAGTAAGCTGAGCTCCTGGCCAACCCTGAGATCATGAGGGTAAAAAACTGACACACTTACCTTCATTCTGTAATCATACAACTATTCTATTTTCCACTTTCAGTACAGTACTCAATAAATTACATGAGATTTTCAACATGTTAGTATAAAATAGACTTTGCATTAGATGATTTCTCCCACCTAAAGAAAAAGTAAGTAGGCTAAAGTAAAAAAAAAAAAAAGTAAGTAGGCTCAAGTAAGTGTTGAGCACCTTTAATGTAGGCTGGATTAGGTATACTAAATGCATTTTTGTTATTTTCAACTGAAAATGGTTTATTGAGACACAACTCTATTACAAGATGAAAAATATCTATAAATAATATGTCATTGTACAGAGGTATTACAGGGAATTTATTTATCTATTCACCCAAGGAAGAATACTTGACTAGTTTCCAGCTTTTGGTCATCACAAATATAGCTGCTATGAATATTAATGTACAGATTTTTGTATAAAGATAAATTTTTTTATTTCTCAAGCATAAATACTCAGGAGTGTGATTGCAGAGTTGTAAGGTAAGTGAATATTTAAGTTTATGTGGAACGGCTGAACTTTTTTCCAGAATGACTGGACCATTCACCCACCAGCAATGTATGAGTGCTCCAATTTCTCTGCATCTTTGCCAGAACTCGATATTGCCAGTATTTTAAATTTTAGTCCTTATGGTAGATGTGAAGTAGTATCTCTTTGTGCCTTAATTTGCATTTCCCTAATGACTAATAATGTTGACCATTTTTTTCTCTTTATTTTTTAAATGATGAAAGTATACATTAGACTTAGAAAACAAAGCACAAACTACAGTTCCACTACATATTACAACTATTTTTTAAGTAAATAAATTAAAATTTTTGGTTGGAGTTTCAATGGCAAACTCTCAAAAATTAATAGAATGGATATACAGAAAAGTAGGAGGGTACAGTAGACCTGAAAAGCACTATGAATCAACTTAATTAAGATTTATGCAATTTTCACACAAGAGTAGGATGCAAATTCTATTCAAGGTCCCATAGACTATAAACTAGGAGACACTGGTACATATCCAGGGACATAAAACAAGGTGCAAAATTTCATGGTCTAAAGATATTGAAATCCCACAGTCTATTTTCTAATCACTGTGGAATTATGCTAGAAATCATTATCAAAAGACACTTGAAAATAACCCACATATTTTCCAGTGCAATGTGACATTTAATAAGAGAGATATTCGACTTAGCCTGACCATCTTTTTATATGCTATTTCCTTACCACATAGCTCTCAGGTGAAGTGTCTGTGTAAATCTATTGTCCAGTTTTCACCTGGACTGTTTTCTTCCTGCTGAGTCAAGAGAGTTCATTGTATTCTGAACACAATCTTTTGATGAAAATGTATTTCCTGTCATTTCTGTGGTTTATCTTTCTCCTTCTCTTAACAGTGTCTTTCACAGAGCAAACAGTGTCTTTCACAGAGCAAATTCTTAATTTTGATGAAATCTAAGTTTGTTTATGGATGGTGCTTTTGGTGTCATGTCAAAATTCCTTTTGTTCAACCCTAGGTCATGAAGATACTCTCTTATGTTTTTCCTAAAAGATTGAGTAATTTTACATTTTACACTTGGATGTACGATTCATTTTGAGGCTGTACCCAAATTTTTGTATAAAGTGTGATATTTAGGCCAAGTTTTAATTATTTCCCAAGAATATCCAGTTGTCCCAAAATCATTTGCTCATAAGACTGTGTTACATCCATTGAATTGCCTTTGCACTTTGTCAAAAAAATAAATCTTCCTTACTTGTGTAAATCTACTTCTATACACTTACTCAGTGACCTAAACTTGTTAACTATATTCCTTTATTACCCTTATAACATTATAGAACTTGTAGAATAACTTTCTTTTTAGTTACTTATATTTATAATTTGTGTTTTTTATTTTTTTCCCTTGATAATTCTACTTAGAAATATTTCAAACTTATTGACCATTTTAGCAAAATTAACTTTGTATTTCCTGGCTACCCCTATAGCTTTCTTTGTATTTCACCAATCCAACAGTTTATTATTTACTTCTTTCAGTTTATATTGGGTTTAATTCGCTTTTCTATCATCTTTCACTGAAAGCCTAGATGATAGTTTTTCAATCTTTTTTCTTTAGTTAAATAAGCATTTAAAAGCATAAATTTCCTTTTGTGTATTATTTTAGCTGCATCTCATACATATTTATATAATGTGCTCTCACAATATTTACTTTCCAAATATTTTCTAAAGTCAGAGTAATTGTTTCTTTAACCTATGTTTATTTTTAAGTTAGTGCATATATTCCAAATATTTGAGAGGTTCTACAGACATCTCTTTCTACTAGATATTCTGTATCTTTTCCATTTTGGTTGAAGAATAAATTCTATATAATTTCAGTTTTCTTAAATACATTAAGATTTTTATGTCCAAACAGATTTTGTGCATGTGTGCATGTGTATTTCATCTACACAGCAGGGTGTGGCTGCAGCTCAGCTGCAGGTTTGGGTACTGGCTGCAGGTGCCTGGGGAGCACCGGGCACTTGCTGCAAAGATGTAGGTGGCTGAGTCTCCAGGCTGGGAAGTTGCAATGTACAATAAGATCTGTTTGGCACTCTTATTGAGGGAAACTGAAACTTTCATCTTCCATGTCATTCATAACTGAACTTACGGCTATCAAGAATGCAGGGGCTTTACCAGAATATTGCCAGTACCACAGGAGATAGTCAAACGCACCCTTCTCATAACTTCAGTTCAGAATTTAAATCTCACCTTCCTGGACTGTCAAAGATTGAGGGCTCTGTTTCACCTGCTCTTGATCACTTTTTTCCTTCTGTTGTCCACTCACCCCTACTTAAAGAGATAAAAAGTTGTTAGATCCACAGACACCTATTTCTTTGAGTTTCTATCTGTATGAGCTTGTTCGTAATCCAGTTTTCTCAGTCCGCCTAATTGATGAGATTTCCTAGATTTTCTCCTCACAAGTCATAGCCTAGTTGAAGCCACAGAATCAAAATGATGCTCCCGGTATCTTGTTCATTGTTTCTGGCATCAGTGCTCAGTGACAACTCAAGTTCCTTTTCTACTCTTCTCAGCCAGCTAGAACTCTAAGTTCATATCTGCTTTAATTCTTTAAGTAGGCCCCACCCTCTCACAAACTGGATAATATCTTTATTGGAGTGATTTCATTTAATTCCTTTCAGTTTTTAACATTTTTGAGTTCAGCATGTGTACTTAGTCACTCAATCAGTCCAACTCTTTGAGACCCCATGGACTGGAGCCCGCCAGCCTCCTCTGTCCATGAGATTTCCCAGTGTTTCCCAAGAACACTGGAGTGGATTATCATTTCCTACTCCAGAGGATCTTGCCAACCCAGGGATCAAACCCATGTCTTCTGCATCTCCTCCATTGGTTGGCAAATTCTTTACCACTGAGCCACCTGGGAAGCTGTGGTTAAATATTTATTTTAATTCTGTCTTCCTGTCAACTACTTTGCTAGTTCCCAGTCAGAAGTTTCTAGCGCAGAAGGAGATACATGTTGAGAAGGGAAGATAAAGACCAAACTCCGTAATCTGTAGGGCCAAAAAGTATCTGTGGGTAAAACTGCCCTGATGTAGGTGAGTAACATTAAGCACTGCAAATGCCCTGTGGGGCCCACGGTGTGACTGAGGCTGGAGGAGGGGCTGAGCCCCGGGAGGGTTCGTGTAGAGGCCGCAGGTGCCTGGGGAGCACCGCGCTGCGCAGCACAGAAGTAAGTGCCCGAGTCTGTGGTCCGCGAAGAGGAAATGTGCAGTGAGCTGCGGCGTTCTGTAGGGACTGTCGTGGCATTTAATCTTCCTTCCTGCTTTGTCCCTGAAGGAATGTAAAACAGCTGTATGAGGTGGCCCCCAGGGTTCTGAAGATACCAATTCACAATCTGTGGGAAAGTGGAAAAATTACACCGAAGCGTGTAGCTGGCTCCCTCCTGGAGACTCAGAGCTGGGGGACTCTGCTCCACATCGGCCCCTCGCACACCTGATGAGGAAAGAGAAACAGTCACTGGTGAGGGTCACTGTAACTCCTACTAAACCCTGAAAGTGCTCCCCCATCACCATAGATGATGAGAAGGATAGACAGTCTGCAGGACTTGTCAGCTCCTCTCTCTCCCTCAACAATAGAGCAGCGCCTCACTCCTTCAGGTTCCCTGTGGGGCGGCCCCAACTCACAGCAAACCTGGGCAAACAAAAGCCCCAGCACAGCGCCTGCTAGCCTCTTCATGATGCTTCCTCTTCTTGTTGGGACATTTTCACTGCAAGACACTTAACTAAACCCTGAGGGAGTGAGTGACGTAAGTTGTTCCTGCTCCTGCAGCCAATCAGCTCACCCAACAAATCCTGCTCAGGTGACACTGACGGGACGCCCCACCCCCCACCACAACCAACTCAGAATGTGCTGGCCAGCAGTAGAGTGAGAGTGGGAAATAGAAAGATCATTATTTTATGACTTAAGGGATACTTTCTGAGAACATTTAGGAGAAGGCAGACCCTGATTAGGAATTTGGGAGAATTTTAGGGAAAAGAAAGCAAAAGTTAACTGTATAGCCCTGTCTTCCTCTCACATGGCATGGATTCAGTAGATTCTTCCGTAATGAAATATTGTTTCCCAGATGTGCTGAGGATGCAGCTTTTGCTTCTCTTATGCACTTACTTGTGGTTCTGAAGGGTGCTCATGAGTCAGCACAGTATCAGAAGTTGCTTCTATTGGCTGGAACACTTTGCTGTATTAACCAGTATTATTTTTTAAATTTATTTTTAAAAATTAATTTATTTCTAATTGGAGGATAATTGCTGTACAATATTGTGTTGGCTTTGCCATACAAGGATGTGAATCAGCCAGAAGTATACACACGTCCCCTCCGTCTTGACCTTCCCCCAACCCCTCTAGGTTGTCACAGACCACCGTGTTGAGCTCCCTGCATCACACAGCAACTTCCCACTAGCTATCTATTTTACATATGGTAATGCATATGTTTCAGTGCTACTCTCTCAATTTTTCCCGCTCTCTCCTTCCCCTACTGTGTCCAAAGTCTGTTCTCTATGTCTGCGTCTCTATTTTTGCCCTACAAATAGGGTCCATCAACAGAAGAACAGATAAAGAAGTTGTCGTACTTATATACAATGAAATATTTCTTAGCCATCAAAAAACACATATGAGACAGTCCTAGTGAGGTGGATGAGCCTAGAGCATGTGAAACAGAGTGAGGTAAGTCAGAAAGAGACAAAAAAATTGTATATTAATGCATATATATGGATTCTATAAAAATGGTACTGATGACTTTAAAAGTTATATATATATTTATTTTAGACTAAGCCTGCATTGAGAGCAATATGTGTTATCTTTATCACCAGCTAGACATTGAAAATTGAATTGTAATAGTTTTATTTTAATAAAACAGCTATAATTTTAAAATAAATTATTTTTTTAAATTTCTATTGTAAATACATTTTTAAACTGTTTATCACTAGTTTTATATTCTGCTTTTTAATTTTAGTAGGCCATTTTAGAGAAAAATAAGTGCTTTTGAAACCATATAAAGATAATTTTAGTTTGTGCTCTTATCTCAGACTCTGTAAATAATATCGATTCTCTGTCAGTAGATTTGGGGGTAAAAGGGATGGAAGATGAGGACCTGTACATTTTCACTGCAGTGAAAGTGAAGTCATCTGCAGACACTAACGTTCTGATGAATAGTTCAAGGATGCTTCAGTAGTAGCAGCACGTAGGCCTGGTTGCTCCAAAGCATGTGGGATCTTAGTTCTCCAACCAGGGACTGAACCTGTGTCTCCTGCATTGGCAGGCAGATTCTTTACCACTGAGCCACCAGGGTAAGCCCCATGTGCTGCTTGCACGCCTGCATGCTAAGTTGCTTCAGTCATGTCAGATTCTTTGCAACTCTAAAGACTGTAGTCCGCCAGGCTCCTCTGTCCATGGGATTCTCCAGGGGAGAATACTGGAATGGGTTGCCATGCCCTCCTCCAAGGGATCTTCCTGAACCAAGGATTGGACCCGGGTCTCTTGCAGCTCCTGCATTGCAGGTAAATTCTTTACTGCTGAGCCACCGGGGAACCCCCGTGTGCTGCTTAGGGATTATCAAATTGATGAAAACTCCGTATAGAGGCAGGGTTTCCAGACCTGCCTAGAAAGTGAAAAATTATTATTCACTTAATTTTTGTTTCTTTCAAAAAACTTCATGGGAAATATGAATGTTTTAGACTAGCAACAAAAAAAAAATTTTAAATCTTTCTGAGAGAGAGTAGTTTGTTTGTATAAGTGGAACAACTATAACATATCAGAGTCTCAACTTGCCCTTGGATCCTAATGGAAGACGCCTCTGGTACAAGGAGAATTATTTGTATGTTTCCCACTTCTTATGTTGGGACTAGAACACTGAAACCAACATTTTATTGAGATGAGAAAGAGTCATAAAAATTATTAACACTTCTTACTTTATCATTATGTTAAAATTATGATCCTGACAATCCTCAAAATTTTTCTCAGATTCATCAGTAAACTAGGTGCTTATTCCTTGTCCTCTTTTTCTTCTTTTCTTTATCAATCTTCTCCCCTTCTACTTCATTTTGCTCATCTCTTACAGCTCTCTGACTCTCCTTCCAGATGACTCCAAATTTGCTCTCATGACTGCATCCCCACTGTGTCCCCCCTTCTTCCCACCAGAGATACTGCACAGGTGCAGCCCCATCTGGCCCCGTGTGCCCCTTTCAGGACACAGTAGTACACAGCGGTGTCTCTCAGGGTGACCTGGGGCAGGACCAAGGTGCTGGACTTTCTGTCTGAAGCTATGGTCAGAGAGGCCAGGCTGTTGTTCACTGTGCCTTGTAAGCCACGAATGACATACTGTGGACTCTGATTGGGATTTTGATGATACCAATGTATATAGTCATTTCCACCAATGGTAGAGTGGTTACAAGGCAGATTTACATCTTCTCCTTCAGCACAATCCATGGAGCTGGGCTGGGTGGTCTTAGCCGCCAACTTAATCACAGTCCCTAAAGGGTCAAGAAAATAAAATTATCCCCTGATAACAAATCAGTGTAATTCTGTGGATGAAGGGCACAACATTCCCATAACTGTCTGGATGTACCCCCTACTCTATTGTTTATATCTATGTCCTGAGAAATATTATTGGTGCTTATTATATAGGCACCAAAGACACATGGCAAGAATCTGAGAACTCTATAGGCTTTAGCCCATGTTCCTTGGCTCAGTAACCCCAGAGATTTCTTCCAACCTGCTTACTGCTAATGTCTCTTCCAGATCATGGCTATGAATTAACCTGTCATGTAGAAGTTTGTACTTCCTAGCAAATGCATAGATCTGTTCTCAATTCCATTGCTATAATGCTGAATAAAACACAGGGAGAGGAGTAGAGAGTAAATGCTCCCTTGGCCTCAAAGTCATCCCTTGCAGACACAGAACACTTACCCAAGGTCAGAAAAACAGTTACTCCAATCACCAGCCTCATATTTCAAGGACAAACCAGGATTGTGGGCTCAGAGCTCACACTTGTGTCTGCTCCTGGGCTTGTCTCCAGAGAACAGAAACAACTGCTGCTGGTAGAGACCTGCAACCAGTGCAGGTGTCTGTTGCAGTGTGTTATTGCCAGGATCTGTCAGCCAATGATCAAGCAGTTCCTTGTCTAGGTCTTCTTGCCCTGTTTTAGTCACATCCCCCAAAGAAGGAGAGACTTCGCCACCTCACAGGGTGCCGACTGCTATCCCTTGTGAAGTTTAAAGTCTGGCTCTGGAAAAGGAACACTGATCACGATGGTGTGTCTATCCAGAACCATTGTTCTATCATTTCTTCTTCAAAGAAATTTTCTGATGTTCCATGAAGCTTGTGGAAAACATTGTTCAATCCCAGAAAACTGTACTGAGCTCTGAATTGTAAAGAGATAAAATTCCCATCCGCATTCTAGGAAATGTATGTAAGATTTCAACGTAGGCTGTGATAGCTCTGAGGGACAGGAAATATTATGAGCATTGGGACAAAAAGCTAAACGTCTTGAGTTCGGACATTGGGGCTCAGCGTCCTGAAAAGGTCCTTGGAATCCTGCATCTGTCTCCATCTCGGCAGACATTTCTAGTGCATCTGTTCTTGATATAGTAACTGATGACACGGATGGTATTCTCCTCGTCCTCCTTGAACAATGGTCCTGAATCCTTATGTCCTCTGTGCCCGTGTGCATAGGTGCTCCGCACCAAGGATGCTGATACAGAGAGAAAAGACGGAAGGGAGAGCAAACTCTCCGGCGTGGAGAAGGGTGGAGGTGGATGATCCTGGCAGAGAAAGAGAAGTGAAGAGAAAAGAGCGTAAGGAATAGGGAAGGGAAAGGTTAACCAGGGGTGGGAAACGGGAAAGCAGTGTTTAGGGAGATACATGGAAATGGTTTAGGCTATAAGGCTATGATTCCCTGAATCCTTGACCACATGCACTCAACAAAGGATTATAAAATCAAGTTGTCTAAAGATGATGAAAATCTGTCTTTTTTTTTTTTTTTTTTTTTTTTACTTTTCTGTGGAACATCGATGGAAAACATGAACTTCCTTTTCTTTATAGCCAGAAAGGACGGCTGTTTCCAAATGACGCAGCCCCCTCTAGTGACTGAATAAATGAACTGCAGAGCTAAACTCCCACCGGATGTCAACCTTTTCAAAGGTTCCTCAGATACAAAGGTAAATATCCCTGGTGGATCAGTCGGTAAAGAATCCGTCTGCAGTGTAGGCAGTGGGGGTTCGATACCTGGATCAGGAATTGTCTCCTGAAAAGGAAATCGCTACACATTTCAGTGTTTTCAATGATCCAGTAGATGTTGGCAATTTGATCTCTGGTTCCTCTGCCTTTTCTAAAACCAGCTTGAACATCTGGAAGTTCACAGTTTACCTATTGCTGAAGCCTGGCTTGGAGAATTTTGAGCATTACTTTACTAGCGTGTGAGATGAGTGCAATTGTGCGGTAGTTTGAGCATTCTTTGGCATTGCCTTTCTTTGGGATTGGAATGAAAACTGACATTTTCCAGTCCTGTGGCCACTGCTGAGTTTTCCAAATTTGCTGGCATATTGAGTGCAGCACTTTCACAGCATCATCTTTAAGGCTTTGAAATAGCTCAACTGGAATTCCATCACCTCCACTAGCTTTGTTTGTAGTGATGCTTCTTAAGGCCCACCTGACTTCACATTCCAGGATGTCCGGCTCTATGTGAGTGTGAGTGATCACACCTTTGTGACTATCTGGGTGGTGACGATCTTTTTTGTATAGTCCTTCTGTGTATTCTTGCCACCTCTTCTTAATCTCTTCTGCTTCTGTTAGGTCCATACAATTTTTGTCCTTTATTGAGCCCAACTTTGCATGAAATGTTCTCTTGGTATCACTAATTTTCTTGAAGATATCTCTAGTCTTTCCCATTCTATTGTTTTCCTCTATTTCTTTGCATTGATCTCTGAGGAATGATTTCTTATTTCTCCTTGCTATTCTTTGGAACTTTGCATTCAAATGGGAATATCTTTCCTTTTCTCATTTGCCTTTTGCCTTCTTTTCATAGCTATTTGTAAGGCCTCTTCAGACAGCCATTTTGCTTTTTTGCATTTCTTATTCTTGGGAATGGTCTTGATCCCTGTCTCGTGTACAACTTCACAAACCTCTGTCCATAGTTCATCAGACACTCTGTCTATCAGATCTAGTCCCTTAAATCTATTTCTCACTTCCACTGTATAGTCATAAGGGATTTGATTAGGTCATCAAAAAAGCAAGAGAGTTCCAGAAAAACATCTATGTCTGCTTTATTGACTATGCCAAAGCCTTTGACTGTGGATCACAATAAACTATGGAAAATTCTGAAAGAAATGGGAATACCAGACCACCTGACCTGCCTCTTGAGAAACCTGTATACAAGTCAGGAAGCAATAGTTAGAACCGGATATGGAACAACAGACTGGTCCCAAATAGGAAAAAGAGTATGTCAGGCTGTATATTGTCACCCTGCTTATTTAACTTATATGCAGAGTACATCATGAGAAACGCTGGGTGGAGGAAGCACAAGCTGGAATCAGGATTGCTGGGAGAAATATCAATAACCTCAGATATGCAGATGACACTACCCTTGTGGCAAAAAGTGAAGAACTAAAGAACCTCTTGATGAAAGTGAAAGAGGAGAGTGAAAAAGTTGGCTTAAAGCTCAACATTCAGAAAACTAAGATCATGGCATCTGGTCCCATCACTTCATGGCAAATAGATGGAGAAACAGTGGAAACAGTGGCTGACTTTCTGGGCTCCAAAATCACTGCAGATGGTGATTGCAGCCATGAAATTAAAGACGCTTACTCCTTGGAAGGAAAGTTATGACCAACCTAGACAGCATATTAAAAAGCAGAGACATTACTTTGCCAACAAAGGTCCGTCTAGTCAAGGCTATGGTTTTTCCAGTGGTCATGTATGGACGTGAGAGTTGGACTATAAAGAAAACTGAGCGCCAAAGAATTGATGGCTTTTGATCTGTGGTGTTGGAGAAGACTCTTGAGAGTCCCTTGGACTGCAAGGAGATCCAACCAGTCCATCCTAAAGGAGATCAGTCCTGGGTGTTTATTGGAATGACTGATGCTGAAGTTGAAACTCCAATACTTTGGCCACCTGATGTGAAGAGCTGACTCATTGGGAAAGACCCTGATGCTGGGAAAGATTGAGGGCAGGAGGAGAAGGGGACCACAGAGGATGAGATGGTTGGATGGCATCACTGACACAATGGCCATGGGTTTGGCTAGACTCTGGTAGTTGGTGTTGGACAGGGCGGCCTGGCATGCTGCAGTTCATGGGGTCGCAAAGAGTTGGACATGACTGAGTGACTGAACTGAACTGAACTGAACCCACTCCAGTTCTTGCCTGGGTAAATCCAGGAACAGAAGAGTCTGGTGGCCTATAGTCCATGGTGTCCCAAGAGTTGGACATGACTGAGATACACACATCTTAGTTGTATGACCTCTGTATTCATCTGTGTTTTCTATGTTTTCATAGTTCTATGCCACTCCACAAATTGTTTTCATTCTTTCTGGCTCCTTTCTTTGTCAAACCCCCATTATGATCCTCACTTGCTGGCTTCTTTGTAGTTTTCCTTTTGTCTGTTGTCTTCCCATATTGAAAGGTTATTCAGTGTTTATAGAGAGGTTGGTACAGATAAAGCACTCAAGAGTTATCTGTTTTCTGAATGAGTAGATGAGTTGTTATTCATGAACTTAGTGAAAGAAGTTATACTGAACAACTCTTGAAATTATTCTAAAAGCAATCTTTCAATACTATGGAAGTCAAGTTAAACAAAAGACTCCAACAGGATAAATAGAGGGTCATATTCTTGGACAAAATTCAAGAAGAGATAACAAACATCCCAAGTCTAGGATGGAGGAAAATTAAACTGATATGGGTATAATTATTATTATTCCCATATAAATATTTAACAAATATTCATAAATATTCTTTGGTAGTCCATTCTATGGTGGATCACACACACACAAGTCAACACCCACTACTACTGAAAATATAGGAACAACTAGAAATGAATTCATTTAAACTATGTAGGAATATATTATTTTATTATATTACCAAAAGGCAGAAAAAAGAAAAATGCTTTTGCTTCTTGGTTTCTTTGACTTTATTTTTTAGAAGATTTGATGACACACTTCAAAGTGGCATTTTAAATAATGCTGAAAACCAAAAAAATGAAAACCAAAATATGGAGAATCTAAAAATAAGGTTTTTTTAGCCTATTGGCTCTTCTTGGAATTTTTAATTTTAGAAGATTATATCTTGACCATATGAGATGAAGTTATCTTTCTTTGCTTGATGAAAACCAAAATAATGTACTTAATTTAATTTTAAAAAATCAAAAGAATTTGATGAAAGGCTAATGTCTCTGCATGATGAATACTCCCAACAATCCAAAAATAAAAGAGACATTCCCAAATCTAATAAAGGGTATCAGTGAAAACATCAAAGTCAATATTATTCCCTACAGGATCACAAACAAGACAGGTACTTCTATTCACTGCTTCTATTCACTGTCCTAATGGAGGGCCTGGGGTCAAACCAGGAAAGGAAATAAGATATATTAAGTTTTAGAAGGAGAAGCAAAAAATAAAAAAATAAAAGGAGAAGCAAAACTATTTTAATTTATAGATCATAAGTTTATACATGTAGAAAATACAAAGTACCTCTAAACAAGCTGTTTGAGAACTAGAACCTATTAGTGCATTGATACAGTCACCAAACACAAAAATCAATTTTATTTCTAGATTCTAGCAAAAGCATTAGAAAATGCAATTAAAATGTCATTTATCAAATGCTGGGGAACTAATGTAATATAAGGTATGCAAGACCTCTTGATTCCTCTCCAGTAACTCTAGAATAATTTTGATTTGAGGGATAAAAATCACATAGCATTTTAGGGAGATGAGAAATGTCCTCACTTCTAAGGTCTGGGGGTAACTAACATAAATCATGGCCTGGTACTCAGTGGTGACCAGTCCTTGCCACCTACAGACACTAATGTCAGGAAAGACCATTTCCTAAGGCTGCTCAATGAAGTAGTGTTTTCAAAACCCCAAACAAGAGGTTGGTACCATTTATTTGGCTGTTGAACTAAATCTGTTCTCATATTGACAGGTATCTAGCTCTGTTCTGGCTATTTCAGGGCATAATTAATTCCCTGTATTTGCATTTTCTTAACCCAATTAGTCCTAGCTCTGGATTTGATGCTGGGCATTTAGGTCAATTAAGGTAAAAAAGCTATACGAAATAAAAGATAAAATTGTTATAAATAGCCTTGCTTCTCAGGTGGCTCAGTGGTAAAGAGTCCACCTGCCAACCAGGCGGACTATTTTTATTTATACATCATACGTTTGTACATGTAGAAAATACCCCTGCTTTGGGAAGATCCCCTGGAGAGGGGAGGGGCAACCCACTCCAGTATTCCTGACCGGGAAATCCCGTGGACAGAGGAGCCTGGCGGGCTACAGTCCACGGGGTCGCAAAGAGTTGGACACGACAGAGACTAAACAGCAGCAACAATACAAGTCCTCTACAAAAATCTTAACACTAACGAAAGAAATTAGAGAGGACCTAAATGAATGAAAGAAATTAGAGAGGACATAAATAAAGAGGTTATGGATCTAAGGACTCCATGTGTTAAGATGTCAATTGTCCTAAATGAATTCATAAATTCAACACAATCCCAATCAACTTACCTCAGTCTCTTGTGTTAGAAGCTGTTCTATAATTTACGTGAAAGTGCAAAGACCCAGAATAAGCCTTGAATAAGACATGGAAAACATGACTTGCATTTCCAGATTTCAAAACGTGTATGAAGCCCCAGTAATTAAGATAGAATGGCCTGTTGATATGAAGATAAAATAAAGAAATTAATAAACAACATCAAGTCCAAAAAGATGTGCCATAATACATGTGCCATCAATTTATTTTCTCTAAAGGTGCTTATGCAGCTCCTTGGGGGGAAAGTTGGTCCTTCTAGGATAATAGCTAGAATAATTGGCTATTTTTATTTTTGGAAGTACCAGTGTTTTGTAGCTTTCTGTGTATAATTTCTGTACTTATTTTCTTAGATTTATGCCTAAGGATTTAGGGTCTTTCTTGAGCCATTGTAAACAGTATTATATTTTTAATTTAGGCATCCACATGTTTACTGATAGTATATAAAAATGCATTTTATTTTGTGTGTTTACCTTATATATCCTGAGACCTTCTGAACCCACTTAATAGTTGTAGGAGTTTTGGAGGGTATATTCTTTGGGATTTTCTATGTAGGTAGAAAATAGTGGTAATTTGACTGCCTTTCTGGCTTAAAAGATTGTTTATATATTTATTTGCTTTATTGCTCTGGCTACACCGTCCAGCACTGTACTGAAGGAGAATGATTAAAGTGGATATTCTCCCTTTGTTCCCTTCCTTAGGGAAAAGTATAATATTTTACCAGTAAACATGCTAAGAGCTGTTGAGGAACTTCTCCATTATTCCTGTGTTTCTTAGAGTTTTCACCATGGCTGACTGTTGGATTTTGGCAAATGCTTTTTCTACACATTGCTGCTGCTGAACTAGCTCAACTTATTGTTGACTCACAACTCCTCCACTTCCCGTTAGATGTCCTCCTCATCTTCTTTGTCTTGGGCCAAGTATGCATGTAGCAAGATGGCAAATGATACTCACTTCTCTCCAAAGTCACCCACTATTGTGAGACTGAAGGAGGTGAGGGACAGACAAGTCTTTGTGGGTTCCAGTTGTTGTCATAGTTCAAGTATGACTTTGTCACAGTTTGTCCATGCTTTTGTCTCCATCAGACTTTGCTTTACAAATGTTAACCTCAGTTCAGTTTTGTTCAGTTCAGTTGCTCAGTTGTGTCTGACTCTTTGCGACCCCATGGACTGCAGTATGCCAGGCTTTCCTGTCCATCACCAACTCCCAGAGCTTACTCAAACTCATGTCCATTGAGTCAGTGATGCCATCCAACCATCTCATCCTCTTTCGTCCCCTTCTCCTCCCACCTTCAACCTTTCCCAGCTTCACGGTCTTTTCCAATGAGTCAGATCTTCGCATTATGTGGCCAAAGTATTGGAATTTCAGCTTCAGCATCAGTCCTTCCAATGAATATTCAGGACTGATTTCCTTTGGGATGGACTGGTTGAATCTCCTTGCAGTCCAAGCGACTCTCAAGAGTCTTCTCCAATACCACAGTTCAAAAGCATCAATGTTACTCTGAGCTGACTTAAAGTGAATTCAGGCTCAACAGCAGATATGAAGATAACAGCTTTGTACAGACTCGTCCACCAGCTCTAGCCATTGCCTGAGTTCTAATCCCTAGAATTCATCTCTTATTCTACATCACCCATGGTCTGCTTTTTTGATTGTGCCCTGACACAAAGTCTAAGAGGGAGTGACTAAGGAAATGGTTTTGATGGTGATTCCACACAACTAGACCCAGGTTTGTGATGAAGTAAAACTGCCAGTTTAAAGTATTATGGGGCAAGTTTTCAAATTTAGACAACTTTACACATGTTTTGTACAGTTGATTTAAAGTCAAAAATTCAAGCAAATATATTAATAGAAAGTTACTCTGGACACCTGTTTCCAAATAACGTAGAAGGTGCCTTTAACTAGAACTAAATCTTCCGATCCAGACCACAGCTTAAATAACCACATGACTATCATTTCTTGTCTGGGGTCTGTGGGTGTGCATTTCAGCTGGGGTCTTGCAGCAGGGAGGCTCTCTCTTACTAAGCTCCGGGGTTTTTGTACAGCTTTTCCTATTACTTCAAGCACTGTGAGCTCACGGAGAGCACAGAAGTACTTTGCAGAGTCTTCCAGTTGTAAGGCTGAAATGGTGAGGCTGATGGATTTGTCTGCTTTCTTAAAGTTTACAGAGTAGCGGCCGTTCCTTGCATTACTGCTTTCTGAATACTGATGAAGAAGGTAAGTCATCTGTCCACTGGGAAGTTGTTTGTACCAAAAAAGGTAGTAAGTGGTCCAAGTTGTTTCATACCGACAGTTCAGGGTGACTGACTGCCCCACTTGTCTGGATACATCTGGCTGGTCTTGAGTAACTTTCTGGGCCACAGAAGATCCTGTGGGGAAAAAATAAGAAAACAAAGATGAAGCAGTGGATAAAATAGTGTAGGAGTTATTTAGGACCCAAAGACTAAAAGTTGAAATCATAAGATTCTTGCTTTTCTCCATCTTTCCTTTCCTCCCCAAGTCCCTGTGAAGCACCACGTGCCTGTGTGCAGTCCTTTCACCCTGGATACTCGCACCCACGTTTGGAAGCATCCCTACCAGAGAAGGTGAAGGCCAGGAACACCCAGAGCAGACTGGAGAGCGGCATGAGGCATGGATTCCCCTGCACAAATGTGCTCAGTTCTGCCTCAAGCTGAGAGTTCAGTGTCTTTGAGTGCCGGGCAGCACATATACATACTACCCGGTACCTGTGTGACTCCCCCTGACAGGAAGTGAGGTTTGTCATGTTCATAGACCACGTGGTCTGTGCATGCATGGGAAAAAGTCTGGCTCACCACAGACCTTTACTTTGTCTGATTGTCTTTTCCAGGTTGTTAAATTAGGCAGATCCTGAAAGAAGGCATGAAAAAAGCAATCAGTATTAAAATTTGAGCTGAGGAGAACTGAATATTAGACAAGTTAACATACATTGATAATTATTCAGCAAAATAGTTTTGCCATCCTGTTTAAGATACAATTTACTATAGCCTATGAAACTTTCGGTAATCTACTAACAGGTCATTCATTTAGCCTATACTTTTCTCCATCCAGAACCTAATGACTCTTAAAAATTTGCAGATCTTAGGCTTCTTGGTGAATGGAAATTTTATTCAAAATCATTAATGTATCTCTGTCTTTGTATTGAGTTTTGTGACTCTATTTATGTTTTTCAGTAAATAAAATTACTTCACCATAAAATGACAAAAAATAATCAGTCCACCTGACTTTCAGAGTCTATTCAGTTTTAAATTTTGAATGAAATTATACAGGAATAAAATGTTCTTTTGAAATTTGGAGTTGAGTCTTATTTATTAGACTTTGAGGCAGACCAGGATATTTGGTCCTGTCCCCTCCCCAAGCAGAATTGCATTTATTAGACCATGTGTCCTGGAATTGTCCTGATGTCACATTTTCTATGTCATTGGTCCAACGAGTTCAGTCTCCCTTGTTAGTGGCTCATTATTTTTCTGTTTGTAAAATAAATTCAAAATAAGTACACCAGATCTTTCTGTGACATAATGCTGTAATGTTCTCCTACAAAACTTGGTATCTACACATTTTAAACACTTTTTTGTTGTTGTTCAGTCACTAAATCACAACCAAACTTTGTGACCCCATGGACTGCAGCACCCCAGGCTACACTGTACTTCAATATCTCCCAAAGTTGCTCTAATTCATGTCCATTAAGTCAATGATGCTATCTGTCCACCTCATCCTCTGCTGCTCCTTTCTCCTTTAGACTTCAATCTTTCCCAGTATCAAGGTTTTTCCAAAGAGTCAGATCTTCACATCAGGTGGCCAAAGTATTGGAGCTTCAGCTTCAGCATCAGTCCTTCAGGTGAATATTCAAAATGGATTTCAATTAGGACTGACTGGTTTGTTCTCCTTGCAGTCCAAGGGACTCTCAAGAGCTTTCTCCAGCACCACAATTCAAAAGCATCACTTGTTCAGCATTCAACCTTATTTATGGTCCAACTCTCACACCACACATGACAATTGGAAAAATCATAGCTTTGATGATACAGACTTTGTTGGCAAAGTGATGTGTCTGCTTTTTAATATGCTATCTTAAGCTTCCCAGGAGGCACAGGTGTTTAAGAACCTGCCTGCAAATGCAGGAGACATAAGAGATGTGGGTTTGATCCCTGGGTCAGGAAGATCACCTGGAAGAGGGCATGGCAACCCACTCCATATTCTTCCCTGGGAAATCTCATGAACAGAGGCGCTTGGAGGGCTATGGTTCACGGGGATGCAGAGCCGGACACGACTGAAGCAACTTAGCCCACCTGCAGGTTTGTCATATCTTCTCTTCCAAGGAGCAAGCATCTTTTAATTTCATGGCTTCAGTCACCATCCATAGGGATTTTGGAGCCCACAAAAATGAAATCTGTCACTACTTCTACTTTTTCCCCTTCTATTTGCCATAAAGTGATGGGACCAGATGCCATGATCTTAGATTTTTGAATGTTGAGTTTCAATCCAGTTTTTTCATTCTTCTCTTTCATACTCATCAAGAGGCCCTTAAGTTCCTCTTCACTTTCTCCCATTAGAGTGGTATCATCTGTATATCTGAGGTTTTTGATATTTCTCCCAGCAATCTTGATTCCAGCTTGTGATTCATCCAGCCAGGCATTTCGCATGTTATACTCTGCATATAAGTTAAATAAGAGGACTGGCAATACAGCCTTGACGTACTCCTTTTCCAATTTGGAACCAGTTGGTTGTTCCATGTCTGGTTCTAACTGTTACTCTTGACCTGCATACAGGTTTCTCAGGAGACAAGTAAGGTGGGTTGGTATTTCCATCTCCTTAAGAATTTTCCAGTTTGTTGTTATCCACACAAAGTTTTTAGTGTAGTCAATGAAGCAGAAGTAGATGTTGTTCTGGAATTCCTTTGCTTTCTCCATGATCCCATGAATGTTGGCAACTTGATCTCTGGCTCCTCTGCCTTCCTGAAACCTAGTTTGTACATCTGGAAGTTCTTGGTTCCCATCCTGCTGAAGGCTAGTTGAAGGATTTTAAGCATAATCTTACTAGCATGTGTAATGAGCACAACCGCATAATAATTTGAACAATCTTTGGTATTGCCCTTCTTGGGACTGGAATGAAAACTGACCTTTTCCAGTCCTGTTCAAACACTTAGTATATGTCAATACCACAGAACTTGATGATTGAAGTTTTGTATACTGTACATGATCATGAAGTATGTATCTCTCAATCTTCCACTTGGTTTCATCATTTTAATAGATGAATTAATTTAAAAGAACCAAAAGCAAACAAACAAGTAGAAAAGGAAGTATAGACACAGTCTCCAAAACAGTGCCAGTTCTTAGAATTTAAGGTCAAAAGAACTCATTAATGAGTGATGCAGGGAGGAGAGTTTATATGAGGTTGAACCATCTCTTCTTCTGTCCCATTTGAACTCTGAGTGACAGGCAGCTGATGTCCTGGCTTCTAATTATTTACAAGGAAGCAGGGGAGACCACAAATGCCCAGAGCAGTCTGGGGAACACCAAGATAATACATATATGTATCAATATATTATATTTATCACATGTTTTTATATCCACTTTCTTATGCATAGTTGTGAAGTTGATCACGTCTGTAAATTCTTATTACTACCACTAAAATTAAGATACAAAACCATTCTTTCACCCTAAAGAACTTTAGGTTGTTTTGCCAACCATCCCCACCGCTGCAATCCTTGAAAACTGCTGATGCCTTGGTTTCCAATTATTTGTAACTAGGCAGAAGAGACCACAAAGGCCCACAACAGCCTGGGGAGCAGCTTGATATTCTAAAATATATATGCTAATATAATAATTACATATACATACCAGGAAATTGATATTGCTAAAATTTTATTAAAATACAGATCATGATCTGATACCTCAGTTTTATATGCACTCTGGTTTTGATGCATAGCTCTGTGAAACTTTATCACATGTATAGGCTCCTGTTACCACCATTCTACAACATAGAATTTTTCCATCTCTCTAAAGAAACCCTCTTTGCACACACTCCCGAGGCCTGCAATTCTTTACAGTCCAGGTCACTACTGATCTCCTTTCATCTCTGTATTTTGTCCTGTTGAGAATGTTGTGTAAGTAGAATCACACTATTTATACAATCATAATAATCCAGTAAGTGTAACCATACACCATGTAGTCTCTGAGATTGATTATTTTTTACTCAGCATAACATCCTGAGATCCATCTAGACTATTGCATATGTCAATAATCTTTTCCTTTTAATCACTACAGACTGTCCCCAACTTAATTAGGATAATTCAATTTAGGATTTTTGACTTTACAGTAGTGAAAAAGTGGTATGCATTCAGTAGAAACCATACTTGGAATACTGAAATTTTATCTTTTCCTGGGCTAGCAACATGCAGTATGATATTTCCTGGTGATTCTGGGCAGCAGCAGTGAGCTGAGCTCCTGGCCAGCCTCAAAATCATCAGTGTAAACAACTGACACATTTACAGCCATTTCATACCCATATAACCATTTTGATTTTCACTTTTAGTACAGTACTCAACACATTAATAAGATTTTCGTAATTTTAGTATAAAATAGACTGTGTGAGACAATTTTTTCCAACTGTAGGCTAATGTAATTGTTGGCTACATTTAAGGGAAGCTGTTGCTTCCCTGATAGCTGAGTTGGTAAAGAATTTGCTGCAATGCAGGAGACCCTGGTTTGATTCCTGGGTTGGAAAGTTCCTCTGGAGAAGGGATAGGCTACCCATTCCAGTATTCTTGGATTTCCCTTGTGACTCAGCTGGTAAAGAATCCGCCTGCAAGGCAGGAGATCTGTGTTCGATCCCTGGATTGGGAAGATGCCCTGGAGAAGGGAAAGGATGCCCACTCCAGTAGTCTGGCCTGGAGAATTCCATGGACAGTCCATGGGGTCACAGAGAGTCAGACACGACTGAGTGACTTTCATTTTCAAGGGAAGCTAGGTTAAAAATATTAGATGGATTTTCTTTTATTTTTTAATTTTAATTTATTTTTATTGAAGTAAAGTTTCTTTACAATGTCAGTTCCTGCAGTATAGCAAAGAGAATCAGTTATACATGCATACATTTATCTCCACTCTTTTTTAGGTTTCCTTCCCATATTAAATGAACTTTTGACTTACTATTGTTTCAACTTAAAATGATTTATTGCAAAATAACCCTATTGAAGTTGAGAAAGATGTATAAATAATATTTCATTGTGTGAATGCACTACAGAATATTTATCTGTTCATTCAGTGAAGATCACTGGTTAATTTCCAGTACTAATGTACATATTTTTGTGTGAACATAAAGTTTTAATTTCTCAAGCAGAAATACCCAGGAGTGTGACTTCTGGGTTGTTCAGTAAGTGAATATTTAAGTTTATGTGAAACTCGTGGATCGTTTTCTAGAATGACTGGGCCATTCACCCATCAGCAATGAATGAGTGATCCAACTTCTCTGCTTCCTTGCCAGAACTTGATATTGTCAGTAATTTTAATTTTGGCCCTTGTGATAGATGTGAAGTGGTTTCTCTTTGTAATTTTAATTTGGATTTCCCTAATATAATTTTAGGGGTGTATTCTTTGGATTTTCTACATAGATGATCATGTTACCAGCAAATAGTGGCAGTTTCACTTTTTCTTTCAACTCTGTAAGATTGTTACATCTACTTTCTTTATTGCACTGGCTCCAATATCTAGCACTGTACAGAAGGAGTGACAAGAATGGACACTCTGTCTGGTTTTGTTCTCTTTATTAGAGAAAATCATAGTCTTTTATTAGTAAGAATACCATTAGTTATTGAGGAGATTCCCCACTATTCTTGTGTTGCTCAGAGTTTTCAACATAACTGACTACTGAATTTTTGCAAATCCTTTTTTTCTGACTAGGTTAATATGATGATATGATTTTTCTTTTCTACCGTGTTAATATGGTGAATTCCATCCATTGATTTTCAATATTAAAGTGTCTTGCACCCTTGAAAGAAATTACATTTGTGCTCGGTATATTATTCATTTTATATATCAATGAATTTAACTTGCTAAAATATTTTCAGAAATGTTGTGTCTATCTTCAAGATAAAAGATATTTCCCTGTAGTTTTTGGTTCTTAATGGTCTTTGTCTGATTTGGGTATCAGGGTAATATTAGCCTCATAAAATGAGTGAAGAATTATTTTCTTTCTATTGTCTGCAAGAAATTGTGTATAATTCAATATTTGACAGAATTCTTCAGTGACACTGAGTCTGGTGATTTTTTAAATTAAAACTTCAATTTCTTCATAGACATCATGACTTCAGCTTTCTCTGGCCCCTTCTCTGAGGAGAGATGAGGAGGAGCGACCCCGGAGCCCACAGTGAGGTTTGGGGACAGACAGCAGGTGCTTCCAGAGCACTGCCCCCTTGCCCAGAAGTAGGTTCCTACGTCTGAGAGCTGGGCAGCCGCGAGGTGCAGGGAGCTGTGCTGTCTGGGCTCTCCACACCGATCTGTCCATCTCTGCTCCGTCTTCACTTCTCCACCCTTAGCTAATATCATCAAGAGGACAGGACTTCCCCCAGGCCTCTGCTTATACCACTGTAAACTGTAAAATGTGCTTGAGGAATTGCAGTATGTGGTGAAGTTCTCTCCTTCTTGCAGAAGCAAGAATTCAGGAAAATGCTTTATCTGTTGTCCATTCATTTCTGTTCAGAAATGCAATAAGAAGTAACAGAGAAAGTTTGATTAGATGTTTATTCTCTCAGCTGTCATGGTCTCTCTCATTCTTCTTGTGTATTTTCTCTTTCTTTCCATGTCTCTCTCAACAACTCCCTCTACCTCCCACATTTTAGTTTTTATGTTTTTCTCAACATCCTGGTCTCAGTCAGAAAATCCCACTGCTACAGTTGCCTGCAGATAAGATTCCTCTGTGCTGAATTTTCTGGGAGCAATCAGGGTAACCCCAAACTCACGTGATATTTGCATCCATAAGATCAACACTGGTGCTAACAGTAGCATCTCCCTCTTCTTCCTCTTCAGAAAGATTTGCTGCATCTGCCTGCCTCTAAAAGTGTTTCCCTTGTATCAGCTTCTTCCAGACCTATAGAAATGTGGTCTATACTGCCTGTTGGAAAGAAAATAGAAAGGAGTGACTGCAATTTGAGACAGCCAATCAGATTTACCACCTTATTATCCACCCATCTTCCCCATGGAGTGTCTGTGTTTGCAGATGCTGCCCCTCTGTGACTGGATCAAAAATTGCTGATCCAGTAATACCTGGTAAACAGTGATTACTCAAATATTTGCTGAATGATAAATAAATATATATGTTTGCATATGTGAGAATTTGAATACAAATGTCCCAAAGAGCAGTTTAAAAGTGCCCTTCCATGAATGTAAACAGTCAGGAGTTGCTTGTAGCTATTTAGAAATGCTACCTTTTGAAAACTGTGTTAGCCCCAGTAGCCCTAGTTCTCCCATAACAAATCATCACAAATTTGATGGCTCCAAAAAGCAAGAATCGGTTCCCTGCAACCTGGAGGGCAGAAGTCTGATGATAAGGTGTCAGCAGGACCATACTCCTTCCAAATGTTCCTGGAGAGACTCCTTCCTGCCTCTTCTGGCTTCTGGTGGTTCCAGGTGCTCCTTTGTTAGTGACTATACACTTCCAGCCTCCTCCTCCATCAAAAAGACCTCACTAGGCCTTCTCACCTGTGTGTCTCTTAAAAGGACACTTGTCACTGGATTGAGGCCCCACCAATATAATCCAGTATGATTGGATTTTGATATCCTTTGCTTAATTCCATTTGAAAAAGTTCTTTGTTAAATAAGTTCACATTCACAGTTTCTGTGGGTTAGGATGTGAGTGTATCTTTTGGGACCCACCCTCCAACCCACTATAGGATCCTTAATGTCTTTGAAGTGTTGCCATGTAATTATACAAACAGTAGAAATCTCAAAACTTCTTTAAAGTCAAAAGTAAATCTGAATCTGAATTACTTTATATATAGAAACAGAAAGAGAAGCAGGTTTAGGATGTAATGGAAAAGGAAAAGCCCATGAGTTAACAAAGTTCTTTGAAATGCACATCCCTGGGATAACTTTTCCTTTTCAGGCATGTTGGATTTGAACCTCCAAGTGAAGACAAATCTAGCAATGCTATGTTGGTGAAGGCTCCACTCCCACCCTAGAAGAGCAAGGGGTCTAGAGCAGCACTTGGGGATGCTTTAAAAGTTCCCTGGTCTTCATGCAGATCAGGAGCCCTGCCGCAGTTTACACAGAAGGATGTAAACCAAGACAGAATAGTCACCCCCTGGAGAAGGTGGCGCTTTCCCAACTCACAGCATTGTATTTGCTGCAGCCTATCTCTGGGTCTTGTGCTGTGAAGGAGATATTTGCTAAGTGAAAAGAAAGGAACCTGATCGTGCTTTGGTTTGTGGACTAAAAGGAATCTCTTCATGCCTCGTAGGAAACAGTTTGAATGAATAGAAATATAAGATGGCCCCCAGTAGCAAATATTCCTGTCAAACCATCTTAAGAGGGAAGCAGATCCGAGAATATTTATAATTAAAAGTTAGCAATATTATCCTCTGAGATTTCACATACAAGTAATGTTGCTTGAACTGGGCTGTAAAGGTTGAGTACATATATGTGTTTTGAACAAGTACTTGGGAAAAACCATTCTGACCAAAGAGAACAGCATCTGCAAAGATTCAGATTAAGGAAAGAGCTTAATAGCAGCATAAATGGTTTTATTTTAAAGTGGCTGATGTACATCTAGAGTATGTGGCAGAAAAGGGTGAATGAGTTACTATAAGTAACTGAGGGAAAAATTGTACATTGCCTTGTAATTCTTAATATAAAATTTGATCTTTACAATTTCTAATGGGTCCTCATTATCCAAAGATGAGCAGGAAGCAATCTAAATGTATGTATATATATATATACACACACACATACATATATATGTTATTGTTGTTCAGTCACTAAGTCATGTCCAACTCTTTGTGATCCCATGGACTACAGCCCACCAGGCTCCTCTGCCCATGGAATTATCCAGGCAAGAATACTGGAATAGTAGCCATTCCTTTCTCCAGGGTATCTTCCTGACCCAGGAATCAGACACAGCTCTCCTGCATTGTGGGCAGATTCTTTACCATCTGACCAACACAGAAGCCCAATATGATGTTAAACTGGTGGGTTATTTGGAAATCTGCAAAATGAGCACAGGACCAGATAATTGATCAGCTTCATATACCTGGAAATTACTAAGTAAGAAACTCAAATGCCCATAAGAGAGTGTGATTGCTGGGTTGTAAGGTGAGTGAATATTTAAGTTTATGTGGAACTGCTAAACTGTCTTCCAGAATGACTGCACCATTTACTCACCAGCAATGTATGAGTAGTCAAGCTTCTCTACATCATTGCCAGAACTTGGTTATCATGACTAATTTTCATCTTAGCCATTAAGCAAGATGTGGAATGGTATCTCATTGTGGCTTTAATTTGCATTTCCTTGATGGTTAATGATGTTGCATATCTGTTTATATGCTTATTTCCCTAACACATAGCTCTTCCATGATATGTTTGGATGAACCATTTTCCAACTGGACTACTTGTTTTCTTCCTACTGAGATTAGACAGTTCATTGTTTTCTGAACACCATCCTTTGATGAAAATACATTGTGAAAATATTTCCTGTCATTCTGTGGTTTGTCCTTTACATTCTCTTAATAGTATCTTTCACAGAGCAAGCATTTTTACTTTTGATGAAATATTTTATTTTTTGTTGATTGTGCTTTAACGTCATGACAAAAATCATTTTGTCTAACACTTGGTCCTGAAGATTTTTTTTTCAAAAAGATTTAGAGTTTTAGATTTTACACTTGGATATACAGTCCATTTTGAGATTCTCCTCAAATTTTTGTATAAGGTGTGAGATTTAGGCCAAGATTCACTAATTTGCCTAGGAATATCCAATTGTCCCTAAATCATTTGTTCATATGACTATCATTACTGCATTGAATTGTCATTGCACCCTTGCCAAAAAATCAAATTTCTCCACTTTCCTACATCCCCACTTGGGATGAGTCAGGAGCATTATCTTGTTAATAATTTTTTATTTTCCCTTTTTATTCATTTTTATTGAACTTTTTATCTTGTATTGGAGTATAGCCAATTCACAATGCTGTGATAGTTTCAGGTAGACAGCAGAGGGACTCTATCTTTTTAACATTGTAACATCTGTACAATATTTTACTTTTTCATTGTTTATATTTCTAATTTGTGTTTTTTCTTTTTTTTTTTTACCATGCTAATTCTGTCTAGGAATATATAGTTTATTAATCATTTTAGCAAACTTAACTTTGTATCTCATGGGTATTTCTATCATTTTCCTTCTGTTTTACCAAATTGACATTTTTATTATTTTCTTATTTCAGTTGATATTAGTTGTAATTTGTTCTATCTTTTTTGTTGAAAGCTTAGATAATTGTTTTGCAGAATTTTTCTTTAGAAATATAAGTATTTAAAAAGATGAACTCTTCCTATGTAAAATATTACCTATGAAATTGAAAGTGGAAGTAGCTTAATCGTGTGTGACTCTTTGAGACCCCATGGCCTATACAGTTCATGGAATTCTTGAGGACAGAGTACTGGAGCGGGTAGCCTTTCCCTTCTCCAGGGGATCTTCCCAATCCAAGGATTGAACCCAGGTCTCCCGCATTGCAGGCAGATTCTTTACCAGAATCTATCATGAGATATTACCTATATCTTATAATATGTATATATATATGTTCTCACTATATTTTCTTTCCAAATAGTTTCTAACAGCCAAGTAATTATTTCTTTAACCTATGGGTTACTTTCAAACTTAATGCCTAAATTCCAAATATTTGGGAGTTTCTAAAGATATCTTTTTGCTATTGATTTTCTAAGTCAATTTCACTACTGATCAAAGAATAAATTCTGTGTAATTTCAACTTTCTTAAATATATTAAGGCTTCTTATGCACAAACAAATTGTGTGTGTGTGTATTTAATCTACACAACAGGGTGTGGCTGGATCCTGGGCTGCAGATCTGGGTCCAGGCTGCAGGTGCCCGGGGAGCACTCGGCACTTGCTGCAGAAGTAGGTGCTGCGTCTCCAGGCTGGGAAGCTGTGATGTGCAGTGAGAGCTGTTTGGCACTGTACTGAGGAAAACTGTAAATCTTCCTTTTTATTCACAACCAAATGGATGGCTACCAAGAATGCAGGGCTTTTACCAGGGTATTGCTGATACCATGGGAAGTAGTCAAATTCACTCTTCTCATAAGTACAGTCCTGAATGGAAATCGCTCCTTCCTGGACTGTCCATAATTGAGGACTCTGTTTGAGACTGAGAGCAAAGACAAGAGTCTATTTTTGCACGGGTGTGGTTGTGAAGAGAATGCTGTTCCCATCACTAAATTGAAAGTGTTTTAGATGAGAAAGAATTAGGAGCAACTACAAGAGAGAGATAGGTATTATAAATGATCAGTTTTTAGTTAAGGCCATATGGAAGGAATTTTCACAGAGGCTATTGATTCCTTAACTAACATGGAGTGTAAAGATAATCATTCCAAAGCTCCTTTATAAATTTGAGCTCCCCTTTATAAAGAGAGCTCCCCTCTCTCTTCCATTTCACCAGCCTTTGGAATCCAAAGATAAGATGAACTCCCTTTTCTGTTTTTACAGCAAACGGGAACCACGCACTAGATTCTGAGATAATGTTAAGGATAAAGATGTTGGCTAACAAATCTCATTGACTGCACAGAATGCCACAGTGTTTCAAGAGCCCTTAAATGCTTCCCTGGTAGCTCAGTTGGCAAATAATCCACCTGCAATGCAGGAGACCCCAGTTCAGTTCCTGGGTCGGAAAGATCCGCTGGCGAAGGGATGGACTACCCACTCCAGTGTTCTTGGGCTTCCCTTGTGTCTCAGCTGGTGAAGAATCCTCCTGCAATGCGGGAGACCTGAGTTCAAAACCTGGGTTGGGAAGATCTTCTGGAGAAGGGAAAGACTACCCACTTCAGTATTCTGACCCGGAGAATTCCATGGACTGTATAGCCCATTGGGGTCTCAAAGAGTCGGACACGACTGAGGGACTTTCACCTTAATATTTAGGTGAAAGGCTATGGCAGGTACTGTTCATTGCCTACAAGTAGGTTTACTTCTTTATCCTTACCAGAATTTCTATGTTCTGTTTTTCAGCAATGATTCTAGACAAAAATGCATGCCTTCCCTAGACTTTCATAGCTTGAGATCAGCTTGAACTCTGTTCTAATCAGTAAGATGTAAGCATCCTGAGCGATTTATCACCCTTTCCTATTCACTAAACTTATCTACTTTTCCTAATAATGCCAAATGTCAGTGGGTCCAGTTCAGTTCAGTTCAGTTCAGTCGCTCAGTTGTGTCCGACTCTTTGCGACCCCATCAATGGGTTAGTACCTTGCTAATACATGAGTGCATGCGTGCTAAGTCACTTCAGTCATGAAGTGACTCTATGGACTCTTTCTGACCCTATGGACTGTAGCCTGCCAGGCTCCTCTGTCCATGGGATTCTCCAGGCAAGAATACTGGAGTGGGTTGCCATGCCCTCTCCAGGGGATCTTCCCGACCCAGGGATCGAAGCTGAGGCTCCTGTGGCTCCTGCATTGCAGGCGGATTCTTTACTGCTGAGCCACCAGGGGAGTCCTGATACTACATACCAAAGGTCAAAAGTCACATTTGTATCCCGGAGAGATGAAAAAGACCAATAACACATTTCTCATCTATGGTCTATTAATAGAAGGCTTACCCCTGGTCGGAAGTCATGCTTGTTTCACAAATCTGTTCTTACTTAAATATTTCAGGAGCAGAAAAGGAAGACTAGAATGAAAGCACCTGAAATTTCAGTTTTAGTTCATTGTTACCTTATAATTAGTAGGAGGTCATCATGTATCATTTTAGTTTTCATTGGAGTATTATATTCATATAGGAAAATGTAATATAAGGGTACAGCCTGGTAAATTTTCACATAACCAACACTCTTTTAACCAGCACTCAGATCAAGAAACAGAGCTTTACCAGCCCTACAGTGCTCTCTTTATGATATTGCCCCGCATATAACAGTATTCTGATTTCTGCCAGTGTAAATGAGCTATGTCAGCTTATGTATCCTATAGGAATGACATGTTTATTGAGTATCTGAATATCTTCTGTTGTCAAAAACCTACTTCAGACTTTTGTCTTTTCTATCAATTTGCTTGTTTTCTTGTTGATTTGAAAGAGATATTTTTAAATCAAAATGATCCCTTTGATGATATATGTGATAGATAATGTTTGATAATATATTATTTTCAATAATCAATATTAAATTTGATAAGATACTAATATTGTAAATATATTTATTAGTTATCCTTTAATAGGTTTTCTAGTTATCCTTTTAACTCTTGAAATAATTTTAATATAGATCAGTTTTTTAATGAAGGGTAGTTGATTTACAATGTTGTGCCCATCTTTACTGTACAGAAAAGTGACAAAAAAAATGAATGTATATATGAATATAGATTAGTTTTGATGTTTAGCGATTCTTGTGTCCTGTTTAAGAAATGTGTATTTAACACAAAGTAATGAACAAGTTCTGAATTTTTTCTATTAACTTCATGCATTATTTTTACATTCAGATCTGCATTCTGACTACTGTTTATAAACCCTTTATCCTTGGCACATGGATGGATATGTTCTCCAATTTTTAGTGTAATACCTTTCCAGTATTAATTTTATCACAAAATTTTACTTTGTCACCCTCTCCATCTGGTCATATCATTCTCCTTTATTTCAGGTTTTCTTTTATTTTTAAAATTTTTCTTTACCTTTCATAGTTAGCATGTATTTATTACATGAGTGATATAGTTCTCTGAACTTTCTATCTAACTACTAAAATGAATTATTTTCTGAAGTTTTCTCATCCTCTTTGTGCCCAGGATACTTTCTTCTTATGTTCTGTATTGTGTATACACTTGTTATTAGTTAATTTAAACATCACTTAGTATGTTGCCAGTTTTATGCAATTCTAGTGTAATGAACAAATTAGATATTCTTCTAACTTTAGATTCAGTCCCTCAGATGTGCAAACAGGTAGAATTTGTGAAACATTAGAATCCTCAATGTGTACTGCCAACAATCTTTCCTGATTCAATTTACTAATGCATTAGCTGTAGGGAAAAGCAGTTAAGACACAGTGAGCCAGTGGAGCTCCAAGTTACTAACTCCTATCAATTTTCTTGTGAGATCATATACTCATGGTGAATCTCTATTGGTAGAATTAGTGATAGAACTAATGACAGTTCTATTAAACAGTACTCATTAATTCTATAATTTCTAAAGATAAATTCAGTAGAATGTTTTAAAGCAGGACATGTTTGGTATAAAAATGGCACTTGATTTATTTATTTTTTTGTAAGGGTTATTTCTGAACAGAGATGAAAAATTAGAAAGCAAAAAAGGCTTTTTAAAATCTGTTCACCACTTTTGGGTTGGCAAGCACTGTGCTTCCTATGGGCATGGGTTTGCTGAAATACCACATGGACTTTTAACACCTTTGTTGGCTTATAGTTACGGAAGATGAATTGAATGAGAATACCAGTTGATAGCTAAATAACTATTTTTTTTATCCATTTTTCTAAAATCAGGAGAATTCCCTACCTCTTTGCAGGGGACTCTAGTTAAATACAATTGTAATCTTTCAAAATACCTGGTGTCAACCACTTTATGAGAAACACAACATACTGGGAATTTTAATGGAAGAAAGAATTTTGTATTGGAATAAACTAAAGTTTCACATGACCTATTTCACTAATAATGATAGGAAAAAGGAGTAAAGAGAGGAAAGAAGGAAAAGAGAGAGTGAGGGAGGAAGGGAAAGAAACGGAAATAGAAGGAAAGGATTAACGGGTTTATGAATAAATAAGTATTTTTCAAATGTAACCCTGTCTTCATTATGAAATCTGTGTGAGGTTGACTCTCCCTTCTATTTTTATAGAAGCTCTAACTCACTCTTTCAGTATCTTATTGCATCCCTAGTAATTATTAGTATCATCAGTCTTTACTCAATAAATATTTATTGAACACCTACTATATGTTGGGTACTGGGCTGATGACTGACAATACTTCAATAAGCAAAAGGCACAAAAAGATATGTTTCAGGAATAGTGAAGTGAGGAAAAGGAAAGTGAGCTCAAAGTCTGTGCAGAGGAAGAGATGAGTGAAAAAGTGACTGGAGAGATATGCTGGTATTTGGAAAGTGCTACAGCACCTCTCATTGCACTTTCCAAGACTTCAGTACAAGTATCTGTTCCTTCATCTCTAACTCACGAATCAAAGCAATTTCCAAAGCCTGATAAACACAGCAATTCACATTTAGGTACACATCCTACACAGGAGGATACATTTCTGTCTTTTTGATGATCCAAGAATATTATGTTAGTGATGCTGCTCACATCAAGGACCAGAATACCTCTCTATTATTTTCCTGCCTTGTGCTCTAATTTCCTCTAAATCTTTTCACCTGGGGAAAATGTGTGGCTAATAAGGAGCTAAGGATGTTTCAGAATCTTGCTACAATCAGTAACACATAGTTCTACTGCCATTTGGGTATTTAGAGGACTAGCATGTTTCTTTACAGATTAAGGATTATTGCTTTTCTCGAGTCACAGCGTATGCTTTTTATTCTAACACTTGAATTTTGCCCTGAAATGCTTCACCTTCTGCGATGGGTATTGTGATTTATTCCACTGACTTTCCAGTTGACTCATTAGTTTGGGGCTTTCTTCTTACTATTGCTTCCAGCGAGGCCACATTGAGCAACACATGCCAAGATTTTGGAGCTTGACATCAGCAGATTTAAAAATAAATGTAACAGCTGGACTAAGACTTATTAAAACTGAAGATAAGCAATTTTTAAAATCTCTTTGAGGCTTAGCTTTCTTATAGGTGGCATAGATCTCAGAATAACTCACTAAATGGTAATGAAGATTAAGAGATACATTTAGGGCTTTCTAAAAAAGACAGTGATTTTAAAGCCAAAAAGAAATTTTTGATAGATTTGACAGTGTAAGAACTAAAGACAACATCATTTAAAAAAATAAATGGTAGTATGTTAGAATAAAACATACTAACAAATATAAAAGTTGAATTATCAAGTAGGATATCAAAATAATTCTAGCAAATAAAAATAAAACTAATAAAATGGGAAAAATGGTCAAAAGATAGGAATAAGCATGTGACAAAGGTTGAATGAAAGAGTGTCAATATACAGAGAAAAAAATTGCTCAAAAGCACTAGGGATCAGTAAAATGCTATAGATAAAGTACATTTGGATTGCTAAAATGAAAGAGGCTGATAATTCTCAATTTTTAGAAGATGCAAACTGCACCTTCCCACTCCCTGTTGGTTGAAGTATAATTGTTTATACCACTTGAATGGAAAGTTGTCACTTTATCAAAAAATTTTTAAGTGCACCTTGTTTTGCAAACAGCCATTCCAGTTTCAGAAATTCCATTACAATAGACATGTCTCCACATATACAAAAGTCAATCTACAAAGCTGTATAAAGACAACACTCTTTATGATAGCACAATAATAGAGACAAATATTTATTAATGGAAAAGTAGTTAATAATAGAACATTTCAGAATACTATATAGACATTATAAAGAATAAATTGAACCACTTCGCAGGTGGCACAGTGGTAAAGAATCTGCCTACAATGCAGGAGACAAAGGAGACCAGATTTGATCCTTGGATTGGGAAGATCTTCTGGAGAAGGAAATGGTAACCCACTCCAGTATTCTTGCCTAGAAAATCCCATGGACAGAGGAGCCTGGAGGACTACAGTTCTTGAGTTGGCAAACAGTCAGACATGAAAGAAGTCTTTGGAACAATGAGAATTATTTGTATTTTTCTCACTTTTAGGTTAAGACTAATACACTGGAACTAACGTTTTATTGACATGAGAAAGAACCATGAAACATTGCTAATGCTTCTCACTTCTATGTTGCAATTAGGATTCTTAGTATACCCATAATTTGTCTCAGCCACATTAATCAATGAAGCACTTCTTCCTTGTTTTTCTTTATGTGTCTTCTCCCCGTTTCCTTCCCTTCATTTTCCTCCTCTCCTACTACTCTCTGACTCCCCTTCCAGATGGCTCTAGATTTGCTCTCGTGACTGCTCCCTCACTGTTTCCCACCTTCCTGCCACCAGAGATACTGCACAGGTGCAGCCCCATCTGTCCCCGTGTGCCCCTCTCAGGATGCAGTAGTACACAGCGGTGTCTCTCAGGGTGACCTGGGGCAGGACCAAGGTGCTGGACTTTCTGTTTGAAGCTGTGGTCAGAGAGGCCAGGCTGCTGTTCACTGTGCCTTGTAAGCCATGAATGACATACTGTGGACTCTGATTGGGATTTTGCTGATACCAATGTATATAGTCATTTCCACCAATGGTAGAGTGGTTACAAGGCAGGTTTACATCCTCTCCTTCAGAAAAATCCAAGGAGCTGGGCTGGGTGGTCTTAGCATCAATCACAGTCCCTGGGGGGTTAAGAAATCAAATTAACTCCAGAGCACAAATCAGTGTAATTCTATGGATCAAAGGCATAAGCCTCCTGTAACTGTCTGGCCCTAACCCCTACTCCAGTGTTTCTACTTATGTCCTGTAAAAATATTATTGATGTTCATTATTGGACTGCAAGGAAATCAAACCAGTTATCCTAAAGGAAATGAACCCTAAATATTCACTGGAGAGACGGATGCTGAAATTGAAGCTCCAATATTTTGTCCACCTGATGAGAAGAGCTGACCCATTGAAAAATACCCTGATTCTGGGAAAGAGTGAAGGCGAAAGGAGAAGGGGGCATCAGAGGATGAGATGGTTAAACAGCATCACCATCTCAGTGGACATGAATTTGAGCATACTCCAGGAGATAGTAGAGGACAGAGGAGCCTGGCATACTGATGTCCATTTGGTCATAAAAAGTTGGATACGACTTAGCAACTGGACAACAACAAAATTATAGAGACCAAAGATATGTGGCAAGAATCAGAGATTCCATAGGCTTTGTTCCATGGGTCCTTGACTTAATAAGCCCAGAGAATTCTTACAACCTGCTTACTGCTAAGGACTCTTCTGGTGTTGTGGCTATGATTTAACCTGTCATGTAGAAGTCTGTCCTCTTTAGCAAACCCACAGATCACTTCTCAGTCCCATCACTGTGATGCTGACTACAGCACAGGGAGGGGAGTGGAGAGTGAGTGACTCTGTGGCCCTTTGCCCTCAAGTCACCCCTTGTAGACACAGAACACTTACCCAAGGTCAGAAACACACTTACTCCAGTCACCAGTCTCATACTTCAAGGACAAGCTAGGACCATGGGCTCAGAGCTCAAGCTTGTGTCTGATCCTTTGCGTGAGGAGGTTCCAGAGAACAGAGGCAACAGCTGTCAGTAGAAACTTACAACCAGTGCAGATACTGCTGTGTTGTCAGGACCTTCTCAGCCAATGATCAAGCAGTTCCTTATCTATGTCTTCCTCCCCAGTTTTAGTCATGTCCCCAAAAGATGGTGAAGCATCCCCAGCTCACAGTGAGATCACCTATGAAGTTTAAAATCTGGCTCTGGATAAGGAGCACCGATCACAATGATGTGTCTGCACATTATTGGTCTTTCATTTGTTTCTTAGGAAACTGGCTGATGCTCCATGAAGCTTGAGGAACACAATGTTTAATCCCAGAAAAATGTACTGAGCTCTGTGTTGTAAGATGATGAAAATTTCCATCCACATTCCAGAAAATTAATGGGAGATTCAAAAGTAGGCAGTGATGTGCTCTGGGAGACAGGAAAAATTAATAACATTGAGACTAATAGCTACACATCCTAGAACTTGCAGCAGCTCTTGTGAGGGTTCTTGGGATCTTGCATCTATTGCCAACTAGGTAGACATTTTCCATGCATTTGTTCTTAATAAATTAACTGATTGACAGATGGTGTTCACCTCCTCCTTGAACAGCGGTCCTTAATCCTCATGTTCCCTATGCCGATGCTTGTGGATGTTGTGTAGCAAGGATGCTAAGGCAGAGGAATTGATAGAAATGAAGGAAAAAAAAAAGTGGAGGTGGCATAGAGGTGGGTGTGAATGGTAGAAAGAGTTGGAGGAGGGATAAAAAGTTATCAGGAATAGAAACGGGAAGGGATAATCAGAGCAGGGAAATGGGAAAGTACTTGGAAAGGGCTTAGGCTATTGGGCTAACCTGAATCCTTGACCACACACATTCAACAAGGGATAATAAAGCTCAAGTTGTCTAAAGAAGATGAAAGTATGTTACTTTTCCTTTTGGGGGGCACTTCAATGGAAAATAAATTTCTGTTCCCTTCTCCCAGAAACACTGTTTTCAGATGAATCAACCCCCTCTTGTGACTGAATAGAACTGCAGATCTAAATCCAGACAAAAAGTCAGCAAGCAACTTTTTGAAAAACCCCTCGAGTTTGCAGGTAAATGGGCTTCCCAGGTGGCATGAGTGGTAAAGAACTCACCTGCCAATGCAGGAGACTTAAGAGACGCAGGTTGATTCTCTGGATCAGGACGATCCCCTGGAGAAGGGCCCATGGCAACCCACTCCAATATTCTGCCTGGAAAATTCACTGGAAAGAGGAGCCTGGTGGGCTACAGTCCATGACTTGCAGAGTCAGACACGACTGAAGCATCTTAGCACACACTTCACACATCTTGTAATACCTCTGTACTCATCTGTATTTTCTTGGTCCTAAACACTCCATGAAGGTGAAGGTGAAAGTGAAGTCACTCAGTCGTGTCCGACTCTTTGCGACCCCACGGACTGTAGCCTACCAGGCTCTTCCGTCCATGGGATTTTCCAGGCAAGAGTACTTCAGTGGGTTGCCATTTCCTTCTCCAAAACACTCCATGGAAGTGCTTTAATTATCTTTGACTGCTTTACTGCAGTCATATGCTTCTCATTCATTGATCTCTTTAAGTATTCATTTGTCTCTAACCTTCCTATATTTAAAATTTACTTCAAAGGCCATGAAACTCAATGTTTATAAGAGAGTTTGGTACACAGTAGACACTCAAGAATTACTTGTATCTTGAATGAGCCGATGAACCATTATTCATGAATTTAATGAAAAAATTATGTTGAACAATTGTTTAAATTATTCTGAAAACAATCTTCCAATTTTATGGAATGCATACCAAACAAAAGGCTCCAATAGTATAAACAGGGGGTTATTATTGTGAACAAAATGAACAGTAAATTGTGAACAAAATGGACAATAAACAATAAATCCAAGTCTAGGATTGAGGAAAACTCTGTTGAAGACATGGGAGTAAATGTTATGGTAATCATGCTTTGTTCATTTAACAAACATTCATAAATGCTCAATGGAAGTCTTATTGTTGTTCAGGCACTCAGTCATGTCTGACTCTACATGACCCCATGGACTGCAGCACAGCAGACTTCCCTGTCCTTCACTATCTCCAAGAGATTGCTCAAACTTATGTCCATTGTGTGGATGATGCCATCCAGTCATCTTGTCCTCTGTCACCCGCTTCTCCTCCTGCCCTCAATCTTTCCCAGCATCAGGGTCTTTTCAATGAGTCGGCTCTTCCCACCTGGGGGTATTGGAGCTTCAGCTTCAGCATCAGTCTTTTTGATGAATATTCGGGTTGATTTCCTTTAGAATTGACTGGTTTGATATCCTTGTTGTCAAAGAAACTCTCAAAGGTCTTCTGCAGCACCACAATTAGAAAGGCTCAATTCTTTGGCTCTCAGCCTCCTTGAGCGTCCAACTCTCACATCCATACATGACTACTGGAAAACCACAGCTTCAACTCTATGGACCTTTGTTGGCAAAGTGATCTCTCTGCTTTTTAATATGCTGTGTAGGTTTGTCATATCTTTCCTTCCAAGAAGCAAGAGTCTTTTAATATCATGGCTACAATCATCTTCCACGGTGATTTTGGAGCCCAAGATAATAAAATCCATGACTGCTTACACTTTTCCCTATCCATTTGCCATGAAGTGATGGGATCAGATGCCATGATCTTAGTTTTTTGAATGCTGAGTTTTAAGTCAATTTGTCACTGTCCTCCTTCACCCTCATCAAGAGGCTCTTTAGTTACTCTTCTCTTTCTTCCATTAGAGTGGTATTATCTGCATATTTGAGGTTGTTGGTATTTCTCCTGGCAATCTTGATTCCAGCTTGTGATTCATCCAACCCAGCATTTCACATTATGTGTGATGTAATCTACATACAATTTAAATAAACAGAGTGACAGCATACAGCCTTGATGTACTCCTTTCCCAATTTTGAACCGGTTTGTTGTTCCATGTCCAGTTCTAAGTGTTGCTTCTAAGTTCTAAGTGTTACCTGAGGCAAGTAAGGTGTACTAGTATCCTATCTATCTAAGAATTTTCCAGTTTATTGTCATCCACACATTCAAAGGCTTTAGTGTAGTCAGTGAAGCAGAGGTGGATGCTTTTCTGGAATTCCCTTGCTTTTCCTATGATCCAATGAATGTTGGCAATTTGATTTCTGGTTCCTCTGCCTTCTCTAAATCCAACTTATACATTTGGAATTTGTCGATTCACATACTGCTTAAGCCTACTTGAAGGATTTTGTGCATTACCTTGCTAATCTATGAAACAAGCTTCATTGTATGATAGTTTGAACATTCTTTGGTATTGCCTTTCTTTAGTATTGGAATGAAAACTAACCTTTTCTACTCCTGTGACCATTGCTGAGTTTTCAAAATTTGCTGGCAGAATGAGTACAGCACTTTAACAGTATCATAATTTAGGATTTTAAAAGGTTAGCTGGAATTCCTTCATCTTTACTAGCTTTGTCTGCAATAATGCTTCCTAAGGCCCACTAGACTTCACACTCCAGGATGCCTGGCTCTAGGTGAGTGACCATCGTAGTTATCTGGGTCATTAAGACCTTTTTTGTACAGTTTTTCTGTGTATTCTTGCCACCTCTTCTTAATCTCTTCTGCTTCTGTTAGATTCTTGCCATTTCTGTCCTTTTTTGTGCCCAACATTGCATGAAATGTTCCCTTGGTAACTCTAATTTTCTTGAAGAGGTCTATCATCTTTCCCATTCTATTGTTCCCTGCTATTTCTTTGCATTGCTCACTTAAGAAAGATTTCTTATCTCTTCTTGCTAGTCTCTGGAATTTTGCATACATTTGGCTATATCCTTCCCCTTCTTCTTTATCTCTTACTTATTTTCTCAGCTATTTTCTTAGAGAAGCATTTTGCCTGCTTGCATTTCTTTTGCTTTGGGATGGTTTTGGTCACTGACTTCTGTACAGTGTTATGAACCTCCAACCACAGTTCTTCAGGAACTCCGTCTATGGGATCTAATCCCTGAATCTGTTTGTCACCTCCACTTTATAATCATAAGGTTCTTGATTTAGGTCATATCTAAATGGGTCTAGTGGTTTTCCCTACTTTCTTCAGCTTAAGCCTGAATTTTTCAATAAGGAGTTCATGATCTTAGCCACAGTCGGCTCCAGATTTTCTTTTTGTGACTGTGTAGATTTCCTCCATCTTTGGCTGCAATGAATATAATCAACCTGATTTCTGTATTTACCTTCTGGTGATATCCATGTGTAGGGTGGGTTGTCATGTTGTTGGAAGAGGGTAGCAAATGCTACAACCAGTGTGTTTTCTTGGCAAAACTCTGCTAGCCTTTGTCCTGCTTCATTTTGTACTCCAAGGCCAAAGTTGCCGGTTACTCCAGGTATCTGTTGACTTTCTATGTTTGCATTCCAATCCCCTATGATGAAAAGGACATCTTTTCTTGGTTGTAGTTCTAGAAAGTCTTGTAGATCATGATAGAACCATTCTTCACAGATCTCTTTAGGTTCCAGTTTAAACTCATATTGTCACTGGCACTGAGACATCCATTCATCCTGTGCTGGGTCAAGCCTTCCTCATATCCAAATCTTCTCCAAGGAGCCCTGTAAATGGTACACTCTGGATGACAATAAAGGTTTGAGACACTTTTCACAGATAGGAAAGTTGTGTCTCATTTCTCAAAGATGATAATAATTGGAATAATAAAAACCTGCCCCATAAGGTTTTGATATTTAAATTAGATAATGAATTGGAAATGCATCCTACAGTGCCTTACATAGAGTAAGCTCAATAAATATCAACTCTCTTTATTCCACTAAAACCTTCCTTTCCTTCAATGGCCAGGCTTGTGACCTGCTTTTTCCCCCCACATCAGTTCAGTAGTGGAAGCTTCTAGGACATTTACTTAATCACTTACTTTCCTGGAGATAGTCATTATTTTTCCTTATCCTTTTGGTGTGATAGCCAGCTAGCTACACTGCTACACTCAGGGTGCTGAAAGGACACAGATGAATCTGGTAAGGCTTGATTTTGGTTTTCTTAAAAATAGTAAAATCAAGGACATATTGCATGTTTACTAGCTACTATTGGATATAATATTTCTGAATTGAATCTCCAAGATTTTGCCTTTCATATTAATTATTTTCACTTCATATTGATTTATGAGCTTTTAATATATTCTGCATTTGATTCCCATTTCAGTAATGTAGGTTGTATATATAGCCTTCCAATCACATTGACTTTGCACTCTCTTAGCAGTGATTTTTAACAAAAAAGACAATCTAAAAATATACTTTCATGCTCATAAGAAGCTTCCTTGACAGTTTTGTTTTCTTTAAAAACTTTGAGAATGCTTTCCTTTTGTGACTGCCGTTGCTTGTGATGAGAAATCAGGCGTCATTCTTAATGATGTTTCCCAGAACACAGCATATTGGTTTCTCCTGACTATTAGCAAGATTTCCTTCCACTAAATTAGACCCTTGGATTTGTCTTCAATGCCTTGCAAACTTCTGCCAAAACCACAGTGGTGAACTTGCAGAATTCTTTATTCATCTTTAAGACTTTTCACATAGCATTGCTCCTGAATAAGGAGCTTGCTTTATATGAAGTCAAGTAAAACAGTGAGTGGAGGTTCCTGCTATGATAAAGAGCTTATGCAATGGGTAATGGATGAGGTAGTTATAAATACCAGTTACAATCATGTGGTCATTTGCAGTAACAAAAGCTATAATAGTTATAAAATTATCTTCATTTTATGTGAATATATTTATGTGTACATTAACCATTTTTTAGCTTCTCTCTCCTCTTTGCCTGCATGTGGTAAAACAAAACATGCCACTACAATTTAATCTTACATCTCAGTGTATCTCAGTAGTTAAGATACAGAAAAGAACATCACCTGTAAATGGATAAATGAACTCAGTATTCTCTTTGAAGGAGAGAGCTTGTTTTGGTTGAATGAAGAATAATTGCATCATATTAACAGGAAGCGTGTTCAGACTTAAATTGAAGACAGTGGGGAAGACCACTAGATCATTCAGGTATAACCTAAATCAAATCCCTTCTGATTATACAGTGGAAGTGAGAAATAGATTTAAGGGACTAGATCTGATAGACAGAGTGCCTGATGAACTATAGACAGAGGATCATGACCTTGCACAGGAGACAGGGATCAAGACCATCCCCAATAAAAAGAAATGCTAAAAAGCAAAATGGCTGTTTGAGGAGGACTTACAAATAGCTGTGAAAAGAAGAGAAGCGAAGATCAAAGGAGAAAAGGAAAGATATACCCATCTGAATGCAGAGTTCCAAAGAATAGCAAGGAGACATAAGAAAGCCTTCCTCAGTGATCAGTGCAAAGAAATAGAGGAAAACAATAAAATGGGAAAGACTAGAGATATCTTCAAGAAAATTAGTGATACCAAGGGAACATTTCATACAAAGATGGGCTCAATAAAGGACAGAAATGGTAGGGACCTAACAGAAGCAGAAGATATTAAGAAGAGGTGACAAGAATACACAGAAGAACTGTACAAAAAAGATCTTCATGACCCAGATAATCACGATGGTGTGATCACTCACCTAGAGCCAGACATCCTGGAAAGTGAAGTCAGGTGGGCCTTAGGAAGCATCACTATGAGCAAAGGTAGTGGAGGTGATGGAATTTCAGTTGAGCCATTTGATGATGATGATGATGCTGGGAATGTGCTTCACACAATATGTCAGCAAATTTGGAAAACTCAGCAGTGGCCACAGGACTGGAAAAGGTCAGTTTTCATTGTAATCCCAAAGAAAGACAATGCCAAAGAATGCTCAAACTACCACACAATTGCACTCATCTCACACCCTAGTAAAGTAATGCTTAAAATTCTCCAAGCCAGGCCTCAGCAATATGTGAACCATGAACTTCCAGATGTTCAAGCTGGATTTAGAAAGGCAGAGGAACCAGAGATCAAATTGCCAACATCCTCTGGAGCATCGAAAAAGCAAGACAGTTCCAAAAAAAATCTATGTCTGTTTTATTGACTATGCCAAAGCCTTTGACTGTGTGGATCACAATAAACTGTGGAAAATTCTTCAAGAGATGGGAATACCAGACCACCTGACCTGCCTCTTGAGAAACCTGTATTCAGGTCAGGAAGCAACAGTTAGAACTGGACATGGAACAACAGATTGGTTCCAAATAGGAAAAGGAGTACATCAAGGCTGCATACTGTAACCCTGCATATTTAACTTATATGCAGAGTACATCATGAGAAACACTGGGCTGGAAGAAGCACAAGCTGGAATCAAGATTGCTGGGTGAAATATCAATAACCTCAGATATGCAGATAACACCACACTAATGGCAGAAAGTGAAGAAGAACTAAGGAGTCTCTTGATTTAAGTGAAAGAGGAGAGTGAAAAAGTTGGCTTAAAGCTCAACATTCAGAAAACTAAGATCATGGCATCTGGTCCCATCACTTCATAGCAAATAGATGGGGAAACAGTGGAAACAGTGGCTGACTTTACTTTTCTGGGCTCCAAAATCACTGCAAATGGTGATTGCAGCCATGAAATAAAAAGATGCTTACTCCTTGGAAGGAAAGTTATGACCAACCTAGACAGCATATTAAAAAGCAGAGACATTACTTTGTCAACAAAGGTCCGTCTAGTTGAGGCTATGGTTTTTCCAGTGGTCATGTATGGATGTGAGTTGGATGATAAAGAAAGCTGAGCACTGAAGAATTGATGCTTTTGAAGTGTGGTGTTGGAGAAGACTCTTGATAAGTCCCTCGGACTGCAAGGAGATCCAACCAGTCCATCCTAAATGAGATCAGTTCTGGGTATTCATTGGAAGGACTGATGCTGAAGCTGAAACTCCAATACTTTGGCCACCCAATGCAAAGAGCTGACTCATTTGAAAAGATCCTGATGCTGGTAAAGATTGAGGGCAGGAGGAGAAGGGGACAACAGAGGATGAGATGGTTGGATGGCATCCCCGACTCAATGAAAATGTGTTTGGGTAAACTCCAGGAGTTGGTGATGGACAGGGTGCCTGGCGTGCTGCAGTTGATGGGGTCGCAAAGAGTTGGACATGACTGAGCGACTGAACTGAACTGAACAAGAATCATAATTTTCCTGTTTTCCTTATCAGAAAGTTTTGTTCTTCAAAAAGGTAATGATGAATTCTTAGTTAACAAGGAATGAAGATAACTAATTAAGCTATTACAGTGGCTTTGTACTGTCTCAACTTAACTATCTGGAAATCTGTTTCTCAGAACTTGCTTCCCTGTATTGTTCTCGTTCATGGTTGGCCATGAAAGATGTCTGAGTAAGATTTGGAAAGTACTTGTGATGCAGTAGCCATGTTTCTATTTTCCACAGGTTGGTGCAGGGCTCCAGGGACTATGGCAATTCATAATGTTGTTGCTGATCAGGTAGTTCAATTTATTGTTGATTCACAACTCCTTAACCTTCCACCAGATCTCTTACTCATGTTATCTTTGTCTTTGACTAAGTATGCTTGTAGCATGATGGCAAATGACATCCACTTCTCCTAATGTCACCCAGTACTTTGAGCCTAAAGGAGGTAAGAGAAAAAGACAAGGTTCAGTGTATCTTGTGGGTTCCATTGTCCTCATGTTATTTCCATACATGTCACAGTTTGTCTATGCTTTTGTCCATGTCCAACTTTCCTTCACAAATGTTACTCTGGTTGACTTTCAGTGAATTCAGACACAGCACCAGATACAGATATAACATTTTTCATCTGTATTTAGTGTTGGAATACAAATGGAACAGACTCTTCCACCGGCTCTAGCCCCTGCCAGTGAATAATCCTTATCAGTTCAGTCACTCAGTGGTGTCTGACTCTTTGTCACCCCATGGACTGCAGCACACCAGGCCTCCCTGTCCATCACCAACTCCCAGAGCTTGCTCACACTCATGTCCATCGAGTCGGTGACACCATCCAACCATCTCATCCTGTCATTCCCTTCTCCTGTCTTCAATCTTTCCCAGCACCAGGGTCTTTTCCAATGAGTCAGTTCTTCGCATCAGGTGGCCAAAGTATTGGAGTTTCAGCTTCAACATCAGTCCTTCCAATGAATATTCAGGACTGATTTCCTTTAAGATTGACTGGTTTGATCTTTCAGTCCAAGGGACTCTCCCCAGGTCTCCTGCATTGCAGGCAGATTCTTTACCAGCTGAGCCACAAGAGAAGCGGAATAATCCTTATAACTAATCTCTTACTCTATATCACTGGTAGTTCTCCATCTCTGAATATGCCCTGATATGATCTAAGAGGAAAGGGCTGTATGATAAGTCACTTCTGTTATGTCCTACTCTTTGCGACCTTATGGACTGTAGCCCACCAAGCTCCTCTGTCCAAGGGATTCTCCAGGCAAGAATACTGGAGTGGGTTGCCATGCCCTCCTCCAGTGGAACTTCCCAAACCAAAGATCAAATCTGTGCCTCTTACGTCTCCTGCATTGGCAAGCAAGTTCTTTACCCCTAGTGCCTGGGAAGCACTAAAAAGGAAAGAACTAAGGAACGGATTTTCATTACAATTTCAGATACTATATCAAGATTTGTGATGTAAAGACCTTTAGGTGAAAGTGTCATTTTACATTATTATGGGGCAAGTTTTCAAACTTAGACAACTTTACACATGTTCTGTACGGTTGATTTAAAGTAAAAAATTCAAGAGGAGAATGTATCAGCAGAAAGTTACTCTGGACACCTGCTTCCATATGACACGGAAAGAGCTTTTATTTAGAATTAAATCTTCTGATCCAGACCACAGATGAAGCAACCACAGGACTACCATTATTGTCTGGGATCTGCAGGTGTGTATTTCAGCCTGGGTCCTACAGCAGAGAGGCTTTCTCTTATTAAGCTTGGGGGTTTTTGTTCAGCTTTTCCTATTGCTTCAAGCACTGTGAGTTCCCAGAGAGCACAGAAGTACTTTGCAGAATCTTCCAATTGTAAGGTTGAAATGGTGAGGCTGGATGATTTACGTGATCTCTCAACATTTATAGAGTAACGGGCACCCCTTGTAAGTAAAATCATTGCTCCACTGGGAAGTTGCTTGTACCAAAAAATGCTGTAACTGCTCCAACTTGTTTCATATCGACAATTCAGGGTAACTGACTCCTCAACTCGACTGGATATGTCTGGCTGGTCTTGAATAACTTTCTGGGCTACACTGGATCCTGTGGGGGAAATCAGAAAACAGAGATGAAACAGTGAATAAAATAATGTAGGATAGACTCATTTAGGGCCACCACCCCCCAAAACAAACTGAAATCATAGGATGCTTGCTTTTCTCCAGTCCTCCTTTCCTCCCCAAGTCCCTGTGAAGCACCACGTGCCTGTGTGCAGTCCTTTCACCCTGAACACGCGCATCCATGTGTAGGAGCATCCCTACCAGCGAAGGTGAAGGCCAGGAACACCCAGAGCAGACTGGAGAGCGCCATGAGGCATGGATTCCCCTGCACAATTGTGCTCAGTTTTGCCTCAAGCTGAGAGTGTCTTTGTGCTCCTGGCAGCACATATACATATTACCTCAGGTCCTGTGTGACTCCTTCAAACAGGAAGTGGGGTTTGTCATTTACATACGTCATGTGGTCTGTGCACAGGTGGGAAAAAAAGTCTGGCTCACCACAAACTTTTACTTTCTCAATTTTTCTTTCACTGGTAATTAAGTCAGGCTGATCCTGAAAGGCGGTTTCACAAAAACAATTAGTAATAAAGGTTTGAGCTGAGGGGAATTGAGGAACAAACTAGGTGACATTCACTGATAATTATTCAATAGAGTAATTTTGCCATCCCATTTAAAACAGCATTTGCTTTTTGTTTTTGAACTTTTTATTAGAGTATAGTTGATTTACAGTGCTGTGTTAGCTTCTGCTGTACAGCACAAAGAAATATCCATCAACAGAGGAGCGGATGGAACGTGTGTCTAATGAAATTGTTGCCGTTGTTGTTTAGTTGCTAAGTCGTGGCCCACTGTTTTTCAACCCCGTGGACTGTAGCCCTCCAGACTGCTCTGACCATGGGATTTCCCAGGCAAGAATACTGGAGTCGGGTACCGTTTCCTTCTCCAGGGGTTCTTCCTGACCCAGGATCAAACCCATGTCTCCTGCTTGGCAAATGCATTCTTTACCACCAGGCCACCAGGGAAACCCATGATGAAATCATTCAGCTATAAAAAAAGAATAAAATAATGCCATTTGCTGCAAGATGAACAGATTGAAAATAAAATTTAGTGTAAGCTATAAACCCTTCTTGTAATCTACTTACTAGTCATTTATTTAGCCTACAGTTATATTGCTCCATCCAGAATCTAAGTACTTTATTTAAAAACTCACAGATCTTTGCTCTACTTGGTGAAATGTAGTCTTATCCAAAAATTTTAATGTATTTTTTATGAGTTTTAAGGCTCTGCTTAGTTTTTTCTATATGTAAAATTACTTTGACATCAAATGATAACAAAAAATCAGTCCTTCTGACTTTAAGAGTATATTCTATTGACTGTGTTTATATGAATTTATGACAGGAATAAAATAATTATACTTTTGAAACCTGATATTGAGTCTTATTTATTAGATTTTGAGAAGGATCAGAATATTCAGTCTCATTGCCTCCACAAGTAGAATTGTACTTATTCGATCATGTGTCTTGGAATTGTCCTCATGTCACATTTTCTATCCCACTGACCCAAATTGTTCAGTCTCACTAGTTAGTTGCTTATTATTTTTTCTTCTTGCAAAATACACTTTAGATAAGCATGCTGGATCTTTCTCTGCCATAGTATTATAATGCACTCCAACAAAACTTAGTATCTACAAGCAGTATCTACACCATAGATGGTGATGCATGAAGTTTTGTAAACTGTTGCACATTCATTGAAGGCAGGAGGAGATGGGGATGACAGAGGATGAGATGGTTGGATGGCATTACCAACTCAATGGACATGAGTTTGCGTAAGCTCAGGGAGTTGGTGATGGACAGGGAAACCTGGCTACAGTCCATTGGGTCGCAAAGAGTCAGAAACAACTGAGCGACTGAACTGAACTGAACTGACACGTTCATTTAGAATATAGCTGTCAATCTTCCATTTGGTTTCATCATTTTAATGGGTGAATTAATAAAAAGAATCAAAGGCATATAGATAATAGAAAAGAAAGTACAGACAAGGTCTTTAAAACAGTGTCAACTCCTTGGTTTTCAGTTTGCTGAGTGGTGTCGTTAATGACTGATACACGGAGGAGAGTGCGTATTTAGTTGAGACATCTTCTCCTCTGTCCCATTTCACCTCTGAGTGCTGTCAGGCAGCTGATGCCTTGGTTTGCTTGTATCTTCAAAGAAGAAATCATGAATGCTCACAGCAGCCTGGGCAGCAGCATGAGATTGTACATGTAGCATATATATTTATATATAACAATCATATACATTATATATACCAGAAAATTGATATTGATAAAAGATTTTAAAATGCAAATGATAATCTGATACAGCAGTTTTATATGTACTTCCTTATGCATAGCTCTATGAAATTTTATCACAGGTGTAGGTTTTTGTGCCATTACAAAAATCATGACACAGAATTGTTCCATCTCTAGAGAAAACGATTTTCATACTATCTCCACCCCTGCAACTCATGATAACCCCCAGAAACTACTGATCTTTTGATCTCTATATTTTGTCCTTTTGAGAATACTGTAAAAGTTAACTCATACATTATGTATGTGATTGTAATAATATAGTGTGTAAGCATGTACCATGTAGTCTTCCAAGATACTTTTTTCACTCACCATTGAGGTCCATCTAGGCTATTGCATGTATCAATAGTATATTTCTTTTAATCACTACAGACTGTCCCCAGCTTATGATGAACCAATTTAGGATTTTTGACTTTATGGTTATGAGAAAGGTGTATATACATTCACTAGAAACCATACTTTGTATTTTCAATTTCTGTCTTTCCCCATGCTGGTAACATGCTGTATGATGTTCTCTAAAGATGCTGACCAGCAACAACAAGCTGAGCTCTTAGTCAGCCCTGGGATCATGTGGGTAAACAACGGATACACTTACCACCATTCTGCACTCCTACAACCACTCTCTTTTTCACTTTCAGTACAACCCCTTAAGTTTAGGCTAGGCTAAACTCTGATTCACTATGCTTCTTATATTCATTTTCTACTTAAGATATTTTCAACTTAAACTGGTTTATTGAGACTTAACCCTGTTTCAAGTTGAGATAGATCTGTAAGTAATAGTTTATTGTACAGGTGTACCACAGCATATTTATCTATTCACACAATGAAGAACATTTGGCTGGTTTCCAGCTTTGGGCCATCACAAATACAGCTGCGATGAATATTCATGTACAGATTTTTGTGTGAACATGTTTTTCATTTCTCAAGTATAAAGGCTCATAAAGGAGTATGATTGCTGAGCTGTAAGGTGAGAGAATATTTAAGTTTAAGTGGAACTGCTAAACTCTCTTCCAGAATGACTACCATTTTCCCATCAGCAGTGTATGAGTGATCCAGTTTCTCTACATCATTGCCAGAACTTGGTATCATCAGTATTTTTCATTTTAGCCATTAAGAAAGATGTGGACTGGCATCTCATTGTGACTTTAATTTGCATTTCCCTGATGGTTAATGATGTTGAACATCTGTTTACATGCTTATTTACATGCTTATTTCTCTAATACAAAGTTCTTGCATGAAGTGTCTGGGTGAACCTTTTGTTCGTTTTTCAGTTAGATTGCTTGCTTTCTTCCTGCTGAGTTTAGAGAGTTCACTGTATTCTGAATACCATCCTTTGATGGAAATACATTGTGAAAATATTTCCTGCCATTCTGTGGTTTGTCTTTTTCATTCTCTTAATAGTATCTTTCACAGAGCAAGCGTTTTTAATTTTGATGAAATAGTTTATTTTTTATGGATTGTGATTTCAGTGTCATGACAAAAATCATTTTGTCTAACAATTGGTCCTGAAGATTTTCTTTTTTTCAAAAAGATTCATAGTTTTGTATTTCACACGTGGAGGCATGATCCATTTTGAGATTCTCCTTAAATATTTGTATAAGGTGTGGGGTTTAGGCCAAGTTCCAGTTACCTGCCTATGAACATATCCAGTTATCCACAAATCAATTGCTTGCATCATTCCTCCATTGAATTATCATTGCACCTTTGCCAAAAAGTCAGATTTCCCAACTTTCCCCACATCCCCACTTGGGATAATTCAGTAGCATATACTTGTTAATGAGTTTTATGGTCCTTTTTGTATTTTTTATTATACTTTTTATTTTATATTGGAGTATAGCCAATTAATGCTGTAATAGTTTCAGGTGGACACCAGAGGGAGTCTATCTTATTAACACTGTAGCATTTGTATTATTGCTTACTTTTCATTCCTTATATTTATAATTTGTGCTTTCTCTTTTTTCATCATGATAATTTTACCTAGGAATGTATATTTTATTAATCATTTTTGCAAAATTAACTTGGTATCTCATAGTTATTTCTATTATTTTCTTTCTATTTTACTAATTTGACATTTTTTATTATGTTTTTGTTTCAGTTTACATTAGTTGTAATTTTTCTTCTTTTTTTTTGTTGAAAGCTTACATAATTGTTTTCTCAGCCTTTTTTCTTTAGCAGTATAAGCATTTAAAAAGATAAATCTCTCCTATGTAAAATATTAACTGTATCTCATAAATATCTGTATGTATGTGTTCTCACTATATTTTCTTTCAAAATATTTTCTTATAGCCCATTAATTGTTTCTTTAACCTATGGAGTTTTTTTAAAGTTTAATGCCTAAATTCCAAATATTTGGGAATTTCTAAAGATATCTTTTTGCTATTGATTTTCTAAGTCAATTCCAATTTTGTTCAAAGAATAAATTCTACATAATTTCAGTTTCCTTAAATGTATTAAGACTTTTCATGCACAAACCAATGTGTGTGTGTGTGTATCTATCTACATGGCAGGGTGTGTCTGGAGCCTCGGCTGCAGATCTGGGCACAGGCTGCAGGTGCCCGGGGAGCACTCTGCACTTGCTGCAGAAGTAGGTGCTGAGTCTCCAGGCTGGGAAGCTGTGATGGGCAGTGACAGCTGTTTGGCACTCGTACTGAGGAAAACTGTGAGTCTTCCACCTTCCTTTTTATTCATAACTGAACCTATGGCTATCAAGAATGCAAGGCCTTTACCAGGGTATTGACCGTACCATGAGAAGTGTCAAATGTACTCCTCTCCTACAGTTCAGAATGGAAATCTCTCCCTCCTGGACTATCAAAGATTGATAGTTTCACCTGCTGTTGGTCACTTTTTTCCTTCTCTTGTCCACCCACCCCTGTTTAAAGAGATAAAAAGCCATTAGGGCCACAAATTAATATTTCCTTCTTAAAGTTCCTATCTGCATGAATTTGTCCATTCCCTAAATTTCTCATTCCCCCTAATTAATGAGATATCTTAGTTTTTGTCCACCACAACCCACAGTCTAATTGAAACTACAGAAGTAAAAATGACGCATCCAGAATCGTGTCCATTGTGTTTGGCACCAAAGGTCAGTGACAACTTAAGTTCCTCTTCTGGTCTTCTCAACCAGCTAGAACTCTTGACTTTAAGTTCACATCTGATTTAATGCTTTCAGCAGACCTCATCTTCTTATGAGTGCTTTCACTTAAACCTATCTCTCTCAAGGAAAGTATTCCCCATATTGAGACTAGAAGTGCTGTAAATTAATTTCACTGGGAATCAGAAATACTCTGCTTACACATGGGTAAAGAGCATGTTAGAATTTCTCTCCCCCTCTCCACCTCTTCCTTTTCTTAACACCTCCTAGAAAAACTCATATATCAGGAGAGCATGATATGTTAATGGAGATTACTTTATTTTACAATGGGAAAGAGAGAGACTCCCATGAAGTTACAAATTAGTGTTCAGAGGGGTTTTTCTTTTTTATTATAAATACTAATAAAGTCCATTGAAGATACACAGAAGCATAATATATAGCATTACAAGACAAAGTCATAGATCCGAACAGAGAGAATATATAGCCCTTTTGCCATGATGGAACTTCAATTTTGACACAATCTTTCAGATGTGTCCACATTTTACATGACCCTAAAAAATGATAGAAAACCAATCAAGTTCAATTTATACTTTTCCTAAAATATAAATTAGGCAAATGGAATATTTCCAAGGTGATCATGGATCCTAAGCTGACATTCGGGTTGCTCAGAATACTTTTGATAAGGGTTGAAGTATAAAAAGTGAGTTTTAAATTATGAATCTGTACAGATTTAAGACATCCACATACTCTGTCTCTTCCTTCACACACATTGGTATCACAGATGTTCCTCAGCTTCTGATGTCCTTAAGATCACATGACCATTTCTGCTGATATTTTATCAGAGAGAGAATAAAACAATCCATCACCTCTGAATGGTAAAGATGATTCTGGAAAATATAGTGAATAAGAGAAGCAATATCAAGGGTCAAAGTGTAAGAGGTCTGAAGGAAAGGTTGGGGAGGAAAACATCCAGGGTCAGGAGAGAAACATGGGTTTGTGAGTGAAAAATGTTCTTCATCACTTTGGGAGCAGAGAAGTGTGAAGATTAAAGCAGATAGTGCTGGGGAAGACATGTGTAGACATGGCTAGAAAGAGATGAGGGTTGGTTGGATAGGCAAAGAAAGTTCAAAGACAAATGTGGACATTGGAGAATTTGACTTGAATAATAGCAAAAGCAGTGAAACCTGCAGGACTGTTCTAAGGAATAAATGCTACAGTGGCTATATTCGACATTGTTGGTACCTTGCTCAAATTTTCTCAGAAACCTCATCTGTGCTCAGTCACCAAGTTCTTTGTGTCTTGCTGCCAGCAGCTTAGATAATAACTGATTTCTGGGACTATCCAATTCTTTTGTCTAAGTGGTACAGTATAGTCTGATATGTGCTCTAGCGCTCCCCACAGAACCAGGCAGACAGAACATCAGAAACATCTGAAATCTTCCTCTTGTTTGGCCTTTTCCTTTGCCCTAGTCAGTGGGCTTCCCAGGCGGTGCTAGTGGTAAAGAAGCCGCCTGCCAAGGCAGGAGACCCAAGAGACTCCAGTTCGATCCCTGGGTCGGGAAGATCCCCTGGAGGAGGAAATGGCAACCCAGTCCAGTATTCTTGCCTGGAAAATCCCACGGGCAGAGGAACCTGGTGGATCTTCCTCTCGAGGTCGGAGTCTTAGGAAGAGGACCGATGGCAGAGAGTATTTAAATAGCTTGTCCATTATTTTCATTAGTGAAAAATCATACTGCTTCTCATAATTATGCTATCTTTGATACACTAATATTAGATATTATAAAAACCCAACACTAATGGTGCTTTCTGTTGAAGAGTCAAAACTTAGAAGAGATGACTGTTAATCTTTATACTATGGATAATAGCTCTAAGTATAACTAATGTTTCAGAAAAGATATGATATTCCTGTTTTTCAATATTAATACTCTCAGAAAACATGATTGTGTTAATATGGAGATCCATGGTAGAATTATTTTTGTGGCAGATTTAGGCTAAAGACAAGAAGACAACTTTCTTTGTCAATGGAAAAAGCCAATGAGTCTCAAAGAAAAGCTCAACTTTTGATTATATTCTGTTTAAACATATTCTATTGGTGCTAATAATGTAAATAGCAGACTGTACCTTCCAGAATGACTTTGTGAGTTGATTTATGGATACTCTCTCCAACAAAACAGTTAAAATAGATGAAAATTATTTTTAAGAAACTAAAGCCTCTGGACATAGTGTTTAGGTTATACAGCATATAAAAAGCGTAATAGAGACACATTTATTCATAAAATCTACTAAATCTCCATGACAGCAGAAAGAATCTGTGGCAATTGTACCATGACCCACTCCCCAGCCCCAGCTCAAGATGATGGAATTTCTACTCAAGGTGGACACAACCAAGGACACAAGGCTCCTCCTCTCTCCAGTCCGCAGTGCAGGGCTATCGTATCTCCTACAGAGGGGCTGACTGCTGTCCTTCCTTACCTCCCCCAGGCCTGTGTTACAGAAACTGTGTTACAAACAAGAAAAGCTGACAGCTCTATGGCCACTTCTCACCTCACTTACAGCACAGAGGTTCTATGTCAGGCATGGTGGACTGAGAATACTGGGTCCTCTCACTCTTATCCCAGCTCATAGAGTGGTGATTTCATGCTGGCAGAAGCAAGCCAAGAAGACAAGAGGCTACTGCTCCCTTCCATCACGCTTCTCATAACACAGGGATGTCACTCTGAGACAAGCAGTCAACTGTCCCTTATTACAGGTCCAGAGCAGTGGCTCAGGTGTTGTGCCCAAGGAGAGAAGCAGCTGTAAAAACAGAGGTCTCCCTTTGAGAAGATTTTATTTGAAACCATCATTGGGAAGCCCAAGTTTAAGGGTGCTGTTGAAAACAACGGAGATCCTTATGGTAAACAATTAAGAGGAGGCTGGCAACTCAATGAAAGCAACAAGTTAATTTAATTCATAGACATCAACTTAAAATCTTAACAGAAAGTACAGGAAAGGGGAGAGCAAGGAAAAGTCCTCTCTGGTCAGAAGATCTCAAAGAAAAGTTTCAAAGGCTGTCTCTGCAAACAGGCTTGATTTAATTAGATGAGTCCTGGGAACAATTTATGGCTTCATAACATTGTTGGAAAAAAATCAGCCAGCGATTAGTGGAGTCTATTGCCTAGGTGCCAAAGAATTGATGCTTTTGAACTGTAGTGTTAGAGAAGACTCTTGAGAGTCCCTTGGACTGCAAGGAGATCCAATTAGTCCATCCTAAAGGAGATCAGTCCTGAGTGTTCATTGGAAGGACTGATGCTGAAGCTGAAATTCCAATACTTTGGCCACCTCATGAGAAGAGTTGACTCGTTGGAAAAGACCCTGATGCTGGGAGGGATTGGGGGCAGGAGGGGAAGGGGACGACAGAGGATGAGATGGCTGGCTGGCGTCACTGACTCGATGGACATGAGTTTGAGTAAACTCTGGGAGTTGGTGATGGACAGAGAGGCCTGGCGTGCTGCGATTCATGGGGTCGCAGAGAGTCGGACACGAATGAGTGGCTGAACTGAACTGAACTGAATACAAACAGAAGCATATAGTCTAGCATAGAAATTAGAGAAAAAGACTGTTAAAGAGCCTTGCTAACCCACTACTGCATTAGGATGTCTGAGAATGTACCCAAGACTATATCCTTTGAGGAACAACATCATAGGCTGTACAGTATGGGAAACATTAACTTACCTGAAATAATCAAGTCACTAGGCAAATAAACAAGCAGATAACAGCAAGTGCCAGAGGGGTGGAAAATGGATAGCCAGAGTTGCCGTGATAAATGTGGTAGCCTGAAAAAGGACTCCCAAAGTTATTCAAGTCCTATTGCCTGGAACCTAAAAATATGACTGTAAAAGCGATACATTCCTGGACACACACAGTCTTCCAAGATGGAATATGAAAGAAAAAGAAAATTTGAACAGACCAATTACTAGTAATTAAGTTGAACCAGTAATCAAAAAATTCCTGAGAAACAGAAATCCAGGGCCATATGCTTCAAGAAGAAATTCAACTGAATATTTAAAGGAAAATTAGTACTCACCCTATGCAAATTATCCCTAAAAATCAAAGATGAGGAAATGCTCTCACTCTCATTCTCTGAGGCCTACAATATCCTGACACCAAAATCAAACAAAGATTCTACAGAAAAGAAAATTCAGGCTTATATTTCTGAGGAATATAGATGCAAAAATTCTTAACAAAATAGTAGCAAACTGAATTCAACAAAACTTGAAAGAATCATGCATCATGATCAAGAGATTTATTTCAGGTGTGCAACGATGGTTCACTATCCACAAATCAAGCAAGGTGATATACCAGGTTAGCAGAATAAAGGATAAAAATTACACGACTATGTCAATAAATGCAGAAAAGGATTTTGACAAGATTTAACATTCATGGAAAAAACTGTCAATATATTTGGTATAAAGAGAGCACGCCTCAAAATAATAGATCATTTGTTACAAATCTACAGCTGACATCCTACTAAATGGTAAAAAATTTAATCTTTTTCTCTAAGATCAGTAACAAGACAAGGATGCAACTCTCACCATTCCTATTTAACATAGTACTGGAAGTCCTAGTCTCAGTAATCACATAGGAAAAAGAAATAATTGGCATCCAAGTTGAACAGAAAGAGGTAAACTGTCTCTAATTACAGACAGCATAATACTCTACATAGAAAATTGTAAAGATGCCACGGAAAAAAACTAATATAAACAATCAACAAAGTTGATTACAAGATAAAGTTGCAGGATACAAGATTAATCTACAGAAATTTGTGCATTTCTATATACTAATAATAACTATTATTAAGAATTTAAGAAAGCAATCCAATTTCTAGTTGAATCAAAAAGAATCAAAAATACCTAGGAATAAATTTAACCAATAAAGTGAAAGACCAGTTCTCTGAAAACTGTAAGACGTTGAAAAGAATTTAAGACAATATAAATTGAAAAAGGAAGCTGAGAGGGCTGCAGTAAACAAGAGCCCATGGCTTTTCATTGACTGAGTCCTTGCTAGGAAATAAGAGGCATATTTCATCTTACCTTTGCCCTCCACTATGTCCACAGGTCATGAGAGTTCCCCCTGTCTCCCAACTCTATTTAACTGAGATTTCTGTTTAATATTTTTTATACCTTATAGGACAGAGACAGAAAGATATTTGACTCCAAAAGAGGAAGGAGCTACGGTGAGGGAAGCAAGAAGTTCTAGTGATTCAAGGAGGAGTCATGAACCAAAGAATTTAGTTGGCCTTCAAAAGCTAAAAAAGGCGAGGAAATGGATCTTGTATCCCTTAGATCTCAAGAAGGAATCAACTCTTCCAAGACCTTGACTATGGAAATAGATTTAAGATTTCTTGCATCCAGAATAATTTTCTTCTAAGTTATTAAGCTCATACTAAACATTGAGTAAGGTTTATTGTTGTTGCTCACTTTGCTGCACTCGTAGGATGGGATGATGCAAGTGTCTTTTGGGACACATTCTGGTGAGGCAGATCTGAACATTCTTGAGACAGCTAACTAATCAGGATAACAACTTTATTGGAGTTATTTTTTTCTCTGAATTCTTCTCACTTTTTACCACTTTTGAGTTCAGCATACTACGGTTGAATATTTATTTATTTTGTCCTCTTATCGGCTATTCTGCTAGTTCCAAGTTAGAAGTCTCTAGTGCAGAAGGAGATACAGGTTGAGAAAGGAAGACAAAGACCGAAGTTCACAATCTGTAGGTGGAAAATGCCCGTGATTAAACTCTACCAGTGCAGGTAAGAGACAATCAGCACTGCGAATGCCCTGTGGGGCCCACGGTGTGACTGGGGCTGGAGGAGGGGCTGCGCCCCGGAGGGTTCGTGTAGAGGCCGCAGGTGCCTGGGGAGCACCGCGCTGCGCAGCGCAGAAGTAAGTGCCCGAGTCTGTGGTCCGCGGAGAGGAAATGTGCAGTGAGCTGCGGCGTTCTTTGCGGACTGTTGTGGCATTTAGTCTTCCTTCCTGCTTTGTCCCTGAAGGAATGTAAAACAGGTGGATAAGGCGGCCGCTGGGGTTCTGAAGATACCAGTGTACACTGGTCACAGAGGCAGAAAAATTACACCTCAGCACGTGGCTGGCTCCCTCCTGGAGACTCAGGGCTGCGGGACTCTGCTCCACATCCACCCCTCGCACACCTGATGAGAAACAGAGAAACAGTCACAGGAGAAGGTCACTGTAACTCTGACAAAATCGTGGAAGTGACCCCCCCACCACACACACACACAACTCCCATAGATGATGAGAAGGATAGAAAGTCTGCAGGACTTGGCAGTTCCTCTCCTTCCCTGAACAATACAGCAGCTGCTCAATCCTTCAGACTCCCTGTGGGTCAGCCCCAACTCACAGCAAATCTGGGCAAATAAAAGCCCCAGCACAGCGCCTGCTAGCCTCTTCATGATGCTTCCTCTTCTTACTGAGACATTTTCACTGTCAGATACTAAACCCTGAGGGAGGGTGTGTCATAAGCTGCTGTGGAAATGTTCCTCTCCTGCAGCCAGTGAGCTCGCCCACCAAGTCCTGCTCAGGCCCTCACTTTGTGACAGGAAGCCCCGCCCTCCCACCTCAACCAATTCAGAATGGCCTGGAGAGGAGTGGAGGGGAGTGGAAAATAGAAAGGTCATTATTTTAGGACCTGAGGGTCCTTTTCTAACAACATTGCAGTGAAGGCAGACTCTGATTTGGAATTTGTGGAGGATTTTAGGGAAAAGAAAACAAAAATTAATTATCTAGCTGTAGTTTTAGTCTCAGATGGCAAGGATGCAGAAGATTCTTGCATAATGAAGTATTTTCTCAGTTCTCAGGATCCTTTTTTTTTTTTTGCATCTCCTGTGTACTCACCTTTGATTCTGAAGGGTGCTCACGAATCAGCACAGTATTCATAACAGTTTTGACTGGAATACTTTTCAGTATTAAACACTTTCATTTTTAAATTATATATATATATATACTTATTCTAGACTGAACCTACATAAAGAGTTATATTATTTTTAATCTCTAGATGGACACTGAAATTAGAATTGTAAATTGTTTTATTTTTATTAAAACATATATAATTTTAAAATAAAAATAAATTTTGAATAAAATTTCAGGTTTAAATACATCCTATTTTATTTAGTTATTTTTTAAATTAGAGGATAATTGCTTTATATTCTTGTGTTAATTTCTGCCATACAACAATGTGAATCAGTCATGGTTATATATACATACATATATCATCCTTCTTGAGCCTCCTTCCCCTTTTCCTCCCAACCCTTTAGTTCCTCACAGACCACCAGTAGGGGCTCCAGCTGTTTTATTGAACCTTCCCACTAGCTATTTATTTTACACTGAATATATTTTAACTGTTGATTATTGTTATTTGTATTCTGCTTTTTAGCTCTATTAGGTTATTTTAAAAGAACAATAAGTATTTTTTAAAACATATGAAAATCAATTCTGTGCTTTTTCTCAGAGTCTATGATTAATAATGGTTCCCTGTACATGGATTTAGAGGTAAAGGGGATAGAAAATGAGGACTTGTATATTTTCACTGAAGTAAAACTAAAGTGATCTGCAGACTCAGGATCAGATGGACAGTTCGAGATGGTTGCAAATGTTGACTAAAGGAACTGTAAGAAACAGTGTAGAAAAATAAAAGTAATAATAATTATCATTGGCCACACAGTGGATATTAGAGAAATAGAATTAGAAGAGAGAAAAGAAGAGAGGGGCAACCAGAGTGGGTCAGTTGGAACTTTGCCACAAAAATGTACTTAACCTAGAATGCCCGTTATAGGTGACCACTGGATAAACAAAGCCTTTATTTCCCCTTCATTTTCTATTGTCTGGACATACAAGAAGAGATAAGGAAGTACACTGGAGGTAGGAATAGTTGCACCTCCACATCAGGGGGCCCCTTTAGAGCCAGTGATGTGATTGTCAGGTGGGTCACTGACTGGCCTCCAGTTCTTCCTGCAACATTAGTGCTGAATCAGTGAGACCAGGACAAATCTGCCTATAATAAGACAATGTCTCTATTCAGATTTGAACCAGAACTGGTTTGTTCTATAGAGGAAGGAGCATGGAATATAATGTTACTGATACCCTATGAAGAGCATTCCCAACAGGCGAAGGGTGGTGGAGAACCTGACTGTGCAGAAAAGAAGCTGGGAGCCATATTGTGGAAGATTTTCCCTAAGGAGCCAGAAGGAATGTGCCAGAGTGTGCTGAATCCTATTACAGGGAAATCTGAGATTCAAAAGATCCCTATTTAAGCAAATTATAGTGACTATCAGGAAGAAATGCTTCCCTGACAATGACTGTTCCTGGTGTTGAGCCTGTTCAAATGTGTACCTCAGTGAGCTGCGAGATACAGAAGCTCATAGGAGTGAAATGGAACTTTTGTTGGAGGTGACATTTCCAATTTATGCAACATCACCCCCTGGAGGATAGCAGTGGGAACAAATCCTATCTTGAGGTTTTTATGCCCTATTTCCTCCTCGTTCTTACCAGGGTTGAATTTCTTCCCATTCTAGTTTGATGAGTGTTTTCAGGGGTTCGCATATTAAGTTGTTGTTGTAGTTCAGTCACTAAGTTGTGTCCGACTCTTTGAGGCCCCATGGACTGCAGCATGCCAGGCTTCCCTGTCTTTCACTATCTCCCAGAGTTTGTCAAATTCATGTTCACTGAGCCAGTGAAGCCATCCAACTATCTCATCCTCTGTCACCATCTTCTCCTGCCCTCAATCTACCCCAGCATCAGGATCTTGTCCAATGAGCCGGCTCTTCGCATTACATGGCCAAAGTATTGGAGCTTCAGCAGCAGTCTTCCAAAGAATATTCAGGGTTGATTTCCTTTAGAATTGACGATTTTGATCTACATGCTGTCCAAGGACTCTCAAGAGTCTTCTCCAGCACCACAACTCGAAAGCATCAGGTTTTCAATGCTCAGGCTTTTTGGTCAAACTCTTACATCCATACACAACTACTGGGAAAATGATAGTTTTGACTATATGGATCTTTGTCAGCAAAGTGATGTCTCTGCTTTCTAATAGACTGTCTAGGTTTGTAATAGCTTTCCTTCCAAGGAGCAAGCATCCTTTGATTTCATGGCTGCAGTCACCATGTAGTGATTTTGCAGACCTGGAATATAAAATCTTCCACTGCTTCCACTTTTCCCCTATTTGCCATGAACTGATGGGACTGAATGTCATGATCTTAGCTTTTTGAATTTTCAGTTTTAATCCAGCTTTTTCACTCTCCTCTTTCATCCTCATCAGAGGTCCTTTAGTTTCTTTCACCCTCATCAGGAGGTTCTTTAGTTCCTCTTGGCTTTCTACATAAGCGTGGTGTCATCTGCATATCTGAGGTTACTGATATTTCTCCCAGCAATCTTGATTCCAGCTTGTGTTTCATCCAGCCCAGGATTTTGCATGAGTTATTCTGCATACAGTTAAATAGGCAGGGTGACAATATACAGCCCTGACATACTCCTTTTCCCAATTTTGAGCCAGTCTGTGGTTCCATGTCTGATTCTAACTGTTGCTTCTTGACCCACATACAGGTTTCTCTGGAGACAGTGGTGGACTTCCCCTACCAATGCTCCTTTCAGATATCAAAAGTGGGTTTTAAAAATGCAAATAGCTTCATATGAGAAGAAATGAAATACAAATGCCCATACAGTGAGAAGGTTGAACTAAACCAAAATCAAAATCTCTCCAATGAATTAATGAGGCATAATTGACTGGTCTGGTATAAAACATGCAGATTTTCTTGCCAGGTGTGTGAGAAGAAGGTGTGTGTCCATGTCTCATTCATGAATGTGAAGAAACACCATAGAAGGTCTAGCTCTTAGGATGTAGCAACAGTGGAGTATAAATGTTGACCTAGTTGAACCACATTATTTTGTTTGATATCTTTGAGTAATCATTTAGTGCATTTTAAATCATGGGAAAAGAGGCTAGAGATCTGACTCAATGATATGGCCAATATACTGGTGGGAGTCACGTTAGTGATGTTTAGTACAGTCGAGTTAGTTGAGGGAACTACAGTGACTGGAATACCTGTTAATCTATGGTTCCACTTCCCCCGCATTACTGAAAACACTGTAGTTCATTGACTTTCCCTTTTCCTCCACAATGGCTCTTCCTCAGCTCTGGTCCCAGAACAGCAGCAGGCCCGGGTTTGGGTGTGGGCTGCAGGGGGCTGAGGGGCACTGTGTGGAGGCTCAGAGGTATGTGGCTGAGTCTTCAGGCTGGGATCCTCCGATGTACATGGAGCTGTCACCCTCCGTAGTGTTCAGAGTGACTCTCACTGACCCTTGCACTTTTTCACCCCCATTTACACTCACTACAAACATGTTCTTGGGGCTTTTTGCAGGTTCCCATCTGTACCAGTGTAAGGCATAGAAAGAGCTGGAAGGGGAACTGCAGGTGAAATTGGGGCTCTCTCCTTCCTGAACATAGCGAAGGAAGACGCTGTTCCACAGTCAAGAGGCTGCTCACTCCTGTTCAGAAAGACAAGGTCACACATAGAAACTGACTTATCTACAGAGTATTCATTGTCTTCACATTTCCAAATATTAGAACCTGGAGGTGCCTGAATGTGCCCCCCACCTTCCCCATCACCACCCCAGACTGCTCAGAATGTCTTCAGCAGCCCCGGGCTTATGACCAAGATGACGCCACAGGATCAGTAATGAGGCTAGAAAAGTGCTCCTCTACATTTATTCTGATCAAGTATCCTCAACATGGAAAGATCTACAGCCTAGATCTGGGGAACGGTCTGCTTCAGGTAATAAGGATTCTGCATCTTGTTGCTCAGCCAGTCAGAGAGGAGGACACATACATGTGCTAGAAATACACCATTTCTGCCCTAGAATCAGTTTCCTGTGGTTCAAGGAGGGATCAAACGCTGCTTTCTTGAGACCAACTTCAGAAACATTGAGGATATCTCTCACGAGCTCACAATGCAAAGAGAGCTGACAACCTTTCAGAATTGGGTTGCCTTATGATCGGCTGCTGTTATTCAACTTTAAAGAGATTGGGATTGCAAACATGGCAGGAAACACACTTTGGTTAGGAATCTTTTACATAAAATTTCAATAAAATTTATAAACTTTCAAATCCCAATTTATAAATGTGCACAAATGCTGTGTATTAAATTATATTTATGCACACCATTCTAATAGAAAAGTTATGCAATAGAGAGATTATTTCCAACTTAGAAACAAGAAAACTAAATCTGAAAGAGATCAAGTAACTAACTTGAGATCACACATATGGTAGGTGCATAGTAAGAATCACAACGCATGTCTATCTGGCTAAGTAGTCTACAGTGTTTGGAATCTGCCACACCACCTACATTTGTGATGCTCAGTAAATGTGTAAGTGTTAGCAAAGGTATATTCTAAAAATACTGGGAACCTACTTTGTGGTTATTCCTCCTAATAGCACCAAAATGTGCAACATCTGGTGAATGGATAAACGAAATGTAATTCATTTGCCAGTGAATTGCTATTCATCAATAAATATGAGTGAAATGCTAATGTATGCTACAAGATAAATAATTTTTTAAATTATGTTAAGGAATAATAGCCAGACATAAGATTACATATTGAATGATTTCATGTATATGAAATATTCACAAAAGGAACTTATAAAGTTATAAATGTGGTCAGTGGTTGCTATGGGGCCAAGCATGGAAATAAAGAACAACTATAATTGGGGATGAAGGATAATTAACTAAAAATTATTAAACTGGAAATTCAAAATGGACGAATATTAGGGAATGTCACTTATACCTCAATACAGTTGCTTAAAAATAAATAAGAATTTTGTTCTGTCTTATCTGTTACAGTCCAGGAAGAATGTTAGTTTAATTCAACATGCACATATTTATTTAAACAATGATTTGGGGACCACAATTTCCCATAGGACCTTCGAAAATTATAAAAGCAACATTATCTGTGAGCTCAATATGTAGTTGCTAAAATAAAATGCATCCAGGAAAATTTATTAGTACAAGATAGCATTAATTAAGACTGTTCAGAATCTAACTCTACTTCTTGGCAATCCAGTACTGCAGATTGACTGCAAAACCTTCTTTCCAGGGAACAACTGAAATAAGCAGAGGAAACAGCATGGTTGTTCAGTCGCTAAGTCGGCTGTTTGTGACCCCAAGCACGCCAGTGTCCTCTGTCCTCCACTATGACCCTGAGTTTGCTCAAATTCACATCCATTGACTCAGTGGTGCTATCTAACCATCTCATCTCATCTCGCCTAAACAGTATGGGGTCGGTGCTAAAAGCAGAGCAGTGCCTTCCACCTGTGAGCTCAGTCACTCAGTTGTGTCCGACCCTTGACCCCACAGACTGCAGCCCGCCAGGCTTCTCTGTCCCTGGGGATTCTCCAGGCAAGAATACTGGAGAAGCTTGCCATGCCCTCCTCCAGGGGATCTTCCCAACTCAGAGGTCGAACTTAGGTCTCCCACATGGCAGGTAAATTCTTCATTGTCTGAGGCACCAGGGAAGCTCATGAATACTGAAACTTAAGTCATGTTCTGAAAAGAGAAACAGGATTGGAAGCTCTCAACAGCTAACTCCTAACTTACCTTCCTAAGAAAAGAGATGCAGTTACAGTTAATAAAGGAATATCTGAGAAGTATCATTAACGTCTCCTATTTAGAAGTAGACAATTTTAAATAGTGATAAGCACTTTAAAGATAATACAAAACTGTGTTAAGATAGAGAGTGACTCTTGAGATGAGAAAGGGCATCTGCTTTAAGTAAGGTATGGAGGGAGGGCTCCACTCTGACACTTATTCTGCAATACCAGACAAGGTATTGAAACTGTCTCATGTTCAATTGTATCTCTCTAAGTAGCCAGTATCTTTCTGCTGGGCACTGGGCTTAGCATTGGCCTTCATTATTCCATTCACTTCTTATAAGAACCCTGCATGGTAAATTCTATCAATAACCACAGTGCAGAGATGAGGAAATTAAGCATAAAAATTACTGTCACAATCCCAACGTCACACAACTAATGAATGCTATATCTAGAAACACAATCTAAGTCTTTGGTCTGAAGCACTTTGCTCCAGTGTCTTCCTAAAGTAGGGTGGACACAACTTTGAGGGGTTCCAGTAAGAACTGTGAACACACATGCAAATCAGCTCTCAACCAGCTGTGGAAATGTACAAGACCCTGGAGGATAGGAAGCCACAGCATGAAATTCCAGACGAGTCTATCTACAAGATAAAGCTCAATATTTTCTGAGGTTTGTTTAACAGTTTACATAGCAGTTTTCCTGTGTTATCATAAGTATCAGTGGTCTATCATGTTTCTTACTGTTACTGGGAAATCAGTTCCCATTAACTGATGTTAACTACCTTAAATATAAGGTATTATACTGAGAGAATGGGTATCGTAATATAACATAGAAAGAGTATACCAACCTGTGTTTGCTACTACTCTGTATTAGCATTTTAATAATTGACTCTTGCTCCCACTTCACAGGATATTTCTATACTACAAGAAAGGACAAAGCAGTAAATGCAATTTGACTTAATAGAGAAAAATCTATCTTGTGCAACAATTCCAAACTTTCTATCCAAGGTACCCCAAACTCGGCAACCATAATCATCTCATGTGTTGTATTTGTCATTTGGAATCAATCACTTTCACATATGGCAGGCAAAAGAAAAAACAAACAAACAGCCAGTTTTCCTGAATCCTCTCCCTCTTGATTTCTGCACTGGGACGTTTACTGACTGGCTCAGCCTTGGCAGCTCCAATTGTGATTAGGCTTCCCCACAATTTAATCCATGATCACTGGAGGGGAGCAGGGAAGCCAGAGAAAGCCTCACAAAATGTTTGAGCAGGACACCAGGTGGCAGTATGTCAGCTTTCATTCTTGCTGCATCCAGTGCGCTAGAGTCCGAGTCTCAGGACGGAAAAAGAGATTTAGACAAAGGATTCACAAAGGGGTGACATTTGAGTTGAAACATGAAGGAATTCAGAGGTGCATCATGTTTATATCTGGGGGGATAGCATCACTGGCTCCGTGGTAAAGAATCCACCTTCCGGTGGATTCAACCTCTGGGTCTGAAAGATCCCATAGAGAAGGAAATGGCAAGCCACTCCGGTATTCTTGCCTGGGAAATCCCATGGGCAGAGGTTAAGTCACACACAACTTAGTGACTAAACAACAGCAAAGCATCACAGGAGAGAGGGAAAAACAAGGGGCACGGGACTTGATAAAGAAACAAGCTTGGGGTGTTTAAGGAATGAAACCTCATTGTAGCCCTTGTTTCTCCCAGCACACTATTACATAAGAAACTAACTAAAGCATCCGGCACTGTTAACTAGTCAGTGGATGCTTTCTTCATTTACTGATCCTGGGACAGTTGAATCTATGTTTGGGCATTTTCTTTCTTAGTTTCCTTTAGCGTCCAGTTTAAACCAGTAATGTCACCACCACTGAGACATTCAGCCACCCAGTTCTGTGGCCAAGTGGCTTCTCCATAGTCCAGACCTTGCTCATAAGCAGCCCTCTAAAATGCAACACACAGGCTGATTATAAAAGGTAAAGAAGCTTTTCACAATTAGGAAAGATACGACTCATTTCCCAAAGTTGTTTTGTTTTGCACCCCAATGTTCATCGCAGCACTGTTTATAATAGCCAGGACATGGAAACAACCTAGATGCCCTAGACGAATGGATAAGGAAGCTGTGGTACATATACACAATGGAATATTACTCAGCCATTAAAAAGAATACATTTGAATCAGTTCTAATGAGATGGATAAAACTGGAGCCCATTACACAGAGTGAAGTAAGCCAGAAAGATAAACACCAATACAGTATACTAATGCATATATATGGAATTTAGAAAGATGGTAACGATAACCCTATATGCAAGACAGAAAAAGAGACACAGATGTTAGAACAGACTTTTGGACTCTATGGGAGAAGGCGAGGGTGGGATGATCTGAGAGAACAGCATCGAAACATGTATATTGTCAACTGTGAAACAGATTGCCAGTCCAGGTTGGATGCATGAGACTAGTGCTCGGGGCTGGTGCACTGGGATGACCCAGAGGGATGGGGTGGGGAGGGAAGTGGGAGGGGGATTCGGGATGGGGCATACATGTAAATCCATGGCTGATTCATGTCAATGTATGGCAATAACCACTACAATATTGTAAAATAATTAGCCTCCAACTAATAAAAATAAATGGAAAAAAGAAAAGAAAACAATAAAACCTATCTCTTAGGGTTTTGATATTTGAATTAGATAATGAATCTGAAATGCAAACCACAGTGCCTCATATTGACTAAAGCTCGGTAAATACCAACTTTATTTTTTCCAGTAAATCCTACCTCTCCTTCAATGTCCAGGTCTGTGACTTGTTACTGTTTGCTCTTTTCTCCACATCAGTTCAATGATAGAAGCTTTTAGAAAATTCACTTAATCACTTATTTTCCTGGAGACAGTCATTATTTCTCCCTATTTCCTGGAGTCATATTCTCCTAGCCACATTGATACACTCAGAGTACTGAAAGGACCCAGATGGAATGCTGAGATACAGTATTATTTTCATTTCCCTAATTAATAAAAATATTAAGGTTTTTATATATTTATTAGCTATTGGATATCTTATTTTTGAGTTGGATCGCCAAGATTTTGCCATTCTTTACTATTTGTTTTCTTAATGATTTAAAGGAACTTCTAACATATTCTGCATTTGAGTCCTTTTTCAGAAATATGCATTGCAAATACAGTTTATCACTCTGTGCATTGACTTTCAAAACTCTTGGCAGTGATTTATAATAAACTCACAATTAAGAAATGTACATTAATGTTCATAAGAAACTAGCTTGGATATTTTGCTTGTTTTCTTTAAGCTGTTTAAAAAATATTCCACTTTGGTGACTTCTATTGCTTTTAATATGAAGTTAGATATCAAAATACAATGGCTTGCAAATGTCTGCCAAAACCAGAGTGGTGGACCTGCAGAATTCCTTATTCAAATGTATGACTTTCCTCATAGCATTGCTCCTGAATAAGGAGATTGCTTTATAGGAAGTGAAGTATAGCAGTGAATGGAAGTGCTTGCTATGAGCAAAGAGGTTATAGGATGGGTAATGGAAGAGGTCATTATAAATACCTGCTATAACCATGTGGTCATTTGCAGAAATAAGAACAATAATACTTATGAAAATTTGTCTTTCATTTTTATATAAATATATTTATGTATTACATTATGTATTAAATTTTAACTCCCCTCTCACATTTGCTACATGTGGTAACAAGATATGCTAATATAAGTCAATCTTATATCTTATTATATCTCAGTAGTGAAGATAGAGGATTCAGTGGCAGAGTGTGGCTTAGCTAGAAGAGAAAGTAACATCACCCACAAATGGATAGGTGAACTTGCTCTAATCTTTGAAGGATATGTTTAGAATGTTTTGGGTTGAATGAGGAATTACTGCATCATATTAGCAAGAATTGTGGTGTTGGAGAAGATTCTTGAGAGTCCCCTGGACTGCAAGGAGATCAACCCAGCCAATCCTAAAGGATATCAACCCTGAATATTCATTGAAAGGACTGATGCTGAGGTTGAAACTCCAACACTTTGGCCACTTGATGAGAAGAGGCATATCACTTGAAAAGATTCTGAAGCTGGGAAAGGTTGAAGGCAAAAGAAGAGGGCAGCAGAGGATAAGACAGTTGGATGGTATCACCAAATTAGTGGATAGTGGAAGATAGAGGAGGCCTTGTGCTGCAGTCCACGGGGTCGCAAAAGTCAGACATGACTTAGTTTCTGAACAGCAAAAGCAACATTAGCAAGAAGCATAGTTTTGCTGTCTTCTTTATTCAAAAGCTGTTAAAAGAGTACAGATGGCTGCCAAATTAACCTACAGAGTATTGTAGCAGTTTTGAGCTACCTTAACTGACTGGAAATCTTTCCCAGAATGTGCTTCCTGTATTGTTCTGGCTCAGGGTTGGCCACAAAAGAAATTTGTGTGACATTTAGAAGGTCATTGTGATGAAGCAGCCATAGTTTTTTTATGTTTTGGGGGTTGGTGCAGGGCTCCAGGGACTATGGCTACTCATATTGCTGCTGATCTGATATTTCATCTTATTGTTGACTCACAACACCTCCACTCCCACCAAATCTCCTCCTCATCGTCTCTTTGTCTTGGGCCAAGTGTGTATGTAAGTTCAGTTCAGTTTAATGCAGTCGCTCAGTCATGTCCAACTCTTTGTGACCCTATGGACTGTAGCACGCCAGGCTTCCCTGTCCATCACCAATTCCTGGAGTTTACTCAAATTAATGTCCATTGAGTCAGTGATGCCATGCAGCCATCTCATCCTCTGTCATCCCCTTCTCCTCCCGCCTTCAATCTTTCCCAGCTCAGGGTCTTTTCCAATGAGTCAGTTCTTCATATCAAGTGGCCAAAATATTGGAGTTTCAGCTTCAGCATCAGTCCTTCCAATGAATATTCAGGTCTGATTTCCTTTAGGATGGACTGGTTTGATCTCCTTGCAGTACAAGTGTTTCTCAAGAGTCTTCTCTAACACCACAGTTCAAAAGCATCAATTCTTTGGCACTCAGCTTTCCTTATAGTGCAAATCTCACCTCCATACATGACTACTGGAAAAATCATGGCTTTGACTAGGTGGACCTTTGTTGGTAAAGTAATATCTCTGCTTTTTAATATGCTGTATAGGTTGGTCATAACTTTTCTTTCAAGGAGCAAGTGTCTTTTAATTTCATGACTGTAGTCACCATCTGCAGTGATTTGGAAGCCCAAAAAATAAAGTCTATCACTGTTTCCACTGTTTCCCCATCGATTTGCCATGAAGTGATGGGACCAGACGCCATGATCTTATTTTTCTGAATGTTGAGCTTTAAGCCAATTTTAAGCATAATGTCAAATGACACCCACTTCTCCTCAGGTCATCCACTACTGTGAGACTGAAGGAGGTGAGATGTAGACAAGTTTTAGTGAGTCTTGTGGGTTCCATTATCCTCATGGTTCTAATATGTCCTTATGAGTCACAGTTTGTCCACACTTCAGTCTCTTCCAGCTTTGTTCTACAACTATTACTCTAGCAAATTAACAATGAATTTTTTCTCAACACCAGATACGAAGATAATAGCTTTGTATAGACTCTTCCACCAAATCTAGCAATTGCCTGAGTTCTAATCTTTATAACTAATTTCTTATTCCATACCACTGGTGGTTCTGCTTGTCTGATTGCACCTTAAATGACGTAAGTCTAAGAAGAAATCCTGAATCCTTATTCAGGAAATTATTTCCATGATGATTCCAAATAACTAGACCCAGGTGTGTGATATGAGTGTATTTTAGTGAAACTGTCACTTTACATTATTATGGAGCTACTTTATAACTTTAGACAAGATTACATATGTTCTGTATGTTTGATTTAAATTCAAAAATTCAAGAGGAGAATGTTTTAGTAGAAAGTTTCTCTGGACACCTGAATCCAAATGACATAGAAGAAGCTTTCATGTAGAATTAATTCCTCTGATCCAGATCACAGATTAAGCAACCACAAGAATATCATTTCTTGTCTGAGGTCTGCTGTGCATTTCAGCTGGGGTCCTGCAGCAGCGGGACTCTCTCTTATTAAGTTCTGGGGTTTTTGTTCAGCTTTTCCTATTACTTCAAACACTGTGAGTTCCCAGAGAGCACAGAAATACTTTGCAGAATGTTCCAGTTTTAAGAATGAAATGGTGAGGCTGATGGATTTATGTGCTTTTTGGAAGTTTACAGAATAACGGCCATCCCTTTCATTCTCGTCTTCTGAATACTGACGAATGAGGTAAGTCATCTGTCCACTGGGAAGCTGCTTGTACCAAAAAATGCTGTAGTCATGCACATTCTTACTGGTTTCATATTGACAGTTAAGGGTGACTACCTTCCCCACTTGACTGATTATGGCTGGCTGGTCTTGAGTAACTTCCTGGGCCACACCAGATCTTGTGGAAAAAATCAGAAAACAGAGCTGAAATATTGAACAAAATGCTGTAGAAGTTAGAGAAATTTTGGACCCAAATATTTACAAACCAAACTGAAATCATAAAACACTTGCTTTTCTCCAGTCCTCCTTTCCTCCCCAAGTTCCGGTGAAGCACCACGTGCCTGTGTGCAGTCCTTTCACCCTGAACACCGCACCCTGGTTTGGGAGCATCCCTACTAGAGAAGGTGAAGGCCAGGAACACCCAGAGCAGACTGGAGAGCGCCATGAGGCGTGGATTCCCCTGCACAAATCTGTTTAATTCTGCCTCAAGCTAAGATGTCACTGTATTTGAGTGCCTGGCAGCACATATACATAGCACCCGGGTTCCTGTGTGACTCCCCCAAACAGGAAGTAGGGTGTCATGTTCACCGACCACGTGGTCTGTGTACAGATGAAGTCTGGCTCACCACACACCTTTACTTTGTCTACTTGTCTTTCCCTGGTCATTAAGTTTGGCAGATCCTGAAAAGGGGCAGGAGGAAAGAAAGTATTAGAGGTTTGAACTGAGGGAAACTGAAGGTTAAACAAGTTGACATACATTGATTCAGTAAAATAGTTTTGCCATCCTGTTTAAGATATAATTTAGTATAGCCTACAAAACTTTCTTGTAATCTACAGATTGGTCATTAATTTAGCCTATGCCTACTTTTCTCCATCCAGAATTTAGTGACTATTTTAAAGCATTCACAGATCTTAGGCTTTCTGGGTGAAAAGCAGTCTTATCCAAAGTAATTAATGTATCTCTGCCTTTTTCTTTTTTAGTGAGTTGCAGGGCTCTACTTAGGTTTTTCAATCAATAAAATTACTTCAACATGAAATGATTTTTAACAATCAGTCCATCTGAATTTCAGAGTCTAATAATTGGTTTATATTTAAATAACATTATATCAGGAATAAAATATTATTCTTTTGAAATCTGATATTGAGTTTTATGTATTAAACTTTGAGGAAGATCAGGATATTCAATCCTGTTGCCTCTAAATGTAGAATTGTACTTATTAAACCATGTGTCCTAGAATCATCCTCGTGGCACATTTTGTGTCTCATTGGTCCAGAGTATTCAGTCTCATTTGTCAGTTGCTCATTATTATTTCTCTTTATAAAATAAAGATAAACATGCCAGATCTTTCTGTGACATAATCCTATAACTCACTCTTACAAAACTTAATATCTACAAACTGCAGACACTTAGTACTTGTCAACACCATAGAAGACAGTGACTCAAATTCTGTACACTGTTTCCTGTTCGTGTGGAATGTAGCTGTCAATCTTCCATTTGGTTTCATTGTTGTAATAGATGAATTAATATAAAACAACCTAAGGCAATTAAACAAGTAGAAAAGAAAATACAGACAAGTTCTAAAAGATGGCAAGTTCATGGAATTTAAGATCAAAGTAACTCATGAATGAGTGAAGCAGGGAGGTGAGTTTGTATTTATCTGAGACATTTACTCTTCTGTCCCATTTCACATCTAAGTGCTGACAAACAATGAATGCCCAGGCTTGAAATTATTTGTAATTAAGGACAGGAGATTGTGAATGACTACAGCAACTTGCAGAGCATCATATTATATAATATAGATATATATTAATATAATAATTACATATCTATCAAGAAATTTATATTAATAATATTCTTTCAAAATACCATAACCTTATAAATCAGTTTTCATATACACTCTTAGGTTTTGATGCATCACTCTAAGAATTTTTATCATATGTATAGGTTCTTGTAACACCACTAAATCATGACACAAAATCGTTTCATCTCTCTAAAGAAATCCTCTTTGAATAACTTCCCCACCCCTGCAACTCTTTATAACCCTGCTAACTACTGATCTCCTTTTTATTTTTATGTTTTGTCCCTTTGAGAATGTTGTTTAAGCAGAATCACACTATGTATCATTTCAGTTCAGTCGTTCAGATGTGGTCAACTCTTTGCGACCCCAGGGACTGCAGCACGCCAGGATTCCCTGTCCATAACCAACTCTGAGAGCTTACTCAAACTCATGTCCATTGAAACAGTGATGCCACCACATTCTATATCATCCCATTCTCTACCCAACTTCAATCTTTCCCAGCATCAGGGTCTTTTCCAAGGAGTCAGTTCTTCCCATCAGTGGCCAAAGTACTGGAGTTTCAGCTTCAGCATCAGTCCTTCCAATGAATATTCAGGACTGATTTCCTTTAGGATTGACTGGTTGGATCTCCTTGTAGTCCAAGGGACTCTCAAGAGTCTTCTCCAACACCACAGTTCAAAGCATCAATTCTTTGGCACTCAGTTTTCCTTATAGACCAGCAGTCACATCCACAAAGACTACTGGAAAAACCAAAGCTTTGACTAGATGGACCTTTGTTAGGAAGCCTCACTACAAACAACGCTAGTGGAGGTGATAGAATTCCAGTTGAGCAATTTCAAATCATAAAAGATGATGCTGTGAAAGTGCTACACTTAATATGCCAGCAAATTTGGAAAACTCAGCAGTGGCCACAGGACTGGAAAAGGTCAGTGTTCATTCCCATCCCAAAGAAAGGCAATGCCAAAGAATTTTCAAACTACCACATGATTGCACTCTTCTCACTCAGTAGCAAAGTACTGCTCAGAATTCCCCAGCCAGGATTCAACAGTATGTGAACCATGAACTTTCAGATGTTCAACCTGGATTCAGAAAAGGCAGGTAAACCAGAGATCAAATTGCCAACATCTGTTGGATCATAGAAAAAGCAAACAAAAATCCAGAAAAACATCTATTTCTGCTTTATTGACTATGCCAAAGCTATGTGGATCACAACAAACTGTGGAAAATTCTTCAAGAGATGGGAATACCAGACCACCTGACCTGTATCCTGAGAAATCTGTATGCAAGTCAAGAAGCAACAGTTAGAAGTGGACATGGAACAACAGACTGGTTCAAAGTTCAGAAAGGAGTATGTCAAGGCTGCATATTGTCACCCTGCTTATTTAACTTATATGCGGAATATATCATGCAAAAATGCCAGACTGGATGAAGCACAAGCTGGAATCAAGATCACCAAGAGAAATATCAACAACCTCAGATATTTAAATGATAGCACCGTTATGGCAGAAAGTGAAGAAGAACTAAAGAGCCTCTTAAAGAAAGTGTAAGAGGAGAATGAAAAAGTTGGCTTAAATCTCAACATTCAAAAAACTAAGATCATGGCACCCAGTCCCATCATTTCATGGCAAATAGATGGGAAACAATGGAAACAGTGACAGACTTTATTTTCTTGGGGTCTAAAATCACTGCTAATGGTGACTGCAGCCATGAAATTAAAAGATTCTTGCTTCTTGGAAACAAAGCTATGATCAAACTAGACAACATATTAAAAAGTGGAGACATTACTTTGCTGACAAAGGTCCATATAATCAAAGCTATGGTTTTTCCAGTGGTCATGTATGGATGTGAGAGTTGGACTATCAAGAAAGCTGAGTGTCAAAGAATTGACGTTTCTGAACTGTGGTGTTGGAGAAGACTCTTGAGGGTCCCTTGGGCTGCAAGAAGATCCAGCAAGTCCATCCTAAAGGAAATAAGTCTTGAATATTCATTGGAAGGACTGATGCTGAAGCTGAAGCTCCAATACTTTGGCCACCTGATGTGAAGACCTGATTGATTGGAAAAGACCCTGTTGCTGGGAAAGATTGAAGGCAGGAGGAGAAGGGGAATACAGAGGATGAGTCCTCTGTAGTTGGATGGTATCACCAACTTGATGGACATGAATTTGAGCAAGCTCCGGGAGCTGGTGATGGAAAGAGAAGCCTGGTGTGGTGCAGTCTTGGGGTTGCAAAGACTGAACTGACTGATTTCATGGTTGTTTCCATAGTTTTCTTTGTATTTCACCAACTGGACATTTTATTATTTGCTTCTTTCAGTTTCTGTTGTGTTTAATTTGCTTTTCTATCATCTTTTCCTGAAAGCCATGATAGTAGTTTGTCAATCTTTTTTCTTTATTGTGTAAGTATTTAAAAAGATAAATTTCCTTCTATGTGTTATTTTAGCTGCATCTCATACATGTTTTTTTTTTCATTTATTTTTATTAGTTGGAGGCTAATTACTTTACAATATTGTAGTGGTTTTTGTCATACATTGACATGAATCAGCCATGGATTTACATGTATTCCCCATCCCGATCCCCCCTCCCACCTCCCTCTCTACCTAATCCCTCTGAGTCTTCCCAGTGCACCAGGCCCAAGCACTTGTCTCATGCATCCAACCTGGGCTGGTGATCTGTTTCACTATAGATAATATACATGTTTCAATGCTGTTCTCTCAAAACATCCCACCCTTGACTTCTCCCACAGAGTCCAAAAGTCTGTTCTGTACATCTGTGTCTCTTTATCTGTTTTGCATATAGGGTTATCATTACCATCTTTCTAAATTCCATATATGTGTGTTAGTATGCTGTAATGTTCTTTATCTTTCTAGCTTACTTCACTCTGTATAATGGGCTCCAGTTTTATCCATCTCATTTGAACTGATTCAAATGAATTATTTTTAATGGCTGAGTAATATTCCACTGTGTATATGTACCACAGCTTCCTATTCCATTCGTCTGCTGCTGGGCATCTAGGTTGCTTCCATGTCCTGGCTATTATAAACAGTGCTGTGATGAACATTGGGGTGCACATGTCTCTTTCAGATCTGGTTTCCTCAGTGTGTATGCCCAGAAGTGGGATTGCTGGGTCATATGGCAGTTCTATTTCCAGTTTTTTAAGAAGTCTCCACACTGTTTTCCATAGCGGCTGTACTAGTTTGCATTCCCACCAACAGTGTAAGAGGGTTCCCGTTTCTCCACACCCTCTCCAGCATTTATTGCTTGTAGACTTTTGGATAGCAGCCATCCTGACTGGCATATAATGGTACCTCGTTGTGGTTTTGATTTGCATTTCTCTGATGATGAGTGATGTTGAGCATCTTTTCATGAAGGAACATACCTCAACATAATAAAAGCTATATATGACAAACCCACAGTAAGCATTACCCTCAATGGTGAAAAATTGAAAGCATTTCCCCTAAAATCAGGAACAAGACAAGGGTGCCCACTCTCACCACTACTATTCAACATAGTTGTGGAAGTTTTGGCCACAGCAATCAGAGCAGAAAAAGAAGTAAAAGGAATCCAGATAGGAAAAGAAGAAGTGAAACTCTCGCTGTTTGCAGATGACATGATCCTCTACATAGAAAACCCTAAAGACTCTACCAGAAAATTACTAGAGCTAATCAATGAATATAGTAAAGTTGCAGGATATAAAATTAACACACAGAAATCCCTTGCATTCCTATACACTAACAATGAGAAAACAGAAAGAGAAATTAAGGAAACAATACCATTCACCATTGCAACAAAAAGAATAAAATACTTAGGAGTATATCTACCTAAAGAAACAAAAGACCTATACATAGAAAACTATAAAACACTGATGAAAGAAATCAAAGAGGACACAAACAGATGGAGAAACATACCATGATCATGGATTGGAAGAATCAATATTGTCAAAATGGCTATTCTACCCAATCTATTCTATAGATTCAATGCAATCCATATTAAGCTACCAATGGTATTTTTCACAGAACTAGAACAAATAATTTCTCAATTTGTATGGAAATACAAAAAAACCTCGAATAGCCAAAGTAATCTTGAGAAAGAAGAATGGAACTGGAGGAATCAACCTGCCTGACTTCAGACTCTACTACAAAGCCACAGTCATCAAGACAGTATGGTACTGGCACAAAGACAGAAATATAGATCAATGGAACAGAATAGAAAGCCCAGAGATAAATCCACGAACCTATGGACACCTTATCTTCGACAAAGGAGGCAAGGATATATAATAGAAAAAAGACAACCTCTTTAACAAGTGGTGCTGGGAAAACTGGTCAACCACTTGTAAAAGAATGAAACTAGAACACTTTCTAACACCATACACAAAAATAAACTCAAAATGGATTAAAGATCTAAATGTAAGACCAGAAACTATAAAACTCCTAGAGGAGAACATAGGCAAAACCCTCTCCGACATAAATCACAGCAGGATCCTCTATGACCCACCTCCCAGAATATTGGAAAGAAAAGCAAAAATAAACAAATGGGACCTAATGAAACTGGAAAGCTTTTGTACAACAAAGGAAATTATAAGCAAGGTGAAAAGACAGCCCTCAGAATGGGAGAAAATAATAGCAAATGAAGCAACAGACAAAGGACTAATCTCAAAAATATACAAGCAACTCCTGCAGCTCAATTCCAGAAAAATAAATGACCCAATCAAAAAATGGGCCAAAGAACTAAACAGACATTTCTCCAAAGAAGACATACAGATGGCTAACAAACACATGAAAAGATGCTCAACATCATACATATTTATATAGTGTGCTCTCCCAACATTTACTTTCAAAATATCTTCTAGCATCCATTGTAATTGTTTTTTTTTTTAACTTAGGTTTGTTTTAAAGCTATAAGATTTAAATATGTATCAAATATTTGGGAGTCTAGAGACATCTCTTTGCACTTGATCCATATAATTTCCATTTTGGTCAAAAAATAAATTCTGTATAAAGTCAGTTTTCTTCAATATATTAAGACTTTTTATGCACAAACAAATTGTATGTGTCTGAGTGTGCATTTCATCTACACAGGAGGGTATGACTGGAGCCTTGGCTGTAGGTTTGGCACAGGCTGCAGGTGCCTGGGGAGCACTGTGCGCTTGCTGCACAGAAGTAGGTGGATGAGTCTCCAGGCAAGGCAGTTGTGATGTGCAATGAGAGCTGTCTGGAACTCTTATTGAGGAAAACTTCCCTGAAAATCTTTCCTCTTCCATTTCATTCACAACTGAAGGTATGGCTATCAAGAATGCAGGGCCTTTACAAGGGTATTGCCAGTACCACAGGAAGTAGTAAAAAAAACGATTCTCATAACTACAGTTCAGAATGGAAATCTCTCCTTCCTGGACTGTCAAAGATTAAGGGCTCTGTTTCACCTGCACTTGGACAGTTTTTTCCTCCTGTTGGCCACTCACCCCCACTTAAAGAGATAAAAAGCCATCAGTTCCACAGACATATGTTTATTTCTTAAAGTTTCTATCTGCGTGAACTTGTTTGTAACCCAGTTTTCCCAGTCCCCCTAATTATTGAGATATCCTAGGTTTTCTACTCCACAACTCACAGCCCAATTGAAGCCAGAGAATCGTAAGTGATGCTCCCAGGATCTTGTCCAGTGTTTCTGGCACCAATGCTCAGTGGCAACTCAAGTTCCTCTTCTGCACTTCTCAGCCAGCTAGCACTCTGACTTTAAGTTCACACCTGCTTTTATTCTTTCAGTAGGCCCCACCCTCTCACAAGTGCATTCTCTTAAACCTCTTGCTCAAAAGTAGTATTTCTCATTCTGTGCTGAATGAGAATCATTGAAAATTAAATTCATTGGGAATCTGAAATGACCCCCTTACAAGGATAAAGTGCAGGTGAGAATTTCTCTCACACTATCCCCTTCTTCCTTTTCCTTACCCCTCCTACAAGGTTAAAAATCATGTATCAGGACAGTTTGATGTTTTAATAGGACTAGCGCTATTTTACAGTGGGTAAGAGAGGGACTCCCATGAAGTCACAAGATTAGTATGTAGGGGCATTTCTTTTTTATTACAAATACTGAAGTCTATTGAGGATACACAAGGGGCATAATATATCATTACGAGCAAAGCTTATGGAGCAGAACATAAAGATACATAGTCCTTTTGCCCTGATGGAATTTACATTTTAACACCATCTTTTGGGGTTTCTGCACTTTACATGACCCTAAGAATTAATAAAATATAATTAGATCAATTTCAATTTATACTTTTTATAAAATATAAATCAGGCAAATAAAATGTCTCCAAGAATAAGCATGGAGAAAATAAATTGAGAAGCACTGGAATAATTTGTTCTGGAGAATCTTTCATCTCTAAGTTGATAAGATTAGCTAGGAAAATGCTGCAGAATTCAGAAGATATGGGACCATGATCATTCAGTAATGAAATATTTTCGATAGTTCTCATACTGAGTTACACCTTATTCTCACAGGTAAAATACAAAAATGTGAAGAACCAATTTGGCTTTAGAGGTCAACACAGCAGGGTATAGAAACAGAAATTAAGGGGCTCATTTTCTTTTAAGAGTTTGTGGTCTCTGTATTTGAGGTCATCTCAGACACTATCAAAGAAAAATATCAACACAGTTTAACAAGAGACAATAATAAACTTTCCTACTCCTCAATCTAATCCCATCTACTCCAGCTCTCTAAGGGGATTTTTTATTGTTTGTTTAATTTTTGGTGTGTTTTATTTTTTGTTTATTCATTCATCCATGCATGTCAATATATATTTACTAGTGCCTAAAACGTTCATCCTTGGGTCTCATTCAAGAAAGAAACAGAAGTAGCAATCTTCAGTCAACCCACTCCCAATACAAGTACACTCAGATAAAAGCTACTAAAGAAAAATGTGTTTCTATATGATGGACCCAAGAAAATGATAATGGACTCACTTCTGGACTCAGTCAGAGAGTAGTTCTGATGGAGGAGCTGCTTGAACTGGAACTTACACCACCACTAGATTTCTTAGTAAAGAATGGGGTAAGGGAATTCTGGGGTTGGAGTCTGGGATATATCTGGGTGAAAACCTTATAAATTTATATTAGAGAAACTAATATGGCCTTAATGTCAAAGGATAAAACATGCTGTTTAAAGAAATATTAATTTTCAAAGCCATATTTTTAAAACTGTTAGACTGAAATATACACAGATACTATTTAGGTATCTACCTACATACATATAAGATTCAGAGATGTAAATTGAAGCAAAGGTGGAGATAAAAATTTAATAGATATTTAAAGGATCATTTCTGGCTAGTTGAAGAATCTGTGTATGTGGGACAAAAGTTAATTGTCTCTGAAGTGGTGTTGCCCCTCTGTGGCCATGTAGAGATATTACTCTGAATGATTTTATATAGCTTCTTGAAGTGGGGAAAAGACAGTTTCTTCAGTAAGTGGTGTTGACCATACTGAACACCTAAAAGGAAAAGACTAAAACTACAACATTTTCTCACAACATATAAAATATAAACTCCAAATGGATTAAAGACCAAGATGTAAGACCTGAAACTATTAAAACTTGAAAAAGAAAATACAGGCAGTATACTAATTGACACTTCTCTTTGCAACTTTTTTTTTTTTTCTGTCTCAAAGGCAAGGGCATCAAAAGGAAAAATAAATAAATGGGACCTAATCAAACTAACATAAATTAACATTCAGAAAACTAAGATCATGGCATCTGGTCCCATCACTTCATGGCAAATAGATGGGGAAACAGTGTCAGACTTTATTTTGGGGGGCTCCAAAATCACTGCAGATGGTGATTACAGCCATGAAATTAAAAGATGCTTCCTCCTTGAGAGGAAAGTTATGACCAACCTAGATAGCATATTAAAAAGCAGAGACATTACTTTGCCAACAAAAGTCTGTCTGGTCAAGGCTATGGTTTTTCTAGTGGTCATCTATGGATGTGAGAGCTGGACTGTGAAGAAAGCTGAGCGCCGAAGAGTTGATGCTTTTGAACTGTGGTGTTGGAGAAGACTCTTGAGAGTTCCTTGGACTGCAAGGAGATCCAACCAGTCCATCCTAAAGGAGACCAGTCCTGGGTCTTCTTTGAAAGGACTGATGCTGAGGCTGAAACTCCAATACTTTGGCCACCTCATGCAAAGAGTTGACTCATTGGAAAAGACCCTGATGCTGGGAGGGATTGGGAGCAGGAGAAGGGGACGACAGAGGATGAGATGGCTGGATGGCATCACCGACTCGATGCACATGAGTTTGGGTGAATTCTGGGAGTTGGTGATGGAGAGGGAGGCCTGGAGTGCTGCAATTCATGGGGTCGCAAAGAGTCGGGCACGACTGAGTGACTGAACTGAACTGAACTGAATCAAACTAAAATCTAAAGCACAGCAAAGAAACCATCAACAAAAATAAAAGGCAAATTAGTGACGGGGAGTAGATATTTGCAATGAGGGACCAATATCCAAAATACACAAAGACATTATATACCTCAATAACAGAAACACAGTCTGATTAAAAACTGGGCATAGGACCTGAATAGCCATTTTTCCAAAGGGATAACCAATAGGTACATGAAAAGATGTCCAAAGTCTCTAATATTCAGAAAAAGAGCAAATCTATGTCAAAATGAGGTGTCACCTCACATCTATCAGAATGACTATTATCAAAAGAATAGAAATAACAAGTGTGGTGAGGATGCAGAGGAAAGGAAACCCCTGCACTGCCGTTGGGTTGGAAATTGGAGGAGCCACTATGGAAAACATTATGGAGGTTCTTCTCAAAACACTAAAAATACAACTACCATATGACCCAGCAATTTCACTCCCAGGTATTTGTTCAAAGAAAACAAAACTCTTCCAAATTGTATCTGCACCCCAATGTTTATAGCAGCATTTTTACAGTAACCAAGATCTGGAACCAAGCTAAGTGTTCGTTTATAGATGAATGGTTAGAGAAAATATCGATCTTTCATCTAACTATCTATCTATATACACTCACTCATACACACACACACCACACAATGGAACGTTAATCAAATATAAAAAAAGAATGCAATTGCCAAATGGAGCAACATAGATAGATATGGAGTGTATTATACTTAAGGAAATAAGTCAGACAGAGAAAGACAAATACTGTTTTTTACTTATATGTGATATATAAAAATGAATCAAAACAAAGGAACAAATACAACAGAACAAAAACAAAATCACAGGTACAGGGAACAAATGACAGACTGCCAAATATTTCTCCAGAAAAGATGAGTGTATTGATATCGCAAAAGGACTGAAGTTCCAGATCTACAACCATGAGGAGCCACATGTAAGTCCCCACTGGACAAGGAAAGGAAATGCTTTTATAGAAAACACAAGGAAATTAGGAGGGTTATAGTAAACAAAGTACCCTTGACTTTCTATTGATGGCGTACTGACCAGGGAAGAAGAGGCTTCTTTCGTCTTCCTTTTGCCCTCTGTGATGTCTACAGGTCGGGAGAACTCCCCCTCTTCTGCCAGCTCTATTTAATTGAGATTTCTGTGCTTTAAATTTTATACCTTATAGGACAGAGTCAGAAAGATATTTGACTCCAGGAGAGGAGGGAGCCATGGTGGTGGAAGTAAGATTTGGAGTGATTCAAGAAGGGGTCTTGAGCCATGGATCCAGGTGGCCTAAAGAAGCCACAAAAGGAAAGGAAACAGATTCTTCCTCAGAGAATCTGGAAGGAATCAACCCTGCCAAGACCTTGGCTATAGACAGCGGAACTGATTTTAGATATTTTGCATCCAGAACTATAAGAAATACTTTGTAAGTGGTCAAAGTCATATTAAACACTGAGCAAATATTTTCTGTTCACTTTGCTGCACTGATAGGATGGGATACCAGTGCTTGCATTTGCCTGTTGGGATACATCACAGTGAGACAGATCTGAACATTCTTGAGACACCCAACCAAGCTGGATAATATCCTTACTGGAGAGAGTTCTCTCTTCTTTTAGTTGCTCTCAATGTTTACTGTTTTGGAGTCCAGCATACTGTGGGAAATATTTATTTTAATTCTGTCCTCTTATCAGCTACATTTTTAGTTACAAGTTAGAGGTTCTAGTGCAGAAGGAGATAGACTGCGAAGGGAAAAGACCAACACAAATCTGTTGGGCTAAAAAGCGTTTGTGGTTATACCTATACCAATGTCCGTAAGGAATACTAAGCACCGCAAATGCCCTGTGGGGCCCACGGTGTGACTGAGGCTGGAGGAGGGGCTGAGCCCCGGGAGGGTTCCTGTAGAGGCTGCAGGTGCCCGGGGAGCACCGCGCTGCGCAGCACAGAAGTAAGTGCCCGCGTCTGTGGTCCGCGAAGAGGAAATGTGCAGCGAGCTGCGGCGTTCTCTAGGGACTGTGGTGGCCTTTAATCTTCCTTCCTGCTTTGTCCCTGAAAGAATGTAAAACAGGTAGATGAGGCGGCCCCCAGGGTTCTGAAGATACCAGTTCACACTCTGTGAGGAAGTGGAAAAATTACACCGAAGCGTGTAGCTGGCTCCCTCCTGGAGACTCAGGGCTGGGGGACTCTGCTCCACATCCACTCCTCGCACACCTGATGAGGAAAGAGAAACTGTCACAGGCGAGGGTCACCATAACTCCTACAAAACCCTGAAAGTGCCTCCACCACCCCCCCACCCGCTCCTTCCCCGATCCCATAGATGATGAGAAGGATAGAAAGTCTGCAGGACTTGTCAGCTCCTCTCTCTCCCTTAACAATACAGCAGCTGCTCAATCCTTCAGATGCCCCTGGGAGGCAGCCCCAACTCACAGCAAACCTGGGCAAACAAAAGCCCCAGCACAGTGCCTGCTAGCCTCTTCATAATGCTTCCTCTTCTTACTGAGACATTTTCACTGTCAGATACTTCACTAAACCCTGAGGGAGGGAGTGTCATTAGCTGCTGTGGAAATGTTCCTGCTCCTGCAGCCAATCAGCTCACCCAACAAGTCCTGCTCAGGCCCTCACTTTATGACAGGAAGCCCCGCCCTCCCACCTCAACCAATTCAGAATGGACTAGAGAGGAGTGAGGAGAGTGAGAAATAGAAAGGTCATGATTTTAGGACTTTAGGGTCATTTTCTAACAACATTGCAAAGAAGGCAGACTCTGATTTGAATTTGTGGAGGATTTTAGGGAAGAGAAAACAAACGTTAATTATCTAGCTGGCATGGATGCAGGAGATTCTTGCAAAATGAAATTTTATTTCCCAGAAGTTCTCAGGAGCCTTTTTTTTTTTTTTTCTTTTCCCTTTGGCATTTCTTATGCACTCACCTGTGATTCTGAAGGGTGCTCATGCATCAACACAGTATTCATAGTAGTCTTGCCTGGAACATTTTGCAATATTAAATAGGTTTACTTTTAATATATATATATATTTATTTTAGACTGAACCTACATAAACAGTGATATTATTTTTTGTCACTCAATGAGCATTGAAAGTAGAATTGTAAATAGCTTTATTTTTATTAAAACTACTAGTTTTATGTTTATTTTTGTTAAAACTCATTCATGTTGAAGTACAGCAAAAACCACCACAATATTGCAGACTAATTATCCTCCAATTAAGATAATAAATTTATTTAAAAACATATAATTTAAAAATAAATTTTAAATAAAATTTCATGTTTAAATAAATTTTATTATTTTTTTAAATTAGAGATAATTGCTTTACATTGTTGGGTCAATTTCTGCTGTAAAACAAAGTGAATCAGTCAGTATTTTATATATGTATGTATGTGTGTGTGTGTATATATATATATATATATATATATATATATATATATATACACACACATGTATGTCTCTCCCCTCCCTCTTGAGCCTCCCTCCAATGCTCTAGTTCCTCACAGAGCACCAGTGTGGGCTCCCTGTTATATTGCAACTTCCCATTAGTTATCTATTTTACACAAAATACATTTTAACTGTTAACTACTGTTATTTGTGTTCTGTTTTTTGCCTCTAGTAGGTTATTTTAAGAGAAAAATAAGGGTTTTTAAAACATATGAAAGGCAAGTCTTTGCTTTTTCTCTGACTGTACGAATAATAATGATTCTGTGTATATGGATTTTGAGGTACAAAGGACGGAAGATGAGGACCTGTATATTTTCACTGAGGTAAAATTGAAGTGATCTGCAGGCACGAGGATCAGATGAACAGTTCGAGATTACGGCAAATGTTTACTAAAGGAACTGTGGAAAATGGTGTACAAAAATAAAATTGATTAGAATCAATAATTATTATTGGGCACACAGTGGGTATTAGAGAAGTTGAATTAGAAAAGAGGAGAGGGGCAATCTGAGCTGGTCACTTGGAACTTTGCATGAAAATGTGTTTAACCTAGAATGCCTGTTACAGGCAACCTCTAGATAAAGCAAACCTTTTTTCTTCCTACTCTCTTCTCTGGACATACAAGAAGAGATAGGGAAGTTCACTGGAGGGAGGAATAGTTGCATCTCCACTTCAGGGGGCCCCTGAGAGCCAGTGATGTGGCTGTCAGGCGGGTCACTGACTGGGCTCCAGTTCTTTCTGCAACAGCAATGCTGAATCAGTGAGACCAGGACAGACCTACCTGTAATGAGACAGTGTCTCTATTCAGATTTCAACCAGAACTCTGTTTGTTCTATGGAAGCAGGAGCATGGAATATAATGTTACTGATTCCCTATGAAGAACATTCCCAACAGGAGAAGGGTGGTAGAGAATATGGCTATAGAGGAAGGAAGCTGAGAGCCATATTGTGGAAGATCTCCCCAGAGGAGAAGGAAGGAATGTGCCAGAGTGTGCTGAGTCCTATTACAAGGAAATCTGCGATTCAAAGGATCCCAATGCAAGCAAGTTCTAGTGACTATCAGTAAGAGATGCTTCCTTGATAATCACTGCTCCTGGTGTTGAGCCTGTTCAAATGTGCACCTCAGTGTGCTGTGAGGTACAGAAGCTCATAGAAGTGAAATGGAGCTTTTATTAGAGGTGACATTTCCAGTTAATGCAACCTCATTCCCTGGAGGTCAATGTTGGAGCAAATTTCCTATTGGGTCTTTTGTGCCCCCATTTCCTCCCTGTTCCTCCCTAGGCTTAAATTTCTTCCCATTCTAAGCTGATAAGAGTGTTTTCTGGGGTTTTCATATTAAATTGCTGTTGTTGTTGTTCAGTCACTAAGTTGTGTCTGACTCTTTGCGACGTCATGGACAACAGCATGCCAGGCTTCCCTGTCCTTCGTTATCTCCCAATATGCTCAAACTCATGTTCCCTGGTAGTTCAGCTGGTAAAGAATCCACCCACAATGCAGAAGACCCACATGGATTCCTGGGTTGGGAAGATCTGCTAGAGAAGGGATAGGCCACCCACTCCAGTATCCTTGGGCTTCCCTGGTGGCTCAGCTGGTAAAGAATCCGCCTGCAGTTCGGGAGACCTGGGTTTGATCTCTGGGTTGGGAAGATTCCCTGGAGAAGGGAAAGACTACTCACTTCAGTGTTCTGGCCTGGAGAATTCCATGGACTGTATAGTCTGTGGGGTTGCAAAAAACTAGGACATGTGCAACTTTCACTCATGTGTTCATTGAGTCAGAGATGCCATCCAACTATCTCATCCTTTGCCACAATCTTCTCCTCCTGCCCTCAATTTTTCTCAGCATCAGGATCTTTTCCAATGGGATCCTCCAATGTACATGGAGCTGTCACCCTCCTAAGTGTTCAGAGTGACTCTCACTCGTCCTTGCTTCTTTTCATCCCCATTTACACTCACTACAAACAGGTTCCTGGGGCCCTTTGCAGGTTCTCATCTCTTCCCGTGTGAAGCATAGAAAGACCTAGAAGGGGAACTGCAGATGAAATTGGCGCTCTCTCCTTCCTGAACCACAGCAAGGCAGGACGCTGTTCCACAGTCAAGAGGCTGCTCACTCCTATTCAGAAAGACAGTGTCAGTCACAGAAACTGATTTCTCTACAGAGTGTTCATTCTTCACATTCTCAAATATTAGAATCTAGAGGTGCCTGACTACAAAATCTTCCTTCCAGTGAACAACTAAAATAAGCAAAGGAAACGGCATGGTTGTTGTTCAGTCACTAAGTCACGTTCGACTCTTTGTGACCCGTGGACTGAGGCACACGAGTGTCCTCTGTCCTTCACTATGTCCCGGAGTTTGCTCAAATCCACATCCATCGAGTCAGGGATGCTATCTAACAACCTCATTCTGTCTCACCTAAACAGTATGGGGTAGGTGCTAAAAGTCTGAGCAGGGCCTTCCACTTACTCAAACTTAAATTGTGTTATGAAAAGTGAAACAGGATTGGAAGGCGTCTCAATGGCCAAATTCTGACTAAATTCCCAAGAAAAGAGATGCAGCTACAGTTAATAAAGGACTATCTGAAAAGACTGATTAAGGTCTCCTATTTAGAAGTATGAATAGATGGTTGGGCAGGGAATGCTAGATAAACAGTGGTGTAGTGTAGTGAAAGTCGCTTAGTTTTGTCCGACTCTTTGCAACCCCAGGAACTGTAACCGACCAGGCTCTACTGTCCGTGGGATTCTCGGGGCAAGAATGCTGCAGTGGGTTGCCATGCCCTCCTCCAGGAGATCTTCCTGACCCAGGGATTGAACCCCCATTTCGTATGTTTCCAGCACTGGCAGGTGAGTTCTTTACCACTAGCGCCACCTGGGAAGCTCTAACACACAGAAGTCACTACAAATCAATTTCCTTTTTTTCCCCCTCCAGATCATAGCAATCAGTGAACTTGCAGCAATCAGACCGCTTGAGGATAAGATTCTGAGGACAAGAAAAGCTCAAAAAAGGACATTCAAAAAGCTCATTTGCTATGAGCTTATTTCTGATGAGACTACTAATTCCTTGGTAAATTTACCCACATATTGGAGGGACTTTGTCTAAACCAGGAAGTATGTGTCTCCAACAGAATGGAGCATTCCTTCAATGAATAAGGCAGAATCCTGAAATCTAAAACCAGCATAATTTTTTTTTTTTCATTTGTTTTTACTAGTTGGAGGCTAATTACTTTACAATATTGTAGTGGTTATTGCCATACATTGACATGGATCAGCCATGGGTTTACATGTATTCCCCAACCTGATCCCCCCTCCCGCCTCCCTCCCCATCCTATCCCTCTGGGTCCTCCCAGTGCACCAGCCCTGAGCACTTGTCTCATGCATCCAACCTGGGCTGGTGATCTGTTTCACCCTTGATAGTATACTTGTTTCAATGCTGTTCTCTCAGAACATCCCACCCTCGCCTTCTCCCACAGACCAAAAGTCTGTTCTGTACATCTGTGTCTCTTTTTCTGTCTTGCATATTGGGTTATCATTACCATCTTTTTAAATTCCATATATATATGTTGGTATACTGTATTGGAGTTTATCTTTCTGGCTTACTTCACTCTGTATAATGGGCTCCAGTTTCATCCATCTCATTAGAAATGATTCAAATGAATTCTTTTTAATGGCTGAGTAATATTCCATTGTGTATATGTACCACAGCTTTCTTATCCATTCATCTGCTGATGAGCATCTAGGTTGCTTCCATGTCCTGGCTATTATAAACAGTGCTGCGATGAACACTGGGGTACACGCGTCTCTTTCAGATCTCGTTTCCTCGGTGTGTATGCCCAGAAGTGGGATTGCTGGGTCATATGACAGTTCTATTTCCTGTTTTTTAAGGAATCTCCACATTGTTCTCCAGAGTGGCTGTACTAGTTTGCATTCCCACCAAATGTGTAACAGGGTTCCCTTTTCTCCACACCCTGTCCAGCATTTATTGCTTGTAGACTTTTGGATAGCAGCCATCCTGACTGGCGTGTAATGGTACCTCGTTGTGGTTTTGATTTGCATTTCTCTGATAATGAGTGATGTTGAGCATATTTTCATGTGTTTGTTAGCCATCTGTATGTCTTCTTTGGAGAAATGTCTGTTTAGTTCTTTGGCCCATTTTTTGATTGGGTCATTTATTTTTCTGGAATTGAACTGCAAGAGCTGTAAAGCCAGCATAATTATTTGAAATAGAGGCCAAACCAATTGACCACTAGGTAAATTAAATAAATATTGCCTGAAGAGGCTTGCAAGGTAGAAATGTTGACATCTAGATAAAAAAATCAAAAAGAGTCCAACTTAGACTTTTATTTTAGAGTTGGAATAGTGTGAACTCTAGAAATACTTTTGTCTTTTGCACTACACACACACACACACACACGTATATATATTGGGTTTCCCAGGCGCCTCAGTGGTAAACAATCCACCTGGAATGTAGAAGATGCGAGTGCTATTCTCGGGTCAGGAAGATACCCTAGAGAAGGAGATGGCAACCCACTCCAGTATTCTTACCCGGGAAATCCCATGGACAGAAGAGCCTGGTATCCTCTAGTCCATATGGTCACAAAGAGTCAGACAAGAATGAAGCAACTTAGTATATATACACACATAGTTGTTTAGTCACAAAGTCATTTTTGGGACCCCATGGACTGTAGCCTGCCAGGTTCCTATATCCACAGGATATTGTAGGCAAGAATACTAGAGTGGGTTGCATTTCCTCCTCCAGGGGATCTTCCTGACTCAGAGATTGAACCCGAGTCTCCTGTGTCCTCTGCATTGTAGGTGGATTCTTTACTAGTTGAGGTATATATATGTATATATGTATATGTGTGTGTGTGTGTGTGTGTGTGTGTGTGTGTATAGATAGATACATAGATAGATATACATAACCTTCCTGGGTCCACTTGCTCATGTGGATTGCAGTGAAGCAAAATTCAGTGTTTATCACAGGACAGACACCAAGCAAGTAGTCCAGGCAGCCAGGACTCAAAAGGCTGGAATTCACTGATGGCCTAGTGTGTAGGTGACTATCACTGAGGATGAGTCAGATAGAAATTTGTGACTAAACAACAACCAAGCATCACAGCAGAGAAGGCAAAGACAAGGGGCACAGGTCTTGATGGGGAGACAAGCTTAGGGTGTTAAAGGAATAAAATCTCTTTGTAGCTCTTGTTTTTCCCAGCACACTATTACACAAGAAACTTACTAAAGCATCCAGCACTGTTAACTGGTTAGTGGATGATTTCCTCATCTACTGATCCTGGGGCAATTGAATCTATGGTTTGGCATTTTCTTTCCTAGTTCCCTTTAGCTTCCAGTTTAAACCAGTAATGTCACCACCACTAAGACTTTGAGCCACTATGTTCTGGGGTCAAGTGCTTCTCCATAGTCCAAATCTTGCTGCTAAGGAGCCCCCTCAAATGATACACTCTGGCTGACAATAAATGCTGGAGATGCTTTTCACAGTTAGGAGAGTTTTGGCTCATTTCACATAGATTAAAAAAAAAAAATGGGAATAATGAAACTTACCTCACAGGATTTTTATATTTAAATTGGACAATGAATTGGAAATGCAAACCACAGTGGCTGACAAAGAGTAAGCTCAATAAATACCAACTTTCTTTGTTCTAGTAAAGCCTACATCTCCTTCAATGTCCAGGTCTGAGACCTATTACTGTTTGTTCTTTACTCCACATCGGTTCAATGATGGAAGCGTCTAGGAAATTCACTTAATCACTTATTTTCCTGGAGACAGTCATTATTTTTCCCTATTCCCTGGGGTCATATTCTCCTAGCCACATTGACACACTCAGAATACTGAAAGGACCCAGATGGAACCCTCAGATAAGGTTTTATCTTCATTAAGTTTTCATATATTTATTTGCTATGGGATATCACATTTCTCAGTTGGCTCTCCAAGATTTTGTCATTCTCATTTTCTGTTTTCTTATTGATTTGATGAACTTTTAACATATTCTGTTCAACATAATCTTCATCTGAGACTTTTTCAAACATACATATTGCAAATATAGTTTATCAGTCTGTGCACCCACTTTCAAAACTCTTAGTAGTGATGTATAACAAACAATTTAAAAATACATTTTCATATTCATAAGATATTACCTTGAAAGTTTTGTTTGTTTTTTCTCTCTAAGCACTTTAAAAATATTTTACCTTGGTGGCTTCTATTGCTTCTGATGTGAAGTTAAGTATCATTCTTAATGATGTTTCCTAGAATACAATATGGAAAATTTCCATGGGTTTTGGCAAGATTGTTTCCACTTAATAGACTTTTGAATTTGCCTTCAATGCGTTGCGGTGAAAGTTGCAATCTTCTGCCAAAACCAGAGTGGTGGACTTGCAGAATTCCTTATTCAAATTTATGACTTTCCTCATAGCATTGCTTCTGAATAAGGAGGTTGTTTTATAGGAAATCAAGTATAGCAGTGAGCGGAAATGCTTACTATGAACAAAGAGGTTACGGGATGGGTAATAGAAGAGGTAGTTATAAATACCAGCTATAATCATGTGGTCATTTGCAGGAATGAGAACAATAATACTTATGTGAATTTGTTTTTCATTTGATATAAATATATTTATGTATTACATTAACCAGTTTTAACTCCCCTCTCCTATTTGCCTGCCTGTAGTAGTAACATAAGATATGCTAATATAAATCAATCTTATATCTTATTATAGCTCAGTAGTGAAGATAAAGGATTCAATGGGAGAATGTGGCTTAGCTAGAAAAGAAAATAACTTCACCCCCAAATGGGTAAATGAATTTGCTATAATCTTTGCAGGATGAGGTTAGAATCTTTGGGGTTGAAGGAGGAATTACTGCATTATATTAACAAGAACCATGGTGTTGGAAAAGACTCTTGAGAGTCTCTTGGACTGCAAGGAGATCCAACCAGTCAATCCTAAAGGAAATCAACCCTGAATATTCATTGGAAGGACTAATGCTGAAGCTGAAACTCCAGTAATTTGGCCACTTGATGAGAAGAGCCACTCATTGGGAAAGACCCTGATGTTGGGAAAGATTGAACACAAAAGGAGAAGGGGGCGGCAGAGGATGAGATGGTTAGATAGCATTACCAAATCAAGGGACAGGAATTTGAACAAACTCTGGGAGATGGTGGAGGATAGAGGAGCCTGGCAGGCTGCAGTCCATGGGGTCACAAAGAGTCAGACACGACTTAGTGACTGAACAACAACAACATTAGCAAGAAGCATAGTTTTGCTTTCTTTATTCAAAAGTTGTTAAAAGAGTACAGATGGATGCCAGGTTAACAAACAGGGTTCTGTAGCAGCTTGGTACTATCTTAACTAACTGGAAATATCTTTCCCAGAAAGTGCTTCCTGTATTGTTCTTGGTTGGGGTTCGCCACAAAAGAAATTTGTGTAACAATTGCAAGGTGGTTGTGATGAAGTAGCCATAGTTTTTCTGTTTGGGGGGTTGGTACAGGGCTCCAGGGACTATGGTTGCTCACTCATCTTGCTGCTGATCTGATAGCTCAACTTGTTGTTGACTCACAACTCCTTCACTTCCCACCAAACCTCCTCCTCATCTTCTCTGTTTTGGGTCAAATATGCATGTAGCATGATGCCAAATGACACCCACTTCTCCTAAGGTCACCCACTACTGTGAGACTGAAGGAGGAGAGACAGACAAATTTTAGTGTGCCTTTGTTGTTTCCATTCACCTCATGGTTCTAGTTTGTCCTTTTGAGTCATAGTTTGTCCATGCCTTGGTCTATATACAACTTTCTTCTACAAATATTACTCTAGCTGACAAACAATGAGTTCAGTCTCAACATCAGATACCAAGATAACAGTTTTGCACACACTCTTCCACCAGATCTAGCAATTACCTGAGTTCTAATCTTTATAACTAACTTCTTATTCCACACCACTGGTGGTTCTGCTTCTTTGATTGTACCTTCAGTGACACAAGACCAAGAACAAAGGACTAAGGAAATTATTTTTATGATGATTCCAAGTAACTATACCCAGATTTGTGATGTGAGTGTATTTTAGTGAAACTGTCACTTTTAATTATTTATGGAGCAAGTTTAGACAACTTTACACATATTCTGTATGATTGAGTTAAAGTCAAAAATTCAAGAGGAGAATGTTAACAGTAGAAAATTACTCTGGACACCAAATAGCAAGGAAGAAGCTTTTATTTAGAATTAAATCCTATGATCCAGACCACAGATGAAGCAACCACACGATTACCATTTCTTGCTGGGATCTGCAGGTGTGTATTTTAGCTGGAGTCCTGCAGCAGGGAGGCTCTCTCTTACTAAGCTCTGGGATTTTTGTTCAGCTTTTCCCATTACTTCAACCACTGTGAATTGACGGAGAGCACAGAAGAACTTTGCAGTATCTTCCAGCTGTAAGGCTGAAATGGTGAGGCTAATGGAGTTATCTGCTTTCCGGAAGTTTATAGAGTAGTGGCCGTCCCTCGCATTCCCATTTTCTGAATACTGACGAATAAGGTAAGTCATCTGTCCACTGGGAAGCTGCTTGTACCACAAAATGGAGTAGGAGATCATGTACCAACTTACTTCATACTGACAGTTCAGAGTGACTGACTGCCCCACTTGACTGGTTATGTCTGGCTGGTCTTGAGTAACTTTCTGGGCCACACCAGATCCTGTGGGAAAAATAAGAAAACAGAGTTGAAATAGTGAACAAAATAATGTAGAAATTACACTAATTTTGGACCCATATATTTACAAACCAAACTGAAATCATAAGATGCTTGCTTTTCTCCAATCCTCCTTTCCTCCCCAAGCCCCAGTGAATCACACATGCCTGTGTGCAGTCCTTTCACCCTGAACGTTCGCACCCATGTTTGAGAGCATCCCTACCAGAGAAGGTGAAGGCCAGGAACACCCAGAGTAGACTGGAGAGCGGCATGAGGCATGGATTCCCCTGCACAATGTGTTTAATTCTGCCTCAAGCTGAGAGGTCAGTGTCTTTAATTGCCTGAGAGCACATATACATAGCACGTGGGTTCCTTGTGACTCTCCCCCAAAACAGGAAGTGGGGTTTGTCATGTAGATCAACCACACGGTCTGTGCACAGATGGAAAAAGTCTCAGTTCAGTTCAGTCCAGTCACTCAGTCCTATCCGACTCTTTGCGACCCCATGGACTGCAGCATGCCAGGCCTCCCTGTTCATCACCACATCCCAGAGCTTACTCAAAGTCATGTCCATTGAGTTGGTGATGCCATCCAACCATCTCATCCTCTGTCATCCCCTTCTCCTCCTGCCTTCAATCGTTCCCAGCATCAGGATCTCTTCAAATGAGTCAGTTTTTCGAATCAGGTGGTCAAAGTATTGGAGTTTCAGCTTCAGTATCAGTCTTTCCAATGAATATTCAAGACTGATTTCCTTTAGAAGGAACTAGTTTGATCTCCTTGCAGCCCAAGGGACTCTCAAGAGTTTTCTCCAATGCTACAGTTCAAAAGCATCAATTCTTTGGCACTCAGCTTTCTTTATGGTCCAACTCTCACATCCATACATGGCTACTGGAAAAAACATAGCTTTAAGTATATGACTACTCTCTGACTCACCACAAATTTTTACTTTGTCTACCTATTTTTCCCTAGTAATTATGTTTGGCAGATCCTGAAAAGAGGCGTGAAGAAAGCAATTAATATTAAAGGTTTGAACTGAGGGAAACTGAAGATTAAACAAATTGACATACATCGGTAATTATTCAGTGAAATAAATTTTCCATTCTGTTTAAGATATAATTTTGTATAGCCTATGAAACATTCTTGTAATCTACTGATTAGTCATTCATTAGCCTTTACTTTCTTTTCTCCATCCAGAATCTAGTGACTGGTTTAAAATATTCACAGATCTTAAACCTTCTGGGTGAAAAGCAATTTTATCCAAAATAATTAATATATCTTTCTCTATTTTTTTGTTTTTTACTGAGTTCCAGGGCTCTACTTAGATTTTTCAATAAATAAAACTACTTCAACATGAAATGATTTTTAAAAAATCAGTCCCAGTGAAACAGATCACCAGCCCAGGTTGGATGCATGAGACAAGTGCTCGGGCCTGGTGCACTGGGAAGGCCCAGAGGGATAGGGTAGAGAGGCAGGTGGGAGGGGGGATCGGGATGGGGAATACATGTAAATCCATGGCTGATTCATGTCAATGTATGACAAAAACCACTACAATATTGTAAAGTAATTAGCAAAGTAAATAAATAAATAAAAGCTCAAAAGAAAAAAAAATCAGTCCATCTGAATTTCAGAGTCTATTCAGTGGTTTGTACTTAAATGAAATTATAACAGGAATAAAATATTCTTTTGAAATCTGATATTGATTCTTATGTAGTAGACTTTGAGAGGGATCAGGGTGTTCAATCCTGTTCCTCTAAATGTAGAATTGTACTTATAGACCATGTGTCCTAGAATTATCAGGTCACATTTTCTGTCTCATCGGTCCAGAGTATTCAGTCTCACTTGTCAGTCACTCATTATTATTTCTCTTTGTAAAATAAAGTTAAGATAGACATGCTAGAGTTTTCTCTGGTGTAATGCTATAATGCACTCCTACAAAACTTAATACCTACAGACTGCAGACACTTAGTACCTGTCAACCCCACAGAAGTTGGTGACTGAAGTTCTCTGCACTGTTTCATATTCATGTGGAACGTAGCTGTCAGTCTTCCATTTGGTTTCATTGCTGTAATAGATGAATTAACATAAAAGAACCAAAGGCAAATAGACAAGTAGAAAAGAAAATACAGACATGTTCTAAAGCAGTGCCAGTTCATGTAATTTAAGATCAAAATAACCCATGAATGAGTGAAGCAGAAAGGAAATTTGTATTTTCTGAGACTATTCTACTCTTCTGTCCCATTTCACTTCTGAGTGCTGACAGGCAGCGAATGCCTGGGCTTGAATTATTTGTAACTAAACAGAGGAGATCATGAATGACCACAGCAGCCTGTGCAGCAGCATGATATTATAAAATGTAGATATATGTTAATATTGTAATTACATATATATTAAGAAACTGACACTGATAAATTTTTTTATCAAAATACAGAGTGTAATATTACACATCAGTTTTTACATGTGCTCTTTGGTTTTGATATGAAGCTCTGTGAAGTTTTATTACATTTATAGGTTCTTGTACCACCACTAAAATCATGACACAGAATTGTTCCATTTCTCTAAAGAAACCCTCTTTGCACATCCTCCCCATCCCTGCAATTCTTTATAACTCCAGTAACTACTGATCTTTTCATCTCTGTATTTTGTCCTTTTGAGAACGTTATATAAGTAGAATCATACTAGGTAGTTAATCATAATAATCCAATAAGTGTAATCATACACCATGTCACCTCTGAGATTGACTTTTTTTCATTCAGCATAGCATCCTGAGATCCATCTAGGCTATATTTGTTTAGTCACTAAGTCCTGTCTGACTCTTTTATGACCCCATATACTGTAGCCGGCCAGGATCCTTTGTCTATGGAATTTCCCAGGCAAAAATACTGGACTGAGTTGCATTTCCTTCTCCAGGGAATCTTCGCAACCCAGGGATAAAACCCAGGTCCTCTGCATTACAGGCAGATTCTTTACCACTGATCTACCTAGGAAGGCCCATCTAGGCTACTAAATATATCAGTAGTCTGTTTCTTTTAATCGCTACAAACTGTCACCAATTTATGATATTGTTTTCAGTTTTTTGACTTTCCAGTAGTAAGAAAGCAATACACATTCAGTAGAAACCATACTTGGAATTTTTAAATTTGGTCTTTTCCCATCCTAGCAACATGTGGCATAATATTCTCTGGTGATTCTGGGCAGCAGCAGTGAGCTGAGCTCCTGGCCAGCCCTGAAATCATGAGGGGAAACAACTGACATACTTACATTCATTCTGTACTCCCACAACCATTCTGTTTTCACTTTCAGTGTGTGTGTGCTAAGTCACTGCTGTCGTGTCCGACTCTTTGTGACCCTGGACTGTAGCCCACCAGGCTCCTCTGTCCATGGAATTATCTAGGCAAGAATACTGCAGTGGGCTGCCATGTCCCCCTCCAGGGAATCTTCCCCACCCAGGGATTGAACCTGTGTCTTTTATGTCCCCTTCATCAGCGGGCAGGTTCTTTACCACTACCATCACCTGGGAAGCCCCACTTTCGGTAGAGTACTCAATAAATTACATGAGATTTTCAACACTTTTGTATAAAATAGACTTTGTGTTAGATGATTTCTCCCACCTGTAGGCTAATGTAAATGTTAAGCACCTTTAAGGGAGGCAGGGTTAGGTATATTAAATACATTTTCCACCTATGATATTTTCAACTGAAAATGGTATATTGAAACATAACTCTATTGAAAGTTGAGAAAAATCTGTAAATAAGATCTCATTGTACAGATGTATTATAGTTGCATTTACCCCGTGAAAGATTCTTGGCTGATTTCCAGTTTTTGGTGACCACAAATATAGCTGCCATGAATATTCAGGTACAGAGTTTTGTGAGAATGTTAAGTTTTTCCTTTTTCAAGCATACATACCCAGGAGTGTGTTTTGCTGAGTTGTAAGGTAAGTGAGTATTTAAGCTTACACAAAACTCTTGTACTGTTTTCCAGAATGACTGGACCATTCACCTACCAGCAATGTATGAGTGATCCAATTTCTCTGCATCTTTGCCAGAATTTGATATTTATGATAGCTAAATCATAATGATATCTTTATGATATCTTTAATCATAATCTATCTTTATGATAGATGTGAAGTGGTATTTCTTTGTGGCTTAATTTGTACTTCCCTAACTACTAATAACACTGACCATCTCTCTATATGCTTATTTCCTTACCATATAGCTTTTCTGTAAAGTGTCTGAATCGTTTGTCCAGGTTTCAACTGGATTGTCTGTTTCTTCCTACTGAGTTTAGAACAGTTCATTGTATTCTAAATATAGTTTTTTGATGAAAATGTATTTTGCAAATATTTCCTGCCAGTCTGTGGTTTATCTTTTTCCTTCTCTTAATAGTGTTTTTCACAGAGCAAACATTTTTAATTTTGATGAAATCTAAGTTATTTATATTGTATGGACTGTGTTTTTGGTGTCATGTCAAAATTTTTTTTGTCTAACCCTAGGTCATGAAGATATTCTCTTATGTTTTTCCTAAAAGATTTATTGTTACATTTTATAGTTGGATATATGGTTCATTTTGAGACTGTACACACTTTTTTTGTACAAGATATGATATTATGTCAATTTTCAATTATTTCCTAAGACTATACAATCATCCCAACCTCATTTGCTCATAAGACTGTGTTGTTATCTCTATTGAATTGTCTTTGCATTTGTCAAAAAAGTTTTCCTGACCTGTGTGAATCTACTTCTACACATTTACTCACTGACATAAACTTGTTAATGATATTCTTTCATTACATTTATAACATTATAGAACCTGTAGAATAGTTCTCTTTTTTATTACTTATATTTATATGAATAATTAATCTTTTTTATTTTTTCCCTTGATAATTATACCTAGGAATTTACTGATTTTATTAATCATTTTAACAAAATTAAATTTCTGTTTCATGGTTATCACTATAGTTTTATTTGTATTTCACCAATTGAACATTTTATTATTACATCTTTCATTTTATGTTGGGTTTAATTTGCTTTTCTATCACCTTTTGCTGAGTCTTCATAACAGCTTTTCAACATCTTTCTTTAGTAATATAAGTACTTAAAAAGATAAATTTTCTTCTATGTATTATTTTAGCTGCATTTCAGACATATTTATATAATATGCTCTCACAATATTTACTTTCAAAATATTTTCTAATAGCAATTGTAATTGCTTCTTTAACCTAGAGTTATTTTAAAGTTAGTGCATATAATCCAAATATTTTGGAGTTTCTAGAGACATCTCTTTGCACTTGATTTTCTAATCATTTCCATCTTGGTCAAAGAATAAATTCTGTATAATTCCAGTTGTATTAAATATATTAAGACTCGTTATGCACACACTGATGTGTGTGTGTGTGTATGTATGTGTTTCATCTACACAGCAGGGCGTGTCTGGAGCCTCGGCTGCAGGTTCGTGTAGAGGCGGCAGGTGCCCGGGGAGCACCGCGCTGCGCAGCACAGAAGTAAGTGCCCGCGTCTGTGGTCCGCGGAGAGGAAATGTGCAGTGAGCTGCGGCGTTCTGCAGGGACTGTGGTGGCCTTTAATCTTCCTTCCTGCTTTGTCCCTGAAGGAATGTAAAACAGGTAGATGAGGCGGCCCCCAGGGTTCTGAAGATACCAGTTCACACTCTGTGAGGAAGTGGAAAAATTACACCGAAGCGTGTAGCTGGCTCCCTCCTGGAGACTCAGGCCTGGGGGACTCTGCTCCACATCGGCCCCTCGCACACCTGATGAGGAAAGAGAAACAGTCACTGTGAGGGTCACTGTAACTCCTACTAAACCCTGAAAGTGCCCTCCCCCTCCCCACATGATGAGAAGGATAGACAGTCTGCAGGACTTGTCAGCTCCTCTCCCTCCCTCAACAATAGAGCAGCGCCTCACTCCTCCAGGTTCCCTGTGGGGCGGCCCCAACTCACAGCAAACCTGGGCAAACAAACCCCAGCACAGCGCCTGCTAGCCTCTCCATGATGCTTCCTCTTCTTGTTGGGACATTTTCACTACAAGACACTTCACTAAACCCTGAGGGAGTGAGTGACGTAAGTCGTTCCTGCTCCTGCAGCCAATCAGCTCACCCAACCAATCCTGCTCAGGTGAGGAGGACAGGACGCCCCACCCCCCACCGCAACCAACTCAGGATGTGCTGGCCAGGGGCGGGTGAGAGTGGGAAATAGAAAAGTCGTTATTTTATGACTTAAGGGATACTTTCTGAGAACATTGGGGAGAAGGCAGACCCCGATGAGGAATTTGGGAGAATTTTAGGGAAAAGAAAGCAAAAATTAACTGTATAGCCCCATCTTCCTCTCACATGGCATGGATGCAGTAGATTCTTCCATAATGAAATGCTTTTTCCCAGAAAAAGCTGAGGATCCAGCTTTTGTTTCTCTTATGCTCTCACTTGTGGTTCTAAAGGGTGCTCATGAATCAGAACAGTATCAGAAGTTGCTCCTATTGGCTGGGATACTTTGCTGTATTGAACAGTATTTTTTAATTTATTTTTAATTGGAGGATAATTGCTTTACAATGTTGTGTTGGCTTCTGCCATCCAGTGATGCAAATCAGCCATAAGTATACATACGTCCCTTCCCTTTGAACCTTCCCCCCATTCCTCTAGGTTGTCACAGAGCACCGTGTTGAGCTCCCTGCATCATACAGCAACTTCCCACGAGCTATCTCTTTTGCATATGGTAATGTATACGTTTCAATGCTATTCTCAGTTCATCCCACCCTCTCCTTCCCCTACTGTGTCCAAAGTCTGTTCTCTATGTCTGCATCTCTATTTTTGTCCTGCAAATAGGGTCCATCAATAGATGAATGGATAAAGAAGTTGTGGTACCTATATACAATGGAATATTACTCAGCCATAAAAAACACATTTGAAACAGTTCTAGTGATGTGGATGAAACTAGAGCCTGTTAAACAAAGTGAAGTAAGTCAGAAAAAGAAAAACAAATATCACATATTAATACATATATATGGATTCCATAAAAATGGTACTGATTACTTTAAAAGTTATATATATTTATTTTAGACTAGGGCTGCATAAAGAGCAATTTTAGTTATCTTAACCACTAACTGAACATTGAAAACTGAATTGTAGTAGTTTTGTTTTTTAAAAACATCTATAATTTTAAAATAAATTATCTTAAAGAAAATTTCTATTGTAAATACATGTTTTAAACTGTTGATTACTAGTTTTGTATTCTGCTTGTTAATTTTAGTAAACTATTTTAGAGAAAAATATTTCTTTTTGAAACCATATGAAGATAATTTTATTTTGTGCTCTTATCTCAGACTCTGTAAATAATATCGATTCTCTGTCAGTAGATTTCGGGGTAAAAGGGATGGAAGATGAGGACCTGTATAATTTTACTGCAGTGAAAATGAAGTGATCTGCAGGCACTAACATTTAGATGGACAGTTCAAGGATGGTTCAGTATAGCAGCACGTAGGCCTGGTTGCTCCAAGGCATGTGGGATCTCAGTTCTCCAATCAGGGACTGAATCTGTGACCCCTGCATTGGCAGGCAGATTCTTTACCACTGAGCCACCAGAGTAAGCCCCATGTGCTGCTTGCACACCTGCATGCTAAGTCGCTTCAGTCATGTCCAACTCCTTGCAACTCTAGGGTCTGTAGTCCGCCAGGCTCTTGTGTCCATGGAATCCCCCAGGGAAGAATACTGGAGTGGGTTGCCGTGCCCTCCTCCAGGGGATCTTCCCAACCCTGGGATCAAACCCTTGTCTCTCTCCTGCAGCTCCTGCAGCAGGCAGATTCTTTACTGCTGAGCCAAAGGGGAAGCCCCATGTACTGCTTAGGGAATATAAAAAGTGATGAAAACTCTTTAGAGAAGCAGGGTTTCCAGACCTGCCTAGAAGGTGAAAAATGATTATTCACTTAATTTTTGTTTCTTTCAAAAAACTTCTTCATGGGAAATATGAATGTTCTAGACTAGCAACAATAACAATTTCAGATTTTTCACAGAGAAAGAGTGGTTTGTTTCTGGTAAGTGGAACAACTATAACACATCACAATCCAGACTTGGCCCTGGATCCAAGTGAAAGAAACCTTTGGAACAAGGAGAAGTATTTGTATGTTTTCCACTTCTTATGTTGGGACTAGTGCACTAAAACCAACATTTGATTGACATGAGGAGGAGCCACAACAAATTATTAACACCTCTTACTTTATTGCTGTGCTAAAATTATGATTCTAAGACCCCTCAAAATTCTTCTCAGCTGCATCAATAAACTAGGTGCTTATTCCGTGTCCTCTTTTTCTTCTTTTCTTTATCCATCTTCTTTCATTTCCCTTCCCTTCTTTTTCCTCATCTCTTACTGCTCTCTGACTCTCCTAGATGACTCTAGATTTGCTCTCGTGACTGCTCCCCTACTGTGTCCCCCCTTCTTCCCACCAGAGATATCACACAGGTGCAGCCCCATCTGTCCCCGTGTGCCCCTCTCAGGACGCAGTAGTACACAGCGGTGTCTCTCAGGGTGACCTGGGGCAGGACCAAGGTGCTGGACTTTCTGTCTGAAGCTATGGTCAGAGAGGCCAGGCTGCTGGTCACTGTGTCTCATAAGCCATGAATGACATACTGTGGACTCTGATTGGGATTTTGCCGATACCAATGTATATAGTCAGCTCCACTGATGGTAGACTGGTTACAAGGCAGGTTTACATTTTCTCCTTCAGCACAATCCATGGAGCTGGGCTGGGTGGTCTTAGTATTAATCACAGTCCCTAAAGGGTCAAGAAAATAAAATTAGCCCCTGACCACAAATCAGTGTAATCCTGTGGATCAAGTGTACAACATTCCCATAACTGTCTGGACCTACCCCCTACTCCAGTGTTTTTATCTGTGTCCTGCAAAATATCATTGATGTTTATTATATAGAGACCAAAGACATATGGCAAGAATCTGAGACTCTATAGCCTTTACCTCATGAGTCCTTTGCTCAGTAAACACAGGGATTTCTTACAAACTGGTTACTGCTAAGTGCTGTTCTGGGATCATGGCTATGATTTAACCTGTCATGTAGAAGTTTGTGCTCCCTAGCAAATGCGTAGATCAGTTCTCAATTCCATCGTTATGAGGCTGAATAGGGCACAGGGAGAGCAGAGAGCAAATAACACTTCATGGCCCTTTGCCCTCAAGTCATCCCTTGTAGACACAGAGCACTTACCCAAGGTCAGAAACACAGTTACTCCAGTCACCAGCCTCATACTCCAAGGACACACCAGGATCATGGGCTCACAGCTCAGATTTGTGTCTGCTCCTGGGCTTGTTTCCACAGAACAGAAACAACTACTGCTGGTAGAGACTTAGAACCAGAGCAGGTATCAGTGTGTTGTTGCCAGGATCTGTCAGCCAATGATCAAGCAGTTCCTTATCTAGATCTTCCCGCCCTGTTTAGTCATGTCCCCTAAAGAAGGAGAGACATCCCCAGCTCACAGGATGTCTGCTGCCATCCTCTGTGAAGTTTAAAGTCTGGCTCTGTAAAAGGAACACCAATCACAATGATATCCAGAGCCATTGTCCTATCATTTGGTTCCTTAAAGAAATTGGCTGGTGTTCTATGAAGCTTATGAAAAACATTAATTAATCAGAAAACTGTACTGAGCTATGTATTGTAAGGAGATGAAAATTTCCATCCATATTCCAGAAAATGCATGTGAAACTCCAGAGCAGGCAGTGATGTTCTCTGGAGGACAGAAAATATTAATAATATTGAGACTAAAGATATGCAACCGGGAGTTCTGGGCTCCTGTAAAGGTCCTTGAAATCATGTGTCTACCACCATCCAGGTAAACATTTCTCAATGCATCTGTTCTTGATATAGTAACTGATGACTCAGATGGTGTCCGCCTCACTCTTCTTGAAGAGTGATCTTTAATCCTCATGTTCTCTATGCCCATGCTTGTAGGCGCTGTGCACCAAGGATGCTGAAGCAGAGAGAAAGACAGGAAGGAATGCAAACAAAGTCGGGGTGAGGTGTAGAGTGGGTGTAAGTGGTAGAAAAAGTCAGGGGAAGGGATAAAAGCGTAAGTAATAGGGAAGGGAAAGATAATCAGAGGAGGGAAACAGAGAAAGCAGTGTCAGGAAGGTACATGGAAAGGACTTAGGCTGTTGGGCTAAGATGCCCACAACCCTTGGCCTTGGACCCTCAGCCAGGGAATATAAAGAACAAGCTGTCAAAGAGAATAACATCTTCCCAGTGTTGGGATGTTGGGACTACAGTAAAGTCTCTGTCAGGGAAGACCACTCATTCCAACTCCACTGATCACAGAGGGTGGTTCCGTCTGGATCCTTCCTTCATCATCTTTCTACTCTCATCAACTCAAAAATGGCCTCACTCCTCCATTCTAGTCTCTGCAAACGGCAAGACAGGTGAGGTGGTCTATAAACCCAACAACCATCTCTTCCCTCAAAACTGAAGTATGTGTAATATATCGCGTGTCACCTGTTATGTAAAGGACCAGTATGGGTGGTGGAGAAGTTATGCTCAAATATGGAGAGCAGATATTTTTATATGCAAAATAGGCAATACACTAAAACACTGAAAGGTGTGTTGGAATAAATACCTTTTCAAATAAAAGCATGCAAAGCTGTAGCTTTTAAATGTACAGACATCCTGCTCAGAAATATCTAAATTGATGGTGGGAGACATCAGAACCTGATATTGTGAAATGCACTGAATTAGAGACGCAGCCTTTAGAGGGAATGGCTTCTGTTGGGACTGTGGATGGAATCTACCAGAACAGTTTGATCTTACTCTTCCTTACTTTTGGATTTCTATTTCCTTTTCTCTTTCTCTTATTTTTTTTTTCTGGAAATATTTCAGAAATAAAAGTGACTTTGTTGTTCAGCATAAAGGTATTCTAACAACAGGGTAACTCATCCTTTTTAACATGAAAATAAACATTTAAACATTAAAAAAGAGAGAGAATGGAAGTATGTCGTTTTTCCTTTTTCTTTGGCACATCAATGGAAAACTCATTTCCCTTTCCCTCTCCCAGAAAGGACCACCATTTTCAGTTGAAGCAGCCCCCTCCAGTGACTGAGTAAATGAACTGCAGAAGTAAACCCAGGCCAAAAGCCCACTGGTGTGGCTCAGGAGTAAAGAGTCTGCCTGCCAATGGAGAAGATGCCAGAGATGCAGGTTTAGCCTCTGATTCGGGAAGATCCCCTGGAGGAGGAAATGGCAATGCACTCAAATATTCTTGCCCGAAGACTTCCATGGACAGAGGAGCCTGGCAGTCTACAACAGTTCATGGGGTCTCAAAAAGTTGGACACGACTGAGCACTATAGCACTACTATGTAATCTTTTAAAAGGGGGCTTGCCAGATGGCTTAGCAGTGAGAATCTGCGTGCCAGTGTTGGAGATGCGGGAGACGTGGGTTAGATCCCTGGACCAGGAAGATACCCTGTAGACGGAAATGACAACCCACTCCAGTGTTCTGACCTGGGAAATCCCACGGAGTGTAGACTGCCAGCCTCCTCTGCCCATGGCATTCTCAAATTTGAACACTACTGAGCATGCAACCTTTGGAAAAGCTCAAATTTGAAGGTAAAAGAAGTAACCTAAATGTTCGTTGACAGAGGAGTGTATAAAGAAGATGTGGTGTATATACACAATGAAATATTTCTCAGCCATTAAAAAGAATGAAATAATGCCATCTGTAGCAACGTGGATGGACCTAGAGAGTTTCATATTGAGTGAAGTAAGTCAGACAGAGAAGGAGAAATATCATATGGCATCCCTTATATGTGAGATCTAAAAAGAAATGATACAAATGAACTTTCTTACAAAACAGAACGAGACTCACAGACTTAGAAAACAAATGTATGGTTGTCATAAGGAGAAAGGGATAGTTAGGGAATTTGGGATGGTCATGTATACACTGCTATATTTAAAATGGATAACCAACAAGGACCTCAACATTACATGGATGAGAGGGGAATCTGGGGGAGAGTGGATACATGTACATGTATGCCTGGGTCCCTTCACTGTTCGCCTGAAACCATCACAACATTGTTCATCGGCTATACCTCAATACAAAATCAAAAGTTCAAAAGAAAAATAAATCTTAGCTGTAAAACCTTTGTACTCACCTGTGTTTTCTTAGCCATCAATTATTTTTGACTGTTTTATTTCAGTAAAACCCCTACTATGATTCTCATTATTGACATCTCTTTCATTTTTCCATTTGTCTTTAACCTTCCCTTATTTAAAGGTTACTTCAAAAGTCCACATAATTCAAGCATTTATAAGAGAGGTTGTTATAGTCTGGGAACTCAAGAATGTTTCCTGAATGAATAGTTGAATCTATATTCATGAATTTAGTGAAAGAAAGAAATTGTGCTGAGCCACTGTTCTGAAAACAATCTTCCAATTTTATGGAAAGCATGTTAAACAAAAAGACTCTAACAGGATAAGTAAAGGGTTATAATTATGGGCAAATTCAATAATAGGGAAAAAACATTCAAAATCTAAGATGAAGGAAAATTATATTGAAGACATGGGAGTAAACGTTGTGGTAGTCATGCTTCATTCATTTAACAAATATTCATAAGTATTTACTGGGAGCCTGTTCTGTGACAAATCACACACACACACATACACACACATACGTAAGCCAACAAGCACTACTACTGAAAATATAAGAACAAATAAAAATGAATTATTTATAGTAAGTATGAATGTATTAGTTAATTATATTAGTATAAAGCAGAAGAAAAGCAATTACCAGTACATTTTTTGTTTGTGGGGTTCTTCGCCTTTGTTTTTAGAAGATGGTAAAAATGACTACCAAATGTCCTTTTAAATAATACTGAAAAACAAAAAAAAAAATACTCTGTATGACCATGAGGAATCTAAAAATGTTATCTTGCCTACTGGCTCTTTTCAGAGTTCTTAATTTTATAGGATTATATCTCTAAGACCATATGAGGTGAGGTTATCTTCCTTTGCTTGATGAAAACCAAAATAATGCCCATAACTTACTTTCAGAAAATCAAGATGACTTGATGAAAGGCTAGTACCTCTGTATGATGAATACTTTCAGCAGTCCAGAAATGGAAGAGAAATTCCTGTCAATTGATACAAGAGTATCAATGAAAATATCAAAAATCAATATTAGTCTCTAAAGGATCACAAACAAGACAGGTAGACTATCACTGCTTCTATTCACTGTCTTCCTGAAGGGCCTGGCATCAAACCAGGAAAGGAAATAAGATGTATTAAGTCTGAAAAGGGACAAATAAGCCATTTTTATTTATAGGTGCATGTAGAAAATACAAAGGAGTATATAAGCAAACTACAAGAGCTAAAATAGGGGAATTAAAACAGTCACTAAAGACAAATATAAATTTTATTTCTAGATACTAGTGAAATAATTAGAAAGTGAAATTTAACTTTCATTTATTAAATACATGGAAATTAATTTAACACAAGGTATACAGTCGACTCTTGAGAGTCCCTTGGACTGCAAGGAGATCCAACCAGTCCATCCTAAAGGAGATCAGTCCTGGGTGTTCATTGGAAGGACTGATGCTGAAGCTGAAACTCCAATCCTTTGGCCACCTGATGCGAAGAGTTGACTCATTGGAAAAGACCCTGATGCTGGGAGGGACTGGGGGCAGGAGGAGAAGGGGACGACAGAGGATGAGATGGCTGGATGGCATCACTAACTCGATGGACATGAGTTTGAGTAAACTCTAGGAGTTGGTGATAGACAGGGAGACCTGGCGTGCTGCGATTCATGGGGTCGCAAAGAGTCGGACACGACTGAGCGACTGAACTGAACTGAACTGAATACAGTCCTCTACCAAAAAAAAAAAAAAAAAAAAAAATTAGGATCTACATAAAAGGGAATAACATAAGATTCCATATGTCAAGATATAAATTGTCCCAAATGAATCCATAAATTCAACACAAGCCCATTCCAACTACTAGCAATGTGTTTTGGTAGACAATGAGAGGCTAATTCTATAAGTTTGGTGGAAATTAAAAAAGACCTAAAATAAACCTTGAAAAAGAAGAAAAGTTTGAATTACATTTCCAGATATCAAAATGTATATGAAGCCCCAGTAATTAGGACAGAGTGTCCTGTTGGAAAAGGATAAAATAAAGATGAGTAAGCAGGATCAAATCCAAAAATAGGCCCATATGTATACATCATCAATTGGTTATCTCCAAAGGTGTCTGTGCAATTCTATGGGGAAAAAGATGGTCTTTCGGGGATAACAGCTAGTGTTAGTTGTTCAGCCATGTCTGATTCTCTGTGATGCTATGAACTGTAGCTCGTCGGCCTCCTCTGTCCATGCGATTCTCCAGGCAAGAACAGTGGAGTGGGTTGCCATGCCCTTCTCCAAGGGATCCTCCTGACCCAGGGATTGAACCCAGGTCTCCCACACTGCAGGCAGACTCTTTCTCAGCCACCTGGGAAGCCCCCACCCTGTGCTGAGACCACACAAACACTAGAATGTGCTCTTAGTGATTCCTTACTGTGGTTTTCATTGCATTTCTGCAATTTCTGGTTATTTGCATCTTTTGAAAGTACCTTGACTCCTTCCTCATAACATAAAAAAATTAACTCTAGATGGATACAAGTTCTAAATGTGATCAGTAAAACTATAAAACTTCTTAAAAAATACAAGAGAATTTCTTTATAAATTTGACAGCATAGATTCCTTCAAAAGCACACACACAAACCCAATCAGAAAAGGAAAAATATAACATTTCACTCTTTCAAAATTAAATATATCTGTTCCCCAAATACACCACCAAGAGAATGAAAACACAAGTTATAGACTGGGTTAAAATATTTGTGTTATGTATATCTGATACAGGCTTCCCAGGTGGCTCCGTGGGTAAAGAATCTGCCTGAAATGCAGGAGATGCAGGAGATGTGGGTTCAGTCCCTGGCTTGGGAAGATCCCCTGGAGGAGGGCATGGCGACCCACTCCAGTATTCTTGCCTGGAGAATCCCCATGGACACAGAAGCCTGGCAGGCTACAGTCCATAGGGTGGCAAAGAGTAGGATATGACTGAAGTGGATTGAGCACATATACATGAATGTATCTGGTAAACAATTTGAATACAGAATAACAAACATGCCCATATATTTTAAAATGGTAAAAATAAATAATCTACAACCTAAAAATACATAAGCAAATGATGCAAAGTGATACTTCTCAAAAGAAATCACCCAAATGGCCAATAAGCTTCGGAAAATGTGTTCAACACCATTACTCATCAACAAATGTAAATTAAATCCACCTTGTGCTCCTTCCCTCCCCGCTGAGTCGTTCAGTTTTGTCCAACTCTTTGCAACCCCGTGGACTGTAGTTTGCCAGGCCCCTCTGTCCATGGAATTCTCCAGGTACGAATACTGGAGTGGGTTGGCATTCCCTTCTCCAGAGGATCTTCCAGACCCAGGATCGAACTGCAGTCTCCCACACTGCAGGCAGAACTGTCTCAGCCACCTGGGAAGCCCCCACCTTGGGCTGATACCACACAAACACTAGATTGTGCTCTTAGTGATATCTTATTGTGGTTTTAATTGTATTTATCTGATGATTTATGATGTTGGATATATTTTTATATGCTTATTTGCTATCTGTATACTTCTTTAGTGAAATAGCTCTTTGCCCATGGTCTAAGTGAAATGTTTGCCTTATTTAAATACTGTTTAGTTCTGAGAGTTATTTATATATTCTAGATACTAGTTCCTTGTGGAATATATGGCTTCCAAATAATAGTTTTTCACAGTTGGTAGCTTGTCTTTTCATGCTTTTACAGGTTGCTTTGGAGGGCAAAGGATCTTAATTTTGAAATCTAGTTTGTCATTTTTCAAAAATTTTATTGACTGTTCTTATGTTGTCAAGTCCAGAAACTCTTGGCCCATACACATATCAAAATTTTGTCCTGTATTTTTCCCTAGTTATTTTTTTTATAATTTAACATCTTACATTTAAGTCTGTGATCCATTTTAAAGAATGTATGTAGGAAGTGTGAGACCTGAATCAAGGTTAACTTTTCCTGCCAATTGACTTCAACTTTTTCCAACACTATCTGTTGAAAGGGTTAACTTTCTTTCTTTCTTTTTTTTTTTAAATTTTTTTATTAGTTGGAGGCTAATTACTTCACAACATTTCAGTGGGTTTTGTCAATAGGGTTATCTTTCTTTTATCGAGTTTATTTGGCACTTTGCCAGAAAAGGTCAGTTGGGTATATTTGTGTGGATGTATTTTCTCTGTACATTTCCACTGAACTGTGTGTTTATTCCTGCACCAGTACTAAATAACCTTGATGACTGTAGCCTGAAATCAGATTGACCAATTGTTCTGACTTCTTATTTTTTCAAGATTTTTTTTCATTAATTTATATTAGTTGAAGGCTAATTATTTTACAATATTGTAGTGGTTTTTGCCATACATTGATATGAATCAGCCATGGATTTGCATGTGTTCCCCTTCCTGAACCCCCCTCCCACCTCCCTCCCCATCCCATCCCTCTGGGTCATCCTAGTGCACCAGCCCTGAGCACTTGTCTCACGCATCAAACCTGGACTGGTGATCTGTTTCACAATTGATAATATACATATTTCAATGTTATTTTTTCAGATCATCCCACCCTCACCTTCTCCTACAGAGTCCAAAATTCTGTTCTAACATCTGTGTCGCTTTTTCTGTCTTGCATATAGGATTATCATTACCATCATTCTAAATTCCATATATATGCATTAGTATACTGTATTGGTGTTTTTCTTTCTGGCTTACTTCACTCTGTATAATGGGCTCCAGTTTCATCCATCTCATTAGAACTGATTCAAATGTATTCTTTTTTTTCCCATTTATTTTTATTAGTTGGAGGCTAATTACTTTACAATATTGTAGTGGTTTTTTGCCATACATTGACATGAATCAGCCATGGATTTACATGTGTTCCCCATCCCGATCCTGCCTCCCACCTACCTCTCCATCCCATCACTCTGGGCCTTCCCAGTGCACCAGCCCTGAGCACTTGTCTTATGCATCCATCCTGGGCTGGTGATCTGTTTCACCCTTGACAGTATACTTGTTTCAATGCTGTTCTCTCAGAACATCCCACCCTTGCCTTCTCCCACAGAGTCCAAAAGTCTGATCTGTACATCTGTGTCTCTTTTTCTGTTTTGCATATAGTGTTATCGTAACCATCTTTTAAATTCCATATATATGCATTAGTATACTATATTGGTGTTTATCTTTCTGGCTTACTTCACTCTGTATAATGGGCTCCAGTTTCACCCATCACATTAGAACTGATTCAAATGAATTCTTTTTAATGGCTGAGTAATATTCCATGGTGTATATGTACCACAGCTTTCTTATCCATTCGTCTGCTGATGGGCATCTAAGTTGCTTCCATGTCCTGGCTATTATAAACAGTGCTGCGATGAACACTGGGGTACACGTGTCTCTTTCAGTTCTGGTTTCCTCGGTGTGTATGCCCAAGAGTGGGATTGCTGGGTCATATGGCAGTTCTATTTCCTGTTTTTTAAGGAATCTCCACACTGTTCTCCAGAGTGGCTGTACTAGTTTGCATTCCCACCAACAGTGTAAGAGGGTTCCCTTTTCTCCACACCCTGTCCAGCATTTATTGCTTGTAGATTTTTAGATAGCAGCCATTCGGACTGGCATGAAATGGTAACTCATTTTGGATTTGATTTGCGTTTCTCTGATAATGAGTGATGTTGAGCATCTTTTCATATGTTTGTTAGCCCTCTGTATATCTTCTTTGGAGAAATGTCTGTTTAGTTCTTTGGCCCATCTTTTGATTGGGTCATTTATTTTTCTGGAATTGAGCTGCAGGAGTTGCTTGTATATTTTTGAGATTATTTCTCTGTCTGTTGCTTCGTTTCCTATTATTTTCTCCCATTCTGAAGACTGTCTTTTCACCTTGCTTATAGTTTCCTTTGTTGTGCAAAAGCTTTTACGTTTAATTAGGTTTCATTTGCTTATTTTTGCTTTTATTTCCAATATTCTGGGAGGCGGGTCATAGAGGATCTTGCTGTGATTTATGTCGGAGAATGTTCTACCTATGTTCTCCTCTAGGAGTTTTATAGTTTCTGGTCTTACATTTAGATCTTTAATCCATTTTGAGTTTATTTTTGTGTATGGTGTTAGAAAGTGTTCTAGATTCATTCTTTTACAAGTGGTTGACCAATTTTCCCAGCACCACTTGTTAAAGAGGTTGTCTTTTTTCCATTGTATATCCTTGCCTCCTTTGTCAAAGATAAGGTGTCCGTAGGTATGTGGATTTACCACTGGGCTTTCTGTTTTGTTCTATTGACCTATATTTCTGTCTTTGTGCCAGTACCATACTGTCTTGATGACTGTGGCTTTATAGTAGAGTTGAAGTCAGGCAGGTTGATTCCTCCAGTTCCACTCTTCTTTCTCAAGATTACTTTGGCTATTCGAGGTTTTTTGTATTTCCATACAAATTGAGAAATTGTTTGTTCTAGTTCTGTGAAAAATACCGTTGGTAGCTTGATAGGGATTGCATTGAATCTATAGAATGCTTTGGGTAGTAAACTCATTTTCACTATATTGATTCTTCCAACCCATGAAATAATGGTATATTTCTCCATCTGTTTGTGTCCTCTTTGATTTCTTTCATCAGTGTTTTATAGTTTTCTATATATAGGTCTTTTGTTTCTTTAGGTAGATATACTCCTAAGTATTTTATTCTTTTTGTTGCAATGGTGAATTGTATTGTTTCCTTAATTTCTCTGTTTTCTCATTGTTAGTGTATAGGAATGCAAGGGATTTCTATGTGTTAATTTTATATCCTGCAACTTTACTATATTCATTGATTAGCTCTAGTAATTTTCTGGTAGAGTCTTTAGAGTTTTCTATGTAGAGGATCATGTCATTTGCAAACAGTGAGAGTTTTACTTCTTCCTTTCCTATCTGGATTCCTTTTATTTCTTTTTCTGTTCTGATTCCTGTGGCCAAAACTTCCAATACTATGTTGAATAGTAGTGGTGAGAATGGGCACCCTTGCCTTGTTCCTGACTTTAGGGGAAATGCTTTCCACTTTTTACCATTGAGGATATGTTTGCTGTGGGTTTGTCATATATAGCTTTTATTATGTTGAGGTATGTTCCTCTATTTCTGCTTTCTGGAGAGTTTGGTTTTTTTTTAATCATAAATGGATGTTGAGTTTTGTCAAAGGCTTTTTCTGCATCTATTGAGATAATCATATGGTTTTTATATTTCAATTTGTTAATGTGGTGTATTACATTGATTGATTTGTGGATACTAAAGAATCCTTGCATTCCTGGGATAAAGCCCACTTGGTCATGATGTATGATTTTTTTAATATGTTGTTGGATTCTGTTTGCTAGAATTTTGTTAAGGATTTTTGCATCTATGTTTATCAGTGATATTGGCCTGTAGTTTTCTTTTTTTGTGTCATCTTTGTCTGGTTTTGGTATAAGGGTGATGGTGGTCTCATAGAATAAGTTTGGAAGTTTACCTTCTTCTGCAATTTTCTGGAAGAGTTTGAGTAAGATAGGTGTTAGCTTTTCTCTAAATTTTTGGTAGAATTCAGCTGTGAAGCCATCTGGTCCTGGGCTTTTGTTTGCTGGAAGATTTCTGATTACAGTTTCGATTTCTGTGCTCACGATTGGTCTGTTAAGATCTTCTATTTCTTCCTGGTTCAGTTTTGAAAAGTTATACTTTTCTAAGAATTTGTCCATTTCTTCCAAGTTGTCCATTTTATTGGCATAGAGCTGCTGGTAGTAGTCTCTTATGATGCTTTGTATTTCAGTGTTATCTGTTATGATCTCTCCATTTTCATTCCTAATTTTTTTGATTTGGTTCTTCTCTCTTTGTTTCTTAATGAGTCTGGCTAATGGTCTGTCAGTTTTATTTACCTTTTCAAAAGAACAGCTTTTAGCTTTGTTGATTTATGCTATGGTCTCTTTTGTTTCTTTTGCGTTTATTTCTGCCCTAATTTTTAAGATATCTTTCCTTCTACTAACCCTGGGATTCTTCATTTCTTCCTTCTCTATTTGCTTTAGGTGTAGAGTTAGGTTATTTATTTGACTTTTTTCTTGTTTCTTGAGGTAAGCCTGTATTGCTATGAACCTTGCCCTTAGCACTGCTTTTACATTGTCCCATAGGTTTGGGGTTGTGTTTACATTTTCATTCATTTCTATGCATATTTTGATTTCTTTTTTTTATTTCTTCTATACTTTGTTGGTTATTCAGAAGCATGTTATTTAGCCTCCATATGTTGGAATTTTTAATAGTTTTTTTTTCCCCTGTAATAGAGATCTCATCTTACTGCATTGTGGTCAGAAAAGATGACTGGGATGATTTCAATTTTTTTCAATTTACCAAGGCTAGATTTATGGCCCAGGATGTGACCTATTCTGGAGAACGTTCCATGTGCACTTGAGAAAAAGGTGAAATTGATTGTTTTGGGGTGAAATGTCCTATAGATATCAATTAGGTCTAGCTAGTCCATTGTGTCGTTAAAGTTTGTATTTCCTTGTTAATTTTCTGTTTACTTGATCTATCCATAGGTGTGAGTGGGGTTTTAAAGTCTCCCACTATTATTGTGTTATTGTTAATTTCCTATTTCATTCTTGTTAGCATTTGCCTTACATATTGCGGTGCTCCTATGTTGGGTGCATATATATTTATAATTGTTATATCTTCTTCTTGGATTGATCCTTTGATCATTATGTAGTGTCCTTCTTTGTCTCTTTTCACAGCCTTTATTTTAAAGTCTGTTTTTATCTGATATGAGTATTGCAACTCCTGCTTTCTTTTGGTCTCTGCGTGAATTTTTTTTTCTCAGCCCTTCACTTTCAGTCTGTATGTGTCCCTTGTTTTGAGGTGGGTCTCCTGTAGACAACATATATAGGGGTCTCGCTTTTGTATCCATTTAGCCACTTTTTGTCTTTTGGTTGGGGGATTCAACCCATTTACATTTAAGGTAATTATTGATAAGAATGGTCCCGTTGCCATTTGCTTTGTTGTTTTCAGTTTGCGTTCATACAACCTTTCTGTGTTTCCTGTCTAGAGAAGATCCTTTAGCACTTGTTGAAGAGCTGGTTTGGTGGTGCTGAATTCTCTCAGCTTTTGCTTGTCTGTAAAGCTTTTGAATTCTCCTTCATATCTGAATGAGATCCTTGCTGGGTATAGTAGTCTGGGTTGTAGTTTATTCTATTTCATTACTTTAAGTATGTCCTGCCATTCCCTTCTGGCCTGAAGAGTTTCTATTGAAAGATCAGCTGCCATCCTTATGGAAATCACCTTGTGTGTTATATATTGTTTCTCCCTTGTTGCTTTTAATATTTGTTCTTTGTGTTTGATCTTTGTTAATTTTATTAATATGTGTCTTATGGTTTTTCCAGTGGTCATGTACGGATGTGAGAGTTGGACTGTGAAGAAAGCTGAGCACTGAAAAATTGATGCTTTTGAACTGTGGTGTTGGAGAAGACTCTCGAGAGTCCCTTGAACTGTAAGGAGATCCAACCAGTCCATCCTAAAGGAGATCAGCCCTGGGTGTCCATTGGAAGGACTGATGCTGAAGCTGAAACTCCAATACTTTGGCTACCTGATGCGAAGAGTTGACTCATTGGAAAAGACCCTGATGCTGGGAGCGATTGAGGGCGGGAGGAGAATGGGATGACAGAGGATAAGATGGCTGGATGGCATCACTAACTCGATGGACATGAGTTTGAGTAAACTCTAGGAGTTGGTGATAGACAGGGAGTCCTGGCGTGCTGTGATTTTGGGGTCTCAAAGAGTCGGATACTACTGAGTGACTGAACTTAACTGAACTGAAGAGGGTTTCGCCTTGGGTTTATCCTGTTTGGGACTCTCTGTGGGTTTCTTGGACCTGTGTGACTTTTTCCTTCCCCATTTTAGGGAAGTTTTCAGCTATTATCTCCTCGAGTATTTTCTCATGGCCTTTCTTTTTGCCTTCTTCTTCTTCTGGGACTCCTATGATTCAATGTTGGGGCATTTCACATTGTCCCAGAGGTCCCTGAGGTTGTCCTCATTTCTTTTAATTCTTTTTTTTTTTTCTCTCTGCTTCATTTATTTCCACCATTTTATCTTCTACCTCACTTATCCTATCTTCTGCCTCCGTTATTCTACTGTTGGTTCCTTCTAGAGTGTTTTTGACGTCATTTATTGCATTATTCATTTTAATTGACTCTTTTTTATTTCTTCTAGGTTCTTGTTAAACATTTCTTGCATCTTCTCAATCCTTGTCTCCAGGCTATTTATCTGTAACTCTATTTTGTTTTCAAGATTTTGGATCATGTTTATTATCATTATTCTAAATTCTTTTTCAGGTAGATTCCCTATCTCCTCCTCTTTTGTTCGGCTCAGTAGGCATTTTTCACATTCCTTTACCTGTTGGGTATTTCTCTGCCTTTTCATCTTGTTTAGATTGCTGTCTTTGGGGTGGCCTTTCTGTATTCTGGTAGTCTGTGCTTCCTTTTTATTGTGGAGGTTTCTCCCAGTGGATGGGTTTGGACAATTGGCTTGTGGAGGTTTGCTGGTTAGGGAAGCTTGTGTCGGTGTTCTGGTGGGTGGAGCTTGATTTCTTCTCTCTGGAATGCAATGGAGTGTCCAGTCGTGAGTTTTGAGATGGGTCTATGGTTTTGGTGTGACTTTGGGCAGCCTGTATATTGAATCTCAGGGCTATGTCCTTGCGTTGCTGGAGATTTTGTGTGGTATGTCTTGCTCTGGAACTTTCTGGCTCTTGGGTGGTGGTTGGTTTCAGTGTAGGTATGGAGGCTTTTGGATGATCTCTTATTACTTAATGTTCCCTGTAGTCAGGAGTTTTTTGGTGTTCTCATGTTTTGGGCTTAAGCCTCTTGCCTCTGGATTTCAGTCTTATTCTTCCAGTAGCCTCAAGACTTCTCCCTCCATACAGCACTGATAATAAAACTTCTAGGTTAATGGTGAAAGGATTCTCCACAATGAGGGACACCCAGAGAGGTTCACGGACTTACATGAAGAAGAGGAGAGGGAGGAAGGAGATAGAGGTGAGCAGGAGGAGAGAAAGGGGGATTCAAGAGAAGAGAGACAGATCTAGGCAGCACTCTGTTCCCTAAGTGTTCTCTGCAGCCCAGAACACCCACAGAGATTCACAGAATTGGACTGAGAAGAGAAGAGGGAGGGAGGAAATAGAGGTGATCTGGGGGAGAAAAAGGAGAGTCAAAAGGGGGAGAGAGTAATCCAACCAGTAATCACACTCCTGAGTAAAAATGGGTACTGAATATTGGATTCTTAAATGTCCAAAATTGATATCAAATACTGAAAAACAAAGATTAAAAATCTAGAGTAGAGGTTAGACTCTTAAAAACACAATATTAAAAAAAAAAACACAAAAAATTTAAGAAATATATATGAAGTTCACTTTTAAAAACAGGGTCCTTTTTTTTCTTTTTTTGGCCAGATTATAGTGGGTTATAAAAATGAAAATTAAGGAGTAATAGAGGACTTTAAAAAAAAAGAAAGAGAAAAAAATTTTTTAATTAAAAAAATAATATTAAAAATATATCTAGGAATTTCTCTGGAGCTGTTGCGGGCAGTGTGAGTTCAGTTCAGTTTCAGATAGCTCCTTGTTCCAGCTTACATTTCTCAAAATCTATAGGCCCCTTCCAGTGTAGTCGGTGTTAACTACAGGGATTTTAATCTGTTGCACCTGTCACTTCTAAAGTGGTTCCCTTTGTTTATTTGGCTTCTGTTTGTAGGTCTCTACAGTGTCTAATTTCAGCCCTGACACAAGTGGGCGGAGGTGGTCTCTTGTTTAGGTTCACTTGTTCAGTCGTGCTGTGGGGAGGGAGGGGTGCTGCAGACAAATGTCACTGGCCTGTGTGGGGAGCTCTCGCAGTGTTCTGGCCACACTGGGTTTGCCCCCGCTCGCGGCGTGTGTGCTTTCCCCATCTACACTGCTCTGGATCCAGGCTGCTCTACAGGGAGCGGGCCCTGAGTTGCGTGCACTTCTCAGGCCCAAGCCTCTCAGGTTCAGGTTTTCGGGTACTTCACAAAGGTAGACTCGGTTGGGCCTGCGTTTTGTGCCTTCCCCATCCGAGCAGCTCAGGCAGCCAGGAGCTTGACGGGCACACTCTCCCTGGGTGCAGTGCGCCGTATCCCCTCTGTGGTCCCAGCCTCAGTTTCCGCGCGCTGGTCTGGTGCTCCTTGTGTCTCTTCTGGGAAGCTGATTTCTGGCTGCGACCCTCCCGGCGAATGTCAACCATCCAGAATCTCAGGAAGTCTTTGGTTAGAGACTGGAAGCCTGTTTGCCATTTGTTAGGGGGTGCCCTCTCTGGGACCTAGTTTGTCCCTTTCCCCTCCCCCCTGCCTCCTACCTCCGACGGGAGATGGGCGGGTCCGCAGCCGGCTAGCTCTTCTCTGGTATTTGCTCAATCCTTTGTTCTGGGAATGGGCGGGTAGTGCCATAGTTTAGGGCTTTTCCCAGGTTAATTCTCTCTCTCTTGCTATCACACAGTTTAAGTTGCTATCTCACGTTAGCTCCCTCCGATTGCCCTCAGGGCTTTCAGGCCCAGTCCTTACCCTAAGCTATGCCAGCGGCTCCTCTCCATTCAGCCCCCACTTGCTGGTGGTGGATGCGAGCGTCTGGGGTACTTTTCTGCTGGGAGTTGCTTTTAGGAATGTAATCTGTGGGTTTTATTTATTTTTCCTCCCAGTTAGGTTGCCCTCCGAGATTTGAAACCTTCCCCCAGACCTGCCGGTGAGAGGGTTTCCTGGTATTTGGAAACTCCCTTCCCAGGACGGGTCTCCATCCCTAACTCTATTATCTCTCTTTTTATCTTTTATATTTTGTTGTACCTCCTTTCGAAGACAATGGGCTGCTTTTCTGGGTGCCTGATGTCCTCTGCTAGCAATCAGAAGTTGTTTTGTGGAGTTTGCTCAGCGTTCAAATGATCTTCAATGAATTTGTGGGGGAGAAAGTGGTCTCCCCATCCTATTCCTCCTGGAGAGCAGCATGAGGCATGGATTCCCCTGTGCAAACATGCTCAGTTCTGCCTCAAGCTGAGAGTTCAGTGTCTTTGAGTGCCTGGCAGCACATATACATACTACCCAGTACCTGTGTGACTGCCCCCAACAGGAAGTGGGAGTTGTCATGTTCATAAACCACGTGGTCTGTGCACAGATGAGAAAAAGTCTGACTCACTGCAGACCTTTATTTTGTCTACTTGTCTTTCTCTGGTCATGAATTACCTGGTCACTAATTACCTATGCTGTATCTGAAAGGGGCATGAAAAAAGCAATTCTCATGAAAGGTTTGAGTTGAGCAGAACGGAAGAATAAACAAGTTGACATACATTGGTAATCAGCAGAATAACTTTACCAGCCCATTTGAAACATAATTTAGTATATGCCATGAACCCTTCTTGTAATCTATTTACTGGTCATCATTTAGCCTATGCCTACTTTCCTCCATCCAGAGTCTAATGTCTCTTTTAAGAAGCTCAAAGACCTTCAGCTTTCTTAGTGAAAGGCAATCTTATCCAAATAGTTAATATTTGTCTTGTCTACTGGATTCTAAGGCTCTAGTTAAGTTTTCCTGTACATAAGCTACTTCAAGATCAAACAATAACAAATCAGTCCTTCTGACTTTCAGAATCTATTCTGTTATCTATGTTTTTATGAAATTATAACAGGAATAAAACATTTTTTGAAATCTGACATTGAGTCTTACTTATTAGGCTTTGAGAAGGATCAGGATATTCAGACCTGCTGCCTCCCAAAGTGGAATCATAGTTATTAGATCATGTGTCCTAGAGTTGTCCTCATGTCACGTTTTCTATGTCATTGGCCCAAAGAGTTCAGTCTCACTTGTTAGTGGCTCATTATTTTTCTCTTTGTAAAAGAAAGTCAATACAAGCATGCCAGATCTTTCTGTGACACAATGCTACAATGCACTCCTGCACTTGATATCTACAGGCTGCAGATACTTAGTACCTGTCAATACCACAGAAGCTGATGACTGAAGTTCTGCACACTGGTACAAGATCATGTAGAATGTAACTGTCAATCTTCCATCTGGTTTCATTGTTTTAAAGGAAAAATTAACATAAAATAGTCAAAGGCAAATAGACAAGTAGAAAGGAATACAGACAAGTTCTCTAAAACAGTGCCAGTGCTTTAATTTTAGGACAAGATAACTAGTGATGCAGGAATAAAAGTGTATATTTAGTTGAGATGTCTACTCCTCTGTCTCATTTCACCTCGGAGTGCTGACAGGCAGCTTATGCCCTGGTTTGCAATTATTTATAATTAAGTAGAAGAGACCATGGATGCCCACAGCAGCCTAGGCAGCAGCATGATAAAATGAAATATATATATATTAACAGAATAATTACAGATATAAATATAAAGAAATTGATATTGATAAATTTTCATCAAAACACAGAACTTACTCTGATTCACCAGTTTTTACAGGCACTTTGTTGATGCATAACTCTATGAAATTTTATCACATATGTGGGTTCTTGTAACTGTCACAGAAATCACAATACAGAACTGTCCCATCACTCTAAAAAATGTCCCTTTGCACACGTTCTCACCCCTGCAATCCCTGATCACCCCTGGCAACTACTGCTCTCCTTTTCATTTCTATATTTTTCCTTTTAAGAATGTCATGTAAGTAGAATCATACCTTATGTATGGAATCATTGTGGATCATAATCATACTATCCAATAAGTGTTATACATCAAGTAGCCTTCTGAGATAGACTTTTTTCCACTCAGCATAACACTCTTGAGATCAATCTAGCTTATTGCATATCTCAGTAGTCTGTTCCTTTTAATCACTACAGACTTTTCCCAACTAAGGATGGTCTGACTTACGCTTATTGACTTTATGGTGGTGAGAAAGCCATATGCATTCAGTTGAGAGCATACTTTGAATTTTGATCTTTTCCTGGGCTAGCACCATGCAACATGATATTCTCAGGTGATGCTGGGAGTGAGCTGAGCTTCTAGTCAGCCCCAGAATCAGGAGCATAAACAACCTTTCTGTTCCCATACAACCGTTCTGTTTTTCACTCTCAACTCAGTAGTCAATAAATTACATGAGGTTTTGCTATACTTTATTGTAAAATAAACTTTGTGTTAGATGATTTTTCCCAACTGTAAGTTAATGTAACTGTTGAGCGTGTTTAAGTTAAGCTAGGCTAAACTAAGGTGTTTGGAGGGTTAGATGTAGCAAATGCTTTTTTCTCCTTAATACAATATTTTCAACTTATAATGGTTTATTAGAAAATAACTCCCTCATAAGGTGAGGAAGATCTATAAGTAATATGTCTATTTATTCATCAGTTTACCCAATGAAGATGTTTGGGCAGTTTCCAGTTTGGGGCCATCACAAATAGAGCCACCATGACTATTCATCTACAGATTTTTGTATGAACATACGTTTTTTATTTCTCAACAATTAATACCACAAGTGTGACTGCTGAATTGTAAGGAAAGTGGGTATTTAAGTTTATGTGAAACTGATGTACCATCTCCTAGAATGACTGTACCATTCACCCACCAGCAATGCATGAGTGATCCAGTTTCTCTGCATCGTTGCCAGAACTTGGTATTGTCAGTACTTTTAGTTTTAGCCTTTATGACAGATGTGGAGTGCTATCTCATTTTGTCTCTAATTTACATTCCCTAATGGCTATTGATGTTGAACATTTGTTCATATACTTATTTATATGCTTTTATCCCTACTACATTCCCCTTTGGTAAAGTGCCTGTGTTAGTCTTTTGTTCATTTTTCAACTGGATTGTTTGTTTTCTTCCTGTTGAGTTTAGGAATCCATTGTATTCTAAATACCACTCTTTCAATGGAAATATAGTTTGCAAACATGTCCTGCCATTCAGTGATTTGTCTTTTCCATTGTTTTAATAATAACTTTCACAGAGCAATTGTTTTTAATTTTAATGAAATCTAAGTTTTGTTATGGATTGTGCTTTTGGTGTCATGTCAAAAATCTTTTTGCCTAACCTTACGTTATAAAGATTTTCTCTTCTGGTTTCTTCTAAAATGTTTATAGTGTTACATTTGAATGTATGATCCATTTTCAGACTGAATTCAATGTTTTATATAAGGTGTGAGATTTAGGCCAAGTTCCAATTATTTGCGTATAAATATCCAATTGTCCCAGTATCATTTGTTGATAAAACTATCCTCTGTTCAATTGTCTTTGCACCTTTCTCAAAAAAATCAATTTTCCCCACTTGTATGGGTTGACTTCTATACTCTTACTCAGTGACATAAACTTGCTAATGATTTTTTAATTATCCTTTTAGCATCTATAGTATTTTTTACAGAAAAGGTTTACTTTTTCATTCCTTATATTCATAACTTATGCTTTTTCTTTTTTTCCCTTGATACTTCTACCTAGAAACAGATCAATTTTATTAATCAGCTTTCTTCCTGTGTGAGTCTACTTCTATAGTGTTACCCAGAGGCATAAATTTATTAATAATATTGCTCTATTACCATTTTCACACTGCAGAATCTGCATATGAGTTTCTAATGTGTATAACTCATGTATTCTTTTATTATATTGATAATTCCCTTGATAATTCAAGCTAGGAATAGATCAATGTTATTAATCATTTTAAGAAAATTAACTATATTTAATGGCTAATTCTATTGTTTGCTTTAGAGTTCACCAATCTGAATTTTTAATTTTATCCTTCTTTTAGATAAAATTGGATTTATTTGTTCTTTTTCTATCTTCTTCTGTTGAAGGGTTAGATCATTTTTTTCAACCTTTCTTCTTTGGTAATCAGTTCAGTTCAGTTCAGTTCAGTTGCTCAGTCATGTCCGACTCTTTGTGACCCCATGAACTGCAGCACACCAGGCCTCCCTGTCCATCACCAACTCCCGGAGTCCACCCAAACCCATGTCCATCGACTTGATGATGCCATCCAACCATCTTATCCTCTGTCGTCCCCTTCTCCTCCTGCCCTCAATCCTTCCCAGCATTAGGGTATTCTCAAATGAGTAAGCTCTTCGCATCAGGTGGCCAAAGTATTGGAGTTTCAACTCAACATCAGTCCTTCCAATGAACACCAGGACTGATCTCCTTTCGGATGGACTGGTTGGATCTCCTTGCACTCCAAGGGACTCTCAAGAGTCTTCTCCAACACCACAGTTCAAAAGCATCAATTCTTCAGTGCTCAGCTTTCTTTATAGTCCAACTCTCACATCCATACATGACCACTGGAAAAACCCTAGCCTTGACTAGACAGACCTTTGTTGGCAAAGTAATGTCTCTGCTTTTTAATATGCTGTCTAGGTTGGTCATAACTTTCCTTCCAAGGAATAAGCATATTTTAATTTCATGGCTGCAGTCACCATCTGCAGTAACTTTGGAGCCCAGAAAAATAAAGTCTGACACTGTTTCCACTGTCTCCCCATTTATTTTCCATGAAGTGATGGGACCAGATGCCATGATTTTAGTTTTCTGAATGCTGAACTTTAAGCCAACTTTTTCACTCTCCTCTTTCACTTTCATCAAGAGGCTTTTTAGTTCTTCTTCACTTTCTGCCATAAGGGTGGTGTCATCTGCATATCTGAGGTTGTTGATATTTCTCCTGGCAATCTTGATTCCAGCTTGTGCTTCTTCCAGCCCAGTGTTTCTCATGATATACTCTGCACATAAGCTAAATAAGCAGGGTGACAATATACAGCCTTGACATACTCCTTTTCCTATTTAGAACCAGTCTGTTGTTCCATGTCCAGTTCTAACTGTTGCTTCCTGACCTGCATACAGGTTTCTCAAGAGGCAGGTCAGGTGGTCTGGTATTCCCATCTCTTTCAGAATTTTCCACAGTTTATTGTGATCCACACAGTCAAAGGCTTTGGCATAGTCAATAAAGCAGAAATAGATATTTTTCTGGAACTCTCTTGCTTTTTCGATGATCCAGCAGATGTTGGCAATTTGATCTCTGGTTCCTTTGCCTTTTCAAAAACTAGTTCGAAAAATCTGGAAGTTCACATTTCATGTATTGCTGAAGCCTGCCTTGGAGAATTTTAAGTATTACTTTACCAGCATATGAGATGAGTGCAATTGTGTGGTAGTTTGAGCAATCTTTGGCATTGCCTTTCTTTGGGATTGGAATGAAAATGGCTTTTTCCAGTCCTGTGGTCACTGGTGAGTTTTCCAAATTTGCTGGCATATTGAGTGCAGCACTTTACAAAGTACTTAAAAATGATAAATTTCCCTCTATGTATTATTTTAGCTGTGCCTTATACATGTGTATATGTTTGTGTTCTCTCTGTATGTGCTTTCAAATACTTTGTAATAGTTATTGTAATTGCTTCTTAAAAACACATATGAGTTGTTGTAAATTTAGTGCCAAAATTCCAAATGTTTGGGATTTTTTAGAGGTATCTTTTCACAACTGATTTTCTATATGAATTCCATTTTGGTGAAAGAATAAATTCTGTATAATTTCAGTTTTCTTATATTAAGACTTTTAATGCACAAACAAACGGTGTGTGTCTGTGTGTATATTTCATCTGCACTTCAGGATGTGTCTGGGGCCTCGGTTGCAGGTTTGGGTACAGGCTGCAGGTGCCTGGGGAGCACCGTGCACTTGCTGCACAGAAGTAGATGGCTGAGTCTTCAGGCTGGGAAGTTGTGATGTGCAATGAGAGCTGTTTGGCACTCTTATTGAGGGAAACTGTGAGTCTTCCATCTTCCATTTTATTCACAACTGAACGTATGGCTATCAAGAATGCAGGCCCTTTACCAGGATATTGCCGGTACCATGGGAAGTAGTCAAATGCACTCTTCTCATAACTACAGTTCAGAATGGAAATCTTTCCTTCCTGGACTGTCAAAGATTGAGGGCTCTGTTTCACCTGCTCTTGGTCACGTTTTCCCTTCTGTTGTGCACTCACCCCTGCTTAAAGAGATAAAAAGTCATGAGGTCCACAAACTGATATTTCCTTCTTAAAGTTTCTATCTGCATGAATTTGTCCATACTCCAATTTTCTCACTCCCCCAAATTAATGAGATATCCTAGGGTTTCTCCATCATAACTCACAGTCTACTTGAAGACACAGAATTAAGAATGATGCTTCCAGTATCTTGTCCATTGGTCCTGGCACCAAAGTTCAATGACAGCTCAGGTTCTTCCTCTGGTCTCCTCAGCCAGCTAGAACTCTGACTTAAGATTCACATCAGCTTTAATTCTTCCAAGAGGCCCCACCTTCTCACAAGTACTTTCAATTAAACCTTTTTTTTTTTTTCAAAGCAAGCACTTTCCAATTTTCTCTATCTTAGACTTGCTCAAAATTACTTTCATTGAAAAGCAGAAATCCCCTCCTTACACATGGAATATGATTAGTTTAGAATTTCTCTCCCCTATTCCTCATCTTCTTTTCCTTCACATTTCCAAGAAGGTTAAAAATCATGGATCAGGACAACTTGACATCTTAACAGGGATTACATTATTTTACAATGGAGAAGAGAGGGACTTCCATGAAATTACAAGATGAGCATTTCTCTTTTTCTTAATTACAAATACAAATTAAAGTCTATTGAAACTATCAGTTCAGTCACTCAGTCATGTCCAACTCACTGAGCCCCCATGGACTGCAGCACACCAGACTTCCCTGTCCATTACCAACTTCTGGAGTTCACACAAACTCATGTCCATTGAGTCAGTGATACCATCCAACCACCTCATCCTTTGTTGTCTCCTTCTCCTCCTGCCTTCAATCTTTCCCAGCATCAGGGTCTTTTCAAATGAGTCCGTTCTTCACATCAGGTGGCCAAAGTATTGGAGGTTCAGCTTCAACATCAGTCCTTCCAATGAATATTCAAGACTTATTTCCTTTAGAGTGGACTGGTTTGATCTCCTTGCACTCCAAGGGACTCTCAAGAGTCTTCTCCAACACCACAGTTCAAAAGCATCAATTCTTTGGCTCTCAGCTTTCTTTATAGTCCACCTCTCACATCCTTACATGACCACTGGAAAAACCCTAGCCTTGACTAGACAGACCTTTGTTGGCAAAGTAATGTCTTTGCTTTTTAATATGCTGTCTAGGTTGGTCATAACTTTCCTTCCAAGGAGTAAGCATATTTTAATTTCATGGCTGCAGTCACCATCTGCAGTGATTTGGAAGCCCCAAAAATAAAGTCTGCCACTGTTTCCACTGTTTCCCATCTATTTGTAAAGTTAAAATAATTAAGGAGCAAATGTTTTTGAAGTGTAGAATTTTGTCTCTGTATTTGATGTCATCTCAAATTCAATCAAAGAAAACATCATTACAGTCCAACAGGAGTGATAATAAAAGTTCTCATTCCTCAGTTTAATCCCATTTATCCCATTGTTCCAAGGGGAACTTTTATTGTTTGTTAGACTTCTGATATGTTTTCTTTTTCATGTTTTTCATTTATTCATTCATGAATGCATCTCAATATATATTTAATGAGTGCTGCTAAGTGACTACTTAATATTCAATACTTGGGTCCCAAGAAGGAAAGACAATTCCCATCTTCAGTCAACTGAGGCCTAATACTCAAGTACAATCAGATAAAAGCTACTAAGGAGAAATGTGTATCTCTAAGATATGACAAAGAAAAAAGTAATAAACTCTTCTTCTCAACTCAGCCAGATAACAGTTTTAATGGAGGTGATACTTGAAATGGAACTTAGACCGCTACTACATTTCCCATAAAGATGAAGGACATGAACTCTAGGCACAAATTAACTAAGTGTGGTATACATTTATATTAGAGAAGTTAAATGTGGCCATATCCTTGAGGACAACATGTATTATTCAGAGAAGTGTTGATTTTCAAAGCCATATTTTCAAGCTATTAGACTACAATATACATAGATACTACCTAGGTAGATGGATGGATAGATAGAAACATACATACCTTCATACATGATTAATAGATGTAAATGGAACCATAATAGGAGATAAAACTTTAGTAGATTTTTAAGGGATCCTTTCTGGCTACTTGAAGAATATGTATGTATGTGGGACAAGCATTACAGTAATCTCTGAAGCAGCATTGCCCCTTTGTGGCTATAGAAAGAAGTTACAGTGAAAAAATGTATATAGCTTCTTAAAAATTCATGTTCACCACCTATGAACATCAATCAGAGCACTGAAATATGTAACCAAGTCTTCATCTTGAATCAGTGATTTCTTGAGACAGAAGGAGATTTTACCTTGTTGAAATATTGACCCTCAGACTGAGTTAGTATAAGGAGCTGTCTTTCTTCCAATAATGTCAACAGCAAATCAAGAAGAGCCCTTTATACTGAAGAGACCATGTTTTTAAATAGATTCTAAATCAGAAAATTGTGTTATATATTGTGGATAATATATATACATTATCCACACTTAATACTGCTGTCTTTTTTTGTTTGTTTGTTTGAACACTGATGACATGAGTTTAGCTTGTTTTTGTCTTTGCATTATTTATTGAATCTATTATTGAGACAGTAACTGTACAGAAATATTTAAGACCCCAACAGAATGAAACAATAAGCAAGTGAACTAGAACTATTCTAAAAAGACCCTTTGTAATCATACATCATGATCATCTAGGATTTATTCCAGGTATGCAAGGATGATTCAGTATCCTCAGATCAATCAATGTGATATACCACAACAACAGAATGAAAGATAAAAACCACGTAATTACTTAGTAGATGCAGAAAAGGCATTTGACAGAATTCAATATCTGCTCATGATAAAAGCTCTCAATAAACTTGATATGGGGAAAATGTACCTCAAAATAATGAAGGTTATTTATGACAACCAACAGCTCACATCACAATCAGTTGTTTTAAAAAATGAAAGCTTTTTCTCTAAGACCTTAAACAAGACAAGTCTGCAAATCTCACCACTTCTATTTAACATAGTACTGGAAGTCCTAGCCATAGCAATCAGATATGAAACAGAAAGAGAAGGCATCCAAATTTGAAGAAAGAAACTGCCACTATTTGCAAATGACATGATGTTTTGTATAGAAAATTGTAAAGTACCGTCAAAAAGCCACAAGGATAAATAAATGAAAGTAAAGCTCGGTAAAGGTGCAGGGTACAAAATTAACATATAGAAATCTTTTGCATTTCTATATGCTAATAATGAATTGTAAGAAAAAGGATTTAATAGAACATCCAAATTACAATTGAATCTAAGAGAATAAAATAATTAGCAATAATTTCAACAAAGGAATTGAAAGACCTGTATTTTGAGAACTATAAGAATTGATGAAAATAATTTAAGACAATAAAAATAAATAGAAAGATATCTCATCTCCATGGACTGGAAGAGTTAATATTGCTAAAATATCTATACACCCAAAGCAATCTACAGATTCAATGCAATCCTCATCAAATTACCCATGGCATTTTTCACGGAACTAGAAAAAATAATCTTAAAATTTGTATGGAACCACAGAAGACCTCAACAGCTGAAGCAATTTTAAGAAAAAAAGAGCAAAGTTGAAAATACTCCACTCTCTGATATGAAAATATGCTACACAGTCGTAGTAATCCAAAATTGTATGGTATTAGCACAAAAACAGACATAGATAAATGGGACAAAATGCGGGGAGCCAGCCTGACTGCTCAGGCCCCTTCTCGGCCCTGAGAGAGATCAAAAGGTCCCTCTCTGTCCCGCCACCCCTGATTTGTTAAAGTGCAAATTGGCCTTTCTCACCTCCCTCAAGGAAATCGCTGCAGCCACCATTTGCCCATTTTCCTGACTCTGATAAGATTATCGGGCTCCTGTGAATGGCTTATGTCTAAGTAGTCTTTACCTGATTGTAAGACCCTGGTGCCATGCTCTGCTGGAGTTAAGATAAAACTCCTGAGCTAAAACTAGTGTCTGCAGTTCTGCATGTATGCAAGTCTTTGATCTAAAATTTGGTGAATCCTGTTAGTATATATATGTATGTTACCCCTCAATAAAGTCGTCGGAATCAGTCACAAGCTGACTCCGTCCCTCTCAACCCCATCTTTCTTAGTCTTTTATTTCTCAGGTGCTGTGGTGATTGCGTCCTCGACCTGTTCATCTAGCCGGCAGGCCCGGCAACAAAATAGAACCAAAATAAACCCATGCACCTATGATCAATCAATCTATGACAAAAGAGGCAAGAATATACAGCGGGGGGGAAGACAGATTCTTCAATAAGTAGGTTTTGAGCAAACTGAACAGCTACATGTAAAAGAATGAAACTAGAAATTTTTTCTCACAGCATGAATAAAAATGACTCAAAATGTTTTAAAGACTAAAATGTAAGAGCTGAAATCATAAAACTCCTAAAAGAAAATATAGACAGTACACTCTGTGACATTCATCTTTATAATATTTTTTTCTAATCAAACTAAACTCTTGCACAGAGACGAAAACCATTAACACAAAGAAAAGGAAAAGATATTTGCAAACAACATGTCAACAAGGATTTAATATCCAAAATATATAAAAAACTTATACATTTAATATCAAAAACATGATCTTATTTTAAATTAGGCAGAGGACCTGTATAGGCATTTTACCAAAAAAGGCATACAGATGACCAACAGGCACAAGAAAAGATGCTCAATAGCTTTAGTCATCAGTAAAATGCAAATGAGAACAACAAATGAGCAAATCACCTTACTAGGGCTGTCTTCAAAAAGGCAAGAAATAGCAAGGGTTGGTGAGGATGTGGAGAACAGGGAATCTTTGTGCACTATTGGTGGTAATATAAATTGGTGCAGCCTCTGTGGAAACAGTATGGAAATTCTCCCCGCTCTGCCCTCCCCAGATTAAAAATGGAATGGTGTCTGCAACCTGAAGTCTTATCCTTCCTCAATTGCTTAGAAAGGAGGTAGCACCTTCGGGGGGAAAGAGATAGCGAATAGGATCCTATCTGGTTTTAGTGGTTGTGGTGGGAAAGATAACAGCAAATTGACTGACAATTAAAAAAAAAAAAAAGAACTACTACAAGATACAGAACTTCCATTCCTGGGTATTTATTCAAAGAAAACAAAAGAGCTAGTTCAAAAATATATAGGCACCCCAATGTTCACAGAAACATTATTTACAATAGTCAAGATGCTGAAGACATCTCAGTGTTCATTCATATCATACATGAATGGGAAAGAAGATCTAGATGATAGATAGATAGATCAATATAGATATAAATAGTGAAATATTACCATAAAAAAAATAAAATCTTGCCATTTGGGACAACATGGATAGACCCAGAGGGTATTATACTTATTGAAATAAGTCAGAATGAGACAAATAAACTGTATGTTTTAATACATATATGTGGAATCAGAAAAACAAATATAACAAAACAGAAACAGACTAACAGACATAATGAAGCAACTAGTGGTCACTGGATGGGAGAGGAGTGAGTGTAGGAGTGAAACAGGTGAAAGGAATTAAGCGGTGCACACTCTGTTATAAAATAAATAAATCATAAGTTTGTAATGTACACCAAAGGAAATATGACCAATATTTTATAATAATTTCGTGTGGTATGTAATTTATCAAAAATATCAAATGACTATCCTGTACATCTGAAACTAATATAGTATTATAAGTCAACTATGTTTCAATTTTTAAAGTTTTAATTAGATAAAAATGTGGCAAAGTAGACTTTGGGAATAGGATTAGTTGAAGGATCTTGATACTGAAAAGTTGTTGCCGAACCACGCAAAGATGCCAGGATTCTTGGCCTCTGGAGGAGAAGTATTCAATCTGGGGCCAGAGATGAGAAAGCTTCTGACATAGGCATCAGAAGGAGGCAGAAAGAGTACACCCTTGCTAGTGTTAGCCATGGAGTTATATACTCTCTAGTTAGTTATTACTGTAAATCAAAAGAATGTCTGGAGGCTGTAAAGACCTCACTAGACCTACCCCCATAATTTACATTTTAAGATAATAGGATTAGCCAGAAGGTTTTTTCCAGAGACTGTCCTCAAGCAGGATACATTATTGTTATACAATCCTAAGGAATGTAGAGTGGAAAAATGTTTGTCCTTTTTCCCTCCTTGAGAATTCCAGACACCTCCCTCCTTGGGGACCCCTGGACTTCTTATCAAGCTGCCTAGGAATTGACTCTCTCAATACAAATTATTCTGGATTATCTGGGTAGGTCCTATACATAACCATGCATCCTTTGCTGATGAAAAAAAAAGACTATCAGGTATTTCTCTATAAAGATGAGTTTAGCTGGGATCAGCAAAGGATTGCAATTTGGGGTCTGCAACCATGGCAAGCCTCATGCAAGTCCCTACAGGACAAGAGAAGAACGACCTTATAGAGAAGAAAAGGCAGTTGGGAGGGCTACTGTAAACAGACATTTACATTTGTTTACATTGGGATGTCCCTGGTGGTCCAGTGCTTAAGAATCTGCCTTCCAATGCAGGGGATGTGGTTCAATCCCTGGCAGGGACCCTAAAATCCCACATGCCACCAGGCAACTAAGCCCACGTGCCATAACTGGAGAGCCCACATGCTGCAACTACGGAGCCCACGCACTCTAGAGACAGTGCTCCACAACAAGAGAAGCCCCTGCACACACACACACACACACAGACACACTCACACACACACAGACACACACAAACACACACACTCGCACACACACACACTCACATGCACTCACACACACACACGCACGCACGCACATGCACACACTCTCACACACACACAAACAGACACACACACACACAAACACACACACACACACACTCACACACAAACACAAACACACACACACTCTCACACACACAAAGTAAACAGAGTCCATGGTTTTTCACTGGCCCAGTGTTTGCCTGGAAAAGAGGTGGCATCTTTCTTCTGCCCTTTAATCCTATTATCTTCACAGGGTATGAGAGCTCCCCCTGTCTCCCAACTCTATTTAAATGAGTTTCTGTTTATTTACTAATTTCCTACACCTTAGAAGCAGAAGAGTATTTGACTCCAAAAGAGAAAGGAGCTGAGGTGGTAGAAGAGGTTGCAGCGATTCAAGGAAGGGCTATGACCCAAGGATTCCAAGTGACCGCCAGAAGCTAGAAAAATGCAAGGAAATGGATTTTTCCTTAAAGCCTCTAGAGGAAACCGACCAGCCAGCCAAGCAAAATTGATTTCATACTTCTTCAACCCAGAACTATAAGAGAATTCATTTGTTTTAACTTATCAAGTTCATATTAAACATTGAGCAAATATTTTTTGTTTGCTTTCCACAGTAGTAGGATGGCATGTAAATATTTGTAGTTGTCTGTTGGAACACTTCATGGTGAGGCAGACTTGAACATTCTGGAGAAGGCGACTAAGCTGGATAATATCTTTATTGGAGTGATTTGATTTAATTCCTTTCACTTTTTAACATTTTTGAGTTCAGTATGCATGCTCTGTCACTCAGTCAGTCCAACTCTTTGAGACCCCATGGACTGTTAGACTGCCAGGCTCCTCTGTCCATGAGATTTCCCAGTCTTTCCCAAGAATACTGGAGTGGGTTACCATTTCCTCCTCCAGAGGATCTGCCCCACCCAGGGATCGAACCCATGTCTCCTGCGTCTCCTGCATTGGTAAGCAGATTCTTTACCACTGAGCCACCTGGGAAGCTGTGGTTAAATATTTATTTTAATTCTGTCCTCGTATCAACTTCTCTGCTAGTTCCCAGTTCGAAGTTTCTAGTGAAGAAGGAGACACAGACTGAGAAGGGGAGATAGAGATCGAAGTCCGTAACCTGTAGGGCCAAACGGTGTCTGTGGTCAAAACTGTCCTGATGTAGGTGAGTAACATGAAGCACTGCAAATGCCCTGTGGGGCCTCACGGTGTGACTGAGGCTGGAGGAGGGGGTGAGCCCCGGGAGGGTTCGTGTAGAGGCTGCAGGTGCCTGCGGAGCACCGTGCTGCGCAGCACAGAAGTAAGTGCCCGAGTCTGTGGTCCGCGGAGAGGAAATGTGCAGTGAGCTGCGGCGTTCTGCAGGGACTGTCATGGCGTTTAATCTTCCATCCTGCTTGGTCCCTGAAGGAACGGAAAACAGGTGGATGAGGCGGCCCCCGGGGTTCTGAAGATACCACTGCACATCGTCTGGGAAGGTGGAGAAATTACACCGCAGAGTAGAGCTGGCTCCCTCCTGGAGACTCAGGGCTGAGGGACTCTGCACCACATCCATCCCTCTCACACCTGATGACAAGAAGAGAAACAGTCACAGGTGAGGGTCACAGAGCTCCTGCAAAACCTGTAAAATACACCCCCCACCCCATAAATGATAAGGATAGAAAGTCTGCAGGACTTGTCAGCTCCTCTTCCTCCTTCAACAAAAGAGAAGCTGCTCATTCCTTCAGATTCCCCTTCAGTTGGGCAGCCCCAACTCACAGCAAACCTGGGCAAACAAAAGCCCCAGTACAGTGTCCACTAGCCTTTTCATGATGCTTTGCCTTGTTGCTGGAAAACATTCACAAGATACATAGCAAACCCTGGGTGGTGAGTGTCATGACTTGTCTGGATGTTTCAGCTCCTGCAACCAATCAGCTCAGCCAACAAACCCTGCTCAGCTGACACTGTGACAGGGAGCCGCACCCTCTGATCTCAACTGAACAGGTTAAAGAGGGGTGAGAGTGGAGGGAAAAGGTGACATTCAATGTTTTATACATAATTTTGAACTTGTGAAATGGAAATTCCTATTTTCTCCTGATATATATTAACAAATAAATCTTAGGTAATAAAAGTGGGAAAAAATCAGAAAAAGCTGGCATCTATACTTCAAAATTTTCCATCTTACCTTTTGTTTATGACTCCCTGTTTGATCCAGGGGACTTTCCTGAGAGCTATGGATAAAGATAACAACATAGATAAAGATAATAACAATCAATGTAAATATAGATATTTTGCATTATGGTCATAAATGTCTAGTTCTTGAATCAGGGAATATGGCAGAGCTATTAATTGAAAGGAATATTCATCAAAAAGCATACTTCTTATATGCTGATAATGATTTAGCTTTTCTTCACACAAAATTATTCTCCTGTATTATTACTAACCCCCATTTGAAAGAGTTTTCCAGGGGATGGAGTGGTAAAGAATATACTTGCCAATTCAGGGGACAAAAGAGATGGGGATTCGATCTCTGGGTCAGGAAGATCCCCTGGAGAAGGAAATGGCAACCAGCTCCAGTATTCTTGCTTGGAAAATCCCATGGCCAGGGGAGCATGGTGAGCTATAGTCCATCGGATGGCAAAGAGTAAGACCTGACTGAGCGACTTAGCACGTGAAAAGTTACAATGAGTTTCGGAGGTAGGAGGTAGATGGGCCCCTGGGCTAGACAGCTGGTAGTTGTCAAGCAGAGTAAAATTCAAGATTTGTTTTCCCTACAGACTCCAAATACTGAGGGAAGAACCAATTCTACCTTGTTGGAACTGTTCCTTTGACTTGCTTTTCACTGCTTTTGTTATTATAATCATACATAATGGGCTGCCTCAGAGAATCAGCCCCTCGGCCTGACTGCTAAAAGGCTTTTGTTCTTGACCTATCCAATTGTGGATGGTAGGAAAGAAGAAATTAATACATCCTCTGCCTGAGGCTTGCCATTCTAGCAGATGTTTACAAGATTAATTTTGCCTTTTTAATTTGTTTCCTCACCTTCCCCCACCCTGTTCTGTAAAAGAACCTCCCATCCAGACCCAGAAAAGATGATTATTTTGAGACATTAGTCTGCCATCTTCTTGGTCAGCCAGCTTTCCGAATAAACTCCTTGCCCCCACATCTCTTCTCTCAGATTCATTAACCTGTCATGCTAATTAGCCTCAGTAACCAAGACAATTAACGGCAGGAATTGAGCTCTGCTAGAGTAAAAAAGTGACCACTTCTGAGGTCAAGAGGTCAAGGAAAACTGCGCAGGCACAGAAAGACTCCTCGGAGCTCAAAAAGGAGGTGGCATGGCCTCATAACAGATGATGCCAAGCATCCCACAAAGCTCTGTGCTGGAATCCATCTTGGCAAAAAGATGCACATGCATCTTTCAGAAGTGTCCTAAAACAGGTCTGATGTGGGAAAAGGAGAGATATATCTGGCCAAAGATAAACACAGACCCAGAAGAACTGCCCCATATGGATGACTTAACCACCTCTTCACTGCACTCCTCATCTTCCTCCTCATTAGGGAGGATGCCCTTGTGTCTCCTGCATTGGCAGGCAGATTCTTTACCACTGCACCACCTGGGAAGACTATTAATGGAGACTGATGAATAAAGGAGAACTTTTTTTGCTTCACACTATATTGTGTTTGGAAAGGTCACCCAAATACATCCTTAAGTGCCAACAGTAATTAGCTCCACCAGTCCCAAACGCTTTAGTCAAAGAGTTGAAATCCTTTAAGGAAAGAAACTTCTTAGGATACTAGCAAAATAGTCTGGAGATAATGCAGTTAGAAATAAGGCATTGTCCTGGGTTTTTTGTTTGCTTGAGAGATGAGATTAATATTGTAAAGCAAATTCTCTCACTTGTGTTATATCAACTCACATGGCCAACCTCAAGCTATTATAGCTCAGCCCATCACTATTCCAAATGACCTGGCAGTAAGTAGCTTTCTCCAGCTTGTTGAAAATTCTATGGCCTCATTTGCCCTAGAATTCTGATTCTAGAGGACAAAAAATGCCAAATTTCAGAAAACAGGAGTCTTTCCTTTGCAAAATGATAAAGAAAAAAGAATAGAAAAGACAAGAAAAAATGAAGAAAAGAAAAATCTAAGATGCCCATGGGAACCAAACACTTCCAGGATTCTGTATTGTCTGTGCTATTTGCCTTCACAGAACATGCCAACTTCCTAATATAACAAAGACTGAGCTACAGGGTCCAGGAGGTTTGTGTTCAGCTCCTCCTGCAGCCCCAGGCACTGTGTCACTCAGAGCACAGAAGTACTTGGCCGAGTCTTTCCAATGAGCTGGTATTTTCCTCAGGTGGAAGGACTTCTCACTCTTCCTAAATTCAGCCTCAAAACCTTTGATGCCTGAAACAAGATTGTGTCCAGACACGTACTTCAGGAGAAGCTGGAGTCCTTGGTCCGGGTACTGCACGTACCAGAAGAGGTATGGTGAAACAGAAGATGAGTAGTTGCACCTCAGCTCCAGACGGGCTCCTTCAGAGACAGTGATGTGGTCATCAGGCTGGGTCACTGACTGGGCTCCAGCTCCTGCTGAAACATCAGTGCTGAATCAGTGAACTCAGCTAAAACAAAAAGTCCCTATTCAACATGGCACAATATTCCATGTGTGGACAAGGGAGTAAAGTGGAGTATTACTCACTCAGAAACAGGAGCATCTCAAGCATCAAGGTGAACACCAAGGTCATAGTGGAGCAGTGAAGAGGCAGTGAGCTCCTTTCTAATGGGTTCCCCACAAATATGTTTGAAGACTGGCTGACTTGAACTCAGGTTTCTCTGAAGTTAAGAACGACAAAGGATATATATTTCTTCTGATGGAGATTGTAGGGAGGTTGTTAGGAAGAGAAGCTGTCTTTACAAAATGCCTATCTCTGGTGTCTGAGATGCTTCACATCTCACTGTGTTAAAAATGTTCAGAACATCTCTTTAAACCCTAGGGTTTTGTGAGGTTCTTCTGAGCCTTCACAGAAAAGCAATTTCCAATTTAGGCAGCAGTGCCCTCCAGAGGCCAAATAGAGAACTATGAAAAGTTCACTTTTCATTAACATGTCCCACCTTTTTACTGCCCTTCTGTGGTTGAATTTCAAAGCATCATGATTATGTACAGAAGAGGATTTATATGTTGTCAGCCTTGAACTATTTGGCTTTTTAAAAAAACAAAATTGTGAGTTAAAAATGTCCTGTGTTACTGTATAGCACAGGGAACTATATTCAATATCCAGGGGTAAACAATAATGGAAAAGAAAATAAAAAAGAAAGTCTATATATGTATAACTGAGTCTCTTTGCTCTACAGAAGAAATTAGCATAACATTGTCAATCAGCTATCCTTCAACTTTTAAGTGCTGGATACAAAATAATTTTTAGAATGAAACATAAAATCACAATATTGCATTTTTTTTAGTTTCCAGATTTAACTGAGCCAGAAGGAAATAATCCAATATATTTCAACTGCAGAAAGAGAAGAGCCATTAATCCAGAAGCCTTCACTAATAAAGGTGAAATTCAGACATTCTCAGTTGAAGGAAAACTAAGAAAAGTGGTCACCAGAAGACCTATCCTAAAATTATGTCTAAAGGAAGCTCTATAAACAGAAATAAAATTATAAAGGAAGGAGTCTTGAAACAACAAGAAGGAATAAAGAATACAATAAGCAAAGATATGGATAAATACAATAGACTTTTCCTCTTGAATTTCCTAAATTATATTTGGTGGAAATATTTTATAGCATATTAAATGTGTTATATAATAACATATATATAATAATATAATTATATATCTGGGAAAAATTATAACAGTGTCTAATGAGGCTCTAGACACACATGGAGGAAACACTAAAGAAAATTATTTTATGAATGGGGAGAATAAATAAGTGTAAAGGAAGGTAATACTTATACATTACATTCAAATAGGTAAAATAATATTACCAATAGACTGTTATGTAAATGCAATAACTGGAGCAACCATATAACAACAGCTATACAATAAGACACATCTAAATGCTATAGGCAGCCATGAAATTAAAAGATGCTTACTCCTTGGAAGGAAAGTTATGACCAACCTAGACAGCATATTAAAAAGCAGAGACATTACTTTGCCAACAAAGGTCCGTCTAGTCAAGGCCATGGTTTTTCCAGTGGTCATGTATGGATGTGAGAGTTGGACTGTGAAGAAAGCTGAGCACCAAAGAATTGATGCTTTTGAACTGTGGTGTTGGAGAAGACTCTTGAGAGTGTCTTGGACTGCAAGGATGGACTTGGATCCAACCAGTCCATCCTAAAGGACATCAGTCCTGGGTGTTCATTGGAAGGACAGATGCTGAAGCTGAAACTCCAATCCTTTGATCACCTGATGCTAAGTGTTGACTCATTGGAAAAGACCCTGATGCTGGGAGGGATTGGGGACAGGAGGAGAAGGGGATGACAGAGGATGAGATGGCTGGATGGCATCACTGACTCAATGGACATGAGTTTGAGTAAACTCTGGGAGTTGGTGATGGACAGGGAGGCCTGGCATGCTGCGATTCATGGGGTCACAAAGAGTCGGACACGACTGAGCTACTGAACTGAACTGACTGACATGCTCATAGGAGTTTCTCTTGTGACTCAGACCGTAAAAGAACCTTCCTACAATGTGGGAGACCCGGGTTCAGTCCCTGGGTCAACACGATACCCTGGAGAAGAGAATGGCTATGCACTCCTGTATTCTTGTTTAGAGAATTCTGGTAGGCTACAGTCCATGAGGTCGCAAAGAGTCAGACACAACTGAGCAACTAACAGACACACACACACACACACACACACACACACACACTAAACACTGCAGATAAATTGAGGTGTAATCCTAGAAAATGTTGAAGGAAAAACATACGGGACAAAAAAAAAGCGCAAAAAAAAAAAAAAATCAAATAAAGTGGAAGTCTGAGCCCTAAAATATCAAGACATTAAAAACAAGTGATCTACACACAAAAACTAAGACACAGAAGTTGATCTGAACACACCAGTGACAAAACAGCTCAGACAAAAAGTGGATTAAGAAACACGACCCAACTGTAACTGTCTGAGAGAAATTCATTTCAAATAAGACATGGTCACCTTGAAAGTAAAAGGATGGGAAAAGATGTATTATGCAAACATTAATCAAAGGAAAGTATAATGGCTATATTAACATCAGATAAAGTAGACAGACTCCTGAACAAAGAACATTATGAGAGACAGAGAAATATTATCTACTGATGAAGAGGATAATTTACTGAGAAGACATAGTAATCCTAAATGTATATGTACCAACTAACAGAGCTGAAAAATAAGTGGAGCAAAAATTAAAACTAAAAAGAAAAGAGACAAATCTAGAAATATAATTAAATACTTCAATATTCCTCTCTCAACAACTGGTAGAATAACTTGCCAGAAAATCAGCAGATATCTAGAACTCAATAACACCATTAACCAGTAGGATTTAATTATCAGCTATACAACACTCCACCCAACCAGAGGAGACTATACTTCTTGCCAAGTGTCCGTGGAATATATACCAGGTAAATCCAAATCTTGGGACCTAAAAAAGCTCAACAAATCTAATGTAAAAGAACTGAAAAAAAATTAAAAAAAAAAAGAACTGAAATATAAAGAGTATGTTCTCCAACCGCAATGAAATAATAGTATAAATAAATAACAGAAAGATACAGGAAAATTCCCAAACATTTGGCAACCAAACAACACACTTCTTAATCATCTATGGGTCATAGAGAATGTCTCAAGGGAAATCATTGAATTTCCCATGAGTTGAATAAAAATGAAAATACAGCATACCAAAATTGGGGGGACACAGCCAAAGAAGTATTGAGAGTGAAATTTTAGCACCACATGCAAATATTAAAAAAGAAAAATTTTTTCTTTATTAAAATCTCAGATTATCTAAGCTTCTATCTGAAGAACTTGGACAAGGAAAAGATAAATTAATCCAATACAAGCATAAGAAAATAATAAAGATAAAAGGAGAAATCAATGAAATTTAAAAGAGATAAACAGTAGAGAAAATCAATGAAACAAAGAGTTGGTTCTTTAAGAGGATCAGCAAAACTGACAAAGTTATAGCAAAACAGATGGGTGGAGGGGAGTGGGAAGAACAGGGACAATGTCAGCAGGCTAATTAGCAGTATGGCATCCTATGTGATTGGCTAAGGATGAACATTTGCCTTTCTCCAGTTGGTCCTAGGCTTCTGTCATAGCTCAGTTGGTAAAGAATCTGCCTGCAATGCAGAAGACCCTGGTTCGATTCCTGGGTAGGGAAGATCTGCTGGAGAAGGAATATGCTCCCCAGTATTCTTGGGCTTCCCTTGTGGCTCAGCTGGTAAAGAATCCACCTGCCATGCGGGAGACCTGGGTTTGATCCCTGGGTTGGAAAGATCCCCTGGAGAATTGAAAGGCTACCCACTCCAGTATTCTGGCCTGGAGAATTCCATGGACTGTATAGTCCATGGGGTCGCAGAGTTGGACTCGACTGAGAGCCTTTCACTAACTAACATTAGCAGTTGGTCCCGAGTTGAATGAACTTCTGAATTATTGTGCTAAGTAAAGTAAACAATGCCAAAATGCCATGTATTGTAAGATTCCATTTGCATAAAATGCTTAGAATAAGCAAACCGTGGTCAGAAAGCAGGTGGGTGGCTTCCAGAGATGTGTGCGTGGGGAGCGCGGGGAGTGACTGTGTCATGGACGCATGGTTTCCTTTCCGGGTGATGACAAGGTTTCAAATCTTGATACAGGTAGTGATTGTGCCATGTTGTAAATATACTAGACGCACACTTAGGTGTTCATTTAAAAGAGAGAATTGTGTGAAATGTTGCTTAATCTCAACAAAACTACTATTTTTTGACTTTTTATTTTCTATTAGAGAAGAGCTGGTTAACAGTGTTGTGTTATTTTCAGGTGTACATCAAAGTGATTCCGTTATCCATACACGTGTATCTGCTCGTTTTCAAATTCTTTTCCCATTTATATTGTAAAACTATTATTTAAATTGAGTTGATGAAAAATCTAACAATCAAAGAATTCACAATATAATTTTAGATCATTTTAAAAGATTTTTTAAAATTAATTTATTTTAATTGGAGGATAATTACTTTACAATATTGGGATGGTTTTTGCCCTACATCAACATGAATGGGCCACAGGTATACCTGTGTCCCCACCATCCTGAGCACCCCTCCCACCTCCCCTGCCACCCTATCCCTCCGGGTTGTCCCAGAGCATGGGCTTTGGGTGTCCTGCTTCATGCATGGAACTTGCACTGGTCATCTATTTTACCTGTGGTAATGTATATGATTCAGTGCTATTCTCTCAAATCATCCCTCCCTTGCTAATTGGCTCTATCTGGAAGGAAAGTCAATACAGAAAACCCCTTAATGGAGGAAATTTCCTCAGCGCCAAGACAGGACGTGGTTGGAGCCCCATCTGCAGTCTGAGTCCTGGGAACAGGCTCCCTCTGCGCACTGGGGCCCACAGCACAGAGGTCGGTGGTCGAGTCACTGTGCTGAGAAGTCGCAATGTGTGAAGCACTGTGTCCTGATGATTTATGCAACGAGACTGTAACTCTTCCACGTGTTTGCTCTTTCTGATTCGCCTGAATTGACAATAGGGATGTGAGCCCTTTCCCGGGATCCTGCCTAAACCACTGCAGGAAGTGCAGAGCGCTGTCAGGGTAACTGCAGTTGAGATCCACGCTGTCTCCCTCTCTCACGCTCAGAGCTTCAGGACTCTGACTCATGTCCTGCTTACTGCTCACCCCTGTTCAGAAACAGAAAACAGAGACAGGCTGGTTAGCGGCTGATTATTCTTGGAAACTAACTTAAGTTTACTTTTTCGCTCTCCACAGGAACTCCCAGAAACCATGCAGGTACAACTCCCTGACTTTCTGTCTTCCCTGGGGAGGAATATCTGGGAGTTGCCCATTCTTTGCCCATTTCTAAACCCTCTAACTCACAGTTTAGTTGTAACCAAAGTATGAGCAGGCTCAGGGATTTGTCCATTCCTTCTGTCATTTAGACTCACTGAGAACTGAATTCTTGTGTCTGTAAAATGTTCAAGGACTCGCAGGATAAAAGATCTGCTTTGCTGCCTCTTGTGTTCACAACTTTCTACAGGAAACACAGAGTCAGCCCAGCCAATCAGAGCAAGTCACAGAGGCACGGAGGAGGACTCGCCAGAAGCCCATCTGCCAGGAGTGGGAGATTGCCATGGAAACACGATCATCTCAGGGCTAAGCCCAGCGTTGCCAGAGAAATGATTGTCTCTTTCCCTCCTCCTAAGGAAAACAATTTTTACCACATCAGATTTGCAGAATGTGGCTAAGTATGTACCTAGAGGGGCTTCTCTGATGGCTCAAACAGTAAAGAATCTGCCTGCAATGCAGGAGACCCAAGTTCGATCCCTGGATGGGGAAGATCCCCTGGAGATAAGAATGATAACCCACTCCAGTATCCTTGCCTGGAAAATTCCATGGACAGAGGAGCCTGGTGGGCTACAGTCCATGGGGTGGCAAAGACTCAGAGAATACTGAGTAACTCATACACACAGGTACCTAGAGAGAAATGTAAGCATAAATGCTTATGTTAGAAAAGAAGAAATCATAAGTTTTACTGCACAGCTGCAGCTGAACCTCTTCACATTCCTGTAACTGCTCCCTCCTCTTACCACTTCAGCCATAAAGAACTGTTTTCTTTAATTCACACTTTCTTGAAAATCCCTTTCTACCGTTTCTCAGCCATCAGGTTACAAAAAGAGTTAAGAATCATAATATGCACATTCAATGTGTGTGATAAATCAGGAAATAGGCACTTTCACATCCTATAACTGAAGTATAAGCTAAATAAGATTCATAGGTGGAATTCACATATCATTTCCTCTTGTCTGAGAAATTTTTTAAGAAATAGCCTTATAAATACATTATAAAATTGCATATTGTATGCAGCAAGGGTATTCAAATATCCTTCAATACAAATATTCAATATGTTATGATAGATCTGTATTACAATATACTATACAGGTGTCAAAAGAGTAACTAGACTGATTTCTGAATTGCAAAGATTTTTTGGACTTATTCAAACTGGTTATTTACATTTTAAATTAATTCTTGTTGGAGTATAGCTGATTTACAATGTTATGTTACTTTCTGCTGTATAGCAGAAATATTTTTGAACTGTTTAACTCTGGAGTTTTTATTTTTTTAATTCTCATTTTATGTTGCCTGCAGCATTTATCTCAGAAATCCCTTCATCTTTAAACATGTTTAAGGCTCAGTTTCCTTACCTGAGGATAGATTAATATTACTCGGTGAGTTTTAGATTACAGAAGGAGTATCCAAAGTGCTGAGCAATGGACCTGGCATATGGTAGTGGTTCAATAAATGACAATAAAGACTCTGATGTTGAAGATGAGAATGACAAAAAGACAGCAGGTAGAAACAAGAATCTCATGGTAATTCTCCGATCTATTCCACTGAAGACATTGGGCAGACTATAAAGCTAAAAACCCAAAAGATTAAAACTGAACAAAAGCAGAAGGTATGGGTAAGAATACCTGTGTCTCTCTCCTTGAATCAGAAAGTGTCCACTTCTTCCCTTCTTTGTAAACCTCCTCTCTTCTTCTACCCACAAAGGAGGAGTGAGGAGGGCTGATTCTGTCATTCAGAGTCCATTTATGAGTAGGAGCTTGAAAAAAGAACATGAAAATGCTAGTCGCTCATTCATGTCCAACTCTCTGTGATCTCATGGACGGTATTCTGCCAGGTTCCTCTGTCCATGGAATTCTCCAAGCAAGCATACTAGACTGAGGAGCCAGTCCCTTCTCCAGGGGATCCTCTTGGCCCAGGGGTTGACCCCGTGTCTCCTGCGCTGCAGGCGGACTCTGTACCATCTGAGCCCCCAGAGAAGCCCAGGAGATCAGTTCTCAGCCTAACTTAAACACAGGGCTCCAGAGTCCACTTATTCTGCTTCTAGCTCCTGCATTTTGAAGGTTTTGCCTATCTGTGATAAATGCATTTCTATAGAGGGCTAACTTAGTGCCCTGGGATGGGCTGCCTCTTCTTTCTATTTCAGCCCAGGTGCCTGAAAAGTAAATCAACTCTTGGCCAATCTGAGGTGTGTCCTATCTTTCCACCTCATCCTTATAGGGATTCTGAGCTTGCTATTCTGGATTCAGAAGGAAGTAGGAAACTCTACTTAGGCCTGAACCTCAAACCCACCTTTCTCAGAGGTAATCAGAGGACCAGTGATATTAGGTCCTGGAGGAAATTAGGTCCAGGGATCAGCTAAAAGTCCTTCTTCACTTTCTGTTTGTCTTAAGCTAATATACACAGTATCTTCAGGAATCTTCCCTGTGGTGAGCAGGGCAGGATTTGGCCATTCTTAAGTCCCACTTCAAATGGAAATATTTTAGCTGAATAATAATGAATATATGACATATCAAAACATGTAAGATGCAGCAAAAGCAGTACAGAAAGTCCCTCACTTATGGTTTTCCAACTTTACGATGGTACAAAAATAACATAGGTTCAGTGGAAACAGCACTTCTAATTTTGAATTGTGTTCATGGGCTAGTATGATGCTGTCTTTTAATGCTGAACATCAGCAGCAAGTTGCAGCTCCCAATCAGTTACTCGATTGCAAAGGTAAACAACCAACACACAACCCTTCTGAACCTAGACAACCACTCAGGTTTTCATTTTCAGTACAGTGAGAAATAAATTATATATGGTAGTCAGCATCAAATTATGATAGGCTTTGTATTAGATAATTTCGCCCAACTGTTGGCTAATATAAGTGTTCTGAGCATGTTTAAGGTAGGCTAGGATGAGCTATGATGTTCAGAGTTCGGGTATATTAAATGAACTTTTGACTAAAGATATTATCAGCTTATGATAAGTTTTTTGGCAAATAGCACCATTTTAAGTCAAGGAATATTTGCAATTAGAGACAAATTTATGAATTTAAATTATATTTGTCAGGAAAGAAGAAATGTTGAGAATTAATAGGCAAAGTTGCAACTTGAAGAACTAGAAAAAGTAGCAAGTTAAAATAAAAGAAAGCAAAGGTAGCAAATAATAAAACATGAACAGAAAAAAACACAATTTGTCAACCATCATAAGAGAAAAATAAATATATAAAGAACTCTTTATCTGTTAAGCTAACTGAATCCACAATTTAAAGATTATTAAGTTTCTCCCATAAGGCTATGTTTACATGTCCTCACTATAGTGAACTTTCTGAAAATTGTTTCTAAATCATTAAAAATCCTACACAAATTCTTCTGTAGGTAGAAAAGAAGCCATAAATATCAAGTTACCTAATGAACCATTACAATCTTGATACCAAAATCTGACATTAACATGGAAAAGAAAAAGTTGAATACTAGTTATCATTCAGGAAAATGGGGGGAAAGTGCTCAATAAAATAATAGCAAATCAATGTTTCATCATGTAAAAAGGACAAAACAACATTCCTAAGAGCACTTAACTCTAGAAATGAAATTTGGTTTCACATTTAAAAATCAATTTAAATAAATAAAGAATATTTATCAAAAACACTATAATTAGTAGTCACAGTGAAATATTGAATGCTTTACTTTAAATATATATATAATATTATATATAATCCATATTGTATATGGATTAAAGATCTAAATAATAAAGATCTAAATAAATATATATATTTTATATATATAATAGAGCTGCCATATGACCCAGCAATACCACTCCTGTGCATACACACCAAGGAAACTAGATCTGAAAGAGACATGTGCACCCCAATGTTCATCGCAGCACTGTTTATAATAGCCAGGACATGGAAGCAACCTAGATGCCCATCAGCAGATGACTGGATAAGGAAGCTATGGTACATATACACAATGGAATATTACTCAGCTGTTAAAAAGAATTCATTTGAATCAGTTCTAATGAGATGGATGAAACTGGAGCCCATTATACAGAGTGAAGTAAGCCAGAAAGATAAAGACCAATACAGTATACTAAAGCATATATATGGAATTTAAAAAGGTGGTAATGATAACCCAATATGCAAAACAGAAAAAGAGACATAGAAATACAGAACAGACTTTGGGACTCTGTGGGAAAAGGCAAGGGTGAGATGTTCTGAGAGAATAGCATTGAAACAAGTATACTATCAAGGGTGAAACAGATCACCAGCCCAGGTTGGATGCATGAGACAAGTGCTCAGGGCTGGTGCACTGGGAAGACCCAGAGGGCTGGGATGGGGAGGGAGGTGGGAGGGGGGATCGGGATGGGGAACACATGTAAATCCATGGCTGATTCATGTTAATATATGGCAAAAACCACTACAATATTGTAAAGTAATTAGCCTCCAACTAGTAAAAATAAATGGAAAAAAATAAAAAAAAATAAATAAAAAGGATGAGAAAGTGAGAATCTCAGATGAGATGAGGTTGAGAAATAATCATTGGCTTTATCACCACCAAAGCCACTGATTTAAGTGAGAGCTTCTCACGGAGTAATGCTCACAGAAGTCAGGTTCAAGGAGGGAACAGTAAGTCTAGACAGTCAACTAATTTAATTATTAAGGAGAAGGGAAATATAATAGGGCTGGTGGAGATATGACCTTTGAGAGTATATTAAAATTGGAAAGATTCTCTTACAAATGTGTGGCCAGATTATTATAAGAGAATGCCAAAAAATTTATTTCAGGGAAGAAGGTACATTCCTGTGGCATCTTTTCAAGGAGCCAAAGACTGGAAACCAAGACTTCATACCACCACTATTCCTTTTGAATCTACACGGGAGAAGCTCTGGGCTGTTTAAAAGAGCAGCCTGATCCATGGACACACGTGGGGGACTGTCTAGGATCCTGGGCAGAATGCCCAGTAATCTCTGCTGTCCGGCTATGTCACAAGAGTTTGTTCTCCATAGGACCACTTGGGAAGAGGCTCTGGGTGCCCAGGAGGAAGGACAAGAGCAAAGACGCCCTTATTCTAGAGCCACAGCCTCAGGGTTTGGGGTACAGTCTGCAGGTACCTGGGGAGCATTGTGTCTGCACAGCGCAGAGGTAAGTGGCTGAGTCTTCGGGTTTGGGGGCTTCGATGTGCAGAGAACTTCCCTTCTTTAACAAGGTGGCTCTCAGTCTTTCTTTCTGCTTTTCATCCCCAGCTGAATAAAGAAGGAAGAGGAGTTCAGGGCCCTTCCCGGGGTCTTGTCTATATCACTGTAGCCCTCTGAAACTGCTGACGGTGTGGCTGCAGTTGAGGCTGAGACTGCCCCCCTCCTGGGTTCTCAGGGTCTGAGGACTCTGCTCCACTCGGTCTTCTCCACGCAGCCCTGTTCAGGAGAACAAAGTCAGAAACAACACAAAGCTTTCAGTTCAGCAGTGCTTAAAATCCCAACACAAAGCCTGGATGAGCAGTGTCTAGACTCCTCTCTCTCCTCCTCGTCTTTGGGAAAATGTGCCCATAAATTCTCACCTCTTAACCGGCAACTTACATCCAAGCTGAAGCCACAAGACCAAGAATGCACATTCCAGCATGTTCTCCATCCTGCCACCTCACTCTTGATGCAATTTTAATGATTCCAAATCTTCTCCCCTGAGGAACTGCTCCTGTGTCTTAGTTCTTCTCTAATGCACAGGAGAGCCTTTCTGCTGGGCTCAGCCAGTCATGAGCAAATCCTCTAGTAGCTGTCATGCTTTTGACTTTTAAGACACTGGGAAAATGAAAGGAATGGAATCACTGCCCCGTGGTGGTCACAAACACAAACATCTCACTGGACAACTATGCCACATACAAAGACAAATATTGAGGGAAGGACATCTTTTATGTTGGTGGGCACAGTACACAGGAGGTCTAAAGCAGGAATCAGAAAAGCCTTCTCTGCCTGCAATTTTAATCATGTCATTGTTCCTTGGATGTACTTTAAAGCTAAACTGCTACCAAGAGTTATGGGAGTTGAGCCCAAGCATCATTGTAATGGGGCTTCTTAGGTGGCACTACTGGTAAAGAACCATCTGCCAGTGCAAGAGATGTAAGAGACGTGGGTTCAATCCCTGGGTGGGGAAGATCCCCTGGAGGAGGACATGGCCGTCCACTCCAGTGTTCTTGCCTGGAGAATCCCATGGACAGAGGAGCTTGGCAGGCTAAAGTCCGTGGGGCCGCACAGAGTCGGATGCGAATGAAGGGGCTTAGTAGTAGCGGTATTGGTGTAATGAACTGTGTTTCCCTCTATGGTACACAAGAGTCTCAGTGGGTGAGACCTTAAAAAGACCAGAGTGCTGAGAGAAGCAGAGGGGTAGAATAGTTGTGCATCTGTCTGGAAACCTCTTTGACAGAGAATTGGGAATATAAGTTAAGAAATCCATTTCTTCAAAGAATTTTATGCTTGGCTTCAGGAACCAAGCATAACTAAAACTCAGGGTCAAGAACTTGATAGATCTTGGGAGGAGAGAACAGGCGATCATGGCAGAGGGAAAGAAGAGCTCTCCGATACAGACATCAGACAGGTCAGAAAGTCACAGGGCAGAGTGGGTGGCAGAAGATAAATATAGCAAAACTAGCCTTGCTTAATTTTCTTGGTTCTGTGACACGGCATTGGATTTTGTCATTGAACGTGTGTCTATGCTGAGGAGTTGACCAGCGTTTATAGGAGCTCTCTTAAGACTTGTCTGAACAGCACACTCTGCCCCAACCCCATTAGCTTCAATGTGGAAAAAGAGCATCAGCTCTCAGCTGCACTGTTTTGATGTCACTTTATCCTTCACCCACTCAGTGACAAGAAAGAATAAGCAGCACAGATGTTCTTACACTAGCAGTATTTGGAGTTTGTTATTCTTGGACTTTTTATTTGAAAATGTGGTAATTTCTCAGTGATTTAAAAGTCATTGAACTAACTTATATCAATTTTAGCATCCTTTCATATAATTCATTTTACCCAGACTTTGCAAGCTCTCTTACAATCATAGTTAGAAGGCAGCTTTTCTTTGTTTCTGAATGTATATCTCAGAAAGAAGTTGGGAAAGATAACTGCAAGATAAATGCAGGCACTCTTTGTAGAACAGACACTAAATGAATCCGGGAGCTGGATGAGTGATGTGTAATGAAGCTCAAGAGACGATTTACAGTTGTGAACTTTATGAAAATTGCATGTCATTTTAAATATATTTTTAATTTTAAATCACTATAGAGTCATGAAAGTTTCCAAAAATGTACAAGGAGGCTCTGTGTACTCTTTACCTGGTCTCCTCCACGGTATCTAAATCAGGAAATTAACATTAGTAAAATCCACGGGTTTCAGTTTTTAGATTTCCTCAGTTTTGCATGCAGATACATGTGTGTGTGTGTGTGTGTGTGTGTGTGTGTGTGTGTGTGTGTAGCTCTATTCAGTTTTACACATGTACAGATTCATGGATTCATGTATATCACATGTATAGGTTCATCACCACAATCAAGATGCACAACTGCTTCATAATAACAAGGTTTCCCTAGGCCATGCACAACTTTGTAGCCACACTGACCCCCTTCCCTAATCATTAACCCCAGACAATCACTCATCTGTTCTTCATCCATACAATTTTGTTGTTTAGTAATGTCATAGAGGGGCTTCCCTGGTGGCTCAATGGTAAAAGAATCTGCCTGCAGGAAATGCAGGTTTAGTCCTTGGGTCAGGAAGAGCCTCCGGAGAAGGAAACGGCAACCCACTCCACTATTCTTGTCTGGGAAATCTCATGGAGAGAGGAGCCTGGTGGGAGTCCATGGGATTGCAGAGTCAGGACTGACTTATCGACTAAACAACAACGATGTCCTATAAATGGAATTATATAGAAGTAGCCAATGAGATTTTTTTCACTTAGCATAAGTAGTAAAATCATGACATCTATCCAAGTTACTGTATGTATCCAACTTGTTGGTCTTTTTTATTTCTGAATAGTATTCCATGGTGTAGATGTTCCACAGTTTGCTTAACCAGTAACCCACTGAGGGACACAGTTGTTTCCATACTTCGGCTGCTATGAATAAAGCTGTTATGAATATTCAGGTACAAGTTTTTATGTGGATAAAATCTTTTATTTATTTAGAGTAAGTGTCCAAATGTGTGATTGCATGTTTAGTTTTATGAGAAACTGCCAAGCTATTTTCCAGAATGCCTGTATCATTTTATATCTTCATCAGCAATTTGTGAGTGACTGAGTTTTTCCCACACGTTTGCCAGAATTTAGTGTCATCACTATTTTTTATTTTAGTCCCACTGAGATTTGTGTAGTGATATTTCATTGTGGCTTTACTTTGCATTTCTCTGATGGCTGATATTGTTGAACATCTTTTCAGGTGCTAATTTGCAATTCGTATATCCCCTCTTTGGTGAAACACCTGTTCGAATCCGATGCTTGTTTTCTTCCCTCATAGCTCAGTTGGTAAAGAATCCACCTGCAATGCAGGAGACCTAGGTTTGATCCCTGGGTTGGGAAGATCCACTGGAGAAGGGAAAGGCTACCCATTTCAGTATTCTGGCCTGGAGAATTCCATGAACTGTATAGTCCAAGGGGTTGCAAAGAGTCAGACACGACTGAGCACCTTTCACTTTCACCTCCAGTTCTGTAACTTATCATTTCATATTTTAGCAGGGTCTTTTACAGAGGAAAGGTTTTTAATTTTGATTCAGTTTGGTGTGTGCATGTGTGTGTGAGTGTATCATGCTTTCAGTGTCAAATCTAAGATTTACTTAGCTGCAAGCCTTAAGTTTTTCTCTTATTTTTTTTTAGAGTTGCATAGTTTTATATTTTACATTTAAGTCCACGATCCATTTTGAGCTAACTTTTATAATGTATATATATTTTTAATATATTTAAAGAGCTATGTCATCATCTTTGTTTCAGGCTTTACCTATTTGCTGTTATCAAGTAACTAGTTCAAAGCAACATGACCAAAGTGTGGATTGAAGACTTCTCATAGGGGAGTGAAAAAAAAATTCATTCTTTGAACCTGTGGCTTTCCCTTTTTATACTTAGTGTGATTTCTCTACCTAAAGAGTAAAGTTAAAATTGTAGTAAAAAGCCAAGCCCTTCTCAATTCATCACCTCTGAAATCCTCTATCATGTATTACAGGGCAATGTTTTCTAGTAAAGATTCAGAAAATGGTTACATCTGTCTTATGATTGAAGATAACTGACATTTCTAACATTCACATTTCTTTAAACTTTAAAGTTCTCTGGCAAAAATGCCTATCAATCTTTAAGTCATCAAACTGAGCTAAACAACAGAATCTCCTTCCTTGTCTGTAATTTCTTTCCTATAATTGAGCATGTGTTTCTTGAAGAAGAGAATATTCTTTACAAATTGTCCCAAGAATGAAAATTCCCTCCTTCTGTTATTACTTTTTGCTAAAATTACAGGCTTCCATTGACCTTTTGTCACAGTCAGCATTCCAAGGTCAAACAGCTCATTTCTCCAAGGATGTAGTAATTCTTCTTTCTACTGTCCCAGGGGCAGAGTCTTTTAGATACCAATTTTTTAAATACAAATATTATAATTGAGGATAACACTTTCTAAAAATTTTCTTAAGGGTTGTGAATCCAGGAGCTTAAAATTGTTCTTGATCAAAATAAGTCAGCCCTTGAAAACAGAAACTAGAAAAACAGACAAGGCACTTTTCTTGTCTTAGGCTAGGACTCCCAATGGTAGGAGTATTTATCCCTAAACTAGGTCTTTAGACTTGAAAGAAAAAATATACAAAGAAGCAGCACAAGTCATGGCAATGGTAAAGATAAATAGAAACAGATAGTTTGACACCATCAGTTGTACTCATGGGCAAAATCTAGTGTATGGAGACTACCTGTTATACAAAGGTCATTTACTTTGAACCCTAGAAATTAGGGTTCAAAGAAAGGAAGAACCCAAAGAAATTAGAACCCAAAGAAATTAGAAAGGAAAAGTATTGGGTCTCACAGAGAACTAAGGTAACTGTGACTTTATTTCAGTCTGGACCACTGCTCCCTCCTTGCCCACTACCATCCTTAGCTTAATAGGATCCATATCTTTAGCCACAGCAAGTAAATATTTGAGGCTAAAATTTGAAGATTAAAAAGTCTAGAAATGAAAGCAAGAAAGAGACAATACAGGGGTACGTTAACATTGGCTGAAACCTAGAAGAATCCCTGATAAGAAGGACTTCCAAGTTTACAAGAGAACAAGTCGATATACCTCACTATAGACTCACTCAGGGGATTAAGATGGCTCTGTCTATGCCAACAGGAGGGAGAACATTTAATTTAATTGCAAGCCTGAAAATAGTACCATATGAAGAAAATCTGTTCAAACAGAAAGGGAACTTATGACACATATAAACAGAAGTATTCTTATGGTGATGAGAAATGAACTACAAGAAAAAATAGATCCACAATTACCTAACAGCATCCAAAGTGTAGAAGCTCTATACCTGTTGATTTTATGAATTAATTCTTCTTCTTCAGTCAACCAATATTTAATACACAACCACTATGTGCTATATACTGTGTAATGTACAATGGATTCACATTTCCTGACCCTATGGAGCTCACAGTTATAGTCATAACAGAGACATTACTTTGCCAACAAAGGTCCAAGTTGTCAAAGCTATGATTTTTCCAGTAGTCATGTGTGGATGTGAGAGTTGGACCATAAAGAAGGCTGAGTGCCGAAGGATTGATGCTTTTGAAGTGTGGTGTTGGAGAAGACTCTTGAGAGTACCTTGGACTACAAGGAGATCAAACCAGTCAATCTTGAAGGAAATCAGTCCTGGATATTCATTGGAAGGATTGATGCTGAAGCTGAAGCTCCAATCCTTTGGCCACCTGATGTGAAGAACCGATTCACTGGAAAAGACCCTGATGCTGGGAAAGATTGAAGGAGGAGAAAGGGATGACAGAGGATGATAGTTGGATGGCATCACTGACTCAACGGACATGAGTTTGAGCAAGCTCTGAGAGATAGCGAAGGACAGGGAAGCCTGGTGTTCTGCAGTCCATTGAGTCACAAAGAGTTAGACATGACTGAGCTACTGAAAAATACAATACATAATTATAGATATAGATGTAGATACATAAAAGTATATTAATTGCAACATCCCTTTTGCCTTGAAGACAGCCTGCAATACATGAGAACTCATGGAGAGAGACCACAATACATGGTTGAAGATACTTGCAAAACTTATATAAAGCCCACTTTTTAACTTTCCTTAGCCTATTCTGCACAATAAGGATACATGAGGAAACTGATAATTCACTAAAGAGTTAGAATAAATAGGGACTTCACAGATGGTGCAGTGGCTAAGGCGCTGAACTCCCAATGCTAGGGACCTGGGTTTGACACCAGACAGAGAATTAGATCCCATGTGCTGCAACTAAGAGCTGGCACAGCCAAATAAATTTTAAAAATATTAAAAACAAAAGAGAAAAAAGTGAATCTGTGGTGGTGTGTGTTTTTTTCAATCTTCCTCAAGTTAGAGGAGATTGAAAGGATTGAAATATTCCCATGGAGTCTGGAGGATTTTGAGGCTCACATTAGGTTGCAATGACAACTTCTCTCACTTTACTGTGGTAAAGAATCTGACTGCCAATGCAGGAGATGCGAGTTAATCCCTGGGTCGGGAAGATGCCCTGGAGAAGGAAATGGCAACCCACTCCAGCATTCTTGCCTGGGAAATCCCATGGACAGAGGAGCCTGGCAGGCTAAAGTTCATGGGATTGCAAAGAGTCAGTTCTAGGATACATTTTTCTTCTTTCACATGTTTGATTTATTCATTGAAACTGCTTACATCTATTTTCTTCATTAAAAGTTGGTCTCTAGGTGACTTTACTTCCTTCTTTCCAATATGTTTTACAAAATTCAACTCTTTTAACTAATTACTTGATGACTTGGCTATGTAAGTCTATTGTCTCTCTCATCTCTCTCTCTCCTTCACACACTTGTGTGTCATGCACACACACTTACACTTTCTTTTCTGGAAAGTTGCTCTTTATTGGGATCACTGTTATTTGTACAATAGGGATAGAACATCCTTACACAAGGAAGAGTAGTATCTTCCTTTTTGGAATTCCAGATTAAAGCAAATCTACTAGGTTAATTCCCACCTAATGTCACCAAGAATAGTGCAGAGACTTAACTCTTTTAGATGTTATATGACAGCTACCCTGCACATACGTGGTGCAAAATCATCCAAAATTGAAGCCATCTGGAGTTAATTGGGACTAAAGTATAAAGCAAAGCCTTTGTATAAAATATGACTGTTTAGTAATTGCAGAGTGAAAATGCTCTATACTCCAGGGTCACAGAAAAGAGCAGGGAGCCACATCAGAAAGATTTAATGGTAAACTCCTATTAAACTCCTAGGAGTCATCAAGAAAATCACCAAATACCTTTGTGTTTATTCCAGTATTGTTTACTACAGTCAGTAAGACAATCTAAAAACCTAGGAAAATGGAATTAGCCCAAAAGTATGAAAAAAATCACACATTGGAATATCACCATTAGAATGTGTGAATTTGTGTCAGGGCATGTTTGACGGGAGGATTCCTACGTGCTGTCTCTCATGAGTCCTTTGTCCCTCTTCAAGCGGGAACAGCACGCTGCTCCCAGGGACTGAGGTCATTGTGTGAGGCAGGCTTGGGTCTCCTTTAGTAAACATTCTCTTTAGGACAAAACTGCTTAGTCTTGTTCCCCTTTCTTGAGATATGGATTGTGTCCTAACCTTGTGACTAACATTACCCCTTGTTTGGTAACGGTTGCTGTACGTTTGGTTTTCTGATCTCTATCATTCCTGAAAGAAGTTTCTTGTACCACAGCCTATATATACTCATAGGAAAATCATTAAAGCACCTTTGCTTCATCAAAGCTTAGGTCCCCAGGTCTTTTTTGTCTCTCTCTCTCTCTCTTTCTCTCTCTCTTTTTCTTTCTCTCTCTCTCTTTTTCTGGCTGACTCTCTGGAGTGTGGAGACCCGTCGTGCTCACTTTTCTGCCCGGGCTTCTAAGACCCCCTCAAGAGGGCGCCTGGTGCTTTCGTGAGCGATGCAAGTCCTGTGTCAAGGACTTTATTGGTCCTCTGCGTAAATCAAGGGATATCAGCCTCTTTCTCTCTTTCACTTTCTTATCATCGACTCCGTACCACCAGGTTCTGGTCCATTAAAGGACCCCAACAAATGGCACCAAGGAACAGGGACACTGGTATACGTGGCATATTGGGCGGAGTGACTCAGGGACCTATTGAGGTCGGTAAGTACTAAGGCATGGGTTAAACGGCTGGCCAGCCCCATTATTTTTCTACTTTACTTCACCATTTGTTTAAATTTCAGGGACTTCTGGTTTCACGCCAATGAATAGAAGCTTGCCTTCAAACAGTAGTTGAACATAATCCTTAGTTTCCTGATAAATGCAGTTTTGATTTAGAAATTTGGCTCCAGGTCAAAGAAAATGTTAAATGAGCAGCCAAACAAGGAAAAAATATTCCAATTGATCTCTAGCCCCTATGGGCTCTTATTAAAGCTGTAATTCTGCCATTTCAAGGTACATTCTAGCCCTTCCAATATTCAGCAACAGACAGAACACTTATTACATAAATATAAATTAAATGATTAAACTTTACAAAAGGCCCAATTAAAACAATATAAAATATCTCAAAATTTTCTTACTAGCCCTGCCCTGGCTGCTCCAAATGCTTCTCCTCTGCCAACAGTCGCAACTCCAAAAGTCTCTCATTTGTTGGAACCTAATGAAAAGTTATGCTAATTTTTAAACTAGATTAGAAGCTGCTATTTCCCGTACTATAGTCGGAGAAGAAACCAAAAAAAACAGCTAGAGAAATTACTTGCTTATGAGAATGCAAATCAGAAATGTCAAAGAGCTATAGATGCAATTCGTGAGACTAGGATTATTGATTATTTGAAAGCTTGTCACAATCTAGGATCAGAAACTCAAAAGATGTAAATGCTGGTTGAGGCAATGGCTGCTACCTTTAGAAAGGGAAATGAAAGATGCTTTAATTGTGGAGATAAAAATCATTTAAAAAGGGACTGCCCTAAGAAGGCTAATAAAATACCAAAAATTTGCCCTCGCTGCCGTAGAGGAATGCACTGGGCCAAAAGTTGTAAATTTAAATTTGATATTGATGGAAAACCTATTCCGGGAAACTCCAAACAGGGGACCCTCCAGGTTCCCTACAACAAAAACCAGGGGCAACTTCTATCTTTTCCCTCAAACCCTCAACATCCGGCTATACCAGCCCTAAATGATTTTTTCCTTTACCCTCAAACAGTCCCTACTAGAGTGCCTACTGGACTTTTTGGACCCCTGCCCACACAAACTTTTGGTCTTTTGCTTGGCCCATCTAGTCTGACTTCTAAAGGAATTACTGTTCACCTTGGAATAATTGATTCAGATTATAAAGGAGAGATTCAAATTCTGATGTCATCTCAGATTCTATGGCAATTCAAAAAGGGGGACAAAATTGCTCAATTACTTATTTTACCTTACATTTCTATTAATTCCTCTAATAATGTACAGACAGGTGGGTTTGGCAGTACAGATCAAAAACAATCTTTGTGGACATCATTAGTATCTGAGTATGCCCGACCAAATATAAATATCAAAATTAATGGTAAAAGATTTTCTGGTCTCCTCGACACTGGATCTGATATTACTATTATTTCCAAACATTTATGGCCCAAATCCTGGCCTGTACAAAAGGTCTCTTGCCAAATTGCAAGAATTTCTCAAACTAAAGTACAAGAAGTTTATCATAGTGTTCAAATATACTCATGTGAGGGACCAGAAGGCCAACCTGCAACATTAAAACCTTATGTGATAAATGTACCCTTTAATCTAATAGGAAGGGACTTACTTATGCAATGGCAAACTCAGATATACATTCCACATTTTTCCTAGGGGCCACTGCTCATTTAACAAACAAAACAATTATTAAAATAACTGAGAAAAATTATGAGCCTATTTGGACAAAGCAATGGCCCCTTAGGAAAGAAAAATTACAAGCTACTAAAGAACTTATAAACACACAATTAAAATTGAAACATATTGAAGAATCTTGCTCTTTTTGCAACTCTCCTATTTTTGTTATAAAAAAGAAACATAACAAATGGTGTCTCTTAACAGAGTTTAGAAAAGTTAATTCTTTTATGAAACCTATGGGTACATTGCAACCAGAGATCCCATCACCTATTACTATTCCTCAAAATTGGCACATTATTATTACTGATTCACAAGATTGCCTTTTAAATATACCTTTACACCCTTTAGACCGGGAGAGATTCACTTTCTCTCTCCCTTATCCTAATCATATCTGGCCTCATAAAAGATTTCAATAGACTATGTTACCTCAAGGTATGCTTAAAAGTCCTGCTACTGCTGCTGCTAAGTCACTTCGGTCGTGTCCTACTCCACGCGACCCCATGGATGTCAGCCCGCCAGGCTCCCCCGTCCCTGGGATTCTCCAGACAAGAGTACTGAAATAGGGTGCCATTGCCATCTCCATAACAGTCCTAGTATTTGTCAAAATTTTGTAGCCAAGGCTTTACTTCCTATGTGACAGCAATTCCCTCATGCATATATCATTAATAATATACTATAGCTACAAAAAAGAGAAATTATATTTTTGACACTGAATGGCTATGATATTCTTTAGACTCCGGAGAAAACTGATGAAAATAAAATCTATTTTGAAATTGCAAAACCGGTTCTTCTTGCACGTGCAGTTAGAAAAAGGTTAACTTGTTAAAATATATATATATATGTATATTTTTTGAAGCTCCAGTTCTGCCTGGGAAACAAAAATATGCCTAAGAAAAAACCTTAAGTTAACTCTTATCATGTCCTTGGGATACACAGCCATTAACAAATTGGTGGAGCTCAAAATAAATAAATAAAACAAAAGGATATTTTAAATTTCAAACGGAGAACTATGCCTATGTATCTAAAATTATCTATGTCTCAATGTATGTCTTTGTTTTTAGATAGTGTGGAATTAATGAGCTCTATTTGAATTCAGCTTTACATGAACTGAAGGGTGTTCAATGTTGGGTATAATGTTTATTTAAATGTGAATGTGATTTAAATATAATTATTTGTTAATCTAGTTAGGACATGTCTTGAGTCATCAACATTATATAATACTTTTATTATGCCTTGGTTTAAGGTAAACTAAGTTTGTCAACAAAAACGTAACTCTTTATATATATTATATATACACAAATATATAGATGAGATGAAAACTTTTAGATAAGCTCTATTAGAAATAATTGTATTTTTGATAGAATGATCTATTATCTATAATCTGGAGCCGTCTCTTGGGATTGGAGTGACTTAGGTTTCTGGAGTTGTGCTGAACTAAGTAGTAGAAGTTTGTTGAATGGCTGGGTCATTTCCAAATGAAGTAAGATTTTAAAGCTTTAATTGCTGAACATTGGCTTACTCTTAAAAGGGGTTTTTCTTGCAGAAGAGCTGAAGAGATTTTGAGCTGTTAATGAATATAAATATATATTTATATAGGAATGGATATATATATATAATATAATATGATTTGAGAAATATGTTCAACGGTCTATAAAATGCTAACATACAAGACATTTCATGGTTGCTATAAAAAAGTAAAATATATGTTTATTAAAGAAAAGATATAAAAAATGGCAAATAAAAGATGAATACAAAAATATTTTTTAAATTGTTGAAACATTTATTATAAAATAAAGTGGTATTTACATAAGCTTTACTAGACTAGTTTTTCATTGTCATTCTAGCTACAGCAAATGTTCTTTCTCCAAATTAAACCAAATTGGAAACAAGAGAAAAAATTCTGGGAAAACAATATTTAACAGAATTAACTTTGGTCAGCAGATACATTCAGACTGCAAATATATTGAAAAATGCAGTTGAAATGCTTGGGTGGATCACAATGAAAACCACAAAGTATGATGTGTTTATTTGAAATAAACATTGCATTTGTTTATTGTGCTATCATACTTTGTTTTGGCCTTTTAACTTTTAAAGATATTTAGTGCTAGAATTTTAAAAAGGCTTATGACAAATGAAGGAAAATTTTATGGCAAATTGATGTAACTCATTGTCCTGAACTTTCTTCCTCTTCCTTCTTACATGTCTCTATCAATACAAATTCTTCTTTTCTAGGGGCAACACCTCTCTAAGGTAAGACTACACAACATGTTACAACCCACCTATCAACTTACTTCACGATAATGAGAACACCTAATTCTATAAAAACAGACAATGACTCTGCCTATATTTCTAAGCAGTTCAAACAATTTTTACATTCATTCTCTATTAAACAGATTACAGACATTCCTTATAGTCCACAAACACAAGACATGATTGGACAAACACATTACACACTGTAACTACAAATAAAAAATTAAATAAGAAAAAATACACAGGAACACTTTTGTCTTCCTTGTCCAGAGCAAACTTTACTAGATTCTGGTGTGGTGTAGTGTAGTCTTTAAGCCTATAACTATTGTTGGTGTGACTATTTCTGTTCCCAATGTGTAGGATTTTTAAAGCAGGGCAAAAACGGCATAAAAAAAAAAAAAAAAAAAAAAAAAGACATCATTTCCTGAATGGATTATTTGTTCCTAAGAATATCAGGAATGTGGACTGTTTGCCATCTTTTCAGGTCTGTCTTGGAAGTGTAGTCATCTTCTTTAACAAACTGAACAGTGAGATTCAACAGTTGCTAAGCTACATTTCTTTTTCAAGGACAAGGTCAAATATATTTGGATGTGAGCAACATTTCATTTGTCAAGTTGTTCTGCATCACCTTTTCAATAATTTCACTTAGGAAAAAATATTTGAATGGTTACTCCTAATCCTTTGCCCCAAATAACACAAACCACAGCCAAATACCAGTACCAAACAGATTTCTGAATGATTTTTTTCTTCTAGACTAAAATATTTCCTAAGAATGTTTTCATCATTATCACTTTCCTCTCTTTTTATAACTATTGTTAATATAGCCTTATTTGTTTTAAAGTTTTTAAACTTACCACAAAGAGATGTTTTGACAAAAGCAAAAAACAAACAAACAAAAAAAGAAGTTTTGAAACATTATAGGACACCTCCTTTCCTTTGCCCATTTGATATCAAGACGGGTTAACTAATCAATGGAAATCTAAGAAACTAATCTTACAGGGAAAGGATATGCTTCTATTTCTCCAGATGGATCCAACGAGCTCACATGACTTCCTCTTCAGAAGATTCAACCTAAGGGGGCCCCTAGCATTCAGACTAGAGATGAAACAGCAAAAAACCCAGGAAGAAAGAATTCCAATATAAGCCATGGCGACATTAAACATTTCCAAAAAACGCCACACTCGACGTCATCGACCTTATGATCTCCCTACTTGGGGACAGATAAAAACCCTTACTAATTACACTGAAAACCTGATTTCTCAACAGGGAATGCCTCGGAATCCTAAAAATATTTTTCTTCACTATGCTTGCTTTGCTTGCTTTTGCTTCCCCCGCTCAGGCTGACTTGATTGATCACACTTACTGGGCTTATATACCTAACCCCCCCCCCCCCCCCTTTTTTTTTTTTTTTAAATCTTTTTTTTTTTTTTTATTAGTTGGAGGCCAATCACTTCACAACATTTCAGTGGGTTTTGTCATACATTGATATGAATCAGCCATGGATTTACACGTACTCCCCATCCCGATCCCCGCTCCCACCTCCCTCTCCACCCGATTCCCCCGAGTTCTCCCAGTGCACCAGGCTGGAGCACTTGTCTCATGCATCCCACCTGGGCTGGTGATCTGTTTCACCATAGATAGTATACATGCTGTTCTTTTGAAATATCCCACCCTCACATTCTCCCACAGAGTTCAAAAGTCTGTTCTGTATTTCTGTGTCTCTTTTTCTGTTCTGCATATAGGGTTATCGTTACCATCTTTCTAAATTCCATATATATGTGATAGTATGCTGTAATGTTCTTTATCTTTCTGGCTTACTTCACTCTGTATAAGGGGCTCCAGCTTCATCCATCTCATTAGGACTGGTTCAAATGAATTCTTTTTAATGGCTGAGTAATATGCCATGGTGTATATGTACCACAGCTTCCTTATCCATTCATCTGCTGGTGGGCATCTAGGTTGCTTCCATGTCCTGGCTATTATAAACAGTGCTGCGATGAACATTGGGGTGCACGTGTCTCTTTCAGATCTGGTTTCCTCAGTGTGTATGCCCAGAAGTGGGATTGCTGGGTCATATGGCAGTTCTATTTCCAGTTTTTTAAGAAGTCTCCACACTGTTTTCCATAGCGGCTGTACTAGTTTGCATTCCCACCAACAGTGTAAGAGGGTTCCCTTTTCTCCACACCCTCTCCAGCATTTATTGCTTGTAGACTTTTGGATAGCAGCCATCTTGACTGGCGTGTAATGGTACCTCATTGTGGTTTTGATTTGCATTTCTCTAATAATGAGTGATGTTGAGCATCTTTTCATGTGTTTGTTAGCCATCTGTATGTCTTCTTTGGAGAAATGTCTGTTTAGTTCTTTGGCCCATTTTTTGATTGGGTCATTTATTTTTCTGGAATTGAGCTGCAGGAGTTGCTTGTATATTTTTGAGATTAATCCTTTGTCTGTTTCTTCATTTGCTATTATTTTCTCCCAATCTGAAGGCTGTCTTTTCACCTTCCTTATAGTTTCCTTTGTAGTGCAAAAGCTTTTAAGTTTCATTAGGTCCCATTTGTTTATTTTTGCTTTTATTTCCAATATTCTGGGAGGTGGGTCATAGAGGATCTTGCTGTGGTTTATGTTGGAGAGTGTTTTGCCTATGTTCTCCTCTAGGAGTTTTATAGTTTCTGGTCTTACATTTAGATCTTTAATCCATTTTGAGTTTATTTTTGTGTATGGTGTTAGAAAGTGTTCTAGTTTCATTCTTTTACAAGTGGTTGACCAGTTTTCCCAGCACCACTTGTTAAAGAGGTTGTCTTTTTTCCATTGTATATCCTTGCCTCCTTTGTCAAAGATAAGGTGTCCATAGGTTCGTGGATTTATCTCTGGGCTTTCTATTCTGTTCCATTGATTTATATTTCTGTCTTTGTGCCAGTACCATACTGTCTTGATGACTGTGGCTTTGTAGTAGAGTCTGAAGTCAGGCAGGTTGATTCCTCCAGTTCCATTCTTCTTTCTCAAGATTACTTTGGCTATTCGAGGTTTTTTGTATTTCCATACAAATTGTGAAATTCTTTGGTCTAGTTCTGTGAAAAACACTGTTGGTAGCTTGATAGGGATTGCATTGAATCTATAGACAGCTTTGGGTAGAATAGCCATTTTGACAATATTGATTCTTCCAATCCATGAACACGGTATGTTTCTCCATCTGTTTGTGTCCTCTTTGAGTTCTTTCATCAGTGTTTTATAGTTTTCTATGTATAGGTCTTTTGTTTCTTTAGGTAGATATACTCCTAAGTATTTTATTCTTTTTGTTGCAATGGTGAATGGTATTGTTTCCTTAATTTCTCTTTCTGTTTTCTCATTGTTAGTGTATAGGAATGCAAGGGATTTCTGTGTGTTAATTTTATATCCTGCAACTTTACTATATTCATTGATTAGCTCTAGTAATTTTCTGGTAGAGTCTTTAGGGTTTTCTATGTAGAGGATCATGTCATCTACACACAGCGAGAGTTTCACTTCTTCTTTTCCTATCTGGATTCCTTTTACTTCTTTTTCTGCTCTGATTGCTGTGGCCAGAACTTCCAACACTATGTTGAATAGTAGTGGTGAGAGTGGGCACCCTTGTCTTGTTCCTGATTTCACGGGAAATGCTTTCAATTTTTCACCATTGAGGGTGATGCTTGCTGTGGGTTTGTCATATATAGCTTTTATTATGTTGAGGTATGTTCCTTCTATTCCTGCTTTTTGGAGAGTTTTAATCATAAATGAGTGTTGAATTTTGTCAAAGGCTTTCTCTGCATCTATTGAGATAATCATATGGTTTTTATCTTTCAATTTGTTAATGTGGAAACCCCCTTTTTTATTGTAGGTTGTAAAATGGACAGATATAAGACCAATCATATCCACTAATGAGTCAACACATATGCCTCCTCCTTAGAACTTGTAGGGGCCCTCTCATCCTGAAGAAAAAGAAAAACTAATTAATATCTTTCTAGGTTATGAAATCCTTCCTTTGTGTATGGGCACAACAAAATTATGCATAAACGTTAGTCGACAAACTTAGACCTTCCCCTGCCTCCAAAAGAGGACTTTCTGATGCTTCTTGGATTACTTACTGCCCTTTCTTTGTCCACAAATCATGTTTATACTACTAAAACTTTAAGAAAAGAATTAAAGAAAAAACAAAGAACATTATGCAAAGGGTTTACTAATAAGAACTTTAAATATATTCCAGTTCATTGAGACAAATGTCAGGCCAAACCAAGAAAATTAATGTTTATAGCTAACCATACAATTGTCACTTGGGGACCCCATAGTATGTGGTTATTGAACTGCTCAGATGATATTAACAATACTATGTATGATTATATTACTCAAGTAACATGGAAGGTTACTAATACTACAATGGAACATTACCATGACAGAGGACTTCTTGGCTAGCTTGATGATAGAACGGCCCCCACCGGGGAGGAGCCAAGATGGCGGAGGAATAGGACAGGGAGACCACTTTCTCTCCTATAAATTCATCAAAAGAATTACTGAACGCAGAGCAATCTTCACAAAACAACTTCTGATCGCTAGCTGAGGTCATCAGGCGCCCAGAAAAGCAACCCATTGTCTTCGAAAGGAGGTAGGACAAAATATAAAAGATAAAAGGGGAGACAGGGGAGCTAAGGACGGAGATCCATCCCAGGAAGGGACTCTTAATAGAGGAAGTTTTCAAGCACCGGGAAACCCTCGCACTGGCGGGTCTGGGGGAAGTTTTTGAACCTCGGAGGGCAACCTGACTGGGAGGGGAACAATAAATAAAACTCACAGATTACGTGCCTAAAAGCAACTCCCAGCGGAAAAGTACCCCAGACTCCTGCATCCGCCACCAGCAAGTGGGGGCGGAACGGAGAGGAGAGGGCGGCATTGCTTAGGGTAAGGACCAGGCCTGAGTGCCCTGAGGACAATCGGAGGGAGCTTTTGTGAGTTGCCAACTTAAACTGTGGGACAGCAAAACAGAGAGAGAGAAAATTAAACGGCCCGAACACACTGCCGGCCGTTCACAGAACAAAGGGACAGAGAAAGTCCAGAGAAGAGCTCGCAGGCTGCGGACTGGCCCAGCCCCGCCAGAGGCAGAAGGCAGGGGGAAGGGGAAGGGGAAGGGGCAGGCTTGGCCCCAAAGACCGCATCCCCTACCACACTGCAAACAGACCTCCACTTTCTAAGCAAAGACTTCCTGAGATTCTGCATGGTCGACATCCGCCGGGAGGGTCGCAGCGAGACACAGGGCGCAGGCACCCGACTGGTGCGGGTGGGGTCTGGGGCTGGGGATGAGGAGGGCAGAAGGCGCATGCACCCGGGGAGAGAGCGCCCGTCAAGGCCCTGGCTGCCTGAACCACTCTGACGGGGAAGGCACAAAACGCAGGCGCAGCTTTGTGTTCCACGCTTTTGTGGAACACCCGAGGGCTGGAACTGCGCGCAGAGGAGGGCACGCTCCGTGCGGAGCAGCCGGGAGCCTGAGCAGCGTAGACGGGGCAAAACAGCGCCAGCCCCTTCCCGCAGCACGACGGAACTAGCAACCTGAATAAGAGACCACCTCCGCCCGCCTGTGTCAGGGCGGAAATTAGGCACGGAAGAGACCAGCAAACAGAAGCCAAATAAACAAAGGGAACCGCTTCAGAAGGGACCGGTGCCACAGATTAAAATCCCTGTAGGTAACACTGACTACATCGGAAGGGGCCTGTAGATATCAAGAAGTGTAAGCTGGAACGAGGAGCTATGTGAAACTGAACCAAACCCACATTGACCGCAACAGCTTCAGAGAAATTCCTAGATATATTTTTACTTTTTTTTTGAGTAAAGAAAAAAAAAATTTTTTTTCTTTCTTCTTTTTTATGTTTTCTCTTTTATTTTCTTTTAAAATTCCCTATTACTCCCCCATTACTCCTTAACTTTCATTTTCACAGATTTTTACGATTTTCTTAATTAGGAAAAATTTTTTTTTTATTTTTTTTACTTGTGTTTTTTTTCTTTTTCTTTCTTTTTTCTTTTTTTTTTCTTTTCCTCTTCTACTTTCTATTTTTCTTTTTCTCTTATTTCCTTTTAAAGTCCTCTATTACTCCTCTACTACTCCTTAATTTTCATTTTCATTACACTATAACCTTACAAAAAAAAAAAAAAAGAGAGAGAGAGAGAGAAGCCCCATTTTTAAACCGAACTTCATATATATTTCTAAAATTTTTTTGTGTGTGTTTTGGTTTTTGCCTTTAATATAGTATTTTTAACAGCCTAAACTCTAGTCTAGATTTTTAATCTTTGTTTTTCAGTATATGATATAAATTGTGGACATTTAAGAATCCAGTATTCAAAAAATAAAAATAAACATAAAAAAAGAATCCAGTATTCAGTTCCCATTTTTATACAGGAGAGTGTTGATTATTCTCTCCCAATCTTGACTCTCCTTTTTCTACCTCAGAACACCTCTATTTCCTCCTTTCCCCTTCTCTTCCCAATCCAATTCTGTGAATCTTTGTGGGTCTCTGGGCTATAGAGAACACTCTGGGAACAGACAACTGCATAGATCAATCTCTCTCCTCTTGAGTCCCCCTTTTTCTCCTCCTGCTCATCTCTATCTCCCTCCTCCCTCTCCTCTTCTTCATGTAACTCTGTGAACCTCTCTGGGCGTCCCTCACAGGGGAGAATCTTTCGCCATTAACCTAGAAGTTTTATTAGCAGTGCTGTATAGTAGGAGAAGTCTTGAGACTACTGGAAGAATAAAACTGAAACCCAGAGGCAGGAGACTTAAGCCCAAAACCCAAAAACACCAGAAAACTCCTAACTACATGGAACTTTAAGTAATAAGAGACCATCCAAAAGCCTCCACACCTACACTGAAACCAACCACCACCCAAGAGCCAATAAGTTCCAGAGCAAGACATACCACAAAAATTCTCCAGCAACACAGAAACATAGCCCTGAACGCCAACATACAGGCTGCCCAAGGTCACACCTAACACATAGATACATCTCAAAACTCATCACTGGGCACTCCATTGCACTCCAGAGAGAAGAAATCAAGTTCAACGCACCAGAACACCGACACACGCCTCCCTAACCAGGAAACCTTGACAAGCCAAACGTCCAACCCCACCCACTGGGTAAAACCTCCACAATAAAAAGGAATCACAGACCTCCAGAATACAGAAAGCCCACTCCAGACACAGCAATCTAAACAAGATGAAAAGGCAGAGAAATACCCAACAGGTAAAGGAACATGAAAAATGCCCATCAAGTCATACAAAAGAGGAGGAGATAGGGAATCTACCTGAAAAAGAATTTAGAATAATGATAATAAAAATGATCCAAAATCTTGAAAACAAAATGGAGTTACAGATAAATAGCCTGGAGACAAAGATTGAAAAGATGCAAGAAATGTTTAATAAGGACCTAGAAGAAATAAAAAAGAGTCAATTAAAAATGAATAATTCAATAAATGAGATCAAAAACACTCTGGAGGGAACCAAGAGAAGAATAACGAAGACAGAAGATAGGATAAGTGAGGCAGAAGATAAAATGGAGGAAATTAATGAAGCAGAGAGGAAAAAAGAAAAAAGAATCAAAAGAAATGAGGACAACCTCAGGGACCTCTGGGACAATGTGAAACGCCCCAACATTCGAATCATAGGAGTCCCAGAAGAAGAAGACAAAAAGAAAGGCCATGAGAAAATACTCGAGGAGATAATAGCTGAAAACTTCCCTAAAATGGGGAAGGAAATAGCCACCCAAGTCCAAGAAACCCACAGAGTCCCAAACAGGATAAACCCAAGGCGAAACACCCCAAGACACATATTAATCAAATTAACAAAGATCAAACACAAAGAACAAATATTAAAAGAAGCAAGGGAGAAACAACAAATAACACAGAAAGGGATTCCCATAAGGATAACAGCTGATCTATCAATAGAAACCCTCCAGGCCAGAAGGGAATGGCAGGACATACCTAAGGTAATGAAAGAGAATAACCTACAACCTAGATTACTGTACCCAGCAAGGATCTCATTCAGATATGAAGGAGAATTCAAAAGCTTTACAGACAAGTAAAAGCTGACAGAATTCAGCACCACCAAACCAGCTCTTCAACAAATGCTAAAGGATCTTCTCTAGACAGGAAATGCAGAAAGGTTGTATAAACGTGAACCCAAAACAACAAAGTAAATGGCAACGGGACCACACCTATCAATAATTACCTTAAATGTAAATGGGTTGAATGCCCCAACCAAAAGGCAAAGATTAGCTGAATGGATACAAAAACAAGACCCCTATATATGCTGTCTACAAAAGACCCACCTCAAAACAAGAGACACATACAGACTAAAAGTGAAGGGCTGGAAAAAAATATTTCATGCAAATGGAGAACAAAAGAAAGCAGGAGTCGCAATACTCATATCAGATAAAATAGACTTTCAAATAAAGGATGTGAAAAGAGACAAAGAAGGACACTACATAATGATCAAAGGATCAATCCAAGAAGAAGATATAACAATTATAAATATATATGCACCCAACATAGGAGCACCACAATATGTATGGCAAAGGCTAACGAGTATGAAAGTGGAAATTAATAGTAACACAATAATAGTGGGAGACTTTAATACCCCACTCACAACTATGGATAGATCAACTAAACAGAAAATTAACAAGGAAACACAAACCTTAAATGACACAATGGACTAGCTAGACCTAATTGATATCTATAGGACATTTCACCCCAAAACAATCAACTTCACCTTTTTCTCAAGTGCACACGGAACATTCTCCAGAATAGATCACATCCTGGGCCATAAATCTGGTCTTGGAAAATTCAAAAAAAATTGAAATCATTCCATTCATCTTTTCTGGCCACAGTGCAGTAAGTTTAGATCTCAATTACAGGAAAAAAATTGTTAAAAATTCAAACATATGGAGGCTAAATAACAGGCTTCTGAATAACCAACAAGTCATAGAAGAAATCAAAAAAGAAATCAAAATATGCATAGAAATGAATGAAAATGAAAACACAACAACCCAAAACCTATGGGACACTGTAAAAGCAGTGCTAAGGGGAAGGTTCATAGCATTACAGGCTTACATCAAGAAACAAGAAAAAAGCCAAATAAATAACCTAACTCTACACCTAAAGCAATTAGAGAAGGAAGAAATGAAGAACCCCAGGGTTAGTAGAAGGAAAGAAATCTTAAAAATTAGGGCAGAAATAAATGCAAAAGAAACCAAAGAGACCATAGCAAAAATCAACAAAGCTAAAAGCTGGTTTTTTGAAAAAATAAACAAAATTGACAAACCATTAGCAAGACTCATTAAGAAACAAAGGGAGAAGAAAGAAATTAACAAAATTAGAAATGAAAATGGAGAGATCACAACAGACAACACTGAAATACAAAGGATCATAAGAGACTACTACCAGCAGCTCTATGCCAATAAAATGGACAACTTGGAAGAAATGGACAAATTCTTAGAAAAGTATAACTTTCCAAAACTGAACCAGGAAGAAATAGAAGATCTTAACAGAGCCATCACAAGCAAGGAAATCGAAACCATAATCAGAAATCTGCCAGCAAACAAAAGCCCAGGACCTGATGGCTTCACAGCTGAAATCTACCAAAAATTTAAAGAAGAGCTAACACCTATCTTACTCAAACTCTTCTAGAAAATTGCAGAAGAAGGTAAACTTCCAAACTCATTCTATGAGGCCACCATCACCCTAATTCCAAAACCAGACAAAGATGCCACAAAAAAAGAAAACTACAGGCCAATATCACTGATAAACATAGATGCAAAAATCCTTAACAAAATTCTAGCAAACAGAATCCAACAACATATTAAAAAAATCATACATCATGACCAAGTGGGCTTTATCCCAGGAATGCAAGGATTCTTTAATATCCGCAAATCAATCCACGTAATACACCACATTAACAAATTGAAAGATAAAAACCATATGATTATCTCAATAGATACAGAGAAAGCCTTTGACAAAATTCAACACTTATTTATGATTAAAACTCTCCAGAAAGCAGGAATAGAAGGAACAAACCTCAACATAATAAAAGCCATATATGACAAACCCACAGCAAGCATCACCCTCAATGGTGAAAAATTGAAAGCATTTCCCGTGAAATCAGGAACAAGACAAGGGTGCCCACTCTCACCACTACTATTCAACATAGTGTTGGAAGTTCTGGCCACAGCAATCAGAGCAGAAAAAGAAGTAAAAGGAATCCAGATAGGAAAAGAAGAAGTGAAACTCTCACTGTTTGCAGATGACATGATCCTCTACATAGAAAACCCTAAAGACTCTACCAGAAAATTACTAGAGCTAATCAATGAATATAGTAAAGTTGCAGGATATAAAATTAACACACAGAAATCCCTTGCATTCCTATACACTAACAATGAGAAAACAGAAAGAGAAATTAAGGAAACAATACCATTCACCATTGCAACAAAAAGAATAAAATACTTAGGAGTATATCTACCTAAAGAAACAAAAGACCTATACATAGAAAACCATAAAACACTGATGAAAGAAATCAAAGAGGACACAAACAGATGGAGAAACATACCGTGTTCATGGATTGGAAGAATCAATATTGTCAAAATGGCTATTCTACCCAAAGCAATCTATAGATTCAATGCAATCCCTATCAAGCTACCAACGGTATTTTTCACAGAACTAGAACAAAGAATTTCACAATTTGTATGGAAATACAAAAAACCTCGAATAGCCAAGGTAATCTTGAGAAAGAAGAATGGAACTGGAGGAATCAATCTGCCTGACTTCAGACTCTACTACAAAGCCACAGTCATCAAGACAGTGTGGTACTGGCACAGAGACAGAAATATAGATCAATGGAACAGAATAGAAAGCCCAGAGATAAATCCACGAACCTATGGACACCTTATCTTTGACAAAGGAGGCAAGGATATACAATGGAAAAAAGACAACCTCTTTAACAAGTGGTGCTGGGAAAATTGGTCAACCACTTGTAAAAGAATGAAACTAGAACACTTTCTAACACCATACACAAAAATAAACTCAAAATGGATTAAAGATCTAAATGTAAGACCAGAAACTATAAAACTCCTAGAGAAGAACATAGGCAAAACACTCTCTGACATAAATCACAGCAGGATCCTCTATGACCCACCTCCCAGAATATTGGAAAGAAAAGCAAAAATAAACAAATGGGACCTAATGAAACTTAAAAGCTTTTGCACAACAAAGGAAACTATAAGTAAGGTGAAAAGACAGCCCTCAGATTGGGAGAAAATAATTCTCCTGCAGCTCAATTCCAGAAAAATAAATGACCCAATCAAAAAATGGGCCAAAGAACTAAACAGACATTTCTCCAAAGAAGACATACAGATGGCTAACAAACACATGAAAAGATGCTCAACATCACTCATTATCAGAGAAATGCAAATCAAAACCACAATGAGGCACCATTACACACCAGTCAAGATGAGTGCTATCCAAAAGTCTACAAGCAATAAATGCTGGAGAATGTGTGGAGAAAAGGGAACCCTCTTACACTGTTGGTGGGAATGTAAACTAGTACAGCCACTATGGAGAACAGTGTGGAGATTTCTTAAAAAACTGGAAATAGAACTGCCATATGACCCAGCAATCCCACTCTTGGGCATACACACTGAGGAAACCAGATCTGAAAGAGACATGTGCACCCCAATGTTCATCGCAGCACTGTTTATAATATCCAGGACATGGAAGCAACCTAGATGCCCATCAGCAGATGAATGGATAAGGAAGCTGTGGTACATATACACCATGGCATATTACTCAGCCATTAAAAAGAATTCATTTGAATCAGTTCTAATGAGATGGATGAAATTGGAGCCCATTATACAGAGTGAAGTAAGCCAGAAAGATAAAGATCATTACAGAATACTAACACATATATATGGAATTTAGAAAGATGGTAATGATAACCCTATATGCAAAACAGAAAAAGAGACACAGATGTACAGAACAGACTTTTGGACTCTGTGGGAGAAGGTGAGGGTGGGATGTTTCAAGAGAACAGCATGTATATTATCTATGGTGAAACAGACCACCAGCCCAGGTGGGATGCATGAGACAGGTGCTCGGGCCAGGTGCACTGGGATGACCCAGGGGAATCGGGTGGGGGAGGTGGGAGGGGTATTGGGATGGGGAATACATGTAACTCCATGGCTGATTCATGTCAGTGTATGACAAAACCCACTGCAATGTTGTGAAGTAATTAGCCTCCAACTAATAAAAATAATTAAAAAAAAAAAAAAAAAAAGAATGGCCCCCACCTCGTCCTCAAATCATCCTTGATAACCAGATTGGGCCTAAACAATGGGACATCTGAAAACTTGCTGCAAACATCAAAGAACTTGGGACTTGGACCAGACATTCCACAGGGACCAATCATAGCTATAACAATTATTTCTTTCACTATAATCAATCATATTTTATACAAGCCTGTGTTCCACTTCCTTTTGTTGTAGCTATAAGAAATTTTCAATTCAATAAGACTTTACGTTCTGTAACTTACATAAATTGTAAATTATATACTTGTCTTAACTCCTCTATTTCCTTAAAAAATGACTCCGTTTTGATTCTTCAATCTCAACATAATCTATGGTTACCAATAAATCTTCAATGGCCCTGGGAGAAGGTCCCAAGGCTAGACTTGCTTCCCAGTTATTTACTAAATTGTTCTAGCGATGTAAATGAGTCATTAGATGGCTAATTTTTGGCATTATAGGGTTAATAACTATTTGCACAATTGCTGCCATCACTAGCGTTACTTTACAAACCTCAATTCAAACACATAATTTTATCCAAAATTGGACTAAAGATGCTCATATTATGTGGGCCACTCAGGCTCAAATAGATGAGGATATTAAAAAAAAAATACAGGAACTGAGAACAGCCATCAAATGGGTTAGAGATCAATGAACAAATGTCCAAAAACAGATGATGCTAAAATGTGATTGAAATTCTACTCAATTTCCTGTTACTCCTGTTCATTTCTATAATAGTGGCTACAACTGGAAACAAATCAAGTTTCACTTTTAAAACATATATGATAATGCCTTTCTGAATGTACAGTTATTACAAAAAAGAAATATGTAAAACCTTTTCTAATAATCTGCCCTCTTCCACTAGTATGGGAACTTTAGCTATACAATTGGCTGATCAATTATCTGGGCTAGACCCACATAGATGGTTTCAAAGCCTTACTCATAGCATTGGGTCTAGAACTATAATTTTGGTGATTGTCTTAACAATTATATTTGTTGTCTACTGTTGCCTTCATGCAAAGATTGTCAAAACTGAACAAACTCTGATGGTCAGAACTCTTCTTACAAATATTATAAATAAATAAGGGGGAATTGTCAGGGAATGTTTGATGGGAGGATTCCTATGTGCTGTCTCTCATGAGTCCTTTGTCCCTCTTCAAGCAGAACAGCATGCTGCTCCCAGGGACTGAGGTCATTGTGTGAGGCAGGCTTGGGTCTCCTTTAGTAAACATTCTCTTTAGGACAAAACTGCCTAGTCTTGTTCCCCTTTCTTGAGATATGGATTGTGTCCTGACCTTGTGACTAACATTACCCCTTGTTCCCTTGGTAACGGTTGCTGTACGTTTGGTTTTCTGACCTCTATCATTCCTGAAAGAAGTTTCTTGTACCACAGCCTATATATACTCATAGGAAAATCATTAAAGCACCTTTGTTTCATCAGAGCTTAGGTCCCCGGGTCTTTTTTGTCTCTCTCTCTCTCTCTTTCTCTCTTTCTTTTTCTGGCTGACTCTCTGGAGTGTGGAGACCCATCGTGCTCACTTTTCTGCTCAGGCTTCTAAGAACCACTCGAGAGGGCGCCTGGTGCCTTCGTGAGCGATGCAAGTCCTGTGTCAAGGACTTTATTGGTCCTCTGCGTAAACCAAGGGATATCAGCCTCTTTCTCTCTTTCACTTTCTTATCGTCGACTCCGTACCACAAGGTTCCGGTCCATTAAAGGACCCCAACAATGTTGACCTGTAAGTATTGTTGTGAAATAATTATTTCACAATATACTGTCAGGTAAAAACTCAGAATAGAAATATCCTATAAGGTATGAATCTCTAATAAAGTTTTTTTGACTAGTAAAATTGGTGAGTTATTTTGTTTTTAGCATTCCTTCTTTGCATATTCTATTTTCTACCTTAAACATACATAACTCTGTAATCACATATAGAGAATGTGACTAGGTGATGAGGTTAGTTTGGAGCTAACTGTAGGGTTTTGTTTCTCCTTGGGGTGAAGGTTTGTGGTAACAGTTACTCTATGCACATCATTCCAAGTCATTCACGGCACAGGTGAGGCAGGGCACAGGGAGGGTCCAAGAAGTGTCCTTTCAGAGATATTTCAGATCCGCAATGATGGCCAGACTTAGCAATGCATAAATATTTGTGCAGTGGACTTAAATCTCTAACAACTCAGATGCAGATTTAGTCAAATACTATTGAATTTTTTAAAGCCAAATTTCATGCTTCAATAAAATCATCATTTAAAAGTTCTTTCTTTTTTAACTTGGTAAATGATGCAAGATAAAGAATTGAAGATAAAGGTATTTTTGATGATAGACACTTTGAGATAAACTCTTGGAGCCAAAGACATAGCATTTTCCTTACAGTGAAGTTTTCACTTCTAACCCCCCTACCTTTTCCTGTCCTTACTGAGAATCTCACAAAGGTATTCATAGCTCGGGGACTCCACATGTTGACATCTGAGGTTTCTGTGGGGCTCCCTCAGGCACCGGCATCACTGTGGTCTCTCAGAGCACAGAAATACACCGCTGAGTCCTTGAGCTGTAAGTCTGTGATGGTGAGGCTGATGGAACTCATTGCTTTCTGGAAGTTCAAAAAATACTGACCTTTTGTTGTATTCAACTCATTGAAAGACTCCTGATGAATAAGGAAAATCATTTCCCCGCTTGGTAGTTGCTTGTACCAGAATAAATAATAAGTATAACTATTAGCTTCATATGCACAGTTCAAGGTTACATCCTCCTTCTCCAGCACAGGAATTTCTGACTGGTTTTGAGTTACTTTCTGGGCCATGATGGATCCTAGAGAGAAGAAAAAAAAAAAATATATATATATATATATATAATATGGAGAGAGAGAGACAGAAGAGGCTGATTCTCCTGGTGGAACTCAGAGGACTTCAAGGAACAAACAGAGGATTAAGAGTTCTAATTCCTCTGCCGGTTAACCAACTCTCCTAAACCCCAACAGACAATAATCACCTGCCCTACCTCTACACACGGGAGCTGAGCAGGCTGAGTCTGCTGGCGGTCATCCTTACCAGCCTTACCAAGGCAGACAGAGGCTATGAGAGCTCTGAGCAGGCCAGGGAGCCCCATGTGGGAAGTTCTTCCTCTGAGTAGATGCCTGAGCCGTGCCTGAGGGCACACGCACAGTGACTGAACTGTGAGACGCTTCTGCAGCAGAACAGGAGATGTAACTGGCTGATAGCAGTTTGCCTGTGTCATGTCATGGCTTGTTGATGTGGCTGGTGATTGTAAGCTGCCTATTTAGACTTGGTCATAGCTGACTCTTTGTGACTCCATGGACTGTAGCCCACCAGGCTCCTCTGTCCATGGCATTTTCCAGGCAAGAATATTGGAGTGGGTTGCCATGCTGTAATTAAATTAACAACAGTTACATCAGGGCTGCATGCATATTCAGTCAATGTATCTAGGACAGACATACATTTTGTGACAAAAACAATTTATTATGATTATAGTGACCTCTGAGAACAAATAGGCATCCATTTTTGTATAGCTCTTTTGAGGGGGAGGGATCTGCAGCCCAAATCTACAGTGAAATAAGCTCGCAAGTTTTTCTTTGATACCGGAAGATAAAACTGTTTACTCTCAATCGTCATAACTTTTCTTCCTACACTCCAAGTCATGGGTTTCTGTGGATTTCACACTGGATAAAGTTCCTTGTCTGTTTAATGCAATCACAGCAAGCTTCCTGGTGGACAAAATTTGTCCAGCTGTATGTGTCTAACAGGAATCAATAATGTGTGCTAAAATAATCTTGCTTTTAAATATCCACCCTATAGCCAAAATGAGTACAAGCTCACCAGACCAAGCATCCTTCTTTCCTTACATCAGAAATGCAGCCCTAGAGGCTGCGTGCCGCAGCTACTGAGCCCGTGCGCCGCCGCTACTGAAGCCGGTGCAGCGGGAGCCCGTGCTCCGCACCAAGAGGAGCCGCCACGGTGAGAAGCCCGTGCACCGCAATGACGAGCAACCTCCACCCGCTGCAACTGGAGAGAGCCCAAGGTCAGTAACAAAGACCCAGCCGGACCAAAAATAAAACAAACAAGTAAGTAATAAAAGAAACATGGCCACTCAAAAGTCACAGACGCTTTTTCATCCCACGGCTGCAGCAGCTCCGGTTCAAAGGCTTTCACTGCAAACAGCACCTCAATAGCGTTATATCTCAGCCACACGCAGACTGCAATGTGATTTGCCTGGTACTTCTGTGTTGGTTTATGACTATGATTCACGTGATGCGCTTTTAATCATCTATTTCTTTTCTCTAAATGAACTACTAATTTTGTGACATCTAATATCTATCTTACATCATGAGAAAAATAGATTTTTTTGGAAAGTCAGCCTAGAGCAGAGAGGAATCTTTCTGGCTGAAGAGGGGTGCTTCTGGGGACTGAGCTTTGGTCTTCTTTAAGACTGACATCCACCCTATTATCCCTGTAGAGCAATTCCCAACCTCCTGACTTTCTAGGATTAGACATGAGCTTCATTGGTTTTCCTGAAAAACTCTAAATGTACACTAAACTCTGATCAAGGAGAGAATATACCTCTCCCTGACTTCAGGCTCCTGCTCGCCTTGGGTTTGCGCTCAGCTCCCCCTACAGCCCTCCATCACTGTGTCACTCAGAGCACAGTAGTACACAGCCGAGTCTGATGCTTGCACTGCCTGTTTCTGCAGGTGGAAGGAGCTGTCCATCTTAACAAGAGTGGCCTGAAAACCTTCATGCTCTACCTTCTTGTCTGCTGTTAGGCCCTTCAGGAGGAGTTGAGGAGCTTTGTTGAGATGCTGGATGTACCAAAAAAGATAGAAATTTGAATACGTGGCCTGGTAAGTGCAGTTCAGGGTCATGAAAGCCCCCTCTAAGACAGTCACTGGGCCTTCTGTCTGGTTCACTGAGTCACCATTGGTCCCTCCTACAAGAGAATCACTTCGTTATAGTAGAAATGTACAGGAGGAGAGTTTTCAGCCAGAGAAGAAAAATAAAACTTCCCTGTTATCATAGGAAAATGAGAAATCACTTTAGGATAAAATGTTACTTACCAAGTATTAAGAAGATGACCAGAACTGAGTGAGTGGCAGAAAACATTCTGGCGACAGTCCTTGTTCCCTAGAAACATCAAATCTAACAAAGTTAGTCTTCAGCTCGATCTTACAGAAGCTCCTCACCCAGAAAATGGGGACCCCTTTCTGCACAGCAGCCGTCATCTGCCTTGTGGCTACAGAGGAGGCAAGTCAAACCAGCTCCTGAATACAAAAAGGAATCCCATTTGAAGGAAGCCCCGCCCTCTGGTGGTGATGTTAAAGATTACACCACAGTCATATCTGACCTCAGTTCAGTTCAGTAGCTCAGTCATGTCCAACTCTTTGAGACCTCATGGACAGCAGCAGGCCAGGCTTCCCTGTCCAACACCAGCTCCCGGAGCTTGCTCAGGCCCATGTCCATTGAGTCGGTGATGCCATCCAACCATCTCATCTTCTGCCGTCCTTTTCTCCTCCTGCCTTCGAGCTTTCCCAGCATCAGGGTCTTTTCTAATGAGTCAGCTCTTCCCATCAGGTGGCCAAAGTATTGGAGCTTCAACTTCAACATCAGTCCTTCAAGTGAATATTCAGAACTGATTTCATTTAGGACTGACTGGCTTGATCCACTTGCAGACCAAGGGGCTCTCAAGAGCCAAGGGGTTCTCTTTTGAACACCTTAGTTCAAAAGCATCAATTCTTCAGTGCTCAGCTTTCTTTTTTGGTCCAACTCTTACATCCATACATGACTACAGGAAAAACCATAGGTTTGACTATCTGGACTTTTGTCAGCAAAGTAATGTCTCTGCTTTTTAATATGCTGTCTAGGTTGGTCATAGCTTTTCTTCCAAGGAGCAAGTGTCTTTTAATTTCATGTCTGCAGTCACCACTCACAGTGATTTTGGAGCCCTAGAAAATAAAGTCTCTCACTGTTTCCATTGTTTCCCCATCTATTTGCCGTGAAGTGATGGGCCTGGATCCTGTGATCTTAGTTTTTGAATGCTTAGTTTAAAGCCAGCCTTTTCACTCTCCTCATCCTGACCTACTCCTGACCTAGTCCTCCTGATGAGAGTTTGTGGGGTACACACAGGAGAATGGGACACGACTCTAAGAGGAGAGCCCTAAACACAAACATGCTTTGAGAAACATTTCATTATTACATCCATTATTTTTTGTGTGGTATGGTATCTCTAGCTTTGCAAAGAATGCCAGTTAACAATTTTTAGGAGGAGTAGTCAGAGGGTTTCTTCTTTACATACGTCTCCATGATTCCCATCGGTCAGAACAGGACCCCTCTACATGGAAAGTGCTCCCTCCTCTCCCCAAGACCTTCACCTGAATTAGCTTTATTCATCCCCAAGGCACAGCCAACATGCTGCTGGAATGTTGGAATGTTACATAATGTTGGAAACATTATCTAAGTCAGGTCTCAAACAATGTGTGGCTGAACGATCAGGTGAATGAGTGATCCCTGTGCCCTGTGCTGGGCTCAGTCGCTCAGTCGTGTCTGACTCTTTGTGGCCCTAGAGACTACAGCCTGCCAGGCTCCTCTGTCCATGGGATTTTCCAGGCACGAATACTAGAGTGGCTTGCCATGCCCTCCTCCAGGGGATCTTCCCAACACAGGGATTGAGCTAGAATCTCCTGCATCTCCCGCATTTCAGGTGGATTCTTTACACATCTGAGCCACCTGATCATTTAAGGCAGTTCTCATCTAATGTGTGGTTGAATGAGCAGATTATTATCCCTATCCGTCATAAAATGTCATATTTGTAAAATTAAAAAGTAAATTGCTGTTACTCCTTTTTACTCTTAAAGGCAGAGTTGAACTTCCAACTAGAAAACTGGACAAAATATATGAGACAAGCTGTGGATCTTGGACATCAGGTAGCACAGAGGTAAGAAAAACAGATGAGATGAGCCAGGACATCGCCCAGCTTTCTTAACGGAGGCAGCTTCTAGGCACCAGTGCATGAGGGATTTAACAAAAATGGCCCAACTGTCTCACTGTGAGATGGAATAATGTTTTGGGGATGCTGAGGAACCTAGAAATTTGTGGACCAGTGTACCAGAGAGGAGGGATGTGGGCAAAAGAGAGAGAGGGATAGGGATGAGGGCAAAAAGGTGGGGGGAGGAGTCACTGTGAATCCTGGACTGAGTACTGATCTGTAAGTAAAGAGAGAAGACCCAATGAGCTTGGTAAACCTCCCTGAAGGGGCCTCCTTTGGGGCCTGGACCCTACTTGGATGACCGCCACCTCACACCTTTAGCCCCATGAGGGACTGGTGACCTTACTTAGGAAACCTGGTTCCTGAAACATCTTTTTACCTCTTGTCACATTCTTGCTTTTATTCCCTAAGTTAGTACATTTCTAAGGGGAGTTGAAAGATAAGCATACAAAGTTTAGTTTAACATTATGTCAGTTTGTCCTTCGCGAAACGAGGGTGTTTTCTGCATACTTCTTTGTTTATGAGAGTCTTCTTTCATAGTGGATCTTTGTACATTATCTTCTGGCCTTGAGGCCTATTAACATTTTATGACCTAGGTGAAGGCAAAGCTGTTTTCAGTAGTCTATTCTTTATTGTTCTGTTTTGCCTTGAGCTTAGTTCTTAGAAAACAGAAAAGTTGCAGTCTTGTGGTACAGCAGGTTGCAACATAGTAGAAATACAATCCTGTTAACACAAAGGTCAGTCTTTTTGCAAAAGTTCTCAGCTAAATTTATTTAAAAAGTTTACCACACAAAGACTCTGCAGCTCTGGTGAAGCAGCCTCTGTTTAGCATTCCTGGTTAAAATTAACAATCCTAAGCTCTTATTTTTCTAAATCTTTAACTATAACCACATTTAGAATAATATTTTTGTGTTCTCTAATAGGGCCTCCTCACCCCCCGAAGGGCTCTGTGACCATTAGGGCCTTTTGTGATCAGGTTCTTTATGCTGTTTATGATTAAGGTGTTGTGAGCAGCCATGTGCATTAGTATGCATTTGCCAAACAAGCCAGAGTGCCAGCAGAAGGGTTTTTACTTGAAACATTTCCTTCATCCCTGGCCCCTTCATAGGGAACCAGTGTCCAGGAGATTTATTAATTAGGGTTCTCTGTTGGTCTTTATTTAGTGAAAGAGGAGCAGGAGAGCTCTCAGCAGGCAATGCAAAGATCCGCAACAAGACCAACAAGGACAACAGCAAGAGGGGAGGCTACAGGGTGGGGTAGAGGCCGGGGTCAACCTGGAGGGTCCCTTGTAGCCTGAACAGCCTTGCGTTTCAGGTCTTCTCCTCATGACCTTGTCACGGGTGGGATCTCCCATAATGGCTCCCGGCACACATCCATTCATGATTACTGGGAAAACCATAGCTCTGACTATATGGACCTTGCCGGTAAAGTAATGTCTCTGCTTTTTAACATGCTGTCTAGGTTGATCATAGCTTTTCCTCCAAGGAGCAAGCATCTTTTAATTTCATGGCTGCAGTGACCATTTGCAGTGATTTTGAAGCCCAAGAAAATTAAATCTGTCACTGTTTCCACATTTCCCCCATCTATTTGCCATAAAATCATTGGATTAGATGCTGTAATCTTAGTTTTTTTAATGTTGAGTTTTAATACAGCTTTTTCACTCTCCTCTTTCATCTGCATCAAGATGTTCTTTATTTCCTTTTCACTTTCTGCCATCAGAGTGGTGTCATCTGCATATATGAGGTTGTTGATATTTCTCCTGGCAATCTTGATTCCAGCTTTTGAGTCATCCAGCCCTGCATTTCACCTGATGTACTCCACATATAAGTTAAATAAGCAGGGTGACAATATATAGCCTTGATGTACTCCTTTCCCAATTTTGAACCAGTCCATTGTTCCATGTGCAGTACTAACTGTTGCTTCTTGTCCTGCATACAGCTTTCTTGGGTATCCCCATCTTTTTTTTTTTTTTTTTTAAATATAAAATTTCACCTCAGAGCGCAGGGGCGCGGGGGGCCGACCCCATGGAGACAACACGCCGCCGCCGAGCGCTGCAGGACCCGCCGGCCGCCCCGCCGCCCCCGTCAGCCGCTCGCCCGGCCGCCCGCCACCTCGCTCCCTCCCGCGGACCGCCGGCCCGTGGTGGCGCCGGAGCGCTGGCAGAGGGGCGGCGGCGGCGGAGGCTGAGGGGGAACTGACCCCCATCTTTTTAAGAATTTTCCACAGTTTGTTGTGATCAACACAGGAAAAGGCTTTAGCCTAGTCAATGAAGTAGAAGTAGATTTGCTTTTAAAATTCCCTTGCTTTTCCTGTGATCCATCAGATATTGGATCTGCTCTGGTTCCTCTGCCTTTTCTAAACCCAGCATCTACATCTGAAATTCTTGGTTCATGTACTGCTGAAGCATAGCTTGAAGGATTTTGAGCATAATCTTGCTAACATGTGAAATGAGTGCAACTGTATGGTAATTTGAACATTCTTTGGAATTCAGTTCCCTGACATGAGGTTATTAGCAAAGAGAATATCCTGTTCCCAGTTTGAATAAAAACAATACACACAATACCTGCAATATTTACAGAGTGGGCTGCTCTGATACAGAGGGCCCTTGACAGAAGGAATATCTTGTCAGAAACTCTCTTCTTGGAACTTACTTAGGCAGCAGCATTTCTGGAGCAACCAGCAGGGATGGAAAAGTCAAGAAAAGAGAGAATAAAACTCCAGTCACTGAAGATGGAGTGTCTGCAGGTGAAACTGAGCAGGATGCACAATCTTGGCCTGAATTTTAAAAACCAGAGACTAGCTTCCAGATCACACAGTCATCCACCAACAATGAACCCTGGAATTTTCAAAACACATTGTGAAATATCTCAGCATATATAATCTGAGTTGCTGTTGAAGAGTTAATATCACTTTAAGGGATTCTATGCCATCTGGGGGCATGTGGATGGGCTGAAAACAAACATTTCTGGAGAAAAGCGCTTAGGTTCCTCTTTACACTGTCCCGTCCCAGATTCCTCTGTCGGGCAATCCAAGAATTCCTAGGTCCTTGGCCCAGAGTATCAGAGCTGGCAGTGCTTTGACAGCACCTCTGAGAGAGAAAGAACAGCCCCTTCTGGGTCTGCCCACAGCCGGAGCCCCATCTGCATCTGGGTTTGCGCTCAGCTCCCCCTGCAGCCCTTCATCACTGTGTCACTCAGAGCACAGTAGTACACAGCCGAGTCTGATGCTTGCACTGCCTGTTTCTGCAGGTGGAAGGAGCTGTCCCTCTTAACAAGAGTGGCCTGAAAACCTTCATGCTCTACCTTCTTGTCTGCTGTTGAGCCCTTCAGGAGGAGATGAGGAGCTTTATTGAGACGCTGAACATACCAGAAAAGATAGTGATCTGAATATGTGGCCTGGTAAGTGCAGTTCAGGGTCATGAAAGCCCCCTCTAAGACAGTCACTGGGCCTTCTGTCTGGTTCACTGAGTCACCATTGGTCCTTCCTACAAGAAAATCACTTTGTTATAGTAGAAATGTACAGGAGGAGAGTTTTCAGCCAGAGAAGAAAAATAAAACTTCCCTGTTATCATAGGAAAATGAGAAATCACTTTAGGATAAAATGCTACTTACCAAGTATTAAGAAGATGACCAGAACTGAATGAGAGGCAGAAAACATTCTGGCGACAGTCCTTGTTCCCTAGAAACATCAAATCTAACAAAGTTAGTCTCAGCTGGATGTTACAGAAGCTCCTCACCCAGAAAATGGGGATCCCTTTCTGCACAGCAGCCGTCATCTGTCTTGTGGCTACAGAGGAGGCAAGTCAAACCAGCTCCTGAATACAAAAGGAATCGCATTTGAAGGAAGCCTCGCCCTCTGGTGGTGATGTTAAATATTACACCACAGTCATATCTGACCTCAGTTCAGTTCAGTAGCCCAGTCATGTCCAACTCTTTGAGACCTCATGGACAGCAGCAGGCCAGGCTTCCCTGTCCAACACCAGCTCCCAGAGCTTGCTCAAACCCATATCCACTGAGTCGGTGATGCCATCCAACCATCTCATCTTCTGCAGTCCCTTTCTCCTCATGCTTTCAATCTTTCCCAGCATCAGGGTCTTTTCTAATGAGTCGGCTCTTCTCATCAGGTGGCCAAAGTATTGGAGCTTCAACTTCAACATCACTCCTTCCAGTGAATATTCAGAGCTGATTTGTTTTAGGACTGACTGGTTTGATCCCCTTGCAGTCCAAGGGGCTCTCAAGAGCCAAGGGGTTCTCTTTTGAACACCATAGTTTAAAGCATCAATTCTTCGGCGCTCAGCTTTCTTTTTTGGTCCAACTCTCACATCCATACATGACTACAGGAAAAACCATAGGTTTGACTATATGGACCTTTGTCAGCAAAGTAATGTCTCTGCTTTTTAATATGCTGTTTAGGTTGGTCACAGCTTTTCTTCCAAGGAGCAAGTGTCTTCTAATTTCATGTCTGCAGTCACCACTTGCAATGTTTTTGGAGCCCTAGAAAATAAAGTCTGTCACTGTTACCATTGTTTCCCCATCTATTTGCCATGAAGTGATGGGATTGGATGCCATGACCTTAGTTTTTGAATGCTTAGTTTAAAGCCAGCTTTTCACTTTCCTCATCCTGACCTACTCCTGACCTAGTCCACCTGATGAGAGTTTGTGGAGTACACACAGGAGAATGGGACAGGACTCTAAGAGTAGAGCCCTAAATACAAACATGCTTTGGGAAATGTTCCATTATTACATCCATTATTTTCTGTGTGGTATGATATCATTAGCTTTGCAAAGAATGCCAGTGAACAATTTTTAGGAGGAATAGTCAGAGGGTTTCTTCTTTACATACGTCTCCATGATTACCTTGGGTCAGAACAGGGCCCCTCTGCATGGAAAGTGCTCCCTCCTCTCCCCAAGACCTTCACCTGAATTAGCTTTATTCATCCCCAAGGCACAGCCAACATGCTGCTGGAATGTTGGAATGTTACATAATGTTGGAAACATTATCTAAGTCAGGTCTCAAACAATGTGTGGCTGAACGATCAGGTGAATGAGTGATCCCTGTGCCCTGTGCTGGGCTCAGTCGCTCAGTCGTGTCTGACTCTTTGTGGCCCTAGAGACTACAGCCTGCTAGGCTCCTCTGTCCATGGGATTTTCCAGGCACGAATACTAGAGTGGCTTGCCATGCCCTCTTCCAGGGGATCTTCCCAACATAGGGATTGAGCCAGAGTCTCCTGCATCTCCGGAATTTCAGGTGGATTTTTACCCATCCAAGCCACCTGATCATTTAAGGCAGATCTCATCTAATGTGTGGTTGAAATAGCAGGCTATTACCCCTGTCCATCATAAAATGTCATATTTGTAAAATTAAGAAATAAATAGCTGTTACTTCTTTTTACTGATAAAGGTACAGTCAACCTTCCAACTGGAAAACTGGACAAAATATATGAGACAAGCTGTGGATCTTGGACATCAGGTAGCACAGAGGTAAGAAAAACAGATGAGATGAGCCAGGACATTGCCCAGCCCTCTTCACGGAGGCAGCTTCTAGGCACCAGTGCATGAGGGATTTAACAAAAATGGCCCAACTGTCTCACTGTGAGATGGAATAATGTTTTGGGGATGCTGAGGAACCTAGAAATTTGTGGACCAGTGTACCAGAGAGGAGGGACGTGGGCAAAAGAGAGAGAGGGATAGGGATGAGGGCAAAAAGGTGGGGGGAAGAGTCACTGAATCCTGGACTGAGTACTGATCTGTAAGTAAAGAGAGAAGACCCAATGAGCTTGGTAAACCTCCCTGAAGGGGCGTCTTTTGGGGCCTGGACCCTACTTGGATGACCGCCACCTCAACACCTTTAGCCCCATGAGGGACAGGTGACCTTACTTAGGAAACCTGGTTCTTGAAACATCTTTTTACCTCTTGTCACTTCTTGCTTTAATTCAACTAAGTATTTTTTTTAGAATGTCAAGTTTAGATGCTGAATATATTAGCCAGACACTCTTCATTCCAGAGGCGTGTGTGTGGTATTTATCTGTCTTCTATTTATTTATTAGGGATTCAGGAATCTTAATGGAAAGAACTGTTTGCTCACTGTCTGTCAGCCTGTTTGTCTAGTTCCCTGTGTAATTATTTGTGCTAGTGAAGTGAACCCAGCAGAAGATTTAATGGGGTCATTTCATAGCTTGTTCTTTCCTCTAGGATAGGGTTTATTTTATGCAAAGTCCTACTATATTATGGTAAGATGTCAAAACATTGTTCTTTGCTGACATAAACCATGTTAAGGCATGGAAACGCTGTGGCTGCAGACAGCTGTGAGGTCGCCTTACACGGGCTCTCAGGGCAGTGCTGTCAATCCAGGAACAATGGTTGTGACTAAGTCAGTTGAACTCAAGAACTGCTGCTGCTGCTGCTAAGTCGCTTCAGTCGTGTCCGACCCATAGACGGCAGCCCACCCGGCTCCCCCGTCCCTGGGATTCTCCAGGCAAGAACATTGAAGTGGGTTGCCATTTCCTTCTCCGATGCATGAAAGTGAAAGTGAAGTTGCCCAGTCGTGTCCGACTCTTAGTGACCCCATGGACAGCAGCCCACCAGGCTCCTCCATCTATGGGATTTCCAGCCAAGAGCACTGGAGTGGGGAGCCACTGTCTTCTCTGGAACTCAAGAACAGGCTTCTTCAAATCTCTACAGCGATTTTCTCACCAGTTAAAATGAATTTTGTTAGTTCTTACCAAAACTGGGATCATTTTTAATGCACAATTGTTTGCTAAATTGTTCTTTTTGCTTGTTTTTTGTCTGCACCAGGTCTTAGGTTAGGCTTGTGGGATCCGGTTCCCTGACCAGGGATCGAACCTGGGCCTCCAGCAATGTGAGTGCAGAGTCCTATTCACCAAACCAACCCTCCACCTAAAATTAGAATCTTGAGTTGAAGTTATCATGTTGGCAGGACTCTCTGGCTCAGCAGATCACCTAGATTGTCTTAAACTCTTGTGCATTTTCAGGAATCCCTAGCTTCCAGCATTCATTCTGGAAATTCACAGGGTTGTCTGCAATGTGGAAACCAAAATCAGATCCAATTCCTATCTCAAATTGCTTTCAGTTGATTGAGAAGCAGATAAGCAAAAAAAAAAAAAAAAAATCCCATTCCCTGTCTGTACTCGCACTAGCCTTAACCCCAGTACATGAAATGAGGGATCAGACTGGAAGTAGAGAGCTGGTGCAATTACCACCAGGGAAATTAAACCTGCTAGAATACTTTTCTCCCCACCGTTAAGATTTATTTTTGTTCTTTCATCTCCCTCTCCATTTCTAGGCCTCTTTATTAAGATGTTGAACTCCCAGGGCACAGGGGGCCAGCCCCCAGTGTGCAGGACTCTAGGATGTCAGGGAGGAAGGCAGTGCTCACCTTCAGGTGAGTGTCCAGACCCACCCTAAGTGACGATGGTGAGTACATCTGCCAAGACCATAAAACTACTATAACTATTAAACTCTGCATTTAAGCAGTTGTGTCTATAAATTGGGTTTCCCCAGTAGCTCAGCAGTAAAGAATCTGCCTGCCAATTGAAGAGATGAGAGTTCAATCCCTGGGTCAGGAAGATCCCCTGGAGGAGAAAATAGCACCCACTCCAGTATTCTTGCCTGGAAATTTCCACGTACAGGGGAGCCTGGCAGCTACAGTCCACAGGATGGCAGAGAGTCAGACGCCACTTAGCAACTGAGCACCAGACACAATACACACAGGCCTGTAAGTTATGAAATGACAAGGATTCAGTGTCCTGGCCACACCTCACAGACTGCCCAGCAGTAAAACCTCCATCTCTTCCCACCTGCTGTGCCCACCACTGTCCTTCCAGAAAGTCTGCTCCCGGAAGTTGCAGACAGGAGTTCAGCCTGAGAAGATGAGGGGACTCTGTGCAATGGGCACGACTGTAGCAGGGACACAGAGCGGGGACCAGAGTGGCTCCGCATTCCGCTCACGAGCAGAGGAGTGTGGAGATGCTCCTGCTCGCTGAGTGGGTGGTAATTTCTCCTAGTCTCCTGAGCAGGTGAAAAGCCCACTCCTCTGTCAAGACAGCTTATTGTAAGAGTACATAAATACTTCCCCCACGTGTCTGAAATACTACCAATTGATGAATTAATTTCCCTGCTTTTGCTGTTGTTCAGTCCCTAGGCCATGTCTGACTCTTTACGACCCCACGAACTGCAGCACGTCAGGCTTCCCTGTCCTTCACTAGCTCCCAGAATTTGCTCAAACTCCTGTCCATTGAGTCAGTGATGCCATCCAACCATCTTATCCTCTGTCACCTCCTTATCCTCTTGCCCTCAAACTTTCCCAGCATCAAGGTCTTCTCCAGTGAATTGGTTCTTCACATCAGGTGCCCAAATATTGGAACTTTAGCTTCAGCATCAGTCCTTCCAATGAATGTTCAGGATTGATATCCTTTAGGATTGACTGCTTTGATCACCTTGCAGTCCAAGACACTCTCAAGAATCTTCTCCAAAACCACAGTTCAAAAGCATCAGTTCTTCAGCACTCAGCCTTCTTTATGGTCCAACTTTCACATTAATATGATTACTGGGTAAACCATAACTCTGACTATAGGGACCTTTGTCGGCAAAGTAATATCTCTGCTTTTTAATACACTGTCTAGGTTTGTCATATCTATTCTTCCAAGGATCAAGAGTATTTTAATTTTATGAATGCAGTCACCATCTGCAGTGACTTTGGAGCCCAAGAAAATAAAATGTATCATTGTTTCCACTTTTTCCACATCTATTGGCCATGAAGTGATGGGACCAGATGCCATAATCTCACATTTTTGAATGTTGAGTTTTACTCCAGCTTTTTCACTCTCCTCTTTCACACTCATCAAGAGGCTCTTTAGCTTCTCTCTGCTTTCTGCCATTAGAGTGGTATCATCTGCATATATGAGATTGTTGATATTTCTCCTGGCAATCTTGATTCCAGCTTGTAAGTTATCCAGCCCTGCATTTCACCTAATAAGTTAAATAAGCAGGGTGACAATATATAGGCTTGACCTACTCCTTTTCCAAATTTGAACCAGTCCATTGTTCCACGTGCAGTACTAACTGTTGCTTCTTGTCCTGCATACATGTTTCTTGGGTATTCCCATCTCTTTAGAAATTTCCACAGCTTGTTGTGTATCAGCAGGATACACAATCTTGGCCTGAATTTTAAAAACCAGAGGCTAGCTTCCAGGTCGCACAGTCATCCATTAACAATAACAATGTGCCTTGGAATTTTCATTAACACATTGTAAAATATTTCAGCATATTTCTGAATTGTCATTGAAGAGTTAATATCACTTTAAGGTATTCTATGCCATCTGGGGGCATGTGGATGGGCTGAAAACAGGCATTTCTGGAGAAAAGCACTTAGGTTCCTCTTTACACTGTCCTGCCCGATTCCTCTCTGTAGGGCAACCCAAGAATTCCTAGGTCCAATTGGCTCTGAGGAGCAGACCTGGAAGAGCTTTGACAAGACCTCTAGCATAGCACACTGGAGAGAGAAACAACACCCCCTTCCTGGTCTGCCCACAGCCGGAGCCCCATCTGCATCTGGGTTTGCGCTCAGCTCCCCCTGCAGCCCTCCATCACTGTGTCACTCAGAGCACAGTAGTACACAGCCGAGTCTGATGCTTGCACTGCCTGTTTCTGCAGGTGGAAGGAGCTGTCCCTCTTCACAAGAGTGGCCTGAAAACCTTCATGCTCTACCTTCTTGTCTGCTGTGAAGCTCTTCAGGAGGAGTTGAGGAGCTTTGTTGAGATGCTGAACATACCAGAAAAGATAGGGAGTAAAATCAGCAGTCTGGTAAGTGCAGTTCAGGGTCATGAGAGCCCCCTCTGAGACAGTCACTGGGCCTTCTGTCTGGTTCACTGAGTCACCATTGGTCCCTCCTACAAGAAAATCACTTTGTTATGATAGAAATGCACAGGAGAGGAGTTTTCAGTCAGAGAAGAAAAACAAAACTTACCTACAGTTATAGGAAAGTGAAAAATCATTAAGCTTTAGAATAAAATGCTACTTACTGAATATTAAGATGATCAGAAGAACTGAGTGAGTGGCAGAATGCATGTTCGCAAAGGAAAACGGTCCTTGTTCCCTGGAATACGCCAGTCTAACGAATCTAGTCTCCATCTGGATGTTACAGAAGCTCCTCACTCAGACACGGAGAGCCCCTTTCTGCACAGCAGCAACATTCTGTCTTGTAGGTGCAAAGTTGGCAAGTGAAACCAGCTCCTGAACACGAGGAACCGCATCTGAAGGAAGCCCCGCCCTCTGGTGGTGGTCGTGAGAATTGCACCACAGTCAGGTCTGACCTATTCCTCCTGATAACAGCTTGTGGGATTAGATACAGGAGAATGGGACAGGACCCTAAGAAGAGAGTCCTAAACATAAACGTGCTTAAGGAAGTATTCTATTATTACTTCCATAATTTTTTGCATGGCACAGGTATCTCTAGCTTCACAAGAAACCCCAGTTACAATTTCTAGATGGAATAGTCAGAGGTTTCTTCCTCGCGTATGTCTCGGATTCCTGGGGGTCAGAGCAGGATCCCTCTGTGTGGAAAGTGCTTCTTCCTCTCCCCAAGTCATTCCTCTGAAGTAGTTATATTCATGTTGACTCTGTCAACATGCCGTGGAGAAAATGTTGTCTAAGGCAAGTGTCAAATAATGTGTAGTTAAATGATAAGGTTATTATCCTGATTTATCTAGGAATGACAGATTTGTAAAACACAATAAAAATAAAATATGTGACTTTTTCTTCACTGATAATGGTAGAGTTGATCTTCCAACTAGAAAACTATTTTTGGACCTTGAATATCAGGTAGCACAGAGATAAGGAAAACAGGTGAGATGAGCACTAACATTGGGCAGCTTACTTCATGGAGGCAGCTTCTAGGCACCAGTGCATGAGGGATTTACCAAGAATAGTGCAGCTGTCTCACTGTGGGATTGAGACAGAATAGGAGAACGGAGATCCTGAAAAACCTAAAACTTGTGGACCTCTGTACCAGAGAGGAGGAATGTTGACAAAAAAGAGAGAAAGAGAGAGAAATAAGCACAAGGCAGGGGTTGGGTGGGAGAGTGGGGGGAAGTTGGACCATCCTGGGTGACAGCAACCTTACACCTTCCTCATGAGGCACAGGTGACCTTACTTAGGTAACATGGTTCTTGAAACATCTTTTTACCTCTTGTCACATTCTTGCTTTAATTCAACTAAGTATTGTTTTTTAGAATGTCAAGTTTAGATGCTTAATATATTAGCCAGGCACTCTTCATTTCAGAGGCATGTGTGTGGTATTTATCTGTCTTCTGTTTATTTATGAGGGATTCAGGAATCTCAATGGAAAGAGCTGTTTGCTCAGTGTCTGTCAGCCCGTTTGTCTAGTTCCCTGTGCAATTATTTGTGCTAGTGAAGTGAACCCAGCAGAAGATTTAATGCGGTCATTTCTTAGCTTGTTCTTTTCTCTAGGATTGAGTTTACTTTATGCAAAGTCTAACTATAATATGGTAAGAAGTCAGAACATTGTTCTTTGGTGACATAAACCATTTTAAGGCTTGGGGACGTTGTGGCTGCAGACAGCTGTGAGGGTGCCTTACGCGGGCTCTCAGTGTTGTCAATCCAGTAACAACGGCTGTGACTAAGTCAGCTGAACTCAAGAACAGTCTTCTTCAAATGTGCCTTTTTCACCAACTGAGATTTTCTCACCAGTTAAAATGAACTTTGTTAGTTCTTCCCAAAACTGGGATCATTTTTAATGCACATCTGATGCTGAGCTGTTCTTTTTGCTTGTTTTGTTCTTTTGTCTGTGCCAGGTCTTAGTTTAGGCTTGTGGGATCCGGTTCCCTGACCAGTGATCAAACCTGGCCTCCTGCAATGTGAGTGCAGAGTCCCAGTCGCTGAACCAACGCTTTCCCTAAAATGAGAATCTTGAGTTGAAGTTATCATGCTGGCAGGACTCTCTGGCTCAGCAGATCACCTAGATTCTCTTAAACTCTTGTGCATTTTCAGGAATCACTCCAACATTCATTCTGGAAATTTACAGGGTTGTCTACAATGTGGAAACAAAAACGAGACACATTTCCTACCTCAAATGGCTTTCAGTTGATTGAGGAGCAGGTGAGCAAAAAAAAAAAAAAAAAAAAAATCCTATGCCCCATCTGTACTCCCACTAGCCTGGACCGCAGTACATGAAATGAGGGCTGAGACCGAAAGCAGAGAACTGAAGCAGTTACTACCAGGGAAATAAAACCTGCTAGAATACTTTTATTTTCCCACCGTTAAGATTTATTTTTGTTCTTTCATCTCCCTCTCCATTTCTAGGCCTGTTTATTAAGATGCTGAACCCCCAGGGCACAGGTGGCCAGCATCCAGTGTGCAGGACTCTGGGATGTCAGGGAGAAAGGCAGTGCTTACCTTCAGGTGGGTGTCCAGATCCACCCTAAGTGACCATGGTGAGTGCATCTGCCAAGACCATAAAACTACTATAACTATTAAACTCTGCATTTAAGTAGTTGTGTCTATAAATTGAGCTTCCCAGGTGCTAAGTGATAAAGAATCTGCCTGCCAATTGAGGGGAAGAGGTTTCGATCCCTGGGTGAGAAAGATCCCCAGGAGAAGGAAATAGCAACCCACTCCAGTATTCTTGCCTGGAAAATTCCATGGACATAGGAGCTTGGTGGGCTATAGTCCACGGGGTCGCAAAGAGTCAGACAAAACTTAGCAAATCAAGCAAGCCTATAAATTATGAAATGACAATGATTTAGTATTCTGGCCACATCTCACAGACTGCCCAGCAGTAAAACATCCATCTCTTCCCACCTGTGTGCCCTCCACTGTCCTTCCAGAAAGTCTGGTCCTCGAAGTTGCAGACAGGAGTTCAGCCTGAAAAGATGAGGGGACTCTCTGTGCAATGGGCGTGATTTTATTCAGAGATGCAGAGCAGTGACCAAGTGGCTCCACATTCCTGCTCATGAGCAGAGGAGTGTGGAGATGTTCCTGCTTTGGGAGTGGGTGATACTTTCTCCTAGTTTCTTGAGCAATGGGTGACACTTTCTCCTAGTTTCTTCACTCTGCTGCCAAGATAGCTTATTGTAAGAGTGCATAAACACTCTTTCCATGTGTCTGAAATATGACTGATTGATTGTTCTGCCCATAATCCAAGTCCCCGGTCGGGAAAGAAGACTCCTTGAAACAATGCAACTTGCAATAGGGGAATTTATTACTGACTCGAGCCAGGGCCTCCCGCCCTCACCAGGTGTGTGAGGATGAAAGGCCCCGAGCCCCAGTTCTCTCGGTATTTATTAGGTCAAAAAAAGCAGCAGGTAGTTGGCGCAAGTGGATTGGTTACACAGTAGGTAGTTGGCTCAAGCGGACTGGTTACACAGTTGCAAGGTAATTTTTGTTGGCCCAACGTGGGGCTTTCAGCTTTCCCCTGATAGGTTCCCTTTTTTCTTGCTAGGCATATGTTGATTGGCTGGCTCCAGGAGGCCTGATAATTATGTTACCCCAGGAAACCAGGCCTACTCCTATCTAGGCTGCCTGTCATGGCATTAGCCGTGACAGCCTCACGTGATGAGTTAATTTTCCCTGTTTTTGTTGCCATTCAGTCCCTAGGTCATGTCTGACTCTACGATCCCATGAACTGCAGCATGCCAGGAGCTTTATTCTCTCTTTTCTTGACTTTTCCATCCCTTCTGGTTGCTCCCGAAATGCTGCTGCCTAAGTAAGTTCCAAGAGGAGAGCTTCCGGACAAGATATTCCTTCTGAAGGGCCCTGTGGATCAGAGCAGCTCACTCTGTAAATACTGCAGGTGTGTGTCCTTCCCTGTCCTTCACTATCTCCCAGAGTTTGCTAAACTCACGTCCATTGAGTCAGTAATGCCATCCAACCATATTATCCTCTGTCACCTCCTTATCCTCTTGCCCTCAATCTTTCCCAGCATCAGGGTCTCCTCTAGTGAATTGGTTCTTCACATCAGGTGGCCAAAATATTGGAACTGCAGCTTCAGCATCAGTCCTTCCAATGAATATTCACGGTTGATATCCTTTAGGATGGACTGGTTTGATTTCCTTGCAGTCCAAGGGACTCTCAAGAGTCTTCTCCAACACCACAACTAAAAAGCATCAATTCTTTGGCACTCAGCCTTCTTTATGGTTCAACTCTCACATCCATTCATGATTACTGGGAAAACCATAGCTCTGACTATATGGACCTTTGCCAGTAAAGTAATGTCTCTGCTTTTTAACATGCTGTCTAGGTTGGTCATAGCTTTTCTTCCAAGGGGCAAGCATCTTTTAATTTCATGGCTACAGTCACCATTTGCAATGATTTTGAAGCCCAATAAAATTAAATCTGTCACTGTTTCCACATTTTCCCCATCTATTTGCCATAAAATGATGGGACTGGATGCAGTAATCTTAGTTTTTTTTTTAATGTTGAGTTTTAATCCAGCTTTTTCACTCTCCTCTTTCACTGCATCAAGATGTTGTTTAGTTTCTTTTCACTTTCTTCCATCAGAGTGGTGTCATCTGCATATCTGAGGTTGTTGATATTTCTCCTGGCAATCTTGATTCCAGCTTTTGAGTCATCCAGCCCTGCATTTCACCTGATGTACTCCACATATAATTTAAATGAGCAGGGTGACAATATATAGCCTTGATGTACTCCTTTCCCAATTTTGAACCAGTCAATTGTTCCATGTGCAGTACTAACTGTTGCTTCTTGTCCTGCATACAGGTTTCTTGGGTATCCCTATCTTTTTAAGAATTTTCCACAGTTTATTGTGATCCACACATTCAAAGGCTTTAGCGTAGTCAATGAAGCAGAAGTAGATTTTTTTTTAAATTCCCTTGCTTTTTCTGTGATCTAGCAGATATTGGATCTGCTCTGGTTCCTCTGCCTTTTCTAAACCCAGCTCTACATCTGAAATTCTTGATTCATGTACTGCTGAAGCATAGCTTGAAGGATTTTGAGCATAATCTTACTAGTATGTGAAATGAGTGCAACTCTATGGTAATTTGAACATTCTTTGGCATTCATTTACCTGAGATGAGGTTATTAGCAAAGAGAATATCCTGTACCCAGTATGAATACAAACAATACACACAACCCCTGCAATATTTACAGAGTGGGCTGCTCTGATCCACAGGGCCCTTAACAGAAGGAATATCTTGTCAGAAACTCTCCTCTTGGAACTTACTTAGGCAGCAGCATTTCTGGAGCAACCAGCAGGGATGGAAAAGTCAAGGAAAGAGAGAATAAAGCTCCGGTCACTGAAGATGAAATGTCTGCAGGTGAAACTCAGCAGGATACACAATCTTGGCCTGAATTTTAAAAACCAGAGACTAGCTTCCAGATCACACAGTCATCCATCAACAATGAGCCCTGGAATTTTTATTAACACATTGTAAAATATTTCAGCATATACAATCTGAATTGTTGTTGAGGAGTTAATGTCACTTCAAGGGATTCTATGACATCTGGGGGCATGTGGATGGGCTGAAAACAGGCATTTCTGGAGAAAAGCGTTTAGGTTCCTCTTTACATTGTCCCATCCTAGATTCCTCTGTCAGGCAATCCAAGAATTCCAAGGTCCTTGGCTCGGAGTATCAGAGCTGGAAGTGCTTTGACAGCACCTCTGAGAGAGAAACAATACCCCCTTCTGGGTCTGCCCACAGCCAGAGCCCCATCTGCACCTGGGTTTGCGCTCAGCTCCCCCTGCAGCCCTCCATCACTGTGTCCCTCAGAGCACAGTAGTACACAGCCGAGTCTGATGCTTGCACTGCCTGTTTCTGCAGGTGGAAGGAGCTGTCCCTCTTCACAAGAGTGGCCTGAAAACCTTCATGCTCTACCTTCTTGTCTGCTGTTGAGCCCTTCAGGAGGAGTTGAGGAGCTTTGTTGTGATGCTGGACATACCAGAAAAGATAGTGATCTGAATATGTGGTCTGGTAAGTGCAGTTCAGGGTCATGAGAGCCCCCTCTGAGACAGTCACTGGGCCTTTTATCTGGCTCACTGAGTCACCATTGGTCCCTCCTACAAGAAAATCACTTTGTTATCATAGAAATGCACAGGAGAAGAGTTTTCAGTCAGAGAAGAAAAATAAACCTTACCTATAATCATAGGAAAATGAAAAATCATTAACATTTAGGATAAAATGTTACTTACTGAATATCAAGATGATCAGAAGAACTGAGTGAGTGGCAGAATGCATGCTGGCAAAAGAAAACGGTCCTTGTTCCCTGGAATACGCCACTCTAACCAATCTAGTCTCCATCTGGATGTTACAGAAGCTCCTCACTCAGACACGGAGAGCCCCTTTCTGCACCATAGCAGTATTCTGTCTTGTGGCTACAGAGTAGGCAAGTCAAACTGGCTCCTGAACACGAGGAACGGCATCTGAAGGAAGCCCCGCCCTCTGGTGGTGATCGTGAGAATTGCACCACAGTCGAGTCTGACCTATTTCTCCTGATAATAGATTGTGGGGTACATACAGGAGAATGGGACAGGACCCTAAGAAGAAAGTCCTAAACATAAGCGTGCTTAGGCAAACTATCATTACTTCCATGACTTTTTGCATGGTACAGGTATCTCTAGCTTCGCAAGAAACTCCAGTTACAATTTCTAGATGGAATAGTCAGAGATTTCTTCCTTCAATGTGTCTCCAAGATACCCATGAATCAGAGAAGGATCCTCCTGAATGGAAAGTGCTCCCTGCTCTCCTCGAGTTCTTTACCTGAATTAGCTCTGTTCATCCCCAAGACTCAGTCAACATGCCATGGAGGAAACCTTATCTACAGCAGGTCTCAAATAATGTGTGGTTGAATGATAAGGTTATTATTACATACCCTACCATCATAAAATGACACATTTGTAAAAATACTAAAAAAAAAAAAAAAAAAAAAAATTACCGTTACTTCTTTTTCACAGTTAAAGGTAGAATTGACCTTACAACTAGAAAACTGGACAAGATACATGAAACAAATTTTGGACCTTGGACATCAGGTAGCACAGAGATAAGGAAGACAGATGAGATGAAGGCTAACACTGCCCAGCTTACTTCATGGAAGCAGCTTCCAGGCACCAGTACTGACGGGGTTTACCAAAACTGTCTCACTGTGGGATTGAGATGGAACTTTGAAATGTGTGGACCACTGGACAAGAAAGGAGAGATGTGGGGGAAAAAAGAGAAAGAGAGAGAGATAGAGGCAAGGGGGTAGCATGCAGAGGGCAGAGATCCAAGGTGAATCTTAGGCTGAGTAATAATCTGCAATAAAAGAGAGAAACCTCAGGGAGTTTGGTAAACCTTCCTGAAAAAGATCTCCTTTGGGGCCCCTGGACCATACTTGGATGATAGCACTTGTCACATTCTTGTTTTAATTCAACTAAGTATTTTTTTTTTTTTTTTTAGAAAATCATTCTTTTACAAGTGGTTGACCAGTTTTCCCAGCACCACTTGTTAAAGAGGTTGTCTCTTTTCCATTGTATATTCTTGCCTCCTTTGTCGAAGATAATGTGTCCATAGGTATGTGGATTTATCTCTGGATTTTCTATTTTGCTCCATTGATCTATATTTCTGGCTTAATGCCAGTACCATACTGTTTTGATGACTGTGGCTTTGTCATAGAGCCTGAAGTCACGCAGGTTGATTCCTCCAGTTCCATTCTTCTTTCTCAAGATTGCTTTTGCTATTCAAGGTTTTTGTATTTTCATACAAATTGTGAAATTATTTGTTCTAATTCTGTGAAGAATACCGTTGGTAGCTTGATAGGGATTGCATTGAATCTATAGGTTGCTTTGGGTGGTATACTCATTTTTACAGTATTGATTCTTCCACAACATAAACGCGGTATATTTCTCCATCTATTTGTGTCCTCTTTGAGTTCTTTCATCAGTGTTTTATAGTTTTCTATGTATAGGTCTTTTGTTTCTTTAGGTAGATATACTCCTAAGTATTTTATTCTTTTTGTTGCAGTGGTGAATGGTATTCTTTCCTTAATTTCTCTTTCTGTTTTCTCATTGTTAGTGTATAGGAATGCAAGGGATTTCTGTGTGTTAATTTATATCCTGCAACTTTACTATATTCATTGATTAGCTCTAGTAATTTTTTGGTAGAGTCTTTAGAAAATCAAGTTTAGATGCTTAAAATATTAACCAGGCTTGCTTCATTTCAAAGGCATGTGTGTGGTATTTATCAGGCTCCTGTGTATTTATTTTATTAGAGATTCAGGGATCTCACTGGGAAGAACTGTATGCTCAGTGTCTATCAGCCTGTTTGTCTAGGTCCCAGTGCAATTATTTGTGCAAGTGAAGTGAACCCAGCAGAAGATATAACAAAGTCATTTCACAGCTGCTTCTTTTTCTAGGATTTACGTTATGGAAAGTATGGTTGTATTATGGTAAGAAGTCAAAACATTGTTCTTTGCTGACATTAACCATTTTAAGGCATGAAGACTTTGTGGCTGCAGTCAGGTGTGAGGTTGCCTTACACGGGTTTTCAGGGAAGTGCTATCAATCCAGTAACATTTGTGTGTTGTTTTTCAAACTAGGTTTGATGCATCTGATCAGGAGCTTAATCTTATTAATCTCAGTGGCCAACTTCTCAAAATACACAGAACACTAGTTCAGAGCAAATGGTTTAAAAATATTTGAAAAATAAATGAATAAGTGAATGAGTGAACATGTCCAGGTGTACAATGATCTGTTTATGAAGTATAGTCTCTACAAGAAATAGTTCTCAGGCCTGCGGTATGGTGAGCTTCTTCCAGCGGCATGTCTAGGGTCTGAACACAGGGGCATTAAGTATTTCTCGAACTAAGGCACAGTTCTTCATGTAAGAGACCACTCTCATACTGACTATTTAAAAATACTATAGCACTTTTATACATACAAAACTCAGGTTAAGTATAAATGTCTTCGTTTCACAGTTCTTAATCACCAAAGTGAAAGTCGCTTAGTCGAGTCTGACTCTTTGCGACCCCATGAACTATATGGGGCTCTCCAGGCCAGAATACTGGAATGGGTAGCCTTTCCCTTCTCCAGGGATCTTCCCAATCCAGGGATCAAACCCAGATCCTGCATTGCAGACGGATTCTTTACCAGTTGAGCTACAAACAAAGCTCTAGAATATGGAATGGTAACTTATCCCCTCTCCAATGGATCTTCCCGATGTAGAAATCAAACGAGGGTCTCCTGCATTGCAGGCGGATTCTTTACCAACTGATCTATCAGGGAAGCCCATACATACAAAATATAAAGTTAATAAAATGCATATTAAAACATTAATGTGAGGAGAGGAGTGATATTTTGATGAAACTAAAGAGGTGGTGAAAACTCATTAGAAGAAAGCTATAGATTGTGTCATTCAACAATTCACCTGATTAAGATAATTTGGAGCTTAATGCACTATTTGCTGCTGCTGCTGCTAAGTCACTTCAGTTGTATCTGACTCTGTGCGACCCCATAGACGGCAGCCCACCAGGCTCCCCTACCCCTGGGATTCTCCAGGCAAGAACATTGGAGTAGGTTGCCATTCCCTTCTCTAATGCATGAAAGTGAAAAGTGAAAGTGAAGATGCTCAGTCGTGTCTGACACTTAGAGACCCCATGGACCACAGCCTACCAGGCTCCTCGGTCCATGGGATTGTCCAGGCAAGAGTACTGGAGAGGGTTGCCATTGCCTTCTCCACACTATTGTCTGAATTATTGTGATTACTGATTTCCAGTATTTTTACTTCTATTCAAAAATATCCATTTAAGTCAGCATTATATAAATCTATTATTGAACAAAGCATCAAAAAATCAGCACTGAAAAAAATATTGTGCATTTACTGCTACTCTTTTTTCTGCTGAATTGCATGTTGATACATTCAAACTTTTTAAATGTTTAAAAAATATTCTTAAAACTTTTATCCATTTAAAGATCTATGATGCTTTTATTTGTAAAGTGTCATTATTACATTTGTCTTTAATTAGATTTAAAAAAATGACATAACACAAAATCTTCAGAAAGATGGGGAGTATTCTAAATTGGCCCAACAGATGATTAGAAATATGCCTTTATTATTTAATTTGTTGTCATCAAACAAAAAAATCCAAATTGAAAAATTCTAATGTAATTCCTACACCCTGTAGGTTGGCAGACTTTTTTGTTCATAAAGGGTCAAATAGTAAATAGTTTAGGTTTTGAAGTCATACAGTCTCTGCTACAACTATGCTGGTATAGCACAAAGCATCCATGATCAATGCATAAATAAATGAGCATGGCTGTCTTCCAACAAAACTTTACTTATAAACATAAGTATCAAGCTACTTTGCCCTGTGGCTATCATTTGCCAATCCCATCTATACTCCAAGAATTTATCCATAAACCTCTAAAGATTACTTTTTTCACTAAATATTATCATAGCTTTTTGAGGAGGTTTAAAATAAAGAACACAGTAATGGATAGAAAAGAAGAAGGAAATTGAATGATGCTAATGCCAAAGATACTTCCTGGGTGTCTCAGTGGTAAAGAATCCACCTGCCAATGTAGGAGATGTGGATTCGATCCCTGGGTCAGGAAGATCCCCTGGAGGTGGAAATGGCAACCTACTCTAGTATTCTCACCTGGAAATCCAGTGGAGAGAGGAGTCTTGCAGGCTATAGTCCATGAGGTCACAAAGAGCTGGACATGACTTAGCAACTAAACAACAACAACAAATGCCTAAGATACACTGATGCTGATTCAAGAATGAAAAACACTGTTATGGACACTGCCATTAAGGAGATCACAGAGTAGGACTGAAAATAGACCTTACACAAATAATGAAAGAAATAAAAATAAATCACAAACCTGAAAATGCAAAGATCTGTAATTCTATAAATATCCACTAAGCTTTCCTTAGCTACTGACTCTTGGACAAATGTATAAGAATGAGTAGGCATTTACTATGTTTTTAACTCTTTTGAAGCAAGGAAAAGAATTTTAGGAAAAGAAAAAAATAAGAAAATCACCTAAAATTTCTATGAATGGGTTATATAAGAGGAAAATTGTGCTTTTGACAAACTTAATATCAGTATTGTTGGAGACAGAGGGAGAGACAGAGACAGAGAGATTAGGACACAATGAAATGAAGCTGGAGAGGCAGCTTTTCTTTATCCTCAGAGCAAATGCAGATCCAGGTGACTGACAGGCTAAAATCTGCACTCTGGCAAAATCGCTGTCACCATGGTACAAGGGAATACATGGAAGAGTGATGGGGTGTGTCGAGTGTTGAACAAGAGACTAAGATGGATTTTTAATGAGGATTGTGGAGGTGAGTTGGGTTGTGGGGATTGTGACATCTTCTAGAGGACTTTTAGGAAGCAAAGTCAACAGAGCTGGGAAGCAGACTGGAGACAGTATTTCAAAAATGAATATCACTAAACCAACAACAACAACAAAAAACCCTACATGAGTCTTAATATACCCCATATAGAGAGTACAGCAGAAACTGCTATTTGCCTATAGAATGCTAATTTTCTACAATTTCTAATAGAACTACAAATTTTTAAATTTTTATTTTATGTTGGAGTATAGCTGATTGACAGTGTCATGTTAGTTTCAAGTGTACAGTAAAGTGATTCAGTTACATAAACATGGACCTATTCTTTCTTAAACCTTTTCCCACTTAGGTTATTACAGAACATAGAACAGTCTTCCCTGTGCACTACAGAGGGTCCTTGTTGATTATATACTTTATTTTTTTATTTTTTATTGGAGGATAATTACTTTATACTCTAGCGATGGTTTCTGCCATACATCAGCATGAATCAGCCACAGGCGTACACATGTCCCCTCCCTCTTAAACCTCATTCCCACCCGCCTCCCCCCTCCACCCCTCTAGGTTGTTAAAAGAGCTTTGAGTCCCCTGCATGATGCTGCAAATTCCCACTGGCTAACTGTTTTGCATATAGTAACGTATATATTTCAGTACTACTCTCTCAAGTCTTCCCACCCTCTCCCTTCCTCACCGTGACCAAAAGTCTGTTCTTTATGTCTGTGTCTCCTTTGCTGCCTGCAAATAGTTTCATCATCACCATCTTTCTAGATTCCATATATATGCATTAATACATGATATTTGTCTTTCTCTTTCTGGCTTACCTCACCCTGTGCAATAGGCTTTAAGTTCATCCACCTCATTAGAACTGACTCAGACGTGTTCCTTTTTATAGTTGAGTTATACTCCATTGTGCATATGTACCACAACTTCCTTATCCATTCATCTGTCAATGGGCGTCTAGGTTGCTTCCTTGTCCTAGCTATTGTAAATAGTGCTTAAATAAACTGGGGTACACATGTCTTTTTCAATTATGGTAGAACCAAAATTTTGTTGTGAGTGACAACATGCTGAGATTGAAAAGATCCTGATACCCCAACCTAGACAGCATATTAAAAAGCAGAGACATTACTTTGCCAACAAAGGTCCATATAGTGAAACCTATGATTTTTCCAGTAGTCATGTATGATGTGAGAGTTGGACCATGAAGAAAGCTGAGCACCGAAGAACTGATGCTTTTGAACTGTGGTGTTGGAGAAGACTCTTGAGAGTCTCTTGGACAGCAAGGAGATCAAACCAGTCAGTCCTGAAGGAATTCAGTCCTGAATATTCATTGGAAGGTTGATGCTTGAAATTGAAGCTCCAATACTTTGGCCACCTGATGTGAAGAACTATTCACTGGAAAAGACCCTGATGCTGGGAAAGATTGAAGGCAGAAGGAGAGGGGGATGACAGAGGATGAGATGGTTGGATGGCATCACCGACTCAATGGACATCATTTTGAGCAAATTTTGGGAACTGGTGATGGACAAGGAGGCCTGGCGTGCTGCAGTCCACAGGATCACAAAGAGTCAGACACAACTGAGCGCCTAAACTGAATTGAACTGAGAACAACAATTTTGTTGTGAGCAACAAATATGCAGAGACTGAAAAAATCTTGATATCCCAGGCTCCTTTGCCGATGTAAGAAAGGTGGAGACACGGACTAACACTCGTGAATGAAATGTGAGTAGGAGCTGCGGGGTGAAGCTTCTGAAAATGGTTGACATGGCCAGCATGTGCTCAGTTGCCTCTTGACATTCTTCCTGGAAGGTGGAAAAAATGGATAGACTTCTTGCTGTTTCGGCAAAGTATATAAACAAAAGTGACAATTTAAGGACAAGAAACAGCCAGAAAGAAGACCCTTGATTCCTCACAAAATTATGAAGCTGGTATACCAGCCCCGGACTGCACATGGTACATGTGATAGAGCTTCTTTATATGAGAGGGAAGTAAATTCCAGCTTGTTAAAAACGTTACCTGAGTTTTTTGTGATATGAAGCTGAACCAATATCTGATATAAATGATGTTCATTAAAAATACATCACTGCATCAGTCTGATTGAGTAAGCTCCTAATAACCCAGATCTTCAAAGGTTTTCTAGGTGATTCTGATATAGGTGATGGTGGTGGTTTAAGGTCTGGAATGTGGGAACCACAGTCCTACCAACCTTTCCCCTGCCCTCCTACATTTTCCACCAGGTGTCACATAAATACAAATGCCCTTTGTCCACAAACACACTTTCAGTAGCATCAAAACTGTATCAAGAAAACTACTCTTACCAGGAACAAGAATACAGTGGATGGAAAACTGTTATATATGTGATAATAAACAGAAGCATCCACTTTCAAAAAACAATGTTTTAGGGGCTGATAGAAGAAAACATACATCTCTCACTTGTAAGAGGAAAAATTCTGACTTTCGGATAAATTCCCATCTCTTTAATGAAGAAATTGAAGCTTAGAAATCATACAAATAGTAAACGGCAGAATCAGATGCACATCTTTGTCTCTTTTACTCCAAAGACTGAGATTTTTGTGTTTATTATTACATAACGTTTTCACTCCTCAGTTTTAAAGTGAAACGTTTCATTGTAACAGCTCTAAATCCTTTTTATTTCTAATGTCTGATGAACTACTGTTTCCTATACAGGAATTAGAGAAATACTAAAATCATCTCATGCATCTTAAAGCCCCACCTAGGTCTTGAGGGGGCTGCACATATAACAGATTAGCCCTTCTATACGGAGAAGTCCTTCTTCATCCTCCAGAGGTGACCTGGTTAAATTAGAACTTGAAGGGTCTTTAGGCTTATCCAGTGTAAATCCTTTGTTTAAACTGAGGAAACTGAAGGCTGCTACACCGATGATATGGCTAAAGACAGAGCCAGGATGGGCAGAGCTGAATCTGGCATTTCAGTTTCCCGTTCTAAACCTCACGCCCTTTGCTATAGTCTGACACGCTACCGAAAACATCAGGAATTTGAGAGGAGCTCCCTTTCGTGTTGCTAGCCGTTTGCAGACTCTCCTTTGTGGGAAGACAAAACCACCAACTCTGCACACTGTTGCGGCTTCTAAGAGACAGCTCTGGCAGGTTTGTGCTGGGGCTGCGGGTGCCCGCGGAGCACTGTGGGTCTGCAGCACAGAGGTAAGTAGCCGCGTCCTCAGCCTGGGAAGCCGTGATGGACAAGGAACTGCTTTTGATGGAGTTGTCAAGTGTGAAGTGTAGTCTCCCACTATATTTCTGTCTCTCATTTGAATGCATTAAAATCAGATGAACAAAGCCTCGCCTTGAATCCTGTCTGTACCACTGTAAGGCAGTTAAAGTAATACTTTTATAACTGCAGTTCATGGTGACATTTTCACCCTCCTGGATGCTCAGGGTCTGAAGATTCTGTTCTCCTTGCTGGCTATTCACCTCTAGGCAGAAACACAAGGACAGAGGCCAGGAGTCAGTCACTGTATTTTCACTCATTAGTGTTTGCATTTCCTTCCATAATTTGTGGGTACATTTCCCAATTAACAGGCTTTCCTGGTGGCTTAGTGGTAAAGAATCTGCCTCCAATGCAGGAGATGTGGGTTTGATCCCTGGGTCAGGATGATCTCCTGGAGCAGGGAATGGCAACCCACTCCAGTATTCTTGCCTGGAAAGTTCCACAGACAGAGGAGCCTGGCGGTATACAGTCCGTTGGGTCACAAAGAGTTAGACAGGACTGAGTGACTAACACTTTCACTTTTCACTTTTCCCAGTTAAAGAGATTTTGCCTCTCAGTCTTGTGGGCTCTGAACTTTGGTCACCCTCTTCCCATCACCAAGAGCCCCAACTCACTGGCCAGCTGAAGCCACAGAATCACCAAAGACAAAGCCAGAAGCTTCTCCATTCTTCTTCTTTAGGGGGATCATGGAAGATGCAGCTCTTGTCCTGAAGTAAGCCAGGCTCCTCAGTCTAGCTCTCTTTTTGAGTGTACTCATCTAGTCCCTCTGAGTCCCAGGGAGAGTCTCAGGTTTCGTACCCAGCCAATCAAAGGAAGCTTAATCTTCTGCTTTCAATACAAACGTGCTGATTTCAAACAAAGTGAGTCTGAGGAGAGAAACAATGCCATCTTGTGGGGGCAACATCATCCTGCAAAGAAAACCACTCGAGGAAGATGAAGTGTGTTAGGGCTGGGTCAGAGGAAATCGCCAAGCTGTTCTATTCTCTGCCTTTTGAACTCCAGTTCCAGCCTAGAGTGAGAACAGCTACAATCTTATGCACTAAAACTCAATTAAGAAAGAACACTGATGCCCAGTATTTACAGAACCCCTCTGAGGAGCACGGTTAGACTTCTCACAGTCACTTCTGATACCATGTCCTTCTTCTTTTTTCCTAACTTGCCTAATGCTGGGATGAGATTGTATATCAGTCAAGGTTCTTATTTATGAGTAACAGAAACAGACTCTGGCTGAATTAAAGAGAAAAGGAATAAGTTAATTAATATTGGGTTTGCCTTAGAATCTCCAATACGGTTAGAGAACTGGACTCTAAAGCTATAGAGTCAGTCTACCAAACATTTAAGGAAGAGCTAACACTGATCCTTCTCAAACTACTCTCAAAAGTTGCAGAGATTGCAGAGGAAGGACCATCTCACTGCAACCTGCTTCATCACTTTGGTCTCATGACTTCATGATCCGGCCTTGCTAGCAGTCTGAAAGTTATGCCTGAGCTCAGAAACACTGATTTGCACTTATCAAGTTTGACCTCACTAATGCTACTGCTCAGGGCCTAATCTGTCAATGACACAGACTCATACTGAGTCCCTGATGTGGTGTCATTCCCCAGAGAGACTTCCCAGATGCCTGGTGACGACTGGATTACATTAGATATCGCCTATGATGGGGACGGCTGAGATTTGTTCTCACTGGAATAGACACTTACACCTGCTGTTGTACTCTGCTAGCGTCATCCTCATAAACTCACAGAATGCCTAATTTCAGCAAGATATTCCCCACAGCATTTCTTCTGAGGAAGAAATTATTTTCAGAGCAAAAGATTACAGCCATGGGCACACGCCCACAGGATTATTTTTCTTACCACATACCCTATCATCCAGAAATGGCTGACCTGATAAAATTTAGAATGGCTTATTGATTCTACGGGCTTCCCAGGTGGCACAGTGATAAAGGATCCACCTGCCAATACAGGAGATGCAAGAAACACAGGTTTGAGCCCTGGGTCAGTAAGATCCCCTGGGGTAGGAAATGGCAACCCCCTCCAGTATTCTTGCCTGAAAAATTCCAGGGACAGAGGAGCCTGGTGGACCATAGTCCATGGGGTCCCAAAGGGGACTGAACGACTGAGCACTCTCACACACATTGATTCTGTAATAGCACCGGTTGAAAAACAACTCTGAAAAGACGGCATTCTGTCTCATCGGCTGCAGTGTGTGCTTTACAGCAGAGATAAGTAATGGTGTTGTCTCCCCCATCGCCAGAATGCGTGATTCCAGAAATCAAGGAGGTGGCACTGGGAGTGGGTCCTTCACTGTTATTTTCAGTAGCTCACTAGCAAGATTTTTGCATGTAATGTTTGTAACTTTGAGTTGTATTAGTTCTTATTCTCTAAAAGAAATAATGCTTTCCCCAGGGAACACAGCAATGGTTTCACTGAACTGGAAGACAAGACTTCCATGTGGCTATTTGGGCTACATACGTCTCACAACCAATGAATAGAAAATGAGGTTTCTCTACTGACTAGAGTGGTTGATACCAATTACCAAGGAGAAATGGGGTTGTTGCTACATATCAAATATAAAGAGGACTACGTCTAGAACCCAGGAGATTTCCTAGGGGAGCCTCTTGGCACTTCCATGCCCAGTACTAATGGTTAATGTTAAATTGCAACAACCAATAAAAAGACAAGGTTTTTGAGTATTCAGATCCTTTGAGGATGAAGAATAGTGTCACACCACTAGGTAACTAACCCAATTCACAGAGGTTATGGCTGTGAGCAGGGAAAATATAAAATGTGTAATAAAAAAAAGTCATTTATATCAACTGCAGCATCACGACCAAATCGGGAATCAAAGAATGTAGTAGTTTTCTACATTTTCTTCTTGCTCTTTACTTTCATGTGTTCCTTTGTGTACACTGCCATTTTCTTCTTCCTTCTCCTCACTATACTTATTCTATATACAACTTGAGAGAGATTAACTTTACAATTTAGTCTGCATATAACAGAATTTTCAGTGGAATTTCCTCTGAATTTTAGAAGTAATTAATACAGCTAGTGATCCATAGTGACTGTTGGGACCACAGGTCTCCTCATTTGGGGGAAAGGATGAGAATGTCCTTACTTGTTCAAAGGACAGACTTAGCTTGTTAGATAGAAACAGTCATTTCACCCTTGCTTGAAATTTCAACTGTGTGAGGAGGAGTGTGTATGAAAGATGTGCCAGTTATCAACTTATTGCCTTTGAACTACAAATTCCCTCTTCATAGATACAGAGTGTAATTCTGATCATGGACCTTGTAAACATTTCTCCTTTGCCAGCTGGCAGGATGTGAAGCTTTGTCAGTAGAGAGAGCGGAAAGGACCCTGCAGAAGAGGCAGCTTCTCCTCCAGGTCCTGGCGCGTGTCCCACACTTCTTGCTCCTGTGGTGCTTGGCCATCCGGAGGGACACCTGTGATGCTCCCTTCCAGCAACATTTAGTGACAGCCCCCGGGTGGCTTCTTGGCAAGATTCACAGGCACCCGAGCAAGTTCAGCAGTACTCCTTTGCCAGCTTCCTACAAACTGTGCCAGAGCCCTGGGACCTGTTCTTCTGCTTGTTAGTCTTTTTCTCTGGCACCTCGGCAAACTTTCCCATCCAGCCGGCTACAGTCACACACTCCCCAGTGAAGCCTAAGTCACCACTGTGGTAGGAGAAGAGAGTACATATTATAATGTGTAACTTTCTGTGAAACTCTGGCATAGTCCTAAAGATAAGTGTCTCCCTACAGATGCTATTCTTGTGTTCTTTAGAGTTCTTTCTAGTGTTCTTTAGCATTCATTAATAAATAATGCTCTGCTATTTGTTAATAATTCTTTATATTAAACTTTCCTTTTTCAACTTGCCATGATTTTTCTCCTGATTGCCCCTACTCGGATAGTATGAGTCCATCAAGTACATGAGAAGAAAGGCATCAGCTGCAGAAAGATCAGCAGTCACATGTCAGGAGGCACCATTCCACTTTTAAGGAACTTCAGCATGTGGTGATGATACACGTGGGTGTGGATGAGGTAGCAGCACAGTCGGAGAAATGGGACTGTGTCACTTAAACCTGGGGAGCCCATCTGGGCCAAGAAGAGGATTTTCATGCTGTTACATAGTTTTATTTCAGAAGTATTTTTCTAGGTACTAATATCTAAAATAATACACTTGCTATTTAAAAATTAACTTATACAGAGTAGGTAATGAGAATCCCCTTTTAAAAAATTCTACAGCTAGTTGGCAACTGATGACAACTCTGTATCTGAGAGGTAAATTCAGTGTCAGTCTCCAGGGAGACAATGCCCCACGGTGGTCAATTAAGGAACATGAAATTGCTTTCTGTAAGGGGTTTACGCTCTGCTTCTCTTGTGAAGCCAGGTACTGTGTTACCCAGAGCACAGTAATACACAGCTGAGTCTTCCTCCTGAGCTGAGGGTTTTTTCAGATGGAAGGATGCCTCAGCCTGGTTGAGGTCAGCGGAGAAACCCTGGATGCTCTCTCTTGAGGAGTGTTTCAGGAGTAACTGGATGCGCTCTCTGGGGTACTGGACATACCAGAAGAGCCAAGGACTCCCAGAATACGAATAGCTGCACTTCACCTGCACTGGGTCCCCTTTAGACACAGAGATGTGGCTCTCAGGCTGAGTTACTGTCTGGGCTCTTGTTTCTCCTGTAACACAAATTCTGGGTCAGGGATTGACTTGCAAACAGAGGAGACTATTTTGTTAAGCCAATTCTAAATCAGAAGACCATAGTAAGATAAAATAAAAAGAGACTTTACTCACCAAGTGTGAATATCATCACAAGCGCCGAGATGAGGGCGCATATCATGTCTGAGCTCTGAGGAAGCAGGAGGCTCCTTTCTGCAGGTTTTTCCTGGAAACAATTCAGCCACATGGACACCCTGACAGAGCAGTGAGTGGGTTTACAGGGCAAGCAAAGTAAAAGCTCTTCCTCAAAGGGCTGGTGGCTTTCTGGCTTTCCATCAAGTTCAAGTTGTGTAGCATCTCCCTCTAGAGGCCAAATATGATACTGCAGGTAATCTCAGGCTTCAGGAAGACCAATTCTGAAACCAAATGGAGAGGAATTTCCTCCACAGTTAGTAAGACTAAGTGTAATGCTATGTTAAGTAAAGATGCTTGTTGCCAGAAAGATCCAGACATCAATGGAACATAATAGAAGGTCCAAACACACAAATTGCTTATGAAAATTTAGTTATTAAAAAATAAGAAAAAGATGGTATATTCAATAAAACATGCCCTCAGAAATGGAGAATCATTTAGAAATTAACAAATAAACTTGGACACCTACCTTAGCATCTGTTCCTAAATAAATTCTAAATATAGATAATTAATATTTTTAAGTAATAGCTATTTTTTGATAAATTTAGTATGGTCATGAATTTTCTAAGCATGAAAGTCAGAAAGAGTATAGGAAAATATTAGCAGATCAGACCTCACAGAAATTTAAGCTTCTTTAGGTTTGTTAATGAAATGCTTAAGCATTACCATACCGAGTTATTTTCCATTCATCATCATTGATTCTGACCTTCCTCACACCAGGAATGGGCCCTTAGAATTTTAGATCTACAGTCATTTTTAAAACAGTTCATTAACAAAGTAACAAGCATTTGAACTAAAAAGAAGGCAATTCTAGAAAGAGTGTAGATTAAAAATGTTCCTGATCCCCTGTGTTTAGCCAAGGAGCTTTCTGTTGAAGCCAGCCAACGCTGTGCCAACAGAGCTCAAGTGAGTTCTTCCACTGGGGCTCGTAATAAATCTGGGGTCAGTAGCAAGGAACTTCAGGATGAAGAGTGGAAAACTATAGGTCGTAAAGAAAGCTTTGCATGCAGAGATCAGTGGACCTCTAAGGAAGCTAGTTCTTTTGAGAAAGCCTTTTCTCTAGCCCCCAAATAGCTGAGAAGAAAGTAGCAGGTTGAGTCCCATCTGTCCTAAATGAAGAGGAGTACAACGAGATAGGAGAGCAAAGACATGTCTTTCTAGTTTTTTAGCAAGATGCTAGCATTGCTGCTGAGACCAGTGCCCTACTACCTAAGACATTGCTGATCACAGGTACAGAAGTATCTAGACATTTCACTCTCACGGCATTGCCTCCACTTAACGTGCCCCAGCAATCAGACAGGTCAGAAAGGAGTAAAGAAAGGGAAAGGATACTTCAGAGAAAAATAAGGGCTTCATCTGGGGAAAATAAAGTCTGAAAAAATGATCAGAGTCAGTGACCCAATTCCCCTAGCCAAAAATCAGGACACAAAGTTTTCCGTGATTGAGAATTCATTTATAAGGAAGCTGTCACAAAGAAGGAATATCTCACTGAATGCATTGCTTATTTATTGAATCTTTTTGAGGGAATAAAAACAATTAAATAAAATTAGGAGAATTATGTAAACCTCAAACATAATTATCATGAAAAAATAGAGTGTCTCCAATGAGATTTTGATTGATGGAAGAGAAACAGGAATGTACACGATGACCACCTGACCTCAATTCCACCGCTCTTCTGATCCTATCCAGCAATTTCCCCATTCACCTTGCAAGTGCATCTGACTGATTCTGCTCTGTGACTATGAAGTAGGGGCTACAAAGAGAAATATTGAGGGAAGGACATCTTTTATGTTGGTGGGCACAGTACATAGGAAGTCTAAAGCAGTCATCAGAAAAGCCTTGTCTGCCTGCAATTTTAATCATGTCATTGTTCCTTGAATGCACTTTAAAGCTAAACTGCTACCAAGGGTTATGAGAGTTGAGCCCAAACATCAGTGTAATGGGGCTTCTTAGGGGGCACTACTGGTAAAGAACCCATCTGCCAGTGCAAGAGATGTAAGAGACGTGGGTTCAATCCCTGGGTAGGGAAGATCCCCTGGAGGAGGACATGGCTGTCCACTCCAGTACTCTTGCCTGGAGAATCCCATGGACAGAGGAGCTTGGCAGGCTATAGTCCATGGGGTCGCACAGAGTCGGACATGGCTGAAGGGGCTTAGTGGCAGAGGCATTGGTGTAATGGACTGTGTTTCCCTCTATGGTACACAAGAGTCTCAAAGGTGAGACATTAAAAAGACCAGAGTGCTGAGAGAAGCAGAGGGATAGAATAGTTGTGCATCTGTCTGGAGACCTCTTTGACAGAGAATTGGGAATATAAGTTAAGAAATCCATTTCTTCAAATAATTTTATGCCTGGCTTCAGGGACCAAGCATAACCAAGTTCTTCAGGGTCAAGAACTTGATAGATCTTGGGAGGACAGAACAGGCGATCATGGCAGAGGGAAAGAAGAGCTCTCCAATATAGACATCAGACAGGTCAGAAAGTCACAGGGCAGAGTGGGTAGCAGAAGATAAGTATAGCAAAACTAGCCTTGCTTAATTTGCTTGGCTCTATGACACCCCATAGAGAAGGCATTGGCACCCCACTCCAGTACTCTTGCCTGGAAAATCCCTGGTCTTTTACAGAGGAAAGGTTTTTAATTTTGGTTCAGTTTGGTGTGTGCATGTGTGTGTGAGTGTATCATGCTTTCAGTGTCAAATCTAAGATTTACTTAGCTGCAACCCTGAAGTTTTTCTCTTAATTTTTTTTAGAGTTGCATAGTTTTATATTTTACATTTAAGTCCATGATCCATTTTGAGCTAATTTTTCTAATTTAAAATATTTTTTTTAAAGGGCTGTATCATCATCTTTGTTTCAGGCTTTACCTATTTGCTGTTATCAAGTAACTAATTCGAAGCAACATAACCAAAATGTGGATTGAAGACATCTCATAGAGGAGTGAAAAAAAAATTTGTTCTTTGAGCCTGTGACTTTCCCTTTTTATACTTAGTGTGATTTCTCTACCTATAGAGTAAAGTTAAAATTGTAGTACAAAGCCAAGCCCTTCTCAATTCATCACCTCTGAAATCCTCTATCGTGGGCAATGCTTTCTAGTATAGATTCAGAAAATGGTTACATCTGTCTTATGAGTGAAGATAACTGTAATCTCTTCTAACATTCACATTTCTTTAAACTTTAAAGTTCTCTGAGAAAAATGCTTATCAATTTTTAAGTCATCAAACTGAGCTAAAAGTCAGAATCTCATTCCTTGTCTGTAACTTCTTTCCTATAATTGAGCATGTGTTTCTTGAAGAAGAGAATATTCTTTACAAATTGTCCTAAGAATGAAAATTCCCTATTTCTGTTATTAATTTTTGCTAAAATTACAGGCTTCCATTGACCTTTTTTCACACTCAGCATTCCAAGGTCAAACAGCTCATTTCTCCAAGGATTTAGTAATTCTTCTTTCTACTGTCCCAGGGGCAGAGTCTTTTAAATAACAATTTTTTAAATACCAATATTACAATTGAGGATAACACTTTCTAAAACTTTTCTTAAGGGTTGTGAATCCAGGAGCTTAAAATTGTTCTTGATCAAAATAAGTCAGCCCTTGAAAACAGAAACTAGAAAAACAGACAAGGCACTTTTCTTGTCTTAGGCTAAGACTCCCAATGGTAGGAGTATTTATCCCTAAGCTTGGTCTTTAGATTTGAAAGAAAAAATGGACAAAGAAGCAGCACAAATCATGGCAATGGTAAAGATAGATAAAAACAGATAGTTTGACACCATCAGTTGTACTCATGGGCAATATCTAGAGTATGGAGACTACCTGTTATACAAAGGTCATTTACTTTGAACCCTAGAAATTAGGATGGAAAGGAAAAGTATTGGGACTCAAAGAGAACTAAGGTAACTGTGACTTTCTTTCAGTCTGGACCACTGCTCCCTCCTTGCCCACTACCATCCTTAGCTTAATAGGACTCATATCTTTAGCCACAGCAAGTAAATATTTGAGGCTAAAATTTGAAGATTAAAAAGTCTAGAAATGAAAGCAAGAAAGAGATAATAGAGGGGAATGTTAACATTGGCTGAAACCTAGAAGAATCCCTGATAAGAGGGACTTCCAAGGTTACAAGAGAACAAGTCGATACACCTCACTATAGACTCACTCAGGGGATTAAGATGGCTCTGTCTATGCCAACAGGAGGGAGAACATTTAATTTAATTGCAAGCCTGAAAATAGTACCATATGAAGAAAATCTGTTCAAACAGAAAGGGAACTTATGACACATATAAACAGAAGTATTCTTATGGTGATGAGAAATGAACTACAAGAAAAAATAGATCCACAATTACCTAACAGCATCCAAAGGGTAGAAGCTCTATACCTGTTGATTTTATGAATTAATTCTTCTTCTTCAGTCAACCAATATTTAATACACAACCACTATGTGCTATGTACTGTGTAATGTACAATGCATTCACGTTTCCTGACCCTATGGAGTTCACAGTTATAGTCATAACAGAGACATTACTTTGCCAACAAAGGTCCATATAGTCAAAGCTATGATTTTTCCAGTAGTCATGTGTGGATGTGAGAGTTGGACCATAAAGAAGACTGAGTGCTGAAGGAATGATGCTTTTGAAGTGTGGTGTTGGAGAAGACTCTTGAGAGTACCTTGGACTGCAAGGAGATCAAACCAGTCAGTTCTGAAGGAAATCAGTCCTGAATATTCATTGGAAGGATTGATGCTGAAGCTGAAGCTCCAATACTTTGGCCACCTGATGCAAAGAACAAACTCATTGGAAAAGACCCTGATGCTGGGAAAGATTGAAGGAGGAGAAGGGAATGACAGAGGATGATAGTCGGATGGCATCACTGACTCAATGGACATGAGTTTGAGCAAGCTTTGAGAGATAGCAAAGGACAGGGAAGCCTGGTGTTCTGCAGTCCATTGGGTCACAGAGTGGGACATGACTGAGCTACTGAAAAATACAATACATAATTATAGATATAGATGTAGATACATAAAAGCATATTAATTGCGACATCCCTTTTGTCTTGGGCTTTGAAGACAGCCTGCAATACATGAGAACACATGGACAGAGACCACAATACATGCTTAAAGACACTTGCAAAACTTATATAAAGCCCACTTTTTAACTTTCCTTAGCCTATTCTGCACAATAAGGATACATGAGAAAACTGATAATTCACTAAAGAGTTAGAATAAATAGGGACTTCACAGGTGGTGCAGTGGCTAAGATGCTGAACTCCCAGTGCCAGGGACCTAGGTTTGACCCCAGACAGGGAATTAGATCCCATGTCCTGCAACTAAGAGCTAGCACAGCCAAATAAATTTTAAAAAATATTAAAAACAAAAGAGAAAAAAGTGAATCTGTGGTGGTGTGTGTTTTTTTCAATCTTTCTCAAGTTAGAGGAGATTCAAAGGGTTGACTCAGATAGTTTGAAATATTCCCCTGAAGTCTGGAGGATTTTGAGGCTCACATTAGGTTGCAATGACAACTTCTCTCACTTTACTGTGGTAAAGAATCTGACTACCAATGCAGGAGATGCAAGTTCAATCCCTGGGTCAGGAAGATGCCCTGGAGAAGGAAATGGCAACCCACTCCAGTATTCTTGCCTGGGAAATCCCATGAGCCTGCAAAAAATTGGGATTGCAAAGAGTCAATTCTAGGATACATTTTTCTTCTTTTATATGTTTGATTTATTCCTTGAAACTGCTTACATCTATTTTCTTCATTAAAAGTTGGTCTCTAGATGATTTTACTTCCTTCTTTCCAATATGTTTTATAAAATTCAACTCTTTTAACTAATTACTTGATGACTTGGCTATGTAAGTGTGTTGTCTCTCTCATCTCTCTCCGTCACACACTTGCATGTCATGCACACACACACTTATACTTTCTTTTCTGGAAAGTTGCTCTTTATTGGGATCCTTGTAATTTGTACAATAGGGATAGAAAATCCTTACACAAGGAAGAGTATCTTCCTTTTTGGAATTCCAGATGAAAGCAAACCCACTAGGTTAATTCCCACCTAAAGTCACCAAGAATAGTGCAGAGACTTAACTCTTTTAGATGTTATATGACAGCTACTCTGCACATACATGGTGTGCAATCATCCAAAATTAAAGCCATCTGGAGTTAACTGGGACTAAAGTATAAAGCAAAGCCTTCCTATAAAAGAATTTTGTGAAGCCAGGAAAATATGACTGTTTAGTAATTGCAGAGTGAAAATGCTCTATACTCCAGGGTCACAGAAACGAGCAGGGAGCCACATCAGAAAGATTTAATGGTAAACTCCTATTAAACTCCTAGGAGTCATCAAGAAAAACACCAAATACCTTTGTGTTTATTCCAGTATTGTTTACTACAGTCAGTAAAACAATCTAAAAATCTAGTAAAATGGAATTAGCCCAAAAGTATGATAAAACAACACATTGGAATATCACCATTAGAATGTGTGATGTTGACCTGTAAATATTGCTGTGAAATAATTATTTCACAATGTACTGTCAGGTAAAAACTCAGAATAGAAATATCCTATAAGGTATGAATCTCTAATAGAGTTTTTTTGACTACTAAAATTGGTGAGTTATTTTGTTTTTAGCATTCCTTCTTTGCATATTCTATTTTCTACCTTAAACATACATAACTCTGTAATCACATATAGAGAATGTGACCAGGTGATGCGGTTAGTTCTGAGCAAACTGCAGGGTTTCGTTTCCCCTTGGGGTGAAGATTTGTGGTAACAGTTACTCTGTGCACACCATTCCAAGTCATTCACGGCACAGGTGAGGCAGGGCACAGGGAGGCTCCAAGAAGTGTCCTTTCAGAGATATTTCAGATCCACAGTGATGGCCAGACTTAGCAATGCATGAATATTTGTGCAACGAACCTACAACTCTAACAACTCAACGCAGGTTTAGTCAAATACTATTGAATTTTTTAAAATTTCGTACTTTAATAAAATCACCATTTAAAAGTTTTTTTTTAATTTGGCAAACGATCTTCTGCAAGATAAAGAATTGAAGATAAAGGTATTTTTGATGAATGACATCACAAATGGCATTCATTTGTGACAGCAATGTCATATCTCATTTTGAGATATGCTCTCTGAGCCAAAGAGATAACATTTTCCTTACAGTGAGGTTTTCTCTTCTAACCCCACTACCTTTTCCTGTCCTTACTGAGAATCTCACAAAGGTGTTCAGAGATGGGGGACTCCACATGTTGACATCTGAGGTTTCTGTGGGGCTCCCTCAGGCACCGGCATCACTGTGGTCTCTCAGAGCCACAGAAATACACCGCTGAGTCCTCGAGCTGTAAGTCTGTGATGGTGAGGCTGATGGAACTCGTTGTTTTCTGGAAGTTCAAAAAATACTGACCTTTTGTTGTATTCAGTTCATTGTAAGACTCCTGATGAATAAGGAAAATCATTTTCCCACTTGGTGGTTGCTTGTACCAGAATAAATAATAAGAATAACTAACAGCTTCATATGCACAGTTCAAGGTTACATCCTCCTTCTCCAGCACAGGAATTTCAGACTGGTTTTGAGTTACTTTCTGGGCCATGATGGATCCTAGAGAGAAGGAAAAAAAAAAAAAAATATATATATATATATATATATATGTATATAGATAGATAGATATATTATATGGAGAGAGAGAGAGACAGAAAGGAAGAGACTGATTCTCCTGGTGGAACTCAGAGGGCTTCAAGGAACAGAGGATTAAGAGTTCTAATCCCTCTGCCGGTTAACCAACTCTCCTAAACCCCAACAGACAATAATCACCTGCCCTACCTCTACACACGGGAGCTGAGCAGAGCTGAGTCTGCTGGCGGTCATTCTTACCAGCCTTACCAAGGCAGACAGAGGCTATGAGAGCTCTGAGCAGGCCAGGGAGCCCCATGTGGGAAGTTCTTCCTCTGAGTAGATGCCTGAGCCGTGCCTGAGGGCACACGCACAGTGACTGAACTGTGAGACGCTTCTGCAGCAGAACAGGAGATGTAACTGGCTGATAGCAGTTTGCCTGAGTCATGTCATGGCTTGTTGATGTGGTTGGTGATTGTAAGCTGCCTATTTAGACTGGAAAGTCACTTGGTCATAGCTGACTCTTTGTGACTCCATGGACTGTAGCCCACCAGGCTCCTCTGTCCATGGCATTTTCCAGGCAAGAATATTAGAGTGAGTTGCCATGCTGTAATTAAATTAACAACAATTACATCAGGGCTGCATACATATTCAGTCAATGCATCTAGGATAGACATACGTTTTGTGACAAAAACAATTTATTATGATTATAGTGACCTCTGAGAACAAATAGGCATCCATTTTTGTATAGCTCTTTTTGGGGGAGGAGAGATCTGCAGCCCAAATCTACAGTGAAATAAGCTCGCAAGTTTTTCTTTCATACCGGAAGATAAAACTGTTTACTCTCAATCGTCGTAACTTTTCTTCCTACACCCCAAGGCATGGGTTTCTGTGGAAATTTACACTGGATAAGGTTCCTTGTCTGTTTAATGCAATCACAGCAAGCTTCCTGGTGGACAAAATTTGTCCAGCTGTATGTGTCTAACAGGAATCAATAATGTGTGCTAAAATAATCTTGCTTTTAAATATCCACCCTATAGCCAAAATGAGTACAAGCTCACCAGACCAAGCATCCTTCTTTCCTTACATCAGAAACGCAGCCCTAGAGGCTGCGTGCCGCGGCTACTGACCCGTGCGCCGCCGCTACTGAAGCCGGTGCAGCGGGAGCCCGCGCTCCGCACCAAGAGGAGCCGCCGCGGTGAGAAGCCCGTGCACCGCAATGACGAGCAACCTCCACCCGCTGCAACTGGAGAGAGCCCAAGGTCAGTAACAAAGACCCAGCCGGACCAAAAATAAAACAAACAAGTAAGTAATAAAAGAAACATGGCCACTCAAAAGTCACAGACGCTTTTTCATCCCACGGCTGCAGCAGCTCCGGTTCAAAGGCTTTCACTGCAAACAGCACCTCAATAGCGTTATATCTCAGCCACACGCAGACTGCTATGTGATATGCCTGGTACCTCTGTGTTGGTTTATGATGATGTTTCAGGTGATGCGCTTTTAATCATCTATTTCTTTTCTCTAAATGAACTACTAATTTTGTGACATCTAATATCTATCATACTTTATGAGGAAAATAGATTTTTTTTTTTTAAAGTCAGTCTAGAGCACAGAGGAATCCTTCTGGCTGAACAGGGGTGCTTCTGGGGATTGAGCTTGGGTCTTCTTTAAGACCGACATCCACCCTATTATCCCTGTAGAGCAATTCCAAACCCCTGAGTTTCTAGGATTAGACCTGAGCTTGACTGGTTTTCCTGAAAAACTCTAAATGTATACTAAACTCTGATCAAGGAGAGAATATACGTCTTCCTGACTTCAGCCTCCTGCTCCCCTTGAGTTTGCGCTCAGCTCCCCCTGCAGCCCTCCATCACTGTGTCCCTCAGAGCACAGTAGTACACAGCCGAGTCTGATGCTTGCACTGCCTGTTTCTGCAGGTGGAAGGAGCTGTCCATCTTAACAAGAGTGGCCTGAAAACCTTCATGCTCTACCATCTTGTCTGCTGTTAGGCCTTTCAGGAGGAGCTGAGGAGCATTGTTGAGATGCTGGACATACCAGAAAGGATAGGAAGCTGAATACGTGGCCTGGTAAGTGCAGTTCAGGGTCATGAGAGCCCCCTCTGAGACACTCACTGGGCCTTCTCTCTGGTTCACTGAGTCACCATTGGTCCCTCCTACAAGAGAATCACTTTGTTATAGTAGAAATGTACAGGAGGAGAGTTTTCAGCCAGAGAAGAAAAATAAAACTGACCTGTTATTATAGGAAAATGAGAAATCATTTTAGGATAAAATGCTACTTACCAAGTATTAAGAAGATGACCAGAACAGAGTGAGGGGCAGAAAACATTCTGGCGACAGTCCTTGTTCCCTAGAAACATCAAATCTAGTAAAGTTAGTCTTCAGCTGGATGTTACAGAAGCTCCTCACTCAGAAAACTGGGACCCCTTTCTGCACAGCAGCAATATTCTGTCTTGTGGCTGCGAAGTAGGCAAGTGAAACCAGCTCCTGAACACAACCAGGAACCACATCTGAAGGAAGCCCCGCCCTCTGGTGGTGATCGTGAGAATTGCACCACAGTCGAGTCACCTATTCCTCCTGATAACAGCTTGTGGGATTACATACAGGAGAATGGGACAGGACCCTAGGAAGAGAGTCCTAAGCATAATCGTATTTAGGGAAATACTCTATTATTACTTCCATAATTTTATTCATGGCACAGCTATCTCTAGTTTCACAAGAAAGCCCAGTTACAGTTTCTAGATGGAATAGTCAGAGGATTCTTCCTCGCGTATATCTCGGATTCCCCTGGGTCAGAGAAGGATCCCTGTGTATGGAAAGTGCTTCCTCCTCTCCCTAAGTCATTTCTCTGAAGTAGCTATATTCATGTTGACTCTGTCAACATGCCGTGGAGAAAATGTTATCTAAGGCAGGTGTCAAATAACGTGTAGTTAAATGATAAGGTTATTATCCTGATTTATCATGGAATGACAGATTGGTAAAACATAATAAAAGTAAAATATGTGACTTCTTTTTCACTGATAATGGTAGAGTTGATCTTCCAACTACAAAACTATTTTTGGACCTTGAACATCGGGTAGCACCGAGATAAGGAAAACAGATGATATGACCACAAACATTGCCCAGCTTACTTCATAGAGGAAGTTTCTAGGCACCAGTGCATGGAGGATTTACCAAAAGCCCAAAATAGTGCAGCTGTCTCACTGTGGGATTGAGACAGAATAGGAGAACGGAGATCCTGAAATACCTAAAACTTGTGGACCTCTATACCAAAGGGGAGGAACGTTGACAAAGAAGAGAGAAAGAGAGAGAAATAAGCGCAAGGCAGGGTTTGGGGGAGAGAGTGGCGGAGGGGAGTTGGACCATCCTGGATGACAGCAACCTTACACCTTTAGCCTCATGAGGCACAGGTGACCTTACTTAAGTAATCTGGTTCTTGAAACATCTTTTTACCTCTTGTCACATTCTTGCATTAATTCAACTAAGTATTGTTTTTAGAATATCAAGTTTAGATGCTGAATATATTAGCCAGGCACTCTTCATTCCAGAGGCACGTGTGGGGTATTTATCTGTCTTCTGTTTATTTATTAGGGATTCAGGAATCTCAATGGAAAGAACTGTTTGCTCAGTGTCTGTCAGCCTGTTTGTCTAGTTCCCTGTGCAATTATTTGTGCTAGTGAAGTGAACCCAGCAGAAGATTTAATGGGGTCATTTCATAGCTTGTTCTTTTCTCTAGGATTGAGTTTACTTTATGCAAAGTCTAACTATAATATGGTAAGAAGTCAGAACATTGTTCTTTGGTGACATAAACCATTTTAAGGCTTGGGGACATTGTGGCTGCAGACAGCTGTGAGGGTACCTTACAGGGCTCTCAGTGTTGTCAATCCAGTAACAACGGCTGTGACTAAGTCAGCTGAACTCAAGAACAGTCTTCTTCAAATGTGCCTTTTTTATCTACTGAGATTGTCTCACCAGTTAAAATGAACTTTGTTAGTTCTTCCCAAAACTGGGATCATTTTTAATGCACATCTGATGCTGAGCTGTTCTTTTTGCTTGTTTTGTTCTTTTGTCTGGGCCAGGTCTTAGTTTAGGCTTGTGGGATCTAGTTCCCTGACCAGGGATCGAACCTGGGCCTCCTGCAATGTGAGTGCAGAGCCCCAGTCACTGAACCAACGCTCTCCCTCAAATTAGAATTTTGAGTTGAAGTTATCATGCTGGCAGGACTCTCTGGCTCAGCAGATCACCTAGATTCTCTTAAACTGTTGTGCATTTTCAGGAATCCCTCCAACATTCATTCTGGAAATTTACAGGGTTGTCTACAACATCGAAACAAAAATGAGACACATTTCCTACCTCAAATTGCTTTCAGTTGATTGAGGAGCAAGTGAGAAAAAAAAAAAAAAAATCCTATGCCCTGTCTGTACTCCCACTACGTGGACCCCAGTACTTGAAATGAGGGATCAGACTGAAAGCAGAGAACTGAAGCAGTTACTACCAGGGAAATTAAACCTGCTAGAATACTTTTATTTTCCCACCGTTAAGATTTATTTTTGTTCTTTCATCTCCCTCTCCATTTCTATGGCCTGTTGATTAAAAGGTTGAACCCCCAGGGCACAGGGGGCCAGCACCCAGTGTGCAGGACTCTAGGATGTTAGGGAGGAAGGCAGTGCTTACCTTCAGGTGGGTGTCCAGACCCACCCTAAGTGATGACGGTGACTACATCTGCCAAGACCATAAAACTACTATAACTATTAAACTCTGCATTTAAGTAGTTGTATCTATAAATTGAACTTCCCACGTGCTAAGTGATAAAGAATCTGCCTGCCAATTGAGGAGATGAGGGTTCGATCCCTGGGTGAGAAAGATCCCCAGGAGAAGGGAATAGCAACCCACTCCAGTATTCTTGCCTGGAAAATTCCATGGACAGAGGAGCCTGGTGGGCTACAGTCCACGGGGTCGCAAAGAGTCAGACAAAACTTAGCAAATCATGCGCTCCTATAAATTATGAAATGACAATGATTCAGTATTCTGGTCACAACTTCAGCTTCAGCCTCAGTCCTTCCAATGAATATTCATGGTTGATATCCTTTAGGATGGACTGGTTTGATCTCCTTGCAGTCCAAGGGACTCTCATGAGTCTTCTCCAACACCACAGCTAGAAAGCATCAATTCTTTGGCACTCAGCCTTCTTTATGGTCTAACTCTCACATCTGCCAGGGTCCAGCCTCAGCAGGATCCAGGGGTACCCGTAGGATGAACGGCATCGTCGAGAGAGAGAGAGAGAGAGACCAGACTGGGGTGTGTGCAGCAGGGTCTGGGGTTGCTTTATTTTTTATCATAGCTTTTATACCCTAAGTTAGTACATTTCTACAGGGAGGTGTAAGATAAGCATACAAAGTTTAGTTTAACATTACGTCAGTTTGTCCTTCACAAAACCAGGGTGTTTTCTGCATACTTCTTTGTTTATGAGAGTCTTCTTTCATAGTGGATCTTTGTACATTATCTTCTGGCCTTGAGGCCTATTAACATTTTATGACCTAGGTGAAGGCAAAGCTGTTTTCCGTAGTCTGTTCTTTACTGTTCTATTTTGCCTTGAGCTTAGCAGAAAACAGAAAAGTTGCAGTCTCCTGGTACAGCAGGTTGCAACATAGTAGAAATACAATCCTGTTAACACAAAAGTCAGTCTTTTTGCAAAAGTTCTCAGCTAAATTTATCTTAAAAGTTTACCACACAAAGACTCTGCAGCTCTGGTGAAGCAGCCTCTGTTTAACAATCCTGGTTAAAATTAACAATCCTAAGCTCTTATTTTTCTAAATCTTTAACTATAACCACATTTAGAATAATATTTTTGTGTTCTCTAATAGGGCCTCCTCACCCCCCGAAGGGCTCTGTGACCCTTAGGGCCTTTTGTGATCAGGTTCTTTATGCTGTTTATGATTAAGGTGTTGTGAGCAGCCATGTGCATTAGTACGCATTTGCCAAACAAGCCAGAGTGCCAACAGAAGGGTTTTTACTTGAAACATTTCCTTCATTCCTGGCCCCTTCATAGGGAACCAGCGTCCAGGAGATTTATTGATTAGGGTTCTGTGTTGGTCTTTATTTAGTGAAAGAGGAGCAGGAGAGCTCTCGGCAGGCAACACAAAGATCGGCAACAAGACGAACAAGGACAACAGCAAGAGGGGAAGGATACAGGATGGGGTAGAGGCCGGGGTCAACCTGGAGGGTCCCTTGTAGCCTGAACAGCCTTGCGTTTCAGGTCTTCTTCTCATGACCTTGTCACGGGTGGGATCTCCCATAATAGCTCCAGGCACACATCCATTCATGATTACCGGGAAAACCATAGCTCTGACTATATGGACCTTTGCTGGTAAAGTAATGTCTCTGCTTCTTAACATGCTGTCTAGGCTGATTATAGCTTTTCTTCCAAGGAGCAAGCATCTTTTAATTTCATGGCTACAGTCACCATTTGCAGTGACTTTGAAGCCCAAGAAAATTAAATCTGTCACTGTTTCCACATTTTCCCCATCTATTTGCCATAAAATAATGGGACTGGATGCCGTAATCTTAGTTTTTTTTAATGTTGAGTTTTAATCCAGCTATTTCACTCTCCTCTTTCACCTGCATCAAGATATTCTTTAGTTTTTTTTCACTTTCTGCCATCAGAGTGGTGTCATCTGCATATCTGAGGTTGTTGATATTTCTCCTGGCAATCTTGATTCCAGCTTGTGAATCATCCAGCCCTGCATTTCACCTGATGTATTCCACATATAAGTTAAATAAGCACGGTGACAATATATAGCCTTGATATACTCCTTTCCCAATATTGAACCAGTCCATTGTTCCATGTGCAGTACTAACTGTTGCTTCTTGTCCTGCATACAGGTTTCTTGGGTATCCCCATCTTTTTAAGAACTTTCCACAGTTTGTTGTGATCCACACAGTCAAAGGCATTAGTGTAGTCAATGAAGCAGATTTTTTATTTTTTTAATTCCCTTGCTTTTCCTGTGATCCATCAGATATTGGATCTGCTCTGGTTCCTCTGCCTTTTCTAAACCCAGCTTCTACATCTGAAATTCTTGGTTCATGTACTGCTGAAGTACATCTTGAAGGATTTTGAGCATAATCTTGCTAACATGTGAAATGAGTGCAATTGTATGGTAATCTGAACATTCTTTGGCCTTCACTTCCCTGACATGAGGTTATTAGCAAAGAGAATATCCTGTACCCAGTATGAATAAAAACGATACACACAACAACTGCAATATTTACAGAGTGGGCTGCTCTGATCCACAGGGCACTTGACAGAAGGAATACCTTGTTAGAAACTCTCCTCTTGGAATTTACTTAGGTAGCAGCATTTCTGGAGCAACCAGAAGGGATGGAAAAGTCAAGAAAAGAGAGAATAAAAGTCCAGTCACTGAAGATGGAGTGTCTGCAGGTGAAACTCAGCAGGATACACAATCTTGGCCTGAATTTTAAAAAGCAGAGACTAGTTTCCAGATTGCACAGTCATCCATCAGCATTGAGCCCTGGAATTTTCATTAACACATTGTGAAATATTCCAGCATATATAATCTGAGTTGTTGTTGAAGACTTAATGTCACTTTAAGGGATTCTATGCCATCTGGGGGCATGTGGATGGGCTGAAAACAGGCATTTCTGGAGAAAAGCACTTAGGTTCCTCTTTACACTGTCCTGTCCCAGATTCCTCTGTCAGGCAACCCAAGAATTCCAAGGTCCTTGGCCCGGAGTATCAGAGCTGGAAGTGCTTTGACAGCATCTCTGAGAGAGAAACAACACCTCCTTCCGGGTCTCCCACAGCCAGAGCCCCATCTGCATCTGGGTTTGTGCTCAGCTCCCCCTGCAGCCCTCCATCACTGTGTCACTCAGAGCACAGTAGTACACAGCCGAATCTCATGCTTGCACTGCCTGTTTCTGCAGGTGGAAGGAGCTGTCCCTCTTAACAATAGTGGCCTGAAAACATTTATGCTCTACCTTCTTGTCTGCTGTTAAGCCCTTCAGGAGGAGTTGAAGAGCTTTGTTGCGATGCTGGACATACCAGAAAAGATAGGAAGATGAATACTTGGTCTGGTAAGTGCCGTTCAGGGTCATGAGAGCCCCCTCTGAGACAGTCACTGGGCCTTCTGTCTGGCTCACTGAGTCACCATTGGTCCCTCCTACAAGAGAATCACTTCGTTATAGTAGAAATGTACAGGAAGAGAGTTTTCAGCCAGAGAAGAAAAATAAAACTGACCTGTTATCATAGGAAAATGAGAAATCATTTTAGGATAAAATGCTACTTACCAAGTATTAAGAAGATGACCAGAACTGAGTGAGTGGCAGAAAACATTCTGGCGACAGTCCTTGTTCCCTAGAAACATCAAATCTAGCAAAGTTAGTCTTCAGCTGGATGTTACAGAAGCTCCTCACTCAGAAAATGGGGACCCATTTCTGCACAGCAGCAGTCACCTGTCTTGTGGCTACAGAGGAGGCAAGTCAAACCAGCTCCTGAATACAAAAAGGAATCGCATTTGAAGGAAGCCCCGCCCTTTGGTGGTGATCTTAAAGATTACACCACAGTCATGTCTGACCTCAGTTCAGTTCAGTAGCTCAGTCGTGTCCAACTCTTTGTGACCCCATGGACAGCAGCAGACCAGGCTTCCCTGTCCAACACCAGCTCCTGGAGCTTGCTCAGACCCATGTCCATTGAGTCGGTGATGCCATCCAACCATCTCATCTTCTGTCGTCCCTTTCTCCTCCTGCCTTCAATCTTTCCCAGCATCAGGGTCTTTTCCAATGAGTTGGCTCTTCACATCAGGTGGCCAAAGTATTGGAGCTGCAACTTCAACATCAGTCCTTCCAGTGAATATTCAGAACTGATTTCTTTTAGGACTGACTGGTTTGATCCCCTTGCAGTCCAAGGGGCTCTCAAGAGCCAAGGGGTTCTCTTTTGAACACCATAGTTCAAAAGCATCAATTCTTCGGTGCTCAGCTTTCTTTTTTGGTCCAACTCTCACATCCATACATGACTACAGGAAAAACCATAGGTTTGACTATATGGACCTTTGTCAGCAAAGTAATGTCTCTGCTTTTTAATATGCTGTTTAGGTTGGTCACAGCTTTTCTTCCAAGGAGCAAGTGTCTTTTAATTTCATGTCTGCAGTCACCATTCACAGTGATTTCGGAGCCCTAGAAAATAAAGTCTGTCACTGTTTGCATTGTTTCCTCATCTATTTGCCACGAAGTGATGGGACTGGATGCCATGACCTTAGTTATTGAATGCTTAGTTTAAAGCCAGCTTTTTCGCTCTCCTCATCCTGACCTACTCCTGACCTAGTCCTCCTGATGAGAGTTTGTGGGGTACACACAGGAGAATGGGACAGGACTCTAAGAGTAGAGCCCTAGACACAAACATGCTTTGGGAAACGTTCCATTATTACATCCATTATTTTCTGTGTGGTATGATATCACTAGCTTTGCAAAGAATGCCAGTTAACAATTTGTAGGTGGAATAGTCAGAGGGTTTCTTCTTTACATACGTCTCCATGATTTCCATGGGTCAGAAAAGGACCCCTCTGCATGGAAAGCACTCTCTTCTCTCCCCAAGACCTTCACCTGAATTAGCTCTATTCATCCCCAAGGCACAGCCAACATGCTGCTGGAATGTTGGAATGTTACATAATGTTGGAAACATTATCTAAGTCAGGTCTCAAACAATGTGTGGCTGAACGATCAGGTGAATGAACGATCCCTGTGCCCTCTGCTGGGCTCAGTCGCTCAGTCGTGTCTGACTCTTTGTGGCCCTAGAGACTATGGCCTACCAGGCTCCTCTGTCCATGGGATCTTCCAGGCAAGAATACTAGAGTGGCTTGCCATGCCCTCCTCCAGGGAATCTTCTCAACACAGGGATTGAGCCAGAGTCTCCTGCATCCCCGGCATTTCAGGTGGATTCTTTACACATCCAAGCCACCTGATCATTTAAGGCAGATCTCATCTAATGTGTGGTTGAATGAGCAGGTTATTACACCTATCCATCATAAAATGTCATATTTGTAAAATTAAAAAAATAAATTGCTGTTACTTCTTTTTACTGATAAAGGTAGAGTTCACCTTTCAACTAGCAAACTGGAGAAAATATATGAGACAAGTTGTGGATCTTGGACATCAGATAGCACAGAGGTGAGGAAAACAGATGAGATGAGCCAGGACGTCACCCAGCCATCTTCACGGAGGCAGCTTCTAGGTACCAGTGCATGAGGGATTTAACAAAAATGGCCCAACTGTCTCACTGTGAGATGGAATAATGTTTTGGGGATCCTGAGGAACCTAGAAATTTGTGGACGAGTGTACCAGAGAGGAGGGATGTGGGCAAAAGAGAGAGAGGGAGAAAGATGAGGGCAAAGAGGTGGGGGGAGGAGTCACTGTGAATCCTGGACTGAGTACTGATCTGTAATTAAAGAGAGAAGACCAAATCAGCTTGGTAAACCTCCCTGAAGGGGCCTCATTTGGGGCCCTGGACCCTACTTGGATGACAGCCACCTCACACCTTCAGCCTCATGAGAGACGGGTGACCGTATTTTGGAAACCTGGTTCCTGAAACATCTTTTTACCTCTTGTCACATTCTTGCTTTAATTCAACTAAGTATTTTTTTTAGAATGTCAAGTTTAGATGCTGAATATATTAGCCAGGCACTCTTCATTCCAGAGGCATGTGTGTGGTATTTATCTGTCTTCTGTTTATTTATTAGGGATTCAGGAATCTCAATGGAAAGAACTGTTTGCTCAGTGTCTGTCAGCCTGTTTGTCTAGTTCCCTGTGCAATTATTTATGCTAGTGAAGTGAATCCAGCAGAAGATTTAATGGGGTCATTTCATAGCTTGTTCTTTCCTCTAGGATAGGGTATATTTTATGCAAAGTCTGACTATATTATGGCAAGAAGTCAAAACATTGTTCTTTGCTGACATAAACCGTGTTAAGGCATGGAAACGCTGTGGCTGCAGACAGCTGTGAGGTTGCCTTACACGGGCTCTCAGGGCAGTGCTGTCAATCCAGTAATAATGGTTGTGACTAAGTCAGTTGAACTCAAGAACTGCTGCTGCTTCTGCTGCTGCTAAGTCGTTTCAGTCGTGTCCGACTCTATGTGACCCCATAGACGGCAGCCCACCAGGCTCCCCCGTCCCTGGGATTCTCCAGGCAAGAACACTGGAGTGGGTTGCCATTTCCTTCTCCAATGCATGAAAGTGAAAGTGAAGTCGCCCAATCATATCCGACTCTTAGTGACCCCATGGACAGCAGCCCACCAGGCTCCTCCGTCCATGGTATTTTCCAGCCAAGAGCACTGGAGTGGGGAGCCATTGTCTTCTCTGGAACTCAAGAACAGGCTTCTTCAAATCTCTACAGAGATTTTCTCACCAGTTAAAATGAATTTTGTTAGTTCTTACCAAAACTGGGATCATTTTTAATGCACAGCTGTTTGCTGAATTGTTCTTTTTGCTTGTTTTTTGTCTGCGCCAGGTCTTAGGTTAGGCTTGTGGGATCCAGTTCCCTGACCAGGGATCGAACCTGGGCCTCCAGCAATGTGGGTGCAGAGTCCTACTCACTGAACCAACCCTCCACCTAAAATTAGAATCTTGAGTTGAAGTTATCATGCTGGCAGGACTCTCTGGCTCAGCAGATCACCTAGATTGTCTTAAACTCTTGTGCATTTTCAGGAATCCCTAGCTTCCAGCATTCATTCTGGAAATTCACAGGGTTGTCTGCAATGTGGAAACCAAAATCAGATCCAATTCCTATCTCAAATTGCTTTCAGTTGATTGAGAAGCAGATAAGCAAAAAAAAAAAAAATCCTATGCTCTGTCTGTACTCCCACTAGCCTGGACCCCAATACATGAAATGAGGGACCAGACTGGAAGTAGAGAGCTGATGCAGTTACCACCAGGGAAATTAAACCTGCTAGAATACTTTTCTCCCCACCGTTGAGATTTATTTTTGTTCTTTCATCTCCCTCTCCATTTCTAGGCCTCTTTATCAAGATGTTGAGCCCCCAGGGCACAGGTGACCAGCCCCAGTGAGCAGGACTCTAGGATGTCAGGGAGGAAGGCAGTGCTCACCTTCAGATGGGTGTCCAGACCCACCCTAAGTGACGATGGTGAGTGCATCTGCCAAGACCATAAAACTACTGTAACTATTAAACTCTGCATTTAAGGAGTTGTGTCTATACATTGCGTTTCCCCAGTAGCTCAGCAGTAAAGAATCTGCCTGCCAATTGAGGAGATGAGAGTTCCATCCCTGGGTCAGGAAGATCCCCTGGAGGAGAAAATAGCAACCCACTCCAGTGTTCTTGCCTGGAAAATTCCACGGACAGGGGAGCCTGGCAGCTACAGTCCACAGGATGGCAGAGAGTCAGATGCCACTTAGCAACTGAGCACCAGACACAATACACACAGGCCTGTAAATTATGAAATGACAAGGATTCAGTGTCCTGGCCACACCTCACAGACTGCCCAGCAGTAAAACATCCATCTCTTCCTACCTGCTGTGCCCACCACTGTCCTCCAGAAAGTCTGCACCTGGAAGTTGCAGACAGGAGATCATCCTGAGAAGATGAGGGGACTCTGTGCAATGGGCATGACTATAGCAGGGACACAGAGCAGGGACCAGAGTGGCTCCATATCCCGCTCATGAGCAGAGGAGTGTGGAGATGCTCCTGCTCGCTGAGTGGGTGGCAATTTCTCCTAGTCTCCTGAGCAGGTGAAAAGCCCACTCCTCTGCAAGATAGCCTACTAAGAGAACATAAATACTTCCCCCATGTATCTGAAGGATGACTGACTGATGAATTAATTTCCCCTGCTTGTGCTGTGGTTCAGTCCCTAGGTCATGTCTGACTCTTTACGACCCCAGGAACTGCAGCACGTCAGGCTTCCCTGTCCTTCATGAGCTCCCAGAATTTGCTCAAACTCCTGTCCATTGAGTCAGTGATGCCATCCAACCATCTTATCCTCTGTCACCTCCTTATCCTCTTGCCCTCAATCTTTCCCAGCATCAGGGTCTTCTCCAGTGAATTGGTTCTTCATATCAGGTGGCCGAAATATTGAAATTTATAGCTTCAGTATCAGTCCTTTCAATGAATGTTCAGGGTTGATATTCTTTAGGATAGACTGCTTTGATCACCTTGCAGTCCAGGAGACTCTCAAGAATCTTCTCCAAAACCACAGTTCAAAAGCATCAATTCTTCAGCGCTCAGCCTTCTTTATGGTCCAACGTTCACATCCATACATGCTTACTAGGTAAACCATAGCTCTGACTATAGGGACCTTTGTCGGTAAAGTAATGTCTCTGCTTTTTAACACACTGTCTATGTTTGTCATATCTTTTCTTCCAAGGATCAAGAGTTTTTTAATTTTATGAATGCAGTCACAATCTGCAGTGACTTTGGAAACAAAGAAAATAAAATCTGTCATTGTTTCCACTTTTTCCCCATCTATTTGCCATAAAGTGGTGGGACCAGATGTCATCATCTCAGTTTTTTGAATGTTGAGTTTTACTCCAGTTTTTTCACTCTCCTCTTTCATCCCCATCAAAAGGCTCTTTAGCTTCTCTTTGCTTTCTGCCATTAGAGTGGTATCATCTGCACTTCTGAGGTTGTTGATATTTCTCCTGGCAATCTTGATTCCAGCTTGTGAATCATCCAGCCCAGCATTTGGCATGCTGTACTCTGCATATAAGTTAAATAAGCAGGGTGACAATATATAGCCTTGAAGTACTCCTTTTCCAAATTTGAACCAGTCCATTGTTCCATGTGCAGTACTAACTGTTGCTTCTTGTACTGCATACAGGTTTCTTGGGTATCCCCATCTTTTTAAGAAGTTTCCAGTTTGTTGTGATCCACACAGTGAAAGGCTTTAGAGTAGTCAATGAAGCAGAAGTAGATTTGTTTTTAAAATTCCCTTGCTTTTTCTGTGATCCAGCAGATATCGGATCTGCTCTCGTTCCTCTGCCCTTTCTAAACTCAGCTTCTACATCTGAAATTCTTGGTTCATGTACTTCTGAAGCATAGCTTGAAGGATTTTGAGCATAATCTTGCTAACATGTGAAATGAGTGCAATTTTATGGTAACTTGAACATTCTTTGGCATTCATTTCCACGAGATGAGGTTATTAGAGAATATCCTGAGGTTATCCTGAGGTTAGATGAGGTTATCAAAGAGAATATCCTGCACTCAGTATGAATACAAACAATACACACAACACCTGCGATATTTACAGAGAGGGCTGCTCTGATCCACAGGGCCCTTGACAGAAGGAATATCTTGTCAGAAACTCTCCTCTTGGAACTTACTTAGGCAGCAGCATTTCTGGAGCAACCAGAAGGGATGGAAAAGTCAAGGAAAGAGAGAATAAAGCTCCAGTCACTGAAGATGGAGTGTCTGCAGGTGAAACTCAGCAGGATACACAATTTTGGCCTGAATTTTAAAAACCAGAGACTAGCTTCCAGATCACACAGTCATCCATCAACAATGAGCCTTGGAATTTTCATTAACACATTGTGGAATACTTCAGCATATACAGTCTGAATTGTTGTTGAAGAGTTAATGTCACTTTAAGGGATTCTATTCAATCTGGGGGCATGTGGATGGGCTGAAAACAGGCAATTCTGGAGCAAAGCGCTTAGGTTCCTCTTTACACTGTCCTGCCCCAGATTCCTCTGTCAGGCAACCCAAGAATTCCAAGGTCCTTGGCCCGGAGTATCAGAGCTGGAAGTGCTTTGACAGCACTTCTGAGAGAGAAACAACACCCCCTTCTGGGTCTGCCCACAGCCGGAGCCCCATCTGCATCTGGGTTTGTGCTCAGCTCCCCCTGCAGCCCTCCATCACTGTGTCCCTCAGAGCACAGTAGTACACAGCCGAGTCTGATGCTTGCACTGCCTGTTTCTGCAGGTGGAAGGAGCTGTCCCTCTTCACAAGAGTGGCCTGAAAACCTTCATGCTCCACCTTCTTGTCTGCTGTTAAGCCCTTCAGGAGGAGTTGAGGAGCTTTGTTGAGATGCTGGACATACCAGAAAAGATACGAATTCGAATATGTGGTCTGGTAAGTGCAGTTCAGGGTCATGAGAGCCCCCTCTGAGACAGTCACTGGGCCTTCTGTCTGGTTCACTGAGTCACCATTGGTCTCTCCTACAAGAAAATCACATTGTTATGATAGAAATGTACAGGAGAGGAGTTTTCAGTCAGAGAAGAAAAACAAAACTTACCTATGGTTGTAAGTGAAAAATCATTAACATTTAGAATAAAATGTTACTTACTGAATATTAAGATGATCAGAAAAACTGAGTGAGTGGCAGAATGCATGTTCGCAAAGGAAAACGATCCTCGCTGGAATACAGCAGTCTAACAGATCTAGCCTGCAGCTAGATGTTACAGAAGCTCCTCCCTCAGAAACTGAGAGCCCCTTTCTGTACTGAGGAAATATTCTGATTGTGGCTGCAAAGTAGGCAAGTGAAACCAGCTCCTGAACACAATGAGGAACCGCATCTGAAGGAAGCCCCGCCCTCTGGGGGTGATCATGAGAATTGCGCTACAGTCTAGTCTGACCTATTCCTCCTGATAACAGCTTGTGGAATTACATACAGGAGAATGGGACAGAACTCTAAGAAGAGAGTCCTAAACATAACCGTGCTTAGGGAAATACTCTATTATTACTTCCATAATTTTTTTGCATGGCACAGGTATCTCTAGCTTCACAAGAAACCCCAGTTAGAATTTCTAGGTGGAATAGTCAGAGGATTCTTCCTCGTGTATGTCTCGGATTCCCATGGGTCAGAGAAGGATCCCTGTATATGGAAAGTGCTTCCTCCTCTCCCCAAGTCATTTCTCTGAAGTAGTTATATTCATGTTGACTCTGTCAACATGCCGTGGAGAAAATTTTATCTAAGGCAGGGGTCAAATAATGTGTAGTTAAATTATAAGGTTATTATCCTGATTTATCATGGAATGACAGATTGGTAAAGCACAATAAAAATAAAATACGTGACTTCTTTTTCACTGATAACAGTAGAGTTAATCTTCCAACTAGAAAACTATTTTTGGACCTTGAACATCAGGTAGCACTGAGATAGGGAAAACAGGTGAGATGAGCACTAACATTGCCCAGCTTACTTCACGGAGGCAGTTTCTAAGCACCAGTGCATGAGGGATTTACCACAAATAGTGCAGCTGTCTCATTGTGGGATTGAGACAGAATAGGAGAACGGAGATCCTGAAACACCTAAAAGGTGTGTAACAGAGAGGAGGAATGTTGACGAAAAAGAGAGAAAGAGAGAGATAAGGGTAAGGGAGGGGTGGGGCGGAGTAGGGGGGGGATTTGGACCATTCTGGGTGACAGCAACCTTACACCGTTAGCCTCATGAGGCACAGGTGACCTTAACTAGGTACCTTGGTTCTTGAAACACAAACACTATCGTTTATTTCTTGTCACATAGTTGTTTTAACTCAACTATTTTTTTTTTAGAATGTCAAGTTTAGATGCCGAATATATTAGCCAGGCACTCGGAGAAGGCAACGGCACCCCACTCCAGTACTCTTGCCTGGAAAATCCCATGGACGGAGGAGCCTGGTAGGCTACAGTCCATGGGGTCACGAAGTCGGACACGACTGAGCGACTTCACTTTCACTTTTCACTTTCATGCACTGGAGAAGGAGATGGCAGCCCACTCCGGTATTCTTGCCTGGAGAATCCCAGGGACGGGAGCCTGGTGGGCTGCCGTCTGGGGGTCACACAGATTGGACACGACTGACGTGACTCAGCGGCAGCAGCAGCTTCATTCCAGAGGCATGTGTGTGGTATTCATCTGTCTTCTGTTTATTTGTTTTATTAGGGATTCAGGAATCTCAATGGAAAGAAACTGTTTGCTCAGTACCTGTCCGCCCATTTGTCTAGTTTCCTGTGCAATTATCTGGGCTAGTGAAGTGAACCCAGAAGATTTAACGGGGCCATTTCATAGCTTGTTTTCTCTAGGATTGGGTTAACCTTATGCAAAGTAAGACTGTATTATGGTAAGAAGTGAAAACATTGTTCTTTGCTGACATAATCCATTTTAAGGCATGGGGATGTTGTGGCTGCAGACAGCTGTGAGGTTGCCTTACACAGGCTCTCAGGGCAGTGTTGTCAACCCAGGAACAATGGCTGTGACTTTTAGTTTAATTAAGTTTGACTTGTTTATTTTTGTTTTTATTTCCAATACCCTAGGGAGTGGGTCACAGAGGATCATGCTGTGATGTATGTCAAAGAGTGTACTGCCTATGTTTTCCTCTAAGAGTTTTATGGATTCTGGCCTTACATTTAAGTCATTAATCCATTTTGAGTTTATTTTTGTGTATGGTGTTTTGTTTGGAAAGGTTCTAGTGTCATCCTTTTACCTATAGGCTTCCAATTATCTTCCAATTAAAAATAAATTTTTCTAAATGGCAATGACCAAGTCAGTTGAACACAAGAGCAATCTTCTTCAAATGATACCTATTAATGGACATAGAATTTCTCAACAGTAAAAATGACCTGTTTTTCTAAAATTAAGGTATTTTTTTAATGCGCAACTGTTTGCTGAGTTGTTCTGTTTTGTTTTTGCTTTCGGTTGTGCTGGGTCTTAATTTTGGCTTGTGAGATCTAGTTCTCTGATCAAGGATCACACTCAGGACTCCTGCACTGGGAGCGCAGAGTCCTATACCCTGGTCCAAAGTTCCCCCTAAAATTAAGATCTTGAGTCAAGTTATCATGCTGGTAGGACTCTCTGGCTCAATGGATCACTGAGGTTCTTTAAACTTTTGTGCATGTTCACGAATCCCTAGGCTCCAGCATTCATTCTGGAAATTTACAGAGTTGTCTACAACATGGAAACCAAAACCAGACGTAATTCCTATTTCAAACTGCTTTCAGTTGACTGAGGAGCAGGTAAAAAAAAAAAAAAATCCTCTGCCCTGTCTGTAGTCCCAGGAGCCCAGACCCAGAGATGTGGAATGAGGGATCAGACCGGAAGTAGAGAGCTGACTCAGTTACCACCAGGGGAATAAAACTTGCTTGGACACTTTTCTTTCACTGTTCATATTTAGCTTTGTTTTTCATCTCCCTTTCCCTTCCTAAGTCCTGTTTATCAAGATCTTAAAGCCCCAGTGCTCAGGTGTCCAACACCCAGTGTGCGAGACTGTTTGGAGGAAATCTGTGTTTACCTTCAGATGAGTGTTCAGACATCGCCCCTGTTAAATAAGGATGGAGACTATATCCTCCAGGAATATTAAACCATTATAACTATTAAATTCTGCATTTTTATAGTTGTGCCTATAAATTATAAAATGACAATGATTCAGTGTTTATACCACATCTCCTAGACTGCCCAGAAATAAAACATATATCTCTTTTCACCTTCTGTGTCCCCCGCTGAGCTTACAGAAAGTCTGGTCCCAAAGTTGCAGACAAGAGTTCGGCCTGCACAGATGCAGACAGTACACTCTGTGCAATGGGCCCAATTGTAGCAGAGATGCAGAGCACTGCCCCAAGTGGCTCCACATTCCTGCTCATGAGCAGAGGAGCGAGGGGAGATGTTCTTGCCTTGGGAGGGGGTGATACTTTCTCCTAGTTTCTTGGAGCATGTGAAAAACTCACTCCACTCCAATGGCAGTCTGCCTTCAAACTGGATACAGGATGGGAATATCCTCTTTGCCAGTGATCACATCATCTCAGGGAAAATTAATTCATCAATCAATCATGTTTCAGATATATTGAAAAAGTGTTTAAAATAAAAACAGGAATAATCCCTCCTTAACTTACAGAGATATTGTGTCTCACAAGTTATCCAATAGCAATATTTTTTTTTCAGGTGAAAAAATGTCATTTCTTCATTATCTTTTATCTTGACACGTGGAACTTTGCTGAATGTTTATTAACTGTGTGCAAGGCTGAAACCAAATCAGTTTGAAGGCTGTAGTGAATATTGATCATGTCTTAGAGCATTTTTTCATTGATCTGTCAACAAATACGGGAGAATATGCCTTCAGTTATATAGTCAGGGGAATTAAAGTGGCCCTGCCTGGCCCTGAGAAGGGCACTTTTATGTTGAACATAAGTCACCTGCTCTTCTCTGTCAGGACCAGGGGCTTGTCCGGAGGGGCTGCTGAGGGTGGGAACATTGACCACAGGCGACATTTCTAGCAGTGCCAGCATGGCCCTGGCTTTTCACTGAGCTTTGGTTCCTTTCTTGAAAAATAAAGAGAAATTTTGTGTTGTAAAAAAATGACATGAATGAAAATCTGATGTAGGTACTGAAAGAAACTCAGCCTTTTATATTAATAATGGTCATCAGTGAGTGATCCTTGCTGTATCAAGATGCCATAATATATACCTGTGCTTAAAATTTTATTTATATAAAACACACAGGCAAGTATGTATATAAAATTTAATTTTGTAATGATTTTAAACAGATAGAGATATATAGATGATTTTGATTCTTAAGTCCAAGAAGTAGGTTCTATTATTGCCATTTTACATGTTAAGAAACTGATGCACAGAGAGGCTAAGGAGTACCTCAGAAGTCGTGCTGTGATGAAGATGACAGGGTTTGAATCTGGCTAATTTCAATTCATCATTTTATTAAGGATAATATCAAATGTATACAAAAGTGTTCAGGATGAAAGAACAAAGTCGGTGCCTGCCTTCCCCCCTGCCTGCATTTCTCTCCCTTTCCCTCCTCCCTCTCCCGTCCAGCGACAGTATTTCTGATAGAACAGTATTTCTGATGCGTTAAAGGTCGGTGACTTCCCGTGTCACTCTACTCTCTTCCTGCACCCTTGGCTTTTTATCACTCTAACACTGTGAGACAATGTGAGAAGCATTTTGATAACTTCTACAACATCTAATAGTCCTTTCTTAACTAAGGGAGGGGTGAATAATTAAGAATTCAAAAAGGATAGTGAACTAAGTACCCCTGTGAGGTCAGTAAAATTTTGGAAAGGACTTCCCTGGTGGCGCAGACGGAAAAAATATCTGTCTGCAATACAGGAGACCTAGGTTCAGTCCCTTGGTCGGGAAGACCCCCTGGAGGAAAAAGTGGCAGCTCACTCGAGTATTCTTGCCTGCGGACTTCCATGCACAGAGGAGCCTATGGGCTCCAGCCCACGGGCCGCAGAGGAGTTGCACACGACTAAGCGACTAACGTTAACTCAACAGCAGCTTCATAACGAACCTCCACACGTCACAGATGAGGAAACAGAAAGTCACAGTGAACACCTGCTTAAGGCCACACAGTCTGTGCTGTGATGTCCTTTTTGCCTGCTATCCGGTACTGGATACCACTCAGCCCCCTGGGACATGAGCTCCATAAAAGCGGAAATCACATCTGTCTTGACAACTAGTGTTTTCCCAGTGCTTACCAGAAAACTAAGAATTAATGAATACTATACTGAAATTTCTCACCGGGATCCATGCTGTGTTGATAAAAATGAGAGGGAAAAAAGGTATATTTCCGTGAGATGTTAATTCACATGATTCATGTGAATCATGCCAGGTTGAAAGGGAATCTTTCCAGATCAAATCCATCTGTTAATACACTTCCAAGTATTAAAATAATCTTTTTCAAAATGTCAGATTATGGTTTTATTATTGACTTTATTATTTTCCTGTGATCAGTCAATTTCTGCTTTATCTTTAATTCCTTCACTTTGATTTCTTTTATTTTGTTTTATTGTTCATACTAATTTCTTGAGTTACATACTATAGTTATTTAATCTAAATAACATTTTTGTACTTGGAAGAAAATTAAAAATAAAAAAGAAAATTAAATTAATTATGCATAGAGACATGAACATGTAGGAATATATATAGAGAAATTTGTTTGAAGATAAGGTAAAAACTAAAATATAAAGAAAAATACTAAAAGTCCTTTACAAACTGAGAAAAGTTGCCTAGTAGTCACCTTAGAAAGTAAATATGAGTACCATGGACTCACACCAAACAGACCTAAATCAAACTAATTCAGAAATACTATAAAACAGTGTGGTCTATAAAAAGAGACATCATTCTGAGAGGACCTTCATTATTGAAAACAATGCCTATAACATAATTGAAGGAATCCAGAATATGTTAACCCAAATTATGCCTCTTTGACATAAAAATTATTTTGAGTAAATGCAGGAAAGGATCCTTTTTTTCTGCCTAAAAGCATTAAATGAATTCTTTTTTTGAAGAGAGATTCTATAATGGCACCAAGGCTCTTTGTATTCAGGAAAGATGGGGATACACAGGGGGTAAGTGGACTATCACTAGCCCATGGTCTTGTCATTTCTTCACAGATCTATTGTTTCTTCATACACAAGTATAAAAACTATCCCTGCTCTGGGTGCTTCTTCAGGTCTTCATTTTCTTGTGAAGGCTCCCATGTACATGTACAAATTTAACAAAATTTGCATGCTTTTCTCCTCTAATCTGCCTTAGGTCAGTTTAATTCTTAGGCCTAACCAGGGACACAAAGAGGGTAGAGGAGAATTTTTCTTCATCCACACAATATATAATCCATAAATATTTATTGAAAAATTGAACTGAAAAACCAACAATTCACACCTACTTTTACTGATGTTTTCATCATATGTTTCTGAACTTCCTTAGCCAATTCTTCTAGCTCAATCTGATCACCAAATGGCAAATATCTTATGTGGCTGTTCTTTCTTTCTGATCTTTGGCTAAAAATGCTACATGTCTACCTTCAAGACAATGACTCAGGAATAAAGGTGCTTTTGATGATAGCTCTGAACACGGTCTATGAACCTAGAGAGGTATTTTCTCAGGGTGAGCGTCTTCCCTCCAACCCTACACCTGTACTGTCATCCTAGCCACTTCCATCTGTGCTGCCAATTCCCTGCCCTGGCCCCTACAGCAGGTGGAGCAGAGCCCTAGGTTTTGGTACAAGCCCCTCCTACGTGCGTCTCATTGTGGGCTCTCTCAGTGCACAGAAATACACTGCAGAGTCCTCCAGCTGTGAAGCTGAGATGACAAGTGTGATGGATTTGCTTGCTTTCTGGAAATTCAATGAGTAGCGACCTTCTGTGGCATTTTCCTTGCTATGAGAATCCTGACGAAGGAGAAAAATCACTGCCCCACTGCTGGGCTGCTTGTACCAGAATAAACTATAACTTAAATCACTGGCGTCATATGTGCAGTCCAGGGTCACAGCCTCCTTCTCCTGTACTAACATTGGTTCTGGGTCTTGAGTTACCTTCTGGGCAATAATGGGTCCTAAAGGGAAAAAAAAATAGAATCAGAACTTTAGGAATAAGTGGTGTGGAATAAAGAAATCCTATTTTAGATCCTACTACCCCTTCTTCCCAGGGTACCCATAAGACTGTCTGTTCCCCCAGTCCTTAGGTCACAAAGGAGTCACAATCCCACCGGGACCATCCTTACCTAAACACAGTGAAGCCACGACCACCTTCAGAAGGCTGGAGAGAAGCATGTTTCAGCTCTTCCACTAGATGGAAAATATCTTCTTCTTCAATGTCAAGGGTGTGCAAGGTGAGATGAGCCTGACAGGGTGAGGGAAGGATTGCTGGGTGTGTGCTGCTGCAGCTCCACAACAGGAAACAGGGGTTTCCTGGAGTCGCAAGCTGATGTGGGCATGTCAGCTTCTCTGTGGACCAGGTGAGAGTCTCACTCAACCCATACTTCCTTTTGCATTAACCAGCTCTTCAGTTGATATCAATTACATCTGAAAATAAAAACGAGTTAAATCTAATATTGCAGCGAAGATTGATGACCCCACCAATGTTGTGTTCAGTCATTGCACCTGTGAAGGAATTGAGTAGGTAGCTCTTATTTTAAAATATTAGGTGTAATACATTATGGAAACAGTGTAAGATATAATAAGCATGCATCCTCACAGCTATGTATGCTGTTCTTCCACCTAATGTAGAAATAAACCATTTAAAAATAAGAAGGGAAAGCTGTTTGGACTAACTATTGTAACTTTATGGTTCTTCTTGCTGTTAAGACACTATTTCTCTTCATTATCAATGTTCAGTTGCCTGTCTTGCAGTCAAAAGCAAAAATATCTAATCACAATTGGCTGAAGAATTTAGGCTGAAGTTGCTCAGATTAAGGGGCTTCCTGGTGCCTCAGACAGTAAAGAAACTGCCTGCAATGCAGGATACCCAAATTTGATCCCTGGGTCGTGAAGATCCCCTGGAGGAGGGCGCAGAAACCCACTCTAGTATTCTTGCCTGGAGAATTCCTTGGACATAGAAGCCTAACAGGCTACAGTCCATGGGGTTGCAAAGAGTTGAACATAACTCAGCAAATGGCTTCCCAGGTGGTGCTGGGGGAAAGAACCCATCTGCCAATGTAGGAGACTGGCAGGCTACAGTCCATAGGGTCACAGAGGCGGAAGCAACTGAAGTGACTCAGCACACACGGACACTCACACTGAGTCCTATCACAGAGGTCCCCTACTCTTCTCCGTTAGGTTTTTTTTTTTTTTTTTTTTTTTTATTTATTTATTTTTTTTTATTTTTTTTTTTTCCAGTGGGTTTTGTCATATATTGATATGAATCAGCCATGGATTTCTCTACTCATTCATAAAGGCCATTTAGACACCAGAGTTTGGTCATCAGGTTATCAAATCTTTGAAATTACATTTTCTCCTTTACTGCAGTTGAAACCCTAAATGAACCACAGTAAGCTTCTATATTCCCTATGCCCATTTCTATGGAGAACATATCATGCTGCTGCTGCTAAGTCGCTTCAGTCGTGTCCGACTCTGTGCGACCCCATAGCCGGCAGCCCACCAGGCTCCTCTGTCCCTGGGATTCTCCAGGCAAGAATATTGGAGTGGGTTGCCATTTCCTTCTCCAATGCATGAAAGTGAAAAGTGAAAGTGAAGTCGCTCAGTCGTGTCCAACTCTTCGCGACCCCATGGACTGTAGCCTACCAGGATACTCCGTCCATGGGATTTTCCACGCAAAAGTACTGGAGTGGGTTGCCATTTCCTCCTCTAGGTGACCTCATATACCTACAAGGGACTGTGATTGCAGTATTATTGATGGTAATGAAACTTTTTCTCTGCATATGTATGTTAAAAGTAAGGCCATGCTCTAGGAATATTATTCAACATCATGGTGAATAACAAAGACCCCTGGCCTATTATTCTACCTCTTGATACAGTATCCAAAGTAGCTTGTCTCAAAATAACAGCAGCCTCAGCTAAACTGGTTGAAGTGTTATCACATCTTGCTCTAAAATCTCCATTAAATCTGATGGTACCACATGCAGTACAAACAGCTCTGCTCTCTGAGTTATACACTATAACTCTCTGAAAACACCCAACATTTTCATGTCAGTTGGCTGAATAAATATGAAATAGTACTAATTTCTCCTCCCATTATTCAACTGGAATCTATTTCTCAATCAAAGGACTCTTATGATTGCACTTCAGCCATTTAAGAAGTGTCCGTGTCCAGAACAGATCTTTCAGACATTCTTATAGAAAATTTTTCATAATAAGTATTTAATCTCAAAAACTGAAAGGGACAATACCAGGCTATTTATGCAATAATTACTCCAGACCTCTTTATAAAACTCAATCCTTAGGGGAAGTATAATTAATTCAAGTAGCTGAACTTGTGCATCTCTCTTGGGCAAGTCAATTTACAAAAGAAAAAATATTATATTCAGTGTTGGTCAGTAGGTTTTCAATGCAGTTCAAGCTTCCAAATACAACAGAGACAATGAGATTTCCTAAATCTCTGACTTTTCTTAGTCTCAGCATATATCTTATGCACTCCAATTAAAATGAACACTAAATACATGAATTATTTGATGTCATCATGCTAATCAAAGAAATTTTGTTATAAAGACAAAGTCTCTCAGCATGAAAGATTCTGCAGAGTATTGGGAAAAAAATGATCGAGCAGATTATCACATTAAACATAACTTTCTGAGTAAAGTCCTTATGCAAGAACCTCTTCTAGAACATAAAGGCAAATCCACAGAAAGGCTCAAAAATTTCATCTTAGGTTCAGTATGCCAGACCCTGATTTTGTAAGGAATGACTAGGAATGATTGATTTGTTTGATCCATGAGGACAAAATATATCAAAGCCAAGAGAGCTGTCTGGTGAAGCCAAATGATCTCCATTGAACTCTAATTCAAATCCTTGAGACATGGCATTGGAGAAAATATTGGCTGCAACATTAAAAAAAAACATTGTGAGAAAACTTTTCTAGATTGGTAGATACTGGGGTCAGCTCATGCATTTCTTGGAACCCACAAAATCCCATAAAATTTGTAAAAGTCGATTATGAGCTAGAATACTATACCATGGAAATATTTGGGTATTTCCAAAAGAAATTTAAACAATTTCACATCTCCATAGGTTATGAGTATGTACTAGTAAGAGCATGTTTATTCTTCGCATGGGTTGAAGCAATCTTTTGATAAACCACAGCACTCACCATAATTAAAAATGAACTTGATGCAGTGTGTACTACCTGTGTCATTTCTAATTGTATCTATATAAGGAAGCAAGTTTCTCTGAGATAGTTATATAAAGTTTTGCCCTCACTCAGAAATTTTACTACTCTTATTGTCCCTCTATCTTCTGAAGAAGTAGAAAGAACAAATGGAATACTAGAACTGAAATGAATTACAGTATCAGACACCCTCAAACTACTGTGGCCTAATATATTATTAGTAGTATTACTAATAATTACTAACTAATTACTAATACATAATTAGTAATTAATACATTAATTAGTCTTGGCCCCCATGGCCCTGCTTTCTTCCACCACAAAGTCACACGTTGTCTCACTACCAGCTGGTCCCTGATATGCCCAGGTAATTCACAAGGGCCCAAATCACACATATTCCAATCCTTCACCAACAGAACTAAATAAATAAACACACTATAATCAGTCCTTTCATCACAGGCACAGGTTGATTTCCTAGGCTTTCATTTAATCAGTTTTTTCATGACAACCTGGGTGACCGAGTGCTGGCAAAATACCCAGAGAAAAACTGCCATTGAACTTGTGGAAATGACTTTAATATGTTCCATTTGTTATCAGTTCGGCAGGTAAAGTACAAGAAGTTGATCCTTTATCGCAAGTGTACCAACTACTGTAACATCATGCATCCCTAACTGACAAGAATTATAAAGTTACTTACATCAGAGGTATTAAACTGAAGTTCTCCTGAGAATGATCAGAAGCAGATAGTCCATAGAAGATGGGTTGACCCACGATCCTTGAAAGAAATATACAACTGCCTAAAGTGTATATCTCCATCCAAGACCACTAGAGAATTCTCCAAGATGTCTGGAACCACTGTTTGTCATACTACCATTTGCATTCTTCTATTTTTCATCTTTTTAGTGGTACTTGCCCACTTTAACACTAGTGTGTTATATATTTATGATTTCCCCTACTTTATGATTTTCTCCTACCAATAAAATAACTTACTAACATATTGGCTTCACTTGAAGCAGTAACCATCCTAATACTATAATTTGGTTCAACAAGCCCATTGACTGTGCAACAATGTTAAAGAATTGTTGGAGATGTTATTTAGCATCAACTCCTGTAAACACCAAATAATAAACATACCCCAATTAGTACTACTAAAGTGAAATTTGACCAATAAAATTTGTCTTAAAAGTATTAGAAAAATTCATAATGGAGTTGGTACAGTTAGCTTTGCATGAAGAATATGTCTTAACTTGGTTATTAGTTGGTCCAACACTCCAGTGAACCTGCTCATTATCAGTTGCCAAAACGTTTCTTTTGTAGAAATACAAATAAAATTTCTAAAGGAATTCAAACACTTGAAATGATGAGTTATTTATGTAAAATAACTTAAAAGTTCAAAACATCTGGGTTAAAAATTAGTGAGAGCGGTGGCAGGGAAAGTGATCATTCACATGCCTAGTACCATGTGCTCCACCTCACAAAGACGCAGACTGCTCAAAAGGTTTTTAATTGTATGACTTTATTCATATGGGGCTTCCCTCATAGCTCAGTTGGTAAAGAATCCTCCTGCAATGCAGGAGACCTCAGTTCAATTCCTGGGCTGAGAAGATCCACTGGAGAAGGGATAGGCTACCCATTCCAGTATTCTTGGGCTTCCCTTGTGGCTCAGCTAGTAAAGAATCTGCCTGCAATGTGGGAGACCTGGGTTCAGTCCCTGGGTTGGGAAGATCCCCTGGAGAAGGGAAAGTCTACCCACTCCAGTATTCTGGCCTGGAGAGTCAGACACAACTGAGCAACTTTCACTTATTTATATAAAATTCCTGAAAAGATAAAAATATAAAATCAAGGTTTGCATGGAGTTAATTTAGGTCACGGTGTGACTACAAAATTATACCACAAGGGAATTTGATTAAAAGACACAACTCTCCCTTCTAACTTACATGAGAGTAAACGTGAACACTAATAACATTTTGCAGAGAAGAATAGATTTGTGAGCCTAATTCTCAAATTATATTCTTGAATAAACCACTTTCTATTTTGATTTCCCTCAAACATACAAAAATATATATGCTCCATCACTGGGCTCTAAAGAAAACCCAAGTCACATTTTCAATAAGAAAGTAGTCAGAATATATAGAAAGGACAGTCCAATTTTGCCAGAAATAAAGAAAGAAAATTTTAAATATAATTGTGAGAAAAATCTCTCATGAAGCCATTAAAAAGTTATTGCTAGAGATGAAGACAATGAAACTGAAAATGCTCATTTCAAGATATAATATTAAGTGGAAAAAATCAGAATTCTAATCATACTAGAACTTAAAAAGAGAGTAAATAAAATATTAGCAATAAATTATCTGGATGCAGAATTATAAATTTTACAACATTTTTGTATTAGACACATTTTATACATTTAGAATATAATTTTTACAATAAGTGAAAAATAACACACATAATTTTTGAAACACAAGCGTTAAGAACCCATCCATAATAAGAATGTAGTATTGTTCCCAAGCATTCATTTATAGAAGAGGAGTCTGATAGAAAATATAAAGTCATTTTTAAAGCCTGAATTTTAAAATAAAACCTAACTCCCTTCAAGAATTCAGTAAGCAATAGTCATCCAACAGAATGTGTTTTAACACTTTCTGCATCATATGAAACCTAATCTTCTTATTCTATGTTTTCCATGTCTGATATGTTAGTTTCCACTTGTAGAGAAACACTATGGCAAATGCTATAACTTGAAGGTTGTGCCACAGGAAGGGGGCTGCCCCAGTCGCAGGTTTCAGTACAGATAGCGGGTGCCTGGGAAGCACTGTGTCCTTGCTGCACAGAAGTAGACAGCTGAGTCTCCAGGTTCAGTGGTGGTGATGTGCAGGGAGAGATGTTTGGCTGTCTTATTCAATAAAACAGTCAGTCTCTGGCCTTCATTTTTACCCATATTTGAACGAATGTCTATAAGGAGCTGGGGACCTTTTCCAGGTTCTTGCTTATACCAAGGGAAGTAGCTTGAGGCAACATCTGTATAAGTACAGGTGATAAAACAGCTGTTTCCCTCCTGGACACTCAGGGTAGAAGGACTCTGCTCCACCTCATTTCCCAGGCTGACACCTATGGAGAAAGCAGAAGTCAGAGAAAGGAGAAGGGTTGTCAGATTTTACTTTTCCTTTTTTACAATAACTAGAAGAAACCTGCATAAAGTCAGTCTTGGCATCTAAAGAATATCTATGAATACACTCTATTTCCCTTAAACCCTCAACTCACAGTCCAGCTGCAGCCACAAGAATGTGATTAAAGCTCCAATGGGTGTCTTCATTGTTTTCCCCATTTAGGATCAATTGTGGATCTGCAGTCTCCAGCCAGAAGAGTTGCTTCTATTACCAAGTGCCCCCTTCTTTCCTAGCAGTCATAGTGGTTTCTCACATTGTCTACCCAGCCAATAATAAAAAGGCACTGCTTCTGCTCTAAGCCTATTCACTCAGAACCCACTCAAATGAACCTGCCACATGTTCTGATCAGCAGAGGCGCACCACCATCTGGTGGTCACATCTCTAGCTACTGAACTCTCTGGTTAAACGTTCTTCTCATACCCTGTGCTTATGAGGGACTCGGATGCATAAAAAGAGCATGAGATTAAACAAATTTGGTGTATATCAGAGAGTAAATGCACAGTAAGAATGTAGAGATTAAGATTTAAATCTCTGCACAGGATTGAGTCACTGTTAATAAGTCAGAAGAAGGTAAATGCTGTTGCCATTTATTCAGTTTTGAAATCAGGAAAGCACCATGAGTTACTCTCTTAAACAAAGAAAATGTAAAATCTTCCTTTTCAGCCAAATCTAACATCTCTACTTGTCTGTTTCTGTAATGCAGAAAGAAATCTTTGTGAAAGGAACATGAAAATCAAACAGCAGAGAAGATCATTTGATATTTCAAAGATCTACTAACTCAACCTCTGCTCCTCTAAGCTGGTCTCACCCATGACCTTGCTATTCCCAGAGAATTGGCAGTACCATCAGATTGTGTTGATTTACAATGAGAAATCGGGCATTCTTTAAAAAATCTATTCCTATTGCTTATGTGGATTATATTCTGCAAAGTATTGAGAGAAAGTAAAAATCCTCATAAAACATCAGGCTGCAGATTCAGAAAATAACCATATGTAAATTTATACTACAGATGTTTTTACTCTCTGATATCAAAAGTTATGAAAGTGAAAGCTGCTCAGTTGTGTCCAACTCTTGCAACCCCATGGACTATACAGTCCACAGAATTCTCCAGGCCAGAATACTGGGATGGGTTGCCATTCCCTCATCTAGGGGATCCTCTTCTCAACCCAGGGATCGAACCCAGGTCTCCTGCATTGCTGGAGGATTCTTTACCATCTGAGCCACCAGGGAAGAACAGATACAGGTGTATATATAACTGAGTCACTTTGCAGTACAACTGAAACTATCACAACATGGTTAATCAACTAAAATACAAAACAAAAAGTTGAAAAAAGCAAGAGGCAGAGCTTGATTATTTTGTCTTCGTCAAAAATATATTAACTTTGTTAAATTATCACTTAAAGTCTGTTGAGGTTTACTTGAATATCTGTTAGGGCATGTTTTTTATTCCTTATTTATTTATTTATTTATTTTTGTACCAGGAATTAGCCTTTACTTTTGGCCCACGATTTTTATTCTGGTGACTCAATTGAGCAAGGCATTTTTACCAAAATTCTTCACTCTAGAAAAGCCAGAGCTCCTATGCCTTCCCACCACAGCAAAGTCTCTGAAATCTCCCTGGAGTTTTTAGACCCTCAAAAGCTGTTTTGTGCTAACTTTCCCTGTCTCTCTGTGTGTGTGTGTGCATGTGTAGCTCTTGTGTAGGTTCAAAAAACTCCCTCTACAGATTTCAAGGTCCTTTTTATGAAGTTCACGTCTCTCCAACACCTTTCCCCTCAAATCCCAGTGATATCCCAGCCCTAATTCTGACCTCCGTTTCTTGCACACAGCAAGCTGCTGCTCTGCGGGGCTCCAGGTCCTTGTGCTGAAGGTTAGAAAATCCCCTGGGAGATGTCTAGTGACTGTGGGTGTCGCTCTGCAGGCTTTCTTTCTCCCACAGATGGCAAACTTTCACTGCCTGCACTCCTTGGAAACAGTTGCTTCATATGTTTTCCCAGTTTTGGAGTGGTTTACAGTTAGAAGATAATTCCATATCAGCTATACTGGAATAGCCAGACATTCTTTTGTTCTCTTAAGATAGCACTTTTTTTTAAAAGTATATTTCCTCTCTTTTGTTTTTTTCTTCCGGTTTTATTGAGATAAAATTGACATACAGATCTGTGTAAGTTTAAGCTGTACAGTATAATGACATATTCATCAGGAAATGATTACCACAGAAGGTTTAGTGAACATCCATCATCTCATATAGATGCAAAATTAAATAAATAGAAAACAATGTTCTTCCTTGTGGTGAGAACACTTGGGATTTACTCTCAACTTTTATGTATAAATGCAGCTGTGTTAAGCATATTTATTATGTTGTGCATTACGTTCATTGTACTTAGTTAGCTATCTTGTAACTGACACTTTGTACCTTTTGACTGCCTTCATCCAATTCCATCTCCCCCTGCCTCCTGTCCCTGGTAACCACAAATCTGATCTTTTTTTCTATGAGCTGATTGTTTATTTGTGAGTATGACTGACCTACAATACTATGTTAGTTCCTTTAAACAACATAGTGATTCAGAATTTCAAAATACTCACCACAAAAATTCTAGTCACCGTCTTTTACCAGACTAAGATGTCCACTGTACAACTCACATCTGTGCCTCACTTATTTTGCTGCTGGAAGTTTGTGCCTCTTAATCTGTCTCACCTCTTTCTTTCCTCCTCCTCGCTCCTTGTTTCAATTTGGCAATGCCTGTTTGTTCTCTTCCTCCATGACTCTGTTTATGTTTTGTTACCTTTGTTCGTTTGTCCTGTTTTTTTTTTTAGATTTCACATATAAGTGAAATCATAAAGCATTTATCTTTCTGTCTTAGTTATTTCACTGTTCCTCCTGTTTTAAAATTACCTGTCATTTTTTATTCAGTAGTCAAAATGTTTCATGCATATGTATTTATGATATATTGCACAGCTTATTTCAGAATGTTGTCTGCATTTAAAAGGAATGGGGTCTCTAGAGCACTAACACCTCTTTCTCCTCAGTAATAATTTCTGACTCTTTCCCTGGTCCTCAGTGCATCTGTTCCTGCCTGTGCACCCTGAGTGTGTGGGTGAGCCTGGGGACTGCTGTTCCTCGATCCTTTACTGCATCACGTCACAGTATTAAGGCTGCTCACTCCAGGAACTGTTAATGTTTATTTTAAGTCCCCCACAGCATGAAGGGTTTTATGACTTGCAAATTATATTTTGGTCTTAAGTTAGCCATCATCTGTCTTGCTTCCCACATGTATATGGTTTTCCTCAAATTGGAGCACTTTCCTCCCACTCTCTTTTGTCTTTAGCCTGATTAACTCCTATTAAACTACTAGGCTTCAAACTGAGGCATCACACAATCCAGGAAGCTCTCTCTGACTGACGTCTATTTGTCTCTATAATACCAAATTTCATCCTTTTTTACTTTATAAGAACTGTATTATAACAAAAATCTGTTTGCCACAGGGCTACATATTCAACAAGAGAAATAACTCTTTATTTACTGAAACCTCCTTATCCAGTACCTGACAGATATTAAATGCATATTTGTTGAATGATTGAATATACAAACCCTGTGAATAATGGTGGGTTGAAAATATGTCCTTAACTGAGGATTCTTGAATGAGGTACAAAAATTGTGACTCATTTTCTCAAGATGAAATAGCATTCTCATGACTGGAAATTAGCTTTTCTCCAATGGTCTTCCAAAACATAACAAAAAGGATAATGATACAAATGATATAAGTAAATACCATTGAATATGAACAAAATTAACAATTAAATGCTCTGTAAGACATTGAAATAAAATTAAGTGAAGTGTTACAGAGCATGGCATTGTCTTTCTTTGACACTTTAAGGTTTGACTTTCTATGATTTTCCTTCATGCGTGAGAATAATATGGGTTATGAATAAATAGTATTCAGGCTGAATATACCCATTTTTACACAGAGTCTTAAAATTAGGTTTGAAAGATTTGCTAACTGGAATTACTGAATCACTGATTCTCTGATTTAGGGATTAGGAGGTTAGGGATAGTTCTATTTAGGAAATGAAAGAGATAGTTACTTGGTTGAATATTCATTAGCACCTCGAATTTTTTTTGAAAGTGATATCACTTTGATTTATCCAGAGTCACTTCTTAATACCATGTAGGTGTGACTAAAAACATTCAGACACCTCTACCTCATGTGGGGTTTGCGGACTGCAGACACACATCTGGGTTCAGACTTGAGGTGCCTGGGAAGCCCTGTGTCGCTGGAACACAAGATATGAGGCTGAGTCTCTGGTCTGGTGTGCAGAAAGTTCTGCCCAGCCTTCATACTAATTGTGGATCTTAGTTTCTTCTGCTCCTTTTATTCCCATTTAAGTGTATTTGGAAAGAAAAGTAGAGCTTTTTCCAGGGTTCTGTCTGTACCAGTGTAAGCTATAAAAAGATGTTGAAGAGAAGGTGAGACTTGTGCTTCCATGCCCTTAGAGATGGAGGGATCAAGGGTTCTGCTCTACACTGAACCAGCTGCTCACTTCTGTCCAGAAAGACAGAATCAGATAGGAAAGAGTTGATCAATGTATAGATTTTACCTAGTTACAGAGATCTCCAGAAGACCTGCTTATGTGCCTCCTCTGCAGTGTCAAGTTGTAGTTCTATAGAAATGCTTTCTGCAGGAATCAGGAGATGCAAGACAATGAGATTTCAATTCTAATCACATTGGGCATCTGCTTCCACTCAGGGGGTTGGGTTAAGTCCTCAACTCTGGTTTTGTGTACAGGCTGCAGGTGTCTGCAGAGCACTGTGCATCCACAGCACAGAAGTAAGTGGCTGAGTCCTCAGGCTGGGAGTCTCTGATGTAGAGTTGACTGTAACGCTCCTTGTTATTGACGGTGGATTTCAGCCTTCCTTTCTGCTGCATTCCTGAAGCTATGTAAAACAGGAGATGAGGCGTCCATCAGGATTTTGTTGAAACCACTGCAAGTTTCTTATGGAGATAGAATAATTGCATATCAGAGAAGAATTTCTGCCCTCTTGGAGTGTCAGAACCCCAGGACTCTGCTCCACCTTCATCTGCACTCTGAGCCCTGTTGAGAAAGAGAGAAATAGGCACAGGTAAAGGTCCCTGAACAATGACTGTTTCCAAGTGGAAGGCATTTTCCTCTTATTTCCATCCTCACGGTGGACACAGCCCAAGAGACTCGTGTTCTCTCTCTTCCTCCATCATCCCCTCCCACCTTTTTCCTTTCCAAATTTAGTTGTGATGTTGATGTTCCTTCAGGTTCCCCCTGGGATGTTCTTAACTCACAGCAAATCTGCATCCATAGGAGACTCAGCAAAACTCTTCTTTGTGTCTGCATGATTCTTTACTCTTCTGCTACAGGGACACACCTTGATGTCAAGCTCCTTTAAATATTGGTATTCATGATATCTTGATTATGGGACTGATTCTGTTCCTGTGTGTCTGATTGTTTTCATGAGAGATTCAACAAAAGCCAACCCTCAGTGTCATCACTCAGCTGTGTAGTGGGAGCTCCACCCATCTCTGACTTAGTCCTTCTACACACTGTGGTCTGTGGGAGTGTGTGTGGGTCTGTTATGATGTTGGGGGTAATGGAAGGATTGTCTTTTCAGTGTTTAGGAATCTATTTCTGTAAACTCTGAGTGTATATAGAATAATTCATGTAAAGAATAGGGAGACCTATTACAGGGAGAATAAAGAAATGGTTTCTTATCTATAAAGAACCATAGATAAGAGATATTGGCCAAGCTGAAATGTCAGATATGATCCAATTTAGAGTTTTTTGGATTGTGATGACATATATATATATATAAAACATACACATTATATAATATGCAAATATATATAATGCAAATACATATGACTCATTTGCATTTTTACACTCCATGTATTTTACTTTTTGAATGTATTAATATCAAATGACACAGTAACAGTCTAGGAAAAATAGCCACTTGAAATAAAAAATAGTCATAATAGGAGAAAGGAAAATATTTAGTTCCTCAGTCTTTTTCACATCTATATATATGTTAGAAAAACATATATTGGTAGTATATACATATAAAACATGAAATATTACACACAAAATGAACTGAAGAAGTGAATGTTAGATGATCCGCATGTTAAATTGAGAGAGCAGAAACTTTGAGGATATATATATATTATGAGTATATATATATATATGATGAAATATTTATATGAAATATCCAGCTCTACTGTGTCTATCTGTCCATCTATCATCTATCCCCTATCAATGTCCATTTGTTATTTATCTTTCTATCATCTCGCAGAAGTTTCTACTCAATAAATTTAACATATAAACCATTGGTTTATAGCCAGTTGCCCCCAGGGGACACTTGACGGCGTCTGAAGGCATTTTTGGTTGTCGCAACTGGGGAAAGGAGAGGGTATCACTAGCCTCTAGTGAGCAGAGGCCTGGGATGTTGCTAAATATCCTCCAGTGCGCAGGAAAGCCCCTTCCCACAAAAATGTCACCTGGCCCCAAGTGTTAATAATGCTGCTGTGAGAAACATACAGACAATGGCTTCCAGTTTAAACAGTCTTCTGCCATTTTCTCTTACTCCGTATGTCTCCACCCTCTTCTTTCCATATATAATTTACCTTTTCTTTACTTGCTTCTATCTTTCCTTTTATTTTTCTTATCTTTGTGTTTCTCTTCTTATGTGAGGTATCAGTATGGTTTGGAAAAGAAAAACAATCAGGTTGAAAAGAATTTCTGGACAAATTAATAAAAGCTCATATTGGTCTCTGGTACCTAAAAATATGGATTCATGAAATTATAAAATTACAGAAGTATGAAACAAATTATCTTGTTTTAATTTCAAGCTTCATTTTTGAAGCTTAGAGATAAGAATTGGTGATAAGAAAGCAGGACCAAGGGCATTATGAACAATTTTCTTGTCCAGAAATTTTCTTGCTCCCCATCCTCTGCCCTGGCCCTAATTATTAGTCCCCTTCCTATTTCAGAGCTCTTCATTCTTCCTTCAGCAGTTAATCCTGAAAGCTTAAAGACACTTAGAGTGCCTCCATTTGGACTAAAACCTAGCACTGACACCACTTCATATACAGAGGGGTGTGTGTGTGTGTGTGTGTGTGTGTGTGTGTGAGTCGCTCAGTAGTGTTTGCAGCCCTGTGGACTGTGGCTCACCTGGTTCCTCTGTCCATGGAATTCTCTAGGCAACAGTACTGGAGTGGGCTGCCGTTCCGTTCTTCAGGGAACCTTCTCAACCCAGAGATCAAACCCAGGTCTCCCACACTGCAGGCAGATTCATTACCATCTGAGCCTCCAGGGAAGTCCATACCCAAACCAGGGTTTTTGATTGTGGCCTTCAGCATCACAGTGTGTTTTCATGAAGGCACAGATTGCTTCAGGATCATGGAGAGTGTCTGAGTTGTTCTTAAAAATTACTTCTCTGAATGGAGGTTGTAGGTGAGGAGATTCTTAAGTTGTGGCCCATGGAGATCAATGGCTAAGGGAACTAGTCACTGGCTTTCCATCATCACAAGAACGAGTTCCTTGAATGTGGAAACTGTGTTCTTTACACATTTACTGCACAGAATATCAGGACCCAGATGAAGATTTTAATGTATCTTACTGAATCTGTCATTCTGCCTTGCAAACTTTTAATTTTTTTAATCCATTGTGCTGGGCAATTCACAAAACACTGTTAATCCTCATAATAACACTGTAAAGTAAGTGCTACTTATTTACTTCCTAAGTACTTATGAGGAAACTGATGGTCACAACATTGGCATATAATGCCCCACAGCCAGTAAGTGGCAGAGGCATGGATATCCCACGCTCTTCTCAGAGTGTCATGTCAACTTTTACAGGTAAGAGCAGTGATTATGGAAAGACATGGGCCATCTTCATGGGAAAACAAAACCAAAATTTCCTGCCAATCCAGAACACCTCTCCATAAGGGTAAAAAAAAGAAAGGAAACAGTTTTATTATTGAATAAACATTAAATTAGAATATAGTGTTTTTCCTGGTCTATCCGTTAAAGATACTGCAAAGACAAAATTTTTTTATCCCTTTATGTAACCAAACAAATACAACCCATTTTATGCATTTCTCAAGATAAATAATAACTAGTTCTCAAGTAAGAGGACTTGACAGCACCATTTGCCAAGAGTCCTTCTGACCTTTACCTGGTCATTGGGGTAGCCACGTGTGCTTGCCGATTTCCTTTACCTGAAGGGACAATGGCTCGTTTCTTTGACAGGAGGAAAGTTTACAACTTAGAGCAAGGTGCCGGCCGAGGTTAGACTCCTACCCTCCACAGACACTGGGAGGTGGGGATGTCCTCCTTGATGAGTCCATTTCAAAGAGAAGGCTCCCAGGTGCTTGACGAATATTTCTGGATTGTAAAACTGGCAAGAGACTTATTTAGCTTTTTAAAAGGTTTACATACATCTCAAAGTGATAGAGAAAAAATTCATAATTACAAATTTTCTAAAGTAAATACTCCAAGAAAAGGGAGGCAGCAAAGCCTTTCCCTTTTTATATGAGGCAGAATTGAAATGTGTTTTTCTTATTTTTAATTTATATTTGCCCTTGCAATCTTCAAAATGAATGTATTTGTTTAAGGGGGTGTCTTCTGAGTATGTTTCTGGGGTAATATGAAGCAATAAAGATAAATAATATTTGGACTCAGTGAGAAAAATGAAACACTACTGTTATTATTTGTTAATATTTGTGTGGAAATTTATATTATCTATGACTTAGGATGAAAAGCTGAATTTCGTAGTCTCTCATGAGTGTAAGAGATTGACAGAAAATTTAAAATAAATGGAAGATAAATTTTTTCTTAATAAAAATGTATAGGAACATTAACTCTTCAAGAAGTACATATGATCAGCATAAATACAGGTCCCTCCTCTGTAAAAATATAGTACTTATTCGTATCATTCTTTCACATGCACACAAAATCACAAAGCCATTTTATGTCATCCAACTACAGTTAGGATTATGTTTAGCTGTAAGTAGCAAAGAAATTCAACCAAAAACTTGTTTATTAAAAATTTTCCTACACAAACAAATCTGGGGGAGGGATTTGACCTGGTGTCTAAAAGGTGATCAGGCATGGGATTAGGGAGGGAGTTTATGATTGTGCTTTCCTTCATGGTAGAGTTATCACTTCCATGTTTCAGGAAGAAAATCACTGGAAAGGGGACAGGAAGTTATGGTGCCTGTACCAGAAGAGCAAAAACATTACAGAGAATCCCTAGTATGTTTCTGAGTGTGACTCATTGGTCAGAACTATGCTATATGGGACCCTTCATTGTAAGAAAAGATGTGAAATGTAGTGGTTATTTTTTTTGTAAGTTGGGATACAGTTGTGCAAATCAAAATTAAAAGCTCTGTTAAGAAGGAAGCAGAAGAGAGTGGTGATTACGTAGGCAACTCACAGTGTCTGCCTCCCTGACTACTAAAATGAGAATTCAGAATATGTGGTAGAGGTTAGCTTATTCCTCCTTGAGAAGTCAGCTAAAATTTCACAGTATAAATAATATTTATTTAGAAAAATTAATAACAATATCATTTATAGGTGCATTTATTGAGTACATATTGCACTTGAGACTTCATATCATTTTTAAAATGTTGTCTCATTTAATTCATAGCAACTAAGCAAGATAGGTGTTCTTATTAACCTGTATTTACAAGGAAGCTTAGATGAGGATGAATAATTGGCCGAGGACACAGAATTAGAAAATCTCAAAGACAGGATTCAAAGACCTAGGTTCAAACCTGGCACATTGTGACTTCAAAACCTATGTGCTTCATATTATATCATCTTGCTTTAAGAACAACCAGGAATGCTTCAGGTATAAAAGTGGGCCAGTGAAGGACTTGCCAGATGGAGGAAGCTGTCAGCTTCCAGTTTCTTCTGGCCTTGAAAACTTGAAGCTATTGATGTCTGTTATGCAAACTGTAATCCCCAAGCAAATTCTGAGCAAATATAGGCTATTGCCGCTAATGCCTAAGTGGCTTCAGAACCACCTAGTGGGAATGTTGCTTTGGGAACACAGTTGGATATTACTGGAGTACATTTGGGGCATTTTCTGTCAAAAAGTAGGAACTTCCTTCTTCTAATTAATTTTTACTGCACTTCTGCCTTTCACTCTGGTTTAGCAAACTGGGGATGAAGAAGCTTCATCAACTGCATAAAGCTGCAAAATGATTCATTTCTGTCTCCTTGTACTGACCATTCCTTGCCATGGTCTTTGGGATGTACTGTGCCTGATATCCTCCATATTGACTTTCTTCTCACCCCTACTGCCTACCCTGAGAAGCTGTAAATATTGGATTTTGCCATACCTCAACATGAATCAGTCATAGGCATACATCTGTCCTCTCCCTTCTAAGCACTGTCCCACCTCCGTCCCCACCTCATCCCTCCAGGTTGTTACAGAGCATCAACTTTGGGTCCCTGTGTCATACATCAAACTCCTACTGGCTGTCTATTTTGCATATGGCAATGTATATGTTTCAGTGTTGTTCTCTCAAATCATCCCACCCTCTCCTTCTCCCACTGAGTCCCAAAGTCTGTTCTTTATGTTTGCGTCTCCTTTGCTGTAATTCATGTAGGATCCTCAGTATCATCTTTCTAGATTCCATGTATATGCTTTAGTATATGATATTTTATAAACCTTTATTTTTACTCACTTAAGTGCATGCATGCCCATGTGCTCAGTCGTGTCTGACTCTTTGCCTGTCAGGATCCTCTCCAGGCAAGAATACTGGAGTGGGCTGCCATTTCCTACTCTAGGGGATCTTCCAGACCCAGAAGATATAAGAAGATCTCTTACATCTCCTGCATTGGCAGGCAGATTCTTCACCACTGGGAAGCCTACTCACTTGAGTGATGAGTTTCATTTCCAGAAGCTTGTCTTAGAGCAGATGAATCTTGTCCTCTAGCACATGTGGGAAATGTTCTGGAAAGGCAGCAGAAACGGTTCTCCTCCATGAGAAAAGATGTGTGAGGTGGAGCTGGAGGACTGAGGCAGCTCCAAGGCTGGGGGCCTGCAGCAGGGTCTGTGTGCAGGCAGCAGGAGACCCTGGAGCACCGCGCCCCTGCACAGAGGTGGGTGCCCACATCCCCAGGCTGGGCTGCAGTGATGGGCAGCGAGCTGTCCTTTCTTGCCTCACCAAATTGAGCCCTTATTCTCTTCTGCTCCTTCGTTTCTTTAGGTTTCGTTAATGTCATCAAGAGGACAGGCCCTTCCTCGGGCTCCTGTCTGTACCACTGAAAGAAGGTGAAGGTGCTTGAGGAGCTGCAGTGCACGGTGACATTTCCTCCCTCCTGGACACGTAGAAACTGCGGATTCTGCTCCAGCTGCTGGGTGCTCTCCCCTGTTTAGAAACAAAGCAGAATGCAGCAGGGAAGGGAGTTAGGGCCTCCTTCCCAACCCAAAATGATTATTTTCTCCCTTGGTCCTCTCTTGCTCTCTCCCTTTCTTCTTTCCTTCCTAACACTTCCTTTTACTCTTTACCATAAAATAACCTGCCTTCAAGGATTTTTCATCTTTGGAGGATTTTCTACTCGTGTAATCGGTAACTTCTTAAACTCACATGCCAGTTGAATCCAAAAGACCAACACCAAGAGTTTCTGGAGCATCTTTTCTTCTTATCATTTGGTGGCTACAGTCCCTGATTTTAGTTGTCCTTGAAAGATTCCCTCCTGAAACAGACTTTTCTGGGCTATAGCAACACTTGCTACCCACTTTGATCTCAGTAAAAAGGTACAGGCCTCTGTGTGTCAGCCAATTGAATCATTCACCCTCCACCCCCACTCCCGTTTCATCCAACCTCAAACTCTACTTTGATTCTGGGAATGATTTTGCCTTTTGGAATACTGCCCTCCTGTGGAGAGGTAAAAAAGTAATTTACTTTCTTTTTATTGACAGTCTAACGGATTGAACCCAGTAGAGTACAAGTAGAGAATATGTTTTTTTCTTTTCCACCATTGTCCCCTGAAACCTGCTCTGTTGAGTTGCTCTTCCTTGACCTTAGTTAAAATGTTGGCAGACTCCAGGGCTTTTTTAGTCACTTTCAGACAGTAAAAACTATAAGAGTAGCCTAATATCACAGGGTTAATTTCTCTTTCATTCTAAGTCTACTTAAAATGTGAGGAAGTCATATTTTCACCTTCTCTAGGCTAAGAAACCTGCAGCAGGGAAGGGAAATGTTGGAATTTCCTTAATGAAAAGTGGCTTGCTTTCAATGATGCTTCTGTTTCTTCCAATTTTCATTTGGTATGCACAAGTATCAGGATTTAAATAAGTCTGGTGACCTGGTTAGACATGAAAATATGACCTTTAAAATTTGCCATTTTTAGCCAAGATAACAGAAGATAAAGAACATATCATCCTATCATTTCTGGTATCCTCAAGAAGCATGATGAGCAGTGAAGTGTCTGTGTAAACTGCATTTGTGGTTGAGTGTGCGCTGTGATTTTTATGAAATTGTATCATATTTTCTGAGTCATATGGCATGGGTCAGTAAGCAGCAGTGAAAGTCTCTCAGTCATGTCCAATTCTTTGCAACCCCATGGATCTAGCATGCGAGGCTCCTCCATCCAAGGGATTTTTCAGGCAAGAATACTGGAGTGGGTTGCCATTTCCTCCTCCAGGGGATCTTCCTGATCTAGGGATCAAACCTGGTCTTTTTTGCCTCCTGCATTGCAGGCAGATTCTTTACTTTGAAGTCAAAGTGGAATAAATACTTGACTTGACAATGTAAGAATTAAGGACAACCACATTAATACATAAGCAAAATAAAAGTTTGTATGTTAGAATAAAATATGCAAAAATATAAAATCAAAATACTAAGATATAGAAATAATTTCTACAAATAAAAAGAGAAAACCTTAAAGAAAAATGATCAAAAAAATAGAAATAAGTTTATGACCAGTGTTAAATAACAGAGTGCCAATTCATGGAGAAAAAGTTGCTTAAAAGCACTCAGGTTCAAAAAAATGTATGTAGGTAAAGTATGTTTGGATTGCTAAAATAAAAACACCAGTATACATATACACCATGGAATATTACTCAGCCGTTAAAAAGAATTCATTTGAATCAGTCCTAATGAGATGGATGAAACTGGAGCCCCTTATACAGAGTGAAGTAAGCCAGAAAGATAAAGAACATTACAGCATACTAACACATATATATGGAATTTAGAAAGATGGTAACGATAACCCTATATGCAAAGCAGAAAAAGAGACACAGAAATACAGAACAGACTTTTAAACTCTGTGGGAGAAGGTGAGGGTGGGATGTTTTGAAAGAACAGCATGTATATTATCTATAGTGAAACAGATCACCAGCCCAGGTGGGATGCATGAGACAAGTGCTCCGACCTGGTGCACTGGGAAGACCCAGAGGAATTGGGTGGAGAGGGAGGTGGGAGGGGGGATCGGGATGGGGAATACGTGTAAATCTATGGCTGATTTATATCAATGTATGACAAAACCCACTGCAATGTTGTGAAGTAATTAGCCTCCAACTAATAAAAAAAAAAAAAAAACACCAGTAATCCCCAATTTGTAGAGAATGCAAAATGTACCTGCTCATTCACTGTTAATTGAATTAAAATTGTTTAAACCATTTGGAGGGCAAATGGTTACTGTCTTCATTTACATGTGCTTTTCTTTAGGGTTCTTTGGTAGCTCAAAAGATAAAGAATCTGCCTGCAATGCAGGAGACTTAGGTTTTATCCCAGGGTCAGGAAGATCCCCTGGAGAAGGGAATGGCAACCCACTCCAGTATTCTTGTCTGGATAATCCTATGGACAGTAGAGCCTGGTGGGCTACAGTCCATGGGGTCACAAAGAGTCAGACACTACTAAGCAACTTTCACTTTCACTTCTTTAGAAAAAAAGTGACTTTCTTTCACTTTCATAGCAATTACAATTTCATAGATTTCATTAAGTAGACATTTCTACATACATAAAATTGTATGTACATAGATGTATAAGGCATTCTCCATGACAGCAAAGAAACAGAAACACATCTGCATTAATAGGAGAACAATTAATTAAATAATGAAATGTTTCAAAGTACTAAATCAGTATCAAAAAGGATAAAGTACACCTCTTTACATTTTTCAATTATAGAAATATCTCCAGGAACTATTAAATGAAAATAAAAAGGTAAGTTGGAAAAATTAAGTTAATCCAGCTTACATGGCAAATTCTGTGTGTCCATGTATGTGTACACATATATGAGTGCATGTGTGTGTTCCTGTATAGTGTTAATCACTCAGTCGTGTCCGACTCTTTGTGACCTCATGGCCTGTAGCCCACCAGGCTCCTCTGTCCATGGAATTCTCCAGGCAAGAATACTGGAGTGGGTTGCCATTTCCTTGTCCAGGGGATTTTCCTAAGCCAGGGATTGAACACGGTTCTCCCGCACTGCAGATAGACTCTTTATCCACTGAGCCACCAGGGAAGCCCTGTTAATGTATACGTAGTTGCATAAAATGATCTGCAAAGTCATACATATTAAAACGGAATGGGCTGGTATCATAAACTATCAGAACTGGTTTTCTCAGAGGACCACAGGAGCTGTGGTGGAATGAGCACTGGGCTTTCACTTTTGGTCTCTCTGAGACTCTCATGATGAGATGGATCTATGTGCTGCTTCTCTCTGTGTGTGTGCTCACTCAGTTGACTCAGCTGTGTTGAGAGAGTTAATTCTTAGGTAGGTTGGGGTAAGAAGTCTGGTTCCCGATGAGGAGAAAGGGAGGAGAAAAGGACAAACAATTTTAGTCTTAGTCACATAAAATATTTTTGTTTTTGCTTTTCTTCTTTAAGCCCAGAGCTAATGATTATATAGCAGAGAAGAAAAGTTATGACCAACCTAGACAGCATATTAAAAAGCAGAGACATTACTTTGCCGACAAAGGTCCATCTAGTCAAGGCTATGGTTTTTTCAGTGGTCATGTATGGATGTGAGAGTTGGACTATAAAGAAAGCTGTGCACTGAAGAATTGATGCTTTGGAACTGTGGTGTTGGAGAAGACTCTTGAGAGTCCCTTGGACTGCAAGGAGATCCAACCAGTCCATCCTAAAGAAGATCAGTCCTGGGTGTTCACTGATAGGACTGATGTTGAAGCTGAAACTCCAATACTTTGGCCACCTGATGTGAAGAACTGACTCATTTAAAAAGACCCTGATGCTGGGAAAGATTGAGGGCAGGAGGAGAAGGGGACAACAGAGGATGACAGTTGATGGCATCATCAACTCAATGGACATGGGTTTGGGTGGACTCCGGGAGTTGGTGATGGACAGTGAGGCCTGGCGTGCTGAGGTTCAAGGGGTCGCAAAGAGCGGACACGACTGAGCGACCGAACTGAACTGAACTGAATTGATTTACAATATTGTTTTAGTTTCAGGTGTACAGCATAGTGATACAGTTACAAATATACATATATTCATTTTTTTCAGATTCTTTACCCAAACAGGTATCTATATTCATGAGGGATAGTTCTCTGTAGTTTTCTTTTTGTGACACTTTAAAAATGTTGGTACTAAAATAATACTAGTTTCAAAAAATGAGTGAGAAATTATTTTCTTCTATTTTCTGGAAGAATTTGTGTATAATTCGTGCTAATTCCTCTTCAGTGTTTGACAGAGTTCTTCAGTAACACTGTCTGAGTCCGGGGACTTTTTTAATTAAAAATTCAGTTTCTTCGTAGACATCATGACTTCAGCTTTCTCTGCCCCTGCTCTGAGGGGAGTTGAGGAGGGGTGGACCCTGGAGCCCACAGTGAGGTTTGGGGACAGAGAGCAGGTGCTTCCAGAGCACTGTTTCTGGGCACAGAAGTAGGTTCCTACATCTGAGGGCTGGGCGGCCATGAGGGGCAGGGAACTGTGCTGTCTGGATTCTCCAAACCGAAATGTCAGTCTCTGCTGCGTCTTTACTTCTCCACCCTTACCTAATATCATCAAGAGGACAGGACTGTCCCCAGGCCTCTGCTTATACCACTGTAAGTTGTAAAAGTGCTCTTGAAATTGCAGTATGTAGTGAAGTTCTCTTCTTCTTGTAGAAGCAAGAATTCAGGAAAATGCTTTATCTGTTGTCCATTCATTTCTGTTCAGAAAAACAGAGGGAAGCATCAGAGATAATCTGGTTAGATGTCTAATCCGTCAACTACCCTGTCTCTCATTCTTGTGTATTTTTCTCCTTTGTTTCAAGTCTCCCTCCTCAACTCCATCTTCCTACTTTATTATTTCTGTGCTTTTTCACAGCTTTGCTCTCAATCAGAAAATCCCACTCCTCCAGTTGTCTGCAGATAAGATTCCACTGTGCTGAATTTTCTGAGAGCAATCAGGGAAACCCCAAACTCACGTGGTATTTGCATCCATAAGATTAACATTGGTGCTATGAGCAGCATCTCCCTCTTCTTCCTCGTCAGGGAGAGTTGCTGAATCTACCTGCTCCTAAAGGGTTTTCCTTGTACAAGCTTCTTCCAGACCCACAGAAACACGGTCTGCACTGCTCTTTGGAAAGAAAGGTGAAAGGAGTGACCGCAGTTTGATGCAGCCAATCAGGCTTACCACTGTTTTACTCAGGTTATTTTCAAGAGAGGCGGGTTTATAGATGCTGCCCCCATGTGGTTGGATCAAATACTGCTGATTTTATAACTAATTTCTTATAAAGTTTTTCTTTCTCTTTTTATTGCAGATATATTTTAAACATTTATTTTATCTTAGAGTATAGTTGATTAACAATGTTGGGCTAGTTTCAGGTTTACATCAAAGTGATTCAGTTGTACATACACATGTATCTATTGTTTTTCAATATTTTTTCTAACTCATGTGGTAAATACTTGTCAAGGCTTGGAAAAAGTTTACTCATGCTGATAGTGTTTAAAAGTTGGAAGAGAAAGTGAAATTCGCCCAGTCGTGTCCGACTCTTTGCGACCCAATGGACTATACAGTCCATGGAATTCTCCAGACCAGAATACTGGGGTGGGTAGCCTTTCCCTTCTGCAGGGGATCTTCCCAACCCAGGGATCGAACACAGGTCTCCCACATTGCAGGTGGATTCTTTACCAGCTGAGCCACATGATAGTGTTTGGGGAGGTATATTTTGCCCTTCAGGAATGGATTCTGTGATTCTTTAAAAACCAGGGCATCAGAATGAAATAAAATATTTCATTTGCCATTTCCAATTTTATCAGAATCATGTAGTGTGTTTTTCTGTATGTACTGATGGAATATATTAGGTCATTTTAATAAATGTGGAAAAGACCCATAATTCATTGTTAGACAACCTATGATGTCAAAATGGAAGATAAAATGTATATTTTTATCTGCTGTCATATAGAATACTCTGGCTGTAAATTATCCAGTTTAAAACTTATGGCTGTCTCACCATGTTACTTTACCACATACCAGGGATTTTAATAAATCAATGTAATTCAAAAACAGTCTTATCTATCTATCAGACATGAACTACTCTAACGAGAATTTCTTAAAACTAAGCAGTTGAATAGAATACCATCCTATGGTTTTACAGAATTTCAGAATTTCTCACTTAGCACTATTAGCTTGTATTTTAATTATTTGTTAATTGTGGGGGCTGGCTCCACGTGCCTAGAGGGCATGTAGTGTATCATCATCAAGAACTAAGCTGTCCTATATGTTGGCTACAAGCTGCTTAACTTAAAGTAAATTAAATTAAACAGTGGAAGTGAGAAATAGACTCAAGGGATTAACTCTGATAGACAGAGTACCTGAAGAACTATGTATGGAGGTTCATGACATTGTACAGGAGGCAGGGATCAAGACCATCCCCAAAAGAAAAAGAAATGCAAAAAGGCAAAATGGTTGTCTGAGGAGGGCTTACAAATAGCTGAAAAGGAGAGAAGTGAAAGGCAAAGGAGAAGAGGAAAGATATACCCCTTTGAATGCAGAGTTCCAAAGAATAGCAAGGAAAGATAAGAAAGCCTTCCTCAGTGATCAATGCAAAGAAATAGAGGAAAACAGTAGAATGGGAAAGACTAGAGATCTCTTCAAGAAAATTAGAGATACCAAGAGAAGATTTCATGCAAAGATGGGCACAATAAAGGACAGAAATTGTATGGACCTAACAGAAGCAGAAGATATTAAGAAGAGGTGGCAAGAATACACAGAAGAACTATACAAAAAAGATCTTCACGACCCAGATAATCATGATGGTGTGATCATTCACCTAGAGCCGGACATCCTGGAATGTGAAGTCAGGTGGGCCTTAGGAAGCATCACTACAAACAAAGCTAGTGGAGGTGATGGAAATCCAGCTGAGCTATTTCAAATCCTAAAAGATGATGCTGTGAAAGTGCTGCATTCAATATGCCAGCATATTTGGAAAACTCAGCAGTGGCCACAGGACTGGAAAAGGTCAGTTTTCATTCCAATCCCAAAGAAAGGCAATGCCAAAGAATGTTAAAACTACCACACAATTTCACTCATCTGACATGCTAGTAAAGTAAAGCTCAAAATTCTCCAAGCCAGGCTTCAACAGTATGTGAACCATGAACTTCCAGATATTCAAGCTGGATTTAGAAAAGGCAGAGGAACCAGAGATCAAATTGCCAGCATCTGTTGGATCATTGAAAAAGCAAGAGCATTCGAGTAAAACATCTACTTTTGCTTTATTGACCATGCCAAAGCCTTTGACTATATGGATCACAACAACCTGTGGAAAATCCTTCAAGAGATGGGAATACCAGACCATGTGACCTGCCTCTTGAGAAATCTGTATGCAGGTCAGGAAGCAGCAGTTAGAACTCAACATGGAACAACAGACTAGTTCCAAATTGGGAAAGGAGTACGTCAAGGCTGTATATTGTCACCCTGCTTATTTAACTTATATGCAGAGTACATCATGAGAAACACTGGGTTGGATGAAGCACAAGCTGGAATCAAGATTGCTGGGAGAAACATCAATAACCTCAGATACCCAGATGACACCAACTTTATGGCAGAAAGTGAAGAAGAACTAAAGAGCCTCTTGATGAAAGTGAAAGAGGAGAATGAAAAAGTTGGCTTAAAGCTCAACATTCAGAAAACTAAGATCATGGCATCCGGTCCCATCACTTCATGGCAAATAGATGGGGAAACAATGGAAACAGTGACAGACTTTATTTTGGGGGGCTCCAAAATCACTTCAGAAGGTGACTGCAGTCATGAAATTAAAATACACCTGCTCCTTGAAAGAAAAGTTATGATCAACCTAGACAGCATATTAAAAAGCAGATACATTACTTTGCCAACAAAGGTCTGTCTAGACAAAGCTTTGGTTTTTCCAGAAGTCATGTATGGATGTGAGAGTTGGACTATAAAGAAAGCTGAGTGCCGAAGAACTGATGCTTTTGAACTGTGGTGTTGAAGAAGACTCTTGAGCATCACTTGGACTGCAAGGAGATCCAACCAGTCCATCCTAAAGGAAATCAGTCCTGAATATTCATTGGAAAGACTGATGCTGAAGCTGAAACTCCAATATTTTAGCTACCTGATGCAAAGAACTGACTTATTTGAAAAGACCCTGATCCTGGAAAAGATTGAAGGTGGGAGGAGAAGTGGCTGACAGAGGATGAGATGGTTGGATGGCATCACCAACTTGAAGGACATGAGTTTAAGTAAACTCTGGGAGTTGGTGATGGACAGGGAGGCCTGGCCTGCTGCAGTCCATGGGGTCACATAGTGTCAGACATGACTGAGTGAACTGAACTGAACTGAAAGTTAAATAGAATTAAATTTTAGTTTTTCAGTCATACTAGCCACATTTCATGGCTTCCTAGAAGGTGCTAGTGGTAAGAACCTTCCTGCCAATGCAGGAGACATAAGAGACACAGGTTCGATCCCTGGGTCAGGAAGATCCCTGGAGAAGGGCATGGCAACCCACTCCAGTATTCTTGCCTGGAGAATCTTGCCCAGAGAGCCTGCTGGGCTACAGGCCACACTTGTACTACTAGGCTAGGGGCTATTAGACAGTGCAGATAGAGAATGTTTCTACCTCCTCTGAGAGTTCTATTGGACTGTGATGTTCTAGAAGGGAGAATATGACAACAAGAAATTTTGTCTTTCATATTATAATTAAAGTCCCAGGTATGTGGTATACACTAAATAAATATTTGTTTATTGTTCATAACCATGTTCCCAGAAACTACTTGAATACCTGGTGAATAGTGAATATTCAAACATTTGTTGAGTGACAAATAAATGTGTGTATTTTCATGCTTGAGAGTTTGAACTCAACATAGGCCAAAGACCAACTTAAATGCATTCTCCCATGAATGTAAACAACCAAGGATTGGCTATAGCTATTTAGAAATGTTACTTTTAGGAACTGTGTCAGAATCCTTTTTCTATCATAAAAAATTATCACAAATTTGAGACCGAAATGCCTCCAATGACCCCTGCTTCCTGATATCCATGCCTTTGTGTAGATCCCGTGCACACTGGATCTCTGCTGGCTTGGTGACTCACTGTAATAAACAGTTTACATAGCATATACATGTATTATCCTAAGTATCCATGGTCTATCATGTTTCTCACAGTCAATGGAAAATCAATTCATAAGGTGTTATATTGAGAGAATGGGTGGAATATTATAATATGTGATGAGTATAACCAAGCAATATTTGCCATGATTGTTTATGTTTCCCATTATTGACTCTTGCTCCCACTTCTCAGGCTATTTCTATACTACAAGAAAAGACATAACTGTAAGCACAATTTCACTTATCAGGGAAGAAACTCTCACTTTGTGAAGTAATTTAGAGTTTTCTTTCCAAGGTAGCCTCTTACTCTCCAGCCAGAATCATCCTATGTATTCTATGTTTGAAGTCAATCCCTTTTATATCTGGCAGGCAAAAGAGAGGGAGAGGGGAAAAAAAAAAACCAAAAAGAAAGGCCAGTTCTCCTGAATTCTCTCTCTCCAGATGTCTGCATTGAGTTTACTGACTGGTTCAGCAACCACAGGCCCTACCTTGATGAGACTTCCTCACAATTGAGTGCCTCCCAGGTGGCGCTAGTGGTAACGGAGTGTAGGAGTGTCAGTGTAGGAGATAGAAGAGGTGTGGGTTTGATCCCTGGGTCAGGAAGACCCCCTGGAGGAGGGCATGGCAACCCCACTCTAGTACTCTTGCCTGGAGAATCCCACGTACAGAGGAGCCTGGCGGGCTACAGTCCATGGGGTCGCAGAGTCGGACACGACTGAAGAGACTCAGCACAGAGGGCAGCAAGGAAGCCCGTGTAAGTCTCACAGAATGTTCGAGTAGGACTGCAGGTGGCAGTGCTTCGGCGTTTACTCCTGCTGCATGCAGTGCGCTGGAGTCTGGTTCTCAAGGAAGGAAAATAGAAAGATTTAAATTAAGAATTCACCAAGTAAAGATGGGTAAAGATGTAAAGGAACTTCAGAGATAACACCATGTAGATGTTTGGGAAGATAGCCTCACAGGAGTGTTTAAAGAATAATACCTCATCGTAGCCCTCAATTTCCCCAGCATACTATTAAATAAAAAACTTGCTAAAGCACTCAGCACTGTTAACTGATTAGTGGATGATTTCCTCATCTACTCATCCTGGAACTTAGTGTCTAGGTTTGGCATCTTCTCTTCTAGTTCACTTTAGGTTCCAGTTTAAACCAATAATGTCACCATCACTCAGATGTCCAGCCACCCTATTTTGAGTCCAAGTGCTTCTCCATAGTCTAGACCTTGCTCCTCAGGAGCCCCCTAAAATGTTACACTCTGGCTGATAATAAAATGTAAAGAAACATTTCACAGTTAGGAAAGTTATGGTTCATTTCCCAAAGACTAAAAAAAAAAAAAAAAAAAAAGAAACAATAAAACCTATCTGATAGGATTTTGATATTTAAATTAGATAATGAATCTGAAATGCATACCACAGTGCCTGACATAGAATAAGCTCAAAAAATACCATCTTTCTTTTTTTCTAGTGAAACCTCCCTTTTCTTCAATATCCAGAATCTGTGACTTGTTACTACCTTTTTTTTTTTTTCCCTCAACATTGGTTCAATGAGGGAAACTATAGGAAATTTATTTAATTACTTCTTTTCTTTGAGACAGTCATTATTTTTCCCTGTCCTCTTGGGTCATATTCTCCTAGCTACATTAGTACATTCAGGGTGCTGAAAGGACACAGATGGAGCATTGAGAGGGAGCTTTATTTTCACTTACCTGATGAATAATAATATTATTTTTAGTATATTTATTAGGTATTGAATATCAAATTTCCGAATTGGATCTCCAAGATTGTCCCATTCTTCTTGACTGTTTTCTTTACTGATTAATTTGTATGCGTTTTACATATTTTTTTTATTTGAGTCCTTTTTCAGAAATATGCATTGGAAATATAGTTTAAAAGTCTGGCACATTGACTTTCCACCCTCTTAGCGTTGATATTCAACACAGACATTTTAATATATGTCTTCATTTTCATAAGAAGCTAGCTTTAAAGTTCTGTTTATTTTCTTAAACACTTTAAAAATACTTTCCCATTTTAACTTCTGTTGGTCTGGATGAGAAGTCAGGTATCACTGTTTTTTCAAAGTTCTGATAGCTCTTATTTTTTCCAGTAGATTTATTATCTCTACTTTTAAAATTAATTTTTATTGGAATATAGTTGCTTTACAGTGTTAATTTATGTTGTACAGCAAAATGAATCAGTTATATGTATATATATATCCTCTCTTTTTTAGATTGTGCTCCTGTATACGTCATTATAGATTATTGAGTAGAGTCTCCTGGTTATACAGAAGGTTCTCATTAGTTATCTATTTTATATATAGTAGTGTGTATATGTGAATCCCAGTCTGCCAGTTTATCCCTCATATCCATTTCCCCCTTTGGTAACCATAATTAGTTTTCTACATCCTGGATTCTATTTCTGTTTTGTAAAGACCTTCATTTGTAAATACCACCTTTTAAAATTCCATCTGATAAAAGAGATATCAGAGGATATTTGTCTTTCTCTGTCTGACCTACTTCATTCAGTATGACAATCTTTAGGCCCATCCATGCCACTGCAAATGGCACTGTTTTGTTCCTTCTCATGGCTGAATAATATTCAATTGTATATATATGTTGTATCTTTTTTATCTATTATTCCATCATTGGACATTTAGGTTGCTTCCATGTCCATGCTACTGTAATTAGTGCTGCAATGAACATTAGGGTGCTTATATCTTTTCTGCTTGTATAGACTACTCCATCAGCTCTAGCAACTGCCTGAGTTCTAATCTTCACATATAACTAACCTCTTATTCAACATCACTGATGGTCTGCTTCCTGATTGTACCTTAATTGACACCAAGTCTAAGAAGAAAGGACTAAGTAAATGATTTTCATAATGATTCCAGATAACTATATCCAGGTTTGTGATGTGAGTGTATTTTAGTGAAGCAGTCACTTTAAATTATTATGGAGCAAGTTTATAGCTTTAGACAAGTTTACACATGTTCTGTATGATTGATTTAAAGTCGATAGTTCAAGAGAAGAATGTATTAGTAGAAAGTTACTGTGGACACCTGCTTCCGAATAACAGAAATATCTTTGATTTACTTGAAGTTTTAACTACAAAGTTTAATGAAGGGAATATTTATAGATTTGCAGGCAGGGTTAAGGAAAACAAAGAGATGGGAAGCATCAAGATACTAGCAAGAGCTGAAAACCTGTATCAACCTGGACAGTCAGAGGAAACTCTGAGTGAAAGGGGAGGCAAGAGCTGTGAAGTGGATCCACCAGAAAGGAGTTGCAGGAGATAAGATGTGCTTTCCCAGTTCCAGCGTCTACTGGCCTCCTGCTCAAATGGGGGACCCAAAGCAGTGGTGGGAAATTGGGGGACCAAAGGGAGGGAAAAACCACAGTGATTCCCTGTCTTCTTCAGGCTGCAGTTCCTGCGGGGCAGGCCCACCTGGTTCCAGCTGTAGCCTGGTGATCCACCTAGAAGGAGTTTTTTGTTTTGTGTTTTTTTTTTAGGAGGAGCTTTTATTTAGAATTAAACCTTCTGATCCAGACCACAGATGAAGCAACCACAGGACTACCATTTCTCCTCTGGGATGTGCAGGTGTGCACTTCAACTGAGGTCCTGAAGCAGTGTGTCTCTCTGTTATTAAGCTCTGGGGATTTTGTCCAGCTTTTCCCATTACTTCAAGCACTGTGAGCTCCCAGAGAGCACAGAAGTACTTTGCAGAGTCTTCGAGCTGTAAGGCTGAAATGATGAGGCTGATGGATTTATCTGCTTTCTGGAAGTTTACAGAGTAGCGGCCATTCCTTGCATTCAGGTGTTCTGAATACTGATGAATAAGGAAATTCATCTCTCCACTGGGAAGCTGTTTACACCAAAAAATGTAGTAGTAGTCCATGGTCCAACTTAATTCATATAGACAATTCAGGGTGACTATCTGCCCCACTCTACTGGATACAGCTGTCTGGACTCGAGTTACTTTCTGGGCCAGACTGGATCCTATGGGGGAAAAAATCAGAAAACAGAGGAAGTAGTAAATAAAATAGTGTGGGATTTAGACTAATTTAGGGCCAGAGACAAATCAAATTGAAATTATAAAATGCTTCTTTTTCTCCAGTCCTCCAAGTGGACTTACCCTCCAAGTCCCTGTGAAGCACCGCACATCTGTGTGCGGTCCTTTCATCCTGAACACTCACATGCATGCTTGGAAGCATCCCTACCAGAGAAGGTGAAGGCCAGGAACACCCAGAGCAGGCCGAACAGTGGCATGAGGCGTGGATTCCCCTGCACAAATGTGCTCAGTTCTGCCTCAAGCTGAGAGTTCAGTGTCTCTGTCTGCCTGGCGGCACATTTACATAGTACCTGTGTGACTATGTGTGACTCCTTCAGACAGGAAGTGGGGTTTGTCATGTTCATAGATTACATGGTCTTTTTCACAGATGGGAAAAACTTTTGGCTCACAGATGTTTAATTTTCTTTCCCTGATTATTACGTTAGGTAGATCCTGAAAGCGTCAGGGAAAAGCAGTTAGTATTATATGTTTGAGGGCTTCCCTGATGGCTCATATGGTAAAGAATATGCCTGCAGTTCAAGAGACCCTGGTTTGATCCCTGAGTTAAGAAGACCCCCTAGAGAAGGGAATGGCAACCCACCCCAGTGTTCTTGCTCAGAGAAGTCCATGGATAGAGGAGTCTGGCGGCTACAGTCTATGGGGTCCCAAAGAGCTGGACACGACTGAGCGACTTTCAGGAATGTTCAGGCCTGCTCACTGTTCTCTTTATTTTCTTTGTTCTCAGGAAAGCAAAAGAAAAAAAACCTCATTCCTCTTCTTTCCTTTTCACTGCAGCAGGCTTCTTCGCAGTTTAACCCATGATCACTGGAGGGGAGCAGAGATGCCAGTGTAAGCATCATAAGATGTTTGAGCAGGACACCAGCTGGCAGAGCTTTAGCTTTCATTCTTGATTCATGCAAGTGTGTTACAGCCTGATTCTCGGGGGGAATATAGAAAGATTTAGATAAAGGATTCATTTTCATGTTCATAAGAAGCTAGCTTGAAAGTGATACTACCTTGAAAGTATTACTAGCTTGAAAGTATTTGCTTCCTTTTAACACTTTAAAAATGCTTTCCCTTGGTGACTTCTATTGCATCTGATATGAAATCAAGCATCATTCTTAATGATATTTCCCAGAATACAATATATCATTTTTCCCTGTTTATTGGTGAAAGGTCACGCTGACCGCAGGCAGGAAAGCGCCAGCCGGACTGACGGAGAAGCCCCCTGCCTGAAAATCCCGGGGACAGACATCCACCAATCAACAGCCCGTTGCCAGGCAGACTGACGGACGCGAAGGCGCCAAGACTCTGGCCAATTAAAAAAAACCGACACGGGACCTAGAAGTCCAATCAGCACCCTGGTCCCGCCACTTCCGTATCTGCCGGGGTATATAGGTGTCGCCCTGCCTCCCCGCAGATTGCAGACCCCCGCTTTCCCCCTGCTTGCGCCTGGGGGCTCTGCCCGGGAGCGATTGCCCAATTAAAAGCCTTTTTGATACTCGGGCGCTCTCTTTGTCTTGCCGTGGCATTCTTACATCTGGCGCCCAACGCGGGGCTCGAGGTGAGAGCCCCGGCTCATGGCGTGCGGGCCCCCTTGAGCTTCACCGCTGCGGCCATACGCGCCCCAGCCACGGACCAACCTCCCGGACGGCAGACGACGGGTAAGTCCCTCCAGCTTTGGATCCAGCCACCCTGGACGACCACTTCCTAGGGCCAGATAACCGGTGCACACATATCGGGCCCACTTCCGGCAGCAGTGCCTCCTTCCAGTTCTCAGCTCATGCCGGAGACGTCCTAATCGGCTGAGTAACCCCCGGTCTCTCTCGAGACCTCCGGCTGCCTCTGTTTGCTCGGGGATGCCTGGACAATAGAGGCTAGCTCCCAGTCTCTCTCGAGACCTCTGGCTGCCCTCTGTTCGCCCAGGGATGCCCGGACAATAGAGGCTAGCCCCAACGTGGTCGCCATGGGGTCGACAGCCTCCAAACCCGAGTCCAGTTGGTCTACTCCGCTAAAATCCCTGCTAGCCAACCTAAAAAATCTGAGGTTAGCGGGCTACGTCTGGCCAAACCGGCTCACTTTTTTCTCAGAGGCTTGGCCTCAATCCCATTGGCCCCCCACAGGGACGCTCGACTTTGATGTCCCCCGTGATGTAGATAATTACTGTCGGAGAACGGGAAAATGGTCCAAGGTCCCCTACGTACACTGGGGGACACTGGACACTGCGCTCCCGCCCTACCCTTTGCACAACCTGCTCCCCGACCCAAATTATGCTCATCACGGCTCCTAAACAGCCTGCCTGCCCAAATCCAGAACCCCCTCCCAAAGAATCGCCAGGCCCTGAGTCCTCTGCCTTCTCTATTCACCCAGAAGACCTGGTCGCCCCCCAGCCCTACACTTCTCTGACTCCAGCAGTTCCATCCTCCACTCCCACTTCTCTGACTCCAGCAGTTCCATCCTCCACCCCCACTTCTCTGACTCCAGCAGTTCCATCCTCCACTCCCACTTCTCTGGCTCCAGCAGTCTCCTCCCCCACTCCCACTTCTCTGACTCCAGCAACTCCCTCCCCCACTCTCACTCCCCTAGCTGCCCCAACAACACCTCCCCACACTTCCTCAATCGATACACAACCAACTGGCCCCAGCCCCCCTACTCCCTCTGAGACAAGTAGCCGGAGCCGAGGGCTTGGCACAGGTCCACATCCCCTTCTCCCTCCAGGACCTGTCTCAAATCGAGGCCAAGCTTGGGTAATTCTCATCCAACCCTACCCATTACATCAAGCAGTTCACCCAACTGACCCGCTCATACGCCTTAACCTGAAAAGATATCTATGTGGTCTTAGGTTCCACCACTACCCCAGAAGAGTGACAAGCCATCTGGACGGCCACTAGGACCCAGGCCGACCAGAGACCCTCCACTAACCCCTCTCCCGAGCGCCCCCCAGGGGCCCAGGCAGTCCCCAACACAGACCCTAACTGGGACTATCAGGAGACTGGGGGAGGCGAACTCAGGGTCAGGTATATGGTAGAGTGCCTCCTGGATGGCATGGAAGCCACTTCTAATAAAGTGGTCAACTTCCTCAAGCTGGATGAGACCACCCAGGGCCCTGACGAAAACCCCGCTATGTTCTTAAATAGGCTGACAGAGGCCCTTACCCAATATACCCAACTGGCTCCAGACTCCCCAGCCGGAGCAGTCACTCTGACCAATTGTTTTATCTCTCAATCTGCCCCCAACATCCAAAAAAACTGGCCAAGGCTGAGGACAGCCCTCAAACTCCCATAGGAGACCTGGTAAAAATGGCCTTTAAAGTTTACAGTGCCCGGGAAGAGACTGCAGAGGCTAGTCGTAAAGCCAGACTGAAACAAAAGGCCGAACTCCAGGCCAGCCTCCTCAACCAACAAACCCAGGCTCTGGTAGCAGCCCTGCGGCCGGTAACGGGCTCGGGCCCACAAAAACCCCCGCCAGGGGCCTGCTTCAAATGCAGCAAAGAGGGACACTGGGCCAAAATGTGTCCTAACCCAAGACCGCCCACAAGGCCCTGCCCAAAGCGCAGGCAACACGGACACTGGGCAAGTGAATGTCCCTCGGCCTCTCGGGCCCTGACCCCAGGGGGTAAGGGACCAGAGCGACCCAGGATGACTCCGAGCCCAGACCCTGCCCTACAACTGCTGACCTTCGATGACGACTGAAGCCGCCCAGACTCGGGAACCCCAATAACCCAAGCCGAGCCCAGGGTAATGCTCCAGGTAGCGGGTAAGTCGATCGACTTCTTGGTTGACACGGGGGCTACCTATTCGGTCCTTCCCTCTTTCGGAGGCATCTTGCGTCCTTCCTGGGTCTTGGTAATGGGAATTGACGGCCAGCCATCACAGCCTTTAGAAACCAAGCCCTTAAACTGTCAATTAGACAATTGCCTATTCACCCACTCCTTTCTAGTTATTCCCTCCTGTCCGACCCCTCTGCTAGGGAGAGATATTTTAACAAAACTCAAGGACACACTTCATCTAGCCCCAGGGCCTTTCCCTTCCACAGGCAGATTCCTACTGCTACTCACCAGGTCCTCTAGCTCCCAAATAGATCCCCAGGTTTGGGACATCGAGATCCCAACAATTGCCCAACACCAACCCCCAGTCCTCATCCACCTAAAAAACCCCACCTGTTTTCTGGCTCGACCCCAGTTTCCCCTGTCCCAGCCAAACCTTCGAGGGCTTGAGCCAATCATTGACCGCCTCCTGGGACAGGGCCTACTGGTCCCCACCTCATCCCCATGTAATACCCCCATCCTTCTGGTCCGTAAGGCCTCAGGAGCCTACCGACTAGTCCAAGACCTCTGGCTTATCAACGAGGCCGTTGTCCCTACACACCCACTGGTCCCCAACCCCTATACTTTATTGTCCTAAATACCCACGGGCACCACCCACTTCACGGTAATCTATCTCAAGATGCATTCTTTTCCACCCCAATCCACCCCAACTGTCAATTTCTGTTTGCCTTCACCTGGACTGATCCTGACACCAGACAGGCCACTCAACTCACGTGGACGGTCCTGCCTCAGGGGTTTCGAGATAGCCCTCATTACTTTGGCCAGGCCCTGGCCCGAGACCTGGCCCTCTGCCCTCTTAGCCCTAGTACCCTACTCCAATATGTAGATGACCTCTTACCATGTAGCCCTTCCGAGGATCTTTCAAAACAACATACCATAGCTCTCCTTCACTTCCTGGCCACCAGAGGATACCGGGCCTCACAGGCAAAGGCCCAACTCACCCAGTCCTCAGTTACTTACCTGGGATTACAAATTACCCCCACCACCAAGGCCCTCACAACGGACCGTTGTCAACTCCTCTGGTCTATCCAGCCTCCAACTAATGGAGACCAAATCCTGTCTTTCCTGGGCCTGGCGGGATTCTTCTGCCATTGGGTTCCCAACTATGCCTCACTGGCAAGACCCCTCTATACAGCAGCAAAAGAAACCCCAAAGGGGCCACTCTCCTCACAAAACGAGGTCACCCGAGCCTTTCTCACGTTACAGTCTGCTCTGACATCTGCCGCTCCCCTTTCCCTGCCTAATCCAAACTACCCTTATCATCTCTATACTGGTGAAAAGGGGGGAATAGCCTTTGGGGCCCTGGTACAGCCGGTGAGCTCTGAGTTGCTGCCTGTTGCCTGCATCTCCAAACAACTAGACCCCACTGCCAGGGGATGGTTCCCCTGCCTGTGGGCACTGGCAGCGGCAGCAGCAGTTTACATGGACGCAAAAAAATTACTTCAAAATCAACCTCTAACCATTTTCTCCCCTCACCGCTTCAGTGACCTCTTGGCTTCCAGATTCCTCTCTGACCTCAGTGACTCCAGACCGTACATCACTCCTGTCTGACCTGCGCAATGATCTCTCCTCAAGGAGGGCTCCGCTCCCCCCAGGAATCCCACCAGCTGAGAGGACATCTGCCCAGTCAAGATTGGCAGGTGGACTTCACTCACATGCCCAGACACCGGGCTTATCGTTATCTGCTGGTACTTGTGGACACATTCTCAAGATAGGTCGAGGCCTTCCCCACCTCCTGCAAAACGGCCGCAATAGTATCTGAAACGCTGGTCAAACACATCATCCCTTGGTTCGGACTCCCTAGCTCCCTCCAATCCGATAACGGACCTGCTTTTGTTTCGCAGATAACCCAGCAGGTAGCTGCAGCCCTCAACATCACCTGGCATCTTCACATCCCGTACTGACCCCAGTCATCGGGTAAGGTAGAACGGGCCAACGGGGTCCTCAAGGCCCACCTCGCCAAGCTCACCTCAGAAGTGCAGCTCTCCTGGGTTGACCTCCTCCCCTTGGCTGTCACCCGCATCCACACAACACCGCACTCAAAGACAGGTTTGACCGCCTTCGAACTGCTGTACGGCAGGCCCTACCTGCTGACCCATCTGCCTCCAGAAAAACCACCTCCCCTGGCCAATTATCTGCCCCTCTTCACCCGCCTGCGCACCTTACTCAGGGAACACACAGATCGGGTCCTGCCACAACCTGGAGACGGTGACGGCTCCATCAGACCACTGTCGCCTGGGGACCAGGTGTTACTCAGGACCCTGTCTCCCGGGCCCCTCCAACCTCGTTGGACGGGTCCTTACACAGTAGTCCTGATCACCCCCACTGCAGCCAGGCTCTCAGGCCTCGAACCCTGGTACCACGTGACCAGGCTCAAATGAGCGCCCCCTCCGGGCCTTCCAGAAAGAGATTCAGGCTTAGACCCGGGTCCAAAGGCTTCGCCAGGACACACATACCAGTCCTCTCTAACGGGGCCCACAAAACTAAAAATCTCCCAGACCCCCTTCCCATCAGTGGCCAAAGAATGACAGGTACCCTCCTATTGCTTGTTCTCCTCAGTCAGACCTATGGGGGATTTGATGACCCGGCTAAGGTGAGGCAAATCCTGGCCAGGCAAATGGGTAAGCCTTGCGACTGCGCTGGGGAGACTCTCTCCCAATATCCCAAGGGAAGGGTCAGACACGTCCAATCAGTCAACTGTGGGGACAAAATGGCTTACAACTTTATAGGGTCGGGATACAAGCCTTCCTCAAATGGATACTCACACATTGGCAAAGCCAATTCATGGCAATGCGTTAACGCCATCTAGACCCCAGAACCCCTGCCCCCAGGTCAGCAAAAATAGACGTGGGCTAGACCTCCTCACCACCCGAGAGGGCAGCATGTGCCTTTTCTTACAGCAAAGATGCTGTTTCTATGCCAACCGCTCTGGAATAGTCCGGACTAAGATTAAAGAACTACAGGACGACCTGGAACAAAGGCGAAGACAGCTCCAGGAAATCCCCTTCTGGACCGGACTCAATGGTTTACTCCCATACCTCTTGCCCTTTCTAGGCCCTATACTCCTGCCAGTTATGAGCCTCACCATAGGCCCCTGCCTCCTCCAATTTGTTTTTCGCAGGGTCCAAAAAATAGCGCAGGCCGCGACCGGACAGGCCATGATACTACCAGCTTACACTCGACTCAGTCAAGAAGACATAGACCTACCTCACAATCCTGCATAAGCTGACCTTTTGTCCCAACCGGCCCTGACCCCCACGTCACCTCCGTTCAGCAGGAAGTAGCCAGAAGACGAACGTCGCCCCTTGTCCTATACCAAAAAGGCCGGGATGAAAGGTCACGCTGACCGCAGGCAGGAAAGCGCCAGCTGGACTGACGGAGAAGCCCCCCGCCCGAAAGTCCCAGGGACAGACATCCACCAATCAACAGCACGTTGCCAGGCAGACTGACAGGGACAGACATCCACCAATCAACAGCCCGTTGCCGGGCAGGCTGACAGGGATAGACATCCACCAATCAACAGCCCATTGCCAGACAGACTGATGGACACGAAGGCGCCAAGACTCTGGCCAATAAAAAAAACCGACACGGGACCTAGAAGTCCAATCAGCACCCTGGTCCCGCCACTTCCGTATCTGCTGGGGTATATAGGTGTCGCCCCGCCTCCCCGCAGATTGCAGACTCCCGCTTTCCCCCTGCTCGTGCCTGGGGGCTCTGCCCGGGAGCGATTGCCCAATTAAAAGCCTTTTTGATACTCGGGCGCTCTCTTTGTCTTGCCGTGGCGTTCTTACAATTGGCAAGATTATTTCCACTTAAATAGACCCTTGGATTTGCCTTCAATACCCTTTGAAATTCTGTCAAAATCACAGTGGTGGACTTGCAGAATGTCTTATTCACCTTGATGACTTTCCACATAGAATTGCTCCTATGTAAGGAGCTTGTTTTATAGGAAGTCAAGTATGGCAGTGAGTGAAGGTGCTTGTTATGAGCAAAAATGTTATGGAATGGGTAATGGAAAAGGTAATTACAAATACTACCAACAATCACGTGGTCATTCGCAGTAACAAAGACTGTAATAGTCAGAAATGGAGTATTTCCTGCCATATCAGTAAACGAGGATGTCACAGTCATCAACAACTGTAGCCCAATGTGAGCTCCTGAGCCTAAGGGCACTCAGGAAGGAGAAGAATATCTGTGATCTAACAACCATCAGAACTGCAGTCACTCCCTACCAGGAGCCTAAAGGATCTCAGGATGTAAGAAACACAGATACTGGCCTCAGGACAGCTGAGGTGAATAGTAAAAGAATGACTTCAGTGAGCCCAGACTCTTTCATCTTCCCATGCACAGAAAAGAGCTAGATTCCTTAACTTGAGATATCCATTTTTCTTTAATTAACAATAATCTTTTGATGTTCAGACTACCTGCACTTTGTTGCAAAACTTTATACAACCTGGCTCCTCTGCTCACCTCCTTAGAGCATTTCTTTCAGGGTTACTTGAGATGCTATCTCCCAGGCTTGAAGTCCTAAAAATTCCCACCAGATAAAACATAACTCTCAACTTCTGGTTGTGAATATTTTTTAAGTTGATAGTAGTTATGACAATTTCTTTTTCAGTTTGATGTGAATATGTTTATGTATACAGTAATCATTTTTAAATCTCTCCCCCAATCGCCTGCCTATGGAAACGTATGATGTGCAAAATACAAGTTAGTCTTGTATCTGATTGTATCTCAGTAGTTAAGATGCAGGATCCAATGGGACAGTGTGGGTGAGGTATAAAGGGAAAGAACACCCAAAAATGGATAAGTGAACTTGGTATCCCTTGAGGAGGGTATGGCAACCCACTCCAGTATTCTTGCCTGGAGAATCCCATGGACAGAGGAGTCTGGTAGGCTGCAGTACATAAGGTCATGAAGAGTCGGATGTGGCTGAAGCAACTTAGTACGTATGCACAAACCTGGTATACTCTTTTCAGGAGAAGGTTATGGTGATTTTGGTCAAATGGGAAGTAATTGCATCGTATTAAGAAGCATAGTTTTGCTGTTTTCTTTATTTGAAGGTGTGCTGTTAAAAGAGGTATAGATGGATGACCAGGTGACATAGAAAGTAATGGAATAGCTTTGTAGTGTCTCTAAGTCGTGTCCGACTCTTTGCGACCCCATGGACTGTAGCTTACCAGGTTTTTCCATCCATGGGATTTTCCAGGCAAGTGTACTGGAGTGGATTGCCATTTCCTTCTCTAGGGGATCTTCCTGTACTAGGGATTGAACCCAGGTCTCCTGCATTGTAGGCAGACACTTTACCCTCTGAGCCAGCAGGGAAGCCCTTGTAGTGTCTGTGCTAGCTGGAAATCTATGACTCAGAATTTGTTTCTCTGTATTGTTCTGGGTTAGGGTTGGCTATAAAAAAGATTGTGCAAGGTTTAGAAGGTAGTTGTCATGAAGTAGCCACATTTTTTTATGTCCTGCTGGTTGGTGCAGGGCTTCAGTCACTGTGCAACTCACACGTGTTGCTGCTCACCTGCTAGCTCATCTTATTGTTGACTTACAACTCCTTAACCTCCAGCCAGATCTCCCACTTTGGGTCAAATGTGCATGTAGCATGATGGTAAATACCCACTTCTCCTGAAAGTCACCCATTACCGTGAGATTGAAGGAGGTGAGAGACAGACAAGTTTTAGTGTGTCTTTGTGGGTCCCAATTGTCCTCATGGGTTCTAGTATGTCCTTACATGTCAGTTTTTCCATGCTTTTGTCCATATCCAATTTTCCTTTCCAAACGACACTCTAGTTGATTTAAAGTATATTCAGGCTCAGCACCAAATGCAAGATAACAGCTTTGTATAAATTCCTCTACCAACTCTAGCAATTGCCTGAGAGTTCTATTCCTTAAAATGAGTCTCTTATTCTGTATCACTGTGGTTCTACTTTTCTGATTGTACCCTAACTGACACAAAACCTAAGAAGAAAAGATAAAGGAAATTATATTCATGACAATTTCTGAAAATTAAACCCAGATTTATGATGTGAGATTTTTCAGGTGAAGTTGCCACATTAAATTATTATGGGGCAAGTTTTCAAATTTAGACAACTTTGCACATGTTCTGTATGATTGATATAAAATTTTTAAAAAATCAAGACAGAACATATTACTAGAAAGTTAGTCTGGACATCTGTTCCTAAGCGACTTAAAAGGGGCTTCCAGACCACAGATTAAGCAACCACACAACTACCATTTCTGGTCTGGGATATGCAGGTGCATATTTCAGCTGGAGTTCTGCAGCAGGGAAGCTCTCTTTTATTAAACCCTGGGGTTTTTGTTTAGCTTTTCCCATTACTTCAAGCACTGTGAGCTCCCAGAGAGCACAGAAATACTCTGCAGAATCTTCCAGCTCTAAGTCTGAAATGGTGAGGCTGATGGATTTACGAGCTTTCTGAAAATTTACAGAGTAGCGGCCATCCCTTGCATTCTGGCCAGTAGAAACCTGACCAATAAGGTAAATCATGTCTCCATTGGGAAGCAGCTTGTACCAAAACATGTAGTAATAGCTCCAGGTTGCTCTATACCGACAGTTCAGGGTGACTGACTGTCCCAGTTGACCAGATATGTCTGGCTGGTCTTGAATAACGTTCTGTGCCACACCAGATCCTGTAGGGGGAAAAAAAAATCAGGAAACGGAGCTGAAGTAATGAACAAAATAATGTAGGAATTAGACTAATTTGGGGCCCAAAGAAAACCCAAATTGAAATCATAAGTATGCTTTTCTCCAACCCTCCTTTCCTCCCCAATTCCCTGTGAAGCATCGTGTGCCTGTGTGCGGACCTTTCACCCTAAACACTCGTACTCTTATTTGGAAGTATCCCTACCAGAGAAGGTGAAGGCCAGGAACACCCAGAGCAGACTGGAGAGCGGCATGAGGCATGGATTCCCCTGCACGAATGTGCTGAGTCCTGCCTCAAGCTGAGAGTTCAGTGTCTTTGAGTGCCTGGCAGCACATATACATGCTACCGGGTACCTGTATGACTCCCCCCAATGGGAAGTGGGGTTTGTCATGTTCATAGCCCACGTGGTCTGTGCACATGTGGGAAAAAAAGTCTGGCTCACCACAAACTTTATTTTGTCTACTTGTCTCTCCTTGGTAATTGAGTTAGGCAGATCTTGAAAAGGAGTATGGAGAAAAAACAATTAGTATTAAAGGTATGAGCTGAGGGGAACTGAATTTTAAACAAGTTGAAAAATATTGATAATCATTCAGTAAAATAATTTTACCAGCTCATTTAAGATAGAATTTAGTATAGGCTATGAACTCTTCTTGTAACTTACTTACTGGTCATTCATTTAGCCTTTGCTTACCGTTCCTCCATTCAGAACAATGACTTTTTTAAAACCCACAGGTTTTCAGCTATCTTGGTGAAGAGCTATCTTATCCAAAATAATTATCTTTTTTTTCTTAACTGTGTTTTAGGGCTCTATTTAAATTTTTTAGTAAATAAAATTACTTCAACATGAAATGAAGAAACATCAGTTCTTCTGACTTTCAGAATCTATTCATTTGTATGTGTTTTTATGAAACTGTAACAGGAATAAAATATTGGTTTTTTGAAATCTGACACTGAATCTTATTTATTAGACTTTGAGGAGGATCAGGATATTCAGTCTTGTTGCCTCTATGAGGAGAATTGTACTTATTAGATCATGTGCCCAAGAATTGTACTGATGGCACTCAGAAAGCTATAAAATATTGATGAATAAAATTAAAGATAATGCAAGTAAATATAAAGATATTTCATGTTCATGGGTTCTAAGAATTAACAATGTTGAAATGTCCTCTGAACCAGAGCAATCTACAGATTTAATGCAATCCCTCTCAAAATAGTCATGGCATTTTTCACGCAACTAGAACAAATAATCCTAAAATTTGTATAGAACCACAAATTATCACAAATTACCACAAAAGACCACAAATTATCAAAGTAATTTTGAAAAAAAAATAACAAAGTTGAAGGTATCACACTCCCTGACTTCAAAATATGTTTCAAAGATGTTATAATCTAAAATGTACATTGCTGGCCCAAACACAGAGATTCAGTCAATGGAACAGAAAAGGGAGTCCAGATTTTAACCCTTGTATACATGGTCAATCAATCTATAACAAAGGAGGCAAGAATAAGCAATGGGGGAAAAACTGCTTCTTCTGTTAGTGGTGTTAGACAACTGGACAGCTACATGTTAAAGAATGAAATTAGAATATTTTCTCACAGCATATACTAAAATAAACTCAAAATGTATTAGAGACTTAAATATAAGATCTGAACTCATAAATTCTTAAAGAAAGTATAGGCAATATGCTTTATGACATTCATCTTTGCCATATTTTTGTATCTATTTCCTCAGGCAAGGAAAAAAAGAAACAACACAGAAAATAGGACCTAATTAAATTATTTTGCACAGTGAAATAAACCATTCACACACACAAAAGAGAGGGCATGAATAGGCATTTTCCCCAAAGAAACATACAGATGGCAAACAGACACATGAAAAGATGTTCAACATCTCTAATCATCAGGTAAATGCAAATCAAAACCAAAATCACCTCACTCCTACCAGAATACTATGATGACAAAAATGAAAAATAATTGAGTATTGTCAAGGATGTGAAGAAAAGGGAAAACTTGTGTATTCTTGCTGGGAAAGTAAACTGATGTAGCCTCTATTTAAAACAGCATGAAGATTCCCCAAAATAATAAAAATGTAACTGCTATATGATTCGGGGTTTCCCAGGTGGCTCAGTGATAAAGAAGCCACCTTCAATGCAGGAGACACTTCAATTTCGATCCTTGGGTCAGGAAGATCCCCTGGAGTAGGAAATGGCAGCCCACTCCAGTAATCTTGCCGGGAAAATTTCCAGAGATAGAGGAGCCTGGCGCTCTATGTTTCCATGAGATTGCAAAGAGTCGGATATGACTGCATTGACTTAGCATGCACATGCATTATATGATTCATTGATTCCATTCCTGGGTATCTACCAGAAGAAAACAAAAACACTAATTCAAAAATATGTATGCACCCAAATGTTCACTGCAACATTATTTCCAATAGTAAAGATATATAGAAACAACCTCAATTTTCACTCAGATGAGTGGATCTAGAAGATATATATATGTGTGTGTGTTTGTGTGTGTGTATGTATACAACGGAATGTTACTAACCATAAAAAAGAATAAAATTTTGCCAGTCGGGACAGCATGATAGACTTGTAGGATGCTGCACATAGTGAAATGTCAGATAGAGAAAGACAAATACTGTATGCTTTCACTTTTATATGCAATCTAAAAAGCAAAACAAGTTAACAAATATAACAAAACAGAAACAGACTCAGACATATAGGGAACAAACTATTGGTTACTGAAGGGGAAAGGGTGGGTGTAGGGGTGAAATAGATGAAGGGGATTAAGAGGCAGAAACTTCCACTTACAAAATAAATAAATTAAAACTAAGTAATGTGCAGTGAAGGGAAAGAATCCATCCTGCTAAGAACTTGACTGTAGCCAGTGAAACTGATTTTAGACTTCTTGCATCCAGAACTGAAAGAGAATAAATTTGTTTCAAATGATCAATTCATGTATGAACACTGAACAGATATTTTCTGTTTGCTTTGCCCCAGTCATAGGATAAGATGTAAGAATTTGCAAATGTAATTGCAATTGTGAGTTATTTGTATTTGCAATTATGGTAAGGCGGATTTGAATATTCTTGAGACACCCAACTAAACTGGATAACATCTTTATTGGAGTTATTTTCTCTCCTTTTAGATCCTTTCACTTTTTATCGTTTTGGAGTCCCTCATATTGTGTTTAAATATTTACTTTAAATCTGTCGTCTTATCTGGATACTCTCCTAGCTACAAGTCAGAGGTTGTAGTGTAGAAGGAGATATAGGAGATATTCAGAAGGGAAAAGACCAAATCCCAAATTCGTTGGGCCAAAAAGTGTTTGTGGTTAAAACTATACCAGTGTAGGTAAGAAATACTAAACAGTGCAGATACCTGGTAACGGCGTCATGGTGTGACTGTGGCTGGAGGAGGGGCTGAGCCCCGGGAGGCTTAGTGTAGAGGCCACAGGTGCCTGGGGAGCACTATGCTGCGCAGCACAGAAGTAAGTGCCCGAGTCTGTGGTCTGCGAAGAGGAGACATGCAGTGAGCTGCGGCATTCTGTAGGGACTGTCATGGTGTTTAATCTTCCATCCTGCTCTGTCCCTGAAGGAATGTAAAACAGATGGATGAGGCGGCACCCGGGGTTCTGACGGAACCACTACACACTGTCTGTGAGGGTGGAGAAATTACACCGCAGGGTAGAGCTGGCTCCCTCCTGTAGACTCAGGGCTGGGGGACTCTGCGCCACATCCACCCCTCTCACACCTGATGAGAAAGAGAGAACAGTCATAGGAGAGGGTCACAGTAGTGTAGTGTAAGTCACTCAGTCATGTCCCACTCTTTGTGACCCCATGGACTATATATAGCTCATGGAATTCTCCAGGCCAGAATAGTGAGTGGCAGCCTTTCCTTTCTCCAGGGGATCTTCCCAACTGAGGGATCGAACCCACGTCTCCCTCATTGCAGGCGATTCTTCACCAGCTAAGCCACAGGGCTCCAGTAAAACCCTGAAAGTGCCCTCAGAAAGAGAAATTAAGGAATCAATATCATTCACCATTGCAACAAAAAGAACAACTTATCTAGGAATAAACCTATTTAAGGAAACAAAATACCTGTATTCAGAAAACTATAAGATACTGATGAAAGAAATTAAAGATGAATAAACAGATGGAGAGATATTCCATGTTCCTGGGTGAGAATAATCAATATTGTGAAATGACTATACTACCAAATTCAATCTAGGGATTCAATGTGATCCCTATGAAATTACCAATGGCTTTTTTTTTTTCACAGAACTAGAACAAAAAATTTCACAATTCAAATGGAAACACAAAAGACCCTGAATAGCCAAAGCATTCTTAAGAAAGAAGAATGGAGTTGGAAGAATTAACCTTCCTGACTTCACACTATACTACAAAGCTACAGTCATCAAGACAGTATGGTACTGGCAGAAAAACAGACCAATGGAAAAAGATAGAGAACCCAGAGATAAACCGACACACCCATGGTACCTTATTTTTGACAGAGGAGGCAAGAATATACAATGGGGCAAAGACAGCCTCTTCAATAAGTGGTCATGGGAAAACTTGACAGCAATATACAAAAGAATGAAATTAGATCATTACCTAATGCCATACACAAAGATAAACTCAAAATGGATTAAAGACCTAAATGTAAGACCAGAAACTATTAAACTCTTACAGGAGAACATGGGCAGAACATTTGATGACATAAATCAAAGCAAGATCTTCTATGACTCACCTCCTAGAGTAATGGAAGTAAAAACAAAAATAAACACTTGGGACCTAATTAAACTTAAAAGCTTTTTCACAACAAAGGAAACTACAAGCAAGGTGAAAAGACAACCCTCATAATGGGAGTAAATAATAGCAAGGGAAACAATTGATAAATAATTAATTTCCAAAATATACAAGAAGCTCATACAACTCAATACCAAAAAAAAAAAAAAAAAAAAAACCAACCAAACAAACAAACAAAAAAACCCTATCAAAAAGTGGGAAAGGGACCTGAAGAGACATTTCTCCAAAGAAGACATACAGATGGCTAGCAAGCACATGAAAAGATGCTCAACATCACTCATTATCAGAGAAATCCTAATCAAAACTACAATGAGATACCACCTCACACCAGTCAGAACGGCCATCATCAAAAAGTCTACAAACAATAAATGCTGGAGAGCATATGGAGAAAAGGGAATGCTCTTGCATTGCTGGTGGAAATGTAAATTGATACAGCCACTATGGAAGAAGGTAAGGAGACTCCTTAAAAAGCTAGGAATAAAACCACCATATGACCCAGAAATCCCACTCCTAGGCATATACCCTGAGGAAACTAAAATTGAAGAAGACACATGTACCCCAATGTTCCCTGCAGCTCTATTTATAATAGCTAGAACATGGATGCAACCTAGATGTCCATCGACAGGTGAATGGATAAAGAAGCTGGTACATATATACAATGGAATACTACTCAGCCATAAAAAGGAGCACATTTGAATCTGTTCTAATGAGGTGTACGAAACTAGAGCCCATTATATAGAGTGGAGTAAGTCAGAAAGAGAGATATAAATATTGTATACTGACACATATATATGGAATCTGAAGAGATGGCACTGATGAATTTATTTTCAGGGTAGCAGTGGAGAAACAGACATAGAGAACAGACCTATGGGCAAGGCAGGAGAAGAGGAGGGAGAAGGGGAGGCATATGGACAGAGTAACATAGAAACGGACAGCACCGTGTGTGAGAGAGGGCCAGCGGGAGTGTGCCATGAGACTCAGAGCAGGGCTGAGGGCGCAGGAGCTCAGACGGGGGCTCTGAGATGGGCCGAGGGCGGGCGGGAGGGAGACGGGAGGGAGCTCAGACGGGGGCTCTGAGACGGGCCGAGGGCGGGCGGGAGGGAGCCGGGAGGGAGCTCAGAAGGGGCTCTGAGACGGGCCGAGGGCGGGCGGGAGGGAGACGGGAGGAGGTCTGGGAGGGGGGACATGGGTGTACTGTGGTTGATTCTTGTTGCTATGAAAGAAAACCACGAAATTCTGTAAGGCAATTATCCTTCAATTAAAAAAATTAAAAATAATAAAAAGAATGGTATCTATCATCTTGTAGATCTTATAAGGAACAGGTGGAAAAAAAAAAAAAAGATTTGTTTCTAGAGAGGCACATATGGGTTTGTGGGAATATTAAATATTTTTTTAAATGAGAAAGCTTGAATATTTTAAATGCTGGGAGGAAATTAGCAAGAAAATCTTGAAGAGTCAGACCAAAGTTTGTATGATCAGTGGGCTGAAGTGCCAGAGAATTCAGACAGAATACTGTGGGTAAAGCATTTCGGCAGAGGGGTACCATTTCAAAGTAAGAGAGACACCTTTTTTTTATTATTATGGGAGAGAACGTAAACTATACATGTAAAACAGGAATGTTTTACCTAGGATGCAGAAAGTTGAGGAGGATTCATTTAATGATACGAATTGTGTTTATTGTCACCTACCATGACTCATCAAATGTGGTCGGTTGGCTATTTTAGGAGAGTACAGACTCAAAGGAGATATAAATGATCTATTATAGAAACATGAAAAAGTTTTCATTCACCATTTCATTTACTATTGATGTTAAAAGCCACAAATATATGGAGGCAAACTTCAGTAAGACTGTATGATTCATATGGCTGGATGGAGTAATTTTGTCTTCTAGGGATTATGGTTTAAGTACGTAAGAGTGGGAAGCATAGCCCTGTGTTGGTTTGGGGGATGTAATGAGGTTAAGTTGTCCTCAAGGGTTGCCATGTGGGAGGTTTCCAGTCCACCTGCATATCCAGCTTCACAAGCCAGCTCTCATTCTTCAGTGCACATGTCAAAAGCACCCTGTGGTCAAGCTGTGGCCCATCTGCTGAATGTTCCTTGTATGTCAGGAATAGTAATAACAGGTGAAATTAAAGAATAGTGTGGAATGGCCCCTATCCTTGAGGAACTTGTACTAGTAAAGCATCAAAGACCAAACAATATTCATAACATTGTAAATATTGCTATTACAAAATTGTGTACAAAGTACTAAAAGAGGAAGAAGACAAATAAATATAAGGTGGAAAATCTTTTATAAAGTAAATGTGACATTTACTGAGTCCTGAAGGTTGAGTAGGCTTTTGCAAACTTGAGAAAAGAATAATATATATGAGAAGAAAATATTAAAATGAGTTCATTATGTCTGATGTTTAGAAATCTTGGGGTAGTGGTGGGGATGAGGATGAAAACCTCCTGGAAGTAATACTGTCGATGGCCACAGAAACCTTGATTTTCATTTATGGGTCATCGTGAGCTATAGAAGGTCTTGAAATAGAATAGCAATCTAATCCAAATGTGTGTTTTAGAATGATTACTTTAGAGAGTTTGGAGTGGTAGGAGCTCATGGGTAAAGGATATATTTAAGAAGTTATTCCAACCAGCTTGGTGAGAGATTATGAGAACCTGAACCAGGATAGTAACAAGGCAACTAAAAAGAGGTGGTTGAATGCGAGAGATATTTAGAAGACAGGATTGATGTGACTTCATGTATCAGTCAACTTTGGCTAGCATAAGACTCAGTACAAAGAACCTCACAATCTCAGTGGCTCACAGGAACAAGCTTAATGAATGGTCCACTGTGTGTTACTTGTGGGTCAGCTGCCATTTCAATACTGTGGCTCTGCTCTTGCATACAAGTGGATTCAGGTCTGCTCCCATGAGTTGTCTCTTCATTCTGAAACTTGTGTCTGCTTCACATTATGGAATAAAACCTGAAAGGACAACCACTATCTGGTATGTGCAGGGAAGAAACAAAAGAAGACATATCGTGTAATTATATTTAGTTTTAACTAGGATATAACTATCCACTCACATTTTATTGGTCAAACATGGTCACATTGTTACGTCCAAAGTCCACAGGGTGGTGAAGTATCAGAAATACACTCTGGCTAAAGGTTAGCATAGCAAGAGTGAGAGAGAACAAGTAGTCAACAAACAATATATACTATTGCTCTTGGGCTTCCCAGGTGGCACAGTGGTAAATAATCTGCTTGCCAATGCAGGAGATGCAAAAGACGCAGGTTCAATCCCTGGGTCAGGAAGATCCCCTGGAGAAGAAAGTGGCAACCCACTCCACTATACTTGCCTGGAAAATTCCATGGACAGAGTAGCCTGGCTGGTTAGGGTCCATGGGGTCGCACATGCACACTTGGAAATGAGCTACGTGAGAGTGAGCTTATAAGGCAGTCACAGGTTAACCATTTTAGGGAAAAGAAGATGTATTAACTTCAAATATTTAAGAAAGGTTTTTGTGAAGACCTAGATGAAATCAATAATAAAAATAACTTGCTTTTCCCATTTTTCTCTTTTGTTCTTTTAGTAAAATTCGAAGAACATGCCTTAAGTGAGTTAGTTGCTCACAGTAACAACCTCTTATATAAGATCTTGTCCCCTTTATCAGAGCAGATGGTTCTGTTCTGGTGATGAAGTCTTTATGGCTGCTAAGTTTCCATGTTCACATTCAAATACTTGGCTCACAAAGTCATAATAGTGAGAGATTTGTGATTTAAAAAAATTATTTTAGCTATCACTTAATTTTCTTCAAGTGCATGTGACTACATGATAGAGAAAACTAAAGGGCTAGAGTCCACCATATCAAAACATGTCACCTTATAGTTGAAATTCAGAAGTGAAATTTTTCCCTCCACAATGCTCAGCAACCAAAATCATTTTGGCTGCTGACTTACAGCTCTTCAGAATGGTCCAGAATCTTGCTGAAAAGCCATATACTTTGAATCTTTATTTTCTTTCCATGGGTGTCACAGCATCTCCAAATGAGCCAGACTGGACTCATTTTTCCATATGCTATCTTTTTTTTTTTTTTAATTTTTATTATTATTATTATTATTTTTTCCAGTGGGTTTTGTCATACATTAATATGAATCAGCCATGGATTTACATGTATTCCCAATCCCGATCCCCCCTCCCACCTCCCTCTCCACCCGATATGCTATCTTTTGAACACTGTCCTATGGCTCCTTTCTTTCTTGTAACTACCCCAGTATACAAGTGACAAAACTAAGATTAAAATATTTATTAACTTCTTTTTGCTGTAATTCAGTTGAGTTGGAATATGCATATGCCTACCCTCTTAAATGCCTTTATATTGCTTTACTTACCAGGGATTATTTCTACTTTCCAGGTTATGATTATAATTGAATTACATACATACTCAAATAGTTTTGCATAATACATGCTGCATAGTACATACAATACCAGAGAAACACCAAGAAAAACTTGAAGATGGTAGACAGGGTAGGAAATTAGAAAATGACTTGAGCTGTGCATAGTAAATATTTCTATGAGATGAAGCTCATAGATTTTCTTTTTGCCTTTTACTTTCTATATGAAAATTAACTTTTACAAAGTTAATCGACTTTACTTTTGTAAAGTTTTTTATTTTATATTCCCCTAGAGTAGGAAATGGCAAACCACTCCAGTATTCTTACCTGGAAAATTCCATGGACAGAGGAGCCTGGAAGGCTACAGTCCATGGGGTCACAAAGAGTCAGCATGACTGAGTGACACATACAGCCAATCAACAATGTTGTGACAGTTTCAGGCGGACAGTAAAGGGACTCAGCCATACACATACACGTACCCATTCTCCCCAAGCGTCCCTCCCACATAACAGTGAACAGAGTTCCCTGTGCTATGCAATAGGACTTTGTTGGTTGTGCATTTAAAATATAGCAGTGTGTACATGTTGATCCCAAACTCCCTAACTATTCTTTCTCCTCATTCTTCCCCCCTGGCAACCATATGTTCATTCTCTAAGTCTGTGGATATGTTTCTGTTTTGTAAATAAGTTTATTTGTATCATTTCTGTTTAGATTCTGTATATAAGGGATGTCACACAATGTTTCTCCTTTTCTGTCTGATTTGCTTATCTCAGTATGATAATCTCTAGGTCCATCCATGTTGCTGCAAATGGCATTTATTTCATTCCCTTTAATGGCTGGGTAATACTCCATTGTATACCTGTACCACGTCTTCTTTATCCATTCCTCTGTCAATGGACGTTTAGGTTGCTTCCATGTCTTGACTATTGTGAATAATGCAGTGAACATTGGAGTGCATGTATCTTTTTGGACCATGTTTTTTCCTCTGGGTGTATGCCCAGGAGAGGGATTGCTGGATTATATAGGAACTCTAGTTTTAGTTTTTTGAGGAATTTCCATACTGTTTTCCACAGTGACTGCACCAATTTACATTCCCACCAACAGTGTAGAAGAGTCCCCTTTTCTCCACATCTTCTCCAGTGTTTATTGTTTGTAGAATTTTTTGATGATGGCCATTCTGCCTGGTGTGAAGTGATACCTCACTGTCATTTTAATTTGCATTTTTCTAATAATTAGCAATGTTGAGCATCTTTACATGTGACTGTTGGCTATCTGCATGTCTTCTTTGGAGGAATTTCTATTTAGGTCATATGCCCATTTTCCCACTGGGTTGTTTCCTGTTTTGTTATTGAGTTATATAAGCTGCTAGTACATCATGGAATATTAATCAGCCATTAAAAAGAATTCATTTGAACCAGTCCTAATGAGATGGATGAAGCTGGAACCCCTTATACAGAGTGAAGTAAGCCAGAAAGATAAAGAACATTACAGCATACTAACACATATATATGGAATTCAGAAAGATGGTAACGATAACCCTATATGCAAAACAGAAAAAGAGACACAGAAATACAGAACAGACTTTTGAACTCTGTGGGAGAATGTGAGGGTGGGATATTTCAAAAGAACAGCATGTACACTATCTATGGTGAAACAGATCACCAGCCCAGGTGGGATGCATGAGACAAGTGCTCCGGCCTGGTGCACTGGGAAGACCCAGAGGAATTGGGTGGAGAGGGAGGTGGGAGCGGGGATTGGGATGGGGAATACGTGTAAATCCATGGCTGATTCATATCAATGTATGACAAGACCCACTGAAATGTTGTGAAGTGATTGGCCTCCAACTAATAAAAAAAAAAAAAAAAGAAAAAGAAAAAATAAGCTGCTAGTATATCTTGGAAGTTAAGCCCTTATACATCACAACATTTGCAAATATTTTCTCCCGGTCTGTAGCTTGGGTCTTTGTATTGTTTATGAATTCATTTGCTGTAAAAAAAATACTTGTAAGTTTATTAGGTCCCCTTTGTTTATTTTTGCTTTTATTTCTATTGCCTTGGAAGACTGACCTGAAAAAACACTGGTGAGATTTATCAGAGAATGTTTTGCCTATATTCTCTTCTAGGAGTTTTATAGTATTGTGTCTTATATTTAAGTCTTTAAGCCACTTTGGGTTTATTTTTGTGTGTGTTGTGTGAGAGTATGTTCTAACAGCATTGATTTACACGCAGTTCTCCAACTTTCCCAATACCATTTGCTGAAGAGTGTCTATGTCATAATAAGTAAACTGGGTTTCAGAGTAATACATTTGAGAGATGAGTGCGGTTTGAGCAAAGAAGTAGCAGTGAAAATGGCAGTGGTGGTTTGATTTGGCATTAATTTTTAAAATATGGCCAACTGGATTTCTTTTTGAGTTAGATGTAGGCAGTGAGAAAACAATAAGAGTCAAAGGGCACTAAAGTTACAGCAAGAGATGTGGACAGCATGGAGGTGCTCTCAGCTATAAACGAGAGGTGTGGAAGGAGCGTGTTGGAGGACAGCTCAGAAGGTGAAAGATCAGAAGTTTAGTGCTGCTCACATTGAACTGGGGCTTCCCAGGTGGCTCAGCGGTAAAGAACCCGCCTGCCAAGTGGGAGATATGGGTTTGATCCCTGGGCCAGGAAAATCTCCTGGAGAAGGAAATGGCAACCCACTGAAGTATTCTTGCCTGGGAAATCTCATGGGCAAACGAGCCTGGGGGACTGCCATCCAGGGAGTTGTAAAAAGTTGGACATGACTTAGTGACTAAACAACAACAACAACACTTAAAAAATCCTTCAGAATGCTATGTCACCACGAAAAGGAGACTATCCATACGAGTCTATTCCAGGTCTGGTCTCACATAGGTGTGAAACAAGAGACTCATTGAAAATCTTGTTTTTCCTTGGGACCATGCACTCCCCAGGACTCTGCTTCTCCTTCTGCTAACTTTCATCAGATCAGAGACCTCTCTAAAACCAGGTCAGGCTGAGACCCTGAGTGTTTTAAGCTACAATGTCTGAGAAGGTTTTTGTTCAGCTCCCCCTGCAGACTCAGGCACTGTGTCACACAGAGCACAGAAGTACTTGGCAGAGTCATTCCCATGGGCTGAAGCTTTCATCAGGTGGAAGGACTTTTCATCCTTCTTGAATTCAGCTTCGAAGCCTTTGAAGCCTTTAACCCGGGTGGGCCCTGATAAATACTTCAGTAGAAACTGGAGGCCTTGGCTGGGGTACTGGACATACCAGAAGAGATTAATAGATCCACCATAAGAATAGTTGCATCTCAGCTCCAGACGGTTTCCTTCAGAGACGCTGATGTGACCGTCAGGCTGGGTCACTAACTGGGCTCCAGTTCCTCCTGCAACAGCAATGCAGCATCAGTGAATCCAGGACACACCTATCTATAATGAGACAGTGTTTCCATTCAGACACCCTCAGAACAAAATTCCTTCTATACAGGCAGAAGCATGGAATATAATGTTACTTACTTGCTGTGAAGAGCATTCCAAGTAGCAGAAGAGTCACTGAGAGCATGGCTACAGAGGGAGGAAGATCTCCCTTGAGGAGCAGGAAGGAATGTGCCAGGGTGTGCTGAGTCCTTGTAACGGGGAAAATCTGAGAGTTAAAGAGATCCCTGTTTAGGCAATCCTAGCTACTACCAGTAAGAAATGCTTCCTTAAGAATGACTACTCCTAAAAAAAAAAAAAAAAAAAAGAATGACTGCTCCTGACGTTGAGCCTGTTCAAATATGCACTTCAATGAGTTAGTTGTAAGATAAGAAGCTCATAGGAGTGAGACAAACACTTCCAGTTTATGCAACATCACCCTCTGCAGGTCAACAAAAGAAACAAATTGAGTCTTCAGGCTTTTGTGCCCCATCTCCTTTCTGCTCCTATTTAGGCTTGAATTACTTAGCATTTTAAACTGATGAGAATGTTTCAGGGGTTTGCTTACTAAGAGGCTCTTTTAATATTATGAATTAAATAGCATTATATAATCACATAAAGTAAATTATCCTTATTTTTATAGATGAGAAAATTGAAGCAAGAAAGGAAGGATGTAATTTGTTCAAGATCACAATAAGTGATCTGGAATTTGTCCCATTGGTATGATTCAAGAAGCTGTATCATTGGCCACTGACAATTTAGCACTATGGCCATTAGGCTAGATAGTATCCTCACTTATTAGATGGGAAATCATGTCCTTTAGAAGTTAAATGATTTGTCCAAGGACATATAAGGATTAGAACCTAATTCAATTAGACTCGACTATGTTGTCATCTACTGACAACTACTGACAATACTACTCTTTAGATTAAATGTAATTTCACCAAGACACACACGCAGAGCAAACGTCACAAGAGAATAGAAACTAAAGAAAATCTCAAGGAACTCAAACACTGACGTGATGGCCAGTAGAAAAAAGTATCAGAGAAACCTCAAAGGTAATTCAGAGAAGTACATGGCAAATCAGAATTGACCGGTGTCCTGAAAGAGAAGGAAAGTGGAGTTTCGAAGAGGAAGGACTGTCCATCAGAGCAGATGCTAAAAAATGTCTACCTAGTGAGATGATGACTGAAAAGTGTCTATTGACTTTTAGCAGCACAGAGATCATGATTTGAGTCTTTCAGCAGGAACTCAACTGTAGTAGAGATAAGACAAAGGAGAAAAATTTTGTAATACAGAAATCTCTTTCCAGAGGCTGAACTGAGAACGGGAGAAAAGACATGTTGCTAACTAGACAAGGATGTTGAAGTGGTAATAGTAGGGGTTTTAAAGATTGAGATATATTTACATGTTTTTGGAAATGTTCTATAAACAATGGATCAAACTTCTGAAGAGACAGCCAGGATGGAATATGGACCACAGGTAGGAGAATTAATTTGTGAGGAGAAACAGTTATTTCCAATTTTATTGGAATGAAGGAGGAAAGAATTGGTTTGGTTTTCAGTATTATTTCAGGATATGAAGGCAGAAAGTTGACACATCTATCAATTTTAATGAATTTTTTCTTCTTGTAGATAGAAATTAAGTACCTTCTAAGATAATTGATAGAAGAGATCCTGGGTTAAGAAATCAGATGAATGTGAGAAGTTGTGAAAAAGTCACTGTAGGAATTGACAATGAGAAATGATTACAGAGAAAAAGAATACTTTCTTGGAAGCACTGTGGGTCTAGTTAGTGTTGGAGGTGATCACAATTTCAGTGACACCAGCCTGCCCATCAGTGTGATTTTCTTGAACTCTGCTTTATCAAAGTATATAAGAAAGTAGATTTTTTTTGTAATTTGATCTTTATGATGACTGAACAGTATTCCATGGTATGAGTGTAATATAGTGTTTTGAATCACTACCCCAATGAGGTGCATAAGAAGGCAGATATTAATGCATGATTAGGAATTAGTAAGATTATTGATATGACATAGAATGAACTCAAAACAATGAAGTTAGTTGACTAAAGACTGATTGAAGAAGGGCTGTGAAGTTTAGATACAGTAGAAAGAGAAACAAAAGATCGGATACTTCTGAGAAATAAGATAACAATCAAGACATCTGGGGACTAAATGATCATAAAGAGTCAAAGAACGAATGCAGCAGAAGTATATAAGTGTAAGAATCTGAGGATGCAAGGTTGAGACAGGATGTAAGATTTCAGAGGTGGAGCAGCATCTACCTGGAGAAATATCATCACAGCTTTCTGGAGTGTGGCCATGGGAGTTTGTGACTGAGAGGGATCCTAACTGATAGACTTCAAAGTTGATGAGTTCAGGTTTCTGTCTGAATTGAAGGCAAGGAGTATTTTAGGTTACAGTAGAATCTCATGTGTGTACATCTTCAATATATAAGGGAGAGTGCAGCAGCGTCGCACTGACTGATTCTCACAAACACACAGGATCGTAAGAGACAGTGCGGGGAGGCTCGGGAAGAGCAGCTCTGAGGAAACGCCGGGCGCGCGTTTGTTGGTCACGTGTCAGGTGATCTTTAACTGAGAGCAGGAAAGCCAGACGGAGGCAGCACTCTGGGGCTAAGGAAGTGACCTCCTGGAGGTCTGGAGGAAATCACACCAGAGTCCTAAAGAAAGGCCTTTGAAGAAAGGGGGGCTTGTTTATCATGCAGAACAGCATCCTGCAATGCTGACGTGTCAACCAGAACATCTAACTTAAAGGCAGGGGAGAGCAAGCGAGGAGGAGGGAGTGAGTGAGAGTCAATTCCAGGAGACGTTTCTGAGCAAACAGTGAAACATGGTTCCCCCAGAGAGTGTCTGATGTCTATAAAGATGGGAGTGATGAAAGGAATAGGGAAAAGTAGGGGTAAAAGGCAAAGTCTCAAAGGGTCAAAGACAAGAGTCCGTTTTTGGGGGGTGTGGTAGTGACAAGCATGCTGTTCTCATCTCTAAATTTGAAGTGTTTTAGATGAGGGAGGACCAGAAGTAACCACAAGTGAAAGAGCTGTATTACAGTCAGGTTTCAGTTAAGATATGTGGAAGGAATTTTTACAGGGGCTACTGAATGTTTGTTTTCAATAGAATGAGGATTTAGACTACAAAGTGGAAAGCAGTGTGGGATGGTAAGAGGTAGTTAGGTCAGTGTAGAAAATTAAACAGGTCAGACTCCTTGGTGAATCATTCCTCTCTGCAAGGAGTCAATCAGGGGTAGAAGCAAAAGTGCCTTCAAAGGTCCTAGTACAGAGGAAGGTGGCCACAACCAGATCAACCGGTGCTCAAGTCTCTAAGAAGATGTCATAAATCAGTAAATTTTGGCTATCCCAATGGATTACTTTCAGAAGTTTTCTTTTCTTTGTGTTCAGGAAATTGTCTTTTCCATGTACCATATGTATACACTTGTTACTTGTTTCTTATAACCCTCTTATATCTTATCTACTTCAGGGGGCAAGTCAATTTGAAGTCACTTAGTATGTTGCACATTTCACACAATTCTGATATAATGAATTAGATATGCTTCTAACTTAGACTCAGTCTCTCAGATATGCCTAACAGATGGAGTTTGTGAAACACTAGAATCCTTAATGTGGCATCGTTCACATCATATTCTCCATATTCAAAAAGACAGAAATTTGTCCTGGTGTGTAGGATGTGTGTGGAAATGTAAATAGCTATGTTTATCATACTTTGGAAATTGTTTTGAGTCTGTGAGTGAAATCTGAGGTAACAGATACTTGTACTCAAGTCTTGGAAAGCACAATGAGAGGTGCTCTAGCACTTTCCAAAGATCAGTATATCCCTTCAGGACACTTTCAGTCACTTTTTCCCTCATTTCCTCCCCTTCCCAGCTTTAGAGCTCACTTGCTTATTTCCTCACTTTGCTTTTCCTAAAACTTATCTTTTTGTCTGTTTTATTTGTTAAAATGTCCTCAGTAATTAGCATAGTACCTGACAAATAGTAGCTGCTCAATAAACATTTATTGAATAAAGAAATATTCTTGGCTGAACATGCAACAAAATATAGAGGGCTTGAGTTAGATCTTCTAAAAACATAGAAGAAAGAGTCAAAGGACATCACATGGGATCTCATAATGAAGACAAGAATGTATTCCAAAATCTTTATTCATTCACGGACTCATTAAATTTTTCCTTCCTATTTACCTTTTTTCTTTCCTTCATCCAACCCTCTCCCTTTTTCTTCCTTCGTCTTTGTATTCCCCATTCCTATCATTATTAAATGTGAAATTGGTCCCCAACTATTTTGTTAGGCTCTTCCTGTGAACTTCAGTTCATTCCAATACACACTTCTCTTAATCTCTGACATTCTTCATAGACTGTGATAAATGGCATAGATTTCTGCTTGTTTTATCAAAGTGTTTAATTATTGTTTGTCATAAGGTTGACACCAGATAGTTTGAAAGATGATGATTGCATGTAGCTAGATAGAGTCCCCTGGAAAGACGCGAGGAATTCTCCTAACTTTGCAAAAAAGAATAACAAAAAAATATTCATTTAGACATCAGTTGATACTCACAGTCAACGTGTCATCACAGCTATAAGTCAATGAAAATGTAAAAATGCACATGATGACTCAGCAGTGTGCCCAAGGAAACACAGTGCTTGTCAACCCTAAAGTAGTGAACCAATTTGATTAATAAAAAGCCTCTTTTCATATTGGGGCTTCCCAGGTGGCACTAGTGGTAAAGAACCTGCCTGTCAGTGCAAGAGATATAAAAGACATGGGTTCAGTCCCAGGGTTGGGAAGATCCCCTGGAGTAGGGCAAGGCAACCCACTCCAGTATTCTTGCCTAGAATCCATGGACAGAGGAGACAGTCAGGATACAGTCCAGAGGGTCACAAAGAGTCAGACATGACTGAAATGACTTAGCATACATGCACATTGTGTATAGATAAAATATATTTGGACTGTTAAGATAAAAAACACAGATGATTTCCTATTTGTGGAGGATGCAAGATATGTCCTCTCACTCTGTTGAAGTGTGACTGTTCACAGCATATAGAGGGCAAGATACCACTTCTCCAAAAGTTTTAAATGCGCCCTTTATTGAACATCTAACCAAATTTTCTAGTATCTAATTCATATATCTAATTAAATTTTTCATGTAGATGCCAAAGTGATTCTACAAAGATGTGTAAGACAAAGATGTGTACACATCTACAAAGATGTGTAAGATTCCACAAAGATCAGTAAGATGTTGTCTTCATTATAATTATTATAATAATTATTATAATTACTAATTAATTAATTTAATGATAAAATGTTTCAAAGTACTAAAAAGCATCAGAAAGAATGTAGTGGGCCACTTCACTTTGTTTCAACTGTAGAAAGAGCTCCAGGACATTATTAAATGAAAATCAAAAGGCACAGTGTGAAAAACCCAAATAAATTCAATTTAATGGCAAATCATTTGATCTTTGTGTGTGTACATATGTATGTATGTGTATAAATGTGTATGCAGTTGCATAAAGTGATGTGCAAAGATATGTGCGTGTGTGTTCAACTGTGTCCAACACTTTGCGACCCACTAGACTGTAGCTGCTCAGGCTCTTCTGTCCATGGAATTTCTCAGGCAAGGATACTGGAATGGGTTGCCATTTCCTACTCCAGGGGATCTTCCTGACCCAGGAATTGAACTTGCCTCTGTTGTATCTTCTGCATTGGCAGGCAGATTCTTTACCACTGCACCACCTGGGGTTCAACTCAGTTCAGTCACTCAGTTGTGTCCGACTCTTTGCAACCCCATGGACTGCAGCAGGCCAGGCTTCCCTGTCCATCATGGAGCTTGCTCAAACTCATGTCCATTGAGTCAGTGATGCCTTCTAACCATCTTATCCTCTGTCATTTCCTTCTTCTCCTACCTTCAATCTTTCCCAGCATCAGGGTCTTTTCAAATGAGTCAGTTTTTCACATCAGGTGGCCAAAGTACTGGAGCTTCAGCATCAGTCCTTCCAATGAATATTCAGGACTGATTTCCTTTAGGATGGACTGGTTTGATTTCCTTGCAGTCCAAGGAACTCTCAAGAGTCTTCTCCAACACCACAGTTCAAAAGCATCAGTTCTTTGGCACTCAGCTTTCCTTATAGTCCAACTCTCACATATGACTACTGGAAAAACCATAGCTTTGACTAGACAGACCTTTGTCACAAAAGTAATGTCACTGCTTTATAATATGCTATCTAGGTTTGTCATAGCTTTTCTTCCAAGGAGCAAGCGTCTTAATTTCATGACTGCAGTCACCATCTGCAGTGATTTTTGAGACCCCCCAAATAAAGTCTCTCACTGTTTCATTGTTTCCCCATTTATTTGCCATGAAGTCATGGGACTGGTGCCATGATCTTAGTTTTTTGAATGAAGAGTTTTAAGCCAACTTTTTCACTCTCCCCTTTCATTTTCATCAAGGGGAAGCCTTTCACCAGGGAAGCCTTTCACCTGGGGAACTGTGCAAAAATATATGTAATTGAAATAAACAAGCTGATATGATATACATTAAACTGTCAGAAAAGGACAGTGGGAGGAATCTCCTTCACTTGGTGGAATGAAGGAGATATAGTTATGAGCCTTCACTTTTGCTCTGCCTGAGACTTTTATGATGAGATGGATCTATATACTGCTTAGAATATAAAAAAATTATGAAAACTCTTTATAGAGGCAGAACTTCTAGACAGATTAAAAACAAATATTCACTTAGCTTTTGTTTACTTAAAATTTTTTTTATCACAAACATGCGTGTTCTAGAGTAGTAACAAAATAACATTTCAGATTTTCCTCTGAGTAAGATCTATTTGCAAGTGAAACAACTGTAATAATATGTGTTCTGAGTATGGTTTTGTCCTGCGTCCAAACAAAAGAAGCCTTTGGAACAGGAGAATTATTTGTGTTTCCCTTATCTTTTCATCTTTAACACACTGAAACCAACATTTTATTGACACGAGGAGGAGCCATGAGAAATTTTATTCCTCTGTTAAAATTATGATCCTTAATTGCCTTGTCATTCGCAGCCACATCAACCAGTGACGCACTTTTTGCTTGTCCTCTTTCTCTTCTTTTCTTTATCCACCTTCTTCCCTTTCCCTTCCCTTCATTTTCCTCATTTCTCACTGCTCTCTGACTCTCCTTCCAGATGACTCTAGATTTGCTCTCGTGACTGCTCCCCCCACGGTGTCCCCCCTTCTTCCCACCAGAGATACTGCCCAGGTGCAGCCCCATCTGTCCCCGTGTGCCCCTCTCAGGACGCAGTAGTACACAGCCAGTGGTGTCTCTCAGGGTGACCTGGGGCAGGACCAAGGTGCTGGACTTTCTGTCTGAAGCTATGGTCAGAGAGGCCAGGTTGTTGTTCACTGTGCCTCGTAAGCCATGAATGACATACTGTGGACTCTGATTGGGATTTTGCCGATACGAATGTATATAGTCATCTCCACCAATGGTAGAGTGGTTACAAGGCAGGTTTACATCCTCTCCTTCAGCACAATCCATGGAGCTGGGCTGAGTGGTCTTAGCATCCATCACAGTCCCTAAAGGGTCAAGAAAATAAAATTATCCCCAGACAACAAATCAGTGTAATTCTGTGGAACAAGGGCACAACATTCCCAAACTGTCTGGACTTACCCCCTACTCCAGTATTTTTATCTGTGTCCTGAGAAATATTATTGGTGCTTATTATATAGGGACCAAAGACACATGCAAGATTCTGAGAACTCTATAGGCTTTATCCCATGGGTCCTTGGCTCAATAACCCCAGAGATTTCTTCCAACCTGCTTACTGCTAAGGTCTCTTCTGGGATCATGGCTATGGATTAACCTGTCATGTAGAAGTTTGCGCTCACTAACAAATTCATAGATCTGTTCTCAATTCCATTGCTATAAAGCTGAATAAAACACAGGAAGGAGAGTAGAGAGCAAATGATGCTTTATGCTCCCTTGGCCTCAAAGCCAACCCTTGTAGACACAGAACACTTATCCAAGGTCAGAAAAACAGTTACTCCAGCCACCAGCCTCATACTTCAAGGACAAACCAGGATTGTGGGCTCACGGCTCACACTTGTGTCTGCTCCTGGGCTTGTCTCCAGAGAACAGAAACAACTGCTGCTAGTAGAGACTTAGAACCAGTGCAGGTATCTGTTGCAGTGTGTTGTTGCCAGGATCTGTCAGCCAACGATCAAGCAGTTCCTTGTGTAGGTCTTCCTCCCGTGTTTTAGTCATGTCCCCCAAAGAAGGAGAGACATCCTCAACTCACAGGGTACAGACTGATACTCTTGTGAAGTTTCAAGTCTGGCTCTGGAAAAGGAACACCAATCGCAGTGGTGTGTCTATCCAGAACCATTGTTCTATCATTTCTTCTTCAAAGAAATTTTCTGATGCTCCGTGAAGCTTGTGGAAAACATTGTTTAATCCCAGAAAGCTTTACTGAGCTCTAAAATGTAAAGAGGTGAAAATTCCCATCCACATTCTAGCAAATGTACATGAGATTTCAAAGTAGGCTCTGGTTGTTCCTAGGGACAGGAAATATTAGTAACACTGAGACAAAAAGCTAAACATCTTGATCTCGGACATTGGAACTCAGCGTCCTGAAAATGTCCTTGGATTCATGCATCTGTCTCCATCTAGGCAGACATTTCTCAATGCATCGGTTCTTGATATCATAACTGATGACACGGATGGTATTCTCCTCGTCCTCCTTGAACAGTTGTCCTTAAAGGCCCTCTGTGCCCACGTTTGTAGGTGCTCTGCACCAAGGATGCAGACACTGAGAGAAAAGACAGAAGGGAGAGCAAACTCTCTGGGGTGGAGAAGGGTGGAGGTGGATGATCCTGGCAGAGAAAGAGGAGTGAAGAGGAAAGAGCATAAGCAATAGGGAAGGGAAGAGTTAACCAGGGGTGGGAAATGGGAAAGCAGTGTTTAGGGAGGTAAATGGAAAAGGTTTAGGCTAAGAGGCTATGATTCCCTGAATCCTCGACCACATGCACTCAACAAAGGATTATAAAATCAGTTTATCTAAAGACAATGAAAATCTGTTCTTTTTTTTTTTCACTTTTCTGTGGAACATTGATGGAAAACATGTTTCCTTTCCTTTATAGCCAGAAAGGACCATTGTTTCCAAGTGAAGCAGCCCCCTCTTGTGACTGAATAAACAGACTGCAGAGCTAAACTCCCACCAGAAGTCAACCTTTTGAAAAGTTGCTCAGATTGAAAGGTAAATATCCCTGGTGGCCGGTAAAGAATCCACCTGCAATGTAGGCAATGGGGGTTCGATCCCTGGATCAGGGATATCCTGTGGAAAAGGAAATGGCTACCCACTCCAGTATTCTTGCCTGGGTAAATCCATGGACAGAGGAGCCTGGTGGGCCCAAGAGCTGGACACAACTGAGAACTCACACACATCGTAGTTGTACCACCTCTGCACTCAGCTGTGTTTTCTTGGTTCTATACCACTCCACAAAAGATTTTAGTTATTTCTGGCTCCTTTCTTTGTCACACCCCCATTATGACCCTCAGTTGTCGGCTTCTTTGTAGTTCTCCTTTTGTCTTTAACCTTCCCATATTTTAAGGTTATTCAAAGTTTATAAAGAGAGGTTCCTACACAAAAAGCACTCAAGAGTTATCTGTTTTCTGAATGAGTAGATGAGTTGTTATTCATGAACTTAGTGAAAGAAGTTATGCTGAGCAACTCTTGAAATTATTCTAAAAGCAATCTTTCAATGCCATGGAAGTCAAGTTAAACAAAAGACTCCAACAGGATAAATAGAGGGTTATATTTATGGACAAACTTCAAGAACAGATAACAAACATCCCAACTCTAGGATGGAGGAAAATTAAACTGATGATATGGGAGTAAATATCATGATAATCATGCTTCATTCATTTAACAAATAATCATAAATATTCTTTGGGAGTCTCTCTGTGGCGGATCACATGCACACACAAGTCAACACCCACTACTACTGAAAATATAGGAACAAATGAAAATGAGTTCATTTAAGCTATGTAGGAATATATTATTTTATTATATTAGCAAAAGGCAGAAGAAAACTAGCATGAACATTTTGTTTGTTGGTTTCTTTGACTTTATTTTTTAGAAGATTGTATGAAACACTTCAAAGTGTCATTTTAAATAATATCTCCAAAAATATATGGAGAATCTGAAAATAAGTTTTCTAGCCTATTGCTGCTTTTCAGAATTTTTAATTTTAGAAGATTATATCTTGACCATATGAGGTGAGGTTATCTTCCTTTGCTTGATGAAAACCAAAATTGTGTACTTAATTTACTTTCAAATAATCAAGAGAATTTGCTGAACGGCTAACGTCTCTTTTGTCATGTATGTATGATGGGAGTTATGGGAGGTAAGTATGACGAATACTCCCAACAATCCAAAAATAAAAGACAAATTCCCAAATCTAATAAAGGGTATCATTGAAAACATCAAAGTCAGTATTATTCCCTACAGGATCACAAACAAGACAGGTAGACTATCAGTACTCCTATTCACTGTCCTAATGGAGGGCCTGGGATCAAACCAGGAAAGGAAATAAGATGTATTAAGTTTGAAAAGGAGAAGTAAAGCTATTTTTATTTAGAGATCATAAGTTTGTATGTGTAGAAAATAAAAAGTACCTCTAAACAAGCTAAGAACTAGAACCTATTAGTGTATTGATACAGTCACTAAACACAAAAAATCAATTTTATTTCTAGATTCTAGCAAAAGCATTAGAAAATGCAATTAAAATGTCATTTATCAAATGCTTGGGAACTAATTTATTATAAGGTATGCAAGTCCTCTTCTTGATTCCTCTACAATAACTCTAGAATAGTTTTGATTTGGGAGAAAAAAATGACAGATTATTATAGAGAGATGAGAAACGTCCTCACTTCTGATGTCTGGGGTAACTAACATAAACCATGGCCTGGTACTCAGTGGTGACCAGTCCTTGCCACCTACAGACACTGATATCAGGAAAGACCATTTCCTAAGGCTGCTCAATGAAATAGTGTTTTCAAAACCCCAACAAGAAGTTGGTACCATCTATTTGGCTGTTGAATTGAATCTGTTCTCATATTGACAGGTATCTAACTCTGTTCTGGCCATTTCGGAGCACAATCAAATCCCTGTATTCACATTTTTCTTAACCCAGTTAACCCCAGCTCTGGATTTGATGCTAGGCATTTAGGTCAATTAAGGTAAAAAAAGTTATATGAAATAAAAGATAAAATTGTTATATCAATAAGTAGTCTTGCTTCCCAGGTGGCTCAGTGGTAAAGAGTCTGCCTGCCAACCAGGTGGATTATTTTTATTTATACATCATACGTTTGTATATGTAGAAAATACCCCTGCATTGGGAAGATCCCCTAGAGATGGGAATGGCAACCCATTCCAGTATTCTTGCCTGGGAAGCCCATTGATAGAGGAGCCTGGCGGGCTACAGTCCATGGGGTCGCAGAGTTGGACACGACAGAGACTAAACAACAGCAACAATGCATGTCCTCTACAAAAATCTTAACATTAATGAAAGAAATTAGGACATAAATAAAGAGGCTATGGATCCAAAGACTCCATATGTTAAGATGTCAATTGTCCCAAATCAATTCATAAATTCAGCACAATCCCAAGCAAATTGCCTCAATCTCTTGTGGTAGAAGCTATGTATAACTTATGTGGAAGTGCAAAAACCTAGATAAGCCTTGAATAAGACAAACAAAGCATCTCTTGCATTTCCAGATTTCAAAATGTGTATGAAGCCCCAGTAATTAAGAGAGAATGGTCTGTTGGTATGAGGATAAAATAAAGTCAATAAACAGAATCAAGTCCAAAAGGAGGTCATAATCAATGTGGCATCATTTTTTTTTTTTTTTTTTCCCTCTAAAGGTGCCTATGCACCTCCATGGGGCTTCCCCTGTGGCTTAGCTGGTAAAGAATCCACCTGCAATATGGAAGACCTGGGTTTGATCCCTGGGTTGGGAAGATCCCCTGGAGAAGGGAAAGGCTACCCACTCCAGTATTCTGGCCTGGAGAATTCCATGGACTGTATAGTCCATGGGGTTGCAATGAGTTGGACATGACTGAGGACTTTCACTTTCACTTTTAAAGATGCCTATGCAGCTCCATGGGGGAAAAGTTGGTCTTTCTAGGATAACAGCTAGAATAATTGGCTATTTGTATTTTCTGGAAGTACCAGTGTTTTGTAGCTTTCTGTGTATAAGTTCTGTACATGTTTTCTTAAATTTTAGCCTAAGGATTTAGGGTCTTTCTTGAGTCATTGTAAACAGTATTATATTATTAATTTAGATATCCACATGTTTACTGCTAGTATATAGAAATGCATATTATTTTGTGTTTATCTTATGTATCCTGAGACCTTCTGAACCTACTTACTAGTTGTAGGAGCTTTGGAGGGTATATTCTTTGGGATTTTCTACATAGATAGAAAATAGTGGTAATTTGACTGCCTTTCTGGCTTATAAGGTTGATCATATATTTACTTTCTTTACTGCCCTGGTTACAATGTCCAGCACTGTGCTGAAGGAGAGTGATTAAAGTGGATATTCTCCCTTTAGTTCCCTTCCTTAGGGAAAAGTATAGTTTTTTATCAGTAAACATACTAAGTGCTGCTGAGGAACTTCTCCATTATTGCTGTGTTTCTTAGAGTTTTCACCATGGTTGACTATTGGATTTTGGCAAATGCTTTTTCTACATTGCTGCTGCTGAACTAGCTCATCTTATTGTTGACTCACAAGTCCTCCACTTCCCATTAGAAGTCCTCCTCATCTTCTTTGTCTTGGGCCAGGTATGCGTATAGCATGATGGCAAATGACAGCTACTTCTCTTCAAGGTCACCCAGTATTGTGAGACTGAAGGAGGTGAGGGACAGACAAGTCTTTGTGGGTTCCAAGTATCCTCACAGTTTAAGTATGACTTTATGTGTCACAGTTTGTCCATGCTTTTGTCCTCATCAAACTTTCCTTTACAAACGTCACTCTAAGCTCACTGAAGTGAATTCAGGCTCAACATCAGATATAAAATAACAGCTTTGTACAGACTTGTCCACCAGCTCTAGCTATTGCCTGAATTCTAGTCCTTATAACTAATTTTTTATTCTCCATCACTCATGGTTCTGCTTTTCTGATTGTGCCCTGACACGAAGTAAGAGGAAGTGACTAAGCAAATGGTTTTGATGGTGACTCCACACAACTAGACCCAGGTTTGTAATGAAGTAAAACTGCCAGTTTAAAATATTATGGGACAAGTTTTCAAATCTAGACAACTTTACACATGTCCTGTATGGTTGACTTAAAGTCAAAAATTCAAGAGGAGAATGTATTTGTAGAAAGTTACTTTGGACACCTGTTTCCAAAGACAAAGAAGGAGCCTTTATCTAGAATTAAATCTTCTGATCCAGACCACAACTTAAACAACCACAGGACTATCATTTCTTGTCTGGGGTCTGTGGGTGTGAATTTCAGCTGGGGTCCTGCAGCAGGGGGGCTCTCTCTTATCAAGCTCTGGGTTTTTGTACAGCTTTTCCTATTACTTCAAGCACTGTGAGCTGAGGGAGAGCACAGAAGTACTTTGCAGAATCTTCCAGCTGTAAGGATGAAATGATGAGGCTGATGGATTTATCTGCTTTCTGGAAGTTTACAGAGTAGCGGCCATTCCTTGCGTTGCTGTCTTCTGAATACTGATAAATAAGGTAAGTCATCTGTCCACTGGGAAGTTGCTTGTACCAAATAAGGTAGTGATTTATCCAACGTGTTTCATACCGACAATTCAGGGTGACTGACTGCCCCACTTGACTGGATATATCTGGCTGGTCTTGAGTAACTTTCTGGGCCACACCAGATGCTGTGGGGAAAAAAATCAGAAAACAAAGATGAAGCAGTGAATAAAATAGTGTAGGAGTTATTTAGGACCCAAAGACAAAAAATTGAAATCATAAGATGCTTGCTTGCTTTTCTCCATCTTTCCTTTCCTCCCCAAGTCCCTGTGAAGCACCAATGCCTGTGTGCAGTCCTTTTGCCCTGAATAATCACATCCGGGTTTGGAAGCATCCCTACCAGGGAAGGTGAAGGCCAGAAACACCCAGAGCAGACTGGAGAGCGGCATGAGGCATGGATTTCCCTGAACAAATGCGCTGAGTTCTGCCTCAGGCTGAGAGTTCAGTGTCTTTTAAGTGCCCGGCAGCACATATACATACTACCCGGTACTTGTGTGTCTCCCCACAACAGGAAGTGGGGATTGTCCTGTTCATAGACCACGTGGTCTGTGCATGCATGGGAAAAAGTCTGGCTCACCACAAACCTTTACTTTGTCTGCTTGTTTTTTCCTGGTCATTAAATTAATCAAATCCTGAAAGAAGGCATGAAAAAAAGCAATCAGTATTAAAATTTAAGCTGAGGGGAACTGAATATCAAGCAAGTTGACATACATCGATAATTATTCAGCAAAATGGTTGTTTCAGCTGATTTAAAATATAATTCACTATAGCCTATGAAATGTTCTGTTATCTATTAACTGGTCATTTATTTAGCCTATACATACTTCTTCACCCAGAATCTAATGACTCTTTAAGAAAACTTGCAGATCTTAGGCTTCTTGGTGAATGGAAATTTTATTCAAAATAATTATTGTATCTCTTTGTCTTTGTATTGAGTTCTATGACTCTATTTAGGTTTTTCAATAAATAAAGTTACTTCACCATAAATGACAAAAGATCAGTCCATCTGACTTTCAGAGTCTATTCAGTTTTAAATTTTGAATGAAATTATACAGGAATAAAATATTCTTTTGAAATCCTAAATTGAGTCTTATTTATTAGACTTTGAGGAAGACCAGGATATTCAGTCCTGTCCCCTCCACAAGCAGAATTGCATTTATTAGATCATGTGTCCTGGAATTGTCCTGACGTCACATTTTCTATGTCAGTTGTCCAAGGTGTTCAGTCTCACTTGTTAGTGGCTCATTATTTTTCTCTTTGTAAAATAAATTCAAGATAAGTATGCCAAATCTTTCTGTGACATAATGCTGTAATGCTCTCCTACAAAAGTTGGTATTTACAGGTTTCAAAAACTTTGTTGTTGTTCAGTTGCTAAGTTGTGTCCAACTCTTTGTGACCCCATGGACTGCAGCACACCAGGCTACACTATACTTCAGTATCTCCCAAAGTTGCTTTAATTCATGTCCATTGAGTCAATGATGCTATCTAATCATTTCATCCTCTGCCTCTCCCTTCTCCTTTTGCCTTCAATCTTTCCCATCATCAAGGTCTTTTACAATGAGTTGGCTCTTCGTATCAGGTGGCCAAAGTAATGGAGTTTCAGCTTCAGCATCAATCCTTCCAGTGAATATTCACAGTGATTCCTATTAGGATTGACTGGTTTGTCTTCCTTGTAGTCCAAGGGACTCTCAAGAGTCTTCTCCAGCACCACAGTTCAAAAGCATCAATTCTTCAGCTTTCAGCCTTATTTATAGTCCAACTTTTACACCACACATGACTATTGGAAAAACCATAGCTTTGACCATACAGACCTTTGTCAACAAAGTGATGTCTATGCTTTCTAATATGTCATCTTAAGTTTCCTAGGTGGCACTAGTGGTTAAGAACTTGCCTGCAAATTCAGGAGACATAAGAGATGTGGGTTCAGTCCCTGGGTCAGGAAGATCCCCTGGAGGAGGGCATGGCAACCCACCCCAGTATTCTTGCCTGGGAAATCGCACGGACAGAGGATCCGGGAGGGCTACAGTTCACAGGGACGCAGAGCCGGACACGACTGAAGTGACTTAGCCCACCTGCAGGTTTGTCAGATCTTTTCTTCCATGGGGCAAGCATCTTTCAGTCTCATGGCTGCAGTCACTGTCCGTAGGGATTTTGGAGCCCAAGAAAATAAAATCTGTCATTGCTTCTACTTTTTCCCCTTCTATTTGCCAAGAAGTGATAGGACCAGATGCCATGATCTTAGATTTTTGAATGTTGAGTTTCAAGGCAGCTTTTTCACTCTCCCCTTTTGCACTCATCAAAAAGCCCTTTCAGTTCCTCTTCATCTTCTCCCATTAGAGTGGTATCTTCTGCGTATCTGAGGTTTTTGATATTTCTCCCGGCAATCTTGATTCCAGCTTATGATTCATCCAGCCCGGCATTTCACATGTTGTACTCAGCATATAAGTTATATAAGCAGGCTGACCATATACAGCTTTGAAAGACTCCTTTCCCGATTTGGAACCAGTCCATTATTCCATGTCTGGTTCTAACTGTTGCTTCTTGACCTGCAACCAGGTTTCTCAGGAGACAAATAACATGGGCTGGTATTTCCATACTTTAAGAATTTTCCACAGTTTGCTGTTATCCACACAAAGCTTTTAGCATAGTCAATGAAGTAGAAGTAGATGCTTTTCTGGAATTCCTTTGCTTTCTCCATGATCCAATGAATGTTAGCAACTTGATCTCTGGTTCCTCTGCCTCTTTGAAACCCAGCCTGTACATCTGGAAGTTCTTGGTTCACACACTGCTGAAACCTAGCTTAAAAGATTTTAAGCATAACCTTACTTGCATGTGAAATAAGCACAATTGCATAATAGTTTGAACAATCTTTGGCATTGCCCTTCTTGGGACTGGAATGAAAACTGACCTTTTCCAATCCTGTTCAAACACTTAATATATGTCAATACCACAGAAGTTGATGATTGAAGTTTTGTATACTGTGCAAGATCATGAAGTATGTATCTCTCAGTCTTCCACTTAGTTTCATCATCTTAATAGATGAATTAATTTAAAAGAACCAAAAGCAAATAAGCAAATAGAAAAGGAAGTACAGACACAGTCTCCAAAACAGTGCCAGTTCTTAAAATTTAAGGTCAAAAGAACTCATTAATGAGTGATGCAGGGAGGAGAGTTTACATGTAGTTGAACCATTTACTCTTCTGTCCCATTTCAACTCTGAGTGATAGGCAGCTGATGTCCTGGTTTCTAATTATTTACAAGGAAGCAGGGGAGACCACAAATGCCCAGAGCAGTCTGCGGAGAAGAATGATAATGCATATACTATATGTATCATTATATTATATGTATCATTTTATTATACATATCACATGTTTTTATATCCACCTTTTTATGCATAGCTATGAAATTTATCCCATTTGTAGGTTCTTGTTACTACCACTAAAATTAAGATATAGAATCATTCCATCACCCTGAAGAACTTACTTTGCAGACCATCCCCACCTCCACAACCCTTGAAAATCCCTGAAATCTGCTGATGTCCTGGTTTCCATTTATTTGTAACTAAGCAGAAGAGACTACAAAGGATTTCAGCAGCCTGAAGAGCAGCTTGATATTCTGAAATATATATGCTAATATAATAATTATATATACATACCAGGAAATTGATATTGCTAACATTTTATTAAAATACAGATCACAATCTGATACCTCAGTTTTATATGCACTCTGGTTTTGATGCATAGCTCTGTGAAACTTTATCGCATGTATAGGCTCTTGTTACCACAATTAAAATCATGACATAGAATTGTTCCATCTCTCTAAAGAAACCCTCTTTGCACACCCTCCTGAGGCCTGCAACTCTTTACAATCCAGGTCACTACTGATGTCCTTTCATCTCTGTATTTTGTCCTGTTGAGAATGTTGTATAAGCAGAATCACACTACATATACAGTCATAATAATCCAATAAGTGTAATCATATACCATGTAGCCTCTGAGATTGACTTTTTTACTCAGCATAACATGCTGAGATCCATCTAGACTATTGCATATATCAATAGTCTGTTCCTTTTAATCACTGCAGACTGTCCCCAACTTATGATAATTCAATTCAGAATTTTTGACTTTACAGTAGTGAGAAAGTGGTATACTTTCAATAGAAACCATACTTGGAATATTGAAATTTTATATTTTCCTGGGCTAGCAACATGCAGTATTATGTTTCCTGGTGATTCTGGGCAGCAAGAGTGAGCTGAGCTCCTGGCCAGCCTCAAAATCATGAGTTTAACAACTAACACATTTACAGCCATTTCACACCCGTATAACCATCCTGATTTTCACTTTCAGTACAGTATTCAATACATAAGATTTTCATCACTTTAGTATATAATAGACTGTGTGAGATGATTTTTTTCCCAACTGTAGGTTAATGCAAGTATTGGCCACATTTAAGGGAAGCCTAGCTTAAATATATTAGATGGATTTTCTTTTTTTAATTTTAATTTACTTTTATTGGAGTATAGTTGCTTTACAATGTTAGTTTCTGCACTGCTGCAGAGTGAATCAGTTTTAATGTATATATTTATCTCCACTCTTTTATAGATCTCCTTCCGGTATTAAACGAACTTTTGACTTTCTATTGTTTCAACTTAAAATGATTTATTGCAAAATAACCCTCTTGAAGTTGAGGAAGATGTATAAATAATATTTCATTGTGTGAATGTACTACAGGATATTTATCTATTCATTCAGTGAAGATCACTGGTTGATTTCAAGTATTAAGAATTCTGTAAGTGAATATTTAAATGTATTTGAAATTCTTGGACTATTTTCTAGAATGACTGGGCCATTCACCCACCAGCAATGCATGAGTGATCCAACTTCTCTGCATCCTTGCCAGAACTTGGTATTGTCAGTATTTTTAATTTTAGCCCTTATGATATATGTGAAGTGGTGTCTCTTTGTAGTTTTAATTTGGATTTTCCTAATATAAATTTAGGGGTATAGTCTTTGTATTTTCTACATAGATAATCATGTTACCAGCAAATAGTGACAGTTTTACTTCTTCTTTCAACTCTATAAGATCGTTACATCTACTTTCTTTATTGCACTTGCTCCAACATCTAGCACTGTACCAAAACAGTGACAAGAATGGACACTCTGGCTTTTTTCTCTTTCTTAAAGAAAATTATAGTCTTTTACTAGTAAGAATAACATTAACTATTGAGGAAATTCCCCACTATTCTTGTGATTCTCAGAGTTTTCATCATAATTGACTACTGAATTTTTGCAAATCTTTTTTTCTGACTAGATTAATATGATGATATGGTTCTTCTTCTCTACCCTGCTAATATGGTGAATTCTATCCATTAATTTTCAATATTAAAGTGTCTTGCACCCTTGAAAGAAATTACATTTGTGCTTGGTATATTATTCATTTTACATATCAATGAATTTTACTTGCTAAAATATTTTAAGAAATTTGTGTCTATCTTCTAGATAAAAGATATTTCCCTGTAGTTTTCAGTTCTTTATGGTCTTTGTCTGATTTTGGCATCAGGGTAATATTAGCCTCATAAAATGAGTGAAGAATTATTTTCTTTCTATTGCCTGCAAGAAATTGTGTATAATTCATGCTAATTCCTCTTCAGTGTTTGACAGAATTCTTCAGTGACACCGAGTCTGGGGATTTTTTTTATTAAAAATTCAATTTCTTCATAGACATCATGACTTCAGCTTTCTCTGGCCCCTGCTCTGAGGAGAGATGAGGAGGAGCGACCCCGGAGCCCACAGTGAGGTTTGGGGACAGACAGCAGGTGCTTCCAGAGCACTGTCCCCTTGCCCAAAAGTAGTTTCCTACATCTGAGAGCTGGGCAGCAGAGAGGCGCAGGGAGCTGTGCTGTCTGGACTCTCCAAGCCGATCTGTCCATCTCTGCTGCGTCTTCACTTCTCCACCCTTAGCTAATATCATCAAGAGGACAGGACTTCCCCCAGGCCTCTGCTTATACCACTGTAAACTGTAAACTGTGCTTGAGAATTGCAGTATGTGGTGAAGTTCTCTCCTTCTTGCAGGAGCAAGAATTCAGGAAAATGAATTCTGTTGTTTATTCATTTCTGTTCAGAAAAGCAGTGAGAAGTAACAGAGAAAGTCTGATTAGATGTTTATTCTCTCAGCTGTCATGGTCTCTCTCATTCTTCTTGTGTATTTTCTCCTTCTTTCCATGTCTCTCTCCCCAAATCTATCTCCCACTTCTTAGTTTTCATTTTCTTCTCAACATCCTGCTCTCAGTCAGAAAATCCCCCTCCTACAGTTGCCTGCAGATAAGATTCCTCTGTGCTGAATTTTCAAGGAGCAATCAGGGAAACCCCAAGCTCATGTGATACTGGCATCCTTAAGATCAACACTGGTGCTAACAGTAGCATCTCCCTTTTCTTCCTCTTCAAAAAGAGTTGCTGAATCTGCCTGCTCCTGAAAGGGTTTCCCTTGTATCAAGTTCTTCCAGACCTATAGAAACCTGGTCTATACTGCCTTTGGGAAATAAAAAAGAAAGGAATGACTGCAGTTTGAGACAGCCCATCACTTACCACCATGTTACCCACCCTTCTTCCTCAGGGAGGGTCTATGTTTGCAGATGCTGCCCCTCTCTAGTAATACCTGGTAAATAGTGGTTATTCAAACATTTGAATGATAAATAAATGTGTACGTTTACTTATGTGAGAATTTGAATGCAAATGTCTCAAAGAGTAATTTAATTTAGTTAATTCCACTTAAAGGAATTTAAAAACGTCCTTCCATGAATGTAAACATTCAGGAGTTGCTTGTAGCTATTTAGAAATGTTACCTATGGAAAACTGTGTTAGCCCCAGTAGCCCTTGTTCTACCATTACAAATTATCACAAATTTGATGGCTCCAAAAAGCAAAAATTAGTTCCCTGCAACCTGGAGGTCAGAAGTCTGATGACAAGGTGTGAGCAGGAACACACTCCTTCCAGATGGTCCAGGAGAGACTCTTTCCTGCCTCTTCTGGCCTCTGGTAGCTTCAGGTGCTCCTTTGCTAGTGACTGTACACCTCCAGCCTCTTCCTCCACCAAGAAGACCTCACGAGGCCTTCTCACCTGTGTGTCTCTTAAAAGGACACTTGTGACTGGATTGAGGCCCCACCAAGATAATCCTGTATGCTTGGATTTTGACACCCTTTTCTTAATTCCATTTGAAGAGTTGCTTTGTTAAATAAGTTCACATTCACAGTTTCCGTGGATTAGGATGTGAATGTATCCTTCGGGGGCCGCCCTCCAACCCACCATAGGGTCCTTAATGTCTTTGAAGTGTTGCCATGCAGTTATATAAATGGTAGACATCTCAAAACTTCTTTAAAGTCAAAAGTAAATCTGAATCTGAATTACTTTATATATAGAAACAGAAAGAGTAGCAGGTTTAGGATGTAATGGAAAAGGAAAATCCCATGAGTTTACAAAGTTCTTTGAAATGCACATCATTGGGATAAATTTTCCTTTTCAGGCATGTTGGATTTGAACCTCCAAAATGAAGACAAATCTAACAATGCTATGTTGGTGAAGGCTCTACTCCCACCCTAAAAGAGCAAGGGGTCTGGAGCAGCACTTGGGGATGCTTTAAAAGTTCCCTGGTCTTCATGCAGATCACGAGCCTTGCTGCAGTTTACACAGAAGGATGTAAACCAAGACAGAACAGTCACCCCCTAGAGAAGGCCGCGCTTTCCCAACTCACAGCATCGTATTTGCTGTAGCCTATCTCCGGGGCGTGTGCTGTGAAGGAGATATTTGCTAAATGAAAAGAAGGGAACCTGACCGTGCTTTGGTTTGTGGACTAAAAGGAATCTCTTCATGCCTCATAGGAAACAGTTTGAATGAATATAAATATAAGATGGCCCTCAGTAGCAAATATTCCTGTCAAACCATCTTAAGAGGGGAGCAGATCCAAGAATATTTATAATTAAAAGTTAGCAATATTATCCTCTAAGACTTCACATAAGAAATAATGTTGCTTGAACTGGGCTATAAAGGTTGAGTACATATATGTGTTTTACACAAGTACTTGGGAAAAGCCATTCTGACCAAAGAGGACAGCATCCACAAAGGTTCAGATTAAGGAAAGAGCTTAATACCAGCATAAATGGTTTTATTTTAAAGTGGCTGATGTACATCTAGAGTATGTGGCAGAAAAGGGTGAATGAGAAAACTAGAAGTAACTCAGGGAAAATTTGTACATTGCCCTGTAATTCTTAATATAAAATTTGATCTTTATAATTTCTAATGGTTCCTTTTCAGGCATGTTGGATTTGAACCTCCAAATGAAGACTAATGGTTCCTCATTATCCAAAGATGAGCATGAAGTGAACTAATTTTATGTTACTCTTGTTATTATTGTTGTTCAGTTATTGTTATTGTTCTACAATCGCTAAGCTGTGTCTAATTCTTTGTGACCCCATGAACTGCAGCACGCCAGGCTCCTCTGTCCATGTGATTTCCCAGGCAAGAATACTGGAGTGGGTTGCCATTTCCTTCTCCAATATATATACAGTATATATATATATATCTCCAATATATATACAGTATATATATATATATATATATATATACATGTATACAGTATATACAGTATATATATATAGTATATATATATATATATCCAATATATATATATACTCCAATATATATATAAACTCTATGGTCATGTAAAAGTCAGATTCAAAGAGTTGAGAGCAAAGACAGGAAGAGAGCAAAGAGGCCTTTGCAGTTATCCAAGTGAGAGGTGCTAAATGCTTAGATTAGGTTAGTTGCAAGGAGTATAGAGATGAGGAAATGGATGTGGGTGTTATTTGAGAAGTAAACTGACTTGACCTTGATGATTATTAAGGTCTATGTGCTTCATTAGCACTCTGGTGCCACTTTGCCACAAGGAATGTATTTATTCTATCAGCTCACGTGGAAACTAGTGGCCAAAGTTGCCTCCAGTGATCCTTGCTTCCCGATACCTGGGACCTTGTGTAGCCCCCGTGTGCACTGAGTCCAGGCTGGCTGCGTGACTTACTGGAGTAAACAGATGAGCAGAATTAACATCATGCCAGTTCTGAGGTGAAAGGGGGCGACTCTTTGGCGGTTGACACTTCTGTGATTTTGGAAGCCCCGAGGCACAATGTAAGATGCCCAGCTTCCCTCAGGGCCACAAAGAGAGATCACATGTATGGGCCATGGTCACTCCTGAGAACGTCTGAAGAAGAGATGAGCCTGGGGCTCTGAGATTTCAGTTGAGCCTCAGCTTCCAGTCAACCCCACTAATTAAGTGAGTAAATTGAGGGATTCCAGTGGAATCCCTTTCACCGCATGGAGCAGAGGCATCATGAGATAATTAAACAGTAAGTTTTAAGGTGGTTTGTTGTGCAGCAAAACACAATGACACTAGCGCCCGTGAAGAGAATCCTGTTGAAGACTTGTGAGATATTAGCAAGAATGAGAGGTGTTTTTCCTCTCTCTGATTTCTGATTGTCTCTTAGAGCTGGCCCTGAAACATCTGTTTCACCAAACTTCTTCACGTGTGGTCTGAGTGCTCCTGCCTTAGCACAGAAGATTAGCTGGTGATGCTCAGGTGTGATGAGAGCCTTGGGCCCCATAGAACAGGAGCAGGTGGTTGGTTGCTCATGTTGGGGCCCTACAGTAAACAGGGAGGTGAGCTTTCCTTGTTCAATTTGATTTTTATATTTCACTCATTCTTCTCACTCCATGTGACTTTAAAAAATGAGAGACTATTTAAGAGGTCAGATCTGTATCTCTATAACTAACACAACAGAATATTTTCAATTTCAAATCCATTTGAGAACCCAAAGAAACTGAGAAGTTTGGTGCATGTTTTCTTGGTTACATATGACTTTCTTAAAGACACAGGTATTTTTGAAGAAATCTCATTTCCAGGTTTACATTTCCCCATGTGTATAAGAGTAGATTTTCCAAATTATGTGCCACTGCATCCAGGAATTGATTACCTGTGTGGAAAGTGCTTTATTTCCTTACCTCCTAAGGTGAGGAAGAACCCAGGGAATGTGGAATCACAGGTCAGTTTCAAGCAGCATTCTATATTGAAGTGCTGTACAAATGTAATCAATTTCTATATGTTCTTTGGTATGAAAAATACATGAAGCACTGTGTTGCAGCAACACACAGTATAGACAGATTGTGTCCTTGCTTTTCCTCTGTGCTTTTTGTTTGTACCAACTCAGAGTTAGCTAAAACTCAGGGTCTTCACTGATAGTATTAGAAATTTCTTCCATTGATCTTTATGCCAATCATGTTGAAGACACAGTTTGGGAAGTTGACCAGCAGCTCTTTTTTGGCGTGTTGTTTTATTCCATCAACACTACTGTACAATGAACTACAGGTTCACCTCACTCACTTCTGTGCTCTACCTTCCAGTTCTATGCACATTCATATTGCAAAATGGATTTAACCATTTGCAATCTGATGGACAAATAGATTCATTACTGTCTTGTGAATGACTTTTGAAAAAGAAATCTTTCACATTAATGTTTCTTAAATAGCTTCGGTATGAGGTATTTGTATGGAAACCAATATTGTTTTTATAATATGTATTATCTTTCCTAAACATAGTGACACTAATACATTTTTTAAAATATAAATTTATGAAAGAGAGAGAGCACAATAGCCCCATACTTCAGGAGGCTGGACAGAGGCTGGATATTAATTACTAATGTGTATGGTGGGGAGAAACCTGAAAACACAAGCTATAAGATGAAGAGCCCAGAAGCAAATTAATCCATGTTGACAAACCCCAGAAAGACCCCAGAATTAGCAGCCTGTGCCAGAAGAGCCTGGCGGCCTACAGTCGGTAGCGTCGAACAGAGTCAGACGCACCTGAAGTGACTAAACAGCAGCAAAGTACCAACGCGGCATTAAGTGAGAGTGCTAGTCACTCAGTCACGTCCAGCTCCTTGTGACCCCATGGACTACAGCCCACCAGGCTCCTCTGCCCATGAAACTATCCAGGCAAGAATGTTGGAGTGGGTAGCCATTCCCTCCTCCAGGGGATCTTCCTGACCCAGGGATTGAACACGGCTCTCCTGCATTGTGGGCAGATTCTTTTCTGTCTGAGCCATCAGAGAAGCCCAATATGGTAATAAACTGGTGGGTTATTTGGAAATCTGCAAAATGAGCACAGGACCAGATAATTGATCAGCTTCATATACCTGGAAATTACTAAGTAAGAAACTCAGATCTTGGAGTTCAGTTACTTACTCATTATCACAGTTACAATATAAACTGGGGGAGAGACCAATTTTAGTAGTGAATTTCCCCTATCAATGCTTCTTCCAGATATCAAAGCAATTTTTTAAAATGCAAACAGCCACATAGTAAAGAAATGACATACAGATGTCCATGTAGTGGGTAGTTTGAACTAAAGCAAAATCAAAATCTCCAAGTTAAATGAGATAGAATTGACTGTTCTGGTATAAAACATGCAGACTTCCATGCCAGATGTATGAGACAGCATATCCCCATATTACATTCATGCACATAAAGAAATACCATAAAGACTAGCTCTTAGGATGTAGCAATAGTGAAGGGTAACTATTACCCAGGTATAACCATATTATTTCAGATAGATTTGAAAACTGTCTAGTTTACTTGAAATAACAGGAAAAGAGGAGGCTAGGATTGTAATCAATGATATAGCCAGTATACTGGTGGTAGTGGAGATTAGTGATGTTTAGGAACAGTCCAGTTGGTTGAGGGAGCTACAGTGACTGGAATGCCTGTTTATCTGTGTCTGCATTTCCCCCTGATTACTGAAGACACTGTCATTCATTGAATTTCCCTTTCCCTCCCGACAGTGGCTCTTCCTCAGCGCTGGTCCCAGAGCAGCAGCAGGCCCGGGTTTGGGTGAGGGCTGCAGGGGGCTGAGGAGCACTGTGTGGAGGCACAGAGGTATGTGGCTGAGTCTTCAGGCTGGGATCCTCCAATGTACATGGAGCTGTCGCCCTCCTTAGTGTTCAGAGTGACTCTCACTCGTCCTCGCTTCTTTTCATCCCCATTTACACTCACTACAAACAGGTTCTTGGGGCCCTTTGCAGGTTCCCACCTGTACCAGTGTAAGGCATAGAAAGAGCTGGGAGGGAAACTGCAGGTGAAATTGGCGCTCTCTCCTTCCTGAACCCACAGCGAGGCAGGACGCTGTTCCACAGTCAAGAGGCTGCTCACTCCTGTTCAGAAAGACAAGGTCACACATAGAAACTGATTTCTCTACAGTGTTCGTTGCCTTCACACATTCCCAAATATTAGAATCTTGAGGTGCCTGACTGCATCTCCCTCCTTCCCCATCACCACCCCAGACTGTTCAGAATGTCTTCAGCAGCCCCAGGACTTACAGCCAAGATGAAGCCACAGGATCAGCCATGAGGCTGGCCAAGTGTTCCTCTCCATTTATCCTGATCAAGTATCCTCAGTAGAGGAACGTTCTGCAGCCTAGATCTGTGAAACATTCTGCTTCAGAAAATAGGTTTCTGTACCTGGTTCCCCAACCAATCAGAGACAAGACTGCATACATGTGCTAGAAACACCAACCATTTCTGCCCTAGAATCAGTTTCCTGTGGTTCACAATGAGGGATCAAACACTGCTTTCTTGAGACCAACTTCACAAACATTGAGATGAGCTCACTACACAAAGAGAACCCACAACGTTTCAGAAGTGGGCTGCTTAATTATGGACTGCTACTATTCAAATTGAGAGAGTTGGATGGTAATATGTGACATGAATCCCACTTTGGTTAAGAATCTTTTTTTTTTTTATTTTTTTATATATTTTTTATTATTATTATTATTTTTTTCCAGTGGGTTTTGTCATACATTGATATGAATCAGCCATGGATTTACATGTATTCCCAATCCCGATCCCCCCTCCCACCTCCCTCTCCACCCGATTCCTCTGGGTCTTCCCATTGCACCAGGCCGGAGCACTTGTCTTGTGCATCCCACCTGGGCTGGTGATCTGTTTCACCATAGACAGTATACATGCTGTTCTTTTGAAATATCCCACCCTCACATTCTCCCACAAAGTTCAAAAGTCTGTTCTGTATTTCTGTGTCTCTTTTTCTGTTCTGCATATAGGGTTATCGTTATCACCTTTCTAAATTCCATATACATGTGTCAGTATGCTGTAATGTTCTTTATCTTTCTGGCTTACTTCACTCTGTATAAGGGGCTCCAGCTTCATCCATCTCATTAGGACTGGTTCAAATGAATTCTTTTTAATGGCTGAGTAATATTCCATGGTGTATATGTACCACAGCTTCCTTATCCATTCATCTGCTGATGGGCATCTAGGTTGCTTCCATGTCCTGGCTATTATAAACAATGCTGCGATGAACATTGGGGTGCACGTGTCTCTTTCAGATCTGGTTTCCTCAGTGTGTATGCCCAGAAGTGGGATTGCTGGGTCATATGGCAGTTCTATTTCCAGTTTTTTAAGAAATCTCCACACTGTTTTCCATAGTGGCTGTACTAGTTTGCATTCCCACCAACAGTGTAAGAGGGTTCCCTTTTCTCCACACCCTCTCCAGCATTTATTGCTTGTAGACTTTTGGATAGCAGCCATCCTGACTGGTGTGTAATGGTACCTCATTATGGTTTTGATTTGCATTTCTCTCATAATGAGTGATGTTGAGCATCTTTTCATGTGTTTGTTAGCCATCTGTATGTCTTCTTTGGAGAAATGTCTGTTTAGTTCTTTGGCCCATATTTTGATTGGGTCATTTATTTTTCTGGAATTGAGCTGCAGGAGTTGCTTGTATATTTTTGAGATTAATCCTTTGTCTGTTTCTTCATTTGCTATTATTTTCTCCCAATCTGAGGGCTGTCTTTTCACCTTACTTATAGTTTCCTTTGTAGTGCAAAAGCTTTTAAGTTTCATTAGGTCCCATTTGTTTAGTTTTGCTTTTATTTCCAATATTCTGGGAGGTGGGTCATAGAGGATCTTGCTTTGATTTATGTCGGAGAGTGTTTTGCCTATGTTCTCCTCTAGGAGTTTTATAGTTTCTGATCTTACATTTAGATCTTTAATCCATTTTGAGTTTATTTTTGTGTATGGTGTTAGAAAGTGTTCTAGTTTCATTCTTTTACAAGTGGTTGACCAGTTTTCCCAGCACCACTTGTTAAAGAGGTTGTCTTTTTTCCATTGTATATCCTTGCCTCCTTTGTCAAAGATAAGGTGTCCATAGGTTCATGGATTTATCTCTGGGCTTTCTATTCTGTTCCATTGATCTATATTTCTGTCTTTGTGCCAGTACCATACTGTCTTGATGACTGTGGCTTTGTAGTAGAGTCTGAAGTCAGGCAGGTTGATTCCTCCAGCTCCATTCTTCTTTCTCAAGATTACTGTGGCTATTCGAGGTTTTTTGTATTTCCATACAAATTGTGAAATTCTTTGGTCTAGTTCTGTGAAAAATACCGTTGGTAGCTTGATAGGGATTGCATTGAATCTATAGACTGCTTTAGGTAGAATAGCCATTTTGACAATATTAATTCTTCCAATCCATGAACACGGTATGTTTCTCCATCTGTTTGTGTCCTCTTTGATTTCTTTCATCAGTGTTTTATAGTTTTCTATGTATAGGTCCTTTGTTTCTTTAGGTAGATATACTCCTAAGTATTTTATTCTTTTTGTTGCAATGGTGAATGGTATTGTTTCCTTAATTTCTCTGTCTGTTTTTTCATTGTTAGTATATAGGAATGCAAGGGATTTCTGTGTGTTAATTTTATATCCTGCAACTTTACTATATTCATTGATTAGCTCTAGTAATTTTCTGGTAGAGTCTTTAGGGTTTTCTATGTAGAGGATCATGTCATCTGCAAACAGTGAGAGTTTTACTTCTTCTTTTCCTATCTGGATTCCTTTTACTTCTTTTTCTGCTCTGATTGCTGTGGCCAGAACTTCCAACACTATGTTGAATAGTAGTGGTGAGAGTGGGCACCCTTGTCTTGTTCCTGATTTCAGGGGAAATGCCTTCAATTTTTCACCATTGAGGGTGATGCTTGCTGTGGGTTTGTCATATATAGCTTTTATTATGTTGAGGTATGTTCCTTCTATGCCTGCTTTTTGGAGAGTTTTAATCATAAATGAGTGTTGAATTTTGTCAAAGGCTTTCTCTGCATCTATTGAGAGAATCATATGGTTTTTATCTTTCAATTTGTTAATGTGGTGTATTACATTGATTGATTTGCGGATATTAAAGAATCCTTGCATTCCTGGGATAAAGCCCACTTGGTCATGGTGTATGATTTTTTTAATATGTTGTTGGATTCTGTTTGCTAGAATTTTGTTAAGGATTTTTGCATCTATGTTCATCAGTGATATTGGCCTGTAGTTTTCTTTTTTTGTGGCATCTTTGTCTGGTTTTGGAATTAGGGTGATGGTGGCCTCATAGAATGAGTTTGGAAGCTTACCTTCTTCTTGCAATTTTCTGGAAGAGTTTGAGTAAGATAGGTGTTAGCTCTTCTCTAAATTTTTGGTAGAATTCAGCTGTGAAGCCATCTGGTCCTGGGCTTTTGTTTGCTGGAAGATTTTTTATTACAGTTTCGATTTCCTTGCTTGTGATGGGTCTGCTAAGATCTTCTATTTCTTCCTGGTTCAGTTTTGGAAAGTTATACTTTTCTAAGAATTTGTCCATTTCATCCAAGTTGTCCATTTTATTGGCATAGAGCTGCTGGTAGTAGTCTCTTATGATCCTTTGTATTTCAGTGTTGTCTGTTGTGATCTCTCCATTTTCATTTCTAATTTTGTTAATTTGGTTCTTCTCTCTTTGTTTCTTAATGAGTCTTGCTAATGGTTTGTCAATTTTGTTTATTTTTTCAAAAAACCAGCTTTTAGCTTTGTTGATTTTTGCTATGGTCTCTTTAGTTTCTTTTGCATTTATTTCTGCCCTGATTTTTAAGATTTCTTTCCTTCTGCTAACTCTGGGGTTCTTCATTCCTTCCTTCTCCACCTGCTTTAGGTGTAAAGTTAGGTTATTTAATTGGTTTTTTTTCCTGTTTCTTGATGTAAGCCTGTAATGCTATGAACCTTCCCCTTAGCACTGCTTTTACAGTGTCCCATAGGTTTTGGGTTGTTGTGTTTTCATTTTCATTCATTTCTATACATATTTTGATTTCTTTTTTGATTTCTTCTATGATTTGTTGGTTATTCAGAAGCGTGTTATTTAGCCTCCATATGTTTGAAGTTTTAACAATTTTTTCCCTGTAATTGAGATCTAATCTTACTGCACTGTGGTCAGAAAAGATGACTGGAATGATTTCAATTTTTTTGAATTTTCCAAGACCAGATTTATGGCCCAGGATGTGATCTATTCTGGAGAATGTTCCGTGTGCACTTGAGAAAAAGGTGAAGTTGATTGTTTTGGGGTGAAATGTCCTATAGATATCAATTAGGTCTAGCTGGTCCATTGTGTCATTTAAGGTTTGTGTTTCCTTGTTAATTTTCTGTTTAGTTGATCTATCCATAGTTGTGAGTGGGGTATTAAAGTCTCCCACTATTATTGTGTTAGTATTAATTTCCTCTTTCATACTGTTAGTGTTTGCCGTACATATTGCGGTGCTCCTATGTTGGGTGCATATATATTTATAATTGTTATATCTTCTTTTTTGATTGATCCTTTGATCATTATGTAGTGTCCTTCTTTGTCTCTTTTCACTTCCTTTATTTGAAAGTCTATTTTATCTGATATGAGTATTGCGACTCCTGCTTTCTTTTGGTCTCCGTTTGCATGAAATATTTTTTTCCAGCCCTTCACTTTTAGTCTGTATGTGTCTCTTGTTTTGAGGTGGGTCTCTTGTAGACAGCATATATAGGGGTCTTGTTTTTGTATCCATTCAGCCAATCTTTGTCTTTTGGTTGGGGCATTCAACCCATTTACATTTAGGGTAGTTATTGATAGGTGTGGTCCCGTTGCCATTTCCTTTGTTGTTTTGGGTTCACGTTTATACAACCTTTCTGCATTTCCTGTCTAGAGAAGATCCTTTAGCATTTGTTGAAGAGCTGGTTTGGTGGTGCTGAATTCTCTCAGCTTTTGCTTATCTGTAAAGCTTTTGAATTCTCCTTCATATCTGAATGAGATCCTTGCTGGATACAGTAATCTAGGTTGTAGGTTATTCTCTTTCATTACTTTCAGTACGTCCTGCCATTCCCTTCTGGCCTGGAGGGTTTCTATTGATAGATCAGCTGTTATCCTTATGGGAACCCTTTGTGTGTTATTTGTTGTTTTTCCCTTGCTGCTTTTAATATTTGTTCTTTGTGTTTGATCTTTGTTAATTTGATTAATATGTGTCTTGGGGTGTTTCGCCTTGGGTTTATCCTGTTTGGGACTCTCTGGGTTTCTTGGATTTGGGTGGCTATTTCCTTCCCCATTTTAGGGAAGTTTTCAGCTATTATCTCCTCGAGTATTTTCTCATGGCCTTTCTTTTTGTCTTCTTCTTCTGGAACTCCTATGATTCGAATGTTGGGGCGTTTCACAGTGTCCCAGAGGTCCCTGAGGTTGTCCTCATTTCTTTTGATCCTTTTTTCTTTTTTCCTCTCTGCTTCATTTATTTCCACCATTTTATCTTCTACCTCACTTATCCTATCTTCTGCCTCTGTTATTCTACTCTTGGTTCCCTCCAAAGTGTTTTTGATCTCATTCATTGCATTATTCATTTGTAATTGACTCTTTTTTATTTCTTCTAGGTCTTTATTAAACAGTTCTTGAATCTTTTCAATCTTTGTTTCCAGGCTATTTATCTGTAACTCCATTTTGTTTTCAAGATTTTGGATCATTTTTATTATCATTATTCTAAATTCTTTTTCAGGTAGATTCCCTATCTCCTCCTCTTTTGTTTGACTTGGTGGGCATTTTTCATGTTCCTTTACCTGTTGGGTATTTCTTTGCCTTTTCATCTTGTTTAGATTGCTGTATCTGGAGTGGGCTTTCTGTATTCTGGAGGTCTGTGGTTTCTTTTTGTTGTGGAGGATTAACCCAGTGGGTGGGGTTAGACGATTGGCTTGTCGAGATTTCCTGGTTAGGGAAGCTTGCGTCAGTGTTCTGGTGCGTGGAGCTTGATTTCTTCTGTTTGGAGAGCAATGGAGTGCCCAGTAATGAGTTTTGAGATGGGTCTATGTGTTAGGTGTGACCTTGGGCAGCCTGTATGTTGATGTTCAGGGCTATGTTCCTGCGTTGCTGGAGAATTTGCGTGGTATGTCTTGCTCTAAAACTTATTGGCTCTTGTGTGGTGGTTGGTTTCAGTGTAGGTATGGAGGCTTTTGGACAGTCACTTATTACTTAAAGTTCCTTGTAGTCAGGAGTTTTCTGGTGTTCTCAGGTTTTGGGCTTAAGTCTCCTGCCTCTGGATTTCAGTTTTATTCTTCCTGTAGTCTCAGGACTTCTCCAACTATGCAGCCCTGATAAGAAAACTTCTAGGTTAATGGCTAAAAGATTCTCCCCCGTTAGGGACACCCAGAGAGGTTCACAGAGTCACATGAAGAAGAGGAGAGGGAGGAGGGAGATAGAGATGAACAGGAGGAGAAAAAGGGGGACTCAAGAGGAGAGAGACAGATCTACGCAGCTGTCTGTTCCCAGAATGTTCTCCGTAGCCCAGTCACCTACAAAGATTCACAGAATTGGATTGGGAAGAGAAGGGGAAAGGAGGAAATAGAGGTGTTCTGAGGTAGAAAACAGAGAGTCAAGATTGGGAGAGAATAATCTTTGGTTTAAAAATAGGGCTTCTCTTCTTTTTTTTTTTTTGTAAGGTTATAGTGTATTGGAAATGAAAATTAAGGAGTAGTAAAGGAGTACTAGAGGACTTTAAAAGAAATGAAAGAAAAAGAAAAATAGAAAATAGAAGAGAAAAAGGAAAGAAAAAAAAAAGGAAAAAAAGAAAGAAAAAGAAAAAAAAGAAAAAAAAGAAAAAAAAAGAAAGAAAAAGAAAAAAAAGAAAGAAAAAAAGAAAGAAAAGAAAAAAAATTTTTTTTTCCCCCTAATTAAAAAATCGTAAAAGTCTATGGAAATGAAAGTTAAGGAGTAATGGGGGAGTAATAGGGGATTTTAAAGGAAAATAAAAGAGAAAAAAGAAAAAAGAAAAAAAAAGAAAAAAATAAAAAATAAATAAAAAAAAGAGAAAAAAGTAAAATTATATCTAGGAGTTTCTCTGGAGCTGTTGCGGTCAGTGTGGGTTCGGCTCAGTTTCAGATAGCTCCTCGTTCCAGCTTACACTTCTCGATATCTACAGGCTCCTACGGTGTAGTCAATGTTTCCTAGAGGGATTTTAATCTGTTGCACCAGTCCCTTCTGAAGCGGTTCCCTTTGTTTATTTGACTTCTGTTTGCCGGTCTCTTCAGAGCCTCATTTCCGCCCTGACACAGGCGGGCGGAGGTGGACTCTTATTCAGGTAGCTAGTTCCGTCGCTCTGCGGGGAGGGGCTTGCGTTTCCGGGACGGGCTGGCGCTGCGGGGGGGGGCGGGGGGTGGGCTGGCGCTGCGGGGGGGCGGGCGCCGACGCTGCCCTCTCCGTCTGCGCCGCTCAGGCTCCCGGCTGTTCTATATGGAGCGCGCCCCGCGCTGCGCGAGGTTCCAGCCCTCGGGTGTTCCACAAAAGCGCGGAAGGAAAAGCTGCGCCTGCTCTCTGTGCCTTCCCCGTCAGAGCGGTCCAGGCAGCCAGGGGCTCGGTGGGCGCACTCTCCCCTGTTGTGGCGCGCCCCCTCCCTTCCGCGGACCCAGTCTCAGTTTCCGCTGGCGCCAGTCGGGTGCGCGCGCCTTCTGCCCTCCGCGTCCCCAGCCCCAGTCCCCGCCCGCGCCGGTCGGGTGCCTGCGCCCTGTGTCTCGCCGCGACCTTCCCCTCCCCCCTGCCTCCTGACTCCGGCGGGGCTGGGCTGGTCCGCAGCCTGCGAGCTCCTCTCTGGACCCTCTCGGTCTCTTTGTTCTGCGAACGGCCGGCAGTGTGTTCCGGCCGGTTAATTTACTCTCTCTCTTTTGGTCTCCCACAGTTCATGTTGGCAACTCACAGAAGCTCCCTCCGATTGTCCTCAGGGCACTCAGGCCCGGACCCTACCCCAAGCAATGCCGCCTAAGAGCTCCCGGGACGGATCTCCGTCCTTAGCTCTTTTGTCTCACTTTTTATCTTTTATATTTTGTCCTACCTCCTTTCAAAGACAATGGGCTGCTTTTCTGGGCGCCTGATGACCTCAGCTAGCGATCAGAAGTTGTTTTGCGAAGTTTGCTCTGCGTTCAGTTATTCTTTTGATGAATTTGTAGGAGAGAAAGTGGTCTCCCGTCCTACTCCTCCGCCATCTTGGCTCCTCCCCTGGTTAAGAATCTTTATACGTATTTTAAACAAAATTTTTAAAACTTTCAAACTCCCCAAATAGAAATGTTCACCCACATAATGCGCTGAACTTTGTTTTGCTTCAAGTACATTATTCTAATATGAAAGTCACACAAAGAGTTACTATTATTCCTAATTTACAAATAACAAAAACTGAAGCTCAAAGAGTTTGGGTGATTAACTCATGGTGAAATATCAGGTAAGTGGCATAGTAAGAATTAGAACACTTATCTATCTGGTATGGAGCATATGGTGTTTGGAATCTGTCATGCCCCTACATTTGTGATATTCTGTAAATGTTTTAAAAATAATAGGAGTCTACTTGTTGATTTTCTTTCTTTCTTTAAGAAGAATTATCTTGATGTCAATCATTTCTAAAGACTTTATTGAACTTGTTACAATATTGCTTCTGGATTTTTTAATGTTTTTTTTTGGGGGGGGGGCAAAGCATGTGGAATCTTAGCTCTCTGATCAAGAATCAAACCAGCACAGCACCCACTGCACTGGATAAGCACTTTAAAGACAATACAATGCTATATTAAGATAGAGAGTTACTCTTGAGATGAGGAAGGCATCTGCTCTAAGTAAGTTATGGAGGGAGGGCTCCACTCTGACCCTTACTCTGCAACACCAGGCAAGGTATTGAACCTCTCTAATGTTCAATTTCCATTTCTGTGAATAGTCAGTATCCTTCTGCTGGGCACTGGGCTCACATTGGCATTCATCATCTCATTCACTTCTCGTAAGAATGCTGCATGGTAGATTCTATCAATATCCACTTTGCAGATATGAGGAAACTGAAGCATAAAAATAATTAATTGATACTCCCAAGATCACTCAACTAGTGAATGATAGGTCTAGAAACATAATCCAAGTCTTCCATCCTAAGCACTGTTACATTGCCTCCCTAAAGTAGTGTGGACCCAACCTTGAAGGGTTAGAAGAATTGAGTGAGTACACAGCTGAAAATCACCTTGCATAACACTTTCCCTAGCGTTGGCACTCAGTCAGTTGCAAGCAATGCACAAAACGTTGAGGATTTGGGAGCCAAACTCTCAAGTTGCAAAGGAGTCTATCCACGAGATAGAGCTTAATTTTTTTTGAGGTGTAATTGGCAGTTTAAATGGTAGATTTCGTGTATTTTCGTAAGTTTCTATGGTCTATCATGTTCTTACTGTTCAGGGAAAATCAGTTCATTAGGGTGTTATATTGAGAGATTGAGATGTTGTTGTTGGAATGAGTACACCAAGTAGTGTTTGCTATGATTGTTTAGTTTTTTCCCCATTTTTGAGTCTTGCTCCCATTCTCAGAATATTTCTATACTATACTACAAGAAAGGACAGAGCAGTAGAAACGATTTTACTTACTAGAAGAAGAAGAAAAAAAAAAAAAAAAAACAAAAAACCTTTGTTGCAATAATCCTGAGCTTCCTTTCCAAGGTAGCCTATTACTTGCCAGCCAAAATCATCCCATGTAGATATTCTACATAAAGGTAAACATGAAGATACTTTTTGGCCAACCCAATATTTGTCGTTTGAAGTCAATCATTTTCACATCTAGTAGGCAAAGATTATCAGGGCTTCCCTGAGAGCTCAGTTGGTAAAGAATCCACCTGCAATGCAGGAGACCCCCATTCGATTCCTGGGTCCGGAAGATCCGCTGGAGAAGGGATAGGCTATCCACTCAAGTATTTTGGGGCTTCCCTTGTGGCTCAGATTGTAAAGAATCTGCCTGCAATGTGGGAGACCTGGGTTCTATCCCTGGATTGGGAAGATCCCCTGAAGAAGGGAAAGCCTACCCACTCCAGTACTCTGGCCTAGAGAATTCCACGGACTGTATAGTCCATGGGGTCGCAAAGATTCGGACACGACTGAGTGACTTTCACTCACAGGTAAAGATTAAAACCAGCCTGTTCTCCCGAATCTTCTCATCTCCTATGATTTCTTCAATGAGACGTTTACTGATTTTGGTTCAACAATGGAAGCCCCCATTGTGACTAGCGTGCATGCATGCTTAGCCTCTCAGTCTTTGAAACCTTTGGACTGTAGCCACTCAGGCTCTTCAGTCCACGGGATTCTCCAGGCACATAATAACCAGTGACTAGGTTTGCCCGCAATTTAATCCATGACCACTAGAGGGAAGCAAGGTGCCCAGTGTCCGCCCCACAGAATATTCAGCAGGACACCAGGTGGCAGTGCTTCAGCTTTCCTTCCTGCTGCACAGCTGCGGGGGCCTGATTCTCTGGGAATGCGAATAGTAAGACTGAGATAAGGCATTCACAAAGCTGTGATATTTGAGTTTTCAGAGGTGCACCATGTAAATGTTTTGAGGGATAGCATCACAGCAGAGAGGGCAAAGTCAAGGGGCACAGGTCTTGATACAGGAATATGCTTGGATTGTTTAAGGAGTGATATCTCTTCTCTTCCTGTAGCCTCTTGGGCTTCCCTGGTGGCTCAGATGGTAAAGCGTCTGTCTGCAATGCTGGATACCCGGGTTCAATCCCCGGGTCGGGAAGATCTCCTGGAGAAGGAAATGGCAACCCACTCCAGTATTCTTGCCTGGAAAATCCCATTGACAGAGGAGCCTGGTAGGCTACCGTTCATGGAGTCGCAAAGAGTCTGACACGACTGAGCAACTTTACTTTACTTTACTATACAACTAACAAACTTGCTAAAGCATTTAGCACTTAACTGGATAGTGGGTGATTTCCTCATCTACTGATCCTGGGGCAATTTGTACCTAGGTTTGCCATCTTCTTTCCTAGTTGCCTTTAGTTTCCAGTTTAAACTAGTATAATGTCACCATCACTGAGACATCCAGCCACCCTCTCTTAGATCCAAGTGCTTCTCCATACCCAAACTTTCTCTTAAGGAACCCTCTAAAATGGTACACTCTGGAAGACAATAAAAGTTTGGGACACTTTTCACAGTTAGAAAAGTTATGTTTCACTTCTCAAAGATTAAAAGAAATGGAACAATAAAACCTATCTCATAGGGTTTTAACACTTAAATTAGATAATGGACTGGAAATGCATCCCATGGTGCCTTACTATATTACAGTAAGCTCAATAAATATCAACTTTCTTTCTTTTACTAAAGCCTATCTTTCCTTCAAAGTCAACTTCTGTGACCTACTTCCCCCTCCCCTCCAACATCAGTTCAGTAATGGAAGCTTCCAGGATATTTACTTAATCACTTACTTTCCTGGAGAGAGTCATTATTTTTCCTATCCTTTTGATATCATATACATCTAGCTACATTGATACACTCAGGCTGAAAGGACACGGATGGAACAGATGAGGTTTGATTTTGGTTTCTGTAAAAACAGTAAAATCAAGGTCATATTGTATGTTTACTACCTATTGGATATAATATTTATGATTTGGATCTCCAAGATTTTGCCATTCTTATTACCTGTTTTCTCTTTTTATTGATTTATGAGCTTTTAATATATCCTGCATTTGAGTCCTTTTTCAGGACTGTGTATTGCATATATAGCCTTCCAGTCGGACTTCGACTTTTCCCTCTCATTGCAGTGCTTTTTAACAAACAAAAACAATTTTAAAATATACTTGCATGCTCATAAGAAGTTCCCTTGAAACTTTTAAGTGTTTGTTTTCTTTAAAAACTTTAGAAATGCTTACCTTTTGTGACTGTTATTGCCTGTGATAAGTCAGGTATCATTATTAATGATGTTTCCCAGAATACAACATATCAATTTCCCCTGAGGATTAGTAAGAGTTTTGCCCACTAAAATAGATGCTTGGATTTGTCTTCAATGCTTGGCAAACTTCTGCCAAAACCGCAGAGGTGGACTTGCAGAATTCCTTATTCGTATTTATTACTTTCCATATAGTGTTGTTCTTGAATAAAGAGCTTGTTTTATATGAAGTTAAGTACAACAGTAAGTGGAGATTCTTGCTATGAGCAAAGAGATTATAGAATGGGTAATGCATGAGGTAGTTAGAAATACCAGTTACAACCATGTGGTCATCTGCAGTACCAAAAAATATAATAGTTATGAAATTAATTTCATTTTATATGAATATATTTATGTATACATCAACCATTTTAAACTTCCATCTCCAGTTTTCCTGCCTGTAGTAGCACAAAACATGCTACTACAAGTTACTTTTTATCTCCTTGCATCTCAGTAGTCAAGTTAAAAAATTCAGTGGATCCTCTGATCCAACTATCAGAGGAAAGAGCATCACCCCTACATGGATAAATGGACTTGGCATTCTCCTTGAGGGAGAGAAGTTGCTTTGGTTGATTGAAAAAATAATTGCATCATATTAACAGGAAGCGTTCTCCTGTTGTCCTTATGCGAAAGTTGTGTTGTTCAAGGAGGTACTGATGAATACATAGTTAACAAGGAGGGAAGTTAACTAGTTAAGGTATTATGCTAGCTTTGTACCGTTTCAACTTAACTATCTGGAAATCTATTTCCTTGCATTTGCTTCCCTTTTTTGTTCTGGGTTAGGCTTGGCCATAAAAGAGATTTGTGTAAGTTTTGGAAGGTACTTGTGATGAAGTAGCCATATTTTTATGTTCCACAGTTTGGTGCAGAGCTCCAGGGACTATGGCAATACATAATGTTGCTGCTGATCTGATAGTTCAACTTATTACTGTCTCACAGCTCCTCTACCTCCCATCAGAGCTCTTACTCATGTTCTCTTTGTATTAGACCAAGTATGCATGTAGCATGATGGCCAACGACATCCACTTCTTCTGAAGGTCACCCACTACTGTGAGAATGAAGGAGGTAAGGGACAGACAAGCTTTAGTGTGTCTTGTGGGTTCCGTTGTCCTCATCCACCTCCATACATGTCACAGTTCCTCCATGCTTAATGGTTCTCACTTGATTTATGTATTGCAATCAGGATTCTTAGTAGCCATATAATTCTTCCCAGCTACATCAACCAATGAGGCACTTCTTCCTTGTCCTTTTTTTCTTTTCTTTATGCTTCTCCCCTTCTCCGTCCCTTCAATTTCCTCATCTCTCACTGCTCTCTGACTCTCCTTCCAGATGACTCTAGATTTGCTCTCGTGACTGCTCCCCCCACTGTGTCCCGCTTCTTCCCACCAGAGATACTGCACAGGTGCAGCCCCGTCTGTCCCCATGTGCCTCTCTCAGGACGCAGTAGTACACAGCGGTGTCGCTCAGGGTGACCTGGGGCAGGACCAAGGTGCTGGACTTTCTGTCTGAAGCTATGGTCAGAGAGGCCAGGCTGTTGTTCACTGTGCTTCATACGCCATGAATGACACACTGTGGACTCTGATTGGGATTTTGCTGATATGAGTTTATATAGTCATTTCCATCAATGGTATAGTTATTACAAGGCAGGTTTATATCTTCTCCTTCAGCATAATCCATAGAGCTGGGCTGGGTGGTCTTAGCATCAGTCACAGTCCCTATGGGGTTAAGAAATCAAATTAGCACTGGAGCACAAATCAGTATAATTCTATGGATCAAAGTTATAACCATCCCATAACTGTCTGGCCCTAACCCCTACTGCAGTGTTTCTATTTATGTCCTTAAAAAGTATTATTGATGTTCATTATTGGACTACAAGGAGATCAAGCCAGTCAATCTAAAGGAAATGAACTCTAAATATTCATTTAGGAAGGACTGATGCTGAAACTGAAGCTCCAATACTTGGTTCAAGACCCAACTCATTGGAAAATATCCTGATTCTGGGAAAGATTGAAGGCAAAAGGAGAAGGGGGCATCAAAGGATGAAATGGTTAAACAGCATTACCATCTCAATGGACATGAATTTGAGCATACTCCAGGAGATAGTAGAGGACATAGGAGCCTGGCATACTGCCGTCCATGTATGTAAAAAGTTGTATACAATTTAGTGACTGAACAACCACAAAATTACAAAGACCAAAAATGTGGCAAGAATCAGAGATCCATGGGCTTTGTTCCATGGGTCGTTGATTCAATAGACCCAGAGATTTCCTACAACCTGCTTACTGCTAAGGACTCATCCAGAATCATGGCCATGATTTAACCTGTCATATAGAAGTCTGTCCTCTTTAGCAAACCCACAGATCACTTCTCAGTTCCATCACTATAATGCTGAATACAGCACAAGGAGAGGAGTAGAGAGCAAATAACTCTTTGTGGCCCTTTGCCCTCAAAGTCATCTCTTGTAGAGACAGAACACTTACCCATGGTCAGAAACACAGTTACTCCAGTCACCAGCCTCATACTTCAAAGGACAAGCTAGGATCATCAGCTCAGAGCTCAGATTTGTGTCTGATCCTTGGCTTAAGGAGGTTCCGGAGAACAGAGGCAACGGCTGTTAGTAAAGACTTACAATGAGTGCAGATACCACTGTGTTATTGCCAGGATCATCTCAGCCAATGGTCAAGCATGTCCTTATCTAGGTCTTCCTCCTCTGTTTTAGTCATGTCCCCAAACGATGGTGAAACATTCCCAGCTCACTGTGCAATCATCTATGAAGTTTAATGTCTGGCTCTGGCAAAGGAACACCACTCACAATGATGTGTCTATGCACAACCATTGGTCTATCATTTGTTTAAGAAATTGACTGATGCTCCAAGAAGCTTGTGGAATACAGTATTTAATCCTGGAAAAATGCAGTGAGCTCTGTGTTGTAAGATGAAGAAAATTCCCATCCACCTTTCAGAAAATCTTTGGGAGGTTCAAAAGTAGGATGTGGTCTGGGAGATGGAAGGATTAACATTGAGACTAAAAGCTACACATCCTGGAACTTGGAGCTCTTGTAAATGTCCTTGGAATCATGCATCTATCACCATCTAGGTAGACATTTTCCATGCATCTGTTCTTAATATATTAACTGACTGACATATATGGTGTTCACCTCATCCTCCTTGAACAATGGTCCATAATCCTCATGTTCCCTGTGCTTGTGGCTGTTGTTCAGCAAGGATGCTAAGGCAGAGGAATAGACAGAAAGAAAGGCAAATGAAGTGGGGTTTGGGTGGAGATGAGTGTGAGTGGTAAAAGAAAGTTGGAGGAGGGGAAAAAGAGTTTAAGGAATAGAAAGGTGAAGGGATAATCAGAGCAGGGAAATGGGAAAGCAGTGTTTAGGTAGGTACGTGGAAAGGGCTTAGGCTGTTGGGCTAAGATCCCCTGAATCCTTGACCACACACATTCAACAAGGAATAATAAACCACAAGTTGTCTAAAAGAGGTGAAAGCATGTCATTTTTCTTTTTTTTTGGCACATCAATGGAAAACAAATTTCCCTTCCCTTCTCCCAGAAACAGTTTTCAGATGAAGCAGCCCCCTCTTGTGACTGGATAAAAGAACCGGAGAGCTAAGCCCAGACCAAAAGTCAACAAGCAACTGTTTGAAACGTTCCTCAGGTTTGAAGGGAAATAGGCCTCCGAGGTGACTCCCTGATGGTTCAGTTGGTAAAGAACCCACCTGCAATGCAGGAGACCCTGGTTCGATCCCTGCATTGGGAAGATACACTGGAGAAGGGATAGGCTACCCACTCCAGTATTCTGCTGGAGAATTCCATGGACTACAGTCCGTGGGTTCACAAAGAGTCAGACACGACTGAGAGACTTTCACTTTCACTTCAGGTGACTCTAGTGGTAAAGAACTCACCTGCCAATGCAGGAGACTTAAGAGACACAGTTTCAGTCCCTGGATTGGGGAGATCCCCTGGAGAAGGGCATGGCGACCCACTTCAGTATTCTTGCCTGAGAATCCCTTGGACAAGGGAGCCTGCTGGGCTATAAACCATGTGTTCGCAGGGTCAGACAGGACTGAAGCGCCTCACCACCCAGCACACACATCTTACTTGTCATACCTCTGTGCTCATCTGTGTTTTCTTGGTCCCAAACACTCTATAGAAGGTTTTATTGATCTTTGACTGCTTTATTTCAGTCGTATGATTCTCCCTTCTTGATCTCTTTAGTTTTCATTTGTATCCAACATTCCTGTATTTAAAATTTACTCAAAAGCCTATAATTCAAATGTTTGTAAGAGAGGTCGGTACAGACCAGGCACTCAAGAATTATCTGTTTGCTGAATGAGACAATGAATTTATTGAATTTAATGAAAATGTTATGTTGAATACTGTTTAAATTGTTTAAATTAAGGGATTTGATTTAGGTCGTACCTGAATGGCCTAGTGGTTTTCCAGCCTTTCTGCAATTTAAACCTAAATTTTAAAATAAGGAGCCCATGATCTGACCACAGTCAGCTCCAGATCTTGTTTTTGCTGACTGTATAGAGTTTCTCCATCTTCGGCTGCAAAGAATATAACCAATCTTATTTCTGTATTAGCCATCTGGTGATATTCAAGTGTAGAGTGGTCTCTCGTGTTGTTGGAAGAGGGCATTTGCTATGACCAGTGTGTTTTCTTGGCAAAACTGTATTAGCCTTTGCCCTGCTTCATTTTGTACTCCAAGTTCAAACTTGCCTGAACTAAGTTTGCATTGCTTCCTGAGTTTGCATTCTAATCCCCTGTGATGAAAAGGGCATCTATTTTTGGTGTTAATTCTAGAAAGTCTTGCAGATCTTGATAGAACCGCTCTTCACAGATCTCTTTAGGTTCCATGTTAACCATAATGTCGCCATCGCTGAAACATCCATTCATCCTCTTCTGTGTCAAGTGATTTCTCATACCCAAATCTTCTCCAAGGAGCCCTATAAATGGTACACTCAGGATGACAATGAAAGTTTGAGACATTTTTCAGTTAGGAAAGTTATGTCTCATTTCCCAAAGATTACAAGCATCGGAACAATAAAACTTGTCTCATAGGGTTTTGATATTTAGCTTATATAATGAATCAGAAATGAATTCTACAGTTCCTGACATATAGTAAGTTCAGTACATTTCAACTTTTTTTATTCTACTAAAACTTGCTTTTCCTTCAGTGTCCAGATCTGTGATCTGCTTCCCGCCCCCCACCTCTCACCCTCCACTCCGCCACATCAGTTCAGGGATGGAAGCTTCTAGGACATTTACTTAATCTCTTATTTTCTTGGAGACAGTCATTATTTTTTCCTTAACCTTTTGATACCATATAGAACTAGCTACATTGATACATTGATCCACTCAGGGTGTTGGAAGGACACAGATGGAACAGGGGAGGTTTGATTTTGGTTTTCCTAAAAAGAGTAAAATCAAGGGCATCTTGCATGTTTACTACCTATTGGATACAATATTTTTGATTTGGATCTCTAAGATTTTGCTACTCTGATTAACTGTTTTCTCTTCTTTTTGATTTATGAGCTCTTAATATATTCTGCATTTGATTCCTTTTTCAGAACTGTCTTTTTCATATATTGCCTTCCACGCTGGTGTTGACTTTCCACTCTCTTAGCAGTGATTTTCAATAATGACCAAAAAAAAAGGCAATTTAAAAATATACATTCATGCTCATAAGAATATCCCTTGCAAGTTTTATTTGTTTGGTTTCTTTAGAAAATTTAGAAATACTTTCCTTTTGTGACTTCTGTTGCTTGTGATGATAGTCAGTTATCACTGTTAATGATATTTCCCAGAATACAATGAATCAATTTCCTGTGAGTATTAGCAAGATTTTTTCCCATGAAAATAGACCCTTGGATTTGTCTTCAGTGTCTTGCAAACTTCTGCTAAAACTATCCTGGTCGACTTTCAGAATTTTTTATTCATCTTTATGACTTTCCACATAGCAATGCTCCTGAATAAGCAGCTTGCTTTATAGGAAGTCAAGTACAACAGTGAGTGGAGGTTCTTGCTATGATAAAGAGCTTATGGAATGGGTAATGGATGAGGTAGTTATAAATCCTAGTTACAATCATGTGGTCATTTGCAGCAATAACAAAAGCAATAGTCATTAACGAATCGCCAGCCCAGGTTCAATGCATGATACACGGTGCTCGGGGCTGGTGCACTGGGATGACCCAGAGGGATGGGAAGGGGAGGGAGGTGGGAGAGGGGTTCAGGATGAGGAGGGGGGGGGAAGTACATTAAATAAAGTAAGATAAATACAATTACTATGAAAAAAAAAACAAACAAAAGCAATAGTAGTTATAAAATTATTTTCATTTTATATGAATGTATTTATGTATACATTAACCATTTTTAACTTCCCTCTCCTGTTTGCCTGCCTGTTGTAACATAAAATATGCCACTACAAATTAATCTTTATCTCGTTGTATCTCAGTAGTTAAGATATAGGATTCAATGGGAGAGTGTGTTTAGCTAGAAGAGGAAAGAACCTTAAACAGATAAATAAACTTGGTATTCTCTTTGAAGGAGACAGCTTGTTTTGGTTGAATGAAGGATAATTGCATCATATTAACAGCAAGCGTAGTTTTCTTGTGGTCCTTATTAGAAAGCTGTGATGTTCAAAGAGGTACTGATGAATGCCTAGTTAACGAGTGAAGTTAACTAGTCAAGCTATTATGGTAGCTTATGTACAGTCTCAACTTAACAATATGAAAATCTATTTCCCAGGATTTGCTTCCCTGTATTGTTCTGGGTTAGGGTTGGCCCTGAAAGAGATTTGTGTAAGTTTTGGAAGGTACTTATGATGAAGTAGCATGTTTCTCTGTTCCTCAGGTTGGTACTGGGCTCCAGGGACTATGGCAATACATACTGTTGCTGCTGCTCTGATAGTTCAATTTATTATTGACTTAAAACCTCTTGACCTTCCACCAGATATCTTACTCATGTTCTCTTTGTATGAGACCAAGTATGCATGTAGCATGATGGCAAATGACATCCACTTCTCCTGAAGTTCACCCACTACTGTGAGCCCTAAGGAGGTTAGAGAAAGACAAGTTTTAGTGGGTTCCATTGTCCTCATATATTTCCATACATGTCACAGTTTGTCCATGCTTTTGTCCACATCCAACTTTCCTTCACAAATGTTATTCTAGTTGACTTACAGTGAATTCAACTCAACACCAAATACAAATACAGCGGTTTTTATGGACTCTCCCACCAGCTCTCGCCATTGCCTGTGTCCTAATCCTTATTACTAATCTCTTACTCTACATCACTAGTGGTTCTCCTCTGATTGTGCCCCTACACAAACTCTGAGGGGAAAGCACTAAGGAGATGATTTTCATGACAATTTCAGCTTCTAGATCCAGATTTGTGATATGAGCCTTTTCCAGTAAAACTGCTATTCTATGTTCTTATGGGGCAAGTTTTCAAATTTAGACAACTTTACACATGTTCTGTGTGGCTGATTTAAAGTCAAAAACTCAGGAGGAGAACGTATCATTAGAAAGTTACTCTGGACACCTGCTTCCAAATGACATAGAAGGAGCTTTTATTTAGAATTAAATCTTCTGATCCAGACCACAGATGAAGCAACCGCAGGACTACCATTTCTTGTCTGGGGTCTGCAGGTGTGTATTTCAGCCTGGGTCCCGCAGCAGGGGGGCTCTCTCTTATTAAGCTCTGGGGTTTTTGTTCAGCTTTTCCTATTACTTCAACCACTGTGAGTTCCCAGAGAGCACAGAAGTACTTTGCAGAGTCTTCTAGCTGTAAGTCTGAAATGGTGAGGCTGATGGATCTTTGTGATCTCTGAAAATTTATAGAGTAGCGGCCATCCCTTGCATTCTGGCTAGAAGAACCCTGACGAATAAGGTAAATCATCTCTCCACTGGGAAGTTGTTTATACCAAAAAATGGTGTAACTGCTCACTCTTGTCTCATATCGACAGCTCAGGGTGACTACCTCCCCAACTTGACTGGAAATGTCTGGCTGGTCTTGAGTAACTCTCTGGGCTACACTGGATCCTGTGGGGGAAATCAGAAAACAGAGATGGAGCAGTGAATAAAATAGTATAGGAATTAGACTAAAAAAACCCAAGCTGAAATCATAAGATGTTTGCTTCTCTTTTAGAATACTTACCAGAGAAGATGAAGGCCAGGAACACCCAGGGCAGACTGGAGGACAACATGAGGCATGGATTCCCCTGCACAAATGTGCTGAGTTCTGCCTCAAGCTGAGAGTTAGTGTCTCTGTGTGCCTGGCAGCACATATACATAGTATCCAGTTCCTGTGTGACTCCTTCAGACAGGAAGTGGGGGTTGTCATGTTCATGGGTAACATGGTCTGTGCACAGACAGGGAAAAAAAGTCTAGCACACCACAAACCTTTCTTTGTCTATTTTTCTTTCTTAAATTAGGCTGAGCCTGAAAGGGGGCTTTGCAAAAGCAATTATTTTAAAGGTTTGAACGGAGTGGAACTAAAGAACAAACAAGTTGATTTTCACTTATAATTATTCCACAGAATAATTTTGCCATCCCATTTAATACAGGATTTTTTTGTTTGTTTTTTTTACATTTGTATTGGTGTTTGGTTGATTTACAGTTTGTGTTACAGCAAAATGAAATGTGCTTTGACAGAGAAATGAATAGAATGTGTTACTTATGTACAACGATATTGTTGTTGTTCTGTAGTCACTAAGTGGTGTCTGACTCTTTGGGATCCATGGACTGTAACCTGCTAGGCTCTTCTTTCCATGGGATTTCCCAGGCAAGATACTGGAGTGGGGTGCCATTTCCTTTTCCAGTGATCTTCCTGAGCCAGGAATCGAACCCATGTATCCTGATTGGCAAGTGGATTCTTTACTGCAGAGCCACCGGGGAAACCCCACAATAAAATTCCTCAGCCATGAAAAAGAACAAAATAATGCTGTTTGTAACAAAATGAGCAGACTAAAATAAGATTTAATATAATCAATGAACCCTTCTTATAATCTACTTATTTACTAGTCATTCATTTAGCCTATACTTACATTTCTCCATCCAAAATTTAAATACTCTATTGAAAAACTCACAGACTTTTGGTGAAAGGCAGTCTTTTCAAAATTTTTAACATATATTTTTTATAGGTTTTAGGGCTCTATTTGGTTTTTTCAATACATAAAATCATTTCGACATCAAATGATTAAACATCAGTCCTTCTAACTTTCAAAGTTTATTCTGTTTTTTATGTTTGTATGAATTTATAACCAGAATAAAATAATTATTCTTTTGAAACTTGATATTTAATCTTATTTATCAGACTTTAAGGAGGATCAGGAAATCCAGTCCCATTCCTTCCACAAGTAGAATTGTACTTCTTAGATCATGTGTCTTAGAATTTTCCTCATGTTATTTTTTCTGTCCCACTGGCCCAAAGTGTTCAGTCTTACTAGCTAGTTGCTTGTTATTTTTTTCTTTTTGTTAAGTAAAGTTAAGATAAGCATGTCAGTTCTTTCTGTGCCATAATACTATAATGCGCTCCAACAAAACTTGGTATCTACAGACTGCAAGCACACAGTATATGTCTATAGCATAGAAGGTGATTACTGAAATTTTGTAAACTGTTACCTGTTCAGTTGAATGTAGCTGTCTGTCAATTTTCCATTTGGTTTTACCATTTTAATGTATGTATTAATATAAAAGAACCAAAGGCAAACAAATAGTAGAAAGGAAGTACAGACAAGGTCTCTAAAGCAGTGCCAACTCCTTGCTTTTAAGTTGCTTGAGCGGTGTTGTTAGTGACTGATGCATGAAGGAGAGTGCACGTTTAGTTGAGACATATTCTCCTCTGTCCCATTTCACCTCTGAGTGCTGTTAGGCAGCTGATGCCCTGGTTTGCATGACCAAACCTACTTGTATTTAAGTAGAAGAGATCACGAATGTCCACGGCAACTGGGCAGCAGCATGGTATTTTATATGTAGCATATATAACTATTGATATTATATATATACCAGAAAATTGATATTGATAAAGTATTACTAAAATACAGATGATAATCTGATATATCAGCTTTATATGCACTCTTTATTATGCATAGCTCTGAAATTTTATCACGGGTATACATTTTTGTACCACCACTAAAATCATGATGCAGAATTGTTCCATTTCTCTAGAGAAAATCACTTTCACACTGTCTCCACCCCTGCAACTCCTAGCAACTACTGATCTTTTCATCTCTATATTTTGTCCTTTTGAGAATGCTGCTTAAGTAAATTCATACATTATGCATGCAATTGTAATAATATGGTGTGTAAGCATGTATCATGTAGTCTTCTGAGATACTTTTTTTCACTCAGCATTGAGATCCATCTAGGCTGTTGCATGAATCAATAGTAAGTTTGTTTTAATCACTACAGACTGTCCCCAACTTGTGATGAATCAACTTAGGATTTTTCACGTTACAGTAGTGAGAAACCTAATATGCACTCACTAGAAACCATGCTTTGTATTTTTAATTTTTATCTTTTCCCATGCTAGCAACGTGCTGTATGACATTCTCTAGTGATGCTGGGCAGCAACAGCAAGCTGAGCTCTCAGTCAATCCTGGGATCATGAGGGTAAACAACTGATACACACAACTATTCTGTACCCATACGGTCGCAGAGTCGGACACGACTGAAGCAACTCAGCAGCAGCAGCAGCAGCACCCATACAACCATTCTGTTTGTTTTCTTTTTTTTTCATTTATTTTTATTAGTTGGAGGCTAATTACTTTACAATATTGTAGTGAGTTTTGTCATACATTGACATGAATCAGCCATGGAGTTACATGTATTCCCCATCCCGATCCCCCCTCCCACCTCCCTCTCTACCCGATCCCTCTGGGTCTTCCCAGTGCACCAGGCCCAAGTACTTGTCTCATGTATCACTTTCAGTGCAACACCTTTAAGATTAGGCCAAGCAGAACTCTGATGCACAGTAGGTTAAGTATATTATATGCATTTTCCACTTACAACATTTTCAACTTAAAATGGTTTATTTACACTTAACCTTATAGCAAGTTGAGATAGATCTATAAATAATATTATACTGAATGGGTGTACCACAGCATATTTATCTATTCATACAATGAAGAACATTTGGCTGGGTTCCAGTTTTTGGCCATCGCATATATAGTTTCCATGAATATTCAAGTACAAATTTTGTGTGAGCATAAGTTTTTCATTATTCCATTATAAATGCCCATAAAGGAGTGTGACTGCTGAATTGTAGGGTGAGTGAATATTTAAGTTTATGTGGAACTGCTAAGCTGTCTTCCAGAATGATTGTTCCATTTACCCACCAGCAATGTATGAGTGATCCAATTTCTCTACATCATTGCCAGAACTTGGTGTCATCATTATTTTTCATTTTAGCCATTAAGAAATATGTGGAATGGTATTTCATTGTGGTTTTAATTTGCATTTCCCTGATGGTTAATGATGTTGAAGATATGTTTACATGCTTATTTCCCTAACACATGGCTCTTTGATGAAATGTCTGGGTGAACCATTTTCCAATTGAACTACTTGTTTTCTTCCTGCTGAGTTTATACAGTCATTGTTTTCTGAACACCATCCTTTAATGAAAACACGTCGTGAAAATATTTCCTGCCATTCTGTCGTTTGTCTTTTTCATTCTCTTAATAGTATCTTTCACAGAGCAAGCATTTTTACTTTTGATGAATATTTTATTTTTTGTGGATTGTGCTTTGATGTCATGACAAAAACCATTTTGTCCAACACTTGGTACTGAAGATTGTTTTCTTTTCAAAGTTTTATAGTTTTGGATTTTACACTTGGCTATGTGGTCCATTTTGTGACTTTCCTCAAATTTTTGTATAAGGTGTGAGATTTAGGCCAAGATTCAGTTATTTGCCTAGGAATATCCAATTGTCCCTAAATCATTTGCTCATAAGACTATCATTTCTCCATTGAATAGTCATTGCACCTTTGCCAAAAAATTAGATTTGCCCACTTTCTCACATCCCCACTTGGGATGAATCAGTAGCATTATCCTGTTAATGATTTTTTATTATCTCTTTTTATCCATTTTTGTTGAATTTTTATCTTGTATTGGAGTATGGCCAATTAGCAATATTGTGATAGTTTCAGGTGGACAGCAGAGGTACTCTATCCTTTTAACACTGCAGCATCTATTCTTTACTTTTTCATTCTTTATATTTCTAATTTGTGTTTTCTCTTTTTTCACCATGATAATTCTATCTAGGAATATAATTTTTTAGGAATATAATCATTTTAGCAAAATTAACTTTGTATCTCATGTTTATTTCTATTATTCTATTCCTGTTTTACCAATCAGACAATTTTATTATTTTCTTATTTCAGTTTATATTAGTTGTAATTTGTTCTTCTTTTGCTATCTTTTTTGTTGAAAGCTTAGATAATTGTTTTGCAGCCTTTTTCTTTTGTAGTATAGGTATTTAAAAGAGAAATTCCTCCTATATTAGCTGCATCTCATAACATTTATATGTATATGTTCTCACTATGTTTTCTTTCACAATATTTTCTAATAGCCAAGTATTATTTCTTTAACCTATGGGTTAAATTAAAACCTAAATTTTAATGCCTCAATTTGAAATATTGGGCATTTCTCAAGATGTCATTTTGCTATTGATTTTCTAAGTCAATTCCACTTTTGATCAAAGAATAAATTCTATATAATTTCAATTTGCTTAAATATATTAAAACTTTTATGCACAAACTGATATATGTGTGTGTGTCTGTGAGTATATTTCATCTACACGTCAGGGTGTGTCTGGAACCTCAGCTGCATGTTTGGGTACAGGCTGCAGGTGCCTGGGGAGCACCGTGCACTTTCTGCTCAGAAGTATGCGGCTGAGTCCCCAGGCTGGGAAGTTGTGATGTGCAGTGAAAGCTGTTTGACACTCTTATTGAGGGGAACTGTGAGTCTTCCTTTTTATTCACAACCAAACATATGGTTATCAAGATTGCAGGGCCTTTACCAGAGTGTTGCTGATACCATTTCTTTAATATTCCTTACTTGCTCAGTCATATCCAACTCTTTGTGACCTCATGGAATATAGCCCACCAGGCTCCTCTGTCCATGGGATTCTCCAGGCAAGAATATTGGAGTGGGTTGCCATTTCCTTCTCCAGGGGATCTTCCCGACCCAGGGATCAAACCCGGGTCTCCCACATTGTAGGCAGACGCTCTACTGTCTGAGCCACCAGGGAAGTCCGTGGGAAGTTGTCAAATGCACTCTTCTCATAAGTACAGTTCAGAATGGAGATCTCTCTTTCCTGGACTGTCAATGATTGAGGGCTCTGTTTGAGATTTAGAGCAAAGACAAGAGTCTATTTTTGCACGGATGTGATTCTGAAGAGAATGCTGTTCCCATCTCTAAATTCAAAATGTTTTAGATGAGAGAGACTAAGGAGCAACCACAAGAGAGAGAAATATATTATACTGGTCAGTTTTTAGTTAAGGCCATGTGGAAGGAACTTTCACAGAGGCTATTGCTTCCTTAACTAAAAGGGAGTGTAAAGATAATCATTCCACAGCTCCTTTATAAATGTTCCTCTCTCTCTTCCATTTCACCAGACTTTGAAGTCCAAAGACAAGACGAACTTCCTTTTCTGTTGTTACAGCAAACCGGAACCAAGCACCAGATTCTGGGATAGTGTTAGCGATAAAGATGTTGGTTAATAAATCTCACTGACTGCATAGCATGCCACAGTGTTTCAGGAGCCCTTTAATATTTAAGGATATGACAGGTACTGTTCATTGTCTACAAGTAGATTTACTTCTTCATCCTTACCAGAATCCCAATATTCTGTTTGTTAACAATGTTCCTAGAGAAAAATGCGTACCTTCCCCGGACTTTCATAGCTTGGGATCAGTGTGAACTTTGTTGTAATCAATAAGATGTAAGCATCCTGAGCGATTTATCACCCTTTCCTATTCACTAGAGTTTTCTGCTTTTCCTAATAATGCCAAATGTCAGCGTGTTGGTACCTTGATACTGCATGTGTTGCATGTGTGTGAAGTCACTTCAGTCATGTCTGACTCTTTCTGACCCTATGTACTGTAGCCCTCCAGGTTCCTCTGTCCGTGGGATTCTCCAGGCAAGAATACTGGAGTGTGTTGTTATGCCCTCCTCCAGGGGATCTTCCTGACCCAGGGGTCGACCAGAGACTCCTGCGGTTCCTGCACTGCAGGCGGATTCTTTACCGCTGAACCAGCAGGGAAGTCCTGATACTACCTCGGATAGATGAAAAAGACAAATGACACATTTCTCATCTATGGTCTATGAATAGAAAGTCAATGCTTACACATGGTCAGAAGTCATGCTTGTTTCACAAATGTGTTCTTACCTAAATACTTCAGTAGCAGAAAAGGAAAACTAGAATGAAAACACCTGAAATTTAGTTTTAGTTTATTGTCACCTTATAACTAATAATTAATAAGAGATTATCATGTATCATTTTAGTTTTTATTGGAGGTTTATATTCATATAAGAAAATGTAATATAAGGGTACAGCAAGGTAAATTTTCACATAACCAACAACTTTATAACCAACACTCAGATTAAGAAACAGAGCATTACCAGCCCTTCAGAGTTCCCTTTATGATACTGACCCATTTATAACAGTATTCTGATTTCTACCAGTATAAATTAGCTATGTCAGCTTATGCATCTTGTGGGAATGACATGTTTATTGACCATTTGAATATCTTCTATTGTCAAATGCCTACTTCAGACTTTTGTCTTTTCTATCAATTTGTTTGTTTTCTTGTTGATTTGAAGGAGATATTTTGAAATCAAAATGAGCCCTTTGATAGTATGATAATGTATTTTATAGCTAATATTTGATAATATAATATTTTATAATTAATAATATTAACTTTGATAACATAATAATACTGTAAATATATTCACTAGTTACCCTTTAATAGATTTTCTAACTATCCTTTTAACTCTTGAATATTTTTAATGCCAATTTTAATATATATCAGTTTTTAAATGAAGGGTAGTTGGTTTACAATGTTGTGCCCATCTCTGCTATACAGAAAAGTGACACAAAAAATGAATGTATATATGAATATAGACTAGTTTTGATGCTTAGCCATGTTTGTGTCCTGTTTAAGAAATGTGTACCTAACACAAGTTTTATATTTTTTCCATTAACTTCATACATTATTCTTACATTCAGATCTGCACTTTGACTGCTATTTATATATGATCTGAAGGCCATAATACACCTTTCCATAGGAAAAGTGATAGAAAGTCCCTTATTGCAATGAAAATCCTTTATCCTTGGCACATAAAGGCAAATGTTTTCCAATTTTTAGTGTAATACATTTTCAGGATTAATTTTATCACAAAATTTTACTTTGTCACCCTCTCCATCTGCTTATATCATTCTGCTTTATTTCAATTTTTCTTCTGTTTTTAGAACTTTTTTTAACATTTTATAGTTATCACATATTTATTACTTGGATGATGTAGTTTTCTAAACTTTCATTCTAATTACTAAAATGAATTATTTTCAGAAGATTTCTCGTCCTATTTGTGCCCAGGATGCTTTCTTTTCCAAGTGCTGTATTGTGTGTACACTTGTTATTAGTTAATTTGAAAATCACTTAGTATGTTGCCTGTTTTATGCAATTCTGGTGTAACAAATGAATTAGATATTCGTCTTACTTTAGATTCAGTCCCTCAGATGTGCAAACAGGTAGAATTTGTAAAACATTAGAATCCTCAGGGTGCACTGATAACAATCTTTTCCTGATTCAATTTATTAATGTATTAGTTGTAGGGAAAAACAGTTAAAAGATACAGTGAGCTAATGAAGCTTCAAGTTCCTAACTCCTGTTATTTTTCTTGTGAGATCATCTGCTCATGGTGAATCTCTACTGGCAGAATTAGTGATAGAACTAATGACAGTTCTATTTAACAGTACACATTAATTCTGTAATTTCTAAAGATAAGTTCAGTAGAATGTTTTAAAGCAGGACAGGTTTGGTATAAGAATAGCACATGTTTTTTTTTTTTTTTTTCTTTTTTTTTATTGGTAAGTATTATTTCTGAACGAAGATGAAAAAACAGGAATAAGAAAAGGCTTTTTAAAATCTGTTCACCACTTTTGGGTTGGCAAGCACTGTGTTTCCAATGGCCATGGGTTTGCTGAAAACACCATATGGACTTTTAACACCTTTGTTGGCTTATAGTTATAGAAGATGGCGTGAATGACAATACCAGTTGATATCCAAATAACTATTTTTTGTATCCATTTTTCTAAAATTAGGAGAATTCCCTGCCTCATTGGGGGAATGAGTTAAGTGCAATTTTAATCTTTCAAAATATCTGGTGTCAACCACTTTATGAGAAACACAAAGTACTGGGAATTTTGATGGAAGAAAGAATTTTGTGTTGGAATAAACTAAAGTTTCACAAGAAGATCTTAACAAAGTACTTGGGTCCCTGTTTTACTAATAATTATAGGAAAGAAGAGGAAAGAGAGGAAAGAAGGAAAAGAGAGAGGGAGGGTGGAAGGAAAAGAAAGGGGAATAGAAGAATAGGATTAATGAGTTTATGAATGAATAAGTATCTTCAAATATATCCGTCTTCATTGTGAAATCCGTGTGATGTTGACTCTCTTCTATTGTTAAAAAGATCTAACTCACCCTTTCAATATTTTATTGCATCCCTGGCAATTACTAGTAACATCAGTCATAAATACTTCTTTACTCAATAAATATTTGTTGAACACATACTATTTGTTGGGTACTGTGCTAATTACTGAGACTACTTCAATAAACTAAAGGGACGAAAGATATGTTTCATGAAAAGTGAAATAAGGAAACAGAAAGTGAGAGACTGTGGGAGAAGGCAAGGGTAGGATGTTCAGAGAGAACAGCATTGAAACAAGTATACTATCAAGGGTGAAACAGATCACCAGCCCAGGTTGGATGCATGAGATGGGTGCTCAGGGCTGGTGCACTGGGAAGACCCAGAGGGATGGGATGGAGAGGGAGGCAGGAGGGGGGATCGGGATGGGGAACCCATGTAAATCCATGGCTGATTCATGTCAATGTGTGGCAAAAACCACTACAATATTGTAAAGTAATTAGCCTCCAACGAATAAAAATAAATGGAAAAAAAAAAAAAAAGTCTGTGAAGAGGAGCAAATGAGTGAAAAGGTGACTGAAGGGATATGCTGATATTTGGAAAATGCTACAGCACCTCTCATTGTACTTGGCAAGATTGAATACAAGTATCTGTTCCTTCATCTCTGACTCACAAATCAAAGCAGTTCCCAAAGTATAAACACAGCGATATATATTTAGGTACACATCCTATGCAGCAGGAGAGATTTGTCAGTCTTTTTTTTTTTTTTCCATTTATTTTCATTAGCTGGCGGCTAATTACTTTAAAATATTGTAGTGGTTTTTGCCATATATTGACATGAATCAGCCATGGATTTACATGTGTTTCCCATCCTGAACCTCCCTCCCACCTCCTTCCCCATCCCATCCCTCTGGATCATCCCAGTGCACCAGCCCTGAGCACTTGTCTCATGCATCCAACCTGGACTGGTGATCTGTTTCTCACTTGATAATATACATGTTTTGATGCTATTCTCTCAGATCATCCCATCCTCATCTTCTCCCATAGAGTCCAAAAGTCTGTTTTATACATCTGTGTCTCTTTTTCTGTCTTGCATATAGGGTTATAATTACCATCTTTCTAAATCCCATATATATGTGTTAGTATACTGTAATGGTCTTTGTCTTTCTGGCTTACTTTACTCTGTATAATGGACTCCAGTTTTACCCATCTCATTAGAACTGATTCAAATGTATTCTTTTTAATGGCTGAGTAATATTCCATTGTGTATATGTACCATAGCTTTCTTATCCATTTGTCTGCATATGGACACCTAGGTTGCTTCCATGTCCTCGCTTTTATAAACAGTGCTGCGATGAACATTGGGGTACATGTGTCTCTTTCAGATCTGGTTTCCTCAGTGTGTATGCCCAGGAGTGGGATTGCTGGGTCATATGGCAGTTCTATTTCCAGTTTTTAAAGAAATCTCCACACTATTCTCCATTGTGACTGTACTAGTTTGCATTCCCACCAACAGTGTAAGAGGGTTCCCTTTTCTCCACACCCTCTCCAGCATTTATTGCTTGTAGACTTTAGGATAGCAGCCATCCTGACTGGCGTGTAATGGCACCTCATTGTGGTTTTGATTTGCATTTCTCTGATAATGAGTGATGTTGAGCATCTTTTCACGTGTTGTTAGCCATCTGTATGTCTTCTTTGGAGAAATATCTGTTTAGATCTTTGGCCCATTTTTTGATTGGGTCATTTATTTTTCTGGAATTGAGCTTCAGGAGTTGCTTGTATATTTTTGAGATTAGTCCTTTGTCTGTTTCTTGGTTTGCTATTATTTTCTCCCATTCTGAAGGCTGTCTTGTCACCTTGCTTATAGTTTCCTTTGTTGTTCAAAAACTTTTAAGTTTAATTAGGTCCCATTTGTTTAGTTTTGCTTTTATTTCCAATATTCTGGGAGGTGGGTCATAGAGAATCTTGCTGTGATTTATGTCGGAGAGTGTTTTGCCTATGTTCTCTGCTAGGAGTTTTATAATTTTTGGTCTTACATTTAAATATTTAATCCATTTTGAGTTTATTTTTGTGTATAGTGTTAGAAAGTGTTCTAGTTTCATTCTTTTACAGGTGGTTGACCAGTTTTCCCATCACCACTTGTTAAAGAGGTTGTCTTTTTTCTGTTGTATATCCTTGCCTCCTTTGTCAAAGATAAGGTGTCCATAAGTATGTGGGTTTATCTCTGGGCTTTCTATTTTTTTCCATTGATCTATATTTCTGTCTTTGTGCCAGTACCATACTGTCTTGATGACTGTGGCTTTGTAGTAGAACCTAAAGTCAGGCAGGTTGATTCCTCCAGTTCCATTCTTCTTTCTCAAGATTGTTTTGGCTATTCAAGGTTTTTTGTATTTCCATACAAATTGTGAAATTATTTGTTCTAGTTCTGTGAAGAATACGTTGGTAGTTTAATAGGGATTGCATTGAATCTATAGATTGCTTTGGGTAGTATACTCATTTTCACAATATTGATTCTTCCAATCCATGAACACAGTATATTTCTCCATCTATTTATGTCCTCTTTGATTTATTTCACCAGTGTTTTATAGTTTTCTATACATAGGTCTTTTGTTTCTTTAGGTAGATATATTCCTAAGTATTTTATTCTTTTTATTGCAATGGTGAATGGTATTGTTTCCTTAATTTCTCTTTCTGTTTTCTCATTGTTAGTGTATAGGAATGCAAGGGATTTCTGTGTATTAATTTTATATCCTGCAACTTTACTGTATTCATTGATGAGCTCTAGTAATTTTCTGGTGGAGTGTTTAGGGTTTTCTTCATAGAGGACCATGTCATCTGCAAACAGTGAGCGTTTCACTTCTTCTTTTCCTATCTGGATTCCTTTTATTTCTTTTTCTGTTCTGATTGCTGTGGCCAAAACTTCCAAAACTATGTTGAATAGTAGTGGTGAGAGTGGGCACCCTTGTCTTGTTCCTCACTTTAGGGAAAATGCTTTCAATTTTTCACCATTGAGGAAAATGTCTGCTGTGGGTTTGTCATAATAGCTTTTATTATATTGAGATATGTTCCTTCTGTTTCTGCTTTCTGGGTTTTTTTTTTTTTTTATCATAAATGGATGTTGAGTTTTGTCAAAGGCTTTTTTTGCATCTATTGAGATAATCATATGGCTTTTATCTTTCAATTTGTTAATGTGGTGTGTTACATTGATTGATTTGCGGATGATCCACGATATTATGTTAGTGATGCAGCTCACATCAAGGGCCAGAATGCCTCCCTATTTCTTTCTCTGTCTTGTGTTCTAGTTTCCTTTATATCTTTTCTCTTCGGGAAAATGTGTGGCTAATAAGGAGCTAAGGATGTTTCGGAATCCCACTACAATCAGTAAAAATATTTCTACTGCTATTTGGATGTTTAGAGGACTTGCATGTCTCTTTACAGAATTAAACATATGGCTTTTCTTGAGTCACAACATATGCTTTTTATTCTAACACTTGACATTTTCCCCTAAAATGTGTGTCACCTTCAGCTATGGGAATTGTGATTCACCCCATGACTTTCCAGTTGCCTCAGTATTCCAGGGCTTTGTTCTTACTGTTGCTTCCAGTAAGGCCAGATTGAACTACACATGCTGAGATTTTGGAGCTTGACATTAGCAGATTTAAAAATAAACATAACAGTTGGTCTAAGATATATTAAGACTGAAGATAGGCAACTTTTAAAATATCTTTGAGGCTTAGCTTTCTAATAGGTAGCATAGATCTCAGAATAATTCACTGAATGGTAAGGAGGATTAAAAGATACATTTAGGGCTTTCTAAAAGACACTGATTTTAAAGCCAAAAAGAAATACATTTTTGATAGATTTAACAGTGTAAGAAATAAAGACAGCATCATTTTAAAAATAAAGGTAGTATGTTAGAATAAAACATACAAGCAAACATAAAAGTCAAAATAACATGTAAGATATCAAAATAATTCTAGCAAATAAAAATAAAGTTAACCTAATGGAAAAAAATGGTCAAAAGATAGGAAGAAGCTTATGAACAAGGTTGAATGACAGAGTGCCAATATACAAGAAAAAGTTGCTCGAAAGCACTAGGGATCAATAAAATGTCTAAAGATAAAGTACATTTGGATTGTTAAAATGGAAAAGGCTGGTAATTCTCAATTTTTAGAAGATGCAAAGTACACCTTCTCATTCCCTGTTGGTTGAAATATAATTGTTTATACCATTTGAATGGAAAGTTGTCACTTTATCAAAAAAAATGTAAACGCACCTTGTTTTGAAAATAGCCATTCCAGTTCAGAAATTTCATTACAATAGACATGTCCCCATATATACACAAGTCAATCTACAAAGTTGTATAAAGACAACACTCTTTAGGATAGCACAGTCATAGAAATAAATACTTATTAAGGTAAACATAATTAATAATAGAAAGTTTCAGAGTACTACACAGGCATTATAAAGAAAAAATTTGACCACTTCCCAGGTGGCACAGTGGTAAAGAATCCTCCTACAATGCAAGAGACAAAGGACACTGGTTTGATCCCTGGATTGGGAAGATCCTTCTGGAGAAGGAAATGGCAACTCACACCAGTATTCTTCCCTGGAAAATCCCAAGGACAGAGGAGCCAGTTCCAGAGCACAAATAAGAGCACATTAGTTCCAGAGCACAAATAAGCATAATTCTATGGATCAAGGGCATAACCCTCCTGTAACTGTCTAGCCCTAACCCCTACTCCTGTGTTTCTATTTATGTCCTGCAAAAATATTATTGGTGTTCAGTATTGGACTGTAAGGAGATCAAACCAGTTATCCTAAAGGAAATGAACCCTAAATATTCATTGGAAGGACTGATGCTGAAACTGAAGCTCCAATAATTTGTACACCTGATGAAAAGAGCTGACTCATTGAAAAATACCCTGATGCTGGGGGAAATTGAAGGCAAAAGGAGAAGGGGGCAGTAGAGGATGAGATGGTTAAACAGCATTACTGTCTCAATGGACTTGAATTTGAGCATATTCCAAGAGATTATAGAGGACAGAGGAGCCTGGCATACAGCCATCCATTTGGTGGTAAAAAGTTGGATGCAACTTAGTGACTGAACAACAAAATTATAGAGAACAAAGATACGTGGCAAGAATCAGATATCCATAGGCTTTGTTCCATGGGTCCTTGGCTCAATAAACCAAGAGATTTCCTACAACCTGCTTACTGCTAAAGACTCTTCTGAAATCATGGTCATGGTTTCTGTCATGTAGAAGTTTTTGTTCCCTAGAAAATCCATAGATTGGTTCTCAATTCCATCACTGTGATCCTGAATAAAGCACAGGGAGAGAAGTAGAAAACAAATAACTCTTTGTGGTCCTTTGCTCTCAAAGTCATCCCTTGTAGACAACACTCACCCAAGGTCAGAAACATGGTTACTCCAGTCACCAGCCTCATACTTCAAGGACAAACCAGGATCATGGGCTCAGAGCTGATCCTTGGCTTAAGGAGGTTTCAGAGAACAGAGGCAACAACTGTTAGTAAAAACTTACAACCAGTGCAGATATCGCTGTGTTGTTGCCAGGACCTTCTCAGCCAATGATCAAAGAATCCCTTATCTAGGTCTTCCTCCCCTGTTTTAGTCATGTCCCTAAAAGATGGTGAAACATCCCCAGTTCACAGTGCAATCATCTCTGAAGTTTAATGTCTGCCTTGGGAAAAGGAATACCAATCACAATGATGTGTCTATGCACAACCATTGGTCTATCATTTGTTTCTTAAGAAATTGGCTGGTGTTCCACGAAGCTTGCAGAGCATAGTATTTAATACCAGAAAAATTACTGAGCTCTGTGTTGTAAGATAATGAAAATTTCCATCCACATTCCAGAAAATGTATGGGAGATTCAAAAGTAGGCAGTGATTTGCTCTGGGAGATGGAAAAATTAATAACATGGAGACTAAAACTACACATCCTGGAACTTGGAGCTCTTATAAGTGTTCTTGGAATCATGCATCTTTCACCATATAGGTAGACATTTTTCATGCATCTGTTCTAATTGACATGTATCTATTGACATAGATGGTGTTCACCTCATCCCCCTTGAACAGTGGTCCATAATCTTCATGTTCCCTATGCCGATGCTTGTGGGTGTTGTGCAGCAAAGATGCTAAGGCAGAGGAATAGACAGAAAGAAAGGCAAAGTAGGTGGGGTGGGGTGGAGGTGGGTGTGAGTGGTATAAAAGGTCGGAAGAGGGAAAAGATGGGTATAAGGAATAGAAAAAGGAAGAGATAATTGGAGCAGAGAAATGGGAAAGCAGTGTTAGGGAGGTACATGGAAAAGGCTTAGGCTATTGGGTTAAGATCCCCTGAATCCTTGATCACACCCATTCAACAAGAGATGAAAAGCTCAAGTTGTCTAAAGAAGATGAAAGCATGTCATTTTTCGTTGTTTTTGGCACATCAATGGAAAACAAATTTCCCTCCCTTTCTCCCAGAAAGAAACACTGTTTTCAGATGAATCAGCCCTCTCTTGTGACTGAATAGAAGAACTGCAGAGCTAAACCCACACCAAAAGTCAGCAAGCAACTTTTTGGAAAGCTACTCAGATTTGAAGGTAAATGGGCTTCCCAAGTGGTGCGAGTGGTAAAGATCTCACCTGCCAATGCAGAAGACTTAAGAGACCCATGTTCAATCCCTGGATCAGGAAGATCCCCTAGAGAAGGGCATAGCAACCCACTTCAGTATTCTTGCCTGGAGAATCCGTTGGACAGAGGAGCCTGGTGGGCTACAGGCCATGACTCGCAGAGCTAGACACGATTGAAGCGACTTGCCACACAGCACACACACCTTCCTTGTCACACCTCTGTGCTCATCTGGATTTCCTTGGTCCTAAATGCCTCTCAGAAGGTTTTAATTATCTTTGACTGCTTTCAGTTCAGTCGTTCAGTCGCGCAGTCGTGTTCAACTCTTTGCGACCCCATGAACCGCAGCACGCCAGGCCTCTGCAGTCATACGATTCTCATTTGATTTGTTGATCTCTTTTTCATTTGTCTCTAACCTTCCGATGTTTAAATTTTACTTCAAAGCCCATGTAATTCAATATTTATAAGAGAGTTTGATACACAGTAGGCACTCAAGAATTGCATGGTTTCTGAGTGAGCCGATGAATCATTATTCATGAATTTGATGATAAATTATGTTAAACAACTGTTTAAGTTATTCTGAAAACAATCTTCCAATTTTATGGGGTGCATGCCAAATAAAAGACTCTGATAGTATAAACAGAAGGTTATTGTTGTGAACAATGAATAATAGACTATAAATAATAAATCCAAGTCTAGGATGGAGGAAAATTATACTGAAGACTTAGGAGTAAATGTTATAGTAATCATGCTTTGTTCATTTAACAAATATTCATAAATACTCGCTGGAAGTGTTGTTTTTGTTCAGTCTCTAAGTCATGTCTGACTCTTTGTGACCCCATGAACTGCAGCACACCACAATTTCTTATCCTCCTCTATCTCCTAGAGTTTGTTCAAGCGCATGTCCATTGTGTGGATGCTGCCATCCAATCACCCCCTTCTTCTCCTGCCCTCAAGCTTTCCAGCATCAGGGTCTTTTCCAGTCAGTCAGCTCTCTACATCAGATGGCCAAAGTATTGGAACTTCAGCATCAGTCTTTCTGATGAATATTCTAGATTGATTTCCTTTAGGATTGATTGCTTTGATCTCTTTGCTGTCCAAGAAACTCTCAAAGGTCTTCTGCAGCACCACAATTAGAAAGCCTCAATTCTTCAGCACTCAGCCTTCTTTAGGGTCTAACTCTCACATCAACATGACTACTGGAAAACCATAGCTTCAACTCTGTGGAACTTTGTTGGCAAAGTGATGTCTCTGCTTTTTAATATGCTGTCTAGGTTTGTCACAGCTTTCCTTCCAAGGAACAAGTGTCTTAATATCATGTCTGCAGTCATCTTCTGCAGTGATTTTGGAGCCCAAGAAAATAAAATCTGTCACTGCTTCTGCTTTTCCCCCATCTATTTGCATTAAGTGTTGGGACCCCAGATGCCATGATCTTAGTTTTTTGAATGTTGAGTTTGTCACTGTCCTCCTTCACTCTCATCAAGAGGCTCTTTAGTTACTCTTCTCTTTCTGCCATTAGAGTGGCATCATCTGCATATTTGAGGTTGTTGGTATTTCTCCTGGCAAACTTGATTCCAGCTTGTGATTCATCTAACACAGCATTTCACATAATGTACTCTTGCATATAATTTAAATAAGCAGGGTGACAATATACAGCCTTGATGTATTCCTTTCCCAATTTTGAATCAGTTTGTTGTTCCATGTCTGGTTCTAACTGTTGCTTCTTGACCTGCATACAGGTTTCTCAGGAGGCAGGTAAGGTGGTCTGGTATTCCTATCTATTTAATAATTTTCCAGTTTGTTTTGATCCACAAAGTCAAAGGCTTTAGCATAGTCAACAAAGCAGAAGTAGATGTTTTCTGGAATTCCCTTGCTTTTTCTATGATCCAATGAATGGTCTAGTGGTTTTCCCTACTTTCTTCAGCTTAAGCCTGAATTTTGCAGTAACGACCTCATGATCTGAGCCACAGTCAGCTCCAGATCTTGTTTTTGCTGACTGTGTAGAGTTTCTCCATCTTTGGCTGCAAAGAATATAATCAGTTTGATTTCTGTATTAACCTTCTGGTGATATTTGTGTGTAGGGTGGGCTCTCATGTTGTTGAAAGAGGGTGTCTCTATGACCAGTGTATTTCCTTGGCAAAACTCTATTAGTCCTTGTCCTGCTTCATTTTGTACTCCAAGGCCAAACTTGCCTGTTACTCCAGGTATCTCTTGACTTCCTATGTGTGCATTCCAATCCCCTATGATGAAAAGGACATCTTTTTTTTTGGTGCTATTTCTAGAAGATCTTGTAGATCTTCATAGAACTGTGCTTCATAGATCCCTTTAGGTTCCAGTTTAAACCCATCATGTCACCATCACCGAGACATCCAGTCACCCTGTCCTGGGTCAAGTGCTTCCTCATACCCAAATCTTCTCCAAGGAGCCCTCTAAATGGTACACTCAGGATGACAATAAAAGTTTAAGATGCTTTTCACAGTTAAGAAAGTTGTGTCTCATTTCTCAAAGATTAAAAAAATTGGAACAGTAAAATCTGTCTCATAGGGTTTTGATATTTAAATTAGATAATGAATCAGAAGTGCCTGACATACAGTAAGCTCAATAAATACCAACTTTCTATATTCTACTAAAACCTCCTTTCCACTAATGTCCAGGTCTGTGACCTGATTTTTCAACTCCACATCAGTTCAGTAATGGACACTTCTAGGAAATTTAATCACTTGTTTTCCTGAAGATAGTCATTATTTTTCCTTATCCTTTTGGTGTGATAGCCAGCTAGCTACATTGATACACTCAGGGTGCTGAAAAGACACAGATGGAACAGGTGAGGTTTGACTTTGATTTCCATAAAAATAGTGAAATCAAGGACACCTTGAATGTTTACTAGCTATTAGATATAATATTTCTGAATTGGATCTCCAAGATTTTGCCATTCTTATTAATGACTATTAATAAGTTGTTCTTATTAATGACTAAGAAGTGACTATTTTCACTCCTTTTTGCTTTATGAGCTTTTAATATATTCTGCAGTTGATTTCCTTTTTCAGTAATGTGTATTGCATATATAGCCTTCCAGACTGGCACTTGGCTTTCCACTCTCTTAGCAGTGTTTTTTAACAAAAAAGACAATTTAAAAATATGCTTTATGCTCATTAGAAGTTTCCTTGAAAGTTTTATTTGTTGTTTTCTTTAAAGACTTTACAAATGTTTTCCTGTTATGACTGCTATTGCTTGTGATGAGAAGACAAGTGTCATTCTTAATGATGTTTCCCAGAATACAACATATCAGTTTCCCCTGCCTATTAGCATGATTTTTTTTCCACTAAAATAGACCCTTGAATTTGTCTTCAAGACCTTGCAAGCTTCTGCCAAAACCACAGTGGTCAACTTACAGAACTCTTTATTCATCTTTATGACTTTCCACATAGCATTGTTCCTGAATAAGGAGCTTCTTTTATAGGAAGTCAAGTACAACAGGGAGTAGAGGTTCTTGCTATGCTAAAGAGGTTAAGGAATGGGTATTGGATGAGGTAGTTATAAATACTAGTTACAGCCATGTGGTCATTTGCAGTAACAAAACCTAGAATATTTATGAAATTATTTTCATTTTATATGAATATATTTATGTATACATTAGCCATTTTTAGCTTCCCTCTCCTCTTTGCCTGCTTCTGGTAACAGAAAATGTGCTGCTACAAGTTAATCTTATACCTCATTGTATCTCTGTAGTAAAGATACAGGGTCAATTGGAGAGTGTGATTCAGCTAGAAGAGGAAAGAATGTCACCCTTAAATAGATAAATGAACTTGGTATTCTCTTTGAAGGAGAGAGCTTGTTTTGGCTGAATAAAGATTAATTGCATCATATTAACAGGAAGCATAGTTTTCTGTAGTTCTTATTCAAAGTTGTGGTGTTCAAAGAGGTAATGAATGCTTAGTTAACAAGGAGGGAAGTTAAATAGTTAAGCTATTTTGGTGGATTGGTACTGTCTCAACTTAATCTATTTCCCAGAATTTGCTTCTCTGTATTGTTCTGGGTTATGGTTGGCCACAAAAGAGATTTGTGTAAGATTTGGAAGGTACTTGTAATGAAGCATCCCATCATTTCATGGGAAATAGATGGGAAAACATTGGAAACAGTGTCAGACTTTATTTTGGGGGGCTCCAAAATCACTGCAGGTGGTGATTGCAGCCATGAAATTAAAAGACCCTTACTCCTAGGAAGGAAAGTTATGACCAACCTAGATGGCATATTAAAAAGCAGAGACATTACTTTGCCAACAAAGGTCCATCTAGTCAAGGCTATGGTTTTTCCAGTGGTCATGTATGGATGTGAGAGTTGGACTGTGAAGAAAGCTGAGCGCCAAAAATGGATGCTTTTAAACTGTGGTGTTGGAGAAGACTCTTGAGAGTCCCTTGGATTGCAAGGAGATGCAACCAGTCCATCCCAAAGGAGATCAGTCCTGGGTGTTCATTGGAAGGACTGATGCTGAAGCTGAAACTCCAATACTTTGGCCACCTGATGCGAAGAGTTGACTCATTGGAAAAGACCCTGATGCTGGGAGCGATTGGGGGCAGAAAGAGAAGTAGACGGCAGAGGATGAGATGGCTGGATGGCATCATCGACTCGATGGACATGAGTTTGAGTAGACTCCGGGAGTTGGTGATGGACAGGGAGGCCTGGCGTGCTGTGATTCATGGGGTCGCAAAGAGTCGGACACGACTGAGCGACTGAACTGAACTGAACTGAACTGTGATGAAGTAGTCATGTTTCTAGGTTCTGGTGGTTGGTTCAGGGTTACAGAAACTATGGCAACTCATAATGTTGCTGCTGGTCTGGTAGTTCAATTTATTGTTGACTCACAACTCCTCGACCTCCCACCAGATCTCTTACTCATGTTCTCTTTGTCTTTGACCAAGTATGCATGTAGCATGATGGCATACTTCTGAAGTTCGCCCACTGCTGTGAGCCTGAAGGAGGTAAGAGAAAGACAAGTTTCAGTGTGTCTTGTGGGTCCCATTGTCCTCATGTACATGTCAGTTTGTCCATGCTTTTTCCAGTTTGCCCACAGTTTGTCCAGTTGCCACATCCAACTTTCCTTCATAAATGGTACTTTAGTTGACTTACAGTGATCTCAAGCTCAAACCAAATACAAATATAATAGCTTTTATAGACTCTTCCACCAGCTCTAGCCCCTGCCTGTGAATAATCCTTATAACTAATCTCTTATCATACATCACTGGTGGTTCTCCTCTGAATATGCTCTGACACAATGTCTAAGAGGAAAGAACTGTATGATAAATCACTTCAGTCATGTCTGACTCTTTGCAACCCCATGGACTGTAGCCCACCAACTTCCTCTGTCCAAGGGATTCTCCAGGCAAGAATATTGGAGTTGGTGGCCATGGCCTCCTCCAGGGGATCTTCCCAAACCAGGGATCAAATCTGAGTTTCTTATGTCTCCTGCATTGGCAAGCGAGTTCTTTACCCCTAACGCCTGGGAAACCCTAAAAGGAAAGGACTAAGGAAATTATTTTCATGATGATTTCAGACTCTAGACCCAGACTTGTGATGTGAGGATCTTTAGGTGAAACTACCATTTTATATTACTGTAGAGAAAGTCTTCAAATTTAGACAACTTTGCACATATTTTGTATGGTTGATTTAAAGTCAAAAACTCAAGAGGAGAATGTTATCAGGAGAGAGTTACTCTGCACACCTGCTTCCATATGTCATGGAAGGAAATTTTATTTAGAATTAAATCCTCTGATGCAGACCACAGATGAAGCAACTGCAGGATTACCATTTCTTGTCTAGGATCTACAGGTTTGTATCTCAGCTCTGGTCCTGCAGCAGAGGGGCTCTCTCTTGTTAAGCTCTGGGGTTTTTTGTTAGGCTTTTCCTATTACCTTGAGCACTGTGAGTTCAAAGAGAGCACAGAAGTACTTTGCAGAATCTTCCAGTTGTAAGGTTGAAATGGTGAGGCTGGAGGTTATTTAAGTGATCTCTGAAAATTTATAGAGTAGTGACCATCCCTTGTAAGGAAAATCATCTCTCCACTAGGAGGTTGCTTATACCAAAAACTGTTGTAACTCCTCCAACTTGTTTCACGCCGACAGTTCACAGTGACTGCCTCTCCAATCTGAGTGAATATGTCTGTTTGATCTTGAATAACTTTCTGGGCTACCAGATCCTGTGGAAAAAATCAGAAAACAGAGATGAAGCAGTGAATAAAATAGTGTAGAAATTAGGCTCACTTCAGACCATCCTCCCCCCAAAAAAGCAAACTGAAATCATAAGATGCTAGCTAATTCCGATCCTCCTTTCCTCCCCAAGTCCCTGTGAAGCACCACGTGACTGTGTGCAGTCCTTTCACCCTGGACACTCACACCCATGTTTGGAAGCATCCCTACCAGAGAAGGTGAAGGCCAGGAACACCCAAAGCAGACTGGAGAGCAGCATGAGGCATGGATTCCCCTACACAAATGTGCTCAGTTCTGCCTCAAGCTTAGAGTTCAGTGTTTTTATGTGCCTGGCAGCACATATGCATAATTCCTCAGTTCTTGTGTGACTCCTTCAAACAGGAAGTGGTGTTTGTCATATTCATATGTCATGTGGTCTGTGTACAGATGAGAAAAAACATCTGACTCACCACAAACTTTTACTTTGTCTATTTTTCTTTCACTGGCAATTAAGTTAGGCTGATCTTGAAAGGGGGCATTGAAAAAGCAGTTAGTAATAAAGGTTTGAGCTGAGGGAATTAAGGAACAAACTAGGTGTCATTCACTGATACATATTCAGGACAATTATTTTGCCATACCATTTAAAACACCACTTGCTTTTTGTTTTTAAACTTTTTATTAGAGTGTAGGCAAAATGTTCATCTGAGGAGGACTTACAAATAACTGAGAAAAGAAGAGAAAAGAAAAGCAAAGAAGAAAAGGAGCGATATACCCATTTGAATGCAGAGTTCCAAAGAATAGCAAGGAGAGATAAGAAGGTCTTCCTCAGTGATCAGTGAAAAGAAATAGAGGAAAACAATAGAGTGGGAAAGACTAGAGATCTCTTCAACAAAATTAGAGATATCAAGAGAACCCTTCATGCAAAGATGAGCACAATAAAGGACAGAAATGGTATGGACCTAAGAGAAGCAGAAGATATTAAGAAGAGGTAGCAAAAATACACAGAGGAGCTATACAAAAAAGATCTTCATGATGCAGAAAGCCACGATGGTGTGATCACTCAGCTAGAGCCAGACATCCTGGAATGCAAAGTCAAGTGGGCCTTAGGAAGCATCACTACAAACAAAGCCAGTGGAGGTGATGGAATTCCAGTTGAACTATTTCAAATCCTAAAAGATGATGCTGGGAAAGTGTTGCACTCAATATGTCAGCAAATTTGGAAAACTCAGCAGTGGCCATAGGACTGGAAAAGGTCAGTTTTCATTCCAATCCCAAAGAAAGGCAATGCCAAAGAATGTTCAAACTATGGCACAATTGCACTCATATACATGCTAGCAAAGTAATGCTCAGAATTCTCCAAGCCAAGCTTCAACAATATGTGAACCGTGAACTTTCAGATGTTCAAGCTGGATTTAGAAAAGGCAGAGGAGCCAAAGATCAAATTGCCAACATCACCTGAAACATCAAAAAAAGAAAGAGAGTTCCAGAAAAACATCTACTTCTGCTTTATTGACTATGCCAAAGCCTTTGACTGTGTGGATCACAACAGACTGGGAAATTCTTCAAGAGATGGGAATACCAGACCACCTGACCTTCCTCCTGAGAAATCTGTATGCAGGTCAAGAAGCAACAATTAGAACTGGACATGGAACTGGACATGGACTGGTTCAAATCGGGAAAGGAATACATCAAGGCTGTCTATTGTCACCCTGCTTATTTAACTTATATGCAGAGTACATCATGTGAAATGCCGGTTTGGATGAAGCCATGGACTCAGTAATGAGGCTGGCAAAGTGCTCCTCTCCATTTATTCTGATCAAGTATCCTCAACAGAGGAAAGTTCTGCAGCCTAGGTCTGTGGAATATTCTGCTTCAGGTATGGATTTTGTATCTTGTTGCCCAGCCAATCAGAGATGAGACCACATACATGTTCTAGAAATACACCATTTCTGCCCTAGAGTCAACTTCCTGTGGTTCAAAAAGAGGATTCAAACACTGCTTTCTTGAGACCAGCTTCACAAACATTGTGGATATCTCTTAAGAGCTCACAATGCAAAGAAAGCTGACTACCTTTCAGAATTGGGTTGCCTTGGGATGGACTGCTGTTATTCAACTTGAGAGAGATTGGGATTGCAAATGTGACAGGAAACACACTTTGGTTAGGAATCTTTTACATAAAATTTCAATAAAGTTTATAAACTTTCAAATCACAAATGCTATGTGTTAAATTATCTACTCTAATAGAAAATATATGCAATAGAGATATTATTTCCAACTTACAAACAAGAAAACGAAAGCTGAAAGAGATCAAGTAACTAACTTGAGATCACACATATAGCAGGTAGCATAGTAAGAATCACAATATATACCTATTTGGCTAAGTAGTCTATTCCCTGGGATTCCCCAGTGGCTCAGACGGTAAAGAGTCTCCCTGTAATGCGGGAGACCCCGGTTTGATCCCTGGGTCAGGAAGATCCCCTGGAGAAGGAAATGGCAACCCACTCCAGTATGCTTGCCTGGAAAAATCCCATGGGCGAAGGAGCCTGGCGGACTACAATCCAAGGGTTGGAAAGAGTCAGACATGACTGAATGACTTCCCTTTCACTTTCAAGTAGTCTACAGTGTTTGGAATTTGCCATGTGACCTACATTAGTGATACTCAGTAAATGTGTAAGTGTTAACAAAATTACGTTCTAAAAATTCTGAGAACCTACTTTGTGGTTACCCTTCCTAATAGCCCCCAAACGAGAAGCAGCCAAATGTGCAACATCTGGTGAGTGGATAAACAAAATGTAATTAATTTGTCAATGAATTTCTATTCGTCAATAAATATGAGTGAAATACTAATGTATACTACAAGATAAATAATTTTTTTCTAAAAAATTATGTTAAGGAAAAATAGCAAAACACAAAATTACATATTGAAAGTTCCCATGTATATGAAATATTCACAAAAGGAACTTATAAAGCTGTAAATTAGATCAGTAGTTGCCAGGGGGCAAACGTGGAAATAAAGGACAACTATAATTGGGGATGCAGGATAATTTACTAAAAATTATTAAACTGGGAATTCAAAATGGAAGAATTTTAGGGAATGTCACTTATACCTCAGTAGAGTTGCTTAAAAATAAATAAGAATTTTGTTCTGTCTTACCTGTGTCACAGTACAGGAAGAATGTTAGTTTAATTCAACATCTAGGTATTTATTTAAACAGTGATTTTGTCCACAATTTCCCTAGGACCTTTAAAAGTTATAAAAGCAACATTGTCTGTGAGCTCAAAATGTAGTTAAAAAAAATAAAACACATCTAGAGAAAATTTGCAAATACAAGATAATAGAGACTGTTCAGAATCTAAATCTACTTCTTGGAATCTGGTACTGCATACTGACTACAAATCTTCTTTCCAGGGAACAACTGAAATAAGCAAAGTAAACAGTATGGTTGTTGTTCAGTAGTTAAGTCGACTATTTGTGACCCCAAGGACTGCAGCATGCTAGTGTCCTCTGTCCTCCACTATGCCCTGGAGTTTGCTCAAATTCATGTCTATTGGGTCAATGATGCTATCTAACCACCTCATCTCATCTCACCTAAACAGCATGGGATAGGTGCTAAAAATCAGAGCAGTGCCTTCCACCAGCTTAGTCGCTCAGTCATGTATGACTCTTTTCAACCCCATGGACTGTAACCCACCAGGTTCCTCTGTCCATGGGAATTCTTCAGGCAAGAATACAGGAGAGGCTTGCCATGCCCTCCAGGGGATCTTCTCAACTCAGAGGTCGAACCCAGGTATCCTGCACTGCAGGTGGATTCTTTAGCATCTGAGCCACCAGGGAAGCCCATGAATACTCAAATTTAAATCATGTTCTGAAAAGAGAAACAGGATTGGAAGATTTCTCAATGGCTAACCTCTGGCTTACCTTCCCAAGAAAAGAAACACACCTACGGTTAATAAAGGAATATCTGAAAAGTCTCATTAATGTCTCCTATTCAGAAGTATGAATGTATGTTTGGGGAGGGGATGCTAGACAAACAGCAGTGTAGTATAGTGTTAGTTGCTCAATGGTGTCTCACTCTTTGCAACCCCATTGACTGTAGCCCACCAGGCTCTCCTGTCTATGGGATTCTCGGGGCAAGAATACCAGAGTGGGTTACCATGCCCTCCTCCAGGAGATCTTGTGGACCCAGAGACTGAACCCATACCTCTTATATCTCCTTCATTGACAGGCAGGTTCTTTACCAATAGCACCACTTGGGAAGCCCTGACAAACAGAAGTCACTACAAATCGAATTCCTTTTTCTTTTCTCCAGATCACAGCAATCAGCCCACTTGAGGATAAGATCATAAGAACATGACCACACCATTCAGAAAGCTCATTTGCTATGGAGCTTAATTCTGATGAGACGACTAATTCTTTGATAAATTTACTGACATACTGGATGGGCTGTGTCCAAACCAGGAAGAATAGGCCTCCAACAGCAGGAAGCATTCTTTCAACTAATATGACAGAATCCTGAAATCTAAAACTATCATAATTATCTGAAATAGAGGCCAAGTCAATTGACCACTAGGTAAATTAAATAAATCTTCTTGAAGTGGCATGCAAAGTAGAAATGTTGACAAATACAGATAAATTAAAATGAGCCCCATTTAATCTTTTACTTTAGAGTTTGAATACTGTGGACTCTTAGAAATACTTTCATCTTTTGCACTACACACACACACACACACACACACACACACACAAACACATACTCACATACATTGGCTTCCCAGATGGCTCAGTGGTAAAGAATCCACCTGCAAGGCAGGAGACATGAGTTTGATCACTGGATCAGGAAGATACCCTGGAGAAACAAATGGCAACCCACTCCATTATTCTTGCCTGGGAAAGCCTGTGGATAGGGAGCCTGGCAAGCTACAGTCCACCGGGTCACAAAAAAGTCGGACATGATTTAGCGACTAAACAACAATATATATTCCTGGAACGTTTCTGGATCCACTTGCCCATGTGGGTTGCAGTGAAGCAAAATGCAGTGTTTATCACAGGGTACCAAGCAAGTGGCCCATGCAGCCAGGACTCAGAAGTCTGGAATTCCCAGATGGCTTTGAGGAAAATGTTTTAAAGATAAGGTGAGGGAAGGGAGTTGTGGGGTGTGTGATCAGCTTGTGGACATTCTTCTGGTTCGTTGGTGGTGAGGTAATCAGGAGTCAACACAATCAACCTTTTGTTTCCAACCAGTCTGAGTACTGGGGCTTCGTTAGTAGCTGGGACGGTAAAGCAGCCACTTGCAATGCAGGAGACCCAGGTTTGATACCCGGGTAAGGAAGATCTCTGGGAGAAGAAAATGGCAACCCACTCCAGTATTCTTGCCTGGAGAATTCCATGGAGAGAGGAGCCTGGTGACTACAATCCATGGGGTTGAAAGGAGTCCGACACAATTGAACAACTAACATAGATAGTCTGAGATCTAGTGTTCGTGAGCACATACAGTTAACTTCTTCCACTTGGTAGGGGTTTCAGCTTCTGCAAAACAGCCCAAAGAACTTGGCTCAGAATGTTACACACAGTCCTTGAGGGGGATCTGAAGGTCCCTGAACTTGCTTAATGGCTAAACTATTGGCGAAGACTCTTGAGAGTCCGTTGGACAACAAGGAGATCAAACCAATCAAACTTAAAGGAAATCAGTCCTGCATATTCACTGGAGGACTGATGCTGAAGTTGAAGCTCTAATACTTTGACCCCCTATATGAAGAACTGACTCATTGGGAAAAACCCTGATGCTGGGAAAGATTGAAGGCAGGAGAAGGGAATGACAGAGGATGAGATGGTTGGATGGCATCCCTGACTCAATGGCCATGAGTTTGAGCAACCTCTGGGAGTTGGTGATGGACAGGAAGCCTGGCGTGCTGAAGACACGACTCCATGACTGAACTGAACTGAAACTATTGTTTTTTTGTCTTGCTTGATTGTTTTCCTTCCTTTCTGCATTTTCTCACTTCTCTGATTAAATTTATACTTTGGAACTTGGGGAAGGTCTAGAGCTAAAGTTTTTCTACACACAAGAGGCAGAGAGAGGACACTTCAGGGGCAGATGGAGTGGTCTGTTCCAGGAAGGCCTCATAAGGTCCTGCCCAATTACTTATAGATAGATAGATAGGTAGTCTCCTGTGTGTGCTATGTATTGTTCAGGAATGCAGGATGCAACAGTGAAGAGCAATAAAAAAGGAAAAAAAGGCCTATAGTGCAGTAGAAGGAGAAAAAATTAAACAGCTTTGTTTTCTAAAAAATTAGACAATTTTAAGTAGTGATAAGCACTTTAAAGACATTACAAAACTGTGTTAAGATAGAGAGTGACTCTTGGGATGAGGAAAGGCATCAGCTCTAAGTACAGTATGGAGGGAGGGCTCCCCTCTGACACTTACTCTGCAATACCAGGCTAGGCATTGAATCTCTCTTGTGTTCAATTTTATTTCTGTAAGTAGCCAGTATCTTCCTGCTGGGCACTGGGCTCAGCATTGGCATTCATTGCTTCATTCGCTTCTTATCAGAACCCTGCATGGTAAATTCTATCAATAACCACAGTGCAGAGCTGAGGAAATTGAAGCATAAAAATTCTTGTCACAATCCTAAGGTCACACAACTAATGAATGCTAGATCTAGAAATACAACTTAAGTCTTTGGTTTTAAGCACTTTGCTCCACTGTCTTCCTAAAGTAGGGTGGACCCAATCTTGAGGGGTTCCAGTCAGAATTGCGAACACACATGCAAACCACCTAGTGCAACACCTTCTCTGTCACAGGCTCTCAACCAGCTGTGGTAATGTACAAGACCTTGGAGGATTGGAAGCCATGGTATGAAATTCCAGACGAGTCTATTTACAAGATAAAACTCAATATTTTTTGAGGTTTGTTTAGCAGTTTACACAGAAGATTTCATGTATTATCATAAATGTCAGTGGTCTATTATGTTTCTTACTGTTAATGGGAAATCAGTTCCCATTAACTGATGTTAACCACCTTAAATATAAAGTATTACGTTGAGACAATGGGTAGCATCATATAACACAGAAAGAGTATACCAAGCTGTGTTTGCTACTATAGTCTGTTAGTATTTTCATATTTGACTTTTGCTCCCACTTCTCAGGATATTTCTATACTACAAGACAAGCAGTAAATACAATGTGACTTAATAGATAAAAATCTCCCATCTTGTGCAACAATTCCAAGCTTTCTATTCATGCAGACCATAGTCATCACATGTGTTTATTTTTCATTTGGAATCAATCACTTTCACATCTGTCTGGCAAAAGCAAAAAAAAGAAAAAAGAAAAAAAAAAAAACCAGCCAGTTTTCTTGAATCCTCTCTCCCTTGAATTTTGCATTGCAAAGTTTACTGAGTGGTTCAATTTTGGCAGCTGCTATTGTGATTATGCTTCCCTACAATTTAATCCAAGATCACTGGAGGGGAGCAGGGAAGCCAGAGAAAGCCTCACAAAATGTTTGAGCAGGACACCAGGTGGCAGTATGTCAGCTTTCATTCTTGCTGCATCCAGTGTGCTAGAGTCCGATTCTCAGGATGGAAAAACAGATTTAGACAAAGGAGTCACAAAGGGGTGACGTATGAGTTGAAACATGAAGGAATTCAGAGGTACATCATGTTCATAGTTGGGTGGATAGCATCACTGGCTCAGTGGTAAAGAATCCACCTTCCAGTGGATTCAATCCCTGGGTCCGGAGATCCCCTCAAGAAGGAAATGGCTACCCACTCCAGTATTCTTGCCTGGGAAACCCAATGGACAGAGGATGAGTCACACACGACTTAGTGACTAAACAACAGCAAAGCATCACAGGAGAGAGGGAAAAACAAGGGACACAGGTCTTGATTGGGAAACAAGCTTGGAGTGTTTAAAGAATGAAATCTCATTGTAGCCCTTGTTTTTTCCAGCACACTATTACTTAAGAAACTTACTAAAGCATCCGGCACTGTCAACTAGTTAGTGGATGCTTTCCTCATTTACTGATCCTGGGACAGTTGAATCTATGTTTGGGCATTTTCTTTCTTAGTTCCCTTTAGCATCCAGTTTAAACCAGTAATGTCACCACCACTGAGACATCCAGCCACCCAGTTCTGGGGCCAAGTGATTCTCCATAGTCCAGACCTTGCTTCTAAGCAGACCTCTAAAATGCAACACACTGGCCGATAATACAAGGTAGAGAAGCTTTTCACAATTAGAAAAGATAGGGCTCATTTCCAAAGTATTTTTTTTTAAAGGAAACAATAAATCCTATCTCTTAGGGTTTTGTTATTTAAATTAGATAATGAATCTGAAAGGCAAACACAGTGCCTGACATTGAGTAAAGCTCAGTAAATACCAACTTTCTTTTTTCCAGTAAATCCTACCTCTCCTTCAATGTCTAGGTCTGTGACTTGTTACTGTTTGTTCTTTTCTCCACATCGGTTCAATGATGGAAGCATCTAGAAAATTCACTTAATCACTTATTTTCCTGGAGACAGTCATTATTTCTCCCTATTTCCTGGAGTCATATTCTCTTAGCCACACTGATGCTCAGAGTACTGAAACGACCCAGATGGTATGCCTATATAAAGTATTGTTTTCATTTCCCTAATTAATAATAATATTAAGGTCTTTATATATGCATTAGCTATCAGTTATCTTATTTCTGAGTTGGATCTCCAAGATTTTGTCATTCTTTATTATCTGTTTTCTTAATGATTTAAAGGAACTTCTATTTTCATTTCTAATTTTGTTAATTTGGTTCTTCTCTCTTTGTTTCTTAATGAGTCTTGCTAATGGCTTGTCAATTTTGTTTATTTTTTCAAAAAACCAGCTTTTAGCTTTGTTGATTTTTGCTATGGTCTCTTTAGTTTCTTTTGCATTTATTTCTGCCCTGATTTTTAAGATTTCTTTCTTTCTGCTAACTCTGGGGTTCTTCATTTCTTCCTTCTCTAATTGCTTTAGGTGTAGAGTTAGGTTATTTAATTGGTTTTTTTCCTGTTTCTTGATGTAAGCCTGTAATGCTATGAACCTTCCCCTTAGCACTGCTTTTACAGTGTCCCATAGGTTTTGGGTTGTTGTGTTTTCATTTTCATTCATTTCTATACATATTTTGATTTCTTTTTTGATTTCTTCTATGATTTGTTGGTTATTCAGAAGCGTGTTATTTAGCCTCCATATGTTTGAAGTTTTAACAATTTTTTCCCTGTAATTGAGATCTAATCTTACTGCACTGTGGTCAGAAAAGATGACTGGAATGATTTCAATTTTTTTGAATTTTCCAAGACCAGATTTATGGCCCAGGATGTGATCTATTCTGGAGAATGTTCCGTGTGCACTTGAGAAAAAGGTGAAGTTGATTGTTTTGGGGTGAAATGTCCTATAGATATCAATTAGGTCTAGCTGGTCCATTGTGTCATTTAAGGTTTGTGTTTCCTTGTTAATTTTCTGTTTAGTTGATCTATCCATAGTTGTGAGTGGGGTATTAAAGTCTCCCACTATTATTGTGTTACTATTAATTTCCTCTTTCATACTCGTTAGCGTTTGCCGTACCTCAACATAATAAAAGCTATATATGACAAACCCACAGCAAGCATCACCCTCAATGGTGAAAAATTGAAGGCATTTCCCCTGAAATCAGGAACAAGACAAGGGTGCCCACTCTCACCACTACTATTCAACATAGTGTTGGAAGTTCTGGCCACAGCAATCAGAGCAGAAAAAGAAGTAAAAGGAATCCAGATAGGAAAAGAAGAAGTAAAACTCTCACTGTTTGCAGATGACATGATCCTCTACATAGAAAACCCTAAAGACTCTACCAGAAAATTACTAGAGCTAATCAATGAATATAGTAAAGTTGCAGGATATAAAATTAACACACAGAAATCCCTTGCATTCCTATATACTAACAATGAAAAAACAGACAGAGAAATTAAGGAAACAATACAATTCACCATTGCAACAAAAAGAATAAAATACTTAGGAGTGTATCTACCTAAAGAAACAAAGGACCTATACATAGAAAACTATAAAACACTGATGAAAGAAATCAAAGAGGACACAAACAGATGGAGAAACATACCGTGTTCATGGATTGGAAGAATTAATATTGTCAAAATGGCTATTCTACCCAAAGCAGTCTATAGATTCAATGCAATCCCTATCAAGCTACCAACGGTATTTTTCACAGAACTAGACCAAAGAATTTCACAATTTGTATGGAAATACAAAAAACCTCGAATAGCCAAAGTAATCTTGAGAAAGAAGAATGGAGCTGGAGGAATCAACCTGCCTGACTTCAGACTCTACTACAAAGCCACAGTCATCAAGACAGTATGGTACTGGCACAAAGACAGAAATATAGATCAATGGAACAGAATAGAAAGCCCAGAGATAAATCCACGAACCTATGGACACCTTATCTTTGACAAAGGAGGCAAGGATATACAATGGAAAAAAGACAACCTCTTTAACAAGTGGTGATGGGAAAACTGGTCAACCACTTGTAAAAGAATGAAACTAGAACACTTTCTAACACCATACACAAAAATAAACTCAAAATGGATTAAAGATCTAAATGTAAGACCAGAAACTATAAAACTCCTAGAGGAGAACATAGGCAAAACACTCTCCGACATAAATCAAAGCAAGATCCTCTATGACCCACCTCCCAGAATATTGGAAATAAAAGCAAAACTAAACAAATGGGACCTAATGAAACTTAAAAGCTTTTGCACTACAAAGGAAACTATAAGTAAGGTGAAAAGACAGCCCTCAGATTGGGAGAAAATAATAGCAAATGAAGAAACAGACAAAGGATTAATCTCAAAAATATACAAGCAACTCCTGCAGCTCAATTCCAGAAAAATAAATGACCCAATCAAAAAATGGGCCAAAGAACTAAACAGACATTTCTCCAAAGAAGACATACAGATGGCTAACAAACACATGAAAAGATGCTCAACATCACTCATTATTAGAGAAATGCAAATCAAAACCACAATGAGGTACCATTACACGCCAGTCAGGATGGCTGCTATCCAAAAGTCTACAAGCAATAAATGCTGGAGAGGGTGTGGAGAAAAGGGAACCCTCTTACACTGTTGGTGGGAATGCAAACTAGTACAGCCGCTATGGAAAACAGTGTGGAGATTCCTTAAAAAACTGGAAATAGAACTGCCATATGACCCAGCAATCCCACTTCTGGGCATACACACTGAGGAAACCAGATCTGAAAGAGACACTTGCACCCCAATGTTCATCACAGCACTGTTTATAATAGCCAGGACATGGAAGCAACCTAGATGCCCATCAGCAGATGAATGGATAAGGAAGCTGTGGTACATATACACCATGGAATATTACTCAGCCATTAAAAAGAATTCATTTGAACCAGTCCTAATGAGATGGATGAAGCTGGAGCCCCTTATACAGAGTGAAGTAAGCCAGAAAGATAAAGAACATTACAGCATACTGACACATGTATATGGAATTTAGAAAGGTGATAACGATAACCCTATATGCAGAACAGAAAAAGAGACACAGAAATACAGAACAGACTTTTGAACTTTGTGGGAGAATGTGAGGGTGGGATATTTCAAAATAACAGCATGTATACTATCTATGGTGAAAGAGATCACCAGCCCAGGTGGGATGCACGAGACAAGTGCTCCGGCCTGGTGCACTGGGAAGACCCAGAGGAATCGGGTGGAGAGGGAGGTGGGAGGGGGGATTGGGATTGGGAATACATGTAAATCCATGGCTGATTCATATCAATGTATGACAAAACCCACTGGAAAAAAAAAATAATAATAATAAAAAAAAAAAAGAAAAAAAAAATAAAGGAACTTCTAACATATTCTGCATTTGAGTCCTTTTTCAGAAATATGCACTGCAAATACTGTTTATCAGTCTGTGCTTTGACTTTCAAAACTCTTAGTGGTGATTTATAACAAACACAATTTAAAAATATGTTTTCATGTTCATAAGAAACTGGCTTGGATATTTAGTTTGTTTTCTTTAAACTCTATAAATCTTTCTTTCTTTCTTTCTTTCTTTTTTAGCTTGGTGGCTTCTATTGCTTCTGATGTGAAGTTATCAGCTCAGTTCAGTCTCTCAGTCATGTACTACTCTTTGCAAACCCATGGACTGCAGCACACCAGGCTTCCCTATGCCTCACCAACTCCTGGAGCTTGCTCAAACTTAAGCTCATTGAGTCAGTGATGCCATCCAACCATCTTATCCTCTGTATTCCCCTTCTCCTGCCTTCAATCTTTCTCAACATCAGAGTCGTTTTCCAATGAGTCAGTTCTTCGCATCAGGTGGCCAAAGTATTGGAGTTTCAGCTTCAGCATCAGTCCTTCCAATGAATATTCAGGACTGATTCCCTTTAGAATTGACTGGTTGGATCTCCTCGCTGCCCAAGGGACTCTCAAGTATTCTCCAACACCACAGTTCAAAACCATCAATTCTTCTATGCTCAGCTTTATGATCCAACTCTCACATACCTACACAACTACTGGAAAAACCATAGCTTTAACTAGATGGACCTTTGTTAGTAAAGTAATGTCTCTGCTGTCTAGCTTTGTCACAGCTCTTCTTCCAAAGAGAAAACATCTTTTAATCATTCTTAATGATGTTTCCCAGAATACAATGTCTTGCAAACATCTGTCAAAACCAGAGTGGTGGACTTGCAGAATTCCTTATTTAAATTTATGGATTTCCTCATAGCATTGCTCCTGAATAAGGAGATTGCTTTATAGGAAGTCAAGTATAGCAGTGAGGGGAAGTGCTTACTATGAGCAAACAGGTTATGGGATGGGTAATGGAAGAGGTCATTATAAATACCAGCTGTAATGTGATCACCTGCAGGAATGAGAACAATAATACTTATGAAAATTTGTTTTTCATTTTTATATAAATATATTTATGTATTATATTAACCAATTTTTAACCCCCCTCCCATTTTCTGCATGTAGTAACATAAGGAAGGTATGTTAACATAACTCAATCTTATATCTTATTTTATCTCAGTAGTGAAGATACAGGATTCAGTGGGAGAATGTGGCTAGCTAGGAGATAAAATAACATCACCTACAAATGGATAAATGAACTTGCTCTAATCTTTGAAGGATAAGGTTAGAAGGTATTTTGTGTTGAATGAGGAATTACTGCATCATAATAGCAAGAAGTGTGCTGCTGGAGAAGACTCTTGAGAGCCCCTCAGACTGCAAGGAGATCAAAGTAGTTAATCCCAAAGGAAATCAACCCTGAATATTCATTGGAAGGACTGATGCTGAAGCTGAAACTCCAATACTGTAGCCACTTGTTGAGAAGAGCCAACTCATTGGAAAAGACCGAGCCTGATCCTGGGAAAGATTGAAGACAAAAGAGGAGGGCAGCAGAGGATGAAACGGTTGTATGGTACCAGCAAATCAATGGACATGAATTTGAGCAAACTCTGGGAGATAGTGGAAGATAGAGGAGCCTGGTGAGCTGCAGTCCATGGAGTCACAAACAGTCAGACACGACTTAGTGACTGAACAGCAACAACAACATGAGCAAGAAGCATGGCTTTCCAATCATCCTTATTCAAAAGTGGTTAAAAGAGTACAGATGGATGACAAGTTAACAAAGAGTGTACTGTAGCAGCTTTGATCTATCTTAACTAACTGGAAACATCTTTCCTAGAATGTACTTCCCATATTGTTCGGACTTAAGAGTTGGCCGCCAAAGGAACTTGTCTAACATTTGGAAGGTCGTTGTGATGAAGCAGCTACAGTTTTTATATTTGGGGGTTTGTTGCAGGGCTCCAGAGACTATGGTTAATTATACATGTTGCTGCTGATCTGATAGCTCATCTTATTATTGACTCACAACTCCTTCACTTCCAACCAAATCTCCTCATCTTCTCTTTGTCTTGGGCCAAGTATGTATGTAGCATGATGCCAAAAGACATCTACTTCTCCTAAGGTCACCCTCTACTCTGAAACTGAGGGAGGTGAGACATAGACAAGTTTTAGTGTGTCTTTGTGGGCTCCATTATCTTCGTGGTTCTAGTATGTCATTTGAGGTACAGTTCATCCATGCTTCAGTCTCTATCCAATGTTCTTCTACAAATATTACTCCAACTGACTAACACTAAATTCAGTCTCAATACCAGATACTAAGATAACAGCTTTGTGTACACTCTTTCACCAGGCGTAGCAATTGTCTGAATCCTAATCTTTATAACTAATTTCTTATTCGACACCACTAATGGTTCTGCTTCTCTGATTGTGCCTTAAGGGACAAAAGCCTAAAAAGAAAGGACTAAGGAAATGATTTTCATGATGATCATGATAACTATACCCAGATTTGTGATGTGAGTGTATTTTAGGGAAACTGTCACTTTAAATTATTATGGAGCAAGTTTACAGCTTTAGACAACTTTACACATCTTCTGTATGATTGACTTAAAGTCAAGAATTCAAGAGAACATATTAGTTGACAGTCACTCTGGACACCTGCTTTCAAGTGACATCAAAGAAGCTTTTATTTAGAATTAAGTCCTCTGATCCAGACTACAGATGAAGCAACCGCAGGAGTACCATTTCTTGTCTGGGGTCTGCAGGTGTGCCTTTCAGCTGGGGTCTTGCAGCAGGGGGGCTCTCGTTTGTTTAGTTCTGGGGTTTTTGTTCAGCTTTTCCTATTACTTCAAGCACTGTGAGTCCCGGAGAGCACAGAAGTACTGTGCAGAATCTTCCAGCTCTAAGGCTGGAATGGTGAGGCTGATGGATTTATGAGCTTTCTGGAAATTTACGGAATAGCGGCTGTCCCTTGCATTCCCATCATCTGAATGCTGACGAATAAGGTAAGTCATCTGTCCACTGGGAAGCTGCTTGTACCAAAAAATGGAGTACTTATACATGTCCCAACTTGTTTCATACCGACAGTTCAGGGTGACTGTCTTCCCCACTTCACTGACTATGTGTGGTTGGTCTTGAGTAACACTCTGAGCCACACCAGATCCTGTGGGGAAAAAAAACAATAAAAAGAAAACAGAGCTGAAATAGTGAACAAAATAATGTAGAAATTAGGCTAATTTTGGACCCAAATATTTACAATCCAAACTGAAATCCTAAGATGCTTGCTTTTCTCCAATCCTCCTTTCCTCCCCAAGTCCCTGTGAAGTAACACATGCCTGTGTGCAGTCCTTTCACCCTGAACACTCACACCCATGCCTGGAAGCATCCCTACCAGAGAAGGTGAAGGCCAGGAACACCCAGAGCAGGCTGGAGAGCAGCATGATGGATGGATTCCCCAGGACAAGTGTGTCTAATTCTGCCTCAAGCTAAGATTTCAGTGTCTGTAAGTGCCTGGCAACACATTTACACAGTACCTGGTTCCTGTGTGGCTCCTCCCCCAGACAGGAAGTGCCATTTGTCATGTTCCTAGACCAGCTGGTCTGTGCTCAGAAGGAAAAAAGTTTGGCTCACCACAACTTTTACTCTGTCTACTCGTGTTTCCCTGGTCATTAAATTTGGCAGATCCTAGAGGAGGGCTTGAAAAAAGCAATTAATATTAAAGATTTGAATTGAAGGGAACTAAAGATTAAACAAGTTGACATACACTGGTAATTATTCAGTAAAATTATTTGCCATCCTGTTTAAGATATAATTTTGTATAGCCTATGAAACTTTCTTGAAATCTACTGATTGGTCATTCATTTAGCCTATACTTACTTTTCTCCATCCAGAATCTACTGACTGTTTTCAAACATTCACAGATCTTAGGCCTTCTGGGAGAAAAGCAATCTTATCCAAAATAATTAATGTATCTCTTTTGTTTTCCCACTGAGTCCCAGAGCTCTACTTAGATTTTTCAATAAATAAAATTACTGCAACATGAAGTGATTTTAGAAAATCAGCCCATCTGAGTTTCAGAGCCTATTCAGTGGTTTATATTTAAATAAAATTATAACCAGAATAAAATATTATTCTTTTGAAATCTGATATTGATTTCATATCTATCAAGAAATTGATATTAATACAATTTTACCAAAATATCATAACCTTATACATCAATTTTGACATACACTCTTAGGTTTTCATACATCACTCTAAGAAATTTTATCACATGTATAAGTTCTTGTACCACCACTGAAATCATGACACAAAATTGTTTCATATGTCTAAAGAAATTGTCTTTGAATACCTTCCCCATCCCTGCAACTCTTTATAACCCTGCTAACTACTCACCTCCTTTTCATCTTTATATTTTGTGCCCTTTTCATCTTTATATTTTGTGCCTTTGAGAATGTTGTTTAAGCAAAATCACACTATGTAAGCATAATAATAATCCAATAAGTGTAATCATATACCATGTAGCCTCTGAGAACGACTATTTATTCATCCAGCATAACATCCTGAGATCCATCTAGGCTATTGTTGTTTAGTCTCTAAGTCCTGTCTGACTCTTTTGTGACCCCATGTACTGTAGCCCACCAGGCTTCTCTGTCTATGGAATTTTCCAGGCATGAATACTGGAGTGAGTTGCCTTTTCCTTCTCCAGGGGATTTCTTGACCCAGAGATCAAACCCACATCTCCTGCTTCGCAGGCTATTGCACATATCAGTAGTCTGTTTCTTTTAATCACTACAGACTGTTACCATCTTAGGATATTCTGACTCTGAATTTCTTTACCTTACAGTGGCAAGACAGTGATGAACTTTCAGTAGAAAGTAGAAACCATACTTTGAATTTTTAAATATGATCTTCCCCCATGCTAGCAACATGTGGTATAACATTCCCTGGTGATTCTGGGCAGCAGCAGTGAGCTGAGCTCCTGGCCAGCCCTGAGATCAGGAGGGTAAACAACAGACATGCTTACATTCACTGTGTGCTCATACAACCATCCTGTTTTTTACTTGTAGTGTGTGTGTTAGGTTCCTGCAGTTGTGTCCGACTCTGAGATAGTATGGACGGGAGCCCACCAAGCTCCTCTGTCCATGGGAGTCTCCAGGCAAGAATACTCGAGTGTGGTGCTATGCCCTCCTCCAGGGGATCTTCCTGATCCAGGGATTTAACCTGCATCTCTTATGTCTCTGCTTTAGCAGGCAGGTTCTTTATCCATTAGAGCCACCTTGGAAGCCCCACTTTCAGTACAGTACTCAATAAATTATATGAGATTTTCAACATTTTAATATAAAATAGACTTTGTGTTAGATGATTTCACCCAGCTGTATGTTACTGTCGGTGTTGAGCACCTTTAAGGTAGACTGGGTTCAATTCAGTGGGTTAGGTATATTAGATGCATTTTCCATTTATGATCCTCTCAACTGAAAATGGTTTATTGAGACACAATTCTATTGCAAGTTGAGAAAAACCTATAAATAATATGGCATTGTACAGATGTGTTACAGTGGATTTATTTGTCTATTCACCCAGTGAAGAACATTTGGCTAGTTTCCAGTTTTTGATCATCAGAAATGGAGCTGCTATGAATATTCAAGTACAGATTTTTGAATGAATATAATTTTTCACTTTTCAAGCATTAATACCCAGGAGTGTGATTGCCGAGCTGTAAGGTAAGTGAATATTTAAGTTTAGGTGAAACTGCTGAACTTTTTTCCAGAATGGCTGGACCATTCACCCACCAGCAATACATGAGTGATCCAATTTTTCTGCAGTTTTGCCAGAACTTGGCATTGTCAGTATTTTTAATTTTAGCCTGTGAGAAATGTGAAGTGTTACTTTGTGGCTTAATTTGCATTTCCCTAATTACTAATAATTCTAATCATGTCTTTATATTCTTATTTCATTACCAGATAGCTTTTTGGTAAAGTGTCTGTGTTAATCTTTTGTCCAGGTTTCAACTGGATTGTTTGTTTTCTTCCTGCTGAGTTCAGAGAGTTCATTGTATTCAGAATACAGTCTTTTGATGAAAATGTATTTACAACTATTTCCTGCCTTTCCGTGGTTTATCTTTTTCCTTCTCTTAATAGTGTCTTTTACAGAGCAAACATTTTTAATTTTGATGAAATCTAAGTGATTTTTTTTTTTTTTTATGAATTGTGCTTTTGGGGTCATGTCAAAAGTCTTTTTGTCCAGACTTTGGTCATGAAGATATTCTCTTTATGTTTTTCCTAAAAAATTTGTAATGTTACACTTTATACCTGGATGTATGGTTCACTTTGAGACGATACTCAAATTTTTGTATAAGGTGTGATATTTAGGTCAAGTTTCAATTGTTTCCCAAGAATATCCAATTGTCCTAATCTCATTTGCTCATAAAACTATGTTACCACTCTAGAATTGAAAGAGACACGTGTACCCCAGTGTTCATCACAGCACTGTTTACAATAGCCAGGACATGAAAGCAACCTAGATGTCCATCGGCAGATGAATGGATAAGAAAGTTGTGGTACATATACACAATGGAATATTTCTCAGCAATTAAAAAGAACACATTTGAATCAGTTCTAATGAGGTAGATGAAACTGGAGCCTATAATACAGAGTGAAGTAAGTTAGAAAGAAAAATACCAATAAAGTATATTAATGCATATATATGGAATTTAGAAAGATGGCAACAACGACCCTATATGTGAAACAGCAAAAGAGACACAGATATAAAGAAAAGACTTTTGCACTCTGTGGAGAAGGCAAGGGAGGGATGAAAGAATAGCACTGAAGCATGTATATTACCATATGTGAAATGGATGACCAGTCCAAGTTCAATGCATGAAACAGGGCACTCAAAGCTAGTGCACTGGGACCACCCAGAGGAATGGGGTGGGGGGGAAGTGGGATGAGGGTCAGGATGGGGGACGCATGTACACCCATGGCTGATTCATGTCAATGTATGGCAAAAACCACCACAATATTGTAAAGTAATTAGCCTCCAATTAAAATACATAAATTAATAAAAAAAAAAAAAACCCACCTTGCTACCTCTATTGAATTGTCTTTGCATTTTCTCAAAAAATAAGCTTTCCTGACCTGTGTGGATCCACTACTATACAATGACTCACTAACATAAACTTGTTAATGATACTCTTTCATTCCCTTAGAATGTAACAGAACCTGCAGAATAGTTCTCTTTTTTATTCTGATATTTATAATTTGTATTTTTTCTTTTTTCCTTTGATAATTCTACCTAGTAATATATCAAGTTTATTAATTATTTTAACAAAATTTGCTTTGTATTTCATGGTTACCTCCATAGATTTCTTTGTATTTCACCAGTTAGACATTTTATTATTTACTTCTTTCAGTTTATGTTGGGTTTAATTTGCTTTTCTATCATCTTTTCTTAAAAGCCTTGATAGTAGTTTATCAACCTTTTTTCTTTAGTAATATAAGTATTTAAAAAGATAAATTTCTTTTTATGTATTATTTTAGCTGCATCTCATACATATTTAATGTGCTCTCACATTTACTTTCAAAATATCTTCTAGCATCCATTGTAATTGTTTCTTTAACCTAGGGTTGTTTTAAAGTTATAGTTTTTAAATATATACCAACTATTTGGGAGTTTCTAGAGATGTCTCTTTGCACTTAATTTTCCATATCGTTTCCATTTTGGTCAAAAAATAAATTCTATATAATGTCAGTTTTCCTAAATATATTAAGACTTCTTATGCAGAAACAGATTGTGTGTCTGTTTGTATTTCATCTACTCAGCAGGCTGTGTCTGGAGCCTCGGCTGCAGGTCTGGGCACAGGCTGCGGGTGCCCGGGGAGCACCGTGCACTTGCTGCACAGAAGTAGGTGCTGAGTCTCCAGGCTGGGAAGTTGCGATGTGCAATGAGAGCTTTGGGCACTCTTACTGAGGAAAATGGTGAATCTTCCCTCTTCCATTTCATTCACAACTGAACGTATGGCTATCAAGAATGCAGGGCCTTTACCAGGGTATTGCTGGTACCACAGGAAGCAGTTAAATGCACTCTTCTCACAACTACAGTTCAGAATGGAAATCTCTCCTTCCTGGACTGTCAGAGATCGAGGGCTCTGTTTCACTTACTGTTGGTCACTTTTTTCCTTTTGTTGTCCATTCACCCCTGCTTAAAGAGATAAAAGCCATTAATTCCATAAAATATGTTTCTTTTTTAAGACTATCTGCATGAACTTGTTTGTAACCCAATTTTCTCAGTCCTCCCAATTAATGAGATATCCTAGGTTTCTCCCCTACAACTCACAGCCTAGTTGAAGCCACAGAATCAAAAGTGATGCTCCCAGTATCTTGTCCACTGTTTCTGGCACCAGTGTTCAGTGGCAACTCAAGTTCCTCTTCTGCTCTTCTCAGCCAGCTAGAACTCTGACTTTAAGTTCACACCTGCTTTTATTCTTTCAGTAGGTCCCACTCTTTCATAAGTGTTACCTCAAACCTATCTCTCTCAAAAGTACTACTTCTCATTCAGTGCTAATTGAGAATCACTGAAAATTAAATTCACTGGAATCAGTGAATTCACTGGAATTCAACTGGGAATCAGAAATGTCCCCCTTACAAGCATAAAGACCAGGTTAGAATTTCTCTCACACTATCCTCTTCTTCCTTTTCCTCACACCTCCTAGAAGGTTAAAAATCGTGTATCAGAACAGTTTGATGTTTTAATAGGAATAGGATTAGTTTAAAATAGGGAAGAGAGGGCCTCGCACAAATTCACAAGATTAGCATTACAGGGTATTTCTTTTTTTATTACAAATACTAATTAAAGTCTGTTGCGAATACACAAGGGGCATAATATATCATTCAAGCAAAGCTTATGGAGCAGAATATAAAGATACATAGTCCTTTTGCCCTGATGGAACTTAAATATTAACATGATCATTCAATGCTTCCACACTTTACATAATCCTAAGAATTAATAAAATATAATTAGATCAATTTCAACTTACATTTCTTCTAAAATGTAAATCGGGCAAATGAAATGTTTTCAAGAATATGCATGGAGAAAATAAACTGAGAAGCACTGGAATAATCTGCTTGGGAGGACATTTGATCTCCAAACGGATAAGATTGGCTAGGAAAATTCTGTAGAATGCAGAAGATATGAGACCATGATCATTCAGTAAAGAAACATTTTTGGTAGCTCTCATCCTGAGTTACACCTTATCCTCACAAGGAAAATACAAAAATGTGAAGAGTCAATTTGGCTTTTGATGTCAACACATCAGGGGATAGAGACAGAAATTAAGGAGCTCATTTTTTTTAAGCACAAAGAAGAGTTTGTGGTCTCTGTCTTTGATGTCATCTCAGACACTAAAACAAAGAAAAACATCATCACAGTTCAAAAGGAGACAATAATAACCATTCCCACTCCTCAATCTAATCCCATCTACTCCAGCTCTTAAAGGGAATGTTTTATTCTTTGTTGAATTTTTTGTGTGTTTTCTCTTTTATTTAGTCACTCATTGATGCATGTCTTCAGTATATATATAGTTATGCCTACTAAATGGTCATACTTGGGTCTCATTTAAGAAAAAGACAGAAGTAACAATCTTCAGCCTACCCACTCCTAATACTCAAGTACATTCAGATAAAAGCTACTAAAGAGAAATGTGTTTCTATATGATGCACCCAAGAAAATGATAATGGACTCACTTCTGGGCTCAGAGAGTAGTTCTAATGGAGGAGCTGCTTGAACCGGAACTTACACCATCACTAGATTTCTTAGTAAAGAATGGGGTAAGGGAATTCTGGCACTGTTTAACTCAGTATGATGGGAATTTGGGATGTATCTGGGTGAAAACATTATAAATTTATATTAGAGATATTAATGTGGCCTTAATCTCAGAGGACAAAACATATTATCTAAAGAAATGTTAATTTTCAAAGCTATATTTTTAAAACTGTTAGACTAAAATATACACAGATACTATTTAGGTAGATGGATGGATACCTACATACATACAAGATTGAGAGATGTAAACTGAAGCAAAGTTGGAGATAAACATTTGATATTTAAATGATCTTTTCTGGCTTCTTGAAGAATCTGTCTATGTGGGATAAAATCTTGAAGAATCTGTGTATGCTTCTCTGAAGCAGCGTTGCCCCTCTGTGGCCATACAGAGATATTATTCTGAATGACTTTATACAGCTTCTTAAAATGGGAAAAAGACAAGTTTCTTCAATAAGTGGTGTTGACCATACTGAACACCTACAAGGATAAGACCAAAACTAGAACATTTTCTCACAACATATACAAATATAAACTCAAAATGGATTAAAGACTGAAATGTAAGACCTGAAACCTTAAAACTCGCAAAAGAAAATATAGACAGTATATTCGTTAACGTTCCTCTTTGCAATATTTTTTCTGTCTCAAAGGCAATGGCAACAAAAACGAAAATAAATAAATGGGACCTAATCAAACTAAAATCTAATGCACAACAAAGAAACCATCAACAAAAATAAAAGACAAACTACTGAATGGGAGTAGATATTTGCCATAAGGGGTTTATATCCAAAATACATAAAGACTTCATATACCTCAATATCAAAAACACAGTCTGATTGAAAAATGGGCATAGGGCCTGAGTAGCCATTTTTCCAAAGAGATAGCCAACAGGTACATGAAAAGATACCCAAAAGCTCTAATATTCAGAAAAAGAGCAAATCTATGTCAAAATGAGGTGTCACCTCACATCTATCAGTATGGCTATCATCAAAAGAAAAAAAAATAAAAAATGTGGTGAGGAGGCAGAGGAAAGGAAAACCTAGTGCACTGCTGCTGGGTTGTAAATTGCTGCAGCTACTATGGAAAACATTATGGAGATTCCTCTCAAAACACTAAAAATAAAACTACCATATAATCCAGCAATTCCACTCCTAGGTATTTATCAAAAGAAAACAAAAATTCAAAACTGTATCTGCACCCAAATGTTTATAGCAGCATTATTTACAATAACCAAGATTCAGAACCAAGCTAAGTGTTCATTCACAGGTGAATGGATAGAGAAAATACTGACCTTTCATCTAACTATCTATCCATACACACACAGACACACACACACACAGGCACACACACACACCACAATGGAAAATTAATCAGATATAAAAAAGAATGTAATCGTGCCAAATGAAGCAACATGGATAGATATGGAGTGTATTAAACTTAGTGAAATAAGTAAGACAGAGAAAGACAAATACTGTGTGTTTTTATTTATATATGATATATAAAAACAAAGCAAACAAAGGAACAAATACAGAATCATAGGAACAGGGAACAAACGGCAGACTGCTAGGTATTTCCCCATTAAAAGTGATTTTATTTGAGATCACCAAAGGACTGAAGTTCCGGATCAGCAACCATGAGGAGCCACATGCAAGTCCCCACTGGACAAGGAAAGGAAACGCTTTTATAGGGAAGACATGGAAATTGTGAGGGTGACAGTAAACAGAGTGCCCTTGACTTTCCATTGACTGCGTCCTGACCGGGGAAGAAGAGGCTTCATTCCTCTCCCCTCTGCCCTCTGTGATGTGCACAGGTCGGGAGAGCTCCCCCTCTTCTGCCAGCTCTATTTAATTGAGATTTCCCTGCATTAAAGTTTTATAACTTATAGGAGAGAGTCAGAAAAATATTTGACTCCATAAGAAGAGGGAGCCATGCTGGTGGAAGTAAAATGTTGGAGTGATTCAAGGAGTCTTGAGCCATGGAATCCGAGTGGCTTCCAGAAACTACAAAAGGAAAGAAACAGATTCTTCTGCAGAGAATCTGGAAGGAATCAACCCTGCCAAGACCTTGACTGTAGACAGCAAAACAGACTTTATATTTCTCACATCCAGAACTATAAGATATTTTGTAAGTGATCAAGTTCATATTAAGCAATGAGCAAATATTTTCTGTTCACTTTGCTGCACTCATAGGATGGGATACCAGTGCTTGCAGTTGCCTGTTGGGGCACATCATGGTGAGACAGACCTGAACATTCTTGAGACACCCAACCAAGCTGGATAATATCTTTACTGAAGGGATTTCTTTCTTCTTTTAGTTGTTTTCAATGTTTACTGTTTTGGAGTCCAGAAGACTTGGAAAACATTTATTTTAATTCTATCCTCTTATAAGCGATTCTTTTAATTACAAGTTAGAGGTTCTAGAGCAGAAAGAGATACAGATTGAGAAGGGAAAAGACCAAGTCCCAAATCTGGAGGGCTAAAAAGTGTTTGTGGTTATAACTATACCAATGTAGGTAAGAAATACTAAGTACTGCAAATGCCTTATGGTGACCTCATGGAGGCTTCATGGTGTGACTGAGGCTGGAGGAGGGGCTGAGCCCCACGAAGGGTTTGTGTAGAGGCTGCAGGTGCCTGGGGAGCACCATGCTGCATAGCACAGAAGTAAGTGCCTGAGTCTGTGGTCTGTGAAGAGAAAATTTGCAGTGAGTTGTGGTGTTCTGTAGGGACTGTGGTGGCATTTCATCTTCCATCCTGTTTTGTCCCTAAAGGAATGTAAACCAGGTGAATGAGGCAGCCCCCAGGGTTCTTATACCAAGTCACACTCTGTGTGAAAGTGGAAAAGTTACACCAATACGGGGAGTTGACTCCCTCCTGGAGATTCAGGACAGGGGGACTCTGCTCAACATCCACTTCTCACACACCTGATGAGGAAGGAGAAATAATCACAGGTGAGGGTCACTGTACCTCCTACAAAACCCTGAAACTGGTCCCCCCCAATCCCCATAGATGATGAGAAGGATAGAAAGTCTGCAGGGCTTGTCAGCTCCTCTCTCTCCCTTAAAAATACAGAAGCTGGTCAATCCTTCAGATTCCCCTGTGAGTCAGCCCCAACTCACAGCAAACCTGGGAAAGCAAAAGCCCCGGCACAGTGCCTGCTAGCCTCTTCATGATGCTTCCTCTTCTTACTGAGACATTTCCACTGTAAAATACTTCACTAAACCCTGAGGGGGTGAATGTCATAAGTCCATGCAGAAATGTTCTTGCTCCTGCAACCAATCAGCTCACTCAACTTCCTCACTTTGTGACAGGAAGACACACCCTCCCACCTCAACCAATTCCGAATGGACTGGAGAGGAATGGAGTGAGAGTGGGAAATAGAAAGGTCATTATCTTAGGACTTGAGGGGCATTTTTTAAGAACATTACAAAGAAGGCAGACTCTGATTTGTAATTTGTGTAGGATTTTAAGGAAGAGAAAACAAAAATTAATTACCTAGCTGGCATGGATGCAAGAGATTTTTGCAAAATGAAATATTATTTCCCAGGAGTTCTCAGGATCGTTTCTTTTCCCCCATCTCCTATGCACTCACCTGTGATTCTGAAGGGTACTCATGAATCAACACAATATTCATAACAGTCTTGCCTGAAATATTTTGCAGTATTAAGCAACTTTACATTTAAATTATATATATATATATATATATATATATATATATATACAATTGAACCTATATAAAGAGTGATATTATTTTTTGTCACTTGGTGAGCAGTGAAAGATGGAGCAGCCATCATAGTCAACAGAAGAGTCTGAAATGCAGTACTTGGATGCAATCTCAAAAACGACAGAATGATCTCTGTTCGGATCCAAGACAAACTATTCAATATCACAGTAATCCAAGTCTATACCAGACCAAAAATGCTAAAGAAGGTGAAGTTGAACAGTTCTGTGATGACCTACAAGACCCTCTAGAACTAACACCCAAAGAAGATGTGCTTTTCATTATAGGAGACTGGAATGCAAATGTAGGAAGTCAAGAAATACCTGGAATAACAGGTAAATTTTGCCTTGGAGTACAGAAACAAGCAGGGCAAAGGCTAATAGAGTTTTGCCATGAGAACTCACCAATCATAGCAAACACCCTCTTCCAACAACACAAGAGAGGACTCTACACATGGACATCACCAGATGGTCAATATTGCAATCAGATTGATTATATTCTTTGCAGCCAAAGATGGAGAAGCTCCATAGAGTCAGCAGAAAGAAGACTGGGAGTGACTGTAGCTCAGATCATGAACTCCTTATTGCCAAATTCAGACTTAAACTGAAGAAAGTGGGGAAAACCACTAAACCATTGAAGTATGGCCTAAATCATAGGAGAACTATACAAAAATGATCTTCATGATCCAGATAACCACGATGGTGTGATCACTCACCTAGAGCCAGACATCCTGGAATGCTAAGTCAAGTGGGCCTTAGAAAGTATCACTACAAACAAAGCAAGTGGAGGTGATGGAATTCAAGTTGAGCTATTTCAAATCCTGAAACTTGATGTTGTGAAAATGCTGCACTCAATATGCCAGCAAATTCGGAAAACTCAGCAGTGGTCACAGGGCTGGAAAATGTCAGTCTTCATTCCAATCCCAAAGAAAGGTAATGCCAAAGAATGCTCAAACTACCGCACAATTGCACTCATCTCACACGCTAGTAAAGTTATGCTCAAAATTCTCCAAGTCAGGCTTCAGCAATACATGAACCATGAACTTCCAGATGTTCAAGTTGGTTTTAGAAAAGGCAGAGGACCCAGTGATCAAATTGCCAACGTCTACTGGATCATCGAAAAGCAAGAGAGTTCCAGAAAAAAAACATCTACTTCAGCTTTATTGACTATGCCAAAGCCTTTGACTGTGTGGATTACAATAAACTGTGGAAAATTCTGAAAGAGATGGGCATACCAGACCATCTGAGCAGCCTCTTGAGAAACCTGTATGCAGGTCAGGAAGCAACAGTTAGAACTGGACATGGAACAACAGACTGGTTCCAAAGAGGAAAAGCATTATGTCAAGGCTGTATATTGTCACCCTGTTTATTTAACATATATGCAGAGTACATCATGAGAAATGCTGGTCATCATAGAACTGTTCAACTTCACCTTCTTTAGCATTATTATTATTGCATCCTTAGCAATGAGCGCCGAAGAATTGATGCTTTTGAACTGTGGTGTTGGAAAAGACTCTTGAGAGTCCCTTGGACTGCAAGGAGATGCAACCAGTCCATCCTAAAGGAGATCAGTCCTGGGTGTTCATTGGAAGGTCTGATGTTGAAGCTGAAACTCCAATACTTTGGCCACCTGATGTGAAGAGCTGACTTCTTTGAAAAGACTCTGATGCTGGGAAAGATTGAGGGCAGGAGGAGAAGGGGACAACAGAGGATGAGATGTTTGGATGGCATCACCAGCTCGATGGACATGGGTTTGGGTAGACTCTGAGAGTTGGTGATGGACAGGAAGGCCTGGCATGCTGTGGCTCATGGGGTCACAAAGAGTCGGACACGGCTGAGCGACTGAACTGATTCCTGGAGTGTGACACCGGTAAGACAGAACAAAGTCTTATTTATTTTGAGCAACTCTATTGAGGCATAACTGACATTCCATAAAGTTCATCCCTTTTGAAATTCAAGTTTAATAATTTTAATAAATTATCCTTCATCCTCAGTTATAGTTATTCTCTATTTCCATGCTTGGCAGGATAGAGGAGCCTAGTGTGCTGCAGTCCATGGGATCACAAAGAATCAGACACGATTTAGTGCCTGAATAGCAACAACAACATTATCAAGAAGCATAGTTTTTCTATGGTCTTTATTCCAAAGCTGTTAAAAGAGTACAGATGATGCCAAGTTAACAAAGGGGGTACTGTAGCAACTTTGATCTGTCTTAACTAACTGGAAGTATCTTTCGCAGATTGTGTTTTCCATATTGTTCTGGCTTAGGGTTGGCCACAGAAGAAATTTGTGTGACATCTGGAAAGTCGTTGTGATGAAGCAGCCATAGTTTTTATGTTTGGGTTGGTGCAGGGCTCCAGGGACTATGGCTACTCACCCGTGTTCCTCCTGATGTGATAGCTCATTGTTGACTCACAACCCCTCCACTTCCTACCAAACCCACTTCTCCTAAGCTCACCCTCTACTGTGAGACCAAAGGAGGTGAGACATAGACAAGTTTTAGTGTGTCTGTGTGGGTTCCATTACCCTCATGGTTCTAGTATGTCCTTAAGAGTCACAGTTTGTCTATGCTTCAGTCTCTCCCTAACTTTGCTCTAGCTGATTAACAATAAATTCAGTCTCAACACCAGATATGAAGATAACAGTTTTGTATACACTCTTCCACCAGATCTGGCAATTGTCTGAGTTCTAATCTTCATAACTAATTTCTTATTTGATACCACTGGTGATCTGCTTCTCTGATTGTACCTTAAGTGACATGAGTCTAAGAAGAAAGGACTAAGGAAATGATTTTCATGACAATTCCAGATGACTATACCCAGATTTGTGATGTTAGTGTATTTTAGTGAAACTGTCACTTTTAATTAATTTTGGAGCACATTTAGACAGCTTTACACATGTTCTGTATGATTGATTTAAAATCAAAAATTCAAGAGGAGAATGTAAACAGTAGAAAGTTATTCTGGACATAGAAGAAGCTTTAATTTAGAATTAAATTCTTTGATTCAGACTACACATTAAGCAACCACATGATTACCATTTCTTGTCTAGGGTCTGCAGGTGTGCTTTTCAGCTGGGATCCTGTAGCAGCGGAGCCCTCTTTTTAAGCTCTGGGGTTTTTGTACGGCTTCTCCCATTACTTCAAGCACTGTGAGTTCTCTGACTTAGATGAGAGCTCCTTAGAGTACAGAAGTACTTTGCAGAGTCTTCCAGCTGTAAGGCTGAAATGGTGAGGCTGACGTATTTATATGCTTTCTGGAAGTTTACAGAGTAGCGGCCATTCCCTGCATTCCCGTGTTCTGAATGTTGATGAATAAGGAAAGTCATCTGTCCCCTAGGAAGCTGTTTGTACCAATAAATGGAGTAGTAGGATGTGAGCCAACTTATTTGATACTGACAGTTCAAAATGACTGACTGCCCCACTTGCCGGATTATGTCTGACTGGTCTTGAGTAACTTTCTGGGCCACACAAGATCCTGTGGAAAATGTGAGAAAACAGAGCTGAAATAGTGAACAAAATAATGCAGAAATTAATTTTGGACCGACTTAAATATTTACAACCCAAATTGAAATCATAAGATGCTTGCTTTTCTCCAGTCCTCATTTCCTCCCCAAATCCCTGTGAAGTACCACGTGGCTGTGTGCAGTCCTTTCACCCCGAACACTGGCACCCATGTTTGGAAGCATCCCTACTGGAGATGATGAAGGCCAGGAACGCCCAGAGCAGACTGGAGAGTGACATGAGACATGGATTCTGTGCATAAATGTGTTTAATTCTGCCTCAAGCTAAGAATTCAGCATCTTTAAGTGCCTGACAGCACATATACATGGTACCTGGCTCCTGTGTGACTCCTCCCCCATACAGGAAGTGGGGTTTGTCCTATTCATAGACCAGCTTGTCTGTGCCCAGATGGGAAAAATTCTGGCTCACTACAAACCTTTACTTTGTCTCCTTTTCTTTTCCTGGTCATTAAGTTTGGCAGATCCTGAAAGGGGGCATGAAGAAAGCAATTAATATTAAAGGTTTTAACTGAGGGAAACTGAAGGTTAAACAAGTTGACATACATTGGTAATTATTCAGTAAAATAATTCTGCCATCCTGTTTAAGATATAATTTAGTATAGCCTGTGAAACATTCTTGTAATCTACTGGTTGGTCGTTCATTTAGCCTATACTTACTTTTCTCCATCCAGAATCTAGTGACTATTTTAAAACTTTCACAGGTCTTAGGCCTTCTGGGTGAAAAGCAATCTTATCCAAAGTAATTAATGTATCTCATCTTTTTTTTTTTTTTTTTTAACTGAGTTCCAGTGCTCTACTCAGATTTTTTAATGAATAAAACTATGTCAACATGAAATGATTTTAAAAAATCAGTCCATCTGAATTTCAGAGTCTATTCAGTGGTATATATTTAAATGAAATAATAACTGGAATAAAATATTATTGTTTTGAAACTTTATATTGAGTCTTATGTATTAGACTTTGATGGCAATCAGGTTATTCAATCTTGTTGCCTCTAAGTGTAGAATTGTACTTATTAGATCGTGCATACTAGAATCATCCAAATGTCACATTTTCTGTCTCATTGATCCAGAGCATTCAGTCTCACTTCTCAGTCACTCATTATTATTTCTCTTTGTAAAATAAAGTTAAGATAAACATGCTAGATCTTTCTCTGATGTACTGCTATAATGCACTCTATAATACCTAATATCTGCAGACTGCAGACACTTAGTACCTGTCAATACCACAGAAGTTGGTGAGTGAAGTTCTGTGCACTGTTTCATGTTCATGTGGAATGTAGCTTTCAATCTTCCATTTGGTTTCATTGTTTTAATGGAAGAATTAATATAAAAGAATGAAAGGCAAATAGACAAGTAGAAAAGAAAAATACAGACAAGGTCTAAAACAGTGCCAATTCATGGAATTTAAGATCAAAATGACTCAAAGGAGTGAAGCAGGGAGGTGAGTTTGTATTTATCTGAGACAGCTACTCTTCCATCCCATTTCACTTCTGAGTGCTGGAAGGTAACTAATGCCTGGGCTTGAAATTATTTGTAACTAAGCAGAGGAGATCATGAATGACTGCATCAGCCTGTGCAGCAGCATGATGTTATAAAATACAGATATATATCATATAAGAATAGCATATATGTTAGGAAATTGATATTGATGACATTTCTATCAAAATACAGACCATAATCTTATACATCAGTTTTTACATATGCTCTTTGGTTTTGATATGAAGCTCTACGAAGTTTTATCACATATATAGTTTCTTGTACTGCCACTAAAATCATGACATATCTGTCTAAAGAAACCCTCTTTGCATACCCTCCCTATCCCTGCAACTCTTTATAACCCCAGTAACTACTAATCTCCTTTTTAGCTCTATATTTTGTTCTTTTGAGAATGTTGTATAAGTAGAATCACACCATATATACAATCATAATAATCCAACAAGTGTAAACATACACCATGTAGCCTCTGAGATTGATTTTTCTTTCATTCAGCATAACATCCTGAGATCCATCTTGGCTATTGTTGTTTAGTCACTAAGTCAAGTCGTACTCTCTTTAGACCCCATGTACTGCAGACGGCCAGGCTCTTCTGTCCTTGGAATTTTCCAGGGAAGAATACTGGAGGGAGTTGCCATTTCCTTCTCTAGGGGATCTTCCTGACTCAGGCATCAAACTTGGGTCTCCTGCGTTGCAGGCAGATTCTTTACCACTGACCCACCTAGGAATCCCCATCTAGGCTGTTACAAGTATCAATAATCTGTTTCTTTTAATCACTATAGACTCATCAATTTATGATGTTTTTACTTCAGATTTTTGACTTTACAGTGTAAGAAAGTTATACACATTCAGTAGTAACGATACTTTGAATTTTTAAATTTGATCTTTTCCCATGCTAACAAGATGTGGTGCAATATTCTCTGGTGGTTCTGGGCAGCAGCAGTGAGCTGAGGTCCTGGCCGGCCCTGAGATCATGATGGTAAACAACCAACCCACTTACATTCATTCTGTACTCATACAATCATTCTGTTTTTCGCTTTCTGTGTATATGTGCTCAGTCACTGCAGTCGTGTCGGACTCTTTGCAACCCTATGGACTGAAGCCCAGTGGGCTCCTCTGTCCATGAAATTCTCCAGGCAAGAATACTGGAGTGGTCTCCCGTGTCCTCCTCCAGGGCATCTTCCTGATCCAGGGATTGAACCCGAGTCTGCTATGTTACCTGCATTGGCAGGCCAGTTCTTCACCATGAGTGCCGCCTGGGAAGGCCCACTTTCAGTTCAGTTCGGTTCAGTCACTCAGTAATATCCAACTCTTTGTGACCCCATGGGCTGGAGCACGCCAATTTCAGTACAATACTCAATGAGTTGCATGAGATTTTCAACACTTTGGTATAAAATTGATTTTGTGTTAGATGATTTCTTCCAACTGTACACTAATGTAAGTGTTGAGCACCGTTAAGTTAGACTGGGTTAGGAATATGGACCTTTGTCGGTTCACAGTATAGGACAAAGGTCCATCTAGTCAGAGGTCTGGTTTTTCCACTAGTCATGTATTGATGTGAGAGTTGGACCATAAAGAAAGCTGAGTGCAGAAGAATTGATGCTTTTGAACCGTGGTGTTGGAGAAGACTCTTGAGAGTCCCTTGGACTGCAAGGAGATCCGACCAGTCCATCCTAAAGGAGATAAGTCCTGGGTATTCATTGGAAGGACTGATGATGGTGCTGAAGTTATAATACTTTGGCCACCTGATGCAAAGTACTGACTCACTGAAAAAGACCCTGAAGCTGGGAAAGAGTAAAGGCAGGAGAAGAAAGGGACAACAGAGGATGAGATGGTTGGATGGTATCACCAGCTTGATGGACATGAGTTTGAGCAGGTTCAAGGATTTGCTGACAGACAGGGAAAACTGGTGTGCTGCAGTCCATGGTTGCAGAGAGTCAGACACGACTGAGCAACTGAACTGAACTGAACTGATGGTTCATTTTGAGACTGTACACCACAAATTTTTGTATAAGATGTGATGTTTAGGCCAAGTTTCAATTATTCCCCAAGAATATCCAATTGTCCCAACCTCATTTGCTCATGAGACTATGTCACCTCTATTGAATTGTCTTCGCACTTTTTCAAAATATAAGTTTTCCCAACCTGTGTAGGTCTACCGCTATACACTTACAAAGTGACATAAACTTGTTAATGATATTCATTCATTACCCTTAGAACATTATAGAACCTGCAGAATAGTTTTCTTTTTTATTATTAATATTTATACTTTGTATTTTTCCTTTTTTCCATGGATAATTCTACCTAGGAAAATATCAATTTTATTAATCTTTTTAACAAAGTTGATTTTGTATTTCATAGTTATATCCATAATATTCTTGTATTTCACCAATCCAACATTTTATTATTTACTTCTTTCAGTTTATGTGGAGTTTAATTTGTTTTTCCATCATCTTTTGCTGCAAGTCTTGATAATAATTTTTCACCTTTTTTTCTTTAATAATATAACTGTTTAAAAAGATAAACTTCCTTCTATGTATTATTTTTACCTGCACCTCATACATGTTTATATCATGTGCTCTCACAATATTTACTTTCAAAATATTTTCTAAAGTCATTGTAATTGTTTCTTTAACCCATGGTTATTTTTAAGTTAGTGCATGTATTCCAAATGTTTGGGAGTTCTTAGAGACATCTTTTAACAATTGATTTTCTGTATCAATTCTATTTTGATGAAAGAATAAATTCTGTATAATTTCAGTTTTCTTAAATATATTAAGACTTTTTATGCACAGACAAACTGTGGGTGTGTATTTCATCTACTCAGCAGGGTGTGTCTGGAGCCTCAGCTGCAGGTTTGGGCACAGGCTGCAGATGCCCGGGGAGCACCGTGCACTTGCTGCACAGAAGTAGGTGCTGAGTCTCCAGGCTGGGAAGTTGCGATGTGCAATGAGAGCTGTTTGGCACTCTTATTGAGGAAAACGGTGAGTCTTCCATCTTCCATTTTATTCACAGCTGAACGTATGTCTATCAAGAATGCAGGGCCTTTACCAGGATATTGTCGGTACCACGGGAAGTAGTCAAACAAACTGTTCTCATAACTACAGTTCAGAATGGAAATCTCTCCTTCCTGGACTGTCAAAGATTGAGGGCTCTGTTTCACCTGCTGTTGGTCACTTTTTTCCTTCTGTTGTCCACTCACCCCTGCTTAAAGAGATAAAAGCCATTAGTTCCATAAAACATATTTCTTGTTTAAAGTTTCTATCTGCATGAACTTGTCTGTAATCCAATTTCTCAGTCCCCCTAATTAATGAAATTAGGGAAGAATTTCATTAGGGAAGAATGTCATAGGGAACAACTTACAGACTAGCTGAAGCCACAGAATCAAAAATGATGCTCCCAGTATCTTGTCCATTGTTTCTGGCATCAGTGCTCCGTAGCAACTCAAGTTCCTCTTCTGTGCTTCTCAGCCAGCTAGAACTCTGACTTTAAGTTCACACCTGCTTTTATTCTTTCACTAGGCCTCACCCTCTCACAATTACTTTCACTTAAACCTCTCTCTCTCTCAAAAGTACTAGTTCTCATTCAGTGCTAATTTACAGTCACCAAAAATCAAATTAATAGGGAATCAGAAATGCGCTCTCCCAACTTAAACGGATAAAGAGCGTGTTAGAATTTCTCCCACACTATCCCCTTCTTCCTTTCCTTACACCTCCTAGAAGTTTAAAAATCATATATCAGGACAACTTGATGTGTTAATAGGGAATACCATTATATTACAATGGGAAGAAGTCACAAGATTAGTATGTAGGGGGCATTTCTCTCTCTCTCTCTCTCTTTTTTTTTTGCAAACTACTTAAAGTGCATTGAGAATACACAAGGGGCAAAATATGTCGTAACTAGCTAAGCTTCCCTGGTGGCTTCCCTGGTGGCTCAGATGGTAAAGAATCTGCCTGCCAAGCAGGAGACCAGGGTTTGTTCCCCAGGAAGATCCCCTGGAGAAAGAAATGGCAATCCACCCCAGTATTCTTGCCTGGAGAATCCCACAGACAGAGGGAGCCTGGCAGGGTCGTAACGGCAGAAACTACTGAGTAACTAACACTTTCACTTTCACAAGCTAAGCTTATGCATTAGAACATAAAGAATATATAGACTTTTTGCCCTGGAGGAACTTAAATTTTAACACCGTCGTTCAGATGTTTCCACACTTTACATGACCTTAAGAAGTAAAAAAAAAAAAAGATAAATAAATTTCAATTTATATTTCTTCTAAAATATAAATCAGGCAAATAAAATATTTCCAAGAATAGGCATGGAGAAAATAAATTGAGAAGCACTGGAATAATCTAGTCTGGAGGATCTTTGATCTCCAAAGGATAAAATTCACTAGAAAAATTCTGCAGAATTCAGAAGATATGGGACCATGATCATTCAATAATGAAACATTTTTGGTAGTTCTCTTCCAGAGTTACATCTTAACCTCACAGGTAAAATACAAAACTGTGAAGAATCAGTTTGGCTTTTGAGGTCAACACATCAGGGTATAGAGACGGAAATCAAGGAGTGCCTCCTCCAGCACAGCAGGTGAGAAAGACCTGGAATGGGGCCGAGCGCCTAATGGAAAGACAGACACATATAATTTGGCAAATGGGGAGTCAGGGGGCCCTCCGGCTCTCCATGGCAGGAAGACAAAATGGCTCCTTTCAGCCCGCACTTTTATTGGCAGAAAACACATGAGATCATGAGGGAAGTTATACTGGAGAGTTTGATTAGCACACCATAAAGAAAAAGTTAAGGCTCTTTTGTTGATCAGGAACATCTTGTTTTGTTTCCATGGGGACAGAGGCAGGTGTAGGCAGTGAAGCGGAGCAGAGAGCAAGTCCACCCAAGAATGTCCCTTCGGCATGCTTACTAGGACAATCACGAGGGCGCAGTTTGCCGCACCCTCCCGTCATGGGGTAGGTTCTGGTCTCTGCTCTGCCAGGCTCCAACAAAGGAGCTCATATTTTTGAAGCACAGAGAAGAGTTTGTGGTCTCTGCATTGATGTGATCTCAGATACTATCAAAGAAAAACATCTTCACGGTTCAATAGGAAACAATGATAACCATTTCCACTCCTCAATCTAATCCCATCTACTCCAGCTCTCTAAGGGGATTTTTTATTGTTTGTTAAATGTTGGTGTGTTTTCTTTTTTATTCATTTTTTTTGTTGACACATGTCTTCAGTATATATTTATTAGCGATACTAAGTGCCTACTAAATGGTCATACTTGGGTCTAATTTAAGAAAGAGACAGAAATAACAATCTTCAGTCAACCCACTCCCAATACTCAAGTACATTCACATAAAAGCTACTATAGAGAAATGTGTTTCTATATGATGCACCCAAGAAAATGATAATGGACTCACTTCTGGGCTCAGTCAGAGAGAGGTTCTGATGGAGGAGCTGCTTGAACTGGAACTTACACCATCACTAGATTTCTTAGTAAAGAATGGGGTAAGGAAATTCTGGCACTGATTAACTCAGTATGATTGGAGTTTGGGATGTATCTGGGTGAAAACATTATAAATTTATATTAGACAAACTAATGTAGCCTTAATCTTAAAGGACAACATATATTATTTACAGAGATATTAACTTTCAAAGTCATACTTTTCAAACAGTTAGACAAATATACACAGATACTATTTAGGAAGAAATGGATACATACATACATACAAGAATGATAGATGTAAATTGAACCAAAGTTGGAGATAAAAATTTGATAGATATTTAAAGGATGTTTTCTGGCTCCTTGAAGAATCTGTATATGTGGGACAAAAGTTAATCTCTGAAGCAGCGTTGCCCCTCTGTGGCCATACAGAGATATTACTCTGAATGACTTTATCCAACTTGTTTTTTTTTCATTTATTTTTTTTTTCATTTATTTTTATTAGTTGGAGGCTAATTACTTTACAATATAGTAGTGGTTTTTGTCATACATTGACATGAATCAGCCATGGATTTACCAGCTTCTTAAAATGGGGAAAAGACAAGTTTCTTCAGTAAGTGGTGTTGACCATACTGAACACCTACAAGGATAAGACCAAAACTAGAACATTTTCTCACAACATATATAAATATAAACTCAAAATGGATTAAAGACTGAAATGTAAGACCTGAAACCTTAAAACTCGCAAAAGAAAATATAGACAGTATATTCACTGATGTTCCTCTTTGCAATATTTTTTTCTGTCTCAAAGGCAAGGGCAACAAAAACAAAAATAAATAAATGGGACCTAATAAAACTAAAATCTAGTGCACAACAAAGAAACCATCAACAAAAATAAAAGACAAACTACTGAATGGGAGTAGATATTTGCCATAAGGGGTTTATATCCAAAATACATAAAGACTTCATATACCTCAATATCAAAAACACAGTCTGATTGAAAAATGGCTGGCCTGAGTAGCCATTTTTCCAAAGAGATAGCCAACAGGTACATGAAAAGATACCCAAAAGCTCTAATATTCAGAAAAAGAGCAAATCTATGTCAAAATGAGGTGTCATCTCACATCTATCAGTATGGCTATCATCAAAAGAAAAAAAAAAAAAACAAATGTGGTGAGGAGGCAGAGGAAAGGAAAACCTAGTGCACTGCTGCTGGGTTGTAAATTGCTGCAGCTACTATGGAAAACATTACGGAGATTCCTCTCAAAACACTAAAAATATAACTACCATATAATCCAGCAATTCCACTCCTGGGTATTTATCCAAAGAAAACAAAAACTCTTCAAAACTGTATCTGCACCCAAATGTTTATAGCAGCATTATTTACAATAACCAAGATCTGAAACCAAGCTAAGTGTTCATTCATAGATGAATGGATACAGAAAATACTGATCTTTCATCTAATTATCTATCTATACACACATACACACTCCCCAAGACGGAACATTAATCACATATAAAAAAGAATGTAATTGTGCCAAACGGAACAACATGGATAAAAATGGAGCATATTAAATTTAGTGAAATAAGTCAGACAGAGGAAGACAAATACTGTGTGTTTTTACTTATATATGATATATAAAAGCAAAGCAAAACAAAGGAACAAATAGAACAAAAACAGAATCACAGGAACAAACAGCAGACTGCCAGATATTTCCCCATAAAAGATGAGTTTATCGGAGATCATCAAGGACTGCAGTTCTGGATCAGCAACCATGAAGAGCCACATGCAAGTCCCCACTGGACAAGGAAAGGAAATGCTTTTATGGGGAAGACATGGAAATTGGGAGGGTGAGAGTAAACAGAGTGCCCTTGACTTTCCATCGACTGCGTCCTGACCGGGGAAGAAGGGGCTTCTTCCATCTTCCCTTTGCCCTCTGTGATGTCCACAGGTCAGGAGAGCTCCCCCTCTTCTGCCAGCTCTATTTAATTGAGATTTCTCTGCATTAAAGTTTTATAACTTATAGGACAGAGTCAGAAAGATATTTGATTCCAGGAGATGAGGGAGCCATGGTGGTGGAAGTAAGATGTTGGAGTGATTCAAGAAGGGGTCTTGAGCCATGGAATCTGAGTGGCTTCCAGAAACTACAAAAGGAAAGAAACAGATTCTTCCTCAGAGAATCTGGAAGGAATTCTACCAAGACCTTGACTGTAGACAGCAAAACGGATTTTAGATTTCTTGCCTCCAGAACTATAAGAAATATTTTGTAAGTGATCAAGTTCACACTAAACATTTAGCAAATATTTTTTTTCAGTTTGCTGCACTCATAGGATGGGATACCAGTGCTTGCAGTTGCCTGTTGGGATACATCATGGTGAGACAGACCTGAACATTCTTGAGACACCCAACCAAGCTGGATAATATCTTTATTGGGGGGATTTCTCTCTTCTTTTAGTTGTTTTCAATGTTTACTGTTTTGGAGTCCAGTTTACTGTGGAAAATATTTATTTTAATTATGTCATCTTATCAGCTATTCTTTTAGTTACAAGCTAGAGATTCTAGTGTGGAAGGAGATACAGATTGAGAAGGGAAAAGACCAAATCCCAAATCTGTAGGGCTAAAATGTGTTTGTGGTTATAACTATACCAATGTAGGTAAGAAATACTAAGTACTGCAAATGCCCTGTGGTGGGCTCATGATGTGACTGTGGATGGAGGAAGGGCTAAGCCCTGAAAAGGGTTTGAGTACAGACTGCAGGTGCCTGGGGAACACTGTGCTGCCCAACACAAGTAATTGCCTGAGTCTGTGGTCTGCAAAGAGGAAATGTGCAGTGAGTATGGCGTTCTATAGGGACTATGTTGGCCTTTAATCTTCCATCCTGTTTTGTCCCTGAAGGATTGTAAACCAGGTGGATGAGGTAGCCCCCAAAGTTCTTAAGATACCACTTCACACACTGTGGGGAAGTGTGGAGTTGGCTCCCTCCTGGAGACTCAAGACTGGGAGACTCTGCTTTATATCCACCCCTCGCACACCTGATGAGGAAAGAGAAACAGTCAGTGATGAGGGTTACTGTAACTCCTACTAAATCTTGAAAGTGTCCCCCACCTCAATCCCCATAGATAATGAGAAGGATAGAAAGTCTGCAGGACTTGTCATCTCCACTCTCTCCCTTAACAGTACAGCAGTGCCTCATTCCTTCAGATTCCCCTGTGAGGCAGCCCCAACTCACAGGAAATCTGGGCAAACAAAGCCCCAGCACAGTGCCTGCTAGCCTCTTCATGATGCTTCTTCTTCTTGTTGGGACATTTTCACTGTAAGATACTTAACTAAACCCTGAGGGGGTGAATGTCATAAACCCTTGTGGAAATGTTCCTGTTCCTGCAGCCAATCAGCTCACCCAGCAAATCCTGCTCATGCCCTCACTTTGTGACAGGAAGCCCCACCCTCCCACCTTAACCAATTCAGAATGGACTAGAGAGGAGTGAGGAGAGTGGCAAATAGGAAGGTTATTAGTTTAGGACTTGAGGAGCATTTTCTAAGAACTTTGCGAAAAAGGCTGACACGATTTGGAATTTGTGGAGGATTTTAGGGAAGAGAAAACAAAAATCAATTATCTAACTGGCATGGATGCAGGAGATTCTTGCAAAATGAAATATTATTTCCCAGGAGTCCTCAGGATCCTTTTTTTTTTTTTTTTTTTTCCTTTGGCATCTCTTAGGCACTCACCTGTGATTCTGAAGGGTGCTCTCGAATCAACACAATATTCATAGCAGTCTTGGATGGAACATTTTGCAGTATTAAACAGGTTTACTTTTAAATTATATATATTTATTTTAGACTGAACCTACATAAAGAGTCTTATTATTTTTTGTCTTTTGATGAGCACTGAAAGTAGAATGGTAAATAGTTTTATTTTTATTAAAACTAATAGCTTTATTTTTATTTTTGTTAAAATTGATTCATGTCAAAGTATGGCAAAAACCACTAAAATATTATAAAATAATTGCCCTCCAATTAAAATAAATTAATTAATTTAAAAACATATAATTTAAAAATAAATTTTAAATAAAATTTGAGGTTTAAATACATTTTATTTTATCATTTTTTTAATTAGAGGATAATTGCTTTACACTGTTGTGTCTGTTTCTGCCTTATAACAACATGAATCAGTCAATATTGTATATGTATCTCCTCCCTCTTGAGCCTCCCTCTAATGATCTAGTTCCTCACAGAGCACCAGTATGGGTATTTATATTGCAGGTTCCCACTAGTTATCTATTTTATACTAAATATATTTTAACTGTTGGTTATTGTGTTTGTATTCTGCTTTTTACCTCTAGTAGGTTATTTTAAAAGAAGTGTTTTAAAACATATGAAAATCAACTCTGTGCTTCTTTCTCAGACTCTATGAATAATAATGGCTCTGTGTATATGGATTTCAAGGTAAAAAGGATGGAAAATGAGGACCTGTTTATTTTCACTGAGGTAAAATTGAAATTATGTGTAGGCACGGGGATCAGATGGACAGTTCGAGATTATTGCAAATGTTTACTAAAGGAACTGTAGAGAAATAGTGTATAAAAATAAAGCTGATTCAGTTCAGTTCAGTTCAGTTGCTCAGTGGTGTCCAACTCTTTGCGACCCCATGAATTGCAGCACACCAGGCCTCCTTGTCCATCACCAACTCCCGAAGTTTACTCAAACTCATGTCCATCGAGTCGGTGATGCCATCCAGCTATCTGATCCTCTGTCATCCCCTTCCTCCTGCCCCCAATCCCTCCCAGCATCAGGGTCTTTTCCAATGAGTCAACTCTTCACATGAGGTGGCCAAAGTATTGGAGTTTCAGCTTCAGCATCAGTCCTTCCAATGAATACCCAGGACAGTGGGTGATCTCCCTTAGGATGGACTGGTTGGCTCTCCTTGCAGTCCAAGGGACTCTCAAGACTCTCAAGACTCTTCTCCAACACCAGAGTTCAAAAGCATCAATTTTTTGGTGCTCAGCTTTCCTCAAAGTCCAACTCTCACATCCATACATGACCACTGGAAAAACCATAACCTTAACCTTAGGAATCAATAATTATTATTATGCACACAGTGGGCATAAGAGAAGTTAAATTAGAAGAGAGAAGAGAGGAGAGGAGCAACCTGAATGGGTCACTTCAAACTTTGCCAAAGCAATGTGTTTAACCTAGAATGCCGGTTATAGGCCACTGCTAGATAAAGAAAGCTTTTTTTACCTTCTTACTCTATTGTCTAGACATACAAGAAGAGATAAGGAAGTTCACTACAGGTAGGTATAGTTGCACCTCCACTTCAGGGGGCCCCTTAGAGCCAGTGATGAGGCTGTCAGGCAGGTCACTAACTGGACTCCAGTTCCTCCTGCAGCATCAGTGCTGAATCAGTGAGACCAGGACAGGCCTACCTATAATGAGACAGTGTCTCTATTCATATTTCAACCAGAACTCTGTTTGTTCTATAGACACAGGAGCATGGATTATGATGTTAGGATTCCATATGAAGAGCATTCCCAACAGGAGAAGGGTAGTGGAGAACATGGCTATGCAGGAAGGAAGTTGAGATCCATTTTGTGGAAGATATCCCCTGAGGAGCAGGAAGGAATGTGCCAGAGGGTGCTGAGTCTTTATTAAGGGAAATCTGAGATTCAAAGGACCCCAATATAAGCAAGTTCTAGTGACTATCAGGAAGATGTGCGTCCTTGACAATTACTGCTGCTGGTGCTGAGCCTATTCAAATGTACACCTCAGTGAGCTGAGAGGTACAGAAGCTCATAGGAGTGAAATGGAGCTTTTATTAGAGGTGAAATTTAAAGTTTCTGCAACATCACCTGGAGGTCAACAACTGGAACAAATTCTTTCTTGAGCATTTCGTGCTCTGTTTCCTCCCTGTTCTTACCAGGGTTGAATTCTTCCCACTGTAATCTGATTAGAGTGTTTTCAGGCTTTCCCATATTAAATTTTTGTTGTTGTTGTTGTTCAGTCACTAAGTTGTGTTCAACTCTTTGTGACCTCATGGACTGCAGCATGCCAGGCTTCCCTGTCTTTCACTATCTCCCAGAATATGCTCAAACTCATGTCTCCTGGTAGCTCAATTGGTAAAGAATCCACCTGCAATGCAGGAGATTGCATATGGATTTCTGGGTCGGGAAGATCCACTGGAGAAGGGATAGACTACCCACTCCAGGATTCTTGGGCTTCCCTGGTGGTTCAGCTGGTAAAGAATCCACCTGCAATATGGGAGACCTGGGTCCAATCCCTGGGTTGGGAAGATCCCCAGGAGAAGGGAAAGGCTAATCACTTCAGTATTCTGGCTTGGAAAATTCTGGTTTGCAAAGACTTGGACACAGCTGAGTGACTTTCACTCACGTGTTCATTGAGTCGATGATGCCATCCAACTATATCATCCTCTGTCACTATCTTCTCCTGCCCTTGATTTTCCCTAGATCAACGTCTTGATTTTTCCTAGATCATGAGGTCATTTGCAGAAATAAGAACAATAATACTTATGAAAATTTGTTTTTCAATTTGATATAATATATTTATGTGTTATAGTAACCAATTTTAACTCCCTTTTCCAATTTGACTACATGTAGTAACATAAGACATGCTAATATAAGTCAATGTTATATGCTGTTGTATCTCAGTAGTGAAGATACAGGATTCAATGGGAGGGTATGTCTTAGGTAGAAAAGAAAATAACATCACCCACTAAGAGATAAATGAACTTGCTATAATCTTTGCAGCATATGTTTACAATGTTTTGAGTTGAATGAGGAATTATTGCATTATATTAGCAAGAAGCGTGGTGCTGGAGAAGACTCTTGATAGTCCCTTGGATTGCAAAGAGATCAAACCAGTCAATCCTAAAGGAAATCAACCCTGAATATTCATTGGAAGGACTGATACTGAAGCTGAAACTTCAATACTTTGGCCATTTGGTGAGAAAAGCCAACTCATTGGAAAAGACCCTGATGCTGGGAAAGACTGAAGACAAAAGAAGAAGACATCAGCAGAGGTTGAGGTGGTTGGATGGTAGCACCAATTCAGTAAACATGAATTTGAGCAAACTCCAGAAGATAGTGGGAGGTAGAGGATCCTGCAGTCCATTGGATCACAAAGAGTCAGACATGACTTAGTGACTGAACAGCAACAACAACATTAGCAAGAAGCATAGTTTTGCTATGGTCTTTATTCAAAAGCTGTTAAAGGGTACAGTTGGATGCCAAGTTAACAAAGAAGATACTGTAGCAGCTTTGATCTATCTTAACTAACCGGAAACATCTTTCCCAGAATGTGCTTCCCGTATTTTTCTGGGTTATGGCTGGCCACAAAAGAAATTTGTGTGACACTTGAAAGGTCATTGTGATGAAGCAGCCACAGTTTTATGTTTTGGGGGTTGGTGCAGAGCTCCAAGGACTATGGCTACTCATTCATGTTGCTGCTGATCTGATAGCTCATCTTATCATTGATTCACAACCCTTCCACGTCCCACCAAACCTCCTCCTCATTTTCTCTTTGTCTTGGACCAAGTAGGTATGTTAGCATGATGCCAAATGACACCGACATCTCCTAAGGTCACTCACTACTGTGGAACTGAAGGAGGTGAGACAGAGACAAGTTTTAGTGTGTCTTGTGGGTTCCATTATCCTCATGGTTCTAGTATGTCCTTATGAGTCAGTTTGTCCATGCTTTTGTCTATACCCAACTTTGTTCTACAAATACTACTCTAGCTGATTAACAATGAATTCAGTCTCAGCACCACACACAAAGATAGCAACTTTGTATACACTCCTCCACCAGATCTAGCAATTGCCTGAGTTCTAATCTTCGTAACCAATTTCTTATTCAACACCACTGGTGATCTGCTTCTCTGATTGTAAGTTAAGTGACAAAAGTCTAAGAATAAAGGACTAAGGAAATACTTTTCATGATGATTCCAGATAACTAGACCCAGGTTTGTGATGTGAGTGCAGTTGAGTGAAACTGTCACTTTACATTATTATAGAGAAAGTTTACAACTTTAGACAAGGTTACACATGCTCTGCATGATTGATTTAAAGTCAGGAATTCAAGAGAAGAATATTAGTAGAAAGTCACTCAGGACACCTGCTTCCAAATTACATAGAAGAAGCTTTTATTTAGAATCAAATCTTCTGATCCAGATCACAGATTAAGGTACCACAGGACTACTATTTCTTGTCTGGGGTCTGCAGCTGTGCATTTCAACCTGGGTCCTATAGCAGGGAGGCTCTCTCTTATTAAGCTCTGGGGTTTTTGTTCAGCTTTTCCTATTATTTCAAGCACTGTAGTTCCCAGAGAGCACAAAAGTATTTTCCAGAATGTTCCAGCTTTAAGGATGAAATGGTGAGGCTGATGAATTGACGCGCTTTCTGGAAGTTTACAGAGTAGTGGCCGTCCCTTTCATTCCCATCTTCTGAATACTGACGAATGAGATAAGTCATCTCTCCACTGGGAAGCTGCTTGTACCAAAATATCCAGGAGGTGTACACGTTCCAACTTTTTCCATACTGACAGTTCAGGGTGACCACATTCTGCACTTGACTGATTATGTCTGGCTGATATTGAGTAGCTTTCTGGGCCACACCAGATCCTGTGGAAAAAAGAAGAAAACAGAGCCGAAATACCTAACAAAATAATGTAGAAATTCAACTAATTTTGGACCCAAATATTTACAAACCATACTGAAATCATGGGATGTCTGTTTTTCTCCAGTCCCCCTTTCCTCCCCAAGTCCCTGTGAAGCACCACGTGCCTGTGTGCAGTCCTTTCACCCTGAACGTTGCTCCCATGTTTGAAAGCATCCCTACCAGAGAAGGTGAAGGCCAGGAACACCCAGAGCATACTGGAGAGAGGCATGAGGAGTGGATTCCCCTACACAAATGTGCTCAAGTTCTGCCTCAAGCTAAGATTTCAGTGTCTTTAAGTGCCTGGCAGCACATATACATAGTACCTGGTTCCTGAGTGACTCCTTCTAAACAGGAAGTAGGGTGTCATGTTCATCGATCTATATCATGTTCACGTTATCTATACACGTGGTCTGTGTATAGATAAAGTCTGGCTCACCACACACCTTTATTTTGTCTACTTTCCTTTCCCTGGTCTTTATGTTTGGCAGATCCTGAAAAGGGGCATGAAGAAAGCAATTAATATTAAAGGTTTGAACTGAGGGAAAATGAAGATTAAACAAGTTGACATACATTTTTAAAAATTTATTTATTTTAATTGGAGGCTAATTACTTTACAATATTGTAGTGGTTTTTGCCATACATTGACATGAATCAGCCATAGGTGTACATGTGTTCCCCATCTTGAACCCCCCTCCTACCTCCGTCCCCATCCCATCCCCCAGGGTCATCCCAGTGCACCAGCCCTGAGCACCCTGTCTCATTCATCGAACCTAGACTGATGATCTCTTTCACATATGATAAGATACATGTTTCAATGCTATTCTCTCAAATCATCCCATCCTCACCTTCTCCGACAGAGTCCAAAAGATTGTTTTATACATCTGTGTTTCTTTTGCTGTCCCACATATAGGGTCATCGTTACCATCTTTCTAAATTCCATATATATGCATTAGTATACTGTATTGGTGTTTTTCTTTCTGACTTACTTCACTCTGTATAATAGGCTCCAATTTCATCCACCTCATTAGAGCTGATTCAAATGCATTCTTTTTAATGGCTGAGTAATATTCCATTGTGTATACATACCACAGCTTTCTTATCCATTTGACTACTGATGGGCTTCTAGGTTGCTTCCATGTCCTGGCTATTATAAACAGAGCTGGGATGAACATTGGGGTACACGTGTCTCTTTCAATTCTGGTTTCCTCAGTGTGTATGCCCAGGAGTGGGATTGCTGGGTCATATGGCAGTTCTATTTCCAGTTTTTTAAGGAATCTCCACAGTGTTCTCCATAGTGGCTGCACTAGTTTGCATTCCCACCAACAGTGTAAGAGGGTTCCCTTTTCTCCACACCCTCTCCAGCATTTATTGCTTGTAGACTTTTGGATAGCAGCCATTCTGACCGACAAGAGATGGTACCTCATTGTGACTTTGATTCACATTTCCCTGATAATGAGTGATGTTGAACATCTTTTCATGTGTTTGTTAGCCATCTGTATGTCTTCTTTGGAGAAATGTCTGTTTAGTTATTTGGCCCATTTTTTGATTAGGTTGTTTATTTTCCTGGAGTTGAGCTGCAGGTGCTGCTTGCATATTTTTGAGATTAATTCTTTATCAGTTCCTTCATTTGCTATTATTTTCTACCATTCTGAAGGCTGTCTTTTCACCTTGCTTATAGTTTCCTTCATTGGCCAAAGCTTTTAAGTTTAATTAAGTCCCATTTGTTTATTTTTGCCTTTATTTCCATTACTCTGGGAGGTGGGTCATAGAGAATCCTGCTGTGATTTATGTCAGAGAGTGTTTTGCCTATGTTTTCCTGTAGGAGTTTTACAGTTTCTGGTCTTACATTTAGATCTTTAACCTGTATTGAGTTTATTTTTGTGTATGGTATTAGAAAGTGTTTTAGTTTCTTTCTTTTACAAGTGGTTGACCAGTTTTCCCAGCACCACTTGTTGAAGAGATTGTCTTTTCTCCATTGTATATTCTTGCTTCCTTTGTCAAAGATAAGGTGCTCATAGGTGTGTGGATTTATCTCTGGGCTTTCTATTTTGTTCCATTGATCTATGTTTCTGTCTTTGTGCCAGTACCATACTGTCTTGATGACTGTGGCTTTGTAGTAGAGGCTGAAGTCAGGCAGGTTGATTCCTCCAGTTCCATTCTTTATTCTCAAGATTGCTTTGGCTATTCAAGGTTTTTTTGTATTTCTGTACAAATTGTGAAATTATTTGTTTTAGTTCTCTGAAAAGTACCATTGGTAGCTTGATAGGGATTGCATTGAATCTATAGATTGCTTTGGGTAGTATAATCATTTTCACTGTATTGATTCTGCTGATCCAAGAACATGGTATATTTCTCCATCTATTTGGGTCCTCTTTGATTTCCTTCACCAGTGTTGTATAGTTTTCTATATATAGGTCTTTTGCTTCTTTAGGTGGATTTATTCTTAAGTATTTCATTCTTTTCGTTGCAATGGTGAATGGAATTGTTTCCTTAATTTCTCCTTCTGTTTTCTCTTTGTTAGTTTATAGGAGTGCAAAGGATTTCTGTGTTTTAATTTTATATCCTGCAACTTTATTCATTGATTAGCTCTAGAAATTTTTTGGTGGAGTCTTTAGGGTGTTCTGTGTAGAGGATCATGTCATCTGCAAACAGTGAGAGTTTTACTTCTTTACCAATCTGGATTCCTTTTATTTCTTTTTCTTCTCTGATTGCTATAGCTAAAACTTCCAAAACTATGTTGAATAGTAGTGGTGAGAGTGGGCACCCTTGTCTTGCTCCTGACTTTAGGGGAAATGCTTTCAATTTTTCACCATTGAGGATAATGTTTGCTGTGGGTTTGTCATATATGGCTTTTATTATGTTGAGGTATGTTCCATCTATTCCTGCTTTCTGGAGGGTTTTTATCATAAATGGATGTTGAATTTTGTCAAAAGCTTTTTCTACATCTATTGAGATAATCATATGGCTTTTATCTTTCAGTTTGTTGATGTGGTGTATCACATTGATTGATTTGTGGATATTAAAGAATCCTTGCAACCCTGGGATAAAGCCCATTTGGTCATGATGTATGATCTTTTTAATACATTGTTTGATTCTGTTTGCTAGAATTTTGTTAAGGATTTTTGCATCTATGCTTATCAGTGATATTGGCCTGTAGTTTTCTCTCTCTCTCTCTTTTTTTTTTTTTTGTGGCATCTTTGTCTGGTTTTGGTATTAGGGTGATGGTGGCCTTATAGAATGAGTTTGGAAGTTTACCTTCCTCTGCACATTTCTAGAAGAGTTTTAGTGGGATAGGTGTTATCTCTTTAAATTTTTAGTAGAATTCAACTGTGAAGCCATATTTGACATACATTGATTCAGTAAAATAATTTTGTCATCCTCTTTAAGATATAATTTAGTATAGCCTAAGAAATATTCTTGTAATCTGCTGATTTGTCATTCATTTAGCCTATACTTACTTTTCTCTATCCAGAATCTAGTGACTATTTTAAAACATTCACAGATCTTAGGACTACTGGGTGAATAGCAATCTTATACAAAATAATTAATGTTAAAAAAAAAAAAGAATTAATGTACCTCTTTTTTTTTTTCACTGTGTTCCAGGGCTCCACTTATATAAATAAAATCACTTCAACATAAAACTACTTTAAAAAATCAGCCCATCTGAATTTCAGAGTATTCAGTGGTGTATATTTAAATGAAATTATAATTGGAATAAAATATTATTCTTTTTAAATTTTATATTGAATCTTATGTATTAAACATTGAGGGCAATCAGGCTATTCAATCCTGTTACCTCTAAATGTAGAATTGTACTTACTAGATCATCTGTCCTAAAGTCATTCTCATGTCACATTTTCTGTCTCGTTGGTCCAGAGTGTTCAGTTTCACTTGTCAGTTGCTCATTATTTCTCTTTATAAAATAAATATAAACATGCCAGATCTTTCTCTGGTGTAATGCTATAATGCACTCCTACAAAACTCAATACTTACAGACTGTAGACACTTAGTACCTATCAACACCAGAGAAGTTGGTGACTGAAGTTCTCTGCACTGTTTCATGTTCATGTGGAATGTAGCTGTCAATCTTCCATTTGCTTTCATTGCTGTAATAGATGAATTAATATAAAAGAACTAAAGGCAAATAGACAAGTAGAAAATAGAATACAGACAAGTCTAAAATAGTGCCAGTTCATGGAATTTAAGATCAAAATAACTCATGAATGACTGAAACAGGGAGGATAGGTTGTATTTATCTGAGACATCTACACTTCTTTCTCATTTCACTTCTGAGTGCTGACAGGCAACGAATGCCTAGGCTCGAAATTATTTGTAACTAAGCAGAGGAGATCAGATCATGAATTACCACAGCAGCTTGCAAAGCAGCATGATATTATAAAATATAGATATATACTAATATAATAATTACATATATTAAGAAATGGATATTGATAAAATTTTATCAAAATACCATAACCTTATACATCAGTTTTTATATACATTCCTTGGTTTTGATGCATTAGTCCATGACATTTTATCACATGTATTGGTTCTTGTACCACCACTAAAATCATTATACAAAATTGTTTTGTCTCTTAAAGAAATCCCCTCTGCATACTCTCTCCATCCCTGCAGCTCTTTCTAACCCTGGCCACTGATCTCTTTTTCATCTCTAATTTTTTTTTTTTTTTTGAGAATGTTATATAAGTAGAATGTATGTATGTATACATTATATATGTATGTATGTATACATACATAATGTATACAGTATACATGTATACAGTATGTATACAATCATAATAATCCAATAAGTGTAATCATATACCATGTAGCATCTGAGATTGACTATTTCTTCATTCAGCATAACATCCTGAGATGTTATAGCCATTTAGGTTATTGTTTTATAGGTGCTAAGTCATGTCCCACTCTTTCGCAACCTCACTAACTGTAGACTTCTAGGCTCCTCTGTCCTTGGAATTTTCCAGGGAAGAATACTAGAGTGGGTTGCCATTTCCTTCTCCAGGGGATCTTCCCCACCCAGGAATCAAATCCCCCTCTCCTGCATTGCAGGCAGATTCTTACCACTGAGCCACCTCGGAAGCTCTATCTAAGCTACTGCATGTATCAATAGTCTGTTTCTTTGAGTCACTACAGACTGTCCCAACTTATGATGTCTTGACTTTGGATTTTTGACTTTACAGTGGTAAGAAAGTGATGCACATTTTACTGAATGCACATTCAGTAGAAACCACACTTTGAAATTTTAAATTTGATCTTTGCCCATGCTAGCAACATTTGCTATATATTCTTTGGTGATCTGGGCAGCAGCAGTAAGCTGAGCTCCTGGCCAGCCCTGAGATCATGAGGGTAAAAAACTGACACACTTACTTTCATTCTGTAATCATACAACTATTCTATTTTCCACTTTCAGTACAGTACTCAATAAATTACATGAGATTTTCAACATGTTAGTGTAAAATAGACTTTGCATTAGATGATTTCTCCCACCTAAAGACAAAGAAAGTATGCTAAAGTAAAAAAAAGTAAGTAGGCTAAAGTAAGTGTTGAGCACCTTTAATGTAGGCTGGATTAAGTATATTAAATGCATTTTTGTTATTTTTCAACTGAAAGTGGTTTGTTGAGGCACAACTCTATTATAAGTTGAAAAAAATCTATAAGTAATATGTCATTGTACAGATGTATTACAGTGGATTTATTTATCTATTCACCCAGTGAAGAATACTTGACTGGTTTCCAGCTTTTGGTCATCACAAATATAGCTGCTATGAATATTCATGTACAGATTTTTGTATAAATATAAGCTTTTCATTTTCAAGCATAAATACTCAGGAGTGTGATTGCAGAGTTGTAAGGTAAGTGAATATTTAAGTTTATGTGGAACTGCTGAACTTTTTTCCAGAATGACTGGACCATTCACCCACCAGCAATATATGAGGGCTCCAATTTCTCTGCATCTTTGCCAGAACTCGATATTGCCGGTATTTTTAATTTTAGTCTTTATGGTAGATGTGAAGTAGTATCTCTTTGTGCCTTAATTTGCATTTCCCTAATGACTAATAATGTTGACCATCTTTTTTTCTCTTTATTTTTTAAATGATGAAAGTATACATTAGACTTAGAAAACAAAGCACAAACTACAGCTCCACTATATATTACAACTATTTTTTATGTAAATAAATTAAAAATTTTGGTTGGAGTTTCAATGATAAACTCTCAGAAATTAATAGAATGAATATACAGAAATGTAGGAGGGTACAGTAGACCTGAAAGTCACTATGAATCAACTTAATTAAGATTTATGCAATTTTCACACAATAGTAGGATGCAAATTCTATTCAAGGTCCCATAGACTGTAAACTAGGAGACACTGGTACATATCCAGGGACGTAAAACAAGGTGCAAAATTTCATGGTTTAAAGATATTGAAATCCTACAGTCTGTTTTCTAATCACTGTGGAATTATGCTAGAAATCATTATCAAAAGATACTTGAAAATAACCCACATATTTTCCAGTGCAATGTGACATTTACTACGAGAGCTATTTGATTTAGCCTGACCATCTTTTTATATGCTTACTTCCTTACCACATAGCTCTCTGGTGAAGTGTTTGTGTAAATCTATTGCCCAGTTTTCACCTGGACTGTTTTCTTCCTGCTGAGTCAAGAGAGTTCATTGTATTCTGAACACAATCTTTTGATGAAAATGTATTTCCTGTCATTTCTGTGGTTTATCTTTCTCCTCTTAACTGTCTTTCATGGAGCAAAGAGTGTTTTTCACAGAACAAATTTTTAATTTTGATGAAATCTAAGTTTGTTTATGGATCGTGCTTTTGGTGTCATGTCAAAATTCTTTTTGTCTAACCCTAGGTCATGAAGATACTCTCATGTTTTTCCTAAAAGATTTGGTAATTTTACATTTTACACTTAGATGTATGGTTAATTATGAGGCTGTACCCAAATTTTTGTATGAGGTGTGATATTTAGGCCAAGTTTTAATTATTTCCCAAGAATATCCACTTATCCCAACATCAGTTGCTCATAAGACTGTGTTACCTCCATTGAACTGTCTTTGCACTTTGTCAAAAAAGTAAATCTTCCCTACTTGTGTAAATCTACTTCTATACACTTACTCAGTGACCTAAACTTGTTAATTATATTCTTTTATTACCCTTTTAATATTATAGAACTTGTAGAATAATTTTCTTTTTAGTTACTTATATTTATAATTTGTGTTTTTTTTCTTTTTTCCTTTGATAATTCTACCTAGAAATATTTCAATCTTATTGACCATTTTAACAAAATTAGCTTTGTATTTCCTGGCTATCCCTATAGCTTTCTTTGTATTTCACCAATCCAACAGTTTATTATTTACTTCTTTCAGTTTATGTTGGGTTTAATTCACTTTTCTATCATCTTTCACTGAAAGCCTAGATGATAGTTTTTAAACATTTTTCCTTTAGTTAAATAAGCATTTAAAAGCATAAATTTCCTTTTATGTATTATTTTAGCTGCATCTCATACATATTTATATAATGTGCTCTCACAATATTTACTTTCCAAATATTTTCTAAAGTCATAGTAATTGTTTCTTTAACCTATGTTTATTTTTAAGTTAGTGCATATTTTCCAAATATTTGAGAGGTTCTACAGACATCTCTTTGTACTAGATATTCTGTATCATTTCCATTTTGGCTGAAGAATAAATTCTATATAATTTCAGTTTTCTTAAATACATTAAGATTTTTAGGACCTAACAGATTTTGTGTGTGTGTGCATGTGTATTTCATCTACACAGCAGGGTGTGGCTGCAGCTCAGCTGCAGGTTTGGGTACAGGCTGCAGGTGCCTGGGGAGCACCGGACACTTGCTGCAAAGATGTAGGTGGCTGAGTCTCCAGGCTGGGAAGTTGCGATGTACAGTAATAGCTGTTTGGCACTCTTATTGAGGGAAACTGAAACTTTCATCTTCTATCTCATTCATAACTGAACTTACGGCTATCAAGAATGCAGGGCCTTTACCAGAATATTGCCAGTACCACAGGAGATAGTCAAACGTACCCTTCTCATAACTTCAGTTCAGAATTGAAATCTCTCCTTCCTGGACTATCAAAGATTGAGGGCTCTGTTTCACCTGCTCTTGATCACTTTTTTCCTTCTGTTGTCCACTCACCCCTACTTAAAGAGATAAAAAGTTGTTAGATCCACAGACACCTATTTCTTTGCGTTTCTATCTGTATGAGCTTGTTCGTAATCCAGTTTTCTCAGTCCGCCTAATTGATGAGATTTCCTAGATTTTCTCCTCACAAGTCATAGCCTAGTTGAAGCCACAGAATCAAAATGATGCTCCCAGTATCTTGTTCATTGTTTCTGGCATCAGTGCTCAGTGACAACTCAAGTTCCTCTTCTGCTCTTCTCAGCCAGCTAGAACTCTAAGTTCATACCTGCTTTAATTCTTTCAGTAGGCCCCACCCTCTCACAAACTGGATAATATCTTTATTGGAGTGATTTCATTTAATTCCTTTTACTTTTTAACATTTTTGAGTTCAGTATTTGTACTTAGTCACTCATTCAGTCCAACTTTTTGAGACCCCAAGGACTGGAGCCTGCCAGGCTCCTCTGTCCATGAGATTTCCCAGTGTTTCCCAAGAACACTGGAGTGGATTACCATTTCCTACTCCAGAGGATCTTGCCAACCCAGGGACCAAACCCATGTCTTCTGCATCTCCTTCACTGGTTGGCAAATTCTTTACCACTCAGCCACCTGGGAAGCTATGGTTAAATATTTATTTTAATTCTGTCCTCATATCAACTACTCTGCTAGTTCCCTGTTAGAAGTTTCGAGTGCAGAAGGAGACACATGTTGAGAAGGAAAGATAAAGACCAAAGTCCATAATCTGTAGGGCCAAAAAGTATCTGTGGTTAAAACTGTCCTGATGTAGGTGAGTAACATTAAGCACCGCAAATGCCCTGTGGGGGCCTCACGGTGTGACTGAGGCTGGAGGAGGGGCTGAGCCCCGGGAGGGTTCCTGTAGAGGCTGCAGGTGCCTGGGGAGCACCGTGCTGCGCAGCACAGAAGTAAGTGCCCGAGTCTGTGGTCCGCGGAGAGGAAATGTGCAGTGAGCTGCGGCGTTCTGCAGGGACTGTGGTGGCCTTTAATCTTCCTTCCTGCTTTGTCCCTGAAGGAACCGAAAGCAGGTGGATGATGCGGCCCCCAGGGTTCTGAAGATACCAATTCACACTCATTGGGGAAGTGGAAAAATTACACCGAAGCGTGTAGCTGGCTCTCTCCTGGAGGCTCAGGGCTGGGGGACTCTGCTCCACATCCGCTCCTCGCACACCTGATGAGGAAAGAGAAGCAGTCACTGTGAGGGTCACTGTAACTCCTACTAAACCCTGAAAGTGCCCTCCCCACCCCCACAGATGATGAGAAGGATAGAAAGTCTGCAGGACTTGTCAGCTCCTCTCCCTCCCTCGACAATAGAGCAGCGCTTCACTCCTCCAGGTTCCCTGTGGGGCGGCCCCAACTCACAGCAAACCTGGGCAAACAGAAGCCCCAGCACAGCGCCTGCTAGACTTTTCATGATGCTCCTTTTCTTGTTGGGACATTTTCACTGTAAGATACTTAACAAAACCCTGAGGGAGTGAGTGTCATAAGTCGTTCTTGCTCCTGCAGCCAATCAGCTCACCCAACAAATCCTGCTCAGGTGACACTGACAGGATGCCCCCACCCCCACGCCCTGCAACCAACTCAGAATGTGCTGGCCAGGGGCAGGTGAGAGTGGGAAATAGAAAGATCATTATTTTATGATTTAAGGGACATTTTCTGAGAACATTTAGAAGGCAGACCCTAATTAGGAATTTAGGAGAAGTTTAGGGAAAAGAAAGCAAAGATTAATTATATAGCCCCATCTTCCTCTCACATGGCATGGATGCAGTAGATTCTTCCGTAATGAAATACTGTTTCCAGAAGTACTGAGGATGCAGCTTTTGCTTCTCTTATGCACTTACTTGTGGTTCTGAAGGGTGCTCATGAATTAGCACAGTATCAGAAGTTGCTTCTATTGGCTGGAACACTTTGCTGTATTAAACAGTATTATTTTTTTTTTAATTAACTTATTTCTAGTTGTAGGATAATTGCTTTACAATATTGTGTTGGCTTTGCCATACAATGATGCAAATCAGCCATAAGTATACATATATCCCTTCCCTTTGAACCTTCCCCTCATTCTTCTAGGTTGTCACAGAGCACCGTGTTGAGCTCCCTGCATCACACAGCAACTTCCCACTAGCTATCTATTTTACTTATGGTAATGCATATGTTTCAGTGCTACTCTCTCAATTTTTCCCCCTATCTCCTTCCCCTACTGTGTCCAAAGTCTGTTCTCTATGACTGCTTCTCTATTTTTGCCCTGCAAATAGGGTCCATTAACAGATGAACAGATAAAGAAGTTCTGGTACTTATACACAATGGAATATGTCTCAGCCATAAAAAAGCACATTTGAGACAGTTCTAGTGAGGTGGATGAACCTAGAGCCTGTTAAACAGTGATGTAAGTCAGAAAGAGAAAAAAAAAGTTGTATATTAATGCATATATATGGATTCTATTAAAATGGTACTGATGACTTTAAAAGTTATATATATTTATTTTAGACTCAGCCTGCATTGAGAGCAGTATTAGTTATCTTAACCACCAGCTGGACTTTGAAAATTGAATTTAATAGTTTTATTTTTATTAAAGTGAAAGTGAATAAATTATTTTTTTAATTTCTATTGTAAATACATTTTTAAACTGTTGATTACTAGTTTTGTATTCTGCTTTTTAATTTTAGTAGGCCATTTTAGAAAAAAACAAGTGCTTTTGAAACCATATGAAGATAATTTTAGTTTGTGCTCTTATCTCAGACTCTGTAAATAATATCAATTCTCTGTCAGTAGATTTGGGGGTAAAAGGGATGGAAGATGAGGACCTGTATATTTTCCCTGCAGTGAAAGTGAAGTCATCTGCAGACGTTAACCTTCCAATGGACAGTTCAAGGATGGTTCAGTAGGAGCAGCACGTAGGTCTGGTTGCTCCAAGGCATGTGGGATCTTAGTTCTCCAACCAGGGACTGAACCTGTGTCCCTTGCATTGGCAGGCAGATTCTTTACCACTGAGCCACCAGGGTAAGCCCCGTGTGCTGCTTGTATGCCTGCATGCTAAGTCACTTCAGTCATGTCCAATTCTTTGCAACTCTAAAGACTGTAGTCTGCCAGGCTCCTCTGTCCATGGGATTCTCCAGGGAAGAATACTGGAATGGGTTGCCATGCCCAGAAGATCCAAGGAATCTTCCTGAACCAAGGATTGGACCCGGGTCTCTTGCAGTTCCTGCATTGCAGGTGGATTCTCTACTGCTGGGCCACTGGAGAACCCCCATATGCTGCTTAGGGATTATCAAAGTGATGGAAACTCCTTATAGAGGCAGGGTTTCCAGACCTGCCTAGGAAGTGAAAAATTATTCACTTAAGTTTTGCTTCTTTCAGAAAATTTCTTCATGGGAAATATGGATGTTTTAGACTAGCAAAAAAAAAAAAAAAAAAAAAAAAATCCAGGTCTTTCTCAGAGAGAGTAGTTTGTTTCTGGTAAGTGGAACAGCTATAACATATCAGAGTCTCAACTTGCCCTTGGATCCTAATGAAAGACGCCTCTGGTACAAGGAGAATTATTTGCATGTTTCCCACTTATGTTGGGACTAGCACACTGAAACCGACATTTTCTTGACATGAGAAAGAGTCATAAAAATTATTAACACCTCTTACTTTATCGCTATGTTAAAATTATGATTCTGACACTCCTTAAAATTCTTCTCAGATTCATCAGCAAACTAGGTGCTTATTCCTTGTCCTCTTTTTCTTCTGTTTTTATCCATCTTCTTCCATTTCTCTCCCCTCATTTTCCTCATCTCTTACTGCTCTCTGACTCTCCTTCCAGATGACTCTAGATTTGCTCTCATGAGTGCTCCCTCACTGTGTCCCCCCCTTCTTCCCACCAGAGATACTGCCCAGGTGTAACCCCATCTGTCCCCGTGTGCTTCTCTCAGGACGCAGTAGTACACAGTGGTGTCCCTCAGGGTGACCTGGGGCAGGACCAAGGTGCTGGACTTTCTGTCTGAAGCTATGGTCAGAGAGGCGATGCTGCTGTTCACTGGGTCTCATAAGCCACGAATGACATACTGTGGACTGTGATTGGGATTTTGCCAATACCAATGTATATATTCATCTCCTCTGATGGTAGAATGGTTACAAGGCAAGTTTACATCTTCTTCAGCACAATCCATGGAGCTAGGTTGGGTGGTCTTAGCATTAATCACAGTCCCTAAAGGGTCAAGAAAATAAAATTATCCCCTGACAGCAAATCAGTGTAATTCTGTGGATCAAGGGCACAACACTCCCCAAACTGTCTGGACCTACCCCCTATTCCAGTGTTTTTATCTAGGTCTTGAGCAATACCTTTGGTGCTTATTATATAGGGACCAAAGACACATGGCAAGAATCTGAGAACTCTGTATGTTTTTATCCCATGGGTCCTTGGCTCAATAACCCCAGAGATTTCTTCCAACCTGCTTACTGTTAAGTTCTCTTCTGGATCGTGGCTATGAATTAAACTGACATGTAGAAGTTTGTACTCCCTAGCAAATGCATAGATTTGTTCTCAATTCCATTGCTGTAATGCTGAAAAAACACAGGGAGAGGAGTAGAGAGCAAATGACCCTTTACGGTTCCTTGGCCTCAAAGTCATCCCTTGTAGACACAGAACACTTACCCAAGGTCAGAAAAACAGTTACTCCAATCACTAGCCTCATATTTCAAGGACAAACCAGGATTGTGAACTCAGAGTTAAGACTTGTGTCTGCTCCTGGGCTTGTCTCCAGAGAACAGAAACAACTGCTGCTATTAGAGATGTACAACCAGTGCACCTATCTGTTGCAGTGTGTTGTTGCCAGGATCTGTCAGCCAATGATCAAGCAGTTCCTTGTCTAGGTCTTCCTGCCCTGTTTTCGTCACATCCTGCAAAGAAGGAGAGACATCCCCAACTCACAGGGTGTCTGCTGCCATCCTCTGTGAAGTTTAAAGTCTGGCTCTGGAAAAGGAACACTGATCACGATAGTGTGTCTATCCAGAACCATTGTTCTATCATTTCTTCTTCAAAGAAATTTTTTGACATTCCATGAAACTTGTGGAAAACATTATTTAATCCCAGAAAACTGTACTGAGCTCTGAATTGTAAAGAGATAAAAATTCCCATCCACATTCTAGCAAATGTATGTGAGATTTCAAAGTAGGCTGTGATTGCTCTGAGGGACAGGAAATATGAATAACATTGGGACAGAAAGCTAAATCTCTTGAACTCAGACATTGGAGCTCAGCATCCTGAAAAGGTCCTTGGAATCATGCATCTGTCTCCATCTAGGCAAACATTTCTCAATGCATCGGTTCTCGATATAGTACCTGATGACACTGATGGTATTCTCCTTGTCCTCCTTGAACAATTGTCCTTAGTCCTTATGTCCTCTGTGCCCGTGTGTGTATGTGCTCCGCACCAAGGAGGCTGAGACAGAGAGAGAAGAGGGAAGGGAGAGCAAACTCTCTATGGTGGAGAAGGGTGGAGGTGGGTGATCCTGGCAGAGAAAGAGAAGTGAAGAGAAAAGAGCGTAAGGAATAGGGAAGGGAAGGGTTAACCAGGGGTGGGAAATAGGAAAGCAGTGTTTAGGGAGGTACATGGAAAAGGTTTAGGCTATAAGGCTATGATTCCCTGAATCTTTGACCACACATACTCAACAAAGGATTATAAAATCAGTTTATGTAAAGGTGATGAAAATTTGTCTTTTTTTTTTTTTTTAACTTTTCTGTGGAACATTGATGGAAAACATAAACTTCCTTTCCTTTATATCCAGAAAACCGCTGTTTCCAAATGATGCAGCCCCCACTAGTGACTGAATAGATGAACTGCAGAGCTAAACTCCCACCAGATGTCAACCTTTTGAAATGTTTCTCAGATTGAAAGGTAAGTATCCCTGGTGGCTCAGTCGGGAAAGAATCTATCTGCAGTGTAGGCAATGGGGATTCCATCCCTGGATCAGGAATAGCCTCCTGAAAAGGAAATGGCTACCCACTCCAGTTTTTTCGATGATCCAGCGGATGTTGGCAATTTGATCTGTGGTTCCTCTGCCTTTTCTAAAACCAGCTTGAACATCTGGAAGTCCATGGTTCACGTTTTGCTGAAGCCTGGCTTGGAGAATTTTGAGCATTACTTTACTAGCATGTGAGATGAGTGCAATTGTGCGGTAGTTTGAGCATTCTTTGGCATTGCCTTTCTTTGGGATTGGAATGCAAACTGACCTTTTCCAGTCCTGTGGCCACTGCTGAGTTTTCCAAATTTGCTGACATACTGAGTGCAGCACTATCACAGCATCATCTTTTAGGGTCTGCAATTTCAACTGGAATTCCATCACCTCCACTAGCTTTGTTCGTAGTGATGCTTTCTAAGGCCCACCTGACTTCACATTCCAGGATGTCTGGCTCTAGGTAAGTGTGAGTGATCACACCTTCATGATTATCTGGGTCGTGAAGATCTTTTTTGTACAGTTCTTCTGTGTATTCTTGCCACCTCTTCTTAATATCTTCTGCTTCTGTTAGGTCCATAACCATTTCTGTCCTTTATTTAGCCCATCTTTGCATGAAATATTCCCTTGGTATCTCTAATTTTCTTGAAGAGATCTCTAGTCTTTCCCATTCTATCGTTTTCCTCTATTTCTTTGCACTGATCACTAAGGAAGGCTTTCTTATTTCTCCTTGCTATTCTTTGAAGCTCTGCATTCAATTGGGTACATCTTTTCTTTTCTCCTTTGCCTTTCACCTCTTTTCTTTTCATAGCTATTTGTAAGGCCTCCTCAGACAGCCATTTTGCTTTTTTACATTTCTTTTTCTTGGGGATGGTCTTGATTCCTGTCTCCTGTACAATGTCACGAACCTCTGTCCATAGTTCATCAGACACTCTGTCTGTCAGATCTAGTCCCTTAAATCTATTTTTCACTTTCACTGTATAGTCTTAAGGGATTTGATTTAGGTCATTGAAAAAGCAAGAGTGTTCCAGGAAAACATCTATTTCTGCTTTATTGACTATACCAAAGCTTTTGACTATGTGGATCACAATAAAGTGTGGAAAATTCTAAAAGAGATGGGAATACCAGACCACCTGACCTGCCTCTTGAGAAACCTGTATGCAGGTCAGGAAACAACAGTTAGAACTGGACATGGAACGACAGACTGGTTCCAAATAGGAAAAGGAGTACATCAAGGCTGCATATTGTCACCCTGCTTATCTAACTTATATGCAGAGTACATCATGAGAAACACTGGGCTGGAAGAAACACAAGCTGGAATCAAGATTGCTGAGAGAAATGTCAATAACCTCAGATATGCAGATGACACCACCCTTATGGCAGAAAGTAAAGAAGAACAAAAGAGCCTCTTGATGAAAATGAAAAAGGAAAGTGGAAAAAGTTGGCTTAAAGTTCAACATTCAGAAAACTAAGATCATGGCATCCAGTCCTATCATTTCATGGCAAATAGATGGGGCAACAGTGGAAACAGTGGCTGACTTTATTTTTCTGGGCTCCAAAATCAGATGGTAATTGCAGGCATGAAGTTAAAAGATGCTTACTCCTTGTAAGGAAAGTTATGACCAGCCTAGACAGCATATTAAAAAGCAGAGATATTACTTTGCCAACAAAGGTCCATCCAGTCAAGGCTATGGTTTTTCAAGTGGTCATGTATGGATGGGAGAGTTGGACTATAAAGAAAGCTGAGCACTGAAGAATTGATGCTTTTGAACTGAGGTGTTGGAGAAGACTCTTGAGAGTCCCTTGGACTACAAGGAGATCCAACCAGTCCATCCTAAAGGAGATCAGTCCTGGGTGTTCATTGGAAGGACTGATGTTGAAGCTGAAACTCCAATATTTTGGCCACCTGATGCGGAGAGCTGACTCATTTGAAAAGACCCTGATGGTGGGAAATATTGAGGGCAGGAAGAGAAGGGGACGACAAAGGATGAGATGGTTGGATGGCATCACCAACACAATGGACATGGGTTTGTGTGGACTTTGGTAGCTGGTGATGGACAGGGAGGCCTGGTGTGCTGCGATTCATGGGGTCGCAAAGTGTCAGACATGACTGAGCGACTGAACTAAACTGAACTGAACCCACTCCAGTATTCTTGCCTGGGTAAATCCATGCACAGAAGAGTCTGGTGGGCTACAGTCCATGGTGTCCCAAGAATTGGACACGACTGAGATACATATATCTTAGTTGTATGACCTCTGTATTCATCTGTGTTTTCGTAGTTCTATCAGTTCAGTTCAGTTGCTCAGTCGTGTCCGACTCTTTGCGACCCCATGAATCGCAGCATGCCAGGCCTCCCTGTCCATCACAAACTCTCGGAGTTTACTCAAACTCATGCCCATCGAGTCGGTGATGCCATCCAGCCATCTCGTCCTCTGTCTTCCCCTTCTCCTCCTGCCCCCAATCCCTCCCAGCATCAGGGACTTTTCCAACGAGTCAACTCTTCGCATGAGGTGGCCAAAGTAGTATCACTCCACAAATTGTTTTCATTATTTCTGGCTCCTTTCTTTGTCACACACCCTCAGTTGTTGGCTTCTTTGTAGTTTTCCTTTTATCATTTATCTTCCCATATTTAAAGCTTGTGTGTGTGTGTAGTCGCTCAGTCATGTCCTACTCTTTGTGATCCCAGGAACTGTAGCCCTCCAGGCTCCTCTGTCCATAGGATTCTCCCAGGCAAGATACTGGGGTGGGGTGCCATTTCCTTCTCCAGGGATCGAACCTGGGCTCAATGTTTATAAAGAGAGGTTGGTACAGATAAATCACTCAAGAATTATCTGTTTTCTGAATGAGTAGATGAGTTGTTATTCATGAACTTAGTGAAAGAAGTTTTGCTGAATGACTCTTGAAATTATTCTAAAAGCAATCTTTCAATACTATGGAAGTTAAGCTAAACAAAAGACTCCAACAGGATAAATAGAAGGTTATATTAGTGGACAAAATTCAAGAACAGATAACAAACATCCCAAGTCTAGGATGGAGGAAAATTAAACTGATGATATGGGAATAAATATTATTCCCATATAAATATTTAACAAATTTTCATAAATATTCTTTGGTAGTCTGTTCTGTGGCGGATCACACACACACAAGTCAACACCCACTACTACTGAAAATATAGGAACAACTAAAAATGAATTCATTTAAGCTATATAGGAATATATTATTTTATTATACTAGCAAAAGGCAGGGAAAAAAAAACTTTTTTGTTTCTTGGTTTCTTTGACTTTATTTTTTAGAAGATTGCATGAAACGCTTCAAAGTGGCATTTTAAATAATACTGAAAACCAAAATATGGAGAATATAAAAATAAGTTTTTTAGCCTATTGGTTTTTTTCAGAATTTTTAATTTTAGAAGATTATATCTTGACCATATAAGGTGAAGTTATCTTTCTTTGCTTGATGAAAACCAAAATAATGTACTTAATTTTCTTTTAAAAAAAATCCAGAGAATTTGATGAAAGGCTAATGTCTCTGCATGATGAATACTCCCAACAATCCAAAAATAAAAGAAAAATTCCCAAATCTAATAAAGGGTATCAATGAAAATATCAAAGGCAAAATTATTCCCTATAGGATCATAAACAAGACATGTACTTCTATTCACTACTTCTATTTGCTGTCCTAATGGAGGGCCTGGGATCAAACCAGGGAAGGAAATAAGATATATTAAGTTTGAAAAGGAGAAGCAAAACTGTTTTCATTTACAGATCATGTTTATACATGTAGAAAATACAAAGTACCTCTAAACAAGCTGTTTAAGAACTAGAACCTATTAGTGAATTGATACAATCACCAAGCACAAAAATCAATTTTATGTCTAGATTCTAGCAAAAGCATTAGAAAATGCAATTAAAATGTCATTTATCAAATGCTTGGGAACTAATTTAATAAAAGGTATGCAAGACCTTTTCTTGATTCCTCTCCAATAACTCTAGAATAGTTTTGATTTGAGAGATAAAAATCACATAGGAGATGAGAAATGTCCTCACTTCTGAGGTCTGGGGTAACTAACATGAATCAAGGCCTGGTACTCAGTGGTGACCAGTCCTTGCCACCTATAGACACTAATGTCAGGAAAGACCATTTCCTAAGGCTGCTCAATGAAATAGTGTTTTCAAAATCCCAAATAAGAGGTTGGTACCGTCTGTTTTACTGTTGAAATAAATCTGTTGTCATATTGACAGGTATCCTAGCTCTGTTCTGGCTATTTCAGGGCATAATTAATTCCCTGTATCCACATTTTTCTTAATCCAATTAGTCCTAGCTCTGGATTTGGTGCTGGGTGTTTAGGTCAATTAAGGTTAAAAAGTTATATGATTTAAAAGATAAAATTGTTATATCTATAAGTAGTCTTGCTTCCCAGGTGGCTCAGTGGTAGAGAGTCTGCCTGCCAACCAGGTGGACTATTTTTATTTACACATCATAGGTTTGTACATGTAGAAAATACCCCTGCATTGGGAAGATCCCCTAGGGAGGGGAGGGGCAACCCACTCCAGTATTCTTGCCTGGGAAATACCGTGGACAGAGGAGCCTGGCGGGCTACAGTCCATGGGATCACAAAGAGTTGGACATGACAGAGATTAAACAACAGCAAGTCCTCTACAAAAATCTTAACATCAACGAAAGAAATTAGAGAGGGCATAAATTAATGAAAGAAATTAGAGAGGACATAAATAAAGAGGTTATGGATCTAAAGACTCCATATGTTAACATGTCAATTGTCCTAAATGAATTCGTAAATTCAATACAATCCAAATTAAATTACCTCAATCTCTTGTGGTAGAAGCTATTCTATAACTTACGTGGAAGTGGAAAGACCTAGAATAAGACAAAGAAAACATGACTTGCATTTCCAAATTTCAAAATGTGTATGAAGCCCCAGTAATTAAGATAGAATGGTCTATTGGTATGAGGATAAAATTAAGAAGTCAATAAACAGAATCAAGTCTGAAAAGAGGTCATAATACATGTGCCATCAATTTTTTTTTTTTTTTCCTAAAAGTACCTATGCCGCTCCACTGGGAGAAAGTTGGTCTTCCTAGGATAATAGCTAGAATAATTGGCTATTTTTATTTTTTGGAAGAACCAGTGTTTTGTAGTTTTCTGTGTATAAGTTCTGTACATGTTTTCTTAGATTTATGCCTAAGGATTTAGGGTTTTTCTTGAGCCATTGTAAATAGTATTATATTTTTAATTTAGGTATCCACATGTTCACTGATAGTATATAAAAATGTATTTTATTTTGTGTGTTTACCTTATATATCCTGAGACCTTCTGAACCCACTTACTAGTTGTAGGAGTTTTGGAGGGTATATTCTTTGGGATTTTCTACATAGGAAGAAAATAGTGGTAATTTGACTGCCTTTCCAGCTTAAACGATTGTTTATATATTTATTTGCTTTATTGTACTGGATATAACATCCAGCACTGTGCTGAAGGAGAGTTATTAAAGTGGATATTCTCCCTTTGTTCCCTTCCTTAGGGAAAAGTATAGTCTTTTACCAGTAAACATGCTAAGAGCTGTTGAGGAACTTCTCCATTATTACTGTGTTTCTTAAGAGTTTTCACCATGGTTGACTATTGGATTTTGGCAAATGCTTTTTCTACACATTGCTGCTGATGAACTATCTCATCTTACTGTTAACTCACAACTCCTCCACTTCCCGTTAGATGTCCTCCTCATCTTCTTTGTCTTGGGCCAAGTATGCATGTAACATGACAGCAAATGACACCCACTTCTTTTCAAAGTGACCGCTATTGTGAGACTGAAGGAGGTGAGGGACAGACAAGTCTTTGTGGGTTCCAGTTGTCCTCATAGTTCAACTATGACTTTGTTTGTCACAGTTTGTCCATGCTTTTGTCCCCATCAGACTTTGCTTTACAAATGTTAACCTCAGTTCAGTTTTGTTCAGTTCAGTTGCTCAGTTGTGTCTGACTCTTTGCAACCCCAGGGACTGCAGCATGCCAGGCCTCCCTGTCCATCACCAACTCCTGAAGCTTACTCAGACTCATGTCCATTGAGTCAGTGATGCCATCCAACCATCTCATCCTTTTTCGTCCCCTTCTCCTCCCACCTTCAACCTTTCCCAGCTTCACGGTCTTTTCCAATGAGTCACTTCTTCACATCATGTGGCCAAAGTATTGGAATTTCGGCTTCAGCATCAGTCCTTCCAATGAATATTCAGGGCTGATTTCCTTTAGGATGGACTGGTTGGATCTCCTTGCAGTCCAAGGGACTCTCAAGAGTCTTCTCCAACACCACAGTTCAAAAGCATCAGTGTTACTCTAAGCTGACTTAAAGTGAATTCAGGCTCAACACCAGCTTTGTAACAGTAACAGCTTTGTACAGACTCGTCCACCAGCTCTAACCATTTCCTGAGATTTAGTCTCTATAACTAATCTCTTATTCTATATCACCCACGGTTCTATTTTTCTGATTGTGCCCTGACACAAAGTCTAAGAGGAAACTATTAAGGAAATGTTTTTTATGGAGATTCCACACAACTAGATCCAGGTTTATGATGAAGTAAAACTGCCAGTTTAAAGTATTATGGGGCAAGTTTCCAAATTTAGATAACTTTACACATGTTCTGTACAGTTGATTCAAAGTCAAAAATTCAAGAGGAGAATATATTAATAGAAAGTTACTCTGGACACCTGTTTCCAAATAACGTAGAAGGTGCCTTTAACTAGAACTAAATCTTCTGATCCAAACCACAACTTAAATAACCACAGGACTATCATTTCTTGTCTGGGGTCTGTGGGTGTGCATTTCAGCTGGGGTCTTACAGCAGGGGGGCTCTCTCTTACTAAGCTCCGGGGTTTTTGTACAGCTTTTCCTATTACTTCAAGCACTGTGAGTTCAGAGAGAGCACAGAAGTACTTTGCAGAGTCTTCCAGTTGTAAGGCTGAAATGGTGAGGTTGAAGGATTTATCTGCTTTCTTAAAGTTTACAGAGTAGCGGTCTTTCCTTGCATTTGTGACTTCCGAACCTTGACGAATAACGTAAGTCATCTGTCCACTGGGAAGTTGCTTGTACCAATAAAGGTAGTAAGCGCTCCAACTTGTTTCATACCGACAGTTCAGGGTGACTGACTGCCCCACTTGGCTGGATACATCTGGCTGGTCTTGAATAACTTTCTGCGCCACACCAGATCCTGTGGGAAAAATATCAGAAAACAAAGATGAAGCAGTGAATAAAATAGTGTAGGAGTTATTTAGGCTCCAAAGACAAATAATTGAAATCATAAGATTCTTGCTTTTCTCCATCTTTCCTTTCCTCCCCAAGTCCCTGTGAAGCACCACGTGCCTGTGTGCAGTCCTTTCACCCTGAACACTCACACCCATGTTTGCAAGCACCCCTACCGGAGAAAGTGAAGGCCAGGAACACCCAGAGCAGACTGGAGAGCGGCATGAGGCAAAGATTCCCCTGCTCAAATGTGCTCAGTTCTGCCTCAAGCTGAGAGTTCAGTGTCTTTGAGTGCCTGGCAGCACATATACATACTACCAGGTACCTGTGTGACTCCCCCCAACAGGAAGTGGGGTTTGTCATATCCATAGACCACACGATCTGTGCATGCATGGGAAAAAGTCTGGCTCACCACAAAACTTTGCTTTGTCTGCTTGTCTTTCCCTGGTCATTATATATTAGGCAGATCCTGAAAAAAGCATTAAAATTAGTATTAAATTAATCAGTCTTAAAATTTGAGCTGAGGAGAGCTGAATATTAGACAAGTTGACATACACTGATAATTATTCAGCAAAATAGTTTTGCTATCCTGTTTAAGATATAATTTACTATAGCCTATGAAACTTTCTGTAATCTACTAACAGGTCATTCAGTTAGCCTATACTTACTCTTCTCCATCCAGAATCTAATGACTCTTTTAAAAAACTTGCCGATCTTAGGCTTCTTGGAGAATGGAAATTTTATTCAAAAATCATTAATATATCCTTGTCTTTGTATTGAGTTTTGTGACTCTATTTAGGTTTTTCAATAAATAATATTACTTCACCATGAAATGACAAAAAAAAAAAGTCCATCTGTCTTTCAGAGTCTATTCAGTTTTAAATTTTGAATGAAATTACACAGGAATAAAATATTCTTTTGAAATTTGAAATTGAGTCTTATTTATTAGACTTTGAGGAAGATCAGGATATTCAATCCTGTCCCCTCCACAAGCAAAATTGCATTTATTAGACCATGTGTCCTGGAATTGTCATGATGTCACATTTTCTATGTCATTGGTCCAAAGTGTTCAGTCTCACTTGTTAATGCCTCATTATTTTTGTCTTTGTAAAATAAATTCAAGATAAGTATGCCAGATCTTTCTGTGACATAATGCTGTAATGTTCTCCTACAAAACTTGGTATTTACAGGTTTTAAACACTTTTTTGTTGTTGTTCAGTCACTAAGTCATGTCCAAACTTTGTGAACCCATGGACTGCAGCACGCCGGGCTACACTGTACTTCAGTATCTCCCAAAGTTGTTCTAATTCATGTCCATTGAGTCAATGATGCTATCTATCCACCTCATCCTCTGCTGCTCCTTTCTCCTTTTGCCTTCAGTCTTTCCCAGCATCAGGGTTTTTTCCAAGAGTCGGCTCTTCTCATCAGGTGGCCAAAGTATTGGAGCTTCAACTTCAGCATCAGTCCTTCCAGTGAATATTCATGATTGATTTCTATTAGGACTGACTGGTTTGTTCTCCTTGCAGTCCAAGGGACTCTCAAGAGCTTTCTCCAACACCACAATTGAAAAGCATCAATTCTTCAGCATTCAGCCTTATGTATGATCCAACGCTCACATCACACATGACAATTGGAAAAACCGTAGCTTTGATGATACAGACCTTTGTCGGCAAAGTGATGTGCCTGCATTTAATATGCCATCTTAGGCTTCCCAGGAGGCACAAGGGTTTAAGAACCCGCCTGCAAATGCAGGAGACATAAGAGATGTGGGTTCGATCCCTGGGTCAGGAAGACCACCTGGAGGAGGGTATGGCAACCCACGCCAATATTCTTGCCTGGGAAATCTCATAAACAGAGGTGCCTGAAGGGCTATAGTTCATAGGGATGCAGGGCCGGACACGACTGAAGCGACTTAGCCCACCTGCAGGTTTGTCATATTTTCTCTTCCAAGGAGCAAGCATCTTTTAATTTCATGGCTTCAGTCACCACCCATAGGGATTTTGGAGCCCACAAAAATGAAATCTGTCACTACTTCTACTTTTTCCCCTTCTATTTGCCATGAAGTGGTGGGACCAGATGCCATGACCTTAGATTTTTGAATGCTGAGTTTCAAGGCAGCTTTTTCACTCTCCTTTTTCACACTCATCAAGAGGCCCTTTAGTTCCTCTTCACTTTCTCCCATTAGAGTGGTATCATCTGTATATCTGAGGTTTTTGATATTTCTCCCAGCAATCTTGATTCCAGCTTGTGATTCATCCAGCCCAGCATTTCGCATGTTATACTCTGCATATAAGTTAAATAGGAGGACTGGCAATACAGCCTTGACGTACTCCTTTTCCAATTTGGAACCAGTCGGTTGTTCCATGTCTGGTTCTAACTGTTACTTCTTGACCTGCATACAGGTTTCTCAGGAGACAAGTAAGGTGGGTTGGTATTTCCATCTCCTTAAGAATTTTCCAGTTTGTTGTTATCCACACAAAGTTTTTAGTGTAGTCAATGAAGCAGAAGTAGATGTTGTTCTGGAATTCCTTTGCTTTCTCCATGATCCCATGAATGTTGGCAATTTGATCTCTGGTTCCTCTGCCTCCTTGAAACCTAGTTTGTACATCTGGAAGTTCTTGGTTCACATACTGCTGAAGGCTAGCTGAAGGATTTAAGCAGAATCTTACTAGCATGTGAAATGAGCACAATCCCATAATAACTTGAACAATCTTTGGTATTGCCCTTCTTGGGACTGGAATGAAAACTGACCTTTTCCAGTCCTGTTCAAACACTTAGTATATGTCAATACCACAGAACTTGATGATTGAAGTTTTGTATACAGTACATGATCATAAAGTATGTATCTCTCAATCTTCCACTTGGTTTCATCATTTTAATAGTTGAATTAATTTAAAAGAATGAAAAGCAAACAAACAAGTAGAAAAGGAAGTGTCGACACAGTCTCCAAAACAGTGCCAGTTCTTAGAATTTAAGGTCAAAAGAACTCATTAATGAGTGATGCAGGGAGGAGAGTTTATATGAGGTTGAACCATCTCTTCTTCTGTCCCATTTGAACTCTGAGTGACAGGCAGCTGATGTCCTGGTTTCTAATTATTTACAAGGAAGCAGGGGAGACCACAAATGCCCAGAGCAGTCTGGGGAACACCAAGATAATACATATATTATATGTATCAGTATATTATATTTATCACATGTTTTTATATCCACCTTTTTATGCATAGTTGTGAAGTTGATCACATTTGTAAATTCTTATTACCACCACTAAAATTAAGATACAGAACCATTCTATCACCCTAAAGAACTTTAGGTTGCTTTGCCAACGATCCCCAACTCTGCAACCCTTGAAAACTGCTGATGCCTTGGTTTCCAATTATTTGTAACTAGGCAGAAGAGACCACAAAGGCCCACAACAGCATGGGGAGCTACTTGATATTCTAAAATATATATGCTAATATAATAGTTACATATACATACCAGGAAATTGATATTGCTAAAATTTTATTAAAATACAAATTGTGATCTGATACCTCAGTTTTACATGCACTCTTTGGTTTTGATGCATAGCTCTGTGAAACTTTATCACATGTATAAGCTCTTGTTACCACCATTAAAATCACGACATAGAATTTTTCCATCTCTCTAAAGAAACCCTCTTTGCACACCCTCCCGAGACATGCAATGCTTTACAATCCAGGTCACTACTGATCTCCTTTCATCTCTGTATTTTGTCCTGTTGAGAATGTTGTGTAAGTAGAATCACACTATTTATACAATCATAATAATCCAGTAAGTGTAACCATACACCACGTAGCCTCTGAGATTGATTTTTTTTTTTACTCAGCATAATATCCTGTGATCCATCTAGACTATTGCATATGTCAATAATCTTTTCCTTTTAATCACTACAGACTGTCCCCAACTTAATTAGGATAATTCAATTGAGGATTTTTGACTTTACAGTAGTGAGAAAGTGGTATGCATTCAGTAGAAACCATACCTAGAATATTGAAAGTTTATCTTTTCCTGGGCTAGCAACATGCAGTATGATATTTCCTGGTGATTCTGGGCAGCAATAGTGAGCTGAGCTCCTGGCCAGCCTCAAAATCATCAGTGTAAACAACCGTCACATTTACAGCCATTTCATACCTATATAACGATTTTGATTTTCACTTTCAGTACAATACTCAACACATTCATAAGATTTTCATCATTTTAGTATAAAATAGACTATGTGAGACAATTTTTTCCAACTGTAGGCTAATGTAAGTGTTGGCCACATTTAAGGGAAGCTACTGCTTCCCTGATAGCTGAGTTGGTAAAGAATTTGCTGCAATGCAGGAGACCCTGGTTTGATTTCTGCGTTGGAAAGTTCCTATGGAGAAGGGATAGGCTACCCATTCCAGTATTCTGGGGTTTCCCTTGTGGCTCAGGTGATAAAGAATCCACCTGCAATGCAGGAGATCTGTGTTCGATCCTTGGATTGGGAAGATGCCCTGGAGAAGGGAAAGGCTGCCCACTCCAGTAGTCTGGCTTGGAGAATTCCATGGACGGTCCATGGGGTCACAAAGAGTCGGACACGACTGAGCGACTTTCACTTTCAAGGGAAGCTAGGTTAAATATATTAGATGGATTTTTTTTTTAAAATTTAATATATTTTTATTGAAGTATAGTTTCTTTACAATGCCAGTTTCTGCAGTACAGCAAAGAGAATCACTTATACATATATACATTTATCTCCACTCTTTTTTAGATTTCCTTCCTATATTAAATGAACTTTTGACTTACTATTGTTTCAACTAACATGATTTATTGCAAAATAACCCTATTGAAGTTGAGAAAGATGTATAAATAGTATTTCATTGTGTGAATGCACTACAGGATATTTATCTGTTCATTCAGTGACGATCACTGGTTAATTTCCGGTACTAATGTACATATTTTTCTGTGAACATAAAGTTTTCATTTCTCAAGCAGAAATACCCAGGAGTGTGATTTCTGGGTTGTTCAGTAAGTGAATATTTAAGTTCATGTGAAACTCATGGATTGTTTTCTAGAATGACTGGGCCATTCACCCACCTACCAGCAATGAATGAGTGATCCAACTTCTCTGCTTCCTTGCCAGAACTTGATATTGTCAGTAATTTTAATTTTGGCCCTTGTGATAGATGTGAAGTGGTTTCTCTTTGTAATTTTAATTTAGATTTCCCTAATATAATTTTAGGAGTGTATTCTTTGGATTTTCTACATAGATGATCATGTTACCAGCAAATAGTGGCAGTTTCACTTTTTCTTTCAACTCTATAAGATTGTTACATCTACTTTCTCTATTGCACTGGCTCCAACATCTAGCACTGTACAGGAGTGATGAGAATGGACACTCTGGTTTTGTTCTTTTTATTAAAGAAAATCATAGTCTTTTACTAGTAAGAATACCATTAGGTATTGAGGAGATTCCCCACTATTCTTGTGTTGCTCAGAGTTTTCAACATAGCTGACTACTGAATTTTTGCAAATCCTTTTTTTCTGACTATGTTAATATGATGATATGATTTTTCTTTTCTACCCTGTTAATATGGTGAATTCCATCCATTGATTTTCAATATTAAAGTGTCTTGCACCCTTGAAAGAAATTACATTTCTGCTCGGTATATTATTCATTTTATATATCAATGAATTTAACTTGTTAAAATATTTTTAGAAATGTTGTGTCTATCTTCAAGATAAAAGGTATTTCCCTGCAGTTTTTGGTTCTTTATGGTCTTTGTCTGATTTGGGTACCAGGGTAATATTAGCCTCATAAAATGAGTGAAGAATTATTTTCTTTCTATTTTCTGCAAGAAATTGTGTATAATTCAATGTTTGACAGAATTCTTCAGTGACACTGAGTCTGGGGATTTTTTTTTAATTAAAACTTCAGTTTCCTCATAGACATCATGACTTCAGCTTTCTCTGGCCCCTGCTCTGAGGAGAGATGAGGAGGAGCGACCCCAGAGCCCACAGTGAGGTTTGGGGACAGACTGCAGGTGCTTCCAGAGCACTGTCCCCTTGCCCAGAAGTAGGTTCCTATGTCTGAGAGCTGGGCAGCGGCGAGGTGCAGGGAGCTGTGCTGTCTGGACTCTCCACACCGATCTGTTGGTCTCTGCGCCATCTTCACTTCTCCACCCTCAGCTAATATCATCAAGAGGACAGGACTTTCCCCAGACCTCTGATGATACCACTGTAAACTGAAAATGTGCTTGAGGAATTGCAGTGTGTAGTGAAGTTCTCTCCTTCTTGCAGAAGCAAGAATTCAGGAAAATGCTTTATCTGTTGTCCATTCATTTCTGTTCAGAAAAACAATGAGAAGTAACAGAGAAAGTCTGATTAGATGTTTATTCTTTCAGCTGTCATGGTCTCTCTCATTCTTCTTGTGTATTTTCTCCTTCTTTCCATGTCTCTCTCATCAACTCCCTCTACATCCCACATTTTAGTTTTTATGTTTTTCTCAACATCCTGCTCTCAATTAGAAAATCCCACTCCTACAGTTGCCTGCAGATAAGATTCCTCTGTGCTGAATTTTCTGGAGCAATCAGGGAAACCCCAAACTCACGTGATATTTGCATCCATAAGATCAACACTGGTGCTAACAGTAGCATCTCCCTTTTCTTCCTCTTCAGAAAGAGTTGCTGCATCTGCCTGCTCCTAAAAGTGTTTCCCTTGTATTAGCTTCTTCCAGACCTAAAAAAATGTGGTCTATACTGCCTTTTGGAAAGAAAATAGAAAGGAGTGACTACAATTTGAGACAGCCAACCAGACTTACTACCTTATTATCTACCCATCTTCCCCATGGAGTGTCTATGTTTGCAGATGCTGCCCCTCTGTGACTGGATCAAAAATTCCTGATCCTGTAATACCTGGTAAACAGTGGTTACTCAAACATTGCTGAATGATAAATAAATATATATGTTTGCATATGTGAGAATTTGAATGCAAATATCCCAAAGAGCAGTTTAAAAGTGCCCTTCCATGAATGTAAACAGTCAGGAGTTGCTTGTAGCTATTTAAAAAATGCTACCTTTTGAAAACTGTGTTAGCCCCAGTAGCCCTAGTTCTCCCATAACAAATCATCACAAATTCAATGGCTCCAAAAAACAAGAATCAGTTCCTTGCAACCTGGAGGGCAGAAGTCTGACGATAAGGTGTCAGCAGGAACATACTCCTTCCAAATGTTCCTGGAGAGACTCCTTCCTGCCTCTTCTGGCTTCTGGTGGTTCCAGGTGCTCCTTTGCTAGTGACTGTACACCTCCAGCCTCCTCCTCCATCAAAAAGACCTCACGAGGCCTTCTCACCTGTGTGTGTCTTAAAAGGACACTTGTCACTGGATTGAGGCCCCACCAAGATAATCCTGTATGATTGGATTTTGATATCCTTTGCTTAACTCCATTTGAAAAGGTTCTTTGTTAAATAAGTTCACATTCACAGTTTCTGTGGGTTAGGATGTGAATGTATATTTCAGGGCCCGCCCTCCAACCCACTATAGGATCCTTAATGTCTTTGAAGTGTTGCCATGAAATTATACAAACAGTAGAAATCTCAAAACTTCTTTAAAGTCAAAAGTAAATCTGAATCTGAATTACTTTATATATAGAAACAGAAAGAGAAGCAGGTTTAGGATGTAATGGCAAAAGAAAATCCCATGAGTTAACAAAGCTCTTTGACATGCACATCATTGGGATAACTTTTCCTTTTCAGGCATGTTGGATTTGAACCTCCAAATGAAGACAAATCTAGCAATGCTATGTTGATGAAGGCTCTGCTCCCACCCTAAAAGAGCAAGGGGTCTGGAGCAGCACTGGGGGATGCTTTAAAAGTTCCCTGGTCTTCATGCAGATCACGAGCCCTGCCGCAGTTTACACAGAAGGATATAAACCAAGACAGAACAGTCATCACCTAGAGAAGGCCGCGCTTTCCCAACTCACAGCATCGTATTTGCTGTAGCCTATCTCCGGGGCTTGTGCTGTGAAGGAGCTATTAGCTAAATGAAAAGAAAAGAACCTGACCGTGCTTTGGTTTGTGGACTAAAAGGAATCTCTTCATGCCTCATAGGAAACAGTTTGAATGAATATAAATATAACATGGCCCTCAGTAGCAAATATTCCCGCCAAACCATCTTAAGAGGGGAGCAGATCCAAGAATATTTATAATTAAATGTTAGCAATATTATCCTCTGAGATTTCACATAAGAAGTAATGTTGCTTGAACTGGGCTGTAAAAGTTGAGTACATATATGTGTTTTGAACAAGTATTTGGGAAAAACCATTCTGACCAAAGAGGACAGCATCTGCAAAGGTTCAGATTAAGGAAAGAGTTTAATGCCAGTATAAATGGTTTTATTTTAAAGTGGCTGATGTACATCTAGAGTATGCGGTAGAAAAGGGTGAATGAGAAAACTAGAAGTAACTCAGGGAAAAATTGTACATTGCCATGTAATTCTTAATATAAAATTTTATCTTTACAATTTCTAATAGTTCCTCATTATCCAAAGATGACCAGGAAGCAATCTAATTGTATGTGTGTGTGTGTGTGTGTGTATATATATATACATACATATATATGTTATTGTTGTTCAGTCGCTAAGTCATGTCCAACTCTTTGTGACCCCATGGACTATAGCCCACCAGGCTCCTCTGCCCATGGAATTATCCAAGCAAGAATACTGGAGTGGTAGCCATTCCCTTCTCTAGGGTATCTTCCTGACCCAGGGATCAAACACAGCTCTCCTGCATTGTGGGCAGATTCTTTACCATCTGACCAACACAGAAGCCCAATATGATATTAAACTGGTGGGTTATTTGGAAATCTGCAAAATGAGCACAGGACCAGATAATTGATCAGCTTCATATACCTGGAAATTACTAAGTAAGAAACTCAAATGCCCATAAAAGAGTGTGATTGCTGACTTGTAAGGTGAGTGAATATTTAAGTTTATGTGGAACTGCGAAACTGTCTTCCAGAATGACTGCACCATTTACCCACCAGCAATGTGTGAGTGGTCCAGCTTCTCTACATCATTGCCAGAACTTGGTCATCATGAGTAATTTTCATCTTAGCCATTAAGCAAGATGTAGAATGATATCTCATTGTGGTTTTAATTTGCATTTCCTTGATGGTTAATGATGTTGAATATCTGTTTATATGCTTATTTCCCTAACACATAGCTCTTCCATGGTATGTTTGGATGAACCATTTTCCAATTGGACTACTTGTTTTCTTCCTACTGAGTTTAGACAGTCCATTGTTTTCTGAACACCATCCTTTGATGAAAATACATTGTGAAAATATTTCCTGCCATTCTGTGGTTTGTCTTTTTCATTCTCTTAATAGTATCTTTCACAGAGCAAGCATTTTTACTTTTGAAGAAATATTTTATTTTTGATTGTGCTTTAATGTCATGACAAAAATCATTTTGTCTTACACTTGGTCCTGAAGATTTTTTTTTTTTTCAAAAAGATTCAGAGTTTTAGATTTTACACTTGGATATACAGTCCATTTTGAGATTCTCCTCAAATTTTTGTATAAGGTGTGAGATTTAGGCCAAGATTCACTAATTTGCCTAGGAATATCCAATTGTCCCTAAATCATTTGTTCATATGACTATCATTACTGCATTGAATTGTCATTGCACCCTTGCCAAAAAATCAAATTTCTCCACTTTCCCACATCCCCACTTGGGATGAGTCAGTAGCATTATATTGTTAATTTTTTATTTTCCCTTTTTATTCATTTTTATTGAACTTTTAATCTTGTATTAAAGTATAGCCAATTCACAATGCTGTGATAGTTTCAGGTAGACAGCAGAGGGACTCTATCTTTTTAACATTGTAACATCTGGACAATATTTTACTTTTTCATTCTTTATTTCTAATTTGTGTTTTCTCTTTTTTTTCACCATGCTAATTCTATCTATGAATATATAGTTTATTTAGCAAACTTAAATTTGTATCTCATGGATATTTCTATCATTTTTCCTTCTGTTTTACCAACTTGACATTTTTATTATTTTCTTATTTCAGTTTATATTAGTTGTAATTTGTTCTTCTATCTTTTGTGTTGAAAGCTTAGATTATTGTTCTGCAATATTTTTCTTTAGGAATATAAGTATTTAAAAAGATGAACTCTTCCTATGTAAAATATTACCTATGAAATTGAAAGTGGAAGTAGCTTCATCATGTTGGACTCTTTGAGACCCCATGGCCTATACAGTTCATGGAATTCTCAAGGACAGAATACTGGAGTGGATAGCCTTTCCCTTCTCCAGGGGATCTTCCCAACCCAGGGATTGAACCCAGGTCTCCCGCATTGCAGGCAGATTGATTACCAGAATCTATTATAAGATATTATATTATGAGATATTACCTGTATCTCATAATATTTATATGTATATGTTCTCACTATATTTTCTTTCAAAATATTTTCTAACAGCCAAGTAATTATTTCTTTAACCTATGGGTTCCTTTAAAACTTAATGCCTAAATTCTAAATATTTGGGAGTTTCTAAAGATATCTTTTTGCTATTGATTTTCTAAGTCAATTTCACTACTGATCAAAGAATAAATTCTGTATAATTTCAATTTTCTTAAATATATTAAGCCTTCTTAAAAAAAATATATTAAGCCTTCTTATGCACAAACAAATTGTGTGTGCGCGTGTGTATTTCATCTACACAACAGGGTGTGTCCGGATCCTGGGCTGCAGATCTGGGTCCAGGCTGCAGGTGCCTGGGGAGCACTCGGCACTTGCTGCAGAAGTAGGTGCTGAGTCTCCAGGCTGGGAAGCTGTGATGTGCAGTGAGAGCTGCTCGGCACTGTACTGAGGAAAACTGTGAGTCTTCCTATTTATTCACAACCAAATGGATGGCTATCAAGAATGCAGGGCCTTTACCAGGGTATTGCTGATACCATGGGAAGTAGTCAAATTCACTCTTCTCATAAGTACAGTTCTAAATGGAAATTGCTCCTTCCTGGACTGTCCATGATTGAGGGCTCTGTTTGAGACTGAGAGCAAAGACAAGAGTCTATTTTTGCATGGGAGTGGTTGTGAAGAGAATGCTGTTCCCACCAAATTGGAAGTGTTTTAGATGAGAAAGAATTAGGAGCAAGAGAGAGAAAGGTATTATAAATGTTCAGTTTTTAGTTAAGGCCAGGTGGAAGGAATTTTCACTGAGGCTATTGCTTCCTTAACTAACATGGAGTGTAAAGATAATCATTCCAAATGATTTCCTTTATAAATGATTTCCTTTATAAATAAATCTCTTCCATTTCACCAGCCTTTGAAATCCAAAGATAAGATGAACTCCCTTTTCTCTTTTTACAGCAAATGGGAACCACGCACTAGATTCTGAGATAATGTTAAGGATAAAGATGTTGGCTAACAAATCTCATTGACTGCAGAGATTGCCACAGTGTTTCAAGAGCCCTTAAATGCTTCCCTGATAGCTCAGTTGGCAAAGAATCCACCTGCAATGCAGGAGACCCAGGTTCAATTCCTGGGTCGGGAAGATCCGCTGGCAGAGGGATGGACTACCCACTCCAGTGTTCTTGGGCTTCCCTTGTGGCTCAGCTGGTAAAGAATCCTCCTGCAATGCAGGAGACCTGAGTTTGAAACCTGGGTTGGGAAGATCTTCTGGAGAAGGGAAAGGCTACCCATTCCAGTATTCTGACCCGGAGAATTCCATGAACTGTATAGCCCATGGGGTCTCAAAGAGTCGGACATGACTGAGGGACCTACACTTTCACCTTAATGTTTAGGTGAAAGGCTATGGCAGGTACTGTTCATTGCCTACAAGTAGATTTACTTCTTCATCCTTACCAGAATCTCTATGTTCTGTTTTTCAGCAATGTTTCTAGACCAAAATGCATACCTTCCCCAGACTTTCATAGCTTGAGATCAGCTCGGACTCTGTTCTAATCAGTAAGATGTAAGCATCCTGAGCGATTTATCACCCTTTCCTATTCACTAAACTTATCTACTTTTCCTAATAATGCCAAATGTCAATGGGTCCAGTTCAGTTCAGTCGCTTAGTCGTGTCTGACTCTTTGCGACCCCATCAATGGGTTAGTACCTTGCTAATACATGAGTGCATGCGTGCTAAGTCACTTCAGTCATGAAGCGACTCTATGGACTCTTTCTGACCCTATGGACTGTAGCCTGCCAGGCTCCTCTGTCCATGGGATTCTCCAGGCAAGAATACTGGAGTGGGTTGCCATGCCCTCTCCAGGGGATCTTCCAGACCCAGGGATCGAACCTGAGGCTTCTGTGGCTCCTGCATTGCAGGCGGATTCTTTACCGCTGAGCCACCAGGGGAGTCCTGATACTACATACCAAAGGTCAAAAGTCACATTTGTATCCCAGAGAGATGAAAAAGACCAATAATACATTTCTCATCTATGGTCTATTAATAGAAGGCTTACCCCTGGTCAGAAGTCATGCTTGTTTCACAAATCTGTTCTTATTTAAATATTTCAGGAGCACAACATCACTCATTATTAGAGAAATGCAGATCAAAACCACAATGAGGTACCATTACACGCCAGTCAGGATGGCTGCTATCCAAAAGTCTACAAGCAATAAATGCTGGAGAGGGTGTGGAGAAAAGGGAACCCTCTTACACTGTTGGTGGGAATGCAAACTAGTACAGCCGCTATGGAAAACAGTGTGGAGATTTCTTAAAAAACTGGACATAGAACTGCCATATGACCCAGCAATCCCACTTCTGGGCATACACACTGAGGAAACCAGATCTGAAAGAGACACTTGCACCCCAATGTTCATCGCAGCACTGTTTATAATAGCCAGGACATGGAAGCAACCTAGATGCCCATCAGCAGATGAATGGATAAGGAAGCTGTGGTACATATACACCATGGAATATTACTCAGCCATTAAAAAGAATTCATTTGAACCAGTCCTAATGAGATGGATGAAGCTGGAGCCCATTATACAGAGTGAAGTAAGCCAGAAAGATAAAGAACATTACAGCATACTGACACATGTATATGGAATTTAGAAAGGTGATAACGATAACCCTATATGCAGAACAGAAAAAGAGACACAGAAATACAGAACAGACTTTTGAACTTTGTGGGAGAATGTGAGGGTGGGATATTTCAAAAGAACAGCATGTATGCTATCTATGGTGAAACAGATCACCAGCCCAGGTGGGATGCACGAGACAAGTGCTCCGGCCTGGTGCACTGGGAAGACCCAGAGGAATCGGGTGGAGAGGGAGGTGGGAGGGGGGATCGGGATTGGGAATACATGTAAATCCATGGCTGATTCATATCAATGTATGACAAAACCCACTGGAAAAAAAAAAAAATAAATAAATAAATAAATAAATATTTCAGGAGCAGAAAAGGAAGACTAGAATAAAAGCACCTGAAATTTCAGTTTTAGTTCATTGTTACCTTATAATTAGTAGGAGGTCATCATATATCATTTTAGTTTTCATTGGAGTATTATATTCATATAGGAAAATGTAATATAAGGGTACAGCCTGGTAAATTTTCACATAACCAGCACTCTTTTAACCAGCACTCAGATCAAGAAACAGAGCTTTACCAGCCCTACAGTGCTCTCTTTATGATATTGCCCCGCATATAACAGTATTCTGATTTCTGCCAGTGTAAATGAGCTATGTCAGCTTATGTATCCTATAGGAATGACATGTTTATTGACCAGCTGAATATCTTCTGTTGTCAAAAACCTACTTCAGACTTTTGTCTTTTCTATCAATTTGCTTGTTTTCTTGTTGATTTGAAAGAGATATTTTTAAATCAAAATGATCCCTTTGATGATATATGTGATAGATAATGTTTGATAATATATTATTTTCAATAATCAATATTAAATTTGATAAGATACTAATATTGTAAATATATTTATTAGTTATCCTGTAATAGGTTTTCTAGTTATCCTTTTAACTCTTGAAATAATTTTAATATAGATCAGTTTTTTAATGAAGGGTAGTTGATTTACAATGTTGTGCCCATCTTTGCTGTACAGAAAAGTGACAAAAAATGAATGTATATATGAATATAGATTAGTTTTGATGTTTAGCGATTCTTGTGTCCTGTTTAAGAAATGTGTATATAACACAAAGTAATGAACAAGTTCTGAATTTTTTCTATTAACTTCATGCATTATTCTTACATTCAGATCTGCATTCTGATTGCTATTTATAAATCCTTTATCCTTGGCACATGGATGGAAATGTTTTCCAATTTTTAGTGTAATACCTTTCCAGTATTAATTTTATCAAAAAATTTTACTTTGTCACCCTCTCCATCTGGTCATATCATTCTCCTTTATTTCAGGTTTTCTTCTATTTTTAAAATTTTTCTTTACCTTTCATAGTTAGCATGTATTTATTACATGAGTGATATAGTTTTCTGAACTTTCTAACTACTAAAATAAATTATTTTCTGAAATTTTCTCATCCTCTTTGTGCCCAGGGTACTTTCTTCTTATGTTCTGTATTGTGTATACACTTGTTATTAGTTAACTTAAACATCACTTAGTATGTTGCCAGTTTTATGCAATTCTAGTGTAATGAACAAATTAGATTTGTTCATTAACTTTAGATTCAGTCCCTCAGATGTGCAAACAGGTAGAATTTGTGAAACATTAGAATCCTCAGTGTGCACTGCCAACAATCTTTCCTGATTCAATTTACTAATGTATTAACTGTAGGGAAAAACAGTTAAAAGACACAGTGAGCCAGTGGAGCTCCAAGTTACTAACTCCTATCAATTTTCTTGTGAGATCATATACTCATGGTGAATCTCTATTGGTAGAATTAGTGATAGAACTAATGACAGTTCTATTAAACAGTACTCAATAATTCTATAATTTCTAAAGATAAATTCAGTAGAATGTTTTAAAGCAGGACACATTTGGTATAAAAATGGCACTTGATTTATTTCTTTTTTTTTGTAAGGGTTATTTCTGAACAGAGATGAAAAATTAGAAAGCAAAAACAGCTTTTTAAAATCTGTTCACCACTTTTGGGTTGGCAAGCACTGTGCTTCCTATGGGCATGGGTTTGCTGAAATACCACATGGACTTTTAACACCTTTGTTGGCGTATAGTTATGGAAGGTGAATTGAATGAGAATACCAGTTGATAGCTAAATACCTAATTTTTTGTATCCTTTTTTCTAAACTTAGGAGAATTCCCTGCCTCTTTGCAGGGGACTCTAGTTAAATACAATTTTAATCTTTCAAAATATCTGGTGTCAACCACTTTATGAGAAACACAACACACTGGGAATTTTAATGGAAGAAAGAATTTTGTATTGGAATAAACTAAAGTTTCACATGACCTATTTCACTAATAATGATAGGAAAAAGGAGTAAAGAGAGGAAAGAAGGAAAGGAGAGAGCAAGGGAGGAAGGGAAAGAAACGGAAATAGAAGGAAAGGATTAATGGGTTTATGAATAAATATGTATTTTTCAAATATAACCCTGTCTTCATTATGAAATCTGTGTGAGGATGACTCTCCCTTCTATTTTTATAGAAGCTCTAACTCACCCTTTCAATATTTTGTTGCATCCCTAGTACTTATTAGTATCATCAGTCATGAATATTTCTTTACTCAATAAATATTTATTGAACACCTACTATATGTTGGGTACTGGGCTGATGACTGAGAATACTTCAATAAGCAAAAGGAACAAAAAGATATGTTTCAGGAATAGTGAAGTGAGGAAAAGGAAAGTGAGCTCAAAGTCTGTGCAGAGGAAGAGATGAGTGAAAAAGTGACTGGAGAGATATGCTGGTATTTGGAAAGTGCTACAGCACCTCTCATTGCACTTTCCAAAACTTCAGTACAAGTATCTGTTCCTTCATCTCTAACTCACGAATCAAAGCAATTTCCAAAGCATGATAAACACAGCAATTCACATTTAGGTACACATCCTACACAGGAGGATACATTTCTGTCTTTTTGATGGTCCAGGAATATTATGTTAGTGATGCCGCTCACATCAAGGACCAGACTACCTCTCTATTATTTTCCTGCCTTGTGCTCTAATTTCCTCTAAATCTTTTCAACTGGGGAAAATGTGTGACTAATAAGGAGCTAAGGATGTTTCAGAATCTCGCTACAATCAGTAACACATAGTTCTACTGCCATTTGGGTATTTAGAGGACTAGCATGTTTCTTTACAGATTAAGGATGATTGCTTTTCTCGAGTCACAGCATATGCTTTTTATTCTAACACTTGACATTTTGCCCTGAAATGTTTCACCTTCTGCGATGGGTATTGTGATTTATTCCACTGACTTTCCAGTTGACTCACTAGTTTGGGGCTTTCTTCTTATTATTGCTTCCAGTGAGGCCACATTGAGCAACTCATGCCAAGATTTTGGAGCTTGACATTAGCAGATTTAAAAATAAATGTAACAGCTGGACTAAGACTTATTAAAACTGAAGATAAGCAATTTTTAAAATCTCTTTGAGGCTTAGCTTTCTAATAGGTGGCATAGATCTCAGAATAACTCACTAAATGGTAATGAAGATTAAAAGATACATTTAGGGCTTTCTAAAAAAGACAGTGATTTTAAAGCCAAAAAGAAGTTTTTGATAGATTTGACAGTGTAAGAACTAAAGACAACATCATTTAAAAAATAAATGGTAATATGTTAGAATAAAACATACTAACAAATATAAAAGTTGAATTATCAAGTAGGATATCAAAATAATTCTAGCAAATAAAAATAAAACTAATACAATGGGAAAAAATGGTCAAAAGATAGGAATAAGCATGTTGAATGAAAGAGTGCCAATATACAGAGAAAAAAATTGCTCAAAAGCACTAGGGATCAGTAAAATGCTATAGATAAAGTACATTTGGATTGCTAAAATGAAAGAGGCTGATAATTCTCAATTTTTAGAAGATGCAAACTGCACCTTCCCACTCCCTGTTGGCTGAAGTATAATTGTTTATACCACTTGAATGGAAAGTTGTCACTTTATCAAAAAAATTTTTAAGTGCACCTTGTTTTGCAAACAGCCATTCCAGTTTCAGAAATTCCATTACAGTAGACATGTCTCCACATATACAAAAGTCAATCTACAAAGCTGTATAAAGACAACACTCTTTATGATAGCACAGTAATAGAGACAAATATTTATTAATTTGGAATAATGGAAATAATGAAATAATGGAAAATAATGGAATAATGAAAATAATGGAATAATGGAAAAGTAGTTAATAATAGAACATTTCAGAATACTACATAGACATTATAAAGAATAAATTGAACCACTTTGCAGGTGGCACAGTGGTAAAGAATCTGCCTACAATGCAGGAGACAAAGGAGACCAGATTTGATCCTTGGATTGGGAAGATCTTCTGGAGAAGGAAAAGGTAACCCACTCCAGTATTCTTGCCTAGAAAATCCCATGGACAGAGGAGCCTGAAGGGCTACAGTTCTTGAGTTGGCAAAGAGTCAGACATGAAAGAAGTCTTTGGAACAATGAGAATTATTTGTATTTTTCTCACTTTTAGGTTAAGACTAACACACTGGAACTAACGTTTTATTGACATGAGAAAGAACCATGAAACATTGCTAATGCTTCTCACTTCATTTCTATGTTGCAATTAGGATTCTTAGTATACCCATAATTTGTCTTAGCCACATTAATCAATGAGGCACTTCTTCCTTGTCCTTTTCTTTATGCATCTTCTCCTGGTTTCCTTCCCTTCATTTTCCTCCTCTCTTACTGCTCTCTGACTCTCCTTCCAGATGGCTCTAGATTTGCTCTCGTGACTGCTCCCCCACTGTGTCCCCCTACTTCCCACCAGAGATACTGCCCAGGTGCAGCCCCATCTGTCCCACTGTGCCCCTCTCAGGACGCAGTAGTACACAGCGGTGTCTCTCAGGGTGACCTGGGGCAGGACCAAGGTGCTGGACTTTCTGTCTGAAGCTATGGTCAGAGAGGCCAGGCTTTTGTTCACTGTGTCTCGTAAGCCATGAATGACATACTGTGGACTCTGATTGGGATTTTGCCGATACCAATGTATATAGTCAGCTCCACCAATGGTAAAGTGGTTACAAGGCAGGTTTACATCCTCTCCTTCAGAACAATCCAAGGAGCTGGGCTGAGTGGTCTTAGCATCAATCACAGTCCCTGGGGGGTTAAGAAATCAAATTAACTCCAGAGCACAAATCAGTGTAATTCTATGGATCAAAGGCATAAGCCTCCTGTAACTGTCTGGCTTAACCCCTACTCCAGTATTTCTACTTTTGTCCTGTAAAAATATTGTTGATGTTCATTATTGGACTGCAAGGAAATCAAACCAGTTATCCTAAAGGAAATGAACCCTAAATATTCACTGGAGAGACTGATGCTGAAACTGAAGCTCCAATATTTTGTCCACCTGATGAGAAGAGCTGACCCATTGAAAAATACCCTGATTCTGGGAAAGAGTGAGGGCAAAAGGAGAAGGGGGCATCAGAGGATGAGATGGTTAAACAGCATCACCATCTCAGTGGACATGAATTTGAGCATACTCCAGGAGATAGTAGAGGACAGAGGAGCCGGGCATACTGACGTCCATTTGGTCGTAAAAAGTTGGATACGACTTAGCAACTGGACAACAACAAAATTATAGAGACCAAAGATATGTGGCAAGAATCAGAGATTCCATAGGCTTTGTTCCATGGGTCCTTGGCTTAATAAGCCCAGAGAATTCTTACAACCTACTTACTGCTAAGGACTCTTCTGGTGTTGTGGTTATGATTTAACCTGTCATGTAGAAGTCTGTCCTCTTTAGCAAATCCACAGATCACTTCTCAGTCCCATCACTGTGATGCTGAATACAGCACAGGGAGGGGAGTGGAGAGTGAGTGAGTCTTTGTGGCCCTTTGCCCTCAAGTCACCCCTTGTAGACACAGAACACTTACCCAAGGTCAGAAACACACTTACTCCAGTCACCAGTCTCATACTTCAAGGACAAGCTAGGACCATGGGCTCAGAGCTCAAGCTTGTGTCTGATCCTTTGCGTGAAGAGGTTCCAGAGAACAGAGGCAACAGCTGTCAGTAGAAACTTACAACCAGCGCAGATACTGCTGTGTTGTCAGGACCTTCTCAGCCAATGATCAAGCAGCTCCTTATCTATGTCTTCCTCCCCAGTTTTAGTCATGTCCCCAAAAGATGGTGAAGCATCCCCAGCTCACAGTGAGATCACCTATGAAGTTTAATGTCTGGCTCTGGAAAAGGAACACCGATCACAATGATGTGTCTGCACAGTTATTGGTCTTTCATTTGTTTCTTAGGAAACTGGCTGATGCTCCATGAAGCTTGAGGAACACAATGCTTAATCCCAGAAAAATGTACTGAGCTCTGTGTTGTAAAATGATGAAAATTTCCATTCACATTCCAGAAAATTAATGGGAGATTCAAAAGTAGGCAGTGATGTGCTCTGGGAGACAGGAAAAATTAATAACATTGAGACAAAAAGTTACATATCCTAGAACTCGCAGCAGCTCTTGTGAGGGTTCTTGGAATCATGCATCTATTGCCAACTAGGCAGACATTTTCCATGCATTTGTTCTTAATAAACTAACTGATTGACAGATGGTGTTCACCTCCTGGTTGAACAGTGGTCCTTAATCCTCATGTTCCCCATGCCGATGCTTGTGGATGTTGTGTAGCAAGGATGCTAAGGCAGGGGAATAGACAGAAATGAAGGAAAACAAAGTGGATGTGGGGTGGAGGTGGGTGTGAGTGGTAGAAAAAGTTGGAGGAGGGGAAAAAGGGTATCAAGAATAGAAAACGGAAGGGATAATCAGAGCAGGGAAATGGGAAAGCGTGTTAGGAAGGTACTTGGAAAGGGCTTAGGCTATTGGGCTAACCTGAATCCTTGACCACACACATTCAACAAGGGATAATAAAGCTCAAGTTGTTTAAAGAAGATGAAAGTGTGTCATTTTTCCTTTTTGGGGCACTAGGAAGACCCAGAGGAATCGGGTGGAGAGGGAGGTGGGAGGGGGGATTGGGATGGGGAATACATGTAAATCCATGGCTGATTCATGTCAATGTATGACAAAAACCACTACAATATTGTAAAGTAATTAGCCTCCAACCAATAAAAATAAATGGAAAAAAAAAAAATCAGTGGAAAATAAATTGCCCTTCCCTTCTCCCAGAAACACTTTTTCCAGATGAATCAGCCCCCTCTTGTGACTGAATAGAAGAACTGCAGATCTAAATCCGGACCAAAAGTCAGCAAGCAACTTTTCTGAAAAACCCCTCAAGTTTGCAGGTAAATGGACTTCCCAGGTGGTGCGAGTGGTAAAGAACTCATCTGCCAATGCAGAAGACTTAAGAGACCCAGGTTCAATCCCTGGATCAGGACGATCCCCTGGAGAAGGGCCCATGGCAACCCACTCCAATATTCTGCCTGGAAAATTCATTGGAAAGAGGAGCCTGGTGGGCTACAGTCCATGACTTGCAGAGTCAGACACGACTGAAGCATCTTAGCACACACTTCACACGTCTTACTTGTAATACCTCTGTACTCACCTGTATTTTCTTGGTCTTAAACACGCCATAGAAGTGTCTTAATTATCTTTGACTGCTTTATTGCAGTCATATGATTCTCATTTGTTGATTTCTTTAAGTTTTCATTTGTCTCTAACCTTCCTATATTTAAAATTTACTTCAAAGGCCATGTAATTCAATGTTTATAAGAAAGTTTGGTACACAGTAGACACTCAAGAATTACTTGTATCCTGAATGAGCCGACGAATCATTATTCATGAATTTAATGAAAAAATTATCTTGAACGAGTGTTTAAATTATTTTGAAAACAACCTTCCAGTTTTATGGAATGCATGCCAAACAAAAGGCTCCAATAGTATAAACAGAGGGTTATTATTGTGAACAAAATGAACAATAAATTGTGAACAAAATGGCCAATAAACAATAAATCCAAGTCTAGGATTGAGGAAAATTCTATTGAAGACATGGGAGTAAATGTTATGGTAATCACACTTTGTTCGTTTAACAAACATTCATAAATACTCAGTGGAAGTCTCATTGTTGTTCAGTCACTCAGTCGTGTCTGACTCTATGTGACCCCTTGGACTGCAGCACAGCAGACTTCCCTGTCCTTCACTATCTCCAAGAGATTGCTCAAACTCATGTCCATTGTGTGGATGATGCCATCCAGTCATCTTTTCCTCTGTCACCCCCCTCTCCTCCTGCCCTCAGTCTTCCCCAGCATCAGGGTCTTTTCAGTGAGTCTGCTCTTCACACCACGGGGTCAAAGTATTAGAGCTTTAGCTTCAGCATCAGTCTTTTTGATGAATATTCAGGGTTGATTTCCTTTAGAATTGACTGGTTTGATATCCTTGCTGTCAAAGAAACTCTCAAAGGTCTTCTACAGCACCACAATTAGAAAGGCTCAATTCTTCGGCTCTCAGCCTTCTTTAGCGTCCAACTCTCACATCCAAAACCATAGTTTCGACTCTATGGGCCTCTGTTGGCAAAGTGATCTCTCTGCTTTTTAATATGCTGTCTAGGTTTGTCATAGCTTTCCATCCAAGAAGCAAGCATCTTTTAATATCATGGCTGCAATCATCTTCCACAGTGATTTTGGAGCCCAAGAAAATAAAATCTGTGACTGCTTACACTTTTCCCCCATCTATTTGCTATGAAGTGATGGGATCAGATGCCATGATCTTAGTTTTTTAAATGTTGAGTTTTAAGTCAATTTGTCACTGTCCTCCTTCACCCTCATCAAGAGGCTTGTTAGTTACTCTTCTCTTTCTGCCATTAGAGTGGTATTATCTGCATATTTGAGGTTGTTGGTATTTCTCCTGGCAATCTTGATTCCAGCTTGTGATTCATCCAACCCAGCATTTCACATGATGTGTGATGTACTCTACATACAATTTAAATAAGCAGAGGAGGACAGTATACAACCTTGATGTACTCCTTTCCCAATTTTGAACTGGTTTGTTGTTCCATGTCCAGTTCTCTTGCTTCCTGACCTGCATGCAGGTTTCACATGAGGCAGGTAAGGTGTACTAGTATCCTATTTAAGAATTTTTCAGTTTGTTGTGATCCACACATTCAAAGGCTTTAGTGTAGTCAGTGAAGCAGAGGTAGATGCTTTTCTGGAATTCCCTTGCTTTTTCTATGATCCAATGAATGTTGGCAATTTGATTTCTGATTCCTCTGTCTTTTCTAAATCCAACTTATACATTTGGAATTTCTCAGTTCACAAACTGCTTAAGCCTACTTGAAGGATTTTGTGCATTACCTTGCTAATCTATGAAACGAGCTCAATTGTACTATAGTTTGAACATTCTTTGGTATTGCCTTTCTTTAGTATTGGAATGAAAACTGACCTTTTCTACTCCTGTGACCATTGCTGAGTTTTCAAAATTTGCTGGCAGAATGAGTACAGCCCTTTAACATTATCATCATTTAGGACTTTAAAAGGTTAGCTGGAATTCCATCATCTGCACTAGCTTTGTTTATAATAATGTTTCCTAAGGCCCACTAGACTTCACATTCCAGGATGCCTGGCTTTAGGTGAGTGACCATCCTGGTTATCTGGGTCATTAAGAGTTTTTTTGTACAGTTTTTTCTGTGTATTCTTGCCACCTCTTCTTAATCTCTTCTGCTTCTGTTAGGTTCTTGACATTTCTGTCCTTTTTTGTGCCCATCAATGCATGAAATATTCCCTTGGTATCTCTAATTTTCTTGAAGAAATCTATAGTCTTTTCCATTCTATTGTTCCCTGCTATTTCTTTGCATTGCTCACTTAAGAAAGATTTCTTATCTCTCCTTGCTATTCTCTGGAATTCTGCATTCATTTGGCTATATATTTCCCCTTCTTCTTTATCTCTTACTTCTTTTCTCAGGTATTTTCTTAGAGAAACATTTTGCCTTCTTGCATTTCTTTTGCTTTGGGATGGTTTTGGTCACTGACTTCTGTACAATGTTACGAACCTCCAACCACAGTTCTTCAGGAACTCTGTCTATGGGATCTAATCCCTGAAGCTAGTTGTCACCTCCACTCTATAATCATAAGGTTCTTGATTTAGGTCATAACTAAATGGTCTAGTGGTTTTCCCTACTTTCTTCAGCTTAAGCCTGAATTTTGCAATAAGGAGCTCATGATCTTAGCCACAGTCGGCTACAGATTTTCTTTTTGTGACTGTATAGATTTCCTCCATCTTCAGCTGCAAAGAATATAATCAATCTGATTTCTGTATTAACCCTCTGGTGATATCCATGTGTAGGGTGGACTCTCGTGTTGTTGGAAGAGGGTGTTTGCTATGACCAGTGTGTTTTCTTGGCAAAACTCTGCTAGCCTTTGTCCTGCTTCATTTTGTACTCCAAGGCCAAACTTGCCTGTTACTCCAGGTATCTCTTGACTTCCTATGTTTGCATTCCAACCCTCTATGATGAAAAGGACATGTTTTCTTTGTTGTAGTTCTAGAAAGTCTTGTAGATCTTGAGAGAACCATTCTTCACAGATCTCTTTAGGTTCCAGTTTAAACTCATATTGTCACTGGCTCTGAGACACACATTCATCCTGTTCTGGGTCAAGTCTTCCTCATATCCAAATCTGCTCCAAGGAGCCCTGTAAATGGTACACTCTGGCTGACAATAAAGGTTTGAGACACTTTTCACAGCTAGGAAAGTTGTGTCTCATTTCTCAAAGATGAAAATGGACTAGATCTTATAGACAGAGTGCCTGATGAACTATAGACAGAGGATCGTGACCTTGCACAGGAGACAGGGATCAAGACCATCCCCAAAAGAAAAAGAAATGCATTAAAGCAAAATGGCTGTTTGAGGAGGACTTACAAATAGCTGTGAAAAGAAGAGAAGTAAAGAGCAAAGGAGAAAAGGAAAGATATACTCATTTGAATGCAGAGTTCCAGAGTAGCAAGGAGAGATAAGAAAGCCTTCCTCAGTGATCAGTGCAAAGAAATAGAGGAAAACAATAAAATGGGAAAGACTAGAGTTCTCTTCAAGAAAATGAGCGGTATCAAGGGAACATTTCATGCAAAGAGGGGCTCAATAAAGGACAGAAATGGTAGGGACCTAATGGAAGCAGAAGATATTAAGAAGAGGTGACAAGAATACACAGAAGAACTATACAAAAAAGATTTTCGTGACCCAGATAATCATGATGGTGTGATCACTCAACTAGAGCCAGACATTCTGGAATGTGAAGTCAGGTGGGCCTTAGGAATCATCACTGTTAACAAAGCTAGTGGAGTTGATGAAATTCCAGTTGAGCCATTTGAAATCCTAAAAGATGATGCTGTGAAAGTGCTGCGCTCAATATGTCAGCAAATTTGGAAAACTACAGATTTGGCCACAGGACTGGAAAAGGTCAGTTTTCACTCTAATCCCAAAGAAAGGCAATCCCAAAGAATGCTCAAACTACCGCACAATTGCACTCATCTCACACCCTAGTAAAGTAATGCTTAAAATTCTCCAAGCCAGGCCTCAGCAATATGTGAACCATGAACTTCCAGATGTTCAAGCTGGATTTAGAAAAGACAGAGAAACCAGAGATCAAATTGCCAACATCTGCTGGATCATTGAAAAAGCAAGAGAGTTCCAGAAAAACATCTATGTCTGCTTTATTGACTATGCCAAAGCCTTTGACTATGTGGATCACAATAAACTGTGGATAATTCTAAAAGAGACAGGAATACCAGACCACCTGACCTGCCTCTTGAGAAACGTGTATTCAGATCAGGAAGCAACAGTTAGAACTGGACATGGAACTACAGACTGGTTCCAAATAGGAAAAGGAGTATGTCAAGGCTGTATATTGTCATCCTGCTTATGTAACTTATATGCAGAGTACATCATGAGAAACGCTGGGCTGGAAGAAGCACAAGCAGGAATTAAGATTGGCTGGAGAAATGTCAATGACCTCAGATATGCAGATGACACCACCTTTATGGCAGAAAGCGAAGAAGAACTAAAGAGCCTCTTGATGAGAGTGAAAGAGGAGAGTGAAAAAGTTGCCTTAAAGCTCAACATTCAGAAAACTAAGATCATGGCATCTGGTCCCATCACTTCATGGCAAATAGATGGAGAAACAGTGGAAACAGTGGCTGACTTTACTTTTCCAGGCTCCAAAATCACTGCAAATGGTGATTGCAGCCATGAAATAAAAATATGCTTACTCCTTGGAAGGAAAGTTATGACCAACCTAGACAGCATATTAAAAAGCAGAGACATTACTTTGTCAACAAAGGTCCCTCTAGTCGAGGCTATGGTTTTTCCAGTGGTCATGTATGGGTGTGAGAGTTGGATGATAAAGAAAGCTGAGCGCTGAAGAATTGATGCTTTTGAACAGTGGTGTTGGAGAAGACTCTTGAGAGTCCCTTGGACTGCAAGGAGATCCAACCAGTCTATCCTAAAGGAGATCAGTCCTGGTGTTCATTGGAAGGACTGATGTTGAAGCTGAAACTCCAATCCTTTGGCCACCCGATACAAAGTGCTGACTCATTTGAAAAGATCCTGATGCTGGGAAAGATTGAGAGCAGGAGGAGATGGGGATGACAGAGGATGAGATGGTTGGATGGCATCACCGACTCAATGGACATGAGTTTGGGTAAACTCCAGGAGTTGGTGATGGACAGGGAGGCCTGGCGTGCTGCATTTCATGGGGTCGCAATGAGTTGGACATGACTGAGCAACTGAACTGAACTGAACAGGAATCATAATTTTCCTGTTGTCCTTATCAGAAAGCTTTGTTCTTCAAAGAGGTAGTGATGAATTATTAGTTAACAAGGAATGCAGTTAACTAGTTAAGCTATTACGGTGGCTTTGTAGTGTCTCAACTTAACTATCTGGAAATCTGTTTCCCAGAATTTGCTTCCCTGTATTGTTCTTGTTTATGGTTGGCCATGAAAGAGGTCTGCATAAGATTTGGAAGGTACTTTTGATGCAGTAGCTATGTTTCTATTTTCCACAGGTTGGTGTAGGGCTCCAGGGACTATGGCAACTCATAACGTTGCTGCTGATCGGGTAGTTCAATTTATTGTTGATTCACAAATCCTCCTCGACCTTCCACCAGATCTCTTACTCATGTAATCTTTGTCTTTGACTAAGTATGCTTGTAGCATGATGGCAACTGACATCCACTTCTCCTGAAGGTCACCCAGTACTTTGAGCCTAAAGGAGGTAAGAGAAAAAGACAAGGTTCGGTGTATCTTGTGGGTTCCATTATCCTTATATATTTCCATACATGTCACAGTTTGTCCATGCTTTTGTCCACATCTAACTTTCCTTAAAAAATGTTACTCTGGTTGACTTTCAGTGAATTCAGACACAGCACCAAATACAAATATAACATTTTTCATCTGTATTTAGTGTTGGAATACAAATGGAACAGACTCTTCCACTGGCTCTAACTCCTGCCAGTGAATAATCCTTATCAGTTCAGTCGCTCAGTGGTGTCTGACTCTTTGTGACCCCATGGACTGCAGCACACCAGGCCTCCCTGTCCATCACCAACTCCCAGAGCTTGCTCACACTCATGTCTATCGAGTCAGTGATACCATCCAACCATCTCATCCTCTGTCATCCTCTTCTCCTCCTGTCTTCAATCTTTCCCAGTACCAGGGTCTTTTCCAATGAGTCAGTTCTTCTCATCAGGTGGCCAAAGTATTGGAGTTTCAGCTTCAACATCAGTCCTTCCAATGAATATTCAGGACTGATTTCCTTTAGGATTGACTGGTTTGATCTCCTTTCAGTCCAAGGGACTCTCCCCAGGTCTCCTGCATTGCAGGCAGATACTTTACCAGCCAAGCCACAAGAGAAGTGGAATAACCCTCATAACTAATCTCTTACTCTACATCACTGGTAGTTCTCCTTCTCTGAATATGCCCTGACATGATGTCTAAGAGGAAAAGGCTGTATGATGTCACTTCAGTTATGTCCTACTCTTTGTGACCCTATGAGCTGTAGCCCACCAAGCTCCTCTGTCCAAGGGATTCTCCAGGCAAGAATACTGAAGTGGGTTGCCATGCCCTCCTCCAGTGGAACTTCCCAAACCAGGGATCAAATCTATGTCTCTTACGTCTCCTGCATTGGCAGGCAAGTTCTTTACCCCTAATGCCTGGGAAACCCTAAAAGGAAAGAACTAAGGAAATGATTTTCATGGCAATTTCAGATACTATACCAAGATTTGTGATGTGAGGATCTTTAAGTGAAAGTGTCATTTTATATTATTATGGGGCAAGTTTTCAAATTTTGACAACTTTATATGCATGTTCTGTATGGTTGTTTAAAGTCAAAAATTCAAGAGGAAAATGTACCAGTAGAAAGTTACTCTGGACACCTGCTTCCATATGACACGGAAGGAGCTTCTATTTAGCTTCTGATCCAGACCACAGATGAAGCAACCACAGGACTACCATTTATTGTCTGGGATCTGCAGGTGTGTATTTCAGCCTGGGTCCTACAGCAGAGAGGATTTCTCTTATTAAGCTTGGGGGTTTTTTGTTCAGCTTTTCCTATTACTTCAAGCACTGTGAGTTCCCAGAGAGCACAGAAGTACTTTGCAGAATCTTCCAATTGTAAGGTTGAAACGGTGAGGCTGGATGATTTATGTGATCTCTCAACATTTATAGAGTAACGGCCATCCCTTGTAAGGAAAATCATCGCTCCACTGGGAAGTTGCTTGTACCAAAAAATGCTGTAAATGCTCCAACTTGTTTCATACCGACAATTCAGGGTAACTGACTCCCCAACTCGACTGGATATGTCTGACTGATCTTGAATAACTTTCTGGGCTACACTGGATCCTGTGGGGAAAATCAGAAAACAGAGATGAAACAGTGAATAAAATAATGTAGGAATTAGACTCATTTAGGACCACCGCCCCCCAAAACAGACTGAAATCATAAGATGCTTGCTTTCCTCCAGTCCTCCTTTCCTCCCCAAGTCCCTGTGAAGCACCACGTGCCTGTGTGCAGTCCTTTCACCCTGAACACTTGCACCCATGTGTGGGAGCATCCCTACCAGAGAAGGTGAAGGCCAGGAACACCCAGAGCAGGCTGGAGAGTGCCATGAGGCGTGGATTCCCCTGCACAATTGTGCTCAGTTTTGCCACAAGCTGAGAGTGTCTTTGTGCTCCTGGCAGCACATATACATATAACCTCAGGTCCTGTGTGATTCCTACAAACAGGAAGTGGGATTTGTCATTTACATACATCATGTGGTCTGTGCACAGATGGGGAAAAAAGTCTGACTCACCACAAACTTTTCAGTCAGTCAGTCAGTTCAGTCGCTCAGTCGTGTCTGACACTTTGCGACCCCATGAATCGCAGCATGCCAGGCCTCCCTGTCCATAACCAACTCCCGGAGTCTACCCAAACCCATGCCCATCGAGTCGGTGATGCCATCCAGCCATCTCATCCTCTGTCGTCCCCTTCTCCTCCTGCCCCCAATCCCTCCCAGCATCAGGGTCTTTTCCAACGAGTCAACTTTTCGCATGAGGTGGCCAAAGTACTGGAGTTTCAGCTTCATCATCAGTCCTTCCAATGAACTTTTACTTTCTCAATTTTTCTTTCACTGGTAATTAAGTTAAGCTTATCTTGAAAGGGGGCTTCACAAAAGCAATTGGTAATAAAGGTTTGAGCTGGGGGGAACTGAGGAACAAGCTAGGTGACATTCACTGATAAATATTCAGCACAGTAATTTTGCCATCCCATTTAAAACAGCATTTGTTTTTTGTTTTTGAACTTTTTATTAGAGTATAGTTGATTTACAGTGCTGTATTAGCTTCTGCTGTACAGCACAATGGAATATCCGTCAACAGAGGACTGGATGGAACATGTGTATAATGAAATATCCATCAACAGAGGAGCAGATGGAACGTGTGTATAATGAAATTGTTGCCGTTGTTGTTTTGTTGCTAAGTTGTGTCCCACTGTTTTTCAACCCCATGGACTGTAGCCCTCCAGACTGCTCTGTCCATGGGATTTCCCGGGCAAGAATACTGGAGTGGGGTACCATTTCCTTCTCCAGGGGTTCTTCCTGACCCAGGGATCAAACCCATGTCTCCTGCTTGGCAAATGCATTCTTTACCGCTGGGCCACCAGGGAAACCCATGATGAAACCATTCAGCTATAAAAATAAAATAAAATAATGCCATTTGCTGCAACATGAACAGATCTAAAATAAAATTTAATATAAGCTACGAACCCGTCTTGTAATCTACATACTGGTCATTTATTTAGCCTATAGTTATATTGCTCCATCTAGAATCTAAGTACTTTATTTAAAAACTCACAGATCTTTGGTCTTCTTGGTGAAATGTAGTCTTATTCAAAATTTTTTAGGTATTTTTTTCTGGGTTTTAGGGCTCTACTTAGTTTTTTCAATATGGAAAATTACTTTGATATCAAATGATAACAAAAAATCAGTCCTACTGACTTTAAGAGTCTATTCTATTGATTGTGTTTATATGAATTTATGACAGGAATAAAATAATTATACTTTTAAAGCCTGATATTGAGTCTTATTTATTAGATTTTGAGAAGGATCAGAATATTCAGTCTCATTGCCTCCACAAGTAGAATTGTACTTATTAGATCATGTGTCTTGGAATTGTCCTCATGTCACATTTTTTATCCCACTGGCCCAAATTGTTCAGTCTCACTAGTTAGTTGCTAACTATTTTTTCTTCTTGCAAAATACGCTTTAGATAAGCATGCTGGATCCTTTTGTGCCATAGTATTATAATGCACTCTAACAAAACTTAGTATCTACAAGCAGTATCTACACCATAGATGGTGATGCATGAAGTTTTGTAAACTGTTGCATGTTCATTGAAGGCAGGAGGAGACAGGGATGACAGAGGATGAGATGGTTGGATGGCACTACCAACTCAAGGGACATGAGTTTGCATAAGCTCAGGGAGTTGATGATGGACAGGGAAACCTGGCATGCTACTACAGTCCATTGGGTCGCAAAGAGTCAGAAACAACTGAGCGACTGAACTGACATGTTCATTTAGAATATAGCTGTCAATCTTCCATTTGGTTTCATCATTTTAATGGATGAATTAATAAAAAGAATCAAAGGCATATAGATAATAGAAAAGAAAGTACAGACAAGGTCTTTAAAACAGTGTCAGTTCCTTGGTTTTCAGTTCGCTGAGTGGTGTTGTTAATGACTGATACATGGAGGAGAGTGCAGATTTAGTTGAGACGTCTTCTCCTCTGTCCCATTTCACCTCTGAGTGCTGTCAGACAGCTGAGGCCTTGGTTTGCTTGTATCTTAAAAGAAGAGATCATGAAACTCACAGCAGCCTGGAGAACAGCATGAGATTGTACATGTAGCATAAAAATTTATATATAACAATTATATACATTATATATACCAGAAAATTGATATAGATAAAAGATTTTAAAATACAAATAATAATCTGATACATTAGTTTTATGTGCATTTTTTCATGCATAGCTCTATGAAATTTTATCACAGGTGTAGGTTTTTGTACCATTACAAAAATCATGATACAGAATTGTTCCATCACTAGAGAAAACGATTTTCATACTATCTCCACCCCTGCAACTCATGATAACCCCCAGAAACTACTGATCTTTTGATCTCTATATTTTGTCCTTTTGAGAATGCTGTAAAAGTAAACTCATACGTTATGTATGCAATTGTAATAATATAGTGTGTAAGCATGTACCATGTAGTCTTCCAAGATACTTTTTTCACTCACCATTGAGGTCCATCTAGGCTATTGCGTGTATCAATAGTATATTTCTTTTAATCACTACAGACTGTCCCCAGCTTATGATGGACCAACTTAGGATTTTTGACTTTATGGTTACGAGAAAGATGTATATACATTCACTAGAAACCATACTTTGTATTTTCAATTTTTATCTTTCCCCATGCTGGTAACATGCTGTGTGACGTTCTCTAATGATGCTGAACAGCAACAGCAAGCTGAGCTCTCCGTCAGCCCTGGGATCATGAGGGTGAACAACTGGTGCACCTACAACCATTCTGCACTCATACAACCACTCTGTTTTTCACTTTCAGTACAACACCTTAAGTTTAGGCTAGGCTAAACTCTGATTCACAATGCTTATTGTATTCATTTTCTACTTATGATATTTTCAACTTAAATTGGTTTATTGAGACTTAACCCTATTTCAAGTTGAGATAGATCTGTAAGTAATAGTTTATTGTACAGGTGTACCACAGCATATTTATCTATTCACACAATGAAGAACATTTGGTTTCCAGCTTTGGGCTATCACAAACACAGCTGCCATGAGTATTCATGTACAGATTTCTGTGTGAACATGTTTTTCATTTCTCAAGTATAAATGCTCATAAAGGAGTATGATTGCTGAGCTGTAAGGTGAGGGAATATTTAAGTTTATGTGGAACTGCTAAACTCTCTTCCAGAATGACTGTACCATTTTCCAACCAGCAATGTATGAGTGATCCAGTTTCTCTACGTCATTGCCAGAACTTGATATCATCAGTAGTTTTCATTTTAGCCATTAAGAAAGATGTGGACTGGTATCTCATTGTGACTTTAATTTGCATTTCCCTGATGGTTAATGATGTTGAACATCTGTTTACATGCTTATTTACATGCTTATTTCTCTAATACAAAGTTCTTGCATGAAGTGTCTGGGTGAACCTTTTGTTCGTTTTTCAGTTAGATTGCTTACTTTCTTCCTGCTGAGTTTAGAGAGTTCATTGTATTCTGAATACCATCCTTTGATGAAAACACATTGTGAAAATATTTCCTGCCATTCTGTGGTTTGTCTTTTTCATCCTCTTAAATAGTATCTTTCACAGAGCAAGCATTTTTAATTTTGATGCAATAGTTTATTTTTTATGGATTGTGATTTCAGTGTCATGACAAAAATCATTTTGTCTAACAATTGGGCCTGAAGATTATCTTTTTTTCAAAAAGTTCATAGTTTTTTATTTCACACGTGGAGGTATGGTCCATTTTGAGATTCTCCTTAAATTTTTGTATAAGGTGTAAGGTTTAGGCCAAGTTTCAGCTACTTGCCTATGAACATATCCAGTTGTCCCCAAACCATTTGCTTCTATCATTCCTCCACTGAATTGTCATTGCACCTTTGCGAAAAAGTCAGATTTCCCAACTTTCTCCACATCCCCACCTGGGATAACTCAGTAGCATATACTTGTTCATGAATTTCATGATCCTTTTTGTATTTTTTATTATACTCTTTATTTTATATTGGAGTACAGCCAATTAATGCTGTAATAGTTTCAGGTAGTCTATCTGATTAACACTGTAGCATATGTATTATTGCTTACTTTTCATTCCTTATATTTATAATTTGTGCTTTCTCTTTTTTCATCATGATAATTTTACCTAGGACTGTATATTTTATTAATCATTTTAGCAAAATTAACTTGGTATCTCAGTTATTTCTATCATTTTCTTTCTATTTTACCAATTGACATTTTTTATTATGTTCTTGTTTCAGTTTGCACTAGTTGTAATTTTTCTTCTTTTTTTTGTTGAAAGCTTACATAATTGTTTTCTCAGCCTTTTTTCTTTAGCAGTATAAGCATTTAGAAAGATAAATCTCTCCTATGTAAAATATTAACTGTATCTCATGAATATCTGTATGTATGTGTTCTCACTATATTTTCTTTCAAAATATTTTCTTATAGCCCACTAATTGTTTCTTTAACCTGTGGAGTTTTTTTTAAAGTTTAATGCCTAAATTCCAAATATTTGGGAATTTCTAAAGATATCTTTTTGCTATTGATTTTCTAAGTCAATTCCAATTTTGTTCAAAGAATAAATTCTACATAATTTCAGCTTTCTTAAATGTATTAAGACTTTTCATGCACAAATCAATGTGTGTGTGTGTGTTTATCTACATGGCAGGGTGTGTCTGGATCCTCGGCTGCAGATCTGGGCACAGGCTGCAGGTGCGCGGGGAGCACTCGGCACTTGCTGCAGAAGTAGGTGCTGAGTCTCCAGGCTGGGAAGCTGTGATGCACAGTGAGAGCTGTTTGGCACTCGTACTGAAGAAAACTGTGAGTCTTCCATCTTCCTTTTTATTCATAACTGAGCCTATGGCTATCAAGAATGCAAGGCCTTTACCAGGGTATTGACCGTACCATGAGAAGTGTCAAATGTACTCCTCTCCTACAGTTCAGAATGGAAATCTCTCCTTCCTGGACTATCAAAGATTGATAGTTTCACCTGCTGTTGGTCACTTTTTTCCTTCTCTTGTCCACCCACCCCTGTTTAAAGAGATAAAAAGCCATTAAGGCCACAAAAGAATATTTCCTTCTTAAAGTTCCTATCTGCATGAATTTGTCCATTCCCTAAATTTCTCATTCCCCCTAATTAATGAGATATCTTAGTTTTTGTCCACCACAACCCACAGTCTAATTGAAACTACAGAAGTAAAAATGACGCATCCAGAATCGTGTCCATTGTTTTTGGCACCAAAGGTCAGTGACAACTTAAGTTCCTCTTCTGGTCTTCTCAACCAGCTAGAACTCTTGACTTTAAGTTCACATCTTATTTAATGCTTTCAGCAGATCTCATCTTCTTATGAGTGCTTTCACTTAAACCTATCTCTCTCAAGGAAAGTATTCCCCATATTGAGACTAGAAGTGCTGTAAATTAATTTCACTGGGAATCAGAAATACTCTGCTTACACATGGGTAAAGAGCAGGTTAGAATTTCTCTCCCCCTCTCCACCTCTTCCTTTTCTTAACAGCTCCTAGAAAAACTCATATATCAGGAGAGCATGATATGTTAATGGAGATTACTTTATTTTACAATGGGAAAGAGAGAGACTCCCATGAAGTTACAAATTAGTGTTCAGAGGGGTATTTCTTTTTTATTATAAATACTAATAAAGTCCATTGAAGATACACAGAAGCATAATATATAGCATTACAAGACAAAGTCATAGATCCGAACAGAGAGAATATATAGCCCTTTTACCATGATGGAACTTCAATTTTGACACAATCTTTCAGATGTGTCCACATTTTACATGACCCTAAAAAATGATAGAAAACCAATCAAGTTCAATTTATACTTTTCCTAAAATATAAATTAGGCAAATGGAATATTTCCAAGGTGATCATGGATCCTAAGCTGACATTCGGGTTGCTCAGAATACTTTTGATAAGGGTTGAAGTATAAAAAGTGAATTTTAAATTATGAATCTGTACAGATTTAAGACATCTACATACTCTGTCTCTTCCTTCACACACATCGGTATCACAGATGTCCCTCAGCTTCTGATGTCCTTAAGATCACATGACCATTTCTGCTGATATTTTATCAGAGAGGGAATAAAACAACCTCTGAATGGTAAAGATGATTCTGGAAAATATAGTGAATAAGAGAAGCAATATCAAGGGTCAAAGTGTAAGAGGTCTGAAGGAAAGGTTGGGGAGGAAAATATCCAGGGTCAGGAGAGAAACATGGGTTTGTGAGTGAAAAATGTCCTTCATCACTTAGGGAGCAGAGAAGTGTGAAGATTAAAGCAGATAGTGCTGGGGAAGACGTGTGTAGACGTGGCTAGAAAGAGATGAGGGTTGGTTGGATAGGCAAAGAAAGTTCAAAGACAAATGTGGACATTGGAGAATTTGACTTGAATAATAGCAAAAGCAGTGAAACCTGCAGGACTGTTCTAAGGAATAAATGTTACAGTGGCTATATTAGGCATTGTTGGTACCTTGCTCAAATTTTCTCAGAAACCTCATCTGTGCTCAGTCCCCAAGTTCTTTGTGTTTTGCTGCCAGCAGCTTAGATAATAACTGGGACTATCCAATTCTTTTGTCTAAGTGGTACAGTATAGTCTGATGTGTGCTCTAGCGCTCCGCACAGAACCAGGCAGACAGAACATCAGGAACATCTGAAATCTTCCTCTTGTTTGGCCTTTTCCTTTGCCCTCGTCAGTGGGCTTCCCAGGCGGTGCTAGTGGTAAAGAAGCCGCCTGCCAAGGCAGGAGACCTAAGAGAATCCAGTTCGATCCCTGGGTCGGGAAGATCCCCTGGAGGAGGAAATGGCAACCCAGTCCAGTATTCTTGCCTGGAAAATCCCACGGGCAGAGGAACCTGGTGGATCTCCCTCTCGAGGTCGGAGTCTTAGGAAGAGGACCTATGGCAGAGAGTATTTAAATAGCTTGTCCATTATTTTCATTAGTGAAAAATCATACTACTTCTCATAATTATGCTATCTTTGATACACTAATATTAGATATTATAAAAACCCAACACTAATGGTGCTTTCTGTTGAAGAGTCAAAACTTAGAAGATACGACTGTTAATCTTTATACTATGGATAATAGCTCTAAGTATAACTAATGTTTCAGAAAAGATATTATATTCCTGTTTTTCAATATTAATACTCTCAGAAAACATGATTGTGTTAATATGGAGATCCATGGTAGAATTATTTTTGTGGCAGGTTTAGGCTAAAGACAAGAAGACAACTTTCTTTGTCAATGGAAAAAGCCAATGAGTCTCAAAGAAAAGCTCAACTTTTGATTATATTCTGTTTAAAACTATTCTATTGGTGCTAACAATGTAAATAGCAGACTGTACCTTCCAGAATGACTTGTGAGTTGATTTATGGATACTCTCTCCAACAAAACAGTTAAAACAGATGAAAATTATTTTTAAGAAACTAAAGCCTCTGGACATAGTGTTTAGGTTATACAGCATATAAAAAGCATAATAGAGACACATTTATTCATAAAATCTACTAAATCTCCACTACAGCAGAAAGAATCTGTGGCAATTGTACCATGACCCACTCCCCGTCCCCAGCTCAAAATGATGGAAGTTCTACTCAAGGTGGACACAACCAAGGACACAAGGCTCCTCCTCCCTCCAGTCCACAGTGCAGGGCTATCGTATCTCCTACAGAGGGGCTGACTGCTGTCCTTCCTTACCTCCCCCAGGCCTGTGTTACAGAAACTGTGTTACAAACAAGAAAAGCTGACAGCGCTATGGCCACTTCTCACCTCACTTACAGCACAGAGGTTCTGTGTCAGGCATGGTGGACTGAGAATACTGGGTCCTCTCGCTCTCATCCCAGCTCATAGAGTGGTGATTTCATGCTGGCAAAGACAAGCCAAGAAGACAAGAGGCTACTGCTCCCTTCCATCACACTTCTCATAACACAGGGATGTCACTCTGAGACAAGCAGCCAACTGTCCCTTGTTACAGGTCCAGAGCAGTGGCTCAGGTGTTGTGCCCACAGAGAGAAGCAGCTGTAAAAACAGAGGTCTCCCTTTGAGAAGACTTTATCTGAAACCATCATTGGGAAGCCCAAGTTTAAGGGTGCTGTTGAAAACAATGGAAATGCTTAGGGTAAACAATTAAGAGGAGGCTGGCAACTCAATGAAAGCAACAAGTTAATTTAATTCATAGACATCAACTTAAAATCTTAACAGAAAGTACAGGAAAGGGGAGAGCTAGGAAAAGTCCTCTCTGGTCAGAAGATCTCAAAGAAAAGTTTCAAAGGCTGTCTCTGTAAATAGGCTTGATTTAATTAGATGAGTCCTGGGAACAATTTATGGCTTCATAACATTGTTGGAAAAAATCAGCCAGCGATTAGTGGAGTCTATTGCCTAGGTGCCAAAGAATTGATGCTTTTGAACTGTGGTGTTGGAGAAGACTCTTGAGAGTCCCTTGGACTGCAAGGAGATCCAACCAGTCCATCCTAAAGGAGATCAGTCCTGGGTGTTCATTGGAAGGTCTGATGCTGAAGCTGAAACTCCAATACTTTGGCCACCTCATGAGAAGAGTTGACTCGTTCGGAAAGACCCTGATGCTGGGAGGGATTGGGGGCAGGAGGAGAAGAGGACGACAGAGGATGAGATGGCTGGCTGGTGTCACTGACTCGATGGACATGAGTTTGAGTAAACTCTGGGAGTTGGTGATGGACAGAGAGGCCTGGCATGCTGCGATTCATGGGGTCGCAGAGAGTCGGACACAAATGAGCGGCTGAACTGAACTGAACTGAATACAAACAGAAGCATATAGTCTAGCATAGAAATTAGAGAAAAAGACTGTTAAAGAGCCTTGCTAACCCACTACTGCATTAGGATGTCTGAGAATGTACCCAAGACTATATCCTTTGAGGAACAACATCATAGGCTGTACAGTATGGGAAACATTAACTTACCTGAAATAATCAAGTCACTAGGCAAATAAACAAGCAGATAACAGCAAGTGCCGGAGGGGTGGAAAACGGATAGCCAGAGTTGCCATAATAAATGTGGTAGCCTGAAAAAGGACACCCAAAGTTATTCAAGTCCTATTGCCTGGAACCTATAAATATGACTGTAAAAGCAATACATCCCTGGACACACAGAGTCTTCCAAGATGGAATATGAAAGAAAAAGAAAATTTGAACAGACCAATTACTAGTAATTAAGTTGAACCAGTAATCAAAAAATTCCTGAGAAACAGAAATCCAGGGCCATATGCTTCAAGAAGAAATTCAACTGAATATTTAAAGGAAAATTAGTACTCACCCTTTGCAAATTATCCCTAAAAATCAAAGATGAGGAAATGCTCTCACTCTCATTCTCTGAGGCCTACAATATCCTGACACCAAAATCAAACAAAGATTCTACAGAAAAGAAAATTCAGGCTTATATTTCTGAGGAATATAGATGCAAAAATTCTTAACAAAATAGTAGCAAACTGAATTCAACAAAACTTGAAAGAATCATGCATCATGATCAAGAGATTTATTTCAGGTGTGCAACGATGGTTCACTATCCACAAATCAAGCAAGGTGATATACCAGGTTAGCAGAATAAAGGATAAAAATTACATGACTATGTCAGTAGATGCAGAAAATGATTTTGACAAGATTTAACATTCATGGAAAAAACTGTCAATATATTTGGTATAAAGAGAGCATGCCTCGAAATAATAGACCATTTGTTACAAACCTACAGCTGACATCATACTAAATGGTAAAAAATTTAATCTTTTTCTCTAAGATCAGTAACAAGACAAGGATGCAACTCTCACCATTTCTATTTAACATAGTACTGGAAGTCCTAGTCTCAGTTATCACATGGGAAAAAGAAATAATTGGCATCCAAGTTGAACAGAAAGAGGTAAACTGTCTCTAATTACAGACAGCATAATACTCTACATAGAAAATTGTAAAGACGCCACCAAAAAAAACTAATATAAACAATGAAGAAAGTTGATTACAAGATAAAGTTGCAGGATACAAGATTAATCTACAGAAATTTGTGCATTTCTATATACTAATAATAACTATTATTAAGAATTTAAGAAAGCAATCCAATTTCTAGTTGAATCAAAAAGAATCAAAAATACCTAGGAATAAATTTAACCAATGAAGTGAAAGACCAGTTCTCTGAAAACTGTAAGACGTTGAAAAGAATTTAAGACAATGTAAATTGAAAAAGGAAGCTGAGAGGGCTGCAGTAAACAAGAGCCCATGGCTTTTCATTGACTGAATCCTTGCTAGGAAATAAGAGGCATCTTTCATCTTACCTTTGCCCTCCACTATGTCCACAGGTCATGAGAGTTCCCCCTGTCTCCCAACTCTATTTAACTGAGATTTCTGTTTAATATTTTTTATACCTTATAGGACAGAGACAGAAAGATATTTGACTCCAAAAGAGGAAGGAGCTACGGTGAGGGAAGCAAGAAGTTCTAGTGATTCAAGGAGGAGTCATGAACCAAAGAATTTAGTTGGCCTTCAAAAGCTAAAAAAGGTGAGGAAATGGATCTTGTATCCCTTAGATCTCAAGAAGGAATCAACTCTTCCAAGACCTTGACTATGGAAATAGATTTAAGATTTCTTGCATCCAGAATAATTTTCTTCTAAGTTATTAAGCTCATACTAAACATTGAGTAAGGTTTATTGTTGTTGCTCACTTTGCTGCACTCGTAGGATGGGATGATGCAAGTGTCTTTTGGGACACATTCTGGTGAGGCAGATCTGAACATTCTTGAGACAGCTAACTAATCAGGATAACAACTTTATTGGAGTTATTTTTTTCTCTGAATTCTTCTCACTTTTTACCACTTTTGAGTTCAGCATACTATGGTTGAATATTTATTTATTTTGTCCTCTTATCGGCTATTCTGCTAGTTCCAAGTTAGAAGTCTCTAGTGCAGAAGGAGATACAGGTTGAGAAAGGAAGACAAAGACCGAAGTTCACAATCTGTAGGTGGAAAATGCCCGTGATTAAACTCTACCAGTGCAGGTAAGAGACAATCAGCACTGCGAATGCCCTGTGGGGCCCACGGTGTGACTGGGGCTGGAGGAGGGGCTGAGCCCCGGAGGGTTCGTGTAGAGGCCGCAGGTGCCTGGGGAGCACCGTGCTGCGCAGCGCAGAAGTAAGTGCCCGAGTCTGTGGTCCGCGAAGAGGAAATGTGCAGTGAGCTGCGGCGTTCTTTGCGGACTGTGGTGGCATTTAGTCTTCCTTCCTGCTTTGTTCCTGAAGGAATGTAAAACAGGTGGACGATGCGGCCTCCAGGGTTCTGAAGATACCAGTGTACATTGTTCACAGAGGCAGAAAAATTACACCTCAGCACGTGGCTGGCTCCCTCCTGGAGACTCAGGGCTGCGGGACTCTGCTCCACATCCACCCCTCGCACACCTGATGAGAAACAGAGAAACAGTCACAGGAGAAGGTCACTGTAACTCTGACAAAATCGTGGAAGTGACCCCCCCCCACACACACACACACACACAACTCCCATAGATGAAGAGAAGGATAGAAAGTCTGCAGGACTTGGCAGTTCCTCTCCTTCCCTGAACAATACAGCAGCTGCTCAATCCTTCAGACTCCCTGTGGGTCAGCCCCAACTCACAGCAAACCTGGGCAAACAAAAGCCCCAGCACAGTGCCTGCTAGCCTCTTCATGATGCTTCCTCTTCTTACTGAGACATTTTCACTGTCAGATACTAAACCCTGAGGGAGGGTGTGTCATAAGCTGCTGTAGAAATGTTCCTCTCCTGCAGCCAATCAGCTCACCCACCAAGTCCTGCTCAGGCCCTCACTTTGTGACAGGAAGCCCCGCCCTCCCAACTCAACCTTTCAGAATGGGCTGAAGAGGAGTGGAGAGGAGTGGAAAATAGAAAGGTCACTATTTTAGGACCGGAGGGTCCTTTTCTAACAACATTGCAGTGAAGGCAGACTCTGATTTGGAATTTGTGGAGGATTTTAGGGAAAAGAAAAGAAAAATTAATTATCTAGCTATAGTTTTAGTCTCAGATGGCAAGGATGCAGAAGATTCTTGCATAATGAAATATTTTCTCAGTTCTCAGGATCCTTTTTTTTTTTTTTTTTGGCATCTCCTGTGTACTCACCTGTGATTCTGAAGGGTGCTCACGAATCAGCACAGTATTCGTAACAGTCTTGGCTGGAATACTTTTCAGTATTAAACACTTTCATTTTTAAATTATATATATATACTTATTCTAGACTGAACCTACATAAAGAGTTATATTATTTTTAATCTCTAGATGGGCACTGAAATTAGAATTGTAAATTATTTTCTTTTTATTAAAACATATATAATTTTAAAATAAAAATAAATTTTGAATAAAATTTCAGGTTTAAATACATCATATTTTATTTAGTTATTTTTTAAATTAGAGGATAATTGCTTTACATTCTTGTGTTAATTTCTGCTATACAACAATGCAAATCAGTCATGGTTATATATACACATATATACCATCCTTCTTGAGCCTCCCTGTCCTTTTCCTCCCAACCCTTTAGTTCCTCACAGACCACCAGTAGGGGCTCCAGCTGTTTTATTGAACCTTCCCACTAGCTATCTATTTTACACTAAATATATTTTAGCTGTTGATTATTGTTATTTGTATTCTGCTTTTTAGCTCTAGTAGGTTATTTTAAAAGAACAATAAGTATTTTTTAAAACATATGAAAATCAATTCTGTGCCTTTTCTCAGAGTCTATGATTAATAATGGTTCCCTGTACATGGATTTAGAGGTAAAGGGGATAGAAAATGAGGACTTGCATATTTTCACTGAAGTAAAACTGAAGTGATCTGCAGACTCAGGATCAGATGGACAGTTCGAGATGGTTGCAAATGTTGACTAAAGGAACTGTGAGAAACAGTGTAGAAAAATAAAAGTAATAATAATTATCATTGGCCACACAGTGGATATTAGAGAAATAGAATTAGAAGAGAGAAAAGAAGAGATGGGCAACCAGAGAGGGTCAGTTGGAACTTTGCCACAAAAATGTACTTAACCTAGAATGCCCGTTATAGGTGACCACTGGATAAACAAAGCCTCTTTTTCCCCCTTCATATTCTATTGTCTGGACATACAAGAAGAGATAAGGAAGTACACTGGAGGTAGGAATAGTTGCACCTCCACATCAGGGGGCCCCTTTAGAGCCAGTGATGTGATTGTCAGGCAGGTCACTGACTGGCCTCCAGTTCGTTCTGCAACATTAGTGCTGAATCAGTGAGACCAGGACAAATCTGCCTTTAATAAGACAATGTCTCTATTCATATTTCAACCAGAACTGGTTTGTTCTATAGAGGAAAGAGCATGGAATATAATGTTACTGATTCCCTATGAAGAGCATTCCCAACAGGCGAAGGGTGGTGGAGAACCTGACTGTGCCCAAAAGAAGCTGGGAGCCATATTGTGGAAGATTTTCCCTAAGGAGCCAGAAGAAATGTGCCAGAGTGTGCTGAATCCTATTACAGGGAAATCTGAGATTCAAAAGATCCCTATTTAAGCAAATTATAGTGACTATCAGGAAGAAATGCTTCCTTGACAATGACTGTTCCTGGTGTTGAGCCTGTTCAAATGTGTACCTCACTAAGCTCCGAGATACAGAAGCTCATAGGAGTGAAATGGAACTTTTGTTGGAGGTGACATTTCCAATTTATGCAACATCACCCCCTGGAGGATAGCAGTGGGAACAAATCCCATCTTGAGGCTCTTATGCCCTATTTCCTCCTCGTTCTTACCAGGGTTGAATTTCTTCCCATTCAAGTTTGATGAGTGTTTTCAGGGGTTTGCATATTAAGTTGTTGCTGTTGTTCAGTCACTAAGTTGTGTCCGACTCTTTGAGGCCCCATGGACTGCAGCATGCTAGGCTTCCCTGTCTTTCACTATCTCCCAGAGTTTGTCAAATTCATGTTCACTGAGCTGGTGAAGCCATCCAACTATCTCATCCTCTGTCACCATCTTCTCCTGCCCTCAATCTACCCCAGCATCAGGATCTTGTCCAATGAGCCGGCTCTTCGCATTACATGGCCAAAGTATTGGAGCTTCAGCAGCAGTCTTCCAAAGAATATTCAGGGTTGTTTTCCTTTAGAATTGACGATTTTGATCTACATGCTGTCCAAGGACTCTCAAGAGTCTTCTCCAGCACCACAGCTCGAAAGCATCAGGTTTTCAATGCTCAGGCTTTTTGGTCAAACTCTTACATCCATACACAACTACTGGGAAAATGATAGTTTTGACTATACAGATCTTTGTCAGCAAAGTGATGTCTCTGCTTTCTAATAGACTGTCTAGGTTTGTAATAGCTTTTCTTCCAAGGAGCAAGCATCCTTTAATTTCATGGCTACAGTCACCATATAGTGATTTTGCAGACCTGGAATATAAAATCTTCCACTGCTTCCACTTTTCCCCTATTTGCCATGAACTGATGGGACTGAATGTCATGATCTTAGCTTTTTGAATTTTCAGTTTTAATCCAGCTTTTTCACTCTCCTCTTTCATCCTCATCAGAGGTTCTTTAGTTTCTTTCACCCTCATCAGGAGGTTCTTTAGTTCCTCTTGGCTTTCTGCCATAAGCGTGGTGTCATCTGTATATCTGAGGTTATTGATATTTCTCCCAGCAATCTTGATTCCAGCTTGTGATTCATCCAGCCCAGGGTTTTGCATGAGTTATTCTGCATAGAGTTAAATAGGCAGGGTGACAATATACAGCCCTGACATACTCCTTTCCCAATTTTGAGCCAGTCTGTGGTTCCATGTCTGATTCTAACTGTTGCTTCTTGACCCACATACAGGTTTCTCTGGAGACAGTGGTGGACTTCCCCTATCAATGCTCCTTTCAGATATCAAAAGTGGGTTTTAAAAATGCAAATAGCTTCATATGAGAAGAAATGAAATACAAATGCCCATACAGTGAGAAGGTTGAACTAAACCAAAATCAAAATCTCTCCAATGAATTAATGAGGCATAATTGACTGGTCTGGTATAAAACATGCAGATTTTCTTGCCAGGTGTGTGAGAAGAAGGTGTGTCCATGTCTCATTCATGAATGTGAAGAAACACCATAGAAGGTCTAGCTCTTAGGATGTAGCAACAGTGGAGTTTAAATGTTGACCTAGTTGAACCACATTATTTTGTTTGATATCTTTGAATAATCATTTAGTGCATTATAAATCATGGGAAAAGAGGCTAGAGATCTGACTCAATGACATGGCCAATATACTGGTGGGAGTCACGTTAGTGATGTTCAGTACAGTCTAGTTAGTTGAGGGAACTACAGTGACTGGAATACCTGTTAATCTATGGTTCCACTTCCCCCGCATTACTGAAAACACTGTAGTTCATTGACTTTCCCTTTTCCAACCCACACATGGCTCTTCCTCAGCGCTGGTCCCAGAGCAGCAGCAGGCACAGCTTTGGCTGCAGGGAGCTGAGGGGCACTGTGTGCAGGCTCAGAGGTATGTGGCTGAGTCTTCAGGCTGGGATCCTCTGATGTACAAGGAGCTGTCACCCTCCTTAGTGTTCAGAGTGACTCTCACTCGTCCTTGCTCGTTTTCACCCCCATTTACACTCACTACAAACATGTTCTTGGGGCTTTTTGCAGGTTCCCCTCTGTACCAGTGTAATGCATAGAAAGAGCTGGAAGGGGAACTGCAGGTGAAATTGGGGCTCTCTCCTTCCTGAACCACAGCAAGGCAGGACGCTGTTCCACAGTCAAGAGGCTGCTCACTCCTGTTCGGAAAGACAAGGTCACACATAGAAACTGACTTATCTACAGAGTATTCATTGTCTTCACATTTCCAAATATTAGAACCTGGAGGTGCCTGAATGCGCCCCCCACCTTCCCCATCACCACCCCAGACTGCTCAGAATGTCTTCAGCAGCCCCTGGACTTACGACCAAGATGAAGCCATAGGATCAGTAATGAGGCTAGAAAAGTGCTCCTCTCCATTTATTCTGATCAAGTATCCTCAACATGGAAAGTTCTACAGCCTAGATCTGGGGAACGGTCTGCTTCAGGTAATAAGGATTCTGCATCTTGTTGCTCAGCCAGTCAGAGAGGAGGACACATACATGTGCTAGAAATACACCACTTCTGCCCTAGAATCAGTTTCCTGTGGTTCAAGGAGGGATCAAACGCTGCTTTCTTGAGACCAACTTCAGAAACATTGAGGATATCTCTCACGAGCTCACAATGCAAAGAGAGCTGACAACCTTTCAGAATTGGGTTGCCTTATGATCGGCTGCTGTTATTCAACTTTAAAGAGATTGGGATTGCAAACATGGCAGGAAACACACTTTGGTTAGGAATCTTTTACATAAAATTTCAATAAAATTTATAAACTTTCAAATCCAAATTATAAATGTGCACAAATGCTGTGTATTAAGCTATCTTTATGCACACCATTCTAATAGAAAAGTTATGCAATAGAGATATTATTTCCAACTTAGAAACAAGAAAACTAAAGCTGAAAGAGATCAAGTAACTAACTTGAGACCACACATATGGTAGGTGCATAGTAAGAATCACAACGCATGTCTATCTGGCTAAATAGTCTACAGTGTTTGGAATCTGCCACACCACCTACATTTGTGATGCTCAGTAAATGTGTAAGTGTTAGCAAAGGTATATTCTAAAAATACTGGGAAACTACTTTGTGGTTATTCCTCCTAAAAGCACCAAAATGTGCAACATCTGGTGAATGGATAAACGAAATGTAATTCATTTGCCAGTGAATTGCTATTCATCAATAAATATGAGTGAAATGCTAATGTATGCTACAAGATAAATAATTTTTAAAATTATGTTAAGGAATGATAGCCAGACACAAGATTACATATTGAATGATTTCATGTATATGAAATATTCACAAAAGGAACTTATAAAGTTATAAATGTGGTCAGTGGTTGCTATGGGGCCAAGCATGGAAATAAAGAACAACTATAATTGGGGATGAAGGATAATTTACTAAAAATTGTTAAACTGGAAATTCAAAATGGATGACTATTAGGGAATGTCACTTATACCTCAATAGAGTTGCTTACAAATAAATAAGAATTTTGTTCTGTCTTATCTGTTACAGTCCAGGAAGAATGTTAGTTTAATTCAACATGCACATATTTATTTAAACAATGATTTGGGGACCACAATTTCCCATAGGACCTTCGAAAATTATAAAAGCAGCATTATCTGTGAGCTCAATATGCAGTTGGTAAAGTAAAATGCATCCAGGAAAATTGATTAGTACAAGATAGCATTAATTAAGACTGTTCAGAATCTAAATCTACTTCTTGGCAATCCAGTAGTGCAGATTGACTGCAAAACCTTCTTTCCAGTGAACAACTGAAATAAGCAAAGGAAACAGCATGGTTGTTCAGTCGCTAAGTCGACTGTTTGTGACCCCAAGCACGCCAGTGTCCTCTGTCCTCCACTATGACCCTGAGTTTGCTCAAATTCATGTCCATTGACTCAGTGGTGCTATCTAACCATCTCATCTCATCTCGCCTAAACAGTATGGGGTGGGTGCTAAAATCAGAGCCGTGCCTTCCACCTGTGAGCTCAGTCACTCAGTCGTGTCTGACCCTTGACCCCACGGACTGCAGCCCACCAGGCTTCTCTGTCCCTGGGGATTCTCCAGGCAAGAATACTGGAGAAGCTTGCCATGCCCTCCTCCAGGGGATCGTCCCAACTCAGAGGTAGAACCCAGGTCTCCCACATTGCAGGTAGATTCTTCATTGTCTGAGCCACCAGGGAAGCTCATGAATACTGAAACTTAAGTCATGTTCTGAAAAGAGAAACAGGATTGGAAGGTCTCAACAGCTAACTCCTGACTTACCTTCCTAAGAAAAGAGATGCAGTTACAGTTAATACAGGAATATCTGAAAAGTATCATTAATGTCTCCTATTTAGAAGTAGACAATTTTAAATAGTGATAAGCACTTTAAAGACAATACAAAACTGTGTTAAGATAGAGAGTGACTCTTGGGATGAGAAAGGGCATCTGCTTTAAGTAAGGTATGGAGGGAGGGCTCCACTCTGACACTTATTCTGCAATACCAGACAAGGTATTGAAACTGTCTCATATTCAGTTGTATTTCTCTAAGTAGCCAGTATCTTTCTGCTGGGCACTGGGCTTAGCACTGGCATTCATTATTCCATTCACTTCTTATCGGAAGCCTGCATGGTAAATTCTATCAATAACCACAGTGCAGAGATGAGGAAATTAAGCATAAAAATTACTGTCACAATCCCAACGTCACACAACTAATGAATGCTATATCTAGAAACACAATCTAAGTCTTTGGTCTGAAGCACTTTGCTCCACTGTCTTCCTAAAGTAGGGTGGACACAACTTTGAGAGGTTCCAGTAAGAACTGTGAACACACATGCGAATCACCGAGTGCAACACCTTCTCTGTCACAGGCTCTCAACCAGCTGTGGAAATGTACAAGACCTTGGAGGATAGGAAGCCATGGCATGAAATTCCAGACGAGTCTATCTACAAGATAAAGCTCAATATTTTCTGAGGTTTGTTTAACAGTTTACACAGCAGATTTCATGTGTTATCAGAAGCATCAGTGGTCTATCATGTTTCTTACTGTTACTTGGAAATCAGTTCCCATTAACTGATGTTAACTACCTTAAATATAAGGTATTATATTGAGAGAATGGGTATCATAATATAACAGAGAAAGAGTAGACCAACCTGTGTTTGCTACTACTGTGTATTAGCATTTTCATAATTGACTCTTGCTCCGACTTCTCAGGATATTTCTATACTACAAGAAAGGACAGAGCAGTAAATGCAATTTGACTTAATAGAGAAAAATCTATCTTGTGCAACAATTTCAAACTTTCTATCCAAGGTAGCCTATAACTCGGCAGCCATAATCATCGCATGTGTTGTATTTGTCACTTGGAATCAATCACTTTCCCATATGGCAGGCAAAAGAAAAAACAAAAACAAACAGCCAGTTTTCCTGAATCCTCTCCCTCTTGATTTCTGCACTGGGACGTTTACTGCCTGGCTCAGCCTTGGCAGCTCCTATTGTGATTAGGCTTCCCCACAATTTAATGCAAGATCACTGGAAGGGAGCAGGGAAGCCAGAGAAAGCCTCACAAAATGTTTGAGCAGGACACCAGGTGGCAGTATGTCAGCTTTCATTCTTGCTGCATCCAGTGTGCTAGAGTCCGATTCTCAGGAAGGAAAAAGAGATTTAGACAAAGGATTCACAAAGGAGTGACATTTGAGTTGAAACATGAAGGAATTCAGAAGTGCATCATGTTCATATTTGGGAGGATAGCATCACTGGCTCAGTGGTAAAGAATCCACTTTCCGGTGGATTCAACCTCTCGGTCTGGAAGATCCCATAGAGAAGGAAATGGCAAGCCACTCTGGTATTCTTGCCTAGGAAATCCCATGGACAGAAGTTAAGTCACACACGACTTAGTGACTAAACAACCACAAAGCATCACAGAAGAGAGGGGAAAACAAGGGGCATGGAACTTGATAGGGAAACAAGCTTGGGGTGTTTAAGGAATGAGATCTCATTGTAGCCCTTGTTTTTCCCAGCACACTATTACATATGAAACTAACTAAAGCATCCGGCACTGTTAACTAGTTAGTGGATGCTTTCCTCATTTACTGATCCTGGGACAGTTGAATCTATGTTTGGGCATTTTCTTTCTTAGTTTCCTTTAGCGTCCAGTTTAAAACAGTAATGTCACCACCACTGAGACATTCAGCCGCCCAGTTCTGGGGCCAAGTGCTTCTCCATAGTCCAGACCTTGCTCTTAAGCAGCCCTCTAAAATGCAACACACAGGCTGATTATAAAAAGTAAAGAAGCTTTCCACAATTAGGAAAGGTACGACTCATTTCCCAAAGTTGTTTTGTTTTGCACCCCAATGTTCATCGTAGTGCTGTTTATAATAGCCAGGACATGGAAGCAACCTAGATGCCCATCAGCAGATGAATGGGTAAGAAAGCTGTGGTACATATACACAATGGAATATTACTCAGCCATTAAAAAGAATACATTTGAATCAGTTCCAATGAGATGGATAAAACTGGAGCCCATTATACAGAGTGAAGTAAGCCAGAAAGATAAAGACCAATACAGTATACTAACCCATATATATGGAATTTAGAAAGATGGTAACAATAACCCTATATGCAAGACAGAAAAAGAGACACAGATGTACAGAACAGACTTTTGGACTCTATGGGAGAAGGCGAGGGTGGGATGATCTGAGAGAACAGCATTGAAAATGTATATTATCAAGTGTGAAACAGATTGCCAGTCCAGGTTGGATGCATGAGACAAGTGCTCGGGGCTGGTGCACTGGGATGACCCAGAGGGATGGGGTGGGGAGGGAGGTGGGAGGGGGGTTCGGGATGGGGCCCACATGTAAATCCATGGCTGATTCATGTCAATGTATGGCAATAACCACTACAATATTGTAAAATAATTAGCCTCCAACTAATAAAAATAAATGGAAAACAGAAAAGAAAACAATAAAACCTATCTCTTAGGGTTTTGATATTTGAATTAGATAATGAATCTGAAACTCAAACCACAGTGCCTCACATTGACTAAAGCTGGGTAAATACCAACTTTATTTTTTCCAGTAAATCCTACCTCTCCTTCAATGTCCAGGTCTGTGACTTGTTACTGTTTGCTCTTTTCTCCACATCAGTTCAATGATGGAAGCTTTGAGAAAATTCACTTAATCACTTATTTTCCTGGAGACAGTCATTAGCTCTCCCTATTTCCTGGAGTCATATTTTCTTAGCCACATTGATACACTCAGAGTATTGAAAGGACCCAGATGGAATGCCGAGATACGGTATTATTTTCATTTCCCTAATTAATAATAATATTAAGGTTTTAATATATTTATTAGCTATCGGATATCTTATTTTTGAGTTGGATCTCCAAGATTTTGCCATTCTTTATTATCTGTTTTCTTATTGATTTAAAGGCACTTCTAACATATTCTGCATTTGAGTCCTTTTTCAGAAATATGCATTGCAAATACAGTTTATCACTCTGTGCATTGACTTTCAAAACTCTTGGCAGTGATTTATAACAAACTCAGAATTAAGAAATATACATTGATGTTCATAAGAAACTAGCTTGGATATTTTGCTTGTTTTCTTTAAGCTCTTTAAAAAATATTCTGCTTTGGTGGCTTCTATTGCTTCTAATATGATTAGATATCATTTTAATGATGTTTCCCAGGATACAACGGCTTGCAAATGTCTGCCAAAACCAGAGTGGTGGACCTGTAGAATTCCTTATTCAAATGTATGAGTTTCCTCATAGCATTGCTCCTGAATAAGGAGATTGCTTTATAGGAAGTGAAGTATAGCAGTGAATGGAAGTGCTTGCTATGAGCAAAGAGGTTATAGGATGGGTAATGGAAGAGGTCATTATAAATACCTGCTATAACCATGTGGTCATTTGCAGAAATAAGAGCAATAATACTTATGAAAATTTGTCTTTCATTTTTATATAAATATATTTATGTATTACATTATATATTAAATTTTAACTCCCCTCTCGCATTTGCTACATGTGGTAAGAAGATATGCTAATATAAGTCAATGTTATATCTTATTATATCTCAGTAGTGAAGATACAGGATTCAGTGGCAGAGTGTGGCTTAGCTAGAAGAGAAAGTAACATCACCCACAAATGGATAGGTGAACTTGCTCTAATCTTTGAAGGATATGTTTAGAATGTTTTGGGTTGAATGAGGAATTACTGCATCATATTAGCAAGAATTGTAGTGTTGGAGAAGATTCTTGACAGTCCCCTGGACTGCAAGGAGATCAACCCAGCCAATCCTAAAGGATATCAACCCTGAATATTCATTGAAAGGACTGATGCTGAGGTTGAAACTCCAACACTTAGGCCACTTGATGAGAAGAGGCCTATCATTTGAAAAGACTCTGAAGCTGGGAAAGGTTGAAGGCAAAAGGAGAAGAGGGCAGCAGAGGATAAGACAGTTGGATGGTATCACCAAATTAGTGGATAGTGGAAAATAGAGGAGGCCTTGTGCTGCAGTCCATGGGGTTGCAAAAGTCAGACATGACTTAGTTTCTGAACAGCAAAAACAACATTAGCAAGAAGCATAGTTTTGCTGTCTTCTTTATTCAAAAGCTGTTAAAAGAGTACAGATGGCTGCCAAATTAACCTAAAGAGTATTGTAGCAGTTTTGAGCTACCTTAACTGACTGGAAATCTTTCCCAGAATGTGCTTCCTGTATTGTTCTGGCTCAGGGTTGGCCACAAAAGAAATTTATGTGACATTTAGAAGGCTGTTGTGATGAAGCAGCCAGAGTTTTTATGTTTTGGGGGTTGGTGCAGGGCTCCAGGGACTATGGCTACTCACACATGTTGCTGCTGATCTGATATTTCATCTTATTGTTGACTCACAACACCTCCACTTCCCACCAAATCTCGTCCTCATCATCTCTTTGTCTTGGGCCAAGTGTGTATGTAAGTTCAGTTCAGTTTAACGCAGTCACTCAGTCATGTCTGACTCTTTGTGACCCTATGGACTGTAGCACACCAGGCTTCCCTGTCCATCACCAATTCCTGGAGTTTACTCAAATTAATGTCCATTGAGTCAGTGATGCCATGCAGCCATCTCATCCTCTGTGATCCCCTTCTCCTCCTGTCTTCAATCTTTCCCAGCTCAGGGTCTTTTCCAATGGTCAGTTCTTCATATCAGGTGGCCTAAATATTGGAGTTTCAGCTTCAGCATCAGTCCTTCCAATGAATATTCAGGTCTGATTTCCTTTAGGATGGACTGGTTTGATCTCCTTGCAGTACAAGTGTTTCTCAAGAGTCTTCTCTAACACCGCAGTTCAAAAGCATCAATTCTTCCGCACTCAGCTTTCCTTATAGTGCAAATCTCACCTCCATACATGACTACTGGAAAAACCATGGCTTTGACTAGACGGACCTTTGTTGACAAAGTAATATCTCTGCTTTTTAATATGCTGTATAGGTTGGTCATAACTTTTCTTTCTAAGGAGCAAGTGTCTTTTAATTTCATGACTGTAATCACCATCTGCAATGATTTTGGAGCCCAAAAAATAAAGTCCATCACTGTTTCCACTGTTTCCCCATTGATTTGCCATGAAGTGATGGGACCAGACGCCATGATCTTATTTTTCTGAATGTTGAGCTTTAAGCCAATTTTAAGCATAATGTCAAATGACACCCACTTCTCCTCAGGTCATCCACTACTGTGAGACTGAAGGAGGTGAGATGTAGACAAGTTTTAGTGTGTCTTGTGGGTTCCATTATCCTCATGGTTCTAATATGTCCTTATGAGTCACAGTTTGTCCACACTTCAGTCTATTCCAGCTTTGTTCTACAACTATTACTCTAGCAAATTAATAATGAATTTTTTCTCAATACCAGATATGAAGATAATAGCTTTGTATAGACTCTTCCACCAAATCTAGCAATTGCCTGAGTTCTAATCTTTATAACTAATTTCTTATTCCATACCACTGGTGGTTCTGCTTGTCTGATTGCACCTTAAATGATGTAAGTCTAAGAAGAAATCCTGAATCCTTATTCAGGAAATTATTTCCATAATGATTCCAAATAAATAGACCCAGGTGTGTGATATGAGTGTATTTTAGTGAAACTGTCACTTTACATTATTATGGAGCTACTTTATAACTTTAGACAAGATTACACATGTTCTGTATGTTTGATTTAAATTCAAAAATTCAAGAGGAGAATGTTTTAGTAGAAAGTTTCTCTGGACACCTGAATCCAAATGACATAGAAGAAGCTTTCATGTAGAATTAATTCCTCTGATACAGATCACAGATTAAGCAACCACAAGACTATCATTTCTTGTCTGAGGTCTGCTGTGCATTTCAGCTGGGGTCCTGCAGCAGGGGGACTCTCTCTTACTAAGTTCTGGGGGTTTTGTTCAGCTTTTCCTATTACTTCAAACACTGTGAGTTCCCAGAGAGCACAGAAATACTTTGCAGAATGTTCCAGTTTTAAGAATGAAATGGTGAGGCTGATGGATTTATGTGCTTTCTGGAAGTTTACAGAGTAACGGCCATCCCTTTCATTCTCGTCTTCTGAATACTGACGAATGAGGTAAGTCATCTGTCCACTGGGAAGCTGCTTGTACCAAAAAATGCTGTAGTCATGCACATTCCGACTGGTTTCATATTGACAGTTAAGGGTGACTACCTTCCCCACTTGACTGATTATGGCTGGCTGGTCTTGAGTAACTTTCTGGGCCACACCAGATCCTGTGGAAAAAATCAGAAAACAGAGCTGAAATAGTGAACATAATGCTGTAGAAGTTAGAGAAATTTTGGACCCAAATATTTACAAACCAAACTGAAATCATAAAACACTTCCTTTTCTCCAGTCCTCCTTTCCTCCCCAAGTTCCTGTGAAGCACCACGTGCCTGTGTGCAGTCCTTTCACCCTGAACACTGCACCCTTGTTTGGGAGCATCCCTACCAGAGAAGGTGAAGGCCAGGAACACCCAGAGCAGACTGGAGAGTGCCATAAGGCGTGGATTCCCCTGCACAAATCTGTTTAATTCTGCCTCAAGCTAAGATGTCAGTGTATTTGAGTGCCTGGCAGCACATATACATAGCACCCGGGTTCCTGTGTGACTCCCCCAAACAGGAAGTAGGGTGTCATGTTCATCGACCACGTGGTCTGTGTACAGATGAAGTCTGGCTCACCAAACACCTTTACTTTGTCTACTTGTCTTTCCCTGGTCATTAAGTTTGGCAGATCCTGAAAAGGGGTATGAGGAAAGAAATTAGTATTAGAGGTTTGAACTGAGGGAAACTGAAGGTTAAACAAATTGACATACATTGATTCAGTAAAATAGTTTTGCCATCCTGTTTAAGATATAATTTAGTATAGCCTACAAAACTTTCTTGTAATCTACAGATTGGTCATTAATTTAGCCTATGCTTACTTTCCTCCATCCAGAATCTAGTGACTATTTTAAAGCATTCACAGATCTTAGGCTTTTTGGGTGAAAAGCAATCTTATCCAAAGTAATTAATGTATCTCTGCCTTTTTCTTTTTTACTGAGTTGCAGGGCTCTACTTAGGTTTTTCAATCAATAAAATTACTTCAACATGAAATGATTTTTAACAATCAGTCCATCTGAATTTCAGAGTCTAATAATTGGTTTATATTTAAATGACATTATATCAGGAATAAAATATTATTCTTTTGAAATCTGATATTGAGTTTTATGTATTAAACTTTGAGGAAGATCAGGATATTCAATTCTGTTGCCTCTAAATGTAGAATTGTACTTATTAAACCATGTGTCCTAGAATCATCCTTGTGGCACATTTTGTGTCTCATTGGTCCAGAGTATTCAGTCTCATTTGTCAGTTGCTCATTATTATTTCTCTTTATAAAATAAAGATAAACATGCCAGATCTTTCTGTGACATAATGCTATAACTCACTCTTACAAAACTTAATATCTACAAACTGCAGACACTTAGTACTTGTTAACACCATAGAAGACAGTGACTCAAATTCTGTACACTGTTTCCTGTTCGTGTGGAATGTAGCTGTCAATCTTCCATTTGGTTTCATTGTTGTAATAGATGAATTAATATAAAACAACCTAAGGCAATTAAACAAGTAGAAAAGAAAATACAGACAAGGTCTAAAAGATGGCAAGTTCATGGAATTTAAGATCAAAGTAACTCATGAATGAGTGAAGCAGGGAGGTGAGTTTGTATTTATCCGAGACATTTACTCTTCTGTCCCATTTCACATCTAAGTGCTGACAAACAATGAATGCCCAGGCTTGAAATTATTTGTAATTAAGGACAGGAGATTGTGAATGACTACAGCAACTTGCAGAGCATCATATTATATAATATAGATATATATTAATATAATAATTACATATCTATCAAGAAATTTATATTAATAATATTCTTTCAAAATACCATAACCTTATAAATCAGTTTTCATATACACTCTTAGGTTTTGATGCATCACTCTAAGAATTTTTATCATATGTATAGGTTCTTGTAACACCACTAAATCATGACACAAAATCGTTTCATCTCTCTAAAGAAATCCTCTTTGAATACCTTCCCCATCCCTGCAACTCTTTATAACCCTGCTAACTATTGATCTCCTTTTTATTTTTATGTTTTGTCCCTTTGAGAATGTTGTTTAAGCAGAATCACACTATGTATCATTTCAGTTCAGTCGTTCAGATGTGGTCAACTCTTTGTGACTCCAGGGACTGCAGCACGCCAGGATTCCCTGTCCATAACCAACTCCCAGAGCTTACTGAAACTCATGACCATTGAAACGGTGATGCCATCACATTCTATATCACCCCATTCTCTACCCAACTTCAATCTTTCCCAGCATCAGGGTCTTTTCCAAGGAGTCAGTTCTTCCCATCAGTGGCCAAAGTACTGGAGTTTCAGCCTCAGCATCAGTCCTTCCAATGAATAGTCAGGACTGATTTCCTTTAGGATTGACTGGTTGGATCTCCTTGTAGTCCAAGGGACTCTCAAGAGTCTTCTCCAACACCACAGTTCAAAGCATCAATTCTTTGGCACTCAGTTTTCCTTATAGACCAGCAGTCACATCCACAAAGACTACTGGAAAAACCAAAGCTTTGACTAGACGGACCTTTGTTAGGAAGCATCACTACAAACAAAGCTAGTGGAGGTGATAGAATTCCAGTTGAGCAATTTCAAATCATAAAAGATGATCCTGTGAAAGTGCTACACTTAATATGCCAGCAAATTTGGAAAACTCAGCAGTGGCCACAGGACTGGAAAAGGTCAGTGTTCATTCCCATCCCAAAGAAAGGCAATGCCAAAGAATTTTCAAACTACCACATGATTGCACTCTTCTCACTCAGTAGCAAAGTACTGCTCAGAATTCCCCAGCCAGGATTCAACAGTATGTGAACCATGAACTTTCAGATGTTCAACCTGGATTCAGAAAAGGCAGGTAAACCAGAGATCAAATTGCCAACATCTGTTGGATCATAGAAAAAGCAAACAAAAATCCAGAAAAACATCTATTTCTGCTTTATTGACTATGCCAAAGCTATGTGGATCACAACAAACTGTGGAAAATTCTTCAAGAGATGGGAATACCAGACCACCTGACCTGTATCCTGAGAAATCTATATGCAAGTCAAGAAGAAACAATTAGAAGTGGACATGGAACAACAGACTGGTTCAAAGTTCAGAAAGGAGTATGTCAAGGCTGCATATTGTCACCCTGCTTATTTAACTTATATGCGGAATACATCATGCAAAAATGCCAGACTGGATGAAGCACAAGCTGGAATCAAGATCACCGAGAGAAATATCAGTAACCTCAGATATGCAAATGATAGCACCGTTATGGCAGAAAGTGAAGAAGAACTAAACAGCCTCTTAAAGAAAGTGTAAGAGGAGAATGAAAAAGTTGGCTTAAATCTCAACATTCAAAAAACTAAGATCATGGCACCCAGTCCCATCATTTCATGGCAAATAGATGGGGAAACAATGGAAACAGTGACAGACTTTATTTTCTTGGGGTCTAAAATCACTGCTAATGGTGACTGCAGCCATGAAATTAAAAGATTCTTGCTTCTTGGAAACAAAGCTATGATCAACCTAGACAACATATTAAAAAGCGGAGACATTACTTTGCTGACAAAGGTCCATATAATCAAAGCTCTGGTTTTTCCAGTGGTCATGTATGGATGTGAGAGTTGGACTATCAAGAAAGCTGAGTGTCAAAGAATTGACGTTTCTGAACTGTGGTGTTGGAGAAGACTCTTGAGGGTCCCTTGGGCTGCAAGAAGACCCAACAAGTCCATCCTAAAGGAAATAAGTCCTGAATATTCATTGGAAGGACTGATGCTGAAGCTGAAGCTCCAATACTTTGGCCACCTGATGTGAAGAACTGATTGATTGGAAAAGATCCTGTTGCTGGGAAAGATTAGTCCGTAGTTGGATGGCATCACCAACTTGATGGACATGAATTTGAGCAAGCTCCGGGAGCTGGTGATGGACAGAGAAGACTGGTGTGGTGCAGTCTTGGGGTCGCAAAGACTGAACTGACTGATTTCATGGTTATTTCCATAGTTTTCTTTGTATTTCACCAACTGGACATTTTATTATTTGCTTCTTTCAGTTTCTGTTGTGTTTAATTTGCTTTTCTATCATCTTTTCCTGAAAGCCTTGATAGTAGTTTGTCAATCTTTTTTCTTTATTGTATAAGTATTTAAAAAGATAAATTTCCTTCTATGTGTTATTTTAGCTGCATCTCATACATATTTTTTTCATTTATTTTTATTAGTTGGAGGCTAATTACTTTACAATATTGTAGTGGTTTTTGCCATACATTGACATGAATCAGCCATGGATTTACATGTATTCCCCATCCCGATCCCCCCTCCCACCTCCCTGTTTACCTAATCCCTCTGAGTCTTCCCAGTGTACCAGGCCCAAGCACTTGTCTCATGCATCCCACCTGGGCTGGTGATCTGTTTCACCATAGATAATATACATGTTCCAATGCTGTTCTCTCAAAACATCCCACCCTCGCCTTCTCCCACAGAGTCCAAAAGTCTGTTCTGTACATCTGTGTCTCTTTTTCTGTTTTGCATATAGGGTTATCATTACCATCTTTCTAAATTCCATATATGTGTGTTAGTATGCTGTAATGTTCTTTATCTTTCTGGCTTACTTCACTCTGTATAATAGGCTCCAGTTTCATCTATCTCATTAGAACTGATTCAAACGAATTCTTTTTAATGGCTGAGTAATATTCCATGGCGTATATGTACCACAGCTTCCTTATCCATTCATCTGCTGCTGGGCATCTAGGTTGCTTCCATGTCCTGGCTATTATAAACAGTGCTGCAATGAACATTGGGGTACACGTGTCTCTTTCACATCTGGTTTCCTCAGTGTGTATGCCCAGAAGTGGTATTGCTGGGTCATATGGCAGTTCTATTTCGAATTTTTTAAGAAATCTCCACACTGTTCTCCATAGCAGCTGTACTAGTTTGAATTCCCACCAACAATGTAAGAGGGTTCCCTTTTCTCCACACCCTCTCCAGCCTTTATTGCTTATAGACTTTTGGATAGCAGCCATCCTGACTGGCATATAATGGTACCTCATTGTGGTTTTGATTTGCATTTTTCTGATGATGAGTGATGTTGAGCATCTTTTCATGAAGGAACATACCTCAACATAATAAAAGCTATATATGACAAACCCACAGCAAGCATTACCCTCAATGGTGAAAAATTGAAAGCATTTCCCCTAAAATCAGGAACAAGACAAGGGTGCCCACTCTCACCACTACTATTCAACATAGTTGTGGAAGTTTTGGCCAAAGCAATCAGAGCAGAAAAAGAAGTAAAAGGAATCCAGATAGGAAAAGAAGAAGTGAAACTCTCACTGTTTGCAGATGACATGATCCTCTACATAGAAAACCCTAAAGACTCTTCCAGAAAATTACTAGAGCTAATCAATGAATATAGTAAAGTTGCAGGATATAAAATTAACACACAGAAATCCCTTGCATTCCTATACAGTAACAATGAGAAAACAGAAAGAGAAATTAAGGAAACAATACCATTCACCATTGCAACAAAAAGAATAAAATACTTAGGAGTATATCTACCTAAAGAAACAAAAGACCTATACATAGAAAACTATAAAACACTGATGAAAGAAATCAAAGAGGACACAAACAGACGGAGAAACATACCGTGTTCAAGGATTGGAAGAATCAATATTGTCAAAATGGCTATTCTACCCAAAGCAATCTATAGATTCAATGCAATCCCTATTAAGCTACCAACGATATTTTTCACAGAACTAGAACAAATAATTTCTCAATTTGTATGGAAATACAAAAAACCTCGAATAGCCAAAGTAATCTTGAGAAAGAAGAATGGAACTGGAGGAATCAACCTGCCTGACTTCAGACTCTACTACAAAGCCACAGTCATCAAGACAGTATGGTACTGGCACAAAGACAGAGATATAGATCAATGGAAAAAAATAGAAAGCCCAGAGATAAATCCATGAACCTATGGACACCTTATCTTCGACAAAGGAGGCAAGGATATACAATGGAAAAAAGACAACCTCTTTAACAAGTGGTGATGGGAAAACTGGCCAACCACTTGTAAAAGAATGAAACTAGAACACTTTCTAACACCATACACAAAAATAAACCCAAAATGGATTAAAGATCTAAATGTAAGACCAGAAACTATAAAACTCCTAGAGGAGAACATAGGCAAAACACTCTCCGACATAAATCACAGCAGGATCCTCTATGACCCACCTCCCAGAATATTGGAAAGAAAAGCAAAAATAAACAAATGGGACCTAATGAAACTTAAAAGCTTTTGCACAACAAAGGAAACTATAAGCAAGGTGAAAAGACAGCCCTCAGAATGGGAGAAAATAATAGCAAATGAAGAAACAGACAAAGGACTAATCTCAAAAATATACAAGCAACTCCTGCAGCTCAATTCCAGAAAAATAAATGACCCAATCAAAAAATGGCCAAAGAACCAAACAGACATTTCTCCAAAGAAGACATACAGATGGCTAACAAACACATGAAAAGATGCTCAACATCATACATATTTATATAGTGTGCTCTCCCAACATTTACTTTCAAAATATCTTCTAGCATCCATTGTAATTTTTTTTAAACTTAGGTTTGTTTTAAAGCTATAAGATTTAAATATATATCAAATATTTGGGAGTCTAGAGACATCTCTTTGCACTTGATCCATATAATTTCCATTTTGGTCAAAAAATAAATTCTGTATAAAGTCAGTTTTCTTCAATATATTAAGACTTTTTATGCACAAACAAATTGTATGTGTCTGCGTGTGCATTTCCTCTACACAAGAGGGTGTGACTGGAGCCTTGGCTGTAGGTCTGGGTACAGGCTGCAGGTGCCTGGGGAGCACTGTGCGCTTGCTGCACAGAAGTAAGTGGATGAGTCTCCAGGCAAGGCAGTTGTGATGTGCAATGAGAGATGTCTGGAACTCTTATTGAGGAAAACTTCCCTGAGAATCTTCCCTCTTCCATTTCATTCACAACTGAAGGTATGGCTATCAAGAATGCAGGGCCTTTACAAGGGTATTGCCAGTACCACAGGAAGTAGTCAAAAAAACGATTCTCATAACTACAGTTCAGAATGGAAATCTCTCCTTCCTGGACTGTCAAAGATTAAGGGCTCTGTTTCACCTGCACTTGGACAGTTTTTTCCTCCTGTTGGCCACTCACCCCCACTTAAAGAGATAAAAAGCCATCAGTTCCACAGACATATGTTTATTTCTTAAAGTTTCTATCTGCGTGAACTTGTTTGTAACCCAGTTTTCCCAGTCCCCCTAATTATTGAGATATCCTAGGTTTTCTACTCCACAACTTACAGCCCAATTGAAGCCACAGAATCATAAGCGATGCTCCCAGTATCTTGTCCAGTGTTTCTGGCACCACTGCTCAGTGGCAACTCAAGTTCCTCTTCTGCGCTTCTCAGCCAGCTAGCACTCTGACTTTAAGTTCACACCTGCTTTTATTCTTTCAGTAGGCCCCACCCTCTCACAAGTGCATTCTTTCAAACCTCTTGCTCAAAAGTAGTATTTCTCATTCTGTGCTGAATTAGAATCACTGAAAATTAAATTCATTGGGAATCTGAAATGACCCCCTTACAAGGATAAAGTGCAGGTGAGAATTTCTCTCACACTATCCCCTTCTTCCTTTTCCTTACCCCTCCTACAAGGTTAAAAATCATGTATCAGGACAGTTTGATGTTTTAATAGGACTAGTGTTATTTTACAGTGGGTAAAGAGAGGGACTCCCATGAAGTCACAAGATTAGTATGTAGGGGGCATTTCTTTTTTATTAAAAATACTAAAGTCTATTGAGGATACACAAGGGGCATAATATATCATTACGAGCAAAGCTTATGGAGCAGAACATAAAGATACATAGTCCTTTTGCCCTGATAGAATTTACATTTTAACACCATCTTTTGGGGTTTCTGCACTTTACATGATCCTAAGAATTAATAAAATATAATTAGATCAATTTCAATTTATACTTTTTATAAAATATAAATCAGGCAAATAAAATGTCTCCAAAAATAAGCATGGAGAAAATAAATTGAGAAGCACTGGAATAATTTGTTCTGGAGAATCTTTCATCTCCAAATTGATAAGATTAGCTAGGAAAATGCTGCAGAATTCAGAAGATATGGGACCATGATCATTCAGTAATGAAATATTTTTGATAGTTCTCATACTGAGTTACACCTTATTCTCACAGGTAAAATACAAAAATGTGAACAACCAATTTGGCTTTAGAGGTCAACACAGCAGGGTATAGAAACAGAAATTAAGGGGCTCATATTTTTTTAAGAGTTTGTGGTCTCTGTATTAGAGGTCATCTCAGACACTATCAAAGAAAAACATCAACACAGTTTAACAAGAGACAATAATAACCATTCCCACTCCTCAATCTAATCCCATCTACTCCAGCTCTCTAAGGGGATTTTTTTATTGTTTGTTTAATTTTTGGTGTGTTTTATTTTTTGTTTATTCATTCATCCATGCATGTCTTCAATATATATTTACTAGTGCCTAAAACGTTCATCCTTGGGTCTCATTCAAGAAAGAAACAGAAGTAGCAATCTTCAGTCAACCCACTCCCAATGCAAGTACATTCAGATAAAAGCTACTAAAGAGAAATGTGTTTCTATATGATGGACCCAAGAAAATGATAATGGACTCACTTCTGGACTCAGTCAAGGTGTAGTTTTGATGGAGGAGCTGCTTGAACTGGAACTTACACCACCACTAGATTTCTTAGTAAAAAATGGGGTAAGGGAATTCTGGGGTTGGAGTCTGGGATGTATCTGGGTGAAAACATTATAAATTTATATTAGAGAAACTAATATGGCCTTAATGTCAAAGGATAAAACATGCTGTTGAAAGAAATATTAATTTTCAAAGCCATATTTTTCAAACTGTTAGACTGAAATATACACAGATACTATTTAGGTATCTACCTACATACATATAAGATTCAGAGATGTAAATTGAAGCAAAGTTGGAGATAAAAATTTAATAGATATTTAAAGGATCATTTCTGGCTAGTTGAAGAATCTGTGTATGTGGGACAAAAGTTAATTGTCTCTGAAGTGGTGTTGCCCCTCTGTGGCCATGTAGAGATATTACTCTGAATGATTTTATATAGCTTCTTGAAGTGGGGAAAAGACAGTTTCTTCAGTAAGTGGTGTTGACCATACTGAACACCTAAAAGGAAAAGACTAAAACTACAACATTTTCTCACAACATATGCAAATATAAACTCCAAATGGATTAAAGACCAAGATGTAAGACCTGAAACTTTTAAAACTTGAAAAAGAAAATACAGGCAGTATACTAATTGACACTTCTCTTTGCAACATTTTTTTTTTCTGTCTCAAAGGCAAGGGCATCAAAAGGAAAAATAAATAAATGGGACCTAATCAAACTAACATAAATTAACATTCAGAAAACTAAGATCATGGCATCTGGTCCCATCACTTCATGGGAAATAGATGGGGAAACAGTGTCAGACTTTATTTTGGGGGGCTCCAAAATCACTGCAGATGGTGATTACAGCCATGAAATTAAAAGATGCTTCCTCCTTGAGAGGAAAGTTATGACCAACCTAGATAGCATATTAAAAAGCAGAGACATTACTTTGCCAAAAAAAGTCTGTCTGGTCAAGGCTATGGTTTTTCCAGTGGTCATGTATGGATGTGAGAGTTGGACTGTGAAGAAAGCTGAGCGCCGAAGAGTTGATGCTTTTGAACTGTGGTGTTGGAGAAGACTCTTGAGAGTTCCTTGGACTGCAAGGAGATCCAACCAGTCCATCCTAAAGGAGACCAGTCCTGGGTGTTCTTTGGAAGGACTGATGCTGAGGCTGAAACTCCAATCCTTTGGCCACCTCATGCAAAGAGTTGACTCATTGGAAAAGACCCTGATGCTGGGAGGGATCGGGAGCAGGAGGAGAAGGGGACGACAGAGGATGAGATGGCTGGATGGCATCACCGACTCGATGCACATGAGTTTGGGTGAATTCCGGGAGTTGGTGATGGAGAGGGAGGCCTGGCGTGCTGCAATTCATGGGGTTGCAAAGAGTCGGGCACAACTGAGTGACTGAACTGAACTGAATCAAACTAAAATCTAAAGCACAGCAAAGAAACCATCAACAAAAATAAAAGGCAAATTAGTGACGGGGAGTAGATATTTGCAATGAGGGACCAATATCCAAAATACACAAAGACATTATATACCTCAATAACAGAAACACAGTCTGATTAAAAACTGGGCATAGGACCTGAATAGCCATTTTTCCAAAGGGATAACCAATAGGTACATGAAAAGATGTCCAAAGTCTCTAATATTCGGAAAAAGAGCAAATCTATGTCAAAATGAGGTGTCACCTCACATCTATCAGAATGACTATTATCAAAAGAATAGAAATAACAAGTGTGGTGAGGATGCAGAGGAAAGGAAACCCCTGCACTGCTGTTGGGTTGGAAATTGAAGGAGCCACTATGGAAAACATTATGGAGGTTCTTCTCAAAACACTAAAAATACAACTACCATATGACCCAGCAATTTCACTCCCAGGTATTTGTTCAAAGAAAACAAAACTCTTCCAAATTGTATCTGCACCCCAATGTTTATAGCAGCATTTTTACAGTAACCAAGATCTGGAACCAAGCTAAGTGTTCGTTTATAGATGAATGGTTAGAGAAAATATCGATCTTTCATCTAACTATCTATCTATACACACTCACTCATACACACACACACCACACAATGGAACATTAATCAAATATAAAAGAAGAATGCAATTGCCAAATGGAACAACATAGATAGATATGGAGTGTATTATACTTAAGGAAATAAGTCAGACAGAGAAAGTTTTTACTGAAAGCAAATACTGTTTTTTACTTATATGTGATATATAAAAACAAATCAAAACAAAGGAACAAATACAACAGAACAAAAACAAAATCACAGGTACAGGGAACAAATGACAGACTGCCAAATATTTCTCCAGAAAAGATGAGTGTATTGATATCGCAAAAGGACTGAAGTTCCAGATCTGCAACCATGAGGAGCCACATGCAAGTCCCCACTGGACAAGGAAAGGAAATGCTTTTATAGAGAAGACAAGGAAATTAGGAGGGTTATAGTAAACAGAGCGCCCTTGACTTTCTATTGACGGCGTACTGACCAGGGAAGAAGAGGCTTCTTTCGTCTTCCTTTTGCCCTCTGTGATGTCCACAAGTCGGGAGAACGCTCCCTCTTCTGCCAGCTCTATTTAATTGAGATTTCTATGCTTTAAATTTTATACCTTATAGGACAGAGTCAGAAAGATATTTGACTCCAGGAGAGGAGGGAGCCATGGTGGTGGAAGTAAGATTTGGAGTGATTCAAGAAGGGGTCTTGAGCCATGGATCCAGGTGGTCTCCAGAAGCTACAAAAGGAAAGGAAACAGATTCTTCCTCAGAGAATCTGGAAGGAATCAACCCTGCCAAGACCTTGGCTATAGACAGCGGAACTGATTTTAGATTTTTTGCATCCAGAACTATAAGAAATACTTTGTAAGTGGTCAAAGTCATATTAAACACTGAGCAAATATTTTCTGTTCACTTTACTGCACTGATAGGATGGGATACCAGTGCTTGCATTTGCCTGTTGGGATACATCACAGTGAGACAGATCTGAACATTCTTGAGACATCCAACCAAGCTGGATAATATCCTTACTGGAGAGATTTCTCTCTTCTTTTAGTTGCTTTCAATGTTTACTGTTTTGGAGTCCAGCATACTGTGGGAAATATTTATTTTAATTCTGTCCTCTTATCAGCTACATTTTTAGTTACAAGTTAGAGGTTCTAGTGCAGAAGGAGATAGACTGCGAAGGGAAAAGACCAACACAAATCTGTTGGGCTAAAAAGCATTTGTGGTTATACCTATACCAATGTTCCTAAGGAATACTAAGCACTGCAAATGCCCTGTGGGGCCTCACGGTGTGACTGAGGCTGGAGGAGGGGCTGAGCCCCGGGAGGGTTCCTGTAGAGGCCGCAGGTGCCTGGGGAGCACCGTGATGCTCAGCACAGAAGTAAGTGCCCGAGTCTGTGGTCCGCGGAGAGGAAATGTGCAGCGAGCTGCGGCGTTCTCTAGGGACTGTGGTGGCCTTTAATCTTCCATCCTGCTTTGTCCCTGAAGGAATGTAAAACAGGTGGATGAGGCGGCCCCCAGGGTTCTGAAGATACCAGTTCACACTCTGTGAGGAAGTGGAAAAATTACACCAAAGCGTGTAGCTGGCTCCCTCCTGGAGACTCAGGGCTGGGGGACTCTGCTCCACATCCACCCCTCGCACACCTGATGAGGAAAGAGAAACTGTCACAGGCGAGGGTCACCATAACTCCTACAAAACCCTGAAAGTGCCTCCACCACCCCCCCACCCGCTCCTTCCCCGATCCCATAGATGATGAGAAGGATAGAAAGTCTGCAGGACTTGTCAGCTCCTCTCTCTCCCTTAACAATACAGCAGCTGCTCAATCCTTCAGATTCCCTGTGGGTCAGCCCCAACTCACAGCAAACCTGGGCAAATGAAAGCCCCAGCGCAGTGCCTGCTAGCCTCTTCATGATGCTTCCTCTTCTTACTGAGACATTTTCACTGTCAGATACGTCACTAAACCCTGAGGGAGGGAGTGTCATTAGCTGCTGTGGAAATGTTCCTGCTCCTGCAGCCAATCAGCTCACCCACCAAGTCCTTCTCAGGCCCTCACTTTATGACAGGAAGCCCCGCCCTCCCACCTCAACCAATTCAGAATGGACTAGAGAAGAGTGAGGAGAGTGAGAAGTAGAAAGGTCATTATTTTAGGACTTTAGGGTCATTTTCTAACAACATTGCAAAGAAGGCAGACTCTGATTTGAATTTGTGGAGGATTTTAGGGAAGAGAAAACAAACGTTAATTATCTAGCTGGCATGGATGCAGGAGATTCTTGCAAAATGAAATTTTATTTCCCAGAAGTTCTCAGGAGCCTTTTTTTTTTTTTTTTTCTGTTCCCTTTGGCATTTCTTATGCACTCACCTGTGATTCTGAAGGGTGCTCATGCATCAACACAGTATTCATAGTAGTCTTGGCTGGAACATTTTGCAATATTAAATAGGTTTACTTTTAATATATACATATTTATTTTAGACTGAACCTACATAAACAGTGATATTATTTTTTGTCACTCAATGAGCATTGAAAGTAGAATTGTAAATAGCTTTATTTTTATTAAAACTAATAGTTTTATGTTTATTTTGTTAAAACTCATTCATGTTGAAGTACAGCAAAAACCACCACAATATTGCAGACTAATTATCCTCCAATTAAGATAATAAATTTATTTAAAAACATATAATTTAAAAATAAATTTTAAATAAAATTTCATGTTTAAATAAATTTTATTATTTTTTTAAATTAGAGATAATTGCTTTACATTGTTGAGTCAATTTCTGCTGTAAAACAAAGTGAATCAGTCAGTATTTTATATATGTATGTATGTGTGTGTGTATATATACATATACATATATATATATACATATATATATATATATATATATATATATATATATATCCCTTCCCTCTTGAGCCTCCCTCCAATGCTCTAGTTCCTCACAGAGCACCAGTATGGGCTCCCTGTTATATTGCAACTTCCCATTAGTTGTTTATTTTACACAAAATACAGTTTAACTGTTAACTACTGTTGTTTGTATTCTGTTTTTTGCCTCTAGTAGGTTATTTTAAGAGAAAAATAAGGGTTTTTAAAACATATGAAAGGCAAGTCTTTGCTTTTTCTCTGACTGTACGAAGAATAATGATTCTGTGTATATGGATTTTGAGGTACAAAGGACGGAAGATGAGGACCTGTATATTTTCACTGAGGTAAAATTGAAGTGATCTGCAGGCACGAGGATCAGATGAACAGTTCGAGATTACGGCAAATGTTTACTAAAGAAACTGTGGAAAATGTGTAGAAAAATAAAATTGATTAGAATCAATAATTATTATTGGGCAGACAGTGGGTATTAGAGAAGTTGAATTAGAAAAGAGGAGAGGGGCAATCTGAGCTGGTCACTTGGAACTTTGCATGAAAATGTGTTTAACCTAGAATGCCTGTTACAGGCAACCTCTAGATAAAGCAAACCTTTTTTCTTCCTACTGTATTGTCTGGACATACAAGAAGAGATAGGGAAGTTCGCTAGAGGGAGGAATAGTTGCATCTCCACTTCAGGGGGCCCCTGAGAGCCAGTGATGTGGCTGTCAGGCGGGTCACTGACTGGGCTCCAGTTCTTTCTGCAACAGCAATGCTGAATCAGTGAGACCAGGACAGACCTACCTGTAATGAGACAGTGTCTCTATTCAGATTTCAACCAGAACTCTGTTTGTTCTATAGAAGCAGGAGCATGGAATATAATGTTACTGATTCCCTATGAAGAACATTCCCAACAGGAGAAGGGTGGTAGAGAACATGGCTATAGAGGAAGGAAGCTGAGAGCCATATTGTGGAAGATCTCCCCGGAGGAGAAGGAAGGAATGTGCCAGAGTGTGCTGAGTCCTATTACAGGGAAATCTGAGATTCAAAGGATCCCAATGCAAGCAAGTTCTAGTGACTATCAGTAAGAGATGCTTCCTTGATAATCACTGCTCCTGGTGTTGAGCCTGTTCAAATGTGCACCTCAGTGAGCTGTGAGGTACATACAGAAGCTCATAGAAGTGAAATGGAGTTTTATTAGAGGTGACATTTCCGGTTAATGCAACCTCATCCCCTGGAGGTCAAAAGTTGGAGCAAATTTCCTATTGGGTCTTTTGTGCCCCCATTTCCTCCCTGTTCCTCCCTAGGCTTAAATTTCTTCCCATTCTAAGCTGATAAGAGTGTTTTCTGGGGTTTTGATATTAAATTGCTGTTGTTGTTGTTCAGTCACTAAGTTGTGTCTGACTCTTTGTGACGTCATGGACAACAGCATGCCAGGCTTCCCTGTCCTTCATTATCTCCCAATATGCTCAAACTCATGTTCCCTGGTAGTTCAGCTGGTAAAGAATCCACCCACAATGCAGAAGACCCACATGGATTCCTGGGTTGGGAAGATCTTCTAGAGAAGGGATAGGCCACCCACTCCAGTATCCTTGGGCTTCCCTGGTGGCTCAGCTGGTAAAGAATCCACCTGCAGTTCGGGAGACCTGGGTTCGATCTCTGGGTTGGGAAAATCCCCTGGAGAAGGGAAAGACTACTCACTTCAGTGTTCTGGCCTGGAGAATTCCATGGACTGTATAGTCTGTGGGGTTGCAAAAAACTAGGACATGTGCAACTTTCACTCATGTGTTCATTGAGTCAGGGATGCCATCCAACTATCTCATCCTTTGCCGCAATCTTCTCCTCCTGCCCTCGATTTTTCTCAGCATCAGGGTCTTTTCCAATGGGATCCTCCAATGCACATGGAGCTGTCGCCCTCCTAAGTGTTCAGAGTGACTCTCACTTATCCTCGCTTCTTTTCATCCCCATTTACACTCACTACAAACAGGTTCCTGGGGCCCTTTGCAAGTTCCCATCTGTACCCGTGTGAAGCATAGAAAGACCTGGAAGGGGAACTGCAGATGAAATTGGTGCTCTCTCCTTCCTGAACCACAGCAAGGCAGGACGCTGTTCCACAGTCAAGAGGCTGCTCACTCCTGTTCAGAAAGACAGTGTCAGTCACAGAAACTGATTTCTCTACAGAGTGTTCATTCTTCACATTCTCAAATATTAGAATCTGGAGGTGCCTGACTACAAAATCTTCCTTCCAGTGAACAACTGAAATAAGCAAAGGAAATGGCATGGTTGTTGTTCAGTCACTAAGTCACGTTCGACTCTTTGTGACCCGTGGACTGAGGCACACGAGTGTCTTCTGTCCTCCACTATGTCCCGGAGTTTGCTCAAATCCACGTCCATCGAGTCAGGGATGCTATCTAACAACCTCATTCCGTCTCACCTAAACAGTATGGGGTAGGTGCTAAAAGTCAGAGCAAGGCCTTCCACTTACTCAAACTTAAATTGTGTTATGAAAAGTGAAACAGGATTGGAAGGCGTCTCAATGGCCAAATTCTGACTAAATTCCCAAGAAAAGAGATGGAGTTACAGTTAATAAAGGAATATCTGAAAAGCCTGATTAAGGTCTCCTATTTAGAAGTATGAATAGATGGTTAGGCAGGGAATGCTAGATAAACAGTGGTGTAGTGTAGGGAAAGTCGCTTAGTTTTGTCCGACTCTTTGCAACCCCAGGACTGTAACCGACCAGGCTCTACTGTCCGGGGATTCTCAGGACAAGAATACTGCAATGGGTTGCCATGCCCTCCTCCAGGAGATCTTTCTGACCCAGGGATTGAACCCCCATTTCGTATGTTTCCAGCACTGGCATGTGAGTTCTTTACCACTAGCGCCACCTGGGAAGCTCTAACACACAGAAGTCACTACAAATCAATTTCCTTTTTTTTCCCCTCCAGATCATAGCAATCAGCAAACTTACAGCAATCAGACCGCTTGAGGATAAGATTCTGAGGACAAGAAAAGCTCAAAAAAGGACATTCAAAAAGCTCATTTACTATGGAGCTTATTTCTGATGAGGTTACTAATTCCTTGGTAAATTTACCCACATATTGGAGGGACTTTGTCTAAACCAGGAAGTATGTGTCTCCAACAGAATGGAGCATTCCTTCAACGAATAAGGCAGAATCCTGAAATCTAAAACCAGCATAATTTTTTTTTTCATTTGTTTTTATTAGTTGGAGGCTAATTACTTTACAATATTGTAGTGGTTTTTGCCATACATTGACATGGATCAGCCATGGATTTACATGTGTTCCCCAACCCGATCCCCCCTCCCACCTCCCTCCCCATCCCATCCCTCTGGGTCCTCCCAGTGCACCAGCCCTGAGCACTTGTCTCATGCATCCAACCTGGGCTGGTGATCTGTTTCACCCTTGATAGTATACTTGTTTCAATGCTGTTCTCTCAGAACATCTCACCCTTGCCTTTTCCCACAGAGTCCCAAAGTCTGTTCTGTACATCTGTGTCTCTTTTTCTGTTTTGCATATTGGGTTATCATTACCATCTTTTTAAATTCCATATATATATGTTGGTATACTGTATTGGTCTTTATCTTTCTGGCTTACTTCACTCTGTATAATGGGCTCCAGTTTCATCCATCTCATTAGAACTGATTCAAATGAATTCTTTTTAATGGCTGAGTAATATTCCATAGTGTATATGTACCACAGCTTTCTTATCCATTCATCTACTGATGAGCATCTAGGTTGCTTCCATGTCCTGGCTATTATAAACAGCGCTGTGATGAACATTGGGGTGCAGGTGTCTCTTTCAGATCTAGTTTCCTCAGTGTGTATGCCCAGAAGTGGAATTGCTGGGTTATATGGCAGTTCTATGTCCTGTTTTTTAAGGAATCTCCACACTGTTCTCCATAGTGGCTGTACTAGTTTGCATTCCCACCAAATGTGTAACAGGGTTCCCTTTTCTCCACACCCTCTCCAGCATTTATTGCTTGTAGACTTTTGGATAGCAGCCATCCTGACTGGCGTGTAATGGTACCTCGTTGTGGTTTTGATTTGCATTTCTCTGATAATGAGTGATGTTGAGCATCTTTTCATGTGTTTGTTAGCCATCTGTATGTCTTCTTTGGAGAAATGTCTGTTTAGTTCTTTGGCCCATTTTTTGATTGGGTCATTTATTTTTCTGGAATTGAACTGCAGGAGCTGTAAAGCCAGCATAATTATTTTAAATAGAGGCCAAACCAATTGACCACTAGGTAAATTAAATAAATATTGCCTGAAGAGGCTTGCAAGGTAGAAATGTTGACATCTAGATAAAAAAATAAAAGAGTCCAACTTAGACTTTTATTTTAGAGTTGGAATAGTGTGAACTCTAGAAATACTTTTATCTTTTGCACTACACACACACACACTATACATACATACATACATACATAGATATACATAACCTTCCTGGGTCCACTTGCTCATGTGGATTGCAGTGAAGCAAAATTCAGTGTTTATCACAGGACACCAAGCAAGTAGTCCAGGCAGCCAGGACTCAAAAGGCTGGAATTCACTGATGGCCTAGTGTGTAGGTGACTCTCACTGAGGATGAGTCAGATAGAACTTTGTGACTAAACAACAACCAAGCATCACAGCAGAGAAGGCAAAGACAAGGGGCACAGGTCTTGATGGGGAGACAAGCTTAGGGTGTTAAAGGAATAAAATCTCTTTGTAGGTCTTGTTTTTCCCAGCACACTATTACACAAGAAACTTACTAAAGCATCCAGCACTGTTAACTGGTTAGTGGATGATTTCCTCATCTACTGATCCTGGGGCAATTGAATCTATGGTTTGGCATTTTCTTTCCTAGTTCCCTTTAGCTTCCAGTTTAAACCAGTAATGTCACCACCACTAAGACTTCGAGCCACTATGTTCTGGGGTCAAGTGCTTCTCCATAGTCCATATCTTGCTCCTAAGGAGCCCCCTCAAATGATACACTCTGGCTGGCAATAAATACTGGAGATGCTTTTCACAGTTAGGAGAGTTTTGGCTCATTTCACATAGATTAAAAAAATGGGAATAATGAAACCTACCTCACAGGATTTTTATATTTAAATTGGACAATGAATTGGAAATGCAAACCACAGTGGCTGACAAAGAGTAAGCTCAATAAATACCAACTTTCTTTGTTCTAGTAAAGCCTACATCTCCTTCAATGTCCAGGTCTGAGACCTATTACTGTTTGTTCTTTACTCCACATTGGTTCAATGATGGAAGCTTCTAGGAAATTCACTTAATCACTTATTTTCCTGGAGACAGTCATTATTTTTCCCTATTCCCTGGGGTCATATTCTCCTAGCCACATTGACACACTCAGAATACTGAAAGGACCCAGATGGAACCCTCAGATAAGGTTTTATCTTCATTAAAGTTTTCATATATTTATTTGCTATGGGATATCACATTTCTCAGTTGGCTCTCCAAGATTTTGTCATTCTCATTTTCTGTTTTCTTATTGATTTGATGAACTTTTAACATATTCTGTTTAACATAATCCTCATCTGAGACTTTTTCAAACATATATATTGCAAATATAGTTTATCAGTCTGTGCACCCACTTTCAAAACTCTCAGTAGTGATGTATAACAAACATAATTTAAAAATACATTTTCATATTCATAAGATATTACCTTGAAAGTTTTGTTTGTTTTTTCTCTCTAAGCACTTTAAAAATATTTTACCTTGGTGGCTTTTATTGCTTCTGATGTGAAGTTAAGTATCATTCTTAATGATGTTTCCTAGAATACAATATGGAAAATTTCCATGGGTTTTGGCACGATTGTTTCCACTTAATAGACTTTTGAATTTGCCTTCAATGCGTTGCAGTGAAAGTTGCAATCTTCTGCCAAAACCAGAGTGGTGGACTTGCAGAATTCCTTATTCAAATTTATGACTTTCCTCATAGCATTGCTTCTGAATAAGGAGGTTGTTTTATAGGAAATCAAGTATAGCAGTGAGCGGAAATGCTTACTATGAACAAAGAGGTTATGGGATGGGTAATAGAAGAGGTAGTTATAAATACCAGCTATAATCATGTGGTCATTTGCAGGAATGAGAACAATAATACTTATGTGAATTTGTTTTTCATTTTGATATGAATATATTTATGTATTACATTAACCAGTTTTAACTCCCCTCTCCCACTTGCCTGCCTGTAGTAACATAAGATATGCTAATATAAGTCAATCTTATATCTTATTATAGCTCAGTAGTGAAGATAAAGGATTCAGTGGGAGAATGTGGCTTAGCTAGAAAAGAAAATAACTTCACCCCCAAATGGATAAATGAATTTGCTATAATCTTTGCAGGATGAGGTTAGAATCTTTGGGGTTGAAGGAGGAATTACTGCATTATATTAACAAGAACCATGGTGTTGGAAAAGACTCTTGAGAGTCCCTTGGACTGCAAGGAGATCCAACCAGTCAATCCTAAAGGAAATCAACCCTGAATATTCATTGGAAGGACTAATGCTGAAGCTGAAACTCCAGTAATTTGGCCACTTGATGAGAAGAGCCACTCATTGGGAAAGACCCTGATGTTGGGAAAGATTGAACACAAAAGGAGAAGGGGGTAGCAGAGGATGAGATGGTTAGATAGCATTACCAAATCAAGGGACAGGAATTTGAACAAACTCTGGGAGATGGTGGAGGATAGAGGAGCCTGGCAGGCTGCAGTCCATGGGGTCACAAAGAGTCAGACACGACTTAGTGACTGAACAACAACAACATTAGCAAGAAGCATAGTTTTGCTTTCTTTATTCAAAAGTTGTTAAAAGAGTACAGATGGATGCCAGGTTAACAAAGAGGGTTCTGTAGCAGCTTTGTACTATCTTAACTAACTGGAAGTATCTTTCCCAGAAAGTGCTTCCTGTATTGTTCTTGGTTGGGGTTTGCCACAAAAGAAATTTGTGTAACAATTGCAAGGTGGTTGTGATGAAGTAGCCATAGTTTTTCTGTTTGGGGGGTTGGTACAGGGCTCCAGGGACTATGGTTGCTCACTCATCTTGCTGCTGATCTGATAGCTCAACTTGTTGTTGACTCACAACTCCTTCACTTCCCACCAAACCTCCTCCTCATCTTCTCTGTTTTGGATCAAGTATGCATGTAGCATGATGCCAAATGACACCCACTTCTCCTAAGGTCACCCACTACTGTGAGACTGAAGGAGGGGAGACAGACAAATTTTAGTGTGCCTTTGTGGTTTCCATTCACCTCATGGTTCTAGTTTGTCCTTATGAGTTATAGTTTGTCCATGCCTTGGTCTATATACAACTTTCTTCTATAAATATTACTCTAGCTGACAAACAATAAGTTCAGTCTCAACATCAGATACCAAGATAACAGTTTTGCACACACTCTTCCACCAGATCTAGCAATTACCTGAGTTCTAATCTTTATAACTAACTTCTTATTCCACACCACTGGTGGTTCTGCTTCTTTGATTGTACCTTCAGTGACACAAGACCAAGAACAAAGGACTAAGGAAATTATTTTTATGATGATTCCAAGTAACTATACCCCGATTTGTGATGTGAGTGTATTTTAGTGAAACTGTCACTTTTAATTATTTATGGAGCAAGTTTAGACAACTTTACACATATTCTGTATGATTGAGTTAAAGTCAAATATTCAAGAGGAGAATGTTAACAGTAGAAAATTACCCTGGACACCAAATAGCAAGGAAGAAGCTTTTATTTAGAATTAAATCCTATGATCCAGACCACAGATGAAGCAACCACACGATTACCATTTCTTGCTGGGATCTGCAGGTGTGCATTTCAGCTGCAGTCCTGCAGCAGGGAGGCTCTCTCTTATTAAGCTCTGGGGTTTTTGTTCAGCTTTTCCCATTACTTCAACCACTGTGAGTTGACGGAGAGCACAGAAGAACTTTGCAGTATCTTCCAGCTGTAAGGCTGAAGTGGTGAGGCTAATGGAGTTATCTGCTTTCCGGAAGTTTATAGAGTAGCGGCCGTCCCTTGCATTTCCATTTTCTGAATACTGACGAATAAGGTAAGTCATCTGTCCACTGGGAAGCTGCTTGTACCACAAAATGGAGTAGGAGATCATGTACCAACTTACTTCATACTGACAGTTCAGAGTGACTGACTGCCCCACTTGACTGGTTATGTCTGGCTGGTCTTGAGTAACTTTCTGGGCCACACCAGATCCTGTGGGAAAAATAAGAAAACAGAGTTGAAATAGTGAACAAAATAATGTAGAAATTACACTAATTTTGGACCCATATATTTACAAACCAAACTGAAATCATAAGATGCTTGCTTTTCTCCAATCCTCCTTTCCTCCCCAAGCCCCAGTGAATCACACATGCCTGTGTGCAGTCCTTTCACCCTGAACGTTCGCACCCATGTTTGAGAGCATCCCTACCAGAGAAGGTGAAGGCCAGGAACACCCAGAGTAGACTGGAGAGCGGCATGAGGCATGGATTCCCCTGCACAATGTGTTTAATTCTGCCTCAAGCTGAGAGGTCAGTGTCTTTAATTGCCTGAGAGCACATATACATAGCACGTGGGTTCCTTGTGACTCTCCCCCAAAACAGGAAGTGGGGTTTGTCATGTAGATCAACCACACGGTCTGTGCACAGATGGAAAAAGTCTCAGTTCAGTTCAGTCACCCAGTCCTATCTGACTCTTTGCGACCCCATGGACTGCAGCATGCCAGGCCTCCCTGTTCATCACCACATCCCAGAGCTTACTCAAAGTCATGTCCATTGAGTTGGTGATGCCATCCAACCATCTCATCCTCTGTCATCCCCTTCTCCTCCTGCCTTCAATTGTTCCCAGCATCAGGATCTTTTCAAATGAGTCAGTTTTTCGAATCAGGTGGTCAAAGTATTGGAGTTTCAGCTTCAGTATCAGTCTTTCCAATGAATATTCAAGACTGATTTCCTTTAGAAGGAACTAGTTTGATCTCCTTGCAGCCCGAGGGACTCTCAAGAGTTTTCTCCAATGCTACAGTTCAAAAGCATCAATTCTTTGGCACTCAGCTTTCTTTATGGTCCAACTCTCACATCCATACATGGCTACTGGAAAAAACATAGCTTTAAGTATATGACTACTCTCTGACTCACCACAAATTTTTACTTTGTCTACCTATTTTTCCCTAGTTTGTCTACCTATTTTTCCCTAGTTTGGCAGATCCTGAAAAGAGGCATGAAGAAAGCAATTAATATTAAAGGTTTGAACTGAGGGAAACTGAAGATTAAACAAGTTGACATACATCAGTAATTATTCAGTGAAATAATTTTTCCATTCTGTTTAAGATATAATTTTGTATAGCCTATGAAACATTCTTGTAATCTACTGATTAGTCATTCATTAACCTTTACTTTCTTTTCTCCATCCAGAATCTAGTGACTGGTTTAAAATATTCACAGATCTTAAACCTTCTGGGTGAAAAGCAATCTTATCCAAAATAATTAATATATCTTTCTCTATTTTTTTGTTTTTTACTGAGTTCCAGGGCTCTACTTAGATTTTTCAATAAATAAAACTACTTCAACATGAAATGATTTTTAAAAAATCAGTCCCGGTGAAACAGATCACCAGCCCAGGTTGGATGCATGAGACAAGTGCTCGGGCCTGGTGCACTGGGAAGACCCAGAGGGATAGGGTAGAGAGGCAGGTGGGAGGGGTGATCGGGATGGGGAATACATGTAAATCCATGGCTGATTCATGTCAATGTATGACAAAAACCACTACAATATTGTAAAGTAATTAGCAAAATAAATAAATAAATAGAAGCTCAAAAGAAAAAAAAAATCAGTCCATCTGAATTTCAGAGTCTATTCAGTGGTTTGTATTTAAATGAAATTATAACAGGAATAAAATATTCTTTTGAAATCTGATATTGATTCTTATATAGTAGACTTTGAGGGGGATCAGGGTGTTCAATCCTGTTCCTCTAAATGTAGAATTGTACTTATAGACCATGTGTCCTAGAATTATCAGGTCACATTTTCTGTCTCATCGGTCCAGAGTATTCAGTCTCACTTGTCAGTCATTCATTATTATTTCTCTTTGTAAAATAAAGTTAAGATAAACATGCTGGAATTTTCTCTGATGTAATGCTATAATGCACTCTTACAAAACTTAATATCTACAGACTGCAGACACTTAGTACCTGTCAACCCCACAGAAGTTGGTGACTGAAGTTCTCTGCACTGTTTCATGTTCATGTGGAACGTAGCTGTCAGTCTTCCATTTGGTTTCATTGCTGTAATAGATGAATTAACATAAAAGAACCAAAGGCAAATAGACAAGTAGAAAAGAAAATACAGACATGTTCTAAAACAGTGCCAGTTCATGTAATTTAAGATCAAAATAACCCATGAATGAGTGAAGCAGAAAGGAAAGTTTGTATTTTCTGAGACTATTCTACTCTTCTGTCCCATTTCACTTCTGAGTGCTGACAGGCAGCGAATGCCTGGGCTTGAATTATTTGTAACTAAACAGAGGAGATCATGAATGACCACAGCAGCCTGTGCAGCAGCATGATATTATAAAATATAGATATATATTAATATTGTAATTACATATATATTAAGAAACTGATACTGATAAATCTTTTTATCAAAATACAGAGTGTAATATTACACATCAGTTTTTACATGTGCTCTTTGGTTTTGATATGAAGCTCTGTGAAGTTTTATCACATTTATAGGTTCTTGTACCACCACTAAAATCATGACACAGAATTGTTCCATTTCTCTAAAGAAACCCTCTTTGCACATCCTCCCCATCCCTGCAATTCTTTATAACCCCAGTAACTACTGATCTTTTCATCTATGTATTTTGTCCTTTTGAGAACGTTATATAAGTAGAATCATACTAGGTATATAATCATAATAATCCAATAAGTGTAATCATACACCATGTCGCCTCTGAGATTGACTTTTTTTCATTCAGCATAGCATCCTGAGATCCATCTAGGCTATATTTGTTTAGTCACTAAGTCCTGTCTGACTCTTTTATGACCCCATATACTGTAGCCGGCCAGGATCCTTTGTCTATGGAATTTCCCAGGCAAAAATACCAGACTGAGTTGCATTTCCTTCTCCAGGGAATCTTCGCAACCCAGGGATAAAACCCAGGTCCTCTGCATTACAGGCAGATTCTTTACCACTGATCTACCTAGGAAGGCCCATCTAGGCTACTAAATATATCAGTAGTCTGTTTCTTTTAATCACTACAAACTGTCACCAATTTATGATATTGATTTCAGTTTTTTTACTTTCCAGTAGTAAGAAAGCAATACACATTCAGTAGAAACCATACTTGGAATTTTTAAATTTGGTCTTTTCCCATCCTAGCAACATGTGGCGTAATATTCCCTGGTGATTCTGGGCAGCAGCAGTGAGCTGAGCTCCTGGCCAGCCCTGAAATCATGAGGGGAAACAACCGACATACTTACATTCATTCTGTACTCCCACAACCATTCTGTTTTCACTTTCATTGTGTGTGTGCTAAGTCACTGCTGTCGTGTCCAACTCTTTGTGACCCTGGACTGTAGCCCATCAGGCTCCTCTGTCCATGGAATTCTCTAGGCAAGAATACTGCAGTGGGCTGCCATGTCCCCCTCCAGGGAATCTTCCCCATCCAGGGATTGAACCTGTGTCTTTTATGTCCCCTTCATCGGCGGGCAGGTTCTTTACCACTACCATCACCTGGGAAGCCCCGCTTTCGGTAGAGTACTCAATAAATTACATGAGATTTTCAACACTTTTGTATAAAATAGACTTTGTGTTAGATGATTTCTCCCACCTGTAGGCTAATGTAAATGTTAAGCATCTTTAAGGGAGGCTGGGTTAGGTATATTAAATGCATTTTCCACCTATGATATTTTCAACTGAAAATGGTATATTGAAACATAACTCTATTGAAAGTTGAGAAAAATCTGTAAATAAGATCTCATTGTACAGAGGTATTATAGTTGCATTTACCCCGTGAAAGATTCTTGGCTGATTTCCTGTTTTTGGTGACCACAAATATAGCTGCCATGAATATTCAGGTACAGAGTTTTGTGAGAATGTTAAGTTTTTCCTTTTTCAAGCATACATACCCAGGAGTGTGTTTTGCTGAGTTGTAAGGTAAGTGAGTATTTAAGCTTAAACAAAACTCTTGTACTGTTTTCCAGAATGACTGGACCATTCACCTACCAGCAATGTATGAGTGATCTAATTTCTCTGCATCTTTGCCAGAATTTGATATTTATGATAGCTAAATCATGATGATATCTTTATGATATCTTTAATCATAATCTATCTTTATGATAGATGTGAAGTGGTATTTCTTTGTGGCTTAATTTGCACTTCCCTAACTACTAATAACACTGACCATCTCTCTATATGCTTATTTCCTTACCATACAGCTTTTCTGTAAAGTGTCTGAATCGTTTGTCCAGGTTTCAACTGGATTGTCTGTTTCTTCCTACTGAGTTTAGAACAGTTCATTGTATTCTAAATATAGTTTTTTTATGAAAATGTATTTTGCAAATATTTCCTGCCAGTTTGTGGTTTATCTTTTTCCTTCTCTTAATAGTGTTTTTCACAGAGCAAACATTTTTAATTTTGATGAAATCTAAGTTATTTATATTGTATGGATTGTGTTTTTGGTGTCATGTCAAAATTTTTTTTGTCTAACTCTAGGTCATGAAGATATTCTCTTATGTTTTTCCTAAAAGATTTATTGTTACATTTTATAGTTGGATATATGGTTCATTTTGAGACTGTACACACATTTTTTGTACAAGATATGATATTTGTGTCATTTTTCAATTATTTCCTAAGACCCTACAATCATCCCAACCTCATTTGCTCATAAGACTGTGTTGTTATCTCTATTGAATTGTCTTTGCATTTGTCAAAAAAGTTTTCCTGACCTGTGTGAATCTACTTCTACACATTTACTCAGTGACATAAACTTGTTAATGATATTCTTTCATTACATTTATAACATTATAGAGCCTGTAGAATAGTTCTCTTTTTTATTACTTATATTTATATGAATAATTCATCTTTTTTATTTTTCCCTTGATAATTATACCTAGGAATATACTGATTTTATTAATCATTTTAACAAAATTAAATTTCTGTTTCATGGTTATCACTATAGTTTTATTTGTATTTCACCAATTGAACATTTTATTATTACATCTTTCATTTTACATTGGGTTTAATTTGCTTTTCTATCATCTTTTGCTGAGTCTTCATAACAGTTTTTCAACATCTTTCTTTAGTAATATAAGTACTTAAAAAGATAAATTTTCTTCTATGTATTATTTTAGCTCCATCTCAGACATATTTATATAATGTACTCTCACAATATTTACTTTCAAATTATTTTCTAATAGCCATTGTAATTGTTTCTTTAACATAGAGTTATTTTAAAGTTAGTGCATATAATCCAAATATTTTGGAATTTCTAGAGACATCTTTTTGCACTTGATTTTCTAATCATTTTCATCTTGGTCAAAGAATAAATTCTGTATAATTCCAGTTTTATTAAATATATTAAGACTCGTTATGCACACACTGATGTGTGTGTGTGTGTATGTATGTGTTTCATCTACACAGCAGGGCGTGTCTGGAGCCTCGGCTGCAGGTTCGTGTAGAGGCCGCAGGTGCCTGGGGAGCACCGCGCTGCGCAGCACAGAACTAAGTGCCCGCGTCTGTGGTCCGCGGAGAGGAAATGTGCAGCGAGCTGCGGCGTTCTGCAGGGACTGTGGTGGCCTTTAATCTTCCATCCTGCTTTGTCCCTGAAGAAATGTAAAACAGGTGGATGAGGCGGCCCCCAGGGTTCTGAAGATACCAATTCACACTCTGTGAGGAAGTGGAAAAATTACACCGAAGCGTGTAGCTGGCTCCCTCCTGGAGACTCAGGCCTGGGGGACTCTGCTCCACATCGGCCCCTCGCACACCTGATGAGGAAAGAGAAACAGTCACTGTGAGGGTCACTGTAACTCCTACTAAACCCTGAAAGTGCCCTCCCCACCCCCACAGATGATGAGAAGGATAGACAGTCTGCAGGACTTGTCAGCTCCTCTCCCTCCCTCGACAATAGAGCAGCGCCTCACTCCTCCAGGTTCCCTGTGGGGCGGCCCCAACTCACAGCAAACCTGGGCAGACAGAAGCCCCAGCACAGCGCCTGCTAGCCTCTCCATGATGCTTCCTCTTCTTGTTGGGACATTTTCACTGCCAGACACTTCACTAAACCCTGAGGGAGTGAGTGTCATAAGTCGTTCCTGCTCCTGCAGCCAATCAGCTCACCCAACCAATCCTGCTCAGGTGAGGAGGACAGGACGCCCCACCCCCCACCGCAACCAACTCAGACTGTGCTGGCCAGGGGCGGGTGAGAGGGGGAAATAGAAAAGTCGTTATTTTATGACTTAAGGGATACTTTCTGAGAACATTTGGGAGAAGGCAGACCCCGATGAGGAATTTGGGAGAATTTTAGGGAAAAGAAAGCAAAAATTAACTGTATAGCCACATCTTCCTCTCACATGCAGTAGATTCTTCCATAATGAAATGCTTCTTCCCAGAAGTGCTGAGGATCCAGCTTTTGTTTCTCTTATGCTCTCACTTGTGGTTCTAAAGGGTGCTCATGGATCAGCACAGTATTGGAAGTTGCTCCTATTCGCTAGAATACATTGCTGTATTAAATAGTATTTTTTAATTTATTTTTAATTGGAGGATAATTGCTTTACAATGTTATGTTGGCTTCTGCCATTCAGTGATGCAAATCAGCCATAAGTATACATACGTCCCTTCCCTTTGAACCTTCCCCCCATTCCTCTAGGTTGTCACAGAGCACCGTGTTGAGCTCCCTGCATCATACAGCAACTTCCCACGAGCTATCTCTTTTGCATATAGTAATGTATACATTTCAATGCTATTCTCAATTCATCCCACCCTCTCCTTCCCCTACTGTGTCCAAAGTCTGTTTTCTATGTTTGCATCTCTATTTTTGTCCTGCAAATAGGGTCCATCAATAGATGAATGGATAAAGAAGTTGTGGTACCTATATACAATGGAATATTACTCAGCCATAAAAAACACATTTGAAACAGTTCTAGTGATGTGGATGAAACTAGAGCCTGTTAAACAAAGTGAAGTAAGTCAGAAAAAGAAAAACAAATATCACATATTAATACATATATATGGATTCTATAAAAATGGTACTGATTACTTTAAAAGTTATATATATTTATTTTAGACTAGGGCTGCATACAGAGCAATTTTAGTTATCTTAACCACTAACTGAACATTGAAAACTGAATTGTAGTTGTTTTGCTTTTTAAAAACATCTATAATTTTAAAATAAATTATTTTAAAGAAAATTTATCTTAACCACTAACTGAACATTGAAAACTGAATTGTAGTAGTTTTGCTTTTTAAAAACATCTATAATTTTAAAATAAATTATTTTAAAGAAAATTTCTATTGTAAATACATGTTTTAAACTGTTGATTACTAGTTTTGTATTCTGCTTGTTAATTTTAGTAAACTATTTTAGAGAAAAATATTTCTTTTTGAAACCATATGAAGATAATTTTAGTTTGTGCTCTTATCTCAGACTCTGTAAATAATATCGATTCTCTGTCAGTAGATTTGGGGGTAAAAGGTATGGAAGACGAGGACCTGTATAATTTTACTGCAGTGGAAGTGAAGTGATCTGCAGGCACTAACATTCAGATGGACTGTTCAAGGATGGTTCAATAGTAGCAGCATGTAGGCCTGGTTGCTCCAAGGCATGTGGGATCTCAGTTCTCCAACCAGGGACTGAACCTGTGACCCCTGCATTGGCAGGCAGATTCTTTACCACTGAGCCACCAGGGTAAGACCCATGTGCTGCTTGCACACCTGCATGCTAAGTCGCTTCAGTCATGTTCAACTCTTTGAAACTCTAGGGTCTGTAGTCCGCCAGGCTCTTGTGTCCATGGAATCCCCCAGGGAAGAATACTGGAGTGGGTTGCCATGCCCTCCTCCAGGGGATCTTCCCAACCCTGGGATCAAACCCTTGTCTCTCTCCTGCAGCTCCTGCAGTAGGCAGATTCTTTACTGCTGAGCCAAAGGGGAAGCCCCATGTACTGCTTAGGGAATATAAAAAGTGATGAAAACTCTTTAGAGAAGCAGGGTTTCCAGACCCGCCTAGAAAGTGAAAAATTATTATTCACTTAATTTTTGTTTCTTTCAAAAGATTTCTTCATGGGAAATATGAATGTTCTAGACTAGCAACAATAACAATTTCAGATTTTTCACAGAGAAAGAGGGGTTTGTTTCTGGTAAGTGGAACAACTATAACACATCACAGTCCAGACTTGGCCCTGGATCCAAGTGAAAGAAACCTTTGGTACAAGAAGTATTTGTATGTTTCCCACTTCTTATGTTGGGACTAGTGCACTAAAACCAACATTTGATTGACATGAAGAGGAGCCACAACAAATTATTAACACCTCTTACTTTATTGCTGTGCTAAAATTATAATTCTAAGACCCCTCAAAATTCTTCTCAGCTGCATCAATAAACTAGGTGCTTATTCCATGTCCTCTTTTTCTTCTTTTCTTTATCCATCTTCTTTCATTTCCCTTCCCTTCTTTTTCCTCATCTCTTACTGCTCTCTGACTCTCCTTCCAGATGACTCCAGATTTGCTCTCATGATTGCTCCCCCACTGTGTCCACCCTACTTCCCACCAGAGACACTGCACAGGTGCAGCCCCGTCTGTCCCCGTGTGCCCCACTCAGGACGCAGTAGTACACAGCGGTGTCTCTCAGGGTGACCTGGGGCAGGACCAAGGCGCTGGACTTTCTGTCTGAAGCTGTGGTCAGAGAGGCCATGCTGTTCACTGTGTCTCGTAAGCCATGAATGACATACTGTGGACTCTGATTGGGATTTTGCCGATACCAATGTATATAGTCAGCTCCACTGATGGTAGAGTGGTTACAAGGCAGGTTTACATTTTCTCCTTCAGCACAATCCGTGGAGCTGAGCTGGGTGGTCTTAGTATTAATCACAGTCCCTAAAGGGTCAAGAAAATAAAATTAGCCCCTGACCACAAATCAGTGTAATCGTGTGGATCAAGTGTACAACATTCCCATAACTGTCTGGACCCACCCCCTACTCCAGTGTTTTTATCTATGTCCTGCAAAGTATCATTGGTGTTTATTATATAGAGACCAAAGACATATGGCAAGAATCTGAGACTCTATAGCCTTTACCTCATGAGTCCTTTGCTCAGTAAACACAGGGATTTCTTACAAACTGGTTACTGCTAAGTGCTCTTCTGGGATCATGGCTATGATTTAACCTGTCATGTAGAAGTTTGTGCTCCCTAGCAAATGCGTAGATCAGTTCTCAATTCCATCGTTATGAGGCTGAATAGGGCACAGGGAGAGCAGAGAACAAATAACACTTCATGGCCCTTTGCCCTCAAGTCATCCCTTGTAGACACAGAGCACTTACCCAAGGTCAGAAACACGGTTACTCCAGTCACCAGCCTCATACTCCAAGGACACACCAGCCTCACACTCCAAGGACACACCAGGATCATGGGCTCACAGCTCAGACTTGTGTCTGCTCCTGGGTTTGTTTCCACAGAACAGAAACAACTACTGCTGGTAGAGACTTAGAACCAGAGCAGGTATCAGTGTGTTGTTGCCAGGAACTGTCAGCCAATGATCAAGCAGTTCCTTATCTAGATCTTCCCGCCCTGTTTAGTCATGTCCCCTAAAGAAGGAGAGACATCCCCAACTCACAGTGTGTCTGCTGCCATCCTCTGTGAAGTTTAAAGCCTGGCTCTGTAAAAGGAACACCAATCACAATGATATCTAGAGCCATTGTCCTATCATTTGGTTCCTTAAAGAAATTGGCTGGTGTTCTATGAAGCTTATGAAAAACATTAATTAATACCAGAAAACTGTACTGAGCTATGTATTGTAAGGAGATGAAAATTTCCATCCATATTCCAGAAAATGCATGTGAAACTCCAGAGCAGGCAGTGATGTTCTCTGGAGGACAGAAAATATTAATAATGCTGAGACTAAAGATATGCAACCGGGAGTTCTGGGCTCCTGTAAAGAAAGATCCTTGAAATCATGTGTCTACCACCATCTAGGTAAACATTTCTCAATGCATCTGTTCTTGATATAGTAACTGATGACTCAGATGGTGTCCGCCTCACTCTTCTTGAAGAGTGATCTTTAATCCTCATGTTCTCTATGCCCATGCTTGTAGGCGCTGTGCACCAAGGATGCTGAAGCAGAGAGAAAGACAGGAAGGAATGCAAACAAAGTCGGGGTGGGGTGTAGAGTGGGTGTAAGTTGTAGAAAAAGTCAGGGGAAGGGATAAAAGCATAAGTAATAGGGAAGGGAAAGATAATCAGAGGAGGGAAACAGAGAAAGCAGTGTCAGGAAGGTACATGGAAAAGGCTTAGGCTGTTGGGCTAAGATGCGCGGAATCCTTGGCCGCGGACCCTCAGCCAGGGATTATAAAGTACAAGCTGTCAAAGGGAATAACATCTTCCCAGTGTTGGGATGTTGGGATCACAGTAAAGTCTCTGTCAGGAAAGACCACTCATTCCAACTCCACTGATCACAGAGGGTGGTTCCGTCTGAATCCTTCCTTCATCATCTTTCTACTCTCATCAACTCAAAAATGGCCTCACTCCTCCATTCTAGTCTCTGCAAATGGCAAGACAGGTGGTCTATAAACCCAACAACCATCTCTTCCCTCAAAACTGAACTATGTGTAATATATCGCGTGTCACCTGTTATGTAAAGGACCAGTATGGGTGGTGGAGAAGTTATGCTCAAATATGGAGAGCAGATATTTTTTATACGCAAAATAAGCAAAATACTAAAACACTGAAAGGTGTGTTGGAATAAATACCTTTTCAAATAAAAGCATGCAAAGCTGTAGCTTTTAAATGTACAGACATCCTGCTCAGAAATATCTAAATTGATGGTGGGAGACATCAGAACCTGATATTGTGAAATGCACTGAATTAGAGACGCAGCGTTTAGAGGGAATGGCTTCTGTTGGGACTGTGGATGGAATCTACCAGAACAGTTTGATCTTACTCTTCATTACTTTTGAATTTCTACTTCCTTTTCTCTTTCTTTTATTTTTTTTTTTTCTGGAAATATTTCAGAAATAAAAGTGACTTTGTTGTTCAGCATAAAGGTATTCTAACAACAGGGTAACTCATCCTTTTTAACATGAAAATAAACATTTAAACATTAAAAAAGAGAGAGAGAGAGAATGGAAGTATGTCGTTTTTCCTTTTTCTTTGGCACATCAATGGAAAACTCGTTTCCCTTTCCCTCTCCCAGAAAGGACCACCGTTTTCAGTTGAAGCAGCCCCCTCCAGTGACTGAGTAAATGAACTGCAGAACTAAACCCAGGCCAAAAGCCCACTGGTGTGGCTCAGGAGTAAAGAGTCTGCCTGCCAGTGGAGAAGATGCCGGAGATGCAGGTTTAGCCTCTGAGTAGGGAAGATCCCCTGGAGGAGGAAATGGCAATGCACTCCAGTATTCTTGCCCGAAGACTTCCATGGACAGAGGAGCCTGGCAGTCTACAACAGTTCATGGGGTCTCAAAAAGTTGGACATGACTGAACACTATAGCACTACTATGTAATCTTTTAAAAGGGGGCTTCCCAGATGGCTTAGCAGTAAGAATCCACCTGCCAGTGTAGGAGATGCAGGAGACATGGGTTCGATCCCTGGACCAGGAAGATACCTGTAGAAGGAAATCACAACCCACTCCAGTGTTCTCACCTGGGAAATCCCACGGAGTGTAGACCACCAGGCTCCTCTGTCCATGGCATTTCCCAAACTCGAACACCACTGAGCATGCAAGCTTTGGAAAAGCTCAAATTTGAAGGTAAAAGAAGTAACCTAAATGTTGATTGACAGAGGAGTGTATAAAGAAGATATGGTGTATATACACAATGAAATATTGCTCAGCCATTAAAAAGAATGAAATAATGCCATCTGTAGCAACATGGATGGACCTAGAGTTTCATACTGAGTGAAGTAAGTCAGACAGAGAAGGAGAAATATCATATGGCATCCCTTATATGTGAGATCTAAAAAGAAATGATACAAATGAACTTTCTTACAAAATAGAACGAGACTCACAGACTTAGAAAACAAATGTATGGTTGTCATAAGGAGAAAGGGATAGTTAGGGAATTTGGGATGGTCATGTATACACTGCTATATTTAAAATGGATAACCAACAAGGACCTCAACATTACATGGATGGGAGGGGAATCTGGGGAAGAATGGATACATGTACATGTATGCCTGGGTCCCTTCACTGTTCGCCTGAAACTATCACAACATTGTCATTGGCTATACCTCAATACAAAATCAAAAGTTCAAAAGAAAAATAAATCTTAGCTGTAAAACCTTTGTACTCACCTGTGTTTTCTTAGCCATCAATTATTTTTGACTGTTTTATTTCAGTAAAACCTCTACTATGATTCTCATTATTGACATCTCTTTCATTTTTCCATTTGTCTTTAATCTTCCCATATTTAAAGGTTACTTCAAAAGTCCACATAATTCAAGCATTTATAAGAGAGGTTGTTATAGTCTGGGAACTCAAGAATGTTTCCTGAATGAATAGTTGAATCTATATTTATGAATTTAGTGAAAGAAAGAAATTGTGCTGAGCCACTATTCTGAAAACAATCTGCCAATTTTATGGAAAGCATGTTAAACAAAAAGACTCTAACAGGATAAGTAAAGGGTTATAATTATGGGCAAATTCAATAATAGGGAAAAAACATTCAAAATCTAAGATGCAGGAAAATTATATTGAAGACATGGGAGTAAACATCGTGGTAATCATGCTTCATTCATTTAACAAATATTCATAAGTATTTACTGGGAGCCTGTTCTGTGGCAAATCACACACACACACATGCACACACACACATAAGCCAACAAGCACTACTACTGAAAATATAAGAACAAATAAAAATGAATTATTTATAGTAAGTATGAATGTATTAGTTAATTATATTAGTATAAAGCAGAAGAAAAGCAATTACCAGTACATTTTTTGTTTGTGGGGTTCTTTGCCTTTGTTTTTAGAAGATGGTAAAAATGACTACCACATGTCCTTTTAAATAATACTGAAAACCAAAAAATACTCTGTATGACCATGAGGAATCTAAAAATGTTATCTTGCCTATAGGTTCTTTTCAGAGTTCTTAATTTTATAGGATTATATCTCTAAGACCATATGAGGTGAGGTTATCTTCCTTTGCTTGATGAAAACTAAAATAATGCCCATAACTTACTTTCAGAAAATCAAGATAACTTGATGAAATGCTAATACCTCTGTATGATGAATACTTTCAGCAGTCCAGAAATGGAAGAGAAATTCCTGAATATAATAAAGAGTATCAATGAAAATATCAAAAATCAATATTATTCTCTAAAGGATCACAAACAAGACAGGTAGACTATCACTGCTTCTATTCACTGTCTTCCTGAAGGGCCTGGCATCAAACCAGGAAAGGAAATAAGATGTATTAAGTCTGAAAAGAGACAAATAAGCCATTTTTATTTATAGGTGCATGTAGAAAATACAAAGGAGTATATAAGCAAACTACAAGAGCTAAAATAGGGGAATTAAAACAGTCACTAAAGACAAATATAAATTTTATTTCTAGATACTAGTGAAATAATTAGAAAGTGAAATTTAAATTTCATTTATTAAATACATGGAAATTAATTTAACACAAGGTATACAGTCGACTCTTGAGAGTCCCTTGGACTGCAAGGAGATCCAACAAGTCCATCCTAAAGGAGATCAGTCCTGGATGTTCATTGGAAGGACTGATGCTGAAGCTGAAACTCCAATCCTTTGGCCACCTCATGTGAAGAGTTGACTCATTGGGAAAGACCCTGATGCTGGGAGGGATTGGGGGCAGGAGGAGAAGGGGACGACAGAGGATGAGATGTCTGGATGGCATCACCAACTCGATGGACATGAGTTTGAGCAAACTCTAGGAGTTGGTGATAGATAGGGAGACCTGGCGTGCTGCGATTCATGGGGTCGCAGAAAGTCAGACACAACTGAGAGACTGAACTGAACTGAACTGAATACAGTCCTCTACCAAAAAAAAAAAAATTAGGATCTACATAAAAGGGAATAACATAAGATTCCATATGTCAAGATATAAATTGTCCCAAATGAATCCATAAATTCAACACAAGCCCATTCCAACTGCTAGCAATGTGTTTTGGTAGACAATGAGAGGCTAATTCTATAAGTTTGGTGGAAATTCAAAAAGACCTAAAATAAACCTTGAAAAAGAAGAAAAGCTTGAATTACATTTCCAGATATCAAAATGTATATGAAGCCCCAGTAATTAGGACAGAATGTTCTGTTGGAAAAGGATAAAATAAAGATGAGTAAGCAGGATCAAATCCAAAAATAGGCCCATATGTATACATCATCAATTGGTTTTCTCCAAAGGTGTTTATGCAATTCTATGGGGAAAAAGATGGTCTTTTGGGGATAACAGCTAGTGTTAGTTGCTCAGCCATGTCTGATTCTTTGTGATGTCATAAACTGTAGCTCGTCGGCCTCCTCTGTCCATGCGATTCTCCAGGCAAGAATAATGGAGTGGGTTGCCCTGCTCTTCTCCAAGGGATCCTCCTGACCCAGGGATTGAACCCAGGTCTCCCACACTGCAGGCAGACTCTTTCTCAGCCACCTGGGAAGCCCCCACCCTGTGCTGAGACCACACAAACACTAGAATGTGCTCTTAGTGATACCTTACTGTGGTTTTCATTGCATTTCTGCAATTTCTGGTTATTTGCATCTTTTGAAAGTACCTTGACTCCTTCCTCATAACATAAAAAAATTAACTCTAGAAGGATACAAGTTCTAAATGTGATCAGTAAAACTATAAAACTTCTTAAAAAATACAAGAGAATTTCTTTATAAGTTTGACAGCATAGATTCCTTCAAAAGCACACACACAAACCCAATCAGAAAAGGAAAAATATTACATTTCACTCTTTCAAAATTAAATATATATGTTCCCCAAATACACCACTAAGAGAATGAAAACACAAGTTATAGACTGGGTTAAAATATTTGTGTTATGTATATCTGATACAGGCTTCCCAGGTGGCTCCATGGGTAAAGAATCTGCCTGAAATGCAGGAGATGCAGGAGATGTGGGTTCAGTCCCTGGCTTGGGAAGATCCCCTGGAGGAGGGCATGGCGACCCACTCCAGTATTCTTGCCTGGAGAATCCCCATGGACACAGAAGCCTGGCAGGCTACAGTCCATAGGGTGGCAAAGAGTAGGATATGACTGAAGTGGATTGAGCACATATACATGCATGTATCTGGTAAACAACTTGAATACAGAATAAGAAACATGCCCATATATTTTAAAATGGTAAAAATAAATAATCTACAACCTAAAAATACATAAGCAAATGATGCAAAGTGATACTTCTCAAAAGAAATCACCCAAATGGCCAATAAGCTTAGGAAAATGTGTTCAACACCATTACTCATCAACAAATGTAAATTAAATCCACCTTGTGCTCCTTCCCTCCCCGCTGAGTCATTCAGTTTTGTACAACTCTTTGCAACCCCATGGACTGTAGTTTGCCAGGCTCCTCTGTCCATGGAATTCTGCAGGTAAGAATACTGGAGTGGGTTGGCATTCCCTTCTCCAGAGGATCATCCAGACCCAGGATCGAACCGCAGTCTCCCATACTGCAGGCCGAACTGTCTCAGCCACCTGGGAAGCCCCCACCTTGGGCTGCTACCACACAAACACTAGATTAGTGATATCTTAGTGATATCTTATTGTGGTTTTAATTGTATTTCTCTGATGATTTATGATGTTGGATATATTTTTATATGCTTATTTGCTATCTGTATACTTCTTTAGTGAAATAGCTCTTTGCCCATGGTCTAAGTGAAATGTTTGCCTTATTTAAATACTGTTCAGCTCTGAGAGTTATTTATATATTCTAGATACTAGTTCCTTGTGGAATATATGGCTTCCAAACAATAGTTTTTCACAGTTGGTAGCTTGTCTTTTCATTCTCTTACAGGTTGCTTTGCAGGGCAAAGGATCTTAATTTTGAAATCTAGTTTGTCATTTTTTAAAAATTTTATTGACTGTTCTTATGTTGTCAAGTTCAAAAACTCTTGGCCCATACACATATCAAAATTTTGTCCTGTAGTTTTTCCTATTTTTTTTTTTTTATAATTTAACATTTTACATTTAAGCCTGTGATCCATTTTAAAGAACGTATGTATGAAGTGTGAGACCTGAATCAAGGTTAACTTTTCCTGCCAATTGACTTCAACTTTTTCCAACACTATCTGTTGAAAGAGTTATCTTTCTTCTATTGAATTTATTTGGCAGTTTGCCAGAAAAGGTCAGTTGGGTATATTTGTGTGGATGTATTTTCTCTGTACATTTCCACTGAACTGTGTGTTTATTCCTGCACCAGTACTAAATAACCTCAATGACTGTAGCCTGAAATCAGATTGACCGATTGTTCTGACTTCTTATTTTTTCAAGATTTTTTTTCATTAATTTATATTAGTTGAAGGCTAATTATTTTACAATATTGTAGTGGTTTTTGCCATACATTGATATGAATCAGCCATGGATTTGCATGTGTTCCCCTTCCTGAACCCCCCTCCCACCTCCCTCCCCATCCCATCCCTCTGGGTCATCCTAGTGCACCATCCCTGATCACTTGTCTCATGCATCCAACCTGGACTGGTGATCTGTTTCACAGTTGATAATATACATATTTCAATGTTATTTTTTCAGATAATCCCACCCTCACCTTCTCCTACAGAGTCCAAAAGTCTGTTCTAACATCTGTGTAGTTTTTTCTGTCTTGCATATAATGTTATCATTACCATCATTCTAAATTCCATATATATGCATTAGTATACTGTATTGGTGTTTTTCTTTCTGGCTTACTTCACTCTGTATAATGGGCTCCAGTTTCATCCATCTCATTTGAACTGATTCAAATGTATTCTTTTTTTTCCCATTTATTTTTATTAGTTGGAGGCTAATTACTTTACAATATTATAGTGGTTTTTTGCCATACATTGACATGAATCAGCCATGGATTTACATGTGTTCCCCATCCCAATCCTCTCTCCCACCTACCTCTCCATCCCATCACTCTGGGTCTTCCCAGTGCACCAGCCCTGAGCACTTGTCTCATGCATCTAACCTGGGCTGGTGATCTGTTTCACACTTGATAGTATACTTGTTTCAATGCTGTTCTCTCAGAACATCCCACCCTTGCCTTCTCCCACAGAGTCTAAAAGTCTGTTCTGTACATCTGTGTCTCTTTTTCTGTTTTGCATATAGTGTTATCATAACCATCTTTTTAATTCCATATATATGCATTAGTATACTATATTGGTGTTTATCTTTCTGGCTTACTTCACTCTGTATAATGGGCTCCAGTTTCATCCATCTCATTAGAACTGATTCAAATGAATTCTTTTTAATGGCTGAGTAATATTCCATAGTGTATATGTACCACAGCTTTCTTATCCATTCATCTGCTGATGAGCATCTAGGTTGTTTCCATGTCCTGGCTCTTATAAACAGTGCTGCGATGAACATTGGGGTACACGTGTCTCTTTCAGTTCTGGTTTCCTCGGTGTGTATGCCCAAGAGTGGGATTGCTGGGTCATATGGCAGTTCTAGTTCCAGTTTTTTAAGGAATCTCCACACTGTTCTCCATAGTGGCTGTACTAGTTTGCATTCCCACCAACAGTGTAAGAGGGTTCCCTTATCTCCACACCTTCTCCAGCATTTATTGCTTATAGACTTTTGGATAGCAGCCATTCTGACTGGCATGAAATGGTAACTCATTTTGGATTTGATTTGCATTTCTCTGATAATGAGTGATGTTGAGCATCTTTTCATATGTTTGTTAGCCCTCTGTGTATCTTCTTTGGAGAAATGTCTGTTTAGTTCTTTGGCCCATCTTTTGATTGGGTCGTTTATTTTTCTGGAATTGAGCTGCAGGAGTTGCTTGTATATTTTTGAGATTAATTCTCTGTTTGTTGCTTTGTTTGCTATTATTTTCTCCCATTCTGAAGGCTGTCTTTTCACCTTGCTTATAGTTTCCTTTGTTGTGCAAAAGCTTTTAAATTTAATTAGGTTCCATTTGTTTATTTTTGCTTTTATTTCCAATATTCTGGCAGGTGGGTCATAGAGGATCTTGCTGTGATTTATGTCGGAGAATGTTCTACCTATGTTCTCCTCTAGGACTCTTATAGTTTCTGGTCTTACGTTAGATCTTTAATCCATTTTGAGTTTATTTTTGTGTATGGTGTTAGAACGTGTTCTAGTTTCATTCTTCTACAAGTGGTTGACCAGTTTTCCCAGCACCACTTGTTAAAGAGGTTTTCTTTTTTCCATTGTATATTCTTGCCTCTTTTGTTGAAGATAAGGTGTCCATAAGTACGTGGATTTACCTCTGGGCTTTCTGTTTTGTTCCATTGACCTATATTTTTGTCTTTGTGCCAGTACCATACTGTCCTGATGACTGTGGCTTTATAGTAGGGTTGAAGTCAGGCAGGTTGATTCCTCCAGTTCCATTCTTCTTTCTCAAGATTACTTTGGCTATTCGAGGTTTTTTGTATTTCCATACAAATTGTGAAATTATTTGTTCTAGTTCTGTGAAAAATACCGTTGGTAGCTTGATAGGGATTGCAATGAATCTATAGAATGCTTTGGGTAGTAAACTCATTTTCACTATATTGATTCTTCCAACCCATGAAATAATGGTATATTTCTCAATCTATTTGTGTCCTCTTTGATGTCTTTCATCAGTGTTTTATAGTGTTCTATATATAGTCTTTTGCTTCTTTAGGTATATATATTCCTAAGTATTTTATTCTTTTTGTTGCAATGGTGAATGGTATTGTTTCCTTAATTTCTCTTTCTGTTTTCTCATTGTTGGTGTATACGAATGCAAGGGATTTCTGTGTGTTAATTTTATATCCTGCAACTTTACTATATTCACTGATTAGCTCTAGTAATTTTCTGGTAGAGTCTTTAGAGTTTTCTATGTAGAGGATCATGTCATTTGCAAACAGTGAGAGTTTTACTTCTTCCTTTCCTATCTGGATTCCTTTTATTTCTTTTTCTGTTCTGATTGCTGTGGCCAAAACTTCCAAAGCTATGTTGAATAGTAGTGGTGAGAATGGGCACCCTTGCCTTGTTCCTGACTTTAGGGGAAATGCTTTCCACTTTTCACCATTGAGGATAATGTTTGCTGTGGGTTTGTCATATATAGCTTTTATTATGTAAGGGATGGTCCTCTATTACTGCTTTCTAGAGAGTTTTTTTTTTTTTTTAATCATAAATGGATGTTGAATTTTGTCAAAGGCTTTTTCTGCATCTGTGAGATAATCATATGGTTTTTATCTTTCAATTTGTTAATGTGGTGTATTACATTGATTGCTTTGTGGATACTAAAGATTCCTTGCATTCCTGGGATAAAGCCCACTTGGTCATGATGTATGATCTTTTTAATATGTTGTTGGATTCTGTTTGCTAGAATTTTGTTAAGGATTTTTGCATCTATGTTTATCAGTGATATTGGCCTGTAGTTTTCTTTTTTTGTGTCATCTTTGTCTGGTTTTGGTATAAGGGTGATGGTGATCTCATAGAATAAGTTTGGAAGTTTGCCTTCTGCAATTTTCTGGAAGAGTTTGAGTAAGATAGGTGTTAGCTCTTCTCTAAATTTTTGGTAGAATTCAGCTGTGAAGCCATCTGGTCCTGGGCTTTTGTTTGCTGGAAGATTTCTGATTACATTTTCGATTTCTGTGCTTGTGATTGGTCTGTTAAGATCTTCTATTTCTTCCTGGTTCAGTTTTGGAAAGTCATACTTTTCTAAGAATTTGTCCATTTCTTCCAAGTTGTTCATTTCATTGGCATAGAGCTGCTGGTAGTAGTCTCTTATGATGCTTTGTATTTCAGTGTTATCTGTTATGATCTCTCCATTTTCATTCCTAATTTTGTTGATTTGGTTCTTCTCCCTTTGTTTCTTGATGAGTCTGGCTAACGGTCTGTCATTTTATTTACCTTTTCAAAAGAACAGCTTTTAGCTTTGTTGATTTTTGCTATGGTCTCTTTTGTTTCTTTTGCATTTATTTCTGCCCTAATTTTTAAGATATCTTTCCTTCTACTAACCTTGGGATTCTTCATTTCTTCCTTCTCTAGTTGCTTTAGGTGTAGAGTTAGGTTATTTATTTGACTTTTTTCTTGTTTCTTGAGGTAAGCCTGTATTGCTATGAACCTTCCCCTTAGCACTGCTTTTACACTGTCCCATAGGTTTGGGGTTGTGTTTACATTTTCATTCATTTCTATGCATATTTTGATTTCTTTTTTTATTTCTTCTATGATTTGTTGGTTATTCAGAAGCGTGTTATTTAGCCTCCATATGTTGGAATTTTTTATAGTTTTTTTTTTTCCCCCCTGTAATTGAGATCTAATCTTACTGCACTGTGGTCAGAAAAGATGACTGGGATGATTTCAGTTTTTTTCAATTTACCAAGGCTAGATTTATGGCCCAGGATGTGACCTATTCTGGAGAATGTTCCGTGTGCACTTGAGAAAAAGGTGAAATTGATTGTTTTGGGGTGAAATGTCCTATAGATATCAATTAGGTCTAGCTGGTCCATTGTGTCATTAAAGTTTGTATTTCCTTGTTAATTTTCTGTTTACTTGATCTATCCATAGGTGTGAGTGGGGTTTTAAAGTCTCCCACTATTATTGTGTTATTGTTAATTTCCCGTTTCATACTTGTTAGCATTTGCCTTTCATATTGCGGTGCTCCTATGTTGGGTGCATATATATTTATAATTGTTATATCTTCTTCTTGGATTGATCCTTTGATCATTATGTAGTGTCCTTCTTTGTCTCTTTTCACAGCCTTTATTTTAAAGTCTGTTTTATCTGATATGAGTATTGCAACTCCTGCTTTCTTTTGATCTCTGTTTGCGTGAATCTTTTTTTCTCAGCCCTTCACTTTCAGTCTGTATGTGTCCCTTATTTTGAGGTGGGTCTCTTGTAGACAACATATATAGGGGTCTCACTTTTGTATCCATTTAGCCACTCTTTGTCTTTTGGTTGGGGGATTCAACCCATTTACATTTAAGGTAATTATTGATAAGAATGGCCCCATTGCCATTTGCTTTGTTGTTTTCAGTTTGTGTTCATACAACCTTTCTGTGTTTCCTGTCCAGAGAAGATCCTTTAGCACTTGTTGAAGAGCTGTTTTGGTGGTGCTGAATTCTCTCAGCTTTTGCTTGTCTCTAAAGCTTTTGAATTCTATTCATATCTGAATGAGATCCTTGCTGGGTACAGTAGTCTCGGTTGTAGTTTATTCTATTTCATTACTTTAAGTATGTCCTGTCATTCCCTTCTGGCCTGAAGAGTTTCTATTGAAAGATCAGCTGTCATCCTTATGGGAATCGCCTTGTGTGTTATATACTGTTTCTCCCTTGTTGCTTTTAATATTTGTTCTTTGTGTTTGATCTTTGTTAATTTTATTAATATGTGTCTTATGGTTTTTCCAGTGGTCATGTACGGATGTGAGAGTTGGACTGTAAAGAAAGCTGAGCACCGAAAAATTGATGCTTTTGAACTGTGGTGTTGGAGAAGACTCTTGAGAGCCCCTTGTACTGTAAGGAGATCCAACCAGTCCATCCTAAAGGAGATCAGCCCTGGGTGTCCATTGGAAGGACTGATGCTGAAGCTGAAACTCCAATACTTTGGCCACCTCATGCGAAGAGTTGACTCATTGGAAAAGACCCTGATGCTGGGAGCGATTGAGGGCGGGAGGAGAATGGGACGACAGAGGATAAGATGGCTGGATGGCATCACCAACTCGATGGACATGAGTTTGAGTAAACTCTAGGAGTTGGTGATAGACAGGGAGTCCTGGCGTGCTGTGATTTTGCGGTCTCAAAGAGTCAGATACGGCTGAGCGACTGAACTTAACTGAACTGAAGGGGGTTTCGCCGTGGGTTTATCCTGTTTGGGACGCTCTGTGGGTTTCTTGGACCTGTTTGACTATTTCCTTCCCCATTTTAGGGAAGTTTTCAGCTATTATCTCCTCGAGTATTTTCTCAGGGCCTTTCTTTTTGTCTTCTGCTTCTGGGACTGCTATGATTCAATGTTGGGGCATTTCACGTTGTCCCAGAGGTCCCTGAGGTTGTCCTCATTTCTTTTATTTATTTATTTATTTTTATTATTATTATTATTTTTTTTTCCAGTGGGTTTTGTCATACATTGATAGTCCTCATTTCTTTTCATTCTTTATTCTTTTTTTCCTCTCTGCTTCATTTATTTCCACCATTTTATCTTCTACCTCACTTATCCTAGCTTCTGCCTCCGTTATTCTACTGTTGGTTCCTTCTAGAGTGTTTTTGACCTCATTTATTGCATTATTCATTTTAATTGACTCTTTTTTATTTCTTCTAGGTTCTTGTTAAACATTTCTTGCATCTTCTCAATCCTTGTCTCCAGGCTATTTATCTGTAACTCTATTTTGTTTTCAAGATTTTGGATCATGTTTATTATCATTATTCTAAATTTTTTTCAGGTAGATTCCTTATCTCCTCCTCTTTTGTTCGGCTTGGTGGGCAGTTTTCAAGTTCCTTTACCTGCTAGGTATTTCTCTGACTTTTCATCTTATTTAGATTGCTGTGTTTGGGGTGGCCTTTCTGTATTCTGGTAGTCTGTGGTTCCTTTTTATTGTGGAGGTTTCTCCCAGTGGATGGGTTTGGACAATTGGCTTGTGGAGGTTTGCTGGTTAGGGAAGCTTGTGTCGGTGTTCTGGTGGGTGGAGCTGGATTTCTTCTCTCTGGAATGCAATGGAGTGTCCAGTCGTGAGTTTTGAGATGGGTCTTTGGGTTTGGTGTGACTTTGGACAGCCTGTTTATTGAATCTCAGGGCTATGTTCTTGCGTTGCTGGAGATTTTGTGTGGTATGTCTTACTCTGGAACTTTCTGGCTCTTGGGTGGTGGTTGGTTTCAGTGTAGGTATGGAGGCTTTTGGATGATCTCTTATTAATTAATGTTCCCTGTAGTCAGGAGTTCTCTGGTGTTCTCATGTTTTGGGTTTAAGCCACTTGCCTCTGGATTTCAGTCTTATTCTTCCAGTAGCCTCAAGACTTCTCCATCCCTACAGCACTGATAATAAAACTTCTAGGTTAATGGTGAAAGGATTCTCCACAATGAGGGACAACCAGAGAGGTTCATGGACTTACATGAAGAAGAGGAGAGGGAGGAAGGAGATAGAGGTGAGCAGGAGGAGAGAAAGGGGGATTCAAGAGAAGAGAGACAGATCTAGGCAGCACTCTGTTCCCTAAGTGTTCTCTGCAGCCCAGAACACCCACAGAGATTCACAGAATTGGACTGAGAAGAGAAGGGGGAGGGAGGAAATAGAGGTGATCTGGGGGAGAAAAAGGAGCATCAAAAGGGGGAGAGAGTAATCAAACCAGTAATCACACTCCTGAGTAAAAATGGGTACTGAATATTGGATTCTTAAATGTCCAAAATTGATATCAAATACTGAAAAACAAAGATTAAAAATCTAGAGTAGGGGTTAGACTCTTAAAAATACAATATTAAAAAAAAACACAAAAAATTTAAGAAATATATATGAAGTTCGCTTTTAAAAACAGGGTCTTTTTTTTTTTTTTTTTGGCCAGATTATAGTGGGTTATAAAAATGAAAATTAAGGAGTAATAGAGGACTTTAAAAAAAAAAGAGAAAAAAAATTTTTAATTAAAAAAAATAATAGTAAAAATATATCTAGGAATTTCTCTGGAGCTGTTGCGGGCAGTGTGAGTTCGGTTCAGTTTCAGATAGCTCCTTGTTCCAGCTTACACTTCTCAAAATCTATAGGCCCCTTCCAGTGTAGTCGGTGTTAACTACAGGGATTTTAATCTGTTGCACCTGTCACTTCTAAAGCGGTTCCCTTTGTTTATTTGGCTTCTGTTAGTAGGTCTCTATAGTGTCTAATTTCAGCCCTGACACAAGTGGGCGGAGGTGGTCTCTTGTTTAGGTTCACTTGTTCAGTCATGCTGTGGGGAGGGAGGGGTGCTGCAGACAAATGTCACTGGCCTGTGTGGGGAGCTCTCACAGTGTTCTGGCCACACTGGGTTTGCCCCAGCTCACTGCGTGTGTGCTTTCCCCATCTACACTGCTCTGGATCCAGGCTGCTCTACAGGGAGCGGGCCCTGAGTTGCGTGCACTTCTCAGGCCCAAGCCTCTCAGGTTCAGGTTTTTGGGTACTTCACAAAGGTACAGACTCGGTTGGGCCTGCGTTTTGTGCCTTCCCCATCCCAGCAGCTCAGGCAGCCAGGAGCTTGACGGGCACACTCTCCCTGGGTGCAGTGCGCCGTATCCCCTCTGTGGTCCCAGCCTCAGTTTCCGCACGCTGGTCCGGTGCGCCTTGTGTCTCTTCTGGGAAGCTGATTTCTGGCTGCGACCCTCCCAGTGAATGTCAACCATCCAGAATCTCAGGAAGTCTTTGGTTAGAGACTGGAAGCCTGTTTGCCATTTGTTAGGGGGTGCCCTCTCTGGGACCTAGTTTGTCCCTTTCCCCTCCCCCCTGCCTCCTACCTCCGACGGGAGATGGGCGGGTCTGCAGCCGGCTAGCTCTTCTCTGGTATTTGCTCAATCCTTTGTTCTGGGAATGGGCGGGTAGTGCCTTAGTTTAGGGCTTTTCCCAGGTTAATTCTCTCTTTCTTGCTATCACACAGTTTAAGTTACTATCTCACGTTAGCTCCCTCTGATTGCCTTCAGGGCTTTCAGGCCCAGTCCTTACCCTAAGCAATGCCGGCGGCTCCTCTCCATTCAGCCCCCACTTGCTGGTGGTGGATGCGAGCGTCTGGGGTACTTTTCTGCTGGGAGTTGCTTTTAGGAATGTAATCTGTGGGTTTTATTTATTTTTCCTCCCAGTTAGGTTGCCCTCCGAGATTCGAAAACTTCCCCCAGACCCGCCGGTGAGAGGGTTTCCTGGTATTTGGAAACTTTCTCTATTAAGACTCCCTTCCCAGGACGGGTCTCTGTCCCTAACTCTATTATCTCTCTTTTTATCTTTTATATTTTGTTGTACCTCCTTTCGAAGACAATGGGCTGCTTTTCTGGGTGCCTGATGTCCTCTGCTAGCAATCAGAAGTTGTTTTGTGGAGTTTGCTCAGCGTTCAAATGATCTTCAATGAATTTGTGGGGGAGAAAGTGGTCTCCCCATCCTATTCCTCCTGGAGAGCAGCATGAGACATAGATTCCCCTGTGCAAACATGCTCAGTTCTGCCTCAAGCTGAGAGTTCAATGTCTTTGAGTGCCTGGCAGCACATATACATACTACCCAGTACCTGTGTGACTGCCCCCAACAGGAAGTGGGAGTTGTCATGTTCATAAACCACGTGGTCTGTGCACAGATGAGAAAAAGTCTGATTCACTGCAGACCTTTATTTTGTCTACTTGTCTTTCTCTGGTCATGAATTACCTGGTCACTAATTACCTATGCTGTATCTGAAAGGGGCATGAAAAAAACAATTCTCATGAAAGGTTTGAGTTGAGCAGAACGGAAGAATAAACAAGTTGACATACATTGGTAATCAGCAGAATAACTTTACCAGCCCATTTGAAAGATAATTTAGTATATGCCATGAACCCTTCTTGTAATCTATTTACTGGTCATCATTTAGCCTATGCCTACTTTCCTCCATCCAGAGTCTAATGTCTCTTTTAAGAAGCTCAAAGACCTTCAGCTTTCTTAGTGAAAGGCAATCTTATCCAAATAGTTAATATATTTCTTGTCTACTGGATTCTAAGGCTCTAGTTAAGTTTTCCTGTACATAAGCTACTTCAAGATCAAACAATAACAAATCAGTCCTTCTAACTTTCAGAATCTATTCTGTTATCTATGTTTTTATGAAATTATAACAGGAATAAAACATTTTTTGAAATCTGACATTGAGTCTTACTTATTAGGCTTTGAGAAGGATCAGGATATTCAGACCTGCTGCCTCCCAAAGTGGAATCATAGTTATTAGATCATGTGTCCTAGAGTTGTCCTCATGTCACGTTTTCTATGTCATTGGCCCAAAGAGTTCAGTCTCACTTGTTAGTGGCTCATTATTTTTCTCTTTGTAAAAGAAAGTCAATACAAGCATGCCAGATCTTTCTGTGACACAATGCTACAATGCACTCCTGCCAAACTTGGCATCCATGGGCTGCAGACACTTAGTACCTGTCAATACCGTGGGCGCTGGTGACTGAAGTTCTGCACACTGGTACAAGATCATGTAGAATGTAACTGTCAATCTTCCATCTGGTTTCATTGTTTTACAGGAAAAATCAACATAAAATAGTCAAAGGCAAATAGACAAGTAGAAAGGAATACAGACAAGTTCTCTAAAACAGTGCCAGTCCTTTAATTTTAGGACAAGATAACTAGTGATGCAGGAATAAAAGTGTATATTTAGTTGAGATGTCTACTCCTCTGTCTCATTTCACCTCGGAGTGCTGACAGGCAGCTTATGCCCTGGTTTGCAATTATTTATAATTAAGTAGAAGAGACCATGGATGCGCACAGCAGCCTAGGCAGCAGCATGATAAAATGAAGTATATATATATTAACAGAATAATTACAGATATAGATATAAAGAAATTAATATTGATAAATTTTCATCAAAACACAGAACTTATTCTGATTCACCAGTTTTTACAGGCACTTTGTTGACGCATAACTCTATGAAATTTTATCACATATGTGGGTTCTTGTAACTGTCACAGAAATCACAATACAGAACTGTCCCATCACTCTAAAAAATGTCCCTTTGCACACGTTCTCACCCCTGCAATCCCTGATCACCCCTGGCAACCACTGCTCTCCTTTTCATTTCTATATTTTTCCTTTTAAGAATGTCATGTAAGTAGAATCATACCTTATGTATGGAATCATTGTGGATCATAATCATACTATCCAATAAGTGTTATACATCAAGTAGCCTTCTGAGATAGACTTTTTTCCACTCAGCATAACACTCTTGAGATCAGTCTAGCTTATTGCATATCTCAGTAGTCTGTTCCTTTTAATCACTACAGATTTTTCCCAACTAAGGATGGTTTGACTTACACTTATTGACTTTATGGTGGTGAGAAAGCCATATGCATTCAGTTGAGAGCATACTTTGAATTTTGATCTTTTCCTGGGCTAGCACCATGCAGCATGATATTCTCAGGTGATGCTGGGAGTGAGCTGAGCTTCTAGTCAGCCCCAGAATCAGGAGCATAAACAACCTTTCTGTTCCCATACAACCGTTCTGTTTTTCACTCTCAACTCAGTAGTCAATAAATTACATGAGGTTTTGCTATACTTTACTGTAAAATAAACTTTGTCTTAGATGATTTTTCCCAACTGTAAGTTAATGTAACTGTTGAGTGTGTTTAAGCTAAGCTAGGCTAAACTAAGGTGTTTTGAGGGTGAGATGTAGCAAATGCTTTTTTCTCCTTAATACAATATTTTCAACTTACAATGGTTTATTAGAAAATAACTCCCTCATAAGGTGAGGAAGATCTATAAATAACATGTCTATTTATTCATCAGTTTACCCAATGAAGATGTTTGGGCAGTTTCCAGTTTGGGGCCATCACAAATAGAGCCACCATGACTATTCATCTACAGATTTTTGTATGAACATAAGTTTTTTATTTCTCAAGCATTAATATCACCACAAGTGTGACTGCTGAATTGTAAGGAAAGTGGGTATTTAAGTTTATGTGAAACTGATGTACCATCTCCTAGAATGACTGTACCATTCACCCACCAGCAATGCATGAGTGATCCAGTTTCTCTGCATCGTTGCCAGAACTTGGTATTGTCAGTACTTTTAAAAGTTTTAGCCTTTATGACAGATGTGGAGTGCTATCTCATTTTGTCTCTAATTTACATTCCCTAATGGCTATTGATGTAGAACATTTGTTCATATACTTATTTATATGCTTTTATCCCTACTACATACCCCGTTGGTAAAGTGCTGTGTTAGTCTTTTGTTCATTTTTCAACTGGATTGTTTGTTTTCTTCCTGTTGAGTTTAGGAATCCATTGTATTCTAAATACCACTCTTTTGATGGAAATATAGTTTGCAAACATGTCCTGCCATTCAGTGATTTGTCTTTTTCATTGTTTTAATAATAACTTTCACAGAGCAATTGTTTTTAATTTTAATGAAGTCTAAGTTTTGCTATGGATTGTGCTTTTGGTGTCATGTCAAAAATCTTTTTGCCTAACCTTACGTTATAAAGATTTTCTCTTCTGGTTTCTTCTAAAATGTTTATAGTGTTACATTTGAATGTATGATCCATTTTCAGACTGAATTCAATGTTTTATATAAGGTGTGAGATTTAGGCCAAGTTCCAATTATTTGCGTATAAATATCCAATTGTCCCAGTATCATTTGTTGATAAAACTGTCCTCTGTTCAATTGTCTTTGCACCTTTCTCAAAAAAATCAATTTTCCCCGCTTGTATGGGTTGACTTCTATACTCTTACTCAGTGACATAAACTTGCCAATGATTTTTTAATTATCCTTTCAGCATCTATAGTATTTTTACAGAAAAGGGTTACTTTTTCATTCCTTATATTCATAATTTATGCTTTTTCTTTTTTTCCTTGATACTTCTACCTAGAAACAGATCAGTTTTATTAATCAGCTTTCTTCCTGTGTGAGTCTACTTCTATAGTGTTACCCAGAGGCATAAATTTATTAATAATATTGTTCTATTACCATCTTCACACTGCAGAATCTGCATATGACTTTCTCATGTGTATAACTCATGTTTTCTTTTATTATACTGATAATTCCCTTGATAATTCAAGCTAGGAATAGATCAATGTTATTAATCATTTTAAGAAAATTAACTATATTTAATGGCTAATTCTATTGTTTGCTTTAGAGTTCACCAATCTGAATTTTTAATTTTATCCTTCTTTTAGACTACATTGGATTTATTTGTTCTTTTTCTATCTTCTTCTGTTGAAAGGTTACATCATTTTTTTCAACCTTTCTTCTTTGATAATCAGTTCAGTTCATTTCAGTTCAGTTGCTCAGTCATGTCTGACTCTTTGTGACCCCATGAACCGAAGCACACCAGGCCTCCCTGTCCATCACCAACTCCCAGAGTCCACCCAAACCCATGTCCATCAACTCGATGATGCCATCCAACAATCTCATCCTTTGTCATCCTCTTCTTCTCCTGCTCTCAATCCTTCCCAGCATTAGGGTATTCTCAAATGAGTCAGCTCTTCGCATCAGGTGGCCAAAGTATTGGAGTTTCAGCTTCAGCATCAGTCCTTCCAGTGAACACCCAGGACTGATCTCCTTTAGGATGGACTGGTTGGATCTCCTTGCATTCCAAGGGACTCTCAAGAGTCTTCTCCAACACCACAGTTCAAAAGCATCAATTCTTCAGTGCTCAGCTTTCTTTACAGTCCAACTCTCACATTCCTTCCATGACCACTGGAAAAACCCTAGCCTTGACTAGACAGACCTTTGTTGGCAAAGTAATGTCTCTGCTTTTTAATATGCTGTCTAGATTGGTCATAACTTTCCTTTCAAGGAATAAGCGTATTTTAATTTCATGGATGCAGTCACCATCTGCAGTGACTTTGGAGCCCAGAAAAACAAAGTCTGACACTGTTTCCACTGTCTCCCCACTTATTTTCCATGAAGGGATGGGACCAGATGCCCTGATTTTAGTTTTCTGAATGTTGAGCTTTAAGTAAACTTTTTCACTCTCCTCTTTCACTTTCATCAAGAGGCTTTTTAATTCTTCTTCACTTTCTGCCATAAGGGTGGTATCATCTGCATATCTGAGGTTGTTGATATTTCTCCTGGCAATCTTGATTCCAGCTTGTGCTTCTTCCAGCCCAGTGTTTCTCATGATGTACTCTGCACATAAGCTAAATAAGCAGGGTGACAATATACAGCCTTGATGTACTCCTTTTCCTATTTGGAACCAGTCTGTTGTTCCATGTCCAGTTCTAACTGTTGCTTCCTGACCTGCATACAGGTTTCTCAAGAGGCAGGTCAGGTGGTCTGGTATTCCCATCTCTTTCAGAATTTTCCAGAGTTTATTGTGATCCACACAGTCAAAGGCTTTGGCATAGTCAATAAAGCAGAAATAGATGTTTTTCTGGAACTCTCTTGCTTTTTCGATGATCCAGCAGATGCTGGCAATTTGATCTCTGGTTCCTCTGCTTTTTTGAAAACCAGTTCGAAAAATCTGGAAGTTCACATTTCATGTATTGCTGAGGCCTGGCTTGGAGAATTTTAAGCATTACTTTACCAGCATATGAGATGAGTGCAACTGTGTGGTAGTTTGAGCAATCTTTGGCATTGCCTTTCTTTGGGATTGGAATGAAAATGGCTTTTTCCAGTCCTGTGGCCACGGGTGAGTTTTCCAAATTTGCTGGCATATTGAGTGCAGCACTTTACAAAGTACTTAAAAAAGATTAATTTCCTTCTATGTATTATTTTAGCTGTGCCTTATACATATGTATATGTTTGTGTTCTCTCTGTATGTTCTTTCAAATACTTTGTAATAGTTATTGTAATTGCTTCTTAAACACACATATGAGTTGTTGTAAATTTAGTGCAAAAATTCCAAATGTTTGGGATTTTTTAGAGGTATCTTTTCACAACTGATTTTCTATATCAATTCCATTTTGGTGAAAGAATAAATTCTGTATAATTTCAGTTTTCTTATATTAAGACTTTTTATGCACAAACAAACAGTGTGTGTCTGTGTGTATATTTCATCTGCACTTCAGGATGTGTCTGGGGCCTCGGTTGCAGGTTTGGGTACAGGCTGCAGGTGCCTGGGGAGCACCGTGCACTTGCTGCACAGAAGTAGGTGGCTGAGTCTTCAGGCTGGGAAGTTGTGATGTGCAATGAGAGCTGTTTGGCACTCTTATTGAGGGAAACTGTGAGTCTTCCATCTTCCATTTTATTCACAACTGAACGTATGACTATCAAGAATGCAGGGCCTTTACCAGGATATTGCTGGTACCATGGGAAATAGTCAAATGCACTCTTCTCATAACTACAGTTCAGAATGGAAATCTTTCCTTCCTGGACTGTCAAAGATTGAGGGCTCTGTTTCACCTGCTCTTGGTCACGTTTTCCCTTCTGTTGTCCACTCGCCCCTGCTTAAAGAGATAAAAAGTCATTAGGTCCACAAACTGATATTTCCTTCTTAAAGTTTCTATCTGCATGAATTTGTCCATACTCCAATTTTCTCACTCCCCCAAACTAATGAGATATCCTAGGGTTTCTCCATCATAACTCACAGTCTACTTGAAGACACAGAATTAAGAATGATGCTTCCAGTATCTTGTCCATTGGTCCTGGCACCAAAGTTCAATGACAGCTCAGGTTCTTCCTCTGGTCTCCTCAGCCAGCTAGAACTCTGACTTAAGATTCACATCAGCTTTAATTCTTCCAAGAGGCCCCACCTTCTCACAAGTACTTTCAATTAAACCTTTTTTTTTTTTTTTCAAAGCAAGCACTTTCCAATTTTCTCTATCTTAGACTTGCTCAAAATTACCTTCATTGAAAAGCAGAAATCCCCTCCTTACACATGGAATATGATTAGTTTAGAATTTCTCTCCCCTATTCCTCATCTTCTTTTCCTTCAAATTTCCAAGAAGGTTAAAAATCATGGATCAGGACAACTTGACATCTTAACAGGGATTACATTATTTTACAATGGAGAAGAGAGGGACTTCCATGAAATTACAAGATGAGCATTTCTCTTTTTCTTAATTACAAATACAAATTAAAGTCTATTGAAGCTATCAGTTCAGTCACTCAGTCATGTCCAACTCACTGAGCCCCCATGGACTGCAGCACACCAGACTTCCCTGTCCATCACCAACTTCTGGAGTTCACTCAAACTCATGTCCATTGAGTCAGTGATACCATCCAACCACCTCATCCTTTGTTGTCTCCTTCTCCTCCTGCCTTCAATCTTTCCCAGCATCAGGGTCTTTTCAAATGAGTCCATTCTTCACATCAGGTGGCCAAAGTATTGGAGATTCAGCTTCAACATCAGTCCTTCCAATGAATATTCAGGACCTCTTTCCTTTAGAATGGACTGGTTTGATCTCCTTGCACTCCAAGGGACTCTCAAGAGTCTTCTTCAACACCACAGTTCAAAAGCATCAGTTCTTCGGCTCTCAGCTTTCTTGATAGTCCAACTCTCACATCCATACATGACCACTGGAAAAACCCTAGCCTTGACTAGACAGACCTTTGTTGGCAAAGTAATGTCTTTGCTTTTTAATATGCTGTCTAGGTTGGTCATAACTTTCCTTCCAAGGAGTAAGCATATTTTAATTTCATGGCTGCAGTTACCATCTGCAGTGATTTGGAAGCCCAAAAAATAAAGTCTGCCACTGTTTCCCATCTATTTGTAAAGTTAAAATAATTAAGGAGCACATGTTTTTGAAGTGTAGAATTTTGTCTCTGTATTTGATGTCATCTCAAATTCAATCAAAGAAAACATCATTACAGTCCAACAGGAGAGATAATAAAGGTTCTCATTCCTCAGTCTAATCCCATCTATCCCATCGTTCTAAGGGGAACTTTTATTGTTTGTTAGACTTCTGATATGTTTTCTTTTTCATGTTTTTCATTTATCCATTCATGAATGCATCTCAATATATATTTAATGAGTGCTGCTAAGTGACTACTTAATATTCAATACTTGGGTCTCAAGAAGGAAGGACAATTCCCATCTTCAGTCAACTGAGGCCTAATACTCAAGTACAATCAGATAAAAGCTACTAAGGAGAAATGTGTATCTCTAAGATATGACAAAGAAAAAAGTAATAAACTCTTCTTCTCAACTCAGCCAGATAACAGTTTTAATGGAGGTGATACTTGAAATGGAACTTAGACCACTACTACATTTCCCATAAAGATGGAGGACATGAACTCTAGGCACAGATTAACTAAGTGTGGTATACATTTATATTAGAGAAGTTAAATCTGGCCATGTCCTTGAGGACAACATGTGTTATTCAGAGAAGTGTTGATTTTCAAAGCCATATTTTCAAGCTATTAGACTACAGTATACATAGATACTACCTAGGTAGATGGATGGATAGATAGAAACATGCATACCTTCATACATGATTAATAGATGTAAATGGAACCATAATAGGAGATAAAACTTTAGTAGATTTTTAAGGGATCCTTTCTGGCTACTTGAAGAATATGTGTATGTGGGACAAGCATCACAGTAATCTCTGAAGCAGCATTGCCCCTTTGTGGCCATAGAAAGAAGTTACACTGAAAAAATGTATATAGTTTCTTAAAAATTCATGTTCACCACCTATGAACATCAATCAGAGCACTGAAATATGTAACCAAGTCTTCATCTTGAATCAGTGATTTCTTGAGACAGAAGGAGATTTTACCTTGTTGAAATATTGACCCTCAGACTGAGTTAGTGTAAGGAGCTGTCTTTCTTCCCATAATGTCAACAACAAATCAAGAAGAGCCCTTTATACTGAAGAGACCATGTCTTTAAATAAATTCTAAATCAGAAAATTGTGTTATATATTGTGGATAATATATATATTATCCACACTTAATACTGCTGTCTTTTTTTGTTTGTTTGTTTGTTTGAACACTGTTGACATGAGTTTAGCTTGTTTTTGTCTTTGCATTATTTACTGAATCTATTATTGAGACAGTAACTATACAGAAATATTTAAGACCCCAACAGAATGAAACAATAAGCAAGTGAACTAGAACTATTCTAAAAAGACCCTTTGTAATCATACACCATGATCATCTAGGATTTATTCCAGGTATCCAAGGATGATTCAGTATCCTCAGATCAATCAATGTGATATACCACAACAACAGAATGAAAGATAAAAACCACATAATTTCTTAGTAGATGCAGAAAAAGCATTTGACAGAATTCAATATCTGCTCATGATAAAAGCTCTCAATAAACTTGATATGGGGAAAATGTACCTCAAAATAATGAAGGTTATTTATGACAACCAACAGCTAACATCACAATCAGTTGTTTTAAAAAATGAAAGCTTTTTCTCTAAGACCTTAAACAAGACAAGTCTGCAAATCTCACCACTTCTATTTAACATAGTACTGGAAGTCCTAGCCATAGCAATCAGATATGAAAAAGAAAGAGAAGGCATCCAAATTTGAAGAAAGAAACTGCCACTATTTGCAAATGACATGATGTTGTGTATAGAAAATTGTCAAGTACCATCAAAAAGCCACTAGGATAAATAAATGAAAGTAAAGCTCGGTAAAGGTGCAGGGTACAAAATTAACATATAGAAATCTTTTGCATTTCTATATGCTAATAATGAATTATAAGAAAAAGAATTTAATAGAACATCCAATTTACAATTGAATCTAAGAGAATAAAATAATTAGCAATAATTTCAACAAAGGAATTGAAAGACCTGTATTTTGAGAACTATAAGAATTGATGAAAATAATTTAAGACAATAAAAATAAATAGAAAGATATCTCATCTCCATGGACTGGAAGAGTTAATATTGCTAAAATATCTATACACCCAAAGCAATCTACAGATTCAATGCAATCCTCATCAAATTACCCATGGCATTTTTCACAGAACTAGAAAAAATAATCTTAAAATTTGTATGGAACCACAGAAGACCTCAACAGCTAAAGCAATTTTGAGAAAAAAAGAGCAAAGTTGAAAATACTCCACTCTCTGATACGAAAATATGCTACACAGTCATAGTAATCCAAAATTGTATGGTACTGGCACAAAAACAGACATAGATAAATGGGACAAAATAGAACCAAAATAAACCCATGCACCTATGATCAATCAATCTATGACAAAAGAGGCAAGAATATACAGCAGGGGGAAAGACAGATTCTTCAATAAGTAGGTTTTGAGCAACCTGAACAGCTACATGTAAAAGAATGAAACTAGAAATTTTTCTCACAGCATGAATAAAAATAACTCAAAATGTTTTAAAGACTAAAATGTAAGAGCTGAAATCATAAAATGTCTAAAAGAAAATATAGACAGTATACTCTGTGACATTCATCTTTCTAATATTTTTTTCTAATCAAACTAAACTCTTGCACAGAGAAGAAAACCATTATCACAAAGAAAAGGAAAAGATATTTGCAAACAACATGTCAACAAGGATTTAATATCCAAAATATATAAAGAACTTATACATTTAATATCAAAAACATGATCTTATTTTAAATTAGGCAGAGGACCTGTATAGGCATTTTACCAAAAAAGGCATACAGATGGCCAACAGGCACATGAAAAGATGCTCAATAGCTTTAGTCATCAGTAAAATGCAAATGAGAACAACAAATGAGCAAATCACCTTACTAGGGCTGTCTTCAAAAAGGCAAGAAATAGCAAGGGTTGGTGAGGATGTGGAGAACAGGGAATCTTTGTGCACTGTTGGTGGTAATATAAATTGGTGCAGCCTCTGTGGAAAACAGTATGGAGATTCTCCCCGCTCTGCCCTCCCCAGGTTAAAAATGGAATGATGTCTGCAACGTGAAGTCTTATCCTTCCTCAATTGCTTAGAAAGGAGGTAGCACCTTCGGGGGGAAAGAGATAGCGAATAGGATCCTATCTGGTTTTAGTGGTTGTGGTGGGAAAGATAACAGCAAATTGACTGACAATTAAAAAAAAAAAAATAGAACTACTACAAGATACAGAACTTCCATTCCTGGGTATTTATCCAAAGAAAACAAAAGAGCTAGTTCAAAAATATATAGGCACCCCAGTGTTCACAGAAACATTATTTACAATAGTCAAGATATTGAAGACATCTCAGTGTTCATTCATATCATAGATGAATGGATAAAGAAGATCTAGATGATAGATAGATAGATCAATATAGATATAAATAGTGAAATATTACCATAAAAAAAATAAAATCTTGCCATTTGGGACAACATGGATAGACCCAGAGGGTATTATACTTATTGAAATAAGTCAGAGTGAGACAAATAAACTGTATGTTTTAATACATATATGTGGAATCAGAAAAACAAATATAACAAAACAGAAACAGACTGACAGACATAATGAAGCAACTAGTGGTCACTGGATGGGAGAGGAGTGAGTGTAGGAGTGAAACAGGTGAAAGGAATTAAGCGGTGCACACTCTGTTATAAAATAAATAAATCATAAGTTTGGTCAAAATATGACCAATATTTTATAATAATTTCATATGGTATGTAATTAATCAAAAATATCAAATGACTATCCTGTACATCTGAAACTAATATAGTATTGTAAGTCAACTATGTTTCAATTTTTAAAGTTTTAATTAGATAAAAATGTGGCAAAGTAGACTTTGGGAGTAGGATTAGTTGAAGGATCTTGATACTGAAAAGTTGTTGCCGAACCACGCAAAGATGCCAGGATTCTTGGCCTCCAGAGGAGAAGTATTCAATCCGGGGCCAGAGACAAGGCTTGATTTCTCAGAGCTTTTGTGTAATAAAGTTTTATTAAAGTATAAAGGAGATAGAGAAAGCTTCTGACATAGGCATCAGAAGGAGGCAGGAAGAGTACACCCTTGCTAGTGTTAGCCATGGAGTTATATACTCTCTAGTTAGTTATTACAGTGAATCAAAAGAATGTCTGGAGGCTGTAAAGACCTCACTAGACCTACTCCCATAATTTACATTTTAAGATAATAGGATTAGCCAGAAGGTTTTTTTCCAGAGACTGTCCTCAAGCAGGATACATTATTGTTATACAATCCTAAGGAATGTAGAGGGGAAAAAAGTTTGTCCTTTCTTCCTCCTTGAGAATTCCAGACACCTCTCTCCTTGGGGACCCCTGGACTTCTTATCAAGCTGCCTAGGAATTGACTCTCTCAATATGAATTATTCTGGATTATCTGGGTAGGTCCTATACATAACCATGCATCCTTTGCTGATGAAAAAAAAAAGACTATCAGATATTTCTCTAGAAAGATGAGTTTAGCTGGGATCAGCAAAGGATTGCAATTTGGGGTCTGCAACCATGGCAAGCCTCATGCAAGTCCCCACAGGACAAGAGAAGAATGATCTTATAAAGAAGAAAAGGCAGTTGGGAGGGCTACTGTAAACAGACGTTTACATTTGTTTACATTGGGATGTCCCTGGTGGTCCAGTGCTTAAGAATCTGCCTCCCAACGCAGGGGATGTGGTTCAGTCCCTGGTAGGGACCTAAAATCCCACATGCCACCAGGCAACTAAGCCCATGTGCCGTAACTGGAGAGCCCATGTGCTGCAACTACGGAGCCCACGCACTCTAGAGACAGTGCTCCACAACAAGAGAAGCCCCTGCACACACACACACACACACACACACACTCACACACTCACTCACACAAAGTAAACCGAGTCCATGATTTTTCACTGGCCCAGTGTTTGCCTGGAAAAGAGGTGGCATCTTTCTTCTGCCCTTTAATCCTGTTATCTTCACAAGGTATGAGAGCTCCCCCTGTCTCCCAACTCTATTTAAATGAGTTTCTGTTTATTTACTAATTTCCTACACCTTAGAAGCAGAAGAGTATTTGATTCCAAAAGAGAAAGGAGCTGAGGTGGTAGAAGAGGTTGCAGCGATTCAAGGAAGGGCCATGACCCAAGGATGCCAAGTGACCTCCAGAAGCTAGAAAAATGCAAGGAAATGGATTTTTCCTTAAAGCCTCTAGAGGAAACCGACCAGCCAGCCAAGCAAAATTGATTTCATACTTCTTCAACCCAGAACTATAAGATAATTCATTTGTTTTAACTTATCAAGTTCATATTAAACATTGAGCAAATATTTTTTGTTTGCTTTCCACAGTAGTAGGATGGCATGTAAATATTTGCAGTTGTCTGTTGGAACACTTCATGGTGAGGCAGACTTGAACATTCTGGAGAAGGCGACTAAGCTGGATAATATCTTTATTGGAGTGATTTCATTTAATTCCTTTCACTTTTTAGCATTTTTGAGTTCAGCTTGCATGCTCTGTCACTCAGTTATGTCCAGCTCTTTGAGACCCCATGGACTGTTAGACTGCCAGGCTCCTCTGTCCATGAGATTTCCCAGTATTTCCCAAGAATACTGGAGTGGGTTACCATTTCCTCCTCCAGAGGATCTGCCCCACCCAGGGATTGAACCCATGTCTCCTGCATCTCCTGCATTGGTAAGCAGATTCTTTACCACTGAGCCACCTGGGAAGCTGTGGTTAAATATTGATTTTAATTCTGTCCTCGTATCAACTACTCTGCTAGTTCCCAGTTCGAAGTTTCTAGTGAAGAAGGAGACACAGACTGAGAAGGGGAGATAGAGACTGAAGTCCATAACCTGTAGGGCCAAAGAGTGTCTGTGGTTAAAACTGTCCTGATGTAGGTGAGTAACATGAAGCACTGCAAATGCCCTGTGGGGCCTCACGGTGTGACTGAGGCTGGAGGAGGGGCTGAGCCCAGGGAGGGTTCCTGTAGAGGCTGCAGGTGCCTGGGGAGCACCATGCTGCGCAGCACAGAAGTAAGTGCCCAAGTCTGTGGTCCTCGAAGAGGAAATGTGCAGTGAGCTGCGGCGTTCTCTAGGGACTGTGGTGGCCTTTAATCTTCCATCCTGCTTGGTCCCTGAAGGAAGGGAAAACAGGTGGATGAGGCGGCCCCCGGGGTTCTGAAAATACCACTGCACACTATTTGGGAAGATGGAGAAATTACACCGCAGAGTAGAGCTGGCTCCCTCCTGGAGACTCAGGGCTGAGGGACTCTGCACCACATCCATCCCTCGCACACCTGATGAAAAGAAGAGAAACAGTCACAGGTGAGGGTAACAGAGCGCCTGCAAAACCCGTAAAGTACACCCCCAACCCCATAAATGATAAGGATAGAAAGTCTGCAGGACTTGTCAGCTCCTCTTCCTCCTTCAACAAAAGAGAAGCTGCTCATTCCTTCAGATTCCCCTTCTGTTGCGCAGCCCCAACTCACAGCAAACCTGGGCAAACAAAAGCCCCAGTACAGTGTCCACTAGCCTTTTCATGACGCTTTGCCTTGTTGCTGGAAAACATTCACAAGATACATAGCAAACCCTGGGTGGTGAGTGTCATGACTTGTCTGGATGTTTCAGCTCCTGCAACCAATCAGCTCAGCCAACAAACCCTGCTCAGCTGACACTGTGACAGGCAGCCCCACCCTCTGGTCTCAAGTGAACTAAAAACAGGCTAAAGAGGGGTGAGAGTGGAGGGAAAAGGTGACATTCAATGTTTTATACATAATTTTGAACTTGTGAAATGGAAGTTCCTATTTTCTCCTGATATATATTAATAAATAAATCTTAGGCAATAAAAGTGGGAAAAAATCAGAAAAAGCTGGCATCTATACTTCAAAATTTTCCATCTTACCTTTTGTTTATGACTCCCTCTTTGATCCAGGGGGCTTTCCTGAGAGCTATGGATAAAGATAACAACATAGACAAAGATAATAACAATCAATGTAAATATAGATATTTTGCATTATGGTCATAAATGTCTAGTTCTTGAGTCAGGGAATAAGGCAGAGCTATTAATTGAAAGGAATATTCATTGAAAAGCATGCTTCTTATATGCTGATAATGATTTAGCTTTTCTTCACACAAATATTCTCCTCTATTATTACTAACCCCCATTTGAAAGAGTTTTCCAGGGGATGGAGCAGTAAAGAATATACTTGCCAATTCAGGGGACGAAAGAGATGGGGATTCGATCTCTGGGTTGGGAAGATCCCCTGGAGAAGGAAATGGCAACCAGCTCCAGTATTCTTGCTTGGAAAATCCCATGGCCAGGGGAGCATGGTGGGCTATAGTCCATGGGATGGCAAAGAGTAAGACCCAACTGAGCGAATGAGCATAAGAAAACTCACAATGAGTTTCGGAGGTAGGAGGTAGATGGGCCCCTGGGCTAGGCAGCTGGTAGTTGTCAAGCAGAGTAAAATTCAAGTTTTGTTTTCCCTACACACTCCAAATACTGAGGGAAGAACCAATTCTACCTTGTTGGAACTGTTCCTTTGACTTGCTTTTCACTGCTTTTGTTATTATAATCATATATAATGGGCTGCCTCAGAGAATCAGCCCCTCTGCCTGACTGCTAAAAGGCTTTTGTTCATGACCTATCCACTTGTGGATGGTAGGAAAGAAGAAATTAATACATCCCCTGCCTGAGGCTTGCCATTCTAGCAGATGTTTACAAGATTAATTTTGCCTTTTTAATTTGTTTCCTCACCTTCCCCCACCCTGTTCTGTAAAAGAACCTGCCATCCAGACCCAGAAAAGATGATTATTTTGAGACATTAGTCTGCCATCTTCTTGGTCAGCCAGCTTTCCGAATAAACTCCTTGCCCCCACATCTCTTCTCTCAGATTCATTAACCTGTCATGCTAATTAGCCTCAGTACCAAGACAACGGCAGGAGTTGAGCTCTGCTAGAGTAAAAAAGTGACCACTTCTGAGGTCAAGAGGTCAAGGAAAACTGTGCAGGCACAGAAAGACTCCTCGGAGCTCAAAAAGGAGGTGGCACCGCCTCATAACAGATGATGCCAAGCATCCCACAAAGCTCTGTGCTGGAATCCATCTTGGCAAAAAGATGCACATGCATCTTTCAGGAGTGTCCTAAAACAGGTCTGATGTGGGGAAAGGAGAGATATATCTGGCCAAAAATAAACACAGACCCAGAAGAACTGCCCCATATGGATGACTTAACCACCTCTTCACTGCACTCCTCATCTTCCTCCTCATTAGGGAGGATGCCCTTGTGTCTCCTGCATTGGCAGGCAGATTCTTTACCACTGCACCAGCTGGGAAGCCTATTAATGGAGACTGATGAACAAAGGAGAACTTTTTTTGCTTCACACTGTATTGTGTTTGGAAAGGTCACCCATATACATCCTTATGTGCCAACAGTAATTAGCTCAACCAGTCCCAAACGCTTTAGTCAAAGAGTTGAAATCCTTTAAGGAAAGAAACTTCTTAGGATACTAGCAAAATAGTCTGGAGATAATGCAGTTAGAAATAAGGCATTGTCCTGGGTTTTTTGTTTGCTTGAGAGATGAGATTAATATTGTAAAGCAAATTCTCTGACTTGTGTTATATCAACTCACATGGCCAACCTCAAGCTATTATATCTCAGCCAATCACTATTCCAAATGACCCGGCAGTAAGTAGCTTTCTCCAGCTTGTTGAAAATTCTATGGCCTCATTTTCCCTAGAATTCTGATTCTAGAGGACAAAAATGCCAAATTTCAGAAAACAGGAGTCTTTCCTTTGCAAAATGTAAAGAAAAAAGAATAGAAAAAACAAGAAAAAATGAAAAAAAGAAAAATCTAAGAGGACCATGGGAACCAAACACTTCCAGGATTCTGTATTCTCTGTACTATTTGCCTTCACGGAACATGCCAACTTCCTAATGTAACAAAGACTGAGCTACAGTGTCCAGGAGGTTTGTGTTCAGCTCCTCCTGCAGCCCCAGGCACTGTGTCACTCAGAGCACAGAAGGACTTGGCCGAGTCTTTCCAATGAGCTGGTATTTTCCTCAGGTGGAAGGACTTCTCACTCTTCCTAAATTCAGCCTCAAAACCTTTGATGCCTGAAACAAGATTGTGTCCAGACACATACTTCAGGAGAAGCTGGGGTCCTTGGTCCGGGTACTGCACGGACCAGAAGAGGTATGGTGAAACAGAAGATGAGTAGTTGCACCTCAGCTCCAGACGGGCTCCTTCAGAGACAGTGATGTGGTCATCAGGCTGGGTCACTGACTGGGCTCCAGCTCCTGCTGAAACATCAGTGCTGAATCAGTGAACTCAGCTAAAACAAAAAATCTCTATTCAACATGGAGCAATATTCCATGTGTGGACAAAGGAGTAAAATGGAGTAATACTCATTCAGAAACAGGAGCATCTCAAGCATCAAGGTGAACACCAAGGTTATAGTGGAGCAGTGAAGAGGCAGTGAGCTCCTTTCTAACAGGTTCCCCACAAATAAGTTTGAAGACTGGCTGACTTGAACCCAGGTTTCTCTGAAGTTAAGAATGACGGATCTATATTTCTTCTGATGGAGGTTGTAGGGAGGTTGTTAGGAAGAGAAACTGTCTTAACAAAATGCCTATCTCTGGTGTCTGAGATGCTTTACATCTCACTGTGTAAAAAATGGTCAGAATATCTCTTTAAAATCTAGGGTTTTGTGAGGTTCTTCTGATCCTTCACAGAAAAGCAATTTCCAATTTAGGCAGCAGTGCCCTCCAGAAGACAAATAGAGAACTACAGAGAAGTTCACTTTTCATTAGCATGCCCCAACTTTTACTGCCCTTCTGTGGTTGAATTTCAAAGCATTATGATTATGTACAGAAGAGAATTTATATGTTGTCAGCCTTGAACTATTTGGCGTTTTAAAAAAACAGAATTGTGAGTTAAAAATTCCCTGTGTTACTGTATAGCACAGGGAACTATATTCAATATCCAGGGGTAAAAAATAATGGAAAAGAAAATAAAAAAGAAAGTCTATATATGTATAACTGAGTCACTTTGCTCTACAGAAGAAATTAGCATAACTTTGTCAATCAGCTATCCTTCAACTTTTAAGTGTTGGATACAAAATAATTTTTAGAATGAAACATAAAATCACAGTGTTACAATTTTTTGTTTCCAGATTTAACTGAGCGAGAAGGAAATAATCCAATATATTTCAACTGAAGAAAGAGAAGAGCCATTAATCCAGAAGCATTCACTAAAAAAGGTGAAATTCAGACATTCTCAGTTGAAGGAAAATGAAGAAAAGTGGTCACCAGAAGACCTATCCTAAAATTATGTCTAAAGGAAGCTCTATAAACAGAAATAAAATTATAAAGGAAGGAGTCTTGAAACAACAAGAAGGAATAAAGAATACAATAAGCAAAAATATGGATAAATACAATAGACTTTTCCTCTTGAATTCCCTAAATTATATTTGGTGGAAATATTTTATAGCATATTAAATGTGTTATATAATAACATATATATAATAATATATATCTGGGAAAAATTATAATAGTGTCTAATGAGGCTCTAGACACACATGGAGGAAATACTAAAGAAAATTATTTTATGAATGGGGAGAATAAATAAGTGTAAAGGGAGGCAATACTTATACATTACATTCAAATAGGTAAAATAATATTACCAATAGCCTGTGTTATATAAATGCAATAACTGGAGCAACCATATGAAAATAGCTATACAGTAAGACACATCTAAATGCTAAAGGCAGCCATGAAATTAAAAGATGCTTACTCCTTGGAAGGAAAGTTATGACCAACCTAGATATATTAAAAAGCAGAGACATTACTTTGCCAACAAAGGTCCATCTAGTCAAGGCTATGGTTTTTCCAGTGGTCATTTATGGGTGTGAGAGTTGGACTGTGAAGAAAGCTGAGCACCAAAGAATTGATGCTTTTGAACTGTGGTGTTGGAGAAGACTCTTGAGAGTCCCTTGGACTGCAAGGAGATCCAACCAGTCCATCCTAAAGGACATCAGTCCTGGGTGTTCATTGGAAGGACTGATGCTGAAGCTGAAACTCTAATCCTTTGGCCACCTGATGCTAAGAGTTGACTCATTGGAAAAGATCCTGATACTGGGAGGGATTGGGGACAGGAGGAGAAGGGGACAACAGAGGACGAGATGGCTGGATGGCATCACCAACTCAATGGACATGAGTTTGAGTAAACTCCGGGAGTTGGTGATGGAGAGGGAGACCTGGCGTCCTGCGATTCATGGGGTCGCAAAGAGTCGGACACGACTGAGCAACTGAACTGAACTGACTGACATGCTATAGGAGCTTCTCTTGTGACTCAGACCATAAAAGAATCTTCCTACAATGCGGGAGACCCGGGTTCAGTCCCTGGGTCGACACGATGCCCTGGAGAAGAGAATGGCTATGCACTCCAGTATTCTCATTTAGAGAATTCCGGTAGGCTACAGTCCATGAGGTTGTAAAGAGTCAGACACAACTGAGCAACTAACAGACACACACATACACACACTAAACGCTGCAGAAAAATTGAAGTGTAATCCTAGAAAATATTGAATAACTCACAGGAGGTTAGAAGGAAAAACATAGGGGACAAAAAAAAAGCGCAGAAAAAAAAAATCAAATAAAATGGAAGTCTAAGCCCTAAAATATCAAGACATTAAAAACAAGTGATCTAAACACAGAAACTAAGACACAGAAGTTGGTCTGAACACACCAGTGACAAAACAGCTCAGACAAGAAGTGGGTTAAGAAACACGACCCAACTATAACTGTCTGAGAGAAATTCATTTCAAATAAGACATAGTCATCTTGAAAGTAAAAGGATGGGGAAAGATGTTTTATGCAAACATTAATCAAAGGAAAGTATAATGGCTATATTAACATCAGATAAAGTAGACAGACTCCTGAACAAAGAAAATTACCAGAGACAGAGGAATATTATCTACTGATGAAGAGGATAATTTACTGAGAAGACATAGTAATCCTAAATGTATATGTACCAACTAACAGAGCTGAAAAATAAGTGGAACAAAAATTAAAACTAAAAAGAAAAGAGACAAATCTAGAAATATAGTTAAATACTTCAATATTCCTCTCTCAACAACTGGTAGAATAACTTGCCAGAAAATCAGCAGATATATAGAACTCAATAACACCATTAACCAGTAGGATTTAATTATCAGCTATACAACACTCCACCCAACCAGAGGAGAATATACTTCTTGTCAAGTGTCCATGGAATATATACCAGATAAGTCCAAATCTTGGGACCTAAAAAAGCTCAACAAATCTAATGTAAAAGAACTGAAATATAGAGTATGTTCTCCAACCACAATGAACTAATAGTATAAATAAATAACAGAAAGATACAGGAAAATTCCCAAACATTTGGCAACCAAACAACACACTTCTTAATCATCTATGGGTCATAGAGAATGTCTCAAGGGAAATCATTGAATTTCCCATGAGTTGAATAAAAATGAAAATACAGCATACCAAAATTGGGGGGACACAGCCAAAGAAGTATTGAGAGTGAAATTTTAGCACCACATGCAAATATTAAAAAGAATAACATCTCAGATTATCTAAGCTTCTATCTGAAGAACCTGGACAAGGAAAAGATAAATTAATTCAAAGCAAGCATAAGAAAATAATAAAGATAAAAGGAGAAATCAATGAAATTTAAAAGAGATAAACAATAGAGAAAATCAATGAAACAAAGAGTTGATTCTTTAAGAGGATCAATAAAACCAACAAAGTTCTAGCAAAACAGACAGGTGGAGGGGACTGGAAAGAACAGGGACAATGTCAGCAGGCCAATTAGCAGTATGGCATCCTATGTGATTGGCTAAGGATGAACATTTGCCTTTCTCCAGTTGGTCCTAGGCTTCTGTCATAGCTCAGTTGGTAAAGAATCTGCCTGCAATGCAGGAGACCCTGGTTCGATTCCTGGGTAGGAAAGATCCACTGGAGAAGGAATATGCTCCCCAGTATTCTTGGGCTTCTCTTGTGGCTCAGCTGGTAAAGAATCCACCTACAATATGGGAGACCTGGGTTTGATCCCTGGGTTGGAAAGATCCCCTGGAGAATTGAAAGTCTACCCACTCCAGTATTCTGGCCTGGAGAATTCCATGGACTGTATAGTCCATGGGGTCGCAAAGAGTTGGACTAGACTGAGAGCCTTTCACTAACTAACTAACATTAGCAGTTGGTCCTGACTTGAATGAACTTCTGAAGTATTATGCTACGTAAAGTAAGCAATGCCCAAATGCCAGGTATTGTAAGAAACCATTTGCATAAAATGCATAGAATAAGCAAACTTGTGGTCAGAAAGCAGGTGGGTGGCTCCCAGGGATGTGTGCGTGGGGAGCGTGGGGAGTGACTGTGTCATGGACGCATGGTTTCCTTTTGGGGTGATGACGAGGTTTCAAATCTAGATAGAGGTAGTGATTGTGCCATGTTGTGAATATACTAGACGCACACTTAGGTGTTCATTTGAAAGAGAGAATTGTGTGAAATGTTGCTTAATCTCAACAAAACTACTATTTTTTTACTTTTTATTTTATATTAGAGAAGAGCTGGTTAACAATGTGTTATTTTCAGGTGTACATCAAAATGATTCCGTTATCCATACACATGTATCTGCTCGTTTTCAAATTCTTTTCCCATTTAGACTGTAAAACTATTATTGAAATTGAAGTTGATGAAAATCTAACAATCAAAGAATTCACAATATAATTTTAGATCATTTTAAAAGATTTTTAAAAGTAATTTATTTTAATTGGAGGATAATTACTTTACAATATTGTAATGGTTTTTACCCTACATCAACATGAATCGGCCACAGATACACCTGTGTCCCCACCATCCTGAGCACCCCTCCCACCTCCCCTGCTACCCTATCCCTCCGGGTTGTCCCAGAGCGTGGGCTTTGGGTATCCTGCTTCATGCATGGAACTTGCACTGGTCATCTATTTTACTTGTGGTAATGTACATGATTCAATGCTATTCTCTCAAATCATCCTACCCTTGCTAATTGCCTCTATCTGGAAGGAAAGTCAATATAGAAAACCCCTTAATGGAAGAAGTTTCCTCAGCGCCAAGCCAGGACGTGGTTGGAGCCCATCTGCAGTCTGAGTCCTGGGAACAGGCTCCCTCTGCGCACTGTAGCTCACAGCACAGAGGTTGGTGGTCGAGTCACTGTGCTGAGAAGTCGCAATGTGTAAAGCACTGTGTCCTGATGGTTTATCCAACGAGACTGTAATTCTTCCACTTGTTTGCTCTTTCTGATTCACCTGAATTGACAGTAGGGATGTGAGCCCTTTCCCGGGATTCTGCCTAAACCACTGCAGGAAGTGCAGAGTGCTGTCAGGGTAACTGCAGTTGAGATCCACGCTGTCTCCCTCTCTCACGCTCAGAGCTTCAGGACTCTGACTCACGTCCTGCTTACTGCTCACCCCTGTTCAGAAAGAGAAAACAGAGACAGGCTGGTCAGCAGCTGATTATTCTTGGAAACTAAAGTTTACTTTTTCTCTCTCCAAAGGAACTCCCAGAAACCATGCAGGTACAACTCCCTGACTTTCTGTCTTCCCTGGGGTGGAATATCCGGGAGTCGCCCATTCTTTGCCCATTTCTAAATCCCTCTAACTCACAGTTTAGTTGTAACCAAAGGATGAGCAGACTCAGGAATTTGTCCATTCCTTCTGTCATTTAGACTCACTGGAGAACTGAATTCTTGCATCTGTAAAATATTCAAGGACTCGCAGGATAAAAGACCTGCTTTGCTGCCTCTTGTGTTCAAAACTTTCTACAGGAAACACAGAGTCAGCCCAGCCCATCAGAGCAAGTCACAGAGGCATGGAGGAGGATGCACCAGAAGCCCATCTGCCAGGAGTGCGAGGTTGCCATGGAAACACCATCATCTCAGGGCTAAGCCCAGTGTTGCCAGAGAAATGCTTATCTCTTTCCCTCCTCCTAAGGAAAACAATTTTTACCACATCAGATTTGCAGAATGTGGCTAAGTATGTACCTAGAGGGGCTTCTCTAATGGCTCAAACAGTGAAGAATCTGCCTGCAATGCAGGAGACCCAAGTTCAATTCCTGGATGGGGAAGATGCCCTGGAGATGGGAATGACAACCCACTCCAGTATCCTTGCCTGGAAAATTCCATGGAGAGAGGAGCCTGGTGGGCTACAGTCCATGGGGTGGCAAAGACTCAGACAATACTGAGTAACTCATACACACAGGTACCTAGAGAGAAATGCAAGCATAAATGCTTATGTGAGAAAAGAAGAAATTGTAAGTTTTACTGCACATCTGCAGCTGAACCTCTTCACATTCCTGGAACTGCTCCCTCCTCTTGCCACTTCAGTTCTTAAGAATTGTTTTCTTTAATTCACACATTCTTGAAAATCCCTTTCTATCATTTCTCAGCCATCAGGTTGCAAAAAGAGTTAAGAATCATAATATTCACATTCAATGTGTGTGATATATCAGGAAATGGGCACTTTCACATCCTATACCTGAAGTATAAACTAAATAAGATTCATAGGTGCTATTTTCATATCATTGGCCAGATATTCCACTTGTCTGAGAATTTTTTAAGAAATGAACTACAAGAAAAAATAGATGCAAAATTACCTAACAGCATCCAAAGGGTAGAAGCTCTATATCTGTTGATTTTATGAATTAATTCTTCTGCTTCAGTCAACCAATATTTAATATGTAACCACTATATGTAACCACTTATGTACTGTGTAATGTACAATACATTCACATTTCCTGACCCTATGGAGCTCACAGTTATAGTCATAACAGAGACATTACTTTGCCAACAAAGGTCCATATTGTCAAAGCTATGATTTTTCCGGTAGTCATGTGTGGATGTGAGAGTTGGACCATAAAGAAGGCTGAGTGCTGAAGGATTGATGCTTTTGAAGTGTGGTGTTGGAGAAGACCCTTGAGAGTAACTTGGACTACAAGGAGATCAAAGCAGTCAATCCTGAAGGAAATCAGTCCTGGATATTCATTGGAAGGATTGATGCTGAAGCTGAAGCTCCAATCCTTTGGCTACCTGATGCGAAGAACCTACTCATTGGAAAAGACCCTGATGCTGGGAAAGATTGAAGGAGGAGAAGGGGATGACAGAGGATGATAGTTGGATGGCATCACTGACTCAAGGGACATGAGTTTGAGTAATCTCTGGGAGATGGCGAAGGACAGGGAAGCCTGGTGTTCTGCAGTCCATTGGGTCACAAAGAGTCGGACATGACTGAGCTGCTGAAAAATACAATACATTATTATAGATATAGATGTCGATACATAAAAGCATATTAATTGCAACATCCCTTTTGTCTTGGGCTTTGAAGACAGCCTGCAGTACAGGAGGACACATGGAGAGAGACCACAAGATATGCTTGAAGACACTTGCAAAACATATATAAAGCCCACTTTTTAACTTCCCTTAGCCTGTTCTGCACAATGATATATGAGAAAACTAATTTACTGAAGTGTTAGAATAAATAGGGACTTCACAGGTGGTGCAGTGGCTAAGATGCTGAACTCTCAAAGCTAGGGACCTGGGTTTGACCCCAGACAGAGAATTAGATCCCATGTGCTGCAACTAAGAGCTGGCATAGCCAAATAAATTAAAAAAAATATTAAAAACAAAATAGAAAAAAGTGAACTGTGGTGGTCCGTGTTTTTTTCAATCTTTCTGAAGTTAGAAATTCAAAGGGTTGACTGAGAGAGTTTGAAATATTCCCCTGGAGTCTGGAGGATTTTGAGGCTCACATTAGGTTGCAATGACAACTTCTCTCACTTTACTGTGGTAAAGAATCTGACTGCTGATGCAGGAGATGCGAATTCAATCCCTGGGTCGGAACGATTCCCTGGAGAAGGAAATGGCAACCCACTCCAGTATTCTTGCCTGGGAAATCCCATGGACAGAGGAGCCTGGCGGGCTACAGTCCATGGGATTGCAAAGAGTCAATTCTAGAATACATTTTTCTTCTTTCACATGTTTTATTTATTCCTTGAAACTGCTTACATCTATTTTCTTCATTAAAAGTTGGTCTCTAGGTGACTTTACTTCCTTCTTTCCAATATGTTTTACAAATTCAACTCTTTTAACTAATTACTTGATGACTTGTCTATGTAAGTCTATTGTCTCTCTCATCTCTCTCCACACACTTGCGTGCCATGCACACACACACTTATACTTTCTTTTCTGGAAAGTTGCTCTTTACTGGGATCACTGTTATTTGTACAATAGGGATAGAAAATCCTTACACAAGGAAGACTAGTATCTTCCTTTTTGGAATTCCAGATGAAAGCAAACCCACTAGGTTAACTCCCACCTAATGTCACCAATAATAGTGCAGAGACTTAACTCTTTTAGATGTTATATGACAGCTACTCTGCACATACGTGGTGCAGAATCATCCAAAATTGAAGCCATCTGGAGTTAATTGGGACTAAAGTATAAAGCAAAGCCTTCCTATGAAAGAATTTTGTGAAACAAGGAAAATATGACTGTTTAGTAATTGCAGAGTGAAAATGCTCTATACTCCAAGGTCACAGAAATGAGCAGGGAGCCACATCAGAAAGAGTTAATGGTAAACTCCTATTAAACTCCTAGGAGTCATCAAGAAAAACACCAAATACCTTTGTGTTTATTCCAGTATTGTTTACTACAGTGAGTAAAACAATCTAAAAAGCTAGTAAAATGGAATTAGCCCAAAACTATGATAAAATCACACATTGGAATATCACCATTAGAATGTGTGATGTTGGCCTATAAATATTGTTGTGAAATAATTATTTCACAATATACTGTCAGGTAAAAACTCAGAATAGAAATATCCTATAAGGTATGAATCTCTAATAGAGTTCTTTGTGACTAGTAAAATTGGTGAGTTATTTTGTTTTTAGCATTCCTTCTTTGCATATTCTATTTTCTACCTTAAACATACATAACTCTGTAATCACATATAGAGAATGTGACCAGGTGATGAGGTTAGTTCTGAGCAAACTGTAGGGTTTCGTTTCTTCTTGGGGTGAAGATTTGTGGTAACAGTTACTCTACGCACATCATTCCAAGTCATTCACAGCACAGGTGAGGCAGGGCACAGGGAGGGTGGAAGAAGTGTCCTTTCAGAGATATTTCAGATCCACAATGATGGCCAGACTTAGCAATGCATGAATATTTGTGCAATGAACCTACAACTCTAACAACTCAGATGCAGATTTAGTCAAATACTACTGAATTTTTTAAAGCCAAATTTCATGCTTCAGTAAAATCACCATTTAAGTTTTTTTTTTTTAATTTGGCAAATGATCTTCTGCAAGATAAAGAGTTGAAGATAAAGGTATTTTTGATGAATGACACTTTGAGATATGTTCTCTGAGCCAAAGAGATAGCATTTTCCTTACAGTGAGGTTTTCACTTCTAAACCCTCTACCTGTTCCTGTCCTTACTGAGAATCTCACGAAGGTGTTCATAGCTGGGGGACTCCACATGTTGACATCTGAGGTTTCTGTGGGGCTCCCTCAGGCACCAGCATCACTGTGGTCTCTCAGAGCACAGAAATACACCGCTGAGTCCTCGAGCTGTAAGTCTGTGATGGTGAGGCTGATGGAACTCATTGCTTTCTTGAAGTTCAAAAAATACTGACTTTTTGTTGTATTCAATTCATTGTAAGACTCCTGATGAATAAGGAAAATCATTTCCCCACTTGGTGGTTGCTTGTACCAGAATAAATAATAAGAATAACTAACAGCTTCATATGCACAGTTCAAGGTTACATCCTCCTTCTCCAGCACAGGAATTTCTGACTGGTTTTGTATTACCTTCTGGGCCATGATGGATCCTAGAGAGAAGAAAAAAAAAAAAATAATATATATATATATATATATATATATATATATATATAGAGAGAGAGAGAGAGAGAGAGAGACAGAGAGGAAGAGGCTGATTCTCCCAGTGGAACTCAGAGGGCTTCAAGGAACAAACAGAGGATTAAGAGTTCTAATTCCTCTGCCAGTTAACCAACTCTCCTAAACCCCAACAGACAATAATCACCTGCCCTACCTCTACACATGGGAGCTGAGCAGGCTGAGTCTGCTGGCGGTCATCCTTACCAGCCTTACCAAGGCAGACAGAGGCTATGAGAGCTCTGAGCAGGCCAGGGAGACCCATGTGGGAAGTTCTTCCTCTGAGCAGATGCCTGAGCCGTGCCTGAGGGCACACGCACAGTGACTGAACTGTGAGACACTTCTGCATCAGAACAGGAGATGTAACTGGCTGATACCAGTTTGCCTGCGTCATGTCATGGCTTGTTGATGTGGTTGGTGATTGTAAGCTGCATATTTACACTTGGTCATAGCTGACTCTTTGTGACTCCATGGACTGTAGCCCACCAGGCTCCTCTGTCCATGGCATTCTCCAGGCAAGAATATTAGAGTGAGTTGCCATGCTGTAATTAAATTAACAACAATTACATCAGGGCTGCATGCATATTCAGTCAATGCATCTAGGATAGACATACGTTTTGTGACAAAAACAATTTATTATGATTATAGTGACCTCTCAGAACAGATAGGCATCCATTTTTGTATAGCTCTTTTTGGGGGAGGAGAGATCTGCAGCCCAAATCTACAGTGAAATAAGCTCGCAAGTTTTTCTTTCATACAGGAAGATAAAACTGTTTACTCTCAATCGTCCTAACTTTTCTTCCTACACTCTAAGGCATGGGTTTCTGTGGAAATTTACACTGGATAAAGTTCCTTGTCTGTTTAATGCAACCACAGCAAGCTTCCTGGTGGACAAAATTTGTCCAGCTGTATGTGTCTAACAGGAATCAATAATGTGTGCTAAAATAATCTTGCTTTTAAATGTCCACCCTATAGCCAAAATGAGTACAAGCTCACCAGACCAAGCATCCTTACTTCCTTACATCAGAAATGCAGCCCTAGAGGCTGCGTGCCGCGGCTACTGAGCCCGTGCGCCGCCGCTACTGAAGCCGGTGCAGCGGGAGCCCGCGCTCCGCACCAAGAGGAGCCGCCGCGGTGAGAAGCCCGTGCACCGCAATGACGAGCAACCTCCACCCGCTGCAACTGGAGAGAGCCCAAGGTCAGTAACAAAGACCCAGCCGGACCAAAAATAAAACAAACAAGTAAGTAATAAAAGAAACATGGCCACTCAAAAGTCACAAACGCTTTTTCATCCCACGGCTGCAACTGCTCCAGTTCAAAGACTTTCACTGCAAACAGCACCTCAATAGCGTTACGTCTCAGCCACACGCAGACTGCTATGTGATTTGCCTGGTACCTCTGTGTTGGTTTATGATGATGATTCAGGTGATGCAGCTTTTAATCATCTATTTCTTTTCTCTAAATGAACTACTAATTTTGTGACAACTTATATCTATCTTGCATTATGAGAAAAGTAGATTTATCTTGAAAGTCAGCCTAGAGAAGAGAGGAAACTTTCTGGATGAACAGGGGTACTTCTGGGAATTGGAGCTTGGGTCTTCTTTAAGACTGACATCCAACCTATGTTCCCTGGAGAGCAATTCCCAACCCTCTGAGTTTCTAGGATTAAACCTGAGCTTGATTGGTTTTCCTGAAAAACTCTAAATGTACACTAAACTCTGATCAAGGAGAGACTATACCTCTTCCTGACTTCAGCCTCCTGCTCCCCTTGGGTTTGCGCTCAGCTCCCCCTGCAGCCCTCCATCACTGTGTCACTCACAGCACAGTAGTACACAGCCGAGTCTGATGCTTGCACTGCCTGTTTCTGCAGGTGGAAGGAGCTGTCCCTCTTCACAAGAGTGGCCTGAAAATCTTCATGCTCTACCGTCTTGTCTGCTGTTAAGCTCTTCAGGAGGAGTTGAGGAGCTTTGTTGAGATGCTGGACATACCAGAAAAGATAGGGATCTGAATACGTGGTCTGGTAAGTGCAGTTCAGGGTCATGAGAGCCCCCTCTGAGACAGTCACTGGGCCTTCTGTCTGGTTCACTGAGTCACCATTGGTCCCTCCTACAAGAGAATCACTTCGTTATCGTAGAAATGTACAGGAGGAGAGTTTTCAGCCAGAGAAGAAAAATAAAACTTACCTGTTATCATAGGAAAATGAGAAATCATTTTAGGATAAAATGCTACTTACCAAGTATTAAGAAGATGACCAGAACTGAGTGAGTGGCAGAAAACATTCTGGCGACAGTCCTTGTTCCCTAGAAACATCAAATCTATCAAAGGTAGTCTTCAGCTGGATGTTACAGAAGCGCCTCACTCAGAAAATGGGGACCCCTTTCTGCACAGCAGCAGTCACCTGTCTTGTGGCTACAGAGGAGGCAAGTCAAACCAGCTCCTGAATACAAAAAGGAATCGCATTTGAAGGAAGCCCCGCCCTCTGGTGGTGATCTTAAAGAATGTCTGACCTCAGTTCAGTTCAGTAGCTCAGTGGTGTCCAACTCTTTGCGACCCCATGGACAGCAGCAGGTCATGCTTCGCTGTCCAACACCAGCTCCCAGAGCTTGCTCAAACCCATGTCCATTGAGTCGGTGATGCCATCCAACCATCTCATCTTCTGTCGTCCCTTTCTCCTCCTGCCTTCAATCTTTCCCAGCATCAGGGTCTTTTCTAATGAGTTGGCTCTTCCCATCAGGTGGCCAAAGTATTGGACCTTCAACTTCAACATCAGTCCTTCCAGTGAATATTCAGAACTGATTTCTTTTAGGACTGACTGGTTTGATCTCCTTGCAGTCCAAGGGGCTCTCAAGAGCCAAGGGGTTCTCTTTTGAACACCATAGTTCAAAAGCATCAATTATTCGGTGCTCAGCTTTCTTTTTTGGTCCAACTCTCACATCCATACATGACTACAGGAAAAACCATAGGTTTGACTATATGGACCTTTGTCAGCAAAGTAATGTCTCTGCTTTTTAATATGCTGTCTAGGTTGGTCATAGCTTTTCTTCCAAGGAGCAAGTGTCTTTTAATTTCATGCCTGCAGTCACAATTGGCAGTGATTTTGGAGCCCTGGAAAATGAAGTCTGTCACTGTTTCCATTATTTCCCCATCTATTTGCCATGAAGTGATGGGCCTGGATGCCGTGATCTTAGTTTTTGAATGCTTAGTTTAAAGCCAGCTTTTTCACTCTCCTCATCCTGACCTACTCCTGACCTAGTCCTCCTGATGAGACTTTGTGGGGTACACACAGGAGAATGGGACAGGACTCTAAGAGGAGAGCCCTAAACACAAACATGCTTTGGGAAACGTTCCATTATTACACCCATTATTTTCTGTGTGGTGTGGTATCACTAGCTTGGCAAATAATGACAGTTAACAATTTTTAGGAGGAATAGTTGGAGGGTTTCTTCTTTACATATGTCTCCATGATTCCCATGGGTCAGAAAAGGACCCCTCTACATGGAAAGCGCTCCCTTCCCTCCCCAAGACCTTCACCTGAATTAGCTCTATTCATGCCCAAGACACAGCCAACATGCTGTTAGAATGTTGGAATGTTACATAATGTTGGAAACATTATCTAAGTCAGGTCTCAAACAATGTGTGGCTGAACGATCAGGTGAATGAATGATTCCTGTGCCCTGTGCTGGGCTCAGTTGCTCAGTCGTGTCTGACTCTTTGTGGCCCTAGAGACCACAGCCTGCCAGGCTCCTCTGTCCATGGGATTTTCCAGGCACGAATACTAGAGTGGCTTGCCATGCCCTCCTCCAGGGGATCTTCCCAACACAGGGACTGAGCCAGAGTCTCCTGCATCTCCCGCATTGCAGACGGATTCTTTACACATCTGAGCCACCTGATCATTTAAGGCAGATCTCATCTAATGTGTGGTTAAATGAGCAGGTTATTACTCCTACCCATCATAAAATGTCATATTTGTAAAATTAAAAAATAAATTGCTGTTACTTCTTTTTACTGATAAAGGTAGAGTTGACCTTCCAACTAGAAAACTGGACAAAATATATGAGACAAGTTATGGATCTTGGACATCAGGTAGCACAGAGATAAGGAAAACAGATGAGATGAGCCAGGACGTTGCCCAGCTTTCTTCACGGAGACAGCTTCTAGGCACCAGTGCATGAGGGACTTAACAAAAATGGCCCAACTGTCTCACTGTGAGATGGACTAATATTTTGGGGATCCTGAGGAACCTAGAAATTTGTGGACCAGTGTACCAGAGAGGAGGGACGTGGGCAAAAGAGAGAGAGGAAGAGAGATGAGGGCAAAGAGGTGGGGGGAGGAGTCACTGTGAATCTTGGACTGAGTACTGATCTGTAAGTAAAGAGAGAAGACCCAATGAGCTTGGTAAACCTCCCTGAAGGGGCCTCCTTTGGGGCCTGGACCCTACTTGGATGACAGCCACCTACACCTTTAGCCTCATGAGGGACGGGTGACCTTACTTAGGAAACCTGGTTCTTGAAACATCTTTTTAACCTCTTGTCACATTCTTGCTTTAATCCAACTAAGCAGTTTATTTTTTAAATGTCAAGTTTAGATGCTTACTATATTAGCCAGGCACTCTTCATTCCAGAGGCACGTGTGTGCTATTTATCTGTCTTCTGTTTATTTACTAGGGATTCAGGAATCTCAATGGAAAGAACTGTTTGCTCACTGTTTGTCAGCCTGTTTGCCTAGTTCCCTGTGCAATTATTTGTGCTAGTGAAGTGAACCCAGCAGAAGATTTAATGGGGTCATTTCATAGCTTGTTCTTTCCTCTAGGATTGAGTTTACTTTATGCAAAGTCTAACTATAATATGGTAAGAAGTCAGAACATTGTTCTTTGCTGACATAAACCATTTTAAGGCTTGGGGACGTTGTGGCTGCAGACAGCTGTGAGGGTGCCTTACACGGGCTCTCAGTGTTGTCAATCCAGTAACAACGGCTGTGACTAAGTCAGCTGAACTCGAGAACAGTCTTCTTCAAATGTGCCTTTTTCACCTACTGAGATTTTCTCCCCACTTAAAATGAACTTTGTTAGTTCTTACCAAAACTGGGATCATTTTTAATGCACATCTGATGCTGAGCTGTTCTTTTTGCTTGTTTTGTTCTTTTGTCTGCTTGTGGGATCCAGTTCCCTGACCAGGGATCAAACCTGGGCCTCCTGCAATGTGAGTGCAGAGTCCCAGCCACTGAACCAACTCTCTCCCTAAAATTAGAATCTTGAGTTGAAGTTATCATGCTGGCAGGACTCTCTGGCTCAGCAGATCACCTAGATTGTCTCAAACTCTTGTGCATTTTCAAGAATCCCTAGCTCCCAGCATTCATTCTGGAAATTTACAGGGTTGTCTGCAATGTGGAAACCAAAATCAGATACAATTCCTATCTCAAATTGCTTTCAGTTGATTGAGAAGCAGGTAAGCAAAAAAAAAAAAAAAAAAAAAATTAAAAAAATCCTACGCCCTGTCTGTACTCCCACTAGCCTGGACCCCAATACATGAAATGAGGGATCAGACTGGAAGTAGAGAGCTGATGCAGTTACCACCAGGGAAATTAAACCTGCTAGAATACTTTTTTCCCCACCGTTAAGATTTATTTTTGTTCCTTCATCTCCCTCTCCATTTCTAGGCCTCTTTATTAAGACGCTGAACCCCCAGGGCACAGGCGGCCAGCCCCCAGTGTGCAGGGCTCTAGGATGTCAGGGAGGAAGGCAGTGCTCACCTTCAGGCGGGTGTCCAGACCCACCCTAAGTGACGATGGTGAGTACATCTGCCAAGACCATAAAACTACTGTAACTATTAAACTCTGCATTTAAGTAGTTGTGTCCATAAATTGGGTTTCCTCAGTAGCTCAGCAGTAAAAGATCTGCCTGCCAATTGAGGAGATGAGAGTTCCATCCCTGGGTCAGGAAGATCCCCTGGAGGAGAAAATAGCAACCCACTCCAGTGTTCTTGCCTGGAAAATTCCACGGACAGGGGAGCCTGGCAGCTACAGTCCACAGGATGGCAGAGAGTCGGATGCCACTTAGCAACTGAGCACCAGACACAATACACAAAGGCCTGTAAATTATGAAATGACAAGGATTCAGTGTCCTGGCCACACCTCACAGACTGCCCAGCAGTAAAACCTCCATCTCTTCCCACCTGCTGTGCCCACCACTGTCCTTCCAGAAAGTCTGCTCCCAGAAGTTGCAGACAGGAGTTCAGCCTGAGAAGATGAGGGGACTCTATGCAATGGACACGACTGGAGCAGGGACACAGAGTGGGGACCAGAGTGGCTCCGCATCCCGCTCACGAGCAGAGGAGTGTGGAGATGCTCCTGCTCACTGAGTGGGTGGTAATTTCTCCTAGTCTCCTGAGCAGGTGAAAAGCCCACTCCACTGTCAAGATAGCCTATTGTAAGAGAACATAAAGACATCCCCCACGTGTCTGAAGTATGACTGACTGATGAATTAATTTCCCCTGCTTGTGCTGTTGTTCAGTCCCTAGGCCATGTCTGACTCTTTACGACCCCAGGAACTGCAGCATGTCAGGCTTCCCTGTCCTTCACTAGCTCCCAGAATTTGCCCAAACTCCTGTCCATTGAGTCAGTGATGCCATCCAACCATCTTATCCTCTGTCACCTCGTTATCCTCTTGCCCTCAAATTTTCCCAGCATCAGGGTCATCTCCAGTGAATCGGTTCTTCACATCAGGTGGCCAAAATATTGGAACTTTTGCTTCAGCATCAGTCCTTCCAAGGAACGTTCAGGGTTGATATCCTTTAGGACAGACTGCACTGATCACCTTGCAGTCCAAGAGACTCTCAAGAATCTTCTCCAAAACCGCCATTCAAAAGCATCAATTCTTCAGTGCTCAGCCTTCTTTATGGTCCAACGTTCACATTCATACATGATTACTGGGTAAACCATAGCTCTGACTATAGGGACCTTTCTTGGCAAAGTAATGTCTCTGCTTTTTAATACACTGTCTAGGTTTGTCATATCTTTTCTTCCAAGGATCATGAGTCTTTTAATTTTATGAATGCAGTCGCCATCTGCACCTCATCCAGAGGCTCTTTAGCTTCTCTTTGCTTTTTGCCATTAGAGTGTTATCATCTCCATATCTGAGGTTGTTGATATTTCTCCTGGCAATCTTGATTCCAGCTTTTGAGTCATCCAGCCCTGCATTTCACCTGATGTACTCCATATATAAGTTAAATAAGCAGGGTGACAATATATAACCTTGATGTACTCCTTTCCCAATTTTGAACCAGTCCATTGTTCCATGTGCAGTACTAACTGTTGCTTCTTGTCCTGCATACAGCTTTCTTGGGTATTCCCATCTCTTTAAGAATTTTCCACAGTTTGTCGTGATCCACACAGTCAAAGGATTTAGCATAGTCAATGAAGCAGAGGTAGACTTTTTTAACTCCCTTGCTTTTTTCTGTGATCCAGTGGCTGTTGGTAATTTGGTCGCTGGGTTCCTCTGACTTTTCTAAACTCAGCTTGTACATCTGAAGTTCTTGGTTCATGTACTGCTGAAGCATAGCTTGAAGGATTTTGAGCATAATCTTGATAGCATGTGAAATGAGTGTAGTTGTATGCTAATTTGAACATTCTTTGGCATTCATTTCCCTGAGATGAGGTTGTTAGCAAAGAGAATATCCTGTACCTAGTTTGAATACAAACAATACACATAATACCTGCAATATTTACAGAGAGGGCTGCTCTGATCCACAGGTCTATCAACAGAAGGAATATCTTCTCAGGAAGTTCTCCTCCTGGAACTTACTTAGGCAGCAGCATTTCTGGAGCAACCAGAGGGATGGAAAAGTCAAGGAAAGAGAGAATAAAGCTCTAGTCACTGAAGATGGAGTGTCTGCAGGTGAAACTCAGCAGGATACACAATCTTGGCCTGAATTTTAGAAATCAGAGACTAGCTTCCAGGTCGCACAGTCATCCATTAACACTGTGCTTTGGAATTTTCATTAACACATTGTAAAATATTTCAGCATATTTATGAATTGTCATTGAAGAATTAATGTCACGTCAAAGGATTCTATGCCATCTGGGGGATTGTGGATGGGCTAAAAAAAGGCATTTCTGGAGAAAAGCTCTTAGGTTTGTCACGCGATTGTATGTTCCTCGGTTCTTTGTCTCGTCACAACAAAAATTTGGAGTGACGGACATTAAAGCCCCTTGGCGGGTCACAGCTCTCAGAGGACAGACCGTGTTATAGCTCTCAGGTCTCGAACAGACCATGTTATAGCTCTTAAATAAATCAGTGTCACAGCTCAGTGTTACAGCTCTATTTATTTAAATAATAGCAGGAAAATCCATCTTTGGGGCGTGAGGGCACGTCGATCCAGAGACGCGAAGAGAAGATCGCCCCATCGCATGGGAGAGAGAGGGAGCAAAAAGGGGAGAAGAGGGCTTTGGCTCCTCTTTTTATATGTTTCTCTGCCCCTGGGCCTGTCTTATGTAAATTGGGCTTAGGCAGGAGCGTTGTTTGTTTTACCTGAGGTTCTCACTCCAGTCCTCGGACCTTCCTTTGTTCTATTTTCGAGGGCTTTCCCTTCCAGGTCTTTTAGCCACCACCATTTTGGACTCTTTTTCCCTATTCTAACTACCTAACAGGTTTCTTTTTGAACAGTCCTGTCCCAGATTCCTCTGTGTAGGGCAACCCAAGAATTCCTAGGTTCAATTGGCTCCGAGGAGTAGACCTGGAAGAGCTTTGACAAGACATCTAGCATAGCACATTGGAGAGAGAAGCAACACCCCCTTCCGGATCTCCCACAGCCAGAGCCCCATCTGCATCTGGGTTTGCGCTCAGCTCCCCCTGCAGCCCTCCATCACTGTGTCACTCACAGCACAGTAGTACACAGCCGAGTCTGATGCTTGCACTGCCTGTTTCTGCAGGTGGAAGGAGCTGTCCCTCTTCACAAGAGTGGCCTGAAAACCTTCATGCTCTACCTGCTTGTCTGCTGTTAAGCCCTTCAGGAGGAGTTGAGGAGCTTTGTTGAGATGCTGGACATACCAGAAAAGATAGGCAGCAAAATCAGCAGTCTGGTAAGTGCAGTTCAGGGTCATGAGAGCCCCCTCTGAGACAGTCACTGGGCCTTCTGTCTGGTTCACTGAGTCACCATTGGTCCCTCCTACAAGAAAATCACATTGTTATGATAGAAATGCACAGGAGAGGAGTTTTCAGTCAGAGAAGAAAAACAAAACTTACCTACAGTTATAGGAAAGTGAAAAATCATTAAGCTTTAGAATAAAATGCTACTTACTGAATATTAAGATGATCAGGAGAACTGAGTGAGTGGCAGAATGCATGCTGGCAAAAGAAAATGGTCCTTGTTCCCTGGAATACGCCAGTCTAACGAATCTAGTCTCCATCTGGATGTTACAGAAGCTCCTCACTCAGAAATGAGAGCCCCTTTCTGCACAGCAGCAACATTCTGTCTTGTGGCTACAGAGGAGGCAAGTGAAACCAGCTCCTGAACACAAGAGGAACGGCATCTGAAGGAAGCCCCGCCCTCTGGTGGTGATCGTGAGAATTGCACCACAGTCCGTTCTGATCTGTTTCTCCTGACAATAGCTTGTGGGGTACATACAGGAGAATGGGACAGGACCGTAAGAAGATAGTCCTAAACATAACCGTGCTTAGGCAAACTATTATTACTTCCATAATTTTTTGCATGGTACAGGTATCTCTAGCTTCTCAAGAAACCCCAGTTACAATATCTAGATGGAATAGTCAGAGATTTCTTCCTTCAATGTGTCTCAAAGATACCCATGAATCAGAGAAGGTTCCTCCTGAATGGAAAGTGCTCCCTGCTCTCCTCAAGTTCTTTACCTGAATTAGCTCTGTTCATCCCCAAGACTCAGTCAACATGCCATGGAAGAAACCTTATCTACAGCAGGTCTCAAATAATGTATGGTTGAATGATAAGGTTATTATTACATACCCTACCATCATCAAATGACACATTTGTAAAAATACCAAAGGAAAAAAAAAATTACCCTTACTTCTTTTTCAGAGTTAAAGGTAGAGTTGACCTTACAACTAGAAAACTGGACAAGATACATGAAACAAATTTTGGACCTTGGACATCAGGTAGCACAGAGATAAGGAAGACAGATGAGATGAGTGCTAACACTGCCCAGCTTACTTCATGGAACCAGCTTCCAGGCACCAGTACTGGCGGGGTTTACCAAAACTGTCTTACTGTGGGATTGAGATGGAACCTAGAAATGTGTGGATCACTGGACAAGAAAGGAGAGATGTTGGCAAAAAGAGAGAAAGGGAGAGAGATAGGGGCAAGGGGGTAGCATGCGGAGGGCAGAGATCCAAGGTGAATCTTGGGCTGAGTAATAATCTGCAATAAAAGAGAGAAACCTCAGGGAGTTTGGTAAAGTTCCCTGAAAAGTTCTCCTTTGGGGCCCCTGGACCATACTTGGATGATAGCACTTGTCACATTCTTGTTTTAATTCAACTAAGTATTATTTTTTTTTTTTTTAGAAAGTCATTCTTTTACAAGTGGTTGACCAGTTTTCCCAGCACCACTTGTTAAAGAGGTTGTCTTTTTTCCACTGTATATTCTTGCCTCCTTTGTTGAAGATAAGGTGTCCATAGGTACGTGGATTTATCTCTGGGCTTTCTATTTTGTTCCATTGATCTATATTTCTGTCTTTGTGCCAGTACCATACTGTCTTGATGACTGTGGCTTTGTAGTAGAACCTGAAGTCAGGCAGGTTGATTCTTCCAGTTCCATTCTTCTTTCTCAAGATTACTTTGGCTATTCAAGGTTTTTGTATTTCCATACAAATTGTGAAATTATTTGTTCTAGTTCTGTGAAGAATACCATTGGTAGCTTGATAGGGATTGAGTTGAATCTATAGATTGCTTTGGGTAGTGTACTCATTTTCACAATATTGATTCTTTCAATCCATGATCACAGTATATTTCTCCATCTATTTGGGTCCTCTTTGATTTCTTTCATCAGTGTTTTATAGTTTTTATGTATAGGTCTTTTGTTTCTTTAGGTAGATATACTCCTAAGTATTTTATTCTTTTTGTTGCAATGGTGAATGGTATTGTTTCCTTAATTTCTCTTTCTGTTTTCTCATTGTTAGTGTATAGGAATGCAAGGGATTTCTCTGTGTTAATTTTATGTCCTGCAACTTTACTATATTCATTGATTAGCTCTAGTAATTTTCTGGTAGAGTCTTTAGAAAATCGAGTTCAGATGCTTAATATATTAACCAGGCTTGCTTCATTTCAAAGGCATGTGTGTGGTGTTTATCAGGCTCTTGTGTATTTATTTTATTAGAGATTCAGGGATCTCACTGGAAAGAACTGTCTGCTCAGTGTCTATCAGCCTGTTTGTCTAGGTTCCTGTGCAATTATTTGTGCAAGTGAAGTGAACCCAGCAGAAGATATAACAAAGTCATTTCACAGCTGCTGTTTTTCTAGGATTTACTACATGGAAAGTATGTTTGTATTATGGTAAGAAGTCAAAACATTGTTCTTTGCTAACATAAACCATTTTAAGGCATGAAGACTTTGTGGCTGCAGTCAGGTGTGAGGTTGACTTACATGGGTTTTCAGGGTAGTGCTATCAATCCAGTAACATTTGTGTGTTGTTTTTCAAACTAGGTTTGATGCACCTGAGATCAGGAACTTAATCTTATTAATCTCAGTGGCCAACTTCTCAAAATACACAAAACACTAGTTCAGAGCAAATGGTTTAAAAATATTTGAAAAGTGAATGAATAAGTGAATGAGTGGACATGTCCAGGTGTACAATGATCTGTTTATGAAGTATAGTCTCTACGAGAAATGGATCTCAGGCCCTCGGTATGATGAGCTTCTTCCAGTGGCTTGTCTAGGGTCTGAACACAGGGGCATTAGGCATTTCTCAAACTAAGGCACAGTTCTTCACGTAAGAGACCACTCTCATACTGACTATTTAAAAAATACTATAGCAGTTTTATACATACAAAACTCAGGTTAAGTATAAATGTCTTTGGTTCACAGTTCTTAATCACCAAAATGAAAGTCGCTTAGTCGAGTCTGACTCTTTGCGACCCCATGAACTACATGGGGCTCTCCAGGCCAGAATACTGGAGTGGGTAGCCTTTCCCTTCTCCAGGGATTTTCCCAATCCAGGGATCAAACCCAGATCCCACATTGCAGATGGATTCTTAACCAGTTGAGCCACAAGCAAAGCTCTAGAATATGGAGTGGTAACCTATCCCTTCTCCAACGGATCTTCCCGATGTAGAAATTGAACCAGGGCCTCCTGCATTGCAGGTGGATTCTTTACCAACTGAGCTATTAGGGAAGCCCATGCATACAAAATACAAAGTTAATAAAATTCATATTAAAACATCAATGTGAGGAGTGATATCTTGCTGAAACTAAAGAGGTGGTGAAATCTCATTAGAAGAAAGCTATAGATTGTGTCATTCAACAATTCACCTGATTAAGATGATTTGGAGCTTCATGCACTATTTGCTGCTGCTGCTGCTAAGTCACTTCAGTTGTGTCAGACTCTGTGCGACCCCATAGACGGCAGCCCACCAGGCTCCCCTGTCCCTGGGATTCTCCAGGCAAGAACACTGGAGTGGGTTGCCATTTTCTTCTCTAATGTATGAAAGTGAAAAGTGAAAGTGAAGACGCTCAGTCATGTTTGACACTTAGCGACCCCATGGACTGCAGCCTACCAGGCTCCTCAGTCCATGGTATTGTCCAGGCAAGAGTACTGGAGAGGGTTGCCATTGCCTTCTCCACACTATTGTCTGAATTCCTGTGATTATTGATTTCCAGTATTTTTTACTTCTATTCAAAAATATCCATTTAAGTCAGCATTATATAACTCTATTATTGAACAAAGCATCAAAAAATCAGCACTGAAAAAAATATTATGCATTTACTGCTACTCTTTTTTCTACTGAATTGCATGTTGATACATTCAAACTTTTTAAATGTTTAAAAATATTCTTAAAACTTTTATCTATTTAAAGATCTATGATGCTTTTATTTGTAAAGTGTCATCATTCCATTTGTCTTTAATTAGATTAAAAAAATGACATAACACAAAATCTTCAGAAAGCCAGGGAGTATTCTAAATTGGCCCAACAGATGATTAGAAATATGCCTTTATTATTTAATTTGTTGTCATCAAACAAAAAAATCCAAATCAAAAAATTCTAATATAATTCCTATACCCTGTAGGTTGGCAGACTTTTTTGTCCATAAAGGGTCAACTAGTAAATAGTTTAGGTTTTGAAGTCATACAGGCTCTGCTACAACCATGCTGGTATAGCACAAAGCATCCATGGTCAATGCATAAATGAATGAGCATGGCTGTCTTCCAACAAGACTTTATTTATAAACATAAATATCAAGCTACTTTGCCCTGTGGCTATCCTTTGCCAATCCCCACTATACTCCAAGAATTTATCCATAAAACTCTAAAGATTACTTTTTTCACTAAATATTATCAGAGCTTTTTGAGGAGGTTTAAAATGAGGAACACATTAATGGATAGAAAAGAAGAAGGAAATTGAATGATGCTAATACCAAAGATACTTCCCAGGTGGCTCAGTGGTAAAGAATCCACCTGCCGATGTAGGAGATGTGGATTCGATCCCTGGGTCAGGAAGATCCCCTGGGAAGGAAATGGCAACCCCCTCCAGTATTCTCACCTGGAAATGCAATGGAGTCTTGAGGCATTGGTTTTCTATGTAGAGGATCATGTCATCTGCAAACAGCGAGAGTTTCACTTCTTCTTTTCCTATCTGGATTCCTTTTATTTCTTTTTCTGCTCTGATTGCTGTGGCCAAAACTTCCAAAACTATGTTGAATAGTAGTGATGAGAGTGGGCACCCTTATCTTGTTCCTGATTTTAGGGGAAATGCTTTCAATTTTTCACCATTGAGGATAATGTTTGCTGTGGGTTTGTCATATATAGCTTTTATTATGTTGAGGTATATTCCTTCTATCCCTCCTTTCTGGAGAGTTTTTATCATAAATCGATGTTGAATTTTGTCAAAGGATTTTTCTGCATCTATTGAGATAATCGTATGGTTTTTATATTTCACTTTGTTAATGTGATGTATTACATTGATTGATTTGTGGATATTGCATATTGATTGATATTGCATTCCTGGGATAAAGCCCACTTGGTCATGATGTATGATCTTTTTAATATGTTGTTGGATTCTGTTTGCTAGAATTTTGTTAAGAATTTTTGCATCTATGTTTATCAGTGATATTGGCCTGTAGTTTTCTTTTTTTGTGGCATCTTTGTCTGGTTTTGTTACTAGGGTGATGGTGGCCTCATAGAATGAGTTTGGAAGTTTACCTTCTGCAATTTTCTGGAAGAGTTTGAGTAAGATAGGTGTTAGCTCTTCTCTAAATTTTTGGTAGAATTCAGCTGTGAAGCCATCTGGTCCTGGGCTTTTATTTGCTGGAAGATTTCTGATTACAGTTTCGATTTCTGTGCTTGTGATGGGTCTGTTAAGATCTCCTATTTCTTCCTGGTTCAGTTTTAGAAAGTTATATTTTTCTAGGAATTTGTCCATTTCTTCCAAGTTGTCCATTTTATTGGCATAGAGCTGCTGGTAGTAATCTCTTATGATCCTTTGTATTTCAGTGTTGCTGTTGTGATCTCTCCATTTTCATTTCTAATTTTGTTGATTTGGTTCTTCTCCCTTTGTTTCTTAATGAGTCTTGCTAACAGTTTGTCAATTTTGTTTATCTTTTCATAAAACCAGTTTTTAGCTTTGTTGATTTTTGCTATGGTCTCTTTTGTTTCTTTTGTATTTATTTCTGCCTTAATTAAGTCTGTTCTTTATGTCTGTGTCTCTTTGCTGCCCTGCAAATAGGTCATCATCACCATCTTTCTAGGTTCCATATATATGCATTAATACATAATATTTGTCTTTCTCTTTCTGGCTTACTTCACCCTGTGCAATAGGCTTTAAGTTCATTCACCTCATTAAAACTGACTCAAATGTGTTCCTTTTTATAGCTGAGTGATACTCCATTGTACATATGTACCACAACTTCCTTATCCATTCATCTGTCAATGGGTGTCTAGGTTGCTTCCTTGTCCTAGCCACTGTAAATAGTGCTTCAATAAACTGGGGTATACGTGTCTTTTGCAATTGTGGTAGAACCAAAATTTTGTTGTTAGTGACAACATGCTGAGATTGAAAAGATCCTGATATCCCAACCTAGACAGCGTATTTAAAGAGCAGACACATTACTTTGCCAACAAAGGTCCATATAGTCAAACCTATGATTTTTCCAGTAGTCATGTATGATGTGAGAGTTGGACCATGAAGAAAGCTGAGCACCGAAGAATTGATGCTTTTGGACTGTGGTATTGGAAAAGACTCTTGAGAGTCTCTTGGACAGCAAGGAGATCAAACCAGTCACTCCTGAAGGAAATCAGCCCTGAATATTCATTAGAAGGTTGATGCCTAAATTGAAACTCCAATACTTTGGCCATCTGATGTGAAGAACTGATTCACTGAAAGAGACCCAGATGCTGGGAAAGATTGGAGGCAGAAGGAGAGGGGGATGACAGAGGATGAGATGGTTAGATGGCATCACAGACTCAATGGACATCAATCTGAGCAAATTTTGGGAACTGGTGATGGACAAGGAAGCCTGGCGTGCTGCAGTCTATGGGATCGCAAAGAGTCGGGCACAACTGAGAGACTAAACTGAACTGAACTGAGAGCAACAATTTTGTTGTGAGCGACAACATGCAGAGACTGAAAAAATCCTGATATCTCAGGCTCCTTTGCAGATGTAAGAAATGTGGAGACACAGACTAACAATCGTGAGTGAAATGCAAGTAGGAGCTGTGGGGTGAAGCTGCTGAAAATGGTTGACGTAGCCAGCATGTGCTCAGTTGCCTCTTGACGTTCTTCCTGGAAGGTGGATAAAATGGATAGACTTCTTGCTGTTTCGGCAAAGTATATAAACCAAAGTGACAATTTAAGGACAAGAAACAGCCAGGAAGAAGACCCTTGATTCCTCACAAAATTATGAAGCTAGTATATCAGTCCTGGACTGCACATGGTACATGCGATAGAGCTTCTTTATATGAGAGGGAAGTGAATTCCAGCTTGTTAAAAACGTTATCTGAGTTTTTTGTGATGTGAAACGGAACCAATATCTGATATAAATGATGTTCATTAAACATACATCACTGCATCAGTCTGATTGAGTAAGCTCCTAATAACCCAGATCTTCAAAGGTTTTCTAGGTGATTCTGATATAGGTGATGGTGGTGGTTTAAGGTCTGGAATGTGGGAACCACAGTCCTACCAACCTTTCCCCTGCCCTCCTACATTTTCCACCAAGTGTCACATAAATACAAATGCCCTTTGTCCACAAACACATTTTCAGTAGCATCAAAACTGTATCAAGAAAACTACTCTTACCAGGAACAAGAATACAATGGATGGAAAACTGTTATATATGTGATAATAAACAGAAGTATCCACTTTCAAAAAACAATACTTTAGGGGCTGATAGCAGAAAACATACATCTGTCACTTGTAAGAGGAAAAATTCTGACTTTTGGATAAATTCCCATCTCTTTAATGGAGAAATTGAAGCTTAGAAATCATACAAATCATAAATGGCAGAATCAGATTCACATCTTTGTCTCTTTTACTCCAAAGACTGAGATCTTTGTGTCTATTATTACATAACATTTTCCCTCCTCAGTTTTAAAGTGAAAAGTTTCATTGAAATTGTCCTAAATCCTTTTTATTTCTAATGCCTGATGAATCTACTGTTTCCTATACAGGAATTAGAGAAATACTAAAATCATCTCAGGCATCTTAAAGCCCTCCCTAGGTCGTGAGGGGGCTGCACATATAACAGATGAGCCCTTCTTTACTGAGAAGTCCTTCTTCATCCTCCAGAGGTGACCTGGTAAAATTAGGACTTGAAGGGTCTTTAGGCTCATCCAGTCTAAATCCTTTGTTTAAACTGAGGAAACTGAAGGCTGCTACACCGATGATATGGCTAAAGACACAGCCAGGATGGGCAGAGCTGAATCTGGCATTTCAATTTCCCGTTCTAAACCTCATGCCCTTAGCTACAGTCTGACACGCTACCGAAAATATCGAATTTGAGAGGAGCTCCCTTTCGTGTTGCTAGCCGTTTGCAGACTCTCCTTTGTGGGAAGACAAAACCACCAACTCTGCACACTGTTGCGGCTTCTAAGAGACAGCTCTGGCAGGTTTCTGCTGGGGCTGCGGGTGCCCACTGAACACTGTGGGTCTGCAGCACAGAGGTAAGTAGCCGCGTCCTCAGCCTGGGAAGCCGTGATGGACAAGGAACTGCTTTTGATGGAGTTGTCAAGTGTGAAGTGTAGTCTCCCACTATATTTCTGTCTCTCATTTGAACGCATTAAAATCAGATGAACAAAGCCTTGCCTTGAATCCTGTCTGTACCACTGTAAGGCAGTTATAGTAATACTTTTATAACTGCAGTTCATGGTGACATTTTCACCCTCCTGGATGCTCAGGGTCTGAAGATTCTGTTCTCCTTGTTGGCTATTCACCTCTAGGCAGAAACACAAAGACAGAGGCCAGGAGTCAGTCACTGTATTTTCACTCATTAGTGTTTGCATTTCCTTCCATAATTTGTGGGTACATTTCCCAATTAACAGGCTTTCCTGGTGGCTTAGTGGTAAAGAATCTGCCTCCAATGCAGGAGATGTGGGTTTGATCCCTGGGTCAGGATGATCTCCTGGAGCAGGGAATGGCAACCCACTCCAGTATTTTTGCCTGGAAAATTCCACGGACAGAGGAGCCTGGCGGGCTAGTCCATTGGGTCGCAAAGAGTTAGACAGGACTGAGCGACTAACACGTTCACTTTTCACTTTTCCCAATTAAAGAGATTTTGCCCCTCAGTCTTGTGGGCTCTGAACTTTGATCACCCTCTTCCCATCACCAAGAGCCCCAACTCACTGGCCAGCTGAAGCCACAGAATCACCAAAGACAGAACCAGAAGCTTCTCCATTCTTCTTCTTTATGGGGGAGAAGACGCAGCTCTCGTTCTGAAATAAAGCCCGGTTCCTCAGTCTAGCTCTTTTCTTGGGTGTACTCATCCAGTCCCTCTGAGGCCCAGGGAGAGTCTCAGGTTTCTTACCCAGCCAATCAAAGGAAGCTTAATCTTCTGCTTTCAATACAAACATGCTGATTTCAAACAAAGTGAGTCTGAGGAGACAGGCAATGCCATCTTGTGGGGGCAATATCATCCTGCAAAGAGAACCACTCGAGGAAGATGAAGTGTGTTAGGGCTGGGTCAGAGGAAATCGCAAAGCTGTTCTGTTATCTACCTTTTTTGAACTCCAGTTCCAGCCTAGAGTGAGAACAGCTACAATCTTATTCACTAAAAACTCAATTAAGAAAGAACATTGACGCCCAGTATTTACAGAACACCTCTGAGGAGCACCGTTAGACTTCTTACAGTCACTTCTGATACCATGCCCTTCTTCTTTTTTCCTAACTTGCCTAATGCTGGAATGAGATTGTGTATCAGTCAAGGTTCTTATTTATGAGTAACAGAAACTGACTCTGGCTGAATTAAATAGAAAAGGAATAAGTTAATTAATATTGGGTTTGCCTCAGAATCTCCAATACGGTCAGAGAACTAGACTCCAAAGCTATAGAGTCAGTTTACCAAACATTTATGGAAGAGTTAACACTGATCCTTCTCAAACTACTCTCAAAAGTTGCAGAGATTGCAGAGGAAGGAACATCTCAGTGCAACCTACTTCATCACTTTGGTCTCATGACTTCATTATCCGGCCTTGCTAGCAGTCTGAAAGTTATGCCTGAGTTCAAAAGCACTGATTTGCACTTACCAAGTTTGACCTCAATAATGCTATTGCTCAGGCCCTAATCTGTCAATGACACAGACTCCTACTGAGTCCCTGATGTGGTGTCATTCCCCAGAGAGACTTCCCAGATGCCTGGTGACGACTGGATTACATTAGGTATCTCCTATGATGGAGACGGCTGAGCTTTGTTCTCACTGGAATAGACACTCATACCTGCTGTGGTACTCTGCCAGCGTCCTCCTCATAAACTCACAGAATGCCTAATTTCAGCAAGATATTCCCTACAGTATTTGCCCACAGGATTGTTTTTCTTACCACATTCCCTATCATCCAGAAATGGCTGACCTGATTAAATTTAGCATGGCTTATTGATTCTATGGGCTTCCCAGGTGGCACAGTGATAAAGGATCCACCTGCCAATATAGGAGATGCAAGAAATGCAGGTTTGAGCCCTGGGTCAGTAAGATCCTCTGGGGGTAAGAAATGGCAACCCCCTCCAGTATTCTTGCCTGAAAAATTCCAGGGACAGAAGAGCCTGGTGGACCATAGTCCATGGGGTCACAAAGGGGACTGAACGACTGAGCCCTCCCACATTGATTCTGTAAGAGCACAACTCTGAAAAGACGGCTTTCTGTCTCATCGGCTGCAATGTGTGCTTTACAGCAGAGATAAGTAATGGTGTTGTCTCCCCCATCGCCAGAATGCGTGGTTCCAGAAATCAAGGAGGTGGCACTGGGAGTGGATCCTTCACTGTTATTTTCAGTAACTCACTAGCAAGATTTTTGCATGTAATGTTTGTAACTTTGAGTTGTATTAGTTCTTATTCTCTAAAAGAAATAATGCTTTCCCCAGGGAACACAGCAATGGTTTCACTGAACTGGAAGATAAGACTTCCATGTGGCTATTTCGGCTACATACATCTCACAACCAATGAATAGAAAATGAGGTTACTCTACTGACTAGGGTGGTTGATACCAATTACCAAGGAGAAATGGGGTGTTGCTACATATCAAATAAAAAGAGGACTATGTCTGGAACACAGGAGATTTCCTAGGGGAGCCTCTTGGCACTTCCATGCCCAATACTAAAGGTCCTCTGCAGTCCTCTAGAGGTTAACAAATAAATTTGGACATACCTTAGCATCTGTTATTAAATAAATTCTAAATACAGATGATTAATATTTTTAAGTAATAGCTATTTTTTGATAAATTTAGGATGGTCATGAATTTTCTAAGCATGAAAGCCAGAAAGAGTATAGGAAAATATTAGCAGATCAGACTTCACAGAAATTTAAGCTTCTGTATAGGTTTGTTAATAAAATGCTTAAGCATTACCATAACGAGTTATTTTCCATTCATCATCATTGATTCTGACCTTCCTCACACCAGGAATGGGCCCTTAGAATTTTAGATCTACAGTCTTTTTTTAAATAGTTCATTAACAAAGTAACAAACATTTGAACTAAAAAGAAGGCAATTGTAGAAAGAGTATAGATTAAAAATGTTCCTGACCCCCTGTGTTTAGCCAAGGAGCTTTCTGTTGAAGCCAGCCAATGCTGTGCCAACAGAGCTCAAGTGAGTTCTTCCACTGGAGCCCGTAATAAATCTGGGGTCAGTAGCAAGGAACTTCAGGATGAAGAGCAGAAAACTATAGGTCGTAAAGAAAGCTTTGCATGCAGAGATCAATGGACCTCTAAGGAAGCTAGTTCTTTTGAGAAAGTCTTTTCTCTAGCCCCCAAATAGCTGAGAAGGAAGTAGCAGATTGAGTCCCATCTGTCCTAAATGGAGAGGAGTACAACGAGATCGGAGAGCAAAGACATGTCTTTCTAGTTTTTCAGCAAGATACTGGCATTGCTGTTGAGACCAGTGCCCTACTGCCTAAGACATTGCTGATCACAGGTACAGAAATATCTAGACTTTTCACTCTCATGGCATTGCCTCCACTTAAAGTGCCCCAGCAACCAGACAGGTCAGAAAGGAGTAAAGAAAGGGAAAGGATACTTCAGAGAAAAATAAGGGCTTCATCTGGGGAAAATAAAGTCTAAAAAGTGATCAGGGTCAGTGACCCAATTCCCCTAGCCAAAAATCAGGACACAAAGTTTTCAGTGATTGAGAATTCATTTACAAGGAAGCTCTTACAAAGAAGGAATATCTCACTGAATGCATTGCTTATTTATTGAATCCTCTTGAGGGAATGAAAACAATTAAATAAAATTAGGAGAATTATGTAAACCTCAGACATAATTATCATGAAAAAATACAGTGTCTCCAACAAGATTTTGATTGATGGAAGAGAAACAGGACATGTACATGATGACCACCTGACCTCAATTCCACCGCCCCTCTGCTCCTATCCAGCACTTTCCCCACTCAACTTGCAAGTGCATCTGACTGATTCTGCTCTGTGACTATAAAGTAGGGGCCACAATTCAAGTAACTGTCTCCTATTTCTTTCTCCCCAATCTCTCTTTTCTCTTCTCTCTTTTCTGTGCACTACTTCTCTTCTGTTTCATCTTCTCATCTCCTTTTTACCTTTTTTTTTTTTTTTTTTGCCTCTGAAAGGAATGGATGTGTAATAGAAGGTAGAAATCATTGGAATAATTGTGAAATGACATCAAGGCTCATATTTTAGAATTTTTAGTCATGAATATCAAAACTCTAGAGAGGTAATGCATGTCTTTTCTTCTTGAACTTTTAGTTTTACCATGGCCCTAATCTGATGCTCAATTCTGTTGGGGAATCATCGATTTACACCACTCAAAGCAACAGATCTTCCTCACAGATGAGTATATGGAGATGCCCCAGTTCCCCATCTGACTAGTTCAGATGTTTTCCTAACTGCCAGAAACCCTCATTCTAATGTTCACCAAGATTCATCTCAAACCTTGAGAAAAAATTTCGTCATTTGGAGTAGCTTACAGTGCCCCCTAGTGGTCTAAAATTGTTGGGTCAACTAGCTCATCAGCAGCCTCTAGCCCTCTATTCTCTCCTGAGGACCATCTAGAAATTATCAGGAACAAAAGAACTGTCGGCTTGGGTGGGGATTTTTTAAGTAAACTTATTCCTTCTTCAAAATGTCAGTTAATGGAAACTACTATCTTAAACTATTTTGTCAAATTGCATCTTCAAAGCTGAATGTGATTTTTCCAATCTATTTCAGAATAAGTCCACAACAAATTATCAAAGGTTTTCTATGAGTGAGATCTTGTTCTAAGTCTTTAAAACTTAAAAACTGAATTCAGCTTTGTCTACTCACAAGATGTTGCAATATAACAGGAAAGACAAGGACGTGTGTGTGTGTGTATTCATGTACAAAGTGGCACATGAGATGGTACAAAATGAATCCAGAAATAAGGAAAGATTTCTTATAACAGAGAACAGTCAGACAAAAATTAATGAGAACAAAATTGCTTTGTCTTTTTCCTGGAAATGATGGAAAGGAATGTTATCAGAGGTTAAGTAGAGATATTGGGTTGGGAGTAGACTGAAGACTAGAGACACTTTCTAGCTGAAAATGAAAGAGTAGGAGATGGACAGACAGGTGCAAGTAATGTGGGAGATATGAGGTAAAGTGTTCTATTCTATTGTGCATTTCAAAATTTTAAAGGACATATGGATATATTATTAACCTATCTCTCCTCTCTATATGTAATAGTATACAGTTTGCAACTTCAGTTATGGAACTCCGTTATATGTCCTGATGATCTATTGATGCTAACACCCCGTTTCATGATAATGAAGTCCCCTATTTACGAACCTTCAAGTTTCAAACTTTCGAAGATGTAAACATGCATTCTCATGTCCAGTCATGTAAGTTAGTTCACATATCTGGTGTAATTTTCAAGGTACTATAATTTTACTATGTTTTCTTTATTTTTGTATTCATCTTTTATGTGTTACTTGTGTGAAAAGTATTATAAGCCTATAATACTATATATATATGTAAGTACTATATAAACAGCTGTGTCAGTAGGACAAAGCTAACTTTGTTGGACTTACAAACAAATTGGAGTTGTGTACACGCTCTCAGAATGGAACTCATTTGTATATAGGGGCTTAATGTAGAATAGATTTGTAATACAGGTTTTGAACTCATTTTCTAAGAAACACTTTGTATTTCTTTTTTCCAACTATTACCACCCCCAAGTGCTGCAATAAATGTTTCAAGCATGTCTCCTGAGCAGAGGCCAGAGTGAAGTGAAAGAGTAAGCTAGGTGGCTACCTGGAGGAAAAGCACTCAGGTCCAGGAAGAAGAGCTGCAGAAACCCCAGGGCAGGAAAGCAGCTGTCAGGTCAGAGCAGCATCAAATATGGTGAAGGGGAGAGAGTGAGGAGGAGACAGTGCCTGATGGCAGAGAGGGGCAGGGAACCAGGTGGAGCAGTCTTGCAGGTCGTAGTAAGAATCTGCTTTTCATCTCACTGAGATGAAAAACCACTGCAGAGTTGTGAGCACAGAAGCCACATGATCTGAGTTATGTTCTCAGAAGCTCACCCCGCTGGGTGGAGACCAGACTGAAGAGGGCAAGAAGGAAAGAAGAGAGATCAGCAAGGGGTAGTACTGCCACCCCCAGGCAAGAGATGAGAGTGGCTTGGATCAGGTAAGAGCAGAGTAGGGGGTGAAAAGTGATCAATTCTGGGCCTGCTTTGAAGAAAGAGCTAATTGACTTTCCTAACAGATCAAATGGCAATGTGAGAAAAATTGAGGAGATAAGGGCACCTTCAAGGTTTCTGACCAAGGTGATTAGAGAATTTCAGAGACAGAGCTGCCTTTTGCCTAAATGAGGATGAGTTCACAAAAAGCAGTTGGGAGGTCTGGAGGGTGAAGTAGCTGGAGTGGTGGAAATCAGGAGATCACCTGGAGATATACCAAGAAAAAGATGCCCAAATGGGGATGTCAGATAGATCATTTAATATACAAGTTCAGAAATCAGAGGAGCCATGTGGGTTTCAGATATAAATGCTGATATTTAAATAGTTTTTAAAGCCAAGAGATTGGATACAATTAGCTGGAAATAAATTGTTGGTAGAAAGTAAAAGAGTTCTGAGAATAAATTCTTGAGGCATTCTAACATTTAGAGATCAGGGGGATGAAGGAAAAACCCTCAAAGGAGACTGGGAAGGAGCAACTGATAACAGGAAGAGAACCAAGAAAGTGCTCGGTCTCTAAATCTAAAGAAAGAATTTCAAGAAGGGAGGGTTCTATAATCTCAAATGTCATCCTTATTTGCTATGAAATTCATAAGTTGAAACTCTAATCCCCCAATGTCACTGCATCTGAAGGTGGGGTCTTTGAGAGGAAATTAGGGTGGAGCCCTCACTGTGGGATTTGTGCCTTTATAATAGATGCAAGACAGGCTGTTTCTCTCTCTACTCTCTACGTGAAGATACAATGAGAGGTGAGCAGTCTGTAAACCAGAGACGGGATCTCACCAGCAACTCACCATGCTGGCACTCTGACCTCAGACTTCCAGCCACAAGAATGGTGAGAAACAAATAAATCCACTTTGCTTATAATCCACCCAGTCTATTGTACTTTGGTCCAAACAAAGACACTGCTTCAAATAGTTAAAAATACTAGTTGGAACAATAAATGCAAGTAAACACAAATATAAATAGGCAAATTCTCCTATTAAGTTACAGAGACAATCTGAATGATATTCAAATCTTGCTTAGGAGACATAAAAATAATGCAATGAAGTGACATAAATGTTAAAAGTCTGTGATTGGGCTCCCTGCTGGACTCAGGCGGTTCAGCAAGCATCACATTCAAAAAAGGAAGGATGGATATGAGTGTCATAGCAGGTGGGGGATGGGGAGAGATTATTCCTTTGGTGCTAAAAGGGGAAGAGTAAATTAGATCAGAGACTTTTACTTAACATCAGAATGGAACATGTAACATTAATTACTTAATCAATGCAAATTAATAAAAAACAACAATTTTGTTTGTCAGTCAGAAAGTCTAAATATGACTCGGTCTCAGGTGAACAACTCTGATATTTGTTAAAGCCATGAAAAAAAAAAATGACTTGGGCACCACATGTTTATGTGCAGAAAGGGAGAGTCCCATTCCAATTGTCGATGGTCAGAACAGACAGGTATACTGCGCCAAATGAAGGGGACCTCACACTAAGGAGAATGGCAACAGAGGCATATCTGCAGAGAAACCTGAGCTACATTCTACCAGTAAAGAAAATATAGCACATCAATAAATGATTCTGGAAAGAACTGTGAGAAAAAGAAGAGTACACTTACATAAGCTCAATAAAGCTGGAAGGAGTGAAACCAGGAGAGCAGAAATGAGAAGAACTTCTGTAGGTAAAGAGGACACAGCAGTAAATTGACACAGACACTCAACATAGCAAAGCAATTAGCATCCCATGCCGGTAGGAGAGAGGGTCTGTTCACGGGACACTCCTTCTGTGGTCTAATGATAAGATGCAACTCTAAAGGGAAAAGACTTCCCTACCCAACTTATTTTAGCATAGAGAACCTAATGTTGAAAATATTAAGCAGAGAAATCTCAGCTGAAATGAAAGTCTGGTCAGCGGGGGTCCTTTTGACAAGGTCAAATCAACTTCCTTCTTTCTGAGCACTCCATTGACTTGTACCAGTTAGAAATCAGGTCTCCCTTGTGCTTCTATTTACTTCTTGATCCTGTTGATAGATTTTCTTTCACATATAAGACCAAATCAAAGCGTCAGTTTGAAATTTTATATGATTCAAAATATCTGATCAAACACATGTACTCTCCTCCTTTCTCAGCAAACTTCCCACTGGGATGAAATTTACAAGTATAAATAGGATGATACTAAATCCATAATGTGAAAATAATAAAAATATGAAAGATATCAACAGTTCCCATAAGACAAAAAGAGATGTGAGCATTCTGATGGGTGAGACAGAGATAGAGAAAGCACAGCCCGAAATGAACTATGAGAAGATTCTATTGGACATGCAAGTGAAGGAAACTTACTCCTTAGGAACCTATAGAGATTCTGGACTGAGAAAGGATAAGTGTGATGGAGGGCTGGAGGGACAGCACGTGGGGACCAATTGAAGGTCAATATGTGGAATAGTTATACTAGTCTCCCTGCTACTGGGCTTATATGTGAGAAGCATAGTAGGCTAGCCTGTATGTGGGCACCTGATGTTCACTAAAGTTGAAATAAAGCACCTGGAAGGCTATTTTTTCCTGTGAGTACTTAACAGAGCTAAGCCACCTTCAAACTGATATTAGGTGGAAAGGAGAGGAAGAAACAAGTTAATAACCAGTTCCCTGCTCATTCATCCTAAAAAGAAGCCTGCCAAGTAACATGGTAAGTCCACATGGCCAGACTACTGGCCAAGAATCCCATTCAGGAAGAAACTTTGTGGAGAAGAGGGACACAATGACACAAGAAGTCCATCCCACTACCCAGTTCTTCATTCTTAAATATAAACCAAGAACAAAGTAACACTAGTCATTAATAAGTACAGACGGTATCTCTTTCTATACCTTGAAGCGCCAAGTCATCAACTGTGAATATGAGAGTCATTATACCTGGAACAAAAATGATGGCAGAATGTCATGCTTTATGGTCTCATATGGAAATGTGTATTTGGAGAATGACCAAAGGATCTAAGAGAATAATATAATGGTTCCTTGGTCACTACTCTCAAAAAAATCTGGAGTCTTAGCTTTGAATAATAATTCTTTATATATTTTTAAATTTTTCTCTCTCAAGTTCTTCACCATATATTATTTTAATTTTATCAGATTGGTAAGAAATAGAAAGGGCTTCCAGGTGGCTCAGATGGTAAACAATCCACCTGCAATTTGGGAGACCTGGGTTCGATCCCTGCAATTTAGGAGACCTTGGGAAGATCCCCTGGAGAACGGAATGGCTACCCACCCCAGTACTCTGACTTGGAGAATTCCATGAGCAGAGGAGCCTGACAGGCTACAGTTCATGGGTCGCAAAGAGTTGGACACAACTGAGCAGCTAACACTTTGACTTTTCACTTTTCCCAATTAACAGGAAGATTCTGGCCTGGAGAATTCCATGGGTTGTATAGTCTATGAGGTCGCAAAGAGTTGGACATGACTGAGTGACTCAGTTTCACTTTCAAGAAATGGAGAAAGAAATTAACTTTTTAAATACAATAATTTTCAAGTCTACCATTTATTGAATGCACCCACATGACAAGAGAGTTCCATGCTAGTAGTAGGCACTGCTGGTGCTCAACCTAGACCGCCTTTTCCAGGCCAGTGGACCCAATTCCCAGCTGCTGCAAGCGTTGGCTATGTTTGGCTCATAGCTGCCCTCTTTCCCAGAAAACTGATCTACGCCAATAAACACTTTTCTCCAGTAGAGTATACCCATGCTCCAATGAGTGCCTTATTCTAAGATGAGCTGTTTATGACCCCCTTGACTCAAGGTGGGAGGGATCAATTCTGTGGGGCATTTCATGCTCCTGAGACCCCCAAGAAGTTGGACTGGATCAAGAGTTCAGCTCAGCCGCATTCATTTTTACCCTCTTCCCCTCCCCACTTAACTTGCTTTTCTCAAAATAAGATGGGTGTCAGAAATCCCAACTTTGGCTTTGTTAAGAAAGTCAACCTAAGACAATACGCTACCTCACTTAATCATAAACCTATCCTGAAATATATGAGTATAGCCTGAAATCAAGTCACTCATTAGCAACAAAAGATAATCAGACCAGCACCATAAACCAGGTTCTTTCCAGTGGCACCAGAAGACACACAAGTGGAAAGAGAATTCGAGTATCTTGAGCTCAACACATTTCATGCTCTTTCTCACTGTCTTTCAAGAGCTTTTCCCATGATTTGGAACTATTTCTGAGTCATAAGTTTCCAGACTGAGAATTTGAAGCAAATTCCAATTAGATTACATCCTTCTTTGCATGCTAAGTTGCTTCAGTTATGTCTGATTCTGTGCAACCCCATGGGTTGTAGCCTTTTATATTTCTACATCCTTTTAGTCAGTGACTATGTGAACAAAACTGAGTAAAAATCTTAACTAGTCATTCCCAGCTTTTCCCACTCTTTGGACTAAACAAACAATGTCATGTCTAACAGACCACGACTCCAGTTTTACGACGACTGTAACTTCTAATTTTTTCCCTAGATCTATTTGTTGTTGTTCAGTCACTCAGCCATGTTTGACTCTACAACCTCATGCACTGTAGGATGCCAGGCTTCCCTGTCCTTCACCATCTCCTGGATCTTGCACAAACTCATGTCTATTGAGTCTTGATGTCATCCAACCATCTCGTCTTCTGTCATCCCTTTCTCCCCTGCCTTCAATCTTTCCCAGCATCAGGGTCTTCCAATGAGTCAACTCTGCATCAGGTGACCAAAGTGTTGAAGCTTCAGCATCAGTCCTTCCAATGAAGATTCAAGGTTAATTTCCTTTAGGATTGACTGGTTTAGTCTCCTTGCAGTCCAAAGCACTCTCAAGTGTCTTCAACACCACAGTTCAAAAGCATCAATTGATTTCCATCAGATCACAAACATTTTTCCCAGACTTTGGCATAAGTTATAGGACAATTTCACAGTGCTGGTGAGTCAGGAGAGGGTGGATATTCATATCCTTGTTGGTATTCCCAGCTCCTCTCACCAACATTTTCTAAAGCATCCTCAATACCATATGGTCTTTGATAACTGATCCATGTAGGTCTTTAATCACCATAACATTGGTTACTCAGAGATCCTTCTCAGGAAAGCTGTACCCCTACACCCTGCTGTAGGTATGGGACATTTTATGGCTGTAGCTAATTCTCTCTACCATCCCAAGCCACACTCAAGTACATAGGAATCAATGCACTCTCCCACAAGGCTCACACTTGGAACTTTGAGTTCTATTCAGCCTTTACTCAGAAGTGGTAACATAAACCTCTGATCTGAATTCCTGCAGCTGTCTAGGCTTTTTGTTTCAACCAGTTCTCACCTTCTGATGCTAGTCCTTCCATCCACCCATCAAATGTATCCTTATCAAATCCACCAATTGGGTTGCAGTTGAAGGTGAAGATGAGGTGGCAGACCTATAACTAAAATAATTCATGACTTACAACTTTTTCAAAATAGTTGCTTAAGACTCCTTTCTGGGACTTCCCTGGAGGTCCAGTGGTTAAGACTTGGCCTTCCAATGCAGGGGGACTTTCCAATTCTCTTTCCACTTGTGTGACTTCCAATCCCTGGTCTGGGGACTAAGATCCCACATGCTTCACAGCCAAAAAGCAAAAAACATAAAGTAGAAACAATATTGCAACAAATTCAATAAAGGCTTTAAAAATGGTCCACATCAAAAAGAAAAAAAAAAAAAAAAACCCTTTAAAAAAAAGACTTCTGCATTTATGTTTTTCCATTTTCTAAAGCAATGCATATCAAACACCTTGAATAACTACATGGGGAAAGGGCAAAATGTGCCAGGAACTATGAGGGAGTATCTCAGTTATCATATTAAAATATTGTTGTCATATATTTTATGCATGATAAATACCAATTTTAAGCATCATAATACCAATTCCAGTGAGTAAAGTTATGGTACAAAACTAGACTACAATGAAAAGATTGAAAAATATTTCATTCAGACCAAACTGTGTCTTTAATTTCCCTTCAGAATCAACTGTTTCAGAATTATGAAACAATTATGAAACTTCCCTAATCAATCAAACCTTCTACACTGTTACTCTTAATCCTCATTTACATCTGGAGAGGTAACAGGATGTCTGTGCCCTGCAGCCTCAGCTCTCCAAGAGGCACTGCTGGGGCCCCAGCAGGTTTGGGCACAGGCTGCAGGTACCTGGGGAGCACTGTGTGCTCGCTGCACAGAGGTAGGTGGCTGAGTCGCTGGGCTCGGAGTCTCTGATAAGCAGGGAGACATGCTTGTTGGCTTTAGTGGCCTGCGCTGTAAATTTTCCTTCCTCTTTGTTTTTGTCAAGATATACGGACAGCAGAAACTCAGGGCCTTTCCCAGGGTACTGTCTGTACCATACGAAGTACTGAGAAGCACTGTCAGAGTAAGTGCAGTTGAGAGAGGCGACAGCTCCCTCTGGGACAGGCAGAGATGCAGGACTCTGCTCCACTGTGTTCTCTGGGCTGCTCACTGCTGTGCAAAGAGACAGTGAATGGTCAGTCAAAGAAGACTGGTTAGGTAGTGGATGCTTCCTCTCCAGAATTCAAGTTGTTTTTTCACAGGCTTCCCACCTCTACCATCCCTTATTTAAGGGAATAGTGTTCATGATTCTCCATGAGCCTAGAAGGGACGATGACTCCAAATACTATATTTTATGGTCCCATAGAAATGCCCCAAACTTAGAGATTAACTGAAGCCACAAGATCACTAATAAAACTCTTGAAGATTTCATCATTCTTGCTTCCTCTGGTTCACTGAGGATTCAAATTTTAAGCCCTAAAAAAAAAAAAAAGAAAAGAAAAAGAGTTGAGCTCAGACATTTCAATTCTTCTGCTCTAGAAATCATAAAAAGAGCCTGTTCTACCAAAGAAAAAAGAGACTTTTTGCATTACCCATGCAACATACCACCGAACTCCTCTTCTCTCTTCCCACTTTCTCCCTCTCTCTCTACCTCCCTCCGTCCCTCTCTCTCCCCCACCCCCCCCCCCCGACTCTCTCTCTCTCTCTCTCTCTCACACATACACACACACACACAGAGGAAGGAATACATGATCAGGGTACCTGAGAAGACACTGCCATCTTGTGGACTCAAGACCCTGATCAAAGAAATATTTGAAACAGATCCTTACTATGGGAACTGATGAAAGCAAAAATCTCCCACTTTATTTAAATTAAAATTTTGAGAAGCATATGGTCCATGTCAATGTGTGTGGGGAGAAGGTGATGTGTACATGTGTGTTTTATATCAAATGGCAACACTTGTCTGATTAGAAGCAGTTTTATCAAATGGCCACTCTCTCACACTGAAAAATCAGTCCTAAGGTATTCTAGTGATAGAAGTCTGGGTGAGGCTATCATGATTCAGGGGATTTGTGTAGCTCTTCTTCATATCAGGCCAGACCCTTCCTATCTTATTTCCCCACTTCTATTTTCAAAGAAATCTAGTCTAACTCAAAAGAATCCTCTTAAGACACAATGACCTAAAATCTGACTGAACAAACATGTTTCCAGCTCACAACTTGGGCAGATTTTTAACAAAGTCAAGGACTTAATTCTTAATTCCATTTTGTACCAGTGTCCTATCTGTGTGGAAACATTGCTTACTTGGGCTGATGGTCGTAGTAGATGGACCAGTCTTCAGTACCTAGAGTGTAAATAAAACCCAAAGGATGGGTGCATGGATCTAATCCCTCTTCTTGTACACAGCCCTGGCATCTCAGGATTAATCTCCAAAGTTATGGGTCTGGTATCAGTCTCTCTAACAAGCTTCCCTGGTGGCTCAGTGGTAAAGTATCTACCTGCCAATGCAAGAGATGAGGGTTCAATCCCTGGGTCAAGAAGATTCCCCAGGAGAAGGAAATAGCAAGCCACTCCAGTATTCTTGCCTGGAAAACCCTATGGACAGAGGAGCCTGGTAAGGCTATAGTCCATGGGGTTGCAAAAGAGTCAAACATGGTTTAGCAACTAGACAAGAACAGCAACAATCACTCTCTGCCTTTCTATTGTACCCTAATCAGCAAACCAGGTTTATCAGAGGGCTATCTATGCAAAAAGCTTAATCGAGTCTAATGGAAAAAGAAGCACAGACAAGTACTGTTCTTTTTCATTTCACTTCCTGCCTCATGCTTTTGTAGAAGCTAGTGGCTAGAGACCAGCAATGCAGCAGGTCCGTTTCTGCTCAAGAATTAGGTAAACAGTATCCATCAAAGACTGACTGGTCAGATCCTCCCTATTCCCACCGACGACTATGTAGGAAGTAGGATGAGGGAGAAGATGCTAACAGTGGGATCCTTTTCTTTAAGAGAACATTGCTTTTCACAAAACTCACACAGCTATTTCTCACTCTACTCCTTTTCTGGGAATCCTATCATACTTATGTCAGAAAATTTTACAAAGTCCCACAGGTCCTTTAGTCTCAGTTCATTTTTCTCCATTCTTTTTCTTTCTGCTCTCTGACTGGATAATTTCAGTCAACCTATCTTCAAGTACTTTCTCCTGCCTATTCAAATCTATGGTTGAATTTTTCTTAGAAAATGTTCTCTGCATAGCAATTTCTCTGCCCTGAGAGAGTGCTGTTATGTGACATATAGACAAGCCCTTTGCATTAGTCCTGAGCGGGCCCTGAGACAGGTTAGAGCGGTCAAGCTCTGTTCTATGACAAAGAGCTCTGCTCCCTCCACCACCAGGAACCCACACTGGGTATGCAGGCAGCTATCTAAAACCTGTCATGGATCCAGTGATGAAAAGATGGAACAGGGCAAGTTAAAATACCACAGAGCTTTCCTACCAGTCGTCCGTTACCTTTTCTTATGTGTTTGCTCGGTTGCTGCACAGCTTTCTGTGGTGTTTGCCTCTATGTACAGATTAATGTGCTAAAGTTTCCTGTCTCTCTAAGCTGGCCTCTTCCTGGGCCTTTGGCTGCAGAGAGAAGACTTTCCATGGACTTTTTTGTCTGCATCTGTTGGCGCTTCCAGTTTCCTGGCTTCTCCAGGACTCACTTCGGTTACATGAGGCAAAAGAAAGCTCAGGGAGCTCACTGCTCTGTCATCCCTCAAGCCCCAGGTTCCTTAGCTAGTCTGACTTCTCTCCAAATTCTTATGTTTTTCTTTTACATGTGGTCCAGGGTTTCTAACTGTCCTCAACAGGTTGAGTTAAAAAAAAAAAAAAAATACACCTACTACAGCTTGTCAGAAGTGGAAAGTATGATGCTTCCTTCTTTCCCTGAAGAGCGAAACTCTGATCAGCTTGGCTAGTCCACCTTCTTGGCAGCAGACCAGTCAAAATGGTATTAAAATTATTTAATTCTTGTTCAGCCACCTAGATTCTCCTGTTGAATGAATATGGTCCTAGATTGTGAAGATAACTATGGTTTACTTGAGTACACTGCTCTAAGAATTCCCTTAAATGGCCCAGTAGGCCCAAGGTTGAGAATATAAATAATCTCTGTAAATGGTGTGAAAATGCCCTTATTCCTCTTGCTCCTTATCATTCTATATCGAAGTTTTGAGTGTGATTAGGAAATGACTAGGAAAAATGGCAAAGTTATAGCTACTAGAATGATCACACCAATTTTGTGGTAGTGGAAAAGGAGCAACAACCCAGGTACTAGGAAAGGGAAAAGCTTAGACCCGGGAAAGTTTGTGTTTGTTGGAAGGGAAGACTGTTCATGCTCTCTTTGTATGCTAGACCCAGCACTACAGCCTAAGCAGAACAACCATGTGGTCTGTGAAAACAGAAACATTGATATGAATATGGCTTGTTCTGGACTGTTCTTCTGTGCCTGACATCATCAATGGAAGCTGTTCAACATGGATTCCCAACCCCCTATGTGTTCAAACCTATAAATCAGCACAACTTTGTTTGAGTATGGCAGGTTCAAATGCATATGCTTTGGTGTCTGCCCATCTTGAATGACATATAACTTAACTGCTCATATAATTTAATAAGTGATGTAATGATGATTCTAATCAAGTTTAACAATAAATTTAAAACTGGACCAATCGGTCTCCCTTGGAGTTATATGTTTGTGTTTGGGAAGAAAGAACATCTCTTCATTGGGAAGGATGGTTGATCTTTGGTCCCTTTTTAGAAATTAAACCAAAGACCAGTGTGACCAATTTCCTTGCATGGATCATAATGAATATTATACTACATCCAAGCTTTTCATATCCTGGACCTTATTCACAATTGACTGAATCTGGGATCCTAGGAGACATGACTGAGCTTAAGCATGCAGATTGGTCTCATCCTGCTATATAAATTTCTGCTCACAGTTGCTGTTTCTTCGCTAAGCTGTGTTCAGCTCTTTTATGACCCCATGGACTGTAGCCTGCCAGGCTCCTCTGTCCATGAGATTTTCCAGGTGAGAATGCTGGAATGGGTCACCTTTTTCTGCTCCAGGGTATCTTCCCGACCCAGGGATCGAACCAGTGTTTCCTGTGTCTTCTGGATTGCAGGCAGATTCTTCACCACTGAGGTACAAGAGAAGCCCTGCTAATAATGGTTTTAATTAAATGTTGTTAGAGAAAAATCAAATAGAACTAATCTCAGTCTTTGTCATTCAGAGAAATCAGAACAGCAGATGGAGTGGCAAACTCTCAAGAAAAGTTTCTAGAAACTAATACAATTTAGAACCATGAGGTGAATGTTGTTGAAAGGCAGTTCACTGTGAATCTCTTATACTTCCACATGATGTTCAGGGTTTACCAACAATGTAAGGTCATTACCACTCAACCTGAACCATTTCTCAGAGTTGTGTTTGCAGCATGTAACCTTGATGGATGGGGTGATGTCTTCTCTGAGACAAAGAATGAGCTTGCTTACTGCTTGGTGAAAATAGCAATGAATTCCCCAAGCTTGCTATTCATCAGCCATGACACAACCCCATCGCATGCATAGCATCCATTTACACCCCTTAAATCACCATGAGAGACTTATGGACAAAGGCAACTGAAGCAAATACGCTAGTGTTCATGCTGCTTGCTGTGTCCTAAGTAATGATGTCCTTCATCTCTGACACAGGATCTGTGACTTTACTGATAGCACCAAAGAAACAACAAGCTATTAGCCTGTAAGAGAGTAAGATCAAGGGGGAGGGAACTAAGATGGCGGAGGAATAGGACGGGGAGACCACTTTCTTCCCCAGAAATTCACTGAAGGATCACTTGAATGCTGAGCAAACTCCACAAAACAACTTCTGATCGCTAGCAGAGGACATCAGACACCCAGAAAAGCAGCCCATTGTCTTCGAAAGGAGGTACAACAAAATATAAAAGATAAAAAGAGAGATAATAGAGTTAGGGATGGAGACCCGTCCTGGGAAGGGAGTTTCCAAATACCAGGAAACCCTCTCACCGGCAGGTCTGGGGGAAGTTTTCAAATCTCGGAGGGCAACCTAACTGGGAGGAAAAATAAATAAAACCCACAGATTACATTCCTAAAAGCAACTCCCAGCAGAAAAGTACCCCAGACGCTCGCATCTGCCACCAGCAAGTGGGGGCTGAACAGAGAGGAGCAGGCAGCATTGCTTAGAGTAAGGACCGGGCTGAATGCCCTGAGAGCAATTGGAGGGAGCTAAAGTGAGATAGCAACTTAAACTGTGGGATAGCAAGAGAGAGAATTAACCTGGGGAAAGCCCTAAATTTAGGCACTACCCGCCCATTCCCAGAAGTAAGGACTGAGCGAATACCAAAGAAGAGCTAGCAGCTGTGGACGGGCCCATCCCCCACTGGAGGCAGGAGGCAGGGGGGAGGGGAAAGGGGCAAACGCGGCCCCAGAGACGGCGCCCCCTACCAAAATGCAAACAGGCTCCCAGCTTATAACCAAAGACTTCCTGAGATTCTGGATGGTTGACATCCGCCGGGAGGGTCACAGCCAGAAATCAGCTTCCCAGAAGAGACACAAGGCGCACCCAACCGCTGAGCACGGAAACTGAGGCCGGGACCGCGGAGGGGAGAAGGCGCACCGCACCTGGGGAGAGTGCTCTCGTCAAGCTCCTGGCTGCCTGAGCTGCTCTGGTTGGGGAAGGCACAAAACGCAGGCCCAACCTGAGCAGCTTGGGCCTGGGAAGTGCACGCAACTCAAGGCCCATTCCCTGGAGAGCAGTGAGCCTGAGCAGTGTAGACGGGGAAGCACACACGCTGCAAGCGGGGGCAAACCCAGTGTGGCCGGAACACTGCAAGTGCTCCCCACACTCGCCAGTGACATTTGTCTGCAGTACCCCTCCCTCCCCACAGCACCACTAAACAAGCGAACCTAAACAAGAGACCACCTCCGCCCGCTTCAGTGTCTAACACTGAAGAGACCTGCAAACAGAAGCCAAATAAACAAAGGGAACCGCTTCAGAAGTGACTGGTGCAACAGATTAAAATCCCTGTAGTTAACACCAACTACACCAGAAGGGGCCTATAGATATCGAGAAGTGTAAGCTCAAACAAGGAGCTATCTGAAACTGAATTGAACCCACTGCAACAGCTCCAGAGAAGTTCCTAGATATATTTTTACTATTATTTCTTTTTAATTAAAAAAATTTTTTTTCTCTCTTTTTTTTCTTTTTTCTTTTTTAAAAGTCCTCTATTACTCCTCTATTACTCCTTAATTTTCATTTTTATAACCCACTATAACCTGGCCAAAAAAAAAAAAAAGGACCCTATTTTTAAAGTGATCTTCATATATATTTCTTAAATTTTATGTGTTTTTGTGTTTTTTTTAATATTGTATTTTTAAGTGTCTAACCTCTACTCCAGATTTTTAATCTTTGTTTTTCAGTATTTGATATCAATTTTCGACATTTAAGAATCCAACCTTCAGTACCCATTTTTACTCAGGAGTGTGATTACTTCTTTGATCACTCTCTCCCCCTTTTGACTCTCCTTTTTATCCCCCAGATCACCTCTATTTCCTCCCTCCCCCTTCTCTTCTCAATCAAATTATGTGAATCTCTGTGGGTGTTCTGGGCTACTGAGAACACCTAGGGAACAGAGTACAACCTAGATCTGTCTCTCCTCTCTTGAATCTCTCTTTTTCTCCTCCTGCTCACCTCTACCTTCTTTTTCCTTCTCCTCTTCTTCATGTAACTCTGTGAACCTCTCTGGGTATCCCTCACTGTGGAGAATCCTTTCACCATTAACCTAGAAGTTTTATTATCAGTGCTGTATGGAGGGAGAAGTTGTGAGGCTACTGAAAGAATAAGACTAAAATCCAGAGGCAAGAGGTTTAAGCCCAAAACCTGAGAACACCAGAGAACTCCTGACTACAGGGAACATTAATTAATAAGAGATCATCCAAAAGCCTCCATACCTACACTGAAACCAACCACCACCCAAAAGCCAATAAGTTCCAGAGCAAGACATATCACACAAATTCTCCAACAGCACAGGAACATAGCCCTGAGCATCAATATACAGGCTGCCCAAAGTCACACCAAACCCATAAACCTATCTCAAAACTCACTACTGGACACCCCAGTGCACTCCAGAGAGAAGAAATCCAGCTCCACCCACCAGAACACCGACACAAGCTTCTCTAACCAGCAAACCTCGACAAACCAAACATCCAGCCCCACCCACTGGGAGAAACCTCCACAATAAAAACGAACCACAGAATACTAGAATACAAAAAGGCCACCCCAAACCCAGCAATCTAAATAAGATGAAAAGGCAGAGAAATACCCAACAGGTAAAAGGAACATTAAAAATGCCCACCAAACCAAACAAAAGAGGAGGAGATAGGGAATCTACCTGAAAAAGAATTTAGAATAATGAGAATAAAAATGATCCAAAATCTTGAAAACAAAATGGAGTTACAGATAAATAATCAGGAGACAAGGATTGAGAAGATGTAAGAAATGTTTAACAAGGGCCTAGAAGAAATAAAAAAGAGTCAATTAAAAATGAATAATGCAATAAATGAGGTCAAACACAGTCTGGAGGGGACCAACAGTAGAATAACGGAGGCAGAAGATAGCATAAGTGAGGTAGAAAATAAGATGGTGGAAATAAATGAAGCACAGAGGAAAAAAGAAAAAAGAATTGAAAGAAATGAGGACAACCTCAGGGAACTCTGGGACAATGTGAAACACCCCAACATTCGAATCATAGGAGTCCCAGAAGAAGAAGACAAAAAGAAAGGCCATGAGAAGATACTCGAGGAGATAATAGCTGAAAACTTCCCCCAAATGGGAAAAGAAATAGCCACCCAAGTTCAAGAAACCCAGAGAGTCCCAAACAGGGTAAACCCAAGGCGAAACACCCCAAGACACATATTAATCAAATTAACAAAGATCAAACACAAAGAACAAATACTAAAAGCAGCAAGGGAGAAACAACAAATAACACACAAGGGGATTCTAACAGCTGATCTTTCAAAAGAAACTCTTCAGGCCAGAAGGGAATGGCAGGACATACTTAAAGTAATGAAAGAGAATAACCTACAGCCAAGATTACTGTACCCAGCAAGGATCTCATTCAGATATGAAGGAGAATTCAAAAGCTTCACAGACAAGCAACGGTTGAGAGAATTCAGCACCACCAAACCAGCTCTGCAACAAATGCTAAAGGATCTTCTCTAGACAGGAAACACAGAAAGGTTGTATGAACGTGAACCCAAAACAACAAAGCAAATGGCAACGGGACCATTCTTATCAATAATTACCTTAAATGTAAATGGGTTGAATGCCCCAACCAAAAAACACTGGCTGAATGGATATAAAAGCAAGACCCCTATATATGCTGTCTAAAAGAGACCCACCTCAAAGCAAGGGACACATACAGATTGAAAGTGAAGGGCTGTAAAAAAATATTTCACACAAACGGAGACCAAAAGAAAGCAGGAGTTGCAATACTTATATCAGATAAAATAGACTTCAAAATAAAGACTGTGAAAAGAGACAAAGAAGGACACTACATAATGATCAAAGGATCAATCCAAGAAGAAGATATAACAATTATAAATATATATGCCCCCAACATAGGAGCACTGCAATATGAAAGGCAAATGCTAACAAGAATGAAGGGGGAAATTAACAATAACACAATAATAGTGGGAGACTTTAATACCACACTCACATTTATGGATAGATCAACTAAACAGAAAATTAACAAGGAAACACAAACTTTAAATGACACAATGGTCCAGCCAGACCTAATTGATATCTCTAGGACATTTCACCCCAAAACAATCAATTTCACCTTTTTCTCAAGTGCACACGGAACCTTCTCCAGAATAGATCACATCCTAGGTCATAAATCTAGCCTTGGTAAATTCAAAAAAATTGAAATCATTCCAGTCATCTTTTCTGACCACAATGCAATAAGATTAGATCTTAATTACGGGGGGGGGGGGGGAATATTAAAAATTTCACCACATGTAGGCTAAATAACATGCTTCTGAATAACCAACAAATCATAGAAGAAATCAAAAAAGTAATCAAAATATGCATAGAAATGAATGAAAATGAAAACACAACAACCCAAAACCTATGGGACACTGTAAAATCAGTGCTAAGGGGAAGGTTCATAGCAATACAGGCTTACCTCAAGAAACAAGAAAAAAGTCATATAAATAACCTAACTCTACACCTAAAGCAACTAGAGAAGGAAGAAATGAAGAACCCCAGGGTAAGTAGAAGGAAAGAAATCTTAAAAATTAGGGCAGAAATAAATGCAAAAGAAACTAAAGAGACCATAGCAAAAATCAACAAAGCTCAAAACTGGTTTTTTGAAAGATAAACAAAATTGACAAACCGTTAGCCAGACTCATTAAGAAACAAAGGGAGAAGAACCAAATTAACAAAATTAGAAATGAAAATGGGAGAGATCACAACAGACAACACTGAAATACAAAGGATCATAAGAGATTACTACCAGCAGCTCTATGCCAATAAAATGGACAACTTGGAAAATGGAAAAATTCTTGGAAAAGTGTAACTTTCCAAAACTGAACCAGGAAGAAATAGAAGATCTTAACAGAGACATCACAAGCAAGGAAATCGAAACTGTAATCAGAAATCTTCCAGCAAATAAAAGCCCAGGACCAGATGGCTTCACAGCTGAATTCTACCAAAAATTTAGAGAAGAGCTAACACCTATCTTACTCAAACTCTTCCAGAAAATTGCAGAAGGTAAACTTCTAAACTCATTCTATGAGGCCACCATCACCCTAGTAACAAAACCAGACAAGGATGCCACAAAAAAAAGAAAACTACAGGCCAATATCACTGATAAACATAGATGCAAAAATTCTTAACAAAATTCTAGCAAACAGAATCCAACAACATATTAAAAAGATCATACATCATGACCAAGTGGGCTTTATCCCAGGGATGCAAAGATTCTTCAATATCCACAAATCAATCAATGTAATACACCACATTAACAAATTGAAAGATAAAAACCATATGATTATCTCAATAGATGCAGAAAAAGCCTTTGACAAAATTCAACATCCGTTTATGATAAAAAACTCTCCAGAAAGCAGGCATAGAAGGAACATAGAAGCTCAACATAATGAAAGCTATATATGACAAACCCACATCAAACATTATCCTCAATGGTGAAAAATTGAAAGAATTACACTTAAAGTCAGGAACAAGACAAGGGTGTCCACTGTCACCACTACTATTCAACATAGTTTTGGAAGTGTTGGCCACAGCAATCAGAGCAGAAAAAGAAATAAAAGGAATCCAGATAGGAAAAGAAGAAGTGAAACTCTCACTGTCTGCAGATGACCTGATCCTCTACATAGAAAACCCTAAAGACTCTACCAGAAAATTACTAGAGCTAAACAATGAATACAGTAATGTTGCAGGATATAAAATTAACACACAGAAATCCCTTGCATTCCTATACACTAACAATGAGAAAACAGAAAGAGAAATTAAGGAAACAATACCATTCACCATTGCAAGAAAAAGAATAACATACTTAGGAATATATCTACCTAAAGAAACAAAAGACCTATATATAGAAAACTATAAAACACTGATGAAAGAAATCAAAGAGGACACAAATAGATGGAGAAATATACCGTGTTCATGGATTGGAAGAATCAATATTGTGAAAATGGCTATACTACCCAAAGCAATCTATAGACTCAATGCAATCCCCATCAAGCTACCAATGGTACTTTTCACAGAACTAGAACAAATAATTTCACAATTTGTATGGAAATACAAAAAACCTCGAATACCCAAAGCAATCTTGAGAAAGAAGAATGGAACTGGAGGAATCAACCTGCCTGGCTTCAGGCTCTACTACAAAGCCACAGTCATCAAGACAGTATGGTACTGGCACAAAAACAGAAATATAGATCAATGGAACAGAATAGAAAGCCCAGAGATAAATCCACGAACCTATGGACACCTTATCTTCAACAAAGGAGGCAAGAATATACAGTGGAAAAAAGACAACCTCTTTAACAAGTGGTGCTGGGAAAACTGGTCAACCACTTGTAAAAGAATGAAACCAGAACACTTTCTAACACCATACACAAAAATAAACTCAAAATGGATTAAAATCTAAATGTAAGACCAGAAACTATAAAAGTCCTAGAGGAGAACATAGGCAAAACACTCTCCGACATAAATCACAGCAGGATCCTCTATGACCCACCTCCCAGAATATTGGAAAGAAAAGCAAAAATAAACAAATGGGACCTAATGAAACTTAAAAGCTTTTGCACAACAAAGGAAACTATAAGCAATGTGAAAAGACAGCCTTCAGAATGGGAGAAAATAATAGCAAACGAAGAAACAGACAAAGGATTAATCTCAAAAATATACAAGCAACTCCTGAAGCTCAATTCCCAAAAAATAAATGACCCAATCAAAAAATGGGCCAAAGAACTAAACAGACATTTGTCCAAAGAAGACACACAGATGGCTAACAAACACATGAAAAGATGCTCAACATCACTCATTATCAGAGAAATGCAAATCAAAACCACAACGAGGTACCATTACACGCCAGTCAGGATGGCTGCTATCCAAAAGTCTACAAGCAATAAATGCTGAAGAGGGTGTGGAGAAAAGGGAACCCTCTTACACTGTTGGTGGGAATGCAAACTAGTACAGCCACTATGGAAAACAGTGTGGAGATTCCTTAGAAAACTGGAATTAGAACTGCCATATGACCCAGCAATCCCACTCCTTGGTATACACACCGAGGAAACCAGATCTGAAAGAGACATGTGCACCTCAATTTTCATCGCAACACTGTTTATAATAACCAGGACATGGAAGCAACCTAGATGCCCTTCAGCAGATGAATGGATAAGGAAGCTGTGGTACATATACACTATGGAATATTACTCAGCCATTTAAAAGAATTCATTTGAATCACTTCTAATGAGATGGATGAAACTGGAGCCCATTATACAGAGTGAAGTAAGCCAGAAAGATAAACACCAATACAGTATACTAACACATATATATGGAATTTAGAAAGATGGTAATGATAACCCTATATGCAAGACAGAAAAAGAGACACAGATGTACAGAACAGACTTTGGGACTCTGTGGGAGAAGGCGAGGGTGGGATGTTATGAGACAATAGCACTGAAACAAGTATACTATCAAGGGTGAAACAGATCACCAGCCCAGGTTGAATGCATGAGACAAGTGTTCAGGGCTGGTGCACTGGGAAGACCCAGAGAGATGGGATGGAGAGGGAGGCGGGAAGGGGGATTGGGATGGGGAACCCATGTAACTCTATGGCTGATTCATGTCAATGTATGGCAAAAACCACTACAATATTGTAAAGTAATTAGTCTCCAACTAATAAAAATAAATGAAAATAAATAAACAGATAAAAAAAGAGAGAGTAAGACCAAGATCTGACAAAACTCTCTCTGCCACCTTTACAGATACTATAATAAATACTTGAATTACTTTTGAGAAAAATGTTTCCCCAAACTGGTCTAAAATGGATCTTTTCTGAAGGATGTTCTTTATAGCTTCACATGGGACTTAACCATTATTTCTAATGAAATGCTTGAGGAATTCTCTTACATGAGTGAGTGAATTCGCTCAGTCATGTCCGACTCTTTGTGACCCCATGGACTGTAGCCTACCAGGCTCCTCTGTCCATGGATTTTCCAGGCAAGAGTACTGGAGTGTGTTGCCATTTCCTAATGAAATAAAGACTCCTGGGAAATTAGTGTTACACCCTCAAATGAATATTAATCATGTGAAGAACCTAATACCAGTACACAATCAAAAGTAGAATAAATATGAACCAGTCCTCTGACCATAATTATGATCTCTAATCAAAGCTTTAAAAAAAAATCTTATCTTCTATAAAATGTTTCTACCAAGGCTAATTATCTGAATATGTTTCCTGAGACTTTCTCTTGCAATAATTTGAAATCAAATTTTGACATGTGATCATATTATTTCACTTGAAATTCCTCTTATACTTTCCAAAGTCTTTGGACATGTCTTTTTTTTTCTCTTTTACATATTTCACTGCAGGGTTCCTAGCTTTCAAGTTGACCTGATTCATTAAGATTACACCTGATAAAGTGAAGTCAGTTGACTGAGGACAGACTGAGACCCTGCGTGAATCTGATTATTTAACAGAGCCTACTGAGCAAAAGAAGGCTGGAACCTGAGTCTTTAGATAAGAGCCAGAGACAACTGAATTATACCACATAACAAGCAATGAGGACATACATACAGTTAAGAGTTTCAAGGGTGGAAATGACAAGAAAGGAAAAGGAAAGCAAAGAGGGAGAAAGCCCATGCAAGATTTACTTAGTAGATATTTATCAACTGACTACTATGGGCCAGTCCCTGTTCTAGACACTAAGAAGAAAGTCCATGAGCAAAACACACAACAATACTGACCTCACAGAACTTATAATCTAATTGGAGTTACTAGCAATGAATATATTGACATGTCAATCAAAAATATGCCTGCTAATTATGGTTACTACCATTGGAAAATGACCAGGGTGTTTGACACAGAGTTAAGAAAAGGTTTATGGATGGCTACATTAGTCAGGAAGTTAAGCAAAAGTCAGAAGGTTTTCTCTACAGTAGTGATATTTGGGGAAGAAAATAGAAACCCACTCTATATTCTTGCCTGGAAAATCCTGTGGACAGAGAAGCCTGGTGAACTACAGTACTTGGGGTCACAAAAGAGTTGGACACAATTTAGCAACCAAACATAAACAAGTGATATTTGAGCTGAGACCTGAAGGATGAAAATAGGTCAGGCTCACCAAGATCTAGGGGAGAAAAATTGCAGACAAATGAAAGAATAAGACCCAACATGGGACAAGACATGACAAGTTTAGAAAACTGAAAGATCAGCATTGTGACTGCACAGAGAGTCAGGGAAGAGAGTTGTGAACTAAGATTGAAGGGTCAGGTGGGATTCACATTGTGCAGAGTCTTGTTTACCATAGCCAAGAGCTTGTATTTTATTCTAGAGGCAATAGAAATCCACTGAAGCATTTAGGCAGGTAGCAACAACTTTGATTTATACTTAAAAAACCACTGTTGCTACCAGTTAGATTAGTGCTTCTCAAATTTCAAAGTGGTAGAATCACTTGGGGATTCGTTAAAATGAAGACTCAAATTCAGTAGATTTGGAGTCGATCCTGGGATTCTGCACAAGTTCTAATACTGCTGGTCTATATTTTGAGTATCAAAACTCTGGATAACACACTTTGAGAGAAAAGAGACAAGTTAGAAGGTAACCTAGATCAGAACAATGCTTTCCACATTTTGTTTAATACATCTTATTTTATGAAAAGATCAATTCAATTCATTCACTCAGTAGTGTCCAACTCTTTGCAACCCCATGGACTGCAGCACACCAGGCTTTCCTGTCAGTCACCAACTTCCAAAACTTGCTCAAACTTATGTCTATAGAGTCAGTGATGCCACCCAGTCATCTCATCCTCTGTCATCATCCCCTTCTCCTCCTGCCTTCAATTTTTTCAGAATCAGGATCTCTTCCAGTGAGTCGGTTCTTCACATCAGGTGGCCAAAGTACTGAAGCTTCAATTTCAACATCAACCTTCCAATGACTATTTAGGACTGATTTCCTTCAGGATTGACTGGTTTGACCTCCTTTCTGTCCTAGGGACTCTCAAGAGTCTTCTCCAACACCACAGTTCAAAAACATCAATTCTTCGGCACTTAGCTTTCTTTATAGTTCAACTCTCACATCCATATGAGACTACTGGAAGAACCATAGTTTTGACTAGATAGACTTTTGTCAGTAAAGTAATGTCTCTGCTTTTAAATATGCTGTCTAGGTTTGTGACAGCTTTTCTTCCAAAGAGCAAGCATCTTTTAATTTCATGGCTGCAGTCACCATCTGCAGTGATTTTGGAGCCCAAGAAGATAAAATCTATCACTGTTTCCACTGTTTCCCCATCTATTTTCCATCTGCCATGAAGACCAGTTGCCATGATCTTAGTTTTTTTAATGTTGGGTTTTAAGCCAGCTTTTTCACTTTTATGAAAAGGTATTAGTTCTTATTCTCTGTGAGGTACTCTGATGTTTTCTAATCTTATTTTTTTGTTACAAAATGTGTAATGACAAAAACCTTACTGATTAAAATAAAAGAAAATTAAAACGGAAAATTTTCACTTAGTAAAATGAAAACTAATTTAAAGTAGTAATATCCTGACTTGGCATAGTATTGGAAAGTCAGCAGCTTCATGGGTTGCTGTTGAAGCCATAGCTTGGTGAAAAATTTCTTCATGGAAACCAAACATTTAGTGTCATGTTTTTTCCTGTATCCAAGCAATTTCACATCCATTGAAACTACAACTTAAATGATGTTCATAAAAATATTGTCCAGAATACTATATAATTGGAAAAATACCAAATAGTGATTAGTTTTTAAAATACATCTAAATAATGGAAATTAGCCAATCATTTAAAATTATGCCTTTATGTTTTCTGACATGGAAATATCTACAATGCTGAGAAAAACAAATATGTTAATAAATTCCAAGTATATTATAGTCCCCTTTCATAGAAAAATATAGCTGTATAATACATGCACTAAAAATTCTGAAAACTGGTGATAGTCATAACCTTTATGTCATGAAATTATGGGAGTGTTCTCTTTTTAAAGGTGTTTATATCTTCTAATTTATTTAAAATTAATATATATAATTAAGTAATAAAATTTTAGTTTAATTTAAATTTAAAATACTAGACTCCTTCCTTCAAATTCTGGATCCATTTTTTGCCTTTAGTGGAAGAAGCAATTGACAAAAGGTCAGAGTGTCTGAGTTCTGTTCCCAGCTTCCATTTTGCTATAACTCATGCTTGGCCATTCAAATCCTATAGATCCTAATTCTTTTACCTATTAAATGAACGGCATAGACTGAATCAGTATTTCCTAAAGTGTGATTGATGCAAGAGGTCATGGTAGGCAACACACAAAAGAAAATTGTAATTGTTGCAGACAAGGTATTATTTTAATTTGTATTATGTTACATATAAGGTATTATTTTAATTTGTAATAGAAAAAATATAACCTGCACATGAAATATATGGTTTCATATATAACAACCATTAAAACAAGGATAACTTTTTGCACAGTCATTTTTAAAGTCTATTTAATATAAAAGCAAATTTAATATTAAATTAGTAAATAATTGTATAAGTGGTACACAGATATTAAAAAAATCACCAAGACTATGAACCAATGAGTATGACACTACTGGTGAGGGTACAGCATGGTGAAAACTTGCTTTCTGAACTGGATTCTGAGCACAAAGGGGCCTGCCCTCTCACCTGAAGGGTAGACGGTGAAAAGAAATCTCGGCAAACAGGCCCAGAATGAGTACAATTTTCACTGAGGAATGAACTTTCAATAGTAACAAATGGAAATTTAATTCAATATAAATTCAGATTGATCACATAAGGGAGGGATAGATTATCTTTGATTTCTGTTTGGAGACAGAGACTTTAAGAAAACTCCCTCTGTGGATAAAGGAAACACCTTCATTCCCACCCCAAGGCTAGACCCCTGTCAAGAGGCCCAGCTGGCAGTTGTGGGACAGGCTGCAGGTGCTTGGAGAGCACTGTGATGCAAAGCACAAAAGTAGGCAGCTGAGTCTCCAGGGTGGGAGGCTGAGATACGCAAAACACTGTAAAACTTCTCTTTTCCCAGGAGTTCTTTAAAATTTTTGTCTGCCTGCTCTTTCTGGCTTGATTGAATTAAAGACAAAGATACAAGTCCTTCCCCAGGCTCCTGCTTGAACCAGACAAAGTTGTAAAATGTTTTCTTTTGATAAGTACAATTAAGATCGGCATGTGTTCTCTCCTGGATACTCAGGAATAAAGGTCTCTGGTCCAATGTATATGGGCTGCTCACCCCTGTTTGAACAGAGAACCACAGACAAAGGAGATATATTAATGGCCGATTATTTTTTGAAAGAATATATTTCCTTTTCACAATCCCCCCCAGCTGACCCCGGTAACACTAACCACCCTTCCATAACGTTCAGATTTATAGAGATTACTAGGATCTGCTCTTTTTATTCATAACTTCAAAGCCAGCCAACTCACAGCACAGCTGCCAAAAGAGAACCAGGAATGAAACTCCCAAAGACGTCTCCATTTTTTCCATTCACCAGACTCATGAGAACTCAGGTTGGAATCTGCGAGCTCTCAGACACTACCAGGTCAAGCAACTTGCTTATCTAAATGCATATTCATGAATCCGCTGTCACAGGAAGCTGAGAGACTCCTCAGCAAATCAGAAATTAGATCCATGCCCCTGTTCACACACTTACCCAGCATCTTCTGATCTCTGAAGGGGTAACATGGAGAGAGGACCACATCAAGATCAAGTGCAGAGGACTTGCAGAGTAGTCGGAGAGATACACCTACTATTTATCTCCTAGATTTTTCTCTTCCCTTTCTACTTAAATAAAATTCTTGAGCATCTACTGCCGGGAGCCAGCACACGAGATCCCACCCATGACAAGGTCATGAGGAGAAGACCTGACAAGCAAGGCAGATCAGGACTTCAGGGATTTCAAAAAGCTGCCCCAGCGCTCACCTTAAGGATGATCTCTGTCTTTCTGATGCTTACTATATTAGACTACTCCCTAATTTCTGTGACACAGGTAGAAGGCCTTCCCTGATCTCTTTCCAAGCAGAATCAACTTAGAACTTTAATCAATATGTCCCCCGGACGGTGGTATCCTATAAGATTATTCAGGATGAAAGGAGTGTTTCAGTTTAGACCCCTTTGCTGGCATTCTAGCCTGCTTGGCAAATGTGTACTAATGCACATGACTGCTCACAACACCTTAATCATGAACAGCATAAAGAACCTGATCACACAAAAGGCCCTAATAAGCACAGAGCCCTTCGGGGGTGAGGAAGCCCTATTAGAGGACATAAAATATTATTCTAAAAGCGGTTATAGTTAAAGATTTAGAAAAATAACAGTTTAGAATTGTTAATTTTAACCAGGAATGCTAAACAGGGGCTGCCTCGCCGAAGCTGCAGAGTCTTTGTGTGGTAAACCTTTTAGATAAATTTAACTGATAACTTCTGCAAAAGGACTGACCTTTGTGTTCAACAAAGAATAGATTACAGAAAACAGCTTTGCATTCACCTAGGTCATAAAATGTCAATAGTTCCCAAGGCCAGAAGATAATGTACAAGACTCTCACAAAGAAGTATACAGAAAACACCCTGGTTTCGTGTAGGATAAGCTGATGTAATATTAAACTATCTTCCCCTTAAAAATGTACTAACTTGGAATATAAAAGCTACAGTAAAAAAAAAAAAAAAAAAGATTTGCCAGACTCTACTACACACCCCCAGTCTGGTCTCTCTCTCTCTCTCTTTTTCTCGCCGATGCCGTTCATCCTGAGGGTACCGCTGGATCCTGCTGAGGCTGGACCCCAGCAATCTACCATGTACAAGTTATAAAAATTGAATAACTAAAATCAACCCTCCCTGAGGAAAACCTCGTAAGATTCTTTTCTTTCCTGTCAGTGCAAAAACCTGCTCAGTGAGCTGATATATATGAATTTAGTTATTGACACTGTAGCTCAGCATAATTATCTTACATCCGGACCCTGCTTCTTAAATCTTGTATGGATTCTTCTTATAATCTACATTAAGTTATACAAGAAGGAAGGTATTGTCATTTTCTGTGCATAATGCCTGTGAGATAAAGAAAACAAACACAGAAGACATTAGCGGTCTTAGCAAATATTGTCATCAGCTTCGTCAACATTTTGCTTTTATACTCAGTCGACATTCTACTATTTGCTGGACCCCACCCAGAGCTGACCTCTCTCTTTTACTCAAAATTATCATCTACTTCAGGGTAGTAATGCAATATGATGGTCTTACCCTTGGGAATAACCAGGTGAGCAGTTAACTTTCTGTGTTGAGTGAGGATACCTCTATGTTAGTAGATACCTAGACTCAAGTTCAAGTTCAGCCATGTCTGAAAGAGAAGCGCTAGCTCACTTTGAAATTACACACAACATTTCAAAAACTGCTCCTTGACAACCTCCAGGTGCAGGTTTGGGTACAGAGTGCGAGTGCCTGGGGAGCACGGTGCGCCCACCACACAGATGTAGAAGGCTGGGTCGCCGAGCTGGGCAGCGGTGAGGTGCAGGGAGCTGTGCTTGGCAGTTGCATCCATAGTCGCTGTGTACCGTCCATTTGACTTTTTGTTGTCACTGTTAGTCATGGTGATCAGGGGAACAGGACCTCTCCCAGGGTCCTGTGTGTACCACCTTAGGTTGTTAACGGGGCTCACTGTATAATTGCATTGAAATGTGCAATTCTCTCCCTCCAGGACCACCAGGGCTGGAGGACTCTGTTCCACTTGGCTTTCTCCACTCACACCTGTTCAAAAAGCAAAGAGAGATCTGAGAGATAGCTCACCCATTTTTATTGCTTTCTAATTTGCATCTCTTACTCCTCTCCAGAATGAATCCCAGCTGAATCATAACATGGCCCAAATTCTTCTCTCCTCGTACCCCAAAGCAATACATGCAGTACACCTTTTTGAAAACTTTTAAAAATATTCTCTGGACTTACTGTGTCAACCAGGCTAAAATTCTTCATTAACTTACAGCAGAAATGAAGCCACAGAACCACCAGGGAAGATCTCACATGCATCACCATTCTTCTGCACTGGGCTGTCCCCCAAAACTGACTAGTCTATTCAACACCTTTTATTTATTTACATGAACAAAGGATTCTCAGGGATTATGCTTAGCCAATCAGAGACTACATCCCTATTGAGCCAAAGACCAGATTTTGCTGCTTCATACTCAATCATACCCACAGGCAGGGCCAAGGCAAATACTGCCATCTTGGGGTCAAAACTATGGTTGCTCAGAACTTGGGTTAGGCTTCTTGCTAGGTTTCCTTCTCACTATTTTGAACATAATACTGAATATAAGCCCCTATAAGTCTCTGTAAACAGAGTAGGTTAGTACGTAAAACATACGTTTAAAAACCTTGGTATGAATTCTGACTTATTGGATAGGAGAGTTAAGCCTCCGTTTTCTCATCTGAAAATACATGTGGTAACACTTTGCTGTCATTTTTGAAAGATTTAAAAGACGTGATGTGGACTCTCAGCATGATGGCAAAGGAGGAAGCCGTATCTCCCTCTCCTCCACAGACATGGACGCAACAACGGTATTAGCGACAATATGCCTTGAAGGACAAGGCAGAACCAGCTAAAAGTAAACGCGTTCCCGGAAGAACAAGCTGAGAGCAGTCACATTTACAGGGGGGAGAAGACCAACTTAACCCCACCCACATCAGTCCCTCAGATGGGCTGAGCTCAGTGCTGTGTGCCCATCGTGGCCCCCATGGGGGAGGGGAGTGATATTGGAGCTTGCACCCGACCTTCAGTCCTCTCAGGGCCCCCTCTGTGGGCTGGTTTTCTATCTTACCTCCCGCCCAGTATGACAGGCAGAGAGGAATCCCTTGGACAGTGAGCAACAACAGAAAATGCAGGACGTCTCTTTTGCTGCCAGTCCTGCTCTGTGAACTTGGAAGAGCAGAACTGCGGTTCTTCCTTCAAAGGGGAAAAGAGAGTAAATGTGGGGAGGAGAAGGAGCTGGCCTTACTCCTAGCATTTCGGAGTAGGAATGGTTTCTCTCTCCCCCTATTCAGGATGCAGCAGAGCCTGGTCCCTTGGGACAGTAAGGAACAAGGAAAGGGAGAGTGTAGTTCTCCAGCTAGCACTGCCCTGCAAGACTGGGAATCAGCGCAGAACTGGTTTTAACCCCACACAGAGTGAAGGGGGCCTTATGCCAGATAATTCAATGCACCCTCCGTGGAGCCAGTTTCTACTTGCTTCAGGTCATACTTAGCATGGAATGGCAGGGCTTGGTCACTGGAACAGCTAGCAGCAAAGGGACAAAGAATGGTGTGGTATTACAGCTAGTACTGATCTGCAAGGTGGAGAAAGGATGGAACTGAGGTGTTTCCTCCAAATGAAAGGACAGGAAACCAACAGGTCCTTGTCCAAATTTACTCAGGAGTACACTCCCAAAGGGACTGGTCTCTATCTTGCCTCATATTTAGCACCGCTGACTGAGGAAGTTCTCGTCTAGTCTAGACCAGACCATAAATACTGGGAGAGGTACCTGCTGCTTCAAAAGCTCACACAATAAAGCCAATCTACAAGATGCATAAAGAATCGAGAAAACATGATACAATCAAAGGCAGGAAATAAATTTCCAGTAACCAACTGAAAGAAATGGAAATCTGTGAATTACCTTAAAAAGTGCTAAGTGTAGAAGCTTGTGAAAATTTTCTTATTGCTTCTATTTTCTCAGTGAAATAGGAAGCCAACAAACACTTGAGAGTGTGGATATCTGAGGATTTATTCCAAACTTGAAATATAATGCCCAAAGATTTTGAAAGCAAAAGAATGGCAAAAGATATATCACATAAACACTTACCTTAAAAAGCTAACATATTATCTGCTTGTATAACAAACTAGGTCTTCAGAATAGGATTATTAGAGGAGAAGACACATGCACATTAATCCTATTGGTTCTGTTTCTCTGGGGAACCCTAATACAGAGAATTTTTAAAATTCATAAAGAAATTTCATAAGCAAAAAACCATAGTCTCAAATTTTTGATGTACCTAAATAATATATATATTGTGGGTTTTACATACTTTTGTGAACATGTTATATTTTACAATAAAATTATTTTTAAACATTGGTGGCTCAAAGAAATTGTTGACTAGAAACATTTACTACAGAAAAGGATGAAAACAGAATCAGTCCAGGAAAATCAAGAGGAGAAGAGCTGAGAGAAGACAAGAGAGCAGAGAGGTGAAGGGAGCAGGAGAGGAAGAAGAGAGAGAAGAAAAGAACCTTAGGCCACAGAGCTGCCATACCTGTTCTGCTTAAACTAGGGGCAAGATATTTGAAATACAGTAATCAATTTTCAACAACACCCTCAACAGAAGCAAGGATAGTTACCAAAGTAGATTTTTACAAACTTCTTCAAAACTCAATGTGGCAACAGGAAAAAAAATTCAAAAATGTCCTACAAAGCAATGACAGAGTTCAAAACACTGAGGCAGCTGCAGATTTCAAGGCATTTCAAGTAGATGTGATTCTTCCAAACTCTAAATCCCAGTCCTCATTATTTAAATCCTCTTCTTCAAGAAGACAGATGACACAAGATTGTTCTTGTTCTCCATTGTTGGTTGTCCACTTTCCATCCTCGTGTGGACTAACTGTGAACATGTTTTTAGCGACTTTGTGTGGGTCCCCAACTGACAGAGCTGGAAACACATGTAGATAGTTTCCATTGCCTGAGATGATACTTCTTACACATCTTGTGATGCAATGGAGTGGATTTATCTCTCCTTACTTCTCCAATGGCATCTCTCCAACCACATTGTTTTCTCTATATTTCTAGCATGGGCTTGAGGTTGACTGGACATGTATTCCTTATGTATCCAGTAAGCAACTGGCAAAAAGCATTGCTAATATTGAAATATAAATATTGAATAGAAAAGAATGCCTAGGTTGAAAATGTTAATAAGGAAAAATGAAAGAGATAGGAAAAAAGACAAATATAACATTTAAAAATCAGAAGAAAGATGAGCCATTCAAGATGTTGAGCCTGGATAGCTGCCTCAAAATAAACAAAAACTGAGAAAAACAGATAGCCTTAACCTCAATCTCAACTCACACACACACACACACACACACACACACACAGGCAAATTTAAAGACAAAACTAATCTGAGAGAAATTAAAGAAAATATGAGATAAAATTTTATCATTTAAGGTGCTACAGATTATGAAGCATGAGATATATAACTCAGAATCCACAAAAGAATTTTTTTCATAAATTTACTACATACTATTTTTAAAATTCTGCATAGCAAACATGAACAAAGTAAAAAAGATTTTATTAAACTTTTTTAAAGACATATATATGACAGTTTTATGACAACTTTCTTAACAGAGAATGCTCTTTCAAATCTATATTTAGATGACTCTAACACAGGTGTTGTTTTAGTTGCTAAGTCACATCCGACTCTCAGGCACCCTGTGGACTGCAGCCCACCAGGCTCCTCTGTCCAGGGGTTTCCCAGGCAGGAATGTTGGAGTGGCCGCCATGTCCGTCTCCAGGGCCTCTTCTGGACTCAGAGACTGAGCCCTCATTTCCTTCCTACTGAACCATCTGGGAAATCCCTTAACACAGTAGGGAATGGTAAGATACCTGAATAGAAAACTTACACAAAAACGTGTAAATGACTTTTAAATGAAATGAAGTTCCATCTCATTCATAAACTTTAAATAATTTTTAAAAAATTTAAAGCCTAGCTGATAAGCAAAAGTCCAAAACCTCAGTAATACACAAAGTTTAGGGAAAATAGGTATTCTGCCTAATCATGACTATTGGTGGTAAAACTTATCTAGAAGAAACTTTAGTTGAATCATAAATACTATGGGTATGTTACTTTCTTAAATAATATTTTACTTCCCTAAAGTGAATACTTAATTATTATATTTAAAGTTTTTAATTATTTTGGTTTTCTTACTTACACATACCATTGCTCAAATCATCAATGTCTAGCTTCCAATTTTCTGCTGGGTTTGGAAAGTGATCACTGCTTATTATACAGGCACCGGTAGAGAACATAGGTAGTCTCTGCTTATATATTTTTAGTCCTCCTATTTTCAACCGGACTTCGGAACACACAAACACACACAACACGTCATCCACCCTAATTATTCAAATGTAATTGATGTTTCTGGCTCTAAATTTTTCCTCAAGGGTACAGCAGCATCCCAGTGCTTCTTGTTCCTTTTTTGAATGGCCCCAAGTCTCACTATTTACGTGACTTCACCCTGAAATTACTTTAATACTGGACAAGGATTAAATTACTTTAATCCTGGTGTCATACTCTTTTGCTAAACTCACTAATGAGAGTTGGGTATGAGGAATCTTCACGTCTTGTTCTCAGGCCCTAATCATTTGTATGAGTTTTGTATCAACCAGACACTGAGAGACAGAACACCACAGACTGTGCCACGGAGTGGATCAGACAGTCAGACACTCCGCATCCAGGCCCCGCTGCTGCTCAGAGTGAGCGTCAGCTCCCCCTGCAGTTCCCTTCTCTGTGTCTCTCAGAGCACAGTAGTACACAACCGAGTCTGACTCTTGGACTGAGGCTTTCTTCAAGTGGAAGAATTTTGATTTTCTGTGGTATGTGGCTTCAAACTCTCTGCTGATTCCCTTCTCCTTGTCCTTCGTGGCTTTCAGGAGGAGCTGTGGACCTTCTCTTGAATAGTGAACATACCAAAAAAGAGTTGGCTACCCGGTGGCTGAATTAGTGCAACTGATGGTCACGGCAGCCTTTTCTGGAAGAGTCACTTGGCCGCCTAACTGGGTCACTGAGTCTCCACGGGTTTGTCCTGGGGAAATATAAAAGAGTTCTGTGTGATCTTAGGCATAAAGCTCTGGAATAAAATTATGATTAAAGGTTTTGTTGACATAACAGAAGAAAGAATCCACATTTTTAGAAGCATTTTGCTTACCCAGCAGGAAGAGTATTATGGTCACTAAGCCTGAAGAAGAGTTCATCTCTAGAGTATCTTCTCAGTAGTGTTCTTGATTCTTAACATGAAGAAATGTTCAAGTCACAGTGAAATTTACTTTCACACAGAAAATGTGTCTGCATTAGGAATCTGCACCCTCTGGTGGACTGTCAGGAAGCATTTAACCAGACGCTTCCTGTGTGCTGTTATGGATCTGTCAGGAAACCTTTGGCCCTTACTAATTCCTGAATATTCAGGAATTAAGAGGAGAGGCCCTCCTTTCCAGGGCTGAGGAATCCAGGCATTTCCTTTGTTAATTTCTCATTATGGTGATAAGTACCCTATTCTCTCTTTAATAGGGATCGCCTTGTGTTTTGTAAGTCTGGAATTTTAATCTTTATCTTTGCTGAGAATAACTACAGTATATATGCCCATGCCATGTTGATTAAAATACCTTTGCTCCATCAGAGCTTTGTTCCCCCTGTCTTTCTTTCTTTCTTTTTTTCTCTCTATATCTCTCTCTATCTATTTCTGGCTGATTCCCTGGAGCGTGGAAGCCAACTGCGTAACCCAGGGAATATTAGCCTCTTTACTTCTTTCACTCTCTCATCGTCAACTCCAGACCACCAGGTTCCGGTCCATTAAAGGACCAACAGTGGACAGAGACAGAAAAGTGATGCATGTATCCTGGTCTCCTCCACAAATCAGAAAAGTGTTGTCCTTGACTTTATCCATGAGGCACATGTCAGTCTTCAGGTGGGGCTTGGAAATCTGATCAACAGCTGTCAACACCTCTCAGGTCTGTTTTGGTTTTAGGATACTACCTGACATGGAAGTTCTTTAACAAAGCATCCCAGGTATTTCTGTAGCTGAGAAGATATCAATTTTCTTAAGCACTTTAATATAGTGCTTTATAGTCACATGCATCCATGTGGGCCAATCTATAATCCACTGACTGTCAGAAAAGGGTTTTGTGGCTGATTACAGAGGAAGTAATAAGAAGTCAAGTCAGTATTGAATGTATCTCTATTTCTCAGCATTGTACTCCAATTTATAGAACAGAGACTTACATTTATTACATGCTCACTAATTATTTGCTTTACCAAACAAAAATAATGAATAAAGGGTCTTTGATTGAGGAATCACTACTACTTGAAATATAGTATTTTATCATTCCTAAAATAATATCATTTGTAAGAAATGCTAGTTTTTTAATAAAATATTTTTTGGGGGGAAAATTCACACTGTCCTATTAATAGTCAAATAACCTTGAATTTCAAAACCATTAAAATATGAAAACAAAAAAACTATCATAACTGAATTTATCAAATCCTTATAGAATGATCTGACATCAATATCTTATTCTACTGTTTCCCTGATTTCAAGATAAGATGGCTAACCTATCTGAATCAGCCAAGACTAACCCCATACTCTTAATGAAAATCTAGCTTCAGGATTGATTCTCTTAGCATCCATCTGCCATATTTTGTTGCCAAACTTTAATCAAATAATTTTCCTCCACCAGGTTGGGAACTCTAAAAATGTGGATTTCTGTCAAAAGCCTGGAGCACGAATTAAGACACTGTTCTTTCCCAGCTTTTCAAATTATTAAAGACATAGCTGATATTCATACAACAGCTGATAATAGAATCAATGTGTGACTGATTTTAAATGACAGATTCAGGAATCCCAACTATAACTTCATGAATTGTACTTTTCAGGACTGAGACCAAAATGTAATTTTTTTTTTCCTTGACCCCACTGCACAGTTTGTAGGATCTTAGTTCCCCGCCCAGGGATGGAACCAGGGCCCTTGGCAGTGAAAGAACAGACTCCTAACCACTGGACCACCAGGGAATTCCCAGAAATTCATAACTTTTAAAACTCCCAGATGGTTTTGCTGCAGCCAGTTTGATACTGGTTTATAAGATTTCTTTTGTAATCAGTGTCCTAGAGCAAGATGGTCATCAATGATCAGGAAGAAATGCAGTTTTTTAAACTGGCCTTTTGTTATGAAATAGCAGCAGCAAAAACAAGCACTTCTTTACCTTACTTTTTATGAATATTCATTTTTGAAGAAATAAAATAAACAAAACATCCTCAGGGCTATCAGAATGAAGTTCTGGAGTGGAACGCACCTTCTGTAAAACCCTGTAACCATGCATCCCTAGACACGCATGCATGGGAGCTCAGTCGCTTCAGTCGTGTCCAGTTCTTTGCAATCCTTTGGACTGTAGCCTGCCAGGCTCCTCTGCCCATGGGATTCTCCAGGCAAGAATACTGGAATGGGTTGCCATGCCCTCCTCCAAGGGATCTTCCTGACCCAGCAATCGAACCCTCAACTCCTGAATCTCCTGCATCGCAGGAAGATTCTTTACCACTGAGCCACAGGGGAAGCCCCATACTAGACACAAAGATGGAAGCTTAGCTCAGTCTGATCCCTGGAGTTCACTCTCCACAGATTTGTATCAAGCAGCTTCATCAGTCCAAAGTTAACATACAGATAATTTCCCTGATCCAGATTTAAGTAATAAATCAGGCTCAGATTCTCTTATGGGGCCACATATTCCTTCCTTTCTCCTTTATTTTTCAACTCCATTGTAAAAAATGGCCTCAAAACTATGCTAGGAAGGAATTCTGAAAAAATTTGACACATTAAACAGAAAGCAAAAAATAAGTTTGGATGATGCTGGGTTGAAAATAAATGTATAACACATGGACACAGAAAGTTGCTATACACACTTTAGAAAAAACATATAGGACAGTGAGAACACAGAGGAGAAATATTTGGAACTGGGGTCGCATTAGAAGACTCATGCAACACTGAAGAAAGACATTTGTTAAACTTGGGTTTTTAATTGTGTTATAAATACACATTCACAAAACTGTACTGCACTTATTTTATTTTTTTTTTGCACTTATTTTAAATAAACAAATTAATAAGATTTGACATATATACACATTTGTGAAGCTATTATTCCAATCAAATAACGAACAATGCATCACCCAAAAAAAAGTTTCCTCATATCTCTTTATAATCTTCCTTCAATCCTCTCCCTACCTCCTACTCCAATTTTCATGCAGCACTTCCATCATGAATTAGTTTGCATATTTTATATGATAGAATCCTGTGTACTGTTTTGTCTAGCTTCTTTCTCTCAGCATAATTAAGATTCTTTCATGGTTGTAAGTATCAATGGTTCATTGTTTTGTATTGATGAAAAGTTCCATTACATAGATAAAAATGATTTGTTAATCTATTCACCTATTGACAAACATTTCTGTTAGTTCTATTTGGAGGCTGCTACAAACAAAGTTTCTTTGAGCTTTTATGTGTCACATTTTTAGTAGACATGTGCTTTCATTTTTCTCTTGGGTGAATATCTGGGAGTGGAATTCCTGGAGCATATGGTAGGTGTTTATTTGACTTTAACTTTCTTATTTTTTCTAGTGTTTTTTTTGTAGATTCCCTTGGATTTTGTACTCAGATAATTGTGCTGTCTGTGACTAAAGATAGGTTCATGTCTTCCTTTTCAAATTGTGTTTTTTTGTTTCTTTCTTTTGCCTTTTTACACTGGCTAGAATCCCTAGTAAAGCACTAAACACAAACAGCGAGAGCCAAAATTCTTCCCCTAGTGCTGAAATTAGGGGGAAGCATTCATTCTTTCACCATCAAGTATGATGTTTAATATAGTTTTGCAGAGGTTTTTTATTAAGTTGAGGAAATTGCTTAGGTCCTAATTTGCTAGAAGTTTTTAAACAGGAATGAATGCTAAATTTTCTCAAATGCTTTTTCTGCATCTATTGAGGTTATTCTCCTTAATTAATCAACTGCTACTTGTCAGCCTCTCTGACTAGATTACTGATAACTTGCCACAATAAAATGTCAAAGAATATATCACTCTCCCATTTTATATAGTAAAACAAGGCTCACAAATGTCTAGAAAGTTCATGGCAGAGCTAATAATTTTGAATAGAAATCTCTCTGATAGCAAAACCTGATTCCCTGTTTTTTATACTATAGATAATTTTCCGGGGCTTCCCTGTGGCTCAGTGGTAAAGAACCCGTCTGCAATGCAGAAGCCGCAGGTTGGATCCCTGAGTTGGGAAGATCCCCGGAGAAGGAAATGGCAACCCACTGCAGTATTCTTGCCAGGATAATCCCCTGCACAGAGGAGCCTGGCAGGCTACAGTCCACGGGGTCACAGGGGGCTGGACATGACTGAAGCAGCAGAGCGCACACGCACACAGTACCATCTGTTAACTGCTTTCTTCTTTATTTCTGCACATTGAACAATAAAAAGTGACTAAATCATCACAGATTTGACCCTTTCACCAAAAGAGGACTGCACCACATTGGAAAGAACATCCAAGCTGCAGTTCAGGAGCTGACCACCAGGTAATGACTTGGCCATTCCTTTCAGATCAATTGTTAGGCACCTGAGGAGCAATGCACTATAACAAAGATGACAAATTCTTCTAGGTTTAGGTGAACCACCAGAGTACCAAAATTTCATTCACAGCTCCTGATCACTCGCTTTCTCTAGTTCTTGAAACTGGCTTGTGATAAAGTAGTCTAGAGGATAGCTGTTCGAATTAACTAGGATAAATATTTCTCAAAAATTTAAAAACAGAAGTGTCATATGATTCAAGAATTCCACTTCTAATTATGTCAAAAAATTGAAATTTTGGTATATGCCCCAAATACTGAGATATTTATATATCTATGTTTCTGTCAAAAGGTGGAAGCAACCAAAATATCACCAAATGAATGGATAGATGAAATGTGGTCTATACTTACCCTAGAATATCATTCAACCTTAAAAAGGAAAGAAATTCTAAAACATGTGACAACATAGATGAAACTTGAGTACATCATGATAAATGAAATAAGACACAAAATGACCTGTGGTGCATGATTCCACTTCTGCAGGATGTCTAAAGTAGTCAAACTCAGAGAGAGTAGAAGAGTAGTGGCCAGGGGCTAGAGGAACAGGGGAATGGGGAGCTACTCTTTAATGAGTACAAATTTTCAGTTTTTCAACATGAAAAGAGTTATAGAGATGAATAATGTTTCTGTTTAATGATAATGTAAATGTATTTAACATCACTATATTCAGTTCAGTTCAGTTCAGTCACTCAGTCGTATCCGACTCTTTGCGACCCCATGAATTGCAGCATGCCAAGCCTCCCTGTCCATCACCAACTCCCAGAGTTTACTCAAACTCATGTCCATCGAGTCAGTGACACCATCCAGCCATCTCATCCTCTGTCGTCCCCTTCTCCTCCTGCCCCCAATCCCTCCCAGCATCAGGGTCTTTTCCAATGAGTCAACTCTTCGCATCAGGTGGCCAAAGTATTGGAGTTTCAGCTTCAGCATCAGTCCTTCCAATGAACACCCAGGACTGATCTTCTTTAGAATGGACTGGTTGGACCTCCTTGCAGTCCAAGGGACTCTCAAGAGTCTTCTCCAGCACCACAGTTCAAAAGCATCAATTCTTTGGTGCTCAGCTTTCTTCACAGTCCAACTCTCACATCCATACCTGACCACTGAAATGATCACTGTGTTATGCGGGGAGCCGGCCTGACTGCTCAGGCCCCTTCTCGGCCCTGAGAGAGATCAAAAGGTCCCTCTCTGTCCCGCCACCCCTGATTTGTTAAAGTGCAAATTGGCCTTTCTCACCTCCCTCAAGGAAATCGCTGCAGCCACCATTTGCCCATCTTCCTGACTCTGATAAGATTATCGGGCTCCTGTGAATGGCTTATGTCTAGGTAGTCTTTACCTGATTGTAAGACCCTGGTGCCATGCTCTGCTGGAGTTAAGATAAAACTCCTGAGCTAAAACTAGTGTCTGCAGTTCTGCACGTATGCAAGTCTTTGATCTAAAATTTGGTGAATCCTGTTAGTATATATATGTATGTTACCCCTCAATAAAGTCGTCGGAATCAGTCACATGCTGACTCCGTCCCTCTCAACCCCATCTTTCTTAGTCTTTTTATTTCTCAGGTCCTGTGGTGATTGCGTCCTCGACCTGTTCATCTAGCCGGCAGGCCCGGCAAGTGGCGCCAGAACGAGGGACGTGGGCGGATCCCAGAGCACAGCCACCCAAAAATATTGAAAGGGATCCCAGGAGAAAGCCTCACCTATTCAGGTATCGTTGGAAAACTGTGGGTGGAGAGGGTATATAGTTGAGAGTAAAAATTATGGGGCAAAGTAATAGTAGGCAGTTCTTTGTTTCTATGTTAAAAACTATGCTAAAAGCTAGAGGAATTTCTGTGTCTAAGCAGAAATTAGAAAGATTTCTTGTCTTTGTGGAGGAAACTTGTCCTTGGTTCCCAGAGGAAGGAACTATTAGCCTTGAAACTTGGGTAAAGGTGGGAGAACAAATTCAAACAGTTTATACCCTCTGTGGACCAGACAAAGTTCCTCTTGATGCTTATTCTCTATGGACTCTAATAAGAGATTGTTTAAACCCAGAACACGAAAGTAGGAAATTTGAAACAGCCTTGAAACTTATAACACCCAAGTGTTCAGGTGCCCCCCAACGGGTAGCGGAGCACATATATGACTCCCCAATTGTTTCAGGTTCCAGAAAAAATGATAATGAGACTACTGCTCTGGAACAAGACTCAGATTCGGAACTTTCTCCTGATGAGGAAGACGATTTAAAAGAGCAGGCTTTTGAGCATGACAAAGAAGGATGGGATGCCTTTATAGTAACTCAACAAAAGAATAAAGACCAAGGTTCCCCTTTTTCTGAACTTAGAGAGATGCTAACATCCATATCTCAGAGAATGGAACAACTAGACTTATCGCCCATAAATACAACTAAGCCGTTGCATTCTAAAACGCCATCCGTTATAGCCGGTTTAGATCCTGACCCGCTGCCGCCGCCCGTCCCGCTCCCTCCCCCTCCTCTCGCAGAAGCGCCTTTGATTCCAACAGCGCCAGTATACGTTCCATCTAGCCTAAAAAGGCCAGTACTTTCACCATTACAAATGGCTGTGAAAACAGCCCGAGAACAGGGTGAAAATCTTGAGGGATATTCTATGATTTTCCCTGTTTTTCAAGATGCTAATCATCGGAGGTATCATGAGCCTCTACCTTTTAAACAACTTAAACAACTGAAACAAGATTGCGCCCAATACGGGCCTACTGCGCCGTTTTCTCCAGCCATAACTGAAAGTCTTTCATCTCAGGACTTGCCTCCTAATGGTTGGAAGGCAGTTGCACGAGCCTGTCTCTCAGGAGGTGATTATCTCTTGTGGCGCTCAAAATACGGCGAGGTCTGTAACATCATTGAAGACCGTAACTGCCGCAATGGGCTGCAGGTTACTTTTGACATGCTAATGCAGGAAAGACAATTTAGAGACCTCAATCAACAACTGATCCTTCCTCTCCCAGAATATTAAACGATGAGGGGCGAGCTGCTCTGGCCCTAATTGAAAAGGCCCTCTCTGAACATTTTGCTACCTACTGTGATTTTTCTCAACCGTGGGGACTATATGTGTTTCCCTCTAAACATACCCCGACGGCAGTGTTATATCAAAATGCTCCCTTACAGTGGATCCATTTACCTGTATCGCCTTCAAAAGTTCTTACTCCTTTTTTTTATTTCATTAGCCTCCTCGTTGCCAAAGGAAGGCGTCTTTCCAGAGAAATGTTGGGAGCCGATCCTGCTTACATTTATGTGCCCTATACCAAAGAACAGCAGGAATGGCTTTTTCAGTTTAATGACTCATGGGCTTTGGCCTTTTCCTCCTTTACAGGTCAAATTATTAATCATTTACCTTCTGATAAACTTCTGCATTTTGCCAGCCAGCATTCATTTATTTTTCCAAAGAATGTTTCTAATGTTCCTATTCAAGATGCTCTTACGATCTTTACTGATGGATCCTCCAACGGAACTGCTGCCTTTGTGGTTAATGATACCCCTTTCTCCTGGCAGACGAACTATACATCGGCTCAAGAAGTAGAACTTTCAGCCGTCCATAAAGTATGTTCACGATATTCCTCACAGTCTTTTAATTTGTTTACTGATAGCAAATACATTGCTCATGCTTTGCAATATATAGAAACTGTTCCCTTTATTTCTACTGTGAATTCTAACATTCAACATTTATTACGTTCAATTCAGTCTCTGCTGCAACAGCGCACCTTACCCTGCTTCTTTGGACATTTACGTGCCCACACTGGGCTTCCTGGACCTCTGTCTATGGGAAATCAGATGGCTGATTCTCACACTAGAGTTTTTCTTTCACAGGTGGAAGCAGCACAGCAGTCACATGCGCTACATCACCAGAATAGTAATACTCTTCGTTTGCAGTTTCAAATTCCTCGAGAGACTGCACGACAAATTGTTAAATCTTGTTCTGTTTGCCCTAAGTTTCTTCCAGTTCCACATCTTGGTATTAATCCTCGCGGGCTTCTACCAAATCATCTTTGGCAAATGGATGTCACTCATGTCCCTTCCTTTGGTCGTTTAAAGTACGTTCATGTATCTATTGACACCTTTTCAGGATATATTGTGGCATCCTTACAGACTGGTGAAGCCGCAAAACATTCTATCTCGCATTGTCTTTATGCTTTTTCCATTTTAGGCACGCCAAAGATTATAAAAACTAATAATGGCCCCGGCTATGTTTCCTCTGCTTTCAAAAACTTTTGTTCCTCTTTTTCTATCACCCTAAAAACAGGCATTCCTTATAATCCACAGGGTCAAGGCATCGTGGAACGTGCTAATCAAACTTTGAAACTACAGCTTCAAAAAATACAGAGGGGGGAGCTCTACCCCCTTCTACCCAGAAATTACCTTAATCACGCTTTATATATTTTAAATTTTTTAATTTTAGATAAAGAAGGACATTCAGCCGCGCAGAGATTTTGGGACCCTCAGATTTCCAGCAGAAAGCCGATGGTCTTGTGGAAAGACCCGCTGGATAATAACTGGCATGGCCCAGATCCCGTGTTAATTTGGGGGAGGGGTCATGTATGTGTTTTTCCACAGGATGCCGAAGCACCGCGCTGGCTCCCGGAAAGGCTGGTACGCCAGACGGAGGAGATTACTGAATCAGCAATTAGGTCGGCTGACTTTACAGCAGAGGAATCTTCTCCCGACAAATCAGCAGATGCATGAGTGTTAATGCGTACTTATATTACGAAAATAGATCTGTTTCTTCTCCTAATGATTTTAATCGATTTGAGGGTGACTACTACCAAGTTTGGGATGAATATTTCTGGATGACCCCTGAAAAAGGACAGCTACTGACCCCTGCTGACATTTGCTGGGAGCAAAAGCCTCATGTACCAACATTTGGAGGCCGAGAATTTCCAGGATATCACATGAAACATATGGGACTATTGCCTACCCACAAATGTAAGACTGTAATGGATGTAACATTTATTGTCAACAAGTCTGTTATTTGGCCAGGGACAGATTGGGAAAATAGCCCTGGTATAAGATGGGTAGCCCCAAATAACACTCGATGGATTTGTGGATACAACCTTTGGCCCTGGCTCCCTGTAGGATGGGTGGGGAGATGTACCCTAGGGTTTGTGTTTGCCCCTGGGAGAATTCATAAGCAAAAAATTAGTCAACCTGTTAATTTACCTTATGTTAAAGCCCGGTGGTCATGCTCTGTTTTTCATTGGTATGATTATTTAGCCTCAATTTTCGTGCCCTCTTTAGGAGCCACTGATATTATGCTCAGGGTAGAGGCTTTGAACAATTTTACAAAACAAGCTTTGACAGATACTAGAAGAGCTTTAGAGGCTCTTAATGAAGAACAAAAACAGATGAGAAAAGCCGTTCTACAAAATCGCATGGCTCTGGATATTCTAACAGCCTCTCAAGGGGGAACATGTGCCTTAATAAAAATGGAGTGTTGTGTATATATTCCTGATTATTCCTCAAATGTTTCTGATGCTTTAGAAGATATGAAACAACAAGTAGCCGCTATGGATTTTTCTGACTCCAGCATTTGGAGTCAGATATCTGCCTGGTTTCATAGTGGTTGGTGGAAATCTATAATTTTTATCATTATATGCATATTGTTATTGCTGTGTTTTGGCCCTTGCATTTGTCAATGCATATCTGAGATGATAAATAAAAGATTGCTGATGTTTTCCCATTTGCAAACGCGGCCATTTCCTTCGAGGGAGATGTAATGGCCATTAGTCAAAAGAAAAGGGGGAGATGCGGGGAGCCGGCCTGACTGCTCAGGCCCCTTCTCGGCCCTGAGAGAGATCAAAAGGTCCCTCTCTGTCCCGCCACCCCTGATTTGTTAAAGTGCAAATTGGCCTTTCTCACCTCCCTCAAGGAAATCGCTGCAGCCACCATTTGCCCATCTTCCTGACTCTGATAAGATTATCGGGCTCCTGTGAATGGCTTATGTCTAGGTAGTCTTTACCTGATTGTAAGACCCTGGTGCCATGCTCTGCTGGAGTTAAGATAAAACTCCTGAGCTAAAACTAGTGTCTGCAGTTCTGCACGTATGCAAGTCTTTGATCTAAAATTTGGTGAATCCTGTTAGTATATATATGTATGTTACCCCTCAATAAAGTCGTCGGAATCAGTCACATGCTGACTCCGTCCCTCTCAACCCCATCTTTCTTAGTCTTTTATTTCTCAGGTGCTGTGGTGATTGCGTCCTCGACCTGTTCATCTAGCCGGCAGGCCCGGCAGTGTTATACACTTAAAATTATTAATATGGTAAAAAAAAATATCTCTTAGGACGGTATGATTTTTTGAGTTAAACAAATTTAAGACTTTTTAAAATTAACTTTTACTGGAGTACAGTTGATTTTACTGTGTCATTTTCCGCTGTACAGCAAAGTGAATCAGTTGTGCACACACAGCACACCCAGTCTGTTTAGAATTATACTGCCATGTAGGTCCTTACAAAGTATTAAGCAGAGTTCCCTGTGCCCTTCAGTAGGTTTCTTATTAGTTATCTGTCTATATTATATATGTAGTAGTGTGTATATGACAATCCCAGCCTCCTAATTTATCCCTCCCCTACTTCCCCCTTGGTAACCATAAATTTGTTTCCTGTATCTGTAGCTCTACTTCTGTTTCGGAATTAGGTTCATTTGTACCATTTTTTAAGATTCCACATATAAGTAATATATGATATTTGTCTTTGTTTGACTTCAGTCAGTGTGACAATCTCCAGGTCCATCCATGTTGCTGCAAATGGCATTACCTCATTGTTTTTATGGCTGAGTAATATTGCACAGTATACATGTACCACACCTTCTTTATCCATTCTTTCCATAGACATATAGGTTGCTTCCATGTCCTTGGTATTGTAAATAGTGCTGCAGTGAACATTAGGGTTCATGTATTTTTTCAAATTATGGTTTTCTCCAGATTTATGCTCAGGAGTGGAATCGCTGGGTCATATGGTAGCACTCTTTTTAGTTTTTTAAGGAGCTTCCATACTGTTCTCCATAGTGGCTATACCAATTTACATTTCCACCAACAGTGTAGGAGTGTTCCCTTTTCTTCTTTTCTCCACACCTTCTCCAGCATTTATTGCTTGTAGATTCTTTGATGATGGCCATTCAGATCAGTGTGAGTGAAAGTGAAAGTCACTCAGTCATGTCCCACATTTTGTGATCCCATGGACTATACAGTCCATGGAATTTTCCAGGCCAGAGTACTGGAGTGGGTAGCCTTTCACTTCTCCAGGGGATCTTCCCAATCCAGGAATCAAACCCAGGTTTCCCACATTGCAAGCAGATTTTTTTGCCAGCTGAGCCACCAGGGAAGCCCAAGATTTTTTACCAACTGAGCCACCAGGGAAGCCCAAAGATCAGTGTGAAGTGACATCTCATTGTAGTTTTGATTTGCATTTTTCTAGTAAGTAGTGGTGTTGAGCATCTTTTCATGTGCCTCTTGGTCACCTGTACATGTTCTTTGGAGAAGTGTCTATTGGATCGTCCCCTCATTTTTATTTGAATTGTTTTGGTTTTTTTTTAATATGGATCTGCATGAGCTGTTTGTATATTTTGGAGACTAATCCCTTGTCAATTTGGTTGTGAATATTTTCTCTCTCTGTGAATTTTCTTTCTGTTTTGTTTATGATTTCCTTTGCTATGCAAAAGCTTTTAAGTTTAGTTAGGTTCCATTTGTTTCTTTTTATTTTTATTTTCATTACTCTAGGAGGTAGACCAAGGAAAGATTCTAGTGTGATTTATGTCAAAGAGTGTTCTGCCTATGTTATCCTCTAACAGTTTTATAGTATCCAGTCTTACATTTAGGCCTTTAAACCATTTTGAGTCTATTTTTGTGTATGATGTTAGAGAGTGTTCTGATTTCATTCTTTTACATTTAGCTGTCCAGTTTTTCCAGCCTCACTTATTGTAAAGAATGTAAGACATTCCTTTTAAGATTTCTACTCTACACAATTGCTTTCCAAATACAAATATAAGAAGCAGCTACTATACAAGATCACTTAGCAACCACCCATTACCATTCAGCTTTTAAAACACTGACAAAAATGGGATTCAAGTTAGAAGGAAGAAGTTGCAGAGAAGGAATATTTGGGATTGTGTAACAATGATTGAATGAGAGAGCCTAGAAGGGTGCAAAATCAGCCACATGATGGCAAAAATGCTTTTGGAAGAGAGTGCAGTGAAAGGCAAGACCAGAGACAGAACATAATTCATACAGTACTTTGCAAAATGTCCTTCTAAGAGCCACTAATTATTGATCTTTTTGTGGATAAGACTGAAGAGAGGCAGGAAAATCTTACATTATGGAAATTGAGCCATTCAATGATAGAGGTGTTAATAAGAAGCAATGAGTATTAGCACAAAGTAGGCACCTTAGAATGTAAATAAAGGTACTATTAACTCAGCTAACAAAACTAAAATGAATGAATTTATTAAATGGTTAAAAACAACATGATATTCAAAAGAAGGAAAATCACACAGATTTCATGACAAAACAACGCCTGTAACATAACATATAGTCAATTAATATTTAATGATTTGCTAGGAAAATTAAATAAACAGTCTTGTTTAGGCTTCAGAGACAAAGCAGAACAGGCCTCTGACCTTGCTTCTAACCTTCCTGGACAGTGCCCTGACTGTGAGTAACTGCCTGCTGTGAGTGCAAGACTTCCAGCACCATGGATAAAATGGGGAAGGAATCTTGAGATTGTTGAGCTCCTAGAGGGATCCCCCAGCCTGAGCAACATTCCAAGTTTTACATGACTAAACAAACAGCATTAACATGAAACCAGAGCTGCAACTGGGTCACAGATTGGTGATGATATCAGTTTGCAACTGCCCTGCGATTGTAAATGAGAGCCCTGAACTGTAATCTTTGAAGTCTTACCCATGGAAAGGACTCTTTTCATAACTGGGACTCCAGAAGTGCTGTGACCTGGGACTTCCCAGTGCTGGAAACTCTCAAGTCTGGATGTTGGTCAAAACCCAATTTGTTGATGTATCATCTACTCTTTCTATTTTCTTTTAATGTTAGTGTGTTTAATGCTAATATATTGAAAGTAAGCTAGATAATTCTCCAATAAACATCTATATTATTTATTTGTATATAACAAGTGGCGTATTTTGTTAACAAATCCTTTGAACCTGAGACAAAAGTGAAAACTTTTGGTGAAACATGAATAAATTGAAATGAAAATCCAACAATTCACACATATTTTTACTGATTTATAATTCAGACATTTTTGAATTTCCTTAGTCAGTTCTTCTAGCTCATATGAATCACTGCATGGCAAGGATTTTATGTGGCTAATTTCTGTCCTCAGTACATAATTTTACATTTTTAATAAATAAATAATTTAAACCTAAATTTTTAGGGATAAGGATTTTTTTTAATGAATGATAGCTCTGAATATGGCCTCTGAACCTAGAGAACTGTTTTCTTAGAATGAGTATCTTCTCTCTAACCCTATGCTTGTTCAACCGTAGTCACTTCCTGTCTGTGCTGGCAACTCCCTGCTCTGGTCCCTACGGCAGGTGGAGCAGGGCCCTGGGTTTTGGTGCAGGTCCCTCCTCCACACGTCTCACTGTGGGCTCTCTCAGCGCACAGAAATACACTGCAGAGTCCTCCAGCTGTGAAGCTGAGATGACAAGTGTGATAGATTTTCTTGCTTTCTGGAAATTCAATGAGTAGCGACCTTCTGTGGCATTTTGCTGGTTATGAGAATCCTGACGAATAAGGAGAATCATCCCCCCACTGCTGGGCTGCTTGTACCAGGATAAACTGTAACGTGACTCACTGGTGTCATACTTGCAGTCCAGGGTCACAGCTTCCTTCTCCTGCACTAATACTTGTGGTTGTTGTTCTTGAGTTACCTTCTGGGCAATAATGGATCCTAAAGAAAAAAAAAAAAAAAAAAGAATCAGAACTTTAGGAATAAGTGGTGTGGAATAAAGAAATCCCATTTTAGACCCTACTACCACCCCTTCTTCCCAGGGTTCCCATAAGACTGCTTGTTCCTCCAGTCCTTAGGTAACAGAGGAGGTACAGTTCCACCAGGACCATCCTTACCTAAACACAGTGAAGCCACGACCATCTTCAGAAGGCTGGAGAGAAGCATGTTTCAGCTCTCCGCTAGATGGAAAATATCTTCTTCTTCAATGTCAAGGCTTTGCAAGGTGAGCCTGACAGGGTGAGGGAAGGATTGCTGGGTGTGTGCTGCTGCTGCCCCACAACAGGAAACAGGGGTTTCCTGGAGTAGCAAGTTGATGCGGCTCATGTCAACATCTCTATGGACCAGGTGAGTGTCTCACTCACCCCAAACTTCCTTTTGCATTAACCAGCTCTTCAGTTCAGTTCGGTTCAGTTCAGTCACTCAGTTGGGTCCAATTCTTTGTGACCCCATGAACCACAGCACGCCCGGCTTCCCTGTCCATCACCAACTCCCGGAGTCCACCCAAACCCATTTTCAGTTGATACCAATTACATCTGAAAATAAACACAAGTCAAATTTGATATTGAAAGGAAGAGTGATAGTTTGACTAACTACTGTGTTCAGCTATTGCATCTATGATGGGACTTGTTTCAAGATACTGCATGTAATGGATTATGGAAACAACATAAGATGTAGTGATCAGTTTCACCCCAGATAATATACATGTTTCAATGCTGTTCTCTTGAAATATCCCACCCTCGCCTTCTCCCACAGAGTCAGGAAAAACAATAAAGAATAATAGTGGTAATAATTCTTCAGAGATCTGAAAGGTGTCCAAGAAGATCAAAACTACTTACAATAGAAATTCCAGAAGAATGATAAAGAAGCAAAAATCAATGAAATCAATCTCCCCAAATTTATTAAATACCTGAGAATATATTAATAGGTTTAAATGCTCAGTATCTCCCCAAAATGAAACAATAGAGAGTAACATTTTTAACACAGTAAGTTTTTTGAATTTCAAGGTGAAAGGAAAATCTCTCCACTTATCTATGTTTGAAATAAAGAGAAGGTTTACCTAAAAAAAAAAAAAAAAGATGTAGTGATCTTTTATCCTCATACCTACATATGCTTTCTTTCATTTAAGATAGAAATAAATTGCTTTATGAAAAGAAGACAAATCCGTTTGTGTTAATTACTGCAGCTTTCTCAACCTACATATCAATATAGCAATCACTATAATTCTTCACCACCACATCTGCTCAGTTACCTAACTTGGGACCTAATAGTAGGAGAAAAGATAATCCCCCTTTACAGAAAGCTAGAATGAATCTCACAGACATGGAGTCCTGTCACAGTGGTCCCTTTCTCTTCTCTATTTGTTCTGACAGCCCAGGTCTGTTCAGAGAGGTCAAATAGATGCTAGATAATTGGTCATCAGGTTATCAAACCTTTGAATTTATGTTGTTCCCATTAATTCAATTGGAACCCTCTCAGTCAGGTCCAACTCTCTGTGACCCCAGACCTGCCAGGCTCCTCTGTCCATGGCATTCTCCAGGCAAGAATACTGGAGTGGGTAGCCATTCCCTCCTCCAGTGGATCTTTCCAACCCCAGGATTGAACCCAGGTCTCCTGCATTGTAGGCAGGTTCTTGACCATCTGAGCCACCAGGGAAGCCCAAAAGAGCCAGAAAAAGCCTCTATATTCTGTGCACCTAGTTCTAAGGGAATATACCACAAGAGACCTCCATAAGACAGTTGATCATGAAACTACTACTGATTATAATATTTGTGTAAGAATGTAAAAGGAAAGCCATGCCTAAGGTTAAACAACATGGTGTCAACTACAAATTGGCACTTGCCAAGAGTATTTGTCAGCAACTGAACAACAGCAAGGGCATTTGTCTTCCACCTCGACAGAGACTGAACCCTGTACTGCTGTAGCTGCTGACCTTCAAAACCCTCTGAGGGTAATGCAGGGTGGACAGTGAGGCACTCTGTGCTCCCAGGAAACTGGTGAAACAGGTCTTTACATAGTTAGATATTTTCAGGAACTGATTTCATGATCCCAATCCTTGCATCTCTTCATATCTAGAAAAGCACTAAATCCTTTCATGGTGACATCAGCTCCTTGGGACTAGCAGAAAATCTTTCGTAAAGTAAGCACTTGATTGTGTTGAATTCCCCCTTTGCCAAAATCTTATATGTTGACATTCCCCCACTACCTCTTTGGAGCAGTCTCTCAGAGCTATCTGAGCTTCAGTCTCCCTGGCTGCAGTCCTCATTTTGCCCCAAGTAAAACTTAGCTCACAGCTCTCACATTGTGCATCTTTTCAGTCAACAATGACAAACAGCAGAGAGCTGTTACCTACAATGGCCTACCCCTTAAAGCTGAACAGAATTTACCTTCCTATCTAGAAGTAATTACAGCCTCAGCTAAACTGATTGAAGTTTCAGATCCTGCCCTGGCATCTCCATTAAATCTGATGGTACCACACATAGCACAAATTGTTCTCCAAGCTAAAGCACCCACCTTTTTCTACCAATCATTTTACTAATATAAAACATTAATTTCCCCTCAGGTTATTCAACTTTGTTACCCTTCTCAGTGAAAAGTTCTCCTGATAGTACCTTTGCTATTCAAAATGCCTTCGTGTCCAGAGCAGATTTTTTTAACACTCTCATAGCAAATGTGAATTAATGTGTTTTAAAATAATCTTATCTTAAATATTGAAAAAAAACAATACCAGGCTGTCTATGCAATAACTATTCTAAACTCCTTTTTAAATCAATCATTAGCAAAAACAAAATTAACTAAATATCTGAACTTGTGAATCTATCTTGGATACATTAAATTACAAAAAGTATACATACAGTGGTAGTTATAGGTTTTTAACACAGTTCACATATCATGTATGCCTGTTAAAATGAAAGTGAAAGTTGCTCATTGTGTCTGATTCTTTGTAACCACATGGACTATACAGCCCATGGAATTCTCCAGGCCACAATACTGGAGTGGGTAGCCTTTCCCTTCTCCAGGGAATCTTCTCAACCCAGGGATTGATTCTAACTCTCCCACATTGCAGGCAGATTCTTTACCAGCTGAGCCACAAGGGAAGCCCAAGAATACTGGAGTGGGTAGCCTACTCCTTCTCCAGCAGATCTTCCCAACCCAGGAATCAAACCAGAGTCTCCTGCATTGCAGGATTCACCCTTTCTTATTTCTTTAACAAACATCTACTGATAATTAACTATGTGAATGGGGAATGCTCAATTCAACATATAATAGTAAGTGAAAAACATTATAAGCCTATTGTAACAATAATTTATTGAAAAGGTAAGCTGAATATTCACAATATTATGTGATTGCAGAATTATCAATATCATATTTATTGGATATCACACATTTCCCTATAATTGGCATGCAATATATAATCAGAAAAATAATAAATGTTGTTTTCAAAACACTGTATTAAAAAAAAACCCATTCATGATAAGGATTATAAATTGATACCAAGAGGTTATTTATAGAAAAGGAGTCTGAGTAGCAAATGTAAAGGCAATCTTACAATTTTGAAACAAAACAATGCTAACTCCCTTTAAGAAATCAATAAGCAGCAATTATTCATCAAATGTGTCATACTTTCTGGGTCATCTTGAACCTAACCTTCTTATTCTACGCTTGTCTAACACATCAGTTTCCACTTGCAGACAAACAATATGACAGATGCTACTTTGAAGGTTGCACCAGAGAAGGGGGCTGCCCATCACAAGTATGAGTACAGGTAGTGGCTGCCTGGGCAGCGCTGTGTCCTTGCTGCACAGAAGTAGACAGCTGAGTCTCCAGGCTGGATGGTTGCGATGTGCAGGGAGAGACATTTGGAGGTCTTATTCAAGAAGACAGTCAGTCTCTGGTCTTTTTTTTCACCCATATTTGAATGAATAGCTACAAGGAGCTGGGGACCTTTCCCAGGTTCTTGCTTATACCAAGGGAAATACTCTGAAGCTGTGTCTGTATAAGTGCAGGTGATAACAGTGGTGTTTCCCTCCTGGACACTCAGGGTAGAAGGACTCTGCTCCACCTCGTTTCCAAGACTGACACCTATGGAGAAAGTAGAAGTCAGAGAAAGGAGAAGGTTGTCAGATTATTAAGTTCCACAATTTACTTTCCCTTTTCTACAATAACTAGAAGAAACCTGAATAAAGTCAGTCTCGGTGTCTAACGAATATCTACTAATACACTGTTTCTCTTTTTTTTTTTTTAATTTATTTATTTATTTTACTGTTTCCCTTAAACCCTCAACTCACAGTCCAGCTGTAGCCATAAGAATGTGATTAAAGCTCCAATGGGTGTCTTCATTGTTTTTCCCATTTAAGATCAATTGTGGACCTGCAGTCTCCAGCCAGGAGACCTGCTTCTGTTACCAAGTGTCCCCTTCTTTTCTCTAGTGGTTTCTTTCACTGTCTAGCCAGCCAATAAGAAAAAGACTGCTTCTGCCCTATGCCTATCCATTCAGAATCCATTCAAAGGAGCCCTCTACATGTTCTGATCAGCAGAGGTGCACCACCATCTGGTGGTCACATCTCTAACTACTGAATTCTGGTTAAATGTCCTTTTCATGGCTGTGCCTATGAGGGACATGCATAAAAGCAGCAAAGGTCAAACAAATTATGTCTCAGATTGAAGTAATCTAATGCACAGTAAGAATATAGAGATAGAGAATTTGACTGTTTATAAGCTGAAAAGAGGTAGATGCTGTTGCTCTTTATTCAATGATGGGCCTGATATATAATTTTTAAATTATAAAAGCACCATGATTCACTCTTCTAAACAAACAAGCAAACATATATATATATATATATATTTATATGAAACTATCAAGTTCAGCCAATATACCATTTTCATTTGCCTGTTATGGAGGAAAACTCTGTAAAAGAAACTTGTAAGCCAAAGATCAGAGTAACAGAGAGAAGATCATTTGACATTTCAACTGCCTGTTATCTCAGACTGTCTCCTCTAACCTGGTTTTCAGTGGGCCCTTGCTTTCTCAGAGAATTGACAGTAGAAACAGTTGAAATGTATACTAAAATGTAATTACTAAATGGCAGAGATCTAATGTTGCAGTTTGCATTAGACAGCTTTTCTTTGCTCAGCAACAAGGGTCTGGAATAAGGAGATAGGAAAAGAACATTAAGGGGGAGGTGAGGATATCCAGCTTATCCTCTACTTTCTGCTGCTAGCTCATTTGATCTATTTTTTAATTATACAATTTTTCATTCTGCCATCTTGGATCTAGTTTCTGTTTTGTAAAATGAGGTGAACTAAACCCTGTCTAAGGGCTCATCTAGCTCTAAATTCTTTTATACTATTTAGCAGAAAAAATCTTTATTGAGGCCTGCTCATATACAACGTAGAGTGATGAGAGAGAGTGGGGAGAGACCCCTTGCACTCTGGAACCCCAACACCATTTGTGCATTTCATGCAGTCTTCGGGGGCTGCGGTTGCCACTAATTAACCCTAGGTCCTCTTCTGAAGCAGAGTCCGTGGAGTGAATCCCTATCTGTGATTTCATTTCTCCTATAAGATCAAGGAGAATATAAATCCAGAGTAAAATGGCATAAAATGGGGCAGGGCTCACTGAATGTGAGCGTCATCACAGACAGTGAGGTCAAAGGGGCTTTGTGACTGAATCGGTAAGGAGATGTTCTTCTGGTAATTCATTCTGTAAGTCTTATTTCATCTTGTAGGAATAAAAGAAAAAACATCTGCACGACTGGAGGACCCGGAGGAAGTCGCTGAGTTGCCAACAGGTAAAGCAAGAGGCTCTTTCTAAAGCTACCAAATTGCTTTCTGGCTTCTGTCTCTCTGTGCAAGTGTAGGTGGGGATCACCTATGTCATTTTTAGAACGAGTGCAAAATGAAAATTTGGAATCTTCTTTGCAAGAAGCAGGGTAAAGTCTCATTAAGTAATGTTTCTAGTGGCTTCCCTGGTGGCTCAAATGGTAAAGAACTTGCCTGCAATGCGGGAGACCTGAGTTCGATCCCTGGGTCTGATACCTGGGTCGGGAAGATCCCTTGGAGTAGGAAATGGCAACCCACTCCAGTATTCTTGCCCGGAGAATTCCGTGGAACGAGGAGCCTAGCAGGTTATAGTCCATAGGGTCGCATAGAGTAGGACAGGATGGAGCAACTAACACTTTCACTTTGAACGTTTCTAGTGGCACCATTTTTCTAAAATGCTTTAACTCTTCATACAAATTATTTTCATGTATCTGAATCTAATTTTTTGAGACTTTCGATCATTTTAGGTTCACAGAAAAATTAAAGAGAAGATGCAGAGGTTTCCAATATACCTCCCACTCCCACACTTGCATAACCTCTCTTGCTATCAACTTCCACACGAGACTGGTCTATTTCTCACAACTGATGAGCCCATATTAACACATTATAATCACCCAAAGTCTATAGTTTACTAGGATTCACTCTTGGTGTTGTACATTCTATGGGTTTACACAAATGTACAGTGGCACGTATTCATCATCATAGTATCACAGAGAGTAGTTTCACTCCTAAACATCCTTTGTGCTCTGCCCATTCATCCCTGCAATCAGTGGTTTTCACTCTCTTTATAATTTTGCCTTTCCCAGAATGTCACATAGCTGGAATCGTATAGTAGGCGGCCTTTTAGATTGACTTCTTTCACTTAGTATTATGCATTTAAGTTTCCTTTGTATTTTTATGGCTTGACAGCCCATTTCTTTTTAACACTGAATAATATTCCATTGTTTGGAGGTACCACAATTTACTTATCCATCCACTTGCTGAAGGACATCTTGGTTAGTCCCAAATGTCGGTACCTGTGGATAAGCCACTGTAGACCCGTGCCTTTCTCTCAGCCTGTGGCAGCTGCCCTCAGTGTTTGGTGCTCCTTGGCTTTCAGACACAGCACTCCAGTCTCTGCTTTGTCGTCACATAAAATTATTTTTCTTATATTTGTTATTACCAGGACTCAAAACTCTGAATACAAACTTTAAAAATATTACACACATTTAATTCCCTTTTCACTTTGAAGGAACACACATATGCAGTTAACCAAAAAATTGAGTCATCTCTTTCTGTTTGTTGATCACCATATATCTTTTCAAGCATTTTCCATCAGAGAAATTTATATGTAGCTTATATTTAATCTGTCAGGAGCACTAGACTGTTTTAACAGGACATTGAATATTGGCATCTACATCAGTTATGACAATGGATCCATATTAGAGCTTTATATCCACGAGAGATTTCTGGGATAAGAAGGGCAAAAAAAAAAAAAAAGTGAAATGACAGTCCTAAAGGATCTGATCTTGGGAAGAAAAAAGTGCTGAACTATGAATCTGGAATCCCAAAGAGGTAACAAGGTACTTGCATGGTGTAGCCCTGCGGAGGGGCGGGGCTGAGGCAGCTGCAGTTTGGGCACAGGCTGCAGATCACCAGGGAGCACTGTGCCTCCACCGCACAGAGGTAGGTGGCTGCGTCTTCCAGCTGGGAGGCTGCGATGTGTAGGGTACTGTACCCTTCCTTAAAATTCACTGTGGAACTCAGCCTTTCATTCTGCTTCGTCCCTGAAGTTATGAAAAACAGCGTGGTGAGGCTGCCTCCGGGATTCTGCTGGAACCAGTGCACACTGCTCACTGTGGCAGAAAAATTGCACCTCAGAGTAGAGTTGGCTCCTTCCTGGAGCTTCAAGACTGAAGGGCTCTGCTCCACCTTCAATCCTCTCACCCCTGCTTGGAAAGAGAAAAGCAAACACATATGATGTCACTGAGGGGTCACGGATGGGGTTTCCAGACCAGGAAATGTGGACACTCCCCAGCCCCTTCTCTGGGATGACCCCGACTCACAGCAAATCTGGGCCCACAGAAGCCCCAGCAGGGCTCCCCATTGTCTCTTCATGATCCCTTGCCCAGGTACTGAGGTGCCTTCGCCCCTACTCTGAAGGATATAGAGTCCTGGGGCCAGAGAAATGTTGTTCTTACTGTCAGTGTGTTCCACCAGAATCACTGAGTACCATTCACATCTGAGGTGTGTCAGCTCACTTAACAGGAAACTCCACCCACAGTGGCCTAGTGAGACTGCAGTAAGGTCAGCAATTTCTCCAAAATTGAGGTTTGGGGGGACACTGCAGAGAGGTAAAAGCAATATTTCTGATGTATGTAGTCATAAATAATTTTTTTTTTCTTAAAAGTCTATATGTAAGAGAAGATTGTGGGATAGTGTGTGAGGAAAGGTAGATGATATTTCTAGAAGAATTGTGTCATGATGGATTACATAGAACCTTTAGGAATTATAGGGAAGAATGACCCACTTTTCAAATTGCATAGTTTGGCAGAGATTTTGATAATTCAGTTATGTGAAAATTCTCATCAAGGAAAACTATCTGATACATGCATTGTTTATTGCAGAAGTAAATACAATTCTTGAAATCATTTAGAAGCCAAGATATATAGTCAGCCTCTGCACAGAAATGATTCCAATAAGAATTTCATTGTTGAAAATCGGGACATGCGTATAATGTTCATCTGCCTTAATTTCCACCTCTCCCTTCCTACTGTCCAGCTCTTGGGCACCCTGTTGACCCACAGCTGATTCTGATCTGGCCACACTCTTTTGCTCAAATTCAATGTTGTCTTTCTCCTTTCCTTCTATTTTTGTTCCTTATTTTTTCCTCTTTTTATTCTTGTTCTTTCTACTCTCAAGGAAATATATGAAAAGGTAGGAGGTCTGGGGTATTGGAATCATTTCTGGGTCAGTGGGTTTAGGGAATTCAGTCATAAAAATTTTAAAAATGAATACAGGTAACGCAGGTGTTTTCTGTTGAGCTTCCGTGCACTCAGAGCTCAGTAGTACCCCTATGTCGCTACCTCTGCTCAGAGAATCATCCTCACCATGGATATACAGAGGTAAGGGCTACAGCTTTCCAAAACTTATATAGAATGACAAAGCTGAAATCTGAGATGAACTTCACACAAACACTGTTCCCCTCTCCCCACCTTTGCTGTCTCTAATTTGACGGTTCCCCATGCTCTCTAGGCTCCTCTCTTAACTGTTCCATCTTTGGAATCATCAGAAAAGGTCTTCACGTCTTTAAAGCCTACAGTGCCCCCTAGTGGACTGAAACCATCAACAAAGACCCCTTCAGACCAACAACTGCAGCATCACAGAACCCCAGTCCCATTCACTGCATGCTTCCTGATGAAGAAAGTAGCCAGAAAAAAAAAAAAAAAAAAAGTCACTGCCTAGATTGAATGGAGACTAAAAATAAACTCTTACTCTTAAAATGCCATTTCATGGAAATTTATGCCTTAAAAAATTGATAAGTTTCATTTTGTGCTTTCTTTTCATTTCTTTACTTTAGCCATCTGTATGTCTACTTTTCATTTCTTTACTTTAGTTCAAAATAAATCCTTATTTATAGAAGTTGTGCTGTAAATATGGTAATTTATTAGAAAGAACAAAATTTTGCCATTTGCAACAACAGGGATGGACTTGGAGGGCATTATGCTAAGTAAAATATGTCAGAGAAAGACAAATACTGTATGATATCATCTGTGTATAGAATCCAACAAACACAATAAACTAGTGAATATAACAATAAAAGCAGACTCACAGATATAGAGAACAAACTGGTGGTTATTAGTGGGGGCAGGGCCAGTAGAGGGGTGTGGGTGTGGGAGACACAAACAGTTGGGTATATGAGAGGCTTAAGGATGTATTGTTATAACATGGAGAAGATAGCCAATATTTTGTAATAACTGCAAATGGAAAGTAACCTTTAAAAGTGTTACATAGCCATTGTTATGGCTACAGTCCATAGGGTCACAAAGAGTCAGACAGGACTGAAGCGACTGAGCGTACACATACGCAAGTGAAAGAAACCAGTCTGAGAAAGCCACACACCATATGATCCCGACTATATAATGTTCTGGATGAAGCAAAACTATGGAGACAGTAAAAAGATCAGTGTTTGCAAGGGGTTATAGGGAAGAAGGGAAAAATTTTTACAGAACATTTTTAAGAAAAGAAAGTCTAACCAATGAGTAAAAGTCAAAAGTTTAATAGTATACAACCTTGGGTAGCTCAGCTGGTAAAGAATCCTCCTGCAATACAGGAGACCCCCATTTGATTCCTTGGTCGGAAAGTTCCCCTCAAGAAGGGACAGGCTACCCACTCCAGTATTATTGGTCTTCCCTGTGGCTCATACAGTAAAGAATCTACCTGACTGGGGCTCGATTCCTGGGTTGGGAAGGTCCCCTGGAGAAGGAAATGGCAACCCACTCCAGTATTCATGCCTGGAGAATCCCATGGACAGAGGAGCCTGGGGCAGAGGAGCTAAGGACAGAGGAACCCATGGGGTTGCAAAGAGAAGGACACAGCTGAAGTGACAAAGCCCAGCACAGCACAGACAATGTTTGGGGGAATTTTTTGTGTTGTTCTCAGTTCATTAAAGACTAACTTTCACTTTTATGCTGAGTTTGCTGCTGCTGCTGCTAAGTCGCTTCAGTCGTGTCCAACTCTGTGCGACCGCATAGGCTGTGGCCTACCAGGCTCCTCCATTCCTGGGATTCTCCAGGCAGGAATGCTGGAGTGGGTTGCCATTTCCTTCTCCAATGCCTGAAAGTGAAGTCACTCAGGCATGTCCGACTCTTTGCAACCCTATAGACTGCAGCCTACCAGGCTCCTCCATCCATGGGGATCTCCAGGTAAGAGGACTGGAGTGGGTTGCCATTGCCTTCTCTGTATGCTGTTTAGAAAGTCATCATTGCTTGTCATAAAGAATTGTGGAGAGCACGGCTATTCTTTGCTTACAAATGACCTCACTCAGGCCTCCTGTTTTAGTGCTCCCCAAAACCCTCAACACTCACACATGTGCACTTATTGGGGCAACACCATCTTTCCCAATTATTCAAAGATGATTGGTGCCGTGTTTTCTTAACCTTTGCACAGGTGCTCAGCACACATTCTGATGCATCTCACACAAGGTCTAGGCTCCTCCTTCAACTATTCTACGAGACGAGTCTTCGTTCTTCCTTACACTTCTCATCCTCTGAAATCTGCTGACAGCACTATGTGCCGCTAACTCCTTTTCTGTTCTCTCTGTATTTTCAGGCGTATACCCTTTCTAATTTCTTAGACTTCCAGGAGGATAAAGAGATAAATGTGAATAAAATCCTTTCCTCTCCTTCCACTGTTTCATTATGTATGAGATTTTGTTCCTCCTCCTTTCATCCCTTCTTTCTCTATTAAGAATGATAATTTTTGGAGGCTGTGGCTCTCCTATCACCTCTCATGCCCTGCTCTGTCAGGAAGACATTGTGCAGACCACACCTCATCTGGCACACTTTGGTTCTTTGAAAGTATAGTGAGGCATAGTAATACCTACCTGGGTGACTTGGAACAACTTGTGGAAGCATGACTTTGCAACAATAAAAACACCACTTCTTTGCTTATGTGGTTTTACCTTGAAATTACTTTGACCCTGGAAAAGGAACTATTGGTGTCAGAGAGTTTTCAGTTTTACTAGTAAAGAGTTGGGTATGGGGAATATTTTCTTCTTATTCTTATGCTTTAGCCATTTGTACGTTTTTTGTATCAACCAGAGACTAAGAGACAAACAACCACAGGCTCTGTTGGAAGCACAGTGCATCCAGGCCCCGTCGCTGCTCAGAGTTTGCGCTCAGCTCCCGCTGCAGTTTCCGTCACTGTGTCACCCAGAGCGCAGTAGTACACAGCCGAGTCTGACTCCTGGACTGAGGCTTTCTCCAAGTGGAAGGAGGTGGTTTTTGCATTGTATGTGGCTTCAAAACTTTCGTTGGTTCTCTTGTTGTTGACCTTCGTGGCTTTCAAGAGGAGTTCTGGACCTTCTCTAGGATACTGGACATACCAGATAAGAGTGGGGTACGTGGTGTCTGAATAAGTACAGTTCACAGTCAAGGTAGCCCCTTCCAAAAGGGTCACTTGGCCGTCCATCTGGCTCACTGAGTCTCCACGGGTTTGTCCTAGGGGAAAATAAGAGAGTTCTCTGTGATCTTGGGCATAAAACTCTGGGATAAAATCACGCTTAAAGTTTTTGTTGACATAACAGAAGAAAGGATCCAAATTTTTACAGGCGCTTTGCTTACCCAGCAGGAAGAGTATCACAGTCACTAACCCTGGAGAAGAGATAATCTCTAGAGTGTCTCCTGAAGAACGTTCTTGACTCTTAACATTGAAGTCACAGTGAGGTTTAGTTTCAGTGAAGTTTAGACACACAGGAAATGTGTCTGCGTTAGGAAACTGCACCCTCTGGTGGACAGGGACAAAAATGCGATGCATGTATGAAATAAAGTGAAAGTGAAATCGTGTCCAACTCTTTGCGACCCCGTGAACTGTAGCCTGCCAGGCTCCTCTGTCCATGGGATTCTCCAGGCAAGAACACTGGAGTTGGTTGCCATTTCCTTCTCCAGGGGATCTTCCTGACCCAGGGATCGAACACAGGTCTTCCGAATTGTGGACAGACGCTTTACCCTCAGAGCCACCAGGCAGCTTGATGCATGTATACTGGAAAGAAAGTGAAGTCGCTCAGTCGTGTCCAGCTCTTTGCAATCCCATGGACTGTAGCCTGCCAGGCTCCTCCATCCATGGGATTTTCCAGGTAAGAGTACTGGAGTGCGTTGCCATTTCCTTCTCCAGGGGATCTTCCCAACCCAGGGATCGAACTTGGGTCTCCCACACTGCAGACAGACTCTTTACCGACTGAGCCACCAGGGAAGCCCAAGTATCCTGGTCTCCTCCCTAAATTAGAAAAATGTTATCTTTGACTTTATCCATGAAGCACATGTCAGTCTTTAGGTGGAGCTAGGAAATCTGATAAACAGCTGTCAACATTTCTCAACTCTGTTTTGTTTTTAGGATACTACCTGACATGGAAGTTCTTTAACAAAGCATCCCAGGTATTTTTGTATCCGAGAAGTTATCAATTTTCTTAAGCACTTTAATATAGTATTTTATATTCTCATGTATCCATTATGCTGCTGCTGCTGCTAAGTCGCTTCAGTCGTGTCCGACTCTGTGCGACCCTATAGATGGCAGCCCACCAGGCTCTCCTGTCCCTGGGATTCTCCAGGCAAGAACACTGGAGTGTGTTGCCATTTCCTTCTCCAATGCATGAAACTTTCCTTCTCAAAAGCATGAAACATGCATAAAAAGTGAAAGTGAAATCCCTCAGTCATGCCCAACCCCATGGACTGCAGCCCCACTAGGCTCTTCAGTCCATGGGATTTTCCAGGCAAGAGTACTGGAGTAGGTTGCCATTGCCTTCTCCAGTATCCATTGTGGGCCAACCTATAATCCACTGACTGTCAGAAGAGTTTGTGGCTGATTACAGAGGAAGTAATAAGAAGCAAGTCATTACTGAGTGAATCTCTGTTTTTCAGCATTGTGTCCCAATTTATAGAAGAGTGACTGACAACTATTTGTTGTTTAGTCACTGAATCAGTCATGTCTGACTCTTTTGCAACCCTAAGGACTGTAGCCTGCTAGACTCCTTTGTCTGTGGGATTTCCCACTCAAGAATGCTGAATTGAGTTGCCATTTTCTTCCCCAGGGGATGGAATCTAATCTGAGTCTCCTGCACTGGCAGGTAGATTCTTTACCACTGAGTCACCAGGGAAGCCCTGACCGATGTTTATTACATGCTCACTGAATATTTACTATACCAAAAAAAAGTAATGAATAAAGGGTCTTTGATTGTGGAATCACTACTACTTGAAATAAAATATTTTCTCAGTCCTAAAATAATATCATTTGTAAGAAATGTTATCTTTCTAATAAAATTTTTTTCAAGGAAAAAAGTCACAGTGTCTCATCAATAGTCAAATAATCCTGAATTTCAGAATCATTAAAATGTGAAAACAAAAGATATATCATAATTGAAATTATCAAATCCTTGTAGAATTATCTAAGATCAATATCTTATTTTCCTGCTTCTTCCTTGACTCTAAGATAAGAGGGTTGGCCTATGTATATCAGACAAGTACTAATCCCATTGTATATTCTTAGTTGATATCTAGCCTCAAAGATACTTTCTATTCTATCTGCCACATTTTGTTGCCAAACTTTAACAAAATAATTTTCCCCCAGTGTTTGAAACCCTGAAGAAGTGGATTTGTGTCAAAAGCTCAGAGCATGAGTTAGGACACTCTTTCCCAGCTTTTGAAATTGTTAAAGACCTCTCAGCCAAGATTCACATGACAGCTGAAAGTAGAATTAATGAGTGAATGACTTAAAATTACAGATTCTGGGCCCACCAATAACTTCATGAATCACATTATCCAGAGTTGAGACCCATGAACCTGTAATTTTTGAAAGCTCCTCAAGAAGTTGGGTCGCAGGTTGGATGCATGAGACAAGTGCTCAGGGCTGGTGCACTGGGAAGATCTAGAGGGATGGGGTGGGGAGGGAGGCGGGAGGGGGGATCGGGATGGGGAACACATGTAAATCCATGGGTGATTCATGTCAATGTATGGCAAAACCCACTGAAATGTTGTGAAGTAATTAGCCTCCAACTAATAAATAAATAAATAAAAATACAAAAAAAAAAAAAAAAAAAAACTTCTCTTTTTGAGTGAAGGCAACGGCAACCCACTCCAGTACTCTTGCCTGGAGGATCCCATGGACGGAGGAGCCTGGTGAGCTACAGTCCATGGGGTCTCAAAGAGTCGAACACGACTGAAGTAACTTAGTGCAGCAGCAAAAACAAGTACTTCTTTAGCTCTCTCTTTATGACCGTTCATTTTATAAAACAAAACCTCTGAGGAGTATCAAGATGAAGTTCTAAGAGGCATTCACCTTCTGTAAAGCCCTATAACCATAGATCCCTAAGCATACAGATGGAAGCTTAGCCGATTCTGTTTCTTGGAGTTCACTCTTCTCATCTTCACATCAAGGAATTTCATGAGTCCAGAGTCAGCACATGAACCATTTCCTAAATCCAGATTTAAATTTAAAAAACCAGGCTCAGATACTGCTTGGATTCACATATCCTTTCCTTTCTTCTCCACCTTCCAAATCACATAGTGAGAAACTGCCTCAAAAATACGCCAGAAAGAAATTCTGGAAAATCAGTTACAAACTTCTTCTCTGGTAGGTGGGTTTCCCTGGTGGCTCAGATGGTAAAGAATCCGCTGGCAATTCTGGTGTATAGAAAGAATGCAAAATAGGTTGTAATGATGTAGGACTGAAAATAAATGTATAGCACATGGAGACAGATAGTTGTTATCTCTACTTTCAAAAAACATAGTTTAAGGCTAATGAGTACATATAGGAGAAGTATTTTTGCATTTCAGGGTCATAAAAGAAGACTTGTACAACACTGAAGAAAAGTATTTGCTATATTTGGATTTTAATGGCTTTATTAATACATAGTTCTCTTTAAAATAAATTGCACCTCCTTAACTTAATAAGATTGACATATGTATATACTCATGAAACCATCTCCACAATCAAGATAATGAACAATGCATCACCCCAAAAGTTTCCTCTTGTCTCTTTTTAGTCCTTTCAGCCCTCTCTTCACTTCTTACTCCCATTTTCAAACAACATTTCTCTCATAGTTTGCATATTCAGTAATTTCAAATAAATGGTATCATATGTGCCTTTGATAGCTTCTTTCATTCAGCATAATTATATATATTCCATGGTTATTATAATCATATTTTATTCCTTTGTATTGCTGAGTAGTATTCCATCATATAGATGTGATTTATTTATAGATGTGTTTATCTATTCACTTATTGATGGACATTTAGGTTAGTCCTAGTTTGTGGCTATTACAAACAAAGCTGCTATGAACATGTGTGAATAAGATTTTTTATAGTTATACTTTCATTTCTCTTGTGTCAATATCTGGGAGTAGAATGACTGGAGCCTATGTTAGGTATATATTTGACTTTGTTTAACTTTCTTCTTTTTTCTAGTAGCTTTTTTGTTAATTCCTTTGCATTTGATGCTCAGATAATTATGCTGTCTGTGACTAAAGATAGATTCATTTATTCTTTTCCAAAATGTATGATTTTTGTTTCTTTCCCTGCTTTATTACACTGGCTAGGACCCATAGTACAATATTCAATACAAATGGTAAGAGTCAAATTTCTTCCCTTATTCCTGAAATTTGAAGGAAAGCATTCAGTCTTTTGCTATCAAGTGTATTTGATGTAGATTTGTTGTAGAGAACCTTTATTAACTTAATGAATTCCCTTAAGTCTTATAAATTTGCTGGGAGTTCTTAATCAAGAATAGATACTGAGTTTTGTCCAATGGTTTTTCTGTAGCTACAGAGGTTACGGTCATTAATCTTCTATGACTTGTTAATCTCTGTGGATACATTACTGATAAATTGTCACAACAAAATATTAAAGAAGATATCATTCTATTGTCTTACAAATAGTAAAACAAAGCTATCTGGAAACTTAATTTTAGAGTTAATAGTTTTGAACACAGACCTGTCTAATAGCAAAAATCTGTTTCCTTTTTTCCCCTATAGATTATTTTCAGAGAAATTTTGAGAGAGAGAGGGCAGCAAAATTACTACTCAAATCTTTGAAATATTTTAAGACAGTCTTTTAATAGGTTCTTTACTTATTCAAATTGAACTAATTAAATAATTATAGATTTGGCCCTCTAGCCAAAAGAGGAAAGAAGAATACTCATGAACTTGTTTACAAAACAGAAACAGACTCACAGACATAGAGAACAAACTCACGGTTGCCAAAGGGGAAGAATAGGGGGAGAGATAGTTAGGGAGTTTGGGATGGACATGTACACACTGCTCTATTTAAAATGGATAACCAACAAGGACCTAATGTATAGCACAGGAAACTCTGCCTAATGATACGTGGCAGCTTGGATGGGATGGGAGCTTGGGGGAGAATGGATACAAGTACCTGTGTGGCTGAATTCCTTTGCTGTCCCCCTGAAACTATCGCAACATTGTTAATCAGCTATACTCCAATATAATATAAAATTAAAAAAAAAAAAAATCAAGCTGCAATTCAGGGGATAACCGCCAGGTAGTGCCTTGACCACTTCATACAGGGTGACAAACGCTTCTAGGTTTCCATAAACCACTAGAATTCTGAAACCTCATTCATGACTATTGGTCACTCTATTTCTCTTTCCCTTGAAATAGGCATGTGATAAACTAGTCTAGAGCATAGTTTTTCAGACTAACCAGGATAAATGTTTCTCAAAAATTTAAAAACTGTACTGCCATGTGATCCAGCAATACTACTTCTGATTATATTATATTCAAAACACTTGAAAGAATTTGGATATATACCCCAAATACTGAGATATTCATATATCCATGTTTCTACCAAAAGGTGGAACGAACCCAAATGTTCATCAACAGATGAATGAGTAGACAAAAAATAGTGTATGTGTACAATGGAATATTTTTCACCTTTAGAAAGGTATAAAAAAAATCTACAACGTGGATGAAATTTGAGGACATTATAATCAAAGAAATGTCACAAAATGACCAATATTTTGTAATTTGACTTATATGAGTTATCTAAAGTAGTCAAACTCGTAGAAAGAGAAAGGAGAACAGTAGTGGCCATGGGTTGGAAGGACAAGGGAATGAGGAGTTAGTCTTTTTTTTTTTTTTAATTTATGTTTTTGTCTGCACATTGAGGCATGGGGAATATCAGTTCCTTGACCAGGGATCAAACTTGTGTCCCCTGCATTGTAAGCATGGAGTCTTAATCACTGGACTACTAGGGAAGTCCTGAGGAGTTTGTCTTTAATGAGTATATATTTTCAATTTTTCAAGATGCAAAGAGTACTAGAGATGGATGGTGTTTGCTGAACAACAATGCAAGTGTACTTAGTATCACTGTACTGAACACTTAAAATAGTTAAAATAGTAAAAATGAATGTCAAAATGATAAAAATTTAATTTAAAAAAATTAAGGGAGTATTTTAAGAATTCTACTTTACACATCTGCTTCCAAATGCAAATATAAGAGGGAGTCATAATACAAGACCACTTATCAATCATCTATTACCATTCACATTTTAAGGTGCTGAGAAAATGAGGTTAGAGGTAGGAGGATATTGGAGACAAGGAGTATTTTGGACTGTGTTAACACTGATTGAAAAACAGGCCCTACAGGGTTGCAAAATCAGTCACATGATGGTAAAAATGCTTTTTGAAGAGTGGTACAGCAAAGGGCAAGAGCAGAGAAAGAAGACAATTCATACTCTTCTCCTTCACTATGTCATGTCCTTCTAAGAGCAGCTAATTATTAATCACTTTGTGAGTAAGATTGATGGGAGGCAGTTAAACTATATTATAGAAATTGAGCTATTTCATGCTAGAGGTGTTAATAATGCAGAATGAGTATTAGCATAAAGTTTGTGACATATTAAACATTTTGGAAAGTAAATGAGAGTACATTGATTCCATTAATACATCTAAAATAAATTTATTCATTAAATGGTATAAAACTGTGTTCAAACAGATATTCAAAAAGAGGACTACCATAGAGAGATTTCACCACCTTCCTCATTCCAAGTAATGTTGGTAATATAACATAAATACAATAAATATTTATTGAACAAATTGATCTGTGGAAAATTCTTAAAGAGATGGGAATACCAGACCACCTGACCCACCTCTTGAGAAATCTGTTTGCAGGTCAGGAAGCAACAGTTAGAACTGGACATGGAACAACAGACTGGTTCCAAATCGGGAAAGGAGTATGTCAAGGTTATATATTGTCATCCTGCTTATTTAACTTATATGCAGAGTACATCATGAGAAACGCTGGGCTGGATGAAGCACAAGCTGGAATCAAGATTGCTGGGAGAAATATCAATAACCTCAGATACCCGGATGACACCACCCTTATGGAAGAAAGTGAAGAACTAAAGAGCCTCTTGATGAAAGTGAAAGAAGAGAGTGAAAAAGTTGGCTTAAAGCTCAACATTCAGAAAACCAAGATCATGGCATCTGGTTCCATTACTTCATGACAAATAGATGGGGAAACAGTGGAAACATGACAGACTTTATTTTGGGGGGCTTGAAAATGACTACAGATGGTGACTGCAGCCATGAAATTAAAGGACACTTACTCCTTGGAAGAAAAGTTTCTACCAACCTAGACAGCATATTAAAAAGCAGAGACATTACTCTGCCAACAAAGGTCCATCTAGTCAAGGCTATGGTTTTTCCAGCAGTCATGTATGGATATGAGGGTTGGATTATAAAGAAAGCTGAGTGCCGAAGAATTGATGCTTTTGAACAGTGGTGTTGGAGAAGACTCTTGAGGGTCTCTTGGACTGCAAGGAGATCCAACCAGTCCATCCTAAAGGAAATCGGTCCTGAATATTCACTGGAAGGACTGATGTTGAAGCTGAAACTCCAATACTTTGGCCACCTGATGTGAAGAACTGACTCATTGGAAAAGACTCTGATTCTGGGAAAGACAGAAGGTGGGAGAAAAAGGGGACAACAGAAGATGAGATGGTTGGATGGCATCACCAACTCAATGGACATGAGCTTGAATAGATTCCGGGAGTTGATGATAGACAGGGAGGCCTGGTGTGCTGCAGTCCGTGGGGTCGCAAAGAGCTGGACATGGGTGAGCAACTGAACTGAACTGACCTGATCTGAACGACCAATAATTCACACATATTTTAACCGATTTTTAATTCAGACATTTTTGAATTTCCTTAGTCAATTCTTCTAGTTTTATCTAATTACCATACGGTAAAGATTTTGGTGGTTATATTTGTCTTTGATAAGAAATTTAAATCCAAATTTTCAGGGATAAAAATGTTTTCGATGAGTGATAGCTCTAGACATGGTCTATGAACCTAGAGAAATACTTTCTTAGAGTGAGTATTTCCCCTCTAAACCTACACCTGTGCTGCCGCAGTACTAACCACTCCTGTCTGTGAAGGCAATTCCCCACCCTGGTCCCTACCGCAGGTGGGTGTATCATTAGAACTCTGGGTTTTGGTGCAGGTCCCTCCTGCACGCCTCTCACTGTGGGCTCCCTCAGTGCACAGAAATACACTGCAGAGTCCTCCAGTTGTGAAGCTGAGATGGTAAGTTTGATGAATTTGCTTGCCTTCTGGAAATTCAATGAGTAGCGGCCTTTTGTGGCATTTTGCTTGTTATGAGAGTCCTGGCGAATGAGGAAGGTCATCACCCCACTGCTGTGTTGCTTGTACCAGAACAGACTATAAGTTGTATCACTGGTGTTGTATGTGCAATCCAGGGTCACAGTTTCTTTCTCCTGCACTGACATTGGTGGTTGGTGTTGAGTTACTTCCTGGGCAATACTGAATCCTAGAGGGAAAAAACAGATAGAAGTAGACTGCAGCCATGAAATTAAAAAGCACTTGGTCCTTGGAAGGAAAGCTACGAATAACCTAGACAGTGTATTAAAAAACAGAGACATCACTTTGCCAGTAAAGATCTGTATAGTCAAAGCTATGGGTTTTCCAATAGTCATATATGGATGTGAGTTGGACCAGAAAGGAGGCTGAGTGCTCAAGAATTGATGCTTTCATATTGTGGTGCTGGAGCAGACTCTTGAGAGTCCCTTGGACTGCAAGGAGATCAAACTAGTCAATCCTAAAGGAAATCAACCCTGAATATTCACTGAAAGGATTGATGCTGAAGCTGAAGCTCCAATACTTTGGCCACCTGAGGCAAAGAGCAGACATATTGGAAAAGACCCTGATGCTGGGAAAGATTGAAGAGAAAAGAAGGGTGCAGCAGAAGATGGAATGAGTAGATAGTATCACTGACTCAATGGACGAGAATTTGAGCAAACTCCAGGAGATAGAGAGGAACAGGGGAACCTGGTGTTCTGCAGTCCATGGGGTTGCAAAGAGTCAGACACAACTTAGCTACTGAACAAAAACAACAGAGGTTTAGGAATAAATGGTGTAGAATAAAGAAATTCTACTTTACACTCGGCTAGGCTTCCTTCCCAGGGTACCCTTAAGACTGCCTGTTCCCTTGGTCCTTAGGTCACAGAGTAGGCACAATCCCACTGGGACCATCCTTACCGAAACACAGTGAAGCCACGACCACCTTCAGAAGGCTGGAGAGAAGCATGTTTCAGCTCATCCACTAGATGGAAAATATCTTCTTCTTCAGTGTCAAGGCTTTGCAAGGTGAGGTGAGCCTGAGAGGGTGAGGGAAGAACTGCTGGGTATGTGCTGCTGCTGCCCCACAACAGGAAACAGGGGTTAGTTGATGTAACAAGTTGAGTAGCAAGTTGATGTAGTTAGTTGAGTAGCAAGTTGTTGTGGGTTACATCAACTTCTCTATAAACCAGGTGAGAGTCCTACTCACCCCAAACTTCCTTTTGTATTAACCAGCTCTTCGACTGGTAGCAATTACATCTTAAAATAAACACAAATTAAATTTGATACTGCAAGGAAGACCCCCCCCCCCCCACACACACACACAATGCTGTGTTGGGTCATTGCTTCTGTGAAGGAAATGAGTGAGCAGCTCTTATTTAAAACTGTTATCGGTAATGTATTATGGAAATAATATAAGACACACTAACCATGCAATCTCACATCTGTGTTCTGTTCTTCTACCTAAGGTAGAAATAAATCACTTTATGGTAAGAAGACAAAGCACTTTAGCTCTTCTATTCTGCCTCAGTTCAGTTCAGTTCAGTTCTTAGTTGTGTCCAACTCTTTGCGACCCCATGAATCGCAGCACGCCAGGCCTCCCTGTCCATCACAAACACCCGGAGTTTACTCAAACTCATGTCCATCAAGTTGGTGGTACCATCCAGCCATCTCATCCTCTGTCATCCCCTTCTCCTCCTGCCCCCAATCCCTCCCAGCATCAGGGTCTTTTCCAATGAGTCAACTCTTCGCATGAGGTGGCCAAAGTATTGGAGTTTCAGCTTCAACATCAGTCCTTCCAATGAACACCCAGGACTGATCTCCTTTAGGATGGACTGGTTGGATCTCCTTGCAGTCCAAGAGTCTCTCAATAGTCTTCTCCAACACCACAATTCAAAAGCATCAATTCTTCAGCACTCAGTTTTCTTCATAGTCCAACTCTCACATCTGCACATGACCACTGGAAAAACCAAAGCCTTGACTAGACAGACCTTTGCTGGCAAAGTAATGTCTCTGCTTTTTAATATGCCATCTAGGTTGGTCATAACTTTCCTTCCAAGCAGTAAGCATTTCATGGCTGCAATCACCATCTGCAGTGATTTTGGAGCCCCCCAGAATAAAGCCAGCCACTGTTTCCACTGTTTCCCCATCTATTTCCCATGAAGTGATGGGACCAGATGCCATGATCTTAGTTTTCTGAATGTCGAGCTTTAAGCCAACTTTTTCACTCTCCTCTTTCACTAAAAGGCTTTTTAGTGCCTCTTCACTTTCTGCCTATTGTTACCATAATGCTTCTCCTCACTATCAATATTTTCAGTTGCCCACCTTGGGGCCAAAGCAGGAAAATCTAATCACCCTTTGCTAAAGAGCTTAGGCTGAGGTTGCAGAGATTGACTCCTGTCACAGCAATCCCCTTTTATTCTCTACTAATTTTGACAGTGCAGCTCTGTTCATGAAAGCCAGATTAGATACCTTAGGTTTGTCATTAGGTTATCAAGCCTTTGAACTGATATTCATCCCATTAACTCAACTGGGACCATAAACAAGCCGTACCAAACTGTTATATATCCTGTATGCCCAGCTCTAAAGGAAATACATAGCAGGTGATCTCATACACCTCCATAAGACAGCTAACCATAAGATCACCACTGATTCCACCCCCAACCCTACACCTGTGCTACCACAGCCCTAACCACTTCCTGTCTGTAATAAATCTTTGTTTGTGTATGAATATAATAGGAAAGCCATGCCTAGGGATATGACTCAACACCATGGCAAACAACAAAGACCCACTGCCTATCACAGCCTATTTCTTGATACATTAGCCAAAACTTATCTTCCCCTGATAGCTCAGTTGGTAAAGAATCCACCTGCAATGCAGGAGAGCCCAATTAGATTCCTGGGTTGGGAAGATCTGCTATAGAAGGGATAGACTACCCACTCCAGTATTCTTGGGCTTCCCCTGTGGCTCAGCTGGTAAAGAATCTGCCTGCAATGCGGGAGACCTGGGTTCGATCCCTGGGTTGGGAAGATCCCCTGGAGAAGGGAAAGGTTACCCACTCCAGTATTCTGGCTGGAGAAATCCATGGACAGTATAGTACATGGGGTAGCAAGGAGTCAGACATGACTGAGTGACTTTCACTTCACTATTCACTTCACATCTTCCTGTCACAGTAATGACAGCCTCAGCGAAATTGTTTGAAGCATCTTTAGATCTTGCAGTGAAATCTCCATTAAGTTTAATGGAACCACATACAGTAGGAATTGTTCTCTAATTTAAAAACACCCAACTTTTTTCTAACAACTGGTTGACTAAATATGAAGTATCATTAATTTCTCTTCATATTATTTAAGTCCTTTAAACTTCTCAGTTTAAGGATCTCATGATTGTACCCTGTTACTCAAAGTACATCCATACCCAGAACAATTCTTTGGACAGTCTCACATCAAACTCTGAATTTATATATTTTTTAAATTTTAGAAATGAGTTACGCATGGGCAGGGGGTGCTTCCCTTGTAGCTCAGCTGGTAAAGAATCTGCCTGCAATGCAGGGGACCCCAGTTCAATTCCTGGGTTGGGAAGATGCCCTGGAGAAGGGATAGGCTACCCACTCCAGTATTCATGGGCTTCCCTGGTAGTTCAGTCAATAAAGAATTTGCCTGCAATGTGGGAAATCTGAATTTGATCCCTAGGTTGGAAAGATCCCCTTTAGGAGGGCATGACAACCCTCTCCAATATTCTTGCCTGGAGAATCCCTGTGGACAGAGGAGCCTGGGCAGGCTATGGCCCGTGGGGTCGAGAAGAGTCAGACACAGCTGAATGACTAAGCACAGCACAGCACAGGAATCAGGCGGTTTGTCTTCACAAAAGGGGAGCACGGGGCGTTCTGGGGAGCAGTGAGGCTGTTCTGTGTCAGGATCTCGTGATGGCTACTTGATCTCCACAGTGGATTAAAATTCAAAATAAACAGAAATATAAATAAAAAATAGTCCATTTTTCTATGTAATTACTTGGGAATTAAGATTTCATATACTGAATTCAAAATAGCAAAAGAGGAATCTTCTACCATCTTTTCACCCCGCCAAAAAACGCCAATTTTCACAGTCATACTCCAAGGGAGCTTTGAGAAGTCCAGAAATCCAGCAGAGAAGTTCCAGCACACCGTCTGACGTCAGACACACTGCAGAGAGTTAGGGGAACAATTTCCCATTACCTTCCTCACCCCTCCCTCACAGCACACAGCTGGGCTCCAGGAGAAACATTCATTCGTGACCTGCGATTTCTCCACAGAGGAAAGTGGGAGCCTGTGAGTGAGCATCTGCTCTCCAGCTTTGGGAGAACCTACAGAGAAGACTCGCCCCTTTCTCTCCTCACCCAGAACACTTAGGTGTGCTGCTCAGCTGGGGAGTGGGGAGCCCCTGGGAACGGCAGCCAGGTCTCCAGGAGGGCAGTAAAGTGGACAAGTTTCCTACTGCCAGGGCACTGGCTCCCTCAGGACTGCCCACCAGTCACCAGGGATGCCTTGCCTGCCAATCATCAAAAGTGGCCCAGGGGTACCAGCCATCACACAACGTCTGACTCAAACACCACCCCACCCTGTCGCTGCTCCAGGACTCAAAGAGCAGCCAGAGTGAGGCTCTGCAGATGCCTCGTGAGCATGGGCAGTGGCGGCCCCACCCTGCTGGCCTGGAGGAAACAGACAGATGTGAGCAGCCAGCCTCCCCCTAAGGAAAGGAAGAAACATGGGGGCTATCAACACCCAGACTGGCCTCCTAACAGCAAGAGAAGGCCATGAAGTTCGCAGCAAATTGTCCAGAGACAGGAGAAGGCAAATACACCATTTGATTTGCAATCATTTGAACATGACATTTTCAGATCACTTTCTATCTGACTTTTCCTCAAACACACAAAAAATATATACTGTTACTGGACACTAAAGGAAAACACACATCACATTTTCTCAATAAGAAGGTGGTCAATGCACATAAAAAGGATGTCAGACAATGTAAAATTGTAATTTATTAATATTTTTTATAGAGCTATTTCAAAGCTGATGTTTGGGAACAAGACAATGAAATGAGGAATGCTCAGTTCAATATTTAATATTAAGTGGAAAAAGATACTAATTAAGATAGGAATTTATAAAAAGAGTAAATAATATTAGTGACATTGTGTGATCATAGAATTGTCAAATCATATTAATTACATAAAGCATTTTGTTATATTTGGCATGCAATTTGTATAATCAGAAAAATATGCTGTTTTCAAGGCACAATATTTTAAAAACTCATTCATAATAAGGATTGTGATATGGATAACAGGGGGATTATTTATAGAACAGGAGTCTGAATGGCAAAATGTAAAGTCGGTCTTACAATTTCAAAATAAATCAGTAAATTAATGACTCTCTTCAATAATTCAGTAAGCAACAGGTGTCCAACAACATGTTCTAACCCTTTCTAGCTACTGTTGAGCCTAATATTCTTATCCAATGCTTTTTATGGCTTCCCTGATAGCTCAGTTGGTAAAGAATCACCTGCAATGCTGGAGACCCCGGGTTGATTCCTGGGTCTGGAAGGTCCCCTGGAGAAGGGATAGGCTACCCATTCCAATATTCTTGGGCTTCCCCTGTGGCTCAGCTGTTAAGAAGCTGCCTGCAATGCGGGAGACCTGGGTTCGACCCCTGGATTAGGAAGATCCCCTGGAGAAGGGAAAGGCTACCCATTCCAGTATTCTGGCCTGGAGAATCCCATGGACTGTATAGTCCATAGTGTAGCAAAGAGTTGGGCACAACTGAGTGACTTTCACTTTCTTTCACATGTTTTTTATGACTAGCACATCAGTTTCCACCTGCAGACAAACAATATAACATTTGTCATATTTGAAGGTTGCACCAAAGGAAGGGGGCTGCCCCAGTCACAGGTTTGAGTACAGAGAGAAGATGCCTGGGAAGCACTGTGTCCTTGCTGCGCAGAAGTAGACAGCTGAGTCTCCAGCTTCAGTGGTTGCAATGTGCAGGGAGAGATGTTTGGCCGTCTTATTCAACAAAACAGTCAGTCTCTGGTCTTCCTTTTTGCCCTTATTTGAAAGAATAGCTATAAGGAGCTGGGGACCTTTCCCAGGTTCTTGCTTATACCAAGGGAAGTAGTCTGAGTTACCATCTGTATAAGTGCAGGTGATAACAGAGCTGTTTCTCTCCTGGACACTCAGGGTAGAAGGACTCTGCTCCACCTCATTTCCCAGGCTGACACCTATGGAGAAAGCAGAAGTCAGAGAAAGGAGAAGGGTTGTCAGATTATTTAGCTCTAGAGTTTACTTTTCCTTTTATACAATAACTAGAAGAAACCTGAATAAAGCCAGTCTTGGCATCTAAAGAATATCTACTAATACACTGTATTTCCCTTAAACCCTCAACTCACAGTCCAGCTGCAGCCACAAGAATGTGATTAAAGCTCCAATGGGTGTCTTCATTGTTTTTCCCATTTAGGATCAATTGTGGGCCTGCTGTCTCCGGCCAGGAGAGCGGCTTCTGTTACCAAGTGATCCCTTCTTTTCTCTAGTGGTTTCTTTTATTGTCTACCCAGCCAATAAGGAAAAGGCTCTGCTTCTGCCCCAAGTCTACCTATCCATTCAGAATCCACTCAGATGAACCCTCCACATGTTCTGATCAGCAGAGGTGCACCACCCTCTGGTGGTTACATCTCTAACTACTGAACTCTCTGGTTAAAAGTCCTTCTCATACCTGTGCCTATGAGGGACTCTGATGCATAAAAACAGCAAAGATCAAACAAATTATGTCTTAGGTTGCAAATTTAAATGCACAGTAAGGATGTAGAGATCAAGATTTACACCTCTGCACACAACTGAGTCATTTTTAGTAAGTTAGAAGGAGGTAGATGCTGTTGCTCTTTATCCAATGATGGGTCTGATATTAGTTTTGAAATTAGAAAAGCACCATGATTCACTCTTAAACATAAAAATATAAAACCTTCCTTTTCAGCCTGTATACCATGCTCTTTCATCTACTATGGGGAGAAAATCTTTCTAAAAGGAACATGTAAGCCAAATAAGAGTATAAGAGAAAAAAGATCACTTGATATCCCAAATGCCTATTATCTTAGATTGTGTTCCTCTAAGCTGGTCTTGCTTATTAACTGTGACTATGGTTAACAATACTGTACTTTTCATTTGAGAGTGGCTGGGAGTGCAGACCTTAAATATACTCACCATAATAACAACAAGACAAAAACCCTGGTAATTATGTGCAGTGAAAGATGTGTTCACTAACCTTATCAGTGTTATCACTTCAAAATATATACATATATCAAATCATTATATTAGACACCTTAAACTCACACATATCTTAAAAACAGTGAATGACTCAGAGCCTTAGTGGAATTTCCTCCAGAGGATGAATCAGTTCTACTGGCATGCTTCTGCTGCCTTGGCCATCGCTGGCTCAGAGTTTATATTCTATTATTTTTCTTCCAAACTCCACTACAGTGTTCTTTCCCCAAGACAATGACATTGACATTTCCCCAATAAAATGTTCTTTACCCAAGACACTTCCCCTTAACTTCTGTGAGTTTCCAGAATTATCTTCCTCTGCCAAAACCACTTTAATTACTTAGAATTTTCTGGTTACCTCTGTGAGAATAAACCTAAGAAAGCCTCAATATTGCCTGTGTCTTCTAGAGAAATAGTGCAAATAGAAGATTAACCCTAAAGAACCTGTTGTAAGAAATGGTCCCTGGGCAACCAAGACTACTTCATTTCTAGAGGTAGAAGCCCCTCTCCTGTGATTTGGATTCTCTGGCCCTGTGGATTACAAATCTCATTACCATATCTCATATCTTTAAAAATTTACACAGCTACGGTGAAGAATATCTACTCAATATATAAATATGTATATTTATTAAAATGTTCTGGTTTTATGTGTGTTAAACTTCTTGCATTGCAGGCAGATTATTTACCATCTGAGCCACCAGGGAAGCCCAGGTAATACACAAAGTTTGGAACAATTTTGTATGTGAAGTTCTTAATTCACCAAAGACTAACTTCCAATTTTCTTCTGGATTTAGAAAGCAATTATTGCTTGTTATAAATCCCATGGTGGCTCAAACAGTAAAGAATCTGCATGCCATGCAGCAGACCCAGGTTTGATCCCTGGGTCAGAAAGATCCCCTGGAGAAGGGAATGGCAACCCACTCCAGTATTCTTGCCTGGAAACATCCCATGGACAGAGGAGCCTGGCAGGCTATAGTCCATGGGGTCGCAAAGAGTCAGACACGACTGAACGGCTAACACTACTATAAAGAGCTGTGGAGAGCATTGGTGTTCTTTACTTACAAGTAATCTCACTCAGGCCTCCTGTTTTAGCACCTGCCACAATCCTTCAACCCACACATACACAGGCACTCTCGAGAGCAACACCGTCTTTCTCAACTATTCAAAGGTAACTGGTCCTTCTTTTTTAAAGTCTTCCGCAGCTCACATTGTGACACCTCTCGCACTGAACCTAGGTTTCATCTTCGTCTAGTCTGTAACACAAGCTTTAATTCTTCCTTACACTTCTCACCTTCTGACATTTCGTTGACATCACTATGTGCTGTGATCTCCTCATCTATTCTTTTTGTGTTTGCAGGTTTATACCCTTTCTGATTTCTTTTTTTTTTTTTTTTTTATTATTTTTTTTCCAGTGGGTTTTGTCATACATTGATATGAATCAGCCATGGATTTACATGTATTCCCAATCCCGATCCCCCCTCCCACCTCCCTCTCCACCCGATTCCTCTGGGTCTTCCCAGTGCACCAGGCCGGAGCACTTGTCTCGTGCATCCCACCTGGGCTGGTGATCTGTTTCACCATAGATAGTATACATGCTGTTCTTTTGAAATATCCCACCCTCACATTCTCCCACAAAGTTCAAAAGTCTGTTCTGTATTTCTGTGTCTCTTTTTCTGTTCTGCATATAGGGTTATCGTTATCACCTTTCTAAATTCCATATACATGTGTCAGTATGCTGTAATGTTCTTTATCTTTCTGGCTTACTTCACTCTGTATAATGGGCTCCAGCTTCATCCATCTCATTAGGACTGGTTCAAATGAATTCTTTTTAATGGCTGAGTAATATTCCATGGTGTATATGTACCACAGCTTCCTTATCCATTCATCTGCTGATGGGCCTCTAGGTTGCTTCCATGTCCTGGCTATTATAAACAGTGCTGCGATGAACATTGGGGTGCAAGTGTCTCTTTCAGATCTGGTTTCCTCAGTGTGTATGCCCAGAAGTGGGATTGCTGGGTCATATGGCAGTTCTATGTCCAGTTTTTTAAGAAATCTCCACACTGTTTTCCATAGCGGCTGTACTAGTTTGCATTCCCACCAACAGTGTAAGAGGGTTCCCTTTTCTCCACACCCTCTCCAGCATTTATTGCTTGTAGATTTCACAATTTGTATGGAAATACAAAAAACCTCGAATAGCCAAAGTAATCTTGAGAAAGAAGAATGGAACTGGAGGAATCAACCTGCCTGACTTCAGACTCTACTACAAAGCCACAGTCATCAAGACAGTATGGTACTGGCACAAAGACAGAAATGTAGATCAATGGAACAGAATAGAAAGCCCAGAGATAAATCCACGAACCTATGGACACCTTATCTTTGACAAAGGAGGCAAGGATATACAATGGAAAAAAGACAACCTCTTTAACAAGTGGTGCTGGGAAAGCTGGTCAACCACTTGTAAAAGAATGAAACTAGAACACTTTCTAACACCATACACAAAAATAAACTCAAAATGGATTAAAGATCTAAATGTAAGACCAGAAACTATAAAACTCCTAGAGGAGAACATAGGCAAAACACTCTCCGACATAAATCAAAGCAAGATCCTCTATGACCCACCTCCCAGAATATTGGAAATAAAAGCAAAACTAAACAAATGGGACCTAATGAAACTTAAAAGCTTTTGCACTACAAAGGAAACTATAAGTAAGGTGAAAAGACAGCCCTCAGATTGGGAGAAAATAATAGCAAATGAAGAAACAGACAAAGGATTAATCTCAAAAATATACAAGCAACTCCTGCAGCTCAATTCCAGAAAAATAAATGACCCAATCAAAAAATGGGCCAAAGAACTAAACAGACATTTCTCCAAAGAAGACATACAGATGGCTAACAAACACATGAAAAGATGCTCAACATCACTCATTATTAGAGAAATGCAAATCAAAACCACAATGAGGTACCATTACACGCCAGTCAGGATGGCTGCTATCCAAAAGCCTTTCTGATTTCTTTACTATCTTAGAGATAAATGTGTATTATTAATCTACTATGTTTATACAAATTTCAGAGAAAACATTTTATTGCACAACATTTTGTATTATTTAAAGTATACTTTGACATGCATTTTATTTACAGAACTTTAAAAATAAAATTTGCATTTAAACCAATCTAATAAAAATTTTAACTAGATTTAAACCAATAATGCATAGCTAATACATACTAGATTTAAACCAACAGTGCATAACAAAAATATATTAATGTTATGACTATAGCTTATTCACAAATCCTACAAATATAGCCTTTGAAAAAAGTAGAAGAAAATTTTCATGAAGGTGGAAGAATGAAGCCAAGAAAAATATTTTAGAAGCAGCAGGTATTTCAAGGGCAATAATATTTTTAGTCATTGTTACCATAATAGCCACTGCAGAACCAGAGAACATATGTTGTTCACGTCTGTGCTTAAAACTTTCTCCCAAGCAGCGAAAGTACTCCTAGTGTGCCAATAAACAGATGTTGATTAAATAGGATTGCACCAATATTTACAAAGACCAGCAGTATATTTGCAGTGCAATACAGAGATTGATTGCTCTATTATTCTTTTCAATACACCATCTTCTCTTACTTCTTTATCTCTCACAGTTTCAAGATTATGACAAAATACTCAATATTTTGCAGTAACCTATAAGGGAGAATCTGGAAAGAACCCATACACCACGTGTGTCACACACTACACTCGTGCACGTGACGGACTCTGCTGTGCACCTGACACTGACACAACGCTGTGTGTCAGCTCTACTTCAATCTAAAAATAAAAGTTTTCATAAGTCATGGTTTTTGGAGGTTGTAGCTCTCCTATTACTTCTCCTGCATGCTCTGTCAGGAAGACACTATGCAAATGACACCTTCTCTGGTGCACTCTGGCTCTCTAAAAGTATATTGTATACTAAAAGTATGATAAAACTCAGTAAAGCAAAACCCATCAAGTTGGCCTGGAACAACCTGCGGGGCATGGATTTGACTGCAAGGGTGAGCAAGGGACTATTGCATTGTTTATGTGGTTTAACCTTGAAATCACTTTGGTCTTTGATAAGGAACCTTTGGTGTCAGACAGTTTTTAACTTCACTAACAAGAGGTTGGGTAAAGGGAACGTTTCCCAGTGATGCAGTGGTAAAGAATCCGCCTGCAAAGCAGCAGACCCAGGTTCGATCCTTGGGTTGGGAAGATCCCCTGGAGGAGGGTATAGCAACCCACTCCGGTATTCTTGCCTGAAGAATTCCATGGACAGAGGAGCCTGGAGGGCTACAGTCCATGGGGTCCCAAAGAGTCGGACATGATTGAAGTGACTGAGCACTCACACAGGGGAGTGTTTACTTCTTTTTCTCATGCTCTAGACATTGGTATGATGTTTGTATCAACCAGAGACTGAGCGACAAACCACCATAAACTCTGCTGGGACCAGAGGGGATCAGAGACACTCAGCATCCAGGCCCCGCGGCTGCTCAGAGTTTGTGCTCAGTTCCCCCTGCAGTTTCCGTCACTGTGTCACTCAGAGCACAGTAGTACACAGCCGAGTCTGACTCTTGGGCTGAAGCTTTCTCCAAGTGAAAGGAGGTGGTTTCTGTATTGTATGTGGCTTCAAAACCTTTGTGGCTTCCCTTCTCATTGACCTTTGTGGCTTTCAGGAGGACCTGTGGACCTTCTCCAGGATACTGGACATACCAGAAAAGAGCATGGTACCCAGACGTTGAATAAATGCAGTTTATAGTCACAGAACTCCCTTCTGAAAGAGTCACTTGGCCATCCATCTGGGTCACTGAGTTTCCATGGCTTTGTCCTGGGCAAAGTATAAATAAAAATTTTGTGTCACCTGGGGCATATTTTTCTGGGATAAAATTATGGTTAAAGAGTTTGCTGACATAATATAAGGAAAAATCCGTGTTTTAAGAGGCGTTTTACTTACCAAGCATTAGGAGTATCACAGTCACTAAACCTGGAGAGGAGCTCATCTCTGGAGTGTCACCCAAATAAAGAGGTGACACCTGACACTTCTTCTTTTAAGAGGAAGAAAGGTTGACATCACAGTGAAGTGACAAGTCAAAGCCTGCATTTCACACAGGAAGTGTGTTGGTGTCAGGAAGCTGCACCCCCTTGTGGACAGAGAGAGGAATGGGATGCTTGTGACCTAGTCTCCAGAACATGTTCTCATCCCCAGCTTTATTTTTGAGATATATACTGGTCTTCAGATGGCACTTGGAAATGTGACCAAGTTGCTCTAACCTCTTAGGACTATTTTGTTGTTAGGTCTCTACCTGACAGAAGTCCTTTAACAGAACATCCCTAGGGTATGTCTGTAACTGAAAAGATAGCAGTTTCCTTGAGCATGTTAAAACAGTCCTTTACATCCTCATGTATTCAGTGTGAGCTAGGCATAATTCATCAAATACCAGAAAAGCATTTGGTATTGAACTTAGAAGAAGTAATAAAAAAGTCATTACTGAGTGATTCTTTTTTTCAACACTGTACCCTAATATGTAGAGCAGTAAACTGATATTATTACATCATAAAATATCTGTCCAATTAAACAAACATGATGAATAAACAATCTTTGAGGAACCACTACTTTTTGAAATGCACTGTTTCCTTGGTTGGTTGGTTTAGTCCCTAAGTCTTGTCCAACCCTTGCAACCCCATGGACTGTAGCCTGCAAGGCTCCTCTGCCCATGGGACTCTCCAAACAAGAATACTGGAGTGGTTTGCCATTTCCTTCTCCAGGGGATCTTTCTGACCCAGGAATCAAACCTGGATCTCCTGCTTTACAGGCAGATTCTTTACCAACTGAGCTTTGAGGGACTAGTCCTAAATTACATCAATTGTAAGGAATTCTATCTTTTAGTAAAAGATTTTAAGGAGGAAAAGTCACATATCTTACTAATAGTCATGTATTCCTGAATATAAAAATCATTTGAAAATGAAAATATGAATCCTAGTCAGAAAGAAACACCATAATTGAATTTATGAAATTCTACTTGATGTTCTCATATGAATATCTTATCTCTCACAGTTTCAAGCTGGCTGAGTATCAGTCATTTAGTAATGTCTGATTCTTTGTGACCCCGTTGACTGTAGCCCGCCAGGCTCCTCTGTCCATGGAATTCTCCAGGCGAGAATACCAGAGTGGGTTGCCATTCCCTTCTGCAGGGGATCTTCCCAACCTAGGGAACCTGTGTCTCCCACATTGCAGGCAGATCCTTTACTGTCTGAGCAACAAATACTAATCTTACTAAATCCTACCAACAATACCCTCAGTAGATATCTAATCTCAAATACAGTTTTTATTACTTAAGGTAATAAGTAATAATCAAAATGTTATACCAACATTTTGATGCCAAACTTTAACCAAATAATTTTCCTCCTCCGTGTCTGGAACCCCAAAGATGTGAATTTCTGTCAAAAGCCTGGAGCTTGAGTTAGGACTGTTTTTTCCCAGCTTTTCAAATCATTAAAGACTTATAAATTGATATTTATACAACCACTGATGATAAAATCAATATGTGCATGATTTAAAATTACAGATTCTGGATGCACCACAAATTTCATGAATCGTATTTTCCAGAATTGAGACTTGTGAATTTGTAATTTTGAAAGCTCCCTTAGAGATTTTGTTGAAAACAGTCCAACAAAATTTCATTTGTGATCATTGTCTAGACAAAGATAGTTGCCAAGGTTCAGGGAGAAAGCTCTGGGCTCAGAATGAAAAAAATGTTTCCATGAGTATACTGTGCTAAGTCACTTCAGTTGTGTCGGACTCTTTGTGACCCTATAGACTGTAGCCCACCAGGCTTCTCTGTCTATGGGATCCTCCAGGCAAGAATACTGGAGGGCATTGCCATATCCTCCTCTAGAGGATCTTCCTGACCCAGGGATTGAACCCACGTCTCTTATGTATTCTGCACTGGCAGGTTGGTTCTTTACCACTAGTGCCCACTGGGAAGCCAATGACTCTACAGGTTGTGTTAAACGATCCTTCTCTGTGAAGTACCAGCAGCAAAAAGAAGTCTTCTCTAGCTCACTTTTTTTCAAGCTGGCTTTTTATGAATGTTCATTTTATTTTAAAAAAATTAAAAGAAACAAAAAATCCTGAGGGCTATCAGGATAAAGTTCTGGAGAAGGAAACAGTCAGTAAAGCCCCTGGAATCATTAGTCCTTAGACACATAGATGGGAGTTTAGCTCAGTTTCCTTCAGAGAGTTGACTCTCCACAGTTTCAGATCAGGGAGTTCCATGAGTCCAAAGTCAACGTGTGACTGGTTTCCCAGATTCTGATTAAGTAGGAAAAGCAGACTCAGATACTGGTTGGCTTCACATATTTCTTCCTTTCGCCTTCGCCTTCCAAATCGCATTGTTAGAACCCGCCTCAAAATTATGCTAGAAAGGAATTCAGGAAAAGCAGCTTAAAACTTTTATTCTTATATAAAGGGGAAAAACAATACAGGTTTGATGACATTGAGTTGAAAAAATAAGTATAGAATGCATGGATGCAGAAAGTTGTTATCCATGCTTAAAAAAAAAAAAAAAAAACAAAACATATTTTAAGGCCAGTAAGAATGTATGAGAGGGTAACAGGCAGGAAGGCCAGGGGTCTCCAAACTGAGGAAATAGGCTGCAAGTGCCAGGCATTTTTATCTCTCTTAAGCAGCAGGAGGAAACAAACCAGCGATATTTTTTTCTTCTCTATACAAATTTTAAAAGGAGGTTTCTCTTAAAGTGCTGTGTTGCCATGACACCTGGTTTCACCTGAAGCTAACTACTCTCAAACCTTGAGTTAACCAATACATTTCTTTTTTTATGGAAATGTTTGTCTTAAGATATGTTAATTTACCCCAGACTCTAAGTTCCGCCAAATGGCATAACCTACTTACTCAGATATTGTTCCCCTAATCTATGTAAATGAAACTATTTGTTGGTAATCTGCCCTTCTACAAGATTCAAGTCTATTGTTTTATGGCCAGGGATGAATTATCTGGTGCCATTCTAAATTCTAAGACATTCCTTTCTTTTCATTAACAGACTGTGAGTGACTATATAACTTACAGCTAAAGACTAAGAGGGGGGTACTCTTTCCGCCCCCTTCTGATGCCTATGTCAAAAGCTTTCTCTATCTCCTTTATACTTTAATAAAACTTTACTGCACAAAGCTCTGAGTGATCCAGCCTCGTCTCTGGCCCCGGATTGAATTCGTCTCCTCTGGAGGCCAAGAATTCCGGTGTCTTATCATTCAGCAACAACCTTGCATCTTGGGGGCTCCTCTGGGATCCTTCAGGACAAGGTAAGTGTGCTTGGAGCTCTAGTCCTTTGTTCTCCTAGCAAACACGTTTTCCGCTGTACTTTACTAACTCTACGGTGTGCTTGTGTGAATGAATGAAACGCCCTGCGTGAAGCAAGTGAAGAGCTCTGCTCTGCGGTTCCGCAGCGACCTCATAAGTCTTATGGCAGAAACCTGTTGGCGGTTTATACTGACCTGCCAGTGCCAAGAGGCAACCAATGTCTCCTTCGGGAACCGATCAGAAATGGGCAAAGTGTGTGGACCGAACTCTCCTTTCTCGGTCAAACCTTTTGGTCTCTTTGCCCATTTCATAACTCTTTGGGAATTAGAAGTACTAACCTAATCTATCAGATCATAAGCTTTCAAGGGACTTGTAATCTAAGTTGCTACTGTGTAGTAGGTGGCCTAGGTCTCAAACTTGGATTGGAAGTCAGGAAGCGCCTAGCCTCGCTAGGCATCGAAAGTTCAGAAGCTAGATGGAACTCTAACTCCAAGAGCATCTCTGAGGTTAAAGGTTACTCGGATTGGAACTGCAATGGTTTTTTTTCCTTTGGTAACACCGGCTCTTAGTGGACCAGAGGAGGCTCTTATACTCGTGTGGTGATGTTTGGCAGGAACATCTCAGTTTAAAGTTCGTGCAGGTCTTACTGCGGCCAGGAATACACTCAGGGTCTTGCACAGGCACTCAGGTGACGAAAGTTCCCCCCAGAGGTCTTAGCTTGGGAAGCAGTCCAGAAGGTTACTCTGATTGCACCCCGGGTGGCTTCAGAGGCAAGCGAGGTGAAGAGCCGGACGTCAGTCAGGGATGCCATCAGGTCTACCCCTGGTGCATCCCCACCCCGTCTCGGTGGTAGAACCGGGAGGGACGAGTGTGACGCCTGCGTTGGTAAGGGACAGACTAAGTCCGACCAGGAAGGAAAAGCTTTTGGTGTAAAGTCTGTCTACATCCCCATCTAGAGCAGGGAAGGACGCCTCCAGTAGAAAAAATGGCGCTGGTCGCTTTTTTTCTGTCTTACAGATGGGAGCTAACAATTCCAGCCTCACTCCTTTGAACTGTATCCTTAAAAAACTGGGATAGATTTGATCCCCAGGGCTTAAAGAAGGCACACTTGGTCTTCCTATGTGATACTGCATGGCCGCGGTACCCACTGGGAGTCAGGCGGTCCCAGCTACAGAACCAGACTGAGACTATAACCCTGCTAAAGGAAGATGGGATCAGAGTCATTTTGTCAGATATATTCTTGGAGGACTCAGGCAGGCGCGTTCTAAGCCTTTAAACTATGGCAAACTGGCAGACATAGAACAGGAGGAGAAGGAAGCTCCTGGTAAATTCCTAGATAGACTGAGAGAAGCCCTTCGCAGATTCACTAAGATTGATCCTGAAAGTGAAGAGGGAAAAGTGATCTTAGATTTCTCACTCAGTCGGCTCCAGATATTCGTGTAAGTTATCAAAATGGGCGTATGGACCAAATCATAATGTTAGATTTATCTGTTTAGATAATCATCTGTTAGATTTAGATAATCTGTTACAACTGGCTCAGACAGTCTATTATGGTAGGGAATATGAAGAAAAGAAAGAAAGGCAGGAAAGACAAAGGAAAAGGTGGAAGCCCTCTCAGTGGCTATGAAAACCATTCTTAAACAGCCTGCGAAAAATGCCCAGAGGGACCCAGGTGAAAAGGGATGGGCTTGCTATTTCTGTGGAAAGGAGGGGCATTTCAAGCGGGATTGCCCTCAGGCATCTAAGCCGCCCCCAGCTCCATATCCGGTCTGCAACAGACCACACTGGAGGAGAGACTGCCCCCCCTCCCCCCCAGGCGTAGGTCTCAGGGGTCTGACTCTCAAGACCATCAGGACTGAAGGTGCCCGGGGGTCCCCACACAAGCTCCCGTCCTAATTACACCTGAGGAACCCCGGGTATTGATAACGGTGGGAGGCCAATCCGTCAATTTCCTTTTAGATACTGGGGCAACTTACTCCGTGCTTACTGAAGCCCCTGGCCCACTTTCTTCCCAATCCGCTTCCATAATGGGACTGTCTGGATGAGACAAAAGGTATTATTTCAATAATTCTCTATCTTGCAACTGGCATTCTGTGCTATTTTCCCACGAGTTTCTGATCGTGCCAGAAGCACCCTCACCCCTTTTGGGGAGGGATATACTGAGCAAGGTCCATGCCTCTGTTTTCATGAATATGGAGCCCTCTCATTCTCTCCCTTTAGTTGAACAAAATGTAAATCCTAGAGTATGGACTGATGGAAAACCTGTGGGTCGAGCACAAAATGCTATTCCTGTAGTTGTCAAGCTCAGAGACCCGCACTTATTTCCACATAAGAAGCACTATCCTCTGAAACCCGAGGTTAAGGAAGGGTTAAAACCCATCGTTGAGAATTTAAAGGAGCAGGGCCTATTAATTCCCTGTAACAGTCCATGCAACACTCCTATTTTGGGTATAAAGAAATCAAATGGTAAATGGAAACTAGTTCAAGATTTACAAATAATAAATGAGGCTGTGGTTCCTTTACACCCCATGGTGCCTAATCCTTATACTCTATTGTCTGAAATTCCTGAAAGAGCCAAATATTTTTCAGTAATTTATTTAAAAGATGCCTTCTATTCAGTGCCTTTGGTGGAGGAAAGTCAATTTTTATTTGCCTTTGAAGACCCCACGCAGCCAGCTTCTCAGTTAACCTGGACAGTTTTGCCCCAGAGATTTCGTGACAGTCCTCACTTATTTGGGCAAAGTTTGTCACGGGATCTACAAAACTTTAATAGCGCTGAAGCGGTAGTGTTACTATATGTAGATGATATTTTGCTCTGTGCTGAGACAAAGGAAGCTTGTTCACAAGCCTCAGAAGATTTCTTAAACTTTCTGGCAGGCTGCGGTTACAAGGCATCAAGAGAAAAGGCTCAGCTTTGTCAACAATCTGTTAGATATCTGGGCCTAATCATATCAGAAGGGACTAGGGCCATAGGCCCTGAGAGAATTAAACCTATACTAAATCGTCCCCTACCTATGACTTTAAGACAATTGACAGGATTTTGGGGAATCACAGGCTACTGTATTTGGATTCCGGGCTATGGGGAACTTGCCCAGCCTTTATGTAAACTTATAGCTGAAACGCAGCAGGCCCAAACCGACAAACTGATTTGGTCTCCAGATACTCAAAAGGCTTTTAAGGTTCTTCAGACTGCTCTCCTGCAAGCTCCCGCTTTGAGTTTGCCCACAGGGTCAGAATTCAACTTGTTTGTCACTGAAAGAAAAGGTATGGCCTTGGGAGTTTTGACACAACCCGGAGGGCCTCACCAGCAACCCATTGCTTATCTAAGCAGAGAATTAGATGTAATTGCACGTGGGTGGCCCCACTGCCTAAGAGTAATTGGGGCCACGGCTTTATTAGCACCTGAAGCTTTAAAAATAATTATTGGACGAAACCTTACTATACTGACTTCTCATGATGTGAGTGGAATCTTAAATTCTAAGGTTAATATTTGGATGACAGACAGTAGACTTCTTAAATATCAGTCATTGTTGTCAGAAGGACCAGTAAATATGCTTAAAATTTGTGGAAATTTAAATCCCGCCACTTTCTTCCTGAGAAGGAAAATGAAACACCTGATCACGATTGCTCCCAATTCCTAACTTTAAACTATGCAGCTCGGGAGGATCTAATGGATACCCCATTAGACAATCCTGACATGGAAATATTTACAGATGGCAGTTCTTTTGTTCAGGATGGAAAGTGTAAAGCAGGTTACGCCATGGTGACTGCTGAACTGGTTTTAGAAGCAAAATCTCTCCCCCAGGAAACCAGTGCCCAGGTAGCTGAGCTTGTGGCTCTGACCTGAGCTCTAGAGTTAAGCAAAGGGCAGGAAGTAAATATCTACACTGATTCTAAGTATGCTTATTTGACTTTACATGCTCATGCTGCAATATGGAAAGAAAGACAATTTAAAACTGCAACAGGAGAACCTATTAAGCATTTCAGAGAGATCGAGAGACTTTTAACTGCTATCTATTGTCCTAAAGAAGTAGCGGTTATGCATTGCAAAGGGCACAGCAGGGATGGGAGTAAAGTAGCCGCCAGTAACCTGTTAGCTGACTCTCAAGCCAAAAAAGTGGCATTTTAGGAAACCCCCTCCCTACAGACGCCTTTGATCTGGACAGGTCCTGTGGAACAGGAGAAACCACAATATACTGAGGAAGAATTAGAAAGATATGAGAAAAGAGAAGCAAAGATTACTAATAAAGGATGGTTACAGTCTGAGGATGGATGATTAATAATTCCTGAAAATGCTCAGTGGAAAATTCTTAAGGATTTACATCAGAGTTTTCATTTGGGTGTAGAAAGTACTTACCGGATGGCTTCTCATTTGTTTGAAGGTAAGAATGTAATGAAAACTTTAAAGAACATTATCAAACAGTGTGAGGTTTGTCAGAAAAATAACCCACAGACTGAAAAGCTAGCAAAATCTAGATTACAACGAAGTGGAATGTATTCTGGAGAGGACTGGGAAATTAATTTTACTCATATGCCAAAAGCATATGTGGATACTTCTGCTGGATGGATTGAGGCTTTCCTCTGTTGTAGTGAACAAGCTAAGGTGGTTATGAAGATTTTCCATGAAATCTCCCCAGATTTGGGCTGCCACGGAGCCTTCACAGTGACAATGGCTCCGCCTTTAAAGCTGCTGTAACTCAGGGGGTATCTAAAGCTCTAGGAATAGAATATCACTTACACTGTTCGTGGAGGTCTCAGTCCTCAAGAAAGGTTGAAAAAGCTAATGACATTATCAAAAGACGTCTGCGCAAATTAACTCAAGAAATGCAGGACAACTGGATTAAAGTCCTACCCACAGCTTTAATGAGGGCTCGAACTGCCCCCCAAAAGGAAGGACTGTCCCCCTTTGAATGTATTTATGGAAGGCCTTTCTGACGCACAGACATTGTTATAGATCCTGAAGCCTTGGAGTTAACTAATTATGTAACTCAGCTCTCAGCTTTTCAACAGGCATTAACAGAACTCCGAGAGAGGACTCCTGACCCAGCCTCTGAGTCAAGCAAGCCTCTATATGAGCCTGCTCAAGCCTCTGCTTGAGCCAGAAACCGAGGTCCTCATAAAAACATTGGGGTCTGGGGGCCCATCTCTCGAGCCCCTCTGAGAAGGCCCTTACCAGGTTATTCTTTCTTCTCCCACAGCTGTCAAAGTCCCAGGAATTGATTCATGGATACATCACACTCGAGTTAAGAGGTGGCACCCTGGCCAGAATTAAGTGATGTCATTTTATGTCTTTACTTTCCTATGCTCTGACTTTGTATGTTTCAGATGGGCCTGATAATCTATGTGAGCCTACTTCTGCTGACTCCAAAAATCCTGAGTCTGCCGTTTGATCCTCAAGACAATGCCATCCTGTCCTGGGTTCACTCTTACGGTGCATTCCACAATCTTCCACAATTGGTCTAACTGCTGGGTCTGCGGAGCACTCCCCTCTTCATCAGTGGAAAGCTTTCCATGGTGGACATCTCCACTTCAAGAAAAAGACTTTCTCCAAGTCTGTGAATACCTTTGACAACAATCATATGTGATGCCTCTTCTTCATCTGATGACATCCAGGAATCCTAAAATGGACTGGTGCAACACTTTGTATTTTAACTATGGACATAGCGTGACTTTTTATTTTGATTATACATTGTCTCGGTTTAATGACTATTTTGCTGCACATAAGACAAATAGGTCTAGGTCTGATGGTTTCTTACTTGACGTTAATCAAATATGGGATGAGGTTATATGGCTAACTCCTGAAAAAGAACGTCTAATATCTACTGCCCCATATGCTGGGAACAAACACAGCTATCCCCCCAATTTAGCCAACAACTTAATTACAATGATTGGAAACAATTGGGATTTTTGCCTCAGGAAATATGTAACGTAATCATTCCCGTGTTTTCCAACCCCAGTTCAGGATCTCCCTTTGTCTGGCCAGGCACTAATTGGGACTGGATATCTCAGTCACTCTGGCTTGCTCCAAACGGGACTTATTGGATATGTGGCTCTTACCTATGGGCTTGGCTTCCCCCTGGCTAGATAGGGAGATGCACCCTGGGTCTAGCCTTTTCTCATGGCTTTATATTTTCAGAGCTTCCGGAGAAGCCTGCTAATTTACCCCACCTTAAAACCCGGTGGGCAAGGTCTTTATTTCACTGGTATGATTATTTGGCTGTAGTGTTTGTCCCCTCTTTGGGAACTACAGATGTTATGCTACGAGTGGATGCTTTGACTAATTTTATTCAACAGGCATTATAAGATTCTCAAAAAGCTATTTCAGCTCTTAATGCTGAAAAAAGCTCAAATTAGAAAGGTGGTTTTACAAAACAGATTGGCTTTAGATATTCTGACAGCTGCACAAGGAGGAACTTGTGCCATCATTCATACTCAACGCTGCACATATATACCTGATATGAGCACTAATGTTACTCATTTTACTAAACACATGAACAAGATGACTGGGGCCATGGATACTCCTGAAGCCTCAATTGCCTCACTTTGGGAGACGTTAACTAGTTCCCCAGGGTGGAAAACTGTCTTAATTACAATAATTCTGATTGTTTTGTTTTTGCTGTTTGCTCCCTGCATGTGTAACTGTGTAACTGGATTTGTTTCCAGTCGCATGAAAGCTTTTAAGTTACAAATGGTTGCTCAAACGCCTGCTATCACTGCAGCTTCTTCCAACTACTATTTGGGGCCCCTGGATCAGACATCCTCACTATGAGGATTAGGAGAATACGTTGCCTCACCAATTTAGAGACAATGCCCCTTGTCAGCTCAGAAGCAGTTATGGAATGAGAACGACGCCCCTTTTCCCTAGGCAACATAATTCTCCTAAAAGAAAAAGGGAGAATGAGAGGGTAACAGGAAGGAAGGCCAGGGGTCTCCAAACGGAGGAAATAGGCTGCAAGTGCCAGACATTTTTCTCTCTCTTAAGCGGCAGGAGGAAACAAACCAGCGATATTATTTTCTTCTTTATACAATTTTAAAAGGAGGTTTCTCTTAAAATGCTGTGTTGCCATGACATCTAGTTTCACCTGAAACTAACTATTCTCAACTTTGAGTTAACCAATACATTTTGTTCTTATGGAAATGTTTGTCTTAAGCTATGTTAATGTGCTATGCATTTACCCCAGACTCTAAGTTCCGCCAAAATGGCTCAAACTATACTCAGATATTGTTCCCCTAATCTATGTAAACGAAACTATTTGTTTGGTAATCTGCCCTTCTACAAGATTCAAGTCAATCGTTTATGGCCGGAGATGAATTATCTGGTGTCATTCTAAATTTTATGACATTCCTTTCTTTTCATTAACAGACTGTGAGTGGCTATATAACATACAGCTAAAGACTAGGAGGGGGGTACTCTTTCAACCCCCTTCTGATGCCTATGTCGGAAGCTTTCTCTATCTCCCTTATACTTTAATAAAACTTTATTACACAAAAGCTCTGAGCTATCCAGCCTCGTCTCTGGCCCCAGATTGAATTCGTCTCCTCTGGAGGCCAAGAATCCTGGCGTCTTATCGTTCAGCAACAACCTTTCAGTCATAAGGGATTTGATTAGGTAATCAAAAAAGCAAGAGAGTTCCAGAAAAATATCTATGTCTGCTTTATTGACTATGCCAAAGCCTTTGACTGTGGATCACAATAAACTGTGGGAAATTCTGAAAGAGATGGGAATACCAGACCACCTGACCTGCCTCTTGAGAAACCTGTATGCAAGTCAGGAGGCAATAGTTAGAACTGGACATGGAACAACAGACTGGTCCCAAATAGGAAAAAGAGTATGTCAGGCTGTATATTGTCACCCTGCTTATTTAACTTATATACAGAGTACATCATGAGAAACGCTGGGCTGGAGGAAGCACAAGCTGGAATCAAGATTGCTGGGAGAAATATCAATAACCTCACATAAGCAGATGACACTACCCTTATGGCAAAAAGTGAAGAACTAAAAAACCTCTTGATGAAAGTGAAAGAGGAGAGTGAAAAAGTTGGCTTAAAGCTCAACATTCAGAAAACTAAGATCATGGCATCTGGTCCCATCACTTCATGGCAGTTAGATGGGGAAACAGTGGCTGATTTTCTGGGCTTCAAAATCACTGCAGATGGTGATTGCAGCCATGAAATTAAAGACGCTTACTCCTTGGAAGGAAAGTTATGACCAACCTAGACAGCATATTAAAAAGCAGAGACATTATTTTGCCAACAAAGGTCCATCTGGTCAACGCTGTGGTTTTTCCAGTGGTCATGTATGGATGTGACAGTTGGACTGTGAAGAAAGCTGAGTGCTGAAGAATGGATGCTTTTGAACTGTGGTATTGGAGAAGACTCTTGAGAGTCCCTTGGACTGCAAGGAGATCCAACCAGTCCATCCTAAAGGAGATCAGTCCTGGGTGTTTATTGGAAGGACTGATGTTGAAGCTGAAGCTCCAATACTTTGGCCACTTGATACAGAGAGCTGACTCATTTGAAAAGACCCTGATGCTGGGAAAGATTGAGGGCAGGAGGAGAAGGGGATGAGATGGTTGGATGGCATCACCGACACAATGGACATGGGTTTGGGTAGACTCTAGTAGTTGGTGATGGACAGGGCACTCTGGTGTGCTGCAGTTCATGGGGTCGCAAAGAGTCGGACATGACTGAGCAACTGAACTGAACTGAACTGAACCCACTCCAGTATTCTTGCCTGGGAAATCCATGAACAGAAGAGCCTGGTGTGCTACAGTCCATGGTGTCCCAGGAGTTGGACACAACTGAGATACACACATCTTAGTTGTATGACCTCTGTATTCATCTGTGTTTTCTATGTTTTCATAGGTCTATGCCACTCCACAAATTGTTTTCATTATTTCTGGCTCCTTTCTTTGTCACACCCCCATTATGAGCCTCAGTTGCTGGCTTCTTTGTAGTTTTCCTTTTGTTTTCTCTCTTCCCATATTTAAAGGTTATTCAATGTTTATAGAGAGAGTTTGGTACAGGTAAAGCACTCAAGAGTTATCTGTTTTCTGAATGAGTAGATGAGTTGTTATTCATGAACTTAGTGAAAGAAGTTATACTGAACAACTCTTGAAATTATTCTAAAAGCAATCTTCCAATACTATGGAAGTCAAGTTAAACAAAAGACTCCAACAGGATAAATAGAGGGTTATATTCATGGACAAAATTCAATAACAGATAACAAACATCCCAAGTCTGGGATGGAGGAAAATTAAACTGATATGGGTATAAATATTATTCCCATATAAATATTTAACAAATATTCATAAATATTCTTTGATAGTCTGTTCTGCGGCAGATCACACACACACAAGTCAACACCCATTACAACTGAAAATATAGGAACAGCTAAAAATGAATTTATTTAAACTATGTAGAAATATATTATTTTAATATTACCGAAAGGCAGAAAAAAAAAATGTTTTTGCTTTTTGGTTTCTTTGACTTTACTTTTTAGAAGATTTGACAACACACTTCAAAGTGGCATTTTAAATAATACTGAAAACCAAAAAAATGAAAACCAAAATATGGAGAATCTAAAAATAAGTTTTTTAGCCTATTAGCTCTTTTCAGAATTTTTGGTTTTAGAAGATTATATCTTGACCATATAAGGTGAAGTTATCCTTCTTTGCTTGATGAAAACCAAAATAATGTATTTAATTTAATTTTAAAAAATCAAGGGAATTTGATGAAAGGCTAATGTCTCTGCATGATGAATACTCCCAACAATCCAAAAATAAAAGAGAAATTCCCAAATCTAATAAAGGGTATCAGTGAAAATATCAAAGTCAATATTATTCCCTACAGGATCACAAACAAGACATGTACTTCTATTCATTACTTCTATTCACTGTCCTAATGGAGGGCCTGTGATCAAAACAGGAAAGGAAATAAGATATATTAAGTTTTAAAAGGAGAAGCAAAAAACAAAACAATAAAAGGAGAAGCAAAACTATTTTAATTTACAGATCATAAGTTTATACATGTAGAAAATACAAAGTACTTCTAAACAAGCTGTTTAAGAACTAGAACCTATTAGTGCATTGATATAGTCACCAAACACAAAAATCAATTTTATTTCTAGATTCTAGCAAAAGCATTAGAAAATGCAATTAAAATGTCATTTATCAAATGCTGGGGAACTAATGTAATATAAGATATGCAAGACCTCTTCTTGATTCCTCTCCAATAACTCTAGAATAATTTTGATTTGAGAGATAAAAATCACATAGCATTTTAGGGAGATGAGAAATGTCCTCACTTCTGAGGTCTGGGGTAACTAACATAAATCATGGCCTGGTACTCAGTGATGACCAGTCCTTGCCACCTACAGACACTAATGTCAGGAAAGACCATTTCCTAAGGTTGCTCAATGAAATAGTGTTTTCAAAACCCCAAGCAAGAGGTTGGTACCATTTATTTGGCTGTTGAACTAAATCTGTTCTCATATTGACAGGTATCTAGCTCTGTTCTGGCTATTTCAGGGCATAATTAATTCCCTGTATTTGCATTTTCTTGACCCAATTAGTCCTAGCTCTGGATTTGACGCTGGGCATTTAGGTCAATTAAGGTAAAAAAGCTATATGAAATAAAAGATAAAATTGTTATAAGTAGCCTTGCTTCCCAGGTGGCTCAGTGGTAAAGAGTCCACCTGTCAACCAGGTGGACTATTTTTATTTACACAGCATACGTTTGTACATGTAGAAAATACCCCTGCTTTGGGAAGATCCCCTGGAGAGGGGAGGGGCAACCCACTCCAGTATTCCTGACCGGGAAATCCCGTGGACAGAGGAGCCTGGCGGGCTACAGTCCACGGGGTCGCAAAGAGTTGGACACGACAGAGACTAAACAGCAGCAACAATACAAGTCCTCTACAAAAATCTTAATACTAACGAAAGAAATTAGAGAGGACCTAAATGAATGAAATAAATTAGAGAGGACATAAATAAAGAGGTTATGGCTCTAAAGACTCCATGTGTTAAAATGTCAATTGTCCTAAATGAATTCATAAATTCAACACAATCCCAATCAAATTACCTCAATCTCTTGTGTTAGAAGCTGTTCTATAATTTATGTGAAAGTGCAAAGACGTAGAATAAGCCTTGAATAAGACACGGAAAACATGACATGCATTTTCAGATTTCAAAACGTGTATGAAGCCCCAGTAATTAAGATAGAATGGTCTGTTGGTATGAAGATAAAATAAGGAAGTCAATAAATAAAATCAAGTCCAAAAAGGTGTGCCATAATACATGTGCCATCAATTTATTTTCTCTAAAGGTGCCTATGCAGCTCCACTGGGGGAAAGTTGATCTTTCTAGGATAATAGCTAGAATAATTGGCTATTTTTATTTTTTCGAAGTACCAGTGTTTTGTAGCTTTCTGTGTATAATTTCTGTACATTTCTTAGATTTATGTCTAAGGATTTAGGGTCTTTCTTGAGCCATTGTAAACAGTATTATATTTTTAATTTAGGTATCCACATGTTTACTGATAGTATATAAAAATGCATTTTATTTTGTGTGTTTACCTTATATATCCTGAGACCTTCTGAACCCACTTAATAGTTGTAGGAGTTTGGAGGGTATATTCTTTGGGATTTTCTACATAGAAAATAGTGGTAATTTGACTGCCTTTCTGGCTTAAAAGATTGTTTATGTATTTATTTTCTTTACTGCACTTGCTACAACGTCCAGCACTGTGCTGAAGGAGAGTGATTAAAGTGGATATTCTCCCTTTGTTCCCTTCCTTAGGGAAAAGTATAGTCTTTTACCAGTAAACATGCTAAGAGCTGTTGAGGAGCTTCTCCATTATTCCTGTGTTTCTTAGAGTTTTCACCATGGCTGACTATTGGATTTTGGCAAATGCTTTTTCTACACATTGCTGTTGCTGAACTAGCTCAACTTATTGTTGACTCACAACTCCTCCACTTCCCGTTAGATGTCCTCCTCATCTTCTTTGTCTTGGGCCAAGTATGCATGTAGCAAGATGGCAAATGATGCCCACTTGTCTTCAAAGTCGCCCACTATTGTGAGACTGAGGGAGGTGAGGGACAGACAAGTCTTTGTGGGTTCCAGTTGTCCTCATAGTTCAAGTATGACTTTGTTTGTCCACGTTTGTCCATGCTTTTGTCCCCATCAGACTTTGCTTTACAAATGTTAACCTCAGTTCAGTTTTGTCCAGTTCAGTTGCTCAGTTGTGTTTGACTCTTTGCGACCCCATGGACTGCAGTATGCCAGGCTTTCCTGTCCATCACCAACTCCCAGAGCTTACTCAAACTCATGTCCATTGAGTCAGTGATGCTATCCAACCATCTCATCCTCTTTCGTCCCCTTCTCCTCCCACCTTCAATCTTTCCCAGCATCAGGATCTTTTCCAATGAGTCAGTTCTTTGCATCATATGGCTAAAGTATTGGAGTTTCAGCTTCAGCATCAGTCTTTCCAATGAATATTCAGACTGATTTCCTTTAAGATGGACTGGTTGAATCTCCTTGCAGTCCAAGGGACTCTCAAGAGTCTTCTCCAACACCACAGTTCGAAAGCATCAATGTTACTCTGAGCTGACTTAAAGTGAATTCAGGCTCAACAACAGATATGAAGATAACAGCTTTGTACAGACTCGTCCACCAGCTCTAGCCATTGCCTGAGTTTTAACCCCTAGAACTAATCTCTTATTCTACATCACCCATGGTCTGCTTTACTGATTCTGCCCTGACACAAAGTCTAAGAGGGAGTGACTAAGGAAATGGTTTTGATGGTGATTCCACACAACTAGACCCAGGTTTTGATGAAGTAAAAATGCCAGTTTAAAGTACTATGGGGCAAGTTTTCAAATTTAGACAACTTTACAAATGTTTTGTACAATTGATTTACAGTCAAAAATTCAAGAGAATATATTAATAGAAAGTTACTCTGGACACCTGTTTCCAAATAATGTAGAAGGTGCCTTTAACTAGAACTAAATCTTCTGATCCAGACCACAACTTAAATAACCACAGGACTATCATTTCTTGTCTGGGGTCTGTGGGTGTGCATTTCAATTGGGGTCTTGCAGCAGGGGGGGCTCTCTCTTACTAAGCTCCGGGGGTTTTGTACAGCTTTTCCTATTACTTCAAGCACTGTGAGTTCCCAGAGAGCACAGAAGTACTTTGCAGAGTCTTCCAGTTGTAAGGCTGAAATGGTGAGGCTGATGGATTTGTCTGCTTTCTTAAAGTTTACAGAGTAGCAGTCTTTCCTTGTGCTTGAGGCTGATGAACTCTGACGAATAACGTAAGTCATCTGTCCACTGGGAGGTTGCTTATACCAAAAGAGGTAGTATGCGTTCCAACTTGTTTCATACCGACAATTCAGGGTGACTGACTGCCCCACTTGTCTGGATATGTCTGGCTGGTCTTGAGTAACTTTCTGGGCCACACCATATCCTGTGGGAAAAAAATCAGAAAACAAAGATGAAGCAGTGAATAAAATAATTTAGGAGTTATTTAGGATCCAAAGACAAAAAATTGAAATCATAAGATTCTTGCTTTTCTCCATCTTTCCTTTCTTCCCCAAGTCCCTGTGAAGCATCACGTGCCTGTGTGCAGTCCTTTCACCCTGGATACTCGCACCCTAGTTTGACAGCATCCCTACCAGAGAAGGTGAAGGCCAGGAACACCCAGAGCAGACTGGAGAGTGGCATGAGGCATGGATTTCCCTGAACAAATGCGCTGAGTTCTGCCTCAAGCTGAGAGTGCAGTGTCTTTGAGTGCCCAGCAGCACATTTACATACTACCCGGTACCTGTGTGACTCCCCCTGACAGGAAGTGGGGTGTGTCATGTTCATAGACCACGTGGTCTGTGCATGCATGGGAAAAAGTCTGGCTGACCACAGACCTTTACTTTGTCTGCTTGTTTTTTCCAGGTCATTAAATTAGGCAGAAGGATCTTCTACCTAGAAGATTTAGAAAGAATTAGAATTAGAAAGTAGGCATGAAAAAAAGCAATCAGTATTAAAATTTGAGCTGAGGAGAACTGAATATTAGACAAGTTGATATATATTGATAATTATTCAGCAAAATAGTTTTGCCATTCTGTTTAAGATATAATTTACTATAGCCTATGAAACTTTCGGTAATCTACTAACAGGTTATTCATTTAGCCTATACTTTTCTCCTTCCAGAATCTAATGACTCTTAAAAACTTGCAGATCTTAGGCTTCTTGGTGAATGGAAATTTCATTCAAAATCATGTATCTCTGTCTTGGTATTGAGTTTTGTGAGTCTATTTATGTTTTTCAATAAATAAAGTTACTTCACCATGAAATGACAAAAGATAATCAGTCCATCTGACTTTCAGAGTCTATTCAGTTTAAATTTTGAATGAAATTACACAGGAATAAAATATTCTTTTGAAATTTGAGAGTGAGTCTTATTTATTAGACTTTGAGGAAGACCAGGATATTCAGTCCTGTCCCCTCCACAAGCAGAATTGCATTTATTAGACCATGTGTCCTAGAATTGTCCTGACATCACATTTTCTATGTCAGTGGTCCAAAGTGTTCAGTCTCACTTGTTAGTGGCTCATTATTTTTCTCTTTGTAAATAAATTCAAGATAAGCATGCCAGATCTTTCTGTGACATAATGCTGTAATGTTCTCCTACAAAACTTGGTATCTACAGGTTTTAAACATGTTTTTGTTGTTGTTTAGTCACTAAGTCATGTCCAAACTTTGTGACCGCATGGACTGCAGCACCCCAGGCTACACTGTACTTCAATATCTCCCAAAGTTGCTCTAATTCATGTCCATTGAGTCAATGATGCTATCTAATCACCTCATCCTCTGCTGCTCCTTTCTCCTTTTGCCTTCAATCTTTCCCAGCATCAGGGTTTTTCCAAAGAGTGGCTCTTCACATCAGGTGGCCAAAGTATTGGAGCTTCAGCTCCAGCATCAGTCCTCCCAGTGAATATTCATGATTGATTTCTATTAGGACTGACTGGTTTGTCCTCCTTGCAGTCCAAGGGACTCTCAAGAGCTTTCTCCAGCACCACAATTCAAAAGTATCAATTCTTCAGCATTCAGCCTTATGTGTGGTCCAACTCTCACACCACACATGACAATTGGAAAAACCATACCTTTGATTATACAGACCTTTGTCTGCAAAGTGATGTGTCTGCTTTTTAATATGACATCTTGAGATTCCCAGGGAGCACAAATGTTTAAGAACCTGCCTGCAAATGCAGGAGACATAAGAGATGTGGGTTCAATCCCTGGGTCAGGAAGATTGCCTGGAGGAGGGCATGGCAACCCACTCCAGTATTCTTCCCTGGGTAATCTCATGAACAGAGGAGCTTGGAGGGTTATGGTTCATGGGGATGTAGAGCCGGAGACGACTGAAGCGACTTAGCCCACCTGCAGGTTTGTCATATTTTCTCTTCCAAGGGGCAAGCATCTTATAATTTCATGGCTTCAGTCACCATCTATAGGGATTTTGGAGCCCATGGAAATTAAATTTGTCACTACTTCTACTTTTTCCGCTTCTATTTGCCATAAAGTGATGGGACCAGATGCCATGATCTTAGATTTTTGAATGTTGAGTTTCAAGGCAGCTTTTTCACTCTCCTTTTTCACACTCATCAAGAGTCCCTTTAGTTCCTCTTCACTTTCTCCCATTAGAGTGGTATCATCTGCATATCTGAGGTTTTAGACATTTCTCCCAGCAATCTTGATTCCAGCTTGTGATTCATCCAGCCCGGCATTTCGCATGTTATACTCTGCATAAAAGTTAAATAAGAAGACTGGCAATACAGCCTTGATGTACTCCTTTCCCAATTTGGAGCCAGTAGGTTGTTCCATGTCCAGTTCTAACTGTTGCTTCTTGACCTGCATACAGGTTTCTCAGGAGACAAGGTGGGTTGGTATTTCCATCTCCTTAAGAATTTTCCAGTTTGTTGTTATCCACACAAAGTTTTTAGTGTAGTCAATGAAACAGAAGTAGATGTTGTTCTGTAATTCCTTTGCTTTCTACATGATCCCATGGATGTTGGCAATTTGATCTCGGGCTCCTCTGCCTCCCTGAAATCCAGTTTGTACATCTGGAAGTTCTTGGTTCATGTACTGCTGAAGCCTAGCTGAAGGATTTTAAGCATAATCTTACTAGCATGTGAAATGAACACAATTGCATAATAATTTGAACAATCTTTGGTATTGCCCTTCTTGGGACTGGAATGAAAACTGACCTTTTCCAATCCTGTTCAAACACTTAGTATATGTCAATACCACAGAACTTGATATTTGAAGTTTTGTATACTGTACATGATCATGAAGTATGTATCTCTCAATCTTCCACTTGGTTTCATCATTTTAATAGATGAATTAATTTAAAAGAACCAAAAGCAAACCAACAAGTAGAAAAGGAAGTATAGACACAGTCTCCAAAACAGTGCCAGTTCTTACAATTTAAGGTCACAAGAACTCATTAATGAGTGATGCAGGGAGGAGAGTTTATATGAGGTTGAACCATCTACTCTTCTGTCCCATTTGAACTCTGAGTAACAGGCAGCTGATGTCCTGGTTTCTAATTATTTACAAGATGCAGGGGAGACCATAAATGCTCAGAGCAGTCTGGGGAACACCAAGATAATACATATATTATATGTATCAGTATATTATATTTATCACATGTTTTTATATCCACCTTTTTATGCATAGTTGTGAATTTGATCACATTTGTAAATTCTTATTACTACCACTAGAATTAAGATACAGAACCATCCTATCACACTAAATAACTTTAGGTTGCTTTACCAACCATCCCCACCCCTGCAACCCTTGAAATCTGCTGATGCCTTGGTTTCCAATTATTTGCAGCTAGGCAAAAGAGACCACAAAGGCCCACAACAGCCTGGGGAGCAGCTTGATATTCTAAAATATATATGCTAATATAATAATTACATGTATGTACCAGGAAATTGATATTGCTAAAATTTTATTAAAATATAGATCATGATCTGATACCTCAGTTTTATATGCACTCTTTGGTTTTGATGCATAGCCCTGTGAAACTTTATCACATGTATAGGCTCCTGTTATCACCATTAAAATCACGACATAGAATTTTTCCATCTCTCTAAAGAAATCGTCTTTGCACACCCTCCCAAGGCCTGCAATTCTTTACAATCCAGGTCACTACTGATCTCCTTTCATCTCTGTATTTTGTCCTGTTGAGAACGTTGTGTAAGTAGAATCACACTATTTATACAATCATAATAATCCAGTAAGTGTAATGATACACCATGTAGCCTCTGAGATTGATTATTTTTTACTCAGCATAACATCCTGAGATCCATCTAGACTATTGCATATTATCAGATCTTTTCCTTTTAATCACTACAGACTGTCCCCAACTTAATTAGGATAATTCAATTTAGGATTTTTGACTTTACAGTAGTGAGAAAGTGGTATGCATTCAGTAGAAACCATACTTGGAATATTGAGATTTTATCTTTTCCTGGGCTAGCAACATGCAGTATGATAATTCCTGGTAATTCTGGGCAGAAGCAGTGAGCTGAGCTCCTGGCTAGCCTTAAAATCATGAGTGTAAACAACTGACACATTTACAGCCATTTCATACCCATATAACCATTTTGATTTTCACTTTCAGTACAGTACTCAGCACATTCATAAAATTTTCATCATTTTGGTATAAAATAGACTGTGTGAGACAATTTTTTCCCAACTGTAGGCTAATGTAAGTGTTGGCCACATTTAAGGAAAGCTACCGCTTCCCTGATAGCTGAGTTGGTAAAAAATTTTCTGCAATGCAGGAGACCCTGGTTTGATTCCTGGGTTGGGAAGTTCCTCTGGAGAAGGGATAAGCTACCCATTCCAGTATTCTTGGATTTCCCTTGTGGCTCAGCTGGTAAAGAATCTGCCTGCAATGCAGGAGATCTGTGTTCAATCCCTGGATTGGGAAGATGTCCTGGAGAAGGGAAAGGCTGCCCACTCCAGTAATCTGGCCTGAAGAATTCTATGGACAGTCCATGGGGCCTCAAAGAGTCGGACACAACTGAGTGACTTTCACTTTCAAGGGAAGCTAGATTAAATATATTAGGTGGATTTTCTTTTTTTAATTTTAATTTATTTTTATTGAAGTATAGTTTCTTTACAATGTTAGTTTCTGCAGTGCAGCAACTATGTAACACATGTTACATTTATCTCCACTCTTTTTTAGATTTCCTTCCCATATGAAATGAACTTTTGACTTACTATTGTTTCAACTTAAAATGATTTATTGCAAAATAACCCTATTGAAGTTGAGAAAGATGTATAAATAGTATTTCATTGTGTGAATGCACTACAGGATATTTATCTGTTCATTCAGTGACGATCACTGGTTAATTTCTGGTACTAATGTACATATTTTTGTGTGAACATAAAGTTTTCATTTCTCGAGCATAAATACCGAGGAGTGTGTTTGCTGGGTTGTTCAGTAAGTGAATATTTAAGTTTATGTGAAACTCTTGAATTGTTTTCTAGAATGACTGGGCCATTCACCCACCAGCAATGCATGAGTGATCCAATTTCTCGGCTTCCTCGCCAGAACTTGGTATTGTCAGTAATTTTAATTTTAGCCCTTATGATAGATATGAAGTGGTTTCCCTTTGTAATTTTAATTTGGATTTCCCTAATATAATTTTAGGGGTTTATTCTTTGGATTTTCTACATAGATGATCATGTTACCAGAAAATAGTGGCAGTTTCACTTTTTCTTTCAACTCTATAAGATAACAATCTACTTTCTTTATTGCACTGGCTCCAACATCTAGCACTGTACGGAAGGAGTGACGAGAATGGACACTCTGGTTTTGTTCTCTTTATTAGAGAAAATCATAGTCTTTTACTAGTAGGAATACCATTAAGTATTGAGGAGATTCCCCACTATTCTTGTGTTGTTCAGAGTTTCCACCATAACTGACAACTGAATTTTTGCAAATCCTTTTTTTCTGAGTAGGTTAATATGATGATATGATTTTTCTTTTCTACCCTGTTAATATGGGGAATTCCATCCATTGATTTTTGATATTAAAGTGTCTTGCACCCCTAGAAGAAATTACATTTGTGCTCGGTATATTCTTCATTTTATATATCAATGAATTTTACTTGCTAAAATATTTTCAGAAATTTGTGTCTATCTTCAAGATAAAAGATATTTCCATGTAGTTTTTGGTTCTTTATGGTCTTTGTCTGATTTGGGTATCAGGGTAATATTAGCCTCATAAAATGAGTGAAGAATTATTTTCTTTCTATTGTCTGCAAGAAATTGTATATAATTCAATGTTTGACAGAATTCTTCAGTGACACTGTGTCTGGGGATTTTTTTAAAATTAAAACATCAATTTTTTCATTGACATCATGACTTCAGCTTTGTCTGGCCCCTGCTCTGAGGAGAGATGAGGAGGAGCGACCCTGGAGCCCACAGTGAGGTTTGGGGACAGACAGCGGGTGCTTCCAGAGCACTGTCCCCTTGCCCAGAAGTAGGTTCCTACGTCTGAGAGCTGGGCAGCAGCGAGGTGCAGGGAGCTCTGCTGTCTGGACTCTCCACACCGATCTGTCCGTCTCTGCTCCGTCTTCACTTCTCCACCCTTAGCTAATATCATCAAGAAGACAGGACTTCCCAGAGGCCTCTGCTGATATCACTGTAAACTGTAAAATGTGCTTGAGGAATTGCAGTATGTGGTAAAGTTCTCTCCTTCTTGCCGAAGCAAGAATTCAGGAAAATGCTTTATTTGTTGTTTATTCATTTCTGTTCAGAAAAGCAGTGAGAAGTAACAGAGAAAGTCTGATTAGATGTTTATTCTCTCAGCTGTCATGGTCTCTCATTCTTCTTGTGTATTTTCTCCTTCTTTCCATGTCTCTCTCCCCAACTCTATGCCCACCTTTTAGTTTTTATGTTTTTCTCAACATCCTGCTCTCAGTCAGAAAATCCCACTCTTACGGTTGCCTGCAGATAAGATTCCTCTGTGCTGAATTTTCTGGGAACAATCAGGGAAACCCCAAACTCACGTGATATTTGCATCCATAAGATCAACCCTGGTGCTAACAGTAGCATCTCCCGTTTCTTCCTCTTCAGAAAGAGTTGCTGCATCTGCCTGCTCCTGAAAGGGTTTCCCTTGTATCAGCTTCTTCCAGACCTGTAGAAATGTGGTCTATACTGCCTTTTGGAAAGCAAATAGAAAGGAGTGACTACAATTTGAGACAGCCAATCAGACTTACCACCTTATTATCCACCCATCTTCCCCATGGAGTTGCTTGTAGTTATTTAGAAATGCTACCTTTTGAAAACTGTGTTAGCCCCAGTAGCCCTAGTTCTCCCATAACAAATCATCACAAATTCGATGGCTCCAAAAAACAAGAATTGGTTCCCTGCAACCTGGAGGGCAGAAGTCTGATGACAAGGTGTCAGCAGGAACATACTCCTTCCAAATGGCCCAGGAGAGACTCCTTCCTGGCTCTTCTGGCTTCTGGTGGCTGCAGGTACTCCTTTGCTAGTGACTGTACACATCCAGCCTCCTCCTTCATCTAAAAGACCTCACGAGGCCTTCTCACTTGTGTGTCTCTTAAAAGGACACTTGTCGCTGGATTGAGGCCCCACCAATATAATCCAGTATGATTGGATTTTTATATCCTTTGCTTAATTCCATTTGAAAAGGTTCTTTGTTAAATAAGTTCGCATTCACAGTTTCCATGGGTTAGGATGTGAATGTATCTTTTGGGACCTGCCCTCCAACCCACTATAGGATCCTTAATGTCTTTGAAGTGTTGCCATGAAATTATACAAACAGTAGAAATCTCAAAACTTCTTTAAAGTCAAAAGTAAATCTGAATCTGAATTACTTTATATATAGAAACAGAAACAGAAGCAGGTTTAGGATGTAATGGAAAAGGAAAAGCTCATGAGTTAACAAAGCTCTTTGAAATGCACATCATTGGGATAACTTTTCCTTTTCAGGCATGTTGGATTTGAACCTCCAAATGAAGACAAATCTAGCAGTGCTATGTTGGTGAAGGCTCCACTCCCGCCCTAAAAGAGCAAGGGGTCTGGAACAGCACTTGGGGGTGCTTTAAAAGTTCCCTGGTCTTCATGCAGATCAGGAGCCCTGCCGCAGTTTACACAGAAGGATATAAACCAAGACAGAACAGTCACCCCTTGGAGAAGGCGGCGCTTTCCCAACTCACAGCATCGTATTTGCTGTAGCTTATCTCCGGGGTTTGTGCTATGAGGGAGATATTTGCTAAATGAAAAGAAGGGAACCTGACCGTGCTTTGGTTTGTGAACTAAAAGGAATCTCTTCATGCCTCATAGGAAGCAGTTTGAATGAATATAAATATAAGATGGCCCTCAGGAGCAAATATTCCTGTCAAACCATCTTAAGAGGGGAGCAGATCCAAGAATATTTATAATTAAATGTTGGCAATATTATCCTCTGAGATGTCACATAAGAAATAATGTTGCTTGAACTTGGCTGTAAAGGTTGAGTACATATATGTTTTACACAAGTACTTGGGACAAACCATTCTGACCAAAGAGGACAGCATCTGCAAAGGTTCAGATTAAGGAAAGAGCTTAATGCCAGCATAAATGGTTTTATTTTATAGTGGCTGATGTACATCTAGAGTATGCGGCAGAAAAGGGTGAATGAGAAAACTAGAAGTAACTCAGGGAAAAATTGTACATTGCCTTGTAATTCTTAATATAAAATTTGATCTTTACAATTTCTAATGGCTCCTCATTATCCAAAGATGAGCAGGAAGCAATCTAATTGTATGTGTATATATATACATATGTGTATATATATATACACACACACATATATATGTTATTGTTGTTCAGTCGCTAAGTCATGTCCAACTCTTTGTGACCCCATGGACTATAGCCCACCAGGCTCCTCTGCCCATGGAATTATCCAGGCAAGAATACTGGAATGGTAGCCATTCCCTTCTCCAGGGTACCTTCCTGACCCCGGGATCAAACACAGCTCTCCTGCATTGTGGGCAGATTCTTTACCATCTGACCATCACAGAAGCCCAATATGATATTAAACTGGTGGGTTATTTGGAAATCTGCAAAATGAGCATAGGACCATGTAATTGATCAGCTTCATATACCTGGAAATTACTAAGTAAGAAACTCAAATGCCCATAAGAGAGTGTGATTGCTGAGCTATAAGGTGAGTGAATATTTAAGTTTATGTGGAACTGCTAAACTGTCTTCCAGAATGACTGCACCATTTACCCACCAGCAATGTATGAGTGGTCCAGCTTCTCTACATCATTGCCAGAACTTAGTTATCATGAGTAATTTTCATCTTAGCCATTAAGCAAGATGTGGAATGGTATCTCATTGTGGCTTTAATTTGCATCTCCTTGGTGGTTAATGATGTTGAACATCTGTTTATATGCTTATTTCCCTAACACATAGCTCTTCCATAATGTGTTTGGATGAACCATTTTCCATTTGGACTACTTGCTTTCTTCCTACTGAGTTTAGAGAGTTCATTGTTTTCTGAACACCATCCTTTGATGAAAATACATCGTGAAAATATTTCCTGCCATTCTGTGGTTTGTCTTTTTCATTCTCTTAATAGTATCTTTCACAGAGCAAGCATTTTTACTTTTGATGAAATATTTTATTTTTTATTGATTGTGCTTTAACGTCATGACAAAAATCCTTTTGTCTAACACTTGGTCCTGAAGATTTTTTTTTTTTCAAAAAGATTTAGAGTTTTAGATTTTACACTTGGATATACAGTCCATTTTGAGATTCTCCTCAAATTTTTGTATAAGGTGTCAGATTTAGGCCAAGATTCACTAATTTGCCTAGGTATATCCAGTTGTCCCTAAATCATTTGTTCATATGACTATCATTACTCCATTGAATTGTCATTGCACCCTTGCCAAAAAGTCAAATTTCTCCACTTTCCCACATCCCCACTTGGGATGAGTCAGTAACATTATCTTGTTAATAATTTTTTATTTTCCCTTTTTATTCATTTTTATTGACATTTTTATCTTGTATTGGAGTATAGCCAATTCACAATGCTGTGATAGTTTCAGGTAGACAGCAGAGGGACTCTACCTTTTTAACATTGTAACATCTGTACAATATTTTACTTTTTCATTCTTTATATTTCTAATTTGTATTTTCTCTTTTTTCACATGCTAATTCTATCTATGAATATACAGTTTATTAGTCATTTTAGCAAACTTAACTTTGTATCTCATGGGTATTTCTATCATTTTCCTTCTGTTTTACCAATTTGACATTTTTATTATTTTCTTATTTCAGTTTACATTAGTTGTAATTTGTTCTTCTATCTTTTTTGCTGAAAGCTTAGATTATTGTTTTGCAGTATTTTTCTTTAGGAATGTAAGTATTTAAAAACTCCTCCTATGTAAAATATTACCTATGAAATTGAAAGTGGAAGTAGCTTAATCATGTTGGACTCTTTGAGACCCCATGGCCTATACAGTTCATGGAATTCTCGAGGACAGAGTACTGGAGTGGGTAGCCTTTCCCTTCTCCAGGTGATCTCCCCAACCCAGGGATTGAACCCAGGTCTCCCGCATTGCAGGCAGATTCTTTACCAGAATCTATTATGAGATATTATATTATGAAATATTACCTGTATCTCATAATATTTATATGTATATGTTCTCACTATATTTTCTTTCAAAATATTTTCTAACAGCCAAGTAATTATTTCTTTAACCTACGGGTTACTTTAAAACTTAATGCCTAAATTCCAAATATTTGGGAGTTTCTAAAGATATATTTTTGCTATTGATTTTCTAAGTCAATTTCACTACTGATCAAAGAATAAATTCTGTATAATTTCAATTTTGTTAAATATATTAAGTCTTCTTATGCGCAAACAAATCGTGTGTGTGTATTTATCTATACAACAGGGTGTGTCTGGGGCCTCGGCTGCAGATCTGGCCACAGGCTGCACGTGCCCGGGGAGCACCGTGCACTTGCTGCAGAAGTAGGCGCTGAGTCTCCAGGCTGGGAAGCTGTGATGTGCAATGAGAGCTGTTTGGCACTGTACTGAGGAAAACTGTGAGTTTTCCTTTTTATTCACAACCAAATGGATGGCTATTAAGAATGCAGGGCCTTTACTAAGGTATTGCTGATACCATGGGAAGTAGTCAAATTCACTCTTCTCATAAGTACAGTTCTGAATGGAAATCTCTCCTTCCTGGACTGTCCATGATTGAGGGCTCTGAGACAGAGCAAAGACAAGAGTCTATTTTTGCACAGGTGTGGTTGTGAAGAGAATGTTGTTCCTATCACTAAATTAGAAGTGTTTTAGATGAGAAAGAATTAGGAGCAACTAAAAGAGAGAGAAAGGTATTATAAATGGTCAGTTTTTAGTTAAGGCCATGTGGAAGGAATTTTCACAGAGGCTATTGCTTCCTTAACTAACATGGAGTGTAAAGATAATCATTCCAAAGCTCCTTTATAAATGTTCCCCTCTCTCTTCCATTTCAGCAGCTCTTGAAATCCAAAGATAAGATGAACTCCCTTTTCTGTTTTTACAGCAAATGGGAACCATGCACTAGATTCTGAGATAATGTTAAGGATAAAGATGTTGGCTAACAAATCTCATTGACTGCACAAAATGCCACAGTGTTTCAAGAGCCTTTAAATGCTTCCCTGATAGCTCAGTAGGCAAAGAATCCACCTGCAATGCAGGAGACCCCGGTTCAATTCCGGGATCAGGAATGGACTACCCACTCCAGTGTTCTTGGGCTTCCCTTGTGGCTCAGCTGGTAAAGAATCCTCCTGCAATGCGGGAGATCTGAGTTCGAAACCTGGGTTGGGAAGATCTTCTGGAGAAGAGAAAGACTACCCACTTCAATATTCTGACCCGGAGAATTCCATGGACTCTATAGCCCATGGCGTCTCAAAGAGTTGGACATGACTGAGGGACTTTCACTTTCACCTTAATGTTTAGGTGAAAGGCTATGGCAGGTGGTGTTCATTGCCTACAAGTAGATTTACTTCTTCATCCTTACCAGAATCTCTATGTTCTGTTTTTCAGCAATGTTTCTAGACAAAAATGCATCCATTCCCCAGACTTTCACAGCTTGAGATCAGCTTGAACTCTGTTCTAATCAGTAAGATGTAAGCATCCTGAGCGATTTATCACCCTTTCCTATTCACTAAACTTTTCTACTTTTCCTAATAAAGTCAAATGTCAATGGGTTCAGTTCAGTTCAGTTCAGTTCATTCGTGTCAGTTGCTCATTCGTGTCTGACTCTTTGCGACCCCATGAATCGCAGCATGCCAGGCCTCCCTGTCCTTCACAAAATCCCGGAGTTTACTCAAACTCATGCCCATCGAGTCGGTGATGCCATCCAGCCATCTCATCCTCTCTAGTCCCCTTCTCCTCCTGCCCTCAATCCCTCCCAGCATCAGGGTCTTTTCCAACGAGTCTACTCTTCGCATGAGGTAGCCAAAGTATTGGAGTTTCAGCTTCAGCATCAGTCCTTCCAATGAACACCCAGGACTTATCTCCTTCAGGATGGACTGGTTGGATCTCCTTGCAGTCCAAAGGACTCTCAAGAGTCTTCTCCAACACCACAGTTCAAAAGCATCTATTCTTTGGCGCTCAGCTTTGTTCACAGTCCAACTCTCACATCCATACATGGCCACTGGAAAAACCATAGCGTTGACCAGACGGACCTTTGTTGGCAAAGTAATGCCTCTGCTTTTTAATATGCTACCTAGGTTGGTCATAACTTTCCTTCCAAGGAGTAAGTGTATTTTAATTTCATGGCTGCAGTCACAATGGGTTAGTACCTTGCTAATACATGAGTGCATGCGTGCTAAGTCACTTCAGTCATGAAGTGATTCTGTGGACTCTTTCTGACCCTGTGGACTGTAGCCTGCCAGGCTACTCTGTCCATGGGATTCTCCAGGCAAGAATACTGGAGTGGGTTGCCATGCCCTCTCCTGGGATCTTCCTGACCCAGGGATCGAACCTGAGACTCCTGTGGCTCCTGCATTGCAGGCGGATTCTTTACCACTGAGCCACCAGGGGAGTCCTGATACTACATACTAAAGGTCAAAAGTCACTTTTGTATCCCAGAGAGATGAAAAAGACCAATAACACATTTCTCATCTATGGTCTATTAATAGAAGGCTTACCCCTGGTCAGAAGTCATGCTTGTTTCACAAATCTGTTCTTACTTAAATATTTCAGGAGCAGAAAAGGAAAACTAGAATGAAAGCACCTGAAATTTCAGTTTTAATTCATTGTTACCTTATAATTAGTAGGAGGTCATCAGGTATCATTTTAGTTTTTATTGGAGTATTATATTGATATAGGAAAATGTAATATAAGGGTACAGCCTGGTAAATTTTCACATAACCAACACTCTTTTAACCAGCACTCAGATCAAGAAACAGAGCATTACCAGCCCTACAGTGCTCTCTTTATGATATTGCCCCGCATATAACAGTATTCTGATTTCTGCCAGTGTAAATTAGCTATGTCAGCTTATGTATCCTATAGAAATGACATGTTTTTTGACCATCTGAATATCTTCTGTTGTCAAAAACCTACTTCAGACTTTTGTTTTTTGCTTGTTTTCTTGCTGATTTGAAAGAGATATTTTTAAATCAAAATGATCCCTTTGATGATATATGTGATAGATAATGTTTGATAATATATTATTTTTGATAATCAATATTAAATTTGATAAGATAATTATATTGTAAATATATCCACTAGTTATCCTTTAATAGATTTTCTAGTTATCCTTTTAACTCTTGAAATAATTTTAATGTAGATCAGTTTTTTAATGAAGAGTAGATGGTTTACAATGTTGTGCCCATCTCTGCTGTACAGAAAAGTGACAAAACATGAATGTATATATGAATATAGATTAGTTTTGATGCTTAGTGATACTTGTGTCCTGTTTAAGAAATGTGTATCTAACACAAAGTAATGAACAAGTTCTGAATTTTTTCTATTAACTTCATGCATTATTCTTACATTCAGATCTGCATTCTGACTGCTATTTATAAATCCTTTATCCTTGGCACATGGATGGAAATGTTTTCCAATTTTTAGTGTAATACCTTTCCAGTATTAATTTTATCAAAAAATTTTACTTTGTCACCCTCTCCATCTGGTCATATCATTTTCGTTTATTTCAGGTTTTCTTCTATTTTTAAAATTTTTCTTTACCTTTCATAGTTAGCATGTATTTCTTACATGGGTGATGTAGTTTTCTAAACTTTCATTCTAACTACTAAAATGAATTATTTTCTGAAGTTTTCCACCCTCTTTTTGCCCAGGATACTTTCTTCTCTATGTTCTGTATTGTGTATACAATAGTTATTAGTTAATTTAGACATCACTTAGTATGTTGCCAGTGTTATGAAATTCTAGTGTAATGAACAAATTAGATATTCTTCTAACTTTAGATTCAGTCCCTCAGATGTGCAAATAGGTAGAATTTGTGAAACATTAGAATCCTCAGTGTGCACTGCCAACAATCTTTCTTGATTCAATTTATTAATGCATTAGCTGTAGGGAAAAGCAGTTAAGACACAGTGAGCCAGTGGAGCTCCAAGTTACTAACTGTTCTGCCCGTAGTCCTAATCGCCGATCAGAAAAGAAGACTCCTCGAGACAATGCAACTTGCAATAGGGGAATTTATTACTGACTCGAGCCAGGGCCTCCCGCCCTCACCAAGGGTGTGAGGACAAAAAGGCCCCGAGCCCTAGTTCTCTCGGGTATTTATTGGGTACAATTATTCAAAAAGCAGCGGGTAGTTGGCGCAAGCGGATTGGTTACACAGTTGCAAGGCAATTTTTGTTGGCGCAATCCTTCGTGGGCTTTCAGCTTTCCCTTGATAGGTTCCCTTTTTCTTGCTAGGCACATGTTGATTGGCTGGCTCCAGGTGGCCTGATACTTATGTTACCCCAGGAAACCAGGCCTACTCCTAATCTAGGCTGCCTGTCATGGCGTCAGCCATGACAGCCTCACACTAACTCCTATTAATTTTCTTGTGAGATCGTATACTCATGGTGAATCTCTATTGGTAGAATTAGTGATAGAACTAATGACAGTTCTATTAAACAGTACTCATTAATTCTATAATTTCTAAAGATAAATTCAGTAGAATGTTTTAAAGCAGGACATGTTTGGTATAAAAATGACACTTGATTTTTGTTTTTCTTTTTTTTTGGAAAGGATTATTTCTGAACAGAGATGGAAAATTAAAAATCAAAAAAGGTTTTTTAAAATCTGTTCACCACTTTTGGGTTGGCAAGCACTGTGCTTCCTATGGGCATGGGTTTGCTGAAATACCACATGAACTTTTAACACCTTTGTTGCCGTATAGTTATGGAAGATGAATTGAATGAGAATACCAGTTGATAGCTAAATAACTATATTTTTATATCCATTTTTCTAACATCAAGAGAATTCCCTGCCTCTTTGCAGGGGACTCTAGTTAAACACAATTTTAATCTTTCAAAATATCTGGTGCCAACCACTTTATGAGAAACACAACGCACTGGGAATTTTAATGGAAGAAAGAATTTTGTATTGGAATAAAGTAAAGTTTCACATGAACTATTTCACTAATAATGATAGGAAAAAGGAGTAAAGAGAGTAAAGAAGGAAAAGAGAGAGCGGGGGAGAAAGGAAAAGAAATGGAAATAAAAGGAAAGGATTAATGGGTTTATGAATAAATAAGTATTTTTCAAATGTAACCCTATCTTCATTATGAAATCTGTGTGAGGTTGACTCTCTCTTCTATTTTTATAGAAGCTCTAACTCACCCTTTCAATATTTTATTGCATCCATAGTAATTATTAGTATCATCAGTCATGAATATTTCTTTACTCAATAAATATTTATTGAACACCTACTATATATTGGGTACTGGGCTGATGACTGAGAATACTTCAATAAGCAAAAGGAACAAAAAGATATGCTTCAGGAATAGTGAAGTGAGGAAAAGGAAAGTGAGCTCAAAGTCTGTAAAGAGGAAGAAATGAGTGAAAAAGTGACTGGAGAGATATGCTGGTATTTGGAAAGTGCTACAGCACCTCTCATTGTACTTTCCAGGACTTCAGTACAAGCACCTGTTCTTTTATCTCTAACTCACAAATCAAAGCAATTTCCAAAGCATGATAAACACAGCAATTTACATTTAGGTACACATCCTACACAGGAGGATAGATTTCTGTCTTTTTGATGATCCAAGAATATTATGTTAGTGATGCTGCCCACATCAAGGACCAGAATACCTCTCTATTATTTTCCTGCCTTGTGCTCTAATTTCCTCTAAATCTTTTCACCTGGGGAACATGTGTGACTAATAAGGAGCTAAGGATGTTTCAGAATCTTGCTACAATCAGTAACACATAGTCCTACTGCCATTTGGATATTTAGAGGACTGGCATGTTTCTTTACAGATTAAGGATTATTGCTTTTCTCAAGTTACAACATACGATTTTTATTCTAACACTTGACATTTTGCCCTGAAATGTTTCACCTTCTGCGATGGATATTGTATGACTTTCCAGTTGATTCATTACTTTGGGGCTTTCTTCTTACTATTACTCCCAGCAAGACCACATTGAGCAACACATGCCGAGATTTTGGAGCTTGACATTAGCAGATTTAAAAATAAATGTAACAGCTGGACTAAGACATATTAAAACTGATGATAGGCAACTTTTAAAATCTCTTTGAGGCTTAGCTTTTTAATAGGTGGCATAGGTCTCAGAATAACTCACTAAATGGTAATGAGGATTAAAAGATACACTTAGGGCTTTCTAAAAAGACAGTGATTTTAAAGCCAAAAAGAAATTTTTGATAGATTTGACAGTATGAGAACTAAAGACAACATCATTTAAAAAATAAATGGTAGTATGTTAGAATAAAATATACTAACAAATATAAAAGTTGAATTATCAAGTAAGATATCAAAATAATTCTAGCAAAGAAAAATAAAACTAATCTAATGAAAAAAAAAGGTCAAAAGATAGCAATAAGCATGTGACCAAGGTTGAATGAAAGAGTGCCAAAACACAGAGAAAAAAATTGCTCAAAAGCACTAGGGATCAGTAAAATGCTATAGATAAAGTACCTTTGGATTGCTAAAATGAAAGAGGCTGATAATTCTCAATTTTTAGAAGATGCAAACTGCACCTTCCCACTCCCTGTTGGTTGAAGTATAATTATTTATACCACTTGAATGGAAAGTTGTCACTTAATCAAAAAATTTTTAAATGCACCTTGTTTTGCAAACAGCCATTCCAGTTTCAGAAATTCCATTACAATAGACATGTCTCCACATATACAAAAGTCAATCTCCAAAGCTGTATAAAGACAACACTCCTTATGATAGCACAATAATAGAAACAAATATTTATTAATGGAAAAGTAGTTAATAATAGAACATTTCAGAGTACTACATAGACATTAGAAAGAATAAATTGGACCACTTCCCAGGTGGCGCAGTGGTAAAGAATCCACCTTATGCAGAAGACAAAGGAGACCAGATTTGATCCCTGGATTGGGAAGATCTTCTGGAGAAGGAAATGGTAACCCACCCCAGTATTCTTGCCTAGAAAATCCCATGGACCGAGAAGCCTGGAGGGTTACAGTTCTTGAGTTGGCAGAGTCAGACATGAAAGAAGTCTTTGGAACAATGAGAATTATTTGTACTTTTCTCACATTTAGGTTAAGACTAACACACTGGAACTAACGTTTTATTGACATGAGAAAGAACTGTGAAAAATTGCTAATGCTTCTCACTTTATTTCTATGTTGCAATTAGGATTCTTAGTATACCCATAATTCATCTCAGCCACATCAATCAATGAAGCACTTCTTCCTTGTCCTTTTCTTTATGCGTCTTCTCCCGGTTTCCTTCCCTTCATTTTGCTCATCTCTTACTGCTCTCTGACTCTCCTTCTGGATGACTCTAGATTTGCTCTCATGACTGCTCCCCCACTGTGTCCCCCCTTCTTCCCACCAGAGATACTGCACAGGTGCAGCCCCGTCTGTCCCCGTGTGCCCCTCTCAGGACACAGTAGTACACAGCGGTGTCTCTCAGGGTGACCTGGGGCAGAACCAAGGAGCTGGACTTTCTGTCTGAAGCTGTGGTCAGAGAGGCCAGGCTGTTGTTCCCTGTGCTTCATACGCCATGAATGACATACTGTGGACTCTGATTGGGATTTTGCCGATACCAATGTATACAGTCATTTCCACCAACAGTAGAGTGGTTACAACGCAGGTTCACATCCTCTCCTTCAGGACAATCCATGGAGCTGGGCTGAGTGGTCTTAGTATCAATCACAGTCCCTGGGGGGTTAAGAAATCAAGTTAACTCCAGAGCACAAATCAGTGTAATTCTATGGATCAAAGGGATAAGCCTCCTATAAATGTTTAGCTGCAGGGAGCCGGCCTAACTGCTCAGGCCCCTTCTCAGCCCTGAGAGAGATCTAAGAGGTCCCTCTCTGTCCCACCACCCCTGATTTATTAAAGTGCAAATTGGCCTTTCTCACCTCCCTCAAGGAAATCGCTGCAGCCACCATTTGCCCATTTTCCTGACTCTGATAAGATTATCGGGCTCCTGTGAATGGTTTATGTCTAGGTAGTCTTTAACTGATTGTAAGACGCTGGTGCCATGCTCTGCTAGAGTTAAGATAAAACTCCTGAGCTAAAACTAGTGTCTGCAGTTCTGCACGTATGCAAGTCTTTGATCTAAAATTTGGTGAATCCTGTTAGCATATATATGTATGTTACCCCTCAATAAAGTCATCAGAATCAGTCACAAGCTGGCTCCGTCCCTCTCAACCCCATCTTTCCAAGTCTTTTATTTCTCAGGTGCTCTGGTGATTGCGTCCTCGACCTGTTCGTTTTGCCGGCAGGTCCGGCAATTAGCCCTAACCCCTACTCCAGTGTTTCTACTTATGTCCTGTAAAAATATTGTTGATGTTCATTATTGGACTGCAAGGAAATGAAACCAGTTATCCTAATGGAAATGAAGCCTAAATATTCACTGGAGAGACTGATGCTGAAATTGAAGCTCCAATATTTTGTCCACCTGATGAGAAAAGCTGACTCATTGGAAAATACCCTGATTCTGGGAAAGAGTGAAGGCAAAGGAGAAGGGGGCATCAGAGGATGAGATGGTTAAACAGCATCACCATCTCAATGGACATGAATTTGAGCATACTCCAGGAGATAGTAGAGGACAGAGGAGCCTGGCATACTGATGTCCATTTGGTCATAAAAAGTTGGATACAACTTAGCAACTGGACAACAACAAAATTATAGAGAGCAAAGATACATGGCAAGAATCAGAGATTCCATAGGCTTTGTTCCATGGGTCCTTGGCTTAATAAACCCAGAGAATTCTTACAACCTGCTTACTGAAAGGATTCTTCTGTTATCGTGGCTATGATTTAAACTGTAAGGTAGAAGATGGTCCTCTTTAGCAAACCCACAGATCACTTCTCAGTCCCATCACTGTGATGCTGAATACAGCACAGGGAGGGGAGTGGAGAGTAAGTGACTCTTTGTGGCCCTTTGCCCTTAAGTCACCCCTTGCAGACACAGAGCACTTACCCAAGGTCAGAAACACAGTTACTCCAGTCACCAGCCTCATACTTCAAGGACAAACCAGGATTGTGGGCCCAGAGCTCAGGCTGTGTCTGACCCTTTGCTTGAGGAGGTTCCAGAGAACAGAGGCAACAGCTGTCAGTAAAAACTTACAACCAGTGAAGATACTGCTGTGTTGTTGTCAGGACCTTCTCAGCCAATGATCAAGCAGCTCCTTATCTATGTCTTCCTCCCCAGTTTTAGTCATGTCCCCAAAAGATGGTGAAACATCCTCAGCTCACAGTGAGATCACCTATGAAGTTTAAAGTCTGGCTCTGGATAAGGAACACCGATCACAATGATGTGTCTGCACAATTATTGGTCTTTCATTTGTTTCTTAGGAGACTGGCTGATGCTCCAAGAAGCCTGAGGAACACAATGTTTAATCCCAGAAAAATATACTGAGCTCTGTGTTGTAAAATGATGAAAATTTCCATCCACATTCCAGAAAATTAATGGGAGATTCAAAAGTAGGCAGTGATGTGCTCTGGGAGACAGGAAAAATTAATAACATTGAGACAAAAAGCTACACATCCTAGAACTTGCAGCAGCTCTTGTAACAGTTCTTGGAATCATGCATCTATTGCCAACTAGGCAGACATTTTCCATGCATTTGTTCTTAATAAACTAACTGATTGACATAGATGGTGTTCGCCTCCCCTTGAACAGTAGTCCTTAATCCTCATGTTCCCCATGCCAATGCTTGTGGATGTTGTGTAGCAAGGATGCTAAGGGCAGAGGAATTGACAGAAATGAAGGGAAAAAAGTGGAGGTGGCATAGAGGTGGATGTGAGTGGTAGAAAAAGTTGGAGGAGGGAAAAAATGGTATCAGGAATAGAAAAGGGAAGGGATAATCAGAGCAGGGAATGGGAAGCATGTTAGGAAGGCACTTGGAAAGGGCTTAGGCAATTGGGCTAACCTGAATCCTCGACCACACACATTCAACAAGGGATAATAAAGCTCAACAAGGGATAATAAAGCTCAAATTGTCTAAAGAATATGAAAGTATGCCATTTTTCCTTTTTGGGGACAAATCAATGGAAAATAAATTTCCGTTACCTTCTCCCAGAAAGAAACACTGTTTTCAGATGAATCAGCCCCCTCTTGTGACTGAATGGAACTGCAGATCTAAATCCGGACCAAAAGTCAGCAAGCAACTTTTTGAAAAACCCCTCAAGTTTGCAGGTAAATGGGCTTCCCAGGTGGCAGGAGTGGTAAAGAACTCACCTGCCAATGCAGGAGACTTAAGAGACCCAGTTTCAATCCCTGGATCAGGACGATCCCTTGGAGAAGGGCCCATGGCAACCCACTCCAATATTCTGCCTGGAAAATTCATTGGAAAGAGGAGCCTGGTGGGATACAGTCCATGACTTGTAGAGTCAGACACGACTGAAGCACACGTCTTACTTGTAATACCTCTGTACTCATCTGTATTTTCTTGGTCCTAAACACGCCATAGAAGTGTTTTAATTATCTTTGACTACTTTATTGCGGTCATATAATTCTCATTTGTCTCTAACCTTCCTATATTTAAAATTTACTTCAAAGGCCATGTAATTCAATGTTTATAAGAAAGTTTGGTACACAGTAGACACTCAAGAATTACTTGTATCTTGAATGAGCTGATGAATCATTATTCATGAATTTAATGAAAAAATTATGTTGAACAATTGTTTAAATTATTCTGAAAACAATCTTCCAATTTTATGGAATGCATGCCAGACAAAAGGCTCCAATAGTATAAACAAGGAGTTTTTATTGTGAACAAAATGGACATAAACAATAAATCCAAGTCTAGGGTTGAGGAAAACTCTATTGAAGACATGGGAGTAAATGTTATGGTAATCACGCTTTGTTCGTTTAACAAACATTCATAAATACTCAGTGGAAGTCTCATTGTTGTTCAGGCACTCAGTCGTGTCTGACTCTATGTGACCCCTTGGACTGCAGCACAACAGACTTCCCTGCCCTTCACTATCTCCAAGAGATTGCTCAAACTCATGTCCATTGTGTGGATGATGCCATCCAGTCATCTCATCCTGTCACCCCCTTCTCCTCCTGCCCTCAATCTTTCCCAGCACCAGGGTCTTTTCAGTGAGTCAGCTCTTCACACCAGGGGGTCAAAGAATTGGAGCGTCAGCTTCAGTATCAGTCTTTTTAATGAATATTCAGGGTTGATTTCCTTTAGAATTGACTGGTTTGATATCCTTGCTGTCCAAGAAACTCTCAAAGGTCTTCTACAGCACCGCAATTAGAAAGGCTAAATTCTTCAGCTCTCAGACTTCTTTAGCTTCCAACTCTCACATTCATAGTGACTACTGGAAAACCATAGCTTCGACTCTATGGGCCTTTGTTGGCAAAGTGATCTCTCCGCTTTTTAATATGCTGTCTAGGTTTGTCATAGCTTTCCTTCCAAGAAGCAAGCATCTTTTAATATCATGGCTGCAATCATCTTCTACAGTGATTTTGGAGCCCAGGAAAATAAAATCCATGACTGCTTACGATTTTTCCCCATCTATTTGCTATGAAGTGATGGGATCAGATGCCATGATCTTAGTTTTTTGAATGTTGAGTTTTAAGTCAATTTGTCACTGTCCTCCTTCACCCTCATCAAGAGGCCCTTTAGTTACTCTTCTCTTTCTGCCATTAGAGTGGTATTATCTGCATATTTGAGGTTGTTGGTATTTCTCCTGACAATCTTGATTCCAGCTTGTGCTGGAATTCATCCAACCCAGAATTTCACATGATGTGTGATGTACTCTACATACAATTTAAATAAGCAGAGTGACAGTATACAGCCTTGATGTACTCCTTTCCCAATTTTGAACTGGTTTGTTGTTACATGTCCAGTTCTGTTGCTTCCTGACCTGCATGCAGGTTTCACATGAGGCAGGTAAGATGGACTAGTATCCTATCTACTTAAGAATTTTCCAGTTTGTTGTGATCCACACATTCAAAGGCTTTACTGTAGTCAGTGAAGCCGAGGTAGATGCTTTTCTGGAATTCCCTTGCTTTTTCTATGATCCAATGAATGTTGGCAATTTGATTTCTGGTTCCTCTGCCTTTTCTAAATCTAACTTATACATTTGGAATTTCTCGGTTCACATACTGCTTAAGCCTACTTGAAGGATTTTGCGCATTACCTTGCTAATCTATGAAAAGAGCTCAATTGTACGATAGTTTGAACATTCTTTGGTATTGCCTTTCTTTAGTATTGGAATGAAAACTGCCCTTTTCTACTCCTGTGACCATTGCTGAGTTTTCAAAATTTGCTGGCAGAATGAGTACAGCACTTTAACACTCAGGGTGCTGAAAGGACACAGATGAATCAGGTGAGGCTTGATTTTGGTTTCCTTAAAAATAGTAAAATCAAGGACATATTGCATGTTTACTAGCTACTATTGGATATAATATTTCTGAATTGGATCTCCAAGATTTTACCTTTCATATTAATTATTTTCACTTCATATTGATTTATGAGATTTTAATATATTGTGCATTTGATTCTCGTTTCAGTAATGTAGATTGCATATATAGCCTTCCAATTGCATTGACTTTGTACTCTCTTAGCAGTGATTTTTAACAGAAAAGACAATCTAAAAATATACTTTCATGCTTATAAGAAGCTTCCTTGACAGTTTTGTTTTCTTTAAAAACTTTGAGAATGCTTTCCTATTGTGACTGCCATTGCTCGTGATGAGAACTCAGGCGTCATTCTTGGTGATGTTTCCCAGAACACAGCATATTGGTTTCTCCTAACTGTTAGCAAGATTTTCTTCCACTAAATTAGACCCTTGGATTTGTCTTCAATGCCTTGCATACTTCTGCCAAAACCACAGTGGTGAACTTGCAGAATTCTTTATTCATCTTTATGACTCTTCACATAGCATTGCTCCTGAATAAGGAGCTTGCTTTATAGGAAGTCAAGTACAACAGTGAGTGGAGGTTCTTGCTATGATAAAAAGCTTATGGAATGGGTAATGGATGAGGTAGTTATAAATACCAGTTACAATCATGTGGTTATTTGCAGTAACAAAAGCTATAATAGTTATAAAATTATCTTCATTTTACATGAATATATTTATGTATACATTAACCATTTTTTAGCTTCTCTCTCCTCTTTGCCTGCCTGTGGTAAAAGAAAACATGCCACTACAATCTAATCTTACATCTCAGTGTATCTCAGTAGCTAAGATACAGAATTCAATGGGAGAGTGTGATTCAGCTAGATAAGGAAAGAATATCACCTGTAAATGGATAAATGAACTCAGTAATCTCTTTGAAGGAGAGAGCTTGTTTTGGTTGAATGAAGAATAATTGCATCATATTAACAGGAAGCATTAAATTGAAGAAAGTGGAGAAGACCACTAGATCATTCAAGTATAACTTAAATCAAATCCCTTATGATTATACAGTGGAAGTGAGAAATAGATTTAAGGGACTAGATCTGATAGACAGAGTGCCTGATGAACTATTGACAGAGGATCATGACATTGTACAAGAGTCAGGAATCAAGACCATCCTCAAGAAAAAGAAATGCAAAAAAGCAAAATGGCTGTTTGAAGAGGACTTACAAATAACTGTGAAAAGAAGAGAAGCGAAGAGCAAAGGAGAAAAGGAAAGATATACCCATCTGAATGCAGAGTTCCAAAGAATAGCCAGGAGAGATAAGAAAGCCTTCCTCATTGTTCAGTTCAAAGAAATAGAGGAAACCAATAAAATGGGAAAGACTAGAGATCTCTTCAAGAAAATTAGCGATGCCAAGGGAACATTTCATACAAAGATGGGCTAAAAAAAGGACAGAAATGGTAGGGACCTAACAGAACACAACATATTAAGAAGAGGTGACAAGAATACACAGAAGAACTGTAGAAAAAAAAAAGATCTTCACGACCCAGATAATCACGATGGTGTGATCACTCACCTAGAGCCAGACATCCTGGAATGTGAAGTCAGGTGGGCCTTAGGAAGCATCACTATGAACAAAGCTAGTGGAGGTGAAGGAATTCCAGTTCAGCCATTTCAAATCCTAAAAGATGATGCTGTGAAAGTGCTGCACTCAATATGTCAGCAAATTTGAAAAACTCAGCAATGGCCACAGGACTGGAAAAGGTCAGTTTTCATTGTAATCCCAAAGAAAGGCAATGCCAAAGAATGCTCAAACTACCACAAAATTGCCCTCATCTCACATGCTAGTAAAGTAATGCTTAAAATTCTCCAAGCCAGGTCTCAGCAATATGTGAACTATGAACTTCCAGATGTTCAAGCTGGTTTTAGAAAAGGCAGAGGAACCAGAGATCAAATTGCCAACATCCTCTGGATCATCGAAAAAGCAAGAGAGTTCCAGAAAAACATCTATGTCTGCTTTATTGACTATGCCAAAGCCTTTGACTGTGGATCACAATAAACTGTGGAAAATTCTGAAAGAGATGGGAATACCAGACCACCTGACCCGCCTCTTGAGAAACCTGTATGCAAGTCAGGAAGCAACAGTTAGAACTGGACATGGAACTACAGACTAGTTTCAAATAGGAAAAGGAGTATGTCAAGGCTGTATGTTGTCACCCTGCTTATTTAACTTATATGCAGAGTACATCATGAGAAACACAGGGCTGGAAGAAGCACAAGCTGGAATCAAGATTGCCAGGAGAAATATCAATAACCTCAGATATGCAGATGACACTACCCTTATGGCAGAAAGTAAAGAAGAACTAAAGAGCCTCTTGATGAAACTGAAAGAGGAGAGTGAAAAAGTTGGCTTAAAGCTCAACATTCAGAAAACTAAGATCATGGCATCTGGTCCCATCACTTCATGGCAAATATATGGGGAAACAGTGGAAACAGTGGCTGACTTTACTTTTCTGGGTTCCAAAATCACTGCAAATGGTGATTGCAGCCATGAAATTAAAAGATACTTACTCCTTGGAAGGAAAGTTATGACCAACCTAGACAGCATATTAAAAAAGCAGAGACATTACTTTGTCGACAAAGGTCCATCTAGTAGAAGTGATGGCTTTTCCAGTGGTCATGTATGGATGTGAGAGTTGGATGATAAAAAAAAGCTGAGTGCTGAAGAATTGATGCTTTTAAACTGTGGTGTTGGAGAAGACTCTTGAGAGTCGCTTGGACTGCAAGGAGATCCAACAAGTCCATCCTAAAGGAGATCAGTTCTGGGTGTTCGTTGGAAGGACTGATGCTGAAGCTGAAATTCCAATACTTTGGCTACCTCACGTGAAGAGTTGACTCATTGGAAAAGACCCTGATGCTGGGAGGGATTGGGGGCAGGAGGAGAAGGGGACGACAGAGGATGAGATGGTTGGATGACATCACCGACTCAATGGACATGAGTTTGCATAAACTCCAGGAGTTGGTGATGGACAGGGAGGCCTGGCATGCTGCAGTTCATGGGGTCACAACGAGTCGGACATGACTGAGCGACTGAACTGAACTGAACAGGAATCATAATTTTCCTGTTTTCCTTATCAGAAAGTTTTGTTCTTCAAAGAGGTAATGATGAATTCTTAGTTAACAAGGAATGAAGTTAGCCAGTTAAGCTATTACAGTGGCTTTGTAGTGTCTCAACTTAACTATCTGGAAATCTGTTTCCCAGAATTTGCTTCCCTGTATTGTTCTCATTTATGGTTGGCCATGAAAGAGGTCTGCATAAGATTTGGAAGGTACTTGGGATGCAGTAGCCATGTTTCTATCTTCCACAGGTTGGTGCAGGGCTCCAGGGACTATGGCAACTCATAATGTTGCTGCAGATCAGGTAGTTCAATTTACTGTTGACTCACAACTCCTTGACCTTCCACCAGATCTCTTACTCATGTTATCTTTGTCTTTGACTAAGTATGCTTGTAGCATGATGGCAAATGACATCCACTTCTCCTGAAGGTCACCCAGTACTTTGAGCCTAAAGGAGGTGAGAGAAAAAGACAAGGTTCGGTGTATCTTGTGGGTTCCATTGTCCTCATGTTATTTCCATACATGTCATAGTTTGTCCATGCTTTTGTCCACATCCAACTTTCCTTCACAAATGTTACTCTGGTTGACTTTCAGTGAATTCAGACACAACACCAAACAAATGTAACATTTTTTACCTGCATTTAGTGTTGGAATACAAATGGAACAGACTCTTCCACTGGCTCTAGCCTCTGCCAGTGAATAATCCTTATCAGTTCAGTTGCTCAGTGCTGGCTGACTCTTTGTGACCCCATGGACTGCAGCACACCAGGCCTCCCTGTCCATCACCAACTCCCAGAGCTTGCTCACACTCATGTCCATTGAGTCGGTGATACCATTCAACCATCTCATCCTCTGCCATCCCCTTCTCCTCCTGTCTTCAATCTTTCTCAGTACCAGGGTCTTTTCCAATGAGTCAACACTTCGCATCAAGTAGCCAAAGTATTGGAGTTTCAGCTTCAACGTCAGTCCTTCCAATGCATATTCAGGACTGATTTCCTTTAGGATTGACTGGTTGGATCTCCTTTCAATCCAAGGGACTCTCCCCAGATCTCCTGCATTGAAGGTGGATACTTTGCCAGCTGAGCCACAGGAGAAGCGGAATAATCCTTATCACTAATCTCTTACTCTACTTCACTGGTAGTTCTCCGTCTCTGAATATGCCCTGACACGATCTAAGAGTGAACGGGCTGTATAATAAGTCGCTTCAGTTATGTCCTACTCTTTGTGACCCTGTGGACTGTAGCCCACCAAGCTCCTCTGTCCAAGGGATTCTCCAGGCAAGAATACTGGAGTGGGTTGCCACGCCCTCCTCCAGTGGAACTTCCCAAACCAGGGATCAAATCTTTGTGTCTTATGCCTCGTGCATTGGCAGGCAAGTACTTTACCCTTACTGTCTGGGAAGCCTTAAAAGGAAAGAACTAAGGAAATTATTTTCATGACAATTTCAGGTAATATATCAAGATTTGTGATGTGAGGATCTTTAGGCAAAAGTGTCATTTTATATTATTATGGGGCAAGTTTTCAAATTTAGACAACTTTATACATGTTCTGTACGGTTGATTTAAAGTCAAAAATTCAAGAGGAGATTGTACCAGTAGAAAGTTACTCTGGACACCTGCTTCCATATGACACAGAAGGAGCTTTTATTTAGAATTAAATCTTCTGATCCAGACCACAGATGAAGCAACCACAGGACTACCATTTATTGTCTGGGATCTGCAGGTGTGTATTTCAGCTAGGGTCCTACAGCAGAGAGGCTTTCTCTTATTAAGCTTGGGGGTTTTTGTTCAGCTTTTCCTATTATTTCAAGCACTGTGAGTTCCCAGAGAACACAGAAGTACTTTGCAGAATCCTCCAATTGTAAGGTTGAAATGGTGAGGCTGGATGATTTACGTGATCTCTCAAAATTTATAGAGTAACGGCCACCCCTTGTAAGAAAACTCATCTCTCCACTGGGAAGTTGCTTGTACCAAAAAATGCTGTAACTGCTCCTACTTGCTTCATACCGACAGTTCAGGGTAACTGACTCCCCAACTCGACTGGATATGTCTGGCTGGTCTTGAATAACTTTCTGGGCTATGCTGAATCCTGTGGGGAAAATCAGAAAACAGAGATGAAACAGTGAATAAAATAATGTAGGAATTAGACTCATTTAGGACCACTGCCCCCCAAAACAAACTGAAATCATAGGATGCTTGCTTTTCTCCAGTCCTCCTTTCCTCCCCAAGTCCCTGTGAAGCACCACGTGCCTGTGTGCAGTCCTTTCACCTTGAACACGCGCACCCATGTGTGGGAGCATCCCTACCAGAGAAGGTGAAGGCCAGGAACACCCAGAGCAGACTGGAGAGCGCCATGAGGCATGGATTCCCCTGCACAATTGTGCTCAGTTTTGCCTCAAGCTGAGAGTGACTTTGTGCTCCTGGCAGCACATATACATATTACCTCAGGTCCTGTGTGACTCCGCCAAACAGGAAGTGGGATTTGTCATTTACATACGTCATGTGGTCTGTGCACAGATGGGAAAAAATGTCTGACTCACCACAAACTTTTACTTTGTCGATTTTTCTTTCACTGGTAATTAAGTTAGGCTGATCCTGAAGGGGGCTTCACAAAAGCAATTAGTAATAAAGGTTTGAGCTGAGGGGAACTGAGGAACAAGCTAGGTGACATTCACTGATAATAATTCAGCACAGTAATTTTGCCATCCCATTTAAAACAGCATTTGCTTTTGGTTTTTGAACTTTTTATTAGAGTAGAGTTGATTTACAGTGCTTGTTAGCTTCTGCTGTACAGCACAATGGAATATCCGTCAACAGAGGAGCGGGTGGAACATGGGTCTAATGAGATATCCATCAACAGAGGAGCAGATGGAATATGTGTCTAATGAAATTGTTGCCGTTGTTGTTTAGTTGCAAAGTCGTGTCCCACTGTTTTTCAACCCCATGGACTGTAGCCCTCCAGACTGCTCTGTCCATGGGATTTCCCAGGCAAGAATACTGGAGTGGGGTACCTTTTCCTTCTCCAGGGGTTCTTCCTGACCCAGGGGTCAAACCCTTGTCTCCTGCTTGGCAAATGCATTCTTTACTGCCAGGCCACCAGGGAAACCTGTGATGAAACCCTTCAGCTATAAAAAAAAAAAAAAAAAAAAGAATAAAATAATGCCATTTGCTGCAACATGAACAGATCTAAAATAAAATTTAGTATAAGCTACGAACCCTTCTTGTAATCTACATACTGGTCATTTATTTAGCCTACAGTTATATTGCTCCATCCAGAATCTAAGTACTTTATTTAAAAACTCACAGACCTTTGGTCTTCTTGGTGAAATGTAGTCTTATCCAAAATTTTTAATGTACTTTTTTCTGGGTTTTAGGGCTCTACTTAGTTTTTTCAATATGTAAAATTAATTTGACATTAAATGATAACAAAAAATCAGTCCTTCTGACTTTAAGAGTCTATTCTATTGATTGTGTTTATATTAATTTATGACAGAAATAAAATAGTTATACTTTTGAAACCTGATATTGAGTCTTATTTATTAGATTTTGAGAAGGATCAGAATATTCAGTCTCATTGCCTCCACAAGTAGAATTGTACTTATTAGATCATGAATCTTGGAATTGTCCTCATGTCACATTTTCTATCCCACTGGCCCAAATTGTTCAGTCTCACTAGTTAGTTATTTATTATGTTTTCTTCTTGCAAAATATACTTTAGATAAGCATGCTGGACCTTTCTGTGCCATAGTATTATAATGCACTCCAACAAAACTTAGTATCTACTAGCTGTATCTACACCATAGATGGTGATGCAAGAAGTTTTGTAAACTGTTACATGTTCATTGAAGGCAGGAGAAGAGGGGGATGACAGAGGATGAGGTGGTTGGATGGCATTACCAACTCAATGGACATGAGTTTGTGTTATACTTTTTATTATAAAAAGTTATACTTTTTATTTTATATTGGAGTATAGCCAATATAAACTGTAATAGTTCCTGCCACAGAATGGCAGGATATATTTTTACAATGCATTTCCATCAAAGGATGGTATTCAGAATACAATGTACTCTCTAAACTCAGCAAGAAGAAACTGTAACAGTTTCTGGTGGACCCCAGCGGGGAGTCTATCTGATTAACACTGTAGCATCTGTATTATTGCTTACTTTTCATTCCTTATATTTTTAATTTGTGCTTTCTCTTTTTTCACCTTGATAATTTAGCCTAGGAATATATATTTTATTAATCATTTTAGCAAAATTAACTTGGTATCTCATAGCTATTTCTATCATTTTCTTTCTATTTTTACCAATTTGACATTTTTCATTATGCTATTGCTTCAGTTTGCATTAGTTGTAATTTTTCTTCTTTTTTTTTTTGTTGAAAACGTACATAATTGTTTTCTCAGCTTTTTTCCTTTAGCAGTATAAGCATTTAAAAAGATAAATCTCTCCTATGTAAAATATTAACTGTATCTCATAAATATTTGTATGTATGTGTTCTCACTATATTTTCTTTCAAAATATTTTGTTATAGCCCACTAATTGTTTCTTTAACCTAAGGGTTTGTTTTTTTTTTAAAGTTTAATGCCTGAATTCCAAATATTTGGGAGTTTCCAGAGATATCTTTTTGCTATTGATTTTCTAAGTCAATTCCAATTTTGATCAAAGAATAGATTCTATATAATTTCAGTTTTCTTAAATGTATTAAAACTTTTCATGCACAAACCAGTGTGTGTGTGTATTTATCTACATGGCAGGGTGTGTCTGGATCCTGGGCTGCAGATCTGGGCACAGGCTGCAGGTGCCCGGAGAGCACTGTGCACTTGCTGCAGAAGTAGGTGCTGAGTCTCCAGGCTGGGAAGCTGTGATGGGCAGTGAGAGCTGTTTGGCACTCGTACTGAGGAAAACTGTGAGTCTTCTACCTTCCTTTTTATTCATAACTGAACCTATGGCTATCAAGAATGCAAGACCTTTGCCAGGGTATTGACTGTACCATGGGAAGTGTCAAATGCACTCCTCTTCTACAGTTCAGAATGGAAATCTCTCCTTCCTGGACTATCAAAGATTGAGGGCTGTTTCACCTGCTGTTGGTCACTTTTTTCCTTCTCTTGTCCACCCACCCCTGTTTAAAGAGATAAAAAGTCATAGGTCCACAAATTAATATTTCCTTCTTAAAGTTCCCATCTGCATGAATTTGTCCATTCCCCAGTTTTCTCATTCCCCCTAATTAATGAGATATCTTAGTTTTTGTCCACCACAACCCACAGTCCTAATTGAAACCACAGAAGTAAAAATGATGCTCCCAGAATCTTGTCCATTGTTCTTGGCACCAAAGGTCAGTGACAACTCAAGTTCCTCTTCTGGTCTTCTCAACCAGCCAGAACTCTGACTTTAAGTTCACATCTGCTTTAATGCTTTCAGCAGACCCCATCTTCTTACAAGTGCTTTCACTTAAACCTATCTCTCTCAAGGAAAGTATTCCCCATATTGAGACTAGAATTGCTGTAAATTAATTTCACTGGGAATCAGAAATACTCTGCTTACACATGGGTACAGAGCAGGTTAGACTTTCTCGCCTGCTCTGCACCTCTTCCTTTCCTTAACACCTCCTAGAAAAACTCATATATCAGGACAGCATGATATGTTAATGGAGATTACATTATTTTACAATGGGAAAGAGAGAGCCTCCCATGAAGTTACAAATTAGTAGTGTGCAGAGGGATATTTATTTTTTATTATAAATAGTAATAAAGTCTATTGAAGATACACTGAAGCATAATATATATCATTACAAGAAAAGTCATGGATCTGACAGAGAGAATATATAGCCCTTTTGCCATGATGGAACGTCATTTTTGACACAATCTTTCAGATGTGTCCACATTTTACATGACCCTAAAAAATGATAGAAAACCAATCAAGTTCAATTTATACTTTTCCTAAAATATAATTTAGGCAAATGGAATATTTCCAAGCTGATCATGGATCCTAAGCTGACATTCAGGTTGCTCAGAATACTTTTGATAAGGGTTGAAGTATAAAAAAGTGAGTTTTAAATTATGAATCTGTACAGATTTAAGACATCCACATACTCTGTCTCTTCCTTCACACACATCGGTATCACAGATGTCCCTCAGCTTCTGATGTCCTTAAGATCACATGACCATTTCTGCTGATATTTTATCAGAGAGAGAATAAAACAATCCACCACCTGTGGATGGTGAAGATAATTCTGGAAAATATAGTGAATAAGAGAAGCAATATCCAGGGTCAAAGAGTAAGAGGTCTAAAGGGAAGGTTGGGGAGGAAAATATCCAGGGTCAGGAGAGAAACATGGGTTTGTGAGTGAAAAATGTCCTTCATCACTTAGGGAGCAGAGAAGTGTGAAGATTAAAGTGGATAGTGCTGGGGAAGACATGTGTAGACGTGGCTAGAAAGAGATGAGGGTTGGTTGGATAGGCAGAGAAAGTTCAAAGACAAATGTGAACATTGGAGAATTTGACTTGACTTTTTCACTGCAAAAGCAGTGAAACCTGCAGGACTGTTCCAAGGAATAAATGTTACAGTGGCTACATTAGACATTGTTGGTACCTTGTTCAAATTTTCTCAGAAACCTCCTCTGTGCTCAGTCCCCAAGTTCTTTGTGTTTTGCTGCCAGCAGCTTAGGTAATAACTGATTTCTGGAATAAAAGAATTTCCAATTCTTTTGTCTAAGTGGTACAGTATAGTCTGATATGTGCTCTAGTGCTCCCCACAGAATTAGGCAGACAGAACAGCAGGAACATCTGAAATCTTCCTCTTGTTTGGCCTTTTCCTTTTCCCTAGTCAGTGGGCTTCCCAGGCAGTGCTAGTGGTAAAGAAGCCGCCTGCCAAGGCAGGAGAACTAAGAGACTCCAGTTCGATCCCTGGGTCGGGAAGATCCCCTGGAGGAGGAAATGACAACCCAGTCCAGTATTCTTGCCTGGAAAATCCCACGGGCCGAGGAACCTGGTGGTTTTTCCTCTTGAGGTCTGAGTCTGAGGAAGAGGACCCAAGGCAGAGAGTATTTAAATAGCTTGTCCATTATTTTCATTAGTGAAAAACTATACTACTTCTCATAATTACGCTATCTTTGATACACTAATATTAGATATTATAAAAACCCAACACTAATGGTGCTTTCTGTTGAAGAGTTAAAACTTAGGAGATATGACTGTTAATCTTTAAACGATGGATAATAGCTCTAAGTACAACTAGTGTTTCATAAAAGATATGATATTCCTGTTTTTCAATATTAATACTCTCAGAAAACATGATTGTGTTAATATGGAGATCCATGGTAGAATTATATTTGTGGCAGGTTTAGGCTAAAGACAAGAAGACAGCTTTTTTTGTCAATGGAGAAAGCCAATGAGTCTCAAAGAAAAGCTCAACTTTTGATTATATTCTCTCTAATCCTATTCTATTTGTGCTAATAATATAAGTAGCAGACTGTACCTTCCAGAATGACTTTGTGAGTTGATTTATGGCTACTCTCTCCAACAAAACAGTTAAAACAGATGAAAATTATTTTTAAGAAACTAAAGCCTCTGGACATAGTCTTTAGGTTATAGAGCATATAAAAAGGGTAATAGAGACACATTTATTCATAAAATCTACTAAATCTCCACGACAGCAGAAAGAATCTGTGGCAATTGTACCATGACCCACTCCCCGTCCCCAGCTCAAGATGATGGAAGTTCTACTCACGGTGGACACAACCAAGGACACAAGGCTCCTCCTCCCTCCAGTCCGCAGTGCAGGGCTATCGTATCTCCTACAGAGGGGCTGACTGCTGTCCTTCCTTACCTCCCCCAGGCCTGTGTTACAGAAACTGTGTTACAAACAAGAAAAGCTGACAGCTCTATGGCCACTTCTCACCTCACTTACAGCACAGAGGTTCTATGTCAGGCATGGTGGACTGAGAATACTGGGTCCTCTCGCTCTCATCCCAGCTCATAGAGTGGTGATTTCATGCTGGCAGAAGCAAGCCAAGAAGACAAGAGGCTACTGCTCCCTTCCATCACGCTTCTCGTAACACAGGGATGTCACTCTGAGACAAGCAGCCAACTGTCCCTTGTTACAGGTCCAGAGCAGTGGCTCAGGTGTTGTGCCCAAGGAGAGAAGCAGCTGTAAAAACAGAGGTCTCCCTTTGAGATGACTTTATTTGAAACCATCATTGGGAAGCCCAAGTTTAAGGGTGCTGTTGAAAACAATGGAGATGCTTATGGTAAACAATTAAGAGGAGGCTGGCAACTCAATGAGAGCAACAAGTTAATTCATAGACAACAACTTAAAATCTTAACAGAAAGTACAGGAAAAGGGATAGCTAGCAAAAGCCCTCTCTGGTCAGAAGACCTCAAAGAAAAGTTTCAAAGGCTGTCTCTGCAAAAGGCTTGATTTAATTAGATGGGTCCTGGGAACAATTTATGGCTTCATAGCACTGTTGGAAAAAATCAGCCAGCGATTAATGGAGTCTATTGCTTAGGTGCCAAAGAATTGATGCTTTTGAACTGTGGTGTTGGAGAAGACTCTTGAGAGTCCCTTGGACTGCAAGGAGATCCAACCAGTCCATCCTAAAGGAGATCAGTCCTGGGTGTTCATTGGAAGGACTGATGCTGAAGCTGAAATTCCAATACTTTGGCCACCTCATGAAAAGAGCTGACTCGTTGGAAAAGACCCTGATGCTGGGAGGGATTTGGGGCAGGAGGAGAAGGGGACGACAGAGGATGAGATGGCTGGCTGGCGTCACTGACTCGATGGACATGAGTTTGAGTAAACTCCGGGAGTTGGTGATGGACAGAGAGGCCTGGCGTGCTGCGATTCATGGGGTCGCAGAGAGTCGGACACGACTGAGCGACTGAAATGAACTGAACTGAATAGAAACAGAAACATATAGTCTAGCATAGAAATTAGAGAAAAAGACTGTTAAAGAGCCTTGCTAACCCACTACTGCATCAGGATGTCTGAGAATGTACCCAAGACTATATCCTTTGAGGAACAATATCATAGGCTATACAGTATGGGAAAAATTAACTTACCTGAAATAATCAAGTCACTAGGCAAATAAACAAGCAGATAACAGCAAGTGCCGGAGGGGTGGAAAACAGATAGCCAGAGTTGCCGTAATAAATGTGGTAGCCTGAAAAAGGACTCCCAAAGTTATTCAAGTCCTAATGCCTGGAACCTAAAAATATGACTGTAAAAGCGATACATTCCTGGACACACACAGTCTTCCAAGATGGAATGTGAAAGAAAAAGAAAATTTGAACAGACCAATTACTAGTAATTAAGTTGAACCAGTAATCAAAAAATTCCTGAGAAACATAAATCCAGGGCCATATGCTTCAAGAAGAAATTCAGCTGAATATTTAAAGAAAAATTAGTACCCACCCTTTGCAAATTATTCCTAAAAATCAAAGATGAGGAAATGCCCTCACTCTCATTCTCTGAGGCCTACAGTATTCTGACACAAAATCAGACAAAGATTCTACAAAAAGGAAAATTCAGGCCAATATTTCTGATGACTATAGATGCAAAAATTCTTAACAAAATAGTAGCACACTGAATTCAACCAAACTTGAAAGAATCATGCATCATGATCAAGAGATTTATTCCAGGTGTGCAACGATGGTTCACTATCCACAAATGAAGCAAAGTGATATACCAGGTTAGCAGAATAAAGGATAAAAATTACACGACTATCAATAGATGCAGAAAAAATTTTGACAAGATTTAATATTCATGATAAAAACTGTCAACATATTTGGTATAAAGAGAGCATGCCTCGAAATAATAGACCATTTGTTACAAATCTACAGTTGACATCATACTAAATGGTAAAAATCTTAATCTTTTTCTCCAAGATTAGTAACAAAACAAGGATGCAACTCTCACCATTTCTATTTAACATAGTACTGGAAGTCCTAGTCTCAGTAATCAGATGGGAAAAAGAAATAATTGGCATCCAAGTTGAAAAGAAAGAGGTAAACTGTCTCTAATTACAGACAGCATGATACTCTACATAGAAAATTGTAAAGACGCCACCAAAAAAACTAATAGAAACAATCAACAAAGTTGATTACAAGATAAAGTTGCAGAACACAAGATTAATATACAGCAGTCTGTTGCATTTCTATATTCTAATAATAAGTATAAGAAAGAGAATTTAAGAAAGCAATCCAATTTCTAGTTGAATCAAAAAGAATCAAAAGTACTAGGAATAAATTTAACCAATGAGGTGAAAGAGCTGTTCTCTGAAAACTGTTAAGACATTGTTGAAAAGAATTTAAGACAATGTAAATTGAAAAAGGAAGCCGAGAGGGCTCCAGTAAACAAGAGCCCACAGCTTTTCATTGGCTGAGTCCTTGCCAGGAAATAAGAGGCATCCACATCTTCCCCTTGCCCTCCACTATGTGCACAGATCACGAGAGCTCCCTCTGTCTCCCAACTCTATTTAACTGAGATTTCTGTTTAATATTTTTTATACCTTATAGGACAGAGACGAAAGATATTTGACTACAAAAGAGGAAGGAGCTACGGTGAGGGAAGCAAGAAGTTCTAGTGATTCAAGAAGGAGTCATGAACCAAAGAAATTAGTTGGCCTTCAAAAGCTAAAAAAGGCAAGGAAATGGATTATCCCTTAGATCTCATGAAGCAATCAACTCTTCCAAGACCTTGACTATGGAAATAGATTTAAGATTTCTTGCATCCAGAATAATTTTCTTCTAAGTTATCAAGCTCATATTAAACATTGAGTAAGGTTTATTGTTGTTGCTCACTTTGCTTCACTCGTAGGATGGGATGATGCAAGTGTCTTTGGGGACACATTCTGGTGAGGCAGATCTGAACATTCTTGAGACATCAAACTAATCAGGATAACAACTTTATTGGAGTTATTTTTTTCTCTGAATTGTTCTCACTTTTTACCACTTTTGAGATCAGCATACTGTGGTTGAATATTTATTTTATTTTTGTCCCCTTATCAGCTATTCTGCTAGTTCCAAGTTAGAGGTCTCTAGTGCAGAAGGAGATACAGGTTGAGAAAGGAAGACAAAGACCGAAGTTCACAATCTGTAGGCGGAAAGTGTCTGTGATTAAACTGTACCAGTGCAGGTAAGAGACAATCAGCGCTGCGAATGCCCTGTGGGGCCCACGGTGTGACTGAGGCTGGAGGAGGGGCTGAGCCCCGGAGGGTTCGTGTAGAGGCCGCAGGTGCCTGGGGAGCACCGTGCTGCGCAGCGCAGAAGTAAGTGCCCGCGTCTGTGGTCCGCGAAGAGGAAATGTGCAGTGAGCTGCGGCGTTCTTTACGGATTGTTGTGGCGTTTAATCTTCCTTCCTGCTTTGTCCCTGAAGGAATGTAAAACAGGTGGATAAGGCGGCCGCTGGGGTTCTGAAGATACCAGTGTACATTGTTCACAGAGGCAGAAAAATTACACCTCAGCACGTGGCTGGCTCCCTCCTGGAGACTCAGGGCTGCGGGACTCTGCTCCACATCCACCCCTCGCACAGCTGGTGAGAAACAGAGAAACAGTCACAGGAGAGGGTCACTGTAACTCTGACAAAATCGTGGAAGTGACCCCCCCCCCCCCCACACACACACACACACAACTCCCATAGATGATGAGAAGGATAGAAAGTCTGCAGGACTTGGCAGTTCCTCTCCTTCCCTGAACAATACAGCAGCTGCTCAATCCTTCAGATTCCCTGTGGGTCAGCCCCAACTCACAGCAAATCTGGGCAAATAAAAGCCCCAGCACAGCGCTTGCTAGCCTCTACATGATGCTTCCTCTTCTTACTGAGACATTTTCACTGTCAAATACTTAACTAAACCCTGAGGGAGGGAGTGTCATAAGCTGCTGTGGAAATGTTCCTCTCCTGCAGCCAATCAGCTCACCCACCAAGTCCTGCTCAGGCCCTCACTTTGTGACAGGAAGCCCCGCCCTCCCGCCTCAACCAGTTCAGAATGGGCTGCAGAGGAGTGGAGGGGAGTGGAAAATAGAAAGGTCACTATTTTAGGACCTGAGGGGCATTTTCTAAGAACATTGCAGTGAAGGCAGACTCTGATTTGGGATTTGTGGAGGATTTTAGGGAAGAGAAAACAAAAATTAATTATCTAGCCATAGTTTTAGTCTCAGATGGCATGGATGCAGGAGATTCTTGCATAATGAAATATTTTCTCAGTTGTCAGGATCCTTTTTTTTTTTTTTTTGCATCTCCTGTGTACTCACCTGTGATTCTGAAAGGTGCTCACGAATCAGCACAGTATTCGTAACAGTCTTGGCTGGAATACTTTTCAGTATTAAACAGTTTCATTTTTAAATTATATATATATACTTATTCTAGACTGAACCTACATAAAGAGTTATACTATTTTTAATCTCTAGATGGGCACTGAAATTTGAATTGTAAATTGTTTTATTTTTATTAAAATATATATAATTTTAAAATAAAAATAAATTTTGAATAAAATTTCAGGTTTAAATACATCATATTTTATTTAGTTATTTTTTAAATTAGAGGATAATTGCTTTACATTCTTGTGTTAATTTCTGCCATACAAAAATGCGAATCAGTCATGGTTATATATACATATATTACCATCCTTCTTGAGCCTCCCTGTCCTTTTCCTCCCAACCCTCTGTTCCTCACAGACCACCAGTAGGGGCTCCATCTGTTATATTGAACCTTCCCACTAGCTATCTATTTTACACTAAATATATTTTAACTGTTGATTATTGTTATTTGTATTCTGCTTTTTAGCTCTAGTAGGTTATTTTAAAAGAACAGTTAAGTATTTTTTAAAACATATGAAAAAGTAAAATAAAATAAAAAATAAAACATATGAAAATAAATTCTGTGCTTTTTCTCAGAGTCTATGATTAATAATGGTTCCCTGTATATGGATTTAGAGGTAAAAGGGATAGAAAATGAGGACTTGTATATTTTCACTGAAGTAAAACTGAAGTGATCTGCAGACTCTCAGGATCAGATGGACAGTTCGAGATGGTTGCAAATGTTGACTAAAGGAACTGTGAGAAACAGTGTAGAAAAATAAAAGTAATAATAATTATTATTGGCCACACAGTGGATATTAGAGAAATAGAATTAGAAGAGAGAAAAGAAGAGAGGGGCAACCAGAGTGGGTCAGTTGGAACTTTGCCACAAAAATGTACTTAACCTAGAATGCCCGTTATAGGTGACCACTGGATAAACAAAGCCTTTATTTCCCCTTCATATTCTATTGTCTGGACATACAAGAAAAGATAAGGAAGTACACTGGAGGTAGGAATAGTTGCACCTCCACTTCAGGGGGCCCCTTTAGAGCCAGTGATGTGATTGTCAGGCGGGTCACTGACTGGCCTCCAGTTCGTTCTGCAACATTAGTGCTGAATCAGTGAAACCAGGACAAATCTGCCTATAATAAGACAATGTCTCTATTCAGATTTCAACCAGAACTGGTTTGTTCTATAGAGGAAGGAGCATGGAATATAATGTTACTGATTCCCTATGAAGAGCATTCCCAACAGGCGAAGGGTGGTGGAGAACCTGACTGTGCAGAAAAGAAGCTGGGAGCCATATTGTGGAAGATTTTCCCTAAGGAGCCAGAAGGAATGTGCCAGAGTGTGCTGAATCCTATTACAGGGAAATCTGAGATTCAAAAGATCCCTATTTAAGCAAATTATAGTGACTATCAGGAAGAAATGCTTCCTTGACAATGACTGTTCCTGGTGTTGAGCCTGTTCAAATGTGTACCTCAGTGAGCTGCGAGATACAGAAGCTCATAGGAGTGAAATGGAACTTTTGTTGGAGGTGACATTTCCAATTTATGCAACATCACCCCCTGGAGGATAGCAGTGGGAACAAATCCCACCTTGAGGCTTTTATGCCCTATTTCCTCCTCGTTCTTACCAGGGTTGAATTTCTTCCCATTCTAGTTTGATGAGTGTTTTCAGGGGTTTGCATATTAAGTTGTTGTTGTAGTTCAGTCACTAAGTTGTGTCCGACTCTTTGAGGCCCCATGGACTGCAGCATGCCAGGCTTCCCTGTCTTTCACTGTCTCCCAGAGTTTTTCAAATTCATGTTCACTGAGCCGATGAAGCCATCCAACTATCTCATCCTCTGTCACCATCTTCTCCTGCCCTCAATCTACCCCAGCATCAGGATCTTGTCCAATGAGCCGGCTCTTCGCATTACATGGCCAAAGTGTTGGAGCTTCAGCAGCAATCTTCCAAAGAATATTCAGGGTTGATTTCCTTTAGAATTGACGATTTTGATCTACATGCTGTCCAAGGACTCTCAAGAGTCTTCTCCAGCACCACAACTCAAAAGCATCAGGTTTTCAATGCTCAGGCTTTTTGGTCAAACTCTTACATCCATACACAACTACTGGGAAAATGATAGTTTTGACTATTCGGATCTTTGTCAGCAAAGTGATGTCTCTGCTTTCTAATAGACTGTCTAGGTTTGTAATAGCTTTTCTTCCAAGGAGCAAGCATCCTTGAATTTCATGGCTGCAGTCACCATGTAGTGATTTTGCAGACCTGGAATATAAAATCTTCCACTGCTTTCACTTTTCCCCTATTTGCCATGAAGTGATGGGACTGAATGTCATGATCTTAGCTTTTTGAATTTTCAGTTTTAATCCAGCTTTTTCACTCTCCTCTTTCATACTCATCAGAGGTTCTTTAGTTTCTTTCACCCTCATCAGGAGGTTCTTTAGTTCCTCTTGGCTTTCTACCATAAGCGTGGTGTCATCTGCATATCTGAGGTTATTGATATTTCTCCCAACAATCTTGATTCCAGCTTGTGATTCATCCAGCCTAGGGTTTTGCATGAGTTATTCTGCAGAGTTAAATAGGCAGGGTGACAATATACAGCCCTGACATACTCCTTTCCCAATTTTGAGCCAGTCTGTGGTTCCATGTCTGATTCTAACTGTTGCTTCTTGACCCACATACAGGTTTCTCTGGAGACAGTGATGGACTTCCCCTATCAATACTCCTTTCAGATATCAAAAGTGGGTTTTAAAAATGTAAATAGCTTCATATGAGAAGAAATGAAATACAAATACGCATGCAGTGAGAAGGTTGAACTAAACCAAAATCAAAATCTCTCCAATGAATTAATGAGGCATAATTGACTGTTCTGGTATAAAACATGCAGATTTTCTTGCCAGGTGTGTGAGAAGGTGTGTGTCCATGTCTCATTCATGAATGTGAAGAAACACCATAGAAGGTATAGCTCTTAGGATGTAGCAACAGTGGAGTTTAAATGTTGACCTAGTTGAACTACATTATTTTGTTTGATATCTTTGAGTAATCATTTAGTGCATTTTAAATCATGGGAAAAGAGGCTAGAGATCTGACTCAATGATATGGCCAATACACTGGTGGGAGTCACGTTAGTTAGTGATGTTCAGTACAGTCGAGTTGGTTGAGGGAACTACAGTGACTGAAATACCTGTTAATCTACGGTTCCACTTCCCCCTGATTACTGAAAACACTGTCGTTCATTGACTTTCCCTTTTCCTCCACAATGGCTCTTCCTCAGCGCTGGTCCCAGAGCAGCAGCAGGCCCGGGTTTGGGTGTGGGCTGCAGGGGGCTGAGGGGCACTGTGTGCAGGCTCAGAGGTATGTGGCTGAGTCTTCAGGCTGGGATCCTCTGATGTACAAGGAGCTGTCACCCTCCTTAGTGTTCAGAGTGACTCTCACTCGTCCTTGCTCGTTTTCACCCCCACTCACTACAAACATGTTCTTGGGGCTTTTTGCAGGTTCCCATCTGTACCAGTGTAATGCATAGAAAGAGCTGGAAGGGGAACTGCAGGTGAAATTGGGGCTCTCTCCTTCCTGAACCACAGCAAGGCAGGACGCTGTTCCACAGTCAAGAGGCTGCTCACTCCTGTTCGGAAAGACAAGGTCACACATAGAAACTGACTTATCCACAGAGTATTCATTGTCTTCACATTTCCAAATATTAGAACCTGGAGGTGCCTGAATGCGCCCCCCACCTTCCCCATCACCACCCCAGACTGCTCAGAATATCTTCAGCAGCCCCTGGACTTACGACCAAGATGAAGCCACAGGATCAGTAATGAGGCTAGAAAAGTGCTCCTCTCTGTTTATTCTGATCAAGTATCCTCAACATGGAAAGTTCTACAGCCTAGATCTGGGGAACGGTCTGCTCCAGGTAATAAGGATTCTGCATCTTGTTGCTCAGCCAGTCAGAGAGGAGGACACATACATGTGCTAGAAATATACCACTTCTTCCCTAGAATCAGTTTCCTGTGGTTCAAGGAGGGATCAAACGCTGCTTTCTTGAGACCAACTTCAGAAACATTGAGGATATCTCTCACGAGCTCACAATGCAAAGAGAGCTGACAACCTTTCAGAATTGGCTTGTCTTATGATCGGCTGCTGTTATTCAACTTTAAAGAGATTGGGATTGCAAACATGGCAGGAAACACACTTCGGTTAGGAATCTTTTACATAAAATTTCAATAAAATTTATAAACTTTCAAATCTAAATTATAAATGCGCACAAATGCTGTGTATTAAATTATCTTTATGCACACCATTCTAATAGAAAAGTTATGCAATAGAGATATTATTTCCAACTTAGAAACAAGAAAACTAAATCTGAAAGAGATCAAGTAACTAACTTGAGACCACACATATGGTAGGTGCATAGTAAGAATCACAACGCATGTCTGTCTGGCTAAATAGTCTACAGTGTTTGGAATCTGCCACACCACCTACATTTGTGATGCTCAGTAAACGTGTAAGTGTTAGTGAAGGTATATTCTAAAAATACTGGGAACCTACTTTGTGGTTATTCCTCCTAATAGCACCAAAATGTGCAACATCTGGTGAATGGATAAATGAAATGTAATTCATTTGCCAGTGAATTGCTATTCATCAATAAATATGAGTGAAATGTTAATGTATGCTACAAGATAAATAATTTTTAAAATTATGTTAAGAAATGATAGCCAGACACAAGATTACATATTGAATGATTTCATGTATATGAAATATTCACAAAAGGAACTTATAAAGTTATAAATGTGGTCAGTGGTTGCTATGGGGCCAAGCATGGAAATAAAGAACAACTATAATTGGGGATGAAGGATAATTTACTAAAAATTATTAAACTGGAAATTCAAAATGGATGAATATTAGGGAATGTCACTTATACCTCAATAGAGTTGTTTACAAATAAATAAGAATTTTGTTCTGTCTTATCTGTTACAGTCCAGGAAGAATGTTAGTGTAATTCAACATGCACATATTTATTTAAACAATGATTTGGGGACCACAATTTCCCATAGGACCTTCGAAAATTATAAAAGCAGCATTATCTGTGAGCTCAATATGCAGTTGGTAAAATAAAATGCATCCAGGAAAATTTATTAGTACAAGATAGCATTAATTAAGACTGTTCAGAATCTAAATCTACTTGGAATCTGGTACTGCAGATTGACTGCAAAACCTTCTTTCCAGTGAACAACTGAAATAAGCAAAGGAAACGGCATGGTTGTTCAGTCGCTAAGTCGACTGTTTGTGACCCCCAAGCACGCCAGTGTCCTCTGTCCTCCACTATGACCCTGAGTTTGCTCAAATTCACATCCATTGACTCAGTGGTGCTATCTAACCATCTCATCTCATCTCGCCTAAACAGTATGGGGTCGGGGCTAAAAGCAGAGCAGTGCCTTCCACCTGTGAGCTCAGTCACTCAGTTGTGTCCGACCCTTGACCCCACAGACTGCAGCCCGCCAGGCTTCTCTGTCCCTGGGGATTCTCCAGGCAAGAATACTGGAGAAGCTTGCCATGCCCTCCTCCAGGGGATCTTCCCAACTCAGAGGTCAAACCCAGGTCTCCCACATTGTAGGTAGATTCTTCATTGTCTGAGCCACCAGGGAAGCTCATGAATACTGAAACTTAAGTCGTGTTCTGAAAAGAGAAACAGGATTGGAAGGTCTCAACAGCTAACTCCTGACTTACCTTCCTAAGAAAAGAGATGCAGTTACGGTTAATAAAGGAATATCTGAAAAGTATCATTAATGTCTCCTATTTAGAAGTAGACAATTTTAAATAGTGATAAGCACTTTAAAGACAATACAAAACTGTGTTAAGATAGAGAGTGACTCTTGGGATGAGGAAGGGCATCTGCTTTAAGTAAGGTATGGAGGGAGGGCTCCACTCTGACACTTATTCTGCAATACCAGAGAAGGTATTGAAACTGTCTCATATTCAGTTGTATTTCTCTAAGTAGCCAGTATCTTTCTGCTGGGCACTGGGCTCAGCATTGGCATTCATTATTCCATTCACTTCTTATCAGAACCCTGCATGGTAAATTCTATCAATAACCACAGTGCAGAGATGAGGAAATTAAGCATAAAAATTACTGTCACAATCCCAACGTCACACAACTAATGAATGCTAGATCTAGAGACAAAATCTAAGTCTTTGGTCTGAAGCACTTTGCTCCACTGTCTTCCTAAAGTAGGGTGGACACAACTTTGAGGGGTTCCAGTAAGAATTGTGAACACAAATGCAAATCACCTAGTGCGACACCTTCTCTGTCACAGGCTCTCAACCAGCTGTGGAAATGTACAAGACCTTGGAGGATAGGAAGCCGCAGCATGAAATTCCAGACGAGTCTATCTACAAGATAAAGCTCAATATTTTCTGAGGTTTGTTTAACAGTTTACACAGCAGATTTCATGTGTTATCAGAAGTATCAGTGGTCTATCATGTTTCTTACTGTTACTGGGAAATCAGTTCCCATTAACTGATGTTAACTACCTTAAATATAAGGTACTATATTGAGAGAATGGGTATCATAATATAACATAGGAAGAGTATACCAATCTGTGTTTGCTACTACTGTCTATTAGCATTTTCATAATTGACTCTTGCTCCCACTTCTCAGGATATTTCTATACTACAAGAAAGGACAGAGAAGTAAATGCAATTTGACTTAATAGAGAAAAATCTATCTTGTGCAACAATTCCAAACTTTCTATCCAAGGTACCCTATAACTCTGCAGCCATAATCATCTCATGTGTTGTATTTGTCATTTGGAATCAATCACTTTCACATATGGCAGGCAAAAGAAAAAACAAACAAACAAACAGCCAGTTTTCCTGAATCCTCTTCCTCTTGATTTCTGCACTGGGACGTTTACTGACTGGCTCAGCCTTGGCAGCTCCTATTGTGATTAGGATTCCCCACAGTTTAATGCAAGATCACTGGAGGGGAGCAGGGAAGCCAGAGAAAGCCTCACAAAATGTTTGAGCAGGACACCAGGTGGCAGTATGTCAGCTTTCATTCTTGCTGCATCCAGTGTGCTAGAGTCCGATTCTCAGGAAGGAAAAACAGATTTAGCCAAAGGGTTCACAAAGGGGTGACATTTGAGTTGAAACATGAAGGAATTCAGAAGTGCATTATGTTTATATCTGGGGGGATAGCATCACTGGCTCAGTGGTAAAGAATCCACCTTCCGGTGGATTCAACCTCTGGGTCTGGAAGATCCCATAGAGAAGGAAATGGCAAGCCACTCTGGTATTCTTGCCTGGGAAATCCCATGGAGAGAGGATAAGTCACACACGACTTAGTGACTAAACAACAGCAAAGCATCACAGGAGAGAGGGAAAAACAAGAGGCACAGGACTTGATAGGGAAACAAGCTTGGGGTGTTTAAGGAATGAAACCTCATTGTAGCCCTTGTTTCTCCCAGCACATTATTACATAAGAAACTAACTAAAGCATCCGGCACTGTTAACTAGTTAGTGGATGCTTTCCTCATTTACTGATCCTGGGACAGTTGAATCTATGTTTGGGCATTTTCTTTCTTAGTTTCCTTTAGTGTCCAGTTTAAACCAGTAATGTCACCACCACTGAGACATTCAGCCACCCAGTTCTGGGGCCAAGTGCTTCTCCATAGTCCAGACCTTGCTCTTAAGCAGCCCTCTAAAATGCAACACACAGGCTCATTATAAAAGGTAAAGAAGCTTTTCACAATTAGGAAAGGTATGACTCATTTCCCAAAGTTGTTTTGTTTTGCACCCCAATGTTCATCGCAGCACTGTTTATAATAGCCAGGACATGGAAGCAACCTAGATGCCCATCAGCAGATGAATGGATAAAAAAGCTGTGGTACATATACACCATGGAATAATACTCAGCCATTAAAAAGAATACATTTGAATCAGTTCTAATGAGATGGATAAAACTGGAGCCCATTATACAGAGTGAAGTAAGTCAGAAAGATAAAGACCAATACAGTATACTAACGCATATATATGGAATTTAGAAAGATGGTAATGATAACCCTATATACAAGACAGAAAAAGAGACACAGATGTACAGAACAGACTTTTGGACTCTATGGGAGAAGGCGAGGGTGGGATGATCTGAGAGAACAGCATTGAAACATGTATATTATCAAGTGTGAAACAGATCGCCAGTCCAGGTTGGATGCATGAGACAAGTGCTCAGGGCTGGTGCACTGGGATGACCCAGAGGGATGGGGTGGGGAGGGAGGTGGGTGGGGGGTTCGGGATGGGGCACACATATAAATCCATGGCTGATTCATGTCAATGTATGGCAATAACCACTACAATATTTTAAAATAATTAGCCTCCAACTAATAAAAATAAATAGAAAAAAGAAAAGAAAACAATAAAACCTATCTCTTAGGGTTTTGATATTTGAATTAGATAATGAATCTGAAATGCAAACCACAGTGCCTCACATTGAGTAAAGCTCAGTAAAGACCAACTTTATTTTTTCCAGTAAATCCTACCTCTCCTTCAATGTCCAGGTCTGTGACTTGTTACTGTTTGCTCTTTTCTCCACATCAGTTCAATGATGGAAGCTTTTAGAAAATTCACTTAATCACTTATTTTCCTGGAGACAGTCATTATCTCTCCCTATTTCCTGGAGTCACATTTGTTATGCCCGATGTCTGAATCCCTGAGAGGGAATAGAGAAGGCCTCCAAGACAATGCAACTCACAGAAAGGGAAGTTTATTACTGACTCGAGCCAGGACTCTCTGCTGCAACCAATGCAGTGGTGCGGGTCAGAGAGCCCCGAGCCCAAGCTGTTACACAAATTTATAGGGTGAGAAGCGGGTTGGTTACACGTTTGCAAAGCAAATTCATTGGTCAAAACTTTCACGCGCACGGGACTTTCCTGGGGGTTTCTGCCCCATTCCTAATTTCCTAATTGGCAAACAGTGGTCAGTATTAAGTGAAAGCTAATTGGTCCTAATTGGCAAACAGTGGTCAGTGTTCGTTACTTCTGCTCGCCTCACATTCCCCCTTGTCTGTTGTTCAAGTAGAGCCACTGCGTTGGATGCAGCAGAAGGCCCTGGCTCGAGTCAGTAATAAACTTCCCCTTTTTGCCAGTTGCATTGTCTTGGAGGCCTTCTCTCTTCCCGCTCGGGGATTCGGACATCGGGCATAACAATATTCTCCTAGCCACATTGATACACTCAGAGTACTGAAAGGACCCAGATGGAATGCCGAGATACGGTATTATTTTCATTTCCCTAATTAATAATAATATTAAGGTTTTTATATATTTATTAGCTATCAGATATCTTATTTTTGAGTTGGATCTCCAAGATTTTGCCATTTTTTATTATCTGTTTTCTTAATGATTTAAAGGAACTTCTAACATATTCTGCATTTGAGTCCTTTTTCAGAAATATGCATTGCAAACACAGTTTATCAGTCTGTGCATTGACTTTCAAAACTCTTAGCAGTGATTTATAACAAACTCACAATTAAGAAATAAGCATTGATGTTCATAAGAAACTAGCTTGGATATTTTCCTTGTTTCCTTTAAGCTCTTTAAAAGATATTCTACTTTTGTGGCTTCTATTGCTTCTAATATGAAGTTAGATATCATTCTAATGATGTTTCCCAGAATACAATGGCTTGCAAATGTCTATCAAAACCAGAGTGGTGGACCTGTAGAATTCCTTATTCAAATGTATGACTTTCCTCATAGCATTGCTCCTGAATAAGGAGATTGCTTTATAGGAAGTGAAGTATAGCGGTGAATGGAAGTGCTTGCTATGAGCAAAGAGGTTATAGGATGGGTAATGGAAGAGGTCATTATAAATACCTGCTATAACCATGTGGTCATTTGCAGAAATAAGAACAATAATACTTATGAAAATTTGTTTTTCATTTTTATATAAATATATTTATGTATTACATTATGTATTAAATTTTAACTCCCCTCTCGCATTTGCTACATGTGGTAACAAGATATGCTAATATAAGTCAATGTTATATCTTATTATATCTTAGTAGTGAAGATACAGGATTCAATAGCAGAGTGTGGCTTAGCTAGAAGAGAAAGTAACATCACCCACAAATGGATAGATGAACCTGCTCTAATCTTTGAAGGATATGTTTAGAATGTTTTGGGTTGAATGAGGAATTACTGCATCATATTAGCAAGAATTGTGGTGTTGGAGAAGATTCTTGAGAGTCCCCTGGACTGCAAGGAGATCAACCCAGCCAATCCTAAAGGAAATCAACCCTGAATATTCATTGAAAGGACTGATGCTGAGGTTGAAACTCCAACATTTTGGCCACTTGATGACAAGAGGCATATCATTTGAAAAGACTCTGAAGCTGGGAAAGGTTGAAGGCAAAAGGAGAAGAGGGCAGCAGAGGATAAGACAGTTGGATGGTATCACCAAATTAGTGGATAGTGGAAGATAGAGGAGGCCTTGTGCTGCAGTCCATGGGGTTGCAAAAGTCAGACATGACTTAGTTTCTGAACAGCAAAAACAACATTAGCAAGAAGCATAGTTTTGCTGTCTTCTTTATTCAAAAGCTGTTAAAAGAGTACAAATGGATGCCAAATTAACCTAAAGCATATTGTAGCAGTTTTGAGCTACCTTAACTGACTGGATATCTTTCCCAGAATGTGCTTCCTGTATTGTTCTGGCTCAGGGTTGGCCACAAAAGAAATTTGTGTGAGATTTGGAAGGTCGTTGTGATGAAGCAGCCACACTTTTTATGTTTTGGGACATGGTGCAGGACTCCGGGGACTATGGCTACTCACACATGTTGCTGCTGATAGGATATTTCATCTTATTGTTGACTCACAACACCTCCACTTCCCACCAAATCTCCTCCTCATCTTCTCTTTGTTTTGGGCCCAGTGTGTAAGTAAGTTCAGTTCAGTTCCGTGCAGTCACTCAGTCATCTCCGACTCTTTGTGACCCTATCGACTGTAGCTCGCCAGGCTTCCCTGTCCATCACCAATTCCCGGAGTTTACTCAAATTAATGTCCATTGAGTCAGTGATGCCATGCAACCATCTCATCCTCTGTCATTCAATTCTCCTCCCACCTTTGATCTTTCCCAGCTCAGGGTCTTTTCCAATGAGTCAGTTCTTCATATCAGGTGGCCAAAATATTGGAGTTTCAGCTTCAGCATCAGTCCTTCCAATGAATATTCAGATCTGATTTCCTTTAGGATGGACTGGTTTGATCTCCTTGCAGTCCAAGTGTTTCTCAAGAGCCTTCTCTAACACCACAGTTCAAAAGCATCAATTCTTCAGCACTCAGCTTTCCTTATAGTGCAAATCTCACCTCCATACATGACTACTGGAAAAACCATGGCTTTGACTAGGTGGACCTTTGTTGGCAAAGTAATATTTCTGCTTTTTAATATTCTGTATAGGTTGGTCATAACTTTCCTTCCAAGGAGCAGGTGTCTTTTAATTTCATGACTGTAGTCACCATCTGCAATGATTTTGGAGCCCAAAAAATAAAGTCCATCACTGTTTCCATTGTTTCCCCATCTATTTGCCATGAAGTGATGGGACCAGATGCCATGATCTTATTTTTCTGAATGTTGAGTTTTAAGCCAATTTTAAGCATGATGTCAAATGACACCCACTTCTCCTAAGGTCACCCACTACTGTGAGACTGAAGGAGGTGAGATGTAGACAAGTTTTAGTGTGTCTTGTGGGTTCCATTATCCTCATGGTTCTAATATGTCCTTATGAGTCACAGTTTGTCCACACTTCAGTCTCTTCCAGCTTTGTTCTATAAATATTACTCTAGCTGATTAACAATGAATTTTTTCTCAACACCAGATACGAAGATAATAGCTTTGTATATGCTCTTCCACCAAATCTAGCAACTGTCTGAGTTCTAATCTTTATAACTAATTTCTTATTCCATACCACTGGTGGTTTTGCTTGTCTGATTTCACCTTAAGTGATGTAAGTCTAAGAAGAAAGGATTCAGGAAATTATTTCCATGATGATTCCAAATAACTAGACCCAGGTGTGTGATATGAGTGTATTTTAGTGAAACTGTTGCTTTACATTATTATGGAGCTAGTTTATAACTTTAGACAAGGTTGCACATGTTCTGTATGATTGATTTAAATTCAAAAATTCAATAGGAGAATGTTTTAGTAGAAAGTTACTCTGGACACCTGAATCGAAATGACATAGAAGAAGCTTTCATGTAGAGTTAATTCCTCTGATCCAGATCACAGGTTAAACAACTATAAGACTATCATTTTGTGTCTGAGGTCTGCAGGTATGCATTTCAGCTGGGGTCCTGAAGCAGGGGGACGCTCTCTTATTAAGTTTGGGGGTTTTTGTTCAGCTTTTCCTATTACTTCAAACACTGTGAGTTCCTAGATAGCACAGAAATACTTTGCAGAATGTTCCAGTTTTAAGAATGAAATGGTGAGGCTGATGGATTTATGTGCTTTTTGAAAGTTTACAGAGTAGTGGCCATCCCTTTCATTCCCGTCTTCTGAACACTGATGAATGAGGTAAGTCATCTGTCCACTGGGAAGCTGCTTGTACCAAAAAATGCTATAGTCATACACATTCCTACTGGTTTCATATTGACAGTTAAGGGTGACTACCTTCCCCACTTGACTGATTATGACTGGCTGGTCTTGAGTAACTTTCTGGGCCACACCAGATCCTGTGGAAAAAATCAGAAAACAGAACTGAAATAGTGGACAAAATGCTGTCGAAATTAGAGAAATTTTGGACCCAAATATTTACAAACCAAACTGAAATCATAAAACACTTCCTTTCCTCCAGTCCTCCTTTCCTCCCCAAGTCCCGGTGAAGCACCACGTGCCTGTGTGTAGTCCTTTCACCCTGAACACCGCACCCATGTTTGGGAGCATCCCTACCAGAGAAGGTGAAGGCCAGGAACACCCAGAGCAGACTGGAGAGTGGCATGAGGCGTGAACTCCCCTGCACAGATCTGTTTAATTCTGCCTCAAGCTAAGATCTCAGAGTCTTTGAGTGCCTGGCAGCACATGTACATAGCACCCGGGTTCCTGTGTGACTCCCCCAAACAGGAACGTGGTCTGTGTACAGATGAAGTCTGGCTGACCACACACCTTTCCTTTGTCTACTTGTCTTTCCCTGGTCATTAAGTTTGGCAGATCCTGAAAAGGGGCATGAGGAAAGAAATTAGTATTAGAGGTTTGAACTGAGGGAAACTGAAGGTTAAATAAGTTGACATACATTGATTCAGTAAAATAATTTTCCCATCCTGTTTAAGATATAATTTAGTATAGCCTACAAAACTTCCTTGTAATCTACAGATTGGTCATTAATTTAGCCTATGCTTATTTTTCTCCGTCCAGAATCTAGTGACTATTTTAAAGCATTCACAGATTTTAGGCTTTCTGGGTGAAAAGCAATCTTATCCAAAGTAATTAATGTATCTCTGCCTTTTTCTTTTTTACTGAGTTGCAGGGCTCTACTTAGGTTTTTCAATCAATAAAATTACTTCAACATGAAATGATTTTTAACAATCAGTCCATCTGAATTTCAGAGTCTATTCAGTGGTTTATATTTAAATGACATTATATCAGGAATAAAATATTATTCTTTTGAAATCTGATATTGAGTTTTATGTATTAGACTTTGAGGGGAATCAGGATATTCAATCCTGTTGCCTCTAAATGTAGAATTGTACTTATTAGACCATGTGTCCTAGAATTATCCTCATGGCACATTTTGTGTCTCATTGGTCCAGAGTATTCAGTCTCATTTGTCAGTTGCTCATGACTATTTCTCTTTATAAAATAAAGTTAAGATAAACATGTCAGATCTTTCTGTGACATAATTCTGTAAAACTCTTACAAAACTTAATATCTGCAAACTGCAGACACATAATACTTGTCAACACCACAGAAGACGGTGACTCAAATTCTGTACACTGTTTCATGTTCATGTGGAATGTAGCTGTCGATCTTCCATTTGGTTTCATTGTTGTAATAGATGAATTAATATAAAAGAACCAAAGGGAAATAAACAAGTAGAAAGAAAATACAGACAAGGTCTAAAAGAGTGCAAGTTCACGGATCAAAGTAACTCATGACTGAGTGAAGTGGGGAGGAGAGTTTGTATTTATCTGAGACATCTACTCTTCTGTCCCATTTCACATCTGAGTGCTGACAAACAACAAATGCCAGGCTTGAAATTATTTGTAATTAAGGAGAGGAGATCATGAATGATTACAGCAGCTTGCAGAGCATCATATTATATAATATCGACATATATTAATATAATAATTACATATCTATCAAGAAAGTTATATTAATAAAATTTTTTCAAAATACCATAACCTTATAAATTAGTTCTCATATACACTCTTAGGTTATGATGCATCACTCTAAGAAATTTTATCACATGTATAGGTTCTTGTAACACCACTAAGATCATGACACAAAATCGTTTCATCTCTCTAAAGAAATCCTCTTTGATTACCTTACTCATCCATGCAACTCTTTATAACCCTGCTAATTACTGATCCCCTTTTTATCTTTATATTTTGTCCCTTTGAGAATGTTGTTTAAGCAGAATCACACTATGTATCAGTTCAATTCAGTTGCTCAGTCGTGGTCGACTCTTTGCAACCCCATGGACTGCAGCACGACAGGTTTCTCTGTCCATCACCTACTCCCAGAGCTTGCTCAAACTCATGTCCGCTGAGTCAGTGATGCCATCTCTTCCTTTATCATCCCATTCTCCTCCCAACTTCAATCTTTCCCAGCGTCAGGGTCTTTTCCAAGGAGTCAGTTCTTCCCATCAAAGCCAAAGTATTGGAGTTTCAGCTTCAGCATCAGTCCTTCCAATGAATAGTCAGGACTGATTTTCTTTAGGATTGACAGGTTGGATCTCCTTGTAGTCCAAGGGACTCTCAAGAGTCTTCTCCAATACCACAGTTCAAAGCATCAATTCTTTGGCACTCACTTTTCGTTATAGTCCAGCAATCACATCCATAAAGACTACTGGAAAAACTGTAGTTTTGACTAGACAGACCTTTGTTAGGCAGCATCACTACAAACAAAGCTAGTGGAGGTGATGGAATTCCAGCTGAGCCATTTCAAATCCTAAAAGATGATGCTGTGGAAGTGCTACACTCAATATGCCAGCAAATTTGAATAACTCAGCAGTGGCCACAGCACTAGAAAAGGTCACTTTTCATTCCCATCCCTAAGAAAGGCAATGCCAAAGAATTTTCAGACTACCACACAATTGCACTCTTCTCACTCACTAGCAAAGTACTGCTCAAAATTCTCCAAGGCAGGATTCAACAGTATATGAACTCTGAACTTCCAGATGTTCAAGCTGGATTCAGAAAAGGCAGATAAACCAGAGATCAAATTGCCAACATCCGTTGGATCATAGAAAAAGCAAGAAAATTCCAGAAAAACATCTATTTCTACTTTATTGACTATGCCAAAGCTGTGTGGATCACAACAAACTGTGGAAAATTATTCAAGAAATGGGAATACCAGACCACCTTGCCTGTCTCCTGAGAAATCTGTATGCAAGTCAAGAAGCAGCAATTAGAAGTGGACATGGAACAACAGACTGGTTCCAAGTTCAGAAAGGAGTACCTCAAGGCTGCATATTGTCACCCTGCTTATTTAACTTATATGCGGAGTACATCATGCAAAATGCCAGACTGGATGAAGCACAAGCTGAAATCAAGATCACTGGGAGAAATATCAATAACCTCAGATATGCAGATGATAGCACCCTTATGGCAGAAAGTGAAGAGGAACTAAAGAGCCTCTTGAAGAAAGTGTAAGAGGAAAATGAAAAAGTTGGCTTAAAACTCAACATTCAAAAAACTAAGATCATGGCATCCAGTCCCATCATTTCATGGCAAAGAGATGGGGAAACAATGGAAACAGTGACAGACTTTATTTTCTTGGGCTCCAAAATCACTGTGAATGGTGACTGCAGCCATGAAGTTAAAAGATGCTTGCTTCTTGGAAGCAAAGCTATGACCAACCTAGATAACATATTAAAAATCAGAGACATTGCTTTGCTGACAAAGGTCCATATAGTCAAAGCTATGGTTTTCCCAGTAGTCATGTATGGATGTGAGAATTGGACTATCAAGAAATCTGAGTGCCAAAGAATTGATGTTTTTGACCTGTGGTGTTGGAGAAGACTCTTGAGGGTCCGTTGGACTGCAAGGAGATCCAACCAGTCCATCCTAAAGGAAATCAGTCCTGAATATTCATTGGAAGGGCTCGTCCCGAAGCTGAAGCTCCAATACTTTGGCCACCTGATATGAAGAACTGACTCATTGGAAAAGACCCTGTTGCTGGGAAAGACTGAAGGCAGGAGGAGAAGGAGACTACAGAGGATGAGATGGTTGGATGGCATCACCATCCTGATAGACATGAGTATGAGCAAGCTCCGGGAGCTGGTGATGGAGAGAGAAGCCTGGTGTGCCACAGTCCTTGGGGTCGCAAAGACTAAACTGACTGATTTCATGGTTATCTCCATAGTTTTCTTTGTATTTCACCATTTGGACATTTTATTATTTGCTTCTTTCAGTTTATGTTGGGTTAAATTTGCTTTTCTGTCATCTTTTCCTGAAAACCTTGAGAGTAGTCTATCAACCTTTTTTCTTCATTAATATAAGTATTTTAAAAGATAAATTTCCTTCTATGTGTTATTTTAGCTGCATCTCATGCATATTTATATAGTGTGCTCTCCCAACATTTACTTTCAAAATATCTTCTAGCATCCATTGTAATTTTTTTTTTAACTTCAGTTCAGTTCAGTTCAGTCACTCAGTCGTGTCTGATTCTTTGCGACCCCATAAATCGCAGCACACCAGGCCTCCCTGTCCATCACCAGCTCCCGGAGTTTACTCAAACCCATGTCCCTGGGGTCAGTGATGCAATCCAACCATCTCATCCTCTGTCGTCCCCTTCTCCTCCTGCCCCCAATCCCTCCCAGTATCAGGGTCTTTTCCAATGAGTCAACTCTTCGCATCAGGTGGCCACAGTACTGGAGTTTCAGCTTCAGCATCAGTCCTTCCAAAGAACACCCAGGACTGATCTCCTTTAGTATGGACTGGTTGGATCTCCTTGTAGTCCAAGGGACTCTGAAGAGTCTTCTCCAACACCACACTTCAAAAGCATCAATTTTTAGGTGCTCAGCTTTCTTCACAGTCCAGCTCTCCCATCCATACATGACCACTGGAAAAACCATAGCATTGACCAGATGGACCTTTGTTGGCAAAATAATGTCTCTGCTTTTTAATATACTATTTAGGTTGGTCATAACTTTCCTTCCAAGGAGGAAGCGTCTTTTAATTTCATGGCTGCAATCACCATCTGCAGTGATTTTGGAGCCCAAAAAATTAAAGTCTGACACTGTTTCCACTGTCTTCCCATCTATTTCCCATGAAGTGATGGGACCAGATACCATGATCTTAGGCTTATTTAAAGTTAGAAGATTTAAATATGTATCAAATATTTGTGAGTTTCTAGAGATATCTCTTTGCACTTGATCCATATCATTTCCATTTTGGTCAAAAAATAAATTCTGTATAATGTCAGTTTTCTTCAATATATTAAGACTTTTTATGCACAGACAAATTGTATGTGTCTGCGTGTGAGGGTGTGACTGGAGCCTCGGCTGTAGGTCTGGGTACAGGCTGCAGGTGCCTGGGGAGCACTGTGCGCTTGCTGCACAGAAGTAGGTGCTGAGTCTCCAGGCTGGGAAGCTGTGATGTGCAATGAGAGCTGTCTGGGACGCTTATTTAGGAAAACTTCCCTGTGAATCTTCACTCTTCCATTTCATTCACAACCGAATGTATGGCTATCAAGAATGCAGGGCCTTTATATAAGGGTATTGCCAGTACTATAGGAAGTAGTAAAAAAAAAAAAAAAAAAGATTCTCATAACTACAGTTCAGAATGGAAATCTCTCCTTTCTGGACTGTCAAAGATTAAGGGCTCTCTTTCACCTGCTCTTGGTCACTTTTTTCCTCCTGTTGACCACTCGGCCCCACTTAAAGAGATAAAAAGCCATCAGTTCCACAGACATATGTTTATTTCTTAAAGTTTCTATCTGCATGAACTTGTTTGTAACCCAGTTTTCCCAGTCCCCCTAATTAATGAGATATCCTAGGTTTTCTCCTCCGCAACTCACAGTCCAGTTGAAGCCACAGAATCGTAAGCGATGCTCCCAGTATCTTGTCCATTGTTTCTGGCACCAGTGCTCAGTGGCAACTCCAGTTCCTCTTCTGCTCTTCTCAGCCAGCTAGAGCTCTGACTTTAAGTTCACACCTGCTTTTATTCTTTCATTAGGCCCCACTCTCTCACAAGGGCTTTCTCTTAAACCCCTAGCTCAAAAGTAGTATTTCTCATTCTGTGCTAAATTAGAATCACTGAAAATTAAATTCATTGGGAATCTGAAATGACCCCCTACAAGGATAAAAGTGCAGGTGAGAATTTCTCTCACACTATCCCCTTCTTCCTTTTCCTTACACCTCCTAGAAGGTTAAAAATCATGTATCAGGACAGTTTGATGTTTTAATAGGACTAGTGTTATTTTACAATGGGGAAGAGAGAGACTCCCATGAAGTCACAAGATTAGTATGTAGGGAGCATTTCTTTTTTATTACAAATACTAATTAAAGTCTATTGAGGATACACAAGGGGCATAATATATCATTACAAGCAAAGTTTATGGAGCAGAACATAAAGATACATAGTCCTTTTGCCCTGATGGAATTTACATTTTAACACCATCATTTGGGGTTTCCACACTTTACATGATCCTAAGAATTAATAAAATATAATTAGATCAATTTCAATTTATACTTCTTATAAAATATAAATCAGGCAAATAAAATGTTTCCAGAATAAGCATGGAGAAAATAAATTGAGAAGCACTGGAATAATTTGTTCTGGAGAATCTTTTGTCTCCAAATTGATAAGATTAGCTAGGAAAATTCTGCAGAATTCAGAAGATATGGGACCATGATCATTCAGTAATGAAACATTTTTGATAGTTCTCATACTGAGTTACACCTTATTCTCACAGGTAAAATACAAAAATGTTAAGAACCAATTTGGCTTTAGAGGTCAACACATCAGGGTATAGAAACAGAAATTAAGGAGCTCATTTTTTTTTTTAAGAGTTTGTGTTCTCTGTATTTGATGTCATCTCAGACACTATCAAAGAAAAACATCATCACAGTTCAACAGGAGACAATAATAACCATTCCCACTCCTCAATCTAATTCCATCTACTCCAGCTCTCTAAGGGGATTTTTTATTGTTTGTTGAATTTTTGGTGTGTTTTATTTTTTATTTATTCATTCATCCATGCATGTCTTCAATATATATTTACTAGTGCCTAAAATGGTCATCCTTGGGTCTCATTCAAGAAAGAAACAGAAGTAGCAATCTTCAGTTAACCCGCTCCCAGTACAAGTACATTCAGATAAAAGCTACTAAAGAGAAATGTGTTTCTATATGATGGGCCCAAGAAAATGATAATGGGCTCACTTCTGGACTCAGTCAGAGTAGTTCTGATGGAGGAGCTGCTTGAACTGGAACTTACACTGTATTTCTTAGTAAAGAATGGGGTAAGGGAATTCTGGCACTGATTAACTCAGTATGATTGGAGTCTGGGATATATCTGGGTGAAAACATTATAAATTTATATTAGAGAAACTAATATGGCCTTAATGTCAAAGGATAAAACATGCTGTTCAAAGAAATATTAATTTTCAAAGCCATATTTTTCAAACTGTTAGACTAAAATATACAGAGATACTATTTAGGTAGATAGATAGATACCTACTTACATATAAGATTCAGAGATTTAAATTGAAGCAAAGTTGGAGATAAAAGTTTAACAGATATTTAAAGGATCCTTTCTGGCTAGTTGAAGAATCTGTATATGTGGGACAAAAGTTAACTGTCTCTGAAGCAGTGTTGCCCCTCTGCGGCCATGTAAAGATATTACTCTGAATGATTTTATATAGCTTCTTGAAATGGGGAAAAGACTAAAATTAGAACATTTTCTCACAACGTATACAAATATAAACTCAAAATGGATTAAACACCAAAATGTAAGACCTGAAACTTTTAAAACTTGAAAAAGAAAATATAGGCATTAAGCTCATTGACATTTCTCTTTGCAATACTTCTTTTCTGTCTCAAAGGCAAGGGCAACAAAAGGAAAAATAAATAAAAGGGACCAAATCAAACTAACATAAATCAACATTCAGAAAACTAAGATCATGGCATCTGGTCCCATCACCTCATGGGAAATAGATGGGGAGACAGTGGAAACAGTGTCAAACTTTATTTTTTTGGGCTCCAAAATCACTGCAGATGGTGATTGCAGCCATGAAATTAAAAGACGCTTCCTCCTTGGAAGGAAAGTTATGACCAACCTAAAGAGCATATTAAAAACCAGAGGTATTACTTTGCCAACAAAGGTCTGTCTAGCCAAGGCTATGGTTTTTCCAGTGGTCATGTATGGATGGGAGAGTTGGACTGTGAACAAAGCTGAGCACTGAAAAATTGATGCTTTTGAACTGTGATGTTGGAGAACACTCTTGAGAGTCCCTTGGACTGCAAGGAGATCCAACCAGTCCATACTAAAGGAGATCAGTCCTGGGTGTTCTTTGGAAGGACTGATGCTGAGGCTGAAACTCCAATACTTTGGCCACCTGATGCGAAGAGTTGACTCATTGGAAAAGACCCTGATGCTGGGAGGGATTGGGGGCAGGAGGAGAAGGGGACGACAGAGGATGAGATGGTTGGATGGCATCACCGACTCAATGCACATGAGTTTGGGTGAACTCCGGGAGTTGGTGATGGACAGAGAGGCCTGGCGTGCTGCAATTCATGGGGTTACAAAGAGTCGGACACAACTGAGTGACTGAACTGAACTGAACTGAATCAAATTAAAATCTAAAGCACAGCAAAGAAACCATCAACAAAAATAAAAGGCAAACTACTGACGGAGACTAGATATTTGTAATAAGGGATCAATATCCAAAATACACAAAGGCATTATATACCTCAATAACAAAAACACAGTCTGAATAAAAACTGGGCATAAGACCTGAATAGCCATTTTTGGAGTGATTCAAGAAGGGGTCTTGAGCCATGGATCCAAGTGGCCTCCAGAAGCTACAAAAGGAAAGGAAACAGATTCTTCCTCAGAGAATCTGGAAGGAATCAGCCCTGCCAAGACCTTGGCTATAGACAGCGAAACTGATTTTAGACTTCTTGCATCCAGAACTATAAGAAATATTTTGTAAGTGGTCAAATTCATATTAAGCATTGAGCAAATCTTTTCTGTTCACTTTGCTGCACTCATAGGATGGGATACCAGTGCTTGCTGTTGCCTGTTGGGATACATCGCAGTGAGACAGATCTGAACATTCTTGAGACACCCAACCAAGCCGGATAAGATTTCTCTCTTCCTTTAGTTGCTTTCAATGTTTACTGTTTTGGAGTCGGGCATACTGTGGGAAATATTTATTTTAATTCTGTCCTCTTATCAGCTACTTTTTTAGTTACAAGTTAGAGGTTCTAGTGCAGAAGGAGATAGACTGAGAAGGGAAAAGACCAACACAAATCTGTAGGGCTAAAAAGCGTTTGTGGTTATACCTATACCAATGTCCGTAAGGAATACTAAGCACTGCAAATGCCCTGTGGAGGTCTCACGGTGTGACTGAGGCTGGAGGAGGGGCTGAGCCCCGGGAGGGTTCCTGTAGAGGCCGCAGGTGCGTGGGGAGCACCGCGCTGCGCAGCGCAGAAGTAAGTGCCCGCGTCTGTGGTCCGCGGAGAGGAAATGCGCAGTGAGCTGCGGCGTTCTGCAGGGACTGTGGTGGCCTTTAATCTTCCTTCCTGCTTTGTCCCTGAAGGAATGTAAAACAGCTGGATGATGCGGCCCCCAGGGTTCTGAAGATACCAATTCACACTCATTGGGGAAGTGGAAAAATTACACGAAAGCGTGGAGTTGGCTCCCTCCTGGAGACTCAGGGCCGGGGGACTCTGCTCCACATCCACCCCTCGCACACCTGATGAGGAAAGAGAAACTGTCACAGGCGAGGGTCACCATAACTCCTACAAAACCCTGAAAGTGCCTCCACCACCACCCCCACCCGCTCCTTCCCCGATCCCATAGATGATGAGAAGGATAGAAAGTCTGCAGGACTTGTCAGCTCCTCTCTCTCCCTTAACAATACAGCAGCTGCTCAATCCTTCAGATGCCCCTGGGAGGCAGCCCCAACTCACAGCAAACCTGGGCAAACAAAAGCCCCAGCACAGTGCCTGCTAGCCTCTTCATAATGCTTCCTCTTCTTACTGAGACATTTTCACTGTCAGATACTTCACTAAACCCTGAAGGAGGGAGTGTCATTAGCTGCTGTGGAAATGTTCCTGCTCCTGCAGCCAATCAGCTCACCCAACAAGTCCTGCTCAGGCCCTCACTTTATGACAGGAAGCCCCGCCCTCCCACCTCAACCAATTCAGAATGGACTAGAGAAGAGTGAGGAGAGTGAGAAATAGAAAGGTCATGATTTTAGGACTTTAGGGTCATTTTCTAACAACATTGCAAAGAAGGCAGACTCTGATTTGAATTTGTGGAGGATTTTAGGGAAGAGAAAACAAACGTTAATTATCTAGCTGGCATGGATGCAGGAGATTCTTGCAAAATGAAATTTTATTTCCCAGAAGTTCTCAGGAGCCTTTTTTTTTTTTTTTCTATTCCCTTTGGCATTTCTTATGCACTCACCTGTGATTCTGAAGGGTGCTCATGAATCAACACAGTATTCATAGGAGTCTTTGCTGGAACATTTTGCAATATTAGACAGGTTTACTTTGTGTATATATATATATATATATATTTATTTATTTTAGACTGAACCTACATAAACAGTGATATTATTTTTTGTCACTTGATGAGCATTGAAAGTAGAATTGTAAATAGCTTTATTTTTATTAAAACTAATAGTTTTATGTTTATATTTATTAAAACTCATTCATGTCGAAGTACGGCAAAACCCACCACAATATTGCAGAATAATTATCCTCCAATTAAGATAATAAATTAATTTAAAAACATAATTTAAAAATAAATTTTAAATAAAATTTCATGTTTAAATGAATTTTATTATTATTTTTTTAATTAGAGGATAATTGCTTTACATTGTTGGGTCAATTTCTGCTGTAAAAGTGAATCAGTCAGTATTTTATAAATGTATGTATGTGTGTGTGTGTGTGTATATATATATATATACACACACATGTATGTCTCTCCCCTCCCTCTTGAGCCTCCCTCCAATGCTCTAGTTCCTCACAGAGCACCAGTATGGGCTCCCTGTTATATTGCAACTTCCCATTAGTTATCTATTTTACACAAAATACAGTTTAACTGTTAACTATTGTTATTTTTTATTCTGTTTTTTGCCTCTGGTAGGTTATTTTAAGAGAAAAATAAGGGTTTTTAAAACATATGAAAGGCAAGTCTTTGCTTTTTCTCCAACTCTATGAATAATAATGGTTCTGTGAATATGGATTTTGAGGTAAAAAGCATGGAAAATGAGGACCCATATATTTTCACTGAGGTAAAATTGAAGTGATCTGCAGGCACGAGGATCAGATGAACAGTTCGAGATTACAGCAAATGTTCACTAAAGGAACTGTGGGAAATGGTGTAGAAAAATAAAGTTGATTAGAATCAATATCTATTATTGGGCACACAGTGGGTATTAGAGAAGTTGAATTAGAAAAGAGGAGAGGGGCAATCTGAGTGGGTCACTTGGAACTTTGCATGAAAATGTGTTTAACCTAGAATGCCTGTTACAGGCAACCTCTAGATAAAGCAAACCTTTTTTCTTCCTACTCTCTTGTCTGGACATACAAGAAGAGATAGGGAAGTTCACTAGAGGGAGGAATAGTTGCATCTCCACTTCAGGGGGCCCCTGAGAGCCAGTGATGTGGCTGTCAGGCGGGTCACTGACTGGGCTCCAGTACTTTCTGCAACAGCAATGCTGAATCAGTGAGACCAGGACAGACCTACCTATAAGGAGACAATGTCTCTATTCAGATTTCAACCAGAACTCTGTTCTGTAGAGGCAGGAGCATGGAATATGATGTTACTGATTCCCTATGAAGAACATTCCTAACAGGAGAAGGGTGCTAGAGAACAGGGCTATAAAAGAAGGAAGCTGAGAGCCATATTGCGTAAGATCTCCCCGAGGAGAAGGAAGGAATGTGCCAGAGTGTGCTGAGTCCTATTACAGGGAAATTGAGATTCAAAGGATCCTCATGCAAGCAAGATCTAGTGACTATCAATGAGATGCTTCCTTGATAATCACTGCTCCTGGTGTTGAGCCTGTTCAAATGTGCACCTCAGTGAGCTGTGAGGTACAGAAGTTCATAGAAGTGAAATGGAGTTTTATTAGAGGTGACATTTCCGGTTAATGCAACATCACCCCCTGGAGGTCAACAATTGGAGCAAATTTCCTACTGAGTCTTTTGTGCCCCATTTCCTCCCTGTTCCTCCCTAGGCTTAAATTTCTTCCCATTCTAAGCTGATAAGAGTGTTTTCTGGGGTTTGCATATTAAGTTGTTGTTGTTGTTGTTCAGTCACTAAGTTGTGTCTGACTCTTCGCGAGTCGTGGACAAGAGCATGCCAGGCTTCTCTGTCCTTCGTTATCTCCCAATATGCTCAAACTCATGTTCCCTGATAGCTCAATCAGTAAAGAATCCACCCACAATGCAGAAGACCCTGTATGGATTCATAGGTCGGGAAGATCTGCTAGAGAAGGGATAGGCTGCCCACTCCAGTATTCTTGGGCTTCCCTGGTGGCTCAGCTGGTAAAGAATCTGCCCGCAATTTGGGAGACCTGGGTTCAATCCCTGGGTTGGGAAGATCCCCTGGAGAAGGGAAAGACAACTCACTCCAGTATTCTGGCCTGGAGAATTCCATGGTCTGTGGGGTTGCAAAGACTAGGACATGTGCAACTTTCACTCATGTGTTCATTGAGTCAGTGATGCCATCCAACTATCTCATCCTTTGTTGCCAATCTACTCCTCCTGCCTTTGATTTTTCCCAGCATCAGGGTCTTTTACAGTGAGTTAGCTCTTCACATCAGGTGGCCAAAGTATCAGAGAATCAACTTCAGCATCAGTCTTTCCAAAGAATATTCAGAGTTGATTTCCAGTAGGATTGACCACTTTGATCTCCATGCTGTCCCAGGACTCTCAAGAGTCTTCTCCAGTACCACAATTCAAAATCATCAGTTCTGTGCTCAGCCTTCTTTAGGGTCCAACTCTCACATCCATTTATGACTACTGGGAAAACCGTAGCTTTGACTCTATGGATCTTTGTCGGCAAAGTGATGCCTCTGCTTTTTAATACACTATGTAGGTTTGTCATAGCTTATCTCCCAAGGAAAAGTGTCTTTTAATTTCATGGCTGCAGTCACCATCCCAGTGATTCTGCAGCCTAAGAATATAAAATTTATCACAGCTACCATATTTCCCCCACCTATTTGCCATGAAGTGATGGGACCAGATGCCTTGCTTTTAATTTTAGAATGTTGACTTTCAAGTCAGTTTTTTCTCTCTGCTCTTTCAACCTCATCAAGAGGCTCTTTAGTTCCTCTTTGCTTTCTGCCATTAGGGTGGTGTCATCCACATATCTGAGTTTATTGATATTTCTCCCAGCAGTCTTGATTCCAGCTTGTGATTCATCCAGCCCAGGGTTCTGTGTAATATACCCTGCATAGACTTAAATAAGCAAGGTGACAATAACAGCCCCAACATACTCCAATCCCAATTTTGAACCAGTCTGCTGTTCTATGTCTGATTCTAAATGTACCTTCTTGACCCACATACAGCTTTCTCAGGAGACAGTGGTGAACTTCCCCTATCATTGCTCCTTTCAGATATTGAGTGGTTTTCACAAATGCAGAAGGTTGAACTAAACCAAAATCAAAATCTCCAATGAGTTAATGAGACATAATTGACTGTTGTGGTATAAAACATGCAGATTTCCATGTCAGGTGTGTGAGAAGAAGGCACGTCTCCATGTTGCATTCATACACGTGAAGAAATACCATAGAAGGTCTAGTCTCAGGATGTAGCAACAATAAAGTTTAAGTGTTGCCCTAGCTGAGCCACATCATTTTGTCTGACATCTTTGAATAATCATTTGGTGCACTTTAAATCATGGTAAAAGAGAAGGCTAGAGATCTCACTCAATGATGTGGCCAATATACTGGTAGGAGTCAAGGTTCCTGGTGTTCACTAGCAGTCCATTTAGTTGAGGGAGCTACAGTGACTGGAATGCCTGTTTATCTGTGTCTGCATTTCCCCCTGATTACCAAAAACACTGTCTTTCTTTGACTTTCCCTTTTCCTTCTGACAATGGCTCTTCCTCGGCGCTGGTCCCAGAGCAGCAGCAGGCCTGGGTTTGGGTGTGGGCTGCAGGGGGCTGAGGGGCACTGTGTGGAGGCTCAGGGGTGTGTGGCTGAGTCTTCAGGCTGGGATCCTCAGATGTACATGGAGCTGTCACCCTTCTTAGTATTCAGAGTGACTTTCACTTGTCCTTGCTTCTTTTCATCCCCATTTGCACTCACTACAAACAGGTTCTTGGGGCTTTTTCAGGTTCCCATCTGTACCCATGTGAAGCATAGAAAGACCTGGAAGGGGAACTGCAGGTGAAATTGGCGCTCTCTCCTTCCTGAACCACAGCAAGGCAGGACACTCTTCCACAGTCAAGCGGCTGCTCACTCCTGTTCAGAAAGACAGTGTCAGTCAGAGAAACTGATTTCTCTACAGAGTGTCATTCTTCACATTCTCAAATATTAGAATCTGGAGGTGCCTGACTACAAAATCTTCTTTCCAGTGAACAACTGAAATAAGCAAAGGAAACAGCATGGTTGATGTTCAGTCACTAAGTCACATTCGACTCTTTGTGACCCGTGGACTGAGGCACACGAGTCTCCTCTGTCCTCCACTATGTCCTGGAGTTTGCTCAAATTCACGTCCATTGAGTCAGGGATGCTATCTAACAACCTCATTCCGTCTCACCTAAACAGTATGGGGTAGGTGCTAAAAGTCAGAGCAGGGCCTTCCACTTACTCAAACTTAAATTGTGTGATGAAAAGTGAAACAGGATTGGAAGGCGTATCAGTGGCCAAATTCTGACTAAATTCCCAAGAAAAGAGATGCAGCTAAGGTTAATAAAGGAATATCTGAAAAGCCTCATTAACGTCTCCTACTTAGAAGTATGATTATATGGTTGGGGAGGGAATGCTAGATAAATATTAGTGTAGTGTAGTGAAAGGCGCTTAGTTATGTGTGACTCTTTGCAACCCCAGGGTCTGTAACCAACCAGGTTCTACTGTCTATGGGATTCTTGGGGCAAGAACACTGCAGTGGGTTGCCATGCCCTCCTCCAGGAGATCTTCCTGACCCAGGGATTGAACCTGCATTTCGTATGTTCCAGCATTGGCAGGTGAGTTCTTTACCACTAGCACCACCTGGGAAGCCCTGACACACACACAGAAGTCACTACAAATCAATTTCCTTTTTTTCCCCTCCAGATCACAGCAATCAGCCCACTTGCAGCAATCAGACCGCTTGAGGATAAGAATGTGAGGCCAAGACCACACCATTCAGAAACCTCGTTCACTATGGAGCTTATTTCTGATGAAACTACTAATTCCTTGGTAAAATTTACCCACATATTGGAGGGGCTTTGTCCAAACCAGGAAGTATATGTCTCCAACAGCAGGGAGCATTCCTTCAACTAAGAAGGCAAAATCCTGAAATCTAAAGCCATCATAATTATTTGAAATAGAGGCCAAGCCAATTGACCACTAGGTAAATTAAATAAATATTGCTTGAAGAGGATTGCAAGGTAGAAATATTGACATCTAGATAAAAAAATCCAAATGAGTTCAACTTAGTCTTTTATTTTAGAGTTTGAATAGTGTGAACTCTAGAAATACTTTTATCTTTTGCACTACACACACACTCACACACACACACACACACACACATATATATATATATATATTGGGTTTCCCAGGTGACTCAGTGGTAAAGAATCCATCTAGAATGCAGAAGATGCAAGTTTGATTCCTGGGTCAGGAAGATACCCTAGAGAAGGAGATGGCAACCCATGGTTGTCCAACCCAAGGTTATATATAACCTTCCTGGGTCCACTTGCTCATGTGGATTGCAGTGAAGCAAAATTCAGTGTTTATCACAGGACACCAAGCAAGTAGTCCAGGCAGCCAGGACTCAAAAGGCTGGAATTCACTGATGGCCTAGTGTGTAGGTGACTATCACTGAGGATGAGTCAGATAGAAATTTGTGACTAAACAACAACCAAGCATCACAGCAGAGAAGGCAAAGACAAGGGGCACAGGTCTTGATAGGGAGACAAGCTTAGGGTGTTAAAGGAATAAAATCTCCTTGTAGCCCTTGTTTTTCCCAGCACACTATTACACAAGAAACTTACTAAAGCATCCAGCACTGTTAACTGGTTAGTGGATGATTTCCTCATCTACTGATCCTGGGGCAATCGAATCTATGGTTTGGCATTTTTTCCCTAGTTCCCTTTAACTTCCAGTTTAAACCAGGATTGTCACCACCACTAAGACTTCTAGGCACTATGTTCTGGGGTCAAGTGCTTCTCCATAGTCCACATCTTGCTTCTAAGGAGCCCCCTCAAAAGATATACTCTGGCTGGCAATAAAAGCTGGAGATGCTTTTCACAGTTAGGAGAGTTATGGCTCATTTCCCATAGATTAAAAAAATGGGAATAATGAAACCTACCTCACAGGATTTTTATATTTAAATTGGATAATGAATCTGAAATGCAAACCACAGTGCCTGACAAAGAGTAAGCTCAATAAATACCAACTTTCTTTGTTCTAGTAAAGCCTACATCTCCTTCAATGTCCAGGTCTGTGACCTATTACTGTTTGTTCTTTACTCCACATCAGTTCAATGATGGAAGCTTCTAGGAAGTTCACTTAATCACTTATTTTCCTGGAGACAGTCATTATTTTTCCCTATTCCCTGGGGTCATATTCTCCTAGCCACATTGACACACTCAGAATACTGAAAGGACCCAGATGGAACCCTCAGGTAAGGCTTTATTTTCATTAAAGTTTTCATATATTTATTAGCTACTGGATATCACATTTCTCAGTTGGCTCTCCAAGATTTTGTCATTCTAGTTATCTGGTTTCTTATTGATTTGAGGAACTTTTAATATATTCTGTTTAACATAATCTTCATCTGAGTCCTTTTTCAGAAATACATATTGCAAATATAGTTTATCAGTCTGTGCACTAACTTTCAAAACTCTTAGTAGTGATTTATAACAAACACAATTTAAAAATACATTTTCATGTTCATAAGATACTACCTTGAGAGTTTTGTTTGTTTTTTCTCTTTAAGCACTTTAAAAATATTTTACCTTGGTGGCTTCTATTGCTTCTGATCTCAAGTAAGGTATCATTCTTAATGATGTTTCCTAGAATACAATATGGAAAATTTCCATGGGTATTGGCAAGATTGTTTCCACTTAAATAGACTTTTGAATTTGCCTTCAATGCCTTGCAGTGAAGGTTGCAATTTTCTGCCAAAACCAGAGTGGTGGATGTGCAGAATTCCTTATTCAAATTTATGGTTTTCCTCATAGCATTGCTTCTGAATAAGGAGATAGTTTTATAGGAAGTCAAGTATAGCAGTGAGTGGAAATGCTTGCTATGACCAAAGAGGTTATGGGATGGGTAATAGATGAGGTAGCTATAAATACCAGCAATAATCATGTGGCCATTTGCAGGAATGAGAACAATAATACTTATGTGAATTTGTTTTTCATTTTGATATGAATATATTTATGTATTACATTAACCAATTTTAACTCCTCTCTCCCATTTGCCTGCCTGTAGTAACATAAGATATGCTAATATAAGTCAATCTTTTATCTTATTATAACTCAGTAGTGAAGATAAAGGATTCAATGGGAGAATGTGGCTTAGCTAGAAAAGAAAATAACTTCACCCCCAAGTGGATAAATGAACTTGCTATAATCTTTGCAGGATGAGGTTAGAATCTTTTGGGTTGAATGAGGAATTACTGCATTATATTAGCAAGAACCATGGTGTTGGAAAAGACTCTTGAGAGTCCCTTGGACTGAAAGGAGATCAAGCCAGTCAATCCTAAAGGAAATCAACCCTGAATATTCATTGGAAGGACTGATGCTGAAGCTGAAAATCCAGTAATTTGGCCTCTCAATGAGAAGAGTCACTCATTGGGAAAGACCCTGATGCTGGGAAAGATTGAACACAAAAGGAGAAGAGGGCGACAGAGGATGAGATGGTTAGATAGCATTACCGAATCAAGGGACAGGAATCTGAGCAAAGTGGGAGATGGTGGAGGATAGAGGAGCCTGGCAGGCTGCAGTCCATGGGGTCACAAAGAGTCAGACACGACTTAGTGACTGAACAACAACAACAACATTAGCAAGAAGCATAGTTTTGCTTTCTTTATTCAAAAGTGTTAAGAGAGTACAGATGGATGCCAGGTTAACAAAGAGGGTACTGTAGCAGCTTTGTACCATCTAAACTAACTGGAAATATCTTTCCCAGAATGTGCTTCCCATATTGTTCTTGGTTAGGGTTGACCACGAAAGAAATTTGTGTAACATTTGCAAGGTGATTGTGATGAAGTAGCCATAGTTTTTATGTTTGGGCAGTTGGTACAGGGCTCCAGGGACTATGGTTGCTCACTCATTTTGCTGCTGATCTGATAGCTCAACTTATTGTTGACTCACAACTCCTTCACTTCCCACCAAACCTCCCCCTCATCTTCTCTGTTTTGGGCCAAGTATGCATGTAGCATGATGCCAAATGACACCCACTTCTCCTAAGGTCACCCACTACTGTGAGACTGAAGGAGGTGAGACAGACAAATTTTAGTGTGCCTTTGTGGTTTCCATTCACCTCATGGTTCTAGTTTGTCCTTATGAGTCATAGTTTGTCCATGCTTTGGTCTATATCCAACTTTCTTCTACAAGTATTACTCTAGCTGACAAGCAATGAGTTCAGTCTCAACATCAGATACCAAGATAACAGTTTTGCACACACTCTTCCACCAGATCTAGCAATTACCTGAGTTCTAATCTTTATAACTAATTTCTTACTCCACACCACTGGTGGTTCTGCTTCTTTGATTGTACCTTCAGTGACACAAGACTAAGAACAAAGGACTAAGGAAATTATTTTTATGATGATTCCAAGTAACTATACACAGATTTGTGATGTGAGTGTATTTTAGTGAAACTGTCACTTTTAATTATTTTTGCAGCAAATTTAGACAACTTTACACATGTTCTGTATGATTGATTTAAAGTCAAAAATTCAAGAGGAGAATGTTAACAGTAGAAAATTACTGTTAACAAATAACACCAAATAACAAAGAAGAAGCTTTTATTTAGAATTAAATCCTATGATCCAGACCACAGATGAAGCAACCACATGATTACCATTTCTTGCTGGGATCTGCAGGTGTGCATTTCAGCTGGAGTCCTGCAGCAGGGAGGCTCTCTCTTATTAAGCTCTGGGGTTTTTGTTTAGCTTTTCCCATTACTTCAACCACTGTGAGTTCATGGAGAGCACAGAAGTACTTTGCAGTATCTTCCAGCTGTAAGGCTGAAATGGTGAGGCTGATGGAGTGATCTGCTTTCTGGAAGTTTACAGAGTAGCGGCCATCCCTTGGATTCCCATATTCTGAATACTGATGAATAAGGTAAGTCATCTGTCCACTGGAAAGCTGCTTGTACCACAAAATGAAGTAGGAGGTCATGTACCAACTTACTTCATACTGACAGTTCAGAGTGACTGACTGCCCCACTTGACTGGTTATGTCTGGCTGGTCTTGAGTAACTTTCTGGGCCACACCAGATCCTGTGGAAAAAAATAAGAAAACAGAGTTGAAATAATGAACAAAATAATGTAGGATACTTTATACTGATTTTGGACCCATATATCTACAAACCAAACTGAAATCATAAGACGCTTGCTTTTCTCCAGTCCTCGTTTCCTCCCCAAGTCCCGGTGAATCACCACGTGCCTGTGTGCAGTCCTTTCACCCTGAACACCGCACCCGTGTTTGAGAGCATCCCTACCAGAGAAGGTGAAGGCCAGGAACACCCAGAACAGACTGGAGAGCGGCATGAGGCATGGATTCCCCTGCGCAAATGTGTTTAATTCTGCCTCAAGCTGAGAGGTCAGTGCCTTTAATTGCCTGAGAGCACATATACATAGCACCTGGGTTCCTTGTGACTCTCCCCCAAAACAGGAAGTGGAGTTTGTCATGTAGATCAACCACACGGTCTGTGCACAGATGGAAAAAGTCTCAGTTCAGTTCAGTCGCTCAGTCCTGTCCGACTCTTTGCGACCCCATGGACTGCAGCACACCAGGCCTCCCTGTGTATCACCAACTCCCAGAGTAGACTCAAAGTCATGTCCATTGAGTCGGTGATGCCATCCAACCATCTCATCCTCTGTCATCCCCTTCTCCTCCTGCCTTCAATCTTTCTCAGCATCTTTTCAAATGAGTCAGTTTTTCGCATTAGGTCGTCAAAGTATTGGAGTTTCAGCTTCAGTAACAGTCCTTCCAATGAATATTCAGGACTGATTTCCTTTAGGAGGGACTGGTTTGATCTCCTTGCAGCCCAAGGGGCTCCCAAGAGGTTTCTCCAATGCTACAGTTCAAAAGCATGAATTCTTTGGTGCTCAGCTTTCTGTATGGTCCAACTCTCACATCCATACATGACTACTGGAAAAACCATAGCTTTAAGTATATGACTACTGTCTGGCTCACCACAAATCTTTACTTTTTCTACCTATTTTTCCCTGGTCATTATGTTTGGCAGATCCTGAAAAGGGGCATAAAGAAAGCAATTAATATTAAAGATTTGAACTGAGGAAAACTGAAGATTAAACAAGCTGACATACATCAGTAGTTATTCAGTAAAATAATTTTTCCATCCTGTTTAAGATATAACTTTGTATAGCCTATGAAACATGCTTATAATCTACTGATTATTCATTCATTAGCCTTCACTTTCTTTTCTCTATCCAGAATCTAGTGACTGTTTTAAAACATTCACAGATCTTAGGTCTCCTGAATGAAAAGCAATCTTATCCAAAATAATTAATGTATCTCTCTCTCTATTTTTTTTTACTCAGTTCCAGGGCTCTACTTGGGTTTTTCAATAAACAAAATTATTTCAACATGAAATGATTTTTAAAAAAATCAGTCCATCTGAATTTCAGAGTCTACTCAGTGGCTTGTATTTAAATGGAATTATAACAGGAATAAAATATTCTTTTGAAATCTGATATTGATTCTTATGAAGTAGACTGAGGGGGATCAGGGTGTTCAATCCTATTACTCTAAATGTAGAATTGCACTTACTAGATCATGTGTCCCAGAATTATCAGGTCACATTTTCTGTCTCATTGGTCCAGGGTATTCAGTCTCACTTGTCAGTCATTATTATTTCTCTTTGTAAAATAAAGTTAGGATAGACATGCTGGAGTTTTCTCTGATGTAGTACTATGATGCACTCCTACAAAACTTAATATCTGCAGACAGCAACATGTCAACCCCACAGAAGTTGGTGACTGAACTTTTGTACACTGTTTCATGTTCATGTGGAATGTAGCTGTCAATCTTCCATTGGTTTCATTGCTGTAATAGATGAATTAATATAAAAGAACCAAAGGCAAATAGACAAGTAGAAAAGAAAATACAGACAAGTTCAAAAAAAGTGCCAGTTCATGTAATTTAAGATCAAAATAAGTCATGAATGAGTGAAGCAGAAATGAAAGGTTGTATTTATCTGAGACATCCACTCTTCTGTCCCATTTCACTTCTGAGTGCTGACAGGCAGCGAATGCCTGGGCTTGAAATTCTTTGTAACCAAGCAGAGGAGATCATGAATGACCACAGCAGCCTGTGCAGCAGCATGATGTTATAAAATGTAGATATATATTAATATAGTAATCACATATACATTATTAAACTGATACTGATAAAATTTTTTATCAAAATACAGACTGTAATATTACACATCAGTTTTTATATGTGCTCTTTGGTTTTGATATGAAGCTCTGTGAAGTTTTATCACATTTATAGGTTCTTGTACCACCACTAAAATCATGACACAGAATTGTTCCATTTCTCTAAAGAAGCCCTCTTTGCATACCCTCCCCATGCCTGCAATTCTTTATAACCCCAGTAACTACTGATCTTTTCATCTCTGTATTTTGTCCTTTTGAGAATGTTGTATAAATAGAATCATACTATGTATATAATCATAATAATCCAATAAGTGTAATCATACACCATGTTGCCTCTGAGATTGACTTTTTTTCATTCAGCATAGCATCCTGAGGTCCATCTAGGCTATATTTGTTTAGTCACTAAGTCCTGTCTGACTCTTTTATGACCCCATATACTGTAGCCCACCAGACTCCTTCGTCTATGGAATTTCCCAGGCAAAAATACTGGACTGAGTTGCCATTTCCTTCTCAGGGAATATTCCCAACCCAGGGATAAAACCCAGGTCTTCTGCATTACAGGCAGATTCTTTACCACTGATCTACCTAGGAAGCCCCATTTGGCTACTAAATGTATCAGTAGTCTGTTTCTTTTAATCGCTACAAACTGTCAACAACTTATGACATTGATTTCAGTTTTTTGACTTTCCAGTGGTAAGAAAGCAATACACATTCAGTAGAAACCATACTTGGAATTTTTAAATTTGATCTTTTCCCATCCTAGCAACATGTGGCATAACATTCCCTGGTGATTCTGGGCAGCAGCAGTGAGCTGAGCTCCCAGCCGGCCCTGAAATCATGAGGGTAAGCAACCGACATACTTACACTCATTCTGTACTCCTACAACCATTCTGGTTTTCACTTTCAGTGTGTGTGTGCTAAGTTGCTGCTGTCGTGTCCGACTCTTTGTGACACTATGGACTGTAGCCCACCGGGCTCCTCTGTCCATGGAATTCTCTAGGCAAGAAACTGAAGTGGGCTGCCATGGCCCCCTCCAGGGAATCTTCCCCATCCAGGGACTGAACCTGCATCTTTTATGTCCCCTTCATTGGCAGGCAGGTTCTTTACCACTAGCATCACCTGGGAAGCCCTACTTTCAGTAGAGTACTCAATAAATTACATGAGATTTTCAATATTTTTGTATAAAATAGACTGTTTTAGATGATTTCTCCCACCTGTAGGCTAATATAAATGTTGAGCACATTTAAGGGAAGCTGGGTTAGGTATATTAAATGCATTTTCCACCTATGATATTCTCAACTGAAAATGGTTTATTGAGACACAACTCTTGAAAATTGAGAAAACTCTGTAAATAAGATCTCATCGTACAGATGTATTACAGTTGCATTTACCCAGTGAAAGATACTTGGCTGATTTCCAGTTTTTGGTGACCACAAATATAGCTGTCATGAATATTCAGGTACAGAGTTTTGTGTGAATGTAAGCTTTTCATTTTTCAAGCATAAATACCCAGGAATGTGCTTTGCTGAGTTGTAAGGTAAGTGAGTATTTAAGCTTACGCAAAACTCTTGGACTGTTTTCCAGAATAACTGGACCATTCACCCACCAGCAATGTATGAGTGATCCAATTTCTCTGCGGTTTTGCCAGAACTTGGCATTGTCAGTATTTTTAATTTTAGCCTTTATGATAGATGTGAAGTGGTATTTCTTTGTGGCTTAATTTGCACTTCCCTAACTACTGATAACACTGACCATCTCTCTATATGTTTATTTCCTTACCACATAGCTCTTTCGTAAAGTGTCTGAATCTTTTGTTCAGGTTTCAACTGGATTGTTTGTTTCTTCCTGTTGAGTTTAGAACAGTTCATTGTATTCTAAATACAGTTTTTTGATGAAAATGTATTTTGCAAATATTTCCTGCCAGTCTGTGGTTTATCTTTTTCCTTCTCTTAATGGTGTCTTTCACAGAGCAAACATTTTTATTTTGATGAAATCTAAGTTATTTATGTTGTATGGATTGTGTTTTTGGTGTCATGTCAAAAATCTTTTTGTCTAACCCTAGGTCATGAAGATATTCTCTTATGTTTTTCCTCAAAGATTTAATGTTACATTTTATAGTTGGATATATGGTTCATTTTGAGGCTGTACACACTTTTTTGTACAAGATGTGATATTTATGTCAATTTTCAATTATTTCCTAAGAATATATAATCATCCCAACCTCATTTTCTCATAAGACTATGTTGTTACCTCTATTGAACTGTCTTTGCATTTGTCAAAAAATAAATTTTCCTGACCTGTGTGGATCTACTTCTACACATTTACTCAGTGACATAAACTTGTTAATGATATTCTTTCATTACATTTATAACATTATAGAGCCTGTAGAATGGTTCGCTTTATTACTTATATTTATATGAATAATTCATCTTTTTTTTTTCTTTTTTCCCTTGATAATTATACCTAGGAATATATCGCTTTTATTAATCATTTTAACAAAACTAAATTTGTGTTTCATGGTTATTGCTATAGTTTTATTTGTATTTCACCAATTGAACATTTTATTATTACATCTTTCATTTTATGTTGGGTTTAATTTGCTTTTCTATCATCTTTTGCTGAGTCTTCATAACAGTGTTTCAACATCTTTCTTTAGTAATATAAGTATTTAAAAAGATAAATTTTCTTCTGTATATTATTTTAGCTCCATCTCAGACATATTTATATAATGTGCTCTCACAATATTTACTTTCAAAATATTTTCTGATAGCCAGTGTAACTGTTTCTTTAACCTAGAGTTATTTTAAAGTTAGTGCATGTAATCCAAATATTTTGGAGTTTCTAGAGACATCTCTTTGCCCTTGATTTTCTAATCATTTCCATCTTGGTCAAAGAATAAATTCTGTATAATTTCAGTTTTATTAAATATATTAAGACTTGTTATGCACACACTGATGTGTGTTTGTATGTATGTGTTTCATCTACACAGCAGGGCGTGTCTGGAGCCTCGGCTGCAGGTTCGTGTAGAGGCGGCAGGTGCCCGGGGAGCACCGTGCTGCGCAGCACAGAAGTAAGTGCCCGAGTCTGTGGTCCGCGGAGAGGAAATGTGCAGCGAGCTGCGGCGTTCTGCAGGGACTGTGGTGGCCTTTAATCTTCCATCCTGCTTTGTCCCTGAAGGAATGTAAAACAGCTGGATGAGGCGGCCCCCAGGGTTCTGAAGATACCAGTTCACACTCCGTGAGGAAGTGGAAAAATTACACCGAAGCGTGTAGCTGGCTCCCTCCTGGAGACTCAGGGCTGGGGGACTCTGCTCCACATCGGCCCCTCGCACATCTGATGAGGAAAGAGAAACAGTCACTGTGAGGGTCACTGTAACTCCTACTAAACCCTGAAAGTGCCCTCCCCACCCCCACAGATGATGAGAAGGATAGACAGTCTGCAGGACTTGTCAGCTCCTCTCCCTCCCTCGACAATAGAGCAGCGCCTCACTCCTCCAGGTTCCCTGTGGGGCGGCCCCAACTCACAGCAAACCTGGGCAAACAGAAGCCCCAGCACAGCGCCTGCTAGCCTCTCCATGATGCTTCCTCTTCTTGTTGGGACATTTTCACTGCAAGACACTTCACTAAACCCTGAGGGAGTGAGTGTCATAAGTCGTTCCTGCTCCTGCAGCCAATCAGCTCACCCAACAAATCCTGCTCAGGTGAGGAGGACAGGACGCCCCACCCCCCACCGCAACCAACTCAGACTGTGCTGGCCAGGGGCGGGTGAGAGGGGGAAATAGAAAAGTCGTTATTTTATGACTTAAGGGATACTTTCTGAGAACATTTGGGAGAAGGCAGACCCTGATTAGGAATTTGGGAGAATTTTAGGGAAAAGAAAGCAAAAATTAACTGTATAGCTCCATCTTCCTCTCACATGGCATGGATGTAGTAGATTCTTCCATAACGAAATGCTTTTTCCCAGAAGTGCTGAGGATCCAGCTTTTGTTTCCCTTATGCTCTCACTTGTGGTTCTAAAGGGTGCTCATGGATCAGCACAGTATTGGAAGTTGCCCCTATTGGCTGGAACACTTTGCTGTATTAAACAGTATTTTTTTAATTAATTTTTAAAATTTATTTATTTTTAATTGGAGGATAATTGCTTTACAATGTTGTGTTGGCTTCTGCCATACAATGATGTGAATCAGCCAGAAGTATACACACGTCCCCTCCCTCTTGAACCTCCTCCCCACCCTTCTAGGTTGTCACAGAGCACCGTGTTGAGCTCCCTGCATCATACAGCAACTTCCCACTAGCTATCTCTTTTGCATATGGTAATGTATACATTTCAAAGCTATTCTCAGTTCATCCCACCCTCTCCTTCCCCTAGTGTGTCCAAAGTCTGTTCTCTATGTCTGCATTTCCATTTTTGTCCTGCAAATAGGGTCCATCAACAGATGAATGGATAAAGTTGTGGTACCTATATACAATGGAATACTACTCAGCCATAAAAAAACACATTTGAGACAGTTCTAGTGAGGTGGATGAAACTAGAGCTTGTTAACCAAAGTGAAGTAAGTCAGAAAGAGAAAAACAAATATCACATATTAATGCATATATATATAGATTCTGTAAAAATGGTACTGATTACTTGAAAAGTTATATATATTTATTTTAGACTAGGGCTGCATAAAGAGCAATTTTAGTTATCCTAACCACTAGTTGGACATTGAAAACTGAATTGTAAGTTTTATTATAACATCTATAATTTTAAAATAAATTATTTTAAAGAAAATTTCTATCATAAATACATTTTTAAAACTGTTGATTACTAGTTTTGTATTCTGCTTGCTAATTTTAGTAAGCTGTTTTAGAGAAAAATAAGTGTTTTTGAAACAATATGAAGATAATTTTAGTTTGTGCTCTTATCTCAGACTTTGTAAATAATATCGATTCTCTGTCAGTGGATTTGGGGGTAAAAGGGATGGAAGATGAGGACCTGTATATTTTCACTGCAGTGAAAGTGAAGTGATCTGCAGGCACTAACATTCAGATGGACAGTTCAAGGATGGTTCAGTAGTAGCAGCATGTAGGCCTGGTTGCTCCAAGACATGTGGGATTTCAGTTCTTCAACCAGGGACTGAACCTGTGACCTCTGCATTGGCAGGCAGATTCTTTACCACTGAGCCACCAGGGTAAGCCCCATGTGCTGCTTGCACACCTGCATGCTAAGTCGCTTCAGTCATGTCCAACTCTTTGCAACTCTAGGCTCTGTAGTCCGCCAGGCTCTTGTGTCCATGGAATCCCCCAGGGAAGAATACTGGAATGGGTTGCCGTGCCCTCCTCCAGGGGATCGTCCCAACTCTGGATGGAACCCTCGTCTCTCTCCTGCAGCTCCTGCAGCAGGCAGATTCTTTACTGCTGAGCCAAAGGGGAAGCCCCATGTACTGCTTAGGGAATATAAAAAATGATGAAAACTCTTTATAGAAGCAGGATTTCCAGACCTGCCAAGAAAGTGAAACATTGTCATTCACTTAATTTTTGTTTCTTTCAAAACACTTCTTCATGGGAAATATGAATGTTCTAGACTAGCAACAATAACATTTCAGATTTTTCTCAGAGAAAGAGTAGTTTGTTTCTGGTAAGTAGAACAACTATAACACATCAGAGTCTGGACTTGGCCCTGGATCCAAGTGAAAGAAGCCTTTGGTACAAGGAGAATTATTTGCATGTTTCCCACTTCTTATGTTGGGACTAGTACACTAAAACCAACATTTTATTGACATGAGGAGGAGCCATAACAAGTTATTAACACCTCTTTATTGCTATGCTAAAATTATGATTCTGACATGCCTCAAAGTTCTTCTTAGCTGCATCAATAAACTAGGTGCTTATTCCATGTCCTCTTTTTCTTCTTTTCCTTATCCATCTTCTTCCCTTTCCCTTCCCTTCACTTTCCTCATCTCTCACTGCTCTCTGACTCTCCTTCCAGATGACTCTAGATTTGCTCTCGTGACTGCTCCCCCACTCTGTCCCCGCTTCTTCCCACCAGAGATACTGCACAGGTGCAGCCCCATCTGTCCCCATGTGCCCCTCTCAGGACGCAGTAGTACACAGCGGTGTCTCTCAGGGTGACCTGGGGCAGGACCAAGGTGCTGGACTTTCTGTCTGAAGCTATGGTCAGAGAGGCCAGGCTGTTGTTCACTGTGTCTCGTAAGCCATGAATGACATACTGTGGACTCTGATTGGGATTTTGCCGATACCAATGTATATAGTCATCTATCCTGATGGTAGAGTGGTTACAAGGCAGGTTTACATTTTCTCCTTCAGCACAATCCATGGAGTTGGGCTGGGTGGTCTTAGCATTAATCACAGTTCCTAAAGGGTCAAGAAAATAAAATTAGCCCCTGACCACAAATCAGTGTAATTCTGTGGATCAAGCGTACAACATTCCCATAACTCTCTGGACCTCCCCCTATTCCAGTGTTTTTATCTATGTTCTGCAAAATATCATTGGTGTTTATTATATAGAGACCAAAGACACATGGCAAGAATCTGAGACTCTATAGCCTTTATCTCATGGGTCCTTTGCTCAGTAAATGCAGGGATTTCCTACAAACTGGTTACTGCTAAGTGGTCTTCTGGGATCATGGCTATGATTTAACCTGTCATGTAGAAGTTTGTGCTTCCTAGCAAATGTATAGATCAGTTCTCAATTCCATCGTTATGAGGCTGAATAGAGCAGAGGGAGAGCAGAGAGCAAATAGCACTTCATGGCCCTTTGCCCTCAAGTCATCCCTTGTAGACACAGAGCACTTACCCAAGGTCAGAAACACAGTTACTCCAGTCACCAGCCTCATACTCCAAGGACAAACCAGGATCAAGGGCTCACAGCTCAGACTGTGTCTGCTTCTGGGCTTGTTTCCACAGAACAGAAACAACTACTGCTGGTGAAGACTTAGAACCAGAGCAGGTATCAGTGTGTTGTTGCCAAGATCTGTCAGCCAATGATCAAGCAGTTCCTTGTCTAGGTCTTCCTGCCCTGTTTTAGTCATGTCCCCCAAAGAAGGAGAGACATCCCCAACTCACACGGTGTCTGCTGCCATCCTCTGTGAAGTTTAAAGTCTGGCTCTGTAAAAGGAACACCAGTCACAATGATATGTCTATCCAGAGCCATTGTCCTATCATTTGGTTCCTTAAAGAAATTGGCTTGTGTTCTATGAAGCTTATGGAAAACATTAATTAATACCAGAAAACTGTACTGAGCTCTGTACTGTAAGAAGATGAAAATTTCCATCCGCATTCCAGAAAATGTATGAGAAACTCCAGAGCAGGCAGTGATGTTCTCTGGAGGACAGAAAATATTAATAATGTTGAGACTAAAGCTATACAACCTGGAGTTCTGGGCTCCTGTAAAGGTCCTGGAAATCATGTGTCCTCCACCATCTAGGTAAACATTTCTCAATGCATCTGTTCTTGATACAGTAACTGATGACTCAGATGGTGTCCACCTCACTCTTCTTGAAGAGTGATCTTGAATCCTCATGTTCTCTACGCCCATGCTTGTAGGCGCTGTGCACCAAGGATGCTGAAGCAGAGAGAAAAGACAGGAAGGAATGCAAACAAAGTTGGGGTGGGGTGTAGGGTGGGTGTAAGTGGTAGAAAAAGTCGGGGGAAGGGATAAAAGCATAAGTAATAAGGAAGGGAAAGATAATCAGAGGAGGGAAACAGAGAAAGCAGTGTTCAGGAAGGTACATGAAAAAAGCTTAGGCTGTTGGGCTAAGAGGCCCAGATCCTTGGCCACGGACCCTCAGCCAGGGATTATAAAGAACGAGCTGTCAAAAGATAATAACATCTTCCCAGTGTTGGGATATTGGGACCACAGTAAAGTCTCTGTCAGGGAAGACCACTCATTCCAACTCCACTGACCACAGAGGGTGGTTCCGTCTGGATCCTTCCTTCATCATCTTTCTACTCTCATAAGCTCAAAAACGGCCTCAGTTCTCCATTCTAATCTCTGCAAATGGCAAGATAGGTGGTCTATAAACCCAGCAACCATCTCCTCCCTCAAAACTGTACTATGTGTAATACACCACGTGTCACCCGTTATGTAAAGGACCAGTATGGGTGGTGGAGAAGTTATGCTCAAATATGGAGAGCAGATATTTTTTGTGTGCGGTATAGGCAATATACTAAAAGGTGTGTTGGAATAAATACCTTTTCAAATAAAAGCATGCAAAGCTGTAGCTTTTAAATGTACAGACATCCTGCTCAGAAATATCTAAATTGATGGTGGGAGACATCAGAACCTGATATTGCGAAATGTACTGAATTAGAGACGCAGCCTTTAGAGGGAATGGCTTCTGTTGGGACTGTGGATGGAATCTACCAGAACAGCTTGATCTTACTCTTCGTTACTTTTGGATTTCTATTTCCTTTTTTCTTTCTTTTTTTTTTTTTTTTTCTGGAAATATTTCAGAAATAAAAGTGACTTTGTTGTTCAGCATAAAGGTATTCTAACAACAGGGTAACTCATCCTTTTTAACATAAAAATAAACATTTAAATATTAAGAAAGAGAGAGAGAGAATGGAAGTATGTCGTTTTTCCTTTTTCTTTGGCACATCAATAGAAAACACGTTTCCCTTTCCCTCTCCCAGAAAGGACCACCGTTTTCAGATGAAGCAGCCCCCTCCAGTGACTGAGTAAGTGAACTGCAGAAGTAAACCCAGGCCAAAAGCCCACTGGTGTGGCTCAGGAGTGAAGAGTCTGCCTGCCAGTGGAGAAGATGCCGGAGATGCAGGTTTAGCCTCTGAGTGGGGAAGATCCCCTGGAGGAGGAAATGGCAATGCACTCCAGTATTCTTGCCCGAAGACTTCCATGGACAGAAGAGCCTGGCAGTCTACAACAGTTCGTGGGGTCTCAAAAAGTTGGACACGACTGAGCACTATAGCACTACTGTATAATCTTTTAAAAGGGGGCTTCCCAGATGGCTTAGCAGTAAGAATCCACCTGCCAGTGTAGGAGATGCAGGAGACATGGGTTCGATCCCTGGACCAGGAAGATACCCCGTAGACGGAAATGACAACCCACTCCAGTATTCTTACCTGGGAAATCCCACGGACTGTAGACCGCCAGGCTCCTCTGCCCATGGCATTCCCAAACTCGAACACTACTGAGCATGCAACCTTTGGAAAAGCTCAAATTTGAAGGTAAAAGAAGTAATCTAACTGTTTTCATTGACAGAGGAGTGTATAAAGAAGCTGTGGTGTATATACACAATGAAATATTGCTCAGACATTAAAAAGAATGAAATAATGCCATCTGTAGCAACATGGATGGACCTAGAGAGTTTCATACTGAGTGAAGTAAGTCAGACAGAGAAGGAGGAATATCATACGGCATCCCTTATATGTGAGATCTAAAAAGAAATGATACAAATGAACTTACTTACAAAACAGAACGAGACTTACAGACTTAGAAACAAATATATGGTTGTCATAAGGGGAAAAAGATAGTTAGGGAATTTGGGATGGTCATGTACACACTGCTATATTTAAAATGGATAACCAACAAGGACCTTTTGTATAGTACAAGGAACTCTGCTCAACATTACGTGAATGGGAGGGGAATTTGGGGAAGAATGGATACATGTACATGTATGCCTGAGTCCCTTCACTGTTCAGCTGAAACTATTACAACATTGTTTATCGGCTATACCTCAAGACAAAATCAAAAGTTCAAAAGAAAAAAAGAATCTTAGTTGTAAAACCTTTGTACTCACCTGTGTTTTCTTAGACATAAATTATTTTTGGCCATTTTATTTCAGTAAAACCCCTATTATGATTCTCCATTGTTGACATCTCTTTCATCTTTCCATTTGTCTTTAAACTTCCCATATTTAAAGCTTACTTCAAAAGTCAAACAAACATTTATAAGAGAGGTTGTTACAGTCTGGGAACTCAGGAATGTTTCGTGAATAAATAGGTGAGTCTTTGTTCATGAATTTAGTGAAAGAAAGAAATTGTGATGAGCCACTATTCTGAAAACAATCTCCCAATTTTATGGAAAGCGTGTTAAATAAAAAGACTCTAACAGGATAAATAAAGGGTTATAATTATGGGCAAATTCAACAATAGGGAAAAAACATTCAAAATCTAAGATGGAAGAAAATTATATTGAAGACATGGGAGTAAATGTCATGGTAATCATGCTTCATTCATTTAACAAATATTCATAAGTATTCACTGGGAGCCTGTTCTGTGGCAAATCTCACACACACACACACACACACACACACACACACACACGTAAGCCAACAAGCACTTCTAATGAAAATATAAGAACAAATAAAAATGAATTACTTAAAGTAAGTATGGATGTATTAGTTTATTATATTAGAAAAAAGCAGAAGAAAAGCAATTACCAGTACATTTTTGTTTGTTGGGTTTTTTGCCTTTGTTTTTAGAAGATGATAAAAACTGCTACCAAGTGTTCTTTTAAATAATACTGAAAAACAAAAAATACTCTGTATGACCACGAGGAATCTAAAAATGTTTTCTTGCCTACTGGCTCTTTTCAGGGTTCTTAATTTTATAGGATTATATCTCTAAGACCATATGAGATGAGGTTATCTTCCTTTGCTTGATGAAAACCAAAATAATGCCCATAACGTCCTTTCAGAAAATCAAGATGACTTGATGAAAGGCTAGTACCTCTGTATGATGGATACTTTCAACAGTCCAGAAATGGAAGAGAAATTCCTGAATCTAATAAAGAGTATCGATGAAAATATCAAAAATCAATATTAGTCTCTAAAGGATCCCAAACAAGATAGGTAGACTATCATTGCTCCTATTCACTGTCTTCCTGAAGGACCTGGCATCAAACCAGGAAAGGAAATAAGATGTATTAAGTCTGAAAAGGGAGAAATAAACCATTTTTATTCATAGGTGCATGTAGAAAATGCAAAGGAGTCTATAAGCAAACTGTAAGAGCTAGAACTAATAGGGGAATTATTGACTGTATAGTCACTAAAGACAAATATAAATTTTATTTCTAGATACTAGTGAAATCAATAGAAAGTGAAATTTAACTTTCATTTATTAAATACGTGGGAATTAATTTAACACAAGGTATACAGTCCTCTACCAAAAAAAAAAAAAATTAGACAGGATCTACATAAAAGGGAATAACATAAGATGCCATATGTCAAGATGTAAATTGTCCCAAATGAATCCATAAATTCAACAGAAGCCCAATACAACTACTAGCAAGGTTTTTTGGTAGACGTTGAGAAGCTAATTATATAAGTTTGGTGGAAATTCAAAAAGACCTAAAATAAACCTTGAAGAAGAAGAAAAGTTTGAATTGCATTTCCATATATCAAAATGTATATGAAGCCCCAGTAATTAGGACAGAATGTTCTGTTGGAAAGAGGATAAAATAAAGATGAATAAGCAGGATCAAATCCAAAAATAGGTCCATATGGATACAGCATCAATTGGTTTTCTCCAAAGGTGTCTATGCCATTCTATGGGGGAAAAGATGGTCTTTCTGGGATAACAGCTAGTGTTAGTTGCTCAGCCATGTCTGATTCTTTGTGATGCTATGAACTGTAGCTAGTCAGCCTCCTCTGTCCATGCGATTCTCCAGGCAAGAATAGTGGAGTGGGTTGCCATGCCCTTCTCCAAGGGATCCTCCTGACCCAGGGATTGAACCCAGGTCTCCCACACTGCAGGCAGACTCTTTACCGTCTCAGCCACCTGGGAAGCCCCCATCCTGTACTGTGACCACACAAACATTAGAATGTGCTCTTAGTGACACCTTATTGTGGTTTTCATTGCATTTCTGCAATTTCTGGCTATTTGCATCTTTTGAAAGTACCTTGACTCCTTCCTCCCTCCTCCTTCTTTTATGAAATAGCTCTTTGCCCATGGTCTAAGTGAAATGTTTGCCTTATTTAAATACTGTTTAGCTTTGAGAGTTATTTATATATTCTAGGTACTAGTTCCTTGTGGGATGTATGGTTTCCAAATAACAGGTTTTCACAGTTGGTAGCTTGTCTTTTCATGCTCTTACGGGTTGCTTTGCAGGGCAAAAGATATTAATTTCGAAGTCTAGTTTGCCATTTAAAAAAATATTTTATAGACTTGTTTTGTTGTCAGGTCCAAAGACTGTTGGCCCATACACATATCAAAATTTTGTCCTGTATTTTGTCCTAAAATTTTTTATAATTTAACATTTTACATTTAAGTCTGTGATCCATTTTAAAGAATGTAAGTATGAAGTGTGAGACCTGAATCAAGGTTAATTTTTCCTGCCAGTGGATTTCAACTTTCTCCAGCACTATCTGTTGAAAGGGTTATCTTTCTTCTATCGAATGTATTTGGCACTTTGCCAGAAAAGGTCAGTTGGGCATATTTGTGTGGATCTATTTTCTCTGTTCATTTCCACTGAACTGTGTGTTTATCCCTGCACCAGTACCAAATAACCTTGATAACTGTAGCCTGAAATCAGATTGACCGATTGTTCTGACTTCTTATTTCTTCAAGGTTTTAAAAATTACTCCAGTATTTCTCCCCATTCATATAAATTTTAGAATAGTCTTGCCTGTGTTTGTTTTTCAAATCATGATGGATTTTAGCAGGAGTTCTATGACGTGTGTATGTAAATTTGGAGAGACTTGCCATGTTTGCTGCTTTGAAACATCCAGTTTGCAAACTCATGACATCTCTCCATCTGTCTCCTTTAATTTCTTCCATAAGTGTTTTGTAGTTTTCAGCTTAAAAATTCTGTACATGTTTTCTGTACAAAAAAGACCACTCAAGGTCTCTTTTCGAGTCATTGTAAATGGTATTATATTTTAATTTCGAGGTCCACATGTCCATCGCTAATATATAGAAATACAGTTGACTACATACATTTATCTTATTTCCTATGGTGTTGCTGAACTCAATAGGTCTGAGAGTTTTGGGGGGTACATTCTTTGTGAGGTTTTCTATACAGATAATCATATTACCTGGCAGTTTTAGGTCTTTTCTGGCCCAAGACTGTCTTTACACCTACTTTCTTTACTGCCTGGCTCTGACGTCTAGCACTGTTCTGAAGGACAGTGATGAGAGTGGATGTGTTTGCCTTGTCCCCAGGCTTGGGGAAACACACACAGTCTTCTGTTAGTAAGCACACTGTTCGCTACCGAGGATCTTCCCCACTGTGCCTGTGCTTCTCAAAGTCCTCACCATAGTTGACTGTTGAATTCCGGCAAAAATTTAGTCTACATAGATTAATATGATGTAATTTTTCTTTCTTATCCTGTTAATATGGTGAATTTCATCAACTGATTTCCAATTTGAAGTAATTTGCATCCTTGAAAAAAATCCATTTGTGCTTGGTATATTACTTGCTAATATTTTTAAGAAACTTTGTGTCTATATTCATGAAATATGTCTCTGCAGTTTTCCGTTATGATCTTTGTCTGATTTTAATTTCAGGGTAACACTAGCTTCATAAAATGAGTGAGGAATTCTTTTCTTCTTTTTTTTTCTGGAAGAAATAGTGCATAATTCATGCTAATACTTCAAAAGATTGGCAGAATTATCTAGTAACACTAAGTCCAGGGATTTTTTTTTAATTAAAAATTCAACTTCTTCATAGATATCATGACTTCAGCTTTCTCTGGCCCCTGCTCTGAGAAGAGGTGAAGAGGAGCGGCCCCTGGAGCCCACAGTGAGGTTTGGGGACAGACAGCAGGTCCTTCCAGAGCACTGTGCCCCGCACAGAAGTAGGTTCCTACGTCTGAGGGCTGGGCAGCAGCGAGGTGCAGGGAGCTGTGCTTTCTGGTCTCTCCAAACCGACCTGTCCATCTCTGCTCCGTCTTCACTTCTCCACCCCTAGCTAATATCATCAAGAGGACAGGACTTCCCCCAGGGCTCTGCTTATACCACTGTAAGGTGGGTAAAATGCTTGAGCAATTGCAGTACGTGGTGAAGTTCTCTCCTTCTTGTAGATGCAAGAATTGAGGGATTTGACTCATCTGTTGTCCGTTCACTTCTGTTGAGAAAACAGTGAGAAGTATCAGAGAAAGTCTAATCAGACGTCTATTCTCTCAGCTCCAACGGTCTCTCTCATTCTTCTTGTGTATTTTTCTCCTTCTTTCCATGTCTCCCTGCCCAACTCCCTCCATCTTTCCACTTTTTAGTTTCTGAGTTTTTCTCAACATCCTGCTCTCTCTCAGAAAATCTCATTCCTACAGTTCCCTGCAGATAAGATTCCGCTGTGCAGAATTCTCTGGAAGCAATCAGGGAAACCCCAAACTCACGTGATATTTGCATCCATAAGATCAACACTGGTGCTATGAGCAGCATTTCCCTCTTCTCCCTCGTCAGGAAGAGTTGCTGAATCTGCCTGCTCCTAAAGCGTTTCCCTTGTACAAGCTTTTCCAGCCCCACATGCGTTTCTGTGGTCGACACTGCCTTTTGCAAAGAAAAACGAAAGGAGTGACTGCAATTTGAGACAGCCAGTCCCACTTACCCCGTTTTACTCACACATCTTAAAAAGCAGGGCGGGTTTGCAGATGCTGCCCCCCTGTGGCTGGATCTAAAATTGCTGACTTTATAACCAATTCTTCACAGAATGCTTTCTAATTTAAGTGGTATATATGTTTGTCAAAACTTGAAAAGAAAGAGTTTGCTCACGCTGATATTGTTTGGGGAGGAACAATTTGCCTTTTAAAATGGATTTTTTAAATTTAAAACTAGGGCATCCATGGCTGATTCATATGAATGTATGACAAAACCCACTGAAATGTTGTGAAGTGATTGGCCTCCAACTAATAAAAAAAAAATTAAAAAAAAAAAAAAGAATTGAATAAACCTTAAAAAAAAAAAAAAAAAAAACTAGGGCATCGGGGGAAATAATGAAAACAGTGAGAGACTTTATTTGGGGAGGCTCCAGAATCACTGCAGATGGTGTCTGCAGCCATGAAATTAAAAAGACGTTTGCTCCTTGGAGGTAAAGCTATGACCAACCTAGACAGCATATTAAAAAGCAGAGACATTACTTTGCCAACAAAGGTCCATGTAGTCAAAGCTATGATTTTTCCGGTAGTCATGTATGGATGTGAGTGTTAGACTATAAAGAAAGCTGAGCACCCAAGAATTGATGCTTTTGAACTGTGGTGTTGGAGAAGACTCTTCAGCATCCCTTGGACTGCAAGGAGATCCAACCAGCCTATCCTAAAGGAGATCAGTCTTGAATGTTCATAGGAAGGACTGATACTGCAGCTGAAACTCCAATACTTTGGCTACCTGATTCGAAGAACTGACTCATTGGAAAAGACCCTGATGCTGGGAAAGATTGAAGGTGGGAAGAGAAGGGGATGACAGAGGATGAGATGGTTGGATGGCATCACCAACTCAATGGACTTGAGTTTGAGTAAGCTCCAGGTGTTGGTGATGGACAGGGAAGACCAGCGTGCTGCAGTCCATGGGGTCACAAAGAGTCAGACATGACTGAGCAACTGAACTGAACTGAGGACATCAGGAGAAAATAAATGTTTCATTTTGCATTTCCAGTTTCATCAGAATCATACATGTGTGTCTCTGCATGTACTAATGGAATGTATTAGATCAGAGACAGTTGAAGAGGTATTGCAAAGACTCAAAATTTATTGTTAGATGACCTAAGATCTTGAAATGGAAGATAATAAGTACCTATTTTTCTGTTGTCTTACGGATTACCCTGGTTGTGAATTATACAATTTGGAGCTCTTATTTATTGTCCCACTGTGTTATTTTACCACATACCAGTGATTTTTTAAAATCAGTATAATTTGACAGGAAGCCTTATCTATCAGATATGACTTTCTCTAAGACTTCCTTAAACAAAACTCTCAGATAGAATACAATTGTATGGCTCCACAGAATTTGTCACTTATCACAGCACTTACCAGCCCATAGTATGATCTGTTAAATGAGGGGACTGGCCTCAAGATCTAGAGAGTGTGTATTGTATCACCTTCAAGAACTGATCTGTTCTATATAGCAGCTACTAGCCACATGAGGCTACTTAAATTTAAATTAATTGAACTTAAATAATATTAAAATTTTAGTTCCTCAATCATACTGGCCATATAACAAGGGCTAAGTACCCACACCTGACCAGAGGCTATTGAATAGTGCAGATATAGGGTGTTTCCACCATCTCATAAAGTCCCACTGAGTGGTGATTCTCTGCAATGTAGGGTCTATAAGAACAAGGAACTTTGCCTGTTTGGTGTCACAATTAAAGGCCTAGATATGAGGTATGCACTTAATAAGTGTTTGTATATTAACATCACCATGTTCCCAGAAACTACTTGAATACCTGATAAATAGTAGATACTCAAGCATTTGTTGTATAATAAATAAATGGATGTGTCTGCATGTGTGAGAGTTTGAACTCAAAATATTCCAAAGATCAGTTTAAAAACACCCTTCCATGACTGTAATCAGGAGTTGCTTGTAGCTATTTAGAAATGTTGCTTTTGGAAGATTGTGTTAAAACTCCAGTCTGTCATAACAATTTATCACAGATTTGATGGCTCTTAAAGAAAAAAAATGGTTCCCTTACAATCTGGAAGGGCTTCCTTGGTAGCTCAGTTGGTGAAGAATCTGCCTGCAGTGCAGGAGGCCTGGGTTTGATCTCTGGGTTGGGAGGATCCCCTGGATAAGGAACCCACTCAGTATTCTCGCCTGGAAAATCCCATGGACAGAGGAGCCTGGTGGGCTTCAGTCCTTGGGGCTGCAAGAGTCTTAGCGACTAAATCAATCTGGAGGCCAGAAGTCTGAGATAAGGTGTCAACAGAAACATTCTCCTTCTGAATGTTTTGGAAGGGAATTCTTCAGTGCCTCTTCTAGCTTTAGGTGACTCGAAGTGTTCCTTCACTTGTGACTGTATACCCCCAACCTCCTCCTCCATCGAGAAGGCCTCACAAGGCTTTCTCACCTGTGTGTTTCTTAAAAGAAAAATTGTCACTGGATTTAGGCCCTACCTGAATAGTCCAGGATGACCTTATCTTTCATTTTTTCCCCCATTTATTTTTATTAGTTGGAGGCTAATTACTTTACAATATTGTAGTGGTTTTTGTCATACATTGACATGAATCAGCCATAGATTTACATGTATTCCCCATCCCGATCCCCCCTCCCACCTCCCTCTCCACCCGATTCCTCTGGGTCTTCCCAGTGCACCAGCCCCGAGCACTTGTCTCGTGCATCCAGCCTGGGCTGGTGATCTGTTTCACCCTAGATAATACACATGTTTCGATGCTGTTCTCTCGAAACATCCCACCCTCGCATTCTCCCACAGAGTCCAAAATTTTGTTCTGTACATCTGTGTCTCTTTTTCTTGTTTGCATATAGGGTTATCGTTACCATCTTTCTAAATTCCATATATATGCGTTAGTATACTGTATTGACCTTATCTTTCTATCCTTAACTTTGTTTACTTTTACAAAGTCTCTTTGTCCAAATAAGTCACATTCACACTTTCTGTGATTAGGATGTGGGCATATCATTTGGGAGCCCTCTCTCCATCCCACTATAAGGTCTTTAATGTCTTTGAAGAATTGTCATGAAAATATATGAATGATAGAAATCTCAACATTTCTTTCAGAGTCAAAAGTGAATCTGAATCTGAATTACTGCATAATATGGAAAGAGAGAGAAGCAAGTTTAGGATGCACTGGAAAATGAAGATACAATGAGTTAACAAAGTGTTTTGAAATGCACTCTCTTGAGACAACTTTTTCTTCTCAGGCATGTTGGATTTGGACACAAAAATGAAGACAAATGTAGCAATGCTATGTTAGTGAAGGCTTCTGCCCCATCCTAAAAGAGCAAGGAGGTTGGAGAGCACTTGGGGTTGCTTTTAAAGTTCCCTGATCTTCATGCAGATCAGGAGCCCTGCTGCAGTTTACACAGAAGGATGTAAACTGGGACAGAATAGTCACCCCCTGGAGAAGGCTGCCCTTTCCCACTCACACCATCGTATTTACTGTATGTTATCTCTAGATCTTGGGGTGAAAAGTAGAAATTTGCTAAATGAAGAGAAAAAGACCTGGCTTTGCTTTGGTTTATGGACAAAAAGGAAGCTCAACATGCTTAGTAGGAAATGACTCCACAGAATACATGTATAAGATAGCCCTTATTCACTAATATTCTTGTCAAAGCGATTTTAAAAGAGGACCAGATAGAAGAATATTTATAGTAAACTGTTACAATTATTATCCTATGAGATTTTAGATAAGAAACAAATAATACTGCTTGAACTGACCATGAATACTGAACACACATGTTCATTTTCACAATTACATGGAAAATTCATTCTGGCCAAAGAGGACAGCATCTGCAAAGGCTCTGATTTAGGAAAGAGTTTAATATGTCTATAAATGGTTAGAATTTTAAAGTGGTTGATGTACATTAAGGAGTATGTGGTGGAAAAGGGGGAATGACAAAACTAGAAGCAATTGAGGGGAAAACTGTACATTGTCTTGTATTTCTTAATGTAGAATTTGATCTTTATATCTTCTAATGGTTCCTTATTACCCAACGATGACCAGGAAGTGATACGATTATATATACATTTTATAATAACTCTATGATCATGTAGAAGTTAGATTCAAGGAGTTGAGAGTAAAGCCAGGAAGAAGCCTAAGAGGTCCCTGCAGTTAAACAAGAAATATGCACCAAATGGCTGAATTAGAAGAGTAGCGAAGAGTTTGGAAAGGAGGAGATGGACGTGGGTGCTACACAAGAGATACACTGACGTGACCTCGATGTTTATGGAGGGTGTGTGTGCTTCATTACACGCTGGTGCCCATCTGCCGTAGATGGTGTGTTTATTCTAACAGGGCTATTTAAAAGGGCATGACTGTATCTTTATTAATAATCAAAATTAAACAGACTGTTTCAACTTCAGATCCATTTGAGGATCTATATGTAGAACAAACTAGGTATATTTCCAAAAGCCGTGGCATTCCTGCAGCTAATAAAATAGAATTCTGAAGCATAAAAATTATTAAGTCACTTTCCCTAGATCACTCAACTAATGAGTGGCAGATTTGGAAATACAACCTAAGTTGTTGTGTTCTGCTAACACAGCAGATAAGTATCTAATTTATCATGTTCTTACTGATAATGGAAAATTTGTTCGTTAGAGTGCTATGTTGAGAGATTGGGTGTATTACTAATATTATAATATTAAATAAGTATACAAAGTCATGTTTGCTATGATTGTTTGGTTTTTTCCCATTATTGAGTCCTGCTCCCACTTCTTGTCAGATTTCTATACTACAAGAAAGACAGAGCAGTAGACAAAATTCACTTACCAGAGGAAAAAACTCCCACCTCGTGCAACAATTCCAAACTTTCTGTCCAAGTTAGCTTACTACTCTCCAGGTTCAATTAATCATTTGAAGTTGATCAAGTTCACATCCGGCAGGCAAAGGATTAAAAAGCAGCCAGTTCTCCTGAATCCTCTCACTCATGGTTTCTGCATTGCGAAGTTTACTAATTGCTTTAGCAATGGCAGGTCCTATGGCGATTAGGCTTCTGCACAACTTAACCCACGATCACTGAGGGGAGCAAGGAGGCTAGTGTAGGCCCCACAAAATCTTTGAGTAGGACACCAGGCGGCAATGCTTCAGCTTTCATTCTTGCTGCATGCACTGTGCTGGAACCTGATTCTCTAGGGGGGAAAATAGAAAAATTGAGATAAAGCATTCAGCAAGGGGTGACATTCAAGTAAAGATGTGAAGGAAGTTCAGAGATACACCATGTGGGTGTTTTGGGTAATAGCGTCACAGTAGAGATGGCAAAGGCAAGGGACACAGGTCTTGATATAGAAACATGTTTAGAGTATTTAAGTAATAATATCTCTTCTTTCTCTGTAGCCACTTATTCTTCCTAGGACACTACTGCATAAGAAACTTGCTAAAGCAGTCAGCTGAATATTCATTGGAAGCACTGATTCTGAAGCCAAAGCTCCAGTACTTTGGCCACCTGATGCAAAGAGCCCTCATTGAAAAAGACTCTGATGCTGGGAAAGAGTGAAGGCAGGAAGAGAAGAGGACAACAGAGGATGAGATGGTTGGATGACATCGCCGACTCTATGGACATGAGTTTGAGCAAACTCCGGGAAATAGTGAAAGACCCTGAAGCCTGGCATTCTGCAGTCCATGGGGTCGCAGAGTCAGGCACGACTGAGCAACAGAGCAACAACAAAGCATTCAGCACTGTTACCTGGTTAGTGGATGATTTCCTCATATTCTGATCCTGGGGCAATTGTATCTATGGTTTGGCATCTTCTTTCCTGGTTCCCTTTAACTTCAGGTTTTAACCAGTAATGTCACCGCCATTGAGACATCCAGCCACCCTGGGGTCAAGTGCTTCTCCATAGTCCAAGTCTTTCTCTTTAGGAGCCCTTTAAGATGTTACACACTGCCTGGCAATAAAAAATAGAGATGCTTATCACAGTTAGAGAAGTTACGTCTCATTTCTCACAGATTAACAACTTGGGAACAATAAAATCATAGTTTTGATATTTAAATTAGATAATGAATCTGAAATGCATCCTACATTGCCTGAAATATAATAAGCACAATAAATATCAATTTTCTTTTTTCTAATAAAACCTACCTTTCCTTCAATGTCCAGGTCTGTAACCTTCTACTGCTTTTTTTCTCCCTCTATATCAGGTCAGTGATGGGAGTTTCTAGACAGATACTTAATCACTTATTTTCCTGGAGACTCATTACTCTTCTCTATACTTTTAGGGTTATATCTACTAGCTACACTGATGCATTGATACTCTCAGGGTGCAGAAAAGACATGAAAGGAACACCCAGAGGAGGTAGGTATTATTTTGATTCCCTAGTGAATAATAAAATCAAGGTCATTTTTGTATGTTTACTGGCTATGGATATGGATATAATATTTCTAATTGGATCGTCAAGATTTTTTCCATTGTTTAACTATCTTCTTTTCTTTTTGATTTATGAGCTTTTCATATATCCTGCACTTGAGTTCTTTTTTAGAAATATGCATTGCAGATATGGTCTACCAGTCTGGAATTGACTTTCTACCCTCTTGGCAGTTATTATTTTTTTTAATAAAGACTATTTAAAAATACACTTTCATGTTCATAAGAAGCTAGCTTGAAAGTTTTGTTTGTTTTCTTTAAGAACTGTAGAACTGCTTTCTTTTGGTGACTGCTATTGCTTCTGATAAGAAAGCAGGTATCATTCAAATGATGGTTCCCAGAATACAATATATCACTTTTCCCTGGGTATTGACAAGATTATTTCCACTTAAATAGACCTTGGGATTCTTCTTCAATGCCTTGCAAACTTCTGCCAAAACCACGATGTCCCATTTGCAGAATTCCTTATTCATCTTTATGGCATTTCACATAACATTGCTCCTGAATAAGGACCTTGTTGTAGAGGAAGTCAATACAGCAGTGAGTGGAGGTGCCTCCTATAAGCAAATAGGTTATGGAATGGGTAACGGAAGTAGTTATAAATTCCAGCGACAATTATCTGGTCATTTTCAGTAACAAAAACATGAAATGTTATTAATGTTTTTCATTTTGATATGAATATATTCACACATACATTAATTATTTTTAAATCCCCTGTCTCATTTGCTTGCCTGTAGTAACATAAAATGTGCTAATATAAGTTAATCTTATAACTCATTCTATCTCAGTTATTAAGATACAGGTTTCAATGCAAGAGTTTGATTCAGCTAGAAGAGGAAAGAACATCACCCAAAAAATGGATAAATGAACTTGGTATAATTTTGCAGAAGGGAGTTAACTTATACTGGTTGAATGAGGAATTATTGCCGCAGAAAGAATAGTTTTCCTGTTGACTTCATGACAAAGTTGTGTTGTTAAAAGAGGTACTGATGGATGCCTAGTTAACAAATCAATTAAATAGTTAAGCTATTGCAGTAACTTTGTACTGCCCCAACCTAACTATCTAGAAATCTATTTGGAAGGTACTTGTCATGAAGTAGCCATATTTTTATATTCTGCTGGCTGGTGCAGAGCTCCAGGCACTGTGGCAACTCACACAGGTTGCTGCTGATCAACTACATCATCTTATTGATGACACACAACTCTTCCACTTCCCACCAGATCTCCAAATCTTCTGTTCATCTTAGGCCAAGTATGCATGTAGCATAACATCAAGTGACACTCTTCTCCTCAAGGTCAGTCATTCTTGTGAGACACTAACGGAGGTGAGACAAGTTTTAGTGTGTTATGCAGGTTCCATTATCCTCATGGTTCTAGTATGTCCTTATGAGTAACAGTTTGTCCATGCTTTTGTCTGCACCCACTTTCCCTCACAAATATTACTCTAGCTGGCTAACAGTGAATTTGGTCTCAACACCAGATACAAAGATAACAGCTTTGTATGGACTCCTCCAGCTCTAGCAATTGCCTGAGTTCTAGTCTCAATAACTGATCTCTTATTCGACACCACTAGTGGTTCTGCTTTTCTGATTGTAGCTTCAGTGACAGAGTCTAAGAGGAAAGGACTAAGGAAATGATTTTCATGATGATTCCGGATAACTAGACCCATGTTTGTCATGTGAGGGTCTTTAGGTGAAGCTGCCACTTTGATGTATTATGGGGCAAGTATTCAACTTTAGACAATGCATGTTCTGTATGATTGTTTTAAAGTCAAAAATTCAAGACCGAGAATGTATTAGTAGAAAGTTACTCTGGACACCTGTTTCCAAATGACATGGAAGGAATTTTTGTTTAAAATTAAATCCTCTGATCCAGACCACAGATGAAACAACCACAGGACTACCATTTCTTGTCTGAGGTCTGCAGGTGTGCATTTCAGCTGGGGTCTTGCAGCAGGGGGGCTCTCACTTATTAAGCTCTGGGGTTTTTGTACAGCTTTTCCCATTACTTCAAGCACTGTGAGTTCCCAGACTGCACAAAAATACTTTGCGGAGTCTTCCAGCTGTAAGGCTGAAATGGTGAGGCTGATGGAGTTCTGTGCTCTCTGAAAGTTTACAGAGTAGCGGCCATTCCTTGCATTCCGGCCAGAAGATTCCTGACGAATAAGGAAAGTCATCTCTCCACTGGGAAGCTGCTTGTACCAAAAAAGGTAGTGCGTGTACCCACTCCAACTTATTTCATACCGACAGTTCAGAATGACAGATTGCCCTATTTGACTGGTTATGTATGGCTGGTCTTGAGTAACTTTCTGGGCCACACCAGATCCTGTGGAAAAAATCAGAAAACCGAGCTGAAGTAGTGAACAAAATAAAGTAGGAATTAGACTAATTTGAAACCCAAAGAAAACTCAAATTGAAATCATAATAAATATGCTTTTCTCCAACCCTCCTTTTCCTCCCCAAGTCCCTGTGAAGCACCACGTGCCTGTGTGCAGTCCTTTCACCCAAAACACTCGCACCCATGTTTGGGAGCATCCCTACCAGAGAAGGTGAAGGCCAGGAACACCCAGAGGAGACGGGAGAGTGGCATGAGGCATGGGTTCCCCCACACAAATGTGCTCATTTCTGCCTCAAGCTGAGAGTTCAGTGTCTTTGAGTGCCTGGCAGCACATATACATACTACCCGGTACCTGTGTGACTCCCCCCAACAGGAAGTGGGATTTGTCATGTTCATAGACCACGTGGTCTGTGCACAGATGAGAAAAAGTCTGACTCACCACAGACCTTTATTTTGTCTACTTTTCTTGCTCCGGTCAGGAATTACCTGGTCACTAATGACCTATGCAGTATCTGAAAGGGGCCTGAAAAAAACAATTCTCATGAAAGGTTTGAGTTGAGCAGAACAGAGGAATAAACAAGTTGACATACATTGGTAATTATGCAGCAGAATAACTTTACCAGTCCATTTTAAACATAATTTAGTATATGCCATGAACCCTTCTTATAATCTATTTACTGGTCATCATTTAGCCTATGCCTACTCTCTTCCATCCAGAGTCTAATGACTCTTCTAAGAAGCTCAAAGACCTTCAGCTTTCTTAGTGAAAGGCAATCTTATCCAAATAGTTTATATATCTCTTGTTTACTGGACTCTAAGGTTCTAGTTAGGTTTTCCTGTACATAAGTTACTTCAAGACCAAACAATAACAAATCAGTCCTTCTGACTTTCAGAATCTATTCTGTTATCTATGTTTTTATGAAATTATAATAGGAATAAAACACTTTTTGTACAGCTTTTCCCATTACTTCAAGCACTGTGAGTTCCCAGACTGCACAAAAGTACTTTGTGGAGTCTTCCAGCTGTAAGGCTGACATTTAGTCTTACTTATTAGACTTTGAGAAGGATCAGGTCATTCAGATCTGCTGCCTCCCAAAGTGGAATCATACTTATTAGATCATGTGGCCTAGAGTTGTCCTCATGTCACGTTTTCTATGTCATTGGCCCAAAGAGTTCAGTCTCACTTGTTAGTGGCTCATTATTTTTCTCTTTGTAAAATAAAGTCAATAGAAGCATGCCGGATCTTTCTGTGACACAATGCTACAATGCACTCCTGCCAAACTTAGCTTCTACAGGCTGCAGACACTTAGTACCCGTCAATACCACAGAAGCTGGTGACTGTAGCTGGTGATCTGCACACTGGTACAAGATCATGTAGAATGTAACTGTCAATCTTCCATTTGGTTTCATTGTTTTAATGGAAGAATTAACATAAAATAGTCAAAGGCAAATAGACAAGTAGAAAGGAAAGTACAGACTCTAAAACAGTGCCAGTCCTTTAATTTTAGGACAAGATAACTAGTGATGCAGGAATAAAAGTGTGTTTTTAGTTGAGATGTCTACTCCTCGGTCTCATTTCACCTCGGAGTGCTGACAGGCAGCTGGTTTGCAATTATTTATAACTAAGTAGAGACCATGGATGCCCACAGCAACCTAGGCAGCAGCATGATAAAATTATATATATATATATATATATATATACAGAATGATTACAGATATAAATATAAGGAAATTTATATGGATAAATTTTTATCAAAACACAGAACTCACTCTGTTTCACCAGTTTTTACAGGCAATTTTTTGATGCATAACTCTATGAAATTTTATCACATGTGTGGGTTCTTGTAACTGTCACAGAAATCATAATACAGAACTGTCCCATCACTCTAAAAAATGTCCCTTTGCACACGTTCTCACCCCTGCAATCCCTGATCACCCCTGGCAGCTACTGCTCTCCTTTTCATTTCTATATTTTTCCTTTTAAGAATGTCATGTAAGTAGAATCATACCTTACGTATGGAATCATTGTGGATCATAATCATACTATCCAATAAGTGTTATACATCAAATAGCCTTCTGAGATAAACCTTTTTCCACTCAGCATAACACTCTTGAGATCAATCTAGCTTATTGCAGTAGTCTGTTCCTTTTAATCACTACAGACTTTTCCCAGCTAAGGATGGTTTGACTTATGCTTATTGACTTTATGGTGGTGAGAAAGCCATATGCATTCAGTTGAGAGCATACTTTGAATTTTGATCTTTTCCTGGGCTAGCACCAGGCAGCATGATATTCTCAGGTGATGCTGGGAGTGAGCTGAGCGTCTAGTCAGCCCCAGAATCAGGAACATAAACAACCTTTCTGTTCCCATACAACCTTTCTGTTTTTCACTCTCAGTTCAGCAGTCAATAAATTACATGAGGTTTTGCTATACTTTACAGTAAAATAAACTTTGTGTTAGATGATTTTTCCCAACTGTAAGTTAATATAACTATTGAGCATGTTTAAGCTAAGCTAGGCTAAACTAAGATGTTTGGAGGTTAGATGTAGTAAATGCTTTCTTCTCCTTAATACAATATTTTCTACTTACAATGGTTTATTAGAAGGTAACTCCACCATAAGTTGAGGAAGATCTATAAATAATATGTCTATTTATTCATCAGTTTACCCAATGAAGATGTTTGGGCAGTTTCCAGTTTGGGGCCATCACAAATACAGCTACCATGAATATTCATCTACAGATTTTTGTATGAACATAAGTTTTTTATTTCTCAAGCATTAATACCACAAGTTGATTGCTGAGTTGTAAAGAAAGTGGATAAAGTTTATGTGAAACTGATGTACCGTCTTCTAGAATGACTGTACCATTCACCCACCAGCAATGCATGAGTGATCCAGTTTCTCTGCATCGTTGCCAGAATTCGGTATTGTCAGTACTTTTAGTTTTAGCCTTTGTGACAGATGTGGAGTGCTGTCTCATTGTGTCTCTAATTTACATTTCCTAACTACTATTGATGTGAACCTTTGTTCATATACTTATTTATATGCTTTTATCCCTACTACATATCCTCTTTGGTAAAGTGCCTGTGTTAGTATTTTGTTCATTTTTCAACTGGACTGTTTGTTTTCTTCCTGTTGAGTTTAGGAGTCCATTGTATTCTGAATACCACTCTTCCGATGGAAATATAGTCTGCAAACATTTCCTGCCATTCAGTGGTTTGTCTTTTTCATTCTTTTAATAATAACTTTCACAGAGCAATCATTTTTAATTTTAATGAAATCTAAGTTTTTTTATGGGTTGTGCTTTCGGTGTCATGTCAAAAATCTGTTTGCCTAACACTACGTTATAAAGATTTTCTCTTCTGGTTTCTTCTAAAATATTTATAGTCTTACATTTGAATGTATGATCCATTTTGAGACTGAATTCAAAGTTTTGTATAAGGTGTGAGATTTAGGCCAAGTTCCAATTATTTGTGTATAAATATCCAATTGTCCCAGTATCATTTGTTGATAAAACTGTCCTCTGTTCAATTGTCTTTGCACCTTTGTCAACAAATCAATTTTCCCCACTTGTGTGAGTTGACTTCTATACTCTTACTCGGTGACATATACTTGCCAATGATTTTTTAATTATCCTTTTAGCATCTGTAGTATGGTTTACTTTTTCATTCCTTGTATTCATAATTCATGTTTTTCTCTTTTTCCCTTGATACTTCTACCTCAAAACAGATCAATTTTATTAATCAGCTTTCTCCCTGTGTGAGTCTACTTCTATAGTGTTACCCAGAGGCATACATTTATTGACAATATTGTTTTATTACCATTTTCACACTGCAGAATCTGCATATGATTTTCTCATGTGTATAAGTCATGTTTTTGTTTATTATATTGATAATTCCCTTGATAATTCTAGCTAGGAATAGATCAATGTTATTAATCATTTTAAGAAAATTGACTATATTTAATGGTTATTTCTATTGTTTGTTTTAGAGTTCACCAATCTGAATTTTTAAGTTTATCCTTCTTTTAGATTATATTGGGTTTTATTTGTTCTTTTTCTATCTGCTTTTGTTGAAAGGTTTTAATAGTCATTGTAATTGCTTCTTAAACATACATATGAGTTGTTTTAAATTTAGGGCCTAAATTCCAAATGTTTGGGTGTTTTTAGAGACATTTTTTCACAAGTGATTTTCTATATTTGTCTTTTAGAACACTTTTTGGTGAGGCAGACTTGAACATTATGGAGAAGGCGACTAAGCTGGATAATATCTTTATTGGAGTGATTTCATTTAATTCCTTTCACTTTTTAACATTTTTGAGTTCAGCATGCATGCTCTGTCACACAGTCATGTCCAACTCTTTGAGACCCCATGGACTGCTAGTCTGCCAGGCTCCTCTGTCCATGAGATTTCCCAGTATTTCCCAAGAATACTGGAATGGGTTACCGTTTCCTCCTCCAGAGGATCTGCCCCACCCAGGGATCGAACCCATGTCTCCTGCATCTCCTGCATTGGTAAGCAGATTCTTTACCACTGAGCCACCTGGGAAGCTGTGGTTAAATATTTATTTTAATTCTGTCCTCATATCAACTACTCTGCTAGTTCCCAATTCGAAGTTTCTAGTGAAGAAGGAGACACAGACTGAGAAGGGGAGATAGAGATCGAAGTCCGTAACCTGTAGGGCCAAACAGTGTCTGTGGTTAAAACTGTCCTGATGCAGGTGAGTAACATGAAGCACTGCAAATGCCCTGTGGGGGCCTCACGGTGTGACTGAGGCTGGAGGAGGGGCTGAGCCCCGGGAGGGTTCCTGTAGAGGCTGCAGGTGCCTGGGGAGCACCGTGCTGCGCAGCACAGAAGTAAGTGCCCGAGTCTGTGGTCCGCGGAGAGGAAATGTGCAGTGAGCTGCGGCGTTCTGCAGGGACTGTGGTGGAGTTTAATCTTCCATCCTGCTTTGTCCCTGAAGGAATGTAAAACAAGTGGATGAGGCGGCCCACGGGGTTCTGAAGATACCACTGCACACTGTTTGGGAAGATGGAGAAATTACACCGCAGAGTAGAGCTGGCTCCCTCCTGGAGACTCAGGGCTGGGGGACTCTGCTCCACATCCATCCCTCTCACACCTGATGATAAGAAGAGAAACAGTCACAGGTGAGGGTCATAGAGAGCCTGCAAAATCCGGAAAGTACACCCCCAACCCCATAAATGAGAAGGTTAGAAAGTTTGCAGGACTTGTCACCTCCTCTTCCTCCTTCAACAAAAGAGAAGCTGCTCATTCCTTCAGATTCCCCTGTGGGGCAGCCCCAACTCACAGCAAACCTGGGCAAACAAAAGCCCCAGTACGGTGTCCACTAGCCTTTTCATGACGCTTTGCCTTGTTGCTGGAAAACATTCACAAGATACATAGCAAACCCTGGGTGGTGAGTGTCATGACTTGTCTGGATGTTTCAGCTCCTGCAACCAATCAGCTCAGCCAACAAACCCTGCTCAGCTGACACTCTGTGACAGGCAGCCCCACCCTCTGGTCTCAACTGAACAGGTTAAAGAGGGGTGAGAGCTGAGGGAAAAGGTGACATTCAATGTTTTATACATAATTTTGAACTTGTGAATTGAAAGTTTCTATTTTCTCCTGATATATATTAATAAATAAATCTTAGGCAATAAAAATGGGAAAAAATCAGAAAAAGCTGGTAGCTATACTTCAAAATTCTCCATCTTACCTTTTGTTTATGACTCCCTGTTTGACCCAGGGGACTCTCCTGAGAGCTATGGATAAAGATAACAACATAGATAAAGATAATAACAATCAATGTAAATATAGATATTTTGCATTATGGTCATAAATGTCTAGTGCTTGAATCAGGGAATAAGACAGAGCTATTAATTGAAAGGAATATTCATCAAAAAGCATACTTCTTATATGCCGATAATGATTTAGCTTTTCTTCACACAAAACTATTCTCCTCTATTATTACTAACCTCCATTTGAAAGAGTTTTCCAGGGGATGGAGCAGTAAAGAATATACTTGCCAATTCAGGGGACGAAAGAGATGGGCGTTCGATCTCTGGGTCAGGAAGGTCCCCTGGAGAAGGAAATGGCAACCAAGCAGCTCCAGTATTCTTGCTTGGAAAATCCCATGGCCAGGGGAGCCTGGTGGGCTGTAGTCCGTGGGATGGCAAAGAGTAAGACCCAACTGAGCAAGTGAGCACATGAAAACTCAGAGTGAGTTTCGGAGGTAGGAGGTAGACGGGCCCCTGGGCTACACAGCTGGTATTTGTCAAGCAGAGTAAAATTCAAGCTTTGTTTTCCCTACATACTCCAAATACTGAGGGAAGAACCAATTCTACCTGTTGAAACTGTTCCTTTGACTTGCTTTTCATTGCTTTTGTTATTATAATCATACATAATGGGCTGCCTCAGAGAATCAGCCCCTCTGCCTGACTGCTAAAGGGTTTTTGTTCATGACCTGTCCACCTGTGGATGGTGGGAAAGAAGAAATTAATACACCCCCTTCCTGAGGTTTGCCATTCTAGCAGATGTTTACAAGATTAATTTTGCCTTTTTAATTTGTTTCCTCACCTTCCCCCACCCTGTTCTGTGAAAGAATCTGCCATCCAGACCCAGACAAGATGATCATTTTGAGACATTAGTCTGCCATCTTCTTGGTCAGTCAGCTTTCCGAATAAAGTCTTTGGCCCAACACCTCCTCTCAGATTCATTAACCTGTATGCTAATTAGCCTCAGTAACCAAGACAATTAACAGCAGGAGCTGAGCTCTGCTAGAGTAAAAAAGTGACCACTTCTGAGGTCAAGAGGTCAAGGAAAACTGTGCAGGCACAGAAAGACTCCTCAGAGCTCAAAAAGGAGGTGGCACCGCCTCATAACACATGATGCCAAGCATCCCACAAAGCTCTGTGCTGGAATCCATCTTGGCAAAAAGATGCACATGCATCTTTCAGGAGTGTCCTAAAACAGGTCTGATGTGGGAAAAGGAGAGAGATATCTGGTCAAAGATAAACACAGACTCAGAAGAATTGCCCCATATAGATGACTTAACCACCTCTTCACTGCACTCCTCATCTTCCTTCTCATTAGGGAGGATGCCCTACTGTCTCCTGCATTGGCAGGCAGATTCCTTACCACTGCACCACGTGGGAAGTCTATTTTTGGGGACTGATGAATAAAGGAGAACTTTTTTTGCTTCACACCACAATTGCACTGATCTCACACACTAGTAAAGTAATGCTCAAAATTCTCCAAGCCAGGCTTCAAAAATACGTGAACCGTGAACTTCCAGATGTTCAATCTGGTTTTAGAAAAGGCAGAGGAACCGGAGACCAAATTGCCAACATCCTCTGGATCATTGAAAAAACAAGAGAGTTCCAGAAAAACATCTATTTCTGCCTTATTGATTATGCCAAAGCCTTTGACTGCGTGGATCACAATAAACTGTGGAAAATTCTGAAAGAGATGAGCATACCAGACCACCTGACCTGTCTCTTGAGAAACCTGTATGCAGGTCAGGAAGCAACAGTTAGAACTGGACATGGAACAACAGACTGGTTCCAAAAAGGAAGAGTACATCAAGGCTGTATATTGTCACCCTGCTTATTTAACATATATGCAGAGTACATCATGAGAAACGCTGGGCTGGAAGAAGCAAAAGCTGGAATCAAGATTGCCGGGAGAAATATCAATAACCTCAGATATGCAGATGACACCACCCTTATGGCAGAAAGTGAAGAAAAACTAAAGAGTCTCTTGATGAAAGTGTAAGAGGAGAGTGAAAAAGTTGCTTAAAACTCAATATTCAGAAAACTAAGATCATGGCATCCAGTCCCATCACTTCATGGCAAATAGATGGGGAAACAGTGGCAACAGTGGCTGACTTTATTTTTCTGGGCTCCAAAATCACTGCAGATGGTGATTGCAACCATGAAAGTAAAAGATGCTTACTCCTTGGAAGGAAAGTTATGACCAACCTAGATGGCATATTAAAAAGCAGAGACATTACTTGGCCAACAAAGGTCTGTCTAGTCAACGCTATGGTTTTTCCAGTAGTCATGTATGGATGTGAGAGTTGGACTATCAAGAAAGCTGAGCGTCGAAGAATTGATGCTTTTGAACTGTGTTGCTGGAGAAGACTCTTGAGAGTCCCTTGGACTGCAAGGAGATCCAACCAGTCCATCCTAAAGGAGATCAGTCCTGGGTGTTCATTGGAAGGACTGATGTTGAAGCTGAAAGTCTAATACTTTGGCCACCTGATGCAAAGAGCTGACTCATGGAAAAGACCCTGATGTTGGGAATGATTGATGGCAGGAGGAGAGGGGAAGACAGAGGATGAGACGGTTGGATGGTGTCATTGACTCAATGGAGTGGGTGGACTCCGGGAATTGGTGATGGACAAGGGAGGCCTGGCGTGCTGTGGTTCATTGGGTCACAAAGAGTTGGACATGACTGATCAACTGAACTGAAACTGAAATATTGTCTTTGGAAAGGTCACCCATATACATCTTTAAGTGCCAGCAGTAATTAGCTGCATCAGTCCCAAATGCTTCAGTCAAAGAGTTGAAATCCTTTAAAGGAAAAAGCCTCTTAGGATACTAGCAAAATAGTCTGGAGATAATGCAGTTAGAAATAAGCCATTGTCCAGGGTTTTTTGTCTACTTGAGAGATGAGATTAATATTGTAAAGAAATTGTCTGACTTGTCTTATATCAACTCACATGGCCAACCTCAAGCTATTATATCTCAGCCCATCACTATTCCAAATGACACGGGAGTAAGTAGCTTTCTCCAGGTTGTTGAAAATTCTACGGCCTCATTTTCCCTGGAATTCTGATTCTAGAGGACAAAAATGCCAAATTTCAGAAAACAGGAGTCTTTCCTTTGCAAAATGATAAAGAAAAAAGAATAGAAAAGACAAGAAAAAATGAAAAAAAGAAGAATCTAAGATGCCCATGGGAACCAAACACTTCCAGGATTCTGTATTGTCTGTGCTGTTTGCCTTCACAGAACATGCCAACTTCCTAATATAACAAAGACTGAGCTACAGGGTCCAGGAGGTTTGTGTTCAGCTCCTCCTGCAGCCCCAGGCACTGTGTCACTCAGAGCACAGAAGTACTTGGCCGAGTCTTTCCAATGAGCTGGTATTTTCCTCAGGTGGAAGGACTTCTCACTCTTCTTAAATTCAGCCTCAAAACCTTTGATGCCTGAAACAAGATTGTCTCCAGACACGTACTTCAGGAGAAGCTGGGGTCCCTGGTCTGGGTACTGCACATACCAGAAGAGGTATGGTGAAATAGAAGATGAGTAGTTGCACTTCAGCTCCAGACCGGCTCCTTCAGAGACAGTGATGTGGTCATCAGGCTGGGTCACTGACTGGGCTCCAGCTCCTGCTGAAACGTCAGTGCTGAATCAGTGAACTCAGCTAACGCAAAAAGTCTCTATTCAACATGGAGCAATATTCCATGTGTGGACAAAGGAGTAAAATGGAGTAATACTCACTCAGAAACAGGAGCGTCTCAAGCATCAAGGTGAACACCAATGTCATAGTGGAGCAGTGAAGAGGCAGTGAGCTCCTTTCTAACGGGTTCCCCACAAATAAGTCTGAAGACTAGCTGGCTTGAACCCAGGTTTCTCTGAAGTTAAGAATGACAAAGAATTTATACTTCTTCTGATGGAGGTTGTAGGGAGGTTGTTAGGAAGAGAAGCTGTCTTAACAAAATGCCTGTCTCTGGTGTCTGAGCTGCTTTACATCTCACTGTGTAAAAAATGGTCAGAATATCTCTTTAAACCATAGGGTTTTTTTTTTTTTCATTTGATTTTTTTTAAAATTTATTTTTATTATTATTATTTTTTTTTCCAGTGGGTTTTGTCATACATTTCTGATCTTTTACAGAAAACCATTTCCAATTTAGGCAGCAGTGCCCTCCAGAGGCCAAATAGAGAACTATGGAGAAGTTCACTGTTTTTATTAACATGCCCCACCTTTCTACTGACCTGTGGTTGAATTTCAAAGCATTATGATTATGTACAGAAGAGGATTTATATGTTGTCAGCCTTGAACTGTATTAAATTTGACTTTTTTAGAATGAAACATAAAATCACAATGTTACAATTATTTTAGTTCCCAGATTTAACTATGAGCCAGAAAGAAATAATCCAATATATTTCAACTGCAGAAAGAGAAGAGACATTAACCGAGAAGTCTTCACTAATAAAGGTGAAATTGAGATAGTATCAGATGAAGGAAAACTAAGAAAAGTGGTCACCAGAAGACCTATCCTAAAATAATGTCTAAAGGAAGCTCTATAAACAGAAATAAAATTACAAAGGAATGAGTCTTGAATCAACAAGAAGGAATAAAGAATACAATAAGCAAAAATATGGATAAATACAATAGACATTTCCTTTTGAATTTCCTCAATTATATTTGGTGGAAATATATTATAGCATATTATATATGTTATATATATAGCAATATATATGTTATATATATTATATATATAATATATAGCATAACATATATTATATGAGTGTTATATATATAGCATTTATATATGTTATATATATAACATGTATATGTGTTATATAGCATAATATATATGTTATATATAGCATATATATTATATATATAGCATATATATGTTATCTATAACATATATATATGTTATATAGCATAATATATATATGTTATATATGTTATATATATAGCATAATATATATAGTATATTATTATAATAATATTATATATATACTATTATATATATTAATATATATAATATAATATAATATAATTATATATCTGGAAAAAATTATAACACTGTCTAATGAGGCTCTAAACACATATGGAAGAAATACTAAAGAAAATTATTTTATGAATAGGGGAGAATAAGTAGGTGTAAAGGGAGGCAATATTTATACACTTCATTCAAATAGGTAAAATAATATTACCAATAGACTGTATTATGTAAATGCAATAACTAGAGCATCCATATAAAAACAGCTATACAATAAGACACATCTAAATGCTATAGGCAGCCATGAAATTAAAAGACGCTTACTCCTTGGAAGGAAAGTTATGACCAACCTAGACAGCATATTAAAAAGCAGAGACATTACTTTGCCAACAAAGGTCCGTCTAGTTAAGGCTGTGGTTTTTCCAGTGGTCATGTATGGATGTGAGAGTTGGACTGTGAAGACAGCTGAGTGCTGAAGAATTGATGCTTTTGAGCTGTGGTGTTGGAGAAAACTCTTGAGAGTCCCTTGGACTGCAAGGAGATCCATCCAGTCAATCCTAAAGGAGATCAGTCCTGGGTTTTCATTGGAAGGACTGATGCTGAAGCTGAAACTCCAATACTTTGGCCACCTGATGCGAAGAGTTGACTCATTGGAAAAGACACTGATGCTGGGAGGGACTGGGGGCAGGAGGGGAAGGGGAAGACAGAGGATGAGATGGCTGGATGGCATCACCGACTCGATGGACATGAGTTTGAGTAAACTCCGGGAGTTGGTGATGGACAGGGAGGCCTGGTGTGCTGCGATTCATGGGGTAGCAAAGAGTCGGACATGACTGAGCAACTGAACTGAACTGACTGAAATGCTATTGGAGTTTCCCTTGTGACTCAGACCATAAAAGAATCTTCCTACCATGTGGGTGACCCAGGTTCAGTCCCTGGCTTTACAAGATGCCCTGGAGAAGAGAATGGCTATGCACTCCAGTATTCTTGTTTAGAGAATTCCATGGTAGGGTATAGTCCCTGAGGTCACAGTCAGACACAACTGAGCAAACCCCCACCCCCACACACACACTAAACACTGCAGATAAATTGAAGTGTAATCCTAGAAAATGTTGAATAACTCACAGGAGGTTAGAAGGAAAAACATAGGGGACAAAAAAAAAGTGCAAACAAAAAATCAAATAAAATGGAAGGCTAAGACCTAAAATATCAAAACATTAAAAACAAGTGATCTACACACAGAAACTAAGACACAGAAGTTGATCTGAACACACCAGTGACAAAACAGCTCAGACAAGAAGTGGGTTAAGAAACACGACCCAACTGTAACTGTCTGAGAGAAATTCATTTCAAATAAGACATGGTCATCTTGAAAGTAAAAGGATGGGAAAAGATGTATTATGCAAACATTAATCAAAGGAAAGTATAATGGCTATATTAATATCAGATAAAGTAGACAGACTCCTGAACAAAGAAAATTACCAGAGACAGAGAAATATTATCTACTGAAGAAAAGGATAATTTACTGAGAAGACATAGTAATCCTAAATATATATGTACCATCTAACAGAGCTGAAAAATAAATGGAACAAAAATTAGAACTAAAAAGAAAAGAAACAAATCTAGAAATATAGTTAAATACCTCAATATTCCTCTCTCAACAACTGGTAGAATAACTTGCCAGAAAATCAGCAGATATATAGAAGAATTCAATAACACCACTAACCAGTAGGATTTAATTGTCATTTATACAACACTTCACCCAACCAGAGCAGAATATACTTCTTGTCAAGTGTCCGTGGAATATATACCAGGTAAGTCCAAATCTTGGGACCAAAAAAACTCAACAAATCTAATGTAAAAGAACTGAAATATAAAGAGTATGTTCTCCAACCACAATGAAATAATAGTATAAATAAGTAACAGAAAGATACAGGAAAATTCCCAAACATTTGGCAACCAAACAACACACTTCTGAATCATCTATGCATCATAGAGAATGTCTCAAGGGAAATCATTGAATTTCCCATGAGTTGAATAAAAATGAAAATACAACATACCAAAATTGGGGGGACATAGCCAAAGAAGTATTGAGAGTGAAATTTTAGCACTACATGCAAATATTAAAAAAGAATAAAATCTCAGATAGATTATCTAAGCTTCTACCTGAAGAACCTGAACAAGGAAAAGATAAATTAATCCAAAACAAGCACAAAAAATTAATAAAGGTAAAAGGAGAAATCAGTGAAATTTAAAAGAGATAAACAATAGAGAAAATCAATGAAACAAAGAGTTGGTTCTTTAAGAGAATCAGGAAAACTGACAAAGTTCTAGCAAAACAGACGGGTGGAGGCGGGTGGGAAGAACAGGGGCAATGTCAGCAGGCTAATTAGCAGTATGGCATCCTATGTGATTGGCTAAGGATGAACATTTGCCTTTCTCCAGTTGGCTCTGGGCTTCCCTCATAGCTCAGTTGGTAAAGAATCCACCTCCAATGCAAATGGAGCCCCATCTGCAGTCTGAGTCCGGGGAACAGGCTCCCTCTGCACACCGTGGCCCACAGCACAGAGGTCGGTGGTCGAGTCACTGTGCTGAGAAGTCGCCATGTGTGAAGCACTGTGTCCTGGTGGTTTATCCAACATGACTGTAATTCTTCCACTTGTTTGCTCGTTCTGATTCGCCTGAATTGACAATAGGGATGTGAGCCCTTTCCCGGGATCCTGCCTAAACCACTGCAGGAAGTACAGAGCGCTGTTGGTGTAACTGCAGTTGAGATCCACGCTGTCTCCCTCTCTCACACTCAGAGCTTCAGGACTCTGACTCATGTCCTGCTTACTGCTCACCCCTGTTCAGAAAGAGAAAACAGAGACAGGCTGGTCAGCGGCTGATTATTCTTTGACAACTAACCTAAGTTTACTTTTTCGCTCTCCACAGGAACTCCCAGAAACCATGCAGGTACAACTCCCTGACTTTCTGTCTTCCCTGGGGAGGAATATCTGGGAGTTGCCCATTCTTTGCCCATTTCCAAATCCCTCTAACTCACAGTTTAGTTGTAACCAAAGGATAAGCAGGCTCAGGAATTTGTCCATTCCTTCTGTCATTTAGACTCACTGGAAAACTGAATTCTTTTGTCTGTAAAAAGGACTCGCAGGATAAAAGACCTGCTTTGCTGTCTCTTGTGTTCAAAACTTTCTACAGGAAACACAGAGTCAGCTCAGCCAATCAGAGCAAGTCACAGAGGCACGGAGGAGGACCCGCCAGAAGCCCATCTGCCAGGAGTGCGAGGTTGCCATGGAAACACCATCATCTCAGGACTAAGCCCAGCGTTGCCAGGGAAATGCTTATCTCTTTCCCTCCTCCTAAGGAAAACAACTTTTAACATATCAGATTTGCAGAATGTGGCTAAGTATGTACCTAGAGGGGCTTCTCTGATGGCTCAAACAGTAAAGAATCTGCCTGCAATGCAGGAGACCCAAGTTCGATCCCTGGATGGGGAAGATCCCCTGGAGATAGGAGTGACAACCCACTCCAGTATCCTTGCCTGGAAAATTTCATGGACAGAGGAGCCTGGTGGGCTACAGTCCATGGGGTGGCAAAGACTCAGACAATACTGAGTACTCATACACACAGGTACCTAGAGAGAAATGTAAGCATAAATGCTTATGTTAGAAAAGAAGAAATTGTAAGTTTTACTGCACAGCTGCAGCTGAACCTCTTCACATTCCTGTGACTGCTCCCTCCTCTTGCCACTTCAGCTCTTAAGAATTGCTTTCTTTAATTCACACTTTCTTGAAAATCCCTTTCTATCATTTCTCAGCCATCAGGTTGCTAAAAGAGTTAAGAACCATAATATTCACATTCAATGTTTGTGATATATCAGGAAATGAGCACTTTCACATCCTATAACTGAAGTATAAGCTAAATAAGATTCATAGGTGCTATTTTCATATCATTGGCCAGATATTCCACTTGTCTGAGAATTTTTTAAGAAATAGCCTTATAAATACATTATAAAATTGCATATTGTATGCAGCAAGGATATTTACATATCCTTCAATACAAATACTCAATATGTTATGATAGATATGTATTATAATATACTAAACAGTTGTCAAAAGAGTAAGTAGACTTATTTCTGACTTGCAAAGATTTTTTGGACTTATTCAACCTGGTTATTTACATTTTAAATTAATTCTTGTTGGAGTATGGCTGATTTACAATGTTATGTTACTTTCTGCTGTATAGCAGAAAAAATTTTGAACTGTTTAACTCTGGAGTTTTTATTTTTTTAATTCTCATTTTATGTTGCCTGCAGCATTTATCTCAGAAATCCCTTCATCTTTAAACATGTTTAAGGCTCAGTTTCCTTACCTGAGGATAGATTAATATTACTTTGTGGGTTTTAGATTACAGAAGGAGTATCTAAAGTGCTGAGCAAAGGACCTGGCATATGGTAGTGGTTCAATAAATGATAATAAAGACTCTGATGTTGAAGATGAGAATGACAAAAAGACAGCAGGTAGAAACAAGAATCTCATGGTAATTCTCCGATCTATTCCACTGAAGCCATTGGGCAGACTATAAAGCTAAAAACCCAAAAGATCAAAACTGAACAAAACCAGGAGGTATGGATAAGAATACCTGTGTCTCTCTCCTTGAATCAGGAAGCTTCCACTTCTTCTTTCCTTCTTTGTAAACCCCCCTCTTCTTCTACCCACAAAAGAGGAGCGAGGAGGGCTGATTCTGTCATTCAGAGTCCATTTATGAGTAGGAGATTGAAAAAAAAGTGAAAATGCAAGTTGCTCATTCATGTCCAACTCTTTGCAATCCCATGGACGGTATCCTGCCAGGTTCCTCTGTCCATGGAATTATCCAAGCAAGCATAGTAGAGTGAGTAGCCAATCCCTTCTCCAGGGGACCTTCTTGGCCCAGGAGTTGAACCCGTGTCTCCTACTCTGCAGGCGGATTCTTTACCATCTGAGCCCCCAGAGAAGCCCAGGAGATCAGTTCTCAGTCTAACTTAAACACAGGGCTCCAGAGCCCACTTATTCTGCTTCTAGCTCCTGCATTTTGAAGTCTTTGCCTACCTGTGATAAATGCATTTCTATAGAGGGCTAATTTAGTGCCCTGAGATGGGCTGCCTCTTCTTTCTATTTCAGCCCAGATGCCTGAAAAGTAAGTCAACTCTTGGCCAATATCTTGTGTCCTATCTTTCCACCTCATCCTTGTAGGAATTCTGAGCTTGATATTCTGGGTTCAGAAAGAAGTAGGAAACTCTACTTAGGCATGAACCTCAAACTTACCTTTCCTAGAGGTAATCAGAGGACCAGTTATATTAGGTCCTGGAGGTAATTAGGTCCAGGGATCAGCTAAAAGTCCTTCTTCACCTTCTGTTTGTCTTAAGCTAATATATACAGCATCTTCAGGAATCTTCCCTGTGGTGAGCAGGGCAGGATTTGGCCATTCTTAGGTCCCACTTCAAATGGAATTATTTTAGTTGAATAGTAACGGATATATGACATATCAAAACATGTAAGACGCAGCAAAAGCAGTACAGAAAGTCCCTGACTTATTGTTTTCCAACTTTTCAAAGGTACAAAAATAATATGGACTCAGTAGAAACTGCACTTCTAATTTTGAATTTTGTTCATGGGCTAGCATGATGCTGTCTTTTAATGCTGAACATCAGCAGCAAGTTTCAGCTCCCAGTCAGTTACTCGACTGCAAAGGTAAACAACCAACATACAACCCTTCTGAACCTAGACAACAACTCAGTTTTTCATTTTCAGTACAGTGCCAAATAAATTATATGTGGTAGTCAGCATCAAATTATAAGATAGGCTTTGTATTAGATAAGTTGCCCAACTGTTGGCTAATATAAGTGTTCTGAACATGTTTAAGGTAGGCTAGGATGAGCTATGAGGTTCAGAGTTCAGGTATATTAAATGAACTTTTGACTAAAGATATTATCAGCTTATGATAAGTTTTTTGGCACATAACACCATTGTAAGTCAAGGAATATTTGTAATTAGAGACAAATTTATGAATTTCAATTATATTTGTCAGGAAAAAAGAAATGTTGAGAATTAATAGGCAAAGTTGCAACTCAAAGAATTGGAAAAAGTAGCAAGTTAAAAGAAAGTAAAGGTAGCAAATAATAAAACATGGGCAGAAAAAAACACAATTTGTCAACCATCATAAGAGAAAAATAAATATATAAAGAACCCTTTATCTGTTAAACTAACTGAATCCATGATTTCAGGATTATTAAGTTTCTCCCATAAGGCTATGCTTACGTGGCCTCACTATAGTGAACTTTCTGAAAATTTTTTCTAAATCATTAAAAACCCTACACAAATTCTTCCACAGGTAGAAAAGAAGCCATGAATTGCAAGTTACCTAATGGACCATTACAATCTTGACCAAAATCTGACATTAACATAGAAAAGAAAAAGTTGAATATAAGTATTCAGGAAAATGGGGGGAAAGTGCTCAATAAAATAATAGCAAATCAATGTTTCACTATGTAAAAAGGACAAAACAACATTTATTTATTTATTTATTTTATTTTATTTTTTATTTGTTGGAGGCTAATTACTTCACAACATTTCAGTGGGTTTTGTCATACATTGATATGAATCAGCCATAGATTTACACGTATTCCCCATCCCGATCCCCCCTCCCACCCCCCTCTCCACCCGATTCCTCTGGGTCTTCCTAGTGCACCAGGCCCGAGCACTTGTCTCATGCATCCCACCTGGGCTGGTGATCTGTTTCACCATAGATAATATACATGTTGTTCTTTTGAAATATCCCACCCTCACATTCTCCCACAGAGTTCAAAAGTCTGTTCTGTATTTCTGTGTCTCTTTTTCTGTTTTGCATATAGGGTTATCGTTACCATCTTTCTAAATTCCATATATATGTGTTAGTATGCTGTAATGTTCTTTATCTTTCTGGCTTACTTCACTCTGTATAAGGGGCTCCAGCTTCATCCATCTCATTAGGACTGGTTCAAATGAATTCTTTTTAATGGCTGAGTAATATTCCATGGTGTATATGTACCACAGCTTCCTTATCCGTTCATCTGCTGATGGGCATCTAGGTTGCTTCCATGTCCTGGCTATTATAAACAGTGCTGCGATGAACATTGGGGTGCACGTGTCTCTTTCAGATCTGGTTTCCTCAGTGTGTATGCCCAGAAGTGGGATTGCTGGGTCATATGGCAGTTCTATTTCCAGTTTTTTAAGAAATCTCCACACTGTTCTCCATAGTGGCTGTACTAGTTTGCATTCCCACCAACAGTGTAAGAGGGTTCCCTTTTCTCCACACCCTCTCCAGCATTTATTGCTTGTAGACTTTTGGATAGCAGCCATCCTGACTGGCGTGTAATGGTACCTCATTGTGGTTTTGATTTGCATTTCTCTAATAATGAGTGATGTTGAGCATCTTTTCATGTGTTTGTTAGCCATCTGTATGTCTTCTTTGGAGAAATGTCTGTTTAGTTCTTTGGCCCATTTTTTGATTGGGTCATTTATTTTTCTGGAATTGAGCTGCAGGAGTTACTTGTATATTTTTGAGATTAATCCTTTGTCTGTTGCTTCATTTGCTATTATTTTCTCCCAATCTGAGGGCTGTCTTTTCACTTTACTTATAGTTTCCTTTGTAGTGCAAAAGCTTTTAAGTTTCATTAGGTCCCATTTGTTTATTTTTGCTTTTATTTCCAATATTCTGGGAGGTGGGTCATAGAGGATCTTGCTGTGATTTATGTCAGAGAGTGTTTTGCCTATGTTCTCCTCTAGGAGTTTTATAGTTTCTGGTCTTACATTTAGATCTTTAATCCATTTTGAGATTATTTTTGTGTATGGTGTTAGAAAGTGTTCTAGTTTCATTCTTTTACAAGTGGTTGACCAGTTTTCCCAGCACCACTTGTTAAAGAGGTTGTCTTTTTTCCATTGTATATCCTTGCCTCCTTTGTCAAAGATAAGGTGTCCATAGGTTTGTGGATTTATCTCTGGGCTTTCTATTCTATTCCATTGATCTATATTTCTGTCTTTGTGCCAGTACCATACTGTCTTGATGACTGTGGCTTTGTAGTAGAGTCTGAAGTCAGGCAGGTTGATCCCTCCAGTTCCATTCTTCTTTCTCAAGATTACTTTGGCTATTCGAGGTTTTTTGTATTTCCATACAAATTGTGAAATTCTTTGGTCTAGTTCTGTGAAAAATACCGTTGGTAGATTGATAGGGATTGCATTGAATCTATAGACTGATTTGGGTAGAATAGCCATTTTGACAATATTGATTCTTCCAATCCACGAACACGGTATGTTTCTCCATCTACTTGTGTCCTCTTTGATTTCTTTCATCAGTGTTTTATAGTTTTCTAAGTATAGGTCTTTTGTTTCTTTAGGTAGATATACTCCCAAGTATTTTATTCTTTTTGTTGCAATCGTGAATGGTATTGTTTCCTTAATTTCTCTTTCTGTTTTCTCATTGTTAGTATATAGGTATGCAAGGGATTTCTGTGTGTTAATTTTATATCCTGCAACTTTACTATATTCATTGATTAGCTCTAGTAATTTTCTGGTAGAGTCTTTAGGGTTTTCTATGTAGAGGATCATGTCATCTGCAAACAGTGAGAGTTTCACTTCTTCTTTTCCTATCTGGATTCCTTTTACTTCTTTTTCTGCTCTGATTGATGTGGCCAAAACTTCCAACACTATGTTGAATAGTAGTGGTGAGAGTGGGCACCCTTGTCTTGTTCCTGATTTCAGGGGGAATGCTTTCAATTTTTCACCATTGAGGGTGATGCTTGCTGTGGGTTTGTCATATATAGCTTTTATTATGTTGAGGTATGTTCCTTCTATTCCTGCTTTTTGGAGAGTTTTAATCATAAATGAGTGTTGAATTTTGTCAAAGGCTTTCTCTGCATCTATTGAGATAATCATATGGTTTTTATCTTTCAATTTGTTAATGTGGTGTATTACATTCATTGATTTCTGGATATTAAAGAATCCTTGCATTCCTGGGATAAAGCCCACTTGGTCATGGTGTATGATTTTTTTAATATGTTGTTGGATTCTGTTTGCTAGAATTTTGTTAAGGATTTTTGCATCTATGTTCATCAGTGATATTGGCCTGTAGTTTTCTTTTTTTGTGGCATCTTTGTCTGGTTTTGGTATTAAGGTGATGGTGACCTCATAGAATGAGTTTGGAAGCTTACCTTCATCTGCAATTTTCTGGAAGAGTTTGAGTAAGATAGGTGTTAGCTCTTCTCTAAATTTTTGGTAGAATTCAGCTGTGAAGCCATCTGGTCCTGGGCTTTTGTTTGCTGGAAGATTTTTGATGACAGTTTCGATTTCCTTGCTTGTGATGGGTCTGTTAAGATCTTCTATTTCTTCCTGGTTCAGTTTTGGAAAGTTATACTTTTCTAAGAATTTGTCCATTTCATCCAAGTTGTCCATTTTATTGGCATAGAGCTGCTGGTAGTAGTCTCTTATGATCCTTTGTATTTCAGTGTTGTCTGTTATGATCTCTCCATTTTCATTTCTAATTTTGTTAATTTGGCTCTCCTCTCTTTGTTTCTTAATGAGTCTTGCTAATGGTTTGTCAATTTTGTTTATTTTTTCAAAAAACCAGCTTTTAGCTTTGTTGATTTTTGCTATGGTCTCTTTAGTTTCTTTTGCTTTTATTTCTGCCCTGATTTTTAAGATTTCTTTCCTTCTGCTAACCCTGAGGTTCTTCATTTCTTCCTTCTCTAATTGCTTTAGGTGTAGAGTTAGGTTATTTATTTGGCTTTTTTCTTGTTTCTTGATGTAAGCCTGTAATGCTATGAACCTTCCCCTTAGCACTGCTTTTACAGTGTCCCACAGGTTTTGGGTTGTTGTGTTTTCATTTTCATCATTTCTATACATATTTTGATTTCTTTTTTGATTTCTTCTATGATTTGTTGGTTATTCAGAAGCGTGTTATTTAGCCTCCATATGTTTGAATTTTTAACAATTTTTTTCCTGTAATTGAGATCTAATCTTACTGCACTGTGGTCAGAAAAGATGACTGGAATGATTTCAATTTTTTTGCATTTTCCAAGACCAGATTTATGGCCCAGGATGTGATCTATTCTGGAGAAGGTTCCGTGTTCACTTGAGAAAAAGGTGAAGTTGATTGTTTTGGGGTGAAATGTCCTATAGATATCAATTAGGTCTGGCTGGTCCATTGTGTCATTTAAGGTTTGTGTTTCCTTGTTAATTTTCTGTTTAGTTGATCTATCCATAGTTGTGAGTGGGGTATTAAAGTCTCCCACTATTATTGTGTTACTATTAATTTCCTCTTTCATACTCGTTAGCATTTGCCGTACATATTGCGGTGCTCCTATGTTGGGTGCATATATATTTATAATTGTTATATCTTCTTCTTGGATTGATCCTTTGATCATTATGTAGTGTCCTTCTTTGTCTCTTTTCACATCCTTTATTTGAAAGTCTATTTTATCTGATATGAGTATTGTGACTCCTGCTTTCTTTTGGTCTCTGTTTGCATGAAATATTTTTTTCCAGCCCTTCACTTTTAGTCTGTATGTGTCTCTTGTTTGAGGTGGGTCTCTTGTAGACAGCATATATAGGGGTCTTGTTTTTGTATCCATTCAGCCAATCTTTGTCTTTTGGTTGGGGCATTCAACCCATTTACATTTAGGGTGATTATTGTTAGGTGTGGTCCCGTTGCCATTTACTTTGTTGTTTTGGGTTCACGTTTATACAACCTTTCTGCATTTCCTGTCTAGAGAAGATCCTTTAGCATTTGTTGAAGAGCTGGTTTGGTGATGCTGAATTCTCTCAGCTTTTGCTTATCTGTAAAGCTTTTGAATTCTCCTTCATATCTGAATGAGATCCTTGCTGGATACAGTAATCTAGGTTGTAGGTTATTCTCTTTCATTACTTTCAGTACGTCCTGCCATTCCCTTCTGGCCTGGAGGGTTTCTATTGATAGATCAGCTGTTATCCTTATGGGAATCCCTTTGTGTGTTATTTGTTTTTTCTCCCTTGCTGCTTTTAATATTTGTTCTTTGTGTTTGATCTTTGTTAATTTGATTAATATATGTCTTGGGGTGTTTCGCCTTGCATTTATCCTGTTTGGGACTCTCTGGGTTTCTTGGACTTGGGTGGCTATTTCCTTCCCCATTTTAGGGAAGTTTTCAGCTATTATCTCCTCGAGTATTTTCTCATGGCCTTTCTTTTTGTCTTCTTCTTCAGGGACTCCTATGATTCGAATGTTGGGGCGTTTCACATTGTCCCAGAGGTCCCTGAGGTTGTCCTCATTTCTTTTGATCCTTTTTTCTTTTTTCCTCTCTGCTTCATTTATTTCCACCATTTTATCTTCTACCTCACTTATCCTATCTTCTGCCTCCGTTATTCTACTCTTGGTTCCCTCCAAAGTGTTTTTGATCTTATTCATTGCATTATTCATTTTTAATTGACTCTTTTTTATTTCTTCTAGGTCTTTATTAAACATTTCTTGTATCCTTTCAATCTTTGTTTCCAGGCTATTTATCTGTAACTCCATTTTGTTTTCAAGATTTTGGATCATTTTTATTATCATTATTCTAAATTCTTTTTCAGGTAGATTCCCTATCTCCTCCTCTTTTGTTTGACTTGGTGGGCATTTTTCATGTTCCTTTACTTGTTGGGTATTTCTTTGCCTTTTCATCTTGTTTAGATTGCTCTGTCTGGAGTGGGCTTTTTGTATTCTGGAGGTCTGTGGTTCCTTTTTATTGTGGAGGATTTACCCAGTGGGTGCGGTTAGACGATTGGCTTGTCAAGGTTTCCTGGTTAGGGAAGCTTGCATCAGTGTTCTGGTGCGTGGAACTTGATTTCTTCTCTTTGGAGAGCAATGGAGTGCCCAGTAATGAGTTTTGAGATGGGTCTATGTGTTAGGTGTGACCTTGGGCAGCCTGTATGTTGACGTTCAGGGCTATGTTCCTGCGTTGCTGAAGAATTTGCATGGTATGTCTTGCTCTAAAACTTATTGGCTCTTGGGTGGTGGTTGGTTTCAGTGTAGGTATGGAGGCTTTTGGACGGTCACTTATTACTTAAAGTTCCATGTAGTCAGGAGTTTTCTGGTGTCCTCAGGTTTTGGGCTTAAGTCTCCTGCCTCTGGATTTCAGTTTTATTCTTCCTGTAGTCTCAGGATTTCTCCAACTATACAGCACTGATAATAAAACTTCTAGGTTAATGGCGAAAAGATTCTCCCCCGTTAGGGACACCCAGAGAGTTTCACAGAGTTACATGAAGAAGAGGAGAGGGAGAAGGGAGATAGAGATGAGCAGGAGGAGAAAAAGAGGGACTCAAGAGGAGAGAGACAGATCTACGCAGCTGTCTGTTCCCAGAGTGTTCTCCGTAGCCCAGTCACCTACAAAGATTCACAGAATTGGATTGGGAAGAAAAGGGGAAAGGAGAAAATAGAGGTGTTCTGAGGTAGAAAACAGAGAGTCAAGATTGGGAGAGAATAATCTTCAGTTTAAAAATAGGGCTTCTCTTCTTTTTTTTTTTTTTGTAAGGTTATAGTGTATTGAAAATGAAAATTAAGGAGTAGTAGAGGAGTACTAGAGGACTTTAAAAGAAATAAGAGAAAAAGAAAAATAGAAAATAGAAGAGAAAAAGGAAACAGAAAAAATGAAGAAAAAAAAAAGAAAGAGAAAAAAAACTTTTTTTTTCCCCTAAGTAAAAAAATCGTAAAAATCGATGAAAATGAAAGTTAAGGAGTAATGAGGGAGTAATAGGAAATTTTAAAGGAAAATAAAAGAGAAAAAATAAAAAAGAAAAAAGAAAAAAAGAAAAAAAAAGTAAAAATATATCTAGGAGTTTCTCTGGAGCTGTTGTGGTCAGTGTGGGTTCAGCTCAGTTTCATATAGCTCCTCGTTCCAGCTTACACTTCTCAATATCTACAGGCCCCTTCCGGTGTAGTCGGTGTTTTCTACAGGGATTTTAATCTGTTGCACCAGTCCCTTCTGAAGTGGTTCCCTTTGTTTATTTGGCTTCTGTTTGCCGGTCTCTTCAGAGCCTCATTTCCGCCCTGACACAGGCGGGTGGAGGTGGACTCTTATTCAGGTAGCTAGTTCCGTCGCTCTGCCGGGAGGGGCTGGCGCTGTGGGGACGGGCGGGCCCTGCGGGGACTGGCGGGTGCTGAGGGGACAGGCGGGCGCTGCCGGGAGGGGCTAACGCTGCTTTCTCCGTCTGCGCTGCTCAGGCTCCCGGCTGTTCTATATGGAGCACGCCCCCGCGCTGTGCGAGGTCAGCCCTCCGGTGTTCCACAAAAGCGCGGAACGAAAAGCTGCACCTGCTCTCTGTGCCTTCCCCGTCAGAGCGGTCCAGGCAGCCAGGGGCTTGATGGGCGCACTCTACCCAGGTGTGGCGCGCCCACTCCCTTCCACGGACCGTTTCAGTTTCCGCTGGCGCCAGCCGGGTGCGTGCGCCTTCTGCCCTCCACGTCCCCAGCCCCAGTCCCTGCCCACGCCGGTCGGGTGTCTGCACCCTGTGTCTCGCCGCGACCGTCCCCTCCCCCCTGCCTCCTGCCTCCGGCGGGGCTGGGCTGGTCCGCAGCCTGCGAGCTCTTCTCTGGACTTTCTCGGTCCCTTTGTTCTGCGAGCGGCCGGCAGTGTGTTCGGGCCGGTTAATTTCCTCTCTCTCTCTTTTGGTCTCCCACAGTTCAAGTTGGCAACTCACAGAAGCTCCCTCCAATTGTCCTCAGGGCACTCAGGCCCCGACCCTACCCCAAGCAATGACGCCTGAGACTCCCTTCCTGGGACGGATCTCCGTCCTTAGCTCTTTTGTCTCACTTTTTATCTTTTATATTTTGTCCTACCTCCTTTCGAAGACAATGGGCTGCTTTTCTGGGCGCCTGATGACCTCAGCTAGCGATCAGAAGTTGTTTTGCGAAGTTTGCTCTGCGTTCAGTTATTCTTTTGATGAATTTGTAGGCGAGAAAGTGGTCTCCCCATCCTACTCCTCTGCCATCTTGGCTCCTCCCCCCAAAACAACATTTCTAAGGGCACTTAACTCTAGAAATGAAAGTTGGTTTCACATTTAAAAATCAATTTAAATAAATAAAGAATATTTATCAAAAACACTATAATTAATAGTCACAGTGAAATATTGAATGCTTTACCTCTGAGTTTGGGAATAAGAAGAATTCTATTCAACATTTTATAGGTGATCTTAGCCAGTTAAGTAGGACTTGCTATATCATTTGTGGGGTGCAGTTAAAATGAAAATGCAGAATGCCAAGTGGGCTAGGGAGTCATCTCGTAGGACCACTGCCCAGACCCCAGACCTACTGAGGAGCTTTCCATCGGTGAGAACACACAGAGGTGCTGGGCGAGTGGTCCCTGGAGAGGACAGGGAAGCTCTACAGTTCCTCTCACAGACCTGACCCTACACGTCTCTTCCATCAGGATATTCATCTGTACCCTTTATCATAGACTTTTATAATAAACAGGTAAAAGTAAGTGAAATATTTCTCCTAGTTCTGTGAGTCACTCTAGAGAATTAATTGAGCCCAGGATTTTGTTTTGTTTTATCTTGTTTTGGGAATCTTCTATCTACAGTCTTTTGTTCAGAAGCACAGTTGATCACTTGGGCTTGTGACTGGCATGCCTTTTTCAGGTAGAAAATGTCAGAACTGACTAGAATGATAGGATACTCAGGTGGGATTGCAGAGAATTGCTTACTATGGGAAAAAACACATTTGTTGACCAGAAATGTTTTGTGCGAGTAGTAAAGGAGACTCATAGGAAAGAAGGACATAATAGGGCAGAACTGGGTTTTTCCCTATACAAGAAGGAAAAAAAATCTTTTTTTTTCCCCTCACACACAGATTTTTACACAATAGCCCAAAACTGTAATCAATCCAAACAACCCAAATATCTACTTCTGGGAGGATGGATAATTAAATTGTTAGATATTCATATAGAGGAACTCTACACATCAATGAAAAAAAGAACAAACAAGACATATACAAAGTGACACCAGTCAATTGCAAAGATATTATTCTGAGTGAAGAAAGCCAGAGATAATATACACTATGCATGTAGATATTAACAAGTGTAAAATTTCATTGAGTTCTAAGCTTCCATTTTGTACACTTTATTATATGTGTTGTACCTCAGTTACAGAGAGAGAGAGAGAAGAGAAAGCCAAGAAGCATTTTGAATATGGAGATAAATGTCAGTGTCATCACCTGAGAATAAAAAGTGGTTCCTCTGGGGAGGCAAAAATAGACGATGTGGAAGAGTGAGAAGAAAAAGAGAGTGCTATTTGATTTTGTAAATAAATGAGAGTATTATTTTGATTTAAAAAAATTTATTTTTAAAAAGGATGAAAAAGTGAGAATCTCAGATGAGATGAGGTTGAGAAATAATCATTGACTTTATCACCACCAAAGCCACTGGTTTAAGTGAGAGCTTCTCATGGAGTAATGCTCACAGAAGTCAGGTTCAAGGAGGGGACAGTAAGTCTAGACAGTCAACTAATTTGATTATTAAGGAGGATTGAAATGTAGTAATAGGGCTGGTGGAGATATGACCTTTGGGAGTATATTAAAATGGGAAAGATTCTCTTACAGATGTGTGGCCAGATTATTATAAGAGAATGCCAAAAAATTTATTTTAGGGAAGAAGGTACATTCCTGTGGCTTCTTTTCAAGGGGCCCAAGACTGGAAACCAAGACTCCATACCACCACTATCCCTTTCGAATCTACACGGGCGAAGCTCTGGGCTGTTTAAAAGAGCAGCCTGATCCATGGACACACGGTGGGGACTGTCTAGGATCCTGGGCAGAATGCCCAGTAATCTCTGCTGTCTGGCTGCGTCACAAGAGTTCCTTCTCCATAAGACCACTTGGGAAGAGGCTCTGGGTTCTCAGGAGGCAGGAAAACAGCAAAGACGCCCTTATTCTAGAGCCGCATCCTCAGGGTTTGGGTACGGTCTGCAGGTGCCTGCGGAGCACTGTGTCTGCTCAGCGCAGAGGTAAGTGGCTGAGTCTTCGGGTTTGGGGGCTTCGATGTGCAGAGAACTTCCCTTCTTTAACAAGGTGGCTCTCAGTCTTTCTGCTTTTCATCCCCAGCTGAGTAAAGAAGGAAGAGTAGTTCAGGGCCCTTCCCTGGGTCTTGTCTATACCACTGTAGCCCTCTGAAACTGCTGACAGTGTGGCTGCAGTTGAGGCTGAGACTGCCCCCCTTCTGGGTTCTCAGGGTCTGAGGACTCTGCTCCACTTGGTCTTCTCCACACAGCCCTGTTCAGGAGAACAAAGTCAGAAACAGCGCAAAGCTTTCAGTTCAGCAGTGCTTAAAATTCCAACACAAAGCCTAGCAGTGTCTAGACTTCTCTCTCTCCTCCCCGTCTTTGGAAAAATGTGCCCATAAGTTCTCACCTCTAAACCGGCAACTTACATCCAAGCTGAAGCCACAAGACCATGAATGCACATTCCAGCATGTTCTCCATCCTGCCACCTCACTCTTGATGCAATTTTAATGATTCCAAATCTTCTCCCTTGAGGGGCTGCTCCTGTGTCTTAGTTCTTCTCTAATACACAAGAGAGCCTTTCTGCTGGGCTTAGCCAGTCGCCAGCAAATCCTCAAGTAGCTTCATGCTTTTGACTTTTAAGACACTGGGAAAATGAAAGGAATGGAATCACTGCCCCCTGGTGGTCACAAACACAAACATCTCACTGGACAACTATGCCACCTACAAAGACAAATATTGAGGGAAAGACATCCTTTATGTTGGTGGGCACAGTACACAGGAGGTCTAAAGCAGTAATCAGAAAAGCCTTCTCTGCCTGCGATTTTAATCATGTCTTTGTTCCTTGGATGTATTTTAAAGCTAGACTGCTACCAAGGGTTATGGGAGTTGAGCCCAAGCATCAGTGTAATGGGGCTTCTTAGGTGGCACTACTGGTAAAGAACCATCTGCCAGTGCAAGAGATGTAAGAGACGTGGGTTCAATCCCTGGGTGGGGAAGACCCCCTGGAGGAGGACATGGCCATTCACTCCAGTATTCTTGCCTGGAGAATCCCCTGGACAGAGGAGCTTGGCAGGCTACAGTCCATGGGGTCGCACAGAGTCGGATGCGAATGAAGGGGCTTAGTAGCTGTGGTATTGGTGTAATGAACTGTGTTTCCCTCTACGTTACACAAGAGTCTCAGCAGGGGAGACCTTAAAAAGACCAGAGTGCTGAAAGAAGCAGAGGGATAGAATAGTTGTGCATCTGTCTGGAAACCTCTTTGACAGAAAATTGGGAATATAAGTTAAGAAATCCATTTCTTCAAATAATTTTATGCCTGGCTTCAGGGACCAAGCATAACTAAAACTCAGGGTCAAGAACTTGATAGCTCTTCAGAGGACAGAACAGGTGATCATGGCAGAGGGAAAGGAGAGCTCTCCAATGAAGACATCAGACAGGTCAGAAAGTCACAGGGCAGAGTGGGTAGCAGAAGATAAATATAGCAAAACTAGCCTTGCTTAATTTGCTCGCTTCTATGACACCCCATTGGATTTTGTCACTGAACGTGTGTCTATGTTGTGGAGTTGACCACCATTTATAGGAGCTCTCTTAAGACTTGTCTGAACAGCACACTCTGCCCCAACCCCATTAGCTTCAATGCGGAAAAAGAGCATCAGCTCTCAGCTGCACTGTTTTGATGTCACTTTATCCTTCACCCACTCAGTGACAAGAAAGAATAAACAACACAGAAGTTCTTACACTAACAGTGTTTGGAGTTTGTTGTTCTTGGACTTTTTATTTGAAAATTTGGTAATTTCTCAGTGATTTAAAAGTCATTGAACTAACATATCAATTTTAGCATCCTTTGATATAATTCATTTTACCCACACTTAGCAAGCTCTCTTACAATCATATTTAGAAGGCAGTTTGTCTTTGTTTCTGAATGTGTATCTCAGAAAGAAGATGAGAAAGATAACTGCAAGACAAATGCAGGAGCTCTTTGTAGAACAGACACTAAATGAATCCGGGAGCTGGATGAGTGATGTGTAATGAAGCTCAAGAGACGATTTATAGTTGCGAACTTTATGAAAATTGCATGTCATTTTAAAAATACTTTTAATTTTAAATCACTATAGAGTCATGGAAGTTTCCAAAAATGTATAAGGAGGCTCTGTGTACTCTTTACCTGGTCTCCTCCATGGTATCTAAATCAGGAAATTAACATTAGTAAAATCCACGGGTTTCAGTTTTTAGATTTCCTCAGTTTTGCATGGAGGTGTGTGTGTGTGTGTGTGTGTGTGTGTGTGTGTGTAGCTCTATTCAGTTTTACACATGTACAGATTCATGTATTCATGTATATCACATCACCACAATCAAGATGCACAACTGCTTCATCATAGCAAGTTTTCCCTAGGCCATACACACCTTTGTAGCCACACTGACCCCCTTCCCTAATCATTAACCCCAGACAATCACTCATCTGTTCTTCATCCATACAATTTTGTTGTTTAGTAATGTCATAGAGGGGCTTCCCTGGTGGCTCAATGGTAAAAGAATCTGCCTGCGGGAAATGCAGGTTTAATCCTTGGGTCAGGAAGAGCCTCTGGTGAAGGAAATGGCTACCCACTCCAGTATTCTTGTCTGGGAAATCTCATGGAAAGAGGAGCCTGGTGGGAGTCCATGGGATTGCAGAGTCAGGCCTGACTTATCGACTAAACAACAATGATGTCCTAGAAATGGAATTATATAGAAGTAGCCAATGAGATTTTTTTCAGTTAGCATAAGTAGTAAAATCATGAGATATATCCAAGTTACTGTATGTATCCAACTTGTTGGTCTTTTTTATTTCTGAATAGTATTCCATGATGTAGATGTTTCACAGTTTGCTTGACCAGTAACCCACTGAGGGACACAGTTGTTTCCATATTTCGGCTGCTGTGAATAAAGCTTTTATGAATATTCAGGTACAAGTTTTTATGTGGATAAAATCTTTTATTTATTTAGAATAAGTGTCCAAATGTGTGATTGCATGTTTAGAGTTATGAGAAACTGCCAAGCTATTTTCCAGAATGCCCGTATCTTTTTAGATCTTATCAGTAATTTGTGAGTGATTGAGTTTTTCCCACATTTGCCAGAATTTAGTGTTATCACTATTTTTTATTTTAGCCCCACTGAGATTTGTGTAGTGATATTTCATTGTGGCTTTAATTTGCATTTCTCTGATGGCTGATATTGTTGAACATCTTTTCAGGTGCTGATTTGCAATCTGTATATCCCCTCTTTGGTGAAACACCTGTTCGAATCTGTTGCCTATTTTCTTCCCTCATAGCTCAGTTGGTAAAGAATCCACCTGCAATGCAGGAGACCTAGGTTTCATCCCTGGGTTGGGAAGATCCACTGGAGAAGGGAAAGGCTACCCATTCCAGTATTCTGGCCTGGAGAATTCCATGGACTGTATAGTCCAAGGGGTTGCAAAGAGTCGGACATGACTGAGCACCTTTCACTTTCACCTCCAGTTCTGTAACTTATCATTTCATATTTTAGCAGGGTCTTTTACAGAGGAAAGGTTTTTAATTTTGATTCAGTTTGGTGTGTGCATGTGTGTGTGAGTGTACCATGCTTTCAGTGTCAAATCTAAGATTTACTTAGCTGCAAGCCTGAAGTTTTTCTCTTATGTTTTTTTAGAGTTGCATAGTTTTATATTTTACATTTAAGTCCATGATCCATTTTGAGCTAACTTTTATAAAGTATATATATTTTTAATATTTTTGAAAGGGCTGTGTCATCATCTTTGTTTCAGGCTTTACCTATTTGCTGTTATCAAGTAACTAGTTCAAAGCAACATAACCAAAGTGTGGATTGAAGACCTCTCATAGGGGAGTGAAAAAAAATTTGTTCTTTGAGCCTGTGACTTTCCCTTTTTATACTTAGTGTGATTTCTCTACCTAAAGAGTAAAGTTAAAATTGTAGTAAAAAGCCAAGCCCTTCTCAATTCATCGCCTCTGAAATCCTCTATCATGTATTACAGGGCAATGCTTTCTAGTATAGATTTAGAAAATGGTTACAGCTGTCTTATGATTGAAGATAACTGTAATCTCTTCTAACATTCACATTTCTTTAAACTTAAAAGTTCTCTGAGAAAAATGCCTATCAGTCTTTAAGTCATCAAACTGAGCTAAACGTCAGAATCTCCTTCCTTGTCTGTAACTTCTTTCCTATAATTGAGCATGTGCTTCTCGAAGAAGAGAATATTCTTTACACATTGTCCCAAGAATGAAAACCCCCTCTTTCTGTTATTACTTTTTGCTAAAATTACAGGCTTCCATTGACCTTTTTTCACAGTCAGCATTCCAAGGTCAAACAGCTAATTTCTCCAAGGATGTAGTCATTCTTTCTACTGTCCCAGCGGCAGACTCTTTTAAATACCAATTTTTTAAAACACAAATATTACAATTGAGGATAACACTTCCTAAAAATTTTCTTAAGGGTTGTGAATCCAGGAGCTTAAAATTGTTCTTGATCAAAATAAGTCAGGCCTTGAAAACAGGAACTAGAAAAACAGAGAAGGTACTTTTCTTGTCTTAGGCTAGGACTCCCAATGGTAGGAGTATTTATCCCTAAACTAGGTCTTTAGATTTGAAAGAAAAAATATACAAAGAAGCAGCACAAGTCATGGAAATGATAAAGATAAATAGAAACAGATAGTTTGACACCATCAGTTGTACTCATGGGCAATATCTAGAGTATGGAGACTACCTGTTATACAAAGGTCATTTCCTTTGAAATTAGGATGGAAAGGAAAAGTATTGGGACTCAAAGAGAACGAAGGTAACTATGACTTTCTTTCAGTCTGGACCACTGCTCCCTCCTTGCCCACTACCATCCTTAGCTTAATAGGATCCGTATCTTTAGCCACAGCAAGTAAATATTTGAGGCCAAAATTCAAAGATTAAAAAGTCTAGAAATGAAAGCAAGAAAGAGATAATACAGGGGTACGTTAACATTGGCTGAAACCTAGAAGAATCACTGATAAGAGGGACTTCCAAGTTTACAAGAGAACAAGCCAATATACCTCACTATAGACTCACTCAGGGGATTAAGATGGCTCTGTCTATGCCAACAGGAGGGAGACCATTTAATTTAATTGCAAGCCTGAAAATAGTACCATATGAAGAAAATCTGTTCAAACAGAAAGGGAACTTATGACACATATAAACAGAAGTATTCTTATGGTGATGAGAAACAAACTACAAGAAAAAATAGATCCACAATTACCTAACAGCATCCAAAGGGTAGAAGCTCTATATCTGTTGATTTTATGAATTAATTCTTCTTCAGTCAACCAATATTTAATATGTAACCACTATGTGCTATGTACTGTGTAATGTACAATACATTCACATTTCCTGACCCTACGGAGCTCACAGTTATAGTCATAACAGAGACATTACTTTGCCAACAAAGGTCCATATAGTCAAAGCTATGATTTTTCCAGTAGTCATGTATGGATGTGAGAGTTGGGCCATAAAGAAGGCTGAGTGCTGAAGGACTGATGCTTTTGAAGTGTGGTGTTGGAGAAGACTCTTGAGAGTCCCTTGGACTGCAATGAGATCAAACCAGTCAATCCTGAAGGAAATCAGTCCTGGATATTCATTGGAAGGATTGATGCTGAAGCTGAAGCTCCAATCCTTTGGCTACCTGATGCAAAGAACCTACTCATTGGAAAAGACCCTGATGCTGGGAAAGATTGAATTAGGAGAAGGGGATGACAGAGGATGATAGTTGGATGGCATCACTGACTCAAGGGACATGAGTTTGAGTAATCTCTGGGAGATGGCGAAAGACAGGGAAGCCTGGTGTTCTGCAGTCCATTGGGTCACAAAGAGTCGGACATGACTGAGCTACTGAAAAATACAGTACATAATTATAGATAGATAGATGTAGATACATAAAAGTATATTAATTGCAATATCCCTTTTGACTTGGACTTTGAAGACAGCCTGCAGTACATGAGAACTCATGGAGAGAGACCACAATACATGCTTGAAGACACTTGCAAAACATATATAAAGCCCACTTTTTAACTTTTCTTAGCCTGTTCTGCACAATGATATATGAGAAAACTGATAATTTACTAAAGTGTTAGAATAAATAGGGACTTCACAGGTGGTGCAGTGGCTAAGATGCTGAACTCTCAAAGCTAGGGACCTGGGTTTGACCCCAGACAGAGAATTAGATCCCATGTGCTGCAACTAAGAGCTGGCACAGCCAAATAAATTTTAAAAAATATTAAAAACAAAATAGAAAAAAGTGAAGCTGTGGTGGTGCATGTTTTTTTCAACCTTTCTAAAGTTAGAGGAGATTCAAAGGGTTGACTGAGAGAGTTTGAAATATTCCCCTGGAGTCTGGAGGATTTTGAGGCTCACATTAGGTTGCAATGACAACTTCTCTCACTTTACTGTGGTAAAGAATCTGACTGCCGATGCAGGAGACTCGAGTTCAATCCCTGGGTCGGAACGATTCCCTGGAGAAGGAAATGGCAACCCACTCCAGTATTCTTGCCTGGGAAATCCCATGGACAGAGGAGCCTGGCGGGCTACAGTCCATGGGATTGCAAAGAGTCAATTCTAGAATACATTTTTCTTCTTTCACATGTTTTATTTATTCCTTGAAACTGCTTACATCTATTTTCTTCATTAAAAGTTGGTCTCTAGGTGACTTTACTTCCTTCTTTCCAATATGTTTTACAAATTCAACTCTTTTAACTAATTACTTGATGACCTGGCTATGTAAGTCTATTGTCTCTCTCATCTCTCTCCTTCACACACTTGCGTGCCATGCACACACACACTTATACTTTCTTTTCTGGAAAGTTGCTCTTTACTGGGATCATTGTTATTTGTACAATAGGGATAGAACATCCTTACACAAGGAAGAGTAGTGTCTTCCTTTTTGGAATTCCAGATGAAAGCAAACCCACTAGGTTAATTCCCACCTAGAGTCACCAAGAATAGTGCAGAGACTTAACTCTTTTAGATGTTATATGACAGCTACTCTGCACATACGTGGGGCAGAATCATCCAAAATTGAAGCCATCTGGAGTTAATTGGGACTAAAGTATAAAGCAAAGCCTTCCTATGAAAGAATTTTGTGAAACAAGGAAAATATGACTGTTTAGTAATTGCAGAGTGAAAATGCTCTATACTCCAAGGTCACAGAAATGAGCAGGGAGCCACATCAGAAAGACTTAATGGTAAACTCCTATTAAACTCCTAGGAGTCATCAAGAAAAACACCAAATACCTTTGTGTTTATTCCAGTATTGTTTACTACAGTCAGTAAAACAATCTAAAAAGCTAGTAAAATGGAATTAGCCCAAAACTATGATAAAATCACACATTGGAATATCACCATTAGAATGTGTGATGTTGACCTGTAAATATTGTTGTGAAATAATTATTTCACAATATACTGTCAGGTAAAAACTCAGAATAGAAATATCCTATAAGGTATGAATCTCTAATAGAGTTTTTTTGACTAGTAAAATTGGTGAGTTATTTTGTTTTTAGCATTCCTTCTTTGCATATTCTATATTCTACCTTAAACATACATAACTCTGTAATCACATATAGAGAATGTGACCAGGTGATGAGGTTAGTTCTGAGCAAACTGCAGGGTTTCATTTCCCCTTGGGGTGAAGATTTGTGGTAACAGTTACTCTACGCACATCATTCCAAGTCATTCACGGCACAGGTGAGGCAGGGCACAGGGAGGGTCCAAGAAGTGTCCTTTCAGAGATATTTCAGATCCACAATGATGGCCAGACTTAGCAATGCATGAATATTTGTGCAATGAACCTACAACTCTAACAACTCAGATGCAGATTTAGTCAAATACTATTGAAATTTTTAAAGCCAAATTTCATGCTTCAATAAATCACCATTTAAGTTTTTTTTTAATTTGGCAAATGATCTTCTGCAAGACAAAGAATTGAAGATAAAGGTATTTTTGATGAATGACACTTTGAGATATGTTCTCTGAGCCAAAGAGATAGCATTTTCCTTACAGTGAGGTTTTCACTTCTAACCTCTCTACCTGTTTCTGTCCTTACTGAGAATCTCACGAAGGTGTTCATAGCTGGGGGACTCCACATGCTGACATCTGAGGTTTCTGTGGGGCTCCCTCAGGCACCGGCATCACTGTGATCTCTCAGAGCACAGAAATACACTGCTGAATCCTCGAGCTGTTAAGTCTGTGATGGTGAGGCTGGTGGAACTCGTTGCTTTCTTGAAGTTCAAAAAATACTGACCTTTTGTTGTATTCAGTTCATTGTAAGACTCCTGATGAATAAGGAAAATCATTTTCCCACTTGGTGGTTGCTTGTACCAGAATAAATAATAAGAATAACTAACAGCTTCATATGCACAGTTCAAGGTTGCATCCTCCTTCTCCAGCACAGGAATTTCTGGCTGGTTTTGTGTTACTTTCTGGGCCATGATGGATCCTAGAGAGAAGGAAAAAAAAAAAAAAAAAAAAAATATATATATATATATGGAGAGAGAGAGAGACAGAAAGGAAGAGGCTGATTCTCCCAGTGGAACTCGGAGGGCTTCAAGGAACAAACAGAGGATTAAGAGTTCTAATCCCTCTGCCAGTTAACCAACTCTCCTAAACCCCAACAGACAATAATCACCTGCCCTACCTCTACACATGGGAGCTGAGCAGGCTGAGTCTGCTGGCGGTCATCCTTATCAGCCTTACCAAGGCAGACAGAGGCTATGAGAGCTCTGAGCAGGCCAGGGAGCCCCATGTGGGAAGTTCTTCCTCTGAGTAGATGCCTGAGCCGTGCCTGAGGGCACACGCACAGTGACTGAACTGTGAGACGCTTCTGCAGCAGAACAGGAGATGTAACTGGCTGATACCAGTTTGCCTGCATCATGTCATGGCTTGTTGATGTGGTTGGTGATTGTAAGCTGCCTATTTAGACTGGAAAGTCACTTGGTCATAGCTGACTCTTTGTGACTCCATGGACTGTAGCCCACCAGGCTCCTCTGTCCATGGGATTCTCCAGGCAAGAATATTGGAGCAGGTTGCCATGCTGTAATTAAATTAACAACAATTACATCAGGGCTGCATGCATATTCAGTCAATGCATCTAGGATAGACATACGTTTTGTGACAAAAACAATTTATTATGATTATAGTGACCTCTGAGAACAAATAGGCATCCATTTTTGTATAGCTCTTTTTGGGGGAGGAGAGATCTGCAGCCCACATCTGCAGTGAAATAAGCTCGCAAGTTTTTCTTTCATACAGGAAGATAAAACTGTTTACTCTCAATCGTCGTAACTTTTCTTCCTACACTCCAAGGCATGGGTTTCTGTGGAAATTGACACTGGATAAAGTTCCTTGTCTGTTTAATGCAATCACAGCAAGCTTCCTGGTGGACAAAATTTGTCCAGCTGTATCTGTCTAACAGGAATCAATAATGTGTGCTAAAATAATCTTGCTTTTAAATATCCACCCTATAGCCAAAATGAGTACAAGCTCACCAGACCAAGCATCCTTATTTCCTTACATCAGAAATGCAGCCCTAGAGGCTGTGTGCCGCCGCTACTGACCTGTGCGCCGCCGCTACTGAAGCCGGTGCAGCGGGAGCCCGCGCTCCGCACCAAGAGGAGCCGCCGCGGTGAGAAGCCCGTGCACCGCAGTGACGAGCAACCTCCACCCGCTGCAACTGGAGAGAGCCCAAGGTCAGTAACAAAGACCCAGCCGGACCAAAAATAAAACAAACAAATAAGTAATAAAAGAAACATGGCCACTCAAAAGTCACAAACGCTTTTTCATCTCATGGCTGCAGCAGTTCCGGTTCAAAGGCTTTCACTGCAAGCAGCACCTCAATAGCATTACGTCTCAGCCACACGCAGACTGCTATGTGATTTGCCTGGTACTTCTGTGTTGGTTTATGATTATGATTCAGGTGGTGTGCTTTTAATCATCTATTCCTTTTCTCTAAATGAACTACTAATTTTGTGACATCTAATATCTATCTTACATTATGAGAAAAATAGATTTTTTTTGAAAGTCAGTCTAGAGAAGAGGAATCTTTCTGGCTGAACAGAGGTGCTTCTGGGGATTGGAGCTTGGGTCTTCTTTAAGACTGACATCCACCCTATTATCTTGTAGAGCAACTCCCAACCCCCTGAGTTTCTAGGATTTGACCTGAGCTTGATTGGTTTTCCTGAAAAACTCTAAATGTACACTAAACTCTGATCAAGGAGCGAATATACCTCTTCCTGACTTCAGCCTCCTTCTCCCCTTGGGTTTGCGCTCAGCTCCCCCTGCAGCCCTCCATCACTGTGTCACTCACAGCACAGTAGTACACAGCCGAGTCTGATGTTTGCACTGCCTGTTTCTGCAGGTGGAAGGAGCTGTCCCTCTTAACAAGAGTGGCCTGAAAGCCTTCATGCTCTACCTTCTTGTCTGCTCTTAAGCCCTTCAGGAGGAGTTGAGGAGCTTTGTTGAGATGCTGGACATACCAGAAAGGATAGGAAGTTGTATACGTGGTCTGGTAAGTGCAGTTCAGGGTCATGAGAGCCCCCTCTAAGACAGTCACTGGGCCTTCTGTCTGGTTCACTGAGTCACCACTGGTCCCTCCTACAAGAGAATCACTTCGTTATAGTAGAAATGTACAGGAGAAGAGTTTTCAGCCAGAGAAGACAAATAAAACGTATCTGTTATCATAGGAAAATGAGAAATCATTTTAGGATAAAATGCTACTTACCAAGTATTAAGAAGATGACCAGAACTGAGTGAGTGGCAGAAAACATTCTGGCGACAGTTCTTGTTCCCTAGAAACATCAAATCTAACAAAGTTAGTCTTCAGCTGGATGTTACAGAAGCTCCTCACTCAGAAAATGGGGACCCCTTTCTGCACAGCAGCAGTCTTCTGTTTTGCGGCTACAGAGGAGGCATGTCAAACCAGCTCCTGAATACAAAAAGGAATCACATTTGAAGGAAGCCCCACCCTCTGGTGGTGATCTTAAAGATTACAGTCATGTCTGACCTCAGTTCAGTTCGGTAGCTCAGTTGTGTCCAACTCTTTGCGACCCCATGGACAGCAGCAGGCCAGGCTTCGCTGTCCAACACCAGCTCCTGGAGCTTGCTCAGACCCATGTCCATTGAGTCGGTGTTGCCATCCAACCAACTTATCCTCTGTCACCTCCTTATCCTCTTGCCCTCAAACTTTCCCAGCATCAAGGTCTTCTCCAGTGAGTCGGTTCTTCACATCAGGTGGCCAAAATATTGGAACTTTAGCTTCAGCATCAATCCTTCCAATGAGTTCAGGGTCAATATCCTTTATGATTGACTGCTTTGATCACCTTGCAGTCCAAGAGACTCTCAAGAATCTTCTCCAAAACCACAGTTCAAAAGCATCAATTCTTCAGCGCTCAGCTTTCTCTATGGTCCAACGTTCACATTCATACATGATTACTGGGTAAACCATAGCTCTGACTATAGGGACCTTTGTCGGCAAAGTAATGTCTCTGCTTTTTAATACACTGTCTAGGTTTGTCATATCTTTTCTTCCAAGGATCAAGAGTCTTTTAATTTTATGAATGCAGTCACCATCTGCAGTGACTTTGGAGCCCAAGAAAGTAAAATCTGTCATTGTTTCCACTTTTTCCCCATCTATTGGCCATGAAGTGATGGAACCAGATGCCATAATCTCACATTTTTGAATGTGGAGTTTTACTCCAGTTTTTTCACTCTCCTCTTTCACCCTCATCAAGAGGCTCTTTAGCTTCTCTTTGCTTTCTGCCATTAGAGTGGTATCATCTCCATATCTGAGGTTGTTGATATTTCTCCTGGCAATCTTGATTCCAGCTTGTAAGTTATCCAGCCCTGCATTTCACCTAATGTACTCCACATGTAAGTTAAATAAGCAGGGTGACAATATATAGCCTTGACGTACTCTTTTTCCAAATTTGAACCAGTCCATTGTTCCATGTGCAGTACTAACTGTTGCTTCTTGTCCTGAATACAGGTTTCTTGGGTATTCCCATCTCTTTAGAAATTTCCACAGCTTGTTGTGATCCACACAGTCAAAGGATTTAGCATAGTCAATGAAGCAGAAGTAGACTTTTTTTAATTCCCTTGCTTTTTCCTGTGATCCAGTGGCTGTTGGTAATTTGATCGCTGGTTCCTCTGCCTTTTCTAAACTCAGCTTGTACATCTGAAGTTCTTGGTTCATGTACTGCTGAAGCATAGCTTGAAGGATTTTGAGCATAATCTTGCTAACATGTGAAATGAGTGCAGTTGCATGGTAATTTGAACATTCTTTGGCATTCATTTCCCTGAGATGAGGTTATTAGCAAAGAGAATATCCTGTACCCAGTTTGAATACAAACAATACACACAACACCTGCAACATTTACAGAGAGGGCTGCTTTGATCCACAGGGCCCTTGACAGAAGGAATATCTTTTCAGGAAGTTCTCCTCCTGGAACTTACTTAGGCAGCAGCATCGGTGGAGCAACCAGAAAGGGTGGGAAAGTTAAGGAAAGAGAGAATAAAGCTCCAGTCACTGAAGATGGAGTGTCTGCAGGTGAAACTCAGCAGGATACACAATCCTGGCCTGAATTTTAAAAACCAGAGACTAGCTTCCAGGTCGCACAGTCATCCATTAACAATGTGCCTTGGAACTTTCATTAACACATTGTGAAATATTTCAGCATATTTCTGAATTGTCATTGAAGAGTTAATATCACTTTAAGGGATTCTATGCCATCTGTGGGCATGTGGATGGGCTGAAAACAGGCATTTCTGGAGAAAAGCACTTAGGTTCCTTTATGAACTGTCCTGCCCCAGATTCCTCTCTGTAGGGCAACCCAAGAATTCCTAGGTCCAATTGGCTCTGACGAGCAGACCTGGAAGAACTTTGACAAGACCTCTAGCATAGCACACTGGAGAGAGAAGCAACACGCCCTTCCGTGTCTGCCCACAGCCGGAGCCCCATCTGCATCTGGGTTTGTGCTCAGTTCCCCCTGCAGCCCTCCATCACTGTGTCACTCACAGCACAGTAGTACACAGCCGAGTCTGATGTTTGCACTGCCTGTTTCTGCAGGTGGAAGGAGCTGTCCCTCTTAACAAGAGTGGCCTGAAAGCCTTCATGCTCTACCTTCTTGTCTGCTGTTAAGCCCTTCAGGAGGAGTTGGGGAGCTTTGTTGAGATGCTGGACATACCAGAAAAGATAGGGAGTTGAACCAGCAGTCTGGTAAGTGCAGTTCAGGGTCATGAGAGCCCCCTCTGAGACAGTCACTGGGCCTTCTGTCTGGTTCACTGAGTCACCACTGGTCCCTCCTACAAGAGAATCACTTTGTTATGATAGAAATGCACAGCAGAGGCGTTTTCAGTCAGAGAAGAAAAACAAAACTTACCTACAGTTATAGGAAAGTGAAAAATCATTAAGCTTTAGAATAAAATGTTACTTACTGAATATTAAGATGATCAGAAGAACTGAGTGAGTGACTGAATGCATGTATGCAAAAGAAAACGGTCCTTGTTCCCTGGAATACACCAGTCTAACGAATCTAGTCTCCATCTGGATGTTACAAAAGCTCCTCACTCAGAAACGGAGAGCCCCTTTCTGCACAGCAGCAATATTCTGTCTTGTGGCTGCAAAGTAGGCAAGTGAGACCAGCTCCTGAACACAACGAGGAACCACATCTGAAGGAAGCCCCGCCCTCTGGTGGTGGTCGTGAGAATTGCACCACAGTGGAGTCTGACCTCTTCCTCCTGATAACAGCTTTTGGGATTACATGCAGGAGAATGGGACAGGACCCTAGGAAGAGAGTCCTAAATATAACCGTGCTTAGGGAAATATTCTATTATTACTTCCATAATTTTCTGCATGGCACAGGTATCTCTAGCTTCACAAGAAACCCCAGTTACAGTTTCTAGATGGAATAGTCAGAGGTTTCTTCCTCGTGTGTGTCTCTGATTCCCATGGGTCAGAGAAGGATCCTGCTGTATGGAAAGTGCTTCCTCCTCTCCCCATGTCATTTCTCTGAAGTAGTTATATTCATGTTGACTCTGTCAACATGCCGTGGAGAAAATTTTATCTAAGGCAGGTGTCAAATAATGGGTAGTTAAATGATAAGGTTATTATCCTGATTTATCATGGAATGACAGATTTGTAAAACACAATAAAAATAAAATACGTGACTTCTTTTTCATTGATAACGGTAGAGTTGATCTTCCAACTAGAAAACTATTTTTGGACCTTGAACATCAGGTAGCACAGACAGAAGGAAAACAGGTGAGAGGAGCACTAACATTGCCCAGCTTACTTCATGGAGGCAGTTTCTAGGCACCAGTGCATGAGGTATTTACCAAAAATAGTGCAGCTGTCTCTCTGTGGGATTGAGACAGAATAGGAGAACGGAGATCCTGAAATACCTAAACCTTGTGGACCTCTGTACCAGAGGGGAGGAATGTTGACAAAAATGAAAGAAGAAGAGAAATAAGTGCAAGGCAGGGTTTGGGGGAGAGAGTGGTGGGGAGTTGGACCATCCTGGATGACAGCAACCTTACACCTTTAGCCTCATGAGGCACAGGTGACCTTACTTAGGTAATCTGGTTCTTGAAACATCTTTTTACCTCTTGTCACATTCTTGCTTTAATTCAGCTAAGTATTTTCTTTAGAATGTCAAGTTTAGATGCTGAACATATTAGCCAGACACTCTTCATTCCAGAGGCATGTGTGTGGTATTTATCTGTCTTCTGTTTATTTATTAGGGATTCAGGAATCTCAGTGGAAAGAACTGTTTGCTCAGTGTCTGTCAGCCTGTTTGTCTAGTTCCCTGTGAAATTATTTGTGCTAGTGAAGTGAACCCAGCAGAAGATTTAATGGGGTCATTTCATAGCTTGTTATTTCCTCTAGGATTGGGTTTACTTTATGCAAAGTCTAACTATAATATGGTAAGAAGTCAGAACATTGTTCTTTGGTGACATAAACCATTTTAAGGCTTGGGGACGTTGTGGCTGCAGACAGCTGTGAGGGTGCCTTACACGGGCTCTCAGTGTTGTCAATCCAGTAACAACGGCTGTGACTAAGTCAGCTGAACTCAAGAACAGTCTTCTTCAAATGTGCCTTTTTTCACTACTGAGATTTTCTCCCAAGTTAAAATGAACTTTGTTAGTTCTTACCAAAACTGGGATCATTTTTAATGCACATCTGATGCTGAGCTGTTCTTTTTGCTTGTTTTGTTCTTTTGTCTGTGCCAGGTCTTAGTTTAGGCTTGTGGGATCTAGTTCCCTGACCAGGGATCGAACCTGGGCCTCCTGCAATGTGAGTGCAGAGTCCCAGCCACTGAACCAACTCTCTCCCTAAAATTAGAATCTTGAGTTGAAGTTATCATGCTGGCAGGCCTCTCTGGCTCAGCAGATCACCTAGATTGTCTTAAACTCTTGTGCATTTTCAGGAATCCCTCCAGCATTCATTCTGGAAATTTGCAGGGTTGTCTACAATGTGGAAAACATTTCCTACCACAAATGGCGTTCAGTTGATTGAGGAGCAGGTGGGCAAAAAAAAAAAAAAAAAAAATCCTATGCCCTGTCTGTACTCCCACCAGCCTGGCCCCCAGTACGTGAAATGAGGGATCAGACTGAAAGCAGAGAACTGAAGCAGTTACTACCAGGGAAATAAAACCAGCTAGAATACTTTTATTTTCCCACCATTAAGATTTATTTTTGCTCTTTCATCTCCCTTTCCATTTCTAGGCCTGTTTATTAAGATGCTGAACCCCCAGGGCACAGGTGGCCAGCACCCAGTGTGCAGGACTCTAGGATGTTAGGGAGGAAGGCAGTGCTCACCTTCAGGTGGGTGTCCAGACCCACCCTAAGTGATGATGGTGACTACATCTGCCAAGACCATAAAACTACTGTAACTATTAAACTGCATTTAAGTAGTTGTGTCTGTAAATTGAGCTTCCCAGGTGCTAAGTGATAAAGAATCTGCCTGCCAGTTGAGGAGATGAGGGTTCGATTCCTGGGTGAGAAAGGTCCCCAGTAGAAGGGAATAGCAACCCACTCCAGTTTCTTGCCTGGAAAATTCCATGGACAGAGGAGCCTGGTGGGCTACAGTCCATGGGGTCGGAAAGAGTCAGACAAAACTTAGCAAATCACGCATGTCTGTAAATTATGAAATGACAATGATTCAGTATTCTGGCCACATCTCACAGACTGCCCAGCAGTAAAACATCCATCTCTTCCCACCTGTGTGCCCACCACTGTCCTGCCAGAAAGTCTGGTCCTCAAAGTTGCAGATGGCCTGATTGTATCAGAGACGCAGAGCAGGGAGCACAGTGGCTCCGCATCCCGCTCATGAGCAGAGGAGTGTGGAGACGTTCCTGCTTTGGGAGTGGGTGATACTTTCTTCCAGTTTCTTGAGCAGGTGAAAAAGCTCACTCTGCTGCCAAGATAGCTTATTGTAAGAGTGCATAAACACTCTTTCCATGTGTCTGAAATATGACTGATTGATGAATTAATTTTCCCTGTTTTTGTTGTCGTTGAGTCCCTAGGTCATGTCTGACTCTTTACCATCCCATGAACTGCAGCATGCCAGGAGCTTTATTCTTTCTTTCCTTGACTTTTCCATCCCTTCTGGTTGCTCCAGAAATGCTGCTGCCTAAGTAAGTTCCAAGAGGAGAGCTTCTGGACAAGATATTCCTTCTGAAGGGCCCTGTGGATCAGAGCAGCTCACTCTGTAAATGTTGCAGGTATGTGTCCTTCCCTGTCCTTCACTATCTCCCAGAGTTTGCTAAACTCACGTCCATTGAGTCAGTGATGCCATCCAACCATCTTATCCTCTGTCACCTCCTTATCCTCTTGCCCTCAATCTTTCCCAGCATCAGGGTCTTCTCTAGTGAATTGGTTCTTCACATCAGGTGGCCAAAATATTGGAACTTCAGCTTCACATCAGTCCTTCCAAAGAATATTCATGGTTGATATCCTTTAGGATGGACTGGTTTGATCTCCTTGCTGACAAGGGACTCTTGAGAGTCTTCTCCAACACCACAGCTAGAAAGCATCAATTCTTTCGCACTCAGCTTTCTTTAGGGTCCAACTCTCACATCCATTCATGATTACTGGGAAAACCATAGCTGTTACTATATGGATCTTTGCTGGTAAAGTAATGTCTCTGCTTTTTTACATGCTGTCTAGGTTGGTCATAGCTTTTCTTCCAAGGAGCAAGCATCTTTTAATTTCATGGCTGCAGTCGCCATTTGCAGTGATCTTGAAGCCCAAGAAAATTAAATCTGTCACTGTTTCCACATTTTTCCCATCTATTTGCTATAAAATGATGGGACTGAATACCGTAATCTTAGTTTTTTTTTTAATGTTGAGTTTTAATCCAGCTTTTTCACTCTCCTCTTTCACCTGCATCAAGATGTTCTTTAGTTTCTTTTCACTTTCTGCCATCAGAGAGTGTCATCTGCATATCTGAGGTTGTTGATATTTCTCCTGGCAATCTTGATTCCAGCTTTTGAGTCATCCAGCCCTGCATTTCACCTGATGTACTCTGCATATAAGTTAAATAAGCAGAGTGACAATATATAACCTTGATGTACTCCTTTCCCAATTTTGAACCAGTCCATTGTTCCCTGTGCAGTACTAACTGTTGCTTCTTATCCTGCATACAGCTTTCTTGGGTATCCCCATCTCTTTAAGAATTTTCCACAGTTTGTTTTGATCCACACAGTCAAAGGCTTTAGCGTAGTCAGTGAAGCAGAAGTAGATTTTTTTTTTTAATTCCCTTGCTTTTGCTGTGATCCAGCAGATATTGGATCTGCTCTGGTACCTCAGCCTTTTCTAAACTCAGCTTGTACATCTGAAATTCTTGGTTCATGTACTGCTGAAGCATAGCTTGAAGGATTTTGAGCATAATCTTGCTAACATGTGAAATGAGTGCAAGTGTATGGTAATTTGAACATTCTTTGGCATCCATTTCCCTGAGATGAGGTTATTAGCAAAGAGAATATCCTGTACCCAGTATGAATACAAACAATACACACCACACCTGCAATATTTACAGAGTGGGTTGCTCTGATCCACTGGGCCCTTGACAGAAGGAATACCTTGTCAGAAACTATCCTCTTGGAATTTACTTAGGTAGCAGCATTTCTGGAGCCACCAGAAGGAATGGAAAAGTCAAGGAAAGAGAGAATAAAGCTCCAGTCACTGAAGATGGAGTGTCTGCAGGTGAAACTCATCAGGATACACAATCTTGGCCTGAATTTTCAAAACCAGAGACTAGCTTCCAGATCACACAGTCGTCCATCAACAATGAGCCCTGGAATTTTCATTAACACATTGTGAAATATTTCAGCATATATAATCTGAATTGCTGTTGAAGAGATAATGTCACTTCAAGGGATTCTATGCCATCTGGGGGCATGTGGATGGGCTGAAAACAGGCATTTCTGGAGAAAAACGCTTAGGTTCCTCTTACACTGTCCTGCCCAGATTCCTCTGTCGGGCAATCCAAGAATTCCAAGGTCCTTGGCTCAGAGTATCAGAGCTGGGAGTGCTTTGACAGTACCTCTGAAAGAGAAACAACACCCCCTTCCTGGTCTGCCCACAGTCGGAGCCCCATCTGCATCTGGGTTTGTGCTCAGCTCCCCCTGCAGCCCTCCATCACTGTGCCACTCAGAGCACAGTAGTACACAGCTGAGTCTGATGTTTGCACTGCCTGTTTCTGCAGGTTGAAGGAGCTGTCCCTCTTAACAAGAGTGGCCTGAAAACCTTCATGCTCGGGCCTCTGGTTTGTCATCGAGCCCTTCAGGAGGAGTTGGGGAGCTTTGTTGAGATGCTTAACGTACCAGAACAGATAGAGAGCCAAACCAGCAGTCTTGTAAGTGCAGTTCAGGGTCATGAGAGCCCCCTCTGAGAAAGTCACTGGGCCTTCTGTCTGGTTCACTGAGTCACCATTGGTCCCTCCTACAAGAAAATCACTTTGTTATGATAGAAATGCACAGGAGAGGAGTTTTCAGTCAGAGAAGAAAAACAAAACTTACCTACAGTTATAGGAAAGTGAAAAATCATTAAGCTTTGGAATAAAATGTTACTTACTGAATATTAAGATGATCAGAAGAACTGAGTGAGTGGCAGAATGCATCCTGCCAAAAGAAAACGGTCCTTGTTCCCTGGAATACGCCAGTCTAACGAATCTAGTCTCCATCTGGATGTTACAGAAGCTCCTCACTCAGAAACGGAGAGCCCCTTTCTGCACAATAGCAGTATTCCGCCTTGTGGCTACAGAGTAGGCAAGTCAAACCGGCTCCTGAACACAAGAGGAACGGCATCTGAAGGAAGCCCCGCCCTCTGGTGGTGATCGTGAAAATTGCACCACAGTCCGTTCTGACCTGTTTCTCCTGACAATAGCTTGTGGGGTACATACAGGAGAATGGGACAGGACCCTAAGAAGAGAGTCCTAAACATAACAGTGCTTAGGCAAACTGTTATTATTTCCATAATTTTTTGCATGGCACAGGTATCTCTAGCTTCTCAAGAAACCCCAGTTACAGTTTCTAGATGGAATAGTCAGAGATTTCTTCCTTCAATGTGTCTCCAAGATACCCATGAATCAGAGAAGGTTCCTCCTGAATGGAAAGTGCTCCCTGCTCTCCTCAAGTTCTTTACCTGAATTAACTCTGTTCATCCCCAAGACTCAGTCAACATGCCATGGAAGAAACCTTATCTACAGCAGGTCTCAAATAATGTATGGTTGAATGATAAGGTTATTATTACATACCCTACCACCATCAAATGACACATTTGCAAAAATACCAAAAAAAAAAAAAAAAATTACCCTTACTTCTTTTTCAGAGTTAAAGGTAGAGTTGACCTTACAACTAGAAAACTGGACAAAATACATGAAACAAATTTTGGACCTTGGACATCAGGTAGCACAGAGATAAGGAAGACAGATGAGATGAGTGCTAACACTGCCCAGCTTACTTCATGGAAGCAGCTTCCAGGCACCAGTACTGGCGGGGTTTACCAAAACTGTCTCACTGTGGGATTGAGATGGAACCTAGAAATGTGTGGACCACTGGACAAGAAAGGAGAGATGTGGGCAAAAAGAGGGAAAGGGAGAGAGATAGGGGCAAGCGGGTAGCATGCGGAGGGCAGAGATCCAAGGTGAATCTTGGGCTGAGTAATAATCTTCAATAAAAGAGAGAAACCTCAGGGAGTTTGGTAAACCTCCCTGAAAAGGTCTCCTTTGGGGCCCCTGGACCACACTTAGATAATAGCACTTGTCACATTCTTGTTTTAATTCAACTAAGTATTTTTTTTTTTTTTAGAAAGTCATTCTTTTACAAGTGGTTGACCAGTTTTCCCAGCACCACTTGTTAAAGAGGTTGTCTTTTTTCCACTGTATATTCTTGCCTCCTTTGTTGAAGATAAGGTGTCCATAGGTATGTGGATTTATCTCTGGGCTTTCTATTTTGTTTGATTGATCTATATTTCTGTCTTTGTGCCAGTACCATACTGTCTTGATGACTGTGGCTTTGTAGTAGAGCCTGAAGTCAGGCAGGTTGATTCCTCCAGTTCCATTATTCTTTCTCAAGATTGCTTTGGCTATTCAAGGTTTTTTGTATTTCCATACAAATTGTGAAATTATTTGTTCTGGTTCTGTGAAGAATACCATTGGTAGCTTGATAGGGATTGAGTTGAATCTACAGATTGCTTTGGGTAGTGTACTCATTTTCACAATATTGATTCTTCCAATCCATGAACACGGTATATTTCTCCCATCTATTTGTGTCCTCTTTGATTTCTTTCATCAGTGTTTTATAGTTTTTATGTATAGATCTTTTGTTTCTTTAGGTAGATATACTTCTAAGTATTTTATTTTTTTTGTTGCAGTGGTGAATGGTATTGTTTCCTTAATTTCTCTTTCTGTTTTCTCATTGTTAGTGTATAGGAATGCAAGGGATTTCTCTGTGTTAATTTTATGTCCTGCAACTTTACTATATTCATTGATTAGCTCTAGTAATTTTCTGGTAAGGTCTTTAGAAAATCGAGTTCAGATGCTTAATATATTAAGGCTTGCTTCATTTCAAAGGCATGTGTGTGGTGTTTATCAGGCTCCTGTGTATTTATTTTATTAGAGATTCAGGGATCTCACTGGGAAGAACTGTCTGCTCAGTGTCTATCAGCCTGTTTGTCTAGGTTCCTGTGCAATTATTTGTGCAAGTGAAGTGAACCCAGCAGAAGATATAACAAAGTCATTTCACAGCTGCTTCTTTTTTCTAGGATTTACTTCATGGAAAGTATGGTTGTATTATGGTAAGAAGTCAAAACATTGTTCTTTGCTAACATAAACCATTTTAAGGCATGAAGACTTTGTGGCTGCAGTCAGGTGTGAGGTTGCCTTATATGGGTTTTCAGGGCAGTGCTATCAATCCAGTAACATTTGTGTGTTGTTTTTCAAACTAGGCTTGATGCACCTGAGATCAGGAACTTAATCTTATTAATCTCAGTGGCCAACTTCTCAAAATACACAAAACACTAGTTCAGAGCAAATGGTTTAAAAATATTTGAAAAATGAATGAATAAGTGAATGAGTGGACATGTCCAGGTGTACAATGATCTGTTTATGAAGTATAGTCTCTACGAGAAATAGTTCTCAGGCCCGCGGTATGATAAGCTTCTTCCAGTGGCTTGTCAGGTTCTGAACACAGAGGCATTAGGCACTTCTCAAACTAAGGCACAGTTCTTCATGCAAGAGACCACTCTCATACTGACTATTTAAAACATGATATAGCAGTTTTATACATACAAAATTCAGGTTAAATATAAATGTCTTTGGTTCACAGTTCTTAATCACCAAAGTGAAAGTCGCTTAGTCGAGTCTAACTCTTTGCGACCCCATGAACTACATGGGGCTCTCCAGGCCAGAATACTGGAGTGGGTAGCCTTTCCCTTCTCCAGGGATCTTCCCAACCCAGGGATCAAACCCAGATCCTGCATTGCAGACGGATTCTTTGCCAGTTGAGCCACAAGCAAAGCTCTAGAATATGGAGTGGTAACCTATCCCTTCTCCAACGGATCTTCCCGATGTAGAAATTGAACCAGGGTCTCCTGCATTGCAGGCGGATTCTTTACCAACTGAGCTATCAGGGAAGCCCATGCATACAAAATACAAAGTTAATAAAATTCATATTAAAACATCAATGCGAGGAGTGATATTTTGCTGAAACTAAAGAGGTGGTGAAATCTCATTAGAAGAAAGCTATAGATTGTGTCATTCAACAATTCACCTGATTGAGATGATTTGGAGCTTAATGCACTATTTGCTGCTGCTGCTGCTATGTCGCTTCAGTCGTGTCTGACTCTGTGCGACCCCATAGACGGCAGCCCACCAGGCTCCTCTGTCCCTGGGATTCTCCAGGCAAGAACACTGGAGTGGGTTGCCATTTTCTTCTCTAATGTATGAAAGTGAAAAGTGAAAGTGAAGACGCTCAGTCCTTTCTGACACTTAGCGACCCCATGGACTGCAGCCTACCAGGCTCCTCCTTCCATGGGATTGTCCAGGCAAGAGTACTGGAGAGGGTTGCCATTGCCTTCTCCACACTGTTGTCTGAATTCCTGTGATTACTGATTTCCAGTATTTTTACTTCTATTCAAAAATATCCATTTAAGTCAGCATTATATAACTCTATTATTGAACAAAGCATCAAAAAATCAGCACTGAAAAAATAGAATGCATTTACTGCTACTCTTTTTTCTACTGAATTGCATGTTGATACATTCAAACTTTTTAAATGTTTAAAAATATTCTTAAAACTTTTATCTATTTAAAGACCTATGATGCTTTTATTTGTAAAGTGTCATTATTCCATTTGTCTTTAATTAGATTAAAAAATGACATAACACAAAATCTTCAGAAAGACGGGGAGTATTCTAAATTGGCCCAACAGATGATTAGAAATATGCCTTTATTATTTAATTTGTTGTCATCAAACAAAAAAATCCAGATCGAAAAGTTCTAATATAATTCCTACACCCTGTAGGTTGGCAGGCATTTTTGTTCATAAAGGGTCAAATAGTAAATAGTTTAGGTTTTGAAGTCGTACAGGCTCTGCTACAACCATGCTGGTATAGCACAAAGCATCCATGGTCAATGCATAAATAAATGAGCATGGCTGTCTTTCAACAAGACTTTATTTACAAACATAAATATCAAGCTACTTTGCCCTGTGGCTATCCTTTGCCAATCCCCACTATACTCCAAGAATTTATCCATAAACCTCTAAAGATTACTTTTTTCACTAAATATATTATCAGAGCTTTTTGAGGAGGTTTAAAATAAAGAACACATTAATGGATAGAAAAGAAGGAGGAAATTGAATGATGCTAATACCAAAGATACTTCCCGGGTGGCTCAGTGGTAAAGAATCCACCTGCCGATGTAGGAGATGTGGATTCAATCCCTGGGTCAGGAAGATCCCCTGGAGGAGGAAATGGCAACCCACTCCAGTATTCTCACCTGGAAATCCAATGGAGAGAGAAGTCTTGAGGCATTGGTTTTCTATGTAGAGGATCATGTCATCTGCAAATAGCGAGAGTTTCACTTCTTCTTTTCCTATCTGGATTCCTTTTTTTCTTTTTCTGCTCTGATTGCTGTGGCCAACACTTCCAAAATCATGTTGAATAGTAGTGGTGAGAGTGGGCACCCTTATCTTGTTCCTGATTTTAGGGGAAATGCTTTCAATTTTTCCCCATTGAGGATAATGTTTGCTGTGGGTTTGTCATATATAGCTTTTATTTTGTTGAGGTATGTTCCTTCTATCCCTGCTTTCTGGAGAGTTTTTTATCATAAATCGATGTTGAATTTTGTCAAAGGCTTTCTCTGCATCTATTGAGATAATCATATGGTTTTTATCTTTCAATTTGTTAATGTGGTGTATTACATTCATTGATTCGCGGATATTGCATAATGATTGATATTGCATTCCTGGGATAAAGCCCACTTGGTCATGATGTATGATCTTTTTAATATGTTGTTGGATTCTGTTTGCTAGAATTTTGTTAAGGATTTTTGCATCTATGTTTATCAGTGATATTGGCCTGTAGTTTTCTTTTTTGGGGGCATCTTTGTCTGGTTTTGGAATTAGGGTGATGGTGGCCTCATAGAGTGAGTTTGGAAGTTTACCTTCTTCTGCAATTTTCTGGAAGAGTTTGAGTAAGATAGGTGTTACCTCTTCTCTAAATTTTTGGTAGAATTCAGCTGTGAAGCCATCTGGTCCTGGGCTTTTATTTGCTGGAAGATTTCTGATTACAGTTTCAATTTCCATGCTTGTGATGGGTCTGTTAAGATGTTCTATTTCTTCCTGGTTCAGTTTTGGAAAGTTATACTTTTCTAGGAATTTGTCCATTTCTTCCAAGTTGTCCATTTTATTGGCATAGAGCTGCTGGTAGTAGTCTCTTATGATCCTTTGTATTTCAGTGTTGCTGTTGTGATCTCTCCATTTTCATTTCTAATTTTGTTAATTTGGTTCTTCTCCCTTTGTTTCTTAATGAGTCTTGATAACAGTTTGTCAATTTTGTTTATCTTTTCATAAAACCAGCTTTGAGCTTTGTTGATTTTTGCTATGGTCTTTTTTGTTTCTTTTGCATTTAATTCTGCCTTAATTAAACCTGTTCTTCATGTCTGTGTCTCCTTTGCTGCCCTGCAAATAGGTCATCATCACCATCTTTCTAGATTCCATATATATGCATTAATACATAATATTTGTTTTTCTCTTTCTGGCTTACTTCACCCTGTGCAATAGGCTTTAAGTTCATCCACCTCATTAGAACTGACTCAAATGTGTTCCTTTTTATAGCTGAGTGATACTCCACTGTACATATGTACCACAACTTCCTTATCCATTCACCTGTCAATGGGTGTCTAGGTTGCTTCTTGTCCTAGCCATTGTAAATAGTGCTTCAATAAACTGGGGTATACGTGTCTTTTTCAATTATGGTAGAAGCAAAATTTTGTTGTGAGTGACAACATGCTGAAATTGAAAAGATCCTGATGTCCCAACCTAGACAGCATATTAAAAAGCAGACACATTACCTTGCCAACAAAGGTCCATATAGTCAAACCTATGATTTTTCCAGTAGTCAGGTATGATGTGAGAGTTGGACCATGAAGAAAGCTGCGCACCAAAGAATTGATGCTTTTGAACTGTGGTGTTGGAAAAGACTCTTGAGAGTCTCTTGGACAGCAAGGAGATCAAACCAGTCAATCCTGAAGGAAATCAGTCCTGAATATTCATTAGAAGGTTGATGCTGAAATTGAAACTCCAATACTTTGGCCACCTGATGTGAAGAACTGATTCACTGGAAGAGACCCAGATGCTGGGAAAGATTGAAGGCAGAAGGAGAGGGGGATGACAGAGGATGAGATGGTTAGATGGCATCACAGACTCAATGGACATCAATTTGAGCAAATTTTGGGAATTGGTGATGGACAAGGAAGCCCGGCGTGCTGCAGTCCATGGGATCGCAAAGAGTCGGACGCAACTGAGCGACTAAACTGAATTGAACTGAGAACAACAATTTTGTTGTGAGCAACAACATGCAGAGACTGAAAAAATCCTGATATCCCGGGCTCCTTTGCAGATGTAAGAAATGTGGAGACATGGACTAACACTCGTGAATGAAATGTAAGTAGGAGCTGCGGGGTGAAACTTCTGAAAATGGTTGACATGACCAGCATGTGCTCAGTTGCCTCTTGACGTTCTTTCTGGAAGGTGGAAAAAATGGATAGACTTCTTGCTGTTTTGGCAAAGTATATAAACAAAAGTGACAATTTAAGGACAAGAAACAGCCAGGAAGAAGACCCTTGATTCCTCACAAAATTATGAAGCTAGTATATCAATCCTGGACTGCACATGGTACATGCAATAGAGCTTCTTTATATGAGAGGGAAGTAAATTCCAGCTTGTTAAAAATGTTACCTGAGTTTTTTGTGATGTGAAGCTGAACCAATATCTGATATAAATGATGTTCATTAAAAATACATCACTGCATCAGTCTGATTGAGTAAGCTCCTAATAACCCAGCTCTTCAAAAGTGTTCTAGGTGATTCTGATATAGGTGATGGTGGTGGTTTAAGGTCTGGAATGTGGGAACCACAGTCCTACCAACCTTTCCCCTGACCTCCTGCCTTTTCTACCAAGTGTCACATAAATACAAATGCCCTTTGTCCACAAACACATTTTCAGTAGCATCAAAACTGTATCAAGAAAACTACTCTTACCAGGAACAAGAATACAATGGATGGAAAACTGTTATATATGTGATAATAAACAGAAGTATCCACTTTCAAAAAACAATACTTTAGGGGCTGATAGCAGAAAACATACATCTGTCACTTGTAGGAGGAAAAATTCTGACTTTTGGATAAATTCCCATCTCTTTAATGGAGAAACTGAAGCTTAGAAATCATACAAATCATAAATGGCAGAATCAGATGCACATCTTTGTCTCTTTTACTCCAAAGACTGAGATCTTTGTGTCTATTATTACATAACATTTTCACTCCTCAGGTTTAAAGTGAAAAGTTTCATTGAAACAGTCTTAAATCCTTTTTATTTCTAATGCCTGATGAATCTACTGTTTCCTATACAGGAATTAGAGAAATACTAAAATCATCTCAGGCATCTTAAAGCCCTCCCTAGGTCTTGAGGGGGCTGCACATATAACAGATGAGCCCTTCTATAGTGAGAAGTCCTTCTTCATCCTCCAGAGGTGAACTGGTAAAATTAGAACTTGAAGGGTCTTTAGGCTCATCCAGTCTAAATCCTTTGTTTAAACTGAGGAAACTGAAGGCTGCTACATCGATGATATGGCTAAAGACACAGCTAGGATGGGCAGAGCTGAATCTGGCATTTCAGTTTCCCGTTCTAAACCTCATGCCCTTAGCAACAGTCTGACACGCTACCGAAAATATCAAATTTGAGAGGAGCTCCTTTTCTTGTTGCTAGCCGTTTGCAGACTCTCCTTTGTGGGAAGACAAAACCACCAACTCCGCACACTGTTGCGGCTTCTAAGAGACAGCTCTGGCAGGTTTGTGCTGGGGCTGCGGGTGCCCGCGGAGCACTGTGGGTCTGCAGCACAGAGGTAAGTAGCCGCGTCCTCAGCCTGGGAAGCCGTGATGGACAAGGAACTGCTTTTGATGGAGTTGTCAAGTGTGAAGTGTAGTCTCCCGCTATATTTCTGTCTCTCATTTGAACTCATTAAAAATCAGATGAACAAAGCCTCGCCTTGAATCCTGTCTGTACAACTGTAAGGCAGTTATAGTAATACTTTTATAACTGCAGTTCATGGTGACATTTTCACCCTCCTGGATGCTCAGGGTCTGAAGATTCTGTTTTCCTTACTGGCTATTCACCTCTAGGCAGAAACACAAGGACAGAGGCCAGGAGTCAGTCACTGTATTTTCACTCATTAGTGTTTGCATTTCCTTCCATAATTTGAGGGTACATTTCCCAATTAACAGGCTTTCCTGGTGGCATAGTGGTAAAGAATCTGCCTCCAATGCAGGAGATGTGGGTTTGATCCCTGGGTCAGGAAGATCTCCTGGAGCAGGGAATGGCAACCCACACCAGTATTGTTGCCTGGAAAATTCCACGGACAGAGGAGCCTGGCGGGCTACAGTCAATTGGGTCTCAAAGAGTTAGACAGGACTGAGTGACTAACACTTTCACTTTTCACTTTTCCCAATTAAAGAGATTTTGCCCCTCAGTCTTGTGGGCTCTGAACTTTGATCACCCTCTTCCCATCACCAAGAGCCCCAACTCACTGGCCAGCTGAAGCCACAGAATCACCAAAGACAGAACCAGAAGCTTCTCCATTCTTCTTCTTTAGGGGGATCATGGAAGACGCAGCTCTCACCCTGAAATAAAGCCAGGTTCCTCAGTCTAGCTCTCTTTTTGAGTGTACTCATCCAGTCCCTCCCAGTCCCAGGGAGAGCCTTAGGTTTCTTACCCAGCCAATCAAAGGAAACTTAATCTTCTGCTTTCAATACAAACATGCTGATTTCAAACAAAGTGAGTCTGAGGAGAGAGGCAATGCCATCTTGTGGGGGCAACATCATCCTGCAAAGAGAACCACTTGAGGAAGATGAAGTGTCTTAGGGCTGGGTCAGAGGAAATCACAAAGCTGTTCTGTTATCTGCCTTTGTCGAACTCCAGTCCCATCCTAGAGTGAGAACAGCTACAATCTTATGCACTAAAAACTCAATTAAGAAAGAACATTGATGCCCAGTATTTGCAGATCCCCTCTGAGGAGCACCGTTAGACTTCTTACAGTCACTTCTGATACCATGCCCTTCTTTTTTCCTAACTTGCCTAATGCTGGAATGAGATTGTGTATCAGTCAAGGTTCTTATTTATGAGTAACAGAAACTGACTCTGGCTGAATTAAATAGAAAAGGAATAAGTTAATTAATATTGGGTTTGCCTCAGAATCTCCAATACAGTCAGAGAACTGGACTCCAAAGCTATAGAGTCAGTCTACCAAACATTTAAGGAAGAGTTAACACTGATCCTTCTCAAACTACTCTCAAAAGTTGCAGAGATTGCAGAGGAAGGAACATCTCAGTGCAACCTGTTTCATCACTTTGGTCTCATGACTTCATTATCCGGCCTTGCTAGCAGTCTGAAAGTTATGCCTGAGCTCAAAAGCACTGATTTGCACTTACCAAGTTACTAATGCTATTGCTCAGGGCCTAATCTGTCAATGACACAGACTCACACTGAGTCCCTGATGTGGTGTCGTTCCCCAGAGAGACTTCCCAGATGCCTGGTGACGACTGGATTACATTAGATATCGCCTATGATGGAGACGGCTGAGATTTGTTCTCACTGGAATAGACGCTTATACCTGTTGTTGTACTCTGCCAGCGTCATCCTCATAAACTCACAGAATGCCTAATTTCAGCAAGATATTCCCCACAGCACTTCTTCTGAGGAAGAAACGATTTTCACAGCAAAAGATTACAGCCATGGGCACACGCCCACAGGATTATTTTTCTTACCATATACCCTATCATCCAGAAATGGCTGACCTGATTAAATTTAGCATGGCTTATTGATCCTATGGGCTTCCCAAGTGGCACAGTGATAAAGGATCCACCTGCCAATACAAGAGATGCAAGAAACGCAGGTTTGAGCCCTGGGTCAGTAAGATCCACTGGGGTAGGAAATGGCAACCCCCTCCAGTATTCTTGCTTGAAAAATTCCAGGGACAGAGGAGCCTGGTGGACCATAGTCCATGGGGTCACAAAGGGGACTGAACGACTGAGCCCTCACACACATTGATTCTGTAAGAGCACCGGTAGAAAAACAACTCTGAAAAAATGGCACTCTGTCTCATTGGCTGCAATGTATGCTTTACAGCGGAGATAAGTAATGGTGTTGTCTCCCCCATCGCCAGAATGCGTGATTCCAGAAATCAAGGAGATAGCACTGGGAGTGGATCCTTCACTGTTATTTTCAGTAACTCACTAGCAAGATTTTTGCATGTAATGTTTGTAACTTTGAGTTGTATTAGTTCTTATTCTCTAAAAGAAATAATGCTTTCCCCAGGGAACACAGCAATGGTTTCACTGAACTGGAAGATAAGACTTCCATGTGGCTATCTGGGCTACATATGTCTCACAACCAATGAACAGAAAATGAGGTTACTCTACTGACTAGGGTAGTTGATACCAATTACCAAGGAGAAATGGGGTTGTTGCTACATATCAAATAAAAAGAGGACTATGTCTGGAACCCAGGAGATTTCCTAGGGGAGCCTCTTGGCCCTTCCATGCCCAATACTAAAGGTCCTCTTCAGTCCTCTAGAGGTTAACAAATAAATTTGGACACCTACCTTAGCATCTATTATTAAATAAATTCTAAATATAGATAATTAATATTTTTAAGTAATAGCTATTTTTTGATAAATTTAGGATGCTCATGAATTTTCTAAGCATGAAAGCTAGAAAGAGTATAGGAAAATATTAGCAGATCAGACTTCAAAGAAATTTAAGCTTCTGTATAGGTTTGTTAATGAAATGCTTAAGCATTACCATACAGAGTTATTTTCCATTCATCATCATTGATTCTGACCTTCCTCACACCAGGAATGGGCCCTTAGAATTTTAGATCTACAGTCTTTTTTAAAATAGTTCATTAACAAAGTAACAATCATTTGAACTAAAAAGAAGGCAATTCTAGAAAGAGTGTAGATTAAAAATGTTCCTGACCCCCTGTGTTTAGCCAAGGAGCTTTCTGTTGAAGTCAGCCAACGCTGTGCCAATAGAGCCTCAAGTGAGTTCTTCCATTGGGGCTCATAATAAATCTGGGGTCAGTAGCAAGGAACTTCAGGATGAAGAGCAGAAAACTATAGGTCGTAAAGAAAGCTTTGCATGCAGAGATCAGCGGACCTCTAAGGAAGCTAGTTCTTTTAAGAAAGCCTTTTCTCTAGCCCTCAAATAGCTGAGAAGAAAGTAGCAGGTTGAGTCCCATCTGTCCTAAATGGAGAGGAGTACAACGAGATCGGAGAGCAAAGACATGTCTTTCTAGTTTTTCGGCAAGATACTGGCATTGCTGCTGAGACCAGTGCCCTACTGCCTAAGACATTGCTGATTACAGGTACAGAAGTATCTAGACTTTACACTGTCATGACATTGCTTCCACTTAAAGTGCCCCAGCAATCAGACAGGTCAGAAAGGAGTAAAGAAAGGGAAAGGATACCTCAGAGAAAAATAAGGGCTTCATCTTGGGAAAATAAAGTCTAAAAAATGATCAGGGTCAGTGACCCAATTCCCCTAGCCAAAAATCAGGACACAAAGTTTTCAGTGATTGAGAATTCATTTGCAAGGAAGCTCTCACAAAGAAGGACTATCTCACTGAATGCATTGCTTATTTATTGAATTCTCTTGAGGGAATAAGTGCAATTAAATAAAATTAGGAGAATTATGTAAACCTCAGACATAATTGTCATGAAAAAATACAGTGTCTCCAACAAGATTTTGATTGATGGAAGAGAAACAGGACATGTACATGATGACCACCTGACCTCAATTCCACCACCCTTCTGCTCCTATCCAGCACTTTCCCCACGCACCTTGCAAGTGCATCTGACTGATTCTGCTCTGTGACTATGAAGTAGGGGCCACAATTCAAGTAACTGTCTCCTATTTCTTTCTCCCCAATCTCTCTTTTCTCTTCTCTCTTTTCTGTGCACTACTTCTCTTCTGTTTCATCTTCTCATCTCCTTTTTACTTTTTTTTTTTTTTTTGTCTCTGAAAGAAATGGATGTGTAATAGAAGGTAGAAATCATTGGAATAATTGTGAAATGACAGCAAGGCTCATATTTTAGAATTTTTAGTCATGAATATCAAAACTCTAGATAGGTAATGCATGTCTTTTCTTCTTGAACTTTTAGTTTTACCATGGCCCTAATCTGATGCTCAATTCTGTTGGGGAATCATCTCTTTACACCACTCAAAGCAACAGATCTTCCTGACAGATGAGTATATGGAGATGCCCCAGTTCCCCATCTGACTAGTTCAGATGTTTTCCTAACTGCCAGAAACCCTCATTCTAATGTTCACTAAGATTCATCTCAAACCTTGAGAAAAAATTTCATTTTGAATAGCTTAAAGTGCCCCCTAGTGGTCTAAAATTGTTGGGTCAACTAGCTCATCAGCAGCCTCTAGCCCTCTATTCTCTCCTGAGGACCACCTAGAAATTATCAGGAACAAAAGAACTGTAGGCTTGGGTGAGGATTTTTTAAGTAAACTTATTCCTTCTTCAAAATGTCAGTTAATGGAAACTATTATCTTAAACTGTTTTGTCAAATTGCATCTTCAAAGCTGAATGTGATTTTTCCAATCTATTTCAGAATAAGTCCACAACAAATTATCAAAGGTTTTCTATGAGTGAGATCTTGTTGTAAGTCTTTAAAACTTAAAAACTGAATTCAGCTTTGTCTACTTACAAGACGTTGCAATATAATAGGAAAGACAAGGACGTGTGGGTGTGTGTGTATTCATGTACAAAGTGGCACATGAGATAGTACAAAATGAATCCAGAAATAAGGAAAGATTTCTTATAACAGAGAATAGTCAAACAAAAATTAATGAGAACAAAATTGCTTTGTCTTTTTCCTGGAAATGATGGAAAGGAATGTTATCAGAGGTTAAGTAGAGACATTGGGTTGGGAGTAGACTGAAGACTAGAGACACTTTCTAGCTGAAAATGAAAGAGTAGGAGATGGACAGACAGGTGCAAGTAATGTGGGAGATATGAGGTTAAGTGTTCTATTCTACTGTGCATTTCAAAATTTTAAAGGACATATGGATATATTATTAACCTATCTCTCCTCTCTATATGTAATAGTATACAGTTTGCAACTTGAGTTATGGACTCAGTTATACGTCCTGATGACCTACTGATGCTAACAACCTGCTTCATAATAATGAAGTCCCCTATAGACAAACCTTCAAGTTTCAAACTTTCAAAGATGCAAACATGCATTCTCATGTCCAGTCATGTAGGTTAGTTCACATATTTGGTGTAATTTTCAAGGTACTATAATTTTATTTTGTTTTCTTTATTTTTGTATTCATCTTTTATGTGTCATTTGTGTGAAAAGTATTGTAAGCCTATTACAGCACAGTACTATATAACCAGCTGTGTTAGTAGGACAAAGCTAACTTTGTTGGACTTACAAACAAATTGGAGTTGTGTACACACTCTCAGAATGGAACTCATTTGTATGTAGGGGGCTTAATGTAGAATAGATTTGTAATACAGGTTTTGAACTCATTTTCTGAGAAACACTTTGTATTTCTTTTTTCCAACTATTACCACCCCCAAGTGCTGCAATAAATGTTTCAAGCATGTCTCCTGAGCAGAGGCCAGAATGAAGTGAAAGAGTAAGCTAGGTGGCTACCTGGAGGAAAAGCACTCAAGGTCCAGGAAGAAGAGCTGCAGAAACCCCAGGGCAGGAAAGCAGATATCAGGTCAGAGCAGCATCAAATATGGTGAAGGGGAGAGAGTGAGAAGGAGACAGTGCCTGATGGCAGAGAGGGGCAGGGAACCAGGTGGAGCAGTCTTGCAGGTTGTAGTAAAAATCTGCTTTTCATCTCAGTGAGATGAAAAACCACTGCAGAGTTGTGAGCACAGAAGCCACATGATCTGAGTTATGTTCTCAGAAGCTCACTCCGCTGGGTGGAGACCAGACTGAAGAGGGCAAGAAGGAAAGAAGAGAGATCAGGGAGGGTTATTATTGCCACCCCCAAGCAGAGATGAGAGTGGCTTGGATCAGGTAAGAGCAGAGTAGGGGGTGAAAAGTGATCAATTCTGGGCCTGCTTTGAAGAAAGAGCTAATTGACTTTCCTAACAGATCAAATGGCGATATGAGAAAAATTGAGGAGATAAGGGCACTTTCAAGGTTTCTGACCAAGGTGATTAGAGAATTTCAGAGACAGAGCTGCCTTTTGCCTAAATGAGGATGAGTTCACAAAAAGCAGGTGGGAGGTCTGGAGGGTGAAGTAGCTGGAGTGGTGGAAATCAGGAGATCACCTGGAGATACACCAAGAAGAAGATGCCCAAATGGGGATGTCAGATAGATCATTTAATATACAAGTTCAGAAATCAGAGGAGCCATGTGGATTTCAGATTTAAGCTAAGGTAAGTCACTTCAGTCGTGTCTGACTCTGTGCGACCCCCTAGACAGCAGCCCACCAGGCTCCTCCATCCATGGGATTTTCCAGGCAAGAGTACTGGAGTGGGCTGCCATTACCTTCTCCAGGATTTCAGATATAAATGCTGATATTTACATAGTTTTTAAAGCCAAGAGACTTGATACAATTAGCTGGAAATAAATTGTTGGTAGAAAGTAAAAAGTTCTAAGAATAAATTCTTGAGGCATTCCAGTGTTTAGAGATCAGGGGGATGAAGGAAAAACCCTCAAAGGAGACTGAGAAGGGGCAACTGATAACAGGATGAGAACCAAGAAAGTGCTCAGTCTCTAAATCTAAAGGAAGGATTTCAAGAAGGGAGTGTTCTATAATCTCAAATGTCATCATTATTTGCTATGAAATTCGTATGTTGAAACTCTAATCCCCCAGTGTCATTGCATTTGAAGGTGGGGTCTTTGAGAGGAAATTAGGGTGGAGCCCTCACTGTAGGATTTGTGCCTTTATAACAGATGCAAGACACGCTACTCTCCACTCTCCACGTGAAGATACAATGAGAGGTGAGCAGTCTGTAAACCAGAGACAGGATCTCACCAGTAACTCACCATGCTGGCACCCTGACCTCAGGCTTCCAGCCTCCAGAATGGTGAGAAACAAATAAGCCCATGTTGTTTATAATCCACCTGGTCTATTGTACTTTGGTCCAAACAAAGACACTGCTTCAAATAGTTAAAAATACTGGTTGGAACAATGAATGCATGTAAACACAAATATAAATAGGCAAATTTTCCTATTAAGATATAGAGACAATCTGCATGATATTCAAGTCTTGCTTAGGAGACATAAAAATAATGCAATGAAGTGACAGAAATGTTAAAAGTCTGTAATTGGGCTCCCTGCTGGATTCAGGTGGTTCAGCAAGCATCACATTCAAAAAAGGAAGAATACATATGAGTGTCATAGCAGGTAGGGGATGGGGAGAGATTATTCCTTTGTTTGGTGCTAAAAGGGGAAGAGTAAATTAGATCAGAGACTTTTGCTTAACATCAGAATGGAACATGTAACATAAATTATTTAATCAATGCAAATTAATAAAAAACAACAATTTTCTTTGTAAGTCAGAAAGTCTAAATATGACTCGGTCTCAGGTGAACAACTCTGATATTTGTTAAAGCCATGAAAAAAAAAATGACGTGGGCACCACATGTTTATGTGCAGAAAGGGAGAGTCCCATTCCCATTGTCGATGGTCAGAACAGACAGGTATACTGCGCCAAATGAAGGGGACCTCACACTAAGGAGAATGTCAACAGAGGCGTATCTGCAGAGAAACCTGAGCTACATTCTACCAGTAAAGAAAATGTAGCACACAAATAAATGATTCTGGGAAGAACTGTGAGAAAAAGAAGAGTACACTTACATAAGCTCAATAAAGCTGGAAGGAGTGAAACCAGGAGAGCAAAATGAGAACTTCTGTAGGTACAGAGGACACGGCAGTAAACTGACACAGACGCTCAACATAGCAAAGCAATTAGCATCCCATGCGGGTAGGAGAGAGGGTCTGTTCACGGGACACTCCTTCTGTGGTCTAATAATAAGATGCAACTCCAGAGGGAAAAGACTTCCCTACCCAACTTATTTTAGCATAGATAACACTGAAACCTAATGTTGAAAATATTAAGCAGAGAAATCGCAGCTGAAGTGAAAGTCTGGTCAGCTGGGGTTCTTTTGACAAGGTCAAATCAACTTCCTTCTTTCTGAGCACTCCGTTGACTTGTACCAGTTTGAAATCAGGTCTCCCTTGTGCTTCTATTTACTTCTTGATCCTGTTGATAGATTTTCTTTCACATATAAGACCAAATCAAAGCGTCAGTTTGAAATTGTATATGATTCAAAATATCTGATCAAACACATGTACTCTCCTCCTTTCTCAGCAAACTTCCCACTGGGATGAAATTTACAAGTATAAACAGGATGATACTAAATCCATAATGTGAAAATAATAAAAATATGAAAGATATGAACAGTTCCCATAAGACAAAAAGTAGATGCAAGCATTCTGATGGGTGAAACAGAGAGGGAGAAAGCACAGCCCGGAATGAACTATGAGAAGATTTTATCGCATATGCAAGTGAAGGAAACTTACTCCTTAGGAACCTATAGAGATTCTGGACTGAGAAAGGATAAGTGTGATGGAGGGCTGGAGGGACAGCACCTGGGGACCAATTGAAGGTCAATATGTGGAACAGTTATACTAGTCTCCCTGCTACTGGGCTTATATGTGAGAAGCATAGTAGGCTCGCCTGTATGTGGGCACCTGATGTTCACTAGAGTTAAAATAAAGCACCTGGAAGGCTATTTTTTTCCTGTGAGTACTTAACAGAGCTAAGCCACCTTCAAACTGATATTAGGTGGAAAGGAGAGGAAGAAACAAGTTAATAACCAGTTCCTTGCTCATTCATCCTAAAAAGAAGCCTGCCAAGTTACATGGTAAGTCCACATGGCCAGACTACTGGCCAAGAATCCCATTCAGGAAGAAACTTTGTGGAGAACAGGGACACAATGACACAAGAAGTCCATCTCACTACCCAGTTCTTCATTCTTAAATATTAACCAAGAACAAAGTAACACTAGTCATTAATAAGTACAGATGGTATCTCTTTCCATTCCTTGAAGCACCAAGTCATCAACTGTGAATATGAGAGTCATTGTACCTGGAACCAAAGTGGTGGCAGAATGTCATGCTTTATGGTCTCATATGGAAATGTGTATTTGGAGAATGACCAAAGGATCTAAGAGAATAATATAATGGTTCCTTGGTCACTACTCTCAAAAAATCTGGAGTCTTAGCTTTGAATAATAATTCTTTATATTTTTAAATTTTTCTCTCTCAAGTTCTTTACTATACATTATTTTAATTTTTCCAGATTGGTAAGAAATGTAAAGGGCTTCCTGTTGGCTCAGATGGTAAAGAATCCACCTGCAATTTGGGAGACCTTCGGAAGATCCCCTGGAGAAGGGACTGGCTACCCACTCCAGTACTCTGACCTGGAGAATTCCATGGACAGAGGAGCCTGGCAGGCTACAGTTCACAGGGTCGCAAAGAGTTGGACACAACTAAGCAGCTAACACTTTGACTTTTCACTTTTCCCAATTAACAGGAAGATTCTGGCCTGGAGAATTCCATGGGCTGTATAGTCTATGAGGTCGCAGAGTTGGACATGACTGAGTGACTCAGTTTCACTTTCAAGAAATGGAGAAAGAAATTAACTTTTTAAATACAATAATTTTCAAGTCTACCATTTATTGAATGCACCCACATGACAAGAGAGTTCCATGCTAGTAGTAGACACTGCTGGTGCTCAACCTAAACCCCCTTTTCCAGGCCAGTGGATCCAATTCCCAGCTGCTGCAAGCATTGGCTATGCTTGGGTCATAGCTGCCCTCTTTCCCAGAAAACTGATCTACACCAATAAACATTACCTTTCTCCAGTAGAGTATACCCATGCTCCAATTATTGCCTTAGTCTAAGATCAGCTGTATGACCCCCTTGACTCAAGGTGGGAGGTATCAATTCTGTGGGGCATTTCATGCTCCTGAGACCCCCAAGAAGTCAGACTGGATCAAGAGTTCAGCTCAGCCACATTCATTTTTACCCTCTTCCCCTCCCCACTTAACTTGCTTTTCTCAAAATAAGATGGGTGTCAGAAATCCCAACGTTGGCTTTGTTAAGGAAGTCAACCTAAGACAATAAGCTACCTCACTTAATCATAAACCTATCCTGAAATATATGAGTATAGCCTGAAATCAAGTCACTCATCAGCAACAAAAGATAATCAGACCAGCACCACAAACCAGGTTCTTTCCAGTGGCACCAGAAGACACACAAGTGGAAAGAGAATTGAAGTATCTTGAGCTCAATACATTTCATGCTCTTTCTCACTGCCTTTCAAGTGCTTTTTCCATGATTTGGAAATATTTCTGAGTCATAAGTTTCCAGACTGAGAATTTGAAGCAAATTCCAATTCGATTACATCCTTCTTTGCATGCTAAGCTGCTTCAGTTGTGTCTGATTCTGTGCAACCCCATGGGTTGTAGCCTTTTATACTTTTACATCCTTCTAGTCAGTGACTATGTGAACAAAACTGAGTAAAAATCTTAACTAGTCATTCCCAGCTTTTCCCTCTCTTTGGGCTAAACAAACAATGTCATGTCTAATAGACCACGACTCCAGTTTTACGATGACTGTGACTTCTAATTTTTTCCCTGGATCTATTTGTTGTTGTTCAGTCACTCAGCCATGTCTGACTCTACAACCCCATGGATTGTAGCATACCAGGCTTCCCTGTCCTTCACCATCTCCTGGATCTTGCACAAACTCATGTCTGTTGAGTCTTGATGTCATCCAGCCATCTCGTCTTCTGTCATCCCTTTCTCCCCTGCCTTCAATCTTTCCCAGCATCAAGGTCTTCCAATGAGTCAACTCTTTGCATCAGGTGACCAAAGTGTTGAAGCTTCAGCACCAGTCCTTGCAATGAATATTCAGGGTTAATTTCCTTTAGGATTGACTGGTTTAATCTCCTTGCAGTCCAAGGGACTCTCAAGAGTCTTCAACACCACAGTTCAAAAGCATCAGTTGATTTCCATCAGATCACAAACATTTTTCCCGGACTTTGGCATAAGTTATAGGACAATTTCACAGTGCTCGTGAGTCAGGAGAGGGTGGATATTCATATCCTTGTTGGTATTCCCAGCTCCTCTCACCAACATTTTCTAAAGCATCCTCAATACCATATGGTCTTTGATAACTGATCCATGTAGGTCTTTAATCACCATAACATTGGTTACTCAGAGATCCTTCTCAGGAAAGCTGTACCTCTACACCCTGCTGTGGGTTTGGACATTCTATGGCTGTAGCTAATTCTCTCTACCATCCCAAGCTACACTCAAGTACATAGGAATCAATGGATTCTCCCACAAGGCTCACACTTGGAACTTTGATTTCTATTCAGCCTTTACTCAGAAGTGGTAACATAAACCTCTGATCTGAATTCCTGCAACTGTCTAGGCTTTTTGTTTCAACCAGTTCTCACCTTCTGATGCTAGTCCTTCCATCCACCCATCAAATGTATCCTTATCAAATCCACCAATGGGGTTGCAGTTGAAGGTGAAGATGAGGTGGCAGACCTGTAACTAAAATAATTCATGACTTACAACTTTTTCAAAATAGTTGCTTAAGACTCCTTTCTGGGACTTCCCTGGAGGTCCAGTGGTTAAGACTTGGGCTTCCAATGCAGGGGGACTTTCCAATTCTCTTTCCAGTTGTGTGCCTTCCAATCCCTGGTCTAGGGACTAAGATCCCACATGCTTCACATGCAAAAAAAAAAAAACATAAAGTAGAAACAATATTGCAACAAATTCAATAAAGGCTTTAAAAATGGTCCACATCAAAAAGAAAAAAAAAAACCCTTTAAAAAAAAGACTTCTGCATTTATGTTTTTCCATTTTCTAAATGGAAAACACCTTGAATAACTACATGGGGAAAGAGCAAAATGTACCAGAAACTATGAGGGAGTATCTCAGTTATCATATTAAAATATTGTTGTCATATATAAAAGCATCATAATACCAATTTCAGTGAGTAAAGTTAAGGTACAAAACTAGAGTACAATGAGAAGATTGAAAAAGATTTGTCATTCAGACCAAACTGTGTCTTTAATTTCCCTTCAGAATCAATTGTTTCAGAATTATGAAACAATTATGAAACTTCCCTAATCAATCAAACCTTCTACACTGTTACTCTTAATCCTCATTTACATCTGGAGAGGTAACAGGATGTCTGTGCCCTGCAGCCTCAGCTCTCCACGAGGCGCTGCTGGGGCTCCAGCAGGTTTGGGCACAGGCTGCAGGTGTCTGGGGAGCACTGTGTGCTCGCTGCACAGAGGTAGGTGGCTGAGTCGCCGGGCTCGGAGTCTCTGATAAGCAGGGAGACATGCTTGTTGGCTTTAGTGGCCTGCGCTGTAAATTTTCCTTCCTCTTTGTTTTTATCAAGATATACGGACAGCAGAAACTCAGGGCCTTTCCCAGGGTACTGTCTGTACCATACGAAGTACTGAGAAGCACTGTCAGAGTAAGTGCAGTTGAGAGAGGCGACAGCTCCCTCTGGGACAGGCAGAGATGCAGGACTCTGCTCCACTGTGTTCTCTGGGCTGCTCACCGCTGTGCAAAGAGACAGTGACTGGTCAGTCAAAGAAGACTGGTTAGGTAATGGATGCTTCCTCTCCAGAATTCAAGTTGTTTTTTCACAGGCTTCCCACCTCTACCATCCCTTATTTAAGGGAATAGTGTTCATGTTTCTCCATGAGCCTAGAAGGGACGATGACTCCAAATACTATATTTTATGGTCCCATAGAAATGCCCCAAACTTAGAGATTAACTGAAGCCACAAGATCACTAATAAAACTCTTGAAGATTTCATCATTCTTGCTTCCTCTGGTTCACTGAGGATTCAAATTTTAAGCCCTAAAAAAAAAAGAAAAGAAAAAGAGTTGAGCTCAGACATTTCAATTCTTCTGCTCTAGAAATCATAAAAAGAGCCTGTTCTACCAAAGAAAAAAGAGACTTTTTGCATTACCCATGCAACATACCACTGAACTCCTCTTCTCTCCTCCCACTTTCTCCCTCTCTCTCTACCTCCCTCCCTCCCTCTCTCTCTCCCCCCCCTCCCCCCCAATCTCTCTCTCTCTCTCTCTCACACACACACACACACACGCAGGAAGGAATACATGATCAGGGTCCCTGAGAAGACACTGCCATCTTGTGGACTCAAGACCCTGATCAAAGAAATATTTGAAACAGATCCTTACTATGGGAACTGATGAAAGCAAAAATCTCCCACTTTATTTAAATTAAAATTTTGAGAAGCATATGGTCCATGTCAATGTGTGTGGGGAGAAGGTGATGTGTACATGTGTGTTTTATATCAAATGGCAACACTTGTCTGATTAGAAGCAGTTTTATCAAATGGCCACTCCCTCACACTGAAAAATCAGTCCTCAGGCATTCTAATGATAGAAGTCTGGGTGGGGCTCTCATGATTCAGGGGATTTGTGTAGCTCTTCTTCATATCAGGCCAGACCCTTCCTATCTTATTTCCCCATTTCTATTTTTAAAGAAATCTAGTCTAACTCAAAAGAATCCTCTTAAGACACAATGACCTAAAATCTGACTGAACAAACATGTTTCCAGCTCACAACTTGGGCAGATTTTTAACAAAGTCAAGGACTTAATTCTTAATTCCATTTTGTACCAGTGTCATATCTGTGTGGAAACATTGCTTACTTGGGCTGATGGTCGTAGTAGATGGACCAGTCTTCAGTACCTAGAGTGTAAATAAAACCCAAAGGATGGGTGCATGGATCTAATATCTCTTCTTGTACACAGCCCTGGCATCTGGTATCAGTCTCTCTAACAAGCTTCCCTGGTGGCTCAGTGGTAAAGTATCTACCTGCCAATGCAAGAGATGAGGGTTCAATCCCTGGGTCAAGAAGATTCCCCAGGAGAAGGAAATAGCAAGCCACTCCAGTATTCTTGCCTGGAAAACCCTATGGACAGAGGAGCCTGGTAAGGCTATAGTCCATGGGGTTGCAAAAGAGTCAAACATGGTTTAGCAACTAGACAAGAACAGCAACAATCACTCTCTGCCTTTCTATTGTATCCTAATCAGCAAACCAGGTTTATCAGAGGGCTATCTATGCAAAAAGCTTAATCGAGTCTAATGGAAAAAGAAGCACAGACAAGTACTGTTCTTTCTCATTTCACTTCCTGCCTCATGCTTTTGTAGAAGCTAGTGGCTAGAGACCAGCAATGCAGCAGGTCCGTTTCTGCTCAAGAATTAGGTAAACGGTATCCATCAAAGATTGACTGGTCAGATCCTCCCTATTCCCACCGACGACTATGTAGGAAGTAGGATGAGGGAGAAGATGCTAACAGTGGGATCCTTTTCTTTAAGAGAACATTGCTTTTCACAAAACTCACACAGCTATTTCTCACTCTACTCCTTTTCTGGGAATCCTATCATACTTATGTCAGAAAATTTTACAAAGTCCCACAGGTCCTTCAGTCTCAGTTCATTTTTCTCCATTCTTTTTCTTTCTGCTCTCTGACTGGATAATTTCAGTCAACCTATCTTCAAGTACTTTCTCCTGCCTATTCAAATCTATGGTTGAATTTTTCTTAGAAAATGTTCTCTGCATAGCAATTTCTCTGCCCTGAGAGAGTGCTGTTATGTGACATATAGACAAGCCCTTTGCATTAGTCCTGAGGGGGCCCTGAGACAGGTTAGAGCGGTCAAGCGCTGTACTATGACAAAGAGCTCTGCTCCCTCCACCACCAGGAACCCACACTGGGGGGTTCTAAAACCTGTCATGGATCCAGTGATGAAAAGATGGAACAGGGTAAGTTAAAATACCACAGAGCTTTCCTACCAGGCGTCCGTTACCTTTTACTTATGTGTTTGCTCGGTTGCTGCACAGCTTTCTGTGGTGTTTGCCTCTATGTACAGATTAATGTGCTAAAGTTTCCTGTCTCTCTAAGCTGGCCTCTTCCTGGGCCTTTGGCTGCAGAGAGAAGACTTTCCATGGACTTTTTTGTCTGCATCTGTTGGCGCTTCCAGGTTCCTGGCTTCTCCAGGACTCACTTCAGTTACATGAGGCAAAAGGAAGCTCAGGGAGCTCACTGCTCTGTCATCCCTCAAGCCCCAGGTTCCTTAGCTAGTCTGACTTCTCTCCAAATTCTTATGTTTTTCTTTTACATGTGGTCCAGGGTTTCTAACTGTCCTCAACAGGTTGAGTTAAAATATATATATATATACACACCTACTACAGCTTGTCAGAAGTGGAAAGTATGATGCTTCCTTCTTTCCCTGAAGAGCGAAACTCTGATCAGCTTGGCTAGTCCACCTTCTTGGCAGCAGGCCAGTCAAAATGGTATTAAAATTATTTAATTCTTGTTCAGCCACCTAGATTCTCCTGTTGAATGAATATGGTCCTAGATTGTGAAGATAACTATGGTTTACTTGAGTACACTGCTCTAAGAATTCCCTTAAATGGCCCAGTAGGCCCAAGGTGGTGAATATAAATAATCTCTGTAAATGGCGTGAAAATGCCCTTATTCCTCTTGCTCCTTATCATTCTATATCGAAGTTTTGAGTGTGATTAGGAAATGACTAGGAAAAATGGCAAAGTTATAGCTACTAGAATGCTCACACCAATTTTGTGGTACTGGAAAAGGAGCAACAACCCTGGTACTAGGAAAGGGAAAAGCTTAGACCCGGGAAAGTTTGTGTTTGTTGGAAGGGAAGACTGTTCATGCTCTCTTTGTATGCTAGACCCAGCACTACAGCATAAGCAGAACAACCATGTGGTCTGTGAAAACAGAAACATTGATATGAATATGGCTTGTTCTGGACTGTTCTTCTGTGCCTGACATCATCAATGGAAGCTGTTCAACATGGATTCCCAACCCCCTATGTGTACAAACCTATAAATCAGCACAACTTTGTTTGAGTATGGGAGGTTCAAATGCATATGCTTTGGTGTCTGCCCATCTTGAATGACATATAACTTAACTGCTCATATAATTTAATAAGTGATGTAATGATGATTCTAATCAAGTTTAACAATAAATTTAAAACTGGACCAATCTATCTCCTGTGGAGTTATATATTTGTGTTTGGGAAGAAAGAACATCTCTTCATTGGGAAGGATGGTTGATCTTTGGTCCCTTTTTAGAAATTAAACCAAAGACCAGTGTGACCAATTTCCTTGCATGGATCATAATGAATGTTATACTATGTCCAAGCTTTTTATATCCTGGACCTTATTCACAATTGACTGAATCTGGGATCCTAGGAGACATGACTGAGCTTAAGCATGCAGATTGGGCTCATCCTGCTATATAAAATTCTGCTCACAGTTGCTGTTTCTTCACTAAGCTGTGTTCAGCTCTTTTATGACCCCATGGACTATAGCCTGCCAGGCTCCTCTGTCCATGAGATTTTCCAGGTGAGAATACTGGAATGGGTCACCTTTTTCTGCTCCAGGGTATCTTCCCAACCCAGGGATTGAACCAGTGTTTCCTGTGTCTTCTGGATTGCAGGCAGATTCTTCACCACTGAGGTACAAGAGAAGCCCTGCTAATAATGGTTTTAATTAAATGTTGTTAGAGAAAAATCAAATAGATCTAATCTCAGTCTTTGTCATTCAGAGAAATCAGAACAGCAGATGGAGTGGCAAACTCTCAAGAAAAGTTTCTAGAAACTAATACAATTTAGAACCATCAAGTGAATGTTGTTGAAAGGCAGTTCACTGTGAATCTCTTATACTTCTACATGATGTTCAGGGTTTACCAACAATGTAAGGTCTTTACCACTCAACCTGAACCATTTCTCAGAGTTGTGCTTGCAGCATGTAACCTTGATGGATGGGGTGATGTCTCCTCTGAGACAAAGAATGAGCTTGGTTACTGCTTGGTGAAAATAGCAATGAATTCCCCAAGCTTGCTATTCATCAGCCATGACACAACCCCATCACAAGCATAGCATCCATTTACACCCCTTAAATCACCATGAGAGACTTATGGACAAAGGCAACTGAAGCAAATACGCTAGTGTTCATGCTGCTTGCTGTGTCCTAAGTAATGACGTCCTTCATCTCTGACACAGGATCTGTGACTTTACTGATAGCACCAAAGAAACAACAAGCTATTAGCCTGTAAGAGAGTAAGATCAAGGGGGAGGGAACTAAGAAGGCGGAGGAATAGGACGGGGAGACCACTTTCTCCCCCACAAATTCATCAAAAGATCACTTGAATGCTGAGCAAACTCCACAAAACAACTTCTGATCACTAGCGAGGACATCAGACACCCAGAAAAGCAGCCCATTGTCTTCGAAAGGAGGTAGGACAAAATATAAAAGATGAAAAGAGAGACAATAGAGTTAGGGACGGAGATCCGTCCCGGGAAGGGAGTCTTAATAGAGGAAGTTTCCAAACATCAAGAGACCCTCTCACTGGCAGGTCTGGGGGAAGTTTTCGAATCTCGGAGGGCAACCGAGGAAAAATAAATAAAACCCACAGATTACATGCCTAAAAACAACTCCAAGCAGAAAAGTACCCCAGACACTCGCATCTGCCACCAGCAAGTGGGGGCTGAACAGAGAGGAGCAGGCAGCATTGCTTAGAGTAAGGACTGGGCCCGAATGCCCTGAGGGCAATCGGAGGTAGCTAACGTGAGATAGCAACTTAAACTGTGGGATAGCAAGAGAGAGAGAATTAACCTGGGGAAAGCCCTAAATTTAGGCACTACCCGCCCATTCCCAGAAGTAAGGACTGAGCGAATACCAGAGAAGAGCTAGCAGCTGTGGACGGGCCCATCTCCCACCAGGGGCAGGAGGCAGGGGGGAGGGGAAAGGGGCAAACGCGGCCCCAGAGATGGCACCCCCTACCAAAATGCAAACAGGCTCCCAACTTATAACCAAAGACTTCCTGAGATTCTGGATGGTTGACATCCGCCAGGAGGGTCACAGCCAGAAATCAGCTTCCCAGAAGAGACACAAGGCGCACCCAACCGGTGAGCACGGAAACTGAGGCCGGGACCGCGGAGGGGAGAAGGCGCACCGCACCTGGGGAGAGTGCTCTCGTCAAGCTCCTGGCTGCCTGAGCTGCTTGGGTCGGGGAAGGCACAAAACGCAGGCCCAACTGAGTCTGCACTTTTGTGGAGTACCCGAAAACCTGAACCTGAGCAGCTTGGGCCTGGGAGGTGCACGCAACGCAAGGCCCATTCCCTGGAGAGCAGCCTGGAGCCTGAGCAGTGTAGACGGGGAAGCACACACGCTGCAAGCAGGGGCAAACCCAGCATGGCCGGAACACTGCGAGTGCTCCCCACACTCGCCAGTGACATTTGTCTGCAGGGCCCCTCCCTCCCCACAGCACCACTAAACAAGCGAACCTAAACAAGAGACCACCTCCGCCCGCTCATGTCAAGGCGAAATTAGACACTGAAGAGACCTGCAAACAGAAGCCAAATAAACAAAGGGAACCGCTTCAGAAGTGACTGGTGCAACAGATTAAAATCCCTGTAGTTAACACCAGCTACACCGGAAGGGGCCTATAGATATCGAGAAGTGTAAGCTCAAACAAGGAGCTATCTGAAACTGAACTGAACCCACCGCAACAGCTCCAGAGAAGTTCCTAGATATATTTTTACTATTATTTTTTTTAATTAAAATTTTTTTTCTCTCTTTTTTTTCTTTTTTCTTTTTTTAAAGTCCTCTATTACTCCTTAATTTTCATTTTTATAACCCACTATAACCTGGCCAAAAAAAAAAAAAAAAAAAAAGGACCCTATTTTTAAAGTGAACTTCATATATATTTCTTAAATTTTATATGCTTTTGTGTTTTTTTAATATTGTATTTTTAAGTGTCTAACCTCTACTCCAGATTTTTAATCTTTGTTTTTCAGTATTTGATATCAATTTTGGACATTTAAGAATCCAATATTCAGTACCCATTTTTACTCAGGAGTGTGATTACTGGTTTGATCACTCTCTCCCCCTTTTGACTCTCCTTTTTATCCCCCAGATCAGCTCTATTTCCTCCCTCCCCCTTCTCTTCTCAATCCAATTCTGTGAATCTCTGTGGGTGTTCTGGGCTACTGAGAACACCTAGGGAACAGAGTACAACCTAGATCTGTCTCTCCTCTCTTGAATCTCTCTTTTTCTCCTCCTGCTCACCTCTATCTCCTTCCTCCCTCTCATCTTCTTCATGTAACTCTGTGAACCTCTCTGGGTTTCCCTCACTGTGGAGAATCCTTTCACCATTAACCTAGAAGTTTTATTATCAGTGCTGTATGGAGGGAGAAGTCTTGAGGCTACTGAAAGAATAAGACTGAACTCCAGAGGCAAGAGGCTTAAGCCCAAAACCTGAGAACACCAGAGAACTCCTGATTACAGGGAACATTCAGTAATAAGAGATCATCCAAAAGCCTCCATACTTACATTGAAACCAACCACCACCCAAGAGCCAATAAGTTCCAGAGCAAGACATACCACACGAATTCTCCAGCAGCACAGGAACATAGCCCTGAGCATCAATATACAGGCCGCCCAAAGTCACACCAAACCCACAGACCTATCTCAAAACTCACTACCGGACACTCCAGTGCACTGCAGAGAGAAGAAATCCAGCTCCACCCACCAGAACACCGACACAAGCTTCTCTAACCAGGAAACCTCGACAAACCAAACATCCAGCCCCACCCACTGGGAGAAACCTCCACAATAAAAACGAACCACAGAACACCAGAATACAAAAAGGCCACCCCAAACCCAGCAATCTAAATGAGTGAAAATGCAGAGAAATACCTAACAGGTAAAGGAACATTAAAAATGCCCACCAAACCAAACAAAAGAGGAGAAGATAGGGAATCTACCCGAAAAAGAATTTAGAATAATGAGAATAAAAATGATCCAAAATCTTGAAAACAAAATGGAGTTACAGATAAATAATCAGGAGACAAGGATTGAGAAGATGTAAGAAATGTTTAACAAGGGCCTAGAAGAAATAAAAAAGAGTCAATTAAAAATGAATAATGCAATAAATGAGGTCAAAAACAGTCTGGAGGGGACCAACAGCAGAATAACGGAGGCAGAAGATAGCATAAGTGAGGTAGAAAATAAGATGGTGGAAATAAATGAAGCACAGAGGAAAAAAGAAAAAAGAATTGAAAGAAATGAGGACAACCTCAGAGAACTCTGGGACAATGTGAAATGCCCCAACATTCGAATCATAGGAGTCCCAGAAGAAGAAGACAAAAAGAAAGGCCATGAGAAGATACTCGAGGAGATAATAGCTGAAAACTTCCCCCAAATGGGAAAAGAAATAGCCACCCACGTCCAAGAAACCCAGAGAGTCCCAAACAGGGTAAACCCAAGGCGAAACACCCCAAGACACATATTAGTCAAATTAACAAAGATGAAACACAAAGAACAAATATTAAAAGCAGCAAGGGAGAAACAACAAATAACACACAAGGGGATTCCCATAAGGATAACAGCTGATCTTTCAAAAGAAACTCTTCAGGCCAGAAGGGAATGGCAGGACATACTTAAAGTAATGAAAGAGAATAATCTACAGCCAAGATTACTGTACCCAGCAAGGATCTTATTCAGATATGAAGGAGAATTCAAAAGCTTCACAGACAAGCAAGGGTTGAGAGAAATCAGCACCACCAAACCAGCTCTTCAACAAATGCTAAAGGATCTTCTCTAGACAGGAAACACAGAAAGGTTGTATGAACGTGAACCCAAAACAACAAAGCAAATGGCAACGGGACCATTCTTATCAATAACTACCTTAAATGTAAATGGGTTGAATGCCCCAACCAAAAGACAAACACTGGATGAATGGATATAAAAGCAAGACCCCTATATATGCTGTCTAAAAGAGACCCACCTCAAAGCAAGGGACACATACAGATTGAAAGTGAAGGGCTGTAAAAAAATATTTCACACAAATGGAGACCAAAAGAAAGCAGGAGTTGCAATACTTATATCAGATAAAATAGACTTCAAAATAAAGACTGTGAAAAGAGACAAAGAAGGACACTACATAATGATCAAAGGATCAATCCAAGAAGAAGATATAACAATTATAAATATATATGCCCCCAACATAGGAGCACTGCAATATGAAAGGCAAATGCTAACAAGAATGAAGGGGGAAATTAACAATAACACAACAATAGTGGGAGACTTTAATACCACACTCACATCTATGGATAGATCAACTAAACAGAAAATTAACAAGGAAACACAAACTTTAAATGACACAATGGTCCAGCTAGACCTAATTGATACCTCTAGGACATTTCACCCCAAAACAATCAATTTCACCTTTTTCTCAAGTGCACACGGAAGCTTCTCCAGAATAGATCACATCCTAGGTCATAAATCTAGCCTTGGTAAATTCAAAAAAATTGAAATCATTCCATTCATCTTTTCTGACCACAATGCAATAAGATTAGATCTCAATTATGGGGGGGGGGGGGCGGGAAGACTATTAAAAATTCCACCATATGTAGGCTAAATAACACGCTTCTGAATAACCAAGAAATCATAGAAGAAATCAAAAAAGAAATCAAAATATGCATAGAAACGAATGAAAATGAAAACACAACAACCCAAAACCTATGGGACACTGTAAAAGCAGTGCTAAGGGGAAGGTTCATAGCAATACAGGCTTACCTCAAGAAACAAGAAAAAAGTCAAATAAATAACCTAACTCTATACCTAAAGCAACTAGAGAAGGAAGAAATGAAGAACCCCAAGGTAAGTAGAAGGAAAGAAATCTTAAAAATTAGGGCAGAAATAAATGTAAAAGAAACAAAAAAGACCATAGCAAAAATCAACAAAGCTCAAAGCTGGTTTTTTGAAAGATAAACAAAATTGACAAACTGTTAGCCAGACTCATAAGAAACAAAGGGAGAAGAACCAAATTAACAAAATTAGAAATGAAAATGGAGAGATCACAACAGACAACACTGAAATACAAAGGATCATAAGAGACTACTACCAGCAGCTCTATGCCAATAAAATGGACAACTTGGAAAATGGAAAAATTCTTAGAAAAGTGTAACTTTCCAAAACTGAACCAGGAAGAAATAGAAGATCTTAACAGACCCATCACAAGCAAGGAAATCGAAGCTGTAATCAGAAATCTTCCAGCAAACAAAAGCCCAGGACCAGATGGCTTCACAGCTGAATTCTACCAAAAATTTAGAGAAGAGCTAACACCTATCTTACTCAAACTCTTCCAGAAAATTGCAGAAGGTAAACTTCCAAACTCATTCTATGAGGCCACCATCACCCTAGTAACAAAACCAGACAAGGATGCCACAAAAAAAGAAAACTACAGACCAATATCACTGATGAACATAGACGCAAAAATTCTTATCAAAAGTCTAGCAAACAGAATCCAACAACATATTAAAAAGATCATACATCATGACCAAGTGGGCTTTATCCCAGGAATGCAAGGATTCTTTAATATCCACAAATCAATCAATGTAATACACCACATTAACAAATTGAAATATAAAAACCATATGATTATCTCAATAGATACAGAAAAAGCCTTTGACAAAATTCAACATCTGTTTATGATAAAAACTCTCCAGAAAGCAGGCATAGAAGGAACATAGAACCTCAACATAATAAAAGCTATATATGACAAACCCACATCAAACATTATCCTCAATGGTGAAAAATTGAAAGAATTTCCCTTAAAGTCAGGAACAAGACAAGGGTGTGCACTGTCACCACTACTATTCAACATAGTTTTGGAAGTGTTGGCCACAGCAATCAGAGCAGAAAAAGAAATAAAAGGAATCCAGATAGGAAAAGAAGAAGTGAAACTCTCACTGTCTGCAGATGACATGATCATCTACATAGAAAACCCTAAAGACTCTACTAGAAAATTACTAGAGCTAAACAATGAATACAGTAATGTTGCAGGATATAAAATTAACACAAAGAAATCCCTTGCATTCCTATACACTAACAATGAGAAAACAGAAAGAGAAATTAAGGAAACAATAACATTCACCATTGCAACAAAACAAATAAACTATTTAGGAATATATCTACCTAAAGAAACGAAAGACCTATACATAGAAAACTATAAAACACTGATGAAAGAAATCAAAGAGGACACAAACAGATGGAGAAATGTACCGTGTTCATGGATTGGAAGAATCAATATTGTGAAAATGGCTATACTACCCAAAGCAATCTATAGACTCAATGCAATCCCTATCAAGCTACCAATGGTATTTTTCACAGAACTAGAACAAATAATTTCACAATTTGTATGAAAATACAAAAAACCTCGAATAGCCAAAACAATCTTGAGAAAGAAGAATGGAACTGGAGGAATCAACCTGCCTGGCTTCAGGTTCTACTACAAAGCCACAGTCATCAGGACAGTATGGTACTGGCACAAAGACAGAAATATAGATCCATGGAACAGAAAAGAAAGCCCAGAGATAAATCCACGAACCTATGGACACCTTATCTTCAACAAAGGAGGCAAGAATATACAGTGGAAAAAAGACAACCTCTTTAACAAGTGGTGCTGGGAAAACTGGTCAACCACTTGTAAAAGAATGAAACCAGAACACTTTCTAACACCATACACAAAAATAAGCTCAAAATGGATTAAAATCTAAATGTAAGACCAGAAACTATAAAAGTCCTAGAGGAGAACATAGGCAAAACCCTCTCCGACATAAATCACAGCAGGATCCTCTATGACCCACCTCCCAGAATATTGGAAATAAAAGCAAAAATAAACAAATGGGACCTAATGAAACTTAAAAGCTTTTGCACAACAAAGGAAACTATAAGCAATATGAAAAGACAACATTCAGAATGGGAGAAAATAATAGCAAACGAAGAAACAGACAAAGGATTAATCTCAAAAATATACAAGCAGCTCCTGCAGCTCAATGCCCAAAAAATAAATGACCCAATCAAAAGATGGGCCAAAGAACTAAACAGACATTTGTCCAAAGAAGACATACAAATGGCTAACAAACACATGAAAAGATGCTCAACATCACTCATTATCAGAGAAATGCAAATCAAAACCACAACGAGGTACCATTACAGGCCAGTCAGGATGGCTGCTATCCAAAAGTCTACAAGCAATAAATGCTGAAGAGGGTGTGGAGAAAAGGGAACCCTCTTACACTGTTGGTGGGAATGCAAACTAGTACAGCCACTATGGAGAACAGTGTGGAGATTCCTTAGAAAACTGGAAATAGAACTGCCATATGACCCAGCAATCCCACTCCTTGGTATACACACCGAGGAAACCAGATCTGAAAGAGACATGTGCACCTCAATTTTCATCGCAGCACTGTTTATAATAGCCAGGACATGGAAGCAACCTAGATGCCCATCAGCAGATGAATGGATAAGGAAGCTGTGGTACATATACACTATGGAATATTACTCAGCTATTTAAAAGAATTCATTTGAATCAGTTCTAATGAGATGGATGAAACTGGAGCCCATTACACAGAGTGAAGTAAGCCAGAAAGATAAACACCAATACAGTATACTAATACATATATACGGAATTTTAAAAGATGGTAACGATAACCCTATATGCAAGACAGAAAAAGAGACACAGATGTACAGAACAGATTTTGGGACTCTGTGGGAGAAGGCGAGGGTAGGATGTTATGAGAGAATAGCACTGAAACAAGTATACTATCAAGGGTGAAACAGATCACCAGCCCAGGTTGGATGCATGAGACAAGTGTTCAGGGCTGGTGCACTGGGAAGACCCAGAGGGATGGGATGGAGAGGGAGGCGGGAAGGGGATGGGGATGGGGAACCCATGTAAATCCATGGCAGATTCATGTCAATATATGGCAAAAACCACTACAATATGGTAAAGTAATTAGCCTCCAACTAATAAAAATAAATGAAAATAAATAAACAGATAAAAAAAGAGAGAGTAAGATCAAGATCTGACAAAACCCTCTCTGCCACCTTTACAGATACTATAATAAATACTTGAATTACTTTTGAGAAAAATGTTTCCCCAAACTGGTCTAAAATGGATCTTTTCTGAAGGATGTTCTTTATAGCTTCACATGGGACTTAACCATTATTTCTAATGAAATGCTTGAGGAATTCTCTTACATGAGTGAGTGAAGTCGCTCAGTCATGTCCGACTCTTTGCGACCCCATAGACTGTAGCCTACCAGGCTCCTCTGTCCATGGGATTTTCCAGGCAAGAGTACTTGAGTGTGTTGCCATTTCCTAATGAAATAAAGACTCCTGGGAAATTAGTGTTACACCCTCAAATGAATATTAATCATGTGAAGAACCTAATACCAGTACACAATCAAAAGTAGAATAAATATGAACCAGTCCTCTGACCATAATTATGATCTCTAATCAAAGCTTTTAAAAAAAAAAATCTTATCTCCTATAAAATGTTTCTACCAAGGCTAATTATCCGAATATGTTTCCTGAGACTTTCTCTTGCAATAATTTGAAATCAAATTTTGACGTGTGCTCATATTATTTCACTTGAAATTCCTCTTATATTTTCCAAAGTCTTTGGACATGTCTTTTTTTTTTTTTTTTTCTCTTTTACATATTTCACTGCAGGGTTCCTAGCTTTCAAGTTGACCTGATTCATTAAGATTACACCTGATAAAGTGAAGTCAGTTGACTGAGGACAGACTGAGAGCCTGCGTGAATCTGATTATTTAGCAGAGCCTACTGAGCAAAGGAAGGCTAGAACCTGAGTCTTTAAATAAGAGCCAGAGACAACTGAATTATACCACATAACAAGCAATGAGGACATACATATAGTTAAGAGTTTCAAGGGTGGAAATGACAAGAAAGGAAAAGGAAAGCAAAGAGGGAGGAGGCCCATGCAAGATTTATTTAGTAGATATTTATCAACTGACTACTATGGGCCAGTCCCTGTTCTAGATACTAAGAGTAAAGACCATGAGCAAAACACACAACAGAACTTATAATCTAATTGGAGTTACTAGCAATGAATATATTGACATGTCAATCAAAAATATGCCTGCTCATTATGGTTACTACTATTGGAAAATGACCAGGGTGTTTGACACAGAGTTAAGAAAAGGTTTATGGATGGTTACATTAGTCAGGAAGTTCAGGAAAAGTCAGAAGGTTTTCTCTACATTAGTGATATTGGGGGAAGAAAATAGAAACCTACTCTATATTCTTGCCTGGAAAATCCCATGGACAGAGAAGCCTGGTGAACTACAGTCCCCGGGGCCACAAAAGAGTTGGACACAATTTAGCGACCAAACATAAACAAGTGATATTTGAGCTGAGACCTGAAGGATGAAAATAGGTCAGGCTCACCAAGATCTGGGGGAGAAAAATTGCAGACAAATGAAAGAATAAGACCCAACATGGGACAAGACATGACAAGTTTAGAAAAGTGAAAGATCAGCATTGTGACTGCACAGAGAGTCAGGGAAAAGAGTTATGAACTAAGATTGAAGGGTCAGGTAGGATTCACATTGTGCAGAGTCTTGTGTACCATAGCCAAGAGCTTGTATTTTATTCTAGAGGCAATAGAAATCAATGAAGCATTTAGGCAGGTAGCAACAACTCTGATTTATACTTTAAAAACCACTGTTGCTACCAGTTAGATTAGTGCTTCTCAAATTTCAAAGTGGTAGAATCACCTGGGGATTCGTTAAAATGAAGATTCAAATTCAGTAGATTTGGAGTCGATCCTGGGATTCTGCACAAGTTCTAATACTGCTGGTCTATATTTTGAGTATCAAAACTTTGGATAACATACTTTGAGAGAAAAGAGACAAGTTAGAAGGTAACCTAGATCAGAACAATGCTTTCCAAATTTTGTTTAATACATCTTATTTTATGAAAAGATCAATTCAATTCATTCACTCAGTAGTGTCCAACTCTTTGCAACCCCATGGACTGCAGCACACCAGGCTTTCCTGTCCATCATCAACTTCCAAAATTGCTCAAACTCATGTCTATAGAGTCAGTGATGCCATCCAGTCATCTCATCCTCTGTCATCATCCCCTTCTCCTCCTGCCTTCAATTTTTTCAGCATCAGGATCTTTTCCAATGAGTCAGTTCTTCACATCAGGTGGCCAAAGTACTGAAGCTTCAATTTCAACATCAACCTTCCAATGACTAGGACTGATTTCCTTTAGGATTGACTGGTTTGATCTCCTTGCTGTCCTAGGGACTCTCTAGAGTCTTCTCCAACACCACAGTTCAAAAACATTAATTCTTCAGCACTTAGCCTTCTTTATAGTTCAACTCTCACATCCATACGTGACTACTGGAAGAACCATAGTTTTGACTAGATGGACTTTTGTCAGTAAAGTAATGTCTCTGCTTTTAAATATGCTGTCTAAGTTTGTGATAGCTTTTCTTCCAAAGAGCAAGCATCTTTTAATTTCATGGCTGCAGTCACCATCTGCAGTGATTTTGGAGCCCAAGAAGATAAAATCTATCACTGTTTCCACTGTTTCCCCATCTATTTTCCATCTGCCATGAAGACCAGTTGCCATGATCTTAGTTTTTTTAATGTTGGGTTTTAAGCCAGCTTTTTCACTTTTATGAAAAGATATTAGTTCTTATTCTCTGTGAGGTACTCTGATGTTTTCTAATCTTATTTTTTTGTTACAAAATGTGTAATGACAAAAACTTTACTGATTAAAATAAAAGAAAATTAAAACTGAAATTTTTCACTTAGTAAAATGAAAACTAATTTAAAGTAGTAATATCCTGACTTGGTATAGTATTGGAAAGTCAACAGCTTCATGGGTTGCTATTGAAGCCATAGCTTGGTGAAAAATTTCTTCATGGAAACCAAACATTTAGTGTCATGTTTTTTCCTGTATCCAAGCAATTTCACATCCATTGAAACTACAACTTAAATGATGTTCATAAAAATATTGTCTAGAATACTATATAATTGGAAAAATACCAAATAGTGATTAGTTTTTAAAATACATTTAAATAATGGAAATTAGCCAATCATTTAAAATTATGCCTTTATGTTTTCTGACATGGAAATATCTACAATGTTGAAAAAACAAATATGTTAATAAATTCCAAGTATATTATAGTCCCCTCTCATAGAAAAATATAGCTGTATAATACATGCACTAAAAATTCTGAAAACTGGTGATAGTCATAACCTTTATGTCATGAAATTATGGGAGTGTTCTCTTTTTAAAGGTGTTTATATCTTCTAATTTATTTAAAATTAATATATATAATTAAGTAATAAAATTTTAGTTTAATTTAAATTTAAAATACTAGACTCCTTCCTTCAAATTCTGGATCCATTTTTTGCCTTTAGTGGAAGAAGCAATTGACAAAAGGTCAGAGTGTCTGAGTTCTGTTCCCAGCTTCCATTTTGCTATAACTCATGCTTTAAGTGGCCATTCAAATCCTGTAGATCCTAATTCTTTTACCTATTAAATGAACGGCATAGACTGAATCAGTATTTCCTAAAGTGTGATTGATGCAAGAGGTCATGGTAGGTAGCACATAAAAGAAAATTGTAATTGTTGCAGACAAGGTATTATTTTAATTTGTGTTATGTTACATATAAGGTATTATTTTAATTTGTAGTAGAAAAAATATAACCTGCACATGAAATACATGGTTTCATATATAACATCCAGTAAAACAAGGATAACTTTTTGCACAGTCATTTTTAAAGTCTATTTAATATAAAAGCAAATTTAATATTCAATTAGTAAATAATTGTATAAATGGTACACAGATATTAAAAAAATCACCAAGACTATGAACCAATTAGTATGACACTACTGGTGAGGGTACAGCATGGTGAAACTTGCTTTCTGAACTGGATTCTGAGCACAAAGGGGTCTGCCCTCTCACCTGAAGGGTAGACAGTGAAAAGAAATCTTGGCAAACAGGCCCAGAATGAGTACAATTTTCACTGAGGAATGAACTTTCAATAGTAACAAATGGAAATTTAACTCAATATAAATTCAGATTCGTCACATAAGGGAGGGATAGGTTATCTTTGATTTCTGTTTGGAGACAGAGAATTTAAGAAAACTCCCTCTGTGAATAAAGGAAACACCTTCATTCCCACCCCAAGGCTAGACCCCTGTCAAGAGGCCCAGCTGGCAGTTGCGGGACAGGCTGCAGGTGCTTGGGGAGCACTGTGATGCAAAGCACAAAAGTAGGCAGCTGAGTCTCCAGGGTGGGAGGCTGAGATACGCAAAACACTGTAAAACTTCTCTTTTCCCAGGAGTTCTTTAAAATTTTTGTCTGCCTGCTCTTTCTGGCTTGATTGTATTAAAGACAAAGATACAAGTCCTTCCCCAGGCTCCTGCTTGAACCAGACAAAGTTGTAAAATGTTTTCTTTTGATAAGTACAATTAAGATCGGCATGTGTTCTCTCCTGGATACTCAGGAATAAAGGACTCTGGTCCAGTGTATATTGGCTGCTCACCCCTGTTTGAACAGAGAACCACAGACAAAGGAGATATATTAATGGCAGATTATTTTTTGAAAGAATATATTTCCTTTTCACAATCCCCCCCAGCTGACCCCGGTAACACTAACCACCCTTCTGTAACTTTCAGATTTATAGAGATTACTAGGATCTGCTCTTTTTATTCATAACTTCAAAGCCAGCCAACTCACAGCACAGCTGCCAAAAAGAACCAGGCATGAAACTCCCAAAGACGTCTCCATTTTTTCCATTCACCAGACTCATGAGAATTCAGGTTGGAATCTGTGAGCTCTCAGACACTACCAGGTCAAGCAACTTGTTTATCTGAGTGCATATTCATGAATCTGCTGTCACAGGAAGCTGAGAGACTCCTCAGTAAATGAGAAATTAGATCCATGCCCCTGTGCACACACTCACCCAGCATCTTCTGATCTCTGAAGGGGTAACATGGAGAGAGGACCACATCAAGATCAAGTGCAGAGGACTTGCAGAGTAGTCGGAGAGATACACCTACTACTTATCTCCTAGATTTTTCTCTTCCCTTTCTACTTAAATAAAATTCTTGAGCATCTACTGCCGGGAGCCAGCACACGAGATCCCACCCATGACAAGGTCATGAGGAGAAGACCTGACAAGCAAGGCAGATCAGGACTTCAGGGACTTCAAAAAGCTGCCCCAGCGCTCACCTTAAGGATGATCTCTGTCTTTCTGATGCTTACTATATTAGACTACTCCCTAATTTCTGTGACACAGGTAGAAGGCCTTCCCCGATCTCTTTCCAAACAGAATCAACTTAGAACTTTAATTAATATGTCCGCCGGACGGTGGTATCCTATAAGATTATTCAGGATGAAAGGAGTGTTTCAATTTAGACCCCTTTGCTGGCATTCTAGCCTGCTTGGCAAATGTGTACTAATGCACATGACTGCTGACAACACCTTAATCATAAACAGCATAAAGAACCTGATCACATAAAGGCCCTAATAGGCACAGAGCCCTTTGGGAGTGAAGAAGCCCTATCAGAGGACATAAAATATTATTCTAAAAGCGGTTATAGTTAAAAATTTAGAAAAATAAGAGTTTAGAATTATTAATTTTAACCAGGAATGCTAAACCAGGGCTGCCTCACCGGAGCTGCAGAGTTTTTGTGTGGTAAACCTTTTAGATAAATTTAACTGATAACTTCTGCAAAAGGACTGACCTCTGTGTTCCACAAAGAATAGATTATGGAAAACAGCTTTGCATTCACCTAGGTCATAAAATGTCAATAGGCCCCAAGGCCAGAAGATAATGTACAAGACTCTCACAAAGAAGTATACAGAAAACACCCTGGTTTCGTGTAGGACAAGCTGATGTAATATTAAACTATCTTCCCCTTAAAAATGTACTAACTTGGAATATAAAAGCTACAGTAAAAAAAAAAAAAAAAAAAAGATTTGCCAGACTCTACTACACACCCCCAGTCTGGTCTCTCTCTCTCTCTCTCTCTCTCTTTTTCTCGCCGACGCCGTTCATCCTGAGGGTACCCCTGGATCCTGCTAAGGCTGGACCCTAGCAATCTACCATGTACAAGTTCTAAAAATGGAATAACTAAAATCAACACTCTCCAAGGAAAACCTCGTAAGATTCTTTTCTCTCCTGTCAGTGCAAAAACCTGCTCAGTGAGCTGATATATATGAATTTAGTTATTGACACTGTAGCTCAGCATAATTATCTTACATCCGGACCCTGCTTCTTAAATCTTGTATGGATTCTTCTTATAATCTACATTAAATTATACAAGAAGGAAGGTATTGTCATTTTCTGTGCATAATGCCTGTGAGATAAAGAAAACAAACACAAAAGACATTAGCGGTCTTACCAAATATTGTCATCAGCTTCGTCAACATTTTGCTTTTATACTCAGTCAACATTCTACTATTTGCTGGACCCCACCCAGAGCTGACCTCTCTCTTTTACTCAAAATTATCATCTACTTCAGGGTAGTAATGCAATATGATGGTCTTACCCTTGGGAATAACCAGGTGAGCAGTTAACTTTCTGTGTTGAGTGAGGATACCTCTATGTTAGTAGATACCTAGACTCAAGTTCAAATTCAGCCATGTCTGAAAGAGAAGCGCTAGCTCACTTTGAAATTACACACAACACTTCAAAAACTGCTCCTTAACAACCTCACGGTGCAGGTTTGGGTACAGAGTGCGAGTGCCTGGGGAGCACGGTGCACCCGCCACACAGATGTAGAAGGCTGGGTCGCCGAGCTGGGCAGCGGTGAGGTGCAGGGAGCTGTGCTTGGCAGTTGCATCCACAGTCGCTGTGTACCGTCCATCTGACTTTTTGTTGTCACTGTTAGTCATGGTGATCAGGGGAACAGGACCTCTCCCAGGGTCCTGTGTGTACCACCTTAGGTTGTTAACGGGGCTTACTGTATAATTGCATTGAAATGTGCAATTCTCTCCCTCCAGGACCACCAGGGCTGGAGGACTCTGTTCCACTTGGCTTTCTCCACTCACACCTGTTCAAAAAGCAGAGAGCGATCTGAGAGATAGCTCACCCATTTTTATTGCTTTCTAATTTTTATCTCTTACTCCTCTCCAGAATGAATCCCAGCTGAACCATAACATGGCCCCAAATTCTTCTCTCCTCCTACCCCAAAGCAATACATGCAGTACACCTTTTTGAAAACTTTTAAAAATATTCTCTGGACTCACTGTGTCAACCTGGCTAAAATTCTTCATTAACTTACAGCAGAAATGAAGCCACAGAACCACCAGGGAGGATCTCACATGCATCTCCATTCTTCTGCACTGGGCTGTCCCCCAAAACTGACTAGTCTATTCAACACCTTTTATTTATTTACATGAACAAAGGATTCTCAGGGATTATGCTTAGCCAATCAGAGACTACATCCCTATTGAGCCAAAGACCAGATTTTGCTGCTTCATACTCAATCACATCCACAGGCAGGGCCAAGGCAAATACTGCCATCTTGGGGTCAGAACTATGGTTGCTCAGAACCTTGGGTTAGGCTTCTTGCTAGGTTTCCTTCTCACTATTTTGAACATAATATGGAATATAAGCCCCTATAAGTCTCTGTAAACAGAGTAGGTTAGTACATAAAACATATGTTTAAAAACCTCGGTATGAATTCTGACTTATTGGATAGGAGAGTTAAGCCTCTGTTTTCTCATCTGAAAATACATGTGGTAACACTTTGCTGTCATTTTTGAAAGATTTAAAAGACGTGATGTGGACTCTCAGCATGATGGCAAAGGAGGAAGCCCTATCTCCCTCTCCTCCACAGACATGGACGCAACAACGGTATTAGCGACAATATGCCTTGAAGGACAAGGCAGAACCAGCTAAAAGTAAACGCGCTCCCGGAAGAACAAGCTGAGAGCAGTCACATTTACAGGGGGGAGAAGACCAACTTAACCTCACCCACATCAGCCCCTCAGATGGGCTCAGCTCAGTGCTGTGTGCCCATCGTGGCCCCCATGGGGGAGGGGAGTGATATTGGAGCTTGCACCCGACCTTCAGTCCTCTCAGGGCGCCCTCTGTGGCTGGTGTTCTATCTTGCCTCTGGCCCAGTATGACAGGCAGAGAGCAATCCCTTGGACAGTGAGCAACAACGGAAAATGCAGGACGTCTTTTTTGCTGCCAGTCCTGCTCTGTGAACTTGGAAGAGCAGAACTGCGGTTCTTCCTCCAAAGGGGAAAAGACAGCAAATGGGGGGAGGAGAAAGAGCTGGCCTTACTCCTAGCATTTCAGAGTAGGAATGGCTTCTCTCTCCCCCTATTCAGGATGCAGCAGAGCCTGGTCCCTTGGGATAGTAAGGAACAAGGAAAGGGAGAGTGTAGTTCTCCAGCTAGCACTGCCCTGCAAGACTGGGAATCAGTGCAGAACTGGTTTTAACCCCACACAGAGTGAAGGGGGCCTTATGCCAGATAATGCAAAGCACCCTCCGTGGAGCCAGTTTCTACTTGCTTCAGGTCATACTTGGCACTGAATGACTGACAGGGCTTGGTCACTGGAACAGCTAGCAGCAAAGGGAAAAAGAATGATGTGGTATTACAGCACTGATCTGCAAGGTGGAGAAAGGATGGAACTGAGGTGTTTCCTCCAAATGAAAGGACAGGAAACCAACAGGTCCTTGTCCAAATTTACTCAGGAGTACACTCCCAAAGGGACTGGTCTCTATCTTGCCTCATATTTAGCACCGCTGACTGAGGAAGTTCTATTCTAGTCAAGACCAGACCATAAATATTGGGAGAGGTACCTGCTGCTTCAAAAGCTCACACAACAAAGCCAATCTACAAGATGCATAAAGAATCGAGAAAACATGATACAATCAAAGGCAGGAAATAAATTTCCAGTAACCAACTGAAAGAAATGGAAATCTGTGAATTACCTTAAAAAGTGCTAAGTGTAGAAGCTTGTGAAAATTTTCTTATTGCTTCTATTTTCTCAGTGAAATAGGAAGCCAACAAACACTTGAGAGTGTGGATATCTGAGGATTTATTCCAATCTTGAAATATAATGCCCAAAGATTTTGAAAGCAAAAGAATGGCAAAAGATATATCACATAAACACTTACCTTAAAAAGCGAACATATTATCTGCTTATATAACAAACTAGGCCTTCAGAATTGGATTATTAGAGGTGAAGACACATGTACATTAATCCTATTGGTTCTGTTTCTCTGGGGAACCCTAATACAGAGAACTTTTAAAATTCATAAAGAAATTTCATAAGCAAAAAACCGTAGTCTCAAATTTTTGCATGTACCTAAATAATATATATATTGTGGGTTTTACATACTTTTGTGAAAATGTTATATTTTACAATAAAATTATTTTTAAACATTGATGGCTCAAAGAAATGGTTGATTAGAAACGTTTACTACAGAAAAGGATGAAAACAGACTCAGTCCAGGAAAATCAAGAGGAGAAGAGCTGAGAGAAGACAAGAGAGCAGAGAGGTGAAGGGAGCAGGAGAGGAAGAAGAGAGAGAAGAAGAGAACCTTAGGCCACAGAGCTGCCCATACCTGTTCTGCTTAAACTAGGGGCAAGATGTTTGAAATATAGTAATCAATTTTCAACAACACCCTCAACAGAAGCAAGGATAGTTACTAAAGTAGATTTTTACAAACTTCATCAAAACTCAATGTGGCAACAGGAAAAAAAATTCAAAAATGTCCTACAAAGCAATGACAGAGTTCAAAACACCGAGGCAGCTGCAGATTTCAAGGCATTTCAAGTAGATGTGATTCTTCCAACTCTAAATCCCAGTCCTCATTATTTAAATCCTCTTCTTCAAGAAGGCAGATGACACAAAATTGTTCTTGTTCTCCAGTGTTGGTTGTCCACTTCCCATCTTTTGTGTACTAATTGTGAACATGTTTTTAGAGACTTTGCGTGGGTCCCCAACTGACAGAGCTGGGAACACATGTAGATAGTTTCCATTGCCTGAGATGATGCTTCTTACACATGTTGTGATGCAATGGAGTGGATTTATCTCTCCTTACTTCTCCAATGGCATCTCTCCAACCACATTATTTTCTCTATATTTCTAGCACAGGCTTGAGGTTGACTGGACATGTATTCCTTATGTATCCAGTAAGCAACTGGCAAAAAGCATTGCTAATATTGAAATAAAAATATTGAATAGAAAATAATGCCTAGGTTGAAAATCTTAATAAGGAAAAATGAAAGAGATAGGAAAAAAGACAAGTATAACATTTAAAAATCAGAAGAAAGATGAGCCATTCAAGATGTTGAGCCTGGATAGCTGCCTCAAAATAAACAAAAACTGAGAAAAACAGATAGCCTTAACCTCAATCTCAACTCACATACACACACACACACACACACACACACATATGCAAATTTAAAGACAAAACTAATCTGAGAGAAATTAAAGAAAATATGAGATAAAATTTTATCATTTAAGGTGCTACAGATTATGAAACATGAAATATATAACTCAGAATCCATAAAAGATTTTTTTTCATAAATTTACTACATACTATTTTTAAAATTCTGCATAGCAAACATGAACAAAGTCAAAAAGATTTTATTAAACTTTTTTAATGACATATATATGACAGTTTTATGACAACTTTCTTAACAGAGAATGCTCTTTCAAATCTATATTTAGATGACTCTAACACAGGTGTTGTTTTAGTTGCTAAGTCACATCCGACTCTCAGGCACCCCGTGGACTGCAGCCCACCAGGCTCCTCTGTCCAGGGGTTTCCCAGGCAGGAATGTTGGAGTGGCCGCCATGTCCGTCTCCAGGGCCTCTTCTGGACTCGAGACTGAGCCCTCATTTCCTTCCCACTGAACCATCTGGGGAATCCCATAACACAGAAGGGAATGGTAAGATACCTGAATAGAAAACTTACACAAAAACATGTAAATGACTTTTAAATGAAATGAAGTTCCGCCTCATTCATAAACTTTAAATAATTTTTTAAAAATTTAAAGCCTAACTGATAAGCAAAAGTCCAAACCTCAGTAATACACAAAGTTTAGGGAAAATAGGTATTCTGCCTAATCATGACTATTGCTGGTAAAACTTATCTAGAAGAAACTTTAGTTGAATCATAAATACTATGGGTATGTTACTTTCTTAAATAATATTTTATTTCCCTAAAGTGAATACTTAATTATTATATTTAAAGTTTTTAATTATTTTGGCTTTCTTACTTACACATACCATTGCTCAAACCATCAATGTCTAACTTCCAATTTTCTGCTGGGTTTGGAAAGTGATCACTGCTTATTATACAGGCACTGGTAGAGAGCATAGATAGTCTCTGCTTATATATTTTTAGTCCTCCTATTTTCAACCTTCACTCCCTGAATGACCTCGGAACACACACACACACACACACACACACACACACACACAACGTGTTATCCACCCTAATTATTCAAATGTAATTGATGTTTCTGGTCTCAAATTTTTCCAGAAGGGTACAGCAGCATCCCAATGCTTCTTGTTCCTTTTTTCAATGGCCCCAAGTCTCATTATTTATGTGACTTTACCCTGAAATTACTTTAATCCTGGACAAGGAACTATTGGTGTCATGCTCTTTTGCCAAACTCACTAATGAGAGTTGGGTATGGGGAATCTTCACTTCTTGTTCTCAGGCCCTAGTCATTTGTATGAGTTTTGTATCAACCAGAGGCTGAGAGTCAGAACACCACAGACTGTGCCCCAGAGTGGATCAGTCAGACGCTCTGCATCCAGGCCCCGCTGCTGCTCAGAGTGAGCGTCAGCTCCCCCTGCAGTTCCCTTCTCTGTGTCTCTCAGAGCACAGTAGTACACAACCGAGTCTGACTCTTGGACTGAGGCTTTCTTCAAGTGGAAGGATTTTGATTTTCTGTGGTATGTGGCTTCAAACTCTTTGCTGATTCCCTTCTCCTTGCCCTTCGTGGCTTCCAAGAGGAGCTGTGACCCTTCTCTTGAATAGTGAACATATCAAAAAAGAGTCGGGTACCCGGTGGCTGAATAAGTGCAACTGATGGTCAGAGCAGCCTTCTCTGAAAGCGTCACTTGGCCTCCTAATTGGGTCACTGAGTCTCCACGGGTTTGTCCTGGGGAAAAATAAGAGCTCTGTGTGATCTTAGGCATAAAGCTCTGGGATAAAATTATGATTAAAGGTTTTGTTGACAGAACAGAATAAAGAATCCACATTTTTAGAAGCATTTTGCTTATCCAGCAGAAAGAGTATTATGGTCACTAAGCCGGAAGAAGGGTTCATCTCTAGAGTATCTCCTGAGTAACGTTCTTGATTCTTAACATGAAGAAATGTTGAAGTCACAGTGAAATTTAGTTTCACACAGAAAATGTGTCTGCGTTAGGAATCTGCACACTCTGGTGGACAGGGACAGAAAAGTGATGTGTGTATCCTGGTGTCCTCCACAAATCAGAAAAATGTTATCCTTGATTTTATCCATGAGGCACATGTCAGTCTTCAGGTGAGGCTTGGAAACCTGATCAACAGTTGTTAACACCTCTCAGGTCTGTTTTGTTTTTAGGATACTACCTGACATGGAAGTTCTTCAACAAAGCATCCCAGATATTTCTGTCGCTGAGAAGATGTCAATTTTCTTAAGCACTTTAATATAGTGCCTCATGAATCCATGTGGGCCAACCTATAATCCACTGACTGTCAGAAAAGGGTTTTGTGGCTGATTACAGAAGAAGTAATAAGAAGTCAAGTCAGTATTGAATGAATCTCTATTTCTCAGCATTGTACCCCAATTTATAGAACAGTGACTTACATTTATTACATACTCACTAAGTATTTGCTATACCAAACAAAAATAATGAATAAAGGGTCTTTGATTGAGGAATCACTACTACCTGAAATACAGTATTTTATCATTCCTGAAATAATATCATTTGCAGTAAATGCTAGCTTTTTAATAAAATATTTTCAGGGGGAAAAAGTCACACTATCCTATCAATAGTCAAATAACCTTGAATTTCAAAACCATTAAAATTTGAAAACAAAAGAACTACCAAAGCTGAAGTTATCAAATCCTTATAGAATGATCTGACATCAATATCTTGTTCTACTATTTCCCTGATTTCAAGATACAATGGTTAATCTATCTGAATCAGCCAAGACTAACCCCACACTCTTAGTGAAAATCTAGCTTCAAGACTGATTCTCTTAGCACCCATCTGCCACATTTTGTTGCCAAACTTTAATCAAATAATTTTCCTCCACCGGGTTGTGAACTCTAAAAATGTGGATTTCTGGCAAAAGCAGGGAGCACGAATTAGGACTCTGTTCTTTCCCAGGTTTTCAAATTATTAAAGACATAGCTGATATTTATACAACAGCTGATAATAGAATCAACGTGTGACTGATTTTAAATGACAGATTCAGGAATCCCAACTATAACTTCATGAATTGTACTTTTCAGGATTGAGACCAAAAAGTGTAATTTTTCACCTTGACCCCACTGCACAGCTTGCAGGATCTTAGTTCCCTGCCCAGGGATGGAACCAGGGCCCTCAGCAGTGAACCACTGGACCACCAGGGAATTCCCAGAAAGTCATAACTTTTAAAACTCCCAGATGGTTTTGCTGCAGCCAGTTCAATACTGGTTTATAAGATTTCTTTTGTAATCAGTGTCCTAGAGCAAGATGGTCATCAATGATCAGGAAGAAATGCAATTTTTTAAACTGATCTTTTGTTATGAAGTAGCAGCAGCAAAAACAAGCACTTCTTTATCTTACTTTTTATGAATATTCATTTTTGAAAAAATAAAAAATCCTCAAGGCTATCAGGATGAAGTTCTGGAGTGGAACACACCTTCTGTAAAACCCTGTAACCATGCATCCCTAGACACACGAGCATGGGTGCTCAGTCGTTTCAGTCATATACAACTCTTGGCAATCCTATGGACTGTAGCCTGCCAGGCTCCTCTGTCCATGGCATTCTCCAGGCAAGGGTTGTCATGCCCTCCTCCAGGGGATCTTCCTGACCCAGCAATCGAACCCACAACTCCTGAGTCTCCTGCATTGCAGGAAGATTCTTTGCCACTAAGCCACAAGGTAAGCCCCATACTAGACACAAAGATGGAAGCTTAGCTCAGCCTGATTCCTGGAGATCACTCTCCACAGATTTCTATCAAGCAGCTTCATCAGTCCAAAGTTAACATACAAATAATTTCCCTGATCCAGATTTAAGTAATAAAATCTGGCTCAGATTCTCTTTTGGGTTCACATATTCCTTCCTTTCTCCTTTATTTTCCAACTCTGTTGTCAAAAATGCACTCAAAACTATGCTAGGAAGAATTCTGAAAAAATTTGACACATTAAACAGAAAGCAAAAAATAAGTTTGGATGATGCTGGATTGAAAATAAATATATAACATATGGACACAGAAAGTTGCTATCCACACCTTTGAAAAAACATATAGGACAATGAGAACATAGAGGAGAAATATTTAGAATTGGGGTCACATTAGAAGACTCATGCAACATTGAAGAAAGACATTTGCTAAACTTGGATTTTTAATTGTTTTATAAATACACAATATTCACAAAACTAAACTGCACTTATTTTAAATAAACAAATTAATAAGATTTGACATGTGTACACATTTGTCAAGCTATTATTCCAGTCAAGATAATGAACAATGCATCACCCAAAAAAGTTTCCTCACATCTCTTTATAATCTTCTCTCAATCCTCTCCTCACCTCCTACTCCAATTTTCATGCAGCACTACCATCATGAATTAGTTTGCCTATTTTATACGATATAAATGGAATCATGTGTACTCTTTTGTCTAGCTTCTTTCTCTAAACATAATTAAGATTATTTCATGGTTGTAAGTATCAATGGTTCATTCCTTTGTATTGATGAAAAGTCTTCCATTACATAGACACAAAACAATTTGTTAATCCATTCACCTATTAACAAACATTTCTGTTAGTTCTAGTTGGAGGCTGTACAAACATAGTTGCTTTGAGCTTGTGTCACATTTTTAGGAGATATGTGCTTTCATTTTTCTCTTGGGTGAATATCTGGGAGTGGAATTCCTGCAGCATATGGTAGGTGTTTATTTGACTTTAAGTTTCTTATTTTTTCTAGTGGTTTTTTTGTAGATTCCCTTGGATTTTATACTCAGATAATTGTGCTGTCTCTGACTAAAGATAGGTTCATGTCTTCTTTTTCAAATTGTGTTCTTCTGTTTGTTTGTTTTTTTCTCTTGCCTTTTGACACTGGCTAGAATCCCTAGTAAAACACTAAATACAAACAGTGAGAGCCAAAATTCTTCCCCTAGTGCTGCAATTAGGGGGGAAGCATTCATTCTTTCACCATCAAGTATGATGTTTGATGTAGTTTTTGTAGAGGTTTTTTATTTAGTTGAGGTATCTCCTTAGGTCCTAATTTGCTGGAACTTTTTAAACACGGGTGAATGCTGAATTTTCTCAAATGCTTTTCTGCATCTATTGAGGTTATTCTCATTAATTAATCAACTGCTACTTGTCAGCCCCTGTGACTACACTATTGATAACTTGCCACTATAAAATGTCAAAGAATATATCACTCTCCCATTTTATATAATAAAACAAGGCTCACGAGTGTCTAGAAAGTTCGTGGCCAAGCTAATAATTTTGGATAGAAATCTCTCTGATAGTAAAACCTGATTCCCTGTTTTTTATACTATGGATAATTTTCAGGGGCTTCCCTGGTGGCTCAGTGGTAAAGAACCCACCTGCAATGCAGAAGCTGCAGGTTGGATCCTTTAGGTGGGAAGATCCCCCGGAGAAGGAAATGGCAACCCACTGCAGTATTCTTGCCAGGATAATCCCCTGGACAGAGGAGTCTGGCAGGCTACAGTCCACGGGGTCACAGAGGGCTGGACATGAAGAAACAGAGCACACACGCACACAGTACAGTCTGTTAACTACTTTCTTCTTTATTTCTGCACATTGAACAATAAAAGTGACTAAATAATCACAGATTTGACCCTTTCTCCAAAAGAGGACTGCACCACATTGGAAAGAATGTCCAAGCTGCAGTTCAGGAGCTGACCACCAGGTACTGGCTTGGCCACTCCTTTCAGATCAATTGTTAGGCACCTGAGGAACAATGCACTATAACAAAGATGACATTTTTTTCTAGGTTTAGGTGAACCACCAAGAGTACCAAAACTTCCTTCACAGCTCCTGATCACTCACTTTCTCTAGTCCTTGAAACTGGCTTGTGATAAAGTAGTCTAGAGGATAGCTGTTCAAATTAACTAGGATAAATATTTCTCAAAAATTTAAAAACAGAAGTGTCATATGATTCAAGAATTCCACTTCTAATTATGTCAAAAAATTGAAATTTTGGTATATGCCCAAAATACTGAGATATTTATATCTATGTTTCCATCAAAAGGGTGAAGCAACCCAAATATCAACAAATGAATGGATAGATGAAATGTGGTCTATACTTGCCTTGGAATATTATTCAACCTTAAAAAGGAAAGAAATTCTAAAACATGTGACAACATAGATAAAACTTGAGTACATCATGATAAATGAAATAAGACACAAAAATGACATGTGTTGCATGATTCCACTTCTACAGGATGTCTAAAGTAGTCAAACTCAGAGAGAGTAGAATAGTAATGGTCAGGAGCTAGAGGAACAGGGGGATGGGGAGTTACTCTTTAATGAGTACAAATTTTCAGTTTTTCAACATGAAAAGAGTTCTAGAGATGGATAATGTTGCTGCTTAATAATAATGTAAATGTATTTAATATCACTGTATTCAGTTCAGTTCAGTTCAGTTCAGTTCAGTCCTCAGTCGTGTCCGACTCTTTGCGACCCCATGAATCACAGCACACCAGGCCTCCCTGTCTATCACCAATTCCCGGAGTTTACTCAAACTCATGTCCATCGAGTCAGTGATGCCATCCAGCCATCTCATCGTCTGTCGTCCCCTTCTCCTCCTGCCCCCGATCCCTCCCAGCATCAGAGTCTTTTTCAGTGAGTCAACTCTTCACATGAGGTGGCCAAAGTATTGGAGTTTCAGCTTCAGCATCAGTCCTTCCAATGAACACCCAGGACTGATCTTTAGGATAGACTGGTTGGAACTCCTTGCAGTCCAAGGGACTCTCAACAGTCTTCTCCAACACCACAGTTCAAAAGCATCAATTCTTCGGCGCTCAGCTTTCTTCACAGTCCAACTCTCACATCCATATATGACCACTGGAATGATCACTGTATTATACACTTAAAATTATTAATATGGTAAAAAAAATATCTGTTAGGATGGCATGATTTTTTGAGTTAAACAAATTTAAGACTTTTTAAAATTAAGTTTTACTGGAGTATAGTTGATTTACTGTGTCAGTTTCCGCTGTACAGCAAAGTGAATCAGTTGTACACAGACAGCACCTTCACTCTGTTTAGAATTATATTCCCATGTAGATCCTTACAAAGTATTGAGCAGAGTTCCCTGTGCCCTACAGTAGGTTTCTTATTAGTTATCTGTCTATATTATATGTGCAGTAGTGGATATGTGACAATCCCAGCCTCCTAATTTATCTCTCCCCTACATCCTCCTCAGTAACCATAAATATGTTTCCTATATCTGTGACTCTACTTCTGTTTTGGAAATAGGTTCATTTGTACCATTTTTAAGATTCCACATATAAGTAATATATGATACTTGTCTTTGTTTGACTTCAGTCAGTGTGACAATCTCCAGGTCCATCCATGTTGCTGCAATGGCATTACCTCATTGTGTTTTATGGCTGAGTAATGTTGCATAGTATACATGTACCACATCTTCTTTACCCATTCTTTCCATAGACATATAGGTTGCTTCCATGTCCTTGGTATTTTAAATACTGCTGCAGTGAACATTAGGGTACATGTATTCTTTCAAATTATGGTTTTCTCCAGATTTATGCCCAGGAGTGGAATTGCTGGGTCATATGGTAGCACTCATTTTAGTTTTTTAAGGAACTTCCATACTGTTCTGCATAGTGGCTATACCAACTTACATTTCCACCAATAGTGTAGGAGGGTTACCTTTTCTTCTTTTCTCCACACCTTCTCCAGCATTTATTGCTTGTAGATTCTTTGATGATGGCCATTCTGATCAGTGTGAGTGAAAGTGAAAGTCACTCAGTCGTGTCCGACTCTTTGTGACCCCATGTGACCCCACAGAATTCTCCAGGCCAGAATACTGGGGTGGGTAGCCTTTCACTTCTCCAGGGGATCTTCCCAACCCAGGGATCAAACCCAGGTTTCCCACATTGCAAGTAGATTTTTTTTTGCCAGCTGAGCCACCAGGGAAGCCCAAGATTTTTTACCAACTAAGCCACCAGGGAAGCCCAAAGATCAGTGTGAAGTGATACCTCATTGTAGTTTTGATTTGCATTTCTCTAGTAATTAGTGGTGTTGAGAATCTTTTCATGTGCCTCTTGGTCACCTCTAAATGTTCTTTGGAGAAATGTCTATTGGATCGACCCCTCATTTTTAATTTGAATTGTTTGTTTTTTTTTTTTTTAAATATGGATCTGCATGAGCTGTTTGTATATTTTGGAGACTAATCCCTTGTCAATTTTGTTGCAAATATTTTCTCTCATTCTGTGAATTTTCTTTCTGTTTTGTTTATGATTTCCTTTGCTATGCAAAAGCTTTTGAGTTTAGTTAGGTTCCATTTGTTTATTTTTGTTTTTATTTTCATTACTCTAGGAGGTAGACCAAGAAAAGTTTCTAGTGTGATTTATGTCAAAGAGTGTTCTGCCTATGTTTTCCTCTAAGAGTTTTATAGCACCCAGTCTTACATTTAGGCCTTTAATCCATTTTGAGTTTTTTTGTGTGTGTGATGTTGGAGAGTGTTCTGATTTCATTCTTTTACATTTAGCTGTCCAGTTTTTCCAGCCTCACTTATTGTAAAGAATGTAAGTTATTCTTTTTAAGATTTCTACTCTACACAATTGCTTTCCAAATACAAATAAAAGAGGCAGCTACTATACAAGATCACGTAGCAACCACGCATTACCATTCAACTTTTAAAACACTGGCAAAAATGGATTCAAGGTAGAAGGAAGAAATTACAGAGAAGGAATATTTGGGATTGTGTAACAGTGATTGAACGAGAGGGCCTAGAGGGGTGCAAAATCAGCCACATGATGGAAATAATGCTTTTGGAGGAGTGTGCAGTGAAAGGCAAGACCAGAGACAGAACATAATTCATACAGTACTTCGCAAAATGTCCTTCTAAGGGCCACTAATTATTGATCTTTTTGTAGATAAGACTGAAGAGAGGCAGGAAAAACTTACATTATGGAAATTGAGCCATTCAGTGATAGAGGTGTTAATAAGAAGCAATGAGTATTAGCACAAAGTAGGCACCTTAGAATGTAAATAAAGGTACTATTAACTCAGCTAATGAAACTAAAATGAATGAATTTATTAAATGGTGTAAAACAACATGATATTCAAAAGAAGGAAAATCACACAGAGATTTCATGACAAAACAACGCCTGTAACATAACATATAGTCAATTAATATTTAATGAATTGCTAGGAAAATTAAATAAATAGTCTTGTTTAGGCTTCAGAGACAAAGCAGAACAGGCCTCTGACCTTGCTTCTAACCTTCCTGGATACTGCCCTGACTGTGAGTTGACTGTGAGTAACTGCCTGCTGTGAGTGCAAGACTTCCAGCACCATGGATAAGATGGGGAAGGAATCTTGAGATTGTTGAGCTCCTAGAGGGGTCCCCCAGCCTTAGCAACATTCCAAGTTTTACATGACTAAACGAACAGCATTAACATGAAACCGGAGCTGCAATTTGGTCACAGATCTATGATGATATCAGTTTGCAACTGCCCTGGGATTGTAAATGGGAGCCCTGAACTGTAATCTTTGAAGTCTTACCCACGGAGAGGACTCTTTTCATACTTGGGGTTCCAGATGTGCTGTGACCTGGGACTTCCCAGTGCTGGAAACTCTCAAGTCTGGATGTTGACCTCCATCCAAGTCTGATGTTGGTCAAAATCCAATTTGGTGATGTATCATCTGCTCTTTCTATTTTCTTTTAATGTTAGTGTGTTTAATGCTAATATGTTGAAAGTAAACTAGATAATTCTCCAATAAACATCTATATTATTTATTTGTATATAACAAGTGGCTTATTTTGTTAACAAATCCTTTGAACCTGAGACAAAAGGGAAAACTTTTGGTAAAACATGAGTACATTGAAATGAAAAATCCAACAATTCACACATATTTTTACTGATATAATTCAGACATTCCTGAATTTCCTTAGTCAATTCTTCTAGCTTATGTCACTACATGGCAAGGATTTTATGTGGCTAATTTTTGTCCTCAATACACAATTTTACATTTTTAATAAATAAATAATTTAAACCTAAATTTTTAGGGATAAGGATTTTTTTAATGAATGATAGCTCTGAATATGGCCTCTGAACCTAGAGAACTATTTTCTTAGAATGAGTATCTTCTCTCTAACCCTATGCCTGTGCAACTGTAATCACTTCCTGTCTGTGCTGGCAACTCCCTGTCCTGGTCCCTACGGCAGGTGGAGCAGGGCCCTGGGTTTTGGTGCAGGTCCCTCCTCCACACGTCTCACTGTGGGCTCTCTCAGTGCACAGAAATACACTGCAGAGTCCTCCAGCTGTGAAGCTGAGATGACAAGTGTGATAGATTTTCTTGCTTTCTGGAAATTCAATGAGTAGCGACCTTCTGTGACATTTTGCTGGTTATGAGAATCCTGACGAATAAGGAGAATCATCCCCCCTCTGCTGGGCTGCTTGTACCAGGATAAACTATACTGTGATTCCCTGGTGTCATACTTGCAGTCCAGGGTCACAGCTTCCTTCTCCTGCACTAATACTTGTGGTTGGTCTTGAGTTACCTTCTGGGCAATAATGGATCCTAAAGAAAAAAAAAAATAGAATCATAACTTTAGGAATAAGTGGTGTGGAATAAAGAAATCCTATTTTAGACCCTACTACCCCTTCTTCCCAGGGTTCCCATAAGACTGCCTGTTCCCCCAGTCCTTAGGTCACAGAGGAGGCACAGTTCCATTGGGACCATCCTTACCTAAACACAGTGAAGCCACAACCACCTTCAGAAGGCTGGAGAGAAGCATGTTTCAGCTCTCCACTAGATGGAAAATATCTTCTTCTTCAATGTCAAGGCTTTGCAAGGTGAGCCTGTCAAGGTGAGGGAAGGATTGCTGGGTATGTGCTGCTGCTGCCCCACAACAGGAAACAGGGGTTTCCTGGAGTAACAAGTTGATGTGGCTATGTCAACTTCTCTGTGAACCAGGTGAGTGTCTCACTCACCCCAAACTTCCTTTTGCATTAACCAGCTCTTCAGTTCAGTTCAGTTCAGTTCAGTCGCTCAGTTGTGTCCGATTCTTTGCGACCCCATGAACTGCAGCACGCCAGGCCTCCCTGTCCATCACCAACTTCCGGAGTCCACCCAAACCCATTTTCAGTTGATACTAATTACATCTGAAAATACAAGTCAAATTTGATATTGAAAGGAAGAGTGATAATTTGACTAACTACTGTGTTCAGCTGTTGCATCTATGATGGAACTTGTTTCAAGATACTGCGTGTGATGGATTATGGAAACAACATAAGATGTAGTGATCATTTATCCTCATACCTATATATGCTTTCTTTCACTTAAGATAGAAAAGAAGACAAATCTGTTTGTGTTAATTACTGCAGCTTTCTCAACCTACATATCAATATAGCAATCACTATAATTCTTCATCACAACATCTGCTCAGTTACCTGACTTGGGACCTAATAGTAGGAGGAAAGATACTCTCCCTTTGCAGAAGGCTAGAATGGATCTGCAGACACGGAGTCCTGTCACAGTGGTCCCTTTCTCCTCTCTATTTGTTCTGACAGCCTAGGTCTGTTCAGAGAGGGCAAATAGATGCTACATATTGGTCGTCAGGTTATCAAACCTTTGAATTTATATTGTTCCCATTAATTCAGTTGGAACCCTCTCAGTCAGGTCCGACTCTCTGCAACCCCAGACCTGCCAGGCTCCTCTGACCATGGCATTCTGCAGGCAAGAATACTGGAGTGGGTAGCCATTCCCTCCTCCAGTGGATCTTTCCAACCCCAGGATTGAACCCAGGTCTCCTGCATTGTAGGCAGATTCTTGACCGTCTGAGCCACCAGGGAAGCCCAAAAGAGCCTCAAAAAGCCTCTATATTCTGTGCACATAGTTCTAAGGGAATATATCACAAGAGACCTCCATAAGACAGTTGATCATAAGACCACTACTGATGATAATATTTGTGTAAGAATGTAAAAGGAAAGCCATGCCTAAGGATATTACTAAACAACACGGTGTCAAATACAAATAGGCACTTGCCAAGAGTATTTGCCAGCAACCGAACAACAGGAAGGGCATTTGTTTTCTACCTCTACAGAGATTGAATCCTGTGCTCCTGCAGCTGCTGACTTTCAAAACCCTCTGAGGGTAATGCAGGGTGGACAGTGAGGCACTCTCTGCTCCAGGGAAACTGGTGAAACAGGTCTTTACATAGTTAGATAATTTCAGGAACTGATTTCATGATCCCAATCCCTGCATCTCTTCATATCTAGAAAAGCACTAAACCCTTTCATGGTGACATCAGCTCCTTGGGACTAGCAGAAAATCTTCTGTAAAATAAACACTTGATTGCGTTGAATTCCCCCTTCACCAAAATCTTATATGTTGACGTTCCCCCACTACCTCTTTGGAGCAGTCTCTCAGAGCTATCTGAACTTCGGTCTCCCCGGCTGCAGTCCTCATTTTGCTCCAAGTAAAATTTAGCTCACAACTCTCACATTGTGCATCTTTTTAGTCAACAATGGCAAACAGCAGAGAGCTGTTACCTATAGGGGCCTACCCGTTAAAGTTGAACAGAAATTATCTTCCTATCTCAAAGTAATTACAGCCTCAGCTCAACTGGGTGAAGTTTTTTCAGATCCTGCCCTGGAATCTCCATTAAATCTGATGGTACCACACATAGCACAAATTGTTCTCCAACCTAAAACACCCAACTTTTTTCTACCAATCAGTTGACTAATATAAAATATTAATTTCCCCTCAGGTTATTCAACTTTGTTACCCTTCTCAGTGAAAAGTTCTCCTGATAGTACCTGTGCTGTTCAAAATGCATTCATGTCCAGAACAGATTTTTTTAACACTCTCATGCCAAATGTGAATTAATGTGTTTTAAAATAATCTTATCTTAAATATTGAAAAGAAACAATACCAGGCTGTCTATGCAATAACTATGCTAAACTCCTTTTTAAACCAATCATTAGCAAAATCAAAATTTAAGTAGCTGAACTTGTGGATCTATCTTGGATACATTAAATTGCAAAAAGTATATATTCAGTGGAAGTTTTAGGTTTTTAACACAGTTCACATATCATGTATGCCTGTTAAAGAGAAAGTGAAAGTCGCTCGTCATGTCTGACTCTGTGTGACCCCATGGACTATACAGCCCATGGAATTCTCCAGGCCACAATACTGGAGTGGGTAGCCTTTCCCTTCTCCAGGGGATCTTCTTAACCCGGGGATTGAACCCAGCTCTCCCACATTGCAGGCAGATTACCAGCTGAGCCACAAGCAAAGCCCAAGAATACTGGAGTGGGTAGGTTACCCCTTCTGCAGCAGATATTCCCAACCCAGGGATTGAACCAGGGTCTCCTGCATTGCAGGATTCACCTTTTCTTATTTCTTTAACAAACATCTACTGATAATCAACTATGTCAATGGGGAATGCTCAATTCAATATATAATAGTAAGTGAAAAACTTTATAAGCCTATTGTAACAATAATTTATTGAAAAGGTAAGCTGAATATTCACAATATTATGTGATTGCAGAATTATCAATATATTTATTGTATATCACACATTTCCCTATAATTAGCATGCAATATATAATCAGAAAAATAATAAATGCTGTTTTCAAAACACAGCATTAAAAAAAATTCATAATAAGGATTATCAATTGATACCAAGAGGTTATTTATAGAAAAGGAGTCTGAGTGGCAAATGTAAAGACAATCTTACAATTTCAAAACAAAACAATGCTAACTCCTTTCAAGAAATCAGTAAGCAGCAATTATCCATAAACTGTGTCATACTTTTTGGGTCATCTTGAACCTAACCTTCTTATTCTATGCTTTTCTAACACGTCAGTTTCTAGTTGCAGGCAAACAATATGACAAATGCTACTTTGAAGGTTGCACCAGAGAAGGGGGCTGCCCGTCACAAGTATGAGTACAGGTAGCAGCTGCCTGGGAAGCGCTGTGTCCTTGCTGCACAGAAGCAGACAGCTGAGTCTCCAGGCTGGATGGTTGCAATGTGCAGGGAGAGATGTTTGGCGGTCTTATTCAATAAAACAGTCAGTCTCTGGTCTTTTTTTCACCCATATTTGAACGAGTAGCTGCAAGGAGCTAGGGACCTATTCCAGGTTCTTGCTAATACCAAGAGAAATACTCTGAAGCTGTGTCTGTATAAGTGCAGGTGATAACAGGGGTGCTTCCCTCCTGGACACTCAGGGTAGAAGGACTCTGCTCCACCTCATTTCCAAGACTGACACCTATGGAGAAAGTAGAAGTCAGAGAAAGGAGAAGGTTGTCAGATTATTAAGTTCCACAGTTTACTTTCCTTTTTCTACAATAACTAGAAGAAACCTGAACAAAGTCAGTCTCGGTGTCTAATGAATATCTACTAATACACTCTGTCCCCCTCCCCTTTTTTTAAATTAATTTATTTATTTTACTGTTTCCCTTAAACCCTCAACTCACAGTCCAGCTGTAGCCATAAGAACGTGATTAAAGCTCCAATGGGTGTCTTCATTGTTTTTCCCATTTAGGATCAATTGTGGACCTGTAGTCTCCGGCCAGGAGAGCGGCTTCTGTTACCAAGTGTCCCCTTCTTTTCTCTAGTGGTTTCTTTCATTGTCTACCCAGTCAATAAGAAAAAGGCTCTGCTTCTGCCCTAAGCCTATTCATTCAGAATCCACTCAAAGGAACCCTCCACATGTTCTGATCAGCAGAGGTGCACCACCATCTGGTGGCCACATCCCTAACTACTGAACTCTGGTTAAATGTCCTTTTCATGGCTGTGCCTATGAGGGACATGCATAAAAGCAGCAAAGGTCAAACAAATTATGTCTCAGATTGAAGTAATCTAATGCACAGTAAGAATGTAGAGATAGAGAATTTGACTGTTTATAAGCTGAAAAGAGGTAGATGCTGTTGCTCTTTATTCAATGATCGGCCTGATATATAGTTTTTAGATTATAAAAGCACCATGATTCACTCTCCTAAACAAACAAACCAATGTATGTAATATATATATATATATATATATATATATATATATATATATGAAACTATCAAGTTCAGCCAATATACCATTTTCATTTGCCTGTTATGGGGAAAACTCTCTGTAAAAGAAACTTGTAAGCCAAAAATCAGAATAACAGAGAGAAGATCATTTGACATTTCAACTGCCTGTTATCTCAGACTGTCTCCTCTAAGCTGGTTTTCAGTGGGCCCTTGCTTTCTCAGAGAATTGACAGTAAAAACAGTTGAAATGTATCCTGAAATGATATTACTAAATGGCAGAGATCTAAGTGTTGCAGTTTGCATTAGACAGCTTTCCTTTGCTCAGCAACAAGGGTCTGGAAGAAGGAGATAGGAAAAGAACATTAAGGGGGAAGGGAGGATATCCAGTTTATCCTCTACTTTCTACTGCAAGCTCATTTGATCTACTTTTTAATTATATAATTTTTCATTCTGGCATCTTGGATCTAGTTTCTGTTTTGTAAAATGAGGTGAACTAAACCCTATCTAAGGGCTCATCTAGCTCTACATTCTTTTATACTATTTAGCAGAACAAATCTTTATTGAGGCCTGCTCATATACAATGTAGAGTGATGAGAGAGAGTGGGAGAAACCCCTTGCACTCTGGAACCCCAACACCATTTTCACATTTCATGCAGTCTTCGGGGGCTGTGGTTGCCACTAATTAACCCTAGGTCCTCTTCTGAAGCAGAGGCAGGGTCCTTGGAATGAACCCTTAACTGTGATTTCATTTCTCCTATAAGATCAAGGAGAATATAAATCCACAGTAAAATGGCATAAAATGGGATGGGGCTCCCTGAATGTAAGTGTCATCACAGACAGTGAGATCAAAGGGGCTTTGTGACTGAATTGGTAAGAAGATGTTCTTGTGGTGATTCATTCTGTAAGTCTTATTTCATCTTGTAGGAATAAAAGAAAAAACATCTGCCCGACTGGAGGACCCGGAGGAAGTCGATGAGTTGCCAACAGGTAAAGCAAGAGGCTCTTTCTAAAGCAACCAAATTGCTTTCTGGCTTCTGTCTCTCCGTGTAAGTGTAGGTGGGGAACACCTATATCATTTTTAGAACCAGTGAAAAATGAAAGTCTGGAATCTTCTTTGCAAGAAGCAGGGTAAAGTCTCATTAGATAATGTTTCTAGTGGCTTCCCTGGTGGTTCAAATGGTAAAGAACTTGGCTACAATGCGGGAGACCTGATTTCGATCCCTGGGTCCGATCCCTGGGTCGGGAAGATCCCTTGGAGTAGGAAATGGCAACCCACTCCAGTATTCTTGCCCGGAGAATTCCGTGGAACGAGGAGCCTGGCAGGCTGTAGTCCATGGGGTCACATAGAGTAGGATAGGACAGGACAGAGCGAGTAACACTTTCACTTTCAACATTTCTAGTGGCACCATTTTTCTAAAATGCTTTAACTCTTCATACAAATTAGTTTCATGTATCTGAATCTAATTTTTTGAGACTTTTGATCATTTTAGGTTCACAGGAACATTAAAGAGAAGATGCAGAGGTTTCCAATATACCTCCCACTCCCACACTTGCATAACCTCTCTTCTTATCAACTTCCACACAAGACTAGTCTATTTCTCACAACTGATGAGCCCATATTAACACATTATAATCGCCCAAAGTTTATAGTTTACTAGGATTCACTCTTGATGTTGTACATTCTATGGGTTTACACAAATGTACAGTGGCATGTTTTCATCATCATAGTATCACAGAGAGTAGTTTCACCCCTAAACATCCTTTGTGCTCTGCCCCATTCATCTTTCCACTCCCCTCAATCCTTGCAATCACTGGTTTTTACTCTCTTTATAATTTTGCCTTTCCCAGGATGTCATATAGCTGGAATCATATAGTAGGCGGCCTTTGAGATTGACTTCTTTCACTTAGTATCATGCATTTAAGTTTCCTCTGTATTTTTAAGGCTTGGCAGCCCATTTCTTTTTAACACTGAATAATATTCCATTGTTTGGAGGTACCACAATTTACTTATCCATCCACTTGTTGAAGGACCTCTTGGTTAGTCTCAAATGTCGGTACCTGTGGATAAGCCGCTGTAGACCCGTGCCTTTCTCTCAGCCTGTGGCAGCCGCCCTCAGTGTTTGGTGCTCCTTGGCTTTCAGACACAGCGCTCCAGTCTCTGCCTTGTCGTCACAGAAAAAATTATTTTTCTTATATTTGTTATTACCAGGACTCAAAAATCTGAATACAAACTTTAAAAACATTACACACATTTAATTCCCTTTTCACTTTGAAGGAACACACATGTGCAGTTAACCAAAACATTGAGTCATCTCTTTCTGTTTGTTGATCACCATATATTTTTTCAAGCATTTTCCATCAGAGAAATTTATATGTAGCTTATATTTTATCTGTCAGGAGCACTAGACTGTTTTAACAGGACATTGAATATTGGCATCTACATCAGTTATGACAGTGGTTCCATATTAGAGCTTTATATACACGAGAGATTTCTGGGACGAAGAAGGGCAAAAAAAAAAAAAAAAGACAAATAGTGAAATGACAGTCCTAAAGGATCTGATCTTCGGAAGAAAAAAGTGCTGAAGTGTGAATCTGGAATCCCAAAGAGGTAACAAGGTACTTGCATGGTGTAGCCCTGCGGAGGGGCGGGGCTGAGGCAGCTGCAGTTTGGGCACAGGCTGCAGATCACCAGGGAGCACTGTGCCTCCACCGCACAGAGGTAGGTGGCTGCGTCTTCCAGCTGGGAGGCTGCGATGTGTAGGGTGCTATACCGTTCCTTAGAATTCACTGTGGAACTCAGCCTTTCTTTCTGCTTCGTCCCTGAAGTTATGAAAAACAGCGTGGTGAGGCTGCCTCCGGGATTCTGCTGGAACCACTGCACACTGCTCACTGTGTCAGAAAAATTGCACCTCAGAGTAGAGTTGGCTCCTTCCTGGAGCTTCAAGACTGAAGGACTCTGCTCCACCTTCACTCCTCTCACCCCTGCTCGGAAAGAGAAAAACAAACACATGTGATGTCACTGAGGGGTCACGGATGGGGTTTCCAGACCAGGAAACTCTCTCAGGAAGCACCTGAGGATGAAGGACCATCTAGGAGCCCCAGCCAGCTCTCCCCCTCCCGCCCACTGATGGCTGTGGACACTCCCCAGCCCCCTCTCTGGGAGGACCCCGACTCACAGCAGATCTGGACCCACAGAAGCCCCAGCAGGGCTCCCCATTGTCTCTTCATGATCCCTTGCCCAGGTACTGAGGTGCCTTCGCCCCTACTCTGAAGGATATAGAGTCCTGGGGCCAGAGAAATGTTGTTCTTACTGTCAGTGTGTTCCACCAGAATCACTGAGTACCAATCACATCTGAGGTGTGTCAGCTCACTTAACAGGAAACTCCACCCACAGTGGCCTAGTGAGACTGCAGTAAGGTCAGCAATTTCTCCAAAATTGAGGTTTGGGGGGACAGTGCAGAGAGGTAAAAGCAATATTTCCAATATGTGAAGTCGTAAAGATTTTTTTTTTCTTAAAAGACTGTATATAAGAGAAGATTGTGGGATAGTGTGTGAGGAAAGGTAGATGATATTTCTAGAAGAATTGTGTCTTGATGGATTATGTAGAACCTTGAGGAATTATAGGGAAGGAGGACCCATTTTTCAAATTGCATAGTTTGGCAGAGATTTTGATAATTCAGTTATGTGAAAATTCTTATCAAGGAAAACTATCTGATACATGCATTGTTTATTGCAGAAGTAAATACAATTTTTTGAAATCATTTGGAAACCAAGATATATAGTCAGCCTCTGCACAGAAATGATTCCAATAAGAATTTGGTTGTTGAAAAACAGGACATGCGTATAATGTTCACTCTGCCTTAATTTCCACCTCTCCCTTCCTACTGTCCAACTCTTGAACACCCTGTTGACCCACAGCTAATTCTGATCTGGTCACACTCTTTTGCTCAAATCCAATATTGTCTTTCTCCTTTCCTTCTATTTTTGTTCCTTGTATTTTCCTCTTTTTATTCTTGTTCTTTCTACTCTCGAGGAAATATATGAAAAGGTAGGAGGTCTGGGGTATTGGAATAATTTCTGGGTCAATGGGTTTGGGGAATTCAGTCATAAAAATTTTAAAAATGAATACAGGTAACGCAGGTGTTTTCTGTTGAGCTTCCGTGCACTCAGAGCTCAGTAGTATCCCTATTTCTCTACCTCTGCTCAGAGAATCATCCTCACCATGGATTTACAGAGGTAAGGGCTACAGCTTTCCAAACCTTATATAGAATGACAAAACTGAAATCTGATATGAACTTTACACAAACACTGTTCCCCTCTCCCCACCTTTGCTGTCTATAATTTGACGGTTCCCCATGCTCTCTGGGCTCCTCTCTTAACTGTTCCATCTTTGGAATCATCAGAAAAGGTCTTCATGTCTTTAAAGCCTACAGTGCCCCCTAGTGGGCTGAAACCATCAACAAAGACCCCTTCAGCCCAACAACTGCAGCATCACAGAACCCCAGTCCCATTCACTGCATGCTTCCTGATGAAGAAAGTAGTCAGAAAAAAAGTCACTGCCTAGATTGAATGGAGACTAAAAATAAATTCTTACTCTTAAAATGTCATTTCATGGAAATTTATGCCTTAAAAATTTCATAAATTTGATCTTGTGCTTTTTTTTTTTATTTCTTTACTTTAGTTCAAAATAAACCCTTATTTATAGAATGTGCTGTAAATATGGTAATTTATTAAAAAGAACAAAATTTTGCCATTTGCAGCAACAGGAATGGACTTGGAGGGCATTATGCTAGTGAAATATGTCAGAGAAAGACAAATACTGTATGATATCATCTGTGTATCAGTTCAGTTCAGTTCAGTTGAGTCGCTCAGTCCTGTCCGACTCTTTGCGACCCCATGAATCACAGCACACCAGGCCTCCCTGTCCATCACCAACTCCCGAAGTTTACTCAAACTCATGCCCATCGAGTCGGTGATGCCATCCAGCCATCTCATCCTCTGTCGTCCCCTTCTCCTCCTGCCCCCAATCCCTCCCAGCATCAGGGTCTTTTCCAACGAGTCAACTCTTCGCATGAGGTGGCCAGAGTATTGGAGTTTCAGCTTCAGCATCAGTCCTTCCAATGAACACCCAGGACTGATCTCCTTTAGCATGGGCTGGTTGGATCTCCTTGCAGTCCAAGGGACTCTCAACAGTCTTCTCCAACACCACAGTTCAAAAGCATCTATTTTTCGGTGCTCAGCTTTCTTCACAGTCCAACTCTCACATCCATACATGACCAATGGAAAAACCATAGCCTTGACCAGACAGACCTTTGTTGGTAAAGTAATATCTCTGCTTTTTAATATGCTATCTAGGTTGGCCATAACTTTCCTTCCAAGGAGTAAGCATCTTTTAATTTCATGGCTGCAATCACCATCCGCAGTGATTTTGGAGCCCCAAAAAATAAAGTCTGACACTGTTTCCACTAATCTAACAAACACAATAAACTAGTGAATATAACAATAAAAGCAGACTCATAGACATAGAGAACAAACTGGTGGTTTTTAGTGGGGGCAGGGCCAGTAGAGGGGTGTGGGTGTGGGAGATACAAACAATTGGGTATAAGGTAGGCTTAAGGATGTATTGTTATAACATGGAGAATATAGACAATATTTTGTAATAACTGCAAATGGAAAGTAACCTTTAAAATTGTTACATAGCCATTGTTATGGCTACATTCCATAGGGTCACAAAGAGTCAGACAGGACTGAAGCGACTGAGCACACACATACACAAGTGAAAGAAACCAATGTGAAAAAGCTACACACCATATGATTCCAACTATATAATATTCTGGACGAAGCAAAACTATGGAGACAGTAAAAAGTTCAGTGTTTGCAAGGGGTTACAGGGAAGAAGGGAAAAAACATTTACAGGACATTTTTAAGAAAAGAAAGGCTAACCAATGAGTAAAAGTCAAAACGTTTAATAGTATACAAACAAGAATCCCCCTGCAATGCAAGAGACCCCCGTTTGATTCCTCAGTCAGAAAGTTCCGCTCGAGAAGGGACAGGCTACCCTCTCCAGTATTATTGGTCTTCCCTGTGGCTCATACAGTAAAGAGTCTACCTGACCTGGGTTCGATTCCTGGGTTGGGAAGGTCCCCTGGAGAAGGAAATGGAACCCACTCCAGTATTCTTGCCTGGAGAATCCCATGGACAGAGGGACAGAGCCTGAGACAGAGGAGCCGTGGACAGAGGAGTCCATGGGGTTGCAAAGAGTCGGACACAGCTGAAGTGACGAAGCCCAGCACGGCACATACAAAGTTTGGGGGAATTTTTTGTGTTGTTCTCAGTTCATTAAAGACTAACTTCCACTTTTATGCTGAGTTTGTTGCTGCTGCTGCTAAGTCACTTCAGTCGTGTCCAACTCTGTGCGACCCCATAGATGGCAGCCTACCAGGCTCCTCCATCCCTGGGATTCTCCAGGCAAGAATGCTGGAGTGGGTTGCCATTTCCTTCTCCAAGGCATGAAAGTGAAAAGTGAAAGTGAAGTCGCTCAGTCGTGTCCGATTCTTCGAGACCCAGTGGACTGCAGTCTACCAGGCTCTTCCATCCATGGGGGTCTCCAGGCAAGAGGACTGGAGTGGGTTGCCATTGCCTTCTCTGTATGCTGTTTAGAAAGTCATCATTGCTTGTCGTAAAGAATTGTGGAGAGCATGGCTATTCTTTCCTTACAAGTGACCTCACTCAGGCCTCCTGATTTAGTGCTCCCCAAAACCCTCAACACTCACACATGTGCACTTATCGGGGCAACACCATCTTTCTCAATTATTCAAAGATGATTGGTGCCGTGTTTTCTTAACCTTTGCACAGGTGCTCAGCACACTTGTGATGCGTCTTACACGAGGGCTAGGTTCCTCCTTCAACTTTTCTATGAGACTAGTCTTCGTTCTTCCTTATACTTCTCATCCTCTGAAATCTGTTGATAGCACTCTGCACTGCTAACTCCTTTTCTGTTCTCTCTGTATTTTCAGGCGTATACCCTTTCTAATTTCTTAGACTTCCAGGGGGATAAAGAGATAAATGTGAATAAAATCCTTTCCTCTCCTTCCACTGTTTCATTATGTATGAGATTCTGTTCCTCCTCCTTTCATCCCTTTTTCTCTATTAAGAACGATAATTTCTGGAGGCTGTGGCTCTCCTATCACCTCTCATGCCCTGCTCTGTCAGGAAGACATTGTGCAGACCACACCCCATCTGGCACACTTTGGTTCTATGAAAGTATAGTGAGGCATAGTAACACCCACCTGGGTGACTTGGAACAACTTGTGGAAGCAGGATTTTGCAAAATTATGCAAAACACCACTTCATTGCTTATGTGATTTTACCTTGAAATTACTTTGACCCTGGAAAAGGAACTACTGGTGTCAGAGAGTTTTCAGTTTTACTAGTAAAGAGTTGGGTATGGGGAAATATTCTCTTCTTATTCTTATGCTTTAGCCGTTTGTACATTTTTTGTATCAACCAGAGACTAAGAGACAGACAACCACAGGCTCTGTGGGAACCACAGTGCATCCAGGCCCCGTCGCTGCTCAGAGTTTGCACTCAGCTCCCCCTGCAGTTCCCGTCACTGTGTCACCCAGAGCACAGTAGTACACAGCCGAGTCTGACTCCTGGACTGAGGCTTTCTCCAAGTGGAAGGAGGTGGTTTTTGCGTTGTATGTGGCTTCAAAACCTTTGCTGGTTTCCTTGTCATTAGCCTTCATGGCTTTCAGGAAGAGTTCTGGACCTTCTCCAGGATACTGGACATACCAGAAAAGAGTGGGGTACCCGGTGTCTGAATAAGTACAGTTCACAGTCAAGGTAGCCCCTTCCAAAAGGGTCAGTTGACCGTCCATCTGGCTCACTGAAGCTCCACGGCTTTGTCCTAGGGGAAAACAAGAGAGTTCTCTGTGATCTTGGGCATAAAACTCTGGGATAAAATTATGCTTAAAGGTTTTGTTGACATAACAGAAGAAAGGATCCAAATTTTTAGAGGCGTTTTGCTTACCCAGCAGGAAGAGTATCACAGTCACTAATCCTGGAGAAGAAATCATCTCTAGAGTGTCTCCTGAAGAACGTTCTTGACTCGTAACGTGAAGAAATGTTGAAGTCACAGTGAGGTTTAGTTTCAGTGAAGTTTAGACACACAGGAAACGTGTCTGTGTTAGGAAACTGCACCCTCTGGTGGACAGGGACAGAAATGCGATGCATGTATGAAAGAAAGTGAAAGTGAAGTCGTGTCCAACTCTTTGCGACCCCGTGAACTGTAGCCTGCCAGGCTCCTCTGTCCATGGGATTCTCCAGGCAAGAATACTGGAGTGGGTTGCCATTTCCTTCTCCAGGGGATCTTCCCGACCCAGGGATCGAACTTGGGTTTCCCACACTGCAGGCAGACTCTTTACTGACTGAGCCACCAGGGAAGCCCAAGTATCCTGGTCTCCTCCCTAAATTAGAAAAATGTTACCCTTGACTTTATCCACGAAGCACATGTCAGTCTTTAGGTGGAGCTTGGAAATCTGTCAGCTGTCAACATTTCTCAAGTCTGTTTTGTTCTTAGGATACTACCTGACATGGAAGTTCTTTAACAAAGCATCCCAGGTATTTTTGTAGCTGAGAAGATATCAATTTTCTTAAGCACTGTAATATAGTATTTTATATTCTCATGTATCCATTGTGGGCCAACCTATAATTCACTGACTGTCAGAAGAGTTTGTGGCTGATTATAGGCCTTCCCTGGTGACTCAGAGGTTAAAGCGTCTGCCTGCAATGCGGGAGATCTGGGTTCGATCCCTGGGTTGGGAAGATCCCCTGGAGAAAGAAATTGGCAACCCACTCCAGTATTCTTGCCTGGAGAATCCCGTGAACTGAGGAGCCTGGTGGGCTACAGTCCACGGGGTTGCAAAGAGTGGGACATGACTGAGTGACTTCACTTTCACAGAAGAAGTAATAAGAAGCTAGGTCATTACTGAGTGAATCTGTTTTTCAGCATTGTACCCCAATTTATAGAAGAGTGACTGACAATTATTTGTTGTTTAGTCACTGAATCAGTCATGTCTGATTCTTTTGCAACCCTAAGGAGTGTGGCCTGCTAGGCTCCTTTGTCCATGGGATTTCCCAGTCAAGAATACTGGAGTTGCCATTTCTTCCCCAGGGGATCTTCCCAACTCAGGGATCGAACCTGAGTCTCCTGCATTGGCAGGCAGATTCTTTACCACTGAGTCACCAGGGAAGCCCTGACTGATGTTTATTATATGCTCACTAAATATTTGCTCTACCACAAAAAAAGTAATGAATAAAGGGTCTTTTATTGTGGAATCACTACTACTTGAAATAAAATATTTTCTCAGTCCTAAAATAATATCATTTGTAAGAAATGTTATCTTTCTAATAAATTTTTTTCAAGGGAAAAAGTCACATTGTCTTATCAATAGTCAAATAATCCTGAATTTCAGAATCATTAAAATGTGAAAACAAAAGAAATATCATAATTGAAATTATCAAATCCTAGTAGAATTATCTAAGATCAATATCTTATTCTCCTACTTCTTCCTTGACTCTAAGTTAAGAGGGTTGGCCTATGTAAATCAGACAAGTACTAATCCTACTGTATATTCTTAGTTGAAATCTAGCCTCAAAGATACTTTCTATTCTATCTGCCACATTTTGTTGCCAAACTTTAACCAAATAATTTTCCCCCAGTGTTTGAAACCCTGAAGATGTGGATTTGTGTCAAAAGCTCAGAGCATGAGTTAGGACGCTCTTCTTTCCTAGCTTTTCAAATTGTTAAAGACCTTTCAGCCAATATTCACATGACAGCTGAAAGTAGAATTAATGAGTGAATGACTTAAAATTACACATTCTGGGCCCACCAATAACTTCATGAATCATATTATCCAGAGTTGAGACCCATGAATTTGTAAGTTTTGAAAGCTCCCCAAGAGGTTGGGTCGCAGCCAGTCTGATGTTGGTTTACAAGTTTTCATTTGGGACAGATGTCCTAGATCAAGGTAGTTGTCAAAGATCAGGGAGCAACAGGATGTTTCCAGGACTACATTCATACTCAAAACTTTTCTTTTTGAGTACCAGCAGCAAAAACAAGCACTTCTTTAGCTCTCTTTTTATGACCATTCATTTTATAAAACAAAACCTCTAAGGAGTATCAAGATGATGTTCTAAGAGGCATTCATCTTCTGTAAAGGCCTGTAACCATAGATCCCTAAATACACAGATGGAAGCTTAGCCCATTCTGTTTCTGGGAGTTCACTCTTCTCAGATTCACATCAAGGAATTTCATGAGTCAGAGTCAGCACATGAATCATTTCCCAAATCCAGACTTGAAGTTAAAAAACCAGGCTCAGATACTGCTTGAATTCACATATTCCTTCCTTTCTTCTCCACCTTCCAAATCACATAGGGAGAAACTGCCTCAAAAATATGCCAGAAAGAAATTCTGGAAAATGAGTTACAAACTTCTGTTCTGGTAGGTGGGTTTCCCTGGTGACTCAGATGGTAAAGAATCTGCTGGCAATTCTGGCATATAGAAAGAATGCGAAATAGGTTGCAATGATGTAGGACTGAAAATAAATGTATAGCATATGGAGGCAGATAGTTGTTCTCTCTACTTTAAAAAAACACAGTTTAAGGCCAATAAGTACATATAGGAGAAGTACTTTTGCATTTCGGGGTCATAAAAGAAGACTTGTACAACACTGAAGAAAAGTATTTGCTGTATTTGGATTTTAATGGTTTTATTAATGCATAGTTCTCTTTGAAATAAATTGTACCTCCTTAACTTAATAAGATTGACACTTGTATATACTTGTGAAATCATCACCACAATCAAGATAATGAACAATGCATCACCTCAAAAGTTTCCTCTTGTCTCTTTTTAGTCCTCTCAGCCCTCTCTTCACTTCCTACTCCCATTTTCAAGCAACATTTCTCTCATAAAATAGTTTGCATATTCAGTAATTTCAAATAAATGGTATGATATGTGCCTTTGATAGATTCTTTCATTCAGCATAATTATTTTCAGATTCTTCCATGGCTATTATAATCATGTTTCATTCCTTTGTATTGCTGAATAGTATTCCATTATATGGATATGATTTATCTATAGATATGTTTATCTATTCACCTACTGATGGACATTTAGGTTCACCCTAGTTTGCGATTGTTACAAATAGAGCTGCTGTGAACATGTGCGAATAAGATTTTTTATAGTCATACTTTCATTTCTCTTGGGTCAATATCCAGGAGTGGAATGACTGGAGCCTATGTTAGGTATATATTTGACTTTGTTTAACTTTCGTTTTTTTCTAGTAACATTTTTGCAAATTCCCTTGGATTTGACACTCAGATAATTACGCTGTCTGTGAAGAAAGGTAGATTCACTTCTTTTCCAAACTGTATGATTTCTTTCTCCTGCCTTATTGCACTGGCTAAGACCCTTAGTCCAATATTCAGTACAAGTGATGCCAGTCAAAATTGTTCCCTTATTCCTGAAATTTGAAGGAAAGCATTCAGTCTTTCGCCACCAAGTGTATTTGATGTAGATTTTTTGGTAGAGGACCTTTATTAAGTTAATGAATTCCCTTAAGTCCTAATTTGCTGGGAGTTTTTAATCAAGAATAGATACTGAGTTTTGTCCAATGCTTTTTCTGTACCTATAGAGGTTGCTGTCAGTAATCATCTGTGACTTGTTAATCTCTGTGGATACATTACTGATAAATTGTCACAACAAAATATTAAAGAAGATATCACTCTATCACTTTAAAAATAGTAAAACAAAGCTATCTAGAAACTTAATTTTAGAGTTAAAAGTTTTGAACACAGACCTGTCTAATAGCAAAAATCTCTTTCCTTTTTTCCCCTATAGATACTTTTCAGAGAAATTTTGAGAGAGAGAGGGCAGCAAAATTACTTCTCGAATCTTTGAAATATTTTAAGACAGTCTTTTAATAGGTTCTTTACTTATGCAAACTGAACTAATTAAATAATTATAAATTTGGCCCTTTCGCCAAAAGAGGAAAGAAACATAAAGAATACTCATGAACTTGTTTACAAAACAGAAACAGACTCACAGCCGTGGAGAACGAACTAATGGTTGTCAAAGGGGAAGGATGGGGGGAGAAATAGTTATGAAGTTTGGGATGGACATGTACACACTGCTCTATTTAAAATGGATAACCAACAAGGACCTAATGTATAGCACAAGAAACTCTGCCTAATGTCACGTGGCAGCTTGGATGGGATGGGAGCTTGGGGGAGAATGGATACAAGTACCTGTATGGCTGAATTCCTTTGCTGTCCCCCTGAAACTATCACAACATTGTTAATCAGCTATACTCCAATATAATATAAAATTTAAAAAAAAAATTCAAGCTGCAATTCAGGAGATGGCCACCAGGTAGTGCCTTGACCATCCCATTCAGACTGCTACTTACTAGGCACCTGAGGAGCAATGCTCCATACCAGTGCACCAAACTCTTCTAGGTTTCCATAAACCGCTAGAATTCTGAAACCTCATTCATGACTACTGGTCACTCTTATTTCTCTTTCCCTTTAAATTGGCATGTGATAAAGTAGTCTAGACCATAGTTTTTCAGACTAACCAGGATAAATGTTTCTCAAAAATTTAAAAACTGTACTGCCATGTGATCCAGCAATTCTACTTCTGATTATATTACATTCAAAACACTTGAAAGAATTTGGATATATACCCCAAATACTGAGATATTCATATATCCATGTTTCTACCAAAAGATGGAAGGAACCCAAATGTTCATCAACAGATGAATGAGTAGACAAAAAGTATGTGAGTACAATGGAATATTACTCAACCTTAGAAAGGTATAAAAAAAATCTACAACATGAATGAAATTTGAGGACATTATAATAAAAGAAATGTCACAAAATGACCAATATTTGTAATTTGACTTATATGAGTTATCTAAAGTAGTCAAACTCATAGAAAGAGAAAGTAGAACAGCAGTGGCCATGGTTGGAGGAACAAAGGAAAGAGGAGTTAGTCTTTTTTTTTTTTTTTTTAATTTACATTTTTGGCTGCACATTGAGGCATGGGGAATATCAGTTCCCTGACTAGGGATCAAACCTGTGTCCCCTGCATTGTAAGCATGGAGTCTTAATCACTGGACTACTAGGGAAGTCCTGAGGAGTGTCTTTAATAAGTATAAATTTTCAATATTTCAAGATGCAAAGAGTACTAGATATGGATGGTGTTTGCTGAACAACAATGCAAGTGTACTTAGTATCACTGGATTGAACTCTTAAAATAGTAAAAATGAATGTCAAAATGATAAAAATTTAATTTAAAAAAAATTAAGGGAGTATTTTGAGATTTCTACTTTACACATCTGCTTCTAAATGAAAATATAAGAGGGAGTTATAATACAAGACCACTTATCAATCATCCATTACCCTTCAGATTTTAAGGCGCTGAGAAAATGAGGTTAGAGGTAGGAGGAAATTGGAGACAAGGAGTATTTTGGACTGGGTTAACGCTGATTGAAAAACAGGGCCTAGAGGGTTGCAAAATCAGTCACATGATGGTAAAAATGCTTTTTGAAGAGTGGTACAGCAAAGAGCAAGAGCAGAGAAAGAAGACAATTCATACTCTTCTCCTTCACAATGTCCTTCTAAGAGCACTTAATTATTAATCACTTTGTGAATAAGATTGATGGGAGGCAGTTAAACTATAATATAGAAATTGAGCTATTTCATGCTAGAGGTGTTAATAATGCAGAATGAGTATTAGCACAAAGTTTGTGACATACTAAACATTTTAGAAAGTAAATGAGAGTACATTGATTCCATTAATAAATATAAAATAAATTTATTCATTAAATGGTATAAAACTGTGTTCAAACAGATATTCAAAAAGAGGACTACCACAGAGAGATTTCACCACCTTCCTCTTTCCAAGTAACGTTGGTAATATAATATAAATACAATAAATATTTATTGAGCAAATTGATCTGTGGAAAATTCTTAAAGAGATGGGAATACCAGACCACCTGACCCACCTCTTGAGAAATCTGTTTGCAGCTCAGGAAGCAGCAGTTAGAGCTGGACATGGAACAACAGACTGGTTCCAAATCGGGAAAGGAGTACATCAAGGCTATATATTGTCACCCTGCTTATTTAACTTATATGCAGAGTACATCATGAGAAACGCTGGGCTGGATGAAGCACAAGCTGGAATCAAGATTGCTGGGAGAAATATCAATAACCTCAGATACCCAGATGATACCACCCTTATGGCAGAAAGTGAAGAACTAAAGAGCCTCTTGAAGAAAGTGAAAGAAGAGAGTGAAAAAGTTGGCTTTAAGCTCAACATTCAGAAAACTAAGATCATGGCATCTGGTCCCATTACTTCATGGCAAATAGATGGGGGAACAGTGGAAACAGTGACAGACTTCATTTTGGGGGGCTCCAAAACCACTACAGATGGTGACTGCAGCCATGAAATTAAAGGACACTTACTCCTTGGAAGAAAAGTTACTACCAACCTAGACAGCATATTAAAAAGCAGAGACATTACTCTGCCAACAAAGGTCCATCTAGTCAAGGCTATGGTTTTTCCAGCAGTCATGTATGGATGTGAGGGTTGGATTATAAAGAAAGCTGAGTGCCGAAGAATTGATGCTTTTGAACAGTGGTTTTGGAGAAGAGTCTTGAGGGTCTCTTGGACTGCAAAGAGATCCAACCAGTCCATCCTAAAGGAAATCAGTCCTGAATATTCACTGGAAGGACTGATGTTGAAGCTGAAACTCTAATACTTTGGCCACCTGATGTGAAGAATTGACTCACTGGAAAAGACCCTGATTCTGGGAAAGACAGAAGGTTGGAGAAGAAGGGGACAACAGAAGATGAGATGGCTGGATGGCATCACCGACTCAATGGACACGAGTTTGAGTAGACTCCGGGAGTTGGTGATAGACAGCGAGGCCTGGTGTGCTGCAGTCTGTGGAGTCGCAAAGAGTCGGACACGGGTGAGCAACTTGAACTGAACTGATCTGAAAGACCAATAATTCACACATATTTTTAACTGATTTTTAATTCTGACATTTTTTAATATCCTTAGTCAATTCTTCTAGTTTTATCTAATCGCCATACGGTAAAGATTTTGGTGGTTATATTTGTCTTTGATAAGAAATTTAAATCCAAATTTTCAGGGATAAGAATGTTTTTGATGAGTGATAGCTCTAGACATGGTCTATGAACCTAGAGAAATACTTTCTTAGAGTGAGTGTTTCCCCTCTAAACCTACACCTGTGCTGCCGCAGTGCTAACCACTTCCTGTCTGTGAAGGCAATTCCCCACCCTGGTCCTACCGCAGGTGGGTGTATCATTAGAACTCTGGGTTTTGGTGCAGGTCCCTCCTGCAAGCCTCTCACTGTGGGCTCCCTCAGTGCACAGAAATACACTGCAGAGTCCTCCAGTTGTGAAGCTGAGATGGTAAGTTTGATGAATTTGCTTGCCTCCTGGAGATTCAATGAGTAGCGGCCTTCTGTGGCATTTTGCTTGTTATGAGAGTCCTGGTGAATGAGGAAGGTCATCGCCCCACTGCTCAGCTTCTCGGACCAGAACAGACTGTGAGCTGTGCCACTGGTGTTGCATGTGCAACCCAGGGTCACAGTTTCCTTCTCCTGCACTGACATTGGTGGTTGGTCTTGAGTTACTTTCTGAGGAATGCTGGATCCTGGAGGAAAAAAACAGATAAAAGTAGACTGCAGCCATGAAACTAAAAAGCACTTGCTCCTTGGAAGGAAAGTTATGAAAAACCTAGAAAGTGTATTAAAAAGCAGAGATATCACTTTGCCAGTAAAGATCTGTATAGTCAAAGCTATGGGTTTTCCAGTAGTCATGTATGGATGTGAGAGTTGGACCAGAAAGGAGGCTGAGTGCTGAAGAACTGATGCTTTCAAATTGTGGTGCTGGAGCAGATGCTTGAGAGTCCCTTGGACTGCAAGGAGATCAAACTAGTCAATCCTAAAGGAAATTAACCTTGAATATTCATTGAAAGGACTGATGCTCAAGCTGAAGCTCCAACACTTTGGCCACCTGAGGAAAAGACCCTGATGCGGGGAAAGACTGAAGACGAAACAAGAAGAGTGCAGCAGAAGATGGGATGATTAGATAGTATCACTGACTCAATGGACGTGAATTTGAGCAAACTCCAGGAGATAGAGAGAAACAGGGGAACCTGGCGTTCTGCAGTCCATGGGGTTGCAAAGAGTCAAACACAACTTAGCTACTAAACAAAAACAACAGAGATTTAGGAATAGGTGGTGTAGAATAAAGAAATTCTACTTTACACTCTGCTAGGCTTCCTTCCCAGGGTACCCTTAAGACTGCCTGTTCCCTTGGTCCTTAGGTCACAGAGGAGGCACAATCCCACTGGGACCATCCTTACCTAAACACAGTGAAGCCATGACCACCTTCAGAAGGCTGGAGAGAAGCATGTTTCAGCTCTTCCACTAGAAGGAAAATATCTTCTTCAATGTGCAAGGTGAGATGAGTCTGACAGGGTGAGAGAAGAATTGCTGGGTATGTGCTGTTGCTGCCCCACAACAGGAAACAGGGGTTAGTTGATGCAGCAAGTTGAGTAGCAAGTTGATGTAGTTAGTTGAGTAGCAAGTTGATGTGGGTTACATCAACTTCTCTATAAACCAGGTGAGAGTCCTACTCACCCCAAACTTCCTTTTGTACTAACCAGCTGTTCAACTGGTAGCAATTACATCTTAAAATAAACACAAGTTAAATTTGATATTTCAATGCAGACCCTCCCCCACCACACACACACACAATGCTGTGTTGGGTCATTGCTTCTGTGAAGGAAATGAGTGAGCAGCTCTTATTTAAAACTATTATCTGTAATGTATTATGGAAATAATATAAGACACACTAACCATGCATCCTCACATCTGTGTTCTGTTCTTCCACCTAAGGTAGAAATAAATTGCTTTATGGTAAGAAGACAAAGCACTTTAGCTCTTCTGTTGTATCTCCCTTCAGTTCAGTTTAGTTGCTCAGTCATGTCCGACTCTTTGTCACCCCATGAACTATAGCATGCCAGGCCTCCCTGTCCATCACCAACTCCTGGAGTCTACTCAAACTCATGTCCATCGAGTCGGTGATGCCATCCAGCCATCTCATCCTCTGTCGTCCCCTTCTCCTCCTGCCCCCAATCCCTCCCAGCATCAAGGTCTTTTCCAATGAGTCAGTTCTTCACATCAGGTGGCCAAGGTATTGGAGTTTCAGATTCAACATCAGCCCTTCCAATGAACACCCAGGATTGATCTCCTTTAGGGTGGACTGGTTGGATCTCCTTGCAGTCCAAGGGACCTCAAGAGTCTTCTTCAACACCACAGTTCAAAAACATCAATTCTTCAGCGCTCAGCTTTCTTCACAGTCCAACTCTCACATCCATACCTGACCACTGGAAAAATCATAGTCTTGACTAGACAGACCTTTGTTGACAAAGTAATGTCTCTGCTTTATAAAATGCTATCTAGGTTGGTCATAACTTTCCTTCCAAGCAGTAAGCGTCTTTTAATTTCATGACTGCAGTCACCATCTGCAGTGATTTTGGAGCCCAAAAAAATAAAGCCAGCCACTGTTTCCACTGTTTCCCCATGTATTTCCCATGAAATGATGGGACCAGGTGCCGTGATCTTAGTTTTCTGAATGTTGAGCTTTAAGCCAACTTTTTCACTCTCCTCTTTCACTTTCATCAAGAGGCTTTTTAGTTCCTCTTCACTTTCTGCCTATTGTTACAATAATGCTTCTCCTCACTATCAATGTTTTCAGTTGCCCATCTTGGGGCCAAAGCAGGAAAATCTAATCACCCTTTGCTAAAGAGTTTAGGCTGAGGTTGCAGAGACTGACTCCTGTCACAGAAATCCCCTTTCATTCTCTACTAATTTTGACAGTCCAGCTCTGTTCATGAAAGTCAGATTAGATACCTTAGTTTTGTCATTAGGTTATCAAGCCTTTGAACTTATATTCATCCCATTGACTCAACTGGGACCATAAACAAGCCATACCAAATTGTTATATATCCTATATGCCCATCTCTAAAGGAAATACATAGCAGGTGGTCTCATACACCTCCATAAGACAGCTAATCATAAGATCACCACTGATTCCACCCCCAACCCTACACAGCCCTAACCACTTCCTGTCTGTAATAAATCTTTGTGTATGAATATAACAGGAAAGCCATGCCTAGGGATATGACTCAACACCATGGCAAACAACAAAGACCCACTGCCTATCACAGCCTATTTCTTGATACATTAGCCAAAACTTATCTTCCCCTGATAGCTCAGTTGGTAAAGAATCCACCTGCAATGCAGGAGACCCCAGTTAGATTCCTGGGTTGGGAAGATCCGCTATAGAAGGGATAGACTACCCACTCCAGTATTCTTGGGCTTCCCCTGTGGCTCAGCTGGTAAAGAATCCACCTACAATGCTGGAGACTTGGGTTCGATCCCTGGGTTGGGAAGATCCCCTGGAGAAGGGAAAGGTTACCCACTCCAGTATTCTGGCCTAGAGAAATCCATGGACAGTATAGTCCATGGGGTCACAAAGAGTCAGACATGACTGAGTGACTTTCACTACACTGTTCACTTCACATCTTCCTGTCACAGTAATGACAGCCTCAGCAAAATTGTTTGAAGCATCTTTAGATCTTGCAGTAGAATCTCCGTTAAGTTTAATGGAACCACATACAGTAGGAATTATTCTCTAAATTTAAAAACACCCAACTTTTTTCTAACAACTCGTTGACAAAATATGAAATATCATTTTCTCTTCATATTATTTAAGTCTTTTAAACTTCTCAATTAAAGGATCTCATGATTGTATTCTGTTACTCAAAATACATTCATACCCAGAACAATTCTTTGGACAGTCTCATATCAAACTCTGAATTTATACTTTTTAAAATTTTTGATAGGAGTTAGGTATGGGCAGGGGGTGCTTCCCTGGTAGCTCAGCTGGTGAAGAATCCGCCTGCAATGCAGGAGACCACAGTTCAATTCCTGGGTTGGGAAGATGCCCTGGAGAAGGGATAGGCTACCCACTCCAGTATTCATGGGCTTCCCTGGTGGTTCAGTCAATAAAGAATCTTCCTCCAATGCAGGAAATCTGGGTTCGATCCCTAGGTTGGAAAGATCCCCTCTTGGAGGGCATGACAACCCTCTCCAATGTTCTTGCCTGGAGAATCCCCGTCCACAGAGGAGCCTGGGCGGCCTACTGTCCGTGGGGTCGAGAAGAGTCGGACACAGCTGAGCGACTAAGCACAGCACAGCACAGGAATCGGGCAGTTTGTCTTCACAAAAGGGGAGCACGGGGCGTTCTGGGGAGCAGTGAGGCTGTTCTGTGTCAGGATCTTGTGATGGCTACGTGAACTCCACAATGGATTAAAATTCAAAATAAACAGAAATATAAATAAAAAATAGTCCATTTTTCTATGTAATTACTTAGGAATTAAGATTTCAAATACTGATCTTTTCACCCTGCCAAAAACCAATTTTCACAGTCATATTCTAAGGGAGCTTTGAGAAGTCCAGAAATCCAGCAGAGAAGTTCCAGCACACCGTCTGACGTCAGACACACTGCCGAGGGTTAGGGGAACAATTTCCCATTACCTTCCTCACCCCTCCCTCACAGCACACAGCTGGGCTCCAGGAGAAACATTCGTGACCTGCGATTTCTCCCCAGAGGAAAGTGAGAGCCTGTGAGTGAGCATCTGCTCTCCAGCTTTGGGAGAACCTACAGAGAAGACTCGCCCCTTTCTCTCCTCACCCAGAACACTTAGGTGTGCTGCTCAGCTGGGGAGTGGGGAGCCCCTGGGAACGGCAGCCAGGTCTCCAGGAGGGCAGTAAAGTGGACAAGTTTCCTACTACCAGGGCACTGGCTCCCTCAGGACTGCCCACCAGTCACCAGGGATGCCTTGCCTGCCAATCATCAAAAGTGGCACAGGGGTACCAGCCATCACACAACGTCCGACTCAAACACCACCCCACCCTGTCACTGCTGCCAGGACGCAAAGAGCAGCCAGAGTGAGGCTCTGCAGATGCCTCGTGAGCATGGGCAGTGGCAGCCCCACCCTGCTGGCCTGGAGGAAACAAGACAGATGTGAGCAGTCAGCCTCCCCCTAAGGAAAGGAAGAAACATGGGGGCTATCAACACCCAGACTGGCCTCCTAACAGCAAGAGAAGGCCATGAAGTTTGCAGTAAATTGTCCAAAGACAGGAGAAGGCAAATACACCATTTGATTTGCAATCATTTGAACATGACATTTTCAAATCACTTTCTATCTTACTTTTCCTCAAACACAAAAAATATACACTGTTACTGGGCACTAAAGGAAAACACACATCACATTTTCTCAATAAGAAAGTGGTCAATGCACATAAAAGGGATGTCAGCCAATGTAAATTGATATTTATTAATATTTCTCATAGAGATATTTCAAAGCTGATGTTTGGGAACAAGACAATGAAATGAGTAATGCTCAGTTCAATATTTAATATTAAGTGGAAAAAGATATTAATTAAGATAGGAATTTATAAAAAGAGTAAACAATATTAGTGACATTGTGCGATCATAGAATTGTCAATACCATATTAATTATATAAAGCATTTTGTTATATTTGACATGTAATTTGTATAGTCAGAAAAATATGCTGTTTTCAAAGCACAATATTTTAAAAACTCATTCATAATAAGGATTGTGATATGGATAACAGGGGGTGTATTTATAGAACAGAAGTCTGAATGGCAAAATGTAAAGTTGGTCTTACAATTTCAAAATAAATCAGTAAATTACTAACTCTCTTCAAGAATTCAGTAAGCAACAGGTATCCAACAACATGTTCTAACCCTTTCTAGCTACGCTTGAGCCTAATATTCTTATCCAATACTTTTTATGGCTTCCCTGATAGCTCAGTTGGTAAAGAATCACCTGCAATGCTGGAGACCCCGGTTCGATTCCTGGGTCTGGAAGATCCCCTGGAGAAGGGATAGGCTACCTATTCGAGTATTCTTGGGCTTCCCCTATGACTCAGCTGGTAAAGAATCTGCCCGCAATGCGGGAGACCTGGGTTCGATTCCTGGGTCTGGAAGATCACTTGGAGAAGGGAAAGGCTACCCATTCCAGTATTCTGGCCTGGAGAATCCCATGGACTGTGTAGTCTATAGTGTAGCAAAGAGTTGGGCACGTGACTTTCACCTTCTTTCACATGTTTTTTACGACTAGCACATCAGTTTCCACCTGCAGACAAACAATATAACATTTGTCATATTTGAAGGTTGCACCAAAGGAATGGGGCTGCCCCAGTCACAGGTTTGAGTACAGATAGAAGATGCCTGGGAAGCACTGTGTGCTTGCTGCACAGAAGTAGACAGCTGAGTCTCCAGCTTCAGTGGTTGCGATGTGCAGGGAGAGATGTTTGGCCGTCTTATTCAACAAAACAGTCAGTCTCTGGTCTTCCTTTTTGTCCTTATTTGAAAGAATAGCTATAAGGAGCTGGGGACCTTTCCCAGGTTCCTGCTTATACCAAGGGAAATACTCTGAGTTACCATCTGTATAAGTGCAGGTGATAACAGCGGTGTTTCCCTCCTGGACACTCAGGGTAGAAGGACTCTGCTCCACCCTGTTTCCCAGGCTGACACCTATGGAGAAAGCAGAAGTCAGAGAAAGGAAAAGGGTTGTCAGATTATTTAGCTCTAGAGTTTACTTTTCCTTTTCTACAATAACTAGAAGAAACCTGAATAAAGCCAGTCTTGGCATCTAAAGAATATCTACTAATACACTCTATTTCCCTTAAACCCTCAACTCACAGTCCAACTGCAGCCACAAGAATGTGATTAAAGCTCCAATGGGTGTCTTCATTGTTTTTCCCATTTAGGATCAATTGTGGACTGGCAGTCTCAGGCCAGGAGAGCTGCTTCTGTTACCAAGTGATCCCTTCTTTTCTCTACTGGTTTCTTTCATTGTCTACCCAGCCAATAAGGAAAAGGCTCTGCTTCTGCCCCAAGCCTACCTATCCATTCAGAATCCACTCAAAGGAATCCTCCTCATGTTCTGATCAGCAGAGGTGCACCACCCTCTGGTGGTTACATCTCTAACTACTGAACTCTCTGTTAAATGTCCTTCTCATACCTGTGCCTATGAGGGACTCTGATGCATAAAAACAGCAAAGATCAAGCAAATTACATCTTAGGTTGTAAATTTAAATGCGCAGTAAGGATGTAGAGATCAAGATTTACACCTCTGCACACAACTGAGTCATTTTTAGTAAGTTAGAAGGAGGTAGATGCTGTTGCTCTTTATCCAATGATGGGCCTGATATTAGTTTTGAAATTAGAAAAGCACCATGATTCACTCTTAAACATAAAAATATAAAACCTTCCTTTTCAGGCTGTATACCATGCTCTTTTGTCTACTATGGGGAGAAAATCTTTCTAAAAGGAACATGGAAGCCAAAGAAGAGCATAAGAGAAAAAAGATCATTTGATACCCCAAATGCCTATGATCTTAGATTGTGTTCCTCTAAGCTGGTCTTGCCTGTTAACTGTGACTATAGTTAACAACACTGTACTTTTCATTTGAGAGTGGCGAGGAGTACAGACTTTAAATATACTCACCATAATAACAAAACAAAAACCCTGGTAATTATGTGCAGTGAAAGATGTGTTCACTAACTTTATCAGTGTTATCACCTCAAAATATATATATCAAATACATATATCAAATCATTATATTAGACACCTTAAACTCACACATATCTTAAAAGCAGTGAACGACTCAGAGCCTTAGTGGAATTTCCTCCAGAGGATGAGTCAGTTCTACTGGCATGCTTCTGCTGCCTTGGCCATCGCTGGCTCAGAGTCTATATTTGATTATTTTTCTTCCAAACTCCACTACAATGTTCTTTCCCCAAGACAATGACATTGACATTTCCCCAATAAAATGTTCTTTACCCAAGACACTTCCCCTTAACTTCCGTGAGTTTCCAGAATTATCTTCCTCTGCCAAAACCACTTTAATTACTTAGAATTTTCTGGTTACCTCTGTGAGAATAAACCTAAGGAAGCCTCAATATTGCCTGTGTCTTCTAGAGAAATAGTGCAAATAGAAGATTGACCCTAAAGAACCTGTTGTAAGAAATGGTCCCTGGGCAACCAAGACTACTTCATTTCCAGAGGTAGAAGCCCCTCTCATGTGATTCGGATTCTCTGGCCCTGTGGATTACAAAGAATAAATTTAACCTCTGTTCCATATCTCATATCTTTAAAATTTTAAACAGCTGTGGTGAAGAATATCTACTCAATATATAAATATGTATATTTATTAAAATGTGCTGGTTTTATGTGTGTTAAACTTCTTTTTTTTTATTTTTATTTTTTATTAGTTGGAGGCTAATTACTTTACAACATTTCAGTGTATGGGTGTTAAACTTCTTGCATTGCAGGCAGATTATTTACCATCTGAGCCACCAGGGAAGCCCAGGTAATACAAAAGTTTGGAACAATTTTGTATGTGACGATCTTAATTCATCAAAGACTAACTTCCACTTTTCTTCTGGATTTAGAAAGCAATTATTGCTTGTGATAAATTCCCAAGTGGCTCAAATAGTAAAGAATCTGCCTGCAATGCAGCAGACCCAGGTTTGATCCCTGGGTCAGGAAGATCCCCTAGAGAAGGGAATGGCAACCCACTCCTGTATTCTTGCCTGGAAAAATCCCATGGACAGAGGAACCTGGCAGGCTACAGTCCTGGGGTCGCAAAGAGTCAGACATGACTGAGCAACTAACACTACTATAAAGAACTGTGGAGAGCACTGGTGTTCTTTACTTATAAGTAATCTCACTCAGGCCTCCTATTTTAGCACCCGCCACAAACCTTCAACCCACACATACCCAGGCACTCGCGAGAGCAACACCATCTTTCTCAACTATTCAAATGTAACTGGTCCTTCTCTTTTAAACTCTTGCACAGCTCACATTGTGACACCTCTCACACTGAACTTAGGTTTCTCCTTCGTCTAGTCTGTAACACAAGCTTTAATTCTTCCTTACACTGCTCACCTTCTGACATTTCGTTGACATCACTATGTGCTGTGATCTCCTTATCTATTCTTTTTCTGTTTGCAGGTTTCTACCCTTTCTGATTTCTTTACTATCTTAGAGATAAATGAGTATTATTAATCTACTATGTTTATACAAGTTTCAGAGAAAACATTTTATTGCACAGCATTTTGTATTGTTTGAAGTATACTTTGACATGCATTTTATTTATAGAACTTTAAAAATAAAATTTGTATTTAAACCAATTTAATAAAAAATTAACTAGATTCAAACCAATGATGCATAGCTGATATATACTACACTTAAATCAACAGTGCATAACAAAAATATATTAATGTTATGACTATAGCTCATTCACAAAGCCTACAAATACAGCCTTTGAAAAAAGTACAAGAAAATTTTCATGAAGGTGGAAGAATGAAGCCAAGAAAAATATTTTAGAAGCAGCAGGCATTTCAAGGGCAATAATATTTTAGTCATTCTTATCATAATAGCCACTGCAGAACCAGAAAACATATGTTGTTCACTTCTGTGCTTAAAACTTTCTCCCAAACAGCAAAAGTACTCCTGGTTTGCCAATAAATAGGTGTTAATTAAACAGGATTGCACCAATATTTGCAAAGACCAGCAGTATATTTGCAGGGCAATACAGAGATTGATTGCTCTATTATTCTTTTCAATACACCACCTTCTCTTACTTCCTTATATCTCACAGTTTCAAGATTATGACAAAATACTCAATATTTTGCAGTAACCTATAAGGGAGAATCTGGAAAGAACCCACACACCTCGTGTGTCACACACTACACTCGTGCACAGGACGGTGACTCTGCTGTGCACCTGACACTGCACAACGCTGTGTGTCAGCTCTACTTCAATCTAAATATAAAGGTTTTTACAGAGTCATGGTTTTTGGAGGCTGTAGCTCTCCTATTACTTCTCCTGCATGCTCTGTCAGGAAGACACTATGCAAATGACACCTTCTCTGGTGCACTCTGGCTCTCTAAAAGTATATTGTATACTAAAAGTATGATAAAACTCAGTAAAGCAAAACCCATCAAGTTGGCCTGGAACAACCTGCGGGGCATGGATTTGACTGCAAGGATGAGCAAGGGACTGTTGCATTGTTTATGTGGTTTAACCTTGAAATTACTTTGGTCTTTGATAGGGAGCCTTTGGTGTCAGACAGTTTTTAACTTCACTAATAAGAGGTTGGGTAAAGGGAACGTTTCCCAGTGATGCAGTGGTAAAGAATCCGCCTGCAATGCAGCAGACCCAGGTTCAATCCTTGGGTCGGGAAGATGCCCTGGAGGAGGGTATGGCAACCCACTCCAGTATTCTTGCCTGAAGAATTCCACAGACAGAGGAGCCCGGCGGGCTACAGCCCATGGGGTCCCAAAGAGTCGGATATGACTGAAGTGACTCAGCGCTCACACAGGGGAGTGTTTACTTCTTATTCTTATGCTCTAGACGTTGGTATGATGTTTGTATCAACCAGAGACTGAGCGACAAACCACCATAAACTCTGCTGGGACCAGAGGGGGTCAGAGACACTCAGCATCCAGGCCCCGCTGCTGCTCAGAGTTTGTGCTCAGCTCCCCCTGCAGTTTCCGTCACTGTGTCCCTCAGAGCACAGTAGTACACAGCCGAGTCTGACTCTTGGACTGAGGCTTTCTCCAAGTGAAAGGAGGTGGTTTCTGTATTGTATGTGGCTTCAAAACCTTTGTGGCTTCCCTTTTCGTTGGCCTTCGTGGCTTTCAGGAGGAGCTGTGGACCTTCTCCGGGATACTGGACATACCAGAAAAGAGTAGGGTACCCAGAGGTTGAATAAGTGCAGTTTATAGTCACAGAAGTCCCTTCTGAAAGAGACACTTGGCCATCCATCTGGGTCACTGAGTTTCCATGGGTTTGTCCTGGGCAAATTATAAATAAAAATTTTGTGTCACCTGGGGCATATTTTTGTGGGATAAAATTATGGTTAAAGATTTTGCTGACATAATAGAAGGAAAAATCCATGTTTTAAGAGGCATTTTACTTACCAAGCACTAGGAGTATCACAGTCACTAAACCTGGAGAGGAGCTCATCTCTGGAGTGTTACCCGAATAAAGAGGTGACACCTGACACTTCTTCTTTTAAGAGGAAGAAAGGTTGAAATCACAGTGAAGTGACAAGTCGAAGCCTGCATTTCACACAGGAAATGTGTTGGTGTCAGGAAGCTGCACCCTTTGTGGACAGAGAGAGGAATGGGATGCTTGTGACCTAGTCTCCTGAACATGTTCTCATCCCCAGCTTTATTTTTGAGACATATACCAGTCTTCGGATGGCACTTGGAAATCTGACCAAGTTGCTCTAACCTCTTAGGTCTATTTTGTTGTTAGGTCTCTACCTGACAGAAGTCCTTTAACAGAACATCCCTAGGGTATGTCTGTAACTGAAAAGATACCAATTTCCTTGAGCATGTTGAAACAGTCCTTTACATCCTCATGTATTCAGTGTGAGCTAGCCATAATTCATCAAATACCAGAAAAGTATTTGGTATTGAACTTAGAAGAAGTAATAAAAAATCAAGTCATTACTGATTCTTCTTTTCAACACTGTACCCTAATATGTAGAGCAGTAAACTCAGATTATTACATCACAAAATATCTGTCCAATTAAACAAAAATGATGAACAAACAATCTTTGAGGAATCACTACTTTTTGAAATGCACTGTTTCCTTGGTTGGTTGGTTTAGTCGCTAAGTCTTATCCAACTCTTGCAACCCCATGAACTGTAGCCTGCAAGGCTCCTATGCCCATGGGACTCTCCAGGCAAGAATACTGGAGTGATTTGCCATTTCCTTCTCCAGGGGATCTTTCTGACCCAGGAATCAAACCCAGATCTCCTGCTTTACAGGCAGATTCTTTACCAACTGAGCTATGAGGGACTAGTCCTAAATTATATCAATTGTAAGGAATTCTATCTTTTAATAAAAGCTTTTAAGGAGGAAAAGTCACATATCTTACTAATAGTCATATATTTCTGAATATAAAAACCATTTGAAAATGAAAATATGAATCCTAGTTCAGAAAGAAACACCATAATTGAATTTATGAAATTCTACTTGATGTTCTGATATGAATATCTTATTCTCTCACAGTTTCAAGCTGGCTGAGTATTAGTCATTTAGTCGTATCTGATTCTTTGTGAACCCATTGACTGTAGTCTGCCAGACTCGTCTGTCCATGGAATTCTCCAGGCAAGAATACCAGAGTGGGTTGCCATTCCCTTCTGCAGGGGATCTTCCCAACCTAGGGAACCTGTGTCTCCCACATTGCAGGCAGATTCTTTACTGTCTGAGCAACAAATACTAATCTTACTAAATCCTACCAACAATACCCTCAGTAGATATCTAATCTCAAATACACCTTTTATTACTTAAGGTAATAAGTAATAAGCAAAATGTTATACCAACATTTTGATGCCAAACTTTAACCACATAATTTTCCTCCTCCGTGTCTGGAGCCCCAAAGATGTGAATTTCTGTCAAAAGCCTGGAGCTTGAGTTAGGACTGATTTTCCCAGCTTTTCAAATCATTAAAGACTTATAAATTGATATTTATACAACAGCTGATGATAAAATCAATATGTGCATGATTTAAAATTACAAATTCTGGATGCACCACAAATTTCATGAATCATATTTTCCAGAATTGAGACTTGTGAATTTGTAATTTTGAAAGCTCCTTTAGAGATTTTCTTGAAAACCGTCCAACAAAATTTCTTTTGTGATCGATGTCTAGACAAAGATAGTTGCCAAGGTTCAGGGAGAAAGCTCTGGGCTCAGAATGGAAAAATGTTTCCATGACTAAGTCACTTCAGTTTTGTCGGACTCTTTGTGACCCTATAGACTGTAGCCCACCAGGCTTCTCTGTCCATGGGATCCTCCAGGCAAGAATATTGGAGTGCATTGCCATATCCTCTTCTAGAGGATCTTCCTGACCCAGGGATTGAATCCACGTCTCTTATGTCTTCTGCACTGGCAGGTTGGTTCTTTACCACTAGTGCCACCTGGGAAGCCCATGACTCTACAAGTTGTGTTAAAGGATCCTTCTCTGTCAAGTACCAGCAGTAAAAAGAAGTCTTCTTTAGCTTACTTTTTTTTAAGCTGGCCTTTTATGAATGTTCATAAAGGCGAGTGTATGCTCCTTGGTTCTTTGTCTCATCACAACAAAGATTTGGAGTGACGGACATTAAAGCCCCTTGGCGGGTCACAGCTCTCGGAGGACAGACCGTGTTATAGCTCTTAAATAAATCACTGTTACAGCTCAGTGTTACAGCTCTATTTATTTAGATGATAGCAGGAAAATCCATCTTTGAGGTATGAGGGCACTTCGATCCAAACACAGGAAGAGAAGAGCACCCCATTGTGTGGGAGAGGGAGAGAGAGAGGGAGAGAGAGAGAGAGAGAAGAGGGCTTTGGCTCCTCTTTTTATATGTTTTTTTGTTCCCCCTGAGCCTGTCCTATGCAAATTGGGCTTAGGCAGGAGCGTTGTTTGTTTTACCTGAGGTTCTCACTCCGGTCCTCAGACCTTCCTTTGTTCTATGTTCGTGGGCTTTCCTCTTCCAGGTCTTTTAGCCACCACCATTTTGAACTCTTTTTCCCTGTTCTAACTACCTAACAATTTTATTTAAAAAAAAATTAAAAGAAACCAAAAATCCTGAGGGCTCTCAGGATAAAGTTCTGGAGAAGGAAACAGTCAGTAAAGCCCCTGGAGTCATTGGTCCCTAGACACATATGGGAGCTTAGCTCAGGTTCTTTCAGAGAGTTGACTCTCCACAGTTTCAGATCAGGGAGTTCCATGAGTCCAAAGTCAACGTGTGACTGGTTTCCCAGATTCCGATTAAGTAGGAAAAGCAGACTCAGATACTGGCTGGCCTCACACATTTCTTCCTTTCTCCTTCGCCTTCCAAATCGCATTGTCAGAACCCGCCTCAAAATTATGCTAGAAAGGAATTCAGGAAAAGCAGCTAAAAACTTTTATTCTGATATAAAGGGGGGAAACAATACAGGTTTGATGACATTGAGTTGAAAAAATAAGTATAGAATGCACGGATGCAGAAAGTTGTTATCCATGCTTAAAAAAAAAATATTTTAAGGCCAGTAAGAATGTATGAGAGGATAACAGGCAGGAAGGCCAGGGGGCTCCAAATGGAGAAAATAGGCTGCAAGTGCCAGACATTTTTATCTCTCTTAAGGGGCAGGAGGAAACAAACCAGTGATATTTTTTTCTTCTCTATACAAATTTAAAAGGAGGTTTCTCTTAAAATGCTGTGTTGCCATGACACCTGGTTTCACCTGAAGCTAACTACTCTCAAACCTTGAGTTAACCAATACATTTCTTTTTTTATGGAAATGTTTGTCTTAAAATATGTTAATTTACCCCACTCCAAATTGGCCTAACCTACTTACTCAGATATTGTTCCCCTAATCTATGTAAAGAAACTATTTATTGGTAATCTGCCCTTCTACAAGATTCAAGTCAATCGTTTTATGGCCAGGGGTGAATTATCTGGTGCCATTCTAAATTCTAAGACATTCCTTTCTTTTCATTAACAGATTGCGAGTGACTATATAACTTACAGCTAAAGACTAGGAGGGGGGTACTCTTCCCGCCCCCTTCTGATGCCTATGTCAGAAGCTTTCTCTATCTCCTTTATACTTTAATAAAACTTTATTACACAAAAGCTCGGAGCGATCCAGCCTCGTCTCTGGTTCCGGATTGAATTCGTTTCCTCTGGAGGCCAAGAATTCTGGCGTCTTATCGTTCAGCAACAACCTTTCATCTTGGGGGCTCATCCGGGATTCTTCAGGACAAGGTAAGGATGCTTGGAGCTCTAGTTCTTTGTTCTCCTAGCGAACACGTATTCTGCTGTACTTTACTAACTCTACGGTGTGCTTGTGTGAATGAATGAAACGCCCTGCGCGAAGCAAGTGAGGAGCCCTGCTCTGCGGTTCCACTGCGACCTCAAAAGGCTTATGGCAGAAACCTGTCGGGGGTTTATACCGACCTGCGAGTGCCAAGAGGCAACCAATGTCTCCTTTGGGAACCGATCAGAAATGGGCAAAGCATGTGGACCAAACTCTCCTTTCTCGGTCAAACTTTTTGGTCTCTGACTATTTCATAACTCTTTGGGAATTAGAAGTACTAACCTAACCTATCAGATCATAAGTTTTCAAGGGACTTGTAATCTATGTTGCTACTGTGTACTAGGTGGCCTAGGTCTCAAACTTGGATTGGAAGTCAGGAAGCACCTAGCCTCGCTAGGCATCGAAAGTTCGAAAGCTAGATGGAGCTCTAACTCCAAGAGCATCTCTTAGGTTAAAGGTTTTTTTCTTTTGGTAACACTGGCTCTTAGTGGACCAGAAGAGGCTCTTATACTGGTGTGGTGACGCTTCGAAGGAACATCTCAGTTTAAAGTTCGTGCAGGTCTTATTGCGGTCAGGAATACACTCAGGGTCGTGCACAGGCACTCGGGTGACGAAAGTTTACCCCCAGTGGTCTTAGCTTGGGAGGCATTCTGGAAGGTTACTCTGATTGCACCCCGGGTGGCATCAGAGGCAAGCCAGGTGAAGAGCCGGACGTCAGTCAGGGATGCCATCAGGTCTACCCCTGGTGCATCCCCACCCCGTCTCGGTGGTAGAACCGGGAGGGACGAGTGTGACGCCTGCGTCGGTAAGAGACAGACTAAGTCCGACCGGGAAGGAAAAGCTTTTGGTGTAAAGTCTGTTTACACCCCCATCTAGAGCAAGGAGGGACGCCTCCAGTAGAAAAAAATGGCGCTGGTCGCTTTTTTTCTCTTACAGATGGGAGCTAACAATTCCAGCCTCACGCCTTTGAACTGTATCCTAAAAAAAACTGGGATAGATTTGAGCCCCAGGGCTTAAAGAAGACACACCTGGTCTTCCTATGTGATACCCACTGGGAGTCAGGCGGTCCCAGCTACAGAACCAGACTGAGACTATAACACTGCTAAAGGAGGATGGGATCAGAGTCATTTTGTCAGATGTATTCTTGAAGGACTCAGGCAGGTGCATTCTAAGCCTTTAAACTATGGCAAACTGGCAGACATAGAACAGGAGGAGAAGGAAGCTCCTGGTAAATTCCTAGATAGACTGAGAGAAGCCCTTCACAGATTCACTGAGATTGATCCTGAAAGTGAAGAGGGAAAAGTGATCTTAAAGGATAGATTTCTCACTCAGTCGGCTCCAGATATTCACTGTAAGTTATCAAAATGGGCGTATGAACCAAATCAGTCTTTAGATAATCTGTTACAACTGGCTCAGACAGTCTATTATGGTAGGGAATAAGAGGAAAAGAAAGAAAGGCAGAGAAAGACAAAGGAAAAGGCAGAAGCCCTCGCAATGGCTATGAAAACCATTCTTAAACAGCCTGAGAAAAATGCCCAGAGGGACCCAGGTGAAAAGGGATGGGCTTGCTATTGCTGTGGAAAGGAGGGGCATCTCAAGCGGGATTGCCCTCAGGCATCTAAGCCGCCCCCAGCTCCATGTCCGGTCTGCAAGGGACCACATTGGAGGAGATACTGCCCCTCCCCAAGGCGTAGGTCTCAGGGGTCTGACTTTCAAGACGATCAGGACCAAAGGTGCCCGGGGGTCCCCACACAAGCTCTCGTCCTAATTACACCTGAGGAACCCTGGGTATTGATAACGGTGGGAGGCCAATCCGTCAACTTCCTTTTAGATACTGGGGCAACTTACTCCGTGCTTACTGAATCCCCTGGCCCACTTTTTTCCTGATCCGCTTCCATAATGGGACTATCTGGATGAGCCAAAAGGTCTTATTTCAGTTATTCTCTATCTTGCAACTGGGATTCTGTGCTATTTTCCCACGAGTTTCTGATTGTGCCAGAACTACCCTCACCCCTTTTGGGGAGGGATATACTGAGCAAGGTCCATGCCTCTGTTTTCATGAATATGGAGCCCTCCCATTCTCTCTCTTTAGTTGAACAAAATGTAAATCCTAGAGTATGGGCTAATAGAAAGTCTGTGGGTCGAGCACAAAATGCTATTCCTGTAGTTGTCAAGCTCCAAGACCCGCACCTATTTCCACATAAGAAGCACTATCCACTGAGACCTGAGGTTAAGGAAGGGTTAAAACCCATCATTGAGAATTTAAAGGAGCAGGGCCTATTAATTCCCTGTAACAGTCCATGCAACACTCCTATTTTGGGTATAAAGAAATCAAATGGTAAATGGAGACTAGTTCAAGATTTATGAATAATAAATGAGGCTGTGGTTCCTTTATACCCTGTGGTGCCTAATCCTTATACTCTATTGTCTGAAATTCCTGAAGGAGCCAAATATTTTTCAGTAACTGATTTAAAAGATGCCTTCTATTCAGTGCCTTTGGTGGAGGAAAGTCAATTTTTATTTGCCTTTGAAGACCCCACGCAGTCAGCTCCTCAGTTAACCTGGACAGTTTTGCCCCAGGGATTTCGTGACAGTCCTCACTTATTTGGGCACGGGATCTACAAAACTTTAATAGCGCTGAAGCAGTAGTGTTACAGTATGTAGATGATATTTTGCTCTGTGCTGAGACAGAGGAAGCTTGTTCACGAGCTTCAGAAGATTTCTTAAACTTTCTGGCAGGCTGCAGTTACAAGGCATCAAGAGAGAAGGCTCAGCTTTGTCAACAATGTGTTAGATATCTGGGCCTGATCATATCAGAAGGGACTAGGGCCATAGGCCCTGAGAGAATTAAACCTATACTAAATCGTCCCCTACCTATGACTTTAAGACAATTGACAGGATTTGGGGGAATCACAGGCTACTGTCTTATTTGGATTCCGGGCTATGGGGAACTTGCCCGGCCTTTATATAAACTTATAGCTGAAACTCAGCAGGCCCAAGCCGACAAACTGATTTGGTCTCCAGATACTCAAAAGGCTTTTAAGGTTCTTCAGACTGCTCTCCTGCAAGCTCCTGCTTTGAGTTTGCCCACAGGGTCAGAATTCAACTTGTTTGTCACTGAAAGAAAAGGCATGGCCTTGGGAGTTTTGACACAACCCCGAGGGCCTCACCAGCAACCCATTGCTTATCTAAGCAGAGAATTAGGTGTAATTGCACGTGAATGACCCCACTGCCTAAGAGTAATTGGGGTCACGGCTTTATTAGCACCCGAAGCTTTAAAAATAATTAATGGACGAAACCTTACTGTACTGACTTCTCATGATGTGAGTGGAATCTTAAATTCTAAGGTTAATATTTGGATAACAGGCAGTAGACTTCTTAAATATCAGTCATTGTAGTCAGAAGGACCAGTAACTGAGCTTAAAATTTGTGGAAATTTAAATCCTGCCACTTTCCTTCCTGAAAAGGAAAATGAAACATCTGATCACGATTGTTCCCAATTCTTAACTTTAAACTATGCAGCTCGGGAGGATCTAATGGATACCCCATTAGACAATCCTGACATGGAAATATTTACAGATGGCAGTTCTTTGGTTCGGGACGGAAAGCTTAAAGTAGGTTACCCCATGGTGACTGCTGAACAGGTTTTAGAAGCAAAATCTCTCCCCCAGGGAACCAGTGCCCAGTTAGCGGAGCTTATGGCTCTGACCCAAGCTCTAGAGTTAAGCAAAGGGTAGCGAGTAAATATCTACACTGATTCTAAGTATGCTTATTTGACTTTACATGCTCATGCTGCAATATGGAGAGAAAGACAGTTTAAAACAGCAACAGGAGAACCTATTAAGCATTTCAGAGAGATCGAGAGACTTTTAACTGCTATCTATTGTCCTAAAGAAGTAGCGGTTATGCATTGCAAAGGGCACAGCAGGGATGGGAGTAAAGTAGCCTCCAGTAACCTGTTAGCTGACTCTCAAGCCAAAAAAGTGGCATTTTACAAAACCCCCTCCCTACAGACGCCTTTGATCTAGACAGGTCCTGTGGAACAGGAAAAACCACAATATGCTGAGGAAGAATTAGAAAGATATGAGAAAAGAGAAGCAAAGATTACTAATAAAGGATGGTTACAGTCCGAGGATGGACGATTAATAATTCCTGAAAATGCTCAGTGGAAAATTCTTAAGGGTTTGCATCAGAGTTTTCATTTGGGTGTAGAAAGTACTTACCAGATGGCTTCTCATTTGTTTGAAGGTAAAAATGTACTGAAAACTTTACAGAACATTATCAAACAGTGTGAGGTTTGTCAGAAAAATAACCCACAGACTGAAAAGCTAGCAAAATCTAGATTACAACGAAGTGGAAAGTATCCTGGAGAGGACTGGGAAATTGATTTTATTCATATGCCAATAGCTAATGGATATTCTTGCTTACAAGTTTGAGTGGATACTTTTACTGGATGGATTGAGGCTTTCCCCTGTCATAGTGAACAAGCTAAGGTGGTTATAAAGGTTTTCCATGAAATCATCCTCAGATTTGGGCTGCCACAGAGCCTTCAGAGTGACAGTGGCTCCACCTTTAAAGCTGCTGTAACTCAGGGGGTATCTAAAGCTCTAGGAATAGAATATCACTTACACTGTTTGTGGCGGTCCCAATCCTCAGGAAAGGTTGGAAAAGCTAATGACATTATCGAAAGACATCTGCGCAAATTAACTCAAGAAACACAGGACAACTGGATTAAAGTCCTACCCACAGCTTTAACGAGGGCTCGAACTGCCCCAAAAAAGGAGGGACTGTCCCCCTTTGAATGTATTTATGGAAGGCCTTTCTGACGCACAGACATTGTTATAGATCCTGAAGCCTTGGAGTTAACTAATTATGTAACTCAGCTCTCAGCTTTTCAACAGGCATTAACAGAACTCCTGGAGACAACTCCTGACCCAGCTTCTGAATCCAACAAGCCTCTATTTGAGCCTGCTCAAGCTTCTGCTTGAGCCAGGAACCGAGGTCCTCATAAAAACATTGGGGTCTGGGGGCCCATGCCTGGAGCCCCTCTGGGAAGGCCCTTACCAGGTTATTCTTTCTTCTCCCACAGCTGTCAAAGTCCCAGGAATTGATTCATGGGTACATGAATCAACCGAGTTAAGAGGTGACACCCTGGCCAGAACTAAGTGATGTCATTTTATGGCTTTACTTTCTATGCTCTGACTTTGTATGTTTCAGATGGGCCTGATAATCTATGTGAGCCTACTTCTGCTGACTCCAAAAATCCTGAGTCTGCCGTTTGATCCTCAAGACAATGCCGTCCTGTCCTGGGCTCACTCCTACGGTGCATTCCACAATCTTCCACAATCGGTCTAACTGCTGGGTCTGCGGAGCACTCCCCTCTTCATCAGTGGAAGGTTTCCCATGGTGGACATTTCCATTTCAAGAAAAAGACTTTCTCCAAGTCTGTGAATATCTTCAACAACAATCATATGTGATGCCTCTTCTTCATCTGATGACATCCAGCAATCCTAAAATGAACTGGTGCAACACTTTGTATTTTAACTATGGACATAACGTGACTTTTTATTTTGATTATACATTGTCTCAGTTTAATGACTATTTTGCTACATATAAGACAAATATGTCTAGGTCTGAGGGTTTTTTACCTGATGTTTATCAAATATGGGATGAGGTTATATGGCTAACTCCTGAAAAAGGACATCTAATATCTACTGCCCCTATATGCTGGGAACAAACAGAGCCATCCCCCAAAGTTAACCAACAACTTAATTACAATGATTGGAAACAATTGGGATTTTTTGCCTCAGGAAATATGTAATGTAACCATTCCCGTGTTTCCCAACCCCAGTTCAGGATCTCCCTTTGTCTGGCCAGACACTAATTGGGACTGGATATCTCAGTCACGCTGGCTTGCTCCAAATGGGACTTATTGGATATGTGGCTCTTACCTATGGGCTTGGCTTCCCCCTGGCTAGATAGGGAGAGGCACCCTGGGTCTAGCCTTTACTCCTGGCTTTATATTTTCAGAGCTTCTGGAGAAGCCTGCTAATTTACCCCACCTTAAAACTCGGTGGGCAAGGTCTGTATTTCACTGGTACGATTATTTGGCTGCACTGTTTGTCCCCTCTTTGGGAACTACAGATGTTATGATACGAGTGGGTGCTTTGACTAATTTTACTCAACAGGCATTACAAGATTCTCAAAAAGCTATTTCAGCTCTTAATGCTGAACAAGCACAAATTAGAAAGGTGGTTTTACAAAACAGATTGGCTTTAGATATTCTGACAGCTGCACAAGGAGGAACTCGTGCCATCATTCATACTCAACGCTGCACATATATACCTGATATGAGCACTAATGTTACTCATTTTACTAAACATATGAACAAGATGACTGGGGCCATGGATACTCCTGAAGCCTCAATTGCCTCACTTTGGGGGATGTTAACTAGTTCCCCATGGTGGAAAACTATCTTAATTACAATAATTCTGATTGTTTTGTTTTTGCTGTTTGCTCCCTGCATCTGTAACTGTGTAACTGGATTTGTTTCCAGTCGCATGAAAGCTTTTAAGTTACAAATGGTTGCTCAAACTCCTGCTATCACTGCAGCTTCTTCCGACTACTATTTGGGGCCCCTGGATCAGACATCCTCACTATGAGGATTAGGAGAATATGTTGCCTCACCAATTTAGGGACAATGCCCCTTGTCAGCTCAGAAGCAGTTATGGAATGGGAACGACGCCCCTTTTCCCTAGGCAACATAATTTTCCTAAAAGAAAAGGGGAGAATGAGAGGGTAACAGGCAGGAAGGCCAGGGGTCTCCAAACGGAGGAAATAGGCTGCAAGTGCCAGACATTTTTCTCTCTCAAGCAGCAGGAGGAAACAAACCAGTGATATTTTTTTCTTCTTTATACAATTTTAAAAGGAGATTTCTCTTAAAATGCTGTGTTGCCATGACGCCTGGTTTCACCTGAAGCTAAATATTCTCAAACTTTGAGTTAACCAATACATTTTTTTTCTTATGGAAATGTTTGTCTTAAGCTATGTTAATGTGCTATGCATTTACCCCAGACTCTAAGTTCCGCCAAAATGGCTCAAACTATACTCAGATATTGTTCCCCTAATCTATGTAAATGAAAATATTTGTTTGGTAATCTGCCCTTCTACAAGATTCAAGTCAATCGTTTATGGCCAGAGATGAATTATCTGGTGCCATTCTAAATTTTATGACATTCCTTTCTTTTCATTAACAGACTGCGAGTGGCTATATAACATACAGCTAAAGACTAGCAGGGGGGTACTCTTTCTGCCCCCTTCTGATGCCTATGTCAGAAGCTTTCTCTATCTCTTTTATACTTTAATAAAATTTTATTACACAAAAGCTCTGAGTGATCCAGCCTCGTCTCTGGCCCCGGATTGAATTCGTCTCCTCCGGAGGCCAAGAATTCTGGCGTCTTATCGTTCAGCAACAACCTTTCAGTCATAAGGGATTTGATTAGGTCATCAAAAAAGCAAGAGAGTTCCAGAAAAATATCTATGTCTGCTTTGTTGACTATGCCAAAGCCTTTGACTGTGGATCACAATAAACTGTGGAAAATTCTGAAAGAGATGGGAATACCAGACACCTGACCTGCCTCTTGAGAAACCTGTATGAAAGTCAGGAAGCAATAGTTAGAACTGGACATGGAACAACAGACTGGTCCCAAATAGGAAAAAGAGTATGTCAGGCTATATATTGTCACCCTGCTTATTTAACTTATATGCAGAGTACATCATGAGAAACGCTGGGCTGGAGGAAGCACAAGCTGGAATCAAGATTGCTGGGAGAAATATCAATAACCTCAGATAAGCAGATGACACTAACCTTATGGCAAAAAGTGAAGAACTAAAGAACTTCTTGATGAAAGTGAAAGAGGAGAGTGAAAAAGTTGGCTTAAAGCTCAACATTCAGAAAACTAAGATCATGGAATCTGCTCCCATCACTTCATGACAAATAGATGGGGAAACAGTGGAAACAGTGGCTCACTTTCTGGGCTCCAAAATCACTGCAGATGGTGATTGCCGCCATGAAATTAAAGACGCTTACTCCTTGGAAGGAAAGTTACTACCAACCTAGGCAGCATATTAAAAAGCAGAGACATTACTTTGCCAACAAAGATCTGTCTAGTCAAGGCTATGGTTTTTCCAGTGGTCATGTATGGATATGAGTGTTGGACTATAAAGAAAGCTGAGTGCCAAAGAATTGATGCTTTTGAACTGTGGTGTTGGAGAAGACACTTGAGAGTCCCTTGGACTGCAAGGAGATCCAACCAATCCATCCTAAAGGAGATCAGTCCTGGGTGTTTATTGGAAGGACTGATGTTGAAGCTGAAACTCCAATAATTTGGCCACCTAATGGGAAGAGCTGACTCATTTGAATAGACCCTGATGCTGGGAAAAATTGAGGGAAGGAGGAGAAGGGGACCACAGAGGATGAGATGGTTGGATGGCATCACCGACACAATGGACATGGGTTTGGGTAGACTCTAGTAGTTGGTGATCGACAGGGCGGCCTGGTGTGCTGCAGTTCATGGGGTCACAAAGAGTCAGACATGACTGAGCAACCGAACTGAACTGAACTGAACCCACTCCAGTATTCTTGCCTGGGTAAACCCATGAACAGAAGAGCCTGGTGGGCTACAGTCCATGGTGTTCCAGGAGTTGGACACGACTGAGATACATACATCTTAGTTGTATGACCTCTGTATCCACCTGTGTTTTCTTAGTTCTATGCCACTCCACAAATTGTTTTCATTCTTTCTGGCTCCTTTCTTTGTCACACCCCCATTATGATCCTCTGTTGCTGGCTTCTTTGTAGTTTTCCTTTTGTCTTTTGTCTCCCCATATTTAAAGTTTATTCAATGTTTATAGAGAGAGGTTGGTACAGGTAAAGCACTCAAGAGTTATCTGTTTTCTGAATGAGTAGATGAGTTGTTATTCATGAACTTAGTGAAAGAAGTTATACTGAACAACTCTTGAAATTATTCTAAAAGCAATCTTCCAATACTATGGAAGTCAAGTTAAACAAAAGACTCCAACTGGATAAATAGAGGGTTATATTCATGGACAAAATTCAATAACAGATAACAAACATCCCAAGTCTAGGATGGAGGAAAATTAAACTGATATGGGTATAAATATTATTCCCATATAAACATTTAACAAATATTCATAAATATTCTTTGGTAGTCTGTTCTGTGGCAGATCACACACACACAAGTCAACACCCTCTACTACTGAAAATATAGGAACAACTAAAAATGAATTCACTTAAAGTATGTAGGAGTATATTATTTTATTATATAACCAAAAGACAGAAAACAAAAAGTTTTTGCTTTTTGGCTTCTTTAACTTTATTTTTTAGAAGATTTGATGTCACACTTCAAAGTGGCATTTTAAATAATACTGAAAACTGCAAAAATGAAAACCAAAATATGAAGAATTTAAAAATAAGATTTTTAGCCTATTGGCTCTTTTCAGAATTTTTAATATTAGAAGATTATATCTTGACCATATGAGATGATGTTATCCTTCTTTGCTTGATGAAAACCAAAATAATGTACTTAATTTAATTTTAAAAAATCAAGAGAACTTGATGAAAGGCTAATGTCTCTGCATGATGAATACTCCCAACAATCCAAAAATAAAAGAGTAATTCCCAAATCTAATAAAGGGTATCAGTGAAAATATCGAAGTCAATATTATTCCCTACAGGATCACAAACAAGACATGTACTTCTATTCACTGTCCTAATGGAGGGCCTGTGATCAAAACAGGAAAGGAAATAAGATATATTAAGTTTTAAAAGAAGAAGCAAAAAATAAAAAAAATAAAAGGAGAAGCAAAACTATTTTAATTTACAGATTTACAAGTTTATACATGTACAAAATACAAAGTACCTCTAAACAAGCTGTTTAAGAACTAGAACCTATTAGTGCATTGATACAGTCACCAAACACAAAAATCAATTTTATTTCTAGATTCTAGCAAAAGCATTAGAAAATGCAATTAAAATGTCATTTATCAAACGCTGGGGAACAAGTGTAATATAAGGTATGCAAGACCTCTTCTTGATTCCTCTCCAGTAACTCTAGAATAATTTTGATTTGAGAGATAAAAATCACATAGCATTTTAAGGAGATGAGAAATGTCCTCACTTCTGAGGTCTGGGGTAACTAACATAAATCATGGCCTGGTACTCAGTGGTGACCAGTCCTTGCCACCTACAGACACTAATGTCAGGAAACACCATTTCCTAAGGCTGCTCAATGAAATAGTGTTTTCAAAACCCCAAACAAGAGGTTGGTACCATTTATTTGGCTGTTGAACTAAATCTGTTCTCATATTGACAGGTATCTAGCTCTGTTCTGGCTATTTCAGGGCATAACTAATTCCCTGTATTTGCATTTTCTTAACCCAATTAGTCCTAGCTCTGGATTTGATGCTGGGCATTTAGGTCAATTAAGGTAAAAAAAGCTATATGAAATAAAAGATAAAATTGTTATAAGTAGGCTTGCTTCCCAGGTGGCTCAGTGGTAAACAGTCCACCTGCCAACCAGGTGGACTATTTTTATTTACACAGCATACGTTTGTACATGTAGAAAATACCCCTGCATTGGGAAGATCTCCTGGAGAGGGGAGGGGCAACCCACTCCAGTATTCCTGACCGGGAAATCCCGTGGACAGAGGAGCCTGGCGGGCTACAGTCCACGGGGTTGCGACGAGTTGGACACGACAGAGACTAAACAGCAGCAACAATACAAGTCCTCTACAAAAATCTTAACACTAACGAAAGAAACTAGAGAGGACCTAAATGAATGAAAGAAATTAGAGAGGACATAAATAAAGAGGTTATGGATCTAAAGACTCCATGTGTTAAGATGTCAATTGTCCTAAATGAATTCATAAATTCAACACAATCCCAATCAAATTACCTCAGTCTCTTGTGTTAGAAGCTGTTCTATAATTTACGTGAAAGTGCAAAGACCCAGAATAAGCCTTGAATAAGACATGGAAAACATGACTTGCATTTCCAGATTTCAAAACGTGTATGAAGTAATTAAGATAGAATGGTCTGTTGGTATGAAGATAAAATAGTCAATAAACAAAATCAAGTCCAAAAAGACATGCCATAATACATGTGCCATCAATTTATTTTCTCTAAAGGTGCCTATGCAGCTCCACTGGGGGAAGGTTGGTCTTTCTAGGATAATAGCTAGAATACTTGGCAATTTTTATTTTTTGGAAGTACCAGTGTTTTGTAGCTTTCTGTGTATAATTTCTGTACTTATTTTCTTAGATTTATGCCTAAGGATTTAGGGCCTTTCTTGAGCCATTGTAAACAGTATTATATTTTTAATTTAGGCATCCACATGTTTACTGATAATATATAAAAATGCTTTTTATTTTGTGTGTTTACCTTATATATCCTGAGACTTTCTGAACCCACTTAAGAGTTGTAGGAGTTTTGGAGGGTATATTCTTTGGGATTTTCTACATAGATAGAAAATAGTGGTCATTTGACTGCCTTTCTGGCTTAAAAGATTGTTTATATATTTATTTGCTTTACTGCACTGACTACAACGTCCAGCACTGTGCTGAAGGAGAGTGATTAAAGTGGATATTCTCCCTTTGTTCCCTTCCTTAGGGAAAAGTATAGTCCTTTACCAGTAAACATGCTAAGAGCTATTGAGGAACTTCTCTATTATTCCTGTGTTTCTTAGAGTTAGAAACTAGAGAGGACCTAAATGAATGAAAGAAATTAGAGAGGACATAAATAAAGAGGTTATGGATCTAAAGACTGACTATTGGATTTTGGCAAATGCTTTTTCTACACATTGCTGTTGCTGAACTAGCTCAACTTATTGTTGACTCACAACTCCTCCACTTCCCGTTAAATGTCCTCCTCATCTTCTTTGTCTTGGGCCAAGTATGCATGTAGCAAGATGGCAAATGATACCCACTTCTCTTCAAAGTCACCCACTATTGTGAGACTGAAGGAGGTGAGGGACAGACAAGTCTTTGTGGGTTCCAGTTGTCCTCATAGTTCAACTATGACTTTGTTTGTCACAGTTTGTCCATGCTTTTGTCCCCATCAGACTTTGCTTTACAAATGTTAACCTCAGTTCAGTTTTGTTCAGTTCAGTTGCTCAGTTGTGTCTGACTCTTTTCGACGCTATGGACTGCAGTATGCCAGGCTTTCCTGTCCATCACCAACTCCCGGAGCTTACTCAAACTCATGTCCATTGAGTCAGTGATGCCATCCAACCATCTCATCCTCTTTCGTCCCCTTCTCCTCCCACCTTCAACCTTTCCCAGCTTCACGGTCTTTTCCAATGAGTCAGATCTTCGCATTATGTGGCCAAAGTATTGAAGTTTCAGCTTCAGCATCAGTCCTTCCAATGAATATTCAGGACTGATTTCCTTTAGGATGGACTGGTTGAATCTCCTTGCAGTCCAAGGGACTCTCAAGAGTCTTCTCCAATACTACAGTTCAAAAGCATCAATGTTACTCTGAGCTGACTTAAAGTGAATTCAGGCTCAACAGCAGATATGAAGATAACAGCTTTGTACAGACTCGTCCACCAGCTCTAGCCATTGCCTGAGTTCTAATCCCTAGAACTCATCTCTTATTCTACATCACCCATGGTCTGCTTTTTTGATTGTGCCCTGACACAAAGTCTAAGAGGGAGTGACTAAGGAAATGGTTTTGATGGTGATTCCACACAACTAGACACAGGTTTGTGATGAAGTAAAGCTGCCAGTTTAAAGTATTATGGGGCAAGTTTTCAAACTTAGACAACTTTACACATGTTTTGTACAGTTGATTTAAAGTCAAAAATTCAAGCAAATATATTAATAGAAAGTTACTCTGGACACCTGTTTCCAAATAACGTAGAAGGTGCCTTTAACTAGAACTAAATCTTCTGATCCAGACCACAACTTAAGTAACCACAGGACTATCATTTCTTGTCTGGGGTCTGTGGGTGTGCATTTCAGCTGGGGTCTTGCAGCAGGGGGGCTCTCTCTTACTAAGCTCTGGGGTTTTTGTACAGCTTTTCCTATTACTTCAAGCACTGTGAGTTCAGAAAGAGCACAGAAGTACTTTGCAGAGTCTTCCAGTTGTAAGGCTGAAATGGTGAGGCTGATGGATTTGTCTGCTTTCTTAAAGTTTACAGAGTAGCGGCCATTCCTTGCATTACTGCTTTCTGAATACTGATGAAGAAGGTAAGTCATCTGTCCACTGGGAAGTTGTTTGTACCAAAAAAGGTAGTAAGCGGTCCAACTTGTTTCATACCGACAGTTCAGGGTGACTGACTGCCCCACTTGTCTGGATACATCTGGCTGGTATTGAGTAACTTTCTGGGCCACAGCAGATCCTGTGGGGAAAAAATAAGAAAACAAAGATGAAGCAGTGGATAAAATAGTGTAGGAGTTATTTAGGACCCAAAGACTAAAAATTGCAATCATAAGGTTCTTGCTTTTCTCCATCTTTCCTTTCTTCCCCAAGTCCCTGTGAAGCACCACGTGCCTGTGTGCAGTCCTTTCACCCTGGATACTCGCACCCACGTTTGGAAGCATCCCTACCAGAGAAGGTGAAGGCCAGGAACACCCAGAGCAGACTGGAGAGCGGCATGAGGCATGGATTCCCCTGCACAAATGTGCTCAGTTCTGCCTCAAGCTGAGAGTTCAGTGTCTTTGAGTGCCTGGCAGTACATATACATACTACCCGGTACCTGTGTGACTCCCCCCGACAGGAAGTGAGGTTTGTCATGTTCATAGACCACGTGGTCTGTGCATGCATGGGAAAAAGTCTGGCTCACCACAGACCTTTACTTTGTCTGATTGTCTTTTCCAGGTTGTTAAATTAGGCAGATCCTGAAAGAAGGCATGAAAAAAGCAATCAGTATTAAAATTTGAGCTGAGGAGAACTGAATATTAGACAAGTTGACATACGTTGATAATTATTCAGCAAAATAGTTTTGCCATCCTGTTTAAGATACAATTTACTATAGCCTATGTAACTTTCGGTAATCTACTAACAGGACATTCATTTAGCCTATACTTTTCTCCATCCAGAACCTAATGACTCTTTTAAAAATTTGCAGATCTTAGGCTTCTTGGTGAATGGAAATTTTATTCAAAATCATTAATGTATCTCTGTCTTTGTATTGAGTTTTGTGACTCTATTTATGTTTTTCAGTAAAGAAAATTACTTCACCATAAAATGACAAAAAATAATCAGTCCATCTGACTTTCAGAGTCTATTCAGTTTTAAATTTTGAATGAAATTATACAGGAATAAAATGTTCTTTTGAAATTTGGAATTGAGTCTTATTTATTAGACTTTGAGGAAGACCAGGATATTTGGTCCTGTCCCCTCCCCAAGCAGAATTGCATTTATTAGACCATGTGTCCTGGAATTGTCCTGATGTCACATTTTCTATGTCATTGGTCCAACGAGTTCAGTCTCCCTTGTTAGTGGCTCATTATTTTTCTGTTTGTAAAATAAATTCAAAATAAGTACACCAGATCTTTCTGTGACATAATGCTGTAATGTTCTCCTACAAAACTTGGTATCTACACATTTTAAACACTTTTTTGTTGTTGTTCAGTCACTAAATCACAACCAAACTTTGTGACCCCATGGACTGCAGCACCCCAGGCTACACTGTACTTCAATATCTCCCAAAGTTGCTCTAATTCATGTCCATTGAGTCATTGATGCTATCTATCCACCTCATCCTCTGCTGCTCCTTTCTCCTTTAGACTTCAATCTTTCCCAGTATCAAGGTTTTTCCAAAGAGTCAGATCTTCACATCAGGTGGCCAAAGTATTGGAGCTTCAGCTTCAGCATCAGTCCTTCAGGTGAATATTCAAAATGGATTTCAATTAGGACTGACTGGTTTGTTCTCCTTGCAGTCCAAGGGACTCTCAAGAGCTTTCTCCAGCACCACAATTCAAAAGCATCACTTGTTCAGCATTCAACCTTATTTATGGTCCAACTCTCACACCACACATGACAATTGGAAAAATCATAGCTTTGATGATACAGACCTTTGTTGGCAAAGTGATGTGTCTGCTTTTTAATATGCCATCTTAAGCTTCCCAGGAGGCACAGGTGTTTAAGAACCTGCCTGCAAATGCAGGAGACATAAGAGATGTGGGTTTGATCCCTGGGTCAGGAAGATCACCTGGAGGAGGGCATGGCAACCCACTCCATATTCTTCCCTGGGAAATCTCATGAACAGAGGCACTTGGAGGGCTACGGTTCACAGGGATGCAGAGCCGGACACGACTGAAACAACTTAGCTCACCTGCAGGTTTGTCATATCTTCTCTCCCAAGGAGCAAGCATCTTTTAATTTCATGGCTTCAGTCACCATCCATAGGGATTTTGGAGCCCACGAAAATTAAATCTGTCACTACTTCTACTTTTTCCCCTTCTATTTGCCATAAAGTGATGGGACCAGATGCCATGATCTTAGATTTTTGAATGTCGAGTTTCAATCCAGTTTTTTCATTCTTCTCTTTCATACTCATCAAGAGGCCCTTAAGTTCCTCTTCACTTTCTCCCATTAGAGTGGTATCATCTGTATATCTGAGGTTTTTGATATTTCTCCCAGCAATCTTGATTCCAGCTTGTGATTCATCCAGCCAGGCATTTCGCATGTTATACTCTGCATATAAGTTAAATAAGAGGACTGGCAATACAGCCTTGAAGTACTCCTTTTCCAATTTGGAACCAGTTGGTTGTTCCATGTCTGGTTCTAACTGTTACTCTTGACCTGCATACAGGTTTCTCAGGAGACAAGTAAGGTGGGTTGGTATTTTCATCTCCTTAAGAATTTTCCAGTTTGTTGTTATCCACACAAAGTTTTTAGTGTAGTCAATGAAGCAGAAGTAGATGTTGTTCTGGAATTCCTTTGCTTTCTCCATGATCCCATGAATGTTGGCAATTTGATCTCTGGCTCCTCTGCCTCCTTGAAACCCAGTTTGTACATCTGGAAGTTCTTGGTTCCCATCCTGCTGAAGGCTAGTTGAAGGATTTTAAGCATAATCTTACTAGCATGTGAAATGAGCACAACCACATAATAATTTGAACAATCTTTGGTATTGCCCTTCTTGGGACTGGAATGAAAACTGACCTTTTCCAGTCCTGTTCAAACACTTAGTATGTGTCAATACCACAGAACTTGATGATTGAAGTTTTGTATACTGTGCATGATCATGAAGTATGTATCTCTCAATCTTCCACTTGGTTTCATCATTTTAATAGATGAATTAATTTAAAAGAACCAAAAGCAAACAAACAAGTAGAAAAGGACGTATAGACACAGTCTCCAAAACAGTGCCAGTTCTTAGAATTTAAGGTCACAAGAACTCATTAATGAGTGATGCAGGGAGGAGAGTTTATATGAGGTTGAACCATCTCTTCTTCTGTCCCATTTGAACTCTGAGTGACAGGCAGCTGATGTCCTGGTTTCTAATTATTTACAAGGAAGCAGGGGAGACCACAAATGCCCAGAGCAGTCTGGGGAACACCAAGATAATACATATATGTATCAATATATTATATTTATCACATGTTTTTATATCCACTTTCTTATGCATAGTTGTGAAGTTGATCACATCTGTAAATTCTTATTACTACCACTAAAATTAAGATACAGAACCATTCTATCCCCTTAAAGAACTTTAGGTTGTTTTGCCAACCATCCCCACCGCTGCAATCCTTGAAAACTGCTGATGCCTTGGTTTCCAATTATTTGTAACTAGGCAGAAGAGACCACAAAGGCCCACAACAGCCTGGGGAGCAGCTTGATATTCTAAAATATATATGCTAATATAATAATTACATGTACATACCAGGAAATTGATATTGCTAAAATTTTATTAAAATACAGATTATGATCTGATACCTCAGTTTTATACGCACTCTGGTTTTGATGCATAGCTCTGTGAAACTTTATCAAATGTATAGGCTCCTGTTACCACCATTCTACAACATAGAATTTTTCCATCTCTCTAAAGAAATCCTCTTTGCACACACTCCTGAGGCCTGCAATTCTTTACAGTCCAGGTCACTACTGATCTCCTTTCATCTCTGTATTTTGTCCTGTTGAGAATGTTGTGTAAGTAGAATCACACTATTTATACAATCATAATAATCCAGTAAGTGTAACCATACACCATGTAGTCTCTGAGATTGATTATTTTTTACTCAGCATAACATCCTGAGATCCATCTAGACTATTGCATATGTCAATAATCTTTTCCTTTTAATCACTACAGACTGTCCCCAACTTAATTAGGGTAATTCAATTTAGGATTTTTGACTTTACAGTAGTGAAAAAGTGGTATGCATTCAGTAGAAACCATACTTGGAATACTGAAATTTTATCTTTTCCTGGGCTAGCAACATGCAGTGTGATATTTCCTGGTGATTCTGGGCAGCAGCAGTGAGCTGAGCTCCTGGCCAGCCTCAAAATCATGAGTGTAAACAACCGACACATTTACAGCCATTTCATACCCATATAACCATTTTGATTTTCACTTTTAGTACAGTACTCAACACATTCATAAGATTTTCATAATTTTAGTATAAAATAGACTGTGTTAGACAATTTTTTCCAACTGTAGGCTAATGTAATTGTTGGCTACATTTAAGGGAAGCTATTGCTTCCCTGATAGCTGAGTTGGTAAAGAATTTGCTGCAATGCAGGAGACCCTGGTTTGATTCCTGGGTTGGAAAGTTCCTCTGGAGAAGGGATAGGCTACCCACTCCAGTATTCTTGGATTTCCCTTGTGACTCAGCTGGTAAAGAATCCGCCTGCAATGCAGGAGATCTGTGTTCGATCCCTGGATTGGGAAGATGCCCTGGAGAAGGGAAAGGCTGCCCACTCCAGTAGTCTGGCCTTGAGAATTCCATGGACAGTCCATGGGGTCACAGAGAGTCAGACACGACTGAGTGACTTTCATTTTCAAGGGAAGCTAGGTTAAAAATATTAGATGGATTTTCTTTTATTTTTTAATTTTAATTTATTTTTATTGAAGTAAAGTTTCTTTACAATGCCAGTTTCTGCAGTACAGCAAAGAGAATCAGTTATACATGTATACATTTATCTCCACTCTTTTTTAGGTTTCCTTCCCATATTAAATGAACTTTTGACTTACTATTGTTTCAACTTAAAATGATTTATTGCAAAATAACCCTATTGAAGTTGAGAAAGATGTATAAATAGTATTTCATTGTGTGAATGCACTACAGGATATTTATCTGTTCATTCAGTGAAGATCACTGATTAATTTCCAGTACTAATGTACATATTTTTGTGTGAACATAAAGTTTTCATTTCTCAAGCAGAAATACCCAGGAGTGTGATTTCTGGGTTGTTCAGTAAGTGAATATTTAAGTTTATGTGAAACTCGTGGATTGTTTTCTAGAATGACTGGGCCATTCACCCACCAGCAATGAATGAGTGATCCAACTTCTCTGCTTCCTTGCCAGAACTTGATATTGTCAGTAATTTTAATTTTGGCCCTTGTGATAGATGTGAAGTGGTTTCTCTTTGTAATTTTAATTTGGATTTCCCTAATATAATTTTAGGGGTGTATTCTTTGGATTTTCTACATAGATGATCATGTTACCAGCAAATAGTGGCAGTTTCACTTTTTCTTTCAACTCTATAAGATTGTTACATCTACTTTCTTTATTGCACTGGCTCCAATATCTAGCACTGTACAGAAGGAGTGACAAGAATGGACACTCTGTCTGGTTTTGTTCTCTTTATTAGAGAAAATCATAGTCTTTTACTAGTAAGAATACCATTAGTTATTGAGTAGATTCCCCACTATTCTTGTGTTGCTCAGAGTTTTCAACATAACTGACTACTGATTTTTTGCAAATCCTTTTTTTCTGACTAGGTTAATATGATGATATGATTTTTCTTTTCTATCGTGTTAATATGGTGAATTCCATCCATTGATTTTCAATATTAAAGTGTCTTGCACCCTTGAAAGAAATTACATTTGTGCTCAGTATATTATTCATTTTATATATCAATGAATTTAACTTGCTAAAATATTTTCAGAAATGTTGTGTCTATCTTCAAGATAAAAGATATTTCCCTGTAGTTTTTGGTTCTTAATGGTCTTTGTCTGATTTGGGTATCAGGGTAATATTAGCCTCATAAAATGAGTGAAGAATTATTTTCTTTCTATTGTCTGCAAGAAATTGTGTATAATTCAATATTTGACAGAATTCTTCAGTGACACTGACTCTGGGGATTTTTTTAATTAAAACTTCAATTTCTTCATAGACATCATGACTTCAGCTTTCTCTGGCCCCTGCTCTGAGGAAAGATGAGGAGGAGCGACCCCGGAGCCCACAGTGAGGTTTGGGGACAGACAGCAGGTGCTTCCAGAGCACTGTCCCCTTGCCCAGAAGTAGGTTCCTACATCTGAGAGCTGGGCAGCGGCGAGGTGCAGGGAGCTGTGCTGTCTGGACTCTCCATACCGATCTGTCCGTCTCTGCTCCATCTTCACTTCTCCACCCTCAGCTAATATCATCAAGAGGACAGGACTTCCCCCAGGGCTCTGCTTATACCACTGTAAACTGTAAAATGTGCTTGAGGAATTGCAGTATGTGGTGAAGTTCTCTCCTTCTTGCAGAAGCAAGAATTCAGGAAAATGCTTTATCTGTTGTCCATTCATTTCTGTTCAGAAAAGCAGTGAGAAGTAACAGAGAAAGTCTGATTAGATGTTTATTCTCTCAGCTGTCATGGTCTCTCTCATTCTTCTTGTGTATTTTCTCCTTCTTTCCATGTCTCTCTCAATAACTCCCTCTACCTCCCACGTTTTAGTTTTTATGTTTTTCTCAACATCCTGCTCTCAGTCAGAAAATCCCCCCTCCTATAGTTGCCTGCAGATAAGATTCCTCTGTGCTGAATTTTCTGGGAGCAATCAGGGAAACCCCAAACTCAGGTGATGTTTGCATCCATAAGATCAACACTGGTGCTAACAGTAGCATCTCCCTTTTCTTCCTCTTCAGAAAGAGTTGCTGCATCTGCCTGCTCCTGAAAGGGTTTCCCTTGTGTCAGCTTCTTCCAGACCTATAGAAACCTGGTCTATACTGCCTTCTCGAAAGAAAATAGAAAGGAGTGACTGCAATTTGAGACAGCCAATCAGATTTACCACCTTATTATCCACCCATCTTCCCCATGGAATGTCTATGTTTGCAGATGCTGCCCCTCTGTGACTGGATCAAAAACTGCTGATCCAGTAATACCTGGTAAACAGTGGTTACTCAAATATTTGCTGAATGATAAATAAATATATATGTTTGCATATGTGAGAATTTGAATGCAAATGTCCCAAAGAGCAATTTAAAAGTGCCCTTCCATGAATGTAAACAGTCAGGAGTTGCTTGTAGCTATTTAGAAATGCTACCTTTTGAAAACTGTGTTAGCCCCAGTAGCCCTAGTTCTCCCATAACAAATCATCACAAATTCAATGGCTCCAAAAAACAAGAATCGGTTCCCTGCAACCTGGAGGGCAGAAGTCTGACGATAAGGTGTCAGCAGGAACATACTCCTTCCAAATGTTCTAGGAAAGACTGATTCCTCACCTCTTCTGGCTTCTGGTGGTTCCAGGTGCTCCTTTGCTAGTGACTGTACACCTCCAGTCTCCTCCTCCATCAAAAAGACCTCATGAGGCCTTCTCACCTGTGTGTCTCTTAAAAGGACACTTGTCACTGGATTGAGGCCCCACCAAGATAATCCAATACGATTGGATTTTGATATCCTTTGCTTAATTCCATTTGAAAAGGTTCTTTGTTAAATAAGATCACATTCACAGTTTCCATGGGTTAGGATGTGAATGTATCTTTTGGGACCCACCCTCCAACCCACTATAGGATCCTTAATGTCTTTGAAGTGTTGCCATGAAATTATACAAACAGTAGAAATCTCAAAACTTCTTTAAAGTCAAAAGTAAATCTGAATCTGAATTACTTTATATATAGAAACAGAAAGAGAAGCAGGTTTAGGATGCAATGGAAAAGGAAAAGCCCATGAGTTAACAAAGTTCTTTGAAATGCACATCCCTGGGATAACTTTTCCTTTTCAGGCATGTTAGATTTGAACTTCCAAATGAAGACAAATCTAGCAATGCTATGTTGCTAAAGGCTCCACCTCCACCCTAAAAGAGCAAGGGGTCTAGAGCAGCACTTGGGGATGCTTTAAAAGTTCCCTGGTCTTCATGCAGATCAGGAGCCCTGCCGCAGTTTACACAGAAGGATGTAAACCAAGACAGAACAGTCACCCCCTAGAGAAGGCCTCGCTTTCCCAACTCACACCATTGCATTTGCTGTAGCCTATCTCCGGGTCTTGTGCTGTGAAGGAGATATTTGCTAAATGAAAAGAAAGGAACCTGACCATGCTTTGGTTTGTGGACTAAAAGGAATCTCTTCATGCCTCGTAGGAAACAGTTTGAATGAATATAAATATAAGATTGCCCTCAGTAGCAAATATTCCTGTCAAACCATCTTAAGAGGGGACTAGATCCAAGAATATTTATAATTAAAAGTTAGCAATATTATCCTCTAAGATTTCACATAAGAAATAATGTTGCTTGAACTGGGCTGTAAAGGTTGAGTACATATATGTGTTTTGAACAAGTACTTGGGACAAACCATTCTGACCAAAGAGGACAGCATCTGCAAAGATTCAGATTAAAGAAAGAGTTTAATATCAGTATAAATTGTTTTATTTTAAAGTGGCTGATGTACATCTAGAGTATGCGGCAGAAAAGGGTAGATGAGAAAACTAGAAGTAACTCAGGGAAAAATTGTACATTGCGTTGTAATTCTGAATATAAAATTTTATCTTTACAATTTCGAATGGGTCCTCATTATCCAAAGATGAGCAGGAAGCAATCTAATTGTATGTGTATATATATACATATGTGTATATATATATACACACATACATATATATGTTATTGTTATTCAGTCACTAAGTCATGTCCAACTCTTTGTGATCCCATGGACTACAGCCCACCAGGCTCCTCTGCCCATGGAGTTATCCAGGCAAGAATACTGGAATGGTAGCCATTCCCTTCTCCAGGGGATCTTCCTGACCCAGGAATCAGACACAGCTCTCCTGCATTGTGGGCAGATTCTTTACCATCTGACCATCACAGAAGCCCAATATGATATTAAACTGGTGGGTTATTTGGAAATCTGCAAAATGAGCACAGGACCAGGTAATTGATCAGCTTCATATACCTGGAAATTACTAAGTAAGAAACTCAAATGCCCATAAAAGAGTGTGATTGCTGAGCTGTACGGTGAGTGAATATTTAAGTTTATGTGGAACTGCTAACTGTCTTCCAGAATGACTGCACCATTTACCCACCAGCAATGTGTGAGTGGTCCAGCTTCTCTACATCGTTGCCAGAACTTGGTTATCCTGAGTAATTTTCATCTTAGCCATTAAGCAAGATTTGGAATGGTATCTCATTGTGGCTTTAATTTGCATTTCCTTGATGGTTAATGATGTTGAACATCTGTTTATATGCTTATTTCCCTAACACATAGCTCTTCCATAATGTGTTTGGATGAACCATTTTCCATTTGGACTACTTGTTTTCTTCCTACTGAGATTAGAGAGTTCATTGTTTTCTGAATACCATCCTTTGATGAAAATACATTGTGAAAATATTTCCTGTCATTCTGTGGTTTGTCCTTTACATTTTCTTAATAGTATCTTTCACAGAGCAAGCATTTTTACTTTTGATGAAATATTTTATTTTTTATTAATTGTGCTTTAACGTCATGACAAAAATCATTTTGTCTAACATTTGGTCCTGAAGATTTTTTTTTTCAAAAAGATTTAGAGTTTTAGATTTTACACTTGGATATACAGTCCATTTTGAGATTCTCCTCAAATTATTGTATAAGGTGTGAGATTTAGGCCAAGATTCACTAATTTGCCTAGAAATATCCAATTGTCCCTAAATCATTTGTTCATATGACTATCATTACTGCATTGAATTGTCATTGCACCCTTGCCAAAAAAATCAAATTTCTCCACTTTCCCAAATCCCCACTTGGGATGAGTCAGTAGCATTATCTTGTTAATAATTTTTTATTTTCCCTTTTTATTCATTTTTATTGAACTTTTTATCTTGTATTGGAGTATAGCCAATTCACAATGCTGTGATAGTTTCAGGTTGACAGCAGAGGGACTCTATCTTTTTAACATTGTAACATCTGGACAATATTTTACTTTTTCATTCTTTATATTTCTAATTTGTGTTTTCTCTTTTTTTACCATGCTAATTCTGTCTAGGAATATATGGTTTATTAATCATTTTAGCATACTTAACTTTGTATCTCGTGGGTATTTCTATCATTTTCCTTCTGTTTTACCAACTTGACATTTTTATTATTTTCTTATTTCAGTTTATATTAGCTGTAATTTGTTCTTCTATCTTTTTTTGTTGAAAGCCTAGATAATTGTTTTGCAGAATTTTTCTTTAGAAATATAAGTATTTAAAAAGATGAACTCTTCCTATGTAAAATATTACCTATGAAATTGAAAGTGGAAGTAGCTTAATCGTGTGTGACTCTTTGAGACCCCATGGCCTATACAGTTCATGGAATTCTCGAGGACAGAGTACTGGAACGGGTAGCCTTTCCCTTCTCCAGGGGATCTTCCCAATCTAGGGATTGAACCCAGGTCTCCCGCATTGCAGACAGATTCTTTACCAGAATCTATTATGAGATATTACCTGTATCTCATAATATGTATATATATATGTTCTCACTATATTTTCTTTCCAAATACTTTCAAACAACCAAGTAATTATTTATTTAACCTATAGGTTACATTAAAACTTAATGCCTAAATTCCAAATATTTGGGAGTTTCTAAAGATATCTTTTTGCTATTGATTTTCTAAGTCAATTTCACTACTGATCAAATAATACATTCTGTATAATTTCAATTTTCTTAAATATACTAAGCCTTCTTATGCACAAACAAATTGTGTGTGTGTGTGTGTGTGTGTGTGTATTTAATCTACACAACAGGGTGTGTCTGGGTCCAGGCTGCAGGTGCCCGGGGAGCACTCGGCACTCGCTGCAGAAGTAGGTGCTGAGTCTCCAGGCTGGGAAGCTGTGATGTGCAGTGAGAGCTGCTCGGCACTGTACTGAGGAAAACTGTGAGTCTTCCTTTTTATTCACAACCAAATGTATGGCTATCAAGAATGCAGGGCCTTTACCAGGGTATTGCTGATACCATGGGAAGTAGTCAAATTCACTCTTCTCATAAGTACAGTTCTGAATGGAAATCACTCCTTCCTGGACTGTCCATGATTGAGGGCTCTGTTTGAGACTGAAAGCAAAGACAAGAGTCTATTTTTGCACAGGTGTTGTTGTGAAGAGAATGCTGTTCCCATCATTAAATTGGGAGTGTTTTAGATGAGAAAGAATTAGGAGCAACCTCAGGAGAGAGAAAGGTATTATAAATGGTCAGTTTTTAGTTAAGGCCATGTGGAAGGAATATTCACAGAGGCTATTGCTTCCTTAACTAACATGGAGTGTAAAGATAATCATTCCAAAGCTCCTTTATAAGTGTTCCCCTCTCTCTTCCATTTCACCAGCCTTTGGAATCCAAAGATAAGATGAACTCCATTTTCTGTTTTTACAGCAGACGGGAACCACACACTAGATTCTGAGATAATGTTAAGGATAAAGTTGTTGGCTAACAAATCTCATTGACTGCACAGAGTGCCACAGTGTTTCAAGAGCCCTTAAATGCTTCCCTGGTAGCTCAATTGGCAACAAATCCACCTGCAATGCAGGAGACACCAGTTCAATTCCTGGGTCGGGAAGATCCGCTGGCGAAGGGACGGACTACCCACTCCAGTGTTCTTGGGCTTTCCATGTGGCTCAGCTGGTAAAGAATCCTCCTGCAATGCGGGAGACCTGAGTTTGAAACCTGGGTTGGGAAGATCTTCTGGAGAAGGGAAAGACTACCCATTTCAGTATTCTGACCCAGAGAATTCCATGAACTGTATAGCCCACGGGGTCTCAAAGAGTCGGACATGACTGAGGGACTTTTACCTTCACCTTAATGTTTAGGTGAAAGACTATGGCAGGTACTGTTCATTGCCTACAAGTAGATTTACTTCTTCATCCTTACCAGAATCTCTATGTTCTGTTTTTCAGCAATGTTTCAAGACAAAAATGCATGCCTTACCCAGACTTTCATAGCTTGAGATCAGCTTGAACTCTGTTCTAATCAGTAAGATGTAAACATCCTGAGTGATTTATCACCCTTTTCTATTCACTAAACTTATCTACTTTTCCTAATAATGCCAAATGTCAATGGGTTCAGTTCAGTTCAGTTAGTCGCTCAGTCGTTTCCGACTCTTTGCGACCCCATCAATGGGTTAGTACCTTGCTAATACATGAGTGCATGCGTGCTAAGTCACTTCAGTCATGAGGTGACTCTATGGACTCTTTCTGAGTCCATGGACTGTAGCCTGCCAGGCTTCTCTGTCCATGGGATTCTCCAGGCAAGAATACTGGAGTGGGTTGCCGTGCCCTCTCCAGGGGATTTTCCCGACCCAGGGATCGAACCTGAGACTCCTGCGGCTCCTGCATTGCAGGCGGATTCTTTACCACTGAGCCACCAGGGGAGTCCTGATACTACATACCAAAGGTCAAAAGTCACATTTGTATCCCGGAGAGATGAAAAAGACCAATAACACATTTCTCATCTATGGTCTATTAAGAGAAGGCTTAACCCTGGTCAGAAGTCATGCTTGTTTCACAAATCTGTTCTAACTTAAATATTTCAGGAGCAGAAAAGGAAGACTAGAATGAAAGCACCTGAAATTTCAGTTTTAGTTCATTGTTACCTTATAATTAGTAGGAGGTCATCATGTATCATTTTAGTTTTTATTGGAGTATTATAGTCATATAAGAAAATGTAATATAAGGGTACAGCCTGGTAAATTTTCACACAACCAACACTCTTTTAACCAGCACTCAGATCAAGAAACAGAGCTTTACCAGCCCTACAGTGCTCTCTTTATGATATTGCCCCACATATAACAGTATTCTGATTTCTGCCAGTGTAAATTAGCTATGTCAGCTTATGTATCCTATAGGAATGACATGTTTAGTGACTATCTGAATATCTTCTGTTGTCAAAAACCTACTTCAGACTTTGGTCTTTTCTATCAATTTGCTTGCTTTCTTGTTGATTTGAAAGAGATATTTTTAAATCAAAATGATCCCTTTGATGATATATGTGATAGATAATGTTTGATAATATATTATTTTTGATAATCAATATTACATTTGATAAGATACTAATATTGTACATATATTTACTAGTTATCCTTTAATAGGTTTTCTAGTTATCCTTTTAACTCTTGGAATAATTTTAATATAGATCAGTTTTTTAATGAAGGGTAGTTGATTTACAATATTGTGCCCATCTTTGCTGTACAGAAAAGTGACAAAAAATGAATGTATATCTGAATATAGATTAGTTTTGATGCTTAGTGACTCTTGTGTCCTGTTTAAGAAATGTGTATCTAACACAAAGTAATGAACAAGTTCTGAATTTTTTCTATTAACTTCATGCATTATTCTTACATTCAGATCTGCATTCTGACTGCTATTTATAAATCCTTTATCCTTGGCACATGGGTGGAAATGTTTTCCAATTTTTAATGTAATATCTTTCCAGTATTAATTTTATCACAAAATTTTACTTTGTCACCCTCTCCATCTGGTCATATCATTCTCCTTTATTTCAGGTTTTCTTCTATTTTTAAAATTTTTCTTTACCTTTCATAGTTATCATGTATTTATTGCATGGGTGATGTAGTTTTCTAAACTTTCATTCTAACTACTAAAATGAATTATTTTCTGAAGTTTTCTCATCCTCTTTGTGCCCAGGATACTTTCTTCTCTATGTTCTGTATTGTGTATACACTTGTTATTGTTAATTTAGACATCACTTAGTATGTTGCCAGTGTTATGCAATTCTGGTGTAACAAACAAATTAGATATTCTTCTAACTTTAGATTGAGTCCCTTAGATGTGCAAACAGGTAGAATTTGTGAAACATTAGAATCCTCAGTGTGCACTGCCAACAATCTTTCCTGATTCAATTTACTGATGTATTAGCTGTAGGGAAAAGCAGTTAAGACACAGTATGGAGCTCCAAGTTACTAACTCCTATTAATTTTCTTGTGAGATCATATACTCATGGTGAATCTCTATTGGTAGAATTAGTGATAGAACTAATGACAGTTCTATTAAACAGTACTCATTAATTCTATAATTTCTAAAGATAAATTCAGTAGAATGTTTTAAAGCAGGACACATCTGGTATTAAAATGGCACTTTATTTATTTATTTATTTATTTTGGAAAGGATTATTTCTGAACAGAGATGAAAAATTAGAAATCAAAAAAGGCTTTTTAAAATCTGTTCACCACTTTTGGGTTGGCAAGCACTGTGCTTCCTATGGGCATGGGTTTGCTGAAATACCACATGGACTTTTAACACCTTTGTTGACTTATAGTTATGAAAGATGAATTGAATGAGAATACCAGTTGAAAGCTAAATACCTAGTTTTTTGCATCCATTTTTCTAAAATCAGGAGAATTCTCTGCCTCTTTGCAGGGGACTCTAGTTAAACACAATTTTAATTTTTCAAAATATCTGGTGCCAACCACTTTATGAGAAACACAACACACTGGGAATTTTAATGGAAGAAAGAATTTTGTATTGGAATAAACTAAAGTTTCACATGACCTATTTCACTAATAATGATAGGAAAAAGGAGTAAAGAGAGGAAAGAAGGAAAAGAGAGAGCGAGGGAGAAAGGAAAAGAAACGGAAATAGAAGGAAAGGATTAATGGGTTTATGAATAAATAAGTATTTTTCAAATGTAACCCTGTCTTCATTATGAAATCTGTGTGAGGTTGACTCTCTCTTCTATTTTTATAGAAGCTCTAACTCACCCTTTCAATATTTTATTGCACCCCTAGTAATTATTAGTATCATCAGTCATGAATATTTCTTTACTCAATAAATATTTATTGAACACCTACTATATATTGGGTACTGGGCTGATGACTGAGAATACTTCAATAAGCAAAAGGAACAAAAAGATATGCTTCAGGAATAGTGAAGTCAGGAAAAGGAAAGTGAGCTCAAAGTCTGTGAAGAGGAAGAAATGAGTGAAAAAGTGACTGGAGAGATATGCTGGTATTTGGAAAGTGCTACAGCACCTCTCATTGCACTTTCCAGGACTTCAGTACAAGTACCTGTTCTTTTATCTCTAACTCACAAATCAAAGCAATTTCCAAAGCCTGATAAACACAGCAATTTACATTTAGGTACACATCTACACAGGAGGATAGATTTCTGTTTTTTTGATGATCCAAGAATATTATGTTAGTGATGCTGCTCACATCAAGGACCAGAATACCTCTCTATTATTTTCCTGCCTTGTGCTCTAATTTCCTCTAAATCTTTTCACCTGGGGAAAACGTGTGGCTAATAAGGAGCTAAGGATGTTTCAGAATCTTGCTACAATCAGTAACACATAGTCCTAGTTTAGAGGACTAGCATGTTTCTTTACAGATTAAGGATTATTGCTTTTCTCAAGTCACAGCATATGATTTTTATTCTAACACTTGACATTTTGCCCTGAAATGTTTCACCTTCTGCGGTGGATATTGTGATTCATTCTACTGACTTTCCAGTTGACTTATTACTTTGGGGCTTTCTTCTTACTATTACTCCCAGCGAGGCCACATTGAGCAACACATGCCAAGATTTTGGAGCTTGACATTAGCAGATTTAAAAATAAATGTAACAGCTGGACTAAGACATATTAAAACTGATGATAGGCAACTTTTAAAATCTCTTTGAGGCTTAGCTTTCTAATAGGTGGCACAGGTCTCAGAATAACTCACTAAATGGTAATGAGGATTAAAAGATACACTTAGGCCTTTCTAAAAAGACACTGATTTTAAAGCCAAAAAGAAATTTTTGATAGATTTGACAGTATGAGAACTAAAGAAAACATCATTTAAAAAATAAATGGTAGTATGTTAGAATAAAATATACTAACAAATATAAAAGTTTAATTATCAAGTAAGATATCAAAATAATTCTAGCAAATAAAAATAAAACTAATCTAATGGAAAAAATGGTCAAAAGATAGCAATAAGCATGTGACCAAGGTTGAATGAAAGAGTGCCAATACACAGAGAAAAAAATTGCTCAAAAGCACTAGGGATCAGTAAAATGCTATAGATAAAGTACATTTGGATTGCTAAAATGAAAGAGGCTGATAATTCTCAATTTTTAGAAGATGCAAACTGCACCTTCCCACTCCCTGTTGGTTGAAGTATAATTGTTTATACCACTTGAATGGAAAGTTGTCACTTTATCAAAAAAATTTTAAATGCACCTTGTTTTGCAAACAGCCATTCCAGTTTCAGAAATTCCATTACAATAGACATGTCTCCACATATACAAAAGTCAATCTCCAAAGCTGTATAAAGACAACACTTCTTATGATAGCACAATAATAGAAACAAATACTTATTAATGGAAAAGTAGTTAATAATAGAACATTTCAGAGTACTACATAGGCGTTATAAAGAATAAATTGGACCACTTCCCAGGTGGCGCAGTGGTAAAGAATCCACCTTACGCAGGAGACAAAGGAGACCAGATTTGATCCCTGGATTGGGAAGATCTTCTGGAGAAGGAAATGGTAACCCACCCCAGTATTCTTGCCTAGAAAATCCCATGGACAGAGAAGCCTGGAGGGCTACAGTTCTTGAGTTGGCAAAGAGTCGGACATGAAAGAAGTCTTTGGAACAATAATTATTTGTATTTTTCTCATGTTTAGGTTAAGACTAACACACTGGAACTAACGTTTTATTGACATGAGAAAGAACCGTGAAAAATTGCTAATGCTTCTCACTTTATTTCTATGTTGCAATTAGGATTCTTAGTATACCCATAATTCGTCTCAGCCACATCAATCAATGAAGCACTTCTTCCTTGTCCTTTTCTTTATGCATCTTCTCCCTGTTTCCTTCCCATCATTTTGCTCATCTCTTACTGCTCTCTGACTCTCCTTCCAGATGACTCTAGATTTGCTCTCGTGACTGCTCCCCCACTGTGTCCCCCCTTCTTCCCACCAGAGATACTGCACAGGTACAGCCCCGTCTGTCCCCATGTGCCCCGCTCAGGATGCAGTAGTACACAGCGTTGTCTCTCAGGGTGACCTGGGGCAGGACCAAGGTGCTGGACTTTCTGTCTGAAGCTATGGTCAGAGAGGCCAGGCTGTTCCCTGTGCCTCGTAAGCCATGAATGACATACTGTGGACTCTGATTGGGATTTTGCCGATACCAATGTATATAGTCATTTCCACCAACTGTAGAGTGGTTACAAGGCAGGCTCACATCCTCTCCTTCAGGACAATCCATGGAGCTGGGCTGAGTGATCTTAGCATCAATCACAGTCCCTGGGGGGTTAAGAAATCAAGTTAACTCCAGAGCACAAATCAGTGTAATTCTATGGATCAAAGGGATAAGCCTCCTATAAATGTTTGGCCCTAACCCCTACTCCAGTGTTTCTACTTATGTCCTGTAAAAATATTGTTGATGTTCATTATAGGACTGCAAGGAAATGAAACCAGTTATCCTAAAGGAAATGAACCCTAAATATTCACTGGAGAGACTGATGCTGAAATTGAAGCTCCAATATTTTGTCCACCTGATGAGAAAAGCTGACTCATTGGAAAATACCCTGATTCTGGGAAAGAGTGAAGGCAAAAGGAGAAGGGGGCATCAGAGGATGAGATGGTTAAACAGCATCACCATCTCAATGGACATGAATTTGAGCATACTCCGAGAGAGTAGAGGACAGAGGAGCCTGGCATACTGAAGTCCACTTGGTCGTAAAAAGTTGGATATGACTTAGCAACTGGACAACAACAAAATTATAGAGACCAAAGATACATGGCAAGAATCAGAGATTCCATAGGCTTTGTCCCATGGATCCTTGGCTTAATAAACCCAGAGAATCCTTACAACCTGCTTACTGAAAGGACTCTTCTGGTATCGTGGCTATGATTTAACCTGTCATGTAGAAGACGGTCCTCTTTAGCAAACCCACAGATCATTTCTCAGTCCCATCACTGTGATGCTGATTATAGCACAAGGAGGGGAGTGGAGAGTAAGTGACTCTTTGTGGCCCTTTGCCCTCAAGTCACCCCTTGTAGACACAGAGCACTTACCCAAGGTCAGAAACACGCTTACTCCAGTCTCCAATCTCATACTTCAAGGACAAGCTAGGACCATGGGCTCAGAGCTCAGACTTGTGTTTGATCCTTTGCTTGAAGAGGTTCCAGAGAACAGAAGCAACAGCTGTCAGTAAAAACGTACAACCAGCGCAGATACTGCTGTGTTGTCAGGACTTTTTCAGCCAATGATCAAGCAGCTCCTTATCTATGTCTTCCTCCCCAGTTTTAGTCATGTCCCTAAAAGATGGTGAAACATCCTCAGCTCACAGTGAGATCACCTATGAAGTTTAAAGTCTGGCTCTGGAAAAGGAACACCGATCACAATGACGTGTCTGCACAGTTATTGGTCTTTCATTTGTTTCTTAGGAGACTGGATGATGCTCCATGAAGCTTGAGGAACACAATGTTTAATCCCAGAAAAATGTACTGAGCTCTGTGTTGTAAAATGATGAAAATTTCCATCCACATTCCAGAAAATTAATGGGAGATTCAAAAGTAGGCAGTGATGTGCTCTGGAAGACAGGAAAAATTAATAACATTGAGACAAAAAGCTACATATCCTAGAACTTGCAGCAACTCTTCTAAGGGTTCTTGGAATCTTGCATCTATTGCCAACTAGGTAGACATTTTCTGTGCATTTGTTCTTAATAAACTAACTGATTGACATAGATGGTGTTCGCCTCCTCCTTGAACAGCGGTCCTTAATCCTCATGTTCCCTATGCCGATGCTTGTGGATGTTGTGTAGCAAGGATGCTAAGGCAGAGGAATTGACAGAAATGATGAGGAAAAAAGTGGAGGCGGCATAGAGGTGGGTGGGAATGGTAGAAAAAGTTGGAGGAGGGAAAAAGAGGTATCAGGAATAGAAAAGGAAAGGGATAATCAGAGCAGGGAAATGGGAATGTGTGTTAGGAAGGTACTTGGAAAGGGCTTAGGCTATTGGGTTAACCTGAATCCTTGACCACACACGTTCAACAAGGGATAATAAAGATCAAGTTGTCTAAAGAAGATGAAAGTCTGTTATTTTTCCTTTTGCGGGGCACATCAATGGAAAATAAATTTCCCTTCCCTTCTCCCAGAAACACTGTTTTCAGATGAATCAGCCCCCTCTTGTGACTGAATAGAAGAACTGCAGCTCTAAATCCGGACCAATAGTCAGCAAGCAACTTTTTGAAAAACCCCAAAAGTTTGCAGGTAAATGGGCTTCCCAGGTGGCGTGAGTGGTAAAGAACTCACCTGCCAATGCAGGAGACTTAAGAGACGCAGGTTGATTCCCTGGATCAGGACGATCCCCTGGAGAAGGGCCCATGGCAACCCACTCCAATATTCTGCCTGGAAAATTCATTGGAAAGAGGAGCCTGGTGGGCTACAGTCGATGACTTGCAGAGTCAGACACGACTGAAGCATCTTAGCACACACTTCACACATCTTACTTGTAATACCTCTGTACTCATCTGTATTTTCTTGGTCCTAAACACTCCATGAAGGTGAAGGTGAAAGTGAAGTCACTCAGTCGTGTCCGACTCTTTGCGACCCCACGGATTGTAGTCTGCCAGGCTCTTCCATCCATGGGATTTTCCAGGCAAGAGTACTGCAGTGAGTTGCCATTTCCTTCTCCAAAACACTCCACAGAAGTGCTTTAATTGTCTTTGACTGCTTTACTAAGTCATATGCTTCTCATTTGTTGATCTCTTTAACTTTTCATTTGTCTCTAGCCTTCCTATATTTAAAATTTACTTCAAAGGCCGTGTAACTCAATGTTTATAAAACAGTTTGGTACACAGTAGACACTCAAGAATTACTTGTATCCTGAATGAGCCGATGAATCATTATTCATGAATTTAATGAAAAAATTATGTTGAACAATTGTTTAAATTATTCTGAAAACAATCTTCCAATTTTATGGAATGCATGCCAAACAAAAGGCTCCAATAGTATAAACAGGGGGGCATTATTGTGAACAAAATGAACAGTAAATTGTGAACAAAATGGACAATAAACAATAAATCCAAGTCTAGGATTGAGGAAAATTCTATTGAAGACATGGGAGTAAATGTTATGGTAATCATGCTTTGTTCATTTAACAAACATTCAAAAATACTCAGTGGAAGTCTCATTGTTGTTCAGGCACTCAGTCGTGTCTGACTCTATGTGACCCCTTGGACTGCAGCACAGCAGACTTCCCTGTCCTTCACTATCTCCAAGAGATTGCTCAAACTCATGTCCATTGTGTGGATGATGCCATTTCTCAGAGTTGTGCTTGCAGCATGTAACCTTGATGGATGTGGTAACGTCTTCTCTGAGACAAAGAATGAACTTGCTTACTGCTTGGTGAAAATAGCAATGAATTCCCCAAGCTCACTATTCATCAGCTGTGACACAATCCCATCGCATGCATAGAATCCATTTACACCCCTTAAATCACCATGAGAGACTTATGGACAAAGGCAACTGAAGCAAATATGCTAGTGTTCATGCTGCTTGCTGTGTCCTAAATAATAACATCCTTCATCTCTAACACAGGATTTGTGACTTTACTGATAGCACCAAAGAAACAACAAGCTATTAGCCTGTAAGAGAGTAAGATCTGCTGCTGCTGCTGCTAAGTCACTTCTATCATGTCCAACTCTATGCGACCCCATAGATGGCATCCCACCAGGCTCCCCCGTCCCTGGGATTCTCCAGGCAAGAACAATGGAGTGGGTTGCCATTTCCTTCTCCAATGCATGAAAGTGAAAAGTGAAAGTGAAGTCACTCAGTCATGTCCAACTCTTAGCGATCTCATGGACTGCAGCCTACCAGGCTCCTCCATCCATGGGATTTTCCGGGCAAGAGTACTGGAGTGGGGTGCCATTGCCTTCTCCAAAGTAAGATCAAGACCTGACAAAACCCTCTCTGCCACCTTTACAGACACTATAATAAATACTTGAATTACTTTTGAGAAAAATGTTTCCCCAAACTGGTATAAAATGGATCTTTTCTGAAGGATGTTCTTTATAGCCTCACATGGGACTTAACTATTATTTCTAATGAAATGCTTGAGGAATTCTCTTACATGAGTGAGTGAAGTCGCTCAGTCATGTCCGACTCTTTGTGACCCCACGGACTGTAGCCTACTAGGCTCCTCTGTCCATGGGATTTTTCAGGCAAGAGTACTTGAGTGTGTTGCCATTTCCTAATGAAATAAAGACTCCTGGGAAATCAGTGTTACACCCTCAAATGACTGTTAATCATGTGAAGAATCTCATACCAGTACACAATCAAAAGTAGAATAAATATGAACCAGTCCTCTGACCATAATTATGATCTCTAATCAAAGCTTTAAAAAAAAAAATCTTACCTCCTGTAAAATGTTTCTACCAAGGTTAATTATTTGAATATGTTTCCTGAGACTTTCTCTTGCAATAATTTGAAATCAAATTTTGACGTGTGCTCATAATAATTTGACTTGACATTCCTTTTATATTTTCCAAAGTCTTTAGAACATGTCTTTTTTTTCTCTTTTACATATTTCACTGCAGGGTTTCTAGCTTTCAAGTTGACCCAATTCATTGAGATTACACCTGATAAAGTGAAGTCAGTTGACTGAGGACAGACTGAGATCCTGCATGGATCTAATTAATTAACAGAGCCTACTGAGCAAAGGAAAGCTGGAACCTGAGTCTTCAAGTAAGAGGCAGAGATAACTGAATTATACCACATAACAAGCAATGAGAACATACAATATAGTTAAGAGTTTCATGGGTGGAAGTGACAAGAAGGGAAAAGGAAAGCAAAGAGGGAGAAGGCCCATGCAACATTTGTTTAGTAGATATTTATCAACTGACTACTATGGGCCAGTCTCTGTTCTAGACACTAAGAGTAAAGCCCATGAGCAAAACACACAATAATACTGACCTCACAGAACTTATAATCTAATTGCAGTTACTAGCAATGAATATATTGACATGTCAATCAAAAATATGCCTGCTCATTATGGTTATTACCATTGGGAAATGACAAGGGTGTTTGATACAGAGTTAAGAAAAGGTTTATGGATGACTACATTAGTCAGGAAGTTCAGCAAAAGTCAGAAGGTTTTCTCTGCAGTAGTGATATTTGGGGAAGAAAATAGAACCCACTCTATATTCTTGCCTGGAAAATTCCATGGACAGAGAAGCCTGGTGAACTACAGTCCCTGGGGCCACGAAAGAGTTGGACACAATTTAGCGACCAAACATAAACAAGTGATATTTGAGCTGAGACCTGAAGAATGAAAATAGGTCAGGCTCACCAAGATCTGGGGGAGGAAAATTGCAGACAAATGAAAGAATAAGACCCAACGTGGGACAAGACGTGACAAGTTTAGAAAACTGAAAGATCAGCATTGTGACTGCACAGAGAGTCAGGGAAGAGTTATGAACTAAGATTGAAGGGTCAGGTGGGATTCACATTGTGCAGAGTCTTGTGCACTGTAGCCAAGAGCTTGTATTTTATTCTAGAGGCAATAGAAATCCACTGAAGAATTTAGGCTGGTAGCAACAACTTTGATTGATACTTAAAAAACCACTGTTGCTACCAGTTAGATTAGTGCTTCTCAAATTTCAAAGTGGTAGAATCACCTGGGGATTTGTTAAAATGAAGATTCAAATTCAGTAGATTTGGAGTCGATCCTGGGATTCTGCACAAGTTCTAATATTGCTGGTCTAAATTTTGAGTATCAAAACTTTGGATAACATACTTTGAGAGAAAAGAGACAAGTTAGAAGGTAACCTAGATCAGAACAATACTTTCCAAATTTTGTTTAATACATCTTATTTTATGAAAAGATCAACTCAATTCATTCACTCAGTCGTGTCCAACTCTTTGCAACCACATGGACTGCAGCACACCAGGCTTCCCTGTCCATCACCAACTTCCAAAACTTGCTCAAACTCATGTCTATAGAGTCAGTGATGCCATCCAGTCATCTCATCCTCTGTCATCATCCCCTTCTCCTCCTGCCTTCAAATTTTGCAGCATCAGGGTCTTTTCCAATGAGTCAGTTCTTCACATTAGGTGGCCAAAGTACTGGAACTTCAATTTCAACATCAACCTTCCAATGACTATTCAGGACTGATTTCCTTTAGGATTGACTGGTTTGATCACCTTGCTGTCCTAGAGACTCTCAAGAGTCTTCTCCAACACCACAGTTCAAAAACATCAATTCTTCAGCACTTAGCCTTCTTTACAGTTCAACTCTCACATCTATTCATGACCACTGGAAAAACCATAGTTTTGACTAGATGGACCTTTGTCAGTAAAGTAATGTCTCTGCTTTTAAATATGCTGTCTAGGTTTGTCATAGCTTTTCTTCCAAAGAGCAAGCATCTTTTAATTTCATGGCTGCAGTCACCATCTGCAGTGATTTTGGAGCCCAAGAAGATAAAATCTATCACTGTTTCCACTGTTTCCCCATCTATTTTCCATCTGCCATGAAGACCAGATGCCATGATCTTAGTTTTTTGAATGTTGGGTTTTAAGCCAGCTTTTTCACTTTTATGAAAAGATATTAGTTCTTGTTCTCTGTGAGGTACTCTGATGTTTTCTAATCTTATTTTTTTGTTACAAAATGTGTAATGACAAAAACCTTACTGATTAAAATAAAAGAAATTAAAACTGAAATTTTTCACTTAGTAAAATGAAAACTAATTTAAAGTAGTAATATCCTGACTTGATATAGTATTGGAAAGTCAGCAGCTTCATGGGTTGCTATTGAAGCCATAGCTTGGTGAAAAATTTCTTCATGGAAACCAAACATTTAGTGTCATGTTTTTTCCTGTATCCAAGCAATTTCACATCCATTGAAACTACAGCTTAAATGATGTTCATAAAAATATTGTCTAGAATACTATATAATTGGAAAAATACCAAATAGTGATTAGTTTTTAAAATACATCTAAATAATGGAAATTAGCCAATCATTTAAAATTATGCCTTTATGTTTTCTGACATGGAAATATCTACAATGTTGAGAAAAACAAATATGTTAATAAACCCCAAGTATATTATAATCCCCTCTCATAGAAAAATATAGCTGTATAATACATGCACCAAAAATTCTGAAAACTGGTGATAGTCATAATCTTTATGCCATGAAATTATGGGAGTGTTTTCTTTTTAAAGGTGTTTATTTAAATTTATTTAAATAAATAAATTTATTTAAAATTATTTAAAATTAATATATATAATTAAGTAATAAAATTTTAGTTTTATTTAAAGTTAAAATACTAGACTCCTTCCTTCAAATTCTGGATCCATTTTTTTGTCTTTTGTGGAAGAAGAAATTGACGAAAGGTCAGAGTGAGTTCTGTTCCCAGCTTCCATTTTGCTATAAGTCATGCTTAAGTGGCCATTCAAATACTGTAGATCCTAATTCCTTCACCTATTAAATGAAGGGCATGGACTGAATCAGTATTTCCTAAAGTGTGATTGATGAAAGAGGTCATGGTAGGCAAGACAAAAGAAAATTGTAATTGTTGCAGACAAGATATTATTTTAATTTGTATTATTATATACATGGTATTATTTTAATTTGTAATAGAAAAAATATAACCTGCACATGAAATATATGGTTTCATATATAACATCCATTAAAACAAGGATAACTTTTTGCACAGTCATTTTTAAAGTCTATTTAATATAAAAGCAAATTTAATATTAAATTAGTAAATAATTGTATAAGTGGTACACAGATATTAAAAAAATCACCAAGACTATGAACCAATGAGTATGACACTACTGGTGAGGGTACAGCATGGTGAAAACTTGCTTTCTGAACTGGAGCCTGAGCACAAAGGGGCCTGCTCTCTCACCTGAAGGGTAGACGGTGAAAAGAAATCTCGGCAAACAGGCCCAGAATGAGTACAATTTTCACTGAGGAATGAACTTTCAATAGTAACAAATGGAAATTTAATTCAATATAAATTCAGATTCGTCACATAAGGGAGGGATAGATTATCCTTGATTTCTGTTTGGAGACAGAGAATTTAAGAAAACTCCCTCTGTGAATAAAGGAAACACCTTCATTCCCACCCCAAGGCTAGACCCCTGTCAAGAGGCCCAGCTGGCAGTTGTGGGACAGGCTGCAGGTGCTTGGGGAGCACTGTGATGCAAAGCACAAAAGTAGGCAGCTGAGTCTCCAGGGTGGGAGGCTGAGATACGCAAAACACTGTAAAACTTCTCTTTTCCCAGGAGTTCTTCAAAATTTTTGTCTGCCTGCTCTTTCTGGCTTGATTGAATTAAAGACAAAGATACAAGTCCTTCCCCAGGCTCCTGCTTGAACCAGATGAAGTTGTAAAATGTTTTCTTTTGATAAGTACAATTAAGATCGGCATGTGTTCTCTCCTGGATACTCAGGAATAAAGGACTCTGGTCCAATGTATACTGGCTGCTCACCCCTGTTTGAACAGAGAACCACAGACAAAGGAGATATATTAATGGCAGATTATTTTTTGAAAGAATATATTTCCTTTTCACAATCCCCCCCAGCTGACCCCGGTAACACTAACCACCCTTCTATAACTTTCAGATTTATAGAGATTACTAGGATCTGCTCTTTTTATTCATAACTTCAAAGCCAGCCAACTCACAGCACAGCTGCCCAAAAAGAACCAGGCATGAAACTCCCAAAGACGTCTCAATTTTTTCCATTCACCAGACTCAGGAGAACTCAGGTTGGAATCTGCGAGCTCTCAGACACTACCAGGTCAAGCAACTTGTTTATCTGAGTGCATATTCATGAATCCGCTGTCACAGGAAGCTGAGAGACTCCTCAGCAAATCAGAAATTAGATCCATGCCTCTGTGCACACACTCACCCAGCATCTTCTGATCTCTGAAGGGGTAACATGGAGAGAGGACCACATCAAGATCAAGTGCAGAGGACTTCCAGAGTAGTTGGAGAGATACACCTACTATTTATGTCCTAGATTTTTCTCTTCCCTTTCTACTTAAATAAAATTCTTGAGCATCTAACATATACAAGTTATAAAAATTGAATAACTAAAATCACCCTCTCCAGGGAAAATCTTGTAAGATTATTTTCCCTCCTGTCAGTGCAAAAAAGTACTCAGTACACTGATATATATGAATTTAGTTATTGACACTGTAGCTTAGGATAATTATCTTACATCCAGACCCTGCTTCATAAATCTTGTGTGGATTCTTACAATCTACATTAAATTATACAAGAAGGAAGATATTGTCATTTTCTGTGCATAATGCCTGTGAGATAAAGAAAACAAACACAAAAGACATTAGCGGTCTTACCAAATATTGTCATCAGCTTCGTCAACATTTTGCTTTTATACTCAGTTGACATTCTACTAGTTGTTGGACCCCACACAGAGCTGACCTCTCTCTTTTAATCAAAATTGTCATCTACTTCAGGGTAGTAAAGCAATATGATGGTCTTACCCTTGGGAATAACCAGGTGAGCAGTTAACTTTCTGTGTTGAGTGAGGATACCTCTGTTAGTAGATACCTAGACTCAAGTTCAAATTCAGCCATGTCTGAAAGAGAAGCACTAGCTCACTTTGAAATTACACACAACACTTCAAAAACTGCTCCTCAACAACCTCCAGGTGCAGGTTTGGGTACAGAGTGCGAGTGCCTGGGGAGCACGGTGCGCCCGCCACACAGATGTAGAAGGCTGGGTCGCCGAGCTGGGCAGCGGTGAGGTGCAGGGAGCTGTGCTTGGCAGTTGCATCCACAGTCGCTGTGTACCGTCCATCTGACTTTTTGTTGTCACTGTTAGTCATGGTGATCAGGGGAACAGGACCTCTCCCAGGGTCCTGTGTGTACCACCTTAGGTTGTTAACGGGGCTCACTGTATAATTGCACTGAAATGTGCAATTCTCTCCCTCCAGGACCACCAGGGCCAGAGGACTCTGTTCCACTTGGGTTTTGCCACTCACACCTGTTCAAAAAGCAAAGAGAGATCTGAGAGATAGCTCACCCATCTTTATTGCTTTCTAATTTGCATCTCTTACTCCTCTCCAGAATGAATCCCAGCTGAACCATAACATGGCCACAAATTCTTCTCTCCTCCTACGCCAAAGCAATACATGCAATAGACCTTTCTGAAAACTTTTAAAAATATTTTCTGGACTTACTGTGTCAACCAGGCTAAAACTCTTCATTAACTTACAAAAAATATGAAGCCACAGAACCACCAGGGAGGATCTCACATGCATCTCCATTCTTCTGCACTGGGCTGTCCCCCAAAACTGACTAGTCTATTAAACACCTTTTATTTATCTACATGAACAAAGGATTCTCAGGGATTATGCTTAGCCAATCAGAGACTACATCCCTGGCAAACTCGGCCCCAGAGACAGCACCCCCTACCAAACTGCAAACAGGCCTCCAGTTTCTAACCAAAGACTTCCTGAGATTCTGGATGATTGACATCCACCGGGAGGGTCCCGGCTAGAGGCCAGCTTCCAAGAATAGACACAAGGCGCACCCAACCGGTGTGCACGGAAACTGAGGCTGGGACCGCGGAGGGGAGAAGGCACACCGCACCCCGGGGAGAGTGTGCCCACCAAGCTCCTGGCTGCCTGAGCTGCTCAGGCCAGGGAAGGCACAAAACGCAGGCCCAATCGAGTCTGTGCTTTTGTGGAATACCCGAAAACTGGAATCACACGCAACGCAGGGCCCGCTCCATATAGAGCAGCCGGGAGCCTGAGCAGTGTAGACGGGGAAAGCACACACCTGTGAGCGGGGCAAACCCAGTGTGGCCGGAACACCGTGAGTGCTCCCCACACAGGCCGGTGATATTTGTCTGCAGTGCCCCTCCCTCGCCGCAGCATGACCGAACAAGGGAACCTAAATGAGAGACCACCTCCACCCGCCTGTGTCAGGGTGGAAATTAGACACTGAAGAGACCTGCAAACAGAAGCCAAATAAACAAAGGGAACCACTTCAGAGGTGACCGGTGCAACAGATTAAAATCCCTTTAGATAACACCGACTACAACGGAAGGGGCCTATAGATATCGAGAAGTGTAAGGTGGAACGAGGAGCTATCTGAAACTGAACTGAACCCACATTGACCACAACAGCTCCAGAGAAATTCCTAGATATATTTTTACTTTTTTTTTAATTAAATTTTTTTCTTTTCTTTTTTTTTATTTTTTCTCTTTTATTTTCTTTTAAAATTCCCTATTACTCCCCCATTACTCCTTAACTTTCATTTTCATTTTCACATATTTTTACTATTTTTTTTAATTAGGAAAAAATTTTTTTCTTTCTTGTTTCATTTTTTTCTCTTATTTTCTTTTAAAGTCCTCTATTACTCCTCTATTACTCCTTAATTTTCATTTTCATTTCACTATAACCTTGCCAAAAAAAAAAAAGAGAAGCCATATTTTTAAACCAAACTTCATACACATTTCTAAAATTTTTTGTGTTTTTGTTTTTAATATTGTATTTTTAAGAGTCTAACTTCTACTCTAGATTTTTAATCTTTGTTTTTCAGTATTTGATATCAATTTTGGACATTTAAGAATCCAATATTTAGTACCCATTTTTACTCAGGAGTGTGTTGATTACTCTCTCCCACTTTGGACTCTCCGTTTTCTACCTCAGAACACCTCTATTTCCTCCCTTCCCCTTTTCTTCCCAATCCAATTCTGTGAATTCCTGTGGGTGCCTGGGCTACGGAGAACACTTTGGAAACAGAGAACTGCGTAGATCTGTCTCTCTCCTCTTGAGTCCCCCTTTTTCTCCTCCTGCTCATCTCTATCTCGCTCCTCCCTCTCCCCTTCTTCATGTAACTCTGTGAACCTCTCTGGGTGTCCCTCACGGTGGAGAATCTTTTCACCATTAACCTAGAAGTTTTATTATCAGTGCTGTATAGTTGGAGAAGTCTTGAGACTACTGGAAGAATAAAACTGAAATCCAGAGGCAGGAGACTTAAGCCCAAAACCTGAGAACACCAGAAATCTCCTGACTGCATGGAACATTAAGTAATAAGAGACCATCCAAAAGCATCCATACCTACACTGAAAATATATGTGGTAACACTTTGCTGACATTTTTGAAAGATTTAAAAGATGTGATGTGGACTCTCAGCATGATGGCAAAGGAGGAAGCCCTATCTCCCTCTCCTCCACAGACATGGACACAATAACAGTATTAGCGACAATGTGCCTTGAAGGACAAGGCAGAACCAGCTAAAAGGAAACGCGCTCCCGGAAGAACAATCTGAGAGCAGTCATATTTACAGAGGAGAGAAAAGCAACTTCACTTCACCCACATCAGTCCCTCAGATGGGCTCAGCTCAGTACCGAGAAGATAGCCTGTGCCCATTGTGGCCCCCATGGGAGAGGGGAGACATTGGAGCTTGCACCCGACCTTCAGCCCTCCCAGGGCACCCTCTGTAGGCTGGTGTTCTATCTTACCTCTGGCCCAGTATGACAGACAGAGAGCAATCCCTTGGGACAGTGAGCAGCAAAGGAAAATGCAGGACGTCTCTCTTGCTGCCAGTCCTGCTCTGTGAACTTGGAAGAGCAGAACTGAGGTTTTTCCTCCAAAGGGGAAAAGACAGCAAATGGGGGGAGGAGAAAGAGCTGGCCTTACTCCTAGCATTTCAGAGTAGGAATGGTTTCTCTCTCCACCTATTCAGGACGGAGCAGAGCCTGGTCCCTTGGGATAGTAAGGAACAAGGAAAGGGAGAGTGTGGTTCTCCAACTAGCACTGCCCTGCAAGACTGGGAATCAGTGCAGAACTGGTTTTAACCCCACACAGAGTGAAGGGGGCCTTATGCCAGATAATTCAAAGCACCCTCCATGGAGCCAGTTTCTACTTGCTTCAGGTCATACTCAGCACTGAATGACTGGCAGGGCTTGGTCACAGGAACAGCTAGCAGCAAAGGGAGAAAGAATGGTGTGGTATTATAGCTAGTACTGATCTGCAAGGTGGAGAAAGGATAGAACTGTGGTGTTTCCTCCAAATGAAGGGACAGGAAACCAACAGGTCCTTGTCCAAATTTACTCAGGAGTACACTCCCAAAGGGACTGATCTCTATCTTGCCTCATATTTAGCACCGCTGACTGAGGAAGTTCTATTCTAGTCAAGACCAGACCATAAATACTGGGAGAGGTACCTGCTGCTTCAAAAGCTCACACAACAAAGCAAATGTACAATATGCATAAAGAATCAAGGAAACATGATACAATCAAAGGCAGGAAATAAATTTCCAGTAACCAACTGAAAGAAATGGAAATGTGTGAATTACCTTAAAAAGTGCTAAGTGTAGAAGTTGTGAAAATTTTCTTATTCCTTCTATTTTCTCAGTGAAATAGGAAGCCAGTGAACACTTGAGAGTGTGGATGTCTGAGGATTTATTCCAATCTTGAAATATAATGCACAAAGATTTTGAAAGCAAAAGAATGGCAAAAGATATATCATATAAACACTTACCTTAAAAAGCTAACATATTATCTGCTTGTATAACAAACTAGGCCTTCAGAATAGGATTATTAGAGGTGAAGACACATGCACATTAATCCTATTGGTTCTGTTTCTCTGGGGAACCCTAATACAGAGAACTTTTAAAATTAACAAAGAAATGTCATAAGCAAAAACCCATAGCCTCAGATTTCTATGTACCTAAATAATATATATTGTGGGTTTTACATACTTTTGTGAACATGTTATATTTCACAATAAAATTATTTTTAACATTGATGGCTCAAAGAAATGGTTGATTAGAAATGCTTACTACAGAAAAGGATGAAAACAGAATCAGTCCAGGAAAATCAAGAGTAGAAGAGCTGAGAGAAGACAAGAGAGGAGAGAGGAGAAGGGAGCAGCAGAGGAAGAAGAGAGAGAAGAAAAGAACCTTAGGCCACAGAGCTGCCCATATCTGTTCTGCTTAAACTAGGGGCAAGATGTTTGAAATATAGTAATCAATTTTCAACAACACCCTCAACAGAAGCAAGGATAGTTACTAAAGTAGATTTTTACAAACTTCATCAAAACTCAGTGTGGCAACAGAAAAAAAATTCAAAAATGTCCTACAAAGCAATGACAGAGTTCAAAACAGTGAGGCAGCTGCAGATTTCAAGGCATTTCAAGTAGATGTGATTCTTCCAAACTCTAAATCCCAGTCCTCATTATTTAAATCATCTTCTTCAAGAAGACAGATGACACAAGATTTTTCTTGTTCTCCAGTGTTGATGGTCCACCTCCCATCCTTGTGTGAACTAATTGTGAACATGTTTTTAGAGACTTTGCCTGGGTCCCCGACTGACAGAGCTGGGAACACAGGTAGATAGTTTCCATTGCCTGAGATGATACTTCATACACATCTTGTGATGCGGTGGAGAGGATTTCTCTCTCCTTCTCCAGTGGCACCTCTCCCAGCCACATTGTTTTCTCTATATTTCTAGCATGGGCTTGAAGTTGACTGGACATGTATTCCTTATGTGTCCAGTAAGCAATTGGCAAAAAGCATTGCTAATATTGAAATATAAATATTGAATAGAAAAGAATGCCTAAGTTGAAAATCTTGATAGGGAAAAATGAAAGAGATAAGAAAAAAGACAAATATAACATTTAAAAATCAGAAGAAAAATAAGCCATTCAAGATGTTGAGCCTGGATAGCTGCCTCAAAATAAACAAAAACTGAGAAAAACAGTTAACCTTAACCTCAGTCTCAATTCACACACACACACACACACACACACACACACACATACACACACACACACACACACACATGCAAATTTAAAGACAAAACTAATCTGAGAGAAATTGAAGAAAATATAAGATACAATTTTATCATTTAAGGTGCTACAGATTATGAAGCATGAAATGTATAACTCAGAATCTATAAAATAAATTTTTCATAAAGTTACTACATACTATTTTTAAAATTCTGCATAGCAAAGTCAAAAAGATTGTATTAAACTTTTTTAAAGACATATATATGACAGTTTTATGGCAACTTTCTTAACAGAGAATGCTCTTTCAAATCTATACTTAAATGATTCTAACACAGGTGTTGCTTTAGTTGCTAAGTCACATCTGACTCTCAGGCACCCCATGGACTGCAGCCCACCAGGCTCCTCTGTCCAGGGGTTTCCCAGGCAGGAATGTTGGAGTGGCCGCCATGTCCGTCTCCAGGGCCTCTTCTGAACTCAGAGACTGAGCCTTCATTTCCTTCCCACTGAACCACCTGGGAAGCCCCATAACCCAGTAGGGAAGAGTAAGACACAGGAATAGAAAACTTACACAAAAACATATAAATGACATTTAAGTGAAATGAAGTTCCATCTCACTCATAAACTTTAAGTAATTTAAAAAGAATTTAAAGCCTAACTGATAAGCAAAAGTCCAAAACCTCAGTAATACACAAAGTTTAGGGAAAATAGGTATTCTGCCTAACGATGACTATTGGTGGTAAAACTTATCTAGAAGAAAATTTAGTTGAATCATAAATACTATGGGTATGTTATGTTCTTAAATAATATTTTATTTCCCTAAAGTGAATACTTAATTTTTTTCCATTTATTTTTATTAGTTGGAGGCTAATTACTTTACAATATTGTAGTGGTTTCTGTCATATATTGACATGGATCAGCCATGGATTTACATGTGTTCCCCATCCTGAACTCCCCTCCCACCTCCCTCCCCATCCCATCCCACTGGGTCATCCCAGTGTACCAGCCCCGAGCACTTGTCTCATACATCCAACCTGGACTGGCAATCTGTTTCACACTTGATAATATACATGTTTCGATGCTGTTCTCTCAGATCATTCCACCCTCGCTTTCTCCCATAGAGTCCAAAATTCTGTTCTATACACCTGTGTCTCTTTTTCTGTCCTGCATATAGGGTTATCGTTACCATCTTTCTAAATTCCATATGTATGTGTTCATATTCTGCATTGGTGTTTATCTTTCTGGCTAACTTCACTCTGCATAATGGGCTCCAGTTTTATCCATCTCATTAGAACTGATTCAAATGTATTCTTTTTAATGGCTGAGTAATATTCCATTGTGTATATGCACCACAGCTTTCTTATCCATTCATCTGCTGATGGGCATCTAGGTTGCTTCCATGTCCTGGCTATTATAAACAGTGCTGTGATGAACATTGGGGTACTTGTGCCTCTTTCAGACCTGGTTTCCTCGGTGTGTATGCCCAGGAGTGGGATTGCTGGGTCATATGGCAGTTCTATTTCCAGTTTTTTAAGGAATCTCTACACTATTCTCCATAGTGGCTCTACTAGTTTGCATTCCCACCAACAATGTAAGAGGGTTCCCTTTTCTCCACACCCTCTCCAGCATTTATTGCTTGAAGACTTTTGGATAGCAGCCATTCTGACTGGTGTGTAATAGTACCTCATTGAGGTTTTGATTTTCATTTCTCTGATAATATGTGATGTTGAGCATCTTTTCATGTGTTTGTTAGTCATCTCTATGTCTTCTTTAGAGAAATGTCTGTTTAGATCTTTGGCCCATTTTTTTTCTTTATTGGATCATTTATTTTTCTGGAATTGAGGTGCAGGAGTTGCTCGTATATTTTTGAGATTAATCCTTTGTCTGTTTCTTCATTTGCTATTATTTTCTCCCATTCTGAATGTTGTCTTTTCACCTTGCTTATAGTTTCCTTTGTTGTGCAAAAGCTTTTAAGTTTCATTTGGTCCCATTTGTTTATTTTTGCTTTTCTTTCCAATATTCTGGGAGGTGGGTCATAGAGGATCCTGCTGTGATTTATGTCAGAGAGTGTTTTGCCTATGTTCTCCTCTAGGAGTTTTATAGTTTCTGGTCTTACATTTAGATCTTTAATCCATCTTGAGTTTATTTTAGCATATGGTGTTAGCAAGTGTTCTAGTTTCATTCTTTTACAAGTGGTTGACCAGTTTTCCCAGAATCACTTGTTAAAGAGGTTGGTTTTTTTACATTGTATATTCTTGCCTCCTTTGTTGAAGATAAGGTGTCCATAGGTTCGTGGATTTATCTCTGCACTTTCTATTCTGTTCCATTGATCTGTATTTCTGTCTTTGTGCCAGTACCATACTGTCTTGATGACTGTGGCTTTGTAGTAGAGCCTGAAGCCAGGCGGGTTGATTTCTCCAGTTCCATTCTTCTTTCCCAAGATTGCTTTGGCTATTCGAGGTTTATTGTATTTCCGTACAAATTGTGAAAATATTTGTTCTAGTTCTGTGAAGACTAACGTTGGCAGCTTGATAGGGAGTGCGTTGAATCTATAGATTGCTTTGGTTAGTATACTCATTTTCACAATATTGATTCTTCCAATCCATGAACACGGTATATTTCTCCATCTATTTGTGTCCTCTTTGATTTCTTTCATCATTGTTTTATAGTTTTCTATGTATAGGTCTTTTGTTTCTGTAGGTAGATACACTCCTAAGTATTTTATTCTTTTCTTTGCAGTGGTGAATGGTATTGTTTCCTTAATTTCTCTTTCTGATTTCTCATTGTTAGTGTATAGGAATGCAAGGGATTTCTGTGTATTAGTTTTATATCCTGAAATTTTACTATACTCATTGATTAGCTCTAGCAATTTTCTCTTGGAGTCTTTAGGGTTTTCTATGTAGAGGATCATGTCATCTGCAAACAGTGAGAGTTTTACTTCTTCTTTTCCTATCTGGATTACTTTTATTTCTTTTTCTGCTCTGATTGCTGTGGCCAACACTTCCAAAACTATGTTGAATAGTAGTGGTGAGAGTGGGCACCCTTGTCTTGTTCCTGATTTTAGGGGAAATTCTTTCAATTTTTCACCATTGAGGATAAAGTTTGCTGAGGGTTTGTCATATATAGCTTTTATTATGTTGAGATATGTTCCTTCTATTCCTGCTTTCTGGAGAGCTTTTTATCATAAATGGATGTTGAATTTTGCCAAAGGCTTTTTCTGCACCTATTGAGATAATAATTTTTTTTTTTATTAGTTGAAGGCTAATTACTTTACAATATTGTAGTGCTTTTTCTCATACATTGACATGAATCAGCCAATCATATGGTTTTTATCTTTCAATTTGTTAATGTGGTGTATTACATTGATTGATTTGCAGATATTAAAGATTCCTTGCATTCCTGGGATAAAGCCCACTTGGTCATGATGTATGATCTTTTTAATATGCTGTTGGATTTTGTTTGCTAGAATTTTGTTAAGGATTTTTGCATCTATGTTCATCAGTGATATTGGCCTGTAGTTTTCTTTTTTTGTGGCATCTTTGTCTGGTTTTGGAATTAGGGTGATGGTGGCCTCATAGAATGAGTTTGGAAGTTTACCTTCTTCTGCAATTTTCTGGAAGAGTTTGAGTAAGATAGGTGTTAGTTCTTCTCTAAATTTTTGGTAGAATTCAGCTGTGAAGCCATCTAGTCCTGGGCTTTTGTTTGCTGAAAGATTTCTGATTACTGTTTTGATTTCCATGTTTGTGATGGGTCTGTTAAGATCTTCTATTTCTTCCTGGTTCAGTTTTGGAAAGTTATGCTTTTCTAAGAATTTGTCCATTTCTTCCAAGTTGTCCATTTTATTGGCATAGAGCTGCTGGTAGTAGTCTCTTATGATCCTTTGTATTTCAGTGTTGTCTGTCGTGATCTCTCCATTTTCATTTCTAATTTTGTTGATTTAGTTGTTCTCCCTTTGTTTCCTAATGAGTCTTGCTAACGGTTTGTCAATTTTGTTTATCTTTTAAAAAAACCAGCTTTTAGCTTTGTTGATTTTTGCTATGGTATCTTTTGTTTCATTTGCATTTATTTCTGCCCTACTTTTTAAGATTTCTTTCCTTCTACTAACCCTGGGGTTCCTCATTTATTCCTTGTCTAGTTGCTTTAGGTGTAGAGCTAGTTTATTTATTTGACTTTTTTCTTGTTTCTTGATGTAAGCCTGTAATGCTATGAACCTTCCCCTTAGCACTGCTTTTACAGTGTCCCATAGGTTTTGGGTTGTTGTGTTTTCATTTTCATTCATTTCTATGCATATTTTGATTTCTTTTTTGATTTTTTTCTATGATTTCTTGGTTATTCAGAAGCGTGTTATTTAGCCTCCATATGGTGGAATTTTTAACAGTTTTTTTTTTTTTTTTTCCTGTAATTGAGATCTAATCTTACTGCATTGTGGTCAGAAAAAATGACTGAAATGATTTCAATTTTTTTGAATTTACAAAGGCCAGATTTATGGCCCAGGATGTGATCTATTCTGGAGAAGGTTCCATGTGCACTTGAGAAAAAGATGAAATTGATTGTTTTGGGGTGAAATGTCCTTGTAAATTTTCTGTTTAGTTGATCTATCCATAGGTGTGCGTGGGGTGTTAATGTCTCCCACTCTTATTGTGTTACTGTTGATTTCCCCTTTCATACTCCTTAGCATTTGCCTTACATACTATGATGCTCCTATGTTGGGTACATATATATATTTATAATTGTTATATCTTCTTCTTGGATTGATCCTTTGATCATTATGTAGTGTCCTTCTTTGTCTCTTTTCATAGCCTTTATTCTAAAGTCTATTTTATCTGATATAAGTATTGCGACTCCTGCTTTCTTTTGGTCTCCGTTTGCATGAAATATTTTTCTCCAGCCCTTCACTTTCAGTCTGTATGTGTCCTTTGTTTCAAGGTGGGTCTCTTGTAGACAGCGTATATAGGGGTCTTGTTTTTGTATCCATTCAGCCAGTCTTTGTCTTTTGGTTGGGGCGTTCAACCCATTTACATTTAAAGTAATTATTGATTGGCATGGTCCCGTTGCCATTTACTTTGTTGTTTTGGGTTCAGGTTTATACAACCTTTCTGTGTTTCCTGTCTAGAGAAGATCCTTTAGCATTTGTTGAAGAGCTGGTTTGGTGGTGCTGAATTCTCTCAGCTTTTGCTTGTCTGTAAAGCTTTTGAATTCTCCTTCATATCTGAATGAGATCCTTGCTGGGTACAGTCATCTGGGTTGTAGGTTTTTCTCTTTCATTACCTTAAGTATGTCCTGCCATTCCCTTCTGGCCTGAAGAGCTTCTATTGATAGATCAGCTGTTATCCTTATGGGAATCCTTTTGTGTGTTATTTGTTGTTTCTCCCTTGCTGCTTTAAATAATTGTTCTTTGTGTTTGATCTTTGTTAATTTGATTAACATGTGTCTTGGGGTGTTTCACCTTGGGTTTATCATGTTTGGGACTCTCTGGATTTCTTGGACTTGTGTAACTATTTCTTTTCCCATTTTAGGGAAGTTTTCAGGTATTATCTCCTCGAGTAATTTCTCATGAACTTTCTTTCTGTCTCCTTCTTCTGGAACTTCTATGATTCGAATGTTGGGGCATTTCACATTGTCCCAGAGGTCCCTGAGGTTGTCCTCATTTCTTTTGATTCTTTTTTCTTTTTTTCCTCTCTGCTTCATTTATTTCCATCATTTTATCTTCTACCTCACTTAACCTATCTTTTGCCTCCATTATTCTACTGTTGGTTCCCTCCAGAGTGTTTTTGATCTCATTTATTGCATTATTCATTTTTCAATGACTTTTTTATTTCTTCTAGGTCCTTGTTAAACATTTCTTGCATCTTCTCAATCCTTGTCTCCAGGCTATTTATCTGTAACTCCATTTTTTTCCCCAATATATTGGATCATTTTTATTCTCATTATTCTATATTCTTTTTCAGGTAGATTCCCTATCTCCTCCTCTTTTGTTTATCTTGGTGGCATTTTTTCATGTTCCTTTACCTGCTGGGTATTTCTCTGCCTTTTCATCTTGTTTAGATTGCTGTGTTTGGAGAGGCTTCTCTGTATTCTGGTGGTCTGTGGTTCCTTTTTATTGTGGAGGTTTCTCCCAGTGGGTGGGTTTGGACAATTGGCTTGTCAAGGTTTCCTGGTTAGGGAAGCTTGCGATGGTGTTCTGGTGCGTGGAACTGGATTTCTTCTCTCTGGAGTGCAATGGAGTGTCCAGTAGTGTGTTTTGGATCTATGTGTTTGGTGTGACTTTGGGCAGCCTGTATGTTGATGCTCAGGGCTATGTTCCTGTGTTGCTGGAGAATTTGCATGGTATGTCTTGCTCTGGAACTTATTGGCTCTTGGGTGGTGGTTGGTTTCAATGTAGGTATGGAGGCTTTTGGATGATCTCTTATTACTGAATGTTCCCTGTAATCAGGAGTTCTCTGGTGTTCTCAGGTTTAAGGCTTAAGTCTCCTGCCTCTGGATTTCAGTCTTATTCTTCCAGTAGCCTCAAGACTTCTCCAACTATATAGCACTGATAATAAAACTTCTAGGTTAATGGTGAAAAGATTCTCCACCGTGAGGGACACCCAGAGAGGTTCACAGAGTTACATAAAGAAGAGGAGGGGGAGGAAGGAGATAGAGATGAGCAGGAGGAAAAAAAGGGGGACTTAAGAGGAGAGAGACAGATCTACGCAGTACTCTGTTCCCTAAGTGTTCTCTGTAGCCCAGAACACCCACAGAGATTAACAGAATTATATTGAGAAGAGAACGGGGAGGGAGGAAATTGAGGTGATCTGGGGGAGAAAAAGGGGAGTCAAAGGGGGAGCGAGTAATCATCACAATCCTGAGTAAAAATGGGTACTGAATATTGGATTCTTAAATGTCCAAAATTGATATCAAATACTGAAAAACAAAGATTAAAAATAGAGAGTAGAAGTTAGACTCTTAAAAACACAATATTAAACACAAAGACAAAAACACAAAAAATTTAAAAAATATATATGATGTTCGCTTTAAAAATAGGGTCATTTTTGGCAAGGTTATAGTGAAATGAAAATGAAAATTAAAGAGTAATAGAGGAGTAATAGAGGACTTTAAAAGAAAATAAAAGAAAAAAATTTTAAAAGAAGAAAAAAATTTTTTACTAAAAAAAATAGTAAAAATATATGAAAATGAAAATTAAGGAGTAATAGAGGAGTAATAGAGGACTTTAAAAGAAAATAAAAGAAAATGAAAGTTAAGGAGTAATAGAGGAGTAATAGGGAATTTTAAAAGAAAATAAAAGAAAAAAAATTTTTTTAAGAAAAATTTTTTTTAATTAAAAAAAAAATAGTAAAAATATATCTAGGAATTTCTCTGGAGCTGTTGTGGTCAGTGTGGGTTTGATGCAGTTTCAGATAGCTCCTTGTTCCAGCTTACACTTCTCAGTATCTATAGGCCCCTTCCGGTGCAGTCGGTGTTAACTACAAGGATTTTAATCTGTTGCACCGGTCACTTCTAAAGTGGTTCCCTTTGTTTATTTGGCTTCTGTTTGCATGTCTCTTCAGTGTCTACTTTCCGCCCTGACACAAGTGGGTGGAGGTGGTCTCTTGTTTAGATTCACTTATTCAGTCGTGCTGTGGGGAGGGAGGGGCACTGCAGACAAATATCACTAGCGTGTGTGGGGAGCTCTCGCAGTGTTCCGGCCACACTGGGTTTGCCCCCGCTCACGGCGCGTGTGCTTTCCCTGTGTACACTGCTCAGGCTCCAGGCTGCTCTATAGGGAGCGGGCCCTGAATTGTATGCGGTTCCAGTTTTTGGGTACTCCACAAAAGCACTGACTCTTTTGGGCCTGCGTTTTGTGCCTTCCCCTGCCCAAGCAGCTCAGGCAGCCAGGTGCTTGACGAGCACACCCTCCCGGGGGTGCGGTGCGCCTTATCCCCTCGGCGGTCCCAGCCTCAGTTTCCGTGTGCACCAGTTGGGTGTGCCTTGTGTCTCTTCTGGGGAGCTGGTCTCGAGCTGCGACCCTCCTGGTGGATGTGAACCATCCAGAATCTCAGGAAGTCTTTGGTTAGAGACTGGAAGCCTCTTTGCAGTTTGGTAGGCGATGCCATTTCTGGGGCCGAGTTTTCCCCTTCCCCCTCCACCCTGCCTCCAATGGGGGATGGGCCAGTCCGAAGCCGGCTAGCTCTTGTCTGGAATTGCTCATTCCTTCCTTTGTTCTGCAAACGGGCAGTCAGTGTGTTTGGTTAGCACTTTTCGCAGGTTTAATTTTCTCTCTTTCTCTTGCTATCCCACAGTTTAAGTTGCTATCTCACGTTAGCTCCCTCCAATTGCCCTCAGGGCATTCAGGCCCAGTCCTTACCCTAAATGTCCCCACTTGATGGTGGCGGGTGTGAGCATCTGGGGTACTTTTCTGCTGAGAGTTGCTTTTAGGCATGTAATCTGTGGGTTTCATTTATTTTTTCTCCCAGTTAGGTTGCCCTCCGAGGTTCGAAAACTTCCCCCAGACCCGCCAGTGAGAAGGTTTCCCGGTGTTTGGAAACTTCCTCTATTACGACTCCCTTTCCTGGACGGGTCTCCGTCCCTAGCTCTTTTGTCTCTCTTTTTATCTTTTATATTTTGTCCTACATCCTTTCAAAGACAATGGGCTGCTTTTCTGGGCGCCTAATGTCCTCTGCTAGCGATCAGAAGTTGTTTTGTGGAGTTTGCTCAGCGTTCAAATGTTCTTTTGATGAATTTGTAGGGGAGAAAGAGGTCTCCCCATCGTATTCCTTCACCATCTTAGCTCCTCCCCCCCCCCCACACTTAATTATTATATTTAAAGTTTTTAATTATTTGGCTTTCTTACTTACACGTGCCATTGCTCAATTCATCAATGGCTAACTTCCAATTTTCTGCTGGGTTTGGAAAGTGATCACTGCTTATTATACAGGCACTCGTAGAGAACATAGGTAGTCTCTGCTTATGTATTTTTAATCCTCCTATTTTCAACCTTCACTCCCTGAATAAACTCGGAACACACAAACACACACAGAACGTGTCATCCACCCTACTTATTCAAATGTAATTGATGTTTCTGGTCTCTAAATTTTTCCGCAAGGATACAACAGCATCCCAATGTTTCTTGTTCCTTTTTTGAATGGCCCCAAGTCTCACTATTTATGTGACTTTACCCTGAAATTACCTTAATCCTGGACAAGGAACTGTTGGTGTCATACTCTTTTGCTGAACTCACTCATGAGAGTTGGGTATGGGGAATCTTCACGTCTTGTTCTCAGGCCCTAGTCATTTGTATGAGTTTTGTATCAACCAGAGGCTGAGAGTCAGAACACCACAGACTGTGCCTCAGAGTGGATCAGACAGTCAGACGCTCCGCATCCAGGCCCGCTGCTGCTCAGAGTGAGCGTCAGCTCCCCCTGCAGTTCCCTTCTCTGTGTCTCTCAGCACAGTAGTACACAACCAAGTCTGACTCTTGGAATGAGGCTCTCGTCAAGTGGAAGGATTTTGATTTTCTGTGGTATGTGGCTTCAAACTCTTTGGTGATTCTCTTCTCCTTGTCCTTCGTGGCTTCCAAGAGGAGCTGTGGACCTTCTCTTGAATAGTGAACATACCAAAAATGAGTGGGGTACATGGGGGCTGAATAAGTGCAACTGATGGTCAGAGTAGCCTTTTCCGGAAGCGTCACTTGGCCGCCTAACTGGGTCACTGAGCCTCCACGGGTTTGTCCTAGGGAAAAATAAGAGTTCTGTGTGATCTCAGGCAGAAAGCTCTGGTATAAAATTTTGATTAAAGGTTTTGTTGACATAACAGAAGAAAGAATCCACATTTTTACAAGCATTTTGCTTACCCAGCAGGAAGAGTATTATGGTCACTAAGCCTGAAGAAGAGTTCATCTCTAGAGTATCTCCTGAGTAACGTTCTTGATTCTTAACATGAAGAAATGTTGAAGTCACAGTGAAATTTAGTTCCAGACACAGCAGAAAATGTGTCTGTGTTAGGAATCTGCACACTCTGGTGGACAGGGACAGAAAAGTGATGCATGCATCCTGGTCTCCTCCACAAATCAGAAAAATGTTATCCTTGACTGTATCCATGAGGCACATGTCAGTCTTCAGGTGAGGCTTGGAAATTTGATCAACAGCTGTCAACACCTCTCAGGTCTGTTTTGTTTTTAGGATACTACCTGGTATGGAAGTTCTTTAACAAAGCATCCCAGGTATTTCTGTAGCTGAGAAGATGTCAATTTTCTTAAGCACTTTAATATAGTGCTTTATAGTCTCATGCATCCATGTGGGCCAACCTATAATCCACTGACTGTCAGAAAAGGGTTTTGTGGCTGATTACAGAGGAAGTAATAAGAAGTCAAGCCAGTATTGAATGAATCTCTTATTTCTCAGCATTGTACCCCAGTTTATAGAACAATGACTTACATTTATTACATGCTCACTAAGTATTTGCTATACCAAACAAAAATAATGAACAAAGGGTCTTTGACTGAGGAATCACTACTACTTGAAATACAGTATTTTATCATTCCTAAAATAATATCATTTGTAAGAAATGCTAGCTTTTTAATAAAATATTTTCAGGGGAAAAAATGCACACTATCATATCAATAGTCAAATAACCTTGAATTTCAAAACCATTAAAATATGAAAACAAAAGAATTATCATAACTGAATTTATCAAATCCTTATAGAATGATCTGACATCAATATCTTATTCTACTATTTCCCTGATTTCAAGATAAGATGGCTAAACTATCTGAATCAGCCAAGACTAACCCCATACTCATAGTGAAAATCTAGCTTCAGGACTGATTCTCTTAACATCCACCTGCCACATTTTGTTGCCAAACTTTAATCAAATAATTTTCCTCCATTGGGTTGGGAAGCCTAAAAATATGGATTTCTGTCAAAAGCCTGGAGCATGAATTAAGACTGTTCCTTCCCAGCTTTTCAAATTATTAAAAACATAGCTGATATTTATACAACAGCTGATAAATGGAATTAATGTGTGACTGATTTGAAATGACAGATTCAGGAATCCCAACTGTAACATCATGAATTGTACTTTTCAGGATTGAGAACAAGAAGTGTAAATTTTTCCTTGACCCCACTGCACAGCTTGTAGGATCTTAGTTCCCCACCCAAGGATGGAACCAGGGCCCTTGGCAGTGAAAGAACAGACTCCTAACCACTGGACCACCAGGGAATTCCCAGAAGTTCATAACTTTTAAAACTCCCGGGTGGTTTTGTTGCAGTCAGTTCGATACTGGTTTATAAGATTTCTTTTGTAATCAGTGTCCTAGAGCAAGATGGTCATCAATGATCAGGAAGAAATGCAATTTTTTAAACTGGTCTTTTGCTATGAAGTAGCAGCAGCAAAAACAAGCACTTCTTTATCCTACTTTTTATGAATATTCATTTTTGAAAAAATAAAATAAAAATTCCTCAAGGCTATCAGGATGAAGTTCTGGAGTGGAACACACCTTCTGTAAAACCCTATAACTATGCATCCCTAGACACATGTGCATGGGTGCTCAGTAGCTTCAGTCATGTCCAGTTCTTTGCAATCCTATGGACTGCAGCCTGCCAGGCTCCTCTGTCCATGGCATCCTCCAGGCAAGGGTTGCCATGCCCTCCTCCAGGGGATCTTCCTCACCCAGCAATTGAACCCACAACTCCTGAATCTCCTGCATTGCAGAAAGATTCTTTACAGCTGAGCCACAAGGGAAGCCTCCCCCTAGACACAAAGATGGAAGCTTAGCTCAGCCTGATTCCTGGAGTTCACTCTCCACAGATTTGTATCAAGCAGCTTCATCAGTCCAAAGTTAACATACAGATAATTTCCCTGATCCAGATTTAAGTAATAAAATCTGGCTCAGATTCTCTTTTGGGTTCATATATTCCTTCCTTTCTCCTTTATTTTCCAACTCCGTTGTCAAAAATGGCCTCAGAATTATGCTAGGAAGAATTCTGAAAAAATTTGACACATTAAACAGAAAACAAAAAATAAGTTTGGATGATGCTGGGTTGAAAATAAATGTATAACACATGGACACAGAAAGTTGCTATCCACACCTTTAAAAAAACATATAGGACAATGAGAACGTAGTGGAGAAATATTTAGAATTGGGGTCACATTAGAAGACTCATGCAACATTGAAGAAAGACATTTGCTAAACTTGGATTTTTAATTGTTTTATAAATATGCAACATTCACAAAACTAAACTGCACTTATTTTAAATAAACAAATTAATAAGATTTGACATGTGTACACATTTGTCAAGCTATTATTCCAGTCAAGATAAGGAACAATGTATCACCCAAAAAAGTTTCCTCACATCTCTTTATAATCTTCTCTCAATCCTCTCCTCACCTCCTACTCCAATTTTCATGCAGCACTACCATCATGAATTAGTTTGCACATTTTATACAATATAAATGGAATCATGTGTACTCTTTTGTCTAGGTTCTTTCTCTAAACATAATTAAGATTATTTCATGGTTGTAAGTATCAATGGTTCATTCCTTTGTATTGATGAAAAGTCTTCCATTACATAGACACAAAACAATTTGTTAATCCACTCACCTATTAACAAACATTTCTGTTAGTTCTAGTTGGAGGCTGTACAAACATAGTTGCTTTGAGCTTTGTGTCACATTTTTAGGAGATATGTGCTTTCATTTTTCTCTTGGGTGAATATCTGGGAGTGGAATTCCTGCAGCATATGGTAGGTGTTTATTTGACTTTAAGTTTCTTATTTTTTCTAGTGGTTTTTTTGTAGATTCCCTTGGATTTTATACTCAGATAATTGTGCTGTCTCTGACTAAAGATAGGTTCATGTCTTCTTTTTCAAATTGTGTTCTTCTGTTTGTTTGTTTTTTTCTCTTGCCTTTTGACACTGGCTAGAATCCCTAGTAAAACACTAAATACAAACAGTGAGAGCCAAAATTCTTCCCCTAGTGGTGCAATTAGGGGGAAAGCATTCATTCTTTCACCATCAAGTATGATGTTTGATGTAGTTTTTGTAGAGGTTTTTTATTTAGTTGAGGTATCTCCTTAGGTCCTAATTTGCTGGAAGTTTTTAAACACGAGTGAATGCTGAATTTTCTCAAATGCTTTTTCTGCATCTATTGAGGTTATTCTCATTAATTAATCAACTGCTACTTGTCAGCCCCTATAACTACACTATTGATAACTTGCCACAATAAAATATCAAAGAATATATCACTCTCCCATTTTATATAATAAAACAAGGCTCACGAGTTTCTAGAAAGTTCGTGGCCAATCTAATAATTTTGAATAGAAATCTCACTGATAGCAAAACCTGATTCCCTGTTTTTTATACTATAGATAATTTTCAGGGGCTTCCCTGGTGTCTCAGTGGTAAAGAAACCGCCTGCAATGCAGAAGCTGCAGGTTGGATCCCTGAGTTGGGAAGATCCCCTGGAGGAGGAAATGGCAACCCACTGCAGTATTCTTGCCAGGATAATCCCCTGGACAGAGGAGTCTGGCAGGCTACAGTCCACGGGGTCACAAAGGGCTGGACATGAAGCAACAAAGCACAGACGCACACAATACAGTCTGTTAACTACTTTCTTCTTTATTTCTGCACATTGAACAATAAAAAGTGACTAAATAATCACAGATTTGACCCTTTCACCAAAAGAGAACTGCACCACATTGGAAAGAATATCCAAGCTGCAGTTCAGGAGCTGACCACCAGGTAATGGCTTGGCCACTCCTTTCAGATCAATTGTTAGGCACCTGAGGAGCAATGCACTATAACAAAGATGACATTTTTTTCTAGGTTTAGGTGAACCACCAGAGTACCAAAACTTCATTCACAGCTCCTGATCACTTGCTTTCTCTAGTCCTTGAAACTGGCTTGTGATAAAGTAGTCTAGAGGATAGCTGTTCAAATTAACTAAGATAAATATTTCTCAAAAATTTAAAAACAGAAGTGTCATATGATTCAAGAATTTCACTTCTAATTATGTCAAAAAATTGAAATTTTGGTATATGCCCAAAATACTGAGATATTTATATCTATGTTTCCATCAAAAGGGTGAAGCAACCCAAATATCAACAAATGAATGGGTAGATGAAATGTGATCTATACTTACCCTAGAATATTATTCAACCTTAAAAAGGAAAGAAATTCTAAAACATGTGACAACATAGATAAAACTTGAGTACATCATGATAAATGAAATAAGGCACAAAAATGACATGTTACATGATTCCACTTCTACAGGATGTCTAAAGTAGTCAAACTCAGAGAGAACAGAATAGTAGTGGTCAAGAGCTAGAGGAACAGGGGGATGGGGAGTTACTCTTTAATGAGTACAAATTTTCAGTTTTTCAACATGAAAAGAGTTCTAGAGATGGATAATGTTGCTGCTTAATAATAATGTAAATGTATTTAATATCACTGTATTCAGTTCAGTTCAGTTCAGTTCAGTCGCTCAGTTGTGTCCGACTCTTTGCGACCCCATGAATCGCAGCATGCCAGGCCTCCCTGTCTTATCACCAATTCCCGGAGTTTACTCAAACTCATGTCCATCGAGTCAGTGATGCCATCCAGCCATCTCATCGTCTGTCGTCCCCTTCTCCTCCTGCCCCCGATCCCTCCCAGCATCAGGGTCTTTTTCAATGAGTCAACTCTTCACATGAGGTGGCCAAAGTATTGGAGTTTCAGCTTAAGCATCAGTCCTTCCAATGAACACACAGGACTGATCTTTAAGATAGACTGGTTGGACCTCCTTGTAGTCCAAGGGACTCTCAAGAGTCTTCTCCAACACCACAGTTCAAAAGCATCAATTCTTCGGCGCTCAGCTTTCTTCACAGTCCAACTCTCACATCCATATATGACCACTGGAATGATCACTGTATTATACACTTAAAATTATTAATATGGTAAAAAAAAAATATCTGTTAGGATGGCATGATTTTTTGAGTTAAACAAATTTAAGACTTTTTAAAATTAACTTTTACTGGAGTATAGTTTATTTACCATGTCAGTTTCCGCTGTACAGCAAAGTGAATCAGTTGTACACACACAGCACCTTCACTCTGTTTAGAATTATATTCCCATGTAGATCCTTACAAAGTATTGAACAGAGTTCCCTGGCCCCTACAGTAGGTTTCTTATTAGTTATCTGTCTATATTATATGTGCAGTAGTGGATATGGGACAATCCCAGCCTCCTAATTTATCCCTCCCCTACATCCTCCTCAGTAACCATAAATATGTTTCCTATATCTGTGACTCTACTTCTGTTTTGGAAATAGGTTCATTTGTACCATTTTTAAGATTCCACATATAAGTAATATATGATACTTGTCTTTGTTTGACTTCAGTCAGTGTGACAATCTCCAGGTCCATCCATGTTGCTGCAATGGCATTACCTCATTGTGTTTTATGGCTGAGTAATGTTGCATAGTATACATGTACCACATCTTCTTTACCCATTCTTTCCATAGACATATAGGTTGCTTCCATGTCCTTGGTATTTTAAATACTGCTGCAGTGAACATTAGGGTGCATGTATTCTTTCAAATTATGGTTTTCTCCAGATTTATGCCCAGGAGTGAAATTGCTGGGTCATATGGTAGCACTCATTTTAGTTTTTTAAGGAACTTCCATACTGTTCTGCATAGTGGCTATACCAAATTACATTTCCACCAATAGTGTAGGAAGGTTCCCTTTTCTTCTTTTCTCCACACCTTCTCCAGCATTTATTGCTTGTAGATTCTTTGATGATGGCCATTCTGATCAGTGTGAGTGAAAGTGAAAGTCACTCAGTCGTGTCCGACTCTTTGTGACCCCATGTGACCCCACAGAATTCTCCAGGCCAGAATACTGGGGTGGGTAGCCTTTCACTTCTCCAGGGGATCTTCCCAACCCAGGGATCAAACCCAGGTTTCCCACATTGCAAGTAGATTTTTTTTACCAGCTGAGCCACCAGGGAAGCCCAAGATTTTTTACCAACTAAGCCACCAGGGAAGCCCAAAGATCAGTGTGAAGTGATACCTCATTGTAGTTTTGATTTGCATTTCTCTAGTAATTAGTGGCGTTGAGCGTCTTTTCATGTGCCTCTTGGTCACCTCTAAATGTTCTTTGGAGAAATGTCTATTGGATCGACCCCTCATTTTTAATTTGAATTGTTTGGGTTTTTTTAAAATATGGATCTGCATGAGCTGTTTGTATATTTTGGAGACTAATACCTTGTCAATTTCGTTGCAAATATTTTCTCTCATTCTGTGGATTTTCTTTCTGTTTTGTTTATGATTTTCTTTGCTATGCAAAAGCTTTTGAGTTTAGTTAGGTTCCATTTGTTTATTTTTGTTTTTATTTTCATTACTCTAGGAAGCAGACCAAGAAAAGATTCTAGTGTGATTTATGTCAAAGTGTTCTGCCTATGTTATCCTCTAAGAGTTTTATAGCACCCAGTCTTACATTTAGGCCTTTAATCCATTTTGAGTTTTTTTGTGTGTGTGATGTTGGAGAGTGTTCTGATTTCATTCTTTTACATTTAGCTGTCCAGTTTTTCCAGCCTCACTTATTGTAAAGAATGTAAGTTATTCCTTTTAAGATTTCTACTCTACACAATTGCTTTCCAAATACAAATATAAGAGGCAGCTACTATACAAGATCACGTAGCAACCACGCATTACCATTCAACTTTCAAAACACTGACAAAAATGGATTCAAGGTAGAAGGAAGAAATTACAGAGAAGGAATATTTGGGATGGTGTAACAGCGATTGAACTAGAGGGGTGCAAAATCAGCCACATGATGGAAAAAATGCTTTTGGAGGAGTGTGCAGTGAAAGGCAAGACCAGAGACAGAACATAATTCATACAGTACTTTGCAAAATGTCCTTCTAAGGGCCACTAATTATTGATCTTTTTGTGGATAAGACTGAAGAGAGGCAGGAAAAACTTACATTATGGAAATTGAGCCATTCAGTGATAGAGGTGTTAATAAGAAGCAATGAGTATTAGCACAAAGTAGGCACCTTAGAATGTAAATAAAGGTACTATTAACTCAGCTAACGAAACTAAAATGAATGAATTTATTAAATGGTGTAAAACAACAAGATATTCAAAAGAAGGAAAATCACACAGAGATTTCATGACAAAACAACGCCTGTAATATAACATATCGTCAATTAATATTTAATGAATTGCTAGGAAAATTAAATAAATAGTCTTGTTTAGGCTTCAGAGACAAAGCAAAACAGGCCTCTGACCTTGCTTCTAACCTGCCTGGACACTGCCCTGACTGTGAGTAACTGCCTGCTGTGAGTGCAAGACTTCCAGCACCATGGATAAGATGGGGAAGGAATCTTGAGATTGTTGAGCTCCTAGAGGGAATCCCCCAGCCTTAGCAACATTCCAAGTTTTACATGACTAAACAAACAGCATTAACATGAAACCAGAGCTGCAATTTGGTCACAGATCGATGATGATATCAGTTTGCAACTGCCCTGGGATTGTAAATGGGAGCCCTGAACTGTAATCTTTGAAGTCTTACCCACGGAGAGGACTCTTTTCATACTTGGGGTTCCAGATGTGCTGTGACCTGGGACTTCCCAGTGCTGGAAACTCTCAAGTCTGGATGTTGACCTCCATCCAAGTCTGATGTTGGTCAAAACCCAATTTGGTGATGTGTCATCTGCTCTTTCTATTTCTATTTTCTTTTAATGTTAGTGTGTTTAATGCTAATATGTTGAAAGTAAGCTAGATAATTCTCCAATAAACATCTATATTATTTATTTGTATATAACAAATGGCTTATTTTGTTAACAAATCCTTTGAACCTGAGACAAAAGGGAAAACTTTTGGTAAAACATGAGTACATTGAAATGAAAAATCCAACAATTCACACATATTTTTACTGATATAATTCAGACATTCCCGAATTTCCTTAGTCAATTCTTCTAGCTCATACTAGTCACTACATGGCAAGGATTTTATGTGGCTAATTTTTGTCCTCAATACACAATTTTACATTTTTAATAAATAAATAATTTAAACCTAAATTTTTAGGGGTAAGGATTTTTTTTATGAATGATAGCTCTGAATATGGCCTCTGAACCTAGAGAACTATTTTCTTAGAATGAGTATCTTCTCTCTAACCCTATGCCTGTGCAACTGTAATCACTTCCTGTCTGTGCTGGCAACTCCCTGCCCTGGTCCCTACGGCAGGTGGAGCAGGGCCCTGGGTTTTGGTGCAGGTCCCTCCTCCACACGTCTCACTGTGGGCTCTCTCAGTGCACAGAAATACACTGCAGAGTCCTCCAGCTGTGAAGCTGAGATGACAAGTGTGATAGATTTTCTTGCTTTCTGGAAATTCAATGAGTAGCGACCTTCTGTGACATTTTGCTGGTTATGAGAATCCTGACGAATAAGGAGAATCATCCCCCCACTGCTGGGCTGCTTGTACCAGGATAAACTGTAACGTGACTCACTGGTGTCATACTTGCAGTCCAGGGTCACAGCTTCCTTCTCCTGCACTAATACTTGTGGTTGGTCTTGAGTTACCTTCTGGGCAATAATGGATCCTAAAGAAAAAAAAAAAAAAAAGAATCAGAACTTTAGGAATAAGTGGTGTGGAATAAAGAAATCCTATTTTAGACCTTACTACCCCTTCTTCCCAGGGTTCCCATAAGACTGCCTGTTCCCCCAGTCCTTAGGTCACAGAGGAGGCACAGTTCCATTGGGACCATCCTTACCTAAACACAGTGAAGCCACAACCACCTTCAGAAGGCTGGAGAGAAGCATGTTTCAGCTCTCCACTAGGTGGAAAATATCTTCTTCTTCAATGTCAAGGCTTTGCAAGGTGAGCCTGACAGGGTGAGGGAAGGATTGCTGGGTATGTGCTGCTGCTGCCCCACAACAGGAAACAGGGGTTTCCTGGAGTAACAAGTTGATGTGGCTATGTCAACTTCTCTGTGGACCAGGTGAGTGTCTCACTCACCCCAAACTTCCTTTTGCATTAACCAGCTCTTCAGTTCAGTTTGGTTCAGTTCAGTCGCTCAGTTGTGTCCGATTCTTTGCGACCCCATGAACTGCAGCATGCCAGGCCTCCCTGTCCATCACCAACTTCCGGAGTCCACCCAAACCCATTTTCAGTTGATACCAATTACATCTGAAAATACAAGTCAAATTTGATATTGAAAGGAAGAGTGATAATTTGACTAACTACTGTGTTCAGCTGTTGCATCTATGATGGAACTTGTTTCAAGATACTGCGTGTGATGGATTATGGAAACAACATAAGATGTAGTGATCATTTATCCTCATACCTATATATGCTTTCTTTCACTTAAGATAGAAAAGAAGACAAATCTGCTTGTGTTAATCACTGCAGCTTTCTCAACCTACATATCAATATAGCAATCACTATAATTCTTCATCACAACATCTGCTCAGTTACCTGACTTGGGACCTAATAGTAGGAGGAAAGATACTCTCCCTTTGCAGAAGGCTAGAATGGATCTGCAGACACGGAGTCCTGTCACAGTGGTCCCTTTCTCCTCTCTATTTGTTCTGACAGCCTAGGTCTGTTCAGAGAGGGCAAATAGATGCTACATATTGGTCATCAGGTTATCAAATCTTTGAATTTATATTGTTCCTATTAATTCAGTTGGAACCTTCTCAGTCAGGTCCGACTCTCTGCCACCCCAGACCTGCCAGGCTCCTCTGACCATGGCATTCTGCAGGCAAGAATACTGGAGTGGGTAGCCATTCCCTCCTCCAGTGGATCTTTCTAACCCCAGGATTGAACCCAGGTCTCCTGCATTGTAGGCAGATTCTTGACCGTCTGAGCCACCAGGGAAGCCCAAAAGAGCCTCAAAAAGCCTCTATATTCTGTGCACATAGTTCTAAGGGAATATATCACAAGAGACCTCCATAAGACAGTTGATCATAAGACCACTACTGATGATAATATTTGTGTAAGAATGTAAAAGTAAAGCCATGCCTAAGGATATTACTAAACAACACGGTGTCAAATACAAATAGGCACTTGCCAAGAGTATTTGCCAGCAACCGAACAACAGGAAGGGCATTTGTCTTCTACCTCTACAGAGATTGAATCCTGTGCTGCTGCAGCTGCTGACTTTAAAAACCCTCTGAGGGTAACGCAGGGTGGACAGTGAGGCACTCTCTGCTCCAGGGAAACTGGTGAAACAGGTCTTTACATGGTTAGATAATTTCAGGAACTGATTTCATGATCCCAATCCCTGCATCTCTTCATATCTAGAAAAGCACTAAACCCTTTCATGGTGACATCAGCTCCTTGGGACTAGCAGAAAATCTTCTGTAAAATAAACACTTGATTGCGTTGAATTCCCCCTTCGCCAAAATCTTATATGTTGACGTTCCCCCACTACCTCTTTGGAGCAGTCTCTCAGAGCTATCTGAGCTTCGGTCTCCCCGGCTGCAGTCCTCATTTTGCTCCAAGTAAAATTTAGCTCACAACTCTCACATTGTGCATCTTTTTAGTCAACAATGGCAAACAGCAGAGAGCTGTTACCTACAGGGGCCTACCCGTGAAAGTTGAACAGAACTTATCTTCCTATCTCGAAGTAATTACAGCCTCAGCTCAACTGGGTGAAGTTTTTTCAGATCCTGCCCTGGAATCTCCATTAAATCTGATGGTACCACACATAGCACAAATTGTTCTCCAACCTAAAACACCCAACCTTTTTCTACCAATCAGTTGACTAATATAAAATATTAATTTCCCCTCAGGTTATTCAACTTTGTTACCCTTCTCAGTGAAAAGTTCTCCTGATAGTACCTGTGCTGTTCAAAATGCGTTCATGTCCAGAACAGATTTTTTTAACACTCTCATGCCAAATGTGAATTAATGTGTTTTAAAATAATCTTATCTTAAATATTGAAAAGAAACAATACCAGGCTGTCTATGCAATAACTATTCTAAACTCCTTTTTAAACCAATCATTAGCAAAAACAAAATTTAAGTAGCTGAACTTGTGGATCTACCTTGGATACATTAAATTGCAAAAAGTATATATTCAGTGGAAGTTTTAGGTTTTCAACACAGTTCACATATCGTGTATGCCTGTTAAAGAGAAAGTGAAAGTTGCTCGTCATGTCTGACTCTTTGTGACCCCATGGACTATACAGCCCATGGAATTCTCCAGGCCACAATACTGGAGTGGGTAGCCTTTCCCTTCTCCAGGGGATCTTCTCAACCCAGGGGTTGAACCCAGCTCTCCCACATTGCAGGCAGATTACCAGCTGAGCCACAAGCAAAGCCCAAGAATACTGGAGTGGGTAGCTTACCCCTTCTGCAGCAGATTTTCCCAACCCAGGGATTGAACCAGGGTCTCCTACATTGCAGGATTCACCTTTTCTTATTTCTTTAACAAACATCTACTGATAATCAACTGTGTGAATGGGGAATGCTCAATTCAATATATAATAGTAAGTGAAAAACATTATAAGCCTATTGTAACAATAATTTATTGAAAAGGTAAGCTGAATATTCACAATATTATGTGATTGCAGAATTATCAATATCATATTTATTGTATATCACACATTTCCCTATAATTAGCATGCAATATATAATCAGAAAAATAATAAATGCTGTTTTCAAAACACAGCATTAAAAAAAAATTCATAATAAGGATTATCAATTGATACCAAGAGGTTATTTATAGAAAAGGAGTCTGAGTGGCAAATGTAAAGGCAATCTTACAATTTCAAAACAAAACAATGCTAACTCCCTTCAAGAAATCAGTAAGCAGCAATTATCCATAAACTGTGTCATACTTTCTGAGTCATCTTGAACCTAACCTTCTTATTCTATGCTTGTCTAACACATCAGTTTCCACTTGCAGACAAACAGTATGACAAATGCTACTTTGAAGGTTGCACCAGAGAAGGGGGCTGCCCGTCACAAGTATGAGTACAGGTAGCAGCTGCCTGGGCAGCGCTGTGTCCTTGCTGCACAGAAGCAGACAGCTGAGTCTCCAGGCTGGATGGTTGCGATGTGCAGGGAGAGACGTTTGGCGGTCTTATTCAATAAAACAGTCAGCCTCTGGTCTTTTTTTTCACCCATATTTGAACGAATAGCTACAAGGAGCTGGGGACCTTTCCCAGGTTCTTGCTTATACCGAGGGAAATACTCTGAAGCAGTGTCTGTATAAGTGCAGGTGATAAAAGCAGTGTTTCCCTCCTGGACACTCAGGGTAGAAGGACTCTGCTCCACCTCGTTTCCAAGACTGACCCCTATGGAGAAAGTAGAAGTCAGAGAAAGGAGAAGGTTGTCAGATTATTAAGTTCCACAATTTACTTTCCCTTTTCTACAATAACTAGAAGAAACCTGAATAAAGTCAGTCTCGGTGTCTAACGAATATCTACTAATACACTCTGTCCCCCTCCCCTTTTTTTAAATTAATTAATTTATTTTACTGTTTCCCTTAAACCCTCAACTCACAGTCCAGCTGTAGCCATAAGAACGTGATTAAAGCTCCAATGGGTGTCTTCATTGTTTTTCCCATTTAGGATCAATTGTGGACCTGCAGTCTCCAGCCAGGAGACCTGCTTCTGTTACCAAGTGTCCCCTTCTTTTCTCTAGTGGTTTCTTTCATTGTCTACCCAGTCAATAAGAAAAAGGCTCTGCTTCTGCCCTAAGCCTATTCATTCAGAATCCACTCAAAGGAACTCTCCACATGTTCTGATCAGCAGAGGTGCACCACCATCTGGTGGCCACATCCCTAACTACTGAACTCTGGTTAAATGTTCTTTTCATGGCTGTGCCTATGAGGGACATGCATAAAAGCAGCAAAGGTCAAACAAATTATGTCTCAGATTGAAGTAATCTAATGCACAGTAAGAATGTAGAGATAGAGAATTTGACTGTTTATAAGCTGAAAGAGGTAGATGCTGTTGCTCTTTATTCAATGATCAGCCTGATATTTAGTTTTTAGATTATAAAAGCACCATGATTCACTCTCCTAAACAAACAAACAAACCAATATATATATATGAAACTATCAAGTTCAGCCAATATACCATTTTCATTTGCCTGTTATGGAGGAAAACTCTCTGTAAAAGAAACTTGTAAGCCAAAAATCAGAATAACAGAGAGAAGATCATTTGACATTTCAACTGCCTGTTATCTCAGACTGTCTCCTCTAACCTGGTTTTCAGTGGGCCCTTGCTTTCTCAGAGAATTGACAGTAAAAACAGTTGAAATGTATCCTGAAATGTAATTACTAAATGGCAGAGATCTAAGTGTTGCAGTTTGCATAAGACAGCTTTCCTTTGCTCAGCAACAAGGGTCTGGAAGAAGGAGATAGGAAAAGAACATTAAGGGGGAAGTGAGGATATCCAGTTTATCCTCTACTTTCTACTGCGAGCTCATTTGATCTACTTTTTAATTATATAATTTTTCATTCTGGCATCTTGGATATAGTTTCTGTTTTGTAAAATGAGGTGAACTAAACCCTGTCTAAGGGCTCATCTAGCTCTACATCCTTTTATACTATTTAGCAGAACAAATCTTTATTGAGGCCTGCTCATATACAATGTAGAGTGATGAGAGAGAGTGGGAGAAACCCCTTGCACTCTGGAACCCCAACACCATTTTCACATTTCATGCAGTCTTCGGGGGCTGTGGTTGCCACTAATTAACCCTAGGTCCTCTTCTGAAGCAGAGGCAGGGTCCTTGGAATGAACCCTTAACTGTGATTTCATTTCTCCTATAAGATCAAGGAGAATATAAATCCACAGTAAAATGGCATAAAATGGGATGGGGCTCCCTGAATGTAAGTGTCATCACAGACAGTGAGATCAAAGGGGCTTTGTGACTGAATTGGTAAGAAGATGTTCTTGTGGTGTTTCATTCTGTAAGTCTTATTTCATCTTGTAGGAACAAAAGAAAAAACATCTGCCCGACTGGAGGACCCAGAGGAAGTCGATGAGTTGCCAACAGGTAAAGCAAGAGGCTCTTTCTAAAGCAACCAAATTGCTTTCTGGCTTCTGTCTCTCTGTGCAAGTATAGGTGGGGATCACCTATATCATTTTTAGAACCAGTGAAAAATGAAAATCTGGAATCTTCTTTGCAAGAAGCAGGGTAAAGTCTCATTAGATAATGTTTCTAGTGGCTTCCCTGGTGGTTCAAATGGTAAAGAACTTGCCTACAATGCGGGAGACCTGATTTTGATCCCTGGGTCTGATCCCTTGGTCGGGAAGATCCCTTGGAGTAGGAAATGGCAACCCACTCCAGTATTCTTGCCCGGAGAATTCCGTGGAACGAGGAGCCTGGCAGGCTGTAGTCCATGGGGTCGCATAGAGTAGGACAGGACAGAGCGACTAACACTTTCACTTTCAACATTTCTAGTGGCACCATTTTTCTAAAATGCTTTAACTCTTCATACAAATTAGTTTCATGTATCTGAATCTAATTTTTTGAGACTTTTGATCATTTTAAGTTCATAAGAACATTAAAGAGAAGATGCAGAGGTTTCCAATATACCTCCCACTCCCACACTTGCATAACCTCTCTTCTTATCAACTTCCACACAAGACTGGTCTATTTCTCACAACTGATGAGCCCATATTAACACATTATAATTGCCCAAAGTTTATAGTTTACTAGGATTCACTCTTGATGTTGTACATTCTATGGGTTTACACAAATGTACAGTGGCACGTGTTCATCATCATAGTATCACAGAGAGTAGTTTCACCCCTAAACATCCTTTGTGCTCTGCCCCATTCATCCTTCCACTCCCCTCAATCCTTGCAATCACTGGTTTTTACTCTCTTTATAATTTTGCCTTTCCCAGGATGTCATATAGCTGGAATCATATAGTAGGCGGCCTTTGAGATTGACTTCTTTCACTTAGTATCATGCATTTAAGTTTCCTCTGTATTTTTAAGGTTTGACAGCCCATTTCTTTTTAACACTGAATAATATTCCATTGTTTGGAGGTACCACAATTTACTTATCCATCCACTTGCTGAAGGAAATCTTGGTTAGTCTCAAATGTCGGTACCTGTGGATAAGCCGCTGTAGACCCGTGCCTTTCTCTCAGCCTGTGGCAGCTGCCCTCAGTGTTTGGTGCTCCTTCACTTTCAGACACAGCGCTCCAGTCTCTGCCTTGTCTTCACATAAAAAATTATTTTTCTTATATTTGTTATTACCAGGACTCAAAAATCTGAATACAAACTTTTAAAGCATTACACACATTTAATTCCCTTTTCACTTTGAAGGAACACACACGTGCAGTTAACCAAAAAATTGAGTCATCTCTTTCTGTTTGTTGATCACCATATATTTTTTTCAAGCATTTTCCATCAGAGAAATTTATATGTAGCTTATATTTTATCTGTCAGGAGCACTAGACTGTTTTAACAGGACATTGAATATTGGCATCTACATCAGTTATGACAATGGTTCCATATTAGAGCTTTATATCCACGAGAGATTTCTGGGATGAAGAAGGGCAAAAAAACAAAAACAAATAGTGAAATGACAGTCCTAAAGGATCAGATCTTCGGAAGAAAAAAGTGCTGAAGTGTGAATCTGGAAGCCCAAAGAGGTAACAAGGTACTTGCATGGTGTAGCCCTGCGGAGGGGCGGGGCTGAGGCAGCTGCAGTTTGGGCACAGGCTGCAGATCACCAGGGAGCACTGTGCCTCCACCGCACAGAGGTAGGTGGCTGCGTCTTCCAGCTGGGAGGCTGCGATGTGTAGGGTGCTATACCGTTCCTTAGAATTCACTGTGGAACTCAGCCTTTCTTTCTGCTTCGTCCCTGAAGTTATGAAAAACAGCGTGGTGAGGCTGCCTCCGGGATTCTGCTGGAACCACTGCACACTGCTCACTGCGGCAGAAAAATTGCACCTCAGAGTAGAGTTGGCTCCTTCCTGGAGCTTCAAGACTGAAGGGCTCTGCTCCACCTTCACTCCTCTCACCCCTGCTCGGAAAGAGAAAAACAAACACATGTGATGTCACTGAGGGGTCACGGATGGGGTTTCCAGACCAGGAAACTCTCTCAGGAAGCACCTGAGGATGAAGGACCATCTAGGAGCCCCAGCCAGCTCTCCCCCTCCCGCCCACTGATGGCTGTGGACACTCCCCAGCCCCCTCTCTGGGGTGACCCCGACTCACAGAAGATCTGGACCCACAGAAGCCCCAGCAGGGCTCCCCATTGCCTCTTCATGATCCCTTGCCCAGGTACTGAGGTGCCTTCGCCCCTACTCTGAAGGGTATAGAGTCCTGGGGCCAGAGAAATGTTGTTCTTACTGTCAGTGTGTTCCACCAGAATCACTGAGTACCAATCACATCTGAGGTGTGTCAGCTCACTTAACAGGAAACTCCACCCACAGTGGCCTAGTGAGACTGCAGTAAGGTCAGCAGTTTCTCCAAACTTGAGGTTTGGGGGGACAGTGCAGAGAGGTAAAAGCAATATTTCCGATATGTGTAGTGATAAATTTTTCTTTTCTTAAAGGACTATATGTAAGAGAAGATTGTGGGATAGTGTGAGAAAAGGTAGATGATATTTCTAGAAGAATTGTGTCATGATGGATTACATAGAACCTTGAGGAATTATAGGGACGGATAACCCATTTTTCAGACTGCATAGTTTGGCAGAGATTTTGATAATTCGGTTATGTGAAAATTCTCATCAAGGAAAACTATCTGATACATGCAGTGTTTATTGCAGAAGTAAATACAATTTCTTGAAATCATTTAGAAACCAAGATATGTAGTCAGCCTCTGCACAGATTCCAAGAAGAATTGGGTTCTTGAAAAACAGGACATGCTTATAATGTTCACTCTGCCTTAATTTCCACCTCTCCCTTCCTACTGTCCAAATCTTGGACTCCCTGTTGACCCACAGCTGATTCTGATGTGGTCACACTTTTTTGCTCAAATTCAATATTGTCTTTATCCTTTCCTTCTATTTTTGTTCCTTATTTTTTCCTCTTTTTATTCTTGTTCTTTCTACTCTCGGGGAAATATGTGAAAAGGTAGGAGGTCTAGGGTATTGGAATAATTTCTGGGTCAGTGGGTTTGGGGAATTCAGTCATAAGAATTTTAAAAATGAATACAGATCATGCAGATGTTTTCTGCTGAGCTTCCATTCTCTCAGAGCTCAGTAGTATCCCTATTTCCCTACCTCTGGGCAGAGAATCATACTCACCATTGATTTACAGAGGTAAGGGCTACAGCTTTCCAAAGCTTGTATACAATGACAAAGCTGACATCTGAGATGAACTTTACACAAACACTGTTCCCCTCTCCCCATCTTTGCTGTCTATAATTTGACTGTTCCCCATGCTCTCTGGGCTCCTCTCTTAACTGTTCCATCTTTGGAATCATCAGAAAAGGTCTTCACGTCTTGTAAAGCCTATAGTGCCCCCTAGTGGGCTGAAACCATCAGCAAAGACCCATTCAGACCAACAACTGCAGCATCACACAACCCCGGTCCCATTCACTGCATGCTTCCTGATGATGAAAGTAGTCAGAAAAAAAGTCACTGCCTAGATTGAATGGAGACTAAAAATAAACTGTTACTCTTAAAATGTCATTTCATAGGTATTTATCCCTTAAAAAATTTGATAAATTTCATTTTGTGCTTTTTTTTCCATTTCTTTACTTTAGTTCAAAATAAATCCTTATTTACAGAAGTTGTGCTGTAAATACAGTAATTTATTAAAAAGAACAAAATTTTGCCGTTTGCAGCAACAGGGATGGACTTGGAGGGCATTATGCTAAGTGAAATATGTCAGAGAAAGACAAATACTGTATGATATCATCTGTGTATAGAATCTAACAAACACAGTAAACTAGTGAATATAACAATAAAAGCAGCCTCATAGATAAAGAGAACAAACTGGTGGTTATTAGTGGGGGCAGGGCCAATAGAAGGGTGTGGGTGTGGGAGATACAAACAACTGGGTATCATAAGATAGGCTTAGGGATGTATTGTTATAACAGGGAGAATATAGACAATATTTTGTAATAACTGCAAATGGAAAGTAATCTTTAAAAGTGTCACATAGCCATTGTTGTGGCTACAGTCCATAGGGTCGCAAAGAACCAGACAGGACTGAAGCAATTGAGCACACACATACACAAGTGAAAGAAACCAATCTGAAAAAGCTACACACCATATGATTCCAACTATATAATATTCTGGATGAAGCAAAACTATGGTGACAGTAAAAACATCAGTGTTTGCAAGGGGTTACAGGGAAGAAGGGGAAAATAAATTACAGAACATTTTTAAGAAAAGAAAGGCTAACCAATGAGTAAAAGTCAGAAAGTTTAATAGTATACAACCTTGGGTAGCTCAGCTGGTAAAGAATCTGCCTGCAATGCAGGAGACCCCCGTTTATCTCCTCGTTTGGAAAGTTCCCCTCCAGAAGGGACAGGCTACCCACTCCAGTATTATTGGTCTTCCCTGTGGCTCATACAGTAAAGAATCTACTTGACCTGGGTTCGATTCCTGGGTTGGGAAGGTCCCCTGGAGAAGGAAATGGCAACCCACTCCAGTATTCGTGCCTGAAGAATCCCATGGACAGAGGAGCCATGGACAGAGGAGTCCATGGGGTTGCAAAGAGTCAGACACAGCTGAAGTGACTAAGCCCAGCACAGCACATACAAAGTTTGGGGGAATTTTTTGTGTTGTTCTCAGGTCATTAAAGACTAACTTCCACTTTTATGCTGAGTTTACTGCTGCTGCTAAGTCACTTCAGTCGTGTCCAACTCTGTGAGACCCCATAGACGGTGGCCTACCAGGCTCCTCCATCCCTGAGATTCTCCAGGCAAGAACACTGGAGTGGGTTGCCATTTCCTTCTCCAGTGCATGAAAGTGAAAAGTGAAAGTGAAGTCACTCAGTTGTGTCTGACTCTTTGCGACCCCATGGACTGCAGCCTACCAGGCTCCTCCATCCATAGGAGTCTCCAGGCAAGAGGACTGGAGTGGGTTGCCATTGCCTTCTCTGTATGCTGTTTAGAAAGTCATCATTGCTTGTCATAAAGAATTGTGGAGAGCACGGCTATTCTTTCCTTACAAACGACCTCACTCAGGCCTCCTGTTTTAGTGCTCCCCAAAACCTTCAACACTCATACATATGCACTTATCGGGGCAACACCGTCTTTCTCAATTACTCAAAGATGATTGGTGCCGTGTTTTCTTAACCTTTGCACAGGTGCTCAGGACACATTCTGATGCGTCTCACGTGAGGTCTAGGTTCCTTCTCCAACCATTCTACAAGACGAGTCTTCGTTCTTCCTTACACTTCTCATCCTCTGAAATCTGCTGACAGCACTCTGAGCTGCTAACTCCTTTTCTGTTCTCTCTGTATTTTCAGGCGTATACCCTTTCTAATTTCTTAGAGTTCCTGGGAGATAAAGAGATAAATGTGAATAAAATCCTTTCCTCTTTTTCCACTGTTTCATTATGTATGAGATTCTGTTCCTCCTCCTTTCATCCCTTCTTTCTCTATTAAGAATGATAATTTTTGGAGGCTGTGGCTCTCCTATCACCTCTCATGCCATGCACTGTCAGGAAGACATTGTGCATGTTAGCCATCTGTATGTCTTCTTTGGAGAAATGTCTGTTTAGATCTTTGGCCCATTTTTTGATTGGGCCATTTATTTTTCTGGAATTGAGCTGTAGGAATTGCTTGTATATTTTTGAGATTAATCCTTTGTCTGTTTCTTCATTTGCTATTATTTTCTCTCATTCTGAGGGCTGTCTTTTCACTTTGCTTATAGTTTCCTTTGTTGTGCAAAAGCTTTTAAGTTTAATTAGGTCCCATTTGTTTAATTTTGCTTTTCTTTCCAATATTTTGGGAGGTGGGTCATAGAAGATCTTTCTGTGATTCATGTTGGAGAGTGTTTTGCCTTTGTTCTCCTCTAGGAGTTTTATAGTTTCTGGTCTTACATTTAGATCTTTAATCCATTTTGAGTTTATTTTTGTGTATGGTGTTAGAGATAAAAATATGCTCAACATCACTCATTATCAGAGAAATGCAAATCAAAACCTCAATGAGGTACCATTACATGCCAGTCAGAATGGCTGCTATCCAAAAGTCTACAAGCAATAAGCGCTGCAGAGGGTGTGGAGAAAAGGAAACCCTCTTACACTGTTGGTGGGAATGCAAACTAGTACAGCCACTATGGAGAACAGTGTGGAGATTCCTTTAAAAACTGGAAATAGAACTGCCATATGACCCAGCAATCCCACTCCTGGGCATACACACCGAGGAAACCAGATCTGAAAGAGACACGTGTACCCCAGTGTTCATCGCAGCACTGTTTATAATAGCCAGGACATGGAAGCAACCTAGATGCCCATCAGCAGATGAATGGATAAGAAAGCTGTGGTACAGATATACAGATACACCATGGAATATTACTCAGCCGTTAAAAAGAATTCATTTGAATCAGTTCTAATGAGATGGATGAAACTGGAGCCCATTATACAGAGTGAAGTAAGCCAGAAAGATAAAGACCAATACAGTATGCTAATGCATATATATGGAATTTAAAAAGATGGTAATGATAACCCTATATGCAAAACAAAAAAACAGACATAGATGTGCAGAACAGACTTTTAGACTCCATGGGAGAAGGCAAGGGTGGGATGTTCAGAGAGAATAGTATTGAAACAAGTATACTATCAATGGTGAAACAGATCACCAGCCCAGGTTGGATGCATGAGACAAGTGCTCAGGGCTGGTGCACTGGGAAGACCCAGAGGGATGGGATGGAGAGGGAGGTGGGAGGGGGGGATCAGTATGGGGAACACATGTAAATCTATGGCTGATTCATGTCAATGTATGGCAAAAACCACTACAATATTGTAAAGTAATTAGTATCCTACTAATAAAAATAAATGGAAAAAAATATATTTAAAAAAAAAAAAGGAAGACATTGTGCAGACAACACCTCATCTGGCACACTTTGGTTCTTTGAAAGTATAGTGAGGCATAGTAATACACACCTGGGTGACTTGGAACAACTTGTGGAAGCAGGATTTTTCAAGAATATGCAAAACACCACTTCATTGCTTATGTGGTTTTACCCTTAAATTACTTTGACCCTGGAAAAGGAACTATTGGTGTCAGAGAGTTTTCAGTTTTACTAGTAAAGAGTTGGGTATGGGGAATATTCTCTTCTTATTCTTATGCTTTAGCCATTTGTACGTTTTTTGTATCAACCAGAGACTAAGAGACAGACAACCACAGGCTCTGTGGGAACCACAGTGCATCCAGGCCCCGTTGCTGCTCAGTTTGCCCTCAGCTCCCCCTGCAGTTCCCGTCACTGTGTCTCTCAGAGCGCAGTAGTACACAGCCGAGTCTGACTCCTGGACTGAGGCTTTCTCCAAGTGGAAGGAGGTGGTTTTTGCGTTGTATGTGGCTTCAAAACCTTTGCTGGTTTCCTTGTCATTAGCCTTCATGGCTTTCAGGAAGAGTTCTGGACCTTCTCCAGGATACTGGACATACCAGAAAAGAAAGGGGTACCCGGTGGCTGAATAAGTACAGTTCACAGTCAAGGTAGCCCCTTCCAAAAGGGTCACTTGGCCGTCCATCTGGCTCACTGAGTCTCCACGGGTTTGTCCTAGGGGAAAATAAGAGAGTTCTCTGTGATCTTGGGCATAAAACTCTGGGATAAAATTATGCTTAAAGGTTTTGCTGATATAACAGAAGAAAGGATCCAAATTTTTACAGGCGTTTTGCTTACCCAGCAGGAAGAGTATCACAGTCACTAATCCTGGAGAAGAGCTCATCTCTAGAGTGTCTCCTGAAGAACGTTCTTGACTCTTAACATGAAGAAATGGTGAAGTCACAGTGAGGTTTAGTTTCAGTGAAGTTTAGACACACAGGAAACGTGTCTGTGTTAGGAAACTGCACCCTCTGGTGGACAGGGACAGAAATGCGATGCATGTATGAAAGAAAGTGAAAGTGAAGTCGTGTCCAACTCTTTGCGACCCCGTGAACTGTAGCCTGCCAGGCTCCTCTGTCCATGGGATTCTTCAGGCAGGAATACTGGAGTGGGTTGCCATTTCCTTCTCCAGGGGATCTTCCCGACCCAGGGATCGAACTTGGGTTTCCCACACTGCAGGCAGACTCTTTACTGACTGAGCCACCAGGGAAGCCCAAGTATCCTGGTCTCCTCCCTAAATTAGAAAAATGTTACCCTTGACTTTATCCACGAAGCACATGTCAGTCTTTAGGTGGAGCTTGGAAATCTGTCAGCTGTCAACATTTCTCAAGTCTGTTTTGTTCTTAAGATACTACCTGACATGGAAGTTCTTTAACAAAGCATCCCAGGTATTTTTGTAGCTGAGAAGATATCAATTTTCTTAAGCACTTTAATATAGTATTTTATATTCTCATGTATCCATTGTGGGCCAACCTATAATTCACTGACTGTCAGAAGAGTTTGTGGCTGATTATAGGCCTTCCCTGGTGACTCAGAGGTTAAAGCATCTGCCTGCAATGCGGGAGATCTGGGTTCGATCCCCGGGTTGGGAAGATCCCCTGGAGAAAGAAATTGGCAACCCACTCCAGTATTCTTGCCTGGAGAATCCCATGGACTGAGGAGCCTGGTGGGCTACAGTCCACGGGGTCGCAAAGAGCGGGACATGACTGAGCGACTTCACTTTCACAGAGGAAGTAATAAGAAGCTAGGTCATTACTGAGTGAATCTCTGTTTTTCAGCATTGTACCCCAATTTATAGAAGAGTGACTGACAATTATTTGTTGTTTAGTCACTGAATCAGTCATGTCTGATTCTTTTGCAAACCTAAGGACTGTAGCCTGCTAGGCTCTTTTGTCCATGGGATTTCCCAGTCAAGAATACTGGAGTTGCCATTTCTTCCCCAAGGGATCTTCCCAACCCAGGGATCGAACCTGAGTCTCCTGCATTGGCAGGCAGATTCTTTACCACTGAGTCACCAAGGAAACCCTGACTAATGTTTATTACATGCTCACTAAATATTTGCTCTACCACAAAAAAAGTAATGAATAAAGGGTCTTTGATTGTGGAATCACTACTACTTGAAATAAAATATTTTCTCAGTCCTAAAATAATATCATTTGTAAGAAATGTTATCTTTCTAATAAATTTTTTTCAAGGGAAAAAGTCACATTGTCTTATCAATAGTCAAATAATCCTGAATTTCAGAATCATTGAAATGTGAAAACCAAAGAAATATCATAATTGGAATTATCAAATCCTTGTAGAATTATCTAAGATCAATATCTTATTCTCCTACTTCTTCCTTGACTCTAAGATAAGAGGGTTGGCCTACGTAAATCAGACAAGCACTAATCCTATTATATATTCTTAGTTGAAATCTAGCCTCAAAGATACTTTCTATTCTATCTGCCACATTTTGTTGCCAAACTTTAACCAAATAATTTTCCCCCAGTGTTTGAAACCCTGAAGGTGTGGATTTGTGTCAAAAGCCCAGAGCATGAGTTAGGATGTTCTTCTTTCCCAGTTTTTCAAATTGTTAAAGACCTCTCAGCCAATATTCACATGACAGCTGAAAATAGAATTAATGAGTGAATGACTTAAAATTACACATTCTGGGCCCACCAACAACTTCATGAATCATATTATCCAGAGTTGAGACCCATGAATCTGTAAGATTTGAAACCTCCCCAAGAAGTTGGGTCGCAGCCAGTCTGATGTTGGTTTACAAGTTTTCATTTGGGACAGATGTCCTAGATCAAGGTAGTTGTCAAAGATCAGAGAGCAACAGGATGTTCCCAGGACTACATGCATACTCAAAACTTCTCTTTTTGAGTACCGGCAGCAAAAACAAACACTTCTTTAGCTCTCTTTTTATGACCATTCATTTTATAAAACAAAACCTCTAAGGAGTATCAAGATGATGTTCTAAGAGGCATTCATCTTCTGTAAAGGCCTGTAACCATAGATTCCTAAACACACAGATGGAAGCTTAGACCATTCTGTTTCTGGGAGTTCACTCTTCTCAGATTCACATCAAGGAATTTCATGAGTCAGAGTCAGCACATGGATCATTTCCCAAATCCAGACTTGAAGTTAAAAAACCAGGCTCAGATACTGCTTGAATTCACATACTCCTTCCTTTCTTCTCCACCTTCCAAATCACATAGGGAGAAACTGCCTCAAAAATATGCCAGAAAGAAATTCTGGAAAATGAGTTACAAACTTCTGTTCTGGTAGGTGGGTTTCCCTGGTGACTCAGATGGTAAAGAATCTGCTGGCAATTCTGGCATATAGAAAGAATGCAAAATAGGCTGCAATGATGTAGGACTGAAAATAAATGTATAGCATATGGAGGCAGATAGTTGTTCTCTCTACTTTAAAAAAACACAGTTTAAGGCCAATGAGTACATACAGGAGAAGTATTTTTGCTTTTCGGGGTCATAAAAGAAGACTTGTACAACACTGAAGAAAAGTATTTGCTGTATTTGGATTTTAATGGTTTTATTAATGCATAGTTCTCTTTGAAATAAATTGTACCTCCTTAACTTAATAAGATTGACACTTGTATATACTTGTGAAACCATCACCACAATCAAGATAATGAACAATGCATCACCCCAAAAGTTTCCTCTTGTTTCTTTTTAGTCCTCTCAGCCCTCTCTTCACTTCCTACTCCCATTTTCAAGCAACATTTCTCTCATAAAATAGTTTGCATATTCAGTAATTTCAAATAAATGGTATGATATGTGCCTTTGATAGCTTCTTTCATTCAGCATAATTATTTTAAGATTCTTCCATGGCTATTATAATCATGTTTCATTCCTTTGTATTGCTGAGTAGTATTCCACTATATGGATATGACTTATCTATAGATACATTTATCTATTCACCTACTGATGGACATTTAGGTTAGTCCTAGTTTGTGGCTGTTACAAATAAAGCTGCTTTGAACATGTGCGAATAAGATTTTTTATAGTCATACTTTCATTTCTCTGGCGTCAATATCCGGGAGTGGAATGACTGGAGCCTATGTTAGGTATATATTTGACTTTGTTTAACTTTCGTTTTTTTCTAGTAACTTTTTTGCAAATTCCCTTGGATTTGACACTCAGATAATTATGCTGTCTGTGACAAAAGGTAGATTCACTTCTTCTTTTCCAAACTGTATGGTTTTTGTTTCTTTCTCCTGCCTTATTGCACTGGCTAAGACCCTTAGTCCAATATTCAGTACAAGTGATGCCAGTCAAAATTGTTCCCTTATTCCTGAAATTTGAAGGAAAGCATTCAGTCTTTCGCCACCAAGTGTATTTGATGTAGATTTTTTGGTAGAGGACCTTTATTAAGTTAATGAATTCCCTTAAGTCCTAATTTGCTGGGAGTTTTTAATCAAGAATAGATACTGAGTTTTGTCCAATGCTTTTTCTGTAGCTATAGAGGTTGCTGTCAGTAATCATCTGCGACTTGTTAATCTCTGTGGATACATTACTAATAAATTGTCACAACAAAATATTAAAGAAGATATCACTCTATCACTTTACAAATAGTAAAACAAAGCTATCTAGAAACTTAATTTTAGAGTTAAAAGTTTTGAACACAGACCTGTCTAATAGCAAAAATCTCTTTCCTTTTTTCCCCTATAGATACTTTTCAGAGAAATTTTGAGAGAGAGAGGGCAGCAAAATTACTTCTCGAATCTTTGAAATATTTTAAGACAGTCTTTTAATAGGTTCTTTACTTATGCAAATTGAACTAATTAAATAGTTATAGATTTGGCTCTTTTGCCAAAAGAGGAAAGAAATATAAAGAATACTCATGAACTTGTTTACAAAACAGAAACAGACTCACAGCCGTGGAGAACAAACTAATGGTTGCCAAAGGGGAAGGATGGGGGGAGAGATAGTTAGGGAGTTTGGGATGGACATGTACACACTGCTCTATTTAAAATGGGTAACCAACAAGGCCCTAATGTATAGCACAAGAAACTCTGCCTAATGTCACGTGGCAGCTTGGATGGGATGGGAGCTTGGGGGAGAATGGATACAAGTACCTGTATGGCTGAATTCCTTTGCTGTCCACCTGAAACTATCACAACATTGTTAATCAGCTATACTACAATATAATATAAAATTAAAAAAAAAAAAAAATTCAAGGTGCAATTCAGAAGATGGCCACCAGGTAGTGTCTTGACCATCCCCTTCAGACTCCTACTTACTAGGCACCTGAGGAGCAATGCTCCATACCAGTGCACCAAACTCTTCTAGGTTTCCGTAAACACTAGAATTCTGAAACCTCATTCATGACTACTGGTCACTCTATTTCTATTTCCCTTTAAATCGGCATGTGATAAAGTAGTCTAGAGTATAGTTTTTCAGACTGACCAGGATAAACGTTTCTCAAAAATTTAAAAACTGTACTGCCATGTGATCCAGCAATTCTACTTCTGATTATATTATATTCAAAACACTTGAAAGAATTTGGATATATACCCCAAATACTGAGATATTCATATATCCATGTTTCTACCAAAAGATGGAAGGAACCCAAATGTTCATCAACAGATGAATGAGTAGACAAAAAGTAGTGTGTGTGGACAATGGAATATTATTCAACTTTAGAAAGGTATAAAAAAAATCAACAACATGGATGAGATTTGAGGACATTATAATAAAAGAAATGTCACAAAATGACCAATATTTTGTAATTTGACATATGAATTATCTAAAGTAGTCAAACTCATAGAAAGAGAAAGTAGAACAGTAGTGGCCATGGGTTGGAGGGACAAGGGAATGAGGAGTTAGTGGTTTTTTTTTTTAAATTTACATTTTTGGCTGCACAATGAGGCATGGAGAATATCAGTTCCCTGACTAGGGATCAAACCTGTGTCAACTGCATTGTAAGCATGTAGTCTTAATCACTGGACTGCTAGGGAAGTCCTGAGGAGTTTGTCTTTAATAAGAATAAATTTTCAATTTTTCAAGATGCAAAGAGTACTAGAGATGGATGGTGTTTGCTGAACAACAATGCAAATGTACTTAGTATCACTGGATTGAACACTTAAAATAGTTAAAGTAATAAAAATGAATGTCAAAATGATAAAAATTTAAGGGAGTATTTTAAGAATTCTACTTTACACATCTGCTTCCAAATGCAAATATCGGAGGGAGTTATAATACAAGAACACTTATCAATCATCCATTACCATTAGATTTTAAGGCACTGAGAAAATGAGGTTAGAGGTAGGAGGAAATTGGAGATAAGGAGTATTTTTGGACTGTGTTAACACTGATTGAAAAAGAGGGCCTAGAGTGTTGCAAAATCAGTCACATGATGGTAAAAATACTTTTTGAAGAGTGGCACAGCAAAGGGCAAGAGCAGAGAAAGAAGACAATTCATACTCTTCTACTTCACTATGTCCTTCTTAGAGCACCTAATTATTAATCACTTTGTGAATAAGATTGATGGGAGGCAGTTAAACTATATTATAGAAATTGAGCTATTTCATGCTAGAGTTGTTAATAATGCAGAATGAGTATTAGCACAAAGTTTGTGACATACTAAACATTTTAGAAAGTAAATGAGAGTACATTGATTCCATTAATAAATCTAAAATAAACTAACTCATTAAATGATATAAAACTGTGTTCAAACAGATATTCAAAAAGAGGACTACCACAGAGAGATTTCACCACCTTCCTCATTCCAAGTAATGTCAGTGATATAATATAAATACAATAAATATTTATTGAACAAATTGATCTCTGGAAAATTCTTAAAGAGATGGGAATACCAGACCACCTGACCTGCCTCTTGAGAAATCTGTATGCAGGTCAGGAAGCAACAGTTAGAACTGGACATGGAACAACAGACTGGTTCCAAATCAGGAAAGGAGTATGTCAAGGCTGTATATTGTCATCCTGCTTATTTAACTTATATGCAGAGTACATCATGAGAAACGCTGGGTTGGAAGAAGCACAAGCAGGAATCAAGATTGGCGGGAGAAATATCAATAACCTCAGATATGCAGATGACACCACCTTTATGGCAGAAAGCGAATAAGACCTAAAGAGCCTCTTGATGAGAGTGAAAGAGGAGAGTGAAAAAGTTGGCTTAAAGCTCAACATTCCGAAAACTAAGATCATGGCATCTGGTCCCATCACTTCATGGCAAATAGATGGGGAAACAGTGGAAACAGTGACAGACTTTATTTTGGGGGGCTCCAAAATTATTACAGATGGTGACTGCAGCCATGAAATTAAAGGACACTTACTCCTTGGAAGAAAAGTTACAACCAACCTAGACAGCATATTAAAAAACAGAGACATAACTCTGCCAACAAAGGTCTGTCTAGTCAAGGCTATGGTTTTTCCAGTAGTCATGTAGGGATGTGAGAGTTGGACTATAAAGAAAGCTGAGTGCTGAAGAATTGATGCTTTTGAACAGTGGTGTTGGAGAAGACTCTTGAGGGTCTCTTGGACTGCAAGGAGATCCAGCCAGTCCATCCTAAAGGAAATCGGTCCTGAATATTCATTGGAAGGACTGATGTTGAAGCTGAAACTCCAGTACTTTGGCCACCAGATGCGAAGAACTGACTCATCAGAAAAGACCCTGATTCTGGGAAAGACTGAAGGTGGGAGAAGAAGGGGACAACAGAAGATGAGATGGCTGGATGGCATCACTGACTCAATGGACATGAGTTGAGTAGATTCCAGGAGTTGGTGATACACAGGGAGGTCTGGTGTGCTGCGGTCCATGGGGTCACAAAGAGCAGGACATGGGTGAGCAACTGAACTGAACTGAACTGATCTGAAAGACCAATAATTCACACATATTTTAAACTGATTTTTAATTCTGACATTTTTGAATTTCCTTAGTCAATTCTTCTAGTTTTATCTAATCACCATACAGTAAAGATTTTGGTGGTTATATTTGTCTTCGATAAGAAATTTAAATCCAAATTTTCAGGGATAAGAATGTTTTTGATGAGTGATAGCTCTAGACATGTTCTATGAACCTAGAGAAATACTTTCTTAGAGTGAGTGTTTCCCCTCTAAACCTACACCTGTGCTGCTGCAGTACTAACCACTTCCTGTCTGTGAAGGCAATTCCCCACCCTGGTCCCTACCGCAGGTGGGTGTACCATTAGAACTCTGGGTTTTGGTTCAGGACCCTCCTGCACGCCTCTCACTGTGGGCTCCCTCAGTGCACAGAAATACACTGCAGAGTCCTCCAGCTGTGAGGCTGAGATGGTAAGTTTGATGAATTTGCTTGCCTTCTGGAAATTCAATGAGTAGCGGCCTTCTGTGGCATTTTGCTTGTTATGAGCGTCCTGGCGAGTGAGGAAGGTCATCGCCCCACTGCTGTGTTGCTTGTACCAGAACAGACTGTAAGTTGTAACACTGGTGTCGTATGTGCAATCCAGGGTCACCGTTTCTTTCTCCTGCACTGACATTGGTGGTTGGTCTTGAGTTACTTTCTGGGTAATACTGGATCCTAGAGGGAAAAAACAGATAGAAGTAGATGGCAGCCATGAAATTAAAAAGCACTTGGTCCTTGGAAGGAAAGCTATGAATAACCTAGACAGTGTATTAAAAAACAGAGACATCACTTTGCCGGTAAAAATCTGTATAGTCAAAGCTATGGGTTTTCCAATAGTCATGTTTGGATGTGAGAGTTGGACCAGAAAGGAGGCTGAGTGCTCAAGAATTGATGCTTTCAAATTGTGGTGCTGGAGCAGACTCTTGAGAGTCTCTTGGACTGCAAGGAAATCAAACTAGCCAATCCTAAAGGAAATCGACCCTGAATATTCACTGAAAGGACTGGTGCTGAAGCTGAAGCTCCAATACTTTGGTCACCTGAGGCAAAGAGCGGACATGTTGGAAAAGACCCTGATGGTGGGAAAGATTGAAGAGAAAAGAAGAAGAGTGAAGGAGAAGATGGGATGAGTAGATAGTATCACTGACTCAATGGATGTGAATTTGAGGAAATTCTGGGAGATAGAGAGGAACAGGGGAACCTGGCATTCTGCAGTCCATGGGGTTGCAAAGAGTCAGACACAAATTAGGTACTGAACAAAAACAACAGAGATTTAGGAATAAGTGGTGTAGAATAAAGAAATTCTACTTTACACTCAGCTAGACTTCCTTCCCAGGGTACCCTTAAGACTGCCTGTTCCCTTGGTCCTTAGGTCACAGAAGAGGCACAATCCCACTGGAACCATCCTTACCGAAACACAGTGAAGCCACGACCACCTTCAGAAGGCTGGAGAGAAGCATGTTTCAACTCTTCCACTAGAAGGACAATATCTTCTTCTTTAGTGTCAAGGCTTTGCAAGGTGAGGTGAGGTTGACAGCGTGAGGGAAGAACTGCTGGGTATGAGCTGCTGCTGCCCCACAACAGGAAATAGGGGTTAGTTGATGTAACAAGTTGAGTAGCAAGTTGATGTAGTTAGTTGAGTAGCAAGTTGATGTGGGTTACATCAACTTCTCCATAAATCAGGTGAGAGTCCTATTCACCCCAAACTTCCTTTTGTATTAACCAGCTCTTCGACTGATAGCAATTACATCTTAAAATAAACACAAGTTAAATTTGATATTGCAAGGAAGACCCCTCCTCCATACACATACACACAATGCTGTGTTGGGTCATTGCTTCTGTGAAGGAAATGAGTGAGCAGCTCTTATTTAAAACTATTATCTGTAATGTATTATGGAAATAATATAAGACACACTAACCATGCATCCTCACATCTGTGTTCTGTTCTTCCACCTAAGGTAGAAATAAATCACTTTATGGTAAGAAGGCAAGGCACTTTAGCTCTTCTATTCTGCCTCAGTTCAGTTCAGTCCCTCAGTTGTTTCCAACTCTTTGCATCCCCATGAATCACAGCACGCCAGGCCTGCCTGTCCATCACCAACTCCCGGAGTTTACTCAAACTCATGTATTGAGTCGGTGATACTATCCAGCCATTTCATCCTCTCTCGTCCCCTTCTCCTCCTGCCCCCCACTCCCTCCCAGCATCAGAGTCTTTTCCAATGAGTCAACTCTTTGCATGAGGTGGCCAAAGTACTGGAGTTTCAGTTTCAACATCAGTCCTTCCAATGAACAGCCAGGACTGATCTCCTTTAGGATGGACTAGTTGGATCTCCTTGCAGTCCAAATGACTCTCAAGAGTCTTCTCCAACACCACAGTTCAAAAACATCAATTTTTCAGCGCTGAGTTTTCTTCATAGTCCAACTCTCACATCCACACATGACCACTGGAAAAATGATAGCCTTGATTAGACAGACCTTTGTTGGCAAAGTAATGTCTCTGCTTTATAAAATGCTATCTAGGTTGGTCACAACTTTCCTTCCAAGCAGTAAGCATCTTTTAATTTCATGGCTGCAATCACCATCTGCAGTGACTTTGGAGCCCCAAAAAATAAAGCCAGCCACTGTTTCCACTGTTTCCCCATGTATTTCCCATGAAGTGATGGGACCAGATGCCATGATCTTGGTTTTCTGAATGTTGAGCTTTAAGCCAACTTTTTCACTCTCCTCTTTCATTTTCATCAAGAGGCTTTTTAGTTCCTCTTCACTTTCTGCCTATTGTTACAGTAATGCTTCTCCTCACTATCAATATTTTCAGTTGCTCATCTTGGGGCCAAAGCAGGAAAGTCTTATCACCTTTTGCTAAGGAGTTTAGGCTGAGGTTGCAGAGATTGACTCCTGTCACAGAAATCCCCTTTTATTCTCTACTAATTTTGACAGTCCAGATCTGTTCATGAAAGCCAGATTAGATACCTTAGTTTTGTCATTAGGTTATCAAGCCTTTGAACTTATATTCATCCCATTAACTCAACTGGGACCATAAACAAGCCGTACCGAACTGTTATATATCCTATATGCCCATCTCTAAAGGAAATACATAGCAGGTGATCTCCTACACCTCCATAAGACAGCTAACCATAAGATCACCACTGATTCCACCCCCAACCCTACACCTGTGCTACCACAGCCCTAACCACTTCCTGTCTATAATAAATCTTTGTTTGTGTATGAATATAACAGGAAAGCCATGCCTAGGGATATGACTCAACACCATGGCAAACAACAAAGACCCACTGCCTATCACAGCCTATTTCCTGATACATTAGCCAAAACTTATCTTCCCCTGATAGCTCAGTTGGTAAAGAATCCACCTGCAATGCAGGAGACCCCAGTTAGATTCCTGGGTTGGGAAGATCCACTATAGAAGGGATAGACTACCCACTCCAGTATTCTTGGGCTTCCCCTGTGGCTCAGCTGGTAAAGAACCTGCCTGCGATGTGGGAGACCTGGATTCAATCCCTGGGTTGGGAAGATCCCCTGGAGAAGAGAAAGGTTACCCACTCCAGTATTCTGGTCTGGAGAAATCCATGGACAGTATAGTCCATGGGGTCGCAAAGAGTCAGACATGACTGAGTGACTTTCACTTCACTGTTTACTTCACATCTTCCTGTCACAGTAATGACAGCCTCAGAGAAATTGTTTGAAGCATCTTTAGATCTTGCAGTGGAATCTCCATTAAGTTTAATGCAACTACATACAGTAGGAATTGTTCTCTAACTTAAAAACACCCAACTCTTTTCTAACAACTGGTTGACTAAATATGAAGTATCATTAATGTCTCTTCATATTATTTAAGTCTTTTAAACTTCTCAATTAAAGGATCTCATGATTGTATTCTGTTACTCAAAGTACATCCATACCTGGAACAATTCTTTGGACAGTCTCACATCAAACTCTGAATTTATATTTTTTTAAATTTTTGAAATGAGTTCAGTATGGGTGGGGGGGGAGGGGGGGTTCTTCCCTTGTAGCTCAGCTGGTAAAGAATCTGCCTGCAATGCGGGAGACCACAGTTCAATTCCTGGGTTAGGAAGATGCCCTGGAGAAGGGATAGGCTACCCACTCCAGTATTCATGGGCTTCCCTGGTAGTTCAGTCAATAAAGAATCTGCCTACAATGCGGGAAACCTGAGTTTGATCCCTAGGTTGGAAAGATCCCCTTTAGGAGGGCATAACAACCCTCTTCAATATTCTTGCCTGGAGAATCCCCGTGGACAGAGTAGCCTGGGCGGGCTACGGTCTGTGGGGTCGAGAGGAGTCGGACACAGCTGAGTGACTAAGCACAGCACAGCGCAGGAATCGGGCGGTTTGTCTTCACAAAAGGGGAGCACGGGGCGTTCTGGGGAGCAGCGGAGCTGTTCTGTGATGGCTACATGATCTCCACAGTGGATTAAAATTCAAAATAAACAGAAATATAAGTAAAAAATAGTCCATTTTCCTATGTAATTACTTAGGAATTAAGATTTCAAATACTGAATTCAAAATAGCAAAATAGGAATCTTCTACCATCTTTTCACCCCGCCAAAAACGCCAGTTTTCACAGTCATATTCCAACGGAGCTTTGAGAAGTCCAGAAATCCAGCAGAGAAGTTCCGGCATACCGTCTGACGTCAGACACACTGCAGAGAGTTAGGGGAACAATTTCCCATTACCTTCATCACCCCTCCCCTCACAGCACACAGCTGGGCTCCAGGAGAAACATTTTGACCTCCGATTTCTCCCCAGAGGAAAGTGAGAGCCTGTGAGTGAGCATCTGCTCTCCAGCTTTGGGAGAACCTACAGAGAAGACTCGCCCCTTTCTCTCCTCACCCAGAACACTTAGGTGTGCTGCTCAGCTGGGGAGTGGGGAGACCCTGGGAACGGCAGCCAGGTCTCCAGGAGAGCAGTAAAGTGGACAAGTTTCCTACTGCCAGGGCACTGGCTCCCTCAGGACTGCCCACCAGTCGCCGGGGATGCCTTGCCTGCCAATCATCAAAAGTGGCACAGGGGTACCAGCCGTCACACAACGTCTGACTCAAACACCACCCCACCCTGTCACTGCTGCCAGGGCGCAAAGAGCAGCCAGAGTGAGGCTCTGCAGATGCCTCGTGAGCATGGGCAGTGGCGGCCCCACCCTGCTGGCCTGGAGGAAACAAGACAGATGTGAGCAGCCAGCCTCCCCCTAAGAAAAGGAAGAAACATGGGGGCTATCAACACCCAGAGTGGCCTCCTAGCATCAAGAGAAGGCCATCAAGTTTGCAGTAAATTGTCCACAGACAGGAGAAAGCAAATACACCATTTGATTTGCAATCATTTGAACATGACATTTTCAAATCACTTTCTATCTTACTTTTCCTCAAATACACAAAAAGTATATTCTGTTACTGGACACTAAAGGAAAACACACACCACATTTTCTCAATAAGAAATTGGTCAATGCACATAAAAGGGACGTCAAACAATGTAAATTTGTAATTTATTAATATTTCTCATAGAGATATTCCAAAGCTGATGTTTGGGAACAAGACAGTGAAATGAGGAATGCTCAGTTCAGTATTTAATATTAAGTGGAAAAAGATACTAATTAAGATAGGAATTTATAAAAAGAGTAAACTGAATATTAGCAACATTGTGTGATCATAGAATTTTCAATATCATATTAATTATATAAAGCATTTTCTTATATTTGGCATATAATTTGTATAATCAGAAAAATATGCTGTTTTCAAAGCACAATATTTTAAAAACCCATTCATAATAAGGCTTGTGATATGGATAACAGGGGGAGTATTTGTAGAAGAGGAGTCAGAATGGCAAAATGTAAAGTCGGTCTTACAATTTCAAAATAAATCAGTAAATTACTAACTCTCTTCAAGAATTCAGTAAGCAACAGGTATCCAACAACATGTTCTAACCCTTTCTAGCTACCCTTGAGCCTAATATTCTTATCCAATGCTTTTTATGGCTTCCCTGATAGCTCAGTAGGTAAAGAATCCACCTGCAATGCTGGAGTCCCCGGTTCGATTCCTGGGTGGGGAAGATCCCCTGGAGAAGGAATAGACTACCCACTCCAGTATTCTTGGGCTTCCCCTGTGGTTCAGCAGGTAAAGAATCTGCCTGCAATTGGGAGACCTGAGTTCGATTCCTGTGTGGGGAAGATCCCCTGGAGAAGGGAAAGGCTACTCATTCCAGTATTCTGGCCTGGACAATTCCATGGACTATATCCATGCCGTAGCAAAGAGTTGGACACGACTGAGTGACTTCCACTTTCTTTCACATGCTTTTTATGACTGGCACAGCAGTTTCCACCTGCAGACAAACAATATAACATTTGCCATATTTGAAGGTTGCACCGAAGGAAGGGGGCTGCCCCAGTCACAGGTTTGAGTACAGACAGAAGATGCCTGGGAAGCACTGTGTGCTTGCTGCACAGAAGTAGACAGCTGAGTCTCCAGCTTCAGTGGTTGAGATGTGCAGGGAGAGATGTTTGGCCGTAGTATTTAATAAAACAGTCAGTCTCTGGTCTTCCTCTTTGTCCTTATTTGAACGAATAGCTATAAGGAGCTGGGGACCTTTCCCAGGTTCCTGCTTATACCAAGGGAAATACTCTGAGTTACCATCTGTATAAGTGCAAGTGATAACAGAGCTGTTTCCCTCCTGGACACTCAGGGTAGAAGGACTCTGTTCCACCTTGTTTCCCAGGCTGACACCTATGGAGAAAGCAGAAGTCAGAGAAAGGAGAAGGACTGCTAGATTATTGAGCTCTAGAGTTTACTTTTCTTTTTCCTACAATAACTAGAAGAAACCTGAATAAAGTCAGTCTCAGTGTCTAATGAATATCTACCAATACACCGTATTTCCCTTAAACCCTCAACTCACAGTCCAGCTGCAGCCACAAGAATGTGATTAAAGCTCCAATGGGTGTCTTCATTGTTTTTCCCATTTAGGATCAATTGTGGACTGGCAGTCTCCAGCCAGGAGAGCTGCTTCTGTTACCAAGTGATCCCTTCTTTTCTCTAGTGGTTTCTTTCACTGTCTACCCAGCCGATAAGAAAAAGGCTCTGCTTCGGCCACAAGCCTACCTATCCATTCAGAATCCACTCAAAGGAATCCTCCTCATGTTCTGATCAGCAGAGGTGCACCACCCTCTGGTGGTCACATCTCCAGCTACTGAACTCTGGTTAAATGTCCTTCTCATACCTGTGCCTATGAGGGACTCTGATGCATAAAAACAGCAAAGACCAAGCAAATTATGTTTTAGATTGAAAATTTAAATGCACAGTAAGAATGTAGAGATCAAGATTTACACCTCTGCACACAACTGAGTCATTTTTAATAAGTTAGAAGGAGGTAGATGCTTTATCCAATGATGGGCCTGATATTAGTTTTGAAATTAGAAAAGCACCAAGATTCACTCTTAAACATAAAAATATAAAACTTTCCTTTTCAGCCTGTATACCATGCTCTTATGTCTATTATGGGGAGAAAAATCTTTCTAAAAGGAACATGTAAGCCAAAGAAGAGTATAAGAGAAAAAAAGATCATTTGATATCCCAAATGCCTATTATCTTAGATTGTGTTCCTCTAAGCTGGTCTTGCCTGTTGACTGTGACTACAGTTAACAATACTGTACTTTTCATTTGAGAGTGGCTAGGAGTGCAGACCTTAAATATACTCACCATAATAACAACAAGACAAAAACCCTGGTAATTATGTGCAATGAAACATGTGTTCACTAACCTTATCAGTGTTGTCACTTCAAAATATATACATATATCAAATCATTATATTAGACACCTTAAACTCACACATATCTTAAAAGCAGTGAATGACTCAGAGCCTTAGTAGGATGAGTATGAGTCAGTTCTACTGGCATGCTTCTGCTGCCTTGGCCATCACTGGCTCAGAGTCTATATTTGATTATTTTTCTTCCAAACTCCACTAGAATGTTCTTTCCCCAAGACACTGACATTAACATTTCCCCAATAAAAGGTTCCTTCCCCCAAGACATTTCCCCTTAACTTCTGTGAGTTTCCAGAATTATCTTCCTCTGCCAAAACCACTTTAATTACTTGGAATTTTCTGGTTACCTCTGTGAGAATAAACCTAAGAAAGCCTCAATACTGCCTGTGTCTTCTAGAGAAATAGTGCAAATAGAAGATTGACCCTAAAGAACCTGTTATAAGAAACGGTCCCTGGGCAACCAAGGCTACTTCATTTCCAGAGGTAGAAGCCCCTCTCCTGTGATTTGGGTTCTCTGGCCCTGTGGATTACAAAGAATTAATTTAACCTCTGTTCCATATCTCATATTTTTAAAAATTTACACAACTATGGTGAAGAATATCTAATCAACATATAAATATGTGTATTTATTAAAATGTGCTGGTTTTATGTGTATTAAACTTCTTGCATTGCAGGCAGATTATTTATCATCTGAGCCACCAGGGAAGCCCAGGTAATACACAAAGTTTGGAACAATTTTTTATGTGATGTTCTTAATTCATCAAAGACTAACTTCCACTTTTCTTCTGGATTTAGAAAGCAATTATTGCTTGTCGTAAATTCTCTGGTGGCTCAAACAGTAAAGAATCTGCCTGCAATGCAGCAGACCCAGGTTTGATCCCTGGGTCAGGAAGATCTCCTGGAGAAGTGAATGGCAACCACTCCAGTATTCTTGCCTGGAAAAATCCCATGGACAGAGGAGCCTGACAGGCTACAGTCCATGGGGTCGCAAAGAGTCAGACATGACTGAGCAACTAACACTACTATAAAGAATTGTGGAGAGCATTGGTGTTCTTCACTTATAAGTAATCTCACTCAGGCCTCCTATTTTAGCACCCGCCACAAACCTTCAACCCACACATACACAGGCACTCGCGAGAGCAGCACCATCTTTCTCAACTATTCAAAGGTCCTTCGTTTTTAAACTCTTTCACAGCTCACATTGTGACACCTCTTGTACTGAACCTAGGTTTCTTCTTCGTCTAGTCTGTAACACAAGCTTTAATTCTGCCTTAAACTTCTCACCTTCTGACATTTTGTTAACATCACTATGTGCTGTGATCTCCTTATTTATTCTTTTTGTGTTTTCAGGTTTACACCTTTCTGATTTCTTTACTATCTTAGAAATAAATGTGTATTATTAATCTACTATGTTTATACAAATTTCAGAGAAAACATTTTATTGCACAACATTTTGTATTGTTTAAAGTATACTTTGACATGGATTTTATTTATAGAACTTTAAAAATAAAATTTGCATTTAAACCAATTTAATAAAAAATTAACTAGATTTAAATCAACAATGCATAGCTAATATATACTAAATTTAAACCAACAGTGCATAACAAAAATATATTAATGTTATGACTATAGCTCATCCACAAAGCCTACAAATATAGCCTTTGAAAAAAGTAGAAGAAAATTTTTATGAAGGTGGAAGAATGAAGGCAAGAAAAACATTTTAGAAGCAGCAGGCATTTCAAGGGCAATAATATTTTTAGTCATTCTTATCATAATAGCCACTGCAGAACCAGAAAACATATATTGTTCACATCTGTGCTTAAAACTTCTTCCTAAGCAGCAAAAGTACTCCTAGTTTGCCAATAAACTGATGTTAATTAAATAGGATTGCACCAATATTTGCAAAGACCAGCAGTATATTTGCAGTGCAATACAGAGATTGATTGCTCTATTATTCTTTTCAATACACCATCTTCTCTTACTTCCTTATCTCTCACAGTTTCAAGATTATGACAAAATACTCAATATTTTGCAGTAACCTATAAGGGAGAATCTGGAAAGAACCCATACACCACGTGTGTCACACACTACACTCGTGCACATGACGGTGACTCTGCTGTGCACCTGACACTGACACAACGCTGTGTGTCAGCTCTACTTCAATCTAAAAATAAAAGTTTTTACAAAGTCATGGTTTTTGGAGGCTGTAGCTCTCCTATTACTTCTCCTGCATGCTCTGTCAGGAAGATACTATGCAAATGACACCTTCTCTGGTACACTCTGGCTCTCTAAAAGTGTATTGTATACTAAAAGTATGATAAAACTCAGTAAAGCAAAACCCATCAAGTTGGCCTGGAACAACTTGCGGGGCATGGATTTTGACTGCAAGTCTGAGTAAGGGACTATTGCATTGTTTATGTGGTTTAATCTTGAAATTACTTTGGTCTTTGATAAGGAACCATTGGTGTCAGACAGTTTTTAGCTTCACTAATAAGAGGTTGGGTAAAGGGAACATGTCCCAGTGATGCAGTGGTAAAGAATCCGCCTGCAAAGCAGCAGACCCAGGTTCGATCCCTGGGTCGGGAAGATGCCCTGGAGGAGGGTATGGCAACCCGCTCCAGGATTCTTGCCTGAAGAATTCCATGGACAGAGGAGCCTGGCGGGCTACAGTCCATGGAGTCCCAAAGAGTCGGACATGACTGAAGTGACTCAGCACTCACACAGGGGAGTGTTTACTTCTTGTTCTTATGCTCTAGACGTTGGCATGATGTTTGTATCAACCAAAGACTGAGCGACAAACCACCATAAACTCTGCTGGGACCAGAGGGGGTCAGAGACACTCAGCATCCAGGCCCCGCGGCTGCTCAGAGTTTGTGCTCAGCTCCCCCTGCAGTTTCCGTCACTGTGTCCCTCAGAGCACAGTAGTACACAGCCGAGTCTGACTCTTGGACTGAGGCTTTCTCCAAGTGGAAGGAGGTGGTTTCTGTATTGTATGTGGCTTCAAAACCTTTGTGGCTTCCCTTTTCGTTGGCCTTCGTGGCTTTCAGGAGGAGCTGTGGACCTTCTCCGGGATACTGGACATACCAGAAAAGAGTAGGGTACCCGGACGTTGAATAAGTGCAGTTTATAGTCACAAAAGTCCCTTCTGAAAGAGTCACTTGGCCATCCATCTGGGTCACGGAGTTTCCATGGGTTTGTCCTGGGCAAATTATAAATAAAAATTTTGTGTCACCTTGGGCATTTTTTTCTGGGATAAAATTATGGTTAGAGATTATGGTAATAGATGGAAGAATCCGTGTTTTAAGAGGCATTTTACTTACCAAGCATTAGGAGTATCACAGTCACTAAGCCCGGAGAAGAGCTCATCTCTGGAGTGTCACCCGAATAAAGAGGTGACACCTGACACTTCTTTTGAGAGGAAGAAAGCTTAAAATCACAGTGAAGTGACAAGTTGCAGCCTGCTTTTCACACAGGAAATGCGTGGGTGTCAGGAAGCTGCACCCCTTTGTGGACAGAGAGAGGAATGGGATGCTTGTGACCTCGTCTCCAGAACTTGTTCCCATCCCCAGCTTTATTTTTGAGCTATATACCAGTCTTCAGATGGCACTTGGAAATCTGACCAAGTTGCTCTAACCTCTTAGGTCTATTTTGTTGTTAGGTCTCTACCTGACAGAAGTCCTTTAACAGAACATCCCTAGGGTATGTCTGTAACTGAAAAGATACCAATTTCCTTGAGCATGTTAAAACAGTCCTTTACATCCTCATGTATTCAGTGTGAGCTAGCCATAATTCATCAAATACCAAAAAAGTGTTTGGTGTTGAACTTAGAAGAAGTAATAAAAAATCAAGTCATTACTGAGTGATTCTTTTTTTCAACACTGTACCCTAATATGTAGAGCAGTAAACTGAGATTATTACATCACAAAATATCTGTCCAATTAAACAAAAATGATGAATAAACAATCTTTGAGGAATCACTATTTTTTGAAATGCACTGTTTCCTTGGTTGGTTGATTTAGTCGCTAAGTCTTGTCCAACTCTTGCAACCCCATGAACTGTAGCCTGCAAGGCTCCTCTGCCCATGGGACTCTCCAGGCAAGAATACTGCAGTGGTTTGCTATTTCCTTCTCCAGGGGATCTTCCTGACCCAGGAATCAAACCCGGATCTCCTGCTTTACAGGCTGATTCTTTACCAACTGAGCTATGAGGGACCAGTCCTAAATTATATCAGTTGTAAGGAATTCTATCTTTTAGTAAAAGCTTTTAAGGATAAAAAGTCACATATCTTACTGTCATATATTCCTTAATATAAAAATCATTTGAAAATGAAAATATGAATCCTAGTCAGAAAGAAACACCATAATTGAATTTATGAAATTCTACTTGATGTTCTGATATGAATATCTTATTCTCTCACAGTTTCAAGCTGGCCAAGTATTAGTCATTTAGTCGTATCTGATTCTTTGTGAACCCACTGACTGTAGCCCACCAGGCGCCTCTGTCCATGGAATTGTCCAGGCAAGAATACTAGAGTGGGTTGTCATTCCCTTCTGCAGGGGAACTTCCCAACCTGGGGATCGAACCTGTGTCTCCCTCATTGCAGGCAGATTCTTTACTGTCTGAGCAACAAATATTAATCTTACTAAATCCTACTAATAATACACTCAGCATATATCTAATCTCAAGTACACTTTTTATTACTTAATGTAATAAGTAATAAGCAAAATGTTATACCAACATTTTGATGCCAAACTTTAACCAAATAATTTTCCTCCACCATGTCTGGAACCCTAAAGATGTGAATTTCTGTCAAAAGCCTGGAGCTTGGGTTAGGACTGTTCTTTCCCGGCTTTTCAAGTCATTAAAGACTTATAAATTCATATTTATACAGCAGTTGATGATAGAATCAATATGTGCATGATTTAAAATTACAGATTCCGAACGCCCCACAAATTTCATGAATCGTTTTTTCCCGAATTGAGACTTGTGAATTTGTAATTTTGAAAGCTCCTTAAGAGGTTTTGTTGAAAACAGCCCAACAAAATTTCATTTGTGATCATTGTCTAGACAAAGGTAGTTGCCAAGGTTCAGGGAGAAAGCTCTGGGCTCAGAATGGAAAAATGTTTCCATGACTATACTGTGCTGTCGCTTCAGTTGTGTCAGACTCTTTGCGACCCTTTAGACTGTAGCCCACCAGGCTTCTCTGTCTATGGGATCCTCCAAGCAAGAATACTGGAGGGCATTGCCATATCCTTCTCCAGAGGATCTTCCTGACCCAGGGATTGAACCCACGTCTCTCATGTCTTCTGCACTGGCAGGTTAGTTCTTTACCACTAGCGCCACCTGGGAAGTCCATGACTCTACAAGTTGTGTTAAATGATCCTTCTCTGTGAATTACCAGCAGCAAAATGAAGTCTTCTTTAGCTTACTTTTTTTTTTTAATGTTCAGTTTATTTTAAACAAATTAAAGGAAACCAAAAATCCTGAGGGCTATCAGGATAAAGTTCTGGAGAAGGAAACAGTCAGTAAAGCCCCTGTAATCATTAGTCCCTAGACACATAGATGGGAGCTTAGCTGTTTCTTTCAGAGAGTTGACTCTCCACAGTTTCAGATCAGGGAGTTCCATGAGTCCAAAGTCAACATGTGCCTGGTATCCCAGATTCCGATTAAGTAGGAAAAGCAGACTCAGATACTGGTTGGCCTCACATATTTCTTCCTTTCTCCTTTGCCTTCCAAATCACATTGTCAGAACCTGCCTCAAAATTATGCTAGAAAGGAATTCAGGAAAAGCAGCTAATAACTTTTATTCTGCTATGAAGGGGGAAAACAATACAGGTTTAATGACGCTGAGTTGAAAAAATAAGTATAGAATGAACGGATACAGAAAGTTATTATCCACACTTTAAAAAAATATATATTTTAAGGCCAGTAAGAATGTAGAGGACAAATATTTGCATTTGAGTCATGGGACTGCCATCTATGGGGTCTCACAGAGTCGGACACGACTGAAGTGACTTAGCAGCAGCAGCAGCAGCAGCAGCAGAAGTCTTGCACAACAATGAAGGAAGATATTTCTTAAAATTTGGATTTTAATGCCATTATTAAAGCATAATTTTCATAAAAATATACTGCACTTATTTAAAGTAAGCTTTCATAAGATTAGACAAATATGTATGTACATATATATGCATAATTGTGAAACCATCATCACAATCAAGATAATGAACTGTGCATCACCACCAAAAGTTTCCTCACATCTCTTTGTGGTCCTCTCAACCCTCTCCCCACCTCCTACTCCCATTTTCATGCAAAACTTGTTATTAATTAGTTTACATATTTTATAACATGATATAAATTGGATAATATATACTTTTTGTCTAGCTTCCTTCATTCAGCATAATTATTTTAAGATTCTTTCATGGTTATAAGTATCAGTGGCTTATTCTTCTGTGTTGCTGAATAGTATTTCATTATATGGATCCAAAACAATTTTATCTATTCACCTGTTGATGTACATTTAGGTTAGTCCCAGTTTAGGGCTGTTACACATAACGTTGCTATGAATATGTGTGAATAAGTTTTTTTTTTTTCTTTTTCAGCTTTTCCATGTGTTTCCAAATATCATTTTATTTTTATTTTATTTTTTTTTTATTAGTTGGAGGCCAATCACTTCACAACATTTCAGTGGGTTTTGTCATACATTGATATGAATCAGCCATGGCTTTACATGTATTCCCCATCCCGATCCCCGCTCCCACCTCCCTCTCCACCCGATTCCTCTGGGTCTTCCCAGTGCACCAGGCCCGAGCACTTGTCTCATGCATCCCACCCGGGCTGGTGATCTGTTTCACCATAGATAGTATACATGTTGTTCTTTTGAAATATCCCACCCTCACATTCTCCCACAGAGTTCAAAAGTCTGTTCTGTACATCTGTGTCTCTTTCTGTTTTGCATATAGGGTTATCATTACCACCATAGACATGCTTTCATTTCTCTTGGGTAAATATCTGGGGTGAAATAGCTGGATCATATGGGAGGTGTATATTTGACTAACTTTCTTATTTTTTCTGGTAGATTTCTTTCATAGATCCCAGTGGATTTTATACTCAGACAATTATACTATCTGTGACTAAAGGTAGGTTCACTTTTCCTTTCAAAACTCTTTGTCTTTTGTTTCTTCCTCTTGCCTTATTGCACTGACTAGATCCCCTGGTACAATATTAAATACAAGTGGTAAAAGCCAAAATTCTTCCCTTTTTCTTGCCTTTATTCATGAAATCCAGTCCTTCCTATACAATTACTTTATTTAAACCATGGTTTGACCTCTATAGAATCATCATAGTTGTGAGACTTCCAGAAGATTATGAGAGGTTTATGGATAGAAAGGAGAATAATTTTCAGATGCACTCCAGAAATCCAAAGCATCTATACGTATCATAAATTTGAACCACAGTTACTACCCCAGCACCTTCTAGAGTAAAACTTGGAGCCTCTCACAATAGAAGGCAAATACACAAACAGTAAGTGGAAGCCAAGACTTCAATATAAATATGGTTGAGAAAAACTAATCATTTTTTTCTTATACACTGCAGAAATAACCTAAATGCAACAAGGAGATTAAAGAAAAGGAATAAATGCTATATTTATAATTTCAATCAAATTAGAGAGGAATTCAAATATTTGTAAGAGCTACCAAAATCAGATAAGCTTGCACAAATACATATGTTCTTAACAGCCATAGTTAATGAATCATGTCAGGTCGAAAGGAAATCTTTCCAGATCAAACCCAACAATACTTCCAAGTATTAGAATAATCCCTTTCAAAATGTCAGATTATGGTTTGATTATTGATTTTATTATTTTCCTTTGATCAGTCAATTTCTGATTTAATTCCTTAACTTTGATTTCTTTCATTTTATTGTTCATACTAATTTCTTGAGTTACATACTATAGTTATTTAATCTAAATAACATTTTTGTACCTGGAAGAAAATTAAAAATAAATATAAAAAGGAAAGTTAAATTGATTATGTATAGAGACATGAGCATGTAGGAATATAGAGAGGGAAATTTGTTTGAAGATAAGGTAAAAGCTAAAATATAAAGAAAAATATTACAAGTCCTTTACAAACTGAGAAAAATTGCATAGTAGTCACCTTAGAAAGTAAATATGAGTACAATGGACTCACACCAAACAGACCTAAATCAGAAATAGTATAAAATCAGTGTGGTCTATGAAAAGAGACAACATTCTGAGAGGACCTTCATAATTGAAAACCTTGCCTATAACATAATTGAAGGAAAACAGAATATGTCAACCCAAATCATGCCTCTTTGAGGATCATAAAAGACTATTATCAACAACTATATGCAAATAAAATGACAATTTGGAAGAAATTGACAAATTCTTAGAAAAGTACAACTTTCCAAAATTGAACCAGGAATAAATAGAAAATCTTAACAGACCCATCACAAGCACAGAAATTGAAACTGTAATCAGAAATCTTCCAGCAAACAAAAGCCCAGGACCAGATGGCTTCACAGCTGAATTCTATCAAAAATTTAGAGAACTAACACCTATCCTACTCAAACTCTTCCAGAAAATTGCAGAAGGCAAACTTCCAAACCCATTCTATGAGGCCACCATCACCCTAATTCCAAAACCAGACAAAGATGCCACAAAAAAAGAAAACTACAGGTCAATATCACTGATGAACATAGATGCAAAAATCCTTAACAAAATTCTAGCAAATAGAATACAGCAAATATTAAAAAGATCATACATCATGACCAAGTGGGCTTTATCCCAGGGATGCAAGGGTTCTTTAATATCCACAAATCAATCAGTGTAATACACCACATTAACAAATTGAAAAATAAAAACCATATGATTATCTCAAAAGATGCAGAGAAAGCCTTTGACAAAATTCAACATCCATTTATGATTAAAAAAACCCTCCAGAAAGCAGGCATAGAAGGAACATACCTCAACATAATAAAAGCTATATATGACAAACCCTCAGCAAACTTATCTTCAATGGTGCAAAACTGAAAGCATTTTTCCTAAAGTCAGGAACAAGACAAGGGTGCCCACTCTCACCACTACAATTCAACATAGTTTTGGAAGTTTTGGCCAAAGCAATCAGAGCAGAAAAAGAAATAAAAGGAATCCAGATTGGAAAAGAAGAAGTAAAACTCTCATTGTTTACAGATGACATGATCCTCTACATAGAAAACCCTAAAGACTCCAAGAGAAAATTGCTAGAGCTAATCAATGAATATAGTAAAATTTCAGGATATAAAACTAACACACAGAAATCCCTTGCATTCCTATACACTAACAAGGAAAAAACAGAAAGAGAAATTAAGGAAACAATACCTTTCACCATTGCAACAAAAAGAATAAAATACTTAGGAATATAACTACCTAAAGAAACAAAAGACCTATACATAGAAAACTATAAAACACTGATGAAAGATCAAAGAGGACACAAACAGATGGAGAAATATACCGTGTTCATGGATCAGAAGAATCAATTTTGTGAAAATGAGTATACTGCCCAAAGCAAGCTATAGATTCAATGCACTACCTGTCAAGCTACCAACGGTATTCTTCACAGAACTAGAACAGATAATTTCACAATTTGTATGGAAATACAAAAAACCTCGAATAGCCAAAGTAATCTTGAGAAAGAAGAATGGAACTGGAGGAATCAACCTGCCTGACTTCAGGTTCTACTACAAAGCCACAGTCATCAAGACAGTATGGTACTGGCACAAAGACAGAAATATAGATCAATGGAACAAAATAGAAAGCACAGAGATAAATCCACACACCTATGAACACCTTATCTTTGACAAAGGAGGCAAGAATATACAATGGAAAAAAGACAATCTCTTTAACAAGTGGTACTGGGAAAACTGGTCAACCACTCATAAAAGAATGAAACTAGAACACTTTCTAACACCATACACAAAAATAAACTTAAAATAGATTGAAGACCTAAATGTAAGACCAGAAACTATAAAACTCCTAGAGGAGAACATAGGCAAAACACTCTCCAACATAAATCACAGCAGGATCCTCTATGACCCACCTCCTAGAATATTGGAAATAATAGCAAAAATAAACAAACCCATTTGTTTATTAAATTAAACAAATTTAATTAAAATGAAAATTAAAAGCTTCTGCACCACAAAGGAAACTGTAAGCAAAGTGAAAAGACAGCCTTCAGAATGGGAGAAAATAATAGCAAATGAAGCAATGGACAAAGAATTAATCTCAAAAATACACAAGCAACTCCTGCAGCTCAATTCCAGAAAAATAAATGACCCAATCAAAAAATGGGCCAAAGAACTAAACGACATTTCTCCAAAGAAGACATACATATGGCTAACAAACACATGAAAAGATGCTCAACATCACTCACTATCAGAGAAATGCAAATCAAAACCACAATGAGGTACCATTTCACGCCAGTCAGAATGGCTGCTATCCAAAAGTCTACAAGCAATAAATGCTGGAGAGGGTGTGGAGCAAAGGGAACCCTCTTACACTGTTGGTGGGAATGCAAACTAGTACAGCCACTATGGAGAACAGTGTGGAGATTCCTTAAAAAACTGGAAATAGAACTGCCATATGACCCAGCAATCCCACTGCTGGGCATACACACTGAGGAAACCAGGATTGAAAGAGACACGTGCACCCCAATGTTCATCTCAGCACTGTTTATAATAGCCAGGCCATGGAAGTGACCTAGATGTCCATCAGCAGATGAATGGATAAGAAAGCTGTGGTATATATACACAATGGAATATTACTCAGCCATTAAAAAGAATATATTTGAATCTGTTCTAATGAGGTGGATGAAACTGGAGCCTATTGTACAGAGTGAAGTAAGCCAGAAAGAAAAACACCAATACCATATACTAACGCATATATATGGAATTTAGAAAGATGGTAACAATAACCCTCTATGCGAGACAGCAAAAGAGACACAGATGTATTGAACAGTCTTTTGGACTCTGTGGGAGAAGGCAAGGGTGGGATGATATGCGAGAATGGCATTGAAACATGTATATTATCGTATGAGAAAAGAATCGCCAGTCCAAGTTCGATGAATGAGACAGGGTGCTCAGAGCTGGTGCACTGGGATGTCCCAGAGGGATGGGATGGGGAGGTGGGTGGGAGGGGGGTTCAGGGTGGGGAACACATGTACACCCATGGCAGATTCAAGTCAATGTACGGCAAAACCAATACAATATTGTAAAGTAAAATAAAAAAAAATTTTTAAAGGGCAAATTATGCCCATTTGACATAAAAAGTATTTTGAGTAAATGCAGGAAAGGATCCCTTTTTTTCTGCCTGAAAGCAGTAAATTAATTCTTTTTTTGAAGAGAGATTCTATAATGGCACCAAGGACTCTTTGTATTCAAGAAAGATTAGTATACACAGGGGCTAAGTGGACTATCACTAGCCCATGGTCTTGTCATTTCTTCACAGATTTATTATTTCTTCATCCAAGAAATATAAAACTATTCCTGCTCTGGGTGCTTCTTCAGATCTTCATTTTCTTGTGAAGGCTCCCATGTACATGTACAAATTTAACAAAATTTGCATGCTTTTCTCCTCTAATCTGTCTTAGGTCAGTTTAATTCTTAGGCCTAACCAGGGACACAAAGAGGGTAGAGGAGAAATTTTCTTCCTCCACACAATATATAATCCATAAATATTTATTAAAAAGCTGATCAGAAAAATCAACAATTCACACATATTTTTACTGACTTTTCATCATATGTTTCTGAACTTCCTTACCCAATTCTTCTAGCCCAATCTGGCCACCAAATGGCAAAGATTTTATGTGGCTCTTCTTTCTTTCCGATCTTTGGCTAAAAATGCTATGTGTCTACCTTCAAGACAATGAGACAGGGATCAAGGTGCTTTTGATGATAGCTCTGAACATAGTCTATGAACCTAGAGAGATATTTCCTCAGGGTGGGAGTCTTCCCTCCAACCCTACACCTGTACTGTCATCCTAGCCACTTCCTGTCTGTGCTGCCAATTCCCTGCCCTGGTACCTACACCAGGTGGAGCAGAGCCCTAGGTTTTGGTACAAGCCCCTCCTACGTGCGTCTCACTGAGGGCTCTTTCAGAGTCCTCCAGCTGTGAAGCCGAGATGACAAGTGTGATGGATTTGCTTGCTCTCTGGAAATTCAATGAGTAGCAAACTTCTGTGGCATTTTGCTTGCTGTGAGACTCCAGATGAAGGAGAAAAATCACTGCCCCACTGCTGGGCTGCTTGTACCAGAGTAGACTATAACCTGCATCACTGGTGTCATATGTGCAGTCCAGGGCCACAGCTTCCTTCTCCTGTACTAACATTGGTTGTGGGTCTTGAGTTACCTTCTGGGCAATAATGGATCCTAAAGGAAAAAAAAATAGAGTCAGAACTTTAGGAATATGTGGTATGGAATAAAGAAATCCTATTTTAGATCCTACTACCCGTTCTTCCCAGGGTACCCATAAGACTGCCTATTCTCCCAGTCCTTAGGTCACAGAGGAGTCAGAATCCCACTGGGACCATCTTTACCTAAACACAGTGAAGCCACAACCACCTTCAGAAAGCTTGAGAGAAGCATGTTTCAACTCTTCCACTAAATGGAAAATATCTTATTCTTCTTCAATGTCAAGGGTGGGCAAGGTGAGATGAGCCTGACAGGGTTAGGGAAAAATTGCTGGGTATGTGCTGCTGCAGCTCCACAACAGGAAGCAGGGGTTTCCTAGAGTAGCAAGTTGATGTGGGCATGTCAACTTCTCTATGGACCAGGTGAGAGTCTCACTCAACCCAAACTTCCTTTTGCATTAACTATCTCTTCAGTTGATATCAATTACATCTGAAAATAAAAATGAGTTAAATCTAATATTGCAGCAAAGATTGATGACCCCACCAATGTTGTGTTCAGTCATTGCATCTGTGAAGGAAATGAGTAGGTAGCTCTTATTTTAAAATATTATGTGTAATGCATTATGGAAACAGTGTAAGATATGATAAGCATGCATCCTCACAGCCATGTATGCTATTCTTCCACCTAACGTAGAAATAAACTATTTAATAATAAGAAGGGAAAGCTGTTTGGACTAATTATTGCAACTTTTTTGTTCTTCTTGCTGTTAAGGCACTATTTCTCTTCACTGTCAATGTTCAGTTGCCTGTCTTGTGGTCAAAAGCAAAAAAATCTAATCACAATTGGCTGAAGAATTTAGGCTGAAGCTGCTCAAATTAAGGGGCTTCCTGGTGCCTCAGACAGTAAAGAAACTGCCTGCAATGCAGGAGACCCAATTTGATCCCTGGATCGTGAAGGTCCCCTGGAGGAGAGCACAGCAACCCACTCTAGTATTCTTGCCTGGAGAATTCCTTGGAACCTAGAAGCCTGACAGGCTACAGTCCATGCGGTTGCAAGGAGTTGAACATAACTAAGCAATTGGCTTCCCAGGTGGTGTTGGGGAAAAGAACCCATCTGCCACTGTAGGAGACTGGCAGGCTACAGTCCATAGGGTCACAGAGTCGGACGCGACTGAAGTGACTCAGCACACCCGCACACTCACACTGAGTCCTATCACAGAGGTCCCCTACTCTTCTCTGTTAGTTTTTACAGCCTAGCTCTACTCATTCATAAAGGCCATTTAGATACCAGAGTTTCGTCATCAGGTCATCAAATCTTTGAAATTACATTTTTCCCTTTACTTCAGTTGAAACCCTAAATGAACCACAGTAAGCTTCTATATTCTGTATGCCCGTTTCTATGGAGAACACATCATGCTGCTACTGCTAAGTCGATTCAGTCGCGTCCGACTCTGTGCAACCCCATAGACAGCAGCCCACCAGGCTCCTCTGTCCCTGGGATTCTCCAGGCAACAATACTGGAGTGGGTTGCCATTTCCTTCTCCAATGCATGAAAGTGAAAAGTGAAAGTGAAGTCGCTCAGTTGTGTTTGACGCTTCGTGATCCCATGGACTGTAGCCTACCAAGATCCTCCATCCATGGGATTTTCCAGGCAAGAGTACTGGAGTGGGTTGCCATTTCCTTCTCTAGGTGACCTCATATACCAACAAGGGACTGTGATTGCAGTATTATTGACGGTAATGAAACTTTTTCTCTGCATAAGTATGTTAAAAGTAAGGCCATGCTCTAGGAATATTATTCAACATCATGGCAAATAACAAAGACCCCTGGCCTATTATTCTACCTCTTGATACAGTATCCAAAGATTATCAGCCTTGTCTCAAAACAACAGCAACCTCAGCTAAACTGGTTGAAGTGTTATCACATCTTGCTCTAAAATCTCCATTAAATCTGATGGTACCACATGCATTACAAACAGCTCTGCTTTCTGAGTTATACACTATAACTCTCTGAAAACACCCAACATCTTCATGTCAGTTGGCTGAATAAATATGAAATAGTACTAATTTGTCCTCCCATTATTCAACGGGAATCTATTTCTCAATCAAAGGACTCTTATGATTGCACTTCTGCCATTTAAGAAGTGTCCGTGTCCACGTGCACCCCAATGTTCATCGCAGCACTGTTTATAATAGCCAGGACATGGAAGCAACCTAGATGCCCATCAGCAGATGAATGGATAAGGAAGCTGTGGTACATATACACCATGGAATATTACTCAGCCATTAAAAAGAATTCATTTGAATGAGTTCTAATGAGATGGATGAAGCTGGAGCCCATTATACAGAGTGAAGTAAGCCAGAAAGATAAAGAACATTACAGCATACTAACACATATATATGGAATTTAGAAAGATAGTAACGACAACCCTATATGCAAAACAGAAAAAGAGACACAGAAGTACAGAACAGACTTTTGAACTCTGTGGGAGAAGGTGAGGGTGGGATGTTGTGAAAGAACAGCATGTATATTATCTATGGTGAAACAGGTCACCAGCCCAGGTGGGATGCATGAGACAAGTGCTCGAGCCTGGTGCACTGGGAAGACCCAGAGGAATCGGGTGGAGAGGGAGGTGGGAGGGGGGATCGGGATGGGGAATACGTGTAAATCTATTGCTGATTCATGTCAATGTATGACAAAACCCACTGAAAAAATAAATAAATAAATAAATAAATAAATAAAAAGAAGTGTCCGTGTCCAGAACAGATCTTTCAGACATTCTTATAGAAAATTCTTCATAATAAGTATTTAATCTCAAAAATTGAAAGGGACAATATCAGGCTGTTTATGCAATAATTACTCCAGACCCCTTTATAAAACTCAATCCTTAGGGGAAGTATAATTAATTCAAGTAGCTGAACTTGTGCATCTCTCTTGGGCAAGTCAATTTACAAAAAAAAAAAAAAAAAATTATATTCAGTGTTGGTCAGTAGGTTTTGAATGCAGTTCATAGATTCCAAATACAACGGAGACAATGAGATTTCCTAAATCTCTGATTTTTCTTCGTCTTGGCGTGTGTCTTATGCACTCCAATTAAAATGAACACTAAATACATGAATTATTTGATGTCATCATGGTACTTAAAGAAATTTTGTTATAAAGACAAAGTCTCTCAGCACGAAAGATTCTGCAGGGTATGGGGAAAAAATGATCGAGCAGATTATCACATTGAACGTAACATTCTGAGTAAAGTCCTTATGTAAGAACCTCTTCTAGAACATTAAGGCAAGTCCACGGAAAGGCTCAAAAATTTCATCTTAGGTTCCGAATGCCAGACCCTGATTTTGTAAGGAATGACTAGGAATGATTGATTTGTTTGCTCCATGAGGACAAAATATATCAAAGCCAAGACAGCTGTCTGGTGAAGCTAAATGATCTCCATTGAACTCTTATTCAAATCCCAGAGATATGGCATTGGGGAAATATTGGCTGCAACATTTAAAAAAACATTGTGGGAAAACTTTTCTAGATTGGTAGATACTGGGGTCAGCTCAAGCATTTCTTAGAACCCACAAAATCCCATAAAATTTGTAAAAGTAGATTATAAACTAGAATACTATAACAAGGAAATATTTGGGTATTTCCAAAAGAAATTTAAACAATTTCACATCTCCATGGGTTATGAGTATGTACTAGTAACAGTTTTTATTCTTCACATGGCTTGAAGCAATCTTTTCATAAACCACAGCACTGACCATAATTAAAAATGAACTTGATGTGGTGTTTACTACCTGTGTCATTTCAAATTGTATCTATATAAGGAAGCAAGTTTCTCTGAGATAGTTATATAAAGTTTTGCCCTCACTCAGAAATTTTACTACTCTTATTGTCCCTCTATCTTCCAAAGAAGTGGAAAGAACAAATGGAATATTAGAACTGAAATAAATTACAGTATCAGACACCCTTGAACTACTGTGGCCTAATACATTATTAATTAGTCTTGGCCCCCATGGCCCTGCTTTCTTCACTCACAAAGTCACACGTCTCGCTACCAGCTGGCCCCTGATATGCCCAGGTAATTCACAAGGGCCCAAACCACACATATTCCAATCCTTCACCAACTGAACTAAATAAATAAACCCATTATAATCAGTCCCTTCATCACAGGCACAGGTTGATTTCCTAGCCTTTCATTTAATCAGTTTTTTCATGACAACCTGGGTGACTGAGTGCTGGCAAAATACCCACAGAAAAACTGCCATTGAACTTGTGGAAATGAATTTAATATGTTCTATTTGTTATCAGTTCAGCAGGTAAAGTACAAGAAATTGATCCTTCATTGCATGTGTACCAACTACTATAACATCATGCACCTCTCATTGACAACAATTGTAAAGTTACTTACATTAGAGATATTAAACTGAGGTACTCCAGAGAATGATCAGAAGTAGATAGTCCACAGAAGATGGGGTTGACCCATGATCCTTGAAACGAATATACAATGGCCTAAAGTGGATATCTCCATCCAAGACCACAGGAGAATTCTCTAAGATGTCTGGAACCACTGTTTGTCACACTATCCTTTGCATTCTTCTATTTTTCATCTTTTTAACGGTACTTGCCCACTTTAACACTAGTGTGTTATATATTTATAATTTCCCCTACTTTATGATTTTCTCCTACCAATAAAATAACTTACTAACATATTGGCTTCACTTGAAGCAGTAACCATCCTAATGCTATAATTTGGTTCAACAAGCCCATAGATTGTGCAACAGTGTTAAAGAATTGTTGGAGATGTTATTTAGTGTCAACTCCTGTAAACACCAAATAATAAACATAACCCAAATAGTACTGATAAAGTGAAATTTGACCAGTAAAATTTGTCTTAAAAATATTAGAAAAATTCATAATGGAGTTGGTACAGTTAGCTTTGCATGAAGGATATGTCTTAACTTGATTATGAGTTGGTCTAACACTCCAGTGAACCTGCTCATTATCAGTTGCCATAATGTTTCTTCTGTAGAAATACAAATAAAATTTCTAAAGGAATTTAAACACTTGAAATGATGAGTTATTTATGTAAAATAACTTAAAAGTTCAAAACATCTGGGTTAAAAAATAGTGAGAGCAGTGGCAGGGAAAGCGATCATACACATGCCTAGTACCATGTGCTCCACCTGACAAAGATGCAGACTGCTCAAAAGGTTTTTTATTGTATGACTTTATTCGTACGGGGCTTCCCTCACAGCTCAGTTGGTAAAGAATCCTCCTGCAGTGCAGGAGACCTTGGTTTGATTCCTGGGTCGAAAAGATCCGCTGGAGAAGGGATAGGCTACCCATTCCAGTGTTCTTGGGCTTCCCTTGTGGCTCAGTTAGTAAAGAATCTGCCTGCAATGCTGGAGACCTGGGTTCAATCCCCAGGTTGGGAAGATTCCCTGGAGAAAGGAAAGTCTACCCACTCCAGGATTCTGGCCTGGAGAGTCGGACACAACTGAGCAACTTTCACCTATTCATATAAAATTCCTGAAAAGATAAAAGTATAAAATCAAGGTTTGCATGAAATTAATTTAGGTCACGGTGTGATTACAGAATTATACCTCAAGGGAATTTGATTAAAAGACACAACTCTCCCTTCTAACTTACATGAGAGTAAACGTGAACACTAACAACATTTTGAAAAGAAGAATAGATTTGCGAGCCTATTCCTCAAATTATATTCTTGAATAAATCACTTTCTATTTTGATATCCCTCAAACATACAAAAATATATATGTTCCATCACTGGGCTCTAAAGAAAACTCAAGTCACATTTTCAACGAGAAAGTAGTCAGGATATATAGAAAGGACAGTCCAATTTTGCCAGAAATATAGAAAGAAAATTTTAAATATAGCTGCGAGAAAAATCTCTCATGAAGCCATTAAAAAGTTGTTGTTAGAGATGAAGATAATGAAACTGAAAAATGCTCATTTCAAGATATAATATTAAGTGAAAAAAATCAGAATTCTAATCATACTAGAACTTAAACAGAGAGTAAATCAAATATTAGCAATAAATCATCTGGATGCAGAAATATAAATTTTACATTTTTGTATTAGACACATTTTCTACATTTAGAATATAATTTTTACAATAAGTGAAAAATAACATACATAATTTTTGAAACACAAGCATTAAGAACCCACCCATAATAGGAATGTAGTATTATTCCCAAGCATTCATTTATAGAAAGAGGAGTCTGATAGCAAATATAAAGTCATTTTTAGAGCCTGAATTTTAAAATAAAACCTAACTCCCTTCAAGAATTCAGTAAGCAATAGTCATCCAACAGAATGTGTTTTAACACTTTCTGCATCATATGAAACCTAATCTTCTTATTCTATGTTTTTCATGTCTGATACATTAGTTTCCACTTGTAGACAAACACTGTGACAAATGCTATAACTTGAAGGTTGTGCCAAAGGAAGGCAGCTGCCCCAGTCGCAGGTTTAAGTACAGATAGCGGGTGCCTGGGAAGCACTGTGTCCTTGCTGCACAGAAGTAGACAGCTGAGTCTCCAGCTTCAGTGGTTGCGATGTGCAGGGACAGATGTTTGGCTGTCTTATTCAATAAAACAGTCAGTCTCTGGCCTTCATTTTTACCCATATTTGAACGAATGTCTATAAGGAGCTGGGGACCTTTTCCAGGTTCTTGCTTATACCAAGGGAAGTAGTTTGACATAACATCTGTATAAGTGCAGGTGATAAAACAGCTGTTTCCCTCCTGGACACTCAGGGTAGAAGGACTCTGCTCCACCTCATTTCCCAGGCTGACACCTATGGAGAAAGGAGAAGTCAGAGAAAGGAGAAGGGTTGTCAAATTATTTAGCTCTAGAGTTTACTTTTCCTTTTCTACAATAACTAGAAGAAACCTGAATAAAGCCAGTCTTGGCATCTAAAGAATATTTACTAATATACTCTATTTCCCTTAAACCCTCAACTCACAGTCCAGCTGCAGCCACAAGAATGTGATTAAAGCTCCAATGGATGTCTTCATTGTTTTTCCCATTTAGGATCAGTTGTGGATCTGCAGTCTCCAGCCAGAAAAGCTGCTTCTATTATCAAGTGTCCCCTTCTTTTCTAGCAGTCATAGTGGTTTCTCACATTGTCTACCTAGCCAATAATAAAAAGGCACTGCTTCTGCTCCAAGCCTATTCATTCAGAACCCTTTCAAATGAACCCGCCACATGTTCTGATCAGCAGAGGTGCACCACCATCTGGTGGTCACATCTCTAACTACCGAACTCTCTGGTTAAACGTTCTTCTCATACCCTGTGCTTATGAGGAACTCAGATGCATAAAAACAGCATGCAATTAAACAAATTCAGTGTATATCAGAGAGTTAATGCACAGTAAGAATGTAGACATTAAGATTTAAATCTCTGCACAGGATTGAGTCACTGTTAATAAGTTGGAAGAAGGTAAATGCTGTTGCCATTTATTCAGGTTTGAAATCAGGAAAGCACCATGATTTACTCTCTCAAACAAAGAAAATGTAAAACCTTCCTTTTCAGCCAAATCTAACATCTCCATTTGTCTGTAATGGAGAAAAAAGTCTTTGTGAAAGGAACATGAAAATCAAAGAGCAGAGAAGATCATTTGATATTTCAAAGATCTTTCAAACTCAACCTCTGCTCCTCTAAGCTGGTCTTGCCCATGACCTTGCTATTCCCAGAGAATTGACAGTACCATCAGGCAAAATGTGGAAACTTCCTTCAACAAAGATCGTGATGAGGTAAAGGACCAAATCTCAAAGATAAAGGAGTAGGAAGAAGTTCTATGAGTTAGGAAATAGTTCAACCTGTAGATTGTATTGATCTACAATGAGAAATCGGACATTCTTTAAGAAATCTATTCCTATCGCTTATGTGGATTATATTCTGCAAAGTATTGAGAGAAAGTAAAAATCCTCATAAAACGTCAGGTTGCAGATTCAGAAAGTAACCATATGTAAATTTATGTTGCAGATATTTTTACTCTCTGGTATCAAAAGGTATGAAAGTGAAAGTTGCTCAGTCGTGTCCTACTCTTGCAACCCCATGGATTATACAGTCCACAGAATTCTCCAGGCCAGAATACTGGAGTGGGTATCCATTCCCTTCTGCAGGGGATCTTCCCAACCCAGGGATCAAACCCAGGTCTCCCACATTGCAGGCAGATTCTTTACCAGCTGAGCTACCAGAGAAGCCCATCAAAAGGCATGGCCTAGCCTAAATGCAATGACTAACTCACATCTTATTGAAATTTCCTGTAAAATATATACCAACTCTCAGGGCATGAATCTCTGCTGCCTTGGCTATTGCTGGCTTAGTTTCCAGACTCTATCATTTTTCTCCTAAACTCCACTACAGTTTTCTTTCCCCAAGACCTTAATAAAGTTCTTCAGTTCTGTAAACTTCCAGAATTATCTCCCTCTCCTTTGTCATCTACTTTAATAACTTGGCATTTTCCAATTACCTCTGTAAGAAAACAAAGAAACAAAAAAACTAAGGAACCCTAAATATTGCCTGTGTTTACTATGGGAGTATTACAAATAGGTAACTGATCCAAGTAGATTTGGTAAAAATAACTGACCATGAAAAGTGAAAGCAAGATTAACTCATTTATAGAAGAGTGAAGGCCCTTTTTTGTGATCTGTACTCACTGGTCTTCTGGAGGTATGAAGAATAAATATAATCTCTCATTCACATTTGCACCCTTTAAGATTTAAGGACAGCTAAGATAAAGAATTTAACTTATATGCAGAGTACATCATGAGAAATGCTGGGCTAGAAGAAGCACAAGCTGGAATCAAGATTGCCGGGAGAAATATCAATATTCTCAGAAATGCAGATGATACCACCCTTATGGCAGAAAGTGAAGAGGAACTAAAAAGCCTCTTGATGAAAGTGAAAGAGAAGAGTGAAAAAGTTGGCTTAAAGCTCACCATTCAGAAAACTAAGATCATGGCATCTGGTCCCATCACTTCATGGGAAACAGATGGGGAGACAGTGGAAACAATGTCAGACTTTATTTTTTGGGGCTCCAAAATCACTGCAGATGGTGATTGCAGCCATGAAATTAAAAGATGCTCACTCCTTGGAAGGGAAGTTATGACCAACCTAGATAGCATATTAAAAAGCAGAAACATTACTTTGCCAACAAAGTTCCATCTGGTCAAGGCTATGGTTTTTCCAGTGGTCATGTATGGATGTGAGAGTTGGACTGTGAGGAAAGCTGAGCGCTGAAGAATTGATGCTTTTGAACTGTGGTGTTGGAGAAGACTCTTGAGAGTCCCTCCTAAGGATATTCAACCAGTCCATCCTAAAGAAGATCAGCCCTGGGTGTTCTTTGGAACATCAGTCCTTTGGAAGGACTGATGCTGAAGCTGAAACTCCAATACTTTGGCCACCTCATGTGAAGAGTTGACTCATTGGAAAAGACCCTGATTCTGGGAGGGATTGGGGGCAGTAGGAGAAGGGGACGACAGAGGATGAGATGGCTGAATGGCATCACCGACTCGATGGGCATGAGTTTGAGTAAACTCCGGGAGTTTGTGATGGACAGGGAGGCCTGGCGTGCTGCGATTCATGGGGTCACAAAGAGTCAGACACGACTGAGTGACTGAACTGAAGATAAAGAATCAGAAATCAACACCTAAAGTTGTATGTAAATGTAAAATGTATGTTTTTACATACATAAACTGTTTCCATTCCTAAGTGAAAGTAGCTGAGTCATGTGTGACTCTTTGCGACCCCCATGGACTGTAGCCCACCAGGTTTCTCTGTCCATGGGATTCTCCAGACGAGAATACTGGAGTGGGTAGCTGTTCCCTTCTCCAGGGGATCTTCCCCACCCAGGTTTCAAACCCGGGTCTCCTGCACTGTAGGCAGATTCTTACCACCTGAGCCACCAGACATCCTCTATTCTTTCTACCATTCTCCATAGGATATAATTCCCTAATAATTTATAGGGAGATTTTTCCTCTTCTAAGAGACAGAGAGACTTTAGGTCAGTGCTTCCCCTTTCAAGTTATGGTATCCAGGACAGAATAGTATAGTTTGAATATGCTCTGCTCAGCACAGTGTTCCACATATTAAAGTTTATTACAGGCACAGCCATCCCCTGGGCAAAATTTACTGCCCCCAAAATATTTCATTGAACATTGCCTGACTTACCATAAAAAGATGTTGATCTGAGAAGGCTTTTGCTAGTATCTTCATGGACTGTCAAACAGAATGATGACAATATTCTCCCATAGTCTTTGGATCCAATAATCATTTTTATAACAATGTATTAGTGATGCTCTATAGTTATATCTTGCCTTCAAGAAATCCCCCTGAAATAATGAATATAGCTGCTATTTCTAGGAACATTCTTAAACTATATCTGAGTGTTGAGATGGCACATTTACTTTCAGCTTTATTACTACAGAAGCCTGTGAAGGATGGACTGGTCTGCTAGTAACAACAAAGGCTCAACCTGAGGCTCCTTTCCTGCCCTAGGTGTCAAATATTCACATAAATTGGGATTCTTTATTCAGGTGGTCAAATAGATTCCCACATCCAAACCTACAGTGACCTAAATGGCTGGCCTTACATTAATTTCTCTTTGCTCAGAAATAAGGCCCTACAGGTAGAAAACAGGGGAAAAGATTCTAAAGAAGAAGTGAGAAAAATCCAATTTCTTTCTCCTCCCAAATCAGTTAGTATCTAATAGTTTTCTATTGTCATCTTGGATTAGTTTCTGTTTTGTAAAATGAAGTTGGATTAAAGAACTTCCAAAAGCTCTTCTTTTATACTATTTAATAAAGCAAATATTTATTGAGGACCGGTTATGTGCAATGTAGAGTGACATGAGAGTGGGGAGAAATCGCCTGCATCATGGAACCTGAAGACCATTTTCACATCCCCATGTGGTCTCGGGGGACTGAGGTTGTCACAAAGCAATATGGGGGTCTCTTCAGAAGCAGAGGCAGGGTCCTTGGGACCAGATCAGATCTGGGTTTTCACTTATAAAATTAATGTCAGATCAAGGTGAACCTAAGTCTGAAGTAAAATGGAATAAAATGGGACTTCACTCACTGAGTATCAAGATCACCACATGGATGAGCCATAGGTAAGCAGGGAACTTGTTTCCAGAGACATATTTTTAATTTTTTATCTATAACATATATTTCTTATTGAAAAAAAGAAAGAAATAAAGAAGCTTAGTGACTTATGGAACCTGAAGGAGGTGGATGAACTCCCTCACAGGTAAAGAAAAAAATTATTTCTCAATCAGCCTAACTGCATTCTGGCTTATAGCTCCCTCATCCCAAGTCTGACTTGGGTACTCAAGATTCCCAGACAGTGATGACTATAGAATTTGTGGGACTCCATGCAAAATGAAAATCTGAGGCCCCTTGTTCAGAAAAACAGAAAAAAGTGACACTAAGAAAATACAAATATCTTCAAAAATATTTTCTTACTTAAAAATGGCAATAGAGTTTATGCGTGCATGAGTGTTAAGTGGCTTTATTCATGTCTGACTCTTTGTGGCCCTATGTAATGTAACCCACCAGGCTCTTCTGTCCATGGGATTCTCCAGAGAAGAATACTGGAGTGGGTTGCCCTGCCCTTCTCCAGGGGATCTTTCTCACCCAGGGACTGAATCCATGTGTTTTACATCTCCTGCATTGGTAGGCAGGTTTTTTTATCCCTAGCACCATCTGGGAAGCCCAGTAGAGTTTATAATGATATATTAAATAACAACATAAATTTACAACTTGCAAAAAATATTTTGGATCTTAATTCTATATAAATTAATAACAAATACTTATTAATATCATATCTTGCTAATAAGATTTGCCTGGCTTGCTTTTCTGCAAATTAATTAATTAGAATATAAAAATTATAACTTTAACAATTTAATTTCAATTAATATAATTAATAGAAAGCAATGTCAGTTGCTATTAGTAAATGCAAGATTGTAAACAAAATTTTTGATAATTTTTAACTTTGAGAATATTTCTGTTGATATAACTGATACTAGAGCTCTTGAGTATTTTGTATGCTATAACAACATAATATAAATATATGATAAATTAGTTTGAAATATAAATTCTAGTAAATCCAGAGTTGATGTGTCTAGTGGAACAATTTTTGTAGAAATGACTTAATTCTTCAAACCAATCATCTTCATGTAATTCTGAATTTAATGCCAAATATAAATTTATACAGGGACATTTTAATGTTTTCACTGACATTCTCTGTTACTTGCAGAGGGCATATAAGACTAAAAGCGGCTTCATGACTTATTTATAATTAAGTGCTTATTTATACATCATATCAGTGTTTAATTACAGGAGAAGTGAGTATAAATTATTTTTCTATGTTAGTAGTTGTTTCATTGGATTAACTCAAACATGAAAATACTATTCTTTTTCATTGAAACTATTATCACATGCAATTTCAGTTTCTACACTTATGAAAATTTGCTTTCCAATGTAGCAGCAATTTTCAAAACCACAGTTTCTCATTTTCAGAGAATTCTAATATCTCTCCTACAAGCATTATTGTGATGTGGACATATAAACTTTTATTTTGTAATAACTGATCAACAAAGTTTACTGCTATCCACTTTAGGATCCTGCAGAGTCAGAGATTGACTCAACCTTCTATCAAAGGCTACTGTGGGGACACGTGTCAGCCCATGGAGGAGCGGGGCTGAGGCAGCTGCAGTTTGGGCACAGGCTGCAGATCACCAGGGAGCACTGTGCCTCCACCGCACAGAGGTAGGTGTCTGAGTCTTCCAGCTGGGAGGCTGCGATGTGTAGGGTACTATACAGCTCCTTAGAATTCACTGTGGAACTCAGTCTTTCATTCTGCTTCGTCCCTGAAGCTATGAAAAACAGCCTGGTGAGGCTGCCTCCAGGATTCTGCTGCAACCACTGCACACTGTTTACTGTGGCAGAAAAATTGCACCTCAGCGTACAGTTGGCTCCCTCCTGCAGATTCAGGACTGAAGGGCTCTGCTCCACCTTCACCACTCTCACCCATGCTTGGGAAGAGAAAAACAAACACACATGATATCTCAGGGGAGTCATGAATGCAGACCTGTAAACTATCTCAGGAAACACCCATGAGGATGTAGGACCATCTAGGAGCTCTCTCTGCGTCAGCTCAACTTCCCTCCCTCCCCAGCTGCACTCTAGGACAACCCAGACTCACAGCAAAGCTGGACCCACAGAAGCCCCAGGAAGGCTTCCCACCACCGCTTCATGACTCCTTGCTCAGTTACTGGGGTACCTCTGCCCCCACTCTGGAGGGTGTAGAGTCTTGGGTGCAGAGAAGTTCTCTTCTTACTGTCAAAATGTTCCAGTTTTACTGGAACTCACCAGTATTACTGAGAACCAGTCACATCTGAGCTGTCATTCACTTAACAGGAAGCTCCACCCACAGCCACCCAGGGAGATTGTGCAGTAATCTCTCCAAAACTGTGGTTGCAAACAGTGCAGGAGGGTAGGAACAATATTTGTAGTATATGAAGATATAAGGCATTTAAAAAGCACTCTATGTAAGAAAAGTTTGTGCAAGAGTATGTGAGAAAGGGTGGATGTTACTTCTGAGAAGATCAGTGTCTCAACTGGGTTAAATGGAGTCTTAAAGTATATAGGAAGAGTGAGCTCGCTCCCAAATTACTTAGAATGACTGAGCATTCAAGAAGTCAGTTGTATGACAGTTCAGCCTTTGAAAGGAATAAAGCATTGTCATTTGCTACAATATGTATGGCCCTTGAGGGTATTATGCTAAGTGAAGTAGGTCAGACAAAGACAAATATCATATAAATACTCCACTCCATGTGGATTATTTTTTTAAAAATCAAGCTTATAGATACAGAGAACAAATTAGTGGTTGCCAAAGGCAGGGATGAGGGGTGGAAATGAAATAGATGAACAGGGTCAAAAGGTACAAACTCTAAGATATAAAATAAATGTTGTGGGGGTGTAATGTATGGCAAGATGACTCTAGTTAATAATACTGTGTTGCATATTTGAAAGTTGCTAAGAGAGTAGATCTTGAAATCTCTCATCACAAGAAAAAAAATTACAGTCATGTATGACACATGTTGCTAGACTTGTTGTAATGATCATTCCACAATATACGTAAATATCAAATCATTGTGTCATATATCTGAAACTAATACCATGCTGTATGTTCATTATACCTCATTTTAAAAAAAGGATTCAGTTATATGTAAATTCTAATAAAAGAAAACTGATACAAGCAGTATGCATGAAGACAGTGATACGTTTTCTTGAAATTGAGAGCTCTAGAAACCCAGAAGGTACAGCTGTCATCTGCACAGAATATTATTCTAGTAAGACTTCAGTGGATTAAAAGAAACACAGAATATATGTATAATGTCCATTCTGACTTAACTTCCACCTCCCTCCTTCTCCTGCCCAACAGGCAGACAGATGCTCTACACAGCTGATTCTGAAAAGGATACACATTGCTGGTCAAATTAAATATTGTCCTTTTCTTTCCTCTTTCTATCTGTGTTTCTTACTTTTTAATCCTTTCTTCTTTGCTCCTGAGTATTCTTGCTTCTTCTAGTCTCAGGGGAGATATATGAAAACTTCCTAGGAAATTGGGAGAATTTAATCACAAAATTTAAATGTTGAAAACAGGTAACAGAGATGTTTCCTGTTGGGCTTCCATGCTCACAGAGCTCAGCAATATTACTATCCCCATTCCTCTACCTCTGCTCAGAGAATCATCCTCATAATGGATTTAGAGAGGTAAGGACTCCAGTTTTCCTAAGTCTGTAGAGAAAGATAAAGCTGAAACTTTAGATAAACTTTACGCGAACACTGCTCCCCTCTCCCCACCTCTGCTGTGCATCATCTGACTGGTCTGTGCTCACTTGTTCTTGTCTGACTCTTTGCGGCCCCATGGACTGCAGCACAGAGGCTTCCCTGTCCTTTATCGTCTCCCAGAGCTTGCTCAAACTCATGTCCATTGAGTGGATGATGCCATCCAACAATTTCACCCTCTGTCATCACCTTCTCCTCCTGCCTTCAATCTTTCCCAGCATCAGGGTCTTTTCCTTTGAGTCAGCTCTTCACATCAGGTGGCCAAAGTACTGGAGCTTCAGCTTCAGCATCAATCCTTCCAATGAATATTCAGGACTGATTTCCTTCAGGATTGATTGGTTGATCTCCTTGTAGTTCAAGGAACTCTCAAGAGTCCTCTTTGAATCACAGTTCAAAGACATCAATTCTTTGGTGCACAGCCTTCGTTATGATCCACCTCTCACATCCATACATGAATACTGGAAAAACTATAGCTTTAACTAGACAGACCTTTGTTGGCAAAGTAATGTCTCTGCTTTTTTTTTTTTTTTTTTTCCCCATACTAGTAGGTTGACTTTATCTGTATCAATTTTCTTTTATGGTACACTCCCAAGTTTTGACAACTTGTTTAGCACAATTTAGCTGCAAGCACTTAAAATAGTCTTTTTTTCCCCTTTTCTTTTCTTTTGATTTTTTTATTGAAGGATAATTGCTTTACAGAATTTTGTTCTTTTCTGTCAAACCTCAACATGAATCAGCCATAGGTATACATATATCCCCTCCCTTTTGAACCTCCCTCCCATCTCCCTCCCCATCCCACCCCTCTAGGTTGATACAGAGCCCCTGTTTGAGTTTCCTGAGCCATACAGCAAATTCCTGTTGGCTGTCTATTTTACATATGGTATGTGAGTTTCCATGTTATACTCTTTCCATACATCTCACCCTCTCCTCCCCTCTCCCCATGTCCATAGGTCTATTCTCTATGTCTGTTTCTCCATTGCTGCCCTGAAAATAAATTCTTCAGTACCATTTTTCTAGATTCTGTATACATGCATTAGAATGTGATGTTTATCTTTCTCTTTCTGACTCATTTCACTCTGTATAATAGGTTTTAGGTTCATCCACCTCAACAGAACTGACTCAAAAGTGTTGTGTTTTATGGCTGAGTAATATTCCATCGTGTATATGTACCACAACTTCTTTATCCATTCATCTGTCAATGGACATCTCAGTTGCTTCCATGTCCTAGCTATTGTAAATAGTGCTGCAATGAACAATGGGATACATGTGTCTTTTTCCATTTTGGTTTCCTCAGGGTATATGTCTATGAGTGGGATTGCTGAGTTATATGGTGGTCATATGGTGGTTTTATTCCTAGTTTTTTATGAAATCTCCATACCGTCTTACATAGTGGCTGTATCAATTTACATTCCCACCAAGAACATTTACTTTTCTCCACACCCTCTCCAGCATTTATTGTTTGTAGACTTGTTGAAGATGGCCATTCTGACTGGTGTGAGGTGATATTTGTAGTTTTGATTTTCATTTCTGTCTCTGCTTTTTAATATGCTGTCTAGGTTTCTCATAGCTTTTCTTCCAAGGATCAAGTGTATTTTAATTTCATGGCTGTAGTCACCATCTGCAGTGATTTGGGAGCCCAAGAAAATAAAATCTGTCACTATTTCCATTGTTTCCCCATCTATTTGCCATGAAGTGATGGGACCGAATGCCATGATCTTAGCTTTTTGAATGCTGGGTTTGAAGCCAGTTTTTTCACTCTCCTCTTTCACTTTTATCAAGAAGCTCTTTAGTTCCTCTTCATTTTCTGCCATAAGGGTGATGTCATCTACATACCTGAGGTTATTGATATTTCTCCTCACAATCTTGATTCCAGCTTGTGCTTCACCCAGCCCGCCATTTCACATGATGCACTCTGCATATAAGTTAAATAAGCAGGGTGCCAATATACAGCCTTGACGTACTCCTTTCCCAATTTGGAACCAGCTTGTTGTTCCATGTCTGATTCTGACTGTTGCTTCTTAACCTGCATACAGATTTCTCTGGAGATAGGTAAGGTGGTCTGGTATTCCCATCTCTTTAAGAATATTCCACAGTTTGTTGTGATCCACACAGTTAAACGCTTTAATATAATCAATAAAGTAGATGTAGATTTTTTTCTGGAATTCTCTTGCTTTTTCTGTGATGCAACAGATGTTGACAAATTGATCTCTAGTTCCTCTGTCTTTTCTAAATCCAGCTTGAACATCTCGAAATTCTCAGTTCACGTACTATTGAAGCCTTGCTTGGAGAATTTTGAGCATTACCTTGCTAGCGTGTAAAAAGAGTGCAGTTGTGTTTGAACAGTTGCTCTCTGGGCTCCTTTCTTTGGAACATCTGGAACAATCCATCTTTACTTCTTGTAAAGCCTACAGTGCCCCCTAGTGTGTAGAAACAAAGCTCACCAACTAGTTGGTGATGGACAGGGGGGCCTGGCATGCTGAAGTCCACGGAGTCACAAAGAGTCGGACACGACTAAGCGACTGAACTCACTCACTCAACTCAACATTACATAACCCCAACTCCATTCCCTTCCTGTTTCTTGGTCAAAGAAATGCTGAAGGTCAGAAAACAATATAACTGCCTGGATTAAATGGGGATTAAAAATGAACCAATCCTACTTTTAAGATAGAATTTCATGAAAATTAATACCATGAAATAATTTGACAATTCTCATCTGCTGCTATTTGATTTTTTTTTACTTAGTTCAAAATAAGTGCATAAATGTTTACTAAAATTCTACTGTAAATGAGGTAATTTATGAAATCTTAAGAATATGTAAAAGGGATGAGACAGCATTTTACAGTCCACTGAGTAAAACAAAAGTAAACATAACTATACAAGAATCAAAGAGTAGGACCGTAAGAGGAAAGCACTGAAAGCTATATGATCCCAGAGGAAAGAGAAATATTTCACTTGAGGCAGGTGAACAAAATCTTATTAAAAGGAGATTGCTTTCTCTTTCCCCCATTCTTATGAGAATATAGCAGAATATGGATATAATTTTAGGAAAGCTTTTATAATTTTATTAAGTTTAACATTAAGAGGAATTCATGAATCTATGGAGGATTAAAATAATAAAGCATTATATATAAATTAAAATTATCTTTGACTCTTCACTCCCAAATTTGACCATTTTGATCATTCATAGGTTTGAAATTGATGCCAACAAGTTTAGTTTTATATACAGTAAGTCTCCTACATATGAACCTACAAGTTGAGAGCTTTCAAAGATGCAAACATGGAGATTACTAAGGAAGATCTCAACTAAGACCCAGAGTAAGGATGAAGAGAGAGGAGAGGAAGAAGTAACTAAAGAACCAAAGAGATTCACAAAGCAGGAAGTGACAAGGGGATTTTCTTTGTTGGAGGAGGCACTGTTAGTTTCTGAGGCAGAGGACCGGAAGGTAGAACAGTACACAAAGGTTGCAGCAGTTGTTCAGAATGCAGTCCAGTGATACTGTGTCTTTTATGATGAGAAAAAGAGTTACCACTCAGACAAGCCCTGGATCATTTTTTTCAAGAGGGTAGATAGAATTGAATCCAGCAGGGAAGCAGAACATATGCCATCAACATCAGGTGTGAATGAAATCACAGTCTGCCCTCCGTCTCCTATTGCTGACGACCCTTCAGCTGTACCATCTCCCTCCTCCTCTCCCTCCTCCATCAGTAACTCTTCCTGCCTCTTCACTCGATGCTAATCCCTGTATGTCAGCTGTTGTACTGTACTGCTGTAGTTTTCAAGGTACTGTACTGTGAGATTAAAGGGGTTTTCTTTACTTTTTGTGTTTGTTTGTTTGTTATATATTATTGTGTGACAAAGTATTATAAACCTATTACAGTACAGTAGTATATACTCAATTGTGACAGTTGGGTACCTAGGCTAACTTTCTTGGACTTACGAACATACTGGGCTTAACGAACATGCTCTCAGAACAGAACTCATTCCTATGTAGGGCACTTACTGTAGGTATACTAAATATACAAACCAATAGAAAATATATAGCATTTTTAGTATTTTATTTAGTTTTTATTTAATACAAAATGATGCATATTGTGATACATTTCTATAACTTGCTTTATGGACTCAATAATAAATCTTGTAGGTCTTATTAAATTAACATAGGTTAACATATATATGTACATATATATTAACACAGGTTCTTCTTCTGTACTGTATTCCATACTATGCATATACTACCCTCTATACGGCCCTTCCCCTATTGATGGTTGTTCCTACTGCCCTGTGTGTAAAGACTGAAGCCCCCTCCCTTAGCCAGTGAACCCACCAGACCCATCAAAGAGACATTCCAAAGGAATGTCAATTCTGCCTAAGGGACAATGAAGGAGTCCAAGAGGACACCAAGTTAGTGAACAAAATTAATTTCTGCAAGGTAAGACCACATTTTTTAAAAAGACATAAGTTCAAAAAGATTAATTTTCAAACAGAAAAAAAGAGTGGAAGAAAGTTAGCAGTGATGAAACACAATTTAAGATTTACTTACAGAAAAGGATGAAACTAAAAATGAGGACATTTCATAATCTGACACAGCAAAAAGTCAGAGAGAGCTATGACTAACAGCTTTAAGGAAGCAGTTTTAAATGTGTCATTTAAAAGGAACCACTTTTCAAGTTTCTCTAAAAACACATCAAGAGAAAGTGGGAAACCTCATCCTCAAAATTATACATAATCATTCTGTGTACCAGAAATTAGGGAAAATTTTAATCAAGGAAGCCCTCAGCTGTCTTATTTATGAACTTCACATTTATTTACTAAAGGGTTTTTACTGACAATCATATCCCCCACCCAAATTCGTATATTGAAGCCTAATTCCCAGTACTCAGAATCTGGCTGTATCTGGCCTTTAAAACAGTCTTAAGATAAAATGAAGTCATATGGGTACTATCAATAATTAATAATTAAAATTAAAAATTTTAATATCCTAGCATATGAAATGTCACAAAAAAAGGAACTTGAAGTCATAACCTTCCAGGTCTTGGTTCTTTGCCTATTTGAGTGACCCAAACCTTTATTCCAGAAAGATCTGAGTTTTCAATGGTCCTGTATTAGTTTTGACTGCTGATGTTTTCCATTAAGCTTAGTCACTGGACAGGAAAGTAGTAAGAGGCTCCAAACACAGTATTCCTTGCTTCTATTGTATGAAAGCAATGCAATATCCTCTTGTTATTCAAGATCAGTCACTCCAGCTAATAGGTTCTTTATTCTTCCATGTTGAGTTAATGGTTAGAGAGCCCAAAATATCCAGTCTCATTGTCCATTGACTGGAGCCATTGTTTTGCCCTCTGGTGAAAGAATTCTTCCCTTAGGGACTAAGATCTCCAGATCTACATGCATAAAGTTGCCAGCTTGGAAATCTATTGAAGTTTGTTAATGGATTATTAGGTGTAACAGTGAGAGGAGCCACTCCCTTCTTTTGATTCCAGGTCCCATGTATTCTGGCTACATGGAGACAGTAACATACAATGGTCTCTGATTCAAAGCACAAGCTGAACCCTGTTACACACAGCGCCATCCTATCATGTTGTCTTCCAACAGGTACTATCTAGAAAGTGAAAGTCGCTCAGCCGTGTCCAACTCTTTGCAAACTTATGGACTATAGAGTCCATGGAATTCTCCAGGCCAGAATACTAGAGTGGGTAGCCATTCTTTCTCCAGGGGATCTTCCCAACCCAGGGATTGAACCCAGGACTCCCGCACTGTGGGCAGGTTCTTTACCAGTTGAGCCACCAGGGAAGCCCAAGAATACTGGAATGGGCAGCCTATCCCTTCTCCAGCAGATCTTCCTGACGAGGAATCGAACCAGGGTCTCCTGCATTGTTTGTGGATTCTTTACCAGCTGAGCTACCAGGGAAGCCCTGATTAATTACTGGAAAAGTCCAAATTGTTAATTTCATAGATAAAGTAGTTCAAGATTTTCATTTTATTCCTAATATAATTTATTATTGTAGAAAACTTCTAAAAAATCATACAATCATATAAATAACAATGAATTATTAATAAAAAGAAAGAAGGGAGGGGCCCAGGGAGGGAGGAAGACCACTTTGATTTCACAGGCAGAGTTAGGGTTGGGAGGTTGGATTATGGTCTTCCAGCTGCTTGGAGTCCTTGGTATAAGACTTATTTTTCTTCAAACTCAGCTTGAGTTCAGAATCAAAAAAAAGACTTCAAATAAAAACTTCTCCTAGATAAAGTGCCCCCTGTAGTCCTTCAGGGTGTGTGGTTTAACCAATGACAGTGAGTCACCTGGAAAGAGAGGTAGAAGAGAGTGTGATCCAAAAAACAGAAAGGAAGGGAGGAAGGGAAAGAAATATTAAATGAGCATACATTTCTTATTCTTAATTGTGTTTCTCCAATAGCCCATTTACTTTCCTTATACCTACCCAGCAACCACTTAAACACATTTATGACAAACCATATCAGTAGGTACTAAAATTATTGTTATTTTCAGAGTCACCATTTCACTAAGATAAACCATGGTCACACTCTACTTATTCCCTTTACGTTTTGAGAGCTCCTGTGCATGTATCTCCTTATACATTCTGCTGTTGCTGCTCTTTAATCATTGAGTCACTTCCAGCTCTTTTCGACCCAGTGGACTGTAGCCCACCAGGCTCCTCTGTCCATGGGATTTTCCACGCAAGAATACTGGAGTGGGTTGCCATTTCCTTCTCCAGAGGATTTTCCCAGCCTAGGGACTGAACCTGCATCTCCTGAATTGGCAGGTGAATTCTTTACCACTGAGCCACCTGGGAAAAGTTCCTTATACATTATAGTGTAGGCCAGATAGGCAACCAGAAAACTCCCTCCTCCTCCTTCTCCTCTTTCTCTAGAGTACTCATCATGTTCCAAGTCCTTAAGAACACAAGGACTAGAAAAGCTTCTTATGCAATTCTTCCCATCCTAGACAAAAAGTTTACATGTATCACAAATTTATACTGGTTCCAGTATCATCCTAGTATTCATTAAAATTCTTATCAATATTCTAACAGAATTTGAACTGCTAAACTTACTACCTGATTAATTACCACAATTTTAACATATAAGAATCCAACTCTAACATTCTAACAGTGAAATCATACAAGAACAGGGTGAAAGCAAGGCAGGGGGGAAAATGTCCATAGCTGGAAGAAAGTACAAAGGAGTTATATTCACAAATTTCTGGTGTAGATTTATAGAATTTAAGAGAATACCAAAAGAATGAGGAGCTACTTTTATAACTGAGAAAAACTCTTTAGATGAATGAATTATAAATGACTTATAAATCTCCACTCTCCTTAGGTACTAGTCTTAAATAGTTGCCAGAACTAACATGACTATAACAGTTTTCTAAGCCCCATAAGATTCTAATCAATCTCTTTAGTGTTAACCAACTTCAGAATTCCTCCTAAGTGAAATAAATATTCAAAGAAAATATTCTAACACTTTGTGACCAACACAGTGAGACCCATGGGGAAAAAAATTCAAGAATTTTTTCTGTGAATGACCAAGTTAAGGAGGCAAATTTTCAGGGAGAGAACATGAGCAGTTCATCTTTTGTTTTCTGTCTTGAGCGAGACACAAAGTGGTAAATGAAAACCCATACAGTCAATCCCTTAAAACAGTCAACCTAAAGGCAAGTCCTTAAGCATCTGATTAGTACATGATAAGAACATCATTCTAGGATCTTAACTATTTATTGTTACGTGGTTTCTAAACGAAGTAAAAAGTTCCCGAAATAAAATTTATCAGACATGGAACTGTAGGCTTATATAAAAGTACCTCTGTCTGCTCAGCTCTCTTTGCCTCATTTGCAATCACATAGCAAAAGATCGCTTAAAATAAAACAAGAAGCGATCTTGAGTGTCTGAAAACTCCACCACCGCGAGTGGTTTGTGTTCAACTCCTCCTGCGGTCCCAGGCACTGTGTCACTCAGTGCACAGAAGTACTCAGCCGAGTCACTCCAATGGGCTAAGAATTTCCTCAGGTTGAAGGAAAATTCACTGCTTTTAAATTCAGCCACGAAGCCTCTAATGCCTTGAACCACGGTGTTCCCTGAAAAGTACTTGAGGAGCAGCTGGGGTCTTTGCCTGGGGTGCTGGACATACCAGAAGAGATAGGGAGTTGCACCGTAGGAATAGTTACACTTCAGCTCCAATGAGGTTCCTTCAGAGACCAAAACAGGATCATCAGGCTGGGTCACTGACTGGCCTCTGGAATCTCCTGCAAAATCAATGTCACATCACTAAAAGCAATGCAGACATCACTATGAAAAGAACTGTATTTGTAGTAAGAGTCTGTTGAACGACAGACCACTAAGAAATTTTACTCACTCAGGGCAAATATCCCCAGTATTGAGATGAGCAACAGTAGCATGGCTGAGCAGTGGAAACGCTGTGAAGTCTTCTCTGAATGATCTCCCCTGAGCAGACAGGAAAGTGGCAGGAAAAAGAAGTTTAAGGCTGGACAAGTTCCCTGCTAAGATAAAAATACAAAAGCTGCTGAGATGAGCCTGCAGCTTTCTGATGTTTGATGTCTGATTCTTCTCTCTTGTCTCTGCAAAGAGCTCAGCAAGCTGCAGGAAGAACTGAACAGAGGAAGCTGAACAAGATCTTTAGTTTGTGCAACATCGCCCTCTGAAGGCCAAATGTAGAACCAAAGATTCCAAGGCCCCACGGAGAGCTAATCAGTGTCTTCCTTTTACTTTTTTGAGCTATATCAAAAACTTCTGTCTTCCCAATATGGTTTTACCATCCCAAATGTATGATGGTGTGTTAGTCTTAGAGTCTATAGAAATTGAAGAAAAAGAAAAGAAAGTGAAGTCACTCAGTTGTGTCTGACTCTTTGCAACTCCATGGACTGTAGCCTACCAGGCTCCTCTGTCCATGGAATTTTCCAGGCAAGAGTGCTAGAGTGGGTTACCATTTCCTTCTCCAGATGATCTTCCTGACCCAGGGATCGAACCTGAGTCTCCTGCACTGCAGGCAGATGTTTTACCATCTGAGCCATCAGGGAAGCCTATAGAAATTAGATGTCATATGAAAGTAGAGTAACCAGTTACTTCACTGAGAAATCAGTTTTTAAAAGGTATCTCAGAGTTGGAATTTGAGTCTACAAGAATCTTTGGAATTAAACTAAATGCCTCAGACAGCTCTGTCATGGTGGTGATGGAAGATGGCAGAGATGTTTTCTTTGACTAATGCTCGTGAGTCCACATGATGCTTGTGAAATCTTTTAGACATAAAGACAGGGCCCAAAACTATAAGACATTGGTGAAGAAAATTGAAGGAGACACAAATAAATGGAAAGATATATTGTTCCCATGTATTGGAAGAATTAATATTGCTAAAATATTCATAGTACCCAAAGCAATCTATAGGTTCAACGCATGTGGGCATGTTCAGTGGTGTCCAAATCTTTGCAACCTCACAGATTGTAGCCTGCCAGGCTCCTCTGGCCACAGAATTTTCCAGGCAAGAATAATGGAGCAGGTTGTCATTTCCTGCTCCAGGGGATCTTGCTGACCCAGGGACTGAACCCACATCTCCTGAATTGGCAGGCAGATTCTTCACCACTGAATCACCTGGGAAGCCCATAGTTTCAATGTAATCTGTATCAAAATGCCAATGGCAATTTTCACAGAAATAGAAAAAATAATCTTAAAATTTTTATAGAACTAAAAATGATCCTGAATATCCAAAGCAATCTTGAGAAAGAATAGCAAAGTAGGAGGCATCACACTTCCTGACTTCAAGCTATATTACAAGCTAGAGCAATAAACCTGTTTGATGTTGACATAAAAACAATCACACTGATCAATGGAATGGAGAGACCAGAAAAAAATTCACATATATATGACCAGTTAATTTACAATAAAAGAATATACAATGGATCAAGGACAATGTTTTCAATAAATGGTGAGAAGAAAACTGCACAGCCACATGCAAAGGAATGAAAGGGCACCCCTATTATACCCCATAAAAAAATCAACTCAAATGGTTTAAAGACTTGATCATAAGACCTGAAAACATAAAACTCATAGAAGAAAACATCAAGCTATTTTCAATAACATATATGCATCATGAAAGCATTAAAGTAGTGAAATAAGTGAGATACAGACAAATATTTAATGATATTACTTATATATGGAATCTTAAAAAAGAAAAAAAAAATAAGCTTATGGAGAACAGATTGGAGATTGCCAGAGGTAGTGGTCAGTACTTCGGTGCAATCTCAAAAACTGTGGAATGATCTCTGTTCGTTTCCAAGGCAAACCATTCAATATCACAGTAATGCAAGTCTATGCCCCAACCATCAATGCCAAAGAAGCTGAAGTTGAACGGTTCTAAGAAGACCCACAAGACCTTTTAGAACTAAGGCAAAAAAAGATGTTCTTTCATCATAGGGAACTGGAATGCAAAAGTGGGCAGCCAAGAGATACCTGGAGTAACAGGCAAGTTTGGCCTTGGAGTACAAAATGAGGCAGGGCAAAGGCTAACGAGTTTTGCCAAGAGAACACACTGGTCATAGCAAACACCCTCTTCCAACAACACAAGAGAGACTCTACACATGAATATCACAAGATGGTCAATAGCAAAATCAGATTGCTTATATTCTTTGCAGCCAAAGATGGAGAATCTCGATACAGTCAACAAAAACAAGACCAGATCTAGTACTTTGGGTCTAGAATTTTGGTTTTGTCCTCTCCCCACTCTATCTTCTAGAGGATTCTGTCACCTAATTAGGTAGAAAAGTTGGTTCTGCCATGATAATATTATTGCATTTTCCTCAAAAGAACCTAAGTTAATTAGGGTACCCTGTAGTAACTAAGATCTCCCCCCTTCCACCCCAAAATGCACTGGCTTAAAGAATGTGACTGCTCTCTCAAATAAATACCTCCATCTAGGTGAGAGATCAGGTTGACAGGGCAATTCTGCTGGGTGCAGTGATTCAGGGGTGCAGGCTCCTTCCTTCTTGGTGCTCTTTCATCCTCTAGGGTATTCCTTGACTCTACACATGGACATCAACAGATGGTCAATACCAAAATCAGATTGATTATATTTTTTGCAGCCAAGATGGAGAAGCTCTATATACAGTCAGCAAAAAAAAAAAAAAAAAGACCGAGAGCTGATTGTGGCTCAGATCATGAACTCCTTACTGCAAAATTCAGACTTAAAGAAAGTAGGGAAAACCACTAGGCCATTCAGGTATGACCTAAATCAAATCCCTTGCAATTATACAGTGGAAGTGACAGATAGATTTGAAGGATTAGATTTGATAGAGTGCCTGAAGAATTATGGACAGAGGTTTGTAACATTGTACAGGAAGCAGCAATCAAAATCATCCTCAAGAAAAAGAAATGCAAAAGGCAAAACGGTTATCAAGGAAGCTTTACAAATAGTTGACAAAAGAAGAGAAACGAAAGGCAAAGGAGAAAAGGGAAGATATATCCATCTGAATGCAGAGTTCCAAAGAATAGCAAGGAGAGATAAGAAAGCCTTCTTAAGTGAACAGTGCAAAGAAGTAGAGAAAAACAATCGAGTGGGAAGGACTAGAGGTCTCTTCAAGAAAATTAGAGATACCAAGGGAACATTTCATGCAAAGACAGGCACAATAAAGGACAGAAATGGTATGGACCTAACAGAAGCTGAAGATCTTAAGACATGGCAAAGATACACAGAAAAACTATACAAAAAAGATCTTAATGACATAAAAGACCAGGATGGTGTGATCACTCACTAAAGCCAGACACCTTGGAGAGTGAAGTCAAGTGGGCTTTAGGAAGCATCACTACAAACAAAGCTAGAGGAGGTGATGGAATTCCGGGTGAGTTATTTTGAATCCTACAAGATGATGCTGTGAAAGTGCTGCACTCAATATGCCAGCAAATTTGGAAAACTCAGCAGTCGCCACAGGACTGGAAAAGGTCAGTTTTCACTCCAATCCCAAAGAAGAGCAATGCCAAAGAATGTTTAAACTACCATACAATTGCACTCATTTCACGTGCTAGCAAAAGAATGCTCAAAATTCTCCAAGCCAGGCTTCAACAATATGTGACCTGAGAACTTCCAGATGCTCAAGCTCAATTTAAAAAAGGCAGAGGATCCAGAGATCAAATTGCCAATATCCACTGGACCACAGAAAAAGCAAGAGAATTCCAGAAAAACATCTACTTCTGCTGCACTGACTAAGCTAAAGCCTTTAACTGTGTGGATCACAACAAACAGTGGAAAATTCTTAGAGGTGGGAATCCCAGATCACCTTGCCGGCTGCCTGCAAAACCTGTATGCAGGTCAAGAAGCAACAGTTAGAACCGGACAAGGAACAATGGACTGGTTTCAAATTGGGAAAGGAGTATGTCAAGGCTGTATATTGTCACCCTGCTTATTTAACTTCTATGAAGAGTACAACATCAGAAATGCTGGGCTAGATGAAGCACAAGCTGGAATCAAGATTGTAGGGAGAAATATCGATACCCTCAGATATGCAGATGACACCACCCTTATGGCAGAAAGCAAAGAGGAACTAAAGAGCTTCTTGATGAAGGTGAAAGAGAAGAGTGAAAAAGCTGGCTTAAAACTAAACATTCAGAAAACTAAGATCATGGCATCTGGTCCCATCAGTTCATGGCAAATAGATGGGGAAACAATGGAAACAGTGACAGACTTTATTTTCTTGAGCTCCAAAAACTGAGGGTTGTGACAGCATCCATGAAATTAAAGATGCTTGCTCCTTGGAAGAAAAGCTATGACAAACTTTGACAACATATTAAAAAGCAGAGTCATTACTTTGCCAACAAAGGTCCATCTAGTTAAAGCTATGGTTTTTCCACTATTCATGTATGGATGTGAGAGTGGGACCAGAAAGAAGGCTGAGCACTGAGAAATTGATGCTTTTGAACTGTGGTGCTGGAGAAGACTCTTGAGAGTCCCTTGGACTACGAGGAGATCAAACCAGTCAATCCTAAAGGAAATTAACCCTGAATATTCATTGGGAGGACTGGCACTGGAGATCCAATACTTTGGCCACCTGATGTAAAGAACTGACTCATTACAAAAGACCCTGGTGCTGGGAAAGATTGTAGGCAGGAGGAGAAGGGGACGACAGAACTTGAGATGGTTGAATGGCATCACCAACTCAATGGACATAAGTTTAAGCAAGCTCCAGGAGATGGTAAAGGACAGGGAAGCCTAGCATGCTGCAGTCCATGGCGTCGCAAAGAGCCAGACATAACTGAACAACAACAACAAAGTGGTCAGGGATGTTGGGGGAAATGAATGAAAGTGGCAAAAAATAAGACAGAGTCCATATTGATGAGAGTAGTGCTGCCATGTTGAAAGAAGTAACTCTGGTTGGGAAGGCTTTGCCTTAAGGGCCAAAGGAAATACAATTACAGAAACCTCTGTGGCCAGAGGAGACCACAGCAAGAGACCAGTCTCTGGGGCTTCCCTGGGGGTCCAGTGCTTGACTCCACACTACCAGTGCAGGGGGCACCGGTTTGATCCTTGGTCAGGGAAGATCCTGCATGTCACAAAGCCAAAAAAAAAAAAAAAAAGAATGATCTCTGAAAACCTGGGAATGGAGACATTCTCTGTTTTCTCTATGACTAATGAGGCCCCATGACAAAAGTCAGAAAGTGTATTTTCTTTGATTCCAGGAGAATGAGCCCAGTCTTCTCCTGGGGTTTTTCATTCATGTGTTCCTTCCTGTCAAGACTAACTTTCATGTAAATGATGTAGTAATCTGTCAGTTTGTAAATTTGTAGTCTGTAATTGTGGACTTTTGATTCATAGTCCTGCATAGTTACCTCTCATCTCTTCCAAATTTCCTCTTAATTAAAAGAGTAGAAATACAAAGAGAATAAGCCAAAATCCTTAAGAGTAAAAATATTAGGGATCATCAAGAGATGAGAGATTTACACATATTTCCAAAATACAGAGAATAAATGGCATGATATTGAAGATGAAAGTTAGGGGAAAAAAATAGTAAAAATTAAGCTATGAGGAGAAATTCTTGCTGGCTCTCAGGCTTAGTAGTCATTCTATCTCCTCTCAGTGTCGCTGGGTATTGGCAAAATCCAGCATGCATAAATTCAATGTCCACAGGACTGTTTGAAGCCTTGGAAAAGTGCTATTTCCTCTGCACTGGAAGAATGCAAGGAAATTCTCCAATTGTCTATGGTGGTAGAAGAAACATCTCATAGTTGAAGAAAAGAGGAGAAATAGAATATTCTCCTTTAAAGATGATGACAGGACTCTAAGACATATATTGATTGCCAGAAAGACTAATGAGTCTTCACAGACAGCTCAGAACACCAAAAACCATGGTTCATTAAAAACGAGCAAAAATGAAGTCATTGAAAAATAAGGAAAGAGAAACTTGAAAACAAAACAGCTCTGCTTTAGGTACTGAAAAGACCTAGCCTTTCAGTTGCCATATGCTTTATCATGCTCTTGTGAAGTGATGGAAAATTCATAGTTTTTAAATTTTAGAAAAAGAAAAATTGTAAGTTGAAGGACAACTGAAAAATATAGTTGTCAGCAGACCTAGCCTAGAAGAAATGCTTTAAAAGTTTTTCAAGATTGAAGGGAAATACATCATGTCAGACACATTATCAGAGGAAAACTCCATGGTATCAGAGGAAACTGCATCTTCAGGAATGAAGGAAGAATACTAGAAAAGGTAAACAGCCAATAGATATAAGATCTCTTACTTATCCTTTCCTTAAACCTTAAAACACATACAACTATTTAAAGCAAAAGTTATAACATTCTGCAGTAAGGTTTTCAGTGTCTGTAAATGTAATCTATATGGACAATTATAAAAAAAAAAAAAAACCCTCAGTACTGATGGATAAAGAGACATATTGTACAAGATTTCAACATTTTCCATGAAACAGAACAATATTAACTCTAACTGGGCTTCCCAGGTGGCTCAGTAGTGAAGACTCCGTCTGCAGTGCAGGAGATGAAGTTTCGATCCCTGGGTCAGGGAGATCCCCTGGAGAAGTGTCTCTATCCCTTGATTTCTTAGGAATTGCAGCTGAGTCAGGTTTTCTTGAATGGGCTTTCCTAGAAGAGGTCATTTTAGCTCAGGGATGAAGACTCTTCTGAGAGACCTCATTTGTGCAGGAGACTAAATCAATCAGAGATCAGACCTAGTTTCTTGTTTGTCCATCGCCCAAGGAGGGATTGGCAACCCACTCCAGTATTCTTGCCTGGAGAATCCCATGGACAGAAGAGCCTGATGGGCTACAGTTCATAAGGTCACAAAGATTTGGACAGGATCAATAACCTCAGATATGCAGATGACACCACCCTTATGGCAGAAAGTGAAGAAGAACTAAAGAGCCTCTTGATGAAAGTGAAAGAAGAGAGTGAAAAATTTGGCTTAAAGCTCAACATTCAGAAAACTAACATCATGGCATCTGGTCCCATCACTTCAAGGCAAACAGATGGGGAAACAGTGGAAACAGTGGCTAACTTAATTTTTCTGGGCTCCAAAATCACTGTAGATGGTGACTGCAGCCATGAAATTAAAAGACACTTACTCCTTGGAAGGAAAGTTATGACCAACCTAGACAGCATATTAAAAAGCAGAGACATTACTTTGCCAACAAAGTTCTTTCCAGTCAAGGCTATGGTTTTTCCAGTGGTCATGTATGAATGTGAGTTAGACTATAAAGAAAGCTGAGTGCTGAAAAATTGATGCTTTTGAACTGCAGTGTTGGAGAAGACTCTTGAGAGTCCCTTGGACTGCAGGGAGATCCAACCAGTCCATCCTAAAGGAGATCAGTCCTGCGTGTTCATTGGAAAGACTGATGCTAAAACTGAAACTCCAATACTTTGGTCACTTGATGTGAAGAGTTGACTCATTGAAAAAGACCCTGATGTGGGGAAAGATTGAGGGCAGGAGGAGAAGGGGATGACACAGGATGAGATGGTTGGATGGCATCACTGACTCGATGGACATGTGTTTGGGTGGACTCTGGCAGTTGGTGATGGAGAGGGAGGCCTGGTGTGTTGTGATTCATGGGGTCGCAAAGAGTCAGACACGACTGAGCCACTGAACTGAGGATGTAAGCACAGCACAACACATTGCAACAGAGTATGTTATTTTATGCGATTTAGAAAAATGCACTGTTACCCTTGCCTGCTTGAAATAGTTTCCCCTTTGTAAATTTAAAAAAGTGAAAAATTCTGCTCTCTGTAGAATTGTTTCTTAACTTTGGGTCTGTTTTTTATTTCATTCTTTTAAAACCTGTTTTATTGAGGCATACTTGACATCAAATAAGTTGCATATACTTAAAATGTACAATTTGATCATTTTTTACAAGGTGTACAAGTGTGAAATCATTATTATAATACAGGTAAAAGCATGTGCAGGACCCCAAAGGTCCTTGGTGGCCTTATTCTTTGTGCTCCTTTTTAACCCCTCCTGTATATCTTCCTACCACATCCCCCCTCCAACCCCTGTTCAGTCCGAAGCAATCACTAGTCTGCTCTTCCTTTCTGTAGATCAGTGTGCATTTTCTCTAGTTTTATGTAAATGGAATCCTAGAGTATATACTGTCTCCTGTCTGGTTTCTTTCAGCGTATTTATTTTGAGATTCACCCATGTTGTTGCATTTATCATAGTTCATTCCTTTGAATTGCTGTATCATATTCCATTGTGTAGTTATACCTCCAAAAGTTTTCTCTTGCCCTCTTTATATTTAAATTTTTATTTACTTGCTGTGATTGTGTTGTCGTTGTTGTTCAGTCTCTAAGTTGCATCCAACTCTTTGCTACCCCATGGACTTAGTATGCCAGATTCCTAAGTCCTCCACTATCCTTCAGAGTTTGCTCAAATTCATATCCATTGAGTCAGTGATTCTGTCTAACCATCTCAGTCCTCTGCCACTCCCTTTTCCTTTTGTCTCCAATTTTCCCCAGCATCAGTCTTTTTCAATGCGCTGACTCTTCACATCAAGTGGCCAAAGTATTGGAGCTTCAAACTTCAGCAACAGTACTTTGTTGTGATAGGAATACTTAAACTATACTCTGTTAGTAGTTTTTAAAGTGTTCAGTTCAGTATTGTTAACTAAGGATATGACTATCACATGTTTTCACGGGTGTAGTAAGGTTGCCTTCCAAACCGGCTCTAACAAGCACACCGCTGCTGCTTCCCTTCCCCAGCAAGGACACACCGCACAGATGCAGCCCCGCCTGTCCCAGTGTGTGTCTCTCAGGACGCAGGAGTACACAGCGGTGTCTCTCACGGTGACCTGGGGCAGAACCAAGAGGCTGGACTTTCTGTCTTTGGCGATGCTCAGAGAGGCCATCCTATTTGTCACATTGTTGTTCAGACCATGAATCAAGTACTCTGGACCCTGGTGGGGAATCTGTCGATACCAATATATGTGCTCACGTCCACTGATTGTGGAGTGATTACAGGGCAAGTGCACAGGTCCTTCTTCAGCGCCCTCCGCTGAGTTTGGCTGTGTGGTCTTAGAATCTCCCAACATACCTGGGGTATTGAGAAACAGTTGATCAGCTCTGGATTGTCAAATCAGGGTGCACCTAAAGGGCAGGTTCATAAACATTCCCATAAACATTCTCTGGCCTTGCCCCATCCTTGAGTATTTTCATGAGATTTCATGTCCTGTGTGTTGCACAGGACAGGAGAATTACTACTCGTATTTATTACTGAGCTAGTCAGAGCCACAAGGCCAAAGATAAGTTGCTGTTTTCCATGATCCTTGGATTTCCTGAACCCCAAAACTTCTTACAGCCAAAAAGCAGTGAGATTCATGGGGGCTCTGTGAGTATTGGATCTGATAACTTCTGATAATGATGCTCAGACTCTCTAGAAAACACATAGACACATAGAAACACGCAGATGCACATTCTTCCCAGCAGTTTGGTAAAGCACAGTGGGAGAAGTGAAAGCAGCAGACATCTGCTCTTTGACTTTACCCACGAAAGCAGTTCTTTCTTAGGCCCAGATCACTTGCCCAAAGCTAGGAGAAGACTTATTCCTGTCACCAGTCTCATAGTTGAAGTCCCAGGCCTCAGAGCTCAGGATCTGTGTCTGAGCCTAAGTTGGGGGAGGTCCCAAGTGCCAAATCAGCCACCACTTGCACAGCCCCACACCAGGCAGCTCATTGGGGTGTTCCCCAGCCAAGCATCAGCTGTCTCTTGGTTGGGTCTACTCACACCCCCGAACTAAACATAAATCTAAACAGAGTGTAACACTATTTTCCCAATATTTAGCCCTAATTCAGAGAGCCTACAGTATGATTACTTTCAAGGTCCAAACTCAAATCAGCTATGTCTGAATGAGTCTGAATGAATCATTTCTTCCACAAGGAGGTTATCCATCTATTTGTATGACAAGGAAAAACCAACCACTATTGGTGATTTGATGCTCCTTTGAGCTGGCATGAAATGTCATTTAATCCAGGAAACCTATGTTGAGCCCTGGGGTATGGGGGGAAGAAGGGAATTCCTATTTATATTCCCAGTCAGGGGAAAGAAGTCTCAGGAACAGCAATATATATATACAGTTTAACTTCAAGAGCTAGAAATGTCTTTTTGGTGTAAAAAAAATTACCATAAGTTAAAAATCAAATGGCACGGTGGAAGAAAATATTTGTAACATTTATGACAAAAAATAACTTTATAGTTATATAATACTGCTGTTCTCAGTCTGATTGGAAAAGAAAATTAGAATCCAGTCTGAAAAGGCAAGTCACCTGGTAAGCGGGTCTCCTTACTGACTCCTGGAAAGATGTCTTGAGCATCTTCTAAGTGGATTTTATTGGATCCCTCAGGTTTGATCCAGGAACAGATGACTTGAATTTTACTTATTCCTATTCCACCTGAGCCTTCTTTAATGCATACTTTCTCCTCTCCCTGCCCATGCTTAGGGATGGAATGCATTGAGGACACTAAGGAGATGGTAAGAGAGGAGGAGACGGGAAAAGAAAATATTGAAAAGAGAATGAAATGAAACCATCTTATAAGAGAGATGAAAATAAGCATAAGGCATTTTCTTTTGTTATCCTCAAAGCAGTTATTAACAAAATGTGAAAGAAATTGAAAGTCGCTCAGTCATGTCCAACTCTTTGCGACCCCATGGACTGCAGGCTGCCAGGCTCTTCTGTCCACGGAATTCTCCAGGCAAGAATACTAGAGCGAGTGCTGTTCCTTTCTCCAAGAGATCTTCCCACTCCAGGGATCAAATCCAGGTCTCCCACATTGCAGGCAGATTCTTTACTATCTGAGCCACCAGGGAAGCCTATGGATAGAAAAATAATTAAGATTACTCATCCTATTTAGCTGTAGTAACTAAGCTTATTACTCTACTCTAGGAACAGATATTTGGCCACTAAAATTTCAACTATTAATCATCTCTCTTCATTTTTTCCCTGTGAGTGGGTCAGCTCTTTGCTCTGCATTTAGGAAGGGGGTTACCCAGGCCCTTGAAGCTCAATGTGAGATTATGAAGTAGAAGGTGATGAAGAGGAGGAAAATAGATTCTTTGTATAAGTCACTGATAGCTTCTCCCTCACCCTGTTTGGAGCTTTGGTTTTCCAGAGTAACAGCCCCCTCTTGTGACTGCATACATGAACTCCTTTCCTAAGAAATGGAACAGAGCAGCCACTGGGGCTTTGTGTTTCAACTCTAAGAATAAGTATCACACAGGAGCTCCCTCTGGCCCTCTAATGGCAAGGTTTCCTAACAGTTTTCTAAAGATTGAATTATTTTCAGTCACTTGGGAATTTTAGAACACATTCTGTAACATTTTTTTCCTCACAGAAATAATTCTAAATCCCCTCAATCAAATGCCTTTTACTTCCCTTGTTGTATTGAACTTTCCATGTTGGAGCACAGTTTCCAAAGGCCCCATAATTCATCTTTAGCATGGGACTTAGTACAGGCTAAGCACTTAATACTAATTTGTTGGGTGAATGTATTAATCAATATATACTAGGAAAAGTTATGTGGAGTGACTCTAAAAATTATTCCAAACCAAAGCTTCTAATTTTGTGGTAAATAAATTGGATACAAGTATCCAGCTGTGAAGATAAATGCAAGAACAAACCTAAGAGGAAAATTAAAATAGACAGCACACCAGTTCTTAATTTTTATCCTACAAAAAGGGCAAATTCACATATATAGGAAAGGGAAAACTTGGTTTTGAAAATGTGGTAGTTTATGGCATGGTGGTTGTGTAGTCAATGTTAATTTAATCACCATTCAATGTATATCTACTGCTGGTCAGGTTATAAACTAACAATTAAAATTTAAGGCTGGTGTAATATATAAATGATAGAAATATATATGTTTATAAATTATTATGCTACATTATATATTATTATGTTATATTATATATAGAGTATATATAATATATACAATAACATATAATAGTAGAAATATATAAATGAGAGAAATAATGGGAGTGCTGAAGGAAACATGAAAGTTAAGAGTCATTATATCATTTAGGTACATGATAAAAAAGTCAAGCTCAAGTTACAACTTTTTATCTAGTGTTTCTTACTGCAATGGTCAGATGGTATGGACAATCCAGACCAAGCACAGAGAACCGTAAAGATTGTGGCACTTTTTATTTTTGTTGATTTGTTTTTACATAATAAGTTCTTTGTGATACAATTCATATAAGATTCAATTCACCCATTTAAATTGTACAATTTAGTGTTTTTTTTTTTTTTGTATATTCACAGAATTGCACAGCCATCACTAAAGTCAATTTTAGAATATTTCATGATCTCTTAAAGGAACCTATAGCATTAGCAGACCCTCACCATTTCTCCCCATGAAATTACATCTAGGCAATGACTAATCTACTCTCTTTCTGTCTTAGTCCATTTAGACTTGTCAGGCAAGTGTATGCTCCTCGGCTCTTTCTCTTGTCGCAACAGGATTTGGAGTGACGGACTTTGAAGCCCTCGGTGCGTCACAGCTGTTGGGTCTTGGACAGACCATGTTATAGCTCTTAGACAAATCAGTGTTACAGCTCTATTTTATTTAGATGATAATAGCAGGAGAATTCATCCTCGAAGTGTGAGGGCATGTGAACCCAAAAACGCGAAGACAATAGAGTGGAGGAGCATGCCAGCTTGTGGGAGAGAGAGAGGGAGAAAGGGAGAGAGAGAAAAAAAGGTGCATGCACACGTGGGAGAGAGAAAGAGAGAGAGAGCCCTTTAGCCCCTCTTTTTATATGTTTTTTACTTCCTCCTGGGCCTGCTGTATGCAAATTGGGCTTAGGCAGGAGTGCTGTTCAACCCAAAGTCCTCACTCCCATCCTCGGACCTTCCTTTGACCTTCCTCTGTTCTATTTGCACGGACTTTTCCCTTCCTTGTCTTTTAGCCACTGCCATTTTGGACTCCTTTTCCCCATTCTATCTACCTAACAGACTGCCTTAACAAATTACCACAGACTGAGTAGTTTAGAAACAACAGAGATTTTTTCCCTCATACAGTTCTGGAGGCTGGAAGTTCAAGAACAAGGCACTGGCAGATTGGGTGTCTAGTGAGGACCGGCTTCCTGGCTCACAGGTGATGCCTTCTTGCTGTCTCCTCATGTGGTAGAAGGGGCAAAGGCTCTCTTTTAGTTCAGTTCAGTTGCTTAGTCCTGTCTGACTGTGACCCCATGAACCGCAGCATGCCAGGCTTCCCTGTCCATCACCAACTCCCAGAGTTTACTCAAAGTCATGCCCATTGAGTCAGTGATGCCATCCAGCCATCTCATCCTTCATCTGTCCCCTTCTCCTCCTGCCTTGAATCTTTCCCAGCATCAGGGTCTTTTCAAATGAGTCAGTTCTTCTCAGCAGGTGGCCAAATTATTGTGAGAGGGTAGCAGGCAGGAAGGCCAGGGGTCTCCAAATGGAGGAAATAGGCTACAAGTGTCAGACATTTTCATCTCTCTTAAGCGGCAGGAGGAAACAAACTAGTGACATTTTTTTCCTTCTCTATACAAATTTAAAAGGAGGTTTCTCTTAAAATACTGTGTTGCCATGACACCTGAGCTGAAAATCTGTATCCAGTTGTCTATTCTTTCACTCATACCATACTTTTAACTTCATAGTCTTAATATTTAAGGTAGACGAAGTACTTGTCTTGCTTTTTAAATTTCAGAGTGCTTTAAATAATCTTGACCTCTTAAAAATTACAACATTTTGAATTAACTTTTCCATTTCCACACACATACACAGAGATGAGACTGATGGGGACTTCATTGAATGTATTTATAAAATGTGAGAAGATTGACATTTTTGCCTCATCTTTTAATTCATGAACATGGTATATTCTCCCATTTATATGTGTGTGTTAGTCACTCAGTCATGTCCAATGCTTTGTGATCCCACAGACAGTAGCCTCCAGGCTCCTCTGCCCATGGAATTCTCCAGGGAAGAATACTGGAGTAGGTTGCATTCACTTTACCAAGGGATCTTCCTGACTCAGGGATCAAACCTAGGTCTCCAGCATTGCAGGCAGATTCTATACCAACTGAGCCACCAGGGACTCATTTGTATGCAACTACAACTTATTTTTTATAGTTTTATATGCTGTGGTATTGTAACTATATTTTACAAATTGAATCCTAAGTATATTGATTCTTATTTTTAGTACATTGATTCTTATGTGTTTTTGATAACATAAAAAATTTCATTTCTAATTTTAGTTGGTTGCATATAAAATATAATTTTAAATATTGTATTACTAAACTGCTTTAGTAATTTGTATATTATTTTGTATTGTTTATATCACAATCATATTTGTGATATGATAGTCCTTGATTTCTAATTATTAAAACTTTTGTTTCTTTTTCTTTCCTTTCTACACTAGCTAGGATCCAGTACACTGTTTAACAGAAATAGTTCTATTTGGCTTCCTTGAAAGGATTTAACATTTCACCATTAAGTTGGGTATTTGCTTGATGTTTATAGCATATACCCTTTACCAAAGTGAAGAAGGTTTTCTTTTATTCCTAAGTTGCTGGGAATTTCTTTCTTTATAATGAAAGAACACTGATTACACATTTAATACTTTTGTGTATTTTTTATTGATTGTGTATTGATGTTTTCATTAATGTGAATTATTACTTTGATTGATTTAAAGTGTTGAATAAGCATACATAGAGCCCAACTTGGTTGTGGGTGCTTTTATATAAAATGTTAATTCTTTTTGCTAATAGTTAATTTAAAAGTTTTGAATTTCTGTTCATTGAAAGACTCTATCTTATACCTTGTAAAAAATGTATTCATTCAAGTTTTAGTGTCAAGACTGTGGTGTCCTTTTACAGTGCCTACTCCTTTTTTTCTGTATTTAGGTAAGTTTGGTACACAAGCTATGATAAGTTACACTGTTATAATAAGCAACTCCAAATATCCATGGCTCAATGAAACAGTGATAATTCATTTTGAATCAAAGTGATTCTCTAGGTCAGCTATACTACATGTGATGACTAATGTTTTCACATTTGAACCTCTGTAAATATTGTATCAACACACAATTCAATAATCATCAGAGTCTGTGAAAGTAAAGGTTGAAATTTAAACTAGACAGTTAAATGCAACTATCATGAAGTGACACATGTCATTTCTATTCACATTTCTTTGGCTGAAGGAAGTCCTATGGCCCTGTGAGTCTTCAGGAGGCAATTCTTCTGCCTGGCTGGAGGAGAGGGAACTGGATAGAGTACTGATGAATAGGCATCATGTGCTCCATAGTTGAGCTCCCCACTTGTAACCAAGAACTCAGGTATTTCTTCTCCAAGGAAGATAGCTTAGAACCCCTGTTCAGTCACCCCTTTTGAGCAAAAGCAGGGTCTCTAATTGAGACCCTGTAGTTTTCGTCAGATGCCTCTTGGTGTGAAGATCTATGAAAAAACAAATAAGCAGAAAACAAACAAGCAAAGAAAGACAAGTAAGCTCCACATACTAAGTATACCATTACGGAGAAGACATTGGATTATATCATTCCAAGTTCTCTTGGGAAGAGAAGAGACACAGCGCTGATCTGAAGCAAGTCTATGGTCCCAGGAGGAATTGCTTGGGGCATTTCTTGCCCTATTTTGATGAGACTCTGTGTTTCATGTGAGGAGCTAGCTTGCTCATTGCTTTTCACATTCTCCGACTTAGCGCTCAAGGATATTCTTCTCCAGTATCTCCTTTGGCCGCATCTTAAGGACCGTCACTTCCTTACTGGTAAACAGGCTTCTCAGTCTTCTCTACCTGAGTTTGTTAAGAGCTGAAGAAATGCAGTTGACTTTCAAACATCGCAGGAGTCCAGGGTTGGGGGATAACCCTTCACAGAGTCAAAAAACTGTGTGTAACTTGTAGTAGGTCCTCCTTACACATGATTCCTCCATTATCTGAGGTTTTGTGCCCACAGTTCAGTCAGTCGAGGATCATGTAGTACTGTTGTATTTATTTTTGAAAAAAAGCTGTGTATAAGTGGACCACCAAGGTTCAAATCCACGTGATTTGTTCACGGTTTAACTGCATTGTGAATCCATAATAACTATAGTTTGTTTTAGGCAAAACTGATTTTGACCATCCAGGTCTTTCAAAAGATTGGTAACTTATTTATTTGATTCCAAAAAAGTCTTATGTGTTTAATTTTTTAAATAAAATACACATATATACTATACAAGGTAATCAGATGCATTAATATATTTGTGACAAGTGTTAAAATCAGGATGATATTGGAAGAGAAAGTGAAGTTTTTTTAGAATACTTTTTAATTTTTCGGCTGTGCTGGATCTTCATTGTCTTGCGCAGGCTTCTCTAGTTGTGCGAAGGGCCACTCTCTGGTCGCGATACTTAGACTTCTTACTGCAGGGGTTTCTCTAGGTGTGAAGCACAGGCTCTAGGGCACTGGCTCCGTAGTTGTGGTGAAAGGGATTAGCTTTCCTGCTCCACGTGGGGTCCTCCGGGGCCAGAGAGCAAACCTGTCACCTGCATTGGCAGGTGGACTCTTTACCATGGAGCCACCAGGAAAGCCCACGGATGGTTTTTACTACAGCTTCAGATCTGAATATCCAACAATTCAAGACTTAGAAACTATTGATTTTCCCAGAAAAAGTGTGTGCATTCAATCTGGTTGTTTAGAATTTTGTGATTTATTTTAACCCAAGGAACAAACATAGTATGTGGGCATCTCAGGAAATAGTGCAGTTTCATACACTGAGTTCACATAAGGGAACATATTTTATAGAAGAAAAGTTTGCATTAGAAGGTCTCAACTGTGTTACCACAGTGCCTGCCTTCTTCCTGTCTGTGGTTCATGGGATTTTCCTAACCCTCTGAGCAGCTGGCTGCCTTAATGCAGCTCTAAGGTTTTTGATTATCCTCTACTATCATTTCTATCACTGTGGTATTCCCAGAGAGCACAGAAATACTTCGCTGAGTCAGCCAGGTACAAGGAAGAGATGGTGAGGCTGATGAATTTTTTTCCCTTTTGAAAGTTTACAGAGTAGCGATCCCTCCTTGCATTTGCTTTATTATCATCCTGATAAATAAGGAATTCCATCCTTCCACCGGGAAACTGTCTGTACCAGTACAAAGTATACCTAGACCGAGAGGTTTGATATGTGCAGTCTATGGTCGCAGCTTCTCCTTCCCGCGCTGTTACTGCAGTCTGAGCTTGAGTTACTGTGTCAGCCATGCTGGATCCTGTGGAAAAAGGAGAAGACAGGGTTGGTCTCTGAAGTGACTCAGGGATCATGAGGGCTCGGTTAAGTTACGACACAGGGACAAGACAAGGGTCACCTAGTTGTTCATTTCCCCGCCTCTTTTCCCTCTGACCCCCCTGCCGGTCACAGCTTGCACGGGGCCACCCTTCAGCTCTAAGAGGACGCTGAGGGTCCAGGCTCAGGGCCACACGTACTGAAGCCAAAGGCGGCCATGAGCGCCCACAGCAGGCCCGGGCGGAGCATGACGGACCCGCTTCTCTGGTGGGAACTGCCCCTGTTCTTACTGCGCACAGACCCGCCCTTCTCTGAGCAGCTGAGTGCGGAGTCCCCGCGGCTTTCAGATGATTCCACCGCAAACAGGAAGTGATTTGCATAATAAGGGCGTTCCGTTCAGTTTATTCAGAGACTGAAACATCTACCCCACCACAAAACACTGTTTTGCTTTGATGTTTCCTGGAGGAATATCTTTAAAAAATGGCTATTGTAACTTGCAAGTTACAGGAATGAAGTTTAATTATCTTTTTGTTATTGAATTCTTGCTTAATACTACTGTGATAAGAGACTGTATTCCGAATGACTGAAATCTTTTGAAATAATTAAACCTTGCTTGAAGATCCAGAGTAGAGTCAACTTTGATAAATATTCCATATATATTTGAAAATAATCTGTATTATGTTGTTCTGGATTAAAGTATTCTATATATGTAAACTAGGTAAAAAATAGGTAATTGTCTTTGATAAGTAGAGAATATTTTCTCGCTACTTGAGGGAATATTGAGAGATGTGTGTTAATGTCCTGCCACAGGGGTTGTATATTTGCTTACTGATTATTTTCGAATCAATAAATTCTACAAGTTTAATTCTGCTGATTAACTCTACTGATTTATGTTGGATGTAGTTTGAAGCTATGCTATTATGTGCATGCACATAAACATAGAATTGTTTCTATCTTCCTGGTAGAGTGTGTACTGTATCGTTTTGAAGTGCTGTTCTGTTTTCTTAGTAGCAATTTCCATTTTAATGTCCAATTTATCTGATATTAGCATAGCTACTCAGTTTTCTTTTGGTTAGGGACTCCAGATCAAATGTCTCATTATTCATATGCAAAAGAATGAAGTTGTATCTCTCTGTCACCCACAATATTAAAGAGTTAACCTGAAATGAATCAATGACTTCTATATACAATTTTAAACTATCAAACTCCTAGGAGAAATCATAGATGTAAATTGTTGTGATCTTGAATTAAACAATGGTTTTTAAAATACTACGGCAATGCACAAGTAACTAAAAATGTAAATAAATTAGGCTTCATCAAGATTGCAAACCTTCTGTTTCAAAGAACAGTATCAAGAAAGTGAGAAAGACAACACACAGAGTGGGGAAAACTATTTGCAAATCATGTCTAGTAAGGCTTGAGTATTCAGAATACATAAAGAACACATATAACTCAAGAATAAAAATACAAATAACTCAAGGAAATTTTTTATATTAATCATTTTTTTTTTTTTTTAACTAGGGTTCTGAGGACAGTGGGAATACATGTAAGAAGTAATGTTACTTTCCTGTACACACAATAGATGGGCTTCCCTGGTTCAGGTGGTTCAGGTGGTAAAGAATCTGCTGGCAGTGCGGGATTCAATCCCTGGGTTGGGAAGATCCCTTGGAGAAGGGAATGGCAACCTACTCCAGTGTTCTTGCCTGGGAAATCCCATGAACCCAGGCTACGGTCCATGGGGTCGAAAAGAGTCAGATATGACTGAGTGACTAACACATTGTCTTCTTTTTTAATACACTATAGATACATTCAGTATATTCCCTTTTGTATAATTTTAAAATTTTATACCATATGCATTTATTTATTCAAAAATCAAAGAATAATTTGTATTAAAATTGTTTCACTACCAAACTACTGATGGGATGGTAGCGAAAGGTCATACAAATAGACAGTGGAAGTTAGAATATAAAGTGTCAAGATATCTTTTATTAGCTAACAGACTCATTTCATTACTACTCAATTGTAGGAAAGGAGATTTTCATGTAGGTAAATTTTCACCATGTAGATCAATAAGTTTGAAATTGTAAACTACTTGCAGTTTTGATTAACTGACAACCTACTGAAGACCTATGATTTACTAAACCTTTGGGATGTTTTCCACATCCTTTAGATTCATATGGATCATATAGTCATCCTAGAATGACCTTGGCCTCCTTCTTCCCGCTCAACATTGAACTGCATCCTAAATGTTCAATGCCCTATATCCGTCTCAGCAGAGAATAAGAATGGCTACCAATAATAAGGTCTTTATAGCTGACAAACCTCATGAGATGCTTGTATTTATTATTATGATTCACAGGACATCAACATTTACTTGTGAACAATGTGTCAAATATTGAATGTCATTCAGGGAAAGAGTACACAGCAAATGATTTGCTGAGGCATTGCCCAGAAGTACTTATAAGTGAAGAAGAGAGTAAACAAATGTGATTTGCAATATACATTCTCAAATACTTTACATGGAAAGGTTCATTTACCTAAGGGCTTCACAGGTGGTGACAGAGGCAAAGAACCCACCTGCCAATGTAGGAGACATATAAGAAACACAGTTTTGATCCCTGGGTTGGGAAGATCCCCTGGAAGAGGGCATGAAATCCACTCCAGTATTCCTGCCTGGAGAATCCCATGGACAGAGGAGCCTGGAGGGCTACAGTCCACAGGGTTACAAAGAGTCGGACACAACTGAGTGAGTAACACACACAGAGTTATCCAGAAACAATAATCATGTATTAAATTGTCCATTTTATACAAAACTTAAGCACATGGCTACTGATACTCAAAGGCACACCAGCATCCACTGGTGAAACTTGCAGTGGGATCTGGTTCCTTATCCTGAACACACTTTTCCCTGGAATACAAGCGTAACAAAGTACCCCATTCCAGGAGCAAGTCAGAACAAAGCATCATCGGTGACTGGAGTTCAGCTGACCCACAGCCTGTCTCTGAAAGTAAAAAAGGAAAATGGTTAGATTCCTGGACACCCAGGAGCCCATGGAATGTGCTTAACTCATTTGTGGAACTTGCCACCTATTGGTCTTCTTTGAAGCTCAGCTGCCTCACCCACTTTAAGGCACAGCTTCTCACGCTGCCGTGTATAATGGGGAACAAGTGTGTGTGCCTCTGAGTCTGAGTCCCCAGAGCACGTTTGCGTACAGGCTGCAGGTGCCTGGGGAGCACCGTGTGCCGGCTGCGCAGAGGTACAAGGCTGAGTCTCCAGGCTGGGAGGCCGAGATGTGCAGAGAGAGGTGTTTGGCACTTCTGTTCTGGAAGACTGTGAACCTTCCATCCTCATTTTTCTCTGAAACGGAACTTATTGATATCAGGAATGTGGGACGTTTTGCTGGGTAGACTCTGTACCAATGGAAGTAATTAAACATAATGTCATCATAGTCACAGTTTAGAATAGAAATCCCTCCTTCTGTCACACTCACGGACGGAGGATTTTGCTTAACCTGCTGCTGGTCACCATTCTTCTGTTGACTCTTCACCCCTGTTTGGAAAGAGAGTAACAGATTTCAAATTTTATTCTTAAAATTTCCACAGAAAACCATTATAAGCTAGAAGATATATTGAAATAAGAGTCCCCAATTATCTCATCTCCCAGCCTTGTGTTATTCTTGGAATTATTCTACTACATTTAAACTTCCTGCCTACAACTCACAGTCAGACTGGAGCCAGAGAATCAACAACAATGTTCCTAGGAGTTTACTCATTTCTCCTACAAAGACTCAGGTCGTCCTCTTTCCTGCCCAAGCAAACATAAATCTGACTGCCACTTCCTCCACTTCATTTATTTCCTTCCACTGAGTCTTCACATGTGAACAGCCCGGTTTTTAACCAAATTTATGTTTATGAAAGGAAGCACTGCCCCCTTTCGACCATATACAGAAAAGCCCTAAAAATGCGTTTCTGTGTTTCTTAAAGATCAGTTTGCAATCCCTTCCCTATAAAAACATTAAAATCAGAGTTTGTAAGAGAAAGAAAGATTTTCAGAGATCACATTATATATATGTACATATATATATATATATATATATAGAAAGAAAGAAAGTGAAGTCACTCTGTCGTGTCCAACTCTTTGTGATCCCATGGACTGTAACTTTCCAGGTTCTTCTGTCCATGGTATTTTCCAGCAAGAATACTGGAATGGGTTGCCATTTCCTTCTCCAATATAGAGAATTATGTTAGGTCAAGTGAGCGGCACTTTGCCAACTGGTGTATTTAGACAGGCACCTTATTTAAAATACTAAGAAGACTTGGTGTCTTGGGGGACAAGAAACATATGACGGTCTATCTAATACAATGGTTACAAATATATAACAATGGCAGTTTGAAATCTTTGTCTTCAATGCAGTTGCATTCTACATGGTCTTCAGAGGTGCAGTATTTGTTCTGGTTAAATAAATGCCACAAGGCAATTCAATCCGATGTAAATTCTGGGCATCTCTCTTAAAATCACAAACCCCCACAACAAAATTTACCCTCTGCATTAAATCACCCTTTGAACTAAATTATCTCTCTTAGAATTTGGATGGGATAATTTAATGTGTTCCATATTCTCAAATGACAAGAAATACACAATCCTGTAAAGTCTATAGAAAGAATGAGGCAATAGTGTTGAAAGGTACCAGAAGATGCCACAAAGGTAGCATATTTGTCTTCAGTCTCGCTTCACATCTGGTTGTCTTCACAGCTTAATCCAATGTGAGAGGCAAGGAGACACTCCTGCGCTCTCACTCTTAAATCAGTTGGGCCAGTGATGATAGCAGGTGAGGATAATTCCCGGAAGAGCTGTTCTATTGTGTGTTCTATGATGCAGGTAACAATATACAGAACTCTGGATTATTTTGTCTTCTTCTGAAAGAATGCTAGATTTGTTAAATTATACCTTAGAATCTGTTGAGGCTTACTTTAATCTCTTTTAGAGCAAAGTTTTTGTTTTTACCCCAGTTTTCTTTTAAATTAGAATTTAGCCCTCACCCCTAGCCTGCAGTCCTTGTTCTGGTGACTCCATTGAAAGTTCAAAGCATTTGCCAATATTCTTTACTCTGGAAAGGCCAGAGTTCTTACGTCTTCCCAGTACTGTGTAGTCTCTGAAATCTCCTTGGAGTCTTTAGACCCTCAAAGGCTGTTTCCTGCCAGCTCTATCCATGTCTCTCTGCACGTGCAGCTTGTGTGTAGGCTCAGAAGACCCCCACTAGAGATTTTAAGATTCTTTATACGAGGCTCACTTTTCTCTAATACCTTTCCCCTCAGATTCCAGTGGTGTTACCAGCCCTAACTCTGATCTCTGTTTCCTGCAAACAGCAAGCTGTCACTCTGCTAGGGCTCCAGGTCCTTGTGCTGAAGGTTTAGAAAGTCCCCCTAGGAGATGCCTTGTGAATGTTGGGGTCATTCTGCAGGTTTTCTTTCTCCTACAAACTATAAGCTTTCACTGTCTATGCTCCTTGGAAACAGTTGTTTCATACTTTTTTCAGTTTTAGAGTGGTTTACACTTAGAAGATAATTCCAGTATCAGCTATATATAAGAACCAAAAGTAGATTTTTCTCTTAAGATAGCATGTTTTTATGCATTTCCTCCATTTTTTCCCTCTAGTTTTATTGAAAAAATTTACATACTGCTCTGCATAAGTTCAGGGTGTACAACATACTGATTTGACTTATGCCATGAAATCGTTGCCAGAATAATTTTAGTGAACATCTGTTATCTTGTATAGCTACCAAGTTAAATTAACAAAAGCTTTCATAATTAGAAATCAAGGACTATCATATCACAAATATGATTGTGGTATAAACAGTGCAAAATAATCTATAAATATATTACATTACTAAAGCAGTTTAGTCATATAGTATTAAAATGTTTATAAATTTTAAAATTTTATATGCAAATAACTAAAAATTAGAAATGAAATTTTAATGTAATTCCCTTCTCATTCTCCCTGATAATGAGAATTCATAGGATTTACTCTCTTAACTTTCATGTAAAACAAACAGCAGTGTTAATTATATTTATGTTGTGTATTACATTCCTAGTACTTATTTATTTATAGCTGGAAGTTTGTACCTTTTGACTGCCTTCATCCTATTACCTCTCCCTCCAGCCCCTGCCCCTACTAACTATAAATCTGATCTCTTTTTCTATGAGTTTGATTGTTTGTTTGTGAAGTATATAACCGATCTATAATGCCAAGCTAGTTCCTTTTATACAACATAGTGACTCAGTATTTCAAAATGATCACAAGTCTCATCACCATCCAAAGATATTATACATACTAATTGATTATATTCCCTCCACTATTCATTTCATATCTGGGACTCATTTATATTGCGGCTGGAAGTTTGTACCACTTCATCTCCCTCATCTACTCCCTTCCTCCTCCTCATTCCCATCCCTCTGGCAATGCCTATTTGTTCTCTGCATCCATAACACTGTTTCTGTTTTGTTACATTTGTTCATTTGCTCTGTTGTTTACATGTAAGTGAAATCACACAGTATTTGTCTCTCTGTCTGGCTTATTTCACTATTTCCTCACTTTTAAAGGCAACTGTCATTTTTATTTCAGTCAAATAAATGTATCTTGCACATGTATCATATTTATAGTATTTTGTGCAGTCTATTTAAAAATGTTCTCTGCATTTAAAAGGAATAGGGTCTCTAGAGAACTAATACTCCTTATCATTAATTACTTTCGTGATTTTTTTTCATGGCTCTCAATGCAATTACCACCTGTCTGTACACCCTGAGTATGTAGATGTGCTTAGTGAATTTTGTTCCCCATATCCTTCACCTTATCACATTGTGATATTAAAACTATTCACTCCAAGAACTATTATATTTTATTTTAGGTCTCCCACCACATAAAGAGTCACCCATGCAGTGTTTTGTCACTTGAAAATTACATTTTAGGTCTTAAATTAGCCATGATCTGCCTTGTTTCACACATACATATGCTTTTCCTCAAATTGGAGCACTTTCCCTCCGTCAACCCTTTTTTGTCCTTTAGCCTGATCAGCTTCTATTAATCTATTAGTTTTCAAGCTGAGACTCCATATAATTCGGGAAGCTGTCTTTGACTGATATCTATTTGTATTTATAACACTTACTTTGGAACTATAAGATAACAAAAATGGGTTCCCCACTGGATACATATTCAAAAAGGGAAGGAACTCATTTTTTATTGGAAGCTCCTTATCTAGTACCTAACACATATTAAATGCATATTTGTTGAATGATTGAATATATGAACTCTGCGAGTAACGGTGGGTGGAGAATATGTCCGCAGCTGAGGATTCTTGAAAGATGTACAAAGATGGTGACTCATTTTCTAAAGAGGAAATAGGAATTTCTATTGACTGGAAATTAGCTTTTTTCTAACGGTCTTCCAAAACATAAAAGAGGATAATGATATAAATGATATTAGTAAATACTATTGAATATGAACAAAATTAACAATTAAATGCACTGTAAGAAGTTGAAACAAAAATAAGTGAAGGATTACAGGCCCTTAACTGCTCTTTCTTTGACACTTTCAGTTCAGTTCAGTCGCTCAGTCATGTCTGACTCTTTGTGAATCCCATGGGCTGCAGCATACCAGTCCTCCCTGATCATCACCATCTCCCAGAGCTTGCTCAAACTCATGTCCATCAAATTGGTGATGCCATCCAACCATCTCATTCTCTGTCTTCCCCTTCTCCTGCCCTCATTCTTTCCCAGCATCAAGGTCTTTTCCAATGAGTCAGTTCTTCACAGCAAGTGGCCAAAGTATTGGAGCTTCAGCTTCAGCATCAGTCCTTCCAATGAATATTCAGGACTGATTTCCTTTAGGACTAGTTTAAGGTTTGACTTTCTATGATTTTCCTTCATACATGAGAATAATATGGGTTATGAATAAACAGCCTTCAGGCTGAATATACCCATTTTAACACAGAGCCTTATAACTAGCTTTAAGATTTGCTAACTGGAATTACTGTGTCACTGACTCTCTAATTTAGGGATTAGGATGTTAGAAATAGTTCTATTTAGGAAATGAAAGAGATAGTTACTAGATTGAATATTCATCAGCATTTCCATTTTTTTTGAAAGTGAAATCACTTAAATTTATCCAGAGTCACTTCTTAATACCATATTAGGTGTGAGTAAAAACATTCAGACTCCTCTACCTCATGTTGGGTTTGGGCACTGCAGACACACATCTGGGTTCAGACTTCAGGTGCTTGGGAAGCACTGTGTCCCCACAACAGAATATATGTGGCTGAGTCTTTAGTCTGGTGTGCAGAAAGTTCTGCCCAGCCTTCATACTAAGAGTGGCTCTTGGCTTCTTTTATTCCCCCATTTAAGTGTATTTAAAAAGGAAAATAGAGCTTTTTCCAGGGTTCTGTCTATACTAGTGTAAGCTATAAAAAAAGTGTTGAAGAGAAGGTGAGACTGGTGCTTTCTTGCCCTTAGAGATGGAGGGATCAAGGGTTCTGCTCTACACTGAACCAGCTGCTCACTTCTGTCCAGAAAGACAGAATCAGATAGGAAACAGTGGATCAATGTATAGATTTTACCTAGCTATGGAGATCTCCAGAAGACCTGCTTATGTGCCTACTCTGCAGTGTCAAGTTGTAGTTCTATAGAAATGCTTTCTGCAGGAATCAGGAGATGCAAGACAATGAGATTTCAATTCTAATCCCATTGGGCATCTGCTCCCACTCAGGGGGTTGGGTCCTCAACTCTGGTTTTGCATACAGGCTGCAGGTGTCTGCAGAGCACTGTGTCTCCACAGCACAGAAGTAAGTGGCTGAGTCCTCAGGCTGGGAGTCTCTGATGTAGAGTTGACTGTAACGCTCCTTGCTATTGATGGTGGATTTTAGTCTTCCTTTTTGCTGCATTCCTGAAGCTATGTAAAACAAGGAGATGAGGCGTCTATTAGGATTTTGTTGGAACCACTGCACACTGATCATGGAAATAGAATAACTGCATATCAGAGAGGAATTTCTGCCCTCTTGGAGAGTCAGAACCCCAGGACTCTGCTCCACCTTCATCTGCACTCTGAGCCCTGTTGAGAAAGAGAGAAAAAGGCACAGGTGAGGGTCCCTGAACAATGACTGTGGCTGTTTGCAAATGGAGGGCATTTTTCTCTAGTTTACATCCTCATGGTGGAGGATACAACCCAACAGACTCATGTTCTCACTTCCTCCATCTTCCCCTCCACTTTGTTCCTTTCTAAATTCAAGTGTGATGTTTCTTCATGTTCCCCCAGGATGTTCTTAACTCACAGCAAATCTGTATCCACAGGAGGCTCAGCAAGACTCTTCTTTGTGTCTTCATGATTCTTTACTCTTTTGATACAAGGACCCACTTTGATGTCAAATTCCTTTAAATATTGGTATTCATCATATCTGGAAAATGGGACTGATTGCTTTCATGAGAGATTCAACAGAAGCCAACCCTAAATATCATCACTCAGCTGTGTAGTGGAAACTCCACCCATCTATGGTTTAGTCCTTCTACACACTGTGGTCTGTGAGCTTTTACGTGTGTTTGTGTGTTTGTTGGGTGTAAGGGAAGGATTATCTTTTCAGGGTTTAAAAGTCTTTTTTTTTTTCTGTAGACTCTGGGTATATGTAAAATAATTTATGTTACGATTAGGGAGACAGTATATTAGAGAGGGGATAAAGAAATGATTTCTATGTCTATAAAGAGCCATAGGTAAAATATATTTATCAAGCTGAAATCTGAGACATGATCAGATTGGGAAACTCTTCTGGGTTGTGATAACATATATATGGAATATTGTTGTTGTTCAGTTGCTAAGTCATGTCTGACACTTTGCGACCCCATGGACTACAGCACGCCAGGCTTCCCTGTCCTTCACTATCTCACAGAATTTGCTCAGACTCATGTCCATTGAGTCAATGATACTATCCAACCATCTCATCCTCTGTTGCCCCCTTATCCCCCTGCCCTCAATCTTTCCCAGCATCAGGGTCTTTTCCAGTGAGTCTGCTCTTTGCTTTAGGTGGCCAAGTATTCGAGCTTCACCTTCAGTATCAGTCCTTCCAATGAATATTCAGGGTATATTTCCTTTAGGATTGACTGTTTTGGTCTCCTTGCTGTCCAAGGGAATCTCAAGAGTCTTCTCCAACACCACATTTCAAAAGCATCAATTCTTCCATATTCAGACTTCCTTAGTGTTCAACTCTCATGTCCGTACATAACTACTGGAAAAACCATAGTTTTGACTATAAGAACCTTGGTCAGCAAAGTCATATCTCCACTTTTTAATACACTGTCTAAGTTTGTCATAGTTTTTTTTTTTTTTTTTCCAAAGAGCAAACATCTTTTAATTTCATGGCTGCAGTCACCATCTGCAGTGATTCTGGAGTCCAAGAAAATAAAGTCTGTTACTGTTTCTATTGTTTCCCCATCTATTTACCAAAAAGTGGTGTGATCTCAGATGCCATGATCTTAGTTAGTTTTTGAATGTTGAGTTTTAAGCCAGTATTTACTTTTGAAAAGGATCCTATATAAGTGAACCCACACAGTTCAAACCCATGTGGTTTGTTCAAGGTTCAACTGTATTATGAATTCCTATGATCCTTGTTTTAGCCAAAGCTGTTTTTTGGCCATCCAGGTTCTTAAAAAGATTAGATGCCTTCTTATCTATTTGATTCTGGTAAAAATCATATATTTACATATTTATAAATTTTTACAAAATATACACATATACAAAGCAATAAAACACAGTATTATGTTTGTGAGAACTGTTAAAACCAGCATAATATTGGAAGATAAAGTGATTTTTCCTGCAATTTCAGATCTGAAAATCCAACAACTCAAGAATTAGGAAACTACTTCTGATTTTCCTGAATACGTAGATTCACTCAATCTAGCTGTTTAGGAACAATTTGAAAAGCACTCTGAGATTTATTTTCACCCCGGATACAAACACAATACCTAGGAGTCTCAGGAAGTAGTGTTGTTTCATACACTGAGTTCAAAGGGAAAATGTTTTATAGAAGGAAAGTTTACATTAGAAAGTCTCAACTGTGCTACCACAGCGCCTGCCTTCTTCCTGTCTGTGATCATGGGATTTTCCTAAGCTCTGAGCAGGTGGCTGTCTTAATTGAAGTCATGTTTTGATTATCCTCTACTGTCGTTTCTGTTACTCTGGTATTCCCAGAGAGCACAGGAATACTTTGCTGAGTCGTCCATTTATAAGGAAGAGACGGTAAGGCTGATGGATTTTTTTTTTGCCATTTGGAGGTGCCGGTAGTAGTGATACTGCTTTGCATTTGGCATGTTGTCAAGCTGATGAATAAAGAAAATCATCCCGCCACTGGGCTGTTTGCATCAGTACAAAGTGTATCTCCTCTGAATGGTTTCATATGTGCAGTCTACGGTCAAAGCTCCTCCTTCCCGACTGTTGCTGTGGTTTGCCCTTGGGTTACTTTGTCAGCCATGCTGGATCCGGGGGAGAAAGGAGAAGGCAGGGCTGGTTTTCCAAAATGTCTCAAGGGTCATGAGGGTTGGATGAAGTTATGACACAAGGACCAAGAAAAGGATCACCAGGTGTTCATTTGCCCACTTCTCTTCCCTCTAACACCCCTGCTGCTCACAACTTGCACAGGGTCACCCCTGAGCTCTAAGAGAAGCTGAGGCCCCATGTTTAGGGCCACACATACTGAAGCCAAAGACGGCCATGAATACCCACAGCAGACCAGGAAGATCATGACAGACATTCTTCTCTGGTTGAAATTAGTCTTGTTACTGCCACAGAGACCAGTCCTTCCTGAGTAGCTGAGTGCGGAGTTCCTCCAGCTTTTAGACATTTCTGCCCCAAACAGGAAGTACTGTTCATAAGGAAGATGTTCCATTCAGTCTATTCAGAATGAACCACCTCAAACCACTGTTTTGCATTGATGTTTTTCTGGAGGAATACCTTTGAAAAATGGCTATTGTATCTAGCAAGGTACAGGAATGAAGTTTCATTATCTTTTTGTTATTGAATTCTTGTTTATTGCCATTGTGATCAGAGACTATATTCTGAATGACTGAAAATTCTTTGAAATTGACTAAGCCTTTTTTTAAGAGCTAGAGTCAACTTTCATAAATATTATGTGTGGGTGTGAATATAATCTATATTCTGTTTTGGGGGGGTAAAGCATTTTATTAATATATACTTAAGTAAATAATAGTAATTGTGCACTATTAATAAAGATAAACATAAATAAAAACAGAAACATCTTCATTTAGATAAAAACAAATTTGCATTACTCTTATACTATCTTAATGGAATGTGGGAGGTTCAAAGATGACGAGATGAGAGGTTTACCACCAGGTCTATTACCCCCCATTGTGATCACGATGGTTGTTGTTGTAACAGCAATGGGAAGCTCTTGTTCCAGATCGTCATGAGATCTGCAGTCACAGCCTTAATTGTATTTTCATTTCCTTGAGAATTCCTTCAATATAGTTGTATCCCCTAAGGGAGAATAGGCCAGCAAACAGTGTATGAGGGTGACACTAACCACTGGGATAAATATGGTGTGCAATTCTGGATCACCAATTTGACATTGTGCTGGTATATTGAAATAAATAAGGTTATAGTACAGAATAGAGTATAACACATGAGTATATGGAGGACCATATCTCTCAGGCCTCTAAGAATACACCCTTACTCTCTGATTGTTAATGGCAATTTGTAGGGAAATTTTAAAAAACACTCAGGTTACTAAGATATATGTCATATATGCATAAAGTGTGCTAACTGGAACAACCTAAGTAATACCACTTCTGTGTGTTCTAATTTATTTGTTCAAATGATGTTCTAATTGGCATTGCTAAGCCAGAAGATCAGGAGTAGCAAACGCATGTAGTGAGCTTTTTAGGAAGAAAATTGTGCCATAAAGGTGGATTATTTTTATTTTAAGTTATAAAGGAGGAGTCATATAAACAGAAATCCCAGTAAAATAAAACGAAGTAACTATCAGTTCAGTTCATTCACTCAGTCGTGTCCGACTCTTTGCGACCCCATGAATCACAGCACGCCAGGCCTCCCTGTCCATCACCAACTCCCAGAGTTTACTCAAACTCATGTGCATTGAGTTGGTGATGCCATCCAGCCATCTCATCCTCTGCCGTCCTCTTCTCCTCCTGTCCCCAGTCCCTCCCAGCATCAGAGTCTTTTCCAATGAGTTAGCTCTTATCATCAGGTGGCCAAAGTATTGGAGTTTCAGCTTCAGCATCAGTCCTTCCAATGAACACCCAGGACTGATCTCCTTTAGGATGGACTGGTTGGATCTCCTTGCAGTCCAAGCGACCCTCAAGAGTCTTCAACAACACAGTTCAAAAGCATCAATTCTTCGGCGCTCAGCTTTCTTCACAGTCCAACATTCACATCCATACATGACCACTGGAAAAACCATAGCCTTGACTAGATGGACCTTTGTTGGCAAAGTAATGTCCCTGCTTTTTAATATGCTATCTAGGTTGGTCATAACTTTCCTTCCAAGGAGTAAGCATCTTTTAATTTCATGGCTGCAATCACCATCTGCAGTGATTTTGGAGACCAGCCCCCCCCCAAAAAACAAGCCTGACACTGTTTCTACTGTTTCCCCATCTATTTCCCATGAAGTGATGGAACAAGATGCCTTGATCTTAATTTTCTGAATGTATTCAGAAGTAACTATAGGGTCCTGCTTTCAACTGCAGGAAACTGACAGTTCCAGGACTGCATACATTGTCCCTCAGGAGAGATTTTTGGAATCAAAGAAGATGTAGCTCATTTACCTGATAGGATCAGGAGCAAAATGACCCAGTTTTCATCATTTTCTGATATGCAGTTTGGGGAAGTGGGTACAAAGTGTGACCTACCTCCAGGCCCCCGGTCAGTGAGCGATGACCATGAGAAAATTTGGTCAGTGGCACTTAATGAAAGGAAGAGGGTGGAGGCTAGGACTGACTACATAATGGGCGAGTGGCTTCAGTGTCTCTGGAGTGGCCGTGGATCTCCTGTGCCTCCGCAGAATTCATGTTCTCAGAAGCATTACTTGATGGAAATTTTTCTGCCTCTCAGTTTTCTTATCAGCAAAATGAAGATAATGATATCTCCATTTGATGCCTTCTACTATATTAAATCTAAATGAATATGGTTCTTTAAATGTGTATTGTACACCATTATTTCCATGATTGTTATGAAAATGAAATCCATTTTACATAACAGATGCTGCCAATTATTGTGTGTAGTGTCAAGCAAAAGAATCTTTATCCTTTTTCCTTCTTGTAGTATATTTTCATTCTGAACAAATTTGAATAAAAATGTATTTCTAAAAAATACCAACACTGGTGCTGGCACCCTTGCTCAGGGGATCTGCCCTACACACAGGCACATGATCTACACTATGGTTTGGAAATGTGGGAAACTGTTTTACCGTGAAACATTCTTCCTACCCAACTGTTATAACAACTGAAAATGCACATTTGAGGTGATTTCTTTTCAATCTCCTGTATCATTCCCTTCGTAAATACAATTTGAGGACAGACAGTTAATCCAGCATGTTGAACTGAATGTAATTTAGGGTATAAATCACTCCATTTTAAAGACTGATTTGGGAAATGGGTATGGAAACCATAAAGTGAGAGAAGATTTTTGAAAAGTAGTTCAGTGACTAGAAACATTAGACTTTGGGTCTGCAAAAGGGGTAGTAAAGGGTCACAGGGTACCTGAGGGGCTGGACATGAAGCAGGAACAGAGATGGGAGGGAGGCAGATAAAGTAACAGTAATTGTGAAGGACTAAAGACAAAAGATTTACATGTCCCAGTTCTGGCCCTAAGTTCTGATCTTTTTATCAACAACAGTAAGACAAGTGAAAAAAGTCTACAAATTGAGCTCTGCACAGGACTGAATATGACTTGTTTCTTTGTGAAGCTATATCAAAGGTGAGAGGCCAACTGGGTGTGACTGCAGCCCGTGGGCAGTGAGAACAGGTGAGGTCCGATGTTGGAGTAGTGAAGGCCAGTAGGAGACCAGATTAGATGCTGAACTATGTCTCTTCTCTTTCTCTCTGCCTCTACCCCACCCACTCTCACATATACCTATTGGTCTACCTCTATATTTATAACATACACTTAGAAAAAAGTACTCCCCATGAGTCTTCCCAGTATGTCAATATTGTTGTACCAGTACTCATGTTGCATCTTAATATGCCACAAGGAACCTGATAAATGACTCAGAATTTCTTTCTATTAACAAGGTATATGAATAACAGATGGGAAAGAGTTTCCCAGGGACAATTAAGGCACAAGATTTGTGCACAGTTATTGCAGCAATCACTGACAGTCATGCTATTCTCACCCCTGTTTCAGGTTTTATCTACTAAAAAGTAACAGTTACAAGGACAAAAAGCCAAATTAAATTTTGGAGTGAAGGCATAGCTTCTTCTGCTCTGACTCCTTTCCCTTTCTTTGGCAACGGGACAATAGCATCTTCCTTAGGCTCCTCATCTCAGCAAGTCTCTCAGCCACCCCTCAGGAGTCCTGTGTCAGGGAGCATCTGTGGTCCAGCTGTATATTTCAGGACAGCCTGGAGAGATCTGGAGATTGCTATGTGTCTTCTCTACAGAGTTGATGCCCAAGTGGCTGGACTGTGAGGTTGTAATATTCAGGGAACTTTTCTCCTTTTTCTCATTCAACTTGGCACTTATTTTCATTGACTTTTTCCTTCTTTAATTTTCCACAACATCATCTAGAAGATCAGACCTTCACTATGCTTTTGCCTGCATCAGTATAAGGCATGTGAGTTCTCTGATGAATTACAGTTTATGGTGAAATCTTCTCTCTCTTGGACGATAAGGGACTGTGATCAGTGGTCCAGTTTTTGGCTATGAGACCTGTTCAAAAGTAAAGAGAATACAGGAGACCCACATAAGATCTTCTGTTCACACTAGAGATGGTTTTTTCTTTCCCTGCCTCACTCCCCCAGGCAACAACAACAATTACGTCAACACAGAAGACTGTCTACTTTTACTTCTGTATCTGGGTCTCAAAAGGGCTTTCCCAGGATTAAAGGTGACTCAGTTCCTGCCCTCAGGAAGTTGGCATTGTCTCCTGACTCCCCTACATTTAACTACAACCTCACAGGCTGTCTGCAACTCCAATGTCCCTTCCAGTACTTGCAGAAGAGTCTCCATCCATGATTCCTTAGGAAACAGAGCCCAATCAGGTTTTCTTGAATGTGCTTCCCCAGCAGAGGTCACTTTAGCTCAGTGGTCTCCCATTGGTGCAGGAAACTGCACCAATCAGAAACCAGGTTTCTGGTTTCTTCTTTGTCCAGCACTGCGCAAACCTAACTGAAATATTTTTTAGACACCGCCGTCCCTTGGCTAGACTGAGAAATGTTGAATAATTCATGACTTTTGGAATTAGTTTATATATGGATTACATCCCTTTTTACAACAGAGTATGCTATTTATTATGAGATATATAAAATATCCTATGAAACACACATGTTTGAAACAGTTCCCCCTTTGTAATTAGGAGAAAGTGAAAAATTCTGTTATTTGTAGCCTGTTTTTCATCATTAGGTTCTATCTGCTTTTGGTTTTATTCTTTTAAAAAAACTGCTTTATTGAGGCATACTTGACCACTGAATAATTGCATATACTTAAAATGTACAATTTGATCATTTTTTATATGGGCATACAAAGATGAGATTATGACAGTGAAGGTAAAGAGCAGGTGTACGATCCTAAAGTTCCCTAGTGGCCCTATTCTCTGCTCATTTTTAATCCCTCCTATATATCTTCCTACTATGTCCCTCCAACCCCTATTCATCCCAAAGCAGTCACTACTCTGCTTTTTCTTACTATACACTGGTGTGCATTTTCTCTAATATTATGTAAATAGTATCATAGAGTATATAATTTCTCTTGGTTTCTTTGGGCATATTTATTTTGGGATTCATCTATGTTGTTATATTTAGTAGTAGTTCATCCTTTGAATTGCTAAGTAGTGTTCCACTGTGCAGCTGTATATCAATTTATTTATTTATCCACCAATTGATGGACTTTAAGGTTATTTTCAATTACTCTTTTATAAGCTATTATGAACATTCATGTCTAAGTGTTCTTTGTATGACATAAGGTTTTATTTCTTTTGGGTTATAAGTAGGCAAGGAGATGCTAGGTTATGTGATATGTCTTTGTTTAACTTTGGAAGAAATAGTGAAACTAGGTTTTGGGCAGTTGGACCATCTACATTCTTAGCAGCACTATATGAGAGCTCCAATTGCTCCCAAACCTCATTATTTCATGTTTTGTTTATTTCAGCCAGTTCTGTTTATTTCAGCCATTCTATTAGGTATGTCGTGGTATCTTATTCCTTTAATTTTCATCTCCCATACTATAATGATTCTGAACATTTTTTCATGTACTTATTTACCATACATAGGCATACTTTCGTAAAGTGTTCAAATTTTTGGCTCATTTAAAAACAATAAATTTTTGTTTTATTAAATTGTAAGAGTTTATATGTATAGTATACATATTATATATAATATATATTCTAGATATGAATCTTTTGTTAAATATTTTGTGAAGACTTTCTGCTGGTCTGTGGCTTCTGCTTGTATTTTTCTAACAGTGTCTTCTAAGAAGCAAACAATTTTAATATTATGAAGGTCAGTGTGTTGAAATTTTTCAGAAATAACTTCTTTGACATATGAGTGATGTACAAAAACCAGTATTCATTTAATGTATAAAGCTTGATAAGTTTGGGGAAAAATATAGTCTTGAAACCATCACCATAATCAATGTCATAAATATAATGGTCATGTCCAAAAGTTTTCTCTTGCTCTCCTAATTTTTAAAATTTTATCTATTTGCTTTTTGTGATAGGAATACTTTAAATATACTCTCTTAGTAATTTTTAAAGTGCTCAGTACAATCTTGTTAACTAAGGATATGCCTATTACATGTTTTCACGGGTGTAGTAAGGTTGCCTTCCAAACCGGCTCTAACAAGCACACCGCTGCTGCTTCCCTTCCCCAGCAAGGACATACCGCACAGATGCAGCCCCGCCTGTCCCAGCGTGTGTCTCTCAGGACGCAGGAGTACACAGCGGTGTCTCTCACGGTGACCTGGGGCAGAACCAAGAGGCTGGACTTTCTGTCTTTGGTGATACTCAGAGAGGCCATCTTATTTGTCACATTGTTGTTCAGACCATGAATCAAGTACTCTGGACTCTGGTGGGAAATCTGTCGATACCAATATACATGCTCAGGTCCACTGACTGTGGATTGATTACAGGGCAAGTGCACAGGTTCTTCTTCAGCACCCTCCACTGAGTTTGGCTGTGTGGTCTTAGAATCTCCCAATATACCTGAGGTATTGAGAAACAATCAATTAGCTCTGGATTGTAAAATCAGGGTGCGCCTAAAGGACAGGTTCATAAAAACTGCCAGAATTCCCCTCTCTGGCTTTGCCCTGTCCATGAGGATTTTCATATTTGTTGCACAAGACAAGTATTACTAGTATTTATTACTGAGCTACTTAGAGCCACAAAGCCAAAGATAAATTGTTGTTTTCCATGACCCTTGGATTCAGTGAAGCCCCAGACTCCTTACAGTCTGAAAACTGAGACTCAGGAGACCTTCTGTGAGTAGAGGATGTGATAGCTTCTTACAGTGATGATCAGGGTCTCTAGACAAACATACAGACACATGGAAACACAGAGATGCACATTCTTCCCTGTAGTTTGGTGAAGCACAGTGGGAGAAGTGAAAGCAGCAGACATCTGTCTTTGTCTTTAGCCATGAAAGTCATTCTTTCTTAGGCCCAGATCACTTACCCAAAGCTAGGAGAAGAGTTATTCCTGTCACCAGTCTCATAGTTGAAGTCCCAGGCCTCAGAGCTCAGGATCTGTGTCTGAGCCTAAGTTGGGAGAGGTCCCAAGTGCCAAATCAGCAGCCACGTGCATAGCCCACACCAGGCAGCTCACTGGGGTGCTCCCCAGCCAGGCGTCAGCTGTCTCTTGATTGGGTCTACTCCCATGCCCAGGACTAAACACAAATCTCAAAAGAGACTAATGATATTTTCCCATTGTTAAGCCATAATTCAGAAAGTTTAAGGTTATTTTCAAGGTTCAAACATAAATAGTCTATGTCTGTGTGAGCATATTTCAAATGAACATTGTTGAATTCCTCTGATCTTGGCCCAGGAACCAATGACTTGTATGATACTTATTCCTATTTCACTTGGGTCCTTTACAATGCATAGTTACTAGTCTCGTTGCTCATGACTTGGGGTGAAATGAATTGAGGATAGTAGGAGAAAAGAAGAGAGGAAAAGAGGGGAAAATAAAATTTGGAAAGGGAAATGAAAGGAAACCATCTTATAAGAGAGACAAAAATAACCATAAAGCTATTTCTGTTATCCCCCAAAATGGTTATTATTAAAGAAAGGGGATAGAATGAAATTTAAGATTACACATCCTTCTCTGTTACAATATCTAAGCTTATTACTCCACTCTAACAACAAATATTGGGCCATTTAAAATTAAACTATTAATCACCTCTCCCTTTTTTTCCTGTGGAGGGTCAGCTCTTTGCTCTGCAATTGGAAAATGGCTTACTCATGTCCTTAAATCTGCACACACACTCAATGTGAATTTTTTAAGTACAGGTGATAAAGGGGATAAGAGTCAATTCTTTGTACAACTCAGTGATAACGTCTCTGTCACCCTGGATGGAGCTTGGGTTTGCAGAAGTAACAGCCCCGTCTTGTGACTGCATATATGAGCTCCTTTCCTCAGAACCTGGAATCAGCAGCCTTTCAAGCTTTGTGTTTCAACTCTGTGAACAGCTGTCTCACAGGTGCTCCCTCTGGCCCTCTAGTGGCAAGGTTTCCTAGCATAGTACTCTAAAGATGGAATCATTTTCAGTCACTTGGGAATTTTAGGACATATACAATTTCAGAAATTTTATATTTCTGTGACATATTTCTCACAGAAATGGTTTTAAATATCCCTCAATCAAATGCCTTTTACTTCCCTTATTATCTTGAACTTCCCATGTTGGAGGGCAGTTTCCAAAGTCCAGTTTATTCAATTGTTTAGCATGGGATTTGGCACAGGTTTTGCTTACATTTAATACTAATTTGTTGAATGAATGTATTAATTAATAAGACTAGGAGAAGTTATAGGAGAAGGCAATGGCACCCCACTCCAGTACTCTTGCCTGGAAAATCCCATGGACAGAGGAGCCTGGTAGGCTGCAGTCCATGGGGTCGCTAAGAGCACAACTCAGCGACTTCACTTTCACTTTTCACTTTCATGCATTGGAAAAGAAAATGGCAACCCACTCCAGTGTTCTTGCCTGGAGAATCCCAGGGACGGGGTAGCCTGGTGGGCTGCCGTCTATGGGGTCTCACAGAGTTGGACACGACTGAAGCAACTTAGCGGCAGCAGCAGCAGCAGGAGAAGTTATATAGAATTATATGGAGTGACTCTCAAAATTATTCCAAACCAAAGATGCTAATTTTCTGGAAAACAAACTGAACAAAAGTATACAGCTTCCTTGGTGGCTCAGGCGGTAAAGCATCTGCCTACAGTGTAGGAGACCCGTGTTCAATCCTTCCAGGGATGACCACCTGGAAGAGGGAATGGCTACCTACTCCCATACTCTTGCCTGGAGAATTCTATGGACAAAGGAGCCTGGTGGGCTACAATTCATGGGGTGACAAAGAATCAGACACAACTGAGCAACTAACACTTGCTTCATCCAGCAGTGAAGATAAACGCAAAATTCAGATAGACAGCACACCAATTCTTACTCCCCATCCTCCAAAAATGGGAGAATTCAAAAATTTAGGAAAGGGAAAGCTTGGTTTTGAGAATGTGGTAGTCCATGGCATGGTGGTCATATAGTCACTGTTAATTTAATCTACATCCAATGTGCATCTACTATGTGCCATGTTATAAACTGGCAATAGTGTTTTAAGGTTGATGTCAATATATAAATGAGAGAAATATTGGGATTGCTGAAGGAAATATGAAAGATAAGAGTCATTATATCATCTAGTTATATAACACAAAAGTCATGCTCAAGTACAGCTTTTTATCTGGCGTTTATTGCTGCAGAGGTCAGGTGATATGGACAATTCAGGTCAAGTGCAGAGAACTATAAAGTATTGTGGTACTTTTTATTTTTGTTGGTTTGTTTTTATATAACAACTCCTTTGAGATACAACTTATATGTCATGTAACTCACCGATTTAAATTGTATAGTTCAGTGTTTTTAGTATATTCATAGAGTTGTGCAACTGTCACCACACTCAATTTTAGAACATTTAGTGATCTCTAAAAAGAACCTATACCCACTAGCAGTCACCCACCATTTCTCCCCATGAAACTTCATCTGGGCAACCACTCACCTACTCTGTTTCTGCCCTAATCCATTTGGACTTCCTTAACAAATGAGGACTGAGTAGCTTCAAAACAAGAGAAATTTTTTTCTGTATAATTCTAAATGCTGGAGGTACAAGAACAAGGCACTGGCAGATTGGGTGTCTAGTGAGGGTATGCTTCCCGGCTCACAGGTGATGCCTTCTTGCTGTCCCTCATATGGTAGAAAGGGCAAAGGCTCTCTTTGAAGCCTCTTTTATAAGAGCACTCATTTCAAAGGAGCCATATTGATGTGGTCCACTCAGATTGGCCTCCTGATGCAGACAGCAAGAAGGGGAAAGATAGATATGTGAAAGGCAAATGAAATACTTTGAGCTGATGGTCTATATCTAGTTGTCTATTCTTTCACTCCTTCCACAGTTTTAACTTCATGGGCTTAATATTTAAGATATAGGAACTCCTCCTATTTGCTTTTTAAATTTCAATATGTTTTAAATATTCTTGGCCTTTTAAAACATACAAATTTTAGAACTGATTTTCACCTTTACATATGTACAGAGAGTTCAATCTATTTAAGAAATGTGAAAGAATTAGACATTTTTGCTTCATGAATCTTTTAATTCATGAACATAGTATATCCTCCCATTTATTTACAACAGAAATTAATTTCTTTATGTTTTGTAATTTTCTGTGTTGTGGTCTTATAACTGTATTTTAAAATTTTATTCCTAAGGATTTTGATTCTTATGCTATTTTAAGATTTTTTGAAAAAAATTCATCTCTATTTCTAGTTACTTGCATATAAAATGTATTTTAAATTTTATATTTCTCAACTGCATTAGTAATGTAATATATTTGTAGATTATTTTGGATTGCTTATCTCACAATCATATGTGTGACTATCATATAGTCCTTGATTTTGATTATTAAAACTTTATTTATTTTTCTTTCCTTTCTATAACTAGCTAGGACCCAGTACACATTTTAATAGAGACAGTGCTATTTGGCTTCAATGAAAGAAAGCACTTAACTTTTCACCATCAAGTTTGGTATTTGCTTTATGTTTGTAGCATATACACTTTACCAGAATGAAGAAGCTTTTCTTTCAGTTCTAATTTGTTGGGAATTCATTTCTTTATTTTGAGTGGCTGTTGATTGCACTTTTGTGTAACTGCTGGGATGGTATTTTATTAATGGGGATTATTACTACTTTGATTGGTTTAAAATGTTGAATAAACATACATGAAACCCAACATGACTGTCATATATTATGCTTTTATATAAAATGCTAATTCTTTTTGCTAGTATGTCATTTAAAAGTTTTAACTTATGTTCATTGAATGACCCTATCGTATACCTTTAAAACTTTTTCTTCATTCAAGTTTTAGTGTCAAAATTAAGCTGCCCGTGTACAGTGTTTTCTCCTTTTTTCTGTTGTTAAGTAAGTTTGGTACACCAGTTGAGATAGGCTATGCTGTGGTAATAATCAACTCCAAAATATCAGTGCCTCAAAGAAAGAGTTGTTTGCACATATGTCATCCATTTTGAATGAAGAAGATTCTCCAGGTCAGCTATAATACATCTGAGGACTAACGTTTTGGTATTCAAACCTCCATTAATATTGTATCAATACAGGATTCAGTAGTCACCACAGTCTGAGAAAGCAGAGATTGAAAGGTAATCTAGAGAGTTAAATTCCTTTATCATGAAGTGACACATGCCATTTCTACTCATACTTCCTTGGCCAAAGCAAATGTTATGGCCATGTCGATTTTCAGGAGACACACAATTCTCCAGCATGGCTGGAGGAGAGGAAACTGGGTCAGTATTTATGAACAGCCATTATGCTTTCCACAGTCACCATTCCCACTCGTAACTGAGAACTCATTTCCTGTCTTCTCCCCATGTAGGAGACAGGCATTTCTTCAAGGAAGACAACTTAGGATCCCTGTTCAGTCACTCCTGAGCAAAGGCAGAGTCTCTGATTGACATTCTATAGTCTTCCTCAGGCTCTTCTGGGTCTGAAAATCAATGAAGAAATAAATAAGCAGAAAACAAACAAGTAAAGGAAACAAGTAAGCTCCACACATTAAATATATCATTATGGAATAGACATTGGATTATATCATGCAAGGTTCTCTTGGAAAAGAGAAGAAAGATACACAGTATTGGTCTCAAGCAAGTCTGTGGCCCCAGGGGGCATTGCTTGTGGCATTTCTTACTCTGTTTTGATGAGACTCTGATTGTGTCTTAAGCAAGGAGCCGTTCTGTGACTTAGCCCTCAGGGATATTCTTCTTTCATTATATTCTTCAGCTGCATCTGAAGAGCTATGGCTTCAGATGTTGTAAACAGATTTTGTCTGCCTGGGTTTGTTAAGAGTTGAAGTACAGTTGGCTCTCCAACAGTGCAGGAGTTTGGGGGGCCAACAGTTGAAAATTTGCATATAACTTATACTTGTTTCTCCTTATATGCAATTCCTCAATATCTGAGGTTTTGCACCTGCAATTCAACCAACTGAGAATCATGTAGTAGTGTTGTATTTATTTTTTAAAAATAGCCCGTGTTTGAATGGGCCCTCACATTCAAATCCATGAGGTTTGTTCAAAGTTTAACTGTATTTTGAATCTCTAATGATTGTAGTTTGTTTTGGTCAAAGCTGTATTTAATGATTCAGATTTTTCCAAAAACTAGTTCTTATTTATTTGAATCATGTTAGTGTTGTATATCTATGTATTTATAAAATTTGTTTTTATAAAATATACAAAGTAATAAAATGCATTATTTAACAGTAAGAATTGCTAAAATCAGCATGATAATGGAAGAGAAGATGAATGGTTTTTCCTACAATTTCAGGTCTGAAAATATAGCAATTCAAGAATTGAATTGCTTCTAATTTTCCCGAAATAAGTGGGTTCTTCAATGTAGCTGTTTAGGAACAATTTGAAAATCACTTTGGGATTTATATTAATCCAAGATACAAACATAATAGCTGGGAACCTCAGGAAACATTGTTGTTTCATACACTGAAATAAAAAAGGGACATGTTTTATAGAAGAAAAGTTTACATTAGAATGTCTAAACTGTGCTACCACAGTGTCTGCCTTCTTCCTGACTGTGGTTCATGGGATTTTCCTAAGACTCTAAGCAGGTGGCTGCCTTAATACAGCTCTAAGGTTTTTTTTTTAATTATCTCTACTGTCATTTCTATCACTGTGGTATTCCAAGAGAACACAGAAATACCTTGCTGAGTCAGCCAGTTGCAAGGAAGAGATGGTGAGGCTCATGAATTTTTTTCCTGATGAAATTCCGCAGAGTAACCATCGCTTCTTGTGTTTGCTCTATTATCATCATGATAAATAGATAAATAAGGAATTCCATCCCTCCACCAGGAAGCTGTCTGTACCAGTACAAAATATACCTCCCCAAAGTGGTTTCACACATGCAGTCCATGGTCTTCTTCCTGTGCTGCTACTGTGTTCTGAGCTTGGGTGACTTGGTCAGCCATGCTGGATTCTGTGGGAAAAGGAGAAGACAGAGTTGGTCCTCTGAAATGTCTCAGGAGTCATGAGGGCTAGACGAAGTTATGATATAAGGACCAAGAAAAGGGTTGGCTAGTTGTTCATTTCTCCATCTCTCTTCCCTCTAACCCTCTAATTCTCCTGCCAATCACAGCTTGCGTGGGGCCACCATTGAGCTCTAAGAGGAAACTGAGGCCCCGTGTTTAGGGCCACATGTACGGAAGCCAAAGGTGGCCGTGAACACCCACAGCAGGCCAGGGCAGAGCTTGACAGACATTCTTCTCTAAATTTCTCTTGTTCTTATCGTAGCAGAGACCAGCCCTTCTCTGAGTAGCTAAGTGCAGAGTTCTTGTGGGTTTTAGATGTTTCTGTCCCAAACAGGAAGTAATGTTCATAAGGAGGCCATTCCATTCAGGGATTGAAACATCTACCCCACCCCAACCACTGTTTTGCCTTGATGTTTCTCTGAAGGAATACCTTTGAAAAATGGTTATTTTACCTAACGAGTACAGGAATAAAGTTTAATTATCTTTTTGTTTTTGAATTCTTATTTAATATCATGGTGATCAGAGACTATGTTCTAAATGGTTTAAATCCTCTGAAATTGATTAAATCTTGCTTTAAGATCCAGAGTATGAACAAGTTTGATAAATATTACAAGTGCATTTGAAAATAATCTGTATTCTGTTGTTTTGGGGTATAGTGTTCTATATATGTAAATTAGGTAAAGAATACAATTTAGTAATTGTATAAGTAGAGAATATTTTCTCTGTGTTTCTACTGAGAGATAGATGTTAATGTCTGGCAGCAGAGTTGTATATTTGCTTAGTGACTATTTTTAAATCAACAAATTCTACTAGTTTAATTCTGCTGATTAACTCTACTGATTTATGTTAGATATATTTTGAAGGTATATTATTCAGTGCATATAAAATAGGATTATTCTATCTTCCTGGTCAATTGTGCACTTAATCATTCTGAAGTGCTGTTCTGTATTCCTAACAACAATTCCCTCTATAATGTCCACTTTATTTGCTATATCTACTCAGTTTTCTTTTGGTCAGGGACTCCAACTGTCTCGTCAGCCATATGCAAAGGAAAGAAGTTATATCTCTCTACCTTCCACCATATTGAAGAATTAGTCTGAAATGGATCAATGACCTCAATGTAAAATTCAAACTATGAAACTCTTAGAAGAAATCATTGATGTAAATCTTTGTGACTTTGGATTAGGCAATGGTTCTTTTTTTTATGGTTTTTTTTTTTCATTTATCTTTATTAGTTGGAGGCTAATTACTTTACAATATTGTAGTGGTTTTTGTCATACATTGACATGAATCAGCCACGGATTTACATGTATTCCCCATCCTGATCCCCCCTCCCACCTCCCTCTCTACCCGATCCCTCTGGGTCTTCCCAGCGCACCAGGCCCCAGCACTTGTGTCATGCATCCAACCTGGGCTGGTGATCTGTTTCACCCTAAATAATATACATGTTTCAATGCTGTTCTCTCGAAACATCCCACCCTCGCCTTCTCCCACAGAGTCCAAAAGTCTGTTCTGTACATCTGTGTCTCTTTTTCAGTTTTGCATATAAGGTTATCATTGCCATCTTTCTAACTTCCATATATGTGTGTTAGTATACTATAATGGTCTTTATCTTTCTGGCTTACTTCACTGTGTATAATGGGCTCCAGTTTCATCCATCTCATTAGAACTGATTCAAATGATGGTTCTTAAGGTATGCAATCAAAGCACAAGTAAGTAAAGAAAAATAGATAAATCAGGCTTCATCACAATTAAATAGCTTCTGTTTCAAAAGATACTATTAGGAAAGTGAAAAAGGCAACCCATGGAATGGGAGTAACTATTTACAAATCACATTTGTTAAGGGCTGAGTATTCAGAATATATAAAGAACAGTTAAAACTCAACAACTAAAATACAAATAACTCAAGGAAAATTTTAATTTTAATAGTATTTTTACTAGGATACTGAGGACAGTAGGGATGCGGGTGAGAGATAGTGTTACTTTTTTTTTTTTTCTATGTCAATCCTTGTTTATTGTTTCTTTTTTTTTTTTTTTTCATTTATTTTTATTAGTTGGAGGCTAATTACTTTACAATATTGTAGTGGTTTTTGTCATACATTGACATGAATCAGCCATGGATTTACATGTATTCCCCATCCCAATCCCCACTCCCACCTCCCTCTCTACCCGATCCCTCTGGGTCTTCCCAGTGTACCAGGCCCGAGCACTTGTCTCATGCATCCAACCTAGGCTGATGATCTGTTTCACCCTAGATAACATACATGTTTCGATCCTGTTCTCTTTCTTAAATACACTACATGTACTACATATATCCTTTGAATACTTTTTAAGTTTTATACCACATGTATTTGTTATCTATTCAAAAACCAAATAATAATTTGCATTAAAAGCTATTCACTATCAACCAGCTGATTGGATGGTTGAAACTTTCTCCTCCTGACCACACAGGGGAGAGGGGAGGGGCTGGAGGTTGAATTGATCCACAGTGACTAATGATGTAAATCAGTCATGGTGATATAAATCAGTCATGGTGATGTAAAGAAGCCTCCCTAAAACTCAAAACACTAGGTTTGAGAGGATCTGGGTTGGTGAACTCATGGAGGTGCTGGGAGAGGTTACCCAAAGAGGGCTTGGAGGTACTACATACTTCGTCCTGTGCATCTCTCCATCTGGCTGTTCCTGCCTTATATCCTTTTATAATAAACCAGTGATGTAGTGAGTAAAGGGCTTCCCAGGTGGTGCTAGTGGTAAAGAACTCACCTGCCAATGCAGTAGACATAAGAGATGCAGGTTCAATCCCTGGGTTGGGAAGATCCCCTTGAGGAGGGCATGGCAACCCACTCTAGTATGCTTGCCTGGAAGAATCCCGTGGTCAGAGGAGTCTGGCGGGCTACAGTCCATAAGGTCACAAAGAGTTGGATACTAGTGAAGCGAGTTAGCATGCACAGCATACTAGTGAGTAAAATGTTTCTCTGAGTTCTGTGAGCTGCTCTACCAAATTCGTTGAAACTGAGAATGGGGTCACAGGCACTTCTGGTCTATAGGTAGTCATGCAGAAGTATAGATAATAACCTAGGCTTGTGTTTGGCACCCTGAGATGGAGTAAGTTATTGTATTCAGTTGCTCAGTCATGTCTGACTCTTTGCAGCTCAATGGACTGTAGCCTGCCAAGCTTCTTTATCCATGGGATTTTCCAGGCAAGAGTACTGGAGTGGGTTGTCATTTGCTACTCCAGGGGATCTTCCAAACTAGGGATTGAACTGGCATCTCTTGTGTCTCCTTCATTGGCAGGCACATTCTTTACCACTAGCACTACCCGGGAAGCCCTGGAGTAAATTATTTGAACCTCCAGTTTCAGTGAGGGATGGGATAGAAGAGGCTGTATGTAGTACTGAGCCCTAACCTTTGGGAAATTATGTTATTTCCAGGTAGAGGATGGCAGAGTTGAGTTGAATAGAGAGATGCAGCTGGTGTCCAGAGAAGTGCTTGGTGTTGTGTGGTAAACTCTCCACCCATGTACATGTGGAAATTGGGTCCAGGACCCCTGAAAAGACTATCTTCCTTGAAAAGTTTGAGTTGAACAGGTGTAAAAACTGCAAGAATCATGTATAATTTCTAACACTGTCCTTCATATGTTGCTTCTGTATGGCATGCAGTACGGTCTCTGACACAGCTGTGAGGGAGTTCTTCCTAGAATGAATTCAATGACTTCCTTTGTAAATCTTATCTTACTCCCTTTACCCATCAGCTTCTAAAAAAATGTCTGGGTAAGATTTGTATGTCTTCTCTGCGAATATGGGAACAGGCAATTGCTCCAGCTGAGTTGTGAGGTTTTTGTAAAGTTCTTCTATCATGTGTATTTTTATTTTGGTAGTTATTTCTCTGAGACAGCAAAAGTATATTGCAGAATCTTCTAGTTGTGATGATAATATGATGAGCCTGATCATTTTTGTAGCTTTCTGGAATTTCACAAAATTTTGACCCTCTGTTGCATCGGCTTCTGCACTGTGTGCTGAGTTTGGGGGAAGTCATCTCCTCACTAGGGGGACTTTTGTACAATACAGTACAAAACATACAAGTCTGGTTTCATAGGAACAGTCCAGTTCCTCAATCTTGCTCTCCTGACTAACTGTTGTTGGTTAGAACTGAATGATCCGGGACAATCTGGATCCTGTAAACAGAAGAAATAAAAAGCTTGATCCTTGGTGCTGACAAATAAGGAACTGGCCAAAAACTTCAAGGGCATGAGTTAAATCTTCAGTCAAGATTAAGGGAGTCAATTATGGATTCCTTTCTCCTTCCTTCTTATTTTCCTGAGTATTTGTTACGTTTGGCCATTGTTCACCCTCTCTGCTCCTTCCCACTGTCTCCCCACAATCCAACACTGTCCTCAGCCTTCCTATTAGCAACTCCTCCTACCAATGAAGTCAGAGGCCATCATGCCCATAATATGCTGACAAGAGTCATGTTGGCACCTGTGTTTTAAGAAGTCATCTCCTGCTCTGAGCCTGCTCAGTCTTATTTGGCTTTGTGTAAAGCTCCACCTAGAATTGTTGGCCATGAGCGGTACAGCTCTCTCAGAGCAGACATTGATTTGGTTGGTAGGATGACCTGTCAGATCATATCCTGTGCATCCTTGCATAGAATAAGTTGAACCACCAAATGCATTTAAAATAGCCTGTTTCCTCCTGAAAAAGTTGTTCATATATTCTCCAGAAATTTGGGGGCCATGTGAATGTATCCTTAAATTTAGATTGACATTGAAAAATACAATGTCTGTGTTTTCCTTCTCAATTGAAGAAAGAATATTTTAAATTAAACTGCAGATATGGTTTTGTGTCCTTATAAGGGATAGGTATATATTATTACACACAAAATTTCAAAGTAGAAATTTCATAACCCAGGTATTCTTCCCTGCCACCCTTTTCTTTCTCAAATCATGTTTTCAAACACTTCCCTTTATTTATTTTTTTTTTATTTTTATTAGTTGGAAGCTAATTACTTTACAGTATTGTAGTGGTTTTTGCCATACATTGACATGAATCAGCCACGGATTTACATGTATTCCCCATCCCGATCCCCCCTCCCACCTCCCTCTCCACCTGATCCCTCTGGGTCTTCCCAGTGCACCAGCCCCGAGCACTTGTCTCATGCATCCAACCTGGGCTGGTGATCTGTTTCACCCTTGATAATATACATGTTTTGCTGCTGTTCTCTCACAACATCCCACCCTCGCCTTCACCCATGAGTTCAAATGTCTGTTCTGTACATCTGTGTGTCTTTTTCTGTTTTGCATATAGGGTTATCGTTACCATCTTTCTAAATTCCATATGTATGCGTTAGTATACTATATTGGTCTTTATCTTTCTGGCTTACTTCACTCTGTATAAGGGGCTCCAGTTTCATCCATCTCATTAGAACTGATTCAAATGAATTCTTTTTAATGGCTGAGTAATATTCCATGCTATATATGTACCACGGCTTCCTTATCCATTCATCTGCTGATGGACATCTAGGTTGCTTCCATGTCCTAGCTATTATAAACAGTGCTGCGATGAACAATGGGGTGCACATGTCTCTTTTAGATCTGGTTTCCTCTGTGTGTATGCCCAGAAGTGGGATTGCTGGGTCATATGGCAGTTCTATTTCCAGTTTTTTAAGAAATCTCCACACTGTTCTCCATAGTGGCTGCACTAGTTTGCATTCCCACCAACAGTGTAAGAGGGTTCCCTTTTCTCCACACCCTCTCCAGCATTTATTGCTTGTAGACTTTTGGATAGCAGCCATCCTGACTGGCGTGTAATGGTACCTCATTGTGGTTTTGATTTGCATTTCTCTGATAATAAGTGATGTTGAGCATCTTTTCATGTGTATGTTAGCCATCTGTATGTCTTCTTTGGAGAAATGTCTGTTTAGTTCTTTGACCCATTTTTTGATTGGGTCATTTATTTTTCTGGAATTGAGCTGCAGGAGTTGCTTGTTTATTTTTGAGATTAATCCTTCGTCTGTTGCTTTGTTTGCTATTATTTTCTCCCAATCTGAGGGCTGTCTTTTCACCTTGCTTATAGTTTCCTTTGTTGTGCAAAAGCTTTTAAGTTTCATTTGGTCCCATTTGTTTAGTTTTGCTTTTATTTCCAATATTCTGGGGGGGTGGGTCATAGAGGATCCTGCTGTGATTTATGTCAGAGAGTGTTTTGCCTATGTTCTTCTCTAGGAGTTTTATAGTTTCTGGTCTTACATTTAGATCTTTAATCCATTTTGAGTTTATTTTTGTGTATGGTGTTAGAAAGTGTTCTAGTTTCATTCTTTTACAAGTGGTTGATCAGTTTTCCCAGGACCACTTGTTAAAGAGGTTGTCTTTTTTCCGTTGTATATTCTTGCCTCCTTTGTCGAAGATAAGGTGTCCATAGGTGCATGGGTTTATCTCTGGGCTTTCTGTTCTATTCCATTGATCTATATTTCTGTCTTTGTGCCAGAACCATACTGTCTTGATGACTGCAAACACTTCCCTTTAAAATCTGCTCCCTTTTCAGATTATCTTAGACTTCTGATGGTGATTTATGTAAATATTTCACTAGGACAAAGGAAGATTTCCATTTTATTCAATGTTATTTGTCTTGGGCTCAGTTATAATAGAAGATCACTTTTATGATGGCAGATTATTTCCTATGATTCCAGGTCGCTAGACATCTGTGAGATGAGGAGAAATTATTTTTTGTCTTTGCTTACCTTCAGCCTGTCATACTGCCCCCCTAAAAGTAAAAATCCTGAACCTCTATACACTATTGCTTAGTTGTTTGGTATTTTTTTTTTTTAATAATAAGAAGCTGTGAATATCTAGCAGAAGAAAGAGATGTTCCATTTCATTTACAGACAATAATATAGTTCACACGTGTAGTTCAGTCATATGGTGATTCACTTTGGTTTTTTTAAATTGAAATTTGTGTGGTTCTCTATTTAATATACAATACCTACTATGCAGTTACATAATTATCTAACCAGAAATTATATAATGACCAAGAAAATAATGTTAAGCTAGATATGATCTTAAGAGCAAAGTCCCCTTTTGCATTTCATATTGAAGCAACTGAGTTTCCCTTGGGTCTCTCTCTCTTCCTGAATGACCCTTCTGGTCAGTGCCCTGCAAAAGTCCTGTCTGGAGAGCATCTGTGGTCCAGGTTCAGGGTCAGGCACAGACTGTGGAGGCCTGGGTATCACTGTGCATCTACTCTCAGAGGTAGTAGATGATTGTGATTAAATGTAACCCCTTAAATTAAATCCCAGATCCTCCATTTACTAACTCTGACTTTAGATGAGTTTCTTAGCCTCACTCTCCCTTCTGTATAATAGAAAGGATGGGAGTAGGGAAGAATAGTCTCTCAAGAGTTTCACCCTTCCCACCAGGCAAGGATTAAGTAAGATTTCCTGTAGGAAGTTCCTAGAACATGCTAAGTGTTCAGCAAAGTGTAGGTAATATTTTTATTATTAAGCAAAAGCGGTCATTTCAAGTGAGCCTAGGTTCTCTAAATAAAACTGTAAGAGGTGATCAACATGGTATGGTGGTGCAAGGATGTTGACTTTTAGTTGGGGATAACCAGTCACTTTCACAGTTCACAGGGAACTGTGTGCCTGTCTAGAGTCCTCAAAAACAGTGCTCTCTGTGGTCAGACTGAGAAATGCTCATTGAAAAGTGTATTTTGACTTTTCTTGAATAAGTTTACATCCAAGATGTGTCTTTTATTTTTTTCTTCTATAAGGTTAGATCTATCAATACCAGTGTTAGAGAGAGAATTGCTCCAAGATTAACAGAAAAAGAAAAATCAAGGTAAATATTAGTGTGTATATATATATACACACACACATATATATACCGTTACATATATATAAGTACATATGCATATACGAAAATCATATTTCAGATACTAACACTTCAGTGTAACATTTGCTGTGCAGATCCCTTACAGTGCTTCTCAATGCCTTCCAGATAATATACAGCATCTCATAATGGCTCATAATTATTTTCACAAGGTGGCTTCTGCTTATTGTTTTAGTTTTATATTTATTGTTGTTGTTTGGAGTTGTGTGCTCCAGCCATTCTGAGTTAATGTCATCCTCCTAAACAAAATCTTGACTTTACCTTTACACATTCTATTTCTCTTTTTCTGTAATACTCTTTACCTGACTCCATCTTTGATGAATTCTTTTAAAAGTCTTGACATAGACACCACCTATCTTAGGTAGTATTCCCTTATACTCTTTTTCCAATTTGGATGTCTCTGTTAGTGACCATATTTTACTTTTCCCTTGTGGTAGCTTTGATTGCACTGTTTTGCAGTGGACTTTCCAATATTACATGCTTCCTGAGTGCAGACACAATATATATTTGGATCTAGGACACATCACATGCCAAATGAATGAATTATTAGAAGAATATCAAGTAAATAGAGAATACTTTTGGTAACTTCATGAAGATTATGTTTGTTCATTTGTAAAATTGAGATTATAGTGACTTTTCAGTGTTGGTTTAAAAATTTTGTATTTGTGTGATTTTATTAATAACATAACCTTGACTTTCAAAGTCCTGAAATTCACTATAATCTCTATCGCCCTGTGTGTGCTATTCCTACTTGTAAGATCACATGGCAAACTTTCACTGTCTGCACTCCTTGGAAAAAGTTGCTTCATATGTTTTCCCAGTTTTGGAATGGTTTACAGTTAGAAGATAATCCCATATCAGCTATACTGGAATAGCCAGAAATTCTTTTGTTCTCTTAAGATAGCCTTTTTTTTTTTTTTTTTTTTTAACATATTTCCTCTCTTTTGTTTTTTTTTTTCCTTCCAGTTTTATTGAGATAAAATTGACACACAGATCTGTGTAAGTTTATGCTGTACAGTATAATGACATATTCATCAGGAAATTATTACCACAGAAAGTTTAGTGAACATCCATCATCTCATACAGATACAAAAGTAAATAAATAGAAAACAATGTTTTCCTTGTGGTGAGAACTCTTGGGATTTACTCTCAACTTTTATATATAAATGCAGCAGTGTTAATTATATTTATTATGTTGTGCATTATGTTCATTGTACTTAGTTAGCTATCTTCTAACTGACACTTTGTACCTTTTGACTGCCTTCATCCAATTCCATCTCCCCCTGCCTCCTGGCCCTGGTAACCACAAATCTGATCTTTTTTTCTATGAGCTGATTGTTTATTTGTGAGTATAATTGACCTACAATACTATGTTAGTTCCTTTAAACAACATAGTGATTCAGAATTTCAAAATACTCACCACAAAAAGTCTAGTCTTTCACCAGACTAAGATGTCACATAACCATTGACTGTGTTTCTTCCACTGTACAACTCACATCTGTGCCTCACTTATTTTCCTGCTGGAAGTTTGTGCCTCTTAATCTGTCTCACCTCTTTCTTTCCTCCTCCTCACGCCTTGTTTCACTTTAGCAATGCCTGTTTGTTCTCTTCATTCATGAGTATGTTTCTGTTTTTTTATCTTTGTTCGTTTATCCTGTTTTTTTTTTTTTTTAGATTTCACACCTAAGTGAAATCATAAAACATTTATCTTTCTGTCTTATTTATTTCAGTTTCTACTGTTTTAAAAGCACCTGTCATTTTTTATTCAGTAGTCAAAATGTTTCATGCATATGTACTGTATTTATGATATCTTGCACAGCTTATTTCAGAATGTGCTCTGCATTTAAAAGGAATGGGGTCTCTAGAGCACTAACATTTCTTTCTCATCAATAATGATTTCTGACTCTTTCCCTGGTCCTCAGAGCAGCTGTTCCTGCCTGTGCGCCCTGAGTGTGCGGGTGAGCCTGGGGACTGTTGTTCCTCTATCCTTTACTGCATCACGTCACAGGATTAAGGCTGCTCACTCCAGGAACTGTTTTTGTTTATTTTAAGTCCCTCACAGCATGAAGTGTTTTATCACTTGCAAATTATATTTTGGTCTTAAATTACCCGTCATCTGTCTTGCTTCCCACATGTATATGGTTTTCCTCAAATTGGAGCACTTTTCTCCCACTCTCTTTTGTCTTTAGCCTGATTAACTCCTGTTAAACAACTGGGCTTCAAACTGAGGCATCACACAATCCAGGAAGCTCTCTCTGACTGACATCTATTTGTCTCTATAATACCAAATTTCATCCTTTTTTACTTTATAAGAACTGTAAGATAACAAAAATCTGTTTGCCACAGGGCTACATATTCAACAAGAGAAAGAACTCTTTATTTACTGAAACCTCCTTATGCAGTACCTGACAGATATTAAATGCATATTTGTTGAATGATTGAATATACGAACCCTGTGAATAATGGTGGGTTGAAAATATGTCCTCAACCGAGGATTCTTGAATGAGGTACAAAAATTGTGACTCATTTTCTCAAGATGAAATAGCATTCTCATGACTGGAAAGTAGCTTTTCTCCTGTGGTCTTCCAAAACATAACAAAAAGGATAATGATACAAATGATATAAGCAAATACTATTAAATATGAACAAAATTAACAATTAAATGCACCGTAAGAAGTTGAAACAAAACTAAGTGAAAGATTACAGAGCATAGCACTGTCTTTCTTTGACACTTTAAGGTTTGACTTTCTATGATTTCCCTTCATGCCTGAGAATAATATGGGTTATGAATAAACAGCATTCAGGCTGAATATACCCATTTTTACACAGAGTCTTAAAATTAGGTTTGAAAGATTTGCTAACTGAAATTTCTGAATCACCAATTCTCTGATTTAGGGATTAGGAGGTTAGGGATAGTTCTATTTAGGAAATGAAAGAGATAGTTACTAGGTTGAATATTCATTAGCACCTCAAATTTTTTTTGAAAGTGAGATCACTTTGATTTATCCAGAGTCACTTCTTAATACCATATTAGGTGTGATTAAAAACATTCAGACACCTCTACCTCATGTTGGGTTTGGGGACTGCAGACACACATCTGGGTTCAGACTTCAGGTGCCTGGGAAGCCCTGTGTCCCTGCAACACAAGGTATGTGGCTGAGTCTCTGGTCTGGTGTGCAGAAAGTTCTGCCCTACCTTCATATTAATTGTGGCTCTTAGTTTCTTCTACTCCTTTTATTCCCATTTAAGTGTATTTAAAAAGAAAAAGAGAGCTTTTCCCAGGGTCCTGTCTGTACCAGTGTAAGCTATAAAAAGATGTTGAAGACAAGGTGAAACTGGTGCTTTCATGCCCTTAGAGATGGAGGGGTCAAGGGTTCTGCTCTACACTGAACCAGCTGCTCACTTCTGTCCAGAAAGACAGAATCAGATAGGAAAGAGTTGATCAATGTATAGATTTTACCTAGCTATGGAGATCTCCAGAAGACCTGCTTATGTGCCTACTCTGCAGTGTCAAGTTGTGATTCTATAGAAATGCTTTCTGCAGGAATCAGGAGATGCACGACAATGAGATTTCGATTCTAATCCCACTGGGCATCTGCTCCCACTCAGGGGGTTGGGTTAAGTCCTCCACTCTGGTTTTGTGTACAGGCTGCAGGTGACTGTACTGCTATACTGTGCATCCACAGCACAGAAGTAAGTGGCTGAGTCCTCAGGCTGGGAGTCTCTGATGTAGAGTTGACTGTAACGCTCCTTGTTATTGATGGTGGATTTCAGCCTTCCTTTCTGCTGCATTCCTGAAGCTATGTAAAACAAGGAGATGAGGCGTCCATCAGGATTTTGCTGGAACCACTGCACGTTTCTTATGGAGATAGAATAATTGCATATCAGAGAAGAATTTCTGCCCTCTTGGAGGGTCAGAACCCCAGGACTCTGCTCCACCTTCATCTGCACTCTGAGCCCTGTTGAGAAAGAAAGAAATAGGCACAGGTAAGGGTCCCTGAACAATGACTGTCTGTTTCCAAGTGGAGGGCATTTTCCTCTTATTTCCATCCTCACGGTGGACACAGCCCAAGAGATTCGTGTTCTCTCTCTTCCTCCATTATCCCCTCCCACCTTTTTCCTTTCCAAAGTTAGTTGTGATGTTGATGTTCCTTCAGGTTCCCCCTGGGATGTTCTTAACTCACAGCAAATCTGTATCCATAGGAGACTCAGCAAGACTCTTCTTTGTGTCTTCATGATTCTTTACTCTTTTGCTACAGGGACACACCTTGATGTCAAGCTCCTTTAAATATTGGTATTCATGATATCTTGATTATGGGACTGATTCTGTTCCTGTGTGTCTGATTGTTTTCATGAGAGATTCAACAAAAGCCAACCCTAAGTGTCATCACTCAGCTGTGTAGTGGGAGCTCCACCCATCTCTGACTTAGTCCTTCTACACACTGTGGTCTGTGGGAGGGAGTGTGGGTCTGTTATGATGTTGGGGGTAATGGAAGAATTGTCTTTTCAGTGTTTAGGAATCTATTTCTGTAAACTCTGAGTATATATAGAATAATTCATGTAAAGAATAGGGAGACCACACCTTACAGGGAGAATAAAGAAAAGGTTTCTTATCTATAAAGAACCATAGATAAGAGATATTTACCAAGCTAAAACGTCAGATATGATCCAATTTAGAGTTTTTTTGGTTCTAATGATATATATCTATATCTACATATATAAAACATACACATTATATGTTATGTAAATATATATGAATAATGCAAATACATATGACTCATTTGCATTTTTACACTCCATGTATTTTACTTTTTGAATGTATCAATGTCAAATGACACAGTAGAAGCCTAGAAAAAATAGCCACTTGAAATAAAAAATAGTTAATCATAATAGGAGAAAGGAAAATATTTAGCTCCTCAGTCTTTTTCACATCTATATATATATATGTTAGAAAAACATATATTGGTAGTATATATCTATAAAATGTGAAATATTACACACAAAATGGACTGAAGAAGTGAATGTTAGATGATCCATATGTTAAATTGAGAGAGCAGAAACTTTGAGGATATATATATTATGAGTATATATGATGAAATATCTACATGAAATATCTCGCTCTACTGTGTCTATCCATCCATCTATCATCTATCCCCTATCAACGTACATTTGTTATTTATCACTCTATCATCTTGTAGAAGTTTCTACTCAATAAATTTAACATATAAACCATTGGTTTACATCCAGTTGCCCCCAGGGGACACTTGACGGCGTCTGAAGGCATTTTTGGTTTTCACAACTGGGGAAAGGAGAGGGTGTCACCCGCATCTAGTGAGCAGAGGCCTGGGATGCTGCTAAATATCCTCCAATGCACAGGAAACCCCTTCCCCCAAAAAAGTCACCTGGCCCCAAGTGTTAATAATGCTGCTGTGAGAAACATATAGACAATGGCTTCCAGTTTAAACAGTCTTCTGCCATTTTCTCTTACTCCTTATGTCTCCACCCTCTTCTTTCCATATATAATTTACCTTTTCTTTACTTGCTTCTATCTTTGCTTTTATTTTTCTTATCTTTGTGTTTCTCTTCTTATATGAGGTATCAGTATGGTTTGGAAAAAAAAATCAGGTTGAAAAGAATTTCTGGACATATTAATAAAAGCTCATATTGGTCCCTGGTACCTAAAAATATGGATTCAAGAAACTATAAAATTACAGAAGTATGAAACAAATTGTCTTGTTTTAATTTCAAGCTTTATTTTGAAGCTTGGAGATAAGAATTGGTGATAAGAAAGCAGGACCAAGTGCATTATGAACAATTTTCTTGTCCAGAAATTCTCTTGGTCCCCATCCTCTGCCCTGGCCCTAATTATTAGTCCCCTTCCTGTTTCAGAGATCTTCATTCTTCCTTCAACTGTTAATCCTAAAAGCCTAAAGACACTTAGAGTGCCTCCATCTGGACTAAAACCTAGCACTGACACCACTTCATATACAGAGGGGTGTGTGTGTGTGTGTGTGTGTGTGTGTCTGTTAGTAGCTCAGTAGTGTTTGCAGCCCTGTGGACTGTGGCTCACCTGGTTCCTCTGTCCATGGAATTCTCTAGGCAACAGTACTGGAGTGGGCTGCTGTTCCGTTCTTCAGGGAACCTTCTCAACCCAGAGATCAAACCCAGGTCTCCCACACTGCAGGCAGATTCATTACCATCTGAGCCTCCAGGGAAGTCCATACCCAAACCAGGGTTTTTGATTGTGGCCTTCAGCATCACAGTGTGTTTTCACGAAGGCACAGATTGCTTCAGGATCATGGAGAGTGTCTGAGTTGTTCTTAAAAATTACTTCTCTGAATGGAGGTTGTAGGTGAGTGGATTCTTAAGTTGTGGCCCATGGAGATCAATGGCTATGGGAACTAGTCACTGGCTCTCCATCATCACAAGAACCAGTTCCTTAAATGTGGAAACTGTGTTCTTTACACATTTGCTGCACAGAATATCAGGACCCAGATGAAGTTTTTAATGTATCTTATTGAATCTGTCATTCTGCCTTGCAAACTTTTAATTTTTTTAATCCATTGTGCTGGGCAATTCACAAAACACTGTTAATCCTCATAATAACACTGTAAAGTAAGTGCTACTTGTTTACTTCCAAAGTACTTATGAGGAAATTGATGGCCACAACATTGGCATATAATGCCCCACAGCCAGTAAGTGGCAGAGCCATGGATATCCCATGCTCTTCTCACTGTGTCATGTCAACTTTTACAGGTAAGAGCAGTGATTATGGAAAGACACGGGCCATCTTCATGGGAAAACAAAACCAAAATTTCCTGCCAATCCAGAACACCTCTCCATGAGGATAAAAAAAGAAAGGAAACAGTTTTATTATTGAATAAACATTAAATCAGAATACAGTGTTTTTCCTGGTCTATCCGTTAAAGATACTGCAAAGGCGTAAAAAAATTTTTATCCCTTCATGTAGCCAAACAAAGACAACCCATTTTATGCATTTCTCAAGATAAACAATAACTAGTTCTCAGGTAAGAGGACTTGACAGCACCATTTGCCAAGAGTTCCTTCTGACCTTTACCTGGTCATTGGGGTTAGCCATGTATGCTTGCTGATTTCCTTTACCTGAAGGAAAAATGGCTTGTTTCTTTGACAGAAAAAAAGTTTACAACTTAGAGCAAGGTGCCAGCCGAGGTTAGACTCCTGCCCTCCACAGACACTGCGAGGTGAGGGGTCCTCCTTGATGAGTCCATTTCAAAGAGATGGCTCCCAGGTGCTTGACAAATATTTCTGGATTGTAAAACTGGGAAAAGGCTTATTTAGCTTTTTAAAAGGTTTGCACACATCTCAAAGTGATAGAGAAAAAATTCATAATTACAAATTTTCTAAAGTAAATACTCTAAGAAAAGGGAGGGAGTGAAGCCTTTCCCTTTTTATATGAGGCAGAATTGAAATGTGTTTTTCTTATTTTTAACTTATATCTGCCCTTGCAATCTTCAAAATGAATGTATTTGTTCAAGGGGGTGTCTTCTGAGTATGTTTCTGGGGTAATATGAAGCTATAAATCAATAAAAATAAATAATATTTGTACTCAGAATGTGAAAAATGTAATGCTACTGTTATTATTTGTTAATATTTATGTGGAAATTGATATTGTCTATGGCTTAGGATGCAAAGCTGAATTTCATAGTCTCCCATGAGTGTAGGAGATTGACAGAAATTTTAAAATAAATGGAAGATAAATTTTTTCTTAATAAAAATTTATAGGAACATTAACTCTTCAAGAAGTACATATGATCAGCATAAATACAGGTCCCTCCTTTGTAAAAATATAGTACTTATTTGTATCACTCTTTCAATGCACACAAAATCACAAAGCCATTTTATGTCATCCAACTATAGTTAGGATTATGTTTAGCCATAAGTAGCAAAGAAATTCAACCAAAAACTTGTTTATTAAAAATTTTCCTAAACAAACAAATCTGGGGGAGGGATTTGACCTGGTATCTAAAAGGTGAGCAGGCATGAGATTAGGGAGGGAATTTATGATTGTGCCTTCCTTCATGGTAGAGTTATCACTTCCATGTTTCAGGAAGAAAATCACTGGAAAGGGGACAGGAAGTTATGATGCCTGTACCAGAAGAGCAAAAACATTACAGAGAATCCCTAGTATGTTTCTGGGTGTGACTCATTGGTCAGAACTATTCTATATGTGACCCCTCATTGTAAGAAAATATGTGAAATGTAGTGGTTATTTTTTTTAAAGTTGGGGATACCATTGTGTAAATCAAAATTGAAAGCTCTGTTAAAAAGGAAGCAGAAGAGAATGGTGATTAGGTAGGCAACTCACAGTGTCTGCCTCCCTGACTACTAAAATGAGAATTCAGGATATTTGGCAGAGGTTAGCTTATTCCTCCTTGAGAAGTCAGCTAAAATTTCACAGTAGAAATAGTATTTATTTAGAAAAATTAATAACAATATCATTTACAGGTACATTTATTGAGTATATATTGCATATGAGACTTCATATCATTTTTAAAATGTTATTCTCATTTAATTCATAACAACTTACCAAGATAGGTGTTCTTATTAACCTGTATTTACAGGGAAGCTTAGATGAGGATGAATAATTTCCCGAGGACACAGAACTAGACAATTGCAAAGACAGGATTCAGAGACCCGGGTTCAAACCTGGGATATTGTGACTTCAAAACCTATGTGCTTTGTATTGTATCATCTTGCTTTAAGAACAACCAGGAATGCTTCAGGTATAAAAGTGGGCCAGTGGAGGACTTGCCAGATGGAGGAAGCTGTCAGCTTCCAGTTTCTTCCGGCCTTGAAAACTTGAAGCTATTGATGTCTGTTACGCAAACTGTAATCCCCAAGCAAATTCTGAGCAAATACAGGCTACTGCAGTTAATGCTTAAGTGGTTTCAGGACCATCTGGTGGGAATGTTGCTTTGGGAACACAGTTGGATATTACTGGAGGACATTTGGGTCATTTTCTGTCAAAAAGTAGGAACTTTCTTCTTCTAGTTAAGTTTTACTGTACTTCTGCCTTTTACTCTGGTTTAGCAGACTGGGGATGAAGAAGCTTCATCAACTGCATAAAGCTACAAAATCATTCATTTCTGTCTCCTTGTACTGACCATTCCTTGCCATGGTCTTTGGGATGTACTGTGTCTGATATCCTCCATACTGACTTTCTTCTCACCCCTACTGCCTACCCTGAGAAGCTGTAAATATTTTTAAGTTAATTAATTTATTTTAATAGGAAGATAATTACTCTACAATATTATGATGGATTTTGCCATACATCAACATGAATCAGTCATAGGCATACATCTGTCCTCTCCCTTCTAAGCACACTCCCACCTCCCTCCCCACCTCATCCCTCCAAGTTGTTACAGAGCATCAGCTTTGGGTCCCTGTGTCATACATCAAACTCCCATTGGCTGTCTATTTTGCATATGGCAATGTATATGTTTCAGTGCTATTCTCTCAAATCATCCCACCCTCTCCTTCTCCCACTGAGTCCAAAAGTCTGTTCTTTATGTTTGTGTCTCCTTTGCTGTAGGATCCTCAGTACCATCTTTCTAGATTCTATGTATATGCATTAGTATATGATATTTTGTAAACCTTCATTTTTACTCACTTAAGTGCATGCATGCCCATGTGCTCAGTCATGTCTGACTCTTTGCTACCCCATGGACTATAGCCTGTCAGGATCCTCTGTCCATGGGATTCTCCAAACAAGAATACTGGAGTGGGCTGCCATTTCCTACTCTAGGGGATCTTCCAGACCCAGGTAACAAACCTGTGTCTCTTACATCTCCTGCATTGGCAGGCAGATTCTTCACCACTGGGAAGCCCACTCACTTGAGTACTGAATTTCATTTCCAGAAGCTTGTCTTAGAGCAGATGAATCTTGTCCCCTAGGGTATATGGGAAATGTTCTGGAAAGGCAGCAGAAACGGTTCTCCTCCATGAGAAAAGATGTGTGAGGTGGAGCTGGAGGACTGAGGCAGCTGCGAGGCTGGGGGCCTGCAGCAGGGTCTGTCTGCTGGCAGCAGGAGACCCTGGAGCACCGCGCCCCTGCACAGAGGTGGGTGCCCACATCCCCAGGCTGGGCTGCAGTGATGGGCAGCGAGCTGTCCTTTCTTGCCTCACCAAACTGAGCCCTTATTCTCTTCTGCTCCTTCATTTCTTTAGGTTTAGTTAATGTCATCAAGAGGACAGGCCCTTCCTCGGGCTTCTGTCTGTACCACTGAAAGAAGGTGAAGGTGCTTGAGGAGCTGCAGCGCACGGTGACATTTCCTCCCTCCTGGATACGTAGAAACTGCGGATTCTGCTCCAGCTGCTGGGTGCTCTCCCCTGTTTAGAAACAAAGCAGAATGCAGCAGGGAAGGGAGGTAGGGCCTCCTTCCCAACCCGAAATGATTATTTTCTCCCTTGTTCCTCTCTTGCTCTCTCCCTTTCTTCTTTCCTTCCTAATACTTCCTTTCACTCTTTACCATAAAATAACCTGCCTTCAAGGATTTTTCATCTGCTGAGGATTTTCTGTTCATGTAATTGGTAACTTCTTAAACTCACATGCCAGTTGAATCCAAAAGACCAACACCAAGAGTTTCTGGAGCATCTTTTCTTCTTATCATTTGGTGGCTACAGTCCCTGATTTTAGCTGTCCTTGAAAGATTCCCTCCTGAAAAAGGCTTTTCTGGGCTATAGCAACACTTGCTACCCACTTTGATCTCGGTAAAACGGTACAGGCCTCTGTGTGTCAGCCAATTGAATCATTCACCCTCCACCCCCACTCCCATTTTATCCAACCTCAAACTCTACTTTGATTCTGGGAAGGACTTTGCCTTTTGAAATACTGCCCTCCTGTGGAGAGGTAGAAAAGTAATTTACTTTCTTTTTATTCTTCTTGACAGTCTAACAGATTGAACGCCATGGACTGTAGCCTGTGAGGTTCCTCCGTCCAAGGGATTTTTCAGGCAAGAATACTGGAGTGGGTTGCCATTTCCTCCTCCAGGGGATCTTCCTGATCTAGGGATCAAACCAGGTCTTTTTTGCCTCCTGCATTGCAGGCAGATTCTTTACTTTGAAGTCAAAGTGGAATAAATACTTGACTTGACAATGTAAGAATTAAGGACAACCACATTAATACATAAGCAAAATAAAAACTTGTATGTTAGAATAAAATATGTGAAAATATAAAATCAAAATACTAAGATATAGAAATAATTTCTACAGATAAAAAGATAAAATCTTAAACAGAAATGATCAAAAAATAGAAATAAGGATATGACCAGTGTTAAATAACAGAGTGCCAATTCATAGAGAAAAAGTTGCTCAAAAGCACTCAGGTTCAAAAAAATGTATGTAGGTAAAGTGTGTTTGGATTTTTAAAATAAAAAACACCAGTAATTCCCAATTTGTACAGAATGCAAAATGTACCTGCTCATTCACTGTTAACTGAAGTATAATTGTTTAAACCATTTGGAGGGCAAATGGTCACTGTCTTCATTTACATGTGCTTTTCTTTAGGGTTCTTTGGTAGCTCAAAAGATTCTGCCTGCAATGCAGGGGACCTAGGTTTGATCCTTGGGTCAGAAAGATCCCCTGGAAAAGGAAATGGCAACCCACTTCAGTATTCTTGCCTGGATAATCCCATGGACAGTAGAGCTTGGTGGACTACAGTCCATGGGGTCACAAAGAGTCAGACATGACTAAGCAACTTTCACTTTCACTTCTTTAGGGAAAAAGTGACTTTCACTTTCATAGCAATTACAATTTCATAAATTTCATTAAATAGACACTTCTACATACATAAAAATTCTTTGTACATAGATGTATAAGACAACATTCTCTATGACAGCAAAGAAACAGAAACACATACGCATTAATAGGAGAACAATTAATTAAATAACGAAATGTGTCAAAGTACTAAATCAGTATCAAAAAGGATAAAGTACACCTCTTTACATTTTTCAATTATAGAAATATCTTCAGGACACTATTAAATGAAAATAAAAAGGCAAGTTGGAAAAATTAAAATAATCCAGCTTACATGGCAAATTCTGTGCGTCCATGTATGTGGACACATATATGAGTGCATGTGTGTCTTAATGTATAGTGTTAATCACTCAGTCGTGTCCGACTCTTTGCGACCTGATGGCCTGTAGCCCACCAGGCTCCTCTGTCCATGGAATTCTTCAGGTAAGAATACTGGAGTGGGTTGCCATTTCTTTGTCCAGGGGATTTTCCTAAGCCAGGGATTGAACACGGTTCTCCAGCACTGCCAATAGACTCTTTATCCACTGAGCCACCAGGGAAGCCCTGTTAATGTATACGTAGTTGCATAAAATGATCTGCAAAGACATACTTATTGAAACAGAATGGGCTGGTATCATAAACTATCAGAACTGGTTTTCTCAGAGGACCATGGGAGCTGTGGTGGAATGAGCCATGGGCTTTCACTTTTGGTCTGTCTGAGACTTTCATGATGAGATGGATCTATGTGCTGCTACTCTCTGTGTGTGTGTGCTCACTCAGTTGACTCAGCCGTGCTGAGAGAGTTAATTCTTAGGTAGGTTGGGGTAAGAAGTCCGGTACCCAATGAGGAGAAAGGGAGGAGAAAAGGACAAACAATTTTAGTCTTAGTCACATAAAATGTTTTTTTTTGTTTGTTTGTTTTTCTTCTTTAAGCCCAGAACTAATGATTATATAGCAGAGAAGAAAAGTTATGACCAACCTAGACAGCACATTAAAAAGCAGAGACATTACTTTGCCAACAAAGGTCCATCTAGTCAAGGCTATGGTTTTTCCAGTGGTCATGTATGGATGTGAGAGTTGGACTATAAAGAAAGCTGCGCACTGAAGAATTGATGCTTTTGAACTGTGGTGTTGGAGAAGACTCTTGAGAGTCCCCTGGAATGTAAGGAGATCCAGCCAGTCCATCCTAAAGGAGATCAGTCCTGGGTGTTCATTGATAGGACTGATGTTGAAGCTGAAACTCCAATACTTTGGCCATCTGATGCGAAGAACTGACTCATTTAAAAAGACCCTGATTCTGGGAAAGATTGAGGGCAGGAGGAAGAAGGGGATGACAGAGGATGACAGTTGATGGTATCATCAACTCAATGAACATGGGTTTGGGTGGACTCTGGGAGTTGGTGATGGACAGTGAGGCCTGGAGTGCTGAGGCTCAAGGGGTCGCAAAGAGTCGGACACGACTGAGTGACTGAACTGAACTGAACTGAATTGATTTACAATATTGTGTTGATTTCAGGTGTATAGCATAGTGATACAGTTATAAATATACATATATTCATTTTTTTTAGATTCTTTACCCAAACAGGTATCTATATTCATGAGGGATAGTTCTCTGTAGTTTTCTTTTTGTGACACTTTAAAAATGTTGGTACTAAAATAATACAATTTCAAAAAATGAGTGAGAAATTATTTTCTTCTATTTTCTGGAAGAATTTGTGTATAATTCATGCTAATTCCTCTTCAGTGTTTGACAGAATTCTTCAGTAACACTATCTGAGTCCAGGGACTTTTTTAATTAAAAATTCAGTTTCTTCGTCGACATCATGACTTCAGCTTTCTCTGCCCCTGCTCTGAGGGGAGTTGAGGAGGGGCGGCCCCTGGAGCCCACAGTGAGGTTTGGGGACAGACAGCAGGTGCTTCCAGAGCACTGTGCCCCGCACAGAAGTAGGTTCCTACATCTGAGGGCTGGGCGGCCGTAAGGTGCAGGGAACTGTGCTGTCTGGACACTACAAACAACTGTCAGTCTCTGCTGCGTCTTTACTTCTCCACCCTTAGCTAATATCATCAAGAGGACAGGACTGCCCCCAGGCCTCTGCTTATACCACTGTAAGTTGTAAAAGTTGCTCGAGAAATTGCAGTATGTAGTGAAGTTCTCTCCTTCTTGTAGAAGCAAGAATTCAGGAAAATGCTTTATCTGTTGTCCGTTCATTTCTGTTCAGAGAAACAGAGGGAAGCATCAGAGATAATCTGGTTAGATGTCTAATCCGTCAACTACCCTGTCTCTCATTCTTGTTTATTTTTCTCCTTTGTTTCAAGTCTCCCTCCTCAACTCCCTCTATCTTCCTACTTTATTATTTCTGTGCTTTTTCACAGCTTTGCTCTCAATCAGAAAATCCCACTCCTGCAGTTGTCTGCAGATAAGATTCCACTGTGCTGAATTTTCTGAGAGCAATTAGGGAAACCCCAAACTCACGTGGTATTTGCATCCATAAGATTAACATTGGTGCTATGAGCAGCATCTCCCTCTTCTTCCTCATCAGGAAGAGTTGCTGAATCTACCTGCTCCTAAAGGGTTTTCCTTGTACAAGCTTCTTCCAGACCCACAGAAACACGGTCTGCACTGCTCTTTGGAAAGAAAGGTGAAAGGAGTGACTGCAGTTTGATGCAGCCAATCAGGCTTACCACTGTTTTACTCAGGTTATTTTTTTCAAGAGAGGCGGGTTTATAGATGCTGCCCCCATGTGGTTGGATCAAATACTGCTGATTTTATAACTAATTTCTTATAAAGTTTTTCTTTCTCTTTTTATTGCAGATATATTTTAAACATTTATTTTATCTTAGAGTATAGTTGATTAACAATGTTGGGCTAGTTTCAGGTTTACAGCAAAGTGATTCAGTTGTACATACACATGTATCTATTGTTTTTCAATATTTTTTCTAACTCATGTGGTAAATACTTGTCAAGGCTTGGAAAAAGTTTACTCATGCTGATAGTGTTTAAAAGTTGGAAGAGAAAGTGAAATTCACCCAGTCGTGTCCGACTCTTTGTGACCCAATGGACTATACAGTCCATGGAATTCTCCAGACCAGAATACTGGAGTGGGTAGCCTTTCCCTTCTGCAGGGGATCTTCCCAACCCAGGGATCGAACATAGATCTCCCACATTGCAGGTGGATTCTTTACCAGCTGAGCCACATGATAGTGTTTGGGGAGGTATATTTTGCCCTTCAGGAATGGATTCTGTGATTCTTTAAAAACCAGGGCATCAGAATGAAATAAAATGTTTCATTTGCCATTTCCAATTTTATCAGAATCATGTAGTGTGTTTTTCTGTATGTACTGATGGAATATATTAGGTCATTTTAATAAATGTGGAAAAGACCCATAATTCATTGTTAGACAACCTATGATGTCAAAATGGAAGATAAAATGTATATTTTTATCTGCTGTCATATAGAATGCTCTGGCTGTAAATTATCCAGTTTAAAACTTATGGCTGTCTCACCATATTACTTTACCACATACCAGGGATTTTAATAAATCAATATAATTCAAAAACAGTTTTATCTATCTATCAGACATGAACTACTCTAACGAGAATTTCTTACAACTAAGCAGTTGAATAGAATACCATCCTATGGCTTTACAGAATTTCAGAATTTCTCACTTAGCACTATTAGCTTGTATTTTAATTATTTGTTAATTGTGGGGGCTGGCTCCATGTGCCTAGAGAGCATGTAGTGTATCATCATCAAGAACTAAGCTGTCCTATATGTTGGCTACAAGCTGCTTAACTTAAAGTAAATTAAAATTAAACAGTGGAAGTGAGAAATAGACTTAAGGGATTAACTCTGATAGACAGAGTGCCTGATGAACTATGGACAGAGGTTCATGACATTGTACAGGAGGCAGGGATCAAGACCATCCCCAAGAAAAAGAAATGCAAAAAGGCAAAATGGTTGTCTGAGGAGACCTTACAAATAGCTGAAAAGGAGAGAAGTGAAAGGCAAAGGAGAAAAGGAAAGATATACCCCTTTGAATGCAGAGTTCCAAAGAATAGCAAGGAAAGATAAGAACGCCTTCCTCAGTGATCAATGCAAAGAAATAGAGGAAAACAGTAGAATGGGAAAGACTAGATACCTCTTCAAGAAAATTAGAGATACCAAGAGAACATTTCATGCAAAGATGGGCACAATAAAGGACAGAAATTGTATGGACCTAACAGAAGCAGAAGATATTAAGAAGAGGTGGCAAGAATACACAGAAGAACTATACAAAAAAGATCTTCACGACCCAGATAATCATGATGGTGTGATAATTCACCTAGAGCCGGACATCCTGGAATGTGAAGTCAGGTGGGCCTTAGGAAGCATCACTACAAACAAAGCTAGTGGAGGTGATGGAAATCCAGCTGAGCTATTTCAAATCCTAAAAGATGATGCTGTGAAAGTGCTGCATTCAATATGCCAGCATATTTGGAAAACTCAGCAGTGGCCACAGGACTGGAAAAGGTCAGTTTTCATTCCAATCCCAAAGAAAGGCAATGCCAAAGAATGTTAAAACTACCACACAATTTCACTCATCTGACATGCTAGTAAAGTAAAGCTCAAAATTCTCCAAGCCAGGTTTCAACAGTATGTGAACCATGAACTTCCAGATATTCAAGCTGGATTTAGAAAAGACAGAGGAACCAGAGATCAAATTACCAGCATCTGTTGGATCATTGAAAAAGCAAGAGCATTCGAGAAAAACATCTACTTTTGCTTTATTGACTACGCCAAAGCCTTTGACTATATGGATCACAACAAACTGTGGAAAATCCTTCAAGAGATGGGAATACCAGACCATGTGACCTGCCTCTTGAGAAATCTGTATGCAGGTCAGGAAGCAGCAGTTAGAACTCAACATGGAACAACAGACTAGTTCCAAATTGGGAAAGGAGTATGTCAAGGCTGTATATTGTCACCCTACTTATTTAACTTATATGCAGAGTACTTATGAGAAACACTGGGTTGGATGAAGCACAAGTTGGAATCAAGATTGCTGGGAGAAACATCAATAACCTCTGATACCCAGATGACACCAACTTTATGGCAGAAAGTGAAGAAGAACTAAAGAGCCTCTTGATGAAAGTGAAAGAGGAGAATGAAAAAGTTGGCTTAAAGCTCAACATTCAGAAAACTAAGATCATGGCATCCGGTCCCATCACTTCATGGCAAATAGATGGGGAAACAATGGAAACAGTGACAGACTTTATTTTGGGGGGCTCCAAAATCACTTCAGAAGGTGACTGCAGTCATGAAATTAAAATACACCTGCTCCTTGGAAGAAAAGTTATGATCAACTTAGACAGCATATTAAAAAGCAGAGACATTACTTTGCCAACAAAGGTCTGTCTAGACAAAGCTTTGGTTTTTCCAGAAGTCATGTATGGATGTGAGAGTTGGACTATAAAGAAAGCTGAGTGCCGAAGAACTGATGCTTTTGAACTGTGGTGTTGAAGAAGACTCTTGAGCATCACTTGGACTGCAAGGAGATCCAACCAGTCCATCCTAAAGGAAATCAGTCCTGAATATTCATTGGAAGGACTGATGCTGAAGCTGAAACTCCAATATTTTAGCTACCTGATGCAAAGAACTGACTTATTTGAAAAGACCCTGATCCTGGAAAAGATTGAAGTTGGGAGGAGAAGTGGCCGACAGAGGATGAGATGGTTGGATGGCATCACCAACTCGAAGGACATGAGTTTGAGTAAACTCTGGGAGTTGGTGATGGACAGGGAGGCCTGGCCTGCTGCAGTCCATGGGGTCACATAGTGTCAGACATGACTGAGTGAACTGAACTGAACTGAAAATTAAATAGAATTAAATTTTAGTTTTTCAGTCATACTAGCCACATTTCACGGCTTCCTAGAAGGTGCTAGTGGTAAGAACCTTCCTGCCAATGCAGGAGACATAAGAGATGCAGGTTCGATCCGTGGGTCAGGAAGATCCCTGGAGAAGGGCATGGCAACCCACTCCAGTATTCTTGCCTGGAGAATCTTGCCCAGAGAGCCTGCTGGGCTACAGGCCACACTTGTACTACTAGGCTAGGGGCTATTAGACAGTGCAGATAGAGAATGTTTCCACCTCCTCTGAGAGTTCTATTGGACTGTGATGTTCTAGAAGGGAGAATATGACAACAAGAAATTTTGTCTTTCATATTATAATTAAAGTCCCAGGTATGTGGTATACACTAAATAAATATTTGTTTATTTTTCATAACCATGTTCCCAGAAACTACTTGAATACCTGGTGAATAGTGAACATTCAAACATTTGTTGAGTGACAAATAAATGTGTGTATTTTCATGCTTGAGAGTTTGAACTCAACATAGGCCAAAGACCAATTTAAATGCATTCTCCCATGAATGTAAACAACCAAGGATTGGCTATAGCTATTTAGAAATGTTACTTTTAGGAACTGTGTCAGAATCCTTCTTCTATCATAAAAAATTATCACAAATTTGAGACCAAAATGCCTCCAATGACCCCTGCTTCCTGATATCCATGCCCTTGTGTAGATCCCGAGCACACTGGATCTCTGCTGGCTTGGTGACTCACTGTAATAAACAGTTTACAGTATAACTATACATAGATATACATGTATTATCCTAAGTATCCATGGTCTATCCTGTTTCTCACAGTCAATGGAAAATCAATTCATAAGGTGTTATATCGAGAGAATGGGTGGAATATTATAATATGTGATGAGTACAACCAAGCAATATTTGCCATGATTGTTTATTTTTCCCATTATTGACTCTTGCTCCCACTTCTCAGGCTATTTCTATACTACAAGAAAGGACATAACAGTAAGCACAATTTCACTTATCAGGGAAGAAACTCTCACCTTGTGAAGTAATTTAGAGCTTTCTTTCCAAGGTAGCCTCTTACTCTCCAGCCAGAATCATCCTATGTATTCTATGTTTGAAGTCAATCAGTTTTACATCTGGCAGGCAAAAGAGAGGGAGAGGGGGAAAAAAACAAAAAACAAAAAAAAGGCCAGTTCTCCTGAATTCTCTCTCTCCAGATGTCTGCATTGAGTTTACTGACTGGTTCAGCAACCACAGGCCCTACCTTGATGAGACTTCCTCACAATTGAGTGCCTCCCAGGTGGCGCTAGTGGTAACGGAGTGTAGGAGTGTTCGTGTAGGAGATAGAAGAGGTGTGGGTTTGATCCCTGGGTCGGGAAGACCTCCTGGAGGAGGGCATGGCAACCCCACTCTAGTACTCTTGCCTGGAGAATCCCACGTACAGAGGAGCCTGGCGGGCTACAGTCCATGGGGTCGCAGAGTCGGACACGACTGAAGAGACTCAGCACAGAGGGCAGCAAGGAAGCCCGTGTAAGTCTCACAGAATGTTCGAGTAGGACTGCAGGTGGCAGTGCTTCGGCGTTTACTCCTGCTGCATGCAGTGCACTGGAGTCTGGTTCTTAAGGAAGGAAAATAGAAAGAGTTAAATAAAGAATTCACTGAAATGTTGTGAAGTGATTGGCCTCCAACTAATAAAAAAATAAATAAATTAATAAAAAAAAGAAGTACCACTTTAAAAATAATAATAATAAATAAATAAAGAATTCACCATGTAAAGGCGAGTAAAGATGTAAAGGAACTTCAGAGATAACACCATGTAGATGTTTGGGAAGATAGCCTCACAGGAGTGTTTAAAGAATAATACCCCATCATAGCCCTCAGTTTCCCCAGCATACTATTAAATAAAAAACTTGCTAAAGCATTCAGCACTGTTAACTGATTAGTGGATGATTTCCTCATCTACTCATCCTGGGACTTTGTGTCTAGGTTTGGCATCTTCTATTCTAGTTCACTTTAGGTTCCAGTTTAAACCAGTAATGTCACCATCACTCAGATGTCCAGCCACCCTATGGAGACCTTGCTCCTCAGGAGCCCCCTAAAATGTTACACTCTGGCTGATAATAAAAGGTAAAGAAACATTTCACAGTTAGGAAAGTTATGGTTCATTTCCCAAAGACTAAAAAAAAAAAAAAAAGAAAAAGAAACAATAAAATCTATCTGATAGGATTTTGATATTTAAATTAGATAATGAATCTGAAATGCATACCACAGTGCCTGACATAGAATAAGCTCAAAAAATACCATCTTTCTTTTTTTCTAGTGAAACCTGCCTTTTCTTCAATATCCAGAATCTGTGACTTGTTACTACCTTTTTTTTTTTTTCCTCAACATTGGTTCAATGAGGGAAACTATAGGAAATTTATTTAATCACTTATTTTCTTTGAGACAGTCATTATTTTTCCCTGTCCTCTTGGGTCATATTCTCCTAGTTGCATTAGTACATTCAGGGTGCTGAAAGGACACAGATGGAGCATTCAGAGGAAGCTTTATTTTCGCTTACCTGATGAATAATAATATTATTTTTAGTATATTTATTAGGTACTGAATATCAAATTTCTGAATTGGATCTCCAAGATTGTCCCATTCTTCTTGACTGTTTTCTTTACTGATTAATTTGTATGTGTTTTACATATTTTTTTTCATTTGAGTCCTTTTTCAGAAATATGCATTGGAAATATAGTTTAAAATTCTGGCACATTGACTTTCCACCCTCTTAGCGCTGATATTCAACACAGACATTTTAATATATGTCTTCATTTTCATAAGAAGCTAGCTTTAAAGTTCTGTTTATTTTCTTAAACACTTTAAAAATACTTTCCCATTGTAACTTCTATTGGTCTGGATGAGAAGTCAGGTATCACTGTTTTTTCAAAGTTCTGATAGCTCTTTTTTTTTCCAGTAGATTTATTATCTCTACTTTTAAAATTAATTTTTATTGGAGTATAGTTGCTTTACAGTGTTAGTTTCTGTTGTACAGCAAAGTGAATCAGTTATATGTATACATATATCCACTCTTTTAGATTGTGCTCCTGTATAGGTCATTATAGATTATTGAGTAGAGTCTCCTGTGTTATACAGAAGGTTCTCATTAGTTATCTATTTTATATATAGTAGTGTGTATATGTGAATCCCAGTCTGCCAGTTTATCCCTCATATCCCTTTCCCCCTTTGGTAACCATAATTAGTTTTCTACATCCTGGATTCTATTTCTGTTTTGTAAACACCTTCATTTGTAAATACCACTTTTTAAAATTCCATCTGATAAAAGAGATATCAGAGGACATTTGTGTTTCTCTGTCTGACCTACTTCATTCAGTATGACAATCTTTAGGTCCATCCATGCCACTGCAAATGGCACTGTTTTGTTCCTTCTCATGGCTGAATAATATTCAATTGTATATATATGCTGTATCTTTTTTATCTATTATTCCATCATTGGACATTTAGGTTGCTTCCATGTCCATGCTACTGTAATTAGTGCTGCAATGAACATTAGGGTGCTTATATCTTTTCTGCTTGTATAGACTACTCCATCAACTCTAGCAACTGCCTGAGTTCTAACCTTTACATGTAACTAACCTCTTATTCAACTTCACTGATGGTCTGCTTCCTGATTATACCTTAAGTGACACAAAGTCTAAGAAGAAAGGACTAAGTAAATGATTTTCATAATGATTCCAGATAACTATATCCAGATTTGTGATGTGAGTGTATTTTAGTGAAGCAGTCACTTTAAATTATTATGGAGCAAGTTTATAGCTTTAGACAAGTTTACACATGTTCTGTATGATTGATTTAAAGTCGATAGTTCAAGAGAAGAATGTATTAGTAGAAAGTTACTGTGGACACCTGCTTCCAAATAACATAGAAATATCTTTGATTTACTTGAAGATTTAACTACAAAGTTTAATGAAGGGAATATTTATAGATTTGCAGGCAGGGTTAAGGAAAACAAAGAGATGGGAAGCATCAAGATACTACTAGCAAGAGCTGAAAGCCTGTATCAACCTGGGCAGTCAGAGGAAACTCTGAGTGAAAGGGGAAGCAAGAGCTGTGAAGTGGACCCACCAGAAAGGAGTTGCAGGAGATAAGATGTGCTTTCCCAGTTCCAGCGTCTACTGGCCTCCTGCTCAAATGGGGGACCCAAAGCAGTGGTGGGAAATTGGGGGACCAAAGGGAGGGAAAAACCACAGTGATTCCCTGTCTTCTTCAGGTTCCAGTTCCTGCGGGACAGGCCCACCTGGTTCCAGCTGTAGCCTGATGATCCACCTAGAAGGAGTTTTTTGTTTTTTTTTTTTTTTTTAGGAGGAGCTTTTATTTAGAATTAAATCTTCTGATCCAGACCAGAGATGAAGCAACCACAGGACTACCATTTCTCTTCTGGGATGTGCAGGTGTGCACTTCAACTGAGGTCCTGAAGCAGTAGGGCTCTCTGTTATTAAGCTCTGGGGATTTTGTTCAGCTTTTCCCATTACTTCAAGCACTGTGAGCTCCCAGAGAGCACAGAAGTACTTTGCAGAGTCTTCGAGCTGTAAGGCTGAAATGATGAGGCTGATGGATTTATCTGCTTTCTGGAAGTTTACAGAGTAGCGGCCATTCCTTGCATTCAGGTGTTCTGAATACTGATGAATAAAGACATTCATCTCTCCACTGGGAAGCTGTTTATACCAAAAAATGTAGTAGTAGTCCGTGGTCCAACTTAATTCATAGCGACAATTCAGGGTGACTGTCTGCGCCACTCGACTGGATACGGCTGTCTGGACTTGAGTTACTTTCTGGGCCAGACTGGATCCTATGGGGAAAAAATCAGAAAACAGAGATGAAGTAGTAAATAAAATAGTGTGGGATTTAGACTAGTTTAGGACCCAGAGACAAATCAAATTGAAATTATAAAATGCTTCTTTTTCTCCAGTCCTCCTTCCCCCACCAAGTCCCTGTGAAGCATCACGTGCCTGTGTGCAGTCCTTTCACCCTGAACACTCACACCCATTCTTGGAAGCAGCCCTACCAGAGAAGGTGAAGGCCAGGAACACCCAGGGCAGGCTGGAGAGCGGCATGAGGCATGGATTCCCCTGCACAAATGTGCTCAGTCCTGCCTCAAGCTGAGAGTTCAGTGTCTCTGTGTGCCTGGTGGCACATTTACATAGTACCTGTGTGACTATGTGTGACTCCTTCAGACAGGAAGTGGGGTTTGTCATGTTCATAGATCACATGGTCTTTTTCACAGATGGGAAAAACTTTTGGCTCACAGATGTTTAATTTTCTTTCCCTGATTATTATGTTAGGTAGATCCTGAAAGCGTCATGGAAAAAGCAGTTCGTATTATGTGTTTGAGGGCTTCCCTGATGGCTCAGATGGTAAAGAATATGCCTGCAGTTCAAGAGACCCTGGTTTGATCCCTGAATTAAGAAGATCCCCTGGAGAAGGGAATGGCAACCCACTCCAGTGTTCTTGCTCAGAGAAGTCCATGGATAAAGGAGTCTGTGGCTACAGTCTATGGGGTCCCAAAGAGCTGGACACGACTGAGTGACTTTCAGGAATGTTCAGGCCTGCTCACTGTTCTCTTTATTTTCTTTGTTCTCAGGAAAGGGAAAGAAAAAAACCTCATTCTTCTTTTTTCCTTTTCACTGCAGCAGGCTTCCTCGCAGTTTAACCCATGATCACTGGAGGGGAGCAGCGAGGCCAGTGTAAGCATCATGAGCAGGACACCAGCTGGCAGAGCTTTAGCTTTCATTCTTGATTCATTCAGTGTGTTACAGCCTGATTCTCGGGGGAAAAATAGAAAGATTTAGATAAAGGATTCATTTTCATGTTCATAAGAAGCTAGCTTGAAAGTGTTACTAGCTTGAAAGTATTTGCTTCCTTTTAACACTTTAAAAATGCTTTCCCTTGGTGACTTCTATTGCACCTGATATGAAATCAAGCATCATTCTTAATGATATTTCCCAGAATACAGTCTATCAATTTTCCCTGTTTATTGGCAAGATTATTTCCACTTAAATAGACCCTTGGATTTGCCTTCAATACCCTTTGAACTTCTGTCAAAATCACAGTGTTGGACTTGCAGAATGTCTTATTCACCTTGATGACTTTCCACATAGTATTGCTCCTATGTAACGAGCTTGTTTTATAGGAAGTCAAGTATGGCAGTGAGTGAAGGTGTTTGTTATGAGCAAAAATGTTATGGAATGGGTATGGGAAAGGTAGTTATAAATACTCCCAAAAATTATGTGGTCATTTGCAATAACAAAGACTGTAATAGTCAGAAATGGAGTATTTCCTGCCATATCAGTAAACAAGGATGTCACAGTCATCAACAACTGTAGCCCAATGTGAGCTCCTGAACCTAAGGGCACTCAGGAAGGAGAAGAATATCTGTGATCTAACAACCATCAGAACTGCAGTCACTGCCTACCACAAGCCTAAGGGAGCTCAGGATGTAAGAAACACAGATACTGGCCTCAGGACAGCTGAGGTGAATAGTAAAAGAATGACTTCAGTGAGCCCAGACTCTTTCACCTTCCCATGCATAGAAAAGAGCTAGATTCCTTAACTTGAGATATCCGTTTTTCTTTAATTAACAATAATCTTTTGATGTTCAGACTACCTGCACTTTGTTGCAAAACTTCTACACAACCTGGATTCTCTGCTCACCTCCTTAGAGCATTTCTTTCAGGGTTACTTGAGATGCTATCTCCTAGGCTTGAAGTCCTAAAAATTCCCACCAGATAAAACATAACTCTCAACTTCTGGTTGTGAATATTTTTTAAGTTGATAGTAGTTATGACAATCTCTGTTTCAGTTTGATGTGAATATGTTTATGTATACAGTAATCATTTTTAAATCTCTCCTCCAATTGCCTGCTTATGGAAACGTATGATGTGCAAAATACAAGTTAATCTTGTATCTGATTGTATCTCAGTAGTTAAGATGCAGGATCCAATGGGACAGTGTGGGTGAGGTATAAAGGGAAAGAACACCCAAAAATGGATAAGTGAACTTGGTATCCCTTGAAGAGGGTATGGCAACCCACTCCAGTATTCTTGCCTGGAGAATCCCATGGACAGAGGAGTCTGGTAGGTTGCAGTACATAGGGTCATGAAGAGTCGGATGTGGCTGAAGCAACTTAGTACGCATGCACAAACCTGGTATACTCTTTTCAGGAGAAGATTATGGTGATTTTGGTCGAATGGGAAGTAATTGCATCGTATTAACAAGAAGCATAGTTTTGCTGTTTTCTTTATTTGAAGGTGTGCTGTTAGAAGAGGTATAGATGGATGACCAGTTGACATAGAAAGTAATGGAATAGCTTTGTAGTGTCTCTAAGTCGTGTCCGACTCTTTGCGACCCCATGGACTGTAGCTTACCAGGTTTTTCCATCCATGGGATTTTCCAGGCAAGTGTACTGGAGTGGGTTGCCATTTCCTTCTCTAGGGGATCTTCCTGTCCTAGGGATCGAACCCAGGTCTACTGCATTGTAGGCAGACACTTTACCCTCTGAGCCAGCAGGGAAGCCCTTGTAGTGTCTGTGCTAGCTGGAAATCTATGACTCAGAATTTGTTTCTCTGTATTGTTCTGGGTTGGCCATAAAAAAGATTGTGCAAGGTTTAGAAGGTAGTTGTCATGAAGTAGCCACATTTTTTTATGTCCTGCTGGTTGGTGCAGGGCTTCAGTCACTGTGCAACTCACACGTGTTGCTGCTCACCTGCTAGCTCATCTTATTGTTGACTTACAGCTCCTTAGCCTCCAATCAGATCTCCCATTTTGGGCAAATGTGCATGTAGCATGATGGTAAATATCCACTTCTCCCGAAAGTCACCCATTACCGTGAGATTGAAGGAGGCGAGAGACAGACAAGTTTTAGTGTGTCTTTGTGGGTTCCAATTGTCCTCATGGGTTCTAGTATGTCCTTAAATGTCAGTTTTTCCATGCTTTTGTCCATATCCAATTTTCCTTTCCAAATGACACTCTAGTTGATTTAAAGTAAATTCAGGCTCAGCACCAAATGCAAGATAACAGCTCTGTATAAATTCCTCCACCAACTCTAGCAATTGCCTGAGAGTTCTATTCCTTAAAATGAGTCTCTTATTCTGTATCACTGTGGTTCTACTTTTCTGATTGTACCCTAACTGACACAAAACCTAAGAAGAAAAGATTAAGGAAATTATATTCATGACAATTTCTGAAAATTAAACCCAGATTTATGATGTGAAATTTTTCAGGTGAAGTTGCCACATTAAATTATTATGGGGCAAGTTTTCAAATTTAGACATCTTTGCACATGTTCTGTATGATTGATATAAAATTTTAAAAAAATCAAGACTGAGAATGTATTACTAGAAAGTTAGTCTGGACATCTGTTCCTAAGCGACTTAAAAGGGGCTTCCAGACCACAGATTAAGCAACCACACAACTACCATTTCTGGTCTGGGATATGCAGGTGCATATTTCAGCTGGGGTTCTGCAGCAGGGAAGCTCTCTTTTATTAAACCCTGGGGTTTTTGTTTAGCTTTTCCCATTACTTCAAGCACTGTGAGCTCCCAGAGAGCACAGAAATACTCTGCAGAATCTTCCAGCTCTAAGTCTGAAATGGTGAGGCTGATGGATTTACGAGCTTTCTGAAAATTTACAGAGTAGCGGCCATCCCTTGTGTTCTGGCCAGTAGAAACCTGACCAATAAGGTAAATCATCTCTCCATTGGGAAGCAGCTTGTACCAAAACATGTAGAAATAGCTCAAGGTTACTCTATACTGACAGTTCAGGGTGACTGACTGTCCCAGTTGACCGGATATGTCTGGCTGGTCTTGAATAACGGTCTGCGCCACACCAGATCCTGTAGGGGGAAAAAAAGTCAGGAAACAGAGCTGAAATAATGAACAAAATAATGTAGGTATTAGACTAATTTGGGGCCCAAAGAAAACCCAAATTGAAATCATAATAAGTATGCTTTTCCCCAACCCTCTTTTCCTCCCCAAGTCCCTGTGAAGCACCATGTGCCTGTGTGCGGACCTTTCACCCTAAACACTCATACCCTTGTTTGGAAGTATCCCTACCAGAGAAGGTGAAAGCCAAGAACATCCAGAGCAGACTGGAGAGCGGCATGAGGCATGGATTCCCCTGAACGAATGTGCTGAGTTCTGCCTCAAGCTGAGAGTTCAGTGTCTTTGAGTGCCTGGCAGCACATATACATACTACCCGGAACCTGTGTGACTCCCCCCAAAGGAAAGTGGGGTTTGTCATGTTCATAGCCCACGTGGTCTGTGCACATGTGGGAAAAAAGTTTGGCTCACCACAAACTTTATTTTGTCTACTTGTCTTTCCCTGGTAATTGAGTTAGGCAGATCTTGAAAAGGAGTATGGAGAAAAAACAATTAGTATTAAAGGTATGAGCTGAGGGGAACTGAATTTTAAACAAGTTGAAAAATATTGATAATCATTCAGTAAAATAATTTTACCAGCTCATTTAAGATAGAATTTAGTATAGGCTATGAACTCTTCTTGTAACTTACTTACTGGTCATTCATTTAGCCTTTGCTTACCTTTCCTCCATTCAGAACAATGACTTTTTTAAAACCCACAGGTTTTCAGCTTTCTTGGTGAAGAGCTATCTTATCCAAAATAATTATCTTTTTTTTCTTAACTGGGTTTTAGGGCTCTATTTAAATTTTTTAGTAAATAAAATTACTTTAACATGAAATGAAGAAACATCAGTTCTTCTGACTTTCAGAATCTATTCATTTGTATGTGTTTTTATGAAACTGTAACAGGAACAAAATATTGTTTTTTTGAAATCTGACATTGAATCTTATTTATTAGACTTTGAGGAGGATCAGGATATTCAGTCTTGTTGCCTCTATGAGGAGAATTGTACTTATTAGATCATGTGCCCTAGAATTGTACTGATGGCACTCAGAAAGCTATAAGATATTGATGAATAAAACTGAAGATACTGCAAGTAAATATAAAGATATTTCATGTTCATGGGTTTTAAGAATTAACAATGTTGAAATGTCCTCTGAACCAGAGCAATCTACCGATTTAATGCAATCCCTCTCAAAATAGTCATGGCATTTTTCACGCAACTAGAACAAATAATTCTAAAATTTGTATAGAATCACAAATTATCACAAAAGACCACAAATTATCAAAGCAATTTTGAAAAAAAAATAACAAAGTTGAAGGTATCACACTCCCTGACATCAAAATATGTTTCAAAGGTGTTACAATCTAAAATGTACATTGCTGGCCCAAACACAGAGATTCAGTCAATGGAACAGAATAGGGAGTCCAGATTTTAACCCTTGTATACATGGTCAATCAATCTATAACAAAGGAGGCAAGAATAAGCAATGGGGGAAAAACTGCTTCTTCTATTAGTGGTGTTAGACAACTGGACAGCTACAAGTTAAAGAATGAAATTAGAATATTTTCTCACAGCATATACTAAAATAAACTCAAAATGGATTAGAGACTTAAATATAAGATCTGAACTCATAAATTCTTAAAGAAAGTATAGGCAATATGCTTTATGACATTCATCTTTGCCATATTTTTGTATCTATTTCCTCAGGCAAGGAAAAAAAGAAACAACACAGAAAATAGGACCTAATTAAATTATTTTGCACAGTGAAATAAACCATTCACACACACATAAGGCAACCTATCAAATGGGAGAAGATATTTGGAAGTGATTGGTCAATAAGTGGTTAATGTCCAGAATATATAAAAAACTTTTGCACACAGTATCAAAACCACAGGCAGAGGACATGAATATGCATTTTCCCCAAAGAAACATACAGATGGCAAACAGACACATGAAAAGATGTTCAACATCTCTAATCATCAGGTAAATGCAAATCAAAACCAAAATCACCTCACTCCTACCAGAATACTATCATGACAAAAATGAAAAATAATTGAGTATTGTCAAGGATGTGGAGAAAAGGGAAAGCTTGTGTATTCTTGCTGGGAAAGTAAACTGATGTAGCCTCTATTTAAAATAGCGTGAAGATTCCCCAAAATAATAAAAATGTAACTACTATATGATTCGGGGCTTCCCAGGTGGCTCAGTGATAAAGAATCCACCTTCAATGCAGGAGACACTTCAATTTCGATCCTTGGGTCAGGAAGATCCCCTGGAGTAGGAAATGGCAGCCCACTCCAGTAATCTTGCTGGGAAAATTCCCAGAGACAGAGGAGCCTGGCACTCTATGCTTCCATGAGATTGCAAAGAGTCGGACATGACTGCAATGACTTAGCATGCACATGCCTTATATGATTCATTGATTCCATTCCTGGGTATCTATCAGAAGAAAACAAAAACACTAATTCAAAAATATGTATGCACCCAAATGTTCACTGCAACATTATTTCCAATAGTGAAGATATATAGAAACAACCTTAATTTGCACTCATATGAATGGATCTAGAAGATATATATATATGTGAGTGTGTGTGTTTGTGTGTGTGTGTGTATACAATGGAATGTTACTAGCCATAAAAAAGAATAAAATTTTGCCAGTCGGGACAGCATGATAGACTTGTAGGATGCCACACATAGTGAAATGTCAGATAGAGAAAGACAAATACTGTATGCTTTCACTTTTACATGAAATCTAAAAAGCAAAACAAGTTAACAAATATAACAAAACAGAAACAGACTCAGACATATAGGGAACAAACTATTGGTTGCTGAAGGGGAAAGGGTGGGTGTAGGGGTGAAATAGATGAAGGGGATTAGGAGGTAGAAACTTCCACTTACAAAATAAGTAAATTAAAACTAAGTAATGTGCAGTGAAGGGAAAGAATCCATCCTGCCAAGAACTTGACTGTAGCCAGTGAAACTGATTTTAGACTTCTTGCATCCAGAACTGAAAGAGAATAAATTTGTTTCAAATGATCAATTCATGTATGAACACTGAACAGATATTTTCTGTTTGCTTTGCCCCAGTCATAGGAAAAGATGTGAGTATTTGCAATTTGCAAATGTGAGTAATTGCAATTGTGAGTTATTTGTATATGCAATTATGATAAGGCGGATTTGAATATTCTTGAGACACCCAACTAAACTGGATAACATCTTTATTGGAGTTATTTTCTCTCCTTTTAGATCCTTTCACTTTTTATCATTTTGGAGTCCCTCATGTTGTGTTTAAATATTTACTTTAAATCTGTCTTCTTATCTAGATACTCTCGTAGGTACAAGTCAGAGGTTGTAGTGCAGAAGGAGATATAGGAGATATTCAGAAGGGAAAAGACCAAATCCCAAATTTGTTGGGCCAAAAAGTGTTTGTGGTTAAAACTGTACCAGTGTAGGTAAGAAATACTAAACTGTGCAGATACCTGGTAACGGCGTCATGGTGTGACTGTGGCTGGAGGAGGGGCTGAGCCCCGGGAAGGTTCGTGTAGAGGCCGCAGGTGCCTGGGGAGCACCGTGCTGCACAGCGCAGAAGTAAGTGCCCGAGTCTGTGGTCTGCGGAGAGGAAACTGCAGTGAGCTGCGGCGTTCTGCAGGGACTGTCTTGGCGTTTAATCTTCCATCCTGCTCTGTCCCTGAAGGAATGTAAAACAGACAGATGAGGCGGCCCCCGGGCTTCTGACAGAACCACTACACACTGTCTGTGAGGGTGGAGAAATTACACCGCAGAGTAGAGCTGACTCCCTCCTGGAAACTCAGGGCTGGGGGACTCTGCGCCATGTCCACCCCTCTCACACCTGATGAGAAAGAGAGAACAGTCATAGGAGAGGGTCACAGTAGTGTAGTGTAAGTCACTCAGTCATGTCCCACTCTTTGCGACCCCATGGACTATATACAGCTCATGGAAATCTCCAGGCCAGAATACTGCAGTGGGTAGCCTTTCCCTTCTCCAGGGGATCTTCCCAATCCAGGGATTGAACCCATGTCTCCCGCATTGCAGGCGATTCTTCACCAGCTAAGCCACAGAGCTCCTGCAAAACCCTGAAAGTGCCCTCAGAAAGAGAAATTAAGGAATCAATATCATTCACATTGCAACAAAAAGAACAATATATCTAGGAATAAACCTATTTAAGGAAACAAAATACCTGTATTTAGAAAACTATAAGATACTGATGAAAGAAATTAAAGATGACATAAACAGATGGAGAGAGATTCCATGTTCCTGGGTGGGAATAATCAATATTGTGAAATGACTATACTACCAAATGCAATCTAGGGATTCAATGTGATCTCTATGAAATTACCAATGGCTTTTTTTTCACAGAACTAGAAAAAAAATTTCACAATTCATATGGAAACACAAAAGACCCTGAATCCAAAGCAGTCTTGGGAAAGAAGAATGGAGCTGGAGGAATTAACCTTCCTGACTTCAGACTATACTACAAAGCTACAGTCATCAAGACAATATGATACTGGCAGAAAAACAGACCAATGGAAAAAGATAGAGAACCCAGAGATAAACCCACACACCCCTGGTACCTTATTTTTGACAGAGGAGGCAAGAATATACAATGGGGCAAAAACAGCCTCTTCAATAAGTGGTCGTGGGAAAACTTGACAGCAATGTACAAAAGAATGAAATTAGATCATTACCTAATGCCATACACAAAGATAAACTCAAAATGGATTAAATACCTAAATGTAAGACCAGAAACTATTAAACTCTTAGAGGAGAACATAGGCAGAATATTTGATGACATAAATCAAAGCAAGATCTTCTATGACCCACGTCCTAGAGTAATGGAAATAAAAACAAAAATAAACAATTGGGACCTAATTAAACTTAAAACCTTTTTCACAACAAAGGAAACTACAAGCAAGGTGAAAAGACAGCCCTCATAATGGAAGTAAATAATAGCAAGGGATACAATTGATAAAGAATTAATTTCCAAAATATACAAGAAGCTCATACAACTCAATACCAAACAAACAAACAAACAAACAAAAAAACCCTTTCAAAAAGTGGGAAAGGGACCTGAAGAGACATTTCTCCAAAGAAGACATACAGATGGCTAACAAGAACATGAAAAGATGCTCAACATCACTCATTATCAGAGAAATGGAAATCAAAACTACAATGAGATACCACCTCACACCAGTCAGAATGGCCATCATCAAAATGTCTACAAACAATAAATGCTGGAGAGCATATGGAGAAAAGGGAATGCTCTTGCATTGCTGGTGGAAATGTAAATTGATAGAGCCACTATGGAAGAAGTTATGGAGACTCCTTAAAAAGCTAGGAATAAAACCACCATATGACCCAGAAATCTCACTCCTAGGCATAGACCGTGAGGAAACCAAAATTGAAGAAGACACATGTACCCAATGTTCCCTGCAGCTCTTTTTATAATAGCTAGAACATGGACGCAACCTAGATGTCCATCGACAGGTGAATGGATAAAGAAGCTGGTACATATATACAATGGAATACTACTCAGCCATAAAAAGGAACAGATTTGAATCTGTTCTAATGAGGTGGATGAAACTAGAGCCTATTATATAGAGTGGAGTAAGTCAGAAAGAGAGATATAAATATTGTATACTGACACACATATATGGAATCTGAAGAGATGGCACTGGTGAATTTATTTTCAGGGTAGCAGTGGAGAAACACACAGAGAACAGACCTATGGACAAGGCAGGAGAAGAGGAGGGAGAAGGGGAGGCGTATGGGCAGAGTCACATAGAAACGGACAGCACCGTGTGTGAGAGAGGGCCAGCGGGAGTGTGCTGTGAGACTCAGAGCAGGGCTGAGGGCGCAGGAGCTCAGACGGGGGCTCTGAGACGGGCCGGGGGCGGGCGGGAGGGAGACGGGAGGGAGCTCAGATGGGGGCTCTGAGACGGGCCGAGGGAGGGCGGGAGGGAGACGGGAGGGAGCTCAGACGGGGGCTCTGAGACGGGCCGAGGGCGGGCGGGAGGGAGACGGGAGGGAGCTCAGACGGGGGCTCTGAGACGGGCCGGGGGCGGGCGGGAGGGAGACGGGAGGGAGCTCAGACGGGGCTCTGAGACGGGCCGGGGGCGGGCGGGAGGGAGACGGGAGGGAGCTCAGACGGGGCTCTGAGACGGGCCGAGGGAGGGCGGGAGGGAGACGGGAGGGAGCTCAGACGGGGGCTCTGAGACGGGCCGAGGGAGGGCGGGAGGGAGACGGGAGGGAGCTCAGACGGGGGCTCTGAGACGGGCCGAGGGCGGGCGGGAGGGAGATGGGAGGGAGCTCAGACGGGGCTCTGAGAGGGCCGAGGGCGGGCGGGAGGGAGACGGGAGGGAGCTCAGACGGGGCTCTGAGACGGGCTGAGGGAGCAGGGAGGGAGACGGGAGGGAGGTCTGGGAGGGGGGACATGGGTGTGCTATGGCTGATTCTTTTTGCTATGAAAGAAAACAACACAATTCTGTAAGACAATTATCCTTCAATTAAAAAAATTAAAAATAATAAAAAGAATGGTATCTATCATCTTTTAGATCTTACAAGGAACAGGTGGCAAAAAAAAAAAAAAAGATTTGTTGCTGGAGAGGCATACATGGGTTTGTGGGAATATTAAATATTTTTTAAGATGAGAAAGCTTGAATATTTTAAATGCTGGGAGGGAATTAGCAAGAAAATCTTAAAGAGTCAGACCAAAGTTTGTATGATCAGTGGGCTGAAGTGCCAGAGAATTCAGACAGAATACTGTGGGTAAAGCCTTTGGGCAGAGGGGTACCATTTCAAAGTGAGAGAGACACCTTTTTTGTTATTATGGGAGAGAACGTGAACTATATGTGTAAAACAAGAATGTTTTACCTAGGATGCAGAAAGTTGAGGAGGATTCATTTAATGATACGAATTGTCTTTATCGTCACCTACCATGGCTCATCAAATGTGGTAGGTTGGGTATTTTAGGAGAGTACAGAGTCAAAGGAGATATAAATGATGTATTATAGAAACATGAAAAAGTTTTCACTCACCATTTCATTTACTATTGATGTTAAAAGCCACAAATATATGGAGGCAAACTTCTGTAAGACTGTGTGATTCATATGGCTGGATGGAGTCATTTTGCCTTCTAGGGATTATGGTTTAAGTACGTAAGAGTAGGAAGCATAGACATGTGTTGGTTTGAGGGATGTAATGAGGTTAAGGTGTCTTCAAGGGTTCCCACATGGGAGGTTTCTAGTGCACCTGCATATCCAGCTTCACAAACCAGCTCTCACTCATCAGTGCACATGTCAAAAGCACCCTGTGATCAAGCCGTGGCCCATCTCCTGAATGTTCCTTGTATGTCAGGGACACTAATAACAGGTGAGATTAAAGAATAGTGTGGAATGGCCCCTATCCTTGAGGAAATAGTGCAAGTAAAGAGTTAAAAACCAAACAATATTCATAATGTTGTAAATATTGCTATTGCAAAATTGTGTACAAAATACTAAAAGAGGAAGAAGACAAATAAATATAAGGTGGAAAATCTTTTAAAAAGTAAATGTGACATTTACTGAGTCCTGAAGGTTGAGTAGGCTTTTGCAAACTTGAGAAAAGAATAATATATATGAGAAGAAAATATTAAAATGAGTTCATTATGTCTGATGTTAAGAAATCTCGGGGTAGTGGTGGGGATGAGCATGAAAACTTCCTGGAAGTAATACTGTAGATGGGCACAGAAACCATGATTTTCACTTGTGGGTCATAGTGAGTTATAGAAGGTCTTGAAATAGAATAGCAATCTAATCCAAATGTGTGTTTTAGAATGATTACTTTAGAGAGTTTGGAGTGGTAGGAGCTCATGGATAAAGGATATATTTAAGAAGTTATTCCAACCAACTTGGTAAGAAATTACAAGAACATGAACCAGGATAGTAACAAGGCAACTAAAAAGAGGTGGTTGAATGTGAGAGATATTTAGAAGACAGGACTGATGTGACTTCATATATCAGTCAACTTTGGCTAGCATAAGACTCAGTACAAAGAACCTCACAATCTCAGTGGCTCACAGGAACAAAGCTTAATGAATGGTCCACTGTGTGTTACTTGTGGGTCAGCAGCCATCCCAACACTGTGGCTCTGCTCTTGCATACAAGTGGATTCAAGTCTGCTCCCATGAGTTGTCTCTTCATTCTGAAACTTGTGTCTGCTTCACGTTATGGAATAAAACCTGAAAGGACAACTACTATCTGGTATGTGTAGGGAAGAAACAAAAGAAGACATATCATGTAAATATATTTCGTTTTAACTAGGATATAACTATCCACTCACATTTTATTGGTCAAACATGGTCACATTGTTATGTCCAAAGTCCACAGTGTGGTGAAGTATTGGAAATACACTCTGGCTAAAGGTTAGCATAGCAAGAGTGAGAGAGAACAAGCAGTCAACAAACAACATACACTATTGCTCTTGGGCTTTCCAGGTGGCACAGTGGTAAATAATCTGCTTGCCAATGCAGGAGATGCAAAAGACGTTGGTTCAGTCCCTGGGTCAGGAAGATCCCCTGGAGAAGAAAATGGAAAGCCACTCCACTATACTTGCCTGGAAAATTCCATGGACAGAGGAGCCTGGCTGGTTATAGTCCATGGGGTCGCACATGCACACTTGGAAATGAGCTACGTGAGAGTGAGCTTATAGGGCAGTCACAGCTTAACCATCCTAGGGAAAAGAAGATGTATTAACTTCAAATATTTTAAAAAGTTTTTTGTGAAGACCTAGATGAAGTCACTAATAAAAATACCTTGCTTTTCCCATTTTTCTCTTTTGTTCTTTTTGTAAAATTTGAAGAAGATGCCTTAAGTGAAATAGTTGCTCACAGTAACAACCTCTTGTATAAGATCTTGTCCCCTTTATCAGAGCAGATGGTTCTGTTCTGGTGATGAAGGCTTTATGGCTGCTAAGTTTCCAGGATCACACTCAAATACTTGGCTCACAAAGTCATAATAGTGAGAGATTTGTGACTTTTAAAAAAAAAAAATTGTTTTAGCTATCCTTTAATTTTCCTCAAGTGCATGTGACTACATGATAGAGAAAACTAAAGGGCTAGAGTCCACCATATCAAAACATGTCACCTAATAATTGAAATTCAGAAGTGAAATCTTTCCCTCCACAATACTCAGCAACCAAAAACATTTTGGCTGCTGACTTACAGCTATTCAGAATGGTCCAGAATCTTGCTGAAAAGCCATATACTTTGAATCTTTATTTTCTTTCCATGGGCATCACAGCAGTCTCCAAATGAGCCAGACTGGACTCATTTTTCCATCTATTATCTTTTGAACACCGTCCTATGGCTCCTTTCTTTCTTGTAACTATCCCAGTATACAAGTAACAAAACTAAGATTAAAATATTTATTAACTTTTTTTGCTGTAATTCAATTGAGTTGGAATATGCATACACCTACCCTCTTTTTTTTTTTTAAGAGTCTTGTATCTCTTTTTTTTTATTATTATTATTATTTTTGTCATACATTGATATGAATCAGCCATAGATTTACACGTATTCCCCATCCCGATCCCCCCTCCCACCTCCCTCTCCACCCGATTCCTCTGGGTCTTCCCAGTGCACCAGGCCCGAGCACTTGTCTCATGCATCGCACCTGGGCTGGTGATCTGTTTCACCATAGATAGTATACATGCTGTTCTTTTGAAATATCCCACCCTCACCTTCTCCCACAGAGTTCAAAAGTCTGTTCTGTATTTCTGTGTCTCTTTTTCTGTTTTGCATATAGGGTTATCGTTACCATCTTTCTAAATTCCATATATATGTGTTAGTATGCTGTAATGTTCTTTATCTTTCTGGCTTACTTCACTCTGTATAAGGGGCTCCAGTTTCATCCATCTCATTAGGACTGATTCAAATGCATTCTTTTTAACGGCTGAGTAATATTCCATGGTGTATATGTACCACAGCTTCCTTATCCATTCATCTGCTGATGGGCATCTAGGTTGCTTCCATGTCCTGGCTATTATAAACAGTGCTGCGCTGAACATTGGGGTGCACGTGTCTCTTTCAGATCTGGTTTCCTCAGTGTGTATGCCCAGAAGTGGGATTGCTGGGTCATATGGCAGTTCTATTTCCAGTTTTTTAAGAAATCTCCACACTGTTTTCCATAGCGGCTGTACTAGTTTGCATTCCCACCAACAGTGTAAGAGGGTTCCCTTTTCTCCACACCCTCTCCAGCATTTATTGCTTGTAGACTTTTGGATAGCAGCCATCCTGACTGGTGTGTAATGGTACCTCATTGTGGTTTTGATTTGCATTTCTCTAATAATGAGTGATGTTGAGCATCTTTTCATGTGTTTGTTAGCCATCTGTATGTCTTCTTTGGAGAAATGTCTGTTTAGTTCTTTGACCCATTTTTTGATTGGGTCATTTATTTTTCTGGAATTGAGCTGCAGGAGCTGCTTCTATATTTTTGAGATTAATCCTTTGTCTGTTTCTTCATTTGCTATTATTTTCTCCCAATCTGAGGGCTGTCTTTTCACCTTACTTATAGTTTCCTTTGTAGTGCAAAAGCTTTTAAGTTTCATTAGGTCCCATTTGTTTAGTTTTGCTTTTATTTCCAATATTCTGGGAGGTGGGTCATAGAGGATCTTGCTGTGATTTATGTCTGAGAGTGTTTTGCCTATGTTCTCCTCTAGGAGTTTTATAGTTTCTGGTCTTACATTTAGATCTTTAATCCATTTTGAGTTTATTTTTGTGTATGGTGTTAGAAAGTGTTCTAGTTTCATTCTTTTACAAGTGGTTGACCAGTTTTCCCAGCACCACTTGTTAAAGAGGTTGTCTTTTTTCCATTGTATATCCTTGCCTCCTTTGTCAAAGATAAGGTGTCCATAGGTTCGTGGATTTATCTCTGGGCTTTCTATTCTGTTCCATTGATCTATATTTCTGTCTTTGTGCCAGTACCATACTGTCTTGATGACTGTGGCCTTGTAGTAGAGTCTGAAGTCAGGCAGGTTGATTCCTCCAGTTCCATTCTTCTTTCTCAAGATTACTTTGGCTATTCGAGGTTTTTTGTATTTCCATACAAATTGTGAAATTATTTGTTCTAGTTCTGTGAAAAATACCGTTGGTAGCTTGATAGGGATTGCATTGAATCTATAGATTGCTTTGGGTAGAATAGCCATTTTGCCAATATTGATTCTTCCAATCCATGAACACGGTATGTTTCTCCATCTGTTTGTGTCCTCTTTGATTTCTTTCATCAGTGTTTTATAGTTTTCTATGTATAGGTCTTTTGTTTCTTTAGGTAGATATACTCCTAAGTATTTTATTCTTTTTGTTGCAATGGTGAATGGCATTGTTTCTTTAACTTCTCTTTCTGTTTTTTCATTGTTAGTATATAGGAATGCAAGGGATTTCTGTGTGTTAATTTTATATCCTGCAACTTTACTATATTCATTGATTAGCTCTAGTAATTTTCTGGTAGAGTCTTTAGGGTTTTCTATGTAGAGGATCATGTCATCTGCAAACAGTGAGAGTTTCACTTCTTCTTTTCCTATCTGGATTCCTTTTACTTCTTTTTCTGCTCTGATTGCTGTGGCCAAAACTTCCAACACTCTGTTGAATAGTAGTGGTGAGAGTGGGCACCCTTGTCTTGTTCCTGATTTCAGGGGAAATGCTTTCAATTTTTCACCATTGAGGGTGATGCTTGCTGTGGGTTTGTCATATATAGCTTTTATTATGTTGAGGTATGATCCTTCTATTCCTGCTTTTTGGACAGTTTTAATCATAAATGAGTGTTGAATTTTGTCAAAGGCTTTCTCTGCATCTATTGAGATAATCATATGGTTTTTATCTTTCAATTTGTTAAAGTGTACACCTACCCTCTTAAATGCCTTTATATTGTGTACTTATCAGGGATTATTTCTACTTTCCAGGTTATGATTATAATTGAATTACATACATATTCAAATAGTTTTGCATAATACATGCTGCATAGTACATACAAAACCAGAGAAACACCAAGAAAAAAAGTTGAAGAGGGTAGACAGGGTAAGAAATTAGAAAATGATTTGAGCTGTGCATAGTAAATATTTCTATGAGATGAAGCTCATAGATTTTCTTCTTTTTTTTTTGCCTTTGCTTTGTATTTGAAAATTAACTTTTACCAAGTTAATCAACTTTACTTTTGTAAAGCTTTTTATTTTATATTCCCCTAGAGTAGGAAATGGCAAACCACTCAGTATTCTTACCTGGAAAATTCCATGGACAGAGGAGCCTGGAAGGCTACAGTCCTCTGTAGGCCTACAGGCCTACAGAGTCAGCACGACTGAGTGACACATACAGCCAATCAACAACGTTGTGATAGTTTCAGGTGGACGGTAAAGGGACTCGGCCATACACATACACGTGTCCATTCTCCCCAAACGTCCCTCCCACACAACAGTGAGCAGAGTTCCCTGTGCTATACAGTAGGACTTTGTTGGTGTCCATTTAAAATATAGCAGTGTGTACATGTTGATCCCAAACTCCCTAACTATTCTTTCTCCTCATTCTTCCCCCCAGCAACCATATGTTCATTCTCTAAATCTGTGGATATGTTTCTATTTTGTAAATAAGTTTATTTGTATCATTTCTGTTTAGATTCTGTATATAAAGGATGTCACACAATATTTCTTCTTTTATGTCTGATTTGCTTATCTCAGTGTGATAATCTCTAGGTCCATCCATGTTGCTGCAAATGGCATTCATTTCATTCCCTTTAAGGGCTGGGTAATACTCCATTGTACACCTGTACCATATCTTCTTTATCCATTCCTCTGTCAATGGACATTTAGGTTGCTTCCATGTCTTGACTATTGTGAATAATGCAGTGAAGATTGGAGTGCATGTATCTTTTTGGACCATGTTTTTTCCTCTGGGTATGTGCCCAGGAGAGGGATTGCTGGATTATATAGGAACTCTACTTGTAGGTTTTTTTTTTTTTTAATATACTGTAGTGGATTTTGTCATACATTGACATGAATCAGCCATGGAGTTACATGTATTCCCTGTCCAGATCCCCCCTCCCACCTCCCTCTCTACCTGATCCCTCTGGGTCTTCCCACTGCACCAGGCCTGAGCACTTTTACTTTTAGTTTTTTGAGGAATTTCCATACTGTTTTCCACAGTGACTGTACCAATTTACATTCCCACCAACAGTGTAGAATAGTTCCCTTTTCTCCACATCTTCTCCAGTGTTTATTGTTTGTAGATTTTTTTGATGATGGCCATTCTGACTGGTGTGAAGTGATACCTCACTGCCATTTTGATTTGCATTTTTCTAGTAATTAGCAATGTTGAGTATCTTTACACGTGCCTGTTGGCTATCTGCATGTCTTCTCTGGAGGAATTTCTATTTAGGTCATATGCCCATTTTCCCACTGGGTTGTTTCCTGTTTTGTTATTGAGTCATATAACCTGCTAGTATATCTTGGAAATTAAGCCCTTGTCCATCACAACATTTGCAAATATTTTCTCCCGGTCTGTAGCTTCGGTCTTTGTATTGTTTATGAATTCATTTGCTGTAAAAAACTTGTAAGTTTTATTAGATCCCATTTGTTTATTTTTGCCTTTATTTCTATTGCCTTGGGAGACTGGCCTGAAAAAACACTGGTGAGATTTATGTCAGAGAATGTTTTGCCTATGTTCTCTTCTAGGAGTTTTATATTATTGTGTCTTATATTTAAGTCTTTAAGCCACTTTGAGTTTATTTTTGTGTGTGGTGTGTGAAAGTATGTTCTAAAAGCATTGATTTACATGCAGTTCTCCAACCTTCCCAATACCATTTGCTAAAGAGTGTCTATGTCATAATATGTAAACAGGGTTTCAGAGTAATACATTTGGGAGATTAGCGTGGTTTGGCCAAAGCAGTAGCAGTGAAAATGGCAGCGGTGGTTCGATTTGGCATTAATTTTTAAGATACGGCCAACTGGGTTTCTTTCTGGGTTAGATGTAAGCAGTGAGAAAACAATAAGAGTCAAAGATCGCTAAAGTTACAGCAAGAGATGTGGACAGAATGGAGGTGCTCTCAGCTGTAAACGAGAGCTGGGGAAGGAGTGTGTTGGAGGACAGCTCAGAAGGTGAACGATCAGAAGGTTAGTGCTGCTCACATTGAACTGGGGCTTCCCAGGTGGCTCAGCGGTAAAGAACCCGCCTGCCAAGCAGGAGATATGGGTTTTATCCCTGGGTCAGGAAAATCTCCTGGAGAAGGAAATGGCAACCCACTGCAATATTCTTGCCTGGGAAATCTCATGGACAAAGGAGCCTGGGGGACTGCCATCCATGGAGTTGTAAAAAGCTGGACATGACTTAGTGACTAAACAACAACAGCAACACATTAAATTAGAATCCTGACCCTTCAGAATGCTATGTCACCACGAAAAAGGAGACTATTCATACACGTCTATTCCAGGTCTGGTCTTGCATAGATGTAAAACAAGGGACTCATTGAAAATCTTGTTTCTCCTCGGGACCACGCACTCCCCAGGACTCTGCTTCTCCTTCTGCTCACTTTGATCAGATCAGAGACCTCTCTAAAACCAGGTCAGGCTGAGACCCTGAGTGTTTTAAGCTACAATGTCTGAGAAGGTTTTTGTTCAGCTCCCCTTGCAGACTCAGGCACTGTGTCACACAGAGCACAGAAGTACTAGGCAGAGTCACTCCAATGGGCTGAAGCTTTCATCAGGTGGAAGGACTTTTCATCCTTCTTGAATTCAGCCTCGAAGCCTTTGATGCCTTTAACCTGGGTGGGTCCTGATAAATACTTCAGTAGAAACTGGAGGCCTTGGCTGGGGTACTGGACATACCAGAAGAGAGAAATAGATCCACCATAAGAATAGTTGCATCTCAGCTCCAGACGGTTTCCTTCAGAGATGTTGATGTGACCATCAGGCTGGGTCACTAACTGGGCTCCAGTTCCTCCTGCAACAGCAATGCAGCATCAGTGAATCCAGGACACACCTATCTATAATGAGACAGTGTTTCCATTCAGACACCCTCAGAACAAAATTCCTTCTATACAGGCAGAAGCATGGAATATAATTTTACTTACTTGCTGTGAAGAGCATTCCAAGTAGCAGAAGAGTCACTGAGAGCATGGCTACAGAGGGAGGAAGATCTCCCTTGAGGAGCAGGAAGGAATGTGCCAGGGTGTGCTGAGTCCTTGTAACAGGGAAAATCTGAGAGTTAAAGAGATCCCTGTTTAGGCAATCCTAGCTACTACCAGTAAGAAATGCTTCTTTAAGAATGACTGCTCCAAAAAAAAAAAAAAAAAAAAAAAAGAATGACTGCTCCTGACGTTGAGCCTGTTCAAATATGCACTTCAATGAGCTGTAAGATAAAGAAGCTCATAGGAGTGAGACAAACACTTCCAGTTTATGCAACATCACCCTCTGCAGGTCAACAAAAGAAACAAATTGAGTCTTCAGGCTTTTGTGCCCCATCTCCTTTCTGCTCCTATTTAGGCTTGAATTACTTAGCATTTTAAACTGATGAGAATGTTTCAGGGGTTTGCTTACTAAGAGGCTCTTTTAATATTATGAATTAAATATAATCACATAAAGTAAATTATCCTTATTTTTATAAATGAGAAAATTGAAGCAAGAAGGGAAGGATGTAATTTGTTCAAGATCACAGTAAGTGATCTGGAATTTGTCCCAATGGTATGATTCAAGAATCTGTATCACTGGCTACTGACAATTTAGCACTATGGCCATTAGGCTAAATAGTATCCTCACTTATTAGACAGGAAATCAAGTCCTTTAGAAGTTAAATGATTTGTCCAAGGACATATAAGGATTAGAACCTAATTCATTTAGACTCCACTATGTTGTCATCTATGACAACTACTGACAATACTACTCTTTAGGTTAAATGTAATTTCACCAAGACACACACGCAGAGCAAACTTCGCAAGAGAATAGAAACTAAAGAAAATCTCCAAGGAACTCAAACACTGATGTGATGGCCAGTAGAAAAAAGTATCAGAGAAACCTCAAAGGTAGTCCAGAGAGGTACATGGCAAATCAGAATTGACTGGTGTCCTGAAAGAGAAGCAAAGTGGAGTTTTAAAGAGGAAGGACTGTCCATCAGAGCAGATGCTAAAAATGTCTACCTAGTGAGATGATGACTGAAAAGTGTCTATTGACTTTTAGCAGCACAAAGATCATGATTTGAGTCTTTCAGCAGAAACTCAACTGTAGTAGAGACAAGACAAAGGAGAAAAATTTTGGAATACAGAAATCTCCTTCCAGAGGCTGAACTGTGACGGGGAGAAAAGATATGGTGCTAACTAGACCAGGATGTTGAAGTGGTAACCACAGGGGTTTTAAAGGTTGAGATATATTTACATGTTTTTGGAAATGTTCTATAAACAATGGATCAAACTTCTGAAGAGACAGCCAGGATGGACTGTGGACCACAGGTAGGAGAATTTATTTGTGAGGAGAAACAGTTTTGTCCAATTTTATTGGAATGAAGGAGGAAAGAATTGGTTTGGATTTCAGTATTATTTCAGGGTATGAAGGCAGAAAGTTGACACATCTATTAATTTTAATGAATTTTTTCTTCTTATAGATAGAAATTAAGTACCTTCCAAGATAATTAATAGAAGAGATTCTGGGATGAGAAATCTGATGAGTGTGAGAAGTTTTGAAAAAGTCACTGTAGGAACTGACAATGAGAAATGATTACAGAGAAAAAGAATACTTTCTTGGAAGCACTGTGGGTCTAGTTAGTGTTGGTGGTGATCACAATTTCAGTGACATCAGTCTGCCCATCTGTGTGATTTTCTTGAACTCTGCTTTATCAAAGTATATTAGAAAGTAGATTTTTAAAAATTTGATCTTTATAATAATTGAAGAGTATTCCATGGTATCAGTGTAATATAGTGTTTTTAATCATTATCCCAATGGGGTACATAAGAAGGCAGATATTAATCCATGATTAGGAATTAATAAGATCATTGATATGGCATAGAATTAACTCAAAACAATGAAGTTAGTGACTAAAGACTGATTGAAGGAGGGCTGTGAAGTTTAGATATTATAGAAAGAGAAATAAAAGATTGGAAACTTCTGAGAAATAAGATAACAGTAAAGAGATCTGGGGACTAAATGATCATAAAGAGTCAAAGAACGAGTGCAGCAGAAGTATATGAGTGTAAGAATCTGCGATGCAAGGTTGAGACAGGATGTAAGATTTCAGAGGTGGAGCGGCATCTACCTGGAGAAATATCGTCACATCTTTCTGGAGTGTGGCCATGGGAGTTTGTGACTGAAAGCGACCCTAACTGATAGACTTCAAAGTTGATGAGTACAGGTTTCTCTCTGAATTTAAGTCAAGGAGTGTTTTAGGTTACAGTAGAATCTTATGTGTGTACATCTTCAATATATAAGGGAGAGTGCGGCGGCGTCGCACTGAATGATTCTCACAAACACACAGGATGGTAAGAGACAGTGCGGGGAGGCTCGGGAAGAGCAGCTCTGAGGAAAGCCGGGCGCGCGTTTGTTGGTCACGTGTCAGGTGATCTTTAACTGAGAGCAGGAAAGCCAGACGGAGGCAGCACTCTGGGGCTAAGGAAGCGACCTCCTGGAGGTCTGGAGGAAATCACACCAGAGTCCTAAAGAAAGGCCTTTGAAGAAAGGGGGGCTTGTTTATCATGCAGAACAGCATCCTGCAATGCTGACTTGTCAACCAGAACATCTAACTTAAAGGCAGGGGAGAGCAAGCGAGGAGGAGGGAGTGAGTGAGAGTCAATTCCAGGAGACGTTTCTGAGCAAACAGTGAAACATGGTTCCCCCAGAGAGTGTCTGATGTCTATAAAGATGGGAGTGATGAAAGGAATAGGGAAAAGTAGGGGTAAAAGGCTGTCTCAAAGGGTCAAAGACAAGAGTCTGTTTTTTGGGGGGTGTGGGAGTGACAAGCATGCTGTTCTCATCTCTAAATTTGAAGTGTTTTAGATGAGGGAGGACCAGAAGTAACCACAAGTGAAAGAGCTGATACGTGGAAGGAATTTTTACAGGGGCTACTGGATGTTTGTTTTCAATAGAATGAGGATTTAGAGGGCAAAGTAGAAAGCAGTATGGGATGGTAAGAGGTAGTTAGGTCAGTGCAGAAAATTAAACAGGTCAGACTCCTTGGTGAATCATTCCTCTCTGCAAGGAGTCAATCAGGGGTAGAATCAAATGTGCCTTCAAAGGTCCTAGTACAGAGGAATGTGGCCACAACGAGACCAACTGGTGCTCAAGTCTCTAAGAAGATGTCATAAACCATTGGCTATGATTTATTTTGGCTATCCCAATCGATTATTTTCAGAAGTTTTCTTTTCTTTGTGTTCAGGAAATTGTCTTTTCTATGTGCCATATGTGTATGCACTTGTTACTTGTTTCTTATAACCCTCTTACATGTTATCTACTTCCGGGGGCAAGTCAATTTGAAATCACTTAGTATGTTGCACATTTCATGCAATTTTGATAGAATGAATCAGATAGTCTTCTAACTTAGAATCAATATCTCAGATGTGCCTAACAGATGGAGTTTGTGAAACATTAGAATCTTCAATGTGGCATCGTTCACATCGTATTCTTGGATATTCAAAAAGACTAAGAAATTTGTCCTGGTGTGTAGGATGTGTGTGGAAATGTAAATGGCTATGTTTATCATACTTTGGAAATCGTTTTGATTCTGTGAGTGAAATCTGAGGTAACAGATACTTGTACTCAAGTCTTGGAAAGTACAGTGAGAGGTGCTCTAGCACTTTCCAAAGATCAGCATATCCCTTCAGGACACTTTCAGTCACTTTTTCCCTCATTTCCTCCTCTTCCCAGCTTTAGAGCTCACTTGCTTATTTCCTCACTTTGCTTTTCCTAAAACATATCTTTCTGTCTGTTTTATTTATTCAAGAGTTCTCAGTAATTAGCATAGTACCTGACAAATAGTAGCTGCTCAATAAACATTTATTGAATAAAGAAATGTTCTTGCTGAACATTTTACTGACAATTGCTACGGATGCAATAAAATATAGAAGACATGAATTAGATCTTCTATAAAAACAGAAGAAAGAGTCAAAGGACATCACATGGGATCTCATAATGAAGACAAGAATGTATTCCAAAATCCTTATTCATTCATGGACTCATTAAATTTTTCCTTCCTATTTACCTTTTTTCTTTCCTTCTTCCCACCCTCTCTTTTCCTTCCTTCCTCTTTCTATTCCCCATTCCTATCATTATGAAATGTGAAATTGGTCCCCAACTATTTTGTTAGGCTCTTCCTGTGAACTTCAGTTCATTCCAATACACATTTCTCTTTATCTCTGACACTCTTCATAGACTGTGATAAATGGCACAGATTTCTGCTTGTTTTGTTAAAGTGTTTAATTATTGTTTGTCATAAGGTTGACACCAGATAGTTTGAAAGATTATGATTGCATGTAGCTAGATAAAGTCCTCTGGAAAGATGCAAGGAATTCTCCTAACTTGGTGAAAAAGAATAACAAAAAAATATACATTTAGACATCAGTCGATACTCACAGTCAGTGTGTTATCACAACTACAAGTCAATGAAAATGTAAAAATGCACATGATGACTCAGCAATGTGCTCAAGGAAGCACAGTGCTTGTCAATCCTAAAGTAGTGAACTAATTTGATTAACAAAAAGCCTCTTCTCATATTGGGGCTTCTCAGGTGGCACTAGTGGTAAAGAACCTGCCTGTCAGTGCAAGAGATATAAAAGACACGGGTTCAATCCCAGGGTTGGGAAGATCCCCTGGAGTAGGGCAAGGCAACCCACTCCAGTATTCTTGCCTAGAGTCCATGGACAGAGGAGACAGTCAGGATACGGTCCAGAGGATCTGAAAGAGTAGGACATGACTGAAACAACTCATTGTGTATAGATAAAGTATATTTGGACTATTAAAAAAACACAGGTAATTTCCTATTTGTGGAGGATGCAAGATACGTCCTCTCACTCTGTTGAAGTATGACTATTTACAGCATATAGAAGGCAAAATGTCACTTCTCCAAAAATTTTAAATGTGCCCTTTATTGAACATCTAATCAAATTTTCTAGTATCTAATTCATTTATCTATTTAATTTTTCATGTACATGCCAAAGTGATTCTACAAAGATGTGTACACATCTACAAAGATGTGTAATCTACAAAGATGTGTAAGATTCTACAAAGATGTGTAAGATGTTGTCTTCATTATAATTATATAGTAATTATAATTACTAATTAATTAATTTAATGATAAGATGTTTCAAATACTAAATAAGCATCAGAAAGAATGTAGTGAGCCACTCCACTTTGTTTCAACTGTAGAAAGAGTTCCAGGACATTATTAAATGAAAATCAAAAGGCACAGTGTGAAAAATCCAAATAAATTCAATTTAACGGCAAATCATTTGATCTGTGTGTGCACATATGTATGTATGTGTATAAATGTGTATGCAGTTGCATGAAGTGATGGGCAAAGATATATGTGTGTGTGTTCAATTGTGTCCAACTCTTTGTGACCCACTAGACTGTAGCCGCTCAGGCTCTTCTGTCCATGGAATTTCTCAGGCAAGGATACTGGAGTGGGTTGCCATTTCCTACTCCAGGGGCTCTTCCTGACCCAAGAATTGAACCTGCCTCTGTTGTGTCTCCTGCATTAGCAGGCAGATTCTTTACCACTGCACCACCTGGGGTTCAATTCAGTTCAGTTGCTCAATCGTGTCCGACTCTTTGCAACCCCATGGACTGCAGCAGGCCAGGCTTCCCTGTCCATCACCAACTTCCAGAGCTTACTCAAACTCATGTCCATTGAGTCAGTGATGCCATCCAACCATCTCATCCTCTGTCATTTCCTTCTCCTCCTGCCTTCAATCTATCCCAGCATCAGGGTCTTTTCAAATGAGTCAGTCCTTTGCATCAGATGGCCAAAGCACTGGAGCTTCAGCATCAGTCCTTCCAATGAATATTCAGGACTGATTTCCTTTAGGATGGACTGGTTTGATTTCCTTGCAGTCCAAGGAACTCTCAAGAGTCTTCTCCAACACCACAGTTCAAAAGCATCAATTCTTCGGGACTCAGCTTTCTTTATAGTCCAACTCTCACAAGCATACATGACTACTGGAAAAACCATAGCTTTGACCAGATGGACCTTTGTCACCAAAGTAATGTCACTACTTTTTAATATGCTATCTACATTTGTCATAGTTTTTCTTCCAAGGAGCGAGTGTCTTAATTTCATGACGGCAGTCACCATCTGCAGTGATTTTTGAGCCCCCCAAACTAAAGTCTCTCACTGTTTCATTGTTTCCTCATTTATTTGCCATGAAGTCATGGGACTGGTGCCATGATCTTAGTTTTTTGGATGAAGAGTTTTAATCCAACTTTTTCACTCTCCTCTTTCATTTTCATCAAGGGGAAGCCTTTCATCAGGGAAGCCTTTCACCTGGGGAACTGTGCAAAAATATATGTAATTGAAATAAACAGGCTGATATGATATACATTAAACTGTCAGAAAAGGACAGTGGGAGGAATCTCCCTCATTTACAGCTATGAGCCTTCACTTTTCCTCTGCCTGAGACTTTTATAATGAGAAGGATCTATGTGCTGCTTAGAGAATATAAAAAATGATGAAAATGCTTTATAGAGGCAGAACTTCTTGACAGATTAAAAATAAATATTCACTTAGTTTTTGTTTTCTTAAAACTTTTTTTATCATAAGCATGCATGTTCTAGAGTAGTAACAAAATAACATTTTAGATTTTCCTCTGAGTAAAATCAATTTGCAAGTGAAACAACTGTAATAATATGCATTTCTGAGTGTGGATTTGTCCTGGGTCCAAATGAAAGAAGCCTTTGGAACAGGAGAATTATTTGTGATTTCCTTAGCTTTTCATCTTTAACACACTGAAATCAACATTTTATTGACATGAGGAGGCGCCATGACAAATTATTAATACCTCTTCACTTTATTCCTGTGTTAAAATTATGATTCTTAATTGCCTTGTCATTCACAGCCACATCAACCAATGAAGCACTTCTTCCTTGTCCTCTTTCTCTTCTTTTCTTTATCCATCTTCTTCCCTTTCCCTTCCCTTCATTTTCCTCATCTCTCACTGCTCTCTGACTCTCCTTCCAGATGACTCTAGATTTGCTCTCATGAGTGCTCCCCCACTGTGTCCCCCCTTCTTCCCACCAGAGATACTGCCCAGGTGCAGCCCCGTCTGTCCCCGTGTGTCCCTCTCAGGATGCAGTAGTACAGAGCGGTGTCTCTCAGGGTGACCTGGGGCACCTGGACTTTCTGTCTGAAGCTATGGTCAGAGAGGCCATGCTGCTGTTCACTGTGCCTTGTAAGCCATGAATGACATACTGTGGACTCTGATTGGGATTTTGCTGATACCAATGTATATAGTCATCTCCACCAATGGTAGAGTGGTTACAAGGCAGGTTTACATCCTCTCCTTCAACACAATCCATGGAGCTGGGCTGAGTGGTCTTAGCATCAATCACAATCCCTAAAGGGTCAAGAAAATAAAATTATCCCCTGACAACAAATGAGTGTAATCCTGTGGATCAAGGGCACAACACTCCCCAAACTGTCTGGACCTACCCCCTACTCCAGTGTTTTTATCTATGTCCTGAGAAATATCATTGGTGCTTGTCATACAGGGACCAAAGACACATGGCAAGAATCTGAGAACTCTACAGGGTTTATCCCATGGGTCCTTAGCTCAATAACCCCAGAGATTTCTTCCAATCTGCTTACTGCTAAGGTCTCTTCTGGGATCATGGCTATGGATTAACCTGTCATGTAGAAGTTTGTGCTCACTAGCAAATGCATAGATCTGTTCTCAATTCCATTGCCATAAAGCTGAATAAAACACAGGAAGAAGAGTAGAGAGCAAATGACACTTTATGCTCCCTTGGCCTCAAAGTCAACCCCTTGTAGACACAGAACTTACCCAAGGTCAGAAAAACAGTTACTCCAACCACCAGCCTCATACTTCAAGGACAAACCAGGACTGTGGGCTCAGGGCTCACAGTTGTGTCTGCTCCTGGGCTTGTCTCCAGAGAATAGAAACAACTGCTGCTGGTAGAGACATGCAACCAGTGCAGGTGTCTGTTGCAGTGTGTTATTGCCAGGATCTGTCAGCCAGTGATCAAGCAGTTCCTCATCTAGGTCTTCCTTCCCTGTTTTAGTCACATCCCGCAAAGAAGGCGAGACATCCCCAGTTCACAGCATGCCGACTGCTATCCCTTGTGAAGTTTAAAGTCTGGCTCTGGAAAAGGAACACCAGTCACAGTGGTGTGTCTATCCAGAACCTGTGTTCTATTATTTCTTCTTCAAAGAAATTTTCTGATGCTCCGTGAAGCTTGTGGAAAACATTATTTAATCCCAGAAAGCTTTACTGAGCTCTATAATGTAAAGAGATGAAAATTCCCATCCACATTCTAGCAAATGTATGTGAGATTTCAAAGTAGGCTGTGGTTGTTCCGAGGGACAGAAAATATTAGTAACATTGAGACAAAAAGCTAAACGTCTTGAGCTCAGACATTGGCGCTCAGTGTCCTGAAAAGGTTCTTGGAATCATGAATCTGTCTCCATCTAGGCAGACATTTCTCAAGGCATCGGTTCTTGATATAGTAACTGATGACACAGATGGCATTCTCCTCGTCCTCCTTGAACAGTTGTCCTTAAAGGCCCTTTGTGCCCACATTTGTAGGTGCTCAGCACCAAGGATGCAGACACAGAGAGAAGACGGAAGGGAGAGCAAACTCTCTGGGGTGGAGAAGGGTGGAGGTGGATGATCCCGGCAGAAAAAGAGGAGTGAAGAGGAAAGAGCATAAGGAATAGGGAAGGGAAGAGTTAACCAGGGGTGGGAAATGGGAAAGCAGTGTTTAGGGAGGTACATGGAAAAGGTTAGGCTATAAGGTTATGATTCCCTGAATCCTTGACCACATGCACTCAACAAAGGATTATAAAATCAGTTTATCTAAAGACAATGAAAATCTGTCATTGTTTTTCACTTTTCTGTGGAGCATCGATGGAAAACATGTTTCCTTTCCTTTATAGCCAGAAAGGACCACTGTTTCCAAATGAAGCAGCCCCGTCTTGTGACTGAATAAACAGACTGCAGAGCTAAACTCCCACCAGAAGTCAACCTTTTGAAAAGTTCCTCAGATAGAAGGGTAAATTTCCCTGGTGGCTCAGCCGGTAAAGAATCCACCTGCAATGTAGGCAATGGGGGTTCGATCCCTGGATCAGGAATATCCTCTGGTAAAGGAAATGGCTACCCACTTCAGTATTCTTGCCTGGAAAGTCCCACTGATAGAGGAGCCTGGCGGGCTACAGTCCAAGGGGTTGAGAAGAGTTGGACATGACAGAGACTAAACAAGAGCAACAATGCATGTCCTCTACAAAAATCTTAACATTAATGAAAGAAATTAGAGAGGGCATAAATAAAGAGGCTATGGATCCAAAGACTCCATATGTTAAGGTGTCAATTGTCCCAAATCAATTTGATTTGTCCCAAATTAATTCATAAATTCAACACAATCCCAAGCAAATTACCTCAGTCTCTTGTGATAGAAGCTATTGTATAACTTATGTGGAAGTGCAAAAACCTAGAATAAGTCTTGAATAAGACAAAGAAAACACCTCTTGCATTTCCAGATTTCAAAACATATATGAAGCCCCAGTAATTAAGATAGAATGGTCTGTTGGTATGAGGATAAAATAAAGTCAGTAAACAGAATCAAGTCCAAAAAGAGGTCATAATGCATGTGTCATCAATTTTTTTTTTTTCTCTAAAAGTGCCTATGCAGCTCCATGGGGCTTCCCCTGTGGCTTAGCTAGTAAAGAATCCACCTGCAATGTGGGAGACCTGGGTTCAGTCCCTGGGTTGGGAAGATCCCCTGGAGAAGGGAAAGGCTACCCACTCCAGTATTCTGGCCTGGAGAATATATATAAAAAAAAATGGATTCGTTCAGTCCGCTCCCAGAAGGAAGTCCTGTTCCTGCACATAAATGATGGGTCATCTTTGGAAAGCCTTCAGGTTGTAGCAGATTCAAGCTTTGACAGTAGAGAACTGGCTTTTGGGAGTTCTGTGGAAGTTCAAGGGCAACTGGTAAAAAGTCCATCCAAAAAGCAAAATGTGGAACTGAAGGCAGAAAAAATTGAAGTTGTTGGCAATTGTGATGCCAAGGCTTTCCCTTTTAAATATAAAGAGAGGCACCCTCTGGAGTATCTGAGACAATATCCTCACCTCAGGTGTAGGACCAATGTTCTGGGTTCCATACTGAGGGTTCGCAGTGAAGCCACAGCAGCTATCCATTCTTTCTTTAAGGACAGTGGCTTTGTGCATATTCATACTCCAGTAATCACATCCAATGACTGTGAGGGAGCTGGAGAACTTTTTCAAGTTGAACCTTCAAGCAAAATAAAGGTGCCTGAGGAGAATTTCTTCAATATTCCTGTTTTCTTAACTGTCTCAGGACAGCTTCATCTAAAAGTGATGTCAGGAGCTTTTACTCAAGTGTTTACCTTTGGCCCAACATTCCGAGCAGAGAATTCTCAGAGCCGGAGGCACCTGGCAGAGTTCTATATGGTAGAAGCAGAGATTTCTTTTCTGGAGAGGCTTCAAGATCTCATGCAGGTTATGGAGAGCCTCTTCAAGACTACAGCAATGACAGTTCTCTCAAATTGTCCTAAAGATGTTGAACTCTGTCACAAATTCATAGCTCCTGGACAAAAGGACAGATTAGAACATATGCTAAAAAACAACTTTCTAATCATTTCTTATACTGAGGCAGTGGAGATCTTAAAGCAGGCATCCCAGAACTTCACCTTCACTCCAGAGTGGGGTGCTGATCTACACACTGAGCATGAAAAATACCTGGTGAAGCACTGTGGTGACATACCAGTCTTTGTCATTAATTATCCACTAGCACTCAAGCCGTTCTACATGAGGGATAATGAAGATGGCCCTCAGCATACAGTTGCTGCTGTTGATCTTCTGGTTCCCGGAGTTGGAGAACTCTTTGGAGGAAGCCTCAGAGAGGAACGGTACCATTTCTTAGAACAGCGATTGGCCAGATTAGGACTGACAGAAGCCTACCAATGGTATCTGGACCTCCGTCTATTTGGAACTGTGCCACATGGAGGTTTTGGGATGGGATTTGAATGCTATCTGCAGTGCATCTTGGGAATTGACAATATCAAGGATGTTAGCCCTTTTCCAAGATTTACTCATTCATGTCTTTTGTAGCTGGAAGACTGACTAAGGAAAACCACCCTGTGCCAGAGGTATTGCACATGAATATGCATATAGGAGAACAAAATTGCAAAAGTTTTCAACATGTAATTGTCATGCCAGAAGATGCTAGAAAAATACACGTGATCATGATTTTCTTAGAAAGTTGAAGGCATTTCTTGGAAACATGAACTCTCAATAGGTATTTATAGCAAATAAAATCAGATATAAAAATAAGAGCTTTGTACAGACTTGTCCACCAGTTCTAGCCATTACCTGAGTTCTAGTCCTTATAACTAATCTCTTATTATACATCACTCATGGTTCTGCTTTTCTGATTGTGCCCTGACACAAAGTCCAAGAGGAAGTGACTAAGCAAATGGTTTTGATAGTGACACAACTAGACCCAGGTTTGTGATGAAGTAAAACTGCCAGTTTAAAGTATTATGGGACAAGTTTTCAAATCTATACAACTTTACACATGTTCTGTGTGGTTGACTTAAAGTAAAAAATTCAAGAGGAGAATGTATTTGTAGAAAGTTACTCTGGCACCTGTTTCCAAAGACATAGAAGGAGGCTTTATCTAGAATTAAATCTTCTGATCCAGACCACAACTTAAACAACCACAGGACTATCATTTCTTGTCTGGGGTCTGTGGGTGTGAACTTCAGCTGGGGTCCTGCAGCAGGGGGGCTCTCTCTTATCAAGTTCTGGGTTTTTGTACAGCTTTCCCTATTACTTCAAGCACTGTGAGCTCACGGAGAGCACAGAAGTACTTTGCAGAATCTTCCAGTTCTAAGGATGAAATGATGAGGCTGATGGATTTATCTGCTTTCTGGAAGTTTACAGAGTAGCGGCCGTTCCTTGCAGTACTGTCTTCTGAATACTGTTGAATAAGGTAAGTCATCTGCCCACTGGGAAGTTGCTTGTACCAAACAAGGTAGTAATATCTCCAACTTGTTTCATACTGACAATTCAGGGTGACTGACTGCCCCACTTGACTGGATATATCTGGCTGGTTTTGAGTAACTTTCTGGGCCACACCAGATGCTGTGGGGAAAAAAAATCAGAAACCAAAGATGAAGCAGTGAATAAAATAGTGTAGGAATTATTTAGGACCCAAAGACAAAAAATTGAAATCTTAAGTTGTTTGCTTGCTTTTCTCCAACTTTCCTTTCCTCCCCAAGTCCCTGTGAAGCACCACGTGCCTGTGTGCAGTCCTTTCACCCTGAACACTCGCACCCACGTTTGACAGCATCCCTACCAGAGAAGGTGAAGGCCAGAAACACCCAGAGCAGACTGGAGAGCGGCATGAGGCATGGATTCCCCTGAACAAATGTGCTGAGTTCTGCCTCAAGCTGAGAGTTCAGTGTCTTTGAGTGCCCGACAGCACATATACATACTACCCAGTACCTGTGTGACTCCCCCCAACAGGAAGTGGGGGTTGTCATGTTCATAGACCACGTGGTCTGTGCATACATGGGAAAAAGTCTGGCTCACCATAAACCTTTACTTTGTCTACTTGTTTTTCCCTGGTCATTAAATTAATCAGATCCTGAAAGAAGGCATGAAGAAAAGCAAGCAGTATTAAATTTTAAGCTGAGGGGAACTGAATGTTAAGCAAGTTGACATACATTGATCATTATTCAGCAAAATGGTTTTTCCGGCTGGTTTAACATATAATTTACTATACCCTATGAAATGTTCTGTTATCTATTAACTGGTCATTTATTTAGCCTATACTTACTTTGCTCCATCCAGAATCTAATGACTCTTTAAGAAAACTTGCAGATCTTAGGCTTCTTGGTGAATGTAAATTTTATTCAAAATAATTATTGTATCTCTTTGTCTTTGTATTGAGTTCTGTGACTCTAATTAGGTTTTTCAATAAATAAAGTTACTTCACCATAAATGACAAAAAATAATCAGTCCATCTGACTTTCAGAGTCTATTCAGTTTTAAATTTTGAATGAAATTATACAAGAATAAAATATTTTTTTGAACTTTGAAATTGAGTTTTATTTATTAAACTTTGAGGAATACCAGGATATTCAGTCCCGTCCCCTCCACAAGCAGAATTGCATTTATTAGACCATGTGTCCTGGAATTGTCCTGACGTCACATTTTCTATGTCAGTGGTCCAAAGTGTTCAGTCTCCCTTGTTAGTGGCTCATTATTTTTGTCTTTGTAAATAAATTCAACATAAGTATGCTGAATCTTTCTGTGATATAATACCCTAATGCTCTCCTATAAAAGTTGGTATCTACAGGTTTCAAACACTTTGTTGTTGTTGTTCAGTTGCTAAGTTGTGTCCAACTCTTTGTGACCCCGTGCACTGCAGCACACCAGGCTACACTGTACTTCAATATCTCCCAAAGTTGCTTTAATTCATGTCCATTGAGTCAATGATGCTATCTAATCCTCTCATGCTCTGCCTCTCCCTTCTCCTTTTGCCTTCAATCTTTCCCATCATCAAGGTCTTTTCCAGTGAGTTGGCTCTTCGCATCAGGTGGCCAAAGTATTGGAGTTTCAGCTTCAGCATCAGTCCTTCCAGTGAATATTCACAGTTGATTCCTGTTAGGATTGACTGGTTTGTCTTCCTTGCAGTCCAAGGGACTCTCAAGAGTCTTATCCAGCACCACAGTTCAAAAGCATCAATTCTTCAGCTTTCAGCCTTATTTACAGCCTAACTCTTACACCACACATGACTATTGGAAAAACCATAGCTTTGACCATACAGACCTTTGTCAGCAAAGTGATGTGTCTGCTTTTTGATATGTTATCTTAAGCTTTCTAGGTGGCACTAGTGGTTAAGAACTTGCCTGCAAATTCAAGAGACATAAGAGATGTGGGTTCAATCCCTGGGTCAGGAAGATCCCCTGGAGGAGGACAAGGCAACCCACTCCAGTATTCTTGCCTGGGAAATCTCACGGACAGAGAATCCGGGAGGGCGATGGTTCACAGGGACGCAGAGCCGGACACGACTGTAGTGACTTAGCCCATCTGCAGTTTTGTCATATCTTTTCTTCCATGGGGCAAGCATCTTTCAATTTCCTGGCTGCAGCCACTGTCCATAGGGATTTTGGAGCCCAAGAAAATAAAATCTGTCATTGCTTCTACTTTTTCCCCTTTTATTTGCCATGAAGTAATGGGACCAGATGCCATTATCTTAGATTTTTGAATGTTGAGTTTCAAGGCAGCTTTTTCACTCTCCTCTTTCACACTCATCAGAAAGCCCTTTCAGTTCCTCTTCATTTTCTCACATTAGAGTGGTATCTTCTGTGTATCTGAGATTTTTGATATTTCTCCCAACAACCTTGATTTCAGCTTGTGATTCATCCAGCCCAGCACTTCACATGTTAAGTTAAATAAGTCATATAAGTTAAATAAGCAGGCTGACCATATACAGCCTTGAAAGACTCCTTTCCCGATTTGGAACCAGTCCATTATTCCATGTCTGGTTCTAACTGTTGCTTCTTGACCTGCATACAGGTTTCTCAGGAGACAAGTAAGGAGGGCTGGTATTTCCATCACTTTAAGACTTTTCCACAGTTTGTTTTTATCCACACAAAGTTTTTAGCATAGTCAATGAAGTAGAAGTAGATGCTTTTCTGGAATTCCTTTGCTTTCTCCACGATCCAATGAATATTAGCAACTTGATCTCTGGTTCCTCTGCCTCTTTGAAACCCAGCCTGTACATCTGGAAGTTCTTGGTTCACACACTGCTGAAACCTAGCTTAAAAGATTTTAAGCATAACCTTACTTGCATGTGAAATGAGCACAACTGCATAATGGTTTGAACAATCTTTGGCATTGCCCTTCTTGGGACTGGAATGAAAACTGACCTTTTCCAGTCCTGTTCAAACACTTAGTATATGTCAATACCATCGAAGTTGATGATTGAAGTTTTGTATACTGTACATGATCATGAAAGATGTATCTCTCAATCTTCCACTTAGTTTCATCATCTTAATAGATGAATTAATTTAAAAGAACAAAAAGCAAATAAGCAAATAGAAAAGGAAGTATAGACACAGTCTCCAAAACAGTGCCAATTCTTAAAATTTAAGGTCAAAAGAACTCATTAATGACTGATGCAGGGAGGAAAGTTTGTATGTAGTTGAACCATCTACTCTTCTGTCCCATTTCAACTCTGAGTGACAGACAGCTGATGTCCTGGTTTCTAATTATTTACAAGGAAGCAGGGGAGACAACAAATGCCCAGAGCAGTCTGGGGAGCAGAATGATAATACATATATTCTATGTATCATTATATGTATCATTTTATTATATATATCAAATGGTTTTATATATACCTTTTTATGCATAGCTGTGAAAGTTATCCCATTTGTAGGTTCTTGTTACTACCACTAAAATTAAGATACAGAATCATTCCATCACCCTAAAGAACTTACTTTGCAGACCATGCCAACCTCCACAACTCTTGAAAATCCGTGAAATCTGCTGATGTCCTGGCTCCCAATTAATTGTAACTAAGCAGAAGAGACCACGAAGGCTTGCAGCAGCCTGAAGAGCACTTGATATTCTAAAATATATATGCTAATATAATAATTACATATACATACCAGGAAATTGATATTGCCAAAATTTTATTAAAATACAGATCGTGATCTGATTCCTCAGTTTTATATGCACTCTGGTTTTGATGCATAACTCTGTGAAACTATCACATGTATAGGCTCTTGTTACCACCATTAAAATCATGACATAGAATTGTTCCATCTCTCTCCAAGAAACCCTCTTTGCACACCCTCCCGAGGCCTGCAATTCTTTACAATCCAGGTCACTACTGATCTCATTTCATCTTTATATTTTGTCCTGTTGAGAATGTTGTATAAGTAGAATCATACTATGTATACAGTCATAATAATCCAATAAGTGTAATCATATACTGTAGCCTCTGAGATTGATTTTTTTACTCAGCATAGCATCCTGAGATCCATCTAGACTACTGCATATATCAATAGTCTGTTGCTTTTAATCACTGCAGACTGTCCCCAACTTATGATAATTCAGTTTAGAATTTTTGACTTTATAGTAGTGAGAAAGTGATATGCTTTCAGTAGAAACCATACTTGGAATATTGAAATTTTATCTTTTCCTGGGCTAGCAACATGCAGTATTATGTTTCCTGGTGATTCTGGGCAGCAAGAGTGAGCTGAACTCCTGGCCAGCCTCAAAATCATGAGTGTAAACAACTAACACATTTACAGCCGTTTCACACCCGTATAACCATTCTGATTTTCACTTTCAGTACAGTATTCAATACATTACGTAAGATTTTCATCATTTTAGTATAAAATGGACTGTGTGAGATGATTTTTTTCCAAATGCATGCTAAGGCAAGTATTGGCCACACTTAAGGGAAGCTAGCCCACTCCAGTGCTCTTGCCTGCAGAGTCCCAGGGGCAGCGGAGCCTGGCGGGCGGCCATCCATGGGGCCGCACAGAGTCGGACAGACCGCAGGCCTGGGCGGCAGTGGCGGCAGAATCTGTGAGGCGGCTGAGTCTGTGAGCGGAAGCTCCTGTTTCCTTGACTTTTTCTGGAGTCTGGTTGCTCTGCAGCGTCGGTGTCTGCAGTGCAGCGTGAGGCTGGTTCACGGGTCACATTTCTCGCCGCTCTTGTTAGACCTCTTCCCCGCATCAAAGGAGCTTTGGGCTTCCTATTGTCTCAACCTAAAGTGATTTACTGCAAAATAACCCTCTTGAAGTTGAGAAAGATGTATAAATAATATTTCATTGTGTGAATGTACTACAGGATATTTATCTGTTCATTCAGTGAAGATCACTGGTTGATTTCCAGTATTAAGAATTCAGCAAGTGGATATTTAAGTGTATTTGAAATTCTTTGGACTGTTTTCTAGAATGACTGGGCCATTCACCCACCAGCAATGCATGAGTGATCTAACCTCTCTGCATCCTTGCCAGAACTTGGTATTGTCAGTATGTTTAATTTTAGCCCTTATGATATATGTGAAGTGGTGTCTCTTTGTAGTTTTAATTTGGGTTTCCCTAATATAAATGTAGGGATATATTCTTTGTATTTTCTACATAATCATTTACCAGCAAATAGCGGCAGTTTTACTTCTTTCAACTCTATAAGATCGTTACATCTACTTTCTTTATTGCACTTGCTCCAACATCTGGCACTGTACCAAAAGAGTGACAAGAATGGACACTCTGGCTTTTTTCTCTTTCTTAGAGAAAATTATAGTCTTTTACTAATAAGAATACCATTAGCTATTGAGGAAATTCCCCACTATTCTTGTGATTCTCAGAGTTTTCATCATAATTGACTACTGAATTTTTGCAAATCCTTTTTTTCTGACTAGATTAATATGATATGGTTTTTTTCTACCCTGCTAATATGGTGAATTCTATTCATTGATTTTCAATATTAAAGTGTCTTGCACCCTTGAAAGAAATTTACACTTGTGCTTGGTATATTACTCATTTTACATATCAATGAATTTTACTTGCTAAAATATTTTAAGAAATTTGTGTCTATCTTCTAGATAAAAGATATTTCCCTGTAGTTTTCAGTTATTTATGCCGTTTCTCTGATTTTGGCATCAGGGTAATATTAGCCTCATAAAATGAGTGAAGAATTATTTTCTGTCTATTCTCTGCAAAAAACTGTGTATAATTCATGCTAATTCCTCTTCAGTGTTTCACAGAATTCTTCAGTGACACTGAGTCTGGGGATTTTTTTTATTAAAAATTCAATTTCTTCGTAGACATCATGACTTCAGCTTTCTCTGGCCCCTGCTCTGAGGAGAGATGAGGAGGAGCGACCCCTGGAGCCCACAGTGAGGTTTGGGGACAGACAGCAGGTGCTTCCAGAGCACTGTCCCCTTGCCCAGAAGTAGGTTCCTACATCTGAGAGCTGGGCAGCCGGGAGGTGCAGGGAGCTGTGCTGTCTGGACTCTCCACACCGATCTGTCCATCTCTGAGCCATCTTCACTTCTCCACCCTTAGCTAATATCATCAAGAGGACAGGACTTCCCCCAGGCCCCTGCTTATACCACTCTAAACTGTAAAATGTGCTTGAGGAATTGCAGTATGTGGTGAAGTTCTCTCCTTCTTGCAGGAGCAAGAATTCAGGAAAATGCTTTATCTGTTGTCCACTCATTTCTGTTCAGAAAAGCAGTGAGAAGTAACAGAGAAAGTCTGATTAGATGTTAATTCTCTCAGCTGTCATGGTCTCTCTCATTCTTCTTGTGTATTTTCTCCTTTCTGTGTCTCTCTCCCCAACTCTCTCTATCTCTCACTTTTTAGTTTTCATTTTTTTCTCAACATCCTGCTCTCAATCAGAAAATCCCACTCCTACAGTTGCCTGCAGATAAGATGCTGCTGTGCTGAATTTCCTGGGAGCAATCAGGGAAACCCTAAACTCACGTGGTATTTGCATCCTTAAGATCAGCCCTGGTGCTAACAGTAGCATCTCCCTTTTCTTCCTCTTCAGAAAGAGTTGCTGAATCTGCCTGCTCCTAAAAGGGTTTCCCTTGTATCAGCTTCTTCCAGACCTATAGAAACCTGGTCTATACTGCCTTTGGGAAATAAAAAAGAAACGAATGACTGCAGTTTGAGACAGCCCATCACTTACCACCATGTTACCCACCCATCTTCCCCAGGGAGTGTCTATGTTTGCAGATGCTGCCCCTCTGTGACTGGATCAAAACTTGCTGATCCAGTAATACCTGGTAAATAGTGGTTACTCAAACATTTGTTGAATGATAAATAAATGTGTATGTTTACTTATGTGATAATTTGAATGCAAATGTACCAAAGAGTAATTTAATTAATTACTCTTTAATTTAAAGTAATTTAAAAGTGCCCTTCCATGAATGTAAACAATCAGGAGTTGCTTGTAGCTATTTAGAAATGTTACCTATGGAAAACTGTGTTAGCCCCAGAAGCCCTTGTTCTACCATTACAAATTATCACAAATTTGATGGCTCCAAAAAGCAAGAATTGGTTCCCTGCAACCTGGAGGGCAGAAGTCTGACAACAAGGTGTCAGCAGGAACATACTCCTTCCAGATGGTCTCCCTTGCCTCTTCTGGCTTCTGGGGACTCCAGGCGCTCCTTTGCTAGTGACTATACACCTCCAAACTCCTCCTCCATCGAGAAGACCTCACGAGGCCTGCTCACCTGTGTGTCTCTTAAAAGGACACTTGTCACTGGATTGAGGCCCCACCAAGATAATCCAGTATGATTGGATTTTGATACCCTTTTCTTGATTCCATTTGAAGAGTTGCTTTGTTAAATAAGTTCACATTCACAGTTTCCATGGATTAGGATGTGAATGTGTCTTTCGGGGCCCGCCCTCCAACTCACTATAGGATCCTTAAAGTCTTTCAAGTGTTGCCATGCAGTTATATAAATGGTAGACATCTCAAAACTTCTTTAAAGTCAAAAGTAAATCTGAATCTGAATTACTTTATATATAGAAACAGAAAGAGAAGCATGTTTAGGATGTAATGGAAAAGGAAAATCCCATGAGTTAACACAGTTCTTTGAAATGCACATCATTGGGATAACTTTTCCTTTTCAGGCATTTTGGATTTGGACCCCCAAATGAAGACAAATCTAGCAATGCTATGTTGGTGAAGGCTCCGCCTCCACCCTAAAAGAGCAAGGGGTCTGGGGCAGCACTTGGGGATGCTTTAAAAGTTCCCTGGTCTTCATGCAGATCAGGAGCCCTGCCGCAGTTTACACAGAAGGATGTAAACCAAGACAGAACAGTCACCCCCTGGAGAAGGCCGTGCTTTCCCAACTCACAGCATCGTATTTGCCTATCTCCGGGGCTTGTGCTGTGAAGGAGATATTTGCTAAATGAAAAGAAGGGAACCTGATCGTGCTTTGGTTTGTGGTCTAAAAGGAATCTCTTCATGCCTCGTAGGAAACAGTTTGAATGAATATAAATATAAGATGGCCCCCAGTAGCAAATATTCCTGTCAAACCATCTTAAGAGGGGATCAGATCCAAGAATATTTATAATTAAAAGTTAGCAATATTATCCTCTGAGATTTCACATAAGAAATAATGTTGCTTGAACTGGGCTGAAAGGTTGAGTACATATATGTGTTTTGAACAAGTACTTGGGGAAAACCATTCTGACCAAGGAGGACAGCATCCACAAAGGTTAAGATTAAGGAAAGCACTTAATAAAAACATAAATGGTTTTATTTTAAAGTGGCCGATGTACATCTACAGTATGTGGCAGAAAAGGGTGAATGAGAAAACTAGAAGTAACTCAGGGAAAAATTGTGCATTGCCTTGTAATTCTTAACATAAAATTTGATCTTTACAATTTCTAATGGTTCCTCATTATCCAAAGATGAGCAGGGAGTGAACTAATTTTATATGTTATTGTTGTTATTATTGATGTTATTGTTATTGTTGTTCAGTCACTAAGTCGTGTCCAATTCTTTGTGGCCCCATCAACTGCAACACGCCAGGCTCCTCTGTCCATGGGATTTCCCAGGCAAGAATACTGGAGTGGGTTGCCATTTCCTTCTCAAATATATATATATATATATATATAAACTCTGTGGTCATGTAAAAGTCAGATTCAAAGAGTTGAGAGCAAAGGCAGGAAGAGAGTGAAGAGGCCTTTGCAGTTATCCAAGTGAGAGGTGCTAAATGCTTGGATTAGGGCAGTTGCAAGGAGCATAGAGATGAGGAAATGGATGTGGGTGTTATTTGAGAAGTAAACTGACTTGACCTTGATGATTATTAAAGTCTATGTGCTTCATTAGCACTCTGGTGCTAGTTTGCCACAAGGGATGTATGTATTCTATCAGCTCACGTGGAAACTAGTGGCCAAAGTTGCCTCCAGTGATCCTTGCTTCCCGATACCTGGGACCTTGTGTAGCCCCCGTGTGCACTGAGTCCAGGCTGGCTGCGTGACTTACTGGAGTAAACAGATGAGCAGAAGTTAACATCATGCCAGTTCTGAGGCGAAAGGGGGCGACTCTTTGGCAGTTGACACTTCTGTGATTCTGGAAGCCCCGAGGCACAATGTAAGATGCCCAGCTTCCCTCAGGGCCACAAAGAGAGATCACATGTATGGGCCATGGTCACTCCTGAGAACGTCTGAAGAAGAGATGAGCCTGGGCCTCTGAGATTTCAGTTGAGCCTCAGCTTCCAGTCAACCTGACTAATTAAGTGAGTAAATTGAGGGATTCCAGTGCAGTTGAGCCCCCTTTCACTGCATGGAGCAGAGGTGTCATGAGATAATTAAACAGTGAGTTTTGAGGTGGTTTGTTATGCAGCAAAACACAATGACACTAACGCCTGTGAAGAGAATCCTGTTGAAGACTTGTGAGATATTAGCAAGAATGAAAGGTGTTTTTCCTCTCTCTGATTTCTGATTGTCTCAAAGAGCTGGACCTGAAACATCTGTCTGTTTCACCAAACTTCTTCACGTGTGGTCTGAGTGCTCCTGCCTTAGCACAGAAGATTAGCTGGTGATGCTCAGGTGTGATGAGAGCCTTGGGCCCCATAGAACAGGAGCAGGTGGTTGATTGCTCATGTTGGGGCCCTACAGTAAACAGGGAGATGTGAGCTTTCCTTGTTCAATTTGATTTGTATATTTCACTCATTCTCACTCCATGTGACTTTTAAAAATGAGGGACTATTTAAGAGGTCAGATCTGTATCTCTATAACTAACACAACAGAGTATTTTCAATTTCAAATCCATTTGAGAACTCAAAGAAACTGAAAAGTTTGGTGCATGTTTGCTTGGTTACACATGACTTTCATAAAGACACAGGTATTTTTTAAGAAATCTCATTTCTAAGTTTACATTTTCCCCATGTTTATGAGTAGATTTTCCAAATTATGTGCCACTGCATCCAGGAATTGATTACCTGGGTTGAAAGTGCTTTATCTCCTTACCCTCTAAGGTGAGGAAGAACCCAGGGAATGTGGAATCACAGGTTAGTTTCAAGAAGCATTCTATACTGAAGGGCTGTACAAATGTAATCAATTTCTATATGTTCTTTGGTATGAAAAATACATGAAGCACTGTGTTGAAGCAACACACAGTATAGACAAATTGTGTCCTCGCTTTTTCTCTGTGCTTTTTGATTCTACCAACTCAGAGTTAGCTAAAACACAGGTTATTCACTGATAGTATTAGAAATGTCTTCCATTGATCTTTATGCCAATGATGTTGAAGACCCAGTTTAGGAAGTTGACCAGCAGCTCTTTTTTGGCGTGTTGTTTTATTCCACTAACACTACTGTACAATGAACTACAGGTTCACCTCACTCACTTCTGTGCTCTACCATCCCGTTCTATGCACATTCATATCGCAAAGCGGATTCAACCATTTGCAACCTGATGGACAAATAGATTCATTACTGCCTTGTGAATGATCTTTGAAGAAGAAATCTTTCACATGAATGTTTCTTAAATAGTTTTGGTCTGAGGGATTTGTATGCAAACCAGTTCTGTTTTTGTAATATGTATTATCTTTCCTAAACATAATGACATTAATACATTTTTTAAAATACAAATTTATGAAAGAGAGAGAGCACCACAGCCCCATACTTCACGAGGCTGGGCAGAGGCTGGATGTTAATTACTGATGTGTATGGTGGGGAGAAACCTGAAAACACGAGCTATAAGATGAAGAGGCCCAGAAGCAAATTCATTCATGCTGACAAACCCCAGAAAGACCCCAGAACTAGCAGCCTGTGCCAGAGGAGCCTGGCGGGCTGCAGTCCATAGCATCAGAGTCAGACGCACCTGAAGTGACTAAGCACCAGCAAAGCAGCAACGCGGCATTAAGTGAGAGTGTTAGTCACTCAGTCACGTCCAGCTCCTTGTGACCCCATGACTACAGCCCACCAGTCTTCTCTGCCCATGGAACTATCCAGGCAAGAATGTTGGAATGGGTAGCCATTCCCTCCTCCAGGGGATCTTCCTGACCCAGGGATCAAACATGGCTGTCCTGCACTGTGGGCAGATTCTTTACCGTCTGAGCCATCAGAGAAGCCCGATATGATATTAAACTGGTGGGTTATTTGGAAATCTGCAAAATGAGCACAGGGCCAGATGATTGATCAGCTTCATATACCTGGAAATTACTAAGTAAGAAACTCAGATTCTGGAGTCCAGTTACTTATTCACTATCACAGTTACAATATAAACTGGGGGAGAGACCAATTTTAGAAGTGAATTTCCCCTATCAATGCTTCTTCCAGATATCAAAGCGATTTTTTAAAATGCAAACAGCCACATAGTAAAGAAATGACATACAGATGTCCACGTAGTGGGAAGTTTGAAATAAAGCAAAATCAAAATCTCCAACAAGTTAAACGAGACAGAATTGACTGTTCTGGTATAAAACATGCAGACTTCCATGCCAGATCTGTGAGACAGCATATCCCCATATTACATTCACGCACATAAAGAAATACCATAAAGACTAGCTCTTAGGATGTAGCAACAGTGAAGGGTAAATATTAACCAGATATAACCACATTATTTTAGATAGGTTTAAATACTATTTAGTTCACTTGGGATCATGGGAAAAGAGGAGGCTAGGAATTGGAATCAATGATATGGCCAGTATACTGGCGGTAGTGGAGATTAGTGATGTTTAGAAACAGTCCAGTTGGTTGAGGGAGCTACAGTGACTGGAATCCCTGTTTATCAGTGTCTGCATTTCCCCCTGATTACCAAAAACGCTGTCATTCATTGAATTTCCCTTTTCCTTGGCGCTGGTCCCAGAGCAGCAGCAGGCCGGGGTTTGGGTGTGGGCTGCAGGGGGCTGAGGAGCACTGTGTGGAGGCGCAGAGGTATGTGGCTGAGTCTTCAGGCTGGGATCCTCCGATGTACATGGAGCTGTCGCCCTCCTTAGTGTTCAGAGTGACTCTCACTCGTCCTCGCTTCTTTCCATCCCCATTTACACTCACTACAAACAGGTTCTTGGGGCCCTTTGCAGGTTCCCACCTGTACCAGTGTAAGGCATAGAAAGAGCTGGAAGGGGAACTGCAGGTGAAATTGGCGCTCTCTCCTTCCTGAACCCACAGCGAGGCAGGATGCTGTTCCACAGTCAAGAGGCTGCTCACTCCTGTTCAGAAAGACAAGGTCACACATAGAAACTGATTTCTCTACAGTGTTCGTTGCCTTCACCGATTCCCAAGTATTAGAATCTTGAGGTGCCTGACTGCATCTCCCTCCTTCCCATCACCACCCAAGCTATTCAGAATGTCCTCAGCAGCCCCAGGACTTACGGCCAAGATGAAGCCACAGAATCAGCCATGAGGCTGGCAAAGTTGTTTCTCTCCATTTATCCTGATCAAGTATCCTCAGTAGAAGAATGTTCTGCAGCCTAGATCTGTGAAACATGCTGCTTCACAAAATAGGTTTCTGTACCTGGTTCCCCAACCAATCAGAGACAAGACCGCATACATGTGCTAGAAACACCAACCATTTCTGCCCTAGAATCAGTTTCCTGTGGTTCACAATGAGGGATCAAACACTGCTTTCTTGAGACCAACTTCACAAGCATTGAGACGAGCTCACTACACAAAGAGAACCGACAACCGTTCAGAAGTGGGCTGCTTAATCATGGACTGCTACTATTCAAATTGAGAGAGTGGGATGGTAATATGTGACATGAATCCCACTTTGGTTAAGAAGCTTTATACGTATTTTAAACAAAATTTTTAAAACTTTCAAATTCCCCAAATAGAAATGTTCACCCACATAATGTGCTGAACTTTGTTTTGCTTCAAGTACATTATTCTAATATGAAAGTCACACAAAGAGTTACTACTATTCCTAATTTACAAATAACAAAAACTGAAGCTCAAAGAGTTTGGGTGATCAACTCAAGGGGAAATATCAGGTAAGTGGCATAGTAAGAATTAGAACACTTACCTATCTGGCATGGAGCATATGGTGTTTGGAATCTGTCATGCCCCTATGTTTGTGATATTCTGTAAATGTTTTAAATGTCAGAGGTTATATGTTTTAAAAATAATAGCAGTCTACTTGTTGATTTTCTTTCTTTTTTTAAAAAAGAATTTTCTTGATGTCAATCATTAAAAAGAATGAAATAATGCCATCTGTAGCAACAGGGATGGACCTAGAGAGTTTCATACTGAGTGAAGTAAGTCAGACAGAGAAGGAGAAATATCATATGGCATCCCTTATATGTGAGATCTGAAAAGAAATGATACAAATGAACTTACTTAAAAAACAGAACGAGACTCACAGACTTAGAAGACAAACTTATGGTTGTCATAAGGGGCAAAGGATAGCTAGGGAATTTGGGATGGTCATGTACACACTGCTATATTTAAAATGGATAACAAACAAGGACCTATTGTATAGTACAAGGAACTCTGCTCAACATTACATGGATAGGAGGGGAAATTGGGGGAGAATGGATACATGTACATGTATGCCTGAGTCCCTTCACTGTTCACCTGAAACTATCACAACATTGTTCATCGGCTAAACCTCAATACAAAATCAAAAGTGCAAAAGAAAAAAAAAATTTTAGTTGTAAAACCTTTGTACTCATCTGTGTTTTCTTAGCCATAAATTATTTTTGACTGTTTTATTTCAGTAAAACCCCTACTATGATTCTCATTACTGACATCTCTTTCATTTTTCCATTTGTCTTTAACCTTCCCATATTTAAAGGTTACTTCAAAAGTCCACATAATTCAAGCATTTACAAGAGAGGTTGTTACAGTCTGGGAACTCAAGAATGTTTCCTGAGTGAATAGTTGAGTCTTTATTCATGAATTTAATGAAAGAAAGAATTGTGCTCAGCCACTATTCTGAAAACAGTCTTCCAATTTTATGGAAAGCATCTTAAGCAAAAAGGCTCTAACAGGATAAATAAAGGGCTATAATTATGGGCAAATTCAGAAATAGGGAAAAAAACATTCAAAATCTAAGATGGAGGAAAATTATACTGAAGACATGGGAGTAAATGTCATGGTAATCATGCTTCATTCATTTAACAAATATTCAAAAGTATTCACTGGGAGCCTGTTCTGTGGCAAATCACACACAGACACACACACAGAGGCCAACAGGCACTATTACTGAAAACATAAGAACAAATAAAAATGAATTATTTATAGTAAGTATGAATGTATTTGTTTATTATACTAGCAAAAAGCAGAAGAAAAGCAATTACCAGTACATTTTTTGTTTGTTGGGTTCTTTGCCTTTGTTTTTAGAAGATGGTAAAAACCACTACCAAGTGTTCTTTTAAATAATACTGAAAAACAAAAAAATACTCTGTATGACCATGAGGAATCTAAAAATGTTTTCTTGCTTATTGGCTCTTTTCAGAGTTCTTAATTTTATAGGATTATATCTCTAAGACCATATGAGGTGAGGTTATCTTCCTTTGCTTGATGAAAACCAAAATAATGCCCATAACGCTTTCAGAAAATCAAGATGACTTGACGAAAGGCTAATACCTCTATATGATGAATACTTTCAACAGTCCAGAAATGGAAGAGAAATTCCTGAATCTAATAAAGAGTATCAATGAAAATATCAAAAATCAATATTAGTCTCTAAAGGATCCCAAATAAGACAGGTAGACTATCATTGCTCCTATGCACTATCTTCCTGAAGCGCTTGGCATCAAACCAGGAAAGGAAATAAGATGTATTAAGTCTAAAAAGGGAGAAATAAACCGTTTTTATTCATAGGTGTATGTAGAAAATGCAAAGGAGTTTATAAGCAAACTCCAAGAGCTAGAACTAATAGGGGAATTAATACAGTCACTAAACACAAATATAAATTTTATTTCTAGATGCTAGTGAAATCATTAGAAAGTGAAACTTAGATTTCATTTATTAAATACATGGGAATTAATTTAACACAAGGTATACAGTCCTCTACCAAAAAAAAAAAAAAAAAAAAAAAACTAGAATCTACATAAAAGGGAATGACATAAGATTCCATATGTCAAGATGTAAATTGTCCCAAATGAATCCATAAATTCAACACATAAATCCAACTACTAGCAATGTTTTTTGGTAGATGTTGAAAAGCTAATTCTATAAGTTTGGTGGAAATTCAAAGACCTAAAACAAACCTTGAAAAAGAAGAAAGTTTGACTTGCATTTCTGGATATTAAAATGTATACGAAGCCCCAGTAATTAGGACAGAATGTTCTGTTGGAAAGAGGATAAAATAATGATGAGTAAGCAGGACCAAATCCAAAAATAGGCCCATATGTATACATCATCAGTTGACTTTCTCCAAAGGTGTCTGTGCAATTCTATGGGGAAAAAGATGGTCTTTCGGGGATAACAGCTAGTGTTAGTTGCTCAGCCATGTCTGATTCTTTGTGATGCTATGAACTGTAGCTAGTCAGCCTCCTCTGTCCATGTGATTCTCCAGGCAAGAATAGTGGAGTGGGTTGCCATGCCCTTCTCCAAGGGATCCTCCTGACCCAGGGATTGAACCCAGGTCTCCCACACTGCAGGCAGACTCTTTACCGTCTCAGCCACCTGGGAAGCCCCCACCCTGTACTGCGACCACACAAACACTAGAATGTGCTCTTAGTGATACCTTATTGTGGTTTTCATTGCATTTCTGGCAACTGGTGATTTGCATCTTTTGAAAGTACCTTGACTCCTTCCTTGTAACATAAAAAAATTAACTCTAGATGGATACAAGATCTAAATGTGATTAGTGAAACTATAAAACTTCTTAAAAATACAAGAGAATTTCTTTATAAGTTTGACAGCATAGATTCCTTCAAAAGTACACACACAAACCCAATCAGAAAAGGAAAATTACTAAATTTCACTCTTTCAAAATTAAATATATCTGTTCCCCAAATACACCACCAAGAGAATGAAAACACAAGTTATAGACTGGGTTAAAATATTTGTGTTATGTATATCTGGTAAGGCCTTCCCAGGTGGCTCAGTGGGTAAAAATCTGCCTGAAATGCAGGAGATGCAGGGGACGTGGGTTCAATCCCTGGCTTAGGAAGATCCCCTGGAGGAGAGCATGGTGACCCACTCCAGTATTCTTGCCTGGAGAATCCCCATGGACACAGAAGCCTGGCAGGCTACAGTCCATAGGGTGGCAAAGAGTAGCATATGACTGAAGTGGATTGAGCACATATACATGCATGTATCTGGTAAACAACTTGAATACAGAATAACAAACAAGCCTATACATTTTAAAATGGTAAAAATAAATAATCAACAACCTAAAAATACATAAACAAATGATGCAAAGTGGCAGTTCTCAAAAAAAATCACCCAAGTGGCCAGTAAGCTTTGCAAAATGTGTCCAACACCATTACTCATCAACAAATGTAAATGAAATCCACCGTGTCCTCCTTTCCTCCCCCTGAGTCACTCAGTTTTGTCCAACTCTTTGCAACCCCATGGATTATAGTTTGCCAGGCTCCTCTGTCCATGGAGTTCTGCAGGTAAGAATACTGGAGTGGGTTGGCATTCCCTTCTCCAGAGAATCTCCCAGACCCATGATTGAACCCCAGTCTCCCACACTCAGGCAGAACCGTCTCAGCCACCTGGGAAGCCCCCACCTTGGGCTGCTACCACTCAAACACTAGACTGTGCTCTTAGTAATATCTTATTGTGGTTTTAATTGTATTTCTCTGATGATTTATGATGTTGGATATATTTTTATATGCTTATTTGCTATCTGTATACCTCTTTAGTGAAATAGCTCTTTGATGGTCTAAGTGAAATGTTTGCCTGATTTAAATACTGTTTAGCTCTGAGAGTTATTTATATATTCTAGATACTAGTTCCTTGTGGAATGTATGGCTTCCAAATAATAGTTTTTCACAGTTGGTAGCTTGTCTTTTCATGCTCTTACGGGTTGCTTTGCAGGGCAAAAAATCTTAATTTTGAAGTCTAGTTTGCCATTAAAAAAAAATTTATAGACTTGTTTTGTTGTTAAGTCCAAAGACTCTTGGCCCATACACATATCAAAATTTTGTCCTTATTTTTTTCCCAAATTTTTTTTATAGTTTAACATTTTACATTTAAGTCTGTGATCCGTTTTAAAGAATGTAAGTATGAAGTATGAGACCTGAATCAAGATTAATTTTTCCTGCCAGTGGATTTCAACTTTCTCCAACACTGTCTGTTGAAAGGGTTATCTTTCTTCTATCGAATGTATTTGGCACTTTGCCAGAAAAGGTCAGTTGGGCATATTTGTGTGGATCTAGTTTCTCTGTTCATTTCCACTGAACTGTGTGTTTATCCCTGCACCAGTACCAAATAACCTCGATAACTGTAGCTTGAAATCAGATTGACTGATTGTTCTGACTTCTTATTTCTTTAAGATTTTAAAAATTACTCCAGTATCTCTCCCCGTTCATATAAATTTTAGAACAGTCTTGCCTGTGTTTGGTTTTTAAATCCTGATGGATTTTAGCAGGAGTTCTATGACATGTGTGTGTGAATTTGGAGACTTGCCATGTTCGCTGCTTTGAAACGTCCAGTTTGCAAACTCGTGACGTCTCTCCATCTGTCTCCTTTAATTTCTTTCATCAGTGTTTTGTAGTTTTCAGCTTAAAAATTCTTTACATGTTTTCTGTACAAAAAAGACCACTCAAGGTCTTTTTTTGAGTCACTGTAAATGGTATTACATTTTAATTTTGAGATCCACATGTCCATTGCTAATATATAGAAATACAGTTGGCTACATACATTTATCTTATTTCCTATGGTGTTGCTGAACTCAATAGGTCTGAGAGTTTTGGGGGGTACGTTCTTTGAAGTTTTCTATATATATAATCATATTACCTGGCAGTTTTACGTCTTTTCTGGCACAAGACTGTCTTTACACCTACTTTCTTTACTGCCTGGCTCTGACGTCTAGCACTGTTCTGAAGGAGAGTGATGAGAGTGGATGTGCTTGCCTTGTCCCAAGTCTTGGGGAAACACACACAGTCTTCTGTTAGTAAGCACACTGTTCACTACGGAGGATCTTCCCCACTGTGCCTGTGCTTCTCAAAGTCCTCACCATAGTTGCCTGCTGAATTCTGGCCAAAGTTTAGTCTACATAGATTAATATGATGTAATTTTTCTTTTTTATCCTGTTAATATGGTGAATTTCATCAACTGATTTTCAATTTGAAGTAATTTGCGTCCTTGAAAAAAAATCCATTTGTGCTTGGTATATTACTCTTTTTATATAGATGAATTTTACTTGCTAATATTTTAAAGAAACTTTATGTCTATATTCATGAAATATGTTTCTCTGCAGTTTTCCGTTATGATCTTTGTCTGATTTTAATTTCAGGGTAACACTAGCTTCATAAAATGAGTGAGGAATTCTTTTCTTCTTCTTCTTCTTTTTTTTTTTTTCTGGAAGAAATAGTGCATAATTCATGCTAATACTTCAAAAGATTGGTAGAAATATCTAGTAACACTAAGTCCAGGGATTTTTTTTTTTTAATTAAAAATTCAACTTCTTCATAGACATCGTGACTTCAGCTTTCTCTGGCCCCTGCTCTGAGAAGAGGTGAAGAGGAGCGGCCCCTGGAGCCCACAGTGAGGTTTGGGGACAGACAGCAGGTGCTTCCAGAGCACTGTGCCCCGCACAGAAGTAGGTTCCTACGTCTGAGGGCTGGGCAGCAGCGAGGTGCAGGGAGCTGTGCTTTTTGGTCTCTCCAAACCGACCTGTCCGTCTCTGCTCCGTCTTCACTTCTCCACCCTTAGCTAATATCATCAAGAGGACAGGACTTCCCCCAGGGCTCTGCTTATACCACTGTAAGGTGGGTAAAATGCTTGAGGAATTGCAGTACGTGGTGAAGTTCTCCCCTTCTTGTAGACGCAAGAATTGAGGGATTTGACTCATCTGTTGTCCATTCACTTCTGTTGAGAAAACGGTGAGAAGTATCAGAGAAAGTCTAATCAGATGTCTATTCTCTCAGCTCCAACGGTCTCTCTCATTCTTCTTGTGTATTTTTCTCCTTCTTTCCATGTCTCCCTGCCCAACTCCCTCCATCTTTCCACTTTTTAGTTTCTGAGTTTTTCTCAACATCCTGCTCTCTCTCAGAAAATCTCATTCCTACAGTTTCCTGCAGATAAGATTCCGCTGTGCAGAATTCTCTGGAAGCAATCAGGGAAACCCCAAACTCCCGTGATATTTGCATCCATAAGATCAACACTGGTGCTATGAGCAGCATTTCCCTCTTCCTCGTCAGGAAGAGTTGCCTGCTCCTAAAGGGTTTCCCTTGTACAAGCTTTTCCAGCCCCACATAAGTTTCTGTGGTCCACACTGCCTTTTGCAAAGAAAAAGGAAAGGAGTTGCTGCAATTTGAGGCAGCCAATCAGACTTACCCCTATTTTATTCACACGTCTTAAGAAGCTGAGCGGGTTTGCAGATGCTGCCCCCCTGTGGCTGGATCTAAAATTGCTGACTTTATAACCAATTCTTCACAGAATGCTCTCTAATTTAAGTGGTATATATGTTTGTCAAAGCTTGAAAAGAAAGAGTGTACTCACACTGATATTGTTTGGGGAGGAACAATTTGCCTTTTAAAATGGATTTTTAAAATTTAAAACTAGGGCATCAGGGGAAACACTGAAAACAGTGAGGGACTTTATTTTGGGAGGCTCCAGAATCACTGCAGATGGTGTCTGTAGCCATGAAATTAAAAGACGTTTGCTCCTTGGAAGCAAAGCTATGACCAACCTAGACAGCATATTAAAAAGCAGAGACATTACTTTGCCAACAAAGGTCCATCTAGTCAAAGCTATGGTTTTTCCAGTAGTCATGTATGGATGTGAGTGTTAGACTATAAAGAAAGCTGAGCACCCAAGAATTGATGCTTTTGAACTGTGGTGTTGGAGAAGACTCTTGAGCATCCCTTGGACTGCAAGGAGATCCAACCAGTCCATCCTAAAGGAGATCAGTCTTGAATGTTCATTGGAAGGACTGATACTGCAGCTGAAACTCCAATACTTTGGCTACCTGATTCGAAGAACTGACTCACTGGAAAAGACCCTGATGCTGGGAAAGATTGAAGGTGGGAAGAGAAGGGGATGACAGAGGATGAGATGGTTGGATGGCATCACCAATTCAATGGACTTGAGTTTGAGTAAGCTCCAGGTGTTGGTGATGGACAGGGAAGACGGACGTGCTGCAGTCCATGGGGTCACAAAAAGTCAGACATGACTGAGCAACTGAACTGAACTGAACTGAGGACATCAGGAGAAAATAAATGTTTCATTTTGCATTTCCAGTTTCATCTGAATCTTACATGTGTGTCTCTGCATGTACTAATGGAATGTATTAGATCAGAGACAGTTGAAGAGGTATTGCAAAGACTCAAAATTTATTGTTAGATGACCTAAGATCTTGAAATGGAAGATAATAAGTACCTATTTTTCTGTTGTCATACAGATTATCCTGGTTGTGAATTATACAATTTGAAGCTCTTATTTATTGTCCCACTGTGTTATTTTACCACGCACCAGTGATTTTTTTAAATCAGTATAATTTGACAGGAAGCCTTATCTATCAGATATGACTTTCTCTAAGACTTCCTTAAGCAAAACTCTCAGATAGAATACAATTGTATGGCTCCACAGAATTTCTCACTTATCACAGCACTTACCAGCCCATAGTATGATCTGTTAAATGAGGGGACTGGCCTCAAGATCCAGAGGGTGTGTATTGTATCACCTTCAAGAACTGAGCTGTTCTATATAGCAGCTACTAGCCACATAGGGCTACTTAAATTTAAATTAATTGAACTTAAATAATATTAAAAATTTAGTTCCTCAGTCATACTGGCCATATAACAAGGGCTAAGTACCCACACTTGACCAGAGGCTATTGAATAGTGCAGATATAGGGTGTTTCCACCATCTCATAAAGTCCCACTGAGTGGTGATTCTCTGCAATGTAGGGTCTATGAGAACAAGGAACTTTGCCTGTTCGGTGTCACAATTAAAGGCCTAGATATGTGGTATGCACTTAATAAGTGTTTGTATGTTAACATCACCATGTTCCCAGAAACTACTTGAATACCTGGTAAATAGTAGATACTCAAGTATTTGTAGTATAATAAATAAATGGATGTGTCTGCATGTGTGAGAGTTTGAACTCAAAATATTCCAAAGATCAGTTTAAAAACACCCTTCCATGACTGTAATCAGGAGTTGCTTGTAGCTATTTAGAAATGTTGCTTTTGGAAGATTGTGTTAAAACTCCAGTCTGTCATAACAATTTATCACAGATTTGATGGTTCATAAAAAAAAAAAAAAAATGGTTCCCTTACAATCTGGAAGGGCTTCCTTGGTAACTCAGTTGGTAAAGAATCTGCCTGCACTGCAGGAGGCCTGGGTTTGATCTCTGGGTTGGGAAGGTTCCCTGGATAAGGAAATGTCAACCCACAGTATTCTTGCCTGGAAAATCCCATGGACAAAGGAGCCTGGTGGGCTACAGTCCATGGAGCTACAAGAGTCTTAGCGACTAAACCAATCTGGAGGACAGAAGTCTGAGACAAGGTATCAACAGAAACATACTCCTTCCGAATGTTCTAGAAGGGAATTCTTCAGTGCCTTTTCTAGCTTTAGGTGACTCCAAGTGTTCCTTCACTTGTGACTGTATACCTCCAACCTCCTCCTCCAGCAAGAAGGCCTCACAGGGCTTTTTCACCTGTGTGTTTCTTAAAAGAAAAAGTGTCACTGGATTTAGGCCCTACCTGAATAGTCCAGGATGACCTTATCTTTCTATCCTTAACTTTGTGTACTTTTACAAAGTCCCTTTGTCCAAATAAGTCACATTCACAGTTTCTGTGATTAGGATGTGGGCATATCATTTGGGAGCCCTCTCTCCATCCCACTATAAGTTCTTTAATGTCTTTGAAGAATTGTCATGAAAATATATGAATGATAGAAATCTCAACATTTCTTTCAGAGTCAAAAGTGAATCTGAATCTGAATTACTGCATAATATGGAAAGAGAGAGAAGCAAGTTTAGGATGCGCTGGAGAATGAAAATATCATGAGTTAACAAAGTTTTTTGAAATGCACATTGTTGGGACAACTTTTTATTCTCGGGCACATTGGATTTGGACACCAAAATGAAGACAAACCTAGCAATGCTATGTTAGTGAAGGCTTCTGCCCCATCCTAAAAGAGCAAGTGGTCTGGAGAGCACTTGGGGTTGCTTTTAAAGTTCCCTGATCTTCATGCAGATCAGGAGCCCTGCTGCAGTTTACACAGAAGGATGTAAACTGGGACAGAATAGTCACCCCCTGGAGAAGGCTGCCCTTTCGCACTCACACCATCCTATTTACTGTGTGTTATCTCTGGATCTTGGGGTGAAAAGTAGAAATTTGCTAAATGAAGAGAGAGACCTGGCTTTGCTTTGGTTTATGGACAAAAAGGGATCTCAACATGCTTAGTAGGAAATGACTCCGCAGAATACATGTATAAGATAGCCCTTATTCACTAATATTCTTGTCAAAGCAATTTTAAAAGAGGAGCAGATAGAAGAATATTTATAATAAACTGTTATAATTATTATCCTATGAGATTTTAGATAAGAAACAAATAATGCTGCCTGAACTGACCATGAATACTGAACACACATGCTCATTTTCACAATTACACGGAAAATTCATTCTGGCCAAAGAGGACAGCATCTGCAAAGGCTCTGATTTAGGAAAGAGTTTAATATGTCTATAAATGGTTAAAATTTTAAAGTGGTTGATGTACATTAGGGAGTATATGGTGGAAAAGGGGGAATGACAAAACTAGAAGCAATTTAGGGGAAAACTGTACATTCTCTTGTATTTCTTAATATAGAATTTGATCTTTATAACTTCTAATGGTTCCTCGTTACCCAGTGATGACCAGGAAGTGATACAATTATATATACATTACATAATAACTCTATGATCATGTAGAAGTTAGATTCAAGGAGTTGAGAGTAAAGCCAGGAAGAAGCCTAAGAGGTCCCTGCAGTTACACAGGAAAGATGCACCAAATGGCTGAATTAGAAGAGTAGCAAAGAATTTGTAAAGGAGGAGATGGACGTGGGTCCTACACAAGAGATACGCTGACGTGACCTCGATGTTTATGGAGGGTGTGTGCTTCATTACTCGCTGGTGCCGATCTACCGTAGATGGTGTGTTTATTCTAACAGGGCTATTTAAAAGGGCATGACTGTATCTTTATTAATAATCAAAATTAAACAGACTGTTTCAACTTCAGATCCATTTGAGGATCTATATGTAGAACAAACTAGGTATATTTCCAAAAGCCATGGCATTCCTGCAGCTAATCAAATAGAATTCTAAAGCATAAAAATGATTAAGTCACTTTCCCTAGATCACTCAACTAATGAGTGGCAGATTTGGAAGTATAACCTAAGTTGTTGTGTTCTGCTAACATAGCACATAAGTTATCTAATCTATCATGTTCTTACTGTTAATGGGAAATTTGTTCATTAGAGTGCTATGTTGAGAGATTGGGTGTATTACTAATATTATAATATTAAATAAGTATACAAAGTCATGTTTGCTATGATTGTTTGGTTTTTTCCCATTATTGAGTCCTGCTCCCACTTCTTGTCAGATTTCTATACTACAAGAAAGACAGAGCAGTAGACAAAATTCACTTACCAGAGGAAAAAACTCCCACCTCGTGCAACAATTCCAAACTTTCTGTCCAAGTTAGCTTACTACTCTCCAGGTTCAATTAATCATTTGAAGTCGATCAAGTTCACATCTGGCAGGCAAAGGATTAAAAAGCAGCCAGTTCTCCTGAATCCTCTCACTCATGGTTTCTGCATTGAGAAGTTTACCAATTGCTTCAGCAATGGCAGGTCCTATGGTGATTAGGCTTCTGCACAATTTAACCCACCATCACTGAGAGGAGCAAGGAGGCTAGTGTAGGCCCCACAAAATGCTTGAGTAGGACACCAGGTGTCAATGCTTCAGCTTTCATTCTTGCTGCATGCACTGTGCTGGAACCTGATTCTCTAGGGGGGAAAATAGAAAAACTGAGATAAAGCATTCACCAAGGGGTGATATTCGAGTAAAGATGTGAAGGAAGTTCAGAGATACACAGTGTGGGTGTTTTGGGTAATAGCGTCACAGTAGGGAGGGCAAAGGCAAGGGACACAAGTCTTGATATAGAAACATGTTTAGAGTGTTTAAGTAGTAATATCTCTTCTTTCTCTGTAGCCACTTATTCTTCCTAGGACACTATTGCATAAGAAACTTGCTAAAGTGTTCAGCTGAATATTCATTGGAAGGACTGATTCTGAAGCCAAAGCTCCAGTACTTTGGCCACCTGATGCAAAGAGCCAACTCATTGAAAAAGACTCTGATGCTGGGAAAGAGTGAAGGCAGGAGGAGAAGAGGACAACAGAGGATGAGATGGTTGGATGACATCACCGACTCAACGGACATGATTTTGAGCAAACTCTGGGAAATAGTGAAGACAGTGAAGCCTGGCATTTTGCAGTCCATGGGGTCGCAGAGTCGGGCACGACTGAGCGACTGAACAACAAAAGCATTCAGCACTGTTACCTGGTTAGTGGATGATTTCCTCATATTCTGATCCTGGGGCAATTGTGTCTATGGTTTGGCATCTTCCTGGTTCCCTTTAACTTCAGGTTTTAACCAGTAATGTCACCGCCATTGAGACATCCAGCCACCCTGGGGTCAAGTGCTTCTCCATAGTCTAACTCTTTCTCTTTAGGAACCCTCTAAGATGTTACATGCTGCCTGGCAATAAAAATTAGAGATGCTTATCACAGTTAGAAAAGTTATGTCTCATTTCTCACAAATTAAAAACTTGGGAACAATAAAATCATAGTTTTGATATTTAAATTATATAATGAATCTGAAATGCATCCTACATTGCCTGAAATATAGTAAGCACAATAAATATCAATTTTCTTTTCTCTAATAAAACCCACCTTTCCTTCAATGTCCAGGTCTGTAACCTTCTAGTGCTTTTTTTCCCCTCTATATTAGGTCAGTGATGGGAGTTTCTAGAAAGATACTTAATCACTTATTTTCCTGGAGGCTCATTACTGTTTTCTATACTTTTAGGGTTATACCTACTAGCTACACTGATACATTGACACTCTCAGGGTACAGAAAAGACACGAAAGGAACACCCAGAGGAGGTAGGTATTATTTTGACTTCCCTAATGAATAATAAAATCAAGGTCATTTTTGTATGTTTACTGGCTATGGATATAATATTTCTAAATTGGATCTCTAAGATTTTTCCATTCTGTTTAACTATCTTCTTTTCTTTTTGATTTATGAGCTTTTCATATATCCTGCACTTGAGTTCTTTTTTAGAAATATGCATTGCACATATGGTCTACCAGTCTGGAATTGACTTTCTACCCTCTTGGCAGTTTTTTTTCTAATAAAGACTATTTAAAAATACACTTTCATGTTCATAAGAAGCTAGCTTGAAAGTTTTGTTTGTTTTCTTTAAGAACTGTAGAACTGCTTTCTTTTGGTGACTACTATTGCTTCCGATAAGAAAACAGGTATCATTCAAATGATGGTTCCCAGAATACAATATATCACTTTTCCCTGGGTATTGGCAAGATTATTTCCACTTAAATAGACCCTGGGATTCTTCTTCAATGCCTTGCAAACTTCTGCCAAAACCACGATGTCCCATTTGCAGAATTCCTTATTCATCTTTATGGCATTTCACAAAGCATTGCTCCTGAATAAGGACCTTGTTGTAGAGGAAGTCAATACAGCAGTGAGCGGAGGTGCCTCCTATAAGCAAATAGGTTAGGGAATGGGTAACGGAAGTAGTTATAAATACCAGCGACAATTATCTGATCATTTTCAGTAACAAAAACATGAAATGTTATTAATGTTTTTCATTTTAATATGAATATATTCACACATACATTAATCATTTTTAAATCCCCTGTCTCATTTGCTTGCCTGTAGTAACATAAAATGTGCTAATATAAGTTAATCTTATATCTCATTCTATCTCAGTTATTAACATACAGGTTGCAATGCAAGGGTTTGATTCAGCTAGAAGAGGAAAGAACATCACCCCAAAAATGGATGAATGAACTTGGTATAATTTTGCAGAAGGGAGTTAACTTATACTGGTTGAATGAGTAATTACTGCAGCAGGAAAAATAGTTTTCCTGTTGACTTCATGACAAAGTTGTATTGTTAAAAGAGGTACTGATGGATGCCTAGTTAACAAATCAATTAAACAGTTAAGCTATTCCAGTAACTTTGTACTGCCCCAACCTAACTATCTAGAAATCTATTTGGAAGGTACTTGTCATGAAGTAGCCATATTTTTATATTCTACTGGTTGGTGCAGAGCTCCAGGCACTGTGGCAACTCACACATGTTGCTGCTGATCAACTACATCATCTTATTGATGACACACAACTCTTCCACCTCCCACCAGATCTCCAAATCTTCTGTTCATCTTGGCCCAAGTATGCATGTAGCATAACAGCAAGTGACACTCTTCTCCTCAAGGGCACTCGTTCTTGTGAGACACTAAAGGAGGTGAGAGACAAGTTTTAGTGTGTTATGCAGGTTCCATTATCCTCATGGTTCTAGTATGTCCTTATGAGTCACAGTTTATCCATGCTTTTGTCTGCACCCACTTCCCTTCACAAATATTACTCTAGCTCGCTAACAGTGAATTCAGTCTCAACACCAGATACAAAGATAACAGCTTGTATGGACTCCTCCAGCTCTAGCAATTGCCTGAGTTCTAATCTCAATAACTGATCTCTTATTCGACACCACTAGTGGTTCTGCTTTTCTGATTGTAGCTTCTGTGACACAGAGTCTAAGAGGAGAGGACTAAGGAAATGATTTTCATGATGATTCCAGATAACTAGACCCATGTTTGTCATGTGAGGGTCTTTAGGTGAAGCTGCCACTTTGATGTATTATGGGGCAAGTATTCAACTTTAGACAATGCATGTTCTGTATGATTGTTTTAAAGTCAAAAATTCAAGACCGAGAATGTATTAATAGAAAGTTACTCTGGACACCTGTTTCCAAATGACATGGAAGGAGTTTTTGTTTAAAATTAAATCCTCTGATCCAGACCACAGATGAAACAACCACAGGACTACCATTTCTTGTCTGCAGGTGTGCATTTCAGCTGGGGTCTTGCAGCAGGGGGGCTCTCATTTATTAAGGTCTGGGGTTTTTGTACAGCTTTTCCCATTACTTCAAGCACTGTGAGTTCCCAGACTGCACAAAAGTACTTTGCGGAGTCTTCCAGCTGTAAGGCTGAAATGGTGAGGCTGATGGAGTTCTGTGCTCTCTGGAAGTTTACAGAGTAGAGGCCATTCCTTGCATTCCGGCCAGAAGATTCCTGATGAATAAGGAAAGTCATCTCTCCACTGGGAAGCTGCTTGTACCAAAAAAGGTAGTGTGTGTACCCACTCCTCCTTAGTTCATACCGACAGTTCAGAATGACAGATTGCCCTATTTGACTGGTTATGTATGGCTGGTCTTGAGTAAAGTTCTGGGCCACACCAGATCCTGTGGAAAAAATCAGAAAACCGAGCTGAAGTAGTGAACAAAATAAAGTAGGAATTAGACTAATTTGAGACCCAAAGAAAACCCAAATTGAAATCATAATAAATATGCTTTTCTCCAACCCTCCTTTCCTCCCCAAGTCCCTGTGAAGCACCACGTGCCTGTGTGCAGTCCTTTCACCCAAAAGAGTCACACCCATGTTTGAGAGCATCCCTACCAGAGAAGGTAAAGGCCAGGAACACCCAGAGCAGACTGGAGAGCGGCATGAGGCGTGGATTCCCCTGCACAAATATGCTGAGTTCTGCCTCAAGCTGAGGGTTCAGTGTCTTTGAGTGCCTGGCAGCACATATACATACTACCCGGTACCTGTGTGACTCCCCCCGACAGGAAGTGGGAGTTGTCATGTTCATAAACCACGTGGTCTGTGCACAGATGAGAAAAAGTCTGACTCATCACAGACCTTTATTTTGTATACTTTTCTTGCTCTGGTCATGAATTACCTGGTCACTAATGACCTATGAAGTATCTGAAAGGGGCTTGAAAGAAACAATTCTCATGAAAGGTTTGAGTTGAGCAGAACAGAAGAATAAACAAGTTGACATACATTGGTAATTATTCAGCAGAATAACTTTACCAGCCCATTTAAAACATAATTTAGTATATGCCATGAACCGTTCTTATAATCTATTTACTGGTCATCATTTAGCCTATGCCTACTCTCCTCCATCCAGAGTAATGACTCTTTTAAGAAGCTCAAAGAACTTCAGCTTTCTCAGTGAAAGGCAATCTTATCCAAATAGTTAATATATCTCTTGTTTACTGGATGCTAAGGTTCTGGTTAGGTTTTCCTGTACATAAGTTACTTCAAGATCAAACAATAACAAATCAGTCTTTCTGACTTTCAGAATCTATTCCATTATCTATGTTTTTATGAAATTATAACAGGAATAAAACACTTTTTGTACAGCTTTTCCCATTACTTCAAGCACTGTGAGTTCCCAGACTGCACAAAAGTACTTTTTGGAGTCTTCCAGCTGTAAGGCTGACATTGAGTCTTACTTATTAGACTTTGAGAAGGATCAGGATATTCAGACCTGCTGCCTCCCAAAGTGGAATTATACTTATTAGATCATGTGGCCTAGAGTTGTCCTCATGTCACATTTTCTATGTGTTTGGCCCAAAGAGTTCAGTGTCACTTGTTAGTGGCTCATTATTTTTCTCTTTGTAAAATAAAGTCAACAGAAGCATGCCGGATCTTTCTGTGACACAATGCTACAATGCACTCCTGCCAAAGTTGGCATCTACAGGCTGCAGAACCTTAGTACCTGTCAATACCACAGAAGCTGATGACTGAAGTTCTGCACACTGGTACAAGATCATGTAGAATGTAACTGTCAATCTTCCATCTGGTTTCATTGTTTTAATGGAAGAATTAACATAAAATAGTCAAAGGCAAATAGACAAGTAGAAAGGAAAGTACAGACAAGTTCTCTAAAACAGTGCCAGTCCTTTAATTTTAGGACAAGATAACTAGTGATGCAGGAATAAAAGTGTGTATTTAGTTGAGATGTCTACTCCTCTGTCTCATTTCACCTCGGAGTGCTGACAGGCAATTGATGCCCTTGCAATTATTTATAACTAAGTAGAAGAGAATATGGATGCCCACAGCAACCTAGGCAGCAGCATGATAAAATGATATATACATATATATATATGTATATATATATATTAACAGAATAATTACAGATATAAATATAAGGAAATTGATATTGATAAATTTTTATCAAAACACAGAACTTACTCTGATTCACCAGTTTTTACAGGCACTTTTTTGATGCATAACTCTCTGAAATTTTATCACATGTGTGGGTTCTTGTAACTGTCACAGAAATCACAATACAGAACTGTCCCATCACTCTAAAAAATGTCCCTTTGCACACGTTCTCACCCCTGCAATCCCTGATCACCCCTGGCAGCTACTGCTCTCCTTTTCATTTCTATATTTTTCCTTTTAAGAATGTCATGTAAGTAGAATCATACCTTATGTATGGAATCATTATGGATCATAATCATACTATCTAATAAGTGTTATACATCAAATAGCCTTCTGAGATAGACCTTTTTCCACTCAGCATAACACTCTTGAGAACAATCTAGCTTATTGCAGTAGTCTGTTCCTTTTAATCACTACAGACTTTTCCCAACTAAGGATGGTTTGAGTTACGCTTATTGACTTTATGGTGGTGAGAAAGCCATATGCATTCAATTGAGAGCATACTTTTCCTGGGCTAGCACTATGCAGTATGATATTCTCAGGTGATGCTGGGAGTGAGCTGAGCTTCTAGTCAGCCCCAGAATCAGGAGCACAAACAACCTTTCTGTTCCCATACAACCTTTCTGTTTTCTACTCTCAGCTCAGCAGTCAATAAATTACATAAGGTTTTTCTATACTTTACTATAAAATAAACTTTGTCTTAGATGATTTTTCCTAACTGTAAGATAATGTAACTGTTGAGCATGTTTAAGCTAAGCTAGGCTAAACTAAGATGTTCAGAGGGTTAGATGTAGTAAATGCTTTCTTCTCCTTAATACAGTATTTTCTACTTACAGTGGTTTATTAAAACGTTAACTCCATCATAAGTTGAGGAAGATCTATAAATAATATGTCTATTTATTCATCAGTTTACCCAATGAAGATGTTTGGGCAGTTTCCAGTTTGAGGCCATCACAAATAGAGCTACCGTGAATATTCATTTACAGATTTTTGTATGAACATAAGTTTTTTATTTCTCAAGCATTAATACTACAATTGTGATTGCTGAGTTGTAAGGAAAGTGGATAAAGCTTATGTGAAACTGATGTACCGTCTTCTAGAATGACTGTACCATTCACCCACCAGGAACACATGAGTGATCCAGTTTCTCTGCATCGTTGCCAGAACTTGGTATTATCAGTATTTTTAGTTTTAGCCTTTATGACAGATGTGGAGTGCTGTCTCATCGGGTCTCTAGTTTACTTTCCCTAACGGCTACTGATGTTGAACCTTTGTTCATGTACTTATTTATATGCTTTTATCCCTACTACATATCCTCATTGGTAAAGTGCCTGTGTTAGTCTTTGTTCATTTTTCAACTGGATTGTTTGTTTTATTCCTGTTGAGCTTAGGAGTCCATTATATTCTGAACACCACTCTTCAGTGGAAATATAATCTGCAAACATTTCCTGCCATTCAGTGGTTTGTCTTTTTCATTCTTTTAATAATAACTTTCACAGAGCAACAGGTTTTAATTTTAATGAAATCTAAGTGTTTTTATGGGTTGTGCTTTTGGTGTCATGTCAAAAATCTTTTTGCCTAACACTACGTTATAAAGATTTTCTCTTCTGGTTTCTTCTAAAATATTTGTAGTCTTACATTTGAATGTATGATCCATTTTGAGACTGAATTCAAAGTTTTGTATAAGGTGTGAGATTTAGGCCAAGTTCCAATCATTTGTGTATAAATATCCAATTGTCCCAGTATCATTTGTAGATAAAACTGTCCTCTGTTCAATTGTCTTTGCACCTTTGTCAAAAAATCAATTTTCCCCACTTGTGTGAGTTGACTTCTATACTGTTACTCAGTGACGTAAACTTGCCAATGATTTTTAATTATCCTTTTAGCATCTGTATTATGGTTTACTTTTTCATTCCTTATATTCATAATTCATGTTTTTCTCTTTTTCTCTTGATACTTCTACCTCGAAATAGATCAATTTTATTAATCAGCTTTCTCCCTGTGTGAGTCTACTTCTACAGTGTTACACAGAGGCATAAATTTATTAACAATATTGTTTTATTACCATTTTCACACTGCAGAATCTGCATATGATTTTCTCATGTGTATAATTCATGTTTTCTTTTATTATATCGATAATTCCCTTGATAATTCTAGCTAGGAATAGATCAATGTTATTTATCATTTTAAGAAAATTAACTATATTTAAAGGTCATCTCTATTGTTTGTTTTAGAGTTCACCAATCTGAATTTTTAAGTTTATCCTTCTTTTAGATTATATTGGGTTTTATTTGTTCTTTTTCTCTTCTTTTGTTGAAAGGTTTTAATAATCATTGTAATTGCTTCTTAAACATACATATGAATTGTTTTAAATTTAGTACCTAAATTCCAAATGTTTGGGAGTTTCTAGAGACATTTTTTCTAATTGATTTTCTATATTCATTCCATTTTGGTGAAAGAATAAATTCTGTATAATTTCAGTTTTCTTATATTAAGACTTCTGGTGCACAAGCGTGTATATGTGTGTATTTCATCTGCACTTCGGGGTGTGTCTGGGGCCTCGGCTGCAGATCTGGGCACAGGCTGCAGGTGCCTGGGGAGCACCGTGCACTTGCCGCACAGAAGCATGCGGCTGAGTCTCCAGGCTGGGAAGTTGCGATGTGCAATGTGAGCGGTTTGGCACTCTCATTGAGGGAAACTGTGAGTCTTCCCTCTTCCATTTCATTCACAACTGAACGTGTGGCTATCAAGAATGCAGGCCCTTTACCAGGGTATTGCCGGTACCACAGGAAGTAGTCAAATGCACTCTTCTCATAACTACAGTTCAGAATGGAAATCTCTCCTTCCTGAACTGTCAGAGATTGAGGGATCTGTTTCACCCTCTCTTGGTCACTCTTTTCCTTCTGTTGTCCACTCACCCCTGCTTAAAAAGACAAAAGGTCATTAGGTTCACAAACTGGTATTTCTTTCTTAAAGTTTCTATCTGATGAATTTGTCCATACTCCAATTTTCTCACTCCCCCAAATTAATGAGATATCCAAGGGTTTCTCCATCGTAACTCACAGTTTACTTGAAGACACAGAATTAAGAATGATGCTTCAGCATCTTGTCCATTGTTCCTGGCACGAAAGTTCAATGACAGCTCAGGTTCTTCTCCTGGTCTCCTCAGCCAGCTAGAACTCTGACTTAAGGTTCACATCAGCTTTAATTCTTTCAAGAGGCTCCACCTTCTCACAAGTACTTTCAACTAAAGCTATTTTTTTTTTTCAAAGCAAGCACTTCTCGATTTTCTCTCAGACTTGCTCAAAATTACTTTCAATGGAAAGCAGAAATCCCCTCCTTACACATGGAATATGCTTAGTTTGGAATTTCTCTCCCCTATTCCTCATCTTCTTTTTCTTCACATTTCCAAGAAGGTTAAAAATCATGTATCAGGACAACTTGATATCTTAACAGGGATTACATTATTTTGCAATGGAGAAGAGAGGGATTCCCATGAAATCACAAGATGAGCATTTCTCTTTTTTTAATTACAAGTACAAATTAAAGTCTATTGAAGATATCAGTTCATGTTAGTCACTCAGTCATGTACAACTCTTTGCGAACCCATGGACTGCAGCACATCAGGCCTCCCTGTCCGTTACCAACTTCCAGAGTTCACTCAAACTCATGTCCATTGAGTCGGTGATGCCATCCAACCATCTCATCCTCTGTCATCCCCTTCTTCTCCTGCCTTCAATCATTCCTGGCATCAGTCTTTTCTATTGAGTCAGTTCTTCGCATCAGGTGGCAGAAGTTTGGAGTTTAAGCTTCAACATCAGTTCTTCCAATGAATATTCAGGACTGATTTCCTTTAGAATGGACTGATTGGATCTCATTGCAGTCCAAGGGACTCTCAAGAGTCTTCTCCAACACCACAGTTCAAAAGCATCAATTCTTCAGCACTCAGCTTTCTTTACAGTCCAACTCTCACATCCATACATGACTACTGGAAAATCCATAGCCTTTACCAGATGGACCTTTGTTGGCATAGCAATGTCTCTGCCTTTTAAAATGCTGTCTAGGTTGGTCATAACTTTTCTTACAAGGAGCAAGCATCTTTTAATTTCATGGCTGCAGTCACCATCTGCAGTGATTTTGGAGCCCCCCAAAATAAAGTCTGCCACTGTTTCCACTGTTTCCCCATCTATTTTATAAAGTTAAAATAAATAAGGAGCATATATTTTTGAAGCCCAGCATTTTGTCTCTGTATTTGATGTCATCTCAAATTCAAAGAAAACATCGTTACAGTCCAACAGGAGAAATAATAAAAGTTCTCATTCCTCAGTCGAATCCCATCTACCCCATCATTCTAAGGGGAACTTTTATTGTTTGTTAGACTTCTGATATATTTTATTTTTCATTTATTCATTCATTAATGCATCTCAATCTATATTTAATGAGTGCTGCTAAGTGACTACTTAATATTCAATACTTGGATCTCAAGAAGGAAAGAGATAGTTCCCATTTTCAGTCAACTGAGGCCCAATACTCAAGTACAATCAGATAAAAGCTACTAAGGAGAAATGTGTATCTCTCAGATATGACAAAGAAAAAAGTAATAAACTCTGCTTCTCAACTCAACCAGATAACAGTTTTAATGGAGGTGATACTTGAACTGGAACTTACACCACTACTACATTTCCCATAAAGATGGAGGACATGAACTCTAGGCACAAATTAACTAAGTGTGGTATACATTTATGTTAAAGAAGTTAAATCTGGCCATATCCTTGAGGACAACATGTATCATTGAGAGAAGTGTTGATTTTCAAACCCATATTTTCAAACTATTAGACTATAATATACATAGATACTACCTAGGTAGATGGATGGATAGATAGAAACATACCATACATTCATGCATGATTGATAGATGTAAACGGAACCATAATAGGAGATAAAACTTTAGTAGATTTTTAAGGGATCCTTTCTGGCTACTTGAAGAATATGTGTATGTGGGACAAGCATTACAGTAATCTCTGAAGCAGCATTGCCCCTTTTGTAGCCATAGAAAGAAGTTATGCTGAAAAAATGTGTATAGCTTCTTAAAAATTCATGTTCACCACCATCAATTGGAGCACTGAAATATGTAACCAAGTCTTCATCTTGAAGCATTGATTTCTTGAGATAGAAGGGGATTTTACCTTGTTGAAATATTCACCCTCAGACTGAGTCAGTGTAAGGAGCTAGCTGTCTTTCTTCCGATAATGTCGACAGCAAATCAAGAAGAGCCCTTTATACTGAAGAGACCATGTCTTTAAATAGATTCTAAATCAGAAAATTGTGTTATATATTCTGCCCACACTTAATACTGCTGTCTTTTTATTTTTTTGTTTGCACACTGATGACATGAGTTTAGCTTGTTTTTGTTTTTGCATTATTTATTGTATCTATTATTGAGACAGTAACTGTACAGAAATATTTAAGACCCCAACAGAATGAAACAATAAGCAGGTGAACTAGAACTATTCTAAAAAGACCCTTTGTAATCATACATCATGATCATTAGGATTTATTCCAGGTATGCAAGGATGATTCAGTATCCTCAGATCAATCAATATGATATACCACAACAGAATGAAAGATAAAAACCACATAATTACTTCAGTAGATGCAGAAAAAGCATTTGACAAAATTCAATATCTGCTCATGATAAAAGCTCTCAATAAACTTGATATGGGGAAAAAGTACCTCAAAATAATGAAGGTTATTTATGACAAACCAACAGCTAACATCACAATCAGTTGTTTTAAAAAATGAAAGCTTTTTCTCTAAGACCTTAAACAAGACAAGTCCACAAATCTCACCACTTCTATTTAACATTGTACTGGAAGTCCTAGCCATAGCAATCAGATATGAAAAGGAAAGAGAAGGCATCCAAATTTGAAGAAAGAAACTGCCCCTATTTGCAAATGACATGATGTTATGTATAGAAAATTGTAAAGTACCATCAAAAAGCTATTAGGATAAATAAATGAAAGTAAAGTTCAGTAAAGTTGCAGGGTACAAAATTAATATATAGAAATCTTTTGCATTTCTATACACTAATAATGAATTATAAGAGAAAGAATTTAAGAAAATATCCAATTTACAATTGAATCTAAGAGAATAAAATAATTAGCAATAATTTCAACAAAGGAATTCAAATACCTGTATTTTGAGAACTATAAGAATTGATGAAAATGATTTAAGACAACACAAATAAATAGAAAGATATCTCATGTTCATAGACTGAAAGAGTTAATATTGCTAAAATACCCATACACCCAAAACAATCTACAGATTCAACGCAATCCTCATCAAATTATCTATGGCATTTTTCATAGAACTAGAAAAAATAATCCTAAAATTTGTATGGAACCACAGAAGACCTCAACAGCTGAAGCAATTTTGAGAAAAAAGAGCAAAGTTGAAAATACTACACTCTCTGATACGAAAATATGCTACACAGTGGTAGTAATCCAAAATTGTATGGTACTGGCACAAAAACAGACATAGATAAATGGGACAAAATAGAATCAAAATAAACCCATGCACCTATGATCAATCAATCTATGACAAAAGAGGCAAGAATATACAGTGAGGGGAAAGACAGATTCTTCAATAAGTAGGTTTTGAGCAAACCGAACAGCTACATGTAAAAGAATGAAACTAGAAATTTTTCTCACAGCATGAATAAAAATAACTCAAAATGTTTTAAAGACTAAAATGTAAGAGCTGAAATCATAAAACTCCTAAAAGAAAATATAGACAATATGCTCTGTGACATTCATCTTTATATTTTTTTTCTAATCAAACTAAACTCTTGCACAGAGAAGAAAACCATTAACACAAAGAAAAGGAAAACTGAAAAGGAAAAGATATTTGCAAACAACATGTCAACAAGGATTTAATATCCAAAATATATAAAGAACTTATACATTTAATATCAAAAACATGATCTTATTTTAAATTAGGCAGAGGACCTGTATAGGCATTTTACCAAAAAAGACATACAGATGGCTAACAGGCACATGAAAAGATGCTCGATATCTTCAGTCATCAGTAAAATGCAAATGAGAACAACAAATGAGCAAATCACCTTACTAGGGCTGTCATCAAAAAGGCAAGAAATAACAAGGGTTGGTGAGGATGTGGAGAACAGGGAATCTTTGGGCACTGTTGGTAGTAATATAAATTGGTGCAGCCTCTGTGGAAAACAGTATGGAGATTCTCCCCGCTCTGCCCTCCCCAGATTAAAAATGGAATGGTGTCTGCAACCTGAAGTCTTATCTTTCCTCAATTGCTTAGAAAGGAGGTAGCACCTTTGAGGGGAAAGAGATAGCGAATAGGATCCTATCTGGTTTTAGTGGTTGTGGTGGGAAAGATAACAGCAAATTGACACAATTTTTTTAAAAAATGAAAAATAGAATTACTACATGATACAGAACTTCCACTCCTGGGTATTTATCCAAAGAAAACAAAAGAGCTAGTTCAAAAATATATAGGCACCCCAATGTTCAGAGAAACATTATTTACAATAGTCAAGATATTGAAGACATCTCAGCGTTCATTCATATCATAGATGAATAGATAAAGAAGATCTAGATGATAGATAGATCAATATAGATATAAACAGTGAAATATTACCATAAAAAAAGTAAACTCTTAATTTGGGACAACATGGATAGACCCAGAGGGTATTATACTTATTGAAATAAGTCAGAATGAGACAAATAAACTGTATGTTTTAATACATGTATGTGGAATCTGAAAAACAAATATAACAAAACAGAAACAGACTCACAGACATAATGAAACAACTAGTGGTCACTGGATGGGAGAGGAGTGAGTGTAGGAGTGAAATAGGTGAAAGGAATTCAGAGGTGCACACTCTCAGTTACAAAACAAATAAATCATAAGTTTGTAATGTACACCAAAGGAAATATGATCAATATTTTATAATAATTTTGTATGGTATGTAATTTATCAAAAATATCAAATGACTATGCTGTACATCTGAAATTAATATAGTATTGTAAGTCAACTATGTTTCCATTTTAAAAGTTTTAATTAGATAAAAATGTGGCAAAGTAGACTTTGGGTGTAGGATTAGTTGAAGGATCTTGATACTGAAAGGGTGTTGCCGGGATTCTTGGCCTCCAGAGGAGAAGAATTCAATCCGGGGTCAGAGACGAGGCTTGATCGCTCAGAGCTTTTGTGTAATAAAGTTTTATTAAACTATAAAGGAGACAGAGAAAGCTTCTGACATAGGCATCAGAAGGGGCAGAAAGAGTACCCCCTTGCTAGTGTTAGCCATGGAGTTATACACTCTCTAATTAGTTATTACAGTGAATCAAAAGAATGTCTGCAGGCTGTAAAGACCTCACTAGACCTACTCCCATAATTTACATTTTAAGATAATAGGATTAGCCAGAAGGTTTTTTCCAGAGACTGTTCTCAAGCTGGATACATTATTGTTATACAATCCTAAGGAATGTAGAGGGAAAAAAAGTTTGTCCTTTCTTCCTCCTTGAGAATTCCAGACACCTCTCTCCTTGGGAACCCCTGGACTTCTTATCAAGCTGCCTAGGAATTGACTCTCTCAATATGAATTATTCTGGATTATCTGGGTAGGTCCTATACATAACCATGCATCCTTTGCTCACACACACACACACACACACACACACACACACACAAGACTATAGATATTTTTCTATAAAGATGAGTTTAGCTGGGATCAGCAAAGGATTGCAGTTTGGGGTCTGCAACCACAGCAAGCTTCATGCAAGTCCCCACAGGACAAGAGAAGAACGATCTTATAGAGAAGAAAAGGAAGTTGGGAGTGCTACTGTAAACAGATGCTTACATTTGTTTACATTGGGATGTCCCTGGTGGTCCAGTGCTTAAGAACCTGCCTTCCAACGCAGGGGATGTGGTTCAGTCCCTGGTAGGGACCTAAGATCCCACACGCCACCAGGCAACTAAGCCCATGTGCCATAACTGGAGAGCCCATGTGCTGCAACTACGGAGCCCACACACTTTAGAGACAGTGCTCCACAACAAGAGAAGCCCCTGCACACACACACACACACACACACACACACTCACACACAAACACACACACACACGTGCACACACACAAACATGCACACACACACTCACACAAACACACACACACTCACACAAACACACATGCGCGCACACACACACGTGCACGCACACACACACACACACAAAGTAAACAGAGTCCATGGCTTTTCACTGGCCCAGTGTTTGCCTTGAAAAGAGGTGGCATCTTTCTTCTGCCCTTTAATCCTGTTATCTTCACAGGGTATGAGAGCTCCCCCTGTCTCCCAACTCTATTTAAATGAGTTTCTGTTTATTTACCAATTTCCTACACTTTAGAAGCAGAAGAGTATTTGACTCCAGAAGAGAAAGGAGCTGAGGTGGTAAAAGAGGTTGCAGTGATTCAAGGAAGGGCTATGACCCAAGGATTCCAAGTGACCTCCAGAAGCTAGAAAAATGCAAGGAAATGGATTTTTCCTTAGAGCCTCTAGAGGAAACCTACCAGCCAGCCAAGCAAAATTGATTTCATACTTCTTCAACCCAGAACTATAAGAGAATTCATTTGTTTTAACTTATCAAGTTCATATTAAACATTGAGCAAACATTTTTTGTTTGCTTTCCACAGTAGTAGGATGGCATGTTAATATTTTCAGTTGTCTGTTGGAACACTTCATGGTGAGGCAGACTTGAACATTCTGGAGAAGGCGACTAAGCTGGATAATATCTTTATTGGAGTGATTTCATTTAATTCCTTTCACTTTTTAACATTTTTGAGTTCAGCATGCATGCTCTGTCACTCAGTCATGTCCAACTCTTTGAGACCCCATGGACTGTTAGACTGCCAGGCTCCTCTGTCCATGAGATTTCCCAGTATTTCCCAAGAATACTGGAATGAGTTACCATTTCCTCCTCCAGAGGATCTGCCCCACCCAAGGATTGAACCCATGTCTCCTGCATCTCCTGCATTGGTAAGCAGATTCTTTACCACTGAGCCACCTGGGAAGCTGTGGTTAAATATTTATTTTAATTCTGTCCTCGTATCAACTACTCTGCTAGTTCCCAGTTCGAAGTTTCTAGTGAAGAAGGAGACACAGACTGAGAAGGGGAGATTGAGACCGAAGTCCGTAACCTGTAGGACCAAACGGTGTCTGTGGTTAAAACTGTCCTGATGCAGGTGAGTAACATTAAGCACAGCAAATGCCCTGTGGGGCCTCACGGTGTGACTGAGGCTGGAGGAGGGGCTGAGCCCCGGGAGGGTTCCTGTAGAGGCTGCAGGTGCCTGGGGAGCACCGTGCTGCGCAGCACAGAAGTAAGTGCCCGAGTCTGTGGTCCGCGGAGAGGAAATGTGCAGTGAGCTGCGGCGTTCTCTAGGGACTGTCGTGGCGTTTAATCTTCCTTCCTGCTTTGTCCCTGAAGGAATGTAAAACAGGCGGATGAGGTGGCCCCCGGGGTTCTGAAGATACCACTGCACGTTGTCTAGGGAGGTGGAGAAATTACACCGCAGAGTAGAGCTGGCTCCCTCCTGGAGACTCAGGGCTGGGGGACTCTGCGCCACATCCATCCCTCGCACACCTGATGAGGAAAGAGAAACAGTCACAGGTGAGGGTCACAGAGCACCAGCAAAACCCGGAAAGTACACCCCCAACCCCATAAATGAGAAGGATAGAACGTCTGCAGGACTTGTCAGCTCCTCTTCCTCCTTCAACAAAAAAGAAGCTGCTCATTCCTTCAGATTCCCCTGTGGGGCAGCCCCAACTCACAGCAAACCTGGGCAAACAAAAGCCCCAGTACGGTGTCCACTAGCCTTTTCATGACGCTTTGCCTTGTTGCTGGAAAACATTCACAAGATACATAGCAAACCCTGGGTGGTGAGTGTCATGGCTTGTCTGGATGTTTCAGCTCCTGCAACCAATCAGCTCAGCCAACAAACCCTGCTCAGCTGACACTCTGTGACAGGCAGCCCCACCCTCTGATCTCAACTGAAGAGGTTAAAGAGGGGTGAGAGTGGGGGGAAAAGGTGACATTCAATGTTTTATACATAATTTTGAACTTGTGAAATGGAAGTTCCTATTTTCTCCTGATATATATTAATAAATAAATCTTAGGCAATAAAAGTGGAAAAAAATCAGAAAAAGCTGACATCTATACTTCAAAATTTTCCATCTTACCTTTTGTTTATGACTCCCTGTTTGATCCAGGGGACTTTCCTGAGAGCTATGGATAAAGATAACGACATAGATAAAGATAATAACAATCAATGTAAATATAGATATTTTTCATTATGGTCATAAATGTCTAGTTCTTGAATCAGGGAATACGGCAGAGCTATTAACTGAAAGGAATATTCATCGAAAAGCATGCTTCTTATATGCCGATAATGATTTAGCTTTTCTTCACACAAAATTATTCTCCTCTATTATTACTAACCCCCATTTGAAAGAGTTTTCCAGGGGATGGAGCGGTAAAGAATATACTTGCCAATTCAGGGGACAAAAGAGATGCGGATTCGATCTCTGGGTCAGGAAGATCCCCTGGAGAAGGAAATGGCAACCAGCTCCAGTATTCTTGCTTGGAAAATCCCATGGCCAGGGGAGCATGGTGGGCTATAGTCCATGGGATGGCAAAGAGTAAGACCCGACTGAGCGACTGAGCACATGAAAACTCACAATGAGTTTCGGAGGTAGGAGGTAGATGGGCCCCTGAGCTAGACAGCTGGTATTTGTCAAGCAGAGTAAAATTCAAGCTTTGTTTTCCCTACACACTCCAAATACTGAGGGAAGAACCAGTTCTACCTTGTTGGAACTGTTCCTCTGACTTGCTTTTCACTGCTTTTGTTATTATAATCATACATAATGGGCTGCCTCAGAGAATCAGCCCCTCAGCCAGACTGCTAAAAGGCTTTTGTTCATGACTTATCCATTTGTGGATGGTAGGAAAGAAGAAATTAATACATCCCCTGCCTGAGGCTTGCCATTCTAGGAGATGTTTACAAAATTAATTTTGCCTTTTTAATTTGTTTCCTCACTTTCCCCCACCCTGTTCTGTGAAAGAACCTGCCATCCAGACCCAGACAAGATGATTATTCTGAGACATTAGTCTGCCATCTTCTTGGTCAGCCAGCTTTCTGAATAAACTCCTTGCCCCCACTCCTCCTCTCTCAGATTCATTAACCTGTCATGCTAATTAGCCTCAGTAACCAAGACAATTAATGGCAGGAGCTGAGCTCTGCTATAGTAAACAAGTGACCACTTCTGAGGTCAAGAGGTCAAGGAAAACTGTGCAGGCACAGAAAGACTCCTCGGAGCGCAAAAAGGAGGTGGCACCGCCTCAAAACAGATGATGCCAAGCATCCCACAAAGCTCTGCGCTGGAATCCATCTTGGCACATGCATCTTTCAGGAGTGTCCTAAAACAGGTCTGCTGTGGGGAAAGGAGAGAGATATCTGGCCAAAGATAAACACAGACCCAGAAGAACTGCCCCATATGGATGACTTAACCACCTCTTCACTGCACTCCTCATCTTCCTCCTCATTAGGGAGGATGCCCTTGTGTCTCCTGCATTGGCAGGCAGATTCTTTACCACTGCACCACCTGGGAAGCCTATTAATGGAGACTGATGAATAAAGGAGAACATTTTTTGCTTCACACTATATTGTGTTTGGAAAGGTCGCCCGTATACATCCTTAAGTGCCAACAGTAATTAGCTCAACCAGTCCCAAACACTTTAGTCAAAGAGTTGAAATCCTCTAAGGAAAGAAGCTTCTTAGGATACTAGCAAAATAGTCTGGAGATAATGCAGTTAGAAATAAGGCATTGTCCTGGGTTCTTTGCTTGAGAGATGAGATTAATATTGTAAAGCAAATTCTCTGACTTGTGCTATATCAACTCACATGGCCAACCTCAAGCTATTATATCTCAGCCCATCACTATTCCAAATGACCCAGCAGTAAGTAGCTTTCTCCAGCTTGCTGAAAATTCTATGGCCTCATTTTCCCTAGAATTCTGATTCTAGAGGACAAAAATGCCAAATTTCAGAAAACAGGAGTCTTTCCTTTGCAAAATGATAAACAAAAAGAATAGAAAAGACAAGAAAAAATGAAGAAAAGAAAAATCTAAGATGCCCACGGGAACCAAACACTTCCAGGATTCTGTATTGTCTGTGCTGTTTGCCTTCACAGAACATGCCAACCTCCTAATACAACAAAGACTGAGCTACAGGGTCCAGGAGGTTTGTGTTCAGCTCCTCCTGCAGCCCCAGGCACTGTGTCACTCAGAGCACAGAAGTACTTGGCCGAGTCTTTCCAATGAGCTGGTGTTTTCCTCAGGTGGAAGGACTTCTCACTCTTCCTAAATTCAGCCTCAAAACCTTTGATGCCTGAAACAAGATTGTCTCCAGACACGTACTTCAGGAGAAGCTGGAGTCCTTGGTCTGGGTACTGCACGTACCAGAGGAGGTATGGTGAAACAGAAGATGAGTAGTTGCACTTCAGCTCCAGACTGGCTCCTTCAGAGACAGTGATGTGGTCATCAGGCTGGGTCACTGACTGGGCTCCAGCTCCTGCTGAAACGTCAGTGCTGAATCAGTGAACTCAGCTAAAACAAAAAGTCTCTATTCAACATGGAGCAATATTCCATGTGTGGACAAAGGAGAAAAATGGAGTAATACTCACTCAGAAACAGAAGCATCTCAAGCATCAAGGTGAACACCAAGGTCATAGTGGAGCAGTGAAGAGGCAGTGAGCTCCTTTCTAACATGTTCCCCACAAATAAGTTTGAAGACTGGCTGACTCTGAAATTAAGAATGACAAAGGATATATATTTCTTCTGATGGAGATTGTAGGGAGGTTGTTAGGAAGAGAAGCTGTCTTAACAAAATGCCTATCTCTGGTGTCTGAGATGCTTTACATCTCACTGTGTAAAAAATAGTCAGAATATCTCTTTAAACCATAGGGTTTTTGTGAGATTCTTCTGATCTTTTACAGAAAAGCAATTTCCAATGTAGGCAGCAGTGCCCTCTAGAGGCCAAATAGAGAACTATGGAGAAGTTCACTGTTTCCGTTAACATGCCCCACCTTTTAACTGCCCTTCTGTGGTTGAATTTCAAAGCATTATGATTACGTACAGAAGAGGATTTATATGTAGTCAGCCTTGAACTATTTGGCTTTTTAAAAAAGCAGAATTGTGAGTTAAGAATTACCTGTGTTACTGTATAGCACAGGGGACTATATTCAATATCAAATAATGGAAAAGAAAATAAAAAAGAAAGTCTATATATGTATAAATGAGTCACTTTGCTCTACAGAAGAAATTAGCATAACATTGCCAATCAGCTATCCTTCAACTTTTAAGTGTTCGATACAAAATAATTTTTAGAAAGAAACATAAAATCACAATGTTACAATTTTATTAGTTTCCAGATTTAACTATGAGCCAGAAGGAAATAATCCAATATATTTCAACTGCAGAAAGAGAAGAGCCATTAATCCAGAAGCCTTCACTAATAAAGGCGAAATTGAGACATTCTCAGTTGAAGGAAAACTAAGAAAAGTGGTCACCAGAAGACCTATCCTAAAATAATGTCTAAAGGAAGCTCTATAAACAGAAATAAAATTATAAAGGAAGGAGTCTTGAAACAACAAAAACGAATAAAGAATACAATAAGCAAAAATATGGATAAATACAATAGACTTTTCCTCTTGAATTTCCTCAATTATATTTGGTGGAAATATATTATAGCATATTATATATGTTATATAGCAAAATATATATAATAATATAATTATACATCTGGAAAAATTATAACACTGTCTAATGAGGCTCTAAACACACATGGAGGAAATACTAAAGAAAATTACTTTATGAATAGGGGAGAATAAATAGGTATAAAGGGAGGCAATATTTATACACTTCATTCAAATAGGTAAAATAATATTACCAATAGACTGTGTTATGTAAATGCAATAACTGGAGCAACCATATAAAAACAGCTATACAATAAGACACATCTAAATGCTATAAGGCAGCCATGAAATTAAAAGACACTTACTCCTTGGAAGGAAAGTTATGACCAACCTAAATAGCATATTAAAAAGCAGAGACATTACTTTGCCAACAAAGGTCTGTCTAGTCAAGGCTATAGTTTTTCCAGTAGTCATGTATGGGTGTGAGAGTTGGACTATAAAGAAAGTTGAGCACCGAAGAATTGATGCTTTTGAACTATGGTGTTGGAGAAGGCTCTTGAGAGTTCCTTGGACTGCAAGGAGATCCAACCAGTTCATCCTAAAGGAGATCAGTCCTGGGTGTTCATTGGAAGGACTGATGCTGAAGCTGAAACTCCAATACTTTGGCGACCTCATGTGAAGAGTTGACTCATTGGAAAAGACCCTGATGCTGAGAAGGACTGGGGGTAGGAGGAGAAGGGGAAGACAGAAGATGAGATGGCTGGATGGTATCACCGACTCAATGGACATGAGTTTGAGTAAACTCCAGGAGTTCCGGGAGTTGGTGATGGACAGGGAGGCCTGACGTGCTGCAATTCATGGGGTCTCAAAGAGTTGGACAGGACTGAGCGACTGAACTGAACTGACTGAAATGCTATAGGAGATTCCCTTGTGACTCAGACCATAAAAGAATCTTCCTACAATGCGGGAGACCTGGGTTCAGTCCCTGGGTCGACACGATGCCCCAGAGAAGAGAATGGCTATGCACTCCAGTATTCTTGTTTAGAGAATTCCATGGTAGGCTACAGTCCATGAGGTTGCAAAGAGTCAGACACAACTGAGCAACACGCGCGCGCGCGCACACACACACACACACACACACACACACACACAAAACACTGCAGATAAATTGAAGTGTAATCCTAGAAAATGTTGAATAATTCACAGGAAGTTAGGAGGAAAAACATACGGGACAAAAAATAAGTGCAAAAAACAAATCAAATAAAATGGAAGTCTGAGCCCTAAAATATCATGACATTAAAAACAAGTGATCTACACCCAGAAACTAAGACACAGAAGTTGGTCTGAACACACCAGTGACAAAACAGTTCAGACAAAAAGTGGATTAAGAAACACGACCCAACTGTAACTGTCTGAGAGAATAAGACATAGTCATCTTGAAAGTAAAAGGATGGAAAAAGATGTATTATGCAAACATTGATCAAAGGAAAGTATAATGGCTATATTAACATCAGATAAAGTAGACAGACTCCTGAACAAAGAACATTACGAGAGACAGAGAAATATTATCTACTGATGAAGAGGATAATTTACTGAGAAGACATAGTAATCCTAAATGTATATGTACCAACTAACAGAGCTGAAAAATAAGTGGAACAAAAATTAGAACTAAAAAGAAAAGAGACAAATCTAGAAATACGGTCAAATACTTCAATATTTCTCTCTCAACAATGGGTAGAATAACTTGCCAGAAAATCAGCAGATATATAGAAGAACTCAATAACACCATTAACCAGTAGGATTTAATTGTCAGCTATACAACACTCCACCCAACTAGAGCAGAATATACTTCTTGTCAAGAATCCATAGAATACATACCAGGTAAGTGCAAATCTTGGAACCTAAAAAAACTCAACAAGTCTAATGTAAAAGAACTAAAGAGTATATTCTCCAACCACAATGAAATAATAGTATAAATAAATAACAGAAAGATATAGGAAAATTCCCAAACATTTGGCAACCAAACAACACACTTCTTAATTAATCTATGGGCCATAGAGAATATCTCAAGGGAAATCATTGAATTTCCCATGAGTTCAATAAAAATGAAAATACAACATACCAAAATTGGGGGGACACAGCCAAAGAAGTATTGACAGTGAAATTTTAGCACTACATGCAAATATTAAAAAAGAATAAAATCTCAGATAGATTATCTAAGCTTCTATCTGAATAACCTAGAGAAGGAAAAGATAAATTAATCCAAAACAAGCATAAGAAAATAACTAAGATAAAAGAAGAAATCAGTGAAATTTAAAAGAGATAAACAATAGAGAAAATCAATGAAACAAAGAGTTGGTTCTTTAAGAGGATCAGTAAAACTGACAAAGTTCTAGCAAAACAGACAGGTGGAGGGGCGTGGGAAGAACAGGGACAATGTCAGCAGGCTAATTAGCAGTATGGCATCCTATGTGATTGGCTAAGGATGAACATTTGCCTTTCTCCAGTTGGTCCTAGGCTTCTGTCATAGCTCAGTTGGTAAAGAATCTGCCTGCAATGCAGGAGACCCCGGTTCGATTCCTGGGTAGGGAAGATCCATTGGAGAAGGAATATGCTCCCCAGTACTCTTGGGCTTCCCTTGTGGCTCGGCAGGTAAAGAATCCGCCTGCCATGCAGGAGACCTGGGTTTGATCCCTGGGTTGGAAAGATCCCCTGGAGAATTGAAAGGCTACCCACTCCAGTATTCTGGGCTGGAGAATTCCATGGACTGTATAGTCCATGGGGTCGCAAGGAGTTGGACTCGACTGAGAGCCTTTCACTAACTAACTAACATTAGCAGTTGGTCCTGAGTTGCATGAACTTCTGAAGTATTATGCTAAGCAAAGTAAACAATGCCAAAATGCCATGTATTGTAAAATTCCACTTGCATGAAATGCATAGAATAAGCAAACCCGTGGTCAGAAAGCAGGTGGGTGGCTTCCAGAGACGTGTGCGTGGGGAGCGAAGGGAGTGACTGTGTCATGGACGCATGGTTTCCTTTCGGGGTGATGACAAGGTTTCAGATCTAGATAGAGGCAGTGATTGTGCCACGTTGTGAATATACTAGATGCACACTTATTGTTCATTTGAAAGAGAGAATTGTGTGAAATGTTGCTTAATCTCAACAAAACTACTATTTTTTGACTTTTTATTTTGTATTAAAGAGCTGATTAACAATGCTGTGTTATTTTCAGGTGTACATCAAAGTGATTCTGTTATCCATACACATGTATCTGCTCATTTTCAAATTCTTTTCCCATTTAGATTGTAAAACTATTATTTAAATTCAAGTTGATGAAAATCTAACAATCAAAGAATTCACAATATAATTTTAGATCATTTTAAAAAATTTTTTTAAATTAATTTATTTTAATTGGAGTATAATTACTTTACAATATTGTGATGGTTTTTGCCCTACATCAACATGAATCGGCCACAGGTATACCTGTGTCCCCACCATCCTGAGTACCCCTCCCACCTCCCCTGCCACCCCATCCCTCCGGGTTGTCCCAGAGCGTGGGCTTTGGGTGCCCTGCTTCATGCATGGAACTTGCACTGGTCATCTGTTTTACCTGTGGTAATGTACACGTTTCAATGCTATTCTCTCAAATTATCCTACTCTTGCAAATTGCCTCTTTCTGGAAGGAAAGTCAAAACAGAAAACTCCTTAATGGAAGAAGTTTCCTCAGCACCAAGACAGGACGTGGTTGGAGCCCCATCTGCAGTCTGAGTCCTGGGAACAGGCTCCCTCTGCGCACTGGGGCTCACAGCACAGAGATCGGTGGTCGAGTCACTGTGCTGAGAAGTCGCAATGTGTGAAGCACTGTGTCCTGATGGTTTATCCAACGAGACTGTAATTCTTCCACGTGTTTGCTCGTTCTGATTCGCCTGAATTGACAATAGGGATGTGAGCCCTTTCCCGGGATCCTGCCTAAACCACTGCAGGAAGTACAGAGCGCTGTCGGTGTAACTTCAGTTGAGATCCACGCTATCTCCCTCTCTCATGCTCAGAGCTTCAGGACTCTGACTCACGTCCTGCTTACTGCTCACCCCTGTTCAGAAAGAGAAAACAGAGACAGGCTGGTCAGCGGCTGATTATTCTTGGAAACTAACTTAAGTTTACTTTTTCGCTCTCCACAGGAACTCCCAGAAACCATGCAGGTACAACTCCCTGACTTTCTGTCTTCCCTAGGGAGGAATATCTGGGAGTCGCCCATTCTTTGCCCATTTCCAAATCCCTCTAACTCACAGTTTAGTTGTAACCAAAGGATGAGCAGGCTCAGGGATTTGTCCATTCCTTCTGTCATTTAGACTCACTGGAGAACTGAATTCTAATGTCTGTAAAATGTTCAAGGACTCGCAGGATAAAAGACCTGCTTTGCTGCCTCTTGTGTTCAAAACTTTCTACAGGAAACACAGAGTCAGCCCAGCCAATCAGAGCAAGTCACAGAGGACCCGCCAGAAGCCCATCTGCGAGGAGTGGGAGCTTGTCATGGAAACACCATCACCTCAGGGCTAAGCCCAGCGTTGCCAGAGAAATGATTGTCTCTTTCCCTCCTCCTAAGGAAAAAATTTTTAACACATCAGATTTGCGGAATGTGGCTAAGTATGTACCTAGAGGGGCTTCTCTGATGGCTCAAACAGTAAAGAATCTGCCTGCAATGCAGGAGACCCAAGTTCGATCCCTGGATGGGGAAGATCCCCTGGAGATAGGAATGACAACCCACTCCAGTATCCTTGCCTGGAAAATTCCATGGAGAGAGGAGCCTGGTGGGCTACAGTCCATGGGGTGGCAAAGACTCAGACACTACTGAGTAACTCATACACACAGGTACCTAGAGAGAAATGTAAGCCTAAATGCTTATGTTAGAAAAGAAGAAATTGTAAGTTTTACTGCACAGCTGCAGCTGAACCTCTTCACATTCCTGTAACTGCTCCCTCCTCTTGCCACTTCAGCCCTTAAGAATTCTTTTCTTTAATTCACACTTTCTTGAAAATCCCTTTCTATCATTTCTCAGCCATCAGGTTGCAAAAAGAGTTAAGAATCATTAATATTCACATTTAATGTGTGTGATAAATCAGGAAATAGGAACTTTCACTTCCTATAATGAAGTATAAGCTAAATAAGATTCATAGGGGCTATTCACATATCATTGGCCAGAAATTCCACTTGTCTGAGAATATTTTAAGAAATAGCCTTATAAATACATTATAAAATTACATATTGTATGCAGCAAGGATATTTAAATATCCTTCAATACAAATATTCAATATGCTATGATATATCTGTATTATAATATACTATACTGGTATCAAAATAAGTAGACTTATTTCTGAGTTGCAAAGATTTTTTGGACTTATTCAAACTGGTTATTTACATTTTAAATTAATTCTTGTTGGAGTATAGCTGATTTACAATGTTATGTTACTTTCTGCTGTATAGCAGAAATATTTTTGAACTGTTTGACTCTGGAGTTTTTATTTTTTAATTCTCATTTTATGTTGCCTGCAGCATTTATCTCAGAAATCCCTTCATCTTTAAACATGTTTAAGGCTCAGTTTCCTTTCCTGAGGATAGATTAATATTACTTTGTGGGTTTTAGATTACAGAAGGAGTATCTAAAGTGCTGAGCAATGGACCTGGCATATGGTAGTGGTTCAATAAATGATAATAAAGACTCTAGTGTTGAAGATGAGAATGACAAAAAGAGCAGGTAGAAACAAGAATCTCATGATAATACTCGGATCTATTCCACTGAAGATATTGGGCAGACTATAAAGCTAAAAACCCAAAAGATCAAAACTGAACAAAACCAGGAGGTATGGATAAGAATACCTCTCCTTGAATCAGGAAGCTTCCACTTCTTCTTCCCTTCTTTGTAAACCCCCCTCTTCTTCTACCCACAAAGGAGGAGTGAGGAGGGCTGATTCTGTCATTCAGAATCCGTTTATGAGTGGGAGATTGAAAAAAAAGTGAAAATGCAAGTCGTTCATTCATCTCCAACTCTTTGTGATCCCATGGACGGTATCCTGCCGGGTTCCTCTGTCCATGGAATTCTCCAAGCAAGCATACTAGAGTGAGGAGCCAATCCCCTCTCCAGGGATCTTCTTGGCCCAGGGGTTGAGCCCGTGTCTCCTGCACTGCAGGCGGATTCTTTACCATCTGAGCCCCCAGAGAAGCCCAGGAGATCAGTTCTCAGTCTAACTTAAACACAGGGCTCCAGGGTCCACTTATTCTGCTTATATCTCCTGCATTTTGAAGTCTTTGCCTACCAGTGATAAATGCATTTCTATAGAGGGCTAATTTAGTGCCCTGGGATGGGCTGCCTCTTCTTTCTATTTCAGCCCAGATGCCTGAAAAGTAAATCAACTCTTGGCCAATTTGAGATGTGTCCTCTCTTTCCACCTCATCCTTATAGGAATTCTCAGCTTGCTATTCTGGGTTCAGAAGGAAGTAGGAAACTCTACGTAGGCATGAACCTCAAACTTACCTTTCCTAAAGGTAATCAGAGGACCAGTGATATTAGGTCCTGGAGGAAATTAGGTCCAGGGGTCAGCTAAAAGTCCTTCTTCACCTTCTATTTGTATTAAGCTAATATATACAACATCTTCAGGAATCTTCCCTGTTGTGAGCAGGGCAGGATTTGGCCATTCTTAGGTCCCTGACAATATCACCATAGGATATTAAATCCCCGCTTCAAATGGAAATATTTTAGCTGAATAATAATGAATATATGACATATCAAAACATATAAGAAGCAGCAAAGGCAGTAGAGAAAGTCCCTGACTTATGGTTTTCCAACTTTACGATGGTACAAAAATAATATGGATTCAGTAGAAACTGCACTTCTAATTTTGAATTTTGATCTTTTCATGGGCTAGCATGATGCTGTCTTTTAATGCTGAACATCAGTAGTGAGCTGCAGCTCCCAGTCACTTACTCGACTGCAAAGGTAAACAACCAACACACAACCCTTCTGAACCTAGACAACCACTCAGTTTTTCATTTTCAGTACAGTGCCAAATAAATTATATGTGGTAGTCAGCATCAAATTACAAGATAGGCTTTGAATTAGATAATTTTGCCCAACTGTTGGCTAATATAAGCATTCTGAGCATGTTTACATTAGGCTAGGCTGAGCTATGATGTTCAGAGTTCAGGTGTATTAAATGAACTTTTGACTAAAGATATTATCAGCTTATGATAAGTTTTTTGGTACATAACACAATTTTAAGTCAAGGAATATTTGTAATTAGAGACAAATTTATGAATTTAAATTATATTTGTCAGGAAAGAAGAAATGTTGAGAGTTAATAGGCAAAGTTTCAACTCAAAGAACTAGAAAAAGTAACAAGTTAAAATAAAAAAAAGTAAAGGTAGCAAATAATAAAACAAGAGCAGAAAGAAAACACAATTTATCAACTGTCATAAAAGAAAAATAAATATATAAAGAACCCTTTATCTGTTAAACTAACTGAATCCATAATTTAAGGAATATCAAGTTTCTCCCATAAGGCTATGCTACATGGCCTCACTATAGTGAACTTTCTGAAAATTGTTTCTAAATCATTAAAAACCCTACACAAATTCTTCTATAGGTAGAAAAGAAGCCACAAATTGAAAGTTACCTAATGAACCATTACAATCTTGATACCAAAATCTGACATTAACATAGAAAAGAAAAAGTTGAATACTAGTATCATTCAGGAAAATGGGGGGAAGTGCTCAATAAAATAATAGCAAATCAATGTTTCATTATGTAAAAAGGACAAAACAACATTCCTAAAAGCATTTAACTCTAGAAATTAAAGTTGGTTTCACATTTAAAAATCAATTTAAATAAATAAAGAATATTTATCAAAAACACTATAATTAATAGGCACAGTGAAATATTGAATGCTTTACCTCTGAGTTTGGGAATAAGAAGAATTCTATTCAACATTTTATAGGTGATCTTAGCCAGTTAAATAGGACTTGCTACATCATTTGTGGGGTGCAGTTAAAATGAAAATGCAGAACGCCAGGTGGGCTGGGGAGTCATCTTGTAGGACCACTGCCCAGACCCCAGACCTACTGAGGAGCTTTCCGTCGGTGAACACACAGAGGTGCTGGGCGAGTGGTCCCTGGAGAGGACAGGGAAGCTCCACAGTTCCTCTCACAGACCTGACCCTACACGTCTCTTCCATCTGGATATTCATCTGCACCCTTTATCATAGCCTTTTATAATAAACAGGTAAAAGTAAGTGAAATATTTCTCCTAGTTCTGTGAGTCACTCTAGCAAATTAATTGAGCCCAGGGTTTTGTTTTGTTTTATCTTGTTTTGGGAATCTTCTATCTACAGTCTTTTGTTCAGAAGCACAGTTGATCACTTGGGCTTGTGACTGGCATGCTTTTTTCATGTAGAAATTGTCAGAACTGACTGGAATGATAGGATACTCAGGTGGGATTGCAGAGAATTGCTTGATATGGGAAAAAACACATTTGTTGACCAGAAATGTTTTGTGTGAGTAGTAAAGGAGACTCATAGGAAAGAAGGACATAATAGGGCAGAACTGGGTTTTTCCCTACACAAGAAGGAAAAAAATCTGGTGTTTTTCCCTCACACACAGCTTTTTCCACAATAGCACAAAACTGTAATCAATCCAAACAACCCAAATATCTTCTTCTGGGAGGATGGATAATTAAATTGTTAGATATTCTTGTAGAGGAACTCTACGCATCAATTAAAAAAAGAACAAACAAGACATACACAAAGTGACACCAGTGAATTGCAAAGATATTGAGTGAAGAAAACCAGAGATAATATACACTATGCATGTAGATATTAACAAGTGTAAAATTTCATTGAGTTCTAAGCTTCCGTTTTGTACACTTTCTTATATGTGTTGTACCTCAGTTACAGAGAGAGAGAGAAGAGAAAGCCAAGAAGCATTTTGAATATGGAGATAAATGTCAGTGTCATCACCTGAGAATAAAAAGTGGTTCCTCTGGGGAGGCAAAAATAGACTATGTGGAAGAGTGGGAAGAAAAAGAGAGTGCTATTTGATTTTGTAAATAAATGAGAGCATTATTTTGATTAAAAAATTTTATTTTTAAAAAGGATGAGAAAGTGAGAATCTCAGATGAGACGAGGTTGAAAAATAATCATTGGCTTTATCACCACCAAAGCCACTGGTTTAAGTGAGAGCTTCTCTCAGAGTAATGCTCACAGAAGTCAGGTTCAAGGAGAAGAGGACTGGGACTTGAGGAAATGGAGACAGTAAGTCTAGACAGTCAACTAACTTGATTATTAAGGAGAAGAAAAATTTAGTAATATCGCTGGTGGAGACATGACCTTTGAGAATATACTAAAATGGGAAAAATTCTCTTACAGACTTGTGGCCAGATTATTATAAGAGAATGCCAAAAAATTTATTTCAGGGAAGAAGGTGCATTCCTGTGGCATCTTTTCAAGGGGCCCAAGACTGGAAACCAAGACTCCAATACCACCACTATCCCTTTTGAATCTACACGGGGGAAGCTCTGGGCTGTTTAAAAGAGCAGCCTGGTTCATGGACACATGTGGGGGACTGTCTAGGATCCTGGGCAGAATGCCCAGTAATCTCTGCTGTCTGGCTGCGTCACAAGAGTTCGTTCTCCATAGGACCACTTGGGAAGAGGCTCTGGGTGCTCAGGAGGCAGGAAAACACCAAAGATACCCTTATTCTAGAGCCGCAGCCTCAGGGTTTGGGTACAGTCTGCAGGTGCCTGGGGAGCACTGTGTCTGCACAGCGCAGAGGTAAGTGGCTGAGTCTTCAGGTTTGGGGGCTTCGATGTGCAGAGAACTTCCCTTCTTTAACAAGGTGGCTCTCAGTCTTTCTGCTTTTCATCCCCAGCTGAGTAAAGAAGGAAGAGGAGTTCAGGGCCCTTCCCGGGGTCTTGTCTATACCACTGTAGCCCTCTGAAGCCGCTGACGGTGTGGCTGCAGTTGAGGCTGAGACTGCCCCCCTCCTGGGTTCTCAGGGTCTGAGTACTCTGCTCCACTCAGTCTTCTCCACGCAGCCCTGTTCAGGAGAACAAAGTCAGAAACAGCGCAAAGCTTTCAGTTCAGCAGTGCTTAAAATCCCAACACAAAGCCTGGGATGAGCAGTGTCTAGACTCCTCTCTCTCTCCTCCCCGTCTTTGGAAAAATGTGCCCCTAAGTTCTCACCTCTTAACTAGAAACTTACATCCAAGCTGAACCCACAAGACTAAGAATGTACATTCCAGCATGTTCTCCATCCTGCCACCTCACCTTTGATGCAATTTTAATGATTCCAAATCTTCTCCCCTGAGGAGCTGCCTCTGTGTCTTAGTTCTTCTCTAATGCACAAAGCCTTTCTGCTGGGCTCAGCCAATCACGAGCAAATCCTCAAGTAGCTTCATGCTTTTGACTTTTAAGACACTGGAAAAATGAAAGGAATGGAATCACTTCCTCCTGGTGGTCACAAACACAAACATCTCACTGGACAACTATGCCACCTACAAACACAAATATTGAGGGAAGGACATCTTTTATGTTGGTGGGCACAGTACATAGGAGGTCTAAAGTAATCAGAAAAGCCTTCTCTGCCTGCAATTTTAATCATATCATTGTTCCTTGAATGTACTTTAAAGGTAAACTGCTACCCAGGGTTATAGGAGATGAGCCCAAGCATCAGTGTAATGGGGCTTCTTAACTGGCACTACTGGTAAAGACCCCATCTGCCAGTGCAAGAGATGTAAGAGACATGGGTTCAATCCCTGGGTCGGAAAGGTGTCCTGGAGGAGGACATGGCCGTCTACTCCAGTACTCTTGTCTGGAGAGTACAACTTGGCAGGCTACAGTCCAGGGGGTTGCACAGAGTCGGATGCGACTGAAGGGGCTTAGTAGCAGCAACATTGGTGTAATGGACTGTGTTTCCCTCTATGGTACACAAGAGTCTCAGCAGGGGAGACCTCAAAGAGACCAGAGTGCTGAGAGAAGCAGAGGGATAGAATAGTTGTGCATCTGTCTGGAAAACTCTTTGACAGAGAATTGGGAATATAAGTTAAGAAATCCATTTCTTCAAGTAATTTTATGCCTGGCTTCAGGGACCAAGCATAACTAAAACTCAGGGTCAAGAACTTGATAGATCTTAGGAGGATAGAATGAGCGATCATGGCAGAGGGAAAGAAGAGCTCTCCGATATAGACATCAGACAGGTCAGAAAGTCACAGGGCAGAGTGGGTAGCAGAAGATAAGTATAGCAAAACTAGCCTTGTTTAATTTGCTTGGTTCTATGACACCCCATTGGATTTCGTCACTGAACATGTGTCTATGTTGTGGAGTTGACCACCATTTATAGGAGCTCTCTTAAGACTTGTCTGAACAGCACACTCTGCCCCAACCCCATTAGCTTCAATGCGGAAAAAGAGCATCAGCTCTCAGCTGCACTGTTTTGATGTCACTTTATCCTTCACCCACTCAGTGACAAGAAAGAATAAGCAGCACAGAAGTTCTTACACTAACAGTGTTTGGAGTTTCTTGTTCTTAGACTTTTTATTTGAAAATTTGGTAATTCCTCAGTGATTTAAAAGTCATTGAACTAACTTATATCCATTTTAGCATCCTTTGATATAATTCATTTTACCCACACTTAGCAAGCTCTCTTACAATCATATTTAGAAGGCAGCTTTTCTTTGTTTCTGAATGTGTATCTCAGAAAGAACATGAGAAAGATAACTGCAAGATAAATACAGGAGCTCTTCGTAGAACAGACACTAAATGAATCCAGGAGATGGATGAGTGATGTGTAACGAAGCTCAAGAGACGATTTACATTTGTGAACTTTATGAAAATTGTATGTCATTTTTTAAAATACTTTCATTTTTAAATCACTATAGAGTCATGGAAGTTTCCAAAAATGTACAAGGGGGCTCTGTGTACTCTTTACCCGGTCTCCTCCATGGTATCTAAACCAGGAAATTGACATTAGTAAAGTCTACACGTTTCAATTTTTAGATTTCCTTAGTTTTGAATGCAGATGTGTGTGTGTGTGTGTGTGTGTGTGTGTGTGTGTGTGTAGCTCTCTTCAATTTTACACATGTACAAATTCATGTATTCCTGTATATCACATGTATAGGTTCATCACCACATCCAAGATGCACAACTGCTTCATCATAACAAGGTTTCCCTAGGCTATGCACACCTTTGTAGCCACACTGACCACCTTCCCTAATCATTAACCCCAGACAATCACTCATCTGTTCTTCATCCATACAATTTTGTTGTTTAGGAATGTCATAGAGTGGCTTCCCTGGTGGCTCAATGGTAAAAGAATCTGCCTGCGGGAAATGCAGTTTTAATCCTTGGGTCAGGAAGAGTCTCTGGAGAAAGAAACGGCAACTCACTCCAGTATTCTTGTCTGGGAAATCTCACGGAGAGAGGAGCCTGGTGGGAGTCCATGGGATTGCAAGGAATCAGGCCTGGTTTATCGACTAAACAACAACAATGTCCTAGAAACGGAATTATATAGAAGCAGCCAATGAGATTTTTTTTCACTTAGCATAAGTAGTAAAATCATGAGATCTATCCAAGTTACTGTATGTATTCAACTTGTTGGTCTTTTTTATTTCTGAAGAGTATTCCACGGTGTAGATGTTCCACAGTTTGCTTAACCAGTAACACAATGAGGGACGCAGTTGTTTCCATGTTTCGGCTGCTGTGAATAAATTATTATGAATATTCAGGTACAAGTTTTTATGTGAATAAAATCTTTTATTTATTTAGAATAAGTGTCCAAATGTGTGACTGCATGCTTAGTTTTATGAGAAACTGCCAAGCTATTTTCCAGAATGCCCATATCATTTTAGACCTTCATCAGAAATTTGTGAGTGATTGAGTTTTTCCCACATGTTTGCCAGAATTTAGTGTTATCACCATTCTTTATTTTAGCCCCACTGAGATTTGTGTAGTGATACTTCATTATGGCTTTAATTTGCACTTCTCTGATGGCTAATATTGTTGAACATCTTTTCAGGTGCTAATTTGCAATCTGTATATCCCCTCTTTGGTGAAACACCTGTTCAAAACCATTGCCCATTTTCTCCCCTCATAGCTCAGTTGGTAAAGAATCCACCTGCAATGCAGGAGACCTAGGTTCAATCCCTGGGTTGGGAAGATTCACTGGAGAAGGGAAAGGCTACCCATTTCAGTATTCTGGCCTGGAAAATTCCATGGACGGTATAGTCCAAGAGGTCGCAAAGAGTTGGACAAAACTGAGCAACTTTCACTTTTACCTCCAGTTTTGTAACTTATCATTTCATATTTTTAACAGGGTCTTTTACAGAGGAAAGGTTTTTAATTTTGATTCAGTTTGGTGTGTGCATGTGTGAGTGAGTGTATCATGCTTTCAGTGTCAAATCTAAGATTTACTTAGCTGCAAGCCTGAAGTTTTTCTCTTATTTTTTTTTTAGAGTTCCATAATTTTGTATTTTTCATTTAAGTCCATGATCCATTTTGAGCTAACTTTTATAATGTATATATTTTTAAAATATTTTTTAAAGGGCTGTGTCATCATCTTTCTTTCAGGCTTTACTTATTTGCTGTTATCAAGTAACTACTTCAAAGCAACATAACCAAAGCGTGGATTGAAGACTTCTCATAGGGGAGTGAAAAAAAAAATTTGTTCTTTGAGCCTGCGACTTTCCCCTTTTATACTTAGTGTGATTTCTCTACCTAAAGAGTAAAGTTAAAATTGTAGTAAAAATCCAAGCCCTTCTCAATTCATCGCCTCTGAAATCCTCTATCATGTATTACAGGGTAATGCTTTCTAGTATAGATTCAGAAAATGGTTACATCTGTCTTATGATTGAAGATAACTGTAATCTCTTCTAACATTCACATTTCTTTAAACTTTAAAGTGCTCTGAGAAAAGTGCCTATCAATCTTTAAGTCATCAAACTGAGCTAAATGTCAGAATCTCCTTACTTGTCTGTAACTCCTTTCCTATAATTGAGCATGTGTTTCTTGAAGAGGAGAATATTCTTTACAAATTGTCCCAAGAATGAAACTTCCCACTTTCTGTTATTACTTTTTGCTAAAATTACAGGCTTCCATTGACCTTTCTTCACAGTCAGCATTCCAAGGTCAAACAGCTCATTTCTCCAAGGATGTAGTCATTCTTCTTACTACTGTCCCAGGGCAGAGTCTTTTAAATACCAATTTTTTACAATTGAGGATAACACTTTCTAAAAATTTTCTTAAGGGTTGTGAATCCAGGAGCTTAAAACTGTTCTTGATCAAAATAAGTCAGCCCTTGAAAACAGAAACTAGAAAAACAGACAAGGCACTTTTCTTGTCTTAGGCTAGGACTCACAATGACAGGAGTATTTATCCCTAAACTAGGTCTTTAGATTTGAAAGCAAAAATATACAAAGAAGCAGCACAAGTCATGGCAATGGTAAAGATAAATAGAAACAGATAGTTTGACACCATCCAATTGTACTCATGGGCAAAATCTAGTGCATGGAGACTACCTGTTATACAAAGGTCATTTCCTTTGAACCCTAGAAATTAGGACGGAAAGTTAAAGTATTGGGACTCAAAGAGAACTAAGGTAACTGTGACTTTCTTTCAGTCTGGACCATTGCTCCCTCCTTGCTCACTACCATCCTTAGCTTAATAGGATCCATATCTTTAGCCACAGCAAATAAATATTTGAGGCTAAAATTAGAAGATTAAAAAGTCTAGAAATGAAAGCAAGAAAGAGATAATAGAGGGGTACATTAACATTGGCTGAAACCTAGAAGAATCACTGATAAGAGGGACTTCCAAGTTTACAAGAGAACAAGTCGATATACCTTACTATAGACTCACTCAGGTGATTAAGATGGCTCTGTCTATGTCAACAGGAGGGAGACCATTTAATTTAATTGCAAGCCTGAAAATAGTACCATATGAAGAAAATCTGTTCAAACAGAAAGGGAACTTATGACATATATAAACAGAAGTATTCTTATGGTGATGAGAAATGAACTACAAGAAAAAATAGATCCACAATTACCTAACAGCATCCAAAGTGCAGAAGCTCTGTGTCTGTTGATTTTATGAATTAATTCTTCTTCTTCAGTCAACCAATATTTAATATGCAACCTCTATGTGCTATGTATTGTGTAATGTACAATGCATTCACTTTTCCTGACTGTAAGGAGCTCAGAGTTATATCATAACAGAGACATTACTTTGCCAACAAAGGTCCATATAATCAAAGCTATGATTTTTCCAGTAGTCATGTGTGGATGTGAGAGTTGGACCATAAAGAAGGCTGAGTGCCAAAGGATTGATGCTTTTGAACTGTGGTGTTGGAGAAAACTCTTGAGAATACCTTGGACTACAAGGAGATCAAACCAGTCAATCCTGAAGGAAATCAGTCCTGAATATTCATTGGAAGGATTGATGCTGAAGCTGAAGCTCCAATCCTTTGGCCACCTGATGCAAGGGACTGACTCATTGGAAAAGACCCTGATGCTGGGAGAGATTGGAGGAGGAGAAGGGGATGACAGAGGATGATAGTTGTATGGCATCACTGACTCAATGGACATGAGTTTGAGCAAGCTCTGAGAGATAGTGATGGACAGGGAAGCCTGGTGTTCTGTAGTCCATTGGGTCACAAAGAGTCAGACATGACTGAATTACTTAAAAATACAATACATAATTATAGATATAGATGTAGATACATAAAAGCATATTAATTGCAACATCCCTTTTGTCTTAGGCTTTGAAGACAACCTGCAGTACATGAGAACTCATGGATTTTGTCAAAGTTTTTTTCTACATCTATTGAGATAATCATATGGTTTTTATCTTTCAATTTGTTAATGTGGTGTATTACATTGATTGATTTGTGGATATTAAAGAATCCTTGCATTCCTGGGATAAAGCCCACTTGGTCATGATGTATGATCTCTTTGACAAAATTCAACATCCATTTATGATAAAAACTCTCCAGAAAGCAAGAATAGAAGGAACATACCTCAACATAATAAATATGACAAATAAATATAACAAACCCACAGCAAACATTATCCTCAATGGTGAAAAATTGAAAGCATTTCCCCTAAAATCAGGAACAAGACAAGGGTGCCCACTACTATTCAACATAGTTTTGGAAGTTTTGGCTAAACACTACTATTCAACATAGTTTTGGAAGTTTTGGCCACAGCAATCAGAGAAGAAAAAGAAATAAAAGGAATCCAGATAAGAAAATAAAAAGTGAAACTTTCACTGTTTGCAGATGACATGAGCCTCTACATAGAAAACCCTAAAGACTCTACCAGAAAATTACTAGAGGTAGTCAATGAATATAGTAAAGTTGCAGGATATAAAATTAACACACAGAAATCCCTTGCAATCCTATACACTAACAATGAGAAAACAGAAAGAGAAATTAAGCAAATAATACCACTCACCATTGCAACGAAAAGAATAAAATACTTAGGAGTATATCTACCTAAAGAAACAAAAGAGCTATACATAGAAAACTATAAAACACTGATGAAAGAAATCAAAGAGGACACAAATAGATAGAGAAATAGACCATGTTCATGGATTGGAGGAATCAATATTGTGAATACTATCCAAAGCAATCTATAGATTCAATGCAATCCCTATGAAGCTACCAATGGTATTCTTCACAGAACTATAACAAATAATTTCACAATTTGTATGGAAATACAAAAAAACCTCAAATAGCCAAAACAATCTTGAGAAAGAAGAATGGAACTGGAGGAATCAACCTGCCTGACTTCAGGCTCTACTACAAAGCCACAGTCATCAAGAGAGTATGGTACTGGCACAAAGACAGAAACATAGGTCAATGGAACAAAATAGAAAGCCCAGAGATAAATCCACGTATGTATGGACACCTTATCTTCCACAAAGGAGGCAAGGATATACAATGGAAAAAAGACAACCTCTTTAACAAGTGGTGCTGGAAAAACTGCCAACCACTTGTAAAAGAATGAAACTAGAACACTTTCTAACACCATACACAAAAATAAACTCAAAATGGATTAAAGATCTAAATGTAAGACCAGAAACTATAAAACTCCTAGAGGAGAACATAGGCAAAACACTCTCCGACATAAATCACAGCAAGATCCTCTATGACCCACCTCCCAGAATACTGGAAATAAAAGCAAAAAATAAACAAATGGGACCTAATGAAACTTAAAAGCTTTTGCACAACAAAGGAAACTATAAGCAAGGTGACAAGACAGCCTTCAGAATGGGAGAAAATAATAGCAAATGAAGCAACAGACAAAGGATTAATCTCAAAAATATAGAAGCAGCTCCTGCAGCTCAATTCCAGAAAAATAAATGACCCAATCAAAAAATGGGCCAAAGATCTAAACAGACATTTCTCCAAAGAAGACATACAGATGGCTAACAAACACATGAAAAGATGCTCAACATCACTCACTATCAGAGAAATGCAAATCAAAACCTCAATGAGGTACCATTACACACCAGTCAGAATGTCTGCTATCCAAATGTCTACAAGCAATAAATGCTGGAGACGGTGTGGAGAAAACGGAACCCTCTTACACTGTTGGTGGGAATGCAAACTAGTACAGCTTCTATGGAGAACAGTGTGGAGAGTCCTTAAAAAACTGGAAATAGAACTGCCATATGACCTAGCAATCCCACTCCGGGGCATACACACCGAGGAAACCAGATCTGAAAGAGACACGTGCACCACAATGTTCATCGCAGCACTGTTTATAATAGCCAGGACATGGAAGCAACCTAGATGCCCATCAGCAGACAAATGGATAAGAAAGCTATGGTACATATACACAATGGAATATTACTCAGCCATTAAAAAGAATACATTTGAATCAGTTCTAATGAGATGGATAAAACCAGAGCCCATTATACAGAGTGAAGTAATCCAGAAAGATAAAGACCAATACAGTATACTAATGCATATATATGGAATTTAAAAAGATGGTAACAATAACCTTATATGCAAAACAGAAAAAGAGACACAGATGTACAGAACAGACTTTTAGACCCTGTGGGAGAAGGCGAGGGTGGGACGTTCTGAGAGAACAGCATTGAAACAAGTATACTATGAAGGGTGAAACAGATCACCAGCCCAGGTTGGATGCATGAGACAAGTGCTCATGGCTGGTGCACTGGGAAGACCCAGAGGGATGGGATGGAGAAGGAGGCGGGAGGGGGCATCAGGATGGGGAACACATGTAAATCCATGGTTGATTCATGTCAATGTATGGCAAAAACCACTACAATATTGTAAAGTAATTAGCCTCCAACTAATAAGAATAAATGGAAAAAAATAAAAATAAATAAAAATTTTTAAAAGTTCCTTCTCTGTTTAATGCAATCACAGCAAGCTTCCTGGTGGACAAAATTTGTCCAGCTGTATGTGTCTAACAGGAATCAATAATGTGTGCTAAAATAATCTTGCTTTTAGATATCCACCCTATAGCCAAAACGAGTACAAGCTCACCAGACCAAGCATCCTTATTTCCTTACATCAAAAATGCAGCCCTAGAGGCTGCGTGCCGCCACTACTGAAGCCGGTGCAGCGGGAGCCCGCGCTCTGCACCAAGAGGAGACGCCGCAGTGCGAAGCCCGTGCACCACAATGACGAGCAACCGCCACTCGCTGCAACTGGAGAGAGCCCAAGTTCAGTAACAAAGACCCAGCTGAACCAAAAATAAAAGAAACAAATAAGTGATAAAAGAAACATGGCCACTCAAAAGTCACAAACGCTTTTTCATCCCACGGCTGCAGCAGCTCCAGTTCAAAGACTCACTGCAACAGCATCTCAATAGTCTTAAGTCTCAGCCACACGCAGACTGCTATGTGATTTGCCTGGTACCTCTGTGTTGGTTTACGATTGTGATTTAGGTGATGCAGCTTTTAATCATCTATTTCTTTTCTCTAAATGAACTACTAATTTTGTGACATCTAACATCTATCTGACATTATGAGAAAAATAGATTTTTTTTTGAAAGTCTGTCTAGAGAAGAGAGGAATCTTTCTGGATGAACAGGGGTGATTCTGAGGATTGAACTTGGGTCTTCTTTAAGACTGACATCCACCCTATTATCCTGTAGAGCAATTCCCAACCCCTTGAGTTTCAAGGATTAGACCTGAGCTTGATTGGTTTTCCTGAAAAACTCTAAATGTAAACTAAACTCTGATCAAGGAGAGAATATACCTCTTCCTGACTTCAGCCTCCTTCTCCCCTTGGGTTTGCGCTCAGCTCCCCCTGCAGCCCTCCATCACTGTGTCCCTCAGAGCACAGTAGTACACAGCCGAGTCTGATGCTTGCACTGCCTGTTTCTGCAGGTGGAAGGAGCTGTCACTCTTAACAAGAGTGGCCTGAAAATCTTCATGCTCTACCTTCTTGTCTGCTGTTAAACCCTTCAGGAGGAGTTGAGGAGCTTTGTTGAGATGCTGGAGGTACCAGAAAAGATAGGAAGTTGTATACGTGGCCTGGTAAGTGCAGTTCAGGGTCATGAGAGCCCCCTCTAAGACAGTCACTGGCCTTCTGTTTGGTTCACTGAGTCACCACTGGTGCCTCCTACAAGAGAATCACTTTGTTATAGTAGAAATGTACAGGAGGAGAGTTTTCAGCCAGAGAAGAAAAGTAAAACTGACCTGTTATCACAGGAAAATGAGAAATCATTTTAGGATAAAATGCTACTTACCAAGTATTAAGAAGATGACCAGAACTGAGTGAGCGGCAGAAAACATTCTGGCAACAGTCCTTGTTCCCTAGAAACATCAAATCTATCAAAGGTAGTCTCAGCTGGATGTTACAGAAGCTCCTCAGTCAGAAAATGGGGACCCCTTTCTGCACAGCAGCAGTCATCTGTCTTGTGGCTACAGAGTAGGTGAGTCAAACCAGCTCTCGAATACAAAAAGGAATCACATTTGAAGGAAGCCCCGCCCTCTGGTGGTGATCTTAAAGATTACACCACAGTCATATCTGACCTCAGTTCAGTTCAGTAGCTCAGTCGTGTCCAACTCTTTGCAACTCCATGGACAGCAGCAGGCCAGGCTTCCCTGTCCAGCACCAGCTCCCGGAGCTTGCTCAGACCCATGTCCACTGAGTCGGTGATGCCATCCAACCATCTCATCTTCTTTCGTCCTTTTCTCCTCCTGCCTTCAATATTTCCCAGCATCAGGGTCTATTCTAATGAGTCGGCTCTTCGCATCAGGTGGCCAAAGTATTGGAGCTTCAACTTCAACATCAGTCCTTCCAGTGAATATTCAGAGCTGATTTCTTTCAGGACTGACTGGTTTGATCTCCTTGCAGTCCAAGGGGCTCTCAAGAGCCAAGGGGTTCTCTTTTGAACACTATAGTTCAAAAGCATCAATTCTTCGGCACTCAGCTTTCTTTTTTGGTCAAACTCTCACATCCATACATGACTACAGGAAAAACCATAGGTTTGACTATATGGGCCTTTATCAGCAAAGTAATGTCTCTGCTTTTTAAATATGCTGTCTAGGTTGGTCATAGCTTTTCTTCCAAGGTGGAAGTGTCTTTTAATTTCATGGCTGCAGTCACCATTCGCAGTGATTTTGGAGCCCTAGAAAATAAATTCTGTCACTGTTTCCATTGTTTTCCCATCTATTTGCCATGAAGTGATGGGACTGGATGCCATGATCTTAGTTTTTGAATGCTTAGTTTAAAGCCAGCTTTTTCACTCTCCTCATCCTGACCTATTCCTGACCTAGTCCTCCTGATGAGAGTTTGTGGGGTACACAGAGGAGAATGGGGCAGGACTCTAAGAGGAGAGCCCTAAACACAAACATGCTTTGAGAAACGTTCCATTATTACATCCATTATTTTTTGTGTGGTATAGTATCATTAGCTTTGCAAATAATGCCAGTTAACAATTTTTAGGAGGAATAGTCAGAGGGTTCTTCTCTACATATGTCTCCATGATTCCCATGGGTCAGAAAAGGACCCCTCTGCATGGAAAGTGCTCCCTCCTCTCCCCAAGACCTTCACCTGAATTAGCTCTATTCATCCCCAAGACAACGCCAACATGCTGCTGGAATTTTGGAATGTTACATAATGTTGGAAACAGTATCTGAGTCAGGTCTCAAACAATGTGTGGCTGAACGATCAAGTGAATGAGTGATCCCTGTGCCCTGTGCTGGGCTCAGTCGCTCAGTCGTGTCTGTCTCTTTGTGGCCCTAGAGACTACAGCCTGCCAGGCTCCTCTGTCCGTGGGATTTTCTAGGCACGAATACTAGAGTGGCTTGCCATGCCCTCCTCCAGGGGATCTACCCAACACAGGGAATGAGACAGAGTCTCCTCCATCTCCCGCATTTCAGGTGGATTCTTTACATATCTGAGCCACCTGATCATTTAAGGCAGATCTCATCTAATGTGTGGTTGAATGAGCAGGTTATTACTCCTATCCATCATAAAATGTCATATTTGTAAAGTTAAAAAATAAATTGCTGTTACTTCTTTTTACTGATAAAGGTAGAGTTGACCTTCCAACTAGAAAACTGGACAAAATATGAGACAAGTTGTGGATCTTGGATGTCAGGTAGCACAGAGATAACGAAAACAGATGAGATGAGCCAGGACATCACCCAGATTTCTTCATGGAGGCAGCTTCTAGGCACCAGTGCATGAGGGATTTAACAAAAATGGCCCAACTGTCTCACTCTGAGATGGAATAATATTTTGGGGATCCTGAGGAACCTAGAAATTGGTGGACCAGTGTACCAGAGAGGAAGGACTTGGGCAAAAGAGAGAGAGGGAGAGAGATGAGGGCAAAGAGGTGGGGGGAGGAGTCACTATGAATCTTGGACTGAGTACTGATCTGTAAGTAAAGAGAGAAGACCCAATGAGCTTGGTAAACCTCCCAGAAGGGGCCTCCTTTGGGGCCCTGGCCCCTACTTGGATGATAGCCTCATCCTTACACCTTCAGCCTCATGAGGGACAGGTGACCTTACTTAGGAAACCTGGTTCCTGAAACATCATTTTACCTTTTGTCACATTCTTTCTTTAATCCAACAAAGTAGTTTTTTTAGAATGTCAAGTTTAGATGCTTAATATATTAGCCAGACACTCTTCATTACAGAGTCATGTGTGTGGTATTTATCTGTCTTCTGTTTATTTATTAGGGATTCAGGAATCTCAATGGAAAGAACTGTTTGCTCAGTGTCTGTCAGCCTGTTTATCTAGTTCCCTGTGCAATTGTTTGTGCCAGTGAAGTGAACCCAGCAGAAGATTTAATGGGGTCATTTCATAGCTTGTTCTTTCCTCTAGGATAGGGTATATTTTATGCAAAGTCTGACTCTATTATGGTAAGAAGTCAAAACATTGTTCTTTGCTGACATAAACCATGTTAAGGCATGGAAACGCTGTGGCTGCAGACAGCTGTGAGGTCGCCTTACACAGGCTCTCAGGGCAGTGCTGTCAATCCAGTAACAATGGTTCTGACTAAGTCAGTTGAACTCAAGAACTGCTGCTGCTGCTGCTGCTAAGTCGCTTCAGTCGTGTCCGACTCTATGTGACCCCATAGACGGCAGCCCACCAGGCTCCCCCGTCCCTGGGATTCTCCAGGCAAGAACACTGGAGTGGGTTGCCATTTCCTTCTCCAATGCATGAAAGTGAAAAGTGAAAGTGAAGTCGCTCAGTCGTACCCAACTCTTAGCAGCCCCATGGACTGCAACCCACCAGGCTCCTCCATCTGTGGGATTTTCCAGGCAAGAGTACTGGAGTGGGGGTGCCTTCTCCAGAACTCAAGAACAGCCTTCTTCAAATCTCTACAGAGATTTTCTCACCAGTTAAAATGAATTTTGTTAGTTCTTACCAAAACTGGGATCATTTTTAATGCACATCTGATGCTGAGCTGTTCTTTTTGTTTGTTTTTTGTCTGCACCATGTCTTAGCTTAGGCTTGTGGGATCCAGTTCTCTGACCAGGGATCGAACTTGGGCCTCCAGCAATGTGAGTGCAAAGTCCTACTCACTGAACCAACCCTCCACCTAAAATGAGAATCTTGACTTGAAGTTATCATGCTGGCAGGACTCTCTGGCTCAGCAGATCAACTGGATTGTCTTAAACTCTTGTGCATTTTCAGGAATCCCTAGCTTCCAGCATTCATTCTGGAAATTTAAAGGGTTGTCTGCAATGTGAAAACCAAAATGAGATACAATTCCTATCTCAAATTGCTTTCAGTTGATTGAGAAGCAGGTAAGCAAAAAAAAAAAAAAAAAAAAAAAAAAAAAAAAATCCTATGCCCTGTCTGTACTCCCACTAGGCTGGACCCCACTACATGAAATGAGAGATCAGACTGGAACTAGAGAGCTGATGCAGTTACCATCAGGGAAATTAAACCTGCTAGAATACTTTTATTTCCCCACCGTTAAGATTTATTTTTCTTCTTTCATCTCCCTCTCCATTTCTAGGCCTCTTTATTAAGATGCTGAACCCCCAGGGCACAGGGGGCCAGCCCCCAGTGTGCAGGCCTCTAGGATGTCAGGGAGGAAGGCAGTGCTCACCTTCAGGCGGGTGTCCAGACCCACCCGAAGTGACAATGGTGAATACATCTGCCAAGACCATAAAACTTCTGTAACTATTAAACTCTGCATTTGAGTAGTTGTGTCTATAAATTGGGTGCCTGCAGTAGCTCAGCAGTAAAGAATCTGCCTGCCAATTGAGGAGATGAGAGTTCCATCCCTGGGTCAGGAAGATCCCCTGGAGGAGAAAATAGCACCCCACTCCAGTATTCTTGCCTGGAAAATTCCACGGACAGGGGAGCCTGGCAGCTACAGTCCACAGGATGGCAGAGAGTCAGATGCCACTTAGCAACTGAGCACCAGACACAATACACACAGGCCTGTAAATTATGAAATGACAAGGATTCAGTGTCCTGGCCACACCTCACAGACTGCCCAGCAGTAAAACCTCCATCTCTTCCCACTTGCTCTGCCCAACACTGTCCTTCCAGAAAGTCTGCTCCCGGAAGCTGCAGACAGGAGTTCAGCCTGAGAAGATGAGGGGACTCTGTGCAATGGGCACGACTGTAGCAGGGACACAGAGCGGGGACCAGAGTGGCTCTGCATTCCGCTCATGAGCAGAGGAGTGTGGAGATGCTCCTGCTCGCTGAGTGGGTGGTAATTTCTCCTAGTCTCCTGAGCAGGTGAAAAGCCCACTCCTCTGTCAAGACAGCCTATTTTTAGAGAACATAAATACTTCCCCCACGTGTCTGAAATATGAGTGACTGATGAATTAATTTCCCTGCTTTTGCTATTGTTCAGTCCCTAAGCCATGTCTGACTCTTTACGATCCCAGGAACTGCAACACGTCAGGCTTCCCTGTCCTTCGCTAGCTCCCAGAATTTGCTCAAACTCCTGTCCATTGAGTCAGTGATGCCATCCAACCATCTTATCCTCTGTCACCTCCTTATCCTCTTGCCCTCAATCTTTCCCAGCATCAGGGTCTTCTCCCGTGAATCAGTTCTTCACATCAGGTGGCCAAAATATTGGAACTTCAGCTTCAGCATCAGTTCTTCCAAGGAATGTTCAGGGTTGATATCCTTTAGGATTGACTGATTTAATCACCTTGCAGTCCAAGAGACTCTCAAGATTCTTATCCAAAACCACAGTTCAAAAGCATCAATTCTTCAGTGCTCAGCCTTCTTTATGGTCCAACGTTCACATTCATACGTGATTACTGGGTAAACCATAGCTCTGACTATAGGGACCTTTGTCGGCAAAGTAATGTTTCTGTCTTTTAATACACTGTCTAGGTTTGTCATATTATTTCTTCCAAGGATCAAGAGTCTTTTAATTTTATGAATGCAGTCACCATCTGCAGTGACTTTGGAGCCCAAGAAAGTAAAATCTGTCATTGTTTCCACTTTTTCCCCATCTATTTGCCATGAAGTGATGGGACCAGATGCCATAATCTCACATTTTTGAATGTTGAGTTTTACTCCAGCTTTTTCACTCTCCTCTTGCACCTTCATCAAGAGGCTCTTTAGCTTCTTTTTGCTTTCTGCCATTAGAGTGGTATCATCTCCATATCTGAGGTTGTTGATATTTCTCCTGGCAATCTTGATTCCAACTTGTAAGTTATCCAGCCCTGCATTTCACCTAATGTACTCCAAACATAAGTTAAATAAGCAGGGTGACAATATATAGCCTTGACCTACTCCTTTTCCAAATTTGAACTAGTCCATTGTTCCAGATGCAGTACTAACTGTTGCTTCTTGTCCTGCATACAGGTTTCTTGGGTATTCCCATCTCTTTAAGAAATTTCCACAGTTTTTTGTGATCCACACAGTCAAAGGATTTAGCATAGTCAATGAAGCAGAAGTAGACTTTTTTTAATTCCCTTGCTTTTTCCTATGATCCAGTGGCTGTTGGTAATTTGGTCTCTGGTTCCTCTGCCTTTTCTAAACTCAGATTGTACATCTGAAGTTCTTGGTTCATGTACTGCTGAAGAATAGCATTAAGGATTTTGAGCATAATCTTGCTAACATGTGAAATGAGTGCAATTGTATGGTAATTTGAACATTCGTTGGCATTCATTTCCCTGAGATGAGGTTGTTAACAAAGAGAATATCCTGCACCCAGTATGAATACAAACAATACACACAACACCTGCGATATTTACAGAGGGCTGCTCTGATCCATAGGACCATCAACAGAAGGAATATCTTTTCAGGAAGTTCTCCTCCTGCAACTTACTTAGGCAGCAGCATTTCTGGAGCAACCAGAAGGGATAGAAAAGTTAAGGAAAGAGAGAATAAAGCTCCAGTCACTGAAGATGGAGTGTCTGCAGGTGAAGCTCAGCAGGATACACAATCTTGGCCCAGAGACTAACTTCCAGGTCTCACCGTCATCCATTAACAATGTGCCTTGGAATTTTCATTAACACATTGTGAAATATTTCAGCATATTTCTGAATTGTCATCGAAGTGTTAATGTCACTTTAAGGGATTCTATGCCATCTGGGGGCATGTGGATGGGCTGAAAACAGGCATTCCTGGAGAAAAGCGCTTAGGTTCCTTTTTGAACTGTCCTGCACCAGAATCCTCTCTGTAGGGCAACCCAAGAATTCCTAGGTCCAATTGGCTCTGAGGAGCAGACCTGGAAGAGCTTTGACAAGACATCTAGCATAGCACACTGGAGAGAGAAACAATACTTCCTTCCGGGGCTGCCCACAGCCAGAGCCCCATCTGCATCTGGGTTTGCACTCAGCTCCCCCTGCAGCCCTCCATCACTGTGTCACTCAGAGCACAGTTGTACACAGCCGAGTCTGATGCTTGCACTGCCTGTTTCTGCAGGTGGAATGAGCTGTCCCCCTTAACAAGAGTGGCCTGAAAACCTTCATGCTCTACCTGCTTGTCTGCTGTTAAGCCCTTCAGGAGGAGTTGAGGAGCTTTGTTCAGATGCTGGACATACCAGAAAAGATAGGGAGTAAAATCAGCAGTCTGGTAAGTGCAGTTCAGGGTCATGAGAGCCCCCTCTGAGACAGTCACTGGGCCTTCTGTCTGGTTCACTGAGTCACCATTGGTCCCTCCTACAAGAAAATCACGTTGTTATGATAGAAATGTACAGGAGAGGAGTTCTCAGTCAGAGAAGAAAAACAGAACTTACCTACAGTTATAGGAAAGTGAAAAATCATTAAGTTTTAGAATAAAATGTTACTTACTGAATATTAAGATGATCAGAAGAACTGAGTGAGTGACAGAATGCATGTTCGCAAAAGAAAACGGTCCTTGTTCCCTGGAATACACCAGTCTAACGAATCTAGTCTCCATCTGGATGTTACAGAAGCTCCTCACTCAGAAACTGAGAGCCCCTTTCTGCACAGCGGCAATATTCTGTCTTGTGGCTGCAAAGTAGGCAAGTGAAACCGGCTCCTGAACACAAGGAGGAACCTCATTTGAAGGAAGCCCCGCTCTCTGGTGGTGGTCGTGAGAATTGCACCACAGTCGCGTCTGACCTTTCCTCCTGATAACAGCTTGTGGGATTACATACAGGAGAATGGGACAGGACCCTAAGAAGAGAGTCCTAAACATAAGCGTGCTTAGGGAAATATTCTATTATTACTTCCATAATTTTTTTCATGGAACAGGTATCTCTAGTTTCACAAGAAACCCCAGTTGCAATTTCTAGATGGAATAGTCAGAGGTTTCTCCCTCGAGTATGTCTCTGATTCCCATGGGTCAGAGAAGGATCCCTGTGTATGGAAAGTGCTTCCTCCTCTCCCCAAGTCATTTCTCTGAAGTAGTTATATTCATGTTGACTCTGTCAACATGCCGTGGAGAAATTTTTTTCTAAGGCAGGTGTCAAATAATGTGTAGTTAAATGATAAGGTTATTATCTTGATTTAGCATGGAATGACAGATTTGTAAAACACAGTAAAAGTAAAATATGTGACTTCTTTTTCACTGATAACAGTAGAGTTGATCTTCCAACTAGAAAACTATTTTTGGACCTTGAACATTAGGTAGCACAGAGATAAGGAAAACAGATGAGATGAGCACTAACATTGCCCAGCTTACTTCATTGAGGCAGTTTCTAGGCACCAGTGCATGAGGGATTTACCAAAAGCCCAAAATAGTGCAGCTGTCTCACTGTGAGATTGAGAAAGAATAGGAGAATGGAGATCCTGAAATACCTAAAACTTGTGGACCTCTGTACCAGAGGGGAGGAATGTTGACAAAAAAGAGAGAAAGAGAGAAATAAGCGCAAGGCAGGGTTTGGGGGAGAGAGTGGCCGGGGGGAGTTGGACCATCCTGGATGACATCAAACTTACACCTTTAGCCTCATGAGGCACAGGTGACCTTACTTAAGTAATCTGGTTCTTGAAACATCTTTTTACCTCTTGTCACATTCTTGCTTTAATCCAACTAAGTATTTTTCTTAGAATGTCAAGTTTAGATGCTTAATATATTAGCCAGACACTCTTCATTCCAGAGACATGTGTGTGGTATTTATCTGTCTTCTGTTTATTTGTTAGGGATTCAGGAATCTCAATGGAAAGAACTGTTTGCTCAGTGTCTGTCAGCCTGTTTATCTAGTTCCCTGTGCAATTATTTGTGCTAGTGAAGTGAACCCAGCAGAAGATTTAATGGGGTCATTTCATAGCTTGTTCTTTTCTCTAGGATTGGGTTTACTTTATGCAAAGTCTAACTATAATATGGTAAGAAGTCAGAACATTGTTCTTTGGTGACATAAACCATTTTAAGGCTTGGGGACGTTGTGGCTGCAGACAGCTGTGAGGTTGCCTTAAACGGGCTCTCAATGTTGTCAATCCAGTAACAATGGCTGTGAGTAAGTCAGCTGAACTCAAGAACAGTCTTCTTCAAATGTGCCTTTTTTAACTACTGAGATTTTCTCACCAGTTAAAATGAACTTTGTTAGTTCTTACCAAAACTAGGATCATTTTTAATGCACATCTGACGCTGAGCTATTCTTTTTGCTTGTTTTGTTCTTTTGTCTGGGCCAGGTCTTAGTTTAGGTGTGGGATCTAGTTCCCTGACCAGGGATCGAACCTGGGCCTCCAGCAATGTGAGTGCAGAGAGTCCCAGCCACTATGCTGGTCCCAGCAATGCTATCCCTAAAATTAGAATCTTGAGTTGAAGTTATCATGCTGGCAGGACTCTCTGGCTCAGCAGATCACCTAGATTCTCTTAAACTCTTGTGCATTTTCAGGAATCCCTCCAGCATTCATTCTGAAATTTTACAGGGTTGTCTATAACATGGAAACAAAAATGAGACACATTTCCTACCTCAAATTGCTTTCAGGTGATTGAGGAGCAGGTGAGTAAAAAAAAAAAAAAAATCCTATGCCCTGTCTGTACTCCCACTAGTCTGGACCCCAGTACTTGAAATGAGGGATCAGACCAAAAGCAGAGAACTGAAGCAGTTACTACCAGGGAAATAAAACCTGCTAGAATACTTTTATTTTCCAAGCATTAAGATTTATTTTTGTTTTTTCATCTCCCTCTCCATTTCTCGGCCTCTTTATTAAGATGTTGAACCCCCAGGGCACAGGCGGCCAGCACCCAGTGTGCAGGACTCTAGGATGTTAGGGAGGAAGGCAGTGCTCACCTTCAGGCAGGTGTCCAGACCCACCCTAAGTGATGACGGTGAGTACATCTGCCAAGACCATAAGACTACTATAACTATTAAACTCTGCATTAAATAGTTGTGCCAATAAACTGGGCTTCCCATGTGCTAAGTGATACAGAATCTGCCTGCCAATTAAGGAGATGAGGGTTCGATCCTTGGGTGAGAAATATCCCCTGGAGAAGGGAATAGTATTCTTGCCTGGAAAATTCCATGGACAGAGGAGCCTGGTGGGCTACAGTCCACAGGGTCCCAAAGAGTCAGATGCCACTTAGCCACTCATACACGCCTATAAATTATTAAATGAAAAGGATTCAGTATCCTGGCCACACCTCACAGACTGCACAGCAGTAAAACATCCATCTCTTCCCACCTGTTGTGCCCACCACTGTCCTTCCAGAAAGTCTGGTCCTCGAAGTTGCAGACGGCATGATTGTATCAGAGACACAGAGCAGGGACCACAGTGGCTCTGCATCCTGCTCATGAGCAGGGGAGTGTGGAGACGTTCCTGCTCTGGGAGTGGGTGATACTTTCTCCCAGTTTCTTGAGCAGGTGAAAAAGCTCACTCTGCTGCCAAGATAGCTTATTGTAAGAGTGCATAAACACTCTTTCCATGTGTCTGAAATATGACTGATTGATGAATTAATTTTCCCTGTTTTTGTTGCCATTCAGTCCCTAGATCATGTCTGACTATTTACAATCCTATGAACTGCAGCATGCCAGGAGCTTTATTCTCTCTTTCCTTGACTTTTCAATCCCTTCTGGTTGCTCCAGAAATACTGCTACCTAGGTAAGTTCCCAGAGGAGAGCTATTCCGTCTGAAGGGCCCTGTGGATCAGAGCAGCTCACTCTGTAAATATTGCAGGTGTTGTGTGTCCTTCCCTGTCCTTTACTGTCTCCCAGAGTTTGCTAAACTCATGTCTATTAAGTCAGTGATGCCATCCAACCATCTTCTCCCCTGTCACCTCCTTATCCTCTTGCCCTCAATCTTTCCCAGCATCAGGGACTTCTCCAGTGAATTGGTTCTTCACATCAGGTGGCCAAAATATTGGAACTTCAGCTTCAGCATCAGTCCTTCCAATGAATATTCAGGGTTGATATCCTTTAGGATGGACTGGTTTGAACTCCTTGCAGTCCAAGGGACTCTCAAGAGTCTTCTCCAACACCACACCTAGAAAGCATCAATTCTTTGGCACTCAGCCTTCTTTACGGTTCAACTCTCACATCCATTCATGATTACTGTGAAAACCATAGCTCTGACTATATGGACCTTTGCCAGTAAAGTAATGTCTCTGCTTTTTAACATGCTGTCTAGGTTGGTTATAGTTTTTCTTCCAAGGAGCAAGCATCTTTTAATTTCATGGCTGCAGTGACCATTTGCAGTGATTTTGAAGCCCAAGAAAATTAAATCTGTCACTGTTTCCACATTTTACCCATCTATTTGCCATAAAATGATGGGACTGGATGCTGTAATCTTAGTTTTTTTAAATGTTGAGTTTTAATCCAGCTTTATCACTCTCCTCTTTCACCTGCATTGAGACAATCTTTAGTTAGTTTTCACTTTCTGCTATTAGAGTGGTGTCATCTGCATATCTGAGGTTGTTGATATTTCTCCTGGCAATCTTGATTCCAGCTTGTGAGTCATCCAGCTGTGCATTTCACCTGATGTACTCCACATATAAATTAAATAACAGGCTGACAATATATAGCCTTGATGTACTCCTTTCCCTATTTTGAACCAGTCCATTGTTCCATGTGCAGTACTAACTGTTGCTTCTTGTCCTGCATACAGGTTTCTTGGGTATCCCCATTTCTTTAAGAATTTTCCACAGTTTGTGTGATCCACATAGTCAAAGGCCTTAGTGTAGTTAATGAAGCAGAAGTAGATTTTTTTTTTTAATTCCCTTGCTTTTTCTGTGATCCAGCAGATACCAGATCTGCTCTGGTTCCTTTGGCTTTTCTAAACCCAGCTTCTACATCTGAAGTTCTTGGTTCACGTACTGCTGAAGCATAGCTTGAAGGATTTTGAGCATAATCTTGCTAACATGTGAAATGAGTGCAATTGTATGATAACTTGAACATTCTTTGGCATTCATTTCCCTGAGATGAGGTTATTAGCAAAGAGAATATCCTGTACCCAGTTTGAATACAAACAATACACACAACACCTGCAATATTTACAGACTGGGCTGCTCTGATCCACAGGGCTCTTGACAGAAGGAATATCTTGTCAGAAACTCTCATGGAACTTACTTAGGTAGCAGCATTTCTGGAGCAACCAGAAGGGATGGAAAAGTCAAGGAAAGAGAGAATAAAGCTCCAGTCACTGAAGATGGAGTGTCTGCAGGTGAAACTCAGCAGGATACACAATCTTGACCTGAATTTTAAAAACCTGAAACTAGCTTCCAGATCACACAGTCATCCATCAACAATGTGCCCTGGAATTTTTATTAACACATTGTGAAATATTTCAGCATATATAATCTGAATTGTCGTTGAAGTGTTAATGTCACTTTAAGGGATTCTATGCCATCTGGGAGCATGTGGATGGGCTGAAAACAGGCAATTCTGGGGAAAAGCGTTTAGGTTTCTCTTTACACTGTCCTGCCCCAGATTCCTCTGTAAGTCAATCCAAGAATTCCAAAGCCCTTGGCTCTGAGTATCAGAGCTGGAAGTGCTTTGACAGCACTTCTGAGAGAGAAACAACACCCCCTTCCGGGTCTGCCCACAGCCGGAGCCCCATCTGCATCTGGGTTTGTGCTCAGCTCCCCCTGCAGCCCTCTGTCACTGTGTCCCTCAGAGCACAGTAGTACACAGCCGAGTCTGATGCTTGCACTACCCGTTTCTGCAGGTGGAAGGAGCTGTCACTCTTAACAAGAGTGGCCTGAAAACCTTCATGCTCTACCTTCTTGTCTGCTGTGAAGCCCCTCAGTAGGAGTTGAAGAGCTTTGCTGAGATGCTGGACATACCAGAAAAGATAGGGATCCGAATATGTGGTCTGGTAAGTGCAGTTCAGGGTCATGAGAGCCCCCTCTGAGACAGTCACTGGGCCTTCTGTCTGGTTCACTGAGTCACCATTGGTCCCTCCTACAAGAGAATCACTTTGTTATCATAGAAATGTACAGGAGGAGAGTTTTCAGCCAGAGAAGAAAAGTAAAACTTAACTATAGTTATTAGACTGGAGAAGAAAATGGCAACCCACTCCAGTACTCTTGCCTGGAGAATCCCATGGACAGAGGAGCCTGGTGGGCTACAGTCCATGGGGTCACAAGAGTCGGACATGACTGAGTGAATTTCACTGCTATTACTTCACTACTTCACTATAGTTATAGAAAGTGAAAAATCATTAATATTTAGGATAAAATATTACTTACTGAATACTAAGATGATCAGAAGAAATGAGCGAGTGACAGAATGCATGTTCGCAAAAGAAAACGGTCCTTGTTCCCTGGAATACACCAGTCTAACGAATCTAGTCTCCATCTGGATGTTACAGAAGCTCCTCACTCAGAAACTGAGAGCCAGTTTCTGCACAGCAGCAGTCATCTGTCTTGTGGCCGCAAAGCAGGCAAGTGAGACCAGCTCCTGAACACAACGAGGAACCGCATCTGAAGGAAGCCCCGCCCTCTGGTGGTGATCGTCAGAATTGCACCACAGTCGAGTCTGACCTTTCCTCCTGATAACAGCTTGTGGGGTACATACAGGAGAACGGGACAGGACCCTAAGAAGAAAGTCCTAAACATAAGCGTGCTTAGGGAAATATTCTATTATTACTTCCATAATTTTTTCTTGGCACAGGTGTCTCTAGCTTCACAAGAAAGCCCAGTTACAATTTCTAGATGGAATAGTCAGAGGTTTCTCCCTCGCGTATGTCTACGATTCCCGTGGGTCAGAGAAGGATCCATCTGTATGGAAAGCGCTTCCTCCTCTCCCCAAGTCATTTCTCTGAAGTAGTTATATTCATGTTGACTCTGTCAACATGCCGTGGAGAAAATGTTATCTAATGTAGTTGTCAAATAATGTGTAGTTAAATGATAAGGTTATTATCTTGATTTAGCATGGAATGACAGATTTGTAAAACACAATAAAAGTAAAATACGTGACTTCTTTTTCACTGGTAACAGTAGAGTTGATCTTCCAACTAGAAAACTATGTTTGGACCTCGAACATTAGGTAGCACAGAGATAAGGAAAACAGATGAGATGACCACAAACACTGCCCAGCTTACTTCCTAGAGGCAGTTTCTAGGCACCAGTGCGTGAGGGATTTGCCAAAAATAGTGCAGCTGTCTCACTGTGGGATTGAGACAGAATAGGAGAACGGAGATCCTGAAATACCTAAAACTTGTGGACCTCTGTACCAGAGGGGAGGAATGTTGACAAAAAAGAGAGAAAGAGAGAAATAAGCACAAGGCAGGGGTTGGGGGGCAGAGTGGGCGCGGGGGGATGGGGGGGATTTGGACCATCCTGGATGACAGCAACCTCACACCTTTAGTCTCATGAAGGACAGGTGACCTTAACTAGGTATCTTGGGTCTTGAAACAGAATCACTATTGTCAGGAAGCATTTAACAGGAGGCTTCCTGTGTGCTGTTTTGGATCTGTCAGGAATCCTCTGGTCCTTATTAATTCCTGAATATTCAGGAATTAAGAGAAGAGGCACGCCTTTCCTGGGGCTGAGGAATCCAGGCATTTCCTTCATTAGTTTCTCAAGACGGTGATAAGTACCCTCTTCCTCCTTATGAACCATACGGTAAAACGTGATTGTTTACAACTCTCTCTTTAATAGGGATCGCCTTATGTTTTGTAAGTCTGGAATTTTAATCTTTATCTTTGCTGAGAATAACTACCTTGTAAGACAGTATATATGCCCACACCATGTTGATTAAATCACCTTTGCTCCATCAGAGCTTGGGTCCCCGTGTCTTTCTTTCTTTCTTTCCTTCTCTCTCTCTTTCAGGCTAATTCCTTGGAGCAGGGAGGCCCGCTGAGCTCACTCTTTTGCCGGGGCTTCTAAGACCCTCTCAGGAAGGCGCACTGGTTCTTCACCCACTTGAGAGGGCGCCTGGTGCCAATGTGCAGCAGCGCAAGCTCTAAGAACAGAACTTTATTGGCTTTCCACATAAACCAGGGGATGTCAGCCTCTTTCTCTCTCTTACTTTCTTATCGTCGACTCTGGACCACCAGGTTCCAGTCCATTGAAGGACCAACACACTATCATTTACTTCTTGTCACATCATTGTTTTAATTTAACTAAGTATTTTTTTTTAGGATGTCAAGTTTAGATGCTGAATATATTAGCCAGGCACTCTTCATTCCAGAGGCATGTGTATGTGGTATTTATCTGTCTTCTGTTTATTTATTAGGGATTCACGAATCTCAATGGAAAGAACTGTTTGCTCAATGTCTGTCAGCCCATTTGTCCAGATTCCTGTGCAATTATCTGGGCTAGTGAAGGGCCAGAAGATTTAATACGGTCATTTCATAGCTTGTTTTCTCTAGGATTGGGCTTACCTTATGCAAAGTAAGACTGTATTATGGTAAGAAGTCAAAACATTGTTCTTTGCTGACATAAACCATTTTAAGGCTTGGGGACGTTGTGGCTGCAGACAGCTGTGAGGTTGCCTTACACGGGCTCTCAATGTTGTCAGTCCAGTAACAACGGCTGTGACTAAGTCAGCTGAACTCAAGAACAGTCTTCTTCAAATGTGCCTTTTTTAACTACTGAGATTTTCTCCCCAGTTAAAATGAACTTTGTTAGTTCTTCCCAAAGCTGGGCTCATTTTTAATGCACATCTGATGCTGAGCTGTTCTTTTTGCTTGTTTTGTTCTTTTGTCTGCGCCAGTTCTTAGTTTAGGCTTGTGGGATCTAGTTCCCTGACCAGGGATCGAACCTGGGCCTCCTGCAATGTGAGAGCAGAGAGTCCCAGCCACTGAACCAACGCTCTCCCTAAAATTAGAATCTTGAGTCGAAGTTATCATGCTGGCAGGACTCTCTGGCTCAGCAGCTCACCTAGATTCTCTTAAACTCTTGTGCATTTTCAGGAATCCCTCCAACATTCATTCTGGAAATTTACAGGGTTGTCTACAACTTGGAAACAAAAATGAGACACATTTCCTATCTCAAATTGCTTTCAGTTGATTGAGGAGCAGGTGAGAAAAAAAAAAAAAAATCCTATGCCCTGTCTGTACTCCCACTATGAGGACCCCAGTATGTCGTAAAATGAGGGATCAGACCGAAAGCAGAGAACTGAAGCAGTTACTACCAGGGAAATAAAACCTGCTAGAATACTTTTATTTTCCCACCATTAAGATTTATTTTTGTTCTTTCATCTCCCTCTCCATTTCTCAGCCTCTTTATTAAGATGTTGAACCCCCAGGGTACAGAGGGCCAGCACCCAGTGTGCAGGAATCTAGGATGTTAGGGAGGAAGGCAGTGCTTACCTTCAGGTGGGTGTCCAGACCCACCCTAAGTGATGATGGTGAGTGCATCTGCCAAGACCATAAAACTACTATTGTTATAGCCACGCTTTCTGGGAAACAGACTCACTCAGAAGGACAATGCAGATAGTGGAGTGCAGTTTATTACACCAGTGGGCCCAAGGCAGAGTCTCCTCTTAGCCAAGGACCCCATCCAGCATTTGTGAAAATCTTTTATACCCCGTGTATACGTGTCCAAACCCACCACCTACCCCATGTGTACGTGTCCAAACAGTCAATAATCAATAAGCCCGCAGTTACATTCCAAATAGTTAATAACCGATAAGCCTGTGCTTACATTCTGATAGATAGTGTCCGGAGGCAGGGGTGATTAGTGTCTGTTTTCTCTTAGGTGATGAGTAACCTGGATGTGATCTTCAAGATTCCCCTGTCTGGAGGGGGTCTTATCCTTCCATTATCATTCCCACAGGCACTAAGCAGAGAGTTCAGAGTCCACTGGAGAGGTGGCCGAGCACGATCAGCACAGACAGGCCTGAGATGGAGTCCAGGCCCTATGAATTCCTTCTTCACTATAACTATTAAACTCTGCATTTAAGTAGTTGTGTCTATAAATTGAGCTTCCCAGGTGCTAAGTGATAAAGAATCTGCCTGCCAATTGAGGAAATGAGGGTTCGATCCCTAGGTGAGAAAGATCCCCAGGAGAAGGGAATAGCAACCCACTCTAGTATTCTTGCCTGGAAAATTCCATGGACAGAGGAGCCTGGTGGGCTACAGTCCACGGGGTCGCAAAGAGTCAGACAAAACTTAGCAAATCAAGCACGGCTATAAATTATGAAATGACAATGATTCAGTATTCTGGCCACAACTTCAGCTTCAGCATCAGTCCTTCCAATGAATATTCACAGTTGATATCCTTTAGGATGGACTGGTTTGATCTCCTTGCAGTCAAGGGACTCTCACCAGTCTTTTCCAACCCACAGCTAGAAAGCATCAATCTTTGGCACTCAGCCTTCTTTATGGTTCAACTCTCACATTTGCTGGGGTCCAGCCTCAGCAGGATACAGGGGTACCCCTAGGATGAACGGCGTCGGCGAGAGAGAGAGAGAGAGAGAGAGAGAGAGAGAGACCAGACTGGGGTGTGTGCAGCAGGGTCTGGCATTGCTTTATTTTTTATCGTAGCTTTTATACCCTAAGTTAATACATTTCTAAGGGGAGGTGAAAGATAAGCATACAAAGTTTAGTCTAACATTACGTCAGTTTGTCCTTCATGAAACCAGGGTGTTTTCTGCATGCTTCTTAGTTTATGAGAGTCTTCTATCATAGTGGATCTTTGTACATTATCTTCTGGCCTTGGGGCCTATTAACATTTTATGACCTAGGTGAAGGCAAAGCTGTTTTCCATAGTTTATTCTTTATTGTTCTATTTTGCCTTGAGCTTAGCAGAAAACAGAAAAGTTGCAGTCTCCTGGTACAGCAGGTTGCAACATAGTAGAAATACAATCCTGTTAACACAAAGGTCAGTCTTTTTGCAAAAGTTCTCGGCTAAATCTTTCTAAAAAGTTTACCACACAAAGGCTCTGCGGCTCTGGTAAGGCAGCCTCTGTTTAGCACTCCTGGTTAAAATTAACAATCCTAAACTCTTATTTTTCTAAATCTTTAACTATAACCACTTTTAGAATAATATTTTTGTGTTCTCTAATAGGGCCCCCTCACCCCCCGAAGGGCTCTGTGACCACTAGGGCCTTTTATGATCAGGTTCTTTATGCTGTTTATGATTAAGGTGTTGTGAGCAGCCATGTGCATTAGTACGCATTTGCCAAACAAGCCAGAGTGCCAGCAGAAGGGTTTTTACTTGAAACATTTCCTTCATTCTTGGCCCCTTCATAGGGAACCAGCATCCAGGAGATTTATTAATTAGGGTTCTGTGTTGGTCTTTACTTAGTGAAAGAGGAGAGCTCTCAGCAGGCAACACAAACATCCGCAACAGGACGAACAAGGACAACAGCAAGAGGGGGAGGCTACAGGGTGGGGTAGAGGCCGGGGTCAACCTGGAGGGTCCCTTGTAGCCTGAACAGCCTTGCGTTTCACGTCTTCTCCTCATGACCTTGTCACGGGTGGGATCTCCCATAATGGCTCCCGGCACACATTCATTCATGATTACTGGGAAAACCATAGCTCTGACTATATGGACCTTTGCCGGTAAAGTAATGTCTCTGCTTTTTAACATGCTGTCTAGGTTGGTCATAGCTTTTCTTACAAGGAGCAAGCATCTTTTAATTTCATGGCTGCAGTGACCATTTGCAGTGATTTTGAAGCCCAAGAAAATTAAATCTGTCACTGTTTCCACATTTTCCCCATCTATTTGCCATAAAATAATGGGGTTGGATGCTGTAATCTTAGTTGTTTTTAATGCTGAGATTTAATCCAGCTTTTTTTACTCTTCTCTTTCACCTGCATCAAGATGTTCTTTATTTTCTTTTCACTTTCTGCCATCAGAGTGGTGTCATGTGCATATCTGAGGTTGTTGATATTTCTCCTGGCAATCTTGATTCCAGCTTTTGAGTCATCCAGCCTTGCATTTCATCTGATGTAATCCACATATAAGTTAAATAAGCAGGGTGACAATATATAGCCTTGATGTACTCCTTTCCCAATTTTGAACCAGTCCATTGTTCCCTGTGCTGTACTAAATGTTGCTTCTTGTCTTGCATACAGGTTTCTTGAGTATCCCTGTCTTTTTAAGAATTTTCCACAGTTTGTTGTGATCCACACAGTCAAAGGCTTTAGCGTAGTCAGTGAAGGAGAAGTAGATCATTTTTTTAAATTCCCTTGCTTTTGCTGTGATCCAGCAGATATTGGATCTGCTCTGGTTCCTCTGCCTTTTCTAAACCCAGCTTCTACATCTGAAATTCTTGGTTCGTGTACTGCTGAGGCATGGCTTGAAGGATTTTGAGCATAATCTTACTAGCATGTGAAATGAGTGCAACTGTATGGTAATTTCAACATTCTTTGGCATTCATTTCCCTGAGATGAGGTTATTAGCAAAGAGAATATCCTACAGCCAGTATGAATACAAACAATACACACAACACCTGCAATATTTACAGAGAGGGCTGCTCTGATCCACAGGGCCCTCGACAGAAGGAATGTCTTGTCAGAAACTCTCCTCTTGGAACTTACTTAGGTAGCAGCATTTCTGGAGCCACCAGAAGGGATGGAAAAGTCAAGAAAAGAGAGAATAAAGCTCCAGTCACTGAAGATGGAGTGTCTGCAGGTGAAACTCAGCAGGGTACATAATCTTGGCCTGAATTTTAAAAACCAGAGAGTAGCTTCCTGATCACACAGTCATCCATCAACAGTGAGACCTGGAATTTTTATTAACACATTGTGAAATATTTCAGCATATATAATCTGAACTGTTGTTGAAGAATTAATGTCACTTTAAGGGATTCTATGCCATCTGGGGGCATGTGGATGGGCTGAAAACAGGCATTTCTGGAGAAAAACGCTTAGGTTCCTCTTTACACTGTCCTGTCTCAGATTCCTCTGTCAGGCAATTCAAGAATTTCAAGGTCCTTGGCCCGGAGTATCAGAGCTGGAAGTGCTTTGACAGCACCTCTGAGAGAGAAACAACACCTTCTTCTGGGTCTGCCCACAGCCGGAGCCCCATCTGCATCTGGGTTTGCGTTCAGCTCCCCCTGCAGCCCTCCATCACTGTGTCCCTCAGAGCACAGTAGTACACAGCCGAGTCTGATGCTTGCACTGCCTGTTTCTGCAGGTGGAAGGAGCTGTCCCTCTTAACAAGAGTGGCCTGAAAACCTTCATGCTCTACCGTCTTGTCTGCTGTTGAGCCCTTCAGGAGGAGTTGTGGAGCTTTGTTGAGATGCTGGACATACCAGAAAAGATAGGGATCCGAATATGTGGTCTGGTAAGTGCAGTTCAGGGTCATGAGAGCCCCCTCTGAGACAGTCACTGGGTCTTCTGTCTGGTTCACTGAGTCACCATTGGTCCCTCCTACAAGAGAATCACTTTGTTATAGTAGAAATGTACAGGAGGAGAGTTTTCAGCCAGAGAAGAAAAATAAAATTTACCTGTTATCATAGGAAAATGAGAAAATATTTTAGGATAAAATGCTACTTACCAAGTATTAAGAAGATGACCAGAACTGAGTGACTGGCAGAAAACATTCTGGCGACAGTCCTTGTTCCCTAGAAACATCAAATCTATCAAAGGTAGTCTTCAGCTGGATGTTACCGAAGTTTCTCACTCAGAAAATGGGAGCCCCTTTCTGCACAGCAGCACTCACCTGTCTTGTGGCTACAGAGGAAGCAAGTCAAACCAGCTCCTGAATACAAAAAGGAATCACATTTGAAGGAAGCCCCACCCTCTGGTGGTGATCTTAAAGATTACACCCAGTCATATCTGACCTCAGTTCAGTTCAGTAGTTCAGTGGTGTCCAACTCTTTGCGACCCCATGGACAGCAGTAGGCCAGGCTTCCCTGTCCCACACCAGCTCCTGGAGCTTGCTCAAACCCATGTCTATTGAGTCAGTGATGCCATCCAACCATCTCATCTTCTTTCGTCCCTTTCTCCTCCTGCCTTCAATCTTTCCCAGCATCAGGATCTTTTCCAATGAGTCGGCTCTTCCCATCAGGTGGCCAAAGTATTGGAGCGTCAACTTCAACATCAGTCCTTCCAGTGAATGTTCAGAACTGATTTCTTTTAGGACTGACTGGTTTGATCCCCTTGCAGTCCAAGGGGCTCTCAAGAGCCAAGGGATTCTCTTTTGAACACCGTAGCTCAAAAGCATAAATTCTTCCGCTCTCAGCTTTCTTTTTGGTCCAACTCTCACATCCATACATGACTACAGGAAAAACCATAGGTTTGACTATATGGACCTTTGTCAGCAAAGTAATGTCTCTGCTTTTTAATATGCTGTCTACGTTGGTCATAGCTTTTCTTCCAAGGAGCAAGTGTCTTTTAATTTCATGTCAGCAGTCACCATTCACAGTGATTTTGGAGCCCTAGAAAATAAAGTCTGTCACTCTTTCCATGTTTCCCCATCTATTTGCCATGAAGTGATGGGACTTGATGCCGTGATCTTATTTTTTGAATGCTTAGTTTAAAGCCAGCTTTTTCACTCTCCTCATCCTGACCTACTCCTGACCTAGTCCTCCTGATGAGAGTTTGTGGAGTACACACAGGAGAATGGGACAGGACTCTAAGAGTAGAGCCCTAAACACAAACATGCTTTGGGAAACGTTCCATTATTACATCCATTATTTTCTGTGTGGTATGATATCACTAGCTTTGCAAAGAATGCCAGTTAACAATTTTTAGGAGGAATAGTCAGAGGGTTTCTTCTTTACATATGTCTCCATGATTCCCATGGGTCAGCAAAGGACCCTTCAGCATGGAAAGTGCTCCCTCCTCTCCCCAAGACCTTCACCTGAATTAGCTCTCTTCATCCCCAAGACACAGCCAACATGCTGCTGGAATGTTGGAATGTTACATAATGTTGGAAACAGTATCTGAGTCAGGTCTCAAACAATGTGTGGCTGAACGATCAGGTGAATGAATGATCCCTGTGCCCTGTGCTGGGCTCAGTCACTCAGTCATGTCTGACTCTTTGTGGCCCTAGAGACTACAGCCTGCCAGGCTCCTCTGTCCATGGGATTTTCCAGGCACGAATACTAGAGTGGCTTGCCATGCCCTCCTCCAGGGGATCTTCCCAACACAGGGATTGAGCCAGTGTCTCCTGCATCTCCCGCATTGCAGGCGGATTCTTTACACATCTGAGCCACCTGATCATTTAAGGCAGATCTCATCTAATGTGTGGTTGAATGAGCAGGTTATTACTCCTATCCATCATAAAATGCCATATTTGTAAAATTAAAAAATAAATTGCTGTTACTTCTTTTTACTGATAAAGGTAGAGTCGACCTTCCAACTAGAAAACTGGACAAAATATATGAGACAAGTTGTGGATCTTGCACATCAGGTAGCACAGAGATAAGGAAAACAGATGAGATGAGGCAGGACATCCCCCAGCCTTCTTCACAGAGGCAGCTTCTAGGCACCAGTGCATGAGGGATTTAATAAAAATGGCCCAACTGTCTCACTCTGAGATGGAATAATATTTTGGGGATCCTGAGGAACCTAGAAATTTGTGGACCAGTGTACCAGAGAAGAGGGACGTGGGCAAAAGAGAGAGAGGAAGAGAGATGAGGGCAAAGAGGTGGGGGGAGAGGTCGCTGTGAATCCTGGACTGAGTTCTGATCTGTAAGTAAAGAGAGAAGACTCAATGAGTCTGGTAAACCTCCCTGAAGGGGCCTCCTTTGGGGCCTGGACCCTACTTGGATGACAGCCTCATCCTTACACCTTCAGCCTCATGAGGGACGGATGACCTTACTTAGGAAACCTGGTTCTTGAAACATCTTTTTACCTCTTGTCACATTCTTGCTTTAATCCAACTAAGTATTGTTTTTTAGAATGTCAAGTTTAGATGCTTAATCTATTAGCCAGGCACTCTTCATGACAGAGGCATGTGTGTGCTATTTATCTGTCTTCTGTTTATTTATGAGGGATTCAGGAATCTCAATGGAAAGAACTGTTTGCTCACTGTCTGTCAGTCTGTTTGTCTAGTTCCCTGTGAAATTATTTGTGCTAGTGAAGTGAACCTAGCAAAAGATTTAATGGGGTCATTTCATAGCTTGTTCTTTCCTCTAGGATAGGGCTTATTTTATGCAATGTCCAACTATATTATGGTAAGAAGTCAAAACATTGTTCTTTGCTGACATAAACCATGTTAAGGCATGGAAACACTGTGGCTGCAGACAGCTGTGAGGTCGCCTTACACAGGCTCTCAGGGCAGTGCTGTCAATCCAGTAACAATGGTTGTGACTAAGTCAGTTGAACTTAAGAACTGCTGCTCCTGCTGCTGCTAAGTCGTTGCAGTCGTATCCGACTCTATGTGACCCCATAGATGGCAGCCCACCAGGCTCCTCTGTCCATGGGATTTTCCAGGCAAGAGCACTGGAGTGGGGAGCCATTGCTTCTCCGGAACTCAAGAGCAGTCTTCTTCAAACCTCTACAGAGATTTTCTCACCAGTTAAAATGAACTTTGTTAGTTCTTACCAAAACTGGGATCATTTTTAATGCACAGCTGTTTGCTGAATTGTTCTTTTTGTTTGTGTTTTGTCTGGGCCAGATCTTAGTTTAGGCTTGTGGGATCCAGTTCCCTGACCAGAGTTCGAACCTGGGCCTCCAGCAATGTGAGTGCAGAGTCCTACTCACCGAACCAACCCTCCACCTAAAATGAGAATCTTGACTTGAAGTTATCATGCTGGCAGGACTCTCTGGCTCAGCAGATCACCTAGATTCTCTTAAACTCTTGTGCATTTTCAGGAATCCCTAGCTTCCAGCATTCATTCTGGAAATTTACAGGGTTGACTACAATGTGGAAACCAAAATCAGATACAATTCCTATCTCAAATTGCTTTCAATTGATTAAGAAGCAGGTAAGCAAAAAAAAAAAAAAACAAAAACAAAAAAAACCTATGCCCTGTCTGTACTCCCACTAGGCTGGACCCCACTACATGAAATGAGGGATCAGACTGGAATAGAGAGCTGATGCAGTTACCACCAGGGAAATTAAACCTGCTAGAATACTTTTATTTTCCCACTATTAAGATTTATTTTTGTTCTTTCATCTCCCTCTCCATTTCTAGGCCTGTTTATTAAGATGTTGAGCCCCCAGGGCTCAGGTGGCCAGCCCCCAGTGTGCAGGGCTCTAGGAAGTCAGGCAGGAAGGCAGTGCTCACCTTCAGGTGGGTGTCCAGACACACCCTAAGTGATGATGGTGACTACATCTGCCAAGACCATAAAACTACTATAACTATTAAACTCTGCATTTAAGTAGTTCTGTCTATAAATTGGGTTTCCCCAGTAGCTCAGCAGTAAAGAATATGCTTGCCAATTGAGGAGATGAGAGTTTGATTCCTGGGTCAGGAACATCCCCTGGAAGAGAAAATAGCAACCCACTCCAGTGTTCTTGCCTGGAAAATTCCACGGACAGGGGAGCCTGGCAGCTACAGTCCACAGGATTGCAGAGAGTCGGATGCCACTTAAAAACTGAGCACCAGACACAATACACACAGACCTGTAAATTATGAAATGACAAGGATTCAGTATCCTGGCCTAGCAGACTGCCTAGCAGTAAAACATCCATCTCTTCCTACCTGCTGTACCCACCACTGTCCTTCCAGAAAGTCTGCTCCCGGAAGTTGCAGACAGGGGTTCAGCCTGAGAAGATGAGGGGCTCTCTGTGCAATGGGCATGATTGTAGCAGGGACACAGAGCGGGGACCAGAGTGGCTCCGCATTCCGCTCATGAGCAGAGGAGTGTGGAGATGCTCCTGCTCGCTGAGTGGGTGGTAATTTCTCCTAGTCTCCTGAGCAGGTGAAAAGCCCACTCCACTGCCAAGATAGCCTATTGTAAGAGTACACAGAGACTTCCCCCACGTGTCTGAAATATGACTGACTGATGAATCGATTTTCCCTGCTTTTGCTGTTGTTCAGTCCCTAGGTCATGTCTGACTCTTTACGACCCCAGGAACTGCAGCACGTCAGGCTTCCCTGTCCTTCACTAGCTCCCAGAATTTGCTCAAACTCCTGTCCATTGAGTCAGTGATGCCATCCAACCATCTTATCCTCTGTCACTTCCTTATCCTCTTGCCCTCAATCTTTCCCAGCATCAGGGTCTCCTCTAGTGAATTGTTTCTTCACATCAGGTGGCCAAAATATTGGAACTGCAGCTTCAGCCTCAGTCCTTCCAATGAATATTCATGGTTGATATCCTTTAGGATGGACTGCTTTGATCTCCTTGCAGTCCAAGGGACTCTCAAGAGTCTTCTCTAACACCACAGATAGAAAGCATCAATTCTTTGGCACTTAGCCTTCTTTATGGTCCAACTCTCACATCCATACATGATTACTGGGAAAACCATAGCTCTGACTATATGGACCTTTGCCGGTAAAGTAATGTCTCTGCTTTTTAACATGCTGTCTAGGTTGGTCATAGCTTTTCTTCCAAAGGAGCAAAAATCTTTTAATTTCATGGCTGCAGTCACCATTTGCAGTGATTTTGAAGCCCAAGAAAATTAAATCTGTCACTGTTCCATATTTTCCCCATCTATTTGCCATAAAATGATGGGACTGGATGCCATAATCTTAGGTTTTTTTTTTTTTTTTTTTGAGGTTGAGTTTTAATCCAGCTTTTTCACTCTCCTCTCTTTCACTGCATCAAGATGTTCTTTAGTTTCTTTTCACTTTCTGCCATCAGAGTGATGTCATGTGCATATCTGAGGTTGTTGATATTTCTCCTGGCAATCTTGAGTCCAGCTTTTGTGTCATCCAGCCCTGCATTCCACCTGATCTATATAAGTTATTTAAGTTATATTATATATATATAATATATATAATAAGTTATATAAGTTAAATAAGCAGGGTGACAATATATAGCCTTGATGTACTCCTTTCCCAATTTTGAACCAGTCCATTGTTCCCTGTGCTGTACTAAATGTTGCTTCTTGTCTTGCATACAGGTTTCTTGAGTATCCCTGTCTTTTTAAGAATTTTCCACAGTTTGTTGTGATCCACACAGTCAAAGGCTTTAGCGTAGTCAGTGAAGGAGAAGTAGATCATTTTTTTAAATTCCCTTGCTTTTGCTGTGATCCAGCAGATATTGGATCTGCTCTGGTTCCTCTGCCTTTTCTAAACCCAGCTTCTACATCTGAAATTCTTGGTTCGTGTACTGCTGAAGCATAGCTTGAAGGATTTTGAGCATAATCTTACTAGCATGTGAAATGAGTGCAACTGTATGGTAATTTCAACATTCGTTGGCATTCATTTCCCTGAGATGAGGTTATTAGCAAAGAGAATATCCTACAGCCAGTATGAATACAAACAATACACACAACACCTGCAATATTTACAGAGAGGGCTGCTCTGATCCACAGGGCCCTCGACAGAAGGAATGTCTTGTCAGAAACTCTCCTCTTGGAACTTACTTAGGTAGCAGCATTTCTGGAGCCACCAGAAGGGATGGAAAAGTCAAGAAAAGAGAGAATAAAGCTCCAGTCACTGAAGATGGAGTGTCTGCAGGTGAAACTCAGCAGGGTACACAATCTTGGCCTGAATTTTAAAAACCAGAGAGTAGCTTCCTGATCACACAGTCATCCATCAACAGTGAGACCTGGAATTTTTATTAACACATTGTGAAATATTTCAGCATATATAATCTGAACTGTTGTTGAAGAATTAATGTCACTTTAAGGGATTCTATGCCATCTGGGGGCATGTGGATGGGCTGAAAACAGGCATTTCTGGAGAAAAACGCTTAGGTTCCTCTTTACACTGTCCTGCCCCAGATTCCTCTGTTGGGCAGTCCAAGAATTCCAAGGCCCTTGGCTTGGAGTATCAGAGCTGGAAGTGCTTTGACAGTACCTCTGAGAGAGAAACAACATCCCCTTCCAGGTCTGCCCACAGCCAGAGCCCCATCTGCATCTGGGTTTGTGCTCAGCTCCCCCTGTATCCCTCCATCACTGTGTCCCACAGAGCACAGTAGTACACAGCCGAGTCTGATGTTTGCACTGCCTGTTTCTGCAGGTGAAAGGAGCTGTCCCTCTTAACAAGAGTGGCCTGAAAACCTTCATGCTCGGGCCTCTGGTTTGTCATTGAGCCCTTCAGGAGGAGTTGTGGAGCTTTGTCGAGATGCTGGACGTACCAGAAAAGATAGGGAGCTGAATCAGCAGTCTGGTAAGTGCAGTTCAGGGTCATGAGAGCCCCCTCTGAGACAGTCACTGGGCCTTCTGTCTGGTTCACTGAGTCACCATTGGTCCCTCCTACGAGAAAATCACTTGTTATTGTAGAAATGCACAGGAGAGGAGTTTTCAACCAGAGAAGAAAAATAAAACTTACCTATATTCATAGGAAAATGAAAAATCATTAACATTTTGGATAAAATGTTACTTACTGAATATTAAGATGATCAGAAGAACTGAGTGAGTGGCAGAATGCATGCTGGCAAAAGAAAACGGTCCTTGTTCCCTGGAATACACCAGTCTAACGAATCTAGTCTCCATCTGGATGTTCCAGAACCTCCTCACTCAGAAACAGAGAGCCCCTTTCTGCACCATAGCAGTATTCTTTCTTGCGGCTACAGAGTAGGCAAGTCAAACCAACTCCTGAACACAGTGAGGAACCGCATCTGAAGGAAGCCCCGCCCTCTGGTGGTGATCGTGAGAATTGCACCACAGTCCGTTCTGACCTATTTTTTCCTGATAATAGCTTGTGGGATTACATGCAGGAGAATGGGACAGGACCCTAAGAAGAAAGTTCTAAACATAAGCGTGCTTAGGCAAACTATCATTACTTCCATGATTTTTTGCATGGTACAGGTATCTCTAGCTTCTCAAAAAATCCCAGTTACAATTTCTAGATGGAATAGTCAGAGATTTCTTCCTTCAATGTGTCTCCAAGATACCCATGAATCAGAGAAGGATCCTCCTGAATGGAAAGTGCTCCCTGCTCTACTCGAGTTCTTTACCTGAATTAGCTCTTTTCATCCCCAAGACTCAGTCAACATGCCATGGAGGAAACCTTATCTACAGCAGGTCTCAAATAATATGTGGTTGAATGATAAGGTTATTATTACATACCCTACCATCATCAAATGACACATTTGTAAAAACACACACACAAAAAAATTACCGTTACTTCTTTTTCACAGTTAAAGGTAGAGTTGACCTTACAACTAGAAAACTGGACAAGATACATGAAACAAATTTTGGACCTTGGACATCAGGTAGCACAGAGATAAGGAAGACAGATGAGATGAGGGCTAACACTGCCCAGCTTACTTCATGGAGGCAGCTTCCAGGCACCAGTACTGGCAGGGTTTACCAAAACTGTCTCACTGTGGGATTGAGATGGAACCTAGAAATGTGTGGACCACTGGACAAGAAAGGAGAGATGTAGGCAAAAAGAGAGAGAGAGAGAGAGAGATGGGGCAAGGGGGTAGCATGTGGAGGGCGGAGATCCAAAGTGAATCTTACGCTGAGTAATAATCTACTGTAAAAGAGAGAAACCTCAGGGAGTTTGGTAAACTTCCCTGAAAAGATCTCCTTTGGAGCCCCTGGACCATACTTGGATGATAGCACTTGTCACATTCTTGTTTTAATTCAACTAAGTATTTTTTTTTTTTTTTTTTTTTTTAGAAAATCATTCTTTTGCAAGTGGTTGACCAGTTTTCCCAGCACCACTTGTTAAAGAGGTTGTCTCTTTTCCACTGTATATTCTGGCCTCCTTTGTTGAAGATAAGGTGTCCATAGGTATGTGGATTTATCTCTGGGCTTTCTATTTTGTTCCACTGATCTATATTTCTGTCTTTGTGCCAGTACCATACTGTCTTGATGACTGTGGCTTTGTAGTAGAGCCTGAAGTCAGGCAGGTTGATTCCTCCAGTTCCATTCTTCCTTCTCAAGATTGCTTTTGCTATTCAAGGTTTTTTGTATTTCCATACAAATTGTGAAATTATTTGTTCTAGTTCTGTGAAGAATATTGGTAGCTTGATAGGGATTGAGTTGAATCTATAGATTGCTTTGGTTAGTATACTCGTTTTCACAATATTGATTCATCCAATCCATGAACACGGTATATTTCTCCATCTATTTGTGTCCTCTTTGAGTTCTTTCATCAGTGTTTTATAGTTTTCTATGTACAGGTCTTTTGTTTCTTTAGGTAGATATACTCCTAAGTATTCTTTTTGTTGCAGTGGTGAATGGTATTGTTTCCTTAATTTCTCTTTCTGTTTTCTCATTGTTAGTGTATAGGAATGCAAGGGGTTTCTGCGTGTTAATTTTATATCCTGCAACTTTACTATATTCATTGATTAGCTCTAGTAATTTTCTGTTAGAGTCTTTAGAAAATGAAGTTCAGATGCTTAATATATTAACCAGGCTTGCTTCATTTCAAAGGCATGTGTGTGGTGTTTATCAGGCTCCTGTGTATTTATTTTATTAGAGATTCAGGAACCTCAGTGGGAAGAACTGTCTGCTCAGTGTCTGTCAGCCTGTTTGTCTAGGTTCCTGTGCAATTATTTGTGCAAGTGAAGTGAACCCAGCAGAAGATATAACAAAGTCATTTCATAGCTGCTTCTTTTTCTAAGATTTACTTTATGGAAAGTATGGTTGTATTATGGTAAGAAGTCAAAACATTGTTCTTTGCTGACAGTAACCATTTTAAGGCATGAAGACTTTGTGGCTGCAGTCAGGTGTGAGGTTGCCTTACACGGGTTTTCAGGGCAGTGCTATCAATCCAGTAGCATTTGTGTGTTGTTTTTCAAACTTGGTTTGATGCACCTGAGATCAGGAACTTAATCTTATTAATCTCAGTGGCCAACTTCTCAAAATACACAGAACACTAGTTCAGGGCAAATGGTTTAAAAATATTTGAAAAATGAATGAATAAGTGAATGAGTGGACATGTCCAGGTGTACAGTGATCTGTTTATGAAGTATAGTCTCTATGAGAAATAGTTCTCAGGCCCGCGGTATGATGAGCTTTTTCCAGCGGCATGTCTAGTGTCTGAACACAGGGGCATTAGGTATTTCTCAAACTAAAGCACAGTTCTTCATGTAAGAGACCACTCTCATACTGACTATTTAAAAAATACTATAGCACTTTTATACATACAAAACTCAGGTTAAGTATAAATGTCTTCGGTTCACAGTTCTTAATCACTAAAGTGAAAGTCGCTTAGTCGTGTCTGACTCTTTGCGACCCCATGAACTATATGGGGCTCTCCAGGCCAGAATACTGGAGTGGGTAGCTTTTCCCTTCTCCAGGGATCTTCCCAATCCAGGGATCAAACCCAGATCCCACATTGCAGATGGATTCTTTACCAGTTGAGCCACAAGCAAAGCTCTAGAATATGGAGTGGTAACCTATCCCTTCTCCAACGGATCTTCCCAGTGTAGAAATCGAACCGGGGTCTCCTGCGTTGCAGGTGGATTCTTTACCAACTGAGCTATCAGGGAAGCCCATGCACACAAAATATAAAGTTAATAAAATTCATATTAAAACATTAATGTGAGGAGTGATATTTTGATGAAACTAAAGAGGTGGTGAAAACTCATTAGTAGAAAGCTATAGATTGTGTCAGTCAACAATTCACCTGATTAAGATGATTTGGAGCTTAGTACACTATTTGCTGCTGCTGCTGGTAAGTCACTTCAGTCGTGTCTTGACTCTGCACGACCCCATAGATGGCAGCCCACCAGGCTCCCCTATCCCTGGGATTCTCCAGGCAAGAACACTGGAGTAGGTTGCCATTTCCTTCTCTAATGCATGAAAGTGGAAAGTGAAAGTGAAGACGCTCAGTCGTGTCTGACAGTTAGCGACCCCATGGACCACAGCCTACCAGACTCCTCGGTCCATGGGATTGTCCAGGCAAGAGTACTGGAGAGGGTTGCCATTGCCTTCTCCACACTGTTGTCTGAATTACTGTGATTACTGATTTCCAGTATCTTTACTTCTATTCAAAAATATCCATTTAAGTCAGCATTATATAACTCTATTATTAAACAAAGCATCAAAAAATCAGCACTGAAAAAAATATTGTGCATTTACTGCTGCTCTTTTTTCTACTGAATTTCATGTTGATACATTCAAACTTTTTAAATGTTTAAAAAATACTCTTAAAACTTTTATCCATTTAAAGACCTATGATGCTTTTATTGTAAAGTGTCATTATTCCATTTGCTTTAATTAGATTAAAAAAATGACATAACACAAAATCTTCAGAAAGATGGGGAGTATTCTAAATTGACCCAACAGATGATTAGAAATATGCCTTTATTATATAATTTATTGTCATCAAACAAAAAAATCCAAAATGAAAAATTCTAATGTAATTCCTACACCTTGTAGGTTGGCAGACTTTTTTGTCCATAAAGGGTCAAATAGTAAATAGTTTAGGTCTTGAAGTCGTACAGTCTCTGCTACAACTATGCTCGTATAGCACAAAGTATCCATGGTCAATGCATAAATAAATGAGCATGGCTGTCTTCCAATGAAACTTTATTTACAAACATAAGTATCAAGCTACTTTGCCCTGTGGCTATCCTTTGCCAATCCCCCCAAGAATTTATCCATAAACCTCTAAAGATTACTTTTTTCACTAAATATTATCATAGCTTTTTAAGGAGGCTTAAAATAAAGAACACATTAATGGATAGAAAAGAAGAAGGAAATTAAATGATGCTAATGCCAAAGATACTTCCCCGGTGGCTCAGTGGTAAAGAATCCACCTGCCAATGTAGGAGATGTGCATTCAATGCCTGGGTCAGGAAGATCCCCTGGAGGAGGAAATGGCAACCCACTCCAGTATTCTTACCTGGAAATCCAATGAAGAAAGGAGTCTTGCAGGCTGCAGTCCATGAGGACACAAAGAGCTGGACACGACTTAGCAACTAAACAACAACAACAAATGCCTAAGATACAGTGATGCTGAGTTTTCAAGAATGAGAAACACAGATATGGACACTAACATTAAGGAGATTGCAGAGTAGGACTGAAAATAGACCTTAAACAAATAATGAAAGAAATAAAAATAAATCACAAACCTGAAAATGCAGAGGTCTGTAATTCTAAAAATATCCACTAAGCTTTCCTTAGCTACTGACTCTTGGACAAGTATACAAGAATGAGTAGGCATTTACTATGTTTTTAACTCTTTTCATGGAGAAGGAAATGGCAACCCACTCCGGTATTCATGCCTGGAAAATCCCATGGACTGAGGAGCCTGGTGGGCTACAGTCCAAGGGGTGGCAAAGAGTCAGACGCGACTGAGCAACTTCTCTTCTAACTCTTTTGAAGCAAGGAAAAGAATTTTAGGAAAAGAAAAAAAATTAAAAATCACCTAAAATTTCTATGAATGGGTTACATAAGAGGAAAGTTGTGCCTTTGACAAACGTAGTATCAGTTCTGTTGAGAGAGAGGGAGAGACAGAGACGGGAATTAGGACACAATGAAATGAAGCTGGAGACACAGCTTTTCTTTATCCTCAGAGCAAATGTGGATCCAGGTGACTGACAGGCTAAAATTTGCACTCTGACAAAATCACTCTCACCATGGTACAAGGAACTACATGGAAGAGTGATGGGGTGTGTCGAGTGTTGAACAAGAGACTAAGATGGATTTTTAATGAGGTCTGTGGAGGTGAGTTGGCTTGTGGGGCTTGTGACACCTTCTAGAGGACTTTTAGGAAACAAAGTCAATAGAGCTGGGAAGCAGACTGGAGACAGTATTTCAAAACTGAACATCACTAAACCAGCAAAAAAAAAAAAAAAAAAAAAACCCTACATGAGCCTTAATATACCCCATACTAAGAGTACAGCAGAAACTGCTATTTGCCTATAGAATGCTCATTTTCTACTACTTCTAATAGAACTACAATTTTTTTTTTCATTTTTATTTTGTATTGGAGTATAGTTGATTGACAGTGTCATGTTAGTTTCAAGTGAGCAGTAAAGTGATTCAGTTACATAAACATGGACCTATTCTTTCTCAAACCTTTTCGCACTTAGTTATTACAGAACATGGAGCAGTCTTCCCTGTGTGCTACAGTGGGTCCTTGTTGATTATATACTTTATTTTTTTATTTTTTTATTGGATGATAATTACTTTATACTCTAGCGATGGTTTCTGCCATACATCAACATGAATCAGCCACAGGCATACACATGTCCCCTCCCTCTTAAACCTCACTCCCACCTCCCTCCCCCTTCCACCCCTCTAGGTTGTTAGAAGAGCACCAGCTTTGAGTTCCCTGCATGATACAGCAAATTCCCACTGGCTATCTGTTTTACATATAGTAATGTATATATTTCAGTACTACTCTCTCAAGTCTTCCCACCCTCTCCCTTCCTCACTGTGACCAAAAGTCTATTCTTTATGTCTGTGTCTCCTTTGCTGCCCTGCAAATAGGTCATCATCACCACCTTTCTAGATTCCATATATATGCATTAATACATGATACTTGTCTTTCTCTTTCTGGCTTACTTCACCCTGTGCAATAGGCTTTAAGTTCATCCACCTCTTTAGACCTGACTCAAATGTGTTCCTTTTTATAGCTGAGTGATACTCCATTGTGCATATGTACCACAACTTCTTTACCTACTCATCTGTCAATGGACGTCTAGGTTGCTTCCTTGTCCTAGCTATTGTAAATAGTGCTTAAATAAACTGGGGTACATGTGTCTTTTTCAATTATGGTAGAACCAAATTTTTTTTGTGAGTGACAGCATGCTGAGATTGAAAAGATCCTGATATCCCAACCTAGACAGCATATTAAAAAGCAGAGACAATACTTTGCCAACAAAGGTCTATATAGTGAAACCTATGATTTTTCCAGTAGTCATGTATGATGTGAGAGTTGGACCATGAAGAAAGCTGAGCACCGAAGAACTGATGCTTTTGAACTGTGGTGTTGGGGAAGACTCTTGAGAGTCTCTTGGACAGCAAGGAGATCAAACCAGTCAATCCTGAAGGAAATCAGTCCTGAATAGTCATTGGAAGGTTGATGCTGAAATTGAAGCTCCAATACTTTGGCCACCTGATGTGAAGAACTCATTCACTGGAAAAGACCCTGATGCTGGGAAAGATTGAAGGCAGAAGGAGAGGGGGATGACAGAGGATGAGATGGTTAGATGGCATCACAGTCTCAATGGACATCAATTTGAGCAAATTTTGGGAATTGGTGATGGACAAGGAAGCCTGGCGTGCTGCAGTCCACAGGATCACAAAGAGTCAGACACAACTGAGCGACTAAACTGAATTGAACTAGGAACAACAATTTTGTTGTGAGCGACAACATGCAGAGACTGAAAAAATCCTGATATCCCAGGCTCCTTTGCCGATGGAAGAAATGTGCAGACACGGACTAACACTCATGAGAAATGCAAGTAGGAGCTGCGGGGTGAAGCTTCTGAAAATGGTTGACGTGGCCAGCATGTGCTCAGTTGCCTCTTGACGTTCTTCCTGGAAGGTGGAAAAAATGGATAGACTTCTTGCTGTTTTGGCAAAGTATATAAACCAAAGTGACAATTTAAGGACAAGAAACAGCCAGAAAGAAGACCCTTGATTCCTCACAAAATTATGAAGCTAGTATACCAGTCCTGGACTGCACATGGTACATGCGATAGAGCTTCTTTATATGAGAGGGAAGTGAATTCCAGCTTGTTAAAAATGTTATCTGAGTTTTTTGTGATGTGAAACTGAACCAATATCTGATATAAATGATGTTCATTAATAATACATCACTGCATCAGTCTGATTGAGTAAGCTCCTAATAACCCAGATCTTCAAAGGTTTTCTAGGTGATTCTGATATAGGTGATGGTGGTGGTTTAAGGTCTGGAATGCGGGAACCACAGTCCTACCAACCTTTCCCCTGCCCTCCTGCCTTTTCCACCAAGTGTCACATAAATACAAATGCCCTTTGTCCACAAACACATTTTCAGTAGCATCAAAACTGTTTCAAGAAAACTATTCTTACCAGGAACAAGAATACAGTGGATGGAAAACTGTTATATATGTGATAATAAACAGAAGTATCCACTTTCAAAAAACAATACTTTAGGGGCTGATAGAAGAAAACATACATCTCTCACTTGTAAGAGGAAAAATTCTGACTTTTGGATAAATTCCCATCTCTTTAATGGAGAAATTGAAGCTTAGAAATCATACAAATCATAAATGGCAGAATCAGATGCACATCTTTGTCTCTTTTACTCCAAAGACTGAGATCTTTGTGTCTATTATTACATAACATTTCACTCCTCAGTTTTAAAGTGAAAAGTTTCATTGAAACAGTCCTAAATCCTTTTTATTTCTAATGCCTGATGAATCTACTGTTTCCTATACAAGAATTAGAGAAATAGTAAAATCATCTCAGGCATCTTAAAGCCCTCCCTAGGTCTTGAGGGGGCTGCACATATAACAGATGAGCCCTTCTATACTGAGAAGTCCTTCTTCATCCTCCAGAGGTGACCTGGTAAAATTAGAACTTGAAGGGTCTTTAGGTTCATCCAGTCTAAATCCTTTGTTTAAACTGAGGAAACTGAAGGCTGCTACATCGATGATACGGCTAAAGACACAGCCAGGATGGCAGAGCTGAATCTGGCATTTCAGTTTCCCGTTCTAAACCTCACGCCCTTAGCTACAGTCTGACATGCTACCGAAAATATCGAATCTGAGAGGAGCTCCCTTTCGTGTTGCTAGCCGTTTGCAGACTCTCCTTTGTGGGAAGACAAACCACCAACTCTGCACACTGTTGCGGCTTCCGAGAGACAGCTCTGGCAGGTTTTTGCTGGGGCTGCGGGTGCCCGCGGAGCACTGTGGGTCTGCAGCACAGAGGTAAGTAGCAGCGTCCTCAGCCTGGGAAGCCGTGATGGACAAGCAACTGCTTTTGATGGAGTTGTCAAGTGTGAAGTATAGTCTCCCACTATATTTCTGTCTCTCACTTGAACGCATTAAAATCAGATGAACAAAGCCTCGCCTTGAATCCTGTCTGTACCACTGTAAGGCAGTTAAAGTAATACTTTTATAACTGCAGTTCATGGTGACATTTTCACCCTCCTGGATGCTCAGGGTCTGAAGATTCTGTTCTCCTTGCTGGCTATTCACCTCTAGGCAGAAACACAAGGACAGAGGCCAGGAGTCAGTCACTGCATTTTCACTCATTAGTGTTTGCATTTCCTTCCATAATTTGAGGGTACATTTCCCAATTAACAGGCTTTCCAGGTGGCACAGTGGTAAAGAATCTGCCTCCAAAGCAGGAGATGTGGGTTTGATCCCTGGGTCAGGAAGATCTCCTGGAGCAGGGAATGGCAACCCACACCAGTATTCTTGCCTGGCAAATTCCACAGACAGAGGGCCTCGCAGGCTATAGTCCATTGGGTCGCAAAGAGTTAGACAGGACTGAGTGACTAACACTTTCACTTTTCACTTTTCCCAATTAAAGAGATTTTGCGCCTCAGTCTTGTGGGCTCTGAACTTTGGTCACCCTCTTCCCATCACCAAGAGCCCCAACTCACTGGCCAGCTGAAGCCACAGAATCACGAAAGACAGAGCCAGAAGCTTCTCCATTCTTCTTCTTTATGGGGAAGAAGACGCAGCTCTCGTCCTGAAATAAAGCCAGGTTCCTCAGTCTAGCTCTTTTTTTGGGTGTACTCATATAGTCCCTCTGAGGCCCAGGGAGAGTCTCAGGTTTCTTACCCAGCCAATCAAAGGAAGCTTAATCTTCTGCTTCCAATAGAAACATGCTGATTTCAAACAAAGTGAGTCTGAGGAGAGAGGCAATGCCATCTTGTGGGGGCAACATCATCCTGCAAAGAGAACCACTCGAGGAAGATGATGTGTGTTAGGGCTGGGTCAGAGGAAATCGCAAAGCTGTTCTGTTATCTGCCTTTGTCAAACTCCAGTCCCAGCCTAGAGTGAGAACAGCTACAATTTCATGCACTAACAACTCAATTAAGAAAGAACACTGATGCCCAGTATTTACAGAACCCCTCTGAGGAGCACCGTTAGACTTCTTACAGTCACTTCTGATACCATGTCCTTCTTCTTTTTTCCTAACTTGCCTAATGCTGGAATGAGATTGTAAATCAGTCAAGGTTCTTATTTATGAGTAACAGAAACTGACTCTGGCTGAATTAAATAGAAAAGGAATAAGTTAATTAATATTGGGTTTGCCTCAGAATCTCCAATATGGTCAGAGAACTGGACTCCAAAGCTATAGAGTCAGTCTACCAAATATTTAAGGAAGAGTTAACACTGATCCTTCTCAAAGTACTCTCAAAAGTTGCAGAGATTGCAGAGGAAGGAACATCTCAGTGCAACCTGCTTCATCACTTTGGTCTCATGACTTCATGATCCGGCCTTGCTAGCAGTCTGAAAATGATGCCTGAGCTCAAAAGCACTGATTTGCACTTACCAAGTTTGACCTCGCTAATGCTATTGCTCAGGGCCTAATCTGTCAATGACACAGACTCATACTGAGTCCCTGATGTGGTGTCATTCCCCAGAGAGTCTTCCCAGATGCCTGGTGACTACTGGATTACATTAGATATCGCCTATGATGGAGACGGCTGAGATTTGTTCTCACTGGAATAGACACTTATACCTGCTGTTGTACTCTGCCAGCGTCCTCCTCATAAACTCACAGGATGCCTAATTTCAGCAAGATATTCCCCACAGCATTTCTTCTGAGGAAGAAACTATTTTCACAGCAAAAGATTACAGCCATGGGCATACACCCACAGGATTGTTTTTCTTACCACATACCATCCAGGAATGGCTGGCCTGGTTAAATTTAGAATGGCTTATTGATTCTATGGGCTTCCCAGGTGGTACAGTGATAAAGGATCCACCTGCCAATACAGGAGATGCAAGAAACACAGGTTTGAACCCTGGGTCAGTAAGATCCTCTGGGGTAGGAAATGGCAACCCACTCCAGTATTCTTGCCTGAAAAATTCCAGGGACAGAGGAGCCTGGTGGACCATAGTCCATGGGGTCACAGAGAGGACTGAACGACTGAGCACTCTCACACACATTGATTCTGTAATAGCACCGGTTGAAAAACAACTCTGAAAAGACAGCATTCTGTCTCATCGGCTGCAATGTGTGCTTTACAGCAGAGATAAGTAATGGTGTTGTCTCCCCCGTCGCCAGAATGAGTGATTCCAGAAATCAAGGAGGTGGCCCTGGGAGTGGATCCTTCACTGTTATTTTCAGTAACTCACCGGCAAGATTTTTGCATGTAATGTTTGTAACTTTGAGTTGTATTAGTTCTCATTCTCGAAAAGAAATAATGCTTTCCCCAGGGAACACAGCAATGGTTTCATTGAACTGGAAGATAAGACTTCCATGCGGCTATTTGGGCTACATACGTCTCACAACCAATGAATAGAAAATGATGTTACTCTACTGACTAGGGTGGTTGATACCAATTACCAAGGAGAAATGGGGTGGTTGCTACATATCAAATAAAAAGAGGACTATGTCTGGAACCCAGGAGATTTCCTAGGGGAGCCTCTTGGCACTTCCATGCCCAATACTAAAGGTCCCCTGCAGTCCTCTAGAGGTTAACAAATAAATTTGGACACCTACCTTAGCATCTGTTATTAAATAAATTCTAAATATAGATAATTAATATTTTATGTAATAGCTATTTTTTGATAAATTTAGGATGGTCATGAATTTTCTATGCATGAAAGCCAGAAAGAGTATAGGAAAATATTAGCAGATCAGACTTCACAGAAATTTAAGCTTCTGTATAGGTTTGCTAATGAAATGCTTAAGCATTACCATACCGAGTTATTTTACATTCATCATCATTGATTTTGACCTTCCTCACACCAGGAATGGGCCCTTAGAATTTTAGATCTACAGTCTTTGTTTTAAAATAGTTCATTAACAAAGTAACAAGCATTTGAACTAAAAAGAAGGCAATTCTAGAAAGAGTGTAGATTAAAAATGTTCCTGACCCCCTGTGTTTAGCCAAGGAGCTTTCTGTTGAAGCCAGCCAAATCTGTGCCAACAGAGCTCAAGTGAGTTCTTCCACTGGAGCTCGTAATAAATCTGGGGTCAGTAGCAAGGAACTTCAGGATGAAGAGCAGAAAACTATAGGTCGTAAAGAAAGCTTTGCATGCAGAGATCAGTGGACCTCTAAGGAAGCTAGTTCTTTTGAGAAAGTCTTTTCTCTAGCCCCCAAATAGCTGAGAAGGAAGTAGCAGATTGAGTCCCATCTGTCCTAAATGGAGAGGAGTACAACGAGATCGGAGAGAAAAGACATGTCTTTCTAGTTTTTCAGCAAGATACTGGCATTGCTGCTGAGACCAGTGCCCTTCTGCCTAAGACATTGCTGATTACAGGTACAGAAGTATCTAGACATTTCACTGTCATGACATTGCTTCCACATAAAGTGCCCCAGCAATCAGACAGGTCAGAAAGGAGTAAAGAAAGGGAAAGGATACTTCAGAGAAAAATAAGGGCTTCATCTGGGGAAAATAAAGTCTAAAAAATGATCAGGGTCAGTGACCCAATTCCCCTAGCCAAAAATCAGGACACAAAGTTTTCAGTGATTGAGAATTCATTTACCAGGAAGCTCTCACAAAGAAGGAATATCTCACTGAATGCATTGCTTATTTATTGAATCCTCTTGAGGGAATAAGTGCAATTAAATAAAATAAGGATAATTATGTAAACCTCAGATATAATTATCATGAAAAAAATACAGTGTCTCCAACAAGATTTTGATTGATGGAAGAGAAACAGGACATGTACATGATGACCATCTGACCTCAATTCCACCACCCTTCTGCTCCTATCCAGCACTTTCCCCACGCACCTTGCAAGTGCACCTGACTGATTCTGCTCTGTGACTATGAAGTAGGGGCCACAATTCAAGTAACTGTCTCCTATTTCTTTCTCCCCAACCTCTCTCTTTTCTCTTCTCTCTTTTCTGTGCAGTACTTCTCTTCTGTTTCATCTTCTCATCTCCTTTTTACCTTTTTTTTTTTTTTTGGTCTCTGAAAGAAATGGATGTGTAATAGAAGGTAGAAATCATTGGAATATTTGTGAAATGACAGCAAGGCTCATATTTTAGAATTTTTAGTCATGAATATCAAAACTCTACATAGGTAATGCATGTCTTTTCTTCTTGAACTTTTAGTTTTACCATGGCCCTAATCTGATGCTCAATTTTGTTGGGGAATCATCGATTTACACCACTCAAAGCAACAGATCTTCCTCACAGATGAGTATATGGAGATGCCCCAGTTCCCCATCTGACTAGTTCAGAGGTTTTCCTAACTGCCAGAAACCCTCATTCTAATGTTCACCAAGATTCATCTCAAACCTTGAGAAAAAATTTCGTCATTTGGAGTAGCTTAGAGTGCCCCCTAATGGTCTAAAATTGTTGGGTCAACTAGCTCATCAGCAGCCTCTAGCCCTCCATTCTCTCCTGAGGACCATCTAGAAATTATCAGGAACAAAAGAACTGTCGGCTTGGGTGGGGATTTTTTAAGTAAACTTATTCCTTCTTCAAAATGTCAGTTAATGGAAACTACTATCTTAAACTATTTTGTCAAATTGCATCTTCAAAGCTGAATGTGATTTTTCCAATCTATTTCAGAGTAAGTCCACAACAAATTATCAAAGGTTTTCTATGAGTGAGATCTTGTTCTAAGTCTTTAAAACTTAAAAACTGAATTCAGCTTTGTATACTTACAAGACGTTGCAACATAATAGGAAAGACAAGGACATGTGTGTGTGTGTGTCTTCATATACAAAGTGGCACATGAGATAGTACAAAATGAATCCAGAAATAAGGAGAGATTTCTTATAACAGAGAAGAGTCAAACAAAAATTAATGAGAACAAAATCGCCTTGTCTTTTTCCTGGAAATGATGGAAAGGAATGTTATCAGAGGTTAAGTAGAGATAATGGGTTGGGAGTAGACTGAAGACTACTCTTTCTAGATGAAAATGAAGAGTAGGAAATGGACAGACAGGGGGAAGTAATGTGGGAGATATGAGGTAAAGTGTTCTATTCTATTGTGCATTTCAAAATTTTAAAGGACATATGGATATATTATTAACCTATCTCTCCTCTCTATATGTAATAGTATACAGTTTGCAACTTGAGTTATGGAACTCCGTTATACGTCCTGATGATCTATTGATGCTAACACCCCGCTTCATGATAATGAAGTCCCCTATATACGAACCTTCAAGTTTCAAACTTTCAAAGATGCAAACATGCATTCTCATGTCCAGCCATGTAAGTTAGTTCACATATCTGGTGTAATTTTCAAGGTACTATAATTTTATTTTGTTTTCTTTATTTTTGTATTCATCTTTTATGTGTCATTTGTACAGTACAGTACTATATAACCAGCTGTGTTAGTAGGACAAAGCTAACTTTGTTGGACTTGCAAACAAATTGGAGTTGTGTACATGCTCTCAGAATGGAACTCACTTGTATATAGGGGGCCTAATGTAGAATAGATTTGTAATACAGCTTTTGAACTCATTTTCTGAGAAACACTTTGTATTTCTTTTTTCCAACTATTACCACTCTCAAGTGCTGCAATAAATGTTTCAAGCATGTCTCTGAGCAGAGGCCAGAATGAAGTGAGAGAGTAAGCTAGGTGGCTACCTGGAGGAAAAGCACTCAGGTCCAGGAAGAAGAGCTGCAGAAACCCCAGGGCAGGAAAGCAGGTATCAGGTCAGAGCAGCATCAAATATGGTGAAGGGGAGAGAGTGAGGAGGAGACAGTGCCTGAAGGCAGAGAGGGGCAGGGAACCAGGTGGAACAGTCTTACAGGTTGTAGTAAGAATCTGCTTTTCAACTCAATGGATGAAAAACCACAGCAGAGTTGTGAGCACAGAAGCCACATGATCTGAGTTATGTTCTCAGAAGCTCACTCCCCTGGGTGGAGACCAGACTGAAGAGGGCAAGAAGGAAAGAAGAGAGATCAGGGAGGGTTATTATTGCCACCCCCAGGCAGAGATGAGAGTGGCTTGGATCAGGTAAGAGCAGAGTAGGGGGTGAAAAGTGATCAATTCTGGGCCTGCTTTGAAGAAAGAGCTAATTGACTTTCCTAACAGATCAAATGGTGATATGAGAAAAATTGAGGAGATAAGGGCACCTTCAAGGTTTCTGACAAAGGTGATTAGAGAATTTCAGAGACAGAGCTGCCTTTTGCCTAAATGAGGATGAGTTCACAAAAAGCAGGTGGGAGGTCTGGAGGGTGAAGTAGCTGGAGTGGTGGAAATCAGGAGATCACCTGGAGATATACCAAGAAGAAGATGCCCAAATACGGATGTCAGATAGAGCATTTAATATACACGTTCAGAAATCAGAGGAACCATGTGGGTTTCATATATAAATGGTGATATTTAAATAGTTTTTAAAACCAAGAGAATGGATACAATTAGCTGGAAATAAATTGTTGGTAGAAAGTAAAGAGTTCTAAGAATAAAGTCTTGAGGCATTCTAATGTTTAGAGATCAGGGGGATGAAGGAAAAACTCTCAAAAGAGACTGAGAAGGAGCAACTGATAACAGGATGAGAACCAAGAAAGTGCTCTGGCTCTAAATCTAAATAAAGAATTTCAAGAAGGGAGTGTTCTATAATCTTAAAATGTCATCATTATTTGCTATGGAATTCTTATGTTGAAACTCTAATCCCCCAATGTCATTGCATTTGAAGGTGGGGTCTTTGAGAGGAAATTAGGGTGGAGCCCTCACTGTGGGATTTGTGCCTTTATAAGAGATGCAAGACAGGCTGTTTCCCTCTCTGCTCTCCACGTGAAGATACAATAAGAGGTGAGCAGTCTGTAAACCACAGAAGGGATCTCACCAGCAACTCACCATGCTGGCACCCTGACCTCAGACTTCCAGCCTCCAGAATGGTGAGAAACAAATAAACCCATGTTGTTTATAATCCCCGGCGTATTGTACTTTGTTCCAAACAAAGACACTGCTTCAAATAGTTAAAAATACTAGTTGGAACAATAAATGCATGTAAACACAAATATAAATAGGCAAATTCTCCTGTTAAGTTATAGAGACAATCTGAATGATATTCAAATCTTGCTTAGGAGACATAAAAATAATGCCATGAAGTGACAGAAATGTTAAAACTCTGTGATTGGGCTCCCTGCTGGACTCAGGTGGTTCAGCAAGCATCACATTCAAAAAAGGAAGGATGGATATGAGTGTCATAGCAGGTGGGGGATGAGGAGAGATTATTCCTCTGTTTGGTGCTAAAAGGGGAAGAGTAAATTAGATCAAAGACTTTTACTTAACATCAGAGTGGAACATGTAATGTTAATTATTTAATCAATGCAAATTAATAAAAAAAACAACGATTTTCTTTGTCAGTCAGAAAGTCTAAATATGACTCGGTCTCAGGTGAACAACTCTGATATTTGCTAAAGCCATGAAAAAAAAAAAAAAATGACGTGGGCACCACATGTTTATGTGCAGAAAGGGAGAGTCCCATTCCAATTGTCGATGGTCAGAACAGACAGGTATACTGCGCCAAATGAAGGGGACCTCACACTAAGGAGAATGTCAACAGAGGCGTATCTGCAGAGAAACTTGAGCTACATTCTAGCAGTAAAGAAAATATAGCACACAAATAAATGATTCTGGAAAGAACTGTGAGAAAAAGAAGAGTACACTTACATAAACTCAATAAAGCTGGAAGGAGTGAAACCAGGAGAGCAGAAGTGAGAAGAACTTCTGTAGGTACAGAGGACACGGCAGTAAACTGACACAGACGCTCAACATAGCAAAGCAATTAGCATCCCATGCTGGTAGGAGAGAGGGTCTGTTCACGGGACACTCCTTCTGTGGTCTAATGATAAGATGCAACTCTAAAGGGAAAAGACTTCCCTACCCAACTTATTTTAGCGTAGATAACACTGAAAACTAATGTTGAAAATATTAAGCAGAGAAATCTCAGCTGAAATGAAAGTCTGGTCAGCGGGGGTCCTTTTGACAAGGTCAAATCAACTTCCTTCTTTCTGAGCACTCCATTGACTTGTACCAGTTTGAAATAAATTCTCACTTGTGCTTCTATTTACTTCTTGATCCTGTTGATAGATTTTCTTTCACATGTAAGACCAAATCATATGGTCAGTTTGAAATTCTATATGATTCAAAATATCTGATCAAATACATGTACTCTCCTCCTTTCTCACCAAACTTCCCACTGGGATGAAATTTACAAGTATAAATAGGATGATACCAAATCCATAATGTGAAAATAATAAAAAGATGAAAGATATGAACAGTTCCCATAAGACAAAAAGTAGATGCAAGCATTCTGATGGGTGAAACAGAGAGGGAGAAAGCACAGCCCAGAATGAACTATGAGAAGATTTTATTGGACATGCAAGTGAAGGAAACTTACTCCCTAGGAACCTATAGAGATTCTGGACTGAGAAAGGATAAGTGTGATGGAGGGCAGGAGGGACAGCATGTGGGGACCAGTTGAAGGTCAATATGTGGAATAGTTATACTAGTCTCCTTGCTACTGGACTTGTATGTGAGAAGCATAGTAGGCTAGCCTGTATGTGGGCACCTGATGTTCACTAAAGTTGAAATAAAGCACCTGGAAGGCTATTTTTTCCTATGAGCACTTAACAGAGCTAAGCCACCTTCAAACTGATATTAGGTGGAAAGGAGAGGAAGAAACAAGTTAATAACCAGTTCCCTGCTCATTCATCCTAAAAAGAAGCCTTCCAAGTAACATGGTAAGTCCACATGGCCAGAATACTGGCCAAGAATCCCATTCAGGAAGAAACTTTGTGGAGAACAGGGACACGATCACATAAGAAGTCCATTCCACTACCCAGTTCTTCATTCTTAAATATAAAGCAAGAATAAATTAACACTAGTCATTAATAAGTACAGACGGTATCTCTTTCTATACCTTGAAGCACCAAGTCATCAACTGTGAATATGAGAGTCATTATACCTGGAACAAAAGTGATGGCAGAATGTCATGCTTTATGGTGTCGTATGGAAATGTGTATTTGGAGAATGACCAAAGGATCTAAGAGAATAATATAATGGTTCCTTGGTCACTACTCTCAAAAAATCTGGAGTCTTAGCTTTAAATAATAATTCTTTACATTTTTAAATTTTTCTCTTTTAAGTTCTTTACCTTACATTATTTTAATTTTTCCAGATTGGTAAGAAATAGAAAGGGCTTCCTGGTGGCTCAGATGGTAAAGAATCCACCTGCAATTTGGGAGACCTGGGTTCAATCCCTGCAATTTAGGAGACCTTGGGAAGATCCCCTGGAGAAGGGAATGGCTACCCACTGCAGTACTCTGACCTGGAGAATTCCATGAGCAGAGGAGCCTAGCATGCTACAGTTCATGGGGTCACAAAGAGTTGGACACAACTGAGCAGCTAACACTTTGACTTTTCACTTTTCCCAATTAACTGGAAGATTCTGGCCTGGAGAACTCCATGGGTTGTATAGTCCATGAGGTCACAAAGAGTTGGACATGACTGAGTGACTCAGTTTCACTTTCAAGAAATAGAGAAAGAAATTAGCTTTTTAAATACAATAATTTTCAAGTCTACCATTTATTGAATGCACCCACATGACAAGAGAGTTCCATGCTAGTAGTAGACACTGCTGGTGCTCAACCTAAACCCCCTTTTCCAGGCCAGTGGACCCAATTCCCAGCTGCTGCAAGCATTGGCTATGCTTGGCTCATAGCTGCCCTCTTTCCCAGAAAACTGATCTACATCAATTAGCATCACCTTTCTCCAGTAGAGTATACCCATGCTCCAATGAGTGCCTTATTCTAAGATCAGCTGTATGACCCCCTTGGCTCAAGGTGGGAGGGACCAATTCTGTGGGGCATTTCATGCTCCAGAGACCCCCATGAAGTCAGGCTGGATCAAGAGTTCAGCTCAGCCACATTCATTTTTACCCTCTTCCCCTCCCCACTTGCTTTTCTCAAAATAAGATGGGTGTCAGAAATCCCAACTTTGGCTTTGTTAAGGAAGTCAACCTAAGACAATATGCTACCTCACTTAACCATAAACATTTCCTGAAATATATATGAGTATAGCCTGAAATCAAGTCACTCATTAGCAACAAAAGATAATCAGACTAGCACCACAAACCAGGTTCTTTCCAGTGGCACCAGAAGACACACAAGTGGAAAAAGAATTCAAGTATCTTGAGCTCAATACATTTCATGCTCTTTCTCACTGCCTTTCAAGTGCTTTTTCCATGATTTGGAAATATTTCTGAGTCATAAGTTTCCAGACTGAGAATTTGAAGCAAATTCCGATTCGATTACATCCTCCTTTGCATGCTAAGTTGCTTCAGTTGTGTCTGATTCTGTGCAACCTCCTGGGTTGTAGCCTTTTATACTTTTACATCCTTTTAGTCAGTGACTATGTGAACAAAACTGAGTAAAAATCTTAACTAGTCATTCCCAGCTTTTCCTGCTCTTTGGACTAAACAAACAATGTCATGTCTAACAGACCACGACTCCAGCTTTGAGACGACTGTGACTTCTAATTTTTTCCCTGGATCTATTTGTTGTTGTTTAGTCACTCAGTCATGTCTGGCTCTTTGCAACCCCATGGACTATAGCATACCAGGCTTCCCTGTCCTTCACCATCTCCTGGATCTTGCACAAACTCTTGTCTATTGAGCGGTGATGTCATCTGACCATCTCGTCTTCTGCCATCCCTTTCTCCCCTGCCTTCAATCTTTCCCAGCATCAGGGTCTTCCAATGAGTCAACTCTTTGCATCAGGTGACCAAAGTGTTGAAGCTTCAGCATCAGTCCTTCCAATGAATATTCAGGGTTAATTTCCTTTAGCATTGACTGGTTTAATCTCTTTGGAGTCCAAGGAACTCTCAAGAGTCTTCAACACCACAGTTCAAAAGCATCAATTGATTTCCATCAGATCACAAACATTTTTCCCGGACTTTGGCATAAGTTATAGGACAATTCCACAGCACCGGTGAGTCAGGTGAGGGTGGATACTCATATTCTTGTTGGTATTCCCAGCTCCCCTCACCAACATTTTCTAAAGCATCCTCAATACCATATGGTCTTTGACAACTGATCCATGTAGGTCTTTAATCACCATAACATTGGTTACTCAGAGATCCTTCTCAGGAAATCTATACCCCTACACCCTGCTGTGGGAATGGGACATTCTATGGCTGTAGTTTATTCTCTCTACCATCCCCAGCCACACTCAAATACATAGGAATCAATGCACTCTCCCACAAGGCTCACACCTGGAACTTTGAGTTCTACTCAGCCTTTACTAAAAAATGGTAACATAAACCTCTGATCTGAATTCCTGCAACTGTCTAGGCTTTTTGTTTCAACCATTTCTCACCTTTTGATGCTAGTCCTTCCATCCATCCATCAAATGTATCCTTATCTAATCCATCAATGCGGTTGCAGTTGAAGGTGAAGATGAGGTGGCAGACCTATAACTAAAATAATTCATGACTTACAACATTTTCAAAATAGTTGCTTAAGACTCCTTTCTGGGACTTCCCTGGAGGTCCAGTGGTTAAGACCTGGCCTTCAAATGCAGGGGGACTTTCCAATTCTCATTCCACTTGTGTGCCTTCCAATCCCTGGTCTGGGGACTAAGATCCCACATACTTCACAGCCAAAAAGCAAAAAACATAAAGTAGAAACAATATTGTAACAAATTCAATAAAGGCTTTAAAAATGGTCCACATTAAAAAAAAAAACAACTTAAAAAAAAGACTTCTGCATTTATGTTTTTCCATTATTTTCTAAAGCAATGCATATCAAACACCTTGAATAACTACATGGGGAAAGAGCAAATGTACCAGGAACTATGAGGGAGTAAGTATCTCAGTTATCATATTAAAATATTGTTGTCATATATAAAAGCATCATAATACCAATTCCAGTGAGTAAAGTTATGGTACAAAACTAGAGTACAATGAGAAGATTGAAAAAATTTCAGTCATTCAGACCAAACTGTGTCTTTAATTTCCCTTCAGAATTAACTGTTTCAGAATTATGAAAATACTTCCCTAATCAATGAAACCTTCTTCACTGTTCAGTTCAGTTCAGTTCAGTTCAGCCACTCAGTCGTGTCTGACTCTTTGCAACCCAATGAATCGCAGCACACCAGGCCTCCCTGTCCATCACCAACTCCCGGAGTTTACACAAACTCATGCCCATCAAGTTGGTGATGCCATCCAGCCATCTCATTTTCTGTTGTCCCCTTCTCCTCCTGCCCCCAATCCCTCCCAGCATCAGGATGTTTTCCAATGAGTCAACTCTTCACATGAGGTGGCGAAGTATTGGAGTTTCAGCTTCAGCATCAGTCCTTCCAGTGAACACTCAGGACTGATCTCCTTTGGTTACTCTACTCTTAATCCTCATTTACATCTAGAGAGGTAACAGGATGTCTGTGCCCTGCAGCCTAAGCTCTACAAGAGGCACTGCTGGGGCCCCAGCAGGTTTGGGCACAGGCTGCAGGTGCCTGGGGAGCACTGTGTGCTCGCTGCACAGAGGTAGGTGGCTGAGTTGCTGGGCTCGGAGTCTCTGATAAGCAGGGAGACATGCTTGTTGGCTTTGTTGGCCTGCACTGTAAATTTTCCTTCCTCTTTGTCTTTGTCGGCATATACATACAGCAGAAACTCAGGGCCTTTCCCAGGGTACTGTCTGTACCATGCAAAGTACGTAGAAACACTGTCAGAGTAAGTGCAGCTGAGAGAGGCGACATCTCCCTCTGGGACTGGCAGAGATGCAGGACTCTGCTCCACTGTATTCTCTGGGCTGCTCACCACTGTGCAGAGAGACAGTGAATGGTCAGTCAAAGAAGATTGGTTAGGTAGTGGATGTTTCCTCTCCAGAATTCAAGTTGTCTTTTCACAGGCCTCCCACCTCTAGCATCCCTTATTTAAGGGAAATAGTGTTCATGTTTCTCCATGAGCCTAGAAGGAACAATGACTCCAAATACTATATTTTATGGTCCCATAGAAATGCCCCAAACTTACAGATTAACTGAAGCCACAAGGTCACTAATAAAACTCTTGAGGATTTCATCATTCTTGCCTCCTCTGGTTCACTGAGGATTCAAATTTTAAGCCCTAAAAAAAAAAAAAAAAAGTCGAGCTCAGACATTTCAATTCTTCTGCTCTAGAAATTGTAAAAAGAGCCTGTTCTACCAAAGAAAAAAGAGACTTTTTTCACTATGCATGCAACACACCACTGAGCTCCCCCTCTCTCCTCCCACTTTCTCCCTCCCTCTCTCGCTCTCACTCTCTCTCTCTCTCTCTCTCTCTCTGTCTGTCTCTGTCTGTCTGTCTGTCTCTCTCTCTCTCTCACTCTCTCTCTCTCTCTTGCTCTCTCTCTCGCTCTTGCTCTCTCCCTCTCTCTTTCCCTCTCTGTTTCTCTCTCTCTCTCTCACACACACACATAGGAAGGAATACATGAGTAGGGTACCTGAGAAGACACTGCCATCTTGTGGACTCAAGACCCTGATCAAGGAAATATTCGAAACATAGATCCTTACTATGGGAACTGATGAAAATAAAAATTTGCCACTTTAGTTAAATTAAAAATTTGAGAAGCATATGGTCCAAGTCAATGTGTGTGGGGATAGATTGATGTGTACATATGTGTTTTACATCAAAAGGCAACACTTATCTGATTAGAAGCAATTTTATCAAATGGCCACTCTCTCACACTGACAAAAAGGTATTCTAATGATAGAAGTCTGGGTGAGGCTCTCATGATTCAGGGTATCTGTGTAGTTCTTCTTCATATCAGGCCAGACACTTCCTATCTTATTTCCCCACCTCTATTTTTAAAGAAATCTAATCTAACTCAAAAGAATCCTCTTAAGACACAATGGGATAACAAACACAGGGAAAGATGTTCAACATTACTCATTATCAGAGAAATGCAAATCAAAACCACAATGAGGTACCATTACACGCCAATCAGAATGTCTGCTATCCAAAAGTCTACAAGCAATAAATTCTGGAGAAGGTGTGGAGAAAAGGGAACCCTCTTACACTGTTGGTGGGAATGCAAACTAGTACAGCCACTATGGAGAACAGTGTGGAGATTCCTTTCAAAACTGGAAATAGAACTGCCATATGAACCAGCAATCCCACTGCTGGGCATACACACTGAGGAAACCAGATCTGAAAGAGACACGTGCACCCCAATGTTCATCGCAGCACTGTTTATAATAGCCAGGACATGGAAGCAACCAAATGCCCATCAGCAGACGAATGGATAAGTAAGCTGTGGTACATATACACCATGGAATATTGCTCAGCTGTTAAAAAGAATTCATTTGAATCAGTTCTAATGAGATGGATGAAACTGGAGCCCATTATACAGAGTGAAGTAAGCCAGAAAGATAAAGAACATTACAGCATACTAACACATATATATGGAATTTTTAGAAAGATGGTAATGATAACCCTATATGCAAAACAGAAAAAGAGACACAGAAGTACAGAACAGACTTTTGAACTCTGTGGGAGAATATGAGGGTGGGATGTTTTGAGAGAACAGCATGTATATTATCTATAGTGAAACAGATCACCAGCCCAGGTGGGATGCATGAGACAAGTGCTCGGGCCTGGTGCACTGGGAAGACCCAGAAGAATCGGGTGGAGAGGTAGGTGGGAGGGGGGATCGGGATGGGGAATACATGTAACTCCATGGCTGATTCATGTCAATGTATGACAAAACCCACTGCAATGTTGTGAAGTAATTAGCCTCCAACTAATAAAAATAAACGAAAAGAAAAAAAAAAAAGATGTAAAAGACATGATGTGGCTCTCAGCATGATGGCAAAGGAGGAAGCCCTATCTCCCTCTCCTGCACAGACATGGATGCAACAACGGTGTTAATGACAATATGCCTTGAAGGACAAGGCAGAACCAGGTAAAAGTAAACGCGCTCCCGGAAGAACAAGCTGAGAGCAGTCACATTTACGGGGGGAGAAGAGCAACTTCACTTCATCCGCATCAATCCCTCAGATGGGTTCAGCTCAGTACCAAGAAGATAGCCTGTGCCCATCGTGTCCCCCGTGGGGGAGGGGAGTGATAGTGGAGCTTGCACCCGACCTTCAGTCTTCTCAGGGCACCCTCTGTGGGCTGGTTTTCTATCTTACCTCCCGCCCAGTATGACAGGCAGAGAGTAATCCCTTGGGACAGTGAGCAACAAAGGAAAATGCAGGACGTCTCTTTTGCTGCCAGTCCTGCTCTGTGAACTTGGGAGAGGAGAACTGAGGTTCTTCCACCAAAGGGAAAAAGAGAGCAAATGGTGGGAGGAGAAAGAGCTGGCCTTACTCCTAGCATTTCAGAGTAGGAATGGTTTCTCTCTCCCCCTATTCAGGATGGAGCAGATCCTGGTCCCTTGGGACAGTAAGGAACAAGGAAAGGGAGAGTGTGGTTCTACAACTAGCACTGCCCTGCAAGACTGGGAATCAGTGCAGAACTGGTTTCAACCCCACACAGAGTGAAGGGGGCCTTATGCCAGATAATGCAAAGCACCCTCCATGGAGCCAGTTTCTACTTGCTTCAGGTCATACTTAGCATGGAATAACTGGCAGGGCTTGGTCACTGGAACAGCTAGCAGCAAAGGGAGAAAGAATAGTGTGGTATTACAGCTAGTACTGATCTGCAAGGTGGAGGAAGGATAGAACTGAGGTGTTTCCTTCAAAGGAAAGGACTGGAAACCAACGGGTCCTTGTCCAAATTTACTCAGGAGTATACTCCCAAAGGGACTGGTCTCTATCTTGCCTCATATTTAGCACTGCTGACTGAGGAAGGTCTCTTCTAGTAAAGACCAGACCATAAATACTGGGAGAGGTACCTGCTGCTTCAAAAGCTCACACAACAAAGCAAATATACAAGATGCATAAAGAATCAAGAAAACATGATACAATCAAAGGCAGGAAATAAATTTCCAGTAACCAACTGAAAGAAATGGATAGCTGTGAATTACCTTAAAAAGTGCTAAGTGTAGGAGCTTGTGAAAATTTTCTTATTCCTTCTATTTTCTCAGTGAAATAGAAAGCCAACGAACACTTGAGAATGTGGATATCTGAAGATTTATTCTAAACTTGAAATATAATGCCCAAAGATTTTGAAAGCAAAAGAATGGCAAAAGATATATCACATAAACACTTACCTTAAAAAGCTAACATATTATCCCCTTGTATAACAAACTAGCCCTTCAGAATAGGATTATTAGAGATGAAGACACATGCACACTGAATTAATCCTATTGGTTCTGTTTCTATGGGGAACCCTAATACAGAGAACTTTTAAAATTCATAAAATTTCACAAGCCAAAAATCATAGTCTCAAATTTTGATGTACCTAAATAATATATATTGTGGGTTTTACATACTTCTGTGAACATTTGCTATATTTCACAATAAAATTATTTTTAGACATTGATGGCTCAAAGAAATGGTTGATTAGAAATGCTTAATTCAGAGAAGGATGAAAACAGAATCAGTCCAGGAAAATCAAGAGCAGAAGAGCTGAGAGAAGACAAGAGAGGAGAGAGGTGAAGGGAGCAGGAGAGGAAGAAGAGAGAGGAGAGAAGAACCTTAGACCACAGAGCTGCCCATACCTGTTCTGCTTAAACTAGTGGCAAGATGTTTGAAATAAAGTCATCAATTTTCAACTACACCCTCAACAGAAACAAGGATAGTTACTAAAGTAAATTTTTACAAACTTCATCAAAAATCAATGTGGCAACAGAAAAAAAAATTCAAAAATGTCCTACAAAGCAATGACAGAGTTCAAAACACTGAGGCAGCTGCAGATTTCAAATCATTTCAAGTAGATGTGACTCTAAATCCCAGTCCTCATTATTTAAATCCTCTTCTTCAAGAAGACAGATGACACAAGATTGTTGTTCTCCAGTGTTGATTGTCCACCTCCCAGCCTTGTGTGGACTAATGGTGAACATGTTTTTAGCGACTTTGCCTGGGTCCCCAACTGACAGAGCTGGGAACACAGGTAGATAGTTTCCATTGCCTGAGATGACACTTCATACACATCTTTTGATGCAATGGAGTGGATTTACCTCTCTTTACTTCTCCAATGGCATCTCTCCCGGTCACATTTTTTTCTCTATATTTCTAGCACTGGCTTGAAGTTGCCTGAACATGTATTCCTTATGTATCCAGTAAGCAACTGGCAAAAAGCATTGTGAATATTGAAATATAAATATTGAACAGAAAAGAATGCCTAGGTTGAAATTTTTAATAAGGAAAAATGAAAGAGATAGGAAAAAAGACAAATATAACATTTAAAAACCAGAAGAAAAATGAGCCATTTAAGATCAAAGACAAAACTAATCTGAGAGAAATTAAAGAAAATATGAGATAAAATTTTACCAGTTAAGGTGCTACAGATTATGAAGCATGAAATATATAGCTCAGAATCCATAAAAGAAATTTTTCAAAAATTTACTACATACTATTTTTAAAATTCTGCATAGCAAACATGAACAAAGTCAAAAAGATTGTATTAAACTTTTTAAAAGACATATATATGACAGTTTAATGACAACTTTCTTAACAGAGAATGTTCTTTCAAAGCTATATTTAAATGACTCTAACACAGGCGCTGTTTTAGTTGCTAAGTCACATCCGACTCTCAGGCACCCCGTGGACTGCAGCCCACCAGGCTCCTCTGTCCAGGGGTTTCCCAGGCAGGAATGTCAGATTGGCTGCCATGTCCGTCTCCAGGGCCTCTTCTGGACTCAGAGACTGAGCCTTCATCTCCTTCCCACCTAACCAGCTGGGAAGCCCCATAACCCAGTAGGGAAGGGTAAGATACGTGAATAGAAAATTTACACGAAGACATATAAATGACTTTTAAATGAAATTAAGTTCTGCCTCATTCATAAACTTTAAATAATTAAAAAAAATTTAAAGCCTAGCTGATAAGCAAAAGTCCAAAACCTCAGTAATACACAAAGTTTAGGAAAATAGGTATTCTGCCTAATCGTTACTATTGGTGGTAAAACTTATCTAGGAGAAAATTTAGTTGAATCATAAAGACTATGGGTATGTTACTATCTTCAATAATATTTTATTTCCCTAAAATGAATATTTAATTATTATATTTTAAATTTTTAATTATTTTGGCTTTCTTACTTACATGTGCCATTGCTCAATTCATCAATGGCTAACTTCCAATTTTCTGCTGGGTTTGGAAAGTGATCACTGCTTATTATACAGGCACTGGTAGAGAGCATAGGTAGTCTCTGCTTATATATTTTTAGTCTTCCTATTTCCAACCTTCACTCTCTGAATGACCTCGGAACACACACACACACACAACGCTTCAATCCACCCTAATTATTCAAATGTAATTGATGTATCTGGTCTCTGAATTTTTCCACAAGGGTACAGCAGCATCCCAATGCTTCTTGTTCGTTTTTTGAATGGCCCCCAAGTATCACTATTTACGTGACTTTACCCTGAAATTATTTTAATCCTGGACAAGGAACTATTGGTGTCATACTCTTTTGCCAAATTCACTAATGAGAGTTGGGTATGGGGAATCTTCACGTCTTGTTCTCATGCCCTAGTCATTTGTATGAGTTTTGTATCAGCCAGAGACAGAGTCAGAACACCACAGACTGTGCCACGGAGTGGATCAGTCAGGCGCTCCGCATCCAGGCCCCGCTGCTGCTCAGAGTGAGCGTCAGCTCCCCCTGCAGTTCCCTTCTCTGTGTCTCTCAGAGCACAGTAGTACACAACCGAGTCTGACTCTTGGACTGAGGCTTTCTTCAAGTGGAAGGATTTTGATTTTCTGTGGCATGTGGCTTCAAACTCTTTGCTGATTCCCTTCTCCTTGTCCTTCGTGGCTTTCAGGAGGAGCTGTGGACCTTCTCTTAAATAGTGAACATATCAAAAAAGAGTCGGGTACCCGGTGGCTGAGTAAGTGCAACTGATGGTCAGAGCAGCCTTTTCTGGAAGAGTCACTTGGTCGCCTAACTGGGTCACTGAGTCTTCACGTGTTTGTCCTGGGGAAAAATAAAAGAGTTCTGTGTGATCTCAGGCATAAAGCTCTGGGATAAAATTATGATTAAAGGTTTTGTTGACATAACAGAAGAAAGAATCCACATTTTTAGAAGCATTTTGCTTACCCAGCAGGAAGAGTATTATGGTCACTAAGCCTGAAGAAGAGTTCATCTCTAGAGTAACGTTCTTGACTCTTAAGATGAAGAAATGTTGAAGTCACAGTGAATAACGTTCTTGACTCCTGAATAACGTTCTTGACTCTTAAGATGAAGAAAAATGTTGAAGTCACAGTGAAATTTAGTTCCACGCAGAAAATGTGTCTGTGTTAGGAATCTGCACCCTCTGGTGGACAGGGACAGAAAAATGATGCATGTATCCTGGTCTCCTCTGCAAATCAGAAAAATGTTATCCTTGACTGTATCCATAAGGCACATGTCAGTCTTCAGGTGAGGTTTGGAAATCTGATCAACAGCTGTCAACACCTCTCAGGTCTGTTTTGTTTCTAGGATACTACCTGATATGGAAGTTCTTTAACAGAGCATCCCAGGTATTTCTGTAGTTAAGAAGATAATCAATTTTCTTAAGCACTTTAACATAGTGCTTTATAGTCACATGCATCCATGTGGGCCAACCTATAATCCACTGACTGTCAGAAAAGGGTTTTGTGGCTGATTACAGAGAAAGTAATAAGAAGTCAAGTCAGTATTGAATGAATCTCTATTTCTCAGCGTTGTACCCCAATTTATAGAACAGTGACTTACATTTATTACATGCTCACTAAGTATTTGCTATACCAAGCAAAAATAATGAATAAAGGGTCTTTGATTGAGGAATCACTACTACTTGAAATATAGTATTTTATCATTCCTAAAATAATACCATTTGTAAGAAATGCTAACTTTTTAATAAATATTTTCAGGGGGAAAACTTCACACTATCCTATCAAGAGTCAAATAACCTTGAATTTCAAAACCATTAAAATATGAAAACAAAAGAATTATCATAACCGAATTTATCAAATCCTTATAGAATGATCTGACATCAATATCTTATTCTACTATTTCCCTGATTTCAAGATAAGATGGCTAATCTATCTGAATCAGCCAAGATGAACCCCATACTCTTAATGAAAATCTAGCTTCAGGATTGATTCTCTCAACACCCATCTGCCACATTTTGTTGCCAAACTTTAATCAAATAGTTTTCCTCCATTGGGTTGGGAACCCTAAAAATGTGGATTTCTGTCAAAAGCCTGGAGCATGAGTTAGGACTCTGTTCTTTCCCAGCTTTTCAAATTATTAAAAACATAGCTGATATTCATACAACAGCAAATAATAGAATCAATGTGTGACTGATCTTAAATGACAGATTCAGGAATTCCAACTATAACTTCATGAATTGTACTTTTCAGGATTGAGACCAAGAAGTGTAATTTTTTCCTTGACCCCACTGCACAGCTTGTAGAATCTTAGTTCCCTGCCCAGGGATGGAACCAGGGCCCTCGGCAGTGAAAGAACAGACTCCTAGCTGCTGGACAACCAGTGAATTCCCAGAAATTCATAACTTTTAAAACTCCCAGATGGTTTTGTTGCAGCTAGTTCAATACTGGTTTATAAGATTTCTTTTGTAATCAGTGTCCTAAAGCAAGATGGTCATCAATGATCAGGCAGAAATGCCATTTTTTAAACTGGTCTTTTGCTATGAAGTAAATGGCAACCCACTCCAGTGTTCTTGCCTGGAGAATCCCAGGGATGGGGGAGCCTGGTGGGCTGCTATCTATGGGGTCGCACAGAGTCAGACACGGCTGAAGAGACTTAGCAGCAGAAGCAGGAGCAAAAACAAGCACTTCTTTAGCTTACTTTTTATGAATATTCATCTTTGAAGAAATAAAATAAACAAAACATCCTCAAGGATGAAGTTCTAGAGTGGAGTGCACCTTTTGTAAAACCCTGTAACCGTGCATCCCTAGACAAACATGCGTGGGTGCTCAGCCGCTTCAGTCATGTCCAATTCTTTGCAATTCTATGGACTGCAGCCTGCCAGGCTCCTCTGTCCATGGCATTCTCCAGGCAAGGGTTGTCATGCCCTCCTCCAAGGGACCTTCCTGACCCAGCAATCGAACCCACAACTCCTGAGTCTCCTGCATCGCAGGAAGATTCTTTACCACTAAGCCATAGGGGAAGCCCCATGCTAGACTCAAAGATGGAAGTTTAGCTCAGCCTGATTCCTGGAGTCACTCTCCACAGATTTGTATCAAGCAGCTTCATCAGTGCAAAGTAAACATACAGATAATTTCCCTGATCTAGATTTAAGTAATAAAATCAGGCTCAGATTCTCTTTTGGGTTCACATATTCCTTCCTTTCTCCTTTATTTTCCAACTCCGTTGTCAAAAATGGCCTCAAAACTATGCTAGGAAGGAATTCTGAAAAAATTTGACACATTAAACAGAAAGCGAAAAATAAGTTTGGATGATGCTGGGTTGAAAGTAAATGTATAACACATGGACACAGAAAGCTACTATCCACACCTTTAAAAAACTACATAGGACAATGAGAACACAGAGGAGAAATATTTGGAGTTGGGGTCACATTAGAAGACTCATGCAACATTGAAGAAATACATTTGCTAAACTTGGAGTTTTAATTGTTTTATAAATACACAACATTCACAAAACTATACTGCACTTATTTTAAATAAAGAAATTAATAAGATTTGACATGTGTACACATTTGTGAAGCTATTATTCCAAGCAAGATAATGAACAGTGCATCACCCAAAAGAGTTTCCTCACATCTCTTTATAATCTTCTCTCAATCCTCTCCCCACCTCCTACTCCAATTTTCATGCAGCACTTCCATCATGAACTAGTTTGCATATTTTATATGATATAAATGGAATCACGTGTACTCTTTGGTCTACTTTCTTTCTCTCAGCATAATTAAGATTCTTTCATGGTTGTAAGTATCAATGGTTCATTCCTTTGTATTGATGAAAAGTCTTCCGTTACATAGACATAAAACAATTTGTTAATCTAGTCACCTATTAGCAAACATTTCTGTTAGTTCTAGTTGGAGGCTGCTACAAACAAAGTTGCTTTGAGCTTTTTTGTGTCACATTTTTAGTAGCCATGTGCTTTCATTTTTTTCTTGGGTGAATATCTGGAAGTGGAATCCCTGGAGCATATGGTAGGTGTTTATTTGACTTTAACTTTCTTATTTTTCTAGTGGTTTTTTATAGATTCCCTTGGATTTTATACTAAGATAATTATGCTGTCTGTGACTAAAGACAGGTTCATGTCTTCCTTTCCAAATTGTGTTTTTTTGCTTCTTTCTCTTGCCTTTTTACACTGGCTAGAATCCCTAGTAAAACACTAAATACAAACAGTGAGAGCAAAAATTCTTCCCCTAGTGCTGAAATTAGGGGGGAAGCATTCATTCTTTCATCATCAAGTATGATGTTTGATGTAGTTTTTGTAGAGGCTTTTTATTAAGTTGAGGAAATTCCTTAGGTCCTAATTTTCTGGAAGTTTTTGAACAGGAATGGATGCTGAATTATCTCAAATGCTTTTTCTGCATCTATTGAGGTTATTCTCGTTAATTATCAACTGCTACTTGTCAGCCCCTGTAACTACACTGTTGATAACTTGCCACAATAAAATGTCAAAGAATATATTACTCTCCCATTTTATATAATAAAACAAGGCTAACAAGTGTCTAGAAAGTTTGTGGCCAAGCTAATAATTTTGAATAGAAATCTCTCTGATAGCAAAACCTGATTCCCTGTTTTTTATACTATGGATAATTTTCCGGGGCTTCCCTGGTGGCTCAGTGGTAAAGAACCCACCTGCAATGTAGAAGCTGCAGGTTGGATCCCTGAGTTGGGAAGATCCCCTGGAGGAGGAAATGGCAATCCACTGCAGTATTCTCGCCAGGATAATCCCCTGGAGAGAGGAGCCTGGCAGGCTACAGTCCACGGGGTCACAGAGGGCTGGACATGACTGAAGCAGCAGAGCGCACGCGCACACAGTACCATCTGTTAACTGCTTTCTTCTTTATTTCTGCACATTGAACAATAAAAAGTGACTAAATCATCACAGATTTGACCCTTTCACCAAAGGAGGACAGCAACACATTGGAAAGAATATCCAAGCTGCAGTTCAGGAGCTGACCACCAGGTACTGCCTTGGCCATTCCTTTCAAATCAATTGTTAGGCACCTGAGGAGCAATGCACTGTAACGAAGATGACAAATTCTTCTAGGTTTAGGTGAACGCCCAGAGTACCACACTTTCATTCACAGCTCATGGTCACTCGCTTTCTCTAGTCCTTGAAACTGGCTTATGATAAAGTAGTCAGGAGGATGGCTGTTCAAATTAACTAGGATAAATACTTCTCAAAAATTTAAAAACAGAAGTGTCATATGATTTAAGAATTCCACTTCTGATTATGTCAAAAATTGAAATTTTGGTATATGCCCCAAATACTGAGATATTTATATATCTATGTTTCTGTCAAAAGGTGGAAGCAACCAAAATATCACCAAATGAATGGATAGATGAAATATGGCCTATACCTACCCTAGAATACCATTCAACCTTAAAAAGGAAAGAAATTCTAAAACATGCTACAACATAGATGAAACTTGAGTACATCATGATAAATGAAATAAGACACAAAATGACCAGTGTTGCATGATTCCACTTATACAGGCTGTCTGAAGTAGTCAAACTCAGAGAGAGTAGAAGAGTAGTGGCCAGGGGCTGGAGGGACAGGGGAATGGGGAGCTACTCTTTAATGAGTACAAATTTTCAGTTTTTCAACATGGAAAGAGTTCTAGAGATGAATAATGTTTCTGTTTAATAATAATGTAAATGTATTTAATATCACTGTATTCAGTTCAGTTCAGTTCAGTCGCTCAGTTGTGTCCGACTCTTTGCGACCCCATGAACTGTAGCACGCCAGGCCTCCCTGTCCGTCACCAACTCCCGGAGTTTACTCAAACTCATGCCCATCGAGTCAGTGATGCCATCCAGCCATCTCATCCTCTGTTGCCCGCTTCTCCTCCTGCCCCCAATCCCTCCCAGCATCAGGGTCTTTTCCAATGAGTCAACTCTTGGCATGAGGTGGCCAAAGTATTGGAGTTTCAGCTTTAGCATCAGTCCTTCCAATGAACACCAAGGACTGATCTCCTTTAGGATGGACTGGTTGGACCTCCTTGCAGTCAAAGGAACTCTCAAGAGTCTTCTCCAACACCACAGTTCAAAAGCATCAATTCTTCGGCACTAAGCTTTCTTCACAGTCCAACTCACATCCATACATGACCACTGGAATACATGATCACTGTATTATACACTTAAGATTATTAATATGGTAAAAAAAAAAAAAAGTCTGTTAGGATGGTAAAATTTTTTGAGTTAAACAAATTTAAGACTTTTTAAAATTAACTTTTACTGGAGTATAGTTGATTTACTGTGTCAGTTTCCGCTGTATAGCAAAGTGAATCAGTTGTGCACACACAGCACACCCACTCTAGAATTATACTCCCATGTAGGTCCTTAAAAAATATTGAGCAGAGTTCCCTGTGCCCTACAGTAGGTTTCTTATTAGTTATCTGTCTATATTATATGTGCAGTAGTGTGTATATGACAATCCCAGCCTCCTAATTTATCCCTCCCCTACTTCCCCCTTGGTAACCATAAATTTGTTTCCTATATCTGTGACTACTTCTGTTTTGGAATTAGGTTCATTTGTACCATTTTTTAAGACTCCACATATAAGTAATATATGATACTTGTCTTTGTTTGACTTCAGTCAGTGTGACAATCTCCAGGGCCATCCATGTTGCTGCAAATGGCATTACCTCATTGTGTTTTATGGCTGAGTAATGGTGTATAGTATACATGTACCACACCTTCTCTCTCTTTTTTTTTTTTATAATTGTTTTATTAAAGTAAAACATATTTGTGATAAAATCTACTTGATAATTTTTTAGAATGTGGACACTTGTATAATTGTCATACTGATTATGAAATAGAACATGATCAACATAGTATACTTGTTTTTTTTTTTTTCCCATACGGTTATTTTTTTTGGGGGGGGGTTTGTCATACATTGATATGAATCAGCCATGGATTTACACGTATTCCCCATCCCGATCCCCGCTCCCACCTCCCTCTCCACCCGATTCCCCCGGGTCCTCCCAGTGCACCAGGCCGGAGCACTTGTCTCATGCATCCCACCTGGGCTGGTGATCTGTTTCACCATAGATAGTACACATGCTGTTCTTTTGAAATATCCCACCCTCACCTTCTCCCACAGAGTCCAAAAGTCTGTTCTGTATTTCTGTGTCTCTTTTTCTGTTTTGCATATAGGGTTATCGTTACCACCTTTCTAATTTCCATATATATGTGTTAGTATGCTATAATGTTCTTTATCTTTCTGGCTTACTTCACTCTGTATAAGGGGCTCTAGCTTCATCCATCTCGTTAGGACTGGTTCAAATGAATTCTTTTTAATGGCTGAGTAATATTCCATGGTGTATATGTACCACAGCTTCCTTATCCATTCATCTGCTGATGGGCATCAAGGTTGCTTCCATGTCCTGGCTATTATAAACAGTGCTGCGATGAATATTGGGGTGCACGTGTCTCTTTCAGATCTGGTTTCCTCAGTGTGTATGCCCAGAAGTGGGATTGCTGGGTCATATGGCAGTTCTATTTCCAGTTTTTTAAGAAATCTCCACACTGTTTTCCATAGCGGCTGTACTAGTTTGCATTCCCACCAACAGTGTAAGAGGGTTCCCTTTTCTCCACACCCTCTCCAGCATTTATTGCTTGTAGAGTTTTGGATAGCAGCCATCCTGACTGGCGTGTAATGGTACCTCATTGTGGTTTTGATTTGCATTTCTCTGATAGTGAGTGATGTTGAGCATCTTTTCATGTGTTTGTTAGCCATCTGTATGTCTTCTTTGGAGAAATGTCTGTTTAGTTCTTTGGCCCATTCTTTGATTGGGTCATTTATTTTTCTGGAATTGAGCTGCAGGAGTTGCTTGTATATTTTTGAGATTAATCCTTTGTCTGTTTCTTCATTTGCTATTATTTTCTCCCAATCTGAGGGCTGTCTTTTCACCTTACTTATAGTTTCCTTTGTAGTGCAAAAGCTTTTAAGTTTCATTAGGTCCCATTTGTTTAGTTTTGCTTTTATTTCCAATATTCTGGGAGGTGGGTCATAGAGGATCTTGCTGTGATTTATGTCGGAGAGTGTTTTGCCTATGTTCTCCTCTAGGAGTTTTATAGTTTCTGGTCTTACATTTAGATCTTTAATCCATTTTGAGTTTATTTTTGTGTATGGTGTTAGAAAGTGTTCTAGTTTCATTCTTTTATAAGTGGTTGACCAGTTTTCCCAGCACCACTTGTTAAAGAGGTTGCCATTTTTCCATTGTATATCCTTGCCTCCTTTGTGAAAGATAAGGTGTCCATAGGTTCGTGGATTTATCTCTGGGCTTTCTATTCTGTTCCATTGATCTATATTTCTGTCTTTGTGCCAGTACCATACTGTCTTGATGACTGTGGCTTTGTAGTAGAGTCTGAAGCCAGGCAGGTGGATTCCTCCAGTTCCATTCTTCTTTCTCAAGATTGCTTTGGCTATTCGAGGTTTTTTGTATTTCCATACAAATTGAGAAATTCTTTGGTCTAGTTCTGTGAAAAATACCATTGGTAGCTTGATAGGGATTGCATTGAATCCATAGACTGCTTTGGGTAGAATAGCCATTTTGACAATATTGATTCTTCCAATCCATGAACACGGTATGTTTCTCCATCTGTTTGTGTCCTCTTTGATTTCTTTCATCAGTGTTTTATAGTTTTCTATGTATAGGTCTTTTGTTTCTTTAGGTAGATATACTCCTAAGTATTTTATTCTTTTTGTTGCAATGGTGAATGGTATTGTTTCCTTAATTTCTCTTTCTGTTTTTTCATTGTTAGTGTATAGGAATGCAAGGGATTTCTGTGTGTTAATTTTATATCCTGCAACTTTACTATATTCATTGATTAGTTCTAGTAATTTTCTGGTAGAGTCTTTAGGGTTTTCTATGTAGAGGATCATGTCATCTGCAAACAGTGAGTGTTTCACTTCTTCTTTTCCTATCTGGATTCCTTTTACTTCATTTTTCTGCTCTGATTGCTGTGGCCAGAACTTCCAACACTATGTTGAATAGTAGTGGTGAGAGTGGGCACCCTTGTCTTGTTCCTGATTTCAGGGGAAATGCTTTCAATTTTTCACCATTGAGGGTGATGCTTGCTGTGGGTTTGTCATATATAGCTTTTGTTATGTTGAGGTATGTTCCTTCTATTCCTGCTTTTTGGAGAGTTTTAATCATAAATGAGTGTTGAATTTTGTCAAAGGCTTTCTCTGCATCTATTGAGATAATCATATGGTTTTTATCTTTCAATTTGTTAATGTGGTGTATTACGTTGATTGATTTGCAGATATTAAAGAATCCTTGCATTCCTGGGATAAAGCCCACTTGGTCATGGTGTATGATTTTTTTAATATGTTGTTGGATTCTGTTTGCTAGAATTTTGTTAAGGATTTTTGCATCTATGTTCATCAGTGATATTGGCCTGTAGTTTTCTTTTTTTGTGGCATCTTTGTCTGGTTTTGGAATTAGGGTGATGGTGGCCTCATAGAATGAGTTTGGAAGCTTACCTTCATCTGCAATTTTCTGGAAGAGTTTGAGTCAGATAGGTGTTAGCTCTTCTCTAAATTTTTGGTAGAATTCAGCTGTGAAGCCATCTGGTCCTGGGCTTTTGTTTGCTGGAAGATTTTTGATGACAGTTTCGATTTCCTTGCTTGTGATGGGTCTGTTAAGATCTTCTATTTCTTCCTGGTTCAGTTTTGGAAAGTTATACTTTTCTAAGAATTTGTCCATTTCATCCAAGTTGTCCATTTTATTGGCATAGAGCTGCTGGTAGTAGTCTCTTATGATCCTGTGTATTTCAGTGTTGTCTGTTGTGATCTCTCCATTTTCATTTCTAATTTTGTTAATTTGGTTCTTCTCTCTTTGTTTCTTAATGAGTCTTGCTAATGGTTTGTCAATTTTGTTTATTTTTTCAAAAAACCAGCTTTTAGCTTTGTTGATTTTTGCTATGGTCTCTTTAGTTTCTTTTGCATTTATTTCTGCCCTGATTTTTAAGATTTCTTTCCTTCTGTTAACCCTGGGGTTCTTCATTTCTTCCTTCTCTAATTGCTTTAGGTGCAGAGTTAGGTTATTTATTTGGTTTTTTTCTTGTTTCTTAATGTAAGCCAGTAATGCTATTAACCTTCCCCTTAGCACTGCTTTTACAGTGTCCCATAGGTTTTGGGTTGTTGTGTTTTCATTTTCATTCATTTCTATACATATTTTGATTTCTTTTTTGATTTCTTCTATGATTTGTTGGTTATTCAGAAGCGTGTTATTTAGCCTCCATATGTTTGAAGTTTTAACAATTTTTTCCCTGTAATTGAGATCTAATCTTACTGCACTGTGGTCAGAAAAGATGACTGGAATGATTTCAATTTTTTTGAATTTTCCAAGACCAGATTTATGGCCCAGGATGTGATCTATTCTGGAGAAGGTTCCGTGTGCACTTGAGAAAAAGGTGAAGTTGATTGTTTTGGGGTGAAATGTCCTATAGATATCAATTAGGTCTAGCTGGTCCATTGTGTCATTTAAGGTTTGTGTTTCCTTGTTAATTTTCTGTTTAGTTGATCTATCCATAGTTGTGAGTGGGGTATTAAAGTCTCCCACTATTATTGTGTTACTATTAATTTCCTCTTTCATACTCGTTAGTGTTTGCTGCCCATATTGCGGTGCTCCTATGTTTGGTGCATGTATATTTATAATTGTTATATCTTCTTTGATTGATCCTTTGATCATTATGTAGTGTCCTTCTTTGTCTCTTTTCACTTCCTTTATTTGAAAGTCTATTTTATCTGATATGAGTATTGCGACTCCTGCTTTCTTTTGGTCTCCGTTTGCATGAAATATTTTTTTCCAGCCCTTCACTTTTAGTCTGTATGTGTCTCTTGTTTTGAGGTGGGTCTCTTGTAGACAGCATATATAGGGGTCTTGTTTTTGTATCCATTCAGCCAATCTTTGTCTTTTGGTTGGGGCATTCAACCCAGTTACATTTAGAGTAATTATTGATAGGTGTGGTCCCGTTGCCATTTCCTTTGTTGTTTTGGGTTCACGTTTATACAACCTTTCTGCATTTCCTGTCTAGAGAAGATCCTTTAGCATTTGTTGAAGAGCTGGTTTGGTGGTGCTGAATTCTCTCAGCTTTTGCTTATCTGTAAAGCTTTTGAATTCTCCTTCATATCTGAATGAGATCCTTGCTGGATACAGTAATCTAGGTTGTAGGTTATTCTCTTTCATAACTTTCAGTACGTCCTGCCATTCCCTTCTGGCCTGGAGGGTTTCTATTGATAGATCAGCTGTTATCTTTATGGGAATCCCTTTGTGTGTTATTTGTTGTTTTTCCCTTGCTGCTTTTAATATTTGTTCCTTGTGTTTGATCTTTGTTAATTTGATTAATATGTGTCTTGGGGTGTTTCGCCTTGGGTTTATCCTGTTTGGGACTCTCTGGGTTTCTTGGATTTGGGTGGCTATTTCCTTCCCCATTTTAGGGAAGTTTTCAGCTATTATCTCCTCGAGTATTTTCTCATGGCCTTTCTTTTTGTCTTCTTCTTCTGGAACTCCTATGATTCGAATGTTGGGGCGTTTCACAGTGTCCCAGAGGTCCCTGAGGTTGTCCTCATTTCTTTTGATCCTTTTTTCTTTTTTCCTCTCTGCTTCATTTATTTCCACCATTTTATCTTCTACCTCACTTATCCTATCTTCTGCCTCCGTTATTCTACTCTTGGTTCCCTCCAAAGTGTTTTTGATCTCATTCATTGCATTATTCATTTGTAATTGACTCTTTTTTATTTCTTCTAGGTCTTTATTAAACATTTCTTGAATCTTTTCAATCTTTGTTTCCAGGCTATTTATCTGTAACTCCATTTTGTTTTCAAGATTTTGGATCATTTTTATTATCATTATTCTAAATTCTTTTCCAGGTAGATTCCCTATCTCCTCCTCTTTTGTTTGACTTGGTGGGCATTTTTCATGTTCCTTTACCTGTTGGGTATTTCTTTGCCTTTTCATCTTGTTTAGATTGCTGTATCTGGAGTGGGCTTTCTGTATTCTGGAGGTCTGTGGTTCCTTTTTGTTGTGGAGGATTAACCCAGTGGGTGGGGTTAGACGATTGGCTTGTCAAGGTTTCCTGGTTAGGGAAGCTTGCGTCAGTGTTCTGGTGCGTGGAACTTGATTTCTTCTCTTTGGAGAGCAATGGAGTGCCCAGTAATGAGTTTTGAGATGGGTCTATGTGTTAGGTGTGACCTTGGGCAGCCTGTATGTTGATGTTCAGGGCTATGTTCCTGCATTGCTGGAGAATTTGCATGGTATGTCTTGCTCTAAAACTTATTGGCTCTTGGGTGGTGCTTGGTTTCAGTGTAGGTATGAAGGCTTTTGGACAGTCACTTATTACTTAAAGTTCCATGTAGTCAGGAGTTTTCTGGTGTTTTCAGGTTTTGGGCTTAAGTCTCCTGCCTCTGGATTTCAGTTTTATTCTCCCTGTAGTCTCAGGACTTCTCCAACTATACAGCCCTGATAAGAAAACTTCTAGGTTAATGGCTAAAACATTCTCCCCCGTTAGGGACACCCAGAGAGGTTCACAGAGTTACATGAAGAAGAGGAGAGGGAGGAGGGAGATAGAGATGAGCAGGAGGAGAAAAAAGGGGACTCAAGAGGAGAGAGACAGATCTATGCAGCTGTCTGTTCCCAGAGTGTTCTCCGTAGCCCAGTCACCTACAAAGATTCACAGAATTGGATTGGGAAGAGAAGGGGAAAGGAGGAAATAGAGGTGTTCTGAGGTAGAAAACAGAGAGTCAAGATTGGGAGAGAATAATCTTCGGTTTAAAAATAGGGCTTCTCTTCTTTTTTTTTTTTGTAAGGTTATAGTGTATTGAAAATGAAAATTAAGGAGTAGTAGAGGAGTACTAGAGGACTTTAAAAGAAATGAAAGAAAAAGAACAATAGAAAATAGAAGAGAAAAAGGAAAGAAAAAAAAGAAGAAAAAAGAAAAAAAGAAAGAAAAAGAAAAAAAAAAAAAAGAAAAAGAAAAAAATTTTTTTTTCCCTAATTAAAAAAATCGTAAAAATCTATGGAAATGAAAGTTAAGGAGTAATGGGGGAGTAATAGCGGATTTTAAAGGAAAATAAAAGAGAAAAAATAAAAAAGAAAAAAGAAAAAAAAGAGAAAAAAGTAAAATTATATCTAGAAGTTTCTCTGGAGCTGTTGCAGTCAGTGTGGGTTCGACTCAGTCTCCGATAGCTCCTCGTTCCAGCTTACGCTTCTCAATATCTACAGGGCCCTTCCGGTGTAGTCAGTGTTTTCTAGAGGGATTTTAATCTGTTGCACCAGTCCCTTCTGAAGCGGTTCCCTTTGTTTATTTGGCTTCTGTTTGCCGGTCTCTTCAGAGCCTCATTTCTGCCCTGACACAGGCGGGCGGAGGTGGACTCTTATTCAAGTAGCTAGTTCCGTCGCTCTGCGGGGAGGGGCTGGCGCTGCGGGGAGGGGCTTGCGCTGCCGGGAGGGGCTGACGCTGCTTTCTCCGTCTGCGCTGCTCAGGCTCCCGGCTGTTCTATATGGAGCGCGCCCCGCGCTGCGCGAGGTTCCAGCCCTCGGGTGTTCCACAAAAGCGCGGAAGGAAAAGCTGCGCCTGCTCTCTGTGCCTTCCCCGTCAGAGCGGTCCAGGCAGCCAGGGGCTTGGTGGTCGCACTCTCCCCAGGTGTGGCGCGCCCCCTCCCTTCCGTGGACCCAGTCTCAGTTTCCACTGGCGCCAGTCGGGTGCGCGCGCCTTCTGCCCTCTGCGTCCCCAGCCCCAGTCCCCGCCCGCGCCGGTCGGGTGCCTGCGCCCTGTGTCTCGCCGCGACCTTCCCCTCCCCCCTGCCTCCTGCCTCCGGCAGGGCTGGGCCGGTCCACAGCCTGCGAGCTCTTCTCTGGATTTTCTCGGTCTCTTTGTTCTGCCAATGGCCGGCAGTGTGTTCGGGCCGGTTAATTTACTCTCTCTCTTTTGGTCTCCCACAGTTCAAGTTGGCAACTCACAGAAGCTCCCTCTGATTGTCCTCAGGGCACTCAGGCCCGGACCCTACCCCAAGCAATGCCGCCTAAGACTTCCCGGGACGGATCTCCGTCCTTAGCTCTTTTGTCTCACTTTTTATCTTTTATATTTTGTCCTACCTCCTTTCGAAGACAATGGGCTGCTTTTCTGGGTGCCTGATGACCTCAGCTAATGATCAGAAGTTGTTTTGCGAAGTTTGCTCTGCGTTCAGTTATTCTTTTGATGAATTTGTAGGAGAGAAACTGGTCTCCCCGTCCTACTCCTCCACCATCTTGGCTCCTCCGTACCACACCTTCTTTATCCATTCTTTCCATAGACATATAGTTTGCTTCCATGTCCTTGGTATTGTAAATAGTGCTGCAGTGAACATTAGGGTGCATGTATTTTTTCAAAGTATGTTTTCTCCAGATTTATGCCCAGGAGTGGAATTGCTGGGTCATATGGTAGCACTCATTTTAGTTTTTTAAGGAACTTCCATACTGTTCTCCATAGTGGCTATACCAATTTACATTTCCACCAACAGTGTAGGAGGGTTCCCTTTTCTTCTTTTCTCCACTCCTTCTCCAGCATTTATTGCTTGTAGATTCTTTGATGATGGCCATTCTGATCAGTGTGAGTGAAAGTGAAAGTCACTCATTCATGTCCGACTCTTTGTGACCCCATGGACTATACAGTCCATGGAATTCTCCAGGCCAGAATACTGGGGTGGGTAGTCTTTCACTTCTCCAGGGGAGCTTCCCAATCCAGGGATCAAACCCAGGTTTCCCACATTGCAAGCAGATTTTTTATGAACTGAGCCACCAGGGAAGCCCAAAGATCAGTGTGAAGTGATACCTCATTGTAGTTTTGATTTGCATTTCTCTAGTAATTAATGGCGGTGAGAATCTTTTCATGTGCCTTTTGGTCACCTGTACCTGTTCTTTGGAGAAATGTCTATTGGATCGTCCCCTCATTTTTAATTTGAATTGTTTGGGTTTGTTTGTCTTTTTTTTTTTTTTTTTTTTTTAATGGATCTGCATGAGCTGTTGGTATATTTTGGAGACTAATCTCTTGTCAATTCGGTTGCAAATATTTTCTCTCACTTTGTGAATTTTCTTTCTGTTTTGTTTATGATTTCCTTTGCTATGCAAAAGCTTTTAAGTTTAGTTAGGTTCCTTTTGTTTATTTTTGCTTTTATTTTCATTACTCTAGGAGGTAGAGCAAGAAAAGATTCTAGTGTGACTTATGTCAAAGAGTGTTCTGCCTATGTTATCCTCTAAGAGTTTTATAGTATCCAGTCTTACATTTAGGCCTTTAATCCATTTTGAGTTTATTTTTGTGTATGACGTTAGAGAGTGTTCTGATTTCATTCTTTTACATTTAGCTGTCCAGCTTTTCCAGCCTCACTTATTGTAAACAATGTAAGACATTCCTTTTAAGATTTCTACTCTACATAATTGCTTTCCAAATACAAATATAAGAGGCAGCTACTATACAAGATCACTTAGCAACCACCCATTACCATTCAACTTTTAAAACACTGACAGAAATGGGATTCAAGGTAGAAGGAAGAAATTGCAGAGAAGGAATATTTGGGATTGTGTAACAATGATTGAACGAGAGGGCCTAGAGGAGTGCAAAATCAGCCACATGATGGAAAAAATGCTTTTGGAGGAGTGTGCAGTGAAAGGCAAGATCAGACAGAGAACATAATTCATATAGTACTTCGCAAAATGTCCTTCTAAGGGCCACTAATTATTGATCTTTTTGTGTATAAGACTGAAGAGAGGCAGGAAAAACCTACATTATGGAAATTGAGCCATTCAGTGATAGAAGTGTTAATAAGAAGCAATGAGTATTAGCACAAAGTAGGCACCTTAGAATGTAAATAAAGGTACTATTAACTCAGCTAACAAAACTAAAATGAATGAATTTATTAAATGGTGTAAAACAACATGATATTCAAAAGAAGGAAAATCACACAGAGATTTCATGACAAAACAATACCTGTAATATAACATATAGTCAATTAATATTTAATGAATTGCTGGGAAAATTAAATAAATAGTCTTGTTTAGGCTTCAGAGACAAAGCAGAACAGGCCTCTGACCTTGCTTCTAACCTGTCTGGACACTGCCCTGACTGTAAGTTGACTGTGAGTAACTGCCTGCTGTGAGTGCAAGACTTCCAGCACCATGGATAAGATGGGGAAGGAATCTTGAGATTGTTGAGCTCCTAGAGGGATCCCCCAGCCTTAGCAACATTCCAAGTTTTACATGACTAAACGAACAGCATTAAGGAAACCAGAGCTGCAATTTGGTCACAGATTGGTGATGATATCAGTTTGCAACTGTCCTGGGATTGTAAATGGGAGCCCTGAACTGTAATCTTTGAAGTCTTACCCACGGAGAGGACTCTTTTCATAATTGGGACTCCAGATGTGCTGTGACCTGGGATTTCCCAGTGCTGAAAACTCTCAAGTTTGGAGGTTGACCTCCATCCACGTCTGGATGTTGGTCAAAACCCAATTTGGGGTTTATGTATCATCTGCTCTTTCTATTTCTATTTTCTTTTAATATTAGCATGTTTAGTGCTAATATGTTGAAAGTAAGCTAGATAATTCTCCAATAAACATCTATATTATTTATTTGTATATAACAAGTGGCTTATCTTGTTAACAAATCCTTTGAACCTGAGACAAAAGTGAAAACTTTTGGTAAAACATAAATAAGTTGAAATGAAAATCCAACAATTCACACATATTTTTACTGATTAAAATTCAGACGTTTCTGAATTTCCTTAGTCAATTCTTCTAGCTCATACTAATCACTACATGGCAAGGATTTTATGTGGCTAATTTTTGTCCTCAACACATAATTTTACATTTTTAATAAATACATAATTTAAACCTAAATTTTTAGGGATAAAGAATTTTTTTTTATGAATGATAGCTTTGAATATGGCCTCTGAACCTAGAGAACTATTTTCTTAGAATGAGTATCTTCTCTCCAACCCTATGCCTGTGCAACCATAATCACTTCCTGTGTGTGCTGGCAACTCCCTGCCCTGGTCCCTACGGCAGGTGGAGCAGGGCCCTGGGTTTTGGTGCAGGTCCCTCCTCCACACGTCTCACTGTGGGCTCTCTCAGCGCACAGAAATACACTGCAGAGTCCTCCAGCTGTGAAGCTGAGATGACAAGTGTGATAGATTTTCTTGCTTTCTGGAAATTCAATGAGTAGCGACCTTCTGTGGCATTTTGCTGGTTATGAGAATCCTGACGAATAAGGAGAATCATCCCCCCACTGCTGGGCTGCTTGTACCAGAATAAACTATAACGTGACTCACTGGTGTCATACTTGCAGTCCAGGGTCACAGCTTCCTTCTCCTGCACTAGTACTTGTGGTTAGTCTTGAGTTACCTTCTGGGCAATAATGGATCCTAAAGGAAAAAAAAAAAAAAATAGAATCAGAACTTTAGGAATAAGTGGTGTGGAATGAAGAAATCCTATTTTAGACCCTACTATCCCTTCTTCCCAGGGTTCCCATAAGACTGCCTGTTCCCCCAGTCCTTAGGTCACAGAGGAGGCTCAGTTCTACCGGGACCATCCTTACCTAAATACAGTGAAGCCATGACCACTTTCAGAAGGCTGGAGAGAAGCATGTTTCAGCTCTCCGCTAGATGAAAAATATCTTCTTCAATGTCAAGGCTTTGCAAGGTGAGATGAGCCTGACAGGGTGAGGGGAAGAATTGCTGGGTATGTGCTGCTGCTGCCCCACAACAGGAAACAGGGGTTTCCTGGAGTAGCAAGTTGATGTGGCTCATGTCAACTTCTCTATGGACCAGGTGAGTGTCTCACTCACCCCAAACTTCCTTTTGCATTAACCCACTCTTCAGTTCAGTTCGGTGCAGTCGCTCAGTTGTGTCCGATCCTTTGCGACCCCATGAACCGCAGCACGCCAGGTCTCCCTGTCCATCACCAACTCCCGGAGTCCACCCAAACCCATTTTTAGTTGATACCAATTACATCTGAAAATAAACACAAGTCAAATTTGATATTTATAGGAAGAGTGATAATTTGACTGACTACTGTGTTCAGCTGTTGCATCTATGATGGAACTTGTTTCAAGATACTGCATGTAATGGATTATGGAAACAACATAAGATGTAGTGATCATTTATCCTCATACCTACATATGCTTTCTTTCACTTAAGATAGAAATAAATTGCTTTATGAAAAGTAGACAAATCTGTTTGTGTTAACTACTGCAGCTTTCTCAACCTACATATCAATATAGCAATCACTATAATTCTTCACCACATCTGCTCAGTTCCCTAACTTGGGACCTAATAGTAGGAGGAAAGATACTCTCCTTTTGCAGAAGCCTAGAGTGAATCTCGAAGACATGGAGTCCTGTCACAGTGGTCCCTTTCTCCTCTCTATTTGTTCTGACAGTCCAGGACTGTTCAGAGAGGGCTAATAGATGCTAGATATTGGTCATCAGCTTATCAAAACTTTGAATTTATATTGTTCCCATTAATTCAATTGGAACACTCTCAGCCAGGTCTGACTCTCTGCGACCCCAGACCTGCCAGGCTCCTCTGTCCATGGCATTCTCCAGGCAAGAATGCTGGAGTGGGTAGCCATTCCCTCCTCCAGTGGATCTTTCCAACCCCAGGATTGAACCCAGGTCTCCTCCTTTGTAGGCAGATTCTTGACCATCTGAGCCACCAGGGAAGCCCAAAAGAGCCTCAAAAAGCCTCTATATTCTGTGCACCTAGTTCTAAAGGAATATATCACAAGAGATCTCCATAGGACAGTTGATCATAAGACCGCTACTGATTATAATATTTGTGTGAGAATGTGAAAGGAAAGCCATGCCTAAGAATATTACTAATCAACATGTTGTCAGCTACAAATTGGCACTTGTCAAGAGTATTTGCCAGCAACTGAACAACAGCAGGGGCATTTGTCTTCTGCCTCTACAGAGATTGAACCCTGTGCTGCTGCAGCTGCTGACTTTCAAAACCCTCTGAGGGTAATGCAGGGTGGACAGTGAGGCACTCTGTGCCTCCAGGGAAACTGGTGAAACAGGTCTTTACATACTTAGATATTTTCAGGAACTGATTTCATGATCCCAGTCCTTGCATCTCTTCATATCTAGAAAAGCACTAAATCCCTTCATGGTGACATCAGTTCCTTGGGACTAGCAGAAAATTTTTTGTAAAGTAAGCATTTGATTGCATGGAATTCCCCCTTTACCAAAATCTTGTATGTTGACTTTCCCCCATTACCTCTTTGGAGCAGTCTCTCAGAGCTATCTGAGCTTTGGTCTCCCCGGCTGCAGTCCTCATTTTGCCCCAAGTAAAACTTAGCTCACCACTCTCACATTGTGCATCTTTTTAGTCAACAATGGCAAACAGCAGAGAGCTGTTACCTACAGTGGCCTACCCCTTAAAGTTGAACAGAACTTACCTTCCTATCTCAAGGTAATTACAGCATCAGCTAAACTGGTTGAAGTTTTTTTCAGATCCTGCCCTGGAATCTCCATTAAATCTGATGGTACCACACATAGCACAAATTGTTCCCCAACCTAAAACACCCAACTTTTTCTACCAATCAGTTGACTAATATAAAATATTAATTTCCCCTCAGGTTATTCAACTTTGTTACCCTTCTCAGTGAAAGTTTCTCCTGATAGTACGTCTGCTATTCAAAATGGCTTCATGTCCAGAACAGATTTTCTTAACACTCTCATACCAAATGTGAATTAATGTGTTTTAAAATAATCTTATCTTAAATATTGAAAAGAAACAATACCAGGCTGTCTATGCAATAGCTATTCTAAACTCCTTTTTAAACCAATCATTAGCAAAAATGAAATTAACTAAGTAGCTGAACTTGTGGATCTATCTTGGATACATTAAATTACAAAAATTATACATACAGTGGTAGTTACAGGTTTTTAACACAGTTCACATATCATGTATGCCTGTTAAAGTGAAAGTGAAAGTCGCTCATCATGTCTGACTCTTTGTGACCCCATGGACTATATAGCCCATGGAATTCTCCAGGCCACAATACTGGAGTGGGTAGCCTTTCCCTTCTCCAGGGAATCTTCTCAACCGAGGGATTGAACCCAGGTCTCCCACATTGCAGGAAGATTCTTTACCAGCTAAGTCACAAGGGAAGCCCAAGAATACTGGAGTGGGTAGCCTACCCCTTCTCCAGCAGATCTTCCCAATGCAGGAATTGAACCAGGGTCTCCTGCATTGCAGGATTCACCCTTTCTTATTTCTTTAATAAACATCTACTGATAATCAACTATGTGAATGGGAAATGCTCAATTCAACATATAATAGTAAGTGAAAAAAAATTATAAGCCTATTGTAACAATAATTTATTTAAAAGGCAAGCTGAATATTCACAATATTATGTGATTGCAGAATTACCAATATCATATTTATTGGATATCACACATTTCCCTATAATTGGCATGCAATATATAATCAGAAAAATAATAAATGTTGTTTTCAAAACACAGTATTAAAAAACCCATTCATAATAAGGATTGTGAATTGATACCAAGAGGTTATTTATAGAAAAGAAGTCTGAGTGGCAAATGTAAAGGCAATCTTACAATTTTGAAACAAAACAATGCTAACTCCCTTCAAGAATTCAGTAAACAGCAATTATCCATAAAATGTGTCATACTTCCTGGGTCATCTTGAACCTAACCTTCTTATTCTATGCTTGTCTAACACATCAGTTTCCACTTGCAGACAAACAATATGACAGATGCTACTTTGAAGGTTGCACTAGAGGAAGGGGGCTGCCCGTCACAAGTATGAGGACAGGTAGCGGCTGCCTGGGAAGTGCTGTGTCCTTGCTGCACAGAAGTAGGCAGCTGAGTCTCCACGCTGGATGGTTGCGATGTGCAGGGAGAGACGTTTGGCGGTCTCATTCAATAAAACAGTCAGTCTCTGGTCTTTTTTTTCACCCATATTTGAACGAATAGCTACAAGGAGCTGGGGACCTTTTCCAGGTTCTTGCTTATACCAAGGGAAATACTCTGAAGCAGTGTCTCTGTAAGTGCAGGTGATAACAGGGGTGTTTCCCTTCTGGACACTCAGGGTAGAAGGACTCTGCTCCACCTCGTTTCCAAGACTGACACCTATGGAGAAAGCAGAAGTCAGAGAAAGAAGAAGGGTTGTCAGATTATTAAGTTCCACAGTTTACTTTCCCTTTTCTATAACAACCAGAATAAAGCCAGTCTTGGCATCTAACGAATAGCTACTAATACACTCTATTTCTCTTAAACCCTCAACTCACAGTCCAGTTGTAGCCATAAGAACATGATTAAAGCTCCAATGGGTGCCTTCATTGTTTTTCCCATTTAGGATCAATTGTGGACCTGCAGTCTCCAACCAGGAGAGCTTCTTCTGTTACCAAGTGATCCCTTCTTTTCTTTGCTGGTTTCTTTCATTGTCTACCCAGCCAATAAGAAAAAGGCTCTGCTTCTGCCCTAAGCCTATTCATTCAGAATCCACTCAAATGAACCCTCCACATGTTCTGATCAACAGAGGTGCACCACTATCTGGTGGTCACATCTCTAACTACTGAACTCTCTGGTTAAATGTCCTTTTCATGGTTGTGCCTATGAGGGACATGCATAAAAGCAGCAAAGGTCAAACAAATTATGTCTCAGATTGAAATAATCTCAGTTCAGTTCAGTTCAGTTGTTCGGTCATGTCTGACTCTTTGTGACCCCATGAACCGCAGCACACCAGGTCTCCCTGTTCATCACCAACTGCCGGAGACTACCCAAACCCATATCCATTGAGTCGGTGATGCCATCCAATCATCTCATCCTCTGTCATCCCCTTCTCCTCCTGCCCTCAATCTTTCCCAGCATCAGGGTCTTTTCCAATGAGCCAGCTCTTTGCATCAGGTGGCCAAAGTATTGGAGTTTCACCTTCAGCATCAGTCCTTCCAATGAACACCCAGGACTGATTTCCTTTAGGATGGACTGGTTGGATCTCCTTGCAGTCCAAGGGACTCTCAAGAGTCTTCTCCAACACCACAGTTCAAAAACATGAATTCTTCGTTGCTCATGCACAGTAAGAATGTAGAGATAGAGAATTTGACTGTTTATAAGCTGAAAAGAGGTGGATACTGTTGCTCTTTATTCAATGATGGGCCTGATATGTAGTTTTTAAATTATAAAAGCACCATGATTCACTCTCCTAAACAAACAAACCAAAAAAAATTATATATATATATATATGAAACTATCAAGTTCGGCCAATATAACTTTTTTATTTGCCTGTTATGGAGGATAATTCTCTCTAAAAGGAACTTGTAAGCCAAAGATCAGAGTAACAGAGAGATCATTTGACATTTCAACTGCCTGTTATCTCAGACTGTCTCCTCTAAGCTGGTTTTTAGTGGGCCCTTGCTTTCTCAGAGAATTGACAGTAGAAACAGTTGAAATGTATCCTAAAATGCAGTTACTAAATGGCAGAGATCTAAGTGTTGCAGTTTGTATTAGACAGCTTTTATTTGCTCAGCAACAAGAGTGTGGAAGAAGGAGATAGGAAAAGAACATTAAGGGGGGGGGGGTGATGATATCCAGTTTATCCTCTACTTTCTACTGCTAGCTCGTTTGATCTATTTTTTAATTACACAATTTTTCATTCTGTCATCTTGGATCTAGTTTCTGTTTTGTAAAATGAGGTTGAACTAAACCCTGTATAAGGGCTCATCTAGCTCTAAATTCTTTTATACTATTTAGCAGAACAAATCTTTGAAGCCTGCTTATATACAATGTAGAGTGAGGAGAGAAAGTGGGGAGAAACCCCTTGCACTCTGGAACCGCAACACCATTTTTGCATTTCATGCAGTCTTCGGGGGCTGCGGTTGCCACTAATTAACCCTAGGTCCTCTTCTGAAGCAGAGGCAGGGTCCTTAGAATGAATCCCTATCCGTGATTTCATTTCTCCTGTAAGATCAAGGAGAATATAAATCCACAGTAAAATGGTATAAAATGGGACGGGGCTCACTGAATGTAAGTGTCATCACAGACAGTGAGGTCAAAGGGGCTTTGTGGCTGAATCGGTGAGAAGATGTTCTTCTGGGGATTCATTCTGTAAGTCTTATTTCATCTTGTAGGAACAAAAGAAAAAACATCTGCACGACTGGAGGACCCGGAGGAAGTCAATGAGTTGCCAACAGGTAAAGCAAGAGGCTATTTCTAAAGCAAACAAATTGTTTTCTGGCTTCTGTCTCTCTGTGCAAGTGTAGGTGGGGATCACCTATATCATTTTTAGAACCAGTGCAAAATGAAATTTGGAATCTTCTTTGCAAGCAGCAGGGTAAAGTCTCATTAGGTAATGTTTCTAGTGGCTTCCCTGGTGGCTCAAATGGTAAAGAATTTGCCAGCAATGCGGGAGACCTGAGTTCGATCCCTGGGTCCGATCCCTGGGTCAGGAAGATCCCTTGGAGTAGGAAATGGCAACCCACTCCAGTATTCTTGCCCAGAGAATTCCGTGGAACGAGGAGCCTGGCAGACTATAGTCCTTGGCGTCGCATAGAGTAGGACAGGATGGACCGACTAACACTTTCAGTTTCAACGTTTCTGGTGGCACCATTTTTCTAAAATGCTTTAACTCTTCATACAAATTAGCTTCATGTATCTGAATCTAATTTTTTGAGACTTTCAGTCATTTTAGGTTCACAGAAAAATTAAAGAGAAGATGCAGAGTTTTCCAATATACCTCCCTCTCCCACACTTGCATAACCTCTCTTCTTATCAACTTCCACATGAGACTGGTCTATTTCTCACAACTGATGAGCCCATATTAACACATTATAATTGCCCAAAGTCTATCGTTTACCAGAATTCACTCTTGGTGTTGTACATTCTATGGGTTTACACAAATGTACAGTGGCATGTGTTCATCATCATAGTATCACAGAGAGTATTTTCACTCCTAAGAATCCTCTGTGCTCTGCCCATTCATCCTTCCACTCCCCTCAGTCCTTGCAATCACTGGTTTTTACTCTCTTTATAATTCTACCTTTCCCAGAATGTCATATAGTTGGAATCATATAGTAGGCAGCCTTTGAGATTGACTTCTTTCACTTAGTATCATGCATTTAAGTTTACTCTGCATTGTTAAGGCTTGACAGCCCATTTCTTTTTATTTTTTATTTATTTTTTTTTTTAGCTCACTTCTTTTTAACACTGAATAATATTCTATTGTTTGGATGTACCACAATTTACTTATGGATCCCCTTGTTGAAGGACATCTTGGTTAGTCCCAAATGTTGGTAATTGTGAATAAAGCTGTTGTAAACTCCCATGCCTTTCTCTCAGCCTGTGGCAACTGCCCCCAGTGTTTGGTGCTTCTTGGCTTTCAGACACAGTGCTCCAGTCCCTGCCTTGTCTTCACATAAAAAAATCTTTCTTCTTATATTTGTTATTACCAGGACTCAAAACTCTGAATACAAACTTTAAAAGCATTACACACATTTAATTCCCTTTTCACTTTGAAGGAACACACACATGCAGTTAACCAAATAATTGAGTCATCTCTTTCTGTTTGTTGATCACCGTATATTTTTTCAAGCATTTTCCATCAGAGAAATTTATATGTAGCTTATATTTTATCTGTCAGGAGCACTACATTGTTTTAACAGGACATTGAATATTGGCATCTACATCAGTTATGGCAATGGCTCCATATTAGAGCTTTATATCCACGAGAGATTTCTGGGATGAAGAAGGGTAAAAAAAAAAAAAAAACAAATAGTGAAATGACAGTCCTAAAGGATCTGATCTTGGGAAGAAAAAAGTGCTGAAGTATGAATCTGGACTCCCAAAGAGGTAACTAGGTACTTGCACGGTGTAGCCCTGCGGAGGGGTGGGGCTGAGGCAGCTGCAGTTTGGGCACAGGCTGCAGATCACCAGGGAGCACTGTGCCTCCACCGCACAGAGGTAGGTGGCTGCATCTTCCAGCTGGGAGGCTGCGATGTGTAGGGTGCTATACCGTTCCTTAGAATTCATTGTGGAACTCAGCCTTTCTTTCTGCTTCGTCCCTGAAGTTATGAAAAACAGCGTGGTGAGGCTGCCTCCGGGATTCTGCTGCAACCACTGCACACTGCTCACTGTGTCAGAAAAATTGCACCTCAGAGTAGAGTTGGCTCCTTCCTGGAGCCTCAAGACTGAAGGACTCTGCTCCACCTTCATTCCTCTCACCCCTGCTTGGAAAGAGAAAAACAAACACATGTGATGTCACTGAGGGGTCACGGATGGGGTTTCCAGACCAGGAAACCCTCTCAGGAAGCACCTGAGGATGAAGGACCATCTAGGAGCCCCAGCCAGCTCTCCCCCTCCCGCCCACTGATGGCTGTGGACACTCCCCAGCCCCCTCTCTGGGAGGACCCCGACTCACAGCAAATCTGGAGCCACAGAAGCCCCAGCAGGGCTCCCCATTGTCTCTTCATGATCCCTTGCCCAGGTACTGAGGTGCCTTCGCCCCTACTCTGAAGGATATAGAGTCCTGGGGCCAGAGAAATGTTGTTCTTACTGTCAGTGTGTTCCACCAGAATCACTGAGTACCAATCACATCTGAGGTGTGTCAGCTCACTTAACAGGAAACTCCACCCACAGTGGCCTAGTGAGACTGCAGTAAGGTCAGCAATTTCTCCAAACTTGAGGTTTGGGGGGACAGTGCAGAGAGGTAAAAGCAATATTTCCAATATGTGAAGTTGTAAAGATTTTTTTTTTTCTTAAAAGACTATATATAAGAGAAGATTGTGGGATAGTGTGTGAGGAAAGGTAGATGATATTTCTAGAAGAATTGTGTCATGATGGATTATGTAGAACCTTGAGGAATTATAGGGACGGATAACCCATATTTCAAACTGCATAGTTTGGCAGAGATTTTGATAATTTGGTTATGTGAAAATTCTGATCAAGGAAAACTACTGATACATGCACTGTTTATTGCAGAAGTAAATACAATTTCTTGAAATCATTTAGAAACCAAGATATATAGTCAGCCTCTGCACAGATTCCAATAAGAATTTGGTTGTTAAAAAACAGGACATGCGTATAATGTTCACTCTGCCTTAATTTCCACCTCCCCTTCCTACTGTCCAACTCTTGGACTCCCTGTTGACCCACAGCTGATTCTGATCTGGTCACACTCAAATTCAATATTGTCTTTCTCCTTTCCTTCTATTTTTGTTCCTTATTTTTTTCCTCTTTTTATTCTTGTTCTTTCTACTCTCGAGGAAATAAGTGAAAAGGTAGGAGGTCTAGGGTATTGGAATAATTTCTGGGTCAGTGGGTTTGGGGAATTCAGTCATAAAAATTTTAAAAATGAATACAGATCATGCAGATGTTTTCTGCTGAGCTTCCATTCTCTCAGAGCTCAGTAGTATCCCTATTTCCCTACCTCTGCACAGAGAATCATACTCACCATTGATTTACAGAGGTAAGGGCTACAGCTTTCCAAAGCTTGTATACAATGACAAAGCTGACATCTGAGATGAACTTTACACAAACACTGTTCCCCTCTCCCCACCTTTGCTGTCTATAATTTGACTGTTCCCCATGCTATCTGGGCTCCTCTCTTAACTGTTCCATCTTTGGAATCATCAGAAAAGGTCTTCACGTCTTGTAAAGCCTACAGTGCCCCCTAGTGGGCTGAAACCATCAACAAAGACCCATTCAGACCAACAACTGCAGCATCACAAAACCCCGGTCCCATTAACTGCATGCTTCCTGATGAAGAAAGTAGTCAGAAAAAAAGTCACTGCCTAGATTGAATGGAGACTAAAAATAAACTGTTATTCTTAAAATGTCATTTCATGGGAATTTATCCCTTAAAAAATTTGATAAATTTCATTTTGTGCTTTTTTTTTTTCATTTCTTTACTTTAGTTCAAAATAAATCCTTATTTACAGAAGTTGTGCTGTAAATACGGTAATTTATTAAAAAGAACAAAATTTTGCCATTTGCAGCAACAGGGATGGACTTGGAGGGCATTATGCTAAGTGAAATATGTCAGAGAAAGACAAATACTGTATGATATCATCTGTGTGTAAAATCTAACAAACACAATAAACTAGTGAATATAACAATAAAAGCAGCCTCATAGATAAAGAGAACAAACTGGTGGTTATTAGTGGGGGCAGGGCCAATAGAAGGGTGTGGGTGTGGGAGATACAAACAACTGGGTATAATAAGATAGGCTTAAGGATGTATTGTTATAACAGGGAGAATATAGCCAATATTTTGTAATAACTGCAAATGGAAAGTAACCTTTAAAAGTGTCACATAGCCATTGTTATGGCTACAGTCCATAGGGTCGCAAAGAGCCAGACAGGACTGAAGCAATTGAGCACACACATACACAAGTGAAAGAAACCAATCTGAAAAAGCTATACACCATATGATTCCAAGTATATGATATTCTGGACCTAGCAAAACTATGGTGACAGTAAAAACATCAGTGTTTGCAAGGGGTTACAGGGAAGAAGGGGAAAAAAATTACAGAACATTTTTAAGAAAAGAAAGGCTAACCAATGAGTAAAAGTCAGAAAGTTTAATAGTATACAAAGTTGGGTAGCTCAGCTGGTAAAGAATCCCCCTGCAATGCAGGAGACCCCCGTTTGATTCCTCGGTTGGAAAGTTCCCCTCCAGAAGGGACAGGCTACCCACTCCAGTATTATTGATCATCCCTGTGGCTCATACAGTAAAGAATCTACCTGACCTGGGTTCGATTCCTGGGTTGGGAAGGCCCCCTGGAGAAGGAAATGGCAACCCACTCCAGTATTCGTGCCTGAAGAATCCCATGGACAGAGAAGCCATGGACAGAGGAGTCCATGGGGTTGCAAAGAGTCAGACACAGCTGAAGTGACTAAGCCCAGCACAGCACATACAAAGTTTGGGGGAATTTTTTTGTGTTGTTCTCAGGTCATTAAAGACTAACTTCCACTTTTATGCTGAGTTTGCTGCTGCTGCTAAGTCACTTCAGTCGTGTCCAGCTCTGTGAGACCCCATAGATGGTGGCCTACCAGGCTCCTCCATCCCTGAGATTCTCCAGGCAAGAACACTGGAGTGGGTTGCCATTTCCTTCTCCAGTGCATGAAAGTGAAGTCACTCAGTCGTGTCTGACTCTTTGCGACCCCATGGACTGCAGCCTACCAGGCTCCTCCGTCCATAGGAGTCTCCAGGCAAGAGGACTGGAGTGGGTTGCCGTTGCCTTCTCTGTATGCTGTTTAAAAAGTCATCATTGCTTGTCGTAAAGAATTGTGGAGAGCACGGCTATTCTTTCCTTACAAACGACCTCACTCGGGCCTCCTGTTTTAGTGCTCCCCAAAACCTTCAACACTCACACATATGCACTTATCGGGGCAACACCGTCTTTCTCAATTACTCAAAGATGATTGTTGCCGTGTTTTCTTAACCTTTGCACAGGTGCTCAGGACACATTCTGATGCGTCTCACGTGAGGTCTAGGTTCCTTCTCCAACTATTCTACAAGACGAGTCTTCGTTTTTCCTTACACTTCTCATCCTCTGAAATCTGCTGACAGCACTCTGCGCTGCTAACTCCTTTTCTGTTCTCTCTGTATTTTCAGGCGTACACCCTTTCTAATTTCTTAGAGTTCCAGGGGAATACAGAGATAAATGTGAATAAAATCCTTTCCTCTCTTTCCACTGTTTCATTACATGTGAGATTTTGTTCCTCCTCCTTTCATCCCTTCTTTCTCTACTAAGAATGATAATTTTTGGAGGCTGTGGCTCTCCTATCACCTCTCATGCCATGCACTGTCAGGAAGACATCGTGCATGTTAGCCATCTGTATGTCTTCTTTGGAGAAATGTCTGTTTAGATATTTGGCCCATTTTTTGATTGGGTCATTTATTTTTCTGGAATTGAGCTGCAGGAGTTGCTTGTATATTTTTGAGATTAATCCTTTGTCTGTTTCTTCATTTGCTATTATTTTCTCCCAATCTGAGGGCTGTCTTTTCACCTTGCTTATAGTTTCCTTTGTTGTGCAAAAGCTTTTAAATTTAATTAGGTCCCATTTGTTTAATTTTGCTTTTCTTTCCAATATTCTGGGAGGTGGGTCATAGAGGATCTTGCTTTGATTTATGTCGGAGAGTGTTTTGCCTATGTTCTCCTCTAGGAGTTTTATAGTTTATGGTCTTACATTTAGATCTTTAATCCATTTTGAGTTTATTTTTGTGTATGGTGTTAGAGATAAAAAGATGCTCAACATCACTCATTATCAGAGAAATGCAAATCAAAACCTCAATGAGGTACCATTACACGCCAGTCAGAATGGCTGCTATCCAAAAGTCTACAAGCAATAAGTGCTGGAGAGGGTGTGGAGAAAAGGGAACCCTCTTACACTGTTGGTGGGAATGCAAACTGGTACAGCCACTATGGAGAACAGTGTGAAGATTCCTTTAAAAACTGGAAATAGAACTGCCGTATGACCCAGCAATCCCACTCCTGGGCATACACACAGAGGAAACCAGATCTGAAAGAGACACGTGTACCCCAATGTTCATCGCAGCAATGTTTATAATAGCCAGGACATGGAAGCAACCTAGATGCCCATCAGCAATGAATGGATAAGGAAGCTATGGTACATATACACAATGGAATATTACTCAGCCATTAAAAAGAATTCATTTGAATCAGTTCTAATGAGATGGATGAAACTGGAGCCCATTATACAGAGTGAAGTAAGCCAGAAAGATAAAGACCAATACAGTATGCTAACGCATATGTATGGAATTTAAAAAGATGGTAACAATAACCCTATATGCAAAACAGAAAAACAGACATAGATGTACAGAAGAGACTTTTAGACTCCGTGGGAGAAGGCAAGGGTGGGATGTTCAGAGAGAATAGTATTGAACCAAGTATACTATCAATGATGAAACAGATCACCAGCCCAGGTTGGATGCATGAGACAAGTGCTCAGGGCTGGTGTGCTGGGAAGACCCAGAGGGATGGGATGGGGAGGGAGGTGGGAGGGGGGATCAGTATGGGGAACACATGTAAATCTATGGCTGATTCATGTCAATGTATGGCAAAAACAACTGCAATATTGTAAAGTAATTAGCCTCCTACTAATAGAAATAAATGGAAAAAAATATATTAAAAAAAAAAAAGGAAGACATTGTGCAGACAACACCTCATCTGCCACACTTTGGTTCTTTGAAAGTATAGTGAGGTATAGTAATACCCACCTGGGTGACTTGGAACAACTTGTGGAAGCAGGATTTTTCAAGAATATGCAAAACACCACTTCATTGATTATGTGGTTTTTACCTTGAAATTACTTTGACCCTGGAAAAGGAACTATTGGTGTCAGAGAGTTTTCAGTTTTACTAGTAAAGAGTTGAGTATGGGGAATATTCTCTTCTTATTCTTATGCTTTAGCCATTTGTACGTTTTTTCTATCAACCAGAGACTAAGAGACAGACAACCACAGGCTCTGTTGGAACCACAGTGCATCCAGGCCCCATCGCTGCTCAGAGTTTGCGCTCAGCTCCCCCTGCAGTTCCCGTCACTGTGTCACCCAGAGCGCAGTAGTACACAGCTGAGTCTGACTCCTGGACTGAGGCTTTCTCCAAGTGGAAGGAGGTGGTTTTTGCGTTGTATGTGGCTTCAAAACCTTTGTTGGTTTCCTTGTCATTAGCCTTCATGGCTTTCAGGAAGAGTTCTGGACCTTCTCCAGGATACTGGACATACCAGAAAAGAGTGGGGTACCCAGTGGCTGAATAAGTACAGTTCACAGTCAAGGTAGCCCCTTGCAAAAGGGTCACTTGGCCGTCCATCTGGCTCACTGAGTCTCCACGGGTTTGTCCTAGGGGAAAACAAGAGAGTTCTCTGTGATCTTGGGCATAAAACTCTGGGATAAAATTATGCTTAAAGGTTTTGTTGATATAACAGAAGAAAGGATCCAAATTTTTACAGGCGTTTTGCTTACCCAGCAGGAAGAGTATCACAGTCACTAATCCTGGAGAAGAAATCATCTCTAGAGTGTCTCCTGAAGAACGTTCTTGACTCGTAACGTGAAGAAATGGTGAAGTCACAATGAGGTTTAGTTTCAGTGAAGTTTAGACACACAGGAAACGTGTCTGTGTTAGGAAGCTGCACCCTCTGGTGGACAGGGACAGAAATGCGATGCATGTATGAAATAAAGTGAAAGTCAAAGTGAAGTCGGGTCCAACTCTTTGCGACTCCGTGAACTGTAGCCTGCCAGGCTCCTCTGTCCATGGGATTCTCCAGGCAAGAATACTGGAGTGGGTTGCCATTTCCTTCTCCAGGGGATCTTCCCTACCCAGGGATCGAACCTGGGTTCCCCACACTGCAGGCAGACTCTTTACTGACTGAGCCACCAGGGAAGCCCAAGTATCCTGGTCTCTTCCCTAAATTAGAAAAATGTTACCCTGACTTTATCCACGAAGCACATGTCAGTCTTTAGGTGCAGCTTGGAAATCTGATCAACAGCTATCAACATTTCTCAAGTCTGTTTTGTTCTTAGGATACTACCTGACATGGAAGTTCTTTAACAAAACACCCCAGGTATTTTTGTAGCTGAGAAGATATCAATTTTCTTAAGCACTGTAATATAGTGTTTTATATTCTCATGTATCCATTGTGGGCCAACCTATAATTCACTGACTGTCAGAAGAGTTTGTGGCTGATTACAGGCCTTCCCTGGTGACTCAGAGGTTAAAGCGTCTGCCTGCAATGTGGGAGATCTGGGTTCCATCCCTGGGTTGGGAAGATCCCCTGGAGAAAGAAATTGGCAACCCACTCCAGTATTCTTGCCTGGAGAATCCCACGGACTGAGGAGCCTGGTGGGCTACAGACCACGGGGCCGCAAAGAGCGGGACATGACTGAGCGACTTCACTTTCACAGAGGAAGTAATAAGAAGCTAGGTCATTACTGAGTGAATCTCTGTTTTTCAGCATTGTACCCCAATTTATAGAAGAGTGACTGACAATTATTTGTTGTTTAGTCACTGAATCAGTCATGTCTGATTCTCTTGCAACCCTAAGGACTGTAGCCTGCTAGGCTCCTTTGTCCATAGGATTTCCCAGTCAAGAATACTGGAGTTGCCATTTTCTTCCCCAGGGGATCTTCCCAACCCAGGGATCAAACCTGAGTCTCCTGCATTGGCAGGCAGATTCTTTACCATTGAGTCACCAGGGAAACCCTGACTGATGTTTATTACATGCTCACTAAATATTTGCTCTACCACAAAAAAAGTAATGAATAAAGGGTCTTTGATTGTGGAATCACTACTACTTGAAATAAAATATTTTCTCAGTCCTAAAATAATATCATTTGTAAGAAATGTTATCTTTCTAATAAATTTTTTTCAAGGGAAAAAGTCACATTGTCTTATCAATAGTCAAATAATTCTGAATTTCAGAATCATTAAACTGTGAAAACCAAAGAAATATCATAATTGAAATTATCAAATCCTTGTAGAATTATCTAAGATCAATATCTTATTCTCCTACTTCTTCCTTGACTCTAAGATAAGAGGGTTGGCCTATGTAAATCAGACAAGTACTAATCCTACTATATATTCTTAGTTGAAATCTAGCCTCAAAGATACTTTCTATTCTGTCTGCCACATTTTGTTGCCAGACTTTAACCAAATAATTTTCCCCAGTGTTTGAAACCCTGAAGGTGTGGATTTGTGTCAAAAGCCCAGAGCATGAGTTAGGATGCTCTTCTTTCCCAGTTTTTCAAATTGTTAAAGACCTCTCAGCCAATATTCACATGACAGCTGAAAATAGAATTAATGAGTGAATGACTTAAAATTACACATTCTGGGCCCACCAATAACTTCATGAATCACATTATCCAGAGTTGAGACCCATGAATCTGTAAGTTTTGAAACCTCCCCAAGAAGTTGGGTCGCAGCCAGTCTGATGTTGGTTTACAAGTTTTCATTTGGGACAGAAGTCCTAGATCAAGGTAGTTGTCAAAGATCAGGGAGCAACAGGATGTTCCCAGGACTACATGCATACTCAAAACTTCTCTTTTTGAGTACCAGCAGCAAAAACAAACACTTCTTAGCTCTCTTTTTATGATCATTCATTTTACAAAACAAAACCTCTGAGGAGTATCAAGATGAAGTTCTAAGAGGCATTCATCTTCTGTAAAGGCCTGTAACCATAGATCCCTAAACACACAGATGGAAGCTTAGCCCATTCTGTTTCTGGGAGTTCACTCTTCTCAGATTCGCATCAAGGAATTTCATGAGTCAGAGTCAGCACATGGATCATTTCCCAAATCCAGACTTGAAGTTAAAAAACCAGGCTCAGATACTGCTTGAATTCACATATTCCTTCCTTTCTTCTCCACCTTCCAAATCACATAGGGAGAAACTGCCTCAAAAATATGCCAGAAAGAAATTCTGGAAAATGAGTTACAAACTTCTGTTCTGGTAGGTGCGTTTCCCTGGTGGCTCAGATGGTAAAGAATCTGCTGGCAATTCTGGTATATAGAAAGAATGCAAAATAGGCTGCAATGATGTAGGACTGAAAATAAATGTATAGCATATGGAGGCAGATAGTTGTTCTCTCTACTTTAAAAAAACACAGTTTAAGGCCAATGAGTACATACAGGAGAAGTATTTTTGCTTTTCGGGGTCATAAAAGAAGACTTGTACAACACTGAAGAAAAGTATTTGCTGTATTTGGATTTTAATGGCTTTATTAATGCATAGTTCTCTTTAAAATAAATTGTACCTCCTTAACTTAATAAGATTGACACTTGTATATACTTGTGAAACAATCACCACAATCAAGATAATGAACAATGCATCACCCCAAAAGTTTCCTCTTGTCTCTTTTTAGTCCTCTCAGCCCTCTCTTCACTTCCTACTCCCATTTTCAAGCAACATTTCTCTCATAAAATAGCTTGCATATTCAGTAATTTCAAGTAAATGGTATGATATGTGTCTTTGATAGCTTCTTTCATTCAGCATAATTATTTTAAGATTCTTCCATGGCTATTATAATCATGTTTCATTCCTTTGTATTGCTGAGTAGTATTCCACTATATGGATATGACTTATCTATAGATACGTTTATCTATTCACCTACTGATGGACATTTAGGTTAGTCCTAGTTTGTGGCTGTTACAAATAAAGCTGCTGTGAACATGTGCGAATAAGATTTTTTATAGTCATACTTTCATTTCTCTGGGGTCAATATCCAGGAGTGGAATGACTGGAGCCTATGTTAGGTATATATTTGACTTTGTTTAACTTTCCTTTTTTTCTAGTAACTTTTTTGCAAATTCCCTTGGATTTGACACTCAGATAATTATGCTGTCTGTGACGAAAGGTAGATTCACTTCTTCTTTTCCAAACTGTATGATTTTTGTTTCTTTCTCCTGCCTTATTGCACTGGCTAAGACCCTTAGTCTGATATTCAGTACAAGTGATGCCAGTCAAAATTGTTCCCTTATTCCTGAAATTTGAAGGAAAGCATTCAGTCTTTCGCCATCAAGTGTATTTGATGTAGATTATTTTGTAGAGGACCTTTATTAAGTTAATGAATTCCCTTAAGTCCTAATTTGCTGGAGTTTTTAATCAAGAATAGACACCGAGTTTTGTCCAATGCTTTTTCTGTAGCTATAGAGGTTTCTGTCAGTAATCATCTGTGATTTGTTAATCTCTGTGGATACATTACTAATAAATTGTCACAACAAAATATTAAAGAAGATATCACTCTATCACTTTACAAATAGTAAAACAAAGCTATCTAGAAACTTAATTTTAGAGTTAAAAGTTTTGAACACAGACCTGTCTAATAGCAAAAATCTCTTTCCTTTTTTCCCCTATAGATACTATTCAGAGAAATTTTGAGAGAGAGAGGGCAGCAAAATTACTTCTCGAATCTTTGAAATATTTTAAGACAGTCTTTTAATAGGTTCTTTACTTATGCAAATTGAACTAATTAAATAGTTATAGATTTGGTTCTTTCGCCAAAAGAGGAAAGAAATATAAAGAATACTCATGAACTTGTTTACAAAACAGAAACAGACTCACAGCCATGGAGAACGAACTAATGGTTGCCAAAGGGGAAGGATAGGGGGAGAGATAGTTAGGGAGTTTGGGATGGACATGTACACACTGCTCTATTTAAAATGGATAACCAACAAGGCCCTAATGTCTAGCACAGGAAACTCTGCCTACTGTCAGGTGGCAGCTTGGATGGGATGGGAGCTTGGGGGAGAATGGATACAAGTACCTGTATGGCTGAATTCTTTTGCTGTGCCCCTGAAACTATCACAACATTGTTAATCAGCTATACTCCAATATAATACAAAATTAAAAAAAAAAAAAAAAAAAAATTCAAGCTGCAATGCAGGAGATGGCCACCAGGTAGTGCCTTGACCATCCCCTTCAGACTCCTACTTACAAGGCACCTGAGCAGCCGTGCTCCATACCAGTGCACCAAACTCTTCTAGGTTTCCGTAAACCACTAGAATTCTGAAACCTCATTCATGACTACTGGTCACTCTATTTCTCTTTTCCTTTAAATTGGCATGTGATAAAGTAGTCTAGAGCATAGTTTTTCAGACTGACCAGGATAAACGTTTCTCAAAAATTTAAAAACTGTACTGCCATGTGATCCAGTAATTCTACTTCTGATTATATTACATTCAAAACACTTGAAATAATTTGGATATATACCCCAAATACTGACATATTCATATATCCACGTTTCTACCAAAAGATGGAAGGAACCCAAATGTTCATCAACAGATGAATGAGTAGACAAAAAGTATATGTGTGCAATGGAATATTACTCAAGCTTAGAAAGGTATAAAAAAATCTACAACATGAACGAAATTTGAGGACATTATAATAAAAGAAATGTCACAAAATGACCAATATTTTGTAATTTGACTTATATGAGTTATCTAAAGTAGTCAAAATCATAGAAAGAGAAAGTAGAACAGCAGTGGCCATGGTTGGAGGGACAAAGGAATGAGGAGTTAGTCTTTTTTTTTTTTTAATTTACATTTTTTTGCTGCACATTGAGGCATGGGGAATATCAGTTCCCTGACTAGGGATCAAACCTGTGTCCTCTGCATTGTAAGCATGTAGTCTTAATCACTGGACTACTAGGCAAGTGCTGAGGAGTTTGTCTTTAATGAGTATAAATTTTCAATATTTCAAGATGCAAAGAGTACTAGATATGGATGGTGTTTGCTGAACAACAATGCAAGTGTACTTAGTATCACTGGATTGAACACTTAAAATAGTAAAAATGAATATCAAAATGATAAAAATTTAATTTAAAAAAAATTTAAGGGAGTATTTTGAGAATTCTACTTTACACATCTGCTTCTAAATGAAAATATAAGAGGGAGTTATAATACAAGACCACTTATCAATCATTCATTACCCTTCAGATTTTAAGGCGCTGAGAAAATGAGGTTAGAGGTAGGAGGAAATTGGAGACAAGGAGTATTTTGGATTGTGTTAACACTGATTGAAAAACAGGGCCTAGAGGGTTGCAAAATCAGTCACATGATGGTAAAAATGCTTTTTGAAGAGTGGTACAGCAAAGAGCAAGAGCAGAGAAAGAAGACAATTCATACTCTTCTCCTTCACAATGTCCTTCTAAGAGCAGCTAATTATTAATCACTTTGTGAATAAGATTGATGGGAGGCAGTTAAACTATATTATAGAAATTGAGCTATTTCATGCTAGAGGTGTTAATAATGCAGAATGAGTATTAGCACAAAGTTTGTGACATACTAAACATTTTAGAAAGTAAATGAGAGTACATTGATTCCACTAATAAATCTAAAATAAATTTATTCATTAAATGGTATAAAACTGTGTTCAAACAAATATTCAAAAAGAGGACTACCACAGAGAGATTTCACCACCTTCCTCATTCCAAGTAATGTTTGTAATATAATATAAATATAATAAATATTTATTGAACAAATTGATCTGTGGAAAATTCTTAAAGAGATGGGAATACCAGACCACCTGACCCACCTCTTGAGAAATCTGTTTGCAGGTCAGGAAGCAGCAGTTAGAGCTGGACATGGAACAACAGACTGGTTCCAAATCGGGAAAGGAGTACGTCAAGGCTATATATTGTCACCCTGCTTATTTAACTTATATGCAGAGTACATCATGAGAAATGCTGGGCTGGATGAAGCACAAGCTGGAATCAAGATTGCTGGGAGAAATATCAATAACCTCAGATACCCAGATGACATCACCCTTATGGCAGAAAGTGAAGAACTAAAGAGCCTCTCAATGAAAGTGAAAGAAGAGAGTGAAAAAGTTGGCTTAAAGCTCAACATTCAGAAAACTAAGATCATGGCATCTGGTCCCATTACTTCATGGCAAATAGATGGGGCAACAGTGGAAACAGTGACAGACTTCATTTTGGGGGGCTCCAAAACCACTACAGATGGTGACTGCAGCCATGAAACTAAAGGACACTTACTCCTTGGAAGAAAAGTTACTACCAACCTAGACAGCATATTAAAAAGCAGAGACAATACTCTGCCAACAAAGGTCCATTAGTCAAGGCTATGGTTTTTCCAGCAGTCATGTATGGATGTGAGGGTTGGATTATAAAGAAAGCTGAGTGCCGAAGAATTGATGCTTTTGAACAGTGGTTTTGGAGAAGACTCTTGAGGGTCTCTTGGACTGCAAAGAGATCCAACCAGTCCATCCTAAAGGAAATCGGTCCTGAATATTCACTGGAAGGACTGATGTTGAAGCTGAAACTCTAATACTTTGGCCACCTGATGTGAAGAATTGACTCATTGGAAAAGACCCCGATTCTGGGAAAGACAGAAGGTGGGAGAAGAAGGGGACAACAGAAGATGAGATGGCTGGATGGCATCACCAACTCAATGGACATGAGTTTGAGTAGACTCCGGGAGTTGGTGATAGACAGCGAAGCTTGGTGTGCTGCAGTCTGTGGGGTCGCAAAGAGTCGGACACGGGTGAGCAACTTGAACTGAACTGAACTGATCTGAAAGACCAATAATTCACACATATTTTAAACTGATTTTTAATTCTGACATTTTTGAATTTCCTTAGTCAATTCTTCTAGTTTTATCTAATCACCATACGGTAAAGATTTTGGTGGTTTTATTTGTCTTTGATAAGAAATTTAAATCCAAATTTTCAGGGATAAGAATGTTTTTGATGAGTGATAGCTCTAGACATGGTCTATGAACCTAGAGAAATACTTTCTTAGAGGGAGTGTTTCCCCACTAAACCTACACCTGTGCTGCCGCAGTCCTAACCACTTCCTGTCTGTGAAGGCAATTCCCTACCCTGGTCCCTACCGCAGGTGGGTGTATCATTAGAACTCTGGGTTTTGGTGCAGGTCCCTCCTGCACGCCTCTCACTGTGGGCTCCCTCAGTGCACAGAAATACACTGCAGAGTCCTCCAGCTGTGAAGCTGAGATGGTAAGTTTGATGAATTTGCTTGCCTTCTGGAAATTCAGTGAGTAGCGGCCTTTTGTGGCATTTTGCTTGTTATGAGAGTCCTGGCGAATGAGGAAGGTCATCGCCCCACTGCTGTATTGCTTGTACCAGAACAGACTGTAAGTTGTAACACTGGTGTCATATGTGCAATCCAGGGTCACAGTTTCTTTCTCCTGCACTGACATTGGTGGTTGGTCCTGAGTTACTTTCTGGGCAATACTGGATCCTAGAGGGAAAAAACAGATAGAAGTAGACGGCAGCCATGAAATTAAAAAGCACTTGGTCCTTGGAAGGAAAGCTATGAATAACCTAGACAGTGTATTAAAAAACAGAGACATCACTTTGCCAGTAAAGATCTGTATAGTCAAAGCTATGGGTTTTCCAATAGTCATGTTTGGATGTGAGAGTTGGACCAGAAAGGAGGCTGAGTGCTCAAGAATTGATGCTTTCAAATTGTGGAGCTGGAGCAGACTCTTGGGAGTCTCTTGGACTGCAAGGAGATCAAACTAGTCAATCCTAAAGGAAATCGACCCTGAATATTCACTGAAAGGACTGGTGCTGAAGCTGAAGCTCCAATACTTTGGTCACCTGAGGCAAAGAGCGGACATATTGGAAAAGACCCTGATGGTGGGAAAGATTGAAGAGAAAAGAAGAGTGCAGCAGAAGATGGGATGAGTAGATAGTATCACTGACTCAATGGATGTGAATTTGAGGAAATTCTGGGAGATAGAGAGGAACAGGGGAACCTGGCGTTCTGCAGTCCATGGGGTTGCAAAGAGTGAGACACAAATTAGCTACTGAACAAAAACAACAGAGATTGAGGAATAAGTCGTGTAGAATAAAGAAATTCTACTTTACACTCAGCTAGACTTCCTTCCCAGGGTACCCTTAAGACTGCCTGTTCCCTTGATCCTTAGGTCACAGAAGAGGCACAATCCCACTGGGACCATCCTTACCGAAACACAGTGAAGCCACGACCACCTTCAGAAGGCTGGAGAGAAGCATGTTTCAACTCTTCCACTAGAAGGAAAATATCTTCTTCAGTGTCAAGGCTTTGCAAGGTGAGGTGAGGTTAACAGGGTGAGGGAAGAACTGCTGGGTATGAGCTGCTGCTGCCCCACAACAGGAAATAGGGGTTAGTTGATGTAGCAAGTTGAGTAGCAAGTTGATGCAGTTAGTTGAGTAGCAAGTTGATGTGGGTTACATCAACTTCTCTATAAACAAGATGAGAGTCCTATTCACCCCAAACTTCCTTTTGTATTAACCAGCTCTTCGACTGATAGCAATTACATCTTAAAATAAACACAAGTTAAATTTGATATTGCAAGGAAGACCCCCCCTCCATACAAACACACACAATGCTGTGTTGGGTCATTGCTTCTGTGAAGGAAATGAGTGAGCAGCTCTTATTTAAAACTATTATCTGTAATATATTATGGAAATAATATAAGACACACTAATTATGCATCCTCACACCTGTGTTCTGTTCTTCCACCTAAAGTAGAAATAAATCACTTTATGGTAAGAAGGCAAAGCACTTTAGCCCTTCTATTCTGCCTCAGTTCAGTTCAGTTCAGTTCAGTCGCTCAGTTGTTTCCAACTCTTTGTGTCCCCATGAATCGCAGCATGCCAGGCCTGCCTGTCCATCACCAACTCCCGGAGTTTACTCAAACTCATGTATTGAGTCGGTGATACTATCCAGCCATCTCATCCTCTCTTGTCCCCTTCTCCTCCTGCCCCCATTCCCTCCCAGCATCAGAGTCTTTTCCAATGAGTCAACTCTTTGCATGAGGTGGCCAAAGTATTGGAGTTTCAGCTTCAACATCAGTCCTTCCAATGAACAGCCAGGACTGATCTCCTTTAGGATGGACTGGTTGGATCTCCTTGCAGTCCAAGGGACTCTCAAGAGTCTTCTCCAACACCACAGTTCAAAAGCATCAATTTCTCAGTGCTGAGTTTTCTTCATAGTCCAACTCTCACATCCACACATGACCACTGGAAAAACCATAGCCTTGACTAGACAGACCTTTGTTGGCAAAGTAATGTCTCTGCTTTATAAAATGCTATCTAGGTTGGTCACAACTTTCCTTCCAAGCAGTAAGCATCTTTTAATTTCATGGCTGCAATCACCATCTGCAGTGACTTTGGAGCTCTCAAAAATAAAGCCAGCCACTGTTTCCACTGTTTCCCCATGTATTTCCCATGAAGTGATGGGACCAGATGCCATAATCTTAGTTTTCTGAATGTTGAGCTTTAAGCCAACTTTTTCACACTCCTCTTTCATTTTCATCAAGAGGCTTTTTAGTTCCTCTTCACTTTCTGCCTATTGTTACAATAATGATTCTCCTCACTATCAATGTTTTCAGTTGCTCATCTTGGGGCCAAAGCAGGAAAGTCTTATCACCTTTTGCTAAGGAGTTTAGGCTGAGGTTGCAGAGATTGACTCCTGTCACAGAAATCCCCTTTTATTCTCTACTAATTTTGACAGTCCAGATCTATTCATGAAAGCCAGATTAGATACCTTAGTTTTGTCATTAGATTATCAAGCCTTTGAACTTATATTCATCCCATTAACTCAACTGGGACCATAAACAAGCCGTACCAAACTGTTATATATCCTATATGCCCATCTCTAAAGGAAATACATAGCAGGTGATCTCATATACCTCCATAAGACAGCTAACCATTAGATCACCACTGATTCCACCCCCAACCCTACACCTGTGCTACCACAGCCCTAACCACTTCCTGTCTGTAATAAATCTTTGTTTGTGTATGAATATAACAGGAAAGCCATGCCTAGGGATATGACTCAACACCATGGCAAACAACAAAGACCCACTGCCTATCACAGCCTATTTCTTGATACATTAGCCAAAACTTATCTTCCCCTGATAGCTCAGTTGGTAAAGAATCCACCTGCAATGCAGGAGACCCCAGTTAGATTCCTGGGTTGGGAAGATCCACTATAGAAGGGATAGACTACCCACTCCAGTATTCTTGGGCTTCCCCTGTGGCTCAGCTGGTAAAGAACCTGCCTGCGATGTGGGAGACCTGGATTCAATCCCTGGGTTGGGAAGATCCCCTGGAGAAGGGAAAGGTTACCCACTCCAGTATTCTGGCCTGGAGAAATCCATGGACAGTATAGTCCACGGGGTTGCAAAGAGTCAGACAGGACTGAGTGACTTTCACTTCACTGTTCACTTCACATCTTCCTGTCACAGTAATGACAGCCTCAGAGAAATTGTTTGAAGCATCTTTAAATCTTGCAGTGGAATCTCCATTAAGTTTAATGGAACTACATACAGTAGGAATTGTTCTCTAATTTAAAAACACCCAACTTTTTTCTAACAACTGGTTGACTAAATATGAAGTATCATTAATTTCTCCTCATATTATTTAAGTCTTTTAAACTTCTCAATTAAAGGATCTCATGATTGTATTCTGTTACTCAAAGTACATCCATACCTGGAACAATTCTTTGGACAGTCTCACATCAAACTCTGAATTTACATTTTTTTAAATTTTTGAAATGAGTTCGGTATGGGCGGGGGGGAGGGGGGTGCTTCCCTTGTAGCTCAGCTGGTAAAGAATCTGCCTGCAATGCAGGAGACCACAGTTCAATTCCTGGGTTGGGAAGATGCCCTGGAGAAGGGATAGGCTACCCACTCCAGTATTCATGGGCTTCCCTGGTAGTTCAGTCAATAAAGAATCTGCCTACAATGTGGGAAAACTGAGTTTGATCCCTAGGTTGGAAAGATCCCCTTTAGGAGGGCATGACAACCCTCTTCAATATTCTTGCCTGGAGAATCCCCGTGGACAGAGTAGCCTGGGCGGGCTACGGTCTGTGGGGTCGAGAGGAGTCGGACACAGCTGAGTGACTAAGCACAGCACAGCGCAGGAATCGGGCGGTTTGTCTTCACAAAAGGGGAGCACGGGGCGTTCTGGGGAGCAGCGGAGCTGTTCTGTGTCAGGATCTCGTGATGGCTACATGATCTCCACAGTGGATTGAAATTCAAAATAAACAGAAATACAAGTAAAAAATAGTCCATTATTCTATGTAATTACTTAGGAGTTAAGATTTCAAATACTGAATTCAAAATAGCAAAATAGGAATCTTCTACCATCTTTTCACCCCGCCAAAAACGCCAATTTTCACAGTCATATTCCAAGGGAGCTTTGAGAAGTCCAGAAATCCAGCAGAGAAGTTCCAGCATACCGTCTGACGTCAGACACACTGCAGAGGGTTAGGGGAACAATTTCCTTTCCTTCATCACCCCTCCCCTCACAGTACACAGCTGGGCTCCAGGAGAAACATTTTGACCTGCGATTTCTCCACAGAGGAAAGTGAGGGCCTGTGAGTGAGCATCTGCTCTCCAGCTTTGGGAGAATCTACAGAGAAGACTCGCCCCTTTCTCTCCTCACCCAGAACACTTAGGTGTGCTGCTCAGGTGGGGAGTGGGGAGCCCCTGGGAACGGCAGCCAGGTCTCCAGGAGGGCAGTAAAGTGGACAAGTTTCCTACTGCCAGGGCACTGGCTCTCTCAGGACTGCCCACCAGTCACCAGGGATGCCTTGCCTGCCAATCATCAAAAGTGGTCCAGGGGTATCAGCCATCACACAACGTCTGACTCAAACACCACCCCTCCCTGTCACTGCTCCCAGGACTCAAAGAGCAGCCAGAGTGAGGCTCTGCAGATGCCTCGTGAGCATGGGCAGTGGCGGCCCCACCCTGCTGGCCTGGAGGAAACAAGACAGATGTGAGCAGCCAGCATCCCCCTAAGAAAAGGAAGAAACATGGGGGCTATCAACACCCAGAGTGGCCTCCTAGCATCAAGAGAAGGCCATTAAGTTTGCAGTAAATTGTCCACAGACAGGAGAAAGCAAATACACCATTTGATTTGCAATCATTTGAACATGACATTTTCAAATCACTTTCTATCTTACTTTTCCTCAAATACACAAAAAATATATTCTGTTACTGGACACTGAAGGAAAACACACATCACATTTTCTCAATAAGAAAGTGGTCAATGCACATAAAAGGGACGTCAAACAATGTAAATTTGTAATTTATTAATATTTCTCATAGAGATATTTCAAAGCTGATATTTGGGAACAAGACAGTGAAATGAGGAATGCTCAGTCCAATATTTAATATTAAGTGGAAAAAAATACTAGTTAAGATAGGAATTTATAAAAAGAGTAAACTGAATATTAGCAACATTGTGTGATCATAGAATTTTCAATATCATATTAATTATATAAAGCATTTTCTTATATTTGGCATATAATTTGTATAATCAGAAAAATATGCTGTTTTCAAAGCACAATATTTTAAAAACCCATCCATAATAAGGCTTGTGATATGGATAACAGGGGGAGTATTTGTAGAAGAGGAGTCAGAATGGCAAAATGTAAAGTCGGTCTTACAATTTCAAAATAAATCAGTAAATTACTAACTCTCTTCAAGAATTCAGTAAGCAACAGGTATCCAACAACATGTTCTAACCCTTTCTAGCTACCCTTGAGCCTAATATTCTTATCCAATGCTTTTTATGGCTTCCCTGATAGCTCAGTGGGTAAAGAATCTGCCTGCAATGCTGGAGACCCCAGTTCAATTCCTGGGTGGGGAAGATCCCCTGGAGAAGGAATAGACTACCCACTCCAGTATTCTTGGGCTTCCCCTGTGGTTCAGCAGGTAAAGAATCTGCCTGCAATTGGGAGACCTGGGTTTGATTCCTGGGTGGGGAAGATCCCCTGGAGAAGGGAAAGGCTACTCATTCCAGTATTCTGGCCTGGAGAACTCCATGGACTATATCCATGGCGTAGCAAAGAGTTGGACACAACTGAGTGACTTTCACTTTCTTTCACATGCTTTTTATGACTAGCACATCAGTTTCCACCTGCAGACAAACAATATAACATTTGTCATATTTGAAGGTTGCACCAAAGGAAAGGGGCTGCCCCAGTCACAGGTTTGAGTACAGACAGAAGATGCCTGGGAAGCACTGTGTCCTTGCTGCACAGAAGTAGACAGCTGAGTCTCCAGCTTCAGTGGTTGCGATGTGCAGGGAGAGACGTTTGGCTGTCTTATTCAGTAAAACAGTCAGTCTCTGGTCTTCTTCTTTGCCCTGATTTGAAAGAATAGCTATAAGGAGCTGGGGACCTTTCCCAGGTTCTTGTTTATACCAAGGGAAGTAGTCTGAAGCTGTGTCTCTATAAGTACAGGTGATAACAGAGCTGTTTCCCTCCTGGACACTCAGGGTAGAAGGACCCTGCTCCACCTCATTTCCCAGGCTGACACCTATGGAGAAAGCAGAAGTCAGAGAAAGGAGAAGGACTGCTAGATTATTGAGCTCTAGAGTTTACTTTTCTTTTTCTACAATAACTAGAAGAAACCTGAATAAAGTCAGTCTCAGTGTCTAATGAATATCTACCAATACACTGTATTTCCCTTAAACCCTCAACTCACCATCCAGCTGCAGCCACAAGAATGTGATTAAAGCTCCAATGGGTGTCTTCATTGTTTTTCCCATTTAGGATCAATTGTGGACCGGCAGTCTCTGGCCAGGAGAGCTGCTTCTGTTACCAAGTGATCCCTTCTTTTCTCTAGTGGTTTCTTTCACTGTCTACCCAGCCAATAAGAAAAAGGCTCTGCTTCGGCCGCAAGCCTACCTATCCATTCAGAATCCACTCAAAGGAACCCTCCTCATGTTCTGATCAGCAGAGGTGCACCACCCTCTGGTGGTTACATCTCCAACTACTGAACTCTCTGGTTAAATGTCCTTCTCATACCTGTGCCTATGAGGGACTCTGATGCATAAAAACAGCAAAGACCAAGCAAATTATGTTTTAGATTGAAAATTTAAATGCACAGTAAGAATGTAGAGATCAAGATTTACACCTCTGCACACAACTGAGTCATTTTTAGTAAGTTAGAAGGAGGTAGATGCTGTCGCTCTTTATCCAATGATGGGCCTGATATTAGTTTTGAAATTAGAAAAGCACCAAGATTCACTCTTAAACATAAAAATATAAAACTTTCCTTTTCAGCCTGTATACCATGCTCTTATGTCTATTACGGGGAGAAAAATCTTTCTAAAAGGAACATGTAAGCCAAAGAAGAGTATAAGAGAAAAAAAAGATCATTTGATATCCCAAATGCCTATTATCTTAGATTGTGTTCCTCTAAGCTGGTCTTGCCTGTTACCTGTGACTACAGTTAACAATACTGTACTTTTCATTTGAGAGTGGCTAGGAGTGCAGACCTTAAATATACTCACCATAATAACAACAAGACAAAAACCCTGGTAATTATGTGCACTGAAAGATGTGTTCACTAACCTTATCAGTGTTATCACTTCAAAATATATACATATATCAAATCATTATATTAGACACCTTAAACTCACACATATCTTAAAAGCAGTGAATGACTCAGAACCTTAGTAGGATGAGTATGAGTCAGTTCTACTGGCATGCTTCTGCTGTCTTGGCCATCACTGGCTCAGAGTCTATATTCGATTATTTTTCTTCCAAACTCCACTAGAATGTTCTTTCCCCAAGACACTGACATTGACACTTCCCCAATAAAAGGTTCCTTCCCCCAAGACATTTCCCCTTCACTTCTGTGAGTTTCCAGAATTATCTTCCTCTGCCAAAACCACTTTAATTACTTGGAATTTTCTGGTTACCTCTGTGAGAATAAACCTAAGAAAGCCTCAATACTGCCTATGTCTTCTAGAGAAATAGTGCAAATAGAAGATTGACCCTAAAGAACCTGTTATAAGAAACGGTCCCTGGGCAACCAGGGCTACTTCATTTCCAGAGGTAGAAGCCCCTCTCCTGTGATTTGGATTCTCTGGCCCTGTGGATTACAAAGAATTAATTTAACCTCTGTTCCATATCTCATATTTTTAAAAATTTACACAACTATGGTGAAGAATATCTAATCAACATATAAATATGTATATTTATTAAAATATGCTGGTTTTATGTGTATTAAACTTCTTGCATTGCAGGCAGATTATTTATCATCTGAGCCACCAGGGAAGCCCAGGTAATACACAAAGTTTGGAACAATTTTTTATGTGATGTTCTTAATTCATCAAAGACTAACTTCCACTTTTCTTCTGGATTTAGAAAGCAATTATTGCTTGTCTTAAATTCTCTGGTGGCTCAAACAGTAAAGAATCTGCCTGCAATGCAGCAGACCCAGGTTTGATCCCTGGGTCAGGAAGATCTCCTGGAGAAGTGAATGGCAACCACTCCAGTATTCTTGCCTGGAAAAATCCCATGGACAGAGGAGCCTGGCAGGCTACAGTCCATGGGGTCGCAAAGAGTCAGACATGACTGAGGAACTAACACTACTATAAAGAATTGTGGAGAGCATTGGTGTTCTTTACTTATGAGTAATCTCACTCAGGCCTCCTATTTTAGCACCCGCCACAAACCTTCAACCCACACATACACAGGCACTCGCGAGGGCAGCACCATCTTTCTCAACTATTCAAAGGTCCTTCTTTTTTAAACTCTTTCACAGCTCACATTGTGACACCTCTTGTACTGAACCTAGGTTTCTTCTTCGTCTAGTCTGTAACACAAGCTTTAATTCTGCCTTAAACTCACCTTCTGACATTTTGTTGACATCACTATGTGCTGTGATCTCCTTATCTATTCTTTTTGTGTTTTCAGGTTTACACCTTTCTGATTTCTTTACTATCTTAGAAATAAATGTGTATTATTAATCTACTATGTTTATACAAATTTCAGAGAAGACATTTTATTGCACAACATTTTGTATTGTTTAAAGTATACTTTGACATGGATTTTATTTATAGAACTTTAAAAATAAAATTTGCATTTAAACCAATTTAATAAAAACTTAACTAGATTTAAACCAACAATCCATTGCAATATATACTAGATTTAAACCAACAGTGCATAACAAAAATATATTAATGTTATGACTATAGCTCATCCACAAAGCCTACTAATATAGCCTTTGAAAAAAGTAGAAGAAAATTTTTATGAAGGTGGAAGAATGAAGGCAAGAAAAACATTTTAGAAGCAGCAGGCATTTCAAGGGCAATAATATTTTTAGTCATTCTTATCATAATAGTCACTGCAGAACCAGAAAACATATATTGTTCACATCTGTGCTTAAAACTTCTTCCCAAGCAGCAAAAGTACTCCTAGTTTGCCAATAAACTGATGTTAATTAAATAGGATTGCACCAATATTTGCAAAGACCAGCAGTATATTTGCAGTGCAATACAGAGATTGATTGCTCTATTATTCTTTTCAATACACCATCTTCTCTTACTTCCTTATCTCTCATAGTTTCAAGATTATGACAGATTATGATATTTTGCAGTAACCTATAAGGGAGAATCTGGAAAGAACCCATACACCACGTGTGTCACACACTACACTCGTGCACATGATGGTGACTCTGCTGTGCACCTGACACTGACACAACGCTGTGTGTCAGCTCTACTTCAATCTAAAAATAAAAGTTTTTACAAAGTCATGGTTTTTGGAGGCTGTAGCTCTCCTATTACTTCTCCTGCATGCTCTGTCAGGAAGATACTATGCAAATGACACCTTCTCTGGTGCACTCTGGCTCTCTAAAAGTGTATTGTATACTAAAAGTATGATAAAATTCAGTAAAGCAAAACCCATCAAGTTGGCCTGGAACAACTTGTGGGGCATGGATTTTGACTGCAAGGCTGAGTAAGGGACTATTGCATTGTTTATGTGGTTTAACCTTGAAATTACTTTGGTCTTTGATAAGGAACCATTGGTGTCAGACAGTTTTTAGCTTCACTAATAAGAGGTTGGGTAAAGGGAACATGTCCCAGTGATGCAGTGGTAAAGAATCCGCCTGCAATGCAGCAGACCCAGGTTCGATCCCTGAGTCGGGAAGATGCCCTGGAGGAGGGTATGGCAACCCACTCCAGTATTCTTGCTTGAAGTATTCCACGGACAGAGGAACCTGGAGGGCTACAGTCCATGGAGTCCCAAAGAGTCGGACATGACTGAAGTGACTGAGCACTCCCACAGGGGAGTGTTTACTTCTTGTTCTTATGCTCTAGACGTTGGCATGATGTTTGTATCAACCAAAGACTGAGCGACAAACCACCATAAACTCTGCTAGGACCAGAGGGGGTCAGAGACACTCAGCATCCAGGTCCCGCTGCTGCTCAGAATTTATGCTCAACTCCCCCTGCAGTTTCCATCACTGTGTCCCTCAGAGCACAGTAGTACACAGCCGAGTCTGAGTCTTGGACTGAGGCTTTCTCTAAGTGGAAGGAGGTGGTTTCTGTATTGTATGTGGCTTCAAAACCTTTGTGGCTTCCCTTTTCGTTGGCCTTCGTGGCTTTCAGGAGGAGCTGTGGACCTTCTCCGGGATACTGGACATACCAGAAAAGTGTAGGGTACCAGGACGTTGAATAAGTGCAGTTTATAGTCACAAAAGTCCCTTCTGAAAGAGTCACTTGGCCATCCATCTGGGTCACGGAGTTTCCATGGGTTTGTCCTGGGCAAATTATAAATAAAAATTTTGTGTCACCTTGGGCATTTTTTTCTGGGATAAAATTATGGTTAGAGATTTTGCTGATGTAATAGATGGAAGAATCCGTGTTTTAAGAGGCATTTTACTTACCAAGCATTAGGAGTATCACAGTCACTAAGCCCGGAGAAGAGCTCATCTCTGGAGTGTCACCCGAATAAAGAGGTGACACCTGACACTTCTTTTGAGAGGAAGAAAGCTTAAAATCACAGTGAAGTGACAAGTCACAGCCTGCTTTTCACACAGGAAATGCGTGGGTGTCAGGAAGCTGCACCCCCTTGTGGACAGAGAGAGGAATGGGATGCTTGTGACCTCGTCTCCAGAACTTGTTCCCATCCCCAGCTTTATTTTTGAGACATATATACCAGTCTTCAGATGGCACCTGGAAATCTGAACAAGTTGCTCTAACCTCTCAGGTCTATTTTGTTGTTAGGTCTCTACCTGACAGAAGTCCTTTAACATAACATCCCTAGGGTATGTCTGTAACTGAAAAGATACCAATTTCCTTGAGCATGTTAAAACAGTCCTTTACATCCTCATGTATTCAGTGTGAGCTAGCCATAATTCATCAAATACCAAAAAAATGTTTGGTGTTGAACTTAGAAGAAGTAATAAAAAATCAAGTCATTACTGAGTGATTCTTTTTTTCAACACTGTACCCTAATATGTAGAGCAGTAAACTCAGATTATTACATCACAAAATATCTGTCCAGTTAAACAAAAATGATGAATAAACAATCTTTGAGGAATCACTATTTTTTGAAATGCACTGTTTCCTTGGTTGGTTGATTTAGTCGCTAAGTCTTGTCCAACTCTTGCAAACCCATGGACTGTAGCCTGCAAGGCTCCTCTGCCCATGCGACTCTCCAGGCAAGAATACTGCAGAAGTTCCTTCTCCAGGGGATCTTCCTGACCCAGGAATCAAACCCGGATCTCCTGCTTTACAGGCTGATTCTTTACCCACTGAGCTATGAGGGACCAGTCCTAAATTATATCAATTGTAAGGAATTCTATCTTTTAGTAAAAGCTTTTAAGGAGGAAAAGTCACATATCTTACTGTCATATATTCCTGGATATAAAAATCATTTGAAAATGAAAATATGAATCCTAGTCAGAAAGAAACACCATAATTGAATTTATGAAATTCTACTTGATGTTCTGATATGAATATCTTATTCTCTCACAGTTTCAAGCTGGCTAAGTATTAGTCATTTAGTCATATCTGATTATTTGTGAACCCACTGACTGTAGCCCGCCAGGCTCCTCTGTCCATGGAATTGTCCAGGCAAGAATACTAGAGTGGGTTGTCATTCCCTTCTGCAGGGGAACTTCCCAACCTGGGGATCGAACTTGTGTCTCCCTCATTGCAGGCAGATTCTTTACTGTCTGAGCAACAAATATTAATCTTACTAAATCCTACTAATAATACACTCAGCAGATATCTAATCTCAAGTACAGTTTTTATTACTTAATGTAATAAGTAATAATCAAAATGTTATACCAACATTTTGATGCCAAACTTTAACCAAATAATTTTCCTCCACCATGTCTGGAACCCTAAAGATGTGAATTTCTGTCAAAAGCCTGGAGCCTGGGTTAGGACTGTTCTTTCCCAGCTTTTCAAATCATTAAAGACTTATAAATTGATATTTATACAGCAGTTGATGATAGAATCAATATGTGCATGATTTAAAATTACAGATTCCGAACGCCCCACAAATTTCATGAATCATTTTTTCCCGAATTGAGACTTGTGAATTTGTAATTTTGAAAGCTCCCTAAGAGGTTTTGTTGAAAACAGTCCAACAAAATTTCATTTGTGATCATTGTCTAGACAAAGGTAGTTGCCAAGGTTCAGGGAGAAAGCTCTGGGCTCAGAATGGAAAAATGTTTCCATGAATATACTGTGCTATCGCTTCAGTTGTGTTAGACTCTTTGCGACCCTTTAGACTGTAGCCCACCAGGCTCCTCTGTCTATGGGATCCTCCAAGCAAGAATACTGGAGGGCATTGCCATATCGTTCTCCAGAGGATCTTCCTGACCCAGGGATTGAACCCATGTCTCTTATGTCTTCTGCACTGGCAGGTTAGTTCTTTACCACTAGCGCCACCTGGGAAGTCCATGACTCTACAAGTTGTGTTAAATGATCCTTCTCTGTGAATTACCAGCAGCAAAATGAAGTCTTCTTTAGCTTACTTTTTTTTTTTTTTTTTTTAATGTTCAGTTTATTTTAAACAAATTAAAAGAAACCAAAAATCCTGAGGGCTATCAGGATAAAGTTCTGGAGAAGGAAACAGTCAGTAAAGCCCCTGGAATCATTAGTCCCTAGACACATAGATGGGAGCTTAGCTGTTTCTTTCAGTTGACTCTCCACAGTTTCAGATCAGGGAGTTCCATGAGTCCAAAGTCAACATGTGCCTGGTATCCCAGATTCCGATTAAGTAGGAAAAGCAGACTCAGATACTGGTTGGCCTCACATATTTCTTCCTTTCTCCTTTGCCTTCCAAATCACATTGTCAGAACCTGCCTCAAAATTATGCTAGAAAGGAATTCAGGAAAAGCAGCTAATAACTTTTATTCTCCTATAAAGGGGGAAAACAATACAGGTTTAATGATGCTGAGTTGAAAAAATAAGTATAGAATGAACAGATACAGAAAGTTATTATCCACACTTTAAAAAAAATATATATTTTAAGGCCAGTAAGAATGTAGAGGACAAATATTTGCATTTGAGTCATGGGACTGCCATCTATGGGGTCTCACAGAGTTGGACATGACTGAAGTGACTTAGTAGCAGCAGCAGCAGAAGTCTTGCACAACAATGAAGGAAGATATTTCTTAAAATTTGGATTTTAATGCCATTATTAAAGCATAATTTTCATAAAAATATACTGCACTTATTTAAAGTAAGCTTTCATAAGATTAGACAAATATGTATGTACATATATATGCATAATTGTGAAACCATCATCACAATCAAGATAATGAACTGTGCATCACCACCAAAAGTTTCCTCACATCTCTTTGTGGTCCTCTCAACCCTCTCCCCACCTCCTACTCCCATTTTCATGCAAAACTTGTTATTAATTAGTTTACACATTTTATAGCATGATATAAATTGGATAATATATACTTTTTGTCTAGCTTCCTTCATTCAGCATAATTATTTTAAGATTCTTTCATGGTTATAAGTATCAGTGGCTTATTCTTCTGTGTCGCTGAATAGTATTTCATTATATGGATCCAAAACAATTTTCCTATCTATTCACCTGTTGATGTACATTTAGGTTAGTTCCAGTTTAAGGCTGTTACACATAACGTTGCTATGAATATGTGTGAATAAGTTTTTTTTTTTTTTTTATAGACATGCTTTCATTTCTCTTGGGTAAATATCTGGGGTGAAATAGGTGGATCATATGGGAGGTATATATTTGACTAACTTTCTTATTTTTTCTGGTAGATTTCTTTCATAGATCCCAGTGGATTTTATACTCAGACAATTATACTATCTGTGACTAAAGATAGGTTCACTTTTCCTTTCAAAACTCTTTGTTTTTTGTTTCTTCCTCTTGGCTTATTGCACTGACTAGATCCCCTGGTACAATATTAAATACAAGAGGTAAAAGCCAAAATTCTTCCCTTTTTCTTGCCTTTATTCATGAAATCCAGTCCTTCCTATACAATTACTTTATTTAAACCGTGGTTTGACCTCTACAGAATCATCATAGTTGTGAGACTTCCAGAAGATCATGAGAGGTTTATGGATAAAAAGGAGAATAATTTTCAGATGCACTCCAGAAATCTGAAGCATCTATACGTCTCATAAATTTAAACCACAGTTACTACCCCAGCACCTTCTAGAGTAAAACTTGGAGCCTCTCACAATAGGAGACAAATACACAAACAAACAAATTCCACAAACAGTAAGTGGAAGCCAAGACTTCAATATAAATATGGTTGAGAAAAACTAATCATTTTTTTCTTATACACCACAGAAATAACCTAAATGCAACAAGGAGATTAAAGAAAAGGAATAAATGCTATATTTATAATTTCAATCAAATTAGAGAGGAATCCAAATATTTGTAAGAGCTACCAAAATCAGATAAGCTTGCACAAATACATATGTTCTGAACAGCCGTAGTTAATGAATCATGTCAGGTCGAAAGGAAATCTTTCCAGATCAAACCCAACAATACTTCCAAGTATTAGAATAATCCCTTTCAAAATGTCAGATTATGGTTTTATTATTGATTTTATTATTTTCCTTTGATCAGTCAATTTCTGATTTAATTTCTTAACTTTGATTTCTTTCATTTTATTGTTCATACTAATTTCTTGAGTTACATACTATAGTTATTTAATCTAAATAACATTTTTGTACTTGGAAGAAAATTAAAAATAAATATAAAAAGGAAAGTTAAATTGATTATGTATAGAGACATGAGCATGTAGGAATATAGAGAGGGAAATTTGTTTGAAGATAAGGTAAAAGCTAAAATATAAAGAAAAATATTACAGGTCCTTTACAAACTGAGAAAAATTGCATAGTCGTCACCTTAGAAAGTAAATATGAGTACAATGGACTCACACCAAACAGACCTAAATCAAACTAAATCAGAAATAGTATAAAACAGTGTGGTCTATAGAAAGAGACATCATTCTGAGAGGACCTTCATAATTGAAAACCATGCCTATAATATAATTGAAGGAAAACAGAATATGTCAACCCAAATCATGCCTCTTTGAGGATCATAAAAGACTATTATCAACAACTATATGCAAATAAAATGACAATTTGGAAGAAATTGACAAATTCTTAGAAAAGTACAACTTTCCAAAATTGAACCAGAAAGAAATAGAAAATCTTAACAGACCCATCACAAGCACAGAAATTGAAACTGTAATCAGAAATCTTCCAACAAACAAAAGCCCAGGACCAGATTGTTTCACAGCTGAATTCTATCAAAAACTTAGAGAACTAACACCTATTCTACTCAAACTCTTCCAGAAAATTGCAGAAGGCAAACTTCCAAACTCATTCTATGAGGCCACCATCACTCTAATTTCAAAACCAGACAAAGATGCCACAAAAAAAGAAAACTACAGGTCAATATCACTGATGAACATAGATGCAAAAATCCTTAACAAAATTCTAGCAAATAGAATACAGCAAATATTAAAAAGATCATACATCATGACCAAGTGGGCTTTATCCCAGGGATGCAAGGGTTCTTTAATATCCACAAATCAATCAGTGTAATACACCACATTAACAAATTGAAAAATAAAAACCATATGATTATCTCAAAAGATGCAGAGAAAGCCTTTGACAAAATTCAACATCCATTTATGATAAAAAAAAAAAACCCTCCAGAAAGCAGGCATAGAAGGAACATACCTCAACATAATAAAAGCCATATATGACAAACCCACAGCAAGCATCACCCTCAATGGTGAAAAATTGAAAGCATTTCCCCTAAAATCAGGAACAAGACAAGGGTGCCCACTCTCACCACTGCTATTCAACATAGTGTTGGAAGTTTTGGCCACAGCATTCAGAGCAGAAAAAGAAGTAAAAGGAATCCAGATAGGAAAAGAAGAAGTGAAACTCTCACTGTTTGCAGATGACATGATCCTCTACATAGAAAACCCTAAAGACTCCAAGAGAAAATTGCTAGAGCTAATCAATGAATATAGTAAAATTTCAGGATATAAAACTAACACACAGAAATCCCTTGCATTCCTATACACTAACAAGGAAAAACAGAAAGAGAAATTAAGGAAACAATACCTTTCACCATTGCTACAAAAAGAATAAAATACTTAGGAATGTAACTACCTAAAGAAACAAAAGACCTATACATAGAAAACTATAAAACACTGATGAAAGATCAAAGAGGACACAAACAGATGGAGAAATATACCGTGTTCATGGATCAGAAGAATCAATATTGTGAAAATGAGTATACTGCCCAAAGCAAGCTATAGATTCAATGCACTACCTATCAAGCTACCAACGGTATTCTTCACAGAACTAGAACAGATAATTTCACAATTTGTATGGAAATACAAAAAACCTCGAATAGCCAAAGTAATCTTGAGAAAGAAGAATGGAACTGGAGGAATCAACCTGCCTGACTTCAGGCTCTACTACAAAGCCACAGTCATCAAGACAGTATGGTACTGGCACAAAGACAGAAATATAGATCAAGTGAACAAAATAGAAAGCACAGAGATAAATCCACACACCTATGAACACCTTATCTTTGACAAAAGAGGCAAGAATATACAATGGAAAAAAGACAGCCTCTTTAACAAGTGGTGCTGGGAAAACTGGTCAACCACTCATAAAAGAATGAAACTAGACCACTTTCTAACACCATACACAAAAATAAACTCAAAATAGATTGAAGACCTAAATGTAAGACCAGAAACTATAGAACTCCTAGAGGAGAACATAGGCAAAACACCCTCCAACATAAATCACAGCAGGATCCTCTATGACCCACCTCCCAGAATATTGGAAATAAAAGCAAAAATAAACAAACCCATTTGTTTATTAAATTAAACAAATTTAATTAAAATGAAAATTAAAAGCTTCTGCACCACAAAGGAAACTGAAAGCAAAGTGAAAATACCGCCTTCAGAATGGGAGAAAATAATAGCAAATGAAGCAATGGACAAAGAATTAATCTCAAAAATACACAAGCAACTCCTGAAGCTCAATTCCAGAAAAATAAATGACCCAATCAAAACATGGGCCAAAGAACTAAACGGACATTTCTCCAAAGAAGACACACAGATGGCTAACAAACACATGAAAAGATGCTCAACATCACTCACTATCAGAGAAATGCAAATCAAAACCTCAATGAGGTACCATTACACGCCAGTCAGGATGGCTGCTATCCAAAAGTCTACAAGCAATAAACGCTGGAGAGGGTGTGGAGAGAAGGGAACCCTCTTACACTGTTGGTTGGAATGCAAACTAGTACAGCCACTATGGAGAACAGTGTGGAGATTCCTTAAGAAACTGGAAATAGAACTGCCATATGACCCAGCAATCCCACTTCTGGGCATACACACTGAGGAAACCAGGATTGAAAGAGACACGTGTACCCCAATGTTCATCTCAGCACTGTTTATAATAGCCAGGCCATGGAAGTGACCTAGATGTCCATCAGCAGATGAATGGATAAGAAAGCTGTGGTATATATATACAATGGAATATTACTCAGCCATTAAAAAGAATACATTTGAATCTGTTCTAATGAGATGGATGAAACTGGAGCCTATTGTACAGAGTGAAGTAAGCCAGAAAGAAAAACACCAATACCATATACTAACGCATATATATGGAATTTAGAAAGATGGTAACAATAACCCTCTATGCGAGACAGCAAAAGAAACACAGATGTATTGAACAGTCTTTTGGACTCTGTGGGAGAAGGCAAGGGTGGGATGATATGGGAGAATGTCATTGAAACACGTATATTATTGTATGTGAAAAGAATAGCCAGTCCAAGTTCGATGCATGAGACAGGGTGCTCAGAGCTGGTGCACTGGCATGTCCCAGAGGGATGGGATGGGGAGGTGGGTGGGAGGGGGGTTCAGGGTGGGGAACACATGTACACCCATGGCAGATTCAAGTCAATGTACGGCAAAACCAATACAATATTGTAAAGTAAAATAAAAAAAAAAATTTTTAAAGGGCAAATTATGCCCATTTGACATAAAAAGTATTTTGAGTAAATGCAGGAAAGGATCCCTTTTTTTCTGCCTAAAAGCAGTAAATTAATTCTTTTTTTGAAGAGAGATTCTATAATGGCACCAAGGACTCTTTGTATTCAAGAAAGATTAGTATACACAGGGGCTAAGTGGACTATCACTAGCCCATGGTCTTATCATTTCTTCACAGATTTATTATTTCTTCATCCAAGAAATATAAAACTATTCCTGCTCTGGATGCTTCTTCAGATCTTCATTTTCTTGTGAAGGCTCCCATGTACATGTACAAATTTAAGAAAATTTGCATGTTTTTCTCCTCTAATCTGTCTTAGGTCAGTTTAATTCTTAGGCCTAACCGGGGACACAAAGAGGGTAGAGGAGAAATTTTCTTCCTCCACACAATATATAATCCATAAATATTTATTAAAAAGCTGATCAGAAAAATCAACAATTCACACATATTTTTACTGATTTTTCATCATATGTTTCTGAACTTCCTTACTCAATTCTTCTAGCTCAATCTGGCCACCAAATGGCAAAGATTTTATGTGGCTCTTCTTTCTTTCCGATCTTTGGCTAAAAATGCTATGTGTCTACCTTCAAGACAGTGAGACAGGGATCAGGGTGCTTTTGATGATAGCTCTGAACACGGTCTATGAACCTAGAGAGATATTTCCTCAGGGTGAGCATCTTCCCTTCAACCCTACACCTGTACTGTCATCCTAGCCACTTCCTGTCTGTGCTGCCAATTACCTGCCCTGGTCCCTACAGCAGGTGGAGCAGAGCCCTAAGTTTTGGTACAAGCCCCTCCTACGTGCGTCTCACTGAGGGCTCTTTCAGTGCACAGAAATACACTACAGAGTCCTCCAGCTGTGAAGCCGAGATGACAAGTGTGATGGATTTGCTTGCTCTCTGGAAATTCAATGAGTAGCAACCTTCTGTGGCATTTTGCTTGCTGTGAGACTCCAGATGAAGGAGAAAAATCACTGCCCCACTGCTGGGCTGCTTGTACCAGAGTAGACTATAACCTGCATCACTGGTGTCATATGTGCAGTCCAGGGCCACATCTTCCTTCTCCTGTACTAACATTGGTTGTGGGTCTTGAGTTACCTTCTGGGCAATAATGGATCCTAAAGGAGAAAAATAGAGTCAGAACTTTAGGAATATGTGGTATGGAATAAAGAAATCTTATTTTAGATCCTACTACCCCTTCTTCCCAGGGTGCCCATAAGACTGTCTGTTCCCCCAGTCCTTAGGTCACAGAGGAGTCAGAATCCCACTGGGACCATCCTTACCTAAACACAGTGAAGCCACAACCACCTTCAGAAAGCTTGAGAGAAGAATGTTTCAACTCTTCCACTAGATGGAAAATATCTTATTCTTCTTCAATGTCAAGGGTGTGCAAGGTGAGATGAGCCTGACAGGGTGAGGGAAGAATTGCTGGGTATGTGCTGCTGCAGCTCCACAACAGGAAGCAGGGGTTTCCTAGAGTAGCAAGTTGATGTGGGCATGTCAACTTCTCTATGGACCAGGTGAGAGTCTCACTCAACCCAAACTTCCTTTTGCATTAACTATCTCTTCAGTTGATATCAATTACATCTGAAAATAAAAATGAGTTAAATCTAATATTGCAGCAAAGATTGATGACCCCACCAATGTTGTGTTCAGTCATTGCATCTGTGAAGGAAATGAGTAAGTAGCTCTTATTTTAAAATATTATGTGTAATGCATTATGGAAACAGTGTAAGATATAATAAGCATGCATCCTCACAGCCATGTATGCTATTCTTCCACCTAACGTAGAAATAAACTATTTAATAATAAGAAGGGAAAGCTGTTTGGACTAATTATTGTAACTTTTTTGTTCTTCTTGCTGTTAAGACACTATTTCTCTTCACTGTCAATGTTCAGTTGCCTGTCTTGTGGTCAAAAGCAAAAAAAAATCTAATCACAATTGGCTGAAGAATTTAGGCTGAAGCTGCTCAAATTAAGGGGCTTCCTGGTGCCTCAGACAGTAAAGAAACTGCCTGCAATGCAGGAGACCCAATTTGATCCCTGGATACTGAAGGTCCCCTGGAGGAGAGCACAGCAACCCACTCTAGTATTCTTGCCTGGAGAATTCCTTGGACATAGAAGCCTGACAGGCTAAAGTCCATGCGGTTGCAAGGAGTTGAACATAACTAAGCAATTGGCTTCCCAGGTGGTGTTGGGGAAAAGAACCCATCTGCCACTGTAGGAGACTGGCAGGCTACAGTCCATAGGGTCACAGAGTCGGACGCGACTGAAGTGACTCAGCACACCCGCACACTCACACTGAGTCCTATCACAGAGGTCCCCTACTCTTCTCTGTTAGTTTTTACAGCCTAGCTCTACTCATTCATAAAGGCCATTTAGATACCAGAGTTTTATCATCAGGTTATCAAATCTTTGAAATTACATTTTTCCCTTTACTTCAGTTGAAACCCTAAATGAACCACAGTAAGCTTCTATATTCTGTATGCCCGTTTCTATGGAGAACACATCATGCTGCTACTGCTAAGTCGATTCAGTCGCGTCCGACTCTGTGCAACCCCATAGACAGCAGCCCACCAGGCTCCTCTGTCCCTGGGATTCTCCAGGCAACAATACTGGAGTGGGTTGCCATTTCCTTCTCCAATGCATGAAAGTGAAAAGTGAAAGTGAAGTCGCTCAGTTGTGTTTGACGCTTCGTGATCCCATGGACTGTAGCCTACCAAGATCCTCCATCCATGGGATTTTCCAGGCAAGAGTACTGGAGTGGGTTGCCATTTCCTTCTCTAGGTGACCTCATATACCAACAAGGGACTGTGATTGCAGTATTATTGACGGTAATGAAACTTTTTCTCTGCATAAGTATGTTAAAAGTAAGGCCATGCTCTAGGAATATTATTCAACATCATGGCAAATAACAAAGACCCCTGGCCTATTATTCTACCTCTTGATACAGTATCCAAAGATTATCAGCCTTGTCTCAAAACAACAGCAACCTCAGCTAAACTGGTTGAAGTGTTATCACATCTTGCTCTAAAATCTCCATTAAATCTGATGGTACCACATGCATTACAAACAGCTCTGCTTTCTGAGTTATACACTATAACTCTCTGAAAACACCCAACATCTTCATGTCAGTTGGCTGAATAAATATGAAATAGTACTAATTTCTCCTCCCATTATTCAACGGGAATCTATTTCTCAATCAAAGGACTCTTATGATTGCACTTCTGCCATTTAAGAAGTGTCCGTGTCCACATGCACCCCAATGTTCATCGCAGCACTGTTTATAACAGCCAGGACATGGAAGCAACCTAGATGCCCATCAGCAGATGAATGGATAAGGAAGCTGTGGTACATATACACCATGGAATATTACTCAGCTGTTAAAAAGAATTCATTTGAACCAGTTCTAATGAGATGGATGAAACTGGAGCCCATTATACAGAGTGAAGTAAGCCAGAAAGATAAAGAACATTACAGCATACTAACACATATATATGGAATTTAGAAAGATGGTAACGACAACCCTATATGCAAAACAGAAAAAGAGACACAGAAGTACAGAACAGACTTTTGAACTCTGTGGGAGAAGGTGAGGGTGGGATGTTGTGAAAGAACAGCATGTATATTATCTATGGTGAAACAGGTCACCAGCCCAGGTGGGATGCATGAGACAAGTGCTCGAGCCTGGTGCACTGGGAAGACCCAGAGGAATCGGGTGGAGAGGGAGGTGGGAGGGGGGATCGGGATGGGGAATACGTGTAAATCTATTGCTGATTCATGTCAATGTATGACAAAACCCACTGAAAAAATAAATAAATAAATAAAAAGAAGTGTCCGTGTCCAGAACAGATCTTTCAGACATTCTTATAGAAAATTCTTCATAATAAGTATTTAATCTCAAAAATTGAAAGGGACAATATCAGGCTGTTTATGCAATAATTACTCCAGACCCCTTTATAAAACTCAATCCTTAGGGGAAGTATAATTAATTCAAGTAGCTGAACTTGTTCATCTCTCTTGGGCAAGTCAATTTACAAAAAAAAAAAAAAAAATTATATTCAGTGTTGGTCAGTAGGTTTTGAATGCAGTTCATAGATTCCAAATACAATGGAGACAATGAGATTTCCTAAATCTCTGATTTTCCTTCGTCTTGGCGTGTGTCTTATGCACTCCAATTAAAATGAACACTAAATACATGAATTATTTGATGTCATCATGGTACTCAAAGAAATTTTGTTATAAAGACAAAGTCTCTCAGCATGAAAGATTCTGCAGGGTATGGGGAAAAAATGATCGAGCAGATTATCACATTGAACGTAACATTCTGAGTAAAGTCCTTATGTAAGAACCCCTTCTAGAACATAAAGGCAAGTCCACGGAAAGGCTCAAAAATTTCATCCTAGGTTCAGAATGCCAGACCCTGATTTTGTAAGGAATGACTAGGAATGATTGATTTGTTTGCTTCATGAGGACAAAATATATCAAAGCCAAGAGAGCTGTCTGGTGAAGCTAAATGATCTCCATTGAACTCTTATTCAAATCCTTGAGATATGGCATTGGGGAAATATTGGCTGCAACATTTAGAAAAACATTGTGGGAAAACTTTTCTAGATTGGTAGATACTGGGGTCAGCTCAAGCATTTCTTAGAACCCACAAAATCCCATAAAATTTGTAAAAATAGATTATAAACTAGAATACTATAACAAGGAAATATTTGGGTATTTCCAAAAGAAATTTAAACAATTTCACATCTCCATGGGTTATGAGTATGTACTAGTAACAGTTTTTATTCTTCACATGGCTTGAAGCAATCTTTTCATAAACCACAGCACTCACCATAATTAAAAATGAACTTGATGTGGTGTTTACTACCTGTGTCATTTCAAATTGTATCTATATAAGGAAGCAAGTTTCTCTGAGATAGTTATATAAAGCTTTGCCCTCACTCAGAAATTTTACTCCTCTTATTGTCCCTCTATCTTCCAAAGAAGTGGAAAGAACAAATGGAATATTAGAACTGAAATGAATTACAGTATCAGACACCCTTGAACTACTGTGGCCTAATACATTATTAATTAGTCTTGGCCCCCATGGCCCTGCTTTCTTCACTCACAAAGTCACACGTCTCACTACCAGCTGGCCCCTGATATGCCCAGGTAATTCACTAGGGCCCAAACCACACATATTCCAATCCTTCACCAACTGAACTAAATAAATAAACCCATTATAATCAGTCCCTTCATCACAGGCACAGGTTGATTTCCTAGCCTTTCATTTAATCAGTTTTTTCATGACAACCTGGGTGACTGAGTGCTGGCAAAATACCCACAGAAAAACTGCCATTGAACTTGTGGAAATGAATTTAATATGTTCTATTTGTTATCAGTTCAGCAGGTAAAGTACAAGAAATTGATCCTTCATTGCATGTGTACCAACTACTATAACATCATGCACCTCTCATTGACAACAATTGTAAAGTTACTTACATTAGAGATATTAAACTGAGGTACTCCAGAGAATGATCAGAAGTAGATAGTCCACAGAAGATGGGGTTGACCCATGATCCTTGAAACAAATATACAATGGCCTAAAGTGGATATCTCCATCCAAGACCACAGGAGAATTCTCTAAGATGTCTGGAACCACTGTTTGTCACGCTACCCTTTGCATTCTTCTATTTTTCATCTTTTTAATGGTACTTGCCCACTTTAACACTAGTGTGTTATATATTTATAATTTCCCCTACTTTATGATTTTCTCCTACCAATAAAATAACTTACTAACATATTGGCTTCACTTGAAGCAGTAACCATCCTAATGCTATAATTTAGTTCAACAAGCCCATAGATTGTGCAACAGTGTTAAAGAATTGTTGGAGATGTTATTTAGTGTCAACTCCTGTAAACACCAAATAATAAACATAACCCAAATATTACTGATAAAGTCAAATTTGACCAGTAAAATTTGTCTTAAAAATATTAGAAAAATTCATAATGGAGTTGGTACAGTTAGCTTTGCATGAAGAATATGTCTTAACTTGATTATGAGTTGGTCTAACACTCCAGTGAACCTGCTCATTATCAGTTGCCATAATGTTTCTTCTGTAGAAATACAAATAAAATTTCTAAAGGAATTTAAACACTTGAAATGATGAGTTATTTATGTAAAATAACTTAAAAGTTCAAAACATCTGGGTTAAAAAATAGTGAGAGCGATGGCAGGGAAAGCAATCATACACATGCCTAGTACCATGTGCTCCACCTGACAAAGATGCAGACTGCTCAAAAGGTTTTTTATTGTATGACTTTATTCGTACGGGGCTTCCCTCATAGCTCAGTTGGTAAAGAATCCTCCTGCAATGCAGGAGGCCTCGGTTCGATTCCTGGGTCGAGAAGATCTGCTGGAGAAGGGATAGGCTACCCACTCCAGTATTCTTGGGCTTCCCTTGTGGCTCAGCTAGTAAAGAATCTGCCTGCAATGCAGGAGACCTGGGTTCATTCCCTGGGTTGGGAAGATCCCCTGGAGAAGGAAAAGTCTACCCACTCCAGTATTCTGGCCTGGAAAGTTGGACAAAACTGAGCAACTTTAACTTATTCATATAAAATTCCTGAAAAGACAAAAATATAAAATCAAAGTTTGCATGGAGTTAATATAAGTCAGGGTGTGATTACAAAATTATACCACAAGGGAATTTGATTAAAAGACACAACTCTCCCTTCTAACTTACATGAGAGTAAACGTGAACACTAATAACATTTTGCAAAGAAGAATAGATTTGTGAGCCTAATCTTCAAATTATATTCTTGAATAAATCACTTTCTATTTGGATTTCCTTCAAACATACAAAAATATATATGCTCCAACAGTGGGCTCTAAAGAAAATCCAGGTCACATTTTCTACAAGAAAGTAGTCAGAATATATAGAAAGGGCAGTCCAATTTTGACAGAAATATAGAAAGAAAATTTTAAATATAATTGTGAGAAAAATCTCTCATGAAGCCATTAAAAAGTAGTTGCTAGAGATGAAGACAATGAAACTGAAAATGCTCATTTCGAGATATGATATTAAGTGAAAATAAATCAGAATTCTAATCATACTAGAACTTAAAAAGAGAGTAAATCAAATATTAGCAATAAATTATCTGGGTGAAGAATCATAAACTTTACATTTTTGTATTAGACACGTTTTCTACATTTAGAATATAATTTTTACAATAAATGAAAAATAACATACATAATTTTTGAAACACAAGCATTCAGAACCCATCCATAATAGAAATATAGTATTGTTCTCAAGCATTCATTTATAGAAGAGGAGTCTGATAGCAAATAGAAAGTCATTTTTAGAGCCTGATTTTTTTCGCTTTTATTTTTATGAGTTGGAGGCTAATTACTTTACAATATTGTAGTGGTTTTTGCCATACATTGACATGAATCAGCCATGAATTTACATGTATTCGCCATCCCGATCCCCCCTCCCACCTCCCTCTCCACCTGATCCCTCTGGGTCTTCCCAGTGCACCAGCCCTGAGCACTTGTCTCATGCATCCCACCTGGGCTGGTGATCTGTTTCACCATAGATAATATACATGTTTCAATGCTGTTCTCTCGAAACATCCCACCCTCGCCTTCTCCCACAGAGTCCAAAATTCTGTTCTGTACATCTGTGTCTCTTTTTCTGTTTTGCATATAGGGTTATCATTACCATCTTTCTAAATCCCATATATATATATATATATATACGTTAGTATACTGTATTGGTCTTTATCTTTCTGGCTTACTTCACTCTGTATAATGGGCTCCAGTTTCACCCATCTCATTAGAACTGATTCAAATGAATTCTTTTTAATGGCTGAGTAATATTCCATGGTGTATATGTACCACAGCTTCCTTACCCATTCGTCTGCTGATGTGCATCTAGGTTGCTTCCATGTCCTAGCTATTATAAACAGTGCTGCGATGAACATTGGGGTGCACGTGTCTCTTTCAGATCTGGTTTCCTTGGTGTGTATGCCCAGAAGTGGGATTGCTGGGTCATATGGCAGTTCTATTTCCAGTTTTTTAAGGAATCTCCACACTGTTCTCCATAGTGGCTGTACTAGTTTGCATTCCCACCAACAGTGTAAGAGGGTTCCCTTCTCTCCACACCCTCTCCAGCATTTATTGCTTGTAGACTTTTGGATAGCAGCCATCCTGACTGGCGTGTAATGGTACCTCATTGAGGTTTTGATTTGCATTTCTCTGATAGTGAGTGATGTTGAGCATCTTTTCATGTGTTTGTTAGCCATATGTATGTCTTCTTTGGAGAGATGTCTGTTTAGTTCTTTGACCCATTTTTTGATTGGGTCATTTATTTTTCTGGAATTGAGCTGCAGGATTTGCTTGTGTATTTTTGAGATTAATCGTTTGTCTGTTGCTTCGTTTGCTCTTATTTTCTCCCAGTCTGAGGGCTGTCTTTTCACCTTGCTTATCGTTTCCTTTGTTGTGCAAACGCTTTTAAGTTTCATTAGGTCCCATTTGTTTATTTTTGCTTTTATTTCCAATATTCTGGGAGGTGGGTCATAGAGGATCCTGCTGTGATTTATGTCGGAGAGTGTTTTGCCTATGTTCTCCTCTAGGAGTTCTATAGTCTCTGGTCTTACATTTAGATCTTTAATCCATTTTGGGTTTATTTTTGTGTATGGTGTTAGAAAGTGTTTCATTCACCATTGCAACAAAAAGAATAAAATTCTTAGGAGTATATCTACCTAAAGAAACAAAAGACTGATACATAGAAAACTATAAAACACTGATGGAAAAAATCAAAGAGGACACAAACAGATGGAGAAATATACTGTGTTCATCGATTGGAAGAGTCAAGATTGTTAAAATGGCTATACTACCCAAAGCAATCCATAGATTCAATGAAAGCCCTATTAAGCTACCAACAGTATTCTTCACAGAACTAGAACAGATAATTTCACAATTTGTATGGAAATACAAAAAAACCTCGAATAGCCAAAGTAATCTTGAGAAAGAAGAATGGAACTGGAGGAATCAACCTGCCTGACTTCAGCCTATACTACAAAGCCACAGTCATCAAGACAGTATGGTACTGGCACAAAGACAGAAATATAGATCAATGGAACAGAATAGAAAGCCCAGAGATAAATCCACGAACCTATGGACACCTTATCTTCGACAAAGCAGGCAAGAATATACAATGGAAAAAAGATAACCTCTTTAACAACTGGTGCTGGGAAAACTGGTCAACCACTTGCAAAAGAATGAGCCTGAATTTTAAAATAAAACCTAACTCCCTTCAAGAATTCAGTAAGCAATAGTCATCCAACAGAATGTGTTTCAACACTTTCTGCATCATATCAAACCTAATCTTATTATTCTATGTTTTTCATGTCTAATACATTAGTTTCCACTTGTAGACAAACACTATGACAAATGCTATAGCTTGAAGGTTGTGCCAAAGGAAGGGGGGCTGCCCCAGTCACAGGTTTAAGTACAGGTAGTGGATACCTGGGAAGCACTGTGTCCTTGCTGCATAGAAGTAGACAGCTGAGTCTCCAGCTTCAGTGGTTGTGATGTGCAGGGAGAGATGTTTGGCCGTCTTATTCAATAAAACAGTCAGTCTCTGATCTTCATTTTTACCCATATTTGAATGAATGTCTATAAGGTGCTGGGGACCTTTTCCCGATTCTTGCTTATACCAATGGAAGTAGCTTGACGTAACATCTGTATAAGTACAGGTGATAAAACAGCTGTTTCCCTCCTGGACACTGAGGGTAGAAGGACTTTGCTCCACCTCATTTCCCAGGCTGACACCTATGGGGAAAGGAGAAGGGTTGTCAGATTTTTTAGCTCTAAAGTTTACTTTTCCTTTTCTACAATAACTAGAAGAAACCTGAATAAAGCCAGTCTTGGCATCTAAAGAATATCTACAAATACACTCTATTTCCCTTAAACCCTCAACCTTAAACTCACAATTCAGCTGTAGCCATAAAAACATGAATAAAACTCCAATGGGTGTCTTCATTGTTTTCCCCATTTAAGATCAATTGTGGATCTGCAATCTCTGGCCGGGAGAGCTGCTTATGTTACCAAGTGTCCCCTTCTTTTCTCTAGTGGTTTCTTTCATTATCTACCCAGCCAATAAGAAAAAGGCACTGCTTCTGCTCCAAGCCTATTCATTCAGAACCCACTCAAATGAACCCGCCACATGTTCTGATCGGCAGAGGTGCACCACCATCTGGTGGTCACATCTCTAGCTACTGAACTCTTTGGTTAAATGTTCTTCTCATACCCTGTGCTTATGAGGGGCTCGGATGCATAAAAATAGCATGAGATTAAACAAATTAGGTGTATATCAGAGAGTAAATGCACAGTAAGAATGTAGAAATTAAGATTTAAATCTGCACAGGATTGAGTCACTGTTAATAAGTTGGAAGAAGGTAAATGCTGTTGACATTTATTCAGATTTGAAATCAGGAAAGCACCATGATTTACTCTCTCAAACAAAGAAAATGCAAAATCTTCCTTTTCAGCCAAATCTAACATCTCCATTTGAGTGTATGGGGAAAAAATCTGTGAAAGGAACATGAAAATCAAAGAGCAGAGAAGATCATTTGATATTTCAAAGATCTACTAACTCAACCTCTGCTCCTCTAAGCTGGTCTTGCCCACTACTTTGCTAGTCCCAGAGAATTGACAGTACCATCAGTCAAAATGTGGAAACTTCCTTCAACAAAGATTGTGATGAGGTAAAGGACCAAATCTCAATGTAAAGCAGTAGGAGGAAGCTCTATGAGTTAGGAAACAGTTCAACCTGTAGATTGTGTTGATTTACAATGAGAAGTCAGACATTCTTTAGGAAATCTATTCCTATTGCTTATGTGGATTATATTCTGCAAAGTATTGAGAGAAAGTAAAAATCCTCATAAAACATCAAGCTGCAGATTCAGAAAACAACCATATGTAAATTTATACTACAGATGTTTTTACTCTCTGATATCAAAAGGTATGAAAGTGAAAGTTTCTCAGTCATGTCCAACTCTTACAACCCCATGGACTATAGTGTCCATAGAGTTCTCCAGGCCAGAATACTGGAGTGGGTAGCCATTCCCTTCCACAGGGGATCTTCCCAACCCAGGGATCAAACCCAGGTCTCCCACATTGCAAGCAGATTCTTTACCAGCTGAGCTACCAGGGAAGCCCATCAAGAGGCATGGCCTAGCCTAAGTGCTATGACTAACTCACATCTTAATGAAATTTCCTCTAAAATATATACCAACTCTTAGGGCATGAATCTCTGCTGCCTTGGCTATTGCTGGCTCAGTTTCTAGACTCTATCATTTTTCTCCCAAACTCCACTACAGTTTTCTTTTCCCAAGACCTTAATAAAGTTCTTCAATTCTGTAAACTTCCAGAATTATCTCCCTCTCCTTTGTCATCTACTTTAATAACTTGGCATTTTCAAATTACCTCTGTAAGAAAAGAAAAGAAAAAAAAAAAAAAACTGAGGAATCTTAAATATTGCCTGTGTTTACTATGGGAGTAGTACAAATAGGTAACTGATCCAAATAGGTTAGGTAAAAATAATTGACCATGAAAAGTGAAAGCAAGATTAACTCATTTATAGAAGTGAAGGCCCTTTTTTGTGATCTGTACTCACGGGTCTTCTGGAGGTATGAAGAATGAATATAATCTCTCACTCACATTTGCACCCTTAAAGATTTAAGGACAGCTAAGATAAAGAATCAGAAATCAACACATAAATTTGTATGTAAATGCAAAATGTATGTTTTTACATATATAAACTGTTTCTATTCCAAAGTGAAAGTAGCTCAGTCATGTCTGACTCTGCGACACCCATGGACTGTAGCCCACCAGGCTTCTCTGTCCATGGGATTCTCCAGATAAGAATACTGGAGTGTTAGGTTATTTATTTGGTTTTTTTCTTGTTTCTTGATGTAAGCCTGTAATGCTATGAATCTTCCCCTAAGCACTGCTTTTACAGTGTCCCATAGGTTTTGGGTTGTTGTGTTTTCATTTTCATTCATTTCTATACATATTTTGATTTCTTTTTTGATTTCTTCTATGATTTGTTGGTTATTCAGAAGTGTGTTGTTTAGCCTCCATATGTTTGAATTTTTAACAATTTTTTTCCTGTAATTGAAATCTAATCTTACTGCACTGTGGTCAGAAAAGATGACTGGAATGATTTCATTTTTTTTGAATTTTCCAAGACCAGATTTATGGCCCAGGATGTGATCTATTCTGGAGAAGGTTCCTTGTGCACTTGAGAAAAAGGTGAAGTTGATTGTTTTGGGGTGAAATGTCCTATAGATATCAATTAGGTCTAGCTGGTCCATTGTGTCATTCAAGGTTTGTGTTTCCTTGTTAATTTTCTGTTTAGTTGATCTATCCATAGTTGTGAGTGGGGTATTAAAGTCTCCCACTATTATTGTGTTACTATTAATTTCCTCTTTCATACTCGTTAGCGTTTGCCGTACATATTGCGGTGCTCCTATGTTGGGTGCATATATATTTATAATTGTTATATCTTCTTCTTGGATTGATCCTTTGATCATTATATAGTTTCCTTCTTTGTCTCTTTTCACATCCTTTATTTGAAAGTCTATTTTATCTGATATGAGTATTGCGACTCCTGCTTTCTTTTGGTCTCCGTTTGCATGAAATATTTTTTTCCAGCCCTTCACTTTTAGTCTGTATGTGTCTCTTGTTTTGAGGTGGGTCTCTTGTAGACAGCATATATAGGGGTCTTGTTTTTGTATCCATTCAGCCAATCTTTGTCTTTTGGTTGGGGCATTCAACCCATTTACATTTAGGGTAATTATTGATAGGTGTGGTCCCGTTGCCATTTACTTTGTTGTTTTGGGTTCACGTTTATACAACCTTTCTGCATTTCCTGTCTAGAGAAGATCCTTTAGCATTTGTTGAAGAGCTGGTTTGGTGGTGCTGAATTCTCTCAGCTTTTGTTTATCTGTAAAGCTTTTGAATTCTCCTTCATATCTGAATGAGATCCTTGCTGGATACAGTAATCTAGGTTGTAGGTTATTCTCTTTCATTACTTTCAGTACGTCCTGCCATTCCCTTCTGGCCTGGAGGGTTTCTATTGATAGATCAGCTGTTATCCTTATGGGGATCCCTTTGTGTGTTATTTGTTGTTTCTCCCTTGTTGCTTTTAATATTTGTTCTTTGTGCTTGATCTTTGTTAATTTGATTAATATTCCAAAACTGAACCAAGAAGAAATAGAAGATCTTAACAGACCCATCACAAGCAAGGAAATCGAAACTGTAATCAAAAATCTTCCAGCAAACAAAAGCCCAGGACCAGATGGCCTCACAGCTGAATTCTACCAAAAATTTAGAGAAGAGCTAACACCTATCTTACTCAAACTCTTCCAGAAAATTGCAGATGAAGGTAAGCTTCCAAACTCATTCTATGAGGCCACCATCGCCCTAATTTCAAAACCAGACAAAGATGCCACAAAAAAAGAAAACTACAGGCCAATATCACTGATGAACATAGATGCAAAAATCCTTAACAAAATTCTAGCAAACAGAATCCAACAACATATTAAAAAAATCATACACCATGACCAAGTGGGCTTTATCCCAGGAATGCAAGGATTCTTTAATATCTGCAAATCAATCAATGTAATACACCACATTAACAAATTGAAAGATAAAAACCATATGATTATGTCAATAGATGCAGAGAAAGCCTTTGACAAAATTCAACACTCGTTTATGATTAAAACTCTCCAGAAAGCAGGAATAGAAGGAACATACCTCAACATAACAAAAGCTATATATGACAAACCCACAGCAAGCATCACCCTCAACGGTGAAAAATTGAAAGCATTTCCCCTGAAATCAGGAGCAAGACAAGGGTGCCCACTCTCACCACTACTATTCAACATAGTGTTGGAAGTTTTGGCCACAGCAATCAGAGCAGAAAAAGAAGTAAAAGGAATCCAGATAGGAAAAGAAGAAGTAAAACTCTCACTGTTTGCAGATGACATGATCCTCTACATAGAAAACCCTAAAGACTCTACCAGAAAATTACTAGAGCTAATCAGTGAATATAGTAAAGTTGCAGGATATAAAATTAACACACAAAAATCCCTTGCATTCCTATATACTAACAATGAAAAAACAGAAAGAGAAATTAAAGAAACAATACCATTCACCATTGCAACAAAAAGAATAAAATTCTTAGGAGTATATCTACCTAAAGAAACAAAAGACCTATACATAGAAAACTATAAAACACTGATGAAAGAAATCAAAGAGGACACAAACAGATGGAGAAACATACCGTGTTCATGGATTGGAAGAATCAATATTGTCAAAATAGCTATTCTACCTAAAGCAATTTATAGATTCAATGCAATCCCTATCAAGTTACCAACGGTATTTTTCACAGAACTAGACCAAAGAATTTCACAATTTGTATGGAAATACAAAAAACCTCGAATAGCCAAAGTAATCTTGAGAAAGAAGAATGGAACAGGAGGAATCAACCTGCCTGACTTCAGACTCCACTACAAAGCCACAGTCATCAAGACAGTATGGTACTGGCACAAAGACAGAAATATAGATCAATGGAACAGAATAGAAAGCCCAGAGATAAATCCACGAACCTATGGACAACTTATCTTTGACAAAGGAGGCAAGGATATACAATGGAAAAAAGACAGCCTCTTTAACAAGTGGTGCTGGGATAACTGGTCAACCACTTGTAAAAGAATGAAACTAGAACACTTTCAAACACCATACACAAAAATAAACTCAAAATGGATTAAAGATCTAAATGTAAGACCAGAAACTATAAAAATCCTAGAGGAGAACATAGGCAAAACACTCTCCGACATAAACCACAGCAAGATCCTCTATGACCCACCTCCCAGAATATTGGAAATAAAAGCAAAACTAAACAAATGGGACCTAATGAAACTTAGAAGCTTTTGCACTACAAAGGAAACTATAAGTAAGGTGAAAAGACAGCCCTCAGATTGGGAGAAAATAATAGCAAATGAAGAAACAGACAAAGGATTAATCTCAAAAATATACAAGCAACTCCTGCAGCTCAATTCCAGAAAAATAAATGACCCAATCAAAACATGGGCCAAAGAACTAAACAGACATTTCTCCAAAGAAGACATACAGATGGCTAACAAACACATGAAAAGATGCTCAACATCACTCACTATCAGAGAAATGCAAATCAAAACCACAATGAGGTACCATTACACGCCAGTCAGGATGGCTGCTATCCAAAAGTCTACAAGCAATAAATGCTGGAGAGGGTGTGGAGAGAAGGGAACCCTCTTACACTGTTGGTGGGAATGCAAACTAGTACAGCCACTATGGAGAACAGTGTGGAGATTTCTTTAAAAACTGGAAATAGAACTGCCATATGACCCAGCAATCCCACTTCTGGGCATACACACTGAGGAAACCAGATCTGAAAGAGACACGTGTACCCCAATGTTCATCACAGCACTGTTTATAATAGCCAGGACATGGAAGCAACCTAGATGCCCATCAGCAGATGAATGGATAAGGAAGCTGTGGTACATATACACCATGGAATATTACTCAGCTGTTAAAAAGAATTCATTTGAATCAGTCCTAATGAGATGGATGAAACTGGAGCCCCTTATACAGAGTGAAGTAAGCCAGAAAGATAAAGAACATTACAGCATACTAACACATATATATGGGATTTAGAAAGATGGTAATGATAACCCTATATGCAAAACAGAAAAAGAGACACAGAGATACAGAACAGACTTTTGACCTCTGTGAGAGAATGTGAGGGTGGGATATTTCAAAAGAACAGCATGTATACTATCTATGGTGAAACAGATCACCAGCCCAGGTGGGATGCATGAGACAAGTGCTCGAGCCTGGTGCACTGGGAAGACCCAGAGGAATCGGGTGGAGAGGGAGGTGGGAGGGGGGATCGGGATGGGGAATACGTGTAAATCTATGGCTGATTCATATCAATTTATGACAAAAAAATAAATTAATTAAAAAAAAAAAAAGAATACTGGAGTGGGTAGCTGTCCCCTTCTCCACCGGATCTTCCCCATCCAGGTTTCAAACCCGGGTCCCCTGCACTGTAGGCAGATTCTTTACCATCTGAGCTACCAGACATCCTCTATTCTTTCAACCATCCTCCATAGGATATAATTCCCAAATAACTTATTGGGAGATTTGTCCTCCTCTAAGAGACAGAGAGACTTTAGGTCAGTGTTTTCCCTTTCAAGTTATGGTATCCAGGACAGAACAGTATAGTTTGAAAATGCTCTGCTCAGCACAGTGTTCCACATATTAAAGTTGAGTACAGGCACAGCCATCCCCTGGGCAAAATTTACTGCCCCCAAAATATTTCATTGAACATTGCCTGACTTACCATAAAAAGATGTTGATCTGAGAAGGCTTTTTCTAGTATCTTCATGGACTGTCAAGCAGAATGAGGACAATATTCCCCCATGGTCTTTAGATCCAATAATCATTTTTATAACAATGTATTAGTGATGCTCTATACTTATATCTTGCCTTCAAGAAATCCCCTGAAATAATGAATATAGCTGCTATTTCTAGGAACGTTCTTAAAGTATATCTGAGTGTTGACATGGCACATTTACTTTCGGCTTTATTACTACAGAAGCCTGTGAAGGATGGACTGGTCTGCTGGTAAGAACAAAGGCTCAACCTGAGGCTCCTTTCCTGCCCTAAGTATCAAATATTCATATAAATTGGGATTCTTCATTCAGGTGGTCAAATAGGTTCCCACATCCAAACCTACAGTGACCTAAATGGCTGGCCTTACATTAATTTCTCTCTGCTCAGAAATATGGCCTTACAGGAAGAAAACAGGGGGAAAGATGCTAAAGAAGAAGTGAGAAAAATCCAATTTCTTTCTTCTCCCAAATCAGTTAGTATCTAATTGCTTTCTACTGTCATCTTGGATTAGTTTCTGTTTTGTAAAATGAAGTTGGATTAAAGAATTTCCAAAAGCTCTTCTTTTCTACTATTTAATAAAGCAAATATTTATTGAGGACCGGTTATGTGCAATGTAGAGTGACATGAGAGTGGGGAGAAATCGCCTGCATCATGGAACCTCAAGACCATTTTCACATCCCCATGTGGTCTCGGGGGACTGAGGTTGTCACAAAGCAATATGGGGGTCTCTTCAGAAGCAGAGGCAGGGTCCTTGGGAACAGATCAGATCTGGGTTTTCACTTATGAGATTAATGTCAGATCAAGGTGAACCTAAGTCTGAAGTAAAATGGAATAAAATGGGACTTCACTCACTGAGTATCAAGATCACCACATGGATGAGCCATAGGTAAGCAGGGAACTTGTTTCCAGAGACATATTTTTAATTTTTTCTATAACATATATTTCTTATTGAAAAAAAGAAAGAAATAAAGAAGCTCAGTGACTTATGGAACCTGAAGGAGGTGGATGAACTCCCTCACAGGTAAAGAAAAAAATTATTTCTCAATCAGCCTAACTGCATTCTGGCTTATAGCTCCCTCATCCCAAGTCTGACTTGGGTACTCAAGATTCCCAGACAAGGATGACTATAGAATTTGTGGGACTCCATGCAAAATGAAAATCTGAGGTCCCTTGTTCAGAAAAACAGAAAAAAGTGACACTAAGAAAATACAAATATCTTCAAAAATATTTTCTTACTTAAAAAAGGCAATAGAGTTTATGCGTGCATGAGTGCTAAGTTGCTTTAGTCATGTCTGACTCTTTGTGGCCCTATGGAATGTAACTCACCAGGCTCTTCTGTCCGTGGGATTCTCCAGGGAAGAATACTGGAGTGGGTTGCCATGCCCTCCTCCAGGCGATCTTTCGCACCCAGGGACTGAACCCATGTGTCTTACATCTCCTGCATTGTTAGGCAGGTTTTCTATCCCTAGCACCATCTGGGAAGCCCAGTAGAGTTTATAATGATATATTAAATAACAACATAAATTTAAAACTTGCAAAAAATATTTTGGATCTTAATTCTATATAAATTAATAACAAATACTTTATAAATATCATATCTTGATAATAAGATTTGCCTGGCTTGCTTTTCTGCAAATTAATTCATTAGGATATAAAAATTATAACTTTAACAATTTAATTTCAATTAATATAATTGAAAGCAATGTCAGTTGCTATTGGTAAATGCAAGATTGTAAACAAAATTCTTGATAATTTTTAATTTTGAAAATATTTCTGTTGATGTAACTGATACTAGAGCTCTTGAGTATTTTGTGTGTTATAACAACATAATATAAATATCTGATAAATTCGTTTGAAAGATAAATTCTAGTAAATCCAGAGTTGATGTCTCTAGTGGAACAATTTTTGTAGAAATGACTTAATTCTTCAAACCAATCAATTTCATTCTGGATTTAATGCCAAATATAAATTTATACAGGGACATTTTAATGTTTTCACTGACATTCTCTGTAACTTGTGGAGGGCATATAAGACTAAAACTGGCTTCATGACTTATTTATAATTAAGTGCTTATTTATACATCTCATCACTGTTTAATTACAGGAGAAGTGAGTATAAATTATTTTCTATGTTAGTAATTGTTTCATTGGGTTAATTCAAACATGAAAATACTATTCTGTTTCATTGAAACTATTATTACATGCAATTTTAATTTCTACACATATGAAAATTTGCTTTCCAATGTAGCAGCAACTTTCAAAACCATAGTTTCTCATTTTCAGAGAATTCTAATATCTCTCCCACAAGCATTATTGTGATATTGATATATAAACTTTTATTTTGTAATAATTGACCGATAAAGTTTGCTGCTACCCACTTTAGGATCCTGCAGAGTCAGAGACTGACTCAACCTTCTATCAAAGGCTACTGTGGGGACACGTGCCAGCCCATGGAGGGGCGGGGCTGAGGCAGCTGCAGTTTGGGCACAGGCTGCAGGCCACCTGGGAGCACCGTGCTTCCACCGCACAGAGGTAGGTGGCTGCGTCTTCCAGCTGGGAGGCTGTGATGTGTAGGGTACTATACAGCTCCTTGGAATTCACTGTGGAACTCAGTCTTTCATTCTGCTTTGTCCCTGAAGCTATGAAAAACATACTGATGAGGCTGCCTCCAGGATTCTGCTGGAACCACTGCAGAGTCCTCACTGTGGAAGAAAAATTGCACCTCAGCGTACAGTTGGCTCCCTCCTGCAGATTCAGGACTGAAGGGCTCTGCTCCACGTTCACTGCTCTCACCCCTGCTTGGGAAGAGAAAAACAAACACATATGTCTCAGGGGAGTCATGGATGCAGTTTCCAGGCCTGAAACTATCTCAGGAGACACCATGAGGATGTAGGACCATATAGGAGCTCTGGGTCAGTTCACCTTCCCTCCCTCCCCAGCTGCACTCTAGGACAACCCAGACTCACAGCAAACCTGGGCCCACAGAAGCCCCAGCAAGGCTTCCCGCCACCGCTTCATGACTCCTTGCTCAGTTACTGGGGTACCTCTGCCCCCACTCTGGAGGGTGGAGAGTTTTGGGTCCAGAGAAGTTTTCTTACTGTCAAATTGTTCCAGTTTTACTGGAACTCACCAGTATTACTGAGAACCAGTCACATTTGAGCTCTGCCATTCACTTAACAGAAAGCTCCACCCACAGCCACCAGGGAGATTGTGCAGTAATCTCTCCAAAACTGTGGTTGCAAACATTGCAGGAGGGTAGGAACAATATTTGTAGTATATGAAGATATAAGCATTTTTTGTTTTTTATTTGTTTGTTGGTTGGTTTGTTTTTTAATTTATTTATTTTTTCAGTGGGTTTTGTCATACATTGATATGAATCAGCAATAGATTCCCCATCCCGATCCCCCCTCCCACCTCCCTCTCCACCCGATTCCTCTGGGTCTTCCCAGTGCACCAGGCTCGAGCACTTGTCTTATGCATCCCACCTGGGCTGGTGACCTGTTTCACCATAGATAATATACATGCTGTTCTTTCGCAACATCTGACCCTCACCTTCTCCCACAGAGTTCAAAAGTCTGTTCTGTATCTCTGTGTCTCTTTTTCTGTTTTGCATATAGGGTTGTCGTTACCATCTTTCTAAATTCCATATATATGTGTTAGTATGCTGTAATGTTCTTTATCTTTCTGGCTTACTTCTCTCTGTATAATGGGCTCCAGTTTCATCCATCTCATTAGAACTGGTTCAAATGAATTCTTTTTAATGGCTGAGTAATATTCCATGGTGTATATGTACCACAGCTTCCTTATCCATTCATCTGCTGATGGGCATCTAGGTTGCTTCCATGTCCTGGCTATTATAAACAGTGCTGTGATGAACATTGGGGTACACTTGTCTCTTTCAGATCTGGTTTCCTCAGTGTGTATGCCCAGAAGTGGGATTGCTGGGTCATATGGCAGTTCTATTTCCAGTTTTTAAAGAAATCTCCACACTGTTCTCCATAGTGGCTGTACTAGTTTGCATTCCCACCAACAGTGTAAGAGGGTTCCCTTCTCTCCACACCCTCTCCAGCATTTATTGCTTGTAGACTTTTGGATAGCAGCCATCCTGACTGGCGTGTAATGGTACCTCATTGTGGTTTTGATTTGCATTTCTCTGATAGTGAGTGATGTTGAGCATCTTTTCATGTGTTTGTTAGCCATCTGTGTGTCTTCTTTGGAGAAATGTCCGTTTAGTCCTTCGGCCCACTTTTTGATTGGGTCATTTATTTTTCTGGAATTGAGCTTCAAGAGTTGCTTGTATATTTTTGAGATTAATCCTTTGTCTGTTTCTTCATTTGCTATTATTTTCTCCCAATCTGAGGGCTGTCTTTTCACCTTACTTATAGTTTCCTTTGTAGTGCAAAAGCTTCTAAGTTTCATTAGGTCCCATTTGTTTAGTTTTGCTTTTATTTCCAATATTCTGGGAGGTGGGTCATAGAGGATCTTGCTGTGGTTTATGTCGGAGAGTGTTTTGCCTATGTTCTCCTCTAGGATTTTTATAGTTTCTGGTCTTACATTTAGATCTTTAATCCATTTTGAGTTTATTTTTGTGTATGGTGTTTGAAAGTGTTCTAGTTTCATTCTTTTACAAGTGGTTGACCAGCTTTCCCAGCACCACTTGTTAAAGAGGTTGTCTTTTTTCCAAAGAAGGACACTACATAATGATCAAAGGATTAATGCAAGAAGAAGATATAACAATTATAAATTTATATGCACCCAACATAGGAGCACCACAATATGTACGGCAAACACTAACGAGTATGAAAGAGGAAATTAATAGTAACACAATAACAGTGGGAGACTTTAATACCCCACTCACAACTATGGATAGATCAACTAAACAGAAAATTAACAAGGAAACACAAACCTTGAATGACACAATGGACCAGCTAGACCTAATTGATATCTATAGGGCATTTCACCCCAAAACAATCAACTTCACCTTTTTCTCAAGTGCACAAGGAACCTTCTCCAGAATAGATCACATCCTGGGCCATAAATCTGGTCTTGGAAAATTCAAAAAAAATGAAATCATTCCAGTCATCTTTTCTGACCACAGTGCAGTAAGATTAGATTTCAATTACAGGAAAAAAATTGTTAAAAATTCAAACATATGGAGGCTAAATAACACGCTTCTGAATAACCAACAAATCATAGAAGAAATCAAAAAAGAAATCAAAATATGCATAGAAATGAATGAAAATGAAAACACAACAACCCAAAACCTATGGGATACTGTAAAAGCAGTGCTAAGGGGAAGGTTCATAGCATTACAGGCTCACATCAAGAAACAAGAAAAAAGCCAAATAAATAACCTAACTCTACACCTAAAGCAATTAGAGAAGGAAGAAATGAAGAACCCCAGGGTTAGTAAAAGGAAAGAAATCTTAAAAATTAGGGCAGAAATAAATGCAAAAGAAACTAAAGAGACCATAGCAAAAATCAACAAAGCTAAAAGCTGGTTTTTTGAAAAAAATAAACAAAAATGACAAACCATTAGCAAGACTCATTAAGAAGCAAAGAGAGAAGAACCAAATTAACAAAATTAGAAATGAAAATGGAGAGATCACAACAGACAACACTGAAATACATAGGATCATAAGAGACTACTACCAGCAGCTCTATGCCAATAAAATGGACAACTTGGATGAAATGGACAAATTCTTAGAAAAGTATAACCTTCCAAAACTGAACCAGGAAGAAATAGAAGATCTTAACAGACCCATCACAAGCAAGGAAATCGAAACTGTAATCAAAAATCTTCCAGCAAACAAAAGCCCAGGACCAGATGGCTTCACAGCTGAATTCTACCAAAAATTTAGAGAAGAGCTAACACCTATCTTACTCAAACTCTTCCAGAAAATTGCAGAGGAAGGTAAACTTCCAAACTCATTCTATGAGGCCACCATCACCCTAATTCCAAAACCAGACAAAGATGCCACAAAAAAAGAAAACTACAGGCCAATATCACTGATGAACATAGATGCAAAAATCCTTAAGATATAAGCATTTTAAAAAGACTTTATGTAAGAAAAGTTTGTGCAAGAGTATGTGAGAAAGGGTGGATGTTACTTCTGAGAGGATCATTGTCTCCACAGAGTTAAACCGAGCCCTGAAGAATCATAGAAAGAGTGAGCTCGCTCCCAAATTACTTAGAATGAGAGAGCATTTAAGAATTCAGTTGTATGACAATTAAGCCTTTAAAAAGAATAAAACATTGCCATTGGCTACAATATGGATGGACCTTGAGGGCATTATGCTGAGTGAAGTAGGTCAGACAAAGACAAATACCATATAGATACTCCACTCCATGTGGAGTTTTTGGTCTTTTTTTTTTTTTTTTAATTCAGGCTTATAGATGGAACAAATTAGTGGTTACCAAAGGCAGGGATGAGGGGTGGAAATGAAATAGATGAATGGGGTCAAAAGGTACAAACTCTAAGATATAAAATAAATGTTGTGGGGATGTAATGTATGGCAAGATGGCTATAGTTAATAATACTGTGTTGCATATTTGAAAGTTGCTAAGAGAGTAGATCTTGAAAGCTCTCATCATAAGAAAAAAAAATTGCAACATTGTATGACACGTTACTAGATTTCTTGTAATGATCATTCCACAATATATATAAATATCAAATCATTGTGTCATATACCTGAAACTAATACCGTGCTATATGTTCATTATACCTCACTTTTAAAAAATAATTCAGTTAAATGTAAATTCTAATAAAGGAAAACTGATACAAGCAGTATGTATGAAGACGGTGATACATTTTCTTGAAACTGAGAGCTCTAGAAACCCAAAAAGTACAGCTGTCATCTGCACAGAATATTATTCTAGTAAGATTTCAGTGGATTAAAAGAAACACAGGATATATGTATAATGTCCATTCTGACTTAACTTCCACCTCCCTCCTTCTCCTGCCCAACAGGCTAACAGATGTGCTAAACAGCTGATTCTGAAAAGGATACACATTGCTGGTCAAATTAAATATTGTCCTTTTCTCTCCTCTTTCTGTATTTCTTACTTTTTAATCCTTTCTTCTTTGCTCCTGAGTATTCCTGTGTCTTCTAGTCTCAGGGGAAATATATGAAAACTTCCTAGGTCCATGGAATTGTGAAAATTTAATCACAAAATTTAAATATTGACAACAGGTAATGGAGATGTTTCCTGTTGGGCTTCCATGCTCACAGAGCTTGGTAATATTAATATCCCCATTCCTCTACCTCTGCTCAGAGAATCATCCTCATAATGGATTTAGAGAGGTAAGGACTCCAACTTTCCTAAGTCTGTAGAGAAAGACAAAGCTGAAACTTCAGATAAACTTTACACAAACACGGTGCTCCCCTCTCCCCACTTCTGCTGTGCATCATCTGACTGTTCTGTGCTCTCTGGTTGTTGCTCAGTCACTTAATCTTGTCTGACTTTGTGGCCCCATGGACTGCAGCACAAGAGGCTTCCCTGTCCTTTACTGTCTCCCAGAGCTTGCTCAAACTCATGTCCGTTGAGCCGATGATGCCATCCAACCATTCATCCTCCTTCTCCTCCTGCCTTCAATCTTTCCCAGCATCAGGGTCTTTTCCTTTGAGTCAGCTCTTCACATCAGGTGGCCAAAGTACTGGAGCTTCAGCTTGAGCTTCAGCATCAATCCTTCTAATGAATATTCAGGACTGATTTCCTTTGGGATTGATTGGTTGATCTCCTTGCAGTCCAAGGAATTCTCAAGTGTCCTCTTCAACACCACAGTTCAAAGGCATCAATTCTTTGGCGCTCAGCCTTCATTATGGTCCACCTCACACATCCATACGTGAATACTGGAAAAACCATAGCTTTAACTAGACAGACCTTTGTTGGCAAAGTAATGTCTCTGCTTTTTTTTTTTCCCCATGCAAGTAGGTTGACTTTATCTGTATCAATTTTCTTTTGTGGTACACTCCCAAGTTTTGACAACTTGTTTAGCACAATTTAGCTGCAAACACTTAAAATAGTCTTTTTTTTCTCCCTTTCTTTTCTTTTTATTTTTTTATTGAAGGATAATTGCTTTACAGAATTTTGTTGTTTTCTGTCAAACCTCAACATGAATCAGCCATAGGCATACATATATCCTCTCCCTTTTGAACCTCCCTCCCATCTCCCTCCCCCTCCCACCCCTCTACATTGATACAGAGCCCCTGTTTGAGTTTCCTGAGCCAGACAGCAAATTCCCATTGGCTGTCTATTTTACATATGGTATGTGAGTTTCCATGTTATACTCTTTCCATACATCTCACCCTCTCCTCCCCTCTCCCCATGTCCATAGGTCTATTCTCTATGTCTGTTTCTCCATTGCTGCCCTGAAAATAAATTCTTCAGTACCATTTTTCTAGATTCTGTATACATGTGTTAGAATGTGATGTTTATCTTTCTCTTTCTGACTCATTTCACTCTGTATAATAGGTTCTAGGTTCATCCACCTCAACAGAACTGACTCAAATGTGTTGTTTTATGGCTGAGTAATATTCCATCGTGTATATGTACCACAACTTCTTTATCCATTCATCTGTCGATGGACATCTCAGTTGCTTCCATGTCCTAGCTATTGTAATAGTGCTGCAATGAACAATGGGATACATGTGTCTTTTTCCATTTTGGATTCCTCAGGGTATATGTCTATGAGTGGGATTGCTGAGTTATATGGTGGTCATATGGTGGTTTTATTCACAGTTTTTAAAGAAATCTCCATATGGTCTTCCATATTGGCTGTATCAATTTACATTCCCACCAAGAACATTTACTTTTCTCCACACCCTCTCCAGCATTTATTGTTTGTAGACTTGTTGATGATGGCCATTCTGACTGGTGTGAGGCGATATTTGTAGTTTTGATTTGCATTTCTGTCTCTGCTCTTTAATATGCTGTCTAGGTTTGTCATAGCTTTTCTTCCAAGGATCAAGTGTATTTTAATTTCATGGCTATAGTCACCATCTGCAGTGATTTGGGAGCCCAAGAAAATAAAATCTGTCACTATTTCCATTGTTTCCCCATCTATTTGCCATGAACTGATGGGACCAAATGCCATGATCTTAGCTTTTTGAATGCGGGGTTTTAAGCCAGTTTTTTCACTCTCCTCTCTCACCTTCATCAAGAAGCTCTTTAGTTCCTCTTCATTTTCTGCCATAAGGGTGATGTCATCTACATACCTGAGGTTATTGATATTTCTCCTCACAATCTTGATTCCAGCTTGTGCTTCACCCAGCCCACCATTTCACATGATGCACTCTGCACATAAGATAAATAAGCAGGATGACAATATACAGCCTTGACGTACTCCTTTCCCAATTTGGAACCAGCTTGTTGTTCCATGTCTGATTCTGACTGTTGCTTCTTAACCTGCATACAGATGTCTCCGGAGATGGGTAACGTGGTCTGGTAGTCCCAACTCTTTAAGAATGTTCCACAGTTTGTTGTGATCCACACAGTTAAATGCTTTACTATAATCAATAAAGTAGACGTAGATGTTTTTCTGGAATTCTCTTGCTTTTTCTATGATGCAACAGATGTTGGCAATTTGATCTCTAGTTCCTCTGCCTTTTCTAAATCCAGCTTGAACATCTCGAAATTCTCAGTTCACGTACTATTGAAGCCTTCCTTGGAGAATTTCGAGCATTAGCTTGCTAGCGTGTGAAGAGTGCAATTGTGTTTGAACATTTGCTCTCTGGGCTTCTTTCTTCGGAACATCTGGAACAATCAGTCTTTACTTCTTGTAAAGCCTACAGCGCCCCCTAGTGTGCAGAAACAAAGCTCACCAACTAGTTGATGGACAGGGGGGCCTGGCATGCTGAAGTCCACGGAGTCACAAAGAGTCGGACACAACTAAGCGACTGAACTCACTCACTCAACTCAACATTACATAACCCCAACTCCATTCACTTCCTGTTTCTTGGTCAAAGAAATGCTGAAGGTCAGGAAACAATATGACTACCTGGATTAAATGGGGATTAAAAATGAACCAATCCTACTTTTAAGATGGAATTTCATGAAAATTAATACCATGAAATAATTTGACAATTCTCATCTACTGCCCTTTGATTTTTTTTTTTTTACTTAGTTCAAAATAAATGCATAAATGTTTACTAAAATTCTACTGTAAATGAGGTAATTTATGAAATCTTAAGAATATGTAAAAGGGATGAGACAGCATTTTACAGTCCACTGAGTAAAACAAAAGTAAACATAACTATACAAGAATCAAAGAGTAAGAGGAAAGTACTGAAAGCTATATGATCCCAGAGCAAAGAGAAATATTTCACTTGATGCAGATGAACAAAATCTTATTAAAAGGAGATTGCTTTCTCTTTCCTCCATTCTTATGAGAATATAGCAGAGTATGGATACAATTTTAGGAAAGCTTTTATAATTTTATTAAGTTTAACATTAAGAGGAATTCATGAATCTATGGAGGATTAAAATAATGAAACATTATATATAAATTAAAATTCTCTTGGATTCTTCATTTCCAAATTTGACTGTTTTGATCATTCATGGATTTGGAATTGATGCCTGAAGGTTTACTATAGGTTTATATACAGTAAGTCTCCTACATATGATCCTACAAGTTGAGAGCTTTCAAAGATGCAAACATGGAGCTTACTAATGAAGATCTGAACTGAAGGCCCAGAGTAAGGATGAAGATAGACGAGAGGAAGAAGTAACTAGAGAACCAAAGAGATTCACAAAGCAGGAAATGGCCAGGGGACTTTCTTTGTTGGAGGAGGCACTGTTAGTTTCTGAGGCAGAGGACCAGAAGGTAGAACAGTACACAAAGTTTGCAGCGGTTGTTCAGAATGCAGTCCAGTGCTACTGTGTCTTTTATGATGAGAAAAAGAGTTACCACCCAGACTAGCCCTGGATCATTTTTTTCAAGAGGGTAGATAGAATTGAATCCAGCAGGGAAGCAGAACATATGCCGTCATCATCAGGTGTGAATGAAATCACAGTCTGCCCTCTGTCTCCTATTGCTGACGACCCTTCAGCTGTACCATCTCCCACCTCCTCTCCCCCCTCCATCAGTAACTCTTCCTGCCTCTTCACTCGATGCTAATCCCTGTATGTCAGCTGTTGTACTGTACTGCTGTACTTTTCAAGGCACGTACTGTGAGATTAAAGGGGTTTTCTTTACTTTTTGTGTTTGCTTGTTTGTTATATATTATTGTGTGACAAAGTATTATAAACCTACTACAGTACAGTACTATATACTCAGTTGTGTCAGTTGGGTACCTAGGCTAACTTTGTTGGACTTACGAACATACTGGGCTTAACGAACATGCTCTCAGAACAGAACTCATTCCTATGTAGGGCACTTACTGTAGGTATACTAAATATACAAACCAATAGAAAACATATAGCATTTTTAGTATTTTATTTAGTTTTTATTTAATACAAAATAATACATATTGTGATACATTTCTGTAACTTGCTTTATGCACTCAATAATAAATCTTGTAAGTCTTATTAAATTAACATAGGTTAATATATATATGTATATACATATTAACACAGGTTCTTCTGCAGTACTGTATTCCATACTAAGCATATACTACCCTTTATATGGCCCTTCCCCTATTGATGGTTGTTCCTACTGCCCTGTGTGTAAGGACTGAAGCCCCCTGCCTTACCCAGTGAATCCACCAGACCCATCAAAGAGACATTCCAAAGGAATGTCAATTCTACTTAAGGGGCAGTGAAGGAGTCCAAGAGAACACCAAGTTAGTGGACAAAACTAGTTTCTGCAAGGTAAGACCAAATTTTTAAAAAAGACATAAGTTCAAAAAGATTAATTTCAAACAGAAAAAAAGAGTGGAGGAAAGTTAGCAGAGATGAAACACAAATTAAGATTTACTTACAGAAAAGGATGAAACTAAAAATGAGGACATTTCATAATCCGACACGGCAAAAGGTCAGAGACAGCTATGACTAACAGCTTTAAGGAAGCATTTTTAAATGTATCATTTAAAAGGAACCACTTTTCAAGTTTCTCTAAAAACACATCAAGAGAAAGTGGGAAACTTCATCCTCAAAATTATACATAATCATTCTGTGTACCAGAAATTAGGGAAAATTTTAATCAAGGAAGGCCTCAGCTGTCTTATATGAACTTCACATTTATTTACTAGAGGGTTGTTACTGACAATCCTATCCCCCACCCAATTTCATATGTTGAAGCCTAATTCCCAGTACTCAGAATCTGACTGTACCTGGTCTTTAAAGCAGTCTTAAGATAAAATGAAGTCATATGGGTACTAATCTAAGTAGTGTCCTTAGAAGAAGAGGAAATTCGGACACAGACCTTCAAGAAACAGAAGGAAGACCTGGCAAAAGCAGTGAGAAAAGAGTCATCTACAAACAAAGGCAAGAGGCCTCCAAGAAACTAACCCTGCCAGTACCCAAATCTTAGATTTATAGCATCTAGAACTGTGAGAAAACAAATGTTTGCTACTTAAGCCACCTAGGCTAAGGTATTTTATTATGGCAGCCTTAGAAAATTAACACAAGGGTCAATTTTAATATCCTGTCATATTAAATGTCACAAAAAAAGCAACTTGAAGTCATAACCTTCCAGGTCTTGGTTCTTTGCCAGTTTGAGTGACCCAAACATTTATTCCAGAAAGATCTCAGTTTTCAATGGTCTTGTATTAGTTTTGATTGCTGATGTTTTCCATTAAGCTTAGCCACTGGACATGGAAGTAGTAAGAGGCTCCAAACACATTATTCCTTGCTTCCACTGTATGAAAGCAATCCAATATCCTCTTGTTATTCAAGATCAGTCACTCCAGCTAATAGGTTCTTTATTCTTCCATGTTGAGTTGATGGCTAGAGAGCCCAAAATATCCAGTCTCATTGTCCATTGACTGGAGCCATTGTTTTGCGCTCTGGTGAAAGAATTCTTCCCTTAGGGACTAAGATCTCCAGATCTACATGCATAAAGTTGCCAGCTTGGAAATCTGTTGAAGTTTGTTAATGGATTATTAGGTGTAACAGTGAGAGGAGCCACTCCCTTCTTTTGATTCCAGGTCCCATGTACTCTGGCTACATGGAGACAGTAACATACAATGGTCTCTGATTCAAAGCACATGCTGAACCCTGTTATACACTGCACCATCCTATCAAGTTGTCTTCCAACTGGTACTATCTAGAAAGTGAAAGTCACTCAGCCATGTCCAACTCTTTGTGAACCTATGGACTATAAAGTCCATGGAATTCTCCAGGCCAGAATACTGGAGTGGGTAGCCATTCTTTCTCCAGGGGATCTTCCCAACCCAGGGATTGAACCCAGGACTCCTGCATTGTGGACAGATTCTTTACCAGCTTAGCTACCAGGAAAGCCCTAATTAATTACTGGAAAAGTCCAAATTGTTAATTTCATAGATAAAGTAGTTCATTTTATTCCTAATATAGTATTGTAGAAAACTTCTAAAAATCATACAATCATATAAATAACAATGAATTATTAATAAAAAGAAAGAAGGGAGGGACCCAGGGAGGGAGGAAGACCACTTTGATTTCACAGGCAGAGTTAGGGTTGGGAGGTTGGATTATGGTCTCCCAGCTGCTTGTGGTCCTTGGTATAAGACTTATTTTTCTTCAAACTCAACTTGAGTTCAGAATCAAAAGAAAGACTTCAAATCAAAAACTTTTCCTAGATAAAGTACCCCCTGTAGTTTTTCAGGGCGTGTGGTTTAACCAATGACAGTGAGTCACCTGGAAAGAGAGGTAGAAGAGAGTGTGATCCAAAAAACAGAAAGGAAGGGAGGAAGGGAAAGAGACATTAAATGAGCATACATTTCTTATTCTTAATTGTGTTTCTCCAATAGCCCATTTACTTTCCTTATACCTACCCAGCAACCACTTAAACACATTTATGACAAACCATATCAGTAGGTACTAAAATTATTGTTATTTTCAGACTCACTATTTCACTAAGATAAACCATGGTCACACCCTACTCATTCCCTTTGCGTTTTGAGAGCTCCTGTGCACGTATCTACTTATACATTCTGCTGTTGCTGCTCTTTAATCATTGAGTCACTTCCAGCTGTTTGCGACCCAGTGGACTGTAGCCCACCAGGCTCCTCTGTCCATGGGATTTTCCAGGCAAGAATACTGGAGTGGGTTGCCATTTCCTTCTCCAGAGGATTTTCCCAACCCAGGGACTGAACCTGCATCTCCTGAATTGGCAGGTGGATTTTTTACCACTGAGCCACCTGGGAAAAGTTCCTTATACATTATAGTGTAGGCCAGATAGGCAACCAGAAAACTCTCTCCTCCTCCTTCTCCTCTTTCTCTAGAGTACTCATTATGTTCCAAGTCCTTAAGAACACAAGGACTATAAAAGCTTCTTATACAATTCTTCCCATCCTAGACAAAAAGTTTGTATGTATCACAAATTTATACTGGTTCCAGTATCATCCTAGTATTCATTAAAATTCTTATCAATATTCTAACAGAATTTGAACTGCTAACTTACTACCTGATTAATTACCACAATTTTAACATATAAGAATCAAACTCTAGCATTCTAACAGTGAAATCATACAAGAACAGGGTGAAAGCAAGGCAGGGGGAAAAATGTCCATAGCTGGAAGAAAGTACAAAGGAGTTATATTCACAAATTTCTGGTGTAGATTTATAGAATTTAAGAGAATACCAAAAGAATGAGAAGCTACTTTTATAACTGAGAAAAAGTCTTTAGATGAATGAATTATAAATGAATTATAAATCTCCATTCTCCTTAGGTACTATTCTTAAATAGTTGCCAGAACTAACATGACTATAACAGTTTTCTAAGCCCCATAAGATTCTAATCAATCTCTTTAGTGTTAACCAACTTCAGAATTCCTCCTAAGTGAAATAAATATTCAGAGAAAATATTCTAACACTTTGTGACCAACACAGTGAGACCCACGGGGAAAAAAATTCAAGAAAATTTTCTGTGAATGACCAAGTTAAGAAGGCAAATTTTCAGGGAGAGAACATGAGCAGTTCATCTTTTGTTTTCTGTCTTGAGCGAGACACAAAGTGGTAAATGAAAACCCATACAGTCAATCCCTTAAAACAGTCAACCTAAAGGCAAGTCCTTAAGCATCTGATTAGTACATGATAAGAACATCATTCTAGGATCTTAACTATTTATTGTTACATGGTTTCTAAACGAAGTAAAAAGTTCCCAAAATAAAATTTACCAGACATGGAACTGTGGGCCTATATAAAAGTACCTCTGTCTGCTCAGCTCTCTTTGCCTCATTTTCAATCATATAGGAAAAGATCATTTAAAATAAAACAAGAAGCAATCTTGAGTGTCTGAAAACTCCACCACTGGGAGTGGTTTGTATTCAACTCCTCCTGCGGTCCCAGGCACTGTGCCACTCAGTGCACAGAAGTACTAAGCCGAGTCACTCCAATAGGCTGAGAATTTCCTTAGGTTGAAGGAAAATTCACTGCTCTTAAATTCAGCCACGAAGCCTCTAATGCCTTGAACCACAGTGTTCCCTGAAAAGTACTTGAGAAGCAGCTGGGGTCTTTGCCTGGGGTGCTGGACATACCAGAAGAGATAGGGAATTGCACCGTAGGAATAGTTACACTTCAGCTCCAATGAGGTTCCTTCAGAGACCAAAAGAGGATCATCAGGCTGGGTCACTGACTGGCCTCTGGAATCTCCTGCAAAATCAATGTCACATCACTAAAAGCAATGCAGACATCACTATGAAAAGAACTGTATTTGTAGTAAGAGTCTGTAGAACGACAGACCACTAAGAAATTTTACTCACTCAGGGCAAATATCCCCAGTATTGAGATGAGCAACAGTAGCATGGCTGAGCAGTGGAAATGCTGTGAAGTCTTCTCTGAATGATCTCCCCTGAGCAGACAGGAAAGTGGCAGGAAAAAGAAATTTAAGGCTGGACAAGTTCCCTGCTAAGATAAAAATACAAAAGCTGCTGAGATGAGCCTGCAGCTTTCTAATGTTTGATGTCTGATTCTTCTCTCTTACCTCTGCAAAGAACTCAGCAAGCTGCAGGAAGAACTGAACAGAGGAAGCTGAACAAGATCTTTAGTTCGTGCAACATGGCCCTCTGAGGGCCAAATGTAGAACCAAAGATTCCAAGGCCCCACGGAGAGCTAACCAGTGTCTTCCTTTTACTTTCTGAGCTATATCAAAAACTTCTGTCTTCCCAATATGTTTTTACCATCCCAAATCTATAATGGTGTGTTAGTCTTAGAGTCTACAGAAATTGAAGAAAAATAAAAGAAAGTGAAGTCACTCAGTTGTGTCTCTTTGCAACCCTGAGGACTGTAGCCTACCAGGCTCCTCTGTCCATGGAATTTTCCAGGCAAGAGTACTAGAGTGGGTTACCATTTCCTTCTCCAGATGATCTTCCTGACCCAGGGATCGAATCTGGGTCTCCTGCACTGCAGGCAGATGTTTTACCATCTGAGCCATCAGGGAAGCCTATAGAAATTAGATGTCATATGAAAGTAGAGTAACCAGTTACTTCACTGAGAAATCAGTTTTTAAAAGGTATCTCAGAGTTGGAATTTGAGTCTATGAGAATCTTTGGAATTAGACTAAATGCCTCAGACAGCTCTGTCACAGCGGTGATGGAAGATGGCAGAGATGTTTTCTTTGATTAATGCTCATGAGTCCACATGATGCTTGTGAAATCTTTTAGACATAAAGACAGGGCCCAAAACTATCAGACATTGATGAAGAGAGTTGAAGGAGGCACAAATAAATGGAAAGATATATTGTTCCCACGTATTGGAAGAATTAATATTGCTAAAATATTCATACTACCCAAAGCAATCTATAGGTTCAATGCATGTGGGCATGTTCAGTGGTGTCCAAATCTTTGCAACCTCACGGATTGTAGCCTGCCAGGCTCCTCTGTCCATGGAATTTTCCAGGCAAGAATAATGGAGCAGGTTGTCATTTCCTGCTCCAGGGGATCTTGCTGACCCAGGGGTTGAACCCACATCTCCTGAATTGGCAGGCAGATTCTTTACCACTGAATCACCTGGGAAGCCCATAGTTTCAATGTAATCTGTATCAAAATGCCAATGGCACTTTTCACAGAAATAGAAAAATAATCTTAAAATTTTTATAGAACTAAAAGTGCTCCTGAATATCCAAAGCAATCTTGAGAAAGAATAGCAAAGTAGGAAGCATTACACTTCCTGACTTCAAGCTATATTACAAGCTAGAGCAATAAAACTGTTGGATGTTGACATAAAAACAATCACACTGATCAATGGAATGGAGAGCCCAGAAAAAATTCACATATATATGACCAGTTAATTTACAATAAAAGAATATACAATGGATCAAGGACAATGTTTTCAATAAATGGTGAGAAGAAAACTGCATAGCCACATGCAGAGGAATGAAAGAGCACCCCTATTATACCCCATAAAAAAATCAACTCAAATGGTTTAAAGACTTGATCATAAGACCTGAAAACATAAAATTCATAGAAGAAAATATCAAGCTATTTTCAATAAACATGTATGCATCATGAAAGCATTAAAGTAGTGAAATAAGTGAGATACAGACAAATATTTAATGATATTACTTATATATGGAATCTTAAAAAATAAAAAAAAATAAGCTTATGGAGAACAAATTGGAGATTGCCAGAGGTAGTGATCAGTACTTCGGTGCAATCTCAAAAACTGTGGAATGATCTCTGTTCATTTCCAAGGCAAACCATTCAATATCACAGTAATGCAAGTCTATGCCCCAACCATTAATGCCAAAGAAGCTGAAGTTGAACGGTTCTAAGAAGACCCACAAGACCTTTTAGAACTAAGGCAAAAAAAAGATGTTCTTTTCATCATAGGGAACTGGAATACAAAAGTAGGCAGCCAAGAGATACCTGGAGTAACAGGCAAGTTTGGCCTTGGAGTACAAAATGAGGCAGGGCAAAGGCTAACAAGAGTTTTGCCAAGAGAACACATTGATCATAGCAAACACCCTCTTCCAACAACACAAGAGAGACTCTACACATGAATATCACCAGATGGTCAATAGCAAAATCGGATTGCTTATATTCTTTGCAGCCAAAGATGGAGAATCTCGATACATTCAACAAAAACAAGACCAGATCTAGTACTTTGGGTCTAGAATTTTGGTTTTGTCCTCTCCCACTCTACCTTCTAGAGGATTCTGTCACCTAATTAGGTAGAAAAGTTGGTTCTGCCATGATAAAAATATTGCGTTTTCCTCAAATGAACCTAAGTTAATTAGGGTACACTGTAGTAACTAAGATCTCCCTTCTTCCACCCCAAAATGCACTGGCTTAAAGAATGTGACTGCTCTCTCAAATAAATACCTCTATCTAAGTGAAAAATCAGGTTGACAGGGCAACTCTGCTGGGTGCAGTGATTCAGGGGTGCAGGCTCCTTCCTTCGTGGTGCTCTTTCATCCCCTAGGGTATTCCTTGACTCTACACATGGACATCACCAGATGGTCAATACCAAAATCAGATTGATTATATTTTTTGCAGCCAAGATGGAGAAGCTCTATATACAGTCAGCAAAAAAAAAAAAAAAAAGACCGAGAGCTGATTGTGGCTCAGATCATGAACTCCTTACTGCAAAATTCAGACTTAAGAAAGTAGAGAAAACCACTAGGCCATCCAGGTATGACCTAAATCAAATCCCTTGCAATTATACAGTGGAAGTGACAGATAGATTTGGAGGATTAGATTTGATAGACAGAGTGCCTGAAGAATTATGGACGGAGGTTTGTAACATTGTACAGGAAGCAGCGATCAAAATCATCCCCAAGAAAAAGAAATGCAAAAGGCAAAACGTTTATCAAGGAAGCTTTACAAATAGTTGACAAAAGAAGAGAAATGAAAGGCAAAGGAGAAAAGGGAAGATATATCCATCTGAATGCAGAGTTCCAAAGAATAGCAAGGAGAGACAAGAAAGCCTTCTTAAGTGAACAGTGCAAAGAAGTAGAGAAAAACAATCTAATAGGAAGGACTAGAGGTCTCTTCAAGAAAATTAGACATACCAAGGGAACATTTCATGCAAAGACAGGCACAATAAAGGACAGAAATGGTATGGACCTAACAGAAGCAGAAGATCTTAAGACGTGGCAAACATACACAGAAAAACTATACAAAAAAGATCTTAATGACATAAAAGACCAGGATGGTGTGATCACTCACCTAAAGCCAGACACCTTGGAGAGTGAAGTCAAGTGGGCTTTAGGAAGCATCACTACAAACAAAGCTAGAGGAGGTGATGGAATTCCGGATGAGTTATTTTGAATCCTACAAGATGATGCTGTGAAAGTGCTGCACTCAATATGCCAGCAAATTTGGAAAACTCAGCAGTCGCCACAGGACTGGAAAAGGTCAGTTTTCACTCCAATCCCAAAGAAGAGCAATGCCAAAGAATGTTGAAACTCCCATACAATTGCACTCATTTCACTTGCTAGCAAAAGAATGCTCAAAATTCTCCAAGCCAGGCTTCAACAATATGTGACCTGAGAACTTCCAGATGCTCAAGCTCAATTTAGAAAAGGCATAGGATCCAGAGATCAAATTGCCAATATCCACTGGACCACAGAAAAAGCAAGAGAATTCCAGAAAAATATCTACTTCTGCTGCACTGACTACGCTAAAGCCTTTAACTGTGTGGATCACAAAAAACAGTTGAAAATTCTTAGAGATGGGAATCCCAGATCACCTTGCCTGCCTCCTGCAAAACCTGTATGCAGGTCAAGAAGCAACAGTTAGAACCGGACAAGGAACAATGGACTGGTTTCAAATTGGGAAAGAAGTATGTCAAGGCTGTATATTGTCACCCTGCTTATTTAACTTCTATGCAGAGTACACCATCAGAAATGCTGGGCTAGATGAAGCACAAGCTGGAATCAAGATTGCAGGGAGAAATATTGATACCCTCAGATATGCAGATGACACCACCCTTATGGCAGAAAGCAAAGAGGAACTAAAGAGCTTCTTGATGAAGGTGAAAGAGAAGAGTGAAAAACCTGGCTTAAAACTCAACATTCAGAAAACTAAGATCATGGCATCTGGTCCCATCGGTTCATGGCAAATAGATGGGGAAACAATGGAAACAGTGACAGACTTTATTTTCTTGAGCTCCAAAAACTGAGGGTTGTGACAGCATCCATGAAATTAAAGATGCTTGCTCCTTGGAAGAAAAGCTATGACAAACTTTGACAACATATTAAAAAGCAGAGTCATTACTTTGCCAACAAAGGTCCATCTAGTTAAAGCTATGGTTTTTCCACTATTCATGTATGGATGTGAGAGTGGGACAAGAAAGAAGGCTGAGCACTGAGAAATTGATGCTTTTGAACTGTGGTGTTGGAGAAGACTCTTGAGAGTCCCTTGGACTGCAAGGAGATCAAACCAGTCAATCCTAAAGGAAATTAACCCTGAATATTCATCGGGAGGACTGACACTGGAGCTCCAATACTTTGGCTACCTGATGTGAAGAACTGACTCATTAGAAAAGACCCTGATGCTGGGAAAGATTGTAGGCAGGAGGAGAAGGGGACGACAGAACTTGAGATGGTTGAATGGCATCACCAACTCAATGGACATAAGTTTAAGCAAGCTCCAGGAGATGGTAAAGGACAGGGAAGCCTAGCATGCTGCAGTCCATGGGGTCGCAAAGAGCCAGACATAACTGAACAACAACAACAAAGTGGTCAGGGATGTTGGGGGAAATGAATGAAAGTGGCAAGAAACAAGACAGAGTCCATATTGATGAGAGTAGTGCTGCCGAATTGAAAGAAGTAACTCTGGTTGGGAAGGCTTTGCCTTAAGGGCCAAAGGAAATACAATTACAGAAATTCTGTGGCCAGAGGAAATACAACCACACCAAAAGACCAGTCTCTGGGGCTTCACTGGGGGTCCAGCGCTTGACTCCACACTACCAGTGCAGGGGGCACTGGTTTGATCCTTGGTCAGGGAAGATCCTGCATGTCACAAGGCCAAAAAAAGAAAAAAAAAAAAAAAAAAAAAGAATGATCTCTGAAAACCTGGGAATGGAGACATTCTCTGTTTTCTCTATGACTAATGAGGCCCTATGACAAAAGTCAGAAAGCATATTTTCTTTGATTCCAGGAGAATGAGCCCAGTCCTCTCCTGGGGTTTTTCATTCATGTGTTCCTTCCTGTCAAGACTAACTTTCATGTCAACGATGTAGTAATCTCTCAGTTTGTAAATTTGTAGTCTGTAATTGTGGACTTCTGATTCCTAGTCCTGCATAGTTACCTCTCATCTCTTCCAAATTTCCTCTTAACTAAAAGAGTAGAAATACAAAGAGAATAAGCCAAAATCCTTAAGAGTAAAAATATTAGGGATCATCAAGAGATGAGAGATTTACACATATTTCCAGAATACAGAAAGTAAATGGGGTGATATTGAGGATGAACGTTAGGTTAGGAAAAAAAAAATAGTAAAAATTAAGCTATGAGGAGGAATTCTTGCTGGCTCTCAGGCTAGCAGTCATTCTATCTCCTCTCAGTGTCGCTGGGTATTGGCAAAATCCAGCATGTGTAAATTCAATGTCCACAGGACTGTTTGAAGCCTTGGAAAAATGCTATTTCCTCTGCACTGGAAGAATGCAAGGAAATTCTCCAATTGTCTATGGTGGTAGAAGAAACATCTCTTAGTTGAAGAAAAGAGGAGAAATAGAATATTCTCCTTTAAAGATGATGACAGGACTCTAAGACATATATTGATTGCCAGAAAGACTAACGAGTCTTCACAGACAGCTCAGAACGCCAAAAACCATGGTTCATTAAAAACGAGCAAAAATGAAGTCATTGAAAAATAAGGAAAGAGAAACTTGAAAACAAAACAGCTCTGCTTTAGGTACTGAAAAGACCTAGCCTAGCCTTTCAGCTGCCATATGCTTTAATCATGCTCTTGTGAAGTGATGGAAAATTCATAGTTTTTAAATTTTAGAAAAAGAAAAATTGTAAGTTGAAGGACAACTGAAAAATATAGTTGTCAGCAGACCTAGCCTAGAAGAAATGCTTTAAAAGTTTTTCAAGATTGAAGGGAAATACATCATGTCAGACACATTATCAGAGGAAAACTCCATGGTATCAGAGGAAACTGCATCTTCAGGAATGAAGTAAGAATACTAGAAAAGGTAAACAGCTGATAAATATAAGATCTCTTACTTATTCTTTCATTAAACCTTAAAACGCATACAACTATTTAAAGCAAAAGTTATAACATTCTGCTGTAAGGTTTTCAGTGTCTGTAATTGTAATCTATATGGACAATTATAAAAAAAAAAAAAAAAACCCTCAGTACTGACGGATAAAGAGACATATTGTACAAGATTTCAACATTTTCCATGAAACAGAACAATATTGACTCTAACTGGGCTTCCCAGGTGGCTCAGTAGTGAAGACTCCATCTGCAGTGCAGGAGATGAAGTTTTGATCCCTGGGTCAGGGAGATCCCCTGGAGAAGTGTCTCCATCCCTTGATTTCTTAGGAATTGCAGCTGAGTCAGATTTTCTTGAATGGGCTTTCCTAGAAGAGGTCATTTTAGCTCAGGGATGAAGACTCTTCTGAGATACCTCATTTGTGCAGGAGACTGAATCAATCAGAGATCAGACCTAGTTTCTTGTTTGTCCATCGCCCAAGGAGGGCATGGCAACCCACTCCAGTATTCTTGCCTGGAGAATCCCATGGACAGAAGAGCCTGATGGGCTACAGTTCATAAGGTCACAAAGAATTGGACAGGATCAATAACCTCAGATATGCAGATGACACCACCCTTATGGCAAAAAGTGCAGAAGAACTAAAGAGCCTCTTGATGAAAGTGAAAGAAGAGAGTGAAAAAGTTGGCTTGAAGCTCAACATTCAGAAAACTAACATCATGGCATCTGGTCCCATCACTTCAAAGCAAACAGATGGGGAAACAGTGGCTAACTTAATTTTTCTGGGCTCCAAAATCACTGCAGATGGTGACTGCAGCCATGAAATTAAAAGACGCTTACTCCTTGGAAGGAAAGTTATGACCAACCTAGACAGCATATTAAAAAGCAGAGACATTACTTTGCCAACAAAGTTCTTTCTAGTCAAGGCTATGGTTTTTCCAGTGGTCATGTATGGATGTGAGTTGGACTATAAAGAAAGCTGAGTGCTGAAAAATTGATGCTTTTGAACTGCAGTGTTGGAGAAGACTCTTGAGTGTCCCTTGGACTGCAAGGAGATCCAACCAGTCCATCCTAAAGGAGATCAGTTCTGGGTGTTCATTGGAAAGACTGATGCTAAAACTGAAACTCCAATACTTTGGCCACTTGATGCGAAGAGTTGACTCATTGAAAAAGACCCTGATGTGGGGAAAGATTGAGGGCAGGAGGAGAAGGGGACGACACCGGATGAGATGGTTGGATGGCATCACTGACTTGATGGACATGTGTTTGGGTGGACTCTGGCAGTTGGTGATGGACAGGGAGGCCTGGTGTGTTGTGATTCATGGGGTCACAAAGAGTCAGACACGACTGAGCCATTGAACTGAGGATGTAAGCACAGTACAACAAATTGCGACAGAGTATGTTATTTTATGAGATTTAGAAAAATGCACTGTTACCCTTGCCTGCTTGAAATCGTTTCCCCTTTGTAAATTTAAAAAAGTGAAAAATTCTGCTCGCTGTAGAATTGTTTCTTAACATTGGGTCTGTTTTTTATTTCATTCTTTTAAAACCTGTTTTATTGAGGCATACTTGACATCAAATAAGTTGCATATACTTAAAATGTACAATTTGATCATTTTTTACAAGGTGTACAAATGTGAAATCATTATTATAGTACAGGTAAAAGCACATGCAGGACCCCAAAGGTCCCTGGTGGCCTTATTCTTTGTGCTCCTTTTTAACCCCTCCTGTATATCTTCCTACCACATCCCCCCTCCAACCCCTGTTCAGTCCGAAGCAATCACTAGTCTGCTCTTTCTTTCTGTAGATCAGTGTGCAATTTCTCTAGTTTTATGGAAATAGAATCCTAGAGTATATACTGTCTCCTGTCTGGTTTCTTTCGGTGTATTTATTTTGAGATTCACCCATGTTGTTGTATTTATCATAGTTCATTCCTTTGAATTGCTGAAACATATTCCTTTGTGTAGTTATACCCCCAAAAGTTTTCTCTTGCCCTCTTTATATTTAAATTTTTATTTACTTGCTGTGATTGTGTTGTCATTGTTGTTCAGTCTCTAAGTTGCATCCAACTCTTTGCTACCCCATGGACTTAGTATGCCAGATTCTTCAGTCCTCCACTATCTTTCAGAGTTTGCTCAAATTCATATCCATTGAGTCAGTGATTCTGTCTAACCATCTCAGTCCTCTGCCACTCCCTTTTCCTTTTGTCTCCAATTTTCCCCAGCATCAGTCTTTTTCAATGCGCTGACTCTTCACATCAAGTGGCCAAAGTATTGGAGCTTCAGGCTTCAGCAACAGTCCTTTGTTGTGACAGGAATACTTAAACTATGCTCTGTTAGTAGTTTTTAAAGTGTTCAGTACAGTATTGTTAACTAAGGATATGACTTTTACATGTTTTCACAGGTGTAGTAAGGTTGCCTTCCAAACCGGCTCTAACAAGCACACCGCTGCTGCTTCCCTTCCCCAGCAAGGACACACCGCACAGATGCAGCCCCGCCTGTCCCAGTGTGTGTCTCTCAGGACGCAGGAGTACACAGCGGTGTCTCTCACGGTGACCTGGGGCAGAACCAAGATGCTGGACTTTCTGTCTTTGGTGATACTCAGAGAGGCCATCCTATTTGTCACATTGTTGTTCAGACCATGAATCAAGTACTCTGGACCCTGGTGGGAAATCTGTCGATACCAATATACATACTCATGTCCACTGATTGTGGAGTGATTACAGGGCAAGTGCACAGGTCCTTCTTCAGCGCCCTCCACTGAGTTTGGCTGTGTGGTCTTAGAATCTCCCAATATACCTGGGGTATTGAGAAATAGTTGATCAGCTCTGGATTGTCAAATCAAGGTGTGCCTAAAGGGCAGATTCACAAACATTCCCATAAACATTCTCTGGCCTTGCCCCATCCTTGAGTATTTTCATGAGATTTCATGTCCTGTGTGTTGCACAGGACAGGAGAATTACTACTCGTATTTATTACTGAGCTAGTCAGAGCCACAAGGCCAAAGATAAGTTGCTGTTTTCCATGATCCTTGGATTCCCTGAACCCCAAAACTTCTTACAGCCAGAAAGCAGTGAGATTCATGGGGGCTCTGTGAGTAGTGGATCTGATAACTTCTGATAATGATGCTCAGACTCTCTAGAAAACACACAGACACATAGAAACACGCAGATGCACATTCTTCTCAGCAGTTTGGTAAAGCACAGTGGGAGAAGTGAAAGCAGCAGACATCTGCTCTTTGACTTTACCCATGAAAGCCATTCTTTCTTAGGCCCAGATCACTTGCCCAAAGCTAGGAGAAGACTTATTCCTGTCACCAGTCTCATAGTTGAAGTCCCAGGCCCCTGAGAGCTCAGGATCTGTGTCTGAGCTTAAGTCGGGGGAGGTCCCAAGTGCCAAATCAGCCGCCACTTGCACAGCCCCACACCAGGCAGCTCATTGGGGTGTTCCCCAGCCAAGCATCAGCTGTCTCTTGGTTGGGTCTACTCACACCCCCAAACTAAACATAAATCTAAACAGAGTGTAACACTATTTTCCCAATGTTTAGCCCTAATTCAGAGAGCCTACAGTATGATTACTTTCAAGGTTCAAACTCAAATCAGCTATGTCTGAATGAGTCTGAATGAATCATTTTTTCCACAAGGAGGTTATCCATCTATTTGTATGACAAGGAAAAACCAACCACTATTGGTGATTTGATGCTCCTTTGAGCTGGCATGAAATGTCATTTAATCCAGGAAACCTATGTTGAGCCCTGGGGTATAGGGGGAAGAAGGGAATTCCTATTTATATTCCCAGGCAGGGGAAAGAAGTCTCAGGAACAGCAATATATATATACAATTTAACTTTAAGAGCTAGAAATTTCTTTTTGGTGTAAAAAAAATTACCATAAGTTAAAAATCAAATGGCACGGTGGAAGAAAATATTTGTAACATATATGACAAAAATAACTTCATAGTTATATAATACTGCTGTTCTCAGTCTGACTGGAGAAGAAAATTAGAATCCAGTCTAAAAAGGCAAGTCACCTGGTAAGCGGGTCTCCTTACTGACTCCTGGAAAGATGTCTTGAGCATCTTCTAAGTGGATTTTATTGGATCACTCAGGTTTGATCCAGGAACAGATGACTTGAATTTTACTTATTCCTATTCCACCTGAGCCTTCTTTAATGCATACTTTCTCCTCTCCCTGCCCATGCTTAGGGATGGAATGCATTGAGGACACTAAGGAGAAGATAAGAGAGGAGGAGACGGGAAAAGAAAATATGGAAAAGAGAATGAAATGAAACCATCTTATAAGACAGATGAAAATAAGCATAAGGTATTTTCTTTTGTTATCCTCAAAATGATTATTAACAAAATGTGAAAGAAATTGAAAGTTGCTCAGTCATGTCCAACTCTTTGCGACCCCATGGACTGCAGGCTGCCAGGCTCCTCTGTCCACGGAATTCTCCAGGCAAGAATACTAGAGCAAGTGCTGTTCCTTTCTCCAAGAGATCTTCCCACTCCAGGGATCAAATCCAGGTCTCCCACATTGCAGGCAGATTCTTTACTATCTGAGCCACCAGGGAAGCCCATGGATAGAAAAATAATTAAGATTACTCATCCTATTTAGCTGTAGTAACTAAGCTTATTACTCTACTCTAGGAACAGATATTTGGCCACTAAAATTTCAACTATTAATCATCTCTCTTCATTTTTTCCCTGTGAGTGGGTCAGCTCTTTGCTCTGCATTTAGGAAGGGGGTTACCCAGGCCCTTGAAGCTCAATGTGAGATTATGAAGTAGAAGGTGATGAAGAGGAGGAAAGTAGATTCTTTGTATAACTCACTGATAGCTTCTCCCTCACCCTGTTTGGAGCTTTGGTTTTCCAGAGTAACAGCCCCTTCTTGTGACTGCGTACATGAACTCCTTTCCTAAGAAATGGAACTTAAGTCAGTCAGCAGCCACTGGGGCTTTGTATTTCAACTCTAAGAATAATTATGACACAGGTGCTCCCTCTGGCCCTCTAGTGGCAAGGTTTCCTAACAGTTTTCTAAAGATTGAATTATTTTCAGTCACTTGGGAATTTTAGAACACATTCTGTAACATTTTTTTCCTCACAGAAATAATTCTAAATCCCCTCAATCAAATGCCTTTTACTTCCCTTGTTGTATTGAACTTTCCATGTTGGAGCACAGTTTCCAAAGGCCCCATAATTCATCTTTAGCATGGGATTTAGTACAGGCTAAGCACTTAATACTAATTTGTTGGGTGAATGTATTAATCAACATATACTAGGAAAAGTTATGTGGAGTGACTCTCAAAATTATTCCAAACCAAAGCTTCTAATTTTGTGGTAAATAAATTGAACACAAGTATCCAGCTGTGAAGATAAACGCAAGAACAAACCTGAGGAAAATTCAAATAGACAGCACAACAGTTCTTAATTTTTATCCTACAAAAAAGGGCAAATTCACATATATAGGAAAGGGAAAACTTGGTTTTGAAAATGTGGCAGTTTATGGCATGGTTGTTGTGTAGTCAATGTTAATTTAATCACCATTCAGTGTATATCTACTGCTGGTCAGGTTATAAACTAACAATTAAAATTTAAGGCTGGTGTAATATATAAATGATATAAATATAAATGTTTATAAATTATTATGCTATATTATATATTATTATGTTATATTATATATAAAGTATATATAATATATACAATAACATATAATAGTAGAAATATATAAATGAGACAAATAATGGGAGTGCTGAAGGAAACATGAAAGTTAAGAGTCATTATATCATTTAGGTACATGATACAAAAGTCAGGCTCAAGTTACAACTTTTTATCTAGTGTTTCTTACTGCAATGGTCAGATGGTATGGACAATCCAGACCAAGCACAGAGAACTGTAAAGATTGTGGCACTTTTTATTTTTGTTGATTTATTTTTACATAATAACTTCTTTGTGATACAATTCATATAAGATTCAATTCACCCATTTAAATTGTACAATTTAATGTTTTTTTTTTTTTTTTTTGGTATATTCACAGAATTGCACAGCCATCACTAAAGTCAATTTTAGAATATTTCATGATCTCTTAAAGGAACCTATAGCATTAGCAGACACTCACCATTTCTCCCCATGAAATTACATCTAGGCAATGACTAATCTACTCTCTTTCTGTCTTAGTCCATTTAGACTTGTCAGGCAAGTGTATGCTCCTCGGCTCTTTGTCTTGTCGCAATAGGATTTGGAGTGATGGACTTTGAAGCCCTCGGCACGTCACAGCTGTTGGGTCTTGGACAGACTATGTTATAGCTCTTAGACAAATCAGTGTTACAGCTCTATTTTATTTAGATGATAATAGCAGGAGAATCCATCCTCGAAGTGTGAGGGCATGTGAACCCAAAAACGCGAAGACAAGAGAGTGGAGGAGCACACCAGCTTGTGGGAGAGAGAGAGAGAGAAAGGGAGAGAGAGAAAAAAAGGTGCATGCACACGTGGGAGAGAGAAAGAGAGAGAGAGCCCTTTAGCCCCTCTTTTTATATGTTTTTTTCTTCCTCCTGGGCCTGCTGTATGCAAATTGGGCTTAGGCAGAAGTGCTGTTCAACCTGAAGTCCTCACTCCCATCCTCGGACCTTCCTTTGACCTTCCTCTGTTCTATTTTCATGGACTTTTCCCTTCCTTGTCTTTTAGCCACTGCCATTTTGGACTCCTTTTCCCCATTCTATCTACCTAACAGACTGCCTTAACAAATTACCACAGACTGAGTAGTTTAGAAACAACAGAGATTTTTTCCCTCATACAGTTCTGGAGGCTGGAAGTTCAAGAACAAGGCACTGGCAGATTGGGTGTCTAGTGAGGACCGGCTTCCTGGCTCACAGGTGATGCCTTCTTGCTGTCTCCTCATGTGGTAGAAGGGGCAAAGGCTCTCTTTTAGTTCAGTTCAGTTGCTCAGTCCTGTCTGACTGTGACCCCATGAACCGCAGCATGCCAGGCCTCCCTGTCCATCACCAACTCCCAGAGTTTACTCAAAGTCATGCCCATTGAGTCAGTGATGCCATCCAGCCATCTCATCCTTCATCTGTCCCCTTCTCCTCCTGCCTTGAATCTTTCCCAGCATCAGGGTCTTTTCAAATGAGTCAGTTCTTCTCAGCAGGTGGCCAAATTATTGTGAGAGTCTAGCAGGCAGGAAGGCCAGGGGTCTCCAAATGGAGGAAATAGGCTACAAGTGTCAGACATTTTCATCTCTCTTAAGCGGCAGGAGGAAACAAATTCTCTATACAAATTTAAAAGGAGGTTTCTCTTAAAATACTGTGTTGCCATGACACCTGGTTTAACCTGAAGCTAACTATTCTCAAACCTTGAGTTAACCAATTCATTTTTCTTATGCAAATGTTTGTCTTAAGCTACGTTAATGTACTATGCATTTACCCCAGGCTCTGTCTTCAAGTCGGTTCTGCCTAATGGCTCAGAACCTACTTGACAAACCAGTATGTTATACTCAGATATTGTTCCCCTAATCTATGTAAATGAAACTATTTGTATGGTAATCTGCCCTTCTACAAGATTCAAGTCAATCATTTTATGGCCGGGGATGAATCATCTGGTGCCAAGATTATCTCAAAATGCATCTTATGGATGAGGGGCCTGGTGCCATTACGAGTTTTAAGACATTCCTTTCTTTTCATTAACAGACTGTTAGTGACTATATAACATCCAGCTGAAGACTAGCAGGGTGGTACTCCTTTTGCCCCCTTCTGATGCCTATATCAGAAGCTTTCTCTATCTCCTTTATACTTTAATAAAACTTTATTACACAAAAGCTCTGAGCAATCTAGTCTTGTCTCTGGCCCTGGATTGAATTTGTCTCCTCCGGAGGCCAAGAATCCCAGTGTCTTATCGTTCAGCAACAACCTTTCAGTATTGGAGCTTCAGCTTCAACATCAGTCCTTCCAATGAATATTCAGGACTGATTTCCTTTAGGATGGACTGGTTGGATCTCCTTGCAGTCCAAGGGACTCTCAAGAATCTTCTTCAACACCACAGTTCAAAAGCATCAGTTCTTCAGCACTCAGCTTTCTTTATAGTCCAACTCTCTCATCTACACATGACTACTGGAAAAACCATAACTTTGACTAGACAGACCTTTGCTGTTCCATGTCCAGTTCTAACTGTTGCTTCCTGACCTACATACCGATTTCTTTGGAGCCTCTTTTATTGAAAGGTCTGGGCATGCCCCGGGAAAGTGCTGCAAGGCAAATTCCGGAGGCTGGCTAAACTTCCAGGGGCTGGCCCCCTGCAGCCTGGTCCAATCAGGCACCAACACAGAGCCCTTGGACACTGACCACTGGTGTAGCCCGCGCTTTCTTCCTTATATGAAAAGACCTGGCCTGGATGCCCGGCCCGGACTATAAAACCCCTCCCCACCCCTCATACCTTGCAGACTCCCTTTGTCTCCTCACTCACCCACCCCCGGGAGTTCTGCCCGAGAGCGGGGCTCAATAAAAGGCCTTTACTACCGGTCATTAGAGGCGGCTTTTTTTCTCCCGCGGCGTTTCCTAACATCTGGCGCCCCAACGTGGGGCTCGGGTTGAGGGGCCCCCGGCACTCGCCGCTGAGGCCCCCCTCGAGCTCCACCACTGCGGTAGCCCCGGACCCAGGTGGCTGACCAACCCCCCGGACGGCAGGATACGGGGTAACTTTGGGACCTGCCCTCCCTGGCGATCACTTCCTAGGGCTCCGTAACCAGTGCGCACTTACTGGGCCCTCCCGGTCACCAGCTGGTGGGGAGACGTCCCCAGCGGCTGAGTAGACCTCCGGCTTCGGCCTCCGGCTTCGGCCTCCGGCTCCGGCCTTCCCGGTCACCAGCTGGTGGGGAGACCTCCGGCTTCAGCCTTTCCGGGTCCCTGCGGTAGTGAGGAAGACGTTCCCCGCGACTACACGGACCTCCGGCTCCCCTCGACTCATCCGAAGACGTTCGGACAGCGGGGGCTGCCTCCACGCCCCGTGGTCGCCATGGGATTGACAGCCTCCAAACCCGATCCCCAATACTCCACCCACTTAGAGTGCCTGCTGGCTAACCTGCGGACTCTAGGGCTAAAGAGAGATATCCGTCCCAAGCGGCTCACTTTTCTGTGCTCACAGGCCTGACCTCAGTATTCCCTAGATAATGGCTCACAATGGCCAGCCACAGGGACACTAGACTTTGACGTCCTCCGTGATTTGGATAATTACTGCCGGAGAACGGGAAAATGGTCTGAGGTCCCCTATGTTCAGGCCTTTTGGGCTTTGCGCTCTCGCCCCACCCTGTGCACTACGTGTGCTCCTAGCCAGATCCTACTCACCATGGCCCCCCCGACGCCACCCTCCCGAGCTAAGCCAACCCCTCCCGCCTCTGAGTCCTCTGCTTTCTCTGTTCCCCCAGAAGATCTGGTGGCCCCCCCTCCCTACGCCTCTCCCACGGCCCCCTCCCCTTCCTCTCCGGTTCCTACTCCCTCCCCTTCCACTCCGGCCCCTCCTACCTCTTCCCCCTCCTCTCCGCCCCTCCTAACCCCTCCCCCTCTAACCCTACTCCGGCCTCTTTTACTCCTGTTCCCGCCCCTGAGGCTTCTCCGCCGGCCCCAGATTCTCCGGCCCTTAACCCTATCTTGTATCCTCCCCTTCCCCCCGTCACTCCCTTCTCCTCTCCGGTTAGCTCCCACACTCGCTCCCATAGCAACCCTCCAGGGGCCTCCCCGTCCCCTCCCCCAGCCCCGCTACTCCCTCTGCAACAAGTAGCCGGAGCTGAGGGTCTAGCCCAAGTTGCCTCCCCTCCCCCTCCCCCGGCCCCGCTACTCCCCCTGCGACAAGTAGCCGGAGCTGAGGGTCTAGCCCAGGTCCACGTCCCCTTTTCTCTCCAGGACTTAGCACAGATTGAGGTCAAGCTGGGATCCTTTTCCTCCAACCCCACTCAGTACATTAAGCAGTTTACTGGTCTGACCCGCGCCTATGCCTTAACATGGCAGGACATATATGTCATCCTGCGGTCTACCACCACCCCCGAAGAGAGGCAGGCCATTTGGACGGCAGCCAGGGCTCAGGCCGACCAGTGGCACTGTGCCAACCCCTCCCCCGAGCGCCCCCCGGGAGCTCAGGCAGTTCCTGACACTGACCCTGATTGGAACTACCAGGAAGGGGGTGGCGGCCAGCTGCGGGTACGCTATATGATAGAGTGTATCCTCGATGGGATGGAAACGTCCTCCCATAAGGTTGTAAACCTCCTCAAACTAGATGAGGTGACTCAGGGGCCCGACGAAAACCCGGCCATGTTTCTTAATCGGCTGACTGAGGCCCTTGTTCAATACACCAGACTGTCCCCTGAGTCCCCCATGGGGGCAGCTACCTTGGCCAATCGTTTTATCTCCCAATCCGCACCTGACATCCGAAAAAAAAACTGGCCAAGGCTGAGGACGGCCCTCAGACCCCTATTCGAGACCTGGTAAAAATGGCCTTTAAAGTTTATAACGCCCGTGAAGAAACTGCTGAGGCCAGCCTAAAGGCAAGGCTCAAACAAAAGGCCGAATTTCAGGCAAGCCTCCTAAACCAGCAAACCCAGGCCTTGGTAGCAGCCCTCCGGCCGGCGACGGGCTCAGGGCCCCAGAACCCCCCTCCGGGGGCCTGCTTCAAGTGCGGCCAAGAAGGACACTGGGCCAAGATGTGCCCCAATCCGCGGCCTCCTTCCAAGCCATGCCCGTTGTGCAAACAACGAGGACACTGGGCTAGTGACTGTCCCCGGGCCTCTCGGGCTCCGACCTCTAGGGGCCGGAGACCAGAGCGCCCCAGGGAGACCTCCTGCCCTCCTCCGGCCTCGGAACTGCTGAGCGTCAATGACGACTGATGCCGCCCAGACTCTGGGACCCCAATAACCCAAGCCGAGCCTAGGGTAATGCTCCAGGTAGCGGGTAAGTCCATCAACTTTCTAGTTGATACGGGGGCTACCTATTTGGTCCTTTCCTCTTTCGGGGGCACTTTACGTCCTTCCCAGGTTTCGGTTATGGGCACTGACGGCCAACCCTCGTGTCCACTCCAAACCCAACCACTGTCCTGCCAATTAGATTCCTGCCTATTTACCCACTCCTTTTTGGTCATCCCCTCCTGCCCTACTCCTCTCTTGGGAAGAGATATACTCGCTAAGCTGAAGGCCACCCTTCACCTGACTCCAGGATCGGCCCCCACGTCAGGGGCCTTCCTAATGTTACTTGTTGACCCTCCAACCTCTTCTGTTAATCCTGAGGTCTGGGACACCCGAGTCCCGGTGGTGGCTCGGCACCACCCTCCAGTCCTCATCCGGCTAAGAGACCCCACCTGCTTCCCAGCCAGGCCCCAGTTTCCTTTGTCTACTCATAACCTCAGGGGACTAAAGCCCATCATCGACCGTCTTAGAGGACAGGGTCTTTTAATCCCCACGACTTCCCCCTGTAACACGCCCATCCTTCCTGTTCGAAAGGCTTCAGGAGACTACCGGCTAGTGCAGGATCTCCGCCTGATCAACACGGCGGTGGTCCCTGCCCATCCACTTGTCCCTAATCCCTACACTCTCCTTTCCTCCATACCTCCCAAAACCTCTCATTTTACCGTCATTGACCTCAAAGATGCCTTTTTTACCATCCCACTCCACCCCGACTGCCAATTCCTCTTTGCTTTTACCTGGACTGACCCCGACACTCAGCTGACCACCCAACTCACATGGACTGTACTCCCTCTGGGGTTCAGAGACAGTCCCCATTACTTTGGACAGGCTCTGTCCTGAGACCTGGCCAGATGCTCGCTCCGCCCTAGCACCCTCCTCCAATATGTAGACGACCTGCTCCTTTGCAGCCCCTCAGAAAAAAACCTCCCGACAACATTCTGCAACTCTTCTTAATTTCCTCGGCTCCCGGGGTTACAGAGCCTCACAATCCAAGGCCCAACTGACTCAGACTTCTGTTGTCTATCTAGGCCTCCAAATCACCCCTACCACTAAGGCCCTGACGGCAGATCGGTGTAGCCTCCTCAGGTCCATCTGTCCTCCGGCCAACGGAGACCAGATATTGTCCTTCCTAGGACTGACGGGGTTCTTCCGACACTGGGTCCCAAACTACGCCACCCTGGCCAAACCCCTATATGCCGCTGCTAAAGAGACTCCCACAGGACCACTGTCTTCCCCCACCGAAGTGACTAAGGCCTTCCACACTTTACGCTCAACCCTATTGGCTGCACCCCCTCTCTTTCTCCCAAATCCCAACTATCCACACCATCTATACACTGATGAAAAGGGAGGGATAGCCTTTGGAACCCTGGTGCAACCGATTGGCCCCGAACTGCTGCCTGTTGCTTACATATCCAAACAACTTGACCCCACAGCCAGGGGATGGTTCCCCTGCCTGCGGGCACTAGCGGCAGCGGCAACATTGTACGCTGATGCTAAAAAGCTGATTCATGGTCAGCCCCTGACCATCTTCTCACCTCATTACCTTGGCGATCTTTTAGCCTCTAGATTTCTCTCTGACCTCAGCGAATCCAGGCTCCAGCAGTTTCACCTGGTATTTTTGGACAATCCTCAAGTTTCTGTGAGTCGCTCTCCACAATTAAACCCGCTTTCTTCGTTGCCCTCCCTCCCCCTGTCCTCAGAACCCCCAGCCCACTTATGCTCAGAGGCCCTTGAGTCCCTTATGCAACCACCTCATAACCTGTTTTCCGAACCTCTATCAGATCCAGAGCTAACTTTGTTCGTCGATGGGAGCTCAAAGCGAGATCCTGATGGAAACCGAAGGGCGGCTTATGCTGTGGTAACCACCCGAGAAGTCCTGGAGGCTCAGCCCTTGCCACCCGGGACGACCTCTCAGAAGGCTGAACTAACAGCCCTGACTAGAGCCTTACACTTAGCAAAAGGGAAAAGGGCCAACATTTACACAGACTCCAAATATGCCTTCTTGATTGCCCATTCTCACGCGGCAATCTGGAAAGAGCGGGGCTTCCTGACCACTAAAGGATCCCCCAACTGTAATGCCCCCCACATCATTTGACTGTTAGATGCCTTATCTCTGCCCAAAGAGGTCGCTATCATACACTGCAAGGGACACCAAAATACTCATGACAGTGTCGCTCTGGGTAATAATATGGCAGATCAAGTGGCTCGACAAATCACCTTACAACAAGCCCCCGAGCCCTTGTTGACTTTGAGATCCACCCTCAACCCAGATTACTCCAGCGAGGAAGCTAGAGCCTTGCTGGCACAGGAAGGGGCTCAGAGGCACCCGTCGGGATGGATACTACTCCATAATAAGCCGGTGCTTCCTGAGCGCCAGGCTAAGGCCATAATATCCCAAATCCACAATACCCTCCACATCGGGCCAAGGGCTCTCTTTTCCTTTCTCAGCCCTGTCTTTTCTCCCCTGCATCTCAGACAGACCATATATGCGGTCCACCGCTCCTGCCTAACATGTGCTTCCACCTCTCCTCAAGGAGGACTCCGACCCCCACAGGAGACTCACCAGCTAAGGGGACATATGCCCGGACAAGATTGGCAGATAGACTTCACCCACATGCCCAGACATCGAACCTACCGCTATCTGCTTGTCTTGGTGGATACCTTTTCGGGATGGGTCGAGGCCTTCCCCACCGCCAGAGAGACGGCAGCGGCGGTGGCAGAAGTCTTGACGACCCTCCTCATTCCCAGATTTGGGTTGCCAAACTCTCTCCAGTCTGACAATGGGCCTGCATTTATCTCACAGATCTCCCAGCAGGTGGCTACGGCTCTGGGCATCGACTGGCATCTCCACATCCCCTATCGGCCCCAATCGTCAGGCAAAGTATAACGGGTGAACGGCATCATCAAGACGCACCTGACCAAGCTTGCCTCAGAACTGCGGCTGTCTTGGGTCGACCTCCTTCCTCTGGCGCTTACTCGCATTTGCACCACACCTCATTCCAAAACAGGTTTGACCCCTTTTGAACTGCTCTACGGCAGGCCCTATCTCCTGACTCACCTCCCAGAGGGAGAGGCTCCCCCACTCGCGGGGTACCTCCCCCTCTTCTCCCTCCTACGATCCTTGCTGAGAGAACACGCAAACCGGGTCCTGCCACAACCGACAGACGACGAGGGGCCAACTCAGCCTCTGGCCCCGGGAGATCAGGTACTGCTAAAAACCTTGAGTCCCCGCCTGCTACAACCTCGCTGGACGGGGCCCCATACTGTAATCCTCACCACTCCCACGGCAGCCAAACTGCTGGGACACGAGCCCTGGTATCACCTGACCCGGCTCAAACGAGCTCCCCCAGGTCTCCCAGAGACAGGGGTAGCCCCGGCCCAGGCCCCTCCTCCCAATCACTCCTACCGCTCCACCCTCACGGGGCCGACCAAACTGACCATCACCTGAACCCCTCTGTCATCAATCCCAAAATAATTGGGGGACCACATCCCGATATCCGATGCTGACCGGGCATCACCCGCTGTGGCTGCTAACTATCACAGCTCTGGCCATACTTTTTGCCATTGGATTAGCGGCTGCGGCCCCCTGTGATTGGTCCTCCACTCTTCGACTGTCCCTGGCCCTCACATACCTAGCCATCTGCTTCCTACTCCTGAGGCGCTATTCCCTTGGGACACCCTGACCTGGTTACCAGCTCCAACCCTACGAGACCCACGGGGCTGGTTGTCCGCCACACCCCCTTCACCCCAACCTCAGAACAATGCGGGACTCTCTACTCTGGGTTACTCTGGGGGTACTGGGGGTCCTGGAAAAAGGGGGACACACCTACCAAAACCCCCACCAGCCTTTTCAAGTCACATGGATCTTAAAAAATGGAGAGACCTACGAAGAGCTAAACCAGACCACAGACACCCAACCGAAAGATAAGTGGTGGCCGGACTTATATTTTAACCTTACAAAGTTAATCGAACAATCAGGATACTCCAAGTGTAGGGTCAGGTCTCTCGGGTTTTATGCCTGCCCGGGACATCAGCGAGAAAACATAAAAACCTGTGGGGGAATGGTGAGCCGCTACTGTAAATCCTGGGGCTGTGTCACTTCCAATGATGGGTATCGGAAGTGGTCGGTGACCAGGCCAGACCTGATCAATATGTCCTTCACGGGTCCTCTTCCAAAATCAGATTGGCAGGGACAACCCTCCAACCCAGGGCAATGCAGCGACCAGATCCAACTATCATTCACACAGCAGGGACGGACTGAAAATAGATGGATTTCCGGGCTGTCTTGGGGGGTAGTGATATATGATACCTATGGTACGGGAAGCAATAGTGCAACATTGTATGTTCAGCAAGTCCTACAACCCGCCCAGACCCATGTTATGGGGCCCAACCAGATTATTACCGCCCCCCCCCCCCGCCCCTCACCACAAGGGACAAATGCCGCAAATGTTGTGACCTCGCCTACCCCTACCCCCTCTCTTCAGCTAACCCAGACAGACCCACCAGAAACCCAAGAACCCCTGTGGGCCTTGATCAAAGAAACCTACGGGGCCCTTAACCACTCCAATCCTAATGCGACTCAATCCTGCTGGCTTTGCTACACCTCACACCCACCTTACTATGAGGCCGTGGGTTTAAATGCCACCTACAACTTATCCACTCTCTCTAACCCACCAGAGTGCTCTTGGGGAGACCGCAAGGTGGGCCTTACCATGAAACAAGTATGGGGTTCGGGGACCTGCTTAAGCACGGTTCCTACAGATACACAAACCCTGTGCGCCCAGACGGACAACGACACCAACTTCACCGATAAGACCTACGTCATTCCCGAAATCGGGGGGTGGTGGGTATGCTCAAGGACTGGGCTGACGCCCTGTCTCCATTTGGCTGTCTTCGACCAGAGCAGAGAATTCTGTGTCATGGTAGTGGTAGTACCCAAGATTACATACCACTCAGAAGAGGTCCTCTACAACTTTTGGGACCAAGATACCCCAGCTCCTAGACATAAGAGAGAGCCCATTACAGCTATTACTCTAGCAACGCTGTTCGCCCTGGGGGCAGCCGGAACGGGTACGGGCATTGCTTCCCTGACCACACAACATCAGGGCCTGATCACCCTGAGAGTCGCCATTGATGAAGACATTGCACGAATAGAAAAGTCTATGATGGCCTTAGAAAAATCCCTAACCTCTTTGTCAGAAGTGGTGTTACAGAACAGACGAGGCCTAGACCTGATTTTTTTACAACAAGGGGGCCTCTGTGCAGCCCTCAAAGAAGAGTGTTGCTTTTACGCAGACCATACAGGGGTAGTAAGAGAGTCCATGGCCAAAGTAAGAGAAGGACTAGAGCGCAGAAAGAGGGAACGGGAAGCCCAGCAAGGTTGGTTCAAATCATGGCTCCGAAACTCCCCCTGGCTGACCACCCTGCTCTCGACCTTAATGGGACCTCTCATAATCCTCTTGTTGCTCTTAACTTTCGGGCCCTGTCTCTTAAATAAGCTCTTGGCCTTTGTCAAACAACGGCTCAACACGGTTCAGCTGATGGTATTGCGACAGCAGTACCAAGGGCTTCCAACGGACACTCTGTGACAAAATTAACGGCAGACGCTCCCTGTCATCCCGGCCACACCCTACCCCTCGCCGCCCCCGTTCAGCAGGAAGAAGCCAGAGAGAACCGGCGCCCCTTGTCCTATAACTAAAAGGCCGGGATGAAAGGTCTGGGCATGCCCCGGGAAAGTGCTGCAAGGCAAATTCCGGAGGCTGGCTAAACTTCCAGGGGCTGGCCCCCTGCAGCCTGGTCCAATCAGGCACCAACACAGAGCCCTCGGACACTGACCACTGGTGTAGCCCGCACTTTCTTCCTTATATGAAAAGACCTGGCCTGGATGCCCGGCCCGGACTATAAAACCCCTCCCCACCCCTCATACCTTGCAGACTCCCTTTGTCTCCTCACTCACCCACCCCCGGGAGTTCTGCCCGAGAGCGGGGCTCAATAAAAGGCCTTTACTACCGGTCATTAGAGGCGGCTTTTTTTCTCCCGCGGCGTTTCCTAACATTTATAAGAGTATTCATTTCAAAGGAGCTATATTGATGTGGTCCACTCAAATCAGCCTCCTGAGGCAGAGAGCAAGGAGAAAGATTGGCGATTGTATGTGAGAGGCAAATGTAATACTTTGAGCTGACAATCTGTATCCAGTTGTCTATTCTTTCACTCACACCATACTTTTAACTTCATAATCTTAATATTTAAGGTAGACAAAGTACTTGTCTTGTTTTTTAAATTTCAGAGTGCTTTAAATAATCTTGACCTCTTAAAAATTACAACATTTTGAATTAACTTTTCCATTTCCACACACATACACAGAGATGAGACTGATGGGGACTTCATTGAATGTATTTATAAAATGTGAGAAGATTGACATTTTTGCCTCATCTTTTAATTCATTAACATGGTATATTCTCCCATTTATATGTGTGTGTTAATCACTCAGTCATGTCCAATGCTTTGTGATCCCATGGACGGTAGCCTCCAGGCTCCTCTGCCCATGGAATTCTCCAGGGAAGAATACTGGAGTAGGTTGCATTCCCTTTTCCAGGGGATCTTCCTGACCCAGGGATCAAACCTAGGTCTCCTGCATTGCAGGCAGATTCTATGCCAACTGAGCCACCAGGGACTCATTTGTATGCAACTATAAATTATTTTTTATAGTTTTATATGCTGTGGTATTGTAACTATATTTTACAAATTGAATCCTAAGTATATTGATTCTTATTTTTAGTACATTGATTCTTATGTTTTTGATAATATAAAAAATTTCATTTCTAATTTTAGTTAGTTGCATATAAAATATAATTTTAAATATTATATTACTAAACTGCTTTAGTAATTTGTATATTATTTTGTATTGTTTATATCACAATCATATTTGTGATATGATAGTCCTTGATTTCTAATTATTAAAACTTTTGTTTCTTTTTCTTTCCTTTCTACACTAGCTAGGATCCAGTACACTGTTTAACAGAAATAGTTCTATTTGGTTTCCTTGAAAGGATTTAACATTTCACCATTAAGTTGGGTATTTGCTTGATGTTTATAGCATATACCCTTTACCAAAGTGAAGAAGGTTTTCTTTTATTCATAAGTTGCTGGGAATTTCTTTCTTTATAATGAGAGAACACTGATTACACATTTAATACTTTTGTGTATTTTTTACTGATTGTGTATTGATGTTTTCATTAATGTGAATTATTACTTTGATTGATTTAAAGTGTTGAATAAGCGTACATAGAGCCCAACTTGGTTGTGGGTGCTTTTATATAAAATGTTAATTCCTTTTGCTAATATTTAATTTAAAAGTTTTGAATTTCTGTTCATTGAAAGACTCTGTCTTATACCTCGTAAAAAATTTATTCATTCAAGTTTTAGTGTCAAGACTGTGGTGTCCTTTTACAGTGCCTACTCCTTTTTTTCTGTATTTAGGTAAGTTTGGTACACAAGTTATGATAGCTTACGCTGTTATAATAAGCAACTCCAAATATCCATGGCTCAATGAAACAGTGATAATTCATTTTGAATCAAAGTGATTCTCTAGGTCAGCTATACTACATGTGATGACTAATGTTTTTACATTTGAACCTCTGTAAATATTGTATCAACACACAATTCAATAATCATCAGAGTCTGTGAAAGTAAAGGTTGAAATTTAAACTAGACAGTTAAATGCAACTATCATGAAGTGACACATGTCATTTCTATTCACATTTCTTTGGCTGAAGGAAGTCCTATGGCCCTGTGAGTCTTCAGGAGGCAATTCTTCTGCCTGGCTGGAGGAGAGGGAACTGGATAGAGTACTGATGAATAGGCATCATGTGCTCCATAGTTGAGCTCCCCACTTGTAACCAAGAACTCAGGTATTTCTTCTCCAAGGAAGATAGCTTAGAACCCCTGTTCAGTCACCCCTTTTGAGCAAAAGCAGGGTCTCTAATTGAGACCCTGTAGTTTTCATCAGATGCCTCTTGGTGTGAAGATCTATGAAAAAACAAATAAGCAGAAAACAAACAAGCGAAGAAAGACAAGTAAGCTCCACATACTAAGTATACCATTACAGAGAAGACATTGGATTATATCATTCCAAGTTCTCTTGGGAAGAAAAGAGACACAGTGATGATCTGAAGCAAGTCTATGGTCCCAGGAGGAACTGCTTGGGGCATTTCTTGCCCTATTTTGATGAGACTCTGTGTTTCATGTGAGGAGCTAGCTTGCTCATTGCTTTTCACATTCTCTGACTTAGCGCTCAAGGATATTCTTCTCCAGTATCTCCTTTGGCTGCATCTTAAGGACCGTCACTTCCTTACTGGTAAACAGGCTTCTCAGTCTTCTCTACCTGGGTTTGTTAAGAGCTGAAGAAATGCAGTTGACTTTCAAACATCGCAGGAGTCCAGGGTTGGGGGATAACCCTTCACAGAGTCGAAAAACTGTGTGTAACTTGTAGTAGGTCCTCCTTACACATGATTCCTCCATTATCTGAGGTTTTGTGCCCACAGTTCAGTCAGTCGAGGATCATGTAGTACTGTTGTATTTATTTTTGAAAAAAAGCTGTGTATAAGTGGACCCCCAAGGTTCAAATCCACGTGATTTGTTCACGGTTTAACTGTATTGTGAATCCATAATAACCATAGTTTGTTTTAGGCAAAACTGATTTTGACCATCCAGGTCTTTCAAAAGATTGGTAACTTATTTATTTGATTCCAAAAAAGTCTTATATTTATGTGTTTAATTTTTTAAATAAAATACACATATATACTATACAAGGTAATCAGATGCATTAATATATTTGTGACAAGTGTTAAAATCAGGATGATATTGGAGGAGAAAGTGAATTTTTTTTAGAATACTTTTTAATTTTTTGGCTGTGCTGGATCTTCATTGTCTTGTGCAGGCTTCTCTAGTTGTGCAAAGGGGCAACTCTCTGGAGGCGATGCCTAGACTTCTCACTGCAGGGGTTTCTCTTGGTGTGAAGCACTGGCTCTAGGGCGATGCTCAGTAGTTGTGCTGAACGGGATTAGCTATCCTGCTCCACGTGGGGTCCTCCGGAGCCAGGGAGCGAACCTGTCACCTGCATTGGCAGGTGGACTCTTTACCATGGAGCCACCAGGAAAGCCCACGAATGGTTTGTACTACAGCTTCAGATCTGAATATCCAACAATTTAAGACTTAGAAACTACTGATTTCCCCAGAAAAAGTGGGTGCATTCAATCTGGTTGTTTAGAATTTTGTGATTTATTTTAACCCAAGGAACAAACATAGTATGTGGGCATCTCAGGAAATAGTACAGTTTCATACACTGAGTTCAAATAAGGGAACATATTTTATAGAAGAAAAGTTTACATTAGAAGGTCTCAACTGTGCTACCACAGTGCCTGCCTTCTTCCTGTCTGTGGTTCATGGGATTTTCCTAACCCTCTGAACAGGTGGCTGCCTTAATACAGCTCTAAGGTTTTTGATTATCTGCTACTATCATTTCTATCACTGTGGTATTCCGAGAGAGCACAGAAATACTTCGCTGAGTCAGCCAGGTACAAGGAAGAGATGGTGAGGCTGATGAATTTTTTTCCCTTTTGAAAGTTTACAGAGTAGCGATCCCTCCTTGCATTTGCTTTATTATCATCCTGAAAAATAAGGAATTCCATCCTTCCATCAGGAAACTGCCTGTACCAGTACAAAGTATACCTATACCGAGAGGTTTGATATGTGCAGTCTATGGTCGCAGCTTCTCCTTCCCGCGCTGTTACTGTAGTCTGAGCTTGAGTTACTGTGTCAGCCATGCTGGATCCTGTGGAAAAAGGAGAAGACAGGGTTGGTCTCTGAAATGACTCAGGGATCATGAGGGCTCGGTTAAGTTACGACACAGGGACAAGACAAGGGTCACCTAGTTGTTCATTTCCCCGCCTCTTTTCCCTCTGACCCCCCTGCCGGTCACAGCTTGCACAGGGCCACCCTTCAGCTCTAAGAGGAGGCTGAGGGTCCAGGCTCAGGGCCACACGTACTGAAGCCAAAGGCGGCCATGAGCACCCACAGCAGGCCCGGGCGGAGCAGGACGGACGCGCTTCTCTGGTGGGAACTGCTCCTGTTCTTACTGCGCACAGACCCGCCCTTCTCTGAGCAGCTGAGTGCGGAGTCCCCGCGGCTTTCAGATGATTCCACCGCAAACAGGAAGTGATTTGCATAATAAGGGCGTTCCGTTCAATTTATTCAGAGACTGAAACATCTACCCCACCACCAAACACTGTTTTGCTTTGATGTTTCCTGGAGGAATACCTTTAAAAAAATGACTATTGTACCTAGCAAGTTACAGGAATGAAGTTTAATTATCTTTTTGTTATTGAATTCTTGCTTAATACCATTGTGATCAGAGACTGTATTCTGAATGACTGAAATCTTTTGAAATAATTAAGCCTTGCTTGAAGATCCAGAGTAGAGTCAACTTTGATAAATATTCCATATGCATTTGAAAATAATCTGTATTATGTTGTTCTGGATTAAAGTATTCTATATATGTAAACTAGGTAAAAAATAGGTAATTGTCTTTGATAAGTAGAGAATATTTTCTCTCTACTTGAGGGAATATTGAGAGGTGTGTGTTAATGTCCTGCCACAGGGGTTGTATATTTGCTTATTGATTATTTTAGAATCAATAAATTCTACAAGTTTAATTTTGCTGATTAACTCTTTGATTAATGTTGGATGTAGTTTGAAGCTATGCTATTATGTGCATGCACATAAACATAGAATTGTTTCTATCTTCCTGGTAGAGTGTGTACTGAATCATTTTGAAGTGCTGTTCTGTTTTCTTAGTAACAATTTCCATTTTAATGTCCACTTTATCTGATATTAGCATAGCTACTCAGTTTTCTTTTGGTTAGGGACTCCACATCAAATGTCTCATTATTCATATGCAAAAGAATGAAGTTGTATCTCTCTATCACCTACTATATTAAAGAGTTAACCTGAAATGAATCAATGACTTCTATATACAATTTTAAACTATCGAACTCCTAGGAGAAATCATAGATGTAAATTGTTGTGATCTTGAATTAAACTATGGTTTTTGAAATATTACAGCAATGCACAAGTAACTAAAAATGTAGATAAATTAGGCTTCATCAAAATTGCAAACCTTCTGTTTCAAAGAACAGTATCAAGAAAATGAAAAAGACAACACACAGAGTGGGGAAAACTATTTGCAAATTATGTCTATTAAGGCCTGAGTATTCAGAATACATAAAGAACACATATAACTCAAGAATAAAAATACAAATAACTCGAAGAAATTTTTTATTTTAATCGTATTTTTTTTTTTTTTTAACTAGGGTTCTGAGGACAGTGGGAATACATGTAAGAAGTAATGTTACTTTCCTGTACACACAATAGATGGGCTTCCCTGGTGGTTCAGGTGGTAAAGAATCTGCTGGCAATGCAGGAGTCAATCCCTGGGTTGGGAAGATCCCTTGGAGAAGGGAATGGAAACCTACTCCAGTGTTCTTGCCTGGGAAATCCCATGAACCCAGGCTATGGTCCATGGAGTCGAAAAGACTCAGATATGACTGAGTGACTAACACATTGTCTTCTTTTTTAATACACTATAGATACATTCAGTATATGCCCTTTTGTATAATTTTAAAATTTTATACCATATGCATTTATTTATTCAAAAATCAAAGAATAATTTGTATTAAAGTTGTTTCACTACCAACCTACTGATGGGATGGTAGCAAAAGGTCATACAAATAGACAATGGAAGTTAGAATATAAAGTGTCAAGATATCTTTTATTAGCTAACAGACTCATTTCATTACTACTCAGTTGTAGGAAAGGAGATTTTCATGTAGGTAAATTTTCACCATGTAGATCAATAAGTTTGAAGTTGTAAACTACTTGCAGTTTTGATTAACTGACAACCTACTGAAGACCTCTGATTTACTAAACCTTTGGGATATTTTCCACATCCTTTAAATTCATATGGATCATATAGTCATCCTAGAATGACCTTGGCCTGGTTCTTCCCGCTCAACATTGAACTGCATCCTGAATGTTCAATGCCCTATATCCATCTCAGCAGAGAGTAAGAATGGCTACCAATAATAAGGTCTTTGCAGCTGACAAACTTTATGAGATGTTTGTATTTATTATTATGATTCACAGGACATCAACATTTACTTGTGGACAATATGTCAAATATTGAATGTCATTCAGGGAGAGAGTACACAGCAAATGATTTGCTGAGGCATTGCCCAGAAGTACTTATAAGTGAAGAAGAGAGTAAACAAATGTGATTTGCAATATGCACATTCTCAAATACTTTACATGGAAAGGTTCATTTACCTAAGGCCTTCACAGGTGGTGACAGAGGCAAAGAACCCACCTGCCAATGTAGGAGACATATAAGAAACACAGTTTTGATCCCTGGGTTGGGAAGATCCCCTGGAAGAGGGCATGAAATCCACTCCAGTATTCCTGCCTGGAGAATCCCATGGACAGAGGAGCCTGGAGGGCTACAGTTCACAGGGTTACAAAGAGTCGGACACAACTGAGTGAGTAACACACACACAGTTACCCAGAAACAATAATCATGTATTATATTGCCCATTTTATACAAAACTGAAGCACATGGCTACTGATACTCAAAGGCACACCAGCATCCACTGGTGAAACTTGCAGTGGGATCTTGTTCCCTATCCTGAACACACTTTTCCCTGGAATACAAGCGTAACAAGGTACCTCATTCCAGGAGCAAGTCAGAACAAAGCATCGTCGATGACTGAAGTTCAGCTGACCCACAGCCTCTCTCTGGAAGTAAAAAAGGAAAATGGTTAGATTCCTGGACACCCAGGAGCCCATGGAATGTGCTTAACCCATTTGTGGAACTTGCCACCTATTGGTCTTTGAAGCTCAGCTGCCTCACCCACTTTAAGGCACAGCTGCTCACGCTGCCGTGTATAATGGGGAACAAGCGTGTGTGCCTCTGAGTCTGAGTCCCCAGAGCACGTTTGCGTACAGGCTGCAGGTGCCTGGGGAGCACTGTGTGCCGGCTGCGCAGAGGTACAAGGCTGAGTCTCCAGGCTGGGAGGCCGAGATGTGCAGAGAGAGGTGTTTGGCACTTCTGCTGTGGAAGACTGTGAACCTTCCATCCTCATTTTTCTCCAAAACGGAACCTATTGATATCAGGAATGTGGGACTTTTTGCTGGGTAGACTCTGTACCAATGGAAGTAATTAAACATAATGTCATCATAGTCACAGTTCAGAATAGAAATCCCTCCTTCTGTCACACTCAGGGACCGAGGATTTTGCTTAACCTGCTGCTGGTCACCATTCTTCTGTTGACTCTTCACCCCTGTTTGGAAAGAGAGTAACAGATTTCAAATTTTATTCTTAAAATTTCCCCAGAAAACCATTATGAGCCAGAAGATATATTGAAATAAGAGTCCCCAATTATCTCATCTCCCAGCCTTGCATTATTCTTGGAGTTTTTCTACTATATTTAAACTTCCTGCCCACAACTCACAGTCAGACTGGAGCCACAGAATAAACAACAATGTTCCTAGGAGTTTACTCATTTCTCCTACAAAGACTCAGGTCATCCTCTTTCCTGCCCAAGCAAACATAAATCTGACTGCCATTTCCTCCACTTCATTTATTTCCTTCCACTGAGTCTTCACATATGAACAGCCCTGTTTTTAACCAAATTTATGTTTATGAAAGGAAGCACTGCACCCTTTCGACCACATGCAGAAAATTCCTAAAAATGCATTTCTGTGTTTCTTAAAGATCAGTTTGCAATCCCTTCCCTATAAAAACACTAAAATCAGAGTTTGTAAGAGAAAGAAAGGTTTTCAGAGATCATATTATATATATGTACATATATATGTATAGAAAGAAAGAAAGTGAAGTCACTCAGTCGTGTTCGACTCTTTGCAACCCCACGGATTATAGCCTACCAGGCTTCTCTGTCCATGGGATTTTCCAGGCAAGAGTACTGGAGTGGGTTGCCATTTCCTTCTCCAGGGGGTCTGCCCGACCCAGGGATCAAACCCTGGTCTCCTGCATTGTAGACAGATGCTTTTACTGTCTGAGCCACCAGGGAAGATATATATATATGTAGAGAGAAAGCAAGTAGAAAATAACTGAGAATACAGAGAATTAGTGAAAGAAAGTGGTCACTCAGTCGTGTCCAACTCTTTGCGATCCCAAGGACTGTAAATTTCCAGGTTCCTCTGTCCATGGGATTTTCCAGCAAGAATATTGGAGAGGGTTGCCATTTCCTTCTCCAATACAGAGGATTATGTTAGGTCAAATGAGCGGCACTTTGCCAATTGGTGTTTTTACACAGGCACCTTATTTAAAATACTAAATGTTTCTTGTCTTGGGGGACAAGAAACATATGATGGTCTATCTAATACAATGGTTACAAATATATAACAATGGCAGTTTGAAATCTTTGTTTTCAATGCAGTTGCATTCTACATGGTCTTCAGAGGTGCAGTATTTGTTCTGGTTAAATAAATGCCACAAGGCAATTCAATCTGATGTAAATTCTGGGCATCTCTCTTAAAAACACAAACCACCACAATAAAATTTACCCTCTGCATTAAATCACCCTTTGAACTAAATTATCTCTCTTAGAATTTGGATGAGATCATTTAATGTGTTCCATATTCTCAAATGACAAAAAATACACAATCCTGTAAAGTCTATAGAAAGAATGAGGCAATAGTGTTGAAAGGTACCAGAAGATGCCACAAAGATAGCATATTTGTCTTCAGTCTAGCTTCACATCTGGTTGTCTTCACAGCTTAATCCAATGTGAGAGGCAAGGAGACACTCCTGTGCTCTCACTCCTAAATCAGCTGGGCAAGTGATGATCGCAGGTGAGGATAATTCCCCGAAGAGCTGTTCTATTGTGTGTTCTATGATGCAGCTAATAATATACAGAACTCTGGATTATTTTGTCTTCTTCTGAAAGAATGCTAGATTTGTTAAATTATCCCTTAGAATCTGTTGAGGCTTACTTTAATCTCTTTTAGAGCAGAGTTTTTTTTTTTTTTTTACCCCAGTTTTCTTTTAAATTAGAATTTAGCCCTTACCCCTAGCCTGCAGGCCTTGTTCTAGAGACTCCATTGAAAGGTCAAAGCATTTGCCAACATTCTTTACTCTGGAAAGGCCAGGGCTCTTACATCTTCCCAGTACTGTGCAGTCTCTGATCTCTCCTTAGAGTTTTTAGACCCTCAAAGGCTGTTTCCTGCCAGCTCTATCCATGTCTCTCTGCACGTGCAGCTTGTGTGTAGGCTCAGAAGATCCCCTCTACAGATTTTAAGATTCTTTATATGAGGCTCACTTCTCTCCAGTACCTTTTCCCTCAGAGTCCAGTGATGTTACCAGCCCTAACTCTGATCTCTGTTTCCTGCAAACAGCAAGCTGTCACTCTGCTGGGGCTCCAGGTCCTTGTGCTGAAGGTTTAGAAAGTCCCCCCAGGAGATGCCTTGTGAATGTGGGGGTCGTTCTGCAGGTTTTCTTTCTCCTACAAACTATAAACTTTCACTGTCTATGCTCCTTGGAAACAGTTGTTTCATACTTTTCCCAGTTTTAGAGTGGTTTACACTTAGAAGATAATTCCAGTATCAGCTATATATAAGAACCAAAAGTAGATTTTTCTCTTAAGATAGCATGTTTTTATGCATTTCCTCCATTTTTTCCCCTCTAGTTTTATTGAAAGAATTTACATACTGCTCTGCATCAGGGTGTACAATATACTGATTTGACTTATGTCATGAAATCATTGCCAGAATAATTTTAGTGAACATCCATTATCTTGTATAGCTACCAAATTAAATTAACAAAAGCTTTCACAATTAGAAATCAAGGACTATCATATCACAAATATGATTGTGATATAAACAATGCAAAATAATCTACAAATATATTACATTATTAAAGCAGTTTAGTCATATAATATTAAAATTTTTATAAATTTTAAAATTTTATATGCAAATAACTAAAAATTAGAAATGAAATTTTAAAAAATATTAATTTATTCCCCTCTCATTCTCCCTTATAATGAGAATTCATAGGATTTACTCTCTTAACTTTCATGTAAAACAAACAGCAATGTTAATTATATTTATGTTGTATATTACATTCGTAGTACTTATTTATTTATAGCTGGAACTTTGTACCTTTTGACTGCCTTCATCCAATTACCTCTCCCTCCAGCCCCTGCCCCCTACTAACTATAAATCTGATCTCTTTTTCTATGAGTTTGATTGTTTGTTTGTGAAGTATATAACTGATCTATAATGCCAAGCTAGATCATATAATGCCAATACATTTTATACAACGTAGTGATTCAGTATTTCAAAATGATCACAAGTCTTGTCACCATCCAAAGATATTATACATAATAATTGATTATATCCCCTCCACTATTCATTTCATATCTGTGACTCATTTATATTGCTGCTGGAAGTTTGTAGCTCTTAATCTCCCTCATCTACTCCCTTCCTCCTCCTCATTCCCATCCCTCTGGCAATGCCTATTTTTTCTCTGCATCCATAACCCTGTTTCTGTTTTGTTACATTTGTTCATTTGCTCTGTTGTTTGCATGTAAGTGAAATCACACAGTATTTGTCTCTCTGTCTGGCTTATTTCACTATTTCCTCACTTTTAAAGGCAACTGTCATTTTTATTTCAGTCAAATAAATGTATTTTGCGTATGTATATTTATGAGTTTTGTGCAGCTTATTTAAAAATGTTCTCTGCATTTAAAAGGAATAGGGTCTCTATCTGGGAGAAGGCGAGGGTGGGATGTTTAGAGAGGAATCGGGTGGAGAGGGAGGTGGGAGCGGGGATTGGGATGGGGAAGACGTGTAAATTCATGGCTGATTCATATCAATGTATGACAAAACCCACTGAAATGTTGTGAAGTAATTAGCCTCCAACTAATAAAAAAATTAAAAAAAAAAAAAAAAAGGAATAGGGTCTCTAGAGAACTAATACTCCTTATCATTAATTACTTTTGTGAATTTTTTTCATGGCTCTCAATGCAATTACCACCTGTCTGTACACCCTGAGTATGTAGATGTGCTTAGTGAATTTTGTTCCCCATATCCTTCACCTTATCACATTGTAATATTAAAACTATTCACTCCAAGAACTATTATATTTTATTTTAAGTCTCCCACCACATAAAGAGTCACCCATGCAGTGTTTTGTCACTTGAAAATTACATTTTAGGTCTTAAATTATCCATGATCTGCCTTGTTTCACACATACATATGCTTTTTCCTCAAATTGGAGCACTTTCCACCCCCAACCCTGTTTTGTCCTTTAGCCTGATCAACTTCTATTAATCTATTAGTTTTCAAGCTGAGATTCCATATAATTCAGGAAGCTGTCTTTGACTGATATCTATTTGTATTTATAACACTTATTTTGGGACAGTATGATAACAAAAATGGGTTCCCCACAGGATACATATTCAAAAAGGGAAGGAACTCACTATTTATTGGGAGCTCCTTATCTAGTACCTAACACATATTAAATGCATATTTGTTGAATGATTGAATATGTGAACTCTGTGAGTAATGGTGTGTGGAGAATAACGTCTGCAGCTGAGGATTCTTGAAAAATGTACAAAGATGGTGACTCATTTTCTAAAGAGGAAATTGCATACTATTGACTGGAAATTAGCTTTTTTCTAATGGTCTTCCAAAACATAAAAGAGGATAATGATATAAATGATATTAGTAAATACTATTGAATATGAACAAAATTAACAATTAGATGCACTGTAAGAAGTTGAAACAAAAATAAGTGAAGGATTACAGATCCTTAACTGCTCTTTCTTTGACACTTTCAGTTCAGTTCAGTCGCTCAGTCATGTCTGACTCTTTGTGAATCCCATGGGCTGTAGCATACCAGTCCTACCTGATCATCACCATCTCCCAGAGCTTGCTCAAACTCATGTCCATCAATTTGGTGATGCCATCCAACCATCTCATTCTCTGTCTTCCCCTTCTCCTGCCCTCATTCTTTCCCAGCATCAAGATTTTTTCCAATGAGTCAGTTCTTTGCAGCAAGTGGCCAAAGTATTGGAGCTTCAGCTTCAGCATCAGTCCTTCCAATGAATATTCAGGACTGATTTCCTTTAGGATTGACTGGTTTAAGGTTTGACTTTCTATGATTTTCCTTCATACATGAGAATAACATGGGTTATGAATAAACAGCCTTCAGGCTGAATATACCCATCTTAACACAGAGCTTTATAACTAGCTTTAAGATTTGCGAACTGGAATTACTGAATCACTGATTCTTTGATTTAGGGATTAGGAGGTTAGGGATAGTTCTATTTAGGAAATGAAAGAGATAGTTACTAGGTTGAATATTCATTAGCACCTCGAATTTTTTTTGAAAGTGAGATCAGTTTGATTTATCCAGAGTCACTTCTTAATACCATATTAGGTGTGAGTAAAAACATTCAGACACCTCTACCTAATATTGGGTTTGGGGACTGCAGACACACATCTGGGTTCAGACTTCAGGTGCCTGGGAAGCCCTGTGTCGCTGCAACACAAGATATGTGGCTGAGTCTCTGGTCTGGTGTGCAGAAAGTTCTGCCCTACCTTCATATTAATTGTGGCTCTTAGTTTCTTCTGCTCCTTTTATTCCTATTTAAGTGTATTTAAAAAGAAAAAGAGAGCTTTTCCCAGGGTTCTGTCTGTACCAGTGTGAGCTATAAAAAGATATTGAAGAGAAGGTGAGACTGGTGCTTCCATGCCCTTAGAGATGGAGGGATCAAGGGTTCTGCTCTACACTGAACCAGCTGCTCACTTCTGTCCAGAAAAACAGAATCAGATAGGAAAGAGTTGATCAATGTATAGATTTTACCTAGTTACAGAGATCTCCAGAAGACCTGCTTATGTGCCTACTCTGCAGTGTCAAGTTGTAGTTCTATAGAAATGCTTTCTGGAGGAATCAGGAGATGCAAGATAATGATATTTCAATTCTAATCACATTGGGCATCTGCTCCCACTCAGGGGGTTGGGTCCTCAACTCCGGTTTTGGGTAAAGGCTGCAGGTGTCTGCAGAGCACTGTGTCTCCACAGCACAGAAGTAAGGGCTGAGTTCTCAGGCTGGGAGTCTCTGATGTAGAGTTGACTGTAACGCTCCTTGCTATTTATGATGGATTTCAGTCTTTCTTTCTGCTGCGTTCCTGAAGCTATGTAAAACAAGGAGATGAGGCATCTATCAGGATTTTGTTGGAACCACTGCACACTGGTCATGGAAGTAGAATAATTGCATATCAGAGAGGAATTTCTCCCCTCTTGGAGAGTCAGAACCCCAGGACTCTGCTCCACCTTCATCTGCACTCTGAGCCCTGTTGAAAAAGAGAGAAATAGGCACAGGTGAGGGTCCCTGAACAATGACTGTGGCTGTTTGCAAATGGAGGGCATTTTTCTCTAGTTTCCATCCTCATGGTGGAGGATACAACCCAACAGACTCATGTTATCACTTCCTCCATCTTCCCCTCCACTATGTTCCTTTCTAAATTCAAGTGTGATGTTTCTTCATGTTCCCCCAGGATGTTCTTAACTCACAGCAAATCTGTATCCACAGGAGACTCAGCAAGACTCTTCTTTGTGTCTTCATGATTCTTTACTCTTTTGTACAAGGACACACTTTGATGTCAAGTTCCTTTAAATATTGGTATTTATCATATCTTGAAAATGGGACTGATTCTGTTCCTGTGCCTGATTGCTTCCATGAGAGATTCAAGTGTCATCACTCAGCTGTGTAGTGGGAGCTCCACCCATCTATGGTTTAGTCCTTCTACACACTGTGGTCTGTGAGCTTTTATGTGTGTCTGCTGGGTGTAAGGGAAGCGCTATATTTTCAGGGTTTAAAAGTCTTTTTTTTTCTGTAGACTCTGGGTGTATGTAAAATAATTTCTGTTAATGATTAGGGAGACAGTATATTAGAGGGGGAATAAAAGAAATTATTTCTATGTCTATAAAGAGCCATAGGTAAAATATATTGATCAAGCTGAAATCTGAGACATGATCAGATTGGGAAACTCTTCTGGGTTGTGATAACATATATATGGAATATTATTGTTGTTCAGTTGCTAAGTCATGTCTGACACTTTGCGACCCCATGGACTGCAGCATGCCAGGCTTCCCTGTCCTTCACTATGTCACAGAATTTGCTCAGACTCATGTCCATTAAGTCAATGATACTATCCAACCGTCTCATTCTCTGTTGCCCCCTTCTCCTCCTGCCCTCAACCTTTCCCAGCATCAGGGTCTTTTCCAATGAGTTTGCTCTTCGCTTTAGGTGGCCAAGTATTCAAGCTTCACCTTCAGTATCAGTACTTCCAATGAATATTCAGGGTGTATTTCCTTTAGGATTGGCTGTTTTGGTCTCCTTGCTGTCCAAGGGATTCTCAAGAGTCTTCTCCAACATCACATTTCAAAAGCATCAATTCTTCCATATTCAGCCTTCCTTAGTGTTCAACTCTCATGTCCGTACATGACTACTGGAAAAACCATAGTTTTGACTATATGAACCTTGGTCAGCAAAGTCATGTCTCCACTTTTTAATACACTGTCTAGGTTTGTCATAGTTTCCCCCCCCCCCCCCCCCCAAGGAGCAAACATCTTTTAATTTCATGGCTGCAGTCACCATCCGCAGTGATTTTGGAGTCCAAGAAAATAAAGTCTATTACTGTTTCCATTGTTTCCTCATCTATTAACCAAAAAGTGGTGGGATCTCAGATGCCATGATCTTAGTTTCTTGAATGCTGAGTTTTAAGCCAGTATTTACTTTTGAAAAGGATCCTGTATAAGTAAACCCACACAGTTCACACCCATGTGGTTTGTTCAAGGTTCAACTGTATTGTGAATTTCTAATGATCATTGTTTTAGCCAAAGCTGTTTTTTGGCCATCCGGGTTTTTAAAAAGATTAGATGCCTTCTTATCTATTTGATTCTAGTAAAAATTGTATATTTACATATTTACAATTTTTTACAAAATGTACACATATACAAATCAATAAAACACATTATATTTGTGAGAACTGCTAAAATCAGCATACTATTGGAAGATAAAGTGAGTTTTCCTGCAACTTCAGATCTGAAAATCCAACAACTCAAGAATTAGGAAACCACTTCTGATTTTTCTGAATAAGTAGATTCACTCAATCTAGCTGTTTAGGAACAATTTGAAAAGCACTTTGAGATTTATTTTCACCCCAGATACAAACACAATACCTAGGAGTCTCAGGAAGCAGTGTTGTTGCATACACTGAGTTCAAAGGGAAAATGCTTTATAGAAGGAAAGTTGACATTAGAAAGTCTCAACTGTGCTACCGCAGTGCCTGCCTTCTTCCTGTCTGTGATCATGGGATTTTCCTAAGCTCTGAGCAGGTGGCTGTCTTAATCGAAGTCATGTTTTGATTATTCTCTACTGTCATTTCTGTCACTCTGGTATTCCCAGAGAGCACAGGAATACTTTGCTGAGTCGTCCATTTATAAGGAAGAGACAGTAAGGCTGATGGATTTTTTTACCATTTGGAGGTTCCGGTAGTAGTGATACTGCTTTTCATTTGGCATGTTGTCAAGCCGATGAATAAAGAAAACCATCCCGCCACTGGGCTGTTTGTATCAGTACAAAGTGTATCTCCTCTGAATGGTTTCATATGTGCAGTCCACGGTCAAAGCTTCTCCCTCCCGACTGTTGCTGTGGTTTGTGCTTGGGTTACTTTGTCAGCCATGCTGGATCCGGGGGGAAAAGGAGAAGGCAGGGCTGGTTTTCCAAAATGTCTCAAGGGTCATGAGGGTTGGATGAAGTTATGACACAAGGACCAAGAAAAGGATCACCAGGTGTTCATTTGCCCACTTTTCTTCCCTCTAACACCCCTGCTACTCACAACTTGCACAGGGTCACCCCTGAGCTCTAAGAGAAGCTGAGGCCCCATGTTTAGGGCCACACATACTGAAGCCAAAGACGGCCATGAACACCCAGAGCAGACCAGGAAGATCATGACAGACATTCTTCTCTGGTTGAAATTAGTCTTGTTACTGCCACAGAGACCAGTCCTTCCTGAGTAGCTGAGTGCGGAGTTCCTCCAGCTTTTAGACATTTCTGCCCCAAACAGGAAGTACTGTTCATAAGGAAGATGTTCCATTCAGTCTATTCAGAATGAACCACCTCAAACCACTGTTCTGCATTGATGTTTTTCTGGAGAAATACCTTTGAAAAATGGCTATTGTATCTAGCAAGGTACAGGAATGAAGTTTCATTATCTTTTTGTTATTGAATTCTTGTTTATTGCCATTGTGATCAGAGACTATATTCTGAACGACTGAAAATTCTTTGAAGTTGATTAAGCCTTTTTTTAAGAGCTAGAGTCAACTTTCATAAATATTATGTGTGGGTGTGAATATAATCTATATTCTGTTTTTTTGGGGTAAAGCATTTTATTAATATCTACTTAAGTAAATAATAGTAATTGTGCACTATTAATAAAGATAAACATAAATAAAAACAGAAACATCTTCATTTAGATAAAAACAAATTTGCATTAATCTTATACTATCTTAATGGAATGTGGGAGGTTCAAAGATGACAAGATGAGAGGTTTATCACCAGGTCTATTACCTCCCATTGTGATCACGATGGTTGTTGTAATGGCAATGAGAAGCTCTTGTTCCAGTTCTTTATGAGATCTGCAGTCTCAGCCTTAATTGTATTTTCATTTCCTTGAGAATTCCTTCAATATAGTTGTATCCCCTAAGGGAGAATAGGCCAGCAAACAGTGTATGAGGGTGACACTAACCACTGGGATAAACATGGTGTGCAATTCTGGATCACCAATTTGACATTGTGTTGCTATATTGAAATAAATAAGGTTATAGTACAGAATAGAGTGTAACACATGAGTTTCATTAACATGAAATTTCAAAGAAATTTTATACATATGGAGGACCATATCTCTCAGCCCTCTAAGAATACATCCTTACTTTCTCAGATTGTTAATGGCAATTTGTAGGGAAATTTTAAAAAACACTCAGGTTACTAAGATATATGTCATATATGTCTAAAGTGTGCTAACTGGAACAACCTAAGTAATACCACTTCTGTGTGTTCCAATTTGTTTGTTCAAATGATGTTCTAATTGGCATTGCTAAGCCAGAAAATCAGGAGTAGCAAATGCATGTAGTGAGCTTTTTAGGAAGAAAATTGTGCCATAAAGGTGGATTGTTTTTATTTTAAGTTATAAAGGAGGAGTCATATCAAACAGAAATCCCAGTAAAATAAAATGAAGTAACTATCAGTTCAGTTCAGTCACTCAGTCATGTCCGACTCTTTGCGACCCCATGAATCACAGTACGCCAGGCCTCCCTGTCCATCACCAACTCCCGGAGTTTACTCAAACTCATGTCCATCGAGTTGGTGATGCCATCCAGCCATCTCATCCTCTGTCGTCCCCTTCTCCTCCTGTCCCCAATCCCTCCCAGCATCAGAGTCTTTTCCAATGAGTCAGCTCTTCGCATCAGGTGGCCAAAGTATTGGAATTTCAGCTTCAACATCAGTCTTTCCAATGAATACCCAGGACTGATCTCCTTTACGATGTACTGGTTGGATCTCCTTGCAGTCCAAGCAACCCTCAAGAGTCTTCAACAACACAGTTCAAAAGCATCAATTCTTCAGCGCTCAGCTTTCTTTACAGTCCAACTCTCACATCCATACATGACCACTGGAAAAACCATAGCCTTGACTAGATGGGCCTTTGTTGGCAAAGTAATGTCCCTGCTTTTTAATATGCTATCTAGGTTGGTCATAACTTTCCTTTCAAGGAGTAAGCATCTTTTAATTTCATGGCTGCAATCACCATCTGCAGTGATTTTGGAGACCAGCCCCCCAAGAAAAGTCTGACACTGTTTCTACTGTTTCCCCATCTATTTCCCATGAAGTGATGGAACAAGATGCCATGACCTTAATTTTCTAAATGTATTCAGAAGTAACTATAGGGCCCTGCTCTCAACTGCAGGAAACTGACAGTTCCAGGACTGCATACATTGTCCCTCGGGAGAGATTTTTGGAATCAAAGAAGATGTAGCTCATTTACCTGATAGGATCAGGAGCAAAATGACCCAGTTTTCACCATTTTCTGATATAGAGTTTGGGGAAGTGGGTACAAAGTGTGACCTACCTCTGGGCCCCAGGTCAGTGAGCAATGACCATGAGAAAATTTGGTCAGTGGCACTTAATGAAAGGAAGAGGGTGGAGGCTAGGACTGACTACATAATGGGCGAGTGGCTTCAGTGTCTCTGGAGTGGCCGTGGATCTCCTGTGCCTCCGCAGAATTCATGTTCTCAGAAGCGTTACTTGATGGGAATTTTTCTGCCTCTCAGTTTTCTTATCAGCAAAATGAAGATAATTATATCTCCATTTGATGCCTTCTACTATATTAAATCTAAATGAATATGGTTCTTTAAATGTGTATTGTACACCATTATTTCCATGATTGTTATGAAAATGAAATCCATCTTACATAACAGATGCTGCCAATTATTGTGCGTAGTGACAAGCAAAAGAATCTTTATCCTTTTTCCTTCTTATAGTATTTTCCTTCTGAACAAATTTGAATAAAAATGTATTTCTGAAAAATACCAACACTGGCACTGCTCAGGGAATCTGCCCTACACACAGGCACTATGGTTTGGAAATGTGGGAAACTGTTTTACCGTGAAACATTCTTCCTACCCAACTGTTATAACAACTGAAAATGCACATTTGAGGTGACTTCTTTTCAATCTCCTGAATCATTCCCTTTGTAAATACAATCTGAGGACAGTTAATCCAGCATGTTGAACTGAATGTAATTTAGGGTATGAATCACTCCATTTTAAAGACTGATTTGGGAAACGGGTATGGAAACCATAAAGTGAGAGAAGATTTTGAAAAGTAGTTCAGTGACTAGAAACATTAGACTTTGGGTCTGCAAAAGGGGTAGTAAAGGGTCACAGGGTACCTGAGGGGCTGGACATGAAGCAGGAACAGAGATGGGAGGGAGGCAGATAAAGTAACAGTGATTGTGAAGGACTGAAGACAAAAGATTTACATGTCCCAGTTCTGGTCCTAAATTCTGATCTTTTTATCAACAACAGTAAAACAAGTGAAAAAAGTCTACAAATTGAGCTCTGCGCAGGACTGAGTATGACTTGTTTCTTTGTGAAGCTATATCAAAGGTGAGAGGCCAACTGGGTGTGACTGCAGCCCATGGGCAGTGAGAACAGGTGAGGTCCGACGTTGGAGTAGTGAAGGCCAGTAGGAGACCAGATTAGATGCTGAACTATGTCTCTTCTCCTTCTCTCTGCCTCTACCCTACCCATTCTCACATATATCTATTGATCTACCTCTGTATTTATAACGTACACTTAGAAAAAAGTACTCCCCATGAGTCTTCCCAGTATGTCAATATTGTTGTACCAGTACTCATGTTGCAGTCTTAATATGCCACAAGGAACCTGATAAATGACTCAGAATTTCTTTCTATTAACAAGGTATGTGAATAACAGATGGGAAAGAGTTTCCCAGGGACAATTAAGGCACAAGATTTGTGCACAGTTATTGCAGCAATCACTGACATTCATGCTATTCTCACCCCTGTTTCAGGTTTTATCTACTAAAAAGTAACAGTTACCAGGACAAAAAGCCAAATTAAATTTTGGAATGAAGGCATAGCTTCTTCTGCTCTGACTCCTTTCCCTTTCTTTGGCAACGGGACAATAGCATCTTTCTTAGGCTCCTCATCTCAGCAAGTGTCTCAGCCACCCCTCAGGAGTCCTGTGTCAGGGAGCATCTGTGGTCCAGCTGTATATTTCAGGACAGCCTGGAGAGGTCTGGAGATCGCTATGTGTCTTCTTTATAGAGTTGATGCCCAAGTGGCTGGACTGTGAGGTTGTAATATTCAGGGAACTTTTCTGCTTTTTCTCATTCAACTTGGCACTTATTTTTCATTGACTTTTTCCTTCTTTAATTTTCCACAACACCATCTAGAAGATCAGACCTTCACTATGCTTTTGCCTGCATCAGTATAAGGTATGTGAGTTCTCTGATGAATTACAGTTTATGGTGAAATCTTCTCTCTCTTGGACAATGAGGGACTGTGATCAGTGGTCCAGTTTTTGGCTATGAGACCTGTTCAAAAGTAAAGAGAATACAGGAGACCCACATAAGATCTTCCGTTCATACTAGAGATGGTTTTTTCTTTCCCTGCCTCACTCCCCCAGGCAACAAGGTTATTATGTCAACACAGAAGACTGTCTACTTTTACTTCTGTATCTGGGTCTCAAAAGGGCTTTCCCAGGATTAAAGGTGACTCAGTTCCTGCCCTCAGGGAGTTGGCATTGTCTCCTGACTCCCCTACATTTAACTACATCCTCACAGGCTGTCTGCAACTCCAATGTCCCTTCCAGTACTTGCAGAAGAGTCTCCATCCATGATTCCTTAGGAAACAGAGCCCAAGCAGGTTTTCTTGAATGCGTTTCCCCAGCCCCAGCAGAGGTCACTTTAGCTCAGTGGTCTCCCATTGGTGCAGGAAACTGCACCAATCAGAAACCAGGTTTCTGGTTTCTTATTTGTCCAGCACTGCGCAAACCTAACTCAAATATTTTTTAGACACTGCCGTCCCTTGGCTAGACTGAGAAATGTTGAATAATTCATGACTTTTGGGAATTAATTTATATATGGATTACATTCCTTTTTACAACAGAGTATGCTATTTATTATGAGATACATAAAGTATCCTGTGATATGCACATGTTTGAAACAGTTCCCCCTTTGTAATTACGAGAAAGTGAAAAATTCTGTTATTTGTAGCTTGTTTTTCATCATTAGGTTCTATCTGCTTTTGGTTTTATTCTTTAAAAAAAACTGCTTTATTGAGGCATACTTGACCACTGAATAACTGCATATACTTAAAATGTACAATTTGATCATTTTTCACATGGGCATACAAAGATGAAATTATGACAGTGAAGGTAAAGAGCAGATGTACGATCCTGAAGTTCCCTAGTGGCCCTATTCTCTGCTCATTTTTAATCCCTCCTATATATCTTCCTACTATGTCCCTCCAACCCCTATTCATCCCAAAGCAGTCACTACTCTGCTTTTTCTTACTATACACTGGTGTGCATTTTCTCTAATATTATGTAAATAGTATCATAGAGTATATAATTTCTCTTGGTTTCTTTGCACATATTTATTTTAGGATTCATCTATGTTGTTATATTTAGTAGTAGTTCATCCTTTGAATTGCTAAGTAGTGTTCCACTGTGCAGCTGTATATCAATTTATTTATTTATTCACCAATTGATGGACTTTAAAGTTATTTCCAATTACTCTTATATAAGCTATTATGAACATTCATGTCTAAGTGTTTTTTGTATGGACATAAGGTTTTATTTCTTTTGGATTTTAAGTAGGTAAGGAGATGCTAGGTTATGTGATATGTGTATCCTTAACTTTGGAAGAAATAGTGAAACTGTGTTTTGGGCAGTTGGACCATCTACATTCTTAGCAGCACTGTATGAGAGCTCCAATTGCTCCAAAACCTCATTAACACTTGGAATTGCCAGTCATGTTTATTTTAGCCATTCTATTAGGTATGTCGTGGTATCTTATTCCTTTAATTTGCATCTCCCATACTATAATGATTCTGAGCATTTTTTCATGTACTTATTTACCATACATAGGCATACTTTGGTAAAGTGTTCAAATTTTTGGCCCATGTAAAAACAATAAATTTTTGTTTTATTAAATTGTAAGAGTTTATATGTATAGTATACATATTATATATAATATATATATTCTAGATATGGATCTTTTGTTAAATATTTTGCGAAGACTTTCTGCTAGTCTGTGGCTTTTGCATTTTTCTTGAATTTTTCTAACAGTGTCTTTTAAGAAGCAAACAATTTTAATATTATGAAGGTCAGTGTGTTGAAATTTTTCAAAAATAACTTCTTTGACATATGAGTGATGTACAAAAACCAGTATGCATTTAATATATAAAGCTTGATAAGTTTTGGGGAAAAATATAGTCTTGAAACCATCACCATAATCAATGTCATAAACATACTGGTTATGTCCAAAAGTTTTCTCTTGCTCTCCTTATTTTTAAAATTTTATTTATTTTTTTTTGTGATAGGAATACTTTAAATATATTCTCTTAGTAATTTTTAAAGTGCTCAGTACAATATTGTTAACTAAGGATATGCCTATTATATGTTTTCATGGGTATAGTAAGGTTGCCTTCCAAACCGGCTCTAACAAGCACACCGCTGCTGCTTCCCTTCCCCAGCAAGGACATACTGCACAGGCGCAGCCCCATCTGTCCCAGTGTGTGTCTCTCAGGACGCAGTAGTACACAGCGGTGTCTCTCATGGTGACCTGGGGCAGAACCAAGATGCTGGACTTTCTGTCTTTGGCGATGCTCAGAGAAGCCATCTTATTTGTCACGTTGTTGTTCAGACCATGAATCAAGTACTTTGGACCCTGGTGGGAAATCTGTCGATACCAATATACATACTCACGTCCACTGATTGTGGAGTGATTACAGGGCAAGTGCACAGGTTCTTCTTCAGCGCCCTCTGCTGAGTTTTGCTGTGTGGTCTTAGAATCTCCCAATATACCTGGGGTATTGAGAAACAATCGATTAGCTCAGGATTGTCAAATCAGGGTGCGCCTAAAGTGCAGATTCATAAACACTGCCAGAATTCCCCACTCTGGCTTTGCCCTGTCCATGAGGATTTTCAAATTTGTTGCACAGGACAAGATAAGTATTACTAGTATTTATTACTGAGCTACTTAGAGCCACAAAGCCAAAGATAAATTGTTGTTTTCCGTGACCCTTGGATTCAATGAAGCCCCAGACTCCTTACAGTCTGAAAACTGAGACTCAGGAGATCTTCTGTGAGTAGAGGATGTGATAGCCTCTCACAGGGTGAGAGGGTCTCTAGACAAACACACAGACACAGAGAAACACAGAGAAGCACATTCTTCCCTGTAGTTTGGTAAAGCACAGTGGGAGAAGTGAAAGCAGCAGACATCTGTCTTTGTCTTTAGCCATGAAAGTCATTCTTTCTTAGGTCCAGATCACTTACCCAAAGCTAGGAGAAGAGTTATTCCTGTCACCAGTCTCATAGTTGAAGCCCCAGGCCTCAGCGCTCAGGATCTGTGTCTGAGCCTAAGTTGGGAGAGGTCCCAAGTGCCAAATCAGCAGCCACGTGCACAGCCCACACCAGGCAGCTCACTGGGGTGCTCCCCAGCCAGGCGTCAGCTGTTTCTTGATTGGGGCTACTCCCGTGCCCAGGACTAAACACAAATCTCAAAAGAGACTAATAATATTTCCCCAATGTTAAGCCATAATGCAGAAAGTTTACATTAAGGTTATTTTCAAAGTTCAAACATAAATAGTCTATGTCTGTGTGAGCATATTTCAGATGAACATTGTTGAATTCCTCTGGTCTTGTCCCAGGAACCAATGACTTGTATGGTACTTACTCCTATTTCACTTGGGTCCTTTATAAAGCATAGTTACTAGTCTCGTTGCTCATGACTTGGGGTGAAATGAATTGAGAATAGTAGGAGAAAAGAAGAGAGGAAAAGAGGGGAAAATAAAATTTGGAAAGGGAAATGAAAGGAAACCATCTTATAAGAGAGACAAAAATAACCATAAAGCTATTTCTGTTATCCCCCAAAATGGTTATTATTAAAGAAAGGGGATAGAATAAAATTTAAGATTACTCATCCTTCTTTGTTACAATATCTAAGCTTATTAGTCCACTCTAGCAACAAATATTTGGCCATTTAAAATTAAACTATTAATCACTTCTCCCTTTTTTTCCTGTGGAGGGTCAGCTCTTTGCTCTGCATTTGGAAAATGACTTACTCATGTCCTTAAAACTGCGCACACACTCAATGTGAAATTTTGAAGTACAGGTGATAAAGGGGATAAGAGTCAATTCTTTGTACAACTCAATGATCACTTCTCTGTCACCCTGGATGGAGCTTTGATTTGCAGAAGTAACAGCCCCCTCTTGTGACTGCATATATGAGCTCCTTTCCTCAGAACCTGGAATCAGCAGCCTTTCAAGCTTTGTGTTTCCACTCTGTGAACAGCTGTCTCACAGGTGCTCCCTCTGGCCCTCTAGTGGCAAGGTTTCCTAACATAGTACTGTAAAGACGGAATCCTTTTCAGTCACTTGTGAATTTTAGGAGATATACAATTTTAGAAATTTTATTTTTCTGTGAGATATTTCTCACAGAAATAGTTTTAAATATCTCTCAATCAAATGCCTTTTACTTCCCTTATTATCTTGAACTTTCCATGTTGGAGGGAAGTTTCCAAAGGCCAGTTTATTCGTTGTTTAGCATGGGATTTGACACAGGTTTTGCTTACATTTAATACTAATTTGTTGAGTGAATGTATTAATTAATATAGACTAGGAGAAGTTATATAGAATTATATGGAGTGACTCTCAAAATTATTCCAAACCAAAGATTCTGATTTTCTGGAAAACAAACTGAACAGAAGTATACAGCTTCCCTGGTGGATCAGGTGGTAAAGAATCTGCCTGCAGTATAGGAGACCTGTGTTCAATCCTGGGTTGGGACGATCACCTGGAAGAGGGAATGGCTATCCACTCCCATACTCTTGCCTGGAGAATTCCATGGACAAAGGAGCCTGGTGGGCTACAATTCATGGGGTGGCAAGGAATCGGACACTACTGAGCAACTAACACTTTATTCATCCAGCAGTGAAGATAAACGCAAAATTCAGATAGACAGCACATCAGTTCTTACTCCCCATCCTCCAAAAATGGGAGAATTCAAAAATTTAGGAAAGGGAAAGCTTGGTTTTGAGAATGTGGTAGTCCATGGCATGGTGGTCATAGAGTCACTGTTAATTTAATCTACATATGCACCTATTATACACCAGGTTATAAACTAGCAATAGTGTTTTAAGGTTGATGTCAATATATAAATGAGAGAAATATTGGGATAGCTGAAGGAAATATGAAAGATAAGAGTCATTATATCACCTAGTTATATAACACAAAAGTCATGCTCAGGTACAGCTTTTTATCTGGCGTTTATTACTGCAGAGGTCAGGTGATATGGACAATCCAAATCAAGCACAGAGAACTATAAGTATTGTGGTACTTTTTATTTTTGTTGATTTGTTTTTATATAACAACTTCTTTGAGATACAACTTATATGTCATATAATTCACCCATTTAAATTGTATAGTTCAATGTTTTTAGTATATTCATAGAGTTGTGCAACTGTCACGACACTCAATTTTAGATCACATTTTGTGATCTCTAAAAGGAACCTATACCCATTTGCAGTCACCCATCATTTCTCCCCATGAAACTCCACCTGGGCAACCACTCACCTACTCTGTTTCTGCCCTAATCCATTTGGACTTCCTTAACAAATGAGGATTGAGTAGCTTCAAAACAAGAGAAATTTTTTCCTGTACAATTCTGCATGCTGGAGGTACAAGAGCAAGGCACTGGCAGATTGGGTGTCTAGTGAGGGTATGTTTCCTGGCTCACAGGTGATGCCTTCTTGCTGTCCCTCATGTGGTAGAAGGGGCAAAGGCTCTCTTTGGAGCCTCTTTTATAAGAGCACTCATTTCAAAGGAGCCATATTGATGTGGTTCACTCATATCGACCTCCTCATGCAGACAGCAAGAAGGGGAAAGATAGATATGTGAAAGGCAAATGAAATACTTTGAGCTGATGGTCTATATCTAGTTGTCTATTCTTTCACTCATTCCACAGTTTTAACTTCATGGGCTTAATATTTAAGGTAGAGGAAGTCCTCCTACTTGCTTTTTAAATTTCAGTATGTTTTAAAGATTCTTGGCCTTTTAAAATATACAAATTTTAGAACTGATTTTCACCTTTACATACATACAGAGAGTTGAATCTATTTAAGAAATGTGAAAGACTTTGACATTTTTTGTTTCATGAATCTTTTAATCCATGAACATAGTATATCCTCCCATTTATTTACAACTGAAATTAAGTTCTTTGTGTTTTGTAATTTTCTGTACTGTGGTCTTATAAATATATTTAAAAATTTTATTCCTAAGGATTTTGATTCTTATGCTATTTTAAGAATTTTTAAAAAAATTTCATCTCATTTCTAGTTACTTGCATATAAAATATATTTTATATTGCTCAACTGCATTAGTAATGTAATATATTTGTAGATTATTTTGGATTGTTTATCTCACAATCATATGTGTGACTATCTTATAGTCCTTGATTTCTAGTTATTAAAACTTTATTTATTTTTCTTGCCTTTCTACAACTGGTTAGGGCCCAGTACACACTTTAATAGAGATAGTGCTGTTTGACTTCAATGAAAGAAAACACTTAACATTTCACCATTAAGTTTAGTATTTGCTTTATGTTTGTAGCATATACACTTTACCAGAATGAAGAAGTTTTTCTTTCAATCCTAATTTGTTGGGAATTAATTTCTTTACTTTGAGTGACTATTGATTACACTTTTGTGTAACTGTTGGGATGATATTTTTATTAATGGGGATTATTACTTTGATTGCTTTATTTTTTCCCCCCAATTATTTTTATTAGTTGGAGGCTAATTACTTTACAATATTGTAGTGGTTTTTGCCATACATTGACATGAATCAATCATGGATTTACATGTGTTCCCCACTGAACCTCCCTCCCACCTCCCTCCCCATCCCATCCCTCTGGGTCATCCCAGTGCACCAGCCCTGAGCACTTGTCTTATGCATCCAACCTGGAGGGGCGATCTGTTTCACACTTGATAATATACATGTTTCAATGCTTTTCTCTCAGATCATCCCACCCTTGCCTTCTCCCATAGACTCCAAAAGTTTGTTCTATACATCTGTGTCTCTTTTTCTGTCTTGCATATAGGGTTATCGTTACCATCTTTCTAAATTCCATATATATGTGTTAGTATACTGTATTGGTGTTTATCTTTCTGGCTTACTTCACTCTGTATAATGGGCTCCAGTTTTATCCATCTCATTAGAACTGATTCAAATGTATTCATTTTAATGGCTGAGTAATATTCCATTGTGTATATGTACCACAGCTTTCTTATCCATTCATCTGCTGGTGGGTATCTAGGTTGCTTCCATGTCCTGGCTATTATAAACAGTGCTGCGATGAACATTGGGGTACACGTGTCACTTTCAGTTCTTGTTTCCTCAAGTGTATGCCCAGAAGTGGGATTGCTGGATCATATGGCAGTTCTATTTCCAGTTTTTAAAGGAATCTCCACACTGTTCTCCATAGTGGCTGTACTAGCTTGCATTCTCACCAACAGTGTAAGAGGGTTCCTTTTTCTCCACACCTTCTCCAGAATTTATTGCTTGTAGACTTTTAAATAGCAGCCATTCTGACTGGCGTGTGATGGTACCTCGTGGTTTTGATTTGCATTTCTCTGATAGTGAGTGATGTTGAGCATATTTTCATGTGTTTGTTAGCCGCTTTTTGGTTGGGTTTTTTTGTTTTTCTGAAATTGAGCTGCAAGAGTTGCTTGTATATTTTTGAGATTAATCCTTTGTCTGTTGCTTCATTTGCTATTATTTTCTCCCATTCTGAAGGCTGTCTTTTCACCTTGCCTATAGTTTCCTTTGTTGTGCAAAAGCTTCTAAGTTTAATTAGGTGCAATTTGTTTATTTTTGCTTTTATTTCCAATATTCTGGGAGGTGGATCATAGAGGATTCTGCTGTGATTTATGTCAGAGAATGTTTTCCCTATGTGCTCCTCTAGGAGTTTTATAGTTTCTGGTCTAACATTTAGATTTTTAATCCATTTTAAATTTATTTTTGTGTATGGTGTTAGAAAGTGTTCTAGTTTCATTCTTTAACAAGAGGTTGACCAGTTTTCCCAGCACCACTTGTTAAAGAGGTTGTCTTTTTTCCATTGTATATTCTTGCCTCCTTTGTCGAAGATAAGGTATCCATAGGTTTGTGGATTTATCTCTGGGCTTTCTATTCTGTTCCGTTGATCTATATTTCTGTCTTTGTGCCAGTACCATACTGTCTTTATGACTGTGGCTTTGTAGTAGAGCCTGAAGTCAGGCAGGTTGATTCCTCCAGTTTCACTCTTCTTTCTCAAGGTTGCTTTGGCTATTCGAGGTTTTTGTATTTCCATACAAATTGTGAAATTATTTGATCTAGTTGTGAAGAATACCGTTGGTAGCTTGATAGGGATTGCATTGAATCTATAGATTGCTTTGGATTGTATACTCATTTTCACAATATTGATTCTTCCAATCCATGAACATGGTATATTTCTCTATCTGTTTGTGTCCTCTGTGATTTCTTTCATCAGTGTTTTATAGTTTTCTATGCATAGGTCTTTTGTTTCTTTAGGTAGATATACTCCTAAGTATTTTATTCTTTTCGTTGCAGTGGTTAATGGTATTGTTTCCTTAATTTCTCTTTCTGTTTTCTCATTGTTAGTGTATAGGAATGCAAGGGATTTCTGTGTGTTAATTTTATACCCTGCAACTTTACTATATTCATTGATTATCTCTAGCAATTTTCTGGTAGAGTCTTAAAGTGTTTTCTATGTAGAGGATCATGTCATCTGTAAACAGTGAGAGTTTCACTTCTTCTTTTCCTATCTGGATTCCTTTTGTTTCTTTTTCTGTTCTGATTGCTGTGGTCAAAACTTCCAAAACTATGTTGAATAGTAGTGGTGAGAGTGGGCACCCTTGTCTTGTTCCTGGTTTCAGGGGAAATGCTTTCAATTTTTCACCATTGAGGATAATGCTTGCTGTGGGTTTGTCATATATAGCTTTTATTATTTTGAGGTATGTTCTTTCTATGCCTGCTTTCTGGAGAGTTTTTATCATAAACGGATGTTGAATTTTGTCAAAGGCTTTTTCTGCATCTATTGAGATAATCATATGGTTTTTATCTTTCAATTTGTTAGTGTGGTGTATTACATTGATTGATTTGTAGATATTAAAGAATCCTTGCATTCCTGGGATAAAGCCCACTTGGTCATGATGTATGATCTTTTTAGTATGTTGTTGGATTCTGTTTGCTAGAATTTTGTTAAGGATTTTTGCATTTATGTTCATCAGTGATATTGGCCTGTAGTTTTCTTTTTCTGTGGCATCCTTGTCTGGTTTTGGTATTAGAGTGATGGTGGCCTCATAGAATGAGTTTGGAAGTTTACCATTTTCTGCAATTTTCTGGAAGAGTTTGAGTAAGATAGGTGTTAGCTCTTCTCTAAAGTTTTGGTAGAATTCAGCTGTAAAGCCATCTGGTCCTGGGCTTTTGTTTGCTGGAAGAGTTCTGATTACAGTTCCGATTTCTGTGCTTGTGATGGGTCTGTTAAGATCTTCTATTTCTTCCTGGTTCAGTTTTGGAAAGTTATACTTTTCTAAGAATTTGTCCATTTCTTCCAAGTTGTTCATTTTATTGGCATAGAGCTGCTGGTAGTAGTCTCTTATGATCCTTTGTATTTCAGTGTTGTCTGTCGTGATCTCTCCATTTTTATTTCTAATTTTGTTGATTTGGTTCTTCTCCCTTTGTTTCTTAATGAGTCTTGCTAACGTTTTGTCAATTTTGTTTATCTTTTTAGAAAACCAGCTTTTACCTGTGTTGATTTTTGCTATTGTCTCTTCTGTTTCTTTTGCATTTACTTCTGCCCTAATTTTTAAGATTTCTTTCCTTCTACTAACCCTGGGGTTCTTCATTTCTTCCTTCTCTACTTGCTTTAGGTGTAGAGTTAGGTTATTTATTTGACTTTTTTCTTGTTTCTTGAGGTAAGCCTGTAATTCTATGAACCTTCCCCTTAGCACTGCTTTTACAGTGTCCCATAGGTTTTGGGTTGTTGTGTTTTCATTTTCATTCGTTTCTATGCATATTTTCATTTCTTTTTTGATTTCTTCCATGATTTCTTGGTTATTCAGAAGTGTGTTATTTAGCCTCCATATGGTGGAATTTTTAATAGTTTTTTTTTTTTTTTTTTTTCCTGTAATTGAGATCTAATCTTACTGCATTGTGGTCAGAAAGATGACTGGAGTGATTTCAATTTTTTTGAATTTACCAAGGCTAGTTTTATGGCACAGGATGTGATCTATTCTGGAGAAGGTTCCGTGTGCACTTGAGAAAAAGGTGAAGTTGATTCTTTTGGGGTGAAATGTCCTATAGAGATCAATTAGGTCTAGCTGGACCATTGTGTCATTTAAAGTTTGTGTTTCCTTGTTAATTTTCTGTTTAGTTGATCTATCCATAGTTGTGAGTGGGGTATTAAAAGTCTCCCACTATTATTGTGTTATTGTTGATTTCCGCTTTCATACTCATTAGCATTTGCCTTACATATTGTGGTGCTCCTATGTTGGGTGCATATATATTTATAATTGTTATATCTTCTTCTTGGATTGATCCTTTGATCATTATTTAGTGTCCTTCTTTGTCTCTTTTCACAGCCTTTACTTTAAAGTCTATTTTATCTGATATGAGTATTGCAACTGCTGCTTTCTTTTGGTCCATTTGCATGAAATATTTTTCTCCAGCCCTTCACCTTCAGTCTGTATGTGTCCCTTGTTTTGAGATGGGTCTCTTGTAGACAGCATATATAGGGGTCTTGCTTTTGTATCCATTCAGCCAGTCTTTGTCTTTTGGTTGGGGAATTCAACCCATTTACATTTAAGGTAATTATTGATAGGTATGGTCCCGTTGCCATTTACTTTGTTGTTTTGGGTTTGCATTTATACAACATTTCTGTATTTCCTGTCTAGAGAAGATCTTTTAGCATTTGTTGAAGACCTGGCTTGGTGGTGCTGAATTCTCTCAGCTTTTGCTTGTCTGTAAACCTTTTGAATTCTCCTTCATATCTGAATGAGATCTTTGCTGGGTACAGTCATCTGGGTTGTAGGTTATTCTCTTTCATTACTTTAAGTATGTCCTGCCATTCCCTTCTGGCCTGAAGAGTTTCTATTGATAGATCAGCTGTTATCCTTATGGGAATCCCTTTGTGTGTTATTTGTTGTTTCTCCCTTGCTGCTTTTAATATTTGTTCCTTGTGTTTGATCTTTGTTAATTTGATTAATATATGTCTTGGGGTGTCTTGCCTTGGGTTTATCCTGTTTGGGACTCTCTGGGTTTCTTGGACTTGTGTAACTATTTCCTTCCCCGTTTTAGGGAAGTTTTCAGCTGTTATCTCCTCGAGTATTTTCTCAGGACCTTTCTTTTTGTATCTTCTTCTGGGACTCCTATGATTCGAATGTTGGGGCATTTCACATTGTCCCAAAGGTCCCTGAGGTTGTCCTCATTTCTTTTAATTCTTTTTTCTTTTTTCCTCTCTGCTTCATTTATTTCCACCATTTTATCTTCTACCTCACTTATCCTATCTTCTTTCTCCGTTATTCTACTGTTGGTTCCCTCCAGAGTGTTTTTGATCTCATTTATTGCATTATTCATTTTTAATTGGCTCTTTTTTATTTCTTCTGTGTCCTTGTTAAACATTTCTTGCATCTTCTAAATCCTTGTCTCCAGGCTATTTATTTGTAACTCCATTTTGTTTTCAAGATTTTGGATCATTTTTATTATCATTCTAAACTCTTTTTCAGGTAGATTCCCTATCTCCTCCTCTTTTGTTTGGCTTGGTGGCCATTTTTCATGTTCCTTTACCTGCTGGGTATTTCTCTGCCTTTTCATCTTGTTTAGATTGCTGTGTTTGGAGTGGCCTTTCTGTATTCTGGTGGTCTGTGGTTCCTTTTTATTGTGGAGCTTTTTCCCAGTCGGTGGGGTTGGACGATTGGCTTGTCAACGTTTCCTGGTTAGGGAAGCTTGCGTCGGTGTTCTGGTGCGTGGACCTGGATTTCTTCTCTCTGGAGTGCAATGGAGTGTCCAGTAGTGCATTTTGAGATGGGTCTATGTGTTTGGTGTGACTTTGGGCAGCCTGTATATTGATACTGAAGGCTATGTTCCTGCGTTGCTGGAGAATTTGCGTGGTATGTCTTGCTCTGGAACTTATTGGCTCTTGGGTGGTGGTTGGTTTCAGTGTAGGTATGGAGGCTTTTGGATGATCTCTTATTACTTAATGTTCCCTGTAGTCAGGAGTTTTCTGGTGTTCTCAGTTTTGGGGCTTAAGTCTCTTGCCTCTGGATTTCAGTCTTATTCTTCCAGTAGCCTCAAGACTTCTCCAACTATACAGCACTGATAATAAAACTTCTAGGTTAATGGTGAAAAGATTCTCCACCGTGAGGGACACCCAGAGAGGTTCACAGAGTTACATGAAGAAAAGGAGAGGGAGGAAGGAGATAGAGATGAGCAGGAGGAGAAAAAGGGAGACTCAAGAGGAGAGAGACAAATCTAGGTTGTACTCTGTTCCCTAAGTGTTCTCCATAGCCCAGAACACCCACAGAGATTCACAAAATTGGATTGAGAAGAGAAGGGGGAGGAAGGAAATAGAGGTGATCTGGGGGAGAAAAAGGAGAGTCAAAAGGGGGAGAGAGTAGTCATCACACTCCTGAATAAAAATATTGGATTCTCAAATGTCCAAAATTGATATCAAATACTGAAAAACAAAGATTAAAAATATAGAGTAGAGGTTAGACTTTTAAAAATATAATATTAAAAGCAAAAACACACAGAAATAAGAAATATATATGAAGTTTGCTTTAAAAATAGGATCTTTTTTTGCAAGGTTATAGTGAAATGAAAATGAAAATTAAGGAGTAATAGAGGCCTTTAAAATAAAATATAATAAAAAGAATCTAGATCTAACTCCAGAGACCAGTCTTATGTGCACTCCACTAAGACTGCTTGCATGATAATTCAAGCAATATGAGCAGATGAAATTTTCAAAGAATAGTATACAGATTGAGAAGAAAGAGGCCCTAAGCAGTAGGAATGCTCTTGATGTGGGATGGGTAAAGCAGAATAGGAGATCTTGCAAGGGATCTCCCAGAAATTAAAGTTTAAAGTTTGGGTACTGTGTGCCAGGAACACAAAGGTGTCCAAAAGAGTGGCAAGCACTGCAGAGAATGGCTGCTCGAATGTGGTCTGTAGGTGGGTAGCATTTGCGTCACCAAGGAGCTACTCTGACTTCAGAATCTCAGGCTCAACCCAAAATTTCTATGCCAGAATCTGCATTTGAATAATATTCCTGTGCACATTAAAATTTGAGAAATACTTGTCTAGATGAAAGAGGTTAAAAACGTCTTTTGGATTTAACAATAAAGAAATCATTGGTGATTTTTAAGAAAACAGATTTTAGAAAGTATTGGGAGAAAAAACACAAGTGTATGGAGTGAAAAAGAGGTGACAGAGTGTAAGCAGTTATATGATTAGGGCTTTTAAACAATAACCAGGGAGTAAAAGATAGATTGGTTGCAGGAGTGGCATGTATGGGGTTTGGGGGAATATGAAATATTTTTTTCTGAGATGAGAAAGCTTGAATATTTTAAATGAGTCCTAAAAAATCAGACTATAGAATTTGGATGATCAGTGGCCTAAGGTGCCATAGAAATCAGAAAAAATGGTGTCGGTGAAGTATTTAGGCAAAGAGATACTACTTCAAAGTAAAAGAGATACCTGTTTCATTATTATGGGAGGGAAGGTGAATTACAAGTATAAAGGCAGAATGTTTTATGAGATGCAGAAAGTTGAAGATTCATTTAAATATACTGAAATGGAGTTGGGCTCTATGGTCCTTGCCTCCCATGTCCTCAGCCTGCCCTTGTCTATGAGAAAACTTTAGCCAAAGAAGAAGCTTAATCAGACATCCCCTGTAAAGTCACATGCAAAGAGAGCTGACCCCCCTCTTTTAGCAAAGAGAAACTGAAAGTTTCTGAGAACTTTCAGAAATCAGTTTCCTCACTGTGGACTGCTGCTGTTCAACTTGCGAGAGATTGGGATGGCAACCCATGGGAGGAAAAGCACTTTGGTTAGAAATTTTTTATATAAAATTTCAATTAAAAAATTTAAAACTTTCAAATGGAAAGAAACAAAAGTTCCTTCTTAGCTTTGTTTAATGGTGAAACTATTATTATTCTGTCTTGCTTGACTGCTTTCCTCTCCTTCTGCATTTTTTTCTGATTAAGTTTATTCTTTGGAATTCAGGGAAAGCCCAAGAGGCTAATTGTTTTCTTTGCACAAGAAGCAACAGAAGGTGGGTATTGGGAGTCTGTTTCAGAAAGACCCTATAGAACCCTGCTGGGTTTCATATTGTGTGTGTGTGTGTGTGTGTGTGTGTGTGTGTGTGTGTGTGTATGTGTGTGTGTATGTGTATGCCCTCTTATGTGCCAAGCATGGTTCAGGTCTGGAGGATGCAGTAGTAAAGAGATATTAATGCCTACAGTTCAGTAGGAAGAGAGAAAAATGAATTTTTTTTTTGAGAAAAAAACAATTTTAAAGAGTAATAAGTACTATAAACACAACACAATACTATATTGAGACAGAGTTGCTCTTGGGATGAGGAAGCGCATCTGCTCTAAGTAGGATATGGAGGGGATGCTCCACTCTGATACTTACTATACAACACCAGGCAAAATATTGAGCCCCCTTCAAGTTCAATTTCCTTTCCTGTAAGTAGTCAGTATCTTTCTGCTGGGCACTGGTCTCAGCAGTGACACTTATTATCTCATTCACTTCTCATGAGAAGTCTGCATGGTAGATTCTATCAATATCCTATCAATATCTAACATTGTAGATATGAGGAAACTAAAGCAAAAAATCATAAAGTCATTTTCCCAAGATACTCAACTAATGAGTGGTAGATCTAGAAATACAAACCAAGTCTTCAGTCTCAAGCACTGCCACATTGCCTCCCTAAAGGTGATCTGATCCAACCTTGAAGTGTTCCAATAAGAATTAAGTAGGAACACACATTCAAAGCACTCAACATAATACCTTCCCTAACCTAGATATTCAATCAGCTGCAGCAATGTGCAGAATTTGGGAGTGGGGTTGGGAGACAGAATCTGAAATTGCAGAATAATCTATCCACAATATAAAGTTCAATGTTTTTCAATATTTTCAATATTTTCATAATTTTCAATATTTTCAATATTTTCCATATTTTTCAATATTTTCATTATTTCAATATTTACAATATTTTTCAATATTTTCAATATTTTCAATATCTTCAATGTTTTCAATATTTTCAATATTTTCCCATTTTTTAATACTTTCAATATTTTCAGTATTTCAATGTTTTCAATTTTTTAAATATTTTCCAATATTTTCAATATTTTCTCATCTTTCAATACTTTCAATATTTTCAATATTTTTCAGTATTTTCAATATTTCTCAATATTTACCCATTTTTCAATACTTTCAATATTTTCAATATTATCAATATTTACCATATTTTCAATATTTGTCAATGTTTTCCATATTTTCAATATTATCAATATTTTCCATATTTTCAATATTTTTCAATATTTTCAATATTATCCAATATTTCCCAATATTTTCAATATTTTTCATACTTTTCAATATATTCCATATTTTTCAATATTTTCCATATTTTCAATATTTTCCAATATTTTAAATGTTTTCCATATTTTCAATATTATCAATATTTTTCAATATTTTCAATACTTTCAATATTTTCAATATTTTACAATATTTTCAATATTTTTCATACTTTCAATATTTTTAATATTTTCAATATTTTCAATATTTTTCAATATTTTCCACATTTTCAGTATTTTTCAGTATTTTCAATATTTTTCAATATTTTCAATATTTTTCATACTTTTCAATATTTTCAATGTTTTCCATATTTTCAATATTTTCCATATTTTCAATATTATCAATATTTTTCAGTATTTACAATACTTTCAATATTTTCCATATTTTCAATATTTTTCAATATTATCAATATTTTTCAATATTTTCCATATTTTCAATATTTTCCCATCTTTCAATAGTTTCAATATTTTCCAATATTTTCAATATCTTTCATAGTTTTCAATATTTTCCACATTTTTAATATTTTCAATGTCTTCAATATTTTTCAATATTTTCAATATCTTCAATATTTTTCAATATTTTCAATATTTTCCATGACCTCAATATTTTTCAATATTTCCCCCATCTTTCAATATTGTCAATATTTTAAATATTTTCCAATATTTCCAATATTTTCAAGATTTTTCAATATTTTCAATGTTTATAATATTTTTCAATATTTTCAATATTTTCCATGACTTCAATATTTTTCAATATTTTCCCCATCTTTCAATACTTTCAATATTTTCAGTATTTTTCCTATTTTCAATATTTTCCATATCTTCAATATTTTCCATATTTTCAATATTTTCAATTTTTTTCAATATTTTCCAATATTTTCAAGATTTTCAAGATTTTTCAATATTTTCAATATCTTCAGTGTTTTTCAATATTTTCAATATTTTCAGTATTTTTCAATATTTTCAATATTTTTCATACTTTTCAATATTTTCAATATTTTCCAATATTTTCTCATCTTTCAATACTTTCAATATTTTTCAATACTTTCAATATTTTCAATATTTTTCATACTTTTCAATAGTTTCAATATTTTCAATATTTTCCAATATTTTCAAAAAGTTCAATATCTTTCATAGTTTTCAATATTTTCCACATTTTCAATATTTTCAATGTCTTCAATATTTTTCAATATTTTCAATATCTTCAATATTTTTCAATATTTTCAATATTTTCCATGACCTCAATATTTTTCCCATCTTTCAATATTTTCAATACTTTCAATATTTTCAATATTTTAAATATTTTTCAATATTTTCCAATATTTCCAAGATTTTCAAGATTTTTCAATATTTTCAATGTTTATAATATTTTTCAATATTTTCAATATTTTCCATGACTTCAATATTTTTCAATATTTTCCCCATCTTTCAATACTTTCAATATTTTCAATATTTTTCCTACTTTTCAATATTCTTCAATATTTTCCATATCTTCAATATTTTTCAATATTTTCCAATATTTTCAAGATTTTCAAGATTTTTCAATATTTTCAATATCTTCAGTGTTTTTCAATATTTTCAGTATTTTTCAATATTTTTCATACTTTTCAATATTTTCAATATTTTTCAATATTTTCAATATTTTTCAATACTTTCAATATTTTCAATATTTTTCAATATTTTCAATATTTTTCATACTTTTCAATATTTTCCAATATTTGAATGTTTTCCATATTTTCAATATTATCAATATTTTTCAGTATTTACAATACTTTCAATATTTTCCATATTTTCAATATTTTTCAATATTATCAATATTTTTCAATATTTTCCCATCTTTCAATAGTTTCAATATTTTCAATATTTTCCAATATTTTCAATATGTTCAATATCTTTCATAGTTTTCAATATTTTCCACATTTTCAATATTTTCAATGTCTTCAATATTTTTCAATATTTTCAATATCTTCAATATTTTTCAATATTTCCAATATTTTCCATGACCTCAATATTTTTCAATATTTTTCCCATCTTTCAATATTTTCAATACTTTCAATATTTTAAATATTTTAAATATTTTTCAATATTTTCCAATATTTCCAATATTTTCAAGATTTTTCAATATTTTCATGTTTATAATATTTTTCAATATTTTCAATATTTTCCATGACTTCAATATTTTTCAATATTTTTCCCATCTTTCAATACTTTCAATATTTTCAATATTTTTCCTACTTTTCAATATTTTTCAATATTTTCCATATCTTCAATATTTTTCAATATTTTCCATATTTTCAATATTTTCAATTTTTTTCAATATTTTCCAATATTTTCAAGATTTTCAAGATTTTTCAATATTTTCAATATCTTCAGTGTTTTTCAATATTTTCAATATTTTCAGTATTTTTCAATATTTTCAATATTTTTCATACTTTTCAATATTTTCTCATCTTTCAATACTTTCAATATTTTTCAATACTTTCAATATTTTCAATATTTTCATACTTTTCAATATTTTCAATATTATCAATATTTTTCAATATTTTCAATACTTCAATATTTTCCATATTTTCAATTTTTTTCAATATTTTCAATATTTTTCTTACTTTTCAATATTTTCAATATTATCAATATTTTTCAATATTTTCAGTACTTCAATATTTTCCATATTTTCATTATTTTTCAATATTTTCCATATTTTCAACATTTTCTGAGATATATGTGTGTGCATGTGTGCTCATTCATGACTGACTCTTTGCAATGTATGGACTGTGGCCTGCCAGGCTCTTCCGTTCATGGAATATTCCAGGTAAGAATACAGCAGGTGGTTTTTCCTACTCCAGGGGGTCTTCCATAACCAAGGGTCAAACTGGCATCTTTTCTGGCTCCTGCATTGCCAGGTGGGTTCTTTACCAGCTCAGCCACCAGGGAAGCCCTTTCTGATGTATATGTAGTAGTTTACCTGGCAAATTTCATGTGTTATCATAAGTATCCATGGTCTATCATGTTCTTATTACGATTAATGAGAAATTAATTAATTAGGGTGTTATTTTGAGAGATTGGGTACCATAATATAGAATGGAGTGGATATACAAAGCAGTGTTTTCTGCAATTGTTTATTTTTTTCCCATGATTGACTCTTGCTCCCACTTCTCTGGATATTTCCATACTACAAGAAAAGACAGAGCAGTACATACTTACTTGCCAGAGAAGAAACTCCCAACTTGTGCAACAATTCCAAGCTTTCTTTTCAAGGTAGCCTCTTACTCTCCAGCCACAATCAGGCCATGTGTTGTATTTGTCATTTGAAGTCAATCACTTTCACATCCGGCAGGCCGAAGAAGAAGAAGGGAAAAAAAAAAAAAAAAAAGCCAGCCAGTTTTGCTGAATCCTCTTTGTCCCCATTTCTGCATAGTGATGTTTACTGAGTGGTTCAGCAATGACAGCTTCTATTGTGATTATGCTTTTGTTGGCCAAATTCTTGGCTTTCTCTGCCCACCGAAGCCAAATAAAAATGACAGAGGCAGAATTTGGAGGAAATAGAAAGGTGGCTTTAAGAATACTGGAGTAGGTTGCCATTCCCTTCTCCAGGGGATCTTCCTGACCCAAGGATCAAACCTGTGGATTCTTTACCATCTAAATGACAAGGCAAGGGCTCACAGTCAGGAGTCGGTGATGAGGAACAAAGGTGATAGTAGGATCTTGATTTTCTTTTCTTTTCTTTTTTTTTTTTTTCATTTATTTTTATTAGTTGGAAGCTAATTACTTTACAATATTGTAGTGGTTTTTGCCATACATTGACTTGAATCAGCCGTGGATTTACATGTATTCCCCATCCTGAACCCCCCTCCCACCTCCCTCCCCATCCCATCCCTCTGGGTCATCCCAGTGCACCAGCCCTGAGCACTTGTCTCATGCATCCAACCTGGAGGGGCGATCTGTTTCACACTTGATGATATACATGTTTCGATGCTGTTCTCTCAGATCATCCCACCGTCGCCTTCTCCCATAGAGTCCAAAAGTCTGTTCTATACATCTGTGTCTCTTTTTCTGTCTTGCATATAGGGTTATCGTTACCATCTTTCTAAATTCCATATATATGTGTTAGTATACTGTATTGGTGTTTATCTTTCTGGCTTGCTTCGCTCTGTATAATGGGCTCCAGTTTCATCCATCTCATTAGAACTGATTCAAATGTATTCTTTTTAATGGCTGAGTAATATTCCATTGTGTGTATGTACCACAGCTTCCTTATCCATTTTTCTGCTGATGGACATCTAGGTTGCTTCCATGTCCTGGCTATTATAAACAGTGCTGTGATGAACATTGGGGTACACATGTCTCTTTCAGTTCTGGTTTCCTCAGTGTGTATGCCCAGGAGTGGGATTGCTGGGTCATATGGCAGTTCTATTTCCAGATTTTTAAGAAATCTCCACATTGTTCTCCACAGTGGCTGTACTAGTTTGCATTCCCACCAACAGTGTAAGAGGGTTCCCTTTTCTCCATACCCTCTTCAGCATTTATTGCTTGTAGACTTTTATTTCTTCCTCTTGCATTGTTTCAAAGATAGTCATAGCCTGGCATCTGTAACCCAGCAGTTGAGTCTGTCAGTTAGGTGGCTCTGCGGCCTTCTTTCTGATTGTAACTGCAAAGGGAAGAGTGTTGTAAGGGAAAACACTAGATAGGAGATGTATTTAGCATAAAGACAAAGGAGAAAATGTAAATTGTAGCTCCTGCAGAGATAGGGAGCAGTAAAGCAAATTTACAGATATGCGGAGTCAGGAGCAGTTAAGGCAAAGCAAAACAAAACAAAAAAACAACTAGGAATGTTCATACCTTTCCCTACTGAGACTTCTTGGAATCTCTATCAGGGCTTCCCTGATAGCTCAGTTGGTAAAGTATCCACCTGCAATGCAGGAGATCCTGGTTCATCTCCTGGGTTGGGAAGATCCTCTGGAGAAGGGATAGGCTACCCACTCCAGTATTCTTGGGCTTCCCTGCTGGTTCAGCTGGTAAAGAATGTGCCTGCAATGCAGGAGACCTGGGTTCAATCTCCGGGTTGGGAAGATCCCCTGGAAAAGGAAAAGACTACCCACTCCAGTTTTCTGCCCTGGAGAATTCCATGGACTACAGTCCATGCGGTTGCAAAGAGTTGGACACGACTGAGTGACTTTCACTTCACTTCAGCAATGTTCAGGCCTGCTCATTGTTCTCTTGATCTTCTTTGTTCTCAGGAAAGGGAAAGGAAAAAAAAAAACCTCATTCCTCTTTTTTCCTTTTCACTGCACCAGGCTTCCTGACAGTTTAACCCATGATCACTGGAGGGGAGCAGAGAGGCCAGTGTAAGCATCATAAGATGTTTGAGCAGGACACCAGCTGGCAGAGCTTTAGCTTTCATTCTTGATTCATGCAGTGTGTTTCAGCCTGATTCTCGGGGTGGGGGGTGGGAATAGAAAGATTTAGATAAAGGATTCATTTTCATGTTCATAAGAAGCTAGTTTAAAAGTGTTACTAGTTTGAAAATATTTGCTTCCTTTTAACACTTTAAAAATGTTCTCCCTTGGTGACTTCTATTGCATCTGACATGAAATCAAGCATCATTCTTAATGATATTTCCCAGAATACAGTCTATCAATTTTCCCTGTTTATTGGCAAGATTATTTCCACTTAAATAGATCCTTGGATTTGCCTTCAATACCCTTTGAACTTCTGTCAAAACCACAGTGGAGGACTTGCAGAATGTCTTATTCACCTTGATGATTTTCCACATAGCATTGCTCCTATGTAAGGAGCTTGTTTTATAGGAAGTCAAGTATGGCAGTGAGTGAAGGTGCTTGTTATGCGCAAAAATGTTATGGAATGGGTAATGGAAAAGGTAGTTATAAATACTACCAACAATCATGTGATCATTTGCAGTAGCAAAAACTGTAATAGTCAGAAATGGAGCATTTCCTGTCATATCAGTAAACAAGGATATCACAGTCATCAACAACTGCAGCCCAATGTGTGCTCCTGAGCCTAAGGGCACTCAGGAAGGAGAAGAATATCTGTGATCTAACAACCATCAGAACTGCAGTCACTCCCTACCAGGAGCCTAAAGGATCTCAGGATGTAAGAAACACAGATACTGGCCCCAGGACAGCTGAGGTGAATAGTAAAAGAATGACTTCAGTGAGCCCAGACTCTTTCATCTTCCCATGCATAGAAAAGAGCTAGACTCCTTGACTTGAGATATCTGTTTTTCTTTAATTAACAGTAATCTTTTGATGTTCAGACTACCTGCATTTTGTTGCAAAACTTCTATACAACCTGGATCCTTTGCTCACCTCCTTAGAGCAGTTCTTTCAGGGTTTCTTGAACATATTATCTCCCAGGCTTGAAGTCCTAAAAATTCTCACCAGATAAAACATAACTCTCAACTTCTGGTTGTGAATATTTTTTAAGTTGATAGTAGTTATGACAATCTCTGTTTCAGTTTGATGTGAATATGTTTATGTATACAGTAACCATTTTTAAATCTCTCCCCCAGTTGCCTGCCTATGGAAACATATGATGTGCAAAATACAAGTTAATCTTGTATCTGATTGTATCTCAGTAGTTAAGATGCAGGATCCAATGGGACAGTGTGGGTGAGGGATAAAAGAAAAGAATAACACCCAAAAATGGATAAGTGAACTTGGTATCCCTTGAAGAGGGTATGGCAACCCACTCCAGTATTCTTGCCCGGAGAATCCCATGGACAGAGTAGCCTGGTGGGCTACAGTACATAGGGTCATGAAGAGTTGGATGTGGCTGAAGCAACTTAGGATGCATGCACAAACCTGGTATACTCTTTTCAGGAGAAGGTTACAGTGATTTTGGTTGAATGGGGAGTAATTGCATCGTATTAACAAGAAGCATAGTTTTGCTGTTTTCTTTATTTGAAAGTGTGTTGTTAATAGAGGTATAGATGGATGGCCAGTTGACATAGAAGGTACTGGAATAGCTTTGTAGTGTCTCTACTAGCTGGAAATCTATGACTCAGAATTTGTCTCCCTGTATTGTTCTGGGTTAGGGTTGGCCATAAAAAAGATACTGCAAGGTTTAGATGGTAGTTGTCATGAAGTAGCCACATTTTTTTATGTCCTGCTGGTTGGTGCAGGGCTCCAGTCACTGTGCAACTCACACGTGTTGCTGCTGATCTGCTAGCTCATCTTATTGTTGACTTACAACTCCTTGACCTCCAACCAGATCTCGCATCTTGGCCAAATGTGCATGTAGCATAATGGTAAATATCCACTTCCCCTGAAGGTCACCCATTACTGTGAGATTGAAGGAGGCGAGAGACAGGCAAGTTTTAGTGTGTCTTTGCGGGTTCCAATTGTCCTCGTGGGTTCTAGTATGTCCTTACATGTCAGTTTTTCCATGCTTTTGTCCACATCCAATTTTCCTTTACAAATGACACTCTAGTTGATTTAAAGTAAATTCAGGCTCAGCACCAAATGCAAAGATAACAGCTTTGTATAAACTCTTCCACCAACTCTAGCAATTGCCTGAGAGTTCTATTCCTTAAAATGAGTCTCTTATTCTGTATCACTGTGGTTCTACTTTTCTGATTGTACCCTAACTGACACAAAACCTAAGAAGAAAAGATAAAGGAAATTATATTCATGACAATTTCTGAAAATTAAACCCAGATTTAAGATGTGAGATTTTTAAGGTGAAGTTGCAACATTAAATTATTATGGGACAAGTTTTCAAATTTAGACAACTTTGCACATGTTCTGTATGATTGATAAAAAACTAAAAAAATCAAGACTGAGAACATATTACTAGAAAGTTAGTCTGGACATCTGTTCCTAAGCGACTTAAAAGGAGCTTCCAGACCACAGATTAAGCAACCACACAACTACCATTTCTGGTCTGGGATATGCAGGTGCATATTTCAGCTGGAGTTCTGCAGCAGGGAAGCTCTCTTTTATTAAACTCTGGGGTTTTTGTTTAGCTTTTCCCATTACTTCAAGCACTGTGAGCTCCCAGAGAGCACAGAAATACTCTGCAGAATCTTCCAGCTCTAAGTCTGAAATGGTGAGGCTGATGGATTTACGAGCTTTCTGAAAATTTACAGAGTAGCGGCCATTCCTTGCATTCTGGCTAGAAGAAACCTGACCAATAAGGTAAATCATCTCTCCATTGGGAAGCAGCTTGTACCAAAACATGTAGTAATAGCTCCAGGTTGTTCCATACCGACAGTTCAGGGTGACTGACTGTCCCAGTTGACCGGATATGTCTGGCTGGTCTTGAATAACTTTCTGCGCCACACCAGATCCTGTGGGGGGAAAAAAAAATCAGGAAACAGAGCTGAAGTAATGAACAAAATAATGTAGGTATTAGACTAATTTGGGGCCCAAAGAAAACCCAAATTGAAATCATAATAAGTATGCTTTTCCCCAACCCTCTTTTCCTCCCCAAGTCCCTGTGAAGCACCATGTGCCTGTGTGCGGACCTTTCACCCTAAACACTCATACCCTTGTTTGGAAGTATCCCTACCAGAGAAGGTGAAGGCCAGGAACACCCAGAGCAGACTGGAGAGCGGCATGAGGCATGGGTTCCCCTGCATGAATGTGCTGAGTTCTGCCTCAAGCTGAGAGTTCAGTGTCTTTGAGTGCCTGGCAGCACATATACATACTACCCGGAACCTGTGTGACTCCCCCCAGTGGGAAGTGGGGTTTGTCATGTTCATAGCCCACGTGGTCTATGCACATGTGGGAAAAAAGTCTGGCTCACCACAAACTTTATTTTGTCTACCTGTCTTACCCCGGTAATTGAGTTAGGCAGATCTTGAAAAGGAGTATGGAAAATCAATTAGTATTAAAGGTATGAGCTGAGGGGAACTGAATTTTAAAAGAGTTGACAAATGCTGATAATCATTCAGTAAAATAATTTTACCAGCTCATTTAAGATAGAATTTAGTATAGGCTATGAACTCTTCTTATAACTTACTCACTGGTCATTCATTTAGCCTATGCTTACCTTTCCTCCATTCAGAAACAATGACTTTTTAAAAATCCACAGGTTTTCAACTTTCTTGGTTAAAAGCTATCTTATCCAAAATGATAATTATTTTTTTTCTTAGCTGGGTTTTATGGATCTATTTAGATTTTCTAGTAAATAAAATTACTTTAATATGTAGTGAAGAAACATCAGTTCTTCTGACTTTCAGAATCCATCCATTTGTATGTGTTTTTATAAAACTGTAACAGGAATAAAATATTATTTTTTTGAAATCTGACATTGAATCTTATTTACTAGACTTTGAGGAGGATCAGGATATTCAGTCTTGTTGCCTCTACAAAGAGAATTGAACTTATTAGATCATGTGCCTAGAATTGTACTGATGTCACTCTGAAAGCTATAAGATACTGATGAAGAAAATTGAAGATAATGCAAGTAAATATAAAGATATTTCATGTTCATGGGTTTTAAGAATTAACAATGTTGAAATGTCCTCTGAACCAGAGCAATCTACAGATTTAAAGCAACCCCTCTCAAAATAGTCATGGCATTTTTCACACAACTAGAACAAATAATCCTAAAATTTGTATAGAACCACAAATTATCACAAAAGACCACAAATTATCAAAGCAATTTTGGGAAAAAAAAGAACAAAATTGAAGATATCACACTCCTTGGCATCAAAATATGCTTCAAAGGTGTTATAATCCAAAATGTACATTGCTGGCCCAAACACAGAGATTCAGTCAATGGAACAGAATAGGGAGTCCAGATTTTAACCCTTGTGTACATGGTCAATCAATCTATAACAAAGGAGGCAAGAATAAGCAATGGGGGGAAAACTACTTCTTCTACAAGTGGTGTTAGACAACTGGACAGCTACACGTTAAAGAATGAAATTAGAATATTTTCTCAGAGCATATACTAAAATAAACTCAAAATGGATAGAGACTTAAATATATCACCTGAACTCATAAATTCTTAAAGAAAGCATAGGCAATATGCTTTATGACATTCATCTTTGCCATATTTTTGTTTCTATTTCCTCAGGCAAAGACAAAAAAGAAACAACACAGAAAATAGAACCTAATTAAATTATTTTGCACAGTGAAACAAACCATTCACATACAAAAAAAGGCAACCTGTCAAATGGGAGAAGATATTTGGAAGTGATCAGTCAATAAGGGGTTAATGTCCAGAATATATAAAAAAACTTTTGCACACAATATCAAAACCACAGGCAGAGGACATGAATAGGCATTTTTCCAAAGAAACATACAGATGGCAAACAGACACATGAAAAGATGTTCAACATCTCTAATCATCAGGTAAATGCAAATCAAAACCAAAATCACCTCACTCCTACCAGAATACTATCATGACAAAAATGAAAAATAATTGAGTATTGTCAAGGATGTGGAGAAAAGGGAAAGCTTGTGTATTCTTGCTGGGAAAGTAAGCTGGTGTTGCCTCTATTTAAAACAGCATGAAGATTCCCCAAAATAATAAAAATATAACTACTATATGATTCGGGGCTTCCCAGGTGGCTCAGCGATAAAGAAGACACCTTCAATGCAAGAGACACGTCAATTTCGATCCCTGGGTCAGGAAGATCCCCTGGAGTAGAAAATGGCAGCCCACTCCAGTATTCTTGCCGGGAAAATTTCCAGAGACAGAGGAGCCTGGCGCTCTATGTTTCCATGAGATTGCAGAGTCGGACATGACTGCAATGACTTAGCATGCACAAACATTATATAATTCATCAATTTCATTCATGGGTATCTATCAGAAGAAAACAAAAACACTAATTCAAAAATATGTATGCACCCAAATGGTCACTGCAACATTATTTCCAATAGTGAAGATATATAGAAACAACCTCAGTTTTCCATCATATGAATGGATCTAGAAGATATATATATATATATATATATATATATATATATGTGAGTGTGTGTGTGTGTGTACAATGGAATATTACTAGCCATAAAAAAGAATAAAATTTTGCCAGCTGGGACAGCATGATAGACCTGGAGGATATCACACTTAGTGAAATGTCAGATAGAGAAAGACAAATACTGTATCCTTTCACTTTTACATGAAATCTAAAAAGCAAAACAAATTAACAAATATTGCAAAACAGAAACAGACTCAGACATATAGGGAATAAACTACTGGTTACTGCAAGGGAAAGGATGGGTGAAATAGGTGAAGGGGATTAAGAGGTAGAAACTTCCACTTAAAAAATAAATAAATTAAAACTATGTAATGTGCAGTGAAGGGAAAGAATCCACCCTGCCAAGAACTTGACAGTAGCCTGTGAAACTGATTTTAGACTTCTTGCATCCAGAACTGAAAGAGGATAAATTTGTTTCAAATGATCAATTCGTGTATGAACACTGAACAAATATTTTCTGTTTGCTTTGCCCCAGTCATAGAATAAAATGTGAGTATTTGCAATTTGCAAATGTGAGTAATTGCAATTGTGAGTTATTTGTATTTGCATTTATGGTAAGGCAGATTTGAATATTCTTGAGACACCCAACTAAACTGGATAACATCTTTATTGGAGTTATTTTCTCTCCTTTTAGATCCTTTCACTTTTTATCGTTTTGGAGTCCAGCATATTGTGTTTAAATATTTACTTTAAATCTGTCGTCTTATCTAGATACTCTCCTAGCTACAAGTCAGAGGTTCTAGTGCAGAAGGAGATATAGGAGATATTCAGAAAGGAAAAGACCAAATCCCAAATTCGTTGGGCCAAAAAGTGTTTGTGGTTAAAACTGTACCAGTGTAGGTAAGAAATACTAAACAGTGCAGATACCTGGTAACGGCGTCACGGTGTGACTGTGGCTGGAGGAGGGGCTGAGCCCCGGGAGGGTTCGTGTAGAAGCCGCAGGTGCCTGGGGAGCACCATACTGCGCAGCACAGATGTATGTGCTGGAGTCTGTGGTCAGCGAAGAGGAGACTGCAGTGAGCTGCGGTGTTCTGTAGGGACTGTCATGGCGTTTAATCTTCCATCCTGCTCTGTCCCTGAAGGAATGTAAAACAGACGGATGAAGCAGCCCCCGGGGTTCTGATGGAACCACTACACACTGTGAGGGTGGAGAAATTACACCACAGAGTAGAGCTGGCTCCCTCCTGTAGACTCAGGGGTGGGGGACTCTGCTCCATATCCACCCCTCTCACACCTGAAGAGAAAGAATAGTCACAGGAGAGGGTCATAGTAGTGTAGTGTAAGTCACTCAGTCATGTCTCACTCTTTGTGACCCCATGGGCTATATATGTTCTTGGAATTCTCCGGGCCAGAATACTGGAGTGGGTAGCCTTTCCTTTCTCCAGGGGATCTTCCCAATCCAGGGATCTAACCCACATCTCCCACATTGCAGGTGATTCTTTACCAGCTGAGCCACAGAGCTCCAGCAAAACCCTGAAAGTGCCCTCAGAAAGAGAAATTAAGGAATCAATATCATTTACTATTGCAACAAAAAGAATAAAATATCTAGGAATAAACCTATTTAAGGAAACAAAATACCTGTATTCAGAAAACTATAAGATACTGATGAAAGAAATTAAAGATGACATAAGCAGATGGACAGATATTCCATGTTCCTGGGTGGGAATAATCAATATTGTGAAATGACTATACTACCAAATGCAATCTAGGGATTCAACATGATCCCTATGAAATTACCAATGCTTTTTTCACAGAACTAGAACAAAAAGTTTCACAATTCATATGGAAACATAAAAGACCCTGAATAGCCAAAGCAGTCTTGAGAAAGAAGAATGGAGCTGGAGGAATTACCCTTCTTGACTTCAGACTATACTACAAAGCTACAGTCATCAAGACAGTATGGTACTGGCAGAAAAACAGACGAATGGAAAAAGATAGTGAACCCAGAGATAAACCCACATACCCATGGGTTCCTTATTTTTGACAGAGGAGGCAAGAATATACAATGGGGCAAAGACAGCTTCTTCAATAACTGGTGGTGGGAAAACTTAACAGCAATGTACAAAAGAATGAAACTAGATCACTACCTAATGCCATACACAAATATAAGCTAAAAATGGATTAAAGACCTAAATTTAAGACCAGAAACAATTAAACTCTTAGAGGAGAACATATGCAGAACACTCGATGGCATAAATCAAAGCAAGATCTTCTATGACCCACCCCCTAGAGTAATGGAAATAAAAACAAAAATAAACAATTGGGACCTAATTAAACTTAAAAGCTTTTGCACAACAAAGGAAACTACAAGCAAGGTGAAAAGACAACCATCAGAATGGGAGAAAATAATAGCAAGGGAAACAACTGATAAAGAATTAATTTCCAAAATATACAAGAAGCTCATACAACTCAATACCAAAAACAAACAAACAAACAAAAACAAACAAACAAAAAAAACCCAACCCTATCAAAAAGTGGGAAAGGGACCTGAAGAGACATTTCTCCAAAGAAGACATACAGATGGCTAACAAGCACATGAAAAGATGCCCAACATCACTCATTATCAGAGAAATGCAAATCAAACCTACAATGAGATACCACCTCACACCAGTCAGAATAGCCATCATCAAAAAGTCTACAAACAATAAATGCTGGAGAGCATATGGAGAAAAGGGAATGCTCTTGCATTGTTGGTGGAAATGTAAATTGATACAGCCACTATGGAAAAAGGTATGGAGACTCCTTAAAAAGCTAGGAATAAAACCACCATGTGACCCAGAAATCCCACTCCTAGGCATATACCCTGAGGAAACCAAAATTGAAGAAGACACATGTACCCCAATGTTCACTGCAGCTCTATTTATAATAGCTAGAACACGGAAGCAACCTAGATGTCCATCGACAGATGAATGGATAAAGAAGCTGGTACATATATACAATGGAATACTACTCAGCCATAAAAAAGGAACACATTTGAATCTGTTCTAATGAGGTAGATGAAACTAGAGCCCATTATGTAGAGTGGAATAAGTCAGAAAGAGAGATATAAATATTGTATACTGACACACATATATGGAATCTGAAGAGATGGCACTGATGAATTTATTTTCAGGGTAGCAGTGGAGAAACAGACACAGAGAACAGACCTATGGACAAGGCAGGAGAAGAGGAGGGAGAAGGGGAGGCGTATGGACAGAGTCACATAGAAACGGACAGCACCGTGTGAGAGAGAGGGCCAGCGGGAGTGTGCTGTGAGACTCAGAGCAGGGCTGAGGGCGCAGGCGCTCAGACAGGGGCTCTGAGACGGGCCGAGGGCGGGCGGGAGGGAGACGGGAGGGAGGTCTGGGGCGGGGGGGGGACATGGGTGTGCTATGGCTGATTCTTGTTGCTATGAAAGAAAACCACACAATTCTGTAAGGCAATTATCCTTCAATTAAAAAAATTTAAAAATAATAAAAGGAAGATATCTATCATCTTGTAGATCTTACAAGGAACAGGTGGCAAAAAAAAAAAAAAAAGATTTGTTGCTGGAGAGGCACATATGGGTTTGTGGGAATATTAAATATTTTTTAAGATGAGAAAGCTTGAATATTTTAAATGCTGGGAGGGAATTAGCAAGAAAATCTTGAAGAGTCAGACCAAAGTTTGTATGATCAGTGGGCTGAAGTGCCAGAGAATTCAGACAGAATACTGTGGGTAAAGCATTTGGGCAGAGGGGTACCATTTCAAAGTAAGAGAGACACCTTTTTTATTATTATGGGAGAGAACGTAAACTATACATGTAAAACAGGAATGTTTTACCTAGGATGCAGAAAGTTGAGGAGGATTCATTTAATGATACGAATTGTCTTTATTGTCACCTACCATGACACATCAGATGTGGTCGGTTGGCTATTTTAGGAGAGTACAGAGTCAAAGGAGAAATAAATGATATAGAAACACGAAAAAATTTTCATTCACCATTTCATTTATTATTGATGTTAAAAAGCCACAAATATATGGAAGCAAACTTCTGTAAGACTGTACGATTCATATGGCTAGATGGAGTCATACTGTCTTCTGGAGATTACGGTTTAAGTACGTAAGAGTAGGAAGCATAGACATGTGTTGGTTTGAGGGATGTAATGAGGTTAAGGTATCCTCAAGGGTTCCCACGTGGGAGGTTTCTAGTGTACCTGCATAATCCAACTTCACAAACCAGCTCTCATTCATCAGTGCACATGTCAAAAGCACCCTGTGGTCAAGCTGTGGCCCATCTGCTGAATGTTCCTTGTATGTCAGGGACAGTAATAACAGGTGAGATTAAAGAATAGTGTGGAATGGTCCCTATCCTTGAGGAATTTGTACTAGTAAAGTGTCAAAAACCAAACAATATTCATAACATTGTAAATATTGCTATTGCAAAATTGTGTACAAAGGACTAAAAGAGGAAGAAGACAAATAAATATAAGGTGGAAAATCTTTTATAAAGTAAATGTGACATTTACTGAGTCCTGAAGGTTGAGTAAGTTTTTGCAAACTTGAGAAAAGAATAATATATATGAGAAGAAAATATTAAAGTGAGTTCATTATGTCTGATGTTTAGAAATCTTGGGGTAGTGGTGGGGATGAGGATGAAAATTTCCTGGAAGTAATACTGTAGATGGCAACAGAAACCTTGATTTTCACTTGTGGGTCATAGTGAGCTATAGAAGATCTTGAAATAGAATAGCAATCTAATCCAAATGTGTGTTTTAGATGATTATGTAGAGAGGTTGGAGTGGTAGGGGCTCATGGGTAAAGGATATATTTAAGAAGTTATTCCAATCAACTTGGTGAGAGATTATGAGAACCTGAACCAGGATAGTAACAAGGCAACTAAGAAAAGGTGGTTGAATGCAAGAGACATTTAGAAGACAGGATTGATGTGACTTCATGTATCAGTCAACTTTGGCTAGCATAAGACTTAGTACAATCTCAGTGGCTCATAGGAATAAAGCTTATGAATGGTCCACTGTGTGTTACTTGTGGGTCAGCTGCCATTCCAACACTGTGGCTCTGCTCTTGCATACAAGTGGATTCAAGTCTGCTCCCATGAGTTGTCTCTTCATTCTGAAACTTGTGTCTGCTTCATGTTATGGAATAAAACCTGAAAGGACAACTACTATTTGGTATGTGCAGAGAAGAAACAAAAGAAGACATATCATGTAAATGTATTTAGTTTTAACTAGAATATAACGATCCACTCACATTTTATTGGTCAAACATGGTCACATTGTTATGTCCAAAGTCCACAGTATGGTGAAGTATCGGAAATACACTCTGGCTAAAGTTAGCATAGCAAGAGTGAGAGAGAACAAGTAGTCAACAAACAACATACACTATTGCTCTTGGGCTTTCCAGGTGGCACAGTGGTAAATAATCTGCTTGCCAATGCAGGAGATGCAAAAGACTCGGCTTCAATCCCCTGGGTCAGGGAGATCCCCTGGAGAAGAAAATGGCAACCCACTCCACTATACTTGCCTGGAAAATTCCATGGACAGAGGAGCCTGGCTGGTTATAGTCCGTGGGGTCGCACACATGCATGCACACTTGGAAATGAGCTATGTGAGAGCAAGCTTATAGGGTAGTCACAGGTTAACCATCTTAGGGAAAAGAAGGTGTATAAACTTCAAATATTTAAGAAAGGTTTTTGTGAAGACCAAGGTGAAATCAATAATAAAAATAACTTGCTTTTCCCATTTTTCTCTTTTGTTCTTTTTGTAAAATTTGAAAAACATGCCTTAAGTGAATTAGTTGCTCACAGTAACAACCTCTTGTATAAGATCTTGTCCCTTTTATCAGAGCAGATGGTTCTGTTCTGGTGATGAAGGCTTTATGGCTGCTAAGTTTCCAAGTTCACACTCAAATAGTTGGCTCACAAAGTCACAATAGTAAGAGATTTGTGATTTTATAAAAAAATGTTTTAGTTATTCTTTAACCAAAAACATTTTGGCTGCTGACTTACAGCTACTCAGAATGGTCCAGAATCTTGCTGAAAAAGCATATACCTTGAATCTTTATTTTCCTTCCATGGGCATCACAGCAGTCTCCTAATGAGCCAGACTGGACTCATTTTTCCATCAACTATCTTTTGAACAGTCCTGTGACTCCTTTCTTTCTTGTAACTACCCCAGTATACAAGTAACAAAACTAAGATTAAAATATTTATTAACTTCTTCTTGCTGTAATTCAATTGAGTTGGAATATGCATACATCTACCCTCTTAAATGCCTTTATATTGCTTTACTTATCAGAGATTATTTCTACTTTCCAGGTTATGATTATAATTGAATTACATACATACTCAAATAGCTTTGTGTAATACATGTTGTATAATACATGAAAAACCAGAGAAAACCCAAGAAAAAAAGTTGAAGAGGGTAGACAATTAGAAAATGATTTGAGCTGTGCATAGTAAATATTTCTATGAGATGAAGCTCATAGATTGAGTTTTCTTTTTGCCTTTTACTTTCTATATGAAAATTAACTTTTACAAAGTTAATTGACTTTACTTCTTTAAAGCTTTTTATTTTATATTCCCCTAGAGTAGGAAATACCCACTCCAGTGTTCTTGCCTGGAGAATCCCAGGGACGGGGCAGCCTGGTGGGCTGCCGTCTATGGGGTCGCACAGAGTCCGACATGACTGAAGCGACTTAGCAGCAGGAGCAGAGTAGGAAATGGCAAACCACTCCAGTATTCTTGCCTGGAAAATTCCATAGACAGAGAAGCCTGGAAGGCTACAGTTCATGGGGTCACAAAGAGTCAGCATGACTGAGTGACACATACAGCCAATCAACGATGTCGTGACAGTTTCAGGTGGACAGTAAAGGGACTCAGCCATAAACATACACATACCCATTCTCCCCCAAACGTCCCTCCCACGTAACATTGAGCAGAGTTCCCTGTGCTATACAGTAGGACTTTGTTGGTTATCCATTTAAAATATAGCAGAGTGTACATGTTGATCCCAAACTCCCTGACTATTCTTTCTCCTCATTCTTCCCCTCTGGCGACCATATGTTCATTCTCTAAGTCTGTGGATATATTTCTGTTTTGTAAATAAGTTTATTTGTATCATTTCTGTTTAGATTCTGTATTAAGGGATGTCACACAATGTTTCTCCTTTTCTGTCTGATTCGCTTATCTCAGTATGATAATCTCTAGATACATCCATATCGCTGCAAATGGTATTTATTTCATTCCCTTTAATGGCTGGGTAATACTCCACTGTATACCTATATCATATCTTGTTTATCCATTCCTCTGTCAATGGGCATTTAGGTTGCTTCCCTGTCTTGACTATTGTGAATAATGCAGTGAACATTGGAGTGCATGTATCTTCTTGGACCATGTTTTTTCCTCTGGGTATGTGCCCAGGAGAGGGATTGCTGGATTATATAGGAACTCTACTTTTTAGTTTTTTGAGGCATTTCCATACTGTTTTCCACAGTGACTGCACCAATTTACATTCCCACCAACAGGGTAGAAGGGTTCCCTTTTCCCCACACCTTCTCCAGTGTTTACTGTTTGTAGATTTTTTTGATGATGGCCATTCTGACTGGTGTGAAGTGATACCTCACTGTCATTTTGATCTGCATTTTTCTAGTAATTAGAAATGTTGAGCATTTTTATACGTACCTGTTGGCTATCTGCATGTCTTCTTTGGAGAAATTTCTATTTAGGTCATATGTCCATTTTCCCACTGGGTTGTTTGCTGTATTGTTATTGAATCGTATAAGCTGCTAGTATATATTGGAAATTAAGCCCTTGTCCATCACAACATTTGCAAGTATTTTCTCCCAGTCTATAGCTTGGGTCTTCGTATTGTTTATGAATTCTTTTGCTGTACAAAAGCTTGTAAGTTTTATTAGGTCCCATTTGTTTATTTTTGCTTTTATTTCTATTGCCTTGGGAGACTGACCTGAAAAAACATTGGTGAGATTTATGTCAGAGAATGTTTTGCCTATGTTTTCTTCTAGCAGTTTTATAGTATTGTGTCTTATATTTAAGTCTTTAAGCCACTTTGAGTTTATTTCTGTGTGTGGTATATGAGAGTATGTTCTAACAGCATTGATTTACGTGCAGTTCTCCAACTTTCCCAATACTATTTGCTGAAGAGTGTCTATGTCATAATATGTAAAGTGGGTTTCAAAGTAATACATTTCAGAGATGAGCGTGGTTTGACCAAAGAAGTAGCAGTGAAAATTGCAGCGGTGGTTTGACTTGGCGTTAATTTTTATGACACAGCCAACCGGATTTCTTTCTGAGTTAGATGTAGGCAATGAGAAAACAATAAGAGTCAAAGATAACTAAAGTAACAGCAAGAGATGTGGACAGAATGGAGGTGCTCTCAGCTGTAAACAAGAGATGTGGGAAGAGCATGTTGGAAGACAGTTCACAAGGTGAACAATCAGAAGGTTAGTGCTGCTCACATTGAACTGGTGCTTCCCAGGTGGCTCAGCGGTAAAGAACCCGCCTGCCAAGCAGGAGATATGGGTTTGATCCCTGGGTCAGGAAAATCTCCTGGAGAAGGAAATGGCAACCCACTGTAGTATTCTTGCCTGGGAAATCTCATGGACAAAGGAGCCTGGGGGACTGCCATCCATGGAGTTGTAAAAAGTTGGACATGACTTAGTGACTAAACAACAACAGCAACACATTAAATTAGGATCCTGACCCTTCAGAATGCTATGTCACCATGAAAAAGGAGATTATTCATACAAGTCCATTCCAGGTCTGGTCTTGCATAGATGTAAAACAAGGGACTCATCGAAAATCTTGTTTTTCCTCAGGGCCAAGCACTTCCCAGGACTCTGCTTCTCCTTCTGCTCACTTTGATCAGATCAGAGACCTCTCTAAAACCAGGTCAGGCTGAGACCCTGAGTGTTTTAAGCTACAATGTCTGAGAAGGTTTTTGTTCAGCTCCCCTTGCAGACTCAGGCACTGTGTCACACAGAGCACAGAAGTACTTGGCAGAGTCATTCCAATAGGCTGAAGCTTTCATCAGGTGAAAGGACTTTTCATCCTTCTTGAATTCAGCCTCGAAGCCTTTGATGCCTTTAAGCCGGGTGGGCCCTGATAAATACCTCAGTAGAAACTGGAGGCCTTGGCTGGAGTACTGGACATACCAGAAGAGATTAATAGACCCACCATAAGAATAGTTGCATCTCATCTCCAGATGGTTTCCTTCAGAGACGTTGATGTGACCGTCAAGCTGGGTCACTAACTGGGCTCCAGTTCCTCCTGCAACAGCAATGCAGCATCAGTGAATCCAGGACACACCTATCTATGAGACAGTGTTTCCATTCAGATACCCTCAGAACAAAATTCCTTCTATATAGGCAGAAGCATGGAATATAATGTTATTTACATGCTGTGAAGAGCATTCCAAGTAGCAGAAGAGTCATTGAGAGCATGGCTATGCAGGGAGGAAGATCTCCCTTGAGGAGCAGGAAGGAATGTGCCAGGGTGTGTTGAGTCCTTGTAACGGGGAAAATCTGAGAGTTAAAGAGATCCCCGTTTAGGCAATCCTAGCTACTACCAGTAAGAAATGCTTCCTTAAGAATGACTGCTCCTGATGTTAAGCCTGTTCAAATATGCTCTTCAATGAGTTGTAACATAAAGAAGATCATAGGAGTGAGATAGACACTTCCAGTTTATGCAACATCACCCTCTGCAGGTCAACAAAAGAAACAAATTGAGCCTTCAGGCTTTTGTGCCCCATCTCTTTTCTGCTCCTATTTAGGCTTGAATTACTTAGCATTTTAAACTGATGAGAATGTTTCAGGGGTTTGCTTACTAAGAGGCTCTTTTAATATTATGAATTAAATAGTGTTATATAATCACATAAAGTAAATTATCCTTATTTTTATAGATGAGAAAATTGAAGCAAGGAAGGAAGGATGTAATTTGTTTAAGATCACAGTAAGTGATCTGGAATTTGTCCCATTGGTATGATTCAAGAATCTGTATCATTGACCACTGACAATTCAGCACTGTGGCCATTAGGCTAGATAGTATCCTCACTTATTAGACAGGAAATCAAGTCCTTTAGAAGTTAAATGATTTGTCCAAGGACATATAAGGATTAGAACCTAATTCAATTAGACTCCACTATGTTGTCATCTACTGACAACTACTGACAATACTACTCTTTAGATTAAATGTAATTTCACCAAGACACATACACAGAGCAAACTTCACAAGAGAATCGAAACTAAAGAAAATCTCCAAGGAACTCAAACACTGATGTAATGGCCAGTAGAAAAAAGTATCAGAGAAACCTCATAGGTAGTCCAGAGAGGTACATGGCAAATCAGAATTGACTGGTGTCCTGAAAGAGAAGGAAAGTGGAGTTTCGAAGAGGAAGGACTGTACATCAGAGCAGTTGCTAAAAAATGTTTACCTAGTGGGATGATGACTGAAAAGTGTCTATTGACTTTTAACAGCACAAAAATCATGATTAAGTCTTTCAGCAGAAACTCAGCTGTAGTAGAGACAAGACAAAGGAGAAAAAATTTGGAATACAGAAATTTCTTTCCAGAGGCTAAACTGTGAAGGGGAGAAAAGACATGGTGCTAACTAGACAAGGATGTTGAAGTGGTAATCGTAGGGGTTTTAAAGTTTATGATATATTTACATGTTTTTGGAAATGTTCTATAAACAATGGATCAAACTTCTGAAGAGACAGCCAGGATGGACTGTGGACCACAGGTAGGAGAATTTATTTGTGAGGAGAAACAGTTTTTTCCAATTTTATTGGAATGAAGGAGGAAAGAATTGGTTTGGATTTCAGTACTATTTCAGGGTATGAAGGCATAAAGTTGACACATCTATTAATTTTAATGAATTTTTCCTTCTTGTAGATAGAAATTAAGTACTTTCCAAGATAATTAATAGAAGAGATCCTAGGTTAAGAAATCTGATGAGTGTGAGAAGTTTTGAAAAATCACTGTAGGAATTGATGATGAGAAATTATTACAGAGAAAAAGAATACTTTCTTGGAAGCACTGTGGGTCTAGTTAGTGTTGGAGGTGATCACAATTTTAATGACACCAGCCTGCCCATCTGTGTGATTTTCTTGAACTCTTTATCAAAGTATATAAGAAAGTAGATTTTTTTTTGTAATTTAATCTTTATGATGACTGAACAGTATTCCATGGTATGAGTGTAATATAGTATTTTGAATCATTACCCCAATGAGGTGCATAAGAAGGCAGATATTAATCCATGATTAGAAATTAGTAAGATCATTGACATGACACAGAATTAACTCAAAACAATGAAGTTAGTTACTAAAGACTGATTGAAGAAGGGCTATGAAGTTTAGATATTGTAGAAAGAGAAATAAAAGATCGGAGACTTCTGAGAAATAAGATAACAATAAAGATATCTGGGGACTAAATGATCATAAAGAGTCAAAGAACGAATGCAGCAGAAGTATATGAGTGTAGGAATCTGAGGATGCAAGGTTGAGACAGGATGTAAGATTTCAGAGGTGGAGCGGCATCTACCTGGAGAAACATCATCACATCTTCCTGGAGTGTGGCCATGGGAGTTTGTGACTGAGAGGGATCCTAACTGATAGACGTCAAAGTTGATGAGTTCAGGTTTCTCTCTGAATTTAAGTCGAGGAGTATTTTAGGTTACAGTAGAGTCTTATGTGTGTACATCTTCAATATATAAGGGAGAGTACGGCGGTGTCGCACTGAATGATTCTCACAAACACACAGGGTCGTAAGAGACAGTGCGGGGAGGCTTGGGGAAGAGCAGCTCTGAGGAAAGCCGGGCGTTTGTTGGTCACGTGTCAGGTGATCTTTAACTGAGAGCAGGAAAGCCAGACGGAGGCCAGCACTCTGGGGCTAAGGAAGCGACCTCCTGGAGGTCTGGAGGAAATCACACCAGAGTCCTAAAGAAAGGCCTTTGAAGAAAGGGGGGCTTGTTTATCATGCAGAACAGCATCCTGCAATGCTGACGTGTCAACCAGAACATCTAACTTAAAGGCAGGGGAGAGCAAGCCAGGAGGAGGGAGTGAGTGAGAGTCAATTCCAGGAGACGTTTCTGAGCAAACAGTGAAACATGGTTCCCCCAGAGAGTGTCTGATGTTTATAAAGATGGGAGTGATGAAAGGAATAGGGAAAAGTAGGGGTAAAAGGCAAAGCCTCAAAGGGTCGAAGACAAGAGTCCATTTTGGGGGGATGTGGTAGTGACAAGCATGCTGTTCTCATCTCTAAATTTGAAGTGTTTTAGATGAGGGAGGACCAGAAGTAACCACAAGTGAAAGAGCTGTATTACAGTCAATAATCAGTTAAAATATGTGGAAGGAATTTTTACAGGGGCTACTGAATGTTTATTTTCAATAGAATAAGGATTTAGAGGGCAAAGTAGAAAGTAGTGTGGGATGGTAAGAGGTAGTTAGATCAGTGTAGAAAATTAAACAGGTCAGACTCCTTGGTGAATCATTCCTCTCTGCAAGGAGTCAATCAGGGGTAGAAGCAAATGTGACTTCAAAGGTCCTAGTACAAAAATAAATAAATAAATAAATAAACAAATAAATGTAATGTACTCTAAAAAAAAAAAAAAAGTCCTAGTGCAGAGGAAGGTGGCCACAACTAGATCAACTGGTGCTCAAGTCTCTAAGAAGATGTCATAAATCAGTAAATTTTGGCTATCCCAATGGATTATTTTCAGAAGTTTTCTTTTCTTCGTGTTCAGGAAATTGTCTTTTCCATGTGCCATATGTATACATACTCGTTACTTGTTTCTTATAACCCTCTTACATCTTATCTACTTCGGGGGCAAGTCAATTTGAAATCATTTAGCATGTTGCACATTTCATGCAATTCTGACAGAATGAATTAGATATTCTTCTAACTTAGAATCAATCTCTCAGATGTGCCTAACAGATGGGGTTTGTGAAACATTAGAATCCTCAATGTGGCATCATTCACATTGTATTCTTGGATATTCAAAAAGACTGAGAAATCTGTCCTGGTGTGTAAGATGTGTGTGGAAATGTAAATGGCTATGTTTATCATACTTTGGAAATTGTTTTGATTCTGTGAGTGAAATCTGAGGTAACAGATACTTGTACTCAAGTCTTGGAAAGTACAATGAGAGGTGCTCTAGCACTTTCCAAAGATCAGCATATCCCTTTGGAACACTTTAAGTCACTTTTTCCCTCATTTCCTCCTCTTCCCAGCTTTAGAGCTCACTTGCTAATTTCCTCACTTTGCTTTTCCTAAAACATATCTTTTTGTCCATTTTATTTATTGACGTGTTCTCAGTAATTAGCATAGTACCTGATGGATAGTAGCTGCTCAATAAACATTTATTGAATAAAGAAATGTTCTTGGCTGAACATTTTACTGGCAATTGCTAGGGATGCAATAAAATATAGAGGCCATGAGTTAGACCTTCTATAAAAGTAGAAGAAAGAGTCAAAGGACATCACATGGGATCTCATAATGAAGACAAGAATGTATTCCAAAATCCTTATACATTCATAGACTCATTAAATTTTTCCTTCCTATTTACCTTTTTTCTTTCCTTCTTCCCACCCTCTCTCTTCTTCCTTCCTCTTTTTATTCCCCATTCCTATCATTATTAAATGTGAAATTGGTCCCCAACTATTTTGTTAGGCTCTTCCTGTGAACTCCAATTCATTCCAATACAAATTTCTCTTTATCTCTGATATTCTTCATAGACTGTGATAAGTGGCATAGATTTCTGCTTGTTTTATTAAAATGTTTAATTATTGTGTTTGTCATAAGGTTGACACCAGATAGTTTGAAAGATTATGATTGCATGTAGCTAGATAGAGTTCCCTGGAAAGACGCAAGGAATTCTCTTAACTTGGTAAAAAAGAATAACAAAAAAATATTCATTTAGACATCAGTTGATACTCACAGTCAACGTGTTATCACAACTACAAGTCAATGAAAATGTAAAAAATGCACATGATGATTCAGCAATGTGCCCAAGGAAGCACAGTGCTTGTCAATCCTAAAGTAGTGAACCAATTTGATTAATAAAAAGCCTTTTCTCATATTGGGGCTTCCCAGGTGGCACTAGTGGTAAAAAACCTGCCTGTCAGTGCAAGAGATATAAAAGACACGGGTTCAGTCCCAGGGTTGGGAAGATCCCCTGGAGTAGGGCAAGGCAACCCACTCCAGTATTCTTGCCTAGAATCCACGGACAGAGGAGACAGTCAGGATATGGTCCAGAGGATCGCAAAGAGTCGGACATGACTGAAATGACTTAGCACACATGCACATTGTGTATAGATAAAGTATATTTGGACTGTTAAAATAAAAAACACAGGTGATTTCATATTTGTGGAGGATGCAAGATATGTCCTCTCACTCTGTTGAAGTGTGACTGTTTACAGCATATAGAGGGCAAGATGCCACTTCTCCAAAAATTTTAAATGTGCCCTTTATTGAACATCTAATCAAATTTTCTAGTATCTAATTCATATATCTAATTAAATTTTTCATGTACATGCCAAAGTGATTCTACAAAGATGTGTAAGACAAAGATGTGTACACATCTGCAGAGATGTGTAAGATTCTTCAAAGATGAGTAAGATGTTGTCTTCATTATAACTATTATAATAATTATTATAATTACTAATTAATTAATTTAATGATAAGATGTTTCAAATACTAAATAAGCATCAAAAAGAATGTAGTGGGCCACTCCATTTTGTTTCAACTGTAGAAAGAGCTCCAGGACATTATTAAATGAAAATCAAAAGGCACAGTGTGAAAAATCCAAATAAATTCAATTTAATGGCAAATCGTTTGATCTGTGTGTGTGTACATATGTATGTATGTGTATAAATGTGTATGCAGTTGCATAAAGTGATGTGCAAAGATATGTGCATGTGTGTTCAACTGTGTCCAACTCTTTGTGACCCACTAGACTGTAGCTGCTCAGGCTCTTCTGTCCATGGAATTTCTCAGGCAAGGATACTGGAGTGGGTTGCCGTTTCCTACTCCAGGGGATCTTCCTGACCCAGGAATTGAACCTGCCTCTGTTGTATCTCCTGCATTGGCAGGCAGATTCTTTACCACTGCACCACCTGTGTTTCAATTCAGTTCAGTCACTCAGTTGTGTCCGACTCTTTGCAACCCCATGGACTGCAGCAGGCCAGGCTTCCCTGTCCATCATGGAGCTTGCTCAAACTCATGTCCATTGAGTCAGTGATGCCTTCTAACCATCTTATCTTCTGTCATTTCCTTCTTCTCCTACCTTCGATCTTTCCCAGCATCAGGGTCTTTTCAAATGAGTCAGTTTTTCACATCAGGTGGCTAAAGTACTGGAGCTTCAGCATCAGTCCTTCCAATGAATATTCAGGACTGATTTCCTTTAGGATGGACTGGTTTGATTTCCTTGCAGTCCAAGGAACTCTCAAGAGTCTTCTCCAACACCACAGTTCAAAAGCATCAGTTCTTTGGCACTCAGCTTTCTTTATAGTCCAACTCTCACACCCATATATGACTACTGGAAAAACCATAGCTTTGATTAGACAGACCTTTGTCACAAAAGTAATGTCACTGCTTTTTAATATGCTATCTAGGTTTGTCATAGCTTTTCTTCCAAGGAGCAGGTGTCTTAATTTCATGACTGCAGTCACCATCTGCAGTGATTTTTGAGCCCCCCAAAATAAAGTCACTCACTGCTTCATTGTTTCCCCATTTATTTGCCATGAAGTCATGGAACTGGTGCCATGATCTTAGTTTTTTGAATGAAGAGTTTTAAGCCAACTTTTTCACTCTCCCCTTTCATTTTCATCAAGGGGAAGCCTTTCATCAGGGAAGCCTTTCACCTGGGGAACTGTGCAAAAATATATGTAATTGAAATAAACAGGCTGCTATGATATACATTAAACTGTCAGAAAAGGACAGTGGGAGGAATCTCCTTCATTTGGTGGAATGAAGGAGATATAGCTATGAGCCTTCACTTTTGCTCTGCCTGAGACTTTTATGATGAGATGGATCTATATGCTGCTTAGAATATAAAAAAATTATGAAAACTCTTTATAGAGGCAGAACTTCTAGACAGATTAAAAACAAATTATTCACTTAGCTTTTGTTTCCTTAAAAATTTTTTTTTATCACAAACATGCGTGTTCTAGAGTAGTAACAAAATAACATTTCAGATTTTCCTCTGAGTAAGATCAATTTGCAAGTGAAACAACTGTAATAATATGTGTTCTGAGTATGGATTTGTCCTGGGTCCAAACAAAAGAAGCCTTTGGAACAGGAGAATTATTTGTGTTTTCCTTATCTTTTCATCTTTAATACACTGAAACCAACATTTTATTGACACGAGGAGGAGCCATGAGAAATTATTAATACCTCTTCACTTTATTCCTCTGTTAAAATTATGATTCTTAATTGCCTTGTCATTTGCAGCCACATCAACCAGTGATGCACTTTTTGCTTGTCCTCTTTCTCTTCTTTCCTTTATCCATCTTCTTCCCTTTCCCTTCCCTTCATTTCCCTCATCTCTCACTGCTCTCTGACTCTCCTTCTAAATGACTTTAGATTTGCTCTCGTGACTGCTCCCCCACTGTGTCCCCCCTTCTTCCCACCAGAGATACTGCCCAGGTGCAGCCCCGTCTGTCCCCGTGTGCCCCTCTCAGGACGCAGTAGTACACAGCAGTGTCTCTCAGGGTGACCTGGGGCAGGACCAAGGTGCTGGACTTTCTGTCTGAAGCTATGGTCAGAGAGGCCAGGCTTTTGTTCACCGTGCCTCATAAGCCATGAATGACATACTGTGGACTCTGATTGGGCTTTTGCTGATACCAATGTATATAGTCATCTCCACCAATGGTAGAGTGGTTACAAGGCAGGTTTACATCCTCTCCTTCAGCATAATCCATGGAGCTGGGCTGAGTGGTCTTAGCATCAATCACAGTCTCTAAAGGGTCAAGAAAATAAAATTATCCAGCGACAACAAATCAGTGTAATTCTGTGGAACAAGGGCACAACATTCCCCAAACTGTCTGGACTTACTTCCTACTCCAGTATTTTTATCTATGTCCTGAGAAATATTATTGGTGCTTATTATATAGGGACCAAAGACACATGCAAGATTCTGAGAACTCTATAGGCTTTATCCCATGGGTCCTTGGCTCAATAACCCCAGAGATTTTTTCCAACCTGCTTACTGCTAAGGTCTCTTCTGGGATCATGGCTATGGATTAACCTGTCATGTAGAAGTTTACGCTCACTAGCAAATGCATAGATCTGTTCTCAATTCCATTGCTATAAAGCTGAATAAAACACAGGAAGGAGAGTAGAGAGCAAATAATGCTTTATGCTCCCTTGGCCTCAAAGTCAACTCTTGTAGACACAGAACACTTACCCAAGGTCAGAAAAACAGTTACTCCAACCACCAGCCTTATACTTCAAGGACAAACCAGGATTGTGGGCTCAGGGCTCACACTTGTGTCTGCTCCTGGGCTTGTCTCCAGAGAATAGAAACAACTGCTGCTAGTAGAGACTTAGAACCAGTGCAGGTATCTGTTGCAGTGTGTTGTTGCCAGGATCTGTCAGCCAATGATCAAGCAGATCCTTGTCTAGGTCTTCCTCCCTTGTTTTAGTCATGTCCCCCAAAGAAGGAGAGACATCCCCAACTCACAGTGTACAGACTGATACTCTTGTGAAGTTTCAAGTCTGGCTCTGGAAAAGGAACACCAATCACAGTGGTGTGTCTATCCAGAACCATTGTTCTATCATTTCTTCTTCAAAGAAATTTTCTGATGCTCCGTGAAGCTTGTGGAAAACATTGGTTAATCCCAGAAAGCTTTACTGAGCTCTATAATGTAAAGAGGTGAAAATTCCCATCCACGTTCTAGCTAATGTACGTGAAATTTCAAAGTAGGCTCTGGTTGTTCCGAGGGACAAGAAATATTAGTAACACTGAGACAAAAAGCTAAACATCTTGATCTTGGACATTGGAACTCAGCGTCCTGAAAATGTCCTTGGATTCATGCATCTGTCTCCATCTAGGCAGACATTTCTCAATGCATCGGTTCTTGATATAGTAACTAATGACACAGATGGTATTCTCCTCGTCCTCCTTGAACAATTGTCCTTAAAGGCCCTCTGTGCCCACGTTTGTAGGTGCTCTGCACCAAGAATGCAGACACTGAGAGAGAAGACAGAAGGGAGAGCTAACTCTCTGGGGTGGAGAAGGGTGGAGGTGGATGATCCTGGCAGAAAAAGAGGAGTGAAGAGGAAAGAGCATAAGGAATAGGGAAGGGAAGAGTTAACCAGGGGTGGGAAATGGGAAAGCAGTGTTTAGGGAGGTACATGGAAAATGTTTAGGCTAACAGGCTATGATTCCCTGAATCCTTGACCACATGCACTCAACAAAGGATTATAAAATCAGTTTATCTGAAGACAATGAAAATCTGTTCTTTTTTTTCACTTTTCTGTGGAACATCGATGGAAAATGTTTCCTTTCCTTTATAGCTAGAAAGAACCACTGTTTCCAAGTGAAGCAGCCCCCTCCTGTGACTGAATAAACAGACTGCAAAGCTAAACTCCCACCAGAAGTCAACCTTTTGAAAAGTTGCTCAGATTGAAAGGTAAATATCCCTGGTGGCTCAGCCAGTAAAGAACCCACCTGCAATGTAGGCAATGGGGGTTCAATCCCTGGATCAGGAATAGCCTCTGGAGAAGGAAATGGCTACCCACTCCAGTATTCTTGCCTGGGTAAATCCATGGACAGAGGAGCCTGGTGGGCCCAAGAGCTGGACACAACTGAGAACTCACACACATCGTAGTTGTACCACCTCTGCACTCAACTGTGTTTTCTTAGTTCTATAACACTCCACAAAAGATTTTAGTTATTTTTGGCTCCTTTCTTTGTCACACCCCCATTATGATCCTCAGTTGTCGGCTTCTTTGTAGTTTTCCTTTTGTCTTTAACCTTCCCATATTTTAAGGTTATTCAAAGTTTATAAAGAGAGGTTCCTACACAAAAAGCACTCAAGAGTTATCTGTTTTCTGAATGAGTAGATGAGTTGTTATTCATGAACTTATTGAAAGAAGTTATGCTGAGCAACTCTTGAAATTATTCTAAAAGCAATCTTTCAATGCCATGGAAGTCAACTTAAACAAAAGACTCCAACAGGATAAATAGAGGGTTATATTTGTGGACAAACTTCAAGAACAGATAACAAACATCCCAACTCTAGGATGGAGGAAAATTAAACTGATGATATGGGAGTAAATATCATGATAATCATGCTTCATTCATTTAACAAATAATCATAAATATTCTTTGGGAGTCTCTCTGTGGCGGATCACATGCACACACAAGTCAACACCCACTACTACTGAAAATATAGGAACAAATGAAAATGAATTCATTTAAGCTATGTAGGAATATATTATTTTATTATATTAGGAAAAAACAGAAGAAAACTAGCATGAACATTTTGTTTGTTGATTTCTTTGACTTTATTTTTTAGAAAATTGTATGAAACACTTCAAAGTGTCATTTTAAATAATATTGAAAACCAAAAATATACAGAGAATCTGAAAATAAGTTTTCTAGACTATTGCTGCTTTTCAGAATTTTTAATTTTAGAAGATTATATCTTGACCATATGAGGTGAGGTTATCTTCCTTTGCTTGATGAAAACCAAAATTATGTACTTAATTTACTTTCAAATAATCAAGAGAATTCGCTGAAAGGCTAACGTCTCTTTTGTTATGTATGTATGATGGGAGTTATGGGAGGTAAGTATGATGAATACTCCCAACAATCCAAAAATAAAAGACAAATTCCCAAATCTAATAAAGGGTATCATTGAAAATATCAAAGTCAGTATTATTCCCTACAGGATCACAAACAAGACAGGTAGACTATCAGTACTCCTATTCACTGTCTTGATGGAGGGCCTGGGATCAAACCAGGAAAGGAAATAAGATGTATTAAGTTTGAAAAGGAGAAGTAAAGTTATTTTTATTTAGAGATCATAAGTTTGTATATGTAGAAAATACAAAGTACCTCTAAACAATCTGTTTAAGAACTATAACCTATTAGTGCATTGATACAGTCACTAAACACAAAAAATCAATTTTATTTCTAGATTCTAGCAAAAGCATTAGAAAATGCAATTAAAATGCCATTTATCAAATGCTTGGGAACTAATTTATCAGAAGGTATGCAAGTCCTCTTCTTGATTCCTCTCCAATAACTCTAGAATAGTTTTGATTTGGGAGAAAAAAATCACAGATCATTTTAGGGAGGTGAGAAATGTCCTCACTTCTGAGGTCTGGGGTAACTAACATAAATCATGGCCTGGTACTCAGTGGTGACCAGTCCTTGCCACCTACAGACACTGATATCAGGAAAGACCATTTCCTAAGGCTGCTCAATGAAATAGTGTTTTCAAATCCCCAAACAAGAGGTTGGTACCATCTATTTGGCTGTTGAATTGAATCTGTTCTCATATTGACAGGTATCCAGCTCTGTTCTGGCCATTTCAGAGCACAATCAAATCCCTGTATTCACACTTTTTTAACCCAGTTAACTCTAGCTCTGGATTTGATGATGGGTATTTAGGTCAATTAAGGTAAAAAAGTTATATGAAATAAAAGATAAAATTGTTATATTGATAAGTAGTCTTGCTTCCCAGGTGGATCAGTGGTAAAGAGTCTGCCTGCCAACCAGGTGGATTATTTTTATTTACACATCATACGTTTGTATATGCAGAAAATACCCCTGCATTGGGAAGATCCCCTAGAGATGGGAATGGCAACCCATTCCAGTATTCTTGCCTGGGAAGCCCATTGATAGAGGAGCCTGGCGGGCTACAGTCCATGGGGACGCAGAGTTGGACACGACAGAGACTAAACAACAGCAACAATGCATGTCCTCTACAAAAATCTTAACATTAATGAAAGAAATTAGAGAGGACATAAATAAAGAGGCTATGGATCCAAAGACTCCATATGTTAAGATGTCAATTGTCCCAAATCAATTCATAAATTCAACACAATCCCAAACAAATTGCCTCAATCTCTTGTGGTAGAAGCTATTCTATTATTTATATGGAAGTGCAAAAACCTAGAGTAAGCCTTGAATAAGACAAAGAAAGCATCTCTTGCATTTCCAGATTTCAAAACGTGTATGAAGCCCCAGTAATTAAGATAGAATGGTCTGTTGGTATGAGGATAAAATAAAGTCAATAAACAGAATCAAGTCCAAAAGGAGGTCATAATGCATATGTCATCATTTTTTTTTTTTTTTTCTCTAAAGGTGCTTATGCAGCTCCATGGGGCTTCCCCTGTGACTTAGCTGGTAAAGAATCCACCTGCAATATGGGAGACCTGGGTTCGATCCCTGGGTTGGGAAGATCCCCTGGAGAAGGGAAAGGCTACCCACTCCAGTATTTTGGCCTGGAGAATTCCATGGACTGTATAGTCCATGAGGTTGCAATGAGTTGGACACTACTGAGGGCTTTCACTTTCACTTTTAAAGATGCTTATGCAGCTCCATGGGGAAAAATTTGGTCTTTCTAGGGTAATAGCTAGAATAATTGGCTATTTGTATTTTTTGGAAGTACCAGTGTTTTGTAGCTTTCTGTGTATAAGTTTTGTACATGTTTTCTTAAATTTTAGCCTAAGGATTTAGGGTCTTTCTTGAGTCATTGTAAACAGTATTATATTATTAATTTAGATATCCACATGTTTACTGCTAGTATATAGAAATGCATATTATTTTGTGTTTATCTTTGTTCTGCCCGTAGTCCAAATCCCCGATCGGGAAAGAAGACTCCTTGAGACAATGCAACTTGCAATAGGGGAATTTATTACTGACTCGAGCCAGGGCCTCCCGCCCTCACCAAGGGTGTGAGGACAAAAAGGCCCCGAGCCCCAGTTCTCTCGGGTATTTATTGGGTACAATCGGGTAGTTGGTGCAAGCGGATTGGTTACACAGTTGCAAGGCAATTTTTGTTGGCCCAATCCTTGTGGGCTTTCAGCTTTCCCCTGATAGGTTCCCTTTTTTCTTGCTAGGCACATGTTGATTGGCTGGCTTCAGGTGGCCTGATAATTATGTTACCCCAGGAAACCAGGCCTACTCCTAATCTAGGCTGCCTGTCGGTGTTAGCTGTGACAGCCTCACAATCTTATGTATCCTGAGACCTTCTGAACCTACTTACTAGTTGTAGGAGCTTTGGAGGGTATATTCTTTGGGATTTTCTACATAGATAGAAAATAGTGGTAATTTGACTGTCTTTCTGGCTTATAAGGTTGATCATATATTTACTTTCTTTACTGCCCTGGTTACTACGTCCAGCACTGTGCTGAAGGAGAGTGATTAAAGTGGATATTCTCCCTTTGTTCCCTTCCTTAGGGAAGAGTATAGTTTTTTACCAGTAAACATACTAAGTGCTGTTGAGGAACTTCTCCATTATTGCTGTGCTTCTTAGAGTTTTCACCATGGTTGACTATTGGATTTTGGCAAATGCTTTTTCTACACATTGCTGCTGCTGAACTAGCTCATCTTATTGTTGACTCACAACTCCTCCACTTCCCATTAGAAGTCCTCCTCATCTTCTTTGTCTTGGACCACGTATGCGTGCGTGTAGCATGATGGCAAATGACAGCTACTTCTCTTCAAGGTCACCCAGTATTGTGAGACTGAAGGAGGTGAAACAGACAAATCTTTGTGGGTTCCAAGTATCCTCGCAGTTTAAGTATGACTTTATGTGTCACAGTTTGTCCATGCTTTTGTGCTCATCAAACTTTCCTTTACAAACGTTACTCTAAGCTCACTTAAAGTGAATTCAGGCTCAACATCAGATATAAAATAACAGCTTTGTACAGACTTGTCCACCAGCTCTAGCTATTGCCTGAATTCTAGTCCTTATAAGTAATCTCTTATTCTACATCACTCATGGTTCTGCTTTTCTGATTGTGCCCTGACACAAAGTAAGAGGAAGTGACTAAGCAAATGGTTTTGATGGTGACTCCACAGAGCTAGACCTAGGTTTGTAATGAAGTAAAACTGCCAGTTTAAAGTATTAGGGGACAAGTTTTCAAATCTAGACAACTTTACACATGTCCTGTATGGTTGACTTAAAGTCAAAAATTCAAGAGGATAATGTATTTGTAGAAAGTTACTTTGGACACCTGTTTCCAATGACATAGAAGGAGACTTTATCTAGAATTAAATCTTCTGATCCAGATCACAACTTAAACAACCACAGGACTATCATTTCTTGTCTGGGGTCTGTGGGTGTGACTTCAGCTGGGGTCCTGCAGCAGGGGGGCTCTCTCTTATCAAGCTCTGGGTTTTTGTACAGCTTTTCCTATTACTTCAAGCACTGTGAGCTTAGGGAGAGCACAGAAGTACTTTGCAGAATCTTCCAGCTGTAAGGATGAAATGATGAGGCTGATGGATTTATCCACTTTCTGGAAGTTTACAGAGTAACGGCCATTCCTTGCGTTGCTGTCTTCTGAATACTGATGAATAAGGTAAGTCATCTGTCCACTGGGAAGTTGCTTGTACCAAATAAGGTAGTAATTTCTCCAACTTGTTTCATACTGACAATTCAGGGTGACTGACTGCCCCACTTGACTGGATATATCTGGCTGGTTTTGAGTAACTTTCTGGGCCACACCAGATGCTGTGGGGGAAAAAATCAGAAAACAATGATGAAGCAGTGAATAAAATAGTGTAGGAGTTATTTAGGACCCAAAGACAAAAAAATTGAAATCATAAGATGCTTGCTTGCTTTTCTCCAACTTTCCTTTCCTCCCCAAGTCCCTGTGAAGCACCAATGCTTGTGTGCAGTCCTTTTACCCTAAATAATCACATCCGGGTTTGGAAGCATCCCTACCAGGGAAGGTGAAGGCCAGAAACACCCAGAGCAGACTGGAGAGCGGCATGAGGCATGGATTTCCCTGAACAAATGCGCTGAGTTCTGCCTCAGGCTGAGAGTTCAGTGTCTTTGAGTGCCCTGCAGCACATATACATACTACTCGGAACCTGTGTGACTCCCCGCAACAGGAAGTGGGGGGTGTGATGTTCATAGACCAAGTGGTCTGTGCATGCATGGGAAAAAGTCTTGCTCACCACAAACCTTTACTTTGTTTGCTTGTTTTTTCCTGGTCATTAAATTAATCAGATCCTGAAAGAAGGCACCAAAAAAAGCAATCAGTATTAAAATTTAAGCTGAAGGGAACTGAATATTAAGCAAGTTGACATACATTGATAATTATTCAGCAAAATGGTTTTTCCAGCTGATTTAAAATATAATTTACTATAGCCTATGAAATGTTCTGTTATCTATTAACTGGTCATTTATTTAGCCTATACTTACTTTTCTCCATCCAGAATCTAATGACTCTTTAAGAAAACTTGCAGATCTTAGGATTCTTGGTGAATGGAAATTTTATTCAAAATAATTATTGTATCTCTTTGTCTTTGTATTGAGTTCTATGACTCTATTTAGGTTTTTCAATAAATAAAGTTACTTCACCATAAATGACAAAAAATCAGTCCATCTGACTTTCAGAGTCTATTCAGTTTTAAATTTTGAATGAAATTATACAGGAATAAAATATTCTTTTGAAATTTGAAATTGAGTCTTATTTATTAGACTTTGAGGAAGACCAGGATATTCAGTCTTGTCCCCTCCACAAGCAGAATTGCATTTATTAGATCATGTGTCCTGGAATTGTCCTGATGTCACATTTTCTATGTCAGTGGTCCAAAGTGTTGAGTCTCACTTGTTAGTGGCTCATTATTTTTCTCTTTGTAAAATAAATTCAAGATAAGTATGCCAAATCTTTCTGTGACATAATGCTGTAATGCTCTCCTACAAAAGTTGGTATCTACAGGTTTCAAACACTTTGTTGTTGTTCAGTTGCTAAGTTGTGTCCAACTCTTTGTGACCCCATGGACTGCAGCACACCAGGCTACACTGTACTTCAGTATCTCCCAAAGTTGCTTTAATTCATGTCCATTGAGTCAATGATGCTATCTAATCCTCTCATGCTCTGCCTCTCCCTTCTCCTTTTGCCTTCAATCTTTCCCATCATCAAGGTCTTTTCCAATGAGATGGCTCTTCTCATCAGGTGGCCAAAGTACTGGAGTTTCAGCTTCAGCATCAGTCCTTCCAGTGAATATTCACAGTGATTCCTATTAGGATTGACTGGTTTGTCTTCCTTGTAGTCCAAGGGACTCTCAAGAGTCTTCTCCAGCACCACAGTGCAAAAGCATCAATTCTTCAGCTTTCAGCCTTATTTATAGTCCAACTCTTTTACCACACATGACTATTGGAAAAACCATAGCTTTGACTATACAGACCTTTGTCAGCAAAGTGATGTCTATGCTTTTTAATATGTCATCTTAAGCTTCCTAGGTGGCACTAGTGGTTAAGAACTTGCCTGCAAATTCAGGAGACATAAGAGATGTGGGTTCAATCCCTGGGTCAGGAAGATCCCCTGGAGGAGGGCGTGGCAACCCACTCCAGTATTCTTGCCTGGGAAATCGCACGGACAGAGGATCCGGGAGGGCTACGGTTCACAGGGACACAGACCCGGACACGACTGAAGCAACTTAGCCCACCTGCAGGTTTGTCAGATCTTTTCTCCCATGGGGCAAGCATCTTTCAATTTCATGGCTGCAGTCACTGTCCATAGGGATTTTGGAGCCGAAGAAAATAAAATCTGTCATTGCTTCTACTTTTTCCCCTTCTATTTTCCATGAAGTGATGTGACCAGATGCCATGATCTTAGATTTTTGAATGTTGAGTTTCAAGGCAGCTTTTTCAGTCTCCCCCTTTGCACTCATCAAAAAGCCCTTTCAGTTCCTCTTCATCTTCTCCCACTAGAGTGGTATCTTCTGTGTATCTGAGGTTTTTGATATTTCTCCCAGCAATCTTGATTCCAGCTTGTGATTCATCCAGTCCGGCATTTCACATGTTGTACTCAGCATATAAGTTATATAAGCAGGCTCACCATATACAGCCTTGAAAGACTCCTTTCCTGATTTGGAACCAGTCCATTATTCCATGTCCGGTTCTAACTGTTGCTTCTTGACCTGCATCCAGGTTTCTCAGGAGACAAATAACGTGGGCTGGTATTTCCATCACTTTAAGAATTTTCCACAGTTTGCTGTTATCCACACAAAGTTTTTAGCATAGTCAATGAAGTAGAAGTAGATGCTTTTCTGGAATTCCTTTGCTTTCTCCATGATCCAATGAATGTTAGCAACTTGATCTCTGGTTCCTCTGTCTCTTTGAAACCTAGCCTGTACATCTGGAAGTTCTTGGTTCACACACTGCTGAAACCTAGCTTAAAAGATTTTAAGCATAACCTTACTTGCATGTGAAATAAGCACAATTGCGTAATAGTTTGAACAATCTTTGGCATTGCCCTTCTTGGGACTGGAATGAAAACTGACCCTTTCCAGTCCTGTTCAAACACTTAGTATATGTCAATACCACAGAAGTTGATGATTGAAGTTTTGTATACTGTGCAAGATCATGAAGTATGTATCTCTCAATCTTCCACTTAGTTTCATCACCTTAATAGATGAATTAATTTAAAAGAACAAAAAGCAAATAAGCAGGTAGAAAAGGAAGTATAGACACAGTCTCCAAAACAGTGCCAGTTCTTAAAATTTAAGGTCAAAAGAACTCATTAATGAGTGAGGCAGGGAGGAGAGTTTATATGTAGTTGAACCATCTACTCTCCTGTCCCATTTGAACTCTGAGTGACAGGCAGCTGATGTCCTGGTTTCTAATTATTTACAAGGAAGCAGGGGAGACCACAAATGCCCAGAGCAGTCTGGGGAGAAAAATGATAATACATATACTATATGTATCATTATATTATATGTATCATTTTATTATACATATCACATGTTTTTATATCCACATTTTTATGCATAGCTGTGAAATTTATCCCATTTGTAGGTTCTTGTTACTACCACTGAAATTAAGATACAGAATCATACCATCACCCTGAAGAACTTACTTTGCAGACCATCCCCACCTCCACAACCCTTGAAAATCCCTGAAATCTGCTGATGTTCTGGTTTCCATTTACTTGTAACTAAGCAGAAGAGACCACAAAGGATTGCAGCAGCCTGAAGATCAGCTTCATATTCTAAAATATATATGCTAACATAATAATTACATATACATAACAGGAAATTGATATTGCTAAAATTTTATTAAAATACAGATCACGATCTGATACCTCAGTTTTATATGCACTCTGGTTTTGATGCATAGCTCTGTGAAACTTTATCACAAGTAGATTCTTGTTACCACCATTAAAATCATGACATAGAATTGTTCCATCTCTCTAAAGAAACCCTCTTTGCACACCCTCCTGAGACCTGCAATTCTTTACAATCCAGGTCACTACTGATGTCCTTTCATCTCTGTATTTTGTCCTGTTGAGGATGTTGTATAAGCAAAATCAAACTACATATACAGTCATAATAATCCAATAAGTGTAATCATATACCATGTAGCCTCTGAGATTGACTTTTTTACTCAGCATAACATCCTGAGATCCATCTAGACTACTGCATATATCAATAGTCTGTTCCTTTTAAACACTACGGACTGTCCCCAACTTATGATAATTCAATTTAGAATTTTTGACTTTACAGTAGTGAGAAAGTGGTATGCTTTCAATAGACACCATACTTGGAATATTGAAATTTTATCTTTTCCTGGGCTAGCAACATGCAGTATTATGTTTCCTGATGATTCTGGGCAGCAAGAGTGAGCTGAGCTCCTGGCCAGCCTCAAAATCATGAGTTTAACAACTAACACATTTACAGCCATTTCACACCCGTAAAACCATCCTGATTTTCACTTTCAGTACAGTATTCAATACATTACATAAGATTTTCATCATTTTAGTATAAAATAGACTGTAAGATGATTTTATTCCCAACTGTAGGCTAATGCAAGTATTGGCCACATTTAAGGGAAGCCTAGCTTAAATATATTAGATGGATTTTCTTTTTTTTTTTATTTTAATTGACTTTTATTGGCCTATAGTTGCTTTACAATGTTAGTTTCTGCAGTGCTGCAGAGTGAATCAGTTTTAATGTATATATTTATCTCCACTCTATTATAGACCTCCTTCCCGTATTAAACGAACTTTTGACTTCCTATTGTTTCAACTTAAAATGATTTATTGCAAAATAACCCTCTTGAAGTTGAGAAAGATGTATAAATAATATTTCATTGTGTGAATGTACTACAGGATATTTATCTGTTCATTCAGTGAAGATCATTGGTTGATATCAAGTATTAAGAACTCTGCAAGTGAATATTTAAGTGTATTTGAAATTCTTGGACTATTTTCTAGAATGACTGGGCCATTCACCCACCAGCAATACATGAGTGATCCAACTTCTCTGCATCCTTGCCAGAACTTGGTATTGTCAGTATTTTTAATTTTAGCCCTTATGATATATGTGAAGTGGTGTCTCTTTGTAGTTTTAATTTGGATTTTCTTAATATAAATTTAGGGGTATAGTCTTTGTATTTTCTACATAGATAATCATGTTACCAGCAAATAGTGACAGTTTTACTTCTTATTTCAACTCTATAAGATCATTACATCTACTTTCTTTATTGCACTTGCTCCAACATCTAGCACTGTACCGAAAGAGTGACAAGAATGGACACTCTGGCTTTTTTCTCTTTCTTAAAGAAAATTATAGTCTTTTACTAGTAAGAATAACATTAACTATTGAGGAAATTCCCCACTATTCTTGTGGTTCTCAGAGTTTTCATCATAATTGACCACTGAATTTTTGCAAATCTTTTTTTTCTGACTAGATTAATATGATGATATGGTTCTTCTTCTCTACCCTGCTAAATGGTGAATTCTATCCATTAATTTTCAATATTAAAGTGTCTTGCACCCTTGAAAGAAATTACATTTGTGCTTGGTATATTATTCATTTTACATATCAATGAATTTTACTTGCTAAAATATTTTAAGAAATTTGTGTCTATCTTCTAGATAAAATATATTTCCCTGTAGTTTTCAGTTCTTTATGGTATTTGTCTGATTTTGGCATCAGGGTAATATTAGCCTCATAAAATGAGTGAGGAATTATTTTCTTTCTATTGTCTGCAAGAAATTGTGTATAATTCATGCTAATTCCTCTTCAGTGTTTGACAGAATTCCTCAGTGACACTGAGTCTGGGGATTTTTTTTTATTAAAAATTCAATTTCTTCACAGACATCATGACTTCAGCTTTCTCTGGCCCCTGCTCTGAGAAGAGATGAGGAGGAGCGACCCCGGAGCCCACAGTGAGGTTTGGGGACAGACAGCAGGTGCTTCCAGAGCACTGTCCCCTTGCCCAGAAGTAGGTTCCTATGTCTGAGAGCTGGGCAGCTGCGAGGTGCAGGGAGCTGTGCTGTCTGGACTCTCCAAACCGATCTGTCCATCTCTGCTGCGTCTTCACTTCTCCACCCTTAGCTAATATCATCAAGAGGACAGGACTTCCCCCAGGCCTCTGCTTATACCACTGTAAACTGTAAAATGTGCTTGAGGAATTGCAGTATGTGGTGAAGTTCTTTCCTTCTTGCAGGAGCAAGAATTCAGGAAAATGAATTCTGTTTTCCATTCATTTCTGTTCAGAAAAGCAGTGAGAAGTAACAGAGAAAGTCTGATTAGATGTTTATTCTCTCAGCTGTCATGGTCTCTCTCATTCTTCTTGTGTATTTTCTCCTTCTTCCCATGTCTCTCTCCCCAACTCTATCTCCCAGTTTTTAGTTTTCATTTTCTTCTCAACATCCTGCTCTCCGTCAGAAAATCCCCCTCCTACAGTGGCCTGCAGATAAGATTCCTCTGTGCTGAATTTTCAAGGAGCAATCAGGGACACCCCAAGCTCATGTGATACTAGCATCCTTAAGATCAACACTGGTGCTAACAGTAGCATCTCCCTTTTCTTCCTCTTCAGAAAGAGTTGCTGAATCTGCCTGCTCCTGAAAGGGTTTCCCTTGTATCAGCTTCTTCCAGACCTATAGAAACCTGGTCTATACTGCCTTTGGGAAATAAAAAGAAAGGAATGACTGAAGTTTGAGACAGCCCATCACTTACCACCATGTTACCCACCCTTCTTCCCCACGGAGGGTCTATGTTTGCAGATGCTGCCCCTCTGTGACTGGATCAAAAATTTCTGATCCAGTAATACCTGGTAAATAGTGGTTACTCAAACATTTGAATGATAAATAAATGTGTATGTTTACTTATGTGAGAATTTGAATGCAAATGTCTCAAAGAGTAATTTAATTTAATTAATTCCACTTTAATTTAAAGTAATTTAAAAATGTCCTTCCATGAATGTAAACATTCAGGAGTTGCTTGTAGCTATTTAGAAATGTTACCTATGGAAAACTGTGTTAGCCCCAGTAGCTCTTGTTCTACCATTACAAATTATCACAAATTTGATGGCTCCAAAAAGCAATAATTGGTTCCCTGCAACCTGGAGGTCAGAAGTCTGATGACAAGGTGTCAGCAGGAACACACTCCTTCCAGATGGTCCAGGAGAGACTCTTTCCTGCCTGTTCTGGCCTCTGGTGGCTCCAGGTGCTCCTTTGCTAGTGACTGTACACATCCAGCCTCTTCTTCCACCGAGAAGACCTCACGAGGCCTGCTCACCTGTGTGTCTCTTAAAAGGACACTTGTCACTGGATTGAGGCTCCACCAAGATAATCCAGTATGCTTGGATTTTGACACCCTTTTCTTAATTCCATTTGAAAAGTTGCTTTGTTAAATAAGGTCACATTCACAGTTTCCGTGGATTAGGATGTGAATGTATCCTTCAGGGGCCGCCCTCCAACCCACTATAGGGTCCTTAATGTCTTTGAAGTGTTGCCATGCAGTTATATAAATGGTAGACATCTCAAAACTTCTTTAAAGTCAAAAGTAAATCTGAATCTGAATTACTTTATATATAGAAACAGAAAGAGTAGCAGGTTTAGGATATAATGGAAAAGGAAAATCTCATGAGCTTACAAAGTTCTTTGAAATGCACATCATTGGGATAACTTTTCCTTTTCAGGCATGTTGGATTTGAACCTCCAAATGAAGACAAATCTAGCAATGCTTTGGGGGATGGCTCCACCTCCACCCTAAAAGAGCAAGGGGTCTGGAGCAGCACTTGGGGATGCTTTAAAAGTTCCCTTGTCTTCATGCAGATCAGGAGACCTGCCACAGTTTACACAGAAGGATGTAAACCAAGACAGAACAGTCACCCACTGGAGAAGACCACGCTTTCCCAACTCACAGCATTGTATTTGCTGCAGCCTATCTCCAGGGCTTGTGCTGTGAAGGAGATATTTGCTAAATGAAAAGAAAGGAACCTGACCGTGCTTTGGTTTGTGGACTAAAAGGAATCTCTTCATGCCTCGTAGGAAACAGTTTGGATAAATATAAATATAAAATGGCCCTCAGTAGCAAATATTCCTGTCAAACCATCTTAAGAGGGGACAAGATCTAGGAATATTTATAATTAAAAGTTAGCAATATTATCCTCTAAGACTTCACATAAGAAATAATGTTGCTTGAACTGGGCTGTAAAGGTTGAGTACATATATGTGTTTTACACAAGTACTTGGGAAAAACCATTCTGACCAAAGAGGACAGCATCCGCAAAGGTTCAGATTAAGGAAAGCGCTTAATAGCAGCATAAATGGTTTTATTTTAAAGTGGCTGATGTACATCTAGAGTATGTGGCAGAAACGGGTGAATGAGAAAACTAGAAGTAACTCAGGGAAAAATTGTACATTGCCTTGTAATTCTTAATATAAAATTTGATCTTTATAATTTCTAATGGTTCCTCATTATCCAAAGATGAGCATGAAGTGAACTAATTTTATGTTACTGTTGTTATTATTGTTGTTATTGTTATTCAGTTATTGTTATTGTTGTTCAATCGCTAAGCTGTGTCTAATTCTTTGTGACCCCATGAACTGCAGCACGCCAGGCTCCTCTGTCCATGGGATTTCCCAGGCAAGAATACTGGAGTGGGTTGCCATTTCCTTCTCCAATATATATATAGTATATATATATATATATATATAAAAACTCTGTCGTCATGTAAAAGTCAGATTCAAAGAGTTGAGAGTAAAGGCAGGAAGAGAGTGAAGAGGCCTTTGCAGTTATTAAAGTGAGAGGTGCTAAATGCTTGGATTAGGGGAGTTGCAAGGAGTATAGAGATGAGGAAATGGATGTGGGTGCTTTTTGTGCAGTAAACTGACTTGACCTTGATGATTATTAAAGTCTATGTGCTTCATTAGCACTCTGGTGCCACTTTGCCACAAGGAATGTATTTATTCTATCAGCTCACGTGGAAACTAGTGGCCAAAGTTGCCTCCAGTGATCCTTGCTTCCCGATACCTGGGACCTTGCGTAGCCCCCGTGTGCACTGAGTCCAGGCTGGCTGCCTGACTTACTAGAGTAAACAGATGAGCAGAATTAACATCATGCCAGTTCTGAGGTGAAAGGGGGCGACTCTTTGGCAGTTGACACTTCTGTGATTCTGGAAGCCCTGAGGCACAATATAAGACGCCCAGCTTCCCTCAGGGCCACAAAGAGAGATCACATGTATGGGCCATGGTCACTCCTGAGATCATCTGAAGAAGAGATGAGCCTGGGCCTCTGAGGTTTCAGTTGAGCCTCAGCTTCCAGTCAACCCCACTAATTAAGTGAGTAAATTGAGGGATTCCAGTGCAGTTGAGCCCCCTTTCACAGCATAGAGCAGAGGTGTCATGAGATAATTAAACAGTGAGTTTTGAGGTGGTTTGTTGTGCAGCAAAACACAATGACACTAGCGCCCGTGAAGAGAATCCTGTTGAAGACTTGTGAGATATTAGCAAGAATGAAAGGTGTTTTTCCTCTCTCTGATTTCTGATTGTCTCTAAGAGCTGGACCTGAAACATCTGTCTGTTTCACCAAACTTCTTCACGTGTGGTCTGAGTGCTCCTGCCTTAGCACAGAAGATTAGCTGGTGATGCTCAGGTGTGATGAGCGCCTTGGGCCCCACAGAACAAGAGCAGGTGGTTGTTGCTCATGTTGGGGCCCTACAGTAAACAGGGAGATGTGAGCTTTCCTTGTTCAATTTGATTTGTATATTTCACTCATTCTCACTCCATATGACTTTTAAAAATGAGGGGCTATTTAAGAGGTCATATCTGTATCTCTATAACTAACACAACAGAATATTTTCAATTTCAAATCCATTTGAGAACCCAAAGAAACTGAAAAGTTTGGTGCATGTTTGCTTGGTTACATATGACTTTCATAAAAACACAGGTATTTTTGAAGAAATCTCATTTCCGGGTTTACATTTTCCCCATGTTTATAAGAGTAGATTTTCCAGATTATGTGCCACTGCATCCCAGGAATTGATTACCTGGGTGGAAAGTGCTTTATCTCCTTACCTCCTAAGGTGAGGAAGAACCCAGGGAATGTGGAATCACAGGTCAGTTTCAAGCAGCATTCTATATTGAAGGGCTGTACAAATGTAATCAATTTCTATGTGTTCTTTGGTATGAAAAATACATGAAGCACTGTGTTTTAGCAACACACAGTATAGACAGATTGTGTCCTTGCTTTTTCTGTGTGCTTTTTGTTTCTACCAACTCAGAGTCAGCTAAAACTCAGGGTCTTCACTGGTAGTATTAGAAATTTCTTCCATTGATCTTTATGCCAATCATGTTGAAGACACAGTTTGGGAAGTTGACCAGCAGCTCTTTTTTGGCGTGTTGTTTTATTCCATCAACACTACTGTACAATGAACTACAGGTTCACCTCACTCACTTCTGTGCTCTACCTTCCAGTTCTATGCACATTCATATCGCAAAACGGATTCAACCCTTTGCAATCTGATGGGCAAATAGATTCATTGCTGCCTTGTGAATGACCTTTGAGAAAGAAATCTTTCACATGAATGTCTCTTAAATAGTTTCGGTCTGAGGGATTTGTATGCAAACCAGTATGGTTTTTATAATATATATTATCTTTCCTAAACATAGTGACACTAGTACATTTTTTAAAATATAAATTTATGAAAGAGAGCGAGCACAATAGCACCATACTTCAGGAGGCTGGACAGAGGCTGGATTTTAATTACTAATGTGTATGGTGGGGATAAACCTGAAAACACAAGCTATAAGATGAAGAGCCCAGAAGCAAATTAATTCACGCTGACAAACCCCAGAAAGACCCCAGAACTAGCAGCCTGTGCCAGAGGAGACTGGAAGGCTGCAGTCCATAGCGTTGCACAGAGTCACACGCACCTGAAGTGACTAAGCAGCAGCAAAGCACCGACGCGGCATTAAGTGAGAGTGCTAGTCACTCAGTCACGTCCAGCTTCTTGTGACCCCATGGACCACAGCCCACCAGGCTCCTCTGCCCATGGAACTATCCAGGCAAGAATGTTGGAATGGGTAGCCATTCCCTCCACCAGAGGATCTTCCTGACCCAGGGATCGAACACGGGTCTCCTGCATTGTGGGCAGATTCTTTACTGCTGAGCCATCAGAGAAGCCCAATATGATATTAAACTGGTGGGCTATTTGGAAATCTGCAAAATGAGCACAGGACCAGCTGATTGATCAGCCTCATATACCTGGAAATTACTAAGTAAGAAACTCAAATCCTGGAGTTCAGTTACTTATTCATTATCACAGTTACAATATAAACTGGGGGAAAGACCAATTTTAGTAGTGAATTTCCCCTATCAATGCTTCTTCCAGATATCAAAGCGATTTTTTAAAATGCAAAAAGCCACATAGAAAAGAAATGACATACAAATGTCCATGTAGTGGGAAGTTTGAACTAAAGCAAAATCAAAGTCTCCAACCAGTTAAATGAGACAAAATTGACTGCTCTGGTATAAAACATGCAGACTTCCATGCCAGATGTGTGAGACAGCATATCCCCATATTACATTCATGCACATAAAGAAATACCATAAAGACTAGCTCTTAGGATGTAGCAATAGTGAAGGGTAACTATTACCCAGGTATAACCATATTATTTCAGATAGGTTTGAAAACTGTCTAGTTTACTTGGAATCACAGGAAAAGAGGAGGCTAGGATTGGAATCAATGATATGGCCAGTATACTGGTGGTAGTGGAGATTAGTGATGTTTAGGAACAGTCCAGTTGGTTGAGGGAGCTACAGTGACTGGAATGCCTGTTTATCTGTGTCTGCATTTCCCCCTGATTACTGCAAACACTGTCATTCATTGAATTTCCCTTTTCCTCCCAACAATGGCTCTTCCTCAGCGTTGGTCCCAGAGCAGCAGCAGGCCCGGGTTTGGGTGAGGGCTGCAGGGGGCTGAGGAGCACTGTGTGGAGGCGCAGAGGTATGTGGCTGAGTCTTCAGGCTGGGATCCTCCGATGTACATGGAGCTGTCGCCCTCCTTAGTGTTCAGAGTGACTCTCACTCGTCCTTGCTTCTTTTCATCCCCATTTACACTCACTACAAACAGGTTCTTGGGGCCCTTTGCAGGTTCGCATCTGTACCAGTGTAAGGCATAGAAAGAGCTGGAAGGGGAACTGCGGGTGAAACTGGCGCTCTCTCCTTCCAGAACCCACAGCGAGGCAGGACGCTGTTCCACAGTCAAGAGGCTGCTCACTCCTGTTCAGAAAGACAAGGTCACACATAGAAACTGATTTCTTTACAGTGTTCGTTGCCTTCACACATTCCCAAATATTAGAATCTTGAGGTGCCTGACTGCATCTACCTCCTTCCCCATCACCACCCCAGACTGTTCAGAATGTCTTCAGCAGCCCCAGGACTTACGGCCAAGATGAAGCCACAGGATCAGCCATGAGGTTGTCAAGGTGTTCCTCTCCATTTATCCTGCTCAAGTATCCTCAGTAGAGAAACGTTCTGCAGCCTAGATCTGTGAAACATTCTGCTTCAGAAAATAGGTTTCTGTACCTGGTTGCCCAACCAATCAGAGACAAGACCACATACATGTGCTAGAAACACCAACCATTTCTGCCCTAGAATCAGTTTCCTGTGGTTCACAATGAGAGATTAAACACTGCTTTCTTGAGACCAGCTTCACAAACATTGAGATGAGCTCACTACACAAAGAGAACCGACAACCTTTCAGAAGTGGGCTACTTAATCATGGACTGGTACTATTCAAATTGAGAGAGTGGGATGGTAATATGTGACATGAATCCCACTTTGGTTAAGAATCTTTATATGTATTTTAAACAAAAATTTTAAAACTTTCAAATTCCCCAAATAGAAATGTTCACCCACATAATGTGCTGAACTTTGTTTAGCTTCAAGTACATTATTCTAATATGAAAGTCACACAATAGAGTTACTATTATTCCTAATTTACAAATAACAAAAACTGAAGCTCAAAGAGTTTGGGTGATTAACTCAAGGTGAAATATCAGATAAGTGGCATAGTAAGAATTAGAACACTTATCTATCTGGTATGGAGCATATGGTGTTTGGAATCTGTCATGCCCCTACGTTTGTGATATTCTGTAAATGTTTTAAATGTCAGAGTTTATATGTTTTAAAAATAATAGGAGTCTACTTGTTGATTTTCTTTCTTTTTTAAAAAAGAATTTTCTTGATGTCAATCATTTTTTAAGACTTTATTGAATTTGTTACAATATTGCTTCTGGATTTTTTAATGTTTTCTTTGGGGGGGACAAAGTGTGTGGAATCTTAGCTCCCTGATCAAGAATCAAACCAGCACAGCACCCACTGCACTGGATAAGCACTTTAAAGACAATACAATACTATATTAAGACAGAGAGTTACTCTTGGGATGAGGAAGGCATCTGCTCTAAGTAAGTTACGGAGGGAGGGCTGCACTCTGACACTTACTCTGCATTGAACCTCTCTCATGTTCAATTTCCATTTCTGTGAATAGTCAATATCCTTCTGCTGGGCACTGGGCTCACATTGGCATTCATCATCTCATTCACTTCTCCTAAAAACCTTGCATGGTAGGTTCTATCAATATCCACATTGCAGATATGTGGAAACTGAAGCATAAAAATAATTAAGTGATACTCCCAAGATCACTCAACTAGTGAGTGGTAGGTCTAGAAATATAATCCAAGTCTTCCATCCCAAGCACTGTTACATTGCCTCCCTAAAGTAGCATGCACCCAACCTTGAAGGGTTAGGATAAGAACTGAGTGAGAACACACCTGAAAATCACCTCAAACAACACTTTCCCTAGTATAGGCACTCAGTCAGTTACAAGCAATGCACAAAACGTTGAGGATTTGGGAGCCAAACTCTCAAATTGCAAAGGAGTCTATCCATAAGATAGAGTTTAATATTTGTTGAGGTGTAATTGGCAGTTTAAGTGGTAGATTTCATGTATTTTCATAAGTTTCCATGGTCTATCATGTTCTAACTGTTCAGGGAAAATCAGTTCATTAGGGTGTTATATTGAGAGATTGAGATGTTGTTGTTGGAATGAGTACACCAAGCAATGTTTGCTATGATCGCTTAGTTTTTTCCCCATTTTTGGGTCTTGCTCCCATTCTCAGAATATTTGTATACTATACTACAAGAAAGGACAGAGCAGTGGAAACGATTTTACGTACCAGAAGAAGAAAACAAAAAACTTTGTGCAATAATTCTGAACTTCCTTTCCAAGGTAGCTTATTACTTGCCAGCCAAAATCATCCCATGTAAGATATTTTACATAAAGGTAAACATGAAGATACTTTTTGGCCAACCCAATATTTGTCATTTGAAGTCAATCATTTTCACATCTAGTAGGCAAAGATTATCAGGGCTTCCCTGAGAGCTCAGTGGGTAAAGAATCCACCTGCAATGCAGGAGACCCCTGTTCGATTCCTGGGTCCGGAAGATCCGCTGGAGAAGGAATAGGCTATCCACTCAAGTATTTTGGGGCTTCCCTCGTGGCTCAGGTTGTATAGAATCTGCCTACAACATGGGAGACCTGAGTTTGATCCCTGGATTGGGAAGATACCCTGAAGAAGGGAAAGCCTACCCACTCCAGTACTCTGGCCTAGAGAATTCCACCGACTGTATAGTCCATGGGGTCGCAAAGATTCGGACACGACTGAGTGACTTTCACTCACAGGTAAAGATTAAAACCAGCCTGTTCTCCCGAATCTTCTCATTTCCTATGATTCCTTCAATGAGATGTTTACTGATTTTGGTTCAACAATGGAAGCCCCTATTGTGACCAGCGTGCATGCATACTTAGCCTCTCAGTCTTTGAAACCTTTGGACTGTAGCCACTCAGGCTCTTCAGTCCACAGGGTTCTCCCCATAATACCAGTGACTAGGTTTGCCCGCAGTTTAATCCATGACCACTAGAGGGCAGCAAGGTGCCCAGTGTCCGCCTCACGGAATATTCAGCAGGACACCAGGTGGCAGTGCTTCCGCTTTCATTCCTGCTGCGCAGCTGCTGGAGCCTGATTCTCTGGGAATGCAAATAGAAAGACTGAGATAAGGCATTCACAAAGCTGTGACATTTGAGTTTTCAGAGGTGCCCCACGTAAATGTTTTGAGAGATAGCATCACAGCAGAGAGGGCAAAGGCAAGGGGCACAGGTCTTGATATAGGAATATGCTTGGAGTGTTTAAGGAGTGATATCTCTTCTTTTCCTGTAGCCTCTTGTTTTTCCAGGCACTCTACAACTAACAAACTTGCTAAAGCACTTAGCACTTAACTGGATAGTGGGTGATTTCCTCATCTACTGATCCTGGGGCAATTTGTACCTAGGTTTACCATCTTCTTTCCTAGTTGCCTTTAGTTTCCAGTTTAAACTAGTATAATGTCACCATCACTGAGACATCCAGCCACCCTGTCTTAGATCCAAGTGCTTTCCCATACCCAAACTTCCTCTTAAGGAGCCTTCTAAGATGGTACACTCTGGAAGACAATAAAAGTTTGGGACACTTTTCACAGTTAGAAAAAAGTTATGTTTTACTTCTCAAAGATTAAAAGAAATGGAACAATAAAACCTGTCTAATAGGGTTTTAACACTTAAATTAGATAATGGACTGGAAATGCATCCCATGGTGCCTTACTATATTATGGTAAGCTCAATAAATATCAACTTTCTTTTACTAAAGCCTACCTTTCCTTCAAAGTCCACTTCTGTGACCTACTCCCCCCCACCCCCACCCCCCGCCGCCACACATCAGTTCAGTAATGGAAGCTTCCAGGATATTTACTTAACTGCTTACTTTCCTGGAGACAGTCATTATTTTTCCTTATCCTTTTGGTGTCATATACATCTAGCTACATTGATACACTCAGGCTGAAAGGACACGGATGGAACAGATGAGGTTTGATGTTGGTTTCTGTAAGAACAGTAAAATCAAGGTCATATGGCATGTTTACTACCTATTGGATATAATATTTCTGATCTGGCTCTCCAAGATTTTGCTATTCTTATTACCTATTTTCTCTTCTTATTGATTTATGAACTTTTAATATATCCTGCATTTGAGTCCTTTTTCAGGACTGTGTATTGCATATATAGCCTTCCAGTCAGACCTTGACTTTTCCCTCTCTTTGCAGTGATTTTTAACAAACAAAAACAATCTTAAAATATACTTGCATGCTCATAAGAAGCTCCCTTGAAACTTTTATGTGTTTGTTTTCTTTAAAAACTTTAGAAATGCTTACCTTTTGTGACTGTTATTGCCTGTAATAAGTCAGATATCATTATTAATGATGTTTCCCAGAATACAGTATATCAATTTCCCCTGAGTATTAGTAAAATACTCAGTAAAACACCCACTAAAATAGATGCTTGGATTTGTCTTCAATGCTTTGCAAACTTCTGCCAAAACCACAGAGGTGGACTTGCAGAATTCCTTATTCATCTTTATTACTTTCCATATAGTGTTGTTCCTGAATAAAGAGCTTGTTTTATATGAAGTTAAGTACAACAGTGAGTGGAGATTCTTGCTATGAGCAGAGAGATTATAGAATGGGTAATGCATGAAGTAGTTATAAATACCAGTTACAACCATGTGGTCATTTGCAGTACCAAAAAATATAACATTTATGAAACTCTTTCATTTTATATGAATATATTTATGTATACATCAACCATTTTTAGCTTCCATCTCCAGTTTTCCTCCTGTAGTAGCATAAAATGTGCTACTACAAGTTACTTTTTATCTTCTTGCATCTCAGTAGGCAAGTTAAAGAATTCAGTGGATCCGCTGATTCAGCTATCAGAGGAAAAAGCATCACCCCTAAATGGATAAATGAACTTGGTATTCTCTTTGAGGGAGAGAGATTTTGGTTGATTGAAGAAATAATTGCATCATATTGACAGGAAGCATAATTTTCCTGTTGTCCTTATTAGAAAGTTGTGTTGTTCAAGGAGTTACCGATGAATACCTAGTTAACAAGGAGGGAAGTTAACTAGTTAAGGTATTATGGTAGCTTTGTATTGTTTCAACTTAACTATCTGGAAATCTGTTTCCTCGAATTTACTTCCCTTTTTTATTCTGGGTTAGGCTTGGCCATGAAAGAGATTTGTGTAAGTTTTGGAAGGTACTTGTGATGAAGTGGCCATATTTTTATGTTCCACAGGTTGGTGCAGAGCTCCAGGGACTATGGCAATACATAATGTTGCTGCTGAGCTGATAGTTCAACTTATTATTGTCTCACAGCTCCTCTACCTCCCATCAGAGCTCTTACTCAGGTTCTCTTTGTATTAGACCAAGGATGCATGTAGCATGATGGCAAGTGACATCCACTTCTCCTGAAGGTCACCCACTACTGTGAACCCTAAGGAGGTTAGAGAAAGACAGGCTTTAGTGTGTCTTCTGGGTTCCGTTGTCCTCATGTATTTCCATACATGTCATAGTTTCTCCATGCTTATGTCCACATCCAACTTTCCTTCACAAATGTTACTCTAGTTGACTTACAGTGAATTCAACTCAACACCAAATACAAATATAACAGATTTTATGGATTCTTCCACCAGCTCTAGCTATTGCCTGTGTTCTAATCCTTATAACTTATCTCTTACTCTACATCATTGGTGGTTCTCCTTCTCTGATTGTGCCCCGACACAAAATCTGAGGGGAAAGGACTAAAGAAATGATTTTCATGATGATTTCAGCTTCCAGACCCAGATTTGTGATGTGAAGATCTTTAGGTGAAACTCCCATTTTATATTCTTATGGGGCAAGTTTTCAAATTTAGACAACTTTACACATGCTCTGGACGGTTGATTTAAAAGTCAAAAATTCAAGATGAGAATACAGCAGTAGAAAGTTACCCTGGACACCTGCTTCCAAATGACATGCAAGGAGCTTTCTTTTAGTGTTAAATCTTCTGATCCAGACCACAGATGAAAGAAGCACAGGACTACCATTTCTTGTCTGGGGTCTGCAGGTGTGTATTTTGGCGGTCGTCCTGCAGCGGGGGTGGGAGGGGGCGGGGTTGTGGGGGAGAGGGGCGTCCTCTCTCTTATCCGGCTCAGGAGTTTTTGTTCAGCTTTTCCTATCACTTCAAGCACTGTGAGTTCCCAGAGAGCACAGAAGTACTTTGCAGAGTCTTCCAGCTTTAAGGCTGAAATAATGAGGGTGATGGCTTTAAGTGATCTCTGAAAATTTATGGAGTAGCGGCAATCCCTTGCATTCAGGCCATAAGAACTCTGACTAATAAGGTAAATCATCTCTCCAGTGGGAAGCTGCTTATACCAAAAAATGTTATAACTCCTCCAACTTGTCTCATACTGACAGTTCATGGTGGCTAACTCCCCAACTTGACTGGATATGTCTGGCTGGTCTTGAGTAACTTTCTGGGCCACACCAGATCCTGTGGAAAAAAATCAGAAAACAGAGATGGAATAGTGAATAAAATAGTGTGGGAATTAGACTCATTTAGGTCTCCAAAAAGAAAAACCAAACTGAAACCCTAAGATGCTTGCTTTTCTCCAGTCCTCCTTCGCCGCCCCCCCCAAGTCCCGGTGAAGCACCATGTGCCTGTGTGCAGTCCTTTCACCCTGAACACCGCACCCACGTTTGGAAGCATCCCTACCAGAGAAGGTGAAGGCAAGGAACACCCAGAGCAGACTGGAGAGCGGCATGAGGCATGGGTTCCCCTGCACAAATGTGCTGAGTTCTGCCTCAAGCTGAGAGTTCAGTGTCTTTGTCTGCCTGGCAGCACATTTACATAGTACCTGATTCCTGTGTGACTCCTTCAGACAGGAAGTGAGGTTTGTCATGTTCATAGGTAACGTGGTCTGTGCACAGATGGCAAAAAAAAGTGTGATTCAGCACAAACCTTTACTTTGTCTATTTTTCTTTCACTGGTAATTAAGTTACACTGAGTCTGAAAAAAGGGCTCCCCTGATAACTTAGTTGGTAAAGAATCTGCCTGCAATGCAGGAGACCCTGCTTCAGTTCAAGCCTGAAAGAGGACTTTGCAAAAGCAGTTATTAGTAAAGATTTGAGCTGAGGGGTACTGAAGAACAAACAAGTTGACATTCATTGATGATTATTCAACAGAATAATTTTGCAATCCCATCGAAAGTAGGATTTGTTTTTTAACTTTTTATTGGAGTATAGTTGATTTACAATATTGTGTTACAGCAAAAAGAAATGTCCATGGACAGAGGAATGGATAAACATGTGGTACATATGTACAATGAAATTATTGTTGCTCTTTAGTTGCTAAGTCCTGTTGAACTCTGTGACCCCATGGACTCTGGTCCATTAGACTCCTTTGTTCATGGCATTTCTCAAGCAAAAATATTGGAGTGGGGTGCCATTTCCTCTCCAGGAGCTAACCTGACCCAGGAATCGATCCCACGTCTCCTGCTTGGCAAGCAGATTCTTTACCACAGAGCTACCAGGAAAAACCCACAATGAAAGCACTCAGCCATGAAAAAGAACAAAATAATGCCATCTGCAGCAACATGAACAGACCTATAATAAGATGTAGTATAAGCTATGGACCCTTCTTGTAATCTACTTACTTACTAGTTATTCATTTAGCCTATGCTTACATTTCTCCATCCAAAATCTAAATACTCTATTTAAAAACTCACAGACTTTTGTCCTTGGAGAAAGGCAGTCTTATTAAAAAATTTTAATGAATTTTTTTTTCTGGGTTTTAGAGTGCTAAAATACAAATGATAACTTGATACCTCAGCTTTATATGCACTCTTTTTTATGCATCGCTCTATGAAATTTTGTCACAGGTGTAGGTTTTTGTTCCACCGCTAAAATCATGATACAGAATTGTTCCATCTCTCTAAACATAACCATTTTCGTGCCCTCCCCATCCCTGTGACTGGTGATGACCCCTAGCAGATACTGATCTTTTATCTCTATATTTTGTCTTTATGAGAATTCTATATAAGTAAACTCATATATTATGTATACAATCATAAAAATATGTTAAGTGTAGTCATCTACCATGTAGTCTTCTGAAACTAACTTTTTTTTCACTCAGCCTTGAGATCCATCTGGGCTATTGTGTGTATCAATATTCTGTTTCTTTTAATCACAACAGACTGTCTCTAACTTAAGATGAATCAACTTAGGATTTTTGACTTTCTGGTGTGGAGAAAGCTATGTATGCATCCCCTAGAAACCATACTTTGAACTTTGATCTTTCCCCATGCTAGCAGCATGCCATATTACATCCTCTGATGGTTCTTGGCAGCAACAGTGAGCTGAGCGCTCAGTCAGTCCCAGGAACAGGAGGGTAAACTATTGATACACTTACAACCATTCTGTACCCATACAACCATTATGTTTTTCACTTTCAGTATCATACCTTTAAGGTAGGCCAGGCGAAGCTCTGACTCACAGTAGGTTAAGTATATTAAATGCATTTTCCACTTACTGGTATTTTCAACTTAAAATGGTTTATTGAAACTTAACCCTATTGCAAGTTGAAATATATCTATAAATTATCTTTTACTGTATGGATGTTCAGTTCAGCTCAATCACTCAGTCATGTCTGACTCTTTGTGACCCCATGGACGGCAGCATGCCAGGCTTTCCTGTCCATCACCAACTCCTGGGACTTACTCAAACTCACGTCCATCGAGTCGGTGATGCCATCCAACCATCTCATCCTCTGTCATCCCCTTCTCCTGCCTTCAATGTCTCCCAGCATCAGGGTCTTTTCCAATGAGTCAACTCTTCGCATCAGGTGGCCAACGTATTGGAGCTTCAGTTTCAGCATCAGTCCTTCCAATGAATATTCAGGACTGATTTCCTTTAGGACTGACTGGTTTGATCTCCTTGCAGTCCAAGGGTCTCTCAAGAGTCTTCTCCAACACCAAAGTTCAAAAGTATCAATCCTTCAATGATCAGCTTTCTTTATAGTCCAAATCTCACGTCCATACATGACCACTGGAAAAACCATAGCTTAGACTAGACGGACTTTTGTTGGCAAAGTAATGTCTCTGCTTTTTAGTGTGCTGTATAGGTTGGTCATAGCTTTTCTTCCAAGGAGCAAGTGTCTTTTAATTTCATGGCTGCAGTCACCATCTGCAGTGATTTGGAGCCCAAGAAAATAAAGTCTGTCACTGTTTCCACTATTTCCCCATCTATTTGCCATGAAGTGATGGGACTGGATGCCATGATATTAGTTTTCTGAATGTTGAGCTTTAAGCCAACTTTTTCATTCTCCTCTTTCACTTTCATCAAGAGGCTCTTTAGCTCTTCTTCACTTTCTGCCATAAGGGTGGTGTCATCTGCATATCTGAGGTTATTGATATTTCTCCCAACAATCTTGATTACAGTTTGTGCTTCATCCAGCCTGGCATTTCACATGAAGTACTCTGCATATAAGTTAAATAAACAGGGTGACAATAGACAGCCTTGATGTACTCCTTTCCCAATTTAAACCAGTCCATGTCCAGTTCTAACTGTTGCTTCTTGACCTGCATACAGGTTTCTCAGGAGGAAGGTAAGGTGGTCTGGTATTCCCATCTTTCAGAATTTCCCACAGTTTATTGTGATCCACACAGTCAAAGGCCTCGGCATAGTCAATAAAGCAGAAGTAGATGTTTTTCTGGGACTCTCTTTCTTTTTCAATGTTTCAGCTGATGTTGGCAATTTGATCTCTGGTTCCTCTGCCTTTTCTAAATCCAGCCTGAACATCTGGAAGTTCACAGTTCATGTACTGTTGAGGCCTGGCTTGGAGACTTTTGAGCGTTACTTTGCTAGCATGTGAGATAAATGCAATTGTGCGGTAGTTTGAATGTTCTTCAGCATTGTCTTTCTTCACGATTGGAATGACAACTGACCTTTTCCAGTCCTGTGGCCAATGCTGAGTTTTCCAAATTTGCTGGCATATTGAGTGCAGCACTTTCATAGCATCATCTTTTAGGATTTGAATTAGCTTTCTGGAATTTCATCACCTCCACTGACTTTGTCCGTAACAATGCTTTCTAAGGACCATTTGACTTCGCATTCCAGGATGTCTGGCTCTAGATGAGTAATCACACCATCATGGTTGTCTGGGTCATGAAGCTCTTTTTTGTATAGTTTTTCTATGCATTCTTGCCACCTCTTCTTAACATCTTCTGCTTCTGTTAGATCCATACCATTTCTGTCCTTTATTGTGCCCATCTTTCCATGAAATGTCCCCTTGTTATCTCTCATTTTCTTGATGAGATCTCTAGTCTTTCCCATTCTATTGTTTTCCTCTATTTCTTTGCATTGATCACTGAGGAGGGCTTTCTTATCTCTCCTTACTATTCCTTGGAACTCTGTAGGAAGCCCAGGGACCAGTAAAATGACTATCAATAGTTTATTCAGATTGTTAAAATGAAAATACTGGTATTTCTCAATTTTTAGAGGATGCAAACTGCACCTTTTCCCTGTTAGCTGAAACATAATTGTTTATACCACGTGAATGGCAAGTTGTCACTTTCTCAAAAAAATGTTAAAAACACCTTGTTTTGTGAATAGCCATTGTAGTTTCAGAAACTACGCTATAATAGAGGTGTCCCTGTAGATACAAAAATGAATTACAAAGATATATAAAGACAACACTCTTTATGATAGCACAGCAATAGAAGCAATTATTTATTAATGGAAAGGCAATTAATGACAGAATGTCTCAGAGTACCACATGGGCATTGTAAAAACTGATCTGGACCACTTCCCAGGTGGCACAGTGGTAAATAATCTGCCTGCAGTGCAGGAGACAAAAAAGACCAGGTTTGATCCCTGGGCCAGGATGATCCCATGGAGGAGGAAATGGCAACCCACTCCAGTATTCTTGCCAAAAAATTCCTTGGACAGAGGAGCCTGGCAGGCTACAGTTCTTGAGGCTGCACATAAAACAAGCCTGTGGAACAGGAGAGTTATTTATATTTTTCTCACTTTCAGATTGAGACCAACACACTGGAACCAACATATTGACACAAGAAAGAACCATGACAAATTGTTAATGGTTCTCACTTGATTTCTGTGCTACAATTGGGACTCTTAGTAGCCATATAATTCTTCCCAGCTACATCAACTAATGAGGCACTTCTTCCTTGTCCTTTTTTTCTTTTCTTTATGCATCTTCTCCCCTTCTCCTTCCCTTCATTTTCTCCATCTCTTACTGCTCTCTGACTCTCCTTCTAAATGACTCTAGATTTGCTCTTGTGACTGCTCCCCCACTGTGTCCTCCCTTCTTCCCACCAGAGATACTGCACAGGTGCAGCCCCGTCTGTCCCCGTGTGCCCCTCTCAGGACACAGTAGTACACAGCGGTGTCTCTCAGGGTGACCTGGGGCAGGGCCAAGGTGCTGGACTTTCTGTCTGAAGCTATGGTCAGAGAGGCCAGGCTTTTGTTCACTGTGCTTCATACTGCATGAATGACATACTGTGGACTCTGATTGGGATTTTGCCGATACCAATGTACATATACTCATTTCTACCAATGGTAGAGTGGTTACAAGGCAGGTTTACATCCTCTCCTTCAGCACAATCCATGAAGCTGGGCTGAGTGGTCTTAGCATCACACACATTCCCTGGGGGATTAAGAAATCAAATTAGTTCCAGAGCACAAATAAGTGCAATTCTATGGATCAGGGATATAACCTTCCTGTAACTGTCTAGCCCTAACCCCTACTCCTGTGTTTCTATTTATGTCCTGCAAAAATATTATTGGTGTTCATTATTGGACTGCAAGGAGATCAAACCAGTTATCCTAAAGGAAATGAACCCTAAATATTCATTGGAAGGACTGATGCTGAAACTGAAGCCCCAATAATTTGTACACCTGATGAGAAGAGCTGACTCATTGAAAAATACCTTGATGCTGGGAAAAATTGAAGGCAAAAGGAGAAGGGGGCGGTAGAGGATGAGATGGTTAAACAGCATTACTGTCTCAATGGACATGAATTTGAGCATATTCCAAGAAATTATAGAGGACAGAGGAGCCTGGCATACTGCCGTCATTTGTTGGTAAAAAGTTGGATACAACTTAGTGACTGAACAACAACAAAATTGTAGAGACCAAAGATACATGTCAAGAATCAGAGATCCATAGGCTTTGTTCCGTGGGTCCTTGGCTCAATAAAGCAAGAGATTTCCTACAACCTGCTTGCTGCTAAAGACTCTTCTGGAATCATGTCCATGGTTTAATCTGTCATGTAGAAATTTGTATTCCCTAGCAAATCCACAGATGGTTCTCAGTCCCATCACCGTGATGGTGATTACAGCACAGGGAAGGGAGTGGAGAGTAAGTGACTCTTTGTGGCCTTTGCCCTCAAGTCATCCTTTATAGACACAGAACACTTACTCAAGGTCAGAAACACGGCTACTCCAGTCACCAGCCTCATACTTCAAGGACAAGCTAGGATCATGGGCTCAGAGTTCAGATTGTGTCTGATCCTTGGCTCAAGGAGGTTCCAGAGTACAGAGGCTACAGCTGTTAGTAGAAACTTACAACCAGTGCAGACATCGCTGTGTTGTTGCCAGGACCTTCTCAGCCAATGATCAAGCAATCCCTCATCTAGGTCTTCCTCCCCTATTTTGGTCATGTCCTCAAAAGATGGTGAAACATCCCCAGCTCACAGTGCAATCATCTCTGAAGTTTAATGTCTGCCTCGGGAAAAGGAATACCAATCACAATGATGTGTCTATGCACAACCATTGGTCTATCATTTGTTTCTTAAGAAATTGGCTGATGCTCCATGAAGCTTGCAGAGCATAATATTTAATCCAGAAAAATGTACTGAGCTCTGTGTTGTAAGATAATGAAAATTTCCATCCACATTCCAGAAAATGTATGAGAGATTCAAAAGTAGGCAGTGATTTGCTCTGGGAGATGGAAAAATTAATAACATTGAGACTAAAAGCTACACAGCTGGAAATCAGAGCTCTTGTAAGTGTTCTTGGAATCATGCAACTATTGCCATCTAGGTAGACATTTTTCATACATCTGTTCTTATTCACATATATCTATTGACATAGATGGTGTTCACCTCATCCTCCTTGAACAGTGGTCCATAATCCTCGTGTTCCCTATGCCGATGTTTGTGGGTGTTGTGCAGCAAGGATGCTAAGGCAGAGGGATAGACAGAAAGAAACGCAAAGTAGGTGGGGGTGGGTGGAGGTGGATGTGACTGGTATAAAAAGTCAGAGGAGGGAAAAAAGGGTATAAGGAATAGAAAAGGGAAGAGATAATCAGAGCAGGGAAATGGGAAAGCAGTGTTAGGGAGGAAGATGGAAAGGGCTTAGGCCTTTGGGCTAAGATCCCCTGAATCCTTCATCACACACATTCAACAAGGGATAAAAAGCTCAAGTTGTCTAAAGAAGATGAAAGCATGTCATTTTTCCTTTTTTTGGCGCATCAATGGAAAACAAATTTCCCTCCTTTTCTCCCAGAAAGAAACACTGTTTTCAGATGAATCAGCCCCCTCCTGTGACTGAATAGAAGAACTGCAGAACTAAACCCACACCAAAAGTCAGCAAGCAACTTTTTGAAAAGCTCCTCAGATTTGAAGGTAAATGGGCTTCCCAAGTGGTGAGAGGGGTAAAGAACTCACCTGCCAATGCAGGAGACTTAAGAGACCCATGTTCAAGCCTTGGGTCAGGAAGATCCCCTAAAGAAGGGCATAGCAACCCACTTCAGTATTCTTGCCTGGAGAATCCACTGGACAGAGGAGCCTGCGGGCTACAGGCCATGACTCGCAGAGCTAGACACGATTGAAGCAACTTGCCACACAGCACACACACCTTCCTTGTCACACCTCTGTGCTCATCCGGATTTCCTTGGTCCTAAATGCCTCTCAGAAGGTTTTAATTATCCTTGACTGCTTTCAGTTCATTCAGTTCAGTTGCTCAGTCATGTCCAACTCTTTGCAACCCCATGAACCGCAGGATACCAGGTCTCTGCAGTCATACGATTCTCATTTGTTGATCACTTTTTCATTTGTCTCTAATATTCTTATATTTAAAATTTACTTCAAAGCCCATGTAATTCAATATTTATAAGAGAGTTTGATACACAGTAGGCACTCAAGAATTGCATGGTTTCTGAGTGAGCTGATGAATCATTATTCATGAATTTGATGATAAATTACGTTAAACAACTGTTTAAGTCATTCTGAAAACAATCTTTCAATTTTATGGGATGCATGCCAAATAAAAGACTCTGATAGTGTAAACAAAAGGTTATTATTGTGAACAATGAATAATAGACTATAAACAATAGATCTAAGTCTAGCATGGAGGAAAATTATACTGAAGACTTAGGAGTAAATGTTACTACTGTAACATTAAATGAACATCATGCTTTGTTCATTTAACAAATATTCAAATACTCACTGGAAACGTTGTTATTGTTCAGTCTCTAAGTCATGTCTGACTCTTTGTGACCCCATGAACTGCAGCACACCACAATTTCTTGTCCTCCTCTATCTCCAAGAGTTTGTTCAAGCCCATGTCCATTGTGTGGATGCTGCCATCCAATCACCCCCTTCTCCTCCTGCCCTCAAGCTTTCCCAGCATCAGGGTCTTTTCTAATGATTCAGCTCTTCACATCGGGTGGCCAAAGTATTGGAACTTCAGCTTCAGCATCAGTCTTTCTGATGAATATTCTGGATTGATTTCCTTTAGGATTGACTGGTTTGATCTCTTTGCTGTCCAAGAAACTCTCAAAGGTCTTCTGCAGCACCACAATTAGAAAGCCTCAATTCTTCAGCACTCAGCCTTCTTTAGGGTCTAACTCTCACATCAGTATGACTACTGGAAAACCATAGCTTCAACTCTGTGGAACTTTGTTGGCAAAGTGATGTCTCTGCTTTTTAATATGTTGTCTAGGTTTTGTCATAGCTTTCCTTCCAAGGAGCAAATGTCTTTTAATATCATGGCTGCAATCATCTTCTGCAGTGATATTGGAGCCCAAGAAAATAAAATCTCTCACTGCTTCCACTTTTCCCCATCTATTTGCATTAAGTGTTGGGACCCCAGATGCCATGATCTTAGTTTTTTGAATGTTGAGTTTGTCACTGTCCTCCTTCACTCTCATCAAGAGCCTCTTTAGTTACTCTTCTCTTTCTGCCATTAGAGTGGTATCATCTGCATATTTGAGGTTGTTGGTATTTCTCCTGGCAATCTTGATTCTAGCTTGTGATTCATCCAACCCAGCATTTCACATGACGTACTCTGCATATAATTTAAATAAGCAAGGTGACAGTATACAGCCTTGAAGTATTCCTTTCCCAGTTTTGAATCAGTTTGTTGTTCCATGTCTGGTTCTAACTGTTGCTTCTTGACCTGCATACAGGTTTCTCAGGAGGCAGGTAAGGTGGTCTGGTATTCCTATCTATTTAAGAATTTTCCAGTTTGTTTTGATCCACACAGTCAAAGGCTTTAGCATAGTCAATGAAGCAGAAGTAGATGTTTTCTGGAATTCCCTTGCTTTTTCTATGATCCAGTGAATGGTCTAGTGGTTTTCCCTACTTTCTTCTGCTTAAGCCTGAATTTTGCAATAATGAGCTCATGATCTGAGCCACAGTCAACTCCATATCTTGTTTTTGCTCACTGTGTAGTTTCTCCATCTTTGGCTGCAAAGAATATAATCAATTTGATTTCTGTGTTAACCCTCTGGTGATATTCGTGTGTAGGGTGGGCTCTTGTGTTGTTGGAAGAGGGTGTCTCTATGACCAGTTTGTTTTCCTGGCATACTCTATTACTCCTTGTCCTGCTTCATTTTGTGCTCTAAGGCCAAACTTGCCTGTTACTCCAGGTATCTCTGGACTTCCTATTTTTGCATTCCAATCCCCTATGATGAAAAGGACATCTTTTTTTGGTGGTATTTCTAGAAGGTCTTGTAGATCTTCATAGAACAGTTCTTCAAAGATCCCTTTAGGTTACAGTTTAAACCCATCGTGTCACCATCACTGAGACATCCAGTCACCCTGTTCTGGGTCAAGTGCTTCCTCATACCCAAATCTTCTCCAAGGATCCCTCTAAATGGTACATTCAGGATGACAATAAAAGTTGAAGATGCTTTTCACAGTTAGGAAAGTTGTGTCTCATTTCTCAAAGATTAAAAAAATTGGAGCAGTAAAATCTGTCTCATAGGGTTTTGATATTTAAATTAGATAATGAATTGGAAATGCCTGACATGTGGTGCCTGACATATTGAGTAAGCTCAATAAATACAAACTTTCTATATTCTACTAAAACCTCCTTTCCATTAATGTCCGAGTCTGTGACCTGATTTTTCAACTCCACATCAGTTCAGTAATTGATGCTTCTAGGAAATTTATTTAATCACTTGTTTTCCTGGAGATAGTCTTTATTTTTCCTTATCCTTTTGGTGTGATGGCCAGCTAGCTACATTGATACACTCAGGGTGCTGAAAAGACACAGATGGAACATGTGAGGTTTGACTTTGATTTCCATAAAAATAGTGAAATCAAGGACAACTTGCATATTTACTAACTATTGGATATAATATTTCTGAATTGGATCTCCAAGATTTTGCTATTCTTATTAATGACTACTAATAAGTCGTTCTTATTAATGACTAAGAAGTGACTATTTTCACTTCTTTTTGCTTTATGAGCTTTTAATATATTCTGCAGTTGATTCCTTTTTCAGTAAAGTGTATTGCATATATAGTCTTCCAGACTGGCACTGGTTTTCCACTCTCTTAGCAGTGTTTTTTTTTTTTTTAACAAAAAAGACAATTTAAAAATATGCTTTCATGCTCATTAGAAGCTTCCTTGAAAGTTTTCTTGTTTTCTTTAAAGACTTTACAAATGTTTTCCTTTTATGACTGCTATTGCTTGTGATGAGAAGACAAGTATCGTTCTTAATGATGTATCCCAGAATACAACATATCAATTTCCCCTGCCTATTAGCACAATTTTTTTCCCACTAAAATAGACCCATGAATTTGTCTTCAAGACCTTGCAAGCTTCAGCCAAAACCACAGCGGTCAACTTACAGAACTTCGTATTCATCTTTATGACTTTCCACATAGCATTGCTCCTGAATAAGGAGCTTGTTTTATAGGAAGTCAAGTACAACAGTGAGTAGAGGTTCTTGCTATGCTAAAGAGGTTATGGAATGGGTAATGGATGAGGTAGTTATAAATACCAGTTACAACCATGTGGTCATTTGCAGTAACAAAACCTAGAATATTTATGACATTATTTTCATTTTATATGAATATATTTATGTATACATTAGCCATTTTAAGCTTCTCTCTCCTCTTCGCCTGCTTCTGGTAACAGAAAATGTGCTGCTACATGTTAATCTTATATCTCATTGTATCTCTGTAGCAAAGATACAGGGTCAATTGGAAAGTGTGATTCAGCTAGAAGAGGAAAGAACGTCACCCTTAAATAGATAAATGAACTTGGTATTCTCTTTGAAGGAGAGAGCTTGTTTTGGCTGAATAAAGAATAATTGCATCATATTAACAGGAAGCATAGTTTTCCTGTGGTCCTTATTCAAAGTTGTGGTGTTCAAAGAGGTAATGAATGCTTAGTTAACAAGGAGGGAAGTTAACTAGTTAAGCTATTTTGGTGGATTGGTACTGTCTCAACTTAATCTATTTCCCAGAATTTGCTTCTCTGTATTGTTCTTGGTTATGGTTGGCCATGAAAGAGATTTGTGTAAGATTTGAAAGGTACTTGTGATGAAGCATCCCATCACTTCATGGGAAATAGATGGGGAAACAATGGAAGCAGTGTCAGATTTTAGTTATTTGGGCTCCAAAATCACTGCAGATGGTGATTGCAGCCATGAAATTAAAAGACCCTTACTCCTTGGAAGGAAAGTTATGACCAACCTAGATAGCATATTAAAAAGCAGAGACATTACTTTGCCAGCAAAGGTCCATCTAGTCAGGGCTATGGTTTTTCCAGTGGTCATGTATGGATGTGAGAGTTGCACTGTGAAGAAAGCTGAGCACTGAAAAAATGGATGCTTTTGAACTGTGGTGTTGGAAAAGACTCTTGAGAGTCCCTTGGACTGCAAGGAGATCCAACCAGTCCATACTAAAGGAGATCTGTCCTGGGTGTTCATTGGAAGGACTGATGCTGAAGCTGAAACTCCAATATTTTGGCCACCTGATGCTAAGAGTTGACTCATTGGAAAAGACCCTGATGCTGGGAGGGATTGCGGGCAGGAGGAGAAGGGGACGACAGAGGATGAGATGGCTGGATGGCATCACCGACTTGATGGTCATGAGTTTGAGTAAACTCCGGGAGTAGGTGATGGACAGGGAGGCCTGGCATGCTGCGCTTCATGGGGTCTCAAAGAGTCGGACACGACTGAGCGACTGAACTGAACTGAACTGTGATGTAGTAGTCATGTTTCTAGGTTCTGCTGGTTGGTTCAGGGATACAGAGCCTATGGCAACTCATAATGTTGCTGCTGGTCTGGTAGTTCCACTTACTGTTGACTCACAACTCCTCGACCTCCCACCAGCTCTCTTACTCATGTTCTCTTTGTCTTTGACCAAGTAAGCATGTAGCATGATGGCATACTTCTGAAGTTCGCCCAGTACTGTGAGCCTGAAGGAGGTAAGAGAGAGACAGGTTTTAGAGTGTCTTGTGGGTCCCATTGTCCTCATGTACATGTCAGTTTGTCCATGCTTTTTCCAGTTTGTCCATAGTCTGTCCACAGTTAGTCCAGTTGCCACATCCAACTTTCCTTCATAAATGGTACTTTAGTTGACTTACAGTGATCTCAAACTCAAACCAAATACAAATATAATAACTTTTATAGACTCTTCCACCAGCTCTAGCCCCTGCCTGTGAATAATCCTTATAACTAATCTCTTATCCTACATCACTGGTGGTTCTCCTCTGAATATGCTCTGACACGATGTCTAAGAGGAAAGGACTGTATGATAAGTTGCTTCAGTCGTGTCTGACTCTTTGCAACCCCATGGACTGTAGCCCACCAACTTCCTCTGTCCAAGGGATTCTCCAGGCAAGAATATTGGAGTGGGCCGTGCCCTCCTCCAAGGGATCTTCCCAAACCAGGGATCAAATCTGTGTCTCTTATGTCTCCTGCATTGGCAAGTGAGTTCTTTACCCCTAGAGCCTGGGAAGCCCTAAAAGGAAAAGACTAAGGAAATGATTTACATGATGATTTTAGACTCTAGACCCAGATCTGTGATGTGAGGATCTTTAGGTGAAACTACCATTTTATATCACTGTGGAGCAAGTCTTCAAATTTAGACAACTTTGCACACATTTTGTATGGTTGATTTAAAGTCAAAAATTCAAGAGGAGAATGTTATCAGGAGAGAGTTACTCTGGACACCTGCTTCCATATGTCATGGATGGAAATTTTATTTAGAATTAAATCCTCTGATGCAGACCACAGACGAAGCAACCACAGGATTATCATTTCTTGTCTAGGATCTACAGGTGTGTATCTCAGGTGTGGTCCTGCAGCAGAGGGGCTCTCTCTTATTAAGCTCTGGGGTTTTTGTTAGGCTTTTCCTATTACCTCGAGCACTGTGAGTTCACAGAGAGCACAGAAGTACTGCAGAATCTTCCAGTTGTAAGGTTGAAATGGTGAGGCTGGAGGATATTTAAGTGATCTCTGAAAATTTATAGAGTGGCGGCCATCCCTTGTAAGGAAAATCATCTTTCCACTAGGAGGCGGCTTATACCAAAACATGTTGTAACTCCTCCAACTTGTTTCACACTGACAGTTCATGGTGACTGCCTCTCCAATCTGAGTGAATATGTCTGGTTGATCTTGAATAACTTTCTGGGCTACACCAGATCCTGTGGAAAAAATCAGAAAACAGAGATGAAGCAGTGAATAAAATAGTGTAGGAATTAGGTTCATTTCAGATCACCCTCCCCAAAAACCAAACTGAAAGCATAAGATGCTTGCTAATTCCAACCCTCCTTTCCTCCCCAAGTCCCTGTGAGGCACCACGTGCCTGTGTGCAGTCCTTTCACCCTGAACACTCACACCCATGTTTGGAAGCATCCCTACCAGAGAAGGTGAAGGCCAGAAACACCCAGAGCAGACTGGAGAGCAGCATGAGGCACGGATTCCCCTGCACAAATGTGCTCAGTTCTGCCTCAAGCTTAGAGTTCAGTGTTTTTGTGCACCTGGCAGCACATATACATAATACCTCAGTTCTTGTGTGACTCCTTCAAACAGGAAGTGGTGTTTGTCATATTCATATGTCATGTGGTCTGTGTACAGATGAGAAAAAATGTCTGACTCACCACAAACTTTTACTTTGTCTATTTTTCTTTCACTGGCAATTAAGTTAGGCTGATCCTGAAAGGGGGCATTGAAAAAGCAGTTAGTAATAAAGGTTTGAGCTGAGGGAATTGAGGAACACACTAGGTGTCATTCACTGATACATATTCAGGACAATTATTTTCCCATACCATTTAAAACACCATTTGCTTTTTGGTTTTAAACTTTTTATTAGTGTATAGGCAAAATGTTCATCTGAGGAGGCCTTACAAATAACTGAGAAAAGAAGAGAAAAGAAAAGCAAAGGAGAAAAGGAGGGATATACCCACTTGAATGCAGAATTCCAAAAAATAGCAAGGAGAGATAAGAAGGTCCTCCTCAGTGATCAGTGAAAAGAAATAGGGGAAAACAATAGAATGGGAAAGGCTAGATATCTCTTCAACAAAATTAGAGATATCAAGAGAACATTTCATGCAAAGATGAGCACAATAAAGGACAGAAATGGTATGGACCTAAGAGAAGCAGAAGATATTAAAAAGAGGTAGCAAGAATACATAGAGAAGCTATACAAAAAAGATCTTCATGATGCAGAAAACCACGATGGTGTGATCACTCACCTAGAGCCAGACATCCGGGAATGCAAAGTCAAGTGAGCCTTAAGAAGTGTCACTACAAACAAAGCCAGTGGAGGTGATGGAATTCCAGTTGAGCTATTTCAAATCCTAAAAGATGATGCTGGGAAAGTACTGCACTCAATATGTCAGCAAATTTGGAAATCTCAGCAGTGGCCATAGGACTGGAAAAGGTCAGTTCTCATTCCAATCCCAAAGAAAGGCAATGCCAAAGAATGTTCAAACTACAGCACAATTGCATTCATCTACATGCTAGCAAAGTAATCCTCAGAATTCTCCAAGCCAAGCTTCAACAATATGTGAACCGTGAACTTTCAGATGTTCAAGTTGGATTTAGAAAAGGCAGAGGAGCCAAAGATCAAATTGCCAACATAAGCTGAAACATCGAAAAAGAAAGAGAGTTCCAGAAAAGCATCTACTTCTGCTTTATTGACTATGCCAAAGCCTTTGACTGTGTGGATCACAACAGACTGTGGGAAATTTGAGATGGGAATATCAGGCCACCTGACCTTCCTCCTGAGAAGTCTGTATGCAGGTTAAGAAGCAACAGTTAGAACTGGACATGAAACTGGACATGGACTGGTTCAAATCGGGAAAGGAGTACATCAAGGCTGTCTATTGTCACCCTGCTTATTTAACTTATATGCAGAGTACATCATGTGAAATGCCGGGCTGGATGAAGCCACAGAATCAGTAATGAGGCTGGCAAAGTGCTCCTCTCCATTTATTCTGATCAGGTATCCTCAGAGGAAAGTTCTGCAGCCTAGGTCTGTGGAATATTCTGCTTCAGGTATGGATTTTGCATCTTTTTGCCCAGCCAATCAGAGATGAGACCACATACATGTGCTAGAAATACACCATTTCTGCCCTAGAATCCACTTCCTGTGGTTCAAAATGAGGAATCAAAAACTGCTTTCTTGAGACCAGCTTCACAAACATTGTGGATAACTCTTAAGAGCTCACAATGCAAAGAAAGCTGACTACCTTTCAGAATTGGGTTACCTTGGGATGGACTGCTGTTATTCAACTTGAGAGAGATTGGGATTGCAAATGTGACAGGAAACACACTTTGGTTAGGAACCTTTTACATAAAATTTCAATAAAATTGATAAACTTTCAAATCACCAATTTATAAAGGTGCACAAATGCTATGTGTTAAATTATCTTTGTGCACACTATTCTAATAGAAAATATATATAATAGAGATATTATTTCCAACTTACAAACAAGAAAACTAAAGCTGAAAGAGATCAAGTAACTAACTTGAGATCACACATATGGCAGGTAGCATAGTAAGAATCACAATATATATCTATTTGGCTAAGTAGTCTATTCCCTGGGATTCCCCAGTGGCTCAGATGGTAAAGAGTCTCCCTGTAATGCGGGAGACCCTGGTTCGATCCCTGGGTCAGGAAGATCCCCTGGAGAAGGAGATGGCAACCCACTCCAGTATGCTTGCCTGGAAAATCCCATGGACAGAGGAGCCTGGAAGACTACAATCCATGGGTCACAAAGAGTCAGACACGACTGAGTGTCTTCCCTTTCACTTTCAACTAGTCTATAGTGTTTGGAATTTGCCATGTGACCTACATTTGTGATACTCAGTAAATGTGTAAGTGTTAGCAAAGTTATGTTCTAAAAATACTGGGAACCTACTTTGTGGTTATCCTTCCTAATAGCCCCCAAATGAGAAGTAACCAAATGTGCAACATCTGGTGAGTGGATAAACAAAATGTAATTAATTTGTCAATGAATTTCTATTCATCAATAAATATGAGTGAAATACTAATGTATACTACAAGATAAATCTTTTTTTCTAAAAAATTATGTTAAGGAAAAAATAGCAAAACACAAAATTACATATTGAAAGTTCCCATGTATATGAAATATTCATAAAAGGAACTTATAAAGCTGTAAATTAGATCAAAGGTTGCCGGGGGGCAAACATGGAAATAAAGGACAACTATAATTGGGGATGCAAGATAATTTACTAATAATTATTAAACTGGGAATTCAAAATGGAAGAATTTTAGGGAATGTCACTTATACCTCAATAGAGTTGCTTAAAAATAAATAAGAATTTTGTCCTGTCTTACTTGTGTCACAGTACAGGAAGAATGTTAGTTTAATTCAACATGTAGGTATTTATTTAAACAGTGATTTTGTCCACAATTTCCCTAGGACCTCTAAAAGTTATAAAAGCAACATTGTCTGTGAGCTCAAAATGTAGTTGAAAAAATAAAACATGTCTAGGGAAAATTTGCAAGTACAAGATAGTATTAATAGAAACTGTTCAGAATCTAAATCTGCTTCTTGGAATCTGGTACTGCATACTCACTACAAATCTTCTTTCCAGAGAACAATTGAAATAAGCAAAGTAAACAGTATGGTTGTTGTTCAGTAGTTAAGTCGGCTATTTGTGACCCCAAGGACTGCAGCATGCGAGTGTCCTCTGTCCTCCACTATGCCCTGGAGTTTGCCCAAATTCATGTCTATTGAGTCAATGATGCTATCTAACCACCTCATCTCATCTCACCTAAACAGTATGGGACAGGTGCTAAAAATCAGAGCAGTGCCTTCCACCAGCTTAGTCGCTCAGTCATGTATGACTCTTTTCAACCCCATGGACTGTAACCCACCAGGTTCCTCTGTCCATGGGAATTCTTCAGGCAAGTATACAGGAGAGGCTTGCCATGCCCTCCAAGGGATCTTCTCAACCCAGAGCTCGAACCCAGGTATCCTGCACTGCAGGCGGATTCTTTACGATCTGAGCCACCAGGGAAGCCCATGAATACTCAAATTTAAATCATGTTCTGAAAAGAGAAACAGGATTGGAAGGTTTCTCAATGGCTAACCTCTGGCTTCCCTTCCCAAGAAAAGAAACGCAGCTACAGTTAATAAAGGAATATCTGAAAAGTCTCATTAACATCTCCTATTTAGAAGTGTAAATGTATGTTTGGGGAGGGGATGCTAGACAAACAGCAGTGTAGTATAGTGTTAGTTGCTCAATTGTGTCTGACTCTTTGCAATCCCACTGACTCTAGCCCACCAGGCTCTGTCCATGGGATTCTCGGGGCAAGAATACCAGAGTGGGTTACCATGCCCTCCTCCGGGAGATCTTGCAGACCCAGAGACTGAACCCATACCTCTTATATCTCCTTCATTGACAGGCAGGTTCTTTACCACTAGCACCACTTGGGAAGCCCTGACAAACAGAAGTCACTACAAATCAATTTCCTTTTTCTTTTCTCCAGATCACAGCAATCAGCCCACTTGAGGATAAGATCATAAGAACATGACCATACCATTAAGAAAGCTCATTTGCTATGGAGCTTATTTCTGATGAGACGACTAATTCTTTGATAAATTTACCCACATACTGGAGGGGCTGTGTCCAAACCAGGAAGTATAGGCCTCCAACAGCAGGAAGCATTCCTTCAACTAATGTCACAGAATCCTGAAATCTAAAACTATCATAATTATCTGAAATAGAGGCCAAGTCAATTGACCACTAGGTAAATTAAATAAATCTTCCTGAAGTGGCATGCAGGGTAGAAATGTTGGCAAATATAGATAAATTAAAATGAGTCCCATTTAATCTTTTACTTTAGAGTTTGAATACTGTGGACTCTTAGAAATATTTTTATCGTTTGCACTAAAATGCAGTGTTTATCACAGGGCACCAAGCAAGTAGCCCATGCAGCCAGGACTCAAAAGTCTAGAATTCCCGGATGGCTTTGAGGAAAATGTTTTAAAGATAAGGTGAGGGAAGGGAGTTGTGGGGTGTGTGATCAGCTTGTGGACATTCTTCTGGTTCGTTGGTGGTGAGGTAATCAGGAGTCAACACAATCAACCTTTTGTTTCCAACCAGTCTGAGTACTGGGGCTTCGTTAGTAGCTGGGATGGTAAAGCAGCCACTTGCAATGCAGGAGACCCAGGTTTGATACCTGGGTCAGGAAGATCTCTGGGAGAAGAAAATGACAACCCACTCCAGTATTCTTGCCTGGAGAATTCCATGGAGAGAGGAACCTGCTGACTACAGTCCATGGGGTTGAAAGGAGTCCAACACAACTGAGCAACTAACACACATAGTCTGAGATCTAGTGTTCGTGAGCACATCCAGTTAACTTCTTCCACTTGGTAGGGGTTTCAGGTTCTACAAAACAGCTCAAAGGACTTGGCTCAGAATGTTACACACAGTCCTTGAGGGGGATCTGAAGGTCCTTGAATTTGTTTAATGGTTAAACTATTGGCAAAGACTCTTGAGAGTCCGTTGGACAGCAAGGAGATCAAACCAGTCAAACTTAAAGGAAATCAGTCCGGCATATTCATTGGAGGACTGATGCTGAAGTTGAAGCTCTAACACTTTGGCCCCTTATATGAAGAACTGACTCATTGGGAAAAACCCTGATGCTGGGAAAGATTGAAGGCAGGAGGAGAAGGGGGTGACAGAGGATGAGGTGGTTGGATGGCTTCCCCGACTCGATGGACATGAGTTTGAGCAAGCTCTGGGAGTTGGTGATGGACAGGAAGCCTGGCGTGCTGAAGACACGACTCCATGACTGAACTGAACTGAAAGTATTATTGTTTTGTCTTGTTTGATTGTTTTCCTCTCTTTCTTCATTTTCTCACTTCTCTGATTAAATTTATACTTTGGAACTTGGGGAAGGTCTAGGAGCTAAAGTTTTTCTACACACAGGAGGCAGACAGAGGACATTGCAGGGGCAGATGGAGTGGTCTGCTCCAGGAAGGCCCCATAAGGTCCTGCTCAATTACTTATAGATAGATAGATAGTCTCCTGTGTGTGCTGTGTATTGTTCAGGAATGCAGGATGTAACAGTGAAGAGCAATAAAAAAAAAAAAGAAAAAAAGGCCTATAGTGCAGTAGAAGGAGAAAAAATTAAACAGCATTGTTTTTTTAAAAATTAGACAATTTTAAGTAGTGATAAGCACTTTAAAGACATTACAAAACTGTGTTAAGATAGAGAGTGACTCTTGAGATGAGGAAAGGCATCAGCTCTAAGTAGGGTGTGGAGGGAGGGCTCCATTCTGACACTTACTCTGCAACACCAGGCTAGTCATTGAAACTCTCTCATGTTCAATTTTATTTCTGTAAGTAGCCAGTATCTTTCTGCTGGACACTGGGCTTAGCATTGGCCTTCATTATTCCACTCACTTCTTATAAGAACCCTGCATGGTAAATTCTATCAATAACCACAGTGCAGACATGAGGAAATGGAAGCAAAAAAATTCTTGTCAGAAAGCCAAGGTCACACAACTAATGAATGCTAAATCTAGAAATACAACTTAAATCTTCGGTTTTAAGTACTTTGCTCCACTGTCTTCCTAAAGTAGGGTAGACACAACTTTGAGGGGTTCCAGTAAGAATTGCAAACACACATGCAAATCACCTAGTGCAACACCTTCTCTGTCACAGGCTCTCAACCAGCTGTGGAAATGTACAAAACCTTGGAGGACAGGAAGCCACAGTAAGAAATTCGACTAGTCTATCTGCAAGATAAAACTCAATATTTTTTGAGGTCTGTTTAGCAGTTTACACAGAAGATTTCGTGTATTATCATAAATATCAGTGGTCCTTTATGTTTCTTACTGTTAATGGGAAATCAGTTCCCATTAACTGATATTAACCACCTTAAATATAAAGTATTATATTGAGACAATGGGTAGCATCATATAACATGGAAAGAGTATACCAAGCTGTATTTGCTACTACAGTCTATTAGTATTTTCATAATTGACTTTGGCTCCCACTTCTCAGGATATTTCTACACTACAAGAAAAGACAAGCAGTAAATGCAATGTGACCTAATAGATAAAAATCTCCCATCTTGTGCAACAGTTCCAAACTTTCTATTCATGCAGACCATAATCATCTCATGTGTTTGTCTCTCATTTGGAATCAATCACTTTCACATCTGTCTGGCAAAAGCAAAAAAAAAAAAAGAAAAAAGAAAAAAAAACAGCCAGTTTTTTTGAATCCTCTCTCTCTTGAATTCTGCATTGCAAAGTTTGTGGTTCAACTTTGGCAGCTGCTATTGTGATTAGGCTTCCCCATAATTTAATCCATGATCACTGGAGGGGAGCAGGGAAGCCAGAGAAAGCCTCACAAAATGTTTGAGCAGGACACCAGGTGGCAGTATGTCAGCTTTCATTCTTGCTGCATCCAGTGTGCTAGAGTCAGATTCTCAAGAAGGAAAAACAGATTTAGACAAAGGATTCACAAAGGTGTGATATCTGAGTTGAAACATGAAGGGATTCAGAGGTGCATCATGTTCATATTTGGGAGGATAGCATCACTGGCTCAGTGGTAAAGAATCCACCTTCCAATGGATTCAATCCCGGGGTCTGGAAGACCCCCTAAAGAAGGAAATGTCTACCCACTCCAGTATTCTTGTCTGGGAAACCCCATGAACAGAGGATGAGTCACACATGACTTAGGGACTAAACAACAGCAAAGGGTCACAGGAGAGAGGGAAAAACAAGGGGCACAGGTCTTGATTGGGAAACAAGCTTGGGGTGTTTAAGGAATGAAATCTCATTGTAGCCCTTGTTTTTCCCAGCACCCTGTTACTTAAGAAACTTACTAAAGCATCCGGCACTGTCAACTAGTTAGTGGATGCTTTGCTCATTTACTGATCCTGGGACAGTTGAATCTATGTTTGGGCATTTTCTTTCTTAGTTCCCTTTAGCATCCAGTTTAAAGCAGTAATGTCTCCACCACTGAGACATCCAGCCACCCAGTTCTGGGGCCAAGTGATTCTCCATAGTCCAGACCTTGCTTCTAAGCAGCCCTCTAAAATGCAACACACTAGCTGATAATACAAGGTAGAGAAGCTTTTCACAATTAGAAAAGATAGGACTCATTTCCAAAGTATTTTATTTTAAAGGAAACAATAAATCCTATCTCTTACGGTTTTGATATTTAAATTAGATAATGAATCTGAAAGGCAAACACAGTGCCTGACATTGAGTAAAGCTCAGTAAATATACCAACTTTCTTTTTTCCAGTAAATCCTACCTCTCCTTCAATGTTCAGGTCTGTGACTTGTTACTGTTTGTTCTTTTCTCCACATCGGTTCAATGATGGAAGCTTCTAGAAAATTTGCTTAATCACTTATTTTCCTGGAGGCAGTCATTATTTCTCCCTATTTCCTGGAGTCATATTCTCTTAGCCACATTGATGCTCAGAGTACTGAAAGGACCAAGATGGTATGCCTAGGTAAAGTATTATTTTCATTTCCCTAATTAATAATAATATTAAGGTCTTTATATATGCATTAGCTTTCAGTTATCTTATTTCTGAGTTGGATCTCCAAGATTTTGTCATTCTTTACTATCTGTTTTCTTAATGATTTAAAGGAACTTCTAACATATTCTGCATTTGAGTCCTTTTTCAGAAATATGCACTGCAAATACTGTTTATCAGTCTGTGCTTTGACTTTCAAAACTCTTAGTGGTGATTTATAACAAACACGATTTAAAAATATATTTTCATGTTCATAAGAAACTGGCTTGGATATTTAGTTTGTTTTCTTTAAACTCTATAAATGTTTCTTTCTTTCTTTCTTTCTTTTTTTTTTTTTTTTTACCTTGGTGGCTTCTATTGCTTCTGATGTGATGTTATCAGCTCAGTTCAGTTGCTCCAGTCATGTACTACTCTTTGCAACCCCATGGACTGCAGCACACCAGGCCTTCCTGTCCCTCACCAACTCCTGGAGCTTGCTCTAACTTAAGTTCATCGAGTCAGTGATGCCATCCAACCATCTTATCCTCTGTATTCTCCTTCTCCTGCCTTCAATCTTTCTCAACATCAGAGTCTATTCCAATGAGTCAGTTCTTCGAATCAGGTGGCCAAAGTATTGGTTTCAGCTTCAGCATCAGTCCTTCCAATGAATATTCAGGACTGATTCCCTTTAGAATTGACTAGTTGGATCTCCTTACAGTCCAAGGGACTCTCAAGAGTCTTCTCCAACACCGCAATTCAAAAGCATCAGTTATTCTACGCTCAGCTTTATGGTCCAACTCTCACATACATACACAACTACTGGAAAAACCATAGCTTTAACTACATGGACCTTTGTTGGTAAAATAATGTCTCTGCTGTCTAGCTTTGTCATAGCTCTTCTTCCAAAGAGCAAACATCTTTTAATCATTCTTAATGATGTTTCCCAGAATACAATGTCTTGCAAACATCTGTCACAACCAGAGTGGTGGACTTGCAGAATTCCTTATTCAAATTTATGGCTTTCCTCATAGCATTGCTCCTGAATAAGGAGATTGCTTTATAGGAAGTCAAGTGTAGCAGTGAGTGGAAGTGCTTGCTATGAGCAAATAGGTTATAGGATGGGTAATGGAAGAGGTCATTATAAATACAAGCTATAATCATATGGTCATTTGCAAGAATGAGAACAATAATACTTATAAAAATTTGTTTTTCATTTTTATATGAATATATTTATGTATTATATTAACCAATTTTTAACTCCCCCCTCTCATTTTCCTGCATTTAGTAACATAAGGAAGGTTTGTTAACGTAACTCAATCTTATATCTTATTTTATCTCAGTAGTGAAGATACAGGATTCAGTGGGAGAGTGTGGCTAGCTAGAAGATAAAATAACACCACCTACAAATGGATAAATGAACTTGCTCTAATCTTTGAAGGATAAGGTTAGAAGGTTTTGGATTGAATGAGGAATTACTGCATCATAATAGCAAGAAGTGTGGTGCTGGAGAAGACTTTTGAGAGTCCCTTGGGCTGCAAGGAGATCAAAGTAGTCAATCCCAAAGGAAATCAACCCTGAATATTCATTGGAAGGACTGATGCTGAAGCTGAAACTCCAATACTTTAGCCACTTGTTGAGAAGAGCCAACTCATTGGAAAAGACAGATCCTGATGCTGGGAAAGATTGAAGGCAAAAGAAGAGGGCAGCAGAAGATGAGACGGTTGTATGGTACCAGCAAATAAATGGACATGAATTTGAGCAAACTCTGGGAGGTAGTGGAAGATAGAGGAGGCTGGTGAGCTGCAGTCCATGGAATCACAAACAGTCAGACACGACTTAGTGACTGAACAGCAACAACAACATGAGCAAGAAGCATGGCTTTCCAATCATCCTTATTCAAAAGTGGTTAAAAGAGTACAGATGGATGACAAGTTGACAAAGAGGGTACTGTAGCAGCTTTGATCTATCTTGACTAACTGGAAACATCTTTCCCAGAATGTGCTTCCCATATTGTTCGGACTTAGGGTTGGCCACCGAAGGAACTTGTCTAACATTTGGAAGGTTGTTGTGATGAAGCAGCCACAGTTTTTATATTTGGCGGGTTGGTGCAGGGCTCCAGGGACTATGGTTAATTATACATGTTGCTGCTGATCTGATAGCTCATCTTATTGTTGACTCACAACTCCTTCACTTCCAACCAAATCTCCTCATCTTCTCTTTGTCTTGGGCCAAGTATGTATGTAGCATGATGCCAAATGACACCTACTTCTCCTAAGGTCACCCACTACTCTGAAACTGAGGGAGGTGAGACATAGACAAGTTTTAGTGTGTCTTTGTGGGCTCCATTATCTTCATGGTACTAGGATGTCACTTGAGTCACAGTTCGTCCATGCTTCAGTCTCTATCCAACGTTCTTCTACAAATATTACTCCAACTGACGAACACTAAATTCAGTCTCAATACCAGATACTGAGATAACAGCTTCGTATACACTCTTTCACCAGACCTAGCAATTGCCTGAATTCTGATCTTTATTACTAATCTCTTATTCGACACCACTAGTGGTTTTGCTTCTCTGATTGTACCTTAAGGGACAAAAGTCTAAGAAGAAAGGGCTAAAGAAATGATTTTCATGATGATTCATGATAACTATACCCAGGTTTGTGACGTGAGTGTATTTTAGGGAAACTGTCACCTTAAATTATTATGGCGCAACTTTACAGCTTTAGACAATTTTACACATCTTCTGTATGATTGACTTAAAGTCAAGAATTCAAGAGGAGAACATATTAGTTGACAGTCACTCTGGACACCTGCTTCCAAGTGACATCAAAGAAGCTTTTATTTAGAATTAAGTCCTCTGATCCAGACTACAGATGAAGCAACCTCAGGGTTACCATTTCTTGTCTGGGCTCTGCAGGTGTGCCTTTCAGCTGGGGTCCTGCAGCAGGGGGGCTCTCGTTTATTTAGTTCTGGGGTTTTTGTTCAGCCTTTCCTATTACTTCAAGCACTGTGAGTCCCGGAGAGCACAGAAGTACTTTGCAGAATCTTCCAGCTCTAAGGCTGAAATGGTGAGGTTGATGGACTTATGAGCTTTCTGGAAATTTACAGAATAGCGGCCGTCCCTTGCATCCCCATCATCTGAATGCTGACGAATAAGGTAAGTCATCTGTCCACTGGGAAGCTGCTTGTACCAAAAAATGTAGTAGTAGAACATGTCCCAACGTGTTTCATACCGACAGTTCAGGGTGACTGTCTTCCCCACTTCACTGAGTCTGTGTGGTTGGTCTTGAGTAACACTCTGGGCCACACCAGATCCTGTGGGAAAAAAAACAACAACCAGAAAACAGAGCTGAAATAGTGAACAAAATAATGTAGAAATTATGCTAATTTTGGACCCAAATATTTACAAACCAAACTGAAATCCTAAGATGCTTGCTTTTCTCCAATCCTCCTTTCCTCCCCAAGTCCCTGTGAAGTAACACATGTCTGTGTGCAGTCCTTTCACCCTGAACACTCACATCCATGCTTGGAAGCATCCCTACCAGAGAAGGTGAAGGCCAGGAACACCCAGAGCAGACTGGAGAGCGGCATGATGCATGAATTCCCCAGCACAAGTGTGTCTAATTCTGCCTCGAGCTAAGATTTCAGGGTCTGTAAGTGCCTGGCAACACATTTACACAGTACCTGGTTCCTATGTGGCTCCTCCCCTAGACGGGAAGTGCCATTTGTCATGTTCCTAGACCAGCTGGTCTGTGCTCAGGAGGAAAAAAGTTTGGCTCACCACAAACTTTTACTTTGTCTACTCGTGTTTTGCTGGTCATTAAATTTGGCAGATCCTGGAAAAGGGCTTGAAAAAAGCAATTAATATTAAAGATTTGAACTGAGGGGAACTAAAGATTAAACAAGTTGACATACACTGGTAATTATTCAGTAAAATTATTTGCCATCCTATTTAAGATATAATTTTGGATAGCCTATGAAACTTTCTTGAAATCTACTGATTGGTCATTCATTTAGCCTATACTTACTTTTCTCCATCCAGAATCTACTGACTGTTTTCAAACATTCATGATCTTAGGCCTTCTGGGAGAAAAGCAATCTTATCCAAAATAATCATTGTATCTCTTTTGTTTTTTCACTGAGTTCCAGGGCTCTACTTAGATTTTTCAATAAATAAAATTACTATGACATGAAATGATTTTAGAAAATCAGCCCATCTGAATTTCAGAGCCTATTCAGTGGTTTATATTTAAATGAAATTATAACCAGAATAAAATATTATTCTTTTGAAATCTGATATTGATTTCATATCTATCAAGAAATTGATATTAATACAATTTTACCAAAATATCATAGCCTTATACATCAATTTTGACATACACTCTTAGGTTTTCATACATCACTCTAAGAAATTTTATCACATGTATAAGTTCTTGTACCACCACTGAAATCATGACACAAAATTGTTTCATCTCTCTAAAGAAATCCTCTTTGAATACCTTCCCTATCCCTGCAACTCTTTATAACCCTGCTAACTACTCATCTCCTTTTCATCTTTATGTTTTGTGCCTTTGAGAATGTTGTTTAAGCAAAATCACACTATGTAAGCATCATAATAATCATATACCATATGTAATCATATACCATGTAGCCTCTGAGAGTGACTATTTATTCATCCAGCATAACATCCTGAGATCCATCTAGGCTATTGTTTAGTCTCTAAGTCCTGTCTGACTCTTTTGTGACCCCATGGACTGTAGCCCACCAGGCTCCTCTGTCTACGGAATTTTCCAGGCATGAATACTGGAGAGAGTTGCCTTTTCCTTCTCCAGGGGATTTCTTGACCCAGAGATCAAACCCACGTCTCCCGCTTGGCAGACGGATTTTTACCACTGAGCCACCAGGGAAGCCCCATCTAGGCTATTGCATGTATCAGTAGTCTGTTTCTTTTAATCACTACAGACTGTTACCATCTTAGGATGTTCTGACTCTGAATTTCTTTACCTTACAGTGGCAAGACAGTGATGAACTTTCAGTAGAAAGTAGAAACCATACTTTGAATTTTTAAATATGATCTTCCCCCATGCTAGCAACATGTGGTATAACATTCCCTGGTGATTCTGGGCAGCAGCAGTGAGCTGAGCTCCTGGCCAGCCCTGAGATCAGGAGGGTAAACAACAGACACACTTACATTCACTGTGTGCTCATACAACCATTCTATTTTTTACTTTTAGTGTGTGTGTTAGGTTCCTGCAGTTGTGTCCGACTCTGAGATGGTATGGACGGGAGCCTACCAGGCTCTTCTGTCCACGGGAGTCTCCGGGCAAGAGTACTGGAGTGTGGTGCTGTGCCCTCCTCCAGGGGATCTTCCTGATCCAGGGATTTAACCTGCATCTCTTATGTCTCTGCTTTAGCGGGCAGGTTCTTTATCCATTAGAGCCACCTTGGAAGCCCCACTTTCAGTACAGTACTCAATAAATTATATGAGATTTTCAACACTTTAATATAAAATAGACTTTGTGTTAGATGATTTCACCCAGCTGTAGGTTAATGTCGGGGTTTAGCACCTTTAAGGTAGACTGGGTTCAACTCAGTGGGTTAGGTATATTAGATGCATTTTCCATTTATGATCCTCTCAACTGAACATGGTTTATTGAGGCACAATTCTATTGCAAGTTGAGAAAAACCTATAAATAATATGGCATTCTACAGATGTATTACAGCGGATTTTTTGTCTGTTCACCCAGTGAAGAACATTTGGCTAGTTTCCAGTTTTTGATCATCAGAAATAGAGCTGCTATGAATATTCAAGTACAGATTTCTGAATGAATTTAAGTTTTTCACTTTTCAGGCATTAATACCCAGGAGTGTGATTGCCGAGCTATAAGGTAAGTGAATATTTAAGTTTAGGTGAAACTGCTGAACTTTTTTCTAGAATGGCTGGACCATTCACCCACCAGAAATGTATGAGTGATCCAATTTCTCCGCAGTTTTGCCAGAACTTGGCGTTGTTAGTATTTTTAATTTTAGCCTGTGAGAAATGTGAAGTGTTATCTCTTTGTGGCTTAATTTGCATTTCCCTAATTACTAATAATGCTAATCATGTCTTTATATTCTTATTTAATTACCAGATAGCTTTTTGGTAAAGTGTCTGTGTTAATCTTTTGTCCAGGTTTCAACTGGATTGTTTGCTTTCTTCCTGCTGAGTTCAGAGAGTTCATTGTATTCAGAATACAGTCTTTTGATGAAAATGTATTTACAACTATTTCCTTCCATTCTGTTGTTTATCTTTTTCCTTCTCTTAGTAGTGTCTTTTACAGAGCTGACATTTTTAATTTTGATGAAATCTAAGTTGTTTTTTTTAAATGGATTATGCTTTTGGGGTCATGTCAAAAGTCTTTTTGTCCAGACTTGGGTCATGAAGATATTTTCTTTATGTTTTTCCTAAAAATTTGTAATATTACACTTTATACCTGGATGTATGGTTCACTTTGAGACTATACTCAAATTTTTGTATAAGGTGTGATATTTAGATCAAGTTTCAATTGTTTCCCAAGAATATCCAATTGTCCTAATCTCATTTGCTCATAAAACTATGTTACCACTCTAGAATTGAAAGAGACATGTGTACCCCAGTATTCATCACAGCACTGTTTACAGTAGCCAGGATATGAAAGCAACCTAGAGGTCCATCAGCAGATGAATGGATAAGAAAGTTGTGATACATATACACAATGGAATATTTCTCAGCAATTAAAAAGAACACATTTGAATCAGTTCTAATGAGATAGATGAAACTGGAACCTATTATACAGAGTGAAGTAAGTCAGAAAGAAAAATACCAATAAAGTATATTAATGCATATATAGGGAATTTAGAAAGATGGCAACAACGACCCTATACGTGAGACAGCAAAAGAGACACAGATATAAAGAAAAGACTTTTGGACTCTGTGGAGAAGGCGAGGGAGGGATGATCTGAAAGAATAGCATTGAAACATGTATATTACCATATGTGAAATGGATGACCAGTCCCAGTTCAGCGCATGAAGCAGGGCACTCAAAGCGAGTGCACTGGGACAACCCGGAGGGATGGGATGGGGAGGGAGGTGGGGTGGGGGTTCAGGATGGGGGACACATGTACACCCATGACTGATTCATGTCAATGTATGGCAAAAACCACCACAATATTGTAAAGTAATTAACCTCCAATTAAAATAAATTAATTAATTAAAAAAAAAAACACCTTGCTACCTCTATTGAATTTTCTTTGCATTTTGTCAAAAAATAAGCTTTCCTGACTTGTGTGGATCCACTTCTATACAATGACTCACTAACATAAACTTGTTAATGATACTCTTTCATTCTCTTAGAATGTAACAGAACCTGCAGAATAGTTCTCTTTTTTATTTCTTATATTTATAATTTGTATTTTTTCTTTTTTCCTTTGATAATTCTACCTAGGAATATATCAAGTTTATTAATTATTTTAACAAAATTAACTTTGTATTTCATGGTTATCTCCATAGATTTCTTTGTATTTCACCAATTAGACATTTTATTATTTACTTCTTTCAGTTTATGTTGGGTTTAATTTGCTTTTCTATCATCTTTTCTTAAAAGCCTTAATAGTAGTTTATCAACCTTTTTTCTTTAGTAATATAAGTATTTAAAAAGATAAATTTCTTTCTATGTATTATTTTAGCTGCACCTCATATTTAATGTGCTCTCACAACATTTACTTTCAAAATATCTTCTAGCATCCATTGTAATTGTTTCTTTAACCTAGGGTTGTTTTAAAGTTATAGATTTTAAATATATACCAACTATTTGGGAGTTTCTAGAGATGTCTCTTTGCACTTAATTTTCCATATCATTTCCATTTTGGTCAATAAATAAATTCTATATAATGTCAGTTTTCCTAAATATATTGAGACTTTTTATGCAGAAACAGATTGTGTGTCTGTGTGTATTTCATCTACTCAGCAGGCTGTGTCTGGAGCCTCGGCTGCAGGTCTGGGCACAGGCTGCGGGTGCCCGGGGAGCACCGTGCACTTGCTGCACAGAAGTAGGTGCTGAGTCTCCAGGCTGGGAAGTTGCGATGTGCAATGAGAGCTTTGGGCACTCTTACTGAGGAAAACGGTGAGTCTTCCCTCTTCCATTTCATTCACAATTGAACCTACGCCTACCAAGAATACAGGGCCTTTACCAGGGTATTGCTGGTACCACAGGAAGCAGTTAAATGCACTCGTCTCATAACCACAGTTCAGAATGGAAATCTTTCCTTCCTGGACTGTCAGAGACCGAGGGCTCTGTTTCACCTGCTTTTGGTCACTTTTTTTCCTTTTGTTGTCCATTCACCCCTTCTTAAAGAGATAAAAGCCATTAATTCCATAAAATATATTTCTTTTTTAAGAATATCTGCATGAACTTGTTTGTAATCCAATTTTCTCAGTCCTCCTAGTTAATGAGATATCCTAGGTTTCTCCCCCACAACTCACAGCCCAGCTGAAGCCACAGAATCATAAGTGATGCTCCCAGTATCTTGTCCACTGTTTCTGGCACCAGTGTTCAGTGGCAACCCAAGATCCTCTTCTGCTCTTCTCAGCCAGCTAGAACTCTGACTTTAAGCTAACACCTGCTTTTATTCTTTCAGTAGGTCCCACTCTTTCATAAGTGCTTTCCTCAAATCTATCTCTCTCAAAAGTACTACTTCTCATTCAGTGCTAATTTAGAATCCCCAAACATTAAATTCATTGAGAATCAGAAATGCCCCCCTTACAAGCATAAAGACCAGGTTAGAATTTCTCTCACTCCATCCCCTTCTTCCTGTTCCTCACACCTCCTAGAAGGTTAAAAATCATATATCAGGAGAGTTTGATGTTTTAATAGGAATAGGATTAGTTTACAAAAGGAAAGAGAGGGCCTCGCACGAATTCACAAGATTAGCATAACAGGGTATTTCTTTTTTTATTACAAATACTAATTAAAGTCTATTGTAAATACACAAGGGGCATAATATATCATTCACGCAAAGCTTATGGAGCAGAACATAAAGATACATAGTCCTTTTGCCCTGATGGAACTTAAATTTTAACATGATTGTTCAATGTTTCTACACTTTACATGATCCTAAGAATTAATAAAATATAATTAGATCAATTTCAATTTATATTTCTTCTAAAATATAAATCAGGCAAATAAAATGTCTCCAAGAATATGCATGGAGAAAATAAACTGAGAAGCACTGGAATAATCTGCTCTGGAGGACATTTGATCTCCAAAGGGATAAGATTGGCTAGGAAAATTCTGCAGAATGCAGAAGATCTGAGACCATGATCACTCAGTAAAGAAACATTTTTGGTAGTTCTCATCCTGAGTTACACCTTATCCTCACAAGGAAAATACAAAAATGTGAAGAGTCAATTTGGCTTTTGATGTCAACACATCAGGGGATAGAGACAGAAATTAAGGAGCTCATTTTTTTTTAAGCACAAAGAAGAGTTTGTGGTCTCTGTATTTGATGTCATCTCAGACACTATCAAAGAAAAACATCATCACAGTTCAAAAAGACAATAATAACCACTCCCACTCCTCAATCTAATCCCATCTACTCCAGCTCTCTAAGGGGATGTCTTATTGTTTGTTGAATTTTTGGTGTGTTTTCTCTTTTATTTATTCACTCATTGATGAATGTCTTCAATATATATATAGTTGTGCCTACTAAATGGTCATACTTGGGTCTCATTCCAGAGAGAGACAGAAGTAGCAATCTTCAGCCTACCCACTCCCAATACTCAAGTACATTCAGATAAAAGCTACTGAAAAGAAATGTGTTTCTATATGATGCACCCAAGAAAATGATAATGGACTCACTTCTGGGCTCAGTCAGAGAGTAGTTCTGATGGAGGAGCTGCTTGAACTGGAACTTACACCACCACTAGGTTTCTTAGTAAGGATTGGGGTAAGGGTATTCTGGCACTGATTAACTCAGTGTGATTGGAATTTGGGATGTATCTGGATGAAAATATTATAAATTTATATTAGAGAAATTAATATGGCCTTAATCTCAGAGGACAAAACATATTGTTTAAAGATTTAATATTTATTTAAATATTTAATTTAATTTAAATATTAATTTTCAAAACTATATTTTTAAAACTGTTAGACTAAAATATACATAGATACTATTTAGGTAGATGGATGGATACCTACATACATAGAAGATTGAGAGATGCAAATTGAAGCAAAGTTGGAGATAAACATTTGAAATTTAAAGGATCCTTTGTGGTTCCTTGAAGAATCTGTGTATGCTTCTCTGAAGCAGCGTTGCCCCTCTGTGGCCATACAGAGATATTACTCTGAATGACTTTACACAGCTTCTTAAAATGGGGAAAAGACAAGTTTCTTCAGTAAGCGGTGTTGACCATACTGAACACCTACAAGGAAAAGACCAAAACTAGCACATTTTCTCACAACATATATAAATATAAACTCAAAATGGATTAAAGACTGAAATGTAAGACCTGAAACCTTAAAATTCACAAAAGAAAATATAGACAGTATGCTTATTGACGTTTCTCTTTACAATATTTTTTTCTTTCTCAGGCAATGGCAACAAAAGCAAAAATAAATAAACAGGACCTAATAAAACTAAAATCTAATGCACAGTAAAGAAACCATCAACAAAAATAAAAGGCAAATTACTGAATGGGAGTAGATATTTGCAACAAGGGGTAATATCCAAAATACATAAAGACATCATATACCTCAGTATCAAAAACACAGTCTGATTGAAAAATGGACAAAGGAACTGAGTAGCCATTTTTCCAAAGAGAGAGCCAACAGGTACATGAAAAGATGCCCAAAGTCTCTAATATTCAGAAAATGACAAATCTATGTCAAAATGAGGTGTCACCTCAAATCTATCAGTTTGGTTATCATCAAAAGAAAAAAAAATTAACAAGTGTGGTAAGGATGCTGAGGAATGGAAACTCTAGTGCACTGCTGCTGGGTTGTAAATTGCTGCAGCTATTATGGAAAACATTATGGAGATTCCTCTCAAAACACTAAAAATATAACTACCATATAATCCAGCAATTCCACTCCTAGGTATTTATCCAAAGAAAACCAAAACTCTTCAAAACTGTATCTGCAGCATGTTTATAGCAGCATTATTTACAATAACCAAGATTCAGAACCAAGCTAAGTGTTCATTCACAGATGAATGGATAGAGAAAATACTGATCCTTCCTCTAACTATCTATCCATACACACACAGACACAGACACACAGGTGCACACACACACCACAATGGAACATTAATCAAATATAAAAAAGAATGTAATCGTGCCAAATGGAACAACATGGATAGATATGGAGTGTATTATACTTAGTGAAATAGGTCAGACAGAGAAAGACAAATACTGTGTGTTTTTATTTATATATGATATATAAAAACAAAGCAAAACAAAGCAACAAATAGAATAGAACAAAAACAGAATCACAGGAACAGGGAACAAATGGCAGACTGCCAGGTATTTCCCCATAAAAGATGAGTTTATTTGAGATCATCAAAGGACTGCAGTTCTGGATCAGCAACCATGACGAGCCATATGCAAGTCCCCACTGGACAAGGAAAGGAAATATTTTTATAGGGAAGACACGGAAATTGGGAGGGTCATAGTAAACAGAGTGCCCTTGACTTTCCATTGACTGCGTCCTGACCGGGGAAGAAGGGGCTTCTTCTATCTTCCCTTTGCCCTCCATGATGTCCACAGGTTGGGAGAGCTCCCCCTTTTCTCCAGCTCCATTTAATTGAGATTTCTCTGCATTAAATTTTCATACCTTATAGGACAGAGTCAGAAAGATATTTAATTCCAAGAGATGAGGGAGCCATGGTGGTGGAAGTAAGATGTTGGAGTGATTCAAGAAGGAGTCTTGAGCCATGGAATCCGAGTGGCTTCCAGAAACTACAAAAGGAAAGAAACAGATTCTTCCTCAGAGAATCTGGAAGGAATCAACTCTACCAAGACCTTGACTGTAGACAGCAAAACAAATTTTAGATTTTTTGCATCCAGAACTATAAGATATTTTGTAAGTGATCAAGTTCATATTAAACATTGAGCAAATATTTTTTGTTCACTTTGCTGCACTCATAGGATGGGATACCAGTGCTTGCAGTTGCCTGTTGGGACACATAGTGGTGAGACAGACCTGAACATTCTTGAGACACCCAACCAAGCTGGATAATATCTTTACTGGAGAGATTTCTCTCTCCTTTTAGTTGCTTTCAATGTTTACTGTTTTGGAGTCCAGCATACTTGGAAAAATATTTATTTTAATTGTATCCTCTTATAAGCTATTCCTTTAATTACAAGTTAGAGGTTCTAGAGCAGAAGGAGATACAGATTGAGAAGTGAAAAGACCAAGTCCCAAATCTGGAGGGCTAAAAAGTGTTTGTGGTTATAACTGTACCAATGTAGGTAAGAAATACTAAGTACTGCAAATGCCTTATGGTGACCCCACGGAGGCCTCATGGTGTGACTGAGGCTGGAGGAGGGGCTGAGCCCCGGGAGGGTTCCTGTAGAGGCTGCAGGTGCCTGGGGAGCAGTGTGCTGGACAGCACAGAAGTAAGTGCCCGAGTCTGTGGTCTGTGAAGAGAAAATGTGCAGTGAGCTGCGGCGTTCTGTAGGGACTGTGGTGGCATTTAATCTTTCATCCTGTTTTGTCCCTAAAGGAACATAAACCAGGTGAATGAGGCAGCCCCCAGGGTTCTTATACCAATTCACACTCTGTGTAGAAATGGAAAAATTACACCAATACGGGGAGTTGACTCCCTCCTGGAGATTCAGGACTGGGGAACTCTGCTCACCATCCACTTCTCACACACCTGATGAGGAAAGAGTGATAATCACAGGTGAGGGTCACCATAGCCCCTACAAAAACCTGGAACTGCACCCCCCCAACCCCCATAGATGATGAGAAGGAGAGAAAGTCTGAAGGACTTGTCAGCTCCTCTCTCTCCCTTAAAAATACAGAAGCTGGTCAATCCTTCAGATTCCCCTGTGGGTCAGCCCCAACTCACAGCAAACCTGGGCAAACAAAAGCCCCAGAACAGTGCCTGCTAGCCTCTTCATGATGCTTCCTCTTCTTACTAAGACATTTCCACTGTAAAATATTTCACTAAACCCTGAGGGGGTGAATGTCATAAGTCCATGCAGAAATGTTCTTGCTCCTGCAGCCAATCAGCTCACCCAACTTCCTCACTTTATGACAGGAAGGCCCACCCTCCCACCTCAACCAATTCAGAATGGACTGGAGAGGAGTGGAGTGAGAGTGGGAAATAGAAAGGTCATTATGTTAGGACTTGAGGGGCATTTTTTAAGAATATCATAAAGAAGGCAGATTTGGAATTTGTGTAGGATTTTAGGGAAGAGAAAACAAAAATTAATTACATAACTGGCATGGATGCAAGAGATTTTTGCAAAATGAAATATTATTTCCCAGGAGTTCTCAGGATCGTTCCCCCCCCGCCCCATCTCTTATGCACTCACCTGTGATTCTGAAGGGTGCTCATGAATCAACACAATATTCATAACAGTCTTGCCTGAAACATTTTGCAGTATTAAACAACTTTACATTTAAATTATATATACATATATATTTTTTAATTGAACCTACATAAAGAGTGATATTATTTTTTGTCACTTGGTGAGCATTGAAAGATGGAGTAGCCATCATATTCAACAGAAGAGTCTGAAATGCAGTACTTGGATGCAATCTCAAAAACGACAGAATGATCTCTGTTCAGATCCAAGACAAACCATTCAATATCACAGTAATCCAAGTCTGTACCTGACCAATAATGCTGAAGAAGGTGAAGTTGAGCAGTTCTATGATGACCTACAAGACCCTCTAGAACTAACACCCAAAGAAGATGTGCTTTTCATTATAGGAGACTGGAATGCAAATGTAGGAAGTCAAGAAATACCTGGAATAACAGGCAAATTTTGCCTTGGAGTACAGAAAGAAGCAGGGCAAAGGCTAATAGTTTTGCCATGAGAACTCACCAGTCATAGAAAACACCCTCTTCCAACAACACAAGGGAGGACTCTACACATGGACATCACCAGATGGTCAATATCGAAATCAGATTGATTATATTCTTTGCAACCAAAGATGGAGAAGCTCCATAAAGTCAGCAGAAAGAAGACTGGGAGCTGACTGTGGCTCAGATCATGAACTCCTTATTGCCAAACTCAGACTTAAACTGAAGAAAGTGGGGAAAACCACTAGACCATTGAAGTATGGCCTAAATCAAATCCCTTAAGACTATACAGTGGAAGTGACATAGATTCAAGGGATCAGAGCTGACAGACAGAGTGCCTGAGAACTACAGAAGGAGGCTCATGACACTGTACAGGAGGCAGGGATCAAGACCATCCCCAAGAAAAAGAAATGCAAAGAGGCAAAATGGTTGTCTGAGGAGGCTTTACAAATAGCTGTGAAAAGAAGAGAAGTGAAAGGCAAAGGAGAAAAGGAAAAATATACCCATTTAATGCAGAGATTCAAAGAATAGCAAAGAGAGATAAGAAAGTCTTTCTCAGTGATCAAGGCAAAGAAATAGAGGAAAACAATAGAATAGGAAAGACTAGAGATCTCTTCAAGAAAATTAGAGATACAAAGGGAACATTTCATGCAAAGATGGGCTCAATAAAGGACAGAAATGGTATGGACCTAACAGAAGCAGAAGATATTAAGAAAAGGTGGCAAGAATACACAGAAGGACTATACAAAAATGATCTTCATGACCCAGATAACCACGATGGTGTGATCACTCGCCAAGAGCCAGACATCCTGGATTGCCAAGTCAAGTGGGCCTTAGAAAGTATCACTACGAACAAAGCAACTGGAGGTGATGGAATTCCAGTTGAGCTATTTCAAATCCTGAAACTTAATGTTGTGAAAGTGCTGCACTCAATATACGAGCAAATTTGAAAAACTCAACAGTGGCCACAGGGCTGGAAAAGGTCAGTCTTCATTCCAATCCCAAAGAAAGGTAATGCCAAAGAATGCTCAAACTGTCACACAATTGCAGTCATCTCACACGCGAGTAAAGTAATGCTCAAAATTCTCCAAGCCAGGCTTCAGCAATACATGAACCACGAACTTCCAGATGTTCAAGCTGGTTTTAGAAAAGGCAGAGGACCCAGACATCAAATTGCCAACATCCGGTGGATCATCGAAAAAGCAAGAGTTCCAGAAAAACATCTACTTCTGCTTTATTGACTATGCCAAAGCCTTTGACTGTGTGGATTACAATGAACTGTGGAAAATTCTGAAAGAGACGGGCATACCAGACCATCTGAGCAGCCTCTTGAGAAACCTGTATGCAGGTCAGGAAGCAACAGTTAGAACTGGACATGGAACAACAGACTGGTTCCAAATAGGAAAAGGATTATGTCAAGGCTGTATATTGTCACCCTTCTTATTTAACATATATGCAGAGTACATCATGAGAAATGCTGGTCATCATAGAACTGTTTAACTTCACCTTCTTTAGCATTATTATTATTGCATCCTTAGCAATGAGCGCCAAAGAATTAATGCTTTTGAACTGTGGTATTGGAAAAGACTCTTGAGAGTCCCTTGGACTGCAAGGAGATCCAACCAGTCCATCCTAAAGGAGATCAGTCCTGGGTGTTCACTGGTAGGACTAATTTTGAAACTGAAACTCCAATGCTTTGGCCAGCTGATGTAAAGAGCTGACTTCTTTGAAAAGACCCTGATGCTGGGAAAGATTTAAAGCAGGCGGAGAAGGGGACAACAGAGGATGAGATGGTTGGATGGCATCACCGACTTGATGGACATGGGTTTGGGTAGACTCCGGGAGTTGGTGATGGACAGGGTGGCCTGGCATGCTGTGGTATCATGGGGTTGCAAAGAGTCGGACATGACTGAGCGACTGAACTGAACTGATTCCTGGACTGTGACACCGGTGAGACAGAACAAAGTCTTATTTATTTTGAGCAACTCTATTGAGGTATAACTGACATTCCATAAAGTTAATCCCTTTTGAAATTCAAATTTAATAATTTTAATAAATTATCCTTCATCCTCAGTTATAGTTATTCTCTCTTTCCATGCTTGGCAGGATAGAGGAGCCTAGTTTGCTGCAGTCCATGGGATCCCAAAGAATCAGACACGATTTAGTGACTGAACAGCAACATCAACATTATCAAGAAGCATAGTTTTTCTATGGTCTTTATTCCAAAGCTGTTAAAAGAGTACAGATGATGGCAAATTAACAAAGAGGGTACTGTAGCAACTTTGATCTATCTTAACTAACTGGAAGTATCTTTCCCAGAATGTGCTTTCCATACTGTTCTGGCTTAGAGTTGGCCACAGAAGATATTTGTGTGACATCTGGAAGGTCATTGTGATGAAGCAGCCACAGTTTTTATGTTTGGGTTGGTGCAGGGCTCCAGAGACTATGGTTACTCACACGTGTTCCTCCTCCTGATCTGATAGCTCGTTGTTGACTCACAACCCCTCCACTTCCCACCAAATCTCCTCATCTTCTGTTTGTCTTGGGCCAAGGATGCATGTAGCATGATGCCAAATGACACCCACTTCTCTTAAACTCACCCTCTACTGTGAGACCAAAGGAGGTGAGACATACACAAGTTTTAGTGTGTCTATGTGGGTTCCATCACCCTCATGGTTCTAGTATGTCCTTAAGAGTCACAGTTTGTCTATGCTTCAGTCTCTCCTTAACTTTGCTCTAGCTGATTAACAATGGATTCAGTCTCAACACCAGATATGAAGATAACAGCTTTGTATACACTCTTCCACCAAATCTGGCAACTGCCTGAGTTCTAATCTTCATAACTAATTTCTTATTTGATACCACTGGTGATCTGCTTCTCTGATTGTACCTTAAGTGACACAAGTCTAAGAAGAAAGGACTAAGGAAATGATTTTCATGACAATTCCAGATGACTATACCCAGATTTGTGATGTTAGTGTATTTTAGTGAAACTGTCACTTTTAATTAACTTTGGAGCACGTTTAGACAACTTTACACATGTTCTGTATGATTGATTTAAAGTCAAAAATTCAAGAGGAGAATGTAAACAGTAGAAAGTTATTCTGGACATAGAAGAAGCTTTAATTTAGAATTAAATTCTTTGATTCAGACCACACATTAAGCAACCACATGATTACCATTTCTTGTCTGGGGTCTGCAGGTGTGCATTTCAGCTGGGATCCTGCAGCAGCGGAGCCCTCTTTTTAAGCTCTGGGGTTTTTGTACGGCTTCTCCCATTACTTCAAGCACCGTGAGTATTCTGACTTATATGAGAGCTCCCTTAAAGTACAAAAGTACTCTGCAGAGTCTTCCAGCTGTAAGGCTGAAATTGTGAGGCTGATGGATTTATATGCTTTCTGGAAGTTTACAGAGTAGCGGCCATTCCCTGCATTCCCGTGTTCTGAATGTTGATGAATAAGGAAAGTCATCTGTCCCCTAGGAAGCTGCTTGTACCAATAAATGGAGTAGTAATATGTGGACCAACTTATTTGATACTGACAGTTCAAAATGACTGACTGCCCCACTTGCCGGATTATGTCTGGCTGGTCTTGAGTAACTTTCTGGGCCACACAAGATCCTGTGGAAAACGTGAGAAAACAGAGCTGAAATAGTGAAAAAATAATGCAGAAATTAATTTTGGACCGACTCAAATATTTACAACCCAAATTGAAATCATAAGACGCTTGCTTTTCTCCAGTCCTCATTTCCTCCCCAAATCCCTGTGAAGTACCACGTGGCTGTGTGCAGTCCTTTCACCCTGAACACTGGCACCCATGTTCGGAAGCATCCCTACCAGAGATGATGAAGGCCAGGAACACCCAGAGCAGGCTGGAGAGTGACATGAGGCATGGATTCTGTGCATAAATGTGTTTAATTCTGCCTCAAGCTAAGAATTCAGCATCTTTAAGTGCCTGACAGCACATATACATAGTACCTGGTTCCTGTGTGACTCCTCCCCCATACAGGAAGTGGGGTTTGTCGTATTCATAGACCAGCTTGTCTGTACACAGATGGGAAAAAGTCTGGCTCACTACAAACCTTTACTTTGTCTACTTTTCTTTCCTTGGTCATTAAGTTTGGCAGATCCTGAACAGGGGCATGAAGAAAGCAATTAATATTAAAGGTTTTAACTGAGGGAAACTGAAGGTTAAACAAGTTGACATACATTGGTATTATTCAGTAAAATAATTCTGCCATCCTGTTTAAGATATAATTTAGTATAGCCTGTGAAACATTCTTGTAATCTACTGGTTGGTCATTCATTTAGCCTATACTTACTTTTCTCCATCCAGAATCTAGTGACTATTTTAAAACCTTTACAGATCTTAGGCCTTCTGGGTGAAAAGCAATCTTATCCAAAGTAATTAATGTATCTCATCTTTTTTTTTTTTTTTAACTGAGTTCCAGTACTCTACTTAGATTTTTCAATGAATAAAACTACTTCAACATGAAATGATTTTAAAAAATCAGTCCATCTGAATTTCAGAGTCTATTCAATGGTGTATATTTAAATGAAATTATAACTGGAATAAAATATTATTCTTTTGAAACTTTATATTGAGTCTTATGTATTAGACTTTGATGGCAATCAGGTTATTCAATCTTGTTGTCTCTAAGTGTAGAATTGTACTTATTAGATCATGCATACTAGAATCATCCAAATGTCACATTTTCTGTCTCATTGATCCAGAGCATTCAGTCTCACTTCTCAGTCACTCATTATTATTTCTCTTTGTAAAATAAAGTTAAGATAAACATGCCAAATCTTTCTCTGATGTACTGCGATAATGCGCTCTATAATACCTAATATCTACAGACTGCAGACACTTAGTACCTGTCAATACCACAGAAGTTGGTGACTGAAGTTCTGTGCATTGTTTCATGTTCATGTGGAATGTAGCTTTCAATCTTCCATTTGGTTTCATTGTTGTAATTGAAGAATTAATATAAAAGAATGAAAGGCAAATAGACAAGTAGAAAAGAAAAATACAGACAAGGTCTAAAACAGTGCTAATTCATGGAATTTAAGATCAAAATGACTCAAAGGAGTGAAGCAGGGAGGTGAGTTTGTATTTATCTGAGACAGCTACTTTCCCATCCCATTTCACTTCTGAGTGCTGGCAGGTAACTAATGCCTGGGCTTGAAATTATTTGTAACTAAGCAGAGGAGATCATGAATGACTGCATCAGCCTGTGCAGCAGCATGATGTTATAAAATACAGATATATATTCATATAAGAATAGCATATATGTTAGGAAATTGATATTGATGACATTTTTATCAAAATACAGACCATAATCTTATACATCAGTTTTTACATGTGCTCTTTGGTTTTGATAGGAAGCTCTGTGAAGTTTTATCACATATATAGGTTCTTGTACTGCCACTAAAATCATGACATATCTCTCTAAAGAAACCCTCTTTGAATATCCTCCCTATCCCTGCAACTCTTTATAACCCCAGTAACTACTAATCTCCTTTTTAGCTCTATATTTTGTTCTTTTGAGAATGTTGTATAAGTAGAATCACACCATATATACAATCTTAATAATCCAACTAGTGTAAATATACACCATGTAGCCTCTGAGATTGACTTTTCTTTCATTCAGCATAACATCCTGAGATCCATCTTGGCTATTGTTGTTTAGTCACTAAGTCAAGTCGTACTCACTTTAGACCCCATGTACTGCAGACTGCCAGGCTCCTCTGTCCTTGGAATTTTCCAGGGAAGAATACTGGAGGGAGTTGCCATTTCCTTCTCTAGGGGATCTTCCTGACCCAGGCATCAAACTTGGGTCTCCTGCGTTGCAGGCAGCTAGGAATCTCCATCTAGGCTATTGCAAGTATCAATAGTCTGTTTCTCTTAATCACTATAGACTCACCAACTTATGATGTTTTGACTTAGGATTTTTGACTTTACAGTGGTAAGAAAGTGAGCACATTCAGTAGTAATCATACTTTGAATTTTTAAGTTTGATCTTTTCCCATGCATACAAGATGTAGTGTATTATTCTCCGGTGATTCTGGGCAGCAGCAGTGAGCTGAGCTCCTGGCCCGCCCTGAGATCATGATGGTAAACAACCAACCCACTTACATTCATTCTGTACTCATACAATCATTCTGTTTTTCACTTTCTGTGTATATGTGCTCAGTCACTGCAGTCATGTCGGACTCTTTGCAACCCTATGGACTGAAGCCCAGTGGGCTCCTCTGTCCATGAAATCCTCCAGGCAAGAATACTGGAGTGGTCTCCCGTGTCCTCCTCCAGGGCATCTTCCTGATCCAGGGATTGAACCCGAGTCTGCTATGTTACCTGCATTGGCAGGCCAGTTCTTTGCCATGAGTGCCATCTGGGAAGCCCCACTTTCAGTTCAGTTCAGCTCAGTCACTCAGTAATGTCCGACTCTTTGCGATCCCATGGACTGCAGCACACCAATTTCAGTACAATACTCAATGAATTGCATGAGATTTTCAACACTTTGGTATAAAATAGATTTTGTGTTAGATGATTTCTTCCAACTGTACACTAATGTAAGTGTTGAGCATCGTTAAGTTAGGCTGGGTTAGGAATATGGACCTTTGTCGGTACATGGTACAAAGTTCAAAGGTCGGTACAAGGACAAAGGTCCATCTAGTCAAAGGCATGGTTTTTCCACTAGTCATGTATTGATGTGAGAGTTGGACCATAAAGAAAGCTGAGTGCAGAAGAATTGATGCTTTTGAACTGTGCTGTTGGAGAAGACTTTTGAGAGTCCCTTGGACAGAAAAGAGATCAAAGCAGTCAATCCTAAAAGAAATGAACCCTGAATATTCATTGGAAGGACTGATGATGACATTGAAGTTATAATACTTTGGCCACCTGATGCAAAGAACTGACTCATTGGAAAAGACCCTGATGCTGGGAAAGAGTAAAGGCAGGAGAAGAAAGGGACAACAGAGGCTGAGATGATTGGATGGCATCACCAACTTGATGGACATGAGTTTGAGCAGGTTCAGGGATCTGGTGATGGACAGGGAAAACTGGTGTGCTGCAGTCCATGGTTGCAACGTGTCAGACATGACTGAGCAACTGAACCAAAATGAACTGATGGCTCATTTTGAGTGTACACAAATTTTTGTATAAGGTGTGATGTTTAGGTCAAGTTTCAATTATTTCCCAAGAATATCCAATTGTCCCAACCTCATTTGCTCATGAGACTATGTTACCTCTATTGAGCTGTCTTTGCACTTTTTCAAAATATAAGTTTTCCCACCCTGTGTAGATCTACCTCTATACACTTACAAAGTGACATAAATTTGTTAATGATATTCATTCATTACCGTTAGAACATTATAGAACCTTCAGAATAGTTTTCTTTTTTATTATTAATATTTATACTTTGTGGTTTTTTTTTATTTTTTCCATGGATAATTCTATCTAGGAATATATCAATCTTATTAATCTTAATAACAAAGTTGACTTTGTATTTCATAGTTATATCCATAGTATTCTTTGCATTTCACCAATTCAACATTTTATTATTTACTTCTTTCAGTTTATATTGAGTTCAATTTGCTTGTCCATCATCTTTTGCTGCAACTCTTGATAATAATTTTCAACTTTTTTTCTTTAGTAATATAAGTATTTAAAAAGATAAATTTCCTTCTATGTATTATTTTTAGCTTCACCTCATACATGTTTATATCATGTGCTCTCACAATATTTACTTTCAAAATATTTTCTAAAGTCATTTTAATTGTTTCTTTAACCCATGGTTATTTTTAAGTTAGCTCATGTATTCCAAATGTTTGGGAGTTCTTAGACACATCTTTTAACAATTGATTTTCTGTATCAATTCCATTTTGATGAAATTCTGTATAATTTCAGTTTTCTTAAATATACTAAGACTTTTTATGCTTAAACAAACTGTGGGTGTGTATTTCATCTACTCAGCAGGGTGTGTCTGGAGCCTCAGCTGCAGGTTTGGGCACAAGCTGCAGGTGCCCGGGGAGCACCGTGCACTTGCTGCACAGAAGTAGGTGGCTGAGTCTCCAGGCTGGGAAGTTGCGATGTGCAATGAGAGCTGTTTGGCACTCTTATTGAGGAAAACGGTGAGTCCTCCATCTTCCATTTTATTCACAGCTGAACGTATGGCTATCAAGAATGCAGGGCCTTTACCAGGATATTGTCGGTACCACGGGAAGTAGTCAAACAAACTGTTCTCATAACTACAGTTCAGAATGGAAATCTCTCCTTCCTGGACTGTCAAAGATTGAGGGCTCTGTTTCACCTGCTGTTGGTCACTTTTTTCCTTCTGTTGTCCATTCACCCCTGCTTAAAGAGATAAAAGCCATTAGTTCCATAAAACATATTTCTTGTTTAAAGTTTCTATCTGCATGAACTTGTTTGTAATCCAGTTTTCTCAGTCCCCCTAATTAATGAAATTAGGGAAGAATTTCATAGGGAACAACTTACAGACTAGCTGAAGCCACAGAAATAAAAATGATGCTCCCAGTATCTTGTCCATTGTTTCTGGCATCAGTGCTCAGTGGCAACTCAAGTTCCTCTTCTGCGCTTCTCAGCCAGCTAGAACTCTGACTTTAAGTTCACACCTGCTTTTATTCTTTCACTAGGCCTCACCCTCTCACAATTACTTTCACTTAAACCTCTCTCTCTCAAAAGTACTAGTTCTCATTCGGTGCTAATTTACAGTCACCAAAAATCAAATTAATAGGGAATCAGAAATGTGCTCTCCCAACTTAAACGGATAAAGACATGTTAGAATTTCTCCCACACTATCCCCTTCTTCCTTTCCTTACACCTCCTAGAAGTTTAAAAATCATATATCAGGACAACTTGATGTGTTAATAGGGAATAACGTTATATTACAATGGGGAAGAAGTCACAAGATTAGTATGTAGGGGGCATTTATCTCTCTCTCTCTCTCTTTTTTTTTTTTTTTGCAAACTACTTAAAGTGCATTGAGAATACACAAGGGGCAAAATATGTCATAACTAACTAAGCTTCCCTGGTGGCTCAGACAGTAAAGAATCTGCCTGCCAAGCAGGAGACCAGGGTTTGTTCCCTAGGTCAGGAAGATCCCCTGGAGAAAGAAATGGCAATCCACCCCAGTATTCTTGCCTGGATAATCCCATGGACAGAGGGAGCCTGGCAGGGTCGCAATGTCAGAAACCACTGAGTAACTAACACTTTCACTTTCACAAGCTAAGCTTATGCATTAGAACATAAAATTACTCAGCCGTTAAAAAGAATTCATTTGAATCAGTTCTAATGAGATGGATGAAACTGGAGCCCATTATACATAATGAAGTAAGCCAGAAAGATAAAGAACATTACAGCATACTCACACATATATAATGAATTTAGAAAGATGGTAACGATAACCCTATATGCAAAACAGAAAAAGAGACACAGAAGTACAGAACAGACTTTTGAATTCTGTGGGAGAAGGTGAGGGTGGGATGTTTTGAAAGAACAGCATGTATATTATCTATGGTGAAACAGATCATCAGCCCAGGTGGGATCCATAAGACAAGTGCTCGGGCCTGGTGCACTGGGAAGACCCAGAGGAATCGGGTGGAGAGGGAGGTGGGAGGGGGGATCGGGATGGGCAATACGTGTAACTCTATGGCTGATTCATGTCAATGTATGACAAAACCCACTGAAATGTTGTGAAGTAATTAGCCTCCAACTAATAAAAAAAATTTAAAAAAAAAAAAAAGAGAAATGTGTTTCTATATGATGCACCCAAGAAAATGATAATGGACTCACTTCTGGGCTCAGTCAGAGAGTAGTTCTGATGGAGGAGCTGCTTGAACTGGAACTTACACCACAACTAGATTTCTTAGTAAAGAATGGGGTAAGGGAATTCTGGCACTGATTAACTCAGTATGATTGGAGTTTGGGAAGTATCTGGGTGAAAACATTATAAATTTATATTAGAGAAACTAATGTAGCCTTAATCTTAAAGGACAACATATATTATTTACAGAGATACTAACTTTCAAAGTCATACTTTTCAAACAGACAAATATACACAGATATTATTTAGGAAGATAGATGGATACATACATACATACAAGAATGATAGAGGTAAATTGAACCAAAGTTGGAGATACAGATTTGATAGATATTTAAAAGATGCTTTCTGGCTCCTTAAAGAATCTGTGTATGTGGGACAAAAGTTAATCCTCTCTGAAGCAGCATTGCCCCTCTGTGGCCATACAGAGATATTACTCTGAATGACTTTATCCAGCTTCTTAAAATGGGGAAAAGATAAGTTTCTTCAGTAAGTGGTGTTGACCATACTGAACACCTACAAGGATAAGACCAAAACTAGAACATTTTCTCACAACATATATAAATATAAACTCAAAATGGATTAAAGACTGAAATGTAAGACCTGAAACCTTAAAACTCGCAAAAGAAAATATAGACAGTATGTTCATTGACGTTCCTCTTTGCAATATTTTTTTTCTGTCTCAAAGGCAAGGGCAACAAAAACAAAAATAAATAAATGGGACCTAATCAAACTAAAATCTAATGCACAACAAAGAAACCATCAACAAAAATAAAAGGCAAACTACTGAATGGGAGTAGATATTTACAATAAGGGGTTTATATCCAAAATAAACAAAGACTTCGTATACCTCAGTATCAAAAACACAGTCTGATTGAAAAATGGGCTTAGGACCTGAGTAGCCATTTTTCCAAAGATATAGCCAACAGGTACATGAAAAGATACCCAAAGTCTCTAATATTCAGAAAAAGAGCAAATCTATGTCAAAATGAGGTGTCACCTCACATCTATCAGTATGGCTATCATCAAAAGAAAAAAAAATAACAAATGTGCTGAGGATGCAGAGGAAAGGAAAACCTAGTGCACTGCTTCTGGGTTGGAAATTTCTGCAGCTACTATGGAAAACATCATGGAGATTCCTCTCAAAACACTAAAAATATAACTACCATATAATCCAGCAATTCCTCTCCTGGGTATTTATCCAGAAAATAAAAACTCTTTAAAACTGTATCTGCACCCAAATGTTATAAACAGCATTATTTACAATAACCAAGATCCAAAACCAAGCTAAGTGTTCCTTCATAGATGAATGAATAGAGAAAATACTGATCTTTCATCTAACTATCTATCTATACACACACAGGCACCCCCAACAATGGAACATTAATCACATATACAAAGAGAATGTAATTGTGCCAAATGGAACAACATGGATAGATATGGAGTGTATTATACTTAGTGAAATAAGTCAGCCAGAGAAAGACAAATACTGTGTGTTTTTACTTATATGTGATATATAAAAGCAAAGCAAAATAAAGGAACAAATAGAACAAAAACAGAAACACAGGAGCAAATGGCAGACTGCCAGGTATTTCCCCATAAAAGATGAGCTTATTGGAGATCACCAAAGGACTGCAGTTCTGGATCAGCAACCATGAGGAGCCACATGCAAGTCCCCACTGGACAAGGAAAGGAAATGCTTTTATAGGGAAGACATGGAAATTGGGAGGGTGACAGTAAACAGAGTGCCCTTGACTTTGCATCGACTGCATCCTGACCGGAGTAGAAGGGGCTTCTTTCATCTTCCTTTTGCCCTCTGTGATGTCCACAGGTCAGGAGAGCTCCCCCTCTTCTGCCAGCTCTATTTAATTGAGATTTCTCTGCATTAAATTTTTATACCTTATAGGACAGAGTCAGAAAGATATTTGATTCCAGGAGATGAGGGAGCCATGGTGGTGGAAGTAAGATGTTGGAGTGATTCAAGAAGGGGTCTTGAGCCATGGAATCCGAGTGGCTTCCAAAAGCTACAAAAGGAGAGAAACAGATTCTTCCTCAGAGAATCTGGAAGGAATCAACCCTGCCAAGAACTTGACTGTAGACAGCAAAATGGATTTTAGATTTCTTGCCTCCCGAACTGTAAGGAATATTTTGTAAGTGATCAAGTTCACACTAAACATTGAGCAAATAGTTTTTGTTCTCTTTACTGCACTCATAGGATGTTATACCAGTGCTTGCCGTTGCCTGTTGGGATACATCATGGTGAGACAGACCTGAACATCCTTGAGACACCCAACCAAGCTGGATAATATCTTTACCGGAGAGATTTCTCTATTCTTTTAGTTGCTTTCAATGTTTACTGTTTTGGAGTCTGGTTTACTGTGGAAAATATTTATTTTAATTATGTCATCTTATCAGCTATTCTTTTAGTTACAAGCTAGAGATTCTAGTGTAGAAGGAGATACAGATTGAGAAGGGAAAAGACCAAATCCCAAATCTGGAGGGCTAAAATGTGTTTGTGGTTATAACTATACCAATGTAGGTAAGAAATGCTAAGTACTGCAAATGCTCTGTGGTGGGCTCATGATGTGACTGTGGATGGAGGAAGGGCTAAGCCCTGAAAATGGTTTGAGTACAGACTGCAGGTGCTGGGGACACTGTGCTGCCCAACACAAGTAATCGCCTGAGTCTGTGGTCTGCAAAGAGGAAATGTGCAGTGAGCTATGGCTTTCTATAGGGACTGTGGTGGCCTTTAATCTTCCATCCTGTTTTGTCCCTGAAGGATTGTAAACCAGGTGGATGAGGTGGCCCCCAAAGTTCTTAAGATACCACTTCACACTCTGTGGGGAAGTGTGGAGTTGGCTCCCTCCTGGAGACTCAGGACTGGGAGACTGCTTCACATCCACCCCTCTCACACCTGATGAGGAAAGAGAAACAGTCAGTGATGAGGGTTACTCTAACTCCTACTAAACCCTGAAAGTGCTCCCCCCCTCAATCCCCATAGATAATGAGGAGGATAGAAAGTCTGCAGGACTTGTCAGCTCCTCTCTCTCCCTCAACAATAGAGCAGTGCCTCATTCCTTCAGATGCCCCTGTGAGGCAGCCCCAACTCACAGGAAATCTGGGCAAACAAAGCCCCAGCACAGTGCCTGCTAGCCTCCTCATGATGCTTCCTCTTCTTGTTGGGACATTTTCACTGTAAGATACTTAATTAAACCCTGAGGGGGTGAGTGTCATAAACCCTTGTGGAAATGTTCCTGTTCCTGCAGCCAATCAGCTCACCCAGCAAATCCTGCTCATGCCCTCACTTTGTGACAGGAAGCCCTACCTTCCCACCTTAACCAATTCAGAATGGACTAGAGAGGAGTGAGGAGAGTGGCAAATAGGAAGGTCATTAGTTTAGGACTTGAGGAGCATTTTCTAAGAACTTTGCGAAAAAGGCTGACACGATTTGGAATTTGTGGAGGATTTTAGGGAAGAGAAAACAAAAATCAATTATCTAGCTGGCATGGATGCAGGAGATTCTTGCAAAATGAAATATTATTTCCCAGGAGTCCTCAAGATGCTTTTTTTTTTTTTTTTTTCCTTTGGCATCTCTTAGGCACTCACCTGTGATTCTGAAGGGTACTCTCAAATCAACACAGTATTCATAGCAGTCTTGGATGGAACATTTTGCAGTATTAAACAGGTTTACTTTTAAATTATATATATTTATTTTAGACTGAACCTACATAAAGAGTCTTATTATTTTTTTTTTTTGATGAGCACTGAAAGTAGAATTGTAAATAGTTTTATTTTTATTAAAACTAATAGCTTTATTTTTATTTTTGTTAAAACTGATTCATGTCAAAGTATTGCAAAAACCACTAAAATATTATAAAATAATTGCCCTCCAATTAAAATAAATTAATTAATTTAAAAACATATAATTTAAAAATAAATTTTAAATAAAATTTGAGGTTTAAATACATTTTATTTTATCATTTTTTTAATTAGAGGATAATTGCTTTACACTGTTGTGTCCATTTCTGCCTTATAACGTGAATCAGTCAATATTGTATATGTATCTCCTCCCTCTTGAGCCTCCCTCTAATGATCTAGTTCCTCACAGAGCACCAGTATGGGTGTTTATATTGCAGGTTCCCACTAGTTATCTATTTTATACTAAATATATTTTAACTGTTGGTTATTGTGTTTGTATTCTGCTTTTTACCTCTAGTAGGTTATTTTAAAAGAAGTGTTTTAAAACATATGAAAATCAACTCTGTGCTTTTTTCTCAGACTCTATGAATAATAATGGTTCTGTGTATATGGATTTCAAGGTAAAAAGGATGGAAAATGAGGACCTGTTTATTTTCACTGAGGGAAAATTGAAATTATGTGTAGGCACAAGGATCAGATGGACAGTTCGAGATTATTGCAAATGTTTACTAAAGGAACTGTAGAGAAATAGTGTATAAAAATAAAGCTGATTCAGTTCAGTTCAGTTCAGTTGCTCAGTGTTGTCCGACTCTTTGAGACCCCATGAATTGCACCACGGCAGGCCTCCCTGTCCATCACCAACTCCCGAAGTTTACTCAAACTCATGTCCATCGAGTCGGTGATGCCATCCAGCCATCTGATCCTCTGTCGTGCCCTTCCTCCTGCCCCCAATCCCTTCCAGCATCAGGGTCTTTTCCAATGAGTCAACTCTTCACATGAGGTGGCCAAAGTATTGGAGTTTCAGCTTCAGCATCAGTCCTTCCAATGAACACTCAGGACAGTGGGTGATCTCCTTTAGGATGGACTGGTTGGCTCTCCTTGCAGTCCAAGGGACTCTCAAGACTCTTCTCCAACACCAGAGTTCAAAAGCATCAATTTTTCGGTGCTCAGCTTTCCTCACAGTCCAACTCTCACATCCATACATGACCACTGGAAAAACCATAACCTTGACCTTAGGAATCAATAATTATTATTATGCACACAGTGGGCATTAGAGAAGTTAAATTAGAAGAGAGAAGAGAGGAGAGGAGCAACCTGAATGGGTCACTTCAAACTTTGCCAAAGCAATGTGTTTAACCTAGAATGCCGGTTATAGGCCACTGCTAGATAAAGAAAGCTTTTTTTTACCTTCTTACTCTATTGTCTAGACATACAAGAAGAGATAAGGAAGTTCACTACAGGTAGGTATAGTTGCCCCTCCACTTCAGGGGGCCCCTTAGAGCCAGTGATGAGGCTGTCAGGCAGGTCACTAACTGGCCTCCAGTTCCTCCTGCAGCATCAGTGCCAAATCAGTGAGACCAGGACAGGCCTACCTATAATGGGACAGTGTCTCTATTCATATTTCAATCAGAACTCTGTTTGTTCTATAGACACAGGAGCATGGATTATGATGTTAGGATTCCATATGAAGAGCATTCCCAACAGGAGAAGGGTAGTAGAGAACATGGCTATGCAGGAAGGAAGTTGAGGTCCATTTTGTGGAAGATCTCCCCTGAGGAGCAGGAAGGAATGTGCCAGAGGGTGCTGAGTCTTTATTAAGGGAAATCTGAGATTCAAAGGACCCCAATATAAGCAAGTTCTAGTGACTATCAGGAAGAAATGCATCCTTGACAATTACTGCTGCTGGTGCTGAGCCTATTCAAATGTACACCTCAGTGAGCTGTGAGGTACAGAAGCTCATAGGAGTGAAATGGAGCTTTTATTAGAGGTGAAATTTAAAGTTTCTGCAACATCACCTGGAGGTCAACAACTGGAACAAATTCTTTCTTGAGTATTTCGTGCTCTGTTTCCTCCCTGTTCTTACCAGTGTTGAATTCTTCCCACTGTAATCTGATAAGAGTGTTTTCAGGCTTTCCCATATTAAATTTTTGTTGTTGTTGTTGTTGAGTCACTAAGTTGTGTTAACTCTTTGTGACCTCATGGACTGCAGCATGCCAGGCTTCCCTGTCTTTCACTATCTCCCAGAATATGCTCAAATTCATGTCTCCTGGTAGCTCAATTGGTAAAGAATCCATCTGCAATGCAGGAGATCCCATATGGATTTCTGGGTCGGGAAGATCCACTGGAGAAGGGATAGACTACCCACTCCAGGATTCTTGGGCTTCCCTGGTGGCTAAGCTGGTAAAGAATCCATCTGCAATGTGGGAGACCTGGGTTCAATCCCTAGGTTGGAAGATCCCCAGGAGAAGGGAAAGGCTAATCAGTTCAGTATTCTGGCCTGGAAAATTCTGGTTTGCAAAGACTTGGACACAGCTGAGTGACTTTCACTCACGTGTTCATTGAGTCGATGATGCCATCCAACTATATCATCCTCTGTCGCTATCTTCTCCTGCCCTTGATTTTCCCTAGATTAACGTCTTGATTTTTCCTAGATCATGAGGTCATTTGCAGAAATAAGAACAATAATACTTATGAAAATTTGTTTTTCAATTTGATATAATATATTTATGTGTTACAGTAACCAATTTTAACTCCCTTCTCCAATTTAACTACATGTAGTAACATAAGACATGCTAATATAAGTCAATGTTATATGCTGTTGAATCTCAGTAGTGAAGATACAGGATTCAATGTGAGGGTATGTCTTAGGTAGAAAAGAAAATAACATCACCCACTAAGCGATAAATGAACTTGCTATAATCTTCGCAATATATGTTTACAATGTTTTGAGTTGAATCAGGAATTATTGCATCATATTAGCAAGAAGTGTGGGGCTGGAGAAGACTCTTGAGAGTCCCTTGGATTGCAAAGAGATCAAACCAGTCAATCCTAAAGGAAATCAACCCTGAATATTCATTGGAAGGACTGATTCTGAAGCTGAAAGTTCAATACTTTGGCCACTTGGTGAGAAAAGCCAACTCATTGGAAAAGACCCTGATGCTGGGAAAGACTGAAGACAAAAGAAGAAGACATCAGCAGAGGTTGAGGTGGTTGGATGGTAGCACCAACTCAGTGGACATGAATTTAAGCAAACTCCAGAAGATAGTGGGAGGTAGAGGATCCTGCAGTCCATTGGATCACAAAGAGTCAGACATGACTTAGTGACTGAACAGCAACAACAACATTAGCAAGAAGCATAGTTTTGCTATGGTCTTTATTCAAAAGCTGTTAAAGGGTACAGTTGGATGTCAAGTTAACAAATAAGATACTGTAGCAGCTTTGATCTATCTTAACTAACCGGAAACATCTTTCCCAGAATGTGCTTCCCGTATTTTTCTGGGTTATGGCTGGCCACAAAAGAAATTTGTGTGACATTTGAAAGGTCATTGTGATGAAGCAGCCACAGTTTTATGTTTTAGGGGTTGGTGCAGAGCTCCAAGGACTATGGTTACTCATTAATGTTGCTGCTGATCTGATAGCTCATCTTATCATTGATTCACAACCCTTCCACTTCCCACCAAACCTCCTCATCTTCTCTTTGTCTTGGATCAAGTAGGTATGTTAGCATGATGCCAAATGACACCGACATCTCCTAAGGTCACTCACTACTGTGGAACTGAAGGAGGTGAGACAGAGACAAGTTTTGGTGTGTCTTGTGGGTTCCATTATGCTCATGGTTCTAGTATGTCCTTATGAGTCACTGTTTGTCCATGCTTTTGTCTATACCCAACTTTGTTCTACAAATACTGCTCTAGCTGATTAACAATGAATTCAGTCTCAGCACCACACACAAAGATAGCAACTTTGTATACACTCCTCCACCAGATCTAGCAATTGCCTGAGTTCTAATCTTCGTAACCAATTTCTTATTCAACACCACTGGTGATCTGCTTCTCTGATTGTAAGTTAAGTGACAAAAGTCTAAGAATAAAGGACTAAGGAAGTAATTTTCATGATGATTCCAGATAACTAGACCCAGGTTTGTGATGTGAGTGTAGTTGAGTGAAACTGTCACTTTACATTATTATAGAGAAAGTTTACAACTTTAGACAAGGTTACACATGCTCTGCATGATTGATTTAAAGTCAGGAATTCAAGAGAAGAATATTAGTAGAAAGTCACTCAGGACACCTGCTTCCAAATTACATAGAAGAAGCTTTTATTTAGAATCAAATCTTCTGATCCAGATCACAGATTAAGGAACCACAGGACTACTATTTCTTGTCTGGGGTCTGCAGCTGTGCATTTCAACCTGGGTCCCACAGCAGGGGGGCTCTCTCTTATTAAGCTCTGGGGTTTTTGTTCAGCTTTTCCTATTATTTCAAGCACTGTGAGTTCCAAGAGAGCACAAAAGTATTTTCCAGCATGTTCCAGCTTTAAGGATGAAATGGTGAGGCTGATGAATTGACGTGCTTTCTGGAAGTTTACAGAGTAGTGGCCGTCCCTTTCATTCCCATCTTCTGAATACTGACGATTGAGGTAAGTCATCTCTCCACTGGGAAGCTGCTCGTACCAAAATATCCAGTAGGTGTACACGTTCCAACTTTTTTCATACCGACAGTTCAGGGTGACCACGTTCTGCACTTGACTGATTATGTCTGGCTGATATTGAGTAGCTTTCTGGGCCACACCAGATCCTGTGGAAAAAAGAAGAAAACAGAGCTGAAATACCGAACAAAATAATGTAGAAATTCATTTTGGACCCAAATATTTACAAACCATACTGAAATCATGGGATGTCTGTTTTTCTCCAGTCCCCCTTTCCTCCCCAAGTCCCTATGAAGCACCACGTGCCTGTGTGCAGTCCTTTCACCCTGAACGTTGCTCCCATGTTTGAAAGCATCCCTACCAGAGAAGGTGAAGGCCAGGAACACCCAGAGCAGACTGGAGAGAGGCATGAGGAGTGGATTCCCCTACACAAATGTGCTCAAGTTCTGCCTCAAGCTAAGATTTCAGTGTCTTTAAGTGCCTGGCAGCACATATACATAGTACCTGGTTCCTGAGTGACTCCTCCTAAACAGGAAGTAGGGTGTCATGTTCATCGACCACGTGGTCTGTGTATAGATAAAGTCTGGCTCACCACACACCTTTATTTTGTCTAGTTTCCTTTCCCTGGTCTTTATGTTTGGCAGATCCTGAAAAGGGGCATGAAGAAAGCAATTAATATTAAAGGTTTGAACTGAGGGAAACTGAAGATTAAAGAAGTTGACATACATTTTTAAAAATTTATTTATTTTAATTGGAGGCTAATTACTTTACAATATTGTAGTGGTTTTTGCCATACATTGACATGAATCAGCCATAGGTGTACATGTGTTCCCCATCCTGAACCCCCCTCCCACCTCCCTCCCCATCCCATCCCCCAGGGTCATCCCAGTGCACCAGCCCTGAGCACCCTGTCTCATTCATCGAACCTAGACTGATGATCTCTTTCACATATGATAATATACATGTTTCAATGCTATTCTCTCAAATCATCCCACCCTCAACTTCTCCCACAGAGTCCAAAAGATTGTTTTATACATCTGTGTTTCTTTTGCTGTCCCGCATATAGGGTCATCATTACCATCTTTCTAAATTCCATATATATGCGTTAGTATACTGTATTGGTGTTTTTCTCTCTGACTTACTTCACTCTGTATAATAGGCTCCAATTTCACCCACCTCATTAGAGCTGATTCAAATGCATTCTTTTTAATGGCTGAGTAATATTCCATTGTGTATACATACCACAGCTTTCTTATCTATTCGACTACTGATGGGCATCTAGGTTGCTTCCATGTCCTGGCTATTATAAACAGAGCTGGGATGAACATTGGGATACACGTGTCTCTTTCAATTCTAGTTTCCTCAGTGTGTATGCCCAGGAGTGGGATTGCTGGGTCACATGGCAATTCTATTTCCAGTTTTTTAAGGAATCTCCACACTGTTCTCCATAGTGGCTCTACTAGTTTGCATTCCCACCAACAGTGTAAGAGGGTTCCCTTTTCTCCCACCCTCTCCAGCATTTACTGATTGTAGACTTTGGGATAGCAGCCATTCTGACTGACGTGAGATGGTACCTCATTGTGACTTTGATTTGCATTTCTCTGATAATGAGTGATGCTGAGCATCTTTTCATGTGTTTGTTAGCCATCTGTATGTCTTCTTTGGAGAAATGTCTGTTTAGTTCTTTGGCCCATTTTTTTGTTAGGTCGTTTATTTTTCTGGACTTGAGCTGCAGGTGCTGCTTGCATATTTTTGAGATTAATTCTTTATCAGTTCCTTCATTTGCTATATTTTCTCCCATTCTGAAGGCTGTCTTTTCACCTTGCTTATAGTTTCCTTCATTGACCAAAGCTTTTAAGTTTAATTAGGTCCCATTTGTTTATCTTTGCCTTTATTTCCATTACTCTGGGAGGTGGGTCATAGAGGATCCTGCTGTGATTTATGTCAGAGAGTGTTTTGCCTATGTTTTCCTGTAGGAGTTTTACAGTTTCTGGTCTTACATTTAGATCTTTAATCTGTATTGAGTTTATTTTTGTGTATGGTGTTAGAAAGTGTTTTAGTTTCTTTCTTTTACAAGTGGTTGACCAGTTTTCCCAGCACCACTTGTTGAAGAGATTGTCTTTTCTCCATTGTATATTCTTGCTTCCTTTGTCAAAGATAAGGTGCTTATAGGTGCATGGATTTATCTCTGGGATTTCTATTTTGTTCCATTGATCTATGTTTCTGTCTTTGTGCCAGTACCATACTGTCTTGATGACTGTGGCTTTGTAGTAGAGGCTGAAGTCAGGCAGGTTGATTCCTCCAGTTCCATTCTTTATTCTCAAGATTGCTTTGGCTATTCGAGGTTTTTTTGTATTTCTGTACAAATTGTGAAATTATTTGTTCTAGTTCTCTGAAAAGTACCATTGGTAGCTTGATGTGGATTGCATTGAATCTATAGATTGCTTTGGGTAGTATACTCATTTTCACTGTATTGATTCTTCTGACCCAAGAACATGGTATATTTCTCCATCTATTTGACTCATCTTTGATTTCCTTCACCAGTGTTTTATAGTTTTCTATATATAGGTCTTTTGCTTCTTTAGATAGATTTATTCCTAAGTATTTCATTCTTTTCATTGCAATGGTGAATGGAATTGCTTCCTTAATTTCTCCTTCTGTTTTCTCTTTGTTAGTTTATAGGAATGCAAAGGATTTCTGTGTGTTAATTTTATATCCTGCAACTTTATTCATTGATTAGCTCTAGAAATTTTTTGGTGGAGTCTTTAGGGTGTTCTATGTAGAGGATCATGTCATCCGCAAACAGTGAGAGTTTTACTTCTTTACCAATCTGGATTCCTTTTATTTCTTTTTCTTCTCTGATTGCTATAGCTAAAACTTCCAAAACTATGTTAAATAGTAGTGGTGAGAGTGGGCACCCTTGTCTTGCTCCTGACTTTAGGGGAAATGCTTTCAATTTTTCACCATTGAGGATAATGTTTGCTGTGGGTTTGTCATATATGGCTTTTATTATGTTGAGGTATGTTCCATCTATTCCTGCTTTCTGGAGGGTTTTTATCATAAATGGATGTTGAATTTTGTCAAAAGTTTTTCTACATCTATTGAGATAATCATATGGCTTTTATCTTTCAGTGTGTTGATGTGGTGTATCACATTGATTGATTTGTGGATATTAAAGAATCCTTGCATCCCTGGGATAAAGCCCATTTGGTCATGATGTATGATCTTTTTAATACATTGTTGGATTCTGTTTGCTAGAATTTTGTTAAGGATTTTTGCATCTATGCTTATCAGTGATATTGGCCTGTAGTTTTCTCCCTCTCTCTCTCTCTCTTTTTTTTTTTTTTTTTTTGTGGCATCTTTGTCTGGTTTTGGTATTAGGGTGATGGTGGCCTTATAGAATGAGTTTGGAAGTTTACCTTCCTCTGCAAATTTCTGGAAGAGTTTTAGTGGGATAGGTGTTATCTCTTTAAATTTTATTAGAATTCAGCTGTGAAGCCATATTTGACATACATTGATTCAGTAAAATAATTTTGTCATCCTCTTTAAGATACAATTTAGTATAGCCTAAGAAATATTCTTGTAATCTGCTGATTTGTCATTCATTTAGCCTATACTTACTGTTCTCTATCCAGAATCTAGTGACTATTTTAAAACATTCACAGATCTTAGGACTTCTGGGTGAATAGCAATCTTATACAAAATAATTAATGTAAAAAAAAAAAAAAGAATTAATGTACCTCTTTTTTTTTTCACTGTGTTCCAGGGCTCCACTTAGATTTTTCAATAAATAACATCACTTCAACATAAAATGACTTTAAAAAATCAGCCCATTTGAATTTCAGAGTATTCAGTGGTGTATATTTAAATGAAATTATAATTGGAATAAAATATTATTCTTTTCAAATTTTATATTGAATCTTATGTATTAAACATTGAGGGCAATCAGGCTATTCAATCCTGTTACCTCTAAATGTAGAATTGTACTTATTAGATCATCTGTCCTAAAGTCATTTTCACGTCACATTTTCTGTCTCATTGGTCCAGAGTGTTCAGTCTCACTTGTCAGTTGCTCATTATTATTTCTCTTTATAAAATAAAGATAAACATGCCAGATCTTTCTCTGGTGTAATGCTATAATGCACTCCTACAAAACTTAATATTTACAGACTGTAGACACTTAGTACCTATCAACACCAGAGAAGTTGGTGACTGAAGTTCTCTGCACTGTTTCATGTTCATGTGGAATGTAGCTGTCAATCTTCCATTTGCTTTCATTGCTGTAATAGATGAATTAATATAAAAGAACCAAAGGCAAATAGACAAGTAGAAAATAAAATACAGACAGGTCTAAAATAGTGCCAGTTCATGGAATTTAAGATCAAAATAACTCATGAATGACTGAAGCAGGGAGGATAGGCTGTATTTATCTGAGACATCTACACTTCTTTCTCATTTCACTTCTGAGTGCTGACAGGCAACGAATGCCTAGGCTTGAAATTATTTGTAACTAAGCAGAGGAGATCAGATCATGAATTACCACAGCAGCTTGCAAAGCAGCATGATATTATAAAATATAGATATATACTAATATAATAATTACATATATTAAGAAATTGATATTGATAAAATTTTATCAAAATACCATAACCTTATACATCAGTTTTTATATACATTCTTTGGTTTTGATGCATTAGTCCATGACATTTTATCACATGTATTGGTTCTTGTACCACCACTAAAATCATTACACAAAATTGTTTTGTCTCTTAAAGAAATCCCCTCTGCATACTCTCCCCATCCCTGCAGCTCTTTCTAACCCTGACCACTGATCTCCTTTTCATCTCTAATTTTTTTTTGAGAATGTTGTATAAGTAGAATGTATGTATGTATACATTATGTATGTATATATGTATGTATACATACATAATGTATACAGTATACATGTATACAGTATGTATACAGTATGTATACAATCATAATAATCTAATAAGTGTAACCATACACCATGTAGCATCTGAGACTGACTATTTCTTCATTCAGCATAACATCCTGAGATGTTATAGCCATTTAGGCTATTGTTTTATAGCTGCTAAGTCATGTCCCACTCTTTTGCAACCTCACTAACTGTAGACTTCTAGGCTCCTCTGTCCTTGGAATTTTCCAGGGAAAAATACTAGAGTGGGTTGCCATTTCCTTCTCCAGGGGCTCTGCCCCACCCAGGAATCAAACCCCCGTCTCCTGCATTGCAGGCAGATTCTTACCACTGAGCCACCTCGGAAGCTCTATCTAAGCTACTGCATGTATCAATAGTCTGTTTCTTTTAGTCACTACAGACTGTCCCAACTTATGATGTCTTGACTTTGGATTTTTGACTTTACAGTGGTAAGAAAGTGATGCACATTCTGCTGAGTGCACATTCAGTAGAAACCACACTTTGAAATTTTAAATTTGATCTTTGCCCATGCTAGCAACATTTGCTATATATTCTTTGGTGATCTGGGCAGCAGCAGTAAGCTGAGCTCCTGGCCAGCCCTGAGATCATGAGGGTAAAAAACTGACACACTTACCTTCATTCTGTAATCATACAACTATTCTATTTTCCACTTTCAGTACAGTACTCAATAAATTACATGAGATTTTCAACATGTTAATATAAATAGACTTTGCATTAGATGATTTCTCCCACCTAAAGACAAAGTAAGTAGACTAAAGTAAAAAAAAAGTAAGTAGGCTAAAGTAAGTGTTGAGCACCTTTAATGTAGGCTGGATTCAGTATATTAAATGCATTTTTGTTATTTTTCAACTGAAAATGGTTTGTTGAGGCACAACTCTATTATAAGTTGAAAAAAATCTATAAGTAATATGTCATTGTACAGATGTATTACAGTGGATTTATTTATCTATTCACCCAATGAAGAATACTTGACTGGTTTCCAGCTTTTGATCCTCACAAATATAGCTGCTATTAATATTCATGTACAGATTTTTGTATAAAGATAAGCTTTTCATTTTCAAGCATACTCAGGAGTGTGATTGCAGAGTTGTAGGGTAAGTGAATATTTAAGTTTATGTGGAACTGCTGAACTTTTTTCCCGAATGTCTGGACCATTCACCCACCAGCAATATATGATGGCTCCAATATCTCTGCATCTTTGCCAGAACTCGATATTGCCAGTATTTTTAATTTTAGTCTTTATGGTAGATGTGAAGTAGTATCTCTTTGTGCTTTATTTGCATTTCCCTAATGACTAATAATGTCGACCATCTTTTTTTCTCTTTATTTTTTAAATGATGAAAGTATACATTAGAAAACAAAGCACAAACTACAGCTCCACTATATATTACAACTATTTTTTATGTAAATAAATTAAAAATTTTGGTTGGAGTTTCAATGGTAAACTCTCAAAAATTAATAGAATGAATATACAGAAAAGTAGGAGGGTACAGTAGACCTGAAAGTCACTCAGAATCAACTTAATTGATTTATGCAATTTTCACACAATAGTAGGATGCAAATTCTATTCAAGGTCCCATAGACTATAAACTAGGAGACACTGGTACATATCCAGGAACATAAAACAAGGTGCAAAATTTCATGGTTTAAAGATATTGAAATCCTACAGTCTGTTTTCTAATCACTGTGGAATTATGCTAGAAATCATTATCAAAAGATACTTGAAAATAACCCACATATTTTCCAGTGCAATGTGACATTTACTACGAGAGATATTTGACTTATCCTGACCATCTTTTTATATGCTTACTTCCTTACCACATAGCTCTCTGGTGAAGTGTCTGTGTAAATCTATTGTCCAGTTTTCAACTGGATTGTTTTCTTCCTGCTGAGTCTAGAGAGTTCATTGTATTCTGAACACAATCTTTTGATGAAAATGGATTTCCTGTCATTTCTGTGGTTTATCTTTTTCCTTCTCTTGACAGTGTCTTTCACAGAGCAAATGTTTAATTTTGATGAAATCTAAGTTTGTTTATGGATCGTGCTTTTGGTGTCATGTCAAAATTCTTTTTGTCTAACCCTAGGTCATGAAGATACTCTCATGTTTTTCCTAAAAGATTTGGTAATTTTACATTTTACACTTGGATGTATGGTTAATTTTGAGGCTGTACCCAAATTTTTGTATGAGGTGTGATATTTAGGCCAAGTTTTAATTATTTCCCAAGAATATCCAATTATCCCAACATCATTTGCTCATAAGACTGTGTTACCTCCATTGAACTGTCTTTGCACTTTGTCAAAAAAATAAATCTTCCCTACTTGTGTAAATCTACTTCTATACACTTACTCAGGGACCTAAACTTGTTAATTATATTCTTTTATTACCCTTTTAATATTATAAAACTTGTAGAATAATTTTCTTTTTAGTTACTTATATTTATAATTTGTTTTTTTCTTTTTTCCTTTGATAATTCTACCTAGAAATATTTCAATCTTATTGACCATTTTAACAAAATTAACTTTGTATTTCCTAGCTATCTCTATAGCTTTCTTTGTATTTCACCAGTCCAACAGTTTATTATTTACTTCTTTCAGTTTATGTTGGGTTTAATTTGCTTTTCTATTATCTTTCGCTGAAAGCCTAGATGATAGTTTTTAAACCTTTTTTCTTTAGTTACATAAGCATTTGAAAGCATAAATTTCCTTTTGTGTATTATTTTAGCTGCATCTCATACATATTTATATAATGTGCTCTCACAATATTTACTTTCCAAATATTTTCTAAAGTCATAGTAATTGTTTCTTTAACCTATGTTTATTTTTAAGTTAGTGCATATATTCCAAATATTTGAGAGTTTCTACAGACATCTCTTTGTACTACATATTCTGTATCATTTCCATTTTGGTTGAAGAATAAATTCTATATAATTTCAGTTTTCTTAAATATATTAAGACTTTTATGACCAAACAGATTTTGCGTGTGTGTGCATGTGTATTTCATCTACACAGCAGGGTGTGGCTGCAGCTCAGCTGCAGGTTTGGGTACTGGCTGCAGGTGCCTGGGGAGCACCGGGCACTTGCTGCAAAGATGTAGGTGGCTGAGTCTCCAGGCTGGGAAGTTGCAATGTACAATAAGAGCTGTTTGGCACTCTTATTGAGGGAAATTGAAACTTTCATCTTCCATTTCATTCATAACTGAACTTATGGCTATCAAGAATGCAGGGGCTTTACCAGAATATTGCCAGTACCACAGGAGATAGTCAAACGCACCCTTCTCATAACTTCAGTTCAGAATTGAAATCTCTCCTTCCTGGACTGTCAAAGATTGAGGGCTCTGTTTCACCTGCTCTTGATCACTTTTTTCCTTCTGTTGTCTACTCACCCCTACTTAAAGAGATAAAAAGTTGTTAGATCCACAGACACCTATTTCTTTCTTAGAGTTTCTATCTGCATGAGCTTGTTTGTAATCCACTTTTCTCAGTCTGCCTAATTGATGAGATATCCTAGATGTTCTCCTAGTTGAAGCCACAGAATCAAAATGATGCTCCCAGTATCTTGTTCATTGTTTCTGGCATCAGTGCTCAGTGACAGCTCAAGTTCCTTTTCTGCTCTTCTCAACCAACTAGAACTCTAAGTTCATATCTGCTTTAATTCTTTCAGTAGGCCCCAACCTCTCACAAGCTGGATAATATCTTTATTGGAGTGATTTCATTTAATTCCTTTCACTTTTTAACATTTTTGAGTTCAGCATGTGTACTTAGTCACTCAATCAGTCCAACTCTTTGAGACCCCATGGACTGGAGCCCGCCAGGCTCCTCTGTCCATGAGATTTCCCAGTGTTTCCCAAGAACACTGGAGTGGATTACCATTTCCTACTCCAGAGGATTTTGCCAACCCAGGGATCAAACCCATGTCTTCTGCATCTCTGCCATTGGTTGACAAATTCTTTACCACTGAGCCATCTGGGAAGCTGTGGTAAAATATTTATTTTAATTCTGTCTTCCTATCAACTACTTTGCTAGTTCCAAGTCAGAAGTTTCTAGTGCAGAAGGAGATACATGTTGAGAAGGGAAGATAAAGACCAAAGTCCATAATCTGTAGGCCAAAAAGTATCGGTGGATAAAACTGCCGTGATGTAGGTGAGTAACATGAAGCACTGCAAATGCCCTGTGGGGCCTCACGGTGTGACTGGGTCTGGAGGAGGGGCTGAGCCCCGGGAGGGTTCGTGTAGAGGCTGCAGGTGCCTGGGGAGCACCGTGCTGCGCAGCACAGAAGTAAGTGCCCGAGTCTGTGGTCCACGAAGAGGAAATGTGCCATGAGCTGCAGCCTTCTTTAGGGACTGTCGTGGCGTTTAATCTTCCATCCTGCTTTGTCCCTGAAGGGATGTAAACCAGGTGGATGAGGCGGCCCCCAGGGTTCTGAAGATACCAATTCACACTCTGTGTGAAAGTGGAAAAATTACACCGAAGCATGTAGCTGGCTCCCTCCTGGAGACTCAGGGCTGGGGAACTCTGCTCCACATCCTCCCCTCGCACACCTGATGAGGAAAGAGAAACAGTCACTGTGAGGGTCACTGTAACTCCTACTAAACCCTGAAAGTGCCCCCCCATCCCCATAGATGATAAGGATAGAAAGTCTGCAGGACTTGTCAGCTCCTCTCCCTCCCTCAACAATAGAGCAGCGCCTCACTCCTTCAGGTTCCTTGTGGGGCAGCCCAACTCACAGCAAACCTGGGCAAACAGAAGCCCCAGCACAGTGCCTGCTAGCCTCTTCATGATGCTTCCTCTTCTTGTTGGGACATTTTCACTGCAAGACACCTAACTAAACCCTGAGGGAGTGAGTGACATAAGTCGTTCCTGCTCCTGCAGCCAATCAGCTCACCCAACCAATCCTGCTCAGGTGACGCTGACAGGACACCCCATCCTCCACCGCAACCTCCACCGCAGAATGTGCTGGCCAGGGGCAGGTGAGAGTGGGAAATAGAAAGATCATTATTTTATGATCTGAGGGACATTTTTTCAGAACATTTAGGAGAAGGCAGACCCTGATTAGGAATTTCGGAGAATTTTAGGGAAAAGAAAGCAAAAGTTAACTGTATAGCCCTGTCTTCCTCTCACATGGCATGGATGCAGTAGATTCTTCCATAATGAAATATTGTTTCCCAGATGTGCTGAGGATCCAGCTATTGCTTCTCTTATGCTCTCACTTGTGGTTCTGAAGGGTGCTCATGAATCAGCAAAGTATAGGAAGTTGCTTCTATTGGCCGGAACACTTTGCTGTATTAACCAGTATTATTTTTTAAATTTATTTTAAAAATTAATTTATTTCTAATTGGAGGATAATTGCTGTACAGTATTGTGTTGGCATTGCCATACAAGGATGTGAGTCAGCCAGAAGTATACACACGTCCCCTCCCTCTTGAACCTCTTCCCAACCTTCTAGGTTGTCACAGAGCACCGTGTTGAGCTCCCTGCATCACACAGCAACTTCCCACTAGCCATCTGTTTTACATATGGTAAAGCATATGTTTCAGTGCTACTCTCTCAATTTTTCCCACTCTCTTTCCCCTACTATGTCCAAAGTCTGTTCTCTATGTCTGCATCTCTATTTTTGCCCTACAAATAGGGTCCATCAACAGATGAACAGATAAAGAAGTTGTACTTATATACAATGGAATATTTCTCAGCCATCAAAAAACACATTTGAGACAGTCCTAGTGAGGTGCATGAGCCTAGAGCATGTGAAACAGAGTGAGGTAAGTCAGAAAGAGATGAAAAAAATTGTATATTAATGCATATATATGGATTCTATAAAAATGGTACTGATGACTTTAAAAGTTATATATATTTATTTTAGACTAAGCCTACATTGAGAGCAATATGTGTTATCTTTACCACCAGCTAGACATTGAAAATTGAATTGTAATAGTTTTATTTTAATAAAACAGCTATAATTTTAAAATAAATTATTTTTTAACATTTCTATGGTAAATACATTTTTAAACTGTTTATCACTAGTTTTATATTCTGCTTTTTAATTTTAGTAGGCCATTTTAGAGGAAAATAAGTGCTTTTGAAACCATATAAAGATAATTTTCGTTTGTGCTCTTATCTCAGACTCTGTAAATAATATCGATTCTCTGTCAGTAGATTTGGGGGTAAAAGGGATGGAAGATGAGGACCTGTACATTTTCACTGCAGTGAAAGTGACGTGATCTGCAGGCACTAACATTCAGATGGACAGTTCAAGGATGCTTCAGTAGTAGCAGCACGTAGGCCTGGTTGCTACAAGGCATGCGGGATCTTAGTTCTCCAACCAGGAACTGAACCTGTGACCCCTGCATTGGCAGGCAGATTCTTTACCACTGAGCCACCAGGGTAAGCCCCATGTGGTGCTTGCACGCCTGCATGCCAAGTTGCTTCAGTCATGTCAGATTCTTTGCAACTCTAAAGACTGTAGTCTGCCAGGCTCCTCTGTCCATGGGATTCTCCAGGGGAGAATACTGGAATGGGTTGCCATGCCCTCCTCCAAGGGATCTTCCTGAACCAAGGATTGAACCTGGGTCTCTTGCAGCTCCTGCATTGCAGATGGATTCTTTACTGCTGAACCACCGGGGAACCCCCGTGTGCTGCTTAGGGATTATCAAATTGATGAAAACTCCTTATAAAGGCAGGGTTTCCAGACCTGCCTAGAAAGTGAAAAATTATTATTCACTTAATTTTTGTTTCTTTCAAAAAACTTCTTCATGGGAAATATGAATGTTCTAGACTAGCAACAAAAAACATTTCAAGTCTTTCTCAGAAAGAGTAGTTTGTTTCTGGTAAGTGGAACAACTATAACATATCAGAGTCTCAACTTGACCTTAGATCCTAATGGAAGATGCCTCTGGTACAAGGAGAATTATTTGTATGTTTCCCACCTCTTATGTTGGGACTAGCACACTGAAACCAGCATTTTATTGACATGAGAAAGAGTCATAAAAATTATTGACACCTCTTACTTTATCGCTATGTTAAAATTATGATCCTGACAATCTTCAAAATTCTTCTCAGATTCATCAGAGAACCTTGTCCTCTTTTTCTTCTTTATCTATCTTCTTCCCTTCTCCTTCCCTTCATTTTCCTCATCTCTCACTGCTCTCTGACTCTCCTTCCAGAAGAGTCTAGATTTGCTCTCGTGACTGCTCCCCCACCGTGTCCCTCTTCTTCCCACCAGAGATACTGCGCAGGTGCAGCCCCATCTGTCCCACTGTGCCTCTCTCAGGACGCAGTAGTACACAGCGGTGCCTCTCAGGGTGACCTGGGGCAGGACCAAGGTGCTGGACTTTCTGTCTGAAGCTATGGTCAGAGAGGCCAGGCTGCTGTTCACTGTGCCTCGTAAGCCACGAATGACATACTGTGGACTCTGATTGGGATTTTGCCGATACCAATGTATATAGTCATCTCCACCAATGGTAGAGTGGTTACAAGGCAGGTTTACATCTTCTCCTTCAGCACAATCCATGGAGCTGGGCTGGGTGGTCTTAGCATTAATCACAGTCCCTAAAGGGTCAAGAAAATAAAATTAGCCCCTGAAAACAAATCAGTGTAATCCTGTGGATCAAGGGCACAACACTCCCTGAACTGGACCTACCTCCTACTCCAGTGTTTTTATCTATGTCCTGAGAAATATTATTGGTACTCATTATACAGGGACCAAAGACACATGGCAAGAATCTAAGAACTCTATAGGCTTTATCCCAAGTTCTTTGGCTCAATAAATAACCCCAGAAATTTCTTCCAACCTGCTTACTGCTAAGGTCTCTTCCAGATCATGGCTATGATTTAACCTGTCATGTAGAAGTTTGTGCTCCCTAGAAAATGCATAGATCTGTTCTCAATTCCATTGTTATAATGCTGAATAAAACACAGGGAGAGGAGAAGAGAGCAAATGATGCTTTACGATCCCTTGGCCTCAAAGTCATCCCTTGTAGACACAGAACACTTACCCAAGGTCAGAAAAACAGTTACTCCAACCACCAGCCTCATACTTCAAGGACAAACCAGGACTGTGGGCTCAGAGCTCACACTTGTGTCTGCTCCTGGGCTTGTCTCCAGAGAACAGAAACAACTGCTGCTGTTAGAGACCTACAACCAGTGCACGTGTCTGTTGCACTGTGTTGTTGCCAGGATCTGTCAGCCAGTGATCAAGCAGTTCCTCATCTAGCAGGTCTTCCTCCCCTGTTTTAGTCACATCCTGCAAAGAAGGAGAGACACATCCCCAACTCACAGGGTGCGGACTGCTATCCATTGTGAAGTTTAAAGTCTGGCTCTGAAAATGGAACACTGATCATGATGGTGTGTCTATCCAGAACCATTGTTCTATCATTTCTTCTTCAAAGAAATTTTCTGATGCTCCATGAAGCTTGTGGAAAGCATTGTTTAATCCCAGAAAACTGTACCGAGCTCTGAATTGTAAAGAGATAAAAATTCCCATCCATGTTCTAGCAAATGTATGTGAGATTTCAAAGTAGGCTGTGATTGCTCTGAGGGACAGGAAATATTAATAACATTGAGACAAAAAACTAAACGTCTTGAGCTTGGACATTGGAGCTCAGCGTCCTGAAAAGGTCCTTGGAATCATGCATCTGTCTCCATCTAGGCAGACATTTCTAGTGCATCTGTTCTTGATATAGTAACTGATGACATGGATGGTATTCTCGTCCTCCTTGAACAATGGTCCTTAATCCTTATGTCCTCTGTGCCCGTGTGTGTAGGTGCTCTGCACCAAGGAGGCCGAGACAGAGAGAAAAGACGGAAGGGAGAGCGAACTCTCTGGGGTGGTGAAGGGTGGAAGTGGATGATCCTGGCAGAGAAAGAGAAGTGAAGAGAAAAGAGCGTAAGGAATAGGGAAGGGAAGGGTTAACCAGGGGTGGGAAATAGGAAAGCAATGTTTAGGAAGGTACATGGAAAAGGTTTAGACTAAGAGGCTATGATTCCCTGAATCCTTGACCACATGCACTCAACAAAGGATTATAAAATCAAGTTGTCTAAAGATCATGAAACTCTGTCGTTTTTTTTTGTGTTTTTTTTTTTAACTTTTCTGTGTAACATCGATGGAAAACATAAACTTCCTTTCCTTTATAGCCAGAAAGGCCCGCTGTTTCCAAGTGACGCACCCCACTCTAGTGACTGAATACATGAACTGCAGAGCTAAACTCCCACCAGATGTCAATCTTTTGAAAGGTTCCTCAGATAGAAAGGTAAATAAATACCCCTGGTGGCTCAGTCAGTAAAGAACCCATCTGCAGTGTAGGCAATAGGGGTTCGATCCCTGAATCAGGAATAGCCTCCTGAAAAGGAAATCGCTACACACTTCAGTTTTTTCAATGATCCAGAGGATGTTGGCAATTTGATCTCTGGTTCCTCTGCCTTTTCTAAATCCAGCTTGAACATCTGGAAGTTCACAGTTCAGGTATTGCTGAAGCCTGGCTTGGAGAATTTTAAGCATTACTTTATTAGCGTGTGAGATGAGTGCAATTGTGCAGTAGTTTGAGCATTCTTTGGCATTGTCTTTCTTTGGGGTTGGAATGAAAACTGACCTTTTCCAGTCCTGTGGCCAATGCTGAGTTTTCCAAATTTGCTGGCATATTGAGGGCAGCACTTTCACAGCATCATCTTTTAGGATTTGAAATAGCTCAACTGAAATTCCATCACCTCCACTAGCTTTGCTCATAGTGATGCTTCCTAAGGCCCACCTGACTTCACATTCCAGGATGTCTGACTCTAGGTGAGTGATCATACCATCGTGATTATCTGGGTCATGAAGATCTTTTTTGTACAGTTCTTCTGTGTATTCTTGCCACCTCTTCTTAATATCATGTGCTTCTGTTAGGCCCATACAATTTCTGTCCTTTATTGAGACCATCTTTGCATGAAATGTTCTCTTGGTATCTCTAATTTAAGAGATCTCTAGTCTTTCCCATTCTATTGGTTTCCTCTATTTCTTTGCATTGATCTCTGAGGAATGATTTCTTATCTCTCCTTGCTATTCTTTGGAACTTTGCATTCAAATGGGGATATCTTTCCTTTTCTCCTTTGCCTTTCACCTTCTTTTCACAGCTATTTGTCAGTCCTCCTCAGACAGCCATTTTGCTTTTTTGCATTTCTTTTTCTTGGGGATAGTCTTGATCCCTGTCTACTGTACAATGTCACAAACCTCCGTCCGTAGTTCATCAGGCACTCTGACTATCAGATCTAGTCCCTTAAATCTATTTCTCACTTCCACTGTATAGTCATAAGGGATTTGATTAGGTCATCAAAAAAGCACGAGAGTTCCAGAAAAATATCTATGTCTGCTTTATTGACTATGCCAAAGCCTTTGACTGTGGATCACAATAAACTGTGGAAAATTCTGAAAGAGATGGGAATACCAGACCACCTGATCTGCTCTTGAGAAACCTGCATGCAAGTCATGAAGCAATAGTTAGAATTGGACATGAAACAGCAGACTGGTCCCAAATAGGAAAAAGAGTATGTCAGGCTGTATATTGTCACCCTGCTTATTTAGCTTATATGCAGAGTACATCTTGAGAAATGCTGGGTTGGAGGAAGCACAAGCTGGAATCAGGATTGCTGGGAGAAATATCAATAACCTCAGATACGAAGATGACACTACCCTTGTGGCAAAAAGTGAAGAACTAAAGAACCTCTTGAGAAAGTGGAAGAGGAGAGTGAAAAAGTTGGCTTAAAGCTCAATATTCAGAAAACTAAGATCGTGGAATCTGGTCCCATCACTTCATGGCAAATAGATGGGGAAACAGTGGAAATAGTGGCTGACTTTCTGGGCTCCAAAATCACTGCAGATGGTGATTACAGCCACGAAATTAAAGACAATTACTTCTTGGAAGGAAAGCTATGACCAACCTAGACAGCATATTAAAAAGCAGAGACATTACTTTGCTAACAAAGGTCCATCTAGTCAAGGCTATGGTTTTTTCCAGTGGTCATGTATGGATGTGAGAGTTGGACTATAAAGAAAGCTGAGCACCGAAGAATTGATGCTTTTGAACTGTGGTGTTGGAGAAGACTCTTGAGAGTCCCTTGGATTGCAAGGAGATCCAACCAGTCCATCCTAAAGGAGATCAGTCCTGGGTGTTCATTGGAAGGACTGATGTTGAAGCTGAAACTCCAATACTTTTGCCACCTGATGCGAAGAGCTGACTCATTTGAAAAGACCCTGATTCTGGGAAAGATTGAGGGCAGGAGGAGAAGGGGACCACAGAAGATGAGATGGTTGGATTGCATCACCGACACAATGGACATGGGTTTGGGTAGACTTCAGTAGTTGGTGATGGACAGGGTGGCCTGGCGTGCTGCAGTTTATGGGGTCACAAAGAGTCAGACATGACTGAGGAACTGAACTGAACTGAACTGAACCCACTCCAGTATTCTTGCCTGGGTAAATCCATGAACAGAAGAGTCTGGTGGGCTACAATCCATGGTGTCCCAGGAGTTGGACACGACTGAGATACACACATCTTAGTTGTATGACCTCTGTACTCATCTGTGTTTTCTTAGTTCTATGCCACTCCACAAATTGTTTTCATTCTTTCTGGCTCCTTTCTTTGTCACACCCCCATTATGATCCTCAGTTGCTGGCTTCTTTGTAGTTTTCCTTTTGTCTTTTGTCTTCCCATATTTAAAGGTTATTCAGTGTTTATAGAGAGAGGTTGGTACAGATAAAGCACTCAAGAATTATCTGTTTTCTGAATGAGTAGATGAGTTGTTATTCATGAACTTAGTGAAAGAAGTTATACTGAACAACTCTTGAAATGGTTCTAAAGGAATTCTTTCAATACTATGGGAGTCAAGTTAAAAAAAAAGACTCCAACAGGATAAATAGAGGGTTATATGGACAAAATTCAAGAACAGATGGCAAACATCCCAAGTCTAGGATGGAGGAAAATTAAACTGATATGGGTATAAATGTTATTCCCATATAAATATTTAACAAATATTCATAATTATTCTTTGGTAGTCTGTTCTGTGGCAGATCACACACACACAAGTCAACACCCACTACTACAGAAAATATAGGAACAACTAAAAATGAATTCATTTAAACTATGTAGGAATACATTATTTTATTATATTACCAAAAGGCAGAAAAAAAAATGTTTTTGCTTCTTAGTTTCTTTGACTTTATTTTTTAGATGATTTGATGACACACTTCAAAGTGGCATTTTAATTAATACTGAAAACCAAAAAAATGAAAACCAAAATATGAAGAATCTAAAAATAAGTTTTTTAACCTATTGGCTCTTTTCAGAATTTTTAATTTTAGATTTTATCTTGACCATATGAGATGAAGTTATCTGTCTTTGCTTGATGAAAACCAAAATAATGTACTTAATTTAATTTTAAAAAATCAAGAGAATTTGATGAAAGGCTAATGTTGGAATACTCCCAACAATCCAGAAATAAAAGAGAAGTTCCCAAATCTAATAAAGGGTATCAGTGAAAATATCAAAGTCAATATTATTCCCTACAGGATCACAAACAAGACATGTACTATTCATCACTTCTATTCACTGTCCTAATGGAGGGCCTGGGATCAAACCAGGAAAGGAAATAAGATATATTAAGTTTTAAAAGGAGAAGCAAAAAATAAGAAAATAAAAGGAGAAGCAAAACTATATTAATTTACAGATCATAAGTTTATACATGTAGAAAATACAAAGTACCTCTAAACAAGCTGTTTAAGAACTAGAACCTATTAGTGCCTTGATATAGTCACCAAACACAAAAATCAATTTTATTTCTAGATTCTAGCAAAAGCATTAGAAAATGCAATTAAAATGTCATTTACCAAACACTGGGGAACAAATGTAATATAAGGTATGCAAGACCTCTTCTTGATTCCTCTCCAATAACTCTAGAATAATTTTGATTTGAGGGATAAAAATCACATAGCATTTTAGGGAAATGAGAAATGTCCTCACTTCTGAGGTCTGGGGTAACTAACATAAATCATGGCCTGGTACTCAGTGGTGACCAGTCCTTGCCACCTACAGACACTAGTGTCAGGAAAGACCATTTCCTAAGGCTGCTCAATGAAATAGTGTTTTCAAAACCCCAAACAAGAGGTTGGTACCATTTATTTGGCTGTTGAACTAAATCTGTTCTCATATTGACAGGTATCTAGCTCTGTTCTGGCTATTTCAGGGCATAATTAATTCCCTGTATTTGCATTTTCTTAATGCAATTAGTCCTAGCTCTGGATTTGATGCTGGGCATTTAGGTCAATTAAGGTAAAAAAGCTATACGAAATAAAAGATATAATTGTTATAAGTAGCCTTGCTTCCCAGGTGGCTCAGTGGTAAAGAGTCCACCTGCTAACAAGGTGGACTATTTTTATTTACACATCATATGTTTGTACATGTAGAAAATACCCCTGAATTGGGAAGATCCCCTGGAGAGGGGAGGGGCAACCCACTCCAGTATTCCTGACCGGGAAATCCCGTGGACAGAGGAGCGTGGCGGGCTACTATCCATGGGGTCGCAAAGAGTTGGACACAACAGAGACTAAACAACAGCAACAATACAAGTCCTCTACAAAAATCTTAACACTAACGAAAGAAACTAGAGAGGACCTAAATGAATGAAAGAAATTAGAGAGGACATAAATAAAGAGGTTATGGATCTAAGGACTCCATGTGTTAAGATGTCAATTGTCCTAAATGAATTCATAAATTCAACACAATCCCAATCAAATTACCTCAATCTCTTGTGTTAGAAGCTGCTCTATTATTTACATGAAAGTGCAAAGACCCAGAATAAGCCTTGAATAAGACAAGAAAAACATGACTTGCATTTCCAGATTTCAAAACACGTATGAAGCCCCAGTAATTAAGATACAATGGTCTGTTGATATGAAGATAAAATAAAGAAGTCAATAAACAAAATCAAGTCCAAAAAGGCATGCCATAATACATGTGCCATCAATTTATTTTCTCTAAAGTTGCCTATGCAGCTCCACTGGGGGAAATTTGATCTTTCTAGGATAATAGCTAGAATAATTGGCTATTTTTATTTTTGGAAGTACCAGTGTTTTGTAGCTTTCTGTGTATAATTTCTGTACATATTTTCTTAGATTTATGCCTAAGGATTTGGGGTCTTTCTTGAGTCATTGTAAGCAGTAATATATTTTTAATTTAGGCATCCACATGTTTACTGATAGTATATAAAAATGCATTTTATTTTGTGTGTTTATCTTATATATCTTGAGACCTTCTGAACCCACTTAATAGTTGTAGGAGTTTTGGAGGGTATATTCTTTGGGATTTTCTACATAGGTAGAAAATAGTGGTAATCTGACTGCCTTTCTGGCTTAAAAGATTGTTTATATATTTATTTGCTTTATTTCTCTGGCTACACCATCCAGCACTGTGCTGAAGGAGAGTGATTAAACTGGATATCCTCCCTTTGTTCCCTTCCTTAGGGAAAAGTACAGTCTTTTACCAGTAAACATACTAAGAGCTGTTGAGGAACTTCCCCATTATTCCTGTGTTTCTTAGAGTTTTCACCATGGCTGACTATTGGATTTTGGCAAATGCTTTTTCTACACATTGCTGCTGCTGAACTAGCTCAACTTATTGTTGACTCACAACTCCTCCACTTCCCGTTAGATGTCCTCCTCATCTTCTTTGTCTTGGGCCAACTATGCATGTAGCAAGATGGCAAATGATACCCACTTCTCTTCAAAGTCACCCACTATCGTGAGACTGAAGGAGGTGAGGGACAGACAAGTCTTTGTGGGGTTCCAGTTGTCCTCATAGTTCAAGTATGACTTTGTTTGTCAAAGTTTGTCCATGCTTTTGTCCCCATCAGACTTTGCTTTACAAATGTTAACCTCAGTTCAGTTTTGTTCAGTTCAGTTGCTCAGTTGTGTCTGACTCTTTGCCACCCCATGGACTGCAGTGTTCCAGGCTTTCCTGTCCATCACCAACTCCCGGAGCTTACTCAAACTCATGTCCATTGAGTCAGTGATGCCATCCAACCATCTCATCCTCTTCCATCCCCTTCTCCTCCCACCTTCAACCTTTCCCAGCTTCACGGTCTTTTCCAATGACTCAGTTCTTCACATTATGTGGCCAAAGTATTGGAATTTCAGCTTCAGCATCAGTCCTTCCAATGAATATTCAGGACTGATTTCCTTTGGGATGGACTGGTTGGATCTCCTTGCAGTCCAAGGGACACTCAAGAGTCTTCTCCAACACCACAGTTCAAAAGTGTCAATGTTACTCTAAGCTGACTTAAAGTGAATTCAGGCTCAACAGCAGATACGAAGATAACAGCTTTGTACAGACTCGTCCACCAGCTCTAGGCATTGCCTGAGTTCTAATCCCTAGAACTAATCTCTTATTCTACATCACCCATGGTCTGCTTTTCTGATTGTGCCCTGACACAAAGTCTAAGAGGAAGTGACTAAGGAAATGGTTTTGATGGTGATTCCACACAACTAGACCCAGGTTTGTGATGAAGTAAAACTGCCAGTTTAAAGTATTATGGGGCAAGTTTTCAAATTTAGACAACTTTACACATGTTCTGTACAGTTGATTTAAAGTCAAAAATTCAAGCAAATATATTAATAGAAAGTTACTCTGGACACCTGTTTCCAAATGACGTAGAAGGTGCCTTTAACTAGAACTAAATCTTCCGATTCAGACCACAACTTAAATAACCACAGGACTATCATTTCTTGTCTGGGGTTGGGTGTGTGTGCATTTCAGCTGGGGTCCTGCAGCAGGGGGGCTCTTTCTTACTAAGCTCTGGGGTTTTTGTACAGCTTTTCCTATTACTTCAAGCACTGTGAGCTCACGGAGAGCACAGAAGTACTTTGCAGAGTCTTCCAGTTGTAAGGCTGAAATGGTGAGGCTGATGGATTTGTCTGCTTTCTTAAAGTTTACAGAGTAGCGGCCATTCTTTGCATTTGTGACTTCTGAACCCTGACGAATAACGTAAGTCATCTGTCCACTGGGAGGTTGCTTGTACCAAAAAAGGTAGTAAGCGGTCCAACTTGTTTCATACCGACAGTTCAGGGTGACTGACTGCCCCACTTGTCTGGATACATCTGGCTGGACTTGAGTAACTTTCTGGGCCACAGCAGATCCTGTGGGGAAAAAATCAGAAAACAAAGATGAAGCAGTGGATAAAATAGTGTAGGAGCTATTTAGGACCCAAAGACAAAAAATTGAAATCATAAGATTCTTGTTTTTCTCCATCTGTCCTTTCTTCCCCAAGTCCCTATGAAGCACCACGTGCCTGTGTGCAGTCCTTTCATCCTGAATACTTGCACCCACGTTTGAAAGCATCCCTACCAGAGAAGGTGAAGGCCAGGAACACCCAGAGCAGGCTGGAGAGCTGCATGAGGCATGGATTCCCCTACACAAATGTGCTCAGTTCTGCCTCAAGCTGAGAGTTCAGTGTCTTTGAGTGCCCGGCAGCACATATACATACTACCCGGTACCTGTGTGACTCCCCCCGACAGGAAGTGAGGTTGGTCATGTTCATAGACCACGTGGTCTGTGCATGCATGGGAAAAAGTCTGGCTCACCACAAAACTTTACTTTGATTGTCTTTTCCAGGTTGTTAAATTAGGCAGATCCTGAAAGAAGGCATGAAAAAAGCAATCAGTATTAAAATTTGAGCTGAGGAGAACTGAATATTAGACAAGTTGACATACATTGATAATTCTTCAGCAAAATAGTTTTGCCATTCTGTTTAAGATATAATTTACTATAGCCTATGAAACTTTCGGTAATCCACTAACAGGTCATTCATTTAGCCTATACTTTTCCCCATCCAGAATCTAATGACTCTTTTAAAAACTTGCAGATCTTAGGCTTCTTGGTGAATGGAAATTTTATTCAAAATCATTAATGTATCTCTGTCTTTGTATTGAGTTTTGTGACTCTATTTAGGTTTTTCAATAAATAAAATTACTTCACCATAAAATGACAAAAAATAATCAGTCCATCTGACTTTCAGAGTCTATTCAGTTTTAAATTTTGAATGAAATTATACAGGAATAAAATGTTCTTTTGAAATTTGGAATTGAGTCTTATTTATTAGACTTTGAGGAAGACCAGGATATTCGGTCCTGTCCCCTCCCCAAGCAGAATTGCATTTATTAGACCATGTGTCCTGGAATTGTCCTGATGTCACAGTTTCTATGTCATTGGTCCAATGAGTTCAGTCTCCCTTGTTAGTGGCTCATTATTTTTCTGTTTGTAAAATAAATTCAAAATAAGTACACCAGATCTTTCTGTGACATAATGCTGTAAGGTTCTCCTACGAAACTTGGTATCTACACATTTTAAACACTTTTTTGTTGTTGTTCAGTCACTAAATCACAACCAAACTTTGTGACCCCATGGACTGCAGCACCCCAGGCTACACTGTACTTCAATATCTCCCAAAGTTGCTCTAATTCATGTCCATTGAGTCAATGATGCTATCTATCCACCTCATCCTCTGCTGTTCCTTTCTCCTTTGGACTTCAATCTTTCCCAGTATCAGGGTTTTTCCAAAGAGTCAGCTCTTCACATCAGGTGGCCAAAGCATTGGAGCTTCAGCTTCAGCATCAGTCCATCAGGTGAATATTCAAAATGGATTTCAATTAGGACTGACTGGTTTGTTCTCCTTGCAGTCCAAGGGACTCTCAAGAGCTTTCTCCAGCACCACAATTCAAAAGCATCACTTGTTCAGCATTCAACCTTATTTATGGTCCAACTCTCACACCACACATGACAATTGGAAAAACCATAGCTTTGATGATACAGACCTTTGTTGGCAAAGTGATGTGTCTGCTTTTTAATATGCCATCTTAAGCTTCCCAGGAGGCACATGTGTTTAAGAACCTGCCTGCAAATGCAGGAGACATAAGAGATGTGGGTTTGATCCCTGGGTCAGGAAGATCCCCTGGAGGAGGGCATGGCAACCCACTCCATATTCTTCCCTGGGAAATCTCATGAACAGAGGCGCTTGGAGGGCTACGGTTCACAGGGATGCAGAGCCGGACACGACTGAAGCAACTTAGCTCACCTGCAGGTTTGTCATATCTTCTCTTCCAAGGAGCAAGCATCTTTTAATTTCATGGCTTTAGTCACCATCCATAGGGATTTTGGAGCCCATGAAAATTAAATCTGTCACTACTTCTACTTTTTCCCCTTCTATTTGCCATAAAGTGATGGGACCAGATGCCATGATCTTAGATTTTTGAATGTTGAGTTTCAAGCCAGGTTTTTCACTCTTCTCGTTCACACTCATCAAGAGGCCCTTAAGTTCCTCTTCACTTTCTCCCATTAGAGTGGTATCATCTGTATATCTGAGGTTTTTTATATTTCTCCCAGCAATCTTGATTCCAGCTTGTGATTCATCCAGCCAGGCATTTTGCATGTTATACTCTGCATATAAGTTAAATAAGAGGACTGGCAATACAGTCTTGACGTACTCCTTTTCCAATTTGGAACCAGTTGGTTGTTCCATGTCTGGTTCTAACTGTTACTCTTGACCTGCATACAGGTTTCTCAGGAGACAAGTAAGGTGGGTTGGTATTTCCATCTCCTTAAGAATTTTCCAGTTTGTTGTTATCCACACAAAATTTTTAGTGTAGTCAATGAAGCAGAAGTAGATGTTGTTCTGGAATTCCTTTGCTTTCTCCATGATCCCATGAACGTTGGCAATTTGATCTCGGGCTCCTCTGCCTCCTTGAAACACAGTTTGTACATCTGGAAGTTCTTGGTTCCCATACTGCTGAAGGCTATTTGAAGGATTTTAAGCATAATCTTACTAGCATGTGAAATGAGCACAACCGCATAATAATTTGAACAATCTTTGGTATTGCCCTTTTTGGGACTGGAATGAAAACTGACCTTTTCCAGTCCTGTTCAAACACTTAGTATATGTCAATACCACAGAACTTAATGATTGAAGTTTTGTATACTGTACATGATCATGAAGTATGTATCTCTCAATCTTCCACTTGGTTTCATCATTTTAATAGATGAATTAATTTAAAAGAACCAAAAGCAAACAAACAAGTAGAAAAGGAAGTATAGACACAGTCTCCAAAACAGTGCCAGTTCTTAGAATTTAAGGTCAAAAGAACTCATTAATGAGTGATGCAGGGAGGAGAGTTTATATGAGGTTGAACCATCTCTTCTTCTGTCCCATTTGAACTCTGAGTGACAGGCAGCTGATGTCCTGGTTTCTAATTATTTACAAGGAAGCAGGGGAGACCACAAATGCCCAGAGCAGTCTGGGGAACACCAAGATAATACATATATGTATCAATATATTATATTTATCACATGTTTTTATATCCACTTTCTTATGCATAGTTGTGAAGTTGATCACATCTGTAAATTCTTATTACTACCACTAAAATTAAGATACAGAACCATTCTATCACCCTAAAGAACTTTAGGTTGTTTTGCCAACCATCCCCACCACTGCAACCCTTGAAAACTGCTGATGCCTTGGTTTCCAATTATTTGTAACTAGGCAGAAGAGACCACAAAGGCCCACAACAGCCTGGGGAGCAGCTTGATATTCTAAAATATATGTGGTAATATAATAATTACATATACATACCAGGAAATTGATATTGCTAAAATTTTATTAAAATACAAATCGTAATCTGATACCTCAGTTTTATATGCACTCTGGTTTTGATGCATAGCTCTGTGAAACTTTATCACATGTATAGGCTCCTGTTACCACCATTAAAATCACAACATAGGATTTTTCCATCTCTCTAAAGAAACCCTCTTTGCACACACTCCCGAGGCCTGCAATTCTTTACAGTCCAGGTCACTACTGATCTCCTTTCATCTCTGTATTTTGTCCTGTTGAGAATGTTGTGTAAGTAGAATCACACTATTTATACAATCATAATAATCCAGTAAGTGTAACCATACACCATGTAGACTCTGAGATTGATTATTTTTTACTCAGCATAACATCCTGAGATCCATCTAGACTATTGCATATGTCAATAATCTTTTCCTTTTAATCACTACAGACTGTCCCCAACTTAATTAGGATAATTCAATTTAAGATTTTTGACTTTACAGTAGTGAGAAAGTGGCATGCATTCAGTAGAAACCATACCTGGAATATGGAAATTTTATCTTTTCCTGGGCTAGCAACATGCAGTATGATATTTCCTGGTGATTCTGGGCAGCAGCAGTGAGCTGAGCTCCTGGCCAGCCTCAAAATCATGAGTGTAAACAACTGACACATTTACAGCCATTTCATACCTATATAACCATTTTGGTTTTCACTTTTAGTGCAGTACTCAACACATTCATAAGATTTTCATCATTTTAGTATAAAATAGACTGTGTGAGACATTTTTTTCCAACTGTAGGCTAATGTAATTGTTGGCTACATTTAAGGGAAGCTACCGCTTCCCTGATAGCTGATTTGGTAAAGAATTTGTTGCAATGCAGGAGACCCTGGTTTGATTCCTGGGTTGGAAAGTTCCTCTGGAAAAGGGATAGGCTACCCATTCCAGTATTCTTGGATTTCCCTTGTGACTCAGCTGGTAAAGAATCCGCCTGCAATGCAGGAGATCTGTGTTCAATCCCTGGATTGGGAAGATGCCCTGGAGAAGGGAAAGGCTGCCCACTCCAGTAGTCTGGCCTGGAGAATTCCATGGACAGTCCACGGGGTCACAGAGAGTCAGACACGACTGAGTGACTTTCACTTTCAAGGGAAGCTAGGTTAAAAATATTAGATGGATTTTCTTTTATTTTTTTAATTTTAATTTATTTTTATTGAAGTAAAGTTTCTTTACAATGTCAGTTCCTGCAGTATAGCAAAGAGAATCAGTTATACATGCATATGTTTATCTCCACTCTTTTTTAGGTTTCCTTCCCATATTAAATGAACTTTTGACTTACTATTGTTTCAACTTAAAATGATTTATTGCAAAATAACCGTATTGAAGTTGAGAAAGATGTATAAATAATATTTCATTGTGTGAATGCACTACAGAATATTTATCTGTTCATTCAGTGAAGATCACTGGTTAATTTCCAGTACTAATGTACATATTTTTGTGTGAACATAAAGTTTTCATTTCTCAAGCAGAAATACCCAGGAGTGTGATTTCTGGGTTGTTCAGTAAGTGAATATTTAAGTTTATGTGAAACTCATGGATTGTTTTCTAGAATGACTGGGCCATTCACCCACCTACCAGCAATGAATGAGTGATCCAACTTCTCTGCTTCCTTGCCAGAACTTGATATTGTCAGTAATTTTAATTTTGGCCCTTGTGATAGATGTGAAGTGGTTTCTCTTTGTAATTTTAATTTAGATTTCCCTAATATAATTTTAGGAGTGTATTCTTTGGATTTTCTACATAGATGATCATGTTACCAGCAAATAGTGGCAGTTTCACTTTTTCTTTCAACTCTATAAGATTGTTACATCTACTTTCTTTATTGCACTGGCTCCAACATCTAGCACTGTACAGAAGGAGTGACAAGAATGGACATTCTGTCTGGTTTTGTTCTCTTTATTAGAGAAAATCATACTCTTTTACTAGTAAGAATACCATTAGTTATTGAAGAGATTCCCCACTATTCTTGTGTTGCTCAGAGTTTTCAACATAACTGACTACTGAATTTTTGCAAATCCTTTTTTTCTGACTAGGTTAATATGATGATATGATTTTTCTTTTCTACCCTGTTAATATGGTGAATTCCATCCATTGATTTTCAATATTAAAGTGTCTTGCGCCCTTGAGAGAAATTACATTTGTGCTCGGTATATTATTCATTTTATATATCAATGAATTTAACTTGCTAAAATATTTTCAGAAATGTTGTGTCTATCTTCAAGATAAAAGATATTTCCCTGTAGTTTTTGGTTCTTAATGGTCTTTGTCAGATTTGGGTATCAGGGTAATATTAGCCTCATAAAATGAGTGAAGAATTATTTTCTTTCTATTTTCTGCAAGAAATTGTGTATAATTCAACGTTTGACAGAATTCTTCAGTGACACTGAGTCTGGGGATTTTTTTTTATTAAAAATTCAATTTCTTCATAGACATCATGACTTCAGCTTTCTCTGGCCCCTGCTCTGAGGAGAGATGAGGAGGAGAGACCCTGGAGCCCACAGTGAGGTTTGGGGACAGACAGCAGGTGCTTCCAGAGCACTGTCCCCTTGCCCAGAAGTAGGTTCCTACGTCTGAGAGCTGGGCAGCGGCGAGGTGCAGGGAGCTGTGCTGTCTGGACTCTCCACACCGATCTGTCCGTCTCTGCGCCATCTTCACTTCTCCACCCTCAGCTAATACCATCAAGAGGACAGGACTTCCCCCAGGCCTCTGCTTATACCACTGTAAACTGTAAAATGTGCTTGAGGAATTGCAGTATGTGGTGAAGTTCTTTCCTTCTTGCAGGAGCAAGAATTCAGGAAAATGAATTCTGTTTTCCATTCATTTCTGTTCAGAAAAGCAGTGAGAAGTAACAGAGAAAGTCTGATTAGATGTTTATTCTCTCAGCTGTCATGGTCTCTCTCATTCTTCTTGTGTATTTTCTCCTTCTTCCCATGTCTCTCTCCCCAACTCTATCTCCCACTTTTTAGTTTTCATTTTCTTCTCAACATCCTGCTCTCCGTCAGAAAATCCCCCTCCTACAGTGGCCTGCAGATAAGATTCCTCTGTGCTGAATTTTCAAGGAGCAATCAGGGACACCCCAAACTCAGGTGATGTTTGCATCCATAAGATCAACACTGGTGCTAACAGTAGCATCTCCCTTTTCTTCCTCTTCAGAAAGAGTTGCTGAATCTGCCTGCTCCTAAAAGTGTTTCCCTTGTATCAGCTTCTTCCAGACCTATAGAAATGTGGTCTATACTGCCTTTTGGAAAGAAAATAGAAAGGAGTGACTGCAATTTGGGACAGCCAATCAGATTTACCACCTTATTATCCACCCATCTTCCCCACGGAGGGTCTATGTTTGCAGATGCTGCCCCTCTGTGACTGGATCAAAAATTGCTGATCCAGTAATACCTGGTAAACAGTGATTACTCAAATATTTGCTGAATGATAAATAAATATATATGTTTGCATATGTGAGAATTTGAATACAAATGTCCCAAAGAGCAATTTAAAAGTGCCCTTCCATGAATGTAAACAGTCAGGAGTTGCTTGCAGCTATTTAGAAATGCTACCTTTTGAAAACTGTTTTAGCTCCAGTAGCCCTAGTTCTCCCATAACAAATCATCACAAATTTGATGGCTCCAAAAAACAAGAATTGGTTCCCTGCAACCTGGAGGGCAGAAGTCTGATGATAAGGTGTCAGCAGGAACACATTGCTTCCAAATGTTTCTGGAGAGACTCCTTCCTGCCTCTTCTGGCTTCTGGTGGTTCCAGGTGCTCCTTTGTTAGTGACTGTACACCTCCAGTCTCCTCCTCCATCAAAAAGACCTCACTAGGCCTTCTCACCTGTGTGTCTCTTAAAAGGACACTTGTCACTGGATTGAGGCCCCACCAATATAATCCAGTATGATTGGATTTTGATATCCTTTGCTTAATTCCATTTGAAAAAGTTCTTTGTTAAATAAGTTCACATTCACAGTTTCCGTGGGTTAGGATGTGAGTGTATCTTTCGGGACCCGCCCTCCAACCCACTATAGGATCCTTAATGTCTTTGAAGTGTTGCCATGTAATTATACAAACAGTAGAAATCTCAAAACTTCTTTAAAGTCAAAAGTAAATCTGAATCTGAATTACTTTATATATAGAAACAGAAAGAGAAGCAGGTTTAGGATGTAATGGAAAAGGAAAAGCCCATGAGTTAACAAAGTTCTTTGAAATGCACATCCCTGGGATAACTCTTCCTTTTCAGGCATGTTGGATTTGAACCTCCAAATGAAGACAAATCTAGCAATGCTATGTTGGTGAAGGCTCCACTCCGACCCTAGAAGAGCAAGGGGTCTAGAGCAGCACTTGGGGATGCTTTAAAAGTTCCCTGGTCTTCATGCAGATCAGGAGCCCTGCCGCAGTTTACACAGAAGGATGTAAACCAAGACAGAACAGTCACCCCCTAGAGAAGGCCGCGCTTTCCCAGCTCACACCATCGTATTTGCTGTAGCCTATCTCCGGGGCTTGTGCTGTGAAGGAGATATCTGCTAAATGAAAAGAAGGGAACCTGACCGTGCTTTGGTTTGTGGACTAAAAGGAATCTCTTCATGCCTCGTAGGAAACAGTTTGGATAAATATAAATATAAGATGGCCCCGAGTAGCAAATATTCCTGTCAAACCATCTTAAGAGGGGAGCAGATCCAAGAATATTTATAATTAAAAGTTAGCAATATTATCCTCTGAGATTTCACATAAGAAGTAATGTTGCTTGAACTGGGCTGTAAAGGTTGAGTGCATATATGTGTTTTGAACAAGCACTTGGGAAAAACCACTCTGACTAAAGAGGACAGCATCCGCAAAGGTTCAGATTAAGGAAAGAGCTTAATAGCAGCATAAATGGTTTTATTTTAAAGTGGCTGATGTACATCTAGAGTATGTGGCAGAAAAGGGTGAATGAGTTACTATAAGTAACTCAGGGAAAAATTGTACATTGCCTTGTAATTCTTAATATAAAATTTGATCTTTACAATTTCTAATGGGTCCTCATTATCCGAAGATGAGCAGGAAGCAATCTAATTGTATGTATATATATATATATATATATATATATACACACACACATACATATATATGTTATTGTTGTTCAGTCACTAAGTCATGTCCAACTCTTTGTGATCCCATGGACTACAGCCCACCAGGCTCCTCTGCCCATGGAATTATCCAGGCAAGAATACTGGAATGGTAGCCATTCCTTTCTCCAGGGTATCTTCCTGACCCAGGAATCAGACACAGCTCTCCTGCATTGTGGGCAGATTCTTTACCATCTGAGCATCACAGAAGCCCAATATGATGTTAAACTGGTGGGTTATTTGGAAATCTGCAAAATGAGCACAGGACCAGGTAATTGATCAGCTTCATATACCTGGAAATTACTAAGTAAGAAACTCAAATGCCCATAAGAGAGTGTGATTGCTGGGTTGTAAGGTGAGTGAATATTTAAGTTTATGTGGAACTGCTAAACTGTCTTCCAGAATGACTGCACCATTTACTCACCAGCAATGTGTGAGTGGTCCAGCTTCTCTACATCATTGCCAGAACTTGGTTATCATGAGTAATTTTCATCTTAGCCATTAAGCAAGATGTGGAATGGTATCTCATTGCGGCTTTAATTTGCATTTCCTTGGTGGTTAATGATGTTGAACATCTGTTTATATGCTTATTTCCCCAACACATAGCTCTTCCATGATATGTTTGGATGAACCATTTTCCAATTGGACTTCTTGTTTTCTTCCTACTGAGATTAGACAGTTCATTGCTTTCTGAACACCATCCTTTGATGAAAATACATCGTGAAAATATTTCCTGCCATTCTGTGGTTTGTCCTTTACATTCTCTTAATAGTATCTTTCACAGAGCAAGCATTTTTACTTTTGATGAAATATTTTATTTTTTATTGATTGTGCTTTAACATCATGACAAAAATCGTTTTGTCTAACACTTGGTCCTGAAGATTTTTTTTTTCAAAAAGGTTTAGAGTTTTAGATTTTACACTTGGATATACAGTCCATTTTGAGATTCTCCTCAAATTTTTGTATAAGGTGTGAGATTTAGGCCAAGATTCACTAATTTGCCTAGGAATATCCAATTGTCCCTAAATCATTTGTTCATATGACTATCATTACTGCATTGAATTGTCATTGCACCCTTGCCAAAAAATCAAATTTCTCCACTTTCCCACATCCCCACTTGGGATGAGTCAGTAGCATTATCTTGTTAATAATTTTTTATTTTCCCTTTTTATTCATTTTTATTGAAATTTTTATCTTGTATTGGAGTATAGCCAATTCACAATGCTGTGATAGTTTCAGGTAGACAGCAGAGGGACTCTATGTTTTTAACATTGTAACATCTGTACAATATTTTACTTTTTCATTCTTTATATTTCTAATTTGTGTTTTTTCTTTTTTTTACCATGCTAATTCTGTCTAGGAATATATAGTTTATTAATCATTTTAGCAAACTTAACTTTGTATCTCATGGGTATGTCTATCATTTTCCTTCTGTTTTACCAACTTGACATTTTTATTATTTTCTTATTTCAGTTTATATTAGTTGTAATTTGTTCTTCTATCTTTTTTGTTGAAAGCTTAGATAGTTGTTTTGCAGCATTTTTCTTGGAAATATAAGTATTTAAAAAGATGAACTCCTCCTATGTAAAATATTACCTATGAAATTGAAAGTGGAAGTAGCTTAATCCTGTGTGACTCTTTGAGACCCCATGGCCTATGCAGTTCATGGAATTCTCGAGGACAGAGTACTGGAGCGGATAGCCTTTCCCTTCTCCAGGGGATCTTCCCAACCCAGAGATTGAAACCAGGTCTCCCGCATTGCAGGCAGATTCTTTACCAGAGTCTATTATGAGATATTATATTATGAGATATTACCTGTATCTCATAATATGTATATGTATACATGTTCTCACTATATTTTCTTTCAAAATACTTTCTAACAGCCAAGTAATTATTTCTTTAACCTATGGGTTACTTTAAAACTTACTGCCTAAATTCCAAATATTTGGGAGTTTCTAAAGATATCTTTTTGCTATTGATTTTCTAAGTCAATTTCACTACTGATCAAAGAATAAATTCTGTATAATTTTAATTTTCTTAAATATATTAAGCCTTCTTATGCACAAACAAATTGTGTGTGTGCATGTGTATTTAATCTACAAAACAGGGTGTGGCTGGATCCTGGGCTGCAGATCTGGGCACAGGCTGCAGGTGCCTGGGGAGCACTCGGCACTTGCTGCAGAAGTAGGTGCTGAGTCTTCAGGCTGGGAAGCTGTGATGTGCAGTGAGAGCTGTTCAGCACTGTACTGAGGAAAACTGTTAATCTTCCTTTTTATTCACAACCAAATGGATGGCTACCAAGAATGCAGGGCCTTTACCAAGGTATTGCTGATACCATGGGAAGTAGTCAAATTCACTCTTCTCATAAGTACAGTTCTGAATGGAAATCGCTCCTTCCTGGACTGTCCATGATTGAGGGCTCTGTTTGAGACTGAGAGCAAAGACAAGAGTCTATTTTTGCACGGGTGTGGTTGTGAAGAGAATGCTGTTCCCATCACTAAACTGGAAGTGTTTTAGATGAGAAAGAATTAGGAGCAACTACAAGAGAGAGAGAGGTATTATAAATGGTCAATTTTTAGTTAAGGCCATGTGGAAGGAATTTTCACAGAGGCTATTGCTTCTTTAACTAACATGGAGTGTAAAGTTAATCATTCCAAAGCTCCTTTATAAATGTTCCCCTCTCTCTTCCATTTCACCAGCCATTGGAATCCAAAGATAAGATGAACTCCCTTTTCTGTTTTTACAGCAAATGGGAATCACACTAGATTCTGAGACAATGTTAAGGATAAAGATGTGGGCTAACAAATCTCATTGACTGCACAGAATGCCACAGTGTTTCAAGAGCCCTTAAATGCTTCCCTGGTAGCTCAGTTGGCAAAGAATCCACCTGCAATGCAGGAGACCCCGGTTCAATTCCTGGGTCGGGAAGATCTGCTGGCAAAGGGATGGACTACCCACTCCAGTGTTCTTGGGCTTCCCATGTGGCTCAGGGGGTGAAGAATCCTCCTGCAATTAGGGAGACCTGAGTTCGAAACCTGGGTTGGGAAGATCTTCTGGAGAAGGGAAAGACTACCCACTTCAGTATTCTGACCCAGAGAATTCCATGAACTGTATAGCCCACTGGGTCTCAAAGAGTCAGACACAACTGAGGGACTTTCACTTTCACCTTAATATTTAGGTGAAAGGCTATGGCAGGTACTGTTCATTGCCAACAAGTAGATTTACTTCTTCATCCTTACTATGTTCTGTTTTTCAGCAATGTTTCTAGACAAAAATGCATGCCTTCCCCAGACTTTCACAGCTTGAGATCAGCTTGAACTCTGTTCTAATCAGTAAGATGTAAGCATCCTGAGCGATTTATCACCCTTTTCTATTCACTAAATTTTTCTACTTTTCCTAATAATGCCAAATGTCAATGGGTTCAGCTCAGTTCGGTTCAGTCGCTCAGTCGTGTCCGACTCTTTGCGACCCCATCAATGGGTTAGTACCTTGCTAATACATGAGTGCATGCGTGCTAAGTCACTTCAGTCATGAAGCGACTCTATGGACTCTTTCTGACCCTGTGGACTGTAGCCTGCCAGGCTCCTCTGTCCACGGGATTCTCCAGGCAAGAATACTGGAGTGGGTTGCCATGCCCTCTCCTGGGATCTTCCCGACCCAGGGATCGAAACTGAGAGTCCTGCAGCTCCTGCATTGCAGGCGGATTCTTTACCGCTGAGCCACCAGGGGAGTCCTGATACTACATACCAAAGGCCAAAAGTCACATTTGTATCCCGGAGAGATGAAAAAGACCAATAACACATTTCTCATCTATGGTCTATTAATAGAAGGCTTACCCCTGGTCAGAAGTCATGCTTGTTTCACAAATCTGTTCTTACTTAAATATTTCAGGAGCAGAAAAGGAAGACTAGAATGAAAGCACCTGAAATTTCAGTTTTAGTTCATTGTTACCTTATATTTAGTAGGAGGTCATCATGTATCGTTTTAGTTTTTATTGGAGTATTATAGTCATATAAGAAAATGTAATATAAGGGTACAGCCTGGTAAATTTTCACATAACCAACACTCTTTTAACCAGCACTCAGATCAAGAAACAGAGCTTTACCAGCCCTACAGTGCTCTCTTTATGATATTGCCCTGCATATAACAGTATTCTGATTTCTGCCAGTGTAAATTAGCTATGTCAGCTTATGTATCCTATAGGAATGACATGTTTATTGACTATCTGAATATCTGCTGTTGTCGAAAACCTACTTCAGACTTTGGTCTTTTCTATCAATTTGCTTGCTTTCTTGTTGATTTGAAAGAGATATTTTTAAATCAAAATGATCCCTTTGATGATATATGTGATAGATAATGTTTGATAATATATTATTTTTGAACATCAATATTAAATTTTATAAAATAATAATATTGCAAATATATCCACTAGTTATCCTTTGATAGATTTTCTAGTTATCCTTTTAACTCTTGAAATAATTTTAATATAGATAAGTTTTTTTAATGAAGAGTAGTTGATTTACAATGTTGTGCCCATCTTTGCTGTACAGAAAAGTGACAAAAAGTGAATGCATATGTGAATATAAATTAGTTTTGATGCTTAGTGATTATTGTGTCCTGTTTCAGAAATGTGTATCTAACACAAAGAATGAACAAGTTCTGAATTTTTTCTATTAACTTCATGCATTATTCTTACATTCAGATCTTCATTCTGACTACTATTTATAAATCCTTTATCCTTGGCACATGGATGGAAATGTTTTCCAATTTTTAATGTAATACCTTTACAGTATTAATTTTATCACAAAATTTTATTTTGTCACCCTCTCCATCTGGTCATATCATTCTCCTTTATTTCAGGTTTTCTTCTATTTTTAAAATTTTTTTTTGCCTTTCATAGTCATCATGTATTTATTACATGAGTGATGTAGTTTTCTAAACTTTCATTCTAACTACTAAATGAATTATTTTATGAAGTTTTCTCATCCTCTTTGTGCCCAGGATACTTTCTTCTCTATGTTCTGTATTGTGTATACACTTGTTATTGTTAATTTAGACATCACTTAGTATGTTGCCAGTGTTATGCAATTCTGGTGTAACGAACAAATTAGATATTCTTCTAACTTTAGATTCAGTCCCTCAGGTGTGCAAACAGGTAGAATTTGTGAAACATTAGAATCCTCAGTGTGCACTGCCAACAATCTTTCCTGATTCAATTTACTAATGTATTAGCTGTAGGAAAAGCAGTTAAGACACAGTGAGGCAATGGAGCTCCAAGTTACTAACTCCTATTAATTTTCCTGTGAGATCATATACTCATGGTGAATCTCTATTGGTAGAATTAGTGATAGAACTAATGACAGTTCTATTAAACAGTACTCATTAATTCTATGATTTCTAAAGATAAATTCAGTAGAACGTTTTAAAGCAGGACACGTTTGGTATAAAAACGGCACTTTATTTATTTATTTATTTATTTATTTTGGAAAGGATTATTTCTGAACAGAGATGAAAAATTAGAAATCAAAAAAGGCTTTTTAAAATCTGTTCACTACTTTTGGGTTGGCAAGCACTGTGCTTCCTATGGGCATGGGTTTGCTGAAATACCACATGGACTTTTAACACCTTTGTTGGCTTATAGTTATGGAAGATGAATTGAATGAGAATACCAGTTGAAAGCTAAACACCTATTTTTTTGCATCCATTTTTCTAAAATCGGGAGAATTCCATGCCTCTTTGCAGGGGACTCTAGTTAAACACAATTTTAATTTTTCAAAATATCTGGTGTCAACCACTTTATGAGAAAAACATCATACTGGGAATTTTAATGGAAGGAAGAATTTTGTATTGGAATAAACTAAAGTTTCACATGACCTATTTCACTAATAATGATAGGAAAAAGGAGTAAAGAGAGGAAAGAAGGAAAAGAGAGAGCCAGGGAGGAAGGAAAAGAAATGGAAATAAAAGGAAAGGATTAATGAGTTTATGAATAAATAAGTATTTTTCAAATACAACCCTGTCTTCATTATGAAATCTGTGTGAGGTTGACTCTCTTTTCTATTTTTATAGAAGCTCTAATTCACCCTTTCAATTTTTATTGCATCCCTAGTAATCATTAGTATCATCAGTCTTTACTCAATAAATATTTATTGAATACCTACTATATGTGACTGGAGAGATATGCTGGTATTTGGAAAGTACTACAGCACCTCTCATTGCACTTTCCAGGACTTCAGTACAAGTATCTGTTCTTTTATCTCTAACTCACGAATCAAAGCAATTTCCAAAGCCTGATAAACACAGCAATTTACATTTAGGTACACATCTACACAGGAGGATAGATTTCTGTCTTTTTGATGATCTAAGAATATTATGTTAGTGATGCTGCTCACATCAAGGACCAGAATACCTCTTTATTATTTTCCTGCCTTGTGCTCTAATTTCCTCTAAATCTTTTCACCTGGGGAAAATGTGTGACTAATAGGGAGCTAAGGATGTTTCAGAATCTTACTACAATCAGTAACACATAGTTCTACTGCCATTTGGATATTTAGAGGACTAGCATGTTTCTTTACAGATTAAGGACTATTGCTTTTCTCGAGTCACAACATACGCTTTTTATTCTAACACTTGAACATTTTGCCCTGAAATGTTTCACCTTCTGCGATGGGTATGTGATTCATTCCACTGACTTTCCAGTTGACTCATTATTTGGGGGATTTCTTCTTACTATTGCTTCCAGTGAGGCCACATTGAGTAACACATGCCAAGATTTTGGAGCTTGACATTAGCAGATTTAAAAATAAATGTAACAGCTGGACTAAGACATATTAAAACTGAAGATAGGCAACTTTTAAAATCTCTTTGAGGCTTAGCTTTCTAATAGGTGGCATAGGTCTCAGAATAACTCACTAAACGATAATAAAGATTAAAAGACACATTTAGGGCTTTCTAAAAAGACAGTAATTTTAAAGCCAAGAAGAAATTTTTGATAGATTTGACAGTATAAGAACTAAAACAACATCATTTAAAAACTAAATGGTAGTATGTTAGAATAAAACATACTAACAAATATAAAATTTGAATTATCAAGTAAGATATCAAAATAATTCTAGCAAATAAAAATAAAACTAATCTAATGGAAAAAATGGTCAAAAGATGGGAATAAGCATGTGACCAAGGTTGAATGAAAGAGTGCCAATATACAGAGAAAAAAATTGCTCAAAAGCACTAGGGATCAGTAAAATGCTATAGATAAAGTACATTTGGATTGCTAAAATGAAAATGGCTGATAATTCTCAATTTTTAGAAGATGCAAACTGCACCTTTCCACTTCCTGTTGGTTGAAGTATGATTGTTTATACCACTTGAATGGAAAGTTGTCACTTTATCAAAAAAATTTTAAATGCACCTGTTTTGCAAACAGCCATTCCAGTTTCAGAAATTCCATTACAATAGACATGTTTCCACATATACAAAAGTCAATCTACAAAGCTGTATAAAGACAACACTCTTTATGGTAGCACAGTAATAGAAACAAATATTTATTAATGGAAAAGTAGTTAATAATAGAACATTTCAGAGTACTACATAGACATTATAAAGAATAAATTGGACCACTTCCCAGGTGGCACAGTGGTAAAGAATCCGCCTACAATTCAGGAGACAAAGGAGACCAGATTTGATCCCTGGATTGGGAAGATCTTCTGGAGAAGGAAATGGTAACCCACTCCAGTATTCTTGCCTAGAAAATTCCATGGACAGAGAAGCCTGGAGGGCTACAGTTCTTGAGTTGGCAAAGAGTCAGACATGAAAGAAGTCTTTGGAACGAGAATTATTTGTATTTTTCTCACTCTTAGGTTAAGATTAACACATTGGAACTAACGTTTTATTGACTTGAGAAAGAACCATGAAAAATTGCTAATGCTTCTCACTTTATTTATATGTTGCAATTAGGATTCTTAGTATACCCATAATTCGTCGCAGCCACATCAATCAATGAAGCACTTCTTCCTTGTCCTTTTCTTAATGCGTCTTCTCTCCGTTTCCTTCCCTTCATTTTCCTCATCTCTTACTGCTCTCTGACTCTCCTTCCAGATGACTCTAGATTTGCTCTTGTGACTGCTCCCCCACTGTGTCCCCCTCCTTCCCACCAGAGATACTGTGCAGGTGCAGCCCCATCTGGCCCCGTGTGCCCCTCTCAGGATGCAGTAGTACACAGCGGTGTCTCTCAGGGTGACCTGGGGCAGAACCAAGGTGCTGGACTTTCTGTCTGAAGCTATGGTCAGAGAGACCAGGCTGCTGTTCACTGTGCCTCGTAAGCCACGAATGACATACTGTGGACTCTGATTGGGATTTTGCCGATACCAATGTATATAGTCATCTCCACCAATGGTAGAGTGGTTACAAGGCAGGTTCACATCCTCTCCTTCAGCACAATACATGGACCTGGGCTGGGTGGTCTTAGCATTAATCACAGTCCCTAAAGGGTCAAGAAAATAAAAGCCCCTGACCACAAATCAGTGTAATTCTGTGGATCAAGTATACAACATTCCCATAACTGTCCCATAATTCCTACCCTCTATTCCAGTGTTTTTATCTATGTCCTGCAAAATATCATTGGTGTTTATTATATAGAGACCAAAGACACAATGCAAGAATCTGAGACTCTATAACCTTTATCTCATGGGTCCTTTGCTCAGTAAACGCAGGGATTTCTTACAAACTGGTTACTGCTAAGTGGTCTTCTGGGATCATGGCTATGATTTAACCTGTCATGTAGAAGTTTGTGCTCCCTAGCAAATGCATAGATCAGTTCTCAATCCCATCATTACAAGGCTGAATAGAGCACAGGGAGAGCAGAGAGCAAATAATACTTCATGTCCCTGTGCCCTCAAGTCATCCCTTGTAGACACAGAGCACTTACCCAAGGTCAGAAACATGGTTACTCCAGTCACCAGCCTCATACTCCAAGAACAAACCAGGATCAAGGGCTCACAGCTCAGACTTGTGTCTGCTCCTGGGCTTGTTTCCACCGAACAGGAACAACTACTGCTGGTAAAGACTTAGAACCAGAGCAGGTATCAGTGTGTTGTTGCCAGGATCTTTCAGCCAATGATCAAGCAGTTCCTTGTCTAGGTCTTCCTGCCCTGGTTTAGGCATGGCCCCTAAAGAAGGAGAGACATCCCCAACTCACACGGTGTCTGTTGCCATCCTCTGTGAAGTTTAAAGTCTGGCTCTGTAAAAGGAACGCCAATCACAATGATATGTCTATCCAGAGCCATTGTCCTATCATTTGGTTCCTTAAAGAAATTGGCTGGTGTTCTATGAAGCTTACGGAAAACATTAATTAATACCAGAAAGCTGTACTGAGCTCTGTATTGTAAGGAGATGAAAATTTGCATCCACATTCCAGAAAATGTGTGTGAAACTCCAGAGCAGGCGATGATGTTCTCTGGAGGACAGAAAATATTAATAATGTTGAGACTAAAGCTATACAATCTGGAATTCTGGGCTCCTGTAAAGGTCCTTGAAATCATGTGTCTACCACCATCTAGGTAAACATTTCTCAAAGCATCTGTTCTTGATATAGTAACTGATGACTCAGATGGTGTCCGCCTCACTCTTCTTGAAGAGTGATCTTTAATCCTCATGTTCTCTATGCCCATGCTTATAGGCGCTGTGCACCAAAGATGCTGAAGCAGAGAGAAAGACAGGAAGGAATGCAAACAAAGTCGGGGTGGGGTGTAGGGTGGGAGTAAGTGGTAGAAAAAATCAGGGGAAGGGATAAAAGCATAAGTAATAGGGAAGGGAAAAGATAATCAGAGGAGGGAAACAGAGAAAGCAGTGTCAGGAAGGTACATGGAAAGGACTTAGGTTGTTGGGCTAAGATGCCCACAACCCTTGGCAGTGGACCCTCAGCCAGGGGTTATAAAGTACAAGCTGTCAAAAGAGAGTAACATCTTCCCAGTGTTGGGATGTTGGGACCACAGTAAAGTCTCTGTCAGGGAAGACCACTCATTCCAGCTCCACTGACCACAGAGGGTGGTTCCGTCTGGATCCTTCCTTCATCATCTTTCTACTCTCATCAACTCAAAAATGGCCTCAGTTCTCCATTCTAATCTCTGCAAATGGCAAGATAGGTGGTATATAAACCCAACAACCATCTCCTCCCTCAGAACTGTACTATGTGTAATACACCGCGTGTAACCCATTATGTAAAGGACCAGTATGGGTGGTGGAAAAGTTATGCTCAGATACGGAGAGCAGATATTTTTTGTGTGCAAAATAGGCAATATACTAAAACACTGAAAGGTGTGTTGGAATAAATACCTTTCCAAATAAAAGCATGCAAAGCTGTAGCCTTTAAATGTACAGACATCCTGCTCAGAAATATCTAAATTTATGGTGGGAGACATCAGAACCTGATATTGCAAAATGCACTGAATTAGAGACGCAGCCTTTAGAGGGAAGGGCTTCTGTTGGGACTGTGGATGGAATCTACCAGAACAGTTTGATCTTACTCTTCCTTACTTTTGGATTTCTATTTCCTTTTTTCTTTCTTTCTTTTTTTTTCTGGAAATATTTCAGAAATAAAAGTGACTTTGTTGTTCAGCATAAAGGTATTCTAACCACAGGATAACTCATCCTTTCGAACATGAAAATAAACATCTAAACATTAAAAAAAGAGAAAGAGAATGGAAGTATGTCGTTTTTCCTTTTTCAATGGCACATCAAGGGAAACGTTTCCCTTTCCCTCTCCCAGAAAGGACCACAGTTTTCAGTTGCAGCAGCCCCCTCCAGTGACTAAGTGAACTGCAGAACTAAACCCAGGCCAAAAGCCCACTGGTGTGGCTTAGGAGTAAAGAGTCTGCCTGCCAATGGAGAAGATGCCGGAGATGCAGGTTTAGCCTCTGAGTTGGGAAGATCCCCTAGAGGAAGAAATGGCAATGCACTCCAGTATTCTTGCCTGAAGAATGCCATGGACAGAGGAGCCTGGCTGTCTACAACAGTTCATGAGGTCTCAAAAAGTTGGACACGACTGAGCACTGTAGCACTACTATATAATCTTTTAAAAGGGGGCTTCCCAGATGGCTTAGCAGTGAGAATATGCCTGCAGTGTAGGAGATGCGGGAGACATGGGTTCGATCCCTGGACCAGGAAGATACCCTGTAGACGGAAATGACAACCCACTCCAGTATTCTCACCTGGGAAATCCCATGGAGTGTAGACCACCAGGCTCCTCTGTCCATGGGATTTCCCAAACTTGAACACTACTGAGCATGCAACCTTTGGAAAAGCTCAAATTTGAAGGTAAAAGAAGTAACCTAAATGTTCATTGACAGAGGAGTGTTAAAGAAGATGTGGTGTATATACATAATGAAATATTGCTCAGACATTAAAAAGAATGAAATAATGCCATCTGTAGCAACACGGATGGACCTAGAGAGTTTCATACTGAGTGAAGTAAGTCAGACAGAGAAGGAGAAATATCATATGGCATCCCTTATATGTGAGATCTGAAAAGAAATGATACAAATGAACTTACTTAAAAAACAGAACGAGACTCACAGACTTAGAAGACAAACTTATGGTTGTCATAAGGGGAAAAGGATAGTTAGGGAATTTGGGATGGTCATGTACACACTGTTATATTTAAAATGGATAACAAACAAGGACCTATTGTATAGTACAAGGAACTCTGCTCAACATTACATGGATAGGAGGGGAAATCGGGGGAGAATGGATACATGTACATGTATGCCTGAGTCCCTTCACTGTTCACCTGAAACTATCACAACATTGTTCATCAGCTAAACCTCAATACAAAATCAAAAGTGCAAAAGAAAAAAAAAATTTAGTTGTAAAACCTTTGTACTCATCTGTGTTTTCTTAGCCATAAATTATTTTTGACTGTTTTATTTCAGTAAAACCCCTACTATGATTCTCATTACTGACATCTCTTTCATTTTTCCATTTGTCTTTAACCTTCCCATATTTAAAGGTTGCTTCAAAAGTCCACATAATTCAAGTATTTACAAGAGAGGTTGTTACAGTCTGGGAACTCAAGAATGTTTCCTGACTGAACAGTTGAGTCTTTATTCATGAATTTAATGAAAGAAAGAATTGTGCTCAGCCACTATTCTGAAAACAGTCTTCCAATTTTATGGAAAGCATCTTAAGCAAAAAGGCTCTAACAGGATAAATAAAGGGCTATAATTATGGGCAAATTCAGAAATAGGGAAAAAAACATTCAAAATCTAAGATGGAGGAAAATTATACTGAAGACATGGGAGTAAACGTCATGGTAATCATGCTTCATTCATTTAACAAATATTCAAAAGTATTCACTGGGAGCCTGTTCTGTGGCAAATCACACACACACACACACACACACAGAGGCCAACAGGCACTATTACTGAAAACATAAGAACAAATAAAAATGAATTATTTATAGTAAGTATGAATGTATTTGCTTATTATACTAGCAAAAAGCAGAAGAAAAGCAATTACCAGTACATTTTTTGTTTGTTGGGTTCTTTGCCTTTGTTTTTAGAAGATGGTAAAAACCACTACCAAGTGTTCTTTTAAATAATACTGAAAAACAAAAAAATACTCTGTATGACCATGAGGAATCTAAAAATGTTTTCTTGCTTATTGGCTCTTTTCAGAGTTCTTAATTTTATAGGATTATATCTCTAAGACCATATGAGGTGAGGTTATCTTCCTTTGCTTGATGAAAACCAAAATAATGCCCATAACACTTTCAGAAAATCAAGATGACTTGACGAAAGGCTAATACCTCTATATGATCAACACTTTCAACAGTCCAGAAATGGAAGAGAAATTCCTGAATCTAATAAAGAGTATCAATGAAAATATCAAAAATCAATATTAGTCTCTAAAGGATCCCAAATAAGACAGGTAGACTATCATTGCTCCTATGCACTATCTTCCTGAAGCGCTTGGCATCAAACCAGGAAAGGAAATAAGATGTATTAAGTCTGAAAAGGGAGAAATAAACCATTTTTATTCATAGGTGTATGTAGAAAATGCAAAGGAGTTTATAAGCAAACTCCAAGAGCTAGAACTAATAGGGGAATTAATACAGTCACTAAACACAAATATAAATTTTATTTCTAGATGCTAGTGAAATCATTAGAAAGTGAAATTTAGATTTCATTTATTAAATACATGGGAATTAATTTAACACAAGGTATACAGTCCTTTACCAAAAAAAAAAAAAAAAAAAACTAGAATCTACATAAAAGGGAATGACATAAGATTCCATATGTCAGGATGTAAATTGTCCCAAATGAATCCATAAATTCAACACATAAATCCAACTACTAGCAATGTTTTTTGGTAGATGTTGAAAAGCTAATTCTGTAAGTTTGGTGGAAATTCAAAGACCTAAAATAAACCTTGAAAAAGAAGAAAGTTTGACTTGCATTTCTGGATATCAAAATGTATATGAAGCCCCAGTAATTAGGACAGAATGTTCTGTTGGAAAGAGGATAAAATAATGATGAGTAAGCAGGACCAAATCCAAAAATAGGCCCATATGTATACATCATCAGTTGACTTTCTCCAAAGGTGTTTATGCAATTCTATGGGGAAAAAGATGGTCTTTCGGGGATAACAGCTAGTGTTAGTTGTTCAGCCATGTCTGATTCTCTGTGATGCTATGAACTGTAGCTAGTCGGCCTCCTCTGTCCATGTGATTCTCCAGGCAAGAATAGTGGAGTGGGTTGCCATGCCCTTCTCCAAGGGATCCTCCTGACCCAGGGATTGAACCCAGGTCTCCCACACTGCAGGCAGACTCTTTACCATCTCAGCCACCTGGGAAGCCCCCACCCTGTACTGCGACCACACAAACACTAGAATGTGCTCTTAGTGATACCTTATTGTGGTTTTCATTGCATTTCTGGCAACTGGTGATTTGCATCTTTTGAAAGTACCTTGACTCCTTCCTCGTAACATAAAAAAAATTAACTCTAGATGGATACAAGATCTAAATGTGATTAGTGAAACTATAAAACTTCTTAAAAATACAAGAGAATTTCTTTATAAGTTTGACAGCATAGATTCCTTCAAAAGCACACACACAAACCCAATCAGAAAAGGAAAATTACTAAATTTCACTCTTTCAAAATTAAATATATCTGTTCCCCAAATACACCACCAAGAGAATGAAAACACAAGTTATAGACTGGGTTAAAATATTTGTGTTATGTATATCTGGTAAGGCCTTCCCAGGTGGCTCAGTGGGTAAAGAATCTGCCTGAAATGCAGGAGATGCAAGGGACGTGGGTTCAATCCCTGGCTTAGGAAGATCCCCTGGAGGAGAGCATGGTGACCCACTCCAGTATTCTTGCCTGGAGAATCCCCATGGACACAGAAGCCTGGCAGGCTACAGTCCATAGGGTGGCAAAGAGTAGCATATGACTGAAGTGGATTGAGCACATATACATGCATGTATCTGGTAAACAACTTGAATACAGAATAACAAACAAGCCTATACATTTTAAAATGGTAAAAATAAATAATCTACAACCTAAAAATACATAAACAAATGATGCAAAGTGGCAGTTCTCAAAAAAAATCACCCAAGTGGCCAGTAAGCTTTGGAAAATGTGTCCAACACCATTACTCATCAACAAATGTAAATGAAATCCACCATGTCCTCCTTTCCTCCCCCTGAGTCACTCAGTTTTGTCCAACTCTTTGCTACCCCATGGATTATAGTTTGCCAGGCTCCTCTGTCCATGGAATTCTGCAGGTAAGAATACTGGAGTGGGTTGGCATTCCCTTCTCCAGAGGATCTTCCAGACCCATGATTGAACTCCAGTCTCCCACACTCAGGCAGAACCGTCTCAGCCACCTGGGAAGCCCCCACCTTGGGCTGCTACCACTCAAACACTAGACTGTGCTCTTAGTGATATCTTATTGTGGTTTTAATTGTATTTCTCTGATGATTTATGATGTTGGATATATTTTTATATGCTTATTTTCTATCTGTATACTTCTTTAGTGAAATAGCTCTTTGCCCATGGTCTAAGTGAAATGTTTGCCTTATTTAAATACTGTTTAGCTCTGAGAGTTATTTATATATTCTAGATTCTAGTTCCTTGTGGAATGTATGGCTTCCAAATAATAGTTTTTCACAGTTGGTAGCTTGTCTTTTCATGCTCTTACGGGTTGCTTTGCAGGGCAAAAAATCTTAATTTTGAAGTCTAGTTTGCCATTAAAAAAAAATTTATAGACTTGTTTTGTTGTTAAGTCCAAAGACTCTTGGCCCATACACATATCAAAATTTTGTCCTTATATTTTCCTAATTTTTTTTTATAGTTTAACATTTTACATTTAAGTCTGTGATCCATTTTAAAGAATGTAAGTATGAAGTATGAGACCTGAATCAAGATTAATTTTTCCTGCCAGTGGATTTCAACTTTCTCCAACACTGTCTGTTGAAAGGGTTATCTTTCCTCTATCAAATTTATTTGGCACTTTGCCAGAAAAGGTCAGTTGGGCATATTTGTGTGGATCTATTTTCTCTGTTCATTTCCACTGAACTGTGTGTTCATCCCTGCACCAGTACCGAATAACCTCGATAACTGTAGCTTGAAATCAGATTGACCGATTGTTCTGACTTCTTATTTCTTTAAGATTTTAAAAATTACTCCAGTATCTCTCCCTGTTCATATAAATTTTAGAACAGTCTTGCCTGTGTTTGGTTTTTAAATACTGATGGATTTTAGCAGGAGTTCTATGACGTGTGTGTGTGAATTTGGAGACTTGCCATGTTCGCTGCTTTGAAACGTCCAGTTTGCAAACTCGTGACGTCTCTCCATCTGCCTTCTCTAATTTCTTTCATCAGTGTTTTGTAGTTTTCAGCTGTACCCCAATGTTCATCGCAGCACTGTTTATAATAGCCAGGACATGGAAGCAACCTAGATGCCCATCAGCAGATGAATGGATAAGGAAGCTGTGGTACATATACACCATGGAATATTACTCAGCCATTAAAAAGAATTCATTTGAACCAGTCCTAATGAGATGGATGAAGCTGGAGCCCATTATACAGAGTGAAGTAAGCCAGAAAGATAAAGAACATTACAGCATACTAACACATATATATGGAATTTAGAAAGGTGATAACGATAACCCTATATGCAAAACAGAAAAAGAGACACAGAAATACAGAACAGACTTTTGAACTTTGTGGGAGAATGTGAGGGTGGGATATTTCAAAAGAACAGCATGTATACTATCTATGGTGAAACAGATCACCAGCCCAGGTGGGATGCATGAGACAAGTGCTCCAGCCTGGTGCACTGGGAAGACCCAGAGGAATCGGGTGGAGAGGGAGGTGGGAGGGGGGATCGGGATTGGGAATACATGTAAATCCATGGCTGATTCATATCAATGTATGACAAAACCCACTGGAAAAAATAATAATAATAATAAAAATAAATTAAAAAAAAAATTCTGTACATGTTTTCTGTACAAAAAAGACCACTCAAGGTCTTTTTTTGAGTCACTGTAAATGGTATTACATTTTAATTTTGAGATCCACATGTCCATTGCTAATATATAGAAATACAGTTGACTACATACATTTATCTTATTTCTTATGGTGTTGCTCAACTCAATAGGTCTGAGTGTTTTGGGGGGTACGTTCTTTGAAGTTTTCTATATAGATAATCATATTACCTGGCAGTTTCACTTCTTTCCTGGCCCAAGACTGTCTTTACACCTACTTTCTTTACTGCCTGGCTCTGATGTCTAGCACTGTGCTGAAGGAGAGTGATGAGAGTGGATGTGCTTGCCTTGTTCCCAGTCTTGGGGAAACACACACAGTCTTCTGTTAGTAAGCACACTGTTCGCTACGGAGGATCTTCCCCACTGTGCCTGCGCTTCTCATAGTCCTCACCCTAGTTGCCTGCTGAATTCTGGCCAAAGTTTAGTCTACATAGATTAATATGATGTAATTTTTCTTTTTGTATCCTGTTAATATGGTGAATTTCATCAATTGATTTTCAATTTGAAGTAATTTGCGTCCTTGAAAAAAAATCCATTTGTGCTTGGTATATTACTCTTTTTATATAGATGAATTTTACTTGCTAATATTTTAAAGAAACTTTATGTCTATATTCATGAAATATGTTTCTCTGCAGTTTTCCGTTATGATCTTTGTCTGATTTTAATTTCAGGGTAACACTAGCTTCATAAAATGAGTGAGGGATTCTTTTCTTCTTCTTTTTTTTTTTCCTGGAAGAAATAGTGCATAATTCATGCTAATACTTCAAAAGATTGGCAGAATTATCTAGTAGCACTGAGTTCAGGGATTTTTTTAAATTAAAAATTCAACTTCTTCATAGATATCGTGACTTCAGCTTTCTCTGGCCCCTGCATTGAGAAGAGGTGAACAGGAGCGGCCCCTGGAGCCCACAGTGAGGTTTGGGGACAGACAGCAGGTCCTTCCAGAGCACTGTGCCCCACACAGAAGTAGGTTCCTACATCTGAGGGCTGGGCAGCAGCGAGGTGCAGGGAGCTGTGCTTTTTGGTCTCTCCAAACCGACCTGTCAGTCTCTGCTCCGTCTTCACTTCTCCACCCTTAGCTAATATCATCAAGAGGACAGGACTTCCCCCAGGGCTCTGCTTATACCACTGTAAGTTGGGTAAAATGCTTGAGGAATTGCAGTACATGGTGAAGTTCTCTCCTTCTTGTAGACGCAAGAATTGAGGAATTTGACTTATCTGTTGTCCGTTCACTTCTGTTGAGAAAACAGTGAGAAGTATCAGAGAAAGTCTAATCAGATGTCTATTCTCTCAGCTCCAACGGTCTCTCTCATTCTTCTTGTGTATTTTTCTCCTTCTTTCCATGTCTCCTTGCCCAACTCCCTCCATCTTTCCACTTTTTAGTTTCTGAGTTTTTCTCAACATCCTGCTCTCTCTCAGAAAATCTCATTCCTACAGTTTCCTGCAGATAAGATTCCGCTGTGCAGAATTCTCTGGAAGCAATCAGGGAAACCCCAAACTCACGTGATATTTGCATCCATAAGATCAACACTGGTGCTATGAGCAGCATTTCCCTCTTCTCCCTCGTCAGGAAGAGTTGCTGAATCTGCCTGCTCCTAAAGCGTTTCCCTTGTACAAGCTTTTCCAGCCCCACATACGTTTCTGTGGTCGACACTGCCTTTTGCAAAGAAAAACGAAAGGAGTGGCTGCAATTTGAGACAGCCAAACAGACTTAGCCCTATTTTATTCACACATCTTAAGAAGCAGAGCGGGTTTGCAGATGCTGCCCCCCTGTGGCTGGATCTAAAATTGCTGACTTTATAACCAATTCTTCACAGAATGCTCTCTAATTTAAGTGGTATATATGTTTGTCAAAGCTTGAAAAGAAAGAGTGTACTCACACTGATATTGTTTGGGGAGGAACAATTTGCCTTTTAAAATGGATTTTTAAAATTTAAAACTAGGGCATCAGGGGAAACACTGAAAACAGTGAGGGACTTTATTTTGGGAGGCTCCAGAATCACTGCAGATGGTGTCTGTAGCCATGAAATTAAAAGACGTTTGCTCCTTGGAAGCAAAGCTATGACCAACCTAGACAGCATATTAAAAAGCAGAGACATTACTTTGCCAACAAAGGTCCATCTAGTCAAAGCTATGGTTTTTCCAGTAGTCATGTATGGATGTGAGTGTTAGACTATAAAGAAAGCTGAGCCCCCAAGAATTGATGCTTTTGAACTGTGGTGTTGGAGAAAACGCTTGAGCATCCCTTGGACTGCAAGGAGATCCAACCAGTCCGTCCTAAAGGAAATCAGTCTTGGATGTTCATTGGAAGGACTGATGCTGCAGCTGAAACGCCAATACTTTGGCTACCTGAGTCGAAGAACTGACTCTTTGGAAAAGACCCTGATGCTGGGAAAGATTGAAGGTAGGAAGAGAAGGGGATGACAGAGGATGAGATGGTTGGATGGCATCACCAATTCAGTGGACTTGAGTTTGAGTAAGCTCCAGGTGTTGGTGATGGACAGGGAAGACCAGCGTGCTGCAGTCCATGGGGTCACAAAGAGTCAGACATGACTGAGCAACTGAACTGAACTGAACTGAGGACATCAGGAGAAAATAAATGTTTCATTTTGCATTTCCAGTTTCATCTGAATCTTACATGTGTGTCTCTGCATGTACTAATGGAATGTATTAGATCAGAGACAGTTGAAGAGGTATTGCAAAGACTCAAAATTTATTGTTACATGACCTAAGATCTTGAAGTGGAAGATAATAAGTACCTATTTTTCTGCTGTCATATAGATTATCCTGGTTGTGAATTATACAATTTGAAGCTCTTATTTATTGTCCCACTGTGTTATTTTTACCACGCACCAGTGATTTTTTAAAATCAGTATAATTTGACAGGAAGCCTTATCTATCAGATATGACTTTCTCTAAGACTTCCTTAAGCAAAACTCTCAGATAGAATACAATTGTATGGCTCCACAGAATTTCTCACTTATCACAGCACTTACCAGTCCATAGTATGATCTGTTAAATGAGGGGACTGGCCTCAAGATCTAGAGGGTGTGTATTGTATCACCTTCAAGAACTGAGCTGTTCTATATAGCAGCTACTAGCCACATAGGGCTACTTAAATTTAAATTAATTGAACTTAAATAATATTAAAAATTTAGTTCCTCAGTCATACTGGCCATATAACAAGGGCTAAGTACCCACATTTGACCAGAGGCTATTGAATAGTGCAGATATAGGGTGTTTCCACCATCTCATAAAGTCCCACTGAGTGGTGATTCTCTGCAGTGTAGGGTCTATGAGAACAAGGAACTTTGCCTGTTCGGTGTCACAATTAAAGGCCTAGATATGTGGTATGCACTTAATAAGTGTTTGTATATTAACATCACCATGTTCCCAGAAACTACTTGAATACCTGGTAAATAGTAGATACTCAAGTATTTGTAGTATAATAAATAAATGGATGTGTCTGCATGTGTGAGAGTTTGAACTCAAAATATTCCAAAGATCAGTTTAAAAACACCCTTCCATGACTGTAATCAGGAGTTGCTTGTAGCTATTTAGAAATGTCGCTTTTGGAAGATTGTGTTAAAACTCCAGTCTGTCATAACAATTTATCACAGATTTGATGGTTCATAAAAAAAAAACAAAATGGTTCCCTTACAATCTGGAAGGGAAGAATCTGCAGTGCAGGAGGCCTGGGTTTGGTCTCTGGGTTGGGAGGATCCCCTGGATAAGGAAACAGCAACCCACTCAGTATTCTTGCCTGGAAAATCCCATGGACAGAGGAGCCTGGTGGGCTTCAGTCCATGGGGCTGCAAGAGTCTTAGCGACTAAACCAATCTGGAGGACAGAAGTCTGAGACAAGGTATCAACAGAAACATACTCCTTCTGAATGTTCTAGAAGGGAATTCTTCAGTGCCTTTTCTGGCTTTAGGTGACTCCAAGTGTTCCTTCACTTGTGACTGTATACCTCCAACCTCCTCCTCCAGCAAGAAGGCCTCACAAGGCTTTCTCACCTGTGTGTTTCTTAAAAGAAAAAGTGTCACTGGATTTAGGCCCTACCTGAATAGTCCAGGATGACCTTATCTTTCTATCCTTAACTTTGTGTACTTTTACAAAGTCTCTTTGTCCAAATAAGTCACATTCACAGTTTCTGTGATTAGGATGTGGGCGTATCATTTGGGAGCCCTCTCTCCATCCCACTATAAGTTCTTTAATGTCTCTGAAGAATTGTCATGAAAATATATGAATGATAGAAATCTCAACATTTCTTTCAGAGTCAAAAGTGAATCTGAATCTGAATTACTGCATAATATGGAAAGAGAGAGAAGCAAGTTTAGGATGCGCTGGAAAATGAAAATATCATGAGTTAACAAAGTTTTTTGAAATGCACATTGTTGGGACAACTTTTTATTCTCGGGCGCATTGGATTTGGACACCAAAATGAAGACAAACGTAGCAATGCTATGTTAGTGAAGGCTTCTGCCCCATCCTAAAAGAGCAAGTGGTCTGGAGAGCACTTGGGGTTGCTTTTAAAGTTCCCTGATCTTCATGCAGATCAGGAACCCTGCTGCAGTTTACACAGAAGGATGTAAACTGGGACAGAATAGTCACCCCCTGGAGAAGGCTGCCCTTTTGCACTCACACCATCGTATTTACTGTGTGTTATCTCTGGATCTTGGGGTGAAAAGTAGAAATTTGCTAAATGAAGAGAGAGACCTGGCTTTTCTTTGGTTTATGGACAAAAAGGGATCTCAACATGCTTAGTAGGAAATGACTCCACAGAATACGTGTATAAGATAGCCCTTATTCACTAATATTCTTGTCAAAGCAATTTTAAAAGAGGAGCAGATAGAAGAATATTTATAATAAACTGTTACAATTATTATCCTATGAGATTTTAGATAAGAAACAAATAATGCTGCCTGAACTGACCATGAATACTGAACACACATGCTCATTTTCACAATTACACAAAAAATTCATTCTGGCCAAAGAGGACAGCATCTGCAAAGGCTCTGATTTAGGAAAGAGCTTAATATGTCTATAAATGGTTAAAATTTTAAAGTGGTTGATGTACATTAGGGAGTATATGGTGGAAAAGGGGGAATGACAAAACTAGAAGCAATTTAGGGGAAAACTGTACATTCTCTTGTATTTCTTAATATAGAATTTGATCTTTATAACTTCTAATGGTTCCTCATTACCCAACGATGACCAGGAAGTGATACGATTATATATACATTATATAATAACTCTATGATCATGTAGAAGTTAGATTCAAGGAGTTGAGAGTAAAGCCAGGAAGAAGCCTAAGAGGTCCCTGCAGTTACACAGGAAAGATGCACCAAATGGCTGAATTAGAAGAGTAGCAAAGAATTTGTAAAGGAGGAGATGGACGTGGGTGCTACACAAGAGATACGCTGACGTGACCTCGATGTTTATGGAGGATGTGTGCTTCATTACTCGCTGGTGCCGATCTACCGTAGACGGTGTGTTTATTCTAACAGGGCTATTTAAAAGGGTATGACTGTATCTCTATTAATAATCAAAATTAAACAGACTGTTTCAACTTCAGATCCATTTGAAGATCTATATGTAGAACAAACTAGGTATATTTCCAAAAGCCATGGCATTCCTGCAGCTAATCAAATAGAATTCTGAAGTATAAAAATTATTAAGTCACTTTCCCTAGATCACTCAACTAATGAGTGGCAGATTTGGAAATATAACCTAAGTTGTTGTGTTCTGCTAACATAGCACATAAGTTATCTAATCTATCATGTTCTTACTGTTAATGGGAAATTTGTTCATTAGAGTGCTATGTTGAGAGATTGGGTGTATTACTAATATTATAATATTAAATAAGTATACAAAGTCATGTTTGCTATGATTGTTTGGTTTTTTCCCATTATTGAGTCCTGCTCCCACTTCTTGTCAGATTTCTATACTACAAGAAAGACAGAGCAGTAGACAAAATTCACTTACCAGAGGAAAAAACTCCCACCTCGTGCAACAATTCCAAACTTTCTGTCCAAGTTAGATTACTACTCTCCAGGTTCAATTAATCATTTGAAGTCTATCAAGTTCACATCTGGCAGGCAAAGGATTAAAAAGCAGCCAGTTCTCCTGAATCCTCTCACTCACGGTTTCTGCATTGCGAAGTTTACTAATTGCTTCAGCAATGGCAGGTCCTACGGTGATTAGGCTTCTGCACAATTTAACCCACCATCACTGAGAGGAGCAAGGAGGCTAGTGTAGGCCCCACAAAATGTTTGAGTAGGACACCAGGTGGCAATGCTTCAGCTTTCATTCTTGCTGCATGCACTGTGCTGGAACCTGATTCTCTAGGAGGGAAAATAGAAAAACTGAGATAAAGCATTCACCAAGGGGTGATATTCGAGTAAAGATGTGAAGGAAGTTCAGAGATACACCGTGTGGGTGTTTTGGGTAATAGCGTCACAGTAGGGAGGGCAAAGGCAAGGGACACAGGTCTTGATATAGAAACATGTTTAGAGTGTTTAAGTAGTAATATCTCTTCTTTCTCTGTAGCCACTTATTCTTCCTAGGACACTATTGCATAAGAAACTTGCTAAAGCGTCCAGCTGAATATTCATTGGAAGGACTGATTCTGAAGCCAAAGCTCCAGTACTTTGGCCACCTGATGCAAAGAGCCCTCATTGAAAAAGACTCTGATGCTGGGAAAGATTGAAGGCAGGAGGAGAAGAGGACAACAGAGGATGAGATGGTTGGATGACATCGCTGACTCAACGGACATGAGTTTGAGCAAACTCCGGGAAATAGTGAAGACAGTGAAGCCTGGCATTTTGCAGTCCATGGGGTCGCAGAGTCGGGCACGACTGAGCGACTGAACAACAAAAGCATTCAGCACTGTTACCTGGTTAGTGGATGATTTCCTCATATTCTGATCCTGGGGCAATTGTGTCTATGGTTTGGCATCTTCTTTCCTGGTTCCCTTTAACTTCAGGTTTTAACCAGTAATGTCACCGCCATTGAGACATCCAGCCACCCTGGGGTCAAGTGCTCCTCCATAGTCTAACTCTTTCTCTTTAGGAACCCTCTAAGATGTTACACGCTGCCTGGCAATAAAAATTAGAGATGCTTATCACAGTTAGAAAAGTTATGTCTCATTTCTCACAAATTAAAAACTTGGGAACAATAAAATCATAGTTTTGATATTTAAATTAGATAATGAATCTGAAATGCATCCTACATTGCCTGAAATATAGTAAGCACAATAAATATCAATTTTCTTTTCTCTAATAAAACCTACCTTTCCTTCAATGTCCAGGTCTGTAACCTTCTAGTGCTTTTTTTCCCCTCTATATCAGGTCAGTGATGGGAGTTTCTAGAAAGATACTTAATCACTTATTTTCCTGGAGGCTCATTACTCTTTTCTATACTTTTAGGGTTATACCTACTAGCATTGACACTCTCAGGGTACAGAAAAGACACGAAAGGAACATCCAGAGGAGGTAGGTATTATTTTGATTTCCCTAATGAATAATAAAATCAAGGTCATTTTTGTATGTTTACTGGCTATGGATATAATATTTCTAAATTGGATCTCCAAGATTTTTCCATTCTGTTTAACTATCTTCTTTTCTTTTTGATTTATGAGCTTTTCATATATCCTGCACTTGAGTTCTTCTTTAGAAATATGCATTGCACATATGGTCTACCAGTCTGGAATTGACTTTCTACCCTCTTGGCAGTTTTTTTTTTTTTAATAAAGACTATTTAAAAATACACTTTCATGTTCATTAGAAGCTAGCTTGAAAGTTTTGCTTGTTTTCTTTTAAGAACTGTAGAACTGCTTTCTTTTGGTGACTGCTATTGCTTCCGATAAGAAAACAGGTATCATTCAAATGATGGTTCCCAGAATACAATATATCACTTTTCCCTGGGTATTGACAAGATTATTTCCACCTAAATAGACCCTGGGATTCTTCTTCAATGCCTTGCAAACTTCTGCCAAAACCACGATGTCCCATTTGCAGAATTCCTTATTCATCTTTATGGCATTTCACAAAGCATGCTCCTGAATAAGGACCTTGTTGTAGAGGAAGTCAATACAGCAGTGAGCGGAGGTGCCTCCTATAAGCAAATAGGTTAGGGAATGGGTAACGGAAGTAGTTATAAATACCAGCGACAGTTATCTGGTCATTTTCAGTAACAAAAACATAAAATGTTATTAATGTTTTTCATTTTTATATGAACATATTCACACATACATTAATCATTTTTAAATCCCCTGTCTCATTTGCTTGCCTGTAGTAACATAAAATGTGCTAATATAAGTTAATCTTATATCTCATTCTATCTCAGTTATTAACATACAGGTTGCAATGCAAGGGTTTGATTCAGCTAGAAGAGGAAAGAACATCACCCCAAAAATGGATGAATGAACTTGGTATAATTTTGCAGAAGGGAGTTAACTTATACTGGTTGAATGAGTAATTACTGCAGCAGGAAAAATAGTTTTCCTGTTGACTTCATGACAAAGTTGTGTTGTTAAAAGAGGTACTGATGGATGCCTAGTTAACAAATCAATTAAATAGTTAAGCTATTCCAGTAACTTTGTACTGCCCCAACCTAACTATCTAGAAATCTATTTGGAAGGTATTTGTCATGAAGTAGCCATATTTTTATATTCTACTGGTTGGTGCAGAGCTCCAGGCACTGTGGCAACTCACACATGTTGCTGCTGATCAACTACATCATCTTATTGATGACACACAACTCTTCCACCTCCCACCAGATCTCCAAATCTTCTGTTCATCTTGGCCCAAGTATGCATGTAGCATAACAGCAAGTGACACTCTTCTCCTCAAGGGCACTCATTCTTGTGAGACACTAAAGGAGGTGAGAGACAAGTTTTAGTGTGTTATGCAGGTTCCATTATCCTCATGGTTCTAGTATGTCCTTATGAGTCACAGTTTGTCCATGCTTTTGTCTGCACCCACTTTCCCTCACAAATATTACTCTAGCTCGCTAACAGTGAATTCAGTCTCAACACCAGATACAAAGATAACAGCTTGTATGGACTCCTCCAGCTCTAGCAATTGCCTGAGTTCTAATCTCAATAACTGATCTCTTATTCGACACCACTAGTGGTTCTGCTTTTCTGATTGTAGCTTCTGTGACACAGAGTCTAAGAGGAGAGGACTAAGGAAATGATTTTCATGATGATTCCAGATAACTAGACCCATGTTTGTCATGTGAGGGTCTTTAGGTGAAGCTGCCACTTTGATGTATTATGGGGTAAGTATTCAACTTTAGACAATGCATGTTCTGTATGATTGTTTTAAAGTCAAAAATTCAAGACCGAGAATGTATTAGTAGAAAGTTACTCTGGACACCTGTTTCCAAATGACATGGAAGGAGTTTTTGTTTAAAATTAAATCCTCTGATCCAGACCACAGATGAAACAACCGCAGGACTACCATTTCTTGTCTGAGGTCTGCAGGTGTGCATTTCAGCTGGGGTCTTGCAGCAGGGGGGCTCTCATTTATTAAGGTCTGGGGTTTTTGTACAGCTTTTCCCATTACTTCAAGCACTGTGAGTTCCCAGACTGCACAAAAGTACTTTGCGGAGTCTTCCAGCTGTAAGGCTGAAATGGTGAGGCTGATGGAGTTCTGTGCTCTCTCAAAGTTTACAGAGTAGCGGCCATTCCTTGCATTCCGGCCAGAAGATTCCTGACGAATAAGGAAAGTCATCTCTCCACTGGGAAGCTGCTTGTACCAAAAAAGGTAGTGTGTGTACCCACTCCTCCTTAGTTCATACCGACAGTTCAGAATGACAGATTGCCCTATTTGACTGGTTATGTATGGCTGGTCTTGAGTAACTTTCTGGGCCACACCAGATCCTGTGGAAAAAATCAGAAAACCGAGCTGAAGTAGTGAACAAAATAAAGTAGGAATTAGACTAATTTGAGACCCAAAGAAAACCCAAATTGAAATCATAATAAATATGCTTTTCTCCAACCCTCCTTTCCTCCCCAAGTCCCTGTGAAGCACCATGTGCCTGTGTGCAGTCCTTTCACCCAAAAGAGTCACACCCATGTTTGAGAGCATCCCTACCAGAGAAGGTGAAGGCCAGGAACACCCAGAGCAAACTGAAGAGTGGCATGAGGCATGGATTCCCCTGCACAAATGTGCTGAGTTCTGCCTCAAGCTGAGAGTTCAGTGTCTTTGAGTGCCTGGCAGCACATATACATACTACCCGGTACCTGTGTGACTCCCCCCGACAGGAAGTGGGAGTTGTCGTGTTCATAGACCACGTGGTCTGTGCACAGACGAGAAAAAGTCTGACTCACCACAGACGTTTATTTTGTATACTTTTCTTGCTCTGGTCATGAATTACCTGGTCACTAATGACCTATGCAGTATCTGAAAGGGGCTTGAAAGAAACAATTCTCATGAAAGGTTTGAGTTGAGCAGAACAGAAGAATAAACAAGTTGACATACATTGGTAATTATTCAGCAGAATAACTTTACCAGCCCATTTAAAACATAATTTAGTATATGCCATGAACCGTTCTTATAATCTATTTACTGGTCATCATTTAGCCTATGCCTACTCTCCTCCAACCAGAGCAATGACTCTTTTAAGAAGCTCAAAGAACTTCAGCTTTCTCAGTGAAAGGCAATCTTATCCAAATAGTTAATATATCTCTTGTTTACTGGATTCTAAGGTTCTTGTTAGGTTTTCTTGTACATAAGTTACTTCAAGATCAAAGAATAACAAATCAGTCTTTCTGACTTTCAGAATCTATTCTGTTATCTATGTTTTTATGAAATTATAACAGGAATAAAGCACTTTTTGTACAGCTTTTCCCATTACTTCAAGCACTGTGAGTTCCCAGACTGCACAAAAGTACTTTGTGGAGTCTTCCAGCTGTAAGGCTGACATTGAGTCTTACTTATTAGACTTTGAGAAGGATCAGGATATTCAGACCTGCTGCCTCCCAAAGTGGAATCATACTTATTAGATCATGTGGCCTAGAGTTGTCCTCATGTCACATTTTCTATGTGTTTGGCCCAAAGAGTTCAGTCTCACTTGTTAGTGGCTCATTATTTTTCTCTTTGTAAAATAAAGTCAACAGAAGCATGCCGGATCTTTTTGTGACACAATGCTACAATGCACTCCTGCCAAAGTTGGCATCTACAGGCTGCAGACCCTTAGTACCTGTCAATACCACAGAAGCTGATGACTGAAGTTCTGCACACTGGTACAAGATCATGTAAAATGTAACTGTCAATCTTCCATCTGGTTTCATTGTTTTAATGGAAGAATTAACATAAAATAGTCAAAGGCAAATAGACAAGTAGAAAGGAAAGTACAGACAAGTTCTCTAAAACAGTGCCAGCCCTTTAATTTTAGGACAAGATAACTAGTGATGCAGGAATAAAAGTGTGTATTTAGTTGAGATGTCTACTCCTCTGTCTCATTTCACCTTGGAGTGCTGACAGGCAATTGATGCCCTTGCAATTATTTATAACTAAGTAGAAGAGAATATGGATGCCCACAGCAACCTAGGCAGCAGCATGATAAAATGATATATACATATATATATATATATTAACAGAATAATTACAGATACAAATATAAGGAAATTGATATTGATAAATTTTTATCAAAACACAGAACTTACTCTGATTCACCAGTTTTTACAGGCACTTTTTTGATGCATGACTCTATGAAATTTTATCACATGTGTGGGTTCTTGTAACTGTCACAGAAATCACAATACAGAACTGTCCCATCACTCTAAAAAATGTCCCTTTGCACACGTTCTCGCCCCTGCAATCCCTGATCACCCCTGGCAACTACTGCTCTCCTTTTCATTTCTATATTTTTCCTTTTAAGAATGTCATGTAAGTAGAATCATACCTTATGTATGGAATCATTATGGATCATAATCATACTATCTAATAAGTGTTATACATCAAATAGCCTTCTGAGATAGACCTTTCTCCACTCAGCATAACACTCTTGAGAACAATCTAGTTTATTGCAGTAGTCTGTTCCTTTTAATCACTACAGACTTTTCCCAACTAAGGATGGTTTGAGTTACGCTTATTGACTTTATGGTGGTGAGAAAGCCATATGCATTCAATTGAGAGCATACTTTTCCTGGGCTAGCACTATGCAGTATGATATTCTCAGGTGGTGCTGGGAGTGAGCTGAGCTTCTAGTCAGCCCCAGAATCAGGAGCATAAACAACCTTTCTGTTCCCATACAACCTTTCTGTTTTTTACTCTCAGCTCAGCAGTCAATAAATTACATAAGGTTTTTCTATACTTTACTATAAAATAAACTTTGTCTTAGATGATTTTTCCTAACTGTAAGATAATGTAACTGTTGAGCATGTTTAAGCTAAGCTAGGCTAAACTAAGATGTTCGGAGGGTTAGATGTAGTAAATGCTTTCTTCTCCTTAATACAGTATTTTCTACTTACAGTGGTTTATTAAAACGTTAACTCCATCATAAGTTGAGGAAGATCTATAAATAATATGTCTATTTATTCATCAGTTTACCCACTGAAGATGTTTGGGCAGTTTCCAGTTTGAGGCCATCACAAATAGAGCTACCATGAATATTCATTTACAGATTTTTATATGAACATAAGTTTTTTATTTCTCAAGCATTAATACTACAATTGTGATTGCTGAGTTGTAAGGAAAGTGGATAAAGTTTATGTGAAACTGATGTACCGTCTTCTAGAATGACTGTACCATTCACCCACCAGCAACACATGAGTGATCCAGTTTCTCTGCATCGTTGCCAGAACTTGGTATTATCAGTACTTTTAGTTTTAGCCTTTATGACAGATGTGGAGTGCTGTCTCATCGGGTCTCTAGTTTACTTTCCCTAACGGCTACTGATGTTGAACATTTGTTCATGTACTTATTTATATGCTTTTATCCCTACTACATATCCTCATTGGTAAAGTGCCTGTGTTAGTCTTTGTTCATTTTTCAACTGGATTGTTTGTTTTCTTCCTGTTGAGTTTAGGAGTCCATTATATTCTGAACACCACTCTTCAGTGGAAATATAATCTGCAAACATTTCCTGCCATTCAGTGGTTTGTCTTTTTCATTCTTTTAATAATAACTTTCACAGAGCAACCGGTTTTAATTTTAATGAAATCTAAGTGTTTTTATGGGTTGTGCTTTTGGTGTCATGTCAAAAATCTTTTTGCCTAACACTATGTTATAAAGATTTTCTCTTCTGGTTTCTTCTAAAATATTTGTAGCCTTACATTTGAATGTATGATCCATTTTGAGACTGAATTCAAAGTTTTGTATAAGGTGTGAGATTTAGGCCAAGTTCCAATCATTTGTGTATAAATATCCAATTGTCCCAGTATCATTTGTAGATAAAACTGCCCTCTGTTCAATTGTCGTTGCACCTTTGTCAAAAATTCAATTTTCCCCACTTGTGTGAGTTGACTTCTATACTGTTACTCAGTGACATAAACTTGCCAATGATTTTTAATTATCCTTTTAGCATCTGTATTATGGTTTACTTTTTCATTCCTTATATTCATAATTCATGTTTTTCTCTTTTTCTCTTGATACTTCTACCTCAAAATAGATCAATTTTATTAATCAGCTTTCTCCCTGTGTGAGTCTACTTCTACAGTGTTACCCAGAGGCATAAATTTATTAACAATATTGTTTTATTACCATTTTCACACTGCAGAATCTGCATATGATTTTCTCATGTGTATAATTCATGTTTTCTTTTATTATATAGCTAATTCCCTTGATAATTCTAGCTAGGAATAGATCAATGTTAGTTATCATTTTAAGAAAATTAACTATATTTAATGGTCATTTCTATTGTTTGTTTTAGAGTTCACCAATCTGAATTTTTAAGTTTATCCTTCTTTTGGATTATATTGGGTTTTATTTGTTCTTTTTCTCTTCTTTTGTTGAAAGGTTTTAATAATCATTGTAATTGCTTCTTAAACATACATATGAATTGTTTTAAATTTAGTGCCTAAATTCCAAATGTTTGGGAGTTTCTAGAGACATTTTTTCTAATTGATTTTCTATATCCATTCCATTTTGGTGAAAGAATAAATTCTGTGTAATTTCAGTTTTCTTATATTAAGACTTCTGATGCACAAGCGTGTATATGTGTGTATTTCATCTGCACTTCGGGGTGTGTCTGGGGCCTCGGCTGCAGATCTGGGCACAGGCTGCAGGTCCCTGGGGAGCACCGCGCACTTGCCGCACAGAAGCATGCGGCTGAGTCTCCAGGCTGGGAAGTTGCGATGTGCAATGTGAGCGGTTTGGCACTCTCATTGAGGGAAACTGTGAGTCTTCCCTCTTCCATTTCATTCACAACTGAACGTATGGCTATCAAGAATGCAGGCCCTTTACCAGGGTATTGCCGGTACCACAGGAAGTAGTCAAATGCACTCTTCTCATAACTACAGTTCAGAATGGAAATCTCTCCTTCCTGAACTGTCAGAGATTGAGGGATCTGTTTCACCCTCTCTTGGTCACTCTTTTCCTTCTATTGTCCACTCACCCCTGCTTAAAAAGACAAAAAGTCATTAGGTTCACAAACTGGTATTTCTTTCTTAAAGTTTCTATCTGATGAATTTGTCCGTACTCCAATTTTCTCACTCCCCCAAATTAATGAGATATCCTAGGGTTTCTCCATCATAACTCACAGTTTACTTGAAGACACAGAATTAAGAATGATGCGTTCAGCATCTTGTCCATTGTTCCTGGCACGAAAGTTCAATGACAGCTCAGGTTCTTCTCCTGGTCTCCTCAGTCAGCTAGAACTCTGACTTAAGGTTCACATCAGCTTTAATTCTTTCAAGAGGCCCCACCTTCTCACAAGTACTTTCAACGAAAGCTATTTTTTTTTTCAAAGCAAGCACTTCTCGATTTTCTCTCAGACTTGCTCAAAATTACTTTCAACGGAAAGCAGAAATCCCCTCCTTACACATGGAATATGCTTAGTTTGGAATTTCTCTCCCCTATTCCTCATCTTTTTTTTCTTCACATTTCCAAGAAGGTTAAAAATCATGTATCAGGACAACTTGATATCTTAACAGGGATTACATTATTTTGCAATGGAGAAGAGAGGGATTCCCATGAAATCACAAGATGAGCATTTCTCTTTTTTTAATTACAAGTACAAATTAAAGTCTATTGAAGATATCAGTTCATGTTAGTCACTCAGTCATGTACGACTCTTTGCGAACCCACGGATTGCAGCACATCAGGCCTCCCTGTCTGTTACCAACTTCCAGAGTTCACTCAAACTCATGTCCATTGAGTCGGTGATGCCATCCAACCATCTCATCCTCTGTCATCCCCTTCTTCTCCTGCCTTCAATCTTTCCTGGCATCAGTCTTTTCTATTGAGTCAGTTCTTCGCATCAGGTGGCAGAAGTTTGGAGTTTCAGCTTCAACATCAGTTCTTCCAATGAATATTCAGGACTGATTTCCATTAGAATGGACTGATTGGATCTCATTGCAGTCCAAGGGACTCTCAAGAGTCTTCTCCAACACCACAGTTCAAAAGCATCAATTCTTCAGCACTCAGCTTTCTTTACAGTCCAACTCTCACATCCATACATGACTACTGGAAAATCCATAGCCTTTACCAGATGGACCTTTGTTGGCATAGCAATGTCTCTGCCTTTTAAAATGCTGTCTAGTTTGGTCATAACTTTTCTTCCAAGGAGCAAGCATCTTTTAATTTCATGGCTGCAGTCACCATCTGCAGTGATTTTGGAGCCCCCCAAAATAAAGTCTGTCACTGTTTCCACTGTTTCCCCATCTATTTTATAAAGTTAAAATAAATAAGGAGCATATGTTTTTGAAGCCCAGCATTTTGTCTTTGTATTTGATGTCATCTCAAATTCAAAGAAAACATCATTACAGTCCAACAGGAGAAATAATAAAAGTTCTCATTCCTCAGTCGAATCCCATCTACCCCATCATTCTAAGGGGAACTTTTATTGTTTGTTAGACTTATGATATATTTTTTTTTTCATTTATTCATTCATTACTGCATCTCAATCTATATTTAATGAGTGCTGATAAGTGACTACTTAATATTCAATACCTGGATCTCAAGAAGGAAAGAGATAGTTCCCATTTTCAGTCAACTGAGGCCCAATACTCAAGTACAATCAGATAAAAGCTACTAAGGAGAAATGTGTATCTCTAAGATATGACAAAGAAAAAAGTAATAAACTCTGCTTCTCAACTCAACCAGATAACAGTTTTAATGGAGGTGATACTTGAACTGGAACTTACACCACTACTACATTTCCCATAAAGATGGAGGACATGAAATCTAGGCACAAATTAACTAAGTGTGGTATACATTTATGTTAAAGAAGCTAAATCTGGCCATATCCTTGAGGACAACATGTATCATTGAGAGAAGTGTTGATTTTCAAAGCCATATTTTCAAACTACTAGACTATAATATACATAGATACTACCTAGGTAGATGGATGAATAGATAGAAACATACCATACATTCATGCATGATTGATAGATGTAAATGGAACCATAATAGGAGATAAAACTTTAGTAGATTTTTAAGGGATCCTTTCTGGCTACTTGAAGAATATGTGTATGTGGGACAAGCATTACAGTAATCTCTGAAGCAGCATTGCCCCTTTTGTAGCCATAGAAAGAAGTTATGCTGAAAAAATGTGTATAGCTTCTTAAAAATTCATGTTCACCACCTATGAACATCAATCGGAGCACTGAAATATGTAACCAAGTCTTCATCTTGAAGCATTGATTTCTTGAGATAGAAGGGGATTTTACCTTGTTGAAATATTCACCCTCAGACTGAGTCAGTGTAAGGAGCTGTCTTTCTTCCCATAATGTCGACAGCAAATCAAGAAGAGCCCTTTATACTGAAGAGACCATGTCTTTAAATAGATTCTAAATCAGAAAATTGTGTTATATATTCTGCCCACACTTAATACTAATGTCTTTTTATTTTTTTGTTTGCACACTGATGACATGAGTTTAGCTTGTTTTTGTTTTTGCATTATTTATTGTATCTATTATTGAGACAGTAACTGTACAGAAATATTTAAGACCCCAACAGAATGAAACAATAAGCAGGTGAACTAGAACTATTCTAAAAAGACCCTTTGTAATCATACATCATGATCATTAGGATTTATTCCAGGTATGCAAGGATGATTCAGTATCCTCAGATCAATCAATGTGATATACCACAACAGAATGAAAGATAAAAACCACATAATTACTTCAGTAGATGCAGAAAAAGCATTTGACAAAATTTGATATCTGCTCATGATAAAAGCTCTCAATAAACCTGATATGGGGAAAAAGTACCTCAAAATAATGAAGGTTATTTATGACAAACCAACAGCTAACATCACAATCAGTTGTTTTAAAAAATGAAAGCTTTTTCTCTAAGACCTTAAACAAGACAAGTCTGCAAATCTCACCACTTCTATTTAACATTGTACTGGAAGTCCTAGCCATAGCAATCAGATATGAAAAGGAAAGAGAAGGCATCCAAATCTGAAGAAAGAAACTGCCACTATTTGCAAATGACATGATGTTATGTATAGAAAATTGTAAAGTACCATCAAAAAGCTATTAGGATAAATAAATGAAAGTAAAGCTCAGTAAAGTTGCAGGGTACAAAATTAATATATAGAAATCTTTTGCCTTTCTATACACTAATAATGAATCATAAGAGAAAGAATTTAAGAAAACATCCAATTTACAATTGAATCTAAGAGAATAAAATAATTAGCAATAATTTCAACAAAGGAGTTGAAAGACCTGTATTTTGAGAACTACAAGAATTGATGAAAATGATTTAAGACAACACAAATAAATAGAAAGATATCTCATGTTCATAGACTGGAAGAGTTAATATTGCTAAAATACCCATACACCCAAAGCAATCTACAGATTCAACGCACTCCTCATCAAATTACCTATGGCATTTTTCACAGAACTAGAAAAAATAATCCTAAAATTTGTATGGAACCACAGAAGACCTCAACAGCTGAAGCAATTTTGAGAAAAAAGAGCAAAGTTGAAAATACTACACTCTCTGATATGAAAATATGCTACACAGTGGTAGTAATCCAAAATTGTATGGTACTGGCACAAAAACAGACATAGATAAATGGGACAAAATAGAATCAAAATAAACCCATGCACCTATGATCAATCAATCTATGACAAAAGAGGCAAGAATATACAGTGAGGGGAAAGACAGATTCTTCAATAAGTAGGTTTTGAGCAAACCGAACAGCTACATGTAAAAGAATGAAACTAGAAATTTTTCTCACAGCATGAATAAAAATAACTCAAAATGTTTTAAAGACTAAAATGTAAGAGCTGAAATCATAAAACTCCTAAAAGAAAATATAGACAATATGCTCTGTGACATTCATCTTTATATTTTTTTTCTAATCAAACTAAACTCTTGCACAGAGAAGAAAACCATTAACACAAAGAAAAGGAAAACTGAAAAGGAAAAGATATTTGCAAACAACATGTCAACAAGGATTTAATATCCAAAATATATAAAGAACTTATACATTTAATATCAAAAACATGATCTTATTTTAATTTAGGCAGAGGACCTGTATAGGCATTTTACCAAAAAAGACATACAGATGGCCAACAGGCACATGAAAAGATGCTCGATATCTTCAGTCATCAGTAAAATGCAAATGAGAACAACAAATGAGCAAGTCACCTTACTAGGGCTGTCATCAAAAAGGCAAGAAATAACAAGGGTTGGTGAGGATGTGGAGAACAGGGAATCTTTGGGCACTGTTGGTAGTAATATGAATTGGTGCAGCCTCTGTGGAAAACAGTATGGAGATTCTCCCCACTCTGCCCTCCCCAGATTAAAAATGGAATGGTGTCTGCAACCTGAAGTCTTATCCTTCCTCAATTGCTTAGAAAGGAGGTAGCACCTTTGAGGGGAAAGAGATAGCGAATAGGATCCTATCTGGTTTTAGTGGTTGTCGTGGGAAAGATAACAGCAAATTGACACAATTTTTTTAAAAAATGAAAAATAGAATTACTACATGATACAGAACTTCCACTCCTGGGTATTTATCCAAAGAAAACAAAAGAGCTAGTTCAAAAATATATAGGCACCCCAATGTTCAGAGAAACATTATTTACAATAGTCAAGATATTGAAGACATCTCAGTGTTCATTCATATCATAGATGAATAGATAAAGAAGATCTAGATGATAGATAGATCAATATAGATATAAATAGTGAAATATTACCATAAAAAAAGTAAAATCTTAATTTGGGACAACATGGATAGACCCAGAGGGTATTATACTTATTGAAATAAGTGAGAATGAGACAAATAAACTGTATGTTTTAATACATGTATGTGGAATCTGAAAAACAAATACAACAAAACAGAAACAGACTCACAGACATAATGAAACAACTAGTGGTCACTGGATGGGAGAGGAGTGAGTGTAGGAGTGAAATAGGTGAAAGGAATTCAGAGGTGCACACTCTCAGTTACAAAACAAATAAATCATAAGTTTGTAATGTACACCAAAGGAAATATGATCAATATTTTATAATAATTTTGTATGGTATGTAATTTATCAAAAATATCAAATGACTATGCTGTACATCTGAAATTAATATAGTATTGTAAGTCAACTATGTTTCAATTTTAAAAGTTTTAATTAGATAAAAATGTGGCAAAGTAGACTTTGGGTGTAGGATCAGTTGAAGGATCTTGATACTGAAAGGGTGTTGCCAGGATTCTTGGCCTCCAGAGGAGAAGAATTCAATCCGGGGTCAGAGACGAGGCTTGATCGCTCAGAGCTTTTGTGTAATAAAGTTTTATTAAACTATAAAGGAGACAGAGAAAGCTTCTGACATAGGCATCAGAAGGGGCAGAAAGAGTACCCCCTTGCTAGTGTTAGCCATGGAGTTATACACTCTCTAATTAGTTATTACAGTGAATCAAAAGAATGTCTGGAGGCTGTAAAGACCTCACTAGACCTACTTCCATAATTTACATTTTAAGATAATAGGATTAGCCAGAAGGTTTTTTCCAGAGACTGTTCTCAAGCTGGATACATTATTGTTATACAATCCTAAGGAATGTAGAGGGAAAAAAAGTTTGTCCTTTCTTCCTCCTTGAGAATTCCAGACACCTCTCTCCTTGGGGACCCCTGGACTTCTTATCAAGCTGCCTAGGAATTGACTCTCTCAATATGAATTATTCTGGATTATCTGGGTAGGTCCTATACATAACCATGCATCCTTTGCTCACACACACACACACACACACACACACACACACACACACACACACACACAAAGACTATAGATATTTTTCTATAAAGATGAGTTTAGCTGGGATCAGCAAAGGATTGCAGTTTGGGGTCTGCAACCACGGCAAGCTTCAGGCAAGTCCCCACAGGACAAGAGAAGAACGATCTTATAGAGAAGAAAAGGAAGTTGGGAGGGCTACTGTAAACAGAGGCTTACATTTGTTTACATTGGGATGTCCCTGGTGGTCCAGTGCTTAAGAACCTGCCTTCCAACGCAGGGGATGTGGTTCAATCCCTGGTAGGGACCTAAGATCCCACACGCCACCAGGCAACTAAGCCCTTGTGCCATAACTGGAGAGCTCATGTGCTGCAACTACGGAGCCCACACACTTTAGAGACAGTGCTCCACAACAAGAGAAGCCCCTGCACACACACACACACACACACACACTCACACAAACACACATGCGCACACACACACACACACGCACGCGCACACACCCACACACACAAAGTAAACAGAGTCCATGGCTTTTCACTGGCCCAGTGTTTGCCTTGAAAAGAGGTGGCATCTTTCTTCTGCCCTTTAATCCTGTTATCTTCACAGGGTATGAGAGCTCCCCCTGTCTCCCAACTCTATTTAAATGAGTTTCTGTTTATTTACCAATTTCCTACACCTTAGAAGCAGAAGAGTATTTGACTCCAGAAGAGAAAGGAGCTGAGGTGGTAAAAGAGGTTGCAGTGATTCAAGGAAGGGCTATGACCCAAGGATTCCAAGTGACCTCCAGAAGCTAGAAAAATGCAAGGAAATGGATTTTTCCTTAAAGCCTCTAGAGGAAACCTACCAGCCAGCCAAGCAAAATTGATTTCATACTTCTTCAACCCAGAACTATAAGAGAATTCATTTGTTTTAACTTATCAAGTTCATATTAAACATTGAGCAAACATTTTTTGTTTGCTTTCCACAGTAGTAGGATGGCATGTAAATATTTGCAGTTGTCTGTTGGAACACTTCATGGTGAGGCAGACTTGAACATTCTGGAGAAGGCGACTAAGCTGGGTAATATCTTTATTGGAGTGATTTCATTTAATTCCTTTCACTTTTTAACATTTTTGAGTTCAGCATGCATGCTCTGTCACTCAGTCATGTCCAACTCTTTGAGACCCCATGGACTGTTAGACTGCCAGGCTCCTCTGTCCATGAGATTTCCCAGTATTTCCCAAGAATACTGGAATGAGTTACCATTTCCTCCTCCAGAGGATCTGCCCCACCCAGGGATTGAACCCATGTCGTCTCCTGCATTGGTAAGCAGATTCTTTACCACTGAGCCACCTGGGAAGCTGTGGTTAAATATTTATTTTAATTCTGTCCTCGTATCAACTACTCTGCTAGTTCCCAGTTCGAAGTTTCTAGTGAAGAAGGAGACACAGACTGAGAAGGGGAGATTGAGACCAAAGTCCATAACCTGTAGGGCCAAACGGTGTCTGTGGTTAAAACTGTCCTGATGCAGGTGAGTAACATGAAGCACTGCAAACGCCCTGTGGGGCCTCACGGTGTGACTGAGGCTGGAGGAGGGGCTGAGCCCCGGGAGGGTTCCTGTAGAGGCTGCAGGTGCCTGGGGAGCACCGTGCTGCGCAGCACAGAAGTAAGTGCCCGAGTCTGTGGTCCGCGAAGAGGAAATGTGCAGTGAGCTGCGGCGTTCTCTAGGGACTGTCGTGGCATTTAATCTTCCTTCCTGCTTTGTCCCTGAAGGAATGTAAAACAGGCGGATGAGGTGGCCCCAGGGGTTCTGAAGATACCACTGCACATTGTCTAGGGAGGTGGAGAAATTACACCGCAGAGTAGAGCTGGCTCCCTCCTGGAGACTCAGGGCTGGGGGACTCTGCACCACATCCATCCCTCTCACACCTGATGAAAAGGAGAGAAACAGTCACAGGTGAGGGTCACAGAGCGCCGGCAAAACCCGTAAAGTACACCCCCAACCCCATAAATGATAAGGATAGAAAGTCTGCAGGACTTGTCAGCTCCTCTTCCTCCTTCAACAAAAGAGAAGCTGCTCATTCCTTCAGACTCCCCTGTGGGGCAGCCCCAACTCACAGCAAACCTGGGCAAACAAAAGCCCCAGTACGGTGTCCACTAGCCTTTTCATGACGCTTTGCCTTGTTGCTGGAAAACATTCACAAGATACATAGCAAACCCTGGGTGGTGAGTGTCATGACTTGTCTGGATGTTTCAGCTCCTGCAACCAATCAGCTCAGCCAACAAACCCTGCTCAGTTGACACTCTGTGACAGGCAGCCCCACCCTCTGGTCTCAACTGAACAGGTTAAAGAGGGGTGAGAGTGGAGGGAAAAGGTGACATTCAATGTTTTATACATAATTTTGAACTTGTGAAATGGAAGTTCCTATTTTCTCCTGATATATATTAATAAATAAATCTTAGGCAATAAAAGTGGAAAAAAATCAGAAAAAGCTGGCATCTATACTTCAAAATTTTCCATCTTACCTTTTGTTTATGACTCCCTGTTTGATCCAGGGGACTTTCCTGAGAGCTATGGATAATAACAATCAATGTAAATATAGATATTTTTCATTATGGTCATAAATGTCTAGTTCTTGAATCAGGGAATATGGCAGAGCTATAAACTGAAAGGAATATTCATCAAAAAGCATGCTTCTTATATGCCGATAATAATTTAGCTTTTCTTCACACAAAATTATTCTCCTCTATTATTACTAACCCCCATTTGAAAGAGTTTTCCAGGGGATGGAGCGGTAAAGAATATACTTGCCAATTCAGGGGACGAAAGAGATGGGGATTCGATCTCTGGGTCGGGAAGATCCCCTGGAGAAGGAAATGGCAACCAGCTCCAGTATTCTTGCTTGGAAAATCCCATGGCCAGGGGAGCATGGTGGGCTATAGTCCATGGGATGGCAAAGAGTAAGACCCGACTGAGCGACTGAGCACATGAAAACTCACAATGAGTTTCGGAGGTAGGAGGTAGATGGGCCCCTGGGCTAGACAGCTGGTATTTGTCAAGCAGAGTAAAATTCAAGCTTTGTTTTCCTTACAGACTCCAAATACTGAGGGAAGAACCAATTCTACCTTGTTGGAACTGTTCCTTTGACTTGCTTTTCACTGCTTTTGTTATTATAATCATACATAATGGGCTGCCTCAGAGAATCAGCCCCTCCGCCAGACTGCTAAAAGGCTTTTGTTCATGACTTATCCATTTGTGGATGGTAGGAAAGAAGAAATTAATACATCCCCTGCCTGAGGCTTGCCATTCTAGCAGATGTTTACAAGATTAATTTTGCCTTTTTAATTTGTTTCCTCACTTTCCCCCACCCTGTTCTGTGAAAGAACCTGCCATCCAGACCCAGACAAGATGATTATTCTGAGACATTAGTCTGCCATCTTCTTGGTCAGCCAGCTTTCTGAATAAACTCCTTGCCCCCACTCCTCCTCTCTCAGATTGATTAACCTGTCATGCTAATTAGCCTCAGTAACCAAGACAATTAACGGCAGAAGCTGAGCTCCCCTAGAGTAAAAAAGTGACCACTTCTGAGGTCAAGAGGTCAAGGAAAACTGTGCAGGCACAGAAAGACTCCTCGGAGCTCAAAAAGGAGTTGGCACGGCCTCATAACAGATGATGCCACGCATCCCACAAAGCTCTGCACTGGAATCCATCTTGGCACATGCATCTTTCAGGAGTGTCCTAAAACAGGTCTTATGTGGGGAAAGGAGAGAGATATCTGGCCAAAGATAAACACAGACCCAGAAGGACTTAACCACCTCTTCACTGCACTCCTCATCTTCCTCCTCATTAGGGAGAATGCCCTTGTGTCTCCTGCATTGGCAGGCAGATTCTTTACCACTGCACCACCTGGGAAGCCTATTAATGGAGACTGATGAATAAAGGAGAACATTTTTTGCTTCACACTATATTGTGTTTGGAAAGGTCACCTGTATACATCCTTAAGTGCCAACAGTAATTAGCTCAACCAGTCCCAAACGCTTTAGTCAAAGAGTTGAAATCCTTTAAGGAAAGAAGCTTCTTAGGATACTAGCAAAATAGTCTGGAGATAATGCAGTTAGAAATAAGGCATTGTCCTGGGTTTTTTGTTTGCTTGAGAGATGAGATTAATATTGTAAAGCAAATTCTCTGACTTGTGTTATATCAACTCACATGGCCAACCTCAAGCTATTATATCTCAGCCCATCACTATTCCAAATGACCCAGCAGTAAGTAGCTTTCTCCAGCTTGTTGAAAATTCTATGGCCTCATTTTCCCTAGAATTCTGATTCTAGAGGACAAAAATGCAAAATTTCAGAAAACAGGAGTCTTTCCTTTGCAAAATGATAAACAAAAAAGAATAGAAAAGACAAGAAAAAATGAAGAAAAGAAAAATCTAAGATGCCCATGGGAACCAAACACTTCCAGGATTCTGTATTGTCTGTGCTATTTGCCTTCACAGAACATGCCAACTTCCTAAATATAACAAAGACTGAGCTACAGTGTCCAGGAGGTTTGTGTTCAGCTCCTCCTGCAGCCCCAGGCACTGTGTCACTCAGAGCACAGAAGTACTTGGCCGAGTCTTTCCAATGAGCTGGTGTTTTCCTCAGGTGGAAGGACTTCTCACTCTTCCTAAGTTCAGTCTCAAAACCTTTGATGCCTGAAACAAGATTGTCTCCAGACACGTACTTCAGGAGAAGCTGGAGTCCTTGGTCTGGGTACTGCATGTACCAGAGGATGTATGGTGAAACATAAGGTGAGTAGGTGCACTTCAGCTCCAGACGGGCTCCTTCAGAGACAGTGATGTGGTCATCAGGCTGGGTCACTGACTGGGCTCCAGCTCCTGCTGAGACATCAGTGCTGAATCAGTGAACTCAGCTAAAACAAAAAGTCTCTATTCAACATGGAGCAATATTCCATGTGTGGACAAAGGAGTAAAATGGAGTAATACTCACTCAGAAACAGGAGCATCTCAAGCATCAAGGTGAACACCAAGGTCATAGTGGGGCAGTGAAGAGGCAGTGAGCTCCTTTCTAACATGTTCCCCACAAATAAGTTTGAAGACTGGCTGACTCTGAAATTAAGAATGACAAAGGATATATATTTCTTCTGATGGAGATTGTAGGGAGGTTGTTAGGAAGAGAAGCTGTCTTAACAAAATGCCTATCTCTGGTGTCTGAGATGCTTTACATCTCACTGTGTAAAAAATGGTCAGAATATCTCTTTAAACCATAGGGTTTTTGTGAGATTCTTCTGATCTTTTACAGAAAAGCAATTTTCAATGTAGGCAGCAGTGCCCTCCAGAGGCCAAATAGAGAACTACGGAGAAGTTCACTGTTTTCATTAACATGCCCCACCCTTTAACTGCCCTTCTGTGGTTGAATTTCAAAGCATTATGATTATGTACAGAAGAGGATTTATATGTTGTCAGCCTTGAACTATTTGGCTTTTTAAAAAAGCAGAATTGTGAGTTAAAAATTCTCTGTGTTAGTGTATAGCACAGGGGACTATATTCAATATCAAATAATGGAAAAGAAAATAAAAAAGAAAGTCTATATACGTATAAATGAGTCACTTTGCTCTACAGAAGAAATTAGCATAACATTGCCAATCAGCTATCCTTCAACTTTTAAGTGTTGGATACAAAATAATTTTTAGAAAGAAACATAAAATCACAATGTTACAATTTTATTAGTTTCCAGATTTAACTATGAGCCAGAAGGAAATAATCCAATATATTTCAACTGCAGAAAGAGAAGAGCCGTTAATCCAGAAGTCTTCACTAATAAAGGTGAAATTCAGACATTCTCAGTTGAAGGAAAACTAAGAAAAGTGGTCACCAGAAGACCTATCCTAAAATAATGTCTGGAAGCTCTATAAACAGAAATAAAATTATAAAGGAAGGAGTCTTGAAACAACAAAAACGAGTAAAGAATACAATAAGCAAAAACATGGATAAATACAATAGACTTTTCCTCTTGAATTTCCTCAATTATATTTGGTGGAAATATATTATAGCATATTATATATGTTATATAGCAAAATATATATAATAATATAATTATATATCTGGAAAAATTATAACACTGTCTAATGAGGCTCTAGACACACATGGACGAAATACTAAAGAAAATTACTTTATGAATAGGGGAGAATAAATAGGTATAGGTATAAAGGGAGGCAATATTTATACACTTCATTCAAATAGGTAAAATAATATTACCAATAGACTGTGTTATGTAAATGCAATAACTGGAGCAACTATATAAAAACAGCTATACAATAAGACACATCTAAATGCTATAAGGCAGCCATGAAATTAAAAGACACTTACTCCTTGGAAGGAAAGTTATGACCAACCTAAATAGCATATTAAAAAGCAGAGACATTACTTTGCCAACAAAGGTCTGTCTAGTCAAGGCTATAGTTTTTCCAGTAGTCATGTATGGGTGTGAGAGTTGGACTATAAAGAAAGTTGAGCACCGAAGAATTGATGCTTTTGAACTATGGTGTTGGAGAAGGCTCTTGAGAGTTCCTTGGACTGCAAGGAGATCCAACCAGTCCATCCTAAAGGAGATCAGTCCTGGGTGTTCATTGGAAGGACTGATGCTGAAGCTGAAACTCCAATACTTTGGTGACCTCATGTGAAGAGTTGACTCATTGGAAAAGACCCCGATGCTGAGAGGGACTGGGGGCAGGAGGAGAAGGGGAAGACAGAGGATGAGATGGCTGGATGGTATCATCGACTCAATGGACATGAGTTTGAGTAAACTCCGGGAGTTCCGGGAGTTGGTGATGGATAGGGAGGCCTGGCGTGCTGCAATTCATGGGGTCTCAAAGAGTTGGACAGGACTGAGCGACTGAACTGAACTGACTGAAATGCTATAGGAGATTCCCTTGTGACTCAGACCATAAAAGAATCTTCCTACAATGCGGGAGACCTGGGTTCAGTCCCTGGGTCGACATGATGCCCTGGAGAAGAGAATGGCTATGCACTCCAGTATTCTTGTTTAGAGAATTCCATGGTAGGCTACAGTCCATGAGGTTGCAAAGAGTCAGACACAACTGAGCAGCACGCGCGCGCGCGCGCACACACACACACACACACACACACACACACACACACACACACACAAAACACTGCAGATAAATTGAAGTGTAATCCTAGAAAATGTTGAATAATTCACAGGAAGTTAGGAGGAAAAACATACGGGACAAAAAATAAGTGCAAAAAAAAAAATCAAATAAAATGGAAGTCTGAGCCCTAAAATATCATGACATTAAAAACAAGTGATCTACACACAGAAACTAAGACACAGAAGTTGGTCTGAACACACCAGTGACAAAACAGCTCAGACAAAAAGTGGATTAAGAAACACAACCCAACTGTAACTGTCTGAGAGAATAAGACATAGTCATCTTGAAAGTAAAAGGATGGAAAAAGATGTATTATGCAAACATTGATCAAAGGAAAGTATAATGGCTATATTAATATCAGATAAAGTAGACAGACTCCTGAACAAAGAACATTATGAGAGACAGAGAAATATTATCTACTGATGAAGAGGATAATTTACTGAGAAGACATAGTATTCCTAAATGTATATGTACCAAGTAACAGAGCTGAAAAATAAGTGGAACAAAAATTAGAACTAAAAAGAAAAGAGACAAATCTAGAAATACGGTCAAATACTTCAATATTTCTCTCTCAACAATGGGTAGAATAACTTGCCAGAAAATCAGCAGATATATAGAAGAACTCAATAACACCATTAACCAGTAGGATTTAATTGTCAGCGATACAACACTCCACCCAACTAGAGCAGAATATACTTCTTGTCAAGAGTCCACAGAATACATACTAGGTAAGTGCAAATCTTGGAACCTAAAAAAACTCAACAAATCTAATGTAAAAGAACTAAAATATAAAGAGTATATTCTCCAACCACAATGAAATAATAGTATAAATAAATAACAGAAAGATATAGGAAAATTCCCAAACATTTGGCAACCAAACAACACACTTCTTAATTAATCTATGGGCCATAGAGAATGTCTCAAGGGAAATCATTGAATTTCTCATGAGTTTAATAAAAATGAAAATACAACATACCAAAATTGGGGGGACACAGCCAAAGAAGTATTGACAGTGAAATTTTAGCACTACATGCAAATATTAAAAAAGAATAAAATCTCACATAGATTATCTAAGCTTCTACCTGAATAACCTAGACAAGGAAAAGATAAATTAATCCAAAACAAGCATAAGAAAATAACAAAGATAAAAGAAGAAATCAGTGAAATTTAAAAGAGATAAACAATAGAGAAAATCAATGAAACAAAGAGTTGGTTCTTTAAGAGGATCAGTAAAACTGATAAAGTTCTAGCAAAACAGACAGGTGGAGGGGCGTGGGAAGAACAGGGACAATGTCAGCAGGCTAATTAGCAGTATGGCATCCTATGTGATTGGCTAAGGATGAACATTTGCCTTTCTCCAGTTGGTCCTAGGCTTCTGTCATAGCTCAGTTGGTAAAGAATCTGCCTGCAATGCAGGAGACCCCGGTTCGATTCCTGGGTAGGGAAGATCCATTGGAGAAGGAATATGCTCCCCAGTACTCTTGGGCTTCCCTTGTGGCTCAGCAGGTAAAGAATCCGCCTGCCATGCGGGAGACCTGGGTTTGATCCCTGGGTTGGAAAGATCCCCTGGAGAATTGAAAGGCTACCCACTCCAGTATTCTGGGCTGGAGAATTCCGTGGACTGTATAGTCCATGGGGTCGCAAGGAGTTGGACTCGACTGAGAGCCTTTCACTAACTAACTAACATTAGCAGTTGGTCCTGAGTTGCATGAACTTCCGAAGTATTATGCTAAGCAAAGTAAACAATGCCAAAATGCCATGTATTGTAAGATTCCACTTGCATGAAATGCATAGAATAAGCAAACCCGTGGTCAGAAAGCAGGTGGGTGGCTTCCAGAGATGTGTGCGTGGGGAGCGAGGGGAGTGACTGTGTCATGGATGCATGGTTTCCTTTCGGGGTGATGACAAGGTTTCAGATCTAGATTAGAGGCAGTGATTGTGCCACGTTGTGAATATACTAGACACACACTTAGGTGTTCATTTGAAAGAGAGAATTGTGTGAAATGTTGCTTAATCTCAACAAAACTACTATTTTTTGACTTTTTATTTTGTATTAAAGAGCTGGTTAACAGTGCTGTGTTATTTTCAGGTGTACATCAAAGTGATTCTGTTATCCATACACATGTATCTGCTCATTTTCAAATTCTTTTCCCATTTAGATTGTAAAACTATTATTTAAATTCAAGTTGATGAAAATCTAACAATCAAAGAATTCATAATATAATTTTAGATCATTTTAAAAGATTTTTTAAAATTAATTTAATTGGAGGATAATTACTTTACAATATTGTGATGGTTTTTGCCATACATCAACATGAATCGGCCACAGGTATACCTGTGTCCCCACCATCCTGAGCACCCCTCCCACCTCCCCTGCCACCCCATCGCTCCAGGTTGTCCCAGAGCGTGGGCTTTGGGTGCCCTGCTTCATGCATGGAACTTGCACTGGTCATCTGTTTTACCTGTGGTAATGTACACGTTTCAATGCTATTCTCTCAAATTATCCTACCCTTGCAAATTGCCTCTTTCTGGAAGGAAAGTCAAAACAGAAAACTCCTTAATGGAAGAAGTTTCCTCAGCACCAAGCCAGGACGTGGTTGGAGCCCCATCTGCAGTCTGAGTCCTGGGAACAGGCTCCCTCTGCGCACTGGGGCTCACAGCACAGAGGTCGGTGGTCGAGTCACTGTGCTGAGAAGTCGCAATGTGTGAAGCAGTGTGTCCTGATGGTTTATCCAACGAGACTGTAATTCTTCCACGTGTTTGCTCGTTCTGATTCGCCTGAATTGACAGTAGGGATGTGAGCCCTTTCCCGGGATCCTGCCTAAACCACTGCAGGAAGTGCAGAGCGCTGTCAGGGTAACTGCAGTTGAGATCCACGCTGTCTCCTCTCTCATGCTCAGAGCTTCAGGACTCTGACTCATGTCCTGCTTACTGCTCACCCCTGTTCAGAAAGAGGAAACAGAGACAGGCTGGTCAGTGGCTGATTATTCTTGGAAACTAACTTAAGTTTACTTTTTCGCTCTCCACAGGAACTCCCAGAAACCATGCAGGTACAACTCCCTGACTTTCTGTCTTCCCTAGGGAGGAATATCTGGGAGTCGCCCATTCTTTGCCCATTTCCAAATCCCTCTAACTCCCAGTTTACTTGTAACCAAAGGATGAGCAGGCTCAGGGATTTGTCCATTCCTTCTGTCATTTAGACTCACTGGAGAACTGAATTCTTATGTCTGTAAAATGTTCAAGGACTCGCAGGATAAAAGACCTGCTTTGCTGCCTCTTGTGTTCAAAATTTCTACAGGAAACACAGAGTCAGCCCAGCCAATCAGAGCAAGTCACAGAGGCACAGAGGACCCACCAGAAGCCAATCTGCGAGGAGTGGGAGCTTGTCATGGAAACACCATCATCTCAGGGCTAAGCCCAGCGTTGCCAGAGAAATGATTGTCTCTTTCCCTCCTCCTAAGGAAAACAATTTTTAACACATCAGATTTGCAGAATGTGGCTAAGTATGCACCTAGAGGGGCTTCTCTGATGGCTCAAACAGTAAAGAATCTGCCTGCAATGCAGGAGACCCAAGTTCAATCCCTGAATGGGGAAGATCCCCTGGAGATAGGAATGACAACCCACTCCAGTATCCTTGCTTGGAAAATTCCATGGAGAGAGGAGCCTGGTGGGCTACAGTCCATGGGGTGGCAAAGACTCAGACACTACTGAGTAACTCATACACACAGGTACCTAGAGAGAAATGTAAGCCTAAATGCTTATGTTAGAAAAGAAGAAATTGTAAGTTTTACTGCACAGCTGCAGCTGAACCTCTTCACATTCCTGTAACTGCTCGCGCCTCTTGCCACTTCAGCCCTTAAGAATTCTTTTCTTTAATTCACACTTTCTTGAAAATCGCTTTCTATCGTTTCTCAGCCATCAGGTTGCAAAAAGAGTTAAGAATCATTAATACTCACATTTAATGTGTGTGATAAATCAGGAAATAGGAACTTTCACTTCCTATAATGAAGTATAAGCTAAATAAGATCCATAGGTGCTATTCACATATCATTGGCCAGAAATTCCACTTGTCTGAGAATTTTTAAAGAAATAGCCTTATAAATACATTATAAAATTACATATTGTATGCAGCAAGGATATTTAAATATCCTTCAATACAAATATTCAATATGTTATGATATATCTGTATTATAATATACTATACTGGTATCAAAATAAGTAGACTTATTTCTGAGTTGCAAAGATTTTTTGGACTTATTCAAACTGGTTATTTACATTTTAAATTAATTCTTGTTGGAGTATAGCTGATTTACAATGTTATGTTACTTTCTGCTGTATAGCAGAAATATTTTTGAACTGTTTGACTCTGGAGTTTTTATTTTTTAATTCTCATTTTATGTTGCCTGCAGCATTTATCTCAGGAATCCCTTCATCTTTAGACATGTTTAAGGCTCAGTTTCCTTACTTGAGGATAGATTAATATTACTTTGTGGGTTTTAGATTACAGAAGGAGTATCTAAAGTGCTGAGCAATGGACCTGGCATATGGTAGTGGTTCAATAAATGATAATAAAGACTCTGGTGTTGAAGATGAGAATGACGAAAAGAGCAGGTAGAAACAAGAATCTCATGATAATACTCGAATCTATTCCACTGAAGATATTGGGCAGACTATAAAGCTAAAAACCCAAAAGGTTAAAACTGAACAAAACCAGGAGGTATGGATAAGAATACCTGTGTCTCTCTCCTTCAATCAGGAAACTTCCACTTCTTCCCCTCTTTGTAAACCTCCCCTCTTCTTCTACCCACAAAGGAGGAGAGAGGAGGGCTGGTTCTGTCATTCAGAGTCCGTTTATGAGTAGGAGATTGAAAAAAAGTGAAAATGCAAGTCGCTCATTCATGTCCAACTCTTTGTGATCCCATGGCTGGTATCCTGCCGGGTTCCTCTGTCCATGGAATTCTCCAAGCAAGCATACTAGAGTGAGGAGCCAATCCCCTCTCCAGGGATCTTCTTGGCCCAGGGGTTGAACCCGTGTCTCCTGCACTGCAGGTGGATTCTTTACCATCTGAGCCCCCAGAGAAGCCCAGGAGATCAGTTCTCAGTCTGACTTAAACACAGGGCTCCAGGGTCCACTTATTCTGCTTATAGCTCCTGCATTTTGAAGTCTTTGCCTACCTGTGATAAATGCATTTCTATAGAGGGCTAATTTAGTGCCCTGGGATGGGCTGCCTCTTCTTTCCATTTCAGTCCAGATGCCTGAAAAGTAAATCAACTCTTGGCCAATTTGAGATGTGTCCTCTCTTTCCACCTCATCCTTATAGGAATTCTGAGCTTGCTATTCTGGATTCAGAAGGAAGTAGGAAACTCTACTTAGGCATGAACCTCAAACTTACCTTTCCTAGAGGTAATCAGAGGACCAGTGATATTAGGTCCTGGAGGAAATTAGGTCCAGGTGTCAGCTAAAAGTCCTTCTTCACTTTCTATTTGTATTAAGCTAATATATACAACATCTTCAGGAATCTTCCCTGTTGTGAGCAGGGCAGGATTTGGCCATTCTTAGGTCCCTTAAATCCCCGCTTGAAATGGAAATATTTTAGCTGAATAATAATGAATATATGACATATCAAAACATGTAAGAAGCAGCAAAGGCAGTTCAGAAAGTCCCTGACTTATGGTTTTCCAACTTTACGATGGTACAAAAATAATATGGATTCAGTAGAAACTGCACTTCTAATTTTGAATTTTGATCTTTTCATGGGCTAGCATGATGCTGTCTTTTAATGCTGAACATCAGTAGTGAGCTGCAGCTCCCAGTCACTTACTCGACTGCAAAGGTAAACAACCAACACACAACCCTTCTGAACCTAGACAACCACTCAGTTTTTCATTTTCAGTACACTGCCAAATAAATTATATGTGGTAGTCAGCATCAAATTACAAGATAGGCTTTGAATTAGATAATTTTGCCCAACTTTTGGCTAATATAAGCATTCTGAGCATGTTTACGTTAGGCTAGGCTGAGCTATGATGTTCAGAGTTCAGGTGTATTAAATGAACTTTTGACTAAAGATATTATCAGCTTATGATAAGTTTTTTGGTACATAACACAATTTTAAGTCAAGGAATAGTTGTAATTAGAGACAAATTTATGAATTTAAATTATATTTGTCAGGAAAGAAGAAATGTTGAGAGTTAATAGGCAAAGTTTCAACTCAAAGAACTAGAAAAAGTAGCAAGTTAAAATAAAAAAAAAGTAAAGGTAGCAAATAATAAAACAAGAGCAGAAAAAAAAAACGCAATTTATCAACTGTCATAAAAGAAAAATAAATATATAAAGAACCCTTTATCTGTTAAACTAACTGAATCCATAATTTAAGGAATATCAAGTTTCTCCCATAAGGCTATGCTACATAGCCTCACTATAGTGAACTTTCTGAAAATTGTTTCTAAATCATTAAAAACCCTACACAAATTCTTCTATAGGTAGAAAAGGAGCCACAAATTGAAAGTTACCTGATGAACCATTACAATCTTGATACCAAAATCTGACATTAACTTGGAAAAGAAAAAGTTGAATACTAGTATCATTCAGGAAAATGGGGGGAAGTGCTCAATAAAATAATAGCAAATCAATGTTTCATTATGTAAAAAGGACAAAACAACATTCCTAAAAGCACTTAACTTTAGAAATTGAAGTTGGTTTCACATTTAAAAATCAATTTAAATAAATAAAGAATATTTATCAAAAACACTATAATTAATAGGCACAGTGAAATATTGAATGCTTTACCTCTGAGTTTGGGAATAAGAAGAATTTTATTCAACATTTCATAGGTGATCTTAGCCAGTTAAGTAGGACTTGCTACATCATTTGTGGGGTGCAGTTAAAATGAAAATGCAGAACGACAAGTGGGCTTGGGAGTCATCTCGTAGGACCACTGCCCAGACCCCAGACCTACTGAAGAGCTTTCCGTCGGTGAACACACAGAGGTGCTGGGCGAGTGGTCCCTGGAGAGGACAGGGAAGCTCTACAGTTCCTCTCACAGACCTGACCCTACACGTCTCTTCCATCTGGATATTCATCTGCACCCTTTATCATAGCCTTTTATAATAAACAGGTAAAAGTAAGTGAAATATTTCTCCTAGTTCTGTGAGTCACTCTAGCAAATTAATTGAGCCCAGGGTTTTGTTTTATCTTGTTTTGGGAATCTTCTATCTACAGTCTTTTGTTCAGAAGCACAGTTGATCACTTGGGCTTGTGACTGGCATGCTTTTTTCATGTAGAAATTGTCAGAACTGACTGGAATGATAGGATACTCAGGTGGGATTGCAGAGAATTGCTTGATATGGGAAAAAACACATTTGTTGACCAGAAATGTTTTGTGTGAGTAGTAAAGGAGACTCATAGGAAAGAAGGACATAATAGGGCAGAACTGGGTTTTTCCCTACACAAGAAGAAAAAGAATCTGGTGTTTTCCCCTCACACACAGATTTTTTCACAATAGCACAAAACTGTAATCAATCCAAACAACCCAAATATCTTTTTCTGGGAGGATGGATAATTAAATTGTTAGATATTTTTGTAGAGGAACTCTATGCATCAATTTAAAAAAGAACAAACAAGACATACACAAAGTGACACCAGTGAATTGCAAAGATATTGAGTGAAGAAAACCAGAGGTAATATACACTATGCATGTAGATATTAACAAGTGTAAAATTTCACTGAGTTCTAAGCTTCCGTTTTGTACACTTTCTTATATGTGTTGTACCTCAGTTACAGAGAGAGGGAGAAAAGAAAGCCAAGAAGCATTTTGAATATGGAGATAAATGTCAGTGTCATCACCTGAGAATAAAAAGTGGTTCCTCTGGGGAGGCAAAAATAGACTATGTGGAAGAGTGGGAAGAAAAAGAGAGTGCTATTTGATTTTGTAAATAAATGAGAGTATTATTTTGATTAAAAAAAGAAATTTTATTTTTAAAAAGGATGAGAAAGTGAGAATCTCAGATGAGACGAGGTTGAAAAATAATCGTTGGCTTTATCACCACCAAAGCCACTGGTTTAAGTGAGAGCTTCTCTCAGAGTAATGCTCACAGAAGTCAGGTTCAAGGAGAAGAGGACTGGGACTTGAGGAAATGGAGACAGTAAGTCTAGAGAGTCAACTAAATTGATTATTAAGGAGAAGAAAAATTTAGTAATATCGCTGGTGGAGATATGACCTTTGAGAATATACTAAAATGGGAGAGATTCTCTTACAGACTTGTGGCCAGATTATTATAAGAGAATGCCAAAAAATTTATTTTAGGGAAGAAGGTGCATTCCTGTGGCATATTTTCAAGGGGCCCAAGACTGGAAACCAAGACTCCAATACCACCACTATCCCTTTCGAATCTACACGGGGGAAGCTCTGGGCTGTTTAAAAGAGCAGCCTGGTTCATGGACACATGTGGGGGACTGTCTAGGATCCTGGGCAGAATGCCCAGTAATCTCTGCTGTCTGGCTGCGTTCTCCATAGGACCACTTGGGAAGAGGCCCTGGGTGCTCAGGAGGCAGGAAAACAGCAAAGACGCCCTTATTCTAGAGCCGCAGCCTCAGGGTTTGGGTACAGTCTGCAGGTGCCTGGGGAGCACTGTGTCTGCACAGCGCAGAGGTAAGTGGCTGAGTCTTCGGGTTTGGGGGCTTCGATGTGCAGAGAACTTCCCTTCTTTAACAAGGTGGCTCTCAGTCTTTCTGCTTTTCATCCCCAGCTGAGTAAAGAAGGAAGAGGAGTTCAGGGCCCTTCCTGGGGTCTTGTCTATACCACTGTAGCCCTCTGAAGCTGCTGACGGTGTGGCTGCAGTTGAGGCTGAGACTGCCCCCTTCCTGGGTTCTCAGGGTCTGAGGACTCTGCTCCATTCGGTCTTCTCCACACAGCCCTGTTCAGGAGAACAAAGTCAGAAACAGCGCAAAGCTTTCAGTTCAGCAGTGCTTGAAATCCCAACACAAAGCCTGGGATGAGCAGTGTCTAGACTCCTCTCTCTCTCTCCTCCCCGTCTTTGGAAAAATGTGCCCCTAAGTTCTCACCTCTTAACTAGAAACTTACATCCAAGCTGAACCCACAAGACTATGAATGCACCTTCCAGCATGTTCTCCATCCTGCCACCTCACTCTTGATGCAATTTTAATGATTCCAAATCTTCTCCCCTGAGGAGCTGCCTCTGTGTCTTAGTTCTTCTCTAATGCACAAAGCCTTTCTGCTGGGCTCAGCCAATCACGAGCAAATCCTCAAGTAGCTTCATGCTTTTGACACTGGAAAAATGAAAGGAATGGAATCACTTCCTCCTGGTGGTCACACACACAAACATCTCACTGGACAACTATGCCACCTACAAACACAAATATTGAGGGAAGGACATCTTTTATGTTGGTGGGCACAGTACATAGGAGGTCTAAAGTAATCAGAAAAGCCTTCTCTGCCTGCAATTTTAATCATGTCATTGTTCCTTGAATGTACTTTAAAGGTAAACTGCTACCAAGGGTTATAGGAGATGAGCCCAAGCATCAGTGTAATGGGGCTTCTTAGGTGGCACTACTCGTAAAGAACCCATCTGCCAGTGCAAGAGATGTAAGAGACATGGGTTCAATCCCTGGGTCGGAAAGGTGCCCTGGAGGAGGACATGGCCGTCTACTCCAGTGCTCTTGTCTGGAGAGTACAACTTGGCAGGCTACAGTCCAGGGGGTTGCACAGAGTCAGATGCGACTGAAGGGGCTTAGTAGCAGCAACATTGGTGTAATGGACTGTGTTTCCCTCTATGGTACACAAGAGTCTCAGCAGGGGAGACCTCAAAGAGACCAGAGTGCTGAGAGAAGCAGAGGGATAGAATAGTTGTGCATCTGTCTGGAAACCTCTTTGACAGAGAATTGGGAATATAAGTTAAGAAATCCATTTCTTCAAGTAATTTTATGCCTGGCTTCAGGGACCAAGCATAACTAAAACTCAGGGTCAAGAACTTGATAGATCTTAGGAGGATAGAATGAGCGATCATGGCAGAGGGAAAGAAGAGCTCTCCGATATAGACATCAGACAGGTCAGAAAGTCACAGGGCAGAGTGGGTAGCAGAAGATAAGTATAGCAAAACTAGCCTTGCTTAATTTGCTTGGTTCTATGACACCCCATTGGATTTTGTCACTGAACATGTGTCTATGTTGTGGAGTTGACCACCGTTTATAGGAGCTCTCTTAAGACTTGTCTGAACAGCACACTCTGCCCCAACCCCATTAGCTTCAATGCGGAAAAAGAGCATCAGCTCTCAGCTGCACTGTTTTGATGTCACTTTATCCTTCACCCACTCAGTGACAAGAAAGAATAAGCAGCACAGAAGTTCTTACACTAACAGTGTTTGGAGTTTCTTGTTCTTGGACTTTTTATTTGAAAATTTGGTAATTTCTCAGTGATTTAAAAGTCATTGAACTAACTTATATCCATTTTAGCATCCTTTCATATAATTCATTTTATCCACACTTAGCAAGCTCTCTTACAATCATATTTAGATGGCAGCTTTTCTTTGTTTCTGAATGTGTATCTCAGAAAGAGCACGAGAAAGATAACTGCAAGATAAATACAGGAGCTCTTTGTAGAACAGACACTAAATGAATCCAGGAGATGGATGAGTGATGTGCAACGAAGCTCAAGAGATGATTTACAGTTGTGAACTTTATGAAAATTGTATGTCATTTTTTAAATACTTTCATTTTTAAATCACTATAGAGTCATGGAAGTTTCCAAAAATGTACAAGGGGGCTCTGTGTACTCTTTACCCGGTCTCCTCCATGGTATCTAAACCAGGAAATTGACATTAGTAAAGTCTACACGTTTCAATTTTTAGATTTCCTTAGTTTTGCATGCAGATGTGTGTGTGTGTGTGTGTGTGTGTGTGTGTGTGTGTAGCTCTATTCAATTTTACACATGTACAAATTCATGTATTCCTGTATATCACATGTATAGGTTCATCACCACATCCAAGATGCACAACTGCTTCATCATAACAAGGTTTCCCTAGGCCATGCACACCTTTGTAGCCACATTGACCCCCTTCCCTAATCATTAACCCCAGAAAATCACTCATCTGTTCTTCATCCATACAATTTTGTTGTTTAGGAATGTCATAGAGGGGCTTCCCTGGTGGCTCAATGGTAAAAGAATCTGCCTGCGGGAAATGCAGTTTTAATCCTTGGGTCAGGAAGAGTCTCTGGAGAAAGAAACGGCAACTCACTCCAGTATTCTTGTCTGGGAAATCTCACGGAGAGAGGAGCCTGGTGGGAGTCCATGGGATTGCAAGGAATCAGGCTTGACTTATCGACTAAACAACAACAATGTCCTAGAAACGGAATTATATAGAAGTAGCCAACAAGATTTTTTTCACTTAGCATAAGTAGTAAAATCATGAGATCTATCCAAATTACTGTATGTATTCAACTTGTTGGTCTTTTTTATTTCTGAAGAGTATTCCATGGTGTAGATGGTCCACAGTTTGCTTAAACAGTAACCCACTGAGGGACACAGTTGTTTCCATGTTTCGGCTGCTGTGAATAAAGCTATTATGAATATTCAGGTACAAGTTTTTATGTGAATAAAATCTTTTATTTATTTAGAATAAGTGTCCAAATGTGTGACTGCATACTTAGTTTTATGAGAAACTGCCAAGCTATTTTCCAGAATGCCCATATCATTTTAGACCTTCATCAGCAATTTGTGAGTGATTGAGTTTTTCCCACATGTTTGCCAGAATTTAGTGTTATCACCATTTTTAATTTTAGCCCCACTGAGATTTCTGTAGTGATACTTCATTGTGGCTTTAATTTGCACTTCTCTGATGGCTAATATTGTTGAACATACTTTCAGGTGCTAATTTGCAATCTGTATATCCCCTCTTTGGTGAAACACCTGTTCAAAACCATTACCCATTTTATCTCCTCATAGCTCAGTTGGTAAAGAATCCACCTGCAATGCAGGAGACCTAGGTTCGATCCCTGGGTTGGGAAGATCCACTGGAGAAGGCAAAGGCTACCCATTCCAGTATTCTGGCCTGGAGAATTCCATGGACTGTATAGTCCAAGAGGTTGCAAAGAGTCAGACACAACTGAGCAACTTTCACTTTCACCTCCAGTTTTGTAACTTATCATTTCATATTTTTAACAGGATCTTTTACAGAGGAAAGGTTTTTAATTTTTATTCAGTTTGGTGTGTGCATGTGTGTGTGAGGGTATCATGCTTTCAGTGTCAAATCTAAGATTTACTTAGCTGCAAGCCTGAAGTTTTTCTCTTATTTTTTTTTAGAGTTGCATAGTTTTTTTATTTTTCATTTAAGTCCATGATCCATTTTGAGCTAACTTTTATAATGCATATATTTTTTAAATATTTTTTAAAGGGCTGTGTCATCATCTTTGTTTCAGGCTTTACCTATTTGCTGTTATCAAGTAAATACTTCAAAGCAACATAACCAAAGCGTGGATTGAAGACTTCTCATAGGGGAGTGAAAAAAAATTTGTTCTTTGAGCCTCTGACTTTCCCCTTTTATACTTAGTGTGATTTCTCTACCTAAAGAGTAAAGTTAAAATTGTAGTAAAAAGCCAAGCCCTTCTCAATTCATCGCCTCTGAAATCCTCTATCATGTATTACAGGGTAATGCTTTCTAGTATAGATTCAGAAAATGGTTACATCTGTCTTATGATTGAAGATAACTGTAATCCCTTCTAACATTCACATTTCTTTAAACTTTAAAGTGCTCTGAGAAAAGTGCCTATCAATCTTTAAGTCATCAAACTGAGCTAAATGTCAGAATCTCCTTCCTTGTCTGTAACTCCTTTCCTATAATTGAGCATGTGTTTCTTGAAGAGGAGAATATTCTTTACAAATTGTCCCAAGAATGAAACTTCCCACTTTCTGTTATTACTTTTTGCTAAAATTACAGGCTTCCATTGACCTTTCTTCACAGTCAGCATTCCAAGGTCAAACAGTTCATTTCTCCAAGGATGTAGTCTTTCTTCTTACTACTGTCCCAGGGCAGAGTCTTTTAAATACCAATTTTTTACAATTGAGGATAACACTTTCTAAAAATTTTCTTAAGGGTTGTGAATCCAGGAGCTTAAAACTGTTCTTGATCAAAATAAGTCAGCCCTTGAAAACAGAAACTAGAAAAACAGACAAGGCACTTTTCCTGTCTTAGGCTAGGACTCACAATGACAGGAATATTTATCCCTAAACTAGGTCTTTAGATTTGAAAGCAAAAATATACAAAGAAGCAGCACAAGTCATGGCAATGGTAAAGATAAATAGAAACAGATAGTTTGACACCATCCAGTTGTACTCATGGGCAAAATCTAGTGCATGGAGACTGCCTGTTATACAAAGGTCATTTCCTTTGAACCCTAGAAATTAGGATGGAAAGTTAAAGTATTGGGACTCAAAGAGAACTAAGGTAACTATGACTTTCTTTCAGTCTGGACCACTGCTCCCTCCTTGCTCACTACCATCCTTAGCTTAATAGGATCCATATCTTTAGCCACAGCAAGTAAATATTTGAGGCTAAAATTTGAAGATTAAAAAGTCTAGAAATGAAAGCAAGAAAGAGATAATACAGGGGTACATTAACATTGGCTGAAACCTAGAAGAATCACTGATAAGAGGGACTTCCAAGTTTACAAGAGAACAAGTTGATATACCTTACTATAGACTCACTCAGGTGATTAAGATGGCTCTGTCTATGCCAACAGGAGGGAGACCATTTAATTTAATTGCAAGTCTGAAAATAGTACCATATGAAGAAAATCTGTTCAAACAGAAAGGGAACTTATGACATATATAAACAGAAGAATTCTTATGGTGATGAGAAATGAACTACAAGAAAAAATAGATCCACAATTACCTAACAGCATCCAAAGTGCAGAAGCTCTGTATCTGTTGATTTTATGAATTAATTCTTCTTCAGTCAACCAATATTTAATATGCAACCACTATGTGCTATGTATTGTGCAATGTACAATGCATTCACTTTCCCTGACCCTAAGGAGCTCAGAGTTATATCATAACAGAGACACTACTTTGCCAACAAAGGTCCATATAATCAAAGCTATGATTTTTCCAGTAGTCATGTGTGGATGTGAGAGTTGGACCATAAAGAAGGCTGAGTGCCAAAGGATTGATGCTTTTGAACTGTGGTGTTGGAGAAAACTCTTGAGAATACTTTGGACTACAAGGAGATCAAACCAGTCAATCCTGAAGGAAATCAGTCCTGAATATTCATTGGAAGGACTGATGCTGAAGCTGAAGCTCCAATCCTTTGGCCACCTGATGCAAGGAACCGACTCATTGGAAAAGACCCTGATGCTGGGAAAGATTGAAGGAGGAGAAGGGGATGACAGAGGATGATAGTTGTATGGCATCACTGACTCAATGGACATGAGTTTGAGCAAGCTCTGAGAGATAGTGAAGGACAGGGAAGCCTGGTGTTCTGTAGTCCATTGGGTCACAAAGAGTCAGACATGACTGAACTACATAAAAATACAATACATACTTATAGATATAGATGTAGATACATAAAAGCATATTAATTGCAACATCCCTTTTGTCTTGGGCTTTGAAGACAGCCTGCAGTACATGAGAACTCATGGATTTTGTCAAAGTTTTTTTCTGCATCTATTGAGATAATCATATGGTTTTTATCTTTCAATTTGTTAATGTGGTGTGTTACATTGATTGATTTGTGGATATTAAAGAATCCTTGCATTCCTGGGATAAAGCCCACTTGGTCATGATGTATGATCTCTTTGACAAAATTCAACATCCATTTATGATAAAAACTCCCCAGAAAGCAAGAATAGAAGGAACATACCTCAACATAATAAATATGACAAATAAATATAACAAACCCACAGCAAACATTATCCTCAATGGTGAAAAATTGAAAGCATTTCCCCTGAAATCAGGAACAAGACAAGGGTGCCCACTCTCACCACTACTATTCAACATAGTGTTGGAAGTTTTGGCCACAGCAATCAGAGAAGAAAAAGAAATAAAAGGAATCCAGATAAGAAAATAAAAAGTGAAACTCTCACTGTTTGCAGATGACATGAGCCTCTACATAGAAAACCCTAAAAACTCTACCAGATAATTACTAGAGCTAGTCAATCAATATAGTAAAGTTGCAGGATATAAAAGTAACACACAGAAATCCCTTGCATTCCTATACACTAACAATGCGAAAACAGAAAGAGAAATTAAGCAAATAATACCACTCACCATTGCAACGAAAAGAATAAAATACTTAGGAGTATATCTACCTAAAGAAACAAAGGACCTATACATAGAAAACTATAAAACACTGATGAAAGGAATCAAAGAGGACACAAATAGATGGAGAAATAGACCATGTTTATGGACTGGAAGAATCAATATTGTGAAAATGAGTATACTACCCAAAGCAATCTATAGATTCAATGCAATCCCTATCAAGCTACCAATGGTATTCTTCACAGAACTATAACAAGTAATTTCACAATTTGTATGGAAATACAAAAAACCTCGAATAGCCAAAACAATCTTGAGAAAGAAGAATGAAACTGGAGGAATCAACCTGCCTGACTTCAGGCTCTACTACAAAGCCACAGTCATCAAGACAGTATGGTACTGGCACAAAGACAGAAAAGTAGGTCAATGGAACAAAATAGAAAGCCCAGAGATAAATCCACGTATGTATGGACACCTTATCTTCCACAAAGGAGGCAAGGGTATACAATGGAAAAAAGACAACCTCTTTAACAAGTGGTGCTGGAAAAACTGCCAACCACTTGTAAAAGAATGAAACTAGAACACTTTCTAACACCATACACAAAAATAAACTCAACATGGATTAAAGATCTAAATGTAAGACCAGAAACTATAAAACTCCTAGAGGAGAACATAGGCAAAACACTCTCTGATGTAAATCACAGCAAGATCCTCTATGACCCACCTCCCAGAATACTGGAAATAAAAGCAAAAAATAAACAAATGGGACCTAATTAAACTTAAAAGCTTTTGCACAACAAAGGAAACTATAAGCAAGGTGACAAGACAGCCTTCAGAATGGGAGAAAATAATAGCAAGTGAAACAACAGACAAAGGATTATCTCAAAAATATACAAGCAGCTCCTGCAGCTCAATTCCAGAAAAATAAATGACCCAATCAAAAAATGGGCCAAAGATCTAAACAGACATTTCTCCAAAGAAGACATGCTAACAAACACATGAAAAGATGCTCCACATCACTCACTATCAGAGAAATGCAAATCAAAACCTCAATGAGGTACCATTACACACCAGTCAGAATGTCTGCTATCCAAATGTCTATAAGCAATAAATGCTGCAGAGGGTGTGGAGAAAAGGGAACCATCTTACACTGTTGGTGGGAATGCAAACTAGTACAGTCACTAAGGAGAACAGTGTGAAGATTCCTTAAAAAACTGGAAATAATACTGCCATATGACCCAGCAATCCCTCTCCGGGGCATAAACACTGAGGAAACCAGATCTTAAAGAGACACGTATACCCCAATGTTCATCGCAGCACTGTTTATAATAGCCAGGACATGGAAGCAACCTAGATGCCCATCAGCAGACAAATGGATAAGAAAGCTATGGTACATATACACAATGGAATATTACTCAGCCATTAAAAAGAATACATTTGAATCAGTTCTAATGAGATGGATGAAATCAGAGCCCATTATACAGAGTGAAGTAATCCAGAAAGATAAAGACCAATACAGTATACTAATGCATATATATGGAATTTAAAAAGATGGTAATGATAACCTTATATGCAAAACAGAAAAAGAGACACAGATGTACAGAACAGACTTTTAGACCCTGTGGGAGAAGGCGAGGATGGGATGTTCTGAGAGAACAGCATTGAAACAAGTATACTATGAAGGGTGAAACAGATCACCAGCCCAGGTTGGATGCATGAGACAAGTGCTCATGGCTGGTGCACTGGGAAGACCCAGAGGGATGGGATGGAGAGGGAGGCGGCAGGGGGCATCAGGATGGGGAACACATGTAAATCCATGGCTGATTCATGTCAATGTATGGCAAAAACCACTACAATATTGTAAAGTAATTAGCCTCCAACTAATAAGAATAAATGATAAAAAATAAAAATAAATAAAAATTTTAAAAAGTTCCTTCTCTGTTTAATGCAATCACAGCAAGCTTCCTGGTGGACAAAATTTGTCCAGCTGTATGTGTCTAACAGGAATCAATAATGTGTGCTAAAATAATCTTGCTTTTAAATGTCCACCCTATAGCCAAAATGAGTACAAGCTCACCAGATCAAGCATCCTTATTTCCTTACATCAGAAATGCAGCCCTAGAGGCTGCGTACCACAGCTAATGAGCCTGTGCGCCGCTGCTACTGAAGCCCGTGCACCGGGAGCCTGTGCTCCGCACCAAGAGGAGACGCCGCAGTGAGAAGCCCGTGCACCACAATGACAAGCAACCTCTACTCGCTGCAACTGGAGAGAGCCCAAGTTCAGTAACAAAGACCCAGCTGAACCAAAAATAAAAGAAACAAATAAGTAATGAAAGAAACATGGCCACTCAAAAGTCACAAACGCTTTTTCATCCCACGGCTGCAGCAGCTCCAGTTCAAAGACTCACTGCAACAGCACCTCAATAGTCTTAAGTCTCAGCCACACGCAGACTGCTATGTGATTTGCCTGGTACCTCTGTGTTGGTTTATGATTATGATTTAGGTGATGCAGCTTTTAATCATCTATTTCTTTTCTCTAAATGAACTACTAATTTTGTGACATCTAATATCTATCTGACATTATGAGAAAAATAGATTTTTTTTGAAAGTCAGTCCAGGGAAGAGAGGAATCTTTCTGGATGAACAGGGGTGCTTCTGAGGATTGAACTTGGGTCTTCTTTAAGACTGACATCCACCCTATTATCTTGTAGAGCAGTTCCCAACCCCTTGAGTTTCAAGGATTAGACCTGAGCTTGATTGGTTTTCCTGAAAAACTCTAAATGTAAACTAAACTCTGATCAAGGAGAGAATATACCTCTTCCTGACTTCAGCCTCCTGCTCCCCTTGGGTTTGTGCTCAGCTCCCCCTGCAGCCCTCCATCACTGTGTCCCTCAGAGCACAGTAGTACACAGCTGAGTCTGATGTATGCACAGCCCGTTTCTGCAGGTGGAAGGAGCTGTCCCTCTTAACAAGAGTGGCCTGAAAATCTTCATGCTCTACCTTCTTGTCTGCTGTTAAGCCCTTCAGGAGGAGTTGAGGAGCTTTGTTGAGATGCTGGACGTACCAGAAAAGATAGGAAGTTGTATACGTGGCCTGGTAAGTGCAGTTCAGGGTCATGAGAGCCCCCTCTAAGACAGTCACTGGGCCTTCTGTTTGGTTCACTGAGTCACCATTGGTGCCTCCTACAAGAAAATCACTTTGTTATAGTAGAAATGTACAGGAGGAGAGTTTTCAGCCAGAGAAGAAAAATAAAACTGACCTGTTATCACAGGAAAATGAGAAATCATTTTAGGATAAAATGCTACTTACCAAGTATTAAGAAGATGACCAGAACTGAGTGAGTGACAGAAAACATTCTGGCAACAGTCCTTGTTCCCTAGAAACATCAAATCTATCAAAGGTAGTCTCAGCTGGATGTTACAGAAGCTCCTCACTCAGAAAATGGGGACCCCTTTCTGCACAGCAGCAGTTATCGGTCTTGTGGCTACAGAGGAGGCAAGTCAAACCAGCTCCTGAATACAGAAAGGAATCGCATTTGAAGGAAGCCCCGCCCTCTGGTGGTGATCTTAAAGATTACACCACAGTCATATCTGACCTCAGTTCAGTTCAGTAACTCAGTCGTGTCCAACTCTTTGCAACCCCATGGACAGCAGCAGGCCAGGCTTCCCTGTCCAACACCAGCTCCCGGAGCTTGCTCAGACCCATGTCCACTGAGTCGGTGATGCCATCCAACCATCTCATCTTCTTTCGTCCTTTTCTCCTCCTGCCTTCAATATTTCCCAGCATCAGGGTCTATTCTAATGAGTCGGCTCTTCGCATCAGGTGGCCAAAGTATTGGAGCTTCAACTTCAACATCAGTCTTTCCAGTGAATATTCAGAGCTGATTTCTTTTAGGACTGACTGGTTTGATCTCCTTGCAGTCCAAGGGGCTCTCAAGTGCCAAGGGGTTCTCTTTTGAACACTATAGTTCAAAAGCATCAATTCTTCGGTGCTCAGCTTTCTTTTTTGGTCCAACTCTCACATCCATACATGACTACAGGAAAAACCATAGGTTTGACTATATGGGCCTTTGTCAGCAAAGTAACGTCTCTGCTTTTTAATATGCTGTCTAGGTTGGTCATAGCTTTTCTTCCAAGGAGGAAGTGTCTTTTAATTTCATGGCTGCAGTCACCATTCGCAGTGATTTTGGAGCCCTAGAAAATAAATTCTGTCACTGTTTCCATTGTTTCCCCATCTATTTGCCATGAAGTGATGGGACTGGATGCCATCATCTTAGGTTTTGAATGCTTAGTTTAAAGCCAGCTTTTTCACTCTCCTCATCCTGACCTACTCCTGACCTAGTCCTCCTGATGAGAGTTTGTGGGGTACACACAGGAGAATGGGACAGGACTCTAAGAGGAGAGCCCTAAACACAAACATGCTTTGGGAAACGTTCCATTATTACATCCATTATTTTTTGTGTGGTGTAGTATCATTAGCTTTGCAAATAATGCCAGTTAACAATTTTTAGGAGGAATAGTCAGAGGGTTCTTCTTTACATATGTCTCCATGATTTCCATGGGTCAGAAAAGGACCCCTCTGCATGGAAAGTGCTGCCTCCTCTCCCCAAGACCTTCACCTGAATTAGCTCTATTCATCCCCAAGACACAGCCAACATGCTGCTGGAATGTTGGAATGTTACATAATGTTGGAAACATTATCTAAGTCAGGTCTCAAACAATGTGTGGCTGAATGATCAGGTTAATGAATGATCCCTGTGCCCTGTGCTGGGCTGTCACTCAGTCGTGTCTGACTCTTTGTGGCCCTAGAGACTACAGCCTGCCAGGCTCCTCTGTCCGTGGGATTTTCTAGGCACGAATACTAGAGTGGCTTGCCATGCCCTCCTCCAGGGGATCTTCCCAACACAGGGAATGAGACAGAGTCTCCTGCATCTCCTGCATTTCGGGTGGATTCTTTACATATCTGAGCCACCTGATCATTTAAGGCAGATCTCATCTAATGTGTGGTTGAATGAGCAGGTTATTACTCCTATCCATCATAAAATGTCATATTTGTAAAATTAAAAAATAAATTGCTGTTACTTCTTTTTACTGATAAAGGTAGAGTTGACCTTCCAACTAGAAAACTGGACAAAATATGAGACAAGTTGTGGATCTTGGACATCAGGTAGCACAGAGATAACGAAAACAGATGAGATGAGCCAGGACATCACCCAGATTTCTTCACGGAGGCAGCTTCTAGGCACCAGTGCTAGAGGGATTTAACAAAAATGGCCCAACTCTCTCACTCTGAGATGGAATAATATTTTGGGGATCCTGAGGAACCTAGAAATTGGTGGACCAGTGTACCAGAGAGGAAGGACTTGGGCAAAAGAGAGAGAGGGAGAGAGATGAGGGCAAAGAGGTGGGGGGAGGAGTCACTATGAATCTTGGACTGAGTACTGATCTGTAAGTAAAGAGAGAAGACCCAATGAGCTTGGTAAACCTCCCAGAAGGGGCCTCCTTTGGGGCCCTGGCCCCTACTTGGATGATAGCCTCATCCTTACACCTTCAGCCTCATGAGGGACAGGTGACCTTACTTAGGAAACCTGGTTCCTGAAACATCATTTTACCTTTTGTCACATTCTTTCTTTAATCCAACTAAGTAGTTTTTTTAGAATGTCAAGTTTAGATGTTTAATATATTAGCCAGGCACTCTTCATTACAGAGTCATGTGTGTGGTATTTATCTGTCTTCTGTTTATTTACTAGGGATTCAGGAATCTCAATGGAAAGAATTGTTTGCTCACTGTTTGTCAGCCTGTTTGCCTAGTTCCCTGTGCAATTGTTTGTGCCAGTGAAGTGAACCCAGCAGAAGATTTAATGGGGTTATTTCATAGCTTGTTCTTTCCTCTAGGATAGGGTTTATTTTATTCAAAGTCTGACTATATTATGGTAAGAAGTCAAAACATTGTTCTTTGCTGACATAAACCATGTTGAGGCATGGAAATACTGTGGCTGCAGACAGCTGTGAGGGTGCCTTACATGGGCTCTCAGGGCAGTGCTGTCAATCCAGGAACAATGGTTGTGACTAAGTCAGTTGAACTTAAGAACTGTTGCTGCTACTGCTGCTAAGTTGCTTCAGTCGTGTCCGACTCTATGTGACCCCATAGACGGCAGCCCACCAGGCTCCCCCGTCCCTGGGATTCTCCAGGCAAGAACACTGGAGTGGGTTGCCATTTCCTTCTCCAATGCATGAAAGTGAAAAGTGAAAGTGAAGTCGCTCAGTCGTGTCCAACTCTTAGCAGCCCCATGGACTGCAGCCCACCAGGCTCCTCCATCTGTGGGATTTTCCAGGCAAGAGTACTGGAGTGGGGAGCCAGTGCCTTCTCTGGAACTCAAGAACAGCCTTCTTCAAATCTCTACAGAGATTTTCTCACCAGTTAAAATGAATTTTGTTAGTTCTTACCAAAACTGGGATCATTTTTAATGCACATCTGATGCTGAGCTGTTCTTTTTGTTTGTTTTTTGTCTGCGCCAGATCTTAGCTTAGGCTTGTGGGATCCAGTTCTCTGACCAGGGATCGAACTTGGGCCTCCAGCAATGTGAGTGCAGAGTCCTACTCACCGAACCAACCCTCCACCTAAAATTAGAATCTTGAGTTGAAGTTATCATGCTGGCAGGACTCTCTGGCTCAGCAGATCACCTAGATTCTCTTAAACTCTTGTGCATTTTCAGGAATCCCTAGCTTCCAGCATTCATTCTGGAAATTTACAGGGTTGTCTGCAATGTGAAAACCAAAATCAGATACAATTCCTATCTCAAATTGCTTTCCGTTGATTGAGAAGCAGGTAAGCAAAAAAAAAAAAAAAATTCTATGTCCTGTCTGTACTCCCACTAGGCAGGACCCCAGTACATGAAATGAGAGATCAGACTGGAAGTAGAGAGCTGATGCAGTTACCACCAGGGAAATTAAACCTGCTAGAATACTTTTATTTTCCCACTGTTAAGATTTATTTTTCTTCTTTCATCTCCCTCTCCATTTCTCAGCCTGTTTATTAAGATGTTGAACCCCCAGGGCACAGGTGGCCAGCCCCCAGTGTGAAGGACTCTAGGATGTCAGGGAGGAAAGCAGTGCTCACCTTCAGGTGGGTGTCCAGACCCACCCTAAGTGACGATGATGACTACATCTGCCAAGACCATAAAACTACTGTAACTATTAAACTCTGCATTTGAGTAGTTGTGTCTATAAATTGGGTGCCCCCAGTAGCTCAGCAGTAAAGAATCTGCCTGCCAATTGAGGAGATGAGAGTTCGATCCCTGGGTCAGGAAGATCCCCTGGAGGAGAAAATAGCACACCACTCCAGTATTCTTGCCTGGAAAATTCCACGGACAGGGGAGCCTGGCAGCTACAGTTCACAGGATGGCAGAGAGTCAGATGCCACTTAGCAACTGAGCACCAGACACAATACACACAGGCCTATAAATTATGAAATGACAAGGATTCAGTATCTTGGCCACACCTCACAGACTACCCAGCAGTAAAACATCCATCTCTTCCCACCTGCTGTGCCCACCACTGTCCTTCCAGAAAGTCTGCTCCCAGAAGTTGCAGACAGGAGTTCAGCCTGAGAAGATGAGGGGACCCTGTGCAATGGGCACGACTGTAGCAGGGACACAGAGCAGGGACCAGAGTGGCTCCACATTCCGCTCACGAGCAGAGGAGTATGGAGAAGCTCCTGCTCGCTGAGTGGGTGGTAATTTCTCCTAGTCTCCTGAGCAGGTGAAAAGCCCACTCCTCTGTCAAGACAGCCTATTTTTAGAAAACATAAATACTTCCCTCACGTGTCTGAAGTATGACTGACTGATGAATCGATTTCCCTGATTTTGCTGTTGTTCAGTCCCTAGGCCATGTTTGACTCTTTACGATCCCAGGAACTGCAGCACATCAGGCTTCCCTGTCCTTCACTAGCTCCCAGAATTTGCTCAAACTCCTGTCCATTGAGTCAGTGATGCCATCCTACCATCTTATCCTCTGTCACCTCCTTATCCTCTTGCCCTCAATCTTTCCCAGCATCAGGGTCTTCTCCAGTGAATCAGTTCTTCACATCAGGTGGCCAAAATATTGGAACTTCAGCTTCAGCATCAGTTCTTCCAAGGAATGTTCAGGGTTGATACCCTTTAGGATTGACTGATTTAATCACCTTGCAGTCCAAGAGACTCTCAAGATTCTTATCCAAAACCACAGTTCAAAAGCATCAATTCTTCAGTGCTCAGCCTTCTTTATGGTCCAACGTTCACATTCATACATGATTACTGGGTAAACCATAGCTCTGACTATAGGGACCTTTGTCGGCAAAGTAATGTTTCTGTCTTTTAATACACTGTCTAGGTTTGTCATATTATTTCTTCCAAGGATCAAGAGTCTTTTAATTTTATGAATGCAGTCACCATCTGCAATGACTTTGGAGCCCAAGAAAATAAAATGTATCATTGTTTCCATGTTTTCCCCATCTATTTGCCATGAAATGATGGGACCAGATGCCATAATCTCACATTTTTGAATGTTGAGTTTTACTCCAGCTTTTTCACTCTCCTCTTTCACCTTCATCAAGAGGCTCTTTAGCTTCTTTTTGCTTTCTGCCATTAGAGTGGTATCATCTCCATATCTGAAGTTGTTGATATTTCTCCTGGCAATCTTGATTCCAACTTGTAAGTTATCCAGCCCTGCATTTCACCTAATGTACTCCAAATATAAGTTAAATAAGCAGGGTGACAATATATCGCCTTGACCTACTCCTTTTCCAAATTTGAACCAGTCCATTGTTCCAGATGCAGAACTAGCTGTTGCTTCTTGTCCTGCATACAGGTTTCTTGGGTATTCCCATCTCTGTAAGAAATTTCCACAGTTTGTTGTAATCCACACAGTCAAAGGATTTAGCATAGTCAATGAAGCAGAAGTAGACTTTTTTTAATTCACTTGCTTTTTCCTGTGATCCAGTGGCTGTTGGTAATTTGATCTCTGGTTCCTCTGCCTTTTCTAAACTCAGATTGTACATCTGAAGTTCTTGGTTCATGTACTGCTGAAGAATAGCATTAAGGATTTTGAGCATAATCTTGCTAACATGTGAAATGAGTGCAATTGTATGGTAATTTGAACATTCTTTGGCATTCATTTCCCTGAGATGAGGTTATTAGCAAAGAGAATATCCTGCACCCAGTATGAATACAAACAATACACACAACACCTGCGATATTTACAGAGGGCTGCTCTGATCCACAGGGCCATCAACAGAAGGAATATCTTTTCAGGAAGTTCTCCTCCTGGAACTTACTTAGGCAGCAGCATTTCTGGAGCAACCAGAAGGGATAGAAAAGTTAAGGAAAGAGAGAATAAAGCTCCAGTCACTGAAGATGGAGTGTCTGCAGGTGAAGCTCAGCAGGATACACAGTCTTGGCCCAGAGACTAACTTCCAGGTCTCACCGTCATCCATTAACAATGTGCCTTGGAATTTTCATTAACACATTGTGAAATATTTCAGCATATTTCTGAATTGTCATCGAAGTGTTAATGTCACTTTAAGGGATTCTATGCCATCTGGGGGCATGTGGATGGGCTGAAAACAGGCATTCCTGGAGAAAAGCGCTTAGGTTCCTTTTTGAACTGTCCTGCACCAGATTCCTCTCTGTAGGGCAACCCAAGAATTCCTAGGTCCAATTGGCTCTGACGAGCAGACCTGGAAGAGCGTTGACAAGACATCTAGCATAGCACACTAGAGAGAGAAACAATACTTCCTTCCGGGGCTGCCCACAGCCAGAGCCCCATCTGCATCTGGGTTTGCGCTCAGCTCCCCCTGCAGCCCTCCATCACTGTGTCCCTCAGAGCACAGTAGTACACAGCCGAGTCTGATGCTTGCACTGCCTGTTTCTGCAGGTGGAAGGAGCTGTCCCCCTTAACAAGAGTGGCCTGAAAACCTTCATGCTCTACCTTCTTGTCTGCTGTTAAGCCCTTCAGGAGGAGTTGAGGAGCTTTGTTGAGATGCTGGACATACCAGAAAAGATAGGGAGTAAAATCAGCAGTCTGGTAAGTGCAGTTCAGGGTCATGAGAGCCCCCTCTGAGACAGTCACTGGGCCTTCTGTCTGGTTCACTGAGTCACCATTGGTCCCTCCTACAAGAAAATCACTTTGTTATAATAGAAATGTACAGGAGAGGAGTTCTCAGTCAGAGAAGAAAACCAAAACTTACCTACAGTTATAGGAAAGTGAAAAATCATTAAGGTTTAGAATAAAATATTACTTACTGAATATTAAGATGATCAGAAGAACTGAGTGAGTGACAGAATGCATGTTTGCAAAAGAAAACGGTCCTTGTTCCCTGGAATACACCAGTCTAACGAATCTAGTCTCCATCTGGATGTTACAGAAGCTCCTCACTCAGAAACTGAGAGCCCTTTTCTGCACAGCAGCAACATTCTGTCTTGTGGCTGCAAGGTAGGCAAGTGAGACCAGCTCCTGAACACAACGAGGAACCTCATCTGAAGGAAGCCCCGCTCTCTGGTGGTGGTCGTGAGAATTGCACCACAGTCGCGTCTGACCTATTCCTCCTGATAACAGCTTGTGGGATTACATACAGGAGAATGGGACAGGACCCTAAGAAGAGAGTCCTAAACATAAGCGTGCTTAGGGAAATATTCTATTATTACTTCCATAATTTTTTTCATGGCACAGGTGTCTCTAGTTTCACAAGAAACCCCAGTTACAATTTCTAGATGGAATAGTCAGAGGTTTCTCCCTCGAGTATGTCTCTGATTCCCATGGGTCAGAGAAGGATCCCTGTGTATGGAAAGTGCTTCCTCCTCTCCCCAAGTCATTTCTCTGAAGTAGTTATATTCATGTTGACTCTGTCAACATGCCATGGAGAAATTTTTTTCTAAGGCAGGTGTCAAATAATGTGTAGTTAAATGATAAGGTTATTATCTTGATTTAGCATGGAATGACAGATTTGTAAAACACAGTAAAAGTAAAATATGTGACTTCTTTTTCACTGATAACAGTAGAGTTGATCTTCCAACTAGAAAACTATGTTTGGACCTCGAACATTAGGTAGCACAGAGATAAGGAAAACAGATGAGATGACCACAAACACTGCCCAGCTTACTTCCTAGAGGCAGTTTCTAGGCACCAGTGCATGAGGGATTTGCCAAAAACAGTGCAGCTGTCTCACTGTGGGATTGAGACAGAATAGGAGAATGGAGATCCTGAAATACCTAAAACTTGTGGACCTCTGTACCTGAGGGGAGGAATGTTGACAAAAAAGAGAGAAAGAGAGAAATAAGCACAAGGCAGGGGTTGGGGGGCAGAGTGGGTGCGGGGGGGGGGGGGGTGGCGGAATTTGGACCATCCTGGATGACAGCAACCTCACACCTTTAGTCTCATGAAGGACAGGTGACCTTAACTAGGTATCTCGGGTCTTGAAACAGAATCACTATTGTCAGGAAGCATTTAACAGGAGGCTTCCTGTGTGCTGTTTTGGATCTGTCAGGAATCCTCTGGTCCTTATTAATTCCTGAATATTCAGGAATTAAGAGGAGAGGCACGCCTTTCCTGGGGCTGAGGAATCCAGGCATTTCCTTCATTAGTTTCTCAAGACGGTGATAAGTACCCTCTTCCTTCTTATGAACCATACGGTAAAACGTGATTGTTTACAATTCTCTCTTTAATAGGGATCGCCTTATGTTTTGTAAGCCTGGAATTTTAATCTTTATCTTTGCTGAGAATAACTACCTTGTAAGACAGTATATATGCCCACACCATGTTGATTAAATCACCTTTGCTCCATCAGAGCTTGGGTCCCCGTGTCTTTCTTTCTTTCTTTCCTTCTCTCTCTCTTTCAGGCTAATTCCTTGGAGCACGGAGGCCCGCTGAGCTCACTCTTTTGCCGGGGCTTCTAAGACCCTCTCAGGAAGGCGCACTGGTTCTTCACCCACTTGAGAGGTGCCTGGTGCCAATGTGCAGCAGCGCGAGCTCTAAGAACAGAACTTTATTGGCTTTCCACATAAATCAGGGGATATCAGCCTCTTTCTCTCTCTTACTTTCTTATCGTCGACTCTGGACCACCAGGTTCCAGTCCATTGAAGGACCGACATACTATCATTTACTTCTTGTCACATCGTTGTTTTAATTTAACTAAGTATTTTTTTTTTAGGATGTCAAGTTTAGATGCTGAATATATTAGCCAGGCACTCTTCATTCCAGAGGCATGTGTATGTGGTATTTATCTGTCTTCTGTTTATTTATTAGGGATTCACGAATCTCAATGGAAAGAACTGTTTGCTCTGTCTGTCAGCCCATTTGTCTAGATTCCTGTGCAATTATCTGGGCTAGTGAAGGGCCAGAAGATTTAATACGGTCATTTCATAGCTTGTTTTCTCTAGGATTGGGCTTACCTTATGCAAAGTAAGACTGTATTATGCTAAGAAGTCAAAACATTGTTCTTTGCTGACATAAACCATTTTAAGGCATGGGGACGTTGCAGCTAGCTGTGAGGTTGCCTTACACAGGCTTTAAGGGGAGTGCTGTCAACCTAGGAACAATGGCTGTGACTTTTAGCTTAATTAAGTCCGATTTGTTTATTTTTGTTTTTATTTCCAATACTCTAGGAGGTGGGTCAAAGAGGATCGTGCTGTGATGTATGTCAAAGAGTGTACTGCCTATGTTTTCCTCTAAGAGTTTTATGGATTCTGGCCTTACATTTAAGTCATTAATCCATTTTGAGTTTATTTTTGTGTATGGTGCTTGGAAGGGTTCTAGTGTCATCCTTTTACCTGTAGGCTTCCAATTATCTTCCAATTAAAAATAAATTTTTCTAAATGGCAATGACCAAGTCAGTTGAACACAAGAGCAGTCTTCTTCAAATGATACCTATTAATGGACATAGAATTTCTTAACAGTCAAAATGACTTGTTTTTCTAAAATTACGGCAATTTTTAAATACACAACTGTTTGCTGAGTTGTTCTGTTTTCTTTTTGTTTTTGGCTGTGCTGGGTCTTAATTTCGGCTTGTGAGATCTAGTTCTCTGATCAAGGATCACACTCAGGCCCCCTGCATTGGGAGCACAGAGTCCTATCCCCTGGACCAAAGTTACCCCTAAAATTAGGGTCTTGAGTCGAGTTATCATGCTGGCAGGACTCTCTGGCTCAGCGGATCACCGGGGTTCTCTTAAACTTTTGTGCATGTTCAGAAATCCCTGGGCTCCAGCATTCATTCTGGAAACTTACAGAGTTGTCTACAACGTGGAAACCAAAACCAGACATGATTCCTATCTCAAGCTACTTTCAGTTGACTGAGGAGCAGGTTAAAAAAAATAATCCTCTACCCTATCTGTAGTCCCAGGAGTCTGGACCCAGAGATATGGAATGAGGGATCAGAATGGAAGTAGAGCACTGACTCAGTTACCACCAGGGGAATAAAACTTGCTTGGACACTTTTCTTTCACTGTTCAGATTTAGCTTTGTTTTTTATCTCCCTCTCCCTTCCTATGCCCTGTTTATCAAGATGTTGAAACCCCAGTGCTCAGGTGTCCAACACCCAGTGTGCAAGACTCTAGGGTATTTGGAGGAAATCTGTGTTTACCTTCAGGTGGGTGTTCAGACATCCATCCTGTTAAATAAGGATGGGGACTACACCCTCCAGGAATATTAAACCATTATAACTATTAAACTGCATTTTTATAGTTGTGCCTATAAATTATAAAATGACAATGATTCAGTGTTTATGCCACATCTCCTACACTGCCCAGAAATAAAACATATATCTCTTTTCTCCTTCTGTGTCCCCCACTGTCCTTACAGAAAGTCTGGTCCCGAAGTTGCAGACAGGAGTTTGGCCTGCAGAGATGCAGACAGTACACTCTGTGCAATGGGCCCAATTGTAGCAGAGATGCTAAGCACTGCCCCAAGTGGCTCCACATCCCTGCTCATGAGCAGAGGAGCGGGGAGATGTTCCTGCCTTGGGAGGGGGTGATACTTGCTCCTAGTTTCTTGGAGCAGGTGAAAAACTCACTCCACTCCAACGGCAGTCTGCCTTCAAACTGGATACAGGATGAGACTATCCTCTTTGCCAGTAATCACATCATCTCAGGGAAAATTAATTCATCAATCAATCATGTTTCAGATATATTGAAAAAGTGTTTATATAATCTTAAAATAAAAATAGGAAAAATCCTTCCTTAACTTACCGAGATATTGTGTCTTACAAGTTATCCAATAGCAATATATATTTTTTTCAGGTGAAAAATGCCATTTCTTCATTATCATTTATCTTCACATATGGAACTTTGCTGAATGTTTATTGACTGTGTGCAGGGCTGAAACCAAATCAGTTTGAAGGCTGCAATGAATATTGATCATGTCTTAGAGCATTTTTTCATTGATCTGTCAACAAATATGGCAAAATATGCCTTCAGTTATATAGTCAGGGGAGTTAAAGTGGCCCTGCCTGGCTCTGAGAAGGGCATTTTTATGTTGAACATAAGTCACCTGCTCTTCTCTGCCAGGACCGGGTGCTTGTCCGGAGGGGCTGCTGAGGATGGGAACATTGACCACAGGTGACATTTCTAGCAGTGCCAGCATGGCCCTGGCTTTTCACTGAGCTTTGGTTCCTTTCTTGAAAAATAAGGAGAAACTGTGTGTTATAAAAAAAAATGACATGAATGAAAATCTGATGTAGGTACTGGAAGAAACTCTGCCTTTTATATTAATAATGGTCATCAGTGAGTGATCCCAGCTGTATCAAGAGGCCATAATATATAGCTGTGCTTAAAATTTTATTTATATAAAACATACAGGCAGGTATATATATATATGAGATATATAGATGATTTTGATTTTTAAGTCCAAGAAGTAGGTTCTATTATTGCCATTTTACATATTAAGAAACTGATGCACAGAGAGGCTAAGGAGAACCTCAGAAGTCATGCTGTGATGCAGATGACAGGGTTTGAATCCAGCTAATTTCAATTCATCATTTTATTAAGGATAATATCAAACGTATACAAAAGCATTCAGGATGAAAGAACAAAGTCGGTGCCTGCCCTCCCCCCTGCCTGCATTCCTCTCCCTTTCCCTCCTCCCTCTCCCGTCCAGCGACACAGAACAGCATTTCTGATGCATTAAAGGTCGGTGACTTCCCGTGTCACTCTACTCTCTTCCTGCGCCCATGGCTTCTTATCACTCTAACACTGTGAAGCAATGTGAGAAGCACGTTGATAATGTCTACAACATCTAATAGTTCTTTTTCAAGTAAGGGAGGGGTGAATAGTAGGTGTTAGGAACTCAAAAAGGATAGTGAACTAAGTACCCCTGTGAGGTTAGTAAGATTTTGGAACAGACTTCCCTGGTGGCTCAGAAGGAAAAATATTTGTCTGCAATACAGGAGACCTAGGTTCAGTCCCTGGGTCGGGAAGATCCCCTGGAGGAAAAAGTGGCAGCTCACCCAAGTTTTCCTGCCTGCGGACTCCCACGCACAGAGGAGCCTGCGGGCTCCAGCCCACGGGCTGCAGAGGAGTTGCACACAACTGAGTGACTAACGTTAACTCAACAGCAGCTTCATAACAAACCTGCACACGTTACAGATGAGGAAACAGAAAGTCACAGCGAACACCTGCTTAAGGCCACACAGTCTATGCTGTGATGTCCTTTCTGCCTGCTATCCGGTACTGGATACCACTCAGCCCCCTGGGACATGAGCTCCATAAAAGCAGAAATCACATCTGTCTTGCCAACTAACATTTCCCCAATGCTTACCAGAACACTAAGAATTAATGAATAAACTATACTGAAATTTCTCACACTGGGATCTATGCTGTGATGATAAAAATCACAGGGGGAAAAAGCTATATTTCCATGAGATGTTAATTCAGATTTGTTTGCTTTGTGGATCAGCTTCTATATTATGACTAATAATTTAAAATTTTATTGTTGGGCTATTCATGTGGTGAATGGTAAATCTGCATAGATTTTAAACATAAAATGAGCCTATATCAAAGGCATTATGCAATCAAACACGACTTTTGACCTCTACCCCAGAGGATGTTGTGCTCTTAGATATTTTTATAGAGAAGTTAGAAATCCAGTTTTCAACTGGTCAACCACTTGTAAAAGAATGAAACTAGAACACTTTCTAACACCATACACAAAAATAAACTCAAAATGAATTAAAGATCTAAATGTAAGACCAGAAACTATAAAACTCCTAGAGGAGAACATAGGTAAAACACTCTCTGACATAAATCACAGCAGGATCCTCTATGACCCACCCCCCAGAATATTGGAAATAAAAGCAAAAATAAACAAATGGGACCTAATGAAACTTAAAAGCTTTTGCACAACAAAGGAAACTATAAGTAAGGTGAAAAGACAGCACTCAAATTGGGAGAAAATAATAGCAAATGAAGCAACAAAGGATTAATCTCAAAAATATACAAGCAACTCCTGAAGCTCAATTCCAGAAAAATAAATGACCCAATCAAAAAATGGGCCAAAGAACTAAACAGACATGTCTCCAAAGAAGACATACAGATGGCTAACAAACACATGAAAAGATGCTCAACATCACTCATTATCAGAGAAATGCAAATCAAAACCACAATGAGGTACCATTACACTCCAGTCAGGATGGCTGCTATCCAAAAGTCTACAAGCAATAAATGCTGGCGAGGGTGTGGAGAAAAGGGAACCATCTTACACTGTTGGTGGGAATGCAAACTAGTACAGCCGCTATGGAGAACAGTGTGGAGATTTCTTAAAAAACTGGAAATAGAACTGCCATATGACCCAGCAATACCACTTCTGGGCATACACACTGAGGAAACCAGATCTGAAAGAGACACGTGCACCCCAATGTTCATCGCAGCACTGTTTATAATAGGCAGGACATGGAAGCAACCTTGATGCCCATCAGCAGAAGAATGGATAAGGAAGCTGTGGTACATATACACCATGGAATATTACTCAGCTGTTAAAAAGAATTCATTTGAATCAGTTCTAATGAGATGGATGAAACTGGAGCCCATTATACAGAGTGAAGTAAGCCAGAAAGATAAAGATCATTACAGCATACTAACACATATATATGGAATTTAGAAAGATGGTAACGACAACCCTATATGCCAAACAGAAAAAGAGACACAGATGTACAGAACAGACTTTTGGACTCCGTGTGAGAAGGCAAGGGTGGGATGTTTTGAAAGAACAGCATGTATATTATCTATAGTGAAACAGATCACCAGCCCAGGTGGGATGCATGAGGCAAGTGCTTGGGCCTGGTGCACTGGGAAGACCCAGAGGAATCGGGTGGAGAGGGAGGTGGGTGGGGGGATCGGGATGAGGAATACATGTAACTCCATGGCTGATTCATGTCAATGTATGACAAAACCCACTGCAATGTTGTGAAGTAATTAGCTTCCAACTAATAAAAATAAATGAAAAAAAAAAAAAAAAAGAAATCCAGTTTTCAACGTGATGTCTGATTTTTAAATAATAACCATAACTACTAGCTTCATATACACAGTCCAAGGTTGCAGCCTCCTTCTCCACCACAGAAATTGCAGACTAAACTTGAGTTACTTTCTGGGTCATGCTGGATCCTGCAGGAAAGAGTGTATATTTATAACCATGATGGCATAAGGGATGAAGTGGCTTGGACCTAATGCCCTGATTCCAATTGCCCATTATCCCTTCCTTTCAAAATGCATCAGATAACAATGATCTGTCCCGCCCCACAACCTTGGAACTGAGAGAGGAGCATGAGTTCTGTGTGTGACCATCCTTACCAAGACAGACAGAGGCTATGCCTGCCCTCAGCACACTGGCATCAGCATATTGGTAGCTCCTCCCTACAGTGAAATGTCCCCTGTTCCAGATCCAGAGCTAAATTCTGCGCCCTCTGCTCAAGAGGCACAGGCGGAGCTCCTGGGCTGTGATGCTTCTGTCCCACGAGTCAGCAGGTGGAGGGCAGTCTGTGTCACGTCACACGCTTCCTTTATAGGAAGGAAATGCTAGATGTCTGCACAACAGTTTGCCAAATTATAACACTATCAGACTAGAAATAAACAGTGGTAAAACTGAATCATGTTCAGTTCATTCTTCTTTGGATCAGAGAATAAAAAGTAATCATGGGGTTTCAACTCTAACAGAAAGGCAGAATTTTTCGCTTCAATCTTTGTTTCTGCCTCCTATGGAATCTAGTAAAAGTTACCTGTGAAATATTTTGCTGTCTCTGGACGATTTCATATCTTGCCTCTGCGTCACAAAATCTGTCAAGTGTGTGCCATGTTAAATAGCAGCAAGGGGAGAAATACATGTATATGTGATCACAATTTACATGTGTATATGTGTGTAAACAAAAGTAAATTCAGAAAATTTTAGTCAGTGCCTAAATATAAGAATTCCTGTTAAAACTCATTACATGTATTTCTGAATCACCCCCAACACTTCCAAACCACACCCATTAATTATGGTCAAAATTGGGATGGGAAAAACCCTAAAAATACATGTCTGGAGCCAAAGCATTATCAAAAGCAATAGAAATCCTATTAGAAATGCCAGCAGAGTTCAATCTCCACTGACATCTGTTCCTTGCATCATAGTCTTAAAACTCTTTGCCATCTTAATATCGGGAGCTGTGTCTCACTGCTCCAGACATAGGTCCATGAGAACATGTAAGACCAAGGTCATCAAAATTTTAAATATTATTGTTCTTCATAAGGGCTTTCCCTGGTGGCTCGGCTGGTAAAGAATCCTCCTGCAAAGTGGAAGACCTGGGTTTGATCCCTGGGTTGAGAAGGTCCCCTGGAGAAGGGAATGACTACCCACTCCAGTATTCTGACCTGAAGAATTCCTGATAAATCAGTTTGCTTAATGCTAGAGATGAAGATGGACCAGCATTCTTTTTACCCTCCCTCTCAGCTTTTTCAGGTAGCTTTCACTTGAAAACCCTAGAAATTCTTGAAGCCACTAAAGCAAACACTAGATTTTAGGCTTTTTTATTGATAGAAAATTGCCTTTGAAAGTTTTGGCTTTGGTACAAATTACTGAAGTGCTTAGAAAAATCAATGAAACTTTCTCATCATACCCGTATTTGTTGCTGTTTAGTCAGTAAGTTGTGTCTGACTCTTTGCAACCCCAAGAACTGTAACCCACCAGGCTTCTCTGTCCATGGGATTTCCGAGGCAAGAATCCTGGGGTGGGTTGCTATATCCTTCTCCAGGGGTCTTCTCGACCCAGGGATTGAACTCCTCCTGAAGATCTTCTCCTTTGGCAGGCAGATTCTTTACCACTGAGCCCCCAGGAGCCCAGGCCCATATTTACTAATTGTCTAAAAAAGAATTTGCTTTAATAATATATACACTGTAGCAGAACAGAAAATGCTGTGTCTTATAGTCTCAATGAGGAGACATATTTGCCATGTGAAGGGTTTGCTTTTTTTTTTTTCCTGAAAAATATAGTCCTCATTAACATGGCAAAGACCTGTAATGTATGTCCCCTTTAATATGGCTGCTAAGGCTCATCTATAAGCCCTAGAATATTCAATCACAGAGAATCTGAGCAACCTTATGGTCAAAGACATAAAAGATGATGACTGCAATTTTTTGGCTTCAGTGTTCAAGAATATATATAGACTCCTATGATTGCCCATTGAGTAAAGTACAGCTTTCATTATTCCATTAACTTATTTTTCATCAAATGAAAACTTCAAAAATTATAAAATTCTAAAAATGCAATGGCATTTAACAAAAAAGAAACAGATTCCATGATGGTTCTATCAAGTAGCTTTTAAGAATATTAGCCATGCATCAGACTGATTGAGGTCCTACCCAAACTCTGCTCCTAACTGGTTATGTAACCTTAATTAAGTTACTAAACATCTCTACACCTCAATTTTGTCATTTGTAAGTTGGAAGTTTACTAGTATCTACCTGAAGAGGTGGAGAGGGATTTAAAATGCTTAGCCCATTGCCCATAAACCTGTCAATGTCACATACTGGGGACAAACAGAGCTCAGTGAGTGAATAAAATGATTTGTGGAAAAAACATTGTTTTAGGACATGTGTGGTGTCTTAAAGAAATACAATCCTAGAGCAGGAAACTCGGTCATGTTTACTGTATTCTCAACACTTATTCATATGACACATATGAGTAGGTGCTCAAAAGCTTTCCTAAATTAATGCAGGTGTAGCTTGGAATGATTCTATCTCATGTAAGCATTAAGTCATAATTTTAAAGAGCATTTTCTCTTGTAGTCATTTTATGTCCATAAGGAAATGTTGGTACCAAATAAAGCAAAATGAAATGAAACAAATATGAAAACACGAAAAGTCAAACCTCTCACTGTAAGTACATTCATTTAGAACAATGGAGCTCCTGCACATGAGTGTAGTGCTCACACCAGCTTTATTTATAAGAGCTAAAAAGTGGAGACAACCAAAATGTTTCCAAAACAATCATCCTTCAAGGGAAGAACAGATAAGGAGAATAGGTGGGATCACAGAGCAGCCTATTACTGAGCATGAGGAGTAGTGAAGAGCTGATGTAGAGACGCGCCATGGAGAGAGTCCTCCAGGTGTGAGCAGACGGGCGCCATCATTGCTGTCTGATTCCACCTCCAGAAAACGCCCAGAACCGTCAGATCCACAGAGACAGAGAACAGAGGGGTGGAGGCCAGTGTCTGGGGGAAACAGGGAATGGGAGTGGCTGCTAATGGGTACAAAATTTCTTCCTGGAATGGAGTTCTGGAATCAGATAGTATTGATGACTGCACAACTCTGTGAACAGGCTAAAACCACTCAATTGTACTGTTAAAAGCAGGATGTTGATGATACGTGAATTTTTATAAAGCTGTTATTTAAAAAGTGATAAAGCTGAAAATACTCATATTAATTACAGATCAAGTTCTGGGACAGAAAGAGTCCTAGGGGGTTCTAACCTGCCAATATCAGAACAAAAAGATATAAGATGGTTATAATGCTTTGATTTTAAAGAGGAAGGTAAAATTTATGAAGAGGGTTTACCATGAAGCAAATTCAGCTTGTATTTCAGGATGCCTTAGTGTCCTGGGCCAAGAAACTTGATTTTGTAATTTCATTTTCTTTTTCTTAAGAGCCTCTGAAATCAAAGAAGGCTCAGGCTCTGTAACCTTCATCTGTGCCTGTCAGTCCCGCAGAATCACACAAGAGGGATAAAGGACAGGTGAGGTTCAGAGACCTCCAGAATGCCAGGACGAGTTTCTCTCGGTGAGTTTCATTCATTGCAAGTTACAGTGAGAGCCGCACATTTCTCTGTTTTCTGCTCTGCTGTGGGAACGCTGTGAATATGTTAAGAACTTAGAATCCCAGTCAACAGGAGTCCATGTGCCCTCTTTTCACTAACAGACCAAGTATTTGCTTGGTCACTGAATTTGACACACTTCAAAAGGATCAGAGGCCTCAATACAGTGATAAAGATAATTGTCAGGTTACGTGGTCATGTTCATGTCCAAAATTTCTCACAGCACAGATCCCCAAGACCAGAATCGGGATCCTGACCTAGCATTCTGTAAAGAGCTGCCATGATGACAAGATGAGGGTGGGCTGTGTCAGCATCATATAAGCAAGACACCTCATGCACAAAATGTTCATTGACTAGACTGCTCTGACCCACAGGGCCCTTGACAGAAGGAATATCTTCTCAGAAAACCATCTTCATGGGACTCACAGCAGCAGCATTTATTGAGCAACCATAAGAGTTGGAAAAGTCAAGGGAAGAGAGTGTAAAGCTCCCAGTCACTAAAGATGGAGTGTCTGCAGGTGAAACTCAGCAAGACATAAAATTCTGGTTTGGATTATAAAAATCAGACAGTAGCTTCAAGGTCATACATTCATCCATGAATGAGGTGCCCTGGGAGTTTTCATCAACAGGTTGTGACATATTTCAGCATATATCAACTGAACTGTGATTGAAAATAGTTATTGTCACTTCCAGGAATTCTATGCCACCTGGGGGAATGTGACTGGGCTAAAAACAGGCACTTCTGGAGAAGGCCTTTTAGATTCCTCTTTTCACTGTCCCCTCCCAGATTCCCCTCTGTAGACCAATGCAAGAATTCCAGGGTTCTTGGCGCTGAGCTTCAGAGCTGGAAGTACTTTGACGATGCCTCTGGCATAAAACAGGGGCTTCCCAGGTGGCTCAGTGGTAAAGAATCTGCCTGCCAAACAGGAGACATGGGTACCATTCCTGGGTCAGGATAATTCCCAGGGGAAAGAAATGGCAACCCTCTCCAGTCTTCTTGCCTGGGAAATCCCATGGACAGAGAAGACCACTACAGTCATAGGGTCGCAAAAGAGTCGGACATGACTTAGCAAATAAACACAGCAAATAAACACAGCTAGCATAAAAAACTGAAGACAGAAACAACAACCCCTTCCGGGTCTGCCCACAGCCAGAGCCCGATCTGCGCTCTGAGCTTGTGCTCAGCTCCCCCTGCAGCCCTGAGTCACGTCTCACTTGGAACACGGGAGTACACAGCCCAGTCTGATGTTTGCACTGCCCGTCTCTGCAGGTGGAAGGAGCTGTCCCTCTTAATAAGAGTGGCCTGAAAACCTTCATGCTCTACCTTCTTGTCTGCTGTTAAGCCCTTCAGGAGGAGTTGAGGAGCTTTGTTGAGATGCTGGATATACCAGAAAAGATAGGGAGCCGAATCAGCAGTCTGGTAAGTGCAGTTCAGGGTCATGAGAGCCCCCTCTGAGACAGTCACTGGGCCTTCTGTCTGGTTCACTGAGTCACCATTGGTCCCTCCTACAAGAGAATCACTTAGTTATTGTAGAAATGCACAGGAGGAGAGTTTTCAGCTAGAGAAGAAAAATAAAACTTACCTATAATCATAGGAAAATGAAAAATCATAAACATTTAGGATAAAATGTTACTTATTGAATATTAAGATGATCAGAAGAACTGAGTGAGTGGCAGAATGCATGCTGGCAAAAGAAAACGATCCTTGTTCCCTGGAATACACAAATCTAATAAATCTAGTCTCCATCTGGATGTTACAGAAGCTCCTCACTCAGAAACTGAGAGCCCCTTTCTGCACAGCGGCAATTTTCTGATTGTGGCTGCAAAGCAGGCAAGCGAAACCAGCTCCTGAATACCGTGAGGAACCGCATCTGAAGGAAGCCCCCGCCCTCTGGTGGTCATGATGAAAATTGCACCACAGTCAGGTCTGACCTATTTCTCCTGATAATAGTTTGTGGGATTACATAGAGGAGAATGGGACAGGACCCTAAGAAGAGAGTCCTAAACATAAGCGTGCTTAGGCAAACTATTATTACTTCCATAATTTTTTGCATGGTACAGGTATCTCTAGCTTCGCAAGAAACCCCAGTTACAATTTCTAGATGGAATAGTCAGAGATTTCTTCCTTCCATATGTCTCCAAGATTCCCATGAATCAGAGAAGGATCTCCCTGAATAGAAAGTGCTCCTTCCTCTCCTCAAGTTCTTTGCCTGAATTAGCTCTGTTCATCCCCAAGACTCAGTCAACATGCCATGGAGGAAACCTTATCTACAGCAGGTCTCAAATAATATGTGATTGAATGATAAGGTTATTATTACATACCCTACCATCATAAAATGACACATTTTTAAAAATACAAAAAAAAGAGTCACCATTACTTCTTTTTCACAGTTAAAGGTAGAGTTGACCTTACAACTAGAAAACTGGACAAAATACATGAAACAAATTTTGTCTGTAGTCCCACTAGCCTGGACCCAGAGATGTGGAATGAGAGATCAGACCAGAATTGTATCAGAGAGCTAATACAGTTACCACCAAGGAATAAAACCTGCTTGAATACTTTTTTCCCACTGTAAGATTTATTTTTGTCTTTTCATCTCCCTCTCCCTTTCTCTGGACTGTTTATCATGATGTTGAAGCCCCAGTGCTCAGGTGGCCAACACCCAGTATGCAGGACTCCAGGATGTTAGGGAGGAAGTCTGCACTGACCTTCAGGTAGGTGTCCAGACATCCACCATGTTAAATGAGGACGGGGACTACATCCTCCAGGACAATTAAAACTATTCTAACTATTAAACTCTGTATTTTGATTGCTGTGCTTATAAATTATGAGATGACAAATAATCAGTGTCTAGGCCACAACTCCCTGTCTGCCTGGCAGTAAACTTTATCTCTTTTCACACCTTCTGGTCCCCCACTCTCCTTCCAGAAAGTTTGGTCCCCAAAGGTGCGGACAGGAGTTCCACCTTCAGAGATGCAGAGGGGATGCTCTGTGCAACGGGCATGATTGTTGCAGAGATGCAGAGCACCGACCCAAGTTGCTCCACATTCCTGCTCATGAGCAGAGGAGTGGGGAGATGTTCCTGCCTTGGGGGTGGGTGATACTTGCTCCTAGTTTCTTGGAGCAGGTGAAAAGCTCACTCCACCCCAAAGTTATTGTAATAGTACATAAACACTTCTTCCATGTATCAGAAGTCTGACTGACTGATGAATAAATTTCCCCTGAGGTGATGTTATTACTGCAAAGAGAATACCCTGTACCCTGTTTGAATACAAACAATACACATCATGCATGCAATATTTACCAACGGGACTGCTTCGACCCACAGGGCCATTGACAGAAGGAATATCTTGTCAGAAAACTCTCCTCCTGGAACTTACTTAGGTAGCAGCATTGCTGTAGCAACCAGAGGGGATGGAAAAGTCAAGGGAAGAGAGAATAAAGCTCCTAGTCACTGAAGATGGAGTGTCTGCAGGTGTATCTCAGCAAGACATACAATCCTAGTCTGAATTGTAAAAACCAGAGACTACCTTCCAGATCACACAGTCATCCATTAACAATGTTCCTGGGAGTTTTCATTAACAGGTTGTGAAATATTTCAGCATATATCAACTGAATTGTCACTGAAGGTTAATGACACTTCAAGGGATTCTGTGCCTTTTGGGGCAATGTGAATGGGCTGAAAACAGGCATTTCTGGAGAAAAGCGCTTAGGTTCCTCTTTACACTGTGCCACCCCAGATTCCTCTCTGTAGGGCAATCCAAGAAATTCCAAGGTTATTAGCTCTGAGCTTCAGAGCTGAAAGTGCTTTGGGGATGCCTCTGGCATAGAACTCTGGAGAGCTGCCCACAGCCTGACCCCATCTGTGCCCTTGGGTTTGCGTTCAGCTCCCCCTGCAGCCTCCCTCACTGTGTCCCTCAGAGCGCAGTAGTACACAGCTGAGTCTGATGTTTGCACAGAGGATTTCTGCAGGTGGAAGGAGCTGTAACTCGAGGTATGAGTGGCTTCAAAACCTCTGCTGGTCACCTGGTTTCCTAATGAGCTTCTCAGGAGCAGCTCAAGCTCTTTGTTTTGGTGCTGGACATACCAGAAAAGAGCAACTGGATAGCTGGACTGGTAGGTCCAATATCAGAGTCAGAGGTGCCTTCTCGGGGAGGGTAACAACGCCTTCTGTCTGGGTCACCGAGTCTCCACTGGTCCCTCCTTAAAAAAAAAAAAAAAATAACACACACACACACGGTAAGACTTTGTTAAGTTGGCTAAGGAAGAGGGACCATCTCCCACTTGACAGAGGTTACATGCCATCCTAAAACCAAGGAATAGAACATCTTAGAAATTTTAAATAAATGTTACTCATGCATTGTCAACAAGATCACAAGTCCTAAGCACAAAGCAGACAGCATAGCTGGCTCAGAAGCAGTGGGAGGCTGTGTTTGGGGATACAGGAAAGTTGAAAACACTATTCCTCTAGTTTCTTGATCTTTTGTTGAAATCTTCAAGAAAATCTTGGTTCATGCGTTATGCAAGCCAAACTCCCCTACACGATCATGCTGTAGGCGGAGCAAGAGAGAAAGGTTCTCAGAAATGAAAGATGAATTGGTATCAAACCACCAGCGAGGGGGAGCAGCGCCCTCTGTCGTTCTCCCTCTGTTCCTGCAGTCTGCTGTATGTCTGGTGAAGTGAAGTGAAGTCGCTCAGTCGTGTCCGACTCTTTGCGACCCCATGGACTGTAGCCCACCAGGCTCCTCTGTCCACGGGATTCTCCAGGTAAGAATACTGGAGTGGGTTTCCATTTCCTTCTCCAGGGTACGTCTGGTATTTACCCTGTAAAAGAGCTCAAGTTGTAGGCATAGAAGGGAAATAGGCATCTGGGGTGTGCGTAGGGTTCAGGAAGGAAGCACCAAATAATTTCTGCAGACTTAGCAATGGTGCCCGAGGTTGAGACAGTTGGTAATTCATCTGTCTTTAAGATGCAGAGAAATACAGTTCCCTTAAGGCTTTCCAAGACCCAGCATCTATTGTCTGATCACATTGAGCAATAAGCTCGTTTAAGCAACTTAAGTTACAGTATGAGTGTGAAAAAAGACTGTACTGAGATCTCTTCTTGTCATTTCCCTCACTGGTCCCCTAGAACTAGGGGATGAGCTGTCTCTGCTTAGAATGTTCTTCCTTTCTGCCCAGAATCTTCGCCTAGGCAACTTTTTATTCCTTCTTTAAGAACCAATTTACATGCCAACTCCTTGTGAAAGTACTGATCCAATCCTTCAGGCTGACTTAGGACCCACCTCTCTTCCCACCATACCTTGTATGCACATATATCACTGTCATTTCTACACCATATTGGAATCATTTGTGTGTTGTTTTTCAAACTAGGTTTCATGCACCTGAGATCAGGAACTTATTAATCTCAGTGGCCAACTTCTCAAAATATACAGAATGCTAGTTCAGAGCAAATGGTTTAAAAATATTTGAAAAATGAATGAATAAGTGAATGAGTGGACATGTCTGGGTATACAATGATCTGTTTATGAAGTATAGTCTCTACAAGAAATAGTTCTCAGGCCCATGGTATGATGAGCTTCTTCCAGACGCTTGTCTAGGGTCTGAACACAGGGGCATTAGGTATTTCTCAAAACTAAGACACAGTTCTTCATGTAAGAGACCACTCTCATACAGACTATTTAAAAAATATTATAGCATTAACCCTAATGCTGGGAAGGATTGCGGGCAGGAAGAGAAGGGGATGACAGAGGATGAGATGGCTGGATGGCATCACCGACTCGATGGACATGGGTTTGAGTAAATTCCGGGAATTGGTGATGGACAGGGAGGCCTGGTGTGCTGTGATTCACGGGGTTGCAAAGAGTCAGACATGACTGAGCAACTGAACTGAACTGATACATACAAAACTCAGGTTAAGTATAAATGTCTTCGGTTCACAGTTCTTAATCACCAAAGTGAAAGTCGCTTAGTCGTGTCCGATTCTTTATGACCCCATGAACTATATGGGATTCTCCAGGCCAGAATACTGGAGTGGATAGCCTTTCCCTTCTCCAGGGATCTTCCCAACCCAGGGATCAAATCCAGATCTCCCACATTGCAGATGGATTTCTTTACCAGTTGAGCCACAAGCAAAGCTCTAGAATATGGAATGGTAACCTATCACTTCTCCAACGGATCTTCCCAATCTAGAAATCGAACCAGGGTCTCCTGCATTGCAGGTAGATTCTTTACCAACTGAGCTATCAGGGAAACTCATGCATACAAAATACAAAATTAATAAAATTCATATTAAAACATTAATGTGAGGAGTGATATTTTGCTGAAACTAAAGAGGTGGTGAAATCTCATTAGAAGAAAGCTATAGATGGTGTCATTCAATAATTCACCTGATTAAAATGATTTGGAGCTTAATGCACTATTGTCTGAATTACTGTGATTAGTGATTTCCAGTATTTTTACTTCTATTCAAAAATATCCATTTAAGTCAGCATTATATAACTCTATTATTGAACAAAGCATCAAAAAATCAGCACTGAAAAAAATATTGTGCATTTACTGCTACTCTTTTTTCTACTGAATTCCATGTTGATACATTCAAACTTTTTAAATGTTTAAAAAATATTCTTAAAACTTTTATCCATTTAAAGACCCATGATGCTTTTATTTGTAAAGTGTCATCATTGCATTTGTCTTTAATTAGATTAAAAAAATGACATAACACAAAATCTTCAGAAAGACAGGGAGTATTCTAAATTGGCCCAACAGATGATTAGAAATATGCCTTTATTATTTAATTTGTTGTCATCAAACAAAAAAATCCAAATTGAAAAATTCTAATGTAATTCCTACACCCTGTAGTTTGGCAGACTTTTTTGTCCATAAAGGGTCAAATAGTAAATAGTTTAGGTTTTGAAGTCGTACAGTCTCTGCTACAACTATGCTGGTATAGCACAAAGCATCCATGGTCAATGCATAACTGAATGAGCATGGCTGTCTTCCAACAAAACTTTATTTACAAACATAAGTATCAAGCTACTTTGCCCTGTGGCTATCCTTTGCCAATCGCATCTATACTTCAAGAATTTATCCATAAACCTCTAAAGATTACTTTTTTCACTAAATATTATCATAGCTTTTTGAGGAGGCTTAAAATAAAGAACACAGTAATGGATAGAAAAGAAGAAGGAAATTGAATGATGCTAATGGCAAAGATACTTCCCGGGTGGCTCAGTGGTAAAGAATCCACCTGCCGATGTAGGAGATGTGGGTTCGATCCCTGGGTCAGGAAGATCCCCTGGAGGAGGAAATGGCAACCCACTCCAGTATTCTCACCTGGAAATCCAGTGGAGAGAGGAGTCTTGCAGGCTACAGTCCATGAGGTCACAAAGAGCTGGACACGACTTAGCAACTAAACAACAACAACAAATGCTTAAGATACACTGATGCTGAGTTTTCGAGAATGAAAAATACAGATATGGACACTACCATTAAGGAGACCACAGAGTAGGATTGAAAATAAACCTTAAAGAGTAATGAAAGAAATAAAAATAAATCACAAACCTGAAAATGCAGAGGTCTGTAATTCTAAAAATATCCACTAAGCTTTCCTTAGCTATTGACTCTTGGACAAGTATACAAGAATGAGTAGGCATTGACTATGTTTTTAACTCTTTTGAAGCAAGGAAAAGAATTTTAGGAAAAGAAAAAAATAAAATCACCTAAAATTTCTATGAATGGATTATATAGGAGAAAAATAGTGCCGTTGACAAACTTAACATCAGTATTGTTGGAGAGAGAGGGAGAGACAGAGACAGAGAGATTAGGACACAATGAAATGAAGTTGGAGAGGCAGCTTTTCTTTATCCTCAGAGCAAATGCAGATCCAGGTGACTGACAGGCTAAAATTTGCACTCTGACAAAATCGCTCTCACTTTGGTACAAGAGACTACATGGAAGAGTGATGGGGTGTGTTAAGTGTTGAACAAGAGACTAAGATGGATTTTTAATGAGGATTGTGGAGGTGAGTTGGGTTGTGGGGATTGTGACATCTTCTAGAGGACTTTTAGGAAGCAAAGTCAACAGAACTGGGAAGCAGACTGAAGACAGTACTTCAAAAATGAATATCACTAAACCAACAAACAAACCTACATGAGTCTTAATATACCCGATATTGAGAGTACAGCAGAAACTGCTATTTGCCTATAGAATGCTCATTTTCTACTACCTCTAATAGAACTACAATTTTTTTTCATTTTTATTTTGTGTTGGAGTATAGCTGATTGACAGTGTCATGTTAGTTTCAAGTGAACAGTAAAGTGATTCAGTTACATAAACATGAACCTGTTCTTTCTCAAATTTTTTCCCACTTAGATTATTACAGAATACTGAGCAGATTTCCCTGTGTGCTACACTGGGTCTTTGTTGATTGTATTCTTTATTTTTTTGTTTTTAATTGGAGGATAGTTACTTTATACTCTAGCGATGGTTTCTGCCATACATCAACATGAATCAGCCACAGGTGTACACGTGTCCCCTCCCTTTTAAACCTCACTCCCACCTCCCTCCCCCTTCCACCCCTCTAGATTGTTAGAAGAGCATCAGCTTTGAGTTCCCTGCATGATACAGCAAATTCCCACTGGCTATCTGTTTTACATATAGTAATGTATGTATTTCAGGACTACTCTCTCAAGTCTTCCCACCCTCTCCCTTCCTCACTGTGACCAAAAGTCTGTTCTTTATGTCTGTGTCTCCTTTGCTGCCCTACAAATAGGTTCATCATCACCATCTTTCTAGATTCCATATCTATGCATTAATACATGATATTTGTCTTTCTCCTTCTGGCTTACTTCACCCTGTGCAATAGGCTTTAAGTTCATCCACCTCATTAGAACCATCTCAGATGTGTTCTTTTTTATAGCTGAGTGATACTCCATTGTGCATATGTACTACGACTTCCTTATCCATTCATCTGTCAGTGGGCATCTAGATTGCTTCCTTGTCCATTGTAAATAGTGCTTCAATAAACTGGGGTACATGTGTCTTTTTCAATTATGGTAGAACCAAAATTTTGTTGTGAGTGACAACATGCTGAGATTGAAAAGGTCCTGATATCCCAACCTAGACAGCACATTAAAAGGCAGAGACATTACTTTGCCAACAAAGGTCCATATAGTCAAATCTATGATTTTTCCAGTAGTCATGTATGATGTGAGAGTTGGACCATGAAGAAAGCTGAGCACTGAAGAACTGATGCTTTTGAACTGTGGTGTTGGAGAAGACTCTTGAGAGTCTCTTGGACAGCAAGGAGATCAAACCAGTCAATCCTGAAGGAAATCAGTCCTGAATAGTCATTGGAAGGTTGATGCCGAAATGAAGCTCCAATACTTTGGCCACCTGATGTGAAGAACTCATTCACTGGAAAAGACCCAGATGCTGGGGAAGATTGAAGGCAGAAGGAGAGGGGGCTGACAGAGGATGAGATGGTTAGATGGCATCACAGACTTAATGGACATCAATTTGAGCAAATTTTGGGAATTGGTGATGGACAAAGAAGCCTGGCGTGCTGCAGTCCACGGGATTGCAAAGTGTCGGATACAACTGAGCGACTAAACTGAATTGAACTGAGAACAACAATTTTGTTGTGAGCGACAACATGCAGAGACTGAAAAAATCCTGATATCCTAGGCTCCTTTGCCAATGGAAGAAATGTGGAGACACGGACTAACACTCGTGAATGAAATTCAAGTAGGAGCTGCGGGGTGAAGCTTCTGAAAATGGATGACGTGGCCAGCATGTGCTCAGTTGCCTCCTGACGTTCTTCCTGGAAGGTGGAAAAAAATGGATAGGCTTCTTGCTGTTTCAGCAAAGTATATAAACCAAAGTGATAATTTAAGGACAAGAAACAGCCAGAAAGAAAACCCTTGATTCCTCACAAAATTATGAAGCTAGTATACCAGCCCTGGACTGCACATGGTACATGCGATAGAGCTTCTTTATGTGAGAGGGAAGTGAATTCCAGCTTGTTAAAAACATTATCTGAGTTTTTTGTGATGTGAAACTGAACCAATATCTGATATAAATGATGTTCATTAAAAATACATCACTGCATCAGTCTGATTGAGTAAGCTCCTAATAACCCAGATCTTCAAATGTGTTCTAGGTGATTCTGATATAGGTGATGGTGGTGGTTTAAGGTCTGGAATGTGGGAACCACAGTCCTTCCAACCTTTCCCCTGCCCTCCTGCCTTTTCCACCAAGTGTCACATAAATACAAATGCCCTTTGTCCACAAACACATTTTCAGTAGCATCAAAACTGTATCAAGAAAACTATTCTTACCAGGAACAAGAATACAGTGGATGGAAAAATGTTATAAATGTGATAATAAACAGAAGTATCCACTTTCTAAAAACAATACTTTAGGGGCTGATAGAAGAAAACATACATCTCTCACTTGTAAGAGGAAAAATTCTGACTTTCGGATAAATTCCCATCTCTTTAATGAAGAAATTGAAGCTTAGAAATCATACAAATAGTAAACGGCAGAATCAGATGCACATCTTTGTCTCTTTTACTCCAAAGACTGAGATCTTTGTGTCTATTATCACATAACGTTTTCACTCAGTTTTTAAGTGAAAACTTTCATTGAAACAGTCGTAAATCCTTTTTATTTCTAATGTCTGATGAATCTACTGTTTCCTATAAAGGAATTAAAGAAATATTAAAATCATCTCATGCATCTTAAAGCCCCACCTAGGTCTTGATGGGGCTACACATATAACAGATGAGCCCTTCTATACTGAGAAGTCCTTTTTCATCCTCCAGAGGTGACCTGGTAAAATTAGAACTTGAAGGGTCTTTAGGATTATCCAGTGTAAATCCTTTGTTTAAACTGAGGAAGCTGAAGGCTGCTACACCGATGATATGGCTAAAGACACAGTCAGGATGGGCAGAGCTGAATCTGGCATTTCAGTTTCCCTCACGCCCTTTGCATAGTCTGACACGCTACCGAAAACATCAGGAATTTGAGAGGAGCTCCCTTTTGTGTTGCTAGCCGTTTGCAGACTCTCCCTTGTGGGAAGACAAAACCACCAACCCTGCACACTGTTGTGGCTTCTAAGAGACAGCTTGGCAGGTTTGTGCTGGGGCTGCAGGTGCCCGCTGAGCACTGTGGGTCTGCAGCACAGAGGTAAGTAGCAGCGTCCTCAGCCTGAGAAGCCGTGATGGACAAGGAACTGCTTTTGATGGAGTTGTCAAGTGTGAAGTGTAGTCTCCCACTATATTTCTGTCTCTCATTTGAATGCATTAAAATCAGGTGAACAAAGCCTCGCCTTGAATCCTGTCTGTACCACTGTAAGGCAGTTAAAGTAATACTTTTATAACTGCAGTTCATGGTGACATTTTCACCCTCCTGGATCCTCAGGGTCTGAAGATTCTGTTCTCCTTGCTGGCTATTCACCTCTAGGCAGAAACACAAGGACAGAGGCCAGGAGTCAGTCACTGTATTTTCACTCGCTAGTGTTTGCATTTCCTTCCATAAAATGAGGGTACATTTCCCAATTAACAGGCTTTCCTGATGGCACAGTGGTAAAGAATCTTCCTCCAATGCAGGAGATGTGGGTTTGATCCCTGGGTCAGGAAGATCTCCTGGAGCAGGGAATGGCAACCCACTCCTGGAAATTTGTCTGGAAATTTCCATGGACAGAGGAGCCTGGCGGGCTAGTCCATCGGGTCGCAAAGAGTTAGACAGGACTGAGAAACTAACACTTTCACTTTTCACTTTTCCCAATTAAAGAGAAGATTTTGCCCCTCAGTCTTGTGGGCTCTGAACTTTGGTCACCCTCTTCCCATCACCAAGAGCCCCAACTCACTGGCCAGCTGAAGCCACAGAATCACCAAAGACAGAGCCAGAAGCTTCTCCATTCTTCTTCTTTAGGGGGATCAAGGAAGACGCAGCTCTCGTCCTGAAATAAAGCCAGGTTCCTCAGTCTAGCTCTCTGAGTGTACTCATCCAGTCCCTCTGAGTCCCAGGGAGAGTCTCGGGTTTCTTACCCAGCCAATCAAAGGAAGCTTAATCTTCTGCTTTCAATACAAACATGCTGATTTCAAACAAAGTGAGTCTGAGGAGAGAGGCAATGCCATCTTGTGGGGGCAACATCATCCTGCAAAGAGAACCACTCAAGGAAGATGAAGTGTGTTAGGGCTGGGTCAGAGGAAATCACAAAGCTGTTCTATTCTCTGCCTTTGTTGAACTCCAGTTCCAGCATAGAGTGAGAACAGCTACAATCTTATGCACTAAAAACTCAATTAAGAAAGAACACTGATGCCCAGTATTTACAGAACCCCTCTGAGGAGCACGGTTAGACTTCTCACAGTCACTTCTGATACCATGTCCTTCTTCTTTTTTCCTAACTTGCCTAATGCTGGAATGAGATTGTAAATCAGTCAAGGTTCTTATTTATGAGTAACAGAAACTGACTCTGGCTGAATTAAATAGAAAAGGAATAAGTTAATTAATATTGGGTTTGCCTCAGAATCTCCAATATGGTCAGAGAACTGGACTCCAAAGCTATAGAGTCAGTCTACCAAACATTTAAGGAAGAGTTAACTCTGATCCTTCTCAAACTACTCTCAAAAGTTGCAGAGATCGCAGAGGAAGGAACATCTCAGTGCAACCTGCTTCATCACTTTGGTCTCATGACTTCATGATCCAGCCTTGCTAGCAGTCTGAAAGTTATGCCTGAGCTCAGAAACACTGATTTGCACTTACCAAATTTGACCTCGCTAATGCTATTGCTCAGAGCCTAATCTGTCAATGACACAGACTCATACTGAGTCCCTGATATGGTGTCATTCCCAGAGAGACTCCCCAGATGCCTGGTGACGACTGGATTACATTAGATATCGCCTGTGATGGAGACGGCCGAGATTTGTTCTCACTGGAATAGACACTTATACCCGCTATTTTACTCTGCCAGCGTCATCCTCATAAACTCACAGGATGCCTAATTTCAGCAAGATATTCCCCACAGCACTTCTTCTGAGGAAGAAACTATTTTCACAGCAAAAGATTACAGCCATGGGCACACGCCCACAGGATTGTTTTTCTTACCACATACCCTATCATCCAGGAATGGCTGACCTGATTAAATTTAGCATGACTTATTGATTCTACGGGCTTCCCAGGTGGCACAGTGATAAAGGATCCACCTGCCAATACAGGAGATGCAAGAAACACAGGTTTGAGCCCTGGGTCAGCAAGATCCCCTGGGGTAGGAAATGGCAACCCCCTCCAGTATTCTTGCCTGAAAAATTCCAGGGACAGAGAAGCCTGGTGGACTATAGTCCATGGGGTCACAGAGGGGACTGAACGACTGAGCACTCTCACACACATTGATTCTGTAAGAGCAACGGTTGAAAAACAACTCTGAAAAGACAGCATTCTGTCTCATCGACTGCAATGTATGCTTTACAGCAGAGATAAGTAACGGTGTTGTCTCCCCCATTGCCAGAATGCATGATTCCAGAAATGAAGGAGGTGGCCCTGGGAGTGGGTCCTTCACTGTTATTTTCAGTAACTCACTAGCAAGATTTTTGCATGTAATGTTTGTAACTTTGAGCTGTATTAGTTCTTATTGTCTAAAAGAAATAATGCTTTCCCCAGGGAACCCAGCAATGGTTTCACTGAACTGGAAGATAAGACTTTGATGTGGCATTTTGGCTACATACATCTCACAACCAATGAATAGAAAATGAGGTTACTCTACTGACTAAAGTGGTTGATACCAATTACCAAGGAGAAATGGGGTTGTTGCTACACATCGAATATAAAGAGGACTATGTCTGGAACCCAGGAGATTTCCTAGGGGAGCCTCTTGGCACTTCCATGCCCAATACTAAAGGTTAATGTTAAATTACAACAACCAATAAAAAGACAAGATTTTTGAGTACTCAGATCCTTTGAGGATGAAGAATTGGGTCACACCACTAGGTAAGTAACCCAATTCACAGAGGTTATGGCTGTGAGCAGGGAAAATATAAAATGTGTAATAAAAAAAGTCATCTATATCAATTGCAGCATCAAGAACAAATTGGGAATCAAAAAATGTAGTAGTTTTCTACATTTTCTTCTTGCTCTTTACTTTCATGTGTTCCTTTGTGTACACTGCCATTTTCTTCTTCCTTCTCCTCACTATACTTATTCTATATACAACTTGAGAGAGATTAACTTTACAATTTAGTCTGCACATAACAGAATTTTCAGTGGAATTTCCTCTGAATTTTAGAAGTAATTAATACAGCTAGTGATCCGTAGTGACTGTTGGGACCACAGGTCTCCTCATTTGGGAGAAAGGATGAGAATGTCTTTATTTGTTCAAAGGACAGACTTAGATTGTTAGATGGAAACAGTCATTTTACCCTTGCTTGAAATTTCAACTGTGTGTGGAGGAGTGTATATGAAAGATGAGCCAGTTATCAACTTATTGCCTTTGAACTACAAGTTCCCCCTTCATAGATTCAGAGTGTAATTCTGGACATGGACCTTGTAAACATTTCTCCTTTGACAGCTGGCACGATGTGAAGCTTTGTCAGTAGAGAGAGCGGAAAGGACCCTGCAGAAGAGGCAGCTTCTCCTCCAGGTCCTGGCGTGTGTCCCACACTTCTTGCTCCTGTGGTGCTTGGCCATCCGGTGGGACACCTGTGATGCTCCCTTCCAGCAACATTTAGTGACAGCCCCCGGGTGGTTTCTTGGCAAGTTTCACAGGCACCCGAGCAAGTTCAGCAGTACTCCTTTGCCAGCTTCCTACAAACTGTGCTAGAGCCCTGGGACCTGTTTGTCTGCTTGTTAGTCTTTTTCTCTGGCACCTCGGCAAACTTCCCCATCCAGCCGGCTACAGTCACACACTCCCCAGTGAAGCCTGAGTCACCACTGTGATAGGAGAAGAGAGTACATATTATAATGTGTAACTTTCTGTGAAACTCTGGCATAGTCCCAAAGATAAGTGTCTCCCTACAGATGTTATTCTTGTGTTCATTAGAGTTCTTTCTAGTGTTCTTTAGAGTTCATTAGTAAATAATGCTCTGCTATTTGTTAATAATTCTTTATATTAAACTTTCCTTTTTCAATTTGCCATGATTTTTCTCCTGATTGCCCCTATTCGGATAGTATGAGTCCATCAATTACATGAGAAGAAAGGCTAAATTAGCTGCAGAAAGATCAACAGTCACATGTCAGGAAGCACCATTCCACTTTTAAGGAACTTCAGCATGTGGTGATGATACACGTGGTGTGGATGAGGTAGCAGCACAGTCGGAGAGATGGGACTGTGTCACTTAAACCTGGGGAGCCCATCTGGGCCAAGAAGAGAATTTTCATGCTGTTACATAGTTTTATTTCAGAAGTATTTTTCAAGGTACTAATATCTAAAATAATACACTTGCTATTTAAAAATTAACTTATACAGAGTAGGTAATGAGAATCCTATTTTAAAAAATTCTACAGCTAGTTGACAACTGATGACAACTCTGTATCTGAGAGGTAAATTCAGTGTCAGTCTCTAGAGAGACAATGCCCCACAGTGGTCAAATAAGGAACATGGAATTGCTTTCTGTAAGGGATTTGAGCTCTGCTTCTCTTGTGAAGCCAGGTACTGTGTTACCCAGAGCACAGTAATACACAGCTGAGTCTTCCTCCTGAGCTGAGGGTTTTTTCAGATGGAAGGATGCCTCAGCCTGGTTGAGGTCAGCGGTGAAACCCTGGATGCTCTCTCTTGAGGAGTGTTTCAGAAGTAACTGGAGGCGCTCTCTGGGGTACTGGACATACCAGAAGAGCCAAGGACTCCCAGAATACGAATAGCTGCACTTCACCTGCACTGGGTCCCCTTTAGACACAGAGATGTGCCTCTCAGGCTGAGTCATTGTCTGGGCTCTTGTTCCTCCTATAACACAAATTCTGGGTCAGGGATTGACTTGGAAACAGAGGTGAATATTTCGTTAAGCCAATTCTAAATCAGAAGACCATAGTAAGATAAAATAAAAAGAGACTTTACTCACCAAGTGTGAATATCGTCACAAGCACTGAGATGAGGGTGCGCATCATGTCTGAGCTCTGAGGAAGCAGGAGGCTCCTTTCTGCAGGTTTTTCCTGGAAACAATTCAGCCACATGGACACCCTGACAGAGCAGTGAGTGGATTTACAGGGCAAGCAAAGTAAAAGCTCTTCCTCAAAGGGCTGGTGGCTTTCTGGCTTTCCATCACGTTCAAGTTGTGTAGCATCTCCCTCTAGAGGCCAAATATGATACTGCAGGTAATCTCAGGCTTCAGGAAGACCGATTCTGAAACAAAATGGAGAGGAGTTTCCTCCACAGTAAGACAAAGTGTAATGCCATGTTAAGTAAAGATGCCTGTTGCCAGAAAGATCCAGACATCGATGGAACATAATAGAAAGTCCAAACATACAAATTACTTACGAAAATTTAGTTATTAAAGAATAAGAAAAAGATGGTATATTCAATAAAACATGCCCTCAAAAATGGAGAGTCGTCTAGAGATTAGCAAATACATTTGGACACCTACCTTAGCATCTGTTATTAAATAAATTCTAAATATAGATAATTAATATTTTTAAGTAATAGCTATTTTTTGACAAATTTAGGATGGTCATGAATTTTCTAAGCATGAAAGTCAGAAAGAGTATAGGAAAATATTAGCAGATCAGACTTCACAGAAATTTAAGCTTCTGTATAGGTTTGTTAATGCAATGCTTAAGCATTACCATACCGAGTTATTTTCCATTCATCATCATTGATTCTGACCTTCCTCACACTTGGAAAGGGCCCTCCGAATTTTAGATCTACAGTCTTTTTTTAAATAGTTCATTAACAAAGTAACAAGCATTTGAACTAAAAAGAAGGCAATTCTAGAAAAAGGGTAGATTAAAAATGTTCCTGATCCCCTGTGTTTAGCCAAGGAGCTTTCTGTTCAAGCCAGCCAACACTGTGCCAACAGAGCTCAAGTGAGTTCTTCCATTGGGGCTCGTAATAAATCTGGGGTCAGTAGCAAGGAACTTCAGGATGAAGAGCAGAAAACTATAGGTTGCGAAGAAAGCTTTGCATGCAGAGATCAGTGGACCTCTAAGGAAGCTAGTTCTTTTGAGAAAGGCTTTTCTCTAGCCCCCAAATACCTGAGAAGAAAGTAGCAGGTTGAGTCCCATCTGTCCTAAATGGAGAGGAGTACAACGAGATCAGAGAGCAAAGACATGTCTTTCTAGTTTTTCAGCAAGATACTGGCGTTGCTGCTGAGACCAGTGCCCTACTGCCTAAGGCATTGCTGATCACAGGTACAGAAATATCTAGACTTTTCATTGTCACATCATTGTCTCTACTTAAAGTGCCCCAGCAATCAGACAAGTCAGAAAGCAGTAAAGAAAGGGAAAGGATAGTTCAGAGAAAAATAAGGGCTTCATCTGGGGAAAATAAAGTCTGAAAAAATGATCAGGGTCAGTGACCCAGTTCCCCTAGCCAAAAACCAGGACACAAAGTTTTCAGTGATTGAGAATTCATTTACCAGGAAGCTCTCACACAGAAGGAATATCTCACTGAATGCATTGCTTATTTATTGAATCCTCTTGAGGGAATAAATACATTAATTAAATAATTAAATAAATTATTTTTATTATTATTTTTAATTAATTAATTTATTTATTTATTATTTTAATTATTATTTATTAATTATTAAATAAAATTAGAGAATTATGTAAACCTCAGACATAATTATCATGAAAAACTACAGTGTCTCCAACAAGATTTTGATTGATGGAAGAGAAACAGGACATGTACATGATGACCACTTGACCTCAATCCCTTCTGCTCCTATCCAGCACTTTCCCCATGCACCTTGCAAGTGCATCTGACTGATTCTGCTCTGTGACTATGAAGTAGGGGCCACAATTCAAGTAACTGTCTCCTATTTCTTTCTCCCCAATCTCTCTTTTCTGTTCTCTCTTTTCTGTGAACTACTTCTCTTCTGTTTCATCTTCTCATCTCCTTTTTTCCTTTTTTTTTTTTTTCATCTCTGAAAGAAATGGAGGTGTAATAGAAGGTATAAATCATTGGAATAATTGTGAAATGACAACAAGGCTCATATTTTAGAATTTTTAGTCATGAATGTCAAAACTCTAGACAAGTAATGCATGTCTTTTCTTCTTGAAATTTTAGTTTTACCATGGCCCTAATCTGATGCTCAATTCTGTTGGGGAATCATCGATTTACACCACTCAAAGCAACAGATTTTCCTCACAGATGAGTATATGGAGATGCCTCAGTTCCCCATGTGACTAGTTCAGATGTTTTCCTAACTACCAGAAACCCTCACTCAAATGTTCACCAAGATTCATTTCAAACCTTGAGAAAAAAATTTGTCATTTGGAGTAGCTTAGAGTGCCCCCTAGTGGTCTAAAATTGTAGGGTCAACTAGCTCATCAGCAGCCACTAGCCACCCCCCTCCCCCACCACCCCACAGATCTCTCCTGAGGATCATCTAGAAATTATCAGGAACAAAAGAACTGTCGGCTTGGGTGGGGATTTTTTAAGTAAACTTATTCCTTCTTCAAAATGTCAGTTAATGGAAACTACTATCTTAAACTATTTTGTCAAATTGTATCCTCAAAGTTGAATGTGATTTTTCCAATCTATTTCAAAATAAGTCCACAACAAATTATCAAAGGCTTTCTATGAGTGAGATCTTGTTCTAAGTCTTTAAAACTTAAAAACTGAATTCAGCTTTGTCTACTTACAAGACGTTACAGTATAATAGGAAAGACAAGGACATGTGTGTGTGTGTGTATGTGTGTGTGTGAGTGTGTATTCATATACAAAGTGGCACATGAGATAGTACAAAATGAATCCAGAAATAAGGGGACATTTCTTATAACAGAAAACAGTCAGACAAAAATTAATGAGAACAAAATCGCTTTGTCTTTTTTCTGGAAATGATGGAAAGGAATGTTATCAGAGGTTAAGTAGAAATATTGGGTTGGGAGTAGACTAAAGACTAGAGACATTTTCTAGATGAAAATAAATGAGTAGGAGATGGACAGACAGGTGCATATAATGTGGGAGACATGAGGTAAAGTGTTCCATTCTATTGTATATTTCAAAAATTTAAAGGACATATGAATGTATTGTTTTTAATTTTTTTTCATTTATTTTTATTAGTTGGAGACTAATTACTTTATAGTATTGTAGTGTTTTTTTGCCATATATTGACATGAATCAGCCATGGATTTACATGTGTTCCCCATCCTGAAACCCCCACCCTGCTCCCTCCCCATCCCATCCCTCTGGGTCTTCCCAGTGCACCAGCCCTGAGCACTTGTCTCATGCATCCAACCTGGGCTGGCAATCTGTTTCACACTTGATAATATACATGTTTCAATACTATTCTCTCAGATCATCCCACCCTCGCCTTCCCCCTCAGAGTCTAAAATCTGTTCTATACATCTGTGTCTCTTTTTCTGTCTTGCATATAGGGTTATCATTACCATCTTTTAAAATTCCATATATATGAGTTAATATTCTGTATTAGTGTTTATCTCTCTGGCTTACTTCACTCTGTATAATGGGCTCCAGTTTCATCCATCTCATTAGAACTGATTCATATTAATCTTTTTAATGGCTGAGTAATATTCCATTGTGTATGTGTACCACAGCTTTCTTAACCATTCCTCTGCTGATGGGCATCTAGGTTGCTTCCATGTCCTGGTTATTATAAACAGTGCTGCAATGAACACTGGGGTACATGTGTCTCTTTCAGATCTGGTTTCCTCAGCGTGTATGCCCAGAAGTGGGATTGTTGGGTCATATGGCAGTTCTATTTCCAGTTTTTTAAGGAATCTCCACACTGTTCTCCATAGTGGCTGTACTAGTTTGCATTCCCACCAACAGTGTAAGATAGTTCCCTTTTCTCCACACCCTCTCCAGCATTTATTGCTTGTAGACTTTTGGATAGCAGCCATCCTGACTGGCATGTAATGGTACCTCGTTGTGGTTTTGATTTGCATTTCTCTGATGATGAGTGATGTTGAGCATCTTTTCATGTGTTTGTTAGCCATCTGTATGTCTTCTTTGGAGAAATGTCTGTTTAGTTCTTTGGCTCATTTTTTGATTGGGTCATTTATTTTTCTGGAATTGAGGTGCAGGAGTTGCTTGTTTATTTTTGATATTAATCCTTTGTCTGTTTCTTCATTTGCTGTTATTTTCTCCCATTCTAAGGGCTGTCTTTCCACCTTGCTTATAGTTTCCTTTGTTGTGCAAAAGCTTTTAAGTTTAATTAGGTCCCATTTGTTTTACTTTCTTACTCAAACTCTTCCAAAAAATTGCAGAAGAAGGTAAACTTCCAAACTCATTTTATGAGGCCACCATCACCCTAATACCAAAACCAGACAAAGATGTCACAAAAAAAGAAAACTATAGACCAATATCACTGATGAACATAGATACAAAAATCCTTAACAAAATTCTAGCAAACAGAATCCAACAACACATTAAAAAGATCATGCATCTTTTTATCCCAGGGATACAAGGATTCTTTAATACCCACAAATCAATCAATGTAATACACCACATTAACAAATTGAAAGATAAAAACCATACGATTACCTCAGTAGATGCAGAAAAAGCCTTTGACAAAATTTAACATCCATTTATGATAAAAATTCTCCAGAAAGCAGGAATAGAAGGAACATACCTCAACATAATAAAAGCTATATATGACAAACCCTCAGCAAACATTATCCTCAATGGTGAAAAATTGAAAGCATTTCCCCTAAAGTCAGGAACAAGACAAGGGTGCCCACTCTCACCACTACTATTCAACATAGTGTTGGAAGTGTTGGCCACAGCAATCAGAGCAGAAAAAGAAATAAAAGGAATCCAGATAGGAAAAGAAGAAGTAAAACTCTCACTGTTTCCAGACGACATGATCCTCTACATAGAAAACCCAAAAGACTCTACCAGAAAATTACTAGAGCTAATCAGCAAATATAGTAAAGTTGCAGGATATAAAAGTAACACACAGAAATCCCTTGCATTCCTATACACTAACAGTGAGAAAACAGAAAGAGAAATTAAGGAAATAATACCATTCACGATTGCAACAAAAAGAATAAAATACTTAGGACTATATCTACCTAAAGAAACAAAAGACCTATGTATAGAAAACTATATAACACTGGTGAAAGAAATCAAAGAGGACACACATAGATGGAGAAATATACCATGTTCATGGATTGGAAGAATCAATATTGTGAAAATGAGCATACTACCCAAAGCAATCTATAGATTCAATGCAATCCCAATCAAGCTACCAATGGTATTTTTCACTGAACTAGAACAAATAATTTCACAATTTGTATGGAAATACAAAAAACCTCAAATAGCCAAAGCAATCTTGAGAAAGAAGAATGGAACTGGGTGAATATATATTATTAACCTATCTCTCCTCTCTATATGTAATAGTATACAATTTGCAACTTGAGTTATGGAACTCAGTTATACATCCTGATGCTAACTCTCTGATTTGTAATAATTAAGCCCCCTATATATGAACCTTCAAGTTTCAAACTTTCAAAGATGCAAACATGCATTCTCATGTCCAGTCATGTAAGTTAGTTCACATATCTGGTGTAATTTTCAAGGTACTATAATTTTATTTTGTTTTCTTTATTTCTGTATTTGTCTTTTATGTATTATTTGTGTGATAAGCCTATTACAGTACAGTAGTATATAACCTATTGTGTTAGTTTGACAAAGCTAAGTTTGTTGGACTTACAAACAAATTGGAGTTGTGCACACGCTCTCAGAATGGAGCTCACTTGTATGTAGGGGGCTTAATGTAGAATAGATTTGTAATACAGCTTTTGAACTCATTTTCTGAGAAACACTTTGTAATTCTTTTTTCCAACTATTACCACCCCCAAGTGCTGCAATAAATGTTTCAAGCATGTCTCCTGAGCAGAGGCCAGAATGAAGTTAGAGAGTAAGCTAGGTGACTACCTGGAGGAAAAGCACTCAAGGTCCAGGAAGAAGAGCTGCAGAAACCCCAGGGCAGGAAAGCAGCTGTCAGGTCAGAGCAGCATCAAATGTGGTGAAGGGGAGAGAGTGAGGAGGAGACAGTGACTGACAGCAGATAGGGGCAGGGAACCAGGTGGAGCAGTCTTACAGGTTGTAGTAAGAATCTGCTTTTCATTTCAGTGAGATGAAAAACCACTGCAGAGTTGTGAGCACAGAAGCCACATGATCTGAGTTATGTTCTCAGAAGCTCACTCTGCTGGGTGGAGACCAGACTGAAGAGGGCAAGAAGGAAAGAAGAGAGATCAGGGAGGGTTATTATTGCCACCTCCAGGCAGAGATGAGAGTGGCTTGGATCAGGTAAGAGCAGAGTAGGGAGTGAAAAGTGACCAGTTCTCGCCTCCATTGAAGAAAGAGCTAATTGACTTTCCTAACAGATCAAATGGTAATATGAGAAAAATTGAGGAGATAAGAGCACCTTCAAGGTTTCTGACCAAGGTGATTAGAGAATTTCATAGACAGAGCTTCCTTTTTCCTAAATGAGGATGAGTTCACAAAAAGCAGGTGGGAGGTCTGGAGGGTGAAGTAGCTGGAGCGGTGGAAATCAGGAGGTCACCTGGAGATACACCAAGAAGAAGATGCCCAAATGGGGGTGTCAGATAGATCATTTAATATACAAGTTCAGAAATCAGAGGAGCCATGCGGATTTCAGATTTAAGCTAAGCTAAGTCACCTCAGTCATGTCTGACTCTGTGTGACCCCATAGACAGCAGCCCACCAGGCTCCCCTGTCCCTGGGATTCTCCAGGCAAGAATACTGGAGTGGCTTGCCATTTCCTTCTCCAATGCATGAAAGTGAAAAGTGAAAGTGAAGTCCCTCAATCGTGTCCGACTCTTAGTGACCTGATGGACTGCAGCCTACCACGCTCCTCTGACCATGGGATTTTCCAGGCAAGAGTACTAGAGTGTGTGCCACTGCCTTCTCCAAGATTTCAGATATAAATGCTGATATTTAAATAGTTTTTAAAGCCCAGAGACTGAATACAATTAGCTGGAAATAAATTGTTGGTAAAAAGTAAAGAGTTCTAAGAATAAGTTCTTGAGGCATTCCAATGTTTAGAGATCAGAGGGATGAAGGAAAAACCCTCAAGGAGACTGGGAAGGAGCAACTGATAACAGGAAGAGAACCAAGAAAGTGCTCGGTCTCTAAATCTAAATAAAGAATCTCAAGAAGGGAGTGTTCTATAATCTCAAATGTCATCATTATTTGCTATGAAATTCGTATGTTGAAACTCTAATCCCCAAATGTCACTGCATTTGAAGGTGGGGTCTTTGAGAGGAAATTAGAGTGGAGCCCTCACTGTGGGATTTGTGCCTTTATAAGAGATGCAAGACAGGCTGTTTCTCTCTCTACTCTCTACGTGAAGATACAATGAGAGGTGAGCAGTCTATAAACCAGAGAAGAGATCTCACAAGCAACTCACCATGCTGGCACCCTGAACTCAGACTTCCAGCCTCCAGAATGGTGAGAAACAAATAAACCCATGTTGTTTATAATCCACCTGCTCTGTTGTACTTTGGTCCAAACAAAGATGCTGCTTCAAATAGTTAAAAATACTAGTTGGAACAATAAATGCATGTAAACACAAATATAAATAGGCAAATTTTCCTATTAATATATAGAGACAATCTGATAGTCAAATCTTGCTTAGGAGACATAAAAATAATGCAATGAAGTGACAGAAATGTTAAAAGTCTGTGATTGGGCTCCCTGCTGGGCTCAGGTGGTTCAGCAAGCATCACATTCAAAAAAAGGAAGGATGGATATGACTGTCATAGCAGGTAGGGGATGTGGAGAGATTATTCCTTTGTTTGGTGCTAAAAGGGGAAGAGTAAATTAGATCAGAGACTTTTACTTAACATCAGAATGGAACATGTAATGTTAATTATTTAATCAATGCAAATTAATAAAAAAAACAACAATTTTCTTTGTCAGTCAGAAAGTCTAAATATGACTCGGTCTCAGGTGAACAACTTTGATATTTGTTAAAACCATGAAAAAAAAATGACTTGGGCATCACATGTTTATTTGCAGAAAAGAAGAGTCCCATTCCAATTGTCGATGGTCAGAACAGACAGGTATACTGCGCCAAATTAAGGGGACCTCACACTGAAGGAGAATGTCAACAGAGGCGTATCTGTAGAGAATCCTGAGCTACATTCTACCAGTAAAGAAGATATAGCACACAAATAAATGATTCTGGAAAGAATTGTGAGAAAAAGAAGAATACACTTACATAAGCTCAATAAAGCTGGAAGGAGTGAAAACAGAAGGGCAGTAATGAAAAGAACTTCTGTTGGTACAGAGGACACGGCAGTAAATTGACACAGACACTCAACATAGCAAAGCAATTAGCATCCCATGCAGATAGGAGAGGGTCTGTTCAAGGAACACTCCTTCTGTGGTCTAATAATAAGATGCAACTCCAGAGGGAAAAGACTTCCCTACCCAACTTATTTTAGCATCGAGAACACTGAAACCTAATGTTGAAAATATTAAGCAGAGAAATCTCAGCTGAAACGAAAGTCTGGTCAGCGGGGGTCCTTTTGACAAGGTCAAATCAACTTCCTTCTTTCTGAGCACGCCGTTAACTTGTACCAGTTTGGAATAAGTTCTCCCTTGTACTTCTATTTACTTCTTGATCCTGTTGATAGATTTTCTTTCACATGTAAGACCAAATAAAAGGGTCAGTTTGAAATTTTATATGATTCAAAATATCTGATCAAATATATGTACTCCCCTTCTTTCTCACCAAACTTCCCACTGGGATGAAATTTACAAGTATAAACAGGATGATACTAAAACCATAATGTGAAAATAATAAAAAAATATGAAAGATATCAACAGTTCCCATAAGACAAAAAGTAGATGTGAGCATTCTGATGGGTGAGACAGAGAGGGAGAAAGCACAGCCCAGAATGAACTATGAGAAGATTTTATTGGATATGACAGTGAAGGAAACTTAGTCCTTAGGAACCTATAGAGATTCTGGACTGAGAAAGCATAATTGTGATGGAGGGCAGGAGGGACAGCACATGGGGACCAATTGAAGGTCAATATGTGGAATAGTTATACCAGTCTCCCTGCTACTGGACTTATATGTGAGAAGCATAGTAGGCTAGCCTGTATGTGGGCACCTGATGTTCACTAAAGTTGAAATAAAGCACCTGGGATGCTATTTTTTCCTGTGAGTACTTAACAGAGCTAAGCCACCTTCAAACTGATATTAGGTGGAAAGGAGAGGAAGAAACAAGTTAATAACCAGTTCCCTGCTCATTCATCCTAAAAAGAAGCCTGCCAAGTAGCATGGTAAGTCCACATGGCTGGACTACTAGCCAAGAATCCCATTCAGGAAGAAACTTTGTGGAGAACAGGGACACAATGACACAAGAAGTCCATCCCACTACCCAGTTCTTCATTCTTAAATATAAACCAAGAACAAAGTAACACTAGTCATTAATAAGTGCAAATGGCATCTCTTTTCACACCTTGATGCACCAAGTCATCAACTGTGAATATGAGAGTCCTTATACCTGGAACCAAAGTGGTGGCAGAATGTTGTGCTTTATGGTCTCATATGGAAATATGTATTTGGAGAATGACCAAAGGATCTAAGAGAATAATATAATGGTTCTTTGGTCACTACTTTAAAAAAATCTGGAGTCTTAGCTTTGAATAATAATTCTTTATATTTTTTTAGTTTTTCTCTCTTACGTTTTTTACCCTACATTATTTTAATTTTTCCAGATTGGTAAGAAATAGAAAGGGCTTCCTGGTGGCTCAGATGGTAAAGAATCCACCTGCAATTTGGGAGATCTGGGTTCGATCCCTGGATTGGGAAGATCCCCTGGAGAAGGGAATGGCTACCCACTCCAGTACTCTGACCTGGAGAATTCCATGGGCAGAGGAGCCTGGCAGGCTACAGTTCATGGGGTCACAAAGAGTCAGACACAACTGAGCAGCTAACACTTTGACTTTTCACTTTTCCCAATTAACAAGAAGATTCTGGCCTGGAGAATTCCATGGGCTGTGTAGTCCTTGAGGTCGTAAAGAGTTGGACATGACTGAGTGACTCACTTTCACTTTCAAGAAATAGAGAAAGAAATTAACTTTTTAAATACACTGATTTTCAAGTATACCATTTATTGAATGCACCCATATGACAAGAGAGTTCCATGCTAGTAGTAGGCACTGCAGGTACTCAAACTAGACCCCCTTTTCCAGGCCAGTGGACCCAATTCTTAGCTGCTGCAAGCGTTGGCTATGCTTGGCTTAGCTGCCCTCTTTCCCAGAAAACTTATCTACACCAATAAACATCATCTTTCTCCAGTAAAGTATACCCATGCTCCAATGAGTGCCTTATTCTAAGATCAGGTGTATGACCCCCTTGACTCAAGGTGGGAGGGACCAATTCTGTGGGGCATTTCATGCTCCAGAGACCCTGGTGAAGTTAGGCTGGATCAAGAGTTCAGCTCAGCCACATTCATCTTTACCGTCTTCCCCTCCCCACTTAACTTGCTTTTCTCAAAATAAGATGGGTGTCAGAAATCCCAACTTTGGCTTTGTTAAGGAAGTCAACCTAAGACAATATGCTACCTCACTTAACCATAAACCTATCCTGAAATATATATATGAGTATAGCCTGAAATCAAGTCACTCGTTAGCAACTAAAGATAATCAGACCAGCACCACAAACCAGGTTCTTTCCAGTGGCACCAGAAGACACACAAGTCGAAAGAGAATTCGAGTATCTTGAGTTCAACACATTTCATGCTCTTTCTCACTGCCTTTCAAGTGCTTTTTCCATGATTTGGAAATATTTCTGAGTCATAAGTTTCCAGACTGAGAATTTGAAGCAAATTCGATTAGATTACATCCTTTGCATGTTAAGTTGCTTCAGTTGTGTCTGATTCTGTGCAACCCCATGTGTTGTAGCCTTTTATACTTTTACATCCTTCTAGTCAGTGACTATGTGAACAAAACTGAGTAAAAATCTTAACTAGTCATTCCTACCTTTTCATGCTCTTTGGACTAAACAAACAATGTCGTGTCTAACAGACCACTTCTCCAGCTTTATGACGACTGTGACTCCTAATTTTTCCCTGGATCTATTTGTTGTTGTTCAGTCACTCAGCCATGTCTGACTCTTTGCAACCCCATGGACAGTAGCATACCAGGCTTCCCTGTCCTTCACCATCTCCTGGATCTTGCACAAACTCATGTCTATTGAGTCGTGATGTCATCTGACCATCTTGCCTTCTGCCATCGCTTTCTCCCCTGCCTTCAATCTTTCCCAGCATCAGGGTTTTCCAATGAGTCAACTCTTTGCATCAGGTGACCAAAGTGTTGAAGCTTCAGCATCAGTCCTTCCAATGAATATTCAGGGTTAATTTCCTTTAGCATTGACTGGTTTAATATCTTTGCAGTCCAAGGGACTCTCAAGAGTCTTCAACACCACAGTTCAAAAGCATCAATTGATTTCCATCAGATCACAAACATTTTTCCCGGACTTTGGCATAAGTTATAGGACAATTCCACAGCACCGGTGAGTCAGGAGAGGGTGGATATTCATATTTTTCTTGGTATTCCCAGCTCCCCTCATCAACATTTTCTAAAGCAGCCTCAATACCATATGGTCTTTGACAACTGATCCATGTAGGACTTTAATCACCATAACATTGGTTACTCAGAGATCCTTCTCAGGAAATGTGTACCCCTACACCCTGCTGTGGGAATGGGACATTCTATGGCTGTAGTTTATTCTCTCTACCATCCCCAGCCACACTCAAATATATAGGAATCAATACACTCTCCCACAAGGCTCACACCTGGAACTTTGAGTTCTACTCAGCCTTTACTCAGAAATGGTAACATAAACCTCTGACCTGAATTTCTGCAACTGTCTAGACTTTTTGTTTCAATCAGTTCTCACCTTTTGATGCTAGTCCTTCCACCCACCCATCAAATGTATCCTTATCTAATCCATCAATGTGGTTGCAGTTGAAGGTGAAGATGAGGTGGCAGACATATAACTAAAATAATTTATGACTTACAACTTTTTCAAAATAGTTGCTTAAGACTCCTTTTGGAACTTCCCTGGAGGTCCAGTGGTTAAGACCTGGCCTTCCACACAGGGGGACTTTACAATTCTCATTCCGCTTGTGTGCCTTCCAATCCCTGGTCTGAGGACTAAGATCCCACATGCTTCACAGCCAAAAAGCAAAAAACATAAAGTAGAAACAATATTGTAACAAATTCAATAAAGGCTTTAAAAATGGTCCACATCAAAAAAAAAAAAAAAAAAAAACCCTTAAAAAAAAGACTTCTGCATTTATGTTTATCCATTATTTTCTAAAGCAATGAATATCAAACACCTTGAATAACTACATGGGGAAATAGCAAAATGTACCAGGAACTATGAGGGAGTATCTCAGTTATCATATTAAAATATTGTTGTCATATATAAAATCATCATAATACCAATTCCAGTGAGTAAAGTTATGGTACAAAACTAGAGTACAATGAGAAGATTGAAAAATATTTCAGTCATTCAGACCAAACTGGGTCTTTAGTTTCCCTTCAGAATCAACTGCTTCAGAATTATGGAAATACTTCCCTAATCAATCAAACTTTCTTCACTGTTCAGTTCAGTTCAGGCCAGTTTAGTCGCTCAGTCGTTTCCGACTCTTTGCGACCCAATGAATCACAGCACGCCAGGCCTCCCTGTCCATCACCAACTCCCGGAGTTTACTCAAACTCATGCCCATCAAGTCAGTGATGCCATCCAGCCATCTGATCTTCTGTTCTCCCCTTCTCCTCCTGCCCCCAATCCCTCCCAGCATCAGGGTCTTTTCCAATGAGTCAACTCTTCACATGAGGTGGCTAAAGTATTGGAGTTTCACTTCAGCATCAGTCCTTCCAATGAACACCCAGGACTGATCTACTTTAGTTACTCTACTCTTAAGTCTCATTCACATCTAGAGCGGTAATGTGCGGATGTCTGTGCCCTGCAGCCTAAGCTCTCCAAGAGGCACTGCTGGGGCCCCAGCAGGTTTGGGCACAGGCTGCAGGTGCCTGGGGAGCACTGTGTGCTCTCTGCACAGAGGTAGGTGGCTGAGTCGCTGGGCTCGGAGTCTCTGATAAGCAGAGAGACATGCTTGTTTGCTTTGTTGGCCTGCGCTGTAAATTTTCCTTCCTCTTTGTCTTTGTTGGCATATACAGACAGCAGAAACTCAGGGCCTTTCCCAGGGTACTGTCTGTACCATACGAAATACACAGAAGCACTGTCAGAATAAGTGCAGCTGAGAGAGGCGACAGCTCCCTCTGGGACAGGCAGAGATACAAGACTGTGCTCCACTGTATTCTCTGGGCTGCTCACCGCTGTGCAAAGAGACAGTGAATGGTCAGTCAAAGAAGACTGGTTAGGTAGTGGATGCTTCCTTTCCAGAATTCAAGTTATCTTTTCACAGACCTCCCACCTCTACCATCCCTTATTTAAGGGAAATAGTGTTCATGATTCTCCATGAGCCTAGAAGGGACAATGACTCCAAATAGTATATTTTATGGTCCCATAGAAATGCCCCAAACTTACAGATTAACTGAAGCCACAGGATCACTAATAAAACTCTTGAGGATTTCATCATTCTTGCCTCCTCTGGTTCACTGAGGATTCAAATTTTAAGCTCTAAAGAAAAAAAAAAAAAAAAGTCGAGCTCAGACATTTCAATTCTTCTGCTCTAGAAATCATAAAAAGAGCCTGTTCTACCAAAGAAAAAAGAGACTTTTTTCACTACGCATGCAACACACCACTGAGCTCCTCCTCTCTCCTCCCACTTTCTCCCTCTCTTTCTCGCTCTCACTCTCTCTCTCACTATTGCTCTCTCTCTCTCTCTCTCTCTCTCTCTCACACACACACACACACACACACACACATAGGAAGGAATACATGAGTAGGGTCCCTGAGAAGACACTGCCATCTTGTGGACTCAAGACCCTGATCAAGGAAATATTTGAAACATAGATCCTTACTATGGGAACTGATGGAAATACAAATTTGCCACTTTAGTTAAATTAAAAATTTGAGAAGCATATGGTCCAAGCCTATTATACAGAGTGAAGTAAGCCAGAAAGAAAAACACCAATATAGTATACTAACACATATATATGGAATTTAGAAAAATGGTAACGATAACCTGGTATGCGAGACAGCAAAAGTGTGGGGATAGAGTGATGTGTACATGTGTGTTTTACATCAAATGGCAACACTTCTCTGATTAGAAGCAATTTTATCAAATGGCCACTCTCTCACACTGACAAAAAGGTATTCTAATGATAGAAGTCTGGGTGAGGCTGTCATGATTCAGGGGATCTGTGTAGCTCTTCTTTATATCAGGCCAGACATTTCCCATCTTATTTCCCCACCTCTATTTTTAAAAAAATCTAATCTAACTGAAAAGAATCCTCTTAAGACACAATGGGCTAACAAACACAGGAAAAGATGCTCAACACTACTCATTATCAGAGAAATGCAAATCAAAACCACAATGAGGTACCATGTTTATAATAGCCAGGACATGGAAGCAACCAAATGCCCATCAGCAGATGAATGGATAAGGAAGCTGTGGTACATATACGCAATGGAATATTACTCAGCCATTAAAAAGAATTAATTTGAATCAGTTCTAATGAGATGGATGAAAGTGGAGCCTATTATACAGAGTGAAGTAAGCCAGAAAGAAAAACACCAATACAGTATACTAACACATATATATGGAATTTAGAAAAATGGTAATGATAACCCGGTATGCGAGACAGCAAGAGAGACCCAGATGTACTGAACATTCTTTTGGACTCTGTGAGAGAGGGCAAGGGCAGGATGATATGCTAGAACGACATTGAAACATGTAAATTATCATATGTGAAATGAATTGTCAGTCCAGGTTCAATACATGATACAGGATGCTTGGGGCTTGTGCACTGGGATGACCCAGAGGGATGGGATGGGGAGGGAGTTGGGAGGGGGATTCAGGATGGGGAACACATGTACACCCATGGCGGATTCACTTCAATGTATGGCAAAACCAATACAATGTTGTAAAGTAACAAGTAAATAAATAAAATAAAATCAGATTATCTGTTTAAAAAAATTGCTTAGAATTTACTGAAAACTATGAGAAAAAAAAAAGACACAATGACCTAAAATCTGACTGAACAAACATGTTTCCAGCTCACAACTTGGGTATATTTTTAATAAAGTCAGGGACTAAATTCTAAATTCTATTTTGTACCAGTGGCATATCTGTGTGGAAACATTGCTTACTTGGGCTGATGGTAGTAGTAGATGAACCAGCCTTCAGCACCTAGACTTTAAATAAAATCCAAAGGACCTGTTCATGGGTTTAATCCCTCTTCTTGTACACAGCCCTGGCATCTCAGGGTTTATCTCCAAAGTTATGGGTCTGGTATCAGTCTCTCTAAAGAGCTTCTCTGGTGGCTCAGTGGTAAAGTATCTGCCTGCCAATGCAAGAGAAAGCTCAATCCTGGGTCGAGAAGATTCCCCTGGAGAAGGAAATGGCAAGCCACTCCAGTATCCTTGCATGGAAAATCCCACGGACAGAGGAGCCTGGTAAGGCTATAGTCCATGGGGTTGCAAAAGAGTCAGGCATGGTTTAGCAACTAGACAAGAACAGCAACAATCACTCTCTGCCTTTCTATTGTACCTTAATCAGCAAACCAGGTTTATCAGAGGGCTATCTATGCAAGAAGCTTAATCGAGTCTAATGGAAAAAGAAGCACAGACAAGTACTGTTCCTTCCCGGGTACTGTTTTACCTCCCGCCTCATGCCTTTGTAGAAGCTAGTGGCTAGAGACCATCAATACAGCAGGTCCGTTTCTGCTCAAGAATTAGGTAAACAGTATCCATCAAAGATGGACTGGTCAGGTCCTCCCTATTCCCACCAACCACTACGTAGGAAGTAGGATGAGGGAGAAGATGCTAACAGAGGGATCCTTTTCTTTAAGAGAACATTGCTTTTGACAAAGCTCACACAGCTATTTCTCACTCTCCTCCTCTTCTGGGAATCCTATTATACTTACATCAGAAAATCTGACAAAGTCCCACAGGTCCTTTAGTCTCAGTTCATTTTTCTTCATTCTTTTTTCTTTCTGCTCTCTGACTGGATAATTTCAAACAACCTATCTTCAAGTTCTTTCTCCTGCCTATTCAAATCTACGGTTGAATTTTTCTTAGAAAATGTTCTCTGCATAACAATTTCTCTGCCCTGAGAGAGTGCTGTTATGTGACATATAGACAAGCCCTTTGCATTAGTCCTGAGGGAGCCCCGAGACAGGTTAAAGAGGTCAAGCTCTGTTCTATGACCAAGAGCTCTGCTCCCTCCACCACCAGCAACCCACACTGGGGATGCAGGCAGCTATCTAAAACCTGTCATGGATCCAGTGACGAAAAGATGGAACAGGGTAAGTTAAAATACCACAGAGATTTCCTACCAGGCATCTGTTACCTTTGACTTATGTGTTTGCTCAGTTGCTGCACAGCTTTCTGTGGTGTTTGCCTCTATTTTCAGATTAATGTGCTAAAGTTTCCCGTCTTTCTAAGCTGGCCTCTCCTTGGACCTTTGGCTGCAGAGCGAAGACTTTTCATGGCCTTTTTTGTCTACATCTGTCGGCATTTCCAGGTTCCTGGCTTCTCCAGGACTCACTTGGGTTACATGAGGCAAAAGGAAGCTCAGGAAACTAACTGCTCTATCATTCCTCAAGCCCCAGATTCCTGAGCTAGTCTGACTTCCCTCCAAATTCTTGTTTTTCTTTCACATGTGGTCCAGGGTTTCTAACTGTCCTCAACAGGTTGAGTTAAAAAAAACAAAAAAACAACACCTACTACAGCTTGTCGGAAGTGGAAAGTATGATGCTTCCTTCTTTCCCTGGTGAGTGAACCTCTGACCAGCTTGGCTAGTCCACCTTCTTGGCAGTAGGCCAGTCAAAATGGTATTAAAATTATTGAATTATTGTTCAGCACCTAGATCCTCCTGTTGAATATATACGGTCCTAGATTGTGAGGATAACTATGGTTTACTTGAGTATACTGCTCCAAGAATTCCCTTAAATGGCCCAGTAGGCCCAAGGTGGTGAATATAAATGATTTCTGTAAATGGCGTGAAAATGCCCTTATTCCTCTTGCTCCTTATCATTCTATACAAACATTTTGAGTGTGATTAGGAAATGACTAGAAAAAATGGCAAAGTTATAGCTATTAGAATGATCACGCCAATTTTGTGGTAGTGGAAAAGGAGCAACAACCCCAGTACTAGAGAAGGGAAAACCTTAGACCCTGGAAAGTATGTGTTTGTTGGAAGGGAAGACTGTTCATGCTCTTTTTGTATGCTAGACCCAGCACTGCAGCCTAAGCAGAACAACCATATGGTCTGTGAAAACAGAAACATTGATACGAATATGGCTTGTCCTGGACTGTTTTTCTGTGCCTGACATCATCAATGGAAGCTGTTCAACATGGATTCCCAACCCCCTATGTGTACAAACCTATAAATCAGCCCAACTTTGTTTCAGTATGGCAGTTCAAATGCATATGCTTTTGATGTCTGCCCATCTTGAATTATGCCTCATGAATGATGCTGCTCATATAACTTAATAAGTGATTTAATGATGATTCTAATCAAGTTTAACAATAAATTTAAAACTGGATCAATCTGTCTCCCTTGGAGTTAAATGTTTGTGTTTGGGAAGGAAGAACATCTCTCCATTGGGAAGGATGGTTGATCTTTGGTCGCTTTTTAGATATTAAACCAAAGACCAGTGTGTCCAATTCCCTTGCATGGATCATAATGAATATTATACTACATCCAAGCTGTTTATATCCTGGAACTTATTCACAGTTGACTGAATCTGGGATCCTAGGAGACATGACTGAGCTTAATCATGCAGACTGGTCTCATCCTGCTATATGAATTTCTGCTCACTGTTGCTATTTATTCGCTAAGCTGTATTTAGCTCTTTTATGACTCCATGGACTATAGCCTGCCAAGCTCCTCTGTCCATGAGATTTTCCAAGTGAGAATACTGGAATGGGTCACCTTTTTCTGCTCCAGGGTATCTTCCCAACCCAGGGATCAAACCAGTGTTTCCTGTGTCTTCTGGATTGCAGGCAGATTCTTTACCACTGAGCCACAAGGGAAGCCTGACTAACAGTGGATTTAACTACATGTTGTTAGAGAAAATTCAAATAGATTCAATCTCAGTCTTTGTTGTTCAGAGAAACCAGAACAGCAGATGGAGTGGCAAACTCTCAAGAAAAATTTCTAGAAACTAATACAATTTAGAACCATGAAGTGAATGTTGTTGAAAGGCAGTTCGCTGTGAGTCTCTTATACTTCTACATGATGTTCAGGGTTTACGAACAATGTAAGGTCATTATCACTCAACCTGAACCATTTCTCAGAGTTGTGCTTGCAGCATGTAACCTTGATGGATGGGGTGATGTCTTCTCTGAGACAAAGAATGAGCTTGCTTACTGCTTGGTGAAAATAGCAATGAAATCCCCAAGCTCACTATTCATCAGCTGTGACACAATCCCATCGCTGGCATAGCATCCATTTACACCCCTTAAATCACCATGAGAGACTTATGGACAAAGGCAACTGAAGCAAATATGCTAGTGTTCATGATGCTTGCTGTGTCCTAATTAATAACATCCTTCATCTCTGACACAGGATTTGTGCTTTACTCATAGCACTAAAGAAACAACAAGCTATTAGCCTGTAAGAGAGTAAGATCTGCTGCTGCTGCTAAGTCACTTCAGTCGTGTCCAACTCTGTGCGATCCCATAGACGGCATCCCACCAGGCTCCCCCGGTCCCTGGGATTCTCCAAGCAAGAACAATGGAGTGGGTTGCCATTTCCTTCTCCAATGCATGAAAATGAAAAGTGAAAGTGAAATCACTCAGTCGTGTCCAACTCTTAGCGACCTCATGGACTGCAGCCTACCAGGCTCCTCCATCCATGGGATTTTCCGGGCAAGAGTACTGGAGTGGGGTGCTGTTGCCTTCTCCGAAGTAAGATTAAGACCTGACAAAACCCTCTCTGACACCTTTACAGATACTATAATAAATACTTGAATTACTTTTGAGAAAAATGTCTCCCCAAACTGGTCTAAAATGGATGTTTTCTGAAGGATGTTCTTTATAGCCTCACATGGGACTTAACTATTATTTCTAATGAAATGCTTGAGGAATTCTCTTACATGAGTGAGTGAAGTCACTCAATCATATCCGACTCTTTGCGACCCCATGGACTGTAGCCTACCAGGCTCCTTTGTCCATGGGATTTTCCAGGCAAGAGTACTGGAGTGTGTTGCCATTTCCTAATGAAATAAAGACTCCTGGGAAATTAGTGTTACACCCTCAAATGACTATTAATCATGTGAAGAACCTAATACCAGTACACAATCAAAAGTAGAATAAATATGAACCAGTCCTCTGACCATAATTATGATCTCTAATCAAAGCTTTAAAAAAAAAATCTTATCTCCTGTAAAATATTTCTACCAAGGCTAATTATTTGAATATGTTTCCTGAGACTTTCTCCTGAAATAATTTGAAATCAAATTTTGATATGTGCTCATAATTATCTGACTTGAAATTCCTTTTATATTTTCCAAAGTCTTTAGAACATGTCTTTTTTTTTTTTTCTCTTTTACATACTTCACTGCAGGGTTTATAGCTTTCAAGTTGACCTGATTCATTGAGATTACACCTGATAAAGTGAAGTCAGTTGATTGAAGACAGACTGAGACCCTGCATGAATCTAATTATTTAACAGAGCCTACTGAGCAAAGGAAGGCTGGACCCTGAGTCTTCAGGTAAGAGCCAGAGATAACTGAATTATACCACATAATAAGCACTGAGAACATACATATAGTTAAGAGTTTCAAGGGTGGAAATGACAAGAAGGGAAAAGGAAAGCAAAGAGGGAGAAGGCCCATGCAAAATTTGTTTAGTAGATATTTATCAACTGACTACTATGGGCCAGTCCCTGTTCTAGACAGAGTAAATCGCATGAGCAAAACACACAATACTGACCTCACAGAACTTATGATCTAATTGCAGTTGCTAACAATGAATACATTGACATGTCAATCAAAAATATGCCTGCTCATTACAGTTATTACCATTGGGAGATGACCAGGGTGTTTAATACAGAGCTAAGAAAAGGTGTATGGATGGCTACATTAGTCAGGAAGTTCACCAAAGTCAGAAGGTTTTCTCTGCAGTAGTGATATTTGGGGAAGAAAATAGAAACCCACTCTATATTCTTGCCTGGAAAATCCCATGGATAGAGAAGTCTGGTGAACTACAGTCCCTGGGATCACAAAAGAGTTGGACACAATTTAGCGAACAAACATAAACAAGTGATATTGGAGCTGAGACCTGAAGGATGAAAATAGGTCAGGCTCACCAAGATCTGGGGGAGGAAAACTGCAGACAAATGAAAGAATAAGACCCAACGTGGGACAAGACGTGACAAGTTTAGAAAACTGAAAGATCAGCATTGTGACTGCACAGAGAGTCGGGGAAGAGAATTATGAACTAAGATTGAAGGGTCAGGTGGGATTCACATTGTGCACAGTCTTGTGTACCATAGCCAAGAGCTTGTATTTTATTCTAGAGGCAATTGAAATCCATTGAAGCATTCAGATAGGTAGCAACACCTTTGATTTATATTTAAAAAACCACTGTTGCTACCAGTTAGATTAGTGCTTCTCAAATTTCAAAATGGTAGAATCACCTGGGGATTTGTTAAAATGAAGATTCAAATTCAGTAGATTTGGAGTCGACCCTGGGATTATGCACAAGTTCTAATATTGCTGGTCTATATTTTGAGTATCAAAACTCTGAATAATACACTTTGAGACAAAAGAGACAAGTTAGAAGGTAACCTAAATCAGAACAATTCTTTCCAAATTTTGTTTAATACATCTTATTTTATGAAAATATCAGTTCAATTCACTCACTCAGTCATGTCCAGCTCTTTGCAACTCCATGGACTGCAGCACACCAGGCTTCCATGTCCATCACCAACTTCCAAAACTTGCTCAAACTCATGTCTATAGAGTCAGTGATGCCATCCAATCATCTCATCCTCTGTCATCATCCCCTTCTCCTCCTGTCTTCAAGGAGGATTTTTTCAGAATCAGGATCTTTTCCAAGGAGTCAGTTCTTCACATAAGGTGGCTTCTTCACATAAGGTGGCCAATGTGTTGGACCTTCAATTTCAACATCAACATTTGAATGACTTCAGGACTGATTTCCTTTATGATTGACTGGTTTGATCTCCTTGCTGTCCTAGGCACTCTCAAGAGTCTTCCCCAACACTACAGTTCAAAACCATCAATTCTTCAGCACTTAGCTTACTTTATAGTTCAACTCTCACATCCATACATGACTACTGGAAGAACCATAGTTTTGACTAGATGGACCTTTGTCAGTAAAGTAATGTCTCTGCTTTTAAATATGCTGTCTAGGATTGTGATAGCTTTTTTTTCCAAAGAGCAAGCATCTTTTAATTTCATGGCTCAAAGAGGACACAAACAGATGTTCATGGATTGGAAGAATTAATATTGTAAAAATAACTATACTACACAAAGGAATCTATAGATTCAATGCAATCCCTATCAAGCTACCAACGGCATTTTTCACAGAACTAGAACAAATAATTTCACAATTTGTATGGAAATACAAAAAAACCTCGAATAGACAAAGCAATCTTGAGAAAGAATGGAACAGGAGGAATCAACCTGCCTGACTTCAGGCTCTACTACAAAGGCACAGTCATCAAGACAGTATTGTACTGGCACAAAGACAGAAATATAGATCAATGGAACAAAATAGAAAGCCCAGAGATAAATCTATGTACCTATGAACAGCTTAGCTTTGACAAAGGAGGCAACAATATACAATGGAGAAAAGACAACCTCTTTAACAAGTGATGCTGGGAAAACTGGTCAACCACTCGTAAAAGTATCAAACTAGAACACTTTTTAACACCATACACAAAAATAAACTCAAAATGGATTAAAGATCTAAATGTAAGACCAGAAACTGTAAAACTCCTAGAGGAGAACAAAGGCAAAACACTCTCCAACATGAATCACAGCAAGATCTTCTATGACCCACCTCCCAGAATATTGGAAAGAAAAGCAAAAATAAACAAATGGGACCTAATGAAATTTAAAAGCTTTTGCACAACAAAGGAAACTATAAGCAAGGTGAAAAGACAGCCTTCAGATTGGGAGAAAATAATAGCAAACCAAGCAATGGACAAAGGATTATCTCAAAAATATACAAGCAACTCCTGCAGCTCAGTTCCAGAAAAAAAAATGACCCAATCCAAAAAGGGGCCAAAGATCTAAACAGACATTTCTCCAAAGAAGACATACAGATGGCTGACAAACACATGAAAAGATGCTCAACATCACTCATTATCAGAGAAATGCAAATCAAAACCACAATGAGGTACCATTTCATGCCAGTCAGAATGGCTGCTATCCAAAAGTCTACAAGCAATAAATGCTGGAGAGGGTGTGGAGAAAAGGGAACCCTCTTACACTGTTGGTGGGAATGCAAACTAGTACAGCCACTATGAAGAACAGTGTGGAGATTCCTTAAAAAACTGGAAATAGAACTGCCATATGACTCAGCAATCCCACTCCTGGGCATATACACGGAGGAAACCAGATCTGAAAGAGACATGTGCACCCCAATGTTCATCACAGCACTGTTTATAATAGCCAGGGCATGGAAGCAACCTAGATCCCCATCAGCAGACGAATGGATAAGGAAGCTGTGGTACACATACACAATGGAATATTACTCAGCCATTAAAAAGAATTCATTTGAATCAGTTCTAATGAGATGGATGAAACTGGAGCCCATTATACAGAGTGAAGTAAGCCAGAAAGATAAAGAACACTACAGCATACTAACACATATATATGGAATTTAAAAAGATGGTAATGATAACCCTATATGCAAAACAGAAAAAGAGACACAGATGTACAGAACAGACCTTTGAACTCTGTGGGAGAAGGTGAGGGTGGGATGTTTCGAAAGAACAGCATGTATATTTTATTCTTTTTGTTGCAATGGTGAATGTTATTGTTTCCTTAATTTCTCTTTCTCTTTTCTCACTATTACTGTATAGGAATGCAAGGGATTTCTGTGTATTCATTTTATATCCTGCAACTTTACTATATTCAACGATTAGCTCTACTTATTTTTTGGTAGAGTCTTTAGGGTTTTCTATGTAGAGGATCATGTCATCTGCAAACAGTGAGAGTTTAACTTCTTATTTTCCTATGTGGATTCCATTTGTTTCTTTTTCTGCTCTGATTGCTGTGGCCAACACTTCCAAAACTATGTTGAATAGTAGTTGTGAGAGTGGCCACCATTGTCTTGTTCCTGATTTTTAGGGGAAATGCTTTCAATTTTTCACCATTGAGGATAATGTTTGGTGTGGGTTTGTCATATATAGCTTTTATTATGTTGAGGTATGTTCCTTCTATTTCTGCTCTCTGGAGAGTTTTTATCATAAATAAATGTTGAATTTTGTCAGAGGCTTTCTCTGCATCTATTGAGATAATCATACGGTTTTTATCTTTCAATTTGTTAATATGGTGTATTACATTGATTGATTTGTGGATATTAAAGAATCCTTGCATTCCTGGGATAAAGCCCACTTGGTCATGATGTATCATTTTTTTAATATGCTGTTGGATTCTGTTTGCTAGAATTTTGTTAAGGATTTTTGCATCTATGTTCATCAGTGATATTGGCCTGTAGTTTTCTTTTTTTGTGGCATCTTTGCCTGGTTTTGGAATTAGGGTGATGGTGGCCTTATAGAATGAGTTTGGAAGTTTACCTTCTTCTGCAACTTTCTGGAAGAGTTTGATTAAGATAGGTGTTAGCTCTTCTCTAAATTTTTGGTAGAATTCAGCTGTGAAGCCATCTGGTCCTGGGCTTTTGTTTGCTGGAAGATTACTGATTAGAGTTTTGATTCCCGTGCTTGAGATGGGTCTGTTAAGATCTTCTATTTCTTCCTGGTTCAGTTTTGGAAAGTTATACTTTTCTAAGAATTTGTCCATTTCTTCCAAGTTATCCATTTTATTGGCATAGAGCTGCTGGTAGTAGTCTCTTATGATCCTTTGTATTTCAGTGTTGTCGGTTGTGATCTCTCCATTTTCATTTCTAATTTTGTTGATTTGGTTCTTCTCCCTTTGTTTCTTAATGAGTCTGGCTAACGGTTTGTCAAGTTTGTTTATTTTTTCAAAAAACCAGCTTTTAGCTTTGTTGATTTTTGCTATGGTCTCTTTAGTTTATTTTGCATTTATTTCTGCCCTAATTTTTAAGATTTTTTTCCTTCTACTGACCCTGGGGTTCTTCATTTCTTCCTTCTCTAGTTGCTTTAGGTGTAAAGTTAGGTTATTTATTTGATTTTTTTCTTGTTTCTTGAGGTAAGCCTGCAATGCTATGAACCTTCCCTTTAGCTCTGCTTTTACAGTGTCCCATAGGTTTTGGGTTGTTGTGTTTTCATTCTCATTCCTTTCTATGCATATTTTGATTTCTTTTTTTTTTATTTCTTCTATGATTTGTTGGTTGTTTAGAAGTGTGTTATTTAGACTCCATATGTTTGAATTTTTAATAATTTTTTTCCTGTACTTGAGATCTAATCTTACTGCACTGTGGTCAGAAAAGATGACTGGAATGGTTTGTTTTTTTGAATTTACCAAGGCTAGATTTATGGCCCAGGATGTGATCTATTCTTGAGAAGGTTCCATGTGCACTTGAGACAAAGGTGAAGTTGATTGTTTTGGGGTGAAATGTCCTATAGATATCAATTCGGTCCAGCTGGTCCACTGTGTCACTTAAAGTTTGTGTTTCCTTGTTAATTTTCTCTCTAGTTGATCTATCCATAGCTGTGAATGGGGTGTTAAAGTCTCCCACTATTATTGTGTTACTATTAATTTCCTCTTTCATACTCACTAGTGTTTGCCTTACATATTGTGGTGCTCCTATGTTTGGTGCATATATATTTATAATTATTATATCTTCTTCTTGGATTGATCCTTTGATCATTATGTAGTGTCCATTTTGTCTCTTTACACAGCCTTTATTTTAAAGTCTATTTTATCTGATATGAGTATTGCGACTCTTGTTTTGTTTTTGGTCTCCTTTTGTGTGAAATATATTTTTCCAGCCCTTCAGTTTCAGTCTGTATGTGTCCCTTGTTTTGAGGTGCGTCTCTTGTAGACAGCATATATAGGGGTCTTGTTTTGTATCCATTCAGCCAGTCTTTGTCTTTTGGTTGGGGCATTGAACCCATTTATATTTAAGGTAATTATTGATAGGTATGGTCCTGTTGCCATTTGCTTTGTTGTTTTGGGTTCATGTTCATACAAACTTTCTGTGTTTCCTGTCTAGAGAAGATCCTTTAGCATTTGTTGAAGAGCTGGTTTGGTGGTGCTGAATTCTCTCAGCTTTTGCTTGTCTGTAAAGCTTTGAATTCTCCTTCATATCTGAATGAGATCCTTGCAGGGTACAGTAATCTGTGTTGTAGGTTTTTCTCTTTCATTACTTTAAGTATGTCCTGCCATTCCCTTCTGGCCTGAAGAGTTTCTATTGATAGATCAGCTGTTATCCTTATGGGAATCCCTTTGTGTATTATTTGTTGTTTCTCCCTTTCTGCTTTTAATATTTGTTCTTTGTGTTTGATCTCTGTTAATTTGATTAATATGTGTCTTGGGGTGTTTTGTCTTTGGTGTATCCTGTTTGGGACTCTCTGGGTTTCTTGGAACTGTGTAACTATTTCCTTTCCCATTTTAGGGAAGATTTCAGCTATTATTTCCTCAAGTATTTTCTCATGGCCTTTCGTTTTGTCTTCTTCTTCTTCTGGGACTCCTATGATTCAAATGTTGGGGCGTTTCACATTGTCCCAGAGGTCCCTGAGGTTGTACTCATTTCTTTTATTTCTTTTTTCTTTTTTCCTCTCTGCTTCATTTATTTCCACCATTTTATCTTCTACCTCACTTATCCTATCTTCTTTCTCCGTTATTCTACTGTTGGTTCCCTCCAGAGTGTTTTTGATTTCATTTATTGCATTATTCATTTTTAATTGACTCTTTTTTATTTCTTCTAGGTCCTTGTTAAACATTTCTTGCATCTTCTCAATCCTTGTCTCCAGGCTATTTATCTGTAACTCCATTTTGTTTTCAAGATTTTGGATCATTTTTATTATCATTATTCTAAATTCTTTTTCAGGTAGATTCCCTATCTCCTCCTCTTTTGTTTGACTTGGTGGGCATTTTTCATGTTCCTTTACCTGTTGGGTATTTCTCTGCCTTTTCATCTTGTTTAGATTGCTGTGTTTGGAATGGCCTTTCTGTATTCTGGTGGTCTGTGGTTCCTTTTTATTGGGAGGTTTCTCCCAGTGGGTGGGGTTGGACGATTGGTTTGTCAAGGTTTCCTGTTTAGGGAAGCTTGCGTTGGTGTTCTGGTGCATGGAAGTTGATTTCTTCTCTCTAGAGTGCAATGGAAAGTCCAGTAGTGCATTTTGAGATGGGTCTATGTGTTTGGTATGTCATTGGGCAGCCTGTATGTTGACGCTCTGGGCTTTGTTCCTGTGTTGCTGGAGAATTTGTGTGGTATGTCTTGCTGTGGAACTTATTGACTCTTGGATGGTGGTTGGTTTCAGTGTAGGTATGGAGGCTTTTGGATGATCTCTTATTATTTAATGTTCCCTGTAGTCAGGAGTTCTCTGGTGTTCTCAGGTTTTTGGCTTACATCTCCTGACTCTGGATTTCAGTCTTATTCTTCCAGTAGCCTCAAGGCTTCTCCAACTATACAGCACTGATAATAAAACTTCTAGGTTAATGGTGAAAATGTTCTCCACCGTGAGGGACACCCAGAGAGGTTCACAGAGTTACCTGAAGAAGAGGAGAGGGAGGAAGGTGATAGAGATGAGCAGGAGGAGAAATAGGGGAACTCAAGAGGAGAGAGACAGATCTACACAGTACTCTGTTCCCTAAGTGTTCTCCATAGCCCAGAACACCCACAGAGATTCATAGAATTGGATTGAGAAGAGAAGGGGGAGGGAGGAAATAGAGGTGATCTGGGGGAGAAAAGGGAGAGTCAAAAGGAGGAGAGAGTAATCATCACACTCCTGACTAAAAATGGGTACTGCATATTGGATTCTTAAATGTCCAAAATTAATATCAAATACTGAAAAACAAAGATTAAAAATCTAGAGTAGAGGTTAGACTCTTAAAAATACAATATTAAAAACAGAAGCAAAAACACAAAAAATTTAATAAACATATGTGAAGTTCGCTTTAAAAATAGGTTCACTTTAAAAATAAGTTTGCTTTAAAAATAGGGTTTTTTTTTTTTTTTTTTGCAAGGTTATAGTGAAATGGAAATGAAGATTAAGGGGTAATAGAAGAGTAATAGAGGACTTTAAAAGATAATAAAGGGAAAAAATTAAAAAATAATAAAAAAATTTTAATTGAAAAGAAAAATAGTAAAAATATATGAAAATGAAAATGGAAATTAAGGAGCAATAAAGGGCTAATAGAGGACTTTAAAAGAAAATCAAAGAAAAAAATTAAAGAAAAAGAAAACAAATTTTTTAATTTAAAAAGGTAAAAATATATGAAAATGAAAAAACTTATGAAGAAATAGAGAAGTAATAGAGGACTTTAAAAGAAAATAAAAGGAAGTGCAAATTAAGGAGTAATAGAGGAGTAAAAGGGAATTTTAAAAGAAAATAAAAGAAAAAATAGAAAGAAAAAAGAAATTTTTTTTTAATTAAAAAACATAGTAAAAATATATCTAGGAATTTCTCTGAAGCTATTGCAGGCAGTGTGTGTTCAATTCAGTTTCAGATAGCTCCTTTTTCTAGCTTTCACTTCTCGATATCTATAGGCCCCTTCCGATGTAGTCAGTGTTAACTACAGGGATTTTAATCTGTTGCACTTGTCACGTCTGAAGCAGGTCCCTTTGTTTATTTGGCTTCTGTTTGCTGGTCTCTTCAGTGTCTAATTTCCGCCCTGACACAAGCGAGTGGAGGTGGTCTCTTGTTTAGGTTCGCTTGTTCAGTTGTGCTGTGGGGAGGGAGGGGCCCTGCAGACAAATGTCACTGGCCTGTGTGGGGAGCACTCACAGTGTTCTGGCCACACTGGGTTTGCCCCTGCTCACAGTGTGTGTGCTTCCCCTGTCTACACCGCTTAGGCTCCAGGCTGCTCTATAGGGAGCGGGCCCTGCGTGGTGTGCGGTTCCAGTTTTCGGGTTCTCCACAAAAGCACGGACTCGGTTGGGCCTTTGTTTTGTGCCTTCCCCGGCCGGAGCAGCTCAGGCAGCCAGGAGCTTGAGGAGCGCACTCTCCCCGGGGGAACTGCACCTTATACCCTCCACAGTCCCAGCCTCAGTTTCCACGCGTGCTGGTCTGGTGAGCCTTGTGTCTGTTCTGGGGAGCTGGTCTCTAGCTGTGACCCTCCCGTCGACGTCAACCATCCACAATCTCAGGAAGTCTCTGGTTAGAAACTGGAAGCCTGTTTGCAGTTTGATAGGGGATGCCATCTCTGAGGCTGAGTTTGCCCCTTCACCCCCCGCCCCCCCGCCTCCTGCCTCCAGCAGGGGATGGGCCGGTCTGCAGCCGGCTAGCTCTTCTCTGGACTTGCTCAGTCCTTTCTTTGTTCCTAAGCAATGCTGCCTGCTCCTCTCCGTTCAGCCCTCACTTGCTGGTGGCGGATGTGAGTGTCTGGGGTACTTTTCTGCTAGGAGTTGCTTTTAGGCAAGTAATCTGTGGGTTTTATTTATTTTTCCTCCCAGTTAGGTTGCCCTCCAAGATTCCAAAACTTCCCACAGACCCCCCAGTGAGAGGGTTTCCTGGTGTTTGGAAACTTCCTCTATTAGGACTCTCTTCCCTAACTCTTTTGTCTCTCTTTTTATCTTTTGTCCTACCTCCTTTCGAAGACAATGGGCTGCTTTTCTGGGTGCCTGATGTCCTCTGCTAGCAGTCAAAATTTGTTTTGTGGAGTTTGCTCAGCATTCAAATGTTCTTTTGATGAATTTGTAGGGGAGAAAGTGGTCTCCCCATCCTATTCCTCTGCCACCTTAGCTCCTCCCTCCAAAAGGTGGATTTCTGAACTGGATTCTGAGCACAAAGGGGCCTGCCCTCTCACCTGAAGGGTAGATGGTGAAGAGAAGTCTTGGCAAACAGGCCCAGGATGAGTACAATTTGCACTGAGGAATGAACTTTCAATAGTAACAAACGGACATCTAATTCAATATAAATTCAGATTCGTCACTTAAGGGAGGGATAGATTATCCTTGATGTCTGTTTGGAGACAGAGATTTTAAGAAAACTCCCTCTGAGGATAAAGGAAACACCTTCATTCCCACCCCAAGTCTAGACCCCTGTCAAGAGGCCCAGCTGGCAGTTGTGGGACAGGCTGCAGGTGCTTGGAAAGCACTGTGATGCAAAGCACAAAAGTAGGCAGCTGAGTCTCCAGGGTGGGAGGCTGAAATACACAAAACACTGTAAAACTTCTCTTTTCCTGGGAGTTCTTTAAAATTTTTGTCTGCCTGCTCTTTCTGGCTTGATTGAATTAAAGACAAAGATACAAGTCCTTTCCCATGCTCCTGCTTGAACCAGACGAAGTTGTAAAATGTTTTCTTTTGATAAGTACAATTAAGATTGGCATGTGTTCTCTCCTGGATACTCAGGAATAAAGGACTCTGGCCCAATGTATATTGGCTGCTCACCCCTGTTTAAACAGAGAACCACAGACAAAGGAGATATATTAATGGCCGATTATTTTTTGAAAGAATATATTTCCTTTTCACAATCCCCCCCAGCTGACCCCGGTAACACTAACCACCCTTCTATAACTTTCAGATTTATAGAGATTACTAGGATCTGCTCTTTTTAGTCATAACTTCAAAGCCAGCCAACTCACAGCACAGCTGCCAAAAAAGAACCAGGCATGAAACTCCCAAAGACGTCTCCATTTTTTTCATTCACCAGACTCATGAGAACTCAGGTTGGAATCTGTGAGCTGGTGTCTGAGGACACCACCAGGTCAAGCAACTTGTTTATCTGAGTACATATTCATGAATCTGCTGTCACAGGAAGCTGAGAGACTCCTCAGCAAATCAGAAATTAGATCCATGCCCCTGTGCACACACTCACCCAGCATCTTCTGATCTCTGAAGGGGTAACATGGAGAGAGGACCACATCAAGATCAAGTGCAGAGGACTTGCAGAGTAGTTGGAGAGATACACCTACTATTCATCTCCTAGATTTTTCTCGTCCCTTTCTACTTAAATAAAATTCTTGAGCATCTACCATGTACAAGTTATAAAAATTGAATAACTAAAATCAAGCCTCTCCAAGGAAAATCTCGTAAGATTCTTTTCTCTCCTGTCAGTGCAAAAAGGTGCTCAATGAGCTGATATATATGAATTTAGTTATTGACACTGTAGTTCAGGATAATTATCTTACATCCAGACCCTTCTTCATAAATCTTGTATGGATTCTTCTTACAATCAACATTAAATTATACAACAAGGAAGGTATTGTCATTTTCTGTGCATAATGCCTGTGAGATAAAGAAAACAAACACAGAAGACATTAGCGGTCTTACCAAATATTGTCATCAGCTTCGTAAACATTTTGCTTTTATACTCAGTCGACATTCTACTAGTTGCTGGACCCCACACAGAGCTGACCTCTCTCTTTTACTCAAAATTGTCATCTACTTCAGGGTAGTAATGCAATATGATGGTCTTACCCTTGGGTATAACCAGGTGACCAGTTAACTTTCTGTGTTGAGTGAGGATACATCTATGTTAGTAGATACCTAGACTCAAGTTCAAGTTCAGCCGTGTCTGAAAGAGAAGCACTAGCTCACTTTGAAATTACACACAACATTTCAAAAACTGCTCCTTGACAACCTCCAGGTGCAGGTTTGGGTACAGAGTGCGAGTGCCTGGGGAGCACGGTGCACCCACCACACAGATTTAGAAGGCGGGCAGTGGTGAGGTGCAGGGAGCTGTGCTTGGCAGTTGCATCCATAGTCGCTGTGTACCGTCCATTTGACTTTTTGTTGTCACGGTAAGTCATGGTGATCAGGGGAACAAGACCTCTCCCAGGGTCCTGTGTGTACCACCTTAGGTTGTTAACGGGGCTCACTGTATAATTGCATTGAAATGTGCAGTTCTCTCCCTCCAGGACCACCAGGGCTGGAGGACTCTGTTCCACTTGACTTTTGCCACTCACACCTGTTCAAAAAGCAAAGAGAGATCTGAGAGATAACTCACCCATTTTTATTGCTTTCTAATTTGCATCTCTTACTCCTCTCCAGAATGAATCCCAGCTGAACCATAACATGGCCCCAAATTCTTCTCTCCTCCTACCCCAAAGCAATACATGCAGTACACCTTTATGAAAACTTTTAAAAATATTCTCTGGACTTACTGTGTCAACCTGGCTAAAACTCTTCATTAACTTACAACAAAAATGAAGCCACAGAACCACCAGGGAGGATCTCACATGCCTCTCCATTCTTCTGCACTGAATAAAGTGCAGGGATTTACATGAACAGAGGATTTTATTTATTTACATGAGCAAAGGATTCTCAGGGATTATGCTTAGCCAATCAGAGACTACATCCCTATTGAGCCAAAGACCAGATTTTGCTGCTTCATACTCAATCATACCCACAGGCAGGGCCAATGGAAATACTGCCATCTTGGGGTCAGAGCTATGGTTGCTCAGAACCTTGGGTTAGGCTTCTTGCTAGGTTTCCTTCTCACTATTTTGAACATAATACTGAATACAAGCCCCTGTAAGTCTCTGTAAACAGAGTAGGTTAGTACATAAAACATATGTTTAAAAACCCCAGTATGAATTCTGACTTATTGGATAGGAGAGTTAAGCCTCTGTTTTCTCATCTGAAAATATATGTGGTAACACTTTGCTGACATTTTTTAAAGATGTAAAAGACGGGGGGAGGAGCCAAGATGGCGGAGGAATAGGACAGGGAGACCACTTTCTCTCCTACAAATTCATCAAAAGAATAACTGAACGCAGAGCAAACTTCACAAAACAACTTCTGATCGCTAGCTGAGGTCGTCAGGTGCCCAGAAAAGCAACCCATTGTCTTTGAAAGGAGGTAGGACAAAATATAAAAGATAAAAGGAGAGACAAAATAGCTAAGGACGGAGATCTGTCTCGGGAAGGGAGTCTTAATAGAGGAAGTTTCCAAACACCAGGAAACCCTCGCACTGGCGGGTCTGGGGGAAGTTTTTGAATCTCGGAGGGCAACCTGACGGGGAGGGAAACAATAAATGAAACCCACAGATTACATGCCTAAAAGCAACTCCCAGCAGAAAAGTACCCCAGACACCCGCATCCGCCACCAGCAAGTGGGGGGCGGAACGCAGAGGAGTGGGCGGCATTGCTTAGGGTAAGGACTGGGCCTGAGTGCCCTGAGGGCAATCGGAGGGAGCTTTTGTGAGTTACCACCTTAAACTGTGGGACAGCAAAACAGAGAGAGAAAATTAACTGGCCCAAACACTGCCGGCTGTTCGCAGAACAAAGGGACCGAGCAAGTCCAGAGAAGAGCTCGCAGGCTATGGACCAGCCCAGCCCCACTGAAGACTGGAGGCAGGGGGGAGGGGAAAGGGGCAGGCTCAGCCCCAAGGACCGCATCCCCTACCGCACTGCAAACAGGCCTCCAGTTTCTAACCAAAGACTTCCTGAGATTCTGGATGTTCGACATCCGCGAGGAGGGTCGCGGCTAAACACAGGGCACAGGCACCCGACCAGCGCAGGCGGGGACTGGGGCTGGGACGTGGAGGGCAGAAGGCGCATGCACCCGGGGAGAGTGAGCCCGTCAAGCTCCTGGCTGCCTGAGCCGCTCGGGTGGGGAAGGCACAAAAAGCAGGTGCAGCTTTTTGTTCCGAGCTTCTGTGGAACACCCAAGGGCTGGAACCTCACGCAGCGCAGGGCACACTCCATATAGAACAGCCGGGAGCCTGAGCAGCGTAGAGGGGAAAGCAGCACTAGCCCCTCCCTCCCCGCAGCGCGACGGAACTAGCAACCTGAATAAGAGACCACCTCCGCCCGCCTGTGTCAGGGCGGCAATTAGGCACTGAAGAGACCAGCAAACAGAAGCCAAATAACCAAAGGGAATCGCTTCAGAAGGGACAGGTGCAACAGATTAAAATGCCTGTAGATAACACCGACTACACCGGAAGGGGCCTGTAGATATCAGAAAGTGTAAGCTGGAACAAGGAGCTATCTGAAACTGAACTGAACCCACACTGACCGCAACAGCTCCAGAGAAATTTAGATATATTTTTACTTTTTTTTTCCTTTTTTCTGTTTTCTCTTTTATTTTCTTTTAAAATTCCCTATTACTCCCCCATTACTCCTTAACTTTCATTTTCATAGATTTTTACGATTTTTTTAATTAGGAAAAATTTTTTTCCTTTTTTTTTCTTTTTTTCCCTTTTTCTCTTCTATTTTCTATTTTTCTTTTTCTCTTATTTCCTTTTAAAGTCCTCTATTACTCCTCTACTACTCCTTAATTTTCATTTTCATTACACTATAACCTTACAAAAAAAAAAAAAAAAAAGAGAAGCCCTATTTTTAAACCGAACTTCATATATATTTCTAAAATTTTTTTGTGTGTTTTCGTTTTTGTTTAATATAGTATTTTTAAGAGTCTAACCTCTACTCTAGATTTTTAATCTTTGTTTTTCAGTATATGATATAAATTGTGGACATTTAAGAATCCAATATTCAGTTCCCATTTTTACTCAGGAGTGTGTTGATTATTCTCTCCCAATCTTGACTCTCCATTTTCTACCTCAGAACACCTCTATTTCCTCCTTTCCGCTTCTCTTCCCAATCCAGTTCTGTGAATCTTTCTGGGTGTCTGGGCTACGGAGAACACTCTGGGAACAGACAACTGCGTATATCTGTCTCTCTTCTCTTGAGTCCCCCTTTTTCTCCTCCTGCTCATCTCTATCTCCTGCCTCCCTCTCCTCTTCTTCATGTAACTCTGTGAACCTCTCTGGGTGTCCCTAATGGGGGAGAATCTTTTCGCCATTAACGTAGCAGATTTATTATCAGTGCTGTATAGTTGAAGAAGTCTTGAGACTACTGAAAGAATAAAACTGAAATCCAGAGGCAGGAGACTTAAGCCCAAAACCTGAGAACACCAGAAAACTCCTGAATACATGGAACTTTAAGTAATAAGAGACCGTCCAAAAGCCTCCATACCTACACTGAAACCAATCACCACCCAAGAGCCAATAAGTTTTAGAGCAAGACATACCACACAAATTCTCCAGCAACACAGGAACATAGCCCTGAACGTCAACATACAGGCTGCCCAAGGTCACACCTAACACATAGACCCGTCTCAAAACTTATTACTGGGCACTCCATTGCACTCCAGAGAGAAGAAATCAAGTTCCACGCGCGAGAACACTGACGCAAGCTTCCCTAACCAGGAAACCTTGACAAACCAATCGTCCAACCCCACCCACTGGGTAAAATCTCCACAATAAAAAGGAACCACAGACCTCCAGAATACAGAAAGCCCACTCCAGACACAGCAATCTAAACAAGATGAAAAGGCAGAGAAATACCCAACAGGTAAAGGAACATGAAAAATGCCCACCAAGTCAAACAAAAGAGGAGGAGATAAGGAATCTACCTGAAAAAGAATTTAGAATAATGATAATAAAAATGATCCAAAATCTTGAAAACAAAATGGATTTACAGATAAACAGCCTAGAGACAAAGATAGAGAAGATGCAAGAAATGTTTAATAAAGACATAGAAGAAATAAAAAAGAGACAATTTAAAATGAGTAATGTAATAAATGAGATAAAAAACACTCTGGAGGGAACCAACAGTAGAATAACGGAGAAAGAAGATAGGATAAGTGAGGTAGAAGATAAAATGGTGGAAATAAATGAAGCAGAGAGGAAAAAAGAAAAAAGAAATAAAAGAAATGAGGACAACCTCAGGGACCTCTGGGACAATGTGAAACACCCCAACATTCGAATCATAGGAGTTCCAGAAGAAGAAGACAAAAAGAAAGGCCATGAGAAAATACTCGAGGAGATAATAGCTGAAAACTTACCTAAAATGGGGAAGAAAATAAGCACCCAAGTCCAAAAAACACAGAGAGTCCCAAACAGGATAAACCCAAGGCAAAACACCCCAAGACACATATTAATCAAATTAACAGAGATCAAACACAAAGAACATATATTAAAAGCAGCAAGGGAGAAACAACGAATAACACACAAAGGGATTCCCATAAGGATAACTGCTGATCTATCAATAGAAACCCTCCAGGCCAGAAGGGAATGGCAGGACATACTTAAAGTAATGAAAGAGAATAACCTACAACCCAGATTACGGTACCCAGCAAGGATCTCATTCAGATATGAAGGAGAATTCAAAAGCTTTACAGACAAGCAAAAGCTGAGAGAATTCAGCACCACCAAACCAGCTCTTCAACAAATGCTAAAGGATCTTCTCTAGACAGGAAATGCAGAAAGGTTGTATAAACGTGAACCCAAAACAACAAAGTAAATGGCAACGGGACCACACCTATCAATAATTACCTTAAATGTAAATAGGTTCAATGCCCCAACCAAAAGACAAAGATTGGCTGAATAGATACAAAAGCAAGACCCCTATATATGCTGTCTACAAGAAACCCACCTCAAAACAAGAGACACATAGAGACTAAAAGTGAAGGGCTAGAAAAAATATTTCAATCAAACAGAGACCAAAAGAAAGCAGGAGTCGCAATACTCATATCAGATAAAATAGACTTTCAAATAAAGGCTGTGAAAATAGACAAAGAAGGACACTACATAATGATCAAAGGATCAATCCAAGAAGAAGATATAACAATTATAAATATATATGCACCCAACATAGGAGCACCGCAATATGTATGGCAAACACTAACGAGTATGAAAGAGGAAATTAATAGTAACACAATAATAGTGGGAGATTTTAATACCCCACTCACAACTATGGATAGATCAACTAGACATAAAATTAACAAGGAAACACAAACCTTAAATGACACAATGGAGCAGCTAGACCTAATTGATATCTATAGGACATTTCACCCCAAAACAATCAACTTCACCTTTTTCTCAAGTGCACACGGAACCTTCTCCAGAATAGATCACATCCTGGGCCATAAATCTGGTCTTGGAAAATTCAAAAAAATTGAAATCATTCCAGTCATCTTTTCTGACCACAGTGCAGTAAGATTAGATCCCAATTACAGGAAAAAAATATTGTTAAAAATTCAAACATATGGAGGCTAAATAACACGCTTCTGAATAACCAACAAATCATAGAAGAAATCAAAAAAGAAATCAAAATATGCATAGAAAGGAATGAGAATGAAAACACAACAACTCAAAACCTATGGGACACTGTAAAAGCAGTGCTAAGGGGAAGGTTCATAGCATTACTGGCTTACCTCAAGAAACAAGAAAAAAATCAAATAAATAACCTAACTTTACACCTAAAGCAACTAGAGAAGGAAGAAATGAAGAACCCCAGGGTTAGCAGAAGGAAAGAAATCTTAAAAATTAGGGCAGAAATAAATGCAAAAGAAACTAAACAGACCATGGCAAAAATCAACAAAGCTAAAAGCTGGTTTTTTGAAAAAATAAACAAACTTGACAAACCATTAGCAAAACTCATTAAGAAACAAAGAGAGAAGAACCAAATTAACAAAATTAGAAATGAAAATGGAGAGATCACAACCAACAACACTGAAATACAAAGGATCATAAGAGACTACTACCAGCAGCTCTATGCCAATAAAATAGACAACTTGGAAGAAATGGACAAATTCTTAGAAAAGTATAACTTTCCAAAACTGAACCAGGAAGAAATAGAAGATCCTAACAGAGCCATCACAAGCAAGGAAATCGAAACTCTAATCAGTAATCTTCCAGCAAACAAAAGCCCAGGACCAGATGGCTTCACAGCTGAATTCTACCAAAAATTTAGAGAAGAGCTAACACCTATCTTATTCAAACTCTTCCAGAAAATTGCAGAAGAAGGTAAACTTCCAAACTCATTCTATGAGACCACGATCACCCTAATTCCAGAACCAGGCAAAGATGCCACAAAAAAAGAAAACTACAGGCCAATATCACTGATGAACGTAGATGCAAAAATCCTTAACAAAATTCTAGCAAACAGAATCCAACAACATATTAAAAAAATCATACACCATGACCAAGTGGGCTTTATCCCAGGAATGCAAGGATTCTTTAATATCCACAAATCAATCAATGTAATACACCATATTAACAAATTGAAAGATAAAAATCGTATGATTATCTCAATAGATGCAGAGAAAGCCTCTGACAAAATTCAACATTGATTTATGATAAAAACTCTCCAGAGAGCAGAAATAGAAGGAACATACCTCAACATAATAAAAGCTATATATGACAAACCCACAACAAGCATCACCCTCAATGGTGAAAAAGTGAAAGCATTTCCCCTGAAATCAGGAACAAGACAAGGGTGCCCACTCTCACCACTACTATTCAACATAGTGTTGGAAGTTTTGGCCACAGTAATTGGAGCAGAAAAAGAAGTAAAAGAATCCAGATAGGAAAAGAAGAAGTGAAACTCTCGCTGTTTGCAGATGACATGATCCTCTACATAGAAAACCCTAAAGACTCTACCAGAAAATTACTAGAGCTAATCAATGAATATAGTAAAGTTGCAGGATATAAAATTAACACACAGAAATCCCTTGCATTCCTATACAGTAACAACGAAAAAACAGAAAGAGAAATTAAGGAAACAATAACATTCACCATTGCAACAAAAAGAATAAAATACTTAGGAGTATATCTACCTAAAGAAACAAAAGACCTATACATAGAAAACTATAAAACACTGGCGAAAGAAATCAAAGAGGACACAAACAGATGGAGAAACATACCGTGTTCATGGATTGGAAGAATCAATATTGTAAAAATGGCTATTCTACCCAAAACAATCTATAGGTTCAATACAATCCCTATCAAGCTACCAACGGTATTTTTCACAGAACTAGAACAAATAATTTCACAATTTGTATGGAAATACAAAAAACCTCGAATAGCCAAAGTAATCTTGAGAAAGAAGAATGGAACTGGAGGAATCAACCTGCCTGACTTCAGGCTCTATACAAAGCCATCAAGACAGTCATCAAGACAGTATGGTACTGGCACAAAGACAGAAATAAAGATCAATGGAACAGAATAGAAAGCCCAGAGATAAATCCACGAACCTATGGACACCTTATCTTAGAGAAAGGAGACAAGGATATACAATGGAAAAAAGACAACCTCTTTAACAAGTGGTGCTGGGAAAACTGGTCAACCACTTGTAAAAGAATGAAACTAGAACACTTTCTAACACCATACACAAAAATAAACTCAAAATGGATTAAAGATCTAAATGTAAGACCAGAAACTATAAAACTCCTAGAGGAGAACATAGGCAAAACACTCTCTGACATAAATCACAGCAGGATCCTCTATGACCCACCCCCCAGAATATTGGAAATAAAAGCAAAAATAAACAAATGGGACCTAATGAAACTTAAAAGCTTTTGCACAACAAAGGAAACTATAAGTAAGGTGAAAAGACAGCCCTCAGATTGGGAGAAAATAATAGCAAACGAAGAAACAGACAAAGGATTAATCTCAAAAATATACAAGCAACTCCTGAAGCTCAATTCCAGAAAAATAAATGACCCAATCAAAAAATGGGCCAAAGAACTAAACAGACATTTCTCCAAAGAAGACATACAGATGGCTAACAAACACATGAAAAGACGCTCAACATCACTCATTATCAGAGAAATGCAAATCAAAACCACAATGAGGTACCATTTCACGCCAGTCAGAATGGCTGCTATCTAAAAGTCTACAAGCAATAAATGCTGGAGAGGGTGTGGAGAAAAGGGAACCCTCTTACACTGTCGGTTTGAATGCATACTAGTACAGCCACTATGGAGAACAGTGTGGAGAGTCCTTTAAAAACTGGAAATAGAACTGCCATATGACTCAGCAATCCCACTTCTGGGCATACACATGGAGGAAACCAGATCTCGAAGAGACACATGCACCCCAATGTTCATCGCAGCACTGTTTATAATAGCCAGGACATGGAAGCAACCTAGATGCCCATCAGCAGACGAATGGATAAGGAAGCTGTGGTACATATACACCATGGAATATTACTCAGCCGTTAAAAAGAATTCATTTGAATCAGTTCTAATGAGATGGATGAAACTGGAGCCCATTATACAGAGTGAAGTAAGCCAGAAAGATAAAGAACACTACAGCATACTAACACATATATATGGAATTTAAAAAGATGGTAATGATAACCCTATAAGCAAAACAGAATAAGAGACACAGATGTACAGAACAGACTTTTGGACTCTGTGGGAGAAGGTGAGGGTGGGATGTTTCGAAAGAACAGCATGTATATTATCTATAGTGAAACAGATCACCAGCCCAGGTGGGATGCATGAGACAAGTGCTCGGGCCTGGTGCACTGGGAAGACCCAGAGGAATCGGGTGGAGAGGGAGGTGGGTGGGGGGATCGGGATGGGGAATACATGTAACTCCATGACTGATTCCTGTCAATGTATGAGAAAACCCACTGAAATGTTGTGAAGTAATTAGCCTCCAACTAATAAAAATAAATGAAAAGAAAAAAAAAAAAAAAAAGATGTAAAAGATGTGATGTGGCTCTCAGCATGATGGCAAAGGAGGAAGCCTTATATCCCTCTCCTGCACAGACATGGACGCAACAACGGTATTAATGACAATATGCCTTGAAGGACAAGGCAGAACCAGCTAAAAGTAAATGTGCTCCCGGAAGAACAAGCTGAGAGCAGTCACATTTACAGAGGGGAGAAGAGCAACTTCACTTCATCCGCATCAGTCCCTCAGATGGGTTCAGCTCAGTACCGAAAAGATAGCCTGTGCCCATCGTGTCCCCCGTGGGGGAGGGGAGTGATAGTGGAGCTTGCTCCCGACCTTCAGTCCTCTCAGGGCACCGTCTGTGGGCTGGTTTTCTATCTTACCTCCCGCCCAGTATGACAGGCAGAGAGCAATCCCTTGGGACAGTGAGCAACAAGGGAAAATGCAGGATGTCTCTTTTGCTGCCAGTCCTGCTCTGTGAACTTAGGAGAGCAGAACTGAGGTTCTTCCTCCAAAGGGGAAAAGAGAGCAAATGGTGGGAGGAGAAGGAGCTGGCCTTACTCCTAGCATTTCAGAGTAGGAATGGTTTCTCTCTCCCCCTATTCAGGATGGAGCAGATCCTGGTCCCTTGGGACAGTAAGGAACAAGGAAAGGGAGAGTGTGGTTCTACAACTAGCACTGCCCTGCAAGACTGGGAATCAGTGCAGAACTGGTTTTAACCCCACACAGAGTGAAGGGGGCCTTATGCCAGATAATGCAAACCACCCTCCATGGAGCCAGTTTCTACTTGCTTCAGGTCATACTTAGCATGGAATGGCAGGGCTTGGTCACTGGAACAGCTAGCAGCAAAGGGAGAAAGAATGGTGTGGTATTACAGCTAGGACTGATCTTCAAGGTGGAGGAAGGATAGAACTGAGGTGTTTCCTTCAAAGGAAAGGACAGGAAACCAACGGGTCCTTATCCAAATTTACTCAGGAGTACACTCCCAAAGGGACTGGTCTCTATCTTGCCTCATATTTAGCACCACTGACTGAGGAAGTTCTCGTCTAGTCAAGACCAGACCATAAATACTGGGAGAGGTACCTGCTGCTTCAAAAGCTCACACAACAAAGCAAATCTACAAGATGCATAAAGAATCAAGAAAACATGATACAATCAAAGGCAGGAAATAACTTTCCAGTAACCAACTGAAAGAAATGGATAGCTGTGAATTACCTTAAAAAGTGCTAAGTGTAGAAGCTTGTGAAAATTTTCTTATTGCTTCTAGTTTCTCAGTGAAATAGAAAGCCAACAAACACTTGAGAATGTGGATATCTGAAGATTTATTCCAAACTTGAAATATAATGCCCAAAGATTTTGAAAGCAAAAGAATGGCAAAAGATATATCACATAAACACTTACCTTAAAAAGCTAACATATTATCCCCTTGTATAACAAACTAGGCCTTCAGAATAGGATTATTAGAGATGAAGACACATGCACATTGAATTAATCCTATTGATTCTGTTTCTCTGGGGAACCCTAATACAGAGAACTTTTAAAATTCATAAAGAAATTTAACAAGAAAAAAACCATAGTCTCAAATTTGTATGTACCTAAATAATATATATTGTGGGTTTTACATACTTTTGTGAACATTTGCTATATTTCACAATAAAATTATTTTTAAACATTGATGGCTCAAAGAAATGGTTGATTAGAAATGCTTAATTCAGAGAAGGATGAAAACAGAATCAGTCCAGGAAAATCAAGAGCAGAAGAGCTGAGAGAAGACAAGAGAGCAGAGAGGTGAAGGGAGCAGGAGAGGAAGAAGAGAGAGAGGGAAAGAACCTTAGACCACAGAGCTGCCCATACCTGTTCTGCTTAAGATAGTGGCAAGATGTTTGAAATACAGTCATCAATTTTCAACTACACCCTCAACAGAAGCAAGGATAGTTACTAAAGTAAATTTTTACAAACTTCATCAAAAATCAATGTGGCAACAGAAAAAAAAATTCAAAAATGTCCTACAAAGCAATGACAGAGTTCAAAACACTGAGGCAGCTGCAGATTTCAAATCATTTCAAGTAGATGTGACTCTAAATACCAGTCCTCATTATTTAAATCCTCTTCTTCAAGAAGACAGATGACACAAGATTGTTCTTGTTCTCCAGTGTTGATTGTCCACCTCCCAGCCTTGTGTGGACTAATTGTGAACATGTTTTTAGCGACTTTGCCTGGGTCCCCAACTGACAGAGCTGGGAACACAGGTAGATAGTTTCCATTGCCTGAGATGGTACTTCATACACATCTTTTGATGCAATGGAGTGGATTTATCTCTCTTTACTTCTCCAATGGCATCTTTCCCAGTCACATTTTTTTCTCTATATTTCTAGCACTGGCTTCAAGTTGACTGGACATGTATTCCTTATGTATCCAGTAAGCAACTGGCAAAAAGCATTATGAATATTGAAATATAAATATTGAACAGAAAAGAATGCCTAGGTTGAAATTTTTAATAAGGAAAAATGAAAGAGATAGGAAAAAAGACAAATATAACATTTAAAAACCAGAAGAAAAATGAGCCATTTAAGATCAAAGACAAAACTAATCTGAGAGAAATTAAAGAAAATATGAGATAAAATTTTACCAGTTAAGGTGCTACAGATTGTGAAGCATGAAATATATAACTCAGAATCCATGAAAGAAATTTTTCAAAAATTTACTACATACTATTTTTAAAATTCTGCATAGCAAACATGAACAAAGTAAAAAAGATTGTATTAAACTTTTTTAAAGACATATATATGACAGTTTTATGACAACTTTTTTAACAGAGAATGTTCTTTCAAATCTATATTTAAATGACTCTAACACAGGCGCTGTTTTAGTTGCTAAGTCACATCCGACTCTCAGGCACCCCGTGGACTGCAGCCCACCAGGCTCCTCTGTCCAGGGGTTTCCCAGGCAGGAATGTCGGATTGGCTGCCATGTCCGTCTCCAGGGCCTCTTCTGGACTCAGAGACTGAGCCCTCATCTCCTTCCCACCTAACCAGCTGGGAAGCCCCATAACCCAGTAGGGAAGGGTAAGACACGTGAATAGAACATTTACACGAAAACATATAAATGACTTTTAAATGAAATTAAGTTCTGCCTCATTCATAAACTTTAAATAATTTAAAAAAAATTTAAAGCCTAACTGATAAGCAAAAGTCCAAAACCTCAGTAATACACAAAGTCTAGGAAAATAGGTATTCTGCCTAATCGTGACTATTGGTGGTAAAACTTATCTAGGAGAAAATTTAGTTGAATCATAAAGACTATGGGTATGTTACTTTCTTCAATAATATTTTATTTCCCTAAAATGAATACTTAATTATTATATTTTAAATTTTTAATTATTTTGGCTTTCTTACTTACATGTGCCATTGCTCAACTCATCAATGGCTAACTTCCAATTTTCTGCTGGGTTTGGAAAGTGATCACTGCTTATTATACAGGCACTGGTAGAGAACATAGGTAGTCTCTGCTTATATATTTTTAGTCTTCCTATTTTCAACCTTCACTCTCTGAATGACCTCGGAACACACAAACACACACAACGCATCAATCCACCCTAATTATTCAAATGTAATTGATGTTTTTGGTCTCTAAATTTTTCCACAAGAGTACAGCAGCATCCCAATGCTTCTTGTTCATTTTTTGAATGACCCTCAAGTATCACTATTTACGTGACTTTACCCTGAAAATACTTTAATCCTGGTGTCATACTCTTTTGCTAAACTCACTAATGAGAGTTGGGTATGGGGAATCTTCATGCCTTGTTCTCATGCCCTAGTGATTTGTGTGAGTTTTGTATCAGCCAGAGACTGAGAGACAGAACACCACAGACTGTGCCACGGAGTGGATCAGACAGTCAGACACTCTGCATCCAGGCCCCGCTGCTACTCAGAGTGAGCATCAGCTCCCCCTGCAGTTCCCTTCTCTGTGTCTCTCAGAGCACAGTAGTACACAACCGAGTCTGACTCTTGGACTGAGGCTTTCTTCAAGTGGAAGGATTTTGATTTTCTGTGGCATGTGGCTTCAAACTCTTTGCTGATTTCCTTCTCCTTGTCCTTCGTGGCTTTCAGGAGGAGCTGTGGACCTTCTCTTAAATAGTGAACATATCAAAAAAGAGTCGGGTACCCGGTGGCTGAGTAAGTGCAACTGGTGGTCAGAGCAGCCTTTTCTGGAAGAGTCACTTGGCTGCCTAACTGGGTCACTGAGTCTTCACGTGTTTGTCCTGGGGAAAAATAAAAGAGTTCTGTGTGATCTCAGGCATAAAGCTCTGGGATAAAATTATGATTAAAGGTTTTGTTGACATAACAGAAGAAAGAAGCCACATTTTTAGAAGCATTTTGCTTACCCAGCAGGAAGAGTATTATGGTCACTAAGCCTGAAGAAGAGTTCATCTCTAGAGTATCTCCTGAATAACGTTCTTGGCTCTTAAGATGAAGAAATGTTGAAGTCACAGTGAAATTTAGTTTCACGCAGAAAATGTGTCTGTGTTAGGAATCTGCACCCTCTGATGGACAGGGACAGAAAAATGATGCATGTATCCTGGTCTCCTCTGCAAATCAGAAAAATGTTATCCTTGACTGTATCCATGAGGCACATGTCAGTCTTCAGGTGAGGCTTGGAAATCTGATCAACAGCTGTTAACAGCCCTCAGGTCTGTTTTGTTTTCAGGATACTACCTTGTATGGAAGTTCTTTAACAGAGCATCCCAGGTATTTCTGTAGTTAAGAAGATAATCAATTTTCTTAAGCACTTTAACATAGTGCTTTATAGTCACATGCATCCATGTGGGCCAACCTATAATCCACTGACTGTCAGAAAAGGGTTTTGTGGCTGATTACAGAGAAAGTAATAAGAAGTCAAGTCAGTATTGAATGAATCTCTATTTCTCAGCATTGTACCCCAATTTATAGAACAGTGACTTACATTTATTACATGCTCACTAAGTATTTGCTATACCAAGCAAAAATAATGAATAAAGGGTCTTTGATTTAGGAATCACTACTACTTGAAATATAGTATTTTATCATTCCTAAAATAATACCATTTGTAAGAAATGCTAACTTTTTAATAAATATTTTCAGGGGGAAAACTTCACACTATCCTATCAAGAGTCAAATAACCTTGAATTTCAAAACCATTAAAATATGAAAACAAAAGAATTATCATAACTGAATTTATCAAATCCTTATAGAATGATCTGACATCAATATCTTATTCTACTATTTCCCCGATTTCAAGATAAGATGGCTAATCTATCTGAATCAGCCAAGATGAACCCCATACTCTTAATGAAAATCTAGCTTCAGGATTGATTCTCTCAACACCCATCTGCCACATTTTGTTGCCAAACTTTAATCAAATAGTTTTCCTCCATTGGGTTGGGAACCCTAAAAATGTGGATTTCTGTCAAAAGCCTGGAGCATGAGTTAGGACTCTGTTCTTTCCCAGCTTTTCAAATTATTAAAAACATAGCTGATATGTATACAACAGCAAATAATAGAATCAATGTGTGATCTTAAATGACAGATTCAGGAATTCCAACTATAACTTCATGAATTGTACTTTTCAGGATTGAGACCAAGCAGTGTAATTTTTCCCTTGACCCCACTGCACAGCTTGTAGAATCTTAGTTACCCGCCCAGGGATGGAACCAGGGCCCTCGGCAGTGAAAGAACAGACTCCTAGCTGCTGGACAACCAGGGAATTCCCAGAAATTCATAACTTTTAAAACTCCCAGATGGTTTTGTTGCAGCTAGTTCAATACTGATTTATAAGATTTCTTTTGTAATCAGTGTCCTAAAGCAAGATGGTCATCAATGATCAGACAGAAATGCCATTTTTTAAACTGGTCTTTTGCTATGAAGTAAATGGCAACCCACTCCAGTGTTCTTGCCTGGAGAATCCCAGGGATGGGGGAGCCTGGTGGGCTGCTATCTACGGGGTCGCACAGAGTCGGACACGGCTGAAGAGACTTAGCAGCAGAAGTAGCAGCAAAAACTAGCACTTCTTTAGCTTACTTTTTATGAATATTCATTTTTGAAGAAATAAAATAAACAAAACATCCTCAAGGATGAAGTTCTGGAGTGGAGCGCACCTTTTGTAAAACCCTGTAACCGTGCATCCCTAGACAAACGTGCATGGGTGCTCAGCCGCTTCAGTCATGTCCAATTCTTTGCAATTCTGCCAGGCTCCTGCCAGGCTCCTCTGTTCATGGCATTCTCCAGGCAAGGGCTGTCATGCCCTCCTCCAAGGGACCTTCCTGACCCAGCAATCGAACCCACAACTCCTGAATCTCCTGCATCGCAGGAAGATTCTTTACCACTAAGCCACAGGGGAAGCCCCATGCTAGACTCAAAGATGGAAGTTTAGCTCAGCCTGATTCCTGGAGTTCACTCTCCACAGATTTGTATCAAGCAGCTTCATCAGTCCAAAGTAAACATACAGATAATTTCCCTGATCTAGATTTAAGTAATAAAATCAGGCTCAGATTCTCTTTTAGGTTCACATATTCCTTCCTTTCTCCTTTGTTTTCCAACTCCGTTGTCAAAAATGACCTCAAAACTATGCTAGGAAGGAATTCTGAAAAAAATTGACACATTAAACAGAAAGCGAAAAATAAGTTTGGATGATGCTGGGTTGAAAATAAATGTATAACACATGGACACAGAAAGCTACTATCCACACCTTTAAAAAACTACATAGGACAATGAGAACACAGAGGAGAAATATTTGGAGTTGGGGTCACATTAGAAGACTCATGCAACATTGAAGAAATACATTCGCTAAACTTGGATTTTTAATTGTTTTATAAATACACAACATTCACAAAACTATACTGCACTTATTTTAAATAAACAAATTAATAAGATTTGACATGTGTACACATTTGTGAAGCTATTATTCCAAGCAAGATAATGAACAGGGCATCACCCAAAAGAGTTTCCTCACATCTCTTTATAATCTTCTCTCAATCCTCTCCCCGCCTCCTACTCCAATTTTCATGCAGCACTTCCATCATGAACTAGTTTGCATATTTTATATGATATAAATGGAATCAAGTGTACTCTTTGGTCTACTTTCTTTCTCTCAGCATAATTAAGATTCTTTCACAGTTGTAAGTATCAATGGTTCATTCCTTTGTATTGATGAAAAGTCTTCCATTACATAGATATAAAACAATTTGTTAGTCTAGTCACCTATTAGCAAACATTTCTGTTAGTTCTAGTTGGAGGCTGCTACAAACAAAGTTGCTTTGAGCTTTTTTGTGTCACATTTTTAGTAGACATGTGCTTTCATTTTTTTCTTGGGTGAATATCTGGAAGTGGAATCCCTGGAGCATATGGTAGGTGTTTATTTGACTTTAACTTTCTTATTTTTCTAGTGGTTTTTTATAGATTCCCTTGGATTTTATACTAATTATGCTGTCTGTGACTAAAGACAGGTTCACGTCTTCCTTTTCAAATTGTGTTTTTTTGCTTCTTTCTCTTGCCTTTTTACACTGGCTAGAATCCCTAGTAAAACACTAAATACAAACAGTGAGAGCAAAAATTCTTCCCCTAGTGCTGAAATTAGAGGGGAAGCATTCATTCTTTCACCATCAAGTATGATGTTTGATGTAGTTTTTGTAGAGGCTTTTTATTAAGTTGAGGAAATTCCTTAGGTCCTAATTTTCTGGAAGTTTTTGAACAGGAATGGATGCTGAATTATCTCAAATGCTTTTTCTGCATCTATTGAGGTTATTATCGTTAATTAATCAACTGCTACTCGTCAGCCCCTGTAACTACACTATTGATAACTTCCCACAATAAAATGCCAAAGAATATATCACTCTCCCATTTAATATAGTAAAACAAGGCTCATGAGTGTCTAGAAAGTTTGTGGCCAAGCTAATAATTTTGAATAGAAATCTCTCTGATAGTAAAACCTGATTCCCTGTTTTTTACACTATAGATAACTTTCAGGGGCTTCCGTGGTGGCTCAGTGGTAAAGAACTCACCTGCAATGTAGAAGCTGCAGGTTGGATCCCTGAGTTGGGAAGATCCCCTGGAGGAGGAAATGGCAACCCACTCCAGTATTCTTGCCAGGATAATCCCCTGGACAGAGGAGCCTGGCAGGCTACAGTCCACGGGGTCACAGAGGGCTGGACGTGACTGAAGCAGCAGAGCGCACACGCACACAGTACCATCTGTTAACCGCTTTCTTCTTTATTTCTGCACATTGAACAATAAAAAGTGACTAAATCATCACAGATTTGACCCTTTCACCAAAGGAGGACAGCAACACATTGGAAAAAATATCCAAGCTGCAGTTCAGGAGCTGACCACCAGGTACTGCCTTGGCCATTCCTTTCAGATCAATTGTTAGGCACCTGAGGAGCAGTGCACTATGACAAAGATGACAAATTTTTCTAAGTTTAGGTGAACCCCCAGAGTACCAAAATTTCATTCACAGCTCCTGACCACTCGCTTTCTCTAGTCCTTGAAACTGGCTTGTGATAAAGTAGTCTAGAGGATGGCTGTTCAAATTAACTAAGATAAATATTTCTCAAAAATTTAAAAACAGAAGTGTCATATGATTCAGGAATTCCACTCCTAATTATGTCAAAAACTTGAAATTTTGGTATATGCCCTAAATACTGAGATATTTATATATCTATGTTTCCATCAAAAGGTGAAAGCAGTCCAAATATCACCAAATGAGTGGGTAGATGAAATGTGGTCTATACTTACCCTAGAATATCATTCAACCTTAAAAAGGAAATAAATTCTAAAACATGCTACAACATAGATGAAACTTGAGTACATCATGATAAATGAAATAAGACACAAAATGACCAGTGTTGCATGATTCCACTTATACAGGCTGTCTGAAGTAGTCAAACTCAGAGAGAATAGAAGAGTAGTGGCCAGGGGCTGGAGGGACAGGGGAATGGGGAGCTACTCTTTAATGAGTACAAATTTTCAGTTTTTCAACATGGAAAGAGTTCTAAAGATGAATAATGTTTCTGCTTAATCATAATGTAAATGTATTTAATATCACTGTATTCAGTTCAGTTCAGTTCAGTCGCTCAGTCGTGTCCGACTCTTTGTGATCCCATGAATTGCAGCACGCCAGGCCTCCCTGTCCGTCACCAACTCCCGGAGTTTACTCAAACTCACGCCCATCGAGTCAGTGATGCCATCCAGCCATCTCATCCTCTGTCATCCCCTTCTCCTCCTGCTCTCAATCCCTCCCAGCATCAGGGTCTTTTCCAATGAGTTAACTCTTCACGTGAGGTGGCCAAAGTATTGGAGTTTCAGCTTTAACATCAGTCCTTCCAATGAACACCAAGGGCTGATCTCCTTTAGGATGGACTGGTTGGACCTCCTTGCAGTCAAAGGAACTCTCAAGAGTCTTCTCCAACACCACAGTTCAAAAGCATCAATTCTTTGGCACTAAGCTTTCTTCACAGTTCAACTCACATCCATACATGACCACTGGAATACATGATCACTGTATTATACACTTAAGATTATTAATATGGTAAAAAAAAAAAAAAAAAGAAGTCTGTTAGGATGGTAAAATTTTTTGAGTTAAACAAATTTAAGACTTTTTAAAATTAACTTTTACTGGAGTATAGTTGATTTACTGTGTCAGTTTCCGCTGTATAGCAAAGTGAATCAGTTGTGCACACACAGCACACCCACTCTGTTTAGAATTATACTCCCATGTAGGTCCTTACAAAATATTGAGCAGAGTTCCCTGTGCCCTACAGTAGGTTTCTTATTAGTTATCTGTCTATATTATATGTGCAGTAGTGTGTATATGACAATCCCAGCCTCCTAATTTATCCCTCCCCTACTTCCCCCTTGGTAACCATAAATTTGTTTCCTATATCTGTGACTACTTCTGTTTTGGAATTAGGTTCATTTGTACCATTTTTTAAGACTCCACATATAATTAATATATGATACTTGTCTTTGTTTGACTTCAGTCAGTGTGACAATCTCCAGGGCCATCCATGTTGCTGCAAATGGCATTACCTCATTGTGTTTTATGGCTGAGTAATGGTGTATAGTATACATGTACCACACCTTCTTTATCCATTCTTTCCATAGACATATACGTTGCTTCCATGTCCTTGGTATTATAAATAGTGCTGCAGTGAACATTAGGGTGCATGTATTTTTTCAAAGTATGTTTTCTCCAGATTTATGCCCAGAAGTGGAATTGCTGGGTCATATGGTAGCACTCATTTTAGTTTTTTAAGGAACTTCCATACTGTTCTCCATAGTGGCTATACCAATTTACATTTCCACCAACAGTGTAGGAGGGTTCCCTTTTCTTCTTTTCTCCACACCTTCTCCAGCATTTATTGCTTGTAGATTCTTTCATGATGGCCATTCTGATCAGCATGAGTGAAAGTGAAAGTCACTCATTCATGTCCGACTCTTTGTGACCCCATGGACTATACAGTCCACGGAATTCTCCAGGCCGGAATACTGGGGTGGGTAGTCTTTCACTTCTCCAGGGGAGCTTCCCAATCCAGGGATCAAACCCAGGTTTCCCACATTGCAAGCAGATTTTTTATGAACTGAGCCACCAGGGAAGCCCAAAGATCAGTGTGAAGTGATACCTCATTGTAGTTCTGATTTGCATTTCTCTAGTAATTAGTGGCGGTGAGAATCTTTTCATGTGCCTCTTGGTCACCTGTACCTGTTATTTGGAGAAATGTCTATTGGATCGTCCCCTCATTTTTAATTTGAATTGTTTGGGTTTGTTTGTCTTTTTTTTTTTTTTTTTAATGGATCTGCATGAGCTGTTGGTATATTTTGGAGACTAATCTCTTGTCAATTCGGTTGCAACAATTTTCTCTCACTTTGTGAATTTTCTTTCTGTTTTGTTTATGATTTCCTTTGCTATGCAAAAGCTTTTAAGTTTAGTTAGGTTCCTTTTGTTTATTTTTGCTTTTATTTTCATTACTCTAGGAGGTAGACCAAGAAAAGATTCTAGTGTGACTTATGTCAAAGAGTGTTCTGCCTATGTTATCCTCTAAGAGTTTTATAGTATCCAGTCTTACATTTAGGCCTTTAATCCATTTTGAGTTTATTTTTGTGTATGACGTTAGAGAGTGTTCTGATTTCATTCTTTTACATTTAGCTGTCCAGCTTTTCCAGCCTCACTTATTGTAAACAATGTAAGACATTCCTTTTAAGATTTCTACTCTACATAATTGCTTTCCAAATACAAATATAAGAGGCAGCTACTATACAAGATCACTTAGCAACCACCCATTACCATTCAACTTTTAAAACACTGACAGAAATGGGATTCAAGGTAGAAGGAAGAAATTGCAGAGAAGGAATATTTGGGATTGTGTAACAATGATTGAACGAGAGAGCCTAGAGGAGTGCAAAATCAGCCACATGATGGAAAAAATGCTTTTGGAGGAGTGTGCAGTGAAAGGCAAGATCAGAGACAGAACATAATTCATATAGTACTTCGCAAAAATGTCCTTCTAAGGGCCACTAATTATTGATCTTTTTGTGGTTAAGACTGAAGAGAGGCAGGAAAAACCTACATTATGGAAATTGAGCCATTCAGTGATGGAGGTGTTAATAAGAAGCAATGAGTATTAGCACAAAGTAGGCACCTTAGAATGTAAATAAAGGTACTATTAACTCAGCTAACAAAACTAAAATGAATGAATTTATTAAATGGTGTAAAACAACAAAATATTCAAAAGAAGGAAAATCACACAGAGATTTCATGACAAAACAATACCTGTAATATAACATATAGTCAATTAATATTTAATGAATTGCTGGGAAAATTAAATAAATAGTCTTGTTTAGGCTTCAGAGACAAAGCAGAACAGGCCTCTGACCTTGCTTCTAACCTGCCTGGACACTGCCCTAACTGTGAGTAACTGCCTGCTGTGAGTGCAAGACTTCCAGCACCTTGGATAAGATGGGGAAGGAATCTTGAGATTGTTGAGCTCCTAGAGGGATCCCCCAGCCATAGCAACATTCCAAGTTTTACATGACTAAACGAACAGCATTAAGGAAACCAGAGCTGCAATTTGGTCACAGATTGATGATGATATCAGTTTGCAACTGTCCTGGGATTCTAAATGGGAGCCCTGAACTGTTATCTTTGAAGTCTTACCCACGGAGAGTACTCTTTTCATAACTGGGACTCTAGATAGCTGTGACCTGGGATTTCCCAGTGCTGGAAACTCTCAAGTTTGGATGTTGACCTCCATCCACGTCTGGATGTTGGTCAAAACCCAATTTAGTGATGTATCATCTGCTCTTTCTATTTCTATTTTCTTTTAATATTAGCATGTTTAATGCTAATATGTTGAAAGTAAGCTATATAATTCTCCAATAAACATCTATATTATTTATTTGTATAGAACAAGTGTCTTATTATTTTAACAAATCCTTTGAACCTGAGACAAAAGTGAAAACTTTTGGTAAAACATAAATAAGCTGAAATGAAAATCCAACAATTCACACACATTTTTACTGATTTATAATTCAGACATTTCTGAATTTCCTTAGTCAATTCTTCTAGCTCATACTAATCACTACATGGCAAGGATTTTATGTGGCTAATTTTTGTCCTCAATACATAATTTTACATTTTTAATAAATACATAATTTAAACCTAAATTTTTGGATAAGGATTTTTTTTTTTTTTTTCATGAATGATAGCTCTGAATATGGCCTCTGAACCTAGAGAACTATTTTCTTAGAATGAGTATCTTCTCTCTAACCTTATGCCTGTGCAACCATAATCACTTCCTGTCTGTGCTGGCAACTCCCTGCCCTGGTCCCTACGGCCGGTGGAGCAGGGCCCTGGGTTTTGGTGCAGGTCCCTCCTCCACATGTCTCACTGTGGGCTCACTCAGCGCACAGAAATACACTGCAGAGTCCTCCAGCTGTGAAGCTGAGATGACAAGTGTGATAGATTTTCTTGCTTTCTGGAAATTCAATGAGTAGCGACCTTCTGTGGCATTTTGCTGGTTATGAGAATCCTGACGAACAAGGAGAATCATCCCCCCACTGCTGGGCTGCTTGTACCAGAATAAACTATACTGTGAATCCCTGGTGTCATACTTGCAGTCCAGGGTCACAGCTTCCTTCTCCTGCACTAGTACTTGTGGTTAGTCTTGAGTTACCTTCTGGGCAATAATGGATCCTAAAGAAAAAAAATAGAATCAGAACTTTAGGAATAAGTGGTGTGGAATAAAGAAATCCTATTTTAGACCCTACTACCCCTTCTTCCCAGGGTTCCCATAAGACTGCCTGTTCCCCCAGTCCTTAGGTCACAGAGGAGGCTCAGTTCCATTGGGACCATCCTTACCTAAACACAGTGAAGCCACAACCACCTTCAGAAGGCTGGAGAGAAGCATGTTTCAGCTCTCCACTAGATGGAAAATATCTTCTTCTTCAATGTCAAGGCTTTGCAAGGTGAGCCTGACAGGGTGAGGGAAGGATTGCTGGGTATGTGCTGCTGCTGCCCCACAACAGGAAACAGGGGTTTCCTGGAGTAGCAAGTTGATGTGGCTCATGTCAACTTCTCTATGGACCAGGTGAATGTCTCACTCACCCCAAACTTCCTTTTGCATTAACCAGCTCTTCAGTTCAGTTTGGTTCAGTTCAGTCGCTCAGTTGTGTCCGATTCTTTGCGACCCCATGAACCACAGCACGCCAGGCCTCCCTGTCCATCACCAACTCCTGGAGTCTACCTAAACCCATTTTCAGTTGACACCAGCTACATCTGAAAATAAACACAAGTCAAATTTGATACTGAAAGGAAGAGTGAAAATTTGACTAACTCCTGTGTTCAGCTGTTGCATCTATGATGGAACTTGTTTCAAGATACTACATGTAATGGATTATGGAAACAACATAAGACGTAGTGATCATTTATCTTCATACCTACATGTGTTTTCTTTCACTTAAGATAGAAATAAATTGCTTTATGAGAAGAAGACAAATCTGTTTGTGCAGCTTTCTCAACCTACATATCAATATAGCAATCACTATAATTCTTCACCACAACATCTGTTCAGTTACCTAACTTGGGACCTAATAGTAGGAGAAAAGATAATCTCCCTTTGCAGAAGGCTAGAATGAATCTCGCAGACATGGAGTCCTATCACAGTGGTCCCTTTCTCCTCTCTATTTGTTCTGACAGCCCAGGTCTGTTCAGAGAGGGCAAATAGATGCTAGATTTTGGTCATCAGGTTATCAAACCTTTGAATTTATATTGTTCCCATTAATTCAGTTGGAACCCTCTCAGTCAGGTCTGACTCTCTGCGACCCCAGATCTGCCAGGCTCCTCTGTCCATGGCATTCTCCAGGCAAGAATACTGGAGTGGGTAGCCATTCCCTCCTTCAGTGGATCTTTCCAACCCCAGGATTGAACCCAGGTCTCCTGCATTGTAGTCAGATTCTTGACCATCTGAGGCACCAGGGAAGCTGAAAAGAGCCTCAAAAAACCTCTATATTCTGTGAACCTAGTTCTAAGGGAATATGTCACAAGAGACCTCTGTTGGTCCTTTAATGGACCGGAACCTGGTGGTCCAGAGTCGACGATGAGAGAGTGAAAGAAGTGAAGATGCTAATATTCCCTGGGTTATGCAGCCGGCTTCCACACTCCAGGGAATCAGCCAGAAATAGACAGAGAGAGATAGAGAGAGAAGAAAGAAAGAAAGACACGGGGACCAAAGCTCTGATGGAGCAAAGGTGTTTTAATCAACATGGCGTGGGCATATATACCGTAGTTATTCTCAGCAAAGATAAAGATTAAAATTCCATACTTACAAAACACAAGGCGATTCCTATTAAAGAGAGAAGAGGGTACTTATCACCATAATGAGAAACTAACAAAGGAAACGCCTGGATTCCTCAGCCCAGGGAAGGGAAAGGCGTGCATCTCCTCTTAATTCCTGAATATTCAGGAATTAATAAGGGCCAAAGGTTTCCTGACAGATCCATAACAGCACAAGGGAAGCCTCCTGTTAAAAGCTTCCTGACAGACCTCCGTAAGACAGTTGATCATAAGACTACTACTGATTATAATATTTGTGTAAAAATGTAAAAGGAAAGCCATGCCTAAGGATATTACTAATCAACATGTTGTCAACTACAAATTGGCACTTGTCAAGAGTATTTGCCAGCAACTGAACAACAGCAGGGGCATTTGTCTTCTACCTCTACAGAGATTGAACCCTATGCTGCTGCAGCTGCTGACTTTCAAAACCCTCTGAGGGTAATGCAGCGTGGACAGTGAGGCATTCTGTGCTCCAGGGAAACTGGTGAAACAAGTCTTTACATAGTTAGATATTTTCAGGAACTGATTTCATGATCCCAATCCCTGCATCTCTTCATATCTAGAAAAACACTAAATCCCTTCATGGTGACATCAGCTCCTTGGGACTAGCAGAAAATTTTTTGTAAAGTAAGCACTTGATTGTGTTGAATTCCCCCTTCACCAAAATCTTATATGTTGACATTCCCCCACTACCTCTTTGGAGCAGTCTCTCCGAGCTATCTGAGTTTCGGTCTCCCCGGCTTCAGTCCTCATTTTGCCCCAAGTAAAACTTAGCTCACAACTCTCACATTGTGCATCTTTTTAGTCAACAATGGCAAACAGCAGAGAGCTGTTACCTATAGGGGCCTACCCCTTAAAGTTGAACAGAACTTACCTTCTTATCTCCAAGTAATTACAGCTTCAGCTAAATTGGTTGAAGTTTTTTCAGATCCTGCCCTGGAATCTTCATTAAATCTGATGGTACCACACATAGCGCAAATTGTTCTCCAACCTAAAACAGCCAACCTTTTTCTACCAATCAGTTGACTAATATAAAATATTAATTTCCCCTCAGGTTATTCAACTTTGTTACCCTTCTCAGTGAAAAGTTCTCCTGATAGTACCTTTGCTATTCAAAATGCCTTCGTGTCCAATACAGATTTTTTTTAACACTCTTGTACCAAATGTGAATTAATGTGTTTTAAAATAATCTTATCTTAGATATTGAAAAGAAACAATACCAGGCTGTCTACACAATAACTATTCTAAACTCCTCTGTAAACCAATCATTAGCAAAAAATGAAATTAACTAAGTAGCTGAACTTGTGAATCTATATTGGATACATTAAATTGCAAAAAGTATATATTCAGTGGAAGTTTTAGGTTTTTTACACAGTTCACATATCATGTATGCCTGTTAAAGTGAAAGTGAAAGTCGCTCGTCGTGTCTGACTCTTTGTGACCCCATGGACTATACAGCCCATGGAATTCTCCAGGCCACAATACTGGAGTGGGTAGCCTTTCCCTTCTCCAGGGGATCTTCTCAACCCAGGGATGGATCCCAACTCTCCCACATAGCAGGCAGATTACTAGTTGAGCCACAAGCAAAGCCCAAGAATACTGGAGTGGGTAGCCTATCCCTTCTCCAGCAGATCTTCCCAACCCAGGGATTGAACCAGGGTCTCCGACATTGCAGGATTCACCTTTTCTTATTTCTTTAACAAACACCTACTGATAATCAACTATGTGAATGGGGACTGCTCAATTCAACATATAATAGTAAGTGAAAAACATTATAAGCCTATTGTGACAATAATTTATTGAAAAGGTTAGCTGAATATTCACAATATTATGTGATTGCAGAATTATCAATATCATATTTATTGGATATCACACATTTCCCTATAATTAGCATGCAATATATAATCAGAAAAATAATAAATGTTTTCAAAACACAGTATTAAAAAAAATTCATAACAAGGATTATCAATTGATACCAAGAGGTTATTTATAGAAAATGAGTCTGAGTGGCAAATGTAAAGGCAATATTACAATTTCAAAACAAAACAATGCTAACTCCCTTCAAGAAATCAGTAAGCAGCAATTATCCATAAAATGTGTCATACTTTCTGGGTCATCTTAAACCTAACCTTCTTATTCTATGCTTGTCTAACACATCAGTTTCCACTTGCAGACAAACAGTATGACAAATGCTACTTTGAAGGTTGCACCAGAGAAGGGGGCTGCCCGTCACAAGTATGAGTACAGGTAGCGGCTGCCTGGGAAGCGCTGTGTCCTTGCTGCACAGAAGTAGACAGCTGAGTCTCCAGGCTGGATGGTTGCGATGTGCAGGGAGAGATGTTTGGCGGTCTCATTCAATAAAACAGTCAGTCTCTGGTCTTTTTTTTCACCCATATTTGAACGAATAGCTACAAGGAGCTGGGGACCTTTTCCAGGTTCTTGCTTGTACCAAGGGAAATACTCTGAAGCAGTGTCTGTATAAGTGCAGGTGATAACAGGGGTGCTTCCCTCCTGGACACTCAGGGTAGAAGGACTCTGCTCCACCTTGTTTCCAAGACTGACACCTATGGAGAAAGGAGAAGTCAGAGGAAGGAGAAGGGTTGTCAGATTATTAAGTTCCACAATTTAGTTTCCCTTTTCTACAATAGCTAGAAGAAACTTGAATAAAGTCAGTTTCGGTGTCTAACGAATATCTACTAATACACTCTGTTTCCCTTTTTTTTTTTTTTTTTTAATTAATTTATTTATTTTACTGTTTCCCTTAAACCCTCAACTCACAGTCCAGCTGTAGCCATAAGAACGTGATTAAAGCTCCAATGGGTGTCTTCATTGTTTTTCCCATTTAGGATCAATTGTGGACTTGTAGTCTCCAGACAGGAGACCTGCTTCTGTTACCAAGTGTCCCCTTCTTTTCTCTAGTGGTTTCTTTCATTGTCTAGCCAGCCAATAAGAAAAAGGCTCTGCTTCTGCCCTAAGCCTATTCATTTAGAAACCACTCAAAGGAACCCTCCACACGTTCTGATCAGCAGAGGTTCACCACCATCTGGTGGCCACATCTCTAACTACTGAACTCTGGTTAAATGTCCTTTTCATGGCTGTGCCTATGAGGGACATGCATAAAAGCAGCAAAGGTCAAACAAATTATGTCTCAGATTGAAGTAATCTAATGCACAGTAAGAATGTAGAGATAGAGAATTTGACTGTTTATAAGCTGCAAAGAGGTAGATGCTGTTGCTCTTTATTCAATGATGGGCCTGATATATAGGTTTTAAATTATAAAAGCAACATGATTCACTCTCCTAAACAAACAAACAAACATATATATATATATATATATATATATATATATATATATATATATGAAACTATCAAGTTCAGCCAATATACCATTTTCATTTGCCTGTTATGGAGGAAAACTCTCTGTAAAAGAAACTTGTAAGCCAAAGATCAGAGTAACAGAGGGAAGATCATTTGACATTTCAACTGCCTGTTATCTCAGACTGTCTCCTCTAAGCTGGTTTTCAGTGGGCCCTTGCTTTCTCAGAGAATTGACAGTAGAAACAGTTGAAATGTATCCTAAAATGTAATTACTAAATGTCAGAGATCTAAGTGCTGCAGCTTGTATTAGACAGCTTTCCTTTGCTCAGCAACAAGGATCTGAAAGAAGGAGATAGGAAAAGAACATTAAGGGGGAGGTGAGGATATCCAGTGTATCCTCTACTTTCTGCTGCTAGCTCATTTGATCTATTTTTTAATTATATAATTTCTCATTCTGCCATATTGGATCTAGTTTCTGTTTTGTAAAATGAGGTTGAATAAACCCTAAGGGCTCATCTAGTTCTAAATTCTTTTATACTATTTAGCAGAACAAATCTTTATTGAGGCCTGCTCATATACAATGTAGAATGATGAGAGAGAGTGAGGAGAGACCCCTTGCACTCTGGAACCCCAACACCATTTTCACATTTCATGCAGTCTTCGGGGGCTGTGGTTGCCACTAATTAACCCTAGGTCCTCTTCTGAAGCAGAGGCAGGGTCCTTGGAATGAATCCCTATCCATGATTTCATTTCTCCTATAAGATCAAGGAGAATATAAATCTACAGTAAAATGGCATAAAATGGGACTGAATGTAAGCGTCATCACAGACAGTGAGGTCAAAGGGGCTTTGTGACTGAATCTGTAAGGAGATGTTCTTTTGGTGATTCATTCTGTAAGTCTTATTTCATCTTGTAGGAATAAAAGAAAAAACATCTGCATGACTGGAGGACCCAGAGGAAGTCGATGAGCTGCCAACAGGTAAAGCAAGAGACTCTTTCTAAAGCTACCAAATTGCTTTCTGGCTTCTGTCTCTCCGTGCAAGTATAGGTGGGGATCACCTGTCATTTTTAGAACCAGTGCAAAATGGAAATTTGGAATCTTCTTTGCAAGAAGCAGGGTAAAGTATCATTGGGTAATGTTTCTAGTGGCTTCCCTGGTGGCTCAAATGGTAAAGAACTTGCCTGCAATGCGGGAGACCTGAGTTCGATCCCTGGGTCCGATCCCTGGGTCGGGAAGATCCCTTGGAGTAGGAAATGGCAACCCACTCCAGTATTCTTGCCCAGAGAATTCTGTGGAACGAGAAGCCTGGCAGTCTGTAGTCCATAGGGTCGCATAGAGTAGGACAGGATGGAGCGACTAACACTTTCACTTTCAATGTTTCTAGTGGCACCATTTTTCTAAAATGCTTTAACTCTTCATACAAATTAGTTTCATGTATCTGAATCTAATTTTTTGAGTCTTTCAATCATTTTAGGTTCACAGGAACATTAAAGAGAAGATGCAGAGGTTTCCAATATACCTCCCACTCCCACACTTGCATAACCTCTCTTCTTATCAACTTCCACACAAGACTGGTCTATTTCTCACAACTGGTGAGCCCACATTAACACATTATAATCGCCCAAAGTTTATAGTTTACTAGGATTCATTCTTGGTGTTGTACATTCTATGGGTTTACAGAAATGTACAGTGTTCATCATCATAGTATCACAGAGAGTAGTTTCACTCCTAAACATCCTTTGTGCTCTGCCCATTCATCCTTCCACTTCCCTCAATCCTTGCAATCACTGGTTTTTACTCTCTTTATAATTTTGCCTTTCCCAGAATGTCATATAGTTGGAATCATATAGTAGGCGGCCCTTTAGATTGACTTCTTTCACTTAGTATTATGCATTTAAGTTTCCTCTGTATTTTTAAGGCTTGACAGCCCATTTCTTTTTAACACTGAATAATATTCCATTGTTTGGAGGTACCACAATTTACTTATCCATCCACTTGCTGAAGGACATCTTGGTTAGTCCCAAATGTCGGTACCTGTGGATAAAGCTGCTGTAGACCCCGTGCCTTTCTCTCAGCCTGTGGCAGCCGCCCTCAGTGTTTGGTGCTCCTTGGCTTTCAGACACAGCGCTCCAGTCTCTGCCTTGTCTTCACATAAAAAAAATATTTTTCTTATATTTGTTATTACAGGGACTCAAAAATCTGAATACAAACTTTAAAAACATTACACACATTTAATTCCCTTTTCACTTTGAAGGAACACACACGTGCAGTTAACCAAAAAATTGAGTCATCTCTTTCTGTTTGTTGATCACCATATATTTTTTCAAGCATTTTCCATCAGAGAAATTTATATGTAGCTTATATTTTATCTGTCAGGAGCACTAGATTGTTTTAACAGGACATTGAATATTGGCATCTACATTAGTTATGACAATGGTTCCATATTAGAGCTTTATATCCACAAGAGATTTCTGGGATGAAGAAGGGCGAAAAAAAACAAATAGTGAAATGACAGTCCTAAAGGATCTGATCTTCGGAAGAAAAAAGTGCTGAAGTATGAATCTGGAATCCCAAAGAGGTAACAAGGTACTTGCACGGTGTAGCCCTGCGGAGGGGCGGGGCTGAGGCAGCTGCAGTTTGGGCACAGACTGCAGATCACCGGGGAGCACTGTGCCTCCACCGCACAGAGGTAGGTGGCTGCGTCTTCCAGCTGGGAGGCTGCGATGTGTAGGGTGCTATACCGTTCCTTAAAATTCACTGTGGAACTCAGCCTTCCTTTCTGATTCGTCCCTGAAGTTATGAAAAACAGCGTGGTGAGGCTGCCTCCGGGATTCTGCTGGAACCAGTGCACACTGTTCACTGCGGCAGAAAAATTGCACCTCAGAGTAGAGTTGGCTCCTTCCTGGAGCTTCAAGACTGAAGGGCTCTGCTCCACCTTCACTCCTCTCACCCCTGCTTGGAAAGAGAAAAGCAAACACATGTGATGTCACTGAGGGATCGCAGATGGGGTTTCCAGACCAGGAAACTCTCTCAGGAAGCACCTGAGGATGAAGGACCATCTAGGAGCCCCAGTCAGCTCTCCCCCTCCCGCCCACTGATGGCTGTGGACACTCCCCAGCCCCCTCTCTGGGGTGACCCCGACTCACAGCAAATCTGGACCCACAGAAGCCCCAGAAGGGCTCCCCATTGCCTCTTCATGATCCCTTGCCCAGGTACTGAGGTGCCTTCGCCCCTACTCTGAAGGATATAGAGTCCTGGGGCCAGAGAAATGTTGTTCTTACTGTCAGTGTGTTCCACCAGAATCACTGAGTACCAATCACATCTGAGGTGTTTCAGCTCACTTAACAGGAAACTCCACCCACAGTGGCCTAGTGAGACTGCAGTAAGGTCAGCAATTTCTCCAAAATTGAGGTTTGGTGGGACAGTGCAGAGAGGTAAAAGCAATATTTCCGGTATGTGTAGTGATAAATTTTTCTTTTCTTAAAGGACTATATGTAAGAGAAGATTGTGGGATAGTGTGTGAGGAAAGGTAAATGATATTTCTAGAAGAATTGTGTCATGATGGATTACATAGAACCTTGAGGAATTATAGGGACAGATAACCCATTTTTCAAACTGCATAGTTTGGCAGAGATTTTGATAATTCGGTTATGTGAAAATTCTCATCAAGGAAAAATATCTGATACATGCACTGTTTATTGCAGAAGTAAATACAATTTCTTGAAATCATTTAGAAACAAGATATATAGTCAGCCTCTGCACAGATTCCAAGAAGAATTTGGTTCTTGAAAAACAGGACATGCGTATAATGTTCACTCTGCCTTAATTTCCACCTCCCCTTCCTACTGTCCAAATCTTGGACTCTCTGTTGACCCACAGCTGATTCTGATCTGGTCACACTTCTTTGCTCAAATTCAATATTGTCTTTATCTTTTCCTTCTATTTTTGTTCCTTATTTTTTCCTCTTTTTATTCTTGTTCTTTCTACTCTCGAGGAAATATGTGAAAAGGTAGGAGGTCTAGGGTATTGGAATAATTTCTGGGTCAGTGGGTTTGGGGAATTCAGTCATAAAAATTTTAAAAATGAATACAGATCATGCAGATGTTTTCTGCTCAGCTTCCATTCTCTCAGAGCTCAGTAGTATCCCTATTTCCCTACCTCTGCGCAGAGAATCATACTCACCATTGATTTACAGAGGTAAGGGCTACAGCTTTCCAAAGCTTGTATACAATGACAAAGCTGACATCTGAGATGAACTTTACACAAACACTGTTCCCCTCTCCCCATCTTTGCTGTCTATAATTTGACTGTTCCCCATGCTCTCTGGGCTCCTCTCTTAACTGTTCCATCTTTGGAATCATCAGAAAAGGTCTTCACGTCTTGTAAAGCCTATAGTGCCCCCTAGTGGGCTGAAACCATCAACAAAGACCCATTCAGACCAACAACTGCAGCATCACAAAACCCCGGTCCCATTCACTGCATGCTTCCTGATGAAGAAAGTAGTCAGAAAAAAAGTCACTGCCTAGATTGAATGGAGACTAAAAATAAACTGTTACTCTTAAAATGTCATTTCATGGGAATTTATCCCTTAAAAAATTTGATAAATTTCATTTTGTGCTTTTTTTTTTTCATTTCTTTACTTTAGTTCAAAATAAATCCTTATTTACAGAAGTTGTGCTGTAAATACAGTAATTTATTAAAAAGAACAAAATTTTGCCATTTGCAGCAACAGGGATGGACTTGGAGGGCATTATGCTAAGTGAAATATGTCAGAGAAAGACAAATACTGTATGACATCATCTGTGTATAGATTCTAACAAACACAGTAAACTAGTGAATATAACAATAAAAGCAGCCTCATAGATAAAGAGAACAAACTGGTGGTTATTAGTGGGGGCAGGGCCAATAGAAGGGTGTGGGTGTGGGAGATACAAACAACTGGGTATAATAAGATAGGCTTAGGGATGTATTGTTATAACAGGGAGAATATAGACAATATTTTGTAATAACTGCAAATGGAAAGTAACCTTTAAAAGTGTCACATAGCCATTGTTGTGGCTACAGTCCATAGGGTCCCAAAGAGCCAGACAGGACTGAAGTGATTGAGCACACACATACACAAGTGAAAGAAACCAACCTGAAAAAGCTACACACCATATGATTCCAACTATATAATATTCTGGACGAAGCAAAACTATGGTGACAGTAAAAACATCAGTGTTTGCAAGGGGTTACAGGGAAGAAGGGGAAAAAAAAATTACAGAACATTTTTAAGAAAAGAAAGGCTAACCAATGAGTAAAAGTCAGAAAGTTTAATAGTATACAAACTTGGGTAGCTCAGCTGGTAAAGAATCTGCCTGCAATGCAGGACACCCCCATTTATCTCCTCGTTTGGAAAGTTCCCCTCCAGAAGGGACAGGCTACCCACTCCAGTATTATTGGTCTTCCCTGTGGCTCATACAGTAAAGAATCTACCTGACCTGGGTTCGATTCCTGGGTTGGGAAGGTCCCCTGGAGAAGGAAATGGCAACCCACTCCAGTATTCGTGCCTGAAGAATCCCATGGACAGAGGAGCCATGGACAGAGGAGTCCATGAGGTTGCAAAGAGTCAGACACAGCTGAAGTGACTAAGCCCAGCACAGCACATACAAAGTTTGGGGGAATTTTTTGTGTTGTTCTCAGGTCATTAAAGACTAACTTCCACTTTTATGCTGAGTTTGCTGCTGCTGCTAAGTCACTTCAGTCGTGTTCAACTCTGTGAGACTCCGTAGACGGTGGCCTACCAGGCTCCTCCATCCCTGAGATTCTCCAGGCAAGAACACTTGAGTGGGTTGCCATTTCCTTCTCCAGTGCATGAAAGTGAAGTCACTCAGTCGTGTCTGACTCTTTGCGACCCCATGGACTGCAGCCTACCAGGCTCCTCCGTCCATAGGAGTCTCCAGGCAAGAGTACTGGAGTGGGTTGCCACTGCCTTCTCTGTATGCTGTTTAGAAAGTCATCATTGCTTGTCATAAAGAATTGTGAAGAGCACGACTATTCTTTCCTTACAAACGACCTCACTCAGGCCTCCTCTTTTAGTGCTCCCCAAAACCTTCAACACTCACACATATGCACTTATCAGGGCAACACCGTATTTCTCAATTACTCAAAGATGATTGGTGCCGTGTTTTCTTAACCTTTGCACAGGTGCTCAGGACACATTCTGATGCATCTCACGTGAGGTCTAGGTTCCTTCTCCAACTATTCTACAAGACGAGTCTTCGTTCTTCCTTACACTTCTCATCCTCTGAAATCTGCTGACAGCATTCTGCGCTGTTAACTCCTTTTCTGTTCTCTCTGTATTTTCAGGCGTACACCCTTTCTAATTTCTTAGAGTTCCAGGGGAATAAAGAGATAAATGTGAATAAAACCCTTTCCTCTCTTTCCACTGTTTCATTATGTATGAGATTCTGTTCCTCCTCCTTTCATCCCTTCTTTCTCTATTAAGAATGATAATTTTTAGAGGCTGTGGCTCTCCTATCACCTCTCATGCCATGCACTGTCAGGAAGACATTGTGCATGTTAGCCATCTCTATGTCTTCTTTGGAGAAATGTCTGTTTAGATCTTTGGCCCATTTTTTGATTGGGCCATTTATTTTTCTGGAATTGAGCTGCAGGAATTGCTTGTATATTTTTGAGATTAATCCTTTGTCTGTTGCTTCATTTGCTATTATTTTCTCTCATTCTGAGGGCTGTCTTTTCACCTTGCTTATAGTTTCCTTTGTTGTGCAAAAGCTTTTAAGTTTAATTAGGTCCTATTTGTTTAATTTTGCTTTTCTTTCCAATATTCTGGGAGGTGGGTCATAGAAGATCTTGCTGTGATTCATGTTGGAGAGTGTTTTGCCTTTGTTCTCCTCTAGGAGTTTTATAGTTTCTGGTCTTACATTTAGATCTTTAATCCATTTTGAGTTTATTTTTGTGTATGGTGTTAGAGATAAAAAGATGCTCAACATCACTCATTATCAGAGAAATGCAAATCAAAACCTCAATGAGGTACCATTACATGCCAGTCAGAATGGCTGCTATCCAAAAGTCTATAAGCAATAAGTGCTGCAGAGGGTGTGGAGAAAAGGGAACCCTCTTACACTGTTGGTGGGAATGCAAACTGGTACATCCACTATGGAGAACAGTGTGGAGATGCCTTTAAAAACTGGAAATAGAACTGCTGTATGACCCAGCAATCCCACTCCTGGGCATACACACCGAGGAAACCAGATCTGAAAGAGACACGTGTACCCCAATGTTCATCGCAGCACTGTTTATAATAGCCAGGACATGGAAGCAACCTAGATGCCCATCAGTAACGAATGGATAAGGAAGCTATGGTACATATACACAATGGAATATTATTAGGCCATTAAAAAGAATTCATTTGAATCAGTTCTAATGAGATGGATGAAACTGGAGCCCATTATATAGAGTGAAGTAAGCCAGGAAGATAAAGACCAATACAGTATGCTAATGCATATATATGGAATTAAAAAAGATGGTAACGATAACCCTATATGCAAAACAGAAAAACAGGCATAGATGTACAGAACAGACTTTTAGACTCCGTGGGAGAAGGCAAGGGTGGGATGTTCAGAGAGAATAGTATTGAAACAAGTATACTATCAATGGTGAAACAGATCACCAGCCCAGGTTGGATGCATGAGACAAGTGCTCAGGGCTGGTGCACTGGGAAGACCCAGAGGGATGGGATGGGGAGGGAGGTGGGAGGGGGGATCAGTATGGGGAACACATGTAAATCTATGGCTGATTCATGTCAATGTATGGCAAAAACCACTACAATATTGTAAAGTAATTAGCCTCCTACTAATAAAAATAAATGGAAAAAATATATATTTAAAAAAAAAAAAAGGAAGACATTGTGCAGACAACACCTCATCTGGCACACTTTGGTTCTTTGAAAGTATAGTGAGGCATAGTAATACCCACCTGGGTGACTTGGAACAACTTGTGGAAGCAGGATTTTTCAAGAATATGCAAAACACCACTTCATTGATTGTGTGATTTTACCTTGAAATTACTTTGACCCTGGAAAAGGAACTATTGGTGTCAGAGAGTTTTCAGTTTTACTAGTAAAGAGTTGGGTATGGGGAATATTCTCTTCTTATTCTTATGCTTTAGCCATTTGTACGTTTTTTGTATCAACCAGAGACTAAGAGACAAACAACCACAGGCCCTGCTGGAACCACAGTGCATCCAGGCCCCGTTGCTGCTCAGAGTTTGCACTCAGCTCCCCCTGCAGTTTCCGTCACTGTGTCACCCAGAGCGCAGTAGTACACAGCTGAGTCTGACTCCTGGACTGAGGCTTTCTCCAAGTGGAAGGAGGTGGTTTTTGCATTGTATGTGGCTTCAAAACCTTTGTTGGTTTCCTTGTTATTAGCCTTCATGGCTTTCAGGAAGAGTTCTGGACCTTCTCCAGGATACTGGACATACCAGAAAAGAAAGGGGTACCCGGTGGCTGAATAAGTACAGTTCACAGTCAAGGTAGCCCCTTGCAAAAGGGTCACTTGGCTGTCCATCTGGCTCACTGAGTCTCCACGGGTTTGTCCTAGGGGAAAACAAGAGAGTTCTCTGTGATCTTGGGCATAAAACTCTGGGATAAAATTATGCTTAAAGGTTTTGTTGACATAACAGAAGAACGGATCCAAATTTTTACAGGCGCTTTGCTTACCCAGCGGGAAGAGTATCACAGTCACTAATCCTGGAGAAGAGCTCATCTCTAGAGTGTCTCCTGAAGAACGTTCTTGACTCTTAACATGAAGAAATGGTGGAGTCACAGTGAGGTTTAGTTTCAGTGAAGTTTAGACACACAGGAGATGTGTCTGTGTTGGGAAACTGCACCCTCTGGTGGACAGGGACAGAAATGCGATGCATGTATGAAAGAAAGTGAAAGTGAAGTCGTGTCCAACTCTTTGCGACCCCGTGAACTGTAGCCTGCCAGGCTCCTCTGTCCATGGGATTCTTCAGGCAAGAATACTGGAGTGGGTTGCCATTTCCTTCTCCAGGGGATCTTCCCCACCCAGGGATCGAACTTGGGTTTCCCACACTGCAGGCCGACTCTTTACTGACTGAGCCACCAGGGAAGCCCAAGTATCCTAGTCTCCTCCCTAAATTAGAAAAATGTTACTCTTGACTTTATCCACAAAGCACATGTCAGTCTTTAGGTGGAGCTTGGAAATCTGATCAACAGCTGTCAACATTTCTCAGGTCTGTTTTGTTCTTAAGATACTACCTGACATGGAAGTTCTTTAACAAAGCATCCCAGGTATTTCTGTAGCTGAGAAGATATCAATTTTCTTAAGCACTGTAATATAGTATTTTATATTCTCATGTATCCATTGTGGGCCAACCTATAATTCACTGACTGTCAGAAGAGTTTGTGGCTGATTACAGGCCTTCCCTGGTGACTCAGAGGTTAAAGCGTCTGCCCGCAATGCAGGAGATCTGGGTTCGATCCCCGGGTTGGGAAGATCCCCTGGAGAAAGAAATTGGCAACCCACTCCAGTATTCTTGCCTGGAGAATCCCGTGGACTGAGGAGCCTGGTGGGCTACAGTCCACGGGGTCGCAAAGAGTGGGACATGACTGAGCTACTTCACTTTCACAGAGGAAGTAATAAGAAGCTAGGTCATTACTGAGTGAATCTCTGTTTTTCAGCATTATACCCCAATTTATAGAAGAGTGACTGACAATTATTTGTTGTTTAGTCACTGAATCAGTCATGTCTGATTCTTTTGCAAACCTAAGAACTGTAGTCTGCTAGGCTCCTTTGTCCATGGGATTTCCCAGTCAAGAATACTGGAGTTGCCATTTTCTTCCCCAGGGGATCTTCCCAACCCAGGGATCAAACCTGAGTCTTTACCACTGAGTAAAGGCAGATTCTTTACCACTGAGTCACCAGGGAAACCCTGATTGATGTTTATTACATGCTCACTAAATATTTGCTCTACCACAAAAAAAGTAATGAATAAAGGGTCTTTGATTGTGGAATCACTACTACTTGAAATAAAATATTTTCTCAGTCCTAAAATAATATCATTTGTAAGAAATGTTATCTTTCTAATAAATTTTTTTCAAGGGAAAAAGTCACATTGTCTTATCAATAGTCAAATAATCCTGAATTTCAGAATCATTAAAATGTGAAAACAAAAGAAATATCATAATTGAAATTATCAAATCCTTGTAGAATTATCTAAGATCAATATCTTATTCTCCTACTTCTTCCTTGACTCTAAGATAAGAGGGTTGGCCTATGTAAATCAGACAAGTACTAATCCTACTATATATTCTTAGTTGAAATCTAGCCTCAAAGATACTTTCTATTCTATCTGCCACATTTTGTTGCCAGACTTTAACCAAATAATTTTCCCCAGTGTTTGAAACCCTGAAGGTGTGGATTTGTGTCAAAAGCCCAGAGCATGAGTTAGGATGCTCTTCTTTCCCAGTTTTCCAAATTGTTAAAGACCTCTCAGCCAATATTCACATGACAGCTGAAAATAGAATTAATGAGTGAATGACTTAAAATTACACATTCTGGGCCCACCAATAACTTCATGAATCACATTATCCAGAGTTGAGACCCATGAACCTGTAAGTTTTGAAACCTCCCCAAGAAGTTGGGCCGCAGCCAGTCTTATGTTGGTTTACAAGTTTTCATTTGGGACAGATGTCCTAGATGAAGGTAGTTGTCAAAGATCAGGGAGCAACAGGATGTTTGCAGGACTACATGCATACTCAAAACTTCTCTTTTTGAGTACCAGCAGCAAAAACAAACACTTCTTTAGCTCTCTTTTTATGACCATTCATTTTATAAAACAAAACCTCTGAGGAGTATCAAGATGAAGTTCTAAGAGGCATTCATCTTCTGTAAAGGCCTGTAACCATAGATCCCTAAACACACAGATGGAAGCTTAGCCCATTCTGTTTCTGGGAGTTCACTCTTCTCAGATTCACATCAAGGAATTTCATGAGTCAGAGTCAGCACATGGATCATTTCCCAAATCCAGACTTGAAGTTAAAAAACCAGGCTCAGATACTGCTTGAATTCACATACTCCTTCCTTTCTTCTCCACCTTCCAAATCACATAGTAAGAAACTGCCTCAAAAATACGCTAGAAAGAAATTCTGGAAAATGAGTTACAAACTTCTGTTCTGGTAGGTGGGTTTCCCTGGTGGCTCAGATGGTAAAGAATCCGCTGGCAATTCTGGTATATAGAAAGAATGCAAAATAGGCTGCAGTGATGTAGGACTGAAAATAAATGTATAGCATATGGAGGCAGATAGTTGTTCTCTCTACTTTAAAAAAACACAGTTTAAGGCCAATGAGTACATATAGGAGAAGTATTTTTGCTTTTCGGGGTCATAAAACAAGACTTGTACAACACTGAAGAAAAGTATTTGCTGTATTTGGATTTTAATGGCTTTATTAATGCATAGTTCTCTTTAAAATAAATTGTACCTCCTTAACTTAATAAGATTGACACTTGTGTATACTTGTGAAACCATCACCACAATCAAGATAATGAACAATGCATCACCCCAAAAGTCTCCTCTGGTCTCTTTTTAGTCCTCTCAGCCCTCTCTTCACTTCCTACTCCCATTTTCAAGCAACATTTCTCTCACAAAATAGCTTGCATATTCAGTAATTTCAAATAAATGGTATGATATGTGCCTTTGATAGATTCTTTCATTCAGCATAATTATTTTAAGATTCTTCCATGGCTATTATAATCATGTTTCATTCCTTTGTATTGCTGAGTAGTATTCCACTATATGGATATGACTTATCTATAGATACGTTTATTCACCTACTGATGGACATTTAGGTTAGTCCTAGTTTGTGGCTGTTACAAATAAAGCTGCTTTGAACATGTGCGAATAAGATTTTTTATAGTCATACTTTCATTTCTCTGGGGTCAATATCCGGGAGTGGAATGACTGGAGCCTATGTTAGGTATATATTTGACTTTGTTTAAATTTCGTTTTTTTCTAGTAACTTTTTTGCAAATTCCCTTGGATTTGACACTCAGATAATTATGCTGTCTGTGACGAAAGGTAGATTCATTTCTTCTTTTCCAAACTGTATGATTTTTGTTTCTTTCTCCTGCCTTATTGCACTGGCTAAGACCCTTAGTCCAATATTCAGTACAAGTGATGCCAGTCAAAATTGTTCCCTTATTCCTGAAATTTGAAGGAAAGCATTCAGTCTTTCGCCATCAAGTGTATTTGATGTAGATTTTTTTGTAGAGGACCTTTATTAAGTTAATGAATTCCCTTAAGTCCTAATTTGCTGGGAGTTTTTAATCAAGAATAGACACCGAGTTTTGTCCAATGCTTTTTCTGTAGCTATAGAGGTTGCTGTCAGTAATCATCTGAGACTTGTTAATCTCTGTGGATACATTACTAATAAATTGTCACAACAAAATATTAAAGAAGATATCACTCTATCACTTTACAAATAGTAAAACAAAGCTATCTAGAAACTTAATTTTAGAGTTAAAAGTTTTGAACACAGACCTGTCTAATAGCAAAAATCTCTTTCCTTTTTTCCCCTATAGATACTTTTCAGAGAAATTTTGAGAGAGAGAGGGCAGCAAAATTACTTCTCGAATCTTTGAAATATTTTAAGACAGTCTTTTAATAGGTTCTTTACTTATGCAAATTGAACTAATTAAATAGTTATAGATTTGGCTCTTTCACCAAAAGAGGAAAGAAATATACAGAATACTCATGAACTTGTTTACAAAACAGAAACAGACTCACAGCCGTGGAGAACGAACTAATGGTTGCCAAAGGGGAAGGATGGGGGGAGAGATAGTTAGGGAGTTTGGGATGGACATGTACACACTGCTCTATTTAAAATGGATAACCAACAAGGCCCTAATGTCTAACACAGGAAACTCTGCCTAATGTCAGGTGGCAGCTTGGATGGGATGGGAGCTTGGGGGAGAATGGATACAAGTACCTGTATGGCTGAATTCCTTTTCTGTCCCCCTGAAGCTATCACAACATTGTTAATCAGCCATACTCCAATATAATACAAAATTAAAAAAAAAAAAAAAATTTCAAGCTGCAATTCAGGAGATGGCCACCAGGTAGTGCCTTGACCATCCCCTTCAGACTCCTCCTTACTAGGCACCTGAGCAGCAGTGCTCCATACCAGTGCACCAAACTCTTCTAGGTTTCCGTAAACCACTAGAATTCTGAAACCTCATTCATGACTACTGGTCACTCTATTTCTCTTTTCCTTTAAATTGGCATGTGATAAAGTAGTCTAGAGCATAGTTTTTCAGACTGACCAGGATAAACGTTTCTCAAAAATTTAAAAACTGTACTGCCATGTGATCCAGCAATTCTACTTCTTATTATATTATATTCAAAACACTTGAAAGAATTTGGATATATACCCCAAATACTGAGATATTCATATATCCATGTTTCTAGCAAAAGATGGAAGGAACCCAAATGTTCATCAACAGATGAATGAGTAGACAAAAAGTAGTGTATGTGTACAATGGAATATTATTCAACTTTAGAAAGGTATAAAAAAAATCAACAACATGGATGAAATTTGAGGACATTATAATAAAAGAAATGTCACAAAATGACCAATATTTTGTAATTTGACTTATATGAATTATCTAAAGTAGTCAAACTCATAGAAAGAGAAAGTAGAACAGTAGTGGCCATGGGTTGGAGGGACAAGGGAATAAGGAGTTAGTCTTTTTTTTTTTTTTCATTTACATTTTTGGCTGCACATTGAGGCATGGGGAATATCAGTTCCCTGACTAGGGATCAAACCTGTGTCCCCTGCATTGTAAGCATGTAGTCTTAATCACTGGACTACTAGGGAAGTCCTGAGGAGTTTGTCTTTAATAAGAATAAATTTTCAATTTTTCAAGATGCAAAGAGTACTAGAGATAGATGGTGTTTGCTGAACAAACAATGCAAATGTACTTAGTATCACTGGATTGAACACTTAAAATAGTTAAAGTAATAAAAATGAATGTCAAAATGATAAAAAATTTAATTTAAAAAAATTTAAGGGAGTATTTTAAGAATTCTACTTTACACATCTGCTTCCAAATGCAAATATAGGAGGGAGTTATAATACAAGACCACTTATCAATCATCCATTACCATTAGATTTTAAGGCACTGAGAAAATGAGGTTAGAGGTAGGAGGAAATTGGAGATAAGGAGTATTTTTGGACTGTGTTAACACTGATTGAAAAAGAGGGCCTAGAGGGTTGCAAAATCAGTCACATGATGGTAAAAATACTTTTTGAAAAGTGGCACAGCAAAGGGCAAGAGCAGAGAAAGAAGACAATTCATACTCTTCTCCTTCACTATGTCCTTCTAAGAGCATCTAATTATTAATCACTTTGTGAATAAGATTGATGGGAGGCAGTTAAACTATATTATAGAAATTGAGCTATTTCATGCTAGAGTTGTTAATAATGCAGAATGAGTATTAGCACAAAGTTTGTGACATATTAAACCTTTTAGAAAGTAAATGAGAGTACATTGATTCCATTAATAAATATAAAATAAACTTACTCATTAAATGATATAAAACTGTTCAAACAGATATTCAAAAAGAGGACTACCACAGAGAGATTTCACCACCTTCCTCATTCCAAGTAATGTCAGTGATATAATATAAATACAATAAATATTTATTGAACAAATTGATCTGTGGAAAATTCTTAAAGAGATGGGAATACCAGACCACCTGACCTGCCTCTTGAGAAATCTGTATGCAGGTCAGGAAGCAACAGTTAGAACTGGACATGGAACAACAGACTGGTTCCAAATCAGGAAAGGAGTACGTCAAGGCTGTATATTGTCACCCTGCTTATTTAACTTATATGCAGAGTACATCATGAGAAACACTGGGCTGGATGAAGCACAAGCTAAAATCAAGATTGCTGGGAGAAATATCAATAACTTCAGATACCCAGATGACACCACCCTTATGGCAGAAAGTGAAGAAAAACTAAAGAGCCTCTTGAGGAAAGTGAAAGAAGGGAGTGAAAAAGTTGGCTTAAAGCTCAACATTCCGAAAACTAAGATCATGGCATCTGGTCCCATTACTTCATGGCAAATAAATGCGGGAACAGTGGAAACAGTGACAGACTTTATTTTGGGGGGCTCCAAAATTATTACAGATGGTGACTGCAGCCATGAAATTAAAGGACACTTACTCCTTGGAAGAAAAGTTACAACCAACCTAGACAGCATATTAAAAAACAGAGACATTACTGTGCCAACAAAGGTCTGTCTAGTCAAGGCTATGGTTTTTCCAGTAGTCATGTAGGGATGTGAGATTTGGACTATAAGGAAAGCTGAGGGCCGAAGAATTGATGCTTTTGAACAGTGGTGTTGGAGAAGACTCTTGAGGGTCTCTTGGACTGCAAGGAGATCCAGCCAGTCCATCCTAAAGGAAATCAGTCCTGAAGATTCATTGGAAGGACTGATGTTGAAGCTGAAACTCCAATACTTTGGCCACCAGATGCAAAGAACTGACTCATCAGAAAAGACCCTGATTCTGGGAAAGACTGAAGGTGGGAGAAGAAGGGGACAACAGAAGATGAGATGGCTGGATGGCATCACTGACTCAATGGACATGAGTTGAGTAGATTCCAGGAGTTGGTGATAGACAGGGAGGTCTGGTGTGCTGTGGTCCATGGGGTCACAAAGAGCCAGACATGGGTGAGCAACTGAACTGAACTGAACTGATCTGAAAGGCCAATAATTCACACATATTTTAAATTGATTTTTAATTCTGACATTTTTTAATTTCCTTAGTCAATTCTTCTAGTTTTACCTAATCACCATACGGTAAAGATTTTGGTGGTTATACTTGTCTTCAATAAGAAATTTAAATCCAAATTTTCAGGGATAAGAATGTTTTTGATGAGTGATAGCTCTAGATATGGTCTATGAACCTAGAGAAACACTTTCTTAGAGTGTTTCCCCTCTAAACCTACACCTGTGCTGCCGCAGTACTAACCACTCCTGTCTGTGAAGGCAATTCCCCACCCTGGTCCCTACCACAGGTGGGTGTATCATTAGAACTCTGGGTTTTGGTGCAGGTCCTTCCTGCACGCCTCTCACTGTGGGCTCCCTCAGTGCACAGAAATACACTGCAGAGTCCTCCAGCTGTGAGGCTGAGATGGTAAGTTTGATGAATCTGCTTGCCTCCTGGAAATTCAATGAGCAGCGGCCTTCTGTGGCATTTTGCTTGTTATGAGAGTCCTGGTGAATGAGGAAGGTCATCGCCCCACTGCTGGGCTTCTTAGACCAGAACAGACTGTGAGCTGTACCACTGGTGTTGTATGTGCAATCCAGGGTCACAGTTTCTTTCTCCTGCACTGACATTGGCAGTTGGTCTTGAGTTACTTTCTGGGCAATACTGGATCCTAGAGGAAAAAAACAGATAGAAGTAGACTGCAGCCATGAAATTAAAAAGCACTTGGTCCTTGGAAGGAAAGCTATGAATAACCTAGACAGTGTATTAAAAAACAGAGACATCATTTTGCCGGTAAAGATCTGTATAGTCAAAGCTATGGGTTTTCCAGTAGTCATGTATGGATGTGAGAGTTGGAGCAGAAAGGAGGCTGAGTGCTCAAGAATTGATGCTTTCAAATTGTGGAGCTGGAGCAGACTCTTGAGAGTCTCTTGGACTGCAAGGAGATCAAACTAGCCAATCCTAAAGGAAATCAACCCTGAATATTCACTGAAAGGACTGATGCTGAAGCTGAAGCTCCAATACTTTGGTCACCTGAGGCAAAGAGCGGACATATTGGAAAAAACCTGATGGTGGGAAAGATTGAAGAGAAAAGAAGAAGAGTGAAGGAGAAGATGGGATGATTAGATAGTATCACTGACTCAATGGACGAGAATTTGAGCAAACTCTGGGAGATAGAGAGGAACAAGGGAACCTGGTGTTCTGCAGTCCATGGGGTTGCAAAGAGTCAGACACAAATTAGCTACTGAACAAAAACAACAGCCATTTAGGAATAAGTGGTGTAGAATAAAGAAATTCTACTCTACACTCAGCTAGACTTCCTTCCCAGGGTACCCTTAAGACTGCCTGTTCCCTTGATCCTTAGGTCACAGAAGAGGCACAATCCCACTGGGACCATCCTTACCGAAACACAGTGAAGCCACGACCACCTTCAGAAGGCTGGAGAGAAGCATGTTTCAACTCTTCCACTAGAAGGAAAATATCTTCTTCTTCAGTGTCAAGGCTTTGCAAGGTGAGGTGAGGTTGACAGGGTGAGGGAAGAACTGCTAGGTATGAGCTGCTGCTGCCCCACAACAGGAAATAGGGGTTAGTTGATGTAGCAAGTTGAGTAGCAAGTTGATGTAGTTAGTTGAGTAGCAAGTTGATGTGAGTTACATCAACTTCTCTATAAACCAGGTGAGAGTCGTATTCACACCAAACTTCCTTTTGTATTAACCAGCTCTTCGACTGGTAGCAATTACATCTTAAAATAAACACAAGTTAAATTTGATATTGCAAGGAAGACCCCCCCCCCCCATACACACACACACACACAATGCTGTGTTGGGTCATTGCTTCTGTGAAGGAAATGAGTGAGCAGCTCTTATTTAAAAATATTATCTGTAATGTATTATGGAAATAATATAAGACACACTAACCATGCATCCTCACATCTGTGTTCTGTTCTTCCACCTAAGGTAGAAATAAATCACTTTATGGTAAGAAGGCAAAGCACTTTAGCTCTTCTATTCTGCCTCAGTTCAGTTCAGTCGCTCAGTTGTTTCCAACTCTTTGTGTCCCCATGAATTGCAGCATGACAGGCCTACCTGTCCATCACCAACTCCCGGAGTTTACTCAAACTCATGTCCATTGAGTCGATGATACCATCCAGCCATCTCATCCTCTCTCGTCCCCTTCTCCTCCTGCCCCCATTCCCTCCCAGCATCAGAGTCTTTTCCAATGAGTCAACTCTTTGCATGAGGTGGCCAAAGTATTGGAGTTTCAGCTTCAACATCAGTCCTTCCAATGAACACCCAGGACTGATCTCCTTTAGGATGGACTGGTTCGATCTCCTTGCAGTCCAAGGGACTCTCAAGAGTCTTCTCCAACACCACAGTTCAAAAGCATCAATTCTTCAGCACTCAGTTTTCTTCATAGTCCAACTCTCACATCCACACATGACCACTGGAAAAACCATAGCCTTGACTAGACAGACCTTTGTTGGCAAAGTAATGTCTCTGCTTTATAAAATGCTATCTAGTTTGGTCACAACTTTCCTTCCAAGCAGTAAGCATCTTTTAATTTCATGGCTGCAATTACCATCTGCAGTGACTTTGGAGCCCCCAAAAAATAAAGCCAGCCACTGTTTCCACTGTTTCCCCATGTATTTCCCATGAAGTGATGGGACCAGATGCCATAATCTTAGTTTTCTGAATGTTGAGCTTTAAGCCAACTTTTTCACTCTCCTCTTTCACTTTCATCAAGAGGCTTTTTAGTTCCTCTTCACTTTCTGCCTATTGTTACAGTAATGCTTCTCCTCACTATCAATATTTTCAGTTGCTCATCTTGGGGCCAAAGCAGGAAAGTCTTATCACCTTTTGCTAAGGAGTTTAGGCTGAGGTTGCAGAGATTGACTCCTGTCACAGAAATCCCCTTTTATTCTCTACTAATTTTGACAGTCCAGATCTGTTCATGAAAGCCAGATTAGATACCTTAGTTTTGTCATTAGGTTATCAAGCCTTTGAACTTATATTCATCCCATTAACTCAACTGGGACCATAAACAAGCCGTACCAAACTGTTATACATCCTATATGCCCATCTCTAAAGGAAATACATAGCAGGTGATCTCCTACACCTCCATAAGACAGCTAACCATTAGATCACCACTGATTCCACCCCCAACCCTACACCTGTGCTACCACAGCCCTAACCACTTCCTGTCTGTAATAAATCTTTGTTTGTGTATGAATATAACAGGAAAGCCATGCCTAGGGATATGACTCATCACCATGGCAAACAACAAAGACCCACTGCCTATCACAGCCTATTTCTTGATACATTAGCCAAAACTTATCTTCCCCTGATAGCTCAGTTGGTAAAGAATCCACCTGCAATGCAGGAGAGCCCATTTAGATTCCTGGGTTGGGAAGATCCACTATCGAAGGGATAGACTACCCACTCCAGTATTCTTGGGCTTCCCCTGTGGCTCAGCTGGTAAAGAACCTGCCTGCAATGTGGGAGACCTGGATTCAATCCCTGGGTTGGGAAGATCCCCTGGAGAAAGCAAAGGTTGCCCACTCCAGTATTCTGGCTGGAGAAATCCATGGACAGTATAGTACATGGGGTCGCAAAGAGTCAGACAAGACTGAGTGACTTTCACTTCACTGTTCACTTCACATCTTCCTGTCACAGTAATGACAGCCTCAGAGAAATTGTTTGAAGCATCTTTAGATCTTGCAGTGGAATCTCCATTATGTTTAATGGAACTACATACAGTAGGAATTGTTCTCTAATTTAAAAACACCCAACTTTTTTCTAACAACTGGTTGACTAAATATGAAGTATCATTAATTTCTCTTCATATTATTTAAGTCTTTTAAACTTCTCAATTAAAGGATCTCATGATTGTATTCTGTTACTCAAAGTACATCCATACCTGGAACAATTCTTTGGACAGTCTCACATCAAACTCTGAATTTACATTTTTTTAAATTTTTGAAATGAGTTTGGTATGGGCGGGGGGGGGTGGGGGGGCGGGGGGGGGGTGGGGGGGTGGGGGGGGGTGCTTCCCTTGTAGCTCAGCTGGTAAAGAATCTGCCTGCAATGCAGGAGACCACAGTTCAATTCCTGGGTTGGGAAGATGCCCTGGAGAAGGGATAGGCTACCCACTCCAGTATTCATGGGCTTCCCTGGTGGTTCAGTCAATAAAGAATCTGCCTACAATGTGGGAAACCTGAGTTTGATCCCTAGGTTGGAAAGATCCCCTTTAGGAGGGCATGACAACCCTCTTCAATATTCTTGCCTGGAGAATCCCCGTGGACAGAGTAGCCTGGGTGGGCTACGGTCCGTGGGGTGGAGAGGAGTCGGACACAGCTGAGTGACTAAGCACAGCACAGCGCAGGAATCGGGCGGTTTGTCTTCACAAAAGGGGAGCACGGGGCGTTCTGGGGAGCAGTGAGGCTGTTCTGTGTCAGGATCTCGTGATGGCCACATGATCTCCACAGTGGACTGAAATTCAAAATAAACAGAAATATAAGTAAAAAATAGTCCAGTTTTCTATGTAATTACTTAGTAATTAAGATTTCAAATACTGAATTCAAAATAGCAAAATAGGAATCTTCTACCATCTTTTCACCCCGCCAAAAACGCCAATTTTCACAGTCATATTCCAAGGGAGCTTTGAGAAGTCCAGAAATCCAGCAGAGAAGTTCTGGCACACCGTCTGACATCAGACACACTGCAGAGGGTTAGGGAAACAATTTCCGATTACCTTCATCACCCCTCCCCTCACAGCACACAGCTGGGCTCCAGGAGAAACATTTTGACCTCCGATTTCTCCACAGAGGAAAGTGAGCCTGTGAGTGAGCATCTGCTCTCCAGCTTTGGGAGAATCTACAGAGAAGACTCGCCCCTTTCTCTCCTCACCCAGAACACTTAGGTGTGCTGCTCAGCTGGGGAGTGGGGAGCCCCTGGGAATGGCAGCCAGGTCTCCAGGAGGGCATTAAAGTGGACAAGTTTCCTACTGCCACGGCACTGGCTCCCTCAGGACTGCCCACCAGTCACCGGGGATACCTTGCCTGCCAATCATCAAAAGTGGTCCAGGGGTACCAGCCATCACACAACGTCTGACTCAAACACCACCCCACCCTGTCGCTGCTCCAGGACTCAAAGAGCAGCTAGAGTGAGGCTCTGCAGATGCCTCCTGAGCATGGGCAGTGGCGGCCCCACCCTGCTGGCCTGGAGGAAACAAGACAGATGTGAGCAGCCAGCCTCCCCCTAAGAAAAGGAAGAAACATGGGGGCTATCAACACCCAGAGTGGTCTCTTAGCATCAAGAGAAGGCCATCAAGTTTGCAGTAAATTGTCCACAGACAGGAGAAAGCAAATACACCATTTGATTTGCAATCATTTGAACATGACATTTTCAAATCACTTTCTATCTTACTTTTCCTCAAATACACAAAAAATATATTCTGTTACTGGACACTAAAGGAAAACACACATCACATTTTCTCAATAAGAAAGTGGTCAATGCACATAAAGGGGACGTCAAACAATGTAAAATTGTAATTTATTAATATTTCTCATAGAGATATTTCAAAGCTGATGTTTGGGAACAAGACAGTGAAATGAGGAATGTTCAGTTCAATATTTAATATTAAGTGGGAAAAGATACTAATTAAGATAGGAATTTATAAAAAGAGTAAACTGAATATTAGCAACATTGTGTGATCATAGAATTTTCAATGTCATATTACTTATATAAAGCGTTTTCTTATATTTGGCATATAATTTGTATAATCAGAAAAACATGCTGTTTTCAAAGCACAATATTTTAAAAACTCATTCATAATAAGGCTTGTGATATGGATAACAGGAGGAGTATTTGTAGAAGAGGAGTCAGAATGGCAAAATGTAAAGTCGGTCTTACAATTTCAAAATAAATCAGTAAATTACTAACTCTCTTCAAGAATTCAGTAAGCAACAGGTATCCAACAACATGTTCTAACCCTTTCTAGCTACCCTTGAGCCTAATATTCTTATCCAATGCTTTTTATGGCTTCCCTGATAGCTCAGTGGGTAAAGAATCCGCCTGCAATGCTGGAGACCCCGGTTTGATTCCTGGGTGGGGAAGATCCCCTGGAGAAGGAATAGACTACCCACTCCAGTATTCTTGGGCTTCCCCTGTGGTTCAGCAGGTAAAGAATCTGCCTGCATTTGGGAGACCTAGGTTCGATTCCTGGGTGGGGAAGATCCCCTGGAGAAGGGAAAGGCTACTCATTCCAGTATTCTGGCCTGGACAATTCCATGGACTATATCCATGGCATAGCAAAGAGTTGGACACAACTGAGTGACTTTCACTTTCTTTCACATGCTTTTTATGACTGGCACAGCAGTTTCCACCTGCAGACAAACAATATAACATTTGTCATATTTGAAGGTTGCACCAAAGGAAGGGGGCTGCCCCAGTCACAGGTTTGAGTACAGGCAGAAGATGCCTGGGAAGCACTGTGTGCTTGCTGCACAGAAGTAGACAGCTGAGTCTCCAGCTTCAGTGGTTGCGATGTGCAGGGAGAGATGTTTGGCCGTAGTATTCAATAAAACAGTCAGTCTCTGGTCTTCCTCTTTGCCCTTATTTGAACGAATAGCTATAAGGAGCTGGGGACCTTTCCCAGGTTCCTGCTTATACCAAGGGAAATACACTGAGTTACCATCTGTATAAGTGCAAGTGATAACAGAGCTGTTTCCCTCCTGGACACTCAGGGTAGAAGGACTCTGTTCCACCTTGTTTCCCAGGCTGACACCTATGGAGAAAGCAGAAGTCAGAGAAAGGAGAAGGACTGCTAGATTATTGAGCTCTAGAGTTTACTTTTCTTTTTCTACAATAACTAGAAGAAACCTGAATAAAGTCAGTCTCAGTGTCTAATGAATATCTACCAATACACTGTATTTCCCTTAAACCCTCAACTCACAGTCCAGCTGCAGCCACAAGAATGTGATTAAAGCTCCAATGGGTGTCTTCATTGTTTTTCCCATTTAGGATCAATTGTGGACCGGCAGTCTCCGGCCAGGAGAGCTGCTTCTATTACCAAGTGATCCCTTCTTTTCTCTAGTGGTTTCTTTCACTGTCTACCCAACCAATAAGAAAAAGGCTCTGCTTTGGCCACAAGCCTACCTATCCATTCAGAATCCACTCAAAGGAACCCTCCTCATGTTCTGATCAGCAGAGGTGCACCACCCTCTGGTGGTTACATCTCCAACTACTGAACTCTCTGGTTAAATGTCCTTCTCATACCTGTGCCTATGAGGGACTCTGATGCATAAAAAGAGCAAAGACCAAGCAAATTATGTTTTAGATTGAAAATTTAAATGCACAGTAAGAATGTAGAGATCAAGATTTACACCTCTGCACACAACTGAGTCATTTTTAGTAAGTGAGAAGGAGGTAGATGCTTTATCCAATGATGGGCCTGATATTAGTTTTGAAATTAGAAAAGCACCAAGATTCACTCTTAAACATAAAAATATAAAACTTTCCTTTTCAGCCTGTATACCATGCTCTTATGTCTATTATGGGGAGAAAAATCTTTCTAAAAGGAACATGTAAGCCAAAGAAGAGTATAAGAGAAAAAAAGATCATTTGATATCCCAAATGCCTATTATCTTAGATTGTGTTCCTCTAAGCTGGTCTTGCCTGTTAACTGTGACTACAGTTAACAATTCTGTACTTTTCATTTGAGAGTGGCTAGGAGTGCAGACCTTAAGTATACTCACCATAATAACAACAAGACAAAAACCCTGGTAATTATGTGCAGTGAAAGATGTGTTCACTAACCTTATCAGTGTTATCACTTCAAAATATATACATATATCAAATCATTATATTAGACACCTTAAACTCACACATATCTTAAAAGCAGTGAATGACTCAGAGCCTTAGTAGGATGAGTATGAGTCAGTTCTACTGGCATGCTTCTGCTGCCTTGGCCATCACTGGCTCAGAGTCTATATTCGATTATTTTTCTTCCAAACTCCACTAGAATGTTCTTTCCCCAAGACACTGACATTGACACTTCCCCAATAAAATGTTCCTTCCCCCAAGACATTTCCCCTTAACTTCTGTGAGTTTCAGAATTATCTTCCTCTGCCAAAACCACTTTAATTACTTGGAATTTTCTGGTTACCTCTGTGAGAATAAATCTAAGAAAGCCTCAATACTGCCTGTGTCTTCTAGAGAAATAGTGCAAATAGAAGATTGACCCTAAAGAACCTGTTGTAAGAAATGGTCCCTGGGCAACCAAGGCTACTTCATTTCCAGAAGTAGAAGCCCCTCTCCTGTGATTTGGATTCCTGGCCCTGTGGATTACAAAGAATAAATTTAACCTCTGTTCCATAACTCATATTTTTAAAAATTTACACAGCTATGATGAAGAATATCTACTCAATATATAAATATGTATATTTATTAAATGTGCTGGTTTTATGTGTGTTAAACTTCTTGCATTGCAGGCAGATTATTTATCATCTGAGCCACCAGGGAAGCCCAGGTAATACACAAAGTTTGGAACAATTTTTTATGTGATGTTCTTAATTCATCAAAGACTAACTTCCACTTTTCTTCTGGATTTAGAAAGCAATTATTGCTTGTCGTAAATTCTCTGGTGGGTCAAACAGTCCATGGCTGATTCATGTCAATGTATGACAAAACCCACTGCAATGTTGTGAAGTAATTAGCCTCCAACTAATAAAAATAATTGAAAAAAAAAAAAAAGAATCTGCCTGCAATGCAGCAGACCCAGGTTTGATCCCTGGGTCAGGAAGATCCCCTGGAGAAGTGAATGGCAACCACTCCAGTATTCTTGCCTGGAAAAATCCCATGGACAGAGGAGCCTGGCAGGCTACAGTCCATGGGGTCGCAGAGTCAGACATGACTGAGCAACTAACACTACTATAAAGAATTGTGGAGAGCATTGGTGTTCTTTACTTATAAGTAATCTCACTCAGGCCTCCTATTTTAGCACCCACCACAAACCTTCAACCCACACATACACAGGCACTCGCGAGAGCAACACCATCTTTCTCAACTATTCAAAGGTAACTGGTCCTTCTTTTTTAAACTCTTCCACAGCTCACATTGTGACACCTCTTGTACTGAACCTAGGTTTCTTCTTCGTCTAGTCTGTAACACAAGCTTTAATTCTGCCTTAAACTTCTCACCTTCTGACATTTTGTTGACATCACTATGTGCTGTGATCTCCTTATCTATTCTTTTTGTGTTTTCAGATTTATACCTTTCTGATTTCTTTACTATCTTAGTAATAAATGTGTATTATTAATCTACTATGTTTATACAAATTTCAGAGAAAACATTTTATTGCACAACATTTTGTATTGTTTAAAGTATACTTTGACATGGATTTTATGTATAGAACTTTAAAAATAAAATTTGCATTTAAACCAATTTAATAAAAAATTAGCTAGATTTAAACCAACAATGCATAGCTAATATATACTAGATTTAAACCAACAGTGCATAACAAAAATATATTAATGTTATGACTATAGCTCATCCACAAAGCCTACAAATACAGCCTTTGAAAAAAGTAGAAAATTTTTATGAAGGTGGAAGAATGAAGCCAAGAAAAATATTTTAGAAGCAGCAGGCATTTCAAGGGCAATAACATTTTTAGTCATTCTTATCATAATAGTCACTGCAGAACCAGAAAACATATATTGTTCACATCTGTGCTTAAAACTTTTTCCCAAGCAGCAAAAGTACTCCTAGTTTGCCAATAAACTGATGTTAATTAAATAGGATTGCACCAATATTTGCAAAGACCAGCAGTATATTTGCAGTGCAATACAGAGATTGATTGCTCTATTATTCTTTTCAATATACCATCTTCTCTTACTTCCTTATCTCTCACAGTTTCAAGATTATGACAAAATACTCAATATTTTGCACTAACCTATAAGGGAGAATCTGGAAAGAACCCATACACCATGTGTGTCACACACTACACTCGTGCACAGGACGGTGACTCTGCTGTGCACCTGACACTGACACAACGCTGTGTGTCAGCTCTACTTCAATCTAAAAATAAAGGTTTTTACAAAGTCATGGTTTTTGGGGCTGTAGCTCTCCTATTACTTCTCCTGCATGCTCTGTCAGGAAGACACTATGCAAATGACACCTTCTCTGGTGCACTCTGGCTCTCTAAAAGTATATTGTATACTAAAAGTATGATAAAACTCAGTAAAGCAAAACCCATCAAGTTGGCCTGGAACAACCTGCGGGGCATGGATTTTGATTGCAAGGATGAGCAAGGGACTATTGCATAGTTTATGTGGTTTAACCTTGAAATTACTTTGGTCTTTGATAAGGAACCATTGGTGTCGACAGTTTTTAGCTTCACTAATAAGAGGTTGGGTAAAGGGAACGTTTCCCAGTGATGCAGTGGTAAAGAATCCGCCTGCAATGCAGCAGACCCAGGTTCGATCCCTGGGTCAGGAAGATCCCCTGGAGGAGGGTATGGCAACCCACTCCAGTATTCTTGCCTGAAGAATTTCACAGACAGAGGAGCCTGGCGGGCTACAGTCCATGGGGTCCCAAAGAGTCAGACATGACTGAAGTGACTCAGCGCTCACACAGGGGAGTGTTTACTTCTTGTTCTTATGCTCTAGACGTTGGTATGATGTTTGTATCAACCAGAGACTGAGCGACAAACCACCATAAACTCTGCTGGGACCAGAGGGGATCAGAGACACTCAGCATCCAGGCCCCGCTGCTGCTCAGAATTTATGCTCAGCTCCCCCTGCAGTTTCCATCACTGTGTCCCTCAGAGCTCAGTAGTACACAGCTGAGTCTGACTCTTGGGCTGAAGCTTTCTCCAAGTGGAAGGAGGTGGTTTTTGCATTGTTTGTGGCTTCAAAACCTTTGTGGCTTCTCTTCTCGTTGGCCTTTGTGGCTTTCAGGAGGAGCTGTGGGCCTTCTCCAGGATATTGGACATACCAGAAAAGAAAGGGGTACCTAGAGGTTGAATAAGTGCAGTTTATAATCACAGAAGTCCCTTCTGAAAGAGTCACTTGGCCATCCATCTGGGTCACTGAGTTTCCATGGGTTTGTCCTGGGCAAATTATAAATAAAAATTTTGTCACCTGGGGCATATTTTTCTGGGATAAAATTATGGTTAAAGATTTTGCTGACATAATACAAGGAAAAATCTGTGTTTTAAGAGGCATTTTACTTACCAAGCATTAGGAGTATCACAGTCACTAAACCTGGAGAGGAGCTCATCTCTGGAGTGTCACCTGAATAAAGAGGTGACACCTGACACTTCTTTTTTTTTTTTTTTTGGATTTATTTATTTATTTATTTATTTTTTGCCTTCTTTTTTTTTTTAATTAGTTGGAGGCTAATTACTTCACAACATTTCAGTGGGTTTTCTCATACATTGATATGAATCAGCCATAGATTTACACGTATTCCCCATCCCGATCCCCCCTCCCACCTCCCTCTCCACCGGATTCCTCTGGGTCTTCCCAGTGCACCAGGCCTGAGCACTTGTCTCATGCATCCCACCTGGGCTGGTGATCTGTTTCACCATAGACAGTATACATGCTGTTCTTTTGAAATATCCCACCCTCACATTCTCCCACAGAGTTCAAAAGTCTGTTTTGTATTTCTGTGTCTCTTTTTCTGTTTTGCATGTAGGGTTATCATTACCATCTTTCTAAATTCCATATATATGTGTTAGTATGCTGTAATGTTCTTTATCTTTCTGGCTTCCTTCACTCTGTATAATGGGCTCCAGTTTCATCCATCTCATTAGGACTGGTTCAAATGAATTCTTTTTAACGGCTGAGTAATATTCCATGGTGTATATGTACCAAAGCTTCCTTATCCATTCATCTGCTGATGGGCATCTAGGTTGCTTCCATGTCCTGCCTATTATAAACAGTGCTGCAATGAACATTGGGGTGCACGTGTCTCTTTCAGATCTGGTTTCCTCAGTGTGTATGCCCAGAAGTGGGATTGCTGGGTCATATGACAGTTCTATTTCCAGTTTTTTAAGAAATCTCCACACTGTTCTCCATAGCGGCTGTACTAGTTTGCATTCCCACCAACAGTGTAAGAGGGTTCCCTTTTCTCCACATCCTCTCCAGCATTTATTGCTTGTAGACTTTTGGATAGCAGCCATCCTGACTGGCGTGTAATGGTACCTCATTGTGGTTTTGATTTGCATTTCTCTAATAATGAGTGATGTTGAGCATCTTTTCATGTGTTTGTTAGCCATCTGTATGTCTTCTTTGGAGAAATGTCTGTTTAGTTCTTTGGCCCATTTTTTGACTGGGTCATTTATTTTTCTGGAATTGAGCTTCAGGAGTTGCTTGTATATTTTTGAGATTAATCCTTTGTCTGTTTCTTCATTTGCTATTATTTTCTCCCAATCTGAGGGCTGTCTTTTCACCTTACTTATAGTTTCCTTTGTAGTGCAAAAGCTTTTAAGTTTCATTAGGTCCCATTTGTTTAGTTTTGCTTTTATTGACACTTCTTTTAAGAGGAAGAAAGGTTGAAATCACAGTGAAGTGACAAGTCGAACCCTGCATTTCACACAGGAAGTGTGTTGGTGTCAGGAAGCTGCACCCCCTTGTGGACAGAGAGAGGAATGGGATGCTTGTGACCTAGTCTCCCGAATATGTTCTCATACCCAGCTTTATTTTTGAGATATATACCAGTCTTCAGATGGCACTTGGAAATCTGACCAAGTTGCTCTAACCTCTTAGGTCTATTTTGTTGTTAGGTCTCTACCTGACAGAAGTCCTTTAACAGAACATCCTTAGGGTATGTCTGTAACTGAAAAGATACCAATTTCCTTGAGCATGTTAAAACAGTCCTTTACATCCTCATGTATTCAGTGTGAGCTAGCCATAATTCATCAAATATCAGAAAAGCATTTGGTATTGAACTTAGAAGAAGTAATAAAAAATCAAGTCATTACTGAGTGATTCTTTTTTTCAACACTGTACCCTAATATGTAGAGCAGTAAACTGAGATTATTACATCACAAAATATCTGTCCAATTAAACAAAAATAATGACTAGACAATCTTTGAGGAATCACTACTTTTTGAAATGCACTGGTTCCTCGATTGGTTGGTTTAGCCCCTAAGTCTTGTCCAACTCTTGCAACCCCATGGACTGTAGCCTGCAAGGCTCCTCTGCCCATGGGACTCTCCAGGCAAGAATACTGGAGTGGTTTGCCATTTCCTTCTCCAGGGGATCTTTCTGACCCAGGAATCAAACCCAGATCTCCTGCTTTACAGGCAGATTCTTTACTAACTGAGCTGTGAGGGACCAGTTCTAAATTATATCAATTGTAAGGAATTCTATCTTTTAGTAAAAGCTTTTAAGGAGGAAAAGTCACATATCTTACTAATAGTCATATATTCCTGAATATAAAAATCATTTGAAAATGAAAATATGAATTCTAGTCAGAAAGAAACACCATAATTGAATTTATGAAATTCTACTTGATGTTCTGATATGAATATCTTATTCTCTCAGAGTTTCAAGCTGGCTGAGTATTAGTCATTTAGTCATGTCTGATTCTTTGTGACCCCATTGACTGTAGCCCGCCAGGCTCCTCTGTCCATGGAATTCTCCAGGCGAGAATACCAGAGTGGGTTGCCATTCCCTTCTGCAGGGGATCTTCCCAACTTAGGGACCCTGTGTCTCCCACATTGTAGGCAGATCCTTTACTGTCTGAGCAACAAATACTAATCTTACTAAATCCTACCAACAATACCCTCAGTAGATATCTAATCTCAAATACACTTTTTATTACTTAAGGTAATAAGTAATAAGCAAAATGTTATACCAACATTTTGATGCCAAACTTTAACCAAATAATTTTCCTCCTCCATGTCTGGAACCCCGAAGATGTGAATTTCTGTCAAAAGCCTGGAGCTTGAGTTAGGACTGTTTTCTCCCACCTTTTCAAATCATTAAAGACTTATAAATTGATATTTATACAACAGCTGATGATAAAATCAATATGTGCATGATTTAAAATTACTGATTCTGGATGCACCACAAATTTCATGAATCATATTTTCCAGAATTGAGACTTGTGAATTTGTAATTTTGAAAGCTCCCTTAGAGATTTTGTTGAAAACAGTCCAACAAAGTTTCATTTGTGATCAATGTCTAGACAAAGATAGTTGCCAAGGTTCAGGGACAAAGCTCTGGGCTCAGAATGGAAAAATGTTTCCATGACTCTACTGTGCTAAATTGCTTCAGTTGTGTCAGACTCTTTGTGACCCTATAAACTGTAGCCCACCAGGCTCCTCTCTCTATGGGATCCTCCAGGCAAGAATACTGGAGTGCATTGCCATATCCTCCTCGAGAGAATCTTCCTGACCCAGGGATTGAACCCACATCTCTTATGTCTTCTGCACTGGCAGGTTGGTTCTTTACCACTAGTGCCACCTGGGAAGCCCATGACTCTACAAGTTGTGTTAAATGATCCTTCTCTGTGAAGTACCAGCAGCAACAAGAAGTCTTCTTTAGCTCACTTTTTTTTTTAAGCTGGCTTTTTATGAATGTTTATTTTATTTAAAAAAATTAAAAGAAACCAAAAATCCTGAGGGCTCTCAGGATAAAGTTCTGGAGAAAGAAAGAGTCAGTAAAGCCCCTGGAATCATTGGTCCCTAGACACATAGATGGGAGCTTAGCTCAGGTTCTTTCAGAGAGTTGACTCTCCAGTTTCAGATCAGGGAGTTCCATGAGTCCAAAGTCAACGTGTGACTGGTTTCCCAGATTCTGATTAAGTAGGAAAAGCAGACTCAGATACTGACTGACCTCACACATTTCTTCCTTTCTCCTTCACCTTCCAAATCGCATTGTCAGAACCCTCCTTAAAATTATGCTAGAAAGGAATTCAGGAAAAGCAGCTAAAAACTTTTATTCTGATATAAAGGGGGAAAACAATACAGGTTTGATGACATTGAGTTGAAAAAATAAGTATAGAATGCACAGATGCAGAAAGTTGTTATCCATGCTTTAAAAAAAAAAAAAAGAAAAAAAAAAAAAAACAAACCATATTTTAAGGCCAGTAAGAATGTATGAGAGGGTAACAGACAGGAAGGCCATGGGTCTCCAAATGGAGAAAATAGGCTGCAAGTGCCAGATATTTTTCTCTCTCTTAAGCGGCAGGAGGAAACAAACCAGTGATATTTTTTTCTTCTCTATACAAATTTAAAAGGAGGTTTCTCTTAAAATGCTGTGTTGCCATGACACCTGGTTTCACCTGAAGCTAACTACTTTCAAACCTTGAGGTAACCAATACATTTCTTTTTTATGGAAATGTTTGTCTTAAGATATGTTAATTTACTCCAGACTCTAAAATGGCCTAACCTACTTTCTCAGATATTGTTCCCCTAATCTATGTAAACAAAACTATTTGTTGGTAATCTGCCCTTCTACAAGATTCAAGTCAATCGTTTTATGGCCAGGGATGAATTATCTGGTGCCATTCTAAATTCTAAGACATTCCTTTCTTTTCACTAACAGATTGTGAGTGACTATATAACTTACAGCTAAAGACTGGGGGGGGGGGGTGTACTCTTTCCGCCCCCTTCTGATGCCTATGTCAGAAGTTTTCTCTATCTCCTTTATACTTTAATAAAACTTTATTACACAAAAGCTCTGAGCAATCCAGCCTCATCTCTGGCCTCGGATTGAATTCGTCTCCTCTGGAGGCCAAGAATCCCGGCATCTTATCGTTCAGCAACAACCTTTCATCTTGGGGACTCGTCCGGTATCCTTCAGTACAAGGTAAGGGTGCTTGGAGCTCTAGTTCTTTGTTCTCCTAGCAAACACGTTTTCCGCTGTACTTTACTAACTCTATGGTGTGCTTGTGTGAATGAATGAAACGCCCTACGAGAAGCAAGTGAGGAGCCCTGCTCTGCGGTTCCGCGGCGACCTCATAAGGCTTATGGCAGAAACCTGTCGGGGGTTTATACAGACCTGCCAGTGCCAAGAGGCAACCAATGTCTCCTTCGGGAACCGATCAGAAATGGGCAAGGCGTGTGGACTGAACTCTCCTTTCTCAGTCAAACTTTTCGGTCTCTTTGACCATTTCATAACTCTTTGGGAATTAGAAGTACTAACCTAATCTATCGGATCATAAGCTTTCAAGGGACTAATCTATGTTGCTACTGTGTACTAGGTGGCCTAGGTCTCAAACTTGGATTGTTAGTCAGGAAGTGCCTAGCCTCGCTAGGCATCGAAAGTTCAGAAGCTTATGGAGCTCTAACTCCAAGAGCATCTTTGAGGTTAAAGGTTACTTGGATTGGAACAGCAATTTTTTTTTTTCCTTTGGTAACACTTGCTCTTAGTGGACCAGAAGAGGCTCTTATACTGGTGTGGTGACGTTTGGCAGGAACATCTCAGTTTAAAGTTCTTGCAGGTCTTATTGTGGTCAGGAATACACTCAGGGTCGTGCATAGGCACTCAGGTGACGAAAGTTTCCCCCCAGAGGTCCTAGCTTGGGAGGCATTCCGGAAGGTTACTCTGATTGCACCCCAGGTGGCATTAGAGGCAAGCGAGGTGAAGAGCTGGACGTCAGTCAGGGATGCCATCAGGTCTACCCCTGGTGCATCCCCACCCCGTCTCGGTGGTAGAACCGGGAGGGACGAGTGTGACACCTGCGTCGGTAAGGGACTAAGTCCGACCAGGAAGGAAAAGCTTTTGGTGTAAAGTCTGTCTAGACCCTCATCTAGAACTAGGAGGGACGTCTCCAGTAGAAAAAATGGTGCTGGTCACTTTTTTTCTCTCTTACAGATGGGAGCTAACAATTCAAACCTCACTCCTTTGAACTGTATCCTAAAAAAAAACTGGGATAGATTTGATCCCCAGGGCTTAAAGAAGACACACTTGGTCTTCCTATGTGATACCCACTGGGAGTCAGGTGGTCCCAGCTACAGAACCAGACTGAGACTATAACACTGCTAAAGGAAGATGGGATCAGAGTTGAAAGGTCGGGTATGTTGAGACATGCCCCAGAAAAGTGCCACAAGGCAAATTCCGGAGGCTGGCTAAACTTCTGGAGACCGACCCCCTGCAGCCTGGTCCAATCATGTACCAACACGGAGCCCTTAGACACTGACCACCGCTGTAGCCCGCATTTTCTTCCTTATATGAAAAGACCTGGCTTGGACGCCGGCCCTGGCTATAAAACCCCTCCCCACCCCCTCATACCTCGCAGACTCCCTTTGTCTCCTCGCTCACCCGCCCCCAGGAGTTCTGCCCGAGAGTGAACGCTCAATAAAGGCCTTCACCAACGGTCCTTAGAGGCGGCTTTTTCTTCCCGCGGCGTTTTCTAACAAGAGTCATTTTGTCAGATGTATTCTTGAAGGACTCAGGCAGGCGCTTTCTAAGCCTTTAAACTATGGCAAACTGGCAGACATAGAACAGGAGGAGAAGGAAGCTCCTGGTAAATTCCTAGATAGACTGAGAGAAACCCTTTGCAGATTCACTGAGATTGATCCTGAAAGTGAAGAGGGAAAAGTGATCTTAAAGGATAGATTTCTCACTCAGTCAGCTACAGATATTCGCTGTAAGTTATCAAAATGGGCGTATGGACCAAGTCAGTCTTTAGATAATCTGTTACAACTGGCTCAGACAGTCTATTATGGTAGGGAATATGAGGAAAAGAAAGGCAGAGAAAGACAAAGGAAAAGGAGGAAGCCCTCACAATGGCTATGAAAACCATTCTTAAACAGCCTGAGAAAAATGCCCAGAGGGACCCAGGTGAAAAGGGATGGGCTTGCTATTGCTATGGAAAGGAGGGGCATCTCAAGCGGGATTGCCCTCAGGCATCTAAGCCGCCCCCGGCTCCACGTCCAGTCTGCAAGGGACCACATTGGAGGAGATACTCCCCCCTCCCCCCAGGCGTAGGTCTCAGGGGTCTGACTCTCAAGACAATCGGGACCTAAGGTACCCGGGGGTCCCCACACAAGCTCCCATCCTAATTACACCTGAGGAACCCCGGGTATTGATAACAGTGGGAGGCCAATCAGTCAATTTCCTTTTAGATACTGGGGCAACTTACTCCATGCTTACTGAAGCCCCTGGCCCACTTTCTTCCTGATCCGCCTCCATAATGGGACTTTCTGGATGAGCCAAAAGGTATTATTTCAGTAATTCTCTATCTTGCAACTGGGATTCTGTGCTATTTTCCCACGAGTTTCTGATCGTGCCAGAACCACCTCACCCCTTTTGGGGAGGGATATACTGAGCAAGGTCCATGCCTCTGTTTTCATGAATAAGGAGCCCTCTCATTCTCTCCCTTTAGTTGAACAAAATGTAAATCCTAGAGTATGGACTGATGGAAAATCTGTGGGTCGAGCACAAAATGCTATTCCTGTAGTTGTCAAGCTCAAAGACCCGCACTTATTTCCACATAAGAAGCAGTATCCTCTGAAACCCAAGGTTAAGGAAGGGTTAAAACCCATCGTTGAGAATTTAAAGGAGCAGGGCCTATTAATTCCCTGTAACAGTCCATGCAACACTCCTATTTTGGGTATAAAGAAATCAAATGGTAAATGGAGACTAGTTCAAGATTTACAAATAATAAATGAGGCTGTGGTTCCTTTATACCCCATGGTGCCTAATCCTTATACTCTATTGTCTGAAATTCCTGAAGGAGCCAAATATTTCTCAGTAATTGATTTGAAAAATGCCTTCTATTCAGTGCCTTTGGTGGAGGAAAGTCAATTTCTATTTGCCTTTGAAGACCAAAGGCAGCTTCTCAGTTAACCTGGACAGTTTTGCCCCAGGGATTTCATGACAGCCCTCAATTATTTGGACAAAGTTTGTCACGGGATCTACAAAACTTTAATAGCACTGAAGCGGTAGTGTTACAATATGTAGATGATATTTTGCTCTGTGCTGAGACAGAGGAAGCTTGTTCACGAGCCTCAGAAGATTTCTTAAACTTTCTGGCAGGCTGCGGTTACAAGGCATCAAGAGAGAAGGCTCAGCTTTGTCAACAATCTGTTAGATATCTGGGCCTGATCATATCAGAAGGGACTAGGGCCATAGGCCCTGAAGAATTAAACCTATACTAAATCATCCCCTATCTATGACTTTAAGACAATTGACAGGATTTTGGGGAATCACAGGCTACTGTCGTATTTGGATTCCGGGCTATGGGGAACTTGGCCGGCCTTTATATAAACTTATAGCTGAAACGCAGCAGGCCCAAACCGACAAACTGATTTGGTCTCCAGATACTCAAAAGACTTTTGAGGTTCTTCAGACTGCTCTCCTGCAAGCTCCCGCTTTGAGTTTGCCCACAGGGTCAGAATTCAACTTGTTTGTCACTGAAAGAAAAGGCATGGCCTTGGGAGTTTTGACACAACCCCGAGGGCCTCACCAGCAACCCATTGCTTATCTAAGCAGAGAATTAGATGTAATTGCACGTGGGTGGCCCCACTGCCTAAGAGTAATTGGGGCCACGGCTTTATTAACACCTGAAGCTTTAAAAATAATTAATGGACGAAACCTTACTGTACTGACTTCTCATGATGTGAGTGGAATCTTAAATTCTAAGGTTACTATTTGGATGACAGACAGTAGACTTCTAAAATATCAGTCATTGTTGTCAGAAGGACCAGTAAATAAGCTTAAAGTTTGTGGAAATTTAAATCCTGCCACTTTCCTTCCTGAGAAGGAAAATGAAACACCTGATCACGAGTGTTCCCAATTCCTAACTTTAAACTATGCAGCTCGGGAGGATCTAATGGATACCCCATTAGACAATCCTGACATGGACATATTTACAGATGGCAGTTCTTTTGTTTGGGATGGAAAGTGTAAAGCAGGTTATGCCATGGTGACTGCTGAACTGGTTTTAGAAGCAAAATCTCTCCCCCAGGGAACCAGTGCCCAGTTAACGGAGCTTGTGGCTCTGACCCGAGCTCTAGAGTTAAGCAAAGGGCAGCGAGTAAATATCTACACTGATTCTAAGTATGCTTATTTGACTTTACATGCTCATGATGCAATATGGAGAGAAAGACAGTTTAAAACAGAAACAGGAGAACCTATTAAGCATTTCAGAGAGATCCAGAGACTTTTTAACTGCTATCTATTGTCTTAAAGAAGTAGCGGTTATGTATTGCAAAGGGCACAGCAGGGATGGGGGTAAAGTAGCCTCCAGTAACCTGTTAGCTGACTCTCAAGCCAAAAAAGCGGCATTTTACAAAACCCCCTCCCTACAGACGCCTTTGATCTGGACAGGTCCTGTGGAACAGGAAAAACCACAATATGCTGAGGAAGAATTAGAAAGATATGAGAAAAGAGAAGCAAAGATTACTAATAAAGGATGGTTACAGTCCGAGGATGGACGATTAATAATTCCTGAAAATTCTCAGTGGAAAATTCTTAAGGGTTTGCATCAGAGTTTTCATTTGGGTGTATAAAGTACTTACCAGATGGCTTCTCGTTTGTTTGAAGGTAAAAATGTACTGAAAACTTTAAAGAACATTATCAGTGTGAGGTTTGTCAGAAAAATAACCCAAACACTGAAAAGCTAGCAAAATCTAGATTACGACGAAGTGGAAAGTATCCTGGAGAGGACTGGGAAATTGATTTTACTCATATGCCAAAAGCTAATGGATATTCTTGCTTACAAGTTTGAGTGGATACTTTTACTGGATGGATTGAGGCTTTCCCCTGTCATAGTGAACAAGCTAAGGTGGTTATAAAGATTTTCCATGAAATCATCCCCAGATTTGGGCTGCCACAGAGCCTTCAGAGTGACAGTGGCTCCACCTTTAAAGCTGCTGTAACTCAGGGGGTATCTAAAGCTCTAGGAATAGAATATCACTTACACTGTTCGTGGAGACCCCAATCCTCAGGAAATGTTGAAAAAGCTAATGACATAATCAAAAGACATCTGCACAAATTAACTCAAGAAACGCAGGACAACTGGATTAAAGTCCTACCCATAGCTTTAACGAGGGCTCGAACTGCCCCAAAAAAGGAGGGACTGTCCCCCTTTGAATGTATTTATGGAAGGCCTTTCTTATGCACATGGTTATAGATCCTGAAGCCTTGGAGTTAACTAATTATGTAACTCAGCTCTCAGCTTTTCAACAGGCATTAACAGAACTCCGGGAGACGACTCCTGACCCAGCTTCTGAATCCAACAAGCCTCTATTTGAGCCTGCTCAAGCTTCTGCTTGTCTTTTGTCTCCTCATATTTAAAAGATATTCAATGTTTATAGAGAGAGGTTGGTACAGGTAAACCACTCAAGAGTTATCTGTTTTCTGAATGAGTAGATGAGTTGTTATTCATGAACTTAGTGAAAGAAGTTATACTGAACAACTCTTGAAATTATTCTAAAAGCAATCTTCCAATACTATGGAAGTCAAGTTAAACAAAAGACTCCAACAGGATAAACAGAGGGTTATATTCATGGACAAAATTCAATAACAGATAACAAACATCCCAAGTCTAGGATGGAGGAAAATTAAACTGATATGGGTATAAATATTATTCCCATATAAATATTTAACAAATATTCATAAATATTCTTTGGTAGTCTGTTCTGTGGCGGATCACACACACACACAAGTCAACACCCACTACTACTGAAAATATAGGAACAACTAAAAATGAATTCATTTAAACTATGTAGGAATATATTATTTTATTATATTACCAAAAGACAGAAAAAAAACAGTTTTTGCTTTTTGGCTTCTTTAACTTTATTTTTTAGAAGATTTGATGTCACACTTCAAAGTGGCATTTTAAATAATACTGAAAACTGAAAAAATGAAAACCAAAATATGAAGAATTTAAAAATAAGATTTTTAGCCTATTGTCTCTTTTCAGAATTTTTAATTTTAGAAGATTATATCTTGACCATATGAGATGATGTTATCCTTCTTTGCGTGATGAAAACCAAAATAATGTACTTAATTTAATTTTAAAAAATCAAGAGAACTTGATGAAAGGCTAATGTCTCTGCATGATGAATACTCCCAACAATCCAAAAATAAAAGAGTAATTCCCAAATCTAATAAAGGGTATCAGTGAAAATATCAAAGTCAATATTATTCCCTACAGGATCACAAACAAGACATGTACTTCTATTCATTACTTCTATTCACTGTCCTAATGGAGGGCCTGTGATCAAAACAGGAAAGGAAATAAGATATATTAAGTTTTAAAAGGAGAAGCAAAAAATAAAAAAAAATAAAAGGAGAAGCAAAACTATTTTAATTTACAGATTTACAAGTTTATACATGTACAAAATACAAAGTACCTCTAAACAAGCTGTTTAAGAACTAGAACCTATTAGTGCATTGATACAGTCACCAAACACAAAAATCAATTTTATTTCTAGATTCTAGCAAAAACATTAGAAAATGCAATTAAAATGTCATTTATCAAACGCTGGGGAACAAATGTAATATAAGGTATGCAAGATCTCTTCTTGATTCCTCTCCAAAAACTCTAGAATAATTTTGATTTGAGAGATAAAAATCACATAGCATTTTAAGGAGATGAGAATTGTCCTCACTTCTGAGGTCTGGGGTAACTAACATAAATCATGGCCTGGTACTCAGTGGTGACCAGTCCTTGCCACCTACAGACACTAATGTCAGGAAACACCATTTCCTAAGGCTGCTTGCCGGGCCTGCCGGCTAGATGAACAGGTCGAGGACGCAATCACCACAGCACCTGAGAAATAAAAAGACTAAGAAAGATGGGGTTGAGAGGGATGGAGTCAGCTTGTGACTGATTCTGACGACTTTATTGAGGGGTAACATACATATATATACTAACAGGATTCACCAAATTTTAGATCAAAGACTTGCATACATGCAGAACTGCAGACACTAGTTTTAGCTCAGGAGTTTTATCTTAACTCCAGCAGAGCATGGCACCAGGGTCTTACAATCAGGTAAAGACTACCTAGACATAAGCCATTCACAGGAGCCCGATAATCTTATCAGAGTCAGGAAAATGGGCAAATGGTGGCTGCAGCGATTTCCTTGAGGGAGGTGAGGAAGGCCAATTTGCACTTTAACAAATCAGGGGTGGCGGGACAGAGAGGGACCTTTTGATCTCTCTCAGGGCCGAGAAGGGGCCTGAGCAGTCAGGCCGGCTCCCCGCATCTCCCCCTTTTCTTTTGACTAATGGCCATTATATCTCCCTCGAAGGAAATGGCCGCATTTGCAAACGGGAAAACATCAGCAATCTTTTATTTATCATCTCAGATATGCATTGACAAATGCAAGGGCCAAAACACAGCAATAACAATATGCATATAATGATAAAAATTATAGATTTCCACCAACCACTATGAAACCAGGCAGATATCTGACTCCAAATGCTGGAGTCAGAAAAATCCATAGCGGCTACTTGTTGTTTCATATCTTCTAAAGCATCAGAAACATTTGAGGAATAATCAGGAATATATACACAACACTCCATTTTTATTAAGGCACATGTTCCCCCTTGAGAGGCTGTTAGAATATCCAGAGCCATACGATTTTGTAGAACGGCTTTTCTCATCTGTTTTTGTTCTTCATTAAGAGCCTCTAAAGCTCTTCTAGTATCTGTCAAAGCTTGTTTTGTAAAATTGTTCAAAGCCTCTACCCTGAGCATAATATCAGTGGCTCCTAAAGAGGGCACAAAAATTGAGGCTAAATAATCATACCAATGAAAAACAGAGCGTGACCACCGGGCTTTAACATAAGGTAAATTAACAGGTTGACTAATTTTTTGCTTATGAATTCTCCCAGGGGCAAACACAAACCCTAGGGTACATCTCCCCACCTATCCAACAGGGAGCCAGGGCCAAAGATTGTATCCACAAATCCATCGAGTGTTATTTGGGGCTACCCATCTTATACCAGGGCTATTTTCCCAATCTGTCCCTGGCCAAATAACAGACTTGTTGACAATAAACGTTACATCCATTACAGTCTTACATTTGTGGGTAGGCAATAGTCCCATATGTTTCATGTGATATCCTGGAAATTCTCGGCCTCCAAATGTTGGTACATGAGGCTTTTGCTCCCAGCAAATGTCAGCAGGGGTCAGTAGCTGTCCTTTTTCAGGGGTCATCCAGAAATATTCATCCCAAACTTGGTAGTAGTCACCCTCAAATCGATTAAAATCATTAGGAGAAGAAACAGATCTATTTTCGTAATATAAGTACGCATTAACACTCATGCATCTGCTGATTTGTCGGGAGAAGATTCTTCTGCTGTAAAGTCAGCCGACCTAATTGCTGATTCAGTAATCTCCTCCGTCTGGCGTACCAGCCTTTCCGGGAGGCAGCGCGGTGCTTCGGCATCCTGTGGAAAAACACATACATCACCCCTCCCCCAAATTAACACGGGATCTGGGCCATGCCAGTTATTATCCAGAGGGTCTTTCCACAAGACCATCGGCTTTCTGCTGGAAATCTGAGGGTCCCAAAATCTCTGCGCGGCTGAATGTCCTTCTTTATCTAAAATTTAAAAATTTAAAATATATAAAGCATGATTAAGGTAATTTCTGGGTAGAACGGGGTAGAGCTCCCCCCTCTGTATTTTTTGAAGCTGTAGTTTCAAAGTTTGATTAGCACGTTCCACAATGCCTTGACTCTGTGGATTATAAGGAATGCCTGTTTTTAGGGTGATAGAAAAAGAGGAACAAAAATTTTTGAAAGCAGAGGAAACATAGCCGGGGCCATTATCAGTTTTTATCATCTTTGGCGTGCCTAAAATGGAAAAAGCATAAAGACAATGCGAGATAGAATGTTTTGCGGCTTCACCAGTCTGTAAGGATGCCACAATATATCCTGAAAAGGTGTCAATAGATACATGAACGTACTTTAAACGACCAAAGGAAGGGACATGAGTGACATCCATTTGCCAAAGATGATTTGGTAGAAGCCCGCGAGGATTAACGCCAAGATGTGGAACTGGAAGAAACTTAGGGCAAACAGAACAAGATTTAACAATTTGTCGTGCAGTCTCTCGAGGAATTTGAAACTGTAAACGAAGAGTATTACTATTCTGGTGATGTAGCGCATGTGATTGCTGTGCTGCTTCCACCTGTGAAAGAAAAACTCTAGTGTGAGAATCAGCCATCTGATTTCCCATAGATAGACGTCCAGGAAGCCCAGTGTGGGCACGTAAATGTCCAAAGAAGCAGGGTAAGGTGCGCTGTTGCAGCAGAGACTGAATTGAACGTAACAAATTTTGAATGTTAGAATTCACAGTAGAAATAAAGGGAACAGTTTCTATATATTGCAAAGCATGAGCAATGTATTTGCTATCAGTAAACAAATTAAAAGACTGTGAGGAATATCGTGAACATACTTTATGGACGGCTGAAAGTTCTACTTCTTGAGCCAGGAGAAAGGGGTATCATTAACCACAAAGGCAGCAGTTCCGTTGGAGGATCCGTCAGTAAAGATCGTAAGAGCATCTTGAATAGGAACATTAGAAACATTTTTTGGAAAAATAAATGAATGCTGGCTGGCAAAATGCAAAAGTTTATCAGAAGATAAATGATTAATAATTTGACCTGTAAAGGAGGAAAAGGCCAAAGCCCACGAGTCATTAAACTGAAAAAGCCATTCCTGCTGTTCTTTGGTATAGGGCACATAAATGTAAGCAGGATCGGCTCCCAACATTTCTCTGGAAAGACGCCTTCCTTTGGCAACGAGGAGGCTAATGAAATCAAAAAAAGGAGTAAGAACTTTTGAAGGCGATACAGGTAAATGGATCCACTGTAAGGGAGCATTTTGATATAACACTGCCGTCGGGGTATGTTTAGAGGGAAACACATATAGTCCCCACGGTTGAGAAAAATCACAGTAGGTAGCAAAATGTTCAGAGAGGGCCTTTTCAATTAGGGCCAGAGCAGCTCGCCCCTCATCGTTTAATATTCTGGGAGAGGAAGGATCAGTTGTTGATTGAGGTCTCTAAATTGTCTTTCTTCCATTAGCATGTCAAAAGTAACCTGCAGCCCATTGCGGCGGTTACGGTCTTCAATGATGTTACAGACCTCCCCATATTCTGAGCGCCACAAGAGATAATCACCTCCTGAGAGACAGGCTCCGCAACTGCCTTCCAATCATTAGGAGGCAAGTATTGAGATGAAAGACTTTCAATTATGGCTAGCGTAAACGGCGCAGTAGGCCCATATTGGGCGCAAGCTTGTTTCAGTTGTTTAAAAGGCAGAGGCTCAGGATACCTCCCATGATTAGCATCTTGAAAGACAGGGAAAATCATAGAATATCCCTCAAGATTTTCACCCTGTTCTAGGGCTGTTTTCACAGCCATTTGTAGTGGTGAAAGGACTGGCCTTTTTAGGCTAGATGGAACATATACTGGCGCTGTTGGAATCAAAGGCGCTTCTGCGAGAGGAGGGGGAGGGAGCGGGACGGGCGGCGGCAGCGGGTCAGGATCTAAACCGGCTATAACGGATGGCGTTTTAGAATGCGACGGCTTAGTTGTATTTATGGGCGATAAGTCTAGTTGTTCCATTCTCTGAGATATGGATGTTAGCATCTCTCTAAGTTCAGAAAAAGGGGAGCCTTGGTCTTTATTCTTTTGTTGAGTTACTATAAAGGCATCCCATCCTTCTTTGTCATGCTCAAAAGCCTGCTCTTTTAAATCGTCTTCCTCATCAGGAGAAAGTTCCGAATCTGAGTCTTGTTCCAGAGCAGTAGTCTCATTATCATTTTTTCTGGAACCTGAAACAATTGGGGAGTCATATATGTGCTCCGCTACCCGTTGGGGGGCACCTGAACACTTGGGTGTTATAAGTTTCAAGGCTGTTTCAAATTTCCTACTCTCGTGTTCTGGGTTTAAGCAATCTCTTATTAGAGTCCATAGAGAATAAGCATCAAGAGGAACTTTGTCTGGTCCACAGAGGGTATAAACTGTTTGAATTTCTTCTCCCACCTTTACCCAAGTTTCAAGGCTAATAGTTCCTTCCTCTGGGAACCAAGGACAAGCTTCCTCCACAAAGACAAGAAATCTTTCTAATTTCTGTTTAGACACAGAAATTCCTCTAGCTTTTAGCATAGTTTTTAACATAGAAACAAAGAACTGCCTACTATTACTTTGCCCCATAATTTTTACTCTCAACGATATACCCTCTCCACCCACAGTTTTCCAACGATACCTGAATAGGTGAGGCTTTCTCCCGGGATCACTTTCAATATTTTTGGGTGGCTGTGCGGTGGGATCCGCCCACGTTCCTCGTTCAGGCGCCACTTGCCGGGCCTGCCGGCTAGATGAACAGGTCGAGGACGCAATCACCACAGCACCTGAGAAATAAAAAGACTAAGAAAGATGGGGTTGAGGGGGATGGAGTCAGCTTGTGACTGATTCCGACGACTTTATTGAGGGGTAACATACATATATATACTAACAGGATTCACCAAATTTTAGATCAAAGACTTGCATACATGCAGAACTGCAGACACTAGTTTTAGCTCAGGAGTTTTATCTTAACTCCAGCAGAGCATGGCACCAGGGTCTTACAATCAGGTAAAGACTACCTAGACATAAGCCATTCACAGGAGCCCGATAATCTTATCAGAGTCAGGAAAATGGGCAAATGGTGGCTGCAGCGATTTCCTTGAGGGAGGTGAGAAAGGCCAATTTGCACTTTAACAAATCAGGGGTGGCGGGACAGAGAGGGACCTTTTGATCTCTCTCAGGGCCGAGAAGGGGCCTGAGCAGTCAGGCCGGCTCCCCGCAGCTGCTCAATGAAATAGTGTTTTCAAAACCCCAAACAAGAGGTTGGTACCTTTTATTTGGCTGTTGAACTAAATCTGTTCTCATATTGACAGGTATCTAGCTCTGTTCTGGCTATTTCAGGGCATAATTAATTCCCTGTATTTGCATTTTCTTGACCCAATTAGTCCTAGCTCTGGATTTGATGCTGGGCATTTAGGTCAATTAAGGTAAAAAAAGCTATATGAAATAAAAGATAAAATTGTTATAAGTAGCCTTGCTTCCCAGGTGGCTCAGTGGTAAAGAGTCCACCTGCCAACCAGGTGGACTATTTCTATTTACACAGCATATGTTTGTACATGTAGAAAATACCCCTGCATTGGGAAGATCTCCTGGAGAGGGGAGGGGCAACCCACTCCAGTATTCCTGACCGGGAAATCCCGTGGACAGAGGAGCCTGGCGGGCTACAGTCCACGGGGTCGCGAAGAGTTGGACACGACAGAGACTAAACAGCAGCAACAATACAAGTCCTCTACAAAAATCTTAACACTAACGAAAGAAACTAGAGAGGACCTAAATTAATGAAAGAAATTAGAGAGGACATAAATAAAGAGGTTATGGATCTAAGGACTCCATGTGTTAAGATGTCAATTGTCCTAAATGAATTCATAAATTCAACACAATCCCAATCAAATTACCTTAATCTCTTGTGTTAGAAGCTGTTCTATAATTTACGTGAAAGTGCAAAGACCTAGAATAAGCCTTGAATAAGACACGGAAAACATGACTTGCATTTCCAGATTTCAAAACGTGTATGAAGCCCCAGTAATTAAGATAGAATGGTCTGTTGGTATGAAGATAAAATAGTCAATAAACAAAATCAAGTCCAAAAAGACATGCCATAATACATGTGCCATCAATTTATTTTCTCTAAAGGTGCCTATGCAGCTCCACTGGGGGGAGGTTGGTCTTTCTAGAATAATAGCTAGAATACTTGGCAATTTTTATTTTTTGGAAGTACCAATGTTTTGTAGCTTTCTGTGTATAATTTCTGTACTTATTTTCTTAGATTTATGCCTAAGGATTTAGGGCCTTTCTTGAGCCATTGTAAACAGTATTATATTTTTAATTTGGGCATCCACATGTTTACTGATAATACATAAAAATGCTTTTTATTTTGTGTGTTTACCTTATATATCCTGAGACTTTCTGAACCCACTTAAGAGTTGTAGGAGTTTTGGAGGGTATATTCTTTGGGATTTTCTACACAGATAGAAAATAGTGGTCATTTGACTGCCTTTCTGGCTTAAAAGATTGTTTATATATTTATTTTCTTTACTGCACTGATTACAACGTCCAGCACTGTGCTGAAAGAGAGAGATTAAAGTGGATATTCTCCCTTTGTTCCCTTCCTTAGGGAAAAATATAATATTTTACCAGTAAACATGCTAAGAGCTGTTGAGGAACTTCTCCATTATTCCTGTGTTTCTTAGAGTTTTCACCATGGCTGACTATTGGATTTTGGCAAATGTTTTTTCTACACATTGCTGTTGCTGAACTAGCTCAACTTATTGTTGACTCACAACTCCTCCACTTCCCGTTAAATGTCCTCCTCATCTTCTTTGTCTTGGGCCAAGTATGCATGTAGCAAGATGGCAAATGATACCCACTTCTCTTCAAAGTCACCCACTATTGTGAGACTGAAGGAGGCGAGGGACAGACAAGTCTTTGTGGGTTCCAGTTGTCCTTATAGTTCAAGTATGACTTTGTTTGTCCAAGTTTGTCCATGCTTTTGTCCCCATCAGACTTTGCTTTACAAATGTTAACCTCAGTTCAGTTTTGTTCAGTTCAGTTGCTCAGTTGTGTCTGACTCTTTTCGACCCCATGGACTGCAGTATGCCAGGCTTTCCTGTCCATCACCAACTCCCGGAGCTTACTCAAACTCATGTCCATTGAGTCAGTGATGCCATCCAACCATCTCATCCTCTTCCATCCCCTTCTCCTCCCATCTTCAATCTTTCCCAGCATCAGGGTCTTTTCCAATGAGTCACTTCTTTGCATCATGTGGCCAAAGTATTGGAATTTCAGCTTCAGCATCAGTCCTTCCAATGAATAGTCAGGACTGATTTCCTTTAAGATGGACTGGTTGAATCTCCTTGCAGTCCAAGGGATTCTCAAGAGTCTTCTCCAACACCACAGTTCAAAAGCATCAGTGTTACTCTAAGATGACTTAAAGTGAATTCAGGCTCAACAGCAGATATGAAGATAACAGCTTTGTACAGACTCATCCACCAGCTCTAGCCATTGCCTGAGTTTTAATCCCTAGAACTAATCTCTTATTCTACATTATCCATGGTCTGCTTTTCTGATTGTGCCCTGACACAAAGTCTAAGAGGGAGTGACTAAGGAAATGGTTTTGATGGTGATTCCACACAACTAGACCCAGGTTTTGATGAAGTAAAACTGCCAGTTTAAAGTATTATGGGGCAAGTTTTCAAATTTAGACAACTTTACACATGTTCTGTACAGTTGATTTAAAGTCAAAAATTCAAGAGAATATATTAATAGAAAGTTACTCTGGACACCTGTTTCCAAATAATGTAGAAGGTGCCTTTAACTAGAACTAAATCTTCTGATCCAGACCACAACTTAAATAACCACAGGACTATCATTTCTTGTCTGGGGTCTGTGGGTGTGCATTTCAGCTGGGGTTTTGCAGCAGCGGGGCTCTCTCTTACTAAGCTCCGGGGTTTTTGTACAGCTTTTCCTATTACTTCAAGCACTGTGAGTTCAGAAAGAGCACAGAAGTACTTTGCAGAGTCTTCCGGTTGTAAGGCTGAAATGGTGAGGCTGGTGGATTTGTCTGCTTTCTTAAAGTTTACAGAGTAGCGGTCTTTCCTTGCATTTGAGACTAATGAATCCTGATGAATAACGTAAGTCATTTGTCCACTGGGAGGTTGCTTGTACCAATAAAGGTAGTAAGTGGTCCAACTTGTTTCATACCGACAATTCAGGGTGACTGACTGCCCCACTTGGCTGGATACATCTGGCTGGTCTTGAGTAACTTTCTGGGCCACACCAGATCCTGTGGGAAAAAAAATCGGAAAACAAAGATGAAGCAGTGAATAAAGTAATCTAGGAGTTATTTAGGCTCCAAAGACAAAAAATTGAAATCATAAGATTCTTGCTTTTCTCCATCTTTCCTTTCTTCCCCAAGTCCCTGTGAAGCACCACGTGCCTGTGTGCAGTCCTTTCACCCTGAATACTTGCACCCACGTTTGGAAGCATCCCTACCAGAGAAGGTGAAGGCCAGGAACACCCAGAGCAGACTGGAGAGCGGCATGAGGCATGGATTTCCCTGAACAAATGTGCTGAGTTCTGCCTCAAGCTGAGAGTTCAGTGTCTTTGAGTGCTGGCAGCACATATACATACTACCCGGTACCTGTGTGACTCCCCCCAACAGGAAGTGGAGTTTGTCATGTCCATAGACCACGTGGTCTGTGCATGAGTGGGAAAAAGTCTGGCTCACCACAAACCTTTACTTTGTCTGCTTGTCTTTCCCTGGTCATTAAATTAGGCAAATCCTGAAAGAAGTTGTGAAAAAAGCAATCAGAATTAAAATTTGAGCTGAGGAGACCTGAATATTAGACAAGTTGACATACATTAATAATTATTTAGCAAAATAGTTTTGCCATCCTGTTTAAGATATAATTTACTATAGCCTATGAAACTTTCTGTAATCTACTAACAGGTCATTTATTTAGCCTATACTTTTCTCCATCCAGAATCTAATGCCTCTTTTAAAAACTTGCAGATCTTAGGCTTCTTGGTGAATGGAAATTTTATTCAAAATCATTAATGTATCTCTGTCTTTGTATTGAGTTTTGTGACTCTATTTAGGTTTTTCAATAAATAAAATTACTTCACCATGAAATGACAAAAATAATCAATCCATCTGACTTTCAGAGTCTATTCAGTTTTAAATTTTGAATGAAATTATATAGGAATAAAATATTCTTTTGAAATTTGAAATTGAGTCTTATTTATTAGACTTTGAGGAAGACCAGGATACTCTGTCTTGTCCCCTCCACAAGCAGGATTGCATTAATTAGACCATGTGTCCTGGAATTGTCCTGACATCACATTTTCTATGTCAGTGGTCCAAAGTGTTCAATCTCACTTGTTAGTTGCTCATTATTTTTCTCTTTGTAAAATAAATTCAAGATAAGTATGCCAGATCTTTCTGTGACATAATGCTGTAATGTTCTCCTACAACACTTGGTATTTACAGGTTTTAAACACATTTTTGTTTTTGTTCAGTCACTAAGTCGTGTCCAAACTTTGTGACCCCCATGGACTGCAGCACCCCAGGCTACACTGTGCTTCAGTATCTCCCAAAGTTGCTCTAATTCATGTCCATTGAGTCAATGATGCTATCCAATCACCTCATCCTCTGCTGCTACTTTCTACTTTTGCCTTCAATCTTTCCCAGCATCAGGGTTTTTCCCAAGAGTCAGCTCTTCATATCAGGTGGTCAAAGTATTGGAGCTTCAGCTTCAGCATCAGTCCTTCCAGTGAATATTCATGATTGATTTCTATTAGGACTGACTGGTTTGTCCTCCTTGCCGTCCGAGGGACTCTCAAGAGTTTTCTCCAGCATCACAATTGAAAAGCATCAATTCTTCAGCATTCAGCCTTATTTATGGTCCAACTCTCACACCACACATGACAATTGGAAAAACCATAGCTTTGATTATACAGACCCTTGTCAGCAAAGTGTGTCTGCTTTTTAATATGCCATCTTAAGCTTCCCAGGGAGCACAAGTGTTTAAGAACCTGCCTGCAAATGCAGGAGACATAAGAGATGTGGGTTCGATCCCTGGGTCAGGAAGATCGCCTGGAGGAGGGCATGGCAACACACTCCAATACTGTTGCCTGGGAAATCTCATGAACAGAGGAGCCTGGAGGGCTACGGTTCACAGGGATGCATAGCTGGACACGACTGAAGCGACTTAGCCCACCTGCAGGTCTGTCATATCTTTTCTTCCAAAGAGCAAACATCTTTCAATTTCATGGCTTCAGTCACCATCCATAGGAATTTTGGAGCCCACAAAAATTAAATCCGTCACTACTTCTACATTTTCCCCTTCTATTTGCCATAAAGTAATGGGACCAGATGCCATGATCTCAGATTTTTGAATGTTGAGTTTCAAGCCAGTTTTTTCACTCTCCTCTTTCACACTCATCAAGAGGCCCTTAAGTTCCTCTTCACTTTCTCCCATTAGAGTGGTATCATCTGCATATCTGAGGTTTTTTATATTTCTCCCAGCAATCTTGATTCCAACCTATGACTCATCCAGCCCAGCATTTCACATGTTATACTCTGCATATAAGTTAAATAAGAGGACTGGCAATATAGCCTTGATGTACTCCTTTCCCAGTTTGGAACCAGTAGGTTGTTCCATGTCCGGTTCTAACTGTTGCTTCTTGATCTGCATACAGATCAGGAGACAAGTATGGTGGGTTGGTGTTTCCATCTCCTTAAGAATTTTCCAGTTTGTTGTTATCCACACAAAGTTTTTAGTGTAGTCAATGAAGCAGAAGTAGATGTTGTTCTGGAATTCCTTTGCTTTCTCCATGATCCCATGAATGTTGGCAATTTGATCTCTAATACACATACTATATATATCTGTATATTATATTTATTACATTTTTTATCCACCTTTTTATGCATAGTTGTGAAATTAATCACACTTGTAAATTCTTATTACCACCACTAAAATTAATATACAGAACCATTCTATCACCCTAAAGAACTTTAGGTTGCTTTGCCAACCATCACCACCTCTGCAACCCTTGAAAACTGCTGATGTTCTGGTTTCCAATTATTTGTAACTAGGCAGAAGAGACCACAAAGGCCCACAACAGCCTGGGGAGCAGCTTGATATTCTAAAATATATATGCTAATATAATAATTACATATACATACCAGGAAATTGATATTGCTAAAATTTTTTTAAAATACAGATCATGATCTGGTACCTCAGTTTTATATGTAATCTTTGGTTTTGATGCATAGCTCTGTGAAATTTTATCACATGTATAGGCTCCTGTTATCACCATTAAAATCATGACATAGACTTTTTCCATCTCTCTAAAGAAAACCTCTTTGCACACCCTCCCGAGGCCTGCAATTCTTTACAATCCAGGTCACTACTGATCTCCTTTCATCTCTGTATTTTGTCCTGTTGAGAATGTTGTGTAAGTAGAATCACACTATGTATGCAATCAAAATAATCCAGGAAGTGTAACCATACACCATGTATCCTCTGAGATTGATTTTGTTTCATTCAGCATAATATCCTGAGATCCATCTAGACTACTGCATATATCAATAACCTTTTCCTTTTAATCACTACAGACTGTCCCCAACTTAATTAGGATAATTCAATTTAGGATTTTTGACTTTACAGTAGTGAAAAAGTGGTATGCATTCAGTAGAAACCATACTTGGAATACTGAAATTTTATCTTTTCCTGGGCTAGCAACATGCAGTATGATATTTCCTGGTGATTCTGGGCAGCAGCAGTGAGCTGAGCTCCTGGCCAGCCTCAAAATCACAAGTGTAAACAACCGACACATTTACAGCCATTTCATGCCTGTATAACCATTTTGATTTTCACTTTCAGTACAGTACTCAACACATTCATAAGATTTTCATCATTTTAGTATAAAATAGACTGTATGAGACAATTTTTTCCCCAACTGTAGGCTAATGTAAGTATTGGCCACATTTAAGGGAAGCTACCGCTTCCCTGATAGGTGAGTTGGTAAAGAATTTGCTGAAATGCAGGACACCCTGGTTTGATTCCTGGGTTGGGAATTTCCTCTGGAGAAGGGATAGGCTACCCATTCCAGTATTCTTGGGTTTCGCTTGTGGCTCAGCTGGTAAAGAATCCGCCTGCAATGCAGGAGATCTGTGTCTGATCCCTGGATTCGGAAGATGCCCTGGAGAAGGGAAAGGCTACCCACTCCAGTAGTCTGGCCTGGAGAATTCCATGGACAGTCCATGGGGTCTCAAGGAGTCGGACACGACTGAGCAACTTTCACTTTCAAGGGAAGCTAGGTTAAATATATTAGGTGGGTTTTCTTTTTTTTAAATTTTAATCTATTTTTATTGAAGTATAGTTTCTTTACAATGTCAGTTTCTGCAGTGCAGCAAAGAGAATCAGTTATACATGCATACATTTATCTCCACATTTTTTTAGATTTCCTTCCCATATTAAATGAACTTTTGACTTACTATTGTTTCAACTTAAAATGATTTATTGCAAAATAACCCTATTGAAGTTGAGAAAGATGCATAAATAGTATTTCATTGTGTGAATGCACTACAGGATATTTATCTGTTCATTCAGTGATGATCACTGGTTAACTTCCGGTACTAATGTACGTATTTTTCACTGAACATAAAATTTTCATTTCTCAAGCATAAATACCCAGGAGTGTGTTTGCTGGGTTGTTCAGTAAGTGAATATTTAAGTTTATGTGAAACTCGTGGATTGTTTTCTAGAATGACTGGGCCATTCACCCACCAGCAATGCATGAGTGATCCAATTTCTCTGCTTCCTTGCCAGAACTTGGTATTGTCAGTAATTTTAATTTTGGCCCTTATGATAGATGTGAAGTGGTTTCTCTTTGTAATTTTAATTTGGATTTCCCTAATATAATTTTAGGGGTGTATTCTTTGGATTTTCTACATAGATAATCATGTTACCAGCAAATAGTGGCAGTTTCACTTTTTCTTTCAACTCTATAAGATTGTTACATCTACTTTCTTTATTGCACTGACTCCAACATCTAGTACTGTATGGAAAGAGTGACGAGAAAGGACACTCTGGTTTTGTTCTCTTTCTTAGAGAAAATCATAGTCTTTTACTAGTAAGAATACCATTAGGTATTGAGGAGATTCCCCACTATTCTTGTGTTGCTCAGAGTTTCCACCATAACTGACTACTGAATTTTTGCAAATCCTTTTTTTCTGACTAGGTTAATATGATGATATGATTTTTCTTTTCTACCCTGTTCATATGGTGAATCCCATCCATTGATTTTCAATATTAAAGTGTCTTGCATCCTTGAAAGAAATTACATTTGTGCTCGGTATATTCTTCATTTTATATATTAATGAATTTTACTTGCTAAAATATTTTCAGAAATTTGTGTCTATCTTCTAGATAAAAGATATTTCCCTGTAGTTTTTGGTTCTTTATGGTCTTTGTCTGATTTGGGTATCAGGGTAATATTAGCCTCATAAAATGAGTGAAGAATTATTTTCTTTCTATTTTCTGAAACAAATTGTGTACAATTCAATGTTTGACAGAATTCTTCAGTGACACTGAGTCTGGGGTTTTTTTTTATTAAAACTTCAATTTCTTCATAGACATCATGATTTCAGCTATCTCTGGCCGCTGCTCTGAGGAGAGATGAGGAGGAGAGACCCCAGAGCCCACAGTGAGGTTTGGGGACAGACAGCAGGTGCTTCCAGAGCACTGCCCTCTTGCCCAGAAGTAGGTTCCTACGTCTGAGAGCTGGGCAGCGGCGAGGTGCAGGGAGCTGTGCTGTCTGGACTCTCCACACCGATCTGTCCGTTTCTGCACCATCTTCACTTCTCCACGCTCAGCTAATATCATCAAGAAGACAGGACTTCCCCCAGGCCTCTGCTTATACCACTGTAAACTGTAAAATGTGCTTGAGGAATTGCAGTATGTGGTGAAGTTCTCTCCTTCTTGCAGAAGCAAGAATTCAGGAAAATGCTTTATCTGTTGTTTACTCATTGCTGTTCAGAAAAGCAGTAGAGAAAGTCTGATTAGATGTTTATTCTCTCAGCTGTCATGGTCTCTCATTTTTCTTGTGTATTTTCTCCTTCTTTCCATGTCTCTCTCCCCAACTCCCTCTATCTCCCACATTTTAGTTTTTATGTTTTTCTCAACATCCTGCTCTTAGTCAGAAAATCCCACTCCTACAGTTGCCTGCAGATAAGATTCCTCTGTGCTGAATTTTCTGGGAGCAATCAGGGAAACCCCAAACTCAGGTGATATTTGCATCCATAAGATCAACACTGGTGCTAACAGTAGCATCTCCCTTTTCTTCCTCTTCAGAAACAGTTGCTGCATCTGCCTGCTCCTGAAAGGCTTTCCCTTGTATCAGCTTCTTCCAGACCTATAGAAACCTGGTCTATACTGCCTTTTGGAAAGCAAATAGAAAGGAGTGACTGCAATTTGAGACAGCCAATCAGACATACTACCTTATTATCCACTCATCTTCCCCATGGAGTGTCTATGCAGATGCTGCCCCTCTGTGACTGGATCAAAAATTGCTGATCCAGTAATACCTGGTAAACAGTGGTTACTCTAACATTTGCTGAATGATAAATAAATATATACATTTGCATATGTGAGAATTTGAATGCAAATGTCCCAAAGAGCAATTTAAAAGTGCCCTTCCATGAGTGTAAACAGTCAGGAGTTGCTTGTAGCTATTTAGAAATGCTACCTTTTGAAAACTGTGTTAGCCCCAGTAGCCCTAGTTCTCCCATAACAAATCATCACAAATTCGATGGCTCCAAAAAACAAGAATCGGTTCCCTGCAACCTGGAGGGCAGAAGTCTGACGATAAAGTGTCAGCAGGAACATACTCCTTCCAAATGTTTCTGGAGAGACTCCTTCCTGCCTCTTCTGGCTTCTGGTGGTTCCAGTGCTCCTTTGCTAGTGACTGTACACCTCCAGTCTCCTCCTCCATCAAAAAGACCTCATGAGGCCTTCTCACCTATGTGTCTCTTAAAAGGACACTTGTCACTGGATTGAGGCCCCACCAATATAATCCAGTATGATTGGATTTTGATATCCTTTGCTTAATTCCATTTGAAAAGGTTCTTTGTTAAACAAGTTCACATTCACAGTTTCCGTGGGTTAGGATGTGAATGTATCTTTCGGGACCCACCCTCCAACCCACTATAGGATCCTTAATGTCTTTGAAGTGTTGCCATGTAATTATACAAACAATAGAAATCTCAAAACTTCTTTAAAGTCAAAAGTAAATCTGAATCTGAATTACTTTACATATAGAAACAGAAAGAGAAGCAGGTTTAGGATGCAATGGAAAAGGAAAAGCCCATGAGTTAACAAAGTTCTTTGAAATGCACATCCTTGGGATAACTTTTCCTTTTCAGGCATGTTGGATTTGAACTTCCAAATGAAGACAAATCTAGCAATGCTATGTTGGTGAAGGCTCCACTCCCACCCTAGAAGAACAAGGGGTCTAGAAGAGCACTTGGGGATGCTTTAAAAGTTCCCTGGTCTTCATGCAGATCAGGAGCCCTGCCGCAGTTTACACAGAAGGATGTAAATCAAGACAGAACAGTCAACCCCTGGAGAAGGCTGCGCTTTCCCAACTCACACCATCGTATTTGCTGTAGCCTATCTCCGGGGCGTGTGCTGTGAAGGAGATATTTGCTAAATGAAAAGAAAGGAACCTGACCATGCTTTGGTTTGTGGACTAAAAGGAATCTCTTCATGCCTCGTAGGAAACAGTTTGAATGAATAGAAATATAAGATGGCCCCCAGTAGCAAATATTCCTGTCAAACCATCTTAAGAGGGGAGCAGATCCAAGAATATTTATAATTAAAAGTTAGCAATATTATCCTCTGAGATTTCACATAAGAAGTAATGTTGCTTGAACTGGGCTGTAAAGGTTGAGTACATATATGTGTTTTGAACAAGCACTTGGGAAAAACCATTCTGACCAAAGAGGACAGCATCTGCAAAGGTTCAGATTAAGGAACGAGCTTAATACCAGCATAAATGGTTTTATTTTAAAGTGGCTGATGTTCACTCATTATCAGAGAAATGCAAATCAAAATCACAATGAGGTACCATTACACACCAGTCAGGATGGCTGCTATCCAAAAGTCTACAAGCAATAAATGCTGGAGAGGGTGTGGAGAAAAGGGAACCCTCTTACACTGTTGGTGGGAATGCAAACTAGTACAGCCGCTATGGAGAACAGTGTGGAGATTTCTTAAAAAACTGGAAATAGAACTGCCATATGACCCAGCAATCCCACTTCTGGGCATACACACCGAGGAAACCAGATCTGAAAGAGACACGTGCACCCCAATGTTCATCGCAGCACTGTTTATAATAGCCAGGACATGGAAGCAACCTAGATGCCCATCAGCAGACGAATGGATAAGGAAGCTGAGGTACATATACACCATGGAATATTACTCAGCCATTAAAAAGAATTCATTTGAATCAGTTCTAATGAGATGGATGAAACTGGAGCCCATTATACAGAGTGAAGTAAGCCAGAAAGATAAAGAACATTATAGCATACTAACACATATATATGGAATTTAGAAAGATGGTAACGACAAACCTTTATGCAAGACGGAAAAAGAGACACAGAAGTACAGAACAGACTTTTAGACTCTGTGGGAGAAGGTGAGGGTGGGATGTTTCAAAAGAACAGCATGTATATTATCTATGGTGAAACAGATCACCAGCTCAGGTGGGATGCATGAGACAAGTGCTTGGGCCTGGTGCACTGGGAAGACCCACAGGAATCGGGTGGAGAGGGAGGTGGAAGGGGGGATCGGGATGGGGAATACGTGTAAATCCATGGCTGATTCATGTCAATGTATGACAAAACCCACTGAAAAAAATAAATAAATAAAGTGGCTGATGTAAATCTAGAGTGTGTGGCAGAAAAGGGTGAATGAGAAAACTAGAAGTAACTCAGGGAAAAATTGTACATTCCCTTGTAATTCTTAATATAAAATTTTATCTTTACAATTTCTAATGGTTCCTCATTATCCAAAGATGAGCAGGAAGCAATCTAATTGTATGTGTATATATATATACACATACATATATATGTTATTGTTGTTCAGTCGCTAAGTCATGTCCAACTCTTTGTGATCCCATGGACTACAGCCCACCAGGCTCCTCTGCCCATGGAATTATCCAGGCAAGGATACTGGAATGGTAGCCATTCCCTTCTCCAGGGTATCTTCCTGACCCCGGGATCAAATACAGCTCTCCTGCATTGTGGGCAGATTCTTTACCATCTGACCATAACAGAAGCCCAATATGATGTTAAACTGGTGGGTTATTTGGAAATCTGCAAAATGAGCACAGGACCAGATAATTGATCAGCTTCATATCCTGGAAATTACTAAGTAAGAAACTCAAATGCCCATAAAAGAGTGTGATTGCTGACTTGTAAGGTGAGTGAATATTTAAGTTTATGTGGAACTGCTAAACTGTCTTCCAGAATGACTGCACCATTTATCCACCAGCAATGCATGAGTGGTCCAGCTTCTCTACATTATTGCCAGAAGTTGGTTATCATGAGTAATTTTCATCTTAGCCATTAAGCAAGATGTGGAATGGTATCTCATTGTGGCTTTAATTTGCATCTCCTTGGTGGTTAATGATGTTGAACATCTGTTTATATGCTTATTTCCCTAACACATAGCTCTTCCATGATACGTTTGGATGAACCATTTGCCAATTGGACTACTTGTTTTCTTCCTACTGAGTTTAGAGAGTTCATTGTATTCTAAATACCATCCTTTGATGAAAATACATTGTGAAAATATTTCCTGCCATTCTGTGGCTTGCCTTTTTCATTCTCTTAATAGTATATTTCACAGAGCAAGCATTTTTACTTTTGATGAAATATTTTATTTTTTATTGATTGTGCTTTAACGTCATGACAAAAATCCTTTTGTCTAACACTTGGTATGGAAGATTTTTTTTTTCAAAAAGATTTAGTGTTTTAGATTTTACACTTGGATATACAGTCCATTTTGAGATTCTCCTCAAATTTTTGTATAAGGTGTGACATTTAGGCTAAGATTCACTAATTTGCCTAGGAATATCCAATTGTCCCTAAATCATTTGTTCATATGACTATCATTACTCCATTAAATTGTCATTGCACCCTTGCCAAAAAATCAAATTTCTCCACTTTCCGACATCCCCACTTGGGATGAGTCAGTAGCATTATCTTGTTAATATTTTTTATTTTCCCTTTTTATTCATTTTTATTGAACTTTTTTATCTTGTATTGGAGTATAGCCAATTCACAACGCTGTGATAGTTTCAGGTAGACGGTAGAGGGACTCTATCTTTTTAACACTGCAGCATCTGTACAATATTTTACTTTTTCATTCTTTATTTTTCTAATTTGTGTTTTCTCTTTTATCACCATGCTAATTCTATCTATGAATATATAGTTTAGTAATCATTTTAGCAAACTTAACTTTGTATCTCATGGGTATTTCTATCATTTTTCCTTCTGTTTTACCAATTTGACATTTTTATTATTTTCTTATTTCAGTTTATCTCAGTTGTAATTTGTTCTATCTTTTTTGTTGAAAGCTTAGATTATTGCTTTGCAGTATTTTTCTTTAGGAATGTAAGTATTTATTTATTTTTTATTATATTTTTTCATTTCTTTTTATTACTTGGAGGCTCATTACTTTACAATATGGCAGTGGGTTTTGTCATACATTGACATGAATCAGCCATGGATTTACATGTATTCCCCATCCTGATCCCCCCTCCCACCTCCCTCTCTACCCAATCCCTCTGAGTCTTCCCAGTGTACCAGGCCCGAGCACTTGTCTCATGCATCCAAGCTGGGCTGGTGATCTGTTTCACTATAGATAATATACATGTTTCGATGCTGTTCTCTTGAAACTTCCCACCCTCACCTTCTCCCACAGAGTCTAAAAGTCTGTTCTGTACTTCTGTGTCTCTTTTTCTGTTTTGCATATAGGGTTATCATTACCATCTTTCTAAATTCCATATATATGTGTTAGTATGCTGTAATGTTCTTTATCTTTCTGGCTTACTTCACTCTGTATAATGGGCTCCAGTTTCATCCATCTCATTAGAACTGATTCAAATGAATTCTTTTTAATGGCTGAGTAATATTCCATGGTGTATATGTACCTCAGCTTCCTTATCCATTCGTCTGCTGATGGGCATCTAGGTTGCTTCCATGTCCTGGCTATCATAAACAGTGCTGCGATGAACATTGGGGTGCACATGTCTCTTTCAGATCTGGTTTCCTCGGTGTGTATGCCCAGAAGTGGGATTGCTGGGTCATATGGCAGTTCTATTTCCAGTTTTTTAAGAAATCTCCACACTGTTCTCCATAGTGGCTGTACTAGTTTGCATTCCCACCAACAGTGTAAGAGGATTCCCTTTTCTCCACACCCTCTCCAGCATTTATTGCTTGTAGACTTTTGGATAGCAGCCATCCTGACTGGTGTGTAATGGTACCTCATTGTGGTTTTGATTTGCATTTCTCTGATAATGAGTGATGTTGAGCATCTTTTCATGTGTTTGTTAGCCATCTGTATGTCTTCTTTGGAGACATGTCTGTTTAGTTCTTTGGCCCATTTTTTGATTGGGTCATTTATTTTTCTGGAATTGAGCTTCAGGAGTTGCTTGTATATTTTTGAGATTAATCCTTTGTCTGTTTCTTCGTTTGCTATTATTTTCTCCCAACCTGAGGGCTGTCTTTTCACCTTGTTATAGTTTCCTTTGTTGTGCAAAAGCTTTTAAGTTTCATTAGGTCCCATTTGTTTATTTTTGCTTTTATTTCCAATATTCTGGGAGGTGGGTCATAGAGGATCTTGCTGTGATTTATGTCAGAGAGTGTTTTGCCTATGTTCTCCTCTAGGAATTTTGTAGTTTCTGGTCTTACATTTAGATCTTTAATCCATTTTGAGTTTATTTTTGTGTATGGTGTTAGAAAGTGTTCTAGTTTCATTCTTTTACAAGTGGTTGACCAGTTTTCCCAGCACCACTTGTTAAAGAGGTTGGCTTTTTTGCGTTATATATTCTTGCCTCCTTTGTCGAAGATAAGGTGTCCATAGGTTCGTGGATTTATCTCTGGGCTTTTGATTCTGTTCCATTGATCTGTATTTCTGTCTTTGTGCCAGTAGTATACTGTCTTGATGACTGGCTTTGTAGTAGAGTCTGAAGTCAGGCAGGTTGATTCCTCCAGTTCCATTCTTCTTTCTCAAGATTGCTCTGGCTATTTGAGGTTTTTTGTATTTCCATACAAATTGAGAAATTATTTGTTCTGTTTCTGTGAAAAATACCGTTGGTAGCTTGATAAGGATTGCATTGAATCTATAGATTGCTTTGGGTAGGATAGCCATTTTGACAATATTGATTCTTTCAGTCCATGAACACGGTAGATTTCTCCATCTGTTTGTGTCCTCTTTGATTTCTTTCATCGTGTTTTATAGTTTTCTGTGTATTGGTCTTTTATTTCTTTAGGTAGATATACTCCTAAGTATTTTATTCTTTTTGTTGCAATGGTGAATGGTATTGTTTCCTTAATTTCTGTTTCTGTTTTCTCATTGTTAGTGTACAGGAATGCAAGGGATTTCTGTGTGTTAATTTTATATCCTGGAACTTTACTATATTCGTTGATTAGCTCTGGTAATTTTCTGGTAGAGTCCTTAGGGTTTTCTATGTAGAGGATCATGTCATCTGCAAACAGTGAGTGTTTCACTTCTTCTTTTCCTATCTGGATTCCTTTTACTTCTTTTTCTGCTCTGATTGCTGTGGCCAAAACTTCCAAAACTATGTTGAATAGTAGTGGTGAGAGTGGGCACCCTTGTCTTGTTCCTGATTTTAGGGGAAATGCTTTCAATTTTTCACCATTGAGGATAATGCTTGCTGTGGGTTTCTCATATATGGCTTTTATTATGTTGAGGTATGTTCCTTCTGTTCCTGCTTTCTGGAAAGTTTTAATCATAAATGGGTGTTGAATTTTGTCAAAGGCTTTCTCTACATCTATTGAGATAATCATACGGTTTTTATCTTTCAATTTGTTAATGTGGTGTATTATGTTGATTGATTTGTGGATATTAAAGAATCCTTGCATTCCTGAGATAAAGCCCACTTGGTCATTATGTATGATTTTTTTAATATGTTGTTGGAATCTGTTTGCTAGAATTTTGTTAAGGATTTTTGCATGTATATTCATCAGTGATATTGACCTGTAGTTTTCTTTTTTTGTGGCCTCTTTGGTTTTGGAATTAGGGTGATGGTGGCCTCATAGAATGAGTTTGGAAGTTTACCTTCTTCTGCAATTTTCTGGAAGAGTTTGAGTAAGATAGGTGTTAGCTCTTCTCTAAATTTTTGGTAGAATTCAGCTGTGAAGCCGTCTGGTCTTGAGCTTTTGTTTCCTGGAAGATTTTTGATTACAGTTTCTATTTCCTTGCTTCTGATGGGTTTCTTAAGATCTTCTTTTTCTTCCTGGTTCAGTTTTGGAAAGCTATACTTTTCTAAGAATTTGTCCATTTCTTCCAAGTTGTCTATTTTATTGGCATAGTGCTGCTGGTAGTAGTCTCTTATGATCCTTTGTATTTCAGTGTTGTCTATTGTGATCTCTCCATTTTCATTTCTAATTTTGTTAATTTGGTTCTTCTCCCTTTGTTTCTTAATGAGTCTTGCTGATGGTTTGTCAATTTGGTTTATTTTTTTCAAAAAACCAGCTTTTCGCTTTGTTGATTTTTGCTATGGTCTCTTTAGTTTCTTTTGCATTTATTTCTGCCCTAATTTTTAAGATTTCTTTCCTTCTACTAACCCTGGGGTTCTTCATTTCTTCCTTCTCTAGCTGCTTTAGGTGTAGAGTTAGGTTATTTATTTGACTTTTTTCTTGTTTCTTGAGGTAAGCCTGTAATGCTATGGACATTCTCCTTAGCACTGCTTTTACAGTGTCCCATAGGTTTTGGGTTGCTGTGTTTTCATTTTCATTCATTTCTATTCATATTTTTATTTGTTTTTTGATTTCTTCTATGATTTGTTGGTTATTCAGAAGTGTGTTATTTAGCCTCCATATGTTTGAATTTTTAACAATTTTTTTCCTGTAATTGAGATCTAATCTTACCGCACTGTGTCAGAAAAGATGACTGGAATGATTTCAATTTTTTTGAATCTACCAAGACGAGATTTATGGCCCAGGATGTGATCTATTCTGGAGAAGGTTCCGTGTGCACTTGAGAAAAAGGTGAAGTTGATTGTTTTGAATGTAAGTATTTAAAAAGATGAACTCCTCCAATGTAAAACATTACCTATGAAATTGAAAGTGGAAGTAGCTTAATCATGTTGGACTCTTTGAGACCCCATGGCCTATACAGTTCATAAAATTCTCAAGGACAGAGTACTGGAGTGTGTAGCCTTTCCCATCTCCAGGGGATCTTCCCGAGCCAGGAATTGAACCCAGGTCTCCCGCATTGCAAGCAGATTCTTTACCAGAATCTATTATGAGATACTATATTATGAGATAGTACCTGTATCTCATAATATTTGTATGTATATGTTCTCACTATATTTTCTTTCAAAATATTTTCTAACAGCCAAGTAATTATTTCTTTAACCTATGGGTTACTTTAAAATCTAATGCCTAAATTCCAAATATTTGGGAGTTTCTAAAAATATCTTTTTGCTACTGATTTTCTAAGTCAATTTCACTACTGATCAAGGAATAAATTCTGTATAATTTCAACTTTCTTAAATATATTAAACCTTCTTATGCACAAAAAAATTATGTGTGTCCATGTGTATTTAATCTACACAACAGGGTGTGGCTACAGCCTCAGCTGCAGATCTGGGCAAAGGCTGCAAGTGTCCAGGGAGCACTCGGCACTTGCTGCAGAAGTAGGTGCTGAGTCTCCAGGCTGGGAAGCTGTGATGTGCAGTAAGAGCTGTTTGGCACTGTACTGAGGAAAACTGTTAATCTTCCTTTTTATTCACAACCAAATGTATGGCTATCAAGAATGGAGGGCCTTTACCAGGGTATTGCTGATACCATGGGAAGTAGTCAAATTCACTCTTCTCATAAGCATAGTTCTGAATGGAAATCTCTCCTTCCTGGATTGTCCATGATTGAGGGCTCTGTTTGAGACTGAGAGCAAAGACAAGAGTCTGTTTTTGCACGGGTGTGGTTGTGAAGAGAATGCTGTTCCCATCACTAAATTGGAAGTGTTTTAGATGAGAAAGAATTAGGAGCAACTTCAAGAGAGAGAAAGGTATTACAAATGTTCAGTTTTTAGTTAAGGCCATGTGGAAGGAATTTTCACAGAGGTTATTGCTTCCTTAACTAACATGGGGTGTAAAGATAATCATTCCAAAGCTCCTTTATAAATGTTCCCCTCTCTCTTCCATTTCACCAGCCTTTGGAATCCAAAGATAAGATGAACTCCCTTTTCTGTTTTTACAGCAAACGGGAACCACGCACTAGATTCTGAGATAATGTTAAGGATAAAGATGTTGGCTAACAAATCTCATTGACTGCACAGAATGCCACAGTGTTTCAAGAGCCCTTAAATGCTTCCCTGGTAGCTCAGTTGGCAAAGAATCCACCTGCAATGCAGGAGACCCCAGTTCAATTCCTGGTTCGGGAAGATCCGCTGGCGAAGGGATGGACTACCCACTCCAGTGTTCTTGGGCTTCCCTTGTTGCTCAGCTGGTAAAGAATCCTCCTGCAATGCAGGAGATCTGAGTTTGAAACCTGGGTTGGGAAGAGCTTCTGGAGAAGGGAAAGGCTACCCATTTCAGCATTCTGACCCAGAGAATTCCATGACCTGTATAGCCCGTGGGGTCTCAAAGAGTCGGACACGACTGAGGGACTTTCACTTTCACCTTAATGTTTAGGTGAAAGGCTATGGCAGATACTGTTCATTGCCTAGAAGTAGATTTACTTCTTCATCCTTACTAGAATCTCTATGTTCTGTTTTTCAGCAATGTTTCTAGACAAAAATGCATACCTTCCCCAGACTTTCATAGCTAGAGATCAGCTTGAACTCTGTTCTAATCAGTAAGATGTAAGCATCCTGAGCGATTTATCACCCTTTCCTATTCACTAAACTTTTCTACTTTTCCTAATAATGCCAAATGTCAATGGGTTGCTGCTGCTACTGCTGCTGAGTCACGTCAGTCGTGTCCGACTCTGTGCAAGCCCATAGACGGCAGCCCACCAGGTTCTGCCGTCCCTGGGATTCTCCAGGCAAGAACACTGGAGTGGGCTGCCATTTCCTTCTCCAGTCAATGGGTTAGTACCTTGCTAATACATGAGTGCATGCGTGCTAAGTCACTTCAGTCATGAAGCGACTCTTTGGCCTCTTTCTGACCCCCATGGACTGTAGCCTTCCAGGCTCCTCTGTCCATGGGATTCTCCAGGCAAGAATACTGGAGTGGGTTGCCATACCCTCTCCTGGAGATCCTCCCGACCCAGGGATCGAACCTGAGACTCCTGAGGCTCCTGCATTGCAGGCGTTTTCTTTACCGCTGAGCCACCAGGGGACCCCTGAAACTACATACCAAAGGTCAAAAGTCACATTTGTATCCCGGAGAGATGAAGAAGAACAATAACACATTCCTCATCTACGGTCTATTAGGAGAAGGATTACCGCTGGTCGGAAGTCATGCTTGTTTCACAAAATTGTTCTTACTTAAATATTTCAGAAGCAGAAAAGGAAAACTAGAATGAAAGCACCTGAAATTTCAGTTTTAGTTCATTGTTACCTTATAATTAGTAGGAGGTCATCATGTATCATTTTAGTTTTCATTGGAGTATTATATTCATATAGGAAAATGTAATATAAGGGTACAGACTGGTAAATTTTCACATAACCAACACTTTTTTTTTTTTAATTTTTTTTTTTTTTTATTAGTTGGAGGCTAATTACTTCACAACGTTTCAGTGGGTTTTGTCATACATTGACATGAATCAGCCATGGAGTTACATGTGTTCCCCATCCCAATCCCCCCTCCCACCTCCCTTTCCACCCGATTCCTCTGGGTCTTCCCAGTGCACCAGGCCCGAGCACTTGTCTCATGCATCCCACATGGGCTGGTGATCTGTTTCACTATAGATAATATACATGCTGTTCTTTCAAAACATCCCACCCTCACCTTCTCCCACAGAGTCTAAAAGTCTGTTCTGTACTTCTGTGTCTCTTTTTCTGTTTTGCATATAGGGTTATCATTACCATCTTTCTAAATTCCATATATATGTGTTAGTATGCTGTAATGTTCTTTATCTTTCTGGCTTACTTCACTCTGTATAATGGGCTCCAGTTTCATCCATCTCATTAGAACTGATTCAAATGAATTCTTTTTAATGGCTGAGTAATATTCCATGGTGTATATGTACCACAGCTTCCTTATCCATTCGTCTGCTGATGGGCATCTAGGTTGCTTCCATGTCCTGGCTATCATAAACAGTGCTGCAATGAACATTGGGGTGCACGTGTCTCTTTCAGATCTGGTTTCCTCGGTGTGTATGCCCAGAAGTGGGATTGCTGGGTCATATGGCAGTTCTATTTCCAGTTTTTTAAGAAATCTCCACACTGTTCTCCATAGTGGCTGTACTAGTTTGCATTCCCACCAACAGTGTAAGAGGGTTCCCTTTTCTCCACACCCTCTCCAGCATTTATTGCTTGTAGACTTTTGGATAGCAGCCATCCTGACTGGTGTGTAATGGTACCTCATTGTGGTTTTGATTTGCATTTCTATGATAACCAGTGATGTTGAGCATCTTTTCATGTGTTTGTTAGCCATCTGTATGTCTTCTTTGGAGACATGTCTGTTTAGTTCTTTGGCCCATTTTTTGATTGGGTCATTTTTTTTTTCTGGAATTGAGCTTCAGGAGTTGCTTGTATATTTTTGAGATTAATCCTTTGTCTGTTGCTTCATTTGCTATTATTTTCTCCCAATCTGAGGGCTGTCCTTTCACCTTGTTATAGTTTCCTTTGTTGTGCAAAAGCTTTTAAGTTTCATTAGGTCCCATTTGTTTATTTTTGCTTTTATTTCCAATATTCTGGGAGGTGGGTCATAGAAGATCTTGCTGTGATTTATGTCAGAGAGTGTTTTGCCTATGTTCTCCTCTAGGAGTTTTATAGTTTCTGGTCTTACATTTAGATCTTTAATCCATTTTGAGTTTATTTTTGTGTATGGTGTTAGAAAGTGTTCTAGTTTCATTCTTTTAGGGTTAGGGTTAGAGCTAATCAATGAATATAGTAAAGTTGCAGGATATAAAATTAACACACAGAAATCCCTTGCATTCCTATACACTAACAATGAAAAAAAACAGAAAGAGAAATTAAGGAAACAATACCATTCACCATTTCAACAAAAAGAATAAAATACTTAGGAGTATATCTACCTAAAGAAACAAAAGACCTATACATAGAAAACTATAAAACACTGATGAAAGAAATCAAAGAGGACACAAACAGATGGAGAAACATACCATGTTCATGGATTGGAAGAATCAATATTGTCAAAATGGCTATTCTACCCAAAGCAATCTATAGATTCAATGCAATCCCTATCAAGCTACCAACGGTATTTTTCACAGAACTAGAACAAATAATTTCACAATCTGTATGGAAATACAAAAAGCCTTGAATAGCTAAAGTAATCTTGAGAAAGAAGAATGAAACTGGAGGAATCAACCTGCCTGACTTCAGACTCTACTACAAAGCCAGTCATCAAGACAGTGTGGTACTGGCACAAAGACAGAAATATAGATCAATGGAACAGAATAGAAAGCCCAGAGATAAATCCACGAACCTATGGATACCTTATCTTTGACAAAGGAGGCAAGGATATACAATGGGAAAAAAACCAACACTCTTTTAACCAGCACTGAGATCAAGAAACAGAGCATTACCAGCCCTACATTGCTCTCTTTATGATATTGCCCCACATATAACAGTATTCTGATTTCTGCCAGTGTAAATGAGCTATGTTAGCTTATGTATCCTATAGGAATGACATGTTTATTGACTATGTGAATATCTGCTGTTGTCGAAAACCTATTTCAGACTTTTGTCTTTACTATCAATTTGCTTGTTTTCTTGTTGATTTGAAAGAGATATTTTTAAATCAAAATGATCCCTTTGATGATATATATGATAGATAATGTTTGGTAATATATTATTTTTGATAATCAATATTAAATTTGATAAGATAATAATATTGCAAATATATCCACTAGTTATCCTTTAATAGATTTTCTAGTTATCCTTTTAACTCTTGAAATAATTTTAATGTAGATCAGTTTTTTAATGAAGGGTAGATGGTTTACCATGTTGTGCCCATCTCTGCTGTACAGGAAAGTGACAAAACATGAATGTATATATGAATATAGATTAGTTTTGAAGCTTAGTGATACTTGTGTCCTGTCTAAGAAATGTGTATCTATCACAAAGTAATGAACAAGTTCTGAGTTTTTTCTATTAACTTCATGCATTATTCTGCATTCTGACTGTTATTTATAAATCCTTTATCCTTGGCACATGGATGGAAATGTTTTTCCAATTTTTAGTGCAATACCTTTCCAGTATTAATTTTATCACAAAATTTTACTTTGTCACCCTCTCCATCTGGTCATATCATTCTCCTTTATTTCAGGTTTTCTTCTATTTTTAAAATTTTTCTTTACCTTTCATATTATCATGTATTTATTACATGGGTGATGTAGTTTTCTAAACTTTCATTCTAACTACTAAAATGAATTATTTTCTGAAGTTTTCTCATCCTCTTTGTGCCCAGGATACTTTCTTCTCTATGTTCTGTATTGTGTATACACTTGTTATTAGTTAATTTAAACATCACTTAGTATGTTGCCAATGTTATGCAATTCTTAGTATGTTGTTATTAATTAATTTAAACATCACTTATTATGTTGTATGTTATGCAATTCTGGTGTAGCAAACAAATTAGATATTCTTCTAACTTTAGATTGAGTCCCTCAGATGTGCAAACAGGTAGAATTTGTGAAACATTAGAATCCTCAGTGTGCACTGCCAACAATCTTTCCTGATTCAATTTACTAATGCATTAGCTGTAGGGAAAAACAGTTAAGACATAGTGAGCCAATGGAGCTCCAAGTTACTAACTCCTATCAATTTTCTTGTGAGATCATATACTCATGGTGAATCTCTATTGGTAGAATTAGTGATAGAACTAATGACAGTTCTTGAGTTGGCAAAGAGTCGGACATGAAAGAAGTCTTTGGAACAACGAGAATTATTTGTATTTTTCTCACTTATAGGTTAAGACTTACACACTGGAACTGTTTTATTGACATGAGAAAGAACCATGAAAAATTGCTAATGTTTCTCACGTTATTTCTATGTTGCAATTAGGATTCTTAGTATTCCCATAATTCGTCTCAGCCACATCAATCAATGAAGCACTTCTTCCTTATCCTTTTCTTTATGCATCTTCTCCCCATTTCCTTTCCTTCATTTTCCTCATCTCTTACTGCTCTCTGACTCTCCTTCCAGATGACTCTAGATTTGCTCTCGTGACTGCTCCCCCACTGTGTCCCCCCTTCTTCCCACCAGAGATACTGCACAGGTGCAGCCCCATCTGTCCCCGTGGGCCCCCCTCAGGATGCAGTAGTACACAGCGGTGTCTCTCAGGGTGACCTGGGGCAGGACCAAGGTGCTGGACTTTCTCTCTGAAGCTATGGTCAGAGAGGTCATGTTGTTGTTCACTGTTGTTCACTGAACACATGCTGTTGTTCGTAAGCCATGAATGACATACTGTGGACTCTGATTGGGATTTTGCCGATACCAATGTCATTTCCACCAATGGTAGAGTGGTTACAAGACAGGTTAACATCCTCTCCTTCACAACAATCCATGGAGCTGGGCTGAGTGGTCTTAGCATCAATCACAGTCCCTGGGGGGTTAAGAAATCAAATTAACTTCAGAGCACAAATAAGTGTAATTCTATGGATCAAAGGCATCAGCCTCCTGTAACTGTCTGACCCTAACTCCTACTCAAGTGTTTCTACTTATGTCCTGTAAAAATATTGTTGATGTTCATTATTGGATTGCAAGGAAATCAAACCAGTTATCCTAAAGGAAATGAACCCTAAATATTCATGGAGAGACTGATGCTGAAACTGAAGCTCCAATATTTTGTTCACCTGATGAGAAGAGCTGACTCATTGGAAAATACTCTGATTCTGGGAAAGAGTGAAGGCAAAAGGAGAGGAGGGCATCAGAGTATGACATGGGTAAACAGCATCACCATCTCAGTGGACATGAATTTGAGCATACTCCAGGAGATAGTAGAGGATAGAGGAGCCTGGCACACTGCTGTCCATTTGGTTGTAAAAAGTTGGATACAACTTAGCAACTGGACAACAACAAAATTATAGAGACCAAAGATACGTGGCAAGAATCAGAGATTCCATAGGTTTTGTTCCATGGGTCTTTGGCTTAATAAGACCAGAGAATTCTTGCAACCTGCTTACTGCTAAGGGCTCTTCTGGTATTGTGGCTATGATTTAAATTGTCATGTAGAAATCTGTCCTCTTTAGCAAACCCACAGATCACTTCTCAGTCCCATCACTGTGATGCTGTACAGCACAGGGAGGGGAGTGGAAAGTAAGTGAATCTTTGTGGCCCTTTGCCCTCAAGTCACCCCTTGTAGACACAGAGCACTTACCCAAGGTCAGAAACACAGTTGCTCCAGTCACCAGCCTCATACTTCAAGGACAAGCTAGGACCATGGGCCCAGAGCTCAAGCTTGTGTCTGATCCTTGGCTTGAGGAGGTTCCAGAGAACAGAGGCAACAGCTGTCAGCAAAAACTTGCAACCAGTGCAGATACTGCTGTGTTATTGTCAGGACCTTCTCAGCCAATGATCAAGCAGTTCCTTATCTATGTCTTCCTCCCTGGTTTTAGTCATGTCCCCAAAAGATGGTGAAGCATCCCCAGCTCACAGTGAAATCATTTATGAAGTTTAATGTCTGGCTCTGGATAAAGAACACCGATCACAATGACGTGTCTGTACACAGTTATTGGTCTTTCATTTGTTTCTTAGGAAACTGGCTGATGCTCCATGAAGCTTGAGGAATACAATGCTTAATCCCAGAAAAATGTACTAAGCTCTGTGTTGTAAAATGATGAAAATTTCCATCCACATTCCAGAAAATTAATGGGAGATTCAAAAGTAGGCAGTGATGTGCTCTGGGAGACAGGAAAACTAATAACATTGAGACTAACAGCTACACATCCTAGAACTTGCAGCAGCTCTCGTGAGGGTTCTTGGAATCTTGCATCTATTGCCAACTAGGTAGACATTTTCCATGCATTTGTTCTTAATAAACTAACTGATTGACATAGATAGTGTTCACCTCCTCCTTGAACAGTGGCCCTTAATTCTCATGTTCCCTATGCCAATGCTTGTGGATGTTGTGTAGCAAGGATGCTAAGGCAGAGGAATTGACAGAAATGAAGGAAAAAAAAGTGGAGGTGACATGGAGGTAGGTGTGAATGGTAGAAAAAGTTGGAGGAGGGAAAAAAGGTATCAGGAATAGAAAAGAGAAGGGATAATCAGAGCAGGGAAATTGGAAAGTGTGCTAGGAGGTACTTGGAAAGGGCTTAGGCTATTGGGTTAACCTGAATCCTTGACCACACAAGTTCAACAAGGGATAATAAAGCTCAAGTTGTCTAAAGAAGATGAAAGTCTGTCATTTTTCCTTTTGGGGGGCACATCAATGGAAAATAAATTTCTGTTCCCTTCTCCCAGAAACATTGTTTTCAGATGAATCAGCCCCCTCTTGTGACTGAATAGAACTGCAGATCTAAATCTGGACCAGAAGTCAGCAAGCAACTTTTTGAAAAACCCCTCAAGTTTGCAGGTAAATGGGCTTCCCAGGTGGCATGAGTGGTAAAGAACTCACCTGCCAATGCAGGAGACTTAAGAGACCCAGGTTCAATCCCTGGATCAGGACGATCCCCTGGAGAAGGGCCCATGGCAACCCACTCCAATATTCTGCCTGGAAAATTCACTGGAAAGAGGAGCCTGGTGGGCTACAGTCCATGACTTGCAGAGTCAGACACGACTGAAGCATCTTAGCACACACTTCACACATCTTACTTGTAATACCTCTGTACTCATCTGTATTTTCTTGGTCCTAAACACTCCATGAAGGTGAAGGTGAAAGTGAAGTCACTCAGTCGTGTCCGACTCTTTGCGACCGCATGGACTGTCGCCTACCAGGCTCTTCCATCCATGGGATTTTCCAGGCAAGAGTACTTCAGTGGGTTGCCATTTCCTTCTCCAAAACACTCCATAGAAGTGTTTTAATTATCTTTGACTGCTTTACTGCAGTCACATGCTTCTCATTTGTTGATCTCTTTAAGTATTCATTTGTCTCTAACCTTCCTATATTTAAAACTTACTTCAAAGGTCATGTAACTCAAAGTTTATAAGAGAGTTTGGTACACAGTAGACACTCAAGAATTACTTATATCTTGAATGAGCCGATGAATCATTATTCATAAATTTAATGAAAAAATTATGTTGAACAGTTGTTTAAATTATTCTGAAAACAATCGTCCAATTTTATGGAATGCATGCCAAACAAAAGGCTCCAATAGTATAAACAGGGGGTTATTATTGTGAACAAAATGAGCAGTAAATTGTGAACAAAATGGACAATAAACAATAAATCCAAGTCTAGGATTGAGGAAAATTCTATTGAAGACGTGGGAGTAAATGTTATGATAATCATGCTTTGTTCATTTAACAAACATTCATAAATGCTCAGTGGAAGTCTTATTGTTGTTCAGGCACTCAGTCATGTCTGACTCTATGTGACCCCATGGACTGCAGCACAGCAGACTTCCCTGTCCTTCACTATCTCCAAGAGATTGCTCAAACTCATGTCCATTGTGTGGATGATGCCATCCAGTCATCTCATCCTCTGTCACCCCCTTCTCCTCCTGCCCTCAATCTTTCCCAGCATCAGGGTCTTTTCAATGAGTCGGCTCTTCACACCAGGGGGTCAAAGTATTGGAGCTTCAGCTTCAGCATCAGTCTTTTTGATGAATATTCATGGTTGATTTCCTTTAGAATTGACTGGTTTGATATCCTTGTTGTCAAAGAAACTCTCAAAGGTCTTCTGCAGCACCACAATTAGAAAGGCTCGATTCTTCAGCTCTCAGCCTCCTTGAGCGTCCAACTCTCACATCCATACATGACTACTGGAAAACCACAGCTTCAACTCTATGTACCTTCGTTGGCAAAGTGATTTCTCTGCTTTTTAATATGCTGTCTAGGTTTGTCATATCTCTCCTTCCAAGAAGCAAGTGTCTTTTAATATCATGGCTGCAATAATCTTCCACAGTGATTTTGGAGCCCAAGAAAATAAACTCCGTGACTGCTCACAGTTTTCCCCATCTATTTGCCGTGAAGTGATGGGATCAGATGCCCTGATCTTAGTTTTTTGAATGTTGAGTTTTAAGCCAATTTGTCACTGTCCTCCTTCACCCTCATCAAGAGGCTCTTTAGTTACTCTTCTCTTTCTGCCATTAGAGTGGTATTATCTGCATATTCGAGGTTGTTGGTATTTCTCCTGGCAATCTTGATTCCAGCTTGTGATTCATCCAACCCAGCATTTCACATGATGTGTGATGTACTATACATACAATTTAAATAAGCAGAGTGACAGTATACAGCCTTGATTTACTCCTTTCACAATTTTGAACTGGTTTGTTGTTCCATGTCCAGTTCTAACTGTTGCTTCCTGACCTGCACGCAGGTTTCACATGAGGCAGGTAAGGTGTACTAGTATCCTATCTATCTAAGAATTTTCCAGTTTATTGTGATCCACACATTCAAAGGCTTTAGTGTAGTCAGTGAAGCAGAGGTAGATGCTTTTCTGGAATTCCCTTGCTTTTCCTATAATCCAATGAATGTTGGCAATTTGATTTCTGGTTCCTCTGCCTTTTCTAAATCCAACTTACACATTTGGGATTTCTCGGTTCACAAACTGCTTAAACCTACTTGAAGGATTTTGTGCATTACTTTGCTAATCTATGAAATGAGCTCAATTGTATAATAGTTTGAACATTCTTTGGTATTGCCTTTCTTTAGTATTGGAATGAAAACTAACCTTTTCTACTCCTGTGACCATTGCTGAGTTTTCAAAATTTGCTGGCAGAATGAGTACAGCACTTTAACATTATCATCATTTAGGATTTTAAAAGGTTATCTGGAATTCCTTCATCTGCACTAGCCTTGTTTGTAATAATGCTTCCTAAGGCCCACTAGACTTCACACTCCAGAATGCCTGGCTTTAGGTGAGTGACCGTCATGGTTATTTGGGTCATTAAGACCTTTTTTTTACAGTTTTTCTGTGTATTCTTGCCACCTCTTTTTAATCTCTTCTGCTTCTGTTAGATTCTTGCCATTTCTGTCCTTTTTTTGTGCCCAGCATTGCATGAAATGTTGCTTTGGTAACTCTAATTTTCTTGAAGAGGTCTATAGTCTTTCCCATTCTATCGTTTCCTGCTATTTCTTTGTAATGCTCACTTAAGAAAGATTTCTTATCTCTCCTTGCTAGTCTCTGGAATTTTGCATTCATTTGGCTATATCTTTCCCCTTCTTCTTTATCTCTTACTTATTTTCTCAGCTATTTTCTTAGAGAAACATTTTGCCTTCTTGCATTTCTTTTGCTTTGGGATGGTTTTGGTCACTGACTTCTGTACAGTGTTATGAACCTCCAACCACAGTTCTTCAGGAACTCCGTCTATGGGATCTAATCCCTGAACCTGTTTGTCACCTCCACTTTATAATCATAAGGTTCTTGATTTAGGTCATACCTAAATGGTCTAGTGGTTTTCCATACTTTCTTCAGCTTAAGCCTGAATTTTGCAATAAGGAGCTCATGATCTTAGCCACAGTCATCTCCAGATTTTCTTTTTGTGACTGTATAGATTTCCTCCATCTTTGGCTGCAATGAATATAATCAATCTGATTTCTGTATTAACCCTCTAGTGATATCCATGTGTAGGGTGGGTTGTCGTGTTGTTGGAAGAGGGTGTTTGCTATGACCAGTGTGTTTTCTTGGCAAAACTCTGCTAGCCTTTGTCCTGCTTCATTTTGTACTCCAAGGCCAAACTTGCCTGTTATTCCAGGTATCTCTTGACTTCCTATGTTTGCATTCCAATCCCCTATGATGAAAAGGACATCTTTTCTTGGTTGTAGTTCTAGAAAGTCTTGTAGATCTTGATAGAACCATTCATCACAGATCTCTTTAGGTTCCAGTTTAAACTCATATTGTCACTGGCACTGAGACATCCATTCATCCTGTGCTGGGTCAAGCATTCCTCATATCCAAATCTTCTCCAAGGAGCCCTGTAAATGGTACACTCTGGATGACAATAAAGGTTAGAGACACTTTTCACAGATAGGAAAGTTGTGTCTCATTTCTCAAAGATGATAATAATTGGAATAGTAAAAACCTGCCCCATAAGGTTTTGATATTTAAATTAGATAATAAATTGGAAATGCATCCTACAGTGCCTTACATAGAGTAAGCTCAATAAATATCAACTCTCTTTATTCCACTAAAACCTTCCTTTCCTTCAATGGCCAGGCTTGTGACCTGCTTTCCCCCCCCCCCCCCCCCCACATCAGTTCAGTAGTGGAAGCTTCTAGGACATTTACTTAATCACTTACTTTCCTGGAGATAGTCATTATTTTTCCTGATCCTTTTGGTGTGATAGCCAGCTAGCTACACTGCTACACTCAGGGTGCTGAAAGGACACAGATGAATCTGGTGAGGCTTGACTTTGGTTTCCTTAAAAATAGTAAAATCAAGGACATATTGCATGTTTACTAGCTACTATTGGATATAATATTTCTGAATTGAATCTCTAAGATTTTGCCTTTCATATTAATTATTTTCACTTCATATTGATTTATGAGCTTTAAATATATTCTGCATTTGATTCCCATTTCAGTAAGGTAGGTTGCATATATAGCCTTCCAATCGCATTGACTTTGCACTCTCTTAGCAGTGATTTTTAACAAAAATGACAATCTAAAAATATACTTTCATGCTCATAAGAAGCTTCCTTGACAGTTTTGTTTTCTTTAAAAACTTTGAGAATGCTTTCCTATTGTGACTGCCATTGCTTGTGATGAGAACTCAGGCGTCACTCTTAATAATGTTTCCCAGAACACAGCATATTTGTTTCTCCTGACTATTAGCAAGATTTTCTTCCACTAAATTAGACCCTTGGATTTATCTTCAATACCTTGCAAACTTCTGCCAAAACCACAGTGGTGAACTTGCAGAATTCTTTATTCATCTTTAAGACTTTTCACATAGCATTGCTCCTGAATAAGGAGCTTGCTTTATAGGAAGTCAAGTACAACAGTGAGTGGAGGTTCCTGCTATGATAAAGAGCTTATGGAATGGGTAATGGATGAGGTAGTTATAAATATCAGTTACAATCATGTGGTCATTTGCAGTAACAAAAGCTATAATAGTTATAAAATTATCTTCATTTTACATTAATATATTTATGTATACATTAACCATTTTTTAGCTTCTCTCTCCTCTTTGCCTGCCTGTGGTGAAAGAAAACATGCCACTACAATTTAATCTTACATTTCAGTGTATCTCAGTAGTTAAGATACAGAATTCAATGGGAGAGTGTGATTCAGCTAGATGAGGAAAGAATATCACCTGTAAATGGATAAATGAACTTGGTATTCTCTTTGAAGGAGAGAGCTGGTTTTGGTTGAAAGAAGAATAATTGCATCATATTAATAGGAAGCATGTTCAGACTTAAATTGAAGACAGTGGAGAAAACCACTAGATCATTCAGGTATAACCTAAATCAAATCCCTTATGATTATACAGTGGAAGAGAGAAATAGTTTTAAGGGACTAGATTTGATAGACAGAGTGCCTGATGAACTATAGACCGAGGATCGTGACCTTGCACAGGAGACAGGGATCAAGAACATCCCCAATAAAAAGAAATGCAAAAAAGCAAACTGGCTGTTTGAGGAGAACTTACAAATAGCTGTGAAAAGAAGAGAAGCAAAGAGCAAAGGAGAAAAGGAAAGATATACCCATCTGAATGCAGAGTTCCAAAGAATAGCAAGGAGACATAAGAAAGCCTTCCTCAGTGATCAATGCAATAGAAGAAAACAATACAATGGGAAAGACTAGAAATATCTTCAAGAAAATTAGCGATACCAAGGGAACATTTCATGCAAAGATGGGCTCAATAAAGGACAGAAATGGTAGGGACCTAACAGAAGCAGAAGATATTAAGAAGAGGTGACAAGAATACACAGAAGAACTGTACAAAAAAGATCTTCATGACCCAGATAATCACGATGGTGTGATCACTCACCTAAGCCAGACATCCTGGAATGTGAAGTCAGGTGGGCCTTAGGAAGCATCACTATGAGCAAAGCTAGTGGAGGTGATAGAATTTCAGTTGAGCCATTTGAAATCCTAAAAGATGATGCTGGGAAATGCTTCACGCAATATGTCAGCAAATTTGGAAAACTCAGCAGTGGCCACAGGACTGGAAAAGGTCAGTTTTCATTGTAATCCCAAAGAAAGGTAACGCCAAAGAATGCTCAAACTACCGCACAATTGCACTCACCTCACACACTAGTAAAGTAATGCTTAAAATTCTCCAAGCCAGGCCTCAGCAATATGTGAACCATGAACTTCCAGATGTTCAAGCTGGATTTAGAAAAGGCAGAGGAACCAGAGATCAAATTGCCAACATCCTCTGGATCATCAAAAAAGCAAGACAGTTCCAGAAAAACATCTATTTCTGCTTTATTGACTATGCCAAAGCCTTTGACTATGTGGATCACAATAAACTAGAAAATTCTAAAAGAGATGGGAATTACAGACCATCTGACCTGCCTCTTGAGAAACCTGTATTCAGGTCAGGAAGCAACAGTTAGAACTGGACATGGAACAACAGATTGGTTCCAAATAGGAAAAGGAGTACGTCAAGGCTGCACACTGTCACCCTGTGTATTTAAATTATATGCAGAGTACATCATGAGAAATGCTGGGCTGGAAGAAGCACAAGCTGGAATCAAGATTGCTGGGTGAAATATCAATAACCTCAGATATGCAGATGACACCACCCTAATGGCAGAAAGTGAAGAAGAACTAAGGAGTCTCTTGATGAAAGTGAAAGAGGAGAGTGAAAAAGTTGGCTTAAAGCTCAACATTCAGAAAACTAAGATCATGGAATCTGCTCCCATCACTTCATGACGAATAGATGGGGAAACAGCAGAAACAGTGGCTGACTTTACTTTTCTGGGCTCCAAAATCACTGCAAATGGTGATTGCAGCCATGAAATAAAAAGACGCTTACTCTGTGGAAGGAAAGTTATGACCAACCTAGACAGCATTTTAAAAAGCAGAGACATTACTTTGTCAACAAAGGTCCGTCTAGTCGAGGCTATGGCTTTTCCAGTGGTATGTATGGATGTGAGTTGGATGATAAAGAAAGCTGAGCACTGAAGAAATGATGCTCTTGAAGTGTGGTGTTGGAGAAGACTCTTGAGAGTCCCTTGGACTGCAAGGAGATCCAACCAGTTCATCCTAAAGGAGATCAGGCCTGGGTGTCCATTGGAAGGACTGATGTTGAAGCTGAAACTCCAATACTTTGGCCAGCCAATGTGAAGAGCTGACTCATTTGAAAAGATCCTGATGCTGGGAAAGATTGAGGGCAGGAGGAGAAGGGGACGACAGAGGATGAGATGGTTGGATGGCATCACCGACTCAATGTACATGTGTTTGGGTAAACCCCAGGAGTTGGTGATGGACAGGGTGGCCTGGCGTGCTGCAGTTCATGGGGTCGCAAAGAGTTGAACATGACTGAGCGACTGAACTGCACTGAACAGGAATCATAATTTTCCTGTTTTTCTTATCAGAAAGTTTTATTCTTCAAAAAGTAATGATAAATTCTTAGTTAACAAGGAATGAGGATAACTAGTTAAGCTATTACGGTGGCTTTGTACTGTCTCAACTTAACTATCTGGAAATCTGTTTCCCAGAACTTGCTTCTCTGTATTGTTCTCATTTATTGTTGGCCATGAAAGAGGTCTGTGTAAAATTTGGAAAGTACTTGTGATGCAGTAGCCATGTTTCTATTTTCCACAGGTTGGTGCAGGGCTCCAGGGGCTATGGCAACTCATAATGTTGTTGCTGATCAGGTAGTTCAATTTATTGTTGACTCACAACTCCTCGACCGTCCGCCAGATCTCTTACTCATGTTATCTTTGTTTTTGACTAAGTATGCTTGTAGCATGATGGCAAATGACATCCACTTCTCCTAATGTCACCCAGTACTTTGAGCCTAAAGGAGGTAAGAGAAAAAGACAAGGTTCAGTGTATCTTGTGGGTTCCATTTTCCTCATATATTTCCATACATGTCACAGTTTGTCCATGCTTTTGTCCACATCCAACTTTCCTTCACAAATGTTACTCCGGTTGACTTTCAGTGAATTCAGACACAACACCAGATACAGATATAACATTTTTCATCTGTATTTAGTGTTGGAATACAAATGGAACAGACTCTTCCACCAGCTCTAGCCCCTGCCAGTGAATAATCCTTATCAGTTCAGTCACTCAGTGGTGTCTGACTCTTTGTGACCCTATGGACTGCAGCACACCAGGCGTCCCTGACCATCACCAACTCCCAGAGCTTGCTCACACTCATGTCCATCGAGATGGTGATACCATCCAACCATCTCATCCTCTGTCATCCCCTTCTCCTCCTGTCTTCAATCTTTCCCAGCACTAGGGTCTTTTCCAATGAGTCAGTTCTCCATATCAGGTGGCCAAAGTATTGGAGTTTCATCTTCAACATCAGTCCTTCCAATGAATATTCAAGACTGATTTCCTTTAGGATTGACTGGTTTGATCTTTCAGTCCAAGGGACTCTCCCCAGGTCTCCTGCATTGTAGGCAGATTCTTTACCAGCTGAGCCACAAGAGAAGCAGAATAATCCTTATAACTTATCTCTTACTCTACATCACTGGTAGTTCTCTGTCTCTGAATATGCCTTGATATGATCTAAGAGGAAAGGGCTGTATAATAAGTCGCTTCTGTTATGTCCTACTTTTTGTGTCCTTATGGACTGTAGGCCACCAAGCTCCTCTGTCCAAGGGATTCTCCAGGCAAGAATACTGGAGTGGGTTGCCATGCCCTCCTCCAGTAGAACTTCCCAAACCAGGGATCAAATCTGTGTCTCTTATGTTTCCTGCATTGGCAGGCAAGTTCTTTACCCCTAGTGCCTGGGAAGCCCTGAAAGGAAAGAACTAAGGAATGGATTTTCATTACAATTTCAGATATTATATCAAGATTTGTGATGTAAAGATCTTTAGGTGAAAGTGTCATTTTACATTATTATGGGGCAAGTTTTCAAATTTAGACAACTTTACACATGTTCTGTATGGTTGATTTAAAGTCAAAAATTCAAGAGGAGAATGTATCTGTAGAAAGTTACTCTGGATACCTGCTTCCACCTGACACGGAAGGAGCTTTTATTTAGAATTAAATCTTCTGATCCAGACCACAGATGAAGCAACCACAGGACTACCATTTATTGTCTGGGATCTGCAGGCGTGTATTTCAGCCTGGGTCCTACATCAGAGAGAGGCTTTCTCTTATTAAGCTTGGGGTTTTTGTTCAGCTTTTCCTATTATTTCAAGCACTGTGAGTTCCCAGAGAGCACAGAAGTACTTTGCAGAATCTTCCAATTGTAAGGTTGAAATGGTGAGGCTGGATGATTTACGTGATCTCTCAACATTTATAGAGTAACGGCCACCCCTTGTAAGGAAAATCATTGCTCCACTGAGAAGTTGCTTGTACCAAAAATTGCTGTAACTGCTCCAACTTGTTTCATACCGACAATTCAGGGTAACTGACTCCTCGACTTGACTGGATATGTCTGGCTGGTCTTGAATAACTTTCTGGGCTACACTGGATCCTGTGGGGGAAATCAGAAAACAGAGATGAAACAGTGAATAAAATAATATAGGAATTAGACTCATTTAGGAGCACTGCCCCCCAAATCAAACTGAAATCATAGGACGCTTGCTTTTCTCCAGTCCTCCTTTCCTCCCCAAGTCCCTGTGAAGCACCACGTGCCTGTGTGCAGTCCTTTCACCCTGAACACTCACACCCATGTTTGGGAGCATCCCTACCAGAGAAGGTGAAGGCCAGGAACACCCAGAGCAGACTGGAGAGCGCCATGAGGCATGGATTCCCCTGCACAATTGTGCTCAGTTTTGCCTCAAGCTGAGAGTGTCTTTGTGTTTCTGGCAGCACATATACATATTACCTCAGGTCCTGTGTGACTCCTTCAAACAGGAAGTGGGGTTTGTTATTTACATACGTCATGTGGTCTGTGCACAGGTGGGAAAAAAAGTCTGGCTCACCACAAACTTTTACTTTCTCAATTTTTCTTTCACTGGTAATTAAGTCAGGCTGATCCTGAAAGGCGGCTTCACAAAAACAATTAGTAATAAAGGTTTGAGCTGAGGGGAATTGAGGAACAAACAGGTGACATTCACTGATAATTATTCAATACAGTAATTTTGCCATCCCATTTAAAACAGCATTTGCTTTTTGTTTTTGAACTTTTTATTAAAGTATAGTTGATTCATAGCATTGTGTTAGCTTCTGCTGTATAGCACAATGGAATATCCATCAACAGAGGAGTGGGTAGAACATGTGTATAATGAGATACCCGTCAACAGAGGAGTGGATGGAACATGTGTCTAATGAAATTGTTGCATTGTTGTTTAGCTGCTAAGTCGTGTCCCATTGTTTTTCAACCCCATGGACTGTAGCCCTCCAGACTGCTCTGACCATGGGATTTCCCAGGCAAGAATACTGGAGTCGGGTACCGTTTCCTTCTCCAGGGGTTCTTCCTGACCCAGGGATCAAACCCCTGTCTCCTGCTTGGCAAATGCATTCTTTACAACCAGGCCACCAGGGAAACCCATGATGAAATCATTCAGCTATAAAAAAAGAATAAAATAATGCCATTTGCTGCAAGATGAACAGATTGAAAATAAAATTTAGTGTAAGCTATAAACCCTTCTTATAATCTACTTACTAGTCATTTATTTAGCCTACAGTTATATTGCTCCATCCAGAATCTAAGTACTTTATTTAAAAACTCACAGATCTTTGCTCTACTTGGTGAAATGTAGTCTTATCCAAAAATTTTAATGTATTTTTTTATGAGTTTTAAGGCTCTGCTTAGTTTTTTCAATATGTAAAATTACTTTGACATCAAATGATAACAAAAAATCAGTCCTTCTGACTTTAAGAGTATATTCTACTGACTGTGTTTATATGAATTTATGACAGGAATAAAATAATTATACTTTTGAAACCTGATATTGAGTCTTATTTATTAGATTTTGAGAAGGATCAGAATATTCAGTCTCATTGCCTCCACAAGTAGAATTGTACTTATTAGATCATGTGTCTTGGAATTGTCCTCATGTCACATTTTCTATCCCACTGGCCCAAATTGTTCAGTCTCACTAGTTAGTTCCTTATTATTTTTTCTTCTTGCAAAATACACTTTAGATAAGCATGCTGGATCTTTCTCTGCCATGGTATTATAATGCAGACCAACAAAACTTAGTATCTACAAGCAGTATCTACACCATAGATGGTGATGCATGAAGTTTTATAAACTGTTACATGTTCATTGAAGGCAGGAGGAGACAGGGATGAAAGAGGATGAGATGGTTGGATGGCATTACCAACTCAAGGGACATGAGTTTGCATAAGCTCGGGGAGCTGGTGATGGACAGGGAAACCTGGCATGCTACAGTCCACTGGGTCGCAAAGAGTCAGAAACAACTGAGTGACTGAACTGAGCTGAACTGACATGTTCATTTAGAATATAGCTGTCAATCTTCCATTTGGTTTCATCATTTTAATGGATGAATTAATAAAAAGAATCAAAAGCATATAGATAATAGAAAAGTACGTACAGACAAGGTCTTTAAAACAGTGTCAGTTCCTTGGTTTTAAGTTCCTTGAGTGGTGTCGTTAATGACTGATACATGGAGGAGAGTGCGTATTTAGCTGAGACGTCTTCTGCTCAGTCCCATTTCACCTCTGAGTGCTGTCAGGCAGCTGATTCCTTGGTTCGCTTGTATCTTCAAAGAAGAGATCATGACTCCTCACAGCAGCCTGGGCAGCAGCATGAGATTGAACATCTAGCATATATATTTATATATAACAATTATATACATTATATATACCAGAAAATTGATATTGATAAAAGATTTTAAAATACAAATGATAATCTGATACATCAGTTTTATATGCACTTTTTTATGCATAGCTCTATGAAATTTTATCACAGATGTAGGTTTTTGTACCATTACAAAAATCACGATACAGAATTGTTCCATCTCTAGAGAAAATTATTTTCATACTATCTCCACCCCTGCAACTCGTGATAACCCCCAGAAACTACTGATCTTTTGATCTCTATATTTTGTCCTTTTGAGAATGCTATAAAAGTAAACTCATACATTATGTATGCAATTGTAATAATATAGTGTGTAAGCATGTACCATGTAGTCTTCCAAGATACTTTTTTCACTCACCATTGGGATCCATCTAGGCTATTGTATGTATCAATAGTATATTTCTTTTAATCACTACAGACTGTCCCTAGCTTATGATGGACGAACTTAGGATTTTTAACTTTATGGTTATGAGAAAGGTATATATACATTCACTGGAAACCATACTTTTTATTTTCAATTTTTATCTTTCCCCATGCTGGTAACATGCTGTGTGATGTTCTCTAATGATGCTGAACAGCAACAGCAAGCTGAGCTCTCCGTCAGCCCTGGGATCATGAGGGTGAACAACTGGTTCACCTACAACCATTCTGCATTCATACAACCACTCTGTTTTTCACTTTCAGTACAAGCCCTTAAGTTTAGGCTAGGCTAAACTCTGATTCACAATGCCTGTTGAATTCATTTTCTACTTATGATATTTTCAACTTAAATTGGTTTATTGAGACTTAACCCTATTTCAAGTTGAGATAGGTCTATAAGTAATATTTTATTGTACGGGTGTACCACAACATATTTATCTATTCACACAATGAAGAACATTTGGCTGATTTCCAACTTTTGGCCATCACAAACACAGCTGCCGTGAGTATTCATGTACAGATTTTTGTGTGAACATGTTTTTCATTTTTCAAGTATAAATGCTCATAAAGGAGTATGATTGCTGAGCTGTAAGGTGAGTGAATATTTAAGTTTATGTGGAACTGCTAAACTCTCTTCCAGAATGACTGTACCATTTTCCCACCAGCAATGTATGAGTGATCCAGTTTCTCTACATCATTGCCAGAACTTGGTATCATCAGTAGTTTTCGTTTTAGCCATTAAGAAAGATGTGGACTGGTATCTCATTGTGACTTTAATTTGCATTTCCCTCATGGTTAATGATGTTGAACATCTGCTTACATGCTTGTTTACTTGCTTATTTCCCTAATACAAAGTTCTTGCATGAAGTGTCTGGGCGAATATTTTGTTCGTTTTTCAGTTAGATTGCTTGTTTTCTTCCCGCTGAGTTTAGAGAGTACATTGTATTCTGAATACCATCCTTTGATGAAAATACATTGTGAAAATATTTCCTGCCATTCTGTGCTTTTTCTTTTTCATTCTCTTAAATAGTATCTTTCACAGAGCAAGCATTTTTAATTTTGATGAAATAGTTTATTTTTTATGGATTGTGATTTCAGTGTCATGACAAAAATCATTTTGTCTAACAATTGGTCCTGAAGATTTTCTTTTTTTCAAAAAGATTCATAGTTTTATATTTCACACGTGGAGGTATGGTCCATTTTGAGATTCTCCTTAAATTTTTGTATAAGGTGTGAGGTTTAGGCCAAGTTTCAGCTACTTGCCTGTGAACATATCCAGTTGTCCCCAAACCATTTGCTTCTATCATTCCTCCACTGAATTGTCATTGCACCTTTGCAAAAAAGTCAGATTTCCCAACTTTCCCCACATCCCCACTTGGGATAACTCAGTAGCATATACTTGTTAATGAATTTTATGATCCTTTTTATATTTTTTATTTTATATTGGAGTATAGCCAATTAATGCTGTAATAGTTTCCGGTGGACACCAGAGGGAGTCTATCTGATTAACACTGTAGCATCTGTATTATTGCTTACTTTTCATTCCTTGTATTTATAATTTGTGCTTTCTCTTTTTTCATCATGATGATTTTACCTAGGACTGTATATTTTATTAATCATTTTAGCAAAATTAACTTGGTATCTCATAGTTATTTCTATCATTTTCTTTCTATTTAACAAATTGACATTTTTTTATTATGTTCTTGTTTCAGTTTGCATTAGTTGTAATTTTTCTTCTTTTTTTTTGTTGAAAGCTTACATAATTGTTTTCTCAGCCTTTTTTCTTTAGCAGTATAAGCATTTAAAAAGATAAATCTCTCCTATGTAAAATATTAACTGTATCTCATAAATATCTGTATGTATGTGTTCTCACTATATTTTCTTTCAAAATATTTTCTTATAGCCCACTAATTGTTTCTTTAACCTATGGAGTTTTTTTAAAGTTTAATGCCTAAATTCCAAATATTTGGGAATTCCTAAAGATATCTTTTTGCTATTGATTTTCTAAGTCAATTCCAATTTTGATCAAATAATAAGTGCTATATAATTTCAGTTTTCTCAAATGTATTAAGACTTTTCATGCACAAACCAGTGTGTGTGTGTGTTTATCTACATGGCAGGGTGTGTCTGGAGCCTCGGCTGCAGATCTGGGCACAGGCTGCAGGTGCCCGGGGAGCTCTGTGCACTTGCTGCAGAAGTAGGTGCTGCGTCTCCAGGCTGGGAAGCTGTGATGGGCAATGAGAGCTGTTTGGCACTCGTACTGAGGAAAACTGTGAGTCTTCCATCTTCCTTTTTATTCATAACTGAACCTATGGCTATCAAGAATACAAGGCCTTTACCAGGGAACTGACTGTACCATGAGAAGTGTCAAATGCACTCCTCTCCTACAGTTCAGAATGGAAATCTCTCCTTCCTGGACTATCAAAGATTGAGAGTTCTGTTTCACCTGCTGTTGGTCACGTGTTTCCTTCTCTTGTCCACCCACCCCTGTTTAAAGAGATAAAAAGCCATTAGGTCCACAAATTAACATTTCCTTCTTAAAGTTCTCATCTGCACGAATTTGTCCATTCCCCAATTTTCTCATTCCCCCTAATTAATGAGATATCTTAGTTTTTGTCCACCACCACCCACAGTCTAACTGAAACCACAGAAGTAAAAATGATGCTCCCAGAATCTTGTCCATTGTTCTTGGCACCAAAGGTCAGTGACAACTCAAGCTCCTCTTCTGGTCTTCTCAATAAGCTCTGACTTTAAGTTCACATCTGCTTTAATGCTTTCAACAGACCCCATCCTTTTACAAGTGCTTTCACTTAAACCTGTCTCTCTCAAGGAAAGTATTCCCCATATTGAGAATAGAATTGCTGTAAATTAATTTCACTGGGAATCAGAGATACTCTGCTTACACATGGGTACAGAGCAAGTTAGAATTTCTCTCCCGCTCTCCACCTCTTCCTTTTCTTAACACATCCTAGAAAAATTCATATATCAGGACAGCATGATATGTTAATGGAAATTACATTATTTTACAAAGGGAAAGAGAGAGACTCCCATGAAGTTACAAATTAGTGTGCAGAGGGATATTTATTTTTTATTATAAATACTAATAAAGCCTATTGAAGATACACAGAAGCATAATATATATCATTACAAGATAAAGTCATGGATCTGAACAGAGAGAACATATAGCCCTTTTGCCATGATGGAACTTCAGTTTTGACACAATCTTTCAGATGTGTCCACATTTCTAAAAAATGATAGAAAACCAATCAAGTTTAATTTATACTTTTCCTAAAACTTAAATTAGGCAAATGGAATATTTCCAAAGTGATCGTGGATCCTAAGCTGACATTCAGGTTGCTCAGAATACTTTTGATAAGGGTTGAAATATAAAAAGGGAGTTTTAAATTATGGATCTGTACAGATTTAAGACATCTGCATACTCTGTCTCTTCCTTCACACACATCGGTATCACAGATGTCCATTAGCTTCTGATGTCATTAAGATCACATGACCATTTTTGCTGATATTTTATCAGAGAGAGAATAAAACAATCCACCACCTCTGAATGGTGAAGATGATTCTGGAAAATATAGTGAATAAGAGAAACAATATCAAGGGTCAAAGAGTTAGAGGTCTAAAGGAAAGGTTGGGAAGGAAATATCCAGGGTCAGGAGAGAAACATGGGTTTGTGAGTAAAAAATGTCCTTCATCACTTAGGGAGCAGAGAAGTGTGAAGATTAAAGCAGATAGTACTGAGGAAGACATGTGTAGATGTAGCTAGAAAGAGATGAGGGTTGGTTGGATAGGCAAAGAAAGTTCAAAGACAAATGTGAACATTGGAGAATTTGATTTGAATAATAGCAAAAGCAGTGAAACCCGCAGGACTGTTCCAAGGAATAAATGTTACAGTGGCTACATTACACATTGTTGGTACCTTGCTCAAATTTTCTCAGAAACCTCATTTGTGCTCAGCCCCCAATTTCTTTGTGTTTTGCTGCCAGCAGCTTAGATAATAACTGATTTCTGGGACTATCCAATTCTTTTGTCTAAGTGGTACAGTATAGTCTGATATGTGCTCTAGTGCTCCCCACAGAATCAGGCAGACAGAACATCAGGAACATCTGAAATCTTCCTCTTGTTTGGCCTTTGCCTTTGCCCTAGTCAGTGGGCTTCCCAGGCGGTGCTAGTGGTAAAGAAGCTGCCTGCCAAGGCAGGAGACATGAGACTCCAGTTTGATCCCTGGGTCGGGAGGATCCCCTGGAGGAGGAAATGGCAACCCAGTCCAGTATTCTTGCCTGGAAAAGCCCATAGATGGAGGAGCCTGGTAGGCTACAGTCCATGGGGTCGCAAAGAGTCAGACATGACTAAGCGACTTCAGTTTCAGTTTCTCTTTGAGAAGACTTTAATCGAAACCATCATTGGGAAGCCCAAGTTTAAGGGTGTGTTGAAAACAATGGAGATTTTTATGGTAGACATTTAAGAGGAGGCTGGCAACTCAATGAGAGCAACAAGTTAATTCATAGACAACTACTTAAAATCTTAACAGAAAATACAGGAAAGGGGATAGCTAGGAAAAGTCCTCTCTGATCAGAAGACCTCAAAGAAAAGTTTCAAAGACTGTCTCTGCAAACAGACTTGATCTAATTAGATGAGACCTGGGAACAATTTATGCATTCATAGCATTGTTGAAAGAAATCAGCCAGCAATTAATGGAGTCTATTGCCTAGGTGTAATACAAACAGAAGCAAATAGTTTAACATAGCAATTAGAGAAAAAGACTGTCAAAGAGCCTTGCTAAACCACTACCACATCAGGATGTCTAAGAATACCCAAGACTATACCCTTTGAGGAACAACATCATAGGCTGCACAGTGTGGGAAAAATGAACTTAACTGAAATAGTCAAGTCACTAGGCAAATAAACAAGCAGACAACAGCAAGTGCCAGAGGGGTGGAAAATGGATATACAGAATAGCTGTAAAAAATGTGGTGGCCTGAATAAGGACTCCCAAAGTTATTCAAGTCCTAATTCCTGGAATCTAAAAATATGGCTGTAAAAGAAACAGATCAATTTCTGAACACATACAGTCTTCCAAGACTGAATGTGAAAGAAAAATAAAATTTGAATAGACCAATTTCTAGTTATGAAGTTGAATCAGTAATCAAAAAACTCTCTAGAAACAGAAGTCCAGGGCCATATGCTTCAAGAAGAAATTCAACTGAATATTTAAAGAAAAATTAGTACCCACACTTTACAAATTATTGCTAAAAATCAAAGATGAGGAAATGCTCTCAATCTCATTCACTGAGGCCTACGATATTCTGGCACCAAAACCGGACAAAGATTCTACAAAAAAGAAAATTCAGGCCAATATTGCTGATGAATATAGATGCAAACATTCTTAACAAAATAGTAGCAAACTAAATTCAATGAAACATGAAAAGAATCATGCATCATGATAAGGAGAAATTTATTTCAGGTGTGCAAGGATGGTTCACAATCCACAAATCAAGCAAGACGATATACCATGTTAACAGAATAAAGGATAAAAATAATATGACTATGTCAATAGATGCAGACAAATATTTTGAGAAGATTTAACATCCATGATAAAAATTGTCAACATATTTGGTATAAAGAGAGCATGACTCAAAATAATAAAGACTACTTGTTGTAAATCTACAGCTGACATCATACTAAATGGTGAAAAACTAATCTTTTTCTCTAAGATCAGTAACAAGACAAGGATGCAACTCTCACCATTTCTATTTAACATAGTACTGGGAGTCCTAGCCTCAGTAATCAGACAGGAAAAAGAAATAATTGGCATCCAAGTCGGAAAGAAAGAGGTAAACTGTCTCTAATTACAGACAACATGATACTCCATATAGAAAATTGTAAAGATGCTAAAATACTAATAGAAACAATCAACAATGTTAATTACAAGTTGCAGGATACAAGATTAATATACAGAAATCTGTTGCATTTCTACACACTAATAATAATTATCAGAAAGAGAATTTAAGAAAACAATCCAATTTCTAGTTGAATCAAAAAGAATCAAAAGTATCCAGGAACAAATTTAACCAATGAAGTGAAAGACCTGTACTCTGAAAACTGTAAGACATTGATGAAAAGAATTTAAGATAATGTAAATTGAAAAAGGAAGCTGAGAGGGCTACAGTAAACAAGAGCCCACAGCTTTTCATTGGCTGAGTCCTTGCCAGGGAAGGATAAAGGCATCCTCATCCTCTCTTTGCCCTCCACCATGTCCACAAGCCATGAGAATTTCCCCCGTCTCCCAACACTTCCCTGGTGGCTCAGATGGTAAAGCATCTGCCTACAATGAGGGAGATCCGGGTTCAATCCCTGGGTCAGAAAGATCCCCTGGAGAAGGAAATGGCAACCCACTCTAGTATTCTTGCCTTGAAAATCCCATGGACGGAGGAGCCTGGTAGGCTGCAGAGTGGGACACAACTGAGCGACTTCACTTTCACTTTTCATTTTCGTGCATTGGAGAACGAAATGGCAACCCACTTCAGTGTTCTTGCCTGGAGAATCCCAGGAACAGGAGAGCCTGGTGGGCTGCCGTCTATCAGGTCGCATAGAGCTGGACACGACTGAAGTGACTTAGCAGCAGCAGCAGCATACTTTATAGGACAGAGACAGAAAGATATTTGACTCCAAAAGAAGAAGGAGCTATGGTGATGGGAGCAAGAAATTCTAGTGATTCAAGAAGGAGTCACGAACCAAAGAATTTAGTTAGCCTTCAAAAGCTAAAAAAGGCAAAGAAATGAATCATCCCTTAGATCTCAAGAAGGAATCAATTCTGCCAAGAACTTGACTATAGACAGTGAAATGGCTTTAAGACTTCTTGCATCAAGAATAATTTTCTTCTAAGTTACCAAGTTCATATTGAACATTAAGTAAGGTTTATTGTTGATGTTCAATTCGCTGTACTTGTAGGATGGGATGATGCAAGTGTCTGTTGGGACACATTCTGGTGAGGCAGATCTGAACATTCTTGAGTCATTTAACTAATCAGGATAACAACTTTATTGGAGTTTTTTTTTTTTTTCCTTTGAATTCTTTTCACTTTTTACCATTTTTCAGTTCAGCATATGATGGTTAAATATTTATTTTATTTTGCCCTCTTATCAGCTATTCTGCTAGTTCCAAATTAGAAGTGTCTAGTACAGAAGGAAATATAGATTGAGAAAGGAAGATAAAGACTGAAGTTCATTATCCCAGGAATGCAAGGATTCTTTAATATCCACAAATCAATCAACGTAATACACCACATTAACAAATTGAAAGATAAAAACCACATGATTATCTCAATAGATGCAGAGAAAGCCTTTGACAAAATTCAACACCCATTTACGATTAAAACTCTCCAGAAAGCAGGAACAGAAGGAACATACCTCAACATAATAAAAGCCATATATGACAAACCCACAGCAAGCATTACCCTCAATGGTGAAAAACTGAAAGCATTTCCCCTAAAATCAGGAACAAGGCAAGGGTGCCCACTCTCACCACTACTATTCAACATAGTGTTGGAAGTTTTGGCCACAGCAATCAGAGCAGAAAAAGAAGTAAAAGGAATCCAGATAGGAAAAGAAGAAGTGAAACACTCACTGTTTGCAGATGACATGATCCTCTACATAGAAAACCCTAAAGACTCTACCAGAAAATTACTAGAGCTAATCAATGAATATAGTAAAGTTCCAGGATATAAAATTAACACACAGAAATCCCTTGCATTCCTATACACTAACAATGAAAAAACAGAAAAAGAAATTAAGGAAACAATACCATTCACCATTTCAACAAAAAGAATAAAATACTTAGGAGTATATCTACCTAAAGAAACAAAAGACCTATACATAGAAAACTATAAAACACTGATGAAAGAAATCAAAGAGGACACAAACAGATGGAGAAACATACCGTGTTCATGAATTGGAAGAATCAATATTGTCAAAATGGCTATTCTACCCAAAGCAATCTATAGATTCAATGCAATCCCTATCAAGCTACCAACGGTATTTTTCACAGAACTAGAACAAATAATTTCACAATCTGTATGGAAATAGAAAAAAACCTCGAATAGCCAAAGTAATCTTGAGAAAGAAGAATGGAACTGGAGGAATCAACCTGCCTGACTTCAGACTCTACTAAAAAGCCACAGCCATCAAGACAGTATGGTACTGGCACAAAGACAGAAATATAGATCAATGGAACAGAATCAAAAGCCCAGAGATAAATCCACGAACCTATGGACACCTTATCTTTGACAAAGGAGGCAAGGATATACAATGGAAAAAAGACAACCTCTTCAACAAGTGGTGCTGGGAAAACTGGTCAACCACTTGTAAAAAAATGAAACTAGAACACTTTCTAACACCATACACAAAAATAAGCTCAAAATGGATTAAAGATCTAAATGTAAGAACAGAAACTATAAAACTCCTAGAGGAGAACATAGGCAAAACACTCTCCGACATAAATCACAGCAGTATCCTCTATGACCCACATCCCAGAATATTGGAAATAAAAGCAAAAATAAACAAATGGGACCTAATGAAACTTAAAAGCTTTTGCACTACAAAGGAAACTATAAGTAAGGTGAAAAGACAGCATTCAGAATGGGAGAAAATAATAGCAAACAAAGCAACAGACGAAGGATTAATCTCAAAAATATACAAGCAACTCCTGAAGCTCAATTCCAGAAAAATAAATGACCCAATCAAAAAGTGGGCCAAAGAACTAAACAGACATGTCTCCAAAGAAGACATACCGATGGCTAACAAACACATGAAAAGATGCTCAACATCACTCATTATCAGAGAAATGCAAATCAAAACCACAATGAGGTACCATTACACTCCAGTCAGGATGGCTGCTATCCAAAAGTCTACAAGCAATAAATGCTGGAGAGGGTGTGGAGAAAAGGGAATCCTCTTACACTGTTGGTGGGAATGCAAACTAGTACAGCCATTATTGAGAACAGTGTGGAGATTTCTTAAAAAATTGGAAATAGAACTGCCATATGACCCAGCAATCCCACTTCTGGGCATACACACTGGGGAAACCAGATCTAAAAGAGACACGTGCACCCCAATGTTCATCACAGCACTATTTATAATAGCCAGGACATGGAAGCAACCTAGATGCTCATCAGCAGACGAATGGATAAGGAAGCTGTGGTACATATACACCATGGAATATTACTCAGCCATTAAAAAGAATTCATTTGAATCAGTTCTAATGAGATGGATGAAACTGGAGCCCATTATACAGAGTGAAGTAAGCCAGAAAGATAAAGATCATTACAGCATACTAACACATATATATGGAATTTAGAAAGATGGTAATGATAACCCTATATGCAAAACAGAAAAAGAGACACAGATGTACAGAACAGACTTTTGGACTCTGTGGGAGAAGGCGAGGGTGGGATGTTTTGAGAGAACAGCATGTATATTATCTATGGTGAAACAGATCACCAGCCCAGGTGGGATGCATGAGACAGGTGCTCAGGCCAGGTGTACTGGGAGGACCCAGGGGAATCGGGTGGGGGGTGACGTGGGAGGGGGGATCAGGATGGGGAATACATGTAACTCCATGGCTGATTCATGTCAATGTATGACAAAACCCAGTGCAATGTTGTGAAGTAATTAGCCTCCAACTAATAAAAATAATTGAAAAAAAAAAAAAAGAACTGAAGTTCATAATCTGTAGGGCCAAAAAGTGTCTGTGATTAAAACTGTACCAGGGTAGGTAAGAAATAATCAGCACTACAAATGCCCTGTGGGGCCTCACGGTGTGACTGAGGCTGGAGGAGGGGCTGAGCCCCGGGAGAGTTCATGTAGAGGCTGCAGGTGCCTGGGGAGCACCGTGCTGTACAGCACAGAAGTAAGTGCCCGAGTCTGTGGTCCACAGAGAGGAAATGTGCAGTGAGCTTCGGCCTTCTTTGGGGACTGTCGTGGCATTTAATCTTCCTTCCTGCTTTGTCCCTGAAGGAACGGAAAACAGGTGGATGAGGCGGCCCCCGGGGTTCTGAAGATACCACTGCACGCTGTTTGGGAAGGTGGAGAAATTACACTGCAGAGTAGAGCTGGCTCCCTCCTGGAGACTCAGGGCTGGGGGACTCTGCATCACATCCATCCCTCTCACACCTGATGAAAAGAAGAGAAACAGTCACAGGTGAGGGTCACAGAGCGCCTGCAAAACCCGTAAAGTACACCCCCAACCCCATAAATGATAAGGATAGAAAGTCTGAAGGACTTGTCAGCTCCTCTTCCTCCTTCAACAAAAGAGAAGCTGCTCATTCCTTCAGATTCCCCTGTGGGGCAGCCCCAACTCACAGCAAACCTGGGCAAACAAAAGCCCCAGTACAGTGTCCACTAGCTTTTTCATGATGCTTTGCCTTGTTGCTGGAAAACATTCACAAGATACATAGCAAACCCTGGGTGGTGAGTGTCATGACTTGTCTGGATGTTTCAGCTCCTGCAACCAATCAGCTCAGCCAACAAACCCTGCTCAGCTGACACTCTGTGACGGGCAGCCCCACCCTCTGGTCTCAACTGAACAGGTTAAAGAGGGGTAAGAGTGGAGGGAAAGGTGACATTCAATGTTTTGTACATAATTTTGAACTTGTGAAATGGAAGTTCCTATTTTTTCCTGATATATATTAATAAATAAATCTTGGACAATAAAAGTGGAAAAAAATCAGAAAAAGCTGGTATTTATACTTCAAAATTTTCCATCTTACCTTTTGTTTATGATGCCCTGTTTGATCCAGGGGACTTTCCTGAGAGCTATGGATAAAGATAATGACAGATAAAGATAATAACAATCAATGTAAATATAGATATTTTGCATTATGGTCATAAATGTCTAGTGCTTGAATCAGGGAATATGGCAGACCTATTAACTGAAAGGAATATTCATCAAAAAGCATGCTTCTTATATGACGATAATGATTTAGCTTTTCTTCACACAAAATTATCCTCCTCTATTATTACTAACTTCCATTTGAAAGAGTTTTCCAGGGTATGGAGCGGTAAAGAATATACTTGCCAATTCAGGGGACAAAAGAGATGGGGATTCGATCTGAGTCAGGAAGGTCCCCTGGAGAAGGAAATGGCAACCAGCTCCAGTATTCTTGCTTGGAAAATCCGATTGCCAGGGGGACCTAGTGGGCTATAGTCCATGGGATGGCAAAGAGTAAGACCCAACTGAACAACTGAGCACGTGAAAACTCAGAATGAGTTTCAGAGGTAGGAGGTAGATGGGCTGGTAATTGTCAAGCAGAGTAAAATTCAAGCTTTGTTTTCCTTACAGACTCCAAATACTGAGGGAAGAACCAATTCTACCTTGTTGGAACTGTTCCTTTGACTTGCTTTTCACTGCTTTTGTTATAATAATCATACATAATGGGCTGCCTCAGAGAATCAGCCCCTTGGCCTGACTGCTAAAAGGCTTTTGTTCATGACCTATCCACTTGTGGATGGTAGGAAAGAAGAAATTAATACATTCCCTGCCTGAGGCTTGCCATTCCAGCAGATGTTTACAAGATTAATTTTGCCTTTTTAATTTGTTTCCTCACCTTCCCCCACCCTGTACTGTAAAAGAACCTGCCATCCAGACCCAAACAAGATGATTATTTTGAGACATTAGTCTGACATCTTATTGGTCAGTCAGCTTTCCGAATAAACTACTTGCCCCCACACCTCTTCTTTCAGATTCATTAACCTGTCATGCTAATTAGCCTCAGTAACCAAGATAATTAACAGCAGGAGCTGAGCTCTACTAGAGTAAAAAAGTGACCACTTCTGAGGTCAAAAGGTCAAGGAAATCTGTGCAGGCACAGAAAGACTCCTCAGAGCTCAAAAAGGAGGTGGCACCACCTCATAACAGATGATGCCAAGCATCTCACAAAGCTCTGTGCTGGAATCCATCTTGGCAAGAAGATGCACATGCATCTTTCAGGAGTGTCCTAAAACAGGTCTGATGTGGGGAAAGGAGGGAGATATCTGGCCAAAGATAAACACAGACCCAGAAGAACTGCCCCATATGGATGACTTAACCACCTCTTCACTGCACTCCTCATCTTCCTCCTCATTAGGGAGGATGCCCTTGTGTCTCCTGCATTGGCAGGCAGATTCTTTAGCACTGCACCACCTGGGAAGCCTATTAATGGAGACTGATGAATAAAGGAGAACTTTTTTGGCTTTACAATATATTGTGTTTGGAAAGGTCACCCATATACATCCTTAAGTGCCAACAGTAATTAGCTCCACCAGTCCCAAACGCTTTAGTCAAAGAGTTGAAATCCTTTAAGGAAAGAAGCTTCTTAGGATACTAGCAAAATAGCCTGGAGATAATGCAGTTAGAAATAAAGCATTGTCCTGGGTTGTTTGTTTGCTTGAGAGATGAGATTAATATTGTAAAGCAAATTCTCTGACTTGTGTTATATCAACTCACATGGTCAATCTCAAGCTATTATATCTCAGCCCATCACTATTCCAAATGACCCGGCAGTAAGTAGCTTTCTCCAGCTTGCTGAAAATTCTATGGCCTCATTTTCCCTAGAATTCTGATTCTAGAGGACAAAAATGCAAAATTTCAGAAAACAGGAGTCTTTCCTTTGCAAAATGATAAACAAAAAAGAATAGAAAAGACAAGAAAAAATGAAGAAAAGAAAAATCTAAGATGCCCATGGGAACCAAACACTTCCAGGATTCTGTATTGTCTGTGCTATTTGCCTTCACAGAACATGCCAACTTCCTAAATATAACAAAGACTGAGCTACAGTGTCCAGGAGGTTTGTGTTCAGCTCCTCCTGCAGCCCCAGGCACTGTGTCACTCAGAGCACAGAAGTACTTGGCCGAGTCTTTCCAATGAGCTGGTGTTTTCCTCAGGTGGAAGGACTTCTCACTCTTCCTAAATTCAGCCTCAAAACCTTTCATGCCTGAAATAAGATTGTCTCTAGACATGTACTTCAGGAGGAGCTGGAGTCCTTGGTCCGGGTACTGCACGGACCAGAAGAGGTATTGTGAAACAGAAGATGAGTAGGTGCACTTCAGCTCCAGAAGGGCTCCTTCAGAGACAGTGATGTGGTCATCAGGCTGGGTCACTGACTGGGCTCCAGCTCCTGCTGAAACATCAGTGCTGAATCAGTGAACTCAGCTAAAACAAAAAGTCTCTATTCAACATGGCACAATATTCCATGTGTGGACAAGGGAGTAAAGTGGAGTATTACTCACTCAGAAACAGGAGCATCTCAAGCATCAAGGTGAACACCAAGGTCATAGTGGGGCAGTGAAGAGGCAGTGAGCTCCTTTCTAACAGGTTCCCCACAAATAAGTTTGAAGACTGGCTGACTTGAACCCAGGTTTCTCTGAAGTTAAGAATGACAAAGGATATATATTTCTTCTGATGAAGATTATAGGGAGGTTGTTAGGAAGAGAAGCTGTCTTAACAAAATGCCTGTCTCTGGTGTCTGAGATGCTTTACATCTCACTGTGTGAAAAATGGTCAGAATATCTCTTTAAAATCTAGGGTTTTGTGAGGTTCTTCTGATCCTTCACAGAAAAGCAATTTCCAATTTAGGCAGCAGTGCCCTCCAGAGGCCAAATAGAGAACTACGGAGAAGTTCACTTTTCATTAACATGCCCCACCCTTTTACTGCCCTTCTGTGGTTGAATTTCAAAGCATTATGATTATGTACAGAAGAGGATTTATATGTTGTCAGCCTTGAACTATTTGGCTTTTTAAAAAAACAGAATTGTGAGGTAAAAATTTCCTGTGTTACTGTATAGCACAGGGGACTATATTCAATATCCAGGGGTAAACCATAATGGAAAAGAAAATAAAAAAGAAAGTCTATATATGTATAACTGAGTCACTTTGCTCTACAGAAGAAATTAGCATAACATTGTCAATCAGCTATCCTTCAACTTTTAAGTGCTGGATACAAAATAGTTTTTAGAATGAAACATAAAATCACAGTGTTACAATTTTTTTAGTTTCCAGATTTAACTGAGCCAGAAGGAAATAATCCAATGTATTTCAACTGCAGAAAGAGAAGAGCCATTAATCCAGAAGCCTTCACTAATAAAGGTGAAGTTCAGACATTCTCAGTTGAAGGAAAACGAAGAAAAGTGGTCACCAGAAGACCTATCCTAAAATAATGTCTAAAGGAAGCTCTATAAACAGAAATAAAATTATAAAGGAAGGAGTCTTGAAACAACAAGAAGGAATAAAGAATACAATAAGCAAAAATATGGATAAATAAAATAGACTTTTCCTCTTGAATTTCCTAAATTATATTTGGTGGAAATATTTTATAACATATTAAATGTGTTATATAATAACATATATATAATAATATAATTATATATCTGGGGAAAATTATAACATTGTCTAATGAGGCTCTAGACACACATGGAGGAAATACTAAAGAAAATTATTTTATGAATGGGGAGAATAAATAAGTGTAAAGGGAGGCAATACTTATACATTACATTCAAATAGGTAAAATAATATTACCAATAGACTGTGTTATATAAATGCAGTAACTGGAGCAACCATATAAAAACAGCTATACAATAAGACACATCTAAATGCTATAAGGCAGCCATGAAATTAAAAGACACTTACTCCTTGGAAGGAAAGTTATGAGCAACCTAGATATATTAAAAAGCAGAGATATTACTTTGCCAACAAAGATCTGTCTAGTCAAGGCTATGGTTTTTCCAGTAGTCATGTATGGATGTGAGAGTTGGACTGTGAAGAAAGCTGAGCACCAAAGAATTGATGCTTTTGAACTGTGGTGTTGGAGAAGACTCTTGAGAGTGTCTTGGACTGCAAGGAGATCCAACTAGTCCATCCTAAAGGAGATCAGTCCTGGGTGTTCATTGGAAGGACTGATGCTGAAGCTGAAACTCCAGTACTTTGGCCACCTGATGCTAAGAGTTGACTCATTGGAAAAGACCCTGATGCTGGGAGGGATTGGGGGCTGGAGGAGAAGGGGACGACAGAGGATGAGATGGCTGGATGTTATCACCGACTCAATGGACATGAGTTTGAGTAAACTCCGGGAGTTGGTGATGGACAGGGAGACCTGGCATGCTGCAATTCATGGGGTCGCAAAGAGTAGGACATGACTGAGCTACTGAACTGAACTGAACTGACTGACATGCTCATAGTAGCTTCTCTTGTGACTCAGACCGTAAAAGAATCTTCCTACAATGCGGGAGACCTGGGTTCAGTCCCTGGGTCGACACAATGCCCTGGAGAAGAGAATGGCTATGCTCTCCAGTATTCTTGTTTAGAGAATTCCGGTAGGCTACAGTCCATGAGGTCACAAAGAGTCAGACACAACTGAGCAACTAACAGACACACACACACACTAAATGCTGCAGATAAATTGAAGTGTAATCCTAGAAAATGTTGAATAATTCACAGGAGGTTAGAAGTAAAAACATAGGGGACAAAAAAAAAAGCCCCCCCCCCCAAAATCAAATAAAATGGAAGGCTAAGCCCTAAAATATCAAGACATTAAAAACAAGCGATCTACACACAGAAACTAAGATGCAGAAGTTGACCTGAACACACCAGTGACAAAACAGCTCAGACAAAAAGTGGGTTAAGAAACACGACCCAACTATGACTGTCTGAGAGAAATTAATTTCAAATAAGACATAGTCACCTTGAAAGTAAAAGGATGGAAAAAGATGTATTATGCAAACATTGATCAAAGGAAAGTATAATGGCTATATTAATATCAGATAAAGTAGACAGACTCTTGAACAAAGAACATTATGAGAGACAGAGAAATATTATCTACTGATGAAGAGGATAATTTGCTGAGAAGACATAGTAATCCTAAATGTATATGTACCAACTAACAGAGCTGAAAAATAAGTGGAACAAAAATTAAAGCTAAAAAGAAAAGAGACAAATCTAGAAATATAGTTAAATACTTCAATATTCCTCTCTCAACAACTGGTAGAATAACTTGCCAGAAAATCAGCAGATATATAGAAGAACTCAATAACACCACTAACCAGTAGGATTTAATTATCAGCTATACAACACTCCACCCAACCAGAGGAGAATATACTTCTTGTCAAGTGTCCGTGGAATATATACCAGGTAAGTCCAAATCTTGGGACCTAAAAAAACTCAACAAATCTAATGTAAAAGAACTGAAATATAAAGAGTATGTTCTCCAACCACAATGAAATAATAGCATAAATAAATAACAGAAAGATACAGGAAAATTCCCAAACATTTGACAACCAAACAACACACTTCTTAATCATCTATGGGTCATAGAGAATGTCTCAAGGGAAATCATTGAATTTCCCATGAGTTGAATAAAAATGAAAATAACAGCATACCAAAACTGGGGGGACACAGCCAAAGAAGTATTGAGAGTGAAATTTTAGCACCACATGCAAATATTAAAAAGGAATAAAATCTCAGATTATCTAAGCTTCTATCTGAAGAACCTGGACAAGGAAAAGATAAATTAATCCAAAACAAGCATAAGAAAATAATAAAGATAAAAGGAGAAATCAATGAAATTTAAAAGAGATAAACAATAGAGAAAATCAATGAAACAAAGAGTTGGTTCTTTAAGAGGATCAGTAAAACTGACAAAGTTCTAGCAAAACAGACCGGTGGAGGGGAGTGGGAAGAACAGGGACAATGTCAGCAGGCTAATTAGCAGTATGGCATCCCATGTGATTGGCTAGGGATGAACATTTGCCTTTCTCCAGTTGGTCCTAGGCTTCTGTCATAGCTCAGTTGGTAAAGAATCTGCCTGCAATGCAGGAGACCCTGGTTCGATTCCTGGGTAGGGAAGACCCACTGGAGAAGGAATATGCTCCCCAGTATTCTTGGGCTTCCCTTGTGGCTCGGCTGGTAAAGAATCCGCCTGCAATGTGGAAGACTCGGGTTTGAAACCTGGATTGGAAAGATCCCCTGGAGAATTGAAAGGCTACCTGCTCCAGTATTCTGGCCTGGAGAATTCCACGCACATGGGGTCGCAAAGAGTTGGACTGGACTGAGAGCCTTTCACTAACTAACTAACATTAGCAGTTGGTCCTGAGTTGAATGAACTTCCGAAGTATTATGCTAAGTAAAGTAAACAATGCCAAAATGCCATGTATTGTAAGATTCCATTTGCATAAAATGCATAGAATAAGCAAACCCGTGGTCAGAAAGCAGGTGGGTGGCTCCCAAGGATGTGTGCCTGGGGAGCTCGGGGAGTGACTATGTCACGGGCCTGTGGTTTCCTTTCGGGGTGATGACAAGGTTTCAAATCTAGATAGAGGTAGTGATTGTGCCATGTTGTGAATATACTAGATGCACACTTAGGTGTTCCTTTAAAAGAGAGAATTGTATGAAATGTTGTTTAATCTCAACAAAACTACTATTTTTTGACTTTTTATTTTGTGTTAGAGAAGAGCTGGTTAACAATGTTGTGTTATTTTCAGGTGTACATCAAAGTGATTCCGTTATCCATACACATGTATCTGCTCGTTTTCAAATTCTTTTCCCATTTAGATTGTAAAACTATTACTTAAATTGAAGTTGATGAAAATCTAACAATCAAAGAATTTACAATATGATTTTAGATCATTTTAAAAGATTTTTTAAATTAATTAATTTATTTTAATTGGAGGATGATTACTTTACAATATTGTGATGGTTTTTGCCCTACAGCAACATGAATCGGCCACAGATACACCTGTGTCCCCACCATCCTGAGCACCCCTCCCACCTCCCCTGCCACCCTATCCCTCTGGGTTGTCCCAGAGCGTGGGCTTTGGGTGTCCTGCTTCATGCATGGAACTTGCACTGGTCATCAATTTTACCTGTGGTAATGTACATGATTCAGTGCTATTCTCTCAAATCATCCCTCCCTTGCTAATTGCCTCTATCTGGAAGGAAAGTCAATACAGAAAACCCCTTAATGGAAGAAGTTTCCTCAGCGCCAAGCCAGGACGTGGTTGGAGCCCCATCTGCAGTCTGAGTCCTGGGAACAGGCTCCCTCTGCGCACCGTGGCTCACAGCACAGAGGTCGGTGGTCGAGTCACTGTGCTGAGAAGCCGCAATGTGTGAAGCACTGTGTCCTGATGGTTTATCCAACGAGACTGTAATTCTCCCACTTGTTTGCTCGTTCTGATTCGCCTGAATTGACAATAGGGATGTGAGCCCTTTCCCCGGATCCTGCCTAAACCACTGCAGGAAGTACAGAGTGCTGTCGGTGTAACTTCAGTTGAGATCTACGCTGTCTCCCTCTCTCACGCTCAGAGCTTCAGGACTCTGACTCACGTCCTGCTTACTGCTCACCCCTGTTCAGAAAAAGAAAACAGAGACAGGCTGGTCAGCGGCTGATTATTCTTGGAAACTAACAAGTTTACTTTTTCGCTCTCCACAGGAACTCCCAGAAACCATGCAGGTACAACTCCCTGACTTTCTGTGTTCCCTAGGGAGGAATATCAGGGAGTTGCCCATTCTTTGCCCATTTCCAAATCCCTCTAACTCACAGTTTAGTTGTAACAAAAGGATGAGCAGGCTCAGGAATTTGTCCATTCCTTCTGTCATTTAGACTCACTGGAGAACTGAATTCTTGTGTCTGTAAAATGTTCAAGGACTCGCAGGATAAAAGACCTGCTCTGCTGCCTCTTGTGTTTAAAACTTTCTACAGGAAACACAGAGTCAGCCAGCCAATCAGAGCAAGTCACAGAGGCACAGAGGAGGACGCGCCAGAAGCCCATCTGCCAGGAGTGCCAGGTTGCCATGGAAACACCAACATCTCAGGGCTAAGCCCAGCGTTGCCAGAGAAATGCTTATCTCTTTCCCTCCTCCTAAGGAAAACAATTTTTAACACATCAGATTTGCAGAATGTGGCTAAGTATGCACCTAGAGGGGCTTCTCTGATGGCTCAAACAGTAAAGAATCTGCCTGCAATGCAGGAGACCCAAGTTCGATCCCTGGATGGGGAAGATCCCCTGGAGATAGGAATGAATGACAACCCACTCCAGTATCCTTGCCTGGAAAATTCCATGGACAGAGGAGCCTGGTGGGCTATAGTCCATGGGGTGGCAAAGACTCAGACAATACTGAATAACTCATACACACAGGTACCTAGAGAAAAATGTAAGCATAAATGCTTATGTTAGAAAAGAAGAAATCTTAAGCTGCACAGCTGCAGCTGAACCTCTTCACATTCCTGTAACTGCTCCCTCCTCTTGCCACTTCAGTTCTTAAGAATTGTTTTCTTTAATTCCCACTTTCTTGAAAATCCCTTTCTATCATTTCTCAGCCATCAGGTTGCAAAAAGAGTTAAGAATCATAATATTCACATTCAATGTGTGTGATATATCAGGAAATGGGCACTTTCACATCCTATACCTGAAGTATAAGCTAAATAAGATTCATAGGTACTATTTTCATATCATTGGCCAGATATTCCACTTGTCTGAGAATTTTTAAAGAAATAACCTTATAAATACATTATAAAATTGCATATTGTATGCAGCAAGGATATTTAAATATCCTTCAATACAAATACTCAATATGTTATGATATATCTGTATTATACTATACAGTTGTCAAAAGAGTAAGTAGACTTATTTCTGACTTGCAAAGAATTTTTGGACTTATTCAAACTGGTTATTTACATTTTAGATTAATTCTTGTTGGAGTATAGCTGATTTACAATGTTATGTTACTTTCTGCTGTAGAGCAGAAAAAATTTTGAACTGTTTAACTCTGGAGTTTTTATTTTTTAATTCTCATTTTATGTTGCCTGCAGCATTTATCTCAGAAATCCCTTCATCTTTAAACATGTTTAAGGCTCAGTTTCTTTTCCTGAGGATAGATTAATATTACTTTGTAGGCTTTAGATTACAGAAGGAGTATCTAAAGTGCTGAGCAATAGACCTGGCATATGGTAGTGGTTCAATAAATGATAATAAAGACTCTGGTGTTGAAGATGAGAATGACAAAAAGACAGCAGGTAGAAACAAGAATCTCATGATAATTCTCAGATCTATTCCACTGAAGACATTGGGCAGACTATAAAGCTAAAAACCCAAAAGATCAAAACTGAACAAAACCAGGAGGTATGGATAAGAATACCTGTGTCTCTCTCCTTGAATCAGGAAGCTTCCACTTCTTCTTTCCTTCTTTGTAAACCCCCCTCTTCTTCTACCCACAAAGGAGGAGTGAGGAGGGCTGATTCCGTCATTCAGAGTCCATTTATGAGTAGGAGATTGAAAAAAAAGTGAAAATGCAAGTCGCTCATTCATGTCCAACTCTTTGTGATCCTGTGGACGGTATCCTGCCAGGTTCCTCTGTCTATGGAATTCTCCAAGCAAGCATACTAGAGTGAGTAGCCAATCCCTTCTCCAGGGGATCTTCTTGACCCAGGGGTTGAGCCTGTGTCTCCTGCACTGCAGGCGGATTCTTTACCATCTGAGCCCCCAGAGAAGCCCAGGAGATCAGTTCTCAGTCTAACTTAAACACAGGACTCCAGAGTCCACTTATTCTGCTTATAGCTCCTGCATTTCGAAGTCTTTGCCTACCTGTGATAAATGCATTTCTATAGAGGGCTAATTTAGTGCCCTGGGATGGGCTGCCTCTTCTTTCTGTTTCAGCCCAGATGCCTGAAAAGTTAAGTCAACTCTTGGCCAATTTGAGGCGTGTCCTATCTTTCCACCTCATCCTTGTAGGAATTCTGAACTTGCTATTCTGGATTCAGAAGGAAGTAGGAAACTCTACTTAGGCATGAACCTCAAACTTTCCTAGAGGTAATCAGAGGACCAGTGATATTAGGTCCTAGAGGTAATTAGGTCCAGGGATCAGCTGAAAGTCCTTCTTCACTTTCTGTTTGTCTTAAGCTAATATATACAGCATCTTCAGGAATCTTCCCTGTTGTGAGCAGGGCAGGATTTGGCCATTCTTAGGTCCCACTTCAAATGGAAATATTTTAGTTGAATAATAATGAATATATGACATATCAAAACATGTAAGATGCAGCAAAAGCAGTACAGAAAGTCCCTGACTTATTGTTTTCCAACTTTACGATGGTACAAAAATAATATGGACTCAGTAGAAACTGCACTTCAAATTTTGAATTTTGTTCATGGGCTAGCATGATGCTGTCTTTTAATGCTGAACATCAGCAGCAAGTTGCAACTCCTAGTCAGTTACTCGACTGCAAAGGTAAACAACCAACACACAACCCTTCTGAACCTAGACAACCACTCAGCTTTTCATTTTCAGTGCAGTGCCAAATAAATTATACGTGGTAGTCAGCATTAAATTATGAGATAGGCTTTGTATTAGATAATTTGCCCAACTGTTGGCTAATATAAGTGTTCTGAACATGTTTAAGGTAGGCTAGGATGAGCTATGATGTTCAGAGTTCAGGTATATTAAATGAACTTTTGACTAAAGATATTATCAGCTTATGATAAGTTTTTTGGCACATAACACCATTGTAAGTCAAGGAATATTTGTAATTAGAGACAAATTTATGAATTTAAATTATATTTGTCAGGAAAAAAGAAATGTTGAGAATTAATAGGCAAAGTTGCAACTCAAAGTACTGGAAAAATAGCAAGTTAAAAGAAAGTAAAGGTAGCAAATAATAAAACATGGGCTGAAGAAAACACAGTTTGTCAACCATCATAAGAGAAAAATAAATATATAAAGAACCCTTTATCTGTTAAACTAACTGAATCCATAATTTCAGGATTATTAAGTTTCTCCCTAAGGCTATGCTTACATGGCCTCACTATAGTGAACTTTCTGAAAATTGTTTCTAAATCATTAAAAACCCTACACAAATTCTTCCACAGGTACAAAAGAAGCCATGAATTGCAAGTTGCCTAATGAACCATTACAATCTTGACCAAAATCTGACATTAACATAGAAAAGAAAAAGTTGAATACCAGTATCATTCAGGAAAATGGGGGGGGAAGTGCTCAATAAAATAATAGCAAATCAATGTTTCACTATGTAAAAAGGACAAAACAACATTTCTAAGGGCACTTAACCCTAGAAATGAAAGTTGGTTTCACATTTAAAAATCAATTTAAATAAATAAAGAATATTTATCAAAAACACTATAATTATTAGTCACAGTGAAATATTGAATGCTTTACCTCTGAGTTTGGGAATAAGAAGAATTCTATTCAACATTTTATAGGTGATCTTAGCCAGTTAAGTAGGACTTGCTATATCATTTGTGGGGTGCAGTTAAAATGAAAATGCAGAACGACAAGTGAGCTGGGGAGTCACCTCGTAGGACCACTGCCCAGACCCCAGCCCTACTGAAGAGCTTTCCGTCGGTGAACACACAGAGGTGCTGGGCGAGTGGTCCCTGGAGAGGACAGGGAAGCTCCACAGTTCCTCTCACAGACCTGACCTTTCACGTCTCTTCCATCTGGATATTCATCTGCATCCTTTATCATAGCCTTTTATAATAAACAGGTAAAAGTAAGTGAAATATTTCTCCTAGTTCTGTGAGTCACTCTAGAGAATTACTTGAGCCCAGGATTTTGTTTTGTTTTATCTTGTTTTGGAAATCTTCTATCTACAGTCTTTTGTTCAGAAGCACAGCTGATCACTTGGGCTTGTGACTGGCATGCCTTTTTCAGGTAGAAAATGTCAGAACTGACTAGAATGATAGGATACTCAGGTGGGATTGCAGAGACTTGCTTAGTATGGGAAAAAACACATTTGTTGACCAGAAATGTTTTGTGTGAGTAGTAAAGGAGACTCATAGGAAAGAAGGACATAATAGGGCAGAACTGGGTTTTTCCCTACACAAGAAGGAAAAAAATCTGTTTTTTTCCCCTCACACACAGATTTTTACACAATAGCACAAAACTGTAATCAATCCAAACAACCCAAATATCTACTTCTGGGAGGATGGATAATTAAATTGTTAGATATTCATATAGAGGAACTCTACACATCAATTAAAAAAAGAACAAACAATACATACACAAAGTGACACCAGTGAATTGCAAAGATATTATTCTGAGTGAAGAAAGCCAGAGATAATATACACTATGCATGTAGATATTAACAAGTGTAAAATTTCTTTGAGTTCTAAGCTTCCGTTTTGTACACTTTATTATATGTGTTGTACCTCAGTTACAGAGAGAGAGAGAAGAGAAAGCCAAGAAGCATTTTGAATATGGAGATAAACGTCAGTGTCATCACCTGAGAATAAAAAGTGGTTCCTCTGGGGAGGCAAAAATAGACGATGTGGAAGAGTGAGAAGAAAAAGAGAGTGCTATTTGATTTTGTAAATAAATGAGAGTATTATTTTGATTAAAAAAGAAATTTTATTTTTAAAAAGGATGAAAAGGTGAGAATCTCAGATGAGATGAGGTTGAGAAATAATCATTGACTTTATCACCACCAAAGCCACTGGTTTAAGTGAGAGCGTCTCAAGGAGTAATGCTCACAGAAGTCAGGTTCAAGGAGGGGACAGTAAGTCTAGACAGTCAACTAATTTGATTATTAAGAAGGATTGAAATGTAGTAATAGGGCTGGTGGAGATATGACCTTTGGGAGTATATTAAACTGGGAAAGATTCTCTTACAGATGTGTGGTCAGATTGTTATAAGAGAATGCCAAAAAATTTATTTTAGGGAAGAAGGTACATTCCTGTGGCTTCTTTTCAAGGGGCTCAAGACTGGAAACAAAGACTCCATACCACCACTATCCCTTTCGAATCTACACGGGGGAAGCTCTGGGCTGTTTAAAAGAGCAGCCTGATCCATGGACACACAGTGGGGACTGTCTAGGATCCTGGACAGAATGCCCAGTAATCTCTGCTGTCTGGCTGCATCACAAGAGTTCGTTCTCCATAGGACCACTTGGGAAGAGGCCCTGGGTGCTCAGGAGGCAGGAAAACAGCAAAGAGGCCCTTATTCTAGAGCCGCAGCCTCAGGGTTTGGGGTACAGTCTGCAGGTGCCTGGGGAGCACTGTGTCTGCACAGTGCAGAGGTAAGTGGCTGAGTCTTCGGGTTTGGGGGCTTCGATGTGCAGAGAACTTCCCTTCTTTAACAAGGTGGCTCTCAGTCTTTCTGCTTTTCATCCCCAGCTGAGTAAAGCAGGAAGAGGCGTTCAGGGCCCTTCCCGGGGTCTTGTCTATACCACTGTAGCCCTATGAAGCTGCTGACAGTGTGGCTGCAGTTGAGGCTGAGACTGCCCCCCTCCTGGGTTCTCAGGGTCTGAGGATTCTGCTCCACTCGGTCTTCTCCACGCAGCCCTGTTCAGGAGAACAAAGTCAGAAACAACGCAAAGCTTTCCGTTCAGCAGTGCTTAAAATCCCAACACAAAGCTTGGGATGAGCAGTGTCTAGACTCCTCTCTCTCTCCTCCCCATCTTTGGAAAAATGTGCCCATAAGTTTTCACCTCTTAACCGGCAACTTACCTCCAAGCTGAACCCACAAGACTATGAATGCACATTCCAGCATGTTCTCCATCCTGCCACCTCACTCTTGATGCAGTTTTAATGATTCCAAATCTTCTCCCCTGAGGAGCTGCTCCTGTGTCTTTGTTCTTCTCTAATGCACAAGAGAGCCTTTCTGCTGGGCTCAGCCAGTCACGAACAAATCCTCTAGTAGCTTCATGCTTTTGACTTTTAAGACACTGGGAAAATGAAAGGAATGGAATCACTGCCCCGTGGTGGTCACAAACACAAACATCTCACTGGACAACTATGCCACTTACAAAGACAAATATTGAGGGAAGGACATCTTTTATGTTGGTGGGCACAGTACATGGAGGTCTAAAGCAGGAATCAGAAAAGCCTTCTCTGCCTGCAATTTTAATCATGTCTTTGTTCCTTGGATGTACTTTAAAGGTAAACAGCTACCAAGGGTTATAGGAGATGAGCCCAAGCATCAGTGTAATGGGACTTCTTAGGTGGCACTACTGGTAAAGAGCCCATCTGCCAGTGCAAGAGATGTAAGAGACGTGGGTTCAATCCCTGGGTGGGGAAGAGCCCCTGGAGGAGGACATGGGCATCCACTCCAGTACTCTTGCCTGGAGAATCCCATAGACAGAGGAGCTTGGCAGGCTACAGTCCCTGGGGTCGCACAGAGTCGGATGCGACTGAAGGGACTTAGTAGCAGCAGCATTGGTGTAATGGACTGTGTTTCCCTCTACGGTACACAAGAGTCTCAGCAGGGGAGACCTTAAAAAGACCAGAGTGCTGAGAGAAGCAGAGGGATAGAATAGTTGTGCATCTGTCTGGAAACCTCTTTGACAGAGAATTGGGAATATAAGTTAAGAAATCCATTTCTTCAAATAATCTTATGCCTGGCTTCAGGGAAGCATAACTAAAACTCAAGGTCAAGAACTTGATAGATCTTGGGAGGACAGAATGGGCGATCATGGCAGAGGGAAAGGAGAACTCTCCAATATAGACATCAGACAGGTCAGAAAGTCACAGGGCAGAGTGGGTAGCAGAAGATAATTATAGCAAAACTAGCCTTGCTTAATTTGCTTGGTTCTATGACACCCCACTGGATTTTGTCATTGAACATGTGTCTATGTTGTGGAGTTGACCACCGTTTATAAGAGCTCTCTTAAGACTTGTCTGAACAGCACACTCTGCCCCAACCCCATTAGCTTCAATGCGGAAAAACAGCATCAGCTCTCAGCTGCACTGTTTGATGTCACTTTATCCTTCACCCACTCAGTGACAAGAAAGAATAAGCAGCACAGAAGTTCTTACACTAACAGTGTTTGGAGTTTCTTGTTCTTGGACTTTTTATTCGAAAATTTGGTAATTTCTCAGTGATTTAAAAGTCACTGAACTAACATATCCATTTTAGCATTCTTTCATTTAATTCATTTTACCCACACTTAGCAAGCTCTCTTACAATCATATTTAGAAGGCAGCTTTTCTTTGTTTCTGAAAGTGTATCTCAGAAAGAAGATGGGAATGATAACTGCAAGATAAATGCAGGAGCTCTTTGTAGAATAGACACTAAATGAATCCGGGAGCTGGATGAGTGATGTGTAACGAAGCTCAAGAGACGATTTACAGTTGCGAACCTTATGAAAATTGCATGTCATTTTAAAAATACTTTTAATTTTAAATCACTATAGATTCATGGAAGTTTCCAAAAATGTACAAGGAGGCTCTGTGTACTCTTTACCGGGTCTCCTCTATGGTATCTAAACCAGGAAATTGACATTAGTAAAATCCACAGGTTTCAATTCTTAGATTTCCTCAGTTTTGCATGCAGATATGTGTGTGTGTGTGTGTAGCTCTATTCAATTTTACACACGTACAGATTCATGTATTCATGTATATCACATGTATAGGTTCATCACCACAATCAAGATGCACAATTGTTTCATCATAACAAGGTTCCCCTAGGCCATGCACACCTTTGTAGCCACACTGACCCCCTTCCCTAATCATTAACCCCAGACAATCACTCATCTGTTCTTCATCCATACAATTTTGTTGTTTAGTAATGTCATAGAGGGGCTTCCCTGGTGGCTCAATGGTAAAAGAATCTGCCTGCAGGAAATGCAGGTTTAATCCTTGGGTCAGGAAGAGCCTCTGGAGAAGGAAATGGCAACCTGCTCCAGTATTCTTGCCTGGGAAATCTCATGGAAAGAGGAGCCTGGTGGGAGTCCATGGGATTGCAAGGAATCAGGCCTGACTTATCGACTAAATAACAATAATGTCCTAGAAATGGAATTATATAGAAGTAGCCAATGAGATTTTTTTTCACTTAGCATAAGTAGTAAAATCATGAGATCTATCCAAGTTACTGTATGTATCCAACTTGTTGGTCTTTTTCATTTCTGAATAGTATTCCATGGCGTAGATATTTCACAGTTTGCTTAACCAGTAACCCACTGAGGGACACAGTTGTTTCCATGCTTCAGCTGCCGTGAATAAAGCTGTTATGAATATTCAGGTACAAGTTTTTATGTGAATAAAATCTTTTATTTATTTAGAATAAGTGTCCAAATGTGTGACTGCACGTTTAGAGTTATGAGAAACTGCCAAGCTATTTTCCAGAATGCCTGTATCATTTTAGATCTTCATCCGCAATTTGTGAGTGACTGAGTTTTTCCCACATGTTTGCCAGAATTTAGTGTTATCACTATTTTTTATTTTAGCCCCACTGAGATTTGTGTAGTGATATTTCATTGTAGCTTTAATTTGCATTTCTCTGATGACTAATATTGTTGAACATCTTTTCAGGTACTAATTTGCAATCTGTATATCCCCTCTTTGGGGAGCACCTGTTCGAATCCGTTGCTCGTTTTCTTCCCTCATAACTCAGTTGGTAAAGAATCCACCTTACAATGCAGGAGACCTAGGTTCGATCCCTGGGTTGGGAAGATCCACTGGAGAAGGCAAAGGCTACCCATTCCAGTATTCTGGCCTGGAGAATTCCATGGACTGTATAGTCCAAGGGGTCGCAAAGAGTCAGACACGACTGAGCACCTTTCACCTTCACCTCCAGTTCTGTAACTTATCATTTCATGTTTTAACAGGGTCTTTTACAGAGGAAAGGTTTTTAATTTTGATTCAGTTTGGTGTGTGCATGTATGTGTGAGTGTATCATGCTTTCAGTGTCAAATCTAAGATTTACTTAGCTGCAAGCCTGAAGTTTTTCTCTTATTTTTTTTAGAGTTGTAGTTTAATATTTTACATTTAAGTCCATGATCCATTTTGAGCTAACTTTTATAATGTATATATTTTTTTAATATTTTTTAAAAGGCTGTGTCATCATCTTTGTTTCAGGCTTTACCTATTTGCTGTTATCAAGTAACTAGTTCAAAGCAACATAACCAAAGTGTGGATTGAAGACCTCTCATAAGGGAGTGAAAAAAAATTTGTTCTTTGAGCCTGTGACTTTCCCTTTTTATACTTAGTGTGATTTCTCTACCTAAAGAGTAAAGTTAAAATTGTAGTAAAAAGCCAAGCCCTTCTCAATTCATCACCTCTGAAATCCTCTATCATGTATTACAGGGCAATGCTTTCTAGTATAGATTCAGAAAATGGTTACTTCTGTCTTATGAGTGAAGATAACTGTAATCTCTTCTAACATTCACATTTCTTTAAACTTTAAAGTTCTCTGAGAAAAATGCCTATCAATCTTTAAGTCATCAAACTGAGCTAAACATCAGAATCTCCTTACTTGTCTGTAACTTCTGTCCTATAATTGAGCATGTGCTTCTCGAAGAAGAGAATATTCTTTACAAATTGTCCCAAGAATGAAAATTCCCTCTTTCTGTTATTACTTTTTGCTAAAATTACAGGCTTCCATTGACCTTTTTTCACAGTCAGCATTCCAAGGTCAAACAGCTAATTTCTCCAAGGATGTAGTCATTCTTCTTTCTACTGTCCCAGGGGCAGAGTCTTTTAAATACCAAGTTTTTAAACACAAATATTACAATTGAGGATAACACTTTCTAAAAATTTTCTTAAGGGTTGTGAATCCAGGAGCTTAAAATTGTTCTTGATCAAAATAAGTCAGCCCTTGAAAACAGAAACTAGAAAAACAGACAAGGTAATTTTCTTGTCTTAGGCTAGGACTCCCAATGATAGGAGTATTTATCCCTAAACTAGGTCTTTAGATTTGAAAGCAAAAATATACAAAGAAGCAGCACAAGTCATGGCAATGGTAAAGATAAATAGAAACAGATAGTTTGACACCATCCAGTTGTACTCATGAGCAATATCTAGAGTATGGAGACTACCTGTTATACAAAGGTCATTTCCTTTGAACCCTAGAAATTAGGATGGAAAGGAAAAGTATTGGGACTCAAAGACAATGAAGGTAACTATGACTTTCTTTCAGTCTGGACCACTGCTCCCTCCTTGCCCACTACCATCCTTAGCTTAATAGGACTCATATCTTTAGCCACAGCAAGTAAATATTTGAGGCCAAAATTCGAAGATTAAAAAGTCTAGAAATGAAAGCAAGAAAGAGCTAATACAGGGGTACGTTAACATTGGCTGAAACCTAGAAGAATCACTGATAAGAGGGACTTCCAAGTTTACAAAAGAACAAGTCGATACACCTCACTATAGACTCACTCAGGGGATTAAGATGGCTCTGTCTATGCCAACAGGAGGGAGACCATTTAATTTAATTGCAAGCCTGAAAATAGTACCATACGAAGAAAATCTGTTCAAACAGAAAGGGAACTTATGACACATATAAACAGAAGTATTCTTATGGTGATGAGAAATGAACTACAAGAAAAAATAGATCCACAATTACCTAACAGCATCCAAAGGGTAGAAGCTCTATATCTGTTGATTTTATGAATTAATTCTTCTTCTTCAGTCAACCAATATTTAATATGTAACCACTATGTGCTATGTACTGTGTAATGTACAATGCATTCACACTTCCTGACCCTATGGAGCTCACAGTTATATTCATAACAGAGACATTACTTTGCCAACAAAGGTCCATATAGTCAAAGCTATGATTTTTCCAGTAGTCATGTATGGATGTGAGAGTTGGACCATAAAGAAGGCTGAGTGCCGAAGGATTGATGCTTTTGAAGTGTGGTGTTGGAGAAGACTCTTGAGAGTCCCTTGGACTGCAATGAGATCAAACCAGTCAATCCTGAAGGAAATCAGTCCTGGATATTCATTGGAAGGATTGATGCTGAAGCTGAAGCTCCAATCCTTTGGCTACCTGATGCGAAGAACCTACTCATTGGAAAAGACCCTGATGCTGGGAAAGATTGAAGGAGGAGAAGGGGATGACAGAGGATGATAGCTGGATGGCATCACTGACTCAAGGGACATGAGTTTGAGTAATCTCTGGGAGATGGCGAAAGACAGGGAAGCCTGGTGTTCTGCAGTCCATTGGGTCACAAAGAGTCGGACATGACTGAGCTACTGAAAAATACAATACATTATTATAGATATAGATGTTGATACATAAAAGCATATTGATTGCAACATCCCTTTTGTCTTGGGCTTTGAAGACAGCCTGCAGTACAGGAGGACACATGGAGAGAGACCACAATACATGCTTGAAGACACTTGCAAAACATATATAAAGCCCACTTTTTAACTTCCCTTAGCCTGTTCTGCACAATGATATATGAGAAAACTGATAATTTACTAAAGTGTTAGAATAAATAGGGACTTCACAGGTGGTGCAGTGGCTAAGATGCTGAACTCTCAAAGCTAGGGACCTGGGTTTGACCCCAGACAGAGAATTAGATCCCGTGTGCTGCAACTAAGAGCTGGCACAGCCAAATAAATTTTAAAATATATTAAAAACCAAAATAGAAAAAAAGTGAAGCTGTGGTGATGTGTGTTTCTTTCAATCTTTCTAAAGTTAGAGGAGATTCAAAGGGTTGACTGAGAGAGTTTGAAATATTCCCCTGAAGTCTGGAGGATTTTGAGGCTCACATTAGGTTGCAATGACAACTTCTCTCACTTTACTGTGGTAAAGAATCTGACTGCCAATGCAGGAGATGTGAGTTCAATCCATGGGTCAGGAAGATGCCCTGGAGAAGGAAATGGCAACCCACTCCAGTATTCTTACTGGGAAATCCCATGGACAGAGGAGCCTGGAGGGCTACACTCCATGGGATTGCAAAGAGTCAATTCTAGGATACATTTTTCTTCTTTCACATGTTTTATTTATTCCTTGAAACTGCTTACATCTATTTTCTTCATTAAAAGTTGGTCTCTATGTGACTTTATTTCCTTCTTTCCAGTATGTTTTACAAATTCAACTCTTAACTAATTACTTGATGACTTGGCTATGTAAGTGTGTTGTCTCTCTCATCTCTCTCCTTCACACACTTGCGTGTCATGCACACACACACTTATACTTTCTTTTCTGGAAAGTTGCTCTTTACTGGGATCACTGTTATTTGTACAATAGGGATAGAACATCCTTACACAAGGAAGAGTAGTATCTTTCTTTTTGGAATTCTAGATGAAAGCAAACCCACTAGGTTAATTCCCACCTAAAGTCACCAAGAATAGTGCAGAGACTTAACTCTTTTAGATGTTATATGACAGCTACTCTGCACATACGTGGGGCAGAATCATCCAAAATTGAAGCCATCTGGAGTTAACTGGGACTAAAGTATAAAGCAAAGCCTTCCTATAAAAGAATTTTGTGAAACAAGGAAAATATGACTGTTTAGTAATTGCAGAGTGAAAATGCTCTATACTCCAAGGTCACAGAAATGAGCAGGGAGCCACATCAGAAAGATTTAATGGTAAACTCCTATTAAACTCCTAGGAGTCATCAAGAAAAACACCAAATACCTTTGTGTTTATTCCAGTATTGTTTACTACAGTGAGTAATACAATCTAAAAAGCTAGTAAAATGGAATTAGCCCAAAAGTATGATAAAATCACACATTGGAATATCACCATTAGAATGTGTGATGTTGGCCTATAAATATTGTTGTGAAATAATTATTTCACAATATACTGTCAGGTAAAAACTCAGAATAGAAATATCCTATAAGGTATGAATCTCTAATAGAGTTCTTTGTGACTAGTAAAATTGGTGAGTTATTTTGTTTTTAGCATTCCTTCTTTGCATATTCTATTTTCTACCTTAAACATACATAACTCTGTAATCACATATCAAGAATGTGACCAGGTGATGAGGTTAGTTCTGAGCAAACTGTAGGGTTTTGTTTTCCCTTGGGGTGAAGATTTGTGGTAACAGTTACTCTATGCACATCACTCCAAGTCATTCACGGCACAGGTGAGGCAGGGCACAGGGAGGGTCCAAGAAGTGTCCTTTCAGAGATATTTCAGATCCACAATGATGGCCAGACTTACAATGCATAAATATTTGTGCAATGAACCTACAACTCTAACAACTCAGATGCAGATTTAGTCAAATACTATTGAATTTTTTAAAGCCAGATTTCATGCTTCAATAAATCACCATTTAAGTTTTTTTTTTAATTTGGCAAATGATCTTCTGCAAGATAAAGAATTGAAGATAAAGGTATTTTTGATGAATGACACTTTGAAATATGTTCTCTGAGCCAAAGAGATAGCATTTTCCTTACAGTGAGGTTTTCACTTCTAACCCCTCTACCTGTTCCTGTCCTTACTGAGAATCTCACGAAGGTGTTCACAGCTGGGGGACTCCACATGTTGACATCTGAGGTTTCTGTGGGGCTCCCTCAGGCACCAGCATCACTGTGGTCTCTCAGAGCACAGAAATACACCACTGAGTCCTCGAGCTGTAAGTCTGTGATGGTGAGGCTGATGGAACTCGTTGCTTTCTTGAAGTTCAAAAAATACTGACCTTTTGTTGTATTCAGTTCATTGAAAGACTCCTGATGAATAAGGAAAATCATTCCCCCACTTGGTGGTTGCTTGTACCAGAATAAATAATAAGAATAACTAACAGCTTCATATGCACAGTTCAAGGTTACATCCTCCTTCTCCAGCACAGGAATTTCTGACTGGTTTTGAATTACTTTCTGGGCCATGATGGATCCTAGAGAGAAGAAAAAAAAATAAAATAAAATAAAAAATATATATATATGGAGAGAGAGAGAGACAGAGAGGAAGAGGCTGATTCTCCCAGTGGAACTCAGAGGGCTTCAAGGAACAAACAGAGGATTAAGAGTTCTAATCCCTCTGCCAGTTAACCAACTCTCCTAAACCCCAACAGACAATAATCACCTGCCCTACCTCTACACACGGGAGCTGAGCAGAGCTGAGTCTGCTGGCGGTCATCCTTACCAGCCTTACCAAGGCAGACAGAGGCTATGAGAGCTCTGAGCAGGCCAGGGAGCCCCATGTGGGAAGTTCTTCCTCTGAGTAGATGCCTGAGCCGTGCCTGAGGGCACACGCACGGTGACTGAACTGTGAGACGCTTCTGCATCAGAACAGGAGATGAAACTGGCTGATATCAGTTTGCCTGCGTCATGTCATGGCTTGTTGATGTGGTTGGTGATTGTAAGCTGCCTATTTAGACTGGAAAGTCACTTGGTCATAGCTGACTCTTTGTGACTCCATGGACTGTAGCCCACCAGGCTCCTCTGTCCATGGCATTCTCCAGGCAAGAATATTGGAGCAGGTTGCCATGCTGTAATTAAATTAACAACAATTACATCAGGGCTGCATGCATATTCAGTCAATGCATCTAGGATAGACATACGTTTTGTGACAAAAACAATTTATTATGATTATAGTGACCTCTGAGAACAAATAGGCATCCATTTTTGTATAGCTCTTTTGGGGGGAGGAGAGAGCTGCAGCCCAAATCTACAGTGAAATAAGCTCGCAAGTTTTTCTTTCATACCGGAAGATAAAACTGTTTACTCTCAATCGTCGTAACTTTTCTCCCTACACTCCAAGGCATGGGTTTCTGTGGAAATTTACACTGGATAAAGTTCCTTGTCTGTTTAATGCAACCACAGCAAGCTTCCTGGTGGACAAAATTTGTCCAGCTGTATGTGTCTAACAGGAATCAATAATGTGTGCTAAAATAATCTTGCTTTTAAATGTCCACCCTATAGCCAAAATGAGTACAAGCTCACCAGACCAAACATCCTTATTTCCTTACATCAGAAATGCAGCCCTAGAGGCTGCCTGCCGCGGCTACTGAGCCCGTGCGCCACCGCCACTGAAGCCGGTGCAGCGGGAGCCCGCGCTCCGCCCCAAGAGGAGCCGCCGCGGTGAGAAGCCCGTGCACCGCAGTGATGAGCAACCTCCACCCGCTGCAACTGGAGAGAGCCCAAGGTCAGTAACAAAGACCCAGCCGGACCAAAAATAAAACAAACAAGTAAGTAATAAAAGAAACATGGCCACTCAAAAGTCACAAACGCTTTTTCATCCCACGGCTGCAACTGCTCCAGTTCAAAGACTTTCACTGCAAACGGCACCTCAATAGCGTTACGTCTCAGCCACACGCAGACTGCTATGTGATTTGCCTGGTACCTCTGTGTTGGTTTATGATGATGATTCAGGTGATGCAGCTTTTAATCATCTATTTCTTTTCTCTAAATGAACTACTAATTTTGTGACAACTAACATCTATCTTGCATTATGAGAAAAATAGATTTATTTTGAAAGTCAGCCTAGAGAAGAGAGGAAACTTTCTGGATGAACAGGGGTACTTCTGGGAATTGGAGCTTGGGTCTTCTTTAAGACTGACATCCAACCTATGTTCCCTGGAGAGCAATTCCCAACCCTCTGAGTTTCTAGGATTAAACCTGAGCTTGATTGGTTTTCCTGAAAAACTCTAAATGTACACTAAACCCTGATCAAGGAGAGACTATACCTCTTCCTGACGTCAGCCTCCTGCTCCCCTTGGGTTTGCGCTCAGCTCCCCCTGCAGCCCTCCATCACTGTGTCACTCAGAGCACAGTAGTACACAGCCGAGTCTGATGTTTGCACTGCCTGTTTCTGCAGGTGGAAGGAGCTGTCCCTCTTCACAAGAGTGGCCTGAAAACCTTCATGCTCTACCGTCTTGTCTGCTGTTAAGCCCTTCAGGAGGAGTTGAGGAGCTTTGTTGAGATGCTGGACGTACCAGAAAAGATAGGGATCTGAATACGTGGCCTGGTAAGTGCAGTTCAGGGTCATGAGAGCCCCCTCTGAGACACTCACTGGGCCTTCTGTCTGGTTCACTGAGTCACCATTGGTCCCTCCTACAAGAGAATCACTTCGTTATCGTAGAAATGTACAGGAGAGGAGTTTTCAGCCAGAGAAGAAAAATAAAACTGACCTGTTATCATAGGAAAATGAGAAATCATTTTAGGATAAAATGCTACTTACCAAGTATTAAGAAGATGACCAGAACTGAGTGAGTGGCAGAAAACATTCTGGTAACAGTCCTTGTTCCCTAGAAACATCAAATCTAACAAAGCTAGTCTCAGCTCGATGTTACAGAAGCCCCTCACTCAGAAAATGGGGACCCCTTTCTGCTCAGCAGCAGTCACCTGTCTTGTGGCTACAGAGGAGGCAAGTCAAACCAGCTCCTGAATACAGAAAGGAATCGCATTTGAAGGAAGCCCCGCCCTCTGGTGGTGATCTTAAAGATTACACCACAGTCATATCTGACCTCAGTTCAGTTCAGTAGCTCAGTCGTGTCCAACTCTTTGTGACCCCATGGACAGCAGCAGGCCAGGTTTCCCTGTCCAACACCAGCTCCCAGAGCTTGCTCAAACCCATGTCCATTGAGTCGGTGATGCCATCCAACCATCTCATCTTCTGTCGTCCCTTTCTCCTCCTGCCTTCAATCTTTCCCAGCATCAGCGTCTTTTCTAATAAGCCGACTCTTCACATCAGGTGGCCAAAGTATTGGAGCTTCAACTTCAACATCAGTCCTTCCAGTGAATATTCAGAACTGATTTCTTTTAGGACTGACTGGTTTGATCTCCCTGCAGTCCAAGGGGCTCTCAAGAGCCAAGGGGTTCTCTTTTGATCACCATAGTTCAAAAGCATCAATTATTCGGCGCTCAGCTTTCTTTTTTGGTCCAACTCTCACATCCATACATGACTACAGGAAAAACCATAGGTTTGACTATATGGACCTTTGTCAGCAAAGTAATGTCTCTGCTTTTTAATATGCTGTCTAGGTTGGTCATAGCTTTTCTTCCAAGGAGCAAGTGTCTTTTAATTTCATGCCTGCAGTCAAAATTGACAGTGATTTTGGAGCCCTAGAAAATAAAGTCTGTCACTATTTCCATTGTTTCCCCATCTATTTGCCATGAAGTGATGGGCCTGGATGCAGTGATCTTAGTTTTTGAATGCTTAGTTTAAAGTCAGCTTTTTCACTCTCCTCATCCTGACCTAGTCCTCCTGGTGAGACTTTGTGGGGTACACACAGGAGAATGGGACAGGACTCTAAGAGGAGAGCCCTAAACACAAACATGCTTTGGGAAACGTTCCATTATTACACCCATTATTTTCTGTGTGGTATGGTATCACTAGCTTGGCAAATAATGACAGTTAACAATTTTTAGGAGGAATAGTCAGAGGGTTTCTTCTTTACATATGTCTCCATGATTCCCACGGGTTAGAACAGGACCCCTCTGCATGGAAAGCACTCCCTTCTCTCCCCAAGACCTTCACCTGAATTAGCTCTATTCATGCCCAAGACACAGCCAACATGTTGTTAGAATGTTGGAAAGTTACATAATGTTGGAAACATTATCTAAGTCAGGTCTCAAACAATGTGTGGCTGAACGATCAGGTCAATGAATGATCCCTGTGCTGCGCGCTGGGCTCAGTCGCTCAGTCGTGTCTGACTCTTTGTGGCCCTAGAGACTACAGCCTGCCAGGCCCCTCTGTCCATGGGATTTTCCAGGCACGAATACTAGAGTGGCTTGCCATGCCCTCCTCCAGGGGATCTTCCCAACACAGGGATTGAGCCAGAGTCTCCTGCATCTCCCACATTGCAGGCAGATTCTTTACACATTGAGCCACCTGATCATTTAAGGCAGATCTCATCTAATGTGTGGTTGAATGAGCAGGTTATTACTCCTACCCATCATAAAATGTCATATTTGTAAAATTAAAAAATAAATTGCTGAAAAAAAAAATTAATAAATTGCTGTTACTTCTTTTTACTGATAAAGGTAGAGTTGATCTTCCAACTAGAAAACTGGGCAAAATATATGAGACAAGTTGTGGATCTTGGACATCAGGTAGCACAGAGATAAGGAAAACAGATGAGATGAGCCAGAACGTTGCCCAGCCTTCTTCACGGAGGCAGCTTCTAGGCACCAGTGCATGAGGGACTTAACAAAAATGGCCCAACTGTCTCACTGTGAGATGGAATAATATTTTGGGGATCCTGAGAAACCTAGAAATTTGTGGACCAGTGTACCAGAGAGGAGGGACTTGGGCAAAAGAGAGAGAGGGAGAGAGATGAGGGTAAAGAGGTGGGGGGAGGAGTCACTGTGAATCTTGGACTGAGTACTGATCGGTAAGTAAAGAGAGAAGACCCAATGAGTCTGGTAAACCTCCCCGAAGGGGCCTCCTTTGGGGCCTGGACCCTACTTGGATGACAGCCACCTACACCTTTAGCCTCATGAGGGACGGGTGACCTTATTTAGGAAACCTGGTTCTTGAAACATCTTTTTAACTCTAGTCACATTTAAAGCAAGAGTTTTAATTCAACTAAGTTTGTTTTTTTTTTTTTTTTAATGTCAAGTTTAGATGCTGAATATATTAGCCAGGCACTCTTCATTCCAGAGGCATGTGTGTGGTATTTATCTGTCTTCTGTTTATTTATTAGGGATTCAGGAATCTCAATGGAAAGAACTGTTTGCTCAGTGTCTGTCAGCCTGTTTGTCTAGTTCCCTGTGCAATTATTTGTGCTAGTGAAGTGAACCCAGCAGAAGATTTAGTGGGGTCATTTCATAGCTTGTTCTTTCCTCTAGGATTGGGTTTACTTTATGCAAAGTCCAACTATAATATGGTAAGAAGTCAGAACATTGTTCTTTGGTGACATAAACCATTTTAAGGCTTGGGGACGTTGTGGCTGCAGACAGCTGTGAGGGTGCCTTACACGGGCTCTCAGTGTTGTCAATCCAGTAACAACGGCTGTGACTAAGTCACCTGAACTCGAGAACAGTCTTCTTCAAATGTGCCTTTTTCACCTACTGAGATTTTCTCCCCAGTTAAAATGAACTTTGTTAGTTCTTACCAAAACTGGGATCATTTTTAATGCACATCTGATGCTGAGCTGTTCTTTTTGCTTGTTTTGTTCTTTTGTCTGTGCCGGGTCTTAGTTTAGGCTTGTGGGATCTAGTTCCCTGACCAGGGATTGAACCTGGGCCTCCAGCAATGTGAGTGCAGAGTCCCAGTCACTGAACCAACACTCTCCCTAAAATTAGAATCTTGAGTTGAAGTTATCATGCTGGCAGGACTCTCTGGCTCAGCAGATCACCTAGACTGTCTTAAACTCTTGTGCATTTTCAAGAATCCCTAGCTCCCAGCATTCATTCTGGAAATTTACAGGGTTGTCTGCAATGTGGAAACCAAAATCAGATCCAATTCCTATCTCAAATTGCTTTCAGTTGATTGAGAAGCAGGTAAGCAAAAAAAAAAAAAAAAAAAAAAAATCCTATGACCTGTCTGTACTCCCACTAACCTGGACCCCAATACATGAAATGAGGGAACAGACTGGAAGTAGAGAGCTGATGCAGTTACCACCAGGGAAATTAAACCTGCTAGAATACTTTTTTCCCCACCGTTAAGATTTATTTTTGTTCTTTCATCTCCCTCTCCATTTCTAGGCCTCTTTATTAAGATGTTGAACTCCCAGGGCACAGGTGGCCAGCCCCCAGTGTGCAGGGCTCTAGGATGTCAGGGAGGAAGGCAGTGCTCACCTTCAGGTGGGTGTCCAGACCCACCCTAAGTGACGATGGTGACTACATCTGCCAAGACCATAAAACTACTGTAAATATTAAACTCTGCATTTAAGTAGTTGTGTCCATAAATTGGGTTTCCCCAGTAGCTCAGCAGTAAAAGATCTGCCTATCAATTGAGGAGATGAGAGTTCCATCCCTGGGTCAGGAAGATCCCCTGGAGGAGAAAATAGCACACCACTCCAGTATTCTTGCCTGGAAAATTCCACGGACAGGGGAGCCTGGCAGCTACAGTCCACAGGATGGCAGAGAGTCAGATGCCACTTAGCAACTGAGCACCAGACACAATACACACAGGCCTAGAAATTATGAAATGACAAGGATTCAGTATCCTGGCCACATCTCACAGACTGCCCAGCAGTAAAACATCCATCTCTTCCCACCTGCTATGCCCACCACTGTCCTTCCAGAAAGTCTGCTCCCAGAAGTTGCAGACAGGAGATCAGCCTGAGAAGATGAGGGGACTCTGTGCAATGGGCACGACTGTAGCAGGGACACAGAGTGGGGACCACAGTGGCTCTGCATTCTGATCACGAACAGAGGAGTGTGGAGATGCTCCTGCTCGCTGAGTGGGTGGTAATTTCTTCTAGTCTCCTGAGCAGGTGAAAAGCCCACTCCACTGCAAAGATAGCCTATTATAACAGTACATAAATATTGCTTCCATGTGTCTGAAATATGACTGACTGATGAATCGATTTCCCCTGCTTGTGCTATTGTTCAGTCCCTAGGTCATGTCTGACTCTTTACGACCCCAGGAACTGCAGCACGTCAGGCTTCCCTGTCCTTCACGAGCTCCCAGAATTTGCTCAAACTCCTGTCCATTGAGTCAGTGATGCCATCCAACGATCTTATCCTCTGTCACCTCCTTATCCTCTTGCCCTCAAATTTTCCCAGCATCAGGGTCTTCTCCAGTGAATCGGTTCTTCACATCAGGTGGCCAAAATATTGGAACTTTTGCTTCAGAATCAGTCCTTCCAAGGAATGTTCAGGGTTGATATCCTTTAGGACAGACTGCACTGATCACCTTGCAGTCCAAGAGACTCTCAAGAATCTTCTCCAAAACCACCGTTCAAAAGCATCAATTCTTCAGTGCTCAGCCTTCTTTATGGTCCAACGTTCACATTCATACATGATTACTGGGTAAACCGTAGCTCTGACTATAGGGACCTTTGTTGGCAAAGTAATGTCTCTGCTTTTTAATACACTGTCTAGGTTTGTCATATCTTTTCTTCCAAGAATCATGAGTCTTTTAATTTTATGAATGCAGTCGCCATCTGCACCTCATCAAGAGGCTCTTTAGCTTCTCTTTGCTTTTTGCCATTAGAGTGTTATCATCTCGATATCTGAGGTTGTTGATATTTCTCCTGGCAATCTTGATTCCAGCTTGTGAGTTATCCAGCCCTGCATTTCACCTGATGTACTCCACATATAAGTTAAATAAGCAGGGTGACAATATATAACCTTGATATACTCCTTTCCCAATTTTAAACCAGTCCATTGTTCCATGTGCAGTACTAACTGTTGCTTCTTGTCCTGCATACAGCTTTCTTGGATATTCCCATCCCTTTAAGAATTTTCCACAGTTTGTCGTGATCCACACAGTCAAGGCTTTAGCGTAGTTAATGAAGCAGAGGTAGACTTTTTTAACTCCCTTGCTTTTTTCTGTGATCCAGTGGCTGTTGGTAATTTGATCGCTGGTTCCTCTGCCTTTTCTAAACTCAGCTTGTACATCTGAAGTTCTTGGTTCACGTACTGCTGAAGCATAGCTTGAAGGATTTTGAGCATAATCTTGATAGCACGTGAAATGAGTGCAATTGTATGGTAATTTGAACATTCTTTGGCATTCATTTCCCTGAGATGAGGTTGTTAGCAAAGAGAATATCCTGTACCTAGTTTGAATACAAACAATACACACAATACCTGCAATATTTACAGAGAGGGCTGCTCTGATCCACAGGTCTATCAACAGAAGGAATATCTTCTCAGGAAGTTCTCCTCCTGGAACTTACTTAGGCAGCAGCATTTCTGGAGCAACCAGAGGGATGGAAAAGTCAAGGAAAGAGAGAATAAAGCTCCAGTCACTGAAGATGGAGTGTCTGCAGGTAAAACTCAGCAGGATACACAATCTTGGCCTGAATTTTAAAAATCAGAGACGAGCTTCCAGGTTACACAGTCATCCATTAACAATGTGCTTTGGAATTTTCATTAACACATTGTAAAATATTTCAGCATATTTATGAATTGTCATTGAAGAATTAATGTCACTTCAAGGGATTCTATGCCATCTGGGGGATTGTGGATGGGCTAAAAAAAGGCATTTCTGGAGAAAAGCTCTTAGGTTTGTCACGCGAGTGTATGTTCCTCGGTTCTTTGTCTCGTCACAACAAAAATTTGGAGTGACAGACACTAAAGCCCCTTGGCGGGTCACAGCTCTCGGAGGACAGACCGTTTTATAGCTCTCAGGTCTCGAATGGACCATGTTATAGCTCTTAAATAAATCAGTGTTACAGCACAGTGTTACAGCTCTATTTATTTAGATAATAGCAGGAAAATCCATCTTTGCGGCGTGAGGGCATGTCGATCCAGAGATGCGAAGAGAAGATCGCCCCATTGCATGGGAGAGAGAGAGGGAGCAAAAAGGGGAGAAGAGGGCTTTGGCTCCTCTTTTTATGATTCTCTGTCCCTGGGCCTGTCTTATGTAAATTGGGCTTAGGCAGGAGTCTTGTTTGTTTTACCTGAGGTTCTCACTCCGGTCCTTGGACCTTCCTTTGTTCTATTTTCGAGGGCTTTCCCTTCCAGGTCTTTTAGCCACCGCCATTTTGGACTCTTTTTCCCTATTCTAACTAACTAACAGGTTTCTTTTTGAACAGTCCTGTCCCAGATTCCTCTGTGTAGGGCAACCCAAGAATTCCTAGGTCCAATTGGCTCCAAGGAGCAGACCTGGAAGAGCTTTGACGTCTAAGACCTCTAACATAGCACACTGGAGAGAGAAACAACACCCCCTTCCCGGGCTGCCCACAGCCAGAGCCCCATCTGCATCTGGGTTTGCGCTCAGCTCCCCCTGCACCCTCCATCACTGTGTCCCTCAGAGCACAGTAGTACACAGCCGAGTCTGATGCTTGCACTGCCTGTTTCTGCAGGTGGAAGGAGCTGTCCCTCTTCACAAGAGTGGCCTGAAAACCTTCATGCTCTACCTTCTTGTCTGCTGTTAAGCCCTTCAGGAGGAGTTGAGGAGCTTTGTTGAGATGCTGGACATACCAGAAAAGATAGGCAGCAAAATCAGCAGTCTGGTAAGTGCAGTTCAGGGTCGTGAGAGCCCCCTCTGAGACAATCACTGGGCCTTCTGTCTGGTTCACTGAGTCAGCATTGGTCCCTCCTACAAGAAAATCACTTTGTTATGATAGAAATGTACAGGAGAGGACTTTTCAGTCAGAGAAGAAAAACAAAACTTACCTACAGTTATAGGAAAGTGAAAAATCATTAAGCTTTAGAATAAAATGTTACTTACTGAATATCAAGATGATCAGAAGAACTGAGTGAGTGACTGAATGCATGTATGCAAAAGAAAACGGTCCTTGTTCCCTGGAATACACCAGTCTAACGAATCTAGTCTCCATCTGGATGTTACAGAAGCTCCTCACTCAGAAACGGAGAGCCCCTTTCTGCACAGCGGCAATATTCTGTCTTGTGGCTGCAAAGTAGGCAAGTCAAACCAGCTCCAGAACACAACGAGGAACCACATCTGAAGGAAGCCTCGCCCTCTGGTGGTGATCGTGAGAATTGCACCACAGTCGAGTCACCTATTCCTCCTGATAACAGCTTGTGGGGTTACATAGAGGAGAATGGGACAGGACCCTAAGAAGAGAGTCCTAAACATAAGCGTGCTTAGGGAAATACTCTATTATTACTTCCATAATTTTTTTCATGGCACAGCTATCTCTAGTTTCACAAGAAACCCCAGTTACAATTTCTAGATGGAATAGTCAGAAGATTCTTCCTCGCACATGTCTCGGATTCCCATGGGTCAGAGAAGGATCCCTCTGTATGGAAAGTGCTTCCTCCTCTCCCCAAGTCATTTCTCTGAAGTAGTTATATTCATGTTGACTCTGTCAACATGCCGTGGAGAAAATTTTATCTAAGGCAGGTGTCAAATAACGTGTAGTTAAATGATAAGGTTATTATCCTGATTTATCATGGAATGACAGATTTGTAAAACACAATAAAAGTAAAATATGTGACTTCTTTTTCACTAATAATGGTAGAGTTGATCTTCCAACTACAAAACTATTTTTGGACCTTGAACATCAGGTAGCACCGAGATAAGGAAAACAGATGATATGACCACAAACACTGCCCAGCTTACTTCCTGGAGGCAGTTTCTAGGCACCAGTGCATGAGGGATTTACCTAAAATAGTGTAACTGTCTCACTGTGGGATTGAGACAGAATAGGAGAACAGAGATCCTGAAATACCTAAAACTTGTGGACCTCTGTACCAAAGGGGAGGAACGTTGACAAAAAAGAGAGAAAGAGAGAGAAATAAGCGCAAGGCAGGGTTTGGGGGAGAGAGTGGCCAGGGGGAGTTGGACCATCCTGGATGACATCAAACTTACACCTTTAGCCTCATGAGGCACAGGTGACCTTACTTAGGTAAACTGGTTCTTGAAACATCTTTATACCTCTTGTCATATTCTTGCTTTAATTCAACTAGTATTTTTCTTAGAATGTCAAGTTTAGATGCTGAACATATTAGCCAGACACTCTTCATTCCAGAGGCATGTGTGTGGTATTTATCTGTCTTCTGTTTATTTACTAGGGATTCAGGAATCTCAATGGAAAGAACTGTTTGCTCAGTGTCTGTCAGCCTGTTTGTCTAGTTCCCTGTGCAATTATTTGTGCTAGTGAAGTGAACCCAGCAGAAGATTTAGTGGGGTCATTTCATAGCTTGTTCTTTCCTCTAGGATTGGGTTTACTTTATGCAAAGTCCAACTATAATATGGTAAGAAGTCAGAACATTGTTCTTTGGTGACATAAACCATTTTAAGGCTTGGGGACGTTGCGGCTGCAGACAGCTGTGAGGGTGCCTTACAGGGCTCTCAGTGTTGTCAATCCAGTAAAAACGGCTGTGACTAAGTCAGCTGAACTCGAGAACAGTCTTCTTCAAATGTGCCTTTTTTAACTACTGAGATTTTCTCCCCAGTTAAAATGAACTTTGTTAGTTCTTACCAAAACTGGGATCATTTTTAATGCACATCTGATGCTGAGCTGTTCTTTTTGCTTGTTTTGTTCTTTTGTCTGTGCCAGGTCTTAGTTTAGGTGTGGGATCCAGTTCCCTGACCAGGGATCGAACCTGGGCCTCCTGCAATGTGAGTGCAGAGAGTCCCAGCCACTGAACAAATGCTTTCCCAAAAATTAGAATCTTGAGTTGAAGTTATCATGCTGGAAGGACTCTCTGGCTCAGCAGATATCCTAGATTGTCTTAAACTCTTGTGCATTTTCAGGAATCCCTCCAACATTCATTCTGGAAATTTACAGGGTTGTCTACAACGTGGAAACAAAAATGAGACACATTTCCTACCTCAGATTGCTTTCAGTTGATTGAGGAGCAGGTGAGAAAAAATAAAAAATCCTGTGCCCTGTCTGTACTCCCACTAGCCTGGATCTCAGTACGTGAAATGAGGGATCAGACTGAAAGCAGAGAACTGAAGCAGTTACTACCAGGGAAATTAAACCTGCTAGAATACTTTTATTTTCCCACCATTAAGATTTACTTTTGTTCTTTCATCTCCCTCTCCATTTCTAGGCCTGTTTATTGAGATGTTGAACCCCAGGGCACAGGTGGCCAGCACCCAGTGTGCAGGACTCTGGGATGTTAGGGAGGAAGGCAGTGCTTACCTTCAGGTGAGTGTCCAGATCCACCCTAAGTGATGATGGTGAGCACATCTGCCAAGACCATAAAACTACTATAACTATTAAACTCTGCACTTAAGTAGTTGTGTCTATAAATTGAGCTTCCCAGGTGCTAAGTGATAAAGAATCTGCCTGCCATTTGAGGAGATGAGGGTTCGATCCCTTACTGAGAAAGATCCCCAGGAGAAGGGAATAGCAGCCCACTCCAGTATTCTTGCCTGGAAAATTCTATGGACAGAGGAGCCTGGTGGGCTACAGTCCATGACGTCGCAAAGAGTCAGACAAAACTTAGCAAATCACGCATGCCTATAAATTCTGAAATGACAATGATTCAGTATTCTGGCCACAACTTCAGCTTTAGCATCAGTCCTTCCAATGAATATTCACGGTTGATATCCTTTAGGATGGACTGGTTTGATCTCCTTGCAGTCCAAGGGACTCTCACTAGTCTTCTCCAACCCACAGCTAGAAAGCATTAATTCTCTGGCACTCAGCCTTCTTTATGGTCCAACTATCACATCTGCCGGGGTCCAGCCTCAGCAGGATCCAGGGGTACCCTCAGGATGAACTGCGTTGGCGAGAGAGAGAGAGACCAGACTGGGGTTTGTGCAGCAGGGTCTGGCATTGCTTTATTTTTTATCTTAGCTTTTATACCCTAAGTTAGTACGTTTCTAAGGGGAGGTAAAAGATAAGCATACAAAGTTTAGTTTAACATTACATCAGTTTGTCCTTCACGAAACCAGGGTGTTTTCTGCATACTTCTTTGTTTATGAGAGTCTTCTTTCATAGTGGATCTTTGTACATTATCTTCTGGCCTTGGGGCCTATTAACATTTTATGACCTAGGTGAAGGCAAAGCTGTTTTCCGTAGTCTATTCTTTATTGTTCTATTTTGCCTTGAGCTTAGCAGAAAACAGAAAAGTTGCAGTCTCATGGTACAGCAGGTTGCACCATAGTAGAAATACAATCCTGTTAACACAAAGGTCAGTCTTTTTGCAAAAGTTCTCAGCTAAACATCTAAAAAGTTTACCACACAAAGACTCTGCAGCTCTGGTGAAGCAGCCTCTGTTTAGCACTCCTGGTTAAAATTAACAATCCTAAACTCTTATTTTTCTAAATCTTTAACTATAACCACTTTTAGAATAATATTTTTGTGTTCTCTAATAGGGCCTCCTCACCTCCCGAAGGGCTCTGTGACCATTAGGGCCTTTTGTGATCAGGTTCTTTATGCTGTTTATGATTACGGTGTTGTGAGCAGTCATGTGCATTAATACGCATTTGCCAAACAAGCCAGAGTGCCAGCAGAAGGGTTTTTACTTGCAACATTTCCTTCATTCCTGGCCCCTTCATAGGGAACCAGTGTCCAGGAGATTTATTAATTAGGGTTCTGTGTTGGTCTTTATTTAGTGAAAGAGGAGCAGGAGAGCTCTCGGCAGGCAATGCAAAGATCCGCAACAAGATGAACAAGGACAACAGCAAGAGGGGAGGCTACAGGGTGGGGTAGAGGCCGGGGTCAACCTGGAGGGTCCCTTGTAGCCTGAACAGCCTTGCGTTTCAGGTCTTCTCCTCATGACCTTGTCATGGGTGGGATGTCCTATAATGGCTCCCGGCACACATCCATTCATGATTACTGGGAAAACCATAGCTCTGACTATATGGACCTTGCCGGTAAAGTAATGTCTCTGCTTTTTAACATGCTGTCTAGGTTGATCATAGCTTTTCTTCCAAGGAGCAAGCATCTTTTAATTTCATGGCTGCAGTCACCATTTGCAGTGATTTTGAAGCCCAAGAAAATTAAATCTGTCACTGTTTCCACATTTTCCCCATCTATTTGCCATAAAATCATGGGATTGGATGCAGTAATCTTAGTTTTTTTAAAGTTGAGTTTTAATACAGCTTTTTCATTCTCCTCTTTCATCTGCATCAAGATGTTCTTTATTTTCTTTTCACTTTCTGCCATCAGAGTGGTGTCATCTGCATATCTGAGGTTGTTGATATTTCTCCTGGCAATCTTGATTCCAGCTTTTGAGTCATCCAGCCCTGCATTTCACCTGATGTACTCCACATACAAGTCAAATAAGCAGGGTGACAATATATAGCCTTGATGTACTCCTTTCCCAATTTTGAACCAGTCCATTGTTCCATGTGCAGTACTAACTGTTGCTTCTTGTCTTGCATACAGGTTTCTTGGATATCCCCATCTCTTTAAGAATTTTCCACAGTTAGTTGTGATCCACACAGTCAAGGCTTTAGCGTAGTTAATGAAGCAGAAGTAGATTTGTTTTTAAAATTTCCTTGCTTTTTCTGTGATCCAGCAGATATTGGATCTGCTCTGGTTCCTCTGCCTTTTCTAAACTCAGCTTGTACATCTGAAGTTCTTGGTTCATGTACTGCTGAAGCATAGCTTGAAGGATTTTGAGCATAATCTTGCTAACATGTGAAATGAGTGCAACTGTATGGTAATTTGAACATTCTTTGGCATTCATTTCCCTGAGATGAGGTTATTAGCAAAGAGAATATCCTGTACCCAGTTTTAATACAAACAATACACACAACACCTGCAATATTTACAGAGAGGGCTGCTCTGATCCACACGGCTCTTGACAGAAGGAACATCTTGTCAGAAACTCTCCTCTTGGAATTTACTTAGGTAGCAGCATTTCTGGAGCAACCAGAGGGATGGAAAAGTCAAGGAAAGAGAGAATAAAGCTCCAGTCACTGAAGATGGAGTGTCTGCATGTGAAACTCAGCAGGATACACAATCTTGGCCTGAATTTTAAAAACCGGAGACTAGCTTCCAGGTCACACAGTCATCCATCAACAATGAGCCCTGGAATTTTCATTAACACATTGTGGACTATTTCAGCATATATAATTTGAATTGTTGTTGAAGAGTTACTGTCACTTCAAGGGATTCTATGCCATCTGGGGGCATGTGGATGGGCTGAAAACAGGCAATTCTGGAGAAAAGCGCTTAGGTTGCTCTTTACACTGTCCTGCCCCAGATTCCTCTGTTGGGCAATCCAAGAATTCCAAGGTCCTTGGCTCGGAGTATCAGAGCTGGAAGTGCTTTGACAGCACCTCTGAGAGAGAAACAACGCCCCCTTCTGGGTCTGCCCACAGCCCGAGCCCCATCTGCATCTGGGTTTGCGCTCAGCTCCCCCTGCAGCCCTCCATCACTGTGTCCCTCAGAGCACAGTAGTACACAGCCGAGTCTGATGTTTGCACTGCCTGTTTCTGCAGGTGGAAGGAGCTGTCCCTCTTCACAAGAGTGGCCTGAAAACCTTCATGCTCTACCATCTTGTCTGCTGTTAAGCTCTTCAGGAGGAGTTGAGGAGCTTTGTTGAGATGCTGGACATACCAGAAAAGATACGAATTCGAATATGTGGTCTGGTAAGTGCAGTCAGGGTCATGAGAGCCCCCTCTGAGACAGTCACTGGGCCTTCTGTCTGGCTCACTGAGTCACCACTGGTCCCTCCTACAAGAAAATCACTTTGTTATTGTAGAAATGCACAGGAGAGGAGTTTTCAGTCAGAGAAGAAAAATAAAACTTACCTATGGTTATAAGTGAAAAATCATTAACATTTAGAATAAAATGTTACTTACTGAATATTAAGATGATCAGAAAACTGAGTGAGTGGCAGAATGCATGTTTGCAAAGGAAAACGATCCTCGTTCCCTGGAATACACCAGTCTAACAAATCTAGCCTGCAGCTGGATGTTACAGAAGCTCCTCACTCAGAAACGGAGCGCCCCTTTCTGTACTGAGGAAATATTCTGATTGTGGCTGCAAAGTAGGCAAGTGAAACCGGCTCCTGAACACAATGAGGAACCGCATCTGAAGGAAGCCCCGCCCTCTGGTGGTGATCGTGAGAATTGCACCACAGTCGAGTCTGACCTCTTCCTCCTGATAACAACTTGTGGAATTACATAGAGGAGAATGGGACAGGACCCTAAGAAGAGAGTCCTAAACATAAGCGTGCTTAGGGAAATATTCTATTATTATTTCCATAATTTTTTGCATGGCACAGGTATCTCTAGCTTCACAAGAAACTCCAGTTACAATTTTTAGATGGAATAGTCAGAGGTTTCTTCCTCGCATATGTCTCTGATTCCCGTGGGTCAGAGAAGGATCCCTCTGTATGGAAAGTGCTTCCTCCTCTCCCCAAGTCATTTCTCTGAAGTAGTTATATTCATGTTGACTCTGTCAACATGCCATGGAGAAAATTTTATCTAAGGCAGGTGTCAAATAACGTGTAGTTAAATGATAAGGTTATTATCCTGATTTACCATGGAATGACAGATTTGTAAAACACAATAAAAGTAAAATATGTGACTTCTTTTTCACTAATAATGGTAGAGCTGATCTTCCAACTAGAAAACTATTTTTGGACCTTGAACATCAGGTAGCACAGAGATAAGGGAAACAGATGAGATGAGCACTGACATTGCCCTGCTTTCTTCATGGAGGCAGCTTCTAGGCACCAGTGCATGAGGGATTTACCACAAATAGTGCAGCTGTCTCACTGTGGGATTGAGACAGAATAGGAGAACGGAGATCCTGAAACACCTAAAACTTGTGGACCTCTGTACCAGAGAGGAGGAATGTTGACAAAAAAGAGAGAAAGAGAGAGATAAGGGCAAGGGAGGGGTGGGGGGCGGAGTGGGGATGAGTTGGACCATCCTGGGTGACAGCAACCTCACACCTTTGGCTTCATGAGGCACAGGTGACCTTAACTAGGTACCTTGGTTCTTGAAACACAAACACTATCATTTATTTCTTGTCACGTAGTTGTTTTAACTCAACTAAGTTTTTTTTTTTTAAATGTCAGGTTTAGATGCTAAATATATTAGCCAGGCACTCGGAGAAGGCAACGGCACCCCACTCCAGTACTCTTGTCTGGAAAATCCCATGGACGGAGGAGCCTGGTAGGCTACAGTCCATGGGGTCGCGAAGAGTCGGACACGACTGAGCGACTTCACTTTCACTTTTCACTTTCATGCACTGGAGAAGGAGATGACAGCCCACTCCTGTATTCTTGCCTGGAGAATCCCGGGGACGGGAGCCTGGTGGGCTGCCGTCTGGGGGTCACACAGATTGGACACGACTGACGTGACTCAGCAGCAGCAGCAGCTTCATTCCAGAGGCATGTGTGTGGTATTCATCTGTCTTCTGTTTATTTGTTTTATTAGGGATTCAGGAATCTCAATGGAAAGAACTGTTTGCTCAGTACCTGTCTGCCCATTTGTCTAGTTTCCTGTGCAATTATCTGGGCTAGTGAAGTGAACCCAGAAGAAGATTTAACGGGGCCATTTCATAGCTTGTTTTCTCTAGGATTGGGTTAACCTTATGTAAAGTAAGACTGTATTATGGTAAGAAGTGAAAACATTGTTCTTTGTTGACATAAACCATTTTAAGGCATGGGGATGTTGCTTCTGCAGACAGCCATGAGGTTGCCTTACACAGGCTCTCAGGGCAGTGCTGTCAACCCAGGAACAATGGCTGTGACTTTTAGTCTAATTAAGTCCTATTTGTTTATTTTTGTTTTTGTTTCCGATACCCTAGCGAGTGGGTCAAAGAGGATCGTGCTATGATGTATGTCAAAGAGTGTACTGCCTATGTTTTCCTCTAAGAGTTTTATGGATTCTGGCCTTACATTTAAGTCTTTAATCCATTTTGAGTTTATTTTTGTGTATGGTGTTTGGAAGGGTTCTAGTGTCATCCTTTTACCTATAGGCTTCCAATTATCTCCAATTAAAAATAAAATTTTCTAAATGGCAATGACCAAGTCAGTTGAACACAAAAGCAGTCTTCTTCAAATGATACCTATTAATGGACATAGAATTTCTCAACAGTCAAAATGACCTGTTTTTCTAAAATTAGGGTATTTTTTTTAATGCACAACTGTTTGCTGAGTTGTTCTGTTTTGTTTTTGTTTTCGGCTGTGCTGGGTCTTAATTTCAGCTTGTGAGATCTAGTTCTCTGATCAAGGATCACACTCAGGCCCCCTACGTTGGGAGCGCAGAGTCCTATCCCCTGGACCAAAGTTCCCCCTGAAATTAGGGTCTTGAGTCGAGTTATCATGCTGGCAGGACTCTCTGGCTCAGCGGATCACCGAGGTTCTTAAACTTTTGTGCATGTTCAGAAATCCCTAGGCTCCAGCATTCATTCTGGAAACTTACAGAGTTGTCTACAATGTGGAAACCAAAACCAGACGTGACTCCTATTTCAAACTGCTTTCAGTTGACTGAGGAGCAGGTAAAAAAAAAAAAAAAATCCTCTGCCCTGTCTGTAGTCCCAGGAGCCTGGACCCAGAGATGTGGAATGAGGGATCAGAACGGAAGTAGAGCGCTGACTCAGTTGCCACTAGGGGAATAAAACTTGCTTGGACACTTTTCTTTCACTGTTTAGATTTAGCTTTGTTTTTCATCTCCCTTTCCCTTCCTATGCCCTGTTCATCAAGATGTTGAAGCCCCAGTGCCCAGGTGTCCAACACCCAGTGTGCAAGACTCTTGGATATTTGGAGGAAATCTGTATTTACCTTCAGGTGGGTGTTCAGACATCCCCCCTGTTAAATAAGGATGGGGACTACATCCTCCAGAAATATTAACCCATTATAACTATTAAATTCTGCATTTTTATAGTTGTGCCTATAAATTATAAAATGGCAATGATTCAGTGTTTATGCCACATCTCCTAGACTGCCCAGAAATAAAACATATATCTCTTTTCTCCTTCTGTGCCCCCCACTGTCCTTACAGAAAGTCTGGTCCCAAAGTTGCAGACAGGAGTTTGGCCTGCAGAGATGCAGAAAGTACACTCTGTGCAATGGGCCCAATTGTTGCAGAGATGCTGAGCACTGCCCCAAGTGGCTCCACATCCCTGCTCATGAGCAGAGGAGCGGGGAGATGTTCCTGCCTTGGGAGGGGGTGATACTTGCTCTTAGTTTCTTGGAGCAGGTGAAAAACTCACTCCAACCCAATGGCAGTCTGTCTTCAAACTGGATACAAGATGAGAATATCCTCTTTGCCAGTGATCACATCATCTCAGAGAAAATTAATTCATCAATCCATCATGTTTCAGATATATTGAAAAAGTGTTTAAAATAAAAACAGGAATAATCCCTCCTTAACCTACAGAGATATTGTGTCTCACAAGTTATCCAATGGCAATATTTTTTTTTCAGGTGAAAAAGTGCCATTTCTTCATTATCTTTTATCTTGACATGTGGAACTTTGCTGAATGTTTATTAACTGTGTGCAAGGCTGAAACCAAATCAGTTTGAAGGCTGCAATGAATGTTGATCATGTCTTAGAGCATTTTTTCATTGATCTGTCAACAAATATGGGAAAATACACCTTCAGTTATATAGTCAGGGGAATTAAAGTGGCCCTGCCTGGCCCTGAGAAGGGCACTTTTATGTTGAACATAAGTCACCTGCTCTTCTCTGTCAGGACCAGGGGCTTGTCTGGAGGGGCTGCTGAGGATGGGAACATTGACCACAGGCGACATTTCTAGCAGTGCCAGCATGGCCCTGGCTTTTCACTGAGCTTTGGTTCCTTTCTTGAAAAATAACGAGAAACTTTGTGTTATAAAAAAATGACATGAATGGAAATCTGATGTCTGCCTTTTATATTAATAATGGTCATCAGTGAGTGATCCCTGCTGTATCAAGATGCCATAATATATATCTGTGCTTAAAATTTTATTTATAAAAACACACAGGCAAGTGTGTATATAAAATTTAATTGTATAATGATTTCAAACAGATAGAGATATATAGATGATTTTGATTCTTAAGTCCAAGAAGTAGGTTCTATTATTGCCATTTTACATACTAAGAAACTGATGCACAGAGAGGCTAAGCAGTACCTCAGAAGTCGTGCTGTGATGCAGATGACAGGGTTTGAATCCGGCTAATTTCAATTCATCATTTTATTAAGGATAATATCAAATGTATACAAAAGCGTTCAGGATGAAAGAACAAAGTCGGTGCCTGCCCTCCCCCCTGCCTGCATTCCTCTCCCTTTCCCTCCTCCCTCTCCCATCCAGCAACACAGAACAGTATTTCTGATGCGTTAAAGGTCGGTGACTTCCCGTGTCACTCTACTCTCTTCCTGCGCCCTTGGCTTCTTATCACTCTAACACTGTGAAGCAATGTGAGAAGCATTTTGATAATGTCTACAACATCTAATAGCCCTTTCTCAAGTAAGGGAGGGGTGAATAATTAAGAATTCAAAAAGGATAGTGAACTAAGTACCCCTGTGAGGTTAGTAAAATTTTGGAAAGGACTTCCCTGGTGGCGCAGACGGAAAAAATATCTATCTGCAATACAGGAGACCAAGGTTCAGTCCCTGGGTCAGGAAGACCCCCTGGAGGAAAAAGTGGCAGCTCACTCGAGTTTTCCTGCCTGCAGACTCCCACACACAGAGGAGCCTGCGGGCTCCAGCCCACGGGCCGCAGAGGAGTTGCACACGACTGAGCGACTAACATTAACTCAACAGCAGCTTCATAACGAACCTGCACACGTTACAGACGAGGAAACAGAAAGTCACAGCGAACACCTGCTTAAGGCCACACAGTTTCTGCTGTGATGTCCTTTCTGCCTGCTATCCGGTACTGGATACCACTCAGCCCCTTGGGACATGAGCTCCATAAAAGCAGAAATCACATCTGTCTGCCAACTACTGTTTTCCCAGTGCTTACCAAAAAACTAAGAATTAATGAATAAACTGTACTGAAATTTCTCACTGGGATCCATGCTGTGTTGATAAAAATGAGTGGGAAAAAAGGTGTATTTCCATGAGATGTTAATTCACATGATTCATGTGAATCATGCCAGGTTGAAAGGGAATCTTTCCAGATCCAATCCATCTGTTAATACATTTCCAAGTATTAAAATAATATTTTTCAAAATGTCAGATTATGGTTTTATTATTGATTTTATTATTTTCCCATGATCAGTCAATTTCTGCTTTACCTTTAATTCCTTCACTTTGATTTCTTTTATTTTGTTTTACTGTTCATACTAATTTCTTGAGTTACATACTATAGTTATTTAATCTAAATAACATTTTTGTACTTGGAAGAAAATTAAAAATAAATATAAAAAAGAAAGTTAAATTAATTATGCATAGAGACATGAACATGCAGGAATATATAGAGAGAAATTTGTTTGAAGATAAGGTAAAAACTAAAATATAAAGAAAAATACTAAAAGTCCTTTACAAACTGAGAAAAATTGCCTAGTAGTCACCTTAGAAAGTAAATATGAGTACCATGGACTCACACCAAACAGACCTAAATCAAACTAATTCAGAAATACTATAAAACAGTGTGGTCTATAAAAAGAGACATCATTCTGAGAGGACCTTCATTATTGAAAACAATGCCTATAACATAATTGAAGGAATCCAGAATATGTTAACCCAAATTATGCCTCTTTGACATAAAAATTATTTTGAGTAAATGCAGGAAAGGATCCTTTTTTTCTGCCTAAAAGCATTAAATAAATTCTTTTTTTGAAGGGAGATTCTATAATAGCACCAAGGCTCTTTGTATTCAAGAAAGATGGGGATACACAGGGGATAAGTGGACTATCACTAGCCCATGGTCTTGTCATTTCTTCACAGATTTATTGTTTCTTCATCCACAAGTATAAAAACTATCCCTGCTCTGGGTGCTTCTTCAGATCTTCATTTTCTTGTGAAGGCTCCCATGTACACGTACAAATTTAACAAAATTTGCATGCTTTTCTCCTCTAATCTGTCTTAGGGCAGTTTAATTCTTAGGCCTAACCAGGGACACAAAGAGGGTAGAGGAGAATTTTTCTTCATCCACACAATATATAATCCATAAATATTTATTGAAAAATTGATCTGAAAAACCAACAATTCACACATACTTTTACTGATTTTTTCATCATATGTTTCTGAACTTCCTTAGCCAATTCTTCTAGCTCAATCTGATCACCAAATGGCAAATATCTTATGTGGCTGTTCTTTCTTTCTGATCTTTGGCTAAAAATGCTGTGTGTTTACCTTCAAGACAATGAGTCAGGAATAAAGGTGCTTTTGATGATAGCTCTGAACACGGTCTATGAACCTAGAGAGGTATTTTCTCAGGGTGAATGTCTTCCCTCCAACCCTCACCTGTACTGTCGTCCTAGCCACTTCCTGTCTCTGCTGCCAATTCCCTGCCCCGGTCCCCACAGCAGGTGGAGCAGAGCCCTAGGTTTTGGTACAAGTCCCTCCTACGTGCGTCTCACTGAGGGCTCTCTCAGTGCACAGAAATACACTCCAGAGTCCTCCAGCTGTGAAGCTGAGATGACAAGTGTGATGGATTTGCTTGCTTTCTGGAAATTCGATGAGTAGCGACCTTCTGTGGCATTTTCCTTGCTATGAGAATCCTGACGAAGGAGAAAAATCACTGCCCCACTGCTGGGCTGCTTGTACCAGAATAGACTATAACCTGAATCACTGGTGTCATATGTGCAGTCCAGGGTCACAGCCTCCTTCTGCTGTACTAACATTGGTTCTGGGTCTTGAGTTACCTTCTGGGCCATAATGGGTCCTAAAGGAAAAAAATAGAATCAGAACTTTAGGAATAAGTGGTGTGGAATAAAGAAATCCTATTTTAGATCCTACTACCCCTTCTTCCCAGGGTACCCATAAGACTGTCTGTTCCTCCAGTCCTTAGGTCACAAAGGAGTCACAATCCCACCGGGACCATCCTTACCTAAACACAGTGAAGCCACGACCACCTTCAGAAGGCTGGAGAGAAGCATGTTTCAGCTCTTCCACTAGATGGAAAATATCTTCTTCTTCAATGTCAAGGGTGTGCCAGGTGAGATGAGCCTGACAGGGTGAGGGAAGGATTGCTGGGTGTGTGCTGCTGCAGCTCCACAACAGGAAGCAGGGGTTTCCTGGAGTTGCAAGCTGATGTGGGCATGTCAGCTTCTCTATGGACCAGGTGAGAGTCTCACTCAACCCAAACTTCCTTTTGCATTAATCAGCTCTTCAGTGGATATCAATTACATCTGAAAATAAAAATGAGTTAAATCTAACATTGCAGAGAAGATTGATGACCCCACCAATGTTATGTTCAGTCATTGCATCTGTGAAGGAACTGAGTAGGTAGCTCTTATTTTAAAATATTATGTGTAATACATTATGGAATCAGTGTAAGATATAATAAGCATGCATCTTCACAGTTATGTATGCTATTCTTCCACCTAACGTAGAAATAAACCATTTAATAATTAGAAGGGAAAGCTGTTTGGGCTAATTATTATAACTTTTTTGTTCTTCTTGCTGTTAAGGCATTATTTCTTTTCACTATCAATGTTCAGTTGCCTGTCTTGGGTCAAAAGCAAAAATATCTAATCACAGTTGGCTGAAGAATTTAGACTGAAGCTGCACAAATTAAGGGGCTTCCCAGTGGCTCAGATAGTAAAGAAATTGCCTGAAATGCAGGAGACCCAAATTTCATCCCTGGGTTGAGAAGATCCCCTGGAGGAGGGCACAGCAATCTGCTTTAGTATTCTTTCCTGGAGAATTCCTTGGACATAGAAGCCTGACAGGCTACAGTCCATGGGACTGCAAAGAGTTGAACAAGACTCAGCAGTTGGCTTCCCAGGTGGTGCTGGGGGAAAGAACCCATCTGCCAATGTAGGAGACTGGCAGGCTACAGTCCATAGGGTCACAGAGTCGGACACGACTGAAGTGACTCAGCACACCTGCACACTCACACTGAGTCCTATCACAGAGGTCCCCTACTCTTCTCTGTTAGTTTTTACAGCCCAGCTCTACTCATTCATAAAGGCCATTTAGACACCAGAGTTAGCTCATCTGGTTATCAAATCTTTGAAATTACACGTTTCCCTTTATTTCAGTTGAGACCCTAAATGAACCACAGTAAGCTTCTATATTCTGTATGCCCATTTCTATGGAAAACATATCATGCTGCTGCTGCTAAGTCACTTCAGTCGTGTCCAATTCTGTGTGACCCCGTAGAAGGCAGCCCACCAGGCTCCCCCGTCCATGGGATTTTCCAGACAAGAGTAGTGGAGTGGGTTGCCATTTCCTCCTCTAGGTGACCTCATATACCTACAAAGGACTGTGATTGCAGTATTATTGACGGTAATGAAAACTTTTCTCTGCATATGTTTGTTAAAAGTAAGGCCATGCTCTGGGAATACTATTCAACATCATGGCAAATAACAAAGACCCCTGGCCTATTATTCTACCTCGTGATACAGTATCCAAAGTTTATCAGCCCTGTCTCAAAATAACAGCAGCCTCAACTAAACTGGTTGAAGTGTCCTCAAATCTTGCTCTAAAATTTCCATTAAATCTGATGGTACCACATGCAGTACAAACAGCCATGCTCTCTGAGTTATACACTATAACTCTCTGAAAACACCCAACGTTTTCGTGTCAGTTGGCTGAATAAATATTATTAATTTCTCCTCCCATTATTCAACTGTAATCTGTCTCTCAAAGGACTCTCATGATTGCACTTCTGTCATTCAAGAAGTGTCGGTGTCCAGAACAGATCTTTCAGACATTCTCATACAAAATTCTTCATTAATAAGTATTTAATCTTAAAAATTGAAAGGGACAATACCAGGCTATTTATGCAATAATTACTCCAGACCCTTTGTAAAACTCAATCCTTAGGGGAAGTATAATTAATTCAAGTAGCTGAACTTGTGCGTCTCTCTTGGGCAAGTCAATTTACAAAAAAAAAAAAAAAATTATATTCAATGTTGGTAGGTTTTGAATGCGGTTCATATCTTCCAAATACAATGGAGACAATGAGATTTCCTAAATCTCTAACTTTTCTTAGTTTTGGCATATGTCTTATGTACTCCAATTAAAATGAACACTAAATACATGAATTATTTGATGTCATCATACTACTCAAAGAAATTTTGTCATAAAGACAAAGTCTCTCAGCATGAAAGATTCTGCAGAGTATGGGGAAAAAATGATCGAGCAGATTATCACATTAAACGTAACTTTCTGAGTAAAGTCCTTATGCAAGAACCTCTTCTAGAACATAAAGGCAAATCCCCGGAAAGGCACAAAAATTCCATCTTAGATTCAGAATGCCAGACCCTGATTTTGTAAGGAATGACTAGGAATGATTGATTTGTTTGATCCATGAGGGCAATTTATAACAAAGCCAAGACAGCTGTCTGGTGAAGCCAAATGATCTCCATTGAACTCTTATTCAAATTCTTGAGATATGGCATTAGGGAAATATTGGCTGCAACATTTAAGAAAATATTGCGGGAAAACTTTTCTAGATTGGTAGATATTGGGGTCAGCTCATGCATTTCTTGGAACCCACAAGATCCCATAAAACTTGTAAAAGTCAATTATAAACTAGAATACTATACCAAGGAAATATTTGTGTATTTCCAAAAGAAATTTAAACAATTTCACATCTCCATAGGTTATGAGTATGTACTAGTAATAGCATTTTTATTCTTCACATGCGTTGAAGCAATCTTTTGATAAACCACAGCACTCACCATAATTAAAAATGAACTTGATGTGGTGTGTACTACCTGTGTCATTTCTAATTGTATCTATATAAGGAAGCAAGTTTCTCTGAGATAGTTATATAAAGTTTTGCCCTCACTCAGAAATTTTACTACTCTTATTATACCTCTATCTTCTGAAGAAGTGGAAAGAACAAATGAAATATTAGAACTTAAATGAATTACAGTATCAGACACCCTTGAACTACTGTGGCCTAATACATTATTAATTAGTCTTGGCCCCCATGGCCCTGCTTTCTTCCCTCACAAAGTCACATGTTGTCTCACTACCAGCTGGTCCCAGATATGCCCAGGTAATTCACAAGTGCCCAAATCACACATATTCCAATCTTTCACCAAATGAACTAAATAAATAAACCCACTATAATCAGTCCTTTCATCACAGGCACAGGTTGATTTCCTAGCCTTTCATTTAATCAGTTTTTTTTGACAACCTGGGTGACTGAGTGCTGGCAAAATACCCAGAGAAAAACTGCCATTGAACTTGTGGAAATGACTTTAATATGTTCCATTTGTTATCAGTTCAGCAGGTAAAGTACAAGAAGTTGATTCTTTATCGCATGTGTACCAACTACTATAACATCATGCATCCCTAATTGACAAGAATTGTAAAGTTACTTACATTAGAGATATTAAACCGAGGTTCTCCAGAGAATGACCAGAAGCAGATAGTCCAGAGAAGATGGGGTTGACCCACAGTCCTTGAAACAAATATACAACTGCCTAAAGTGGATATCTCCATCCAAGACCACTAGAGAATTCTCTAAGATGTCTGGAACCACTGTTTGTCACACTACCCTTTGCATTCTTCTATTTTTCATCTTTTTAGTGGTACTTGCCCACTTTAACACTAGTGTGTTATATATTTATGATTTCCCCTACTTTATGATTTTCTCCTACCAATAAAATAATTTACTAACATATTGGCTTCACTTGAAGCAGTAACCATCCTAATGCTATAATTTGGTTCAACAAGCCCATTGATTGTGCAACAATGTTAAACAATTGTTGGAGATGTTATTTAGTGTCAACTCCTGTAAACACCAAATAATAAACATACCCCAACTGGTACTGCTAAAGTGAAATTTGACCAATAAAATTTGCCTTAAAAATATTAGAAAAATTCATAATGGAGTTGGTACAGTTAGCTTTGCATGAAGAATGTGTCTTAACTTGATCATGAGTTGGTCCAACACTCCAGTGAACCTGCTCATTATCAGTTGCCATAATGTTTCTTTTGTAGAAATACAAATAAAATTTCTCAAGGAATTCAAACACTTGAAATGACGAATTATTTATGTAAAATAACTTAAAAGTTCAAAACATCTGGGTTAAAAAATAGTGAGAGCGGTGGCAGGGAAAGCGATCATACACATGCCTAGTACCATGTGCTCCAGCTGACAAAGATGCAGGCTTCTCAAAAGGTTTTTTATTGTATGACTTTCTTCGTACGGGGCTTCCCTCATAGCTCAGTTGGTAAAGAATCCTCCTGCAGTGCAGGAGACCTTGGTTTGATTCCTGGGTCGAAAAGATCCGCTGGAGAAGGGATAGGCTACCCACTCCAGTATGCTTGGGCTTCCCTTGTGGCTCAGCTAGTAAAGAATCTGCCTGCAATGCTGGAGACCTGGGTTCAATCCCCAGGTTGGGAAGATCCCCTGGAGAAAGGAAAGTCTACCCACTCTAGGATTCTGGCCTGGAGAGTTGGACACAACTGAGCAACTTTCACCTATTCATATAAAATTCCTGAAAAGATAAAAGTATAAAATCAAGGTTTGCATGAAATTAATTTAGGTCACGGTGTGATTACAGAATTATACCTCAAGGGAATTTGATTAAAAGACACCACTCTCCCTTCTAACTTACATGAGAGTAAACGTGAACACTAACAACATTTTGAAAAGAAGAATAGATTTGCGAGCCTATTCTTCAAATTATATTCTTGAATAAATCACTTTCTATTTTGATTTCCCTCAAACATACAAAAATATATATGCTCCATCACTGGGCTCTAAAGAAAACCCAGGTCACATTTTCAGCAAGAAAGTAGTCAGAATATATAGAAAGGACAGTCCAATTTTGCCAGAAATATAGAAAGAAAAATTTAAATATAACTGTGAGAAAAATCTCTCATGAAGCCATTAAAAAGTAAGTGTTAGAGATGAAGATAATGAAACTGAAAATGCTCATTTCAAGATATAATATTAAGTGGAAAAAATCAGAATTCTAATCATACTAGAACTTAAACAGAGAGTAAATCAAATATTAGCAATAAATTATCTGGATGCAGAAATATAAATTTTACATTTTTGTATTAGACACATTTTCTACATTTAGAATATAATTTTTACAATAAGTGAAAAATAACACACATAATTTTTGAAACACAAGCATTAAGAACCCACCCATAATAGGAATGTAGTATTGTTCCCAAGCATTCATTTATAGAAGAGAAGTCTGATAGCAAATATAAAGTCATTTTTAGAGCCTGAATTTTAAAATAAAACCTAACTCCCTTCAAGAATTCAGTAAGCAATAGTCATCCAACAGAATGTGTTTTAACACTTTCTGCATCATATCAAACCTAATCTTCTTCTTCTATGTTTTTCACGTCTGATACATTGGTTTCCACTTGTAGACAAACACTATGACAAATGCTATAACTTGAAGGTTGTGCCAAAGGAAGGCAGCTGCCCCAGTCGCAGGTTTGAGTATAGATAGCGGGTGCCTGGGAAGCACTCTGTCCTTGCTGCACAGAAGTAGACAGCTGAGTCTCCGGGTTCAGTGGTTGCGATGTGCAGGGACAGATGTTTGGCTGTCTTATTCAATAAAACAGTCAGTCTCTGGCCTTCATTTTTACCCATATTTGAACGAATGTCTATAAGGAGCTGGGGACCTTTTCCAGGTTCTTGCTTATACCAAGGGAAGTAGTTTGACATAACATCTGTATAAGTACAGGTGATAAAACAGCTGTTTCCCTCCTGGACACTCAGGGTAGAAGGACTCTGCTCCACCTCGTTTCCCAGGCTGACACCTATGGAGAAAGGAGAAGTCAGAGAAAGGAGAAGGGTTGTCAAATTATTTAGCTCTAGAGCTTACTTTTCCTTTTCTACAATAACTAGAAGAAACCTGAATAAAGCCAGTCTTGGCATCTAAAGAATATCTACTAATACACTCTATTTCCCTTAAACCCTCAACTCACAGTCCAGCTGCAGCCACAAGAATGTGATTAAAGCTCCAATGGATGTCTTCATTGTTTTCCCCATTTAGGATCAATTGTGGATCTGCAGTCTCCAGCCAGAAGAGCTGCTTCTATTATCAAGTGTCCCCTTCTTTCCTAGCAGTCATAGTGGTTTCTCACATTGTCTACCCAGCCAATAATAAAAAGGCACTGCTTGTGCTCCAAGCCTATTCATTCAGAACCCTTTCAAATGAACCCTCCACATGTTCTGATCAGCAGAGGTGCACCACCATCTGGTGGTCACATCTCTAACTACTGAACTCTGGTTAAATGTTCTTCTCATACCCTGTGCTTATGAGGTACTCGGATGCATAAAAAGAGCGTGAGATTAAACAAATTAGGTGTATATCAGAGAGTTAATGCACAGTAAGAATGTAGAGATTAAGATTTAAATCTCTGCACAGGATTGAGTCACTGTTAATAAGTTGGAAGAAGGTAAATGCTGTTGCCATTTATTCAGGTTTAAAATCAGGAAAGCACCATGATTTACTCTCTCAAACAAAGAAAATGTAAAATCTTCCTTTTCAGCCAAATCTAACATCTCCATTTGTCTGTAATGGAGAAAAAAGTCTTTGTGAAAGGAACATGAAAATCAAAGAGCAGAGAAGATCATCTGATATTTCAAAGATCTTTCAAACTCAACCTCTGCTCCTCTAAGCTGGTCTTGCCCATGACCTTGCTATTCCCAGAGAATTGACAGTACCATCAGGCAAAATGTGGAAACTTCCTTCAACAAAGATCGTGATGAGGTAAAGGACCAAAGATAAAGGAGTAGGAAGAAGTTCTATGAGTTAGGAAACAGTTCAATCTGTAGATTGTATTGATCTACAATGAGAAATCAGACATTCTTTAAGAAATCTATTCCTATCACTTATGTGGATTATATTCTGCAAAGTATTGAGAGAAAGTAAAAATCCTCATAAAACATCAGGTTGCAGATTCAGAAAGTAACCATATGTAAATTTATGTTATAGCTATTTTTACTCTCTGGTATCAAAAGGTATGAAAGTGAAAGTTGCTCAGTCGTGTCCTACTCTTGCAACCCCATGGACTATACAGTCCATAGAATTCTCCAGGCCAGAATACTGGAGTGGGTAGCCATTCCCTTCCGCAGGGGATCTTCCCAACCCAGGGATCAAACCCAGGTCTCCTACATTGCAGACAGATTCTTTACCAGCTGAGCTACCAGAGAAGCCCATCAAAAGGCATGGCCTAGCCTAAATGCAATGACTAACTCACATCTTATTGAAATTTCCTGTAAAATATATACCAACTCTCAGGGCATGAATCTCTGCTGCCTTGGCTATTGCTGGCTCAGTTTCCAGACTCTATCATTTTTCTCCCAAACTCCACTACAGTTTTCTTTCCCCAAGACCTTAATAAAGTTCTTCAGTTCTGTAAACTTCCAGAATTATCTCCCTCTCCTTTGTCATCTACTTTAATAACTTGGCATTTTCCAATTACCTCTGTAAGAAAACAAAGAAACAAAAAAACTAAGGAACCCTAAATATTGCCTGTGTTTACTATGGGAGTATTACAAATAGGTTACTGATCCAAATAGATTTGGTAAAAATAACTGACCATGAAAAGTGAAAGCAAGATTAACTCATTTATAGAAGAGTGAAGGCCCTTTTTTGTGATCTGTACTCACTGGTCTTCTGGAGGTATGAAGAATAAATATAATCTCTCATTCACATTTGCACCCTTTAAGATTTAAGGACAGCTAAGATAAAGAATTTAACTTATATGCAGAGTACATCATGAGAAATGCTGGGCTGGAAGAAGCACAAGCTGGAATCAAGATTGCCGGGAGAAATATCAATAATCTCAGAAATGCAGATGACACCACCCTTATGGCAGAGAGTGAAGAGGAACTAAAAAGCCTCTTGATGAAAGTGAAAGAGAAGAGTGAAAAAGTTGGCTTAAAGCTCAACATTCAGAAAACTAAGATCATGGCATCTGGTCCCATCACTTCATGGGAAACAGATGGGGAGACAGTGGAAACAATGTCAGACTTTATTTTTTGGGGCTCCAAAATCACTGCAGATGGTGATTGCAACCATGAATTAAAAGATGCTCACTCCTTGGAAGGGAAGTTATGACCAACCTAGATAGCATATTAAAAAGCAGAAACATTACTTTGCCAACAATGTTCCATCTGGTCAAGGCTATGGTTTTTCCAGTGGTCATGTATGGATGTGAGAGTTGGACTGTGAGGAAAGCTGAGCGCTGAAGAATTGATGCTTTTGAACTGTGGTGTTGGAGAAGACTCTTGAGAGTCCCTTGGACTGCAAGGATATTTAACTAGTCCATCCTAAAGAAGATCAGCCCTGGGTGTTCTTTGGAAGGACTGATGCTGAAGCTGAAACTCCAATACTTTGGCCACCTCATGTGAAGAGTTGACTCATTGGAAAAGACCCTGATTCTGGGAGGGATTGGGGGCAGTAGGAGAAGGGGACGACAGAGGATGAGATGGCTGAATGGCATCACTGACTCGATGGGCATGAGTTTGAGTAAACTCCGGGAGTTTGTGATGGACAGGGAGGCCTGGCGTGCTGCGATTCATGGGGTCACAAAGAGTCAGACACGACTGAGTGACTGAACTGAAGATAAAGAATCAGAAATCAACACCTAAAGTTGTATGTAAATGTAAAATGTATGTTTTTACATACATAAACTGTTTCCATTCCTAAGTGAAAGTAGCTGAGTCATGTGTGACTCTTTGTGACCCCCAAGGACTGTAGCCCACCAGGTTTCTCTGTCCATGGGATTCTCCAGATGAGAATACTGGAGTGGATAGCTGTTCCCTTCTCCAGGGGATCTTCCCCACCCAGGTTTCAAACCCGGGTCTCCTGCACTGTAGGCAGATTCTTACCATCTGAGCCACCAGATATCCTCTATTCTTTCTACCATTCTCCATAGGATATAATTCCCTAATAATTTATAGGGAGATTTGTCCTCTTCTAAGAGACAGAGAGACTTTAGGTCAGTGTTTCCCCTTTCAAGTTATGGTATCCAGGACAGAATAGTATAGTTTGAATATGCTCTGCTCAGCACAGTGTTCCACATATTAAAGTTTATTACAGGCACAGCCATCCCCTGGGCAAAATTTACTGCCCCCAAAATATTTCATTGAACATTGCCTGACTTACCATAAAAAGATGTTGATCTGAGAAGGCTTTTTCTAGTATCTTCATGGACTGTCAAACAGAATGATGACAATATTCTCCCATAGTCTTCGGATCCAATAATCATTTTTATAACAATGTATTAGTGATGCTCTATAGTTATATCTTGCCTTCAAGAAATCCCCCTGAAATAATGAATATAGCTGCTCTTTCTAGGAACATTCTTAAACTATATCTGAGTGTTGAGATGGCACATTTACTTTCAGCTTTATTACTACAGAAGCCTGTGAAGGATGGACTGGTCTGCTAGTAACAACAAAGGCTCAACCTGAGGCTCCTTTCCTGCCCTAAGTGTCAAATATTCACATAAATTGGGATTCTTTATTCAGGTGGTCAAATAGATTCCCACATCCAAACCTACAGTGACCTAAATGGCTGGCCTTACATTAGTTTCCCTTTGCTCAGAAATAAGACCCTACAGGTAGAAAACAGGGGAAAAGATGCTGAAGAAGAAGTGAGAAAAATCCAATTTCTTTCTCCTCCCAAATCAGTTAGTATCTAATAGTTTTCTATTGTCATCTTGGATTAGTTTCTGTTTTGTAAAATGAAGTTGGATTAAAGAACTTCCAAAAGTTCTTCTTTTATACTATTTAATAAAGCAAATATTTATTGAGGACCGGTTATGTGCAATGTAGAGTGACATGAGAGTGGGGAGAAATCGCCTGCATCATGGAACCTGAAGACCATTTTCACATCCCCATGTGGTCTCGGGGGACTGAGGTTGTCACAAAGCAATATGGGGGTCTCTTCAGAAGCAGAGGCAGGGTCCTTGGGAACAGATCAGATCTGGGTTTTCACTTATGAGATTAATGTCAGATCAAGGTGAACCTAAGTCTGAAGTAAAATGGAATAAAATGGGACTTCACTCACTGAGTATCAAGATCACCACATGGATGAGCCATAGGTAAGCAGGGAACTTGTTTCCAGAGACATTTTTTTAATTTTTTATCTATAACATATATTTCTTATTGAAAAAAAGAAAGAAATAAAGAAGCTCAGTGACTTATGGAACCTGAAGGAGGTGGATGAACTCCCTCACAGGTAAAGAAAAAAATTATTTCTCAATCAGCCTAACTGCATTCTGGCTTATAGCTCCCTCATCCCAAGTCTGACTTGGGTACTCAAGATTCCCAGACAAGGATGACTATAGAATTTGTGGGACTCCATGCAAAATGAAAATCTGAGGCCCCTTGTTCAGAGAAACAGAAAAAACTGACACTAAGAAAATACAAATATCTTCAAAAATATTTTCTTACTTAAAAATGGCAATAGAGTTTATGCATGCATGAGTGTTAAGTGGCTTTATTCATGTGTGACTCTTTGCGGCCTTATGTAATGTAACCCACCAGGCTCTTCTGTCCATGGGATTCTCCAGAGAAGAATACTGGAGTGGGTTGCCCTGCCCTTCTCCAGGGGATCTTTCTCACCCAGGGACTGAATCCATGTGTCTTACATCTCCTGCATTGGTAGGCAGGATTTTTTTATCCCTAGCACCATCTGGGAAGCCCAGTAGACTTTATAATGATATATTAAATAACAACATCAATTTACAACTTGCAAAAAATATTTTGGATCTTAATTCTATATAAATTAATAACAAATACTTATTAATATCATATCTTGCTAATAAGATTTGCCTGGCTTGCTTTTCTGCAAATTAATTAATTAGAATATAAAAATTATAACTTTAACAATTTAATTTCAATTAATATAATTAATAGAAAGCAATGTCAGTTGCTATTAGTAAATGCAAGATTGTAAACAAAATTTTTGATAATTTTTAACTTTGAGAATATTTCTGTTGATATAACTGATACTAGAGCTCTTGAGTATTTTGTATGCTATAACAACATAATATAAATATATGATAAATTAGTTTGAAATATAAATTCTAGTAAATCCAGAGTTGATGTGTCTAGTGGAGCAATTTTTGTAGAAATGACTTAATTCTTCAAACCAATCATCTTCATGTAATTCTGAATTTAATGCCAAATATAAATTTATACAGGGACATTTTAATGTTTTCACCGACATTCTCTGTAACTTGCAGAGGGCATATAAGACTAAAAGTGGCTTCATGACTTATTTATAATTAAGTGCTTATTTATACATCATATCAGTGTTTAATTACAGGAGAAGTGAGTATAAATTATTTTTCTATGTTAGTAATTGTTTCATTGGGTTAACTCAAACATGAAAATACTATTCTTTTTCATTGAAACTATTATCACATGCAATTTCAATTTCTACACTTATGAAAATTTGCTTTCCAATGTAACAGCAATTTTCAAAACCACAGTTTCTCATTTTCAGAGAATTCTAATATCTTTCCCACAAGCATTATTATGATGTTGACATATAAACTTTCATTTTGTAATAATTGATCAACAAAGTTTACTGCTATCCACTTTAGGATCCTGCAGAGTCAGAGACTGACTCAACCTTCTATCAAAGGCTACTGTGGGGACACGTGTCAGCCCACGGAGGGGCGGGGCTGAGGCAGCTGCAGTTTGGGCACAGGCTGCAGGCCGCCTGGGAGCACTGTGCCTCCACCGCACAGAGGTAGGTGGCTGCGTCTTCCAGCTGGGAGGCTGTGATGTGTAGGGTACTATACAGCTCCTTAGAATTCACTATGGAACTCAGTCTTTCATTCTGCTTCATCCCTGAAGCTAAGAAAAACAGCCTGGTGAGGCTGCCTCCAGGATTCTGCTGGAACCACTGCACACTGCTCACTGTGGCAGAAAAATTGCACCTCAGAGTAGAGTTGGCTCCCTCCTGCAGATTCAGGACCGAAGGGCTCTGCTCCACCTTCACTGCTCTCACCCCTGCTTGGAAACAAAAAAACAAACACATATGATATCTCAGGGGAGTCATGAACGCAGTTTCCAGAACTGTAAACTATCTCAGGAAACACCCATGAGGATGTAGGACCATCTAGGAGCTCTCTCTGCGTCAGCTCAACTTCCCTCCCTCCCCAGCTGCACTCTAGGACAACCCAGACTCACAGCAAAGCTGGACCCACAGGAGTCCCAGCAAGGCTTCCCACCACCGCTTCATGACTCCTTGCTCAGTTACTGGGGTACCTCTGCCCCCACTCTGGAGGGTGTAGAGTCTTGGGTCCAGAGAAGTTCTCTTCTTATTGTCAAAATGTTCCAGTTTTACTGGAACTCACCAGTATTACTGAGAACCAGTCACATCCAAACTGTCATTCACTTAACAGGAAGCTCCACCCACAGGCACCCAGGGAGATTGTGCAGTAATCTCTCCACAACTGTGGTTGCAAACAGTGCAGGAGGGTAGGAACAATATTTGTAGTATATGAAGATATAAGGCATTTAAAAAGCACTTTATGTAAGAAAAGTTTATGCAGGAGTGTGTGAGAAAGGGATGGTGGATGTTACTTCTGAGAAGATCAGTGTCTCAACTGTATTAAATGGAGCCTTAAAGAACCATAGAAAGAGTGAGCTCACTCCCAAATTACTTAGAATGACTGAGCATTTAAGAATTCAGTTGTATGACAGTTCAGCCTTTAAAAGGAATAAAACATTGTCATTTGCTACAATATGGATGGCCCTGAGGGCATTATGCTAAGTGAAGTAGGTCAGACAGAGACAAATATCATATAAATACTCCACTCCATGTGGAGTATTTTTTTTTTTTTAATCAGGCTCATAGATACAGAGAACGAATTAGTGGTTGCCAAAGGCAGGGATGAGGGGTGGAAATGAAATAGATGAATGGGGTCAAAAGGTACAAACTCTTAAGATATAAAATAAATGTTGTGGGAGTGTAATGTATGGGAAGATGACTATAGTTAATAATATTGTGTTGCATATTTGGAAGTTGCTAAGAGAGTAGATCTTGAAAGCTCTCATCATAAGAAAATAAAATTACAATTCTGTATGATACATGTTGCTAGACTTGTTGTAATGATCATTCCACAGTATACATAAATATCAAATCATTGTGTCATATACCTGAAACTAATACCATGCTATATGTTCATTATACCTCATTTTTAAAAAATAATTCAGTTATATGTAAATTCTAATCAAAGAAAACTGATACAAGCAGTATGTATGAAGACAGTGATACATTTTCTTGAAATTGAGAGCTCTAGAAACCCAGAAGGTACAGCTGTCATCTGCACAGAATATTATTCTGGTAAGATTTCAGTGGATTAAAAGAAACACAGGATATATGTATAATGTCCATTCTGACTTAACTTCCACCTCCCTCCTTCTCCTGCCCAACAGGCAGACAGATGTGCTACACAGCTGATTCTGAAAAGGATACACATTGCTGGTCAAATTAAATATTGTCATTTTCTTTCCTCTTTCTATCTGTTTCTTACTTTTTAATCCTTTCTTCTTTGCTCCTGAGTACTCTTGCCTCTTCTAGTCTCAGGGGAGATATATGAAAACTTCCTAGGGAATTGGGAGAATTTAATCACAAAAGACAACAGGTAACAGAGATATTTCCTGTTGGGCTTCCACACTCACAGAGCTCAGTAACATTACTATCCCCATTCCTCTACCTCTGCTCAGAGAATCATCCTCATAATGGATTTAGAGAGGTAGGGACTCCAGCTTTCCTAAGTCTGTAGAGAAAGACAAAGCTGAAAATTTAGATAAACTTTACCCGAACACTGCTCCCCTCTCCCCACCTCTGCTGTGCATCATCTGACTGGTCTGTGCTCTCTGGTTGCTGTTCAGTCACTGTCTTGTCTGACTCTTTGTGGCCCCATGGACTGCAGCACAGAGGCTTCCCTGTCCTTTATCGTCTCCCAGAGTTTGCTCAAACTCATGTCCATTGAGTCGATGATGCCATCCAACCATTTCACCCTTTGTCATCCCCTTCTCCTCCTGCCTTCAAACTTTCCCAGCATCAGGGTCTTTTCCTTTGAGTCAGCTCTTCACATCAGGTGGCCAAAGTACTGGAGCTTCAGCTTCAACATCAATCCTTCCAATGAATATTCAGGACTGATTTCCTTCAGGATTGACTGGTTGATCTCCTTGTAGTTCAAGGAACTCTCAAGAGTCCTCTCCAACACCACAGTTCAAAGACATCAATTCTTTGGTGCACAGCCTTCGTTATGATCCACCTCTCACATCCATACATGAATACTGGAAAAACCATAGCTTTAACTAGACAGACCTTTGTTGGTAAAGTAATGTCTCTGCTTTTTTTTTTTTTTTTCCCCATACAAGTAGGTTGACTTTATCTGTATCAATTTTCTTTTATGGTACACTCTCAAGTTTTGACGACTTGTTTAGCACAATTTAGCTGCAAGCACTTAAAATAGTCTTTTTTTCCCCTTTTCTTTTCTTTTTATTTTTTTATTGAAGGATAATTGCTTTACAGAATTTTGTTCTTTTCTGTCAAACCTCAACATGAATCAGCCATAGGTATACATATATCCCCTCCCTTTTGAACCTCCCTCCCGTCTCCCTCCCCATCCCACCCCTCTAGGTTGATACAGAGCCCCTGTTTGAGTTTCCTGAGCCATACAGCAAATTCCTGTTGGCTGTCTATTTTACATATGGTGTGTGAGTTTCCATGTTATACTCTTTCCATACATCTCACCCTTTCCTCCCCTCTCCCCATGTCCATAGGTCTATTCTCTGTGGCTGTTTCTCCATTGCTGCCCTGAAAATAAATTCTTCAGTACCATTTTTCTAGATTCTGTATACATGCGTTAGAATGTGATATTTATCCTTCTCTTTCTGACTCATTTCACTCAGTATAATAGGTTCTAGGTTCATCCACCTCAACAGAACTGACTCAAATGTGTTGTGTTTTATGGCTGAGTAATATTCCATCGTGTATATGTACCACAACTTCTTTATCCATTCATCTGTCAAAGGACATCTCAGTTGCTTCCATGTTCTAGCTATTGTAAATAGTGCTGCCATGAACAATGGGATACATGTGTCTTTTTCCACTTTGGTTTCCTCAGGGTATATGCCTATGAGTGGGATTGCTGAGTCATACGGTGGTTTTATTCCTAGTTTTTTAAGAAATCTCCATACCATCTTCCATAGTGGCTATATCAGTTTACATTCCCACCAATAGTGCAAGGGCATTTACTTTTCTCCACACCCTCTCCAGCATTTATTGTTTGTAGACTTGTTGATGATGGCCATTCTGACTGGTGTGAGGCGATATTTGTAGTTTTGATTTGCATTTCTGTCTCTACTTTTTAATATGCTGTCTAGGTTTGTCATAGCTTTTCTTCCAAGGAGCAAGTGCATTTTAATTTCATGGCTGCAGTCACCATCTGCAGTGATGTGGGAGCCCAAGAAAATAAAATCTGTCACTATTTCCATTGTTTGCCCATCTATTTTCCATGAAGTGATGGGACCGAATGCCATGATCTTAGCTTTTTGAATGCTGGGTTTTAAGCCAGTTTTTTCACTCTCCTCTTTCACCTTCATCAAGAAGCTCTTTAGTTCCTCTTCATTTTCTGCCATAAGGGAGTTGTCCTCTACATTCCTGAGGTTATTGATATTTCTCCTGGCAATCTTGATTCCAGCTTGTGCTTCACCCAGCCTGTCATTTCACATGATGTACTCTGCATATAAGTTAAATAAGCAGGGTGCCAATATACAGCCTTGATGTACTCCTTTCCCAATTTGGAACCAGCCTGTTGTTCCATGTCTGATTCTGATTGTTGCTTCTTAACCTGCATACAGATTTCTCAGGAGATAGGTAAGGTGGTCTGGTATTCCCATCTCTTTAAGAATGTTCCACAGTTTGTTGTGATCCACACAGTTAAAGGCTTTAATATAATCAATAAAGTAGAAGTAGATGTTTTTCTGGAATTCTCTCGCTTTTTCTATGATGCAACAGATGTTGGCAATTTGATCTCTAATTCCTCTGCCTTTTCTAAATCCAGCTTGACCATCTCGAAATTCTCAGTTCACATACTGTTGAAGTCTCGCTTGGAGAATTTTGAGCATTACCTTGCTAGCGTGTGAAAAAAGTGCAATTGTGTTTGAACATTCGCTCTCTGGGCTCCTCTCTTTGGAACATCTGGAACAGTCTTTACTTCTTGCAAAGCCTACAGCGCCCCCTAGTATGCAGAAACAAAGCTCACTTTAGACCAACTAGTTGGTGATGGACAGGGGGGCCTGGCATGCTGAAGTCCACCGGGTCCCAAAGAGTCGGACAGGACTAAGCGATTGAACTCATTCAGTCAACTCAACATTACATAACCCCAACTCCATTCACTTCCTGTTTCTTGGTCAAAGAAATGCTGAAGGTCAGAAAACAATATAACTGCCTGGATTAAATGGGGATTAAAAATGAACCAATTCTACTTTTAAGATGGAATTTCATGAAAATTAATACCATGAAATAATTTGACAATTTTTATCTACTGCTATTTGATTTTTTTTTTACTTAGTTCAAAATAAGTGCATAAATGTTTACTAAAATTCTACTGTAAATGAGGTAATTTATGAAATCTTCAGAATATGTAAAAGGGATGAGACAGCATTTTACAGTCCACTGAGTAAAACAAAAGTAAACATAACTATACAAGAATCAAAGAGTAGGACGGTAAGAGGAAAGTAGTGAAAGCTATATGATCCCAGAGGAGAGAGAAATATTTCACTTAAGCCAGGTGAACAAAATCTTATTAAAAGGAGATTGCTTTCTCTTTCCCCCATTCTTATGAGAATATAGCAGAATATCGATACAATTTTAGGAAAGCTTTTATAATTATATTAAGTGTAACATTAAGAGGAATTCATGAATCTATGGAGGATTAAAATAATATAAATAATTATAAATATATAAATAAATTTATATATAAATATATTTATATTAAATATAAATATATTTAATAATTATAAAATAATATAAATTAAAATTCTCTTTGACTCTTCACTTCCAAATTTGACCGTTTTGATCATTCGTAGATTTGGAATCGATGCCTGCAGGCTTACTATAGGTTTATATACAGTAAGTCTCCTACATATGAACCTACAAGTTGAGAGCTTTCAAAGATGCAAACATGGGGCTTACTAATGAAGATCTGAACTGAAGGCCCAGAGTAAGGATGAAGATAGACGAGAGGAAGAAGTAACTAAAGAACCAAAGAGATTCACAAAGCAGGAAATGGCAAGGGGATTTTCTTTGTTGGAAGAGGCACTGTTAGTTTCTGAGGCAGAGGACCGGAACATAGAACAGTACACAAAGTTTGCAGCAGTTGTTCAGAATGCAGTCCAGTGATATTGTGTCTTTTATGATGAGAAAAAGAGTTACCACCCAGACTAGCCCTGGATCATTTTTTTCAAGAGGGTAGATAGAATTGAATCCAGCAGGGAAGCAGAACATATGCCGTCATCATCAGGTGTGAGTGAAATCACAGTCTGCCCTCCGTCTCCTATTGCTGACGACCCTTCAGCTGTACCATCTCCCTCCTCCTCTCCCTCCTCCATCAGTAACTCTTCCTGCCTCTTCACTCGATGCTAATCCCTGTATGTCAGCTGTTGTACTGTACTGCTGTAGTTTTCAAGGCACTGTACTGTGAGATTAAAGGGTTTTTCTTTACTTTTTGTGTTTGCTTGTTTGTTATATATTATTGTGTGACAAAGTATTATAAACCTATTGCAGTACAGTACTATACACTCAATTGTGTCAGTTGGGTACCTAGGCTAACTTTGTTGGACTTACGAACATACTGGACTTAACAAACATGCTCTCAGAACAGAACTCATTCCTATGTAGGGCACTTACTGTAGGTATACTAAATATACAAACCAACAGAAAATATATAGCATTTTTAGTATTTTATTTAGTTTTTATTTAATACCAAATGATACATATTGTGATACATTTCTGTAACTTGCTTTATGGACTCAATAATAAACCTTGTAGATCTTATTAAATTAACATAGGTTATTATATATATGTATATACATATTAACACAGGCTCTTCTGCTGTACTGTATTCCATACTATGCATATACTACCCTCTATATGGCCCTTCCCCTATTGATGGTTGTTCCTACTGCCCTGTGTGTAAGGACTGAAGCCCCCTGCCTTACCCAGTGAACCCACCAGACCCATCAAAGAGACACTCCAAAGGAATGTCAATTCTGCTTAAGGGGCAGTGAAGGAGTCCAAGAGAACACTAAGTTAGTGGACAAAACTAGTTTCTGCAAGGTAAGACCAAATTTTTTAAAAAGACATAAGTTCAAAAAGATTAATTTTCAAACAGAAAAAAAGAGTGGAGGAAAGTTAGCAGAGATGAAACACAAATTAAGATTTACTTACAGAAAAGGATGAAACTAAAAATGAGGACATTTCATAATCCGACACGGCAAAAGGTCAGAGACAGCTATGACTAACAGCTTTAGGGAAACATTTTTAAATGTATCATTTAAAAGGAACCACTTTTCAAGTTTCTCTAAAAACACATCAAGAGAAAGTGGGAAACCTCATCCTCAAATTATACATAATCATTCTGTGTACCAGAAATTAGGGAAAATTTTAATCAAGGAAGGCCTCAGCTGTCTTATTTATGAACTTTACATTTATTTACTAGAGGGTTGTTACTGACAATCATATCCCCCACTCAATTTCATATGTTGAAGACTAATTCCCAGTACTCAGAATCTGACTGTATCTGGCCTTTAAAGCAGTCTTAAGATAAAATGAAGTCATATGGGTACTAATCCATGTAAGTAGTGTTCTTAGAAGAAGAGGAAATTTGGACACAGACATGCAAGAAACAGAAGGAAGACTTGGCAAAAACAGTGAGAAAAGAGTCATCTACAAACAAAGGCAAGAGGCCTCCAAGAAACTAACCCTGCCAGTACCCAAATCTTAGATTTATAGCATCTAGAACTGTGAGAAAACAAATGTTTGCTACTTAAGCCACCCAGGCTAAGGTATTTTATTATGGCAGCCTTAGAAAACTAACACAAGGGTCAATTTTAATATCCTATCATATGAAATATCACAAAAAAAGCAACTTGAAGTCATAACCTTCCAGGTCTTTGTTCTTTTCCTGTTTGAGTGACCCAAACCTTTATTCCAGAAAGATCTCAGTTTTCAATGGTCCTGTGTTAGTTTTGATTGCTGATGTTTTCCATTAAGCTTAGCCACTGGACATGAAAGTAGTAAGAGGCTCCAAATATATTATTCCTCGCTTCCACTGTATGAAAGCAATCCAATATTCTCTTGTTATTCAAGATCAATCACTCCAGCTAATAGGTTCTTTATTCTGCCATGTTGAGTTGATGGCTAGAGAGCCCAAAATATCCAGTCTCATTGTCCATTGACTGGAGCCATTGTTTTGCGCTCTGGTGAAAGAATTCTTCCCTTAGGGACTAAGATCTCCAGATCTACATGCATAAAGTTGCCAGCTTGGAAATCTATTGAAGTTTGTTAATGGATTATTAGGTGTAACAGTGAGAGGAGCCACTCCCTTCTTTCGATTCCAGGTCCCATGTCTTCTGGCTACATGGAGACAGTAACATACAATGGTCTCTGATTCAAAGCACAAGCTGAACCCTGTTACACACAGCGCCATCCTATCATGTTGTCTTCCAACTGGTACTATCTAGAAAGTGAAAGTCACTCAGCCGTGTCCAACTCTTTGCAAACCTATGGACTATACAGTCCATGGAATTCTCCAGGCCAGAATACTGGAGTGGGTAGCCATTCCTTTCTCCAGGGGATCTTCCCAACCCAGGGATTGAACCCAGGACTCCCGCATTGTCGGCAGATTCTTTACCAGTTGAGCCACCAGGAAGCCCAAGAATACCGGAGTGGGCAGCCTATCCCTTCTCCAGCAGATCTTCCTGACGAGGAATCGAACCAGGGTCTCCTGCATTGTATGTGGATTCTTTACCAGCTGAGCTACCAGGGAAGCCCTGATTAATTACTGGAAAAGTCCAAATTGTTAATTTCATAGATAAAGTAGTTCAAGATTTTCATTTTATTCCTAATATAATTTATTATTGTAGAAAACTTCTAAAAAATCATACCCAATTATATAAATAACAATGAATTATTAATAAAAAGAAAGAAGGGAGAGACCCAGGGAGGAAGACCACTTTGATTTCACAGGCAGAGTTAGGGTTGGGAGGTTGGATTATGGTCTCCCAGCTGCTTGGAGTCCTTGGTATAAGACTTATTTTTCTTCAAACTCAGCTTGAGTTCAGAATCAAAAGAAAGGCTTCAGATAAAAAACTTCTCCTAGATAAAGTGCCCCCTGTAGTCCTTCAGGGTGTGTGGTTTAACCAATGACAGTGAGTCACCTGGAAAGAGAGGTAGAAGAGAGTGTGATCCAAAAAACAGAAAGGAAGGGAGGAAGGGAAAGAGATATTAAATGAGCATACATTTCTTATTCTTAATTGTGTTTCTCCAATAGCCCATTTACTTTCCTTATACCTACCCAGCAACCACTTAAACACATTTATTACAAACCATATCAGTAGGTACTAAAATTATTGTTATTTTCAGACTCACCATTTCACTAAGATAAACCATGGTCACACTCTACTTACTCTGCGTTTTGAGAGCTCCTGTGCATGTATCTCCTTATACATTCTGCTGTTGCTGCTCTTTAATCATTGAGTCACGTCCAGCTCTTTGCGACCCAGTGGACTGTAGCCCACCAGGCTCCTCTGTCCATGGGACTTTCCAGGCAAGAATACTGGAGTGGGTTGCCATTTCCTTCTCCAGGGGATTTTCCCAACTCAGGGACTGAACCAGCATCTCCTGAATTGGCAAGTGGATTTTTTACCACTGAGCCACCTGGGAAAAGCCCCTTATACATTATAGTGTAGGCCAGATAGGCAACCAGAAAACTCCCTCCTCCTCCTTCTCTGCTTTCTCTAGAGTACTCATTATGTTCCAAGTCCTTAAGAACACAAGGACTAGAAAAGCTTCTTATGCAATTCTTCCCATCCTAGACAAAAAGTTTACATGCATCACAAATTTATACTGGTTCCAGTATCATCCTAGTATTCATTAAAATTCTTATCAATATTCTAACAGAATTTGAACTGCTAAACTTACTACCTGATTAATTACCACAATTTTAACATATAAGAATCAAACTCTAACATTCTAACAGTGAAATCATACAAGAACAGGGTGAAAGCAAGGCAGGGGGGAAAATGTCCATAGCTGGAAGAAAGTACAAAGGAGTTATATTCACAAATTACTGGTGTAGATTTATAGAATTTAAGAGAATACCAAAAGAATGAGAAGCTACTTTTATAACTGAGAAAAACTCTTTAGATGAATGAATTATAAATGAATTATAAATCTCCATTCTCCTTGGGTACTATTCTTAAATAGTTGCCAGAACTAACATGACTATAACAGTTTTCTAAGCCCCATAAGATTCTAATCAATCTCTTTAGTGTTAACCAACTCCAGAATTCCTCCTAAGTGAAATAAATATTCAGAGAAAATATTCTAACACTTTGTGACCAACACAGTGAGACCCACGGGGAAAAAAATTCAAGAAAATTTTCTGTGAATGACCAAGTTAAGGAGGCAAATTTTCAGGGAGAGACATGAGCAGTTCATCTTTTGTTTTCTGTCTTGAGCAAGATACAAAGTGGTAAATGAAAACCCATACAGTCAATCCCTTAAAACAGTCAACCTAAAGGCAAGTCCTTAAGCATCTGATTAGTACATGATAAGAACATCATTCTAGGATCTTAACTGTTTATTGTTACATGGTTTCTAAACGAAGTAAAAAGTTCCCGAAATAAAATTTACCAGACATGGAACTGTGGGCTTATATAAAAGTACCTCTGTCTGCTCAGCTCTCTTTGCCTCATTTTCAATCATATAGCAAAAGATCGCTTAAAATAAAACAAGAAGCGATCTTGAGTGTCTGAAAACTCCACCACCGCGAGTGGTTTGTGTTCAACTCCTCCTGCGGTCCCAGGCACTGTGTCACTCAGTGCACAGAAGTACTCAGCCGAGTCACTCCAATGGGCTGAGAATTTCTTCAGGTTGAAGGAAAATTCACTGCTCTTAAATTCAGCCACGAAGCCTCTAATGCCTTGAACCACGGTGTTCCCTGAAAAGTACTTGAGAAGCAGCTGGGGTCTTTGCCTGGGGTGCTGGACATACCAGAAGAGATAGGGAGTTGCACCGTAGGAATAGTTACACTTCAGCTCCAATGAGGTTCCTTCAGAGACCAAAACAGGATCATCAGGCTGGGTCACTGACTGGCCTCTGGAATCTCCTGCAAAATCAGTGTCACGTCACTAAAAGCAATGCAGACATCACTATGAAAAGAACTGTATTTGTAGTAAGAGTCTGTAGAACGACAGACCACTAAGAAATTTTACTCACTCAGGGCAAATATCCCCAATATTGAGATGAGCAACAGTAGCATGGCTGAGCAGTGGAAACGCTGTGAAGTCTTCTCTGAATGATCTCCCCTGAGCAGACAGGAAAGTGGCAGGAAAAAGAAGGTTAAGGCTGGACAAGTTCCCTGCTAAGATAAAAATACAAAAGCTGCTGAGATGAGCCTGCAGCTTTCTGATGTTTGATGTCTGATTCTTCTCTCTTGCCTCTGCAAAGAACTCAGCAAGCTGCACGAAGAACTGAACAGAGGAAGCTGAACAAGATCTTTAGTTTGTGCAACATCGCCCTCTGAAGGCCAAATGTAGTACCAAAGATTCCAAGGCCCCACGGAGAGCTAATCAGTGTCTTCGTTTTACTTTCTGAGCTATATCAAAAACTTCTGTCTTCCCAATATGTTTTTACCATCCCAAATCTATGATGATGTGTTAGTCTTAGAGTCTACAGAAATTGAAGAAAAGTAAAAGAAAGTTAAGTCACTCAGTTGTGTCTGACTCTTTGCAACCCTGTGGACTGTAGCCTACCAGGCTCCCCTCTCCATGGAATTTTCCAGGCAAGAGTACTAGAGTGGGTTACCATTTCCTTCTCCAGATGATCTTCCTGACCCAGGGATCGAACCTGGGTCTCCTGCACTGCAGGCAGATGTTTTACCATCTGAGCCATCAGGGAAGCCTATAGAAATTAGACGTCATATGAAAGTAGAGTAACAAGTTACTTCACCGAGAAATCAGTTTTTAAAAGGTATCTCAGAGTTGGAATTTGAGTCTACGAGAATCTTTGGAATTAGACTAAATGCCTCAGACAGCTCTGTCATGGTGGTGATGGAAGATGGCAGAGATGTTTTCTTTGACTAATACTCATGAGTCCACATGATGCTTGTGAAATCTTTTAGACATAAAGACAGGGTCCAAAACTATAAGACATTGGTGAAGAAAATTGAAGGAGACACAAATAAATGGAAAGATATATTGTTCCCATGTATTGGAAGAATTAATATTGCTAAAATATTCATAGTAACCAAAGCAATCTATAGGTTCAACGCATGTGGGCATGTTCAGTGGTGTCCAAATCTTTGCAACCTCACAGATTGTAGCCTGCCAGGCTCCTTTGTCCATGGAATTTTCCAGGCAAGAATAATGGAGCAGGTTGTTATTTCCTGCTCCAGGGGATCTTGCTGACCCAGGGATTGAACCCACATCTCCTGAATTGGCAGGCAGATTATTTACCACTGAATCACCTGGGAAGCCCATAGTTTCAATGTAATCTGTATCAAAATGCCAATGGCACTTTTCACAGAAATAGAAAAAATAATCTTAAAATTTTTATAGAAGTAAAAATGATCCTGAATATCCAAAGCAACCTTGAGAAAGAATAGCAAAGTAGGAGGCATCACACTTCCTGACTTCAAGCTATATTACAAGCTAGAGCAATAAAACTGTTTGATGTTGACATAAAAACAATCACACTGATCAATGGAATGAAGAGCCCAGAAAAAATTCACATATATATGACCAGTTAATTTACAATAAAAGAATACACAAAGGATCAAGGACAATGTTTTCAATAAATGGTGAGGAGAAAACTGCACAGCCACATGCAGAGGAATGAAAGAGCACCCTATTATACCCCATAAAAAAATCAACTCAAATGGTTTAAAGACTTGATCATAAGACCTGAAAACATAAAACTCATAGAAGAAAACATCAAGCTATTTTCAATAACATATATGCATCATGAAAGCATTAAAGTAGTGAAATAAGTGAGATACAGACAAATATTTAATGATATTACTTATATATGGAATCTTAAAAAAGAAAAAAAATAAGCTTATGGAGAACAGATTGGAGATTGCCAGAGGTAGTGGTCAGTACTTCGGTGCAATCTCAAAAACTGTGGAATGATCTCTGTTCATTTCCAAGGCAAACCATTCAATATCACAGTAATGCAAGTCTATGCCCCAACCATCAATGCCGAAGAAGCTGAAGTTGAACGGTTCTAAGAAGACCCACAAGACCTTTTAGAACTAAGGCAAAAAAAGATGTTCTTTTCATCATAGGGAACTGGAATGCAAAAGTGGACAACCAAGAGATACCTGGAGTAACAGGCAAGTTTGGCCTTGGAGTACAAAATGAGGCAGGGCAAAGGCTAACAAGAGTTTTGCCAAGAGACCACACTGGTCATAGCAAACACCCTCTCCCAACAACACAAGAGAGACTCTACACATGAATATCACCAGATGGTCAATAGCAAAATCAGATTGCTTATATTCTTTGCAGCCAAAGATGGAGAATCTCGATACAGTCAACAAAAACAAGACCAGATCTAGTACTTTGGGTCTAGAATTTTGGTTTTGTCCTCTCCCCACTCTACCTTCTAGAGGATTCTGTCACCTAATTAGGTAGGAAAGTTGGTTCTGCCATGATAACATTATTGCATTTTCCTCAAATGAACCTAAGTTAATTAGGGTACACTGTAGTAACAAAGATCTCCCTTCTTCCACCCCAAAATGCACTGGCTTAAAGAATGTGACTGCTCTCTCAAATAAATACCTCTATCTAAGTGAGAGATCAGGTTGACAGGGCAACTCTGCTGGGTGCAGTGATTCAGGGGTGCAGGCTCCTCCTTCGTGGTGCTCTTTCATCCCCTAGGGTATTCCTTGACTCTACACATGGACATCACCAGATGGTCAATACCAAAACCAGATTGATTATCTTTTTTGCAGCCAAGATGGAGAAGCTCTATATATAGTCAGCAAAACAAACAAACAAACAAAAAAAAAGACCGAGAGCTGATTGTGGCTCAGATCATGAACTCCTTACTGCAAAATTCAGACTTAAAGAAAGTAGGGAAAACCACTAGGCCATTCAGGTATGACCTAAATCAAATCCCTTGCAATTATACAGTGGAAGTGACAGATAGATTTGAAGGATTAGATTTGATAGACAGAGTGCCTGAAGAATTATGGACAGAGGTTTGTAACATTGTACAGGAAGCAGCGATCAAAATCATCCCCAAGAAAAAGAAATGCAAAAGGCAAAACGGTTATCAAGGAAGCTTTACAAATAGTTGACAAAAGAAGAGAAACGAAAGGCAAAGGAGAAAAGGGAAGATATATCCATCTGAATGCAGAGTTCCAAAGAATAGCAAGGAGAGATAAGAAAGCCTTCTTAAGTGAACAGTGCAAAGAAGTAGAGAAAAACAGTTGAATGGGAAGGACTAGAGGTCTCTTCAAGAAAATCAGAGATACCAAGGGAACATTTCATGCAAAGACAGGCACAATAAAGGACAGAAATGGTGTGGACCTAACAGAAGCAGAAGATCTTAAGACGTGGTAAACATACACAGAAAAACTATACAAAAAAGATCTTAATGACATAAAAGACCAGGATGGTGTGATCACTCACCTAAAGCCAGACACCTTGGAGAGTGAAGTCAAGTGGGCTTTAGGAAGTGTCACTACAAACAGAGCTAGAGGAGGTGATGGAATTCCGGGTGAGTTATTTTGAATCCTACAAGATGATGCTGTGAAAGTGCTGCACTCAATATGCCAGCAAATTTGGAAAACTCAGCAGTCGCCACAGGACTGGAAAAGGTCAGTTTTCACTCCAATCCCAAAGAAGAGCAATGCCAAAGAATGTTTAAACTACCATACAATTGCACTCATTTCACATGCTAGCAAAAGAATGCTCAAAATTCTCCAAGCCAGGCTTCAACAATATGTGACCCGAGAACTTCCAGATACTCAAGCTCAATTTGGAAAAGGCAGAGGATCCAGAGATCAAATTGCCAATATCCGCTGGACCACAGAAAAAGCAAGAGAATTCCAGAAAAACATCTACTTCTGCTGCACTGACTACGCTAAAGCCTTTAACTGTGTGGATCACAACAAACAGTGGAAAATTCTTAGAGATGGGAATCCCAGATCACCTTGCCTGCCTCCTGCAAATCCTGTATGCAGGTCAAGAAGCAACAGTTAGAACCGGACAAGGAACAATGGACTGGTTTCAAATTGGGAAAGAAGTATGTCAAGGCTGTATATTGTCACCCTGCTTATTTAACTTCTATGCAGAGTACACCATCAGAAATGCTGGGCTAGATGAAGCACAAGCTGGAATCAAGATTGCAGGGAGAAATATTGATACCCTCAGATATGCAGATGACACCACCCTTATGGCAGAAAGCAAAGAGGAACTAAAGAGCTTCTTGATGAAGGTGAAAGAGAAGAGTGAAAAAGCTGGCTTAAAACTCAACATTCAGAAAACTAAGATCATGGCATCTGGTCCCATCAGTTCATGGCAAATAGATGGGGAAACAATGGAAACAGTGACAGACTTTATTTTCTTGAGCTCCAAAAACTGAGGGTTGTGACAGCATCCATGAAATTAAACATGCTAGCTCCTTGGAAGAAAAGCTATGACAAACTTTGACAACATATTAAAAAGCAGAATCATTACTTTGCCAACAAAGGTCCATCTAGTTAAAGCTATGGTTTTTCCACTATTCATGTATGGATGTCAGAGTGGGACAAGAAAGAAGGCTGAGCACTGAGAAATTGATGCTTTTGAACTGTGGTGTTGGAGAAGATTCTTGAGAGTCCCTTGGACTGCGAGGAGATCAAACCAGTCAATCCTAAAGGAAATTAACCCTGAATGTTCATTGGGAGGACTGATGCTGGAGCTCCAATACTTTGGCTACCTGATGTGAAGAACTGACTCATTAGAAAAGACCCTGATGCTGGGAAAGATTGTAGGCAGGAGGAGAAGGGGACGACAGAACTTGAGATGGTTGAATGGCATCACCAACTCAATGGACATAAGTTTAAGCAAGCTCCAGGAGATGGTAAAGGACAGGGAAGCCTGGCATGCTGCAGTCCATGGGGTCGCAAAGAGCCAGACATAACTGAACAACAACAACAAAGTGGTCAGGGATGTTGGGGGAAATGAATGAAAGTGGAAAAAATAAGACAGAGTCCATATTGATGGGAGTAGTGCTGCCGTGTTGAAAGAAGTAACTCTGGTTGGGAAGGCTTTGCCTTAGGGCCAAAGGATATACAATTACAGAAACCTCTGTGGCCAGAGGAAATACAACCACACCAAAAGACCAGTCTCTGGGGCTTCCCTGGGGGTCCAGTGTTTGACTCCACACTACCAGTGCAGGGGGCACTGGTTTGATCCTTGGTCAGGGAAGATCCTGCATGTCACAAGGCCAAAAAAAAAAAAAAAAAAGAATGATCTCTGAAAACCTGGGAATGGAGACATTCTCTGTTTTCTCTATGACTAATGAGGCCCTATGACAAAAGTCAAAAAGCGTATTTTCTTTGATTCCAGGAGAATGAGCCCAGTCCTCTCCTGGGGTTTTTCATTCATGTGTTCCTTCCTGTCAAGACTAACTTTCATGTAAACGATGTAGTAATCTGTCAGTTTGTAAATTTGTAGTCTGTAATTGTGGACTTCTGATTCCTAGTCCTGCATAGTTACCTCTCATCTCTTCCAAATTTCCTCTTAGCTAAAAGAGTAGAAATACAAAGAGAATAAGCCAAAATCCTTAAGAGTAAAAATATAAGGGATCATCAAGAGATGAGAGATTTACAGATATTTCCAAAATACAGAGAGTAAATGGCATGATATTGAGGATGAAAGTTAGGTTAAGGAAAAAAAAAATAGTAAAAATTAAGCTATGAGGAGGAATTCTTGCTGGCTCTCAGGCTAGCAATCATTCTATCTCCTCTCAGTGTCGCTGGGTATTGGCAAAATCCAGCATGCGTAAATTCAATGTCCACAGGACTGTTTGAAGCCTTGGAAAAGTGCTATTTCCTCTGCACTGGAAGAATGCAAGGAAATTCTCCTATTGTCTATGGTGGTAGAAGAAACATCTCATAGTTGAAGAAAAGAGGAGAAATAGAATATTCTCCTTTAAAGATGATGACAGGACTCTAAGACATATATTGATTGCCAGAAAGACTAATGAGTCTTCACAGACAGCTCAGAACACCAAAAACCATAGTTCATTAAAAACGAGCAAAAATGAAGTCATTGAAAAATAAGGAAAGAGAAACTTGAAAACAAAACAGCTCTGCTTTAGGTACTGAAAAGACCTAGCCTTTCAGTTGCCATATGGTTTATCATGCTCATGTGAAGTGATGGAAAATTCATAGTTTTTAAATTTTAGAAAAAGAAAAATTGTAAGTTGAAGGACAACTGAAAAATATAGTTGTCAGCAGACCTAGCCTAGAAGAAATGCTTTAAAAGTTTTTCAAGATTGAAGGGAAATACATCATGTCAGACATATTATCAGAGGAAAACTCCACGGTATCAGAGGAAACTGCATCTTCAAGAATGAAGGAAGAATACTAGAAAAGGTGAACAGCTGATAAATATAAGATCTCTTACTTATTCTTTCATTAAACCGTAAAACGCATACAACTATTTAAAGCAAAAGTTAACACTCTGCTGTAAGGTTTTCAGTGTCTGTAAATGTAATATATATGGACAATTATTTAAAAAAACCCTCAGTACTGATGGATAAAGATACATTTTGTACAAGATTTCAACATTTTCCATGAAACAGAACAATATTAACTCTAACTGGGCTTCCCAGGTGGCTCAGTAGTGAAGACTCCGTCTGCAGTGCAGGAGATGAAGTTTCGATCCCTGGGTCAGGGAGATCCCCTGGAGAAGTGTCTCTATCCCTCGATTTCTTAGGAATTGCAGCTGAGTCAGGTTTTCTTGAATGGGCTTTCCTAGAAGAGGTCATTTTAGCTCAGGGATGAAGACTCTTCTGAGAGACCTCATTTGTGCAGGAGACTGAATCAATCAGAGATCAGACCTAGTTTCTTGTTTGTCCATCGCCCAAGGAGGGCATGGCAACCCACTCCAGTATTCTTGCCTGGAGAACCCCATGGACAGAAGAGCCTGATGGGCTACAGTTCATAAGGTCACAGAGAGTTGGACAGGATCAATAACCTCAGATATGCAGATGACACCACCCTTATGGCAGAAAGTGAAGAAGAACTAAAGAGCCTCTTGATGAAAGTGAAAGAAGAGAGTGAAAAAGTTGGCTTAAAGCTCAACATTCAGAAAACTAACATCATGGCATCTGGTCCCATCACTTCAAGGCAAACAGATGGGGAAACAGTGGCTAACTTAGTTTTTCTGGGCTCCAAAATGACTGCAGATGGTGACCGCAGCCATGAAATTAAAAGACGCTTACTCCTTGCAAGGAAAGTTATGACCAACCTAGACAGCATATTAAAAAGCAGAGACATTACTTTGCCAACAAAGTTCTTTCTAGTCAAGGCTATGGTTTTTCCAGTGGTCATGTATGGATGTGAGTTGGACTATAAAGAAAGCTGAGTGCTGAAAAATTGATGCTTTTGAACTGCAGTGTTGGAGAAGACTCTTGAGAGTCCCTTGGACTGCAAGGAAATCCAACCAGTCCATCCTAAAGAAAATCAGTCCTGGGTGTTCAATGGAAAGACTGATGCTAAAACTGAAACTCCAATACTTTGGCCACCTGATGCAAAGAGTTGACTCATTGAAAAAGACCCTGATGTGGGGAAAGATTGAGGGCAGGAGGAGAAGGGGACGACACCGGATGAGATGGTTGGATGGCATCACTGACTCTATGGACATGTGTTTGGGTGGACTCTGGCAGTTGGTGATGGACAGGGAGGCCTGGTGTGTTGTGATTCATGGGGTTGCAAAGAGTCAAACACGACTGAGCCACTGAACTGAGGATGTAAGCACAGCACAACACATTGCGACAGAGTATGTTATTTTATGAGATTTAGAAAAATGCACTGTTACCCTTGCCTGCTTGAAATCGTTTCCCCTTTGTAAATTTAAAAAAGTGAAAAATTCTGCTCTCTGTAGAATTGTTTCTTAACATTGGGTCTGTTTTTTATTTCATTCTTTTAAAACCTGTTTTATTGAGGCATACTTGACATCAAATAAGTTGCATATACTTAAAATGTACAATTTGATCATTTTTTACAAGGTGTACAAGTGTGAAATCATTATTATAATACAGGTAAAAGCACGTGCAGGACCCCAAAGGTCCCTGGTGGCCTTATTCTTTGTGCTCCTTTTTAACCCCTCCTGTATATCTTCCTACCACATCCCCCCTTCAACCCCTGTTCAGTCCAAAGCAATCACTAGTCTGCTCTTTCTTTCTGTAGATCAGTGTGCAATTTCTCTAGTTTTATGTAAATAGAATCCTAGAGCATATACTGTCTCCTGTCTAGTTTCTTTCGGCATATTTATTTTGAGATTCACCCATGTTGTTGCATTTATCATAGTTCATTCCTTTGAATTGCTGAATCATATTCCATTGTGTAGTTATACCTCCAACAGTTTTCTCTTGCCCTCTTTATATTTAAATTTTTATTTACTTGCTTTGATTGTGTTGTCATTGTTATTTAGTCTCTAAGTTGCATCCAACTCTTTGCTACCCCATGGACTTAGTATGTCAGGCTCCTCGGTCCTCCACTATCCTTCAGAGTTTGCTCAAATTCATATCCATTGAGTCAGTGATTCTGTCTAACCATCTCAGTCCTCTGCCACTCCCTTTTCCTTTTGTCTCCAATTTTCCCCAGCATCAGTCTTTTTCAATGCGCTGACTCTTCACATCAAGTGGCCAAAGTATTGGAGCTTCAGCCTTCAGCAACAGTCCTTTGTTGTGACAGGAATACTTAAACTATACTCTGTTAGTAATTTTTAAAGTGTTCAGTACAGTATTGTTAACTAAGGATATGACTATTACATGTTTTCACGGGTATAGTAAGGTTGCCTTCCAAACCGGCTCTAACAAGCACACCGCTGCTGCTTCCCTTCCCCAGCAAGGACATACCGCACAGGTGCAGCCCCGCCTGTCCCAGTGTGTGTCTCTCAGGATGCAGTAGTACACAGCGGTGTCTCTCACGGTGACCTGGGGCAGAACCAAGAGGCTGGACTTTCTGTCTTTGGCGATGCTCAGAGAGGCCATCCTATTTGTCACATTGTTGTTCAGACCATGAATCAAGTACTCTGGACCCTGGTGGGAAATCTGTCGATACCAATATACATACTCATGTCCACTGATTGTGGAGTGATTACAGGGCAAGTGCACAGGTTCTTCTTCAGCGCCCTCCGCTGAGTTTGGCTGTGTGGTCTTAGAATCTCCCAATATACCTGGGGTATTGAGAAACAGTTGATCAGCTCTGGACTGTCAAATCAGGGTGTGCCTAAAGGGCAGATTCACAAACATTCCCATAAACATTCTCTGGCCTTGCCCCATCCTTGAGTATTTTCATGAGATTTCATGTCCTGTGTGTTGCACAGGACAGGAGAATTACTACTCGTATTTATTACTGAGCTAGTCAGAGCCACAAGGCCAAAGATAAGTTGCTATTTTCCATGATCCTTGGATTCCCTGAACCCCAAAACTTCTTACAGCCAGAAAGCAGTGAGATTCATGGGGGCTCTGTGAGTAGTGGATCTGATAACTTCTGATAATGATGCTCAGACTCTCTAGAAAACACACAGACACATAGAAACACGCAGATGCACATTCTTCTCAGCAGTTTGGTAAAGCACAGTGGGAGAAGTGAAAGCAGCAGACATTTGCTCTTCGACTTTACCCATGAAAGCTGTTCTTTCTTAGGCCCAGATCACTTACCCAAAGCTAGGAGAAGAGTTATTCCTGTCACCAGTCTCATAGTTGAAGTCCCAGGCCCCTCAGAGCTCAGGATCTGTGTCTGAGCTTAAGTCGGGGGAGGTCCCAAGTGCCAAATCAGCCGCCACTTGCACAGCCCCACACCAGGCAGCTCATTGGGGTGTTCCCCAGCCAAGCATCAGCTGTCTCTTGGTTGGGTCTACTCACACCCCCAAACTAAACATAAATCTAAACAGAGTGTAACACTATTTTCCCAATGTTTAGCCCTAATTCAGAGAGCCTACAGTATGATTACTTTCAAGGTCCAAACTCAAATCAGCTATGTCTGAATGAGTCTGAATGAATCATTTTTTCCACAAGGAGGTTATCCATCTATTTGTATGACAAGGAAAAACCAACCACTATTGGTGATTTGATGCTCCTTTGAGCTGGCATGAAATGTCATTTAATCCAGGAAACCTATGTTGAGCCCTGGGGTATAGGGGGTAGAAGGGAATTCCTATTTATATTCCCAGGCAGGGGAAAGAAGTCTCAGGAACAGCAATATATATATACAGTTTAACTTCAAGAGCTAGAAATTTCTTTTTGGTGTAAAAAAATTACCATAAGTTAAAAATCAAATGGCATGGTGGAAGAAAATATTTGTAACATTTATGACAAAAATAACTTCATAGTTATATAATACTGCTGTTCTCAGTCTGATTGGAAAAGAAAATTAGAATCCAGTCTAAAAAGGCAAGTCACCTGTTAAGCGGGTCTCCTTACTGACTCCTGGAAAGATGTCTTGAGCATCTTCTAAGTGGATTTTATTGGATCCCTCAGGTTTGATCCAGGAACAGATGACTTGAATTTTACTTATTCCTATTCCACCTGAGCCTTCTTTAATGCATACTTTCTCCTCTCCCTGCCCATGCTTAGGGATGGAATGCATTGAGGACACTAAGGAGAAGGTAAGAGAGAAGGAGACGGGAAAAGGAAATATGGAAAAGAGAATGAAATGAAACCATCTTATAAGAGAGTTGAAAATAAGCATAAGGCATTTTCTTTTGTTATCCTCAAAGCGGTTATTAACAAAATGTGAAAGAAATTGAAAGTCGCTCAGTCATGTCCAACTCTTTGCGACCCTATGAACTGCAGGCTGCCAGGCTCCTCTGTCCACGGAATTCTCCAGGCAAGAATACTAGAGAGAGTGCCGCTCCTTTCTCCAAGAGATCTTCCCCCTCCAGGGATCAAATCCAGGTCTCCCACATTGCAGGCAGATTCTTTACTATCTGAGCCACCAGGGAAGCCCATGGATAGAAAAATAATTAAGATTACTCATCCTATTTAGCTGTAGTAACTAAGCTTATTGCTCTACTCTAGGAACAGATATTTGGCCACTAAAATTTCAACTATTAATCATCTCTCTTCATTTTTTCCCTGTGAGTGGGTCAGCTCTTTGCTCTGCATTTAGGAAGTGGGTTACCCAGGCCCTTGAAGCTCAATGTGAGCTTATGAAGTACAAGGTGATGAAGAGGAGGAAAGTAGATTCTTTGTATAAGTCACTGATAGCTTCTCCCTCACCCTGTTTGGAGCTTTGGTTTTCCAGAGTAACAGCCCCATCTTGTGACTGCATACATGAACTCCTTTCCTAAGAAATGGAACTTAAGTCAGTCAGCAGCCACTGGGGCTTTGTGTTTCAACTCTAAGAATAATTATGACATAGGAGCTCCCTCTGGCCTTCTAGTGGTAAGGTTTCCTAATAGTTTTCTAAAGATTGAATTATTTTCAGTCACTTGGGAATTTTAGAACACATTCTGTAACATTTTTTTCCTTACAGAAATAATTCTAAATCCCCTCAATCAAATGCCTTTTACTTCCCTTGTTGTATTGAACTTTCCATGTTGGAGCACAGTTTCCAAAGGCCCCATAATTCATCTTTAGCATGGGATTTAGTACAGGCTAAGCACTTAATACTAATTTGTTGGGTGAATGTATTAATCAATATATACTAGGAAAAGTTATGTGGAGTGACTCTAAAAATTATTCCAAACCAAAGCTTCTAATTTTGTAGTAAATAAATAGAACACAAGTATCCAGCTGTGAAGATAAACTCAAGAACAAACCTAAGAGGAAAATTAAAATAGACAGCACACCAGTTCTTAATTTTTATCCTACAAAAAAGGGCAAATTCACATATATAGGAAAGGGAAACTTGGTTTTGAAAATGTGGCAGTTTATGGCATGGTGGTTGTGTAGTCAATGTTAATTTAATCACCATTCAATGTATATCTACTGCTGGTCAGGTTATAAACTAACAATTAAAATTTAAGGCTGGTGTAATATATAAATGATAGAAATATATATGTTTATAAATTATTATGCTATATTATATATTATTATGTTATATTACATATAGAGTATATATAATATATACAATAACATATAATAGTAGAAATAAATAAATGAGAGAAATAATGGGAGTGCTGAAGGAAACATGAAAGTTAAGAGTCATTATATCATTTAGGTACATGATACAAAAGTCAAGCTCAAGTTACAACTTTTTATCTAGTGTTTCTTACTGCAATGGTCAGATGGCATGGACAATCCAGACCAAGCACAGAGAACTGTAAATATTGTGGCACTTTTTATTTTTGTTGATTTGTTTTTACATAATAACTTCTTTGTGATACAATTCATATAAGATTCAATTCACCCATTTAAATTGTACAATTTAATGGTTTTTTTTTTTTTTTTTGTATATTCACAGAATTGCACAGCCATCACTAAAGTCAATTTTAGAATATTCCATGATCTCTTAAAGGAACCTATAGCATTAGCAGACACTCACCATTTCCTCCCATGAAATTACATCTAGGCAACCACTAATCTACTCTCTTTCTGTCTTAGTCCATTTAGACTTGTCAGGCAAGTGTATGCTCCTCGGCTCTTTGTCTTGTCGCAACAGGATTTGGAGTGACGGACTTTGAAGCCCTCGGTGCGTCACAGCTGTTGGGTCTTGGACAGACCATGTTATAGCTCTTAGACAAATCAGTGTTACAGCTCTATTTTATTTAGATGATAATAGCAGGAGAATCCATCCTCGAACTGTGAGGGCATGTGAACCCAAAAACGCGAAGACAAGAGAGTGGAGGAGCACGTCAGCTTGTGGGAGAGAGAGAGAGAGAGAGAGAGAAAACGTGCACGCACATGTGGGAGAGAGAAAGAGAGAGAGCCCTTTAGCCCCTCTTTTCATATGTTTTTTTTCTTCCTCCTGGGCCTGCTGTATGCAAATTGGGCTTAGGCAGGAGTGCTGTTCAACCTGAAGTCCTCACTCCCATTCTCGGACCTTCTTTTGACCTTCCTCTGTTCTATTTTCATGGACTTTTCCCTTCCTTGTCTTTTAGCCACCGCCATTTTGGACTCCTTTTCCCCATTCTATCTACCTAACAGACTGCCTTAACAAATTACCACAGACTGAGTAGTTTAGAAACAACAGAGATTTTTTCCCTCACACAGTTCTGGAGGCTGGAAGTTCAAGAACAAGGCACTGGCAGATTGGGTGTCTAGTGAGGACCGGCTTCCTGGCTCACAGGTGATGCCTTCTTGCTGTCTCCTCATCTGGTAGAAGAGGCAAAGGCTCTCTTCAGTTCAGTTCAGTTGCTCAGTCCTGTCTGACTCTTTGTGACCCCGTGAACCGCAGCACGCCAGGCCTCCCTGTCCATCACCAACTCCCAGAGTTTACTCAAAGTCATGTCCATTGAGTCAGTGATGCCATCCAACCATCTTATCCTCTCATCTGTCCCCTTCTCCTCCAGCCTTGAATCTTTCCCAGCATCAGGGTCTTTTCAAATGAGTCAGTTCTTCTCAGCAGGTGGCCAAAGTATTGTGAGAGGGTAACAGGCAGGAAGGCCAGGGGTCTCCAAATGGAGGAAATAGGCTACAAGTGTCAGACATTTTCATCTCTCTTAAGCAGCAGGAGGAAACAAACTAGCGATATTTTTTTCCTTCTCTATACAAATTTAAAAGGAGGTTTCTCTTAAAATACTGTGTTGCCATGACACCTGGTTTCACCTGAAGCTAACTATTCTCAAACCTTGAGTTAACCAATACATTTTTCTTATGCAAATGTTTCTCTTAAGCTATGTTAATGTACTACGCATTTACCCCAGGCTCCATCTTCAAGTCAGTTCCGCCTAATGGTTCAGAAACTACTCGACAAACCAGTATGTTATACTCGGATATTGTTCCCCTAATCTATGTAAATGAAACTATTTGCATGGTAATCTGCCCTTCTACAAGATTCAAGTCAATCATTTTATGGCCGGGGATGAATCATCTGGTGCCAAGATTATCTCAAAATGCATCTTTTGGATGAGGGGCCTGGTGCCATTCTGAGTTTTAAGACATTCCTTTCTTTTCATTAACAGACTGTTAGTGACTATATAACACCCAGCTGAAGACTAGCAGGGTGGTACTCCTTCTGCCCCCTTCTGATGCCTATATCAGAAGCTTTCTCTATCTCCTTTATACTTTAATAAAACTTTATTACACAAAAGCTCTGAGCAACCTAGTCTTGTCTCTGGCCCTGGATTGAATTTGTCTTTTCCAGAGGCCAAGAATCCCAGTGCCTTATTGTTCAGCAACAACCTTTCAGTATTGGAGCTTCAGCTTCAACATCAGTCCTTCCAATGAATATTCAGGACTGATTTCCTTTAGGATGGACTGGTTGGATCTCCTTGCAGTCCAGGGGACTCTCAAGAATCTTCTTCAACACCACAGTTCAAAAGCATCAGTTCTTCAGCACTCAGCTGTCTTTATAGTCCAACTCTCTCATCTACACATGACTACTGGAAAAACCATAATTTTGACTAGACAGACATTTGCTGTTCCATGTCCAGTTCTAACTGTTGCTTCCTGACCTACATACCGATTTCTTTGGAGCCTCTTTTATAAGAGTATTCATTTCAAAGGAGCTATATTGATGTGGTCCACTCAGATCAGCCTCCTGAGGCAGAGAGCAAGGAGAAAGATTGGCGATTGTATGTGAGAGGCAAATGTAATACTTTGAGCTGACAATCTGTATCCAGTTGTCTATTCTTTCACTCATACCATAGTTTTAACTTCATAGTCTTAATATTTAAGGTAGACGAAGCACTTGTTTTGCTTTTTAAATTTCAGAGTGCTTTAAATAATCTTGACCTCTTAAAAATTACAACATTTTGAATTAACTTTTCCATTTCCACACACATACACAGAGATGAGACTGATGGGGACTTCATTGAATGTATTTACAAAATGTGAGAAGACTGACATTTTTGCCTCATCTTTTAATTCATGAACATGGTATATTCTCCCATTTATATGTGTGTGTTAATCACTCAGTCATGTCCAACGCTTTGTGATCCCATGGATGGTAGCTTCCAGGCTCCTCTGCCCATGGAATTCTCCAGGGAAGAATACTGGAGTAGGTTGCATTCCCTTTTCCAGGGGATCTTCCTGACCCAGGGATCAAACCTAGGTCTCCTGCATTGCAGGCAGATTCTATATCAACTGAGCCACCAGGGACTCATTTATATGCAACTATAAATTATTTTTTATAGTTTTAAATGCTGTGGTATTGTAACTATATTTTACAAATTTAATCCTAAGTATATTGATTCTTATTTTTAGTATATTGATTCTTATGTGTTTTTGATAACATAAAAAATTTCATTTCTAATTTTAGTTAATTGCATATAAAATATAATTTTAAATATTGTATTACTAAACTGCTTTAGTAATTTGTATATTATTTTGTATTGTTTATATCACAATCATATTTGTGATATGATAGTCCTTGATTTCTAATTATTAAAACTTTTGTTTCTTTTTCTTTCCTTTCTACACTAGCTAGGATCCAGTACACTGTTTAACAGAAATAGTTCTATTTGGCTTCCTTGAAAGGATTTAATATTTCACCATTAAGTTGGGTATTTGCTTGTTGTTTATAACATATACCCTTTACCAAAGTGAAGAAGGTTTTGTTTTATTCATAAGTTGCTGGGAATTTCTTTCTTTATAACGAGAGAACACTGATTACACATTTAATACTTTTGTGTATTTTTTATTGATTGTGTATTGATGTTTTCATTAATGTGAATTATTACTTTGATTGATTTAAAGTGTTGAATAAACATACATAGAGCCCAACTTGGTTGTGGGTGCTTTTATATAAAATGTTAATTCCTTTTGCTAATATTTAATTTAAAAGTTTTGAATTTTTGTTCATTGAAAGACTCTATCTTATACCTTATAAAAAATTTATTCATTCAAGTTTTAGTGTCAAGACTGTGGTGTCCTTTTACAGTGCCTACTCCTTTTTTTCTATATTTAGGTAAGTTTGGTACACAAGTTATGATAGGTTACGCTGTTATAATAAGCAACTCCAAATATCCATGGCTCAATGAAACAGTGATAATTCATTTTGAATCAAAGTGATTCTCTAGGTCAGCTATACTACATGTGATGACTGTTTTCACATTTGAACCTCTGTAAATATTGTATCAACACACAATTCAACAATCACCACAGTCTGTGAAAGTAAAGGTTGAAATTTAAACTAGACAGTTAAATGCAACTATCATGAAGTGACACATGTCATTTCTATTCACATTTCTTTGGCTGAAGGAAGTCCTATGGCCCTGTGAGTCTTCAGGAGGCAATTCTTCTGCCTGGCTGGAGGAGAGGGAACTGGATAGAGTACTGATGAATAGGCATCGTGTGCTCCATAGTTGAGCCTCCCACTTGTAACCAAGAACTCAGGTATTTCTTCTCCAAGAAAGACAGCTTAGAACCCCTGTTCAGTCACCCCTTTTGAGCAAAAGCAGGATCTCTAACTGAGACCCTGTAGTTTTCGTCAGATGCCTCTTGGTGTGAAGATCTATGAAAAAAACAAATAAGCAGAAAACAAACAAGTGAAGAAAGACAAGTAAGCTCCACATACTAAGTATACCATTACAGAGAAGACATTGGATTATATCATTCCAAGTTCTCTTGGGAAGAGAAGAGACACAGTGATGATCTGAAGCAAGTCTATGGTCCCAGGAGGAATTGCTTAGGGCATTTCTTGCCTTATTTTGATGAGACTCTGTGTTTCATGTGAGGAGCTAGCTTGCTCATTGCTTTTCACATTCTCCGACTTAGCACTCAAGGATATTCTTCTCCAGTATCTCCTTTGGCCGAATCTTAAAGACCGTGACTTCCTTACTGGTAAACAGGCTTCTCAGTCTTCTCTACCTGCGTTTGTTAAGAGCTGAAGAAATGCAGTTGACTTTCAAACATCGCAGGAGCCCAGGGTTGGGGGATAACCCTTCACAGAGTCGAAAAACTGTATGTAACTTGTATTAGGTCCTCCTTACACATGATTCCTCCATTATCTGAGGTTTTGTGCCCACAGTTCAGTCAGTCGAGGATCATGTAGTACTGTTGTATTTATTTTTGAAAAAAAGCTGTGTATAAGTGGACCCCCAAGGTTCAAATCCACGTGATTTGTTCACGGTTTAACTGTATTGTGAATCCATAATAACCACAGTTTGTTTTAGGCAAAACTGATTTTGACCATCCAGGTCTTTCAAAAGATTGGTAACTTATCTACTTGATTCCAAAAAAGTCTTATATTTATGTGTTTAATTTTTTAAATAAAATACACATATATACTATACAAGGTAATCAGATGCATTAATATATTTGTGACAAGTGTTAAAATCAGGATGATATTGGAAGAGAAAGTGAATTTTTTTTAGAATACTTTTTAATTTTTTGGCTGTGCTGGATCTTCATTGTCTTGCGCAGGCTTCTCTAGGTGTCCGAAGGGGCCTCTCTCTGGTCGCGATGCCTAGACTTCTCACTGCAGGGGTTTCTCTTGGTGTGAAGTACTGGCTCTAGGGCGATGCTCAGTAGTTGTGCTGAACGGGATTAGCTATCCTGCTCCACGTGGGGTCCTCCGAGCCAGGGAGCGAACCTGTCACCTGCATTGGCAGGTGGACTCTTTACCATGGAGCCACCAGGAAAGCCCACGAATGGTTTGTACTACAGCTTCAGATCTGAATATCCAACAATTCAAGACTTAGAAACTACTGATTTCCCCAGAAAAAGTGGGTGCATTCAATCTGGTTGTTTAGAATTTTGTGATTTATTTTAACCCAAGGAACAAACATAGTATGTGGGCATCTCAGGAAATAGTGCAGTTTCATACACTGAGTTCAAATAAGGGAACATATTTTATAGAAGAAAAGTTTACATTAGAAAGTCTCAACTGTGCTACCACAGTGCCTGCCTTCTTCCTGTCTGTGGTTCATGGGATTTTCCTAACCCTCTGAACAGGTGGCTGCCTTAATACAGCTCTAAGGTTTTTGATTATCCTCTACTATCATTTCTATCACTGTGGTATTCCCAGAGAGCACAGAAATACTTCGCTGAGTCAGCCAGGTACAAGGAAGAGATGGTGAGGCTGATGAATTTTTTTCCCGTTTGAAAGTTTACAGAGTAGCGATCCCTCCTTGCATTTGCTTTATTATCATCCTGATAAATAAGGTATTCCATCCTTCCATCAGGAAACTGTCTGTACCAGTACAAAGTATACCTAGACCGAGAGATTTGATATGTGCAGTCTATGGTCGCAGCTTCTCCTTCCCGCGCTGTTACTGTAGTCTGAGCTTGAGTTACTGTGTCAGCCATACTGGATCCTGTGGAAAAAGAAGACAGGGTTGGTCTCTGAAATGACTCAGGGATCATGAGGGCTCGGTTAAGTTACGACACAGGGACAAGACAAGGGTCACCTAGTTGTTCATTTCCCCACCTCTTTTCCCTCTGACCCCCCTGCCGGTCACAGCTTGCACGGGGCCACCCTTCAGCTCTAAGAGGACGCTGAGGGTCCAGGCTCAGGGCCACACGTACTGAAGCCAAAGGCGGCCATGAGCGCCCACAGCAGGCCCGGGCGGAGCATGACGGACGCGCTTCTCTGGTGGGAACTGCCCCTGTTCTCACTGCGCACAGACCCGCCCTTCTCTGAGCAGCTGAGTGCGGAGTCCGCGTGGCTTTCAGAGGATTCCACCGCAAACAGGAAGTGATTTGCATAATAAGGGCGTTCCATTCAATGTATGCAGAGATGAAACATCTACCCCACCACCAAACACTATTTTGCTTTGATGTTTCCTGGGGGAATACCTTTAAAAAAATGGCTATTGTAACTAGCAAGTTACAGGAATGAAGTTTAATTATCTTTTTGTTATTGAATTCTTGCTTAATACCATAGTGATCAGAGACCGTATTCTGAATGACTGAAATCTTTTGAAATAATTAAGCCTTGCTTGAAGATCCAGAGTAGAGTCAACTTTGATAAATATTCCATATGCATTTGAAAATAATCTGTATTATGTTGTTCTGGATTAAAGTATTCTATATATATAAACTAGGTAAAAAATAGGTAATTGTCTTTGATAAGTAGAGAATATTTTCTCTCTACTTGAGGGAATATTGAGAGGTGTGTGTTAATGTCCTGCCACAGGGGTTGTATATTTGCTTATTGATTATTTTAGAATCAATAAATTCTACAAGTTTAATTTTGCTGATTAACTCTATTGATTAATGTTGGATGTAGTTTGAAGCTATGCTATTATGTGCATGCACATAAACATAGAATTGTTTCTATCTTCCTGGTACAGTGTGTACTGAATCATTTTGAAGTGCTGTTCTGTTTTCTTAGTAACAATTTCCATTTTAATGTCCACTTTATCTGATATTAGCATAGCTACTCAGTTTTCTTTTGGTTAGGGACTCCAGATCAAATGTCTCATTATTTATATGCAAAAGAATGAAGTTGTATCTCTCTATCACCTACTATATTAAAGAGTTAACCTGAAATGAATCAATGACTTCTATATACAATTTTAAACTATCGAACTCCTAGGAGAAATCATAGATGTAAATTGTTGTGATCTTGAATTAAACAATGGTTTTTAAAATATTACAGCAATGCACAAATAACTAAAAATGTAGATAAATTAGGCTTCATCAAAATTGCAAACCTTCTGTTTCAAAGAACAGTATCAAGAAAGTGAGAAAGACAACACACAGAGTGGGGAAAACTATTTGCAAATTATGTCTATTAAGGCCTGAGTATTCAGAATACATAAAGAATACATATAACTCAAGAATAAAAATACAAATAACTCAAGGAAATTTTTTATTTTAATCATATATATATATTTTTTAACTAGGGTTCTGAGGACAGTGGGAATACATGTAAGAAGTATTATTACTTTCCTGTACACACAATAGATGGGCTTCCCTGGTGGTTCAGGTGGTAAAGAATCTGCTGGCAGTGCAGGATTCAATCCCTGGGTTGGGAAGATCCCTTGGAGAAGGGAATGGCAACCAACTCCAGTGTTCTTGCCTGGGAAATCCCATGAACCCAGGCTATGGTCCATGGGGTCGAAAAGAGTCAGATATGACTGAGTGATTAACACAGTGTTTTCTTTTTTAATACACTATAGATACATTCACTATATGCCCTTTTGTATAATTTAAAAATTTTATACCATATGCATTTATTTATTCAAAAATCAAAGAATAATTTGTATTAAAATTGTTTCACTACCAACCTACTGATGGGATGGTAGCGAAAGGTCATACAAATAGACAGTGGAAGTTAGAATATAAAGTGTCAAGATATCTTTTATTAGCTAACAGACTCATTTCATTACTACTCAGTTGTAGGAAAGGAGATTTTCATGTAGGTAAATTTTCACCATGTAGATCAATCAGTTTGAAGTTGTAAACTACTTGCAGTTTTGATTAACTGACAACCTACTGAAGACCTCTGATTTACTAAACCTTTGGGATGTTTTCCACATCCTTTAAATTCATATGGATCATATAGTCATCCTAGAATGACCTTGGCCTCCGTTCTTCCCGCTCACATTGAACTGCATCCTGAATGTTCAATGCCCTATATCCATCTCAGCAGAGAGTAAGAATGGCTACCAATAATAAGGTCTTTGCAGCTGACAAGCTTCATGAGATGCTTGTATTTATTATTATGATTCACAGGACATCAACATTTACTTGTGGACAATATGTCAAATATTGAATGTCATTCAGGGAAAGAGTACACAGCAAATGATTTGCTGAGGCATTGCCCAGAAGTACTTATAAGTGAAGAAGAGAGTAAACAAATGTGATTTGCAATATACACATTCTCAAATACTTTACATGGAAAAGTTCATTTACCTGAGGGCTTCGCAGGTGGTGACAGTGGCAAAGAACCCACCTGCCAATGCAGGAGACATATAAGAAACACAGTTTTGATCCCTGGGTTGGGAAGATCCCCTGGAAGAGGGCATGGAATCCACTCCAGTATTCCTGCCTCGAGAATCCCATGGACAGAGGAGCCTGGAGGCCTACAGTCCACAGGGTTACAAAGAGTCAGACACAACTGAGTGAGTAACACACACACAGTTACCCAGAAACAATAATCATGTATTATATTGCCCATTTTATACAAAACTGAAGCACATGGCTACTGATACTCAAAGGCACACCAGCATCCACTGGTGAAACTTGCAGTAGGATCTGGTTCCCTATCCTGAACACACTTTTCCCTGGAATACAAGAGTAACAAGGTACCTCATTCCAGGAGCAAGTCAGAACAAAGCATCATCGGTGAATGGAGTTCAGCTGACCCACTGCCTCTCTCTGAAAGTAAAAAAGGAAAATGGTTAGATTCCTGGACATCCAGGAGCCCATGGAATGTGCTTAACTCATTTGTGGAACTTGCCACCTATTGGTCTTCTTTGAAGCTCAGCTGCCTCACCCACTTTAAGGCACAGCTTCTCACGCTGCTGTGTATAATGGGGAACAAGTGTGTGTGCCTCTGAGTCTGAGTCCCCAGAGCACGTTTGCGTACAGGCTGCAGGTGCCCCGGGAGCACCGTGTGCCGGCTGTGCAGAGGTACAAGGCTGAGTCTCCAGGCTGGGAGACCAAGATGTGCAGAGAGAGGTGTTTGGCACTTCTGTTGTGGAAGACTGTGAACCTTCCATCCTCATTTTTCTCCAAAACGGAACCTATTGACATCAGGAATGTGGGACGTTTTGCTGGGTAGACTCTGTACCAACGGAAGTAATTAAACATAATGTCATCATAGTCACAGTTCAAAATAGAAATCCCTCCTTCTGTCACACTCAGGGATGGAGGATTTTGCTTAACCTGCTGCTGGTCACCATTCTTCTGTTGACTCTTCACCCCTGTTTGGAAAGAGAGTAACAGATTTCAAATTTTATTCTTAAAATTTCCCCAGAAAACCATTATGAGCCAGAAGATATATTGAAATAAGAGTCCCCAATTGTCTAATCTCCCAGCCTTGCATTATTCTTGGAGTTTTTCTACTATATTTAAACTTCCTGCCCACAACTCACAGTCAGACTGGAGCCACAGAATCAACAATGTTCCTAGGAGTTTACTCATTTCTCCTACAAAGACTCAGGTCGTCCTCTTTCCTGCCCAAGCAAACATAAATCTGACTGCCACTTCCTCCACTTCATTTATTTCCTTCCACAGAGCCTTCACATATGAACAGCCCTGTTTTTAACCAAATTTATGTTTATGAAAGGAAGCACTGCCCCCTTTTGACCACATGCATAAAATTCCTAAAAATGCATTTCTGTGTTTCTTAAAGATCAGTTTGCAATCCCTTCCCTATAAAAACATTAAAATCAGAGTTTGTAAGAGAAAGAAAGGTTTTCAGAGATCATATTTTATATATATGCACATATATGTGTATAGAAAGAAAGAAAGAAGTCACTCAGTCATGTTCGACTCTTTGCAATCCCATAGATTATAGCCTACCAGGCTTCTCCATCCATGGGATTTTCCAGGCAAGAGTACTGGAGTGGGTTCCCATTTCTTTCTCCAGGGGATCTGCCCGACCCAGGGATCGAACCCTGGTCTCCCGCATTGTAGACAGATGCTTTTACCGTCTGAGCCACCAGGGAAGATATATATATGTAGAGAGAGAGCAAGTAGAAAATAACTGAGAATATAGAGAATTAGTGAAAGAAAGTGAAGTCACTCAGTCGTGTCCAACTGTTTGTGATCCCATGGACAGTGACTTTCCAGGTTCCTCTGTCCATGGTATTTTCCAGCAAGAATACTGGAGTGGGTTGCCATTTCCTTTTCCAATATAGAGAATTATGTTAGGTCAAATGAGCGGCACTTTGCCAACTGGTGTAGTTAGACAGGCACCTTATTTAAAATACTAAGAAGACTTGGTGTCTTGGGGGACAAGAAACATATGATGGTCTATCTAATACAATGGTTATCTATAACAATGGCAGTTTATAACAATGGCAGTTTGAAATCTTTGTCTTCAATGCAGTTGCATTCTACATAGTCTTCAGAGGTTCAATATTTGTTCTGGTTAAATAAATGCCACAAGGCAATTCAATCTGGTGTAAATTCTGGGCATCTCTCTTAAAAACACAAACCCCCACAATAAAATTTACCATCTGCATTAAATCATCCTTTGAACTAAATTATCTCTCTTAGAATTTGGATGGGATCATTTAATGTATTCCATATTCTCAAATGACAAAAAATACACAATCCTGTAAAGCCTATAGAAATAATGAGGCAATAATGTTGAAAGTTACCAGAAGATGCCACAAAGGTAGCATATTTGTCTTCAGTCTTGCTTCACATCTGGTTGTCTTCACAGCTTAATCCAATGTGAGAGGCAAGGAGACACTACTGTGCTCTCACACCTAAATCAGTTGGGCCAGTGATGATCGCAGGTGAGGATAATTCCCAGAAGAGCTGTTCTATTGTGTGTTCTATGATGCAGGTAATAACATACAGAACTCTGGATTATTTTATCTTCTTCTGAAAGAATGCTAGATTTGTTAAATTATTCCTTAGAATCTGTTGAGGCTTACTTTAATCTCTTTTATAGCAGAGTTTTTGTTTTTTTCCCCAGTTTTCTTTTAAATTAGAATTTAGCTCTTACCCCTAGCCTGCAGTCCTTGTTCTGGTGACTCCATTGAAAGTTCAAAGCGTTTGCCAATGTTCTTTACTCTGGAAAGGCCAGAGCTCTTACGTCTTCCTAGCACTGTGGGGTCCCTGAAATCTCCTCGGGGTCTTTAGACCCTCAAAGGCTGTTTCCTGCCAGCTCTATCCATGTCTCTTTGCACGTGCAGCTTGTGTGTAGGCTCAGAAGACCCCCTCTACACATTTTAAGATTCTTTATACGAGGCTCACTTTTCTCTAATACCTTTCCCCTCAGATTCCAGTGATGTCAGCAGCCCTAACTCTGATCTCTGTTTCCTGCAAACAGCAAGCTGTCACTCTGCTGGGGCTCCAGGTCCTTGTGCTGAAGGTTTAGAAAATCCCCCTAGAGATGCCTTGTGAATGTGGGCGTCATTCTGCAGGTTTTCTTTCTCCTACGAACTATAAACTTTCACTGTCTACGCTCCTTGGAAACAGTTGTTTCATACTTTCCCCAGTTTTAGAGTGCTTTACACTTAGAAGATAATTCCAGTATCAGCTATATATAAGAACCAAAAGTAGATTTTTCTCTTAAGATAGCATGTTTTTATGCATTTCTTCCATTTTTTCCCTCTAGTTTTATTGAAAGAATTTACATACTGCTCTGCATCAGGGTGTACAATATACTGATTTGACTTATGTCATGAAATCATTGCCAGAATAATTTTAGTGAACATCCATTATCTTGTATAGCTACCAAATTAAATTAACAAAAGCTTTCATAATTAGAAATCAAGGACTATCATATCACAAATATGATTGTGATATAAACAATGCAAAATAATCTACAAATATATTACATTACTAAAGCAGTTTAGTCATATAATATTAAAATATTTATAAATTTTAAATTTTTATATGCAAATAACTAAAATTAGAAATGAAATTTTAAAAAATGTTAATTTAATTCCCCTCTCATTCTCCCTTATAATGAGAATTCATAGGATTTACTCTCTTAACTTTCATGTAAAACAAACAGCAGTGTTAATTATATTTATGTTGTATATTACATTCCTAGTACTTATTTATTTATAGCTGGAACTTTGTACCTTTTGACTGCCTTCATCCAATTCTCTCTCCCTCCAGCCCCTGCCCCTACTAACTATAAATCTGATCTCTTTTTCTATGAGTTTGACTGTTTGTTTGTGAAGTATATAACTGATCTATAATGCCAAGCTAGTTCCTTTTATACAACATAGTGATTCAGTATTTCAAAATGATCACAAGTCTCATCACCATCCAAAGATATTATACATAATAATTGATTATATTCCCTCCACTATTCATTTCATATCTGTGACTCATTTATATTGCTGCTGGAAGTTTGTACCTCTTAATCTCCCTCATCTACTCCCTTCCTCCTCCTCATTCCCATCCCTCTGGGAATGCCTATTTGTTCTCTGCATCCATAACACTGTTTCTGTTTTGTTACATTTGTTCATTTGCTCTGTGGTTTGCATGTAAGTGAAATCACAGAGTATTTGTCTCTCTGTCTGGCTTATTTCACTATTTCCTCACTTTTAAAGGCAACTGTCATTTTTATTTCAGTCAAATAAATATACTTTGCATATGTATCATATTTATGATATTTTGTGCAGCTTATTTAAAAATGTTCTCTGCATTTAAAAGGAATAGGGTCTCTAGAGAACTAATACTCCTTATCATTAATTACTTTCGTGATTGTTTTTCATGGCTTTCAATGCAATTACCACCTGTCTGTACACCCTGAGTATGTAGATGTGCTTAGTGAATTTTGTTCCCCATATCCTTCACCTTATCACATTGTAATATTAAAACTATTCACTCCAAGAACTATTATATTTTATTTTAAGTCTCCCACTACATAAAGAGTCACCCATGCAGTGTTTTGTCACTTGAAAATTACATTTTAGGTCTTAAATTAGCCATGATCTGCCTTGTTTCACACATACATATGCTTTTCCTCAAATTGTAGCACTTTCCACCCCCCAACTCTGTTTTGTCCTTTAGCCTGATCAACTCCTGTTAATCTATTAGTTTTCAAGCTAAGACTCCATATAATTCAGGAAGCTGTCTTCGACTGATATCTATTTGTATTTATAACACTTACTTTGGAACTCTATGATAACAAAAATGGGTTCCCCACTGGATACATATTCAAAAAGGGAAGGAACTCATTATTTATTGGGAGCTCCTTATCTAGTACTTAACACATATTAAATGCATATTTGTTGAATGATTGAATATATGAACTCTGCGAGTAATGGTGGGTGGAGAATACGTCTGCAGCTGAGAATTCTTGAAAGATGTACAAAGACGGTGACTCATTTTCTAAAGAAGAAATAGCATACTGTTGACTGGAAATTAGCTTTTTTCTAATGGTCTTCCAAAACATAAAAGAAGATAATGATATAAATGATATTAGTAAATACTATTGAATATGAACAAAATTAACGATTAAATGCACTGTAAGAAGTTGAAACAAAAGTAAGTGAAGGATTACAGACCCTTAACTGCTCTTTCTTTGACACTTTCAGTTCAGTTCAGTTACTTAGTTATGTCTGACTCTTTGTGAATCCCATGGGCTGCAGCATACTAGTCCTCCCTGATCAACACCATCTCCCAGAGCTTGCTCAAACTCATGTCCATCAAATTGGTGATGCCATCCAACCATCTCTTTCTCTATCTTCCCCTTCTCCTGCCCTCATTCTTTCCCAGCATCAAGGTCTTTTCCAATGAGTCAGTTCTTCGCAGCAAGTGGCCAAAGTATTGGAGCTTCAGCTTCAGCATCAGTCCTTCCAATGAATATTCAAGACTGATTTCCTTTAGGATTGACTGGTTTAAGGTTTGACTTTCTATGATTTTCCTTCATACATGAGAATAATATGGGTTATGAATAAACAGCCTTCAGGCTGAATATACCCATTTTAACACAAAGCTTTATAACTAGCTTTAAGATTTGTGAACTGGAATGACTGTGTCACTGATTCTCTGATTTAGGGATTAGGATGTTAGAAATAGTTCTGTTTAGGAAATGAAAGAGATAGTTACTAGGTTGAATATTCTTCAGCATTTCCATTTTTTTTTTTGAAAGTGAAATCACTTAGATTTATCCAGAGTCACTTCTTAATACCATGTTAGGTGTGAGTAAAAACATTTAGACACCTCTACCTCATGTTGGGTTTGGGGACTGCAGACACACATCTGGGTTCGGACTTCAGGTGCTTGGGAAGCACTGTGTCCCCACAACAGAAGATATGTGGCTGAGTCTCTGGTCTGGTGTGCAGAAAGTTCTGCCCAACCTTCATACTAAGAGTGGCTCTTGGCTTCTTTTGCTCCTTTTATTCCCCACTTAAGTGTATTTAAAAAGGAAAATAGAGCTTTTCGCAGGATTCTGTCTATACCAGTGTAAGCTATAAAAAGATGTTGAAGAGAAGGTGAGACTGGTGCTTTCTTGCCCTTAGAGATGGAGGAATCAAGGGTTCTGCTCTACACTGAACCAGCTGCTCACTTCTGTCCAGAAAGACAGAATCAGATAGGAAAGAGTTGATCAATATATAGATTTTACCTAGTTACAGAGATCTCCAGAAGACCTGCTTATGTGCCTACTCTGCAGTGTCAAGTTGTAGTTCTATAGAAATGCTTTCTGCAGGAATCAGGAGGTGCACGACAATGAGATTTCAATTTTAATCCCATTGGGCATCTGCTCCCACTCAGGGGGTTGGGTTAAGTCCTCAACTCTGGTTTTGCATACAGGCTGCAGGTGTCTGCAGAGCACTGTGCACCCACAGCACAGAAGTAAGTGGCTGAGTCCTCAGGCTGGGAGTCTCTGATGTAGAGTTGACTGTAACGCTCCTTGCTATTGATGGTGGATTTCAGCCTTCCTTTCTGCTGCATTCCTGAAGCTATGTAAAACAAGGAGATGAGGCGTCTATCAGAATTTTGTTGGAACCACTGCACACTGGTCATGGAAGTAGAATAATTGCATATCAAAGAGGAATTTCTCCCCTCTTGGAGAGTCAGAACCCTAGGACTCTGCTCCACCTTCATCTGCACTCTGAGCCCTGTTGAGAAAGAGAGAAATAGGCACAGGTGAGGGTCTCTGAAAAATGACTGTGGCTGTTTGCAAATGGAGGGCATTTTTCTCTAGTTTCCATCCTCATGGTGGAGGATACAACCCAACAGACTCATGTTCTCACTTCCTCCCTCTTCCCCTCCACTTTGTTCCTTTCTAAATTCAAGTGTGAGGTTTTTTCATGTTCCCCCAGGATGTTCTTAACTCACAGCAAATCTGTATCCACAGGAGACTCAGCAAGACTCTTCTTTGTGTCTTCATGATTCTTTACTCTTTTGATACAAGGACACACTTTGATGTCAAGTTCCTTTAAATATTGGTATTCATCATATCTTGAAAATGGGACTGATTCTGTTCCTGTGCCTGATTGCTTTCATGAGAGATTCAACAGAAGCCAACCCTAAATATCATCACTCAGCTGTGTAGTGGGAGCTCCACCCACCTATGGTTTAGTCCTTCTACACACTGTGGTCTGTGAGCTTTTATGTGTGTTTGTTGGGTGTAAGGGAAGTGCTATTTTTTCAGGGTTTAAAAGTCTTTTTTTTTCCTGTAGACTCTGGGTATATGTAAAATAATTTATGTTACGATTAAGGAGACAGTATATTAGAGGGGGGATAAAGAAATGATTTCTATGTCTATAAAGAGCCATAGGTAAAATATATTGATCAAGCTGAAATCTGAGACATGATCAGATTGGGGAACTCTTCTGGGTTGTGATAACATATATATGGAATATTGTTGTTGTTCAGTTGCTAAGTCATGTCTGACACTTTGCGACCCCATGGACTGCAGCATGCCAGGCTTCCCTGTCCTTCACTATCTCACAGAATTTGCTCAGACCCATGTCCATTAAGTCAATGATGCTATCCAACTGTCTCATTCTCTGTTGCCCTCTTCTCCTCCTGCCCTCAATCTTTCCCAATATCAGGGTCTTTTCCAGTGAGTCTGCTCTTTGCTTTAGGTGGCCAAGTATTCGAGCTTCACCTTCAGTATCAGTCCTTCCAATGAATATTCAGGGTATATTTCCTTTAGGATTGGCTGTTTTGGTCTCCTTGCTGTCCAAGAGATTCTCAAGAGTCTTCTCCAACATCACATTTCAAAAGCATCTATTCTTCCATATTCAGCCTTCTTTAGTGTTCAACTCTCGTATCCAAACATGACTACTGGAAAAACCATAGTTTTGACTATATGAACCTTGGTCAGCAAAGTCATGTCTCTACTTTTTAATACACTGTCTACGTTTGTCATAGTTTTTTTTTTTTTTTTTTTTTTCCCCAAGGAGCAAACATCTTTTAATTTCATGGCTGCAGTCACCATCTGCAGTGATTTTGGAGTCCAAGAAAATAAAGTCTGTTACTGTTTCCATTGTTTCCCCATCTATTTACCAAAAAGTGGTGGGATCTCAGATGCCATGATCTTAGTTTCTTGAATGTTAAGTTTTAAGCCAGTATTTACTTTTGAAAAGGATCCTGTATAAGTAAACCCACACAGTTCACACCCATGTGGTTTGTTCAAGGTTCAACTGTATTATAAATTTCTAATGATCATTGTTTTAGCCAACGCTGTTTTTTTTGGCCATCCGGGTTTTTAAAAAGATTAGATGCCTTCTTATCTATTTGATTCTAGTAAAAATCATATATTTACATATTTATAATTTTTTACAAAATGTACACATATACAAAGCAATAAAACACATTATATTTGTGAGAACTGTTAAAATCAGCATACTATTGAAAGATAAAGTGATTTTTCCTGCAACTTCAGATCTGAAAATCCAACAACTCAAGAATTAGGAAACTACTTCTGATTTTCCTGAATAAGTAGATTCACTCAATCTAGCTGTTTAGGAACAATTTGAAAAGCACTTTGAGATTTATTTTCACCCCAGATACAAACACAATACCTAGGAGCTTCAGGAAGCAGTGTTGTTTCATACACTGAGTTCAAAGGGAAAATGTTTTATAGAAGGAAAGTTTACATTAGAAAGTCTCAACTGTGCTACCACAGCGCCTGCCTTCTTCCTGTCTGTGATCATGGGATTTTCCTAAGCTCTGAGCAGGTGGCTGTCTTAATCGAAGTCATGTTTTGATTATTCTCTACTGTCATTTCTGTCACTCTGGTATTCCCAGAGAGCACAGGAATACTTTGCTGAGTCGTCCATTTATAAGGAAGAGACAGTAAGGCTGATGGATTTTTTTGCCATTTGGAGGTTCCGGTAGTAGTGATACTGCTTTGCATTTGGCATGTTGTCAAGCTGATGAATAAAGAAAATCATCCAGCCCCTGGGCTGTTTGTATCAGTACAAAGTGTATCTCCTCTGAATGGTTTCATATGTGCAGTCCACGGTCAAAGCTCCTCCTTCCCGACTGTTGCTGTGGTTTGCGCTTGGGTTACTTTGTCAGCCATGCTGGATCCGGGGGGAAAAGGAGAAGTCAGGGCTGGTTTTCCAAAATGTCTCAAGGGTCATGAGGGTTAGAGGAAGTTATGACACAGGACCAAGAAAAGGATCACCAGGTGTTCATTTGCCCACTTTTCTTCTCTCTAACATCCCTGCTACTCACAACTTACACAGGGTCACCCCTGAGCTCTAAGAGAAGCTGAGGCCCCATGTTTAGGGCCACACATACTGAAGCCAAAGACGGCCATGAACACCCACAGCAGACAGGAAGATCATGACAGACATTCTTCTCTGGTTGAAATTGCTCTTGTTCTTACTGCCGCAGAGACCAGTCCTCCCTGAGTAGCTGAGTGCAGAGTTCCTCCAGCTTTTAGACATTTCTGCCCCAAACAGGAAGTATTGTTCATAAGGAAGATGTTCCATTCAGTCTATTCAGAATGAACCACCTCAAACCACTGTTTTGCATTGATGTTTTTCTGGAGGAATACCTTTGAAAAATGGCTATTGTATCTAGCAAGGTACAGGAATGAAGTTTCATTATCTTTTTGTTATTGAATTCTTGTTTATTGCCATTGTGATCAGAGACTATATTCTGAATGACTGAAAATTATTTGAAATTGATTAAGCCTTTTTTTAAGAGCTAGAGTCAACTTTTATAAATATTATGTGTGGGTGTGAATATAATCTATATTCTGTTTTTTGGGGGTAAAGCATTTTATTAATATATACTTAAGTAAATAATAGTAATTGTGCACTATTAATAAAGAAAAGATAAACACAAATGAAAACAGAAACATCTTCATTTAGATAAAAACAAATTTACATTAATCTTATACTATCTTAATGGAATGTGGGAGGTTCAAAGATGATGAGATGAGAGGTTTATCACCAGGTCTATTACCCCCCATTGTGATCACGATGGTTGTTGTTGTAACGGCAATGAGAAGCTCTTGTTCCAGTTCTTCATGAGATCTGCAGTCTCAGCCTTGCTTGTATTTTCGTTTCCTTGAGAATTCCTTCAATATAGTTGTATCCCCTAAGGGAGAATAGGCCAGCAAACAGTGTATGAGGGTGACACTAACCACTGGGATAAACATGGTGTGCAATTCTGGATCACCAATTTGACATTGTGTTGATATACTGAAATAAATAAGGTTATAGTACAGAATAGAGTGTAACACATGAGGTTGATTAACATGAGATTTCAAAGAAATTTTATACATATGGAGGACCATATCTCTCAGGCCTCTAAGAATACATCTTACTCTCTCAGATTGTTAATGGCAATTTGTAGGGAAATTTTAAAAAACACTGTGTTTCTTAAGATATATGTCATATATGTCTAAACTGTTCTAACTGGAACAACCTAAGTAATACCACTTCTGTGTGTTCTAATTTATTTGTTCAAATGATTGGCATTGCTAAGCCAGAAAATCAGGAGTAGCAAATGCATATAGTGAGCTTTTTAGGAAGAAAATTGTGCCATAAAGGTGGATTATTTTTATTTTAAGTTATAAAGGAGGAATCATATCAAACAGAAATCCCAGTAAAATAAAACGAAGTAACTATCAGTTCAGTTCAGTCACTCAGTCATGTCCGACTCTTTGCGACCCCATGAATCACAGCACGCAAGGCCTCCCTGTCCATCACCAACTCCCGGAGTTTACTCAAACTCATGTCCATCGAGTTGGTGATGCCATCCGGCCCTCTCATCCTCTGTCATCCCCTTCTCTTCCTGCCCCCTAATCCCTCCCAGCATCAGGGTCTTTTCCAATGAATCAGCTCTTCGCATCAGGTGGCCAAAGTATTGGAGTTTCAGCTTCAACATCAGTCTTTCCAATGAACACCCAAGACTGATCTCCTTTAGGATGGACTGGTTGGATCTCCTTGTAGTCCAAGCGACTCTCAAGAGTCTTCAGCAACACAGTTCAAAAGCATCAATTCTTGGCGCTCAGCTTTCTTCACAGTCCAACTCTCACATCCATACATTACCACTGGAAAAACCATAGCCTTGACTAGATGGGCCTTTGTTGGCAAAGTAATGCCTCTGCTTTTTAATATGCTATCTAGGTTGGTCATAACTTTCCTTCCAAGGAGCAGGCATCTTTTAATTTCATGGCTGCAATCACCATCTGAAGTGATTTTGGAGCCCCCCCCCCCCCAAAAAAAAAGTCTGACACTGTTTCTACTGTTTCCCCATCCATTTCCCATGAAGTGATGGGACCAGATGCCATGATCTTAATTTTCTGAATGTATTCAGAAGTAACTTTAGGGCCCTGCTTTCAACTGCAGGAAACTGACAGTTCCAGGACTGCATACATTGTCCCTGGGGAGAGATTTTTGGAATCAAAGAAGATCTAGCTCATTTACCTGATAGGATCAGGAGCAAAATGACCCAGTTTTCACCATTTTCTGATATGCCATTTGGGGAAATGGGTACAAAGTGTGACCTACCTCCAGGCCCCAGGTCAGTGAGCGATGACCATGAGAAAATTTGGTCAGTGGCACTTAATGAAAGGAAGATGGTGGAGGCTAGGACTGACTACATAATGGGCGAGTGGCTTCAGTGTCTCTGGAGTGGCCGTGTGTCTCCTGTGCTTCCGCAGAATTCATGTTCTCAGAAGCATTACTTAATGGGAATTTTTCTGCCTCTCAGTTTTCTCATCAGCAAAATGAAGATAATGATATCTCCATCTGATGCCTTCTACTATATTAAATCTAAATGAATATGGTTCTTTAAATGTGTATTGTACACCGTTATTTCCATGATTGTTATGAAAATGAAATCCATCTTACATAACAGATGCTGCCAATTATTGTGTGTAGTGTCAAGCAAAAGAATCTTTATCCTTTTTCCTTCTTGTAGTATATTTTCCTTCTGAACAAATTGTTGGTATTCTAAAAAATACCAACACTGGTGCTGGCACCCTTGCTCAGGGGATCTGCCCTACACACAGGCACATGACCTACACTATGGTTTGGAAATGTGGGAAACTGTTTTACCATGAAACATTCTTCGTACCCAACTGTTATAACAACTGAAAATGCACATTTGAGGTGACTTCTTTTCAATCTCCTGTATCATTCCCTTTGCAAATACAATCTGAGTACAGTTAATCCAGCATGTTGAACTGAATGTAATTTAGGATATAAATCATTCAATTTTAAAGACTGATTTGGGAAATGGATATGGAAACCATAAAGTGAGAAAAGATTTCAAAAAGTAGTTCAGTGACTAGAAACATTAGACTTTGGGTCTGTGAAAGGGGTAGTAAAGGGTCACAGGGTACATGAGGGGCTGGATATGAAGCAGGAACAGAGATGGGAGGGAGGCAGATAAAGTAACATGATTGTGAAGGACTAAAGACAAAAGATTTACATGTCCCAGTTCTGGTCCTAAGTTCTGATATTTTTATCAGATCAATAAGACAAGTGAAACAACACACAATTGTTTCACACAAGTGAAACAAGACAACAACAGTAAGACAAGTGAAAAAAGTCTACAAATTGAGCTCTGCGCAGGACTGAGTATGACTTGTTTCTTAGTGAAGCTATATCAAAGGTGAGAGGCCAACTGGGTGTGACTGCAGCCCATGGGCAGTGAGAACAGGTGAGGTCCGATGTTGGAGTAGTGAAGGCCAGTAGGAGACCAGATTAGATGCTGAGCTATGTCTCTTCTCTTTCTCTCTGCCTCTATCCTACCCACTCTCACATATATCTATTGGTCTACCTCTATATTTATAACATACACTTAGAAAAAAGTACTCCCCATGAGTCTTCCCAGTATGTCAATATTGTTGTACCAGTACTCATGTTGCATCTTAATATGCCACAAGGAACCTGATAAATGACTCAGAATTTCTTTCTATTAACAAGGTATGTGAATAACAGATAGGAAAGAGTTTCCCAGGGACAATTAAGGCACAAGATTTGTGCACAGTTATTGCAGCAATCACTGACATTCATGCTATTCTCACCCCTGTTTCAGGTTTTATCTACTAAAAAGTAACAGTTACCAACACAAAAAGCCAAATTAAATTTTGGAATGAAGGCATAGCTTCTTCTGCTCTGACCTCTTTCCTTTTCTTTTGGCAATGGGACAATAGCATCTTTCTTAGGCTCCTCATCTCAGCAAGTGTCTCAGCCACCCCTCAGGAGTCCTGTGTCAAGGAGCATCTGTGGTCCAGCTGTATATTTCAGGACAGCCTGGAGAGGTCTGGAGATCGCTATGTGTCTTCTCTACAGAGTTGATGTCCAAGTGGCTGGACTGTGAGGTTGTAATATTCAGGGAACTTTTCTGCTTTTTCTCATTCGACTTGGCACTTATTTTTCATTGACTTTTTCCTTCTTTAATTTTCCACAACATCATCTAGAAGATCAGACCTTCACTATGCTTTTGCCTGCATCAGTATAAGGCATGTGCGTTCTCTGCTGAATTACAGTTTATGGTGAAATCTTCTCTCTCTTGGATGATGAGGGACTGTGATCAGTGGTCCAGTTTTTGGCTGAGACCTGTTCAAAAGTAAAGAGAATACAGGAGACCCACATAAGATCTTCTGTTCATACTAGAGATGGTTTTTTCTTTCCCTGCCTCACTCTCCCAGGCAAACAAGGTTATTACATCAACACAGAAGACTGTCTACTTTTACTTCTGTATCTGGGTCTCAAAAGGGCTTTCCCAGGATTAAAGGTGACTCAGTTCCTGCCTTCAGGAAGTTGGCATTGTCTCCTGACTCCCCTACATTTAACTACATCCTCACAGGCTGTCTGCAACTCCAATGTCCCTTCCAGTACTTGCAGAAGAGTCTCCATCCATGATTCCTTAGGAAACAGAGCCCAATCAGGTTTTCTTGAATGCACTTCCCCAGCAGAGGTCACTGTAGCTCAGTGGTCTCCCATTGGTGCAGGAAACTGCACCAATCAGAAACCAGGTTTCTGGTTTCTTCTTTGTCCAGCACTACACAAACCTAACTCAAATATTTTTTAGACACTGCCGTCCCTTGGCTAGACTGAGAAATGTTGAATAATTCATGACTTTTGGGAATTAATTTACATATGGATTATATCCCTTTTTACAACAGAGTATGCTATTTATTACGAGATACATAAAATATCCTGTGATATGCACATGTTTGAAACAGTTCCCCCTTTGTAATTATGAGAAAGTGAAAAATTCTGTTTTTGTAGCCTGTTTTTCATCATTAGGTTTTATCTGCTTTTGGTTTTATTCTTTAAAAAAAAACTGCTTTATTGAGACATACTTGACCACTGAATAATTGCATATACTTAAAATATACAATTTGATCATTTTTTACATGGGCATACAAAGATGAAATTATGACAGTGAAGGTAAAGAGCAAATGTACGATCCTAAAGTTCCCTAGTGGCCCTATTCTCTGCTCATTTTTAATCCCTCCTATATGCCTTCCTACTATGTCCCTCCAACCCCTATTCATCCCAAAGCAGTCACTACTCTGCTTTTTCTTACTATACACTGGTGTGCATTTTCTATAATGTTATGTAAATAATATCATAGATTATATAATTTCTCTTGGTTTGTTTGGGCATATTTATTTTGGGATTCATCTATGTTGTTATATTTATTAGTAGTTCATCCTTTGAATTGCTAAGTAGTGTTCCACTGTGCAGCTGTATATCAACTTATTTATTTATTCACCAATTGATGAACTTTAAGGTTATTTTCAATTACTCTTTTATAAGCTATTATGAACATTCATGTCTAAGTGTTTTTTGTATGACATAAGGTTTTATTTCTTTTGGATTATAAGTAGGCAAGGAGATGCTAGGTTATGTGATATGTGTATGCTTAACTTTGGAAGAAATAGTGAAACTGTGTTTTGGGCAGTTGGACCATCTACATTCTTAGCAGCACTGTATGAGAGCTCCAATTGCTCCAAAACCTCATTAACACTTGGAATCGCCAGTCATGTTTATTTCAGCCATTCTATTAGGTATGTTGTGATATCTTATTCTTTTAATTTGCATCTCCCATACTATAATGATTCTGAGCATTTTTTCATGTACTTATTTACCATACATAGGCATACTTTGGTAAAGAGTTCAAATTTTTGGCCCATGTAAAAACAATAAATTTTTGTTTTATTAAATTGTAAGAGTTTATATGTATAGTATACATATTATATATAATATATATATTCTAGATATGGATCTTTTGTTAAATATTTTGCGAAGACTTTCTGCTAGTCTGTGGCTTTTGTATTTTTCTTGTATTTTTCTAACAGTGTCTTTTAAGAAGCAAACAAGTTTAATATTATGAAGGTCAGTGTGTTGAAATTTTTCAAAAATAACTTTTTTGACATATGAGTGATGTACAAAAACCAGTATGCATTTAATGTATAAAGCTTGATAAGTTTTGGGGAAAAATATTGTCTTGAAACCATCACCATAATCCATGTCATAAACATACTGGTTATGTCCACAAGTTTTCTCTTGCTCTCCTTATTTTTAAAATTTTATTTATTTGTTTTTTTGTGATAGGAATACTTTAAATATATTCCCTTAGTAATTTTTAAAGTGCTCACTACAATATTGTTAACTAAGGATATGCCTATCACATGTTTTCACGGGTATAGTAAGGTTGCCTTCCAAACTGGCTCTAACAAAGTACTCTGCTGCTGCTTCCCTTCCCCACCAAAGACATACTGCACAGATGCAGCCCCGCCTGTCCCAGTGTGTGTCTCTCAGGACGCAGTAGTACACAGCGGTGTCTCTTATGGTGACCTGGGGCAGAACCAAGATGCTGGACTTTCTGTCTTTGGCGATGCTCAGAGAGGCCATCCTATTTGTCACATTGTTGTTCAGACCATGAATCAAGTACTCTGGACCCTGGTGGGAAATCTGTCGATACCAATATACATACTCAGGTCCACTGATTGTGGAGTGATTACAGGGCAAGTGCACAGGTTCTTCTTCAGCGCCCTCTGCTGAGTTTGGCTGTGTGGTCTTAGAATCTCCCAACATACCTGGGGTATTGAGAAACAATCGATTAGCTCCGGATTGTCAAATCAGGGTGCGCATAAAGCTCAGATTCATAAACACTGCAAGAATTCCCCACTCTGGCTTTCTTTGCCCTGTCCATGAGGATTTTCATATTTGTTGCACAAGACAAGTATTACTAGTATGTATTACTGAGCTACTTAGAGCCACAAAGCCAAAGATAAATTGTTTTCCATGACCCTTGGATTCAATGAAGCCCCAGACTCCTTACAGTCTGAAAACTGAGACTCAGGAGATCTGTGAGTAGAGGATGTGATAGCCTCTTACAGTGATGATCAGGGTCTCTAGACAAACACACAGACACATAGAAACACAGAGATGCACATTCTTCCCTGTAGTTTGGTAAAGCACAGTGGGAGAAGTGAAAGCAGCAGACATCTGTCTTTGTCTTTAGCCATGAAAGTCATTCTTTCTTAGGTCCAGATCACTTACCCAAAGCTAGGAGAAGAGTTATTCCTGTCACCAGTCTCATAGTTGAAGTCCCAGGCCTCAGAGCTCAGGATCTGTGTCTGAGCCTAAGTTGGGGGAGGTCCCAAGTGCCAAATCAGCAGCCACGTGCACAGCCCACACCAGGCAGCTCATTGGGGTGTTCCCCAGCCAAGCATCAGCTGTCTCTTGATTGGGGCTACTCCCATGCCCAGGACTAAACACAAATCTCAAAAGAGACTAATAATATTTCCCCAATGTTAAGCCATATTTCAGAAAGTTTACATTAAGGTTATTTTCAAAGTTCAAACATAAATAGTCTATGTCTGTGTGAGCATATTTCAGATGAACATTGTTGAATTCCTCTGGTCTTGGCCCAGGAACCAATGACTTGTATGGTACTTACTCCTATTTCACTTGGGTCCTTTATAATGCATAGTTACTAGTCTCGTTGCTCATGACTTGGGGTGAAATGAATTGAGGATAGTAGGAGAAAAGAAGAGAGGAAAAGAGGGGAAAATAAAATTTGGAAAGGGAAATGAAATGAAGCCATCTTATAAGAGAGACAAAAATAACCATAAAGCTATTTCTGTTATCCCCCAAAATGGTTATTATTAAAGAAAGGGGATAGAATAAAATTTAAGATTACTCATCCTTCTCTGTTACAATATCTAAGCTTATTACTCCACTCTAGCAACAAATATTTGGCCATTTAAAATTAAACTATTAATCACTTCTCTCTTTTTTTCCTGTGGAGGGTCAGCTCTTTGCTCTGCATTTGGAAAATGGCTTACTCATGTCCTTAAAACTGCGCACACACTCAATGTGAAATTTTGAAGTACAGGTGATAAAGGGGATAAGAGTCAATTCTTTGTACAACTCAATGATCACTTCTCTGTCACCCTGGATGGAGCTTTGGTTTGCAGAAGTAACAGCCCCCTCTTGTGACTGTATATATGAACTCCTTTCCTCAGCAGCCTTTCAAGCTTTGTGTTTCAACTCTGTAAACAGCTGTCTCACAGGTGCTCCCTCTGGCCCTCTAGTGGCAAGGTTTCCTAACATAGTACTCTAAAGACAGAATCATTTTCAGTCACTTGGGAATTTTAGGACATATACAATTTTAGAAATTTTATTTTTCTATGAGATATTTCCCACAGAAATAGTTCTAAATATCTCTCAATCAAATGCCTTTTACTTCCCTTATTATCTTGAACTTCCCATGTTGGAGGGCAGTTTCCAAAGGCCAGTTTATTCATTGTTTAGCATGGGATTTGACACAGGTTTTGCTTACATTTAATACTAATTTGTTGAGTGAATGTATTAATTAATATAGACTAGGAGAAGTTATATAGAATTATATGGAGTGACTCTCAAAATTATTCCAAACCAAAGATTCTGATTTTATGGAAAACAAACTGAACAAAAGTATACAGCTTCCCTGGTGGCTCAGGTGGTAAAGAATCTGCCTGCAGTATAGGAGACCCGTGTTCAATCCTGGGTTGGGACGATCACCTGGAAGAGGGAATGGCTACCCACTCCCATACTCTTGCCTGGAGAATTCCATGGACAAAGGAGCCTGGTGGGCTACAATTCATGGAGTGGCAAAGAATCAGACACAACTGAGCAACTAACACTTTATTCATCCAGCAGTGAAGATAAATGCAAAATTCAGATAGACAGCACACCAGTTCTTACTCCCCATCCTCCAAAAATGGGAGAATTCAAAAATTTAGGAAAGGGAAATCTTGGTTTTGAGAATGTGGTAGTCCATGGCATGGTGGTCATATAGTCACTGTTAATTTAATCTACATGTGCACCTACTATGCACCAGGTTATAAACTAGCAATAGTGTTTTAAGGTTGATGTCAATATATAAATGAGAGAAATATTGGGATTACAGAAGGAAATATGAAAGATAAGAGTCATTATATCATCTAGTTATATAACACAAAAGTCATGGTCAGGTACAGCTTTTTATCTGGCGTTTATTACTGCAGAGGTCAGGTGATATGGACAATCCAGATCAAGCACAGAGAACTATAAGTATTGTGGTACTTTTTATTTTTGTTGGTTTGTTTTTATATAACAACTTCTTTGAGATACAACTTATATGTCATATAATTCACCCATTTAAATTGTATAGTTCAATGTTTTTAGTATCTTCATAGAGTTGTGCAACTGTCACCACACTCAATTTTAGATCACATTTTGTGATCTCTCTTTTTTTTTTTTTTTTTCATTTTGTGATCTCTAAAAGGAACCTATACCCATTTGCAGTCACCCATCATTTCTCCCCATGAAACTCCATCTGGGCAACCACTCTCCTACTCTGTTTCTGCCCTAATCCATTTGGACTTCCTTAACAAATGAGGATTGAGTAGCTTCAAAACAAGAGAAATTTTTTCCCGTACAATTCTGCATGCTGGAGGTACAAGAGCGAGGCACTGGCAGATTGGGTGTCTAGTGAGGGTATGCTTCCTGGCTCACAGGTGATGCCTTCTTGCTGTCCCTCATGTGGTAGAAGGGGCAAAGGCTCTCTTTGGAGCCTCTTTTATAAGAGCACTCATTTCAAAGGAGCCATATTGATGTGGTTCCCTCATATCGACCTCCTGATGCAGACAGCAAGAAGGGGAAAGATAGATATGTGAAAAGCAAATGAAATACTTTGAGCTGATGGTCTATATCTAGTTGTCTATTCTTTCACTCATTCCACAGTTTTAACTTCATGGGCTTAATATTTAAGGTAGAGGAAGTCCTCCTACTTCGTTTTTAAATTTCAGTATGTTTTAAAGATTCTTGGCCTTTTAAAATATACAAATTTTAGAACTGATTTTCACCTTTACGTACATACAGAGAGTTGAATCTATTTAAGAAATGTGAAAGACTATGACATTTTTTGTTTCATGAATCTTTTAATCCATGAACATAGTATATCCTCCCATTTATTTACAACTGAAATTAATTTCTTTGTGTTTTGTAATTTTCTGTGCTGTGGTCTTATAAATATATTTAAAAATTTTATTCCTAAGGATTTTGACTCATGCTATTTTAAGAATTTTAAAAAAATTTTCATCTCATTTCTAGTTACTTGCATATAAAATATATTTTATATTTTATATTGCTCAACTGCATTAGTAATGTAATATATTTGTAGATTATTTTGGATTGTTTATCTCACAATCATATATATGTGTGACTATCATATAGTCCTTGATTTCTAGTTATTAAAACTTTATTTATTTTTCTTTCCTTTCTACAACTGGCTAGGGCCCGGTACACACTTTAATAGGGATAGTGCTATTTGACTTCAATGAAAGAAAACACTTAACATTTCAACATTAAGTTTAGTATTTGCTTTATGTTTGTAGCATATACACTTTACCAGAATGAAGAAGCTTTTCTTTCAATCCTAATTTGTTGGGAATTAATTTCTTTACTTTGAGTGACTGTTGATTACACTTTTGTGTAACTGTTGGGATGATATTTTTATTAATGGGGATTATTACGTTGATTGCTTTATTTTTTTTCCCCAATTATTTTTATTAGTTGGAGGCTAATTACTTTACAATATTGTAGTGGTTTTTGCCATACATTGACATGAATCAGCCATGGATTTACATGTGTTCCCCATCCTGAACCCCCCTCCCAACTCCCTCCCCATCCCATCCCTCTGGGTCATCCCAGTGCACCAGCCCTGAGCACTTGTCTTATGCATCCAACCTGGACTGGCGATCTGTTTCACATTTGATAATATACATGTTTCAATGCTGTTCTCTCAGATCATCCCACCCTCGCCTTCTCCCATAGACTCAAAAAGTTTGTTCTATACATCCGTGTCTCTTTTTCTGTCTTGCATATAGGGTTATCGTTACCTTCTTTCTAAATTCCATATATATGTGTTAGTATACTGTATTGGCATTTATCTTTCTGGCTTACTTCACTCTGTATAATGGGCTCCAGTTTTATCCATCTCATTAGAACTGATTCAAATGTATCCATTTTAATGGCTGAGTAATATTCCATTGTGTATATGTACCACAGATTTCTTATCCATTCGTCTGCTGGTAGGTATCTAGGTTGCTTCCATGTCCTGGCTATTATAAACAGTGCTGTGATGAACATTGGGGTACACGTGTCACTTTCAGCTCTTGTTTCCTCATGTGTATGCCCAGAAGTGGGATTGCTGGGTCATATGGCAGTTCTATTTCCAGTTTTTAAAGGACTCTCCACACTGTTCTGCATAGCGACTGTACTAGCTTGCATTCCCACCAACAGTGTAAGAGGGTTCCCTTCTCTCCACACCCTCTCCAGCATTTATTGCTTGTAGACTTTTGAATGGCAGCCATTCTGACTGGCGAGAAATGGTACCTCACTGTGGTTTTGATTTGCATTTCTCTGATAGTGAGTGATGTTGAGCATCTTTTCATGTGTTTGTTAGCCGCTTTTTGATTGGGTTTTTTATTTTTCTGGAATTGAGCTGCAAGAGTTGCTTGTATATTTTTGAGATTAATCCTTTGTCTGTTGCTTCATTTGCTATTATTTTCTCCCATTCTGAAGGCTGTCTTTTCACCTTGCTTATAGTTTCCTTTGTTGTGCAAAAGCATCTAAGTTTAATTAGGTGCAATTTGTTTATTTTTGCTTTTATTTCCAATATTCTGGGAGGTGGGTCATAGAGGATTCTGCTGTGATTTATGTCAGAGAGTGTTTTGCCTATGTTCTCCTCTAGGAGTTTTATAGTTTCTGGTCTAACATTTAGATTTTTAATCCATTTTGAGTTTACTTTTGTGTATGGTGTTAGAAAGTGTTCTAGTTTCATTCTTTTACAAGAGGTTGACCAGTTTTCCCAGCACCACTTGTTAAAGAGGTTGTCTTTTTTCCATTGCATATTCTTGCCTCCTTTGTCGATGATAAGGTGTCCATATCATGGATTTATCTGTGGGCTTTCTATTTTGTTCTATTGATCTATATTTCTGTCTTTGTGCAAGTACCACACTGTCTTGATGACTGTGGCTTTGTAGTAGAGCCGGAAGTCAGGCAGGTTGATTCCTCCAGTTTCACTCTTCTTTCTCAAGATTGCTTTGGCTATTCAAGGTTTTTGTATTTCCACACAAATTGTGAAATTATTTGTTCTAGTTGCGAAGAATACCGTTGGTAGCTTGATAGGGATTGCATTGAATCTATAGATTGCTTTGGGTTGTATACTCATTTTCACATATTGATTCTTCCAATCCATGAACATGGTATATTTCTCCATCTATTTGTGTCCTCTGTGATTTCTTTCATCAGGTTTTATAGTTTTCTATGCATAGGTCTTTTGTTTCTTTAGGTAGATATACACCTAAGTATTTTATTCTTTTCGTTGCAGTGGTGAATGGTATTGTTTCCTTAATTTCTCTTTCTGTTTTCTCATTGTTAGTGTATAGGAATGCAAGGGATTTCTGTGTGTTAATTTTATATCCTGCAACTTTACTATATTCATTGATTAGCTCTAGCAATTTTCTGGTAGAGTCTTAAAGGGTTTTCTATGTAGAGGATCATGTCATCTGCAAACAGTGAGAGTTTCACTTCTTCTTTTCCTATCTGGATTCCTTTTATTTCTTTTTCTGCTCTGATTGCTGTGGCCAAAACTTCCAAACCTATGTTGAAAAGTAGTGGTGAGAGTGGACACCTTTGTCTTGTTCCTGACATTAAGGGAAATGCTTTCAATTTTTCACCATTGAGGATAATGTTTGCTGTGGGTTTGTCATATATAGCTTTTATTATGTTGAGGTATGTTCCTTCTATGCCTGCTTTCTAGAGAGTTTTTATCATAAATGGATGTTGAATTTTGTCAAAGGCTTTTTCTGCATCTATTGAGATAATCATATGGTTTTTATCTTTCAATTTGTTAATGTGGTGTATTACATTGTTTGATTTGTAGATATTAAAAAATCCTTGCATTCCTGGGATAAAGCCCACTTGGTCATGATGTATGATCTTTTTAATATGTTGGTGGATTCTGTTTGCTAGAATTTTGTTAAGGATTTTTGCATCTATGTTCATCAGTGATATTGACCTGTAGTTTTCTTTTTTTGTGGCATCCTTGTCTGGTTTTGGTATTAGAGTGATGGTGGCCTCATAGAATAAGTTTGGAAGTTTACCTTTTTCTGCAATTTTCTGGAAGAGTTTGAGTAAGATAGGTGTTAGCTCTTCTCTAAAGTTTTGGTAGAATTCAGCTGTAAAGCCATCTGGTCCTGGGCTTTTGTTTGTTGGAAGATTTCTGATTACAGTTTCGATTTCCGTGCGTGTGATGGGTCTGTTAAGATCTTCTATTTCTTTCTGGTTCAGTTTTGGAAAGTTATACTTTTCTAAGAATTTGTCCATTTCTTCCAAGTTGTTCATTTTATTGGCATAGAGCTGCTGGTAGTAGTCTCTTATGATGCTTTGTATTTCAGTGTTGTCTGTTGTGATCTCTCCATTTTCATTTCTAATTTTGTTGATTTGGTTCTTCTCCCTTTGTTTCTTAATGTGTCTTGCTAACGGTTTGTCAATTTTGTTTATCTTTTCAGAAAACCAGCTTTTAGCTTTGTTGATTTTTGCTATGGTCTCTTTTGTTTCTTTGCATTTACTTCTGCCCTAATTTTTAAGATTTCTTTCCTTCTACTAACCCTGGGGTTCTTCATTGCTTCCTTCTCTAGTTGCTTTAGGTGTAGAGTTAGGTTATTTATTTGACTTTTTTCTTGTTTCTTGAGGTAAGCCTGTAATGCTATGAACCTTCCCCTTAGCACTGCTATTACAGTGTCCCATAGGTTTTGGGTTGTTGTGTTTTCATTTTCATTCGTTTCTATGCATATTTTGATTTCTTTTTTGATTTCTCCTATGATTTCTGGGTTATTCAGAAGCGTGTTATTTAGCCTCCATATGGTGGAATTTTTAATAGTTTTTTTTCCCTGTAATTGAGATCTAATCTTACTGCATTGTGGTCAGAAAGATAACTGGAGTGATTTCATTTTTTTGAATTTACCAAGGCTAGTTTTATAGCCCAGGATGTGATCTATTCTGGAGAAGGTTCTGTGTGCACTTGAGAAAAGGTGAAATTGATTGTTTTGGGGTGAAATGTCCTATAGAGATCAATTAGGTCTAGCTGGACCATTGTGTCATTTAAAGTTTGTGTTTCCTTGTTAATTTTCTGTTTAATTGATCTATCCATAGGTGTGTGGGGTATTTAAAGTCTCCCACTATTATTGTGTTATTGTTGATTTCCCCTTTCATACTCATTAGCATTTGCCTTACATATTGTGGTGCTCCTATGTTGGGTGCATATATATTTATAATTGTTATATTTTCTTCTTGGATTGATCCTTTGATCATTATGTTGTGTCCTTCTTTGTCTATTTTCACAGCCTTTACTTTAAAGTCTATTTTATCTGATATGGGTATTGCGACTCCTGCTTTCTTTTGGTCTCCGTTTGCGTGAAATATTTTTTTCCAGCCCTTCACTTCCAGTCTGTATGTGTCCCTTGTGTTGAGGTGGGTCTCTTGTAGACAGCATATATAGGGGTCTTGTTTTTGTTTCCATTCAGTCAGTCTTTGTCTTTTGGTTGGGGCATTCAACCCATTTACATTTAAGGTAATTATTGATAGGTATGGTCCCGTTGCCATTTCCTTTGTTGTTTTGGGTTCACGTTTATACAACCTTTCTGTACTTCCTGTCTAGAGAAGATCCTTTAGCATTTGTTGAAGAGCTGGTTTGGTGGTGCTGAATTCTCTCAGCTTTTGCTTGTCTGTAAAGCTTTTGAATTCTCCTTCATATCTGAATGAGATCCTTGCTGGGTACAGTAATCTGGGTTGTAGGTTATTCTCTTTCATTACTTTAAGTATGTCCTGCCATTCACTTCTGGCCTGAAGAGCTTCTATTGATAGATCATCTGTTATCCTTATGGGAATCCCTTTGTGTGTTATTTGTTGTTTCTCCCTTGCTGCTTTTAATATTTGTTCCTTGTGTTTGATCTTTGTTAATTTGATTAATATGTGTCTTGGGGTGTTTTGCCTTGGGTTTATCCTGTTTGGGACTCTCTGGGTTTCTTGGACCTGTGTAACTATTTCCTTCCCCATCTTAGGGAAGTTTTCAGCCATTATTTCCTTTAGTATTTTCTCATGGCCTTTCTTTTTGTCTTCTTCTTCTGGGACTCCTATGATTTGAATGTTGGGGCGTTTCACATTGTCCCAGAGGTCCCTGAGGTTGTCCTCATTTCTTTTGATTCTTTTTTCTTTTTTCCTCTCTGCTTCATTTATTTCCACCATTTTATCTTCTACCTCACTTATCCTATCTTCTGCCTCCATTATTCTACTGTTGGTTCCCTCCACAGTGTTTTTGATCTCATTTATTGCATTATTCATTTTTAATTGACTCTTTTTTATTTCTTCTAGGTCCTTGTTAAACATTTCTTGCATCTTCTCAATCCTTGTCTCCAGGCTATTTATCTGTAACTCCATTTTGTTTTCAAGATTTTGGATCATTTTTATTGTAATTATTCCAAATTCTTTTTCAGGTAGATTCCCTATCTCTTCCTCTTTTGTTTGGCTTGGTGGCCATTTTTCATGTTCCTTTACCTGCTGGGTATTTCTCTGCCTTTTCATCTTGTTTAGATTGCTGTGTTTGGATTGGCCTCTCTGTATTTTGGTGGTCTGTGGTTCCTTTTTATTGTGGAGGTTTTTCCCAGTCGGTGGGGTTGGTCGATTGTCTTGTCAAGGTTTCCGGGTTAAGGAAGCTTGCGTCGGTGTTCTGGTGCATGGAACTGGATTTCTTCTCTCTGGAGTGCAATGGAGTGTCCAGTAGTGAGTTTTGAGATGGGTCTATGTGTTTGGTGTGACTCTGGGCAGCCCCTATATTGAATCTCAGGGCTATGTTCCTGCGTTGCTGGATAATTTGCATGATATGTCTTGCTCTGGAACCTATTGGCTCTTGGGTGGTGGTTGGTTTCAGTGTAGGTATGGAGGCTTTTGGATGATCTCTTATTACTTAATGTTCCCTGTAGTCAGGAGTTCTCTGGTGTTCTCAGGTTTTGGGCTTAAGTCTCCTGCCTCTGGATTTCAGTCTTACTCTTTCAGTAGCCTCAAGACTTCTCCAACTATACAGCACTGATAATAAAACTTCTACATTAATGGTGTAAAGATTCTCCACAGTGAGGGACACCCAGAGAGGTTTCCAGAGTTACATGAAGAGGAGAGGGAGGAGGGATATAGAGATGTGCAGGAGGAGAAAATGGGGGACTAAAGAGGAGAGAGACAGATCTATGCAGTACTCTGTTCCCTAAGTATTCTCCATAGCCCAGAACATCCACAGAGATTCACAGAATTGGACTGAGAAGAGAAGGGGGAGGGAGGAAATAGAGGTGATCTGGGGGAGAAAAAGGAGAGTCAAAAGGGGGAGAGAGTAATCATTCACACTCCGGAGTAAAAATGGGTATTGAATATTGGATTCTTAAATGTGCAAAATTGATATCAATTACTAAAAAACAATTTAAAACTCAAGAGTAAGGGTTAGACTCTTAAAAATACAATATTAAAAACAAAAACATAAAAATTTAAGAAATACTTATAGAGTTCACTTTTAAAATAGGGTCTTTTTTTTTTGCAAGGTTATAGTGAAATGAAAATTAAGGAGTAATAGAGGAGTAATAGAGGACTTTTAAAGAAAATAAAAGAAAAAAAGAAAAGAAAATTTAATTTAAAAAATAGTAGAAATATATGAAAATGAAAATGAAAATTAAGGAGTAATAGAGGACTTTAAAATAAAATAAAAGAAAATGAAAATTAAGGAGTAATAGAGGAGTAATAGTGAATTTTAAAAGAAAATAAAAGAGAAAAAATTAAAAAAAAGAAAAGAAAAAAATTTTAATTAAAAAAAATAGTAAGAATATATCTAGGAATTTTTCTGGAGCTGTTGTGGGCAGTGTGGGTCCGGTTCAGATTCAGATAGCTCCTTGTTCCAGCTTACACTTCTCAATATCTATAGGCACCTTCTGGTGTAGTCGGTGTTAACTACAGGGATTTTAATCTGTTGCACCTGTCACTTCTGAAGCGGTTCCCTTTGTTTATTTGACTTCTGTTTGCTGGTCTCTTCAGTGTCTAATTTCTGCCCTGACACAAGCGGGTGGAGGTGGTCTCTCATTTAGGTTAGCTTGTTCAGTCATACTGTGGGGAGGGAGGGGCACTGCAGACAAAAGTCACTGGCGTGTGTGGGGAGCACTTGCAGTGTTCCGGCCACACTGGGTTTGCCCCCACTCGCGACGTGTGTGCTTTCCCCATCTACACTGCTCAGGCTCCAGGCTGCTCTATAGGGAGCGGGCCCTGAGTTGTGTGTGGTTCCAGTTTTCGGGTACTCCACAAAAGCGCAGACTTGGTTGGGCCTGCGTTTTGTGCCTTCCCAGGTTGGAGCAGCTCAGGTAGCCAGGAGCTTGAGGAGCGCACTCTCCCTGGGTGCGGTGCGCCTTCTCCCCTCCGCGGTCCCAGCCTCAGTTTCCGCGCGATGGTCGGGTGCGCCTTGTGTCTGTTCTGGGGAGCTGGTCTCTAGCCGCGACCCTGCCGGTGGATATCAACCATCCAGAGTCTCAGGAAGTCTTTGGTTAGAAGCTGGAAGCCTGTTTGCTGTTTGGTAGGGGGTGCTGTTTCTGGCGCCGAGTTTGCCCCTTTCCCCTCCCCGCTGCCTCCTGCCTCCAGCGGGGGATGGGCTGGTCCGCTGCCGGCTAGCTCTTCTCTGGAAGTGCTCAGTCCTTCCTTTGTTCTGTGAACTGGCTGGCAGTGTGTTCGGTTAGCACTTTTCGCTGGTTAATTTTCTCTCTCTCTCTTGCTATCCCACAGTTTAAGTTGCTATCTCACTTTAGCTCCCTCTGATTGCCCTCAGGGCATTCAGTCCCGGTCCTTACCCTAAGCAATGCTGCCAGCTCCTCTCCGTTCAGCCCCCACTTGCTGGTGGCTGGTGCGAGCATCTGGGGTACTTTTCTGCTGGGAGTTGCTTTTAGGCATGTAATCTGTGGGTTTTATTTATTTTCCCTCCCAGTTAGGTTGCCCTCTGAGATTTGAAAACTTCCCCCAGACTCCCCAGTGAGAGGGTTTCCTGGTGTTTGGAAACTTCCTCTATTACGACTCCCTTCCCAGGATGGGTCTCCGTCCCTAGCTCTTTTGTCTCTCTTTTTATCTTTTATATTTTGTCCTACCTCCTTTTGAAGACAATGGGCTGCTTTTCTGAGCACCTAATGTCCTCTGCTAGTGATCAGAAGTTGTTTTGTAGAGCTTGCTCAGTGTTCAAATGTTCTTTTGATGAATTTGTAGGGGAGAAAGTGGTCTCCCCATCCTATTCCTCCACCATCTTAACTCCTCTCCTCCTTTGATTGCTTTAAAATGTTGAATAAACATACATGAAACCCAACATGACTGTCATATATTATGCTTTTATATGAAATGCAAATTCTTTTTGCTAGTATTTCATTTAAAAGTTTTAACTTATGTTCATTGAATGACCCTATCGTATTCCTTTAAAAATTTTTCTTCATTCAAGTTTTAATGTCAAAATTAAGCTGCCCTTGTACACTGTTTCCTCCTTTTTTCTGTTGTTAAGTAAGTTTGGTACACCAGTTAAGATAGGTTATGCTGTGGTAATAATCAACTCCAAAATATCAGTGCCTCAAAGAAAGAGTTATTTGCACATATGTCATCCATTTTGAATGAAGACGATTCTCCAGGTCAGCTATAATACATCTGAGGACTAACGTTTTGGTATTCGAACCTCCATTAATATTGTACCAATACAAGATTCAGTAGTCACCACAGTCTGAGAAAGCAGAGGTTGAAAGGTAATCTAGAGAATTAAACTCCTTTATCATGAAGTGACACGTGCCATTTCTACTCATACTTCCTTGGCCAAAGCAAATGTTATGGCCATGTCGATTTTCAGGAGACATACAATTCTCCAGCATGGCTGGAGGAGAGGAAACTGGGTCAGTATTTATGAACAGCCATTGTGCTTTCCATAGTCAGCGTTCCCACTTGAAACTGAGAATTCATTTCCTGTCTTCTCCCCATGTAGGAGACATGTACTTCTTCAAGGAAGACAACTTAGGATCCCTGTTCAGTCACTCCTGAGCAAAGGCAGAGTCTCTGATTGAGATTCTATATAGTCTATATAGTCCTCCTCAGGCTCTTCTGGGTCTGAAAATCAATGAAGAAATAAATAAGCAGAAAAGAAAAAATTAAGGAAACAAGTAAGCTCCACACATTAAATATACCATTATGGAATAAACATTGGATTATATCATGCAAGGTTCTCTTGGAAAAGAGAAGAAAGATGCACAGTGTTGGTCTCAAGCAAGTCTGGGGCCCCAAGAGTTAGTTCTTGTGGCATTTCTTACTCTGTTTTGATGAGACTCTGATTGTGTCTTAAGCAAGGAGCCGTTCTGTGACTTAGCCCTCAGGGATATTCTGCTTTCATTATATTCTTCAACCACATCTGAAGGACTATTGCTTCAGATGTTTTAAACAGATTTTGTCTGCCTGGGTTTGTTAAGAGTTGTACAGTTGGCTCTCCAACAGTGCAGGAGTTTGGGGGGCCAACAGTTGAAAATCTGCATAGAATTTATACTTGGTTCTCCTTCTATGCAATTCCTCCCTATCTGAGGTTTTGCACCTGCAATTCAACCAACTGAGAATCATGTAGTAGTGTTGTATTTACTTTTGAAAATAGTCCGTGTTTGAATGGACCCTCACATTCAAACTCATGAGGTTTGTTCAAAGTTCAACTGTATTTTGAATCTCTAATGATCATATTTTGTTTTAGTCAAAGCTGTTTTTAATGATTCAGATTTTTCCAAAAACTAGTTCTTATTTATTTGAATCATGTTAATGTCGTATATCTATGTATTTATAAAATTTGTTTTTATAAAATATACAAAGTAATAAAATGCATTATTTAATAGTAAGAATTACTAAAATCAGCGTGATAATGGAAGAGAAAATGAATGGTTTTTCCTATAATTTCAGGTCTGAAAATCCAGTAATTCAAGAATTGAATTGCTTTGAATTTTCCTGAAATAAGTGGTTTCTTCAATGTAGCTGTTTAGGAACAATTTGAAAATCACTTTGGGATTTATATTAATCCAAGATACAAACATAATAGCTGGGAATCTCAGGGAACAATGCTGTTTCATACACTGAAATAAAAAAGGGACATGATTTTGTTTTTTTTTTTTTTTTTCATTTATTTTTTTAAAAAGGGACATGTTTTATAGAAGAAAAGCTTACACTAGAATGTCTAAACTGTGCTACCACAGTGTCTGCCTTCTTCCTGACTGTGGTTCATGGGATTTTCCTAAGACTCTAAGCAGTTGACTGCCTTGATACAGCTCTAAGGTTTTTGATTATCTCTATTGTCATTTCTATCACTGTGGTGTTCCAAGAGAACACAGAAATACCTTGCTGAATCAGCCAGTTGCAAGGAAGAGATGGTGAGGCTCATGAATATTTTTCCCAATTTTCCACTCTTTGGAATTTCCACAGAGTGGAATTATCATCATGATAAATAAGGAATTCCATCCCTCCACCAGGAAGCTCTCTGTACCAGTACAAAATATACTTCCCCAAAGTGGTTTCATACATGTAGTCCATTGTCTTCTTCCTGTGCTGCTACTGTGTTCTGAGCTTGGGTGACTTGGTCAGCCATGCTGGATCCCGTGGGAAAAGGAGAAGACAGAGTTGGTTCTCTGAAATGTCTCAGGAGTCATGAGGGCTAGACGAGGTTATGACATAAGGACCAAGAAAAGGGTTGCCTAGTTGTTCATTTCTCCATCTCTCTTCCCTCTAATCCTCCTGACAGTCACAGCTTGCGTGGGGCCACCATTGAGCTCTAAGAGGAAACTGAGGCCCCGTGTTTAGGGCCTCATGTACGGAAGCCAAAGGTGGCCATGCACACCCACAGCAGACCAGGGCAGAGCTTGACAGACATTCTTCTCTAAATTTCTCTTGTTCTTATCGTAGCAGAGACCAGCCCTTCTCTGAGTAGCTGAGTGCAGGGTTCTTGTGGGTTTTAGATGTTTCTGTCCCAAACAGGAAGTAATGTTCATAAGGAGACCATTCCATTCAAGGACTGAAACATCTACCCCACCCCAACCACTGTTTTGCTTTGATGTTTCTCTAAAACATCAGCCTTTGAAAAATGGCTATTTTATCTAGCAAGTACAGGAATAAAGTTTAATTATCTTTTTGTTATTGAATTCTTATTTAATATCATGGTGATCAGAGACTATGTTCTGAATGATTTAAATCCTCTGAAATTGATTAAGTCTTGCTTTACGATCCAGAGTATGAACAAGTTTGATAAATATTACAAGTGCATTTGAAAATAATCTGTATTCTGTTGTTATGGGATACAGTGTTCTATATATGTAAATTAGGCAAAGAATACAATTTAGTAATTGTATAAGTAGAGAATATTTTCTCTGTGTTTCTACTGAGAGATAGATGTTAACGTCTGGCAGCAGAGTTGTATATTTGCTTAGTGACTATTTTTAAATCAACAAATTCCACTAATTTAATTCTGCTGATTAACTCTACTGATTTATGTTGGATATATTTTGCAGGTATATTATTCAGTGCATATAAAATAGGATTATTCTATATTCCTGGTCAGTTGTGCACTTAATCATTCTGAAGAGCTGCTCTGTATTCCTAGCAACAATTCCCATTTTAATGTCCACTTTATTTGCTATATCTACTCAGTTTTCTTTTGGTCAGGGACTCTAAATGTCTCATTAGCCATATGCAAAGGAAAGAAGTTATATCTCTCTACCTTCCACCAGATTGAAGAAGTAGTCTGAAATGGATCAATGACCTCAATGTAAAAATTCAAACTATGAAACTCTTAGAATAAATCATTGATGTAAATCTTTGTGACTTTGGATTAGGCAATGGTTCTTAAGATATGCAATCAAAGCACAAATAAGTAAAGAAAAATAGATAAATCAGTCTTCATCACAATTAAATAGCTTCTGCTTCAAAAGATACTATCAGGAAAGTGAAAAAGGCAACCCATGGAATGGGAGTAACTATTTACAAATCGCATTTTTTAAGGGCTGAGTATTCAGAATATATAAAGAACAGTTACAACTCAGCAGCTAAAATACAAATAACTCAAGGAAAATTTTAATTTTAATAGTATTTTTACTAGGATACTGAGGACAGTGGGGATGCGGGTGAGAGATAGTGTTACTTTCTTATATACACTACATGTACTACATATATCCTTTGAATACTTTTTAAGTCTTATACCACATGTATTTATTATCTATTCAAAAATCAAATAATAATTTGCATTAAAAGCTATTCACTATCAACCAACTGATTGGATGGTTGAAACCTTCTCCTCCTGACCGCACAGGGGAGAGGGGAAGGGCTGGAGGTTGAATTGATCCACAATGGCTAATGATGTAAATCAGTCATGGTGATGTAAATCAGTCATGGTGATCTAAAGAAGCCTCCCTAAAACTCACAACACTGGGTTTGAGAGGTTCTGGGTTGGTGAACTCATGGAGGTGCTGGGAGAGGTTACCCGAAAAAGGCTTGAAGGTTCTACATACCTCGTCCTATGCATCTCTCCATCTGACTGTTCCTGACTTATATCCTTTTATAATAAACCAGTGATATAGTGAGTAAAGGTCTTCCCAGGTGGTGCTAGTGGTAAAGAACTCACCTGCCAATACAGTAGACATAAGAGATGCAGGTTCAATCCCTGGGTTGGGAAGATCCCCTGGAGGAGGGCATGGCAACCCACTCCAGTACGCTTGCCTGGAAGAATCCCATGGTCAGAGGAGCCTGGCGGGCTACAGTCCATAAGGTCACAAAGAGTTGGATACTACTGAAGCAAGTTAGCATGCATAGCATACTAGTGAGTAAAATGTTTCTCTGAGTTCTGTGAGCTGCTCTACCAAATTCATTGAAACTGAGAATGGGGTCACAGGAATGTCTGGTCTATAGGTAGTCATGTAGAAGTATAGATAATAACCTACGCTTGTGTTTGGCACCCTGAGATGGAGTAAGTTATTGTATTCAGTTGCTCAGTCATGTCTGACTCTTTGCAGCTCAATGGACTATAACCTGCCAAGCTTCTTTATCCATGGGATTTTCCAGGCAAGAATACTGGAGTGGGTTGTCATTTGCTACTCCAGGGGATCTTCCAAACTAGGTATTGAACTGGCATCTCTTGTGTCTCCTTCATTGGCAGACACATTCTTTACCACTAGCACTACCCAGGAAGCCCTGGAGTAAATTATTTGAACCTCCAGTTTCAGTGAGGGATGGGATAGAAGAGGCTGTCTGGTAGTACTGAGCCCTAACCTTTGGGAAATTATGTTATTTCCAGGTAGAGGATGGCAGAGGAGCTGTGTTGAATAGAAGGATGCAGCTGGTGTCCAGCGAAGTGCTTGGTGTTGTGTGGTAAACTCCCCACCCATGTACATGTGGAAATTGGGTCCAGGACCCCTGAAGACTATCTTCCTTGAAAAGTTTGAGTTGAACAGGTGTAAAAACTGCAAGAATCATGTATAATTTCTAAACACTGTCCTTCATATGTTGCTTCTGTATGGCATGCAGTATGGTCTCTGACACAGCTGTGAGGGAGTTCTTCCTAGAATGAATTAAATGACTTCCTTTATAAACCTTATCTTACTCCCTTTACCCATCAGCTTCTAAAAAAATGTCTGGGTAAGATTTGTATGTCTTCTCTGTGAATATGGGAACAGGCAATTGCTCCAGCTGAGTTGAGAGGTTTTTGTAAAGTTCTTCTATTATGTGTATTTTTTTTTTTTTTTTGGTAGTCATTTCTGAGAGACAGCAAACATATATTGCAGAACCTTCTAGTTGTGATGATAATATGATGAGCCTGATCATTTTTGTAGCTTTCTGGAATTTCACAAAATTTTGACCCTCTGTTGCATTGGCTTCTGCACTATGTGCTGAGTTTGGGGGAAGTCATCTCCTCACTAGGAGGACTTTTGTACAATACAGTACAAAACATACAAGTCTGGTTTCATAGGAACAGTCCAGTTCCTCAATCTTGCTCTCCTGACTAACTGTTGTTGGTTAGAACTGAATGATCTGAGACAATCTGGATCCTGTAAACAGAAGAAATAAAAAGCTTGATCCTTGGTGCTGACAAATAAAGAACTGGCCAAAAACTTCAAGGGCATGAGTTAAATCTTCAGTCAAGACTAAGGGAGACAATTATGGATTCCTTTCTCCTTCCTTCTTATTTTCCCATTGTTCACCCCCTCTGCTCCTTCCCACTGTCTCCCCACAATCCAACACTGTCCTCAGCCTTCCTATTAGCAACTCCTCCTACCAATGAAGTCAGAGGCCATCATGCCCATAATATACTGACAAGAGTCATGTTGGCACCTGTGTTTTAAGAAGTCATGTCCTGCTCTGAGCCTGCTCAGTCTTGTTTGGCTTTGTGTAAAGCTCCACCTAGAATTGTTGGCCATGAGCGGTACAGCTCTCTCAGAGCAGACATTGGTTTGGTTGGTAGGATGACCTGTCAGATCATATCCTGTGCATCCTTGCATAGAATAAGTTGAACCACCAAATGCATTTAAAATAGCCTCTTTCCTCCTGAAAAAGTTGTTCATATATTCTCCAGAAATTTGGGGGTCATGTGAATGTATCCTTAAATTTAGATTGACATTTAAAAATACAATGTCTGTGTTTTCCTTCTCAGGTGAAGAAAGAATATTTTAAATTAAACTGCAGATATGGTTTTGTGTCCTTGTAAGGGATAGTTATATATTATTACACACAAAATTTCAAAGTAGAAATTTCACAACCTAGGTATTCTTCCCTGCCACCTTTTTCTTTCTCAAATCATGTTTTCAAACACTTCCCTTTAAAGTCTGCTCCCTTTTCGGATTATCTTAGACTTCTGATGGTGACCTAGGTAACTATTTCACTAGGACAAAGGAAAATTTCTATTCTAGTCAATGTTATTTGTCTTGGGCTCAGTTATAATAGAAGATCACTTCTATGATGACAGATTATTTCCTATGATTCCAGGTTGCTAGACATCTGTGAGATGAGGAGAAATTATTTTTTATCTTTACTTACCATCAGCCTGTCATACTGCCCCCCTAAAAGTAAAAATCCTGAACCTCTATACACTATTGCTTAGTTGTTTGGTATTTTTTTTTTAATAATAAGAAGCTGTGAATATCTAGCAGAAGAAAGAGATGTTCCATTTCATTTACAGACAACAGTGTAGTTCACATGTGTAGTTCAGTCATATGGTGATTCACTTTGGTTTTTTTAAACTGAAATTTGTGTGGTTCTCTATTTAATATACAATACCTACTATGCAGTTACATAATTATCTAACCAGAAATTGTATAATGATCAAGAAAATAATGTTAAACTAGATATGATCTTAAGAGCAAAGCCCCCTTTTGCATTTCATATTGAAGCAGCTGAGTTTCCTTTGGGTCTCTCTTTCTTCCTCAATGAGCCTTCTGGTCAGTTCCCTGTGGAAGTCCTGTCTGGAGAGCATCTGTGGTCCAGGTTCAGGGTCAGGCACAGACTGTGGAAGCCTGGGTATCACTGTGCATCTACTCTCAGAGGTAGTAGATGATTGTGATTAAATGTAACCCCTTAAATTAAATCCCAGATCCTCCATTTACTAACTCTGACTTTGGACGAGTATCTTAGCCTCACTCTCCCTTCTGTATAATAGAAAGGATGGGAGTGGGGAAGAATAATCTCTCAAGAGTTTCACCCTTTCCACCACGCAAGGATTAAGTAAGATTTCCTGTAGGAAGTTCCTAGAACATGCTAAGTGTTCAGTGAAGTGTAGGTAATATTTTTATTATTAAACAAAAGTGGTCATTTCAAGTGAGCCTAGGTTCTCTAAATAAAACTGTAAGAGGTGATCAACATGGTATGGTGGTGCTAGGATGTTAACTTTTAGTTGGGGATAACCAGTCACTTTCACAGTTCACAGGGAACTGTGTGCCTGTCTAGAGTCCTTGAAAACAGTGCTCCTTGTGGTCAGACTGAGAAATGCTCATTGGAAAGTGAATTTTGACTTTTCTTGAATAAGTTTACATCCAAGATGTGTCTTTTATTTTTTTCTTCTATAAGGTTAGGTCTATCAATGCCAGTGTTAGAGAGATAATTACTCTAAGATTAACAGAAAAAGAAAAATCAAGGTAAATAATAGTATATATATATACATATATACAGTTACATATATATAAGTACATATGCATATACGAAACTCATATTTCAGATACTAACATTTCAGTGTAACATTTGCTGTGCAGATCCCTTCTCAATGCCTTCCAGGTAATATACAGCATCTCATAATGGCTCATAATTATTTTCAAAAGGTGGCTTCTGCTTATTGTTTTAGTTTTATATTTGTTGTTGCCTGTTTGGAGTTGTGTTCCAGCCATTCTGAGTTAATGTCATCCTCCTAAACAAAATCTTGACTTTAGCTTTGCACATTCTATTTCTCTTTTTCTGTAATACTCTTTACCTGACTCCATCTTTGATGAATTCTTTTAAAAGTCTTGACATAGACACCACCTGTCTTAGGTAGTATTCCCTTATACTCTTTTTCCAATTTGGATGCCTCTGTTAGTGACCATATTTTACTTTTCCCTTGTGGTAGCTTTGATTGCACTGTTTTGTAATGGACTTTCCAATATTACATGCTTCCTGAGTGCAGACACAATATGTATTTGGATCTAGGACACATCACATGCCAAATGAATGAATTATTAGAATATCAAGTAAATAGAGAACACTTTTGGTAACTTCATGAAGATTATGTTTGCTCATTTGTAAAATTGAGATTATAGCAAATTTGCAGTGTTGGTGGTTTAAAAATTTTGTATTTGTGTGATTTTTTCATAACATAATCTTGACTTTCAAAGTCCTGAAATTCACTATAATCTCTATTGCCCTGTGTGTGCCATTCCTTCTTGTAAGATCATTTTTCCTACCTGGGCTGTCTTTCAACCTGACTAACTCCCACTAAAGCTTAATGATGATACCATTCTAATGGCAGAAAGTGAAGAGAAACAAAAGAGCCTCTTGATGAGGGTGAAAAAGGAGAGTGAAAAAGCTGACTTAAAACTCAACATCCAAAAAACTAAGATTATGGCATCTGGTCCATCACTTCATCGCAAATAGAAGGGGAAAAGTGGAAGCAGTGACAGAGTTTATTTCCTTGGGCTCCAAAACCACTGCAGACAGTGACTACAACCTTAAAATTAAAAGACTCTTGCTCCTTGGAAGGAAAGCTATGACAAACATAGACAGCATAATAAAAAGCAGAGACATCACTTTGCCAACAAAAGTCTGAATAGTTAAAGCTATGGTTTTTCTGGTAGCCATGTATGGATATGAGAGTTGGACTATAAAGAAAGCTGAGTGCTGAAGAACTGATGCCTTTGAACTGTGGTGTTGGAGGACTCTTGAGAGTCTCTTGGACTGCAAGGAGATCCAACCAGTCCATCCTAAAGGAAATCAGTCCTGCATATTCATTGGAAGGACTGATGCTGAAGCTAAGGCTCCAATACTTTGGCCACCTGATGTGAAGAGTTGACTCATTGGAAAAGACCCTGATGCTAGGAAAGATTGAGAGCAGGAGAAGGAGGCAACAGAGGAAGAGATGATTAGATGGCATTACTGACTTGATGGACACAAGTTTGAGCAAACTCTTGGAGATATTGAAACACAGGGAAGCCTGGTGTGCTGCAGTCCATGGGGTCTCAAAGAACCGGACACAACTGAGTGACTGAACAAAAATAAGACAGTGTCTTTTACTGATGACAATGTGTCAAACAATTGAATGCCATCCTGGGAAAGAATACACACTAAGTGATTTGCTAAAGCATTACCTAGAAGTACTTATAAATTAAGAAACATGTAAATGAATGTGATTTACAGCATACACAACCTCAAGTGCATTAAATGGAAAGGCACATTTAGCCAGAAAAAAATAATGTATTATATTACCCATTTTATATAAAACTGAAGCACATGGCTGTGATATTCAAAAGCGCACCAGCGTTCACTGTAAAACTTGCAGTGAGATCTGATTCCCCATCCTGAATACTTCTTTTCTTTGGAATACAGGGGAAACAGGGTACCTCATTCCAGGAGCAAGTGACAACAAAGCATTATCAGTGATTGGAGCTTAGCTGACCCAACAGCCTCCCTCTGAAAGTAAAAAGGCTAGATTCCTGGAAACCCTGGAGCCCAGGGAATGTAGGACTTGCCACCTATTGATCTTCTTTGAAATTCAGCTGGCCTTCCCTGTTAGCTCAGTTGGTAAAGAATCTGCCTGCAATGCAGGAGACCCTGGTTTGATTCCTGGGTTGGGAAGATCCCCTGGAGAAGGGAAAGGTCAGCTGCCTCACCCACTTTAAGGCACAGCTTCTCACGCTGCCATGAATAACGGGAAGCAAGTGTGTGTGTCTGAGTCTGAGTCCCCAGAGCACGTTTGCGTACAGGCTGCAGGTGCCTGCGGAGCACCGTGTGTGGGCTGCGCAGAGGTACAAGGCTGAGTCTCCAGGCTGGGAGGCCGAGATGTGCAGAGAGAGGTGTTTGGCACTTCTGCTGTGGAAGACTGTGAACCTTCCAGCCTCATTTTTCTCCAAAACAGAACTTATTGATATCAAGAATGTGGGACTTTTCACTGGGTATTTTCTGTACCATTGGAAATAATCAAGCATAGTATTATCATAGTCACAGTTCAGAATAGAAATCCCTCCTTCTATCATACTCAGGGATGGAGGACTTTGTTTAACTTGCTGCTGAGCACTGTTCTTCTATTGACTCTTCACCCCTGTTTGAAAATAGAGTAACAGATTTTAAATTTTATTCTTAAAATTTCCACAGAAAATCATTATGATCCAGAAAACCTATTGAAATAAAAGTCCCCAATTGTCTCAGCTCCCAGCCTTGCATTGTTCTTGACATTTTTCTACTATATTTAAACCTCCCTCCCACAACTCACAGTCAGACTGGAGCCACAGAACCAACAGTGATGTTCCCAAGAGCTTGCTCATTTCTCCTGCGAAGACTCAGGTCGTCCTCTCTCCTGCCCAAGAAAACATAAATCTGACTGCACTTCCTCCACTTTATTCATTTCCTTCCACAGTGCCTTCTGTTTCACATGTAAACAGCCCTGTTTTTAACCAGTTACTCATGTTTATGAAGGGAAGCATTGCCCCCTTTAGTTCACATGTAGAAAATTTCTGAAAATGCATTTCTGTATTTCCTAAAGACCAGTTTGCAATCCTTTACTCATTAAAAGTGTTAAAATCAGAGGTTTTAAGAGAAAAAAAAATGTTTTCAGAGATCACGCAATTTTATTGGGTGGGCCAAAAATTTCATTCAAGTTTTTCTGTAAGATCTTACAAACTTTTTGGAATGTATGCATATATATTTAGACAGAAAGTAAGTAAAAATGATAACTGATAACCAAGAATATAGAGAATTATGTAAGATCAAATGAGAGGCACTTTGTCAGCTGGTATGTTTAGACAAACACTTTATTTAAATGTACCAAGAAGAATTGGTGTCATCGGCGACACAAGACACATAAAGGTATTACGTTCCATTTAACATAACAATTTCAAACTTAGAACATGTGGAGTTTGGAATCAATGTAGTTGCATTCTACATGGTCTTCAGTGGTGCAGTATTTGTTCTGGTTAAATAAATGCCACAAGGTAATTCAATCTGATGTAAATTCTAGACACTTCTCTTAAAAACTCAAATGAGAACATTAAAGTTTATCCTCTGTAGTAAACCAACCTCTGAGCTGAATTACCTCTCTTAGAATTTAGATGGGATCATTTAACATGTTCCATATTCTCAAATGAGAAAAAATTACATAATCCTGTAAAGTCTACAGACAGAATGAGTCTATAACATTGAAAGGTACTAGAAGATGCCAAAAAGGCAGCATGCTTTTTTGTGTTCACTCTTGATTCACATCTAATATGCCTCCATAGCTTAATCCAATAAGAGGCAAGAAGAATCTATTGTGGTTTCAATATTAAATCAGTTGGGCAATTAATGATCGTAGATAAGAATAAATGCTGAAATATTTCTTTTATTGTGTGCTCTAAGATGGAAGTAGAACTCTGGTAACCATAAGTTCCTTCTCTAAGTCTGTGAGTCCATTTCTATTTAGTAAATAAGTTCATTTGTATCATTTCTTTTTAGATTCCACATATAAGCGATATCATAGGATATTTCTCTTTCCTGGTCCGACTTAAGTTCAGTCAGTATGGTATCTCTATGTTACCGAGGGAAAGGGTGAGGGGAAAGGATAGGGACTGAATATACACACTGCTATATTTAAAATGGATTATCAGCAAAGACCTACTGTATAGCACAGAGAACTTTGCTCGATATCATGTACTATAACAACCTAAATGGGAACAGATTTTGAAACAGAATGTGCTGTGCTGTTCTTAGTCACTCAGTTGTGTCCAACACTTTATGACCCCATGGGCTGTAGCCCACCAGGCTCCTCTCTACATGGGGATTCTCCAGGCAAGAATACTGGAGTGGGTTGCCATGCCCTCCTCTAGGGGATCTTCTCAACCCAGGGATTGAACCCAGGTCTTCTGCTTTGCTGGTGGATTCTTTACCATCTGAGCCACGAGGGAATAATAGATACAGGTGTATATATAACTGAGTCACTTTGCAGTACAACTGAAACTATCACAACATGGTTAATCAACTAAAATACAAAACAAAAAGTTGAAAAAGAGGCAGAGCTCGATTATTTTGTCTTCGTCAAAAATATATTAACTTTGTTAAATTATCACTTAAAGTCTGTTGAGGTTTACTTTAATATCTGTTAGGGCAAGTTTTTTATTCCTTATTTATTTATTTATTTTTGTACCAGGACTTAGCCTTTACTTTTGGCCTGCGATTTTTATTCTGATGACTCAATTGAGCAAGGCATTTTAACCAAAATTCTTCACTCTAGAAAAACCAGAGCTCCTATGTCTTCCCAACACAGCAAAGTGTCTGAAATCTCCTTGGAGTTTTTAGACAAAAGCTGTTTTGTGCTAGCTTTCCCTGTCTCTCTCTCTCTGTGTTCATGTGTAGCACTTGTGTAGGTTCAAAAAACTCCCTCGACAGATTTTAAGGTCCTTTTTATGAAGTTCACTTCTCTCCAACACCTTTCCCCTCAAATCCCAGTGATATCACTAGCCCTAATTCTGACCTCTGTTTCTTGCACACAGCAAGCTGCTGCTCTGCGGGGCCCCAGGTCCTTGTGCTGAAGGTTAGAAAATCCCCTGGGAGATGTCTAGTGACTGTGGGGGTCGTTCTGCAGGCTTTCTTTCTCCCACAAATGGCAAACTTTCACTGTCTGCACTCCTTGGAAATTGTTGCTTCATATGTTTTCCCAGTTTTGGAGTGGTTTACAGTTAGAAGATAATTCCATATCAGCTATACTGGAATAGCCAGAAAATCATTTGTTCTCTTAAGATAGCCTTTTTTTTTTTTTTTTTTTAACATATTTCCTCTCTTTTGTTTTTTTCTTTCCGGTTTTATTGAGATAAACTTGACCTACAGATCTGTGTAAGTTTACACTGTCCAGCATAATGACATATACATCAGGAAATGATTACCACAGAAGGTTTAGTGGACATCCATCATCTCATATAGATACAAAATTAAATAAATAGAAAACAATGTTTTTCCTTGTGGTGAGAACTCTTGGGATTTACTCTCAACTTTTATGTAAAAATACGGCAGTGTTAATTATATTTATTATGTTGTGCATTATGTTCATAGTCCTTAGTTATCTTATAACTGACACTTTGTACCTTTTGACTGCCTTCATCCAATTCCGTCTCCCCCTGCCTCCTGGCCCTGGTGACCACAAATCTGATCTTTTTTCCTATGAGTTTGATTGTTTATTTGTGAGTATAATTGACCTACAATACTGTTAGTTCCTTTAAACAACATAGTGATTCAGAATTTCAAGATACTCACCAGAAAAAGTCTAGTCACCGTCTTTCACCAGACTAAGATGTCACATAACCATTGACTGTGTTTCCTCCACTGTACAACTCACATCTGTGCCTCACTTATTTTGCTGCTGGAAGTTTGTGCCTCTTAATCTGTCTCACCACTTTCTTTCCTCCTCCTCACACCTTGCTTCACTTTGGCACTGCCTGTTTGTTCTCTTCATCCATGACTCTGTTTCTGTTTTGTTATCTTTGTTCATTTGTCATGTTTTTTTTTTTTTTAGATTTCACACATAAATGAAATCATAAAGCATTTATCTTTCTGTCTTAGTTATTTCACTGTTTCTACTGTTTTAAAAGCACCTGTCATTTTTTATTCAGTAGTCAAAATGTTTCATGCATATCTACTGTATTTATGATATCTTGCACAGCTTATTTCAGACTGTGCTCTGCATTTAAAAGGAATGGGGACTCTAGAGCACTAACATTTCTTTCTCTTTTTTTTTAATTTTTTTTTCTTTATTTATTTATTTCTTTCCTTTATTTATTTATTTTTTCCTTTATTTATTTATTTTTTTTCCAGTGGGTTTTGTCATACACTGATATGAATCAGCCATAGATTTACACGTATTCCCCATCCCGATCCCCCCTCCCACCTCCCTCTCCACCCGATTCCTCTGGGTCTTCCCAGTGCACCAGGCCCGAGCACTTGTCTCATGCATCCCACCTGGGCTGGTGATCTGTTTCACCATAGATAATATACATGCTGTTCTTTCAAAACATCCCACCCTCACCTTCTCCCACAGAGTTCAAAAGTCTCCTTTTCTGTTTTGCATATAGGGTTGTCGTTACCATCTTTCTAAATTCCATATATATGTGTTAGTATGCTGTAATGTTCATCTTTCTGGCTTACTTCACTCTGTATAATGGGCTCCAGTTTCATCCATCTCATTAGAACTGGTCAGTAATGATTTCTGACTCTTTCCCTGGTCCTCAGAGCAGCTGTTCCTGCCTGTGTGCCCCGAGTGTGCGGGTGAGCCTGGGGACTGTTGTTCCTCCATCCTTTACTGCATCACGTCATAGCATTAAGGCTGCTCACTCCAGGAACTGTTAGTGTTTATTTTAAGTCCCTCACAGCATGAAGTGTTTTATCACTTGCAAATTATATTTTGGTCTTAAATTAGCCGTCATCTGTCTTGCTTCCCACATGTATATGGTTTTCCTCAAATTGGAGCACTTTTCTCCCCCTCTCTTTTGTCTTTAGCCGGATTAACTCCTGTTAAACTACTAGGCTTCAAACTGAGGCATCACACAATCCAGGAAGCTTTCTCTGACTGACATCTATTTGTCTCTATAAAACCAAATGTCATCCTTTTTCACTTTATAAGAACTGTAAGTTAACAAAAATCTGTTTGCCACAGGGCTACATATTCAACAAGAGAAAGAACTCTTTATTTACTGAAACCTCCTTATCCATTACCTGACAGGAATTAAATGCATATTTGTTGAATGATTGAACATACAAACCCTGTGAATAATGGTGGGTTGAAAATATGTACCTCAACTGAGGTACAAAAATTGTGACTCATTTTCTCAAGATGAAATAGCATTCTCATGACTGGAAATTAGCTTTTCTCCAGTGGTCTTCCAAACCATAACAAAAAGGATAATGATACAAATGATACAAGTAAATACTATTAAATATGAACAAAATTAACAATTAAATGCACCGTAAGAAGTTGAAACAAAACTAAGTAAAGGATTACAGAGCATAGCACTGTCTTTCTTTGACACTTTAAGGTTTGACTTTCTATGATTCCCCTTCATGTGTGAGAATAATATGGGTTATGAATAAACAGCAGTCAGGCGAATATATCCATTTATACACAGAGTCTTAAAATTAGGTTTGAAAGATTTGCTAACTGAAATTACTGAATCACTGATTCTTTGATTTAGGGATTAGGAGGTTAGGGATAGTTCTATTTAGGAAATGAAAGAGATAGTTACTAGGTTGAATATTCATTAGCACCTCAAATTTTTTTTGAAAGTGAGATCACTTTGATTTATCCAGAGTCACTTCTTAATACCCTGTTAGGTGTGAGTAAAAACATTCAAACACCTCTACCTCATGTTGGGTTTGGGGACTGCAGACACACATCTGGGTTCAGACTTCAGGTGCCTGGGAAGCCCTGTGTCGCTGCAACACAAGATACGTGGCTGAGTCTCTGGTCTGGCATGCAGAAAGTTCTGCCTAGCCTTCATACTAATTGTGGCTCTTAGTTTCTTCTGCTCCTTTTATTCCCATTTAAGTGTATTTAAAAAGAAAAAGAGAGCTTTTCCCAGGGCTCTGTCTGTACCAGTGTAAGCTATAAAAAGATGTTGAAGAGAAGGTGAGACTGGTGCTTCCATGCCCTTAGAGATGGAGGGATCAAGGGTTCTGCTCTACACTGAACCAGCTGCTCACTTCTGTCCAGAAAGACAGAATCAGATAGGAAAGAGTTGATCAATGTATAGATTTTACCTAGTAACAGAGATCTCCAGAAGACCTGCTTATGTGCCTACTCTGCAGTGTCAAGTTGTGATTCTATAGAGATGCTTTCTGTAGGAATCAGGAGATGCAAGACAATGAGATTTCAATTCTAATCCCACTGGGCATCTGCTCCCACTCAGGGGGTTGGGTTAAGTCCTCAACTCTGGTTTTGCGTACAGGCTGCAGGTGTCTGCAGAGCACTGTGCATCCACAGCACAGAAGTAAGTGGCTGAGTCCTCAGGCTGGGAGTCTCTGATGTAGAGTTGACTGTGACGCTCCTTGCTATTGATGGTGGATTTCAGCCTTCCTTTCTGCTGCATTCCTGAAGCTATGTAAAACAAGGAGATGAGGCGTCCATCAGGATTTTGCTGAAACCACTGCACGTTTCTTATGGAGATAGAATAATTGCATATCAGAGAAGAATTTCTGCCCTCTTGGAGGGTCAGAACCCCAGGACTCTGCTCCACCTTCATCTGCACTCTGAGCCCTGTTGAGAAACAGAGAAAAAGGCACAGGTGAGGGTCCCTGAACAATGACTGTCTGTTTCCAAGTGGAGGGCATTTTCCTCTTATTTCCATCCTCACGGTGGGTACAGCCCAAGAAACCCATGTTCTCTCTCTTCCTCCATTATCCCCTCCCACCTTTTTCCTTTCCAAATTTAGTTGTGATGTTGATGTTCCTTCAGGTTCCCCCTGGGATGTTCTTAACTCACAGCAAATCTGTATCCATAGGAGACTCAGCAAGACTGTTCTTTGTGTCTTCATGATTCTTTACTCTTCTGCTACAGGGACACACCTTGATGACAAGCTCCTTTAAATATTGGTATTCATGATATCTTGATTATGGGACTGATTCTGTTCCTGTGTGTCTGATTGTTTTCATGAGAGAGTCAACAAAAGCCAACCCTCAGTGTCATCACTCAGCTGTGTAGTGGGAGCTCCACCCATCTCTGACTTAGTCCTTCTACACACTGTGGTCTGTGGGAGTGTGTGTGGGTCTGTTATGATGTTGGCAGTAATGGAAGGATTGTCTTTTCAGTGTTTAGGAATCTATTTCTGTAAACTCTGAGTATATATAGAATAATTCATGTAAAGAATAGGGAGGCCATACCTTACAGGGAGAATAAAGAAATGGTTTCTTATCTATAAAGAACCATAGATAAGAGATATTGGCCAAGCTAAAATGTCAGATGTGATCCAATTTAGAGTTTTTTGGATTGTGATGACATATATATATATAAACATACACATTATATAATATGCAAATATATAATGCAAATACATATGACTCATTTGCATTTTTACACTCCATGTATTTTACTTTTTGAATGCATTAATATCAAATGACACAGTAACAGTCTAGGAAAAATAGCCACTTGAAATAAAAATTAGTCATAATAGGAGAAAGGAAAATATTTAGTTCCTCAGTCTTTTTCACATCTATATATATGTTAGAAAAACATATATTGGTAGTATATACATATAAAATGTGAAATATTACTCACAAAATGGACTGAAGAAGTGAATGTTAGATGATCCATATGTTAAATTGAGAGAGCAGAAACTTTGAGGATATATATATTATGAGTATATATATATATGATGAAATATTTATATGAAATATCCAGCTCTACTGTGTCTATCTGTCCATCTATCATCTATCCCCTATCAATGTACATTTGTTATTTATCTTTCTATCATTTCGCAGAAGTTTCTACTCGATAAATTAAACATATAAAGGGTTGGTTTACAGCCAGTTGCTCCCAGGGGACACTTGACGGCATCTGAAGGCATTTTTGGTTGTCGCAACTGGGGAAAGGAGAGGGTATCACTAGCCTCTAGTGAGCAGAGGCCTGGGATGTTGCTAAATATCCTCCAATGCACAGGAAAGCCCCTTCCCACAAAAATGTCACCTGGCCCCAAGTGTTAATAATGCTGCTGTGAGAAACACATAGACAATGGCTTCCAGTTTAAACAGTCTTCTGCCATTTTCTCTTACTCCGTATGTCTCCACCCTCTTCTTTCCATATATAATTTACCTTTTCTTTACTTGCTTCTATCTTTCCTTTTATTTTTCTTATCTTTGTGTTTCTGTTCTTATGTGAGGTATCAGTATGGTTTGGAAAAGAAAAACAATCAGGTTGAAAAGAATTTCTGGACAAATTAATAAAAGCTCATATTGGTCCCTGGTACCTAAAAATATGGATTCATGAAATTATAAAATTACAGAAGTATGAAACAAATTGTCTTGTTTTAATTTCAAGCTTCATTTTTGAAGCTTGGGGATAAGAATTGGTGATAAGAAAGCAGGACCAAGTGCATTATGAACAATTTTCTTGTCCAGAAATTCTCTTGCTCCCCATCCTCTGCCCTGGCCCTAATTATTAGTCCCCTTCCTATTTCAGAGATCTTCATTCTTCCTTCAACAGTTAATCCTGAAAGCCTAAAGACACTTAGAGTGCCTCCATTTGGACTAAAACCTAGCACTGACACCACTTTGTACACAGAGGGGTGTGTGTGTGTGTGTGTGTGTGTGTGTGAGTCGCTCAGTAGTGTTTGCAGCCCTGTGGACTGTGGCTCACCTGGTTCCTCTGTTCATGGAATTCTCTAGGCAACAGTACTGGAGTGGGCTGCCATTCCGTTCTTCAGGGAACCTTCTCAACCCAGAGATCAAACCCAGGTCTCCCACACTGCAGGCAGATTCATTACCATCTAAGCCTCCAGGGAAGTCCATACCCAAACCAGGGCTTTTGATTGTGGCCTTCAGCATCACAGTGTGTTTTCATGAAGGCACAGATTGCTTCAGGATCATGGAGAGTGTCTGAGTTGTTCTTAAAAATTACTTCTCTGAATGGAGGTTGTAGGTGAGGGGATTCTTAAGTTGTGGCCCATGGAGATCAATGGCTATGGGAACTAGTCACTGGCTCTCCTTCATCACAAGAATGAGTTCCTTGAATGTGGAAACTGTGTTCTTTACACATTCGCTGCACAGAATATCAGGACCCAGATGAAGTTTTTAATGTATCTTATCGAGTTCTGCCTTGCAAACTTTTAATTTTTTTAATCCATTGTGCTGGGCAATTCACAAAACACTGTTAATCCTCATAATAACACTGTAAAGTAAGTGCTACTTGTTTACTTCCTAAGTACTTATGAGGAAACTGATGGTCACAACATTGGTATATAATGCCCCACAGCCAGTAAGTGGCAGAGGCATGGATATCCCACGCTCTTCTCACTGTGTCATGTCAACTTTTACAGGTAAGAGCAGTGATTATGGAAAGACATGGGCCATCTTCATGGGAAAACAAAACCAAAATTTCCTGCCAATCCAGAACACCTCTCCATGAGGATAAAAAAAGAAAGGAAACAGTTTTATTACTGAATAAACATTAAATCAGAATATAGTGTTTTTCCTGGTCTATCCGTTAAAGATACTGCAAAGGCGTAAAAAAATGTTTATCCCTTCATGTAGCCAAACAAATACAACCCATTTTATGCATTTCTCAAGATAAACAATAACTAGTTCTCAGGTAAGAGGACTTGACAGCACCATTTGCCAAGAGTCCTTCTGACCTTTACCTGGTCATTGGGGTAGCCACGTGTGCTTGCTGATTTCCTTTACCTGAAGGAAAAATGGCTTGTTTCTTTGACAGAAAAAAAGTTTACAACTTAGAGCAAGGTGCCAGCCGAGGTTAGACTCCTGCCCTCCACAGACACTGCGAGGTGAGGGTGTCCTCCTTGATGAGTCCATTTCAAAGAGATGGCTCCCAGGTGCTTGACAAATATTTCTGGATTGTAAACCTGGCAAGAGGCGTATTTAGCTTTTTAAAAGGTTTGCACACATCTCAAAGTGATAGAGAAAAAATTCATAATTACAAATTTTCTAAAGTAAATACTCTAAGAAAAGGGAGGGAGTGAAGCCTTTCCCTTTTTATATGAGGCAGAATTGAAATGTGTTTTTCTTATTTTTAACTTATATTTGCCCTTGCAATCTTCAAAATGAATGTATTTGTTCAAGGGGGTGTCTTTTGAGTATGTTTCTGGGGTAATATGAAGCTATAAATCAATAAAAATAAATAATATTTGTACTCAGAATGTGAAAAATGTAATGCTACTGTTATTATTTGTTAATATTTAGGTGGAAATTGATATTGTCTATGGCTTAGGATGCAAAGCTGAATTTCATAGTCTCCCATGAGTGTAGGAAATTGACAGAAATTTTAAAATAAATGGAAGATAATTTTTTTCTTAATACAAATTTATAGGAACATTAACTCTTCAAGAAATAAATATGATCAGCATAAATACAGGTCCCTCCTTTGTAAAAATATAGTACTTATTTGTATCACTCTTTCAATGCACACAAAATCACAAAGCCATTTTATGTCATCCCACTACAGTTAGGATTATGTTTAGCCATAAGTAGCAAAGAAATTCAACCAAAAACTTGTTTATTAAAAATTTTCCTAAACAAACAAATCTGGGGGAGGGATTTGACCTGGTATCTAAAAGGTGAGCAGGCATGAGATTAGGGAGGGAATTTATGATTGTGCCTTCCTTCATGGTAGAGTTATCACTTCCATGTTTCAGGAAGAAAATCACTGGAAAGGGGACAGGAAGTTATGATGCCTGTACCAGAAGAGCAAAAACATTACAGAGAATCCCTAGTATGTTTCTGGGTGTGACTCATTGGTCAGAACTATTCTATATGTGACCCCTCATTGTAAGAAAATATGTGAAATGTAGTGGTTATTTTTTTTAAAGTTGGGGATACCATTGTGTAAATCAAAATTGAAAGCTCTGTTAAAAAGGAAGCAGAAGAGAATGGTGATTAGGTAGGCAACTCACAGTGTCTGCCTTCCTGACTACTAAAATGAGAATTCAGAATATTTGGCACATGTATATGGAATTTAGAAAGGTGATAACGATAACCCTATATGCAGAACAGAAAAAGAGACACAGAAATACAGAACAGACTTTTGAACTTTGTGGGAGAATGTGAGGGTGAGATATTTCAAAAGAACAGCATGTATACTATCTATGGTGAAACAGATCACCAGCCCAGGTGGGATGCACGAGACAAGTGCTCCGGCCTGGTGCACTGGGAGGACCCAGAGGAATCGGGTGGAGAGGGAGGTGGGAGGGGGGATCGGGATTGGGAATACATGTAAATCCATGGCTGATTCATATCAATGTATGACAAAACCCACTGGAAAAAAAAATAATAATAATAAAAATTAAAAAAAAAAAGAAAAAAAAAAAAAGAATATTTGGCAGAGGTTAGCTTATTCCTCCTTGAGAAGTCAGCTAAAATTTCACAGTAGAAATAGTATTTATTTAGAAAAATTAATAACAATATCATTTACAGGTACATTTATTGAGTACATATTGCATATGAGACTTCATATCATTTTTAAAATGTTATCTTATTTAATTCATAACAACTTACCAAGATAGGTGTTCTTATTAACCTGTATTTACAAGGAAGCTTAGATGAGGATGAATAATTTCCCGAGGACACAGAACTAGACAATCGCAAAGACAGGATTCAAAGACCCGGGTTCAAACCTGGGATATTGTGACTTCAAAACCTATGTGCTTCGTATTGTATCATCTTGCTTTAAGAACAACCAGGAATGCTTCAGGTATAAAAGTGGGCCAGTGGAGGACTTGCCAGATGGAGGAAGCTGTCAGCTTCCAGTTTCTTCCGGCCTTGAAAACTTGAAGCTATTGATGTCTGTTATGCAAACCGTAATCCCCAAGCAAATTCTGAGCAAATACAGGCTACTGCAGTTAATGCTTAAGTGGTTTCAGGACCATCTGGTGGGAATGTTGCTTTGGGAACACAGTTGGATATTACTGGAGTACATTTGGGTCATTTTCTGTCAAAAAGTAGGAACTTTCTTCTTCTAGTTAATTTTTACTGTACTTCTGCCTTTTACTCTGGTTTAGCAGACTGGGGATGAAGAAGCTTCATCAACTGCATAAAGCTACAAAATCATTCATTTCTGTCTCCTTGTACTGACCATTCCTTGCCATGGTCTTTGGGATGTACTGTGTCTGATATCCTCCATACTGACTTTCTTCTCACCCCTACTGCCTACCCTGAGAAGCTGTAAATATTTTTAAGTTAATTAATTTATTTTAATAGGAAGAGAATTACTCTACAATATTATGATGGATTTTGCCATACATCAACATGAATCAGTCATAGGCATACATCTGTCCTCTCCCTTCTAAGCACACTCCCACCTCCCTCCCCACCTCATCCCTCCAAGTTGTTACAGAGCATCAGCTTTGGGTCCCTGTGTCATACATCAAACTCCCATTGGCTATCTGTTTTGCACATGGTAATGTATATGTTTCAGTGCTATTCTCTCAAATCATCCCACCCTCTCCTTCTCCCACTGAGTCCAAAAGTCTGTTCTTTATGTTTGCGTCTCCTTTGCTGTAGGATCCTCAGTACCATCTTTCTAGATTCTATGTATATGCATTAGTATATGATATTTTGTAAACCTTCATTTTTACTCACTTAAGTGCGTGCATGCCCATGTGCTCAGTCATGTCTGACTCTTTGCTACCCCATGGACTATAGCCTGTCAGGATCCTCTGTCCATGGAATTCTCCAAACAAGAATACTGGAGTGGGCTGCCATTTCCTACTCTAGGTGATCTTCCAGACCCAGGTAACAAACCTGTGTCTCTTACATCTCCTGCATTGGCAGGCAGATTCTTCACCACTGGGAAGCCCACTCACTTGAGTGATGAGTTTCATTTCCAGAAGTTTGTCTTAGAACAGATGAATCTTGTCCCCTAGGGTATGTGGGAAATGTTCTGGAAAGGCAGCAGAAACGGTTCTCCTCCATGAGAAAAGATGTGTGAGGTGGAGCTGGAGGAGTGAGGCAGCTGCGAGGCTGGGGGCCTGCAGCAGGGTCTGTGTGCAGGCAGCAGGAGACCCTGGAGCACCGCGCCCCTGCACAGAGGTGGGTGCCCACATCCCCAGGCTGGGCTGCAGTGATGGGCAGCGAGCTGTCCTTTCTTGCCTCACCAAACAGAGCCCTTATTCTCTTCTGCTCCTTCATTTCTTTAGGTTTAGTTAATGTCATCAAGAGGACAGGCCCTTCCTCGGGCTCCTGTCTGTACCACTGAAAGAAGGTGAAGGTGCTTGAGGAGCTGCAGCGCACGGTGACATTTCCTCCCTCCTGGATACGTAGAAACTGCAGATTCTGCTCCAGCTGCTGGTGCTCTCCCCTGTTTAGAAACAAAGCAGAATGCAGCAGGGAAGGGAATTAGGGCCTCCTTCCCAACCCGAAATGATTATTTCCTCCCTTGTTCCTCTCTTGCTCTCTCTCTTTCTTCTTTCCTTCCTAATACTTCCTTTCACTCTTTACCATAAAATAACCTGCCTTCAAGGATTTTTCATCTGCTGAGGATTTTCTGTTCATGTAATTGGTAACTTCTCAAACTCACATGCCAGTTGAATCCAGAAGACCAACACCAAGAGTTTCTGGAGCATCTTTTCTTCTTATCATCTGGTGGCTACAGTCCCTGATTTTAGCTGTCCTTGAAAGAGTCCCTCCTGAAAGAGGCTTTTCTGGGCTATAGCAACACTTGCTACCCACTTTGATCTCAGTAAAAAGGTACAGGCCTCTATGTGTCAGCCAACTGAATCATTCACCCTCCACCCCCACTCCCATTTCATCCAACCTCAAACTCTACTTTGATTCTGGGAAGGACTTTGCCTTTTGAAATACTGCCCTCCTGTGGAGAAGTAGAAAAGTAATTTACTTTCTTTTTATTCTTCTTCTTGACAGTCTAACAGATTGAACCCAGTAGAGTACAAGTAGAGAATACGTTTTTTCTTTTCCACCATTGTCCCTTGAAACCTGCCCTGTTGAGTTGCTCTTCCTTGACCTTAATTAAAATGCTGGCAGACTCCAGGGCTTTTCTAGTCACTTCAGATAGTAAAAACTATAAGAGTAGCCTAATGTCACAGGGTTAATTTCTCTTTCATTCTAAGTCTACTTAAAATGTGAGGAAGTCATGTTTTCACCTTCTCTAGGCTAAGAAACCTGCAGCAGGGAAGGGAAATGTTGGAATCCCCTTACTGAAAAGGGGCTTACTTTCAATGATGCTTCTATTTCTCCCAATTTCATTTGGTATGCACAAGTATCAAGATTTAAATAAGTCTGGTGACCTAGTCAGACATGAAAATATGACCTTTAAAATTTACCATTTTTAGCCAAGATAACAGAAGATAAAGAACATATCATCTTATCATTTCTGGAATCCTCAACAAGCATGTTGAGCAGTGAAGTGTCTGTGTAAACTGCATTTGTGGTTGAGTGTGCGCTGTGATTTTTATGAAATTGTATCATATTTTCTGAGTCATATGGCATGGGCCAGTAAGCAGCAGTGAAAGTCTCTCAGTCATGTCCAACTCACTGCAACCCCATGGACTGTAGCCTGCGAAGTTCCTCCGTCCAAGGGATTTTTCAGGCAAGAATACTGGAGTGGGTTGCCATTTCCTCCTCCAGGGGATCTTCCTGATCTAGGGATCAAACCAGGTCTTTTTTGCCTCCTGCATTGCAGGCAGATTCTTTACTTTGAAGTCAAAGTGGAATAAATACTTGACTTGACAATGTAAGAATTAAGGACAACCACATTAATACATAAGCAAAATAAAAGCTTGTATGTTAGAATAAAATATGTGAAAATATAAAATCAAAATACTAAGATATAGAAATAATTTCTACAAATAAAAAGAGAAAACCTTAAACAGAAATGATCAAAAAATAGAAATAAGGATATGACCAGTGTTAAATAACAGAGTGCCAATTCATAGAGAAAAAGTTGCTCAAAAGCACTCAGGTTCAAAAAAATGTATGTAGGTAAAGTGTGTTTGGATTTTTAAAATAGAAAACACCAGTAATTCCCAATTTGTAGAGAATGCAAAATGTACCTGCTCATTCACTGTTAACTGAAGTATAATTGTTTAAACCATTTGGAGGGCAAATGGTCACTGTCTTCATTTACATGTGCTTTTCTTTAGGGTTCTTTGGTAGCTCAAAAGAATCTGCCTGCAATGCAGGGGACCTAGGTTTGATCCTTGTGTCAGAAAGATCCCCTGGAAAAGGAAATGGCAACCCACTTCAGTATTCTTGCCTGGATAATCCCGTGGACAGTAGAGCTTGGTGGACTACAGTCCATGGGGTCACAAAGAGTCAGACATGACTAAGCAACTTTCACTTTCACTTCTTTAGGGAAAAAATGACTTTCACTTTCATAGCAATTACAATTTCATAAATTTCATTAAATAGACACTCCTACATACATAAAAATTCTTTGTACATAGATGTATAAGACAACATTCTCTATGACAGCAAAGAAACAGAAACACATACGCATTAATAGGAGAACAATTAATTAAATAACAAAATGTGTCAAAGTACTAAATCAGTATCAAAAAGGATAAACTACACTTCTTTACATTTTTCAATTATAGAAATATCTTCAGGACACTATTAAATGAAAATAAAAAGGCAAGTTGGAAAAATTAAAATAATCCAGCTTACATGGCAAATTCTTTGTGTCCATGTATGTGGACACATATATGAGTGCATGTGTGTGTTAATGTATAGTGTTAATCACTCAGTCGTGTCCGACTCTTTGTGACCTGATGGCCTGTAGCCCACCAGGCTCCTCTGTTCATGGAATTCTTCAGGCAAGAATACTGGAGTGGGTTGCCATTTCTTTGTCCAGGGGATTTTCCTAAGCCAGGGATTGAACACGTTTCTCCCGCACTGCCGATAGACTCTTTATCCACTGAGCCACCAGGGAAGCTCTGTTAATGTATACATAGTTGCATAAAATGATCTGCAAAGACATACTTATTGAAACAGAATGGGCTGGTATCATAAACTATCAGAACTGGTTTTCTCAGAGGACCATGGGAGCTGTGGTGGAATGAGCCATGGGCTTTCACTTTTGGTCTGTCTGAGATTTCCATGATGAGATGGATCTATGTGCTGCTACTCTCTGTGTGTGTGCTCACTCAGTTGACTCAGCCATGTTGAGAGAGTTAATTCTTAAGTAGGTTGGGGTAAGAAGTCCGGTACCCAATGAAGAGAAAGGGAGGAGAAAAGGACAAACAATTTTAGTCTTAGTCACATAAAATGTTTTTTTTGTTTTGTTTTGTTTTTCTTCTTTAAGCCCAGAACTAATGATTATATAGCAGAGAAGAAAAGTTATGACCAACCTAGACAGCATATTAAAAAGCAGAGACATTACTTTGCCAACTAAGGTCCGTCTAGTCAAGGCTATGGTTTTTCCAGTAGCCATGTATGGATGTGAGAGTTGGACTATAAAGAAAGCTGCGCGCCGAAGAATTGATGCTTTTGAACTGCGGTGTTGGAGAAGACTCTTGAGAGTCCCTTGGAATGTAAGGAGATCCAGCCAGTCCATCCTAAAGGAGATCAGTCCTGGATGTTCATTGATAGGACTGACGTTGAAGCTGAAACTCCAATACTTTGGCCATCTGATGCGAAGAACTGACGCATTTAAAAAGACCCTGATTCTGGGAAAGATTGAGGGCAGGAGGAGAAGGGGACGACAGAGGATGACAGTTGATGGCATCATCAACTCAATGGACATGGGTTTGGGTGGACTCTGGGAGTTGGTGATGGACAGTGAGGCCTGGAGTGCTGAGGCTCAAGGGGTCGCAAAGAGTCGGACACGACTGAGCGACTGAACTGAACTGAACTGAATTGATTTACAATATTGTGTTGATTTCAGGTATATAGCATAGTGATACAGTTATAAATATACATATATTCATTTTTTTCAGATTCTTTACCCAAACAGGTATCTATATTCATGAGGGATAGTTCTCTGTAGTTTTCTTTTTGTGACACTTTAAAAATGTTGGTACTAAAACAATACAATTTCAAAAAATGAGTGAGAAATTATTTTCTTCTATTTTCTGGAAGAATTTGTGTATAATTCATGCTAATTCCTCTTCAGTGTTTGACAGAATTCTTCAGTAACACTATCTGAGTCCAGGGACTTTTTTAATTAAAAATTCAGTTTCTTCGTTGACATCATGACTTCAGCTTTCTCTGCCCCTGCTCTGAGGGGAGTTGAGGAGGGGCAGCCCCTGGAGCCCACAGTGAGGTTTGGGGACAGACAGCAGGTGCTTCCAGAGCACTGTGCCCCGCACAGAAGTAGGTTCCTACATCTGAGGGCTGGGCGGCCGTGAGGGGCAGGGAACTGTGCTGTCTGGATTCTCCAAACAACTGTCAGTCTCTGCTGCGTCTTTACTTCTTCACCCTTAGCTAATATCATCAAGAGGACAGGACTGCCCCCAGGCCTCTGCTTATACCACTGTAAGTTGTAAAAGTTGCTCGTGAAATTGCAGTATGTAGTGAAGTTCTCTCCTTCTTGTAGAAGCAAGAATTCAGGAAAATGCTTTATCTGTTGTCCATTCATTTCTGTTCAGAAAAACAGAGGGAACCATCAGAGAAAATCTGGTTACATGTCTAATCCGTCAACTACCCTGGTCTCTCTCATTCTTGTGTATTTTTCTCCTTTGTTTCAAGTCTCCCTCCTCAACTCCCTCTATCTTCCTACTTTATAATTTCTGTGCTTTTTCACAACTTTGCTCTCAATCAGAAAATCTCACTCCTCCAGTTGTCTGCAGATAAGATTCTACTGTGCTGAATTTTCTGGGAGCAATCCGGGAAACCCCAAACTCACGTGGTATTTGCATCCATAAGATTAACATTGGTGCTATGAGCAGCATCTCCCTCTTCTTCCTCGTCAGGAAGAGTTGCTGAATCTACCTGCTCCTAAAGGGTTTTCCTTGTACAAGCTTCTTCCAGACCCACAGAAACACGGTCTGCACTGCTCTTTGGAAAGAAAGGTGAAAGGAGTGACCGCAGTTTGATGCAGCCAATCAGGCTCACCACTGTTTTACTCAGGTTATTTTCAAGAGAGGCGGGTTTATAGATGCTGCCCCCATGTGGTTGGATCAAATACTGCTGATTTTATAACTAATTCCTATAAAGTTTTCTTTCTCTTTTTATTGCAGATATATTTTAAACATTTATTTTATCTTAGAGTATAGTTGATTAACAATGTTGGGCTAGTTTCAGGTTTACAGCAAAGTGATTCAGTTATACATATACATGTATCTATTCTTTTTCAATATTTTTTCTAACTCGTGGTAAATATTTGTCAAGGCTTGGAAAGAGTTTACTCATGCTGATAGTGTTTAAAAATTGGAAGAGAAAGTGAAATTCGCCCAGTCGTGTCCGACTCTTTGCCGCCCAATGGCCTATACAGTCCATGGAATTCTCCAGACCAGAATACTGGAGTGGGTAGCCTTTCCCTTCTGCAGGGGATCTTCCCAACCCAGGGATCGAACACAGATCTCCCACATTGCAGGTGGATTCTTTACCAGCTGAGCCACATGGTAGTGTTTGGGGAGGTATATTTTGCCCTTCAGGAATGGATTCTGTGATTCTTTAAAACCCAGGGCATCAGAATGAAATAAAATGTTTCACTTGCCGTTTCCAATTTTATCAGAATCATGTAGTGTGTTTTTCTGTATGTACTGATGGAATATATTAGGTCATTTTAATAAGTGTGGAAAAGACCCATAATTTATTGTTAGACAACCTATGATGTCAAAATGGAAGATAAAATGTATCTTTTTGTCTGCTGTCATATAGAATACTCTGGCTGTAAATTATCCAGTTTAAAACTTATGGCTGTCTCACCATGTTACTTTACCACATACCAGGGATTTTAACAAATCAATATAATTCAAAAACAGTCTTATCTATCTATCAGACATGAACTACTCTAACGAGAATTTCTTAAAACTAAGCAGTTGAATAGAATACCATCCTATGGCTCTACAGAATTTCAGAAATTCTCACTTAGCACTATTAGCTTGTATTATAATGATTTGTTAATTGTGGGGGCTGGCTCCATGTGCCTAGAGGGCATGTACTGTATCATCATCAAGAACTAAGCTGTCCTATATGTTGGCTACAAGCTGCTTAATTTAAAGTAAATTAAGATTAAACAGTGGAGGTGAGAAATAGACTCAAGGGATTAACTCTGATAGACAGAGTACCTGAAGAACTATGGACAGAGGTTCATGACATTGTACAGGAGGCAGGGATCAAGGCCATCCCCAAGAAAAAGAAATGCAAAAAGGCAAAATGGTTGTCTGAGGAGGCCTTACAAATAGCTGAAAAGAAGAGAAGTGAAAGGCAAAGGAGAAAAGGAAAGATATACCCCTTTGAATGCAGAGTTCCAAAGAATAGCAAGGAAAGATAAGAAAGCCTTCCTCAGTGATCAATGCAAAGAAATAGAGAAAAATAGTAGAATGGGAAAGACTAGATACCTCTTCAAGAAAATTAGAGATACCAAGGGAACATTTCATGCAAAGATGGGCACAATAAAGGACAGAAATTGTATGGACCTAACAGAAGCAGAAGATATTAAGAAGAGGTGGTAAGAATACACAGAAGAACTATACAAAAAAGATCTTCATGACCCAGATAATCATGATGATGTGATCATTCACCTAGAGCCAGACGTCCTGGAATGTGAAGTCAAGTGGGCCTTAGGAAGCATCACTACAAACAAAGCTAGTGGAGGTGATGGAAATCCAGTTGAGCTATTTTAAATCCTAAAACATGATGCTATGAAAGTGCTGCATTCAATATGCCAGCATATTTGGAAAACTAAGCAGTGGCCACAAGACTGGAAAAGGTCAGTTTTCATTCCAATTCCAAAGAAAGGCAATGCCAAAGAATGTTAAAACTACCACACAATTTCATTCATCTGACATGCTAGTAAAGTAAAGCTCAAAATTCTCCAAGCCAGGCTTCAACAGTATGTGAACCATGAAATTCCAGATATTCAAGCTGGATTTAGAAAAGGCAGAGGAACGAGAGATCAAATTGCCAACATCCTCTGGATCATTGAAAAAGCAAGAGCATTCCAGAAAAACATCTACTTTTGCTTCATTGACTATGCCAAAGCCTTTGACTGTATGGATCACAACAAACTGGAAAATCCTTCAAGAGATGGGAATACCAGAACATGTGACCTGCCTCTTGAGAAATCTGTATGCAGGTCAGGAAGCAGCAGTTAGAACTCAACATGGAACAACAGACTAGTTCCAAATTGGGAAAGGAGTGTGTCAAGGCTATATACTGTCACCCTGCTTATTTAACTTATATGCAGAGTACTTATGAGAAACACTGGGTTGGATGAAGCACAAGCTGGAATCAAGATTTCTGGGAGAAACATCAATAACCTCAGATACCCAGATGACACCAACTTTATGGCAGAAAGTGAAGAAGAACTAAAGAGCCTCTTGATGAAAATGAAAGAGGAGAATGAAAAAGTTGGCTTAAAGCTCGACATTCAGAAAACTAAGCTCATGGCATCCGGTGCCATCACTTCATGGCAAATAGATGGGGAAACAATGGAAACAGTGGCAGACTTTATTTTTTGGGGCTCCAAAATCACTTCAGAAGGTGACTGCAGTCATGAAATTAAAATACACCTGCTCCTTGGAAGAAAAGTTTTGATCAACCTAGACAACATATTAAAAAGCAGAGACATTACTTTGCCAACAAAGGTCCATCTAGACAAAGCTTTGTTTTTTCCAGAAGTCATGTATGGATGTAAGAGTTGGACTATAAAGAAAGCTGAGTGCCGAAGAACTGATGCTTTTGAACTGTGGTGTTGAAGAAGACTCTTGAGCATCTCTTGGACTGCAAGGAGATCCAACCAGTCCATCCTAAAGGAAATCAGTCCTGAATATTCATTGGAAGGACTGATGCTGAAGCTGAAACTCCAATATTTTAGCCACCTGATGTGAAGAACTGACTTATTTGAAAAGACCCTGATCCTGAAAAAGATTGAAGGTGGGAGGAGAAGTGGCCGACAGAGGATGAGATGGTTGGATGGCATCACCAACTCGAAGGACATGAGTTTGAGTAAACTCTGGGAGTTGGTGATGGACAGTGAGGCCTGGCCTGCTGCAGTCCATGGGGACACATAGTGTCAGACATGACTGAGTGAGTGAACTGAACTGAACTGAAAATTAAATAGAATTAAATTTTAGTTTTTCAGTCATACTAGCCACATTTCGCGGCTTCCTAGATGGTGCTAGTGGTAAGAACCTTCCTGCCAATGCAGGAGACATAAGAGATGCAGGTTCGATCCGTGGGTCAGGAAGATCCCTGGAGAAGGGCATGGCAACCCACTCCAGTATTCTTACCTGGAGAATCTTGCCCATAGTGCCTGCTGGGCTACAGGCCACACTTATACTACTAGGCTAGGGGTTATTAGATAGTTCAGATAGAGAATGTTTCCACCTCCTCTGAGAGTTCTATTGGACTGTGATGTTCTAGAAGGGAGAATATGAAAACAAGAAATTTTGTCTTTCATATTATAATTAAAGTCCCAGGTATGTGGTATACACTAAATAAATATTTGTTTATTGTTCATAACCAGGTTCCCAGAAACTACTTGAATACTTGGTGAATAGTGAACATTCAAACATTGTTGAGTGATAAATAAATGTGTGTATTTTCATGCTTGAGAGTTTGAACTCAACATAGGCCAAAGACCAATTTAAATGCATTCTCCCATGAATATAAACAATCAAAGATTGACTATAGCTATTTAGAAATGTTACTTTTAGGAACTGTGTTAGAATCCGCCTTCTATCATAACAAATTATCACAAATTTGAGACCGAAATGCCTCCAATGATCCCTGCTTCCTGATATCCATGCCCTTGTGTAGACCCCATGCACACTTGGTCTGTGCTGGCTTGGTGACTCACTGTAATAAACAAATGCATCAAAGTTAATATCGTGGCAGTAGTGAGACTAAACATGAAGACGCTTTCTCAGCTTATGCTTTTGTGAGGCATCAGGTGAGATGAACCGCTTCCCTGAGAGACCACTAAAAGAGAGCACATGGAAGGGCCATGGTAATGATTATGATTATGGAACTAATTTTATAACTAAGCTAATTTACCAAAAATTACTGAACTGTAGATGCAAAATGGATGCATTTTATGGAATGTCAGTTATACCTCAATAGAATTGGTTAAAGTAAATAAGATTTATGTTCTATTTTGCCTGTGTCACAGCTCACTAATCAGGTTAGTTTCACTGAACATGCACACATTAGTTTAAACAATGATTTTGTGCCCGTGATTTCTAAGCTCCAAAAGTTATAAAGGCAATATTATCTGTTCTTTGTAAGCTCAAAATGTTGTTGGAAAAATAAAACATAATCAGGGAAAATTTAATAGTGCAAGATAGCACTAATTAAGATTGTTCAGAATCTAAATCTACTTCTGGGAAATCAATAGTATAAATTGATTACATAAACTTCTTTCCAGTGAACAACTGAAATAAACAAAGGAAACAGAGTAGGTGCTAAAACTAGACAGCAGTGCCTTCTACATACTCAAATTTAAATTGTGTTCTGAAAAGTGGAACAGAATTGGAAGCCATCTCAATGACTAACCTCTATCTTTCCTGCCCAAGAGAAGAGATGCAGAAATCCTGTCATAAACACTCAACCAGCTGCAGGCAATGTACAAATTCTTGGGGCAGGGAATTGGGAGACAGAATTTGAAACTGCAGAGGAATCTACCCACAAGATAAATCTCAATATTTTTCTCAGGTGTATTTTATTAGTTTACATAGCATATTACATGTATTATCCTAAGTATCCATGGTCTATCATGTTTCTCACTGTCAATGGGAAATCAGTTCATAAGGTGTTATACTGAGAGAATGGGTGGAATATTATAATAAGTAATGAGTATAATCAAGCAATATTTGCCATGGTTGTTTATTTTTCCCATTATTAACTCTTGCTCCCACTTCTCAGGCTATTTCTATACTACAAGAAAGGACATAACAGTAAGCACAATTTCACTTCTCAGGGAAGAAACTCTCACCTTGTGAAGTAATTTAGAGCTTTCTTTCCAAGGTAGCCTCTTACTCTCCAGCCAGAATCATCCTATGTATTCTATGTTTGAAGTCAATCCCTTTTATATCTGGCAGGCAAAAGAGAGGGAGAGGAAAAAAGAAAAAGAAAAAAAGGCCAGTTCTCCTGAATTCTCTCTCTCCAGATGTCTGCATTGAGTTTACTGACTGGTTCAGCAACCACAGGCCCTACCTTGATGAGACTTCCTCACAACTGAGTGCTTCCCAGGTGGCGCTAGTGGTAACGGAGTGTAGGAGTGTCCGTGTAGGAGGTATAAGAGGTGTGGGTTTGATCCCTGGGTCGGGAAGACCCCCTGGAGGAGGGCATGGCAACCCCACTCTAGTACTCTTGCCTGGAGAATCCCACGTACAGAGGAGCCTGGCGGGCTACAGTCCATGGGGTCGCAGAGTCGGACACGACTGAAGAGACTCAGCACAGAGGGCAGCAAGGAAGCCCGTGTAAGTCTCACAGAATGTTCGAGTAGGACAGCAGGTGGCAGTGCTTCGGCATTTACTCCTGGTACATGCAGTGTGCTGGAGTCTGGTTCTCAAGGAAGGAAAATAGAAAGAGTTAAATTAAGAATTCACCAAGTAAAGATGGGTAAAGATGTAAAGGAACTTCAGAGATAACACCATGTAGATGTTTGGGAAGATAGCCTCACAGGAGTGTTTAAAGAATAATACCCCATCGTAGCTCTCAATTTCCCCAGCATACTATTAAATAAAAAACTTGCTAAAGCACTCAGCACTGTTCACTGATTAGTGGATGATTTCCTCATCTACTCATCCTGGGACTTTGTGTCTAGGTTTGGCATCTTCTCTTCTAGTTCACTTTAGGTTCCAGTTTAAACCAGTAATGTCACCATCACTCAGATGTCCAGCCACCCTATTTTGAGTCCAAGTGCTTCTCCATAGTCCAGACCTTGCTCCTCAGGAGCCCCCTAAAATGTTACACTCTGGCTGATAATAAAAGGTAAAGAAACATTTCACAGTTAGGAAAGTTATGGTTCATTTCCCAAAGACTAAAAAAAAAAAAGAAAAAAGAAACAATAAAACCTATCTCAAAGGATTTTGATATTTAAATTAGATGATGAATCTGAAATGCATACCACAGTGCCTGACATAAAATAAGCTCAAAAAATACCATCTTTTTTTTCTAGTGAAACCTGCCTTTTCTTTAATATCCAGAATCTGTGACTTGTTACTACCTTTTTTTTTTCTCAACATTGGTTTAATGAGGGAAACTATAGGAAATTTATTTAATCACTTATTTTCTTTGAGACAGTCATTATTTTTCCCTGTCCTCTTGGGTCATATTCTCCTAGCTACATTAGTACATTCAGGGTGCTGAAAGGACACAGATGGAGCACTCAGAGGAAGCTTTATTTTCACTTACCTGATGAATAATAATATTATTTTTAGTATATTTATTAGGTATTGAATATCAAATTTCTGAATTGGATCTCCAAGATTGTCCCATTCTTCTTGACTGTTTTCTTTACTGATTAATATGTATGTATTTTATATATTTTTTTTCATTTGAGTCCTTTTTCAGAAATATGCATTGCAAATATAATTTAAAAGTCTGCACATTGACTTTCCACCCTCTTAGCATTGATATTCAACACAGACATTTTAATACATGTCTTCATTTTCATAAGAAGCTAGCTTTAAAGTTCTGTTTATTTTCTTAAACACTTTAAAAATACTTTCCCATTGTAACTTCTATTGGTCTGGATGAGAAGTCAGGTATCACTGTTTTTTCAAAGTTTTGATAGCTCTTATTTTTTCCAGTAGATTTATTATCTCTACTTTTAAAATTAATTTTTATTGGAGTATAGTTGCTTTACAATGTTAGTTTCTGTTGTACAGCAAAGTGAATCAGTTATATGTATACATATATCCACTCTTTTTTAGATTGTGCTTCTGTATAGGTCATTATAGATTATTGAGTAGAGTCTCCTGTGTTATACAGAAGGTTCTCTTTAGTTATCTATTTTATATATAGTAGTGTGTATATGTGAATCCCAGTCTGCCTGTTTATCCCTCATATCCCTTTCCCCCTTTGGTAACCATAATTAGTTTTCTACATCCGGGATTCTATTTCTGTTTTGTAAACACTTTCATTTGTAAATACCACTTTTTAAAATTCCATCTGATAAAAGAGATATCAGAGGATATTTGTCTTTCTCTGTCTGACCTACTTCACTCAGTATGACAGTCTTTAGGTCCATCCAGGCCACTGCAAATGGCACTGTTTTGTTCTTTCTCATGGCTGAATAATATTCAATTGTATATATATGCCATATCTTTTTTATCTATTATTCCATCGTTGGACATTTAGGTTGCTTCCATGTCCACGCTACTGTAATTAGTGCTGCAATGAACATTAGGGTGCTTGTATCTTTTCTGCTTGTATAGACTACTCCATCAGCTCTAGCAACTGCCTGAGTTCTAATCTTTACATATAGCTAAACTCTTATTCTACATCACTGATGGTCTGCTTCCTGATTGTACCTTAAGTGACACAAAGTCTAAGAAGAAAGGACTAAGGAAATGATTTTCATAATGATTCCAGATAACTATACCCAGGTTTGTGATGTGAGTGTATTTTAGTGAAGCAGTCACTTTAAATTATTATGGAGCAAGTTTATAGCTTTAGACAAGTTTACACATGTTCTGTATGATTGATTTAAAGTTGATAGTTCAAGAGAAGAATGTATTAGTAGAAAGTTACTGTGGACACCTGCTTCCAAATAACCTAGAAAGATCTTTGATTTACTTGAAGATTTAACTACAAAGTTTAATGAAGGGAATATTTATAGATTTGCAGGCAGGGTTAAGGAAAACAAAGAAGAGATGGGAAGCATCAAGATACTAGCAAGAGCTGAAAGCCTGTATCGACCTGGGCAGTCAGAGGAAACTCTGAGTGAAAGGGGAGGCAAGAGCTGTGAAGTGGATCCACCAGAAAGGAGTTGCAGGAGATAAGATGTGCTTTCCCAGTTCCAGCGTCTACTGGCCTCCTGCTCAAATGGGGGACCCAAAGCAGTGGTGGGAAATTGGGGGACCAAAGGGAGGGAGAAACCACAGTGATTCCCTGTCTTCTTCAGGCTCCAGTTCCTGTGGGGCAGGCCCACCTGGTTCTAGCTGTAGCCTGATGATCCACCTAGAAGGAGCTTTTATTTAGAATTAAATCTTCTGATCCAGACCACAGAAGAAGCAACCACAGGACTACCATTTCTCTTCTGGGATGTGCAGGTGTGCACTTCAACTGAGGTCCTGAAGCAGTGTGCTCTCTCTTATTAAGCTCTGGGGTTTTTGTTCAGCTTTTCCCATTACTTCAAGCACTGTGAGCTCCCAGAGAGCACAGAAGTACTTTGCAGAGTCTTGGAGCTGTAAGGCTGAAATGATGAGGCTGATGGATTTATCTGCTTTCTGGAAGTTTACAGAGTAGCGGCCATTCCTTGCATTCAGGTGTTCTGAATACTGACGAATAAGGAAAGTCATCTCTCCACTGGGAAGCTGTTTATACCAAAAAATGTAGTAGTAGTCCGTGGTCCAGCTTACTTCATAGCGACAATTCAGGGTGACTGTCTGCCCCACTTGACTGGTTATGGCTGTCTGGACTTGAGTTACTTTCTGGGCCACACTGGGTCCTATGGGGAAAAAAGCAGAAAACAGAGATGAAGTAGTAAATAAAATAGTGTGGGATTTAGACTAATTTAGGACCCAGAGACAAATCAAGTTGAAATTGTAAAATGCTTCTTTTTCTCCAGTCCTCCTTCCCCACCAAGTCCCTGTGAAGCACCGCACGTCTGTGTGCAGTCCTTTCACCCTGAACACTCACACCCATGCTTGGAAGCATCCCTACCAGAGAAGGTGAAGGCCAGGAACACCCAGGGCAGGCTGGAGAGTGGCATGAGGTGTGGATTCCCCTGCACAAATGTGCTCAGTCCTGCCTCAAGCTGAGAGTTCAGTGTCTCTGTGTGCCTGGCGGCACATTTACATAGTACCTGTGTGACTATGTGTGACTCCTCAGACAGGAAGTGGGGTTTGTCATGTTCATAGATCACATGGTCTTTTTCACAGATGGGAAAAACTTTTGGCTCACAGATGTTTAATTTTCTTTCCCTGATTATTATGTTAGGTAGATCCTGAAAGGGTCATGGAAAAAGCAGTTGGTATTATATGTTTGAGGGTTTCCCTGATGGCTCAGATGATAAAGAATATGCCTGCAGTTCAAGAGACCCTGGTTTGATCCCTGATTTAGGAAGATCACCCGGGAGAAGGGAATGGCAACCCACTCCAGTGTTCTTGCCTGCAGAATCCCCATGGACAGAGGAGTCTGGCGGCTACAGCCTATGGGGTCCCAAAGAGTTGGACACGACTGGGCGACTAACACACACACGTTAAGGGTTTGAGCTGAGAGAAACAGAAGACTCAGTAAGTTGACACACATTGATAATAATTTTGCCAGCCCATTCAAAACATAGTAGTATACACTAGGAATCCTTCCTGTAATCTACTTACTGGTCATTCTGGTCATCCATTTAGCCGATGCTTACATTTCTTTATCCAGAATTTAATGACTCTTAAAAAAACACACACAATAAAACAAACTCACGGATCTTTAGCTTTCTCATGTGTGTGTTGTGCTGCTGCTTCAGTCCTGTGCAGCTCTGTCCAACCCCATGGACTCTAACCTGCCAGGCTCCTCTGTCCATAGGGATTCTGCAGGCAAGAACACTGGAGTGGGTCCCCAACCCAGGGATCAAACTCGTACATCTCCTGCATTGGCAGATGGGCTCTTTAACACTAGCTCAACCTGGGAAGCCCTTTAGCTTTCTTGACAAAAGGCAGTCTTTTCCAAAATAATTAACATATCTTTTTCTTTTCTCACTTGGTTCTAGGTCTTTGTTTATATTTTCCAATAAATAAAGTTACTTACTTCAATATCAAATGATAAAAAATCACTCCTGACTTTCAGAATCTATTCGGTTGTGTGTGTTTTTTTAGGAAATGGTTAACAGGAAAAAATATTAATCTTTGAAATCTGACATTGAGTTTTACTTAATAGACTTTGAAGAGCATCAGTATATTCAATCCTGCTGCCTTTACAAGTAGAATTGTATTTATTAGATCAGGTGTCCTTAAATTGTCCTGATGTCATATTTTTTACCCCAAAGTGTTCAGTCTCTCTTGTTAGTGGTTTGTTATTTTTCTCTGTAAAGTCAAGCTAAGCATGCTGAATTTTTCTGTGACACAATGCTACAGCACGCTCCTAGAAAATATGGTATCTGTAAACAGTTAATGTTGACACCACGCTATTTGGTGACTGAAGTTTTGTATACTGTACATGATCATGTAGAATGTCACTGTCAATCTTCCATTTGATTTCATTGTTTTAACAGCTGAATTAATATAAAAGAACCAAAGGCAAATAGACAAGTAGAAAAGAAAGTACAGAAAGGCCTAAAACAGTGCCGGTTCTTTGATTTTAAAGCCAAAATAACACATTAATGTGATGCAGGGAGGAGAGTTTATATTTGGTTGAGACATCTAGCCTGTTCCATTTCACCTCTGGGTGCTGGCAGGCAGCAGATGTCCTGGTTTCCAATTATCTGTAACTAAGTAGAGGACACCACAAATGCCCACAACAGCACGGGGAGCAGCATGAAGGCGGTTTTTCCCCTTTGTTGATATGGCCTTGCTCTGAGTTCCTGACAGTAAAGGTGCATGTTCCCTCAGCTGCGTTATAGAATCAGACTCTGAAAAATGTAGCTTCTGGCTGGATCAAGTCTGAACATGCTATGACACTCAGGTTGGAAGATTTAGACTGTCCTAAACATTGTTCTGCCTTTCCTTGTGATTTACTAATAAATGATAATACCCGGTAAAGGACAGCCAGAGTTTAATGTTGAAGGACGAAATTGAAAGAGATTTTTTACTTAAAACTTCCAAATTTAGTAGTAAATTAATCTCTTCTAAAACCCGGGACGTTATCTGAAACAAATTCATTATGAATCATGCTGGGATTACAAATATTCATTCATGTTCTGATTGTTCTCTTGCCTTTCTGATTTTAATTCTAAGATAATTATACTAACTGCTCCCTAGTTTCCCTAAAAAAGACCAACAAGAAGCCATGAGCTCCCTTTTCTTCCCACTTTCCCACCAAACCATGTGAACTGGTAACTTTAGCACATAACTTCAGAATAGCAAATATCACACAGACAAATGAACACAGAATAAACTTCTGACTTCTGCAATCTCTCCAGTTGTTATTGGAATACCAAATGGTAATGGCTGTGAAATCATACTCATTTGTGATGTAACTCTGTGATTAACTTCTTAAAGGTTTAGGAAGCAAGAACCAATGGGTCTTCTAAATTCAAATATTTGACCATGTTGCTGTCATGGATGCAGTTATACTCTTTAGTACAATCTTATAATTCTCATTATATATGTTTTCTAAAATAAAAAGATTTCTCTTTCTTGACATTGAAGGAATGAAAATTCTATTTCATTTTATTCTGAAATTTCATGTAATGAAGTCATTTACATCAAATTGATCAAATTTCAAACATCCTATTTTTGTTTCAACACCTCATAAAGAAACCCCAATAAGAATAACTTATTCTTTTTATAATTTTATTTATTTATTAATTTAGAGTGTTTTGGGTCTTCATTGCTACACGGACTGCTCTCTAGCTGCAGAGAGAGGGGTCACTCTGGAGCTGCACTTCTCATTGCGGTGGCTTCTCTTACTGTGGAGCATGGGCTCTAGAGCATAGACTCAATAGTTGTGGTGCACAGGATTAGCTGCTGCGTGACATGTGGGATCTTCCTGTATCAGGGATTGAACCAATGTCTCCTGCTTTGGCAGGCAGATTCTTTACTGAGCCACCAGGGAAAACCTAACTGAGTTATTTTATAATAGATTGTCCTTGGATTCTCCTTGGTTCCTTCATAGAAATTCCCAGACTCACATAGCATATGAGGGCACAGAATTACTACTGAGGTTCCCAGATCTTCCCTAGTCCTCCCTCTTACATCTCTGGTGACTGTCTTCTGAAGCTCACCCTGCATTCCAATCTGGGTACTACATCCTATTTTGAGTTTTGCATATTTCAGTCATCTTTCAATGAAAGATACTCCAGTCCAGTAGTTGTACATCCTATTCCAAACTTGTTATTCAACTGTTCAAAGCACTAGAAAAAAAAAGCAAAACAAACTTCAAGAGGATTTCGCTGGTGGTACAGTGGATGGGAGGTCACCTGCCAATGCAGGGGACATGGGTTCAATCCCTGGTCCGGGAAGGTTCCACATGCCCTGGAGCCACTGAGCCCAGGCACCACATCTATGGCATTTTTGCTCTAGAGCCCAAGAGCCGCAACTTCTGAGCCTGTGAGCCACAACTACCAAGCCCGCGTGCCACAACTACCGAGCCCACGTGCCCTAGAGCCTGCATGCTGCAACTACTGAGCCTGTGCTCCTAGAGCCTGTGTTTCACAACAAGAGAAGGCATGACAGTGAGCCTGTGCACTGCAACCAAGAGTAGCCCCTGCTTGGTGCAACTAGAGAATGCCTGTGTACAGCAGCAAAGACCCAGAGCAGTCAAAATTTTTTTTTAATTAAAAAAGAAATCTTTGAGAGCCTAGAGGGTTTACATACTGACACCATGAAAAAATTTTGCTGTACATTGAATCCCCAGGACTTATTTCTCTTATAACTGGATGTTTCTGTCTTTTGAACATAGTCACCTATTCCACACCCTACACCCCCAGTCTATTCTCTGTATCTATGAGGTCTGTGTGTGTGTGTGTCTGTGTGTCTATACGTCTGTCTGTGTGTGTGTGTGTGTGTTCCTGCATCTGTGTCTTAGATTCCACATATAAATGATTTCATACAGTATTTGACTTTGTCTGCCTGATTTATTTCACTTAGTATTGTGCCATCAAGATTCATTCATGTTGTTGTAAATCTATGAAAAAATTTCTTTTTTTACCATGTTTTCTTTATCCATTCATCTGTCAAAGGACACAGGTTGTTTCCATGTCTCAGCTGTTGTAGATGAACTGCAATAAACGTGGGGTACAGATATCTTTTTGAGATAGTGACTTCATTTTCTTCAGATGAATACTCAGAAGTAGAAATGCTGAATATCATAGTAGAGCTAGTTTTAATTTTTTGAGGAACCTCCATACTGTTTCCATAGAAGCTGCACCAATTTATATTTCCAGCAACAGTGGGCAGGGTTCCCTTTCTTCTACATTCTTGTCAAAATTTTTTATTCCCTGTCTTTTTGATAGTAGCCATTCTGGCAGATGTAAAGTGATAGGTCTTTTTGGTTTTGACTTTTATTTCCCTGATAATTAGTGATGATGAGCATCTTCTGATTTACCTCTGGTCATTAGTATGTCTTTTTTGGGAAAATGTTTATTCAGATCATCAGCCTACTTTTAAAACAGACTTTTGTTCTAATGACTATACAAGATATTTATATATTTTGGGTATTAGCCCCTTATCAGATATATGTTTGGGCAATATTTGCTCTCACTCTGTAGGTTGCCTTTTCGTTTTGTTGATGGCTTCTTTTGCCGGACATAAGCTTATTAGTTTGATGTAGTCACACTTGTTTTTTACTTTTTTTTTTTTTCCGCTCTTGTTGTCCTTGCTTTTAGTGTCAAATACAAAAAAAACTGTGGCCAATACCGTTGTCAAGGAACTTACCCCCTATGTTTCTTCTAAGCTTTATTGTTGTGGTTCTTATATTCAATTCTAAAATCCATTTTGATGAGTCCAATTTCATTCTTTTGCATGTAGCTTTCCATTTCTCATAATACCACTTATTGAAGAGATGTTCCTTTCTTGAGTGTATATTCTTGGATTCTTTGCTGTGAATTGACCATGTATACAAGGGTTTATTTCTGGGTTCTCTATTTCGCTCCATTGATCTATGTGTCTTTGTTTAATGCCAAAAAACACACACACTGTTTTTATTACTATAGCTTTGTAATGTAGTTTGAAATAAGGTCATGTGATGCCTTCAGTTCTGATCTTTCTCTAGTTCACTTTGGCTATTGGTAGTCTATTGTCTCTCATATAAATCTTAGGGTTGGTTTATTCTATCCCCATGAAAATGTCATTGAATTTTGATAGAGGTTTCATTGAATATGTAGATTGCTTTGGGTAGTATGGATATTTTAGCAATTGATTTTTTTTTTTTTTTTTGGTCTGTAAGAACAAAGTATCTTCTCATTAATTTTTGTCTTCAATTTCTATAATCAAAGTCTTACAGATTTCAATATACAAGTCTATACTTTGCTTAAAGTTATTCTTAAGTATTTTCTTTCTGATGTGATGGAAAAAGAATTGTTTTCTTAATATCTCTTCCAGATAGTTCATTATTGGAATGCAGATTAATTTGTATCCTGCAACTTTGCTGAATTTGTGTATTAGTTACAACATAGACTAACATCTTGGGGACATGTCTCCCACTGCTAAGCCAGATGATCTGATTTTCTTCTCACTTTCTCTTTTTGTGTACTCAAAAAGTGTATATTTTAACTCTGGCAGGATGTCTCAGTGCTGTTTATTTTCAGATGAGTAATTTCTAGAGCTTGAACAAATTAAAAGCTTTTTCTCTGGCATTTTATTGGCCTTTTATGGCCTATTAAAAGTACATCTGTCAAAGTTATAGGTAATAGGCCTTATCTTATTCCTTCCATGAATTGATTGTGGTTGCTACCATCCAATTTTTAAAATTTAAAAAAAATAATACTAAATAATTCTTACAGTACACAAAATTATGTGCAGACACATTTTCCCCTGCCAATGATGGTAAACAGATATTTAATTTTGCTATATTTTCTATAGCTCTTTCCAAACATTACAGACAAAACTAAAGAGTAACTTCTAGTACTTTTCCTATTTTTAAAGTAATAACTACTACTGGGAAGATTCCATGTATGTCTTTTCAATTTTACTGTTATAGCTATGTATCACAAAACAATATATTATATTGTGATTATATTCTGAAATTTCTCATAAGTAGTGTCATGAAGCATATATCATTCTGATGCTTTTTATATTCAGCATTTTATTTTTGTAAGATTTATCTAAGAAAACAATATAAGAACTGTTTCTTTGCTTGCAATAATTCACTGTATTTTGACTTCATATGTAAATCATTTTTCATTCATTCTGTACTTGAATGGTTACACGTTTGCTTACAGGGTTGGTGTGACTATCCTTGTAAATGCCTCCTTGTTCAAATGTTGGAATTACTTGAATGTAGGTAACAGGAAGTTGAATTGCTTGACTTTTTAAATATATACATTTTCTTCTTTATTAAATAGTTCAGGCAATTTTTCTCTGAAGCTGTTAAATAAGTGTTCTCTATGTGGTTGCTTTTCTCCATCTGGAGAAGTTTTAATAGTCTTCCTCTCCCTGTATTTGGGTCAAAACTTAATGCTACCAGACTTTCACATTTCTGGTTATCTGACAGAAATGAGATAGTAATTTGCTTTAATTTAATTTCCTCTGATTACTGCAGAAGTTGATGTTTTATATGTTCACATGTCTATTTCCTCTTCTTTAAATTGGCTTTATGCAAATTATCTTTAGTATCTCTTTTCATTTTGAATGTTTTTCTTATTTATTTGTAGAAACCCCCTATATAAACTTAATTTCTAATATTTTCTTGGTTACATGGTTTACTATATATCCTACTATGCATTCAATTTTTAATTATGTGGTGGGGCACACTTGCAGGTTAAAAACTTCCCATCTATTAGAAACTCTCTACAAATTTATATTTCTAATTGTCAAATTACTTTAATGATTACATACTTATTTAGCTTTTCTATTTCTTCTTTAACTATTTTTGGTAATATATATATTTTAGAGCATCTATCAGAACACTGAAATATGTGGCCAAGTCCTCTTCTTGTGTCAAGGATTTCTTCAGTTAGTAAATCTCTGCCCTTGTTGAGGTCCCTTATGAAACCTTCTCTGTTCCATATGGAGGCATGTCTCACGAGGGTCTGGAAGCCTTGGTCTGGGTGCTGGACACACCAGGAGGAAGCAGGGCTCTCAAAATACTCATGATAGAGCCTCACCTGTCCTGGGATCCCTTCAAAGGCAGAAACTGGCCCTCAGGCCGAGTCACTGCATGGGGCTGTCTCTCCTCCCATAAGATCAACATTAGATCAAGGAGATTGCTCACACTGAAGAGAATATGTCTCTAAATAGATTCTAAATCTGACAATTATTCAGTGTCATTAACAACACTTGATATAGTTGTCTTCTTATTTTTAGCCAAAATAATGTGTGTATGCTGCTGCTGCTATGTTGCTTCAGTCGTGTCCGACTCTGTGCGACCCCATAGACAGCAGCCCACTAGGCTTCCCTGTCCACGGGATTCTCTAGGCAAGAATACTGGAGTGGGTTGCCCTTAATGGGTGTATAGAGATCTAACTAACTTGCATTTCCATGATGACTAACGATGTAGAAGAGGGGATTACAAACATCTTCAATAAAGGGTAGAATAGTAAATATTTTTGTCTTTGTAGGCCATTCAGTCTGCTGCAACTACTGAACTCTGCCATTGTTTCATGAAATAAGTTATTGATAATACATAAATAAATAAGCTTTCTTATGTTCCAACCAAATTTATTTACAAAGTAAATGGCTGAATGGACTGGTTCATGAGCCATATTTTGTTGATTCCTGATATAGAGGACTCTGTGGCTTCACAGGGTAATTCTCCAAACATTTAAAGAATAGTTAGGTCCCATCCTTCTCAAATTTTTCCATAAAATTGAAGGTGAGGAAATATTACCAAACTCACTCAATGAAGCCTTCATTACCCTGATGCCAAAACTAGACAACAAAACTACAAAAAGAAGGTCAATTTCCCAAATGAATATAGATTAAAAAATCTTCAACAAAATATTAGCAAACTTCAATTCAGTCAGTTCAGCTGCTCAGTCATCCCGACTCTTTGCGACCCCATGGACTGAAGCATGCCAGGCTTCTCTGTCCATCACCAGCTCCTGGAGCTTGCTCAAACTCATGTCCATCAAGTCAGTGATGCCATCCAATGATCTCATCCTCTGTTGTCCCCTTCTCTTTCTGCCCTCAATCTTTCCCAGCATCAGGGTCTTTTCCAGTGAATCAGTTCTTTGCATCAGATGGCCCAAGTATTGAAGTTTCAGCTTCAGCATCAGTCCTTCCAATGCATATTCAAGACTAATTTCCTTTAGAACTGAATTAAGTTAGAAAACTTAATTCAACAATTTATGAAAGAATCATATATCATTTCCAAGTGGGATATAGCCTAGGTGTACAAGGATGGTTCAATATTTGCAAATCAATCAACATGATATGCATTAATAGCATGAAGGATAAAAACTTATATAATTATCTCAACAGACAAAGAAAAAACATTTGACAAAATTCAGCATACATTCATGTTAAAAACTCTTAATAAACTTGGTATAATGGGAACAGATTTCAAAATAATAAAGGCCATTTACAACAAACACACAATTAATATCATATTTGATGGTAAAAACTGAAATCTTTTCGCTAAGATGAGGAACAAGACAAGGATGCCTACTCTCACCATTTCCATTTAACATAGTACTTGAAGTCCTCGTCATAGCAGTCATATAGGAAAAAGAAATAGAAGGCATCCAAATTGGAATAAAACTATTAAAATGAAAAAAGACAGCCTATCAAACAGAAGAAGATACTTGCAAACCATTAGTCAATAAGGGGTTAATGTCCAAAATATATAAAGAAATTTATATGCAATATCAAAACTATAAATAATCTGATTTTAAAAAAGGCAGAGGACCTAAATAGACATTTTCCCAAAGAAACATACAGATGGGCAACAGACACATGAAAAGACATTCAACATCTCTAATCATCAGGTAAATGCAAATCAAAACCCAATGAGATCTCACTTCACCCCAATCAGAACACTATCATCAAAAAGCCAAGAAGTAATAAGTATTGCTGAGGATGTGAAGAAAAGGGGCCCTTTGGGCACCCTTGCTGGGAAAGTAAACTGGTGCAGCCACTATTTAAAACAGCATAAAAGTTCTTCAAAAATTAAAAATATAAATACTACATCATCCAGCAATTTCATTCCTGGATATCTATCAGAAGAAAACAAAAACACTAATTTGAAAATATATATGCACCCTAATATTCACAGCAGTACTATTTCTAATAGCCAAGATAGGGAAGCAATCAGTATTCATCCATATGAATAGATACATTTCATATATATATATATATATATATATATATATAAACAATGAAATATTATTTAATCATAAAAAGAATAAAATCTCATCACATGAGACAACATGAAAATCCTGGAGGGTATTACACTTAGCAAAATAAGTCAGACAGAGAAAGATAAATACTATATGTTTTCACTTATATATGGATTCTAAATTGCAAAACTAACAAATAGAACAGAAACAGACTCAGAGATACAGGGAATGAACTACTGGTTACTAGAGGGGAAAGGGGTGGGTGTAGGAGTGAAATAGCTGAAGCGGATTAAGAGGTACAAAATTATGTGTATTTTCCCAAACTTATAAATAAATTTATGTAATGTGCAGTAAGGAAAGGAATCGACCCTCCCAATACCTTAACTGTAGCCAGTGAAACTGATTTCAGACTTCTTGCATCCAGAATTGAAAGAGGATAAATTTGTTTTAATTAAATGACCAAGTTGATATGAACCATTGAGCATATATGTATTTTTCGTTTGCTGTGCTGCAGTAGTAGGATGAGATGTATCTGTAATTGTCTGTTGGGACACATCATGGTGAGGCAGGTTTGGATGGACATTCTTGAGACAGCCAACTTAGCTGAATAACATCTTCTTGGAGTCACTTTTCTCTTCCTTTAGTTCCTTTCACTTCTTACCATTTTGGAGTAGAGCATATTGTAGCTAAATATTTATTTTGAGAGGGCTTCCCTCACAGGTCGGTTGGTAAAGAATCCGCCTGTAATGCAGGAGACCCAGGCTCCATTCGTGGGTCGGGAAGATCCGCTGCAGAAGGGATAGACTACCCATTCCTGTATTCTTGGGCTTGCCTTGTGGTTCAGCTGGTTAAAAAGATCCCCTGGAGAAGGGAAAGGCTACCCACTTCAGTATTCTGGCCTGGAGAACTCCATGGGCTGTATGGTCCATGGGCTCGCAAAGAGTCGGACCGACTGAGCGCCTTTCACTTTCACTGTCTTATCTATTAATAGATACTCTCCTAGCTACAAGTTTGAGACTCTAGCGCAGAAGAAGATACAGATTGAGAGGAAGATAAAGACCAAAGTCTCAAATCTGGAAGGCCAGTAAGAAGCACTGCGAATGCCCTGTGGGGCCCACGGTGTGACTGAGGCTGGAGGAGGGGCCGAGCCCCGGGAGGGTTCGTGTCGAGGCCGCAGGAGCCTGGGGAGCACCGCACTGCGCAGCACAGAAGTTAGTGCCCGAGTCTGTGGTCCGCGAAGAGGAAATGTGCAGTGAGCTGCGGCGTTCTGCAGGGACTGTCGTGGCCTTTAATCTTCCATCCTGCTTTGTCCCTGAAGGAATGTAAATGAGGTGGATGAGGTGGCCCCCGGGGCTCTGAAGGTACCACTGCACACTCTCTGCCAAGGTGGAGAAATTACACCACAGTGTAGAGCTGGCTCCCTCCTGTGGAGTCAGGGCTGGGGGACTCTGCGCCACGTCCACCCCTCTCACTCCTGATGAGAGACAGTCACAGGTGAGGCTCACTGTAACTCTGGAAAAACCCCGAACGTGTCCCTCCAGCTCCCACAGACATTGAGAAGGACAGGACGTGTGCAGGACTTGCCAACCCTTTCTACTCCCTCCCTCAGCAATACAGCAGCTGCTCATTTCTTCAGATTCCCCTGCTGGGCAGCCCCAACTCACAGCAAACCCGGGCAAACAAAAGCCCCAGCACAGTGCCCACTAGCCTCTTCATGATGCCTTGACTTGCTGCTGAGAAATTTTCACCTTAAAATACACAGCTAAACCCATAAGTGGTGCATCATTTCTTGTCTGGAAATTTCCTGCTCCAGCAACCAATCAGCTCCCCCAGCAAACCCTGCTCAGGAGACCCTCTGTGACAGGAAGCCCGCCTAACAGTCAGCTCCCCTGAGAACACGGAACTGGAGAAAACAAATCTTTCCTTTGCAAACTGAAAAGGAAAGGAAAGAAAAAAATCTAAGATGCCCATAGGAATGAAACACTTGCAATACTCTATAATATTCTCTGTACTGTTTGCCTTCACAGAACATGCCTACTTCCTGAAAATGACACAGGCTGAAGCTGTAAGTCCTTTAAGCTCCCAGACCTCAGGGGTTTGCAGATAGCTCCCCCTATGGTCCTAGTCACCATGTCACTCAGAGCATAGAGGTACTTGGTCACATTACTTCAGTGGGCTTTTTCCTCAGGTGAAAGGAAGTCTCACTCTTCCTAAATTCAGACGCAAAACCTCTGATGGCTGAAACAAGGTTGTTTCCAGACATGTACTTCAGAAGCTGGAGTCCTTGGTTGGGGTACTGCACATATCAGCAGAGATTTGGTTGAAGGGAAATTGAGTAGTTGCACCTCAGCTCCAGAGGGTGATGTGGCCATCGGGCTGGGTCACTGACTGGGCTCCTGAAACATTACTACTGAATCACTGAACTCAACTAAACGAAAGTCTCTATTCAAAGTCAAACCAGAACAATGTTCCATGTGTGGACAAGAGAGTAAAATGGGACAGTACTCCCTCAGCAGCAGGAGTGCCTCACGCATCAAGGTGAACACCAAGGTCTCGGTGGAGCAGTGAAGAGGCAGTGAGCTGCTTTCTGGGTGATTCCCCACAGACAGAAGTCTCATGACTGGGGGACTTGAATCCAAGTTGCTCTGAGGTTGAGGAGCAATGATGGTGATAGAGGTTTCTTCTTCTGGTGGAGACTGTAGACTGGGCTAAGAAGAGAGGCTGTCTTAAAACTTCCTGTCTCTAGTGTCTGAGATGCTTTACATGTCATTGTGTAAAAAATGGTGTCAGGATATCTCTTTAAATTGTAAGGAAGGAAGGTTTTTTTTAGCTTATTCTGATCCTTTCTAGTTTTCACAACAGTGCCCTCCAGGGGTCAGATAGAGAAATAAAGAGAAGTTCACAATTTTTGTTCACCCCTTTGCTGGCTTTGTAGGGTTGAATTTTAAAGCATTATAATTATGTAACGAGGAGAATTTATGTTTTGTAGACTCTGAAACTTAAAAAATTGCACTTTCTAAAACCACACAAAATTATGGATAAAAATTAAATACAAAATAATGTTTAGAATGAGAAATAAAATCATAACAAATTATAAATTTTAGAAAGCAAATTCCACAGGCAGCATAAATCTAGAAAATTGAATCCTATTTTAGTACTTATTTCCATGACACACTGCCATAATACTTTTTGTTTCTATGCTTTTTGTCTTCATACTTTTTGCTTTTTTCTTCATATGACAATAAATTTATAAAAGCTTCCAATACAGAGAAAAGAAAGATAATCATTGATTGAAATTTGCTTTCTTAAAAAATGCAAAGTGCATTTTGATAATGGATGAAAATTTATAGGATTATGGTCAAAATTTGGAAACTGTCTATCACAGTACTATGTGCTACAAGATTTCATTACATTCCAAATTTTCTTGTCCTAACAAATCCTATCAACTGATCAATACTATCAACTGATCACACCAATTAACAAGTTTATTGTCTATGTTAGTTTCCTATTGATAGTGACAAATTACCTAGAACTTTTGTGATGGAACAACATCTGTTTATATCACAGGTTCTGTAAGTCAGAAATCAGGACACAGTTAAGCTGAATCTCACAAGTTTGTAGTCAAGGAGTCAACTAAGACTGTCTGGGGCATGGGCTCCTCTTCCAAACTCGGTGGTTGCTGGTAGAATTCATTTCCTTGTAGCTGTAGCACTCATGGCAACTTGTTTCCTCAAGACAAGGAGGATGTCTCTGATCTCAGGAAATGTTTAAGCTCTTTTTTAAAGAGCTCACTGGATTAGATTAGGCCCACCTAGGACAATCTCCTTTTGATTCATTCAAGGTCATACTGAGACCTTAGAGACTTTAATCCCACCTGCAAATTTCTTTTGTGTGTGTGTGTGTGTGTGTGTGTGTGTGTGCTCAGTCCCTTAGGCTCTTTGTGACCCCATGGACTGTAGCCCACCAGGCTTCTCTGTCCATGGCATTTTCCAGGCAAGAATACTGGAGTGGGTTGCCATTTCCTCCTCCAAGGGATCTTCTCAATCCTGGGATCAAACTGGCATCTCTTGCATCAGCAGGCAGATTCTTCACCACTGCACTACCTGGGGGACCTTAGTATCATCTACCTACCATAGTTGTTAATGCCCTCATTGTACTGGCATACTATGAATTTCATTTTATTCTCATAAATGTAAAAAATTGTGACCAGTCAGCATGGACTTAATATGAACAGTAATAAATATGATCGAACAAGGCTGTTTTCATACCAAAGGAAGAACATAAGTGAACTCATTTTCCAATCTATAGAGTGAAATGCACAGATATTCCACAGAGTGGAATGCAACAGCATGCAAGGAAACCATAAAAACATATTGGAACCAATTAGGAAAGTGTTACCTGCTTTTAAACACTGGAAGTTCTGGCAATAGACTATCATGCCTTTTGGAAACAAAGACTTGTTGATGAATCATTACCAAAGGAGCAGCAGTACAGTGTAATGTAAGGTAATCAGCATTAGTGTCAAACGGATTTTTGTTTGAAATCTGTCTCTGATGTTTAGCCTGTGAGATCTTGATGACAAACACTTATATACCAAAGTGACTGTGAGCTGCATAAATAAATTCCACTATGTCAAACTTATATGCATTCTTAATTTAAATTCACTCTTGCAGATGCCAAATAAGCCTGTGGCTCACTCTGTCACCACCTGACAGACTAGAATTATAGTAGAGTGGAAGTTGGGGTTTAACAGGCAAGGATCTTAACTCGTTAAGATATCTTATTTTTTGGTGCTCCAGCCTGGTGCACTGGGAAGACCCAGAGGAATCGGGTGGAGAGGGAGGTGGGAGAGGGGATCGGGATGGGGAATACATGTAAATCTATGGCTGATTCATATCAATGTATGACAAAACCCAGTGAAATGTTGTGAAGTAATTGGCCTCCAACTAATAAAAAAAAAATAAAATAAAATAAAATTTAAAAAAAGAAAGAAATATTTATAAAATATGGCTGGGGCCCTACGCATCTTGGAAATGTCATGTTTATGTAAGGGGCACTGAAGCTTAAGCTTTATTTTAAAATGAAATACTAAAAGTGTTAGTTACTCAGTGGTGTTTGACTCTTTTGATCCCATGACCTGTAGCCTGCCAGGCTTCTCTGTCCATGGGATTCTCCAAGCAAGAATCCTGGAGTGGGTTGCCATTCCCTTCTCCAAGGTATCTTCCTGACCCAGGGATTGAACCCAGGTCTCCTGCATTGTAGGCAGATTCTTTACTGTCTGAACTTCATAAGAAATATCTTATTTCATACAACAACATCTTGGATTACTTATTTTTACCCTCCATTTTACAAATGGTAAACCTAGCTTCAAAGAATTTAAATTACCCAGGATTGCAGTATTTTTAAGTGACAGGGTAGTGATTAGAATCTAGATCTATTTTGATTTCTTCTATGATTTGTTGGTTATTCAGAAGCATGTTATTTAGCCTCCATATGTTGGAATTTTTAATAGTTTTTTTTTTCTGTAATTGAGATCTAATATTACTGCACTGTGGTCAGAAAAGATGACTGGAATGATTTCAGTTTTTTTGAATTTACCAAGGCTAGATTTATGGCCCAGGATGTGATCTATTCTGGAGAAGGTTCCATGTGCACTTGAGAAAAAGGTGAAATTGATTGTTTTGGGGTGAAATGTCCTAAAGATATCAATTAGGTCTAGCTGGTCCATTGTGTTATTTAAAGTTTGTTTCCTTGTTAATTTTCTGTTTAGTTGATCTATCCATAGGTGTGAGTGGGGTATTAAAGTCTCCCACTATTATTGTGTTACTGTTAATTTCCCCTCTCATTCTTGTTAGCATCTGCCTTACATATTGTAATGCTCCTATGTTGGGTGCATATATATTTATAATTGTTATATCTTCTTCTTGGATTGATCCTTTGATCTTTATGTAGTGTCCTTCTTTGTCTCTTTTCACAGCCTTTACTTTAAAGTCTATTTTATCTGATATGAGTATTGCAACTCCTGCTTTCTTTTGGTCCATTTGCGTGAAATATTTTTTTCCAGCCCTTCACTTTCAGTCTGTATGTGTCCCTTGTTTTGAGATGGGTCTCTTGTAGACAGCATATATAGGGGTCTTGCTTTTGTATCCATTCAGCCAGTCTTTGTCTTTTGGTTGGGGCATTCAACCCATTTACATTTAAGGTAATTATTGATAGGTATGGTCCCGTTGCCATTTATTTTGTTGTTTTGGGTTCGTGTTTATACAACATTTCTGTGTTTCCTGTCTAGCGAAGACCCTTTAGCATTTGTTGAAGAGCTGGTTTGGTGGTGCTGAATTCTCTCAGCTTTTGCTTGTCTGTAAAGCTTTTGAATTCTCCTTCATATCTGAATGATATCCTTGCTGGGTACAGTCATCTGGGTTGTAGGTTATTCTCTTTCTTTACTTTAAGTATGTCCTGCCATTCCCTTCTGGCCTGAAGAGTTTCTATTGATAGATCATCTGTTATCCTTATGGGAATCCCTTTGTGTATTATTTGTTATTTCTCCCTTGCTGCTTTTAATATTTGTTCCTTGTGTTTGATCTTTGTTAATTTGATTAATATGTGTCTTGGGGTGTTTTGCCTTGGGTTTATCCTGTTTGGGACTCTCTGGGTTTCTTGGACCTGTGTAACTATTTCCTTCCCCATCTTAGGGAAGTTTTCAGCTATTATCTCCACGAGTATTTTCTCAGGGCCTTTCTTTTTGTATCTTCTTCAGGGACTCCTATGATTCGAATGTTAGGGCATTTCACATTGTCCCAGAGGTCCCTGAGGTTGTCCTCATTTCTTTTAATTCTTTTTTCTTTTTTCCTCTCTGCTTCATTCATTTCCACCATTTTATTTTCTACCTCACTTATCCTATCTTCTGACTCCGTTATTCTACTGTTGGTTCCCTCCACAGTGTTTTTGATCTCATTTATTGCATTATTCATTTTTAATTGACTCTTTTTTATTTCCTCTAGGTCCTTGTTAAACATTTCTTGCATCTTCTACATCCTTGTCTCCAGGCTATTTATCTGTAACTCCATTTTGTTTTCAAGATTTTGGATCATTTTTATTATCATTATTCTAAACTCTTTTTCAGGTAGATTCCCTATCTCCTCCTCTTTTGTTTGTCTTGGTGGCCATTTTTCATGTTCCTTTACCTGCTGGGTATTTCTCTGCCTTTTCATCTTGTTTAGATTGCTGTGTTTGGAGTGGCCTTTCTGTATTCTGGTGGTCTGTGGTTCCTTTTTATTGTGGAGGTTTTTCCCAGTCAGTGAGGTTGGACGATTGGCTTGTCAAGGTTTCCTGGTTAAGGAAGCTTGCGTCGGTGTTCTGGTGCGTGGAACTGGATTTCTTCTCTCTGGAGTGCAATGGAGTGTCCAGTAGTGCATTTTGAGATGGGTCTATGTGTTTGGTGTGACTCTGGGCAGCCTGTATATTGATACTGAGGGCTATGTTCCTGCATTGCTGGAGAATTTGCGTGGTATGTCTTGCTCTGGAACTTATTGGCTCTTGGGTGGTGGTTGGTTTCAGTGTAGGTATGGAGGCTTTTGGATGATCTCTTATTACTTAATGTTCCCTGTAGTCAGGAGTTTTCTGGTGTTCTCAGTTTTGGGGCTTAAGTCTCTTGCCTCTGGATTTCAGTCTTATTCTTCCAGTAGCCTCAAGACTTCTCCAACTATACAGCACTGATAATAAAACTTCTAGGTTAATGGTGAAAAGATTCTCCACAGTGAGGGACACCAAGAGAGGTTCACAGAGTTACATGAAGGAAAGGAGAGGGAGGAAGGAGATAGAGATGAGCAGGAGGAGAAAAAGGGGGACTCAAGAGGAGAGAGACAGATCTAGGTTGTACTCTGTTCCCTAAGTGTTCTCCATAGCCCAGAACACCCACAGAGATTCACAAAATTGGATTGAGAAGAGAAGGGGGAGGGAGGAAATAGAGGTGATCTGGGGGAGAAAAAGGAGAGTCAAAAGGGGGAGAGAGCAGTCATCACACTCCTGAATAAAAATGGGCACTGAATATTGGATTCTCAAATGTCCAAAATTGATATCAAATACTGAAAAACAAAGATTAAAAATCTAGAGTAGAGGTTAGACTCTTAAAAATACAATATTAAAAACAAAAACAAAAAAAAATAAGAAATATATATGAAGTTTGCTTTAAAAATAGGGTCTTTTTTTTTTTTTTGCAAGGTTATAGTGAAATGAAAATGAAAATTAAGGAGTAATAGAGGACTTTAAAATAAAATATAATAAAAAGAATCTAGATCTAACTCCAGAGACCAGTCTTATGTGCACTCCACTAAGACTGCTTGCATGATAATTGAAGCAATATGAGCAGATGAAATTTTCAAAGAATAGTGTACAGATTGAGCGGAAAGAGGCCCTAAGCAGTAGGAATGCTCTTGGTGTGGGATGGGTAAAGAAGAATAGGAGATCTTGCAAGGGATCTCCCAGAAATTAAAGTTTAAAGTTGGGGTACTGTGTGCCAGGAGCACAAAGGTCTCCAAAAGAGTGGCAAGCACTGCAGAGAATGGCTGCTCGAATGTGGTCTGTAGGTGGGTAGCATTTGCATCACCAGGGAGCTACTCTGACTTCAGAATCTCAGGCTCAACCCAAAATTCCTATGCCAGAATCTGCATTTGAATAATATTCCTGTGCACATTAAAATTTGAGAAATACTTGTCTAGATGAAAGAGGTTAAAAACATCCTTTGGATTTAAAAATAAAGAAATCATTGGTGATTTTTAAGAAAACAGATTTTAGAAAGTATTGGGAGAAAAAACAGAAGTGTATGGAGTGAAAAAGAGGTGACAGAGTGTAAGCAGTTATATGATTAGGGCTTTTAAACAATAACCAGGGAGTAAAAGATAGATTGGTTGCAAGAGTGGCATGTATGGGGTTTGGGGGGAATATGAAATATTTTTTTCTGAGATGAGAAAGCTTGAATATTTTAAATGAGTCCTAAAAAATCAGACTATAGAATTTGGGTGATCAGTGGCCTAAGGTGCCAGAGAAATCAGAAAAAATGGTGTCGGTGAAGTGTTTAGGCAAAGAGATACTACCTCAAAGTAAAAGAGATACCTGTTTTATTATTATTGGAGGGAAGGTGAATTACAAGTGTAAAAGCAGAATGTTTTATGAGATGTAGAAAGTTGAAGATTCATTTAAATATACTGAAATGGAGTTGGGCTCTACGGTCCTTGCCTCCCATGTCCTCAGCCTGCCCTTGTCTATGAAAAAACTTTAGCCAAAGAAGAAGCTTAATCAGACATCCCCTGTAAAGTCACATGCAAAGAGAGCTGAGCCCCCTCTTTTAGCAAAGAGAAACTGAAAGTTTCTGAGAACTTTCAGAAATCAGTTTCCTCACTGTGGTCTGCTGCTGTTCAACTTGCGAGAGATTGGGATGGCAACCCATGGGAGGAAAAGCACTTTGGTTAGAAATTTTTTATATTAAATTTCAATTAAAAAATTTAAAACTGTCAAATGGAAAGAAACAAAAGTTCCTTCTTAGCTTTGTTTAATGGTGAAACTATTATTATTTTGTCTTGCTTGACTGCTTTCCTCTCCTTCTGCGTTTTTTTCTGATTAAGTTTATTCTTTGGAATTCAGGGAAAGCCCAAGAGGCTAATTGTTTTCTTTGCACAAGAAGCAACAGAAGGTGGGTATTGGGAGTCTGTTTCAGAAAGACCCTATAGAACCCTGCTGGGTTTCATTGTGTGTGTGTGTGTGTGTGTGTGTGTGTATGCCCTCTTGTGTGCCAAGCATGGTTCAGGTCTGGAGGATGCAGTAGTAAAGAGATATTAATGCCTACAGTTCAGTAGGAAGAGAGAAAAATAAATGGTTTTTTTTTTTGAGAAAAAAATAATTTTAAAGGGTAATAAGTACTATAAACACAATACAATACTATATTGAGACAGTTGCTCTTGGGGTGAGGAAGGGCATCTGCTCTAAGTAGGATATGGAGGGGATGCTCCACTCTGATACTTACTATACAACACCAGGCAAAATACTGAGCCCCCTTCAAGTTCAATTTCCTTTCCTGTAGTTAGTCAGTATCTTTCTGCTGGGCACTGGTCTCAGCACTGACATTTATTATCTCATTCACTTCTCATGAGAACTCTGCATGGTAGATTCTATCAATATCCTATCAATATCTAACATTGTAGATATGAGAAAACTAAAGCAAAAAATCATAAAGTCATTTTCCCAAGATACTCAACTAATGAGTGGTAGATCTAGAAATGCAAACCAAGTCCTCAGTCTCAAGCACTGCCACATTGCCTCCGTAAAGGTGAATTGATCCAACCTTGAAGTGTTCCAATAAGAATTAAGTAGGAACACACATTCAAATCACCCAACATAATACCTTCCCTAACCTAGATATTCAATCAGCTGCAGCAATGTGCAAAATCTTGGGAGTGGGGTTGGGAGACAGAATCTGAAATTGCAGAATAATCTATCCACAAGATAAAGTTCAATATTTTTCAATATTTTCAATTATTTCAATATTCTCAACAATTTCAATATTCTCAATATTTTCAATATTTTTCAATATTTTCAATATTTTTCAATATTCTCAACATTTTCAATATTCTCAATATTTTCAAAATTTTTCAATATTTTCAATATTTCAATATTTTCAATAATCTCAATATTTTCAATATATTCAATATTTTTCAATATTTTCAATATTTCAATATTCTCAACATTCTAAATATTTTCAATATTTCAATATATTCAATATTTTCAATGTTCTCAATATTTTCAATATCTTTCAATATTTTTCAATATTTTCAATATCTTTCAATATTTTAAATATCTTTCAATATTTTTCAATCTTTCAATATTTTCAATATCTTTCAATATTTCAATATTTTAAATATTTTTCAATATTTTTCAATCTTTCAATATTTTCAATATCTTTCAATATTTTTCAATCTTTCAATATTTTCAAAATCTTTCAATATTTCAATATTTTAAATATTTTTCAATATTTTCAATGTTTTCATTTTTTTCAATATTTTCAATACTTTTAATATTTTTCAATATTTTCAATACATTTAATTTTTTTCAAATTTTCAATATTTTTCAATATTTTCAATATTTTTCAATGTTTTCAATATTTTCAATATATTAAATAATTTTCAGTATTTTTAATATTTTCAATATTTTCAATATTTTTCAATGTTTTCAGTATTATTAATATTTTTGTATATTTTCAATACTTTTAATATTTTCAATATTTTTCAATGTTTTCAATACTTTAAATATTTTTCAATATTTTCAACACTTTTAATATTTTTCAATTTTTCAATACTTTTCAACATTTTCAAAATTTTCAATATTTCAATATTTTCAATATTTATCAATATTTTCAATATTTTTTAATATTTTCAATATTTTTAATATTTTTCAATGTTTTCAATATTTTCAATATTTTTCAATGTTTTCAATACTTTAAATATTTTTCAATATTTCAATATTTTGAATATATTTCAATATTTTCAATACTTTTAATATTTTTCAATGTTTTCAATATTTTTCAATGTTTTCAACATTTTTCAATTTTTCAATATCTTTCAATTTTTTTCAATATTTTCAATATGTTTAATATTTTTCAATATTTTCAATACTTTTAATATTTTTCAATATTTTTAATATTTTCCAATGTTCTCAATACTTTTAATATTTTTCAATATTTTCAGTATTTTCAATATTTTTAATATTTTCAATATTTTTCAATATTTTCAATATTTTATGAGATGTATGTGTGTGTATGTGTGCTCATTCATGACTGACTCTTTGCAACGTATGGACTGTGGCCTGCCAGGCTCTTCCGTTCATGGAATTTTCCAGGTAAGAATACTGCAGCAGGTGACAATTTCCTACTCCAGGGGGTCTTCCATAACCAAGGGTCAAACCAACTTCTTTTGTGGCTCCTGCATTGCCAGGTGGGTTCTTTACCAGCTCAGCCACCAGGGAAGCCCTTTCTGACGTATATGCAGTAGTTTATCTGGCAGATTTCATGTGTTATCATAAGTATCCATGGTCTATCATGTTCTTATTACTATTAATGAGAAATTAATTAATTAGGGTGTTATTTTGAGAGATTGGGTACCATAATATAGAATGGAATGGATATACAAAGCAGTGTTTTCTGCAATTGTTTATTTTTTTCCCATGATTGACTCTTGCTCCCACTTCTCTGGATATTTCCATACTACAAGAAAAGACAAAGCAGTATATACTTACTTGCCAGAGAAGAAACTCCCAACTTGTGCAACAATTCCAAGCTTTCTTTTCAAGGTAGCCTCTTACTCTCCAGCCACAATCAGGCCATGTGTTGTATTTGTCATTTGAAGTCAATCACTTTCACATCTGGCAGGCCAAAGAAGAAGAAGAAGGAAAAAAAAAAAATACCGCCAGTTTTGCTGAATCCTCTTTGTCCCCATTTCTGCATAGCAACGTTTACTGAGTGGTTCAGCAATGACAGCTTCTATTGTGATTATGCTTTTGTTGGCCAAATTCTTGACTTTCTCTGCCCACCGAAGCCAAATAAAAAGGACAGAGACAGAATTTAGAGGAAATAGAAAGGTGGCTTTAAGAATACTGGAGAAGGTTGCCATTTCCTTCTCCATGGGATCTTCCTGACCCAAGGATCAAACCTGTGGATTCTTTACCATCTGAATCACAAGGGCTCACAGTCAGGAGTCGGTGATGAGGAACAAAGGTGATAATAGGATCTTGATTTTCTTTTCATTTCTTTTCTTTTTCATTTATTTTTATTAGTTGGATGCTAATTACTTTTCAATATTGTATTGGTTTTTGCCATACATTGACATGAATCAGCCATGGATTTACATGTATTCCCCATCCTGAACCCCCCTCCCACCTCCCTCCCCATCCCATCCCTCTGGGTCATCCCAGTGCACCAGCCCTGAGCACTTGTCTCATGCATCCAACCTGGACTGGCGATCTGTTTCACACTTGATGATATACATGTTTCGATGCTGTTCTCTCAGATCATCCCACTGTCGCCTTCTCCCATAGAGTCCAAAAGTCTGTTCTATACATCTGTGTCTCTTTTTCTGTCTTGCATATAGGGTTATTGTTACCATCTTTCTAAATTCCATATATATGCTTTGGTATACTGTATTGGTGTTTATCTTTCTGGCTTGCTTCACTCTGTATAATGGGCTCCAGTTTCATCCAGCTCATTAGAACTGATTCAAATGTATTCTTTTTAATGGCTGAGTAATATTCCATGGTGTATATGTACCAAAGCTTCCTTATCCATTTTGCTGCTGATGGACATCTAGGTTGCTTCCATGTCCTGGCAATTATAAACAGTGCTGCAATGAACATTGGGATACATGTGTCTCTTTCAGTTCTGTTTCCTCAGTGTGTATGCCCAAGAGTGGGATTGCTGGGTCATATGGCAGTTCTATTTCCAGTTTTTTTAAGGAATCTCCACACTCTTCTCCATAGTGGCTGTACTAGTTTGCATTCCCACCAACAGTGTAAGAGGGTTCCCTTTTCTCCACACCCTGTTCAGCATTTATTGCTTGTAGACTTTTATTTCTTCCTCTTGCATTGTTTCAAAGATAGTCATAGCCTGGCATCTGTAACCCAGTAGTTGAGTCTGGCAGTTAGGTGGCTCTGCGGCCTTCTTTCTGATTGTAACTGCAAAGGGAAGGGTGTTGTAAGGGAAAACACTAGATAGGAGATGTATTTAGCATAAAGACAAAGGAGAAAATGTGAATTGTAGCTCCTGCAGAGTTAGGGAGCAGTAAAGTAAATTTACAGATATTCGGAGTCAGGAACAGTTAAGGCAAAGCAAAACAAAAAAACAACTAGGAATGTTCACACCTTTCCCTACTGAGACTTCAGGGAATCCCTATCAGGGCTTCCCTGATAGTTCATTTGGTAAAGAATCCACCTGCAATGCAGGAGACCCTGGTTCATCTCCTGGGTTGGGAAGATCCTCTGGAGAAGGGATAGACTACCCACTCCAGTATTCTTGGGCCTCCCTGCTGGTTCAGCTGGTAAACAATGTGCCCGCAATGCAGGAGACCTGGGTTCGATCTCCGGGTTGGGAAGATCCCCTGGAAAAGGAAAAGACTACCCACTCTAGTTTTCTGCCCTGGAGAATTCCATGGACTACAGTCCCTGGGGTTGCAAAGAGTTGGACACGACTGAGTGACTTTCATTTCACTTCAGGAATGTTCAGGCCTGCTCACTGTTCTCTTTATTTTCTTTGTTCTCAGGAAAGGGAAAGGAAAAGACCTTATTCCTCTTTTTTCCTTTTCACTGCAACAGACTTCCTGGCAGTTTAACCCATGATCACTGGAGTGGAGCAGCGAGGCCAGTGTAAGCATCATAAGATGTTTGAGCAGGACACCAGCTGGCAGAGCTTTAGCTTTCATTTTTGATTCATGCAGTGTGTTACAGCCTGATTCTCAGGGGAAAAAATAGAAAGATTTAGATAAAGGATTCGCTTTCATGTTCCTAAGAAGCTAGTTTGAAAGTGTTATTAGTTTGAAAGTATTTGCTTCCTTTTAACACTTTAAAAATGCTTTCCCAAATTAAGGAAACAATACCAGTCACCATTGCAACAAAAAGAATAAAATACTTAGGAGTATATCTACCTAAAGAAACAAAAGACCTATACATAGAAAACTATAAAACACTGATGAAAGAAATCAAAGAGGACACAAACAGATGGAGAAACATACCGTGTTCATGGATTGGAAGAATCAATATTGTCAAAATGGCTATTCTACCCCAAAGCAATCTATAGATTCAATGCAATCCCTATCAAGCTACCAATGGTATTTTTCACAGAACTAGACCAAATAATTTCACAATTTGTATGGAAATACAAAAAACCTCGAATAGCCAAAGTAATCTTGAGAAAGAAGAATGGAACTGGAGGAATCAACCTGCCTGACTTCAGACTCTACTACAAAGCCACAGTCATCAAGACAGTATGGTACTGGCACAAAGACAGAAATATAGATCAATGCAACAGAATAGAAAGCCCAGAGATAAATCCACAAACCTATGGACACCTTATCTTTGACAAAGGAGGCAAGGATATACAATGGAAAAAAGACAACCTCTTTAACAAGTGGTGCTGGGAAACCTGGTCAACCACTTGTAAAAGAATGAAACTAGAACACTTTCTAACACTATACACAAAACTAAACTCAAAATGGATTAAAGATCTAAATGTAAGGCCAGAAACTATAAAACTCCTAGAGGAGAACATAGGCAAAACACTCTCCGACATAAATCACAGCAAGATCCTCTATGACCCACCTCCCAGAATATTGGAAATAAAAGCAAAACTAAACAAATGGGACCTAATGAAACTTAAAAGCTTTTGCACTACAAAGGAAACTATAAGTAAGGTGAAAAGACAGCCCTCAGATTGGGAGAAAATAATAGCAAATGAAGAAACAGACAAAGGATTAATCTCAAAAATATACAAGCAACTCCTGAAGCTCAATTCCAGAAAAATAAATGACCCAATCAAAAAATGGGCCAAAGAACTAAACAGACATGTCTCCAAAGAAGACATACAGATGGCTAACAAACACATGAAAAGATGCTCAACATCACTCATTATTAGAGAAATGCAAATCAAAACCACAATGAGGTACCATTACACGCCAGTCAGGATGGCTGCTATCCAAAAGTCTACAAGCAATAAATGCTGGAGAGGGTGTGGAGAAAAGGGAACCCTCTTACACTGTTGGTGGGAATGCAAATTAGTACAGCCTCTATGGAGAACAGTGTGGAGATTTCTTAAAAAACTGGACATAGAACTGCCATATGACCCAGCAATCCCACTTCTGGGCATACACACTGAGGAAACCAGATCTGAAAGAGACACATGCACCCCAATGTTCATCGCAGCACTGTTTATAATAGCCAGGACATGGAAGCAACCTAGATGCCCATCAGCATCTAGAATGGATAAGGAAGCTGTGGTACATATACACCATGGAATATTACTCAGCCATTAAAAAGAATTCATTTGAATCAGTCCTAATGAGATGGATGAAACTGGAGTCCATTATACAGAGTGGAGTAAGCCAGAAAGATAAAGAACATTACAGCATACTAACACATATATATGGAATTTAGAAAGATGGTAATGATAACCCTATATGCAAAACAGAAAAAGAGACACAGAAATACAGAACAGACTTTTGAACTCTGTGGGAGAAGGTGAGGGTGGGATATTTCAAAAGAACAGCATGTATACTATGTATGTTGAAACAGATCACCAGCCCAGGTGGGATGCATGAGACAAGTGCTCGGGCCTGGTGCACTGGGAAGACCCAGAGGAATCGGGTGGAGAGGGAGGTGGGAGGGGGGATCGGGATGGGGAATACGTGTAAATCTATGGCTGATTCATATCAATGTATGACAAAACCCACTGAAATGTTGTGAAGTAATTAGCCTCCAACTAATAAAAAAAAAATAAAAAAATAAATAAATGAAAATGCTTTCCCTTGGTGACTTCTATTGCATCTGATATGAAATCAAGCATCATTCTTAATGATATTTCCCAGAATACAGTCTATCAATTTTCCCTGTTTATTGGCAAGATTATTTCCACTTAAATAGACCCTTGGATTTGCCTTCAATACCCTTTGAACTTCTGTCAAAACCACAGTGGAGGACGTGCAGAATGTCTTATTCACCTTGATGATTTTCCAAATAGCATTGCTCTTATGTAAGGAGCTTGTTTTATAGGAAGTCAAGTATGGCAGTGAGTGAAGGTGCTTGTTATGAGCAAAAATGTTATGGAATGGGTAATGGAAAAGGTAGTTATAAATACTACCAACAATCATGTGGTCATTTGCAGTAACAAAAACTGTAATAGTCAGAAATGGAGCATTTCCTGCCATATCAGTAAACAAGGATATCAGTCATCAGCAACTGCAGCCCAGTGTGAGCTCCTGAGCCTAAGGGCACTCAGGAAGGAGAAGAATATCTGTGATCTAACAACCATCAGAACTGCAGTCACTCCCTGTCATGAGCCTAAAGGATCTCAGGATGTAAGAAACACAGATACTGGCCCCACGATAGCTGAGGTGAATAGTAAAAGAATGACTTCAGTGAGCCCAGACTCTTGCATCTTCCCATGCATAGAAAAGAGCTAGACTCCTTAACTTGAGATATCCGTTTTTCTTTAATTAACAATAATCTTTTGATGTTCAGACTACCTGCATTTTGTTGCAAAACTTCTACACAACCTGGATCTTCTGCTCACCTCCTTAGAGCAGTTCTTTCAGGGTTTCTTGGGATGTTATCTCCCAGGCTTGAAGTCCTAAAAATTCCCACCAGATAAAACATAACTCTCAACTTCTGGTTGTGAATATTTTTTAAGCTGATAGTAGTTATGACAATCTCTTTTTCAGTTTGATGTGAATATGTTTATGAATACAGTAACCATTTTTAAATCTCTCCCCCAATAGCCTGCCTATGGAAATGTATGATGTGCAAAATACAAGTTAATCTTGTATCTGATTGTATCTCAGTAGTTAAGATGCAGGATCCAATGGGACAGTGTGGGTGAGGGATAAAAGAAAAGAATAACACCCAAAAATGGATAAGTGAACTTGGTATCCCTTGAGGAGGGTATGGCAACCCACTCCAGTATTCTTGCCTGGAGAATCCCATGAACAGAGGAGCCTGGTGGGCTACAGTACATAGGGTCATGAAGAGTCGGATTTGGCTGAAGCAACTTAGGAATGCTTGCATAAACCTGGTATACTCTTTTCAGGAGAAGGTTACAGTGATTTTGGTCGAATGGGGAGTAATTGCATCGTATTAACAAGAAGCATAGTTTTGCTGTTTTCTTTATTTGAAAGTGTGTTGTTAAAAGAGGTATAGATGGATGACCAGTTGACATAGAAGGTACTGGAATAGCTTTGTAGTGTCTCTACTAGCTGGAAATCTATGACTCAGAATTTGTTTCCCTGTATTGTTCTGGGTTAGGGTTGGCCATAAAAAAGATACTGCAAGGTTTAGAAGGTAGTTGTCATGAAGTAGCCACATTTTTTTATGTCCTGCTGGTTGGTGCAGGGCTCCAGCCACTGTGCAACTCACACGTGTTGCTGCTGATCTGCTAACTCACCTTATTGTTAACTTACAACTCCTTGACCTCCAACCAGATCTCCCATCTTGGGCCAAATATGCATGTAGCATGATGGGAAATATCCACTTCTCCTGAAGATCACCCATTACCGTGAGATTGAAGGAGACAAGAGACAGACAAGTTTTAGTGTGTCTTTGTGGGTTCCAATTGTCCTCATGGGTTCTAGTATGTCCTTACACGTCAGTTTTTCCATGTTTTTGTCCATATCCAATTTTCCTTTCCAAATGACACTCTAGTTAATTTAAAGTAAATTCAGGCTCGCACCAAATGCAAAGATAACAGCTTTGTATAAACTCCTCCACCAACTCTAGCAATTGCCTGAGAGTTCTATTCCTTAAAATGAGTCTCTTATTCTGTATCACTGTGGTTCTACTTTTTTGATTGTACCCTAACTGACACAAAACCTAAGAAGAAAAGATAAAGGAAATTATATTCATGACAATTTCTGAAAATTAAACCCAGATTTAAGATGTGAGATTTTTTAGGTGAAGTTGCCACATTAAATTATTATGGGACAAGTTTTCAAATTTAGACAACTTTGCACATGTTCTGTATGGTTGATACAAAATTAAAAAAATCAAGACTGAGAATGTGTTACTAGAAAGTTAGTCTGGACATCTGTTCCTAAGTGACTTAAAAGGAGCTTCCAGACCACAGATTAAGCAACCACACAACTACCATTTCTGGTCTGGGATATGCAGGTGCATATTTCAGCTGGAGTTCTGCAGCAAGGAAGCTCTCCTTTATTAAACTCTAGGGTTTTTGTTTAGCTTTTCCTATTACTTCAAGCACTGTGAGCTCCCAGAGAGCACAGAAATACTCTGCAGAATCTTCCAGCTCTAAGTCTGAAATGGTGAGGCTGATGGATTTACGAGCTTTCTGAAAATTTACAGAGTAGCGGCCATTCCTTGCATTCTGGCTAGAAGAAACCTGACCAATAAGGTAAATCATCTCTCCATTGGGAAGCAGCTTGTACCAAAACATGTAGAAATAGCTCCAGGTTGTTCCATACCGACAGTTCAGGGTGACTGACTGTCCCAGTTGACCGGATATGTCTGGCTGGTCTTGAATAACTTTCTGCGCCACACCAGATCCTGTGGGGGAAAAAAAATCAGGAAACAGAGCTGAAATAATGAACAAAATAATGTAGGAATTAGATTAATTTGGGGCCCAAAGAAAACCCAAATTGAAATCATAATAAGTATGCTTTTCTCCAACCCTCCTTTCCTCCCCAAGTCCCTGTGAAGCACCATGCGCCTGGGGGCGGACCTTTTACCCTAAACACTCGTACCCTTGTTTGGAAGTATCCCTACCAGAGAAGGTGAAGGCCAGGAACACCCAGAGCAGACTGGAGAGCAGCATGAGGCATGGGTTCCCCTGCACAAATGTGCTGAGTTCTGCCTCAAGCTGAGAGTACAGTGTCTTTGAGTGCCTGGCAGCACATATACATACTACCCGGAACCTGTGTGACTCCCCGCAACGGGAAGTGGGGTTTGTCATGTTCATAGCCCATGTGGTCTGTGCCATGTGAGAAAAAAGTCTGGCTCACCACAAACTTTATTTTGTCTACTTGTCTTTCCCTGGCAATTGAGTTAGGCAGATCTTGAAAAGGAGTATGGAAAAAAAACAATTAGTATTAATGGTATGAGCTGAGGGGAACTGAATTTTAAACAAGTTGACAAATATTGATAATCATTCAGTAAAGTAATTTTACCAGCTCATTTAAGATAGAATTTAGCATAAGATATGAACTCTTCTTGTAACTTACTTACTGGTCATTCATTTAGCCTATGCTTACCTTTCCTCCATTCAGAAACAATGTCTTTTTTAAAACACACAGGTTTTCAACTTTCTTGGTGAAAAGCTATCTTATCCAAAATAATTATTTCTTTTCTTAATTGGGTGTTAGGGCTCTATTTAGATTTTTTAGTAAATAAAATTACTTTAACATGAAATGAAGAAACATCAGTTCTTCTGACTTTCAGAATCTATTCATTTGTATGTGTTTTTATGAAACTGTAACAGGAATAAAATATTATTTTTCTGAAATCTGACACCGAATCTTATTTATTAGACTTTGAGGAGGATCAGGATATTCAGTCTTGTGCCTCTACAAGGAGAATTGAACTTATTAGATCATGTGCCCTAGAATTGTACTGATGCCACTCTGAAAGCTATAAGATACTGAAGAAAATTGAAGATAATGCAAGTAAATATAAAGATATTTCATGTTCATGAGTTTTAAGAATTAACAATGTTGAAATGTCCTCTGAACCAGAGCAATCTACAAATTTAATGCAACCCCTCTCAAACTAGTTATGGCATTTTTCATTCAACTAGAACAAATAATCCTAAAATTTGTATAGAACCAAAAATTATCACAAAAGACCACAAATTATCAAAGCAATTTTGAAAAAAAAAAAAAAAGAACAAAATTGAAGGTATCACACTCCCTGACATCAAAATATGCTTCAAAGGTGTTATAATCCAAAATGTACATTGCTGGCCCAAACACAGAGATTCAGTCAATGGAACAGAATAGGGAGTCCAGATTTTAACCCTTGTATACATGGTCAATCAATCTATAACAAGGAGGCAAGAATAAGCAATGGGGGAAAAACTGATTCTTCTACAAGTGGTGTTAGACAATTGGACAGCTACATGTTAAAGAATGAAATTAGCATATTTTCTCAGAGCATATACTAAAATAAACTCAAAATGGATTAGAGACTTAAATATATGACCTGAACTCATAAATTCTTAAAGGAAGTATAGGCAATATGTTTTATGACATTCATCTTTGCCATATTTTTGTACCTATTTCTTCAGGCAAGGACAAAAAAGAAATAACACAGAAAATAGGACCTAATTAAATTATTTTGCACAGTGAAAGAAACCATTCACACACAAAAAAGGCAACCTATCAAATGGGAGAAGATATTTGGAAGTGATCAGTCAATAAGGGGTTAATGTCCAGAATATATAAAAAAACTTTTGCACACAATATCAAAACCACAGGCAGAGGACATGAATAGGCATTTTTCCAAAGAAACATACAGATGGCAAACAGACACATGAAAAGATGTTCAACATCTCTAATCATCAGGTAAATGCAAATCAAAACCAAAATCACCTCACTCCTACCAGAATACTATCATGACAAAAATGAAAAATAATTGAGTATTGTCAAGGATGTGGAGAAAAGGGAAACCTTGTGCATTCTTGCTGGGAAAGTAAACTGATGTAGCCTCTATTTAAAACAGCATGAAGATTCCCCAAAATAATAAAAATATAACTACTATATGATTCGGGGTTTCCCAGTGGCTCAGCGATAAAGAAGCCACCTTCAATGCAGGAGACACTTCAATTTTGATCCCTGGGTCAGGAAGATCCCCTGGAGTAGGAAATGGCAGCCCACTCCAGTATTCTTGCTGGGAAAATTTCCAGAGACAGAGGAGCCTGGCGCTCTATGTTTCCATGAGATTGCAAAGAGTCGGACATGACTGCAGTGACTTAGCATGCACATGCATTATATGATTCATCAATTCCATTCCTGGGTATCTATCAGAAGAAAACAAAAACACTAATTCAAAAATATGTATGCACCCAAATGTTCACTGAAGCATTATTTCCAATAGTGAAGATATATAGAAACAACCTCAGTTTTCACTCATATGAATGGATCTAGAAGATATATATATATGAGGGTGTGTGTGTGTGTGTGTGTGTATACAATGGAATATTACTAGCCATAAAAAAAGAATAAAATTTTGCCAGTAGGGACAGCATGATAGACCTGGAGGATATCACACTTAGTGAAATGTCAGATAGAGAAAGACAAATACTGTATGCTTTCACTTTTATATGAAATCTAAAAAGCAAAACAAATTAACAAATATTACAAAACAGAAACAGACTCAGACATATAGGGAACAAACTACTGGTTACTGCAAGGGAAAGGATGGGTGTAGGGGTGAAATATGTGGAGGGGATTAAGAGGTAGAAAGTTCCACTTATAAGATAAATAAATTAAAACTATGTAATGTGCAGTGAAGGGGAAGAATCTACCCTGCCAAGAACTTGACTGTAGCCGGTGAAACTGATTTTAGACTTCTTGCATCCAGAACTGAAAGAGGATAAATTTGTTTCAAATGATCAATTTATGTATGAACACTGAACAAATATTTTCTGTTTGCTTTGCCCCAGTCATAGGATAAGATGTGAGTATTTACAATTTGCAAAAGTGAGTAATTGCAATTGTGAGTTATTTGTATTTGCATTTATGGTAAGGCAAATTTGAATATTCTTGAGACACCCAACTAACTGGATAACATCTTTATTGGAGTTATTTTCTCTCCTTTTAGGTCCTTTCACTTTTTATCATTTTGGAGTCCAGCATATTGTGTTTAAATATTTACTTTAAATCTGTTGTCTTATCTAGATTCTCTCCTAACTACAAGTCAGAGGTTCTAGTGCAGAAGGAGATATAGGAGATATTCAGAAGGGAAAAGACCAAATCCCAAATTCGTTGGAGCAAAAAGTGTTTGTGGTTAAAACTGTACCAGTTTGGTAAGGAATACTAAACAGTGCAGATACCTGGTAACAGCCTCACGGTGTGACTGTGGCTGGAGGAGGGGCTGAGCCCCGGGAGGGTTCGTGTAGAGGCCGCAGGTGCCTGGGGAGCACTATGCTGCACAGCACAGATGTAAGTGCCCGAGTCTGTGGTCCGCGAAGAGGAAACTGCAGTGAGCTGCGGCGTTCTGTAGGGACTGTCATGGTGTTTAATCTTCCATCCTGCTCTGTCCCTGAAGGAATGTAAAACAGATGGATGAGGCGGCCCCCGGGGTTCTCATGGAACCACTACACACTGTCTGCGAGGGTGGAGAAATTACACCACAGAGTAGAGCTGGCTCCCTCCTGTAGACTCAGGGCTGGGGGACTCTGCTCCACATCCACCCTTCTCACACCTGATGAGAAAGAACAGTCGTAGGAGAGGGTCACAGTAGTATAGTGTAAGTCACTCAGTCATGTCCAACTCTTTGTGACCCCATGGACTATATAAAGTTCATGGAATTCTCCAGGCCAGAATACTGCAGTGGGTAGCTTTTCCCTTCTCCAGGGGATCTACCCAACCCAGGGATCGAACCCTCGTCTCCCTCATTGCAGGTGATTCTTTACCAGCTGAGCCACAAGGCTCCTGCAAAACCCTGAAAGTGTCCTCAGAAAGAGAAATTAAGGAATCAATATCATTCACCATTGCAACAAAAAGAATAACATATCTAGGAATAAACCTATTTAAGGAAACAAAATACCTGTATTCAGAAAACTATAAGATACTGATGAAAGAAATTAAAGATGACATAAACAGATGGAGAGATATTCCATGTTCCTGGGTGGGAATAATCAATATTGTGAAATGACTATACTACCAAATGCAATCTACGGATTCAACGTGATCCCTATGAAATTACCAATGGCTTTTTTTCACAGAACTAGAACAAAAAATTTCACAATTCATATGGAAACACAAAAGACCCTGAATAGCCAAAGCAGTCTTGGGAAAGAAGAATGGAGCTGGAGGAATTAACCTTCCTGACTTCACACTATACTACAAAGCTACAGTCATCAAGACAGTATGGTACTGGCAGAAAAACAGACTAGTGGAAAAAGATAGAGAACCCAGAGATAAACCCACACACCCATGGTACCTTATTTTTGACAGAGGAGGCAAGAATATACAATGGGGCAAAGACAGCTTCTTCAATAAGTGGTGGTGGGAAAACATGACAGCAATGTACAAAAGAATGGAATTAGATCATTACCTAAAGCCATACACAAAGATAAACTCAAAATGGATTAAAGACCTAAATATATGACCAGAAACTATTAAACTCTTAGAGGAGAACATAGGCAGAACACTCGATGACATAAATCAAAGCAAGATCTATGACCCACCTCCTAGAGTAATGGAAATAAAAACAAAAATAAACAATTGGGACCTAATTAAACTTAAAAGCTTTTTCACAACAAAGGAAACTACAAGCAAGGTGAAAAGACAACCCTCAGAACGGGAGAAAGTAATAGCAAGGGAAACAACTGATAAAGAATTAATTTCCAAAATATACAAGAAGCTCATACAACTCAACAACAACAACAACAACAAAAAAAAAAACCCTATCAAAAAGTGGGAAAGGGACCTGAAGAGACATTTCTCCAAAGAAGACATACAGATGGCTAACAAGCACATGAAGAGATGCTCAACATCACTCATTATCAGAGAAATGCAAATCAAAACTACAATGAGATACCACCTCACACCAGTCAGAATGGCCATCATCAAAAAGTCTACAAACAATAAACGCTGGAGAGCATATGGAGAAAAGGGAATGCTCTTGCATTGCTGGTGGAAATGTAAATTGATACAGCCACTATGGAAGAAGGTATGGAGACTCCTTAAAGAGCTAGGAATAAAACCACCGCATGACCCAGAAATCCCACTCCTAGGCATATACCCTGAGGAAACCAAAATTGAAGAAGACACATGCACCCCAATGTTCACTGCAGCTCTGTTTATAATAGCTAGAACATGGAAGCAACCTAGATGTCCATCGACAGGTGAATGGATAAAGAAGCTGGTACATATATACAATGGAATACTACTCAGCCATAAAAAGGTATGCATTTGAATCTGTTCTAATGAGGTGGACAAAACTAGAGCCCATTGTATAGAGTAAAGTAAGTCAGAAAGAGAGATATAAATATTGTATACTGACACATATATATGGAATCTGAAGAGATGGCACTGATGAATTTATTTTCAGGGTAGCAGTGGAGAAACACACAGAGAAAAGACCTATGGACAAGGCAGGAGAAGAGGAGGGAGAAGGGGAGGCGTATGGACAGAGTAACATAGAAACGACAGCACCGTGTGTGAGAGAGGGCCAGCGCGAGTGTGCTGTGAGACTCAGAGCAGGGCTGAGGGCGCAGGAGCTCAGACAGGGGCTCTGAGACGGGCCGAGGGCGGGCAGGAGGGAGACGGGAGGAGGTCTGGGAGGGGGGACATGGGTGTGCTATGGCTGATTCTTGTTGCTATGAAAGAAAACCACACAATTCTGTAAGGCAATTATCCTTCAATTAAAAAATTAAAAATAATAAAAAGAATGATATCTATCATCTTTTAGCTCTTACAAGGAACAGGTGGCAAAAAAAAAAAAATAAAAAGATTTGTTACTGGAGAGGCACATATGGGTTTGTGGGAATATTAAATATTTTTTAGGATGAGAAAGCTTGAATATTTTAAATGCTGGGAGGGAATTAGCAAGAAAATCTTGAAGAGTCAGACCAAAGTTTGTATGATCAGTGGGCTGAAGTGCCAGAGAATTCAGACAGAATACTGTGGGTAAAGCATTTGGGCAGAGGGGTACCATTTCAAAGTAAGAAAGACACCTTTTTTATTATTATGGGAGAGAACATAAACTATATGTGTAAAACAGGAATGTTTTACCTAGGATGCAGAAAGTTGAGGAGGATTCATTTAATGATACGAATTGTCTTTATTGTCACCTACCATGACTCATCAAATTTGGTCAGTTGGCTATTTTAGCAGAGTAGAGTCAAAGGAGATATGAATGATATATTATAGAAACATGAAAACGTTTTCATTCACCATTTCATTTATTATTGATGTTAAAAGCCACAAATATATGGAGGCAAACTTCAGTAAGACTGTATGATTCATATGGCTGGATGGAGTAATTTTGTCTTCTAGGGATTATGGTTTAAGTACGTAAGAGTGGGAAGCATAGACATGTGTTGGTTTGAGGGATGTAATGAGGTTAAGGTGTCCTCAAGGGTTGCCATGTGGGAGGTTTCCAGTCCACCTGCATATCCAGCTTCACAAACCAGCTTTCATTCATCAGTGCACATGTCAAAAGCACCCTGTGGTCAAGCTGTGACTCATCTGCTGAATGTTCCTTGTATGTCAGGAACAGTAATAACAGGTGAGATTAAAGAATAGTGTGGAATGGCCCCTATCCTTGAGGAACTTGTACTAGTAAAGTGTCAAAAACCAAACAATATTCATAACATTTTAAATATTGCTTTTGCAAAATTGTGTACAAAATACTATAAGAGGAAGAAGACAAATAAATATAAGGTGTAAAATCTTTTATAAAGTAAATGTGACATTTACTGAGTCCTGAAGTTTGAGTAGGCTTTTGCAAACTTGAGAAAAGAATAATATATATGAGAAGAAAATATTAAAATGAGTTCATTATGTCTGATGTTTAGAAATCTTGGGGTAGTGGTGGGGATGAGGATGAAAACTTCCTGGAAGTAATACTGTAGATGGCCACAGAAACCTTGATTTTCATTTGTGGGTCATCGTGAGCTACAGAAGGTCTTGAAATAGAATAGCAATCTAATCCAAATGTGTGTTTTAGAATGATTACTTTAGAGAGTTTGGAGTGGTAGGAGCTCATGGGTAAAGGATATATTTAAGAAGTTATTCCAATCAACTTGGTGAGAGATTACGAGAACCTGAACCAGGATAGTAACAAGGCAACTAAAAAGAGGTGGTTGAATGCGAGAGATATTTAGAAGACAGGATTGATGTGACTTCATGTATCAGTCAACTTTGGCTAGCATAAGATTTAGTACAAAGAACCTCACAATCTCAGTGGCTCACAGGAACAAGCTTAATGAATGGTCCACTGTGTGTTACTTGTGGGTCAGCTGCCATCCCAACCCGGTGGCTCTGCTCTTGCACACAAGGGGATTCAGGTCTGCTCCCATGAGTTGTCTCTTCATTCTGAAGCTTGTGTCTGCTTCACATTATGGAATAAAACCTGAAAGGACAACCACTATCTGGTATGTGCAGGGAAGAAACAAAAGAAGGCATATCATGGAAATATATTTAGTTTTAACTAGGATATAAATACCCACTCACAGTTTATTGGTCAAAGATGGTCACGTTGTTATGTCCAAAGTCCACAGTGTGGTGAAGTATCGGAAATATACTCTGGCTAAAGGTTAGCATAGCAAGAGTGAGAGAGAACAAGTAGTCAACAAACAATATATACTATTGCTTTTGGGCTTTCCAGGTGGCACAGTGGTAAATAATCTGCTTGCCAATGCAGGAGATGCAAAAGATGCAGGTTCAATCCCTGGGTCAGGAAGATCCTTTGGAGAATAAAATGGCAACCCACTCCACTATACTTGCCTGGAAAATTCCATGGACAGAGGAGCCTGGCTGGCTATAGTCCATGGGGTCACACATGCACACTTGGAAATGAGCTACATGAGAGTGAGCTTATAGGGCAGTCACAGGTTAACCATTTTAGGGAAAAGAAGATGTATTAACTTCCAACATTTAAGAAAAGTTTTTGTGAAGACCTAGATGAAATCAATAATAAAAATAACTTGCTTTTCCCATTTTTCTCTTTTGTTCTTTTTGTAAAATTTGAAGAACATGCCTTAAGTGAATTAGTTGCTCACAGTAACAATCTCTCGTATAAGATCTTGTCCCGTTTATCAGAGCAGATGGTTCGGTTCTGGTGATGAAGTCTTTATGGCTGCTAAGTTTCCAGGTTCACACTCAAATACTTGGCTCACAAAGTCATAATAGTGAGAGATTTGTGATTTAAAAAAAAATTATTTTAGCTATCATGTAATTTTCTTCAAGTGCATGTGACTACATGATAGAGAAAACTAGAGGGCTAGAGTCCACCATATCAAAACATGTCACCTTATACTTGAAATTCAGAAGTGAAATCTTTCCCTCCAAAATACTCAGCAACCAAAATCATTTTGGCTGCTGACTTACAGCTCTTCAGAATGGTCCAGAATCTTGCTGAAAAGCCATATACTTTGAATCTTTATTTTCTTTCCATGGGTATCACAGCAGTCTCCAAATGAGCCAGACTGGACTCATTTTTCCATCTACTATCTTTTGAACACTGTCCTATGGCTCCTTTCTTTCTTGTAACTACCCCAGTATACAAGTAACAAAACTAAGATTAAAATATTTATTAATTTCTTTTTGCTGTAATTCAGTTGAGTTGGAATATGCCTATACCTACCCTCTTAAATGCCTTTATATTGCTTTACTTACCAGGGGTTATTTCTACTTTCCAGGTTATGATTATAATTGAATTACATACATACTCAAATAGTCTTGCATAATATATGCTGCATAGTACATACAATACCAGAGAAACACCAAGAAAAAGTTGAAGAGGGTAGACAGGGTAGGAAATTAGAAAATGACTTGAGCTGTGCATAGTAAATATTTCTATGAGATGACGCTCATAGATTTTCTTTTTGCCTTTTACTTTCTATATGAAAATTAACTTTTACAAAGTTAATCGACTTTAATTTTGTAAAGCTTTTTATTTTATATTCCCCTAGAGTAGGAAATGGCAAACCAACCCAGTATTCTTGCCTGGAAAATTTCATGGACAGAGGATCCTGGAAGGCTACAGTCCACGGGGTCACAAAGAGTCAGCACGACTGATTGACACATACAGCCAATCAACAATGTTGTGACAGTTTCAGGTGGACAGTAAAGGGACTCGGCCATACACATACACGTGTCCATTCTCCCCCAAACATCCCTCCCACATAACATTGAGCAGAGTTCCCTGTGCTATACAGTAGGACTTTGTTGGTTATCCATTTAAAATATAGCAGTGTGTACATGTTGATCCCAAACTCCCTAACCTTTCTCCTCATTCTTCCCCCCTGGCAAGCATATGTTCATTCTCTAGGTCTGTGGATATGTTTCTGTTTTGTAAATAAGTTTATTTGTATCATTTCTGTTTAGATTCTGTATATAAGGGATGTCACACAATGTTTCTCCTTTTCTGTCTGATTTAGTTATCTCAGTTTGATAATCTCTAGGTCCATCCATGCCGCTGCAAATGGCCTTTATTTCATTTGCTTTAATGGCTGGGTAATACTCCATTGTATACCTGTACCATATCTTCTTTATCCATTCCTCTGTCAATGGGCATTTAGATTACTTCCATGTCTTGACTATTGTGAATAATGCAGTGAACACTGGAGTGCAGATATCTTTTTGGACCATTCTTTTTCCTCTGGGTATGTGCCCAGGAGAGGGATTGCTGGATTGTATAGGAACTCTAGTTTTAGTTTTTTGAGGAATTTCCATACTGTTTTCCACAGTGATTGCACCAGTTTACATTCCCGCCAACAGTGTAGAAGAGTTCCCTTTTCTCCACATCTTCTCCAGTGTTTATTGTTTGCAGATTTTTTTGATGATGGCCATTCTGCCTGGTGTGAAGTGATACCTCACTGTCATTTTGATTTGCATTTCTCTAGTAATTAGCAGTGTTGAGCATCTTTACACGTGCCTGTTGTCTATCTGCATGTCTTCTTTGGAGAAATTTCTATTTAGGTCATATGCCCATTTTCCCACTGGGTTGTTTGCGGTTTTGTTATTGAGTCATATAAGCTGCTAGTATATCTTGGAAATTAAGCCCTTGTCCATCACAACATTTGCAAATATTTTCTCCTAGTCTGTAGCTTGGCTCTTTGTACTGTTTATGAATTCTTTTGCTGTACAAAAGCTTGTAAGTTTTATTAGGTCCCATCTGTTTATTTTTGCTTTTATTTCTATTGCCTTGGGAGACTGACCTGAAAAAAACATTGGTGAGATTTATGTCAGAGAATGTTTTGCCTATGTTTTCTTTTAGGAATTTTATAGTATTGTGTCTTATATTTAAGTCTTTAAGCCACTTTGAGTTTATTTTTGTGTGTGTTGTGTGAGAGTATGTTCTAACAGCATTGATTTACGTGCAGTTCTCCAACTTTCCCAATACCATTTTCTGAAGACTGTCTGTGTCATAAAATGTAAACTGGGTTTCAGAGTAATACATTTGAGAGATGAGCGTGGTTTGACCAAAGAAGTAGCAGTGAAAATGGCCGCGGTGGTTCGATTTGGCATTAATTTTTAAGATACGGCCAACCGGATTTCTTTCTGAGTTAGATGTAAGCAGTGAGAAAACAATAAGAGTCAAAGATCACTAAAGTTACAGCAAGAGATGTGGACAGAATGGAGGTGCTCTGAGCCGTAAACGAGAGCTGTGGGAGGAGTGTGTTGGAGGACAGTTCAGAAGGTGAATGATCAGAAGGTTAGTGCTGCTCACATTGAACTGGGGCTTCCCAGGTGGCTCAGCGGTAAAGAACCCGCCTGCCAAGCGGGAGATATGGGTTTGATCCCTGGGTCAGGAAAATCTCCTGGAGAAGGAATGGCAACCCACTGCAGTATTCTTGCCTGGGAAATCTCATGGACAAACGAGCCTGGGGGACTGCCATCCATGGAGTTGTAAAAAGTTGGACATGACTTAGTGACTAAACAACAACAGCAACACATTAAATTAGAATCCTGACCCTTCAGAATGCTACGTCACCACGAAAAAGGAAACTATTCATTCAGGCTTATTCCAGGTCTGGTCTTGCATAGATGTAAAACAAGGGACTCATTGAAAATCTTGTTTTCCCTTGGGACCACACACTCCCCAGGACTCTGCTTCTCCTTCTGCTCACTTTGATCAGATCAGAGACCTCTCTAAAACCAGGTCAGGCTGAGACCCTGAGTGTTTTAAGCTACAATGTCTGAGAAGGTTTTTGTTCAGCTCCCCCTGGAAACTCAGGCACTGTGTCACACAGAGCACAGAAGTACTTGGCAGAGTCACTCCAATGGGCTGAAGCTTTCTTCAGGTGGAAGGATTTTTCATCCTTCTTGAATTCAGCCTCGAAGCCTTTGATGCCTTTAACTCGGGTGGGCCCTGGTGAATACTTCAGTAGAAACTGGAGGCCTTGGCTGGGGTACTGGACATACCAAAAGAGAGAAATAGATCCACCATAAGAATAGTTGCATCTCAGCTCCAGATGGTTTCCTTCAGAGACGCTGATGTGACGGTCAGGCTGGGTCACTAACTGGGCTCCAATTCCTCCTGCAACAGCAATGCAGCATCAGTGAATCCAGGACACACCTATCTATAATGAGACAGTGTTTCCATTCAGACACCCTCAGAACAAAATTCCTTCTATATAGGCAGAAGCATGGAATATAATGTTACTTGCTGTGAAGAGCATTCCAAGTAGCAGAAGAGTCACTGAGAACATGGCTACAGAGGAAGGAAGATCTCCCTTGAGGAGCAGGAAGGAATGTGCCAGGGTGTGCTGAGTCCTTGTAACAGGGAAAATCTGAGAGTTAAAGAGATCCCTGTCTAGGCAATCCTAGCTACTACCAGTAAGAAATGCTTCCTTAAGAATGACTGCTCCTAAAAAAAAAAAAAAAAAAAAAAAATGACTGCTCCAGACATTGAGCCTGTTCAAACATGCACTTCAATGAGCTGTAAGATAAAGAAGCTCATAGGAGTGAGACAAACACTTCCAGTTTATGCAACATCACCCTCTGCAGGTCAACAAAAGAAAAAATTCGAGTCTTCAGGCTTTTGTGCCCCATCTCCTTTCTGCTCCTATTTAGGCTTGAATTACTTAGCATTTTAAACTGATGAGAATGTTTCAGGGGTTTGCTTAGTAAGAGGCTCTTTTAATACTATGAATTAAATAGTTATTGTGATTATATAATCACTATATATATAATATATATTATAATTAATATTATTATATTATAATAATAATATAATAAAATATAATAAAGTATAAAATATATAAAATATAATATAAATATTTTATAAATAAAATTTAAAATATATAAAATATAAAAATTAAAAATATAAAAATATAATAATAAAATACAATAAAACTATTATAATATAGTAGTTTATGTGATTATATAATCACATTATCACATAAATCACCTTATTTTTATAGATGAGGAAATTGAAGCAAGAAAGGAAGGATGTAATTTGTTCAAGATTACAGTAAGTGATCTGGAATTTGTCCCATTGGTATGATTCAAGAGTCTGTATCATTGGCCACTGACAATTCAGCACTATGGCCATTAGGCTAGATAAATCAAGTCCTTTAGAAGTTAAATGATTTGTCCAAGAACATATAAGGATTAACATCTAATTCAATTAGACTCCACTATGTTGTCATCTACTGACAACTACTGACAATATTACTCTTTAGAGTATATGTAATTTCACCAAGACACACTCGCAGAGCAAACTTCACAAGAGAATAGAAACTAAAGAAAATCTCTAAGGAACTCAAACACTGACGTGATGGCCAGTAGAAAACAGTATCAGAGAAACCTCAAAGTAGTCCAGAGAGGCACATGGCAAATCAGAATTGACTGGTGTCCTGAAAGAGAAGCAAAGTGGAGTTTCAAAGAGGAAGGACTCTCCATCAGAGCAGATGCTAAAAAATGTCTACCTAGTGAGATGATGACTGAAAAGTGTCTATTGACTTTTAGCAGCACAAAGATCATGATTTGAGTCTTTCAGCAGGAACTCAGCTGTAGTAGAGACAAAACAAAGGAGAAACGTTTTGGAATACAGAAATCTCCTTCCAGAGGCTGAACTGAGAACGGGAGAAAAGACATGGTGCTAACTAGACAAGGATGTTGAAGTGGTAATAGTAGGGGTTTTAAAGGTTATAATATATTTACATGTTTTTGGAAATGATCTATAAACAATGGATCAAACTTCTGAAGAGACAGCCAGGATGGAATATGGATCACAGGGAAGAGAATTAATTTGTGAGGAGAAACAGTTATTTCCAATTTTATTGGAATGAAGGAGGAAGGAATTGGTTTGGATTTCAGTATTATTTCAGGGTATGAAGACAGAAAGTTGACACATCTATTAATTTAATGAATTTTTTCTTCTTGTAGGTAGAAATTAAGTACCTTCCAAAATAATTGATAGAAGAGATCCTGGGTTAAGAAATCTGATGAGTGTGAGAAGTTTTGAAAAAGTCACTGTAGGAACTGACAATGAAAAATTATTACAGAGAAAAAGAATACTTTCTTGGAAGCACTGTGGGTCTAGTTAGTGTTGGAGGTGATCACAATTTCAGTGACACCAGCCTGCCCATCTGTGTGATTTTCTTGAACTCTGCTTTAACAAAGTATATAGGAAAGTAGATTTTTTAAATTTGACCTTTATAATGACTGAACGGTATTCCATGGCATCAGTGTAATATAGTGTTTTTAATCATTACCCCAATGGGGCACATAAGGCAGATATTAATCCATGATTAGGAATTAATAAGATCATTGATATGACATAGAATTAACTCAAAACAATCAAGTTAGTGACTAAAGACTGATTGAAGAAGAGCTGTGAAGTTTAGATATTGTAGAAAGAGAAATAAAAGATTGAAAACTTCTGAGAAATAAGATAACAATAAAGAGATCTGGGGACTAAATGATCATAAAGAGTCAAAGAGCGAATGCAGCAGAAGTATATGAGTGTAGGAATCTGAGGATGCAAGGTTTAGACAGGATGTAAGATTTCAGAGGTGGAGCGGCATCTACCTGGAGAAATATCATCACAGCTTTCTGGAGTGTGGCCATGGGAGTTTGTGACTGAGAGGGATCCTAACTGATAGACTTCAAAGTTGATGAGTTCAGGTTTCTCTCTGAATTGTCCTCTCTGAATTTAAGTCAAGGAGTATTTTAGGTTACAGTAGAATCTTATGTGTGTACATCTTCAATATATAAGGGAGAGTGAGGCGGTGTCGCACTGACTGATTCTCACAAACACACAGGATCGTAAAAGACAGTGCGGGGAGGCTCGGGAAGAGCAGCTCTGAGGAAACGCGGGGCGCGCGTTTGTTGGTCACGTGTCAGGTGATCTTTAACTGAGAGCAGGAAAGCCAGACGGAGGCAGCACTCTGGGGCTAAGGAAGCGACCTCCTGGAGGTCTGGAGGAAATCACACCAGAGTCCTAAAGAAAGGCCTTTGAAGAAAGGGGGGCTTGTTTATCATGCAGAACAGCACCCTGCAATGCTGACGTGTCAACCAGAACATGTAACTTAAAGGCAGGGGAGAGCAAGCGAGGAGGAGGGAGTGAGTGAGAGTCAATTCCAGGAGACGTTTCTGAGCAAACAGTGAAACATGGTTCCCCCAGAGAGTGTCTGATGTCTATAAAGATGAGAGTGATCAAAGGAATAGGGAAAAGTAGGGGTAAAAGGCAAAGCCTCAAAGGGTCAAAGACAAGAGTCCGTTTTTGGGGGGTGTGGTAGTGACAAGCATGCTGTTCTCATCTCTAAATTTGGAGTGTTTTAGATGAGGGAGGACCAGAAGTAACCACAAGTGAAAGAGCTGTATTACAGTCAGGTTTCAGTTAAGATATGTGGAAGGAATTTTTACAGGGGCTACTGAATGTTTGTTTTCAATAGAATAAGTATTTAGAGTACAAAGTAGAAAGCAGTGTGGGGTGGTAAGAGGTGGTTAGGTCAGTGTAGAAAATTAAACAGGTCAGACTCCTTGGTGAACCATTCCTCTCTGCAAGGAGTCAATCAGGGGTAGAAGCAAATGTGCCTTCAAAGGTCCTAGTACAGGGGAAGGTGGCCACAACCAGATCAACTGGTGCTCAAGTCTCTAAGAAGATGTCATAAATCAGTAAATTTTGGCTATCCCAATGGATTATTTTCAGAAGTTTTCTTTTCTTTGTGTTCAGAAAATTGTCTTTTCCATGTGCCATATGTGTATATACTTGTTACTTGTTTCTTATAACCCTCTTACATCTTATCTACTTCAGGGGGCAAGTCAATTTGAAATCACCTAGTATGTTGCACATTTCACGCAATTCTGATAGAATGAATTAGATATGCTTCTAACTTAGACTCAGTCTCTCAGATATGCCTAACAGATGGAGTTTGTGAAACACTAGAATCCTCAATGTGGCATCGTTCACATCGTATTCTTGGATATTCAAAAAGACAGAAATTTGTCCTGGTGTGTAGGATCTGTGTGGAAATGTAAATAGCTATGTTTATCATACATTGGAAATTGTTTTGATTCTGTGAGTGAAATCTGAGGTAACAGATACTTGTACTCAAGTCTTGGAAAGCACAATGAGAGGTGCTCTAGCACTTTCCAAAGATCAGCATATCCCTTCAGGACACTTTCAGTCACTTTTTCCCTCATTTCCTCCCCTTCCCAGCTTTAGAGCTCACTTGCTTATTTCCTCACTTTGCTTTTCCTAAAACTTATCTTTTTATCTGTTTTATTTGTTAAAATGTCCTCATAATTAGCATAGTACCTGACAAATAGTAGCTGCTCAATAAACACTTACTGAATAAAGAAATATTCTTGGCTGAACATTTTACTGACAATTGCTAGGGATGCAACAAAATATAGAGGGCATGAGTTAGATCTTCTAAAAACATAGAAGAAAGAGTCAAAGGACATCACATGGGATCTCGTAATGAAGACAAGAATGTATTCCAAAATCCTTATTCATTCACGGACTCATTAAATTTTTCCTTCCTATTTACTTTTTTTCTTTCCTTCATCCAACCCTCTCTCTTTTTCTTCCTTCCCCTTTGTATTCCCCATTCCTATCATTATTAAATGTGAAATTGGTCCCCAACTATTTTGTTAGGCTCTTCCTGTGAACTTCAGTTCATTCCAATACCCACTTCTCTTTATCTCTGACATTCTTCATAGACTGTGATAAATGGCACAGATTTCTCCTTGTTTTATCAAAGTGTTTAATTATTGTTTGTCATAAGGTTGACACCAGATAGTTTGAAAGATGATGATTGCATGTAGCTAGATAGAGTCCCCTGGAAAGATGCGAGGAATTCTCCTAACTTTGCATAAAAAAAATAACAAAAAAGATATTCATTTAGACATCAGTTGATACTCACAGTCAACGTGTCATCACAGCTGTAAGTCAATGAAAATGTAAAAATGCACATGATGACTCAGCAATGTGCCCAAGGAAGCACAGTGCTTGTCAATCCTAAAGTAGTGAACCAATTTGATTAATAAAAAGCCTTTTCTCATATTGGGGCTTCCCAGGTGGCACTAGTGGTGAAAAACCTGCCTGTCAGTGCAAGAGATATAAAAGACAGGGGTTCAGTCCCAGGGTTGGGAAGATCCCCTGGAGTAGGGCAAGGCAACCCACTCCAGTATTCTTGCCTAGAATCCATGGACAGAGGAGACAGTCATGATACAGTCCAGAGGGTCACAAAGAGTCGGACATGACTGAAAAGACTTAGCATACATGCACATTGTGTATAGATAAAATATATTTGGACTGTTAAAATAAAAAACACAGGTAATTTCCTATTTGTGGAGGATGCAAGATATGTCCTCTCACTCTGTTGAAGTGTGACTGTTTACAGCATATAGAGGGCAAGATGCCACTTCTCCAAAAATTTTAAATGCACCCTTTATTGAACATCTAATCAAATTTTCTAGTATCTAATTCATATATCTAATTAAATTTTTCTTTTTTTTTAATTTATTTATTTTTTTCAGTGGGTTTTGTCATACATTGACATGAATCAGCAATAGATTTACATGTATTCCCCATCCCGATCCCCCCTCTCACCTCCCTCTCCACCCGATTCCTTTGGGTCTTCCCAGTGCACCAGGCTCGAGCACTTGTCTCATCATGTAGATGCCAAAGTGATTCTACAAAGATGTGTAAGACAAAGATGTGTACACATCTACAAAGATGTGTAAGATTCCACAAAGATGAGTAAGATGTTGTCTTCATTATAATTATTATAATAATTATTATGATTACTAATTAATTAATTTAATGATAAAATGTTTCAAAGTACTAAATAAGCATCAGAAAGAATGTAGTGGGCCACTCCACTTTGTTTCAACTGTAGAAAGAGCTCCAGGACATTATTAAATGAAAATCAAAAGGCACAGTGTGAAAAATCCAAATAAATTCAATTTAATGGCAAATCATTTGATCTGTGTGTGTGTACATATGTATGTATGTGTATAAATGTGTATGCAGTTGCATAAAGTGATGTGCAAAGATATGTGCATGTGTGTTCAACTGTGTCCAACCCTTTGCGACCCACTTGACTGTAGCTGCTCAGGCTCTTCTGTCAATGGAATTTCTCAGGCAAGGATACTGGAGTGGGTTGCCATTTCCAACTCCAGGGGTCTTCCTGACCCAGGAATTGAAACTGCCTCTGTTGTATCTCCTGCATTGGCAGGCAGATTCTTTACCGCTGCACCACCTGGGGTTCAACTCAGTTCAGTCGCTCAGTTGTGTCTGACTCTTTGCAACCCCATGGACTGCAGCAGGCCAGGCTTCCCTGTCCATCATAGAGCTTGCTCAAACTCATGTCCATTGAGTCAGTGATGCCTTCTAACCATCTTATCCTCTGTCATTTCCTTCTTCTCCTACCTTCAATCTTTCCCAGCATCAGGGTCTTTTCAAATGAGTCAGTTTTTCACACAGGTGGCCAAAGTACTGGAGCTTCAGCATCAGTCCTTCCAATGAATATTCAGGACTGATTTCCTTTGGGATGGACTGGTTTGATTTCCTTGCAGTCCAAGGAACTCTCAAGAGTCTTCTCCAACACCACAGTTCAAAAGCATCAGTTCTTTGGCACTCAGCTTTCCTTATAGTCCAACTCTCACACCCACATATGACTACTGGAAAAACCATAGCTTTGACTAGACAGACCTTTGTCACAAAAGTAATGTCACTGCTTTTTAATATGCTATCTAGGTTTGTCATAGCTTTTCTTCCAAGGAGCAAGTGTCTTAATTTCATGACTGCAGTCACCATCTGCAGTGATTTTTGAGCTCCCCAAAATAAAGTCTCTCACTGTTTCATTGTTTCCCCATTTATTTGCCATGAAGTCATGGGACTGGTGCCATGATCTTAGTTTTTTGAATGAAGAGTTTTAAGCCAACTTTTTCACTCTCCCCTTTCATTTTCATCAAGGGGAAGCCTTTCACCAGGGAAGACTTTCACTTGGGGAACTGTGCAAAAGTATATGTAATTGAAATAAACAGGCTGATATGATATACATTAAACTGTCAGAAAAGGACATTGGGAGAAATCTCCTTCATTTGGTGGAATGAAGGAGATATAGCTATGAGCCTTCACTTTGGCTCTGCCTGAGACTTTTATGATGTGATGGATCTATATACTGCTTAGAATATAAAAAAAATTATGAAAACTCTTTATAGAGGCAGAACTTCTAGACAGATTAAAAACAAATATTCACTTAGCTTTTATTTCCTTAAATTTTGTTTATCACAAACATGCGTGTTCTAGAGTAGTAACAAAACAACATTTCAGATTTTCCTCTGAGTAAGATCTATTTGCAAGTGAAACAACTGTAATAATATGTGTTTTGAGTATGGATTTGTCCTGGGTCCAAACAAAAGAAGCCTTTGGAACAGGAGAATTATTTGTGTTTCCCTCTTTTCATCTTTAACACACTGAAACCAACATTTTATAGACACAAGGAGGAGCCATGAGAAGTTATTAATACCTCTTCACTTTATTCCTGTGTTAAAATTATGATCCTTAATTGCCTTGTCATTCGCAGCCACATCAACCAGTGATGCACTTTTTGCTTGTCCTCTTTCTCTTCTTTTCTTTATCCATCTTCTTCCCTTTCCCTTCCCTTCATTTTCCTCATCTCTCACTGCTCTCTGACTCTCCTTCTAGATGACTCTAGATTTGCTCTCATGACTGCTCCCCCCACGGTGTCCCCACTTCTTCCCACCAGAGATACTGCCCAGGTGCAGCCCCATCTGTCCCCGTGTGCCCTCTCAGGATGCAGTAGTATACAGCGGTGTCTCTCAGGGTGACCTGGGGTAGGACCAAGGTGCTGGACTTTCTGTCTGAAGCTATGGTCAGAGAGGCCAGGCTTTTGTTCACTGTGCCTCGTAAGCCATGAATGACTTACTGTGGACTCTGATTGAGATTTTGCCAATACCAATGTATATAACCATCTCCACCAATGGTAGAGTGGTTACAAGGTAGGTTTGCATCCTCTCCTTCAGCATAATCCATGGAGCTGGGCTGAGTGGTCTTAGCATCAGTCACAGTCCCTAAAGGGTCAAGAAAATAAAATTATCCCCCGACAACAAATCAGTGTGATTCTGTGGAACAAGGGCACAACATTCCCCAAACTGTCTGGACTTACCCCCTACTCCAGTATTTTTATCTGTGTCCTGAGAAATATTATTGGTGCTTATTATATAGGGACCAAAGACACATGCAAGATTCTGAGAACTCTATAGGCTTTATCCCATGGGTCTTTGGCTCAATAACCCCAGAGATTTCTTCCAACCTGCTTACTGCTAAGGTCTCTTATGGGATCATGGCTATGGATTAACCTGTCATGTAGAAGTTTGCGCTCACTAGCAAATTCATAGATCTGTTCTCAATTCCATTGCTATAAAGCTGAATAAAACACAGGAAGGAGAGTAGAGAGCAAATGATGCTTTATGCTCCCTTGGCCTCAAAGTCAACCCTTGTAGACACAGAACACTTACCCAAGGTCAGAAAAACAGTTACTCCAACCACCAGCCTCACACTTCAAGGACAAACCAGGATTGTGGGCTCAGGGCTCACACTTGTGCTGCTCCTGGGCTTGTCTCCAGAGAACAAAACAACTGCTGCTAGTAGAGACTTAGAACTAGTGCAGGTATCTGTTGCAGTGTGTTGTTGCCAGGATCTGTCAGCCAACGATCAAGCAGTTCCTTGTGTAGGTCTTCCTCCCGTGTTTCAGTCATGTCCTCCAAAGAAGGAGAGACATCCCCAACTCACAGGGTACAGACTGATACTCTTGTGAAGTTTAAAGTCTGGCTCTGGAAAAGGAACACCAATCACAGTGGTGTGTCTATCCAGAACCATTGTTCTATCATTTCTTCTTCAAAGAAATTTTCTGATGCTCCGTGAAGCTTGTGGAAAACATTGTTTAATCCCAGAAAGCTTTACTGAGCTCTAAAATGTAAAGAGGTGAAAATTCCCATCCACATTCTAGCAAATGTACGTGAGATTTCAAAGTAGGCTCTGGTTGTTCCTAGGGACAGGAAATATTAGTAACACAGAGACAAAAAGCTAAACATCTTGATCTCGGACATTGGAACTCAGCGTCCTGAAAATGTCCTTGGAATCATGCATCTGTCTCCATCTAGGCAGACATTTCTCAATGCATCGGTTCTTGATATAGTAACTGATGACACAGATGGTATTCTCCTCGTCCTCCTTGAACAATTGCCCTTAAAGGCCCTCTGTGCCCGCGTTTGTAGGTGCTCTGCACCAAGGATGCAGACACTGAGAGAAAAGACAGAAGGGAAGGCAAACTCTCTGGGGTGGAGAAGGGTGATCCTGGCAGAAAAAGAGGAGTGAAGAGGAAAGAGCATAAGCAATAGGGAAGGGAAGAGTTAACCAGGGGTGGGAAATGGGAAAGCAGTGTTTAGGGAGATAAATGGAAAAGGTTTAGGCTAAGAGGCTATGATTCCCTGAATCCTCGACCACATGCACTCAACAAAGGATTATAAAATCAGTTTATCTAACGACAATGAAAATCTGTTCTTTTTTTTTTCACTTTTCTGTGGAACATTGATGGAAAACATGTTTCCTTTCCTTTATAGCCATAAAGGACCATTGTTTCCAAGTGAAGCAGCCCCTTCTTGTGACTGAATAAACAGACCGCAGAGCTAAACTCCCACCAGAAGTCAACCTTTTGAAAAGTTGCTCAGATTGAAAGGTAAATATCCCTGGTGGCTCAGCCGGTAAAGAATCCACCTGCAATGTAGGCAATGGGGGTTCGATCCCTGGATCAGGGATATCCTGTGGAAAAGGAAATGGCTACCCACTCCAATATTCTTGCCTGGGTAAATCCATGGACAGAGGAGCCTGGTGGGCCCAAGAGCTGGACACGACTGAGAACTCACACACATCATAATTGTACTACCTCTGCACTCAGCTGTGTTTTCTTGGTTCTATACCGCTCCACAAAAGATTTTAGTTATTTCTGGCTCCTTTCTTTGTCACACCCCGATTATGATCCTCAGTTGTCAGCTTCTTTGTAGTTCTCCTTTTGTCTTTAACCTTCCCATATTTTAAGGTTATTCAAAGTTTATAAAGAGAGGTTCCTACACAAAAAGCACTCAAGAGTTATCTGTTTTCTGAATGAGTAGATGAGTTGTTATTCATGAACTTAGTGAAAGAAGTTATGCTGAGCAACTCTTGAAATTATTCTAAAAGCAATCTTTCAATGCCATGGAAGTCAAGTTAAACAAAAGATTACAACAAGATAAATAGAGGGTTATGTTTATGGACAAACTTCAAGAACAGATAACAAACATCCCAACTCTAGGATGGAGGAAAGTTAAACTGATGATATGGGAGTAAATATCATGATAATCATGCTTCATTAATTTAACAAATAATCATAAATATTCTTTGGGAGTCTCTCTGTGGCAGATCACATGCACACACAAGTCAACACCCACTACTATTGAAAATATAGGAACAAATGAAAATGAATTCATTTAAGCTATGTAGGAATATATTATTTTATTATATTAGCAAAAGGCAGAAGAAAACTAGCATGAACATTCTGTTTGTTGGTTTATTTGACTTTAGTTTTTAGAAGATTGTATGAAACACTTCAAAGTGTCATTTTAAATAATATCTCCAAAAATATATGGAGAATTTGAAAATAAGTTTTCTAGCCTATTGCTGCTTTTCAGAATTTTTAATTTTAGAAGATTATATCTTGACCATATGAGGTGAGGTTATCTTCCTTTGCTTGATGAAAACCAAAATTGTGTACTTAATTTACTTTCAAATAATCAAGAGAATTTCCTGAACGGCTAACGTCTCTTTTGTTTTTGTGTATGATGAGAGTTATGGGAGATAAGTATGATGAATACTCCCAACAATCCAAAAATAAAAGACAAATTCCCAAATCTAATAAAGGGTATCATTGAAAATATCAAAGTCAGTATTATTCCCTACAGGATCACAAACAAGACAGGTAGACTATCAGTACTCCTATTCACTGGCTTGATGGAGGGCCTGGGATCAAACCAGGAAAGGAAATAAGATGTATTAAGTTTGAGGGTGTGGAGAAAAGGGAACCCTCTTACACTGTTGGTGGGAATGCAAACTAGTACAGCCACTATGGAAAACAGTGTGGAGATTTCTTAAAAAACTGGAAATAGAACTGCCATATGACCCAGCAATCCCACTTCTGGGCATACACACTGAGGAAACCAGATCTGAAAGAGACACGTGCACCCCAATGTTCATCGCAGCACTGTTTATAATAGCCAGGACATGGAAGCAACCTAGATGCCCATCAGCATCTAGAATGGATAAGGAAGCTGTGGTACATATACACCATGGAATATTACTCAGCCATTAAAAAGAATTCATTTGAATCAGTTCTAATGAGATGGATGAAACTGGAGCCCATTATACGGAGTGAAGTAAGCCAGAAAGATAAAGAACATTACAGCATACTAACACATATATATGGAATTTAGAAAGATGGTAACGATAACACTATATGCAAAACAGAAAAAGAGACACAGAAGTACAGAACAGACTTTTGAACTCTGTGGGAGAAGGTGAGGGTGGGATGTTTTGAAAGAACAGCATGTATATTATCTATGGTGAAACAGATCACCAGCCCAGGTGGGAAGCATGAGACAAGTGCTCGGGCCTGGTGCACTGGGAAGACCAGAGGAATCAGGTGGAGAGGGAGGTGGGAGGGGGATCGTGATGGGGAATACGTGTAACTCTATGGCTGATTCATATCAATGTATGACAAAACCCACTGAAATGTTGTGAAGTAATTAGCCTCCAACTAATAAAAAAAAAAAAAAAAAGGGAAAAAAATATTTATGGAGTACCTGTTATATGTCAAAAAAATAAAAAAATTTTAAAAAAATTTAAAAAACATAAAAAAGAAAAGAAAAAAAAAGATGTATTAAGTTCGAAAAGGAGAAGTAAAGCTATTTTTATTTAGAGATCATAAGTTTGTATGTGTAGAAAATACAAAGTACCTCTAAACAAGCTGTTTAAGAACTGGAACCTATTAGTGCATTGATACAGTCACTAAACACAAAAAATCAATTTTATTTCTAGATTCTAGCAAAAGCATTAGAAAATGCAATTAAAATGTCATTTATCAAATGCTTGGGAACTAATTTATTATAAGGTATGCAAGTCCTCTTCTTGATTCCTCTCCAATAACTCTAGAATAGTTTTGATTTGGGAGAAAAAAATGACAGATTATTATAGAGAGATGAGAAACATCCTCACTTCTGATGTCTGGGGTAACTAACATAAATCATGGCCTGGTACTCAGTGGTGACCAGTCCTTGCCACCTACAGACACTGATATCAGGAAAGACCATTTCCTAAGGCTGCTCAATGAAATAGTGTTTTCAAAACCCCAACAAGAGGTTGGTACCATCTATTTGGCTGTTGAATTGAATCTGTTCTCATATTGACAGGTATCTAACTCTGTTCTGGCCATTTCAGAGCACAATTAAATCCCTGTATTCACATTTTTCTTAACCCAGTTAACCCTAGCTCTGGATTTGATGCTGGGCATTTAGGTCAATTAAGGTAAAAAAAGTTATATGAAATAAAAGATAAAATTGTTATATCAATAAGTAGTCTTGCTTCCCAGGTGGCTCAGTGGTAAAGAGTCTGCCTGCCAACCAGGTGGATTATTTTTATTTATACATCATACGTTTGTATATGTAGAAAATACCCCTGCATTGGGAAGATCCCCTAGAGATGGGAATGGCAACCCATTCCAGTATTCTTGCCTGGGAAGCCTATTGATAGAAGAGCCTGGCGGGCTACAGTCCATGGGGTCGCAGAGTTGGACACGACAGAGACTAAACAACAGCAACAATGCATGTCCTCTACAAAAATCTTAACATTAATGAAAGAAATTAGAGAGGACATAAATAAAGAGGCTATGGATCCAAAGACTCCATATGTTAAGATGTCAATTGTCCCAAATCAATTCATAAATTCAACACAATCCCAAGAAAATTACCTCAATCTCTTGTGGTAGAAGCTATGTATAACTTATGTGGAAGTGCAAAAACCTAGATAAGCCTTGAGTAAGGCAAAGAAAGCATCTCTTGCATTTCCAGATTTCAAAATGTGTATGAAGCCCCAGTAATTAAGATAGAATGGTCTGTTGGTATGAGGATAAAATAAAGTCAATAAACAGAATCAAGTCCAAAAGGAGGTCATAATGCATGTGTCATCAATTTTTTTTTTTCCTCTAAAGGTGCCTATGCACCTCCATGGGGCTTCCCCTGTGGCTTAGCTGGTGAAGAATCCACCTGCAATATGGGAGACCTGGGTTTGATCCCTGGGTTGGGAAGATCCCCTGGAGAAGGAAAAGGCTACCCACTCCAGTATTCTGGCCTGGAGAATTCCATGGACTGTATATTCCATGGGGTTACAATGAGTTGGACATGACTGAGGACTTTCACTTTCACTTTTAAAGATGCCTATGCAGCTCCATGGGGGAAAAGTTGGTCTTTCTAGGATAATAGCTAGAATACTGGGCTATTTGTATTTTTTGGAAGTACCAATGTTTTGTAGCTTTCTGTGTATAATTTCTGTACATGTTTTCTTAAATTTTAGCCTAAGGATTTACGGTCTTTCTTGAGTCATTGTAAACAGTATTATATTATTAATTTAGATATCCACATGTTTACTGCTAGTATATAGAAATGCATATTATTTTGTGTTTATCTTATGTATCCTGAGACTTTCTGACCCTACTTACTAGTTGTAGGAGCTTTGGAGGGTATATTCTTTGGGATTTTCTACATAGATAGAAAATAGTGGTAATTTGACTGCCTTTCTGGCTTATAAGGTTGATCATATATTTACTTTCTTTACTGCCCTGGTTACAATGTCCAGCACTGTGCTGAAGGAGAGTGATTAAAGTGGATATTCTCCCTTTGTTCCCTTCCTTAGGGAAAAGTATAGTTTTTTACCAGTAAACATACTAAGTGCTGTTGAGGAACTTCTCCATTATTGCTGTGTTTCTTAGAGTTTTCACCATGGTTGACTATTGGATTTTGGCAAATGCTTTTTCTACATTGCGGCTGCTGAACTAGCTCATCTTATTGTTGACTCACAACTCCTCCACTTCCCATTAGAAGTCCTCCTCATCTTCTTTGTCTTGGGCCAGGTATGCATGTAGCATGATGGCAAATGACAGCTACTTCTCTTCAAGGTCACCCAGTATTGTGAGACTGAAAGAGGTGAGGGACAGACAAGTCTTTGTGGGTTCCAAGTATCCTCACAGTTTAAGTATGACTTTATGTGTCACAGTTTGTCCATGCTTTGTCCTCATCAAACTTTCCTTTACAAACATTACTCTAAGCTCACTTAAAGTGAATTCAGGCTCAACATCAGATAGAAAATAACAGCTTTGTACAGACTTGTCCACCAGCTCTAGCTATTGCCTGAATTCTAGTCCTTATAACTAATTTTTTATTCTATATCACTCATGGTTCTGCTTTTCTGATTGTGCCCTGACACGAAGTCTAAGAGGAAGTGACTAAGCAAATGGTTTTGATGGTGACTCCACACAACTAGACCCAGGTTTGTGATGAAGTAAAACTGCCAGTTTAAAGTATTATGAGACAAGTTTTCAAATCTAGACAACTTTACACATGTTCTGTATGGTTGACTTAAAGTCAAAAATTCAAGAGGAGAATGTATTTGTAGAAAGTTACTTTGGACACCTGTTTTCAATGACATGGAAGGAGCCTTTATCTAGAATTAAATCTTCTGATCCAGACCACAACTTAAATAACCACAGGACTATCATTTCTTGTCTGGGGTCTGTGGGTGTGAATTTCAGCTGGGGTCCTGCAGCAGGGGGGCTCTCTCTTATCAAGCTCTGGGTTTTTGTACAGCTTTTCCTATTACTTCAAGCACTGTGAGCTTAGGGAGAGCACAGAAGTACTTTGCAGAATCTTCCAGCTGTAAGGATGAAATGATGAGGCTGATGGATTTATCTGTTTTCAGGAAGTTTACAGAGTAGCGGCCATTCCTTGCATTACTGTCTTCTGAATACTGATGAATAAGGTAAGTCATCTGTCCACTGGGAAGTTGCTTGTACCAAATAAGGTAGTAATTTCTCCAACTTGTTTCATACCGACAATTCAGGGTGACTGACTGCCCCACTTGACTGGATATATCTGGCTGGTCTTGAGTAACTTTCTGGGCCACACCAGATGCTGTGGGGAAAAAAATCAGAAAACAAAGATGAAGCAGTGAATAAAATAGTGTAGGATTTATTTAGGACCCAAAGACAAAAAATTGAAATCATAAGATGTTTGCTTGCTTTTCTCCATCTTTCCTTTCCTCCCCAAGTCCCTGTGAAGCACCAATGCCTGTGTGCAGTCCTTTTACCCTGAATAATCACATCCGGGTTTGGAAGCATCCCTACCAGGGAAGGTGAAGGCCAGAAACACCCAGAGCAGACTGGAGAGCGGCATGAGGCATGGATTTCCCTGAACAAATGCGCTGAGTTCTGCCTCAGGCTGAGAGTTCAGTGTCTTTTAAGTGCCCGACAGCACATATACATACTATCCGGAACCTGTGTGACTCCCCCCAACAGGAAGTGGGGGGTGTGATGTTCATAGACCACGTGGTCTGTGCATGCATGGGAAAAAGTCTGGCTCACCACAAACCTTTACTTTGTCTGCTTGTTTTTTCCTGGTCATTAAATTAATCAGATCCTGAAAGAAGGCATGGAAAAAAGCAATCAGTATTAAAATTTAAGCTGAGGGGAACTGAATGTTAAGCAAGGTGACATACATCGATAATTATTCAACAAAATGGTTTTTCCAGCTGATTTAAAATATAATTTACTATAGCCTATGAAATGTTCTGTTATCTATTAACTGGTCATTTATTTAGCCTATACTTACTTTTCTCCATCCAGAATCTAATGACTCTTTAAGAAAACTTGCAGATCTTAGGCTTCTTGGTGAATGGAAATTTTATTCAAAATAATTATTGTATCTCTTTGTCTTTGTATTGAGTTCTATGACTCTATTTAGGTTTTTCAATAAATAAAGTTACTTCACCATAAATGACAAAAAATCAGTCCATCTGACTTTCAGAGTCTATTCAGTTTTAAATTTTGAATGAAATTATACAGGAATAAAATATTCTTTTGAAATTCGAAATTGAGTCTTATTTATAAGACTTTGAGGAAGACCAGGATATTCAGTCCTGTCCCCTCCACAAGCAGAATTGCATTTATTAGATCATGTGTCCTGGAATTGTCCTGACGTCACATTTTCTATGTCAGTGGTCCAAAGTGTTGAGTCTCACTTGTTAGTGGCTCATTATTTTTCTCTTTGTAAAATAAATTCAAGATAAGTATGCCAAATCTTTCTGTGACATAATGCTGTAATGTTCTCCTACAAAAGTTGGTATCTACAGGTTTCAAACACTTTGTTGTTGTTCAGTTGCTAAGTTGTGTCCAACTCTTTGTGACCCCATGCACTGCAGCACACCAGGCTACACTGTACTTCAGTATCTCCCAAAGTTGCTTTAATTCATGTCCATTGAGTCAATGATGCTATCTAATCATTTCATCCTCTGCCTCTTCCTTCTCCTTTTGCCTTCAATCTTTCCCATCATCAAGGTCTTTTCCAATGAGATGGCTCTTCTCATCAGGTGGCCAAAGTACTGGAGTTTCAGCTTCAGCATCAGTCCTTCCAGTGAATATTCACAGTGATTCCTATTAGGATTGACTGGTTTGTCTTCCTTGTAGTCCAAGGGACTCTCAAGAGTCTTCTCCAGCACCACAGTTCAAAAGCATCAATTCTTCAGTTTTCAGCCTTATTTATAGTCCAACTCTTATACCACACATGACTATTGGAAAAACCATAGCTTTGACTATACAGACCTTTGTCAGCAAAGTGATGTCTATGCTTTCTAATATGTCATCTTAAGCTTCCTAGGTGGCACTAGTGGTTAAGAACTTGCCTGCAAATTCAGGAGACATAAGAGATGTGGATTCAATCCCTGGGTCAGGAAGATCCCCTGGAGGAGGGCATGGCAACCCACTCCAGTATTCTTGCCTGGGAAATCACAAGGACAGAGGATCTGGGAGGGCTACAGTTCACAGGGATGCAGAGCCGGACACGACTGAAGTGACTTAGCCCACCTGCATGTTTGTCAGATCTTTTCTTCCATGGGGCAAGCATCTTTCAATCTCATGGCTGCAGTCACTGTCCATAGAGATTTTGGAGCCCAAGAAAATAAAATCTGTCATTGCTTCTACTTTTTCCCCTTCTGTTTGCCATGAAGTGATGGGACCAGATGCCATGATCTTAGATTTTTGAATGTTGAGTTTCAGGGCAGCTTTTTCACTCTCATCAGAAAGCCCTTTTAGTTCCTCTTCATCTTCTCCTATTAGAGTGGTATCTTCTGCATATCTGAGGTTTTTGATATTTCTCCCGGCAATCTTGATTCCAGCTTGTGATTCATCCAGCCCGGCATTTCACATGTTGTACTCAGCATATAAGTTACATAAGCAGGCTGACCATATACAGCCTTGAAAGACTCCTTTCCCGATTTGGAACCAGTCCATTATTCCATGTCCGGTTCTAACTGTTGCTTCTTGAGCTGCATCCAGGTTTCTCAGGAGACAAATAACGTGGGCTGGTATTTCCATCACTTTAAGACTTTTCCACAGTTTGCTGTTATCCACACAAAGTTTTTAGCATAGTCAATGAAGTAGAAGTAGATGCTTTTCTGGAATTCCTTTGCTTTCTCCATGATCCAGTGAATGTTAGCAACTTGATCTCTGGTTCCTCTGCCTCTTTGAAACCTAGCCTGTACATCTGGAAGTTCTTGGTTCACACACTGCGAAACTTAGCTTAAAAGATTTTAAGCATAACCTTACTTGCATGTGAAATAAGCACAATTGCATAATAGTTTGAACAATCTTTGGCATTGCCCTTCTTGGGACTGGAATGAAAACTGACCTTTTCCAGTCTTGTTCAAACACTTAGTATATGTCAATACCACCGAAGTTGATGACTGAAGTTTTGTATACTGTGCAAGATCATGAAGTATGTATCTCTCAATCTTCCACTTAGTTTCGTCATTTTAATAGATGAATTAATTTCAAAGAACCAAAAGCAAATAAGCAAATAGAAAAGGAAGTACAGACACAGTCTCCAAAACAGTGCCAGTTCTTAAAATTTAAGGTCAAAAGAACTCATTAATGAGTGATGCAGGGAGGAGAGTTTATATGTAGTTGAACCATCTACTCTTCTGTCCCATTTGAACTCTGAGTGACAGGCAGCTGATGTCCTGGTTTCTAATTATTTACAAAGAAGCAGGGGAGACCACAAATGCCCAGAGCAGTCTGGGGAGAAGAATGATAATACATATACTATATGTATCATTATATTATATGTATCATTTTATTATACATATCACATGTTTTTATATCCACCTTTTTATGCATAGCTGTGAAATTTATCCCATTTGTAGGTTCTTGTTACTACCACTAAAATTAAGATACAGAATCATTCCATCACCCTGAAGAAGTTAACAGAATCATTCCATCACCCTGAAGAAGTTACTTTGCAGACCATCCCCACCTCCACAACCCTTGAAAATCCCTGAAATCTGCTGATGTCCTGGTTTCCATTTATTTGTAACTAAGCAGAAGAGACCACAAAGGATTGCAGCAGCCTGAAGATCAGCTTGATATTCTAAAATATATATGCTAATATAATAATTACATATACATACCAGGAAATTGATATTGCTAAAATTTTATTAAAATACAGATCGCAATCTGATACCTCAGTTTCATATGGACTCTGGTTTTGATGCATAGCTCTGTGAAACTTTATCACATGTATAGGCTCTTGTTACCACCATTAAAATCATGACATAGAATTGTTCCATCTCTCTAAAGAAACCCTCTTCGCACACCCTCCCGAGGCCTGCAATTCTTTACACTCCAGGTCACTACTGATGTCCTTTCATCTCTGTATTTTGTCCTGTTGAGAATGTTGTATAAGCAGAATCACACTACATATACAGTCATAAAAATCCAATAAGTGTAATCATATACCATGTAGTCTCTGAGATTGACTTTTTTGCTCAGCATAACATCCTGAGATCCATCTAGACTACTGCACATATCAATAGTCTGTTCCTTTTAATCACTGCAGACTGTCCCCAACTTATGATAATTCAATTTAGAATTTTTGACTTTACAGTAGTGAGAAAGTGATATGCTTTCAATAGAAACCATACTTGGAATATTGAAATTTTATATTTTCCTGGGCTAGCAACATGCAGTATTATGTTTCCTGGTGATTCTGGGCAGCAAGAGTGAGCTGAGCCCCTGGCCAGCCTCAAAATCATGAGTGTTAACAACTAACACATTTACAGCCATTTCACACCCATATAACCACCCTGATTTTCACTTTCAGTACAGTATTCAATACATTACATAAGATTTTCATCATTTTAGTATAAAATAGACTGTGTGAGATGATTTTTTTCCTAACTGTAGGCTAATGCAAGTATTGGCCACATTTAAGGGAAGCCTAGCTTAAATATATTAGATGGATTTTCTTTTTTTTATTTTAATTTACTTTCATTGGAGTATAGTTGCTTTACAATGTTAGTTTCTGCAGTGCTGCAGAGTGAATCAGTTTTAATGTATACATTTATCTCCACTCTTTTATAGATTTCCTTCCCGTATTAAACGAACTTTTGCCTTCCTATTGTTTCAACTTAAAATGATTTATTGCAAAATAACCCTCTTGAAGTTTAGAAAGATGTGTAAATAATATTTCATTGTGTGAATGTACTACAGGATATTTATCTGTTCATTCAGTGAAGATCACTGGTTGATTTCAAGTATTAAGAATTCTGCAAGTGAATATTTAAGTGTATTTGAAATTCCTGAACTATTTTCTAGAATGACTGGACCATTCACCCACCAGCAATGCATGAGTGATCCAATTTCTCTGCATCCTTGCCAGAACTTGGTATTGTCAGTATTTTTAATTTTAGCCCTTATGATATATGTGAAGTGGTGTCTCTTTGTAGTTTTAATTTGGATTTTCCTAATATAAATTTAGGGGTATAGTCTTTGTATTTTCTACATAGATAATCATGTTACCAGCAAATAGTGACAGTTTTACTTCTTCTTTCAACTCTATAAGATCATTACATCTACTTTCTTTATTGCACTTGCTCCAACATCTAGCACTGTACCAAAAGAGTGACAAGAATGGACACTCTGGCTTTTTTCTCTTTCTTAAAGAAAATTATAGTCTTTTACTAGTAAGAATAACATTAACTATTGAGGAAATTCCCCACTATTCTTGTGATTCTCAGAGTTTTCATCATAATTGACTACTGAATTTTTGCAAATCTTTTTTTTCTGACTAGATTGATATGATGATATGGTTCTTCTTTTCTACCCTGCTAATATGGTGAATTCTATCCATTAATTTTCAATATTAAAGTGTCTTGCACCCTTGAAAGAAATTACATTTGTGCTTGGTATATTATTCATTTTACATATCAATGAATTTTACTTGCTAAAATATTTTAAGAAATTTGTGTCTATCTTCTAGATAAAAGATATTTCCCTGTAGTTTTCAGTTCTTTATGGTCTTTGCCTGATTTTGGCATCAGGGTAATATTAGCCTCATAAAATGAGTGAAGAATTATTTTCTTTCTATTGTCTGCAAGAAATTGTGTATAATTCATGCTAATTCCTCTTCAGTGTTTGACAGAATTCTTCAGTGACACCGAGTCTGGTGATTTTTTTTATTAAAACTACAATTTCTTCATAGACATCATGACTTCAGCTTTCTCTGGCCCCTGCTCTGAGGAGAGATGAGGAGGAGCGGCCCCAGAGTCCACAGTGAGGTTTGGGGACAGACAGCAGGTGCTTCCAGAGCACTGTCCCCTTGCCCAGAAGTAGGTTCCTACGTCTGAGAGCTGGGAAGCCGCGAGGTGCAGGGAGCTGTGCTGTCTGGACTCTCCACACCGATCTGTCCGTCTCTGCTCCGTCTTCACTTCTCCACCCTTAGCTAATATCATCAAGAGGACAGGACTTCCCCCAGGCCTCTGCTTATACCACTGTAAACTGTAAACTGTGCTTGAGAATTGCAGTATGTGGTGAAGTTCTCTCCTTCTTGCAGGAGCAAGAATTCAGGAAAATGCTTTATCTGTTGTCCATTCATTTCTGTTCAGAAAAGCAGTGAGAAGTAACAGAGAAAGTCTGATTAGATGTTTATTCTCTCAGCTGTCATGGTCTCTCTCATTCTTCTTGTGTATTTTCTCCTTCTTTCCATGTCTCTCTCCCCAAATCTATCTCCCACTTCTTAGTTTTCATTTTCTTCTCAACATCCTGCTCTCAGTCAGAAAATCCCCCTCCTACAGTTGCCTGCAGATAAGATTCCTCTGTGCTGAATTTTCTGGGAGCAATCAGGGAAACCCCAAGCTCATGTGATATTGGCATCCTTAAGATCAACACTGGTGCTAACAGTAGCTTCTCCCTTTTCTTCCTCTTCAGAAAGAGTTGCTGAATCTGCCTGCTCCTGAAAGGGTTTCCCTTGTATCAGCTTCTTCCAGACCTGTAGAAATGTGGTCTATACTGCCTTTGGGAAATAAAAAAGAAAGGAATGACTGCAATTTGAGACAGCCCATCACTTACCACCATGTTACCCACCCTTCTTCCCCAGGGAGTGTCTATGTTTGCAGATGCTGCCCCTCTGTGACTGGATCAAAAATTTCTGATCCAGTAATATCTGGTAAATAGTGGTTACTCAAACACTTGAATGATAAATAAATGTGTATGTTTACTTATGTGAGAATTTGAATGCAAATGTCTCAAAGAGTAACTTAATTAAATTAATTCCTCTTTAAAGTAATTTAAAAATGTCCTTCCATGAATGTAAACATTCAGGAGTTGCTTGTAGCTATTTAGAAATGTTACTTATGGAAAACTGTGTTAGCCCCAGTAGCCCTTGTTCTACCATTACAAATTATCACAAATTTGATGGCTCCAAAAAGCAAAAATTGGTTCCCTGCAACCTGGAGGGCAGAAGTCTGATGATAAGGTGTCAGCAGGAACACACTCCTTCCAGATGGTCCAGGAGAGACTCTTTCCTGACTCTTCTGGCCTCTGGTGGCTTCAGGTTCTCCTTTGCTAGTGACTGTACACCTCCAGCCTCTTCCTCCACTGAGAAGACTTCACGAGGCCTTCTCACCTGTGTGTCTCTTAAAAGGACACTTGTCACTGGATTGAGGCTCCACCAAGATAATCCAGTATGCTTGGATTTTGACACCCTTTTCTTAATTCCATTTGAAGAGTTGCTTTGTTAAATAAGGTCACATTCACAGTTTCCGTGGATTAGGATGTGAATGTATCTTTCGGGGCCCGCCCTCCAACCCACTATAGGGTCCTTAATGTCTTTGAAGTGTTGCCATGCAGTTGTATAAATGGTAGACATCTCAAAACTTCTTTAAAGTCAAAAGTAAATCTGAATCTGAATTACTTTATATATAGAAACAGAAAGAGTAGCAGGTTTAAGATGTAATGGAAAAGGAAAATCCCATGAGTTTACAAAGTTCTTTGAAATGCACATCATTGGGATAACTTTTCCTTTTCAGGCATGTTGGATTTGAACCTCCAAATGAAGACAAATCTAGCAATGCTTTGTTGGTGAAGGCTCCACCTCCACCCTAAAAGAGCAAGGGGTCTGGAGCAGCACTTGGGGATGCTTTAAAAGTTCCCTGGTCTTCATGCAGATCAGGAGCCCTGCCACAGTTTACACAGAAGAATGTAAACCAAGACAGACCAGTCACCCACTGGAGAAGGCCACGCTTTCCCAACTCACAGCATCGTATTTGCTGCAGCCTATCTCCAGGGCTTGTGCTGTGAAGGAGATATTTGCTAAATGAAAAGAAGGGAACCTGACCGTGCTTTGGTTTGTGGACTAAAAGGAATCTCTTCATGCCTCGTAGGAAACAGTTTGAATGAATATAAATATAAGATGGCCCTCAGTAGCAAATACTCCTGTCAAACCATCTTAACAGGGGATGAGATCTAAGAATATTTATAATCAAAAGTTAGCAATATTATCCTCTAAGACTTCACATAAGAAATAATGTTGCTTGAACTGGGCTGTAAAGGTTGAGTACATATACGTGTTTTACACAAGTACTTGGGAAAAACCATTCTGACCAAAGAGGACAGCATCTGCAAAGGTTCAGATTAAGGAAAGAGCTTAATGCCAGCATAAATGGTTTTATTTTAAAGTGGCTGATGTACATCTAGAGTATGTGGCAGAAAAGGGTGAATGAGAAAACTAGAAGTAACTCAGGGAAAAATTGTACATTGCCTTGTAATTCTTAATGTAAAATTTTATCTTTACAATTTCTAATGGTTCCTTGTTATCCAAAGATGAGCATGAAGTGAACTAATTTTATGTTACTGTTGTTATTATTGTTGTTATTGTTATTCAGTTACTGTTATTGTTGTTCAATCGCTAAGCTGTGTCTAATTCTTTGTGACCCCATGAACTGCAGCACGCCAGGCTCCTCTGTCCATGTGATTTCCCAGGCAAGAATACTGGAATGGGTTGCTATTTCCTTCTCTAATATATATATAGTACATCTATATATATATATATATGTATGTATAAACTCTATGGTCATGTAAAAGTCAGATTTAAAGAGTTGAGAGTAAAGGCAGGAAGAGAGTGAGGAGGCCTTTGCAGTTATCCAAGTGAGAGGTGCTAAATGCTTGGATTAGGGCAGTTGCAAGGAGTATAGAGATGAGGAAATGGATGTGGGTGTTATTTGAGAAGTAAACTGACTTGACCTTGATGATTATTAAGGTCTATGTGCTTCATTAGCACTCTGGTGCCACTTTGCACAAGGAATGTATTTATTCTATCAGTTCACGTGGAAACTAGTGGCCAAAGTTGCCTCCAGTGATCCTTGCTTCCCGATACCTGGGACCTTGTGTAGCCCCCATGTGCACTGAGTCCAGGCTGGCTGCGTGACTTGCTGGAGTAAACAGATGAGCAGAATTAACATCATGCCAGTTCTGAGGCGAAAGGGGGCGACTCTTTGGCAGTTGACACTTGTGTGATTCTGGAAGCCCCGAGGCACAATGTAAGATGCCCAGCTTCCCTCAGGGCCACAAAGAGAGATCACATGTATGGGCCATGGTCACTCCTGGGAACGTCTGAAGAAGAGATGAGCCTGAGCTTCTGAGATTTCAGTTGAGCCTCAGCTTCCAGTCAAACCCCACTAATTAAGTGAGTAAATTGAGGGATTCCAGTGCAGTTGAGCCCCCTTTCACGGCATGGAGCAGAGGGGTCATGAGATAATTAAACAGTGAGTTTTGAGGTGGTTTGTTGTGCAGCAAAACAGAATGACACTAACGCCTGTGAAGAGAATCCTGTTGAAGACTTGTGAGATATTAACAAGAATGAAAGGTGTTTTTCCTCTCTCTGATTTCTGATTGTCTCAAAGAGCTGGACCTGAAACATCTGTCTGTTTCACCAAACTTCTTCACGTGTGGTCTGAGTGCTCCTGCCTTAGCGCAGAAGATTAGCTGGTGATGCCCAGGTGTGATGAGAGCCTTGGGCTCCATAGAACAGGAGCAGGTGGTTGATTGCTCATGTTGGAGCCCTACAGTAAACAGAGAGATGTGAGGTTTCCTTGTTCAATTTGATTTTTATATTTCACTCATTCTTCTCACTCCATGTGACTTTAAAAAATGAGGGACTATTTAAGAGGTCAGATCTGTATCTCTATAACTAACACAACAGAATATTTTCAATTTCAAATCCATTTGAGAACCCAAAGAAACTAAAAAGTTTGGTGCATGTTTGCTTGGTTACATATGACTTTCTTAAAGACACAGGTATTTTTGAAGAAATCTCATTTCCAGGTTTACATTTTCCCCATGTTTATAAGAGTAGATTTTCCAAATTATGTGCCACTGCATCCAGGAATTGATTACCTGGGTGGAAAGTGCTTTATCTCCTTACCTCCTAAGGTGAGGAAGAACCCAGGGAATGTGGAATCACAGGTCAGTTTCAAGCAGCATTCTATATTGAAGGGCTGTACAAATGTAATCAATTTTTATAAGTTCTTTGGTATGAAAAATATATGAAGCACTGTGTTGCAGTAACACACATTATAGACAGATTGTGTCCTTGCTTTTTCTCTGTGCTTTTTGTTTCTACCAATTCAGAGTTAGCTAAAACACAGGGTCTTCACTGATAGCATTAGAAATGTCTTCCATTGATCTTTATGCCAATCATGTTGAAGACCCAGTTTGGGAAGTTGACCAGCAGCTCTTTTTTGGCGTGTTGTTTTATTCCATCAACACTACTGTACAATGAACTACAGGTTCACCTCACTCACTTCTGTGCTCTACCTTCCAGTTCTATGCACATTCATATCACAAAGCGGATTCAACCATTTGCAATCTGATGGACAAATAGATTCATTACTGCCTTGTGAATGACCTTCAAGAAAGAAATCTTTCACATGAATGTCTCTTAAATAGTTTCGGTCTGAGGGATTTGAATGCAAACCAGTACTGTTTTTATAATATGTATTATCTTTCCTAAACATAGTGACACTAATACATTTTTTAAAATATAAATTTATGAAAGAGAGAGAGCACCATAGCACCATACTTCAGGAGGCTGGACAGAGGCTGGATATTAATTACTAATGTGTATGGTGGGGAGAAACCTGAAAACACAAGCTATGAGATGAAGAGCCCAGAAGCAAATTAAATCATGCTGACAAACCCCAGAAAGACCCCAGAACTAGCAGCCTGTGCCAGAGGAGCCTGGCGGGCTGCAGTCCGTAGCGTCGCACAGAGTCAGATGCACCTAAAGTGACTGAGCAGCAGCAAAGTACCAACGCGGCATTAAGTGAGAGTGCCAGTCACTCAGTCATGTCCAGCTCCTTGTGACCCCATGGACCACAGCCCACCAGGCTCCTCTGCCCACGGAACTCTCCAGGCAAGAATGTTGGAATGGGTAGCCATTCCCTCCTCCAGGGGATCTTCCTGACCCGGGGATGAGACACGGCTCTCCTGCATTGTGGGCAGATTCTTTACTGTCTGAGCCATCAGAGAAGCCCGATATGATATTAAACTGGTGGGCTATTTGGAAATCTGCAAAATGAGCACAGGGCCAGATGATTGATCAGCTTCATATACCTGGAAATTACTAAGTAAGAAACTCAGATCTTGGAGTTCAGTTACTTATTCATTATCACAGTTACAATATAAACTGGGGGAGAGACCAATTTTAGTAGTGAATTTCCCCTATCAATGCTTCTTCTAGATGTCAAAGTGACTTTTTAAAATGCAAACAGCCACAAAGTAAAGAAATGACATACAGATGTTCATGTAGTGGGGAGTTTGAACTAAAGCAAAATCAAAATCTCCGACCAGTTAAATGAGACAAAATTGACTGTTCTGATATAAAACATGCAGACTTCCATGCCAGATGTGTGAGACAGCCTATCCCCATATTACATTCATGCACATAAGGAAATACCATAAAGACTAGCTCTTAGGATATAGCAATAGTGAAGGGTAAATATTACCACATTATTTTAGATAGGTTTGAGTACTATCTAGTTCACTTGGGATCATGGGAAAAGAGGATGCTAGGAACTGGAATCAATGATATGGCCAGAATACTGGTGGTAGTGGAGATTAGTGATATTTAGGGAGCTACAGTGACTGGAATGCCTGTTTATCTGTGTCTGCATTTCCCCCTGATTACTGAAAACACTGTCATTCATTGAATTTCCCTTTTCCTCCCGACAATGGCTCTTCCTCAGCGCTGGTCCCAGAGCAGCAGCAGGCCCGGGTTTGGGTGAGGGCTGCAGGGGGCTGAGGAGCACTGTGTGGAGGCGCAGAGGTATGTGGCTGAGTCTTCAGGCTGGGATCCTCTGATGTACATGGAGCTGTCGCCCTCCTTAGTGTTCAGAGTGACTCTCACTGGTCCTTGCTTCTTTTCATCCCCATTTACACTCACTACAAACAGGTTCTTGGGGCCCTTTGCAGGTTCCCACCTGTACCAGTGTAAGGCATAGAAAGAGCTGGGAGGGAAACTGCAGGTGAAATTGGCGCTGTCTCCTTCCTGAAGCCACAGCGAGGCAGGACGCTGTTCCACAGTCAAGAGGCTGCTCACTCCTGTTCAGAAAGACAAGGTCACACATAGAAACTGATTTCTCTACAGTGTTTGTTGCCTTCACACATTCCCAAATATTAGAATCTTGAGGTGCCTGACTGCATCTCCCTCCTTCCCCATCACCACCCTAGACTGTTCAGAATGTCTTCAGCAGCCCCAGGACTTACGGCCAAGATGAAGCCACAGGATCAGCCATGAGGTTGTCAAGGTGTTCCTCTCCATTTATCCTGATCAAGTATCCTCAGTAGAGGAATGTTCTGCAGCCTAGATCTGTGAAACATTCTGCTTCAGAAAATAGGTTTCTGTACCTGGTTGCCCAACAAATCAGAGACAAGACCACATACATGTGCTAGAAACACCAACCATTTCTGCCCTAGAATCAGTTTCCTGTGGTTCACAATGAGGGATCAAACACTGCTTTCTTGAGACCAACTTCACAAACACTGAGATGAGCTCACTACACAAAGAGAACCGACAATCTTTCAGAAGTGGGCTGCTTGATCATGGACTGCTACTATTCAAATTGAGAGAGTGGGATGGTAATATGTGACATGAATCCCACTTTGGTTAAGAATCTTTATACGTATTTTAAACAAAATTTTTAAAACTTTCAAATTCCCCAAATAGAAATGTTCACCCACATAATGTGCTGCACGTTGTTTAGCTTCAAGTACATTATTCTAATATGAAAGTCACACAATAGAGTTACTATTATTCCTAATTTACAAATAACAAAAACTGAAGCTCAAAGAGTTTGGGTGATTAACTCAAGGTGAAATATCAGGTAAGTGGCATAGTAAGAATTAGAACACTTATCTATCTGGTTTGGAGCATATGGTGTTTGGAATCTGTCATGCCCCTAGGTTTGTGATATTCTGTAAATGTTTTAAAAATAATAGGAGTCTACTTGTTGATTTTCTTTCTTTTTTAGAAAAGAATTTTCTTGATGTCAATCATTTTTAAAGACTTTATTGAATTTATTACAATATTGCTTCTGGATTTTTTAATGTCTTTTTTTGGGGGGAGGGGACAAAGCATGTGGAATCTTAGCTCTCTGATCAAGAATCAAACCAGCACAGCACCCACTGCACTGGATAAGCACTTTAAAGACAATACAATACTATATTAAGATAGAGAGTTACTCTTGGGATGAGGAAGGCATCTGCTCTAAGTAAGTTATGGAGGGAGGGCTCCACTCTGACACTTACTCTGCAACACCAGGCAAGGTATTGAACCTCTCTCATGTTCAATTTCCATTTCTGTGAATAGTCAGTATCCTTCTGCTGGGCACTGGGCTCACATTGGCATTCATCATCTCATTCACTTCTCCTAAGAACCCTGTATGGTAGATTCTATCAATATCCACATTGCAGATATGAGTAAACTGAAGCATAAAAACAATTAAGTGATTCTCCCAAGATCACTCAACTAGTGAGTGATAGGTCTAGAGACATAATCAAAGTCTTCCATCCTAAGCACTGTTACATTGCCTCGCTAAAGTAGTGTGGACCCAACCTTGAAGGGTTAGGAGAAGAATTGAGTGAGTACACATCTGAAAATCACCTTGCATAACACTTTTCCTAGCATTGGCACTCAGTCAGTTGCAAGCAATGCACAAAATGTTGAGGATTTGGGAGCCAGACTCTCAAATTGCAAAGGAGTCTATCCACGAGATAGAGCTTAATATTTTTTGAGGTGTAATTGGCAGTTTAAATGGTAGATTTTGTGTATTTTCATAAATTTTTATGGTCTATCATGTTCTTAATGTTCAGGGAAAATCAGTTCATTAGGGTGTTATATTGAGAGATTGAGATGTTGTTGTTGGGATGAGTACACCAAGCAGTGTTTGCTATAATTGCTTAGTTTTTTTTCCCCATTATTGAGTCTTGCTCCCATTCTCAGAATATTGCTATACTATACTACAAGAAAGGACAGAGCAGTAGAAATGATTTTACTCACCAGAAGAATGAAAAAAAAAAAAAAACAAATACCTTTGTGGAATAATTCTGAGCTTCCTTTCCAAGGTAGCCTATTACTTGCCAGCCAAAATCATCCCATGTAAGATATTTTACATAAGGTAAACATGAAGATACTTTTTGGCCAACCCAATATTTGTCGTTTGAAGTCAATCATTTTCACATCTAGTAGGCAAAGATTATCAGGGCTTCCCTGATAGCTCAGTTGGTAAAGAATCCACCTGCAATGCAGGAAACCCCCGTTTGATTCCTGGGTCCGAAAGATCCGCTGGAGAAGGGATAGGCTATCCACTCAAGTATTTTTGGGCTTCCCTTGTGGCTCAAATTGTAAAGAATCCGTCTGCAACGTGGGAGACCTGGGTTCAATCCCTGGGTTGGGAAGACCCCCTGAAATAGGGAAAGCCTTACCCACTCCAGTACTCTGGCCTAGAGAATTCCGCGGACTGTATAGTCCATGGGGTCGCAAAGATTCAGACACGACTGAGTGACTTTCACTCACAGGTAAAGATTAAAACCAGCCAGTTCTCCCGAATCTTCTCATCTCCTATGATTTCTTCAATGAGACGCTTACTGATTTTGGTTCAACAGTGGAAGCCCCCATTGTGACCAGCGTGCATGCACGCTTAGCCTCTCAGTCTTTGAAACCTTTGGACTGTAGCCACTCAGGCTCTTCAGTCCACGGGATTCTCCAGGCACATAATACCAGTGACTAGGTTTGCCCGCAGTTTAATCCATGACCACTAGAGGGCAGCAAGGTGCCCAGTGTCCGCCTCACGGAATATTCAGCAGGACACCAGGTGGCAGTGCTTCCGCTTTCATTCCTGCTGCGCAGCTGCTGGAGCCTGATTCTCTGGGAATGCGAATAGTAAGACTGAGATAAGGCATTCACAAAGCTGTGACATTTGAGTTTTCAGAGGTGCCCCACGTAAATGTTTTGAGGGATAGCATCACAGCAGAGAGGTCAAAGGGAACGGGCACAGGTCTTGATATAGGAATATGCTTGCAGTGTTTAAGGAGTGATATCTCTTCTTTTCCTGTAGCCTCTTGTTTTTCCAGGCACTCTACAACTAACAAACTTGCTAAAGCATTTAGCACTTAACTGGATAGTGGGTGATTTCCTCATCTGCTGATCCTGGGGCAATTTGTACCTAGGTTTACTGTCTTCTTTCCTAGTTGCCTTTAGTTTCCAGTATAAACTAGTATAATGTCACCATCACTGAGACATCCAGCCACCCTGTCTTAGATCCAAGTGCTTCTCCATACCCAAACTTTCTTTTAAGGAACCCTCTAAGATGGTACACTCTGGAAGACAATAAAAGTTTGGGACACTTTTCACAGTTAGAAAAGTTATGTTTCACTTCTCAAAGATTAAAAGAAATGGAACAATAAAACCTGTCTAATAGGGTTTTAACACTTAAATTAGATAATGGATTGGAAATGCATCCCATGGTGCCTTACTATGTTATAGTAAGCTCAATAAATGTCAACTTTCTTTTACTAAAGCCTACCTTTCCTTCAAAGTCCACTTCTGTGACCTACTTCCCCCCCTCCACACACACATCCGTTCAGTAATGGAAGCTTCCAGGATATTTACTTAATCACTTACTTTCCTGGAGACAGTCATTATTTTTCCTTATCCTTTTGGTGTCATATACATCTAGCTACATTGATACACTCAGGCTGAAAGGACATGGATGGAACAGATGAGGTTTGATTTTGGTTTCTGTAAAAACAGTAAAATCAAGGTCATATTGCATGTTTACTACCTATTGGATATAATATTTATGATTTGGATCTTCAAGATTTTGCCATTCTTATTACCTATTTTCTCTTTTTATTGATTATGAGCTTTTAATATACCCTGCATTTGAGTCCTTTTTCAGGACTGTGTATTGCATATATAGCCTTCCAGTCGGACTTTGACTTTTCCCTCTCTTTGCAGTGATTTTTAACAAACAAAAACAATTTTAAAATGTACTTGCATGCTCATAAGAAGCTCCCTTGAAACTTTTATGTGTTTGTTTTCTTTAAAAACTTTAGAAATGCTTACTTTTTGTGACTGTTATTGCCTGTTATAAGTCAGGTATCATTATTAATGATGTTTCCCAGAATACAACATATCAATTTCCCCTGACGATTAGTAAGATTTTTTCCCACTAAAATAGATGCTTGGATTTGTCTTCAATGCTTGGCAAACTTCTGCCAAAACCACAGAGGTGGACTTGCAGAATTCCTTATTCATCTTTATTACTTTCCATATAGTGTTGTTCCTGAATAAAGAGCTTGTTTTATATGAAGTTAAGTACAACAGTAAGTGGAGATTCTTGCTATGAGCAAAGAGATTATAGAATGGGTAATGCACGAGGTAGTTATAAATACCAGTTACAACCATGTGGTCATTTGCAGTACCAAAAATATAATAGTTAAGAAATTACTTTCATTTTATATGAATATATTTATGTATACATCAACCATTTCAAACTTCCATCTTCAGTTTTCCTGCCTGTAGTAGCATAAAACATGCTACTACAAGTTAATTTTTATCTCCTTGTATCTCAGTAATCAAGTTAAAGAATTCAGTGGATCCTCTGATCCAACTATCAGAGGAAAGAGCACCACCCCTAAATGGATAAATGGACTTGGCATTCTCTTTGAGGGAGAGAAGTTGCTTTGGTTGATTGAAGAAATAATTGCATCATATTAACAGGAAGCATAATTTTCCTGTTGTCCTTATTAGAAAGTTGTGTTGTTCAAGGAGGTACTGATGAATACCTAGTTAACAAGGAGGGAAGTTAACTAGTTAATGTATTATGGTAGCTTTGTACCATTTCAACTTAACTATCTGGAAATCTATTTCCTTGAATTTGCTTCCCTTTTTTGTTCTGGGTTAGGCTTGGCCATGAAAGAGGTTTGTGTAAGTTTTGGAAGATATTTGTGATGAGGTAGCCATATTTTAATGTTCCACAGGTTGGTGCAGAACTCCAGGGACTATGGCAATACATAATGTTGCTGCTGAGCTGATAGTTCAACTTATTGACTCACAACTCCTCTACCTCCCATCAGAGCTCTTACTCAGGTTCTCTTTGTATTAGACCAAGTATGCATGTAGCATGATGGCAAGTGACATGCACTTCTCCTGAAGGTCACCCACTACTGTGAGACTGAAGGAGGTAAGAGACAGATAAGCTTTAGTATGTCTTCTGGGTTCCGTTGTCTTCATCCACCTCCATACATGTCACAGTTTCTCCATGCTTAATGGTTCTCACTTGATTTCTGTGTTGCAATTAGGATTCTTAGTAGCCATATAAGTCATCCCAGCTACATCAACTAGTGAGGCACTTCTTCCTTGTCCTTTTCTTCTTTTCTTTATGCATCTTCTCCCCTTCTCCTTCCTTTCATTTTCCTCATCTCTTACTGCTCTCTGACAATCCTCAAAATTCTTCTCAGATTTATCAGTAAACTAGGTGCTTATTCCTTGTCCTTGTTTTCTTTTTTTCTTTATCCATCTTCTTCCCTTTCCCTTCCCTTCATTTCCCTCATCTCTTACTGCTCTCTGACTCTCCTTTCAGATGACTCTAGATTTGCTCTCGTGACTGCTCCCCCACTGTGTCCCCCCTTCTTCCCACCAGAGATACTGCGCAGGTGCAGCCCCGTCTGTCCCCGTGTGCCCCTCTCAGGACGCAGTAGTACACAGCAGTGTCTCTCAGGGTGACCTGGGGCAGGACCAAGGAGCTGGACTTTCTGTCTGAAGCTATGGTCAGAGAGGCCAGGCTGTTGTTCACTGTGCTTCATATGCCATGAATGACATACTGTGAACTCTGATTGGGATTTTGCTGATATGAATGTATATAGTCATTTCCATCAATGGTATAGTTATTACAAGGCAAGTTTACATCCTCTCCTTCAGCACAATCCATGGAGCTGGGCTGAGTAGTCTTAGCATCAATCACAGTCCCTACGGGGTTAAGAAATCAAATTAGCACTGGAGCACAAATCAGTATAATTCTATGGGTCAAAGTCATAACCATCCCATAACTGTCTGGCCCCAACCCCTACTCCAGTGTTTCTATTTATGTCCTGCAAAAATATTATTGGTGTTCATTATTGGACTGCAAGGAGATCAAGCCAGTCAATCTAAAGGAAATGAACCCTAAATATTCATTTAGGAATGACTGATGCTAAAACTGAAGCTCCAATACTTTTTTCAAGACCCAACTCATTGGAAAATATCCTGATTCTGGGAAAGATTGAAGGCAAAAGGAGAAGGGGACATCAAAGGATGAGATGGTTAAACAGCATCACCATCTCAATGGACATGAATTTGAGCATACTCCAGGAGATAGTAGAGGACAGAGGAGCCTGGTATACTGCAGTCCATGTACATAAAAAGTTGTGTACAACTTAGTGACTGAACAACAATTATAGAGACCAAAGATGTGACGAGAATCAGAGATCCATAGGCTTTGTTCCATGGGTCGTTGGCTCAATAGACCCAGAGACTTCCTACAACCTGCTTACTGCTAAGGACTCGTCCAGAATCATGGCCATGATTTAACCTGTCATGTAGAAGTCTGTCCTCTTTAGCAAACCAATAGATCACTTCTCAGTTCCATCACTATAATGCTGAATACAGCACAAGGAGAGGAGTAGAGAGCAAATAACTATTTGTGGCCCTTTGCCTCAAAGTCATCCCTTGTAGACACAGAACACTTACTCACGGTCAAAAACACAGTTACTCCAGTCACCAGCCTCATACTTCAAGGACAAGCTAGGACCATCAGCTCAAAGCTCAGACTTGTGTCTGATCCTTGGCTTAAGGAGGTTCCAGAGAACAGAGGCAACGGCTGCTAGTAAAGATTTACAACGAGTGCAGATACCACTGTGTCATTGCCAGGACCATCTCAGCCAGTGATCAAGCATTTCCTTATCTAAGTCTTCCTCCTCTGTTTTAGTCATGTCCCCAAACGATGGTGAAACATTCCCAGCTCACTGTGCAATCATCTATGAAGTTTAATGTCTGGCTCTGGCAAAGGAACACCACTCACAATGATGTGTCTATGCACAACCATTGGTCTATCATTTGTTTAAGAAATTGACTGATGCTCCAAGAAGCTTGTGGAATACAGTATTTAATCCCAGAAAAATGCACTGAGCTCTGTGTTGTAAGATGATGAAAATTCCCATCCACGTTTCAGAAAATCTTTGGGAGGTTCAAAAGTAGGATGTGGTCTGGGAGATGGAAGGATTAACAGCAAGCGTAGTTTTCCTGTGGTCCTTATTAGAAAGCTGTGATGTTCAAAGAGGTACTGAGGAATTTCTAGTTAATGAGGAAAGTTAACTAGTTAAGCTATTATGGTAGATTATGTACAATCTCAACAATGTGAAAATCTATTTCCCAGGATTTGCCTCCCTGTATTGTTCTGGGTTAGAGTTGGCCCTGAAAGAGATTTGTGTAAGTTTTGGAAGGTACTTATGATGAAGTAGCATGTTTCTATGTTCCTCGGGTTGGTACAGGGCTCCAGGGACTATGGCAATACATACTGTTGCTGCTGCTCTGATAGTTCAATTTACTGTTGACTTAAAACCCCTTGACCTTCCACCATATATCTTACTCATGTTCTCTTTGTATGAGACCAAGTATGCATGTAGCATGATGGCAAATGACATCCACTTCTCCTGAAGTTCACCCACTACTGTGAGCCCTAAGGAGGTTAGAGAAAGACAAGTTTTGGTGAGTTCCATTGTCCTCATATATTTCCATAAATGTCAGTTTGTCCATGCTTTTGTCCACATCCAACTTTCCTTCACAAATGCTACTCTAGTTGACTTACAGTGAATTCAACTCAACACCAAATACAAATATAACAGTTTTTATGGACTCTTCCACCAGCTCTAGCCATTGCCTATGTTCTAATCCTTATAACTAATCTCTTACTCTACATCACTGGTGGGTCTCCTCTGATTGTGCCCTGACACAAAATCTGAGGGGAAAGCACTAAGGAGATGATTTTTATGACAATTTCAGCTTCCAGATCCAGATTTGTGATGTGAGCCTCTTTAGGTGAAACTGCTATTCTATATTATTATGGGGCAAGTTTTCAAATTTAGACAACTTTACACATGTTCTGTGTGGCTGATTTAAAGTGAAAAATTCAGGAGGAGAATGTATCTGTAGAAAGTTACTCTGGGCACCTGCTTCCAAATGACATAGAAGGAGCTTTTATTTAGAATTAAATCTTCTCATCCAGACCACAGATAAAGCAACCGCAGGACTACCATTTCTTGTCTGGGGTCTGCAGGTGTGTATTTCAGCCTGGGTCCCGCAGCAGGGCGGCTCTCTTTTATTAAGCTCTGGGGTTTTTGTTCAGCTTTTCCTATTACTTCAACCACTGTGAGTTCCCAGAGAGCACAGAAGTACTTTGCAGAGTCTTCCAGCTGTAAGTCTGAAATGGTGAGGCTGATGGATTTACGTGATCTCTGAACATTTATAGAGTAGCGGCCATCCCTTGCATTCTGGCTAGAAGAACCCTGACGAATAAGGTAAATCATCTCTCCACTGGGAAGTTGTTTATACCAAAACATGTAGTAACTGCTCCGAAGTGTCTCATGTTGACAGCTCAGGGTGACTACCTCCCCAGCTTGACTGGAAATGTCTGGCTGATCTTGAGTAACTCTCTGGGCTACACTGGATCCTGTGGGGAAAATCAGAAAACAGAGATGGAACAGTGAATAAAATAGTATAGGAATTAGACTGAAGAAAAAAAACAAGCTGAAACCATAAGATATTTGCTTCTCTTTTAGAATACCTACCAGAGAAGACGAAGGCCAGGAACACCCAGGGCAGACTGGAGGGCAGCATGAGGCATGGATTCCCCTGAACAAATGTGCTGAGTTCTGCCTCAAGCTGAGAGTTCAGTGTCTCTGTGTGCCTGGCAGCGCATATACATAGTATCTGTTCTTGTGTGACTCCTTCAGACAGGAAGTGGGGGTTCTCGTGTTCACAGGTAACATGGTCTGTGCACAGATGGGGAAAAAAGTCTAGGTCACCACAAACTTTTGTCTATTTTCTTTCACAGGTAATTAAATTAGGCTGAGCCTGAAAGGGGGCTTTGCAAAAGCAATTATTTTAAAGGTTTGAACTGAGTGGAACTAAAGAACAAACAAGTTGATTTTAATTTATAATTATTTCACAGAATAACTTTGCCATCCCATTTAATATAAGGTTTTTTTTTTTACATTTTTATTGGTGTTTAGTTGATTTACAGTTTTGTGTTACAGCAAAATGAAATGTGCTTTGACAGAGGAATGAATAAAATGTGTTACTTATGTACAATGATACTATTGTTGTTCTTTAGTCACTAAGTAGTGTCTGACTCTTTGGGATCCATGAACTGTATCCTGCTAGGCTCCTCTTTCCATGGGATTTCCCAGGCAAGATACTGGAGTGGGGTGCCATTTCCTTTTCCAAGGATCTTCCTGAGCCAGGAGTCGAACCCCTGTGTCCTGCTTGGCAGATGGATTCTTTACCGCAGAGCCACTGGGGAAACCCCACAATGAAATTCCTTAGCCATGAAAAAGAACAACCTAATGCTGTTTGTAACAAAATGAGCAGACTAAAATAAGATTTAGTATAAGCAATGAAACCTGCTTACAATCTACTTATTTACCAGTCATTCATTTAGCCTATACTTACATTTCTCCATCCAAAATTTAAATACTCTATTTAAAAACTCACAGACTTTTGGCCCTCTTGGTGAAAGGCAGTCTTATCCAAAATTTTTAACTTATTTTTTTATAGGTTTTAGGGCTCTACTTGGTTTTCTCAATACATAAAATTATTTCTACATCAAATGATAAAATATCAGTCCTTCTAACTTTCAGAGTCTATTCTGTTTTTTATGTTTGTATGAGTTTATAACCAGAATAAAATAATTATTCTTTTGAAACTTGATATTGAATCTTATTTATCAGACTTTAAGGAGGATCAGGATATTCAGTCCCGTTCCTCCCACAAGTAGAATTGTACTTCTTAGATCATGTGTCTTAGAATCGTCCTCATGTTATTTTTTCTGCCCCACTGGCCCAAAGTGTTCAGTCTCACTAGTTAGTTGCTTGTTATTTTTTCTTTTTGTTAAGTAAAGTTAAGATAAGCATGTCAGTTCTTTCTGTCCCATGATACTATAATGTGCTCCAACAAAACTTGGTGCCTACAGCCTGCAAGCACACAGTATACGTGTATAGCACAGAAGGTGATGACTGAAATTTTGTAAACGGTGACCTGTTCATTTGAATGTAGCTGTCAGTTTTCCATTTTGTTTTACCATTTTAATGGATGAATTAATATAAAAGAACCAAAAGACAAACGAAGAGTATAAAAGAAAGTACAGACAAGGTCTCTAAAGCAGTGCCAACTCCTTGCTTTTAAGCTGCTTGAGTGTTGTTGTTAGTGACTGATGCATGGAGGGGAGTGCAGATTTGGTTGAGTCATCTTCTCCTTTGTCCCATTTCACATCTGAGTGCTAACAGGCAGCTGATGCCCTGGTTTGCATGACCAAACCTACTTGTATTTAAGTAGAAAATATTGTGAATATCCACAGCAACTGGGCAGCAGCATGATATTGTATATGTAGCATATATAATTATAGATATTACATATATACTAGAAAATTTATATTGATAAAGTTTTACTAAAATACAAATGATAATCTGATATATTAGCTTTATATACACTTTTTTTAATGCATAGCTCTGAAGTTTTATCACTGGTACAGGTTTTTGTACCATCACTAAAATCATGATGCAGAATTGTTCCATCCCTCTAGAGAAAACCACTTTCACACTGTCTCCACCCCTGCAACTCATGATAACTCCTAGCAACTACTGATCTTCTCATCTCTATATTTTGTTCTTTTGAGAATGCTGTATAAGTAAATTCATACATTATGCATGCAATTGCAATAATATGGTGTGTAAGCACGTATCATGTAGTCTTCTGTGATACTTTTTTTCACTCGGCATTGAGATCCATCTAGGCTGTTGCTTGAATCAATAGTAAGTTTCTTTTAATCACTACAGACTGTCCCCAACTTGTGATGAATCAACTTGGGATTATTCACGTTACAATAGTGAGAAACATATATATGCACTCACTAGAAACCATACTTTGTATTTTTAATTTTCCCATGCTAGCAACATGCTGTATGACATTCTCTAGTGATGCTGGGCAGCAACAGCAAGCTGAGCTCTCAGTCAACCCTGGGATCATGAGGGTAAACAACTGATACACTCACAACCATTCTGTACCCATACGGTCGCACAGAGTCGGACACGACTGAAGCGACTCAGCAACAGTAGCAGCAGCACCCATACAACCATTCTGTTTTCACTTTCAGTACAACATCTTTAAGACTAGGCCAGGCAAAATTCTGATGCACAGTAGATTAAGTATATTATATGCATTTTCCACTTACAACATTTTCAACTTAAAATGGTTTATTTAGACTTAATCTTATAGCAAGTTGAGATAGATCTATAAATAATATTGTACCGAATGGGTGTACCACAACATATTTATCTATTCACACAGTGAAGAACATTTGGCTGGATTCCAGTTTTTGGCCATCACATATATAGTTTCCATGAATATTCAAGTACAAATTTTGTGTGAACATAAATTTTTCATTATTCCAGTATAAATGCCCATAAAGGAGTGTGACTGCTGAATTGTAAGGTGAGTGAATATTTAAGTTTATGTGGAACTGCTAAGCTGTCTTCCAGAATGACTGTTCCATTTACTCACCATCAATACATGAGTGATCCAATTTCTCTACATCATTGCCAGAACTTGGTATCATCATTATTTTTCATTTTAGCCATTAAGAAAGATGTGAAATGGTATTTCATTGTGGTTTTAATTTGCATTTCCCTGATGGTTATTGATGCTGAACATCTGTTTACATGCTTATTTCCCTAACACATAGTTCTTCCACGAAATGTCTGGGTGAACCATTTTCCAATTGGACTACTTGTTTTCTTCCTGCTGAGTTTAGACAGTTCATTGTATTCTGAATACCATCCTTTGATGAAAATACATCGTGAAAATATTTCCTGCCATTCTGTGGTTTGTCTTTTTCATTCTCTTAATGTTATCTTTCACAGAGTAAGCATTTTTAATTTTGATGAAATAGTTTATTTTTTATGGATTGTGCTTTGATGTCATGGCAAAAATCATTTTATCCAATGTTTGGTCCTGAAGATCTTTTTTTTTTTTTCAAAAACATTTATAGTTTTAGATTTTACACTTGGATGTATGGTCCATTTTGCAATTTTCCTCAAAGTCTTGTGTAAGGTGTGAGATTTAGGCCAAGATTCAGTTATTTGCCTAGGAATATCCAGTTGTCCCTTAGTTTTCTGAATGTTGAGCTTTAAGCCAACTTTTGGAAATAGATGGGGAAACAGTGGAAACAGTGTCAGACTTTAGTTTTTTGGGCTCCAAAATCACTGCAGATGGTGATTGCAGCCATGAAATTAAAAAGACCCTAACTCCTTGGAAGGAAAGTTATGACCAACCTAGATAGCATATTAAAAAGCAGAGACATTACTTTGCCAACAAAGGTCCATCTAGTCAGGGCTATGGTTTTTCCAGTGGTCATGTATGGATGTGAGAGTTGGACTGTGAAGAAAGCTGAGCACTGAAAAATGGATGCTTTTGAACTGTGGTGTTGGAGAAGACTCTTGAGAGTCCCTTGGACTGCAAGGAGATCCAACCAGTCCATCCTAAAGGAGATCAGTCCTGGGTGTTCATTGGAAGGACTGATCCTGAAGCTGAAACTCCAGTACTTCAGCCACCTCATGCGAAGAGTTGACTCATTGGAAAAGACCCTGATTCTGGGAGGGACTGGGGGCAGGAGGAGAAGGGGACCACAGAGGATGAGATGGCTGGATGGCATCACCGACTCGATGGGCATGAGTTTGAGTAAACCCCGGGAGTTGGTAATGGACAGGGAGGCCTGATGTGCTGCAATTCATGGGGCTGCAAAGAGTCGGACATGACTGAGCGTCTGAACTGAACTGAACTGAACTGATCCAATTGTCCCTAAATCATTTGCTCATAAGACTATCATTTCTCCATTGAATAGTCATTGCACCTTTGCCAAAAAAATCAGACTTCCCCACTTTCTGACATCCCCACTTGGGATGAGTCAGTGGCATTATCCTGTTAATGATTTTTATGATCTCTTTTTATTCATTTTTGTTGAACTTTTTATTTTGTATTGGAGTATAGCCAATTAGCAATGTTGTGATAGTTTCATGTGGACAGCAGAGGGACTCTATCCTTTTAAGACTGTAGCATCTATTGTTTACTTTTTCATTCTTTATATTTCTAGTTTGTGTTTTCTCTTTTTTCACCATGATAATTCTACCTAGAAATATAGTTTATTAATCATTTTAGCAAAATTAACTTTGTATCTCATGGTTATTTCTATTATTTTATTTCTGTTTTATCAACTTGACATTTTTATTATCTTCTTATTTCAGTTGATATTAGTTGTAATTTGTTCTTCTTTTTCTATCTTTTTTGTTGAAAGCTTAGATAATTGTTTTGCAGCCTTTTTCTTTAGTAGTATAGGTATTTAAAAGAGAAATTCCTCCTATGTATAATATTAGCTGCATCTCATAATATTTGCATGTTCTCACTATATTTTCTTTGACAAAACCCTGTTTAATTTCTTAATGTATTAGATGTAGGGAAAAACAGTTAAAAGACACAGTGAGCCAATGGAGCTTCAAGTTCCTAACTCCTGTTATTTTTTTTTGTGAGATTATCTGTTCATGGTGACTCTCTATTGGTAGAATTAGTGACAGAACTAATGGCAGTTCTATTAAACAGTACTCATTAATTCTGTAATTTCTAAAGACACATTTGGTAGAAGGTTTTAAAGCAGGACACTTTTGGTATATAGGTATCACATTATTTTTTTTTTTATTGGTAAAGATAAGGATTATTTCTGATGAAAACACAGGAATAAGAAAAGCCTTTTAAAAATCTGTTCACCACTTTTGGGTTGGCAAGCACTGTGTCTCCAATGACCATGGGTTGCTGAAATTCCATATGGACTTTTAACACCTTTGTTGGCTTATAGTTATGGAAGATGGCATAAATGAGACTACCAGTTGATATCCAAATAACTATTTTTTGTATCCATTTTTCTAAAATTAGAATTCCCTGCTTCATTGGGGGAATGAGTTAGCGCAATTTAAGTCTTAATAATATCTGGTGTCAACCACTTTATGAGAAATGCAATGTATTGGGAATTTTAATGGAAGAAACATTTTGTTTTGGAATAAACTAAAGTTTTATAGGAAGACCTTAACAAAGTACTTGGGGACCTATTTCACTAACAATGATAGGAAAGAGGAGTAAAGAGAGGAAAGAAGGAAAAAAAGAGAGGGAGGGTGGAAGGAAAAGAAAGGGAAATAGAAGGGTAGGATTAATGAGTTTATGAATGAATAAGTATTTTCAAATATACCCCTGTTTTCATTGTGAAATCCGTGTGTTGTTGACCTGCCCTTCTATTATTAAAAAGATCTAACTCACTCTTTCAATATTTTATTGTATCCCTAGCAATGAGCACCGAAGAATTGATGATTTTGAACTGTGGTGTTGGAGAAGACTCTTGAGAGTCCCTTGGACTGCAAGATCCAACCAGTCCATCCTAAAGGAGATCAGTCCTGGCTGTTCATTGGTAGGACAGATTTTTAAGCTGAAACTCCAATCCTTTGGCCACCTGATGCGAAGAGCTGACTCATTTGAAAAGATCCTGATGCTAGGAAAGATTGAGGGCAGGAGGAGAAGGGGACGACAGAGGATGAGAATGGTTGGATGGCATCACCGACTCAATAGACATGGGTTTGGGTGGACTCTGGGAGTTGGTGATGGACAGGGAGGTCTGGCATGCTGCAGTTCATGGGGTCGCAAAGAGTCGGACATGACTGTGTGACTGAACTGAATTGAACTAGCAATTATTAGTAACATCAGTCATAAATATTTCTTTCGGTTCAGTTCAGTTCAGTCGCTCAGTCGTGTCCGACTCTTTGAGACCCATGAATTTAATAAATATTTGTTGAGCACTTATATTTGTTGGGTACTGTGCTGATTACTGAGAATACTTCAATAAACAAAAGGAACAAAAAGATATGTTTCAGGACAAGTGAAGTTAAGAAACAGAAAGTGAGCTCAAAGGCCGTGAAGAGGAGGAAATTAGTGAAAAAGTGACTGGAGGGATATGCTGATATTTGGAAAATGCTACAGTCCCTCTCATTGTACTTTCCAAGATTGAGTACTAGTACCTGTTCCTTCATCTCTGACTCACAAATCAAAGCAATTCCCAAAGCAAAAACACAGCGATATACGTTTAGGTACACATCCTATGCAGCGGGATAGATTTCTCAGTCTTTTTGATGATCCAAGAATATCATGTTAGTGATGCTGCTCACATCAAGGGCCAGAATGCCTCCCTATTACTTTTTCTGTCTTGTGTTTTAATTTCCTCTATATCTTTTCTCTTGGGGAAAATGTGTGGCTAATAAGGAGCTAAGGATGTTTTGGAATCCTGCTACAATCAGTAAAAAATATTTATACTACTATTTGGATATTTAGAGGACTAGCATGTCTCTTTACAGAATTAAGGATTATTGCTTTTCTTGAGTCACAACATATGCTTTTTATTCTAACACTTGACTTTTTGCCCTAAAAGGTGTGTCACCTTCAGCTATGGGAATTGTGATTCATTCCACTGACTTTCCAGTTGACTCATTATTTCAGGGCTTTCTTCTTACTGTTGCTTCCAGTAAGGCCAGATTGAACTACACATGCTGAGATTTTGGAGCTTGACATTAGCAGATTTAAAAATAAATATAACAGTTGGTCTAAGACATAGGCAACTTTTAAAATCTCTTTGAGGCTTAGCTTTCTAATAGGTAACATAGATCTCAGAATAACTCACTAGGGGTTATTTAAGGAGGATTAAAAGATACATTTAGGGCTTTCTACAAGACACTGATTTTAAAGGCAAAAAGAAATAAATTTTTGATAGATTTGACAGTGTAAGAAATAAAGACATCATTTAAAAAATAAAGGTAGTATGTCAGAATAAAACATACAAGCAAACATAAAAGTCAAAATATCATGCAAGATATCAAAATAATTCTAGCAAATAAAAATAAAGCTAACCTAATGGAAGAAATGGTCAAAAGATAGGAACAAGCACATGAACAAGGTTGAATGACAGAGTACCAATATACAAGAAAAAGTTGCTTGAAAGCACTATGGATCAGTAAAATGCATACAGATAAAGCACATTTGGATTGTTAAAATGAAAAAGCCTGGTAATTCTCAATTTTTAGAGGATGCAAAGTACACCTTCTCACTCCTGCTGGTTGAAATATAATTGTTTATACCATTTGAGTGGAAACTTGTCACTTTATAAAAAAAATTGCAAATGCACCTAGTTTTGAAAATAGCCATTCCAGTTCAGAAATTTCATTACAATAGACATGTCCCCATATATACAAAAGTCAATCTACAAAGTTGTATAAAGAAAAGACTCTTTAGGATAGCACAGTAATAGACACAAATACTTATTAAGGTAAGAATAATAATAGAACTTTTCAGAGTACTACACAGGCATTATAAAGAAAGAATTGGACCACTTCCCAGGTGGCACAGTGGTAAAGAGTCCTCCTACAATGCAGGAGACAAAGGACACCAGGTTTGATCCCTGGATTGGGAACATCTTCTGGAGAAGGAAATGGCAACCCACTCCAGTATTCTTCCCTGGAAAATCCCAAGGACAGAGGAACCTGGCAGGCTACAGTTCTTGAGGTAGCAAAGAGTCAGACATGAAAGAAAACTTTGGAACAGGAGAATTATTTATATTTTTTTCAATTTTGGGTGAGACTAACACACTAGAACCAACATTTTATTGACATGAGAAAAAACCATGAAAAATTGCTAATGCTTCTCACTTTATTTCTATGTTGCAATTAGGATTCTTAGTATTCCCATAATTTCCAAAATTCTTCTCAGCCACATCAACCAATGAAGCACTTCTTCCTTGTCCTTTTCTTCTTTTCTTTCTGCATCTTCTTCCCTTCTCCTTCCCTTCTTTTTCCTCTTCTCTTACTGCTCTCTGACTCTCCCTCCAGATGACTCTAGATTTGCTCTCGTGACTGCTCCCCCACTGTGTCCCCCTTCTTCCCACCAGAGACACTGCCCAGGTGCAGCCCCGTCTGTCCCCGTGTGCCCCTCTCAGGACGCAGTAGTACACAGCAGTGTCTCTCAGGGTGACCTGGGGCAGAACCAAGGTGCTGGACTTTCTGTCTGAAGCTATGGTCAGAGAGGCCAGGCTGTTGTTCACTGTGCTTCATACTGCATGAATGACATACTGTGGACTCTGATTGGGATTTTTGCCGATACCAATGTATATATACTCATTTCTACCAATGGGAGAGTGGTTACAAGGCAGGTTTACATCCTCTCCTTCAGCACAATCCATGGAGCTGGGCTGAGTGGTCTTAGCATCAAATACATTCCCTGGGGAATTAAGAAATCATATTAGTTCCAGAGCACAAATAAGCATAATTCTATGGATCAAGGGCATAACCCTCCTGTAATTGTCTAGCCCTAACCCCTACTCTTGTGTTTCTATTTATGTCCTGCAAAAATATTATTGGCATTCATTTTTGGACTGCAAGGAGATCAAACCAGTTATCCTAAAGGAAATAAACCCTAAATATTCATTGGAGAGACTGATGCTGAAACTGAAGCTCCAATAATTTGTACACCTAATGAGAAGAGTTGACTCATTGAAAAATACCCTGATGCTGGGAAAAACTGAAGGCAAAAGGAGAAGGTAGAGGATGAGACAGTTAAATAGCATTACTGTCTCGTTGGACATGAATTTAAGCATATTCCAAGAGATTATAGAGGACAGAGGAGCCTGGCATACTGTCGTCCATTTGGTGGTAAAAAGTTGGATACAACTTAGTGACTGAACAGCAACAAAATTATGGAAACCAAAGATACATGGCAAGAATCAGAGATTCCACAGGCTTTGTTCCATGGGTCCTTGGCTCAATAAGCCCAGAGATTTCCTAAAACTTGCTTACTGCTAAAGACTCTTCTGGAAGCATGGCCATGGTTTAACCTGTCGTGCAGAAGTTTGTGTTCCCTAGCAAATCCACAGACGGTTCTCAGTCCCATCACTGTGATGCTGAATACAGTACAGGGAGGGGAGTGGAGAGTAAGTAATTCTTTGTGGCCCTTTGCCCTCGAGTCATCCCCTGTAGACACAGAACACTTACCCAAGGTCAGAAACACGGTTACTCCAGTCAACAGCCTCATACTTCAAGGAGAAACCAGGATCGTGGGCTCAGAGCTCAAGCTTGTGTCTGATCCTTGGCTTAAGGAGGTTCCAGAGAACAGAGGCAACAGCTGTTAGTAAAGACTTATAACCAGTGCAGATATTGCTGTGTTGTTGCCAGGACCTTCTCAGCCAATGATCAAGCAATCCCTTATCTAGGTCTTCCTCCCCTGTTTTAGTAATGTCCCCCAAAGATGGTGAAACATCCCCAGCTCACAGTGCAATCATCTCTGAAGTTTAACATCTGCCTCGGGAAAAGGAATACCAATCACAATGATGTGTCTATGCACAACCATTGGTCTATCATTTGTTTCTTAAGAAATTGGCTGATGCTCCATGAAGCTTGCAGAGCATAATATTTAATCCCAGAAAAATGTACTGAGCTCTGTGTTGTAAAATAATGAAAATTTTCATCCACATTCCAGAAAATGTATGGGAGATTCAAAAGTAGGCAGTGATTTGCTCTGGGAGATGGAAAAATTAATAACATTGAGACTAAAAGCTACACATCCTGGAAATCGGAGCTCTTGTAAGTGTTCTTAGAATCATGCATCTATAGCCATCTAGGTAGACATTTTTCATACATCTGTTCTTATTGACATACAACTATTGACATAGATGGTGTTCACCTCATCCTCCTTGAACAGTGGTCCATAATCCTCATGTTCCCTATGCCGATGTTTGTGGGTGTTGTGCAGCAAGGATGCTAAGGCAGAGGGATAGACAGAAAGAAAGGCCAAGTAGGTGGGGGTGGGGTGGAGGTGGGTGTGAGTGGTATAAAAAGTTGGAGGAGGGAAAAAAGGGTATAAGGAAAAGAAAAGGGAAGAGATAATCAGAGCAGGGAAATGGGAAAGCAGTGTTAGGGAGGAACATGGAAAGGGCTTAGGCTGTTGGGCTAAGATCCCCTGAATCCTTCATCACACACATTCAACAAGGGATAAAAAGCTCAAGTTGTCTAAAGAAGATGAAAGCATGTCATTTTTCCTTTTTTTGGCGCATCAATGGAAAACACATTTCCCTCCCTTTCTCCCAGAAACACTGTTTTCAGATGAATCAGTTGCCTCTTGTGACTGAATAGAAGAACTGCAGAACTAAACCCACACCAAAAGTCAGAAAGCAACTTTTTGAAAGGCTCCTCAGATTTGAAGGTAAATGGGCTTCCCAAGTGGTGCAAGTGGTAAAGAACTCACCTGCCAATGCAGGAGACTTAAGAGACCCATGTTCAATCCTTGGGTCAGGAAGATCCCCTAGAGAAGGGCATAGCAACCCACTTCAGTATTCTTGCCTAGAGAATCCACTGGACAGAGGAGCCTGCGGGCTACAGGCCATGACTCGCAGAGCTAGACACGATTGAAGCGACTTGCCACACAGCACACACACCTTCCTTGTCACACCTCTGTGCTCATCCGGATTTCCTTGGTCCTAAATGCCTCACAGAAGGTTTTAGTTATCTTTGACTGCTTTCAGTTCGTTCAGTTCAGTCGCTCAGTCGTGTCCAACTCTTTGCAACCCCATGAACCGCAGGACGCCAGGTCTCTGCAGTCATACAATTCTCATTTGTTGATCGCTTTTTCATTTGTCTCTAATCTTCCTATATTTAAAATTTACTTCAAAGCCCATGTAATTCAATATTTATAAAAGAGTTTGATACACAGTAGGCACTCAAGAATTGCATGGTTTCTGAGTGAGTCGATGAATCATTATTCATGAATTTGATGATAAATTACATTAAACAACTGTTTAAGTTATTCTGAAAACAATCTTCCAATTTTATGGGATGCATGCCAAATAAAAGACTCTGATAGTATAAACAGAAGGTTATTATTGTGAACAATGAATAATAGACTATAAACAATAGATCTAAGTCTAGCGTGGAGGAAAATTATACTGAAGACTTAGGAGTAAATGTTACAGTAATCATGCTTTGCTCATTTAACAAATATTCATAAATACTCGCTGGAAGTGTTGTTGTTATTCAGTCTCTAAGTCATGTCTGACTCTTTGTGACACCATGAACTGCAGCACATCACAATTTCTTGTCCTCCTCTATTTCCAAGAGTTTGTTCAAGCCCATGTCCATTGTGTGGATGCTGCCATCCAATCACCCCCTTCTCCTCCTGCCCTCAATCTTTCCCAGCATCAGGGTCTTTTCTAATGATTCAGCTCTTCACGTCGGGTGGCCAAAGTATTGGAACTTCAGCTTCAGCATCAGTCTTTCTGATGAATATTCTGGATTGATTTCCTTTAGGATTGACTGCTTTGATCTCTTTGCTGTCTAAGAAACTCTCAAAGGTCTTCTGCAGCACCACAATTAGAAAGCCTCAGTTCTTCAGCACTCAGCCTTCTTTAGGGTCTAACTCTCACATCAGTATGACTACTGGAAAACCATAGCTTCAACTCTGTGGAACTTTGTTGGCAAAGTGATGTCTCTGTTTTTTAATATGTTGTTTAGGTTTGTCATAGCTTTCCTTCCAAGGAGCAAATGTCTTTTAATATCATGGCTGCAGTCATCTTCTGCAGTGATTTTGGAGCCCAAGAAAATAAAATCTGTCACTGCTTCCACTTTTCCCCATCTATTTGCATTAAGTGTTGGAACTCCAGATGCCATGATCTTAGTTTTTTGAATGTTGAGTTTGTCACTGTCCTCCTTCACTCTCATCAAGAGCCTCTTTAGTTACTCTTCTCTTTCTGCCATTAGAGTGGTATCATCTGCATATTTGAGGTTGTTGGTATTTCTCCCGGCAAACTTGATTCCAGCTTGTGATTCATCCAACCCAGCATTTCACATGATGTACTCTGCATATAATTTAAATAAGCAAGGTGACAGTATACAGCCTTGAAGTATTCCTTTCCCAATTTTGAATCAGTTTGTTGTTCCATGTCTGGTTCTAACTGTTGCTTCTTGACCTGCATATAGGTTTCTCAGGAGGCAGGTAAGGAGGTCTGGTATTCCTATCTACTTAATAATTTTCCAATTTGTTTTGATCCACACAGTCAAAGGCTTTAGCATAGTCAATGAAGCAGAAGTAGATGTTTTCTGGAATTCCCTTGCTTTTTCTATGATCCAGTGAATGGTCTAGTGGTTTTCCCTACTTTCTTCTGCTTAAGCCTGAGTTTTGCAATAACGAGCTCATGATCTGAGCCACAGTCAACTCCAGATCTTGTTTTTGCTGACTGTGTAGTTTCTCCATCTTTGGCTGCAAAGAATATAATCAATATGATTTCTGTGTTAACCCTCTGGTGATATTCGTGTGTAGGGTGGGCTCTTGTGTTGTTGGAAGAGGGTGTCTCTATGACCAGTTTGTTTTCTTGGCATACTCTATTACTCCTTGTCCTGCTTCATTTTGTGCTCCAAGGCCAAACTTGCCTGTGACTCCAGGTATCTCTGGACTTCCTATGTTTGCATTCCAATCCCCTATGATGAAAAGGACATCTTTTTTTGGTGGTATTTCTCGAAGGTCTTGTAGATCTTCATAGAACAGTTCTTCATAGATCCCTTTAGGTTCCAGTTTAAACCCATCATGTCACCATCACTGAGACATCCAGTCACCCTGTTCTGGGTCAAGTGCTTCCTCATACCCAAATCTTCTCCGAGGGGCCCTCTAAATGGTACACTCAGGATGACAATAAAAGTTTAAGATGCTTTTCACAGTTAGGAAAGTTGTGTCTCATTTCTCAAAGATTAAAAAAAAATTGGAGCAGTAAAATCTGTCTCATAAGATTTTGATATTTAAATTAGATAATGAATTGGAAATGCCTGACATACAGTGCCTGACATACAGTAAGCTCAATAAATACCAGCTTTCTATATTCTACTAAAACCTCCTTTCCATTAATGTCCAGGTCTGTGACCTGATTTTTCAACTCCACATCAATTCAGTAATGGACGCTTCTAGGAAATTTATTCAATCACTTTTTTCCCTGGGGATAGTCTTTATTTTTCCTTATCCTTTTGGTGTGATAGCCAGCTAGCTACATTGATGCACTCAGGGTGCTGAAAAGACACAGATGGAACATGTGAGGTTTGACTTTGATTTCCATAAAAATAGTGAAATCAAGGACAACTTGTATGTTTACTAGCTATTGAATATAATATTTCCGAATTGGATCTCCAAGATTTTTCTATTCTTATTAATGACTAAGAAGTGACTATTTTCACTTCTTTTTGCTTTATGAGCTTTTAATATATTCTGCAGTTGATTCCTTTTTCAGTAATGTGTATTGCATATATGGCCTTCCAGACTGACACTGGCTTTCCACTCTCTTAGCAGTGTTTTTTTTTTTTAACAAAAAAGACAACTTAAAAATATGCCTTATGCTCATTAGAAGCTTCCTTGGAAGTTTTGTTGTTTTCTTTAAAGGCTTTACAAACATTTTCCTTTTATGACTGCTATTGCTTGTGATGAGAAGACAAGTATCATTTTTAATGATGTTTCCAAGAATACAACATATCAGTTTCCCCTGCCTATTAGCACTATTTTTTTTCCACTAAAATAGATCCTTGAATTTGTCTTCAAGACCTTGCAAGCTTCAGCCAAAACCATAGCAACCAACTTACAGAACTCCTTATTCATCTTTATGACTTTCCACATAGCATTGCTCCTGAATAAGGAGCTTGTTTTATAGGAAGTCAAGTACAAGTTAGTAGAGGTTCTTGCTATGCTGAAGAGGTTGTGGAATGGGTATTGGATGAGGTAGTTATAAATACCAGTTACAACCATGTGGTCATTTGCAATAACAAAACCTAGAATATTTATGAAATTATTTTCATTTTATATGAATATATTTATGTATACATTAGCCATTTTTAGCTTCTCTCTCCTCTTTGCCTGCTTCTGGTAACAGAAAATGTGCTGCTACAAGTTAATCTTATATCTCATTGTATCTCTGTAGCAAAGATACAGGGTCAATTGAACAGTGTGATTCAGCTAGAAGAGGAAAAAACGTCACCCTTAAATAGATAAATGAACTTGGTATTCTCTTTGAAGGAGAGAGCTTGTTTTGGCTGAATAAAGAATAATTGCATCATATTAACAGGAGTATAGTTTTCCTGTGGTCCTTATTCAAAGTTGTGGTGTTCAAAGAGGTAATGAATGCTTAGTTAACAAGGAGAGAAGTTAACTAGTTAAGCTATTTTGGTGGATTGGTACTGTCTCAACTTAATCTATTTTCCAGAATTTGCTTCTCTGTATTGTTCTTGGTTATGGTTGGCCATGAAAGAGATTTGTGTAAGATTTGAAAGGTACTTGTGATGAAGCATCCCATCACTTCATGGGAAATAGATGGGGAAACAGTGGAAGAAGCGTCAGACTTTAGTTTTTGGGCTCCAAAATCACTGCAGATGGTGATTGCATCCATGAAATTAAAAAGACCCTTACTCCTTGGAAGGAAAGTTATGACCAACCTAGATAGCATATTAAAAAGCAGAGACATTACTTTGCCAACAAAGGTCTGTCTAGTCAATGCTATGGTTTTTCGAGTGGTCATGTATGGATGTGAGAGTTGGACTGTGAGGAAAGCTGAGCACCGAAAAATGGATGCTTTTGAACTGTGGTGTTGGAAAAGACTCTTGAGAAGAGTCCCCAGGCTGCAAGGAGATCCAACCAGTCCATCCTAAAGGAGATCAGTCCTGGGTGTTCATTGGAAGGACTGATGCTGAAGCTGAAACTCCAATACTTTGGCCACCTGATGCGAAGAGTTGACTCATTGGAAAAGACCCTGATGCTGAGAGGGATTGCGGGCAGGAGGAGAAGGGGACGACAGAGGATGAGATGGCTGGATGGCATCACCGACTCGATGGTCATGAGTTTGAGTAAACTCCGGGAGTTGGTGATGGACAGGGAGGCCTAGCATGCTGCGCTTCATGGGGTCGCAAAGAGTCGGACACGACTGAGCGACTGAACTGAACTGAACTGAACTGTGATGAAGTAGTCATGTTTCTAGGTTCCGCTGGTTGGTTCAGGGATACAGAGACTATGGCAACTCATAATGTTGCTGCTGGTCTGGTAGTTCAACTTACTGTTGACTCAGAACTCCTCGACCTCCCACCAGCTCTCTTACTCATGTTATCTTTGTCTTTGACCAAGTAAGCATGTAGCATGATGGCATACTTCTGAGGTTTGCCCACTACTGTGAGCCTGAAGGAGGTAAGAGAGAGACAGGTTTTAGTGTGTCTTGTGGGGTCCATTGTCCTCATGTACACGTCAGTTTGTCCATGCTTTTTCCAGTTTGTCCACAGTTTGTCCAGTTGCCACATCCAACTTTCCTTCATAAATGGTACTTTAGTTGACTTACAGTGATCTCAAGCTCAAACCAAATACAAACATAATAGCTTTTATGGACTCTTCCACCAGCTCTAGCCCCTGCCTGTGAATAATCCTTATAACTAATCTTATCGTACATCACTGGTGGTTCTCCTCTGAATATGCTCTGACACGATGTCTAAGAGGAAAGGACTGTATGATAAGTTGCTTCAGTCGTGTCTGACTCTTTGCAACACCATGGACTGTAGCCCACCACCTTCCTCTGTCCAAGGGATTCTCCAGGCAAGAATATTGGAGTGGGTGGCCGTGCCCTCCTCCAGGGGATCTTCCCAAACCAGGGATCAAATCTGTGTCTCTTATGTCTCCTGCATTGGCAAGTGAGTTCTTTACCCCTAGAGCCTGGGAAGCCCTAAAAGGAAAGGACTAAGGAAATGATTTCCATGATAATTTCAGACTCTAGACCCAGATCTGTGATGTGAGGATCTTTAGGTGAAACTACCATTTTATATTACTGTGGAGCAAGTCTTCAAATTTAGACAACTTTGCACATATTTTGTATGGTTGATTTAAAGTCAAAAATTCAAGAGGAGAATGTTATCAGGAGAGAGTTACTCTGGACACCTGCTTCCATATGTCATGGAAGGAAATTTTATTTAGAATTAAATCCTCTGATGCAGACCACAGATGAAGCAACCACAGGATTATCATTTCTTGTCTAGGATCTACAGGTGTGTATCTCAGGTGTGGTCCTGCAGCAGAGGGACTCTCTCTTATTAAGCGCTGGGGGTTTTATTAGGCTTTTCCTATTACCTTGAGCACTGTGAGTTCAAAGAGAGCACAGAAGTACTGCAGAATCTTCCAGTTGTAAGGTTGAAATGGTGAGGCTGGAGGATATTTAAGTGATCTCTGAAAATTTATAGAGTAGCAGCCATCCCTTGTAAGGAAAATCATCTCTCCACTAGGAGGTGGCTTATACCAAAACATGTTGTAACTCCTCCAACTTGTTTCACACCGACAGTTCATGGTGACTGCCTCTCCAATCTGAGTGAATATGTCTGGTTGATCTTGAATAACTTTCTGGGCTACACCAGATCCTGTGGAAAAAATCAGAAGACAGAGATGAAGCAGTGAATAAAATAGTGTAGGAATTAGGCTCATTTCAGATCACCCTCCCCAAAAAACCAAACTGAAAGCATAAGATGCTTGCTAATTCCAATCCTCCTTTCCTCCTCAAGTCCCTGTGAAGCACCACGTGCCTGTGTGCAGTCCTTTCACCCTGAACACTCACACCCATGTTTGGAAGCATCCCTACCAGAAAAGGTGAAGGCCAGAAACACCCAAAGCAGACCGGAGAACAGCATGAGGCACGGATTCCCCTACACAAATATGCTCAGTTCTGCCTCAAGCTTAGAGTTCAGTGTTTTTGTGCACCTGGCAGCACATATGCATAATACCTCAGTTCTTGTGTGACTCCTTCAAACAGGAAGTGGTGTTTGTCATATTCATACATCATGTGGTCTGTGTACAGAAGAGAAAAAACGTCTGACTCACCACAAACTTTTACTTTGTCTATTTTTCTTCCACTGGCAATTAAGTTAGGCTGATCCTGAAAGGGGGCGTTGAAAAAACAGTTAGTAATAAAGGTTTGAGCTGAGGGAATTGAGGAACAAACTAGGTGTCATTCACTGATACATATTCAGGACAATTATTTTGCCATACCTTTTAAAACACCATTTGCTTTTTGTTTTTAAACTTTTTATTAGAGTATAGGCAAAATGTTCATCTGAGGAGGCCTTACAAATAACTAAGAAAAGAAGAGAAAAGAATAGCAAAGGAGAAAGGGAGGGATATACCCACTTGAATGCAGAATTCCAAAGAATAGCAAGGAGAGATAAGAAGGTCCTCCTCAGTGATCAGTGAAAAGAAATAGGGGAAAACAATAGAATAGGAAAGGCTAGAGATCTCTTCAACAAAATTAGAGATATCAAGAGAACATGTCAAGCAAAGACGGGCACAATAAAGGACAGAAATGGTATGGACCTAAGAGAAGCAGAAGATATTAAGAAGAGGTAGCAAGAATACATAGAGAAGCTATACAAAAAAGATCTTCATGATGCAGAAAGCCATGATGATGTGATCACTCACCTAGAGCCAGACATCCTAGAATGCAAAGTCAAGTGAGCCTTAAGAAGCATCACTACAAACAAAGCCAGTGGAGGTGATGGGATTTCAGTTGAGCTATTTCAAATCCTAAAAGATGATGCTGGGAAAGTGCTGCACTCAATATGTCAGCAAATTTGGAAATCTCAGCAGTGGCCATAGGACTGAAAAAGATCAGTTTTCATTCCAATCCCAAAGAAAGGCAATGGCAAAGAATGTTCAAACTACGGCACAATTGCATTCATCTACATGCTAGCAAAGTAATGCTCAGAATTCTCCAAGTCAGGCTTCAACAATATGTGAACCGTGAACTTTCAGATGTTCAAGCTGGATTTAGAAAAGGCAGAGGAGCCAAAGATCAAATTGCCAACATAAGCTGAAACATCGAAAAAGAAAGAGAGTTCCAGAAAAACATCTACTTCTGCTTTATTGACTATGCCAAAGCCTTTGACTGTGTGTATCACAACAGATTGTGGAAAATTTGAGATGGGACTATCAGGCCACCGGACCTTCCTCCTGAGAAGTCTGTATGCAGGTCAAGAAGCAACAGTTAGAACTGGACATGGACTGGTTCAAATTGGGAAAGGAGTACATCAAGGCTATCTATTGTCACCTTGCTTATTTAACTTATATGCAGAGTACATCATGTGAAATGCCGGGCTGGATGAAGCCACAGAATCAATAATGAGGCTGGCAAAGTGCTCCTCTCCATTTATTCTGATCAGGTATCCTCAACAGAGGAAAGTTCTGCAGCCTAGGTCTGTGAAATATTCTGCTTCAGGTATGGATTTTGCATCTTCTTGCCCAGCCAATCAGAGATGAGACCACATACATGTGCTAGAAATGCACCATTTCTGCCCTAGAATCAACTTCCTGTGGTTCAAAATGAGGAATCAAGCACTGCTTTCTTGAGACCAGCTTCACAAACATTGTGGATATCTCTTAAGAACTCACAATGCAAAGAAAGCTGACAACCTTTCAGAATTGGGTTGCCTTGGGATGGACTGCTGTTATTCAACTTGAGAGAGATTGGGATTGCACATGTGGCAGGAAACACACTGTGGTTAGGAATCTTTTACATAAAATTTCAATAAAATTGATAAACTTTCAAATCACCAATTTATAAATGTGCGCAAATGCTGTATGTTAAATTATCTTTGTGCACACTATTCTAATAGAAAATATATGCAATAGAGATATTATTTCCAACTTACAAAAAAAAAAAACTAAAGCTGAAAGAGATCAAGTAACTAACTTGAGATCACACATATGGCAGGTAGCATAGTAAGAACCACAATATGTATCTATTTGGCTAAGTAGTCTATTCCCTGGATTCCCCAGTGGCTCAGACGGTAAAGAGTCTCCCTGTAATGCAGGAGACGCTGGTTCGATCCCTGGGTCAGGAAGATCCCCTGGAGAAGGAGATGGCAACCCACTCCAGTATACTTGCCTGGAAAATCCCTTGGACAGAGGAGCCTGGAAGACTACAGTCCATGGGTCACAAAGAGTCAGACACGACTGAGTGTCTTTCCTTTCACTTTCAAGTAGTCTATAGTGTTTAGAATTTGCCATGCGACCTACATTTGTCATATTCAGTAAATGTGTAAGTGTTAGCAAAGTTAGGTTCTAAAAATACTGGGAAGCTACTTTGTGGTTATCCTTCCTAATAGCCCCCAAATGAGAAGTAACCAAATGTGCAACATCTGGTGAGTGGATAAACAAAATGTAATTAATTTGTCAGTGAATTTCTATTCATCAATAAATATGAGTGAAATACTAATGTATACTACAAGATAAATATTTTTTCTAAAAAAATATGTTAAGGAAAAATAGCAAAACACAAAATTACATATTGAAAGTTCCCATGTATATGAAATATTCATAAAGGAACTTATAAAGCTGTAAATTAGATCAGTGGTTGCCGGGGGGGCAAACATGGAAATAAAGGACAACTATAATTGGGGATGCAAGATAATTTACTAATAATTATTAAACTGGGAATTAAAAATGGAAGAATTTTAGGAAATGTCACTTATACCTCAGTAGAGTTGCTTAAAAATAAATAAGAATTTTGTCCTGTCTTACTTGTGTCACAGTACAGGAAGAATGTTAGTTTAATTCAACATGTAGGTATTTATTTAAACAGTGATTTTGTCCACAATTTCCCTAGGACCTTTAAAAGTTATAAAAGCAACATTGTCTGTGAGCTCAAAATGTAGTTGAAACAATAAAACATGTCTAGGGAAAATTTGCAAATACAAGATAATATTAATAGAGACTGTTCAGAATCTAAATCTACTTCTTGGAATCTGGTACTGCATACTCACTACAAATCTTCTTTCCAGGGAACAACTGAAATAAGCAAAGTAAACAGTATGGTTGTTGTTCAGTAGTTAAGTCAACTATTTGTGACCCCAAGAACTGCAGCATGCTAGGGTCCTCTGTCCTCCACTATGCCCTGGAGTTTGCCCAAATTCATGTCTATTGAGTCAATGATGTTATCTAACCACCTCATCTCATCTCACCTAAACAGTATGGGACAGGTGCTAAAAATCAGAGCAGTGCCTTCCACCAGCTTAGTCGCTCAGTCATGTATGACTCTTTTCAACCCCATGGACTGTAATCTACCAGGTTCCTTTGTCCATGGGAATTCTTCAGGCAAGTATACGGGAGAGGCTTGCCATGCCCTCCAGGGGATCTTCTCAACCCAGAGGTCGAACCCAGGTATCTTGCACTGCAGGTAGATTCTTTAGCATCTGAGCCACCAGGGAAGCCCATGAATACTCAAATTTAAATCATGTTCTGAAAAGAGAAACAGGATTGGAAGGTTTCTCAATGGCTAACCTCTGGCTTACCTTCCCAAGAAAAGAAACACACCTACGGTTAATAAAGGAATATCTGAAAAGTCTCATTAACTTCTCCTATTCAGAAGTATGAATGTATCTTTGGGGAGGGGATGCTAGACAAACAGCAGTGTAGTATAGTGTTAGTTGCTCAATTGTGTCTGACTCTTTGCAACCCCATTGACTGTAGCCCATCAGGCTCTGTCCATGGGATTCTTGGGGCAAGAATACCAGAGTGGGTTACCATGCCCTCCTCCGGGAGATCTTGCAGACCCAGAGACTGAACCCATACCTTTTATATCTCCTTCGTTGACAGGCACGTTCTTTACCACTAGCGTCACTTGGGAAGCCCTGACAAACAGAAGTCACTACAAATCAATTTCCTTTTTCTTTTCTCCAGATCACAGCAATCAGCCCACTTGAGGATAAGATCGTAAGAACATGACCACACCATTAAGAAAGCTCATTTGCTATGGAGCTTATTTCTGATGAGACGACTAATTCTTTGATAAATTTACCCACATATTGGAGGGGCTGTGTCCAAACCAGGAAGTATAGGCCTCCAACAGCAGGAAGCATTCATTCCTTCAACTAATATCACAGAATCCTGAAATCTAAAACTATCATAATTATCTGAAATAGAGGCCAAGTCAATTGACCACTAGGTAAATTAAATAAATCTTCCTGAAGTGGCATGCAGGGTAGAAATGTTGACAAATATAGATAAATTAAAATGAGTCCCATTTAATCTTTTACTTTAGAGTTTGAATACTGTGGACTCTTAGAAATACTTTTATTTTTTGCACTACACACACACACACACACACACACACACATAAACACATACTCACATACATTGGCTTCCCAGATGGCTCAGTGGTAAAGAATCCACCTGCAATGCAGGAGACATGAGTTTGATCACTGGGTCAAGAAGATACCCTGCAGAAGAAAATGGCAACCCACTCCATTATTCTTGCCTGGGAAAGCCTGTGGATAGGGAGCCTGGCATACTACAGTCCACCAGGTCACAAAAAAGTTGGACATGATTTGGCGACTAAACAATATATAGTCCTGGAACATTTCTGGATCCACTTGCCCATGTGGGTTGCAGTGAAGCAAAATGCAGTGTTAATCACAGGGTACTAAGCAAGTAGCCCATGCAGCCAGGACTCAAAAGTCTGGAATTCCTGGATGGCTTTGAGGAAAATGTTTTAAAGATAAGGTGAGGGAAGGGAGTTGTGGGGTGTGTGATCAGCTTGTGGACATTCTTCTGGTTCGTTGGTGGTGAGGTAATCAGGAGTCAACACAATCAACCTTTTGTTTCCAACCAGTCTGAGTACTGGGGCTTCGTTAGTAGCTGGGACGGTAAAGCAGCCACTTGCAATGCAGGAGACCCAAGTTTGATACCTGGGTCAGGAAGATCTCTGGGAGAAGAAAATGGCAACCCACTCCAGTATTCTTGCCTGGAGATTTCCATGGAGAGAGGAGCCTGGTGACTACAGTCCATGGGGTTGAAAGGAGTCCAACACATTTAAGCAACTAACACACATAGTCTGAGATCTAGTGTTCGTGAGCACATACAGTTAACTTCTTCCACTTGGTAGGGGTTTCAGGTTCTGCAAAACAGCTCAAAGGACTTGGCTCAGAATGTCACACACAGTCCTTGAGGGGGATCTGAAGGTCCTTGAATTTGCTTAATGGCTAAACTATCAGCAAAGACTCTTAAGAGTCCGTTGGACAGCAAGGAGACCAAACCAGTCAAACTTAAAGGAAATCAGTCCTGCATATTCATTGGAGGACTGATGCTGAAGTTGAAGCTCTAATACTTTGGCCCCTTATATGAAGAACTGACTCATTGGGGAAAACCCTGATGCTGGGAAAGATTGAAGGCAGGAGGAGAAGGGGGTGACAGAGGATGAGATGGTTGGATGGCTTCCCCAACTCAATGGACATGAGTTTGAGCAAGCTCTGGGAGTTGGTGATGGACAGGAAGCCTGGCGTGCTGAAGACAAGACTCCACGACTGAACTGAACTCAAAGTATTATTGTTTTGTCTTGTTTGATTGTTTTCCTTTCTTTCTTCATTTTCTCACTTCTCTGATTAAATTTATGCTTTGGAACTTGGGGAAGGTCTAGGAGCTAAAGTTTTTCTACACACAGGAGGCAGAGAGAGGACATTGCAGGGGCAGATGGAGTGGTCTGCTCCAGGAAGGCCTCATAAGGTCCTGCTCAATTACTTATAGATAGATAGATAGTCTCCTGTGTGTGCTGTGTATTGCTCAGGAATGCAGGATGCAACAGTGAAGAGCAATAAAAAAAAAGAAAAAAAAAGGCCTATAGTGCAGTAGAAGGAGAAAAAATTAAACAGCATTGTTTTTTAAAAAATTAGACAATTTTAAGTAGTGATAAGCACTTTAAAGACATTGCAAAACTGTGTTAAGATAGAGAGTGACTCTTGAGATGAGGAAAGGCATCAGCTCTAAGTAGGGTGTGGAGGGAGGGCTCCACTCTGACACTTACTCTGCAACACCAGGCTAGGCATTCAACCTCTCTCATGTTCAATTTTATTTCTCTAAGTAGCCAGTATCTTTCTGCTGGACACTGGGCTCAGCATTAGCATTCTTTATTCCATTCACTGCTTATCAGAACCCTGCATGGTAAATTCTATCAATAGCCACAGTGTAGAGATGAGGAAATGGAAGCGTAAAAATTCTTGTCACAATCCCAAGGTCACACACTAATGAATACTAGATCTAGAAACACAATCTAAGTCTTTGGTCTTAAGCACTTTGCTCCACTGTCTTCCTAAAGTAGGGTGGACCCAATCTTGAGGGGTTCCAGTAAGAATTGCAAACACACATGCAAATCACCTAGTGCACCACCTTCTCTGTCACAGGCTCTCAACCAGCTGTGGTAATGTACAAAACCTTGGAGGATAGGAAGTCATGGCATGAAATTCCAGACGAGTCTATCTACAAGATAAAGCTCAATATTTTCTGAGGTTTGTTTAGCAGTTTACACAGAAGATTTCATGTATTATCATAAATGTCCGTGGTCTATCATGTTTCTTACTGTTAATGGAAAATCAGTTCCCATTAACTGATGGTAACCACCTTAAATATAAAGTATTACATTGAGACAATGGTAGCATAATATAACATAGAAAGAGTATACCAAGCTGTGTTTGCTACTACAGTCTATTAGTATTTTCGTAATTGACTTTTGCTCCCACTTCTCAGGATATTTCTACACTACAAGAAAGGACAAGCAGTAAATGCAATTTGACTCAATACATAAAAACCTCCCATCTTGTGCAACTATTCCAAACTTTCTATTCATGCAGCCATAGTCATCTCATGTGTTTATTTCTCATTTGGAATCAATCACTTTCACATCTGTCTGGCAAAAGCCAAAAAAAAAAAAAACAAAAAACAAAAAACAACCAGCCAGTTTTCCTAAATCCCCTCTCTCTTGAATTTTGCATTTCAAAGTTTACTGAATGCTTCAAGTTTGGCAGCTGCTATTGTGATTAGGCTTCCCCACAATTTAATGCAAGATCACTGGAGGGGAGCAGGGAAGCCAGAGAAAGCCTCACAAAATGTTTGAGCAGGACACCAGGTGGCAGTATGTCAGCTTTCATTCTTGCTGCATCCAGTGTGCTAGAGTCAGATTCTCAAGAAGGAAAAACAGATTTAGACAAAGGATTCACAAAGGTGTGATATCTGAGTTGAAACATGAAGGGATTCAGAGGTGCATCATGTTCATATTTGGGGGAATAGCATCACTGGCTCAGTGGTAAAGAATCCACCTTCCAATGGATTCAATCCCGGGGTCGGGAAGACCCCCTAAAGAAGGAAATGTCTTCCCACTCCAGTATTCTTGTTTGGGAAACCCCATGGACAGAGGATGAGTCACACACGACTTAGTGACTAAACAACAGCAAAGCGTCACAGGAGAGAGGGAAAAACAAGGGGCACAGGTCTTGATTGGGAAACAAGCTTGGGGTGTTTAAGGAACGAAATCTCATTGTAGCCCCTGTTTTTCCCAGCACACTATTACTTAAGAAACTTACTAAAAAAAGAAAAAGAAAAAAGAAACTTACTAAAGCATCCGGCACTGTTGACTAGTTAGTGGATGCTTTCCTCATTTACTGACCCTGGGACAGTTGAATCCATGTTTGGCATTTTCCTTCTTAGTTCCCTTTAGCACCCAGTTTAAACCAGTAATGTCACCACCACTGAGACATCCAACCACCCAGTTCTGGGGCCAAGTGCTTCTCCATAGTCCAGACCTTGCTCCTAAGCAGCCCTCTAAAATACAACACACTGGCTGATAATACAAGGTAGAGAAGCTTTTCACAATTAGAAAAGATAGGGCTCATTCACAAAGTATTTTTTTTTTAAAGGAAACAATAAATCCTATCTCTTAGGGTTTTGATATTTAAATTACATAATGAATCTGAAAGGCAAACACAGTGCCTGACATTGAGTAAAGCTCAGTAAATATAGCAACTTTCCTTTTTCCAGTAAATCCTACCTCTCCTTCAATGTCCAGGTCTGTGACTTGTTACTGTTTGTTCTTTTCTCCACATTGGTTCAATGATGGAAGCTTCTAGAAAATTCACTTAATGACTTAGTTTCCTAGAGACAGTCATTATTTCTCCCTATTTCCTGGATTCATATTCTCCTAGCCACATTGATACACTCAGAGTACTGAAAGGACCCAGATGGAATGCCGAGATAAGATATTATTTTCATTTCCCTAATTAATAAAAATATTAAGGTTTATATATTTATTACCTATTGGATATCTTATTCCTGAGTTGGATCTCCAAGATTTTGTCATTCTTTATTATCTGTTTTCTTAATGATTTAAAGGAACTTCTAACATATTCTGCATTTGAGTCCTTTTTCAGAAATATGCATTGCAAACACAGTTTATCAGTCTGTGCAATCACTTTCAAAACTCTTAGCAGTGATTTATAACAAACACAATTTAAAAATATATTTTCATGTTCACAAGAAACTGGCTTGGGTATTTAGTTTGTTTTCTTTAAATTCTTTCTTTCTTTCTTTCTTTTTTCACCTTGGTAGCTTCTATTTCTCCTGAAGTGAAGTTATCAACTCAGTTCAGTAGCTCAGTCATGTACTACTCTTTGCGATCCCATGGACTGCAGCACACCAGGCTTACCTGTCCATCACCAACTCCTGGAGCTTGCTCTAACTTAAGTTCATTGAGTCAGTGATGCCATCCAACCATCTTATTCTCTGTATTCCCCTTCTCCTGCCTTCAATTTTTCTCAAAATCAGAGTCTTTTCCAGTGAGTCAGTTCTTCGCATCAGGTGGCCAAAGTATTGGAGTTTCAGCTTCAACATCAGTCCTTCCAATGAATATTCAGGACTGATTTCCCTTAGAATTGGCTGGTTGGATCTCCTTGCAGTCCAAGGGACTCTTAAGAGTCTTCTCCAACACCACAATTCAAAAGCATCAATTCTTCAACACTCAGCTTTATGGTCCAACTTTCACATACATACACAACTCCTGGCAAAACCATCGCTTTGACTAGAGGGACCTTTGTTGGTAAAGTAATGTCTCTGCTGTCTAGCTTTGTCACAGCTCTTCTTCCAAAGAACAAATGTTTTTAATCATTCTTAGTGATATTTCCCAGAATATAATGCCTTGCAAACATCTGTCAAAACCAGAGAGGTGGACTTGCAGAATTCCTTATTCAAAGTTATGGCTTTTTCATAGCTTTGCTCCTGAATAAGGAGATTGCTTTATAGGAAGTCAAGTATAGCAGTGAGGGGAAGTGCTTGCTATGAGCAAACAGGTTATGGGATGGGTAATGGAAGAGGTCATTATAAACACCAGCTACAATCATATGGTCATTTGTAGGAATGAGAACAATAATACTTACAAAAATTTGTTTTTCATTTTGATATGAATATTTTTATGTGTTAAATTAACCAATTTTAACTCCCCTCCCCCATTTTCCTGCATGTAGTAACATAAGAAAGGTATGCCAACATAAATCAATCTTATATCTTATTTTATCTCAGTACTGAGGATACAGGTTTCAGCGGGAGAGTGTGGCTAGCTAAAAGATAAGATAACATCACCTACAAATGGATATGAACTTGCTCTGATCTTTGAAGAATAAGGTTAGAAGACTTTGGGTTGAATGAGGAATTACTGCATCATAATAGCAAGAAGTGTGGTGCTGGAGAAGACTCTTGAGAGTCCCTTGGACTGGAAGGAGATCAAAGTAGTCAATCCCAAAGGAAATCAACCCTGAATATTCATTGGAAGGACTGATGTTGAAGCTGAAACTCCAATACTTTAGCCACTTGTTGAGAAGACCCAACTCATTAGGAAAGACCTAGCATGATGCTGGGGAAAATGGAAGGCAAAAGAAGAGGGCAGCAGAGGATGAGACAGTTGTATGGTACCACCAAATCAATGGACATGAATTTGAGCAGACTCTGGGAGGTAGTGGAAGACTGGTGAGCTGCAGTCCATGGAGTCACAGTCAGACATGACTTAGTAACTGAACAGCAACAACAACATTAGCAAGAAGCATAGCTTTCCAATTGTCCTTATTCAAAACTGGTTAAAAGAGTACAGATGGATGACAATTTAACAAAGAGGGTACTGTAGCAGGTTTGATCTATCCTAACTAACTGGAAACATCTTTCCAAGAATTTGCTTCTCATATTGTTCTGACTAAGGGTTGGCCACCAAAGGAACTTGTCTAACATTTGGAAAGTCGTTGTGATGAAGTAGCCATAGTTTTTATGTTTGGGGATTTGGTGCAGGACTCCAGGGACTATGGTTAATCACACATGTTGCTGCTGATCTGATAGCTCATCTTATTGTTGACTCACAACTCCTTCACTTCCAACCAAATCTCCTCCTCATCTTCTCTTTGTCTTGGGCCAAGTATATATGTAGCATGATGCCAAATAACACCTAGTTCTCCTAAGGTCACCCACTACTGTGAAACTGAGGGAGGTGAGACATAGACAAGTTTTAGTGTGTCTTTGTGGGCTCCATTATCTTCATGGTTCTAGTATGTCATTTGAGTCACAGTTCGTCCATGCTTCAGTCTCTATCCAATGTTCTTCTACAAATATTACTCCAATGACTAACACTAAATTCAGTCTCAACACCAGATACTAAGATAACAGCTTTGTATACACTCTTCCACCAGACCTAGCAATTGCCTGAATTCTAATCTTTATAACTAATTTCTTATTCGACACCAGTAGTGGTTCTGCTTCTCTGATTGTACCTTAAATGACAAAAGTCTAAGAAGAAAGGACTAAGGAAATGATTTTCATGATGATTCATGATAACTATACCCAGATTTGTGATGTGAGTATATTTTAGGGAAACTGTCACTTTAAATTATTGTGGAGGAAGTTTACAGCTTTAGACAACTTTACACATCTTCTGTATGATTGACTTAAAGCCAAGAATTCAAGAGAACATATTAGTTGACAATCACTCTGGACACCTGCTTCCAAATGACATCAAAGAAGCTTTTATTTAGAATTTAATTCTCTGATCCAGACTACAGATGAAGAAACCGCAGGACTACCATTTCTTGTCTGGGGTCTGCAGGTGTGCATTTCAGCTGGGGTCCTGCAGCAGGGGGTCTCTTGTTTATTTAGTTCTGGGGTTTTTGTTCAGTCTTTCCTATTTCTTCAAGCACTGTGAGTCCAAGAGAGCACAGAAGTACTTTGCAGAATCTTCCAGCTCTATGGCTGAAATGGTGAGGCTGATAGAATTATGAGCTTTCTGGAAATTTACAGAGTAGCGGCTGTGCCTTGCATTCCCATGATCTGAATACTGACGAATAAGATAAGTCATCTGTTCACTGGGAAGCTGCTTGTACCAAAAAATGTAGTACTTGTACACGTCCCAACTTGTCTCATACTGACAGTTCAGGGTGACTGTCTTCCCCACTTCACTGAGTATGTCTGGCTGGTCTTGAGTAACACTCTGGGCCACACCAGATCCTGTGGGGGAAAAAAAACAAGAAAACAGAGCTGAAATAATGAACAAAATAATGTAGAAATTAGACTAATTTTGGACCCAAATGTTTACAAACCAAACTGAAATCCTAAGATGCTTGCTTTTCTCCAACCTCCTTTCTTCCCCAAGTCCCTGTGAAGTAACACATGCCTGTGTGCAGTCCTTTCACCCTGAACACTCACACCCATGTTTGGAAGCATCCCTACCAGAGAAGGTGAAGAACAGGAACACCCAGAGCAGGCTGGAGAGCGGCATGAGGCATGAAGTCCCCAGCACAAGTGTGTCTACTTCTGCCTTAAGCTAAGATTTTAGTGTTTTTAAATTCCTGGCAGCACAAATATATAGTATATGGTTCCTGTGTGACTCCTCCCAAACAGGAAGTAGGGTGTCATGTTCATCGACCACGTGGTCTGTGTACAGATTAAGTCTGGCTCACCACACACTTTTACTTTGTCCACTTTTCTTTCCCTGGTCATTATGTTTGGCATATCCTGAAAAGGGGAATGAAGAAAGAAATTAATATTAAAGGTTTGAACTGAGGGAAAATGAAGATTAAACAAGTTGACATACATTTTAAAATTTTTATTTATTTTAATAGGAGGCTAATTACTTTACAATATTGAAGTGGTTTTTGCCATATGTTGACATGAATCAGCCATAGGTGTACATGTGTTCCCCATCCTGAACTCCCCTCCCACCTCCCTCCCCGTCCCATCCCTCAGGGTCATCCCAGTGCACCAGCCCTGAGCACCCTGTCTCATGCCTCGAATCTGGACTGGTGATCTCTTTCACATATGGTAATATACATATTTCAATGCTATTCTCTCAAGTCATCCCACCATCACCTTCTCCCACAAGTCCAAAAGATTGTCCTATACATCTGTGTTTCTTTTGGTGTCCTGCATATAGGGTCATCGTTACCATCTTTCTAAATTCCATATATAGGCATTAGTATACTGTATTGGTGTTTTTCTTTCTGACTTACTTCACTGTGTATAATAGGCTCCAATTACATCCACCTCATTAGAACTGATTCAAATGCATTCTTTTTAATGGCTGAGTAATATTCCATCGTGTATATGTACCACAGCTTTCTTATCCATTTGACTGGCAATGGACATCTAGGTTGCTTCCATATCTTGGCTATTATAAACAGTTCTGTTATGAACATTGGAGTACATGTTTCTCTTTCAATTCTGGTTTCCTCAGTGTGTATGTCCAGCAGTGGGATTGGGTCATATGGCAGTCCTATTTCTAGTTTTTTAAGGAGTCTCCACACTGTTCTTCATTGTGGCTTTACTAGTTTGCATTCCCACCAACAGTGTAAGAGGGTTCCCTTTTCTCCACACCCTCTCCAGCATTTATTGCTTGTAGACTTTTGGATAGCAGCCATTCTGACCTGCATGAGATGGTACCTCATTGTGGTTTTGATTTGCGTTTTTCTGATAATGAGTGATGTTGATCATCTTTTCATGTGTTTGTTAGCCATCTGTAAGTCTTCTGTGGAGAAATGTCTGTTTAGTTCTTTGGCCCATTTTTTGATTGGGTTGTTTATTTTTCTGGAGTTGAGCTGCAGGAGCTGCTTGCATATTTTTTAGATTAATTCTTTGTTAGTTACTTCATTTGCTATTATTTTCTCCCAATCTGAGGGCTGTCTTTTCACCTTGCTTATAGTTTCCTTTGTAGTGCAAAAGCTTTTAAGTTTCATTAGGTCCCATTTGTTTAGTTTTGCTTTTATTTCCAATATTGTGGGAGGTGGGTCATAGAGGATCTTGCTGTGATTTATGTCGGAGAGTGTTTTGCCTATGTTCTCCTCTAGGAGTTTTATAGTTTCTGGTCTTACATTTAGATCTTTAATCCATTTTGAGTTTATTTTTGTGTATGGTGTTAGAAAGTGTTCTAGTTTCATTCTTTTACAAGTGGTTGACCAGTTTTCCCAGCACCACTTGTTAAAGAGGTTGTCTTTTTTCCATTGTATATCCTTGCCTCCTTTGTCAAAGATAAGGTGTCCATAGGTTCATGGATTTATCTCTGGGCTTTCTACTCTGTTCCATTGATCTATATTTCTGTCTTTGTGCCAGTACCATACTGTCTTGATGACTGTGGCTTTGTAGTAGAGTCTGAAGTCTGGCAGGTTGATTCCTCCAGTTCCATTCTTCTTTCTCAAGATTACTTTGGCTATTCGAGGTTTTTTGTATTTCCATACAAATTGTGAAATTATTTGTTCTAGTTCTCTAAAAAATACCATTGGTAGCTTGATGGGGAGTGCCTTGAATCTATAGATTGCTTTGTGTAGTACACTCATTTTCACTATATTGATTCTTCTGATCCATGAACATGGTTTATTTCTCCATCTATCTGAGTCATCTTTGATTTCTTTCATCAGTATTTTATAGTTTTATATATATAGGTCTTTTGTTTCTTTATGTAGATATATTCCTAAGTATTTTATTCTTTTCATTGCAATGGTGAATGGAATTGTTTCCTTAATTTCTCTTTCTGTTTTCTCATTGTTAGTGTACAGGAATGCAAGGGATTCCTGTGTGTTAATTTTATATCCTGCCGCTTTACTATATTCATTGGTTAGCTCTAGTAATTTTGGTGGATTCTTTAAGGTTTTCTATGTAGAGGATCATGTCATCTGGAAACAGTGAGAGTTTTACTTCTTCTTTTCCAATCTGGATTCCTTTTATTTCTTTTTCTTCTCTGATTGCTGTGGCTAAAACTTCCAAAACTATGTTGAATAGTAGTGGTGAGAGTGTGCACCCTTGTCTTGCTCCTGACTTTAGGGGAAATGCTTTCAATTTTTTACCATTGAGGATAATGTTTGCTGAGGGTTGATCATATATGGCTTTTATTATGTTGAGGTATGTTCCTTCTATTCCTGCTTTCTGGAGGGTTTTTTTTTTTATATCATAAATGGGTGTTGAATTTTGTAAAAGGCTTTCTCTGCATCTATTGAGATAATCATGTGGCTTTTATCTTTTAATTGGTTAATGTGGTGTATCACATTGATTGATTTGTGGATATTAAAGAATCCTTGCATCCCTGGGATAAAGCCCATTTGGTCATGATGCATGATCTGTTTAATATGTTATTGGATTCTGTTTGCTAGAATTTTCTTAAGGAATTTTGCATCTATGTTTATCAGTGATATTGGCCTGTAGTTTTCTTTTTTTGTGGCATCTTTGTCTGGTTTTGGTATTAGGGTGATGGTGGCCTTAAGGAATGAGTTTGGAAGTTTACCTTCCTCTGCAAATTTCTGGAAGAGTTTGAGTAGCATAGGTGTTAGCTCTTTAAATTTTTAGTAGAATTCAGCTGTGAAGCCAAAGTTGACATACATTGATTCAGTAAAATAATTTTGTCATCCTCTTTAAGATATAATTTAGTCTAGCCTAAGAGATATTCTTGTAATCTACTGATTTGTCATTCATTTAGCCTATACTTACTTTTCTCTGTCCAGAATCTAGTGACTATTTTAAAACATTCACAGATCTTAGGACTTCTGAGTGAATAGCAATCTTATACAAAAGAATTAATGTACCTCTGTCTTTTTTTTTTTTTTTTTACTGTGTTCCAGGGCTCCACTTTGATTTTTCAATAAATAAAATCACTTTAACATAAAATGACTTAAAAAATCAGCCCATCTGAATTTCAGAGTCTATTCAGTGGTGTATATTTAAATGAAATTATAATTGGAATAAAATATTATTCTTTTTAAATTTTATATTGAATCTTATGTATTAAACTTTGAGTGCAATCAGGCTTTCCAATCCTGTTACCTCTAAATGTAGAATTGTACTTATTAGATCATCTGTCCTAGAGTCATTCTCATGTCACATTTTCTGTCTCGTTGGTCCAGAGTGTTAAGTCTCATTTGTCAGTTGCTCATTATTATTTCTCTTTGTAAAATAAAGATAAACATGCCAGATCTTTCTCTGGTGTAATGCTATAATGCACTCCTACAAAACTTAATATTTACAGACTGTAGACACTTAGTACCTGTCAACACCAGAGAAGTTGGTGACTGAAGTTCTCCACACTGTTTCATGTTCATGTGGAATGTAGCTGTCAATCTTCCATTTGCTTTCATTGCTGTAATAGATGAATTAATATAAAAGAACCAAAGGCAAATAAACAAGTAGAAAAGAAAATACAGACAAGGTCTAAAATAGTGCCATTTCATGGAATTTAAGATCAAAATAAGTCATGAATACTGAAGCAGGGAGGATAGTTTGTATTTATCTGAAACATCTACTCTTCTTTCTCATTTCACTTCTGAGTGCTGACAGGCAACGAATGCCTGGGCTTGAAATTATTTGTACCTAAGCAGCTTCCAAAGCAGCATGATATAATAAAATATAAATATATACTTATATAATAATTACATATATCAAGAAATTGGTATTGATGACATTTTATCAAGATACCATAACCTTATACATCAGTTTTTACATGCATTCTTTGGTTTTGATGCATCAGTCCATGAAGTTTTATCACATGTATTGGTTCTTGTACCACCACTAAAATCATGACACAAAATTGTTTTGTCTCTTAAAGAAATCCCCTCTGCACACTCCCCCCATCCCTGCAGCTCTTTCTAACCCTGACTACTGATCTCTTTTTCATCTCTAATTTTGTTCTTTGAGAATGTTGTTTAAGTAGAATCACAGTATGTATGCAATCATAATAATCCAATAAGTGTAATCATACACCAAATAGCCTCTGAGATTGACTATTTCTTCATTCAGCATAACATCCTGAGAGCCATTTAGGCTATTGTTTTATAGTTGCTAAGTCATGTCCCACTCTTTTGCAACCTCACTAACTGTAGACTTCAAGGCTCCTCTGTCCTTGGAATTTTCCAGGGAAGAATACTGGAGCAGGTTGCCATTTCCTTCTCCAGGGGATCTTCCCCACCCAGGGATCAAACCCCTGCCTCCTGCATTGCAGGCAGATTCTTACCACTGAGCCACCTCGGAAGCCTCATCTAAGCTATTGCATGTATCAATAGTCTGTTTCTTTTAATCACTACAGACTGTCACCAACTTATGATGTCTTGACTTTGGATTTTTGACTTTACAGTGGTAAGAAAATGATGCACATTCAGTAGAAACCACACTTTGAAATTTTAACTTTGATCTTTGCCCTTGCTAGTAACATTTGCTATATATTCTTTGGTGATCTGGGCAGCAGCAGTAAGCTGAGCTCCTGGCCAACCCTGAGATCATGAGGGTAAAAAACTGACACACTTACCTTCATTCTGTAATCATACAACTATTCTATTTTCCACTTTCAGTACAGTACTCAATAAATTACATGAGATTTTCAACATGTTAGTATAAAATAGACTTTGCATTAGATGATTTCTCCCACCTAAAGAAAAAGTAAGTAGGCTAAAGTAAAAAAAAAGTAAGTAGGCTCAAGTAAGTGTTGAGCACCTTTAATGTAGGCTGGATTAGGTATACTAAATGCATTTTTGTTATTTTCAACTGAAAATGGTTTATTGAGACACAACTCTACTACAAGATTAAAAAAATCTATAAATAATATGTCATTGTACAGAGGTATTACAGGGAATTTATTTATCTATTCACCCAAGGAAGAATACTTGACTAGTTTCCAGCTTTTAGTCATCACAAATATAGCTGCTATGAATATTAATGTACAGATTTTTATATAAAGATAAATTTTTTTTATTTCTCAAGCATAAATACTCAAGAGTGTGATTGCAGAGTTGTAAGGTAAGTGAATATTTAAGTTTACGTGGAACGGCTGAACTTTTTTCCAGAATGACTGGACCATTCACCCACCAGCAATGTATGAGTGCTCCAATTTCTCTGCATCTTTGCCAGAACTCGATATTGCCAGTATTTTAAATTTTAGTCCTTATGGTAGATGTGAGGTAGTATCTCTTTGTGCCTTAATTTGCACTTCCCTAATGACTAATAATGTTGACCATTTTTTTTCTCTTTATTTTTTAAATGATGAAAGTATACATTAGACTTAGAAAACAAAGCACAAACTACAGTTCCACTACATATTACAACTATTTTTTAAGTAAATAAATTAAAATTTTTGGTTGGAGTTTCAATGGCAAACTCTCAAAAATTAATAGAATGGATATACAGAAAAGTAGGAGGGTACAGTAGACCTGAAAAGCACTATGAATCAACTTAATTAAGATTTATGCAATTTTCACACAAGAGTAGGATGCAAATTCTATTCAAGGTCCCATAGACTATAAACTAGGAGACACTGGTACATATCCAGGGACATAAAACAAGGTGCAAAATTTCATGGTCTAAAGATATTGAAATCCCACAGTCTATTTTCTAATCACTGTGGAATTATGCTAGAAATCATTATCAAAAGACACTTGAAAATAACCCACATATTTTCCAGTGCAATGTGACATTTAATAAGAGAGATATTCGACTTAGCCTGACCATCTTTTTATATGCTATTTCCTTACCACATAGCTCTCTGGTGAAGTGTCTGTGTAAATCTATTGTCCAGTTTTCACCTGGACTGTTTTCTTCCTGCTGAGTCTAGAGAGTTCATTGTATTCTGAAGACAATCTTTTGATGGAAATGTATTTCCTGTCATTTCTGTGGTTTATCTTTCTCCTTCTCTTAACAGTGTCTTTCACAGAGCAAACAGTGTCTTTCACAGAGCAAATTCTTAATTTTGATGAAATCTAAGTTTGTTTATGGATCGTGCTTTTGGTGTCATGTCAAAATTCCTTTTGTTCAACCCTAGGTCATGAAGATACTCTCTTATGTTTTTCCTAAAAGATTGAGTAATTTTATATTTTACACTTGGATGTACGATTCATTTTGAGGCTGTACCCAAATTTTTGTATAAGGTGTGATATTTAGGCCAAGTTTTAATTATTTCCCAAGAATATCCAGTTGTCCCAAAATCATTTGCTCATAAGACTGTGTTACATCCATTGAATTGCCTTTGCACTTTGTCAAAAAAATAAATCTTCCTTACTTGTGTAAATCTACTTCTATACACTTACTCAGTGACCTAAACTTGTTAACTATATTCCTTTATTACCCTTATAACATTATAGAACTTGTAGAATAACTTTCTTTTTAGTTACTTTTATTTATAATTTGTGTTTTTTATTTTTTTCCCTTGATAATTCTATCTAGAAATATTTCAAACTTATTGACCGTTTTAGCAAAATTAACTTTGTATTTCCTGGCTACCCCTATAGCTTTCTTTGTATTTCACCAATCCAACAGTTTATTATTTACTTCTTTCAGTTTATATTGGGTTTAATTTGCTTTTCTATCATCTTTCACTGAAAGCCTAGATGATAGTTTTTCAATCTTTTTTCTTTAGTTAAATAAGCATTTAAAAGCATAAATTTCCTTTTATGTATTATTTTAGCTGCATCTCATACATATTTATATAATGTGCTCTCACAATATTTACTTTCCAAATATTTTCTAAAGTCAGAATAATTGTTTCTTTAACCTATGTTTATTTTTAAGTTAGTGCATATATTTGAAATATTTGAGAGGTTCTACAGACATCTCTTTCTACTAGATATTCTGTATCTTTTCCATTTTGGTTGAAGAATAAATTCTATATAATTTCAGTTTTCTTAAATACATTAAGATTTTTATGTCCAAACAGATTTTGTGTGTGTGCATGTGTATTTCATCTACACAGCAGGGTGTGGCTGCAGCTCAGCTGCAGGTTTGGGTACTGGCTGCAGGTGCCTGGGGAGCACTGGACACTTGCTGCAAAGATGTAGGTGGCTGAGTCTCCAGGCTGGGAAGTTGCAATGTACAATAAGAGCTGTTTGGCACTCTTATTGAGGGAAACTGAAACTTTCATCTTCCATGTAATTCATAACTGAACTTACGGCTATCAAGAATGCAGGGGCTTTACCAGAATATTGCCAGTACCACAGGAGATAGTCAAACGCACCCTTCTCATAACTTCAGTTCAGAATTTAAATCTCACCTTCCTGGACTGTCAAAAATTGAGGGCTCTGTTTCACCTGCTCTTGATCACTTTTTTCCTTCTGTTGTCCACTCACCCCTACTTAAAGAGATAAAAAGTTGTTAGATCCACAGACACCTATTTCTTTGCGTTTCTATCTGTATGAGCTTGTTCGTAATCCAGTTTTCTCAGTCCGCCTAATTGATGAGATTTCCTAGATTTTCTCCTCACAAGTCATAGCCTAGTTGAAGCCACAGAATCAAAATGATGCTCCCAGTATCTTGTTCATTGTTTCTGGCATCAGTGCTCAGTGACAACTCAAGTTCCTTTTCTGCTCTTCTCAGCCAGCTAGAACTCTAAGTTCATATCTGCTTTAATTCTTTCAGTAGGCCCCACCCTCTCACAAACTGATAATATCTTTATTGGAGTGATTTCATTTAATTCCTTTCACTTTTTAACATTTTTGAGTTCAGCATGTGTACTTAGTCACTCAATCAGTCCAACTCTTTGAGACCCCATGGACTGGAGCCCACCAGCCTCCTCTGTCCATGAGATTTCCCAGTGTTTCCCAAGAACACTGGAGTGGATTACCATTTCCTACTCCAGAGGATCTTGCCAACCCAGGGATCAAACCCATGTCTTCTGCATCTCCTCCATTGGTTGGCAAATTCTCTACCACTGAGCCACCTGGGAAGCTGTCGTTAAATATTTATTTTAATTCTGTCTTCCTGTCAACTACTTTGCTAGTTCCCAGTCAGAAGTTTCTAGTGCAGAAGGAGATACATGTTGAGAAGGGAAGATAAAGACCAAACTCCGTAATCTGTAGGGCCAAAAAGTATCTGTGGGTAAAACTGCCCTGATGTAGGTGAGTAACATTAAGCACTGCAAATGCCCTGTGGGGGCCTCCCGGTGTGACTGAGGCTGGAGGAGGGGCTGAGCCCCAGGAGGGTTCGTGTAGAGGCCGCAGGTGCTGGGGAGCACCGTGCTGCGCAGCACAGAAGTAAGTGCCCGAGTCTGTGATCCGCGAAGAGAAAATGTGCAGTGAGCTGTGGCGTTCTGTAGGGACTGTCGTGGCATTTAATCTTCCTTCCTGCTTTGTCCCTGAAGGAATGTAAAACATCTGTATGAGGTGGCCCCCAGGGTTCTGAAGATACCAATTCACACTCTGTGGGAAAGTGGAAAAATTACACTGAAGCGTGTAGCTGGCTCCCTCCTGGAGACTCAGAGCTGGGGGACTCTGCTCCACATCGGCCCCTCGCACACCTGATGAGGAAAGAGAAACAGTCACTGGTGAGGGTCACTGTAACTCCCACTAAACCCTGAAAGTGCTCCCCCATCACCATAGATAATAAGGATAGACAGTCTGCAGGACTTGTCAGCTCCTCTCTCTCCCTCAACAATAGAGCAGCGCCTCACTCCTTCAGGTTCCCTGTGGGGCGGCCCCAACTCACAGCAAACCTGGGCAAACAGAAACTGCGGCACAGCGCCTGCTAGCCTCTTCATGATGCTTCCTCTTCTTGTTGGGACATTTTCACTGCAAGACACCTAACTAAACCCTGAGGGAGTGAGTGATGTAAGTTGTTCCTGCTCCTGCAGCCAATCAGCTCACCCAACAAATCCTGCTCAGGTGACACTGACGTGACGCCCCACCCCCCACCGCAACCAACTCAGAATGTGCTGGCCAGGGGCGGGTGAGAGTGGGAAATAGAAAGATCGTTATTTTATGACTTAAGGGATACTTTCTGAGAACATTTAGGAGAAGGCAGACCCTGATTAGGAATTTGGGAGAATTTTAGGGAAAAGAAAGCAAAAGTTAACTGTATAGCCCTGTCTTCCTCTCACATGGCATGGATTCAGTAGATTCTTCCGTAATGAAATATTGTTTCCCAGATGTGCTGAGGATGCGGCTTTTGCTTCTCTTATGCACTTACTTGTGGTTCTGAAGGGTGCTCACGAGTCAGCACAGTATCAGAAGTTGCTTCTATTGGCTGGAACACTTTGCTGTATTAACCAGTATTATTTTTTAAATTTATTTTTAAAAATTAATTTATTTCTAATTGGAGGATAATTGCTGTACAATATTGTGTTGGCTTTGCCATACAAGGATGTGAATCAGCCAGAAGTATACACACGTCCCCTCCCTCTTGACCTTCCCCCAACCCCTCTAGGTTGTCACAGACCACCGTGTTGAGCTCCCTGCATCACACAGCAACTTCCCACTAGCTATCTATTTTACATATGGTAATGCATATGTTTCAGTGCTACTCTCTCAATTTTTCCCGCTCTCTCCTTCTCCTACTGTGTCCAAAGTTTGTTCTCTATGTCTGCGTCTCTATTTTTGCCCTACAAATAGGGTCCATCAACAGATGAACAGATAAAGAAGTTGTCGTACTTATATACAATGAAATATTTCTCAGCCATCAAAAAACACATATGAGACAGTCCTAGTGAGGTGGATGAGCCTAGAACATGTGAAACAGAGTGAGGTAAGTCAGAAAGAGACAAAAAAATTGTATATTAATGCATATATATGGTTTCCATAAAAATGGTACTGATGACTTTAAAAGTTATATATATATTTATTTTAGACTAAGCCTGCATTGAGAGCAATATGTGTTATCTTTACCACCAGCTAGACATTGAAAATTGAATTGTAATAGTTTTATTTTAATAAAATAGCTATAATTTTAAAATAAATTATTTTTTAAAATTTCTATTGTAAATACATTTTTAAACTGTTTATCACTAGTTTTATATTCTGCTTTTTAATTTTAGTAGGCCATTTTAGAGAAAAATAAGTGCTTTTGAAACCATATAAAGATAATTTTAGTTTGTGCTCTTACCTCAGACTCTGTAAATAATATCGATTCTCTGTCAGTAGATTTGGGGGTAAAAGGGATGGAAGATGAGGACCTGTATATTTTCACCGCAGTGAAAGTGAAGTCATCTGCAGACACTAACGTTCTGATGGACAGTTCAAGGATGCTTCAGTAGTAGCAGCACGTAGGCCTGGTTGCACCAAAGCATGTGGGATCTTAGTTCTCCAACCAGGGACTGAACCTGTGTCTCCTGTATTGGCAGGCAGATTCTTTACCACTGAGCCACCAGGGTAAGCCCCATGTGCTGCTTGCACGCCTGCATGCTAAGTTGCTTCAGTCATGTCAGATTCTTTGCAACTCTAAAGACTGTAGTCCGCCAGGCTCCTCTGTCCATGGGATTCTCCAGGGGAGAATACTGGGATGGGTTGCCATGCCCTCCTCCAAGGGCTCTTCCTGAACCAAGGATTGGACCCGGGGCTCTTGCAGCTCCTGCACTGCAGGTAAATTCTTTACTGCTGAGCCACAGGGGAACCCCCGTGTGCTGCTTAGGGATTATCAAATTGATGAAAACTCCTTACAGAGGCAGGGTTTCCAGACCTGCCTAGAAAGTGAAAAATTATTATTCACTTAATTTTTGTTTCTTTCAAAAAACTTCTTCATGGGAAATATGAATGTTCTAGACTAGCAACAAAAAACATTTCAAATCTTTCTCAGAGAGTGTAGTTTGTTTCTGGTAAGTGGAACAACTATAACATATCAGAGTCTCAACTTGCCCTTGGATCCTAATGGAAGACGCCTCTGGTACAAGGAGAATTATTTGTATGTTTCCCACTTCTTATGTTGGGACTAGAACACTGAAACCAACATTTTATTGACATGAGAAAGAGTCATAAAAATTATTAACACCTCTTACTTTATCGCTATGTTAAAATTATGATCCTGACAATCCTCAAAACTCTTCTCAGATTCATCAGTAAACTAGGTGCTTATTCCTTGTCCTCTTTTTCTTCTTTTCTTTATCCATCTTCTTCCCTTTCCCTTCCCTTCATTTTCCTTATCTCTCACTGCTCTCTGACTCTCCTTCCAGATGACTCTAGATTTGCTCTCGTGACTGCTCCCCCACAGTGCCCCCCTTCTTCCCACCAGAGATACTGCCCAGGTGCAGCCCCATCTGTCCCAGTGTGCCTCTCTCAAGACGCAGTAGTACACAGCGGTGTCTCTCAGGGTGACCTGGGGCAGGACCAAGGTGCTGGACTTTCTGTCTGAAGCTGTGGTCAGAAAGGCCATGCTGTTCACTGTGCCTCGTAAGCCATGAATGACATACTGTGGACTTTGACTGGTATTTTGCCGATACCAATGTATATAGTCATTTACAACAATGGTAGAGTGGTTACAGGGCAAGTTTACATTTTCTCCTTCAGCACAATCCATGGAGCTGGGCTGAGTGGTCTTAGCATTAATCACAATCCCTAAAGTGTCAAGAAAATAAAATTATCCCCTGATAACAAATCAGTGAAATTCTGTGGATGAAGGGCACAACATTCCCATAACTGTCTGGACGTACCCCCTACTCCAGTGTTTTTATGTATGTCCTGAGAATATTATTGGTGCTTATTATATAGGGACCAAAGACACATGGCAAGAATCTGAGAACTCTATAGGCTTTAGCCCATGGGTCTTTGGCTCAATAACCCCAGAGATTTCTTCCAATCTGCTTACTGCTAAGGTCTCTTCCAGATCATGGCTATGAATTAACCTGTCATGTAGAAGTTTGTACTCCCTAGCAAATGCATAGATCTGTTCTCAATTCCATTGCTATAATGCTGAATAAAACACAGGGAGAGGAGTAGAGAGCAAATGCTCCCTTGGCCTCAAAGTCATCCCTTGCAGACACAGAACACTTACCCAAGGTCAGAAAAACAGTTACTCCAATCATCAGCCTCATATTTCAAGGACAAACCAGGACTGTGGGCTCAGAGCTCACACTTGTGCTGCTCCTGGGCTTGTCTCCAGAGAACAGAAACAACTGCTGCTGGTAGAGACCTACAACCAGTGCACGTGTCTGTTGCGGTGTGTTGTTGCCAGGATCTGTCAGCCAGTGATCAAGCAGTTCCTCGTCTAGGTCTCCCTCCCCTGTTTTAGTCACATCCCCCAAAGAAGGAGAGACATCCCCACCTCACAGGGTGCCGACTGCTATCCCTTGTGAAGTTTAAAGTCTGGCTCTGGAAAAGGAACACTGATCACAATGGTGTGTCTATCCAGAACCATTGTTCTATCATTTCTTCTTCAAAGAAATTTTCTGATGTTCCATGAATCTTGTGGAAAACATTGTTTAATCCCAGAAAACTGTACTGAGCTCTGAATTGTAAAGAGGTAAAAATTCCCATCCGTGTTCTAGGAAATGTATGTAAGATTTCAACGTAGGCTGTGGTAGCTCTGAGGGACAGGAGATATTAAGAGCATTGGGACAAAAACCTAAACGTCTTGAGCTCAGATATTGGAGCTCAGTGTCCTGAAAAGGTCCTTGGAATCATTCATCTGTCTCCATCTAGGCAGACATTTCTCAATGCATCGGTTCTTGATATAGTAACTGATGACATGGATGGTATTCTCCTCGTCCTCCTTGAACAATGGTCCTTAATCCTTATGTCCTCTGTGCCCACGTTTGTAGGTGCTCTGCACCAAGGAGGCTGAGACAGAGAGAAAAGATGGAAGGGAGAGTAAACTCTCCAGGGTGGAGAAGGGTGGAGGTGGATGATCCTGGCAGAGAAAGAGAAGTGAAGAGAAAAGAGCATAAGGAATAAGGAAGGGAAGGGTTAACCAGGGGTGGGAAATGGGAAAGGAAAGTTTAGGGAGGTACATGGAAAAGGTTTAGGCTGTAAGGCTATGATTCACTGAATCCTTGACCACATGCACTCAACTGTGAGGCGAGCAGAAGTAACGCCATGGCAGGCAGCTTAGATTAGGAGTAGGCCTTCCTACTTCTGGGTGGTAAGATTATCAGGCCACCTGGATACAACCAATCAGCTTAACACTGACCGCTGTTTGCCAATTAGGAACGGGGCAGAAACCCCTGGGAAAGTCCCGCACTTGAAAGTTTTGAGTGTGTTTGACCAATGAAATTGCTTTGCAAACATGTAACCAATCTGCTTAAACCAACTACCAACGGCGTGTGCTCACCCTATAAATTTGTGTAACAGCTTGGGCTCGGGGCTCTCTGACCCCGCACCACTGCATTGGATGCGGCAGGAGCCCTGACTCGAGTCAGCAATAAACTTCCCTTTTTGCGAGTTGCATTGGCTTGGAGGCCTTCTCTCTTCCCGCTTGGGGATTTGGACATCGGGCATAACATCAACAAAGGATTATAAAATCAAGTTGTCTAAAGATAATGAAAATCTATCTTTTTTTTTTTTTTTTTTTACTTTTCTGTGGAACATCGATGGAAAACGCAAACTTCCTTTCCTTTATAGCCAGAAAGGACCGCTGTTTCCAAATGACTCAACCCCCTCTAGTGACTGAATATATGAACTGCAAAGCTAAACTCCCACCGGATGTCAACCTTTTCAAAGGTTCCTAGGTAGAAAGATAAATATCCCTGGTCGTTCAGTTGGTAAAGAATCCATCTGCAGTGTAGGCAACGGCGGTTCGATCCCTGGGTCAGGAACAGTCTCCTGAAAAGGAAATCACTACATACTTCAGTTTTTTCAATGATCCAGCAGATGCTGGCAATTTGATCTCTGGTTCCTCTGCCTTTTCCAAAACCAGCTTGAACATCTGGAAGTTCACAGTTCACGTATTGCTGAAGCCTGGCTTGGAAAATTTTGAGCATTACTATACTAGCGTGTGAGATGAGTGCAATTGTGCAATAGTTTGAGCATTCTTTGGCATTGCCTTTCTTTGGGATTACAGTGAAAACTGGCCTTTTCCAGTCCTGTGGCCAATGCTGAGTTTTCCAAATTTGCTGGCATATTGAGTGTAGCACTTTCACAGCATCATCTTGAAGGATCTGAAATTTCAACTGGAATTCCATCACCTCCACTAGCTTTGTTTGTAGTGATGCTTCCTAAGGCCCACCTGACTTTACATTCCAGGATGTCTGGCTCTAGGTGAGTGTGAGTGATCACACCATCATGATTATCTGGGTCATGAATATCTTTTTTGTGCAGTCCTTCTGTGTATTCTTGCCACCTCTTCTTAATATCTTCTGCTTCTGTTAGGTTTATACAATTTCTGTCCTTTATTGAGCCCTTCTTTCCATGAAATGTTCTCTTGGTATCTCTAATTTTCTTGAAGAGATCTCTAGTCTTTCCCATTCTATTGTTTTCCTCTATTTCTTTGCATTGATCTCTGATGAATGATTCCTTATCTCTCCTTGCTATTCTTTGGAACTTTGCATTCAAATGGGAATATCGTTCCTTTTCTCCTTCGCCTTTCGCCTTCTTTTCACAGCTATTTGTAAGGTCTCCTCAGAAAGCCATTTTGCTTTTTTGCATTTCTTTTTCTTGGGGATGGTCTTGATCCCTGTCTCCTGTACAATGTCATGAACCTCCATCCATAGTTCATCAGGTACTTTGTCTATCAGATTTAGTCCCTTAAATCTCACTTCCACTGTATAGTCATAAGGGATTTGATTAGGTCATCAAAAAAGCAAGAGAGTTCCAGAAAAACATCTATGTCTGCTTTATTGACTATGCCAAAGCCTTTGACTGTGGATCACAATAAACTGTGGAAAATTCTGAAAGAGATGGGAATACCAGACCACCTGACCTGCCTCTTGAGAAACCTGTATGCAAGTCAGGAGGCAATAGTTAGAACTGGACATGGAACAACAGACTGGTCCCAAACAAGAAAAAGAGTATGGTTAGGCTGTATATTGTCACCCTGCTTATTTAACTTATATGCAGAGTACATCATGAGAAACACTGGGCTGGAGGAAGCACAAGTGTTCCAGGAAGCTGGAATCAAGATTGCCAGGAGAAATATCAATAACCTCATGAGAAACACTGGGCTGGAGGAAGCACAGGTGTTCCAGGAAGCTGGAATCAAGATTGCTGGGAGAAATATCAATAACCTCAGATATGCAGATAACACTACCCTTATGGCAAAGAGTGAAGAACTAAAGAAACTCTTGATGAAAGTGAAAGAAGAGAGTGAAAAAGTTGGCTTAAAGCTCAACATTCAGAAAACCAAGATCATGGCATCTGGTCCCATCACTTCATGGCAAACAGATGGGGAAACAGTGGGAACAGTGGCTGACTTTCTGGGCTCTAAAATCACTGCAGATGGTGATTGCAGCCATGAAATTAAAGATGCTTACTCCTTGGAAGGAAAGTTATGACCAACCTAGACAGCATATTAAAAAGCAGAGACATTACTTTGCCAACAAAGGTCCATCTAGTCAAGGCTATGGTTTTTCCAGTGATCATGTATGGATGTGAGAGTTGGACTATAAAGAAAGTTGAGTGAAGAAGAATTGATGCTTTTGAACTGTGGTGTTGGAGAAGACTCTTGAGAGTCCCTTGGACTGCAAGGAGATCCAACCAGTCCATCCTAAAGGAGATCAGTCCTGGGTGTCCATTGGAAGGAATGATGTTGAAGCTGAAACTCCAATACTCTGGCCACCTGATGCGAAGAGCTGACTCGTTTGAAAAGACCCTGATGCTGGGAAAGATTGAAGGCAGGAGGTGAAGGCGACCACAGAGGATGAAATGGTTGGAGGGCATCAAGGACACAATGGACATGGTTTTGGGTAGACTCCGGTAGTTGGTGATGGACAGGGCCGCCTGGCATGCTGCAGTTCATGGGGTTGCAAAGAGTCGGACACGACTGAGTGACTGAACTGAACTGAACTGAACCCACTCCAGTATTCTTGCCTGGGTAAATCCATGAACAGAAGAGTCTGGTGGGCTACAGTCCATGGTGTCCCAGGAGTTGGACACGACTGAGACACACACATCTTTGTTGTATAACCTCTGTATTCATCTGTGTTTTCTTAGTTCTATGCCACTCCACAGATTGTTTTCATTATTTCTGGCTCCTTTCTTTGTCACACCCCCATTATGATCCTCTGTTGCTGGCTTCTTTGTAGTTTTCCTTTTGCCTTTTGTCTTCCCATATTTAAAGGTTATTCAATGTTTTTAGAGAGAGATTGGTACAGGTAAAGCACTCAAGAGTTATCTGTTTTCTGAATGAGTAGATGAGTTGTTATTCATGAACTTAGTGAAAGAAGTTATACTGAACAAGTCTTGAAATTATTCTAAAAGCAATCTTCCAATACTATGCAAGTCAAGTTAAACAAAAGACTCCAACAGGATAAATAGAGGGTTATATTCAAGGACAAAATTCAATAACAGATAACAAACATCCCAAGTCTAGGATGGAGGAAAATTAAACTGATATGGGTATAAATATTATTCCCATACAAATATTTAACAAATGTTCATAAATATTCTTTGGTAGTCTGTTCTGTGGCAGATCACACACACACAAGTCAACACCCACTACTGAAAATATAGGAACAACTAAAAATGAATTCATTTAAACTATGTAGGAATATATTATTTTATTATATTACCAAAAGGCAGAAAAAAAAAGTTTTTGCTTTTTGGCTTCTTTAACTTTATTTTTTAGAAGATTTGATGTCACACTTCAAAGTGGCATTTTAAATAATAGTGAAAACTGAAAAAATGAAAACCAAAATATGAGGAATTTAAAAATAAGACTTTTAGCCTATTGGCTCTTTTCAGGATTTTTAATTTTAGAAGATTATATCTTGACCATATGAGATGATGTTATCCTTCTTTGCTTGATGAAAACCAAAGTAATGTACTTAATTTAATTTTAAAAAATCAAGAGAATTTGATGAAAGGCTAATGTCTCTGCATGATGAATACTCCCAACAATCCAAAAATAAAAGAGTAATTCCCAAATCTAATAAAGGGTATCAGTGAAAATATCAAAGTCAATATTATTCCCTACAGGATCACAAACAAGACATGTACTTCTATTCATTACTTCTATTCACTGTCCTAATGGAGGGCCTGTGATCAAAACGGGAAAGGAAATAAGATATATTAACTTTTAAAAGGAGAAGCAAAAAGTAAAAAAAAAAAATAAAAGGAGAAGCAAAACTATTTTAATTTACAGATTTACAAGTTTATACATGTAGAAAATATAAAGTACCTCTAAACAAGCTGTTTAAGAACTAGAACCTATTAGTGCATTGATACAGTCACCAAACACAAAAATCAATTTTATTTCTAGATTCTAGCAAAAGCATTAGAAAATGCAATTAAAATGTCATTTATCAAATGCTGGGGAACTAATGTAATATAAGGTATGCAAGACCTCTTCTTGATTCCTCTCCAATAACTCTAGAATAATTTTGATTTGAGAGATAAAAATCACATAGCATTTTAGGGAGATGAGAAATGTCCTCACTTCTGAGGTCTGGGGTAACTAACCAGTCCTTGCCACCTACAGACACTAATATCAGGAAAGACCATTTCCTAAGGCTGCTCAATGAAATAGTGTTTTCCAAACCCCAGACAAGAGGTTGGTACCATTTATTTGGCTGTTGAACTAAATCTGTTCTCATATTGACAGGTATCTAGCTCTGTTCTGGCTATTTCAGGGCATAATTAATTCCCTGTATTTGCATTTTCTTAACCCAATTAGTCCTAGCTCTGGATTTGATGCTGGGCATTTAGGTTAATTATGGTAAAAAAAAAAGCTATAAGAAATAAAAGATAAAATTGTTATAAGTAGCCTTGTTTCCCAGGTGGCTCAGTGGTAAAGAGTCCACCTGCCAACCAGGTGGATTATTTTTATTTACACATCATACGTTTGTACATGTAGCAAATACCCCTGCATTGGGAAGATCCCCTGGAGAGGGGAGGGGCAACCCACTCCAGTATTCCTGACCGGGAAATCCCGTGGACAGAGGAGCGTGGTGGGCTACTATCCATGGGGTCGCAAAGAGTTGGACACGATGGAGACTAAACAACAGCAACAATACAAGTCCTCTACAAAAGTCTTAACACTAACGAAAGAAACTAGAGAGGACCTAAATGAATGAAAGAAATTAGAGAGGACATAAATAAAGAGGTTATGGATCTAAGGACTCCAGGTGTTAAGATGTCAATTGTCCTAAATGAATTCATAAATTCAACACAATCCCAATCAAATTACCTCAATCTCTTGTGTTAGAAGCTGTTCTATAATTTACATGAAAGTGCAAAGACCTAGAATAAGCCTTGAATAAGACAAGGAAAACATGACTTGCATTTCCAGGTTTCAAAACATGTATGAAGCCCCAGTAATTAAAATAGAATGGTCTGTTGGTATGAAGATAAAGAAGTCAATAAACAAAATCAAGTCCAAAAAGATGTGCCATAATACATGTGCCATCAATTTATTTTCTCTAAAGGTGCCTATGCAGCTCCACTGGGGGAAAGTTGGTCTTTCTAGGATAATAGCTAGAATAATTGGCTATTTTTATTTTTTGGAAGTACCAGTGTTTTGTAGCTTTCGGTGTATAATTTCTGTACATATTTTCTTAGATTTATGCCTAAGGATTTAGGGTCTTTCTTGAGCCATTGTATACAGTATTATATTTTTTATTTAGGCATCCACATGTTTACTGATAGTATATAAAAATGCATTTTATTTTGTGTGTTTACCTTATATATCCTGAGACCTTCTGAACCCACTTAATAGTCTTAGGAGTTTTGGAGGGTATATTCTTTGGGATTTTCTACATAGATAGAAAATGGTGGTCATTTGACTGCCTTTCTGGCTTAAAAGATTGTTTACATATTTATTTGCTTTACTGCACTGGATACAACGTCCAGCACTGTGCTGAAGGAGAGTGATTAAACTGGATATTCTCCCTTTGTTGCCTTCCTTAGGGAAAAGTATAGTCTTTTACCAGTAAACATGCTAAGAGCTGTTGAGGAACTTGTCCATTATTCCTGTGTTTCTTAGAGTTTTCACCATGGCTGACTATTGGATTTTGGCAAATGCTTTTTCTACACATTGCTGCTGCCGAACTAGCTCATCTTATTGTTGATTCACAACTCCTCCACTTCCCGTTAGATGTCCTCCTCATTTTCTTTGTCTTGGGCCAAGTATGCATGTAGCAAGATGGCAAATGATACCCACTTCTCTTCAAAGTCGCCCACTATTGTGAGACTGAAAGAGGTGAGGGACAGACAAGTCTTTGTGGGTTCCAGTTGTCCTCATAGTTCAAGTATGACTTTGTTTGTCACAGTTGGTCCATGCTTTTGTCCCCATCAGACTTTGCTTTACAAATGTTAACCTCAGTTCAGTTTTGTTCAATTCAGTTGCTCAGTTGTGTCTGACTCTTTGCGACCCCATGGACTGCAGTATGCCAGGCTTTCCTGTCCATCACCAATTCCCGGAGCTTACTCAAACTCATGTCCATTGAGTCAGTGATGCCATACAACCATCTCATCCTCTTTCGTCCCCTTCTCCTCCCACCTTCAATCTTTCCCAGCATCAGGGTCTTTTCCAATGAGTCAGGTCTTCGCATCATGTGGCCAAAGTATTGGAATTTCAGCTTCAGCATCAGTCCTTCCAGTGAATATTCAGGACTGATTTCCTTTAGGATGGACTGGTTGCATCTCCGTGCAGTCCAAGGGACTCTCAAGAGTCTTCTCCAACACCACAGTTCAAAAGCATCAATGTTACTCTAAGCTGACTTAAAGTGAATTCAGGCTCAACAGCAGATATGAAGATAACAGCTTTGTACAGACTCGTCCACCAGCTCTAGCCATTGCCTGAGTTCTAATTCCTAGAACTAATCTCTTATTCTACATCACCCATGGTCTGCTTTTCTGATTGTGCCCTGACACAAAGTCTAAGAGAGAGTGACTATGGAGATAGTTTTGATGGTGCTTCCATATAACTAGACCCAGGTTTTTGATGAAGTAAAACTGCCAGTTTAAAGTATTATGGGGCAAGTTTTCAAATTTAGACAACTTTACACATGTTCTGTACAGCTGATTTAAAGTAAAAAATTCAAGAAAATATATTAATAGAAAGTTACTCTGGACACCTGTTTCCGAATAACGTAGAAGGTGCCTTTAACTAGAACTAAATCTTCTGATCCAGACCACAACTTAAATAACCACAGGACTATCATTTCTTGTCTGGGGTCTGCGGGTGTGCATTTCAGCTGGGGCCTTGCAGCAGGGGGGCTCTCTCTTACTAAGCTCCGGGGTTTTTGTACAGCTTTTCCTATTACTTCAAGCACTGTGAGCTCACAGAGAGCACAGAAGTACTTTGCAGAGTCTTCCAGTTGTAAGGCTGAAATGGTGAGGCTGATGGATTTGTCTGCTTTCTTAAAGTTTACAGAGTAGCGGTCTTTCCTTGCACTTGAAGCTGATGAACTCTGATGAATAACGTAAGTCATCTGTCCACTGGGAGGTTGCTTGTACCAATAAAGGTAGTAAGTGGTCCAACTTGTTTCATACCGACAGTTCAGGGTGACTGACTGCCCCACTTGGCTGGATACATCTGGCTGGTCTTGAGTAACTTTCTGGGCCACAGCAGATCCTGTGGGGAAAAAATCAGAAAACAAAGATGAAGCAGTGAATAAAATAATTTAGGAGTTATTTAGGATCCAAAGACAAAAATTGAAATCTTAAGATTCTTGCTTTTCTCCATCTTTCCTTTCCTCCCCAAGTCCCTGTGAAGCACCACGTGCATGTGTGCAGTCCTTCCACCCTGAACACTCACACCCATGTTTGCAAGCATCCCTACCAGAGAAGGTGGAGGCCAGGAACACCCAGAGCAGGCTGGAGAGCGGCATGAGGCATAGATTCCCCTGCTCAAATGTGCTCAGTTCTGCCTCAAGCTGAGAGTTCAGTGTCTTTGAGTGCCTGGCAGCACATATACATACTACCCGGTACCTGTGTGACTCCCCCCAACAGGAAGTGGGGTTTGTCATGTTCATAGACCACGTGGTCTGTGCATGCATGGGAAAAAGTCTGACTCACCACAGACCTTTGCTTTGTCTGCTTGTCTTTCCCTGGTCATTAAATTAGGCAGATCCTGAAAGAAGGCATGAAAAAAGTAATCAGTATTAAAATTTGAGCTGAGGAGAAATGAATATTAGACAAGTTGACATATGCTGATAATTATTCAGCAAAATAGTTTTTCCATCCTGTTTAGGATATAATTTACTATAGCCTATGAAACTTTTGGTAATCTGCTAACAGGTCATTCATTTAGCCTATACTTTTCCCTATCCAGAATCTAATGACTCTTTTAAAAACTTGCAGATCTTAGGCTTCTTGGTGAATGGAAATTTTATCCAAAATCATTAATGTATCTCTGTCTTAGTATTGAGTTTTATGACTCTATTTAGGTTTTTCAATAAATAAAATTACTTCACCATAAAATGACAAAAAATAATCAGTCCATCTGACTTTCAGAGTCTATCCAGTTTTAAATTTTGAATGAAATTATACAGGAATCAAATATTGTTTTGAAATTTGAAATTGAGTCTTATTTATTAGACTTTGAGGAAGACCAGGATATTCAGTCCTGTCACCTCCACAAGCAGAATTGCATTTATTACACCATGTGTCCTGGAATTGTCCTGATGTTACATTTTCTATGTCATTGGTCCAACGAGTTCAGTCTCCCTTGTTAGTGGCTCATTATTTTTCTCTGTGTAAAATAAATTCAAGTAGGCCAGATCTTTCTGTGACATAATGCTGTAATGCTTTCCTACAAAACTTGGTATTTACAGGTTTTAAACACTTTTTTGTTTTTGTTCAGTCACTAAGTCATGTCCAAACTTTGTGACCCCATGGACTGCAGCACCCCAGGCTACCCTGTACTTCAATATCTCCCAAAGTTGCTCTAATTCATGTCCATTGAGTCAATGATGCTATCTAATCACCTCATCCTCTGCTGCTCCTTTCTCCTTTTGCCTTCAATCTTTCCCAGCATCAGGGTTTTTCCAAAGAGTGGCTCTTCGCATCAGGTGGCCAAAGTATTGGAGCTTCAGCTCCAGCATCAGTCCTCCCAGTGAATATTCATGATTGATTTCTATTAGGACTGACTGGTTTGTCCTCCTTGCAGTCCAAGGGACTCTCAAGAGCTTTCTCCAGCACCACAATTGAAAAGCATCAATTCTTCAGCATTCAGCCTCATTTATGGTCCAACTCTCACACCACACATGACAATTGGAAAAACCATAGCTTTGATTATACAGACCTTTGTCGGCAAAGTGTGTCTGCTTTTTAATATGCCATCTTAAGCTCCCCAGGAGGCACTGGTGTTTAAGAACCTGCCTGCAAATGCAGGAGACATAAGAGATGTGGGTTCGATCCCTGGGTCAGGAAGATCGCCTGGAGGAGGGCATGGCAACCGACTCTAATATTCTTGCCTGGGAAATCTCATGAACAGAGGATCCTGGAGGGCTATGTTTCACAGGGATGCAGAGCTGGAAACGACTGAAACGACTTAGCCCACCTGCAGGTTTGTCATATCTTTTCTTCCAATAAGCAAACATCTTTCAATTTCATGGCTTCGGTCACCATCCACAGGAATTTTGGAGCCCACGAAAATTAAATCTGTCACTACTTCTACTTTTTCCCCTTCTATTTGCCATGAAGTAATGGGACCAGGTGCCATGATCTCAGATTTTTGAATATTGAGTTTCAAGCCAGTTTTTTCACTCTCCTTTTTCACACTCATCAAGAGGCCCTTAAGTTCCTCTTCACTTTCTCCCATTAGAGTGGTATCATCTGCATATCTGAGGTTTTTGATATTTCTCCCAGCAATCTTGATTCCAGCTTGTGATTCATCCAGCCCAGCATTTCACATGTTATACTCTGCACATAAGTTAAATAAGAGGACTGGCAATATAGCCTTGACATACTCCTTTCGCAATTTGGAACCAGTAGGTTGTTCCATGTCCGGTTCTAACTGTTGCTTCTTGATCTGCATACAGATCAGGAGACAAGTAAGGTGGGTTGGTATTTCCATCTCCTTAAGAATTTTCCAGTTTGTTGTTATCCACACAAAGTTTTTATTGTAGTCAATGAAGCAGAAGTAGATGTTGTTCTGGAATTCCTTTGCTTTCTCCATGATCCCAATGAATGTTGGCAGTTTGATCTCTGGTTCCTCTGCCTCCTTGAAACCCAGTTTGTACATCTGGAAGTTCTTGGTTCACACACTGCTGAAACCTAGCTTAAAAGATTTTAAGCATAACCTTACTTGCATGTGAAATGAGCACAATTGCATAATAATTTGAACAATAGTTGGTATTGCCCTTCTTGGGACTGGAATGAAAACTGACCTTTTCCAGTTTTGTTCAAACAGTATATGTCAATACCACAGAACTTGATGATTGAAGTTTTGTGTACTGTGCAAGATCATGAAGTATGTATCTCTCAATCTTCCACTTGGTTTCATCATTTTAATAGATGAATTAATTTAAAAGAACCAAAAGCAAACAAACAAGTAGAAAAGGAAGTATAGACACAGTCTCTAAAACAGTGCCAGTTCTTAGAATTTAAGGTCAAAAGAACTCATTAATGAGTGATGCAGGGAGGAGAGTTTATATGAGGTTGACCCATCTCTTCTGTCCCATTTCAACTCTGAGTGACAGGCAGCTGATGTCCTGGTTTCTAATTATTTACAAGGAAGCAGGGGAGACCATAAATGCCCAGAGCAGTCTGGGGAACATAACAAGATAATACACATATTATATGTATCAGTATATTATATTTATCACATTTTTATGCACCTTTTTATGCATAGTTGTGAAATTGATCACACTTGTGTAAATTCTTATTACCACCACTAAAATTAAGATACTGAACCATTCTATCACCCTAAAGAACTTTAGGTTGCTTTGCCAACGATCCCCACCTCTGCAACCCTTGAAAAGTGCTGATGCCTTGGTTTCCAATTATTTGTAACTAGGCAGAAGAGACCACAAAGGCCCACAACAGCCTGGGGAGCAGCTTGATATTCTAAAATATATGTGTTAATATAATAATTACATATACATACCAGGAAATTGGTATTGCTAAAATTTTATTAAAATACAGATCATGATCTGGTACCTCAGTTTTATATGTACTCTTTGGTTTTGATACATAGCTCTGTGAAACTTTATCACATGTATAGGCTCCTGTTATCACCATTAAAATCACGACATAGACTTTTTCCATCACTCTAAAGAAATCCTCTTTGCACACCCTCCCAAGGCCTGCAATTCTTTACAATCCAGGTCACTACTGATCTCCTTTCATCTCTGTATTTTGTCCTGTTGAGAATGTTGTGTAAGTAGAATCACACTATGTATGCAATCATAATAATCCAGTAAGTGTAACCATACACCATGTAGCCTCTGAGATTGATTTTGTTTTGCTCAGCATAACATCCTGAGATCCATCTAGACTACTGCATATATCAATAATCTTTTCCTTTTAATCACTACAGACTGTCCCCAATTTAATTAGGATAATTCAATTTAGAATTTTTGACTTTACAGTAGTGAAAAAGTGGTATGCATTCAGTAGAAACCATACTTGGAATACTGAAATTTTATCTTTTCCTGGGCTAGCAATATGCAGTATGATATTTCCTGGTGATTCTGGGCAGCAGCAGTGAGCTGAGCTCCTGGCCAGCCTCAAAATCATGAGTGTAAACAACCAACACATTTACAGCCATTTCATACCCATATAACCATTTTGATTTTCCCTTTCAGTACAGTCCTCAACACATTCATAAGATTTTCATCATTTTAGTATAAAATAGTCTGTATGAAACAATTTTTTCCCAACTGTAAGCTAATGTAAGTGTTGGCCACATTTAAGGGAAGCTACTGCTTCCCTGATAGCTGAGTTGGTAAAGAATTTGCTCTAATGCAGGAGACCCTGATTTGATTCCTGGGTTGGGAAGTTCCTCTGGAGAAGGGATAGGCTACCCATTCCAGTATTCTTGGGTTTCCCTTGTGGCTCAGCTGGTAAAGAATCCGCCTGCAATGCAGGAGATCTGTGTCCAATCCCTGGATCGGGAAGATGCCATGGAGAAGGGAAAGGCTACCCACTTCAGTAGTCTGGCCTGGAGAATTCCATGGACAGTCCATGGGGTCTCAAGGAGTCGGACACCACTGAGCAACTTTCACTTTCAAGGGAAGCTAGGTTAAATATATTAGGTGGGTTTTCTTTTTTTTTAATTTTAATCTATTTTTATTGAAGTATAGTTTATTTACAATGTTGCTTTCTGCAGTGCAGCAAAGAGAATCTGTTACACGTGTTACATTTATCTCCACTCTTTTTTAGATTTCCTTCCCATATTAAATGAACTTTTGACTTACTATTGTTTCAACTTAAAATGATTTATTGCAAAATAACCCTATTGAAGTTGAGAAAGATGTATAAATAGTATTTCATTGTGTGAATGCACTACAGGATATCTATCTGTTCATTCAGTGAAGATCACTGGTTAATTTCCGGTACTAATGTACATATTTTTGTGTGAACATAAAGTTTTCATTTCTCAAGCATAAATACCCAGGAGTGTGTTTCCTGGGTTGTTCAGTAAGTGAATATTTAAGTTTATGTGAAACTCATGGATTGTTTTCTAGAATGACTGGGCCATTCACCCACCAGCAATGTATGAGTGATCCAATTTCTCTGCTTCCTTGCCAGAACTTGGTATTGTCAGTAATTTTAATTTTGGCCCTTATGATGGATGTGAAGTGGTTTCTCTTTGTAATTTTAATTTGGATTTCCTTAATATAATTTTAGGGGTATATTCTTTGGATTTTCTACATAGATAATCATGTTACCAGCAAATAGTGGCAGTTTCACTTTTTCTTTCAACTCTATAAGATTGTTACATCTACTTTCTTTATTGCACTAACTCCAACATCTAGCTCTGTACGAAAGAGTGACGAGAAAGGACACTCTGGTTTTGTTCTCTTTCTTAGAGAAAATCATAGTCTTTTACTAGTAAGAATACCATTAGGTATTGAGGAGATTCCCCACTATTCTTGTGTTGCTCAGAGTTTCCACCATAACTGACTACTGAATTTTTGCAAATCCTTTTTTTCTGACTAGGTTAATATGATGATATGATTTTTCTATTCTACCCTGTTCATATGGTGAATTCCATCCATTGATTTTCAATATTAAAATGTCTTGCACCCTTGAAATAAATTACATTTGTGCTCGGTATATTATTCATTTTATATATCAATGAATTTTACTTGCTAAAATATTTTAATAAGTTTGTGTCTATCTTCTAGATAAAAGATATTTCCATGTAGTTTTTGGTTCTTTATGGTCTTTGTCTGATTTAGGTATCAGGGTAATATTAGCCTCATAAAATGAGTGAAGAATTATTTTCTTTCTATTTTCTGAAAGAAATTGTGTACAATTCAATGTTTGACAAAATTCTTCAGTGACACTGAGTCTGGTGATTTTTTTAATTAAAACTACAATTTCTTCATAGACATCATGACTTCAGCTTTCTCTGGCCCCTGCTCTGAGGAGAGATGAGGAGGAGCGACCCCAGAGCCCACAGTGAGGTTTGGGGACAGACAGCAGGTGCTTCCAGAGCACTGTCCCCTTGCCCAGAAGTAGGTTCCTACGTCTGAGAGCTGGGCAGCGGCGAGGTGCAGGGAGCTGTGCTGTCTGGACTCTCCACACCGATCTGTCCGTCTCTGCTCCGTCTTCACTTCTCCACCCTTAGCTAATATCATCAAGAGGACAGGACTTCCCCCAGGCCTCTGCTTATACCACTGTAAACTATAAAATGTGCTTGAGGAATTGCAGTATGTGGTGAAGTTTTCTCCTTCTTGCAGAAGCAAGAATTCAGGAAAATGCTTTATTTGTTGTTTATTCGTTTCTGTTCAGAAAAGCAGTGAGAAGTAACAGAGAAAGTCTGATTAGATGTTTATTCTCTCAGCTGTCCTGGTCTCTCTCATTCTTTTTGTGTATTTTCTCCTTCTTTCCATGTTTCTCTCCCCAACTCTATACCCACCTTTTAGTTTTTATGTTTTTCTCAACATCCTGCTCTCAGTCAGAAAATCCCCCTCCTACAGTTGCCTGCAGATAAGATTCCTCTGTGCTGAATTTTCTGGGAGCAATCAGGGAAACCCCAAACTCAGGTGATATTTGCATCCATAAGATCAACACTGGTGCTAACAGTAGCATCTCCCGTTTCTTCCTCTTCAAAAAGAGTTGCTGCATCTTCCTGCTCCTAAAAGTGTTTCCCTTGTGTCAGCTTCTTCCAGACCTATAGAAATGTGGTCTATACTGCCTTTTGGAAAGCAAATAGAAAGGAGTGACTACAATTTGAGACAGCCAATCAGACTTACTACCTTATTATCCACCCATCTTCCCCAGAGTGTCTATGTTTGCAGATGCTGCCCCTCTGTGACTGGATCAAAAATTGCTGATCCAGTAATACCTGGTAAACAGTGGTTACTCTAACATTTTCTGAATGATAAATAAATATACATGTTTGCATATGTGAGAATTTGAATGCCAGTATTCCAAAGAACAATTTAAAAGTGCCCTTCCATGAATGTAAACAGTCAGGAGTTGCTTGTAGTTATTTAGAAATGCTACCTTTTGAAAACTGTGTTAGCCCCAGTAGCCCTAGTTCTCCCATAACAAATCATCACAAATTCGATGGCTCCAAAAAACAAGAATCGGTTCCCTGCACCCTGGAGGGCAGAAGTCTGACGATAAGGTGTCAGCAGGAACATACTCCTTCCAGATGGTCCAGGAGAGACTCCTTCCTGCCTCTTCTGGCTTCTGGTGGCTGCAGGTGCTCCTTTGCTAGTGACTGTACACATCCAGCCTCCTCCTTCATCTAAAAGACCTCACGAGGCCTTCTCACTTGTGTGTCTCTTAAAAGGACACTTATCGCTGGATTGAGGCCCCACCAATATAATCCAGTATGATTGGATTTTGATATCCTTTGCTTAATTCCATTTGAAAAGGTTCTTTGTTAAATAAGTTCACATTCACAGTTTCCATGGGTTAGGATGTGAATGTATCTTTTGGGAGCCACCTTCCAACCCACTTTGTAATTATACAAACAGCAGAAATCTCAAAACTTCTTTAAAGTCAAAAGTAAATCTGAATCTGAATTACTTTATATATAGAAATAGAAAGAGAAGCAGGTTTAGGATGTAATGGAAAAGGAAAAGCTCGTGAGTTAACAAAGCTCTTTGAAATGCACATCATTGGGATAACTTTCCCTTTTCAGGCATGTTGGATTTGAACCCTCCAAATGAAGACAAATCTAGCAATGCTATGTTGGTGAAGGGTCCACTCCCACCCTAAAAGAGCAAGGGGTCTGGAGCAGAACTTGGGGATGCTTTAAAAGTTCCGTGGTCTTCATGCAGATCAGGAGCCCTGCCGCAGTTAACACAGAAGAATATAAACCAAGACAGAACAGTCACCCCCTGGAGAAGACCGCGCTTTCCCAACTCACAGCATCGTATTTGCTGTAGCTTATCTCCGGGGTTTGTGCTGTGAGGGAGATATTTGCTAAATGAAAAGAAGGGAACCTGACTGTGCTTTGGTTTGTGGACTAAAAGGAATCTCTTCATGCTTCATAGGAAACAGTTTGAATGAATATAAATATAAGATGGCCCTCAGGAGCAAATATTCCTGTCAAACCATCTTAAGAGGGGACGAGATCCAAGAATATTTATAATTAAATGTTAGCAATCCTCTGAGATTTCACATAAGAAATAATGTTGCTTGAACTGGGCTGTAAAGGTTGAGTACATATACGTGTTTTACACAAGTACTTGGGACAAACCATTCTGACCAAAGAGGACAGCATCTGCAAAGGTTCAAATTAAGGAAAGAGCTTAATACCAACATAAATGGTTTTATTTTAAAGTGGCTGATGTACATCTAGAGTATGTGCCAGAACAGGGTGTATGAGAAAACTAGAAGTAACTCAGGGAAAAATTGTACATTGCCTTGTAATTCTTAATATAAAATTTGATCTTTACAATTTTTAATGGTTCCTCATTATCCAAAGATGAGCAGGAAGCAATCTAATTGTATGTGTGTATATATATACATATGTGTATATATATACACACATACATATATATGTTATTGTTGTTCAGTCGCTAAGTCATGTCCAACTCTTTGTGACCCCATGGACTATAGCTCACCAGGCTCCTCTGCCCATGGAATTATCCAGGCAAGAATACTGGAATGGTAGCCATTCCCTTCTCCAGGGTATCTTCCTGACCCAGGAATCAGACACAGCTCTCCTGCATTGTGGGCAGATTCTTTACCATCTGACCATCACAGAAGCCCAATATGATATTAAACTGGTGGGTTATTTGGAAATCTGCAAAATGAGCACAGGACCAGGTAATTGATCAGCTTCATATACCTGGAAATTACTAAGTAAGAAACTCAAATGCCCATAAAAGAGTGTGATTGCTGAGTTGTAAGGTGAGTGAATATTTAAGTTTATGTGGAACTGCTAAACTGTCTTCCAGAATGACTGCACCATTTACCCACCAGCAATGTGTGAGTGGTCCAGCTTCTCTACATCATTGCCAGAACTTGGTTATCATGAGTAATTTTCTTCTTAGCCATTAAGCAAGATGTGGAATGGTATCTCATTGCGGCTTTAATTTGCATTTCCTTGATGGTTAATGATGTTGAACATCTGTTTATATGCTTATTTCCCTAACACATAGCTCTTCCATGATATGTTTGGATGAACCATTTTCCAATTGGACTACTTGCTTTCTTCCTACTGAGTTTAGACAGTCCATTGTTTTCTGAACACCATCCTTTGATGAAAATACATTGTGAAAATATTTCCTGCCATTCTGTGGTTTGTCTTTTTCATTCTCTTAATAGTATCTTTCACAGAGCAAGCATTTTTACTTTTGATGAAATATTTTAATTTTTATTGATTGTGCTTTAACATCATGACAAAAATCCTTTTGTCTGACACTTGTCCTGAAGATTTTTTTTTTTCAAAAAGATTTAGAGTTTTAGATTTTACACTTGGATATACAGTCCATTTTGAGATTCTCCTCAAATTTTTGTATAAGGTGTGAGATTTAGGCCAAGATTCACTAATTTGCCTAGGAATATCCAATTGTCCCTAAATCATTTGTTCATATGACTATCATTACTCCATTGAATTGTCATTGCACCCTTGCCAAAAAGTCAAATTTCTCCACTTTCCCACATTCCCACTTGGGATGAGTCAGTAACATTATCTTGTTAATAATTTTTTATTTTCCCTTTTTATTTATTTTTATTGAACTTTTTATCTTGTATAGGAGTATAGCCAATTCACAATGCTGTGATAGTTTCAGGTAGACAGCAGAAGGACTCTATCTTTTTAACATTGTAACATCTGCACAATATTTTACTTTTGAATTCTTTATATTTCTAATTTGTGTTTTCTCTTTTTTCACATGCTAATTCTATCTATGAATATATAGTTTATTAGTCATTTTAGCAAATTTAGCTTTGTATCTCATGGGTATTTCTATCATTTTCCTTCTGTTTTACCAACTTGACATTTTTATTATTTTCTTATTTCAGTTTATATTAGTTGTAATTTGTTCTTCTATCTTTTTTGTTGAAAGCTTAGTTATTGTTTTGCAGTATTTTTCTTAAGGAATGTAAGTATTTAAAAAGATGAACTCCTCCTATGTAAAATATTACCTATGAAATTGAAAGTGGAAGTAGCTTAATCATGTTGGACTCTTTGAGACCCCATGGCCTATACAGCTCATGGAATTCTCAAGGACAGAGTACTGGAATGGGTAGCCTTTCCCTTCTCCAGGGGATCTTCCCAACCCAGAGATTGAAACCAGGTCTCCCGCATTGCAGGCAGATTCTCTACCAGAATCTATTATGAGATATTATATTATGAGATATTACCTGTATCTCATAATATTTATATGTATATGTTCTCACTATATTTTCTTTCAAAATATTTTCTAACAGCCAAGTAATTATTTCTTTAACCTATGGGTTACTTTAAAACTTAATGCCTAAATTCCAAATATTTGGGAGTTTCTAAAGATATCTTTTTGCTATTGATTTTCTAAGTCAATTTCACTACTGATCAAAGAATACATTCTGTGTAACTTCAATTTTCTTAAATATACTAAGCCTTCTTATGCACAAACAAATTGTGTGTGTGCATGTGTATTTAATCTACAAAACAGGGTGTGGCTGGATCCTGGGCTGCAGATCTGGGTCCAGGCTGCAGGTGCCCGGGGAGCACTCGGCACTTGCTGCAGAAGTCGGTGCTGAGTCTCCAGGCTAGGAAGCTGTGATGTGCAGTGAGAGCTGTTCGGCACTGTACTGAGGAAAACTGTTAACCTTCCTTTTTATTCACAACCAAATGGATGGCTACCAAGAATGCAGGGCCTTTACCAAGGTATTGCTGATACCATGGGAGGTAGTCAAATTCACTCTTCTCATAAGTACAGTTCTGAATGGAAATCTCTCCTTCCTGGACTGTCCATGATTGAGGGCTCTGAGACAGAGCAAAGACAAGAGTCTATTTTTGCATGGGTGTGGTTATGAAGAGAATGTTGTTCCCATCACTAAACTGAAAGCGTTTTAGATGAGAAAGAATTAGGAGCAACTAAAAGAGAGAGAAAGGTATTATAAATGGTCAGTTTTTAGTTAAGGCCATGTGAAAGGAATTTTCACAGAGGCTATTGCTTTCTCAACTAACATGGAGTGTAAAGATAATCATTCCAAAGCTCCTTTATAAATGTTCCCCTCTCTCTTCCATTTCAGCAGCTCTTGAAATCCAAAGATAAGATGAACTTCCTTTTCTGTTTTTACAGCAAACGGGAACCACACACTAGATCTTGAGATAATGTTAAGGATAAAGATGTTGGCTAACAAATCTCATTGACTGCACAGAATGCCACAGTGTTTCAAGAGCCCTTAAACGCTTCCCTGGTAGCTCAGTTGGCAAAGAATCCACCTGCAATGCAGGAGACCCCGGTTCAATTCCTGGTTCGGGAAGATCTGCTGGCGAAAGGATGGACCACCCACTCCAGTGTTCTTGGGCTTTCCTTGTGGCTCAGCTGGTAAAGAATCCTCCTGCAATGCGGGAGACCTAAGTTCGAAACCTGAGTTGGGAAGATCTTCTGGAGAAGGGAAAGACTACCCACTTCAGTATTCTGACCCGGAGAATTCCATGGACTGTATAGCCCATGGCGTCTCAAAGAGTTGGACATGACTGAGGGACTTTCACTTTCACCTTAATGTTTAGGTGAAAGGCTATGGCAGGTGGTGTTCATTGCCTACAAGTAGATTTATTTCTTCATCTTTACCAGAATCTCTATGTTCTGTTTTTCAGCATGTTTCTAGACAAAAATGCATACATTCCCCAGACTTTCACAGCTTGAGATCAGCTTGAACTCTGTTCTAATCAGTAAGATGTAAGCATCCTGAGCGATTTATCACCCTTTCCTATTCACTAAACTTTTCTACTTTTCCTAATAATGTCAAATGTCAGTGAGTTCAGTTCAGTTCAGTTCAGTTGCTCATTCGTGTGCGACTCTTCGCGACCCCATGAATCGCAACATGCTAGGCCTCCCTGTCCTTCACAAAATCCCAGAGTTTACTCAAACTCATGGCCATCGAGTCGGTGATGCCATCCAGCCATCTCATCCTCTGTCGTCCCCTCCTCCTCCTGCCCCCAATCCCTCCCAGCATCAGGGTCTTTTCCAATGAGTCAACTCTTACCATCAGATGGCCAAAGTATTGGAGTTTCAGCTTCAGCATCTGTCCTTCCAATGAACACCCAGGACTTATCTCCTTCAGGATAGACTGGTTGGATCTCCTTGCAGTCCAAGGGACTCTCAAGAGTCTTCTCCAACACCACAGTTCAAAAGCATCAATTTTTCCGCGCTCAGCTTTCTTCACAGTCCAACTCTCACATCCATACATGACCACTGGAAAAACCATAGCTTTGACCAGACGGAACTTTGTTGGCAAAGTAATGTCTCTGCTTTTTAATATGCTACCTAGGTTGGTCATAACTTTCCTTCCAAGGAGTAAGCATCTTTTAATTTCATGGCTGCAGTCACAATGGGTTAGTAACTTTCTAATACGTGAGTGCATGCATGCTAAGTCACTTCAGTGATGAAGTGATTCTGTGGACTCTTTCTGACCCTGTGGATTATAGCCTGCCAGGTTCCTCTGTCTATGGGATTCTCCAGGCAAGAATACTGGAGTGCATTGCCATGCCTTCTCCTGGGATCTTCCCAACCCAGGGATTGAACCTGAGAGTCCTGCGGCTCCTGCATTGCAGGCAGATTCTTTACCACTGAGCCACCAGGGGAGTCCTGATACTACATACCAAAGGTCAAAAGTCACATTTGTATCCCAGAGAGATGAAAAAGACCAATAACACATTTCTCATCTGTGGTCTATTAATAGAAGGCTTACCCCTGGTCGGAAGTCATGCTTGTTTCACAAATCTTTTCTTACTTAAATATTTCAGGAACAGAAAAGGAAAACTAGAATGAAAGCACCTGAAATTTCAGTTTTAATTCATTGTTACCTTATAATTAGTAGGAGGTCATCATGTATCATTTTAGTTTTTATTGGAGTATTATATTCATATAAGAAAATGTAATATAAGGGTACAGTCTGGTAAATTTTCACATAACCAACACTCTTTTAACCAGCTCTCAGATCAAGAAACAGAGCATTACCAGCCCTACAGTGCTCTCTTTATGATATTGCCCTGCATATAACAGTATTCTGATTTCTGCCAGTGTAAATTAGCTACGTCAGCTTATGTATCCTATAGGAATGACATGTTTTTTGACCATCTGAATATCTTCTGTTGTCAAAAACCTACTTCAGACTTTGTTGGGGTCCTTTAATGGACCGGAACCTTGTGGTACAGAGTCAATGATAAGAAAGTAAAAGAGAGAAAGAGAGAGAGAGAGAGAGAAAGAAAAAGACCCGGGGACCTAAGCTCTGATGGAGCAAAGGTGCTTTAATGATTTTCCTATGAGTATATATAGGCTGTGGTACAAGAAACTTCTTTCAGGAATGATAGAGATCAGAAAACCAAACGTACAGCAACCATTACCAAGGGAACAAGGGGTGATGTTAGTCACAAGATCAGGAGGCAATCCATATCTCAAGAAAGGGGAGCGAGACTAAGCAGTTTTGTCCTAAAGAGAATGTTTACTAAAGGAGACCCAAGCCTGCCTCACACAATGACCTCAGTCCCTGGGAGCAGCGTGCTGTTCCGCTTGAAGAGGGACAAAGGACTCATGAGAGACAGCACGTAGGAATCCTCCCGTCAAACATTCCCTGACAAGACTTTTGTCTTTTGCTTGTTTTCTTGCTGATTTGAAAGAGATATTTTTAAATCAAAATGATCCCTTTGATGATATATGTGATAAATAATGTTTGTAATATGTTATTTTTGATAATCAATATTAAATTTGATAAGATAATAATATTGTATATATATCTACTAGTTATCTTTTAATAGATTTTCTAGTTATCCTTTTAACTCTTGAAATAATTTTAATGTAGATCAGTTTTTTAATGAAGAGTAGATGGTTTACAATGTTGTGCCCATCTCTGCTGTACAGAAAAGTGACAAAACATGAATGTATATATGAATATAGATTAGTTTTGATGCTTAGTGATACTTGTGTCCTGTTTAAGAAATGTGTATCTAACACAAAGTAATGAACAAGTTCTGAATTTTTTCTATTAACTTCATGCATTATTCTTACATTCAGATCTGCATTCTGACTGCTATTTATAAATCCTTTATCCTTGGCACATGGATGGAAATGTTTTCCAATTTTTAGTGTAATACCTTTCCAGTATTAATTTTATCAAAAAATTTTACTTTGTCACCTTCTCCATCTGGTCATATCATTCTCCTTTATTTCAGGTTTTCTTCTATTTTTAAAATTTTTCTTTACCTTTCATAGTTGTCATGTATTTCTTACATGGGTGATGTAGTTTTCTAAACTTTCATTCTAACTACTAACATGAATTATTTTCTGAAGTTTTCTCACCCTCTTTGTGCCCAGGATACTTTCTTCTCTATGTTCTGTATTGTGTATACAATTGTTATTAGTTAATTTAGACATCACTTAGTATGTTGCCAGTGTTATGCAATTCTGGTGGAATGAACAAATTAGATATTCTTCTAACTTTAGATTCAGTCCCTCAGATATGCAAACAGGTAGAATTTGTGAAACATTAGAATCCTCAGTGTGCACTGCCAACAATCTTTCCTGATTCAATTTACTAATGCATTAGCTGTAGGGAAAAACAGTTAAGACACAGTGAACAAATGGAGCTCCAAGTTACTATCTGCTATTAATTTTCTTGTGAGATCATATACTCATGGTGAATCTCTATTGGTAGAATTAGTAATAGAACTAATGACAGTTCTATTAAACAGTACTCATTAATTCTATAATTTCTAAAGATAAATTCAGTAGAATGTTTTAAAGCAGGACATGTTTGGTATAAAAATGACACTTGAGTTTTTTTTTTTTTTTTGGAAAGGATTATTTCTGAACAGAGATGGAAAATTAAAAATCAAAAAAGGCTTTTTAAAATCTGTTCACCACTTTTGGGTTGGCAAGCACTGTGCTTCCTATGGGCATGGGCTTGCTGAAATACCACATGAACTTTTAACACCTTTGTTGGCGTATGGTTATGGAAGATGAATTGAATGAGAATACCAGTTGATAGCTAAATAACTATTTTTTTTATCCATTTTTCTAACATCAGGAGAATTCCCTGCCTCTTTGCAGGGGACTCTAGTTAAACACAATTTTAATCTTTCAAAATACCTGGTGCCAACCACTTTATGAGAAGCACAACGCACTGGGAATTTTAATGGAAGAAAGAATTTTGTATTGGAGTAAACTAAAGTTTCACATGACTTATTTCACTAATAATGATAGGAAAAAGGAGTAAAGAGAGGAAAGAAGGAAAAGAGAGAGCAGGGGAGGAAGGAAAGAAACGCAAATAGAAGGAAAGGATTAATGGGTTTATGAATAAATAAGTATTTTTCAAATGTAACCCTGTCTTCATTATGAAATCTGTGTGAGGTTGACTCTCTCTTCTATTTTTATAGAAGCTCTAACTCACCCTTTCAATATTTTATTGCATCTCTAGTAATTATTAGTATCATCAGTCATGAATATTTCTTTAATCAATAAATATTTATTGAACACCTACTATATATTGGGTACTGGGCTGATGACTGAGAATACTTCAATAAGCAAAAGGAACAAAAAGATGTTTCAGGAATAGTGAAGTGAGGAAAAGGAAAGTGAGCTCAAAGTCTGTAAAGAGGAAGAAATGAGTGAAAAAGTGACTGGAGAGATATGCTGGTATTTGGAAAGTGCTACAGCACCTCTCATTGCACTTTCCAGGACTTCAGTACAAGTATCTGTTCTTTTATCTCTAACTCACAAATCAAAGCAATTTCCAAAGCCTGATAAACACAGCAATTTACATTTAGGTACACATCCTACACAGGAGGATAGATTTCTGTCTTTTTGATGATCCAAGAATATTATGTTAGTGATGTTGCTCACATCAACGACCAGAATACCTCTCTATTATTTTCCTGCCTTGTGCTCTAATTTCCTCTGAATCTTTTCACCTGGGGAAAATGTGTGGCTAATAAGGAGCTAAGGATGTTTCAGAATCTCGCTACAATCAGTAACACACAGTTCTACTGCCATTTGGGTATTTAGAGGACTGGCATGTTTCTTTACAGATTAAGGATTATTGCTTTTCTCAAGTCACAACATACAGTTTTTATTCTAACACTTGACATTTTGCCCTGAAATGTTTCACCTTCTGCAATGGATATTGTGATTCATTACACTGACTTTCCAGTTGACTCATTACTTTGGGGCTTTCCTCTTACTATTACTCCCAGCGAGGCCTCATTGAGCAACATATGCCAAGATTTTGAAGCTTGACATTAGCAGATTTAAAAATAAATGTAACAGCTGGACTAAGACATATTAAAACTGATGATAGGCAACTTTTAAAATCTCTTTGAGGCTTAGCTTTCTAATAGGTGGCATAGGTCTCAGAATAACTCACTAAATGGTAATGAGGATTAAAAGATACACTTAGGGCTTTCTAAAAAGACAGTGATTTTAAAGCCAAAAAGAATTTTTTGATAGATTTGACAGTATGAGAACTAAAGACAACATCATTTAAAAAATAAATGGTAGTATGTTAGAATAAAATATACTAACAAATATAAAAGTTTAATTATCAAGTAAGATATCAAAATAATTCTAGCAAAGAAAAATAAAACTATTCTAATGGAAAAATGGTCAAAAGATAGCAATAAGCATGTGACCAAGGTTGAATGAAAGAGTGCCAATACACAGAGAAAAAAATTGCTCAAAAGCACTAGGGATCAGTAAAATGCTATAGATAAAGTACATTTGGATTGCTAAAATGAAAGAGGCTGATAATTCTCAATTTTTAGAAGATACAAATTGCACCTTCCCACTCCCTGTTGGTTGAAGTATAATTGTTTATACCACTTGAATGGAAAGTTGTCACTTTATCAGAAAAATTTTAAATGCACCTTGTTTTGCAAACAGCCATTCCAGTTTCAGAAATTCTATTACAATAGACATGTCTCCACATATACAAAAGTCAATCTACAAAGCTGTATAAAGACAACACTCCTTATGATAGCACAATAATAGAAACAAATATTTATTAATGGAAAAGTAGTTAATAATAGAACACTTCAGAGTACTACATAGACATTATAAAGAATAAATTGGACCACTTCCCAGGTGGCGCAGTGGTAAAGAATCCACCTTATGCAGGAGACAAAGGAGACCAGATTTGATCCTTGGATTGGGAAGATCTTCTGGAGAAGGAAATGGTAACCCACCCCAGTATTCTTGCCTAGAAAATCCCATGGACAGAGAAGCCTGGAGGGCTACAGTTCTTGAGTTGGCAAAGAGTCAGACATGAAAGAAGTCTTTGGAACAACGAGAATTATTTGTATTTTTCTCACATTTAGTTTAAGACTAACACACTGGAACTAACGTTTTATTGACATGAGAAAGAACCGTGAAAAATTGCTAATGCTTCTCACTTTATTTCTGTGTTGCAATTAGGATTCTTAGTATACCCATAATTCGTCTCACCCACATCAATCAATGAAGCACTTCTTCCTTGTCCTTTTCTTTATGCGTCTTCTCCCGGTTTCCTTCCCTTCATTTTGCTCATCTCTTACTGCTCTCTGACTCTCCTTCTAGATAACTCTAGGTTTGCTCTCGTGACTGCTCCCCCAATGTGTCCCCCTTCTTCCCACCAGAGATACTGCTCAGGTGCAGCCCCATCTGTCCCCGTGTGCCCCTCTCAGGATGCAGGAGTACACAGCGGTGTCTCTCAGGGTGACCTGGGGCAGGACCAAGGTGCTGGACTTTCTGTCTGAAGCTATGGTCAGAGAGGCCAGGCTGTTGTTCCCTGTGCCTCGTAAGCCATGAATGACATACTGTGGACTCTGATTGGGATTTTGCCAATACCGATGTATATAGTCATTTCCACCAATGGTAGAGTGGTTACAAGGCAGGTTCATATCCTCTCCTTCAGGACAATCCATGGAGCTGGGCTGAGTGGTCTTAGCATCAATCACAGTCCCTGGGGGGTTAAGAAATCAAGTTAACTCCAGAGCACAAATCAGTGTAATTCTATGGATCAAAGGGATAAGCCTCCTATAACTGTTTGGCCCTAACCCCTACTCCAGTGTTTCTACTTATGTCCTGTAAAAATATTGTTGATGTTCATTATTGGTCTGCAAGGAAATGAAACCAGTTATCCTAAAGGAAATGAACCCTAAATATTCACTGGAGAGACTGATGCTGAAATTGAAGCTCCATATTTTGTCCACCTGATAAGAAAAGCTGACTCATTGGAAAATACCCTGATTCTGGGAAAGAGTGAAGGCAAAAGGAGAAGGGGGCATCAGAGGATAAGATGGTTAAACAGCATCACCATCTCAGTGGACATGAATTTGAGCATGCTCTAGGAGATAGTAGAGGACAGAGGAGCCTGGCATACTGACGTCCATTTGGTCGTAAAAAGTTGGATACAACTTAGCAACTGGACAACAACAAAATTATAGAGACCAAAGATACGTGGTAAGAATCAGAGATCCATAGGCTTTGTTCCATGGGTCCTTGGCTTAATAAACCCAGAGAATTCTTACAACCTGCTTACTGCTAAGGACTCTTCTGGTATAGTGGCTATGATTTAACCTTTCATGTAGAAGACGGTCCTCTTTAGCAAACCCACAGATCATTTCTCAGTCCCATCACTGTGATGCTGACTATAGCACAGGGAGGGGAGTGGAGAGTAAGTGACTCTTTGTGGCCCTTTGCCCTCAAGTCACCTCTTGTAGACACAGAGCACTTACCCAAGGTCAGAAACACGCTTACTCCAGTCACCAGCCTCATACTTCAAGGACAAGCTAGGACCATGGGCCCAGAGCTCAAGCTTGTGTCTGATCCTTGGCTTGAGGAGGTTCCAGAGAACAGAGGCAACAGCTGTCAGTAAAAACTTACAACCAGCACAGATACTGCTGTGTTGTCAGGACCTTATCAGCCAATGATCAAGCAGTTCCTTATCTATGTCTTCCTCCCCAGTTTTAGTCATATCCCCAAAAGATGGTGAAGCATCCCCAGCTAACATTGAAATCACCTATGAAATTTAAAGTCTGGCTCTGGATAAGGAGCACCGATCACAATGATGTGTCTGCACATTATTGGTCTTTCATTTGTTTCTTAGGAAACTGGCTGATGCTCCATGAAGTTTGAGGAACACAATGTTTAGTCCCAGAAAAATGTACTGAGCTCTGTGTTGTAAAACGAGGAAAATTTCCATCCACATTCCAGAAAATTAATGGGAGATTCAAAAGTAGGCAGTGGTGTGCTCTGGGAGACAGGAAAAAGTAATAACGTTGAGACTAATAGCTACACATCCTAGAACTTGCAGCAGCTCTTGTGAGGGTTCTTGGAATCATGCATCTATTGCCAACTAGGTAGACAATTTCCGTGCATTTGTTCTTAATAAACTAACTGATTGACAGATGGTGTTCACCTCCTCCTTGAACAGTGGCCCTTAATCCTCATGTTCCCTATGCCGAAGCTTGTGGATGTTGTGTAGCAAGGAAGCTAAGGCAGAGGAATAGACAGAAATGAAGGAAAACAAAGTGGAGGTGGCATAGAGGTGGGTATGAATGGTAGAAAAAGTTGAAGGAGGGAAAAGAAGATATCAGGAATAGAAAAGGGAAGAGATAATCAGAGCAGGGAAATGGGAAAGCATGTTAGAAAGGTACTTGGAAAGGGCTTAGGCTATTGGGCTAAACTGAATCCTTGATCACACACATTCAACAAGGGATAATAAAGCTCAAGTTGTCTAAAGAAGATGAAAGCATGTCATTTTTCCTTTTTGGGGGACATCAATGGAAAATAAATTTCCCTTCCCTTCTCCCAGAAACACTGTTTTCAGCTGAATCAACCCCTTCTTGAATAGAAGAACTACAGATCTATATCCATACCAAAAGTCAGCAAGCAACTTTCGGAAAAACCCCTCAAGTTTGCAGGTAAATGGGCTCCCCAGGAGGCATGAGTGGTAAAGAACTCACCTGCCAATGCAGGAGACTTAAGAGACCCAGGTTCAATCCCTGGATCAGGAAGATCTCCCTGGAGAAGGGCCCATGGCACCCACTCCAATATTCTGCCTGGAAAATTCACTGGAAAGAGGAGCCTGGTGGGCTACAGAGTCAGACACGAACTGAAGCATCTCAGCACACACTTCACACATCTTACTTGTAATACCTCTGTACTCACCTGTATTTTCTTGGTCCTAAACACTCCATAGAAGTGCTTTAATTATCTTTGACTGCTTTACTGCAGTCATATGCTTCTCATTTGTTGATCTCTTTAAGTTTTCACTTGTCTCTAACCTTCCTATATTTAAAATTTACTTCAAAGGCCATGTAATTCAATGTTTATAAGAGAGTTTGGTACACAGTAGACACTCAAGAATTACTTGTATCCTGAATGAGCCGACAAATCATTATTCATGAATTTAATGAAAAAATTATGTTGAACAATTGTTTAAATTATTCTGAAACAATCTTCCAATTTTATGGAATGCATGCCAAACAAAGGGCTCCAATAATATAAACGGAGTTATTATTGTGAACAAAATGAACAGTAAATTGTGAACAAAATGGACAATAAACAATAAATCCAAGTCTAGGATTGAGAAAAATTCTATTGAAGACGTGGGACTAAATGTAATGGTAATCATGCTTTGTTCATTTAACCAACATTCATAAATACTCAGTGGAAGTCTTATTGTTGTTCAGTCACTCAGTCATGTCTGACTCTATGTGACCCCGTGGACTGCAGCACAGCAGACTTCCCTGTCCTTCTCTGTCTCCAAGAGATTGCTCAAACTCACATCCATTGTGTGGATGATGCCTTCCAGTCATCTCATCCTGTCACCCCCTTCTCCTCTTGCCCTCAATCTTTCCCAGCATCAGGGTCTTTTCAATGAGTCAGCTCTTTACACCAGGGGATCAAAGTATTGGAGCATCAGCTTCAGTATCAGTCTTTTTGATGAATATTCAGGATTGATTTCCTTTAGAATTGACTGGTTTGATATCCTTGTTGTCAAAGAAACTCTCAAAGGTCTTCTGCAGCACCACAATTAGAAAGGTTCGATTCTTCGGCTCTCAGCCTTCTTTAGCGTCCAACTCTCACACCCATACACGACTACTGGAAAACCATAGCTTCGACTCTATGGGCCTTTGTTGGCAAAGTGATCTCTCTGCTTTTTAATATGCTGTCTAGGTTTGTCATATCTCTCCTTCCAAGAAGCAAGCGTCTTTTAATATCATGGCTGCAATCATCTTCCACAGTAATTTTGGAGCCCAAGAAAATAAAATCTGTGACTGCTTACACTTTTCCCCCATCTATTTGCCATGAAGTGATGGGATCAGATGCCATGATCATAGTTTTCTGAATGTTGAGTTTTAAGTCAATTTGTCACTGTCCTCCTTCACCCTCATCAAGAGGTTCTTTAGTTACTCTTCTCTTTCTGCCGTTAGAGTGATATTATCTGCATATTTGAGGTTATCAGTATTTCTCCTGGCAATCTTAGTTCCAGCTTGTGATTCATCCAACTCAGCATTTCACATGTGTGATGTACTCTACATACAATTGAAATCAGCAGAGTGACAGTATACAGCCTTGATGTACTCCTTTCCCAATTTTGAACCGGTTTGTTGTTCCATGTCCAGTTCTAACTGTTGCTTCCTGACCTGCATGCAGGTTTCACATGAGGCAGGTAAGGTGTACTAGTATACTATCTATTTAAGAATTTTCCAGTTTGTTGTGATCCACACATTCAAAGGCTTTAGTATAGTCAGTGAAGCAGAGGTAGTTGCTTTTCTGGAATTCCCTTGCTTTTTCTATGATCCAATGAATGTTGGCAATTTGATTTCTGGTTCCTCTGCCTTTTCTAAATTCAACTTATACATTTGGAATTTCTCGGTTCACATACTGCTTAAGCCTAATTGAAGGATTTTGCGCATTACCTTGCTAATCTATGAAACGAGCTCAATTGTACGATAGTTTGAACATTCTTTGGTATTGCCTTTCTTTAGTATCGGAATGAAAACTGACCTTTTCTACTCCTGTGACCATTGCTGAGTTTTCAAAATTTGCTGGCAGAATGAGTACAGAACTTTAACAGTATCATAATTTAGGATTTTAAAAGGTTAGCTGGAATTCCATCATCTGCATGAGCTTTGTTTGCAATAATGCTTCCTAAGGCCCACTAGACTTCACACTCCAGGATGCCTGGCTCTAGGTGACTGACCATCATAGTTATCTGGGTCATTAAGACCTTTTTTGTACAGTTTTTCTGTGTATTCTTGCCACCTCTTCTTAATCTCTTCTGCTTCTGTTAGATTCTTGCCATTTCTGTCCTTTTTTGTTCCCATCATTGCATGAAATGTTCCGTTGATATCTCTAATTTTCTTGAAGAGGTCTATCATCTTTCCCATTCTATTGTTCCCTGCTATTTCTTTGCATTGCTCACTTAAGAAAGATTTCTTATCTCTCCTTGCTATTCTCTGGAATTCTGCATTCATTTGGCTATATCTTACCCCTTCTTCTTTATCTCTTACTTCTTTTTTCAGCTATTTTCTTAGAGAAACATTTTGCCTTCTTGCATTTCTTTTTGTTTGGGATGGTTTTGGTCACTGACCTCTGTACAATGTTACAAGCCTCCAACCACAATTCTTCAGGAACTCTGTCTATGGGATCTAATCCCTGAATCTAGTTGTCACCTCCACTCTATAATCATTAGGTTCTTGATTTAAGTCATACCTAAATGGTCTAGTGGTTTCCCCTACTTTCTTCAGCTTAAGCCTGAATTTTGCAATAAGGAGCTCATGATCTTAGCCACAGCCAGCTCCAGATTTTCTTTTTGTGACTGTATAGATTTCCTCCATCTTCAGCTGCAACGAATATAATCAATCTGATTTCTGTATTAACCCTCTGGTGATATCCATGTATAGGGTGTGCTCTCGTGTTGTTGGAAGAGGGTGTTTGCTATGACCAGTGTGTTTTCTTGGCAAAACTCTGCTAGCCTTTGTCCTGCTTCATTTTGTACTCCAAGGCCAAACTTGCCTGTTACTCCAGGTATCTCTTGACTTCCTATGTTTGCATTCCAATCCCCTATGATGAAAAGGACATCTTTTCTTGGTTGTAGTTCTAGAAAGTCTTGTAGATCTTGATAGAACCATTTTCACAGATCCATTTAGGTTCCAGTTTAAACTCATATTGTCACTGGCACTGAGACATCCATTCATTCTGTTCTGGGTCAAGCCTTCCTCATTCCAAATCTTCTCCAAGGAGCCCTGTAAATGGTACACTCTGGATGACAATAAAGGTTTGAGAGACTTTTGACAGCTAGGAAAGTTGTGTCTCATTTCTCAAAGATAAAAATAATTGGAATAATAAAACCTGTCCCATAGGGTTTTGATATTTAAATTAGATAATGAATTGGAAATGCATCCTACAGTGCCTGACATACAGTAAGCTCAATAAATATCAACTCTCTTTATTCTACTAAAACCTTCCTTTCCTTCAATAGCCAGGCTTGTGACCTGCTTCCCCCCCACCCTCCAACATCAGTTCAGTAGTGGAATCTTCTAGGACATTTATTTAATCACTTGCTTTCCTGGAGATAGTCATTATTTTTCCTTATCCTTTTGGTGTGATAGCCAGCTAGCTACACTGATACACTCAGGGTGCTGAGAGGACACAGATGAATCAGGTGAGGCTTGATTTTGGTTTCCCTAAAAATAGTAAAATCAAGGACATACTGCATGTTTACTAGCTACTATTGGATATAATATTTCTGAATTGGATCTCCAAGATTTTGCCATTCATATTAACTATTTTCACTTCATATTGATTTATGAGATTTTAATATATTGTGCATTTGATTCCCGTTTCAGTAATGTAGATTGCATGTATAGCCTTCCAATCGCATTGATTTTGCACTCTCTTAGCAGTGATTCTTAACAAAAAAGACAATCTAAAAATATACTTTCATGTTCATAAGAAGCTTCCTTGACAGTTTTGTTTTCTTTAAAAACTTTGAGAATGCTTTCCTTTTGTGACTGTCATTGCTTGTGATTAGAACTCAGGTGTCATTCTTAATGATGTTTCCCAGAACACAGCATATTGATTTCTCCTGACTATTAGCAAGATTTCCTTCCACTAAATTAGACCCTTGGAGTTGTCTTCAATGCCTTGCAAACTTCTGCCAAAACCACAGTGGTGAACTTGCAGAATTCTTTACTCATCTTTATAACTTTTCACATAGCATTGCTTCTGAATAAGGAGCTTGCTTTATAGGAAGTCAAGTACAACAGTGAGTGGAGGTTCCTGCTATGATAAAGAGGTTATGGGATGGGTAATGGATGAGGTAGTTATAAATACCAGTTACGATCATGTGGTCATTTGCAGTAACAAACACTATAATAATTATAAAATTATCTTCATTTTACATGAATATATTTATGTATACATTAACCATTTTTTAGCTTCTCTCTCCTCTTTGTCTGCATGTGGTAAAAGAAAACATGCCACTACAATTTAATCTTACATTTCAGTGTATCTCAGTAGTTAAGATACAGAATTCAATGGGAGAGTGTGATTCAGCTAGATGAGGAAAGGATATCACCTGTAAATGGATAAATGAACTTGGTATTTTCTCTGAAGGAGAGAGCTTGTTTTGGTTGAATGAAGATTAATTGCATCATAGTAACAGGAAACATGTTCAGAATTAAATTGAAGAAATGGAGAAGACCACTAGATCATTCAGGTATAACCTAAATCAAATCCCTTATGATTATACAGTGGAAGTGAGAAATAGATTTAAGGGACTAGATCTGATAGTCAGAGTGCCTGATGAACTATAGACAGAAGATCGTGACATTGCACAGGAGACAGGGATCAAGACCATCCCAAAGAAAAAGAAATGCAAAAAAGCAAAATGGCTGTTTGAGGAGGACTTACAAATAGTTGTGAAAAGAAGAGTAACGAAGAGCAAAGGAGAAAAGGAAAGATATACCCATTTGAATGCAGAGTTCCAAAGAATAGCCAGGAGAGATAAGAAAGCCTTCCTCAATGATAAGTGCGAAGAAATAGAGGAAAACAATAAAATGGGAAAGACTAGAGATCTCTTCAAGAAAATTAGCGATACCAAGGGAACATTTCATGCAAAGATGGGCTCGAAAAGGACAGAAATGGTAGGAACCTAACAGAAGCAGAAGATATTAAGAAGAGGTGACAAGAATACACAGAAGAACTGTACAAAAAAGATCTTCATGACCCAGATAATCACAATGGTGTGATCACTCACCTAGAGCCAGACATCCTGGAATGTGAAGTCAGGTGGACCTTAGGAAACATCACTACAAACAAAGCTAGTGGAGGTGATGGAATTCCAGTTGAGCCATTTGAAATCCTAAAAGATGATGCTGGGAAGGTGCTGCACTCAATATGTCAACAAATTTGGAAAACTCAGCAGTCGCCACAGGACTGGAAAAGGTCAGTTTCACTGTAATCCCAAAGAAAGGCAATGCCAAAGAATGCTCAAACTACCACACAATTGCACTCATCTCACACGCTAGTAAAGTAATGCTTAAAATTCTCTAAGCCAGGCTTCAGCAATACGTGAACTGTGAACTTCCAGATGTTCAAGCGGGTTTTAGAAAAGGCAGAGGAACCAGAGATCAAATTGCTAACATCCTCTGGATCATTGAAAAAGCAATGAGTTCCAGAAAAACATCTATGTCTGCTTTATTGACTATGCCAAAGCCTTTGATTGTGTGGATCACAATAAACTGTGGAAAATTCTAAAAGAGATGGGCATACCAGACCATCTGAGGGGCCTCTTGAGAAACCTGTATGCAGGTCAGGAAGCAACAGTTAGAACTGGACATGGAAAAACAGACTGGTTCCAAATAGGAAAAGGATTATATCAAGGCTGCATATGGTCACCCTGCATATTTAACTTATATGCAGAGTACATCATGAGAAACACTGGGCTGGAAGAAGCACAAGGTGGAAACAAGATTGCCGGGGGAAATATCATTAACCTCAGATATGCAGATGACACCACCCTTATGGCAGAAAGTGAAGAACTAAAGAGCCTCTTGATGAAAGTGAAAGATGAGAGTGAAAAAGTTGGCTTAAATCTCAACATTCAGAAAACTAAAATCATGGCATCCAGTCCCATCACTTCATGGCAAATAGATGGGGAAACAGTGGAAACAGTGGCTGACTTTACTTTTCTGGGCTCCAAAATCAGTGCAAATGGTGATTGCAGCCATGAAATAAAAAGATGGTTACTCCTTGGAAGGAAAGTTATGACCAACCTAGACAACATATTAAAAAGCAGAGACATTACTTTGTCAACAAGGTCTGTCTAGTTGAGGCTATGGTTTGTCCAGTGGTCATGTATGGATGTGAGAGTTGGATGATAAAGAAAGCTGAGCACTGAAGAACTGATGTTTTTGAACTGTGGTGTTGGAGAAGACTCTTGAGATTCTCTTGGACTGCAAGGAGATCCAACCAGTCCATCCTAAAGGAGATCAGTCCCGGGTGTTCATTGGAAGGACTGATGTTGAAGCTGAAACTCCAATATTTTGGCCACCTGATGCAAACAGCTGACTCATTTGAAAAGACCCTGATGCTGGGAAAGATTGAGGGCAGGAGGAGAAGGGGATGACAGAGGATGAGATAGTTGGATGGCATCACTGACTCAATGGACGTGAGTTTGGGTAAACTCCAGGAGTTGGTGATGGACAGGGAGGCCTGGCATGCTGCAGTTCATGGGGTCACAAAGAGTCGGACATGACTGAGTGACTGAACTGAACTGAACAGGAATCATAATTTTCCTGTTGTCCTTATCAGAAAGTTTTGTTCTTCAAAGAGGCAATGATGAATTCTTAGTTAACAAGGAATGAAGTTAACTAGTTAAGCTATTACAGTGGCTTTGTAGTGCCTTAGCTTAACTATCTGGAAATCTGTTTCCCAGAACTTGCTTCCCTGTATTGTTCTCATTTATGTTTGGCCGTGAAAGATGTCTGCGTAAGATTTGGAAGGTACTTGTGTTGCAGTAGTCATGTTTCTATCTTCCACAGGTTGGTGCAGGGCCCCAGGGACTATGGCAACTTGTAAAGTTGCTGCTGATCAGGTAGTTCAATTTATTGTTGACTCACAACTCCTCGACCTTCCACCAGATCTCTTACTCATGTTATCTTTGTCTTTGACTAAGTATGCTTGTAGCATGATGGCAAAAGACATCCACTTCTCCTAATGTCACCCAGTACTTTGAACCTAAAGGAGGTAAGAGAAAAAGACAAGGTTCAGTGTATCTTGTGGGTTCCACTGTCCTCATATATTTCCATACATGTCACAGTTTGTCCATGCTTTTGTCCATGTCCAACTTTCCTTCACAAATGCTACTCTGGTTGACTTTCAGTGAATTCAGACACAACACCAGATACATATATAACATTTTTCATCTGTATTTAGTGTTGGAATACAAATGGAACAGACTCTTCCACTGGCTCTAGCCTCTGCCAGTGAATAATCCTTATCAGTTCAGTCGCTCAGTGGTGTCTGACTCTTTGCGACCCCATGGACTGCAGCACACCAGGCCTCCCTGTCCATCACCAACTCCCAGAGCTTGCTCACACTCATGTCCATTGAGTCAGTGATACCATCCAACCATCTCATCCTCTGTCATCCCCTTCTCCTCCTGTCTTCAATCTTTCTCAGTACCAGGGTCTTTTCTAATGAGTCAGTTCTTCTCATTGAGTGGCCAAAGTATTGGAGTTTCAGCTTCAACATCAGTCCTTCCAATGAATATTCAGGACTGATTTCCTTTAGGATTGACTGGTTTGATCTCCTTTCAGTCCAAGGGACTCTCCCCAGGTCTCCTGCATTGCAGGCGGATACTTAACCAGCTGAGCTGTAAGAGAAGTGGAATAATCCTCATAACTAATCTCTTACTCTACATCACTGGTAGTTCTCCTTCTCTGAATATGCCCTGACACGATCTAAGAGGAAAGGGCTGTGTACTAAGTCGCTTCAGTTGTGTCCTACTCTTTGCGACCCTGTGGACTGTAGCCCACCAAGCTCCTCTGTCCAAGGGATTCTCCAGGCAAGAATACTGGAGTGGGTTGCCATGCCCTCCTCCAGTAGAACTTCCCAAACCAGGGATCAAATCTGTGTCTCTTACATCTCCTGAATTGGCAGGTGAGTTCTTTACACCTAATGCTTGTGAAGCCCTAAAAGGAAAGAACTAAGAAAATGATTTTCATGACAATTTGAGACACTATATCAAGATTTGTGATGTGAGGATCTTTAGGTGAAAGTGTCATTTTTTATTATTATGGGGCAAGTTTTCAAATTTAGACAACTTTACACATGTTCTGTATGGTTGATTTAAAGTCAAAAATTCAAGAGGAGAATGTACCAGTAGAAAGTTACTCTGAACACCTGCTTCCATACAACATGGAAGGAGCTCATATTTAAAATTATATCTTCTGATCTAGACCACAGATGAAGCAACCACAGGACTACCATTTATTGTCTGGGATCTGCAGGTGTGTATTTCAGCTAGGGTCCTACAGCAGAGAGGCTTTCTCTTATTAAGCTTGGGGGTTTTTGTTCAGCTTTTCCTATTACTTCAAGCACTGTGAGGTCCCAGAGAGCACAGAAGTACTTTGCAGAATCTTCCAATTGTAAGGTTGAAATGGTGAGGCTGGATGATTTATGTGCTCTCTCAAAATTTATAGAGTAACGGCCAACCCTTGTAAGGAAAATAATCTCTCCACTAGGAAGTTGCTTGTACCAAAAAATGTTGTAACTGCTCCAAACTGTTTCATACATCCGACTTGTTTCATACCGACAGTTCAGGGTAACTGACTCCCCAACTCGACTGGATATGTCTGGCTGGTCTTGAATAACTTTCTGGGCTACACTGGATCCTGTGGGGGAAAATCAGAAAACAGAGATGAAACAGTGAATAAAATAATGTAGGAATTAGACTCATTTAGGACCACCGCCCCCCAAAACCAACTGAAATCATAAGATGCTTGCTTTTCTCCAGTCCTCCTTTCCTCCCCAAGTCCGTATGAAGCACCACGTGCCTGTGTGCAGTCCTTTCACCCTGAACACATGTACCCATGTGTGGGAGCATCCCTACCAGAGAAGGTGAAGGCCAGGAACACCCAGAGGAGACTGGAGAGCGCCATGAAGCATGGATTCCCCTGCACAGTTGTGCTCAGTTTTGCCTCAAGCTAAGAGTGACTTTGTGCTCCTGGCAGCACGTATACATATAACCTCAGGTCCTGTGTGATTCCTTCAAACAGGAAGTGGGATTTGTCATTTACATACATCGTGTAGTCTGTGCACAGATGGGAAAAAATGTCTGACTCACCACAAACTTTTACTTTGTCGATTTTTCTTTCACTGGTAATTAAGTTAGGCTGATCCTGAAAGGGGGCTTCACAAAAGCAATTAATAATAAAGGTTTGAGCTGAGGGGAACTGAGGAACAAACTAGGTGACATTCACTGATAATTATTCAACACATTAATTTTGCCATCTCGTTTAAAACAGCATTTGTTTTTTGTTTTTGAACTTTTTATTATAGTTGATTTACAGTGTTGTGTTAGCTTCTGCTATACAGCAAAATGAAAGATCCATCAACAGAGGAGTGGATAAAGATGTGGAACATATGTATAATGAAATTGTTGCCATTGTTGTTTAGTTGTTAAGTCGTGTCCCACTGTTTTTCAACCCCATGGACTGTAGCCCTCCAGACTGCTCTGTCCATGGGATTTCCCAGGCAAGAATACTGGAGTCGGGTACCATTTCCTTCTCCAGGGGTTCTTCCTGACCCAGGGGTCAAACCCATGTCTCCTGCTTGGCAAATGCATTCTTTACTGCCAGGCCACCAGGGAAACCCATGATGAAACCATTCAGCTATAAAAAAAATAAAATAAAATAATGCCATTTGCTGCAACAAGAACAGATATAAAATAAAATTTAGTATAAGCTACGAACCCTTCTTGTACTCTACTTACTAGTCATTTATTTAGCCTACAGTTATATTGCTCCATCCAAAATCTAAGTACTTTATTTAAAAACTCACAGATCTTTGGTCTTCTTGGTGAAATGTAGTCTTATCCAAAATGTTTAATGTATTTTTTTCTGGGTTTTAGGGCTCTACTTAGATTTTTCAATATGTAAAATTAATTTGACATTAAATGATAACAAAAAATCAGTCCTTCTGACTTTAAGAGTCTATTCTATTGATTGTGTTTATATGAATTTATGACAGGAATAAAATAATTATACTTTTGAAACCTGATATTGAATCTTATTTATTAGATTTTGAGAAGGATCAGAATATTCAGTCTCATTGCCCCCACAAGAAGAATTGTACTTATTAGATCATGTGTCTTGGAATTGTCCTCATGTCACATTTTCTATCCCAGTGGCCCAAATTGTTCAGTCTCACTAGTTAGTTGCTTATTATTTTTTCTTCTTGCAAAATACACTTTACATAAGCATGCTGGACCTTTCTGTGCTATAGTATTATAATGCACTCCAACAAAACTTAGTATCTACAAGCAGTATCTACACCATAGATGGTGATGCATGAAGTTTTGTAAACTGTTACATGTTCATTGAAGGCAGGAGGAGACAGGGATGACAGAGGATGAGATGGTTGGATGGCATTACCAACTCAAGGGACATGAGTTTGCATAAGCTCGGGGAGTTGGTGATGGACAGGGAAACCTGGCAAGCTACAGTCCATTGGGTCGCAAAGAGTCAGAAACAACTGAGCAACTGAACTGAACTGAACTGAACTGACACATTCATTTAGAATATAGCTGTCAATCTTCCATTTGGTTTCATCATTTTAATGGATGAATTAATAAAAAGAATCAAAGACATATAGATAATAGAAAAGAAAGTACAGACAAGGTCTTTGAAACAGTGTCAATTCCTTGGTTTTAAGTTCCCTGAGTGGTGTCGTTAATGACTGATACACGGAGGAGAGTGCAGATTTAGTTGAGACGTCTTCTCCTCTGTCCCATTTCACCTCTGAGTGCTGTCAGGCAGCTGATGCCTTGGTTTGCTTGTATCTTCAAAGAAGAGATCATGAATGCTCACAGCAGCCTGGGCAGCTGCATGAGATTGTATATGAAGCATATATATTTATATATAACAATTATATACATTATATATACCGGAAAATTGACATTGATAAAAAGATTTTAAAATACAAATGATAATCTGATACATCAGTTTTATATGCACTTTTTTATGCATAGCTCTATGAAATTTTATCACTGATGTATGTTTTTGTACCATTACAAAAATCATGATACAGAATTGTTCCATCTCTAGAGAAAACGATTTTCATACTATCTCCACCCCTGCAAATCGTGATAACCCCCAGAAACTACTGATCTTTTGATCTCTATATTTTGTCCTTTTGAGAATGCTGTAAAAGTAAACTCATACATTATGTATGCAATTGTAATAATATAGTGTGTAAGCATGTACCATGTAGTCTTCCAAGATACTTTTTTCACTCACCATTGGGATCCATCTAGGCTATTGCATGTATCAATAGTATATTTCTTTTAATCACTACAGACTGTCCCCAGCTTATGATGGACGAACTTAGGATTTTTGACTTTATGGTTATGAGAAAGGTATATATAAATTCACTAGAAACCATACTTTGTATTTTCAATTTTTATCTTTCCCCATGCTGGTAACATGCTGTGTGATGTTCTCTAATGATGCTGAACAGCAACAGCAAGCTGAGCTCTCCGTCAGCCCTGGGATCATGAGGGTGAACAACTGGTTCACCTACAACCATTCTGCACTCATACAACCACTCTGTTTTTCACTTTCAGTACAACCCCTTAAGTTTAGGCTAGGCTAAACTCTGATTCACAATGCTTATTGTATTCATTTTCTACTTATGATGTTTTCTTTCTTTTTTTTTTTATTTACTTATTTTTTCAGTGGGTTTTGTCATACATTGATATGAATCATCCATAGATTTACACGTATTCCCCATCCCGATCCCCCCTCCCACCTCCCTCTCCACCCGATTCCTCTGGGTCTTCCCAGTGCACCAGGCTCGAGCACTTGTCTCATGCATCCCACCAGGGCTGGTGATCTGTTTCACCATAGATAATATACATGCTGTTCTTTTGAAACATCCCACCCTCACCTTCTCCCACAGAGTTCAAAAGTCTGTTCTGTATTTCTGTGTCTCTTTTTCTGTTTTGCATATAGGGTTGTCGTTACCGTCTTTATAAATTCCATATATGTGTTAGTATGCTGTAATGTTCTTTATCTTTCTGGCTTACTTCACTCCGTATAATGGGCTCCAGTTTCATCCATCTCATTAGGACTGGTTCAAATGAATTTTTTTTAACGGCTGAGTAATATTCCATGGTGTATATGTACCACAGCTTCCTTATCCATTCATCTGCTGATGGGCATCTAGGTTGCTTCCATGTCCTGGCTATTATAAACAGTGCTGCGCTGAACATTGGGGTGCACGTGTCTCTTTCAGATCTGGTTTCCTCAGTGTGTATGCCCAGAAGTGGTATTGCTGGGTCATATGGCAGTTCTATTTCCAGTTTTTTAAGAAATCTCCACACTGTTTTCCATAGCGGCTGTACTAGTTTGCATTCCCACCAACAGTGTAAGAGGGTTCCCTTTTCTCCACACCCTCTCCAGTATTTATTGCTTGTAGATACTTATGATATTTTCAACTTAAATTGGTTTATTGAGACTTAACCCTATTTCAAGTTGAGATAGAAATATTTTATTGTACGGGTGTACTACAGCATATCTATCTATTCACACAATGAAGAACATTTGGCTGGTTTCCAGCTTTGGGTCATCACAAACACAGCTGCCATGAGTATTCATGTACAGATTTTTGTGTGAACATGTTTTTCATTTCTCAAGTATAAATGCTCATAAAGGAGTATGATTGCTGAGCTGTAAGGTGAGGGAATATTTAAGTTTATGTGGAACTGCTAAACTCTCTTCCAGAATGACTGTACCATTTTCCCACCAGCAATGTATGAGTGATCCAGTTTCTCTACATCATTGCCAGAACTTGGTATCATCAGTAGCTTTTATTTTAGCCGTTAAGAAAGATGTGGACTGGTATCTCATTGTGACTTTAATTTGCATTTCCTTGATGGTTAATGATGTTGAACATCTGCTTTCATGCTTGTTTACATGCTTATTTCCCTAATACAAAGTTCTTGCATGAAGTGTCTGGGTGAATCTTTTGTTCATTTTTCAGTTAGATTGCTTGCTTTCTTCCTGCTGAGTTTAGAGAGTACATTGTATTCTGAATACCATCCTTTGATGAAAATACATTGTGAAAATATTTCCTGCCATTCTGTGGTTTGTCTTTTTCATTCTCTTAAATAGTATCTTTCACAGAGCAAGCATTTTTAATTTTGATGAAATAGTTTATTTTTTATGGATTGTGATTTCAGTGTCATAACAAAAATCATTTTGTCTAACAATTGGTCCTGAAGATTTTCTTTTTTTCAAAAAGATTCATAGTTTTATATTTCACACTTGGATGTATGGTCCATTTTGAGATTCTCCTCAAATTTTTGTATAAGGTGTGAGGTTTAGGCCAAGTTTCAGCTACTTGCCTGAGAACATATCCAGTTGTCCCCAAACCATTTGCTTCTATCATTCCTCCACTGAATTGTCATTGCACCTTTGCAAAAAAGTCAGATTTCCCAACTTTCCCCACATCTCCACTTGGAATAACTCAGTAGCATATACTTGTTAATGAATTTTATGATCCTTTTTGTATTTTTTATTATACTTTTTATTTTATATCGGAGTATAGCCAATTAATGCTGTAATAGTTTCAGGTGGACACCAGAGGGAGTCTCTCTGATTAACACTGTAGCATCTGTATTATTGCTTACTTTTCATTCCTTGTATTTATAATTTGTGCTTTCTCTTTTTTCATCATGATGATTTTACCTAGGACTGTATATTTGATTAATCATTTTAGCAAAATTAACTTGGTATCTCATAGTTATTTCTATCATTTTCTTTCTATTTAACCAATTGACATTTTTTATTATGCTCTTGTTTCAGTTTGCATTAGTTGTAATTTTTCTTCTTTTTTTTTGTTGAAAGCTTACATAATTGTTTTCTCAGCCTTTTTTCTTTAGCAGTATAAGCATTTAAAAAGATAAATCTCTCCTATGTAAAATATTAACTGTATCTCATAAATATCTGTATGTATGTGTTCTCACTATATTTTCTTTCAAAATATTTTCTTATAGCCCACTAATTGTTCCTTTAACCTATGGAGTTTTTTTTAAAGTTTAATGCCTAAATTCCAAATATTTGGGAATTCCTAAAGATATCTTTTTGCTATTGATTTTCTAAGTCAATTCCAATTTTGATCAAATAATAAATGCTATATAATTTCAGTTTTCTCAAATGTATTAAGACTTCTCATGCACAAACCAGTGTGTGTGTGTGTGTTTATCTACATGGCAGGGTGTGTCTGGATCCTGGGCTGCAGATCTGGGCACAGGCTGCAGGTGCCCGGAGAGCACTCTGCACTTGCTGCAGAAGTAGGTGCTGAGTCTCCAGGCTGGGAAGCTGTGATGGGCAATGAGAGCTGTTTGGCACTCGTACCGAGGAAAACTGTGAGTCTTCCGTCTTCCTTTTTATTCATAACTGAACCTATGGCTATCAAGAATGCAAGACCTTTACCAGGGTACTGACTGTACCATGAGAAATGTCAAATGTACTCCTCTCCTACAGTTCAGAATGGAAATCTCTCCTTCCTGGACTATCAAAGATTGAGAGTTCTGTTTCACCTGCTGTTGGTCACTTGTTTCCTTCTCTTGTCCACCCACCCCTGTTTAAAGAGATAAAAAGCCATTAGGTCCACAAATTAACATTTCCTTCTTAAAGTTCTCATCTGCATGAATTTGTCCATTCCCCAAATTTCTCATTCCCCCTATTAATGAGATATCTTAGTTTTTGTCCACCACAACCCACAGTCTAACTGAAACCACAGAAGTAAAAATGATGCTCCCAGAATCTTGTCCATTGTTCTTGGCACCAAAGGTCAGTGACAACTCAAGCTCCTCTTCTGGTCTTCTCAATCAGCTAGAACTCTGACTTTAAGTTCACATCTGCTTTAATGCTTTCAACAGACCCCATCCTTTTACAAGTGCTTTCACTTAAACCTATCTCTCTCAAGGAAAGTATTCCCCATATTGAGAATAGAATTGCTATAAATTAATTTCACTGGAAATCAGAGATACTCTGCTTACACATGGGTACAGAGCAAGTTAGAATTTCTCTCCCACTCTCCACCTCTTCCTTTTCTTAACACATCCTAGAAAAATTCATATATCAGGACAGCATGATATGTTAATGGAGATTACATTATTTTACAAAGGGAAAGAGAGAGACTCCCATGAAGTTACAAATTAGTGTGCAGAGGGATATTTATTTTTTATTATAAATACTAATAAAGCCTATTGAAGATACACAGAAGCATAATATATATCATTACAAGATAAAGTCATGGATCCGAACAGAGAGAACATATAGCCCTTTTGCCATGATGGAACCTCAGTTTTGACACAATCTTTCAGATGTATCCACATTTCTAAAAAATGATAGAAAACCAATCAAGTTTAATTTATACTTTTCCTAAAACATAAATTAGGCAAATGGAATATTTCCAAAGTGATCGTGGATCCTAAGCTGACATTCAGGTTGCTCAGAATACTTTTGATAAGGGTTGAAATATAAAAAGTGAGTTTTAAATTATGGATCTGTACAGATTTAAGACATCTGCATACTCTGTCTCTTCCTTCACACACATCGGTATCACAGATGTCCATTAGCTTCTGATGTCATTAAGATCACATGACCATTTCTGCTGATATTTTATCAGAGAGAGAATAAAACAATCCACCACCTCTGGATGGTGAAGATGATTCTGGAAAATATAGTGAATAAGAGAAACAATAGCAAGGGTCAAAGAGTTAGAGGTCTAAAGGAAAGGTTGGGAAGGAAATATCCAGGGTCAGGAGAGAAACATGGGTTTGTGAGTAAAAAATGTCCTTCATCACTTAGGGAGCAGAGAAGTGTGAAGATTAAAGCGGATAGTACTAGGGAAGACATGTGTAGACGTGGCTAGAAAGAGATGAGGGTTGGTTGGATAGGCAAAGAAAGTTCAAAGACAAATGTGAACATTGGAGAATTTGATTTGAATAATAGCAAAAGCAGTGAAACCTGCAGGACTGTTCCAAGGAATAAATGTTACAGTGGCTACATTAGACATTGTTGGTACCTTGCTCAAATTTTCTCAGAAAGCTCATCTGTGCTCAGTCCCCAAGTTCTTTTTGTCTTGCTGCCAGCAGCTTAGATAATAACTGATTTCTGGGACTATCCAATTCTTTTGTCTAAGTGGTACAGTATAGTCTGATATGTGCTCTAGTGCTCCCCAAGAACCAGGCAGACAGAACATCAGGAACATCTGAAATCTTCCTCTTGTTTGGCCTTTGCCTTTTCCCTAGTCAGTGGGCTTCCCAGGCGGTGCTAGTGGTAAAGAAGCTGCCTGCCAAGGCAGAAGACATGAGACTCCAGTTTGATCCCTGGGTCGGGAGGATCCCCTGGAGGAGGGAATGGCAACCCAGTCCAGTATTCTTGCCTGGAAAAGCCCATAGATGGAGAAGCCTGGTAGGCTACAGTCCATGGGGCCGCAAAGAGTCAGACATGACTAAGCGACTTCAGTTTCAGTTTCTCTTTGAGAAGACTTTAATCGAAACCATCATTGGGAAGCCCAAGTTTAAGGGTGTGTTGAAAACAATGGAGATTTTTATGGTAGACATTTAAGAGGAGGCTGGCAACTCAATGAGAGCAACAAGTTAATTCATAGACAACTACTTAAAATCTTAACAGAAAATACAGGAAAGGGGATAGCTAGGAAAAGTCCTCTCTGATCAGAAGACCTCAAAGAAAAGTTTCAAAGACTGTCTCTGCAAACAGACTTGACCTAATTAGATGAGACCTGGGAACAATTTACACATTCATAGCATTGTTGAAAAAAATCAGCCAGCAATTAATGGAGTCTATTGCCTAGGTGTAATACAAACAGAAGCAAATAGTTTAACATAGCAATTAGAGAAAAAGACTGTCAAAGAGCCTTGCTAAACCACTACCACATCAGGATGTCTAAGAATACCCAAGACTATACCCTTTGAGGAACAACATCATAGGCTGCACAGTGTGGGAAAAATGAACTTAACTGAAATAGTCAAGTCACTAGGCAAATAAACAAGCAGACAACAGCAAGTGCCAGAGGGGTGGAAAATGGATATACAGAATAGCTGTAAAAAATGTGGTGGCCTGAATAAGAACTCCCAAAGTTATTCAAGTTCTAATTCCTGGAATCTAAAAATATGACTGTAAAAGAAACAGATCAATTTCTGAACACATACAGTCTTCCAAGACTGAATGTGAAAGAAAAATAAAATTTGAACAGACCAATATCTAGTAATGAAGTTGAATCAATAATCAAAAAACTCCTGAGAAACAGAAGTCCAGGGCCATATGCTTCAAGAAGAAATTCAACTGAATATTTAAAGAAAAATTAGTACCCACACTTTACAAATTATTGCTAAAAATCAAAGATGAGGAAATGCTCTCAATCTCATTCACTGAGGCCTACAACATCCTGGTACCAAAACCAGACAAAGATTCTACAAAAAAGAAAATTCAGGCCAATATTGCTGATGAATATAGATGCAAAAATTCTTAACAAAATAGTAGCAAACTAAATTCAATGAAACATGAAAAGAATCATGCATCATGATAAGGAGAAATTTATTTCAGGTGTGCAAGGATGGTTCACAATCCACAAATCAAGCAAGACAATATATCATGTTAACAGAATAAAGGATAAAAATCATATGACTATGTCAATAGATGCAGACAAATATTTTGAGAAGATTTAACATCCATGATAAAAACTGTCAACATATTTGGTAAAAAGAGAGCATGACTCAAAATAATAAAGACTACTTGTTGTAAATCTACAGCTGACATCATACTAAATGGTGAAAAACTAATCTTTTTCTCTAAGATCAGTAACAAGACAAGGATGCAACTCTCACCATTTCTATTTAACATAGTACCGGAAGTCCTAGCCTCAGTAATCAGACAGGAAAAAGAAATAATTGGCATCCAAGTCGGAAAGAAAGAGGTAAACTGTCTCTAATTACAGACAACATGATACTCCATATAGAAAATTGTAAAGATGCTAAAGAACTAATAGAAACAATCAACAAAGTTAATTACAAGTTGCAGGATACAAGATTAATATACAGAAATCTGTTGCATTTCTATACACTAATAATAATTATCAGAAAGAGAATTTAAGAAAACAATCCAATTTCTAGTTGAATCAAAAAGAATCAAAAGTATCCAGGAACAAATTTAACCAATGAGGTGAAAGACCTGTACTCTGAAAACTGTAAGACATTGATGAAAAGAATTTAAGATAATGTAACTTGAAAAAGGAAACTGAGAGGGCTACAGTAAACAAGAGCCCACAGCTTTTCATTGGCTGAGTCCTTGCCAGGAAAGGATAAAGGCATCCTCATCCTCCCTTTGCCCTCCACCATGTCCACAAGCCATGAGAATTTCCCCCGTCTCCCAACACTTCCCTGGTGGCTCAGATGGTAAAGCATCTGCCTACAATGAGGGAGATCCGGGTTCGATCCCTGGGTCAGAAAGATCCCCTGGAGAAGGAAATGGCAACCCACTCCAGTATTCTTGCCTTGAAAATCCCATGGATGGAGGAGCCTGGTAGGCTGCAGTCCATGGGGTCCCAAAGAGTGGGACACAACTGAGCGACTTCACTTTCACTTTTCATTTTCATGCATTGGAGAACGAAATGGCAACCCACTTCAGTGTTCTTGCCTGGAGAATCCCAGGAACAGGGGAGCCTGGTGGGCTGCTGTCTATCGGGTCGCATAGAGCTGGACACAACTGAAGTGACTTAGCAGCAGCAGCATCATACTTTATAGGACAGAGACAGAAAGATATTTGACTCCAAAAGAAGAAGGAGCTATGGTGATGGGAGCAAGAAGTTCTAGTGATTCAAGAAGGAGTCACGAACCAAAGAATTTAGTTAGCCTTCAAAAGCTAAAAAAGGCAAAGAAATGAATCATCCCTTAGATCTCAAGAAGGAATCCACTCTGCCAAGAACTTGACTATAGACAGTGAAATGGATTTAAGATTTCTTGCATCAAGAATAATTTTCTTCTAAGTTACCAAGTTCATATTGAACATTAAGTAAGGTTTATTGTTGATGTTCAATTCGCTGTACTTGTAGGATGGGATGATGCAAGTGTCTGTTGGGACACATTCTGGTGAGGCAGATCTGAACATTCTTGAGTCATCTAACTAATCAGGATAACAACTTTATTGGAGTTTTTTTTTTTTTTCCTTTGAATTCTTTTCACTTTTTACCATTTTTCAGTTCAGCATATGATGGTTAAATATTTATTTTATTTTGTCCTCTTATCAGCTATTCTGCTAGTTCCAAGTTAGAAGTGTCTAGTGCAGAAGGAAATATAGATTGAGAAAGGAAGATAAAGACTGAAGTTCATAACCTGTAGGGCCAAAAAGTGTCTGTGATTAAAACTGTACCAGTGCAGGTAAGAAACAATCAGCACTGCAAATGCCCTGTGGGGCCTCACGGTGTGACTGAGGCTGGAGGAGGGGCTGAGCCCGGGAGGGTTCCTGTAGAGGCCTCAGGTGCCTGGGGAGCACCGTGCTGCGCAGCGCAGAAGTAAGTGCCCGAGTCTGTGGTCTGCAAAGAGGAAATGTGCAGTGAGCTGCGGCGTTCTTTGGGGACTGTCGTGGCCTTTAATCTTCCTTCCTGCTTTGTCCCTGAAGGAACGGAAAACAGGTGGATGAGGCAGCCCCTGGGGTTCTGAAGATACCACTGCACATTGTCTAGGGAGGTGGAGGAATTACACCGCAGAGTAGAGCTGGCTCCCTCCTGGAGACTCAGGGCTGGGGGACTCTGCACCACATCCATCCCTCTCACACCTGATGAGGAAAGAGAAACAGTCACAGGTGAGGGTCACAGAGCACCTGCACAACCCATAAAGTACACCCCCAACCCCATAAATGATAAGGATAGAAAGTCTGCAGGACTTGTCAGCTCCTCTTCCTCCTTCAACAAAACAGAAGCTGCTCATTCCTTCAGATTCTCCTGTGGGGCAGCCCCAACTCACAGCAAACCTGGGCAAACAAAAGCCCCAGTACGGTGTCCACTAGCCTTTTCATGACGCTTTGCCTTGTTGCTGGAAAACATTCACAAGATACATAGCAAACCCTGGGTGGTGAGTGTCATGACTTGTCTGGATGTTTCAGCTCCTGCAACCAATCAGCTCAGCCAACAAACCCTGCTCAGCTGACACTCTGTGACAGGAAGCCCCACCCTCTGGTCTCAACTGAACTAAAAACAGGTTAAAGAAGGGTGAGAGTGGAGAAAAAGGTGACAGTCAATGTTTTGTACATAATTTTGAACTTGTGAAATGGAAGTTCCTATTTTTTCCTGATATATATTAATAAATAAATCTTGGACAATAAAAGTGGAAAAAAATCAGAAAAAGCTGGTATCTATACTTCAAAATTTTCCATATTACCTTTGTTTATGACGCCCTGTTTGATTCAGGGGACTTTCCTGAGAGCTATGGATAAAGATAATGACAGATAAAGATAATAACAATCAATGTAAATATAGATATTTTGCATTATGGTCATAAATGTCTAGTGCTTGAATCAGGGAATAAGACAGAGCTATTAATTGAAAGGAATATTCATCAAAAAGCATGCTTCTTATATGCCGATAATGATTTAGCTTTTCTTCACACAAAATTACCCTCCTCTATTATTACTAACCCCCATTTGAAAGAGTTTTCCAGGGTATAGAGCGGTAAATAATATACTTGCCAATTCAGGGGACAAAAGAGATGGGGATTCGATCTGAGTCAGGAAGGTCCCCTGGAGAAGGAAATGGCAACCAGCTCCAGTATTCTTGCTTGGAAAATCCGATTGCCAGGGGGACCTATTGGGCTGTAGTCCATGGGATGGCAAAGAGTAAGACCCGACTGAACGACTGAGCACGTGAAAACTCAGAATGAGTTTCAGAGGTAGGAGGTAGATGGGCTGGTAATTGTCAAGCAGAGTAAAATTCAAGCTTTGTTTTCCCTACAGACTCCAAATACTGAGGGAAGAACCAATTCTACCTTGTTGGAACTGTTCCTTTGACTTGCTTTTCACTGCTTTTGTTATAATAATCATACATAATGGGCTGACTCAGAGAATCAGCCCCTCGGCCTGACTGCTAAAAGGCTTTTGTTCATGACCTATCCACTTGTGGATGGTAGGAAAGAAGAAATTAATACATCCCCTGCCTGAGGCTTGCCATTCCAGCAGATGTTTACAAGATTAATTTTGCCTTTTTAATTTGTTTCCTCACCTTCCCCTACCCTGTTCTGTAAAAGAACTTGCCATCCAGACCCAAACAAGATGATTATTTTGAGACATTAGTCTGCCATCTTATTGGTCAGTCAGCTTTCCGAATAAACTCCTTGCCCCCACACCTCTTCTCTCAGATTCATTAACCTGTCATGCTAATTAGCCTCAGTAACCAAGACAATTAACGGCAGGAGCTGAGCTCTACTAGAGTAAAAAAGTGACCACTTCTGAGGTCAAAAGGTCAAGGAAAACTGTGCAGGCACAGAAAGACTCCTCGGAGCTCAAAAAGGAGGTGGCACCGCCTCATAACAGATGATGCCAAGCATCCCACAAAGCTCTGTGCTGGAATTCATCTTGGCAAAAAGATGCACGTGCATCTTTCAGGAGTGTCCTAAAACAGGTCTGATGTGGGGAAAGGAGAGAGATATCTGGCCAAAGATAAACACAGACCCAGAAGAACTGCCCCATATGGATGACTTAACCACCTCTTCACTGCACTCCTCATCTTCCTCCTCGTTAGGGAGGATGCCCTTGTGTCTCCTGCATTGGCACGCAGATTCTTTAGCACTGCACCACCTGGGAAGCCTATTAATGGAGACTGATGAATAAAGGAGAACGTTTTTTGCTTCACACTATATTGTGTTTGGAAAGGTCACCCATATACATCCTTAAGTGCCAACAGTAATTAGCTCCACCAGTCCCAAGTGCTTTAGTCAAAGAGTTGAAATCCTTTAAGGAAAGAAGCTTCTTAGGATACTGGCAAAATAGTCTGGAGATAATGCAGTTAGAAATAAGGCATTGTCCTGGGTTTTTTGTTTGCTTGAGAGATGAGATTAATATTGTAAAGCAAATTCTCTGACTTGTGTTATATCAACTCACATGGTCAATCTCAAGCTATTATATCTCAGCCCATCACTATTCCAAATGACCCGGCAGTAAGTAGCTTTCTCCAGCTTGTTGAAAATTCTATGGCCTCATTTTCCCTAGAATTCTGATTCTAGAGGACAAAAATACCAAATTTCAGAAAACAGGAGTCTTTCCTTTGCAAAATGATATAAAAAAAAAAAAGAATAGAAAAGACAAGAAAAAATGAAGAAAAGAAAAATCTAAGATGCCCATGGGAACCAAACACTTCCAGGATTCTGTATTGTCTGTGCTGTTTGCCTTCACAGAACATGCCAACCTCCTAATATAACAAAGACTGAGCTACAGTGTCCAGGAGGTTTGTGTTCAGCTCCTCCTGCAGCCCCAGGCACTGTGTCACTCAGAGCACAGAAGTACTTGGCCGAGTCTTTCCAATGAGCTGGTGTTTTCCTCAGGTGGAAGGACTTCTCACTCTTCCTAAATTCAGCCTCAAAACCTTTGATGCCTGAAACAAGATTGTCTCCAGACACGTACTTCAGGAGAAGCTGGAGTCCTTGGTCAGGGTACTGCACGGACCAGAAGAGGTATGGTGAAACAGAAGATGTGTAGGTGCACTTCAGCTCCAGACGGGCTCCTTCAGAGACAGTGATGTGGTCATCAGGCTGGGTCACTGACTGGGCTCCAGCTCCTGCTGAAACATCAATGCTGAATCAGTGAAATCAGCTAACGCAAAAAGTCTCTATTCAACATGGAGCAATATTCCATGTGTGGACAAAGGAGTAAAATGGAGTAATACTCACTCAGAAACAGGAGCATCTCAAGCATCAAGGTGAACACCAAGGTCATAGTGGGGCAGTGAAGAGGCAGTGAGCTCCTTTCTAATGGGTTCCCCACAAATAAGTTTGAAGACTGGCTGACTTGAACCCAGGTTTCTCTGAAGTTAAGAATGACAAAGGGTATATAATTCTTCAGATGGAGATTGTAGGGAGGTTGTTAGGAAGAGAAGCTGTCTTAACAAAATGCCTGTCTCTGGTGTCTGAGATGCTTTACATCTCACTGTGTGAAAAATGGTCAGAATATCTCCTTAAAACCTAGGGTTTTGTGAGGTTCTTCTGATCCTTCACAGAAAAGCAATTTCCAATTTAGGCAGCAGTGCCCTCCAGAGGCCAAATAGAGAACTACGGAGAAGTTCACTTTTCATTAACATGCCCCACCCTTTTACTGCCCTTCTGTGGTTGAATTTCAAAGCATTATGATTATGTACAGAAGAGGATTTATATGTTGTCAGCCTTGAACTATTTGGCTTTTTAAAAAAACAGAATTGTGAGTTAAAAATGTCCTGTGTTACTGTATAGCACAGGGAACTATATTCAATATCCAGGGGTAAATCATAATGGAAAAGAAAATAAAAAAGAAAGTCTATATATGTATAACTGAGTCACTTTGCTCTACAGAAGAAATTAGCATAACATTGTCAATCAGCTATCCTTCAACTTTTAAGTGCTGGATACAAAATAATTTTTAGAATGAAACATAAAACTACAATGTTACAATTTTTTTAGTTTCCAGATTTAATTGAGCCAGAAGGAAATAATCCAATATATTTCAACTGCAGAAAGAGAAGAGCCATTAATCCAGAAGACTTCACTAATAAAGGTGAAATTCAGACATTCTCAGTTGAAGGAAAACGAAGAAAAGTGGTCACCAGAAGACCTATCCTAAAATTATGTCTAAAGGAAGCTCTATAAACAGAAATAAAATTATAAAGGAAGGAGTCTTGAAACAACAAGAAGGAATAAAGAGTACAATAAGCAAAAATATGGATAAATATAATAGACTTTTCCTGTTGAATTTCCTAAATTATATTTGGTGGAAATATTTTATAGCATATTAGATGTGTTATATAATAACATATATATAATAATATAATTATATATCTGGGAAAAATTATAACATTGTCTAATGAGGCTCTAGACACACATGGAGGAAATACTAAAGAAAATTATTTTATGAATGGGGAGAATAAATAAGTGTAAAGGGAGGCAATACTTATACATTACATTCAAATAGGTAAAATAATATTACCAATAGACTGTGTTATATAAATGCAGTAACTGGAGCAACCATATAAAAACAGCTATACAATAAGACACATCTAAATGCTATAGGTAGCCATGAAATTAAAAGATGCTTACTCCTTGGAAGGAAAGTTATGACCAACCTAGATATATTAAAAAGCAGAGATATTACTTTGCCAACAAAGGTCCATCTAGTCAAGGCTATGGTTTTTCCAGTGGTCATGTATGGATGTGAGAGTTGGACTGTGAAGAAAGCTGAGCACCAAAGAATTGATGCTTTTGAACTGTGGTGTTGGAGAAGACTCTTGAGAGTGTCTTGGACTGCAATGAGATCCAACTAGTCCATCCTAAAGGAGATCAGTCCTGGGTGTTCATTGGAAGGACTGATGCTGAAGCTGAAACTCCAATCCTTTGGCCAACTGATGCTAAGAGTTGACTCATTGGAAAAGACCCTGATGCTGGGAGGGATTAGGGGCAGGAGGAGAAGGGGACGACAGAGGATGAGATGGCTGGATGTTATCACTGACTCAATGGACATGAGTTTGAGTAAACTCCGGGAGTTGGTGATGGACAGGGAGACCTGGCGTGCTGCAATTCATGGGGTCGCAAAGAGTTGGACACGACTGAGCGACTGAACTGAACTGACTGACATGCTATAGGAGCTTCTCTTGTGACTCAGACCGTAAAAGAATCTTCCTACAATGCGGGAGACCCGGGTTCAGTCCCTGGGTCGACACGATGCCCTGGAGAAGAGAATGGCTATGCACTCCAGTATTCTTGTTTAGAGAATTCCGGTAGGCTACAGTCCATGAGGTCACAAAGAGTCAGACACAACTGAGCAACTAACAGACACACACACACACACACACTAAACGCTGCAGATAAATTGAAGCGTAATCCTAGAAAATGTTGAATAATTCACAGGAGGTTAGAAGGAAAAACAGGGGACAAAAAAAAAGCGCAAAAAAAAAAAATCAAATAAAATGGAAGGCTAAGCCCTAAAATATCAAGACATTAAAAACAAGCGATCTACACACAGAAACTAAGACACAGAAGTTGACCTGAACACACCAGTGACAAAACAGTTCAGACAAAAAGTGGATTAAGAAACACGACCCAACTGTGACAGTCTGAGAGAAATTCATTTCAAATAAGACATGGTCATCTTGAAAGTAAAAGGATGGAAAAAGATGTATTATGCAAACATTGATCAAAGGAAAGTATAATGGCTATATTAACATCGGATAAAGTAGACAGACTCTTGAACAAAGAACATTACAAGAAACAGAGAAATATTATCTACTGATGAAGAGGATAATTTACTGAGAAGGCATAGTAATCCTAAATGTATATGTACCAACTAACAGAGCTGAAAAATAAGTGGAACAAAAATTAAAGCTAAAAAGAAAAGAGACAAATCTAGAAATATAGTTAAATACTTCAATATTCCTCTCTCAACAACTGGTAGAATAACTTGCCAGAAAATCAGCAGATATATAGAAGAACTCAATAACACCATTAACCAGTAGGACTTAATTATCAGCTATACAACACTCCACCCAACCAGAGGAGAATATACTTCTTGTCAAGTGTCCGTGGAATATATACCAGGTAAGTCCAAATCTTGGGACCTAAAAAAACTCAAAAATCTAATGTAAAAGAACTGAAATATAAAGAGTATGTTCTCCAACCACAATGAAATAAATAACATAATAAATAAATAACAGAAAGATACAGGAAAATTCCCAAACATTTGACAACCAAACAACACACTTATTAATCATCTATGGGTCATAGAGAATGTCTCAAGGGAAATCATTGAATTTCCCATGAGTTGAATAAAAATGAAAATAACAGCATACCAAAACTGGGGGGACACAGCCAAAGAAGTATTGAGAGTGAAATTTTAGCACCACATGCAAATATTAAAAAGGAATAAAATCTCAGATTATCTAAGCTTCTATCTGAAGAACCTGGACAAGGAAAAGATAAATTAATCCAAAACAAGCATAAGAAAATAATAAAGATAAAAGGAGAAATCAATGAAATTTAAAAGAGATAAACAATAGAGAAAATCAATGAAACAAAAAGTTGGTTCTTTAAGAGGATCAGTAAAACTGACAAAGTTCTAGCAAAACAGACGGGTGGAGGGGAGTGGGAAGAACAGGGACAATGTCAGCAGGCTAATTAGCAGTATGGCATCCTATGTGATTGGCTAAGGATGAACATTTGCCTTTCTCCAGTTGGTCCTAGGCTTCTGTCATAGCTCAGTTGGTAAAGAATCTGCCTGCAATGCAGGAGACCCTGGTTCGATCCCTGGGTAGGGAAGATCCACTGGAGAAGGAATATGCTCCCCAGTATTCTTGGGCTTCCCTTGTGGCTCAGCTGGTAAAGAATTCACCTGCAATGTGGGAGACCCGGGTTTGAAACCTGGGTTGGAAAGATCCCCTGGAGAATTGAAAGGCTACCCACTCCAGTATTCTGGCCTGGAGAATTCCACGCACTGTATAGTCCATGGGGTCGCAAAGAGTTGGACTGGACTGAGAGCCTTTCACTAACTAACTAACATTAGCAGTTGGTCCTGAGTCGAAAGAACTTCTGAAGTATTATGCTAAGTAAAGTAAACAATGCCAAAATGCCATGTATTGTAAGATTCCATTTGCATAAAATGCATAGAATAAGCAAACCTGTGGTCAGAAAGCAGGTGGGTGGCTCCCAAGGATGTGTGCCTGGGGAGCTCGGGGAGTGACTATGTCACGGGCCTGTGGTTTCCTTTCGGGGTGATGACAAGGTTTCAAATCTAGATAGAGGTAGTGATTGTGCCATGTTGTGAATATACTAGATGCACACTTAGGTGTTCCTTTAAAAGAGAGAATTGTGTGAAATGTTGCTTAATCTCAACAAAACTACTATTTTTTGACTTTTTATTTTGTATTAGAGAAGAGCTGGTTAACAATGTTGTGTTATTTTCAGGTGTACATCAAAGTGATTCCGTTATCCATACACATGTATCTGCTCGTTTTCAAATTCTTTTCCCATTTAGATTGTAAAACTATTACTTAAATTGAAGTTGATGAAAATCTAACAATCAAAGAATTCACAATATAATTTTAGATCATTTTAAAAGATTTTTTTAAATTAATTTATTTTAATTGGAGGATGATTACTTTACAATATTGTGATGGTTTTTGCCCTACATCAACATGAATGGGCCACAGGTATACCTGTGTCCCCACCATCCTGAGCACCCCTCCCACCTTCCCTGCCACCCTATCCCTCCAGGTTGTCCCAGAGCGTGGGCTTTGGGTGTCCTGCTTCATGCATGGAACTTGCACTGGTCATCTATTTTACCTGTGGTAATGTACATGATTCAGTGCTATTCTCTCAAATCATCCTACACTTGCTAATTGCCTCTATCTGGAAGGAAAGTCAATACAGAAAACCCCTTAATGGAAGAAGTTTCCTCAGCGCCAAGCCAGGATGTGGTTGGAGCCCCATCTGCAGTCTGAATCCTGGGAACAGGCTCCCTCTGCGCACTGGGGCCCACAGCTCAGAGGTCGGTGGTTGAGTCACTGTGATGAGAAGCCGCAATGTGTGAAGCACTGTGTCCTGATGGTTTATCCAAGGAGACTGTAATTCTTCCACTTGTTTGCTCTTTCTGATTCACCTGAATTGACAGTAGGGATGTGAGTCCTTTCCCGGGATCTTGCCTAAACCACTGCAGGAAGTACAGAGCGCTGTCAGGGTAACTGCAGTTGAGATTCACGCTGTCTCCCTCTCTCACGCTCAGAGCTTCAGGACTCTGACTCACGTCCTGCTTACTGCTCACCCCTGTTCAGAAAGAGAAAACAGAGACAGGCTGGTCAGCGGCTGATTATTCTTTGGAAACTAATTTTAAGTTTACTTTTTCGCTCTCCAGAGGAACTCCCAGAAACCATGCAGGTACAACTCCCTGACTTTCTGTGTTCCCTGGGGAGGAATATCTGGGAGTCGCCCATTCTTTGCCCATTTGCAAATCCCTCTAACTCACAGTTTAGTTGTAACCAAAGGATGATCAGGCTCAGGGATTTGTCCATTCCTTCTGTCATTTAGACTCACTGGAGAACTGAATTCTTGTGTCTGTAAAATATTCAAGGACTCGCAGGATAAAAGACCTGCTTTGCCGCCTCTTGTGTTCAAAACTTTCTACAGGAAACACAGAGTCAGCCCAGCCAATCAGAGCAAGTCACAGAGGCACAGAGGAGGACGCACCAGAAGCCCATCTGCCAGGAGTGCCAGGTTGCCATGGAAACACCATCATCTCAGGGCTAAGCCCAGCGTTGCCAGAGAAATGCTTATCTCTTTCCCTCCTCTGTCCCTCCTCCTAGGGAAAACAATTTTTAACACATCAGATTTGCAGAATGTGGCTAAGTATGTACCTAGAGGGGTTTCTCTGATGGCTCAAACAGTAAAGAATCTGCCTGCAATGCAGGAGACCCAAGTTCGATCCCTGGATGGGGAAGATCCCCTGGAGATACGAGTGACAACCCACTCCAGTATCCTTACCTGGAAAATTCCATGGAACAGAGGAGCCTGGTGGGCTACAGTCCATGGAGTGGCAAAGACTCAGACAATACTGAGTAACTCATACACACAGGAACCTAGAGAGAAATGTAAGCATAAATGCTTATGTTAAAAAAGAAGAAATTGTAAGTTTTACTGCACAGCTGCAGCTGAACCTCTTCACATTCCTATAACTGCTCCCTCCTCTTGCCACTTCAGTTCTTAAGAATTGTTTTCTTTAATTCACACTTTCTTGAAAATCCCTTTCTATCATTTCTCAGCCATCAGGTTGCAAAAAGAGTTAAGAATCATAATATTCACATTCAATGTGTGTAATATATCAGGAAATGGGCACTTTCACATACTATAACTGAAGTATAAGCTAAATAAGATTCATAGGTGCTATTTTCCTATCATTGGCCAGATATTCCACTTGTCTGAGAATTTTTTAAGAAATAACCTTATAAATACATTATAAAATTGCATATTGTATGCAGCAAGGATATTTAAATATCTTTCAATACAAATACTCAATATGTTATGATAGATCTCTATTATAATATACTATACAGTTGTCAAAAGAGTAAGTAGACTTATTTCTGACTTGCAACGATTTTGTGGACTTATTCAAACTGATTATTTACATTTTAGATTAATTCTTGTTGGAGTATAGCTGATTTACAATGTTATGTTACTTTCTGCTGTATAGCAGAAAAAATTTTGAACTATTTAACTCTGGAGTTTTTATTTTTTAATTCTCATTTTATGTTGCCTGCAGCATTTATCTCAGAAATCCCTTCATCTTTAAACATGTTTAAGGCTCAGTTTCCTTACCTGAGGATAGATTAATATTACTTTGTGGGTTTTAGATTACAGAAGGAGTATCTAAAGTGCTGAGCAAAGGACCTGACATATGGTAGTGGTTCAATAAATGATAATAAAGACTCTGATGTTGAAGATGAGAATGACAAAAAGACAGCAGGTAGAAACAAGAATCTCATGATAATTCTCGGATCTATTCCACTGAAGACATTGGGCAGACTATAAAGCTAAAAACCCAAAGATTAAAACTGAACAAAACCAGGAGGTATGGATAAGAATACCTGTGTCTCTCTCCTTGAATCAGGAAGCTTCCACTTCTTCTTTCCTTCTTTGTAAAGCCCCCTCTTCTTCTACCCGCAAAGGAGGAGTGAGGAGGGCTGATTCCGTCATTCAGAGTCCATTTATGAGTAGGAGATTGAAAAAAAAAGTGAAAATGCAAGTCGCTCATTCATGTCCAACTCTTTGTGATCCCATGGACGGTATCCTGCCAGGTTCCTCTGTCCATAGAATTCTCCAAGCAAGCATACTAGAGTGAGGAGCCAGTCCCTTCTCCAGGGGATCCTCTTGGCCCAGGGGTTGAGCCCGTGTCTCCTGCACTGCAGGCGGATTCTTTACCATCTGAGCCCCCGGAGAAGCCCAGAACAGTTCTCAGTCTAACTTAAACACAGGACTCCAGAGTCCACTTATTCTGCTTCTAGCTCCTGCATTTCGAAGTCTTTGCCTACCTGTGATAAATGCATTTCTATAGAGGGCTAATTTAGTGCCCTGGGATGGGCTGCTGCTTCTTTCTATTTCAGCCCAGATGCCTGAAAAGTAAGTCAGCTCTTGGCCAATTTGAGGTGTGTCCTATCTTTCCACCTCATCCTTGTAGGAATTCTGAGCTTGCTATTCTGGATTCAGAAGGAAGTAGGAAACTTTACTTAGGCATGAACCTCAAACTTACCTTTCCTAGAGGTAATCAGATGACCAGTGATATTAGGTCCTAGAGGTAATTAGGTCCAGGGATCAGCTAAAAGTCCTTCTTCACTTTCTGTTTGTCTTAAGCTAATATATACAGCATCTTCAGGATTCTTCCCTGTGGTGAGCAGGGCAGGATTTGGCCATTCTTAGGTCCCACTTCAAATGGAAATATTTCAGTTGAATAATAATGAATATATGACATATCAAAACATGTAAGATGCAGCAAAAGCAGTACAGAAAGTCCCTGACTTATTGTTTTCCAACTTTATGATGGTACAAAATAATATGAATTCAGTAGAAACTGCACTTCTAATTTTGAGTTTTATTCATGGGCTAGCATGATGCTGTCTTTTAATGCTGAACATCAGCAGCAAGTTGCAGCTCCCAGTCAGTTACTCGACTGCAAAGGTAAACAACCAACACACAACCGTTCTGAACCTAGACAACCACTCAGTTTTTCATTTTCAGTACAGTGCCAAATAAATTATATGTGGTAGTCAGCATCAAATTATAAGATAGGCTTTGTATTAGATAATTTTGCCCAACTGTTGGCTAATATAAGTGTTCTGAACATGTTTAAGGTAGGCTAGGATGAGCTATGAGGTTCAGAGTTCAGGTATATTAAATGAACTTTTGACTAAAGATATTATCAGCTTATCATAAGTTTTTTGGCACATAACACCATTGTAAGTCAAGGAATATTTGTAATTAGAGACAAATTTATGAATTTCAATTATATTTGTCAGGAAACAAGAAATGTTGAGAATTAATAGGCAAAGTTGCAACTCAAAGAAGTGGAAAAAGTAGTAAGTTAAAATAAAAGAAAGTAAAGGTAGCAAATAATAAAACATGGGCAGAAAAAAACACAATTTGTCAACCATCATAAGAAAAAATATATAAAGAACCCTTTATCTGTTAAACTAACTGAATCCATAATTTCAGGATTATTAAGTTTCTCCCATAAGGCTATGCTTACATGGCCTCACTATAGTGAACTTTCTGAAAATTGTTTCTAAATCATTAGAAACCCTACACAAATTCTTCTACAGGTAGAAAAGAAGCCATAAATTGCAAGTTACCTAATGAACCATTACAATCTTGATACCAAAATCTGACATTAACTTGGAAAAGAAAAAGTTGAATACTAGCATCATTCAGGAAAATGGGGGGAAAGTGCTCAATAAAATAATAGCAAATCAATGTTTCATTATGTAAAAAGGACAAAACAACCTTCCTAAGGACACTTAAGTCTAGAAATGAAAGTTGGTTTCACATTTAAAGATCAATTTAAATAAATAAAGAATATTTATCAAAAACACTATAATTAATAGTCACAGTGAAATATTGAATGCTTTACCTCTGAGTTTGGGAATAAGAAGAATTCTATTCAACATTTCATAGGTGATCTGAGCCAGTTAAGTAGGACTTGCTGTATCATTTTGGGGTGCAGTTAAAATGAAAATGCAGAACGACAAGTGGGCTGGGGAGTCACCTCGTAGGACCACTGCCCAGACCCCAGACCTACTGAAGAGCTTTCCGTCGGTGAACACACAGAGGTGCTGGGCGAGTGGTCCCTGGAGAGGACAGGGAAGCTCCACAGTTCCTCTCACAGACCTGACCCTACACGTCTCTTCCATCTGGATATTCATCTGCACCCTTTATCATAGCCTTTTATAATAAACAGGTAAAAGTAAGTGAAATATTTCTCCTGGTTCTGTGAGTTACTCTAGAGAATTAATTGAGCCCAGGATTTTGTTTTGTTTTATCTTGTTTTGGGAATCTTCTATCTACAGTCTTTTGTTCAGAAGCACAGTTGATCACTTGGGCTTGTGACTGGCATGGCTTTTTCAGGAAGAAAGTGTCAGAACTGACTAGAATGATAGGATACTCAGGTGGGATTGCAGAGACTTGCTTAGTATGGGAAAAAACACATTTGTTGACCAAAAATGTTTTGTGTGAGTAGTAAAGGAGACTCATAGGAAAGAAGGACATAATAGGGCAGAACTGGGTTTTTCCCTACACAAGAAGGAAAAAAATCTGTTTTTTTTTTTTCCCTCACACACAGGTATTTTCACAATAGCACAAGACTGTAATCTATCCAAACAACCCAAATATCTACTTCTGGGAGGATGGATAATTAAATTGTTAGATATTCATATAGAGGAACTCTACACATCAATTAAAAAAAGAACAAACAATACATACACAAAGTGACACCAGTGAATTGCAAAGATATTATTCTGAGTGAACAAAGCCAGAGATAATATACACTATGCATGTAGATATTAACAAGTGTAAAATTTCATTGAGTTCTAAGCTTCCGTTTTGTCCACTTTATTATATGTGTTGTACCTCAGTTACAGAGAGAGAGAGAAGAGAAAGCCAAGAAGCATTTTGAATATGGAGATAAATGTCAGTGTCAGCACCTGAGAATAAAAAGTGGTTCCTCTGGGGAGGCAAAAATAGACGATGTGGAAGAGTGGGAAGAAAAAGAGAGTGCTATTTGATTTTGTAAATAAATGAGAGTATTATTTTGATTAAAAAAAAGAAATTTTATTTTTAAAAAGGGTGAAAAAGTGAGAATCTCAGATGAGATGAGGTTGAGAAACAATCATTGGCTTTATCACCACCAAAGCCACTGGTTTAAGTGAGAGCTTCTCACGGAATAATGCTCACAGAAGTCAGGTTCAAGGAGGGGACAGTAAGTCTAGACAGTCAAATAATTTGATTATTAAGGAGAAGAGAAATGTAGTATTGGGCTGGTGGAGATATGACCTTCGAGAGTATATTAAAATGGGAAAGATTCTCTTACAGATGTGTGGCCAGATTATTATAAGAGAATGCCAAAAAAATTATTTTAGGGAGGAAGGTACATTCCTGTGGCTTCTTTTCAAGGGGCCCAAGACTGTAAACCAAGACTCCATACCACCACTATCCCTTTCGAATCTACACGGGCGAAGCTCTGGGCTGTTTAAAAGAGCAGTCTGCTCCATGGACACACGGAGGGGACTGTCTAGGATCCTGGACAGAATGCCCAGTAATCTCTGCTGTCTGGCTGTGTCACAAGAGTTCGTTCTCCATAGGACCACTTGGGAAGAGGCTTTGGGTGCTCGGGAGGAAGGAAAACAGCAAAGACGCCCTTATTCTGGAGCCGCAGCCTCAGGGTTTGGGTACAGTCTGCAGGTGCCTGGGGAGCACTGTGTCTGCACAGTGCAGAGGTAAGTGGCTGAGTCTTCGGGTTCGGGGGCTTCGATGTGCAGAGAACTTCCCTTCTTTAACAAGGTGGCTCTCAGTCTTTCTTTCTGCTTTTCATCCCCAGCTGAGTAAAGAAGGAAGAGGAGTTCAGGGCCCTTCCTGGGGTCTTGTCTATAACACTGTAGCCCTCTGAAGCTGCTGACAGTGTGGCTGCAGTTGAGGCTGAGACTGCCCCCCTCCTGGGTTCTCAGGGTCTGAGGACTCTGCTCCACTCGGTCTTCTCCACGCAGCCCTGTTCAGGAGAACAAAGTCAGAAACAGCGCAAAGCTTTCCGTTCAGCAGTGCTTAAAATCCCAACACAAAGCCTGGGATGAGCAGCGTCTAGACTCCTCTCTCTCTCCTCCCCATCTTTGGAAAAATGTGCCCATAAGTTCTCACCTCTTAACCGGCAACTTACATCCAAGCTGAAGCCACAAGACCATGAGTGCACATTCCAGCATGTTCTCCATCCTGCCACCTCACTCTTGATGCAATTTTAATGATTCCAAATCTTCTCCCCTGAGGAGCTGCTCCTGTGTCTTTGTTCTTCTCTAATGCACAACAGAGCCTTTCTGCTAGACTCAGCCAATCACGAACAAATCCTCTAGTAGCTTCATGCTTTTGACTTTTAAGACACTGGGAAAATGAAAGGAATGGAATCACTGCCCCCTGGTGGTCACAAACACAAACATCTCACTAGACAACTATGCCACCTACAAAGACAAATATTGAGGGAAGGACATCTTTTATGTTGCTGGGCACAGCACACGGAGGTCTAAAGCAGTAATCAGAAAAGCCTTCTCTGCCTGTGATTTTAATCATGTCATTGTTCCTTGGATTTACTATAAAGCTAAACTGCTATCAAGGGTTATGGGAGTTGAGCCCAAGCATCAGTGTAATAGGGCTTCTTAGGTGGCACTACTGGCAAAGAGCCCATCTGCCAGTGCAAGAGATGTAAGAGACGTGGGTTCAATCCCTGGGTGGGGAAGATCCCCTGGAGGAGGACATGGCCATTCACTCCAGTACTCTTGCCTGGAGAATCCCATGGACAGAGGAGCTTGGCAGGCTACAGTCCCTGGGGTCGCACAGAGTCGGATGCGACTGAAGGGGCTTAGTAGCAGCAACATTGGTGTAATGGACTGTGTTTCCCTCTACGGTACACAAGAGTCTCAGCAGGGGAGACCTTAAAAAGACCAGAGTGCTGAGAGAAGCAGAGGGATAGAATAGTTGTGCATCTGTCTGGAAACCTCTTTGACAGAGAATTGGGAATATAAGTTAAGAAATCCATTTATTCAAATAATTTTATGCCTGGCTTCAGGGACCAAGCATAACTAAAACTCAGGGTCAAGAACTTGATAGATCTTGGGAGGACAGAATGGGCGATCATGGCAGAGGGAAAGAAGAGCTCTCCAATATAGATATCAGACAGGTCAGAAAGTCACAGGGCAGAGTGGGTAGCAGAAGATAAGTATAGCAAAACTAGCCTTGCTTAATTTGCTTGATTCTATGACACCCCACTGGATTTTGTCATTGAACGTGTGTCTATGTTGTGGAGTTGACCACCGTTTATAGGAGCTCTCTTGAGACTTGTCTGAACAGCACACTCTGCCCCAACCCCATTAGCTTCAATGCAGAAAAAGAGCATCAGCTCTCAGCTGCACTGTTTTGATGTCACTGTATCCTTCACCCACTCTGTGACAAGAAAGAATAAGCAGCACAGAAGTTCTTACACTAACAGTGTTTGGAGTTTGTTGTTCTTGGACTTTTTATTTGAAAATTTGGTAATTTCTCAGTGATTTAAAAGTCATTGAACTAACTTATATCAATCTTAGCATCCTTTCATATAATTCATTTTACACACTTAGCAAGCCCTCTTACAATCATAGTTAGAAGGCAGCTTTTCTTTGTTGCTGAATGTGTATCTCAGAAAGAAGATGGGAAAGATAACTGCAAGATAAATGCAGGCACTCTTTGTAGAACAGACACTAAATGAATCCAAAAGCTGGTTGAGTGATGTGTAATGAAGCTCAAGAGACGATTTTCAGTTGTGAACTTTATGAAAATTGCATGTCATTTAAAAAATATTTTTAATTTTAAATCACTATGGAGTCATGAAAGTTTCCAAAAATGTACAAGGAGGCTCTGTGTACTCTTTACCTGGTCTCCTCCAGGGTATCTAAATCAAGAAATTAACATTAGTAAAATCCACAGGTTTCAGTTTTTAGATTTCCTCAGTTTTGCATGCAGATACATGTGTGTGTGTGTGTGTGTGTGTGTGTGTGTGTGTGTAGCTCTATTCAGTTTTACACATGTACAGATTCATGTATGCATGTATATCACATGTATAGGTTCATCACCACAATCAAGATGCACAACTGCTTCATCATAACAAGGTTTCCCTAGGCCATGCACACCTTTGTAGCCACACTGACCCCCTTCCCTAATCATTAACCCCAGACAATCACTCATCTGTTCTTCATCCATACAATTTTGTTGTTTAGTAATGTCATAGAGGGGCTTCGCTGGTGGCTCAATGGTAAAAGAATCTGCCTTCGGGAAATTCAGGTTTAGTCCTTGGGTCAGGAAGAGCCTCTGGAGAAGGAAATGGCAACCCACTCCAGTATTCTTGTCTGGGAAATCTCATGGAGAGAGGAGCCTGGTGGGAGTCCATGGGATTGCAGAGTCAGGAGAGACTTATCGACTAAACAACAATGATGTCCTAGAAATGGAATTATATAGAAGTAGCCAATGAGATTTTTTTCACTTAGCATAAGTAGTAAAATCATGAGATCTATCCAAGTTACTGTATGTATCCAACTTGTTGGTCTTTTTTATTTCTGAAGAGTATTCCATGGTGTAGATGTTCCACAGTTTGCTTAACCAGTAACCCACTGAGGGACACAGTTGTTTCCATATTTCGGCTGCTATGAATAAAGCTGTTATGAATATTCAGGTACAAGTTTTTATGTGAATAAAATCTTTTATTTATTTAGAATAAGTGTCCAAATGTGTGATTGTATGTTTAGTTTTATGAGAAACTTCCAAGCTATTTTCCAGAATGCCCGTATCATTTTAGATCTTCATCAGTAATTTGAGAGTGATTGAGTTTTTCCCACATGTTTGCCAGAATTTAGTGTTATCACTATTTTTTATTTTAACCCCACTGAGATTTGTGTAGTGATATTTCATTGTTGCTTTAATTTGCATTTCTGTGATAGCTAACATTGTTGAATATCTTTTCAGGTGCTAATTTGCAATCTATATATCCCCTCTTTGGTGAAACACCTGTTCGAATCCAATGCTCGTTTTCTTCCCTCATAGCTCAGTTGGTAAAGAATCCACCTGCAATGCAGGAGACCTAGGTTTGATCCTTGGTTTGGGAAGATCCACTGGAGAAGGGAAAGGCTACCCATTTCAGTATTCTGGCCTGGAGAATTCCATGGACTGTATAGTCCAAGGGGTCGCAAAGAGTCGGACACAACTGAGCACCTTTCACTTTCACCTCTGGTTCTGTAACTTATCATTTCATATTTTAGCAGGGTCTTTTACAGAGGAAAGGTTTTTAATTTTGATTCAGTTTGGTGTGTGCATGTGTGTGTGAGGGTATCATGCTTTCAGTGTCAAATCTAAGATTTACTTAGCTGCAAGCCTGAAGTTTTTCTCTTATTTTTTTTTAGAGTTGCATAGTTTTATATTTTACATTTAAGTCCATGATCCATTTTGAGCTAACTTTTATAATGTATATATGTTTTTAATATTTTTTAAAGGGCTATGTCATCATCTTTGTTTCAGGCTTTACCTATTTGCTGTTGTCAAGTGACTAGTTCAAAGCAGCATTACCAAAGTGTGGATTGAAGACTTCTTATAGGGGAGTGAAAAAAAATTCGTTCTTTGAGCCTGTGGCTTTCCCTTTTTATACTTAGTGTGATTTCTCTACCTAAAGAGTAAAGTTAAAATTGTAGTAAAAAGCCAAGCCCTTCTCAATTCATCACCTCTGAAATCCTCTATCATGTATTACAGGGCAATGCTTTCTAGTATAGATTCAGAAAATGGTTACATCTGTCTTATGATTGAAGATAACTGAAATTTCTAACATTCACATTACTTTAAACTTTAAAGTTCTCTGACAAAAATGCCTATCAATCTTTAAGTCATCAAACTGAGCTAAACATCAGAATCTCCTTCCTTGTCTGTAACTTCTTTCCTATAATTGAGCATGTGTTTCTTCAAGAAGAGAACATTCTTTACAAATTGTCCCAAGAATGAAAATTCCCTCCTTCTGTTATTACTTTTTGCTAAAATTACAGGCTTCCATTGACCTTTTTTCACAGTCAGCATTCCAAGGTCAAATAGCTCATTTCTCCAAGGATGTAGTAATTCTTCTTTCTACTGTCCCAGGGGCAGAGTCTTTTAAATACCAATTCCTTAAATACAAATATTATAATTGAGGATAACACTTTCTAAAAGTTTTCTTAAGGGTTGTGAATCCAGGAGCTTAAAATTGTTCTTGATCAAAATAAGTCAGCCCTTGAAAACAGGAACTGGAAAAACAGAAAGGCACTTTTCTTGTCTTAGGCTAGGACTCCCAATTGTAGAGTATTTATCCCTAAACTAGGTCTTTAGATTTGAAAGAAAAAATATACAAAGAAGCAGAACATGTCATGGCAATGGTAAAGATAAAAAGAAACAGATAGTTTGACACCATCCAGTTGTACTCATGGGCAAAATCTAGTGTATGGAGCCTACCTGTTATACAAAGGTCATTTTCTTTGAACCCTAGAAATTAGGATGGAAAGGAAAAGTATTGGGACTCAAAGAGAACGAAGGTAACTATGACTTTCTTTCAGTCTGGACCACTGCTCCCTCCTTGCCCACTACCATCCTTAGCTTAATAGGACTCATATCTTTAGCCACAGCAAGTAAATATCTGAGGCTAAAATTCAAAAATTAAAAAGTCTAGAAATGAAAGCAAGAAAGAGGTAATGCAGGGGTACGTTAACATTGGCTGAAACCTAGAAGAATCACTGATAAGAGGGACTTCCAAGTTTACAAGAGAACAAGTCGATATACCTCACTATAGACTCACTCAGGGGATTAAGATGGCTCTGTCTATGCCAACAGGAGGGAGACCATTTAATTTAATTGCAAACCTGAAAATAGTACCATATGAAGAAAATCTGTTCAAACAGAAAGGGAACTTATGACACATATAAACAGAAGTATTCTTATGGTGATGAGAAATGAACTACAAGAAAAAATAGATCCACAATTACCTAACAGCATCCAAAGGGTAGAAGCTCTATATCTGTTAATTTTATGAATTAATTCTTCTTCAGTCAACCAATATTTAATACGCAACCACTATGTTCTATGTATTGTGTAATGTACAATGCATTCACATTTCCTGACCCTACGGAGCTCACAGTTATAGTCATAACAGAGACATTACTTTGTCAACAAAGGTCCATATAGTCAAAGCTATGATTTTTCCAGTAGTCATGTGTGGATGTGAGAGTTGGACCATAAAGAAGGCTGAGTGCTGAAGGATTGATGCTTTTGAAGTGTGGTGTTGGAGAAGACTCTTGAGAGTACCTTGGACTACAAGGTGATCAAACCAGTCAATCCTGAAGGAAATCAGTCCTGAATATTCATTGGAAGGATTGATGCTGAAGCTGAAGCTCCAGTCCTTTGGCCACCTGATGTGAAGAACCGACTCATTAGAAAAGACACTGATGCTGGGAAAGATTGAAAGAGGAGAAGGGGATGACAGAGGATGATAGTTGGATGGCATCACTGACTCAATGGACATGAGTTTGAGCAAGCTCTGAGAGATAGCGAAGGACAGGGAAGCCTGGTGTTCTGCAGTCCATTGGGTCACAAAGAGTTGGACATGACTGAGCTACTGAAAAATACAATACATAACTATAGATATAGATGTAGATACATAAAAGCATATTAATTGCAACATCCCTTTTGTCTTGGGCTTTGAAGACAGCCTGCAGTATGTGAGAACTCATGGAGAGAGACCACAATACATGCTTGAAGACACTTGCAAAACATATATAAAGCCCACTTTTTAGCTTTCCTTAGCCTATTCTGCACAATAATGATACATGAGGAAACTGAAAATTCACTGAAGAGTTAGAATAAATAAGAACTTCACAGGTGGTGCAGTGGCTAAGATGCTGAACTCTCAATGCTAGGGACCTGGGTTTGACCCCAGACAGAGAATTAGATCGCATGTGCTGCAACTAAGAGCTGGCACAGCCAAGTAAATTTTTAAAATATTAAAAACAAAATAGAAAATTAACACACAGAAATCCCTTGCATTCTTATATACTAACAATGAAAAAACAGAGAAATTAAGGAAACAATACCATTCACCATTGCAACAAAAAGAATAAAATACTTAGGAGTATATCTACCTAAAGAAACAAAAGACCTATACATAGAAAACTATAAAACATTGATGAAAGAAATCAAAGAGGACACAAACAGATGGAGAAACATACCGTGTTCATGGATTGGAAAAATCAATATTGTCAAAATGGCTATTCTACCCAAAGCTGTCTATAGATTCAATGCAATCTCTATCAAGCTACCAACGATATTTTTCACAGAACTAGACCAAAGAATTTCACAATTTGTATGGAAATACAAAAAACCTCGAATAGCCAAAGTAATCTTGAGAAAGAAGAATGGAACTGGAGGAATCAACCTGCCTGACTTCAGACTCTACTACAAAGCCACAGTCATCAAGACAGTATGGTACTGGCACAAAGACAGAAATATAGATCAATGCAACAGAATAGAAAGCCCAGAGATAAATCCACGAACCTATGGACACCTTATCTTTGACAAAGGAGGCAAGGATATACAATGGAAAAAAGACAACCTCTTTAACAAGTGGTGCTGGGAAAACTGGTCAACCACTTGTAAAAGAATGAAACTAGAACACTTTCTAACACCATACACAAAAATAAACTCAAAATGGATTAAAGATCTAAATGTAAGACCAGAAACTATAAAACTCCTAGAGGAGAACATAGGCAAAACACTCTCCGACATAAACCACAGCAAGATCCTCTATGACCCACCTCCCAGAATATTGGAAATAAAAGCAAAACTAAACAAATGGGACCTAATGAAACTTAAAAGCTTTTGCACTACAAAGGAAACTATAAGTAAGGTGAAAAGACAGCCCTCAGATTGGGAGAAAATAATAGCAAATGAAGAAACAGACAAAGGATTAATCTCAAAAATATACAAGCAACTCCTGAAGCTCAATTCCAGAAAAATAAATGACCCAATCAAAAAATGGGCCAAAGAACTAAACAGACATTTCTCCAAAGAAGACATACAGATGGCTAACAGACACATGAAAAGATGCTCAACATCACTCATTATTAGAGAAATGCAAATCAAAACCACAATGAGGTACCATTACACGCCAGTCAGGATGGCTGCTATCCAAAAGTCTACAAGCAATAAATGCTGGAGAGGGTGTGGAGAAAAGGGAACCCTCTTACACTGTTGGTGGGAATGCAAACTAGTACAGCCACTATGGAGAACAGTGTGGAGATTTCTTAAAAAACTGGAAATAGAACTGCCATATGACCCAGCAATCCCACTTCTGGGCATACACACTGAGGAAACCAGATCTGAAAGAGACACGTGCACCCCAATGTTCAGCGCAGCACTGTTTATAATAGCCAGGACATGGAAGCAACCTAGATGCCCATCAGCAGATGAATGGATAAGGAAGCTGTGGTACATATACACCATGGAATATTACTCAGCCGTTAAAAAGAATTCATTTGAACCAGTCCTAATGAGATGGATGAAGCTGGAGCCCCTTATACAGAGTGAAGTAAGCCAGAAAGATAAAGAACATTACAGAATACTATCACATATATATGGAATTTAGAAAGATGGTAACGATAACCCTATATGCAAAACAGAAAAAGAGACACAGAAATACAGAACAGACTTTTGAACTCTGTGGGAGAATGTGAGGGTGGGATATTTCAAAAGAACAGCATGTATACTATCTATGGTGAAACAGATCACCAGCCCAGGTGGGATGCATGAGACAAGTGCTCCAGCCTGGTGCACTGGGAGGATTCGGGGGAATCAGGTGGAGAGGGAGGTGGGAGCGGGGATCGGGATGGGGAATACGTGTAAATCCATGGCTGATTCATATCAATGTATGACAAAACCCACTGAAATGTTGTGAAGTGATTGGCCTCCAACTAATAAAAAAAAAAAAGATTGAAAAAAAAATTTAAAAAAAAATAAATAAATAAAAAATAAAAACAAAATAGAAAAAAGTGAAGCTGTGGTGGTGTGTGTTTTTTTCAATCTTCCTCAAGTTAGAGGAGAGTCAAAGGATTGACTCAGAGAGTTTGAAATATTCCCCTGGAGTCTGGAGGATTTTGAGGCTCACACTAGGTTGCAATAACAACTTCTCTCACTTTACTGTGGTAAAGAATCTGACTGCCAATGCAGGAGATACAAGTTCAATCCCTGGGTCGGGAAGATGCCCCGGAGAAGGAAATGGCAACCCACTCCAGCATTCTTGCCTGGGAAATCCCATGGACAGAGGAACTTGCAAAAAAATGGGATTACAAAGAGTCAATTCTAGGATACATTTTTCTTCTTTCACATGTTTGATTTATTCCTTGAAACTGCTTACATCTATTTTCTTCATTAAAAGTTGGTCTCTAGTTGGCTTTACTTCCTTCTTTCCAATATGTTTTACAAAATTCAACTCTTTTAACTAATTACTTGATGACTTGGCTATGTAAGTCTATTGTCTTTCTCATCTCTCTCTCTCCTTCACACACTTGCGTGTCATGCACACACACACACACTTATACTTTCTTTTCTGGAAAGTTGCTCTTTATTGGGATCATTGTTATTTGTACAGTAGGGATAGAACATCCTTACACAAGGAAGAGTAGTGTCTTCCTTTTTGGAATTCCAGATGAAAGCCAACCCACTAGGTTAATTCCCACCTAATGTCACCAAGAATAGTGCAAAGACTTAACTCTGTTAAATGTTATATGACAGCTACTCTGCACATACATGGTGCAGAATCATCCAAAATTGAAGCCATCTGGAGTTAACTGGGACTAAAGTATAAAGCAAAGCCTTCCTATAAAAGAATTTTGTGAAACAAGGAAAATATGACTGTTTAGTAATTGCAGAGTGAAAATGGTCTGTACTCCAGGGTCACAGAAACAAGCAGGGAGCCACATCAGAAAGATTTAATGGTAAACTCCTATTAAACTCCTAGGAGTCATCAAGAAAATCACCAAATACCTTTGGGTTTATTCCAGTATTGTTTACTACAGTCAGTAAAACAATCTAAAAAGCTAGTAAAATGGAATTAGCCCAAAAGTATGATAAAATCACACATTGGAATATCACCATTAGGATGTGTGATATTGACCTATAAATATTGTTGTGAAATAATTATTTCACAATATACTGTCAGGTAAAAACTCAGAATAGAAATATCCTATAAGGTATGAATCTCTAAGAGAGTTTTTTTGACTAGTAAAATTGGTGAGTTATTTTGTTTTTAGCATTCCTTCTTTGCATATTCTATTTTCTACCTTAAACATACATAACTTTGTAATCACATATAGAGAATGTGACCAGGTGATGAGGTTAGTTCTGAGCAAACTGTAGGGTTTCGTTTCCCCTTGGGGTGAAGGTTTGTGGTAACAGTTACTCTATGCACATCATTCCGAGTCATTCACGGCACAGGTGAGGCAGGGCACAGGGAGGCTCCAAGAAGTGTCCTTTCAGAGATATTTCAGATCCACAATGATGGCCAGACTTAGCAATGCATGAATATTTGTGCAATGAACCTACAACTCTAACAACTCAGATGCAGATTTAGTCAAATACTACTGAATTTTTTAAAGCCAAATTTCATGCTTCAATAAAATCACCATTTAAAAGTTTTTTTTTTTTTTAATTTGGCAAATGATGCAAGATAAAGAATTGAAGATAAAAGTATTTTTAATGAATAACACTTTGAGATACGCTCTCTGAGCCAAAGAGATAGCATTTTCCTTACAGTGAGGTTTTCACTTCTAACCCCTCTACCTGTTCCTGTCCTTATGAGAATCTCACGAAGGTGTTCATAGTTGGGGGACTCCACATGTTGACATCTGAGGTTTCTGTGGGGCTCCCTCAGGCACCAGCATCACTGTGGTCTCTCAGAGCACAGAAATACACCGCTGAGTCCTCGAGCTGTAAGTCTGTGATGGTGAGGCTGATGGAACTCGTTGCTTTCTGGAAGTTAAAAAAATACTGACCTTTTGTTGTATTCAGCTCATTGAAAGACTGCTAATGAATAAGGAAAATCATTTCCCCGCTTGGTGGTTTCTTGTACCAGAATAAATAATAAGTATAACTATTAGTTTCATATGCACAGTTCAAGGTTACATCCTCCTTCTCCAGCACAGGAATTTCTAACTGGTTTTGAGTTACTTTCTGGGCCATGATGGATCCTAGAGAGAAGAAAAAAAAAAAGTATATATATATATGGAGAGAGAGAGAGACAGAGAGGAAGAGGCTGATTCTCCCGGTGGAACTCAGAGGGCTTCAAGGAACAAACAGAGGATTAAGAGTTCTAATCCCTCTGCCAGTTAACCAACTCTCCTAAACCCCAACAGACAATAATCACCTGCCCTACCTCTACACATGGGAGCTGAGCAGAGCTGAGTCTGCTGGCGGTCATCCTTACCAGCCTTACCAAGGCAGACGGAGGCTATGAGAGCTCTGAGCAGGCCAGGGAGCCCCATGTGGGAAGTTCTTCCTCTGAGTAGATGCCTGAGCCGTGCCTGAGGGCACACGCACAGTGACTGAACTGTGAGACGCTTCTGCATCAGAACAGGAGATGTAACTGGCTGATACCAGTTTGCCTGCATCATGTCATGGCTTGTTGATGTGGTTGGTGATTGTAAGCTGCCTATTTAGACTGGAAAGTCACTTGGTCATATCTGACTTTGTGACTCCATGGACTGTAGCCCACCAGGCTCCTCTGTCCATGGGATTCTCCAGGCAAGAATATTGGAGCAGGTTGCCATGCTGTAATTAAATTAACAACAATCACATCAGGGCTGCATGCATATTCAGTCAATGCATCTAGGAGAGACATACGTTTTGTGACAAAAACAATTTACTATGATTATAGTGACCTCTGAGAACAAATAGTCCTCCATTTTTGTATAGCTCTTTTGGGGGTAGGGATCTGCAGCCCAAATCTACAGCGAAATAAGCTCGCAAGTTTTTCTTTCATACCGGAAGATAAAACTGTTTACTCTCAATCGTCGTAACTTTTCTTCCTATACTCCAAGGCATGGGTTTCTGTGGAAATTTACAGTGGATAAAGTTCCTTGTCTGTTTAATGCAATCACAGCAAGCTTCCTGATGGACAAAATTTGTCCAGCTGTATGTGTCTAACAGGAATCAATAATGTGTGCTAAAATAATCTTGCTTTTAAATATCCACCCTATAGCCAAAATGAGTACAAGCTCACCAGACCAAACATCCTTATTTCCTTACATCAGATGCAGCCCTAGAGGCTGCGTGCCGCGGCTACTGAGCCCGTGCGCCGCCGCTACTGAAGCCGGTGCAGCGGGAGCCCGCGCTCCGCACCAAGAGGAGCCGCCGCGGTGAGAAGCCCGTGCACCGCAGTGATGAGCAACCTCCACCCGCTGCAACTGGAGAGAGCCCAAGGTCAGTAACAAAGACCCAGCCGGACCAAAAATAAAACAAACAAATAAGTAATAAAAGAAACATGGCCACTCAAAAGTCACAGACGCTTTTTCATCTCACGGCTGCAGCAGCTCCAGTTCAAAGGCTTTCGCTGCAAACAGCACCTCAATAGCGTTATATCTCAGCCACACGCAGACTGCTATGTGATTTGCCTGGTACCTCTGTGTTGGTTTATGACTATGATTCAGGTGATGCGCTTTTAATCACCTATTTCTTTTCTCTAATGAACTACTAATTCTGTGGCATCTAATATCCATTTATATTATGAGAAAAATATATATTTTTTAAGGTCAGTCTAGAGCAGAGAGGAATCTTTCAGGCAGAACAGGGGTGCTTCTGGGGATTGAGCTTGGGTCTTCTTTAAGATTGACATCCACCCTTTTATCCCTCTAGAGCAATTCCCAGCCTCCTGAGTTTCTAGGATTAGACTTGAGCTTGACTGGTTTTCCTGAAAAACTCTAAACGTAAACTAAACTCTGATCAAGGAGAGACTATACCTCTTCCTGACTTCAGCCTCCTGCTCCCCTTGGGTTTGCGCTCAGCTCCCCCTGCAGCCCTCCATCACTGTGTCCCTCAGAGCACAGTAGTACACAGCCGAGTCTGATGCTTGCACTGCCTGTTTCTGCAGGTGGAAGGAGCTGTCCCTCTTCACAAGAGTGGCCTGAAAACCTTCATGCTCTACCTTCTTGTCTGCTGTTGAGCCCTTCAGGAGGAGTTGAGGAGCTTTGTTGAGATGCTGGATGTACCAAAAAAGATAGGGATCTGAATACGTGGTCTGGTAAGCGCAGTTCAAGGTCATGAGAGCTCCCTCTGAGACAGTCACTGGGCCTTCTGTCTGGTTCACTGAGTCACCATTGGTCCCTCCTACAAGAGAATCACTTCTTTATAGTAGAAATGTACAGGAGGAGAGTTTTCAGCCAGAGAAGAAAAATAAAACTGACCTGTTATCATAGGAAAATGAGAAATCATTTTAGGATAAAATGCTACTTACCAAGTATTAAGAAGATGACCAGAACTGAGTGAGTGGCAGAAAACATCTGGGGACAGTCCTTGTTCCCTAGAAACATCAAATCTATCAAAGGTAGTCTCAGCTGGATGTTACAGAAGCTCCTCACTCAGAAAATGGGGACCCCTTTCTGCACAGCAGCAGTCACCTGTCTTGTGGCTACAGAGGAGGCAAGTCAAACCAGCTCCTGAATACAGAAAGGAATCGCATTTGAAGGAAGCCCCGCCCTCTGGTGGTGATCTTAAAGATATGACCACAGTCATATCTGACCTCAGTTCAGTTCAGTAGCTCAGTCGTGTCCAGCTCTTTGCGACCCCATGGACAGCAGCAGGCCAGGCTTCCCTGTTCAACACCAGCTCCCGGAGCTTGCTCAGACCCATGTCCATTGAGTCGGTGATGCCATCCAACCATCTCATCTTCTGCCGTCCCTTTCTCCTCCTGCCTTCAATCTTTCCCAGCATCAGCGTCTTTTCCAATGAGTCGACTCTTCACATCAGGTGGCCAAAGTATTGGAGCTTCAATTTCAACATCAGTCCTTCCAGTGAATATTCAGAACTGATTTCTTTTAGGGCTGACTGGTTTGATCCCCTTGCAGTCCAAGGGGCCCTCAAGAGCCAAGGGGTTCTCTTTTGAACACCATAGTTCAAAAGCATCAATTCTTCAGCGCTCAGCTTTCTTTCTTGGTCCAACTCTCACATCCATACATGACTACAGGAAAAACCACAGGTTTGACTATATGGACCTTTGTCAGCAAAGTAATGTCTCTGATTTTTAATATGCTGTCTAGGTTGGTCATAGCTTTTCTTCCAAGGAGCAAGTGTCTTTTAATTTCATGTCTGCAGTGACCATTCACAGTGATTTTGGAGCCCCAGAAATTAAAGTCTGTCACTGTTTCCATTGTTTCCCCATCTATTTGCCATGACGTGATGGGCCTGGATGCCATGATCTTAGTTTTTGAATGCTTAGTTTAAAACCAGCTTTTTCACTCTCCTCATCCTGACTTACTCCTGACCTACTCCTCCTGGTGAGACTTTGTGGGGTACACACAGGAGAATGGGGCAGGACTCTAAGAGGAGAGCCCTAAACACAAACATGCTTTGGGAAACGTTCCATTATTACATCCATTATTTTCTGTGCCGTATGATATCACAAGCTTTGCAAAGAATTCCAGTGAAGAATTTTTAGGAGGAATAGTCAGAGGGTTTCTTCTTTACATATGTCTCCGTGATTCCCATGGGTCAGAAAAGCCCCTCAGCATGGAAAGTGCTCCCTCCTCTCCCCAAGACCTTCACCTGAATTAGCTCTATTCATCCTCAAGGCACAGCCAACATGCTGCGGGAATGTTGGAATGTTACATGATGTTGGAAACATTATCTAAGTCAGGCCTCAAACAATGTGTGGCTGAATGATCAGGTGAATGAATGATCCCTGTGCCCTGTGCTGGGCTCAGTCGTGTCTGACTCTTTGTGGCCCTAGAGAGTACAGCCTGCCAGGCTCCTCTGTCCATGGGATTTTCCAGGCAAGGATACTAGAGTGGCTTACCATGCCCTCCACCAGGGGATCTTCCCAACATAGGGATTGAGCCAGAGTCTCCTGCATCTCCCATATTGCAGGCGGATTCTTTACACATCTGAGCCACCTGGTCATTTAAGGCAGATCTCATATAAAGTGTGGTTGAATGAGCAGGTTATTACCCCATCCATCATAAAATGTCATATTTGTAAAATTAAAAAATAAATTGCTGTTACTTCTTTTTACTGATAAAGGTAGTGTCGACCTTCCAACTAGCAAACTGGAAAAAATATATGAGACAAGTGGTGGATCTTGGACATCAGGTAGCACAGAGGTAAAGAAAATAGATGAGATGAGCCAGGACGTTGCCCAGCTTTCTTCATGGAGGCAGCTTCTAGGCACCAGTGCATGAGGGATTTAACAAAAATGGCCCAACTGTCTCACTGTGAGATGGAATGATATTTTGGGGATCCTGAGGAACCTAGAAATTTGTGGACCAGTTTACCAGAGAAGAGAGACGTGGGCAAAAGAGAGAGAGGGAGAGAGATGAGGGCAAAGAGGTGGGGGGAGGAGTCACTGTGAATCCTGGACTGAGTTCTGATCTGTAAGTAAAGAGAGAAGACCCAATGAGTCTGGTAAACCTCCCTGAAGGGGCCTCCTTTGGGGCCTGGACCCTACTCAGATGACAGCCACCTTATACCTTCAGCCTCATGAGGGACAGGTGACCTTACTTAGGAAACCTGGTTCTTGAAACATCCTTTTAACTCTTGTCACATTTAAAGCAAGAGTTTTAATTCAACCAAGTTTTTTTTTTAATGTCAAGTTTAGATGCTTAATATATTAGCCAGGCACTCTTCATTCCAGAGGCATGTGTATGCGGTATTTATCTGTCTTCTGTTTATTTATTAGGGATTCAGGAATCTCAATGGAAAGAACTGTTTGCTCACTGTCTGTCAGCCTGTTTGTCTAGTTCCCTGTGCAATTATTTGTGCTAGTGAAGTGAACCCAGCAGAAGATTTAATGGGGTCATTTCATAGCTTGTTCTTTCCTCTAGGATAGGGCTTATTTTATGCAAAATCTGAATCTATGATGGTAAGAAGTCAAAACATTGTTCTTTGCTGACATAAACCATGTTAAGGCATGGAAACACTGTGGCTGCAGACAGCTGTGAGGTTGCCTCAGGGCAGTGCTGTCAATCCAGTAACAATGGTTGTGACTAAGTCAGTTGAACTCAAGAACTGCTGCTGCTGCTGCTGCTGCTAAGTCGCTTCAGTCGTGTCCGACTCTATGTGACCCCATAGACGGCAGCCCATCAGGCTCCTCTGTCCATGGGATTTTCCAGGCAAGAGTACTAGAGTGGGTTGCCATTTCCTTCTCCAATGCATGAATGTGAAAAGTGAAAGTAAAGTGGCTCAGTCGTGTCTGACTCTTAGCAGCCCCATGGACTGCAGCCCACCAGGCTCCTCCATCTGTTGGATTTTCCAGGCAAGAGCACTGGAGTGGGGAGCCATTGCCTTGTCCGGAACTCAAGAACAGCCTTCTTCAAATCTCTACAGAGATTTTCTCACCAGTTAAAATGAACTTTGTTAGTTCTTACCAAAACTGGAATCATTTTTAATGCACAACTGTTTGCTGAGCTGTTCTTTTTGTGTTTTGTCTGCGCCAGGTCTTAGTTTAAGCTTGTGGGATCCAGTTCCCTCACCAGGGATCGAACCTGAGCCTCTAGCAATGTGAGTGCAGAGTCCTACTCACTGAAACAACCCTCCACCTAAAATGAGAATCTTGAGTTGAAGTTATCATGCTGACAGGACTCTCTGGCTCAGCAGATCACCTAGATTGTCTTAAACTCTTGTGCATTTTCAGGAATCCCTAGCTTCCAGCATTCATTCTGGAAATTCACAGGGTTGTCTGCAATGTGGAAACCAAAATCAGATACAATTCCTATCTCAAATTGCTTTCAGTTGATTGAGAAGCAGGTAAGCAAAAAAAAAAAATTCCTATGCCCTGTCTGTACTCCCTCTAGCCTGGACCCCTATACATGAAATGAGGGATCAGACTGAAAATAGAGAGCTGATGCAGTTACTACCAGGGAAATTAAACCTGCTAGAATAGTTTTCTCCCCACCGTTAAGATTTATTTTTGTTCCTTCATCTCCCTCTCCATTTCTATGGCCTCTTTATTAAGACGCTGAACCCCCAGGACACAGGTGGCCAGCCCCCAGTGTGCAGGACTCTAGGATGTTAGGGAGGAAGGCAGTGCTCACCTTCAGGTGGGTGTCCAGACCCACCCTAAGTGACGATGGTGAGTGCATCTGCCAAGACCATAAAACTACTATAACTATTAAATTCTGCATTTAAGTAGTTGTGTCTGTAAATTGGGCTTCCCCAGTAGCTCAGCAGTAAAGGATCTGCCTGCCAATTGAGGAGATGAGAGTTCGATCCCTGGGTCAGGAAGATCCCCTGGAGGAGAAAATAGCACCCACTCCAGTATTCTTGCCTGGAAATTTCCACGGACAGGGGAGCCTGGCAGCTACAGTGCACAGGATTGCAGAGAGTTGGATGCCACTTAGCAACTGAGCACCAGACACAATACAAACAGGCCTGTAATTATGAAATGACAAGGATTCAGTGTCCTGGCCACACCTCACAGACTGCCCAGCAGTAAAACATCCATCTCTTCCACCTGCTGTGCCCACCACTGTCCTCCAGAAAGTCTGCTCCCAGAAGTTGCAGACAGGAGATCAGCCTGAGAAAATGAGGGAATCTCTGTGCAATGGGCACGACTGTAGCAGGGACACAGAGCGGGGGCCAGGGTGGCTCTGCATTCCACTCATGAGCAGAGGAGTGTGGAGATGCTCCTGCTCGCTGAGTGGGTGGTAATTTCTCCTAGTCTCCTGAGCAGGTGAAAAGCCCACTCCTCTGTCAAGACAGCTTATTGTAAGAGTACATAAATACTTCCCCCACGTGTCTGAAGTATGAGTGACTGATGAATTAATTTTCCCTGCTTTTGCTGTTGTTCAGTCCCTAGGTCATGTCTGACTCTTTACGACCCCAGGAACTGCAGCACGTCAGGCTTCCCTGTCCTTCACGAGTTCCCAGAATTTGCTCAAACTCCTGTCCATTGAGTCAGTGATGCCATCCAACCATCTTATCCTCTGTCACCTCCTTATCCTCTTGCCCTCAATCTTTCCCAGCATCAGGGTCTTCTCCAGTGAATCGGATCTTCACACCAGGTGGCTAAAATATTGGAACTTTAGCTTTGGCATCAATCCTTCCAATGAGTTCAGGGTCGATATCCTTTAGGATTGACTGCTTTGATCACCTTGCAGTCCAAGAGACTCTCAAGAATCTTCTCCAAAACCACAGTTCAAAAGCATCAGTTCTTCAGCGTTCAGCCTTCTTTATGGTCCAACTTTCACATTCATACATGATTACTGGGTAAACCATAGCTCTGACTGTAGGGACCTTTGTCGGCAAAGTAATGTGTCTGCTTTTTAATACACTGTCTAGGTCTGTCATATCTTTTCTTCCAAGGATCAAGAGTCTTTTAATTTTATGAATGCAGTCACCATCTGCAGTGACTTTGGAAACCAAGAAAATAAAATGTGTCATTGTTTCCACTTTTTCCCCATCTATTTGCCATAAAGTGATGGGACCAGGTGTCATAATCTCAGTTTTTTGAATGTTGAGTTTTACTCCAGTTTTTTCACTCTCCTCTTTTACCCTCATCAAGAGGCTCTTTAGTTTCTCTTCTTCTGCCATTAGAGTGGTATCATCTGTGTATATGAGGTTGTTGATATTTCTCCTGGCAATCTTGATTCCAGCTTGTGAATCATCCAGCCCAGCATTTGGCATGCTGTACTCTGCATATAAGTTAAATAAGCAGGGTGACAATATATAGCCTTGATGTATTCCTTTTCCAAATTTGAACAAGTCCATTGTTGCATGTGAGGTCCTAACTGTTGCTTCTTGTCCTGCATACAGGTTTCTTGGGTATTCCCATCTCTTTAAGAATTTTCCACAGTTTGTCGTGATCCACACAGTCAAAGGATTTAGCATAGTCAGTGAAGCAGAAGTAGACGTTTTTTAATTCCCTTGCCTTTTTTCTGAGATCCAGTGGCTGTTGGTAATTTGATCTCTGGTTCTTCTGCCTTTTCTAAACTCAGCTTGTACATCTGAAGTTCATGGTTCACCTACTGCTGAAGCATAGCTTGAAGGATTTTGAGCATAAGCTTGCTAATATGTGAAATGAGTGCAACTGTATGGTAATTTGAACATTCTTTGGCATTCATTTCCCTGAGATGAGGTTATTAGCAAAGAGAATATCCTGTACCCAGTTTGAACACAAACAATACACACAACACCTGCAATATTTACAGAGAGGGCTGCTCTGATCTACAGTTCCATCAACAGAAGGATTATCTTGTCAGGAAGTTCTCTTCCTGGAACTTACTTACGTAGCAGCATTTCTGGAGCAACCAGAAGGGATGGAAAAGTCAAGAAAAGAGTGAATAAAGCTCCAGTCACTAAAGATGGAGTGTCTGCAGGTGAAACTGAGCAGGATACACAATTTTGGCCTGAATTTTAAAAACCAGAGACTAGCTTCCAGGTCGCACAGTCATCCATTAACAGTGTGCCTTGGAATTTTCATTAACACATTGTAAAATATTTCAGCATATTTCTGAATTGCCATCGAAGAGTTAATGTCACTTTAAGGGATTCTATGCCATCTGGGAGCATGTGGATGGGCGGAAAACAGGCATTTCTGGAGAAAAGCACTTAGGTTCCTTTTTTGAACTGTCCTGCCCCCAGATTCCTCTCTGTAGAGCAACTCAAGAATTCCTAGGTCCAATTGGCTCTGAGGAGCAGACCTGGAGGCGCTTTGACAAGACCTCTAGCATAGCACACTGGAGAGAGAAACAACACCCCCTTCCGGGTCTGCCCGCAGCCGGAGCCCCATCTGCATCTGGGTTTGTGCTCAGCTCCCCCTGCAGCCCTCCATCACTGTGTCACTCAGAGCACAGTAGTACACAGCCGAGTCTGATGCTTGCACTGCCTGTTTCTGCAGGTGGAAGGAGCTGTCCCTCTTCACAAGAGTGGCCTGAAAACCTTCATGCTCTACCTTCTTGTCTGCTGTGAAGCCCTTCAGGAGGAGTTGAGGAGCTTTGTTGAGATGCTGGACATACCAGAAAAGATAGGGAGCTGAACTAACAGCCTGGTAAGTGCAGTTCAGGGTCATGAGAGCCCCCTCTGAGACAGTCACTGGGCCTTCTGTCTGGTTCACTGAGTCACCATTGGTCCCTCCTACAAGAAAATCACTTCGTCATAGTAGAAATGTACAGGAGGAGAGTTTTCAGTCAGAGAAGAAAAATAAAACTTACCTACAGTTATAGGAAAGTGAAAAATCATCAAGTTTTAGAATAAAATGTTACTTACTGAATATTAAGATGATCAGAAGAACTGAGTGAGTGACTGAATTCATGTTCGCAAAAGAAAACGGTCCTTGTTCCCTGGAATACACCAGTCTAACGAATCTAGTCTCCATCTGGATGTTACAGAAGCTCCTCACTCAGAAATGAGAGCCCCCTTCTGCACAGCAGCAGTCATCTGTCTTGTGGGTGCAAAGTAGGCAAGTGAAACCGGCTCCTGAACACGAGGAACCGCATCTGAAGGAAGCCCCGCCCTCTGGTGGTGGTCGTGAGAATTGCACCACAGTGGAGTCTAACCTATTCCTCCTGATAACAGCTTGTGGGATTACATGCAGGAGAATGGGACAGGACCCTAAGAAGAGAGTCCTAAGCATAAGCGTGTTTAGGGAAATACTCTATTATTACTTCCATAATTTTTTTCATGGCACAGCTATCTCTAGTTTCACAAGAAACCCCAGTTACAGTTTCTAGATGGAATAGTCAGAGGATTCTTCCTCGCGTATGTCTCGGATTCCCATGGGTCAGAGAAGGATCCCTCTGTATGGAAAGTGCTTCCTCCTCTCCCCAAGTCATTTCTCTGAAGTAGTTATATTCATGTTGACTCTGTCAACATGCCGTGGAGAAAATTTTATCTAAGGCAGGTGTCAAATAACGTGTAGTTAAATGATAAGGTTATTATCCTGATTTATCATGGAATGACAGATTTGTAAAACACAATAAAAGTAAAATATGTGACTTCTTTTTCACTGATAATGGTAGAGTTGATCTTCCAACTAGAAAACTATTTTTGGACCTTGAACATCAGGTAGCACCGAGATAAGGAAAACAGATGATATGACCACAAACACTGCCCAGCTTACTTCCTGGAGGCAGTTTCTAGGCACCAGTGCATGAGGGATTTACCTAAAATAGTGTAACTGTCTCACTGTGGGATTGAGACAGAATAGGAGAGCGGAGATCCTGAAAAACCTAAAACTTGTGGACCTCTGTGCCAAAGGGGAGGAACGTTGACAAAAAAAGGGAGAAAGAGAGAGAAATAAGCGCAAGGCAGGGTTTGGGGGAGAGAGTGGCGGGGGAGAGTTGGACCATCCTGGATGACAGCAACCTTACACCTTTAGCCTCATGAGGCACAGGTGACCTTACTTAGGTAACCTGGTTCTTGAAACATCTTTTTACCTCTTGTCACATTCTTGCTTTAATTCAACTAAGTATTTATTTTTTTAAATGTCAAGTTTAGATGCTGAACATATTAGCCAGACACTCTTCATTCCAGAGACATGTGTGTGGTATTTATCTGTCTTCTGTTTATTTATTAGGGATTCAGGAATCTCAATGGAAAGAACTGTTTGCTCAGTGTCTGTCAGCCTGTTTGTCTAGTTCCCTGCTAGTGAAGTGAACCGAGCAGAAGATTTAATGGGGTCATTTCATAGCTTGTTCTTTTCTCTAGGATTGGGTTTACTTTATGCAAAGTCTAACTATAATATGGTAAGAAGTCAGAACATTGTTCTTTGGTGACATAAACCATTTTAAGGCTTGGGGACGTTGTGGCTGCAGACAGCTGTGAGGGTGCCTTAAACGGGCTCTCAATGTTGTCAATCCAGTAACAACGGCTGTGACTAAGTCAGCTGAACTCGAAAATAGTCTTCTTCAAATGTGCCTTTTTTAACTACTGAGATTTTCTCCCCAGTTAAAATGAACTTTGTTAGTTCTTACCAAAACTGGGATCATTTTTAATGCACATCTGATGCTGAGCTTTTCTTTTTGCTTGTTTTGTTCTTTTGTCTGGGCCAGGTCTTAGTTTAGGCTTGTGGGATCTGGTTCCCTGACCAGGGATCGAACCTGGGCCTCCTGCAATGTGAGTGCAGAGAGTCCCAGCCAATGAACCAATGCTCTCCCTAAAATTAGAATCTTGAGTTGAAGTTATCATACTGGCAGGACTCTCTGGCTCAGCAGATCACCTAGATTCTCTTGAACTCTTGTGCATTTTCAGGAATCCCTCCAACATTCATTCTGGAAATTTACAGGGTTGTCTACAATGTGGAAACAAAATGAGACACATTTCCTACCTCAAATTGCTTTCAGTTGATTGAGGAGCAAGTGAGAAAAAAAAAAAAAAATCCTATGCCCTGTCTGGATTCCCACTAGGTGGACCCCAGTACTTGAAATGAGGCCTGAGACCAAAAGCAGAGAACTGAAGCAGTTACTACCAGGGAAATAAAACCCGCTAGAATACTTTATTTTCCCACCATTAAGATTTAATTTTGCTCTTTCATCTCCCTCTCCATTTCTAGGCCTGTTTATTAAGATGTTGAACCCCCAGGGCACAGGTGGCCAGCATCCAGTGTGCAGGACTCTGGGATGTTAGGGAGAAAGGCAGTGCTTACCTTCAGGTGGGTGTCCAGATCCACCCTAAGTGACGATGGTGAGTGCATCTGCCAAGACCATAAAACTACTATAACTATTAAACTCTGCATTTAAGTAGTTGTGTCTATAAATTGAGCTTCCCAGGTGCTAAGTGATAAAAAATCTGCCTGCCAATTGAGGAGATGAGGGTTCAATCCCTGGGTGAGAAAGATCCCCAGGAGAAGGGAATAGCAACCCACTCCAGTATTCTTGCCTGGAAAATTCCATGGACAGAGGAGCATGGTGGGCTACAGTCCATGGCGTCGCAAAGAGTCAGACAAAACTTAGCAAATCAAGCATGCCTATAAATTATGAAATGACAATGATTCAGTATTCTGGCCACAACTTCAGCTTCAGCATCAGTCCTTCCAATGAATATTCACAGTTGATATCCGTTAGGATGGACTGGTTTGATCTCCTTGCAGTCAGGGGACTCTCATGAGGCTTCTCCAACCCACAACTGGAAAGCATCAATTCTTTGGCAATCAGCCTTCTTTATGGTCCAACTCTCACATCTGCTAGGGTCCAGCCTCAGCAGGATCCAGGGGTACCCCTAGGATGAACGGCGTCGATGAGAGAGAGAGAGAGAGAGACCAGACTGGGGTGTGTGCAGCAGGGCCCTAAGTTAGTACATTTCTAAGGGGAGGTGAAAGATAAGCATACAAAGTTTAGTTTAACATTACCTCAGTTTGTCCTTCCTGAAACCAGGGTGTTTTCTGCATACTTCTTTGTTTATGAGAGTCTTCTTTCATAGTGGATCTTTGTACATTATCTTCTGGCCTTGGGGCCTATTAACATTTTATGACCTAGGTGAAGGCAAAGCTGTTTTCCATAGTCTATTCTTTATTGTTCTATTTTGCCTTGAGCTTAGCAGAAAACAGAAAAGTTGCAGTCTTGTGGTACAGCAGGTTGCAACATAGTAGAAATACAATCCTGTTAACACAAAGGTCAGTCTTTTTGCAAAACTTCTCAGCTAAATTTATCTAAAAAGTTTACCACACAAAGACTCTGCGGCTCTGGTGAGGCAGCCTCTGTTTTAGCACTCTTGGTTAAAATTAACAATCCTAAACTCTTAGTTTTCTAAATCTTTAACTATAACCACATTTAGAATAATATTTTTGTGTTCTCTAATAGGGCCCCCTCACACCCCGAAGGGCTCTGTGACCATTAGGGCCTTTTGTGATCAGGTTCTTTATGCTGTTTATGATTAAGGTGTTGTGAGCAGCCATGTGCATTAGTACGCATTTGTCAAACAAGCCAGAGTGCCAGCAGAAGGGTTTTTACTTGAAACATTTCCTTCATTCCTGGCCCATTCATAGGGAACCAGTGTCCAGGAGGTTTATTAATTAGGGTTCTGTGTTGGTCTTTATTTAGTGAAAGAGGAGCAGGAGAGCTCTTGGCAGGCAACGCAAAGATCCGCAACAAGACCAACAAGGACAACAGCAAGAGGGGGAGGCTACAGGGTGGGGTAGAGAACGGGGTCAACCTGGAGGGTCCCTTGTAGCCTGAACAGCCTTGCATTTCAGGTCTTCTCCTCGTGACCTTGTCACGGGTGGGATCTCCCATAATGGCTCCCGGCACACATCCATTCATGATTACGGGGAAAACCATAACTCTGACTATATGGACTTTGCCGGTAAAGTAATGTCTCTGCTTTTTAACATGCCGTCTAGGTTGATCATAGCTTTTCCTCCAAGGAGCAAGCATCTTTTAATTTCATGGCTGCAGTCACAATTTGCAGTGATTTTCAAGCTCAAGAAAATTAAATCTGTCACTGTTTCCACATTTTCCCCATCTATTTGCCATAAAATAATGGTACTGGATGCCGTAATCTTAGTTTTTTTAATGTTGAGTTTTAATCCAGCTGTTTTTACTCTCCTCTTTCACCTGCATCAAGATGTTATTTAGTTACTTTTCACTTTCTGCCATCAGAGTGGTGTCATCTGCATATCTGAGGTTGTTGATATTTCTCCTGGCAATCGTGATTCCAGCTTTTGAGTCATCCAGCCCTGCATTTCACCTGATGTACTCCACATATAAGTTAAAAAAGCAGGCTGACAATATATAGCCTTGATGTACTCCTTTCCCAATTTTGAACCAGTCCATTGTTCCATGTGTAGTACTAACTGTTGCTTCTTGTCCTGCATACAGGATATCTTGTATCTTCTTGGATATCCCCATCTCCTTAAGAATTATCCACAGTTTGTTGTGATCCACACAGTCAAAAGCTTTAGTGTAGTCAATGAAGCAGAAGTAGACTTGTTTTAAATTCCCTTGCTTTTTCTGTGATCCAGCAGATATTGGATCTGCTCTGGTTCCTCTGCCTTTTCTAAACTCAGCTTATACATCTGAAATTCTTGGTTCATGTACTGCTGAAGCATAGCTTGAAGGATTTTGAGCATAATCTTGCTAACATGTGAAATGAGTGCAATTGTATGGTAATTTGAACATTCTTTGGCATTCATTTCCCTGAGATGAGGTTATTAGCAAAGAGAATATCCGGCACCCAGTATGAATACAAACAATACACACAACACCTGCAATATTTACAGAGAGGGCTGCTCTGATCCACAGGGCCCTTGACAAAAGGAATACCTTGTCAGAAACTCCCCACTTGGAATTTACTTAGGCAGCAGCATTTCTGGAGCAACCAGAAGGGATGGAAAAGCCAAGGAAAGAGAGAATAAAGCTCCAGTCACTAAAGATGGAGTGTCTGCAGGTGAAACTGAGCAGGATACACAATCTTGGCCTGAATTTTAAAAACCAGAGACTAGCTTCCAGGTTGCACAGTCATCCATTAACAATGAGCCCTGGAATTTTCATTAACACACTGTGAAATATTTCAGCATATATAATCTGAATTGTTGTTGAAGAGTTAATGTCACTTTAAGGGATTCTATGCCATCTGGGGGCAGGTGGATGGGCTGAAAACAGGCATTTTTGGAGAAAAGCACTTAGGTTCCTCTTTACACTGTCCTGTCCCAGATTCCTCTGTTGGGCCATCCAAGAATTCCAAGGTCCTTGGCTTGGAGTATCAGAGCTGGAAGTGCTTTGACAGCACCTCTGAGAGAGAAACAACACCTCCTTCCTGGTCTGCCCACAGCCGGAGCCCCATCTGCCTCTGGGTTTGTGCTCAGCTTCCCCTGCAGCCCTCCATCACTGTGTCCCTCAGAGCACAGTAGTACACAGCCGAGTCTGATGCTTGCACTGCCTGTTTCTGCAGGTGGAAGGAGCTGTCCCTCTTCACAAGAGTGGCCTGAAAACCTTCATGCTCTACCTTCTTGTCTGCTGTTAGGCCCTTCAGGAGGAGTTGAGGAGCTTTGTTGAGATGCTGGACATACCAGAAAAGATAGAAATTTGAATACGTGGCCTGGTAAGTGCAGTTCAGGGTCATGAGAGCCCCCTCTGAGACAATCACTGGGCCTTCTGTCTGGTTCACTGAGTCACCATTGGTCCCTCCTACAAGAGAATCACTTCGTTATAGTAGAAATGTACAGGAGGAGAGTTTTCAGCCAGAGAAGAAAAATAAAACTGACCTGTTATCATAGGAAAGTGAGAAATCATTTTAGGATAAAATGCTACTTACCAAGTATTAAGAAGATGACCAGAACTGAGTGAGTGGCAGAAAACATTCTGGCGACAGTCCTTGTTCCCTAGAAACATCAAATCTATCAAAGTTAGTCTTCAGCTGGATGTTACAGAAGCTCCTCACTCAGAAAATGGGGACCCCTTTCTGCACAGCAGCAGTCACCTGTCTTGTGGCTACAGAGGAGGCAAGTCAAACCAGCTCCTGAATACAGAAAGGAATCGCATTTGAAGGAAGCCCCGCCCTCTGGTGGTGATCTTAAAGATATGACCACAGTCATATCTGACCTCAGTTCAGTTCAGTAGCTCAGTCGTGTCCAGCTCTTTGCGACCCCATGGACAGCAGCAGGCCAGGCTTCGCTGTCCAACACCAGCTCCCGGAGCTTGCTCAGACCCATGTCCATTGAGTCGGTGATGCCATCCAACCATCTCATCTTCTGCCGTCCCTTTCTCCTCCTGCCTTCAATCTTTCCCAGCATCAGCGTCTTTTCCAATGAGTCGGCTCTTCTCATCAGGTGGCCAAAGTATTGGAGCTTCAGCTTCAACATCAGTCCTTCCAGTGAATATTCAGAACTGATTTCTTTTAGGACTGACTGGTTTGATCCCCTTGCAGTCCAAGGGGCTCTCAAGAGCCAAAGAGTTCTCTTTTGAACACCATAGTTCAAAAGCATCAATTCTTCAGCGCTCAGCTTTCTTTCTTGGTCCAACTCTCACATCCATACATGACTACAGGAAAAACCATAGGTTTGGCTATCTGGGCCTTTGTCAGCAAAGTAATGTCTCTGATTTTTAATATGCTGTCTAGGTTGGTCATAGCTTTTCTTCCAAGGAGCAAGTGTCTTTTAATTTCATGTCTGCAGTGACCATTCACAGTGATTTTGGAGCCCTAGAAAATAAAGTCTGTCACTGTTTCCATTGTTTCCCCATCTATTTGCCATGAAGTGATGGGCCTGGATGCCATGATCTTAGTTTTTGAATACTTAGTTTAAAGCCAGCTTTTTCACTCTCCTCGTCCTGACCTACTCCTGACCTAGTCCTCCTGATGAGAGTTTGTGGGGTACACACAGGAGAATGGGACAGGACTCTAAGAGGAGAGCCCTAAAAACAAACCTGCTTTGGGAAACGTTCCATTATTACATCCATTATTTTCTGTGTGGTATAGTATCATTAGCTTTGCAAATAATGCCAGTTAACAATTTTTAGGAGGAGTAGTTGGAGGGTTTCTTCTTTACATATGTCTCCATGATTCCCATGGGTCAGAACAGGACCCCTCAGCATGGAAATTGCTCCCTCCTCTCCCCAAGACCTTCACCTGAATTAGTTCTATTCATCCCCAAGGCACAGCCAACATGCTACTGGAATGTTGGAATGTTACATTATGTTGGAAACATTATCTAAGTCAGGTCTCAAACAAGGTGTGGCTGAATGATCAGGTGAATGAATGATCCCTGTGCCCTGTGCTGGGCTCAGTCGTGTCTGACTCTTTGTGGCCCTAGAGAGTACAGCCTGCCAGGCTCCTCTGTCCATGGAATTTTCCAGGCACGAATACTAGAGTAGCTTGCCATGCCCTCCTCCAGGGGATCTTCCCAACACAGGGAATGAGCCAGCGTCTCCTGCATCTCCCGCATTTCAGGTGGATTCTTTACATATCTGAGCCACCTGATTATTTAAGGCAGTTCTCATCTAATGTGTGATTAAATGAGCAGGTTATTACTGCTATCCATCATAAAATGTCATATTTGTAAAATTAAAAAATAAATTGCTGTTACTCCTTTTTACTGATAAAGGTAGAGTCGACCTTCCAACTAGAAAACTGGACAAAATATATGAGACAAGTTGTGGATCTTGGACATCAGGTAGCACAGAGATAACGAAAACAGATGAGATGAGCCAGGACGTCGCCCAGATTTCTTCACGCAGGCAGCTTCTAGGCACCAGTGCATCAGGGATTTAACAAAAATGGCCCAACTGTCTCACTGTGAGATGGAATAATATTTTGGGGATCCTGAGGAACCCAGAAATTTGTGGACCAGTGTACCAGATAGGAAGGACATGGGCAAAAGGGAGAGAGGGAGAGGGATGAGGGCAAAGAGGTGGGGGGAGGAGTCACTGTGAATCCTGGACTGAGTTCTGATCTGTAAGTAAAGAGAGAAGACCCAATGAGTCTGGTAAACCTCCCTGAAGGGGCCTCCTTTGGGGCCTGGACCCTACTTGGATGACAGCCTCATCCTTACACCTTCAGCCTCATGAGGGACGGGTGACCTTACTTAGGAAACTTGGTTCTTGAAACATCTTTTTACCTCTTGTCACATTCTTGCTTTAATCCAACTAAGTATTTTTTTTCAGAATGTCAAGTTTAGATGCTTAATATATTAGCCAGGCACTCTTCATTCCAGAGGCATGTGTGTGGTATTTATGTGTCTTCTGTTTATTTATTAGGGATTCAGGAATCTCAGTGGAAAGAACTGTTTGCTCACTGTCTGTCAGCCTGTTTATCTAGTTCCCTGTGCAATTATTTGTGCTAGTGAAGTGAACCCAGCAGAAGATTTAATGGCGTCATTTCATAGCTTGTTCTTTCCTCTAGGATAGGGTATATTTTATGCAAAGTCTGACTATATTATGGTAAGAAGTCAAAACATTGTTCTTTGCTGACATAAACCATGTTAAGGCATGGAAACGCTGTGGCTGCAGACAGCTGTGAGGTTGCCTTACACGGGCTCTCAGGGCAGTGCTGTCAATCCAGGAACAATGGTTGTGACGAAGTCAGTTGAACTCAAGAACTGCTGCTGCTGCTAAGTCGCTTCAGTCGTGTCTGACTCTATGTGACCCCATAGACGGCAGCCCACCAGGCTCCCCCGTCCCTGGGATTCTCTAGGCAAGAACACTGGAGTGGGTTGCCATTTCCTTCTCCAACGCATGAAAGTGAAAAGTGAAAGTGAAGTCGTGTCCGACTCTTCGCGACCCCATGGACTGTAGCCCACCAGGCTCCTCCGTCCATGGGATTTTCCAGCCAAGAGTACTGGAGTGGGGAGCCATTGCCTTGTCCGGAACTCAAGAACAGGCTTCTTCAAATCTCTACAGAGATTTTCTCACCAGTTAAAATGAATTTTGTTAGTTCTTACCAAAACTGGAATCATTTTTAATACACAACTGTTTGCTGAGTTGTTCTTTTTGCTTGGTTTTGTCTGCTCCAGGTCTTAGGTTAGGCTTGTGGGATCCAGTTCCCTGACCAGGGATCGAACCTGGGCCTCTAGCAATGTGAGTGCAGAGTCCTACTCACTGAAACAACCCTCCACCTAAAATGAGAATCTTGAGCTGAAGTTATCATGCTGGCAGGACTCTCTAGCTCAGCATATCACCTAGATTGTCTTAAACTCTTGTGCATTTTCAGGAATCCCTAGCTTCCAGCATTCATTCTGGAAATCTACAGGGTTGTCTGCAATGTGGAAACCAAAATCAGATCCAATTCCTATCTCAAATTGCTTTCAGTTGATTGAGAAGCAGGTAAGCAAAAAAAAAAAAAAAATCCTATGCCCTGTCTGTACTCCCACTAGCCTGGACCCCAAAACATGAAATGAGGGAACAGACTGAAAATAGAGAGCTGATGCAGTTACCACCAGGGAAATTAAACCTGCTAGAATACTTTTTTCCCCACCGTTAAGATTTATTTTTGTTCTTTCAACTCCCTCTCCATTTCTATGGCCTCTTTATTAAGATGTTGAGCCCCCAGGGCACAGGCAGCCAGCCCCCAGTGTGCAGGACTCTAGGATGTCAGGGAGGAAGGCAGTGCTCACCTTCAGGCGGGTGTCCAGACCCACCCTAAGTGACGATGGTGAGTACATCTGCCAAGACCATAAAACTACTGTAACTATTAAACTCTGCATTTAAGTATTGTGTCTGTAAATTGGGTTTCCTCAGTAGCTCAGCAGTAAAGGATCTGCCTGCCAATTGAGGAGATGAGAGTTCAATCCCTGGGTCAGGAAGATCCCCTGGAGGAGAAGACAGCAACCCACTCCAGTATTCTTGCCTGGAAAATTCCACGGACAGGGGAGCCTGGCAGCTACAGTGCACAGGATGGCAGAGAGTCAGACTCCACTTAGCAACTGAGCACCAGACACAATACACACAGGCCTAGAAATTATGAAATGACAAGGATTCAGTGTCCTGGCCACACCTCACAGACTGCCCAGCAGTAAAACATCCATCTCTGCCCACCTGCTGTGCCCACCACTGTCCTTCCAGAAAGTCTGCTCCCAGAAGTTGCAGACAGGAGTTCAGCCTGAGAAGATGAGGGGACTCTCTGTCAATGGGCACGACTGTAGCAGGGACACAGAGTGGGGACCAGAGTGGCTCTGCATTCCACTCATGAGCAGAGGAGTGTGGAGATGCTCCTGCTCGCTGAGTGGGTGGTAATTTCTCCTAGTCTCCTGAGCAGGTGAAAAGCCCACTCCCCTATCAAGACAGCCTATTGTAAGAGAACATAAAGACGTCCCCCACGTGTCTGAAGTATGAGTGACTGATGAATTAATTTTCCCTGCTTTTGCTGTTGTTCAGTCCCTAGGCCGTGTCTGACTCTTCACAACCCCAGGAACTGCAGCACGTCAGGCTTCCCTGTCCTTCACGAGCTCCCAGAATTTGCTCAAACTCCTGTCCATTGAGTCAGTGATGCCATCCAACCATCTTATCCTCTGTCACCTCCTTATCCTCTTGCCCTCAATCTTTCCCAGCATCAGGGTCTTCTCCAGTGAATCGGATCTTCACATCAGGTGGCCAAAATACTGGAACTTTAGCTTCAGCATCAGTCCTTCCAATGAATGTTCACGGTTGATAACCTTTAGGATTGACTGCTTTGATCACCTTGCAGTCCAAGAGACTCTGAAGAATCTTCTCCAAAACCACAGTTCAAAAGCATTAGTTCTTCAGCGTTCAGCCTTCTTTATGGTCCAACATTCACATTCATACATGATTACTGGGTAAACCATAGCTCTGACTATAAACACCTTTGTCGGCAAAGTAATGTGTCTGCTTTTTAATACACTGTCTAGGTCTGTCATATCTTTTCTTCCAAGGATCAAGAGTCTTTTAATTTTATGAATGCAGTCACCATCTGCAGTGACTTTGGAGCCCAAGAAAATAAAATGTGTCATTGTTTCCACTTTTTCCCCATCTATTTACCATGAAGTGATGGGACCAGATGTCATAATCTTACATTTTTGAATGTTGAGTTTTACTCCAGCTTTTTCACTCTCCTCTTTCACCCTCATCAAGAGGCTCTTTAGCTTCTCTTTGCTTTCTGCCATTAGAGTGGTATCATCTCCATATCTGAGGTTGTTGATATTTCTCCTGGCAATCTTGATTCCAGCTTGTAAGTTATCCAGCCCTGCATTTCACCTAATGTACTTCACATGTAAGTTAAATAAGCAGGGTGACAATATATAGCCTTGACGTACTCCTTTTCCAAATTTGAACCAGTCCATTGTTCCATGTGCAGTACTAACTGTTGCTTCTTGTCCTGCATACAGGTTTCTTGGGTATTCCCATCTCTTTAAGAAATTTCCAAAAAAAAAAAAAAAAAAAAAAAAATTTCCACAGTTTGTTGTGATCCACACAGTCAAAGGATTTAGCATAGTCAATGAAGCAGAAGTAGACTTTTTTTAATTCCCTTGCTTTTTCCTGTGATCCAGTGGCTTTTGGTAATTTGATCTCTGGTTCCTCTGCCTTTTCTAAACTCAGCTTATACATCTAAAATTCTTGGTTCATGTACTGCTGAAGCATAGCTTGAAGGATTTTGAGCATAATCTTGCTAACATGTGAAATGAGTGCAATTGTATGGTAATTTGAACATTTTTTGGCATTCATTTCCCTGAGATGAGGTTATTAGCAAAGAGAATATCCGGCACCCAGTATGAATACAAACAATACACACAACACCTGCAATATTTACAGAGAGGGCTGCTCTGATCCACAGGGCCCTTGACAGAAGGAATATCTTGTCAGGAAGTTCTCCTCCTGGAACTTACTTAGGCAGCAGCATTTCTGGAGCAACCAGAAGGGATGGAAAAGTCAAGAAAAGAGTGAATAAAGCTCCAGTCACTGAAGATGGAGTGTCTGCAGGTGAAACTGAGCAGGATACACAATCTTGGCCTGAATTTTAAAAACCAGAGGCTAGCTTCCAGGTTGCACAGTCATCCATTAACAATGTGCCTTGGAATTTTCATCAACACATTGTGGAATATTTCAGCATATATAATCTGAATTGTCATCAAAGAGTTAATGTCACTTTAAAGGATTCTATGCCATCTGGGGGCATGTGGATGGGCGGAAAACAGGCATTTTTGGAGAAAAGCGCTTAGGTTCCTCTTTACACTGTCCTGCCCCAGATTCCTCTCTGTAGGGCAACCCAAGAATTCCTAGGTCCAACTGGCTCTGAGGAGCAGACCTGGAAGAACTTTGACAAGACCTCTAGCATAGCACACTGGAGAGAGAAACAACACCCCCTTCCGGGTCTGCCCACAGCCGGAGCCCCATCTGCATCTGGGTTTGTGCTCAGCTCCCCCGGCAGCCCTCCGTCACTGTGTCCCTCAGAGCACAGTAGTACACAGCCGAGTCTGATGCTTGCACTGCCTGTTTCTGCAGGTGGAAGGAGCTGTCCCTCTTCACAAGAGTGGCCTGAAAACCTTCATGCTCTACCTTCTTGTCTGCTGTGAAGCCCTTCAGGAGGAGTTGAGGAGCTTTGTTGAGATGCTGGACATACCAGAAAAGATATACGAATTCGAATATGTGGTCTGGTAAGTGCAGTTCAGGGTCATGAGAGCCCCCTCTGAGACAGTCACTGGGCCTTCTGTCTGGTTCACTGAGTCACCATTGGTCCTTCCTACAAGAGAATCACTTCTTTATTGTAGAAATGTACAGGAGGAGAGTTTTCAGCCACAGAAGAAAAACAAAACTTACCTATAGTTATAGGAAAGTGAAAAATCATTAAGCTTTAGAATAAAATGTTACTTACTGAATATTAAGATGATCAGAAGGACTGAGTGAGTGACAGAATGCATGTTCGCAAAAGAAAACGGTCCTTGTTCCCTGGAATACACCAGTCTAACGAATCTAGTCTCCATCTGGATGTTGCAGAAGCTCCTCACTCAGAAACGGAGAGCCCCTTTCTGCACAGCAGCAATATTCTGTATTTTGGCTGCAAAGTAGGCAAGTGAAACCAGCCAGAACATGAGGAACCGCATCTGAAGGAAGCCTCGCCCTCTGGTGGTGATCGTCAGAATTGCACCACAGTCGAGTCTGACTTCCTCCTGGTAACAGCTTGTGGGATTACATACAGGAGAATGGGACAGGACTCTAAGAAGAGAGTCCTAAACATAAGCGTGCTTAGGGAAATATTCTATTATTACTTCCATAATTTTTTGCATGGCACAGGTATCTCTAGCTTCATAAAAAACCCCAGTTACAATTTCTAGATGGAATAGTCAGAGGTTTCTTCCTTGCATATGACTCCGATTCCCGTGGGTCAGAGAAGGATCCCTCTGTATGGAAAGTGCTTCCTCCTCTCCCCAAGTCATTTCTCTGAAGTAGTTATATTCATGTTGACTCTGTCAACATGCCGTGGAGAAAATTTTATCTAAGGCAGGTGTCAAATATATAGTTAAGTGATAAGGTTATTATCCTGATTTATCATGGAATGACAGATTTGTAAAACACAATAAAAGTAAAATATGTGACTTGTTTTTCACTGATAACAGTAGAGTTGATCTTCTAACTAGAAAACTATTTTTGGACCTTGAACATCAGGTAGCACAGAGATAAGGAAAACAGATGATATGACCACAAACACTGCCCAGCTTACTTCCTGGAGGCAGTTTCTAGGCACCAGTGCATGAGGGATTTACCACAAATAGTGCAGCTGTCTCACTGTGGGATTGAGACAGAATAGGAGAGCGGAGATCCTGAAAAACCTAAAACTTGTGGACCTCTGTACCAGAGAGGAGGAATACTGACAAAAAAAAAAGAGAAAGAGAGAGAAATAAGCGCAAGGCAGGGGTTGGGCGGGAGAGTGGGGGGGAGTTGGACCATCCTGGGTGACAGCAACCTTACACCTTTAGCCTCATGAGGCACAGGTGACCTTACTTAGGTAACCTGGTTCTTGAAACATCTTTTTACCTCTTGTCACATTCTTGCTTTAATTCAACTAAGTATTTTTTTAGAATGTCAAGTTTAGATGCTGAACATATTAGCCAGACACTCTTCATTCCAGAGACATGTGTGTGGTATTTATCTGTCTTCTGTTTATTTATTAGGGATTCAGGAATCTCAATGGAAAGAACTGTTTGCTCAGCGTCTGTCAGCCTGTTTGTCTAGTTCCCTGTGCAATTATTTGAGCTAGTGAAGTGAACCCACCAGAAGATTTAATGGGGTCATTTCATAGCTTGTTCTTTTCTCTAGGATTGAGTTTACTTTATGCAAAGTCTAACCATCATATGGTTAGAAGTCAAAACATTGTTCTTTGGTGACATAAACCATTTTAAGGCTTGGGGACATTGTGGCTGCAGACAGCTGTGAGGGTGCCTTACATGGGCTCTCAGTGTTGTCAATCCAGTAACAATGGCTGTGACTAAGTCAGCTGAACTTGAGAACAGTCTTCTTCAAATGTGCCTTTTTTATCTACTGAGATTGTCTCACCAGTTAAAATGAACTTTGTTAGTTCTTACCAAAACTGGGATCATTTTTAATGCACATCTGATGCTGAGCTGTTCTTTTTGCTTGTTTTGTTCTTTTGTCTGTGCCAGGTCTTAGTTTAGGCTTGTGGGATCTAGTTCCCTGACCAGGGATCGAACCTGGGCCTCCTGCAATGTGAGTGCAGAGTCCCAGTCACTGAACCAACGCTCTCCCTAAAATGAGAATCTTGAGTTGAAGTTATCATGCTGGCAGGACTCTCTGGCTCAGCAGATCACCTAGATTCTCTTGAACTCTTGTGCATTTTCAGGAATCCCTCCAACATTCTTTCTGGAAATTTACAGGGTTGTCTACAACATGGAAACAAAAATGAGACACATTTCCTACCTCAAATGGCTTTCAGTTGATTGAGGAGCAGGTGAGCAAAAAAAAAAAAAAAAAAATCCTATGCTCTGTCTGTACTCCCACTAGCCTGGACCGAAGTACTAGGCCTGAGACCAAAAGCAGAGAACTGAAGCAGTTACTACCAGGGAAATAAAACCTGCTAGAATACTTTTATTTTCCCTCCGTTAAGATTTATTTTTGCTCTTTCATCTCCCTCTCCATTTCTAGGCCTGTTTATTAAGATGTTGAAACCCCAGGGCACAGGGGCCAGCACTCAGTATGCAGGACTCTAGGATGTCAGGGAGGAAGGCAGTGCTCACCTTCAGGTGGGTGTCCAGACCCACCCTAAGTGACGATGGTGACTGCATCTGCCAAGACCATAAAACTACTATAACTATTAAACTCTGCATTTAAGTAGTTGTGTCTATAAATTGAGCTTCCCAGGTGCTAAGTGATACAGAATCTGCCTGCCAACTGAGGAGATGAGGGTTCAATCCTTGGGTGAGAAAGATCCCCTGGAGAAGGGAATAGCAACCCACTCCAGTATTCCTGCCTGGAAAATTCCATGGACAGAGGAGCCTGGTGGGCTACAGTCCACGGCGTCACAAAGAGTCAGACAAAACTTAGCAAATCACACACACCTATAAATTATGAAATGACAATAATTCAGTATTCTGGCCACATCTCACAGACTGCCCGGCAGTGAAACATCCATCTCTTCCCACCTGTGTGCCCACCACTGTCCTTCCAGAAAGTCTGGTCCCCGAAGTTGCAGATGGCATGATTGTATCAGAGACGCAGAGCAGTGACCAAGTGGCTCCGCATCCCGCTCATGAGCAGAGGAGTATGGAGACGTTCCTGCTTTGGGAGTGGGTGATAGTTTCTCCCAGTTTCTTGAGCAGGTGAAAAAGCTCACTCTGCTGCCAAGATAGCTTATTGCAAGAGTGCATAAACACTCTTTCCACGTGTCTGAAATATGACTGATTGATTAATTAATTTTCCCTGTTTTTGTTGCCATTCAGTCCCTAGGTCATGTCTGACACTTTACAACCCCATGAACTGCAACATGCCAGGAGCTTAATCTCTCTTTCCTTGACTTTTCCATCCCTTCTGGTTGCTCCAGAAATGCTGCTGCCTAAGTAAGTTCCAAGAGGAGAGCTTCCGGACAAGATATTCCTTCTGAAGGGCCCTGTGGCTCAGAGCAGCTCACTAAGTAAATATTGCAAGTGTGTGTCCCTCCCTGTCCTTCACTATCTCCCAGAGTTTGCTAAACTCACGTCCATTGAGTCAGTAATGCCATCCAACCATCTTATCCTCTGTCACCTCCTTATCCTCTTGCCCTCAATCTTTCCCAGCATCAGGGTCTTCTCTAGTGAATTGGTACTTCACATCAGGTGGCCAAAATATTGAAACTTCAGCTTCAGCATCAGTTCTTCCAATGAATATTCACAGTTGATATCTGTTAGGGTGGACTGGTTTGATCTCCTTGCATTGCAAGGGACTCTCAAGAGTCTTTTCCAACACCACAGCTAAAAAGCATCAATTCCTTGGCACTCAGCCTTCTTTATGGTCCAACTCTCACATCCATTCATGATTACTGGGAAAACCAGAGCTCTGACTATATGGACCTTTGCTGGTAAACTAATGTCTCTGCTTTTTAACATGCTGTCTAGGTTGGTCATAGCTTTTCTTCGAAGGAACAAGCATCTTTTAATTTCATGGCTACAGTCACCATTTGCAATGATTTTGAAGCCCAAGAAAATTAAATCTGTCACTGTTTCCACATTTTCCCCATCTATTTGCCATAAAATGATGGGACCGGATGCCGTAATCTTAGGTTTTTTAATGTTGAGTTTTAATCCACCGTTTTCACTCTCCTCTTTCACCTGCATCAAGATGTTCTTTAGTTGCTTTTCACTTTCTCCATCAGAGTAGTGTCATCTGCATACCTGAGGTTGTTGATATTTCTCCTGGCAATCGTGATTCCAGCTTTTGAGTCATCCAGCCCTGATTTCACCTGATGTACTCCACATATAAGTTAAATAAGCAGGGTAACAATATATAGCCTTGATGTACTCCTTTCCCAATTTTGAACCAGTCCGTTGTTCCATGTGCAGTACTAACTGTTGCTTCTTGTGCTGCATATAGGATTCTTGGGTATCCCCATCTTTTTAAGAATTTTCCACAGTTTCTTGTGATCCACACAGTCAAAGGCTTTAGTGTAGTCAATGAAGCAGAAGTAGACTTGTTTTTAAAATTCCCTTGCTTTTTCTGTGATCCAGCAGATATTGGATCTGCTCTGGTTCCTCTGCCTTTTCTAAACTCAGCTTATACATCTAAAATTCTTGGTTCATGTACTGCTGAAGCATAGCTTGAAGGATTTTGAGCATAATCTTGCTAACATGTGAAATGAGTGCAATTGTATGGTAATTTGAACATTCTTTGGCATTCATTTCCCTGAGATGAGGTTATTAGCAAAGAGAATATCCGGCACCCAGTATGAATACAAAAAATACACACAACACCTGCAATATTTACAGAGAGGGCTGCTCTGATCCACAGGGCCCTTGACAAAAGGAATACCTTGTCAGAAACTCCCCACTTGGAATTTACTTAGGCAGCAGCATTTCTGGAGCAACCAGAAGGGATGGAAAAGCCAAGGAAAGAGAGAATAAAGCTCCAGTCACTGAAGATGGAGTGTCTGCAGGTGAAACTGAGCAGGATACACAATCTTGGCCTGAATTTTAAAAACCAGAGGCTAGCTTCCAGGTTGCACAGTCATCCATTAACAATGTGCCTTGGAATTTTCATCAACACATTGTGGAATATTTCAGCATATATAATCTGAATTGTCATCGAAGAGTTAATGTCACTTTAAAGGATTCTATGCCATCTGGGGGCATGTGGATGGGCTGAAAACAGGCATTTTTGGAGAAAAGCGCTTAGGTTCCTCTTTACACTGTCCTGCCCCAGATTCCTCTCTGTAGGGCAACCCAAGAATTCCTAGGTCCTTGGCTTGGAGTATCAGAGCTGGAAGTGCTTTGACAGCACCTCTGAGAGAGAAACAACGCCCCCTTCTGGGTCTGCCCACAGCCGGAGCCCCATCTGCATCTGGGTTTGCGCTCAGCTCCCCCTGCAGCCCTCCGTCACTGTGTCCCTCAGAGCACAGTAGTACACAGCCGAGTCTGATGCTTGCACTGCCTGTTTCTGCAGGTGGAAGGAGCTGTCCCTCTTCACAAGAGTGGCCTGAAAACCTTCATGCTCTACCTTCTTGTCTGCTGTGAAGCCCTTCAGGAGGAGTTGAGGAGCTTTGTTGAGATGCTGGACATACCAGAAAAGATACGAATTCGAATATGTGGTCTGGTAAGTGCAGTTCAGGGTCATGAGCGCCGCCTCTGAGACAGTCACTGGGCCTTCTGTCTGGCTCACTGAGTCACCACTGGTCCCTCCTACAAGAAAATCACTTTGTTATAGTAGAAATGCATAGGAGAGGAGTTTTCAGTCAGAGAAGAAAAATAAAACTTACCTATGGTTATAAGTGAAAAATCATTAACATTTAGAATAAAATGTTACTTACTGAATATTAAGATGATCAGAAAAACTGAGTGAGTGGCAGAATGCATGCTGGCAAAAGAAAACGATCCTTGTTCCCTGGAAAACGCCAGTCTAACAAATCTAGCCTGCAGCTGGATGTTACAGAAGCTCCTCACTCAGAAACTGAGAGCCCCTTTCTGTACTGAGGAAATATTCTGATTGTGGCTGCAAAGTAGGCAAGTGAAACCGGCTCCTGAACATGAGGAACCGCATCTGAAGGAAGCCCCGCTCTCTGGTGGTGATCGTGAGGATTGCACTACAGTCTAGTCTGACCTATTCCTCCTGATAACAACTTGTGGGATTATATAGAGGAGAATGGGACAGGACCCTAAGAAGAGAGTCCTAAACATAAGCGTGCTTAGGGAAATATTCTATTATTACTTCCATAATTTTTTGCATGGCACAGGTATCTCTAGCTTCACAAGAAACTCCAGTTACAATTTCTAGATGGAATAGTCAGAGGTTTCTTCCTCTCATATGACTCCGATTCCCATGGGTCAGAGAAGGATCCCTCTGTATGGAAAGTGCTTCCTCCTCTCCCCAAGTCATTTCTCTGAAGTAGTTATATTCATGTTGACTCTGTCAACATGCCGTGGAGAAAATTTTATCTAAGGCAGGTGTCAAATAATGTATAGTTAAGTGATAAGGTTATTATCCTGATTTACCATGGAATGACAGATTTGTAAAGCACAATAAAAATAAAATATGTGACTTGTTTTTCACTGATAACAGTAGAGTTGATCTTCTAACTAGAAAATTATTTTTGGACCTTGAACATCAGGTAGCACAGAGATAAGGAAAACAGATGAAATGAGCACTGACATTGCCCAGCTTACTTCCTGGAGGCAGCTTCTAGGCACCAGTGCATGAGGGATTTACTACAAATAGTGCAGCTGTCTCACTGTGGGATTGAGACAGAATAGGAGAGCGGAGATCCTGAAAAACCTAAAACTTGTGGACCTCTGTACCAGAGAGGAGGAATGTTGACAAAAAAGAGAGAAAGAGAGAGATAAGGGCAAGGGAGGGGTGGGGTGGAGTGGGGAGGAATTTGGACCATCCTGGGTGACAGCAACTTCACACCTTTGGCCTCATGAGGCACAGGTGACCTTAACTAGGTACCTTGGTTCTTGAAACACAAACACTATCATTTATTTCTTGTCACATAGTTGTTTTAATTCAACTGGGTGTTTTTTTTTTAGAACGTCAAGTTTAGATGCTGAATATATTAGCCAGGCACTCGGAGAAGGCAACGGCACCCCACTCCAGTACTCTTGTCTGGAAAATCCCATGGACGGAGGAGCCTGGTGGGCTACAGTCCATGGGGTCGCGAAGAGTCGGACACGACTGAGCGACTTCACTTTCACTTTTCACTTTCATGCACTGGAGACGGAGATGGCAGCCCACTCCGGTATTCTTGCCTGGAGAATCCCAGGGACGGGAGCCTGGTGGGCTGCCGTCTGGGGGTCACACAGATTGGACACGACTGACGTGACTCAGCAGCAGCAGCAGCTTCATTCCAGAGGCATGTGTGTGGTATTCATCTGTCTTCTGTTTATTTGTTTTATTAGGGATTCAGGAATCTCAATGGAAAGAACTGTTTGCTCAGTACCTGTCTGCCCATTTGTCTAGTTTCCTGTGCAATTATCTGGGCTAGTGAAGTGAACCCAGAAGATTTAACGGGGCCATTTCATAGCTTGTTTTCTCTAGGATTGGGTTAACCTTATGCAAAGTAAGACTGTATTATGGTAAGAAGTGAAAACATTGTTCTTTGCTGACATAAACCATTTTAAGGCCTGGGAACGTTGTGGCTGCAGACAGCTGTGAGGTTGCCTTACACAGGCTCTCAGGGCAGTGCTGTCAACCCAGGAACAATGGCTGTGACTTTTAGTTTAATTAAGTTTGACTTGTTTATTTTTGTTTTTATTTCCAATACCCTAGGGAGTGGGTCAAAGAGGATCGTGCTGTGATGTATGTCAAAGAGTGTACTGCCTATGTTTTCCTCTAAGAGTTTTATGGATTCTGGCCTTACATTTAAGTCATTAATCCACTTTGAGTTTATTTTTGTGTATGGTGTTTGTTTGGAAAGGTTCTAGTGTCATCCTTTTACCTATAGGCTTCCAATTATCTTCCAATTAAAAATAAATTTTTCTAAATGGCAATGACCAAGTCAGTTGAACACAAGAGCAATCTTCTTCAAATGATACCTATTAACGGACATAGAATTTCTCAACAGTAAAAATGACCTGTTTTTCTAAAATTAGGGTATTTTTTTAATGCACAACTGTTTGCTGAGTTGTTCTGTTTTGTTTTTGCTTTCGGCTGTGCTGGGTCTTAATTTCGGCTTGTGAGATCTAGTTCTCTGATCAAGGATCATACTCAGGACTCCTGCACTGGGAGCGCAGAGTCCTATACCCTGGTCCAAAGTTCCCCCTAAAATTAGGATCTTGAGTCAAGTTATCATGCTGGTAGGACTCTCTGGCTCAATGGATCACTGAGGTTCTTTAAACTTTGGTGCATGTTCACGAATCCCTAGGCTCCAGCATTCATTCTGGAAATTTACAGAGTTGTCTACAACATGGAAACCAAAACCAGATGTAATTCCTATTTCAAACTGCTTTCAGTTGACTGAGGAGCAGGTAAAAAAAAAAAAAAAAAAATCCTCTGCCCTGTCTGTAGTCCCAGGAGCCCAGACCCAGAGATGTGGAATGAGGGATCAGACCAGAAGTAGAGAGCTGACTCAGTTACCACCAGGGTAATAAAACTTGCTTGGACACTTTTCTTTCACTGTTCATATTTAGCTTTGTTTTTAATCTCCCTTTCCCTTCCTAAGCCCTGTTCATCAAGATGTTGAAGCCCCAGTGCTCAGGTGTCTAATACCCAGTGTGCAAGACTGTTTGGAGGAAATCTGTGTTTACCTTCAGGTGAGTGTTCAGACATCGCCCCTGTTAAATAAGGATGGAGACTATATCCTCCAGGAATATTAAACCATTATAACTATTAAATTCTGCATTTTTATAGTTGTGCCTATAAATTATAAAATGACAATGATTCAGTGTTTATGCCACATCTCCTAGACTCCCCAGAAATAAAACATATATCTCTTTTCACCTTCTGTGTCCCCCGCTGAGCTTACAGAAAGTCTGGTCCCAAAGTTGCAGACAGGAGTTCGGCCTGCAGAGATGCAGACAGTACACTCTGTGCAATGGGCCCAATTGTAGCAGAGATGCAGAGCACTGCCCCAAGTGGCTCCACATTCCTGCTCATGAGCAGAGGAGCGAGGGGAGATGTTCTTGCCTTGGGAGGGGGTGATACTTTCTCCTAGTTTCTTGGAGCATGTGAAAAACTCACTCCACTCCAATGGCAGTCTGCCTTCAAACTGGATACAGGATGGGAATATCCTCTTTGCCAGTGATCACATCATCTTAGGGAAAATTAATTCATCAATCAATCATGTTTCAGATATATTGAAAAAGTGTTTAAAATAAAAACAGGAATAATCCCTCCTTAACTTACAGAGATATTGTGTCTCACAAGTTATCCAATAGCAATATTTTTTTTTCAGGTGAAAAAATGTCATTTCTTCATTATCTTTTATCATGACATGTGGAACTTTGCTGTATGTTTATTAACTGTGTGCAAGGCTGAAACCAAATCAGTTTGAAGGCTGTAGTGAATATTGATCATGTCTTAGAGCATTTTTTCATTGATCTGTCAACAAATATGGGAGAATACGCCTTCAGTTATATAGTCAGGGGAATTAAAGTGGCCCTGCCTGGCCCTGAGAAGGGCACTTTTATGTTGAACATAAGTCACCTGCTCTTCTCTGTCAGGACCAGGGACTTGTCCAGAGGGGCTGCTGAGGGTGGGAACATTGACCACAGGCGACATTTCTAGCAGTGCCAGCATGGCCCTGGCTTTTCACTGAGCTTTGGTTCCTTTCTTGAAAAATAAAGAGAAATTTTGTGTTGTAAAAAAATGACATGAATGAAAATCTGATGTAGGTACTGAAAGAAACTCTGCCTTTTATATTAATAATGGTCATCAGTGAGTGATCCCTGCTGTATCAAGATGCCATAATATATACCTGTGCTTAAAATTTTATTTATATAAAACACACAGGCAAGTGTGTATATAAAATTTAATTTTATAATGATTTTAAACAGATAGAGATATATAGATGATTTTGATTCTTAAGTCCAAGAAGTAGGTTCTATTATTGCCATTTTACATACTAAGAAACTGATGCACAGAGAGGCTAAGGAGTACCTCAGAAGTCGTGCTGTGATGAAGATGACAGGGTTTGAATCTGGCTAATTTCAATTCATCATTTTATTAAGGATAATATCAAATGTATACAAAAGTGTTCAAGATGAAAGAACAAAGTCGGTGCCTGCCTTCCCCCCTGCCTGCATTCCTCTCCCTTTCCCTCCTCCCTCTCCTGTCCAGCGACACAGAACAGTATTTCTGATGCGTTAAAGGTCGGTGACTTCCCGTGTCACTCTACTCTCTTCCTGCGCCCATGGCTTCTTATCACTCTAACACTGTGAAGCAATGTGAGAAGCATTTTGATAACTTCTACAACATCGAATAGTCCTTTCTTAACTAAGGGAGGGGTGAATAATTAAGAATTCAAAAAGGATAGTGAACTAAGTACCCCTGTGAGGTTAGTAAAATTTTGGAAAGGACTTCCCTGGTGGCGCAGACGGAAAAAATATCTGTCTGCAATACAGGAGACCTGGGTTCAGTCCCTGGGTCGGGAAGACCCCCTGGAGGAAAAGTGGCAGCTCACTCGAGTATTCCTGCCTGCGGACTCCCACACACAGAGGAGCCTGCGGGCTCCAGCCCACGGGCCGCAGAGGAGTTGTACACGACTAAGCGACTAACGTTAACTCAACAGCAGCTTCATAACGAACCTCCACACGTTACAGACGAGGAAACAGAAAGTCACAGCGAACACCTGCTTAAGGCCACACAGTCTGTGCTGTGATGTCCTTTTTGCCTGCTATCCGGTACTGGATACCACTCAGCCCCCTGGGACATGAGCTCCATAAAAGTGGAAATCACATCTGTCTTGACAACTAGTGTTTTCCCAGTGCTTACCAGAAAACTAAGAATTAATGAATACCATACTGAAATTTCTCACCGGGATCCATGCTGTGTTGATAAAAATGAGAGGGAAAAAAAGTATATTTCCATGAGATGTTAATTCACATGATTCATGTGAATCATGCCAGGTTGAAAGGGAATCTTTCCAGATCAAATCCATCTGTTAATACACTTCCAAGTATTAAAATAATCTTTTTCAAAATGTCAGATTATGGTTTTATTATTGATTTTATTATTTTCCTGTGATCAGTCAATTTCTGCTTTATCTTTAATTCCTTCACTTTGATTTCTTTTATTTTGTTTTATTGTTCATACTAATTTCTTGAGTTACATACTATAGTTATTTAATCTAAATAACATTTTTGTACTTGGAAGAAAATTAAAAATAAAAAAGAAAGTTAAATTAATTATGCATAGAGACATGAACATGTAGGAATATATAGAGAGAAATTTGTTTGAAGATAAGGTAAAAACTAAAATATCAAGAAAAATACTAAAAGTCCTTTACAAACTGAGAAAATTTGCCTAGTAGTCACCTTAGAAAGTAAATATGAGTACCATGGACTCACACCAAACAGACCTAAATCAAACTAATTCAGAAATACTATAAAACAGTGTGGTCTATAAAAAGAGACATCATTCTGAGAGGACCTTCATTATTGAAAACAATGCCTATAACATAATTGAAGGAATCCAGAATATGTTAACCCAAATTATGCCTCTTTGACATAAAAATTATTTTGAGTAAATGCAGGAAAGGATCCCCTTTTTCTGCCTAAAAGCATTAAATAAATTCTTTTTTTGAAGAGAGATTCTATAATGGCACCAAGGCTCTTTGTATTCAAGAAAGATGGGGATACACAGGGGGTAAGTGGACTATCACTAGCCCATGGTCTTGTCAGTTCTTCACAGATTTATTGTTTCTTCATCCACAAGTATAAAAACTATCCCTGCTCTGGGTGCTTCTTCAGATCTTCATTTTCTTGTGAAGGCTCCCATGTACATGTACAAATTTAACAAAATTTGCATGCTTTTCTCCTCTAATCTGTCTTAGGTCAGTTTAATTCCTAGGCCTAACCAGGGACACAAAGAGGGTAGAGGAGAATTTTTCTTCATCCACACAATATATAATCCATAAATATTTATTGAAAATTTGATCTGAAAAACCAACAATTCACACATACTTTTACTGATTTTTTCATCATATGTTTCTGAACTTCCTTAGCCAATTCTTCTAGCTCAATCTGATCACCAAATGGCAAATATTTTATGTGGCTGTTCTTTCTTTCCAATCTTTGGCTAAAAATGCTATATGTCTACCTTCAAGACAATGACTCAGGAATAAAGGTGCTTTTGATGATAGCTCTGAACACGGTCTATGAACCTAGAGAGGTATTTTCTCAGGGTGAGTGTCTTCCCTCCAACCCTACACCTGTACTGTCGTCCAAGCCACTTCCGTCTCTGCTGCCAATTCCCTGCCCTGGTCCCCACAGCAGGTGGAGCAGAGCCCTAGGTTTTGGTACAAGCCCCTCCTACGAGCGTCTCACTGTGGGCTCTCTCAGTGCACAGAAATACACTGCAGAGTCCTCCAGCTGTGAAGCTGAGATGACAAGTGTGATGGATTTGCTTGCTTTCTGGAAATTCAATGAGTAGCGACCTTCTGTGGCATTTTCCTTGCTATGAGAATCCTGACGAAGGAGAAAAATCACTGCCCCACTGCTGGGCTGCTTGTACCAGAATAGACTATAACTTAAATCACTGGCGTCATATGTGCAGTCCAGGGTCACAGCCTCCTTCTCCTGTACTAACATTGGTTCTGGGTCTTGAGTTACCTTCTGGGCAATAATGGGTCCTAAAGGGGAAAAAAAATAGAATCAGAACTTTAGGAATAAGTGGTGGGGAATAAAGAAATCCTATTTTAGATCCTACTACCCCTTCTTCCCAGGGTACCCATAAGACTGTCTGTTCCCCCAGTCCTTAGGTCACAAAGGAGTCACCATCCCACCGGGACCATCCTTACCTAAACACAGTGAAGCCATGACCACCTTCAGAAGGCTGGAGAGAAGCATGTTTCAGCTCTTCCACTAGATGGAAAATATCTTCTTCTTCAATGTCAAGGGTGTGCCAGGTGAGATGAGCCTGACAGGGTGAGGGAAGGATTGCTGGGTGTGTGCTGCTGCAGCTCCACAACAGGAAGCAGGGGTTTCCTGGAGTCGCAAGTTGATGTGGGCATGTCAGCTTCTCTGTGGACCAGGTGAGAGTCTCACTCAACCCAAACTTCCTTTTGCATTAACCAGCTCTTCAGTTGATATCAATTACATCTGAAAATAAAAACAAGTTAAATCTAATATTGCAGCGAAGATTGATGACCCCACCAATGTTGTGTTCAGTCATTGCACCTGTGAAGGAATTGAGTAGGTAGCTCTTATTTTAAAATATTATATGTAATACATTATGGAAACAGTGTAAGATATAATAAGCATGCATCCTCACAGCTATGCATGTTGTTCTTCAATCTAAGGTAGAAATAAACCATTTAAAAATAAGAAGGGAAAGCTGTTTGGACTAACTATTGTAACTTTATGGTTCTTCTTGCTGTTAAGACACTATTTCTCTTCATTATCAATGTTCAGTTGCCTGTCTTGCAGTCAAAAGCAAAAATATCTAATCACAATTGGCTGAAGAATTTAGGCTGAAGTTGCTCAGATTAAGGGGCTTCCTGGTGCCTCAGACAGTAAAGAAACTGCCTGCAATGCAGGAGACCCAAATTTGATCCCTGGGTCGAGAAGATCCCCTGGAGGAAGGCACAGCAACCCACTCTAGTATTCTTGCCTGGAGAATTCCTTGGACATAGAAGCCTAACAGGCTACAGTCCATGGGGTTGCAAAGAGTTGAACATAACTCAGCAAATGGCTTCCCAGGTGGTGCTGGGGGAAAGAACCCATCTGCCAATGTAGGAGACTGGCAGGCTACAGTCCATAGGGTCACAGAGGCAGAAGTGACTGAAGTGACTCAGCACACACGGACACTCACACTGAGTCCTATCACAGAGGTCCCCTACTCTTCTCCGTTAGTTTTTACAGCCCAGCTCTACTCATTCATAAAGGCCATTTAGACACCAGAGTTTGGTCATCAGGTTATCAAATCTTTGAAATTACATTTTCTCCTTTACTTCAGTTGAAACCCTAAATGAACCACAGTAAGCTTCTATATTCCCTATGCCCATTTCTATGGAGAACATATCATGCTGCTGCTGCTAAGTTGCTTCAGTAGTGTCCGACTCTGTGCGACCCCATAGACGGCAGCCCACCAGGCTCCTCTGTCCCTGGGATTCTCCAGGCAAGAATATTGGAGTGGGTTGCCATTTCCTTCTCCAATGCATGAAAGTGAAAAGTGAAAGTGAAGTCGCTCAGTTGTGTTTGAGGCTTCGTGATCCCATGGACTGTAGCCTACCAAGATCCTCCATCCATGGGATTTTCCAGGCAAGAGTACTGGAGTGGGTTGCCATTTCCTTCTCTAGGTGACCTCATATACCTACAAGGGACTGTGATTGCAGTATTATTGACGATAATGAAACTTTTTCTCTGCATATGTATGTTAAAAGTAAGGCCGTGCTCTAGGAATATTATTCAACATCATGGTGAATAACAAAGACCCCTGGCCTATTATTCTACCTCTTGATACAGTATCCAAAGATTATCAGCCTTGTCTCAAAATAACAGCAGCCTCAGCTAAACTGGTTGAAGTGTTATCACATCTTGCTCTAAAATCTCCATTAAATCTGATGGTACCACATGCAGTACAAACAGCTCTGCTCTCTGAGTTATACACTATAACTCTCTGAAAACACCCAACATTTTCATGTCAGTTGGCTGAATAAATATGAAATAGTACTAATTTCTCCTCCCATTATTCAACTGGAATCTATTTCTCAATCAAAGGACTCTTATGATTGCACTTCTGCCATTTAAGAAGTGTCCGTGTCCAGAACAGATCTTTCAGATATTCTTATAGAAAATTCTTCATAATAAGTATTTAATCTCAAAAATTGAAAGGGACAATACCAGGCTATTTATGCAATAATTACTCCAGACCTCTTTATAAAACTCAATCCTTAGGGGAAGTATAATTAATTCAAGTAGCTGAACTTGTGCATCTCTCTTGGGCAGGTCAATTTACAAAAGAAAAAATATTATATTCAGTGTTGGTCAGTAGGTTTTGAATGCAGTTCAAGCTTCCAAATACAACAGAGACAATGAGATTTCCTAAATCTCTGACTTTTCTTAGTCTCGGCATATGTCTTATGCACTCCAATTAAAATGAACACTAAATACATGAATTATTTGATGTCATCATGCTAATCAAAGAAATTTTGTTATAAAGACAAAGTCTCTCAGCATGAAAGATTCTGCAGAGAGTATTGGGGAAAAAATGGTCGAGCAGATTATCACATTAAACATAACTTTCTGAGTAAAGTCCTTATGCAAGAACCTCTTCTAGAACATAAAGGCAAATCCACAGAAAGGCTCAAAAATTTCATCTTAGGTTCAGTATGCCAGACACTGATTTTGTAAGGAATGACTAGGAATGATTGATTTGTTTGATCCATGAGCACAAAATATATCAAAGCCAAGAGAGCTGTCTGGTGAAGCCAAATGATCTCCATTGAACTCTTATTCAAATCCTTGAGACATGGCATTGGAGAAAATATTGGCTGCAACATTAAAAAAAAACATTGTGAGAAAACTTTTCTAGATTGGTAGATACTGGGGTCAGCTCATGCATTTCTTGGAACCCACAAAATCCCATAAAATTTGTAAAAGTCGATTATGAGCTAGAATACTATACCAAGGAAATATTTGGGTATTTCCAAAAGAAATTTAAACAATTTCACATCTCCATAGGTTATGAGTATGTACTAGTAACAGCATGTTTATTCTTCGCATGGGTTGAAGCAATCTTTTGATAAACCACAGCACTCACCATACTTAAAAATGAACTTGATGCAGTGTTTACTACCTGTGTCATTTCTAATTGTATCTATATAAGGAAGCAAGTTTCTCTGAGATAGTTATATAAAGTTTTGCCCTCACTCAGAAATTTTACTACTCTTATTGTCCCTCTATCTTCTGAAAAAGTGGAAAGAACAAATGGAATACTAGAACTGAAATGAATTACAGTATCAGACACCCTCAAACTACTGTGGCCTAATACATTATTAGTAGTATTACTAATAATTACTAATTACTAATACATAATTAGTAATTAATACATTAATTAGTCTTGGCCCCCATGGCCCTGCTTTCTTCCCCCACAAAGTCACACGTTGTCTCACTACCAGCTGGTCCCTGATATGCCCAGGTAATTCACAAGGGCCCAAATCACACATATTCCAATCCTTCACCAACTGAACTAAATAAATAAACCCACTATAATCAGTCCTTTCATCACAGGCACAGGTTGATTTCCTAGGCTTTCATTTAATCAGTTTTTTCATGACAACCTGGGTGACCAAGTGCTGGCAAAATACCCAGAGAAAAACTGCCATTGAACTTGTGGAAATGACTTTAATATGTTCCATTTGTTATCAGTTCGGCAGGTAAAGTACAAGAAGTTGATCCTTTATCGCAAGTGTACCAACTACTGCAACATCATGCATCCCTAACTGACAAGAATTATAAAGTTACTTACATTAGAGGTATTAAACCGAAGTTCTCCTGAGAATGATCAGAAGCAGATAGTCCATAGAAGATGGGTCGACCCACGATCCTTGAAAGAAATATACAACTGCCTAAAGTGTATATCTCCATCCAAGACCACTAGAGAATTCTCTAAGATGTCTGGAACCACTGTTTGTCACACTACCATTTGCATTCTTCTATTTTTCATCTTTTTAGTGGTACTTGCCCACTTTAACACTAGTGTGTTATATATTTATGATTTCCCCTACTTTATGATTTTCTCCTACCAATAAAATAACTTACTAACATATTGGCTTCACTTGAAGCAGTAACCATCCTAATACTATAATTTGGTTCAACAAGCCCATTGATTGTGCAACAATGTTAAAGAATTGTTGGAGATGTTATTTAGCGTCAACTCCTGTAAACACCAAATAATAAACATACCCCAATTAGTACTACTAAAGTGAAATTTGACCAATAAAATTTGTCTTAAAAGTATTAGAAAAATTCATAATGGAGTTGGTACAGTTAGCTTTGCATGAAGAATATGTCTTAACTTGGTTATTAGTTGGTCCAACACTCCAGTGAACCTGCTCATTATCAGTTGCCAAAATGTTTCTTTTGTAGAAATACAAATAAAATTTCTAAAGGAATTCAAACACTTGAAATGATGAGTTATTTATGTAAAATAACTTAAAAGTTCAAAACATCTGGGTTAAAAATTAGTGAGAGCGGTGGCAGGGAAAGTGATCATTCACATGCCTAGTACCATGTGCTCCACCTCACAAAGATGCAGACTGCTCAAAAGGTTTTTAATTGTATGACTTTACTCATATGGGGCTTCCCTCATAGCTCAGTTGGTAAAGAATCCTCCTGCAATGCAGGAGACCTCAGTTCAATTCCTGGGCTGAGAAGATCCACTGGAGAAGGGATAGGCTACCCATTCCAGTATTCTTGGGCTTCCCTTGTGGCTCAGCTAGTAAAGAATCTGCCCTTCAATGTGGGAGACCTGGGTTCAGTCCCTGGGTTGGGAAGATCCCCTGGAGAAGGGAAAGTCTACCCACTCCAGTATTCTGGCCTGGAGAGTCAGACACAACTGAGCAACTTTCACTTATTCATATAAAATTCCTGAAAAGATAAAAATATAAAATCAAGGTTTGCATGGAGTTAATTTAGGTCACGGTGTGACTACAAAATTATACCACAAGGGAATTTGATTAAAAGACACAACTCTCCCTTCTAACTTACATGAGAGTAAATGTGAACACTAATAACATTTTGCAGAGAAGAATAGATTTGTGAGCCTAATTCTCAAATTATATTCTTGAATAAACCACTTTCTATTTTGATTTCCCTCAAACATACAAAAATATATATGCTCCATCACTGGGCTCTAAAGAAAACCCAAGTCACATTTTCAATAAGAAAGTAGTCAGAATATATAGAAAGGGCAGTCCAATTTTGCCAGAAATATAGAAAGAAAATTTTAAATATAATTGTGAGAAAAATCTCTCATGAAGCCATTAAAAAGTTATTGCTAGAGATGAAGACAATGAAACTGAAAATACTCATTTCAAGATATAATATTAAGTGGAAAAAATCAGAATTCTAATCATACTAGAACTTAAAAAGAGAGTAAATAAAATATTAGCAATAAATTATCTGGATGCAGAATTATAAATTTTACAACATTTTTGTATTAGACACATTTTGTACATTTAGAATATAATTTTTACAATAAGTGAAAAATAACATACATAATTTTTGAAACACAAGCGTTAAGAACCCATGCATAATAAGAATGTAGTATTGTTCCCAAGCATTCATTTATAGAAGAGGAGTCTGATAGAAAATATAAAGTCATTTTTAAAGCCTGAATTTTAAAATAAAACCTAACTCCCTTCAAGAATTCAGTAAGCAATAGTCATCCAACAGAATGTGTTTTAACACTTTCTGCATCATATGAAACCTAATCTTCTTATTCTATGTTTTTCATGTCTGATACGTTAGTTTCCACTTGTAGAGAAACACTTTGGCAAATGCTATAACTTGAAGGTTGTGCCAAAGGTAGGGGGCTGCCCCAGTCGCAGGTTTCAGTACAGATAGCGGGTGCCTGGGAAGCACTGTGTCCTTGCTGCACAGAAGTAGACAGCTGAGTCTCCAGGTTCAGTGGTGGTGATGTGCAGGGAGAGATGTTTGGCCGTCTTATTCAATAAAACAGTCAGTCTCTGGCCTTCATTTTTACCCATATTTGAACGAATGTCTATAAGGAGCTGGGGACCTTTTCCAGGTTCTTGCTTATACCAAGGGAAGTAGCTTGAGGCAACATCTGTATAAGTACAGGTGATAAAACAGCTGTTTCCCTCCTGGACATTCAGGGTAGAAGGACTCTGCTCCACCTCATTTCCCAGGCTGACACCTATGGAGAAAGCAGAAGTCAGAGAAAGGAGAAGGGTTGTCAGATTTTACTTTTCCTTTTCTACAATAACTAGAAGAAACCTGAATAAAGTCAGTCTTGGCATCTAAAGAATATCTATGAATACACTCTATTTCCCTTAAACCCTCAACTCACAGTCCAGCTGCAGCCACAAGAATGTGATTAAAGCTCCAATGGGTGTCTTCATTGTTTTCCCCATTTAGGATTAATTGTGGATCTGCAGTCTCCAGCCAGAAGAGTTGCTTCTATTACCAAGTGCCCCCTTCTTTCCTAGCAGTCATAGTGGTTTCTCACATTGTCTACCCAGCCAATAATAAAAAGGCACTGCTTCTGCTCTAAGCCTATTCATTCAGAACCCACTCAAATGAACCTGCCACATGTTCTGATCAGCAGAGGCGCACCACCTCTAGAGGTGGTCACATCTCTAGCTACTGAACTCTCTGGTTAAACATTCTTCTCATATGTGCTTATGAGGTACTCGGATGCATAAAAAGAGCATGAGATTAAACAAATTCGGTGTATATCAGAGAGTAAATGCACAGTAAGGATGTAGAGATTAAGATTTAAATCTCTGCACAGGATTGAGTCACTGTTAATAAGTCAGAAGAAGGTAAATGCTGTTGCCATTTATTCAGGTTTGAAATCAGGAAAGCACCATGAGTTACTCTCTTAAACAAAGAAAATATAAAATCTTCCTTTTCAGCCAAATCTAACATCTCTACTTGTCTGTTTCTGTAATGGAGAAAGAAATCTTTGTGAAAGGAACATGAAAATCAAAGAGCAGAGAAGATCATTTGATATTTCAAAGATCTACTAACTCAACCTCTGCTCCTCTAAGCTGGTCTCACCCATGACCTTGCTATTCCCAGAGAATTGGCAGTACCATCAGATTGTGTTGATTTACAATGAGAAATCGGGCATTCTTTAAAAAATCTATTCCTATTGCTTATGTGGATTATATTCTGCAAAGTATTGAGAGAAAGTAAAAATCCTCATAAAACATCAGGCTGCAGATTCAGAAAATAACCATATGTAAATTTATACTACAGATGTTTTTACTCTCTGATATCAAAAGTTATGAAAGTGAAAGCTGCTCAGTTGTGTCCAACTCTTGCAACCCCATGGACTATACAGTCCACAGAATTCTCCAGGCCAGAATACTGGGATGGGTTGCCATTCCCTCATCTAGGGGATCCTCTTCTCAACCCAGGGATCGAACCCAGGTCTCCTGCATTGCTGGAGGATTCTTTACCATCTGAGCCACCAGGGAAGAACAGATACAGGTGTATATATAACTGAGTCACTTTGCAGTACAACTGAAACTATCACAACATGGTTAATCAACTAAAATACAAAACAAAAAGTTGAAAAAAGCAAGAGGCAGAGCTCGATTATTTTGTCTTCGTCAAAAATATATTAACTTTGTTAAATTATCATTTAAAGTCTGTTGAGGTTTACTTGAATATCTGTTAGGGCATGTTTTTTATTCCTTATTTATTTATTTATTTATTTTTGTACCAGGACTTAGCCTTTACTTTTGGCCCACGATTTTTATTCTGGTGACTCAATTGAGCAAGGCATTTTTACCAAAATTCTTCACTCTAGAAAAGCCAGAGCTCCTATGCCTTCCCACCACAGCAAAGTCTCTGGAGTTTTTAGACCCTCAAAAGCTGTTTTGTGCTAACTTTCCCTGTCTCTCTCTCTGTGTGTGTGTGCATGTGTAGCTCTTGTGTAGGTTCAAAAAACTCCCTCTACAGATTTTAAGGTCCTTTTTATGAAGTTCACGTCTCTCCAACACCTTTCCCCTCAAATCCCAGTGATATCCCAGCCCTAATTCTGACCTCCGTTTCTTGCACACAGCAAGCTGCTGCTCTGCGGGGCTCCAGGTCCTTGTGCTGAAGGGTAGAAAATGCCCTGGGAGATGTCTAGTGACTGTGGGTGTCGCTCTGCAGGCTTTCTTTCTCCCACAGATGGCAAACTTTCACTGCCTGCACTCCTTGGAAACAGTTGCTTCATATGTTTTCCCAGTTTTGGAGTGGTTTACAGTTAGAAGATAATTCCATATCAGCTATACTGGAATAGCCAGACATTCTTTTGTTCTCTTAAGATAGCACTTTTTTTTAAAAGTATATTTCCTCTCTTTTGTTTTTTTCTTCCGGTTTTATTGAGATAAAATTGACATACAGATCTGTGTAAGTTTAAGCTGTACAGTATAATGACATATTCATCAGGAAATGATTACCACAGAAGGTTTAGTGAACATCCATCATCTCATATAGATGCAAAATTAAATAAATAGAAAACAATGTTCTTCCTTGTGGTGAGAACACTTGGGATTTACTCTCAACTTTTATGTATAAATGCAGCTGTGTTAAGCATATTTATTATGTTGTGCATTACGTTCATTGTACTTAGTTAGCTATCTTATAACTGACACTTTGTACCTTTTGACTGCCTTCATCCAATTCCATCTCCCCCTGCCTCCTGTCCCTGGTAACCACAAATCTGATCTTTTTTCCTATGAGCTGATTGTTTATTTGTGAGTATGATTGACCTACAATACTATGTTAGCTCCTTTAAACAACATAGTGATTCAGAATTTCAAAATACTCACCACAAAAATTCTAGTCACCGTCTTTCACCAGACTAAGATGTCCACTGTACAACTCACATCTGTGCCTCACTTATTTTGCTGCTGGAAGTTTGTGCCTCTTAATCTGTCTCACCTCTTTCTTTCCTCGTCCTCGCTCCTTGTTTCACTTTGGCAATGCCTGTTTGTTCTCTTCATCCATGACTCTGTTTATGTTTTGTTACCTTTGTTCATTTGTCCTGTTTTTTTTTTTAGATTTCACATACAAGGGAAATCATAAAGCATTTATCTTTCTGTCTTAGTTATTTCACTGTTCCTCCTGTTTTAAAATTACCTGTCATTTTTTATTCAGTAGTCAAAATGTTTCATGCATATGTATTTATGATATCTTGCACAGCTTATTTCAGAATGTTGTCTGCATTTAAAAGGAATGGGGTCTCTAGAGCACTAACATTTCTTGCTCATCAGTAATAATTTCTGACTCTTTCCCTGGTCCTCAGTGCAGCTGTTCCTGCCTGTGCACCCTGAGTGTGCGGGTGAGCCTGGGGACTGCTGTTCCTCCATCCTTTACTGCATCACGTCACAGTATTAAGGCTGCTCACTCCAGGAACTGTTAGTGTTTATTTTAAGTCCCCCACAGCATGAAGGGTTTTATGACTTGCAAATTATATTTTGGTCTTAAGTTAGCCATCATCTGTCTTGCTTCCCACATGTATATGGTTTTCCTCAAATTGGAGCACTTTCCTCCCACTCTCTTTTGTCTTTAGCCTGATTAACTCCTATTAAACTACTAGGCTTCAAACTGAGGCATCACACAATCCAGGAAGCTCTCTCTGACTGACATCTATTTGTCTCTATAATACCAAATTTCATCCTTTTTTTACTTTATAAGAACTGTATTATAACAAAAATCTGTTTGCCACAGGGCTACATATTCAACAAGAGAAAGAACTCTTTATTTACTGAAACCTCCTTATCCAGTACCTGACAGATATTAAATGCATATTTGTTGAATGATTGAATATACAAACCCTATGAATAATGGTGGGTTGAAAATATGTCCTTAACTGAGGCTTCTTGAATGAGGTACAAAAATTGTGACTCATTTTCTCAAGATGAAATAGCATTCTCATGACTGGAAATTAGCTTTTCTCCAATGGTCTTCCAAAACATAACAAAAAGGATAATGATACAAATGATATAAGTAAATACCATTGAATATGAACAAAATTAACAATTAAATGCTCTGTAAGACATTGAAATAAAATTAAGTGAAGTGTTACAGAGCATGGCATTGTCTTTCTTTGACACTTTAAGGTTTGACTTTCTATGATTTTCCTTCATGCGTGAGAATAATATGGGTTATGAATAAATAGCATTCAGGCTGAATATACCCATTTTTACACAGAGTCTTAAAATTAGGTTTGAAAGATTTGCTAACTGGAATTACTGAATCACTGATTCTCTGATTTAGGGATTAGGAGGTTAGGGATAGTTCTATTTAGGAAATGAAAGAGATAGTTACTTGGTTGAATATTCGTTAGCACCTCGAATTTTTTTTGAAAGTGATATCACTTTGATTTATCCAGAGTCACTTCTTAATACCATGTAGGTGTGAGTAAAAACATTCAGACACCTCTACCTCATGTGGGGTTTGCGGACTGCAGACACACATCTGGGTTCAGACTTCAGGTGCCTGGGAAGCCCTGTGTCGCTGCAACACAAGATATGAGGCTGAGTCTCTGGTCTGGTGTGCAGAAAGTTCTGCCCAGCCTTCATACTAATTGTGGCTCTTAGTTTCTTCTGCTCCTTTTATTCCCATTTAAGTGTATTTGGAAAGAAAAGTAGAGCTTTTCCCAGGGTTCTGTCTGTACCAGTGTAAGCTATAAAAAGATGTTGAAGAGAAGGTGAGACTTGTGCTTCCATACCCTTAGAGATGGAGGGGTCAAGGGTTCTGCTCTACACTGAACCAGCTGCTCACTTCTGTCCAGAAAGACAGAATCAGATAGGAAAGAGTTGATCAATGTATAGATTTTACCTAGTTACAGAGATCTCCAGAAGACCTGCTTATGTGCCTACTCTGCAGTGTCAAGTTGTGATTCTATAGAGATGCTTTCTGCAGGAATCAGGAGATGCACGACAATGAGATTTCAATTCTAATCCCACTGGGCATCTGCTCCCACTCAGGGGGTTGGGTTAAGTCCTCAACTCTGGTTTTGCATACAGGCTGCAGGTGTCTGCAGAGCACTGTGCACCCACAGCACAGAAGTAAGTGGCTGAGTCCTCAGGCTGGGAGTCTCTGATGTAGAGTTGACTGTAACGCTCCTTGTTATTGACGGTGGATTTCAGCCTTCCTTTCTGCTGCATTCCTGAAGCTATGTAAAACAAGGAGATGAGGCGTCCATCAGGATTTTGTTGAAACCACTGCACGTTTCTTATGGAGATAGAATAATTGCATATCAGAGAAGAATTTCTGCCCTCTTGGAGGGTCAGAACCCTAGGACTCTGCTCCACCTTCATCTGCACTCTGAGCCCTGTTGAGAAAGAGAGAAATAGGCACAGGTGAGGGTCCCTGAACAATGACTGTCTGTTTCCAAGTGGAAGGCATTTTCCTCTTATTTCCATCCTCACGGTGGACACAGCCCAAGAGACTCGTGTTCTCTCTCTTCCTCCATCATCCCCTCCCCCCTTTTTCCTTTCCAAAGTTAGTTGTGATGTTGATGTTCCTTCAGGTTCCCCCTGGGATGTTCTTAACTCACAGCAAATCTGCATCCATAGGAGACTCAGCAAAACTCTTCTTTGTGTCTTCATGATTCTTTACTCTTCTGCTACAGGGACACACCTTGATGTCAAGCTCCTTTAAATATTGGTATTCATGATATCTTGATTATGGGACTGATTCTGTTCCTGTGTGTCTGATTGTTTTCATGAGAGATTCAACAAAAGCCAACCCTCAGTGTCATCACTCAGCTGTGTAGTGGGAGCTCCACCCATCTCTGACTTAGTCCTTCTACACACTGTGGTCTGTGGGAGTGTGTGTGGGTCTGTTATGATGTTGGGGGTAATGGAAGGATTGTCTTTTCAGTGTTTAGGAATCTATTTCTGTAAACTCTGAGTGTATATAGAATAATTCATGTAAAGAATAGGGAGACCATACCTTACAGGGAGAATAAAGAAATGGTTTCTTATCTATAAAGAACCATAGATAAGAGATATTGGCCAAGCTGAAATGTCAGATATGATCCAATTTAGAGTTTTTTGGATTGTGATGACATATATATATATAAAACATACACATTATATAATATGCAAATATATATAATGCAAATACATATGACTCATTTGCATTTTTACACTCCATGTATTTTACTTTTTGAATGCATTAATATCAAATGACACAGTAACAGTCTAGGAAAAATAGCCACTTGAAATAAAAAATAGTCATAATAGGAGAAAGGAAAATATTTAGTTCCTCAGTCTTTTTCACATCTATATATATGTTAGAAAAACATATATTGGTAGTATATACATATAAAACATGAAATATTACACACAAAATGAACTGAAGAAGTGAATGTTAGATGATCCACATGTTAAATTGAGAGAGCAGAAACTTTGAGGATATATATATTATGAGTATATATATATATGATGAAATATTTATATGAAATATCCAGCTCTACTGTGTCTATCTGTCCATCTATCATCTATCCCCTATCAATGTACATTTGTTATTTATCTTTCTATCATCTCACAGAAGTTTCTACTCAATAAATTTAACATATAAACTGTTGGTGTACAGCCAGTTGCCCCCAGGGGACACTTGACGGCGTCTGAAGGCATTTTTGGTTGTCGCAACTGGGGAAAGGAGAGGATATCACTAGCCTCTAGTGAGCAGAGGCCTGGGAGGCTGCTAAATATCCTCCAATGCACAGGAAAGCCCCTTCCCACAAAAATGTCACCTGGCCCCAAGTGTTAATAATGCTGCTGTGAGAAACTCATATAGACAACGGCTTCCAGTTTAAACAGTCTTCTGCTATTTTCTCTTACTCCGTATGTCTCCACCCTCTTCTTTCCATATATAATTTACCTTTTCTTTACTTGCTTCTATCTTTCCTTTTATTTTTCTTATCTTTGTGTTTCTCTTCTTATGTGAGGTATCAGTATGGTTCGGAAAAGAAAAACAATCAGGTTGAAAAGAATTTCTGGACAAATTAATAAAAGCTCATATTGGTCCCTGGTACCTAAAAATATGGATTCATGAAATTATAAAATTACAGAAGTATGAAACAAATTATCTTGTTTTAATTTCAAGCTTCATTTTTGAAGCTTGGAGATAAGAATTGGTGATAAGAAAGCAGGACCAAGCGCATTATGAACAATTTTCTTGTCCAGAAATTTTCTTGCTCCCCATCCTCTGCCCTGGCCCTAATTATTAGTCCCCTTCCTGTTTCAGAGCTCTTCATTCTTCCTTCAGCAGTTAATCCTGAAAGCTTAAAGACACTTAGAGTGCCTCCATTTGGACTAAAACCTAGCACTGACACCACTTTGTACACAGAGGGGTGTGTGTGTGTGTGTGTGTGTGTGTGTGTGTGTGTGTGTGTGTGTGTGTGTGTGTGTGTGTGTGTGTGAGTCGCTCAGTAGTGTTTGCAGCCCTGTGGACTGTGGCTCACCTGGTTCCTCTGTCCTTGGAATTCTCTAGGCAACAGTACTGGAGTGGGCTGCCGTTCCGTTCTTCAGGGAACCTTCTCAACCCAGAGATCAAACCCAGGTCTCCCACACTGCAGGCAGATTCATTACCATCTGAGCCTCCAGGGAAGTCCATACCCAAACCAGGGTTTTTGATTGTGGCCTTCAGCATCACAGTGTGTTTTCATGAAGGCACAGATTGCTTCAGGATCATGGAGAGTGTCTGAGTTGTTCTTAAAAATTACTTCTCTGAATGGAGGTTGTAGGTGAGGGGATTCTTAAGTTGTGGCCCATGGAGATCAATGGCTATGGGAACTAGTCACTGGCTCTCCATCATCACAAGAACGAGTTCCTTGAATGTGGAAACTGTGTTCTTTACACATTCGCTGCACAGAATATCAAGACCCAGATGAAGTTTTTAATGTATCTTATTGAATCTGTCATTCTGCCTTGCAAACTTTTAATTTTTTTAATCCATTGTGCTGGGCAATTCACAAAACACTGTTAATCCTCATAATAGCACTGTAAAGTAAGTGCTACTCATTTACTTCCTAAGTACTTATGAGGAAATTGATGGTTATAACATTGGTATATAATACCCCACAGCCAGTAAGTGGCAGAGCCATGGATATCCCATGCTCTTCTCACAGTGTCATGTCAACTTTTACAGGTAAGAGCAGTGATTATGGAAAGACACGGGCCATCTTCATGGGAAAACAAAACCAAAATTTCCTGCCAATCCAGAACACCTCTCCATAAGGGTAAAAAAAGAAAGGAAACAATTTTATTATTGAATAAACATTAAATCAGAATATAGTGTTTTTCCTGGTCTGTCCGTTAAAGATACTGCAAAGACATAAAAATTTTTTATCCCTTTATGTAGCCAAACAAATACAACCCATTTTATGCATTTCTCAAGATAAATAATAACTAGTTCTCAGGTAAGAGGACTTGACAGCACCATTTGCCAAGAGTCCTTCTGACCTTTACCTGGTCATTGGGGTAGCCACGTGTGCTTGCCAATTTCCTTTACCTGAAGGGACAATGGCTCGTTTCTTTGACAGGAGGAAAGTTTACAACTTAGAGCAAGGTGCCAGCCGAGGTTAGACTCCTGCCCTCCACAGACACTGCGAGGTGGGGATGTCCTTTCCTCCTTGATGAGTCCATTTCAAAGAGAAGGCTCCCAGGTGCTTGACAAATATTTCTGGATTGTAAAACTGTCAAGAGACTTATTTAGCTTTTTAAGAGGTTTACATACATCTCAAAGTGATACAGAAAAAAGTCATAATTACAAATTTTCTAAAGTAAATACTCCAAGAAAAGGGAGGGAGCAAAGCCTTTCCCTTTTTATATGAGGCAGAATTGAAATGTGTTTTTCTTATTTTTAATTTATATTTGCCCTTGCAATCTTCAAAATGAATGTATTTGTTTAAGGGGGTGTCTTCTGAGTATGTTTCTGGGGTAATATGAAGCAATAAAGATAAATAATATTTGGACTCAGAAAAATGTAACACTACTGTTATTTGTTAATATTTATGTGGAAATTAATATTGTCTATGACTTAGGATGAAAAGCTGAATTTCATAGTCTCTCATGAGTGTAAGAGATTGACAGAAAATTTAAAATAAATGGAAGATAAATTTTTTCTTAATAAAAATTTATAGGAACATTAACTCTTCAAGAAGTACATATGATCAGCATAAATACAGGTCCTTCCTTTGTAAAAATTTAGTACTTATTCATATCATTCTTTCACATGCACACAAAATCACAAAGCCATTTTATGTCATCCAGCTACAGTTAGGATTATGTTTAACTGTAAGTAGCAAAGAAATTCAACCAAAAACTTGTTTATTAAAAATTTTCCTACACAAACAAATCTGGAGGAGGAATTTGACCCGGTGTCTAAAGGGTGATCAGGCATGGGATTAGGCAGGGAGTTTATGATTGTGTTTTCCTTCACGGTAGAGTTATCACTTCCATGTTTCAGGAAGAAAATCACTGGAAAGGGGACAGGAAGTTACAGTGCCTGTGCCAGAAGAGCAAAAACATTACAGAGAATCCCTAGCATGTTTCTGAGTATGACTCATTGGTCAGAACTATGCTATATGCAACCCCTCATTGTAAGAAAAGATGTGAAACATAGTGGTTATTTTTTTTTAAGTTGGGATACAGTTGTGCAAATCAAAATTGAAAGCTCTGTTAAGAAGGAAGCAGAAGAGAATGGTGATTAGGTAGGCAACTCACAGTGTCTGCCTCCCTGACTGCTAAAATGAGAATTCAGAATTTTTGGTAGAGGTTAGTTTATTCCTCCTTGAGAAGTCAGCTAAAATTTCACAGTAGAAATAGTATTTATTTAGAAGAATTAATAACAATATCATTTATAGGTCCATTTATTGAGTACATATTGCACTTGAGACTTCATATCATTTTTAAAATGTTATCTCATTTAATTCATAGCAACTTAGCAAGATAGGTGTTCTTATTAACCTGTATTTACAAGGAAGCTTAGATGAGGATGAATAATTGCCCAAGGACACAGAACTAGAAAATCTCAAAGACAGGATTCAAAGACCTAGGTTCAAACCTGGCACATTGTGACTTCAAAACCTATGTGCTTCGTATTGTATCATCTTGCTTTAAGAACAACCAGGAATGCTTCAGGTATAAAAATGGGCCAGTGAAGGACTTGCCGGATGGAGGAAGCTGTCAGCTTCCAGTTTCTTCTGGCCTTGAAAACTTGAAGCTATTGATGTCTGTTATGCAAACCGTAATCCCCAAGCAAATTCTGAGCAAATATATAGGCTACTGCAGCTAATGCTTAAGTGGCTTCAGAACCACCTAGTGGGACTGTTGCTTTGGGAACACAGTTGGATATTACTGGAGTACATTTGGGGCATTTTCTGTCAAAAAGTAGAAACTTTCTTCTTCTAATTAATTTTTACTGCACGTCTGCCTTTTACTCTGGTTTAGCAGACTGGGGATGAAGAAGCTTCATCAACTGCATAAAGCTGCAAAATCATTCATTTCTGTCTCCTTGTACTGACCATTCCTTGCCATGGTCTTTGGGATGTACTGTGTCTGATATCCTCCATATTGACTTTCTTCTCACCCCTACTGCCTACCCTGAGAAGCTGTAAATATTGGATTTTGCCATACATCAACATGAATTAGTCATAGGCATACATCTGTCCTCTCCCTTCTAAGCACCCCCCCACCTCCCTCCCCACCTCATCCCTCCAGGTTGTTACAGAGCATCAACTTTGGGTCCCTGTGTCATACATCAAACTCCTACTGGCTGTCTATTTTGCATAGAGCAATGTATATGTTTCAGTACTATTCTCTCAAATCATCCCACCCTCTCCTTCTCCCACTGATTCCCAAAGTCTTTTCTTTATGTTTGCGTCTCCTTTGCTGTAATTCATGTAGGATCCTCAGTACCATCTTTCTAGATTCCATGTATATGCTTTAATATATGATATTTTGTAAACCTTTATTTTTACTCACTTAAGTGCGTGCATGCCCATGTGCTCAGTTGTGTCTGACTCTTTGCCTGTCAGGATCCTCTGTCCATGGGATTCTCCAGGCAAGAATACTGGAGTGGGCTGCCATTTCCTACTCTAGGGGATCTTCCAGACCCAAAAGATATAAGAAGATCTCTTCTATCTCCTGCATTGGCAGGCAGATTCTTTACCACTGGGAAGCCCACTCACTTGAGTACTGAGTTTCATTTCCAGAAGCTTGTCTTAGAGTAGATGAATCTTGTCCTCCAGCACATGTGGGAAATGTTCTGGAAAGGCAGCAGAAACGGTTCTCCTCCATGAGAAAAGATGTGTGAGGAGGAGCTGGAGGAGTGAGGCAGCTGCGAGGCTGGGGGGGCTGCAGCAGGGTTTGTGTGCAGGCAGCAGGAGACCCTGGAGCACCGCGCCCCTGCACAGAGGTGGGGGCCTGCATCCCCAGGCTGGGCTGCAGTGATGGGCAGCGAGCTGTCCTTTCTTGCCTCACCAAACGGAGCCCTTATTCTCTTCTGTTCCTTCATTTCTTTAGGTTTTGTTAATGTCATCGAAAGGACAGGCCCTTCCTCGGGCTTCTGTCTGTACCACTGAAAGAAGGTGAAGGTGCTTGAGGAGCTGCAGCGCACGGTGACATTTCCTCCCTCCTGGATACGTAGAAACTGCGGATTCTGCTCCAGCTGCTGGTGCTCTCCCCTGTTTAGAAACAAAGCAGAATGCAGCAGGGAAGGGAATTAGGGCCTCCTTCCCAACCCGAAATGATTATTTTCTCCCTTGCTCCTCTCTTGCTCTCTCCCTTTCTTCTTTCCTTCCTAACACTTCCTTTCACTCTTTACCATAAAATAACCTGCCTTCAAGGTTATTTTTCATCTGCTGAGGATTTTCTGTTCATGTAGTCGGTAACTTCTCAAACTCACATGCCAGTTGAATCCAAAAGACCAACACCAAGAGTTTCTGGAACATCTTTTCTTCTTATCATTTGGTGGCTACTGCCCCTGATTTTAGTTGTCCTTGAAAAATTCCCTCCTGAAAGAGGCTTTTCTGGGATATAGTAACACTTGCTATCCACTTTGATCTCAGTAAAAAGGCACAGACCTCTGTGTGTCAGCCAATTGAATCATTCACCCTCCACCCCCACTCCCGTTTCATCCAACTTCAAACTCTATTTTGATTCTGGGAATGACTTTGCCTTTTGAAATACTGCCCTCCTGTGGAGAGGTAGAAAAGTAATTTACTTTCTTTTTATTCTTCTTATTGACAGTCTCACGGATTGAACCCAGTAGAGTACAAGTAGAGAATACGTTTTTTCTTTTTTTTTTTTTCCTTTCTTTTTTTTTTTTATTAGTTGGAGGCTAATTACTTCACAACATTTTAGTGGGTTTTGTCATACATTGATATGAATCAGCCATAGAGTTACACGTATTCCCCATCCCGATTCCCCCTCCCACCTCCCTCTCCACCCGATTCCTCTGGGTCTTCCCAGTGCAACAGGCCCGAGCACTTGTCTCATGCATCCGAACTGGGCTGGTGATCTGTTTCACCATAGATAATATACATGCTGTTCTTTCAAAACATCCCACCCTCACCTTCTCCCACAGGGTTCAAAAGTCTGTTCTGTACTTCTGTGTCTCTTTTTCTGTTTTGCATATAGGGTTATCGTTACCATCTTTCTAAATTCCATATATATGTGTTAGTATGCTGTAATGTTCTTTATCTTTCTGGCTTACTTCACTCTGTATAATGGGCTCCAGTTTCATCCATCTCATTAGAACTGGTTCAAATGAATTCTTTTTAATGGCTGAGTAATATTCCATGGTGTATATGTACCACAGCTTCCTTATCCATTCATCTGCTGATGGGCATCTAGGTTGCTTCCATGTCCTGGCTATTATAAACAGTGCTGCGCTGAACATTGGGGTGCACGTGTCTCTTTCAGATCTGGTTTCCTCAGTGTGTATGCCCAGAAGTGGGATTGCTGGGTCATATGGCAGTTCTATTTCCAGTTTTTTAAGAAATCTCCACACTGTTTTCCATAGTGGCTGTACTAGTTTGCATTCCCACCAACAGTGTAAGAGGGTTCCCTTTTCTCCACACCCTCTCCAGCATTTATTGCTTGTAGACTTTTGGATAGCGGCCATCCTGACTGGCGTGTAATGGTACCTCATTGTGGTTTTGATTTGCATTTCTCTAATAATGAGTGATGTTGAGCATCTTTTCATGTGTCTGTTAGCTATCTGTATGTCTTCTTTGGAGAAATGTCTGTTTAGTTCTTTGGCCCATTTTTTGATTGGGTCATTTATTTTTCTGGAATTGAGCTGCAGGAGTTGCTTGTATATTTTTGAGATTAATCCTTTGTCTGTTTCTTCTTTTGCTATTATTTTCTCCCAATCTGAGGGCTGTCTTTTCACCTTACTTATAGTTTCCTTTGTAGTGCAAAAGCTTTTAAGTTTCATTAGGTCCCATTTGTTTAGTTTTGCTTTTATTTCCAATATTCTGGGAGGTGGGTCATAGAGGATCTTGCTGTGGTTTATGTCGGAGAGTGTTTTGCCTATGTTCTCCTCTAGGAGTTTTATAGTTTCTGGTCTTACATTTAGATCTTTAATCCATTTTGAGTTTATTTTTGTGTATGGTGTTAGAAAGTGTTCTAGTTTCATTCTTTTACAAGTGGTTGACCAGTTTTCCCAGCACCACTTGTTAAAGAGGTTGTCTTTTTTCCATTGTATATCCTTGCCTCCTTTGTCAAAGATAAGGTGTCCATAAGTTCGTGGATTTATCTCTGGGCTTTCTATTCTGTTCCATTGATCTATGTTTCTGTCTTTGTGCCAGTACCATACTGTCTTGATGACTGTGGCTTTGTAGTAGAGTCTGAAGTCAGGCAGGTTGATTCCTCCAGTTCCATTCTTCTTTCTCAAGATTACTTTGGCTATTTGAGGTTTTTTGTATTTCCATACAAATTGTGAAATTATTTGTTCTAGTTCTGTGAAGAATACCGTTAGTAGCTTGATATGGATTGCATTGAATCTATAGACTGCTTTGGGTAGAATAGCCATTTTGCCAATATTGATTTTTCCAATCCATGAACACAGTATGTTTCTCCATCTGTTTGTGTCCTCTTTGATTTCTTTCATCAGTGTTTTATAGTTTTCTATGTATAGGTCTTTTGTTTCTTTAGGTAGATGTACTCCTAAGTATTTTATTCTTTTTGTTGCAATGGTGAATGGTATTGTTTCCTTAATTTCTCTTTCTGTTTTTTCATTGTTAGTATATAGGAATGCAAGGGATTTCTGTGTGTTAATTTTATATCCTGCAACTTTACTATATTCAATGATTAGCTCTAGTAATTTTCTGGAAGAGTCTTTAGGGTTTTCTATGTAGAGGATCATGTCATCTGCAAACAGCGAGAGTTTCACTTCTTCTTTTCCTATCTGGATTCCTTTTACTTCTTTTTCTGTTCTGATTGCTGTGGCCAAAACTTCCAACACTATGTTGAATAGTAGTGGTGAGAGTGGGCACCCTTGTCTTGTTCCTGATTTCAGGGGAAATGCTTTCAATTTTTCACCATTGAGTGTGATGCTTGCTGTGGGTTTGTCACATATAGCTTTTATTATGTTGAGGTATGTTCCTTCTGAGAATACGTTTTTTCTTTTCCACCATTGTCCCCTGAAACCTGCTCTGTTGAGTTGCTCTTCCTTGACCTTAATTAAAATGTTGGCAGACTCCAGGGATTTTCTAGTCACTTTCAGATAGTAAAAACTATAAGAGTAGCCTAATATCACAGGGTTAATTTCTCTTTCATTCTAAGTCTACTTAAAATGTGAGGAAGTCATGTTTTCACCTTCTCTAGGCTAAGAAACCTGCAGCAGGGAAGGGAAATGTTGGAATTTCCTTACTGAAAAGTGGCTTGCTTTCAATGATGCTTCTGTTTCTCCCAATTTCATTGGGTATGCACAAGTATCAAGATTTACATGTAAATCTATGGCTGATTCATATCAATGTATGACAAAACCCACTGAAATGTTGTGAAGTAATTAGCCTCCAACTAATAAAAAAAAAATAAAGAAAGAAAAAAAAAAAAAAGATTTAAATAAGTCTGGTGACCTGGTCAGACATGAAAATATGACCTTTAAAATTTACCATTTTTAGCCAAGATAACAGAAGATAAAGAACATATCATCTTATCATTTCTGGTATCCTCAACAAGCATGCTGAGCAGTGAAGTGTCTGTGTAAACTGCATTTGTGGGTGAGTGTGCACTGTGTTTTTTATGAAATTGTATCATATTTTCTGAGTCATATGGTATGGGTCAGTAAGCAGCAGTGAAAGTCTCTCAGTCATGTCCAACTCTTTGCAACCCCATGGATGTAGCACGTGGGGCTCCTCCGTCCAAGGGATTTTTCAGGCCAGAATACTGGAATGGGTTGCCATTTCCTCCTCCAGGGGATCTTCCTGATCTAGGGATCAAACCTGGTCTTTTTTGCCTCCTGCATTGCAGGCAGATTCTTTACTTTGAAGTCAAAGTGGAATAAATACTTGACTTGACAATGTAAGAATTAAGGACAACCACATTAATACATAAGCAAAAGAAAAGTTTGTATGTTAGAATAAAATATGCAAAAATATAAAATCAAAATGCTAAGATATAGAAATAATTCTACAAATAAAAAGAGAAAACCTTAAAGAAAAATGATCAAAAAATAGAAATAAGGATATGACCAGTGTTAAACAACAGAGTGCCAATTCATGGAGAAAAAGTTGCCTAAAAGCACTCGGGTTCAAAAAAATGTATGTAGGTAAAGTATGTTCGGATTGTTAAAATAAAAAACACCAGTAATCCCCAATTTGTAGAGAATGCAAAATGTACCTGCTCATTCACTGTTAATTGAAGTATAATTGTTTAAACCATTTGGAGGGCAAATGGTTACTGTCTTCATTTACATGTGCTTTTCTTTAGGGTTCTTTGGTAGCTCAAAAGATAAAGAATTTGCCTGCAATGCAGGAGACCTAGACTTGACCCCAGGGTCAGGAAGATCCCCTGGAGAAGGGAATGGCAACCCACTCCAGTATTCTTGTCTGGATAATCCCATGGACAGTAGAGCCTGGTGGGCTACAGTCCATGGGGTCACAAAGAGTCAGACATGACTAAGCAACTTTCACTTTCACTTCTTTAGAAAAAAAGTGACTTTCTTTCACTTTCATAGCAATTACAATTTCATAAATTTCATTAAATAGACACTTCTACATACATTAAATTGCATGTACATAGATGTATAAGACATTCTCTATGACAGCAAAGAAACAGAAACACATCTGCATTAATAGGAGAACAATTAATTAAATAACGAAATGTTTCAAAGTGCTAAATCAGTATCAAAAAGGATAAAGTACATCTGTTCACATTTTTCAATTATAGAAATATCTCCAGGACACTATTAAATGAAAATATAAAGGTAAGTTGGAAAAATTAAATTAATCCAGCTTACATGGCAAATTCTGTGTGTCCATGTATGTGTACACATATATGAGTGCATGTGTGTGTTACTGTATAGTGTTAATCACTCGGTCGTGTCCGACTCTTTGTGACCTCATGGCCTGTAGCCCACCAGGCTCCTCTGTCCATGGAATTCTCCAGGCAAGAATACTGGAGTGGGTTGCCATTTCCTTGTCCAGGGGATTTTCCTAAGCCAGGGATTGAACACGGTTCTCCCCCACTGCAGATAGACTCTTTATCCACTGAGCCACCAGGGAAGCCCTGTTAATGTATACGTAGTTGCATAAAACGATCTGCAAAGACATACTTATTGAAACAGAATGGGCTGGTATCATAAACTATCAGAACTGGTTTTCTCAGAGAACCATGGGAGTTGTGCTGGAGTGAGTCATGGGCTTTCCTGTCTGAGACTTTCATGATGAGATGGATCTATGTGCTGCTTCTCTGTGTGTGTGTGCTCACTCAGTTGACTCAGCCGTGTTGAGAGAGTTAATTCTTAGGTAGGTTGGGATAAGAAGTCTGGTTCCCAATGAGGAGAAAGGGAGGAGAAAAGGACAACAATTTTAGTCTTAGTCACATAAAATATTTTTCTTTTTGCTTTTCTTCTTTAAGCCTAGAGCTAATGATTATATAGCAGAGAAGAAAAGTTATGACCAACCTAGACAGCATATTAAAAAGCAGAGACATTACTTTGCCGACAAAGGTCCATCTAGTCAAGGCTATGGTTTTTCCAGTGGTCATGTATGGATGTGAGAGTTGGACTATAAAGAAAGCTGCACGCTGAAGAATTGATGCTTTTGAACTGTGGTGTTGGAGAAGACTCTTGAGAGTCCCTTAGACTGCAAGGAGATCCAACCAGTCCATCCTAAAGGAGATCAGTCCTGGCTGTTCATTGATAGGACTGATGTTGAAGCTGAAACTCCAATACTTTGGCCATCTGATGCGAAGAACTGACTCATTTAAAAAGACCCTGATGCTGGGAAATATTGAGGGCAGGAGGAGAAGGGGATGACAGAGGATGACAGGTGATGGCATCATCAACTCAATGGACATGGGTTTGGGTGGACTCCGGGAGTTGGTGATGGACAGAGAGGCCTGGCGTGCTGAGGTTCAAGGGGTCGCAAAGAGTCGGACATGACTGAGTGACCGAACTGAACTGAACTGAATTGATTTACAATATTGTGTTAGTTTCAGGTGTACAGCGTAGTGATACAGTTACAAATATACATATATTCATTTTTTTCAGATTCTTTAACCAAACAGGTACCTATATTCATGAGGGATAGTTCTCTGTAGTTTTCTTTTTGTGACACTTTTAAAATGTTGGTACTAAAATAATACTAGTTTCAAAACATGAGTGAGAAATTATTTTCTTCTATTTTCTGGAAGAAATTGTGTATAATTCATGCTAATTCCTCTTCAGTGTTTGACAGAATTCTTCAGTAACACTGTCTGAGTCCAGGGACTTTTTTAATTAAAAATTCAGTTTCTTCGTAGACATCATGACTTCAGCTTTCTCTGGCCCTGCTCTGAGGGGAGTTGAGGAGGGGCGGCCCCTGGAGCCCACAGTGAGGTTTGGGGACAGACAGCAGGTGCTTCCAGAGCACTGTTTCTGGGCACAGAAGTAAGTTCCTACATCTGAGGGCTGGGCGGCCGTGAGGGGCAGGGAACTGTGCTGTCTGGATTCTCCAAACCGAACTGTCAGTCTCTGCTGCGTCTTTACTTTTCCACTCTTAGCTAATATCATCAAGAGGACAGGACTGCCCCCAGGCCTCTGCTTATACCACTGTAAGTTGTAAAAGTTGCTCGAGAAATTGCAGTATGTAGTGAAGTTCTCTCCTTCCTGTAGAAGCAAGAATTCAGGAAAATGCTTTATCTGTTGTCCATTCATTTCTGTTCAAAGAAACAGAGGGAAGCATCAGAGAAAATCTGGTTAGATGTCTAATCCGTCAACTACCCTGTCTCTCTCATTCTTGTGTATTTTTCTCCTTTGTTTCAAGTCTCCCTCCTCAACTCCCTCTATCTTCCTACTTTATTATTTCTGTGCTTTTTCACAGCTTTGCTCTCAATCAGAAAATCCCACTCCTGCAGTTGTCTGCAGATAAGATTCCACTGTGCTGAATTTCCTGGGAGCAATCAGGGAAACCCCAAACTCACATGGTATTTGCATCCATAAGGTTGACATTGGTGCTAAGAGCAGCATCTCCCTCTTCTTCCTCGTCAGGAAGAGTTGCTGAATCTATCTGCTCCTAAAGGGTTTTCTTTGTACAGGCTTCTTCCAGACCCACAGAAACACGGTCTGCACTGCTCTTTGGAAAGAAAGGTGAAAGGAGTGACCGCAGTTTGATGCAGCCAATCAGGCTTACCACTGCTTTACTCAGGTTATTTTCAAGAGAGGCGGGTTTATAGATGCTGCCCCCATGTGGTTGGATCAAATACTGCTGATTTTATAACTAATTTCTTACAAAGTTTTCTTTCTCTTTTTATTGCAGATATATTTTAAACATTTATTTTATCTTAGAGTATAGTTGATTAACAATGTTGGGCTAGTTTCAGGTTTACAGCAAAGTGATTCAGTTGTACATACACATGTATCTATTGTTTTTCAATATTTTTTCTAGCTCATGTGGTAAATACTTGTCAAGGCTTGGAAAAAGTTTACTCATGCTGATAGTGTTTAAAAGTTGGAAGAGAAAGTGAAATTCGCCCAGTCGTGTCCAACTCTTTGCGACCCAATGGACTATACAGTCCATGGAATTCTCCAGACCAGAATACTGGAGTGGGTAGCCTTTCCCTTCTGCAGGGGATCTTCCCAACCCAGGGATCGAACACAGATCTCCCACATTGCAGGTGGATTCTTTACCAGCTGAGCCACATGATAGTGTTTGGGGAGGTATGTTTTGCCCTTCAGGAATGGATTCTGTGATTCTTTAAAAAGCAGGGCATCAGAATGAAATAAAATGTTTCACTTGCCATTTCCAATTTTATCAGAATCATGTAGTGTGTTTTTCTGTATGTACTGATGGAATATATTAGGTCATTTTAATAAATGTGGAAAAGACCCATAATTTATTGTTAGACAACCTATGATGTCAAAATGGAAGATAAAATGTATCTTTTTGTCTGCTGTCATATAAAATACTCTGGCTGTAAATTATCCAGTTTAAAACTTATGGCTCTCTCACCATGTTACTTTACCACATACCAGGGATTTTAACAAATCAATATAATTCAAAAACAGTCTTATCTATCTATCAGACATGAACTACTCTAACGAGAATTTCTTAAAACTAAGCAGTTGAATAGAATACCATCCTATGGCTCTACAGAATTTCAGAAATTCTCACTTAGCACTATTAGCTTGTATTATAATGATTTGTTAATTGTGGGGGCTGGCTCCATGTGCCTAGAGGGCATGTACTGTATCATCATCAAGAACTAAGCTGTCCTATATGTTGGCTACAAGCAGCTTAATTTAAAATGAATTAAGATTAAACAGTGGAGGTGAGAAATAGACTCAAGGGATTAACTCTGATAGACAGAGTACCTGAAGAACTATGGACAGAGGTTCATGACATTGTACAGGAGGCAGGGATCAAGACCATCCCCAAGAAAAAGAAATGCAAAAAGGCAAAATGGTTGTCTGAGGAGGCCTTACAAATAGCTGAAAAGAAGAGAAGTGAAAGGCAAAGGAGAAAAGGAAAGACATACCCCTTTGAATGCAGAGTTCCAAAGAATAGCAAGGAAAGATAAGAAAGCCTTCCTCAGTGATCAATGCAAAAAAATAGAGGAAAACAGTAGAATGGGAAAGACTAGATACCTCTTCAAGAAAATTAGAGATACCAAGAGAACATTTCATGCAAAGATGGGCACAAGGACAGAAATTGTATGGACCTAACAGAAGCAGAAGATATTAAGAAGAGGTGGCAAGAATACACAGAAGAACTATACAAAAAAGATTTTCACGACCCAGATAATCATGATGATGTGATAATTCACCTAGAGCCAGACGTCCTGGAATGTGAAGTCAAGTGGGCCTTAGGAAGCATCACTACAAACAAAGCTAGTGGAGGTGATGGAAATCCAGTTGAGCTATTTTAAATCCTAAAAGATGATGCTATGAAAGTGCTGCATTCAATATGCCAGCATATTTGGAAAACTAAGCAGTGGCCACAAGACTGGAAAAGGTCAGTTTTCATTCCAATTCCAAAGAAAGGCAATGCCAAAGAATGTTAAAACTACCACACAATTTCATTCATCTGACATGCTAGTAAAGTAAAGCTCAAAATTCTCCAAGCCAGGCTTCAACAGTATGTGAACCATAAACTTCCAGATATTCAAGCTGGATTTAGAAAAGGCAGAGGAACCAGAGATCAAATTGCCAACATCCTCTGGATCATTGAAAAAGCAAGAGAGTTCCAGAAAAACATCTACTTTTGCTTTATTGGCTATGCCAAAGCCTTTGACTGTATGGATCACAACAAACTGTGGAAAATCCTTCAAGAGATGGGAATACCAGAACATGTGACCTGCCTCTTGAGAAATCTGTATGCAGGTCAGGAAGCAGCAGTTAGAACTCAACATGGAACAACAGACTAGTTCCAAATTGGGAAAGGAGTATGTCAAGGCTGTATATTGTCACCCTGCTTATTTAACTTATATGCAGAGTACATCATGAGAAACACTGGGTTGGATGAAGCACAAGCTGGAATCAAGATTTCTGGGAGAAACATCAATAACCTCAGATACCCAGATGACACCAACTTTATGGCAGAAAGTGAAGAAGAACTAAAGAGCCTCTTGATGAAAATGAAAGAGGAGAATGAAAAAGTTGGCTTAAAGCTCGACATTCAGAAAACTAAGCTCATGGCATCCGGTGCCATCACTTCATGGCAAATAGATGGGGAAACAATGGAAACAGTGGCAGACTTTATTTTTTGGGGCTCCAAAATCACTTCAGAAGGTGACTGCAGTCATGAAATTAAAATACACCTGCTCCTTGGAAGAAAAGTTATGATCAACCTAGACAACATATTAAAAAGCAGAGACATTACTTTGCCAACAAAGGTCCATCTAGACAAAGCTTTGTTTTTTCCAGAAGTCATGTATGGATGTAAGAGTTGGACTATAAAGAAAGCTGAGTGCCGAAGAACTGATGCTTTTGAACTGTGGTGTTGAAGAAGACTCTTGAGCATCTCTTGGACTGCAAGGAGATCCAACCAGTCCATCCTAAAGGAAATCAGTCCTGAATATTCATTGGAAGGACTGATGCTGAAGCTGAAACTCCAATATTTTAGCCACCTGATGTGAAGAACTGACTTATTTGAAAAGACCCTGATCCTGAAAAAGATTGAAGGTGGGAGGAGAAGTGGCCGACAGAGGATGAGATGGTTGGATGGCATCACCAACTCGAAGGACATGAGTTTGAGTAAACTCTGGGAGTTGGTGATGGACAGTGAGGCCTGGCCTGCTGCAGTCCATGGGGACACATAGTGTCAGACATGACTGAGTGAGTGAACTGAACTGAACTGAAAATTAAATAGAATTAAATTTTAGTTTTTCAGTCATACTAGCCACATTTCGCGGCTTCCTAGATGGTGCTAGTGGTAAGAACCTTCCTGCCAATGCAGGAGACATAAGAGATGCAGGTTCGATCCGTGGGTCAGGAAGATCCCTGGAGAAGGGCATGGCAACCCACTCCAGTATTCTTACCTGGAGAATCTTGCCCATAGTGCCTGCTGGGCTACAGGCCACACTTATACTACTAGGCTAGGGGTTATTAGATAGTTCAGATAGAGAATGTTTCCACCTCCTCTGAGAGTTCTATTGGACTGTGATGTTCTAGAAGGGAGAATATGAAAACAAGAAATTTTGTCTTTCATATTATAATTAAAGTCCCAGGTATGTGGTATACACTAAATAAATATTTGTTTATTGTTCATAACCAGGTTCCCAGAAACTACTTGAATACTTGGTGAATAGTGAACATTCAAACATTGTTGAGTGATAAATAAATGTGTGTATTTTCATGCTTGAGAGTTTGAACTCAACATAGGCCAAAGACCAATTTAAATGCATTCTCCCATGAATATAAACAATCAAAGATTGACTATAGCTATTTAGAAATGTTACTTTTAGGAACTGTGTTAGAATCCGCCTTCTATCATAACAAATTATCACAAATTTGAGACCGAAATGCCTCCAATGATCCCTGCTTCCTGATATCCATGCCCTTGTGTAGACCCCATGCACACTTGGTCTGTGCTGGCTTGGTGACTCACTGTAATAAACAAATGCATCAAAGTTAATATCGTGGCAGTAGTGAGACTAAACATGAAGACGCTTTCTCAGCTTATGCTTTTGTGAGGCATCAGGTGAGATGAACCGCTTCCCTGAGAGACCACTAAAAGAGAGCACATGGAAGGGCCATGGTAATGATTATGATTATGGAACTAATTTTATAACTAAGCTAATTTACCAAAAATTACTGAACTGTAGATGCAAAATGGATGCATTTTATGGAATGTCAGTTATACCTCAATAGAATTGGTTAAAGTAAATAAGATTTATGTTCTATTTTGCCTGTGTCACAGCTCACTAATCAGGTTAGTTTCACTGAACATGCACACATTAGTTTAAACAATGATTTTGTGCCCGTGATTTCTAAGCTCCAAAAGTTATAAAGGCAATATTATCTGTTCTTTGTAAGCTCAAAATGTTGTTGGAAAAATAAAACATAATCAGGGAAAATTTAATAGTGCAAGATAGCACTAATTAAGATTGTTCAGAATCTAAATCTACTTCTGGGAAATCAATAGTATAAATTGATTACATAAACTTCTTTCCAGTGAACAACTGAAATAAACAAAGGAAACAGAGTAGGTGCTAAAACTAGACAGCAGTGCCTTCTACATACTCAAATTTAAATTGTGTTCTGAAAAGTGGAACAGAATTGGAAGCCATCTCAATGACTAACCTCTATCTTTCCTGCCCAAGAGAAGAGATGCAGAAATCCTGTCATAAACACTCAACCAGCTGCAGGCAATGTACAAATTCTTGGGGCAGGGAATTGGGAGACAGAATTTGAAACTGCAGAGGAATCTACCCACAAGATAAATCTCAATATTTTTCTCAGGTGTATTTTATTAGTTTACATAGCATATTACATGTATTATCCTAAGTATCCATGGTCTATCATGTTTCTCACTGTCAATGGGAAATCAGTTCATAAGGTGTTATACTGAGAGAATGGGTGGAATATTATAATAAGTAATGAGTATAATCAAGCAATATTTGCCATGGTTGTTTATTTTTCCCATTATTAACTCTTGCTCCCACTTCTCAGGCTATTTCTATACTACAAGAAAGGACATAACAGTAAGCACAATTTCACTTCTCAGGGAAGAAACTCTCACCTTGTGAAGTAATTTAGAGCTTTCTTTCCAAGGTAGCCTCTTACTCTCCAGCCAGAATCATCCTATGTATTCTATGTTTGAAGTCAATCCCTTTTATATCTGGCAGGCAAAAGAGAGGGAGAGGAAAAAAGAAAAAGAAAAAAAGGCCAGTTCTCCTGAATTCTCTCTCTCCAGATGTCTGCATTGAGTTTACTGACTGGTTCAGCAACCACAGGCCCTACCTTGATGAGACTTCCTCACAACTGAGTGCTTCCCAGGTGGCGCTAGTGGTAACGGAGTGTAGGAGTGTCCGTGTAGGAGGTATAAGAGGTGTGGGTTTGATCCCTGGGTCGGGAAGACCCCCTGGAGGAGGGCATGGCAACCCCACTCTAGTACTCTTGCCTGGAGAATCCCACGTACAGAGGAGCCTGGCGGGCTACAGTCCATGGGGTCGCAGAGTCGGACACGACTGAAGAGACTCAGCACAGAGGGCAGCAAGGAAGCCCGTGTAAGTCTCACAGAATGTTCGAGTAGGACAGCAGGTGGCAGTGCTTCGGCATTTACTCCTGGTACATGCAGTGTGCTGGAGTCTGGTTCTCAAGGAAGGAAAATAGAAAGAGTTAAATTAAGAATTCACCAAGTAAAGATGGGTAAAGATGTAAAGGAACTTCAGAGATAACACCATGTAGATGTTTGGGAAGATAGCCTCACAGGAGTGTTTAAAGAATAATACCCCATCGTAGCTCTCAATTTCCCCAGCATACTATTAAATAAAAAACTTGCTAAAGCACTCAGCACTGTTCACTGATTAGTGGATGATTTCCTCATCTACTCATCCTGGGACTTTGTGTCTAGGTTTGGCATCTTCTCTTCTAGTTCACTTTAGGTTCCAGTTTAAACCAGTAATGTCACCATCACTCAGATGTCCAGCCACCCTATTTTGAGTCCAAGTGCTTCTCCATAGTCCAGACCTTGCTCCTCAGGAGCCCCCTAAAATGTTACACTCTGGCTGATAATAAAAGGTAAAGAAACATTTCACAGTTAGGAAAGTTATGGTTCATTTCCCAAAGACTAAAAAAAAAAAAGAAAAAAGAAACAATAAAACCTATCTCAAAGGATTTTGATATTTAAATTAGATGATGAATCTGAAATGCATACCACAGTGCCTGACATAAAATAAGCTCAAAAAATACCATCTTTTTTTCTAGTGAAACCTGCCTTTTCTTTAATATCCAGAATCTGTGACTTGTTACTACCTTTTTTTTTTCCTCAACATTGGTTTCATGAGGGAAACTATAGGAAATTTATTTAATCACTTATTTTCCTTGAGACAGTCATTATTTTTCCCTGTCCTCTTGGGTCATATTCTCCTAGCTACATTAGTACATTCAGGGTGCTGAAAGAGCACAGATGGAGCATTCAGAGGAAGCTTTATTTTCACTTACCTGATAAATAATAATATTATTTTTAGTATATTTATTAGGTATTGAATATCAAATTTCTGAATTGGATCTCCAAGATTGTCCCATTCTTCTTGACTGTTTTCTTTACTGATTAATATGTATGTATTTTATATATTTTTTTCATTTGAGTCCTTTTTCAGAAATATGCATTGCAAATATAATTTAAAAGTCTGCACATTGACTTTCCACCCTCTTAGCATTGATATTCAACACAGACATTTTAATACATGTCTTCATTTTCATAAGAAGCTAGCTTTAAAGTTCTGTTTATTTTCTTAAACACTTTAAAAATACTTTCCCATTGTAACTTCTGTTGGTCTGGATGAGAAGTCAGGTATCACTGTTTTTTCAAAGTTTTGATAGCTCTTATTTTTTCCAGTAGATTTATTATCTCTACTTTTAAAATTAATTTTTATTAGAGTATAGTTGCTTTACAATGTTAGTTTCTGTTGTACAGCAAAGTGAATCAGTTATATGTATACATATATCCACTCTTTTTTAGATTGTGCTTCTGTATAGGTCATTATAGATTATTGAGTAGAGTCTCCTGTGTTATACAGAAGGTTCTCTTTAGTTATCTATTTTATATATAGTAGTGTGTATATGTGAATCCCAGTCTGCCTGTTTATCCCTCATATCCCTTTCCCCCTTTGGTAACCATAATTAGTTTTCTACATCCGGGATTCTATTTCTGTTTTGTAAACACTTTCATTTGTAAATACCACTTTTTAAAATTCCATCTGATAAAAGAGATATCAGAGGATATTTGTCTTTCTCTGTCTGACCTACTTCACTCAGTATGACAATCTTTAGGTCCATCCAGGCCACTGCAAATGGCACTGTTTTGTTCTTTCTCATGGCTGAATAATATTCAATTGTATATATATGCCATATCTTTTTTATCTATTATTCCATCGTTGGACATTTAGGTTGCTTCCATGTCCATGCTACTGTAATTAGTGCTGCAATGAACATTAGGGTGCTTATATCTTTTCTGCTTGTATAGACTACTCCATCAGCTCTAGCAAATGCCTGAGTTCTAATCTTTACATATAGCTAAACTCTTATTCTACATCACTGATGGTCTGCTTCCTGATTGTACCTTAAGTGACACAAAGTCTAAGAAGAAAGGACTAAGGAAATGATTTTCATAATGATTCCAGATAACTATACCCAAGTTTGTGATGTGAGTGTATTTTAGTGAAGCAGTCACTTTAAATTATTATGGAGCAAGTTTATAGCTTTAGACAAGTTTACACATGTTCTGTATGATTGATTTAAAGTTGATAGTTCAAGAGAAGAATGTATTAGTAGAAAGTTACTGTGGACACCTGCTTCCAAATAACCTAGAAAGATCTTTGATTTACTTGAAGATTTAACTACAAAGTTTAATGAAGGGAATATTTATAGATTTGCAGGCAGGGTTAAGGAAAACAAAGAAGAGATGGGAAGCATCAAGATACTAGCAAGAGCTGAAAGCCTGTATTGACCTGGGCAGTCAGAGGAAACTCTGAGTGAAAGGGGAGGCAAGAGCTGTGAAGTGGATCCACCAGAAAGGAGTTGCAGGAGATAAGATGTGCTTTCACAGTTCCAGCGTCTACTGGCCTCCTGCTCAAATGGGGGACCCAAAGCAGTGGTGGGAAATTGGGGGACCAAAGGGAGGGAGAAACCACAGTGATTCCCTGTCTTCTTCAGGCTCCAGTTCCTGTGGGGCAGGCCCACCTGGTTCTAGCTGTAGCCTGATGATCCACCTAGAAGGAGCTTTTATTTAGAATTAAATCTTCTGATCCAGACCAGAGAAGAAGCAACCACAGGACTACCATTTCTCTTCTGGGATGTGCAGGTGTGCACTTCAACTGAGGTCCTGAAGCAGTGTGCTCTCTCTTATTAAGCTCTGGGGTTTTTGTTCAGCTTTTCCCATTACTTCAAGCACTGTGAGCTCCCAGAGAGCACAGAAGTACTTTGCAGAGTCTTGGAGCTGTAAGGCTGAAATGATGAGGCTGATGGATTTATCTGCTTTCTGGAAGTTTACAGAGTAGCGGCCATTCCTTGCATTCAGGTGTTCTGAATACTGATGAATAAGGAAATTCATCTCTCCACTGGGAAGCTGTTTATACCAAAAAATGTAGTAGTAGTCCGTGGTCCAGCTTACTTCATAGCGACAATTCAGGGTGACTGTCTGCCCCACTTGACTGGTTATGGCTGTCTGGACTTGAGTTACTTTCTGGGCCACACTGGGTCCTATGGGGAAAAAAGCAGAAAACAGAGATGAAGTAGTAAATAAAATAGTGTGGGATTTAGACTAATTTAGGACCCAGAGACAAATCAAATTGAAATTGTAAAATGCTTCTTTTTCTCCAGTCCTCCTTCCCCACCAAGTCCCTGTGAAGCACCGCACGTCTGTGTGCAGTCCTTTCACCCTGAACACTCACACCCATGCTTGGAAGCATCCCTACCAGAGAAGGTGAAGGCCAGGAACACCCAGAGCAGGCTGGAGAGTGGCATGAGGTGTGGATTCCCCTGCACAAATGTGCTCAGTCCTGCCTCAAGCTGAGAGTTCAGTGTCTCTGTGTGCCTGGCGGCACATTTACATAGTACCTGTGTGACTATGTGTGACTCCTCAGACAGGAAGTGGGGTTTGTCATGTTCATAGATCACATGGTCTTTTTCACAGATGGGAAAAACTTTTGGCTCACAGATGTTTAATTTTCTTTCCCTGATTATTATGTTAGGTAGATCCTGAAAGGGTCATGGAAAAAGCAGTTGGTATTATATGTTTGAGGGTTTCCCTGATGGCTCAGATGATAAAGAATATGCCTGCAGTTCAAGAGACCCTGGTTTGATCCCTGATTTAGGAAGATCACCCGGGAGAAGGGAATGGCAACCCACTCCAGTGTTCTTGCCTGCAGAATCCCCATGGACAGAGGAGTCTGGCGGCTACAGCCTATGGGGTCCCAAAGAGTTGGACACGACTGGGCGACTAACACACACACGTTAAGGGTTTGAGCTGAGAGAAACAGAAGACTCAGTAAGTTGACACACATTGATAATAATTTTGCCAGCCCATTCAAAACATAGTAGTATACACTAGGAATCCTTCCTGTAATCTACTTACTGGTCATTCTGGTCATCCATTTAGCCGATGCTTACATTTCTTTATCCAGAATTTAATGACTCTTAAAAAAACACACACAATAAAACAAACTCACGGATCTTTAGCTTTCTCATGTGTGTGTTGTGCTGCTGCTTCAGTCCTGTGCAGCTCTGTCCAACCCCATGGACTCTAACCTGCCAGGCTCCTCTGTCCATAGGGATTCTGCAGGCAAGAACACTGGAGTGGGTCCCCAACCCAGGGATCAAACTCGTACATCTCCTGCATTGGCAGATGGGCTCTTTAACACTAGCTCAACCTGGGAAGCCCTTTAGCTTTCTTGACAAAAGGCAGTCTTTTCCAAAATAATTAACATATCTTTTTCTTTTCTCACTTGGTTCTAGGTCTTTGTTTATATTTTCCAATAAATAAAGTTACTTACTTCAATATCAAATGATAAAAAATCACTCCTGACTTTCAGAATCTATTCGGTTGTGTGTGTTTTTTTAGGAAATGGTTAACAGGAAAAAATATTAATCTTTGAAATCTGACATTGAGTTTTACTTAATAGACTTTGAAGAGCATCAGTATATTCAATCCTGCTGCCTTTACAAGTAGAATTGTATTTATTAGATCAGGTGTCCTTAAATTGTCCTGATGTCATATTTTTTACCCCAAAGTGTTCAGTCTCTCTTGTTAGTGGTTTGTTATTTTTCTCTGTAAAGTCAAGCTAAGCATGCTGAATTTTTCTGTGACACAATGCTACAGCACGCTCCTAGAAAATATGGTATCTGTAAACACTTAGTAAATGTTGACACCACGCTATTTGGTGACTGAAGTTTTGTATACTGTACATGATCATGTAGAATGTCACTGTCAATCTTCCATTTGATTTCATTGTTTTAACAGCTGAATTAATATAAAAGAACCAAAGGCAAATAGACAAGTAGAAAAGAAAGTACAGAAAGGCCTAAAACAGTGCCGGTTCTTTGATTTTAAAGCCAAAATAACACATTAATGTGATGCAGGGAGGAGAGTTTATATTTGGTTGAGACATCTAGCCTGTTCCATTTCACCTCTGGGTGCTGGCAGGCAGCAGATGTCCTGGTTTCCAATTATCTGTAACTAAGTAGAGGACACCACAAATGCCCACAACAGCACGGGGAGCAGCATGAAGGCGGTTTTTCCCCTTTGTTGATATGGCCTTGCTCTGAGTTCCTGACAGTAAAGGTGCATGTTCCCTCAGCTGCGTTATAGAATCAGACTCTGAAAAATGTAGCTTCTGGCTGGATCAAGTCTGAACATGCTATGACACTCAGGTTGGAAGATTTAGACTGTCCTAAACATTGTTCTGCCTTTCCTTGTGATTTACTAATAAATGATAATACCCGGTAAAGGACAGCCAGAGTTTAATGTTGAAGGACGAAATTGAAAGAGATTTTTTACTTAAAACTTCCAAATTTAGTAGTAAATTAATCTCTTCTAAAACCCGGGACGTTATCTGAAACAAATTCATTATGAATCATGCTGGGATTACAAATATTCATTCATGTTCTGATTGTTCTCTTGCCTTTCTGATTTTAATTCTAAGATAATTATACTAACTGCTCCCTAGTTTCCCTAAAAAAGACCAACAAGAAGCCATGAGCTCCCTTTTCTTCCCACTTTCCCACCAAACCATGTGAACTGGTAACTTTAGCACATAACTTCAGAATAGCAAATATCACACAGACAAATGAACACAGAATAAACTTCTGACTTCTGCAATCTCTCCAGTTGTTATTGGAATACCAAATGGTAATGGCTGTGAAATCATACTCATTTGTGATGTAACTCTGTGATTAACTTCTTAAAGGTTTAGGAAGCAAGAACCAATGGGTCTTCTAAATTCAAATATTTGACCATGTTGCTGTCATGGATGCAGTTATACTCTTTAGTACAATCTTATAATTCTCATTATATATGTTTTCTAAAATAAAAAGATTTCTCTTTCTTGACATTGAAGGAATGAAAATTCTATTTCATTTTATTCTGAAATTTCATGTAATGAAGTCATTTACATCAAATTGATCAAATTTCAAACATCCTATTTTTGTTTCAACACCTCATAAAGAAACCCCAATAAGAATAACTTATTCTTTTTATAATTTTATTTATTTATTAATTTAGAGTGTTTTGGGTCTTCATTGCTACACGGACTGCTCTCTAGCTGCAGAGAGAGGGGTCACTCTGGAGCTGCACTTCTCATTGCGGTGGCTTCTCTTACTGTGGAGCATGGGCTCTAGAGCATAGACTCAATAGTTGTGGTGCACAGGATTAGCTGCTGCGTGACATGTGGGATCTTCCTGTATCAGGGATTGAACCAATGTCTCCTGCTTTGGCAGGCAGATTCTTTACTGAGCCACCAGGGAAAACCTAACTGAGTTATTTTATAATAGATTGTCCTTGGATTCTCCTTGGTTCCTTCATAGGAATTCCCAGACTCACATAGCATATGAGGGCACAGAATTACTACTGAGGTTCCCAGATCTTCCCTAGTCCTCCCTCTTACATCTCTGGTGACTGTCTTCTGAAGCTCACCCTGCATTCCAATCTGGGTACTACATCCTATTTTGAGTTTTGCATATTTCAGTCATCTTTCAATGAAAGATACTCCAGTCCAGTAGTTGTACATCCTATTCCAAACTTGTTATTCAACTGTTCAAAGCACTAGAAAAAAAAAGCAAAACAAACTTCAAGAGGATTTCGCTGGTGGTACAGTGGATGGGAGGTCACCTGCCAATGCAGGGGACATGGGTTCAATCCCTGGTCCGGGAAGGTTCCACATGCCCTGGAGCCACTGAGCCCAGGCACCACATCTATGGCATTTTTGCTCTAGAGCCCAAGAGCCGCAACTTCTGAGCCTGTGAGCCACAACTACCAAGCCCGCGTGCCACAACTACCGAGCCCGCGTGCCCTAGAGCCTGCATGCTGCAACTACTGAGCCTGTGCTCCTAGAGCCTGTGTTTCACAACAAGAGAAGGCATGACAGTGAGCCTGTGCACTGCAACCAAGAGTAGCCCCTGCTTGGTGCAACTAGAGAATGCCTGTGTACAGCAGCAAAGACCCAGAGCAGTCAAAAATTTTTTTTAATTAAAAAAGAAATCTTTGAGAGCCTAGAGGGTTTACATACTGACACCATTAAAAAATTTTTTTATAGTCATCATGCTGTACATTGAATCCCCAGGACTTATTTCTCTTATAACTGGATGTTTCTGTCTTTTGAACATAGTCACCTATTCCACACCCTACACCCCCAGTCTATTCTCTGTATCTATGAGGTCTGTGTGTGTGTGTGTGTCTGTGTGTCTATACGTCTGTGTGTGTGTGTGTGTGTTCCTGCATCTGTGTCTTAGATTCCACATATAAATGATTTCATACAGTATTTGACTTTGTCTGCCTGATTTATTTCACTTAGTATTGTGCCATCAAGATTCATTCATGTTGTTGTAAATCTATGAAAAAATTTCATTTTTTACCACGTTTTCTTTATCCATTCATCTGTCAGAGGACACAGGTTGTTTCCATGTCTCAGCCGTTGTAGATGAACTGCAATAAACATGGGGTACAGATATCTTTTTGAGATAGTGACTTCATTTTCTTCAGATGAATACTCAGAAGTAGAAATGCTGAATATCATAATAGAGCTAGTTTTAATTTTTTGAGGAACCTCCATACTGTTTCCATAGAAGCTGCACCAATTTATATTTCCAGCAACAGTGGGCAGGGTTCCCTTTCTTCTACATTCTTGTCAAAATTTTTTATTCCCTGTCTTTTTGATAGTAGCCATTCTGGCAGATGTAAAGTGATAGGTCTTTTTGGTTTTGACTTTTATTTCCCTGATAATTAGTGATGATGAGCATCTTCTGATTTACCTCTGGTCATTAGTATGTCTTTTTTGGGAAAATGTTTATTCAGATCATCAGCCTACTTTTAAAACAGACTTTTGTTCTAATGACTATACAAGATATTTATATATTTTGGGTATTAGCCCCTTATCAGATATATGTTTGGGCAATATTTGCTCTCACTCTGTAGGCTGCCTTTTCGTTTTGTTGATGGCTTCTTTTGCCGGACATAAGCTTATTAGTTTGATGTAGTCACACTTGTTTTTTACTTTTTTTTTTTTTTTCCGCTCTTGTTGTCCTTGCTTTTAGTGTCAAATACAAAAAAAACTGTGGCCAATACCGTTGTCAAGGAACTTACCCCCTATGTTTCTTCTAAGCTTTATTGTTGTGGTTCTTATATTCAATTCTAAAATCCATTTTGATGAGTCCAATTTCATTCTTTTGCATGTAGCTTTCCATTTCTCATAATACCACTTATTGAAGAGATGTTCCTTTCTTGAGTGTATATTCTTGGATTCTTTGCTGTGAATTGACCATGTATACAAGGGTTTATTTCTGGGTTCTCTATTTCGCTCCATTGATCTATGTGTCTTTGTTTAATGCCAAAAAACACACACACTGTTTTTATTACTATAGCTTTGTAATGTAGTTTGAAATAAGGTCATGTGATGCCTTCAGTTCTGATCTTTCTCTAGTTCACTTTGGCTATTGGTAGTCTATTGTCTCTCGTATAAATCTTAGGGTTGGTTTATTCTATCCCCATGAAAATGTCATTGAATTTTGATAGAGGTTTCATTGAATATGTAGATTTCTTTGGGTAGTATGGATATTTTAGCAATTGATTTTTTTTTTTTTTTTGGTCTGTAAGAACAAAGTATCTTCTCATTAATTTTTGTCTTCAATTTCTATAATCAAAGTCTTACAGATTTCAATATACAAGTCTATACTTTGCTTAAAGTTATTCTTAAGTATTTTCTTTCTGATGTGATGGAAAAAGAATTGTTTTCTTAATATCTCTTCCAGATAGTTCATTATTGGAATGCAGATTAATTTGTATCCTGCAACTTTGCTGAATTTGTGTATTAGTTACAACATAGACTAACATCTTGGGGGCATGTCTCCCACTGCTAAGCCAGATGATCTGATTTTCTTCTCACTTTCTCTTTTTGTGTACTCAAAAAGTGTATATTTTAACTCTGGCAGGATGTCTCAGTGCTGTTTATTTTCAGATGAGTAATTTCTAGAGCTTAAACAAATTAAAAGCTTTTTCTCTGGCATTTTATTGGCCTTTTATGGCCTATTAAAAGTACATCTGTCAAAGTTATAGGTAATAGGGCTTATCTTATTCCTTCCATGAATTGATTGTGGTTGCTACCATCCAATTTTTAAAATTTAAAAAAAATAATACTAAATAATTCTTACAGTACACAAAATTATGTGCAGACACATTTTCCCCTGCCAATGATGGTAAACAGATATTTAATTTTGCTATATTTTCTATAGCTCTTTCCAAACATTACAGACAAAACTAAAGAGTAACTTCTAGTACTTTTCCTATTTTTAAAGTAATAACTACTACTGGGAAGATTCCATGTATGTCTTTTCAATTTTACTGTTATAGCTATGTATCACAAAACAATATATTATATTGTGATTATATTCTGAAATTTCTCATAAGTAGTGTCATGAAGCATATATCATTCTGATGCTTTTTATATTCAGCATTTTATTTTTGTAAGATTTATCTAAGAAAACAATATAAGAACTGTTTCTTTGCTTGCAATAATTCACTGTATTTTGACTTCATATGTAAATCATTTTTCATTCATTCTGTACTTGAATGGTTACACGTTTGCTTACAGGGTTGGTGTGACTATCCTTGTAAATGCCTCCTTGTTCAAATGTTGGAATTACTTGAATGTAGGTAACAGGAAGTTGAATTGCTTGACTTTTTAAATATATACATTTTCTTCTTTATTAAATAGTTCAGGCAATTTTTCTCTGAAGCTGTTAAATAAGTGTTCTCTATGTGGTTGCTTTTCTCCATCTGGAGAAGTTTTAATAGTCTTCCTCTCCCTGTATTTGGGTCAAAACTTAATGCTACCAGACTTTCACATTTCTGGTTATCTGACAGAAATGAGATAGTAATTTGCTTTAATTTAATTTCCTCTGATTACTGCAGAAGTTGATGTTTTATATGTTCACATGTCTATTTCCTCTTCTTTAAATTGGCTTTATGCAAATTATCTTTAGTATCTCTTTTCATTTTGAATGTTTTTCTTATTTATTTGTAGAAACCCCCTATATAAACTTAATTTCTAATATTTTCTTGGTTACATGGTTTACTATATATCCTACTATGCATTCAATTTTTAATTATGTGGTGGGGCACACTTGCAGGTTAAAAACTTCCCATCTATTAGAAACTCTCTACAAATTTATATTTCTAATTGTCAAATTACTTTAATGATTACATACTTATTTAGCTTTTCTATTTCTTCTTTAACTATTTTTGGTAATATATATATTTTAGAGCATCTATCAGAACACTGAAATATGTGGCCAAGTCCTCTTCTTGTGTCAAGGATTTCTTCAGTTAGTAAATCTCTGCCCTTGTTGAGGTCCCTTATGAAACCTTCTCTGTTCCATATGGAGGCATGTCTCACGAGGGTCTGGAAGCCTTGGTCTGGGTGCTGGACACACCAGGAGGAAGCAGGGCTCTCAAAATACTCATGATAGAGCCTCACCTGTCCTGGGATCCCTTCAAAGGCAGAAACTGGCCCTCAGGCCGAGTCACTGCATGGGGCTGTCTCTCCTCCCATAAGATCAACATTAGATCAAGGAGATTGCTCACACTGAAGAGAATATGTCTCTAAATAGATTCTAAATCTGACAATTATTCAGTGTCATTAACAACACTTGATATAGTTGTCTTCTTATTTTTAGCCAAAATAATGTGTGTATGCTGCTGCTGCTATGTTGCTTCAGTCGTGTCCGACTCTGTGCGACCCCATAGACAGCAGCCCACTAGGCTTCCCTGTCCACGGGATTCTCTAGGCAAGAATACTGGAGTGGGTTGCCCTTAATGGGTGTATAGAGATCTAACTAACTTGCATTTCCATGATGACTAACGATGTAGAAGAGGGGATTACAAACATCTTCAATAAAGGGTAGAATAGTAAATATTTTTGTCTTTGTAGGCCATTCAGTCTGCTGCAACTACTGAACTCTGCCATTGTTTCATGAAATAAGTTATTGATAATACATAAATAAATAAGCTTTCTTATGTTCCAACCAAATTTATTTACAAAGTAAATGGCTGAATGGACTGGTTCATGAGCCATATTTTGTTGATTCCTGATATAGAGGACTCTGTGGCTTCACAGGGTAATTCTCCAAACATTTAAAGAATAGTTAGGTCCCATCCTTCTCAAATTTTTCCATAAAATTGAAGGTGAGGAAATATTACCAAACTCACTCAATGAAGCCTTCATTACCCTGATGCCAAAACTAGACAACAAAACTACAAAAAGAAGGTCAATTTCCCAAATGAATATAGATTAAAAAATCTTCAACAAAATATTAGCAAACTTCAATTCAGTCAGTTCAGCTGCTCAGTCATCCCGACTCTTTGCGACCCCATGGACTGAAGCATGCCAGGCTTCTCTGTCCATCACCAGCTCCTGGAGCTTGCTCAAACTCATGTCCATCAAGTCAGTGATGCCATCCAATGATCTCATCCTCTGTTGTCCCCTTCTCTTTCTGCCCTCAATCTTTCCCAGCATCAGGGTCTTTTCCAGTGAATCAGTTCTTTGCATCAGATGGCCCAAGTATTGAAGTTTCAGCTTCAGCATCAGTCCTTCCAATGCATATTCAAGACTAATTTCCTTTAGAACTGAATTAAGTTAGAAAACTTAATTCAACAATTTATGAAAGAATCATATATCATTTCCAAGTGGGATATAGCCTAGGTGTACAAGGATGGTTCAATATTTGCAAATCAATCAACATGATATGCATTAATAGCATGAAGGATAAAAACTTATATAATTATCTCAACAGACAAAGAAAAAACATTTGACAAAATTCAGCATACATTCATGTTAAAAACTCTTAATAAACTTGGTATAATGGGAACAGATTTCAAAATAATAAAGGCCATTTACAACAAACACACAATTAATATCATATTTGATGGTAAAAACTGAAATCTTTTCGCTAAGATGAGGAACAAGACAAGGATGCCTACTCTCACCATTTCCATTTAACATAGTACTTGAAGTCCTCGTCATAGCAGTCATATAGGAAAAAGAAATAGAAGGCATCCAAATTGGAATAAAACTATTAAAATGCAAAAAGACAGCCTATCAAACAGAAGAAGATACTTGCAAACCATTAGTCAATAAGGGGTTAATGTCCAAAATATATAAAGAAATTTATATGCAATATCAAAACTATAAATAATCTGATTTTAAAAAAGGCAGAGGACCTAAATAGACATTTTCCCAAAGAAACATACAGATGGGCAACAGACACATGAAAAGACATTCAACATCTCTAATCATCAGGTAAATGCAAATCAAAACCCAATGAGATCTCACTTCACCCCAATCAGAACACTATCATCAAAAAGCCAAGAAGTAATAAGTATTGCTGAGGATGTGAAGAAAAGGGGCCCTTTGGGCACCCTTGCTGGGAAAGTAAACTGGTGCAGCCACTATTTAAAACAGCATAAAAGTTCTTCAAAAATTAAAAATATAAATACTACATCATCCAGCAATTTCATTCCTGGATATCTATCAGAAGAAAACAAAAACACTAATTTGAAAATATATATGCACCCTAATATTCACAGCAGTACTATTTCTAATAGCCAAGATAGGGAAGCAATCAGTATTCATCCATATGAATAGATACATTTCATATATATATATATATATATATATATATATATATATATATATATATATATATATACAATGAAATATTATTTAATCATAAAAAGAATAAAATCTCATCACATGAGACAACATGAAAATCCTGGAGGGTATTACACTTAGCAAAATAAGTCAGACAGAGAAAGATAAATACTATATGTTTTCACTTATATATGGATTCTAAATTGCAAAACTAACAAATAGAACAGAAACAGACTCAGAGATACAGGGAATGAACTACTGGTTACTAGAGGGGAAAGGGGTGGGTGTAGGAGTGAAATAGCTGAAGCGGATTAAGAGGTACAAAATTATGTGTATTTTCCCAAACTTATAAATAAATTTATGTAATGTGCAGTAAGGAAAGGAATCGACCCTCCCAATACCTTAACTGTAGCCAGTGAAACTGATTTCAGACTTCTTGCATCCAGAATTGAAAGAGGATAAATTTGTTTTAATTAAACGACCAAGTTGATATGAACCATTGAGCATATATGTATTTTTCGTTTGCTGTGCTGCAGTAGTAGGATGAGATGTATCTGTAATTGTCTGTTGGGACACATCATGGTGAGGCAGGTTTGGATGGACATTCTTGAGACAGCCAACTTAGCTGAATAACATCTTCTTGGAGTCACTTTTCTCTTCCTTTAGTTCCTTTCACTTCTTACCATTTTGGAGTAGAGCATATTGTAGCTAAATATTTATTTTGAGAGGGCTTCCCTCACAGGTCGGTTGGTAAAGAATCCGCCTGTAATGCAGGAGACCCAGGCTCCATTCGTGGGTCGGGAAGATCCGCTGCAGAAGGGATAGACTACCCATTCCTGTATTCTTGGGCTTGCCTTGTGGTTCAGCTGGTTAAAAAGATCCCCTGGAGAAGGGAAAGGCTACCCACTTCAGTATTCTGGCCTGGAGAACTCCATGGGCTGTATGGTCCATGGGCTCGCAAAGAGTCGGACCGACTGAGCGCCTTTCACTTTCACTGTCTTATCTATTAATAGATACTCTCCTAGCTACAAGTTTGAGACTCTAGCGCAGAAGAAGATACAGATTGAGAGGAAGATAAAGACCAAAGTCTCAAATCTGGAAGGCCAGTAAGAAGCACTGCGAATGCCCTGTGGGGCCCACGGTGTGACTGAGGCTGGAGGAGGGGCCGAGCCCCGGGAGGGTTCGTGTCGAGGCCGCAGGAGCCTGGGGAGCACCGCACTGCGCAGCACAGAAGTTAGTGCCCGAGTCTGTGGTCCGCGAAGAGGAAATGTGCAGTGAGCTGCGGCGTTCTGCAGGGACTGTCGTGGCCTTTAATCTTCCATCCTGCTTTGTCCCTGAAGGAATGTAAATGAGGTGGATGAGGTGGCCCCCAGGGCTCTGAAGGTACCACTGCACACTCTCTGCCAAGGTGGAGAAATTACACCACAGTGTAGAGCTGGCTCCCTCCTGTGGAGTCAGGGCTGGGGGACTCTGCGCCACGTCCACCCCTCTCACTCCTGATGAGAGACAGTCACAGGTGAGGCTCACTGTAACTCTGGAAAAACCCCGAACGTGTCCCTCCAGCTCCCACAGACATTGAGAAGGACAGGACGTGTGCAGGACTTGCCAACCCTTTCTACTCCCTCCCTCAGCAATACAGCAGCTGCTCATTTCTTCAGATTCCCCTGCTGGGCAGCCCCAACTCACAGCAAACCCGGGCAAACAAAAGCCCCAGCACAGTGCCCACTAGCCTCTTCATGATGCCTTGACTTGCTGCTGAGAAATTTTCACCTTAAAATACACAGCTAAACCCATAAGTGGTGCGTCATTTCTTGTCTGGAAATTTCCTGCTCCTGCAACCAATCAGCTCCCCCAGCAAACCCTGCTCAGGAGACCCTCTGTGACAGGAAGCCTGCCTAACAGTCAGCTCCCCTGAGAACACGGAACTGGAGAAAACAAATCTTTCCTTTGCAAACTGAAAAGGAAAGGAAAGAAAAAAATCTAAGATGCCCATAGGAATGAAACACTTGCAATACTCTAATATTCTCTGTACTGTTTGCCTTCACAGAACATGCCTACTTCCTGAAAATGACACAGGCTGAAGCTGTAAGTCCTTTAAGCTCCCAGACCTCAGGGGTTTGCAGATAGCTCCCCCTATGGTCCTAGTCACCATGTCACTCAGAGCATAGAGGTACTTGGTCACATTACTTCAGTGGGCTTTTTCCTCAGGTGAAAGGAAGTCTCACTCTTCCTAAATTCAGACGCAAAACCTCTGATGGCTGAAACAAGGTTGTTTCCAGACATGTACTTCAGAAGCTAGAGTCCTTGGTTGGGGTACTGCACATATTAGCAGAAGCAGAGATTTGGTTGAAGGGAAATTGAGTAGTTGCACCTCAGCTCCAGAGGGTGATGTGGCCATCGGTCTGGGTCACTGACTGGGCTCCTGAAACATTACTACTGAATCAGTGAACTCAACTAAACGAAAGTCTCTATTCAAAGTCAAACCAGAACAATGTTCCATGTGTGGACAAGAGAGTAAAATGGGACAGTACTCCCTCAGCAGCAGGAGTGCCTCATGCATCAAGGTGAACACCAAGGTCTCGGTGGAGCAGTGAAGAGGCAGTGAGCTGCTTTCTGGGTGATTCTCCACAGACAGAAGTCTCATGACTGGGGGACTTGAATCCAAGTTGCTCTGAGGTTGAGGAGCAATGATGGTGATAGAGGTTTCTTCTTCTGGTGGAGACTGTAGACTGGGCTAAGAAGAGAGGCTGTCTTAAAACTTCCTGTCTCTAATGTCTGAGATGCTTTACATGTCATTGTGTAAAAAATGGTGTCAGGATATCTCTTTAAATTGTAAGGAAGGAAGGTTTTTTTTAGCTTATTCTGATCCTTTCTAGTTTTCACAACAGTGCCCTCCAGGGGTCAGATAGAGAAATAAAGAGAAGTTCACAATTTTTGTTCACCCCGTTGCTGGCTTTGTAGGGTTGAATTTTAAAGCATTATAATTATGTAAGGAGGAGAATTTATGTTTTGTAGACTCTGAAACTTAAAAAATTGCACTTTCTAAAACCACACAAAATTATGGATAAAAATTAAATACAAAATAATGTTTAGAATGAGAAATAAAATCATAACAAATTATAAATTTTAGAAAGCAAATTCCACAGACAGCATAAATCTAGAAAATTGAATCCTATTTTAGTACTTATTTCCATGACACACTGCCATAATACTTTTTGTTTCTATGCTTTTTGCCTTCATACTTTTTGCTTTTTTCTTCATATGACAATAAATTTATAAAAGCTTCCAATACAGAGAAAAGAAAGATAATCATTGATTGAAATTTGCTTTCTTAAAAAATGCAAAGTGTATTTTGATAATGGATGAAAATTTATAGGATTATGGTCAAAATTTGGAAACTGTCTATCACAGTACTATGTGCTACAAGATTTCATTACATTCCAAATTTTCTTGTCCTAACAAATCCTATCAACTGATCAATACTATCAACTGATCACACCAATTAACAAGTTTATTGTCTATGTTAGTTTCCTATTGATAGTGACAAATTACCTAGAACTTTTGTGATGGAACAACATCTGTTTATATCACAGGTTCTGTAAGTCAGAAATCAGGACACAGTTAAGCTGAATCTCACAAGTTTGTAGTCAAGGAGTCAACTAAGACTGTCTGGGGCATGGGCTCCTCTTCCAAACTCGGTGGTTGCTGGTAGAATTCATTTCCTTGTAGCTGTAGCACTCATGGCAACTTGTTTCCTCAAGACAAGGAGGATGTCTCTGATCTCAGGAAACATTTAAGCTCTTTTTTAAAGAGCTCACTGGATTAGATTAGGCCCACCTAGGACAATCTCCTTTTGATTCATTCAAGGTCATACTGATTAGAGACTTTAATCCCACCTGCAAATTTCTTTTGTGTGTGTGTGTGTGTGTGTGTGTGTGCTCAGTCCCTTAGGCTCTTTGTGACCCCATGGACTGTAGCCCACCAGGCTTCTCTGTCCATGGCATTTTCCAGGCAAGAATACTGGAGTGGGTTGCCATTTCCTCCTCCAAGGGATCTTCTCAATCCTGGGATCAAACCGGCATCTCTTGCATCAGCAGGCAGATTCTTCACCACTGCACTACCTGGGGGACCTTAGTATCATCTACCTACCATAGTTGTTAATGCCCTCATTGTACTGGCATACTATGAATTTCACTTTATTCTCATAAATGTAAAAAATTGTGACCAGTCAGCATGGACTTAATATGAACAGTAATAAATATGATCGAACAAGGCTGTTTTCATACCAAAGGAAGAACATAAGTGAACTCATTTTCCAATCTATAGAGTGAAATGCACAGATATTCCACAGAGTGGAATGTAACAGCATGCAAGGAAACCATAAAAACATATTGGAACCAATTAGGAAAGTGTTACATGCTTTTAAACACTGGAAGTTCTGGCAATAGACTATCATGCCTTTTGGAAACAAAGACTTGATGAATCATTACCAAAGGAGGAGCAGTACAGTGTAATGTAAGGTAATCAGCATTAGTGTCAAACGGATTTTTGTTTGAAATCTGTCTCTGATGTTTAGCCTGTGAGATCTTGATGACAAACACTTATATACCAAAGTGACTGTGAGCTGCATAAATAAATTCCACTATGTCAAACTTATATGCATTCTTAATTTAAATTCACTCTTGCAGATGCCAAATAAGCCTGTGGCTCACTCTGTCACCACCTGACAAACTAGAATTATAGTAGAGTGGAAGGTGGGGTTTAACAGGCAAGGATCTTAACTCGTTAAGATATCTTATTTTTTGGTGCTCTGGCCTGGTGCACTGGGAAGACCCAGAGGAATCGGGTGGAGAGGGAGGTGGGAGAGGGGATCGGGATGGGGAATACGTGTAAATCTATGGCTGATTCATATCAATGTATGACAAAACCCAGTGAAATGTGAAGTAATTGGCCTCCAACTAATAAAATAAAATAAAATAAAATAAAAAGAAAGAAACATTTATAAAATATGGCTGGGGCCCTACACATCTTGGAAATGTCATGTTTATGTAAGGGGCACTGAAGCTTAAGCTTTATTTTAAAATGAAATACTAAAAGTGTTAGTTACTCAGTGGTGTTTGACTCTTTTGATCCCATGACCTGTAGCCTGCCAGGCTTCTCTGTCCATGGGATTCTCCAAGCAAGAATCCTGGAGTGGGTTGCCATTCCCTTCTCCAAGGTATCTTCCTGACCCAGGGATTGAACCCAGGTCTCCTGCATTGTAGGCAGATTCTTTACTGTCTGAACTTCATAAGAAATATCTTATTTCATACAACAACATCTTGGATTACTCATTTTTACCCTCCATTTTACAAATGGTAAACCTAGCTTCAAAGAATTTAAATTACCCAGGATTGCAGTATTTTTAAGTGACAGGGTAGCGATTAGAATCTAGATCTATTTTGATTTCTTCTATGATTTGTTGGTTATTCAGAAGCATGTTATTTAGCCTCCATATGTTGGAATTTTTAATAGTTTTTTTTTTCTGTAATTGAGATCTAATCTTACTGCACTGTGGTCAGAAAAGATGACTGGAATGATTTCAGTTTTTTTGAATTTACCAAGGCTAGATTTATGGCCCAGGATGTGATCTATTCTGGAGAAGGTTCCGTGTGCACTTGAGAAAAAAGTGAAATTGATTGTTTTGGGGTGAAATGTCCTAAAGATATCAATTAGGTCTAGCTGGTCCATTGTGTTATTTAAAGTTTGTTTCCTTGTTAATTTTCTGTTTAGTTGATCTATCCATAGGTGTGAGTGGGGTATTAAAGTCTCCCACTATTACTGTGTTACTGTTAATTTCCCCTCTCATTCTTGTTAGCATCTGCCTTACATATTGTAATGCTCCTATGTTGGGTGCATATATATTTATAATTGTTATATCTTCTTCTTGGATTGATCCTTTGATCTTTATGTAGTGTCCTTCTTTGTCTCTTTTCACAGCCTTTACTTTAAAGTCTATTTTATCTGATATGAGTATTGCAACTCCTGCTTTCTTTTGGTCCATTTGTGTGAAATATTTTTTTCCAGCCCTTCACTTTCAGTCTGTATGTGTCCCTTGTTTTGAGGTGGGTCTCTTGTAGACAGCATATATAGGGGTCTTGCTTTTGTATCCATTCAGCCAGTCTTTGTCTTTTGGTTGGGGCATTCAACCCATTTACATTTAAGGTAATTATTGATAGGTATGGTCCCGTTACCATTTATTTTGTTGTTTTGGGTTCGCGTTTATACAACATTTCTGTGTTTCCTGTCTAGCGATGATCCTTTAGCATTTGTTGAAGAGCTGGTTTGGTGGTGCTGAATTCTCTCAGCTTTTGCTTGTTTGTAAAGCTTTTGAATTCTCCTTCATATCTGAATGAGATCCTTCCTGGGTACAGTAATCTGGGTTGTAGGTTATTCTCTTTCATTACTTTCAGTATGTCCTGCCATTCCCTTCTGGCATGAAGAGTTTCTATTGATAGATCAGCTGTTATCCTTATGGGAATCCCTTTGTGTATTATTTGTTATTTCTCCCTTGCTGCTTTTAATATTTGTTCCTTGTGTTTGATCTTTGTTAATTTGATTAATATGTGTCTTGGGGTGTTTTGCCTTGGGTTTATCCTGTTTGGGACTCTCTGGGTTTCTTGGACTTGTGTAACTATTTCCTTCCCCATTTTAGGGAAGTTTTCAGCTGTTATCTCCTCGAGTATTTTCTCAGGGCCTTTCTTTTTGTCTCTTCTTCTGGGACTCCTATGATTTGAATGTTGGGGCATTTCACATTGTCCCAAAGGTCCCTGAGGTTGTCCTCATTTCTTTTAATTCTTTTTTCTCTTTTCCTCTCTGCTTCATTCATTTCCACCATTTTATCTTCTACCTCACTTATCCTATCTTCTGCCTCCGTTATTCTACTGTTGGTTCCCTCCATAGTGTTTTTGATCTCATTTATTGCATTATTCATTTTTAATTGACTCTTTTTTATTTCCTCTAGGTCCTTGTTAAACATTTCTTGCATCTTCTAAATCCTTGTCTCCAGGCTATTTATCTGTAACTCCATTTTGTTTTCAAGATTTTGGATCATTTTTATTATCATTATTCTAAACTCTTTTTCAGGTAGATTCCCTATCTCCTCCTCTTTTGTTTGACTTGGTGGCCATTTTTCATGGTCCTTTACCTGCTGGGTATTTCTCTGCCTTTTCATCTTGTTTAGATTGCTGTGTTTGGAGTGGCCTTTCTGTATTCTGGTGGTCTGTGGTTCCTTTTTATTGTGGAGGTTTTTCTCAGTCGGTGGGGTTGGACGATTGGCTTGTCAAGGTTTCCTGGTTAAGGAAGCTTGCGTCGGTGTTCTGGTGCGTGGAACTGGATTTCTTCTCTCTGGAGTGCAATGGAGTGTCCAGTAGTGCATTTTGAGATGGGTCTATGTGTTTGGTGTGACTCTGGGCAGCCTGTATATTGATACTGAGGGCTATGTTCCTGCATTGCTGGAGAATTTGTGTGGTATGTCTTGCTCTGGAACTTATTGGCTCTTGGGTGGTGGTTGGTTTCAGTGTAGGTATGGAGGCTTTTGGATGATCTCTTATTACTTAATGTTCCCTGTAGTCAGGAGTTTTCTGGTGTTCTCAGTTTTGGGGCTTAAGTCTCTTGCCTCTGGATTTCAGTCTTATTCTTCCAGTAGCCTCAAGACTTCTCCAACTATACAGCACTGATAATAAAACTTCTAGGTTAATGGTGAAAAGATTCTCCACCGTGAGGGACACCCAGAGAGGTTCACAGAGTTACATGAAGAAAAGGAGAGGGAGGAAGGAGATAGAGATGAGCAGGAGGAGAAAAAGGGGGACTCAAGAGGAGAGAGACAGATCTAGGTTGTACTCTGTTCCCTAAGTGTTCTCCATAGCCCAGAACACCCACAGAGTTTCACAAAATTGGATTGAGAAGAGAAGGGGGAGGGAGGAAATAGAGGTGATCTGGGGGAGAAAAAGGAGAGTCAAAGGGGGAGAGAGTAGTCATCACACTCCTAAATAAAAATGGGCACTGAATATTGGATTCTCAAATGTCCAAAATTGATATCAAATACTGAAAAACAAAGATTAAAAATCTAGAGTAGAGGTTAGACTCTTAAAAATACAATATTAAAAACAAAAACAAAAAAAAATAAGAAATATATATGAAGTTTGCTTTAAAAATAGGGTCTTTTTTTTTTTTTGCAAGGTTATAGTGAAATGAAAATGAAAATTAAGGAGTAATAGAGGACTTTAAAATAAAATATAATAAAAAGAATCTAGATCTAACTCCAGAGACCAGTCTTATGTGCACTCCACTAAGACTGCTTGCATGATAATTGAAGCAATATGAGCAGATGAAATTTTCAAAGAATAGTGTACAGATTGAGAGGAAAGAGGCCCTAAGCAGTAGGAATGCTCTTGATGTGGGATGGGTAAAGAAGAATAGGAGATCTTGCAAGGGATCTCCCAGAAATTAAAGTTTAAAGTTGGGGTACTGTGTGCCAGGAGCACAAAGGTCTCCAAAAGAGTGGCAAGCACTGCAGAGAATGGCTGCTCGAATGTGGTCTATAGGTGGGGAGCATTTGCATCACCAGGGAGCTACTCTGACTTCAGAATCTCAGGCTCAACCCAAAATTCCTATGCCAGAATCTGCATTTGAATAATATTCCTGTGCACATTAAAATTTGAGAAATACTTGTCTAGATGAAAGAGGTTAAAAACATCCTTTGGATTTAAAAATAAAGAAATTATTGGTGATTTTTAAGAAAACAGATTTTAGAAAGTATTGGGAGAAAAAACAGAAGTGTATGGAGTGAAAAAGAGGTGACAGAGTGTAAGCAGTTATATGATTAGGGCTTTTAAACAATAACCAGGGAGTAAAAGATAGATTGGTTGCAGGAGTGGCATGTATGGGGTTTGGGGGAATATGAAATATTTTTTTCTGAGATGAGAAAGCTTGAATATTTTAAATGAGTCCTAAAAAATCAGACTATAGAATTTGGATGATCAGTGGCCTAAGGTGCCATAGAAATCAGAAAAAATGGTGTCGGTGAAGTGTTTAGGCAAAGAGATACTACTTCAAAGTAAAAGAGATAACCTGTTTTATTATTATGGGAGGGAAGGTGAATTACAAGTGTAAAAGCAGAATGTTTTATGAGATGTAGAAAGTTGAAGATTCATTTAAATATACTGAAATGGAGTTGGGCTCTATGGTCCTTGCCTCCTATGTCCTCAGCCTGCCCTTGTCTATGAAAAAACTTTAGCCAAAGAAGAAGCTTAATCAGACATCCCCTGTAAAGTCACATGCAAAGAGAGCTGACCCCCCTCTTTCAGCAAAGAGAAACTGAAAGTTTCTGAGAACTTTCAGAAATCAGTTTCCTCACTGTGGACTGCTGCTGTTCAACTTGAGAGAGATTGGGATGGCAACCCATGGGAGGAAAAGCACTTTGGTTAGAAATTTTTTATATAAAATTTTAATTAAAAAATTTAAAACTTTCAAATGGAAAGAAACAAAAGTTCCTTCTTAGCTTTGTTTAATGGTGAAACTACTATTATTTTGTCTTGCTTGACTGCTTTCCTCTCCTTCTGCATTTTTTTTCTGATTAAGTATATTCTTTGGAATTCAGGGAAAGCCCAAGAGGCTAATTGTTTTCTTTGCACAAGAAGCAACAGAAGGTGGGTACTGGGAGTCTGTTTCCGAAAGACCCTATAGAACCCTGCTGGGTTTCATTGTGCGTGTGTGTGTGTGTGTGTGTGTGTGTGTGTGTGTGTGTGTATGCCCTCTTATGTGCCAAGCATTGTTCAGGTCTGGAGGATGAAGTAGTAAAGAGATATTAATGCCTACAGTTCAGTAGGAAGAGAGAAAAATGAATGGTTTTTTTTTTTTTTTTTTGAGAAAAAAATAATTTTAAAGAGTAATAAGTACTATAAACACAATACAATACTATATTGAGACAGTTGCTCTTGGGGTGAGGAAGGGCATCTGCTCTAAGTAGGATATGGAGGGTATGCTCCGCTCTGATACTTACTATACAATACCAGGCAAAATACTGAGCCCCCTTCAAGTTCAATTTCCTTTCCTGTAGGTAGTCAGTATCTTTCTGCTGGGCACTGGTCTCAGCACTGACACTTACTATCTCATTCACTTCTCATGAGAACTCTGCATGGTAGATTCTATCAATATCCTATCAATATCTAACATTGTAGATATGAGAAAACTAAAGCAAAAAATCATAAAGTCATTTTCCCAAGATACTCAACTAATGAGTGGTAGATCTAGAAATAAAAACCAAGTCTTCAGTCTCAAGCACTGCCACATTGCCTCCGTAAAGGTGAATTGATCCAACCTTGAAGTGTTCCAATAAGAATTAAGTAGGAACACACATTCAAATCACACAACAAAATACCTTCCCTAACTTAGATATTCAATCAGCTGCAGCAATGTGCAAAATCTTGGGAGTGGGGTTGGGAGACAGAATCTGAAATTGCAGAATAATCTATCCACAAGAAAAGTTCAATATTTTTCAATGTTTTCAATATTTTTAAATATTTTCAATATTTTCAATATTCTCAATATTTTCAATATTTTTAATATTTTTCAATATTTTCAATATTTTTAATATTTTTCAATGTTTTCAATGTTTTTAATATTTTCAATATTTTTAATATTTGCAATATTATTAATATTTTTTGATGTTTTCAATATTTTTAATATTTTTCAATTTTTCAATGTTTTCAATATTTTTCAATATTTTCAATATTTTTAATATTTTTCAATGTTTCCAATGTTTTCAATGTTTCAATATTTTTAATATTTTTCAATATTTTTAATATTTTTCAATATTTTTAATATCTTTCAATATTTTTCATTATTTTCAATATCTTTCAATATTTCAATATTTTCAATATTTTTCAAAATTTTTAATAGTTTCAATATTTTTGATATTTTTGATATTTTTCAATATTTCAATGTTTTTAATATTTTAATATTTTCAATATTTTTAATATTTTCCAATTTTTCAATGTTTTTAATATTTTACAATATTTTCAAAGCAAATTTACAGATATGTGGAGTCAGGAGCAGTTAAGGCAAAGCAAAACAAAAAAACAACTAGGAATGTTCACACCTTTCCCTACTGAGACTTCAGGGAATCCCTATCAGGGCTTCCCTGATAGTTCAGTTGGTAAAGAATCCACCTGCAATGCAGGAGACCCTGGTTCATCTCCTGGGTTGGGAAGATCCTCTGGAGAAGGGATAGGCTACCCACTCCAGTATTCTTGGGCCTCCCTGCTGGTTCAGCTGGTAAACAATGTGCCCGCAATGCAGGAGACCTGGGTTCGATCTCCGGGTTGGGAAGATCCCCTGGAAAAGGAAAAGACTACCCGCTCCAGTTTTCTGCCCTGGAGAATTCCATGGACTACAGTCCCTGGGGTTTCAAAGAGTTGGACACGACTGAGTGACTTTCATTTCACTTCAGGAATGTTCAGGCCTGCTCACTGTTCTCTTTATTTTCTTTGTTCTCAGGAAAGGGAAAGGAAAAGACCTTATTCCTCTTTTTTCCTTTTCACTGCAACAGGCTTCCTGGCAGTTTAACCCATGATCACTGGAGGGGAGCAGCAAGGCCAGTGTAAGCATCATAAGATGTTTGAGCAGGACACCAGCTGGCAGAGCTTTAGCTTTCACTCTTGATTCATGCAGTGTGTTACAGCCTGATTCTCAGGGGAAAAAAATAGAAAGATTTAGATAAAGGATTCGCTTTCATGTTCCTAAGAAGCTAGTTTGAAAGTGTTACTAGTTTGAAAGTATTTGCTTCCTTTTAACACTTTAAAAATGCTTTCCCTTGGTGACTTCTATTGCATCTGATATGAAATCAAGCATCATTCTTAATGATATTTCCCAGAATACAGTCTATCAATTTTCCCTGTTTATTGGCAAGATTATTTCCACTTAAATAGACCCTTGGATTTGCCTTCAATACCCTTTGAACTTCTGTCAAAACCACAGTGGAGGACTTGCAGAATGTCTTATTCACCTTGATGATTTCCCACATAGCATTGCTCCTATGTAAGGAGCTTGTTTTATAGGAAGTCAAGTATGGCAGTGAGTGAAGGTGCTTGTTATGAGCAAAAATGTTATGGAATGGGTAAAGGAAACGGTAGTTATAAATACTACCAACAATCATGTGGTCATTTGCAGTAACAAAAACTGTAATAGTCAGAAATGGAGCATTTCCTGCCATATCAGTAAACAAGGATATCAGTCATCAGCAACTGCAGCCCAGTGTGAGCTCCTGAGCCTAAGGGCACTCAGGAAGGAGAAGAATATCTGTGATCTAACAACCATCAGAACTGCAGTCACTCCCTGTCATGAGCCTAAAGGATCTCAGGATGTAAGAAACATAGATACTGGCCCCAGGATAGCTGAGGTGAATAGTAAAAGAATGACTTCAGTGAGCCCAGATTCTTGCATCTTCCCATGCATAGAAAAGAGCTAGACTCCTTAACTTGAGATATCCATTTTTCTTTAATTAACAATAATCTTTTGATGTTCAGACTACCTGCATTTTGTTGCAAAACTTCTACACAACCTGGATCCTCTGCTCACCTCCTTAGAGCAGTTCTTTCAGGGTTTCTTGGGATGTTATCTCCCAGGCTTGAAGTCCTAAAAATTCCCACCAGATAAAACATAACTCTCAACTTCTGGTTGTGAATATTTTTTAAGTTGATAGTAGTTATGACAATCTCTTTTTCAGTTTGATGTGAATATGTTTGTGAATACAGTAACCATTTTTAAATCTCTCCCCCAATAGCCTGCCTATGGAAATGTATGATGTGCAAAATACAAGTTAATCTTGTATCTGATTGTATCTCAGTAGTTAAGATGCAGGATCCAATGGGACAGTGTGGGTGAGGTATAAAAGGAAAGAATAACACCCAAAAATGGATAAGTGAACTTGGTATCCCTTGAGGAGGGTATGGCAACCCACTCCAGTATTCTTGCCTGGAGAATCCCATGAACAGAGGAGCCTGGTGGGCTACAGTACATAAGGTCATGAAGAGTCGGATGTGGCTGAAGCAACTTAGGAATGCTTGCACAAACCTGGTATACTCTTTTCAGGAGAAGGTTACAGTGATTTTGGTCGAATGGGGAGTAATTGCATCGTATTAACAAGAAGCATAGTTTTGCTGTTTTCTTTATTTGAAAGTGTGTTGTTAAAAGAGGTATAGATGGATGACCAGTTGACATAGAAGGTACTGGAATAGCTTTGTAGTGTCTCTACTAGCTGGAAATCTATGACTCAGAATTTGTTTCCCTGTATTGTTCTGGGTTAGGGTTGGCCATAAAAAAGATACTGCAAGGTGTAGAAGGTAGTTGTCATAAAGTAGCCACATTTTTTTATGTCCTGCTGGTTGGTGCAGGGCTCCAGCCACTGTGCAACTCACACGTGTTGCTGCTGATCTGCTAACTCACCTTATTGCTGACTTACAACTCCTTGACCTCCAACCAGATCTCCCATCTTGTGCCAAATGTGCATGTAGCATGATGGGAAATATCCACTTCCCCTGAAGGTCACCCATTACCGTGAGATTGAAGGAGACAAGAGACAGACAAGTTTTAGTGTGTCTTTGTGGGTTCCGATTGTCCTCATGGGTTCTAGTATGTCCTTACACGTCAGTTTTTCCATGTTTTTGTCCATATCCAATTTTCCTTTCCAAATGACACTCTAGTTAATTTAAAGTAAATTTAGGCTCGCACCAAATGCAAAGATAACAGCTTTGTATAAACTCCTCCACCAACTCTAGCAATTGCCTGAGAGTTCTATTCCTTAAAATGAGTCTCTTATTCTGTATCACTGTGGTTCTACTTTTCTGATTGTACCCTAACTGACACAAAACCTAAGAAGAAAAGACAAAGGAAATTATATTCATGACAATTTCTGAAAATTAAACCCAGATTTATGATGTGAGATTTTTTAGGTGAAGTTGCCACATTAAATTATTATGGGACAAGTTTTCAAATTTAGACAACTTCGCACATGTTCTGTATGGTTGATATAAAATTAAAAAAATCAAGACTGAGAACATATTACTAGAAAGTTAGTCTGGACATCTGTTCCTAAGCGACTTAAAAGGAGCTTCCAGACCACAGATTAAGTAACCACACAACTGCCATTTCTGGTCTGGGATATGCAGGTGCATATTTCAGCTGGAGTTCTGCAGCAGGGAAGCTCTCTTTTATTAAACTCTGGGGTTTTTGTTTAGCTTTTCCCATTACTTCAAGCACTGTGAGCTTCCAGAGAGCACAGAAATACTCTGCAGAATCTTCCAGCTCTAAGTCTGAAATGGTGAGGCTGATGGATTTACGAGCTTTCTGAAAATTTACAGAGTAGCGGCCATTCCTTGCATTCTGGCTAGAAGAAACCTGACCAATAAGGTAAATCATCTCTCCATTGGGAAGCAGCTTGTACCAAAACATGGAGTAAGAGCTCCAGGTTGTTCCATACCGACAGTTCAGGGTGACTGACTGTCCCAGTTGACCGGATATGTCTGGCTGGTCTTGAATAACGTTCTGCGCCACACCAGATCCTGTGGGGGGAAAAAAATCAGGAAACAGAGCTGAAATAATGAACAAAATAATGTAGGGATTAGACTAATTTGGGGCCCAAAGAAAACCCAAATAGAAATCATAATAAGTATGCTTTTCCCCAACCCTCCTTTCCTCCCCAAGTCCCTGTGAAGCACCATGTGCCTGTGTGCGGACCTTTCACCCTAAACACTCGTACCCTTGTTTGGAAGTATCCCTACCAGGGAAGGTGAAGGCCAGGAACACCCAGAGCAGACTGGAGAGCAGCATGAGGCATGGGTTCCCCTGCACAAATGTGCTGAGTCCTGCCTCAAGCTGAGAGTTCAGTGTCTTTGAGTGCCTGGCAGCACATATACATACTACCCGGAACCTGTGTGACTCCCCCCAACGGGAAGTGGGGCTTGTCACGTTCATAGCCCATGTGGTCTGTGCACATGTGGGAAAACGTCTGGCTCACCACAAACTTTATTTTGTCTACTTGTCTTTCCCTGGTAATTGAGTTAGGCAGATCTTGAAAAGGAGTATGGAAAAAAACAGTTCGTATTAATGGTATGAGCTGAGGGGAACTGAATTTTAAACAAGTTGACAAATATTGATAATCAATCAGTAAAGTAATTTTACCAGCTCATTTAAGATAGAATTTAGCATAGGATATGAACTCTTCTTGTAACTTACTGGTCATTCATTTAGCCTATGCTTACCTTTCCTCCATTCAGAAACAATGTCTTTTTTAAAACACACAGGTTTTCAACTTTCTTGGTGAAAAGCTATCTTATCCAAAATAATTATTTTTTTTTCTTAACTGGGTGTTAGGGCTCTATTTAGATTTTTTAGTAAATAAAATTACTTTAACATGAAATGAGGAAACATCAGTTCTTCTGACTTTCAGAATCTATTCATTTGTATGTGTTTTTATGAAACTGTAACAGGAATAAAATATTATTTTTCTGAAATCTGACAATGAATCTTATTTATTAGACTTTAAGGAGGATCAGGACATTCAGTCTTGTGCCTCTACAAGGAGAATTGAACTTATTAGATCATGTGCCCTAGAATTGTACTGATGTCACTCTGAAAGCTATAAGATATTGATGAAGAAAATTGAAGATACTGCAAGTAAATATAAAGATATTTCATGTTCATGGGTTTTAAGAATTAACAATGTTGAAATGTCCTCTGAACCAGAGCAATCTACAGATTTAATGCAACCCCTCTCAAAATAGTTATGGCATTTTTCGTGCAACTAGAACAAATAACCCTAAAATTTGTATAGAACCACAAGTTATCACAAAAGACCACAAATTATCAAAGCAATTTTGAAAAAAAAAAAGAACAAAATTGAAGGTATCACACTCCCTGACATCAAAATATGCTTCAAAGGTGTTATAATCTAAAATGTACACTGCTGGTCCAAACATAGAGATTCAGTCAATGGAACAGAATAGGGAGTCCAGATTTTAACCCTTGTGAACATGGTCAATCAATCTATAACAAAGGAGGCAAGAAGAAGCAATGGGGGAAAAATGCTTCTTATATAAGTGGTGTTAGACAATTAGACAGCTACATGTTAAAGAATGAAATTAGAATATTTTCTCAGAGCATATACTAAAATAAACTCAAAATGGATTAGAGACTTAAATATATGACCTGAACTCATAAATTCTTAAAGGAAGTATAGGCAATATGGTTTATGACATTCATCTTTGCCATATTTTTGTATCTATTTCCTCAGGCAATGACAAAAAAGAAATAACACAGAAAATAGGACCTAATTAAATTATTTTGCACAGTGAAAGAAACCATTCACACACAAAAAAGGCAACCTATCAAATGGGAGAAGATACTTGGAAGTGATCAGTCAATAAGGGGTTAATGTCCAGAATATATAAAAAAAAACTTTTGCACACAATATCAAAACCACAGGCAAAGGACATGAATAGGCATTTTTCCAAAGAAACATACAGATGGCAAACAGACACATGAAAAGATGTTCAACATCTCTAATCATCAGGTAAATGCAAATCAAAACCAAAATCACCTCACTCCTACCAGAATTCTATCATGACAAAAATGAAAAATAATTGAGTATTGTCAAGGATGTGGAGAAAAGGGAAAACTTGTGCATTCTTGCTGGGAAAGTAAACTGATGTAGCTTCTATTTAAAACAGCATGAAGATTCCCCAAAATAATAAAAATATAACTACTATATGATTCGGGGTTTCCCAGGTGGCTCAGCGATAAAGAAGCCACCTTCAATGCAGGAGACACTTCAATTTTGATCCCTGGGTCAAGAAGATCCCTGGAGTAGGAAATGGCAGCCCACTCCAGTATTCTCGCTGGGAAAATTTCCAGAGACAGAGGAGCCTGGCGCTCTATGTTTCCATGAGATTGCAAAGACTCGGACATGACTGCAATGACTTAGCATGCACATGCATTATATGATTCATCAATTCCATTCCTGGGTATCTATCAGAAGAAAACAAAAACACTAATTCAAAAATATGTATGCACCCAAATGTTCAATGCAGCATTATTTCCAATAGTGAAGATATATAGAAACAACCTCAGTTTTCACTCATATGAATGGATCTAGAAGATATATATATATATACACACACACACACACACACACACACATATATATATATATGAGGGTGTGTGTGTGTGTGTGTGTGTGTGTGTGTACAATGGAATATTACTAGCCATAAAAAAAGAATAAAATTTTGCCTGTAGGGACAGCATGATAGACCTGGAAGATATCACACTTAGTGAAATGTCAGATAGAGAAAGACAAATACTGTATGCTTTCACTTTTATAAGAAATCTAAAAAGCAAAACAAATTAACAAATATTACAAAACAGAAACAGACTCAGACATATAGGGAACAAACTACTGGTTACTGCAAGGGAAAGGATGGGTGTAGGGGTGAAATAGGTAAAGGGGATTAAGAGGTAGAAACTTCCACTTATAAAATAAATAAATTAAAACTATGTAATGTGCAGTGAAGGGAAAGAATCCACCCTGCCAAGAACTTGACTGTAGCCAGTGAAACTGATTTTAGACTTCTTGCATCCAGAACTGAAAGAGGATAAATTTGTTTCAAATGATCAATTTGTGTATGAACACTGAACAAATATTTTCTGTTTGCTTTGCCCCAGTCATAGGATAAGATGTGAGTATTTGCAATTTGCAAAAGTGAGTAATTGCAATTGTGAGTTATTTGTATTTGCATTTATGGTAAGGCAAATTTGAATATTCTTGAGACACCCAACTAAACTGGATAACATCTTTATTTGAGTTATTTTCTCTCCTTTTAGGTCCTTTCACTTTTTATCATTTTGAAGTCCATCATAACGTGTTTAAATATTTACTTTAAATCTGTCGTCTTATCTAGATACTCTCCTAACTACAAGTCAGAGGTTCTAGTGCAGAAGGAGATACAGGTGATATTCAGAAGGGAAAAGACCAAATCTCAAATTCATTGGGCCAAAAAGTGTTTGTGGTTAAAACTGTACCAGTGTAGGTAAGAAATACTAAACAGTGCAGATACCTGGTAACGGCGTCACGGTGTGACTGAGGCTGGAGGAGGGGCTGAGCCCCGGGAGGGTTCGTGTAGAGGCCGCAGGTGCCTGGGGAGCACCGTGCTGCGCAGCGCAGAAGTAAGTGCCCGAGTCTGTGGTCTGCGGAGAGGAAATGTGCAGTGAGCTGCGGTGTTCTGCAGGGACTGTCTTGGCGTTTAATCTTCCATCCTGCTCTGTCCCTGAAGGAATGTAAAACAGATGGATGAGGCGGCCCCCGGGGTTCTCATGGAACCACTACACACTGTTTGCGAGGGTGGAGAAATTACACCGCAGAGTAGAGCTGGCTCCCTCCTGTAGACTCAGGGCTGGGGGACTCTGCTCCACATCCACCCCTCTCACACCTGATGAGAAAGATCAGTCGTAGGAGAGGGTCACAGTAGTATAGTGTAAGTCACTCAGTCATGTCCCACTCTTTGTGACCCCATGGACTATATACAGTTTATGGAATTCTCCAGGCCAGAATACTGCAGTGGGTAGCCTTTCCCCTCTCCAGGGGATCTACCCAACCCAGGGATCGAACCCACGTCTCCCGCATTGCAGGTGATTCTTTACCAGCTGAGCCACAGGGCTCCTGCAAAACCCTGAAAGTGTCCTCAGAAAGAGAAATTAAGGAATCAATATCATTCACCATTGCAACAAAAAGAATAACATATCTAGGAATAAACCTATTTAAGGAAACAAAATACCTGTATTCAGAAAACTATAAGATACTGATGAAAGAAATTAAAGATGACGTAAACAGATGGAGAGATATTCCATGTTCCTGGGTGGGAATAATCAATATTGTGAAATGACTATACTACCAAATGCAATCTACGGATTCAACGTGATCCCTATGAAATTACCAATGGCTTTTTTTCACAGAACTAGAACAAAAAATTTCACAATTCATATGGAAACACAAAAGACCCTGAATAGCCAAAGCAGTCTTGGGAAAGAAGAATGGAGCTGGAGGAATTAACCTTCCTGACTTCACACTATACTACAAAGCTACAGTCATCAAGACAGTATGGTACTGGCAGAAAAACAGACTAGTGGAAAAAGATAGAGAACCCAGAGATAAACCCACACATCCATGGTACCTTATTTTTGACAGAGGAGGCAAGAATATACAATGGGGCAAAGACAGCTTCTTCAATAAGTGGTGGTGGGAAAACTTGACAGCAATGTACAAAAGAATGAAATTAGATCATTACCTAAAGCCATACACAAAGATAAACTCAAAATGGATTAAAGACCTAAATATATGACCAGAAACTATTAAACTCTTAGAGGAGAACATAGGCAGAACACTCGATGACATAAATCAAAGCAAGATCTATGACCCACCTCCTAGAGTAATGGAAATAAAAACAAAAATAAACAATTGGGACCTAATTAAACTTAAAAGCTTTTTCACAACAAAGGAAACTACAAGCAAGGTGAAAAGACAACCCTCAGAATGGGAGAAAGTAATAGCAAGGGAAACAACTGATAAATAATTAATTTCCAAAATATACAAGAAGCTCATACAACTCAACAACAACAACAACAACAAAAAACCCCATCAAAAAGTGGGAAAGGGACCTGAAGAGACATTTCTCCAAAGAAGACATACAGATGGCTAGCAAGCACATGAAAAGATGCCCAACATCACTCATTATCAGAGAAATGCAAATCAAAACTACAATGAGATACCACCTCACACCAGTCAGAATGGCCATCATCAAAAAGTCTACAAACAATAAATGCTGGAGAGCATATGGAGAAAAGGGAATGCTCTTGCATTGCTGGTGGAAATGTAAATTGATACAGCCACTATGGAAGAAGGTATGGAGACTCCTTAAAAAGCTAGGAATAAAACCACCGCATGACCCAGAAATCCCACTCCTAGGCATATACCCTGAGGAAACCAAAATTGAAGAAGACACATGTACCCCAATGTTCACTGCAGCTCTGTTTATAATAGCTAGAACATGGAAGCAACCTGGATGTCCATCGACAGATGAATGGATAAAGAAGCTGGTACATATATACAATGGAATACTATTCAGCCATAAAAAGGTATGCATTTGAATCTGTTCTAATGAGGTGGACGAAACTAGAGCCCATTGTACAAAGTAAGTCAGAAAGAGAGATATAAATATTGTATACTGACACATATATATGGAATCTGAAGAGATGGCACTGATGAATTTATTTTTAGGGTAGCAGTGGAGAAACAGACACAGAGAACAGACCTATGGACAAGGCAGGAGAAGAGGAGGGAGAAGGGGAGGCGTATGGAAAGAGTCACATAGGAACGGACAGCACCGTGTGTGAGAGAGGGCCAGCGGGAGTGTGCTATGAGACTCAGAGCAGGGCTGAGGGAGGAGCTCAGACGGGGGCTCTGAGACGGGCCGAGGGCGGGAGGGAGGGAGACGGGAGGAGGTCTGGGAGGGGGGACATGGGTGTGCTATGGCTGATTCTTGTTGCTATGAAAGAAAACCACACAATTCTGTAAGGCAATTATCCTTCAATTAAAAAAATTAAAAATAATAAAAAGAATGATATCTATCATCTTTTAGATCTTACAAGGAACAGGTGGCAAAAAAAAATAAAAAGATTTGTTGCTGGAGAGGCACATATAGGTTTGTGGGAATATTAAATATTTTTTAAGATGAGAAAGCTTGAATATTTTAAATGCTGGGAGGGAATTAGCAAGAAAATCTTGAAGAGTCAGACCAAAGTTTGTATGATCAGTGGGCTGAAGTGCCAGAGAATTCAGACAGAATACTGTGGGTAAAGCATTTGGGCAGAGGGGTACCATTTCAAAGTAAGAAAGACACCTTTTTTATTATTATGGGAGAGAACGTAAACTATATGTGTAAAACAGGAATGTTTTACCTAGGATGCAGAAAGTTGAGGAGGATTCATTTAATGATACGAATTGTCTTTATTGTCACCTACCATGACTCATCAAATTTGGTCAGTTGGCTATTTTAGGAGAGTACAGAGTCAAAGGAGATATAAATGATATATTATAGAAACATGAAAACGTTTTCATTCACCATTTCATTTACTATTGATGTTAAAAGCCACAAATATATGGAGGCAAACTTCAGTAAGACTGTATGATTCATATGGCTGGATGGAGTAATTTTGTCTTCTAGGGATTATGGTTTAAGTAGGTAAAAGTGGGAAGCATAGACATGTGTTGGTTTGAGGGATGTAATGAGGTTAAGGTGTCCTCAAGGGTTGCCATGTTGGAGGTTTCCAGTCCACCTGCATATCCAGCTTCACAAACCAGCTTTCATTCATCACTGCACATGTCAAAAGCACCCTGTGGTCAAGCTGTGACTCATCTGCTGAATGTTCCTTGTATGTCAGGAACAGTAATAACAGGTGAGATTAAAGAATAGTGTGGAATGGCCCCTATCCTTGAGGAACTTGTACTAGTAAAGTGTCAAAAACCAAACAATATTCATAACATTTTAAATATTGCTTTTGCAAAATTGTGTACAAAATACTATAAGAGGAAGAAGACAAATGAATATAAGGTGTAAAATCTTTTATAAAGTAAATGTGACATTTACTGAGTCCTGAAGTTTGAGTAGGCTTTTGCAAACTTGAGAAAAGAATAATATATATGAGAAGAAAATATTAAAATGAGTTCATTATGTCTGATGTTTAGAAATCCTGTGGTAGTGGTGGGGATGAGGATGAAAACTTCCTGGAAGTAATACTGTAGATGGCCACAGAAACCTTGATTTTCATTTGTGGGTCATCGTGAGCTACAGAAGGTCTTGAAATAGAATAGCAATCTAATCCAAATGTGTGTTTTAGAATGATTACTTTAGAGAGTTTGGAGTGGTAGGAGCTCATGGGTAAAGGATATATTTAAGAAGTTATTCCAACCAACTTGGTGAGAGATTATGAGAACCTGAACCAGGATAGTAACAAGGCAACTAAAAAGTGGTGGTTGAATGCGAGAGATATTTAGAAGACAGGATTGATGTGACTTCATGTATCAGTCAACTTTGGCTAGCATAAGACTTAGTACAAAGAACCTCACACTCTCAGTGGCTCACAGGAACAAAACTTAATGAATGGTCCACTGTGTGTTACTTGTGGGTCAGCTGCCATCCCAACACGGTGGCTCTGCTCTTGCACACAAGGGGATTCAGGTCTGCTCCCATGAGTTGTCTCTTCATTCTGGAATAAAACCTGAAAGGACAACCACTATCTGGTATGTGCAGGGAAGAAACAAAAGAAGGCATATCATGTAAATATATTTAGTTTTAACTAGGATATAAATACCCACTCACAGTTTATTGGTCAAACATGGTCACGTTGTTATGTCCAAAGTCCACAGTGTGGTGAAGTATCGGAAATACACTCTGGCTAAAGGTTAGCATAGCAAGAGTGAGAGAGAACAAGTAGTCAACAAACAATATATACTATTGCTTTTGGGCTTTCCAGGTGGCACAGTGGTAAATAATCTGTTTGCCAATGCAGGAGATGCAAAAGACGCAGGTTCAATCCCTGGGTCAGGAAGATCCCTTGGAGACTAAAATGGCAACCCACTCCACTATACTTGCCTGGAAAATTCCATGGACAGAGGAGTCTGGCTGGTTATAGTCCATGGGGTCACACATGCACACTTGGAAATGAGCTACATGAGAGTGAGCTTATAGGGCAGTCACAGGTTAACCATTTTAGGGAAAAGAAGATGTATTAACTTCCAATATTTAAGAAAGGTTTTTGTGAAGACCTAGATGAAATCAATAATAAAAATAACTTGCTTTTCCCATTTTTCTCTTTTGTTCTTTTTGTAAAATTTGAAGAACATGCCTTAAGTGAATTAGTTGCTCACAGTAACAATCTCTTGTATAAGATCTTGTCCCATTTATCAGAGCAGATGGTTCGGTTCTGGTGATGAAGTCTTTATGGCTGCTAAGTTTCCAGGTTCACACTCAAATACTTGGCTCACAAAGTCATAATAGTGAGAGATTTGTGATTTAAAAAAAAATTATTTTAGCTATCATGTAATTTTCTTCAAGTGCATGTGACTACATGATAGAGAAAACTAGAGGGCTAGAGTCCACCATATCAAAACATGTCACCTTATACTTGAAATTCAGAAGTGAAATCTTTCCCTCCAAAATACTCAGCAACCAAAATCATTTTGGCTGCTGACTTACAGCTCTTCAGAATGGTCCAGAATCTTGCTGAAAAGCCAGAATCTTTATTTTCTTTCCATGGGTGTCACAGCAGTCTCCAAATGAGCCAGACTGGACTCATTTTTCCATCTACTATCTTTTGAACACTGTCCTATGGCTCCTTTCTTTCTTGTAACTACCCCAGTATACAAGTAACAAAACTAAGATTAAAATATTTATTAATTTCTTTTTGCTGTAATTCAGTTGAGTTGGAATATGCCTATACCTACCCTCTTAAATGCCTTTATATTGCTTTACTTACCAGGGGTTATTTCTACTTTCCAGGTTATGATTATAATTGAATTACATACATACTCAAATAGTCTTGCATAATACATGCTGCATAGTACATACAATACCAGAGAAACACCAAGAAAAAGTTGAAGAGGGTAGACAGGGTAGGAAATTAGAAAATGACTTGAGCTGTGCATAGTAAATATTTCTATGAGATGACGCTCATAGATTTTCTTTTTGCCTTTTACTTTCTGTATGAAAATTAACTTTTACAAAGTTAATCAACTTTAATTTTGTAAAGCTTTTTATTTTATATTCCCCTAGAGTAGGAAATGGCAAACCAACCCAGTATTCTTGCCTGGAAAATTTCATGGACAGAGGAGCCTGGAAGGCTACAGTCCACCGGGTCACAAAGAGTCAGCACAACTGACTGACACATACAGCCAATCAACAATGTTATGACAGTTTCAGGTGGACAGTAAAGGGACTCGGCCATACACATACATGTGTCCATTCTCCCCCAAACGTCCCTTCCACATAACAGTGAGCAGAGTTCCCTGTGCTATACAGTAGGATTTTGTTGGTTATCCATTTAAAATATAGCAGTGTGTACATGTTGATCCCAAACTCCCTAACCTTTCTCCTCATTCTTCCCCCCTGGCAAGCATATGTTCATTCTCTAGGTCTGTGGATATGTTTCTGTTTTGTAAATAAGTTTATTTGTATCATTTCTGTTTAGATTCTGTATATAAGGGATGTCACACAATGTTTCTCCTTTTCTGTCTGATTTAGTTATCTCAGTTTGATAATCTCTAGGTCCATCCATGCCGCTGCAAATGGCCTTTATTTCATTTGCTTTAATGGCTGGGTAATACTCCATTGTATACCTGTACCATATCTTCTTTATCCATTCCTCTGTCAATGGGCATTTAGATTACTTCCATGTCTTGACTATTGTGAATAATGCAGTGAACATTGGAGTGTAGATATCTTTTTGGACCATGCTTTTTCCTCTGGGTATGTGCCCAGGAGAGGGATTGCTGGATTGTATAGGAACTCTAGTTTTAGTTTTTTGAGGAATTTCCATACTGTTTTCCACAGTGATTGCACCAGTTTACATTCCCGCCAACAGTGTAGAAGAGTTCCCTTTTCTCCACATCTTCTCCAGTGTTTATTGTTTGCAGATTTTTTTGATGATGGCCGTTCTGCCTGGTGTGAAGTGATACCTCACTGTCATTTTGATTTGCATTTCTCTAGTAATTAACAGTGTTGAGCATCTTTACACGTGCCTGTTGGCTATCTGCATGTCTTCTTTGGAGAAATTTCTATTTAGGTCATATGCCCATTTTCCCACTGGGTTGTTTGCGGTTTTGTTATTGAGTCATATAAGCTGCTAGTATATCTTGGAAATTAAGCCCTTGTCCATCACAACATTTGCAAATACTTTCTCCTAGTCTGTAGCTTGGCTCTTTGTACTGTTTATGAATTCTTTTGCTGTACAAAAGCTTGTAAGTTTTATTAGGTCCCATCTGTTTATTTTTGCTTTTATTTCTATTGCCTTGGGAGACTGACCTGAAAAAAACATTGGTGAGATTTATGTCAGAGAATGTTTTGCCTATGTTTTCTTTTAGGAGTTTTATAGTATTGTGTCTTATATTTAAGTCTTTAAGCCACTTTGAGTTTATTTTTGTGTGTGTTGTGTGAGAGTATGTTCTAACAGCATTGATTTACGTGCAGTTCTCCAACTTTCCCAATACCATTTTCTGAAGACTGTCTGTGTCATAATATGTAAAGTGGGTTTCAGAGTAATACATTTGAGAGATGAGCGTGGTTTGACCAAAGAAGTAGCAGTGAAAATGGCAGCGGTGGTTCGATTTGGCATTAATTTTTAAGATACGGCCAACCGGATTTCTTTCTGAGTTAGATGTAAGCAGTGAGAAAACAATAAGATTCAAAGATCACTAAAGTTACAGCAAGAGATGTGGACAGAATGGAGGTGCTCTCAGCCGTAAACGAGAGCTGTGGGAGGAGTGTGTTGGAGGACAGCTCAGAAGGTGAACGATCAGAAGGTTAGTTCTGCTCACATTGAACTGGGGCTTCCCAGGTGGCTCAGCGGTAAAGAACCCGCCTGCCAAGCGGGAGATATGGGTTTGATCCCTGGGTCAGGAAAATCTCCTGGAGAAGGAATGGCAACCCACTGCAGTATTCTTGCCTGGGAAATCTCATGGACAAACGAGCCTGGGGGACTGCCATCCAGGGAGTTGTAAAAAGCTGGACATGACTTAGTGACTAAACAACAACAGCAACACATTAAATTAGAATCCTGACCCTTCAGAATGCTACGTCACCACGAAAAAGGAGACTATTCATTCAAGTCTATTCCAGGTCTGGTCTTGCATAGATGTAAAACAAGGGACTCATTGAAAATCTTGTTTTTCCTTGGGACCACGCACTCCCCAGGACTCTGCTTCTCCTTCTGCTCACTTTGATCAGATCAGAGACCTCTCTAAAACCAGGTCAGGCTGAGGCCCTGAGTGTTTTAAGCTACAATGTCTGAGAAGGTTTTTGTTCAGCTCCCCCTGCAGACTCAGGCACTGTGTCACACAGAGCACAGAAGTACTTGGCAGAGTCACTCCAATGGGCTGACGCTTTCTTCAGGTGGAAGGATTTTTCATCCTTCTTGAATTCAGCCTCGAAGCCTTTGATGCCTTTAACCCAGGTGGGCCCTGGTAAATTCAGTAGAAACTGGAGGCCTTGGCTGGGGTACTGGACATACCAGAAGAGAGAAGTAGATCCACCATAAGAATAGTTGTATCTCAGCTCCAGATGGTTTCCTTCAGAGACGCTGATGTGACCGTCAGGCTGGGTCACTAACTGGGCTCCAATTCCTCCTGCAACAGCAATGCAGCATCAGTGAATCCAGGACACACCTATCTATAATAAGACAGTGTTTCCATTCAGACACCCTCAGAACAAAATTCCTTCTATATAGGCAGAAGCATGGAATATAATGTTACTTACTTGCTGTGAAGAGCATTCCAAGTAGCAGAAGAGTCACTGAGAGCATGGCCACAGAGGGAGGAAGATCTCCCTTGAGGAGCAGGAAGGAATGTGCCAGGGTGTGCTGAGTCCTTGTAACGGGGAAAATCTGAGAGTTAAAGAGATCCCTGTTTAGGCAATCCTAGCTACTACCAGTAAGAAATGCTTCCTTAAGAATGACTGCTCCTAAAAAAAAAAAAAAAAGAATGACTGCTCCAGACATTGAGCCTGTTCAAACATGCACTTCAATGAGCTGTAAGATAAAGAAGCTCATAGGAGGGAGACAAACACTTCCAGTTTATGCAACATCACCCTCTGCAGGTCAACAAAAGAAAAAATTCGCGTCTTCAGGATTTTGTGCCCCATCTCCTTTCCGCTCCTATTTAGGCTTGAATTACTTAGCATTTTAAACTGATGAGAATGTTTCAGGGGTTTGCTTAGTAAGAGGCTCTTTTAATACTATGAATTAAATAGTTATTGTGATTATATAATCACTATATATATAATATACATTATAATTAATATTATTATATAATAATAATAATATAATAAAATATAATAAAGTATAAAATATATAAAATATAATATAAATATTTTATAAATAAAATTTAAAAATATATAAAATATAAAAATTAAAAATATAATAATAAAATATAAAATACAATAAAACTATTATAATATAGTAGTTTATGTGATTATATAATCACATTATCACATAAATCACCTTATTTTTATAGATGAGGAAATTGAAGCAAGAAAGGAAGGATGTAATTTGTTCAAGATTACAGTAAGTGATCTGGAATTTGTCCCATTGGTATGATTCAAGAGTCTGTATCATTGGCCACTGACAATTCAGCACTATGGCCATTAGGCTAGATAAATCAAGTCCTTTAGAAGTGAAATGATTTGTCCAAGAACATATAAAGATTAACATCTAATTCAATTAGACTCCACTATGTTGTCATCTACTGACAACTACTGACAATATTACTCTTTAGAGTAAATGTAATTTCACCAAGACACACACCCAGAGCAAACTTCACAAGAGAATAGAAACCAAAGAAAATCTCTAAGGAACTCAAACACTGACGTGATGGCCAATAGAAAAAAGTATCAGAGAAACCTCAAAGTAGTCCAGAGAGGTACATGGCAAATCAGAATTGACTGGTGTCCTGAAAGAGAAGCAAAGTGGAGTTTCAAAGAGGAAGGACTCTCCATCAGAGCAGATGCTAAAAAATGTCTACCTAGTGAGATGATGACTGAAAAGTGTCTATTGACTTTTAGCAACACAAAGATCATGATTTGAGTCTTTCAGCAGGAACTCAGCTATAGTAGAGACAAGACAAAGGAGAAACGTTTTGGAATACAGAAATCTCCTTCCAGAGGCTGAACTGAGAACGGGAGAAAAGACATGGTGCTAACTAGACAAAGATGTTGAAGTGGTAATAGTAGGGGTTTTAAAGGTTATAATATATTTACATGTTTTTGGAAATGTTCTATAAACAATGGATCAAACTTCTGAAGAGACAGCCAGGATGGAATATGGATCACAGGTAAGAGAATTAATTTGTGAGGAGAAACAGTTATTTCCAATTTTATTGGAATGAAGGAGGAAGGAATTGGTTTGGATTTCAGTATTATTTCAGGGTATGAAGGCAGAAAGTTGACACATCTATTAATTTAATGAATTTTTTCTTCTTGTAGGTAGAAATTAAGTACCTTCCAAGATAATTGACAGAAGAGATCCTGGGTTAAGAAATCTGATGAGTGTGAGAAGTTTTGAAAAAGTCACTGTAGGAATTGACAATGAAAAATTATTACAGAGAAAAAGAATACTTTCTTGGAAGCACTGTGGGTCTAGTTAGTGTTGGAGGTGATCACAATTTCAGTGACACCAGCCTGCCCATCTGTGTGATTTTCTTGAACTCTGCTTTAACAAAGTATATAGGAAAGTAGATTTTTTAAATTTGACCTTTATAATGACTGAATGGTATTCCATGGTATCAGTGTAATATAGTGTTTTTAATCATTACCCCAATGGGGTACATAAGGCAGATATTAATCCATGATTAGGAATTAATAAGATCATTGATATGACATAAAATTAACTCAAAACAATGAAGTTAGTGACTAAAGACTGATTGAAGAAGAGCTGTGAAGTTTAGATATTGTAGAAAGAGAAATAAAAGATTGAAAACTTCTGAGAAATAAGATAACAATAAAGAGATCTGGGGACTAAATGATCATAAAGAGTCAAAGAGCGAATGCAGCAGAAGTATATGAGTGTAGGAATCTGAGGATGCAAGGTTGAGACAGGATGTAAGATTTCAGAGGTGGAGCGGCATCTACCTGGAGAAATATCATCACATCTTTCTGGAGTGTGGCCATGGGAGTTTGTGACTGAGAGGGATCCTAACTGATAGACGTCAAAGTTGACAAGTTCAGGTTTCTCTCTGAATTGCCCTCTCTGAATTTAAGTCAAGGAGTATTTTAGGTTACAGTAGAATCTTATGTGTGTACATCTTCAATATATAAGGGAGAGTGCGGCGGCGTCGCACTGATTGATTCTCACAAACACACAGGATCGTAAGAGACAGTGCCGGGAGGCTCGGGAAGAGCAGCTCTGAGGAAACGCGGGGCGCGCGTTTGTTGGTCACGTGTCAGGTGATCTTTAACTGAGAGCAGGAAAGCCAGACGGAGGCAGCACTCTGGGGCTAAGGAAGCGACCTCCTGGAGGTCTGGAGGAAGTCACACCAGAGTCCTAAAGAAAGGCCTTTGAAGAAAGGGGGGCTTGTTTATCATGCAGAACAGCACCCTGCAATGCTGACGTGTCAACCAGAACATGTAACTTAAAGGCAGGGGAGAGCAAGCGAGGAGGAGGGAGTGAGTGAGAGTCAATTCCAGGAGACGTTTCTGAGCAAACAGTGAAACATGGTTCCCCCAGAGAGTGTCTGATGTCTATAAAGATGGGAGTGATGAAAGGAATAGGGAAAAGTAGGGGTAAAAGGCAAAGCCTCAAAGGGTCAAAGACAAGAGTCCGTTTTTGGGGGGTGTGGGAGTGACAAGCATGCTGTTCTCATCTCTAAATTTGAAGTGTTTTAGATGAGGGAGGACCAGAAGTAACCACAAGTGAAAGAGCTGTATTACAGTCAGGTTTCAGTTAAGATATGTGGAAGGAATTTTTATAGGGGCTACTGAATATTTGTTTTCAATAGAATGAGGATTTAGAGTACAAAGTAGAAAGCAGTGTGGGATGGTAAGAGGTGGTTAGGTCAGTGTAGAAAATTAAACAGGTCAGACTCCTTGGTGAATCATTCCTCTCTACAAGGAGTCAATCAGGGGTAGAAGCAAATGTGCCTTCAAAGGTCCTAGTACAGAGGAAGGTGGCCACAACCAGATCAACTGGTGCTCAAGTCTCTAAGAAGATGTCATAAATCAGTAAATTTTGGCTATCCCAATGGATTATTTTCAGAAGTTTTCTTTTCTTTGTGTTCAGGAAATTGTCTTTTCCATGTGCCATATATATACACTTGTTACTTGTTTCTTATAACCCTCTTACATCTTATCTACTTCAGGGGGCAAGTCAATTTGAAATCACTTAGTATGTTGCACATTTCACGCAATTCTGATAGAATGAATTAGATATGCTTCTAACTTAGACTCAGTCTCTCAGATATGCCTAACAGATGGAGTTTGTGAAACACTAGAATCCTCAGTGTGGCATCGTTCACATCGTATTCTTGGATATTCAAAAAGACAGAAATTTGTTCTGGTGTGTAGGATGTGTGTGGAAATGTAAATAGCTATGTTTATCATACATTGGAAATTGTTTTGAGTCTGTGAGTGAAATCTGAGGTAACAGATACTTGTACTCAAGTCTTGGAAAGCACAATGAGAGGTGCTCTAGCACTTTCCAAAGATCAGCATATCCCTTCAGGACACTTTCAGTCACTTTTTCCCTCATTTCCTCCCCTTCCCAGCTTTAGAGCTCACTTGCTTATTTCTTCACTTTGCTTTTCCTAAAACTTATCTTTTTATCTGTTTTATTTGTTAAAATGTCCTCAGTAATTAGCATAGTACCTGACAAATAGTAGCTGCTCAATAAACATTTACTGAATAAAGAAATATTCTTGGCTGAACATTTTACTGACAATTGCTAGGGATGCAACAAAATATAGAGGGCATGAGTTAGATCTTCTAAAAACATAGAAGAAAGAGTCAAAGGACATCACATGGGATCTCATAATGAAGACAAGAATGTATTCCAAAATCCTTATTCGTTCACGGACTCATTAAATTTTTCCTTCCTATTTACTTTTTTTCTTTCCTTCATCCAATCCTCTCTCTTTTTCTTCCTTCCTCTTTGTATTCCCCATTCCTATCATTATTAAATGTGAAATTGGTCCCCAACTATTTTGTTAGGCTCTTCCTGTGAACTTCAGTTCATTCCAATACACACTTCTCTTTATCTCTGACATTCTTCATAGACTGTGATAAATGGCACAGATTTCTACTTGTTTTATCAAAGTGTTTAATTATTGTTTGTCATAAGGTTGACACCAGATAGTTTGAAAGATGATGATTGCATGTAGCTAGATAGAGTCCCCTGGAAAGATGCAAGGAATTCTCCTAACTTCACATAAAAAAATAACAAAAAAAAATTCATTTAGACATCAGTTGATACTCACAGTCAACGTGTCATCACAGCTGTAAGTCAATGAAAATGTAAAAATGCACATGATGACTCAGCAACGTGCCCAAGGAAGCACAGTGCTTGTCAATCCTAAAGTAGTGAACCAATTTGATTAATAAAAAGCCTTTTCTCATATTGGGGCTTCCCAGGTGGCACTAGTGGTGAAAAACCTGCCTGTCAGTGCAAGAGATATAAAAGACAGGGGTTCAGTCCCAGGGTTGGGAAGATCCACTGGAGTAGGGCAAGGCAACCCACTCCAGTATTCTTGCCTAGAATCCATGGACAGAGGAGACAGTCAGGATACAGTCCAGAGGGTCACAAAGAGTCGGACATGACTGAAATGACTTAGCATACATGCACATTGTGTATAGATAAAATATATTTGGACTGTTAAAATAAAAAACACAGGTAATTTCCTATTTGTGGAGGATGCAAGATATGTCCTCTCACTCTGTTGAAGTGTGACTGTTTACAGCATATAGAGGGCAAGATGCCACTTCTCCAAAAATTTTAAATGCACCCTTTATTGAACATCTAATCAAATTTTCTAGTATCTAATTCATATATCTAATTAAATTTTTCATGTAGATGCCAAAGTGATTCTACAAAGATGTGTAAGACAAAGATGTGTACACATCTACAAAGATGTGTAAGATTCCACAAAGATGAGTAAGATGTTGTCTTCATTATAATTATTATAATAATTATTATAATTACTAATTAATTAATTTAATGATAAAATGTTTCAAAGTACTAAATAAGCATCAGAAAGAATGTAGTGGGCCACTCCACTTTGTTTCAACTGTAGAAAGAGCTCCAGGACATTATTAAATGAAAATCAAAAGGCACAGTGTGAAAAACCCAAATAAATTCAATTTAATGGCAAATCGTTTGATCTGTGTGTGTGTACATATGTATGTATGTGTATAAATGTGTATGCAGTTGCATAAAGTGATGTGCAAAGATATGTGCATGTGTGTTCAACTGTGTCCAACCCTTTGCGACCCACTAGACTGTAGCTGCTCAGGCTCTTCTGTCCATGGAATTTCTCAGGCAAGGATACTGGAGTGGGTTGCCATTTCCTACTCCAGGGGATCCTCCTGACCCAGGAATTGAAACTGCCTCTGTTGTATCTCCTGCATTGGCAGGCAGATTCTTTACCGCTGCACCACCTGGGGTTCAACTCAGTTCAGTCACTCAGTTGTGTCCGACTCTTTGCAACCCCATGGACTGCAGCAGGCCAGGCTTCCCTGTCCATCATGGAGCTTGCTCAAACTCATGTCCATTGAGTCAGTGATGCCTTCTAACCATCTCATCCTCTGTCATTTCCTTCTTCTCCTACCTTCAATCTTTCCCAGCATCAGGGTCTTTTCAAATGAGTCAGTTTTTCACACAGGTGGCCAAAGTACTGGAGCTTCAGCATCAGTCCTTCCGATGAATATTCAGGACTGATTTCCTTTAGGATGGACTGGTTTGATTTCCTTGCAGTCCAAGGAACTCTCAAGAGTCTTCTCCAACACCACAGTTCAAAAGCATCAGTTCTTTGGCACTCAGCTTTCCTTATAGTCCAACTCTCACACCCACATATGACTACTGGAAAAACCATAGTTTGACTAGACAGACCTTTGTCACAAAAGTAATGTCACTGCTTTTTAATATGCTATCTAGGTTTGTCATAGCTTTTCTTCCAAGGAGCAAGTGTCTTAATTTCATGACTGCAGTCACCATCTGCAGTGATTTTTGAGCTCCCCAAAATAAAGTCTCTCACTGTTTCATTGTTTCCCCATTTATTTGCCATGAAGTCATGGGACTGGTGCCATGATCTTAGTTTTTTGAATGAAGAGTTTTAAGCCAACTTTTTCACTCTCCCCTTTCATTTTCATCAAGGGGAAGCCTTTCACCTGGGGAACTGTGCAAAAATATATGTAATTGAAATAAACAGGCTGATATGATATACATTAAACTGTCAGAAAAGGACAGTGGGAGAAATCTCCTTCATTTGGTGGAATGAAGGAGATATAGCTATGAGCCTTCACTTTTGCTCTGCCTGAGACTTTTATGATGTGATGGATCTATATACTGCTTAGAATATAAAAAAAATTATGAAAACTCTTTATAGAGGCAGAACTTCTAGACAGATTAAAAACAAATATTCACTTAGCTTTCGTTTCCTTACATTTTGTTTATCGCAAACATGCGTGTTCTAGAGTAGTAACAAAATAACATTTCAGATTTTCCTCTGAGTAAGATCTATTTGCAAGTGAAACAACTGTAATAATATGTGTTCTGAGTATGGTTTTGTCCTGGGTCCAAACAAAAGAAGCCTTTGGAACAGGAGAATTATTTGTGTTTCCCTCTTTTCATCTTTAACACACTGAAACCAACATTTTATTGACACGAGGAGGAGCCATGAGAAATTATTAATACCTCTTCACTTTATTCCTGTGTTAAAATTATGATCCTTAATTGCCTTGTCATTCACAGCCACATCAACCAGTGACGCACTTTTTGCTTGTCCTCTTTCTCTTCTTTTCTTTATCCATCTTCTTCCCTTTCCCTTCCCTTCATTTTCCTCATCTCTCACTGCTCTCTGACTCTCCTTCCAGATGACTCTAGATTTGCTCTCATGAGTGCTCCCCCACTGTGTCCCCCCTTCTTCCCACCAGAGATACTGCCCACGTGCAGACCCATCTGTCCCCGTGTGCCCTCTCAGGACGCAGTAGTACACAGCGGTGTCTCTCAGGGTGACCTGGGGCAGGACCAAGGTGCTGGACTTTCTGTCTGAAGCTATGGTCAGAGAGGCCAGGCTTTTGTTCACTGTGCCTCGTAAGCCATGAATGACTTACTGTGGACTCTGATTGGGATTTTGCCAATACCAATGTATATAACCATCTCCACCAATGGTAGAGTGGTTACAAGGTAGGTTTACATCCTCTCCTTCAGCATAATCCATGGAGCTGGGCTGAGTGGTCTTAGCATCAGTCACAGTCCCTAAAGGGTCAAGAAAATAAAATTATCCCCCGACAACAAATCAGTGTAATTCTGTGGAACAAGGGCACAACATTCCCCAAACTGTCTGGACTTACCCCCTACTCCAGTATTTTTATCTGTGTCCTGAGAAATATTATTGGTGCTTATTATATAGGGACCAAAGACACATGCAAGATTCTGAGAACTCTATAGGCTTTATCCCATGGGTCTTTGGCTCAATAACCCCAGAGATTTCCTCCAACCTGCTTACTGCTAGGTCTCTTCTGGGATCATGGCTATGGATTAACCTGTCATGTAGAAGTTTGCACTCACTAGCAAATTCATAGATCTGTTCTCAATTCCATTGCTATAAAGCTGAATAAAACACAGGAAGGAGAGTAGAGAGCGAATGATGCTTTATGCTCCCTTGGCCTCAAAGTCAACCCTTGTAGACACAGAACACTTACCCAAGGTCAGAAAAACAGTTACTCCAACCACCAGCCTCATACTTCAAGGACAAACCAGGATTGTGGGCTCAGGGCTCACACTTGTGTCTGCTCTTGGGCTTGTCTCCAGAGAACAAAACAACTGCTGCTAGTAGAGACTTAGAACCAGTGCAAGTATCTGTTGCAGTGTGTTGTTGCCAGGATCTGTCAGCCAACGATCAAGCAGTTCCTTGTGTAGGTCTTCCTCCCATGTTTCAGTCATGTCCTCCAAAGAAGGAGAGACATCCCCAACTCACAGGGTACAGACTGATACTCTTGTGAAGTTTAAAGTCTGGCTCTGGAAAAGGAACACCAATCGCAGTGGTGTGTCTATCCAGAACCATTGTTCTATCATTTCTTCTTCAAAGAAATTTTCTGATGCTCCGTGAAGCTTGTGGAAAACATTGTTTAATCCCAGAAAGCTTTACTGAGCTCTAAAATGTAAAGAGGTGAAAATTCCCATCCACATTCTAGCAAATGTACGTGAGATTTCAAAGTAGGCTCTGGTTGTTCCGAGGGACAGGAAATATTAGTAACACTGAGACAAAAAGCTAAACATCTTGATCTCGGACATTGGAACTCAGCGTCCTGAAAATGTTCTTGGAATCATGCATCTGTCTCCATCTAGGCAGACATTTCTCAATGCATCGTTTCTTGATATAGTAACTGATGACACGGATGGTATTCTCCTCGTCCTCCTTGAACAATTGCCCTTAAAGGCCCTCTGTGCCCACGTTTGTAGGTGCTCTGCACCAAGGATGCAGACACTGAGAGAAAAGACAGAAGGGAAGGCAAACTCTCTGGGGTGGAGAAGGGTGGAGGTGGATGATCCTGGCAAAGAAAGAGGAGTGAAGAGGAAAGAGCATAAGCAATAGGGAAGGGAAGAGTTAACCAGGGGTGGGAAATGGGAAAGCAGTGTTTAGGGAGGTAAATGGAAAAGGTTTAGGCTAAGAGGCTATGATTCCCTGAATCCTCGACCACATGCACTCAACAAAGGATTATAAAATCAGTTTATCTAACGACAATGAAAATCTGTTCTTTTTTTTTCACTTTTCTGTGGAACATTGATGGAAAACATGTTTCCTTTCCTTTATAGCCATAAAGGACCATTGTTTCCAAGTGAAGCAGCCCCCTCTTGTGACTGAATAAACAGACCGCAGAGCTAAACTCCCACCTTTTGAAAAGTTGCTCAGATTGAAAGGTAAATATCCCTGGTGGCTCAGCCGGTAAAGAATCCACCTGCAATGTAAGCAATGGGGGTTCGATCCCTGGATCAGGGATATCCTGTGGAAAAGGAAATGGCTACCCACTCCAGTATTCTTGCCTGGGTAAATCCATGGACAGAGGAGCCTGGTGGGCCCAAGAGCTGGACACAACTGAGAACTCACACACATCATAATTGTACTACCTCTGCACTCAGCTGTGTTTTCTTGGTTCTATACCGCTCCACAAAAGATTTTAGTTATTTCTGGCTCCTTTCTTTGTCACACCCCGATTATGATCCTCAGTTGTCGACTTCTTTGTAGTTCTCCTTTTGTCTTTAACCTTCCCATATTTTAAGGTTATTCAAAGTTTATAAAGAGAGGTTCCTACACAAAAAGCACTCAAGAGTTATCTGTTTTCTGAATGAGTAGATGAGTTGTTATTCATGAACTTAGTGAAAGAAGTTATGCTGAGCAACTCTTGAAATTATTCTAAAAGCAATCTTTCAATGCCATGGAAGTCGAGTTAAACAAAAGACTCCAACAGGATAAATAGAGGGTTATATTTGTGGACAAACTGCAAGAACAGATAACAAACATCCCAACTCTAGGATGGAGGAAAATTAAACTGATGATATGGGAGTAAATATCATGATAATCATGCTGCATTCATTTAACAAATAATCATAAATATTCTTTGGGAGTCTCTCTGTGGCAGATCACATGCACACACAAGTCAACACCCACTACTACTGAAAATATAGGAACAAATGAAAATGAATTCATTTAAGCTATGTAGGAATATATTATTTTATTATATTAGCAAAAGGCAGAAGAAAACTAGCATGAACATTTTGTTTGTTGGTTTATTTGACTTTATTTTTTAGAGGATTGTATGAAACACTTCAAAGTGTCATTTTAAATAATATCTCCAAAAACATATGGAGAATCTGAAAATAAGTTTTCTAGCCTATTGTTGCTTTTCAGAATTTTTAATTTTAGAAGATTATATCTTGACCATATGAGGTGAGGTTATCTTTCTTTGCTTGATGAAAACCAAAATTGTGTACTTAATTTACTTTCAAATAATCAAGAGAATTTGCTGAACGGCTAATGTCTCTTTTGTTATGTATGTATGATGGGAGTTATGGGAGGTAAGTATGATGAATACTCCCAACAATCCAAAAATAAAAGACAAATTCCCAAATCTAATAAAGGGTATCATTGAAAATATCAAAGTCAGTATTATTCCCTACAGGATCACAAACAAGACAGGTAGACTATCAGTACTCCTATTCACTGACTTGATGGAGGGCCTGGGATCAAACCAGGAAAGGAAATAAGATGTATTAAGTTTGAAAAGGAGAAGTAAAGCTATTTTTATTTAGAGATCATAAGTTTGTATGTGTAGAAAATACAAAGTACCTCTAAACAAGCTGTTTAAGAACTAGAACCTATTAGTGCATTGATACAGTCACTAAACACAAAAAATCAATTTTATTTCTAGATTCTAGCAAAAGCATTAGAAAATGCAATTAAAATGTCATTTATCAAATGCTTGGGAACTAATTTATTATAAGGTATGCAAGTCCTCTTCTTGATTCCTCTCCAGTAACTCTAGAATAGTTTTGATTTGGGAGAAAAAAATGACAGATTATTATAGGGAGATGAGAAACATCCTCACTTCTGATGTCTGGGGTAACTAACATAAACCATGGCCTGGTACTCAGTGGTGACCAGTCCTTGCCACCTACAGACACTGATATCAGGAAAGACCATTTCCTAAGTCTGCTCAATGAAATAGTGTTTTCAAAACCCCAACAAAAGGTTGGTACCATCTATTTGGCTGTTTAATTGAATCTGTTCTCATATTGACAGGTATCCAGCTCTGTTCTGGCCATTTCAGAGCACAATTAAATCCCTGTATTCACATTTTTCTTAACCCAGTTAACCCTAGCTCTGGATTTGATGCTGGGCATTTAGGTCAATTAAGGTAAAAAAATTTATATGAAATAAAAGATAAAATTGTTATATCAATAAGTAGTCTTGCTTCCCAGGTGGCTCAGTGGTAAAGAGTCTGCCTGCCAACCAGGTGGATTATTTTTATTTACACATCATACATTTGTATATGTAGAAAATACCCCTGCATTGGGAAGATCCCCTAGAGATGGGAATGGCAACCCATTCCAGTATTCTTGCCTGGGAAGCCCATTGATAGAGGAGCCTGGCGGGCTACAGTCCATGGGGACGCAGAGTTGGACACGACAGAGACTAAACAACAGCAACAATGCATGTCCTCTACAAAAATCTTAACATTAATGAAAGAAATTAGGACATAAATAAAGAGGCTATGGATCCAAAGACTCCATATGTTAAGATGTCAATTGTCCCAAATCAATTCATAAATTCAACACAATCCCATGAAAATTACCTCAATCTCTTGTGGTAGAAGCTATGTATAACTTATGTGGAAGTAAGAAAACCTAGATAAGCCTTGAATAAGACAAACAAAGCATCTCTTGCATTTCCAGATTTCAAAATGTGTATGAAGCCCCAGTAATTAAGAGAGAATGGTCTGTTGGTATGAGGATAAAATAAAGTCAATAAACAGAATCAAGTCCAAAAGGAGGTCATAATGCATGTGTCATCAATTTTTTTTTTTTCTCTAAAGGTGCCTATGCACCTCCATGGGGCTTCCCCTGTGGCTTAGCTGGTAAAGAATCCACCTGCAATATGGGAGACCTGGGTTCGATCCCTGGGTTGGGAAGATCTCCTGGAGAAGGGAAAGGCTACCCACTCCAGTATTCTGGCCTGGAGAATTCCATGGACTGTATAGTCCATGGGGTTGCAATGAGTTGGACATGACTGAGGACTTTCACTTTCACTTTTAAAGATGCCTATGCAGCTCCATGGGGGAAAAGTTGGTCTTTCTAGGATAATAGCTAGAATAATTGGCTATTTGTATTTTCTGGAAGTACCAGTGTTTTGTAGCTTTCTGTGTATAAGTTCTGTACATGTTTTCTTAAATTTTAGCTTAAGGATTTAGGGTCTTTCTTGAGTCATTGTAAACAGTATTATATTATTAATTTAGATATCCACATGTTTACTGCTAGTATATAGAAATGCATATTATTTTGTGTTTATCTTATGTATCCTGAGACCTTCTGAACCTACTTATTAGTTGTAGGAGCTTTGGAGGGTATATTCTTCGGGATTTTCTACATAGATAGAAAATAGTGGTAATTTGACTGCCTTTCTGGCTTATAAGGTTGATCATATATTTACTTTCTTTACTGCCCTGGTTACAATGTCCAGCACTGTGCTGAAGGAGAGTGATTAAAGCGGATATTCTCCCTTTGTTCCCTTCCTTAGGGAAAAGTATAGTTTTTTACCAGTAAACATGCTAAGAGCTGTTGAGGAACTTCTCCATTATTGCTGTGTTTCTTAGAGTTTTCACCATGGTTGACTATTGGATTTTGGCAAATGCTTTTTCTACATTGCTGCTGCTGAACTAGCTCATCTTATTGTTGACTCACAACTCCTCCACTTCCCATTAGAAGTCCTCCTCATCTTCTTTGTCTTGGGCCAGGTATGCGTGTAGCATGATGGCAAATGACAGCTACTTCTCTTCAAGGTCACCCAGTATTGTGAGACTGAAGGAGAATGAGACAGACAAGTCTTTGTGGGTTCCAAGTATCCTCGCAGTTTAAGTATGACTTTATGTGTCACAGTTTGTCCATGCTTTTGTCCTCATCAAACTTTCCTTTACAAACGTTACTCTAAGCTCACTTAAAGTGAATTCAGGCTCAACATCAGATATAAAATAACAGCTTTGTACAGACTTGTCCACCAGCTCTAGCTATTGCCTGAATTCTAGTCCTTATAAGTAATCTCTTATTCTACATCACTCATGGTTCTGCTTTTCTGATTGTGCCCTGACATGAAGTCTAAGAGGAAGTGACTAAGCAAATGGTTTTGATGGTGACTCCACACAACTAGACCCAGGTTTGTGATGAAGTAAAACTGCCAGTTTCGAGTATTATGGGACAAGTTTTCAAATCTAGACAACTTTACACATGTCCTGTATGGTTGACTTAAAGTCAAAAATTCAAGAGGAGAATGTATTTGTAGAAAGTTACTTTGGACACCTGTTTCCAATGACATGGAAGGAGCCTTTATCTAGAATTAAATCTTCTGATCCAGACCACAACTTAAACAACCACAGGACCATCATTTCTTGTCTGGGGTCTGTGGGTGTGAATTTCAGCTGGGGTCCTTCAGCAGGGGGGCTCTCTCTTATCAAGCTCTGGGTTTTTGTACAGCTTTTCCTATTACTTCAAGCACTGTGAGCTTAGGGAGAGCACAGAAGTACTTTGCAGAATCTTCCAGCTGTAAGGATGAAATGATGAGGCTGATGGATTTATCTGCTTTCTGGAAGTTTACAGAGTAGCGGCCATTCCTTGCATTGCTGTCTTCTGAATACTGATGAATAAGGGAAGTCATCTGTCCACTGGGAAGTTGCTTGTACCAAATAAGGTAGTAATTTCTCCAACTTGTTTCATACCGACAATTCAGGGTGACTGACTGCCCCACTTGACTCGATATATCTGGCTGGTCTTGAGTAACTTTCTGGGCCACACCAGATGCTGTGGGGAAAAAAATCAGAAAACAAAGATGAAGCAGTGAATAAAATAGTGTAGGAGTTATTTAGGACCCAAAGACAAAAAATTGAAATCATAAGATGCTTGCTTGCTTTTCTCCATCTTTCCTTTCCTCCCCAAGTCCCTGTGAAGCACCAATGCCTGTGTGCAGTCCTTTTACCCTGAATAATCACATCCGGGTTTGGAAGCATTCCTACCAGGGAAGGTGAAGGCCAGAAACACCCAGAGCAGACTGGAGAGCGGCATGAAGCATGGATTTCCCTGAACAAATGCGCTGAGTTCTCCCTCAGGCTGAGAGTTCAGTGTCTTTTAAGTGCCCGACAGCACATATACATACTACCCAGTACCCATGTGACTCCCCGCAACAGGAAGTGGGGGGTGTCATGTTCATAGACCACGTGGTTTGTGCATGCATGGGAAAAAGTCTGGCTCACCACAAACCTTTACTTTGTCTGCTTGTTTTTTCCTGGTCATTAAATTAATCAGATCCTGAAAGAAAGCATGAAAAAAAAGCAATCAGTATTAAAATTTAAACTGAATGGAACTGAATATTAAGCAAGTTGACATACATTGATAATTATTCAGCAAAATGGTTTTTCCAGCTGATTTAAAATATAATTTACTATAGCCTATGAAATGTTCTGTTATCTATTAACTGGTCATTTATTTAGCCTATACTTACTTTTCTCCATCCAGAATCTAATGACTCTTTAAGAAAACTTGCTTCTTGGTGAATGGAAATTTTATTCAAAATAATTATTGTATCTCTTTGTCTTTGTATTGAGTTCTATGACTCTATTTAGGTTTTTCAATAAATAAAGTTACTTCACCATAAATGACAAAAAATCAGTCCATCTAACTTTCAGTGTCTATTCAGTTTTAAATTTTGAATGAAATTATACAGGAATAAAATATTCTTTTGAAATTCAAAATTGAGTCTTATTTATTAGACTTTGAGGAAGACCAGGATATTCAGTCCTGTCCCCTCCACAAGCAGAATTGCATTTATTAGATCATGTGTCCTGGAATTGTCCTGATTTCACATTTTCTATGTCAGTTGTCCAAGGTGTTCAGTCTCACTTGTTAGTGGCTCATTATTTTTCTCTTTGTAAAATAAATTCAAGATAAGTATGCCAAATCTTTCTGTGACATAATGCTGTAATGCTCTCCTACAAAAGCTGGTATCTACAGGTTTCAAACACTTTGTTGTTGTTCAGTTGCTAAGTTGTGTCCAACTCTTTGTGACCCCATGGACTGCAGCACACCAGGCTACACTGTAATTCAGTATCTCCCAAAGTTGCTTTAATTCATGTCCATTGAGTCAATGATGCTATCTAATCATTTCATCCTCTGCCTCTCCCTTCTCCTTTTGCCTTCAATCTTTCCCATCATCAAGGTCTTTTCCAATGAGTTGGCTCCTCGTATCAGGTGGCCAAAGTACTGGAGTTTCAGCTTCAGCATCAGTCCTTCCAGTGAATATTCACAGTGATTCCTATTAGGATTGACTGGTTTGTCTTCCTTGTAGTCCAAGGGACTCTCAAGAGTCTTCTCCAGCACCACAGTTCAAAAGCATCAATTCTTCAGCTTTCAGCCTTATTTATAGTCCAACTCTTACACCACACATGACTATTGGAAAAACCATAGCTCTGACTATACAGACCTTTGTCAACAAAGTGATGTCTATGCTTTCTAATATGTCATCTTAAGCTTCCTAGGTGGCACTAGTGGTTAAGAACTTGCCTGCAAATTCAGGAGACATAAGAGATGTGGGTTCAATCCCTGGGTCAGGAAGATCCCCTGGAGGAGGGCATGGCAACCCACCCCAGTATTCTTGCCTGGGAAATCGCACAGACAGAGGATCTGGGAGGGCTACGGTTCACAGGGACGCAGAGCCGGACATGACTGAAGTGACTTAGCCCACCTGCAGGTTTGTCAGATCTTTTCTTCCATGGGGCAAGCATCTTTCAATCTCATGGCTGCAGTCACTGTCCATAGGGATTTTGGAGCCCAAGAAAATAAAATCTGTCATTGCTTCTACTTTTTCCCCTTCTATGTGCCATGAAGTGATGGGACCAGATGCCATGATCTTAGATTTTTGAATGTTGAGTTTCAAGGCAGCTTTTTCACTCTCCCCTTTTGCACTCATCAAAAAGCCCTTTCAGTTCCTCTTCATCTTCTCCCATTAGAGTGGTATCTTCTGCGTATCTGAGGTTTTTGATATTTCTCCCAGCAATCTTGATTCCAGCTTATGATTCATCCAGCCCGGCATTTCACATGTTGTACTCAGCATATAAGTTATATAAGCAGGTTGACCATATACAGCCTTGAAAGACTCCTTTCCCAATTTGGAACCAGTCCCTTATTTCATGTCCGGTTCTAACTGTTGCTTCTTGACCTGCATCCAGGTTTCTCAGGAGACAAATAATGTGGGCTGGTATTTCCATCACTTTAAGAATTTTCCACAGTTTGCTGTTATCCACACAAAGTTTTTAGCATAGTCAATGAAGTAGAAGTAGATGCTTTTCTGGAATTCCTTTGCTTTCTCCATGATCCAGTGAATGTTAGCAACTTGATCTCTGGTTCCTCTGCCTCTTTGAAACCTAGCCTGTACATCTGGAAGTTCTTGGTTCACACACTGCTGAAACCTAGCTTAAAAGATTTTAAGCATAACCTTACTTGCATGTGAAATAAGCACAATTGCATAATAGTTTGAACAATCTTTGGCATTGCCCTTCTTGGGACTGGAATGAAAACTGACCTTTTCCAGTCCTGTTCAAACACTTAGTATATGTCAGTACCACCGAAGCTGATGATTGAAGTTTTGTATACTGTGCAAGATAATGAAGTATATATCTCTCAATCTTCCACTTAGTTTCGTCATCTTAATAGATGAATTAATTTAAAAGAACCAAAAGCAAATAAGCAAATAGAAAAGGAAGTATAGACACAGTCTCCAAATCAGTGCCAGTTCTTAAAATTTAAGGTCAAAAGAACTCATTAATGAGTGATGCAGGGAGGAGAGTTTATATGTAGTTGAACCATCTACTCTTCTGTCCCATTTGAACTCTGAGTGACAGGCAGCTGATGTCCTGGTTTCTAATTATTTACAAGGAAGCAGGGGAGACCACAAATGCCCAGAGAAGTCTGGGGAGAAGAACGATAATACATATACTATATGTATCATTATATTATATGTATCATTTTATTATACATATCACATGATTTTATATCCACCTTTTTATGCATAGCTGTGAAATTTATCCCATTTGTAGGTTCTTGTTACTACCACTAAAATTAAGATACAGAATCATTCCATCACCCTGAAGAACTTACTTTGCAGACCATCCCCACCTCCACAACCCTTGAAAATCCCTGAAATCTGCCGATGTTCTGGTTTCCATTTATTTGTAACTAAGCAGAAGAGACCACAAAGGATTGCAGCAGCCTGAAGAGCAGCCTGATATTCTAAAATATATATGCTAATATAATAATTACATATACATACCAGGAAGTTGATATTGCTAAAATTTTATTAAAATACAGATCACAATCTGATACCTCAGTTTTATATGCACTCTGGTTTTGATGCATAGCTCTGTGAAACTTTATCACATGTATAGGCTCTTGTTACCACCATTAAAATCATGACATAGAATTGTTCCATCTCTCTAAAGAAACCCTCTTTGCACACCCTCCCGAGGCCTGCAATTCTTTACAATCCAGGTCACTACTGATCTCCTTTCATCTCTGTATTTTGTCCTGTTGAGAATGTTGTATAAGCAGAATCACACTACATATACAGTCATAATAATCCTATAAGTATAATCATATACCATGTAGCCTCTGAGATTGACTTTTTTACTCAGCATAACATCCTGAGATCTATCTAGACTACTGCATATATCAATAGTCTGTTCCTTTTAGTCACTGCAGACTATCCCCAACTTATGATAATTCAATTTAGAATTTTTGACTTTACAGTAGTGAGAAAGTGGTATGCTTTCAGTAGAAACCATACTTGGAATATTGAAATTTTATATTTTCCTGGGCTAGCAACATGCAGTATTATGTTTCCTGGTGATTCTGGGCAGCAAGAGTGAGCTGAGCTCCTGGCCAGCCTCAAAATCATGAGTTTAACAACTAACACATTTACAGCCATTTCACACCCGTATAACCATCCTGATTTTCACTTTCAGTACAGTATTCAATACATTACATAAGATTTTCATCATTTTAGTATAAAATAGACTGTGTGAGATGATTTTTTTCCCAACTGTAGACTAATGCAAGTATTGGCCACATTTAAGGGAAGCCTAGCTTAAATATATTAGATGGATTTTCTTTTTTTTTATTTTAATTTACTTTTATTGGAGTATAGTTGCTTTACAATGTTAGTTTCTGCAGTGCTGCAGAGTGAATCAGTTTTAATGTATATATTTATCTCCACTCTTTTATAGATCTCCTTCCCGTATTAAACGAACTTTTGACTTCCTATTGTTTCAACTTAAAATGATTTATTGCAAAATAACCCTCTTGAAGTTGAGAAAGATGTATAAATAGTATTTCATTGTGTGAATGCACTACAGGATATTTATCTGTTCATTCAGTGAAGATCACTGGTTGATTTCAAGTATTAAGAATTCTGCAAGTGAATATTTAAATGTATTTGAAATTCTTGGACTATTTTCTAGAATGACTGGGCCATTCACCCACCAGCAAAACATGAGTGATCCAACTTCTCTGCATCCTTGCCAGAACTTGGTATTGTCAGTATTTTTAATTTTAGCCCTTATGATATATGTGAAGTGGTGTCTCTTTGTAGTTTTAATTTGGATTTTCTTAATATAAATTTAGGGGTATAGTCTTTGTATTTTCTACATAGATAATCATGTTACCAGCAAATAGTGACAGTTTTACTTCTTATTTCAACTCTATAAGATCATTACATCTACTTTCTTTATTGCACTTGCTCCAACATCTAGCACTGTACCGAAAGAGTGACAAGAATGGACACTCTGGCTTTTTTCTCTTTCTTAAAAAAATTATAGTCTTTTACTAGTAAGAATAACATTAACTATTGAGGAAATTCCCCACTATTCTTGTGATTCTCAGAGTTTTCATCATAATTGACTACTGAATTTTTGCAAATCTTTTTTTTCTGACTAGATTAATATGATGATATGGTTCTTCTTCTCTACCCTGCTAATATGGTGAATTCTATCCATTAATTTTCAATATTAAAGTGTCTTGCACCCTTGAAAGAAATTACATTTGTGCTTGGTGTATTATTCATTTTACATATCAATGAATTTTACTTGCTAAAATATTTTAAGAAATTTGTGTCTATCTTCTAGATAAAAGATATTTCCCTGTAGTTTTCAGTTCTTTATTGTATTTGTCTGATTTTGGCATCAGGGTAATATTAGCCTCATAAAATGAGTGAAGAATTATTTTCTTTCTATTGTCTGCAAGAAATTGTGTATAATTCATGCTAATTCCTCTTCAGTGTTTGACAGAATTCTTCAGTGACACTGAGTCTGGGGATTTTTTTTTATTAAAAATTCAATTTCTTCATAGACATCATGACTTCAGCTTTCTCTGGGCCCTGCTCTGAGGAGAGATGAGGAGGAGCGACCCCGGAGCCCACAGTGAGGTTTGGGGACAGACAGCAGGTGCTTCCAGAGCACTGTCCCCTTGCCCAGAAGTAGGTTCCTACGTCTGAGAGCTGGGCAGCGGCGAGGTGCAGGGAGCTGTGCTGTCTGGACTCTCCACACCGATCTGTCCATCTCTGCTGCGTCTTCACTTCTCCACCCTTAGCTAATATCATCAAGAGGACAGGACTGCCCCCAGGCCTCTGCTTATACCCCTGTAAACTGTAAAATGTGCTTGAGGAATTGCAGTATGTGGTGAAGTTCTCTCCTTCTTGCAGGAGCAAGAATTCAGGAAAATGCTTTATCTGTTGTCCATTCATTTCTGTTCAGAAAAGCAGTGAGAAGTAACAGAGAAAGTCTGATTAGATGTTTATTCTCTCAGCTGTCATGGTCTCTCTCATTCTTCTTGTGTATTTTCTCCTTCTTTCCATGTCTCTCTCCCCAACTCTATCTCCCACTTTTTAGTTTTCATTTTCTTCTCAACATCCTTCTCTCAGTCAGAAAGTCCCCCTCCTACAGTTGCCTGCAGATAAGATTCCTCTGTGCTGAATTTTCAAGGAGCAATCAGGGAAACCCCAAACTCATGTGATACTGGCATCCTTAAGATCAACACTGGTGCTAACAGTAGCATCTCCCTTTTCTTCCTCTTCAGAAAGAGTTGCTGAATCTGCCTGCTCCTGAAAGGGTTTCCCTTGTATCAGCTTCTTCCAGACCTATAGAAACCTGGTCTATACTGCCTTTGGGAAATAAAAAAGAAAGGAATGACTGCAGTTTGAGACAGCCCATCACTTACCACCATGTTACCCACCCATCTTCCCCAGGGTCTATATTTGCAGATGCTGCCCCTCTGTGACTGGATCAAAAATTTCTGATCCAGTAATACCTGGTAAATAGTGGTTACTCAAACATTTCAATGATAAATAAATGTGTACATTTACTTATGTGAGAATTTGAATGCAAATGTCTCAAAGAGTAATTTAGTTAATTCCTCTTTAAAGTAATTTAAAAATGTCCTTCCAAGAATGTAAACATTCAGGAGTTGCTTGTAGCTATTTAGAAATGTTACCTATGGAAAACTGTGTTAGCCCCAGTAGCCCTTGTTCTACCATTACAAATTATCACAAATGTGATGGCTCCAAAAAGCAAAAATTTGTTCCCTGCAACCTGGAGGTCAGAAGTCTGATGACAAGGTGTCAGCAGGAACACACTCCTTCCAGATGGTCCAGGAGAGACTCTTTCCTGCCTCTTCTGGCCTCTGGTGGCTTCAGGTGCTCCTTTGCTAGTGACTGTACACCTCCAGCCTCTTCCTCCACCGAGAAGACTTCACGAGGCCTTCTCACCTGTGTGTCTCTTAAAAGGACACGTCGCTGGATTGAGGCCCCACCAAGATAATCCAGTATGCTTGGATTTTGACACCCTTTTCTTAATTCCATTTGAAGAGTTGCTTTGTTAAATAAGTTCACATTCACAGTTTCCATGGGTTAGGATGTGAATGTATCCTTCGGGGCCCGCCCTCCAACCCACTATAGGGTCCTTAATGTCTTTGAAGTGTTGCCATGCAGTTATATAAATGGTAGACATCTCAAAACTTCTTTAAAGTCAAAAGTAAATGTGAATCTGAATTACTTTATGTGTAGAAACAGAAAGAGTAGCAGGTTTAGGATGCAATGGAAAAGAAAAATCCCATGAGTTTACAAAGTTCTTTGAAATGCACTTCATTGGGATAACTGTTCCTTTTCAGGCATGTTGGATTTGAACCTCCAAATGAAGACAAATCTAGCAATGCTATGTTGCTAAAGGCTCCACCTCCACCCTAAAAGAGCAAGGGGTCTGGAGCAGCACTTGGGGATGCTTTAAAAGTTCCCTGGTCTTCATGCAGATCAGGAGCCCTGCCGCAGTTTACACAGAAGGATGTAAACCAAGACAGACCAGTCACCCCCAGGAGAAGGCCGTGCTTTCCCAACTCACAGCATCGTATTTGCTGCAGCCTATCTCCGGGGCTTGTGCTGTGAAGGAGATATTTGCTAAATGAAAAAAAGGGAACCTGACTGTGCTTTGGTTTGTGGACTAAAAGGAATCTCTTCATGCCTCGTAGGAAACAGTTTGAATGAATATAAATATAAGATGGCCCTCAGTAGCAAATATTCCTTTCAAACCATCCTAAGAGGGGATGAGATCTAAGAATATTATAATTAAAAGTTAGCAATATTATCCTCTAAGACTTCACATAAGAAATAATGTTGCTTGAACTGGACTGTAAAGGTTGAGTACATATATGTGTTTTGAACAAGTACTTGGGAAAAACCATTCTGACCAAAGAGGACAGCATCCGCAAAGGTTCAGATTAAAGAAAGAGCTTAATACCAGCATAAATGGTTTTATTTTAAAGTGGCTGATGTGGCAGAAAAGGGTGAATGAGAAAACCAAAAGTAACTCAGGGAAAAATTGTACATTGCCTTGTAATTCTTAATATAAAATTTGATCTTTACAATTTCTAATGGTTCCTCATTATCCAAAGATGAGCATGAAGTGAGCTAATTTCATGTTACTGTTGTTATTATTGTTGTTATTGTTATTGTTGTTCAATCGCTAAGCTGTGTCTAATTCTTTGTGACCCCGTGAACTGCAGCACGCCAGGCTCCTCTGTCCATGGGATTTCCCAAGCAAGAATACTCTAGTGGGTTGCTATTTCCTTCTCTAATATATGTATAGTTTATCTATATATGTATATATATATATATGTATAAACTCTGTGGTCATGTAAAAGTCAGATTCAAAGAGTTGAGAGTAAAGGCAGGAAGAGAGTGAAGAGGCCTTTGCAGTTATCCAAGTGAGAGGTGCTAAATGCTTAGATTAGGGCAGTTGCAAGGAGTATAGAGATGAGGAAATGGATGTGGGTGTTATTTGAGAAGTAAACTGACTTGACCTTGATGATTATTAAGGCCTATGTGCTTCATTAGCATTCTGGCGCCAGTTTGCCACAAGGAATGTATTTATTCTATCAGCTCACGTGGAAACTGGTGGCCAAAGTTGCCTCCAGTGATCCTTGCTTCCCGATACCTGGGACCTTGTGTAGCCCCCGTGCGCACTGAGTCCAGGCTCGCTGCGTGACTTGCTGGAGTAAACAGACGAGCAGAATTAACATCATGCCAGTTCTGAGGCGAAAGGGGGCGACTCTTTGGCAGTAGACATTTCTGTGATTTTGGAAGCCCCGAGGCACAATGTAAGATGCCCAGCTTCTCTCAGGGCCACAAAGAGAGATCACATGTATGGGCCATGGTCACTCCTGAGAACGTCTGAAGAAGAGATGAGTCCGGGCCTCTGAGGTTTCAGGTGCAGGTGAGCCTCAGCTTCCAGTCAACCCGACTAATTAAGTGAGTAAACTGAGGGATTCTAGTGCAGTTGAGCCCCCTTTCACCGCATGGAGCAGAGGTGTCATGAGATAATTAAACAGTGAGTTTTGAGGTGGTTTGTTGTGCAGCAAAACACAATGACACTACGCCCGTGAAGAGAATCCTGTTGAAGACTTGTAAGATATTAGCAAGAATGAAAGGTGTCTTTCCTCGCTCTGATTTCTGATTGTCTCAAAGAGCTGGACCTGAAACATCTGTCTGTTTCACCAAACTTCTTCACGTGTGGTCTGAGTGCTCCTGCCTTAGCACAGAAGATTAGCTGGTGATGCTCAGGTGTGATGAGCACCTTGGGCCCCACAGAACAAGAGCAGGTGGTTGTTGCTCATGTTGGAGTCCTACAATAAACAGGGAGATGTGAGCTTTCCTTGTTCAATTTGATTTTTATATTTCACTCATTCTCACTCCATATGACTTTAAAAAATGAGGGGCTATTTAAGAGGTCAGATCTGTATCTCTATAACTAACACAACAGAATATTTTCAATTTCAAATCCATTTGAGAACCCAAAGAAACTGAAAAGTTTGGTGCATGTTTGCTTGGTTACATATGACTTTCATAAAAACACAGGTATTTTTGAAGAAATCTCATTTCCGGGTTTACTTTTTCCCCATGTTTATAAGAGTAGATTTTCCAGATTATGTGCCACTGCATCCCAGGAATTGATTACCTGGGTGGAAAGTGCTTTATCTCCTTACCTCCTAAGGTGAGGAAGAACCCAGGGAATGTGGAATCACAGGTCAGTTTCAAGCAGCATTCTATATTGAAGGGCTGTACAAATGTAATCAATTTCTATGTGTTCTTTGGTATGAAAAATACATGAAGCACTGTGTTTTAGCAACACACAGTATAGACAGATTGTGTCCTTGCTTTTTCTGTGTGCTTTTTGTTTCTACCAACTCAGAGTCAGCTAAAACTCAGGGTCTTCACTGATAGTATTAGAAATTTCTTCCATTGATCTTTATGCCAATCATGTTGAAGACCCAGTTTGGGAAGTTGACCAGCAGCTCTTTTTTGGCATGTTGTTTTATTCCATCAACACTACTGTACAATGAACTACAGGTTCACCTCACTCACTTCTGTGCTCTACCTTCCAGTTCTATGCACATTCATATCACAAAACGGATTCAACCCTTTGCAATCTGATGGACAAATAGATTCATTGCTGCCTTGTGAATGACCTTTGAGAAAGAAATCTTTCACATGAATGTCTCTTAAATAGTTTCGGTCTGAGGGATTTGTATGCAAACCAGTATGGTTTTTATAATATATATTATCTTTCCTAAACATAGTGACAGTAGTACATTTTTTAAAATATACATTTATGAAAGAGAGCGAGCACAATAGCACCATACTTCAGGAGGCTGGACAGAGGCTGGATTTTAATTACTAATGTGTATGGTGGGGATAAACCTGAAAACACAAGCTATAAGATGAAGAGCCCAGAAGCAAATTAATTCATGCTGACAAACCCCAGAAAGACCCCAGAACTAGCAGCCTGTGCCAGAGGAGCCTGGAAGGCTGCAGTCCATAGCGTCGCACAGAGTCACACACACCTGAAGTGACTAAGCAGCAGCAAAGCACCAACGCGGCATTAAGTGAGAGTGCTAGTCACTCAGTCACGTCCAGCTCTTTGTGACCCCATGGACCACAGCCCACCAGGCTCCTCTGCCCACAGAACTATCCAGGCAAGAATGTTGGAATGGGTAACCATTCCCTCCACCAGAGGATCTTCCTGACCCAGGGATCGAACACGGCTCTCCTGCATTGTGGGCAGATTCTTTACTGTCTGAGCCATCAGAGAAGCCCAATATGATATTAAACTGGTGGGCTATTTGGGAATCTGCAAAATGAGCACAGAACCAGATGATTGATCAGCTTCATATACCTGGAAATTACTAAGTAAGAAACTCAGATCCTGGAGTTCAGTTACTTATTCATTATCACAGTTACAATATAAACTGGGGGAAAGACCAATTTTAGTAGTGAATTTCCCCTATCAATACTTCTTCCAGATATCAAAGCGATTTTTTAAAATGCAAACAGCCACATAGTAAAGAAATGACATACAAATGTCCATGTAGTGGGAAGTTTGAACTAAAGCAAAATCAAAATCTCCAATGAGTTAAATGAGACAGAATTGACTGCTCTGGTATAAAACATGCAGACTTTCATGCCAAATGTGTGACACAGCGTATCCCCATATTACATTCATGCACATAAAGAAATACCATAAAGACTAGCTCTTAGGATATAGCAATAGTGAAGGGTAACTATTACCCAGGTATAACCATATTATTTCAGATAGGTTTGAAAACTGTCTAGTTTACTTGGAATCACAGGAAAAGAGGAGGCTAGGATTGGAATCAATGATATGGCCAGTATAGTGGTGGTAGTGGAGATTAGTGATGTTTAGGAACAGTCCAGTTGGTTGAGGGAGGTACAGTGACTGGAATGCCTGTTTATCTGTGTCTGCATTTCCCCCTGATTACTGCAAACACTGTCATTCATTGAATTTCCCTTTCCCTCCCGACAGTGGCTCTTCCTCAGCGCTGGTCCCAGAGCAGCAGCAGGCCCGGGTTTGGGTGAGGGCTGCAGGGGGCTGAGGGGCACTGTGTGGAGGCGCAGAGGTATGTGGCTGAGTCTTCAGGCTGGGATCCTCCAATGTACATGGAGCTGTCGCCCTCCTTAGTGTTCAGAGTGACTCTCACTCGTCCTCGCTTCTTTTCATCCCCATTTACACTCACTACAAACAGGTTCTTGGGGCCCTTTGCAGGTTCCCATCTGTACCAGTGTAAGGCATAGAAAGAGCTGGAAGGGAAACTGCAGGTGAAATTGGCGCTCTCTCCTTCCTGAACCCCCAGCGAGGCAGGACGCTGTTCCACAGTCAAGAGGCTGCTCACTCCTGTTCAGAAAGACAAGGTCACACATAGAAACTGATTTCTCTACAGTGTTCGTTGCCTTCACACATTCCCAAATATTAGAATCTTGAGGTGCCTGACTGCATCTCCCTCCTTCTCCATCACCACCCCAGACTGTTCAGAATGTCTTCAGCAGCCTCAGGACTTACGGCCAAGATGAAGCCACAGGATCAGCCATGAGGTTGTCAAGGTGTTCCTCTCCATTTATCCTGCTCAAGTATCCTCAGTAGAGGAACGTTCTGCAGCCTAGATCTGTGAAACATTCTGCTTCAGAAAATAGGTTTCTGTACCTGGTTGCCCAACCAATCAGAGACAAGACCACATACATGTGCTAGAAACACCAACCATTTCTGCCCTAGAATCAGTTTCCTGTTGTTCACAATGAGAGATCAAACACTGCTTTCTTGAGACCAACTTCACAAACATTGAGATGAGCTCACTACACAAAGAGAACCGACAACCTTTCAGAAGTGGGCTACTTAATCATGGACTGCTACTATTCAAATTGAGAGAGTGGGATGGTAATATGTGACATGCATCCCACTTTGGTTAAGAATCTTTATATGTATTTTAAACAAAAATTTTAAAATTTTCAAATTCCCCAAATAGAAATGTTCACCCACATAATGTGCTGAACTTTGTTTAGCTTCAAGTACATTATTCTAATATGAAAGTCACACAATAGAGTTACTATTATTCCTAATTTACAAATAACAAAAACTGAAGCTCAAAGAGTTTGGGTGATTAACTCAAGGTGAAATATCAGATAAGTGGCATAGTAAGAATTAGAACACTTATCTATCTGGTACGGAGCATATGGTGTTTGGAATCTGTCATGCCCCTACATTTGTGATATTCTGTAAATGTTTTAAATGTCAGAGTTTATATGTTTTAAAAATAATAGGAGTCTACTTGTTGATTTTCTTTCTTTTTTAAAAAAGAATTTTCTTGATGTCAATCATTTTTTAAGACTTTATTGAATTTGTTACAATATTGCTTCTGGATTTTTTAATGTTTTCTTTGGGGGGGACAAAGTGTGTGAAATCTTAGCTCCCTGATCAAGAATCAAACCAGCACAGCACCCACTGCACTGGATAAGCATTTTAAAGACAATACAATACTATATTAAGACAGAGAGTTACTCTTGGGATGAGGAAGGCATCTGCTCTAAGTAAGTTACGGAGGGAGGGCTGCACTCTGACACTTACTCTGCATTGAACCTCTCTCATGTTCAATGTCCATTTCTGTGAATAGTCAATATCCTTCTGCTGGGCACTGGGCTCACATTGGCATTCATCATCTCATTCACTTCTCCTAAGAACCTTGCATGGTAGATTCTATCAATATCCACATTGCAGATATGTGGAAACTGAAGCATAAAAATAATTAAGTGATACTCCCAAGATCACTCAACTAGTGAGTGATAGGTCTAGAAACATAATCCAAGTCTTCCATCCCAAGCACTGTTACATTACCTCCCTAAAGTAGCATGGACCCAACCTTGAAGGGTTAGGATAAGAATTGAGTGAGAACACACCTGAAAATCACCTCACACAACACTTTCCCTAGTATAGGCACTCAGTCAGTTACAAGCAATGCACAAAACGTTGAGGATTTGGGGGCCAAACTCTCAAATTGCAAAGAAGTCTATCCACAAGATAGAGTTTAATATGTTTTGAGGTGTAATTGGCAGTTTAAATGGTAGATTTCATGTATTTTCATAAGTTTCCATGGTCTATCATGTTCTTACTATTCAGGGAAAATCAGTTCACTAGGGTGTTATATTGAGAGATTGAGATGTTGTTGTTGGAATGAGTACACCAAGCAATGTTTGCTATGATCGCTTAGTTTTTTCCCCATTTTTGAGTCTTGCTCCCATTCTCAGAATACTTGTATACTATACTACAAGAAAGGACAGAGCAGTAGAAACGATTTTACGTACCAGAAGAAGAAGAAAAAAAAAAAACTTTGTGCAATAATTCTGAACTTCCTTTCCAAGGTAGCTTATTACTTGCCAGCCAAAATCATCCCATGTAAGATATTTTACATAAAGGTAAACATGAAGATACTTTTTGGCCAACCCAATATTTGTCGTTTGAAGTCAATCATTTTCACATCTTGTAGGCAAAGATTATCAGGGCTTCCCTGAGAGCTCAGTTGGTAAAGAATCCACCTGTAATGCAGGAGACCCCCGTTCGATTCCTGGGTCTGGAAGATCCGCTGGAGAAGGAATAGGCTATCCACTCAAGTATTTTTGGGCTTCCCTCGTGGCTCAGGTTGTATAGAATCTGCCTGCAATATGGGAGACCTGGGTTCGATCCCTGGATTGGGAAGATACCCTGAAGAAGGGAAAGCCTACCCACTCCAGTACTCTGGCCTAGAGAATTCCACGGACTGTATAGTCCATGGGGTCGCAAAGATTCGGACACGATTGAGTGACTTTCACTCACAGGTAAAGATTAAAACCAGCCTGTTCTCCCGAATCTTCTCATCTCTTATGATTCCTTCAATGAGATGTTTACTGATTTTGGTTCAACAGTGGAAGCCCCTATTGTGACCAGCGTGCATGCATACTTAGCCTCTCAGTCTTTGAAACATTTGGACTGTAGCCACTCAGGCTCTTCAGTCCACGGGGTTCTCCCCATAATACCAGTGACTAGGTTTGCCCGCAGTTTAACCCATGACCACTAGAGGGCAGCAAGGTGCCCAGTGTCCGCCTCACGGAATATTCAGCAGGACACCAGGTGGCAGTGCTTCAGCTTTCATTCCTGCTGCGCAGCTGCTGGAGCCTGATTCTCTGGGAATGCAAATAGTAAGACTGAGATAAGGCATTCACGAAGCTGTGACATTTGAGTTTTCAGAGGTGCCCCACGTTAATGTTTTGAGGGATAGCATCACAGCAGAGAGGGCTAAGGCAAGGGGCACAGGTCTTGATATAGGAATATGCTTGGAGTGTTTAAGGAGTGATATCTCTTCTTTTCCTGTAGCCTCTTGTTTTTCCAGGCACTATACAACTAACAAACTTGCTAAAGTATTTAGCACTTAATGGGATAGTGGGTGATTTCCTCATCTACTGATCCTGGGGCAATTTGTACCTAGGTTTACTGTCTTCTTTCCTAGTTGCCTTTAGTTTCCAGTTTAAACTAGTATAATGTCACCATCACTGAGACATCCAGCCACCCTGTCTTAGATCCAAGTGCTTCTCCATACCCAAACTTTCTCTTAAGGAACCCTCTAAGATGGTACACTCTGGAAGACAATAAAATTTTCGGACACTTTTCACAGTTAGAAAAAAAGTTATGTTTTACTTCTCAAAGATTAAAAGAAATGGAACAATAAAACCTGTCTAATAGGGTTTTAACACTTAAATTAGATAATGGACTGGAAATGCATCCCATGGTGCCCTACTACATTATGGTAAGCTCAATAAATATCAACTTTCTTTTACTAAAGCCTACCTTTCCTTCAAAGTCCACTTCTGTGACCTACTCCCCCCCGCCGCCACACATCAGTTCAGTAATGGAAGCTTCCAGGGCACTTACTTAATCACTTACTTTCCTGGAGACAGTCATTATTTTTCCTTATCCTTTTGGTATCATATACATCTAGCTACATTGATACACTCAGGCTGAAAGGACACGGATGGAACAGATGAGGTTTGATTTTGGTTTCTGTAAAAACAGTAAAATCAAGGTCATATTGCATGTTTACTACCTATTGGATATAATATTTCTGATTTGGATCTTCAAGATTTTGCTATTCTTATTGCCTATTTTCTCTTCTTATTGATTTATGAGCTTTTAATATGTCCTGCATTTGAGTCCTTTTTCAGGACTGTGTATTGCATATATAGCCTTCCAGTCAGACCTTGACTTTTCCCTCTCTTTGCAGTGATTTTTAACAAACAAAAACAATCTTAAAATATACTTGCATGCTCATAAGAAGCTCCCTTGAAACTTTTATGTGTTTGTTTTCTTTAAAAACTTTAGAAATGCTTACATTTTGTGGCTGTTATTGCCTGTAATAAGTCAGGTATCATTATTAATGATGTTTCCCAGAATACAGTATGTCAATTTCCCCTGAGTATTAGTAAAATACTCAGTAAAATACCCACTAAAATAGACGCTTGGATTTGTCTTCAATGCTTTGCAAACTTCTGCCAAAACCACAGAGGTGGACTTGCAGAATTCCTTATTCATCTTTATTACTTTCCATATAGAGTTGTTCCTGAATAAAGAGCTTGTTTTATATGAAGTTAAGTACAACAGTGAGTGGAGATTCTTGCTATGAGCAGAGAGATTATAGAATGGGTAATGCACGAGGTAGTTATAAATACCAGTTGCAACCATGTGGTCATTTGCAGTACCAAAAAATATAACAGTTATGAAACTACTTTCATTTTATATGAATATATTTATGTATACATCAACCATTTTTAACTTCCATCTCCAGTTTTCCTGCCTGCAGTAGCATAAAATGTGCTACTACAAGTTACTTTTTATCTCCTTGCATCTCAGTAGGCAAGTTAAAGAATTCAGTGGATCCTCTGATTCAGCTATCAGAGGAAAAAGCATCACCCCTAAATGGATAAATGAACTTGGTATTCTCTTTGAGGGAGAGAGGTTGCTTTGGTTGATTGAAGAAATAATTGCATCATATTAACAGGAAGTGTAATTTTCCTGTTGTCCTTATTAGAAAGTTGTGTTGTTCAAGGAGTTACCGATGAATACCTAGTTAACAAGGAGGGAAGTTAACTAGTTAAGGTATTATGGTAGCTTTGTATTGTTTCAACTTAACTATCTGGAAATCTGTTTTCTCGAATTTACTTCCCTTTTTTGTTCTGGGTTAGGCTTGGCCATGAAAGAGATTTGTGTAAGTTTTGGAAGATACTTGTGATGAAGTAGCCATATTTTTATGTTCCACAGGTTGGTGTAGAGCTCCAGGGACTATGGCAATACATAATGTTGCTGCTGATCTGATAGTTCAACTTATTATTGTCTCACAACTCCTCTACCTCCCATCAGAGCTCTTACTCAGGTTCTCTTTGTATTAGACCAAGTATGCATGTAGCATGATGGCAAGTGACATCCACTTCTCCTGAAGGTCACCCACTACTGTGAGCCCTAAGGAGGTTAGAGAAAGACAAGCTTTAGTGTGTCTTCTGGGTTCCATTGTCCTCATGTATTTCCATACATGTCACAGTTTCTCCATGCTTATGTCCACATCCAACTTTCCTTCACAAATGTTACTCTAGTTGACTTACAGTGAATTCAACTCAACACCAAATACAAATATAACAGATTTTATGGATTCTTCCACCAGCTCTAGCTATTGCCTGTGTTCTAATCCTTATAACTTATCTCTTACTCTACATCATTGGTGGTTCTCCTTCTCTGATTGTGCCCCGACACAAAATCTGAGGGGAAAGGACTAAAGAAATGATTTTCATGATGATTTCAGCTTCCAGACCCAGATATGTGATGTGAAGATCTTTAGGTGAAACTCCCATTTTATATTCTTATGGGGCAAGTTTTCAAATTTAGACAACTTTACACATGCTCTGGATGGTTGATTTAAAAGTCAAAAATTCAAGATGAGAATACAGCAGTAGAAAGTTACCCTGGACACCTGCTTCCAAATGACATGCAAGGAGCTTTCTTTTAGTGTTAAATCTTCTGATCCAGACCACAGATGAAAGAAGCATAGGACTACCATTTCTTGTCTGGGGTCTGCAGGTGTGTATTTTGGCGGTCGTCCTGCAGCGGGAGTGGGAGGGGGCGGGTTTGTGGGGGAGGGGGGTCCTCTCTCTTATCCAGCTCAGGAGTTTTTGTTCAGCTTTTCCTATCACTTCAAGCACTGTGAGTTCCCAGAGAGCACAGAAGTACTTTGCAGAGTCTTCCAGCTTTAAGGGTGAAATAATGAGGGTGATGGCTTTAAGTGATCTCTGAAAATTTGTGGAGTAGCGACCATCCCTTGCATTTGGGCCATAAGAACTCTGACTAATAAGGTAAATCATCTCTCCACTGGGAAGCTGCTTATACCAAAAAATGTTATAACTCCTCCAACTTGTCTCATACTGACAGTTCATGGTGGCTAACTCCCCAACTTGACTGGATATGTCTGTCTGGTCTTGAGTAACTTTCTGGGCCACACCAGATCCTGTGGAAAAAAATCAGAAAACAGAGATGGAGCAGTGAATAAAATAGTGTAGGAATTAGACTCATTTAGGTCTCCAAAAAGAAAAACCAAACTGAAACCCTAAGATGCTTGCTTTTCTCCAATCCTCCTTCCCCTCCAAGTCTCTGAAGCACCACGTGCCTGTGTGCAGTCCTTTCACCCTGAACACCACACCCACGTTTGGAAGCATCCCCACCAGAGAAGGTGAAGGCAAGGAACACCCAGAGCAGACTGGAGAGCGGCATGAGGCATGGATTCCCCTGCTCAAATGTGCTCAGTTCTGCCTCAAGCTGAGAGTTCAGGGTCTTTGTGTGCCTGGCAGCACATTTACATAGTACCTGGTTCCTATGTGACTCCTTCAGACAGAAACTGGGGTTTGTCATGTTCATAGGTAACGTGGTCTGTGCACAGATGGGAAAAAAAAGTGTGATTCACCACAAACCTTTACTTTGTCTATTTTTCTTTCACTGGTAATTAAGTTACACTGAGTCTGAAAAAAGGGCTTCCCCGATAACTTAGTTGGTAAAGAATCTGCCTGCAATGCAGGAGACCCTGCTTCAGTTCAAGCCTGAAAGAGGACTTTGCAAAAGCAGTTATTAGTAAAGATTTGAGCTGAGGAACAAACAAGTTGACATTCATTGATGATTATTCAACAGAATAATTTTGCCATCCCATTGAAAGTAGGATTTGTTTTTTAACTTTTTATTGGAGTATAGTTGATTTACAATGTTGTGTTACAGCAAAACAAAATGTCCATCGACAGAGGAATGGATAAACATGTGGTACATATGTACAATGAAATTATTGTTGCCTTTAGTTGCTAAGTCCTGTCGAACTCTGTGGCCCCATGGACTCTAGTCCATTAGGCTCCTTTGTTCATGGAATTTCTCAAGCAAAAATACTGGAGTGGAGTGCCATTTCCTCTCCAGGGGCTATACCTGACCCAGGGATCGATCCCACATCTGCTGCTTGGCAAGCAGATTCTATACCACAGAGCTACCAGGAAAAGCCCACAATGAAAGCACTCAGCCATGAAAAAGAACAAAATAATGCCATCTGCAGCAATATGAACAGACCTATAATAAGATATAGTATAAGCTATGGACCCTTCTTGTAATCTACTTACTTACTAGTTATTCATTTAGCCTATGCTTACATTTCTCCATCCAAAATCTAAATACTCTATTTAAAAACTCACAGACTTTTGTCCTTGGAGAAAGGCAGTCTTATCCAAAAATTTTAATGAATTTTTTTCTGGGTTTTAGAGTTCTAAAATATTGCTAAAATACAAATGATAGCCTGATACTTCAGCTTTATATGCACTCTTTTTTATGCATTGCTCTATGAAATTTTGTCACAGGTGTAGGTTTTTGTACCACCACTAAAATCGTGATACAGAATTGTTCCATCTCTCTAAACATAACCATTTTCGTACCCTCCTCACCCCTGCGACTGGTGATGACCCCTAGGAGATACTGATCTTTTATCTCTATATTTTGTCTTTATGAGAATTCTATGTAAGTAAACTCATACATTATGTATACAATCATAAAAATATGTTAAGTGTAGTCATCTACCATGTAGTCTTCTGAAACTAACTTTTTTTTCACTCAGCTTGAGATCCATCTGGGCTATTGTGTGTATCAATATTCTATTACTTTTAATCACAACAGACTGTCTCTAACTTAAGATGAATCAACTTAGGATTTTTGACTTTCTGGTGTGGAGAAAGCTATGTATGCATCCCCTAGAAACCATACTTTGAACTTTGATCTTTCCCCATGCTAGCAGCATGCCGTATTATCTCCTCTGATGGTTCTTGGCAGCAACAGTGAGCTGAGCGCTCAGTCAGTCCCAGGAACAGGAGGGTAAACTATTGATACACTTACAACCGTTCTGTACCCATACAACCATGATGTTTTTCACTTTCAGTATCATACCTTTAAGGTAGGCCAGGCGAAGCTCTGACTCACAGTAGGTTAAGTATATTAAATGCATTTTCCTCTTACTGGTATTTTCAACTTAAAATGGTTTATTGAGACTTAACCCTCTTGCAAGTTGAAATATACCTATAAATTATCTTTTACTGTATGGATGTTCAGTTCAGCTCGATCACTCAGTCATGTCTGACTCTTTGTGACCCCATGGACGGCAGCATGCCAGGCTTTCCTGTCCATCACCAACTCCTGGAACTTATTCAAACTCACGTCCATCGAGTCGGTGATGCCATCCAACCATCTCATCCTCTGTCATCCCCTTCTCCCGCCTTCAATGTCTCCCAGCATCAGGGTCTTTTCCAATGAGTCAACTCTTCGCATCAGGTGGCCAACGTATTGGAGCTTCAGTTTCAGCATCAGTCCTTCCAATGAATATTCAGGACTGATTTCCTTTAGGACTGACTGGTTTGATCTCCTTGCAGTCCAAGGGTCTCTCAAGCGTCTTCTCCAACACCAAAGTTCAAAAGTATCAATCCTTCAATGCTCAGCTTTCGTTATAGTCCAAATCTTACATCCATACATGACCACTGGAAAAACCATAGCTTAGACTAGACGGACTTTTGTTGGCAAAGTAACGTCTCTGCTTTTTAGTATGCTGTATAGGTTGGTCATAGCTTTTCTTCCAAGGAGCAAGTGTCTTTTAATTTCATGGCTGCAGTCACCATCTGCAGTGATTTGGAGGCCAAGAAAATAAAGTTTGTCACTGTTTCCACTATTTCCCCATCTATTTCCCATGAAGTGATGGGACTGGAAGCCATGATCTTAGTTTTCTGAATGTTGAGTTTTAAGCCAACTTTTTCATTCTCCTCTTTCACTTTCATCAAGAGGCTCTTTAGTTCTTCTTCACTTTCTGCCATAAGGGTGGTGTCATCTGCATATCTGAGGTTATTGATATTTCTCCCAACAATCTTGATTACAGTTTGTGCTTCATCCAGCCTGGCATTTCACATGAAGTACTCTGCATATAAGTTAAATAAACAGGGTGACAATAGACGGCCTTGATGTACTCCTTTCCCAATTTAAACCAGTCCATGTCCAGTTCTAACTGTTGCTTCTTGACCTGCATACAGGTTTCTCAGGAGGAAGGTAAGGTGGTCTGGTATTCCCATCTCTTTCAGAATTTCCCACAGTTTATTGTGATCCACACTGTCAAAGGCCTTGGCATAGTCAATAAAGCAGAAGTAGATGTTTTTCTGGGACTCTCTTTCTTTTTCGATGTTTCAGCTGATGTTGGCAATTTGATCTCTGGTTCCTCTGCCTTTTCTAAATCCAGCCTGAACATCTGGAAGTTCACAGTTCATGTACTGTGGAGGCCTGGCTTTGAGACTTCTGAGCATTACTTTGCTAACGTGTGAGATGAATGCAATTGTGCGGTAGTTTGAATGTTCTTCAGCATTGTCTTTCTTTGGGATTGGAATGACAACTGACCTTTTCCAATCCTGTGGCCAATGCTGAGTTTTCCAAATTTGCTGGTATATTGAGTGCAGCACTTTCACAGCATCATCTTTTAGGATTTGAATTAGCTTTCTGGAATTTCATCACCTCCACTGACTTTGTCCGTAATGATGCTTTCTAAGGACCACTTGACTTTCCATTCCAGGATGTCTGGCTCTAGATGAGTAATCACACCATCATGGTTGTCTGGGTCATGAAGATCTTTTTTGTATAGTTTTTCTGTGCATTCTTGCCACCTCTTCTTAACATCTTCTGCTTCTGTTAGATTCATACCATTTCTGTCCTTTATTGTGCCCATCTTTCCATGAAATGTCCCCTTGGTATCTCTCATTTTCTTGATGAGATCTCTAGTCTTTCCCATTCTATTGTTTTCCTCTATTTCTTTGCATTGATCACTGAGGAGGGCTTTCTTATCTCTCCTTACTATTCCTTGGAACTCTGTAGGAAGCCCAGGGACCAGTAAAATGACTATCAATAAAGTTTATTCAGATTGTTAAAATGAAAATACTGGTATTTCTCAATTTTTAGAGGATGCAAACTGCACCTTTTCCCTGTTAGCTGAAATATAATTGTTCATACCACAGGAATGGCAAGTTGTCACTTTCTCAAAAAAATGTTAAAAACACCTTGTTTTGTGAATAGCCATTGTAGTTTCAGAAATTACATTATAATAGAGGTGTCCCTGTAGATACAAAAATGAATTACAAAGATATATAAAGACAACACTCTTTATGATAGCACAGCAATAGAAGCAATTATTTATTAATGGAAAGGCAATTAATGACAGAATGTCTCAGAGTACCACATGGGCATTGTAAAAACTGATCTGGACCACTTCCCAGGTGGCACAGTGGTAAATAATCTGCCTGCAGTGCAGGAGACAAAAAAGACCAGGTTTGATCCCTGGGCCAGGATGATCCCATGGAGGAGGAAATGGCAACCCACTCCAGTATTCTTGCCCGAAAAATTCCTTGGACAGAGGAGGCTGGCAGGCTGCAGTTCTTGAGCCTGCACATAAAACAAGCCTTTGGAACAGGAGAGTTATTTATATTTTTCTCACTTTCAGATTGAGACCAACACACTGGAACCAACATTTTATTGACACAAGAAGGAACCATGACAAATTGTTAATGGTTCTCACTTGATTTCTGTGCTGCAATTGGGATTCTTAGTAGCCATATGATTCTTCCCAGCTACATCAACTAATGAGGCACTTCTTCCTTGTCCTTTTTTTCTTTTCTTTATGCATCTTCTCCCCTTCTCCTTCCCTTCATTTTCCTCATCTCTTACTGCTCTCTGACTCTCCTTCTAAATGACTCTAGATTTGCTCTCGTGACTGCTCCCCCACTGTGTCCCCTCTTTTTCCCACCAGAGATACTGCACAGATGCAGCCCCATCTGTCCCCGTGTGCCCCTCTCAGGACACAGTAGTACACAGTGGTGTCTTTCAGGGTGACCTGGGGCAGGACCAAGGTGCTGGACTTTCTGTCTGAAGCTATGGTCAGAGAGGCCAGGCTTTTGTTCACTGTGCTTCATACTGCATGAATGACATACTGTGGACTCTGATTGGGATTTTGCCGATACCAATGTATATATACTCATTTCTACAAATAGTAGAGTGGTTACAAGGCAGGTTTACATCCTCTCCTTCAGCACAATCCATGAAGCTGGGCTGAGTGGTCTTAGCATCAAACACATCCCCTGGGGGATTAAGAAATCAAATTAGTTCCAGAGCACAAATAAGTGCAATTCTATGAATCAGGGGCATAACCCTCCTGTAACTGTCTAGCCCTAACCTCTACTCCTGTGTTTCTATTTATGTCCTGCAAAAATATTATTGGTGTTCATTATTGGACTGCAAGGAGATCAAACCAGTTATCCTAAAGGAAATGAACCCTAAATAGTCACTGGAAGGACTGACGCTGAAACTGAAGCTCCAATAATTTGTACACCTGATGAGAAGAGCTGACTCATTGAAAAATACCCTGATGCTGGGAAAAACTGAAGGCAAAAGGAGAAGGGGGCGGTAGAGGATGAGATGGTTAAACAGCATTACTGTCTCAATGGACATGAATTTGAACATATTCCAAGAGATTATAGGGGACAAAGGAGCCTGGCATACTGCCGTCATTCGTTGGTAAAAAGTTGGATACAACTTAGTGACTGAACAACAAAATTATAGAGACCAAAGATACATGTCAAGAATCAGAGATCCATAGGCTTTGTTCCGTGGGTCCTTGGCTCAATAAAGCAAGAGATTTCCTACAACCTGCTTGCTGCTAAAGACTCTTCTGGAATCATGTCCATGGTTTAATCTGTCATGTAGAAGTTTGTGTTCCCTAGCAAATTCACAGATGGTTCTCAGTCCCATCACTGTGATGGTGATTACAGCACAGGGAAGGGAGTGGAGAGTAAGTGACTCTTTGTGGCCTTTGCCCTCAAGTCATCCTTTATAGACACAGAACACTTACTCAAGGTCAGAAACACGGCTACTCCAGTCACCAGCCTCATACTTCAAGGACAAGCTAGGATCGTGGACTCAGAGTTCAGATTGTGTCTGATCCTTGGCTCAAGGAGGTTCCAGAGAAGAGAGGCTACAGCTGTTAGTAAAAACTTACAACCAGTGCAGACATCGCTGTGTTGTTGCCAGGACCTTCTCAGGCAATGATCAAGCAATCCCTCATCTAAGTCTTCCTCCCCTGTTTTAGTCATTTCCTCAAAAGATGGTGAAACATCCCCAGCTCACAGTGCAATCATCTCTGAAGTTTAATGTCTGCCTCGGGAAAAGGAATACCAATCACAATGATGTGTCTATGCACAACCATTGGTCTATCATTTGTTTCTTAAGAAATTGGCTGATGCTCCATGAAGCTTGCAGAGCATAATATTTAATCCAGAAAAATGTACTGAGCTCTGTGTTGTAAGATAATGAAAATTTCCATCCACATTCCAGAAAATGTATGAGAGATTCAAAAGTAGGCAGTGATTTGCTCTGGGAGATGAAAAAATTAACAACATTGAGACTAAAAGCTACACATCCTGGAAATCGGAGCTCTTGTAAGTGTTCTTGGAATCATGCAACTATTGCCATCTAGGTAGACATTTTTCATACATCTGTTCTTATTGACATATATGTATTGACATAGATGGTGTTCACCTCATCCTCCTTGAACAGTGGTCCATAATCCTCGTGTTCCCTATGCCGATGCTTGTGGGTGTTGTGCAGCAAAGATGCTAAGGCAGAGGGATAGACAGAAAGAAAGGCAAAGTAGGTGGGGGTGGGGTGGAGGTGGATGTGACTGCTTTAAAAAGTCAGAGGAGGGAAAAAAGGTTATAAGGAATAGAAAAGGGAAGAGATAATCAGAGCAGGGAAATGGGAAAGCAGTGTTAGGGAGGAACATGGAAAGAGCTTAGGCTGTTGGGCTAAGATCCCCTGAATCCTTCATCACACACATTCAACAAGGGATAAAAAGCTCAAGCTGTCTAAAGAAGATGAAAGCATGTCATTTTTCCTTTTTTTGGCGCATCAATGGAAAACAAATTTCCCTCCTTTTCTCCCAGAAAGAAACACCGTTTTCAGATGAATCAGCCCCCTCCTGTGACTGAATAGAAGACCTGCAGAGCTAAACCCACACCAAAAGTCAGCAAGGAACTTTTTGAAAAGCTCCTCAGATTTGAAGGTAAATGGGCTTCCCAAGTGATGCGAGTGGTAAAGAACTCACCTGCCAATGCAGGAGACTTAAGAGACCCATGTTCAATTCCTGGATCAGGAAGATCCCCTAGAGAAGGGCATAGCAACCCGCTTCAGTATTCTTGCCTGGAGAATCCACTGGACAGAAGAGCCTGCGGGCTACAGGCCATGACTCGCAGAGCTAGACACGATTGAAGCAACTTGCCACACAGCACACACACCTTCCTTGTCACACCTCTGTGCTCATCCGGATTTCCTTGGTCCTAAATACCTCACAGAAAGTTTTAATTATCCTTGACTGCTTTCAGTTCAGTTCAGTTCAGTCGCTCAGCCGTGTCCGAATCTTTGCGACCCCATGAACCGCAGCACACCAGGTCTCTGCAGTCATACGATTCTCATTTGTGGATCGCTTTTTCATTTGTCTCTAACATTCCTATATTTAAAATTTACTTCAAAGCCCATGTAATTCAATATTTATAAGAGAGTTTGATACACAGTAGGCACTCAAGAATTGCATGGTTTCTGAGTGAGCCGATGAATCACTATTCATGAATTTGATGAGAAATTACGTTAAACAACTGTTTAAGTTATTCTGAAAACAATCTTCCAATTTTATGGGATGCATGCCAAATAAAAGACTCTGATAGTATAAACAGAAGGTTATTGTTGTGAACAATGAATAATAGACTATAAATAATAAATCCAAGTCTAGCATGGAGGAAAATTATACTGAAGACTTAGGAGTAAATGTTATAGTAATCATGCTTTGTTCATTTAACAAATATTCATAAATACTCGCTGGAAGTGTTGTTGTTGCTCAGTCTTTAAGTCATGTCTGACTCTTTGTGACCCCATGAACTGTAGCACACCACAATTTCTCATCCTCCTCTATCTCCAAGAGTTTGTTCAAGCGCATGTCCATTGTGTGGATGCTGCCATCCAATCACCCCCTTCTTCTCCTGCCCTCAAGCTTTCCCAGCATCAGGGTCTTTTCCAGTCAGTCAGCTCTCTACATCAGATGGCCAAAGTATTGGAACTTCAGCTTCAGCATCAATCTTTCTGATGAATATTCTGGATTGATTTCCTTTAGGATTGACTGCTTTGATCTCTTTGCTGTCCAAGAAATTCTCAAAGGTCTTCTGCAGCACCACTATTAGAAAGCCTCAATTCTTCAGCACTCAGCCTTCTTTAGGGTCTAACTCTCACATCAGTATGACTACTGGAAAACCATAGCTTCAGCTCTGTGGAACTTTGTTGGCAAAGTGATGTCTCTGCTTTTTAATATGCTGTCTAGGTTTGTCACAGCTTTCCTCCCAAGGAGCAAATGTCTTTTAATATCATGGCTGCAGTCATCTTCTGCAGTGATTTTGGAGCCCAAGAAAATAAAATCTGTCACTGCTTCTGCTTTTTCCCCATCTATTTGCATTAAGTGTTGGGACCCCAGATGCCATGATCTTAGTTTTTTGAATGTTGAGTTTGTCACTGTCCTCCTTCACTCTCATCAAGAGCCTTTTTAGTTACTCTTCTCTTTCTGCCATTAGAGTGGTATCATCTGCATATTTGAGGTTGTTGGTATTTCTCCTGGCAAACTTGATTCCAGCTTGTGATTCATCTAACCCAGCATTTTACATAATGTACTCTGCATATAATTTAAATAAGCAGGGTGACAGTATACAGCCTTGATGTATTCCTTTCCCAATTTTTAATCAGTTTGTTGTTCCATGTCTGGTTCTAACTGTTGCTTCTTGACCTGCATACAGGTTTCTCAGGAGGCAGGTAAGGTGGTCTGGTATTCCTATCTATTTAATAATTTTCCAGTTTGTTTTGATCCACACAGTCAAAGGCTTTAGCATAGTCTACAAAGCAGAAGTAGATGTTTTCTGGAATTCCCTTGCTTTTTCTATGCTCCAGTGAATGGTCTAGTGGTTTTCCCTACTTTCTTCAGCTTAAGCCTAAATTTTGCAGTAACGACCTCATGATCTGAGCCACAGTCAGCTCCAGATCCTGTTTTTGCTGACTGTGTAGAGTTTCTCCATCTTTGGCTGCAAAGAATATAATCAGTTTGATTTCTGTATTAACCCTCTGGTGATATCCATGCGTAGGGTGGGCTCTCATGTTGTTGGAAGAGGGTGTCTCTATGACCAGTGTGTTTTCTTGGCAAAACTCTATTAGTCCTTGTCCTGCTTCATTTTGTACTCCAAGGCAAAACGTGCCTGTTATTCCAGGTATCTCTTGACTTCCTATGTGTGCATTCCAATCCCCTATGATGAAAAGGACATCTTTTTTTGGTGCTATTTCTAGAAGATCTTGTAGATCTTCATAGAACAGTTCTTCATAGATCCCTTTAGGTTCCAGTTTAAACCCATCATGTCACCATCACTGAGACATCCAGTCACCCTGTTCTGGGTCAAGTGCTTCCTCATACCCAAATCTTCTCCAAGAAGCCCTCTAAATGGTACACTCAGGATGACAATAAAAGTTTAAGATGCTTTTCACAGTTAAGAAAGTTGTGTCTCATTTCTCAAAGATTAAAAAAATTGGAACAGTAAAATCTGTCTCATAGGGTTTTGATATTTAAATTTGATAATGAATCGGAAGTGCCTGACATACAGTAAGCTCAATAAATACCGTCTTTCTATATTCTACTAAAACCTCCTTTCCATTAATGTCCAGGTCTGTGACCTGATTTTTCAACTCCACATCAGTTCAGTAATGGACACTTCTAAGAAATTTATTTAATCACTTGTTTTCCTGAAGATAGTCATTATTTTTCCTTATCCTTTTGGTGTGATAGCCAGCTAGCTACATTGATACACTCAGGGTGCTGAAAAGACACAGATGGAACAAGTGAGGTTTGACTTTGATTTCCATAAAAATAGTGAAATCAAGGACATCTTGCATATTTACTAGCTATTGGATATAATATTTCTGAATTGGATCTCCAAGATTTTGCCATTCTTATTAATGACTATTAATAAGTTGTTCTTATTAATGACTAAGAAGTGACTATTTTCACTCCTTTTTGCTTTATGGGCTTTTAATATATTCTGCAGTTGATTCCTTTTTCAGTGATGTGTATTGTATATATAGCCTTCCAGACTGGCACTGGCTTTGAACTCTCTTAGCAGTGTTTTTTAACAAAAAAGACAATTTAAAAATATGCTTTATGCTCATTAGAAGTTTCCTTGAAAGTTTTATTTGTTGTTTTCTTTAAAGACTTTACAAATGTTTTCCTGTTATGACTGCTATTGTTTGTGATGAGAAGACAAGTGTCATTCTTAATGATGTTTCCCAGAATACAACATATCAATTTCCCCTGCCTATTAGCACGATTTTTTTCCCACTAAATAGACCCTTGAATTTGTCTTCAAGACCTTGCAAGCTTCTGCCAAAACCACAGCGGTCAACTTAAAGAACTCTTTATTCATCTTTATGACTTTCCACATAGCATTGCTCCTGAATAAGGAGCTTCTTTTAGAGGAAGTCAAGTACAACAAGGAGTAGAGGTTCTTGCTACGCTAAAGAGGTTATGGAATAGGTAATGGATGAGGTAGTTATAAATACTAGTTACAGCCATGTGGTCATTTGAAGGAACAAAACCTAGAATATTTATGAAATTATTTTCATTTTATATGAATATATTTATGTATACATTAGCCATTTTTAGCTTCCCTCTCCTCTTTGCCTGCTTCTGATAACAGAAAATGTGCTGCTACAAGTTAATCTTATATCTCACTGTATCTCTGTAGTAAAGATACAGGGTCAATTGGAGAGTGTGATTCAGCTAGAAGAGGAAAGAACGTCACCCTTAAATAGATAAATGAACTTGGTATTCTCTTTGAAGGAGAGAGCTTGTTTTGGCTGAATAAAGAATAATTGCATCATATTAACAGGAAGCATAGTTTTCCTGTGGTCCTTATTCAAAGTTGTGGTGTTCAAGGAGGTAAAGAATGAACACTCATTTATGATTAAAACTCTCCAAAAAGCAGGAATAGAAGGAACATACCTCAACATAATAAAAGCTATATATGACAAACCCACAGCAAGCATCACCCTCAATGGTGAAAAATTGAAAGCATTTCCCCTGAAATCAGGAACAAGACAAGGGTGCCCACTCTCACCACTACGATTCAACATAGTGTTGGAAGTTTTGGCCATAGCAATCAGAGCAGAAAAAGAAGTAAAAGGAATCCAGATAGGAAAAGAAGAAGTGAAACTCTCACTGTTTGCAGATGACATGATCCTCTACATAGAAAACCCTAAAGACTCTACCAGAAAATTACTAGAGCTAATCAGTGAATATAGTAAAGTTGCAGGATATAAAATTAACACACAGAAATCCCTTGCATTTCAATATACTAACAATGAAAAAACAGAAAGAGAAATTAAGGAAACAATACCATTCACCATTGCAAAAAAAAGAATAAAATACTTAGGAGTACATCTACCTAAAGAAACAGAAGACCTATACATAGAAAACTATAAAACACTGATGAAAGAAATCAAAGAGGACACAAACAGATGGAGAAACATACCATGTTCATGGATTGGAAAAATCAATATTGGCAAAATGGCTATTCTACCCAAAGCAATCTATAGATTCAATGCAATCCCTATCAAGCTACCAATGGTATTTTTCACAGAACTAGACCAAAGAATTTCACAATTTGTATGGAAATACAAAAAACCTCAAATAGCCAAAGTAATCTTGAGAAAGAAGAATGGAACTGGAGGAATCAACCTGCCTGACTTCAGACTCTACTACAAAGCCACAGTCATCAAGACAGTATGGTACTGGCACAAAGACAGAAATATAGATCAATGGAACAGAATAGAAAGCCCAGAGATAAATCCACGAACCTATGGACACCTTATCTTTGACAAAGGAGGCAAGGATATACAATGGGAAAAAGACAACCTCTTTAACAAGTGGTGCTGGGAAAACTGGTCAACCACTTGTAAAAGAATGAAACTAGAACACTTTCTAACACCATACACAAAAATAAACTCAAAATGGATTAAAGATCTAAATGTAAGACCAGAAACTATAAAACTCCTAGAGGAGAACATAGGCAAAACACTCTCCGACATAAATCACAGCAAGATCCTCTATGACCCACCTCCCAGAATATTGGAAATAAAAGCAAAAATAAACAAATGGGACCTAATGAAACTTAAAAGCTTTTGCACTACAAAGGAAACTATAAGTAAGGTGAAAAGACAGCCCTCAGATTGGGAGAAAATAATAGCAAATGAAGAAACAGACAAAGGATTAATCTCAAAAATATACAAGCAACTCCTACAGCTCAATTCCAGAAAAATAAATGACCCAATCAAAAAATGGGCCAAAGAACTAAACAGACATTTCTCCAAAGAAGACATACAGATGGCTAACAAACACATGAAAAGATACTCAACATCACTCATTATTAGAGAAATGCAAATCAAAACCACAATGAGGTACCATTACACACCAGTCAGGATGGCTGCTATCCAAAAGTCTACAAGCAATAAATGCTGGAGAGGGTGTGGAGAAAAGGGAACCCTCTTACACTGTTGGTGGGAATGCAAACTAGTACAGCCACTATGGAAAACAGTGTGGAGATTTCTTAAAAAACTGGAAATAGAACTGCTATATGACCCAGCAATCCCACTTCTGGGCATACACACTGAGGAAACCAGATCTGAAAGAGACACATGCACCCCAATGTTCATCACAGCACTGTTTATAATAGCCAGGACATGGAAGCAACCTAGATGCCCATCAACAGATGAATGGATAAGGAAGCTGTGGTACATATACACCATGGAATATTACTCAGCCATTAAAAAGAATTCATTTGAATCAGTCCTAATGAGATGGATGAAACTGGAGCCCCTTATACAGAGTGAAGTAAGCCAGAAAGATAAAGAACATTACAGCATACTAACACATGTATATGGAATTTAGAAAGATGGTAACGATAACCCTATATGCAAAACAGAAAAAGAGACACAGAAATACAGAACAGACTTTTGAACTCTGTGGGAGAATGTGAGGGTGGGATATTTCAAAAGAACAGCATGTATACTATCTATGGTGAAACAGATCACCAGCCCAGGTGGGATGCATGAGAAAAGTGCTTGGGCCTGGTGCACTGGGAAGACCCAGAGGAATCGGGATGGGGAATACGTGTAAATCTATGGCTGATTCATATCAATGTATGACAAAACCCACTGAAATGTTGTGAAGTAATTAGCTGCCAACTAATAAAAAAAAAAGAGGTAATGAGTGCTTAATTAACAAGGAGGGAAGTTAACCAGTTAAGCTATTTTGGTGGCTTGGTACTATCTCAACTTAATCTATTTCCCAGAATTTGCTTCTCTGTATTGTTCTGGGTTATGGTTGGCCACAAAAGAGCTTTGTGTAAGATTTGGAAGGTACTTGTGATGAAGCATCCCATCACTTCATGGGAAATAGATGGGAAAACATTGGAAGCAGTGTCAGACTTTATTTTTTTGGGCTCCAAAATCACTGCAGGTGATGATTGCAGCCATGAAATTAAAAGATGCTTACTCCTTGGAAGGAAAGTTATGACCAACCTAGAGAGCATATTAAAAAGCAGGGACATTACTTTGCCAACAAAGGTCCATCTAGTCAATGCTATGGTTTTTCCAGCGGTCATGTATGGATGTGAGAGTTGGACTGTGAAGAAAGATGAGCACCAAAAAATGGATGATTTTGAACTGTGGTGTTGGAGAAGACTCTTGAGAGTCCCTTGGATTGCAAGGAGATGCAACCAGTCCATCCTAAAGGAGATCAGTCCTGGGTGTTCATTGGAAGGACTGATGCTGAGGCTGAAACTCCAATACTTTTGCCACCTGATGCGGAGTTGACTCACTGGAAAAGACCCTGATGCTGGGAGCGATTGTGGGCAGAAGGAGAAGTGGACGACAGAGGATGAGATGGCTGGATGGCATCACCGACTCGATGGACATGAGTTGGAGTAGATTCTGGGAGTTTGTGATGGACAAGGAGGCCTGGTGTGCTGCGATTCATGGGGTCGCAAAGAGTCGGAAACAACTGAGCGACTGAACTGAACTGTGATGAAGTAGTCATGTTTCTAGGTTCCGGTGGTTGGTTCAGGGTTACAGAAACTATGGCAACCCATAATGTTGCTGCTGGTCTGATAGTTCAATTTATTGTTGACTCACAACTCCTCGATCTCCCCCCAGATCTCTAACTCATATTCTCTTTGTCTTTGACCAAGTATGCATGCAGCATGATGGCATACTTCTGAAGTTCGCCCACTACTGTGAGCCTGAAGGAGGTAAGAGAAAGACAAGTCTTAGTGTGTCTTGTGGGTTCCATCGTCCTCATGTACATGTCAGTTTGTCCATGCTTTTTCCAGTTTGTCCACAGTTTGTCCAGTTGCCACATCCAACTTTCCTTCATAAATGGTACTTTAGTTGACTTACAGTGATCTCAAGCACAAACCTAATACAAATATAATAGCTTTCATAGACTCTTCCACCAGCTCTAGCCCCTGCCTGTGAATAATCCTTATAACTAATCTCTTATTGTGCATCACTGGTGGTTCTCCTCTGAATATGCTCTGACACAATGTCTAAGAGGAAAGAACTGTATGATAAGTCACTTCAGTCATGTCTGACTCTTTGCACCCCCATGGACTGTAGCCCACGAACTTCCTCTGTCCAGGGGATTCTCCAGGCAAGAATACTGGAGTTGGTGGCCATGGCCTCCTCCAGGTGATCTTCCCAAACCAGGGATCAAATCTGTGTCTCTTATGTCTCCTGCATTGGCAAGCGAGTTCTTTACCCCTAGCGCCTGGGAAGCCCTAAAAGGAAAGGACCAAGGAAATTATTTTCATGATGATTTCAGACTCTAGACCCAGACTTGTGATGTGAGGATCTCTAGGTGAAACTACCATTTTATATTACTGTAGAGAAAGTCTTCAAATTTAGACAACTTTGCACATATTTTGTATGGTTGATTTAAAGTAAAAAATTCAAGAGGAGAATGTTATCAGGAGAGAGTTACTCTGGACACCTTCCATATGTCATGGAAGGAAATTTTATTTAGAATTAAATCCTCTGATGCAGACCACAGATGAAGCAACCGCAGGATTACCATTTCTTGCCTAGGATCTACAGGTGTGTATCTCAGCTCTGGTCCTGCAGCAGAGGGGCTCTCTTTTATTAAGCTCTGGGGTTTTTGTTAGGCTTTTCCTATTACCTTGAGCACTGTGAGTTCAAAGAGAGCACAGAAGTACTTTGCAGAATCTTCCAGTTGTAAGGTTGAAATGGTGAGGCTGAAGGTTATTTAAGTGATCTCTGAAAATTTATAGAGTAGTGACCATCCCTTGTAAGGAAAATCATCTCTCCACTAGGAGGTTGCTTATACCAAAAAATGTTGTAACTCCTCTAACTTTTTTCACACCGACAGTTCACAGTGACTGCCTCTCCAATCTGAGTGAATATGTCTGCTTGATCTTGAATAACTTTCTGGGCTACCAGATCCTGTGGAAAAAATCATAAAACAGAGATGAAGCAGTGAATAAAATAGTATAGGAATTAGACTCATTTCAGACCACCCTCCCCCCAAAAAAGCAAACTGAAATCATAAGATGCTTGCTAATTCCAATCCTCCTTTCCTCCCCAAGTCCCTGTGAAGCACCACATGCCTGTGTGCAGTCCTTTCACCCTGGACACTCACACCCATGTTTGGAAGCATCCCTACCAGAGAAGGTGAAGGCCAGGAACACCCAGAGCAGACTGGAGAGCAGCATGAGGCACGGATTCCCCTACACAAATGTGCTCAGTTCTGCCTCAAGCTTAGAGTTCAGTGTTTTTGTGCACCAGGCAGCACATACGCATAATACCTCAGTTCTTGTGTGACTCCTTCAAACAGGAAGTGGTGTTTGTCATATTCATATGTCATGTGGTCTGTGTACAGATGAGAAAAAACGTCTGACTCACCACAAACTTTTACTTTGTCTATTTTTCTTTCACTGGCAATTAAGTTAGGCTGATCCTGAAAGGGGGCATTGAAAAAGCAGTTAGTAATAAAGGTTTGAGCTGAGGGAATTGAGGAACAAACTAGGTGTCATTCACTGATACATATTCAGGACAATTATTTTTCCATACCATTTAAAACACCATTTGCTTTTTGTTTTTAAACTTTTTATTAGAGTGTAGGCAAAATGTTCGTCTGAGGAGGCCTTACAAATAACTAAGAAAAGAAGAGAAAAGAAAAGCAAAGGAGAAAAGGAGCGATATACCCATTTGAATGCAGAGTTTCCAAGAATAGCAAGGAGAGATAAGAAGGTCCTCCCCAGTGATCAGTGAAAAGAAATAGAGGAAAACAATAGAATGGGAAAGACTAGAGATCTCTTCAACAAAATTAGAGATATCCAGAGAACACTTCATGCAAAGATGAGCACAATAAAGGAGAGAAATGGTATGGACCTAAGAGAAGCAGAGGATATTAAGAAGAGGTAGCAAGAATACACAGAGGAGCTATACAAAAAAGATCTTCATGATGCAGAAAGCCCCGATGGTGTGATCACTCACCTAGAGCCAGACATCCTGGAATGGAAAGTCAAGTGGGCCTTAGGAAGCATCACTACAAACAAAGCCAGTGGAGGTGATGGAATTGCAGTTGAGCTATTTCAAATCCTAAAAGATGATGCTGGGAAAGTGCTGCACTCAATATGTCAGCAAATTTGGAAAACTCAGCAGTGGCCATAGGACTGGAAAAGGTCAGTTTTCATTCCAATCCCAAAGAAAGGCAATGGCAAAGAATGTTCAAACTATGGCACAATTGCATTCATCTACATGCTAGCAAAGTAATGCTCAGAATTCTCCAAGCCAAGCTTCAACAATATGTGAACTGTGAACTTTCAGATGTTCAAGCTGGATTTAGAAAAGGCAGAGGAGCCAAAGATCAAACTGCCAACATCACCTGAAACATCAAAAAGAAAGAGAGTTCCAGAAAAACATCTACTTCTGCTTTATTGACTATGCCAAAGCCTTTGACTGTGTGGATCACAACAGACTGTGGGAAATTCTTCGAGAGATGGGAATACCAGACCACCTGACCTTCTCTCTGAGAAATCTGTATGCAGGTCAAGAAGCAACAATTAGAACTGGACATGGAACTGGACATGGACTGGTTCAAATTGGGAAAGGAATACATCAAGGCTGTCTATTGTCACCCTGCTTATTTAACTTATATGCAGAGTACATCATGTGAAATGCCAGTTTGGATGAAGCCACGGAATCAGTAATGAGGCTGGCAAAGTGCTCCTCTCCATTTATTCTGATCAAGTATCCTCAACAGAGGAAAGTTCTGCAACCTAGGTCTGTGGAACATTCTGCTGCAGGTATGGATTTTGCATCTTGTTGCCCAGTCAATCAGAGATGAGACCACATACATGTGCTAGAAATACACCATTTCTGCCCTAGAATCAACTTCCTGTGGTTCAAAATGAGGAATCAAACACTGCTTTCTTGAGACCAGCTTCACAAACATTGAGGATATCTCTTAAGAGCTCACAATGCAAAGAAAGCTGACTACCTTTCAGAATTGGGTTGCCTTGGGATGGACTGCTGTTATTCAACTTGAGAGAGATTGGGATTGCAAATGTGGCAGGAAACACACTTTGGTTAGGAACCTTTTACATAAAATTTCAATGAAATTGATAAACTTTCAAATCACCAATTTATAAAGGTGCACAAATGCTATGTGTTAAATTATCTTTGTGCACACTATTCTAATAGAAAATATATGCAATAGAGATATTATTTCCAACTTACAAACAAGAAAACTGCAGCTGAAAGAGATCAAGTAACTAACTTGAGATCACACATATGGCAGGTAGCATAGTAAGAATCACAATATATACCTATTTGGCTAAGTAGTCTATTCCCTGGGATTCCCCAGTGGCTCAGACGGTAAAGAGTCTCCCTGTAATGCGGGAGACCCCGGTTCGATCCCTGGGTCAGGAAGATCCCCTGGAGAAGGAAATGGCAACCCACTCCAGTATGCTTGCCTGGAAAAATCCCATGGACGAAGGAGCCTGGCGGACTACAATCCAAGGGTCGGAAAGAGTCAGACACGACTGAATGACTTCCCTTTCACTTTCAAGTAGTCTATAGTGTTTGGAATTTGCCATGTGACCTACATTTGTGATACTCAGTAAATGTGTAAGTGTTAACAAAGTTACGTTCTAAAAATACTGAGAACCTACTTTGTGGTTACCCTTCCTAATAACCCCCAAAGGAGAAGCAACCAAATGTGCAAAATCTGGTGAGTGGATAAACAAAATGTAATTAATTTGTCAATGAATTTCTATTCATCAATAAATATGAGTGAAATACTAATGTATACTACAAGATAAATAATTTTTTTCTAAAAAATTATGTTAAGGAAAAATAGCAAAACACAAAATTACATATTGAAAGTTCCCATGTATATGAAATATTCACAAAAGGAACTTATAAAGCTGTAAATTAGATCAGTGATTGCCAGGGGGCAAACGTGGAAATAAAGGACAACTATAATTGGGGATGCAGGATAATTTACTAAAAATTATTAGATTGGGAATTCAAAATGGAAGAATTTTAGGGAATGTCACTTATACCTCAGTAGAGTTTCTTAAAAATAAATAAGAATTTTGTTCTGTCTTACCTGTGTAACAGTACAGGAAGAATGTTAGTTTAATTCAACATGTAGGTATTTATTTAAACAGTGATTTTGTCCACAATTTCCCTAGGACCTTTAAAAGTTATAAAAGCAACATTGTCTGTGAGCTCAAAATGTAGTTGAAAAAATAAAACACGTCTAAAGAAAATTTGCAAATACGAGATAATATTAATAGAGACTGTTCAGAATCTAAATCTACTTCTTGGAATCTGGTACTGCATACTGACTACAAATCTTCTTTCCAGGGAACAACTGAAATAAGCAAAGTAAACAGTATGGTTGTTGCTCAGTAGTTAAGTCGACTATTTGTGACCCCAAGGACTGAGGCATGCTAGTGTCCTCTGTCCTCCACTATGCCCTGGAGTTTGCTCAAATTCATGTCTATTGAGTCAATGATGCTATCTAACCACCTCGTCTCATCTCACCTAAACAGCATGGGATAGGTGTTAAAAATCAGAGCAGTGCCTTCCACCAGCTTAGTCGCTCAGTCATGTATGACTCTTTTCAACCCCATGGACTGTAACCCATCAGGTTCCTCTGTCCATGGGAATTCTTCAGGCAAGAATACAGGAGAGGCTTGCCATGCCCTCCAGGGGATCTTCTCAACCCAGAGGTCAAACCCAGGTATCCTGCACTGCAGGTGGATTCTTTAGCATCTGAGCCACCAGGGAAGCCCATGAATACTCAAATTTAAATCATGTTCTGGAAAGAGAAACAGGATTGGAAGGTTTCTCAATGGCTAACCTCTGGCTTACCTTCCCAAGAAAAGAAACACACCTACGGTTAATAAAGGAATATCTGAAAAGTCTCATTAACGTCTCCTATTCAGAAGTATGAATGTATGTTTGGGGAGGGGATGCTAGACAAACAGCAGTGTAGTATAGTGTTAGTTGCTCAGTGGTGTCTGACTCTTTGCAACCCCATTGACTGTAGCCCACCAGGTTCTCCTGTCTATGGGATTCTTGGGGCAAGAATACCAGAGTGGGTTACCATGCCCTCCTCCAGGAGATCTTGTGGACCCAGAGACTGAACCCATATCTCTTATATCTCCTTCACTGACAGGCAGGTTCTTTACCAATAGCACCACTTGGGAAGCCCTGACAAACAGAAGTCACTACAAATCGATTTCCTTTTTCTTTTCTCCAGATCACAGCAATCAGCCCACTTGAGGATAAGATCATAAGAACATGACCACACCATTCAGAAAGCTCATTTACTACGGAGCTTAATTCTGATGAGACGACTAATTCTTTGATAAATTTACCGACATACTGGAGGGGCTGTGTCCAAACCAGGAAGTATAGGCTTCCAACAGCAGGAAGCATTCCTTCAACTAATATGGCAGAATCCTGAAATCTAAAACTATCATAATTATCTGAAATAGAGGCCAAGTCAATTGACCATTAGGTAAATTAAATAAATCTTCTTGAAGTGGCATGCAAGGTAGAAATGTTGACAAATATAGATAAAATGAATCCCATTTAATCTTTTACTTTAGAGTTTGAATACTGTGTACTCTTAGAAATACTTTCATCTTTCGCACTACACACACACACACACACAAACACATACTCACATACATTGGCTTCCCAGATGGCTCAGTGGTAAAGAATCCACCTGCAAGGCAGGAGACATGAGTTTGATCACTGGATCAGGAAGATACCCTGGAGAAACAAATGGCAACCCACTCCATTATTCTTGCCTGGGAAAGCCTGTGGATAGCGGAGCCTGGCAAGCTACAGTCCACCGGGTCACAAAAAGTCGGACATGATTTAGCGACTAAACAACAATATATATTCCTGGAACATTTCTGGATCCACTTGCCCATGTGGGTTGCAGTGAAGCAAAATGCAGTGTTTATCACAGGGCACCAAGCAAGTAGCCCATGCAGCCAGGACTCAGAAGTCTGGAATTCCCTGATGGCTTTGAGGAAAATGTTTTAAAGATAAGGTGAGGGAAGCGAGTTGTGGGGTGTGTGATCATGTTGTGGACATTCTTCTGGTTCGTTGGTGGTAAGATAATCAGGAGTCAACACAATCAACCTTTTGTTTCCAACCAGTCTGAGTACTGGGGCTTCATTAGTAGCTGGGACGGTAAAGCAGCCACTTGCAATGCAGGAGACCCAGGTTTGATACCTAGGTCAGGAAGATCTCCGGGAGAAGAAAATGGCAACCCACTCCAGTATTCTTGACTGGAGAATTCCATGGAGAGAGGAGCCTGGAGCCCCCTACAGTCCATGGGGATGAAGGGAGTCCAACACAATTGAACAACTAACACAGATAGTCTGAGATCTAGTGTTCGTGAGCACATACAGTTAACTTCTTCCACTTGGTAGGTGTTTCAGGTTCTACAAAACAGCTCAAAGGACTTGGCTCAGAATGTTACACACAGTCCTTGAGGGGGATCTGAAGGTCCTTGAATTTGTTTAATGGCTAAACTATTGGTGAAGACTCTTGAGAGTCCGTTGGACAACAAGGAGATCAAACCAGTCAAACTTAAAGGAAATCAGTCCTGCATATTCACTGGAGGACTGATGCTGACGTTGAAGCTCTAATACTTTGGCCCCCTATATGAAGAACTGACTCATTGGGAAAAACCCTGATGCTGGGAAAGATTGAAGGCAGGAGAAGGGGATGACAAAGGATGAGATGGTTGGATGGCATCCCTGACTTGATGGCCATGAGTTTGAGCAAGCTCTGGGAGTTGGTGATGGACAGGAAGCCTGGCGTGCTGAAGACACGACTCCATGACTGAACTGAACTGAAACTATTATTGTTTTGTCTTGCTTGATTGTTTTCCTTTCTTTCTGCATTTTCTCACTTCCCTGATTAAATTTATACTTTGGAACTTGGGGAAGGTGTAGGAGCTAAAGTTTTTCTATACACAAGAGGCAGAGAGAGGACATTGCAGGGGCAGATGGAGTGGTCTGCTCCAGGAAGGCCTCATAAGGTCCTGCCCAATTACTTATAGATAGATAGATAGTCTCCTGTGTGTGCTATGTATTGTTCAGGAATGCAGGATGTAACAGTGAAGAGCAATAAAAAAGGAAAAAAAGGCCTACAGTGCAGTAGAAGGAGAAAAAATTAAACAACTTTGTTTTCTAAAAAATTAGACAATTTTAAGTAGTGATAAGCACTTTAAAGACATTACAAAACTGTGTTAAGATAGAGAGTGACTCTTGGGATGAGGAAAGGCATCAGCTCTAAGTAGGGTATGGAGGGAGGGCTCCCCTCTGACACTTACTCTGCAACACCAGGCTAGGCATTGAACCTCTCTCATGTTCAATTTTATTTCTCGAAGTAGCCAGTATCTTTCTGCTGGACACTGGGCTCAGCATTGGCACTCATTATTCCATTCACTTCTTATCAGAACCCTGCATGGTGAATTCTATCAATAACCACAGTGCAAAGATGAGGAAATTGAAGTGTAAAAATTCTTGTCCCAAACCCAAGGTCACACAACTAATGAATGCTAAATCTAGAAATACAACTTAAGTCTTTGGTTTTAAGCACTTTGCTCCACTGTCTCCCTAAAGTAGGTGGACCCAATCTTGAGGGGTTCCAGTAAGAATTGCGAACACACATGCAAATCACCTAGTGCAACACCTTCTCTGTCACAGGCTCTCAACCAGCTGTGGCAATGTACAAAATCTTGGAGGACAGGAAGCCACGGCATGAAATTCCAGACGAGTCTATCTACAAGATAAAGCTCAATATTTTCTGAGGTTTGTTTAGCAGTTTACACAGAAGATTTCATGTATTATCATAAATATCAGTAGTCTATTATGTTTCTTACTGTTAATGGAAAATCAGTTCCCATTAACTGATGTTAACCACCTTAAATATAAAGTATTACATTGAGACAATGGGTAGCATCATATAACATAGAAAGAGTACACCAAGCTGTGTTTGCTACTATGGTCTATTAGTATTTTCATAATTGACTTTTGCTCCCACTTCTCAGGATATTTCTACACTACAAGAAAAGACAAGCAGTAAATGCAATATGACTTAATAGATAAAAACCTCCCATCTTGTGCAACAATTCCAAACTTTCTATTCATGCAGATCACAGTCATCTCATGTGTTTATTTTTCATTTGGAATCAATCACTTTCACATCTGTCTGGCAAAAGAAAAAAAAGAAAAAAAAAAAACAGCCAGTTTTCCTGAATCCTCTCCCTCTTGATTTCTGCACTGGGACGTTTACTGACTGGCTCAGCCTTGGCAGCTGCTATTGTGATTAGGCTTCCCCACAATTTAATCCAAGATCACTGGAGGGGAGCAGGGAAGCCAGAGAAAGCCTCACAAAATGTTTGAGCAGGACACCAGGTGGCAGTATGTCAGCTTTCATTCTTGCTGCATCCAGTGTGCTAGAGTCCGACTCTCAGGAAGGAAAAACAGATTTAGACAAAGGGTTCACAAAGGGGTGACATTTGAGTTGAAACATGAAGGGATTCAGAGGTGCACCATGTTCATATTTGGGGGGATAGCATCACTGGCTCAGTGGTAAAGAATCCACCTTCCAATGGATTCAATCCCTGGGTCTGGAGATCCCCTAAAGAAGGAAATGGCTTACCCACTCCAGTATTCTTGCCTGGGAAACCCCATGGACAGAGGATGAGTCACACACGACCTAGTGACTAAACAACAGCAAAGCATCACAGGAGAGAGGGAGAAACAAGGGGCACAGGACTTGATAGGGAAACAAGCTTAGGGTGTTTAAGGAATGAAATCTCATTGTAGCCCTTGTTTTTCCCAGCACACTATTACTTAAGAAACTAACTAAAGCATCTGGCACTGTTAACTAGTTAGTGGATGCTTTCCTCATTTACTGATCCTGGGACAGTTGAATCTATGTTTGGGCATTTTCTTTCTTAGTTCCCTTTAGCATCTGATTTAAACCAGTAATGTTACCACCACTGAGACATCCAGCCACCCAGTTCTGGGGCCAAGTGCTTCTCCATAGTCCAGACCTTGCTTCTAAGCAGCCCTCTAAAATGCAACACACTGGCCGATAATACAAGGTAGAGAAGCTTTTCACAATCAGAAAAGATAGGGCTCATTCCCAAAGTATTTTTTTTAAAGGAAACAATAAATCCTATCTCTTAGGGTTTTGATATTTAAATTAGATAATGAATCTGAAAGGCAAACACAGTGCCTGACATTGAGTAAAGCTCAGTAAATATACCAACTTTCTTTTTTCCAGTAAATCCTACCTCTCCTTCAATGTCCAGGTCTGTGACTTGTTACTGTTTGTTCTTTTCTCCACATCGGTTCAATTATGGAAGCATCTAGAAAATTCACTTAATCACTTATTTTCCTGGAGGCAGTCATTATTTCTCCTTATTTCCTGGAGTCATATTCTCTTAGCCACATTGATGCTCAGAGTACTGAAAGGACCCAGATGGTATGCCTAGATAAAGTATTATTTCCATTTCCCTAATTAATAATAATATTAAGGTCTTTATATATGCATTAGCTATCAGTTATCTTATTTCTGAGTTGGATCTCCAAGATTTTGTCATTCTTTATTATCTGTTTTCTTGATGATTTAAAGGAAGTTCTAACATATTCTGCATTTGAGTCCTTTTTCAGAAATATGCACTGCAAATACTGTTTATCAGTCTGTGCTTTGACTCTCAAAACTTTTAGTGGTGATTTATAACAAACACAATTTAAAAGTATATTTTCATGTTCACAAGAAACTGGCTTGGATATTTAGTTTGTTTTCTTTAAACTCTATAAATGTTTCTTTCTTTCTTTCTTTCTTTTTTGCCCTTGGTGGCTTCTATTGCTTATGATGTGAAGTTATCAGCTCAGTTCAGTAGTTCAGTCATGTACTACTCTTTGCGACCCCTTGGACTGCAGCACACCAGGCTTCCCTGTCCCTCACCAACTCCTGGAGCTTGCTAAAACTCAAGTTCATTGAGTCAGTGATGCCATCCAACCATCTTATCCTCTGTATTCCCCTTCTCCTGCCTTCAATCTTTCTCAACATCAGAGTCTTTTTCCAATGAGTCAGTTCTTCGCATCAGGTGGCCAAAGTATTGGAGTTTCAGCTTCAGCATCAGTCCTTCCAATTAATATTCAGGACTGATTCCCTTTAGAATTGACTGGTTGGATCTCCTTGCAGTCCAAGGGACTCTCAAGAGTCTTCTCCAACACCACAATTCAAAAGCATCAATTATTCTACGCTCAGCTTTATGGACCAGCTCTAACATACATGCACAACTATTGGAAAAACCATAGCTTTGACTACATGGACCTTTGTTGGTAAAGTAATGTCTCTACTGTCTAGCTTTGTCATAGCTCCTCTTCCAAAGAGCAAACATCTTTTAATCATTCTTAATGATGTTTCCCAGAATACAATGTCTTGCAAACATCTGTCAAAACCAGAGTGGTGGACTTGCAGAATTCCTTATTCAAATTTATGGCTTTCCTTATAGCATTGCTCCTGAATAAGGAGATTGCTTTATAGGAAGTCAAGTGTAGCAGTGAGTGGAAGTGCTTGCTATGAGCAAACAAGTTATGGGATGGGTAATGGAAGAGGTCATTATAAATACAAGCTACAATCATATGGTCATTTGCAGGAATGAGAACAATAATACTTATGAAAATTTGTTTTTTATTTTTATATGAATATTTATGTATTATATTAACCAATTCTTAATTCCCCCCTCCCATTTTCCTGCATTTAGTAACATAAGGAAGGTATGTTAACATAACTCAATCTTATATCTTATTTTATCTCAGTAGTGAAGATACAGGATTCAGTGGGAGAGTGTGGCTAGCTAGAAGATAAAATAACATCACCTACAAATGGATAAATGAACTTCCTCTAATCTTTGAAGGATAAGGTTAGAAGGTTTTGGATTGAATGAGGAATTACTGCATCATAATAGCAAGAAGTGTGGTGCTGGAGAAGACTTTTGAGAGTCCCTTGGGCTGCAAGGAGATCAAAGTAGTCAATCCCAAAGGAAATCAACCCTGAATATTCATTGGAAGGACTGATGCTGAAGCTGAAACTCCAATACTTTAGCCACTTGTTGAGAAGAGCCAAGTCACTGGAAAAGACCGAGCCTGATGCTAGGAAAGACTGAAGGCAAAAGAAGAGGGCAGTAGGGGATGAGACGGTTGTATGGTACCAGCAAATCAATGGACATGAATTTGAGTAAACTTGGGAGATAGTGGAAGATCGAGGAGCCTGGTGAGCTGCAGTCCATGGAGTCACAAACAGTCAGACACGACTTAGTGACTGAACAGCAACAACAACATGAGCAAGAAGCATAGCTTTCCAATCATCCTTATTCAAAAGTGGTTAAACGAGTACAGATGGATGACAAGTTAACAAAGAGGGTACTGTAGCAGCTTTGATCTATCCTAACTAACTGGAAACATCTTTCCCAGAATCATATTGTTCGGACTCAGAGTTGGCCGCCAAAGGAACTTGTCTAACAATTGGAAGGTCATTGTGATGAAGCAGCCACAGTTTTCACGTTTGGGGGTTTGGTGCAGGGCTCCAGGGACTATGGTTAATCACACATGTTGCTGCTGATCTGATAGTTCATCTTATTGTTGACTCACAACTCCTTCACTTCCAACTAAATCTCCTCCTCATCTTTCTCTGTCTTGGGCCAAGTATGTATGTAGCATGATGCCAAATGACACCTACTTCTCCTAAGGTCACCCACTACTGTGAAACTGAGGGAGGTGAGACATAGACAAGTTTTAGTGTGTCTTTGTGAGCTCCATTATCTTCATGGTTCTGGTATGTCATTTGAGTCACAGTTCGTCCATGCTTCAGTCTCTGTCCAATGTTCTTATACAAAACTCCAACTGACGAACACTAAATTCAGTCTCAACACTAGATACTAAGATAACAGCTTTGTATACACTCTTCCACCAGACCTAGCAATTGCCTGAATTCTAATCTTTATAACTAATTTCTTATTCAATACCAATAGTGGTTCTGCTTCTCTGATTGTACCTTAAGGGACAAAAGTCTAAGAAGAAAGGACTAAGGAAATGATTTTCATGATGATTCATGATAACTATACCCAAATTTGTGATGTGAGTGTATTTTGGGGAAACTGTCACTTTAAATTATTAAGGAGCAAGTTTACAGCTTTAGACAACTTTACACATTTTCTGTACTATTGACTTAAGGTCAAGAATTCAAGAGGAGAATGTATTAGTCAACAGTCACTCTGGACACCTGCTTCCAAGTGACATCAAAGAAGCTTTTATTTAGAATTAAATCCTCTGATCCAGGCTATAGATGAAGCAACCACAGGACTACCATTTCTTGTCTGGGGTCTGCAGGTGTGCATTTCAGCTGGGGTAGTGCAACAGAGGGGCTCTCATTTATTTAGTTCTGGGGTTTTTGTTCAGCCTTTCCTATTACTTCAAGCACTGTGAGTCCCAGAGAGCACAGAAGTACTTTGCAGAATCTTCCAGCTCTAAGGCTGTAATGGTGAGGCTGATGGACTTATGAGCTTTCTTGAAATTTACAGAGTAGCGGCCATCCCTTGCATTCCCATCATCTGAATACTGACGAATAAGATAAGTCATCTGTCCACTGGGAAGCTGCTTGTACCAAAAAATGTAGTACTTGTCCATGCCCCAACTTGTTTCATACCGACAGTTCAGGTTGACTATATTCCCCACTTCACTGACTATGTGTGGTTGGTCTTGAGTAACACTCTGGGCCACACCAGATCCTGTGGGGGAAAAAAAACAAACAAACAAGAAAACAGAGCTGAAATAGTGAACAAAATAATGTAGAAATTAGGCTAATTTTAGACCCAAATATTTACAAACCAAACTGAAATCCTAAAATGCTTGCTTTTCTCCAATCCTCCTTTCCTCCCCAAGTCCCTGTGAAGTAACACATGCCTGTGTGCGGTCCTTTCACCCTGAACACTCACACACATGTTTGGAAGCATCCCTACCAGAGAAGGTGAAGGCCAGAAACACCCAGAGCAAACTGGAGAGCGACATGATGCATGGATTCCCTTGCACAAAGGTGTTTAATTCTGCCTCAAGCTAAGATTTCAGTGTCTGTAAGTGCCTGGCAACACATTTACACAGCACCTGGTTCCTGTGTGGCTCCTCCCCCAGACGGGAGGTGCCATTTGTCATGTTCCTAGACCAGCTGGTCTGTGCTCAGAAGGAAAAAAGTTTGGCTCACCACAAACTTTTACTTTGTCTACTCATGTTTCCCTGGTCATTAAATTTGGCAGATCCTGGAAAAGGGCTTGAAAAAAGCAGTTAATATTAAAGATTTGAATTGAGGGGAACTAAAGATTAAACAAGTTGACATACATGGTAATTATTCAGTAAAATTATTTGCCATCCTGTTTAAGATATAATTTTGTATAGCCTACAAAACTTTCTTGAAATCGACTAATTGGTCATTCATTTAGCCTATACTTAGTTTTTGCGGGGACCAGCCGGCAAAGAGAACAAGTCCTGACTGCAACAGCATGGAAGCCTGAGAAAGAAGCCGATAGTAAAGAATGGGGTCGAGAGGAATGAATGCTCTTTAGGCAAGTCAGTGATTTTATTGAGTAAAACAGCTACCTTTATACTAGTACAAGCAGAAAACATAGTTCATAAAAATGCCATCTGGTTTTTGTCACATCAATACAATTCTTTGTCTTAAGTGATTGCAGAAGCTTACATCTTGTTTTTGGCATTCCAAGATAAACTACTAAGTGAAGGTCACTACTATGTTTTTCTCAAGGAAGAACAAAGGAGACCCGGCAAATGTTTTACTACTTTATCATGGGGTGGCGGGACAGGGAATGGCCTCTTTCAAGGCTTTCCCAGGGCCTTTTTGGGCCTTGAGCAGGCTGGCTCCCCGCAACTTTTCTCCATCCAGAATCTACTGACTGTTTTAAAATATTCACAAATCTTAGGCCTTCTGGGAGAAAAACAATCTTATCCAAAACAATTAATGTATCTCTTTTGTTTTTTCACTGAGTTCCAGGGCTCTACTTAGATTTTTCAATAAATAAAATTACTGCAACAGAAATGATTTTAGAAAATCAGCCCATCTGAATTTCAGAGCCTATTCAGTGGTTTATATTTAAATGAAATTATAACCAGAATAAAATATTATTCTTTTGAAATCTGATATTGATTTCATATCTATCAAGAAATTGATATTAATACAATTTTACCAAAATATCATAGCCTTATAATCAATTTTGACATACACTCTTAGGTTTTCATACATCGCTCTAAGAAATTTTATCACATGTATAAGTTCTTGTACCACCACTGAAATCATGACACAAAATTGTTTCATCTCTCTAAAGAAATCATCTTTGAATACCCTCCCCATCCCTGCAACTCTTTATAACCCTGCTAACTACTCATCTCCTTTTCACCTTTATATTTTGTGCCTTTGAGACTGTTGTTTAAGCAAAATCACACTATAAAAGCATCATAATAATCCAATAAGTGTAATCATATACTATGTGGCCTCTGAGAGTGACTACTTTTTCATTCAGCATAACATCCTGAGATCCATCTAGGCTATTGTTGTTCAGTCTCTGAGTCCTGTCTGACTCTTGTGTGACTCCATGGACTGTAGCCCACCAGGCTCCTCTCTCTATGGAATTTTCCAGGCATGAATACTGGAGTGAGTTGCCTTTTCCTTCTCCAGGGGATTTCTTGACCCAGAGATCAAACCCACATCTCCTGCTTTGCAGGCAGATTTTTACCACTGAGCCACCAGGGAAGCCCCATCTAGGCTATTGCATGTATCAGTAGTCTGTTTCTTTTAATCACTAGACTGTTACCATCTTATGATGTTCTGACTCTAGATTTCTTTACCTTACAGTGGCAAGACAGTGATGAACTTTCAATAGAAAGTAGAAACCATACTTTGAATTTTTAAATATGATCTTCCCCCATGCTAACAACATGTGGTATAACATTCCCTGGTGATTCTGGGCAGCAGCAGTGAGCTGAGCTCCTGGCCAGCCCTGAGATCAGGACAGACACACTTACATTCACTGTGTGCTCATACAACCATCCTGTTTTTTACTTTTAGTGTGTGTGTTAGGTTCCTGCAGTTGTGTCCGACTCTGAGATAGTATGGACGGGAGCCCACCAGGCTCCTCTGTCCATGGGGGTCTCCGGGCAAGAATACTCGAGTGTGGTGCTGTGCCCTCCTCCAGGGGATCTTCCTGATCCAGGGATTTAACCTGCATCTCTTATGTCTCTGCTTTAGCAGGCAGGTTCTTTATCCATTAGAGCCACCTTGGAAGCCCCATTTTCAGTACAGTATTCAATAAATTATATGAGGTTTTCAACACTTTAATATAAAATAGACTTTGTGTTAGATGATTTCGCCCAGCTGTAGGTTAATGTCAGTGTTGAGCACCTTTAAGGTAGACTGGGTTCAATTCAGTGGGTTAGGTGTATTAGATGCATTTTCCATTTATGATCCTCTCAACTGAAAATGGTTTATTGAGCCACAATTCTATTGCAAGTTGAGAAAAATCTATAAATAATGTCATTGTACAGCTGTATTACAGTGGATTTATTTGTCTATTCACCCACTGAAGAACATTTGGCTGGTTTCCAGTTTTTGATCATCAGAAACAGAGCTGCTATGAATATTCAAGTACAGATTTTTGAATGAATATAAGTTTTTCATTTATCAAGCATTAATACCCAGGAGTGTGATTGCCGAGCTGTAAGGTAAGTGACTAAGTTTAGGTGAAACTGCTGAACTTTTTTCCAGAATGGCTGGACCATTCAACCACCAGCAATATATGAGTGATCCAATTTCTCTGCAGTTTTGCCAGAACTTGGCATTGTTAGTATTTTTAATTTTAGTTAGTTAGTTAGTTCAGTCGCTCAGTCGTGTCAGACTCTTTGCGACCCCATGAACTGCAGCACACCAGGCCCCCCTGTCCATCACCAACTCCCGGAGTCTACTCAAACTCATGCCCATTGAGTCGGTGATGCCATCCAGCCATCTCATCCTCTGTCGTCCCCTTCTCCTCCTGCCCCCAATCCCTCCCAGCATCAGGGTCTTTTCCAATGAGTCAACTCTTTGCATGAGGTGGCCAAAGTACTGGAGTTTCAGCTTCAGCATCAGTCCTTCCAATGAATACCCAGGACTGATCTCCTTTAGGATGGACTTAGCCTGTGAGAAATGTGAAGTGTTATCTCTTTGTGGCTTAATTTGCATTTCCCTAATTACTAATAATGCTATTCATCTCTTTATATTCTTATTTCATTACCAGATAGCTTTTTGGTAAAGTGTCTGTGTCAATCTTTTGTCCAGGCTTCAGCTGGATTGTTTGCTTTCTTCCTGCTGAGTTCAGAGAGTTCATTGTATTCAGAATACAGTCTTTTGATTAAAATGTATTCACAAATATTTCCTGCCATTCTGTGGTTTATCTTTTTCCTTCTCTTAATAGTGTCTTTTACAGAGCAAACATTTTAAATTTTGATGAAATCTAAGATTTTTTTTTTATGGATTGTGCTTTTGGTGTCATGTCAAAAGTCTTTTTGTCCAGATTTAGGTCATGAAGATATTCTCTTTATGTTTTTCCTAAAAGATTTGTAATGTTACACTTTATACCTGGATGTATGGTTCACTTTGAGACTATACTCAAATTTTTGTATAAGATGTGATATTTAGGTCAAGTTTCAATTGTTTCCCAAGAATATCCAATTGTCCTAATCTCATTTGCTCATAAAACTATGTTACCACTCTAGAATTGAAACAGACTCATGTACCCCAATGATCATCCCAGAACTGTTTACAATAGCTAGGACATGGAAGCAACCTAGATGTCCATTGGCAGATGAATGGATGAGAAAGTTGTGGTACATATACACAATGGAATATTTCTCAGCAATTAAAAAGAACACATTTGAATCAATTCTAATGAGGTAGAGAACCGGAACCTATTATACAGAGTGAAGTAAGTCAGAAAGAAAAACACAAATACAGTATATTAATGCACATATATGGAATTTAGAAAGATGGCAATAATGACCCTATATGTGAGACAGCAAAAGAGACACAGATATAAAGAAAAGACTTTTGGACTCTGTGGAGAAGGCGAGGGAGGGATGATCTGAAAGAATAACATTGAAACATGTATATTACCATATGTGAAATGGATGACCAGTCCAAGTTCAACACATGAAGCAGGGCACTCAAAGCTAGTGCACTGGGACCACCCAGAGGGATGGGATGGGGAGGGAGGTGGGAGGGGGCTTCAGGATGGGGGACACATGTACACCCATGGCTGATTCATGTCAATGTATGGCAAAAACCACCACCACATTGTAAAGTAGTTAGCCTCCAATTAAAATAAATTAATTTATTAAAAAAAACCACTTTGCTACCTCTATTGAATTGTCTTTGCATTTTGTCAAAAAATAAGCTTTCCTGACCTGTGTGGATCCACTTCTATACAATGACTCATTAACATAAACTTGTTAATGATACTCTTTCATTCCCTTAGAACATAACAGATCCTGCAGAATAGTTCTCTTTTTTATTACTTATATTTATAATTTGTATTTTTTTCTTTTTTCCTTTGATAATTCTACCTAGGAATGTATCAAGTTTATTAATTATTTTAACAAAATTAAATTTGTATTTCATGGTTATCTCCATAGATTTCTTTGTATTTCACCAATTAGACATTTTATTATTTACTTCTTTCAGTTTATGTTGGGTTTAGTTTGCTTTTCTATCATCTTTTTCTTGAAAGCCTTGATAGCAGTTTATCAACCTTTTTTCTTTAGTAATATAAGTATTTAAAAAGATAAATTTCTTTCTATGTATTATTTTAGCTGCATCTCATACATATTTAATGTGCTCTCACAACATTTACTTTCAAAATATCTTCTAGCATCCATTGTAATTGTTTCTTTAACCTAGGGTTGTTTTAAAGTTGTAGGTTTTAAATATATACCAACTATATGGGAGTCTCTAGAGACGTCTCTTTGCACTTAATTTTCCATATTATTTCCATTTTGGTCAATAAATAAATTCTATATAATGTCAGTTTTCCTAAATATATTAAGACTTTTTATGCAGAAACAAATTGTGTGTCTGTGTGTGTATTTCATCTACTCAGCAGGGTGTGTCTGGGGCCTCGGCTGCAGATCTGGATACAGGCTGCGGGTGCCTGGGGAGCACCGTGCACTTGCTGCAGAAGTAGGTGCTGAGTCTCCAGGCTGGGAAGCTGTGATGTGCAATGAGAGCTGTTTGGCACTCTTATTGAGGGAAACGGTGAATATTCCCTCTTCCTTTTTGGCCGTCCGAGGCATCCTGGGCCCCTGTGTGTCCTTCTCTCTGGACTGTAGAATCTTCAGCTTCTTTTTTTCCCTAATCTGTTTTGCCAGCTGTCGAATCTCCGCTATTTCTTCATCTTCACTTTCAGATTCACTGTCATACTCTCCAGCAGCTGTTCTTAGTTCTTCTTCTTTTTCTAACTCTTCCAATTTCTGCATGATGTCAGGGTCGATATAGTCAGCTATGTTATGGCCTTCCCAGATCTCAGAGATCTTGTCATGTTTCTCAGATGAATTCATTATATCCCAGTACTTTTGAAGATCCAGAATATAATCATCTCCCATCTCCAGTTCCAGGTCCCGTTCCCACCTCCTCTTTGGCTCCCCGAGCTCCATCCTCTTCCTGCGTGCCACCACACCTTCAGGGATGAATGGGGGCCTCTCCTTGCCATCTCTCCTGCTGGGAACAGCCAAGTGCAGTCTGTTCAGCACCTCATTCACTTTATTTCCCTTCATTTTGGTTTCAACACGATGAGCCAAAAGCCTGTCACAAGCCTCTGTCTTCACTCTGATAACCCCCTCCTCCGTCAGTGTGCTGGTCTCCACCACAGGAAAGCCTTCCGCCTGCAGGTCTAGAAATATTTTCTGATTGTCCCCAGAAAGCTCAGAGATCCTCTTCACATCACATTTGTTTGCTACGATGATAAGAGGCTTGTTGACAAAGAGTGGCCTGAGGTTCCGGAAGAGTTCCAGCTGCTCCGCGAGCCCGTGGCCGCACTGCTCTGACAGGTCCATCACATACAGCACTGCGGCTCGCAGGTGGGCCAGCGCTGTGATGGCCTGCATCTCGATGGTGTTGCGGTCCTCCAGAGGGTGGTCCAGGATCCCAGGGGTGTCCACCACCTGCCAGCGCAGGTACTTGTAGTCCATGTGCCCCACAAACAGAGACTTGGTGGTGAAGGCGTAGGGCTGGACGTCCACATCCGCTCTCTTCACCTTATTGATGAAGCTGGACTTGCCAACGTTGGGGTACCCGCACAGAAGCAAGGTCCTCGTGTTCGGGTCAATGGTGGGCAGACGGGACAGATGCTGACGCACTTGTTCCAAATATTCCAAACTCTGCTTCTGTCCTTTGATAATAGTACACATCCGCCCGAGAGCAGCGCGTTTCAGTTGCTTGCAACGGTACAGAGAATCACCGTATTTCATGAGCCGAACATAATCTTTAGCTACGTTGTCCACCAATATATTACAGATATTTTGAGTGGGCAGTGGTTTCTCATTTCTTAAGTTTTGGTTGCTTCAGACTTGCAGGAGAGGAAAGATTTATTGATGTGACTGTGTTGCTTTTGATGGACAATTCTTACTCTTGTGCAAGAGAGAATTTTGTTCACTGCACATGAAGAGTCCCTTTTTTGCAAACACACCTGTTTGAGGGTGTGGACAGAAGTCTGCCCTGCAGGCACAGGAACTGGTGAAAGATTACAGATATCAGCATGCCAGCACTAAAAGGACTAAGTCATCTTCTAGTCCTTTTGTTCAGTGCACTGTTTGTTTTCAACTATTTTACCAAAATAAACTTCCGAAAGACAAAAAAAAAAATTCCCTCTTCCATTTCATTCACAATTGAACCTATGGCTACCAAGAATGCGGGGACTTTACCAGGGTATTGCCAGTACCACAGGAAGCAGTTAAATGCACTCTTCTCACAACCACAGTTCAGAATGGAAATCTCTCCTTCCTGGACTGTCAGAGATCGAGGACTCTGTTTCACCTCCCCTGGTCACTTTTTTCCTTTTGTTGTCCATTCACCCCTGCTTAAAGAGATAAAAGCCATTAATTCCATAAAATATATTTATTTTTTAAGAATATCTGCCTGAACCTGTTTGTAACCCAATTTTCTCAGTCCTCCCAATTAATGAGATATCCTAGGTTTTCTCCTCCACAGCTCACAGCCCAGCTGAAGCCACAGAATCGTAAGCGATGCTCCCAGTATCTTGTCCAGTGTTTCTGGCACCAGTGTTCAGTGGCAATCCTAGATCCTCTTCTGCGCTTCTCAGCCAGCTGGAGCTCTGACTTTAAGCTAACACCTGCTTTTATTCTTTCAGTAGGCCCCACCTTTTCATAAGTGCTTTCCTCAAATCTATCTATCTCAAAAGTACTACTTCTCATTCAGTGCTAATTTAGAATCACCAAAAATTAAATTCATTGGGAATCAGAAATGCCCCCCTTACAAGCATAAAGACCAGGTTAGAATTTCTCTCACACTATCTCCTTCTTCCTTTTCCTCACACCTCCTAGAAGGTTAAAAATCATGTATCAGAACAGTTTGATGTTTTAATAGGAATAGGATTAGTTTACAATAGGGAAGAGAGGGCCTCGCACGAATTCACAAGATTAGCATTAGAGGGTGTTTCTTTTTTATTATAAATACTAACTAAAGTCTATTGCGAATACACAAGGGACATAACATATCATTCAAGCAAAGCTTATGGAGTAGAACATAAAGATACATAGTCCTTTTGCCCTGATAGAACTTAAATTTTAACATGATCGTTCAATGTTTCCACACTTCACATGATCTTAAGAATTAATAAAATGTAATTAGATCAATTTCAATTTATATTTCTCCTAAAATATAAATCAAGCAAATAAAATGTTTCCAAGAGTATGCATGGAGAAAATAAACTGAGAAGCACTAGAATAATCTGTTCTGGAGGACATGTGATCTCCAAATGGGACCCCGATCATTCAGTAATGAAACATTTTTGGTAGTTCTCATCCTGAGTTACACCTTATCCTCACAGGCAAGTACAAAAATGTGGAGAGTCTATTTAGTTTTTGATGACAACACATCAGGGGATAGAGACAGAAATTAAGGAGCTTATTTTTTTTAAGCACAAAGAAGAGTTTGTGGTCTCTGTATTTGATGTCATCTCAGACACTATCAACGAAAAACATCATCACAGTTCAACAGGAGAAAATAATAACCATTCCCACTCCTCAATCTAATCCCATCTACTCCAGCTCTCTAAGGGGATGTTTTATTGTTTGTTAAATTTATGGTGTGTTTTCCCTCTTATTTATTCACTCATTGATGCATGTCTTCAATAAATATTTACTTGTGCCAACTAAATGGTCATACTTGGGGTCTCATTCGAGAAAGAGACAAGTAGCAATCTTCAGCCTACCTACTCCCAATATTCAAGTACATACATATAAAAGCTACTAAACAGAAATGTGTTTCTACATGATGCACTCAAGAAAATGATAATAGACTCACTTCTGGGCTCAGTCAGAGAGCAGTTCTGATGGAGGATCTGCTTCAACTGGAACTTACACCACAACTAGATTTCTTAGTAAAGAATGGCACTGATTAACTCAGTATGATTGGGATGTATCTGGGTGAAAACATTATAAATTTATATTAGAAAAATTAATGTGGCCTTAATCTCAGAGGACAAAACGTATTGTTTAAAGAAATATTAATTTTCAAAGCCATATTTTTCAAACTGTTAGACTAAAATATACACAAATACTATTTAGGTATATGGATGGATACATACAAACATAAAAGATTGAGAGATGTAAATTGAAGCAAAGTTGGAAATAAACATTTGGTATTTAAAGGATCCTTTCTTGCTCCTTGAAGAATCAGTGTATGTGGGACAAAAGTTAATCTTCTCTGACACAGCGTTGCCCCTCTGTGGCCATACAGAGATATTACTCTGAATGACTTTATACAGCTTCTTAAAATGGAGAAAAGACAAGTTTCTTCAGTAAGTGGTGTTGACCATACTGAACACCTACAAGGAAAAGACTAAAACTAGAACATTTTCTCACAACATATATAAATATAAACTCAGAATGAATTAAAGATTGAAATGTAAGACCTGAAACCTTAAAACTCACACAAAAAAATATAGACAATATGCTCATTGCCGTTTCTCTTTACAATATTTTTTCTGTCTCAAAGGCAATGGCAACAAAAACAAAAATAAATAAACAGGACCTAACCAAACTAAAATCTAATGCACAGCAAAAAACCATCAATGAAAATAAAAGGCAAACTACTGAATGGGAGTAGATATTTGCAGTAAGGGGTTTATATCCAAAATACATAAAGACATCATACACCTCGATATCAAAGACACAGTCTGCTTGAAAAATGGGCATAGGGCCTGAGTAGCCACCATTCCCAAGACATAGCCAACAAGTACATGAAAAGATGCCCAAAGGCTCTAATATTCAGAAAAAGAGCAAATCTATATCAAAATGAGGTGTAACCTCACATCTATCAGTATGGCTATCATCAAAGAAAAAAAAAAAAAAACAAGTGTGGTAGGGATGCTGAGGAATGGAATCTCTAGTGCACTGCTGCTGAGTTGGAAATTTCTGCAGCTACTATGGAAAATATTATGGAGATTCTTCTCAAAACACTAAAAATGTAACTACCATATAACCCAGCAATTCCACTCCTAGGTATTTATCAAAAGAAAACAAAAACTCTTCAAAACTATATCTGCACCCAAATGTTTATAGCAGCATTATTTGCAATAATCAAGATCCGGAACCAAGCTAAGTGTTCATTCATAGATGAATGGATAGAGAAAATACTGATCTTTCATCTAACTATCTATCTATACACATGCAGACACACACACACACACACAGACACATACAAACACACCACAATGGAACATTAATCAAATATAAAGAAGAATGTAATCGTGCCAAATGGAACAACATGGATAGATATGGAGTGTATTAAACTTAGTGAAATAAGTCAGACAGAGAAAGACAAATACTGTGTTTTTATTTATATATGATATATAAAAGCAAAGCAAAACAAAGGAACAAATAGAACAAAAACAGAATCACAGGAACAAATGGCAGACTGCCAGGTATTTCCCCATAAAAGGTGATTTTATTTGAGATCAGCAAAGGTCTGCAGTTCCGGATCAGCAACCACGAGGAGCCACATGCAAGTCCCCACTGGACAAGGAAAGGAAATGCTTTTATAGGGAAGACATGGAAATTGGGAGGGTGAGAGTAAACAGAGTGCCCTTGACCTTCCATCGACTGTGTCCTGACCGGGGAAGAAGGGGCTTCTTCCATCTTCCCTTTGCCCACTGTGATGTGCACAGGTCGGGAGAGCTCCCCCTCTTCTGCCAGCTCTATTTAATGGAGATTTCTCTGCATTAAATTTTTATAACTTACAGGACAGAGTCAGAAAGATATTTGATTCCAGGAGAGGAGGGAGCCATGGTGGTGGAAGTAAGATGTTGGAGTGATTCAAGAAGGGGTCTTGAGTCATGGAATCCAAGTGGCTTCCAAAACTACAAAATGAAAGGAAACAGATTCTTCCTCAGAGAATCTGGAAGGAATCAACCCTGCCAAGACCTTGACTGTAGACAGCAAAACAGATTTTAGATTTCTTGCATCCAGAACTATAAGATATTTTGTAAGTGATCAAATTCATATTAAACATTTCACTTTCTGCACTCATAGGATGGGATACCAGTGCTTGCAGTTGCTTGTTGGGATACATCATGGTGAGACAGACCTGAACATTCTTGAGACACCCAACCAAGCTGGATAATATCTTTATTGGAGGGATTTCTCTCTCCTTTTAGTTGTTTTCAATGTTTACTGTTTTGGAGTCCAGTTTACTGTGGAAAATATTTATTTTAATTATGTCATCTTATCAGCTATTCTTTTAGTTACAAGCTAGAGATTCTAGCGTGGAAGGAGATACAGATTGAGAAGGGAAAAGACCAAATCCCAGATCTGTAGGGCTAAAAAGTGTTTGTGGTTATAACTATACCAATGTAGGTAAGAAATGCTAAGTACTGCAAATGCCCTGTGGTGGCCTCCTGATGTGACTGTGGCTGGAGGAAGGGCTAAGCCCTGAAAAGGGTTTGAGTACAGACTGCAGGTGCCTGGGGAACACTGTGCTGCCCAACACAAGTAATTGCCTGAGTCTGTGGTCTGCGAAGAGGAAATGTGCAGTGAGCTATGGCGTTCTATAGGGACTGTGGTGGCCTTTAATCTTCCATCCTGTTTTGTCCCTGAAGGATTGTAAACCAGGTGGATGAGGTAGCCCCCAAAGTTCTTAAGATACCACTTCACACTCTGTGGGGAACTGTGGAGTTGGCTCCCTCCTGGAGACTCAGGACTGGGAGACTGCTTCACATCCACCCTTCGCACACCTGATGAGGAAAGAGAAGCAGTCACTGTGAGGGTCACTGTAACTCCTACTAAACCCTGAAAGTGCTCCCCCATCCCCACAGATGATGAGAAGGATAGAAAGTCTGCAGGACTTGTCAGCTCCTCTCTCTCCCTTAACAATACAGCAGCGCCTCATTCCTTCAGACGCCCCTGTGGGGCAGCCCCAACTCACAGGAAATCTGGGCAAACAAAGCCCCAGCAGAGTGCCTGCTAGCCTCCTCATGATGCTTCCTCTTCTTGTTGGGACATTTTCACTGTAGGATACTTAACTAAACCCTGAGGGGGTGAGTGTCATAAACCCTTGTGGAAATGTTCCTGCTCCTGCAGCCAATCAGCTCACCCAACAAGTCCTGCTCATGTCCTCACTTTGTGACAGGAAGCCCCACCCTCCCACCTCAACCAATTCAGAATGGACTGGAGAGGAGTGGAGGAGAGTGGCAAATAGAAAGGTCAATAGTTTAGGACTTGAGGAGCATTTTCTAAGAACTTTGCAAAAAAGGCTGACATGAGTTGGAATTTGAGGAGGATTTTAGGAAAGAGAAAACAAAAATCAATTATCTAGCTGGCATGGATGCAGGAGATTCTTGCAAAATGAAATATTATTTCCCAGGAATTCTCAGGATCCAATTTTTTCCCCCTTTGGCATTTCTTATGCACTCACCTGTGATTCTGAAGGGTGCTCTTGAATCAACACAGTATTTATAGCAGTGTTGGCTGGAACATTTTGCAGTATTAAACAGCTTTACTTTTAGATTATATATATTTATTTTAGACTGAACCTACATAAAGAGTCTTATTATTTTTTGTCTCTTGATGAGCACTGAAAGTAGAATTGTAAATAGTTTTATTTTTATTAAAACTAATAGCTTTATTTTTATTTTTGTTAAAACTGATTCATGTCAAAGTATGGCAAAAGCCACTACAATATTATAAAATAATTGCCCTCCAATTAAAATAAATTAATTAATTTAAAAAACATACAATTTAAAAATAAATTTTAAATAAAATTTGAGGTTTAAATACATTTTATCATTTTTCTAATTAAGGGATAATTGCTTTACATTGTTGTGTCCGTTTCTGCCTTACAACAACACGAATTAGTCAATATTGTATATGTATCCCCTCCCTCTTGAGCCTCCCTCCAATGATCTAGTTCCTCACAGAGCACCAGTATGGGTATTTATATTGCAGATTCCCATTAATTATCTATTTTATACTAAATATATTTTAACTGTTGGTTATTGTATTTATATTCTGCTTTTTCCCTCTAGTAGGATATTTTAAAAGAAGTGTTTTAAAACATATGAAAAGTAACTCTGTGCTTTTTTCTCAGATTCTATGAATAATAATCGTTCTGTGTATATGGATTTCAAGGTAAAAAGGATGGAAAATGATGACCTGTTTATTTTCACTGAGGTAAAATTGAAGTGATGTGTAGGCACAGGGATCAGATGCACAGTTTGAGATTATTGCAAATGTTTACTAAAGGAACTGTGAGAAATAGTGTATAAAAATAAAGCTGATTAGGAATCAATAATTATTATTGTGCACACAGTGGGTATTAGAGAAGTTAAATTAGAAGAGAGAAAAGAGGAAAGGAGCAACCTGAGTGGGTCACTTGGAACTTTGCCAAAGCAATGTGTTTAACCTAGAATGCCTGGTATAGGCCACTGCTAGATAAAGAAAGCTTTTTTTTAACCTTCATACTCTACTGTCTAGACATACAAGAAGAGATAAGGAAGTTCACTACAGGTAGGTATAGTTGCACCTCCACTTCAGGGGGCCCCTTAGAGCCAGAGGTGCAGCTGTCAGGCAGGTCACTAACTGGCCTCCACTTCCTCCTGCAGCATCAGTGCCAAATCAGTGTGGCCAGGACAGGCCTACCTATAATGAGACAGTGTCTCTATTCAGATTTCAACCAGAGCTCTGTTTGTTCTATAGACACAGGAGCATGGAATATGATGTTACTGATTCCGTATGAGGAGCATTCCCAACAGGAGAAGGGTAGTGGAGAACATGGCTATGCAGGAAGGAAGTTGAGATCCATTTTGTGGAAGATCTCCCCTGAGGAGCAGGAAGGAATGTGCCAGAGGGTGCTGAGTCTTATTAAGGGAAATCTGAGATTCAAAGGACCCCAATGTAAGCAAGTTCTAGTGACTATTAGGAAGACATGTGTCCTTGACAATTACTGCTGCTGGTGCTGAGAGTATTCAAATTTACACCTCAGTGAGCTGTGAGGTACAGAAGCTCATAGGAGTGAAATGGAGTTTTTATTAGAGGTGGCATTTAAAGTTTCTGCAACATCACCTGGAGGTCAACAACTGGAACAAATTCTTTCTTGAGTATTTTGTGCTCTGTTTCCTCCCTGTTCTTACTAGGGTTGAATTTCTTCCCATTGTAATCTGATAAGAGTGTTTTCAGGGTTTCTCAAATTAAATTTTTTTGTTGTTGTTGTTGTTCAGTCACTAAGTTGTGTCCAACTCTTTGTGACCTCATGGGCTGCAGCATGCCAGGCTTCCCTGTCCTTCACTATCTCCCAGAATATGCTCAAACCCATGTCTCCTGGTAGCTCAGTTGGTAAAAAATCCACCTCCAATGCAGGACACCCCATATGGACTCCTGGGTCAGGAAGATCCACTGGAGAAGGGATAGGCTACCCACTCCAGGATTCTTGGGCTTCCCTGGTGGCTTAGCTGGTAAAGAATCCACCTGCAATGTGGGAGACCTGGGTTCAATCCCTGGGTTGGGAAGTTCCCCTGGAGAAGAGAAAGGCTACTCACTTCAGTATTCTGGCCTGGAAAATTCCATGGGCTGTATAGTCCACGGGTTTGCAAAGATTTGGACACAGCTGAGTGACTTTCACTCACGTGTTCATTGAGTTGATGATGCCATCCAACTATGCCATCCTCTGTCGCCATCTTCTCCTGCCCTTGATTTTCCCAGATCAAGGTCTTGATTTTTCCCAGATCATGAGGTCATTTGCAGAAATAAGAACAATAATACTTGTGAAAATTTTTGTTCAATTTGATATAATATATTTATGTATTAAATTAACCAATTTTAACTCCCTTCTCCAATTTGCCTACATGTAGTAACATAAGACATGCTAATATAAGTCAATGTTATATGTTATTATATCTCAATAGTAAAGATACAGGATTCAATGGGAGGGTATGTCTTAGGTAGAAAAGAAAATAACATCACCCACAAAGGGATAAATGAACTTGGTATAATCTTCGCAGGATATGTTTACAATGTTTTGGGTTGAATGAGGAATTATTGCATCATATTAGCAAGAAGTGTGGTGCTGGAGAAGACTCTTGAGAGTCCCTTGGATTGCAAAGAGATCAAACCAGTCAATCCTAAAGGAAATCAACCCCAAATATTCATTGAAGGACTGATACTGAAGCTGAAACTTCAATACTTTGGCCATTTGGTGAGAAAAGCCAACTCATTGAAAAAGACCCTGATGCTGGGAAAGATTGAAGGCAAAAAAAGACAGCAGCAGATGTTGAGGTGGTTGGATGGTATCACCAACTCAGTGGACATGAATTTGAGCAAACTCCAGAAGACAGTGGGAGATAGAGGATCCTGCAGTCCATGGGATCACAAAGAGTCAGACACGACTTAGTGACTGAACAGCAGCAACAACATTAGCAAGAAGCATAGTTTTGCTATGGTCTTTATTCAAAAGCTGTTAAAGGGTACAGGTGGATGCCAAGTTAACAAAGAGGATACTGTAGCAGCTTTGTACTATCTTAACTAACTGGAAATATCTTTCCCATAATGTGCTTCCTGTATTTTTCTGGGTTATGGCTGGCCACAAAAGAAATTTGTGTGACCTTTGGAAGGTCGTTTTGATGAAGCAACCACAGTTTTATGTTTTTGGGGGTTGGTGCAGGGCTCCAGGGACTATGGTTACTCACTCATGTTGCTGTTGATCTGATAGCTCATTTTATCATTGATTCACAATCCTTCCACTTCCCAGCAAACCTCCTCCTCATCTTCTCTTTGTCTTAGACCAAGTAGGTATGTTAGCATGATGCCAAATGGCACCCACTTCTCCTAAGGTCAGTCACTACTGTGGAACTGAAAGAGGTGAGACATAGACAAGTTCTAGTGTGTCTATGTCAGTTCCATTATCCTCATGGTTCTAGTATATCGCTACAAGTCACAGTTTGACCATGCTTTGGTCTATATCTAACTTTGTTCTACAAATGCTACTCTAGCTGATTAACAATGAATTCAGTCTCAGCACCACATACAAAGATAGCAACTTTGTATACACTCTTCCACCAGATCTAGCAATTGCCTGAGTTCTAATCTTCGTAACCAGTTTCTTATTCGACATGACTGGTGATCTGCTTCTCTGATTGTATCTTTTTTTTTTTTTTCATTTATTTTTATTAGTTGGAGGCTAATTACTTTACAATATTGTAGTGGTTTTTGCCATATATTGACATGAATCAGCCATGGATTTACATGTGTTCCCCATCCCAATCCCCGCTCCTGCCTCCCTCCCCATTCCTCTGGGTCAACCCAGTGCACCAGCCCTGAGCACTTGTCTCCTGCATCCAACCTGGGCTGGTGATGTTTCACCCTTGATAGTATACTTATTTCAATGCTGTTCTCTCAGAACATCCCACCCTCACCTTCTCCCACAGAGTCCCAAAGTCTGTTCTATATATCTGTGCCTCTTTCTGTTTTGCATATAGGGTTATTATTACCATCTTTTTAAATTCCATATATATGCATTAGTATACTGTATTGGTCTTTATCTTTCTGGCTTACTTCACTCTGTATAATAGAGTTTCATCCATCTCATTAGAACTGATTCAAATGAATTCTTTTAAATGGCTGAGTAAAATTTCATTGTGTATATGTACCATAGTTGCCTTGTCCATTCGTCTGCTGATGGGCATCTAGGTTGCTTCCATGTCCTGGCTATTATAAACAGTGTTGTGATGAACATTGGGGTGCACGTGTCTCTTTCAGATCCTCGGTGTGTATGTCCTGGAGTGGGATCACAGATCTTAGGACTTCTGGGTGAATAGCAAGCTTATACAAAAGAATTAATGTACCTCTCTTTTTTTTTAACTGTGTTCCAGGGCTCCACTTATATTTTTCAATAAATAAAATCACTTCAACATAAAACTGCTTTAAAAAAATCAGCCCATCAGAATTTCAGAGTCTGTTCAATGGTGTATATTTAAATGAAATTATAATTGGAATAAAATATTATTCTTTTTAAATTTTATATTGAATCTTATGTATTAAACGTTGAGGGCAATCAGGCTATTCAATCCTGTTACCTCTAAATGTAGAATTGTACTTATTAGATCATCTGTCCTAGAGTCATTCTCATGTCACATTTTCTGTCTCATTGGTCCAGAGTGTTCAGTCTCACTTGTCAGTTGCTCATTATCATTTCTCTTTATAAAATAAAGATAAACATGCCAGATCTTTCTGTGGTGTAATGCTATAATGCACTCCTACAAAACTTAATATTTACAAAGTGTAGACACTTAGTACCTGTCAACACCAGAGAAGTTGGTGACTGAAGTTCTCCACACTGTTTCATGTTCATATGGAATGTAGCTGTCAATCTTCCATTTGCTTTCATTGCTGTAATAGATGAATTAATATAAAAGAACCAAAGGCAAATAGACAAGTAGAAAAGAAAATACAGACAAGGTCTAAAATAGTGACAGTTCATGGAATTTAGGATCAAAATAACTCATGAATGACTGAAGCAGGGAGGATAGGTTGTATTTATCTGAGACATCTACTCTTCTTTCTCATTTCACTTGAGTGCTGACAGGCAACGAATGCCCGGGTTTGAAACTATTTGTAACTAAGCAGAGGAGATCAGATCATAAATGACCACAGCAACTTCCAAAGCAGCATGATATTATAAATATAGATATATACTAATATAATAATTACATATATCAAGAAATTGATATTGATAAAATTTTATCAAAATACCATAACCTTATACATCAGTTTTTATATGCATTCTTTGGTTTTGATGCATTAGTCCATGAAATTTTATCACATGTATTGGTTCTTGTACCACCACTAAAATCATTACACAAAATTGTTTTGTCTCTTAAAGAAATCCCCTCTGCATACTCTCCCCATCCCTGCAGCTCTTTCTAACCCTGACCACTGATCTCTTTTTCATCTCTAATTTTGTTCTTTGAGAATGTTGTATAAGTAGAATCACAGTATGTATACAATCATAATAATCCAATAAGTGTAATCATACACCCTGTAGCCTCTGAGAATGACTATTTCTTCCTTCAGCATAACAGCCTGAGAGCCATCTAGGCTATTGTTTTTTAGTTGCTAAGTCATGTCCCACTCTTTTGCAACCTCACGAACTGTAAACTTCCAGGCTCCTCTGTCCTTGGAATTTTCCAGGGAAGAATACTGAAGTGGGTTGCAATTTCCTTCTCCAGGGGATCTTCCCCACCCAGGGATCAAAGCCCCATCTCCTGCATTGCAGGCAGATTCTTACCACTGAGCCACCTCAGAAGCCCCCATCTAAGCTATTACATGTATCAATGGTCTGTTTCTTTTAATCACTACAGACTGTCACCAACTTATGATGTCTTGACTTTGGATTTTTTGACTTTACAGTGGTAAGAAAGTGATGCACATTCAGTAGAAACCACACTTTGAATTTTTAAATTTGATCTTTGCCCATGCTAGCAACATTTGCTGTATATTCTTTGGTGATCTGGGCAGCAGCAGTAAGCTGAGCTCCTGGCCAGCCCAGAGATCATGAGGGTAAAAAACTGACACACTTACCTTCATTCTGTAATCACACAACTATTCTATTTTCCACTTTCAGTACAGTACTCAATAAATTACATGAGATTTTCAACATGTTAGTATAAAATAGACTTTGCATTAGATGATTTCTCTCACCTAAAGAAAAAGTAAGTAGGCTAAAGTAAAAAAAAAGTAAGTAGGCTCAAGTAAGTGTTGAGCACCTTTAATGTAGGCTGGATTAGGTATATTAAATGCATTTTTGTTATTTTCAACTGAAAATGGTTTATTGAGAGACAACTCTATTACAAGTTGAAAAATATCTATAAATAATATGTCATTGTACAGATGTATTACGGTGGATTTATTTATCTATTCATCCGATGAAGAATGCTTGACTGGTTTCCAGCTTTTGGTCTTCACAAATATAGCTGCTATGCATATTCATATATAGATTTTTGTATAAGTTTTTCATTTCTCAAGCATAAATACTCAGGAGTCTGATTGCAGAGTTGTAAGGTAAGTGAATATTTAAGTTTATGTGGAACTGCTGAACTTTTTTCCAGAATGACTGGACCATTCACACACCAGCAATATATGAGTGCTCTAATTTCTCTGCATCTTTGCCAGAACTTGATCTTGTCTGTATTTTTAATTTTAGTCTTTATGGTAGATGTGAAGTAGTATCTCTTTGTGCCTTAATTTGCATTTCCCCAATGACTAATAATGTCAACCATCTTTTTTTCTCTTTATTTTTTAAATTATGAAAGTATACATTAGACTTAGAAAACAGCTCAAAATACAGTTCCACTATATATTGCAACTATTTTTAAGTAAATAAATTAAAATTTTTGGTTGGAGTTTCAATAGCAAACCCTCAAAAATTAATAGAATGAATATACAGAAAAGTAGGAGGTACAGTTGACCTGAAAAGCAGTATGAATTAAGACTTATGCAATTTTCACACAATAGTAGGATGCAAATTCTATCCAAGGTCCCATAGACTATAAACTAGGAGACACTGGTACATATCCAGGGACATAAAACAAGGTGCAAAGTTTCATGGTCTAAAGATATTGAAATCCTACAGTCTGTTTTCTAATCACCATGGAATTATGTTAGAAATCAGTATCAAAAGATATTTGAAAATAACCCACATATTTTCCAGTGCAATGTGACATTTACTAAGAGATATTTGACTTAGCCTGACCATCTTTTTATATGTTTATTTCCTTACCACATAGCTCTCTGGTGAAGTGTCTGTGTAAATCTATCATCCAGTTTTCAACTGGATTGTTTTCCTTCTGCTGAGTCTAGAGAGTTCATTGTATTCTGAACACAATCTTTTGATGAAAATATATTTCCTGTCATTTCTGTGATTTATCTTTTTCCTTCTCTTAACAGTATCTTTCACAGAGCAAACAGTGTCTTTCACAGAGCAAATTTTTAATTTTGATGAAATCTAAGTTTGTTTATGGATCGTGCTTTTGGTGTCATGTCAAAATTCTTTTTGTCTAACCCTAGGTCACGAAGATAGTCTTTTATATTTTTCCTAAAAGATTTGGTAATTTTACATTTTACACTTGGATGTATGATTCATTTTGAGGCTGTACCCAAATTTTTGTATGAGGTGTGATACTGAGGCCAAGTTTTAATTCTCTCCCAAGAATATCCAATTGTCCCAACATCATTTGCTCATAAGACTGTGTTACCCCCGTTGAACTGTCTTTGCACTTTGTCAAAAAAATAAATCTTCCCTACTTGTGTAAATCTACTTCTATACACTTACTCAGTGACATAAACTTGTTAATTATATTCTTTTATTACCATTTTAACATTATAGAACTTGTAGAATAATTTTCTTTTTGTTTACTTATGTTTATAACTTGTGTTTTTTTTTCTTTTTTCCCTTAATAATTCTACCTAGAAATATTTTAATCTTATTGACCATTTTAACAAAATTAACTTTGTATTTCATGGCTATCCCTATAGCTTTCTTTGTATTTCACCAATCCAACATTTGATTATTTACTTCTTTCAGTTTATGTTGGGTTTAATTCACTTTTCTATCATCTTTCACTGAAAGCCTAGATGATAGTTTTTCAAACTTTTTTCTTTAGTTAAATAAGCATTTAAAAAGATAAATTTCCTTTTATGTATTATTTTAGCTGCATCTCATACATATTTATATAATGTGCTCTCACAATATTTACTTTCAAAATATTTTTTAAAGTCAGAGTAATTGTTTCTTTAACCTATAGTTATTTTTAAGTTAGTGCATATATTCCAAATTTGAGAGTTTCTACAATCTCTTTGTACTAGATATTCTGTATCATTTCCATTTTGGTTGAAGAATAAATCCTATATAATTTCAGTTTTCTTAAATACATTAAGATTTTTATGACCAAACAGACTTTGTGCATGTGTGCATGTGTATTTCATCTACACAGCAGGGTGTGGCTGCAGCTCAGCTGCAGGTTTGGGTACAGGCTGCACGTGCCTGGGGAGCACCGGGCACTTGGTGCACAGATGTAGGTGGCTGAGTCTCCAGGCTGGGAAGTTGCGATGTATAATGAGAGCTGTTTGGCACTCTTATTGAGGGAAACTGTGAAACTTCCATCTTCCATTTCATTCATAACTGAACTTAACGGCTATCAAGAATGCAGGGCCTTTACCAGGATATTGCCAGTACCACAGGAGACAGTCAAAGGCACTCTTCTCATAACTACAGTTCAGAATTGAAATCTCTCCTTCCTGGACTGTCAAAGACTGAGGGCTCTGTTTCACCTGCTCTTGATCACTTTTTTCCTTCTGTTGTCCACTCACCCCTACTTAAAGAGATAAAAAGTCATTAGATCCACAGACACGTATTTCTTTCTTAGAGTTTCTATCTGCATGAGCTTGTTTGTAATCCAGTTTTCTCAGTCCGCCTAACTGATGAGATATCCTATATGTTCTCCTCCACAAGTCACAGCCTAGTTGAAGCCACAGAATCAAAATGATGCTCCCAGTATCTTGTTCACTGTTTCTGGCATCAGTGCTCAGTGATAACTCAAGTTCCTTTTCTGCTCTTCTCAGCCAGCTAGAACTCTAAGTTCATATCTGCTTTAATTCTTTCAGTAGGCCCCACCCTCTCACAAACTGGATAATATCATTATTGGAGTGATTTCACTTAATTCCTTTCATTTTTAAACATTTTTGAGTTCAGCATGTGTACTTAGTCACTCAATCAGTCCAACTCCTTGAGACCCCATGGGCTGGAGCTCCTCTGTCCATGAGATTTCCCAGTGTTTCCCATGAATACTGGAGTGGGTTATCATTTCCTCCTCCAGAGGATCTTGCTAACCCAGGGATCAAATCCCTGTCTTCTGCATTTTCTCCATTGGTTGGCAAATTCTTTATCACTGAGCCACCTGGGAAGCTGTGGTTAAATATTTATTTTAATTCTGTCCTCGTATCAACTACTCTGCTAGTTCCCTGTTAGAAGTTTCTAGTGCAGAAGGAGATGATAAAGATGATAAAGACCAAAGTCTAATCTGTAGGGCCAAAAAGTATCTGTGGGTAAAACTGCCCTGATGTAGGTGAGTAACATTAAGCACAGCAAATGCCCTGTGGGGCCCACGGTGTGACTGAGGCTGGAGGAGGGGCTGAGCCCCAGGAGGGTTCCTGTAGAGGCCGCAGGAGCCTGGGGAGCACCGTGCTGCGCAGCACAGAAGTAAGAGTCTGTGGTCCGCGAAGAGGAAATGTGCAGTGAGCTGCGGCGTTCTGCAGGGACTGTCGTGGCATTTAATCTTCCTTCCTGCTTTGTCCCTGAAGGAATGTAAAACAGGTGGATGAGGCGGCCCCCAGGGTTCTGAAGATACCAGTTCACACTCTGTGAGGAAGTGAAAAAATTACACCGAAGCGTGTATCTGGCTCCCTCCTGGAGACTCAGGGCTGGGGGACCCTGCTCCACATCCACCCCTCGCACACCTGATGGAGAAAGAGAAACAGTCACTGTGAGGGTCACTGTAACTCCTACTAAACCCTGAAAGTGCCCCCCACCCCCACAGATGATGAGAAGGATAGAAAGTCTGCAGGACTTGTCAGCTCCTCTCCCTCCCTCAACAATAGAGCGGCGTCTCACTCCTCCAGGTTCCCTGTGGGGCAGCCCCAACTCACAGCAAACCTGGGCAAACAGAAGCCCCAGCACAGCGCCTGCTAGCCTCTTCATGATGCTTCCTCTTCTTGTTGGGACATTTTCACTGCAAGACACTTCACTAAACCCTGAGGGAGTGAGTGTCGTAAGTCGTTCCAGCCAATCAGCTCACCCAACAAATCCTGCTCAGGTGACACTGACTGGACGTCCCACCCTCCATGCAACTCAGAACGTGCTGGCCGGGTGAGAGGGGGAAATAGAAAGATCGTTATTTTATGATCTGAGGGACATTTTCTGAGAACAGTTAGGAGAAGGCAGACACTGATTAGGAATTTGGGAGAATTTTAGGGGAAAGAAAGCAAAAATTAATTATATAGCCCCATCTTTCTCTCACATGGCATGGATGCAGGAATTTCTTCCGTAATGAAATACTGTTTCCAGAAGTGCTGAGGATGCAGTTTTGCTTCTCTTATGCACTTGCTTGTGGTTCTGAAGGGTGCTCATGAATCAGCACACTATCAGAAGTTGCTTCTATTGGCTGGAATGCTTTGCTGTATTAAACAGTATTATTTTTTAAATTTCTTTTTAAAAATTAATTTATTTTTACTTGGAGGATAATTGCTCTACAATATTGTGTTGGCTTTGCCATACAAGGATGTGAATCAGCCAGAAGTACACACACATCCCCTCCCTCTTGAACCTCCTCCCAACCCCTCTAGGTTGTCACAGAGCACCGTGCTGAGCTCCCTCCATCATACAGCAACTTCCCACTAGCTGTCTCTTTTACATACGGTAATGCATATGTTTCAGTGCTACTCTCTCAATTATTCCCACTTTCTCTTTCCCCTACTGTGTCCAAAGTCTAGTCTCTACGTCTGCGTCTCAATTTTTGTCCTGCAAATAGGGTCCATCAACAGATGAACAGAAAAAGAAGTTGTGATACTTATAGAGAATGGAATATTTCTCAGCCATAAAAAAACACATTTGAGACAGTTCTAATGAGGTGGATGAGCCTAGAGCCTGTTAAATAGAGTGAAATAAGTCAGAAAGAAAAAAAAAAGTATATTACTGCATATATATGGATTCCATAAAAATGGTACTGAATACTTTAAAAGTTGTATACCTTTATTTTAGAATCAGCCTGCATTACGAGCAACATTAGTTATCTTAACCACCAGCTGGACATCGAAAATTGAATTGTAATACTTTTACGTTTATCAAAACATCTATAATTTTGAAATAAATTATTTTTAAAAAATTTCTATTGTAAATGCATTTTTAAACTGTTGACTACTAGTTTTGTATTCTGCTTTTTAATTTTAGTAGTCTATTTTAGAGAAAAATAAGTGCTTTTGAAACCATATGAGGATAATTTTAGTTTGTGCTTTTATCTCAGACTCTGTAAATAATATCGATTCTCTGTCAGTGGATTTGGGGGTAAAAGGGATGGAAGATGAGGACCTGTATATTTTCACTGCAGTGAAAGTGAAGTTATCTGCAGACACTAACGTTCTGATGGACAGTTCAAGGATGCTTCAGTAATAGCAGCATGTAGGCCTGGTTGCTCCAAGGCACGTGGGATATTAGTTCTCCAACCAGGGACTGAACCTGTGTTCCTTGCATTGGCAGGCAGATTCTTTACCACTGAGCCACCAGGGTAAGCCCCATGTGCTACTTGCATGCCTGCATGCTAAGTCGCTTCCATCATGCCCGATTCTTTGCAACTCTATGGACTGTGGTCTGCCAGGCTCCTCTGTCCATGGGATTCTCCAGGCAAGAATACTGGAATGGGTTGCCATGTCCTCCTCCAAGGGATCTTCCTGAACTGAGGATCGAACCTGGGTCTCTTGCAGCTCCTGCACTGCAGATGGATTCTTTACTGCTGAGCCACCGGGGAACCCCCGTGTGCTGCTTAGGGATTATCAAATTGATGAAAACTCCTTATAGAGGCAGGGTTTCCAGACCTGCCTAGAAAGTGAAAAATTATTATTCACTTAATTTTTGTTTCTTTCAAAAAACTTCTTCATGGGAAATATGAATGTTCTAGACTAGCAATAAAAAACATTTCAGATCTTTCTCAGAGAGAGTAGTTTGTTTCTGGTAAGTGGAACAATTATAACGTATCAGAGTCTTGACTTGCCCTTGAATCCAAATGAAAGAAGCCTTTGGTACAAGGAGAATTATTTGTATGTTTCCCACTTATGTTGGAGCTAGTACACTAAAACCAACATTTTATTGACATGAGAAAGAGTCATAAAAATTACTAACACCTCTTACTTTATTGCTATGTTAAAATTATCCTCAAAATTCTTCTCAGATTCATCAGTAAACTAGGTGTTTATTCCTCGTCCTCTTTTTCTTCTGTTTTTATCCATCTTCTTCCCTTTTCCTTCCCTTCATTTCCCTCATCTCTTACTGCTCTCTGACTCTCCTTCCAGATGACTCTAGATTTGCTCTCGTGACTGCTCCCCCACTGTGTCCCCCCTTCTTCCCACCAGAGATACTGCACAGGTGCAGCCCCATCTGTCCCACTGTGCCCCGCTCAGGATGCAGTAGTACACAGCGTTGTCTCTCAGGGTGACCTGGGGCAGGACCAAGGTGCTGGACTTTCTGTCTGAAGCTATGGTCAGAGAGGCCAGGCTGTTGTTCACTGTGCCTCGTAAGCCATGAATGACATACTGTGGACTCTGATTGGGATTTTGCCGATACCAATGTATATAGTCATTTCCACTAATGGTAGAGTGGTTACAAGGCAGGTTTACATCTTCTCCTTCAGCACAATCCATGGAGCTGGGCTGAGTGGTCTTAGCATCAATCACAGTCTCTAAAGGGTCAAGAAAATAAAATTATCCCCTGACAACAAATCCGTGTAATTCTGTGGATGAAGGGCACAACATTCCCATAACTATCTGGATGTACCCCCTACTCCAGTGTTTTTATCTATGTCCTGAGACATATTATTGGTGCTTATTATATAGGGACCAAAGACACATGCAAGATTCTGAGAACTCTATAGGCTTTAGCCCATGTTCCTTGGCTCAGTAACCCCAGAGATTTCTCCCAACCTGCTTACTGCTAAGGTCTCTTCCAGATCATGGCTATGAATTAACGTGTCATGTAGAAGTTTGTACTACCTAGCAAATTCATAGATCTGTTCTCAATTCCATTGCTATAATGCTGAATAAAACATAGGGAGAGGAGTAGAGAGCAAATGCTCCCTTGGCCTCAAAGTCGTCCCTTGTAGACCCAGAACACTTACCCAAGGTCAGAAAAACAGTTACTCCAATCACCAGCCTCATATTTCAAGGACAAACCAGGACTGTGGGCTCAGAGCTCACACTTGTGCTGCTCCTGGGCTTGTCTCCAGAGAACAGGAACAACTGCTGCTGGTAGAGACCTACAACCAGTGCCCGTGTCTGTTGCAGTGTGTTGTTGCCAGGATCTGTCAGCCAATGATCAAGCAGTTCCTTGTCTAGGTCTTCCTTCCCTGTTTTAGTCACATCCTGCAAAGAAGCCGAGACATCCCCAACTCACAGGGTGCCAACTGCTATCCCTTGTGAAGTTTAAAGTCTGGCTCTGAAAACGGAACACTGATCATGATGGTGTGTCTATCCAGAACCTGTGTTCTATCATTTCTTCTTCAAAGAAATTTTCTGATGCTCCATGAAGCTTGTGGAAAACATTGTTTAATCCCAGAAAACTGTACTAAGCTCTGAATTGTAAAGAGATAAAAATTCCCATCCGTGTTATAGCAAATGTATGTGAGATTTCAAAGTAGGCTGTGATTGCTCTGAGGGACAGGAAATATTATTAATAACATTGAGACAAAAAGCTAAACGTCTTGAGCTTGGACATTGGAGCTCAGCGTCCTGAAAATGTCCTTGGAATCATGCATCTGTCTCCATCTAGGCAGACATTTTTTTCAGTGCTTCTGTTCTTGATATAGTAACTGATGACACGATGGTATTCTCGTCCTCCTTGAACAATGGTCCTTAATCTTTATGTCCTCTGTGCCCGTGTGTGTAGGTGCCCCGCACCAAGGAGGCTGAGACAGAGAGAAGATGGAAGGGAGAGCGAACTCTCTCGGGTGGAGAAGGTGGAGGTGGATGATCCCGGCAGAGAAAGAGAAGTGAAGAGAAAAGAGCGTAAGGAATAGGGAAGGGAAGGGTTAAGCAGGGGTGGAAATGGGAAAGCAATGTTTAGGGAGGTACATGGAAAAGGTTTAGGCTGCAAGGCTATCCTTGACCACATGCACTCAACAACGGATTATAAAATCAAGTTGTCTAAAAATGATGGAAATCTGTCATTTTTTGTTTGTTTGTTTTACTTTTCTGTGGAACATCGATGGAAAACATAAACTTCCTTTCCTTTAGAGCCAGAAAGGCCCGCTGTTTCCAAGTGACGCAGCCCCCTCTAGTGACTGAATACATGAACTGCAGAGCTAAACTCCCACCGGATGTCAATCTTTTCAAAGGTTCCTCAGATAGAAAGGTAAATATCCCTGGTGGCTCAGTCCGTAAAGAATCCATCTGCAGTGTAGGCAATGGGTGTTCGATCCCTGGATCAGGAATAGCCTCCTGAAAAGGAAATCGCTACACACTTCAGTTTTTTCAATGATCCAGAGGATGTTGGCAATTTGATCTCTGGTTCCTCTGCCTTTTCTAAAACCAGCTTTAACATATGGAAGTTCACAGTTTACGTATTGCTGAAGCCTGGCTTGGAGAATTTTGAGCTTTACTTTACTAGCATGTGAGATGAGTGCAATTGTGTGGTAGTTTGAGCATTTTTGGCATTGCCTTTCTTTGGGATTGGAATGAAAACTGACCTTTTCCAGCCCTGTGGCCAATCCTGAGTTTTCCAAATTTGCTGGCATATTGAGTGCAGCACTTTCACAGCATCATCTTTAAGGCTTTGAAATAGCTCAACTGGAATTCCATCACCTCCACTAGCTTTGTTTGTAGTGAAGCTTCCTAAGGCCCACCTGACTTCACATTCCAGGATGTCCAGCTCTAGGTGAGTGTGAGTGATCACACCTTTGTGACTATCTGGGTCATGAAGATCTTTTTTGTACAGTTCTTCTGTGTATTCTTGCCACCTCTTCTTAATATCTTCTGCTTCTGTTAGGTCCATACCATTTCTCTCCTTTATTGAGCCCATCTTTGCATGAAATGTTCTCTTGATATCTCTGATTTTCTTGAAGAGATCTGTAGGCTTTCCCATTCTATTGTTTTCCTCTATTTCTTTGCATTGATCTCTGAGGAATGATTTCTTATGTCTCCTTGCTATTCTTTGGAACTTTGCATTCAAATGGGGATATCTTTCCTTTTCTCCTTTGCCTTTTGCCTTCTTCTCACAGCTATTTGTAAGGCCTCCTCAGACAGCCATTTTGCCTTTTTGTATTTCTTTTTCTTGGGGATGGTCTTGATCCCTGTCTCCTGTACAATGTCATGAATCTCTGTCCATAGTTCATCAGGCACTCTGTCTGTCAGATCTGGTCCCTTAAATCTATTTCTTACTTCCACTGTAAAATCATGAGAGGGTAATAGGCAGGAAGGCCAGGGGTCTCCAAATGGAGGAAATAGGCTGCAAGTGCCAGACATTTTTCTCTCTCTTAAGCTGCAGGAGGAAACAAACCAGCGATATTATTTTCTTCTCTATACAATTTTAAAAGGAGGTTTCTCTTAAAATGCTGTGTTGCCATGACACCTGGTTTCACCTGAAGCTAATTATTCTCAAACTTTGAGTTAACCAATACATTTTTTTCTTATGGAAATGTTTGTCTTAAGCTATGTTAATGTGCTATTCATTTACCCCAGACTCTAAGTTCCACCAAAATGGCTCAAACTATACTCAGATATTGTTCCCCTAATCTATGTAAATGAAACTATTTGTTTGGTAATCCACCCTTCTACAAGATTCAAGTCAATCGTTTATGGCCGGAGATGAATTATCTGGTGTCATTCTAAATTTTATGACATTCCTTTCTTTTCATTAACAGACTGTGAGTGGCTATATAACATACAGCTAAAGACTAGGAGGAGGGTACTCTTTCCACCCCCTTCTGATGCCTATGTCGGAAGCTTTCTCTATCTCCTTTATACTTTAATAAAACTTTATTACACAAAAGCTCTGAGCCATCCAGCCTCGTCTCTGGCCCCAGATTGAATTCGTCTCCTCCGGAGGCCAAGAATCCTGGCGTCTTATCGTTCAGCAACAACCTTTCAGTCATAAGGGATTTGATTAGGTCATCAAAAAAGCAAGAGAGTTCCAGAAAAATATCTATGTCTGCTTTATTGACTATGCCAAAGCCTTTGACTGTGGATCACAATAAACTGTGGGAAATTCTGAAAGAGATGGGAATACCAGACCACCTGACCTGCCTCTTGAGAAACCTATATGCAAGTCAGGAAGCAATAGTTAGAACTGGACATGGAACAACAGACTGGTCCCAAATAGGAAAAAGAGTATGTCAGGCTGTATATTGTCACCCTGCTTATTTAACTTATATGCAGAGTACATCATGAGAAATGCTGGGCTGGAGGAAGAACAAGCTGAAATCAAGATTGCTGGGAGAAATATCAATAACCTCACATAAGCAGATGACACTACCCTTATGGCAAAAGTGAAGAACTAAAAAACCTCTTGATGAAAGTGAAAGAGGAGAGTGAAAAAGTTGGCTTAAAGCTCAACATTCAGAAAAATAAGATCATGGAATCTGGTCCCATCACTTCATGGCAAATAGATGGGGAAACAGTGGCTGATTTTCTGGGCTTCAAAATCACTGCAGATGGTGATTGCAGCCATGAAATTAAAGATGCTTACTCCTTGGAAGGAAAGTTATGACCAACCTAGACAGCATATTAAAAAGCAGAGACATTACTTTGCCAACAAAGATCTGTCTAGTCAAGGCTATGGTTTTTCCAGTGGTCATGTATGGATATGAGAGTTGGACTATAAAGAAAGCTGAGTGCTGAAGAATGGATGCTTTTGAACTATGGTGTTGGAGAAGACTCTTGAGAGTCCCTTGGACTGCGAGGAGATCCAACCAGTCCATCCTAAAGGAGATCAGTCCTGGGTGTTTATTGGAAGGACTGATGTTGAAGCTGAAACTCCAATACTTTGGCCACTTGATACAGAGAGCTGACTCATTTGAAAAGACCCTGATGCTGGGAAAGATTGAGGGCAGGAGGAGAAGGGGATGAGATGGCTGGATGGCATCACTGACACAATGGACATGGGTTTGGGTAGACTCTAGTAGTTGGTGATGGACAGGGCAGCCTGGTGTGCTGCAGTTCATGGGGTCGCAAAGAGTCGGACATGACTGAGCAACTGAACTGAACTGAACTGAACCCACTCCAGTATTCTTGCCTGGGAAATCCATGAACAGAAGAGCCTGGTGGGTACAGTCCATGGTGTCCCAGAAGTTGGACACAACTGAGATACACACATCTTAGTTGTATGACCTCTGTATTCATCTGTGTTTTCTATGTTTTCATAGGTCTATGCCACTCCACAAATTGTTTTCATTATTTCTGGCTCCTTTCTTTGTCACACCCCCATTATGAGCCTCAGTTGCTGGCTTCTTTGTAGTTTTCCTTTTGTTTTTTCTCTTCCCATATTTAAAGGTTATTCAATGTTTATAGAGAGAGGTTGGTACAGGTAAAGCACTCAAGAGTTATCTGTTTTCTGAATGAGTAGATGAGTTGTTATTCATGAACTTAGTGAAAGAAGTTATACTGAACAAGTCTTGAAATTATTCTAAAAGCAATCTTCCAATATTATGCAAGTCAAGTTAAACAAAAGACTCCAACAGGATAAATAGAGGGTTATATTCATGGACAAAATTCAATAACAGATAACAAACATCCCAAGTCTAGGATGGTGGAAAATTAAACTGATACGGGTATAAATATTATTCCCATATAAATATTTAACAAATATTCATAAATATTCTTTGGTAGTCTATTCTGTGGCGGATCACACACACACAAGTCAACACCCACTACTACTGAAAATATAGGAACAACTAAAAATGAATTCACTTAAAGTATGTAGGAATATATTATTTTATTATATTACCAAAAGGCAGAAAAAAAAAATGTTTTTGCTTTTTGGTTTCTTTGACTTTACTTTTTAGAAGATTTGACAACACACTTCCAAAGTGGCATTTTAAATAATACTGAAAACCAAAATATGGAGAATCTAAAAATAAGTTTTTTAGCCTATTGGCTCTTTTCAGAATTTTTGATTTTAGAAGATTATATCTTGACCATATAAGGTGAAGTTATCCTTCTTTGCTTGATGAAAACCAAAATAATGTATTTAATTTAATTTTAAAAAATCAAGGGAATTTGATGAAAGGCTAATGTCTCTGCATGATGAATACTCCCAATAATCCAAAAATAAAAGAGAAATTCCCAAATCTAATAAAGGGTATCAGTGAAAATATCAAAGTCAATATTATTCCCTACAGGATCACAAACAAGACATGTACTTCTATTCATTACTTCTATTCACTGTCCTAATGGAGGGCCTGTCATCAAAACAGGAAAGGAAATAAGATATATTAAGTTTTAAAAGGAGAAGCAAAAAATAAAACAATAAAAGGAGAAGCAAAACTATTTTAATTTACAGATCATAAGTTTATACATGTAGAAAATACAAAGTACCTCTAAACAAGCTGTTTAAGAACTAGAACCTATTAGTGCATTGATATAGTCACCAAACACAAAAATCAATTTTATTTCTAGATTCTAGCAAAAACATTAGAAAATGCAATTAAAATGTCATTTATCAAATGCTGGGGAACTAATGTAATATAAGGTATGCAAGACCTCTTCTTGATTCCTCTCCAATAACTCTAGAATAATTTTGATTTGAGAGATAAAAATCACATAGCATTTTAGGGAGATGAGAAATGTCCTCACTTCTGAGGTCTGGGATAACTAACATAAATCATGGCCTGGTACTCAGTGATGACCAGTTCTTGCCACCTACAGACACTAATGTCAGGAAACACCATTTCCTAAGGTTGCTCAATGAAATAGTGTTTTCAAAACCCCAAGCAAGAGGTTGGTACCATTTATTTGGCTGTTGAACTAAATCTGTTCTCATATTGACAGGTATCTAGCTCTGTTCTGGCTATTTCAGGTCATAATTAATTCCCTGTATTTGCATTTTCTTAACCCAATTAGTCCTAGCTCTGGATTTGATGCTGGGCATTTAGGTCAATTAAGGTAAAAAAGCTATATGAAATAAAAGATAAAATTGTTATAAGTAGCCTTGCTTCCCAGGTGGCTCAATGGTAAAGAATCCACCTGCCAACCAGGTGGACTATTTTTATTTACACAGCATACGTTTGTACATGTAGAAAATACCCCTGCATTGGGAAGATCCCCTGGAGAGGGGAGGGGCAACCCACTCCAGTATTCTTGCCTGGGAAATCCCATGGACAGAGGAGCCTGGCGGGCTACTGTCCATGGGGTCGCGAAGAGTTGGACACGACAGAGACAAAACAACAGAAACAATACAAGTCCTCTACAAAAATCTTAATACTAACGAAAGAAATTAGAGAGGACCTAAATTAATGAAAGAAATTAGAGAGGACATAAATAAAGAGGTTATGGATCTAAAGACTCCCTAGGTTAAGATGTCAATTGTCCTAAATGAATTCATAAATTCAACACAATCCCAATCAAATTACCTCAATCTCTTGTGTTAGAAGCTGTTCTATAATTTATGTGAAAGTGCAAAGACCTAGAATAAGCCTTGAATAAGACAAGGAAAACATGACATGCATTTTCAGATTTCAAAACGTGTATGAAGCCCCAGTAATTAAGATAGAATGGTCTGTTGGTATGAAGATAAAATAAAGAAGTCAATAAACAAAATCAAGTCCAAAAAGGCATGCCATAATACATGTGCCATCAATTTATTTTCTCTAAAGGTGCCTATGCATCTCCACTGGGGGAAAGTTGATCTTTCTAGGATAATAGCTAGAATAATTGGCTATTTTTATTTTTTGGAAGTACCAGTGTTTTGTAGCTTTCTGTGTATAATTTCTGTACACTTCTTAGATTTATGTCTAAGGATTTAGGGTCTTTCTTGAGCCATTGTAAACAGTATTATATTTTTAATTTAGGTATCCACATGTTTACTGATAGTATATAAAAATGCATTTTATTTTGTGTGTTTACCTTATATATCCTGAGACCTTCTGAACCCACTTAATAGTTGTAGGAGTTTGGAGGGTATATTCTTTGGGATTTTCTACATAGAAAATAGTGGTAATTTGACTGCCTTTCTGGCTTAAAAGATTGTTTATATATTTATTTTCTTTACTGCACTGACTACAACGTCCAGCACTGTGCTGAAGGAGAGTGATTAAAGTGGATATTCTCCCTTTGTTCCCTTCCTTAGGGAAAAGTATAGTCTTTTACCAGTAAACATGCTAAGAGCTGTTGAGGAACTTCTCCATTATTCCTGTGTTTCTTAGAGTTTTCACCATGGCTGACTATTGGATTTTGGCAAATGCTTTTTCTACACATTGCTGTTGCTGAACTAGCTCAACTTATTGTTGACTCACAACTCCTCCACTTCCTGTTAGATATCCTCCTCATCTTCTTTGTCTTGGGCCAAGTATGCATGTAGCAAGATGGCAAATGATGCCCACTTCTCTTCAAAGTCGCCCACTATTTTGAGACTGAAGGAGGTGAGGGACAGACAAGTCTTTGTGGGTTCCAGTTGTCGTCATAGTTCAAGTATGACTTTGTCACAGTTTGTCCATGCTTTTGTCCCCATCAGACTTTGCTTTACAAATGTTAACCTCAGTTCAGTTTTGTCCAGTTCAGTTGCTCAGTTGTGTCTGACTCTTTTCGACCCCATGGACTGCAGTATGCCAGGCTTTCCTGTCCATCACCAACTCCCGGAGCTTACTCAAACTCATGTCCATTGAGTCAGTGATGCTATCCAACCATCTCATCCTCTTTCGTCCCCTTCTCCTCCCACCTTCAATCTTTCCCAGCATCAGGATCTTTTCCAATGAGTCAGTTCTTCGCATCAGGTGGCCAAAGTATTGGAGTTTCAGCTTCAGCATCAGTCTTTCCAATGAATAGTCAGGACTGATTTCCTTTAAGATGGACTGGTTGAATCTCCTTGCAGTCCAAGGGACTCTCAAGAGTCTTCTCCAACACCACAGTCAAAAGGATCAATGTTACTCTAAGATGACTTAAAGTGAATTCAGGCTCAACAGCAGATATGAAGATAACAGCTTTGTACAGACTCGTCCACCAGCTCTAGCCATTGCCTAAGTTTTAATCCCTAGAACTAATCTCTTATTCTACATCACCCATGGTCTGCTTTTCTGATTGTGCCCTGACACAAAGTCTAAGAGGAAGTGACTAAGGAAATGGTTTTGATGGTGATTCCACACAACTAGACACAGGTTTTGATGAAGTAAAACTGCCAGTTTAAAGTATTATGGGGCAAGTTTTCAAATTTAGACAACTTTACACATGTTCTGTACAGTTGATTTAAAGTCAAAAATTCAAGAGAATATATTAATAGAAAGTTACTCTGGACACCTGTTTCCAGATAACATAGAAGGTGACTTTAACTAGAACTAAATCTTCTGATCCAGACCACAACTTAAATAACCACAAGACTATCATTTCTTGTCTGGGGTCTGTGGGTGTGCATTTCAGCTGGGGTCTTGCAGCAGGGGGGCTCTCTCTTACTAAGCTCCGGGGTTTTTGTACAGCTTTTCCTATTACTTCAAGCACTGTGAGTTCACAGAGAGCACAGAAGTACTTTGCAGAGTCTTCCAGTTGTAAGGCTGAAATGGTGAGGCTGATGGATTTGTCTGCTTTCTTAAAGTTTACAGAGTAGCGGTCTTTCCTTGCACTTGAGACTAATGAACCCTGACGAATAACGTAAGTCATCTGTCCACTGGGAAGTTGCTTATACCAAAAGAGGTAGTAAGCGGTCCAACTTGTTTCATACCGACAGTTCAGGGTGACTGACTGCCCCACTTGTCTGGATACATCTGGCTGGTCTTGAGTAACTTTCTGGGCCACACCAGATCCTATGGGAAAAAAAATCAGAAAACAAAGATGAAGCAGTGAATAAAATAATTTAGGAGTTATTTAGGATCCAAAGACAAAAAATTGAAATCATAAGATTCTTGCTTTTCTCCATCTTTCCTTTCTTCCCCAAGTCCCTGTGAAGCATCACGTGCCTGTGTGCAGTCCTTTCACCCTGAATACTCGCACCCACGTTTGACAGCATCCCTACCAGAGAAGGTGAAGGCCAGGAACACCCAGAGTAGACTGGAGAGCTGCATGAGGCATGGATTCCCCTGCACAAATGTGCTCAGTTCTGCTTCAAGCTGAGAGTTCAGTGTCTTTGAGTGCCTGGCAGCACATATACACACTAGCCGGTACCTGTGTGACTCCCCCCAACAGGAAGTGGGGTGTGTCATGTTCATAGACCACGTGGTCTGTGAATGCATGGGAAAAAGTCTGGCTCACCACAGGCTTTTACTTTGTCTGCTTGTTTTTTCCAGGTCATTAAATTAGGCAGAAGGATCTTCTACATAGAAGATTTAGAAAGAATTAGAATTAGAAAGTAGGCATGAAAAAAGCAATCAGTATTAAAATTTGAGCTGAAGAAAACTGAATATTAGAGAAGATGACATACGTTGATAATTATTCAGCAAAATAGTTTTGCCATCCTGTTTAAGATATGATTTACTATAGCCTATGAAACTTTCGGTAATCTACTAACAGGTCATTCGTTTAGCCTATACTTTTCTCCATCCAGAATCTAATGACTCTTTTAAAAACTTGCAGATCTTAGGCTTCTTGGTGAATGGAAATTTTATTCAAAATCATTAATGTATCTCTGTCTTTATATTGAATTTTGTGACTCTATTTAGGTTTTTCAATAAATAAAGTTACTTCACCATGAAATGACAAAAGATAATCAGTCCATCTGACTTTCAGAGTCTATTCAGTTTTAAATTTTGAATGAAATTACACAGGAATAAAATATTGTTTTGAAATTTGAAGTTGAGTCTTATTTATTAGACTTTGAGGAAGACCAGGATATTCAGTCTTGTCCCCTCCACAAGCAGAATTGCATTTATTAGACCATGTGTCCTAGAATTGTCCTGATCTCACATTTTCTGTCAGTGGTCCAAAGTGTTCAGTCTCACTTGTTAATGGCTCATTATTTTTCTCTTTGTAAATAAATTCAAGATAAGCATGCCAGATCTTTCTGTGACATAATGCTGTAATGTTCTCCTACAAAACTTGGTATCTACAGGTTTTAAACACATTTTTGTTGTTGTTTAGTCACTAAGTCATGTCCAAACTTTGTGACCGCATGGACTGCAGCACCCCAGGCTTCACTGTACTTCAATATCTCCCAAAGCTGCTCTAATTCATGTCCATTGAGTCAGTGATGCTATCTAATCACCTCATCCTCTGCTGCTCCTTTCTCCTTTTGCCTTCAATCTTTCCCAGCATCAGGGTTTTTCCAAAGAGTGGCTCTTCGCATCAGGTGGCCAAAGTATTGGAGCTTCAGTTTCAGCATCAGTCCTTCCAGTGAATATTCATGATTGATTTCTATTAGGACTGACTGGTTTATCCTCCTTGCAGTCCAAGGGACTCTCAAGAGCTTTCTCCAACACCACAATTCAAAAGTATCAATTCTTCAGCATTCAGCCTTATGTATGGCCCAACTCTCACACCACACATGACAATTGGAAAAACCATACCTTTGATTATACAGACCTTTGTCGGCAAAGTGATGTGTCTGCTTTTTAATATGCCATCTTGAGATTCCCAGGGAGCACAAATGTTTAAGAACCTGCCTGCAAATGCAGGAAACATAAGAGATGTGTCAATCCCTGGGTCAGGAAGATCGCCTGGAGGAGGGCATGGCAACCCACTCCAGTATTCTTCCCTGGGTAATATGAACAGAGGAGCCTGGAGGGCTATGGTTCATGGGGATGTAGAGCCAGACACGACTGAAGCGACTTAGCCCACATGCAGGTTTGTCATATTTTCTCTTCCAAGAGGCAAGCATCTTTTAATTTCATGGCTTCAGTCACCATCCATAGTGATTTTGGAGCCCACAAAAATGAAATCTGCCACTACTTCTACTTTTTCCCCTTCTATTTGCCATAAAGTGATGGGACCTGATGCCATGATCTTAGATTTTTGAATGTTGAGTTTCAAGGCAGCTTTTTCACTCTCCTTCTTCACACTCATCAAGAGGCCTTTAGTTCCTCTTCATTTTCTCCCATTAGAGTGGTATCATCTGCATATCTGAGGTTTTTGATATTTCTCCCAGCAATCTTGATTCCAGCTTGTGATTCATCCAGCCCAGCATTTCGCATGTTATACTCTGCATATAAGTTAAATAAGAGGACTGGCAATACAGCCTTGACATACTCCTTTCCCAATTTGGAACCAGTAGGTTGTTCCATGTCCAGTTCTACCTGTTGCTTCTTGACCTGCATACAGGTTTCTCAGGAGACAAGTAAGGTGGATTGGTATTTCCATCTTAAGAATTTTCCAGTTTGTTGTTATCCACACAAAATTTTTAGTGTAGTCAATGAAACAGAAGTAGATGTTGTTCTGGAATTCCTTTGCTTTCTCCATGATCCCATGGATGTTGGCAATTTGATCTTGGGCTCATCTGCCTCCTTGAAACCCAGTTTGTACATCTGGAAGTTCTTGGTTCACGTACTGCTGAAGCCTAGCTGAAGGATTTTAGGCATAATCTTACTAGCATGTGAAATGAACACAATTGCATAATAATTTGAACAATCTTTGGTATTGCCCTTCTTGGGACTGGAATGAAAACTGACCTTTTCCAATCCTGTTCAAACACTTAGTATATGTCAATACCACAGAACTTGATATTTGAAGTTTTGTATACTGTACATGATCATGAAGTATGTATCTCTCAATCTTCCACTTGGTTTCATCATTTGAATAGATGAATTAATTTAAAAGAACCAAAAGCAAACCAACAAGTAGAAAAGGAAGTATAGACACAGTCTCCAAAACAGGGCCAGTTCTTAGAATTTAAGGTCACAAGAACTCATTAATGAGTGATGCAGGGAGGAGAGTTTATATGAGGTTGAACCATCTCTTCTGTCCCATTTGAACTCTGAGTGACAGGCAGCAGATGTCCTGGTTTCTAATTATTTACAAGATGCAGGGGAGAACATAAATGCCCAGAGCAGTCTGGGGAACACCAAGATAATACATATATTATATGTATCAGTATATTATATTTATCACATGTTTTTATATCCACCTTTTTATGCATAGTTGTGAATTTGATCACATTTGTAAATTCTTATTACTACCACTAGAATTAAGATACAGAACCATCCTATCACCCTAAATAACTTTAGGTTGCTTTACCAACCATCCCCACCCCTGCAACCCTTGAAATCTGCTGATGCCTTGGTTTCCAATTATTTGTAACTAGGCAAAAGAGACCACAAAGGCCCACAACAGCCTGGGGAGTAGCTTGATATTCTAAAATATATATGCTAATATAATAATTACATGTATGTACCAGGAAATTGATATTGCTAAAATTTTATTAAAATATAGATCATGATCTGATACCTCAGTTTTATATGCACTCTGTGGTTTTGATGCATAGCCCTGTGAAACTTTATCACATGTATAGGCTCCTGTTATCACCATTAAAATCACGACATAGAATTTTTCCATCTCTCTAAAGAAATCGTCTTTGCACACCCTCCCAAGGCCTGCAATTCTTTACAGTCCAGGTCACTACTGATCTCCTTTCATCTCTGTATTTTGTCCTGTTGAGAATGTTGTGTAAGTAGAATCACACTATTTATACAATCATAATAATCCAGTAAGTGTAACGATACACCATGTAGCCTCTGAGATTGATTATTTTTTACTCAGCATAACATCCTGAGATCCATCTAGACTATTGCATATTATCAGATCTTTTCCTTTTAATCACTACAGATTGTCCCCAACTTAATTAGGATAATTCAATTTAGGATTTTTGACTTTACAGTAGTGAGAAAGTGGTATGCATTCAGTAGAAACCATACTTGGAATATTGAGATTTTATCTTTTCCTGGGCTAGCAACATGCAGTATGATAAATCCTGGTAATTCTGGGCAGAAGCAGTGAGCTGAGCTCCTAGCTAGCCTTAAAATCATGAGTGTAAACAACCGACACATTTACAGCCATTTCATACCCATATAACCATTTTGACTTTCACTTTCAGTACAGTACTCAGCACATTCATAAAATTTTCATCATTTTGGTATAAAATAGACTGTGTGAGACAATTTTTTCCAAACTGTAGGCTAATGTAAGTGTTGGCCACAGTTAAGGAAAGCTACCGCTTCCCTGATAGCTGATTTGGTAAAAAATTTTCTTCAATGCAGGAGACCCTGGTTTGATTCCTGGGTTAGGAAGTTCCTCTGGAGAAGGGAATAGGCTACCCATTCCAGTATTCTTGGATTTCCCTTGTGGCTCAGCTGATAAAGAATCTGCCTGCAATGCAGGAGATCTGTGTTCAATCCCTGGATTGGGAAGATGCCCTGGAGAAGGGAAAGGCTACCCACTCCAGTAATCTGGCCTGAAGAATTCTATGGACAGTCCATGGGGCCTCAAAGAGTCGGACACAACTGAGTGACTTTCACTTTCAAGGGAAGCTAGATTAAATATATTAGGTGGATTTTCTTTTTTTAATTTTAATTTATTTATTTATTTTTTTATTTTTTTTATTATTTATTATTATTTTTTTTCCAGTGGGTTTTGTCATACATTGATATGAATCAGCCATGGATTTACATGTATTCCCAATTTTAATTTATTTTTATTGAAGTACAGTTTCTTTACAATGTTAGTTTCTGCAGTGCAGCAACTATGTAACACATGTTACATTTATCTCCACTCTTTTTTAGATTTCCTTCCCATATGAAATGAACTTTTGACTTACTATTGTTTCAAGTGAAAACGATTTATTGCAAAATAACCCTATTGAAGTTGAGAAAGATGTATAAATAGTATTTCACTGTGTGAATGCACTACAGGATATTTATCTGTTCATTCAGTGATGATCACTGGTTAATTTCCGGTACAAATGTACATATTTTTGTGTGAACATAAAGTTTTCATTTCTCAAGCATAAATGCCCAGGAGTGTGTTTGCTGGGTTGTTCAGTAAGTGAATATTTAAGTTTATGTGAAACTCTTGAATTGTTTTCTAGAATGACTGGGCCATTCACCCACCAGCAATGCATGAGTGATCCAATTTCTCTGCTTCCTTGCCAGAACTTGGTATTGTCAGCAATTTTAATTTTAGCCCTTATGATAGATATGAAGTGGTTTCTCTTTGTAATTTTAATTTGGATTTCCCTAATATAATTTTAGGGGTTTATTCTTTGGATTTTCTACATAGATGATCATGTTACCAGAAAATAGTGGCAGTTTCACTTTTTCTTTCAACTCTATAAGATAACAATCTACTTTCTTTATTGCACTGGCTCCAACATCTAGCACTGTACGGAAGGAGTGACGAGAATGGACACTCTGGTTTTGTTCTCTTTATTGGAGAAAATCACAGTCTTTTACTAGTAGGAATACCATTAGGTATTGAGGAGATTCCCCACTATTCTTATGTTGTTCAGAGTTTCCACCATAACTGACAACTGAATTTTTGCAAATCCTTTTTTTCTGAGCAGGTTAATATGATGATATGATTTTTCTTTTCTACCCTGTTAATATGGGGAATTCCATCCACTGATTTTTGATATTAAAGTGTCTTGCACCCCTGGAAGAAATTACATTTGTGCTCAGTATATTCTTCATTTTATATATCAATGAATTTTACTTGCTAAAATATTTTCAGAAATTTGTGTCTATCTTTAAGATAAAAGATATTTCCCTGTAGATTTTGGTTCTTTATGGTCTTTGTCTGATTTGGGTATCAGGGTAATATTAGCCTCATAAAATGAGTGAAGAATTATTTTCTTTCTTTCTATTTTCTGCAAGAAATTGTGTATAATTCAATATTTGACAGAATTCTTCAGTGACAGTGTGTCTGGGGATTTTTTTTTTATTAAAACATCAATTTTTTCATAGACATCATGACTTCAGCTTTCTCTGGCCCCTGCTCTGAGGAGAGATGAGGAGGAGAGACCCCGGAGCCCACAGTGAGGTTTGGGGACAGACAGCAGGTGCTTCCAGAGCACTGTCCCCTTGCCCAGAAGTAGGTTCCTACGTCTGAGAGCTGGGCAGCAGCGAGGTGCAGGGAGCTGTGCTGTCTGGACTCTCCACACCGATCTGTCCGTCTCTGCGCCATCTTCACTTCTCCACCCTCAGCTAATATCATCAAGAGGACAGGACTTCCCCCAGGCCTCTGCTGATACCACTGTAAACTGTAAGATGTGCTTGAGGAATTGCAGTATGTGGTGAAGTTCTCTCCTTCTTGCAGAAGCAAGAATTCAGGAAAATGCTTTATCTGTTGTCCATTCATTTCTGTTCAGAAAAGCAGTGAGAAGTAACAGAGAAAGTCTAGTTAGATGTTTATTCTCTCAGCTGTCATGGCCTCTCATTCTTCTTGTGTATTTTCTCCTTCTTTCCATGTCTCTCTCCCCAACTCTATACCCACCTTTTAGTTTTTATGTTTTTCTCAACATCCTGCTCTCAGTCAGAAAATCCCACTCCTACGATTGCCTACAGATAAGATTCCTCTGTGCTGAATTTTCTGGGAACAATCAGGGAAACCCCAAACTCACGTGATATTTGCATCCATAAGATCAACCCTGGTGCTAACAGTAGCATCTCCCGTTTCTTCCTCTTCAGAAAGAGTTGCTGCATCTGCCTGCTCCTGAAAGGGTTTCCCTTGTATCAGCTTCTTTCAGACCTGTAGAAATGTGGTCTATACTGCCTTTTGGAAAGCAAATAGAAAGGACTGACTACAATTTGAGACAGCCAATCAGACTTACCACCTTATTATCCACCCATCTTCCCGATGGAGTGTCTATGTTTGCAGATGCTGCCCCTCTGTGACTGGATCAAAAATTCCTGATCCAGTAATACCTGGTAAACAGTGGTTACTCAAACATTTGCTGAATGATAAATAAATATACATGTTTGCATATGTGAGAATTTGAATGCCAATATTCCAAAGTACAATTTAAAAGTGCCGTTCCATGAATGTAAACAGTCAGGAGTTGCTTGTAGTTATTTAGAAATGCTACCTTTTGAAAACTGTGTTAGCCCCAGTAGCCCTAGTTCTCCCATAACAAATCATCACAAATTCGATGGCTCCAAAAAACAAGAATTGGTTCCCTGCAACCTGGAGGGCAGAAGTCTGATGACAAGGTGTCAGCAGGAACATACTCCTTCCAAATGGCCCAGGAGAGACTCCTTCCTGGCTCTTCTGGCTTCTGGTGGCTGCAGGTACTCCTTTGCTAGTGACTATACACATCCAGCCTCCTCCTTCATCTAAAAGACCTCACGAGGCCTTCTCACTTGTGTGTCTCTTAAAAGGACACTTGTCGCTGGATTGAGGCCCCACCAATATAATCCAGTATGATTGGATTTTGATATCCTTTGCTTAATTCCATTTGAAAAGGTTCTTTGTTAAATAAGTTCACATTCACAGTTTCCATGGGTTAGGATGTGAATGTATCTTTTGGGACCTGCCCTCCAACCCACTATAGGATCCTTAATGTCTTTGAAGTGTTGCCATGTAATTATACAAACAGTAGAAATCTCAAAACTTCTTTAAAGTCAAAAGTAAATCTGAATCTGAATTACTTTATATATAGAAACAGAAAGAGAAGCAGGTTTAGGATGTAATGGAAAAGGAAAAGCTCATGAGTTAACAAAGCTCTTTGAAATGCACATCATTGGGATAACTTTTCCTTTTCAGGCATGTTGGATTTGAACCTCCAAATGAAGACAAATCTAGCAATGCTATGTTGGTGAAGGCTCCACTCCCACCCTAAAAGAGCAAGGCGTCTGGAACAGCACTTGGGGGTGCTTTAAAAGTTTCCTGGTCTTCATGCAGATCAGGAGCCCTGCCGCAGTTTACACAGAAGGATGTAAACCAAGACAGAACAGTCACCCCCTGGAGAAGGCCGCGCTTTCCCAACTCACAGCATCGTATTTGCTGTAGCTTATCTCCGGGGTTTGTGCTATGAGGGAGATATTTGCTAAATGAAAAGAAGGGAACCTGACCGTGCTTTGGTTTGTGGACTAAAAGGAATCTCTTCATGCCTCATAGGAAGCAGTCTGAATGAATATAAATATAAGATGGCCCTCAGGAGCAAATATTCTTGTCAAACCATCTTAAGAGGGGAGCAGATCCAAGAATATTTATAATTAAATGTTGGCAATATTATCCTCTGAGATGTCACATAAAAAATAATGTTGCTTGAACTTGGCTGCAAAGGTTGAGTACATATATGTTTTACACAAGTACTTGGGACAAACCATTCTGACCAAAGAGGACAGCATCTGCAAAGGTTCAGATTAAGGAAAGAGCTTAATGCCAGCATAAATGGTTTTATTTTATAGTGGCTGATGTACATCTAGAGTATGTGGCAGAAAAGGGTGAATGAGAAAACTAGAAGTAACTCAGGGAAAAATTGTACATTGCCTTGTAATTCTTAATATAAAATTTGATCTTTACAATTTCTAATGGCTCCTCATTATCCAAAGATGAGCAGGAAGCAATCTAATTGTATGTGTATATATATACATATGTGTATATATATACACATACATATATATGTTATTGTTGTTCAGTCACTAAGTCATGTCCAACTCTTTGTGACCCCATGGACTATAGCCCACCATGCTCCTCTGCCCATGGAATTATCCAGGCAAGAATACTGGAATGGTAGCCATTCCCTTCTCCAGGGTACCTTCCTGACCCCGGGATCAAACACAGCTCTCCTGCATTGTGGGCAGATTCTTTACCATCTGACCATCACAGAAGCCCAATATGATATTAAACTGGTGGGTTATTTGGAAATCTGCAAAATGAGCACAGGACCAGGTAATTGATCAGCTTCATATACCTGGAAATTACTAAGTAAGAAACTCAAATGCCCATAAGAGAGTGTGATTGCTGAGCTGTAAGGTGAGTGAATATTTAAGTTTATGTGGAACTGCTAAACTGTCTTCCAGAATGACTGCACCATTTACCCACCAGCAATGTATGAGTGGTCCAGCTTCTCTACATCATTGCCAGAACTTGGTTATCATGAGTAATTTTCATCTTAGCCATTAAGCAAGATGTGGAATGGTATCTCATTGTGGCTTTAATTTACATTTCCTTGATGGTTAATGATGTTGAACATCTGTTTATATGCTTATTTCCCTAACACATAGCTCTTCCATAATGTGTTTGGATGAACCATTTTCCAATTGGACTACTTGCTTTCTTCCTACTGAGTTTAGAGAGTTCATTGTTTTCTGAACACCAGCCTTTGATGAAAATACATCGTGAAAATATTTCCTGCCATTCTGTGGTTTGTTCTTTTCATTCTCTTAATAGTATCTTTCACAGAGCAAGCATTTTTACTTTTGATGAAATATTTTATTTTTTATTGATTGTGCTTTAACGTCATGACAAAAATCCTTTTGTCTAACACTTGGTCCTCAAGATTTTTTTTTTTTCAAAAAGATTTAGAGTTTTAGATTTTACACTTGGATATACAGTCCATTTTGAGATTCTCCTCAAATTTTTGTATAAGGTGTGAGATTTAGGCCAAGATTCACTAATTTGCCTAGGAATATCCAATTGTCCCTAAATCATTTGTTCATATGACTATCATTACTCCATTGAATTGTCATTGCACCCTTGCCAAAAAATCAAATTTCTCCACTTTCCCAGATCCCCACTTGGGATGAGTCAGTAACATTATCTTGTTAATAATTTTTTATTTTCCCTTTTTATTCATTTTTATTGACATTTTTATCTTGTATTGGAGTATAGCCAATTCACAATGCTGTGATAGTTTCAGGTAGACAGCAGAGGGACTCTACCTTTTTAACATTGTAACATCTGTACAATATTTTACTTTTTCATTCTTTATATTTCTAATTTGTGTTTTCTCTTTTTTCACATGCTAATTCTATCTATCTATGAATATATAGTTTATTAGTCATTTTAGCAAACTTAACTTTGTATCTCATGGGTATTTCTATCATTTTCCTTCTGTTTTACCAATTTGACATTTTTATTATTTTCTTATTTCAGTTTACATTAGTTGTAATTTGTTCTTCTATCTTTTTTGCTGAAAGCTTAGATTATTGTTTTGCAGTATTTCTCTTTAGGAATGTAAGTATTTAAAAAGATGAACTCCTCCTATGTAAAATATTACCTATGAAATTGAAAGTGGAAGTAACTTCATCATGTTGGACTCTTTGAGACGCTATGGCCTATACAGTTCATGGAATTCTCGAGGACAGAGTACTGGAGTGGGTAGCCTTTCCCTTCTTGAGGTGATCTTCCCAACCCAGGGATTGAACCCAGGTCTCTCGCATTGCAGGCAGATTCTTTACCAGAATCTATTATGAGATATTATATTATGAGATATTACCTGTATCTCATAATATTTATATGTATATGTTCTCACTATATTTTCTTTCAAAATATTTTCTAACAGCCAAGTAATTATTTCTTTAACCTATGGGTTACTTTAAAACTTAATGCCTAAATTCCAAATATTCGGGAGTTTCTAAAGATATATTTTTGCTATTGATTTTCTAAGTCAATTTCATTACTGATCAAAGAATAAATTCTGTATAATTTCAATTTTCTTAAATATATTAAGTCTTCTTATGCACAAACAAATCGTGTGTGTGTATTTATCTACACAACAGTGTGTGTCTGGGGCCTCGGCTGCAGATCTCGGCACAGGCTGCAGGTGCCCGGGGAGCACTCAGCACTTGCTGCAGAAGTAGGCACTGAGTCTCCAGGCTGGGAAGCTGTGATGTGCAGTGAGAGCTGTTAGGCACTGTACTGAGGAAAACTGTTAATCTTCCTTTTTATTCACAACCAAATGGATGGCTACCAAGAATGCAGGGCCTTTACCAGGGTATTGCTGATACCATGGGAAGTAGTCAAATTCACTCTTCTCATAAGTACAGTTCTGAATGGAAATCTCTCCTTCCTGGACTGTCCATGACTGAGGGCTCTGAGACAGAGCAAAGACAAGAGTCTATTTTTGTACAGGTGTGGTTGTGAAGAGAATGTTGTTCCCATCACTAAATTAGAAGTGTTTTAGATGAGAAAGAATTAGGAGCAACTAAAAGAGAGAGAAAGGTATTATAAATGGTCAGTTTTTAGTTAAGGCCATGTGGAAGGAATTTTCACAAGAGGCTATTGCTTCCTCAACTAACATGGAGTGTAAAGATAATCATTCCAAAGCTCCTTTATAAATGTTCCCCTCTCTCTTCCATTTCAGCAGCTCTTGAAATCCAAAGATAAGATGAACTCCCTTTTCTGTTTTTACAGCAAACAGGAACCACGCACTAGATTCTGAGATAATATTAAGGATAAAGATGTTGGCTAACAAATCTCATTGACTGCACAGAATGCCACAGTGTTTCAAGAGCCCTTAAATGCTTCCCTGATAGCTCAGTTGGCAAAGAATCCACCTGCAATGCAGGAGACCCCGGTTCAATTCCTGGGTCAGGAAGATCTGCTGGCGAAGGGATGGACTACCCACTCCAGTGTTCTTGGGCTTCCCTTGTGGCTCAGCTGGTAAAGAATCCTCCTGCAATGCGGGAGACCTGAGTTCAAAACCTGGGTTGGGAAGATCTTCTGGAGAAGAGAAAGACTACCCACTTCAGTATTCTGACCCGGAGAATTCCATGGACTCTGTAGCCCATGGCGTCTCAAAGAGTTGGACACGACTGAGGGACTTTCACTTTCACCTTAATGTTTAGGTGAAAGGCTATGGCAGGTGGTGTTCATTGCCTAGAAGTAGATTTACTTCTTCATCCTTACCAGAATCTCTATGTTCTGTTTTTCAGCAATGTTTCTAGACAAAAATGCATACATTCCCCAGACTTTCACAGCTTGAGATCAGCTTGAACTCTGTTCTAATCAGTAAGATGTAAGCATCCTGAGCGATTTATCACCCTTTCCTATTCACTAAACTTTTCTACTTTTCCTAATAATGTCAAATGTCAATGGGTTCAGTTCAGTTCAGTTCATTCGTGTCAGTTGCTCATTCGTGTCCGACTCTTTGTGACCCCATGACTCGCAGCACGCCAGGCCTCCCTGTCCTTCACAAAATCCCGGAGTTTACTCAAACTCATGCCCATCGAGTCAGTGATGCCATCCAGCCATCTCATCCTCTGTAGTCCCCTTCTCCTCCTGCCCTCAATCCCTCCCAGCATCAGGGTCTTTTCCAATGAGTCAACTCTTCGCATGAGGTGGCCAAAGTATTGGAGTTTCAGCTTCAGCATCAGTCCTTCCAATGAACACCCAGGACTTATCTCCTTCAGGATGGACTGGTTGGATCTCCTTGCAGTCCAAGGGACTCTCAAGAGTCTTCTCCAACACCACAGTTCAAAAGCATCTATTTTTTGGCGCTCAGCTTTCTTCACAGTCCAACTCTCACATCCATACATGGCCACTGGAAAAACCATAGCCTTGACCAGACGGACCTTTGTTGGCAAAGTAATGCCTCTGCTTTTTAATATGCTATCTAGGTTGGTCATAACTTTCCTTCCAAGGAGTAAGTGTATTTTAATTTCATGGCTGCAGTCACAATGGGTTAGTACCTTGCTAATACATGAGTGCGTGCGTGCTAAGTCACTTCAGTCATGAAGTGATTCTGTGGACTCTTTCTGACCGTGTGGACTGTAGCCTGCCAGGCTCCTCTGTCCATGGGATTCTCCAGGCAAGAATACTGGAGTGGGTTGCCATGCCCTCTCCTGGGATCTTCCTGACCCAGGGATCAAACCTGAGACTCCTGTGGTGCCTGCATTGCAGGCGGATTCTTTACCACTGAGCCACCAGGGGAGTCCTGATACTACATACCAAAGGTCAAAAGTCACATTTGTATCCCAGAGAGATGAAAAAGACCAATAACACATTTCTCATCTATGGTCTATTAATAGAAGGCTTACCCCTGGTCAGAAGTCATGCTTGTTTCACAAATCTGTTCTTACTTAAATATTTCAGGAGCAGAAAAGGAAAACTAGAATGAAAGCACCTGAAATTTCAGTTTTAATTCATTGTTACCTTATAATTAGTAGGAGGTCATCATGTATCATTTTAGTTTTTATTGGAGTATTATATTGATATAGGAAAATGTAATATAAAGGTACAGCCTGGTAAATTTTCACATAACCAACACTCTTTTAACCAGCACTCAGATCAAGAAACAGAGCATTACCAGCCCTACAGTGCTCTCTTTACGATATTGCCCCGCATATAACAGTATTCTGATTTCTGCCAGTGTAAATTAGCTACGTCAGCTTATGTATCCTATAGAAATGACATGTTTTTTGACCATCTGAATATCTTCTGTTGTCAAAAACCTACTTCAGACTTTTATCTTTTGCTTGTTTTCTTGCTGATTTGAAAGAGATATTTTTAAATCAAAATGATCCCTTTGATGATATATGTGATAGATAATGTTTGATAATATATTATTTTTGATAATCAATATTAAATTTGATAAGATAATTATATTGTAAATATATCCACTAGTTATCCTTTAATAGATTTTCTAGTTATCCTTTTAACTCTTGAAATAATTTTAATGTAGATCAGTTTTTTAATGAAGAGTAGATGGTTTACAATGTTGTGCCCATCTCTGCTGTACAGAAAAGTGACAAAACATGAATGTCTATATGAATATAGATTAGTTTTGATGCTTAGTGATACTTGTGTCCTGTTTAAGAAATGTGTATCCAACACAAAGTAATGAACAATTTCTGAATTTTTTCTATTAACTTCATGCATTATTCTTACATTCAGATTTGCATTCTGACTGCTATTTATAAATCCTTTATCCTTGGCACATGGATGGAAATGTTTTCCAATTTTTAGTGTAATACCTTTCCCGTATTAATTTTATCAAAAAATTTTACTTTGTCACCCTCTCCATCTGGTCATATCATTCTCCTTTATTTCAGGTTTTCTTCTATTTTTAAAATTTTTCTTTACCTTTCATAGTTATCATGTATTTCTTACATGGGTGATGTAGTTTTCTAAACTTTCATTCTAACTACTAAAATGAATTATTTTCTGAAGTTTTCTCACCCTCTTTGTGCCCAGGATACTTTCTTCTCTATGTTCTGTATTGTGTATACAATTGTTATTAGTTAATTTAGACATCACTTAGTATGTTGCCAGTGTTATGAAATTCTAGTGTAACGAACAAATTAGATATTCTTCTAACTTTACATTCAGTCCCTCAGATGTGCAAATAGGTAGAATTTGTGAAACATTAGAATCCTCAGTGTGCACTGCCAACAATCTTTCTTGATTCAATTTATTAATGCATTAGCTGTAGGGAAAATCGGTTAAGACACAGTGAGCCAGTGGAGCTCCAAGTTACTAACTGTTCTGCCCGTAGTCTGAATCCCTGATCGGGAAAGAAGACTCCTCGAGACAATGCAACTTGCAATAGGGGAATTTATTACTGACTCGAGCCAGGGCCTCCCGCCCTCACCAAGGGTGTGAGGACGAAAAGGTCCCGAGCCCCAGTTCTCTCGGGTATTTATTGGGTACAATTATTTAAAAAGCAGCGGGTAGTTGGCGCAAGCGGATTGGTTACACAGCTGCAAGGCAATTTTTGTTGGCACAATCCTTCGTGGGCTTTCAGCTTTCCCTTGATAGCTTCCCTTTTTCTTGCTAGGCACATGTTGATTGGCTGGCTCCAGGTGGCCTGATAATTATGTTACCCCAGGAAACCAGGCCTACTCCTAATCTAGGCTGCCTGTCATGGCGTCAGCCGTGACAGCCTCACATTTCCCCCCGTCTTTGTACTTTTGTAGAGGAATCCTTCTCTTCACTCTGTGAATTGGCTGATACTGTTGTCTCAATACCATAATTTGGATGGTATTTAGGCCCTCCCTAATAAATGAGACCAGACGGTTTAAAATGCATGGACCAAAGGTCAGTAACAATATTAATATTATGAGTGGACCCAGGAGGGTGGAAATCAAAGTGGTCAACCAGGGCGAGTGCTGAAACCAAGATTCAAACCAGCCTTGTAGGGCTTTTCGTTCTCTCTTCTGCTGGGCTAGTCTCTCTCTTACTTTCTGGAGAGATTTTTGTACCACCCCTGAATGGTCGATATAGAAACAGCATTTTTCTCCCAGTGTTGCACATAATCCTCCTTGTTGCAGAAACAACAAATCTAAACCTCTCTTATTTTGTAACACTACTTCAGCCAAGGAGCTCAAGGAAGCCCCCAGGTGTGAAATGGACTTCTCGAGTTGTTCAATATCTTCATCTATTGCAGCCCTTAGTTGATTATACTGTTTATCTTGCAACGTTAAGGCTGCGATCCCACTTCCCGTTCCTATAGCACCCAATAGGACTGCTAAAGTCAGGGCAGTGACTGGTTTTCGTTTTACCCTATATTGACCCGATGGGTCTAACCTTGGTTGCAGCTCTTCCTTTGAGTAATAGTTTAGCCGGGGGATCAGGTGGACTAGGACACAGAAATCTTGGGAGGCATTAAGTGCTGCCTTATGGACACACGGGGTTAGTCCGGCAGAGCAAGCCCACCACCCGTTTTCTGGCAGAAGTACCCACTGGTGAGTAGAATTGGGGAGGCTAGTCTTAGGGACTGAATTATTATTACATAGGTGTTGATAAGTCTTAGGGATAGTTCCTATACAGGTGCCTATGCCCGTAATGGAGCCTACTGTCAACCAGCCTGACCCAGGTTGTTGCTGCCATGTGCAGGCCGAGACATCAGAGGTCACATTGAATCTTGAAGAAAAGGCAACCGCCTCATAATAGGGAGGCCTAATATTATAGCAAAGCCAGCAACCATTTGTTAAGTCCGGACAAGAGGCATTTAGGGTGAGATAAGCTGAGGAGATCATTTTCATAAGGGGGTCTGTTGGTGGGGACATGTCAACCCTGGGGGGTCTCACGGTGCGTGGAGTCAATCTATTAGCCTGACTTTGGTTCTAGGAGGGAGGCTATGGGGTTGTTCCCTGGGGGGTGGGCTTCAGGGCTATCACCTGGTTTGGTCCTAAGGCTACTTTGGGTGCCAAATGGAGCGGTCCCAGTTTTAATTTAAGCTCAAACTGGAATCCTGTGTCATAGCCAGTCTTGTAAAGACGGAGGCCCCAAGCTCGGCCAACATCCCACTTGGTAAATTTCTTTCCTTTGTCTGTGATTTTGATCTGTAATGGGAAACATTGACCGGGTCTGGATGATACTCTCTTAGTTGGACATTTCTAGGAATTAGGGGTGATTTTACCTGAATGAGGTCCTTGTCGGAGTTAGTGAGCCAATGGACTGTTCCCGTGGTTTCGCAACCCCAAGTGGCACAATATTTTTCAATTTGGTTCCGATCCCTTCCTCCCCCCGGGCAGACATAGACAGGCACTTGTTCGTAGTACTGTGGGCCTTTTCGCTCACAGTTACGGGTGAACAGACCGAAAGAGCTGTGGGCAAAGAACTTGGTCAGTTGGTGGGGACCAAACCCATTACCATCAGCCGCCAGCATGCGCAAATCAAAGGTCGGTACTGGCCACCATGTCCCTTTTGGGGCCACGTTGGAGCTCTAATTAAGCACTTCTCCAGTCTCAGGATTGTAGATCACCCAAGTCAGGTTAGCTGGCTGATGGGGGTTGTGGCTGGTTGCTCCTGGGCAGATGAAAACTGTTATCAGCAGGAGGGTTAAGAGGGCTCCCGTCATACGAGTTTCAGTTTCAAAGGATTTGACGGGTGAGGTCTTGTCTCCCATTCTGCTTGTGCCTTCTCCTGTTCTTCCGGGCTGGCTTGCCTCACGTGACTGCAGTGAACCCAGGGCCCGATCCCGTCGACCTTAACAGCAGTAGGAGTGGTAAGGAGAACAACATAAGGGCCTTTCTATCTAGGTTCTAATACTTTAGATTGGTGTCGTTTTACCCAAACCCAATCACCCGGGCCAATATTATGTGAGGAGATGGTCCCCTTGCTTGGACCCTCGTGTATCTCTAATTAATTTCCAAACATGGCTATGCACCTTACTTAATGCCATCAGTGTTTGCTGGAATTGTCCCAAGGTAGGGGGTGGTAGACATTTTCTCTCAAATATAGGACACACAGGAGGGGGTCTTCCATACAGAATCTCAAAAGGGGTAAGATTCAGCTTATAAGGGGTGTTACGCGCTCAAAAGAGCGCAAAGGGAAGGAGGGTCACCCAGTCCCCGCCAGTCTCTATTGCCAATTTTGTCAAAGTTTCTTTTAGGGTCCGATTCATTCTCTCAACCTGTCCTGAGCTCTGGGGATTATATTCACAATGTAACTTCCATTTTGTCTCCAGAGCTTGGGCCAGCCCTTGTACAATCTGGCTCACAAAGGCGGGTCCGTTATCAGAGCCCATGGTCACTGGCAGCCCGTACCTAGGCACTATCTCCTCTAAGATCTTTTTAGCAACCACTGTTGCTGTCTCTCCCTTAGTGGGGAAGGCTTTTACCCACCCCGAGAAGGTATCTACCAGAACCAACAGATAGCGATACCCGTACTTGCCTGGTCTTACCTCAGTGAAATCTATCTCCCTGTGTTGCCCTGGCTCTTCTCCTCGTTACCTCGTTCCAGTGTGCTGCCTCTTCCCTGTCCTCATCAGCTGGCACGCTTTGCAAGCCTGGATTATCTCTCTTACAGTTGCATTTTGTCGAGGGAACCTCAGGCAGGCCATCTGGAGAAGTGTCAAGGTCTTTTTTTTTCCCCAAGTGTGTAGTTGTGTGCAGGTGTTCACATAGGTGACGACCCAGGATGGCAGGCAATATCAGGTTGTTGTTTTGATCTCGGTACCATCCATCTTTGTCATCCTTCTGGAGGGTGGTATCCTCGTTGATCCAAACGAGGTCAGGGAGGGAATAGTCAGGGACTGGCGGCAGAGTCTCTATACCAGGAGGTGGAAGTCCCACGGCTAATATGGGGGCGGCGTAGTCCCAGCTGGCCGCTTCTCGAGTGGCCGCATCAGCAGCCCGATTGCCCCGTGTCCTAGGGTCTTCTCCTCTCTGGTGACCGGGGACATGTACAATTGCTACTGCCCGGGGCAATTGAACAGCTTTCAGGAGCCTGCGGATCTCGGGCAAATTCTTGACTTCTTTTCCCTCCGCTGTTCTAAATCCCCTTTCCCGGTACATTGGACCTTGAATATGGACAGTGCTAAAAGCATATCGGCTGTCCGTAAAAATGGTGACTCTCTTTTCTTTTGCTTGTTCCACAGCCTGTATTAGGGCAATCAATTCCACTTTTTGTGCAGACGTGTTTGGGGGAAGTGTCTCAGCCCATATTGTCTGTCCTGAATCATCGCCTATAGCGACTCCCGCCTTCTTTTGTCCATCTTTTACATAGCTGCTCTCATCAGTGAACCATACTAGCTCACTGTTGTTTAGTGGCACATCAGTTAAGTCTGTTCGAGCCGCCAGGGCCTCAGCCAGGATCTCACTGCAATCATGGAGAGGGCGGTCCTTCTCTGGGATAGGTAGAGGCGTGGCTGGATTCAGGAAGCAAGGGGTCTGAAAACGCACCCATGGGGCATCAAGCAGCAGGGCCTGGTAATGTGTCAAACGGGCATTGGAGATCCACTTACCCGGCGGCTGCTTTAAAACCCCTTCGATGGCGTGGGGGGTGTAAACCCAGAGTTGCTGTCCATACGTCAACTTGTTGGCGTCGCGGACGAGGAGGGCAGTGGCTGCAATGATGTGGAGGCAAGGGGGCCACCCAGAGGCCACCGGGTCTAATCGCTTTGAAAGGTGTGCCACCGGCCACTTCCATGGTCCCCATTGTTGCATCAAGAACCCCTTTCCTATTCCTTGCTTTTCATCTACAAACAGCTGGAATGGCTTATTTGGGTTAGGCAGGGCAAGGGCTGGGGCTTCTAGTAGGGCCCGTCTGAGTGTCTGGAAAGCCTGTTTCATTGGCTCAGTCCAAGTCCAGTTTGGGGTCTCTTTATTTCCCTCATACAAGGGCCGGGCCTTCTCAGCAAACCCCATGATCCACAGTCTACAATATCTAACAGTCCCCCAAAATTCTCTCACCTGGCAGGGGGTCTTGGGCTGTGGTATCTGCAATATTGTTTCCTTCATGGCCTGAGTTAGCCACCTTTGCCCCTGCCTGATCTTATACCCCAAATAGGTGACCTCTTGCCGGGATATTTGTGCCTTCTTTGTGCTAGCATGATACCCCAAGGTGCCTAGAGTCTGTAAGAGGTCACCGGTGGCACGGCTGCATGCCTCCTCTGTGGTTCCAGCCAACATAAGGTCATCTACATATTGCAACAGGATGACCTCTGGGTGGCGAGTCCGATATTCATAGAGGTCCTCACTCAAAGCCTCATTAAACAAGGTAGGGGAGTTTTTGAACCCTTGTGGGAGGTGGGTCCAAGTTAGTTGTACTACCGGTTGGCCTTCCCCCTCAGTCCACTCAAAGGCAAATATCTCCTGGCTCTGGGCTGTCAGGGGTAGGCTGAAAAAAGCATCTTTCAAGTCCAACACAGTGTACCAAGTGTACTCAGGCAGCAGACTGCTCAGGAGGGTATACGGGTTGGGGACAGTAGGGTGTATGTCACTCACCCGCTTGTTGACTTCTCGTAGGTCCTGGACAGGTCTGTAATCTGTACTCCCTGGCTTCTTCACCAGTAGTAAGGGGGTGTTCCAAGGGGATTGGCACAGCTTGAGAATTCCGGCATCCATGAGCCGTCTAATGTGAGGAGTGATCCCCCGCCGAGCCTCCTGGCTCATAGGGTATTGCCTCACCCTCACAGGAGTCGCCTCGGCTTTTAGTTCTATGACGACCGGATGTCTCTGTTTAGCCAGTCCCATTCCTGCTGTTTCTGCCCATGCCAACGGGTATTTGTGGACCCACGGTTGTATATCTGGTGCTATAACCTCTGAGGGCTTAGGCACAAAAAGTCTGTATTCATCTCTTAAAGCTAGAGACAAGACATGTATCGGCTGTCCAAGTCCATCCGTGAGGGACATTCCCCCAGGGTCAAAATGGATCTGAGCATTAACTTTAGTCAACAAGTCCCGTCCAAGTAGAGGGGCTGGGCATTCTGGTATCACCAAAAACTAATGGGACACCTGGTGGGGCCCCAGATTTACTTTCCGTTCCGTGGTCCAACAATATCTTTTTGTCCCCATGGCTCCCTGCACCAAGCTGGTTTTCTTAGACATTGGTACCAGTTTTTGATTTAAAACAGTGTTGGGCGCCAGTGTCCACCATGAAGCCAACGGGTTTCCCCTCCACATGTATGGTTGCCCAGGGCTCGGAGAGGGGTGCCGAGTCTTGACTCCCCTAGTCACTGTCTTCCCCCGCATATAGAACTCGAGTTCCAGGCGAAATTCTCTCTCTCTGGGTTGTTCCTCTCTTCGGGTCCCTCTTAGGGCACTCCTTTCTCCCGTGCCCCCGTTTTTTGCAGTAAGCGCACTGATCTTTCTTTAGGGCCTGCCTTTTTGGTCTCTCTTTTTCTCCCGTCTGGGGGCCTCGAGGCTCCCTCAATTCTGTTCCAGCCTTCATCCCTGAAAAAACAATCTTGGCCAGCTCTCTCTGGTTCTTCCGGTTTTCCTTCGCCCTATGTTCTCTAACTTCTTTCCTGATCTTCTCAGCTAGTTCCCTTTCCTCCCGACGAAGTCGTTTCTCCCTTTCTTCTGGGGTCTCCCTATTATTAAATACCTTTTCAGCTGCTTTCAGTAAGTCTTGTATTGTCTGTTATCCTAACCCCTCTATCTTTTGTAATTTCCTCCTAATATCTGGGGCTGCCTGATTCACAAACGCTAGTAGAACTGCAGCGCATGATTCCTCAGCCTGGGGGTCCATAGGTGTATATTGCCTAAAGGCTTCCATTAGCCTCTCTAGGAAGACTGACGGGCTCTCAGTGGGCTCTTGCCTTACTAAATTTACCTTCGCCAAATTTGTCGGCTTCCTAGCTGCAGCCCGCAGGCCAGCCATTAGAGTCTGGCGGTACACTCGGAGACGCTCTCTACCTTCCACTCGCTCAAAATCCCAGTTAGGCTGCAACAGAGGAAGCCCCTCGTCCATGAGATGAGGCTGGGCGGTTGGTCTCCCGTCGACCCCGGGGACCCGTTTCAGCGCCTCTGCCAGGATTCGCTCCCGTTCTTCTGTGGTAAAGAGCACCTGCAACAGCTGCTGGCAATCATCTCAGGTGGGGTTATGAGTGAACAAAATGGAATCTAAGAGGTCAATGAGGCCTTGGGGTTTCTCCAAAAAAGGAGGATTTTGGGTTTTCCAATTATACAGATCACTCGTGGAAAAGGGCCAGTACTGATAGGTTCGCTCTCTGTCCAGGCTAGCTGGTGCCATCTGGACAGGGAGTGCCTGTACAGTAGATGAAGGTAACTCTGGGTCCCCATGATCCTGCTCACCCCTATTTCCTTTATTTTTTCTCCAGGGTCGGGGTTCCCTTATCCCTTCTGATTCATGGGGGGGGGGGGGGGGGGGGGGGGCGGGGGCGCTCCTCCCCCCAGGGGAACCTGCAATGGAGGAGGGGCATATGGCTGGGGCCTAATTTCCGTCTCCAAGTCAATCAGGTTCGGGTATGAGGATTCCTGCAAGACCGGTTTTGGGCCCTTGTTTTTCTCGGCTTCCTCTGTGGGAGTGGGGTTTCCATAACCAGGGCTTGTACATTAGGAGAATCAGGGAGTTTGTGAACAAAAGGTTTTAACCATTCGGGCGGATCTTCTACTAGATCTTGCCAGACCATAACATATGGGACTTGGCTCGGTTGGCCCCAGGGAATAGGAGCCATAATTTTCTCTTTCACCGCCCAAATAACAGAAGGTTGAAAAGTTCCCTCTGGAGGCCATCCAACTTGGAAGGCGGGCCACTCTGCAGAGCAAAAGGTTATTAATTTACTCTTTGTAACCAGTAGCGACAGATCATACGCTCTAGCCCTGACATCCGAGAAATGATCAGTCCTGAGAGAGTGGGGTAGATTCTCCTTGCCCCATAGCGAGAGTCAGAAGAAGGTCACCGAGAATTACCACCAAAAAATCCTACTGGGGGTGGTGGCGGCCAGGAGGTTGGGCTTGTGGTATGCTTCGTGGAACTATTTGAATGCCTTAGTCGTTGCACGGAAGTTTTCTTGTTGGGGGCGGGCACCCTAAGGGTTTCTAGCCCGTTCCGTGACCCCCTTATCCTTTCACGGGAGTCTTCCAATGGCAGGCACCCTATCGGCTCTTAAGTGCCTGTCCTGTACCCTGTGTAAAAACACAGACGGGTTTTTATTTGGCCAGATTCTCGGTTTAGAATACGAGAAGAAAGAAAAGAGTTTCACCCTCTCGGGCTCCCGTTACTGGGGCTGACTTGTTGGGAGGCCTTCAGAATCCGCCAGAGAGTAGCCCTGGCCGGGACTCGTCAGTTGCCCCGACAACTGTCTGCCTGTTCACTGAAACTCTCACAAACAGAAATGAGGATCCAAAGCTTTATAGGAGGAAGTAGACAATGACACACCAGAGAACAATAAGACAGGAGACAATGCCGGCAGTTATACAGACTCAAAAGGGCATAGAAAAACAAATGGACAGACACACATCGGCCAACAACACAGAACTGGGGGGCGGGACCCCCTGAGTCTCCCTAACTTCTGGAACAAGGGTCACCTTACCAAATGGCGTCCACCGTTCCCCAGATTTGGGCTTAGGAGAGGAGGTCTCCTTCCCGCAGAGCCAGCTGCCTTCCAGCATGCTCGCTGGCCTTGGCCTTACGCCTGCCGGAACGGCCAATCCGTTCCCTCATGGAAAGCTTTCCCTCACGCCAGACACCTTCCTGCCTTCTAGCAGGGCCTCGGATTTACACTGGACTTTCCAGACCTGCCTGAACACCGGTGCTATTACCTGTTCTTTTTCCCCTTTGTTCCAAAGAGCATTCTTCCCCGGTCAAGGGATCCCGGATGAGTCCCCAAATGTTCTGCCCGTAGTCTGAATCCCTGATCGGGAAAGAAGACTCCTCGAGACAATGCAACTTGCAATAGGGGAATTTATTACTGACTCGAGCCAGGGCCTCCCGCCCTCACCAAGGGTGTGAGGACGAAAAGGTCCCGAGCCCCAGTTCTCTCGGGTATTTATTGGGTACAATTATTAAAAAAGCAGCGGGTAGTTGGCGCAAGCGGATTGGTTACACAGCTGCAAGGCAATTTTTGTTGGCGCAATCCTTCGTGGGCTTTCAGCTTTCCCTTGATAGCTTCCCTTTTTCTTGCTAGGCACATGTTGATTGGCTGGCTCCAGGTGGCCTGATAATTATGTTACCCCAGGAAACCAGGCCTACTCCTAATCTAGGCTGCCTGTCATGGCGTCAGCCGTGACAGCCTCACATTTCCCCCCGTCTTTGTACTTTTGTAGAGGAATCCTTCTCTTCACTCTGTGAATTGGCTGATACTGTTGTCTCAATACCATAATTTGGATGGTATTTAGGCCCTCCCTAATAAATGAGACCAGACGGTTTAAAATGCATGGACCAAAGGTCAGTAACAATATTAATATTATGAGTGGACCCAGGAGGGTGGAAATCAAAGTGGTCAACCAGGGCGAGTGCTGAAACCAAGATTCAAACCAGCCTTGTAAGGCTTTTCGTTCTCTCTTCTGCTGGGCTAGTCTCTCTCTTACTTTCTGGAGAGATTTTTGTACCACCCCTGAATGGTCGATATAGAAACAGCATTTTTCTCCCAGTGTTGCACATAATCCTCCTTGTTGCAGAAACAACAAATCTAAACCTCTCTTATTTTGTAACACTACTTCAGCCAAGGAGCTCAAGGAAGCCCCCAGGTGTGAAATGGACTTCTCGAGTTGTTCAATATCTTCATCTATTGCAGCCCTTAGTTGATTATACTGTTTATCTTGCAACGTTAAGGCTGCGATCCCACTTCCCGTTCCTATAGCACCCAATAGGACTGCTAAAGTCAGGGCAGTGACTGGTTTTCGTTTTACCCTATATTGACCCGATGGGTCTAACCTTGGTTGCAGCTCTTCCTTTGAGTAATAGTTTAGCCGGGGGATCAGGTGGACTAGGACACAGAAATCTTGGGAGGCATTAAGTGCTGCCTTATGGACACACGGGGTTAGTCCGGCAGAGCAAGCCCACCACCCGTTTTCTGGCAGAAGTACCCACTGGTGAGTAGAATTGGGGAGGCTAGTCTTAGGGACTGAATTATTATTACATAGGTGTTGATAAGTCTTAGGGATAGTTCCTATACAGGTGCCTATGCCCGTAATGGAGCCTACTGTCAACCAGCCTGACCCAGGTTGTTGCTGCCATGTGCAGGCCGAGACATCAGAGGTCACATTGAATCTTGAAGAAAAGGCAACCGCCTCATAATAGGGAGGCCTAATATTATAGCAAAGCCAGCAACCATTTGTTAAGTCCGGACAAGAGGCATTTAGGGTGAGATAAGCTGAGGAGATCATTTTCATAAGGGGGTCTGTTGGTGGGGACATGTCAACCCTGGGGGGTCTCACGGTGCGTGGAGTCAATCTATTAGCCTGACTTTGGTTCTAGGAGGGAGGCTATGGGGTTGTTCCCTGGGGGGTGGGCTTCAGGGCTATCACCTGGTTTGGTCCTAAGGCTACTTTGGGTGCCAAATGGAGCGGTCCCAGTTTTAATTTAAGCTCAAACTGGAATCCTGTGTCATAGCCAGTCTTGTAAAGACGGAGGCCCCAAGCTCGGCCAACATCCCACTTGGTAAATTTCTTTCCTTTGTCTGTGATTTTGATCTGTAATGGGAAACATTGACCGGGTCTGGATGATACTCTCTTAGTTGGACATTTCTAGGAATTAGGGGTGATTTTACCTGAATGAGGTCCTTGTCGGAGTTAGTGAGCCAATGGACTGTTCCCGTGGTTTCGCAACCCCAAGTGGCACAATATTTTTCAATTTGGTTCCGATCCCTTCCTCCCCCCGGGCAGACATAGACAGGCACTTGTTCGTAGTACTGTGGGCCTTTTCGCTCACAGTTACGGGTGAACAGACCGAAAGAGCTGTGGGCAAAGAACTTGGTCAGTTGGTGGGGACCAAACCCATTACCATCAGCCGCCAGCATGCGCAAATCAAAGGTCGGTACTGGCCACCATGTCCCTTTGGGGGCCACGTTGGAGCTCTAATTAAGCACTTCTCCAGTCTCAGGATTGTAGATCACCCAAGTCAGGTTAGCTGGCTGATGGGGGTTGTGGCTGGTTGCTCCTGGGCAGATGAAAACTGTTATCAGCAGGAGGGTTAAGAGGGCTCCCGTCATACGAGTTTCAGTTTCAAAGGATTTGACGGGTGAGGTCTTGTCTCCCATTCTGCTTGTGCCTTCTCCTGTTCTTCCGGGCTGGCTTGCCTCACGTGACTGCAGTGAACCCAGGGCCCGATCCCGTCGACCTTAACAGCAGTAGGAGTGGTAAGGAGAACAACATAAGGGCCTTTCTATCTAGGTTCTAATACTTTAGATTGGTGTCGTTTTACCCAAACCCAATCACCCGGGCCAATATTATGTGAGGAGATGGTCCCCTTGCTTGGACCCTCGTGTATCTCTAATTAATTTCCAAACATGGCTATGCACCTTACTTAATGCCATCAGTGTTTGCTGGAATTGTCCCAAGGTAGGGGGTGGTAGACATTTTCTCTCAAATATAGGACACACAGGAGGGGGTCTTCCATACAGAATCTCAAAAGGGGTAAGATTCAGCTTATAAGGGGTGTTACGCGCTCAAAAGAGCGCAAAGGGAAGGAGGGTCACCCAGTCCCCGCCAGTCTCTATTGCCAATTTTGTCAAAGTTTCTTTTAGGGTCCGATTCATTCTCTCAACCTGTCCTGAGCTCTGGGGATTATATTCACAATGTAACTTCCATTTTGTCTCCAGAGCTTGGGCCAGCCCTTGTACAATCTGGCTCACAAAGGCGGGTCCGTTATCAGAGCCCATGGTCACTGGCAGCCCGTACCTAGGCACTATCTCCTCTAAGATCTTTTTAGCAACCACTGTTGCTGTCTCTCCCTTAGTGGGGAAGGCTTTTACCCACCCCGAGAAGGTATCTACCAGAACCAACAGATAGCGATACCCGTACTTGCCTGGTCTTACCTCAGTGAAATCTATCTCCCTGTGTTGCCCTGGCTCTTCTCCTCGTTACCTCGTTCCAGTGTGCTGCCTCTTCCCTGTCCTCATCAGCTGGCACGCTTTGCAAGCCTGGATTATCTCTCTTACAGTTGCATTTTGTCGAGGGAACCTCAGGCAGGCCATCTGGAGAAGTGTCAAGGTCTTTTTTTTTCCCCAAGTGTGTAGTTGTGTGCAGGTGTTCACATAGGTGACGACCCAGGATGGCAGGCAATATCAGGTTGTTGTTTTGATCTCGGTACCATCCATCTTTGTCATCCTTCTGGAGGGTGGTATCCTCGTTGATCCAAACGAGGTCAGGGAGGGAATAGTCAGGGACTGGCGGCAGAGTCTCTATACCAGGAGGTGGAAGTCCCACGGCTAATATGGGGGCGGCGTAGTCCCAGCTGGCCGCTTCTCGAGTGGCCGCATCAGCAGCCCGATTGCCCCGTGTCCTAGGGTCTTCTCCTCTCTGGTGACCGGGGACATGTACAATTGCTACTGCCCGGGGCAATTGAACAGCTTTCAGGAGCCTGCGGATCTCGGGCAAATTCTTGACTTCTTTTCCCTCCGCTGTTCTAAATCCCCTTTCCCGGTACATTGGACCTTGAATATGGACAGTGCTAAAAGCATATCGGCTGTCCGTAAAAATGGTGACTCTCTTTTCTTTTGCTTGTTCCACAGCCTGTATTAGGGCAATCAATTCCACTTTTTGTGCAGACGTGTTTGGGGGAAGTGTCTCAGCCCATATTGTCTGTCCTGAATCATCGCCTATAGCGACTCCCGCCTTCTTTTGTCCATCTTTTACATAGCTGCTCTCATCAGTGAACCATACTAGCTCACTGTTGTTTAGTGGCACATCAGTTAAGTCTGTTCGAGCCGCCAGGGCCTCAGCCAGGATCTCACTGCAATCATGGAGAGGGCGGTCCTTCTCTGGGATAGGTAGAAGCGTGGCTGGATTCAGGAAGCAAGGGGTCTGAAAACGCACCCATGGGGCATCAAGCAGCAGGGCCTGGTAATGTGTCAAACGGGCATTGGAGATCCACTTACCCGGCGGCTGCTTTAAAACCCCTTCGATGGCGTGGGGGGTGTAAACCCAGAGTTGCTGTCCATACGTCAACTTGTTGGCGTCGCGGACGAGGAGGGCAGTGGCTGCAATGATGTGGAGGCAAGGGGGCCACCCAGAGGCCACCGGGTCTAATCGCTTTGAAAGGTGTGCCACCGGCCACTTCCATGGTCCCCATTGTTGCATCAAGAACCCCTTTCCTATTCCTTGCTTTTCATCTACAAACAGCTGGAATGGCTTATTTGGGTTAGGCAGGGCAAGGGCTGGGGCTTCTAGTAGGGCCCGTCTGAGTGTCTGGAAAGCCTGTTTCATTGGCTCAGTCCAAGTCCAGTTTGGGGTCTCTTTATTTCCCTCATACAAGGGCCGGGCCTTCTCAGCAAACCCCATGATCCACAGTCTACAATATCTAACAGTCCCCCAAAATTCTCTCACCTGGCAGGGGGTCTTGGGCTGTGGTATCTGCAATATTGTTTCCTTCATGGCCTGAGTTAGCCACCTTTGCCCCTGCCTGATCTTATACCCCAAATAGGTGACCTCTTGCCGGGATATTTGTGCCTTCTTTGTGCTAGCATGATACCCCAAGGTGCCTAGAGTCTGTAAGAGGTCACCGGTGGCACGGCTGCATGCCTCCTCTGTGGTTCCAGCCAACATAAGGTCATCTACATATTGCAACAGGATGACCTCTGGGTGGCGAGTCCGATATTCATAGAGGTCCTCACTCAAAGCCTCATTAAACAAGGTAGGGGAGTTTTTGAACCCTTGTGGGAGGTGGGTCCAAGTTAGTTGTACTACCGGTTGGCCTTCCCCCTCAGTCCACTCAAAGGCAAATATCTCCTGGCTCTGGGCTGTCAGGGGTAGGCTGAAAAAAGCATCTTTCAAGTCCAACACAGTGTACCAAGTGTACTCAGGCAGCAGACTGCTCAGGAGGGTATACGGGTTGGGGACAGTAGGGTGTATGTCACTCACCCGCTTGTTGACTTCTCGTAGGTCCTGGACAGGTCTGTAATCTGTACTCCCTGGCTTCTTCACCAGTAGTAAGGGGGTGTTCCAAGGGGATTGGCACAGCTTGAGAATTCCGGCATCCATGAGCCGTCTAATGTGAGGAGTGATCCCCCGCCGAGCCTCCTGGCTCATAGGGTATTGCCTCACCCTCACAGGAGTCGCCTCGGCTTTTAGTTCTATGACGACCGGATGTCTCTGTTTAGCCAGTCCCATTCCTGCTGTTTCTGCCCATGCCAACGGGTATTTGTGGACCCACGGTTGTATATCTGGTGCTATAACCTCTGAGGGCTTAGGCACAAAAAGTCTGTATTCATCTCTTAAAGCTAGAGACAAGACATGTATCGGCTGTCCAAGTCCATCCGTGAGGGACATTCCCCCAGGGTCAAAATGGATCTGAGCATTAACTTTAGTCAACAAGTCCCGTCCAAGTAGAGGGGCTGGGCATTCTGGTATCACCAAAAACTAATGGGACACCTGGTGGGGCCCCAGATTTACTTTCCGTTCCGTGGTCCAACAATATCTTTTTGTCCCCATGGCTCCCTGCACCAAGCTGGTTTTCTTAGACATTGGTACCAGTTTTTGATTTAAAACAGTGTTGGGCGCCAGTGTCCACCATGAAGCCAACGGGTTTCCCCTCCACATGTATGGTTGCCCAGGGCTCGGAGAGGGGTGCCGAGTCTTGACTCCCCTAGTCACTGTCTTCCCCCGCATATAGAACTCGAGTTCCAGGCGAAATTCTCTCTCTCTGGGTTGTTCCTCTCTTCGGGTCCCTCTTAGGGCACTCCTTTCTCCCGTGCCCCCGTTTTTTGCAGTAAGCGCACTGATCTTTCTTTAGGGCCTGCCTTTTTGGTCTCTCTTTTTCTCCCGTCTGGGGGCCTCGAGGCTCCCTCAATTCTGTTCCAGCCTTCATCCCTGAAAAAACAATCTTGGCCAGCTCTCTCTGGTTCTTCCGGTTTTCCTTCGCCCTATGTTCTCTAACTTCTTTCCTGATCTTCTCAGCTAGTTCCCTTTCCTCCCGACGAAGTCGTTTCTCCCTTTCTTCTGGGGTCTCCCTATTATTAAATACCTTTTCAGCTGCTTTCAGTAAGTCTTGTATTGTCTGTTATCCTAACCCCTCTATCTTTTGTAATTTCCTCCTAATATCTGGGGCTGCCTGATTCACAAACGCTAGTAGAACTGCAGCGCATGATTCCTCAGCCTGGGGGTCCATAGGTGTATATTGCCTAAAGGCTTCCATTAGCCTCTCTAGGAAGACTGACGGGCTCTCAGTGGGCTCTTGCCTTACTAAATTTACCTTCGCCAAATTTGTCGGCTTCCTAGCTGCAGCCCGCAGGCCAGCCATTAGAGTCTGGCGGTACACTCGGAGACGCTCTCTACCTTCCACTCGCTCAAAATCCCAGTTAGGCTGCAACAGAGGAAGCCCCTCGTCCATGAGATGAGGCTGGGCGGTTGGTCTCCCGTCGACCCCGGGGACCCGTTTCAGCGCCTCTGCCAGGATTCGCTCCCGTTCTTCTGTGGTAAAGAGCACCTGCAACAGCTGCTGGCAATCATCTCAGGTGGGGTTATGAGTGAACAAAATGGAATCTAAGAGGTCAATGAGGCCTTGGGGTTTCTCCAAAAAAGGAGGATTTTGGGTTTTCCAATTATACAGATCACTCGTGGAAAAGGGCCAGTACTGATAGGTTCGCTCTCTGTCCAGGCTAGCTGGTGCCATCTGGACAGGGAGTGCCTGTACAGTAGATGAAGGTAACTCTGGGTCCCCATGATCCTGCTCACCCCTATTTCCTTTATTTTTTCTCCAGGGTCGGGGTTCCCTTATCCCTTCTGATTCATGGGGGGGGGGGGGGGGGGGCGGGGGCGCTCCTCCCCCCAGGGGAACCTGCAATGGAGGAGGGGCATATGGCTGGGGCCTAATTTCCGTCTCCAAGTCAATCAGGTTCGGGTATGAGGATTCCTGCAAGACCGGTTTTGGGCCCTTGTTTTTCTCGGCTTCCTCTGTGGGAGTGGGGTTTCCATAACCAGGGCTTGTACATTAGGAGAATCAGGGAGTTTGTGAACAAAAGGTTTTAACCATTCGGGCGGATCTTCTACTAGATCTTGCCAGACCATAACATATGGGACTTGGCTCGGTTGGCCCCAGGGAATAGGAGCCATAATTTTCTCTTTCACCGCCCAAATAACAGAAGGTTGAAAAGTTCCCTCTGGAGGCCATCCAACTTGGAAGGCGGGCCACTCTGCAGAGCAAAAGGTTATTAATTTACTCTTTGTAACCAGTAGCGACAGATCATACGCTCTAGCCCTGACATCCGAGAAATGATCAGTCCTGAGAGAGTGGGGTAGATTCTCCTTGCCCCATAGCGAGAGTCAGAAGAAGGTCACCGAGAATTACCACCAAAAAATCCTACTGGGGGTGGTGGCGGCCAGGAGGTTGGGCTTGTGGTATGCTTCGTGGAACTATTTGAATGCCTTAGTCGTTGCACGGAAGTTTTCTTGTTGGGGGCGGGCACCCTAAGGGTTTCTAGCCCGTTCCGTGACCCCCTTATCCTTTCACGGGAGTCTTCCAATGGCAGGCACCCTATCGGCTCTTAAGTGCCTGTCCTGTACCCTGTGTAAAAACACAGACGGGTTTTTATTTGGCCAGATTCTCGGTTTAGAATACGAGAAGAAAGAAAAGAGTTTCACCCTCTCGGGCTCCCGTTACTGGGGCTGACTTGTTGGGAGGCCTTCAGAATCCGCCAGAGAGTAGCCCTGGCCGGGACTCGTCAGTTGCCCCGACAACTGTCTGCCTGTTCACTGAAACTCTCACAAACAGAAATGAGGATCCAAAGCTTTATAGGAGGAAGTAGACAATGACACACCAGAGAACAATAAGACAGGAGACAATGCCGGCAGTTATACAGACTCAAAAGGGCATAGAAAAACAAATGGACAGACACACATCGGCCAACAACACAGAACTGGGGGGCGGGACCCCCTGAGTCTCCCTAACTTCTGGAACAAGGGTCACCTTACCAAATGGCGTCCACCGTTCCCCAGATTTGGGCTTAGGAGAGGAGGTCTCCTTCCCGCAGAGCCAGCTGCCTTCCAGCATGCTCGCTGGCCTTGGCCTTACGCCTGCCGGAACGGCCAATCCGTTCCCTCATGGAAAGCTTTCCCTCACGCCAGACACCTTCCTGCCTTCTAGCAGGGCCTCGGATTTACACTGGACTTTCCAGACCTGCCTGAACACCGGTGCTATTACCTGTTCTTTTTCCCCTTTGTTCCAAAGAGCATTCTTCCCCGGTCAAGGGATCCCGGATGAGTCCCCAAATGTTCTGCCCGTAGTCTGAATCCCTGATCGGGAAAGAAGACTCCTCGAGACAATGCAACTTGCAATAGGGGAATTTATTACTGACTCGAGCCAGGGCCTCCCGCCCTCACCAAGGGTGTGAGGACGAAAAGGTCCCGAGCCCCAGTTCTCTCGGGTATTTATTGGGTACAATTATTAAAAAAGCAGCGGGTAGTTGGCGCAAGCGGATTGGTTACACAGCTGCAAGGCAATTTTTGTTGGCGCAATCCTTCGTGGGCTTTCAGCTTTCCCTTGATAGCTTCCCTTTTTCTTGCTAGGCACATGTTGATTGGCTGGCTCCAGGTGGCCTGATAATTATGTTACCCCAGGAAACCAGGCCTACTCCTAATCTAGGCTGCCTGTCATGGCGTCAGCCGTGACAGCCTCACATTTCCCCCCGTCTTTGTACTTTTGTAGAGGAATCCTTCTCTTCACTCTGTGAATTGGCTGATACTGTTGTCTCAATACCATAATTTGGATGGTATTTAGGCCCTCCCTAATAAATGAGACCAGACGGTTTAAAATGCATGGACCAAAGGTCAGTAACAATATTAATATTATGAGTGGACCCAGGAGGGTGGAAATCAAAGTGGTCAACCAGGGCGAGTGCTGAAACCAAGATTCAAACCAGCCTTGTAAGGCTTTTCGTTCTCTCTTCTGCTGGGCTAGTCTCTCTCTTACTTTCTGGAGAGATTTTTGTACCACCCCTGAATGGTCGATATAGAAACAGCATTTTTCTCCCAGTGTTGCACATAATCCTCCTTGTTGCAGAAACAACAAATCTAAACCTCTCTTATTTTGTAACACTACTTCAGCCAAGGAGCTCAAGGAAGCCCCCAGGTGTGAAATGGACTTCTCGAGTTGTTCAATATCTTCATCTATTGCAGCCCTTAGTTGATTATACTGTTTATCTTGCAACGTTAAGGCTGCGATCCCACTTCCCGTTCCTATAGCACCCAATAGGACTGCTAAAGTCAGGGCAGTGACTGGTTTTCGTTTTACCCTATATTGACCCGATGGGTCTAACCTTGGTTGCAGCTCTTCCTTTGAGTAATAGTTTAGCCGGGGGATCAGGTGGACTAGGACACAGAAATCTTGGGAGGCATTAAGTGCTGCCTTATGGACACACGGGGTTAGTCCGGCAGAGCAAGCCCACCACCCGTTTTCTGGCAGAAGTACCCACTGGTGAGTAGAATTGGGGAGGCTAGTCTTAGGGACTGAATTATTATTACATAGGTGTTGATAAGTCTTAGGGATAGTTCCTATACAGGTGCCTATGCCCGTAATGGAGCCTACTGTCAACCAGCCTGACCCAGGTTGTTGCTGCCATGTGCAGGCCGAGACATCAGAGGTCACATTGAATCTTGAAGAAAAGGCAACCGCCTCATAATAGGGAGGCCTAATATTATAGCAAAGCCAGCAACCATTTGTTAAGTCCGGACAAGAGGCATTTAGGGTGAGATAAGCTGAGGAGATCATTTTCATAAGGGGGTCTGTTGGTGGGGACATGTCAACCCTGGGGGGTCTCACGGTGCGTGGAGTCAATCTATTAGCCTGACTTTGGTTCTAGGAGGGAGGCTATGGGGTTGTTCCCTGGGGGGTGGGCTTCAGGGCTATCACCTGGTTTGGTCCTAAGGCTACTTTGGGTGCCAAATGGAGCGGTCCCAGTTTTAATTTAAGCTCAAACTGGAATCCTGTGTCATAGCCAGTCTTGTAAAGACGGAGGCCCCAAGCTCGGCCAACATCCCACTTGGTAAATTTCTTTCCTTTGTCTGTGATTTTGATCTGTAATGGGAAACATTGACCGGGTCTGGATGATACTCTCTTAGTTGGACATTTCTAGGAATTAGGGGTGATTTTACCTGAATGAGGTCCTTGTCGGAGTTAGTGAGCCAATGGACTGTTCCCGTGGTTTCGCAACCCCAAGTGGCACAATATTTTTCAATTTGGTTCCGATCCCTTCCTCCCCCCGGGCAGACATAGACAGGCACTTGTTCGTAGTACTGTGGGCCTTTTCGCTCACAGTTACGGGTGAACAGACCGAAAGAGCTGTGGGCAAAGAACTTGGTCAGTTGGTGGGGACCAAACCCATTACCATCAGCCGCCAGCATGCGCAAATCAAAGGTCGGTACTGGCCACCATGTCCCTTTGGGGGCCACGTTGGAGCTCTAATTAAGCACTTCTCCAGTCTCAGGATTGTAGATCACCCAAGTCAGGTTAGCTGGCTGATGGGGGTTGTGGCTGGTTGCTCCTGGGCAGATGAAAACTGTTATCAGCAGGAGGGTTAAGAGGGCTCCCGTCATACGAGTTTCAGTTTCAAAGGATTTGACGGGTGAGGTCTTGTCTCCCATTCTGCTTGTGCCTTCTCCTGTTCTTCCGGGCTGGCTTGCCTCACGTGACTGCAGTGAACCCAGGGCCCGATCCCGTCGACCTTAACAGCAGTAGGAGTGGTAAGGAGAACAACATAAGGGCCTTTCTATCTAGGTTCTAATACTTTAGATTGGTGTCGTTTTACCCAAACCCAATCACCCGGGCCAATATTATGTGAGGAGATGGTCCCCTTGCTTGGACCCTCGTGTATCTCTAATTAATTTCCAAACATGGCTATGCACCTTACTTAATGCCATCAGTGTTTGCTGGAATTGTCCCAAGGTAGGGGGTGGTAGACATTTTCTCTCAAATATAGGACACACAGGAGGGGGTCTTCCATACAGAATCTCAAAAGGGGTAAGATTCAGCTTATAAGGGGTGTTACGCGCTCAAAAGAGCGCAAAGGGAAGGAGGGTCACCCAGTCCCCGCCAGTCTCTATTGCCAATTTTGTCAAAGTTTCTTTTAGGGTCCGATTCATTCTCTCAACCTGTCCTGAGCTCTGGGGATTATATTCACAATGTAACTTCCATTTTGTCTCCAGAGCTTGGGCCAGCCCTTGTACAATCTGGCTCACAAAGGCGGGTCCGTTATCAGAGCCCATGGTCACTGGCAGCCCGTACCTAGGCACTATCTCCTCTAAGATCTTTTTAGCAACCACTGTTGCTGTCTCTCCCTTAGTGGGGAAGGCTTTTACCCACCCCGAGAAGGTATCTACCAGAACCAACAGATAGCGATACCCGTACTTGCCTGGTCTTACCTCAGTGAAATCTATCTCCCTGTGTTGCCCTGGCTCTTCTCCTCGTTACCTCGTTCCAGTGTGCTGCCTCTTCCCTGTCCTCATCAGCTGGCACGCTTTGCAAGCCTGGATTATCTCTCTTACAGTTGCATTTTGTCGAGGGAACCTCAGGCAGGCCATCTGGAGAAGTGTCAAGGTCTTTTTTTTTCCCCAAGTGTGTAGTTGTGTGCAGGTGTTCACATAGGTGACGACCCAGGATGGCAGGCAATATCAGGTTGTTGTTTTGATCTCGGTACCATCCATCTTTGTCATCCTTCTGGAGGGTGGTATCCTCGTTGATCCAAACGAGGTCAGGGAGGGAATAGTCAGGGACTGGCGGCAGAGTCTCTATACCAGGAGGTGGAAGTCCCACGGCTAATATGGGGGCGGCGTAGTCCCAGCTGGCCGCTTCTCGAGTGGCCGCATCAGCAGCCCGATTGCCCCGTGTCCTAGGGTCTTCTCCTCTCTGGTGACCGGGGACATGTACAATTGCTACTGCCCGGGGCAATTGAACAGCTTTCAGGAGCCTGCGGATCTCGGGCAAATTCTTGACTTCTTTTCCCTCCGCTGTTCTAAATCCCCTTTCCCGGTACATTGGACCTTGAATATGGACAGTGCTAAAAGCATATCGGCTGTCCGTAAAAATGGTGACTCTCTTTTCTTTTGCTTGTTCCACAGCCTGTATTAGGGCAATCAATTCCACTTTTTGTGCAGACGTGTTTGGGGGAAGTGTCTCAGCCCATATTGTCTGTCCTGAATCATCGCCTATAGCGACTCCCGCCTTCTTTTGTCCATCTTTTACATAGCTGCTCTCATCAGTGAACCATACTAGCTCACTGTTGTTTAGTGGCACATCAGTTAAGTCTGTTCGAGCCGCCAGGGCCTCAGCCAGGATCTCACTGCAATCATGGAGAGGGCGGTCCTTCTCTGGGATAGGTAGAAGCGTGGCTGGATTCAGGAAGCAAGGGGTCTGAAAACGCACCCATGGGGCATCAAGCAGCAGGGCCTGGTAATGTGTCAAACGGGCATTGGAGATCCACTTACCCGGCGGCTGCTTTAAAACCCCTTCGATGGCGTGGGGGGTGTAAACCCAGAGTTGCTGTCCATACGTCAACTTGTTGGCGTCGCGGACGAGGAGGGCAGTGGCTGCAATGATGTGGAGGCAAGGGGGCCACCCAGAGGCCACCGGGTCTAATCGCTTTGAAAGGTGTGCCACCGGCCACTTCCATGGTCCCCATTGTTGCATCAAGAACCCCTTTCCTATTCCTTGCTTTTCATCTACAAACAGCTGGAATGGCTTATTTGGGTTAGGCAGGGCAAGGGCTGGGGCTTCTAGTAGGGCCCGTCTGAGTGTCTGGAAAGCCTGTTTCATTGGCTCAGTCCAAGTCCAGTTTGGGGTCTCTTTATTTCCCTCATACAAGGGCCGGGCCTTCTCAGCAAACCCCATGATCCACAGTCTACAATATCTAACAGTCCCCCAAAATTCTCTCACCTGGCAGGGGGTCTTGGGCTGTGGTATCTGCAATATTGTTTCCTTCATGGCCTGAGTTAGCCACCTTTGCCCCTGCCTGATCTTATACCCCAAATAGGTGACCTCTTGCCGGGATATTTGTGCCTTCTTTGTGCTAGCATGATACCCCAAGGTGCCTAGAGTCTGTAAGAGGTCACCGGTGGCACGGCTGCATGCCTCCTCTGTGGTTCCAGCCAACATAAGGTCATCTACATATTGCAACAGGATGACCTCTGGGTGGCGAGTCCGATATTCATAGAGGTCCTCACTCAAAGCCTCATTAAACAAGGTAGGGGAGTTTTTGAACCCTTGTGGGAGGTGGGTCCAAGTTAGTTGTACTACCGGTTGGCCTTCCCCCTCAGTCCACTCAAAGGCAAATATCTCCTGGCTCTGGGCTGTCAGGGGTAGGCTGAAAAAAGCATCTTTCAAGTCCAACACAGTGTACCAAGTGTACTCAGGCAGCAGACTGCTCAGGAGGGTATACGGGTTGGGGACAGTAGGGTGTATGTCACTCACCCGCTTGTTGACTTCTCGTAGGTCCTGGACAGGTCTGTAATCTGTACTCCCTGGCTTCTTCACCAGTAGTAAGGGGGTGTTCCAAGGGGATTGGCACAGCTTGAGAATTCCGGCATCCATGAGCCGTCTAATGTGAGGAGTGATCCCCCGCCGAGCCTCCTGGCTCATAGGGTATTGCCTCACCCTCACAGGAGTCGCCTCGGCTTTTAGTTCTATGACGACCGGATGTCTCTGTTTAGCCAGTCCCATTCCTGCTGTTTCTGCCCATGCCAACGGGTATTTGTGGACCCACGGTTGTATATCTGGTGCTATAACCTCTGAGGGCTTAGGCACAAAAAGTCTGTATTCATCTCTTAAAGCTAGAGACAAGACATGTATCGGCTGTCCAAGTCCATCCGTGAGGGACATTCCCCCAGGGTCAAAATGGATCTGAGCATTAACTTTAGTCAACAAGTCCCGTCCAAGTAGAGGGGCTGGGCATTCTGGTATCACCAAAAACTAATGGGACACCTGGTGGGGCCCCAGATTTACTTTCCGTTCCGTGGTCCAACAATATCTTTTTGTCCCCATGGCTCCCTGCACCAAGCTGGTTTTCTTAGACATTGGTACCAGTTTTTGATTTAAAACAGTGTTGGGCGCCAGTGTCCACCATGAAGCCAACGGGTTTCCCCTCCACATGTATGGTTGCCCAGGGCTCGGAGAGGGGTGCCGAGTCTTGACTCCCCTAGTCACTGTCTTCCCCCGCATATAGAACTCGAGTTCCAGGCGAAATTCTCTCTCTCTGGGTTGTTCCTCTCTTCGGGTCCCTCTTAGGGCACTCCTTTCTCCCGTGCCCCCGTTTTTTGCAGTAAGCGCACTGATCTTTCTTTAGGGCCTGCCTTTTTGGTCTCTCTTTTTCTCCCGTCTGGGGGCCTCGAGGCTCCCTCAATTCTGTTCCAGCCTTCATCCCTGAAAAAACAATCTTGGCCAGCTCTCTCTGGTTCTTCCGGTTTTCCTTCGCCCTATGTTCTCTAACTTCTTTCCTGATCTTCTCAGCTAGTTCCCTTTCCTCCCGACGAAGTCGTTTCTCCCTTTCTTCTGGGGTCTCCCTATTATTAAATACCTTTTCAGCTGCTTTCAGTAAGTCTTGTATTGTCTGTTATCCTAACCCCTCTATCTTTTGTAATTTCCTCCTAATATCTGGGGCTGCCTGATTCACAAACGCTAGTAGAACTGCAGCGCATGATTCCTCAGCCTGGGGGTCCATAGGTGTATATTGCCTAAAGGCTTCCATTAGCCTCTCTAGGAAGACTGACGGGCTCTCAGTGGGCTCTTGCCTTACTAAATTTACCTTCGCCAAATTTGTCGGCTTCCTAGCTGCAGCCCGCAGGCCAGCCATTAGAGTCTGGCGGTACACTCGGAGACGCTCTCTACCTTCCACTCGCTCAAAATCCCAGTTAGGCTGCAACAGAGGAAGCCCCTCGTCCATGAGATGAGGCTGGGCGGTTGGTCTCCCGTCGACCCCGGGGACCCGTTTCAGCGCCTCTGCCAGGATTCGCTCCCGTTCTTCTGTGGTAAAGAGCACCTGCAACAGCTGCTGGCAATCATCTCAGGTGGGGTTATGAGTGAACAAAATGGAATCTAAGAGGTCAATGAGGCCTTGGGGTTTCTCCAAAAAAGGAGGATTTTGGGTTTTCCAATTATACAGATCACTCGTGGAAAAGGGCCAGTACTGATAGGTTCGCTCTCTGTCCAGGCTAGCTGGTGCCATCTGGACAGGGAGTGCCTGTACAGTAGATGAAGGTAACTCTGGGTCCCCATGATCCTGCTCACCCCTATTTCCTTTATTTTTTCTCCAGGGTCGGGGTTCCCTTATCCCTTCTGATTCATGGGGGGGGGGGGGGGGGGCGGGGGCGCTCCTCCCCCCAGGGGAACCTGCAATGGAGGAGGGGCATATGGCTGGGGCCTAATTTCCGTCTCCAAGTCAATCAGGTTCGGGTATGAGGATTCCTGCAAGACCGGTTTTGGGCCCTTGTTTTTCTCGGCTTCCTCTGTGGGAGTGGGGTTTCCATAACCAGGGCTTGTACATTAGGAGAATCAGGGAGTTTGTGAACAAAAGGTTTTAACCATTCGGGCGGATCTTCTACTAGATCTTGCCAGACCATAACATATGGGACTTGGCTCGGTTGGCCCCAGGGAATAGGAGCCATAATTTTCTCTTTCACCGCCCAAATAACAGAAGGTTGAAAAGTTCCCTCTGGAGGCCATCCAACTTGGAAGGCGGGCCACTCTGCAGAGCAAAAGGTTATTAATTTACTCTTTGTAACCAGTAGCGACAGATCATACGCTCTAGCCCTGACATCCGAGAAATGATCAGTCCTGAGAGAGTGGGGTAGATTCTCCTTGCCCCATAGCGAGAGTCAGAAGAAGGTCACCGAGAATTACCACCAAAAAATCCTACTGGGGGTGGTGGCGGCCAGGAGGTTGGGCTTGTGGTATGCTTCGTGGAACTATTTGAATGCCTTAGTCGTTGCACGGAAGTTTTCTTGTTGGGGGCGGGCACCCTAAGGGTTTCTAGCCCGTTCCGTGACCCCCTTATCCTTTCACGGGAGTCTTCCAATGGCAGGCACCCTATCGGCTCTTAAGTGCCTGTCCTGTACCCTGTGTAAAAACACAGACGGGTTTTTATTTGGCCAGATTCTCGGTTTAGAATACGAGAAGAAAGAAAAGAGTTTCACCCTCTCGGGCTCCCGTTACTGGGGCTGACTTGTTGGGAGGCCTTCAGAATCCGCCAGAGAGTAGCCCTGGCCGGGACTCGTCAGTTGCCCCGACAACTGTCTGCCTGTTCACTGAAACTCTCACAAACAGAAATGAGGATCCAAAGCTTTATAGGAGGAAGTAGACAATGACACACCAGAGAACAATAAGACAGGAGACAATGCCGGCAGTTATACAGACTCAAAAGGGCATAGAAAAACAAATGGACAGACACACATCGGCCAACAACACAGAACTGGGGGGCGGGACCCCCTGAGTCTCCCTAACTTCTGGAACAAGGGTCACCTTACCAAATGGCGTCCACCGTTCCCCAGATTTGGGCTTAGGAGAGGAGGTCTCCTTCCCGCAGAGCCAGCTGCCTTCCAGCATGCTCGCTGGCCTTGGCCTTACGCCTGCCGGAACGGCCAATCCGTTCCCTCATGGAAAGCTTTCCCTCACGCCAGACACCTTCCTGCCTTCTAGCAGGGCCTCGGATTTACACTGGACTTTCCAGACCTGCCTGAACACCGGTGCTATTACCTGTTCTTTTTCCCCTTTGTTCCAAAGAGCATTCTTCCCCGGTCAAGGGATCCCGGATGAGTCCCCAAATGTTCTGCCCGTAGTCTGAATCCCTGATCGGGAAAGAAGACTCCTCGAGACAATGCAACTTGCAATAGGGGAATTTATTACTGACTCGAGCCAGGGCCTCCCGCCCTCACCAAGGGTGTGAGGACGAAAAGGTCCCGAGCCCCAGTTCTCTCGGGTATTTATTGGGTACAATTATTAAAAAAGCAGCGGGTAGTTGGCGCAAGCGGATTGGTTACACAGCTGCAAGGCAATTTTTGTTGGCGCAATCCTTCGTGGGCTTTCAGCTTTCCCTTGATAGCTTCCCTTTTTCTTGCTAGGCACATGTTGATTGGCTGGCTCCAGGTGGCCTGATAATTATGTTACCCCGGGAAACCAGGCCTATTCCTAATCTAGGCTGCCTGTCATGGCGTCAGCCGTGACAGCCTCACACTAACTCCTATTAATTTTCTTGTGAGATCATATACTCATGGTGAATCTCTATTGGTAGAATTAGTAATAGAACTAATGACAGTTCTATTAAACAGTACTCATTAATTCTATAATTTCTAAAGATAAATTCAGTAGAATGTTTTAAAGCAGGACATGTTTGGTATAAAAATGACACTTGATTTTTTTTTGGGGGGGGGGAAGGATTATTTCTGAACAGAGATGGAAAATTAAAAATCAAAAAAGGTTTTTTAAAATCTGTTCACCACTTTTGGGTTGGCAAGCACTGTGCTTCCTATGGGGCATGGGTTTGCTGAAATACCACATGAACTTTTAACACCTTTGTTGGCATATAGTTATGGAAGATGAATTAGAATACCAGTTGATAGCTAACTAACTATAATTTTATATCCATTTTTCTAACATCAAGAGAATTCCCTGCCTCTTTGCAGGAGACTCTAGTTAAACACAATTTTAATCTTTCAAAATATCTGGTGCCAACCACTTTATGAGAAACACAACGCACTGGGAATTTTAATGGAAGAAAGAATTTTGTATTGGAATAAAGTAAAGTTTCACATGAACTATTTCACTAATAATGATAGGAAAAAGGAGTAAAGAGAGGAAAGAAGGAAAAGAGAGAGCGGGGGAGAAAGGAAAAGAAATGGAAATAAAAGGAAAGGATTAATGGGTTTATGAATAAATAAGTATTTTTCAAAGGTAACCGTACTTCATTATGAAATCTGTGTGAGGTTGACTCTCTCTTCTATTTTTATAGAAGCTCTAACTCACCCTTTCAATATTTTATTGCATCCATAGTAATTATTAGTATCATCAGTCATGAATATTTCTTTACTCAATAAATATTTATTGAACACCTACTATATATTGGGTACTGGGCTGATGACTGAGAATACTTCAATAAGCAAAAGGAACAAAAAGATGTTTCAGGAATAGTGAAGTGAGGAAAAGGAAAGTGAGCTCAAAGTCTGTAAAGAGGAAGAAATGAGTGAAAAAGTGACTGGAGAGATATGCTGGTATTTGGAAAGTGCTACAGCACCTCTCATTGCACTTTCCAGGACTTCAGTACAAGTACCTATTCTTTTATCTCTAACTCACAAATCAAAGCAATTTCCAAAGCATGATAAACACAGCAATTTACATTTAGGTACACATCCTACACAGGAGGATAGATTTCTGTCTTTTTGATGATCCAAGAATATTATGTTAGTGATGCTGCTCACATCAAGGACCAGAATACCTCTCTATTATTTCCCTGCCTTGTGCTCTAATTTCCTCTAAATCTTTTCACCTGGGGAAAACGTGTGGCTAATAAGGAGCTAAGGATGTTTCAGAATCTTGCTACAATCAGTAACACATAGTCCTACTGCCATTTGGATATTTAGAGGACTGGCATATTTCTTTACAGATTAAGGATTATTGCTTTTCTCAAGTCACAACATACGATTTTTATTCTAACACTTGACATTTTGCCCTGAAATGTTTCACCTTCTGCGATGGATATTGTATGACTTTCCAGTTGACTCATTACTTTGGGGCTTTCTTCTTACTATTACTCCCAGCAAGGCCACATTGAGCAACACATGCCAAGATTTTGGAGCTTGACATTAGCAGATTTAAAAATAAATGTAACAGCTGGACTAAGACATATTAAAACTGATGATAGGCAACTTTTAAAATCTCTTTGAGGCTTAGCTTTCTAATAGGTGGCATAGGTCTCAGAATAACTCACTAAATGGTAATGAGGATTAAAAGATACACTTAGGGCTTTCTAAAAAGACAGTGATTTTAAAGCCAAAAAGAAATTTTTGATAGATTTGACAGTATGAGAACTAAAGACAACATCATTAAAAAATAAATGGTAGTATGTTAGAATAAAATATACTAACAAATATAAAAGTTGAATTATCAAGTAAGATATCAAAATAATTCTAGCAAAGAAAAATAAAACTAATCTAATGGAAAAAAATGGTCAAAAGATAGCAATAAGCATGTGACCAAGGTTGAATGAAAGAGTGCCAATACACAGAGAAAAAAATTGCTCAAAAGCACTAGGGATCAGTAAAATGCTATAGATAAAGTACCTTTGGATTGCTAAAATGAAAGAGGCTGATAATTCTCAATTTTTAGAAGATGCAAACTGCACCTTCCCACTCCCTGTTGGTTGAAGTATAATTGTTTATACCACTTGAATGGAAAGTTGTCACTTTATCAAAAAATTTTTAAATGCACCTTGTTTTGCAAACAGCCATTCCAGTTTCAGAAATTCCATTACAATAGACATGTCTCCACATATACAAAAGTCAATCTACAAAGCTGTATAAAGACAACACTCCTTATGATAGCACAATAATAGAAACAAATATTTATTAATGGAAAAGTAGTTAATAATAGAACATTTCAGAGTACTACATAGACATTATAAAGAATAAATTGGACCACTCCCCAGGTGGCGCAGTGGTAAAGAATCCACCTTATGCAGAAGACAAAGGAGACCAGATTTGATCCCTGGATTGGGAAGATCTTCTGGAGAAGGAAATGGTAACCCACCCCAGTATTCTTGCCTAGAAAATCCCATGGACGGAGAAGCCTGGAGGATTACAGTTCTTGAGTTGGCAAAGAGTCGGACACGAAAGAAGTCTTTGGAACAATAAGAATTATTTGTACTTTTCTCACATTTAGGTTAAGACTAACACACTGGAACTAACGTTTTATTGACATGAGAAAGAACTGTGAAAAATTGCTAATGCTTCTCACTTTATTTCTATGTTGCAATTAGGATTCTTAGTATACCCATAATTCGTCTCAGCCACATCAATCAATGAAGCACTTCTTCCTTGTCCTTTTCTTTATGGCTCTTCTCCCGGTTTCCTTCCCTTCATTTTGCTCATCTCTCACTGCTCTCTGACTCTCCTTCTGGATGACTCTAAATTTGCTCTCGTGACTGCTCCCCCACTGTGTCCCCCCTTCTTCCCACCAGAGATACTGCACAGGTGCAGCCCCATCTGTCCCAGTGTGCCCCTCTCAGGATGCAGTCGTACACAGCAGTGTCTCTCAGGGTGACCTGGGGCAGGACCAAGGAGCTGGGACTTTCTGTCTGAAGCTGTGGTCAGAGAGGCCAGGCTGTTGTTCACTGTGCCTCGTAAGCCATGAATGACATACTGTGGACTCTGATTGGGATTTTGCCGATACAAATGTATACAGTCATTTCCACCAACAGTAGAGTGGTTACAAGGCAGGTTCACATCCTCTCCTTCAGGACAATCCATGGAGCTGGGCTGAGTGGTCTTAGTATCAATCACAGTCCCTGGGGGGTTAAGAAATTAAGTTAACTCCAGAGCACAAATCAGTGTAATTCTATGGATCAAAGGGATAAGCCTCCTATAAATGTTTAGCTGCAGGGAGCCGGCCTGACTGCTCAGGCCCCTTCTTGGCCCTGAGAGAGATCTAAGAGGTCCCTCTCTGTCCCGCCACCCCTGATTTATTAAAGTGCAAATTGGCCTTTCTCACCTCCCTCAAGGAAATCGCTGCAGCCACCATTTGCCCATTTTCCTGACTCTGATAAGATTATCAGGCTCCTGTGAATGGTTTATATCTAGGTAGCCTTTAACTGATTGTAAGACGCTGGTGCTATGCTCTGCTAGAGTTAAGATAAAACTCCTGAGCTAAAACTAGTGTCTGCAGTTCTGCACGTATGCAAGTCTTTGATCTAAAATTTGGTGAATCCTGTTAGCATATATATGTATGTTACCCCTCAATAAAGTCGTCGGAATCAGTCACAAGCTGACTCCGTCCCTCTCAACCCCATCTTTCCGAGTCTTTTATTTCTCAGGTGCTCTGGTGATTGCGTCCTCGACCTGTTCGTTTTGCCGGCAGGTCCGGCAATTAGCCCTAAGCCCTACTCCAGTGTTTCTACTTATGTCCTGTAAAAATATTGTTGATGTTCATTATTGGACTGCAAGGAAATGAAACCAGTTATCCCAGTGGAAATGAACCCTAAATATTCACTGGAGAGACTGATGCTGAAATTGAAGCTCCAATATTTTGTCCACCTGATGAGAAAAGCTGACTCATTGGAAAATACCCTGATTCTGGGAAAGAGTGAAGGCAAAAGGAGAAGGGGGCATCAGAGGATGAGATGGTTAAACAGCATCACCATCTCAATGGACATGAATTTGAGCATACTCCAGGAGATAGTAGAGGACAGAGGAGCCTGGCATACTGATGTCCATTTGGTCGTAAAAAGTTGGATACAATTTAGCAACTGGACAACAACAAAATTATAGAGACCAAAGATACGTGGCAAGAATCAGAGACTCCATAGGCTTTGTTCCATGGGTCTTTGGCTTAATAAGACCAGAGAATTCTTACAACCTGCTTACTGCTAAGGACTCTTCTGGTATCGTGGCTATGATTTAAACTGTAAGGTAGAAGATGGTCCTCTTTAGCAAACCCACAGATCACTTCTCAGTCCCATCACTGTGATGCTGAATACAGCACAGGGAGGGGAGTGGACAGTAAGTGACTCTTTGTGGCCCTTTGCCCTCAAGTCACCCCTTGCAGACACAGAGCACTTACCCAAGGTCAGAAACACAGTTACTCCAGTCACCAGCCTCATACTTCTAGGACAAACCAGGATTGTGGGCCCAGAGCTCAGGCTTGTGTCTGACCCTTTGCTTGAGGAGGTTCCAGAGAACAGAGGCAACAGCTGTCAGTAAAAACTTACAACCAGTGAAGATACTGCTGTGTTGTTGTCAGGACCTTCTCAGCCAATGATCAAGCAGCTCCTTACCTATGTCTTCCTCCCCAGTTTTAGTCATGTCCCCGAAAGATGGTGAAACATCCCCAGCTCACAGTGAGATCACCTATGAAGTTTAAAGTCTGGCTCTGGATAAGGAACACCGATCACAGTGATGTGTCTGCACAATTATTGGTCTTTCATTTGTTTCTTAGGAGACTGGCTGATGCTCCAAGAAGCCTGAGGAACACAATGTTTAATCCCAGAAAAATATACTGAGCTCTGTGTTGTAAAATGATGAAAATTTCCATCCACATTCCAGAAAGTTAATGGGAGATTCAAAAGTAGGCAGTGATGTGCTCTGGGAGACAGGAAAAATTAATAACATTGAGACAAAAAGCTACACATCCTAGAACTTGCAGCAGCTCTTGTAACAGTTCTTGGAATCATGCATCTATTGCCAACTAGGCAGACATTTTCCATGCATTTGTTCTTAATAAACTAACTGATTGACATAGATGGTGTTCGCCTCCTCCTTGAACAGTAGTCCTTAATCCTCATGTTCCCCATGCCGATGCTTGTGGATGTTGTGTAGCAAGGATGCTAAGGGCAGAGGAATTGACAGAAATGAAGGGAAAAAAGTGGAGGTGGCATAGAGGTGGATGTGAGTGGTAGAAAAAGTTGGAGGAGGGAAAAAATGGTATCAGGAATAGAAAAGGGAAGGGATAATCAGAGCAGGGAATGGGAAAGCGTGTTAGGAAGGCACTTGGAAAGGGCTTAGGCTATTGGGCTAACCTGAATCCTCGACCACACACGTTCAACAAGGGATAATAAAGCTCAAATTGTCTAAAGAATATGAAAGTATGTCATTTTTCCTTTTTGGGGGCAAATCAATGGAAAATAAATTTCCGTTACCTTCTCCCAGAAAGGAACACTGTTTTCAGATGAATCAGCCCCCTCTTGTGACTGAATAGAACTGCAGATCTAAATCCGGACCAAAAGTCAGCAAGCAACTTTTTGAAAAACCCCTCAAGTTTGCAGGTAAATGGGCTTCCCAGGTGGCATGAGTGGTAAAGAACTCACCTGCCAATGCAGGAGACTTAAGAGACCCAGGTTCAATCCCTGGATCAGGACGATCCTCTGGAGAAGGGCCCATGGCAACCCACTCCAATATTCTGCCTGGAAAATTCATTGGAAAGAGGAGCCTGGTGGGCTACAGTCCATGACTTGCAGAGTCAGACACGACTGAAGCACACGTCTTACTTGTAATACCTCTGTACTCATCTGTATTTTCTTGGTCCTAAACACGCCATAGAAGGGTTTAAATTATCTTTGACTACTTTATTGCGGTCATATAATTCTCATTTTGTCTCTAACCTTCCTATATTTAAAATTTACTTCAAAGGCCATGTAATTCAATGTTTATAAGAAAGTTTGGTACACAGTAGACACTCAAGAATTACTTGTATCTTGAATGAGCCGATAAATCATTATTCATGAATTTAATGAAAAAATTATGTTGAACAATTGTTTAAATTATTCTGAAAACAATCTTCCAATGTTATGGAATGCATGCCAAACAAAAGGCTCCAATAGTATAAACAAGGGGTTATTATTGTGAACAAAATGGACATAAACAATAAATCCAAGTCTAGGGTTGAGGAAAACTCTATTGAAGACATGGGAGTAAATGTTATGGTAATCACGCTTTGTTCGTTTAACAAACATTCATAAATACTCAGTGGAAGTCTTATTGTTGTTCAGTCACTCAGTCATGTCTGACTCTTTGTGACCGCATGGACTGCAGCACAGCAGACTTCCCTGCCCTTCACTATCTCCAAGAGATTGCTCAAACTCATGTCCATTGTGTGGATGATGCCATCCAGTCATCTCATCCTGTCACCCCCTTCTCCTCCTGCCCTCAATCTTTCCCAGCACCAGGGTCTTTTCAGTGAGTCAGCTCTTCACACCAGGGGGTCAAAGAATTGGAGCTTCAGCTTCAGCATCAGTCTTTTTGATGAATATTCAGGGTTGATTTCCTTTAGAATTGACTGGTTTGATATCCTTGCTGTCCAAGAAACTCTCAAAGGTCTTCTACAGCACTGCAATTAGAAAGACTAAATTCTTCAGCTCTCAGTCTTCTTTAGCTTCCAACTCTCACATTCATAGTGACTACTGGAAAACCATAGCTTTGACTCTATGGGCCTTTGTTGGCAAAGTGATCTCTCTGCTTTTTAATATGCTGTCTAGGTTTGTCATAGCTTTCCTTCCAAGAAGCAAGCATCTTTTAATATCATGGCTGCAATCATCTTCCACAGTGATTTTGGAGCCCAAGAAAATAAAATCCATGACTGCTTATAATTTTTCCCCATCTATTTGCTATGAAGTGATGGGATCAGATGCCATGATCTTAGTTTTTTGAATGTTGAGTTTTAAGTCAATTTGTCACTGTCCTCCTTCACCCTCATCAAGAGGCTCTTTAGTTACTCTTCTCTTTGTGCCATTAGAGTAGTATTATCTGCATATTTGAGGTTGTTGGTATTTCTCCTGGCAATCTTGATTCCAGCTTGTGATTCATCCAACCCAGCATTTCACATGATGTGTGATGTACTCTACATACAATTTAAATAAGCAGAGTGACAGTATACAGCCTTGATGTACTCCTTTCCCAATTTTGAACTTGTTTGTTGTTCCATGTCCAGTTCTGTTGCTTCCTGACCTGCATGCAGGTTTCACATGAGGCAGGTAAGATGGACTAGTATCCTATCTACTTAAGAATTTTCCAATTTGTTGTGATCCACACATTCAAAGGCTTTACTGTAGTCAGTGAAGCCGAGGTAGATGCTTTTCTGGAATTCCCTTGCTTTTTCTATGATCCAATGAATGTTGGCAATTTGATTTCTGGTTCCTCTGCCTTTTCTAAATCTAACTTATACATTTGGAATTTCTCGGTTCACATACTGCTTAAGCCTACTTGAAGGATTTTGTGAATTACCTTGCTAATCTATGAAACGAGCTCAATTGTACGATAGTTTGAACATTCTTTGGTATTGCCTTTCTTTAGTATTGGAATGAAAACTGCCCTTTTCTACTCCTGTGACCATTGCTGAGTTTTTAAAATTTGCTGGCAGAATGAGTACAGCACTTTAACACTCAGGGTGCTGAAAGGACACAGATGAATCAGGTGAGGCTTGATTTTGGTTTCCTTAAAAATAGTAAAATCAAGGACATATTGCATGTTTACTAGCTACTATTGGATATAATATTTCTGAATTGGATCTGCAAGATTTTACCTTTCATATTAATTATTTTCACTTCATATTGATTTATGAGCTTTTAATATATTGTGCATTTGATTCTTGTTTCAGTAATGTAGATTGCATATATAGCCTTCCAATTGCATTGACTTTGTACTCTCTTAGCAGTGATTTTTAACAGAAAAGACAATCTAAAAATATACTTTCATGCTCATAAGAAGCTTCCTTGACAGTCTTGTTTTCTTTAAAAACTTTGAGAATGCTTTCCTATTGTGACTGCCATTGCTTGTGATGAGAACTCAGGCGTCATTCTTGGTGATGTTTCCCAGAACATATTGGTTTCTCCTGACTGTTAGCAAGATTTTCTTCCACTAAATTAGACCCTTGGATTTGTCTTCAATGCCTTGCATACTTCTGCCAAAACCACAGTGGTGAACTTGCAGAATTCTTTATTCATCTTTATGACTCTTCACATAGCATTGCTCCTGAATAAGGAGCTTGCTTTATAGGAAGTCAAGTACAACAGTGAATGGAGGTTCTTGCTATGATAAAAAGCTTATGGAATGGGTAATGGATGAGGTAGTTATAAATACCAGTTACAATCATGTGGTTATTTGCAGTAACAAAAGCTATAATAGTTATAAAATTATCTTCATTTTACATGAATATATTTATGTATACTTTAACCATTTTTTAGCTTCTCTCTCCTCTTTGCCTGCCTGTGGTAAAAGAAAACATGCCACTACAATTTAATCTTACATCTCAGTGTATCTCAGTAGCTAAGATACAGAATTCAATGGGAGAGTGTGATTCAGCTAGATAAGGAAAGAACATCACCTGTAAATGGATAAATGAACTCAGTAATCTCTTTGAAGGAGAGAGCTTGTTTTGGTTGAATGAAGAATAATTGCATCATATTAACAGGAAGCATTAAATTGAAGAAAGTGGAGAAGACCACTAGATCATTCAGGTATAACTTAAATCAAATCCCTTATGATTATACAGTGGAAGTGAGAAATAGATTTAAGGGACTAGATCTGATAGACAGAGTGCCTGATGAACTATAGACAGAGGATCGTGACATTGTACAAGAGTCAGGAATCAAGACCATCCTCAAGAAAAAGAAATGCAAAAAAGCAAAATGGCTGTTTGAGGGGGACTTACAAATAACTGTGAAAAGAAGAGAAGCGAAGAGCAAAGGAGAAAAGGAAAGATATACCCATTTGAATGCAGAGTTCCAAAGAATAGCCAGGAGAGATAAGAAAGCCTTCCTCATTGTTCAGTTCAAAGAAATAGAGGAAACCAATAAAATGGGAAAGACTAGAGATCTCTTCAAGAAAATTAGTGATATCAAGGGAACATTTCATACAAAGATGGGCTAAAAAAAGGACAGAAATGGTAGGGACCTAACAGAACACAAGATATTAAGAAGATGTGACAAGAATACACAGAAGAACTGTAGAAAAAAAAGATCTTCATGACCCAGATAATCACGATGGTGTGATCACTCACCTAGAGCCAGACATCCTGGAATGTGAAGTCAGGTGGGCCTTAGGAAGCATCACTATGAACAAAGCTAGTGGAGGTGATGGAATTCCAGTTCAGCCATTTCAAATCCTAAAAGATGATGCTGTGAAAGTGCTGCACTCAATATGCCAGCAAATTTGAAAAACTCAGCAATGGCCACAGGACTGGAAAAGGTCAGTTTTCATTGTAATCCCAAAGAAAGGCAATGCCAAAGAATGCTCAAACTACCACAAAATTGCCCTCATCTCACATGCTAATAAAGTAATGCTTAAAATTCTCCAAGCCAGGCCTCAGCAATATGTGAACTATGCACTTCCAGATATTCAAGCTGGTTTTAGAAAAGGCAGAGGAACCAGAGATTAAATTGCCAACATCTGATGGATCATCGAAAAAGCAAGAGAGTTCCAGAAAAACATCTATGTCTGCTTTATTGACTATGCCACAGCTTTTGACTGTGGATCACGATAAACTGTGGAAAATTCTGAAAGAGATGGGAATACCAGACCACCTGACCCGCCTCTTGAGAAACCTGTATGCAAGTCAGGAAGCAACAGTTAGAACTGGGCATGGAACTACAGACTCGTTTCAAATAGGAAAAGGAGTATGTCAAGGCTGTATATTGTCACCCTGCTTATTTAACTTATATGCAGAGTACATCATGAGAAACCCTGGGCTGGAAGAAGCACAAGCTGGAATCAAGATTGCCGGGAGAAATATCAATAACCTCAGCTATGCAGATGACACTACCCTTATGGCAGAAAGTAAAGAAGAACTAAAGAGCCTCTTGATGAAAGTGAAAGAGGAGAGTGAAAAAGTTGGCTTAAAGCTCAACATTCAGAAAACTAAGATCATGGCATCTGGTCCCATCACTTCATGGCAAATAGATGGGGAAACAGTGGAAACAGTGGCTGACTTTACTTTTCTGGGTTCCAAAATCACTGCAAATGGTGATTGCAGCCATGAAATTAAAAGACGCATACTCCTTGGAAGGAAAGTTATGACCAACCTAGACAGCATATTAAAAAAGCAGAGACATTACTTTGTCAACAATGGTCCATCTAGTAGAAGCGATGGCTTTTCCAGTGGTCATGTATGGATGTGAGAGTTGGATGATAAAGAAAGCTGAGTGCTGAAGAATTGATGCTTTTGAACTGTGGTGTTGGAGAAGACTCTTGAGAGTCCCTTGGACTGCAAGGAGATCCAACCAGTCCATCCTAAAGGAGATCAGTCCTGGGTGTTCATTGGAAGGACTGATGCTGAAGCTGAAACTCCAATACTTTGGCTACCTCATGTGAAAAGTTGACTCATTGGAAAAGACCCTGATGCTGGGAGGGATTGGGGTCAGGAGGAGAAGGGGACGACAGAGGATGAGATGGTTGGATGGCATCACCGACTCAATGGACATGAGTTTGCGAAAACTCCAGGAGTTGGTGATGGACAGGGAGGCCTGGCATGCTGCAGTTCATGGGGTCAGAATGAGCCGGACATGACTGAGCGACTGAACTGAACTGAACAGGAATCATAATTTTCCTGTTTTCCTTATCAGAAAGTTTTGTTCTTCAAAGAGGTAATGATTGAATTCTTAGTTAACAAGGAATGAAGTTAGCCAGTTAAGCTATTACGGTGGCTTTGTAGTGTCTCAACTTAACTATCTGGAAATCTGTTTCCCAGAATTTGCTTCCCTGTATTGTTCTCGTTTATGGTTGGCCATGAAAGAGGTCTGCATAAGATTTGGAAGGTACTTGGGATGCAGTAGCCATGTTTCTATCTTCCACATGTTGGTGCAGGGCTCCAGGGACTATGGCAACTCATAATGTTGCTGCTGATCAGGTAGTTCAATTTATTGTTGACTCACAACTCTTTGACCTTCCACCAGATCTCTTACTCATGTTATCTTTGTCTTTGACTAAGTGTGCTTGTAGCATGATGGCAAATGACATCCACTTCTCCTGAAGGTCAGCCAGTACTTTGAGCCTAAAGGAGGTGAGAGAAAAAGACAAGGTTCGGTGTATCTTGTGGGTTCCATTGTCCTCATGTTATTTCCATACATGTCATAGTTTGTCCATGCTTTTGTCCACATCCAACTTTCCTTCACAAATGTTACTCTGGTTGACTTTCAGTGAATTCAGACACAACACCAAACAAATGTAACATTTTTTACCTGTATTTAGTGTTGGAATACAAATGGAACAGACTCTTCCACTGGCTCTAGCCCCTGCCAGTGAATAATCCTTATCAGTTCAGTTGCTCAGTGGTGGCTGACTCTTTGTGACCCCATGGACTGCAGCACACCAGGCCTCCCTGTCCATCACCAACTCCCAGAGCTTGCTCACACTCATGTCCATTGAGTCGGTGATACCATTCAACCATCTCATCCTCTGCCATCCCCTTCTCCTGCCCTCAATCTTTCCCAGCATCAGGGTCTTTTCCAATGAGTCAACTCTTCGCATCAAGTAGCCAAAGTATTGGAGTTTCAGCTTCAACGTCAGTCCTTCCAATGCATATTCAGGACTGATTTCCTTTAGGATTGACTGGTTGGATCTCCTTTCAATCCAAGGGACTCTCCCCAGATCTCCTGCATTGAGGGTGGATACTTTGCCAGCTGAGCCACAGGAGAAGCGGAATAATCCTTATCACTAATCTCTTACTCTACATCACTGGTAGTTCTCCGTCTCTGAATATGCCCTGACACGATCTAAGAGGGAACGGGCTGTATAATAAGTCGCTTCAGTTATGTCCTACTCTTTGTGACCCTGTGGACTGTAGCCCACCAAGCTCCTCTGTCCAAGGGATTCTCCAGGCAAGAATACTGGAGTGGGTTGCTATGCCCTCCTCCAGTGGAACTTCCCAAATCAGGGATCAAATCTTTGTGTCTTATGCCTCTTGCATTGGCAGGCAAGTACTTTACCCTTACTGTCTGGGAAGCCTTAAAAGGAAAGAACTAAGGAAATTATTTTCATGACAATTTCAGGTACTATATCAAGATTTGTGATGTGAGGATCTTTAGGCAAAAGTGTCATTTTATATTATTATGGGGCAAGTTTTCAAATTTAGACAACTTTATACATGTTCTGTATGGTTGATTTAAAGTCAAAAATTCAAGAGGAGATTGTACCAGTAGAAAGTTACTCTGGACACCTGCTTCCATATGACATGGAAGGAGCTTTTATTTAGAATTAAATTTTCTGATCCAGACCACAGATGAAGCAACCACAGGACTACCATTTATTGTCTGGGATCTGCAGGTGTGTATTTCAGCCTGGGTCCTACAGCAGAGAGGCTTTCTCTTATTAAGCTTGGGGGTTTTTGTTCAGCTTTTCCTATTATTTCAAGCACTGTGAGTTCCCAGAGAACACAGAAGTACTTTGCTGAATCCTCCAATTGTAAGGTTGAAATGGTGAGGCTGGATGATTTATGTGATCTTTCAAAATTTATAGAGTAACGGCCACCCCTTGTAAGAAAACTCATCTCTCCACTGGGAAGTTGCTTGTACCAAAAAATGCTGTAACTGCTCCTACTTGTTTCATACCAGCAGTTCAGGGTAAATGACTCCCCAACTCGACTGGATATGTCTGGCTGGTCTTGAATAACTTTCTGGGCTACGCTGGATCCTGTGGGGAAAATCAGAAAACAGAGATGAAACAGTGAATAAAATAATGTAGGAATTAGACTCATTTAGGACCACTGCCCCCCAAAACAAACTGAAATCATAGGATGCTTGCTTTTCTCCAGTCCTCCTTTCCTCCCCAAGTCCCTGTGAAGCACCACGTGCCTGTGTGCAGTCCTTTCACACTGAACACACGCACCCATGTGTGGGAGCATCCCTACCAGAGAAGGTGAAGGCCAGGAACACCCAGAGCAGACTGGAGAGCGCCATGAGGCATGGATTCCCCTGCACAATTGTGCTCAGTTTTGCCTCAAGCTGAGAGTGACTTTGTACTCCTGGCAGCACATATACATATTACCTCAGGTCCTGTGTGACTCCGCCAAACAGGAAGTGGGATTTGTCATTTACATACGTCATGTGGTCTGTGCACAGATGGGAAAAAATGTCTGACTCACCACAAACTTTTACTTTGTCGATTTTTCTTTCACTGATAATTAAGTTAGGCTGATCCTGAAAGGGGGCTTCACAAAAGCAATTAGTAATAAAGGTTTGAGCTGAGGGGAACTGAGGAACAAGCTAGGTGACATTCACTGATAATAATTCAGCACAGTAATTTTGCCATCCCATTTAAAACAGCATTTGCTTTTGGTTTTTGAACTTTTTATTAGAGTAGAGTTGATTTACAGTGCTTGTTAGCTTCTGCTGTACAGCACAATGGAATATCCATCAACAGAGGAGCGGGTGGAACATGGGTCTAATGAGATATCCATCAACAGAGGAGCAGATGGAATATGTGTCTAATGAAATTGTTGCCGTTGTTGTTTAGTTGCTAAGTCGTGTCCCACTGTTTTTCAACCCCATGGACTGTAGCCCTCCAGACTGCTCTGTCCATGGGATTTCCCAGGCAAGAATACTGGAGTGGGGTACCTTTTCCTTCTCCAGGGGTTCTTCCTGACCCAGGGGTCAAACCCTTGTCTCCTGCTTGGCAAATGCATTCTTTACTGCCAGGCCACCAGGGAAACCCGTGATGAAACCCTTCAGCTATAAAAAAAAAAAAATAAAAGAATAAAATAATGCCATTTGCTTCAACATGAACAGATCTAAAATAAAATTTAGTATAAGCTACGAACCCTTCTTATAATTTACATACTGGTCATTTATTTAGCCTACAGTTATATTGCTCCATCCAGAATCTAAGTACTTTATTTAAAAACTCACAGACCTTTGGTCTTCTTGGTGAAATGTAGTCTTATCCAAAATTTTTAATGTATTTTTTTCTGGGTTTTAGGGCTTTACTTAGTTTTTTCAATATGTAAAATTACTTTGACATTAAATGATAACAAAAAATCAGTCCTTCTGACTTTAAGAGTCTGTTCTATTGATTGTGTTTATATTAATTTATGACAGGAATAAAATAATTATACTTTTGAAACCTGATATTGAGTCTTATTTATTAGATTTTGAGAAGGATCAGAAAACTCAGTCTCATTGCCTCCACAAGTAGAATTGTACTTATTAGATCATGAGTCTTGGAATCGTCCTCAAGTCACATTTTCTATCCCACTGGCCCAAATTGTTCAGTCTCACTAGTTAGTTATTTATTATGTTTTCTTCTTGCAAAATACACTTTAGATAAGCATGCTGGGCCTTTCTGTGCCATAGTATTATAATGCACTCCAACAAAACTTAGTATCTACTAGCTGTATCTACACCATAGATGGTGATGCATGAAGTTTTGTAAACTGTTACATGTTCATTGAAGGCAGGAGAAGACGGGGATGACAGAGGATGAGGTGGTTGGATGGCATTACCAACTCAATGGACATGAGTTTGCATTATACTTTTTATTATAAAAAGTTATACTTTTTATTTTATATTGGAGTATAGCCAATATAAACTGTAATAGTTCCTGCCACAGAATGGCAGGATATATTTTTACAATGCATTTCCATCAAAGGATGGTATTCAGAATACAATGTACTCTCTAAACTCAGCAAGAAGAAACTGTAACAGTTTCTGGTGGACCCCAGGGGGAGTCTATCTGATTAACACTATAGCATCTGTATTATTACTTACTTTTCATTCCTTATATTTTTAATTTGTGCTTTCTCTTTTTTCACCTTGATAATTTTGCCTAGGAATATATATTTTATTAATCATTTTAGCAAAATTAACTTGGTATCTCATAGCTATTTCTATCATTTTTTTTTTACCAATTTGACATTTTTCATTATGTTCTTGCTTCAGTTTACATTCGTTGTAATTTTTCTTCTTCTTTTTTGTTGAAAATGTACATAATTGTTTTCTCAGCCTTTTCCTTTAGCAGTATAAGCATTTAAAAAGATAAATCTCTCCTATGTAAAATATTAACTGTATCTCATAAATATTTGTATGTATGTGTTCTCACTATATTTTCTTTCAAAATATTTTGTTATAGCCCACTAATTGTTTCTTTAACCTAAGGGTTTTTTTTTTTAAAGTTTAATGCCTGAATTCCAAATATTTGGGAGTTTCCAGAGATATCTTTTTGCTATTGATTTTCTAAGTCAATTCCAATTTTGATCAAAGAATAAATTCTACATAATTTCAGCTTTCTTAAATGTATTAAGACTTTTCATGCACAAACCAGTGTGTGTGTGTGTATTTATCTACATGGCAGGGTGTGTCTGGAGCCTCGGCTGCAGATCTGGGTCCAGGCTGCAGGTGCCCGGGGAGCACTGTGCACTTGCTGCAGAAGTAGGTGCTGAGTCTCCAGGCTGGGAAGCTGTGATGGGCAGTGAGAGCTGTTCGGCACTCGTACTGAGGAAAACTGTGAGTCTTCCACCTTCCTTTTTATTCATAACTGAACCTATGGCTATCAAGAATGCAAGGCCTTTGCCAGGGTATTGACTGTACCATGGGAAGTGTCAAATGCACTCCTCTCCTACAGTTCAGAATGGAAATCTCTCCCTCCTGGACTATCAAAGATTGAGGGCTCTGTTTCACCTGCTGTTGGTCACTTTTTTCTTTCTCTTGTCCACCCACCCCTGTTTAAAGAGATAAAAAGTCATTAGGTCCACAAATTAATATTTCCTTCTTAAAGTTCCCATCTGCATGAATTTGTCCATTCCCCAATTTTCTCATTCCCCCTAATTAATGAGATATCTTAGTTTTTGTCCACCACAACCCACAGTCCTAATTGAAACCACAGAAGTAAAAATGATGCTCCCAGAATCTTGTCCATTGTTCTTGTCACCAAAGGTCAGTGACAACTCAAGTTCCTCTTCTGGTCTTCTCAACCAGCTAGAACTCTGACTTTAAGTTCACATCTGCTTTAATGCTTTCAGCAGACCCCATCTTCTTACAAGTGCCTTCACTTAAACCTATCTTTCTCAAGGAAAGTATTCCCCATACTGAGACTAGAATTGCTGTAAATTAATTTCACTGGGAATCAGAAATACTCTGCTTACACATGGGTACAGAGCAGGTTAGAATTTCTCGCCTGCTCTGCACCTCTTCCTTTCCTTAACACCTCCTAGAAAAACTCATATATCAGGACAGCATGATATGTTAATGGAGATTACATTATTTTACAATGGGAAAGAGAGAGACTCCCATGAAGTTACAAATTAGTAGTGTGCAGAGGGATATTTATTTTTTTATTATAAATAGTAATAAAGTCTATTGAAGATACACTGAAGCATAATATATATCATTACAAGAAAAGTCATGGATCTGACAGAGAGAATATATAGCCCTTTTGCCATGATGGAACGTCATTTTTGACACAATCGTTCAGATGTGTCCACATTTTACATGACCCTAAAAAATGATAGAAAACCAATCAAGTTCAATTTATACTTTTCCTAAAATATAATTTAGGCAAATGGAATATTTCCAAGGTGATCATGGATCCTAAGCTGACATTCAGGTTGCTCAGAATACTTTTGATAAGGGTTGAAGTATAAAAAGTGAGTTTTAAATTATGAATCTGTACAGATTTAAGACATCCACATACTCTGTCTCTTCCTTCACACACATCGGTATCACAGATGTCCCTCAGCTTCTAATGTCCTTAAGATCACATGACCATTTCTGCTGATATTTTATCAGAGAGAGAATAAAACAATCCACCACCTGTGGATGGTGAAGATAATTCTGGAAAATATAGTGAATAAGAGAAGCAATATCAAGGGTCAAAGTGTAAGAGGTCTGAAGGAAAGGTTGGGGAGGAAAATATCCAGGGTCAGGAGAGAAACATGGGTTTGTGAGTGAAAAATGTCCTTCATCACTTAGGGAGCAGAGAAGTGTGAAGATTAAAGTGGATAGTGCTGGGGAAGACATGTGTAGACATGACTAGAAAGAGATGAGGGTTGGTTGGATAGGCAGAGAAAGTTCAAAGACAAAAGTGAACATTGGAGAATTTGACTTGACTTTTTCACTGCAAAAGCAGTGAAACCTGCAGCACTGTTCCAAGGAATAAATGTTACAGTGGCTACATTAGACATTGTTGGTACCTTGCTCTAATTTTCTCAGAAACCTCATCTGTGCTCAGTCCCCAAGTTCTTTGTGTTTTGCTGCCAGCAGCTTATATAATAACTGATTTCTGGGACTATCCAATTCTTTTGTCTAAGTGGTACAGTATAGTCTGATATGTGCTCTAGTGCTCCCCACAGAATTAGGCAGACAGAACAGCAGGAACATCTGAAATCTTCCTCTTGTTTGGCCTTTTCCTTTTCCCTAGTCAGTGGGCTTCCCAGGCGGTGCTAGTGGTAAAGAAGCCGCCTGCCAAGGCAGGAGAACTAAGAGACTCCAGTTCGATCCCTGGGTCGGGAAGATCCCCTGGAGGAGGAAATGACAACCCAGTCCAGTATTCTTGCCTGGAAAATCCCACGGGCCGAGGAACCTGGTGGTTTTTCCTCTTGAGGTCTGAGTCTGAGGAAGAGGACCCAAGGCAGAGAGTATTTAAATAGCTTGTCCATTATTTTCATTAGTGAAAAACTATACTACTTCTCATAATTATGCTATCCTTGATACACTAATATTAGATATTATAAAAACCCAACACTAATGGTGCTTTCTGTTGAAGAGTTAAAACTTAGGAGATATGACTGTTAATCTTTAAATGATGGATAATAGCTCTAAGTACAACTAGTGTTTCATAAAAGATATGATATTCCTGTTTTTCAATATTAATACTCTCAGAAAACATGATTGTGTTAATATGCAGATCCATGGTAGAATTATATTTGTGGCAGGTTTAGGCTAAAGACAAGAAGACAGCTTTTTTTGTCAATGGAGAAAGCCAATGAGTCTCAAAGAAAAGCTCAACTTTTGATTATATTCTGTCTAATCCTATTCTATTTGTGCTAATAATATAAGTAGCAGACTACCTTCCAGAATGACTTTGTGAGTTGATTTATGGCTACTCTCTCCAACAAAACAGTTAAAACAGATGAAAATTATTTTTAAGAAACTAAAGCCTCTGGACATAGTCTTTAGGTTATAGAGCATATAAAAAGGGTAATAGAGACACATTTGTTCATAAAATCTACTAAATCTCCATGACAGCAGAAAGAATCTGTGGCAATTGTACCACGACCCACTCCCCGGCCCCAGCTCAAGTTGATGGAAGTTCTCCTCAAGGTGGACATAACCAAGGACACAAGGCTCCTCCTCTCTCCAGTCCGCAGTGCAGGGCTATCGTATCTCCTACAGAGGGGCTGACTGCTGTCCTTTCTTACCTCCCCCAGGCCTGTGTTACAGAAACTGTGTCACAAACAAGAAAAGCTGACAGCTCTATGGCCACTTCTTACCTAACTTACAGCACAGAGGTTCTATGTCAGGCATGGTAGACTGAGAATACTGGGTCCTCTCACTCTCATCCCGCTCATAGAGTGGTGATTTCATGCTGGCAAAGGCAAGCCAAGAAGACAAGAGGCTACTGCTCCCTTCTATCACGCTTCTCATAACACAGGGATGTCACTCTGAGACAAGCAGCCAACTGTCCCTTGTTACAGGTCCAGAGCAGTGGCTCAGGTGTTGTGCCCATGGAGAGAAGCAGCTGTAAAAACAGAGGTCTCCCTTTGAGATGACTTTATTTGAAACCATCATTGGGAAGCCCAAGTTTAAGGGTGCTGTTGGAAACAATGGAGATGCTTATAGTAAACAGTTAAGAGGAGGCTGGCATTGGAAGGAAGTTGGCAATGCAACTCTCACCATTTCTATTTAACATAGTACTGGAAGTCCTAGTCACAGTAATCAGATGGGAAAAAGAAATAATTGGCATCCAAGTTGAAAAGAAAGAGGTAAACTGTCTCTAATTACAGACAGCATGATACTCTACATAGAAAATTGTAAAGACGCCACCAAAAAAACTAATAGAAACAATCAACAAAGTTGATTACAAGATATAGTTGCAGAACAGAAGATTAATATACAGCAGTCTGTTGCATTTCTGTATTCTAATAATAAGTATCACAAAGAGAATTTAAGAAAGCAATCCAATTTCTAGTTGAATCAAAAAGAATCAAAAGTACTAGGAATAAATTTAACCAATGAGGTGAAAGACGTGTTCTCTGAAAACTGTTAAGACATTGTTGAAAAGAATTTAAGACAATGTAAATTGAAAAAGGAAGCCGAGAGGGCTCCAGTAAACAAGAGCCCACGGCTTTTCATTGGCTGAGTCCTTGCCAGGAAATAAGAGGCATCCACATCTTCCCCTTGCCCTCCACTATGTCCACAGGTCACGAGAGCTCCCTCTGTCTCCCAACTCTATTTAACTGAGCTTTCTGTTTAATATTTTTTATACCTTATAGGACAGAGACAGAAAGATATTTGACTCCAAAAGAGGAAGGAGCTACGGTGAGGGAAGCAAGAAGTTCTAGTGATTCAAGAAGGAGTCATGAACCAAAGAAATTAGTTGGCCTTCAAAAGCTAAAAAAGGCAAGGAAATGGATTATCCCTTAGATCTCATGAAGCAATCAACTCTTCCAAGACCTTGACTATGGAAATAGATTTAAGATTTCTTGCATCCAGAATAATTTTCTTCTAAGTTATCAAGCTCATATTAAACATTGAGTAAGGTTTATTGTTGTTGCTCACTTTGCTGCACTCATAGGATGGGATGATGCAAGTGTCTTTGGGGACACATTCTGGTGAGGCAGATCTGAACATTCTTGAGACATCCAACTAATCAGGATAACAACTTTATTGGAGTTATTTTTTTCTCTGAATTGTTCTCACTTTTTACCACTTTTGAGATCAGCATACTGTGGTTGAATATTTATTTTATTTTTGTCCCCTTATCAGCTATTCTGCTAGTTCCAAGTTAGAAGTCTCTAGTGCAGAAGGAGATACAGGTTGAGAAAGGAAGACAAAGACCGAAGTTCACAATCTGTAGGCGGAAAGTGTCTGTGATTAAACTGTACCAGTGTAGGTAAGAGACAATCAGCACTGCGAACGCCCTGTGGGGCCCACGGTGTGACTGAGGCTGGAGGAGGGGCTGAGCCCCGGAGGGTTCGTGTAGAGGCCGCAGGTGCCTGGGGAGCACCGTGCTGCGCAGCGCAGAAGTGCCCGAGTCTGTGGTCCGCGAAGAGGAAATGTGCAGTGAGCTGCGGCGTTCTTTACGGATTGTTGTGGCGTTTAATCTTCCTTCCTGCTTTGTCCCTGAAGGAATGTTAAACAGGTGGATAAGGCGGCCGCTGGGGTTCTGAAGATACCAGTGTACATTGCTCACAGAGGCAGAAAAATTACACCTCAGCACGTGGCTGGCTCCCTCCTGGAGACTCAGGGCTGCGGGACTCTGCTCCACATCCACCCCTCGCACAGCTGGTGAGAAACAGAGAAACAGTCACAGGAGAAGGTCACTGTAACTCTGACAAAATCGTGGAAGTGACCCCACACACACACACACACAACTCCCATAGATGAAGAGAAGGATAGAAAGTCTGCAGGACTTGGCAGTTCCTCTCCTTCCCTGAACAATACAGCAGCTGCTCAGTCCTTCAGACTCCCTGTGGGTCAGCCCCAACTCACAGCAAACCTGGGCAAACAAAAGCCCCAGCACAGCGCCTGCTAGCCTCTTCATGATGCTTCCTCTGCTTACTGAGACATTTTCACTGTCAGATACTTCACTAAACCCTGAGGGAGGGAGTGTCATAAGCTGCTGTGGAAATGTTCCTGCTCCTCTGCCAATCAGCTCACCCACCAAGTCCTGCTCAGGCCCTCACTTTGTGACAGGAAGCCCCGCCCTCCCACCTCAACCAATTCAGAATGGGCTGCAGAGGAGTGGAGGGGAGTGGAAAATAGAAAGGTCACTATTTTAGGACCTGAGGGGCATTTTCTAAGAACATTGCAGTGAAGGCAGACTCTGATTTGGAATTGGTGGAAGATTTTAGGGAAGAGAAAACAAAAATTAATTATCTAGCCATAGTTTTAGTCTCAGATGGCAAGGATGCAGAAGATTCTTGCATAATGAAATATTTTCTCAGTTCTCAGGATCCTTTTTTTTTTGGCATCTCCTGTATACTCACCTGTGATTCTGAAGGGTGCTCATGAATCAGCACAGTATTCATAACAGTCTTGGCTGGAATACTTTTCAGTATTGAATAGTTTCATTTTTAAATTATATATATATACTTATTCTAGACTGAACCTACATAAAGAGTTATATTACTTTTAATCTCTAGATGGGCACTGAAATTAGAATTGTAAATTGTTTTATTTTTATTAAAACATATATAATTATAAATAAAAATAAATTTTGAATAAAATTTCAGGTTTAAATACATCATATTTTATTTAGTTATTTTTTAAATTAGAGTATAATTGCTTTACATTCTTGTGTTAATTTCTGCCATACAAAAATGCAAATCAGTCATGGTTATATATACATATATATACCATCCTTCTTGAGCCTCCCTGTCCTTTTCCTCCCAACCCTCTAGTTCCTCACAGACCACCAGTAGGGGCTCCATCTGTTATAGTGAACCTTCCCACTAGCTATCTATTTTACACTAAATATATTTTAGCTGTTGATTATTATTATTTGTATTCTGCTTTTCAGCTCTAGTAGGTTATTTTAAAAGAACAATAAGTATTTTTTAAAACATATGAAAAAAATAAAATAAAAATTAAAAAAAATAAAACATATGAAAATAAATTCTGTGCTTTTTCTCAGAGTCTATGATTAATAATGGTTCCCTGTATATGGATTTAGAGGTAAAGGGGATAGAAAATGAGGACTTCCATATTTTCACTGAGGTAAAACTGAAGTGATCTGCAGACTCTCAGGATCAGATGGACAGTTCGAGATGGTTGCATATGTTGACTAAAGGAACTGTGAGAAACAGTGTAGAAAAATAAAAGTAATAATAATTATTATTGGCCACACAGTGGATATTAGATAAATAGAAGAGAGAAAATAAAAGAGGGGCAACCAGAGTGGGTCAGTTGGAACTTTGCCACAAAAATGTACTTAACCTAGAATGCCCGTTATAGGTGACCACTGGATAAACAAAGCCTTTATTTCCCCTTCATATTCTATTGTCTGGACATACAAGAAGAGATAAGGAAGTACACTGGAGGTAGGAATAGTTGCACCTCCACATCAGGGGGCCCCTTTAGAGCCAGTGATGTGACTGTCAGGCGGGTCACTGACTGGCCTCCAGTTCTTCCTGCAACATTAGTGCTGAATCAGTGAGACCAGGACAAATCTGCCTATAATAAGACAAAGTCTCTATTCAGATTTCAACCAGAACTGGTTTGTTCTATAGAGGAAGGAGCATGGAATATAATGTTACTGATTCCCTGTGAAGAGCATTCCCAACAGGCGAAGGGTGGTGGAGAACCTGACTGTGCAGAAAAGAAGCTGGGAGCCATATTGTGGAAGATTTTCCCTAAGGAGCCAGAAGGAATGTGCCAGAGTGTGCTGAATCCTATGACAGGGAAATCTGAGATTCAAAAGATCCCTATTTAAGCAAATTATAGTGACTATCAGGAAGAAATACTTCCTTGACAATGACTGTTCTTGGTGTTGAGCCTGTTCAAATGTGTACCTCACTAAGCTCCGAGATACAGAAGCTCATATGAGTGAAATGGAACTTTTGTTGGAGGTGACATTTCCAATTTATGCAACATCACCCCCTGGAGGATAGCAGTGGGAACAAATCCCATCTTGAGGCTCTTATGCCCTATTTCCTCCTCGTTCTTACCAGGGTTGAATTTCTTCCCATTCTAGTTTGATGAGTGTTTTCAGGGGTTTGCATATTAAGTTGTTGTTGTAGTTCAGTCACTAAGTTGTGTCCGACTCTTTGAGGCCCCACGGACTGCAGCATGCCAGGCTTCCCTGTCTTTCACTATCTCCCAGAGTTTGTCAAATTCATGTTCACTGAGCCAGTGAAGCCATCCAACTATCTCATCCTCTGTCACCATCTTCTCCTGCCCTCAATCTACCCCAGCATCAGGATCTTGTCCAATGAGCCGGCTCTTCGCATTACATGGCCAAAGTTTTGGAGCTTCAGCAGCAGTCTTCCAAAGAATATTCAGGGTTGATTTCCTTTAGAATTGACGATTTTGATCTACATGCTGTCCAAGGACTCTCAAGAGTCTTCTCCAGCACCACAACTCGAAAGCATCAGGTTTTCAATGCTCAGGCTTTTTGGTCAAACTCTTACATCCATACACAACTACTGGGAAAATAATAGTTTTGACTGTACGGATCTTTGTCAGCAAAGTGATGTTTCTGCTTTCTAATAGACTGTCTAGGTTTGTAATAGCTTTTCTTCCAAGGAGCCAGCATCCTTTAATTTCATGGCTGCAGTCACCATATAGTGATTTTGCAGACATGGAATATAAAATCTTCCACTGCTTCCACTTTTCCCCTATTTGCCATGAAGTGATGGGACTGAATGTCATGATCTTAGCTTTTTGAATTTTCAGTTTTAATCCAGCTTTTTCACTCTCCTCTTTCATCCTCTTCAGAGGTTCTTTAGTTTCTTTCACCCTTATCAGGAGGTTCTTCAGTTCCTCTTGGCTTTCTACCATAATCATGGTGTCATCTGCATATCTGAGGTTATTGATATTTCTCCCAGCAATCTTGATTCCAGCTTGTGATTCATCCAGCCCAGGGTTTTGCATGAGGTATTCTGCATAGAGTTAAATAGGCAGGGTGACAATATACAGCCCTGACATACTCCTTTCCCAATTTTGAGCCAGTCTGTGGTTCCATGTCTAACTGTTGCTTCTTGACCCACATACAGGTTTCTCTGGAGACAGTGGTGGACTTCCCCTATCAATGCTCCTTTCAGATATCAAAAGTGGGTTTTAAAAATGCAAATAGCTTCATATGAGAAGAAATGAAATACAAATACGCATGCAGTGAGAAGGTTGAACTAAACCAAAATCAAAATCTCTCCAATGAATTAATGAGGCATAATTGACTGTTCTGGTATAAAACATGCAGATTTTCTTGCCAGGTGTGTGAGAAGAAGGTGTGTGTCCATGTCTCATTCATGAATGTGAAGAAACACCATAAAAGGTATAGCTCTTAGGATGTAGCAACAGTGGAGTTTAAATGTTGACCTAGTTGAACCACATTATTTTGTTTGATATCTTTGAGTAATCATTTAGTGCATTTTAAATCATGGGAAAAGAAGCTAGAGATCTGACTCAATGATATGGCCAATATACTGGTGGGAGTCATGTTAGTTAGTGATGTTCAGTACAGTCGAGTTAGTTGAGGGAACTACAGTGACTGAAATACCTGTTAATCTATGGTTCCACTTCCCCTGATTACTGAAAACACTGTTGTTCATTGACTTTCCCTTTTCCAACCCACACATGGCTCTTCCTCAACGCTGGTCCCAGAGTAGCAGCAGGCCCGGGTTTGGATGTGGGCTGCAGGGGGCTGAGGGGCACTGTGTGCAGGCTCAGAGGTATGTGGCTGAGTCTTCAGGCTGGGATCCTCCAATGTACATGGAGCTGTCACCCTCCTTAGTGTTCAGAGTGACTCACTCACCCTTGCTCTTTTTCACCCCCACTTACACTCACTGCAAACATGTTCTTGGGGCTTTTTGCAGGTTCCCATCTGTACCAGTGTAAGGCATAGAAAGAGCTGGAAGGGGAACTGCAGGTGAAATTGGGGCTCTCTCCTTCCTGAACATAGCGAAGGAAGACGCTGTTCCACAGTCAAGAGGCTGCTCACTCCGGTTCAGAAAGACAAGGTCACACATAGAAACTGACTTATCTACAGAGTATTCATTGTCTTCACATTTCCAAATATTAGAACCTGGAGGTGCCTGAATGCGCCCCCCACCTTCCCCATCACCACCCCAGACTGCTCAGAATGTCTTAGCAGCCCCTGGACTTACGACCAAGATGAAGCCACAGGATCAGTAATGAGGCTAGAAAAGTGCTCCTCTCCATGTATTCTGATCAAGTATCCTCAACATGGAAACTTCTACAGCCTAGATCTGGGGAACGGTCTGCTTCAGGTAATAAGGATTCTGCATCTTGTTGCTCAGCCAGTCAGAGAGGAGGACACATACATGTGCTAGAAATACACCACTTCTTCCCTAGAATCAGTTTCCTGTGGTTCAAGGAGGGATCAAACGCTGCTTTCTTGAGACCAACTTCAGAAACATTGAGGATATCTCTCACGAGCTCACAATGCAAAGAGAGCTGACAACCTTTCAGAATTGGGTTGCCTTATGATTGGCTGTTGTTATTCAACTTTAAAGAGATTGGGATTGCAAACATGGCAGGAAACACACTTTGGTTAGGAATCTTTTACATAAAATTTCAATAAAATTTATAAACTTTCAAATCCCAATTTATAAATGTGCACAAATGCTATGTATTAAATTATCTTTATGCACATCATTCTAATAGAAAAGTTATGCAATAGAGATATTATTTCCAACTTAGAAACAAGAAAACTAAATCTGAAAGAGATCAAGTAACTAACTTGAGATCACACATATGGTAGGTGCATAGTAAGAATCACAACGCATGTCTATCTGGCTAAGTAGTCTACAGTGTTTGGAATCTGCCACACCACCTACATTTGTGATGCTCAGTAAATGTGTAAGTGTTAGTGAAGGTATATTTTAAAAAGACTGGGAACCTACTTTGTGGTTATTCCTCCTAATAGCACCAAAATGTGCAAGATCTGGTGAATGGATAAACGAAATGTAATTCATTTGCCAGTGAATTGCTATTCATCAATAAATATGAGTGAAATGCTAATGTATGCTACAAGATAAGTAATTTTTAAAATTATGTTAAGGAATAATAGCCAGACATAAGATTACATATTGAATGATTTCATGTATATGACATATTCACAAAAAGAACTTATAAAGTTATAAATGTGGTCAGTGGTTGCTATGGGGCCAAGCATGGAAATAAAGAACAAATATAATTGGGGATGAAGGATAATTTACTAAAAATTATTAAACTGGAAATTCAAAATGGATGAATATTAGGGAATGTCACTTATACCTCAATAGAGTTGCTTAAAAATAAATAAGAATTTTGTTCTGTCTTATCTGTTACAGTCCAGGAAGAATGTTAGTTTAATTCAACATGCACATATTTATTTAAACAATGATTTGGGGACCACAATTTCCCATAGGACCTTCGAAAATTATAAAAGCAACATTATCTGTGAGCTCAATATGCAGTTGGTAAAGTAAAATGCATCCAGGAAAATTTATTAGTACAAGATAGCATTAATTAAGACTGTTCAGAATCTAAATCTACTTGGAATCTAGTACTGCAGATTGACTACAAAACCTTCTTTCCAGTGAACAACTGAAATTAGCAAAGGAAACAGCATGGTTGTTCATTCGCTAAGTCGACTGCTTGTGACCCCAAACACGCCAGTGTCCTCTGTCCTCCACTATGACCCAGAGTTGCTCAAATTCACGTCCATTGACTCAGTGGTGCTATCTAACCATCTCATCTCATCTCGCCTAAACAGTATAGGGTCGGTGCTAAAATCAGAGCCGTGCCTTCCACCTGTGAGCTCAGTCACTCAGTCGTGTCTGACACTTGACCCCACAGACTGCAGCCCGCCAGACTTCTCTGTCCCTGGGGATTCTCCAGGCTAGAATACTGGAGAAGCTTGCCATGCCCTCCTCTAGGGGATCTTCCCAACTCAGAGGTCGAACCCAGGTCTCCCACATTGCATGTAGATTCTTCATTGTCTGAGCCACCAGGGAAGCTCATGAATACTGAAACTTAAGTCATGTTCTGAAAAGAGAAACAGGATTGGAAGGTCTCAACAGCTAACTCCTGACTTACCTTCCTAAGAAAAGAGATGCAGTTACAGTTAATAAAGGAATATCTGAAAAGTATCATTAATGTCTCCTATTTAGAAGTAGACAATTTTAAATAGTGATAAGCACTTTAAAGACAATACAAAACTGTGTTAAGATAGAGAGTGACTCTTGGGATGAGAAAGGGCATCTGCTTTAAGCAAGGTATGGAGGGAGGGCTCCACTCTGACACTTATTCTTCAATACCAGACAAGGTATTGAAACTGTCTCTTATTCAGTTGTATTTCTCTAAGTAGCCAGTATCTTTCTGCTGGGCACTGGGCTTAGCATTGGCATTCATTATTCCATTCACTTCTTATCAGAAGCCTGCATGGTAAATTCTATCAATAACCACAGTGCATAGATGAGGAAATTAAGCATAAAAATTACTGTCACAATCCCAATGTCACACAACTAATGAATGCTAGATCTAGAAACACAATCTAAGTCTTTGGTCTGAAGCACTTTGCTCCACTGTCTTCCTAAAGTAGGGTGGACACAACTTTGAGGGGTTCCAGTAAGAACCGTGAACACACATGTGAATCACCGAGTGCAACACCTTCTCTGTCACAGGCTCTCAACCAGCTGTGGGAATGTACAAGACCTTGGAGGATAGGAAGCCACAGCATGAAATTCCAGACGAGTCTATCTACAAGATAAAGCTCAATATTTTCTGAGGTTTGTTTAACAGTTTACACAGCAGATTTCATGTGTTATCAGAAGTATCAGTGGTCTATCATGTGTCTTACTGTAAATGGGAAATCAGTTCCCATTAATTGATGTTAACTACCTTAAATATAAGGTATTATATTGAGAGAATGGGTATCATAATATATAACATAGAAAGAGTATACCAACCTGTGTTTGCTACTACTGTGTATTAGCATTTTCATAATTGACTCTTGCTCCCACTTCTCAGGATATTTCTATACTACAAGAAAGGACAGAGCAGTAAATGCAATTTGACTTAATAGAGGAAAATCTATCTTGTGCAACAATTCCAAACTTTCTATCCAAGTTAGCCTATAACTCTGCAGCCATAATCATCTCATGTGTTGTATTTGTCATTTGGAATCAATCACTTTCACATATGGCAGGCAAAAGAAAAAACAAACAAACAAACAACCAGTTTTCCGAATCCTCTCCCTCTTGATTTCTGCACTGGGACGTTTACTAACTGGCTCAGTCTTGGCAGCTCCTATTGTGATTAGGATTCCCCATAATTTAATCCAATATCACTGGAGGGGAGCAGGGAAGCCAGAGAAAGCCTCACAAAATGTTTGAGCAGGACACCAGGTGGCAGTATGTCAGCTTTCATTCTTGCTGCATCCAGTGTGCTAGAGTCCGATTCTCAGGACGGAAAAACAGATTTAGACAAAGGGTTCACAAAGGGGTGACATTTGAGTTGAAACATGAAGAAATTCAGAGGTGCATCATGTTTATATCTGGGGGGATAGCATCACTGGCTCAGTGGTAAAGACTCCACCTCCCGGTGGATTCAATCTCTGGGTCTGGAAGATCCCATAGAGAAGGAAATGGCAAGCCACTCCGGTATTCTTGCCTGGGAAATCCCATGGACAGAGGATAAGTCACACACGACTTAGTGACTAAACAACAGCAAAGCATCACAGGAGAGAGGGAAAAACAAGGGGCACGGAACTTGATAGGGAAATAAGCTTGGGGAGTTGAAGGAATGAAACCTCATTGTAGCCCTTGTTTTTCCCAGCACACTATTACATAAGAAACTAACTAAAGCATCTGGCACTGTTAACTAGTTAGTGGATGCTTTCCTCATTTACTGATCCTGGGACAGTTGAATCTATGTTTGGGCATTTTCTTTCTTAGTTTCCTTTAGCGTCCAGTTTAAACCAGTAATGTCACCACCACTGAGACATTCAGCCGCCCAGTTCTGGGGCCAAGTGCTTCTCCATAGTCCAGACCTTGCTCTTAAGCAGCCCTCTAAAATGCAACACACAGGCTGATTATAAAAGGTAAAAAAGCTTTTCACAATTAGGAAAGGTACGACTCATTTCCCAAAGTTGTTTTGTTTTGCACCCCAATGTTCATCGCAGCACTGTTTATAATAGCCAGGACATGGAAGCAACCTAGATGCCCATCAGCAGAAAAATGGATAAAAAAGCTGTGGTACATATACACCATGGAATAATACTCAGCCATTAAAAAGAATACATTTGAATCAGTTCTAATGAGATGGATAAAACTGGAGCCCATTATACAGAGTGAAGTAAGCCAGAAAGATAAAAGACCAATACAGTATACTAACGCATACATATGGAATTTAGAAAGATGGTAACAATAACCCTATATGCAAGACAGAAAAAGAGACACAGATGTACAGAACAGACTTTTGGACTCTATGGGAGAAGGCGAGGGTGGGATCATCTGAGAGAACAGCATTGAAACATGTATATTATCAAGTGTGAAACAGATCGCCAGTCCAGGTTGGATGCATGAGACAAGTGCTCGGGGCTGGTGCACTGGGATGACCCAGAGGGATGGGGTGGGGAGGGAGGTGTGAGAGGGGTTTGGGATGGGGCACACATGTAAATCCATGGCTGATTCATGTCAATGTATGGCAATAACCACTACAATATTGTAAAATAATTAGCCTCCAACTAATAAAAATAAATGGAAAAAAGAAAAGAAAACAATAAAACCTCTCTCTTAGGGTTTTGATATTTGAATTAGATAATGAATCTGAAACGCAAACCACAGTGCCTCACATTGAGTAAAGCTCAGTAAAGACCAACTTTATTTTTTCCAGTAAATCCTACCTCTCCTTCAATGTCCAAGTCTGTGACTTATTACTGTTTGCTCTTTTCTCCACATCAGTTCAATGATGGAAGCTTTTAGAAAATTCACTTAATCACTTATTTTCCTGGAGACAGTCATTATTTCTCCCTATTTCCTGGAGTCATATTCTCCTAGCCACATTGATACACTCAGTACTGAAAGGACCCAGATGGAATGCCGGTATATGGTATTATTTTCATTTCCTTAATTAATAAAAATATTAAGGTTTTTATATATTTATTAGCTATCGGATATCTTATTTTTGAGTTGGATCTCCAAGATTTTGCCATTCTTTATTATCTGTTTTCTTAATGATTTAAAGGAACTTCTAACATATTCTGCATTTGAGTCCTTTTTCAGAAATATGCATTGCAAATACAGTTTATCAGTCTGTGTATTGACTTTCAAAACTCTTAGCAGTGATTTATAACAAACTCACAATTAAGAAATATACATTGATGTTCATAAGAAACTAGCTTGGATATTTTGCTTGTTTTCTTTAAGCTCTTTAAAAAATATTCTACTTTGGTGGTTTCTATTGCTTCTAATATGAAGTTAGATATCATTTTAATGATGTTTCCCAGAATACAATGGCTTGCAAACATCCGCCAAAACCAGAGAGGTGGACCTGCAGAATTCCTTATTCAAACATATGACTTTCCTCATAGCATTGCTCCTGAATAAGGAGATTGCTTTATAGGAAATGAAGTATAGCAGTGAATGGAAGTGCTTGCTATGAGCAAAGAGGTTACAGGATGGGTAATGGAAGAGGTCATTATAAATACCTGCTATAGGACATACTGAAAGTAATGAAAGAGAATAACCTACAACCTAGATTACTGTACCCAGCAAGGATCTCATTCAGATATGAAGGAGAATTCAAAAGCTTTACAGATAAGCAAAAGCTGAGAGAATTCAGCACCACCAAACGAGCTCTTCAACAAATGCTAAAGGATCTTCTCTAGACAGGAAATGCAGAAAGGTTGTATAAACGTGAACCCAAAACAACAAAGTAAATGGCAACAGGACCACACCTATCAATAATTACCTTAAATGTAAATGGGTTGAATGCCCCAACCAAAAGACAAAGATTGGCTGAATGGATACAAAAACAAGACCCCTATATATGCTGTCTACAAGAGACCCATCTCAATACAAGAGACACATACAGACTAAAAGTGAAGGGCTGGAAAAAAATATTTCACGCAAACGGAGACCAAAAGAAAGCAGGAGTCGCAATACTCATATCAGATAAAATAGACTTTCAAATAAAGGATGTGAAAAGAGACAAAGAAGGACACTACATAATGATCAAAGGATCAATCCAAGAAGAAGATATAACAATTATAAATATATATGCACCCAACATAGGAGCACTGCAATATGTACGGCAAACACTAACAAGTATGAAAGAGGAAATTAATAGTAACACAATAAGAGTGGGAGACTTTAATACCCCACTCACAACTACGGATAGATCAACTAAACAGAAAATTAACAAGGAAACACAAACCTTAAATGACGCAATGGACCAGCTAGACCTAACTGATATCTATAGGACATTTCACCCCAAAACAATCAACTTCACCTTTTTCTCAAGTGCACACGGAACCTTCTCCAGAATAGATCACATCCTGGGCCATAAATCTGGTCTTGGAAAATTCAAAAAAATTGAAATCATTCCAGTCATCTTTTCTGACCACAGTGCAGTAAGATTAGATCTCAATTACAGGGAAAAAATTGTTAAATATTCAAACATATGAGGGTAAATAACACGCTTCTGAATAACCAACAAATCATAGAAGAAATCAAAAAAGAAATCAAAATATGTATAGAAATGAATGAAAATGAAAACACAACAACCCAAAACCTATGGAACACTGTAAAAGCAGTGCTAAGGGGAAGGTTCATAGCGTTACAGGCTTACATCAAGAAACAAGAAAAAAGCCAAATAAATAACCTAACTCTACACCTAAAGCAATTAGAGAAGGAAGAAATGAAGAACCCCAGGGTTAGCAGAAGGAAAGAAATCTTAAAAATTAGGGCAGAAATAAATGCAAAACAAACTAAAGAGACCATAGCAAAAATCAACAAAGCTAAAAGCTGGTTTTTTGAAAAAATAAACAAAATTGACAAACCATTAGCAAGACTCATTAAGAAACAAAGAGAGAAGAACCAAATTAACAAAATTAGAAATGAAAATGGAGAGATCACAACAGACAACACTGAAATACAAAGGATCATAAGAGACTACTACCAGGAGCTCTATGCCAATAAAATGGACAACTTGGATGAAATGGACAAATTCTTAGAAAAGTATAACTTTCCAAAACTGAACCAGGAAGAAATAGAAGATCTTAACAGACCCATCACAAGCAAGGAAATCGAAGCTGTAATCAGAAATCTTCCAGCAAACAAAAGCCCAGGACCAGATGGCTTCACAGCTGAATTCTACCAAAAATTTAGAGAAGAGCTAACACCTATCTTACTCAAACTCTTCCAGAAAATTGCAGATGAAGGTAAGCTTCCAAACTCATTCTATGAGGCCACCATCACTCTAATACCAAAACCAGACAAAGATGCCACAAAAAAAGAAAACTATAGGCCAATATCACTGATGAACATAGACGCAAAAATCCTTAACAAAATTCTAGCAAACAGAATCCAACAACATATTAAAAAAATCATACACCATGACGAAGTGGGCTTTATCCCAGGAATGCATGGATTCTTTAATATCCGCAAATCAATCAATGTAATACACCACATTAACAAATTGAAAGATAGAAACCATATGATTATCTCAATAGATGCAGAGAAAGCCTTTGACAAAATTCAACACTCATTTATGATTAAAACTCTCCAAAAAGCAGGAATAGAAGGAACATACCTCAACATAATAAAAGCTATATATGACAAACCCACAGCAAGTATCACCCTCAATGGTGAAAAATTGAAAGCATTTCCCCTGAAATCAGGAACAAGACAAGGGTGCCCACTCTCACGACTACGATTCAACATAGTGTTGGAAGTTTTGGCCACAGCAATCAGAGCAGAAAAAGAAGTAAAAGGAATCCAGATAGGAAAAGAAGAAGTGAAACTCTCACTGTTTGCAGTTGACATGATCCTCTACATAGAAAACCCTAAAGACTCTACCAGAAAATTACTAGAGCTAATCAATGAATATAGTAAAGTTTCATGATATAAAATTAACACACAGAAATCCCTTGCATTCCTATATACTAACAATGAAAAAACAGAAAGAGAAATTAAGGAAACAGTACCATTCACCATTGCAACAAAAAGAATAAAATACTTAGGAGTACACCTACCTAAAGAAACAAAAGACCTATACATAGAAAACTATAAAACACTGATGAAAGAAATCAAAGAGGACACAAACAGATGGAGAAACATACCGTGTTCATGGATTGGAAGAATCAATATTGTCAAAATGGCTATTCTACCCAAAGCAATCTATAGATTCAACTCAAGAATTTCACAATTTGTATGGAAATACAAAAAACCTCGAATAGCCAAAGTAATCTTGAGAAAGAAGAATGGAACTGGAGGAATCAACCTGCCTGACTTCAGACTCTACTACAAAGCCACAGTCATCAAGACAGTATGGTACTGGCACAAAGACAGAAACATAGATCAATGGAACAGAATAGAAAGCCCAGAGATAAATCCACGAACCTATGGACACCTTATCTTTGACAAAGGAGGCAAGGATATACAATGGAAAAAAGACAACCTCTTTAGCAAGTGGTGCTGGGAAAACTGGTCAACCACTTGTAAAAGAATGAAACTAGAACACTTTCTAACACCATACACAAAAATAAACTCAAAATGGATTAAAGATCTAAATGTAAGACCAGAAACTATAAAACTCCTAGAGGAGAACATAGGCAAAACACTCTCTGACATAAATCACAGCAAGATCCTCTATGACCCACCTCCCAGAATATTGGAAATAAAAGCAAAACTAAACAAATAGGACCTAATGAAACTTAAAAGCTTTTGCACTACAAAGGAAACTATAAGTAAGGTGAAAAGACAGCCCTCAGATTGGGAGAAAATAATAGCAAATGAAGAAACAGACAAAGGATTAATCTCAAAAATATACAAGCAACTCCTGCAGCTCAATTCCAGAAAAAGAAATGACCCAATCAAAAGATGGGCCAAAGAACTAAACAGACATTTCTCCAAAGAAGACATACAGATGGCTAACAAACACATGAAAAGATGCTCAACATCACTCATTATTAGAGAAATGCAAATCAAAACCACAATGAGGTACCATTACACGCCAGTCAGGATGGCTGCTATCCAAAAGTCTACAAGCGATAAATGCTGGAGAGGGTGTGGAGAAAAGGGAACCCTCTTACACTGTTGGTGGGAATGCAAACTAGTACAGCCGCTATGGAAAACAGTGTGGAGATTTCTTAAAAAACTGGAAATAGAACTGCCATATGACCCAGCAATTCCACTTCTGGGCATACACACCGAGGAAACCAGATCTGAAAGAGACACGTGCACCCCAATGTTCATTGCAGCACTGTTTATAATAGCCAGGACATGGAAGCAACCTAGATGCCCATCAGCAGACGAATGGATAAGGAAGCTGTGGTACATATACACCATGGAATATTACTCAGCCATTGAAAAGAATTCATTTGAATCAATTCTAATGAGGTGGATGAAACTGGAGCCCATTATACAGAGTGAAGTAAGCCAGAAAGATAAAGAACATTACAGCATACTAACACATATATATGGAATTTAGAAAGATGGTAATGATAACCCTATATGCAAAACAGAAAAAGAGACACAGAAATACAAAACAGACTTTTGAACTCTGTGGGAGAAGGTGAGGGTGGGATGTTTCAAAAGAACAGCATGTATACTATCTATGGTGAAACAGATCACCAGCCCAGGTGGGATGCATGAGACAAGTGCTCGGGCCTGGTGCACTGGGAAGACCCAGAGGAATCGGGTGGAGAGGGAGGTGGGAGGGGGGATCGGGATGGGGAATACGTGTAAATCTATGGCTGATTCATATCAATGTACGACAAAACCCACTGAAATGTTGTGAATTAATTAGCCTCCAACTAATAATAAAAATAAATAAATAAATACCTGCTATAACCATGTGGTCATTTGCACAAATAAGAACAATAATACTTGTTCTTTCATTTGTCTTTCATTTTTATATAAATATATTTATGTATTACATTATGTATTAAATTTTAACTCCCCTCTTGCATTTGCTACATGTGGTAACAAGATATGCTAATATAAGTCAATCTTATGTTTTATTATATCTCAGTAGTGAAGATACAGGATTCAATGGCAGAGTGTGGCTTAGCTAGAAGAGAAAGTAACATCACCCACAAATGGATAGGTGAACTTGCTCTAATCTTTGAAGGATATGTTTAGAATGTTTTAGGTTGAATGAGGAATTACTGCATCATATTAGCAAGAATTGTGGTGTTGGAGAAGATTCTTGAGAGTCCCCTGGACTGCAAGGAGATCTACCCAGCCAATCCTAAAGGATATCAACCCTGAATATTCATTGAAAGGACTGATGCTGAGGTTGAAACTCCAACATTTTGGCCACTTGATGAGAAGAGGCATATCATTTGAAAGGACTCTGAAGCTGGGAAAGGTTGAAGGCAAAAGGAGAAGAGGGCAGCAGAGGATAAGAGAGTTGGATGGTATCACCAAATCAATGGGTAGTGGAAGATAGAGGAGGCCTTGTGCTGCAGTCCATGGGGTCGCAAAAGTCAGACATGACTTAGTTTCTGAACAGCAAAAACAACATTAGCAAGAAGCATAGTTTTGCTGTCTTCTTTACTCAAAAGCTGTTAAAAGAGTACAAATGGATGCCAAATTAACCTAAAGCGTATTGTAGCAGTTTTGAGCTACCTTAACTGACTGGAAATCTTTCCCAGAATGTGCTTCCTGTATTGTTCTGGCTCAGGGTTGGACACAAAAGAAATTTGTGTGACATTTAGAAGGTCGTTGTGATGAAGCAGCCACAGTTTTTATGTTTTGGGGGATGGTGCAGGGCTCCAGGGACTATGGCTACTCACACATGTTGCTGCTGATCTGATATTTCATCTTATTGTTGACTCACAACACCTCCACTTCCCACCAAATCTCCTCCTCATCTTCTCTTTGTCTTGGGCCAAGTATGTATGTAAGTTCAGTTTAGTTCCGCGCAGTCGCTCAGTCATCTCTGACTCTTTGTGACCCTATGGACTGTAGCACGCCAGGCTTCCCTGTCCATCACCAGTTCCTGGAGTTTACTCAAACTAATGTCCATTGAGTCCATGAGATGCCATGCAGCCATCTCATCCTCTGTTGGCCCCTTCTCCTCCTGCCTTCAATCTTTCCCAGCTCAGGGTCTTTTCCAGTGAGTCAGTTCTTCATATCAAGTGGCCAAAATATTGGAATTTCAGCTTCAGCATCAGTCCTTCCAATGAATATTCAGGTCTGACTTCCTTTAGGATGGACTGGTTTGATCTCCTTGCAGTCCAAGGGTTTCTCAAGAGCCTTCTCTAACACCGCAGTTCAAAAGCATCAATTCTTCAGCACTCAGCTTTCCTTATAGTGCAAATCTCACCTCCATACATGACTACTGGAAAAACCATGGCTTTGACTAGGTGGACCTTTGTTGGCAAAGTAATATTTCTGCTTTTTAATATTCTGTATAGATTGGTCATAACTTTGCTTCCAAGGAGCAGGTGTCTTTTAATTTCATGGCTGCAGTCACCATCTGCAAAGATTTTGGAGCCCAAAAAATAAAGTCCATCACTGTTTCCATTGTTTCCCCATCGATTTGCCATGAAGTGATGGGACCAGATTCCATGATCTTATTTTTCTGAATGCTGAGTTTTAAGTCAATTTTAAGCATGATGTCAAATGACACTCACTTCTCCTCAGGTCACCCACTACTGTGAGACTGAAGGAGGTGAGACATAGACAAGTTTTAGTGTGTCTTGTGGGTTCCATTATCCTCATGGTTCTAATATGTCCTTATGAGTCACAGTTTGTCCACACTTCAGTCTATTTCAGCTTCGTTCTACAACTATTACTCTAGCTGATTAACAATGAATTTTTTTCTCAACAGCAGATACAAAGATAATAGCTTTGTATACACTTTTCCACCAAATCTAGCAATTGCCTGAGTTCTAATCTTTATAACTAACTTCTTATTCCATACCACTGGTGGTTTTGCTTGTCTGATTTCATCTTAAGTGATGTAAGTCTAAGAAGAAAGGATTCAGGAAATTATTTCCATGATGATTCCAAATAGCTAGACCTAGGTGTGTGATATGAGTGTATTTTAGTGAAACTGTCACTTTACATTATTATGGAGCTAGTTTATAACTTTAGACAAGGTTGCACATGTTCTGTATGATTGATTTAAATTCAAAAATTCAATAGGAGAATGTTTTAGTAGAAAGTTACTCTGGACACCTGAATCGAAATGACATAGAAGAAGCTTTCATGTAGAATTAATTCCTCTGATCCAGATCACAGATTAAGCAACCACAAGACTATCATTTCGTGTCTGAGGTCTGCAGGTATGCATTTCAGCTGGGGTCCTGAAGCAGGGGGACTCTCTCTTATTAAGTTCGGGGGTTTTTGTTCAGCTTTTCCTATTACTTCAAACACTGTGAGTTCCCAGAGAACACAGAAATACTTTGCAGAGTGTTCCAGTTTTAAGAATGAAATGGTGAGGCTGATGGATTTATGTGCTTTCTGGAAGTTTACAGAGTAGCAGCCACCCCTTTCATTCCCGTCTTCTGAATACTGACGAACGAGGTAAGTCATCTGTCCACTGGGAAGCTGCTTGTACCAAAAAATGCTGTAGTCATGCACATTCCTACTGGTTTCATATTGACAGTTAAGGGTGACTACCTTCCCCACTTGACTGATTATGACTGGCTGGTCTTGAGTAACTTTCTGGGCCACTCCAGATCCTGTGGAAAAAAATAAGAAAACAGAGCTGAAATAGTGAACAAAATGCTTTAGAAATTAGAGAAATTTTGGACCCAAATATTTACAAACAAAACTGAAATCATAAAACACTTGCTTTTCTCCAGTCCTCCTTTCCTCCCCAAGTCCCGGTGAAACACCACGTGCCTGTGTGCAGTCCTTTCACCCTGAACACCGCACCCGTGTTTGGGAGCATCCCTACCAGAGAAGGTGAAGGCCAGGAACACCCAGAGCAGACTGGAGAGCGGCATGAGGCATGGATTCCCCTGCACAAATCTGTTTAATTCTGCCTCAAGCTAAGATTTCAGTGTCTTTGAGTGCCTGGCAGCACATATACATAGCACCTGGGCTCCTGTGTGACTCCCCTCAGACAGGAAGTAGGGTGTCATGTTCATCGACCACGTGGTCTGTGTACAGATGAAGTCTGGCTCACCACACACCTTTGCTTTGTCTACTTGTCTTTCCCTGGTCATTAAGTTTGGCAGATCCTGAAAAGGGGCATGAGGAAAGAAATTAGTATTAGAGGTTTGAACTAAGGGAAACTGAAGGTTAAACAAATTGACATACATTGATTCAGTAAAATAGTTTTGCCATCCTGTTTAAGATATAATTTAGTATAGCCTACAAAACTTTCTTGTAATCTACAGATTGGTCATTAATTTGGCCTATGCCTACTTTTCTCCATCCAGAATCTAGTGACTATTTTAAAGCATTCACAGATCTTAGGCTTTCTGGGTGAAAAGCAATCTTATCCAAAGTAATTAATGTATCTCTGCCTTTTTCTTTTTTACTGGGTTGCAGGGCTCTACTTAGGTTTTTCAATCAATAAAATTACTTCAACATGAAATGATTTTTAACAATCAGTCCATCTGAATTTCAGAGTCTATTCAGTGGTTTATATTTAAATGACATTGTATCAGGAATAAAAATATTATTCTTTTGAAATCTGATATTGAGTTTTATGTATTAGACTTTGAGGGGGATCAGGGTATTCAATCCCGTTGCCTCTAAATGTAGAATTGTACTTATTAAACCATGTGTCCTGGAATCATCCTCATGGCACATTTTGTGTCTCATTGGTCCAGAGTATTCAGTCTCATTTGTCTGTTGCTCATGACTATTTCTCTTTATAAAATAAAGTTAAGATAAACATGTCAGATCCTTCTGTGACATAATGCTATAACGCACTCTTACAAAACTTAATATCTGCACACTGCAGACACATAGTACTTGTCAACACCACAGAAGATGGGGAATAAACTCTGTACACTGTTTCATGTTCATGTGGAATGTACCTGTCAATCTTCCATTTGGTTTCATTGTTGTAATAGATGAGTTAATATAAAAGAACCAAAGACAAATAAACAAGTAGAAAAGAAAATATAGACAAGGTCTAAAAGAGTGCAAGTTCATGGATCAAAGTAGCTCATGAATGAGTGAAGCGGGGAGGTGAGTTTGTATTTATCTGAGACATCTACTCTTCTGTCCCATTTCACATCTGAGTGCTGACAAACAACGAATGCCCAGACTTGAAGTTATTTGTAATTAAGGAGAGGAGATCATGAATGACCACAGCGGCTTGCAGAGCATCATATTATATAATATAGATATATATTAATATAATAATTACATATCTATCAAGAAATTTATATTAATAAAATTCTTTCAAAATACCATAACCTTATAAATTAGTTCTCATATACATTCTTAGGTTATGATGCATCACTCTAAGAAATTTTATCATATGTATAGGTTCTTGTAACACCACTAAAATCATGACACAAAATCATTTCATCTGTCTAAAGAAATCCTCTTTGAATACCTTCCCCATCCCTGCAACTCTTTATAACCCTGCTAATTACTGATCTCCTTCTTATCTTTATATTTTGTCCCTTTGAGAATGTTGTTTAAGCAGAATCACACTATGTATCAGTTCAGTTCAGTCCCTCAGTCATGGTCGACTCTTTGCGACCCCATGGACTGCAGCATGTCAGGCTTCTCTGTCCATCACCAACTCCTAGAGCTTGCTCAAACTCATGTTCACCAAGTCAGTGATGCCATCTCATCCTCTCAAGAGTCTTCTCCAACACCACAGTTCAAAGCATCAATTCTTTGGCACTCACTTTTCTTTATAGTCCAGCAATCACATCCATAAAGACTACTGGAAAAACTGTAGTTTTGACTAGATGGACCTTTGTTAGGAAGCATCACTACAAACAAAGCTAGTGGAGGTGATGGAATTCCAGTAGAGCCATTTCAAATCCTAAAAGATGATGCTGTGAAAGTGCTACACTCAATATGCCAGCAAATTTGAAAAGCTCAGCAGTGGCCACAGGACTAGAAAAGGTCACTTTTCATTCGCATCCCAAAGAAAGGCAATGCCAAAGAATTTTCATACTACCACACGATTGCACTCTTCTCACTCACTAGCAAAGTACTGCTCAAAATTCCCCAAGCCAGGATTCAACAGTATATGAACTCTGAACTTCCAGATGTTCAAGCTGGATTCAGAAAAGGCAGATAAACCAGAGATCAAATTGCCAATATCCGTTGGATCATAGAAAAAGCAAGAAAATTCCAGAAAAACATCTATTTCCGCTTTATTGACTATGCGAAAGCTGTGTGGATCACAACAAACTGCGGAAAATTATTCAAGAGATGGGAATACCAGACCACCTTACCTGTCTCCTGAGAAATCTGTATGCAAGTCAAGAAGCAACAATTAGAAGTGGACATGGAACAACAGACTGGTTCCAAGTTCAGAAAGGAGAACGTCAAGGCTGCATATTGTCACCCTGCTTATTTAACTTATATGCAGAGTACATCGTGCAAACTGCCAGACTGGGTGAAGCACAAGCTGGAATCAAGATTGCTGGGAGAAATATTAATAACCTCAGATATGCAGATGATAGCACCCTTATGGCAGAAAGTGAAGAGGAACTAAAAAGCCTCTTGAAGAAAGTGTAAGAGGAAAATGAAAAAGTTGGCTTAAAACTCAACATTCAAAAAACTAAGATCATGGCATCCAGTCCCATCATTTCATGGCAAAGAGATGGGGAAACAGTGGAAACAGTGACAGACTTTATTTTCTTGGGCTCCAAAGTCACTGTGAATGGTGACTGCAGCCATGAAGTTAAAAGATGCTTGCTTCTTGGAAGCAAAGCTATGACCAACCTAGACAACATATTAAAAAGCAGAGACATTGCTTTGCTGACAAAGGTCCATATATTCAAAGCTATGGTTTTCCCAGTAGTCATGTATGGATGTGAGAATTGGACTATCAAGAAATCTGAGTGCCAAAGAATTGATGTTTTTGACCTGTGGTGTTGGAGAAGACTCTTGAGGGTCCGTTAGACTGCAAGGAGATCCAACCAGTCCATCCTAAAGGAAATCAGCCCTGAATATTCATTGGAAAGGCTCATCCCGAAGCTGAAGCTCCAATACTTTGGCCACCTGATATGAAGAACTGACTCATTGGAAAAGACCCTGTTGCTGGGAAAGATTGAAGGCAGGAGGAGAAGGAGACTGCAGAGGATGAGACGGTTGGATGGCATCACCATCCTGATAGACATGAGTATGAGCAAGCTCCGGGAGCTGGTAATGGAGAGAGAAGCCTGGTGTGCTACAGTCCTTGGGGTCGCAAAGACTGAACTGACTGATTTCATGGTTATCTCCATAGTTTTCTTTGTATTTCACCATTTGGACATTTTATTTGCTTCTTTCAGTTTATGTTGGGTTAAATTTGCTTTTCTATCATCTTTTCCTGAAAACCTTGAGAGTAGTCTATCAACCTTTTTTCTTCATATAAATATTTTAAAAGATAAATTTCCTTCTATGTGTTATTTTAGCTGCATCTCATGCATATATATATCGTGTGCTCTCCCAACATTTACTTTCAAAATATCTTCTAGCATCCATTGTAATTTTTTTTTTTTTAACTTCAGTTCAGTTCAGTCACTCAGTCGTGTCTGATTCTTTGCGACCCCATGAATCGCAGCACACCAGGCCTCCCTGTCCATCACCAACTCCCAGAGTTTACTCAAACCCATGTCCCTCGGGTCAGTGATGCAATCCAACCATCTCATCCTCTGTCGTCCCCTTCTCCTCCTGCCCCCAATCCCTCCCAGCACCAGGGTCTTTTCCAATGAGTCAACCCTTTGCATGAGGTGGCCACAGTACTGGAGTTTCAGCCTCAGCATCAGTTCTTCCAAAGAACACCCAGGACTGATCTCCTTTAGGATGGACTGGTTGGATCTCCTTGCAGTCCAAGGGACTCTCAAGAGTCTTCTCCAACACCACAGTTCAAAAGCATCAATTTTTAGGTGCTCAGCTTTCTTCACAGTCCAACTCTCACATCCATACATGACCACTGGAAAAACCATAGCCTTGACCAGATGGACCTTTGTTGGCAAAGTAATGTCTCTGCTTTTTAATATGCTATCTAGGTTGGTCATAACTTTCCTTCCAAGGAGGAAGCGTCTTTTAATTTCATGGCTGCAATCACCATCTGCAGTGATTTTGGAGCCCAAAAAATTAAAGTCTGACACTGTTTCCACTGTCTCCCCATCTATTTCCCATGAAGTGATGGGACCAGATGCCATGATCTTAGGCTTGTTTAAAGTTAGAAGATTTAAATATGTATCAAATATTTGGGAGTTTCTAGAGATATCTCTTTGCACTTGATCTGTATCATTTCCATTTTGGTCAAAAAATAAATTCTGTATAATGTCAGTTTTCTTCAATATATTAAGACTTTTTAGCACAAACATATTGTATGTGTCTGCATGTGAGGATGTGACTGGAGCCTCGGCTGTAGGTTTGGGTACAGGCTGCAGGTGCCTGGGGAGCACTGTGCGCTTGCTGCACAGAAGTAGGTGCTGAGTCTCCAGGCTGGGAAGCTGTGATGTGCAATGAGAGCTGTCTGGGACTCTTATTTAGGAAAACTTCCCTGTGAATCTTCCCTCTTCCATTTAATTCACAACCGAATGTATGGCTATCAAGAATGCAGGGCCTTTATATAAGGGTATTGCCAGTACTATAGGAAGTAGTAAAAAAAAAAAAAAAAAGATTCTCATAACTACAGTTCAGAATGGAAATCTCTCCTTCCTGGACTGTCAAAGATTAAGGGCTCTCTTTCACCTGCTCTTGGTCACTTTTTTCCTCCTGTTGACCACTCGGCCCCACTTAAAGAGATAAAAAGCCATCAGTTCCACAGACATATGCTTATTTCTTAAAGTTTCTATCTGCATGAACTTGTTTGTAACCCAGTTTTCCCAGTCCCCCTAATTAATGAGATATCCTAGGTTTTCTCCTCCGCAATTCACAGCCCAGTTGAAGCCACAGAATCGTAAGTGATGCTCCCAGGATCTTGTCCATTGCTTCTGGCACCAGTGCTCAGGGGCAACTCCAGTTCCTCTTCTGAGCTTCTTAGCCAGCTAGAGCTCTGACTTTAAGTTCACACCTGCTTTTATTCTTTCAGTAGGCCCCACCGTCTCACAAGGGCTTTCTCTTAAACTCTAGCTCAAAAGTAGTATTTCTCATTCTGTGCTAAATTAGAATCACTGAAAATTAAATTCATTGGGAATCTGAAATGAACCCCTACAAGGATAAAGTGCAGGTGAGAAGTTCTCTCACGCTATCCCCTTCTTCCTTTTCCTTACCCCTCCTAGAAGGTTAAAAATCATGTATCAGGACAGTTTGATGTTTTAATAGGACTAGTGTTATTTTACAATGGGGAAGAGAGAGACTCCCATGAAGTCACAAGATTAGTATGTAGGAAGCATTTCTTTTTTATTACAAATTCTAATTAAAGTGTATTGAGGATACACAAAGGGCATAATATATCATTACAAGCAAAGTTTATGGAGCAGAACATAAAGATACATAGTCCTTTTGCCCTGATGGAATTTACATTTTAACACCATCGTTCGGGGTTTCCACACTTTACATGATCCTAAGAATTAATAAAATATAATTAGATCAATTTCAATTTATACTTCTTATAAAATATAAATCAGGCAAATAAAATGTTTCCAAAATAAGCATGGAGAAAATAAATTGAGAAGCACTGGAATAATTTGTTCTGGAGAATCTTTTGTCTCCAAATTGATAATATTAACTAGGAAAATTCTGCAGAATTCAGAAGATATGGGACCATGATCATTCAGTAATAAAACATTTTGATAGTTCTCATACTGAGTTACACCTTATTCTCACAGGTAAAATACAAAAATGTTAAGAACCAATTTGGCTTTAGAGGTCAACACATCAGGATATAGAAACAGAAATTAAAGAGCTCATTTTTTTAAAGAGTTTGTGTTCTCTGTATTTGATGTCATTTCAGACACTATCAAAGAAAAACATCATCACAGTTCAACAAGAGACAATAATAACCATTCCTACTCCTCAATCTAATTCCATCTGCTCCAGCTCTCTAAGGGGATTTTTTATTGTTTGTTGAATTTTTGGTGTGTTTTATTTTTTATTTATTCATTCATCCATGCATGTCTTCAATATATATTTACTAGTGCCTAAAATGATCATCCTTGGGTCTCATTCAAGAAAGAAACAGAAGTAGCAATCTTCAGTCAACCCACTCCCAATACAAGTACATTCAGATAAAAGCTACTAAAGAGAAATGTGTTTCTATATGATAGACCCAAGAAAATTATAATGGGCTCACTTCTGGACTCAGAGTAGTTCTGATGGAGGAGCTGCTTGAACTGGAACTTACACTATATTTCTTAGTAAAGAATGGGGTAAGGGAATTCTGGCACTGATTATCTCAGTATGATTGGAGTCTGGGATATATCTGGGTGAAAACATTATAAATTTACATTAGAGAAACTAATATGGCCTTAATGTCAAAGGATAAAACATGCTGTTCAAAGAAATATTAATTTTCAAAGCCATATTTTTCAAACTTTTAGACTAAAATATACAGAGATACTATTTAGGTAGATGGATAGATACCTACTTACATATAAGATTCAGAGATGTAAACTGAAGCAAAGTTGGAGATAAAAGTTTAATAGATATTTAAAGGATCCTTTCTGGCTAGTTGAAGAATCTGTGTATGTGGGACAAAAGTTAATTGTCTCTGAAGCAGTGTTGCCCCTCTGTGGCCATGTAAAAATATTACTCTGAATGATTTTATATAGCTTCTTGAAATGGGGAAAAGTCTAAAATTAAAACATTTTCTCACAACGTATACAAATATAAACTCAAAATGGATTAAACACCAAAATGTAAGACCTGAAACTTTTAAAACTTGAGAAAGAAAATATAGGCAGTATGCTCATTGACATTTCTCTTTGCAATACTTTTTTTCTGTCTCAAAGGCAAGGGCAACAAAAGGAAAAATAAATAAAAGGGACCTAATCAAACTAACATAAATCAACATTCAGAAAACTAAGATCATGGCATCTGGTCCCATCACTTCATGGGAAATAGATGGGGAGACAGTGGAAACAGTGGCAGACTTTATTTTGGGGGGCTCCAAAATCACTGCAGATGGTGATTGCAGCCATGAAATTAAAAGACGCTTCCTCCTTGGAAGGAAAGTTATGACCAACCTAGATAGCATGTTAAAAAGCAGAGACATTACTTTGCCAACAAAGGTCCATCTGGTCAAGGCTATGGTTTTTCCAGTGGTCATGTATGGATGTGAGAGTTGGACTGTGAAGAAAGCTGAGCACCTAAAAATTGATGCTTTTGAACTGTGGTGTTGGAGAAGACTCTTGAGAGTCCCTTGGACTGCAAGGAGATCCAACCAGTCCATCCTAAAGGAGATCAGTCCTGGGTGTTCTTTGGAAGGACTGATGCTGAGGCTGAAACTCCAATACTTTGGCCACCTCATGCAAAGGGTTGACTCATTGGAAAAGATCCTGATGCTGGGAGGGATTGGGGGCAGGAGGAGAAGGGGAAGACAGAGGATGAGATGGTTGGATGGCATCACCGACTCGATGCACATGAGTTTGGGTGAACTCCGGGAGTAGGTGATGGACAGAGAGGCCTGGTGTGCTGCAATTCATGGGGTTATAAAGAGTTGGACACGACTGAGTGACTGAACTGAACTGAACTGAATCAAATTAAAATCTAAAGCATGGCAAAGAAACCATCAACAAAAATAAAAGGCAAACTATTGACGGGGAGTAGGTATTTGCAATAAGGGATCAATATCCAAAATGCACAAAGATATTATGTACCTCAATAACAAAAACACAGTCTGATTAAAAACTGGGCATAGGACCTGAATGGCCATTTTTGGAGTGATTCAAGAAGGGGTCTTGAGCCATGGATCCAAGTGGCCTCCAGAAGCTACAAAAGGAAAGGAAACAGATTCTTCCTCAGAGAATCTGGAAGGAATCAGCCCTGCCAAGACCTTGGCTATAGACAGCGAAACTGATTTTAGATTTTTGCATCCAGAACTATAAGAAATATTTTGTAAGTGGTCAAATTCATATTAAACATTGAGCAAATCTTTTCTGTTCACTTTGCTGCACTCATAGGATGGGATACCAGTGCTTGCAGTTGCCTGTTGGGATACATCGCAGTGAGACAGATCTGAACGTTCTTGAGACACCCAACCAAGCTGGATAATATCTTTACTGGAGAGATTTCGTTGCTTTCAATGTTTACTGTTTTAGAGTCGGGCATACTGTGGGAAACATTTATTTTAATTCTGTCCTCTTATCAGCTACATTTTTAGTTACAAGTTAGAGGGTCTAGTGTAGAAGGAGATAGACTGAGAAGGGAAAAGACCAACAGAAATCTGTCGGGCTAAAAAGCGTTTGTGGTTATACCTATACCAATGTTCCTAAGGAATACTAAGCGCTGCAAATGCCCTGTGGGGGCCTCACGGTGTGACTGAGGCTGGAGGAGGGGCTGAGCCCCGGGAGGGTTCCTGTAGAGGCTGCAGGTGCCTGGGGAGCACCGCGCTGCGCAGCACAGAAGTAAGTGCCCGCGTCTGTGGTCCGCGGAGAGGAAATGTGCAGTGAGCTGCGGCGTTCTGCAGGGACTGTGGTGGCCTTTAATCTTCCATCCTGCTTTGTCCCTGAAGGAATGTAAAACAGGTGGATGAGGCGGCCCCCAGGGTTCTGAAGATACCAGTTCACACTCAGTGGGGAAGTGGAAAAATTACACCGAAGCGTGTAGCTGGCTCCCTCCTGGAGACTCAGGGCTGGGGGACTCTGCTCCACATCCACCCCTCGCACACCTGATGAGGAAAGAGAAACAGCCACTGTGAGGGTCACTGTAACTCCTACTAAACCCTGAAAGTGCTCCCCCCTCCCCACATGATGAGAAGGATAGACAGTCTGCAGGACTTGTCAGCTCCTCTCCCTCCCTCGACAATAGAGCAGCGCCTCACTCCTCCAGGTTCCCTGTGGGGCGGCCCCAACTCACAGCAAACCTGGGCAAACAGAAGCCCCAGCACAGCGCCTGCTAGCCTCTCCATGATGCTTCCTCTTCTTGTTGGGACATTTTCACTGCAAGACACTTAACTAAACCCTGAGGGAGTGAGTGAGGTAAGTCGTTCCTGCTCCTGCAGCCAATCAGCTCACCCAACCAATCCTGCTCAGGTGAGGAGGACAGGACGCCCCACCCCCCACCGCAACCAACTCAGGATGTGCTGGCCAGGGGCGGGTGAGAGGGGGAAATAGGGAAGTCGTTATTTTATGACTTAAGGGATACTTTCTGAGAACATTTCGGAGAAGGCAGACTCTGATTTGGAATTTGGGAGAATTTTAGGGTAAAGAAAGCAAAAATTAACTGTATAGCCCCATCTTCCTCTCACATGGCATGGGTGTAGTAGATTCTTCCATAACGAAATGCTTTTTCCCAGAAGTGCTGAGGATCCAGCTTTTGTTTCTCTTATGCTCTCACTTGTGGTTCTAAAGGGTGCTCATGAATCAGCACAGTATTGGAAGTTGCCCCTATTGGCTGGAACACTTTGCTATATTAAACAGTATTTTTTAAATTTATTTATTTTTAATTGGAGGATAATTGCTTTACAATGTTGTGTTGGCTTCTGCCATACAATGATGCAAATCAGCCATAAGTATACATACGTCCCCTCCCTTTGAACCTTCCCCCCATTCTTCTAGGTTGTCACAGAGCACCGTGTTGAGCTCCCTGCATCATACAGCAACTTCCCACTAGCTATCTCTTTTGCATATGGTAATGTATACATTTCAAAGCTATTCTCAATTCATCCCACCCCCTCCTTCCCCTAGTGTGTCCAAAGTCTGTTCTCTATGTCTGCATTTCCTTTTTTGTCCTGCAAATAGGGTCCATCAACAGATGAATGGATGAAGTTGTGGTACCTATATACAATGGAATATTACTCAACCATAAAAAAGAACATTTGAGACAGTTCTAGTGAGGTGGATGAAACTAGAGCCTGTTAACCAAAGTGAAGTAAGTCAGAAAGAGAAAAGCAAATATCACATATTAATGCATATATATAGATTCTGTAAAAATGGTGCTGATTACTTGAAAAGTTATATATATTTATTTTAGACTAGGGCTGCATAAAGAGCAATTTTAGTTATCTTAACCACTAGTTGGACATTGAAAACTGAATTGTAAGTTTTATTTTTATTAAAACATCATAATTTTGAAATAAATTATTTTAAAGAAAATTTCTATCATAAATACATTTTTAAAACTGTTGATTACTAGTTTTGTATTCTGCTTGCTAATTTTAGTAAGCTGTTTCAGAGAACAATAAGTGTTTTTGAAACCATATGAAGATAATTTTAGTTTGTGCTCTTATCTCAGACTTTGTAAATAATATCGATTCTCTGTCAGTGGATTTGGGGGTAAAAGGGATGGAAGATGAGGACCTGTATATTTTCACTGCAGTGAAAGTGAAGTGATCTGCAGGCACTAACATTCAGATGGACAGTTCAAGGATGGTTCAATAGTAGCAGCACGTAGGCCTGGTTGCTCCAAGGCATGTGGAATCTCAGTTCTCCAGTCAGGGACTGAACCTGTGACCTCTGCATTGGCAGGCAGATTCTTTACCACTGAGCCACCAGAGTAAGCCCCATGTGCTGCTTGCACACCTGCGTGCTAAGTCGCTTCAGTCATGTCCAACTCTTTGCAACTCTAGGGTCTGTAGTCCGCCAGGCTCTTGTGTCCATGGAATCCCCCAGGGAAGAATACTGGAGTGGGTTGCCGTGCCCTCCTCCAGGGGATCGTCCCAACCCTGGGATCGAACCCTCGTCTCTCTCCTGCAGCTCCTGCAGTAGGCAGATTCTTTACTGCTGAGCCAAAGGGGAAGCCCCATGTACTGCTTAGGGAATATCAAAAATGATGAAAACTCTTAATAGAAGCGGTATTTCCAGACCTGCCAAGAAAGTGAAACACTGTCATTCACTTAATTTTTGTTTCTTTCAAAACACTTCTTCATGGGAAATATGAATGTTCTAGACTAGCAACAATAACATTTCAGATTTTTCTCAGAGAAAGAGTAGTTTGTTTCTGGTAAGTGGAACAACTATAACACATCACAATCCAGACTTGGCCCTGGATCCAAGTGAAAGAAACCTTTGGAACAAGGAGAAGTATTTGTATGTTTTCCACTTCTTATGTTGGGACTAGTGCACTAAAACCAACATTTGATTGACATGAGGAGGAGCCACAACAAATTATTAACACCTCTTACTTTATTGCTGTGCTAAAATTATGATTCTAAGACCCCTCAAAATTCTTCTCAGCTGCATCAATAAACTAGGTGCTTATTCCGTGTCCTCTTTTTCTTCTTTTCTTTATCCATCTTCTTTCATTTCCCTTCCCTTCTTTTTCCTCATCTCTTACTGCTCTCTGACTCTCCTTCTAGATGACTCTAGATTTGCTCTCGTGACTGCTCCCCCACTGTGTCCCCCCTTCTTCCCACCAGAGATACTGCGCAGGTGCAGCCCCATCTGGCCCACTGTGCCCCTCTCAGGACGCAGTAGTACACAGCGGCGTCTCTCAGGGTGACCTGGGGCAGGACAAAGGTGCTGGACTTTCTGTCTGAAGCTATGGTCAGAGAGGCCAGGCTGCTGTTCACTGTGCCTCGTAAGCCATGAATGACATACTGTAGACTCTGATTGGGATTTTGCCGATACCAATGTATATAGTCATTTCCACCAATGGTAGAGTGGTTACAAGGCAGGTTTACATTTTCTCCTTCAGCACAATCCATGGAGTTGGGCTGGGTGGTCTTAGCATTAATCACAGTTCCTAAAAGGTCAAGAAAATAAAATTAGCCCCTGACCAAAAATTCTGTGGATCAAGTGTACAACATTCCCATAACTATCTGGACCTCTCCCCTATTCCACTGTTTTTATCTGTGTCCTGCAAAACAGCATTGGTGTTTATTATATAGAGACCAAAGACACATGCCAAGAATCTGAGACTCTATAACCTTTATCTCATGGGTCCTTTGCTCAGTAAACCCAGGGATTTCCTACAAACTGGTTACTGCTAAGTGCTCTTCTGGGATCATGGCTATGATTTAACCTGTCATGTAGAAGTTTGTACTACCTAGCAAATGATCAGTTCTCAATTCCATCGTTATGAGGCTGAATAGAGCAGAGGGAGAGCAGAGAGCAAATAACACTTCATGGCCCTTTGCCCTCAAGTCATCCCTTGTAGACACAGAGCACTTACCCAAGGTCAGAAACACGGTTACTTCAGTCACCAGCCTCATACTTCAAGAACAAACCAGGATCATGGGCTCACAGCTCAGACTTGTGTCTCCTCCTGGGCTTGTTTCCACAGAACAGAAACAACTACTGCTGGTAGAGACTTAGAACCAGAGCAGGTATCAGTGTGTTGTTGCCGGGATCTGTCAGCCAATGATCAAGCAGTTCCTTGTCTAGGTCTTCCTGCCCTGTTTTAGGCATGTCCCCCAAAGAAGGAGAGACATCCCCAACTCACACAGTGTCTGTTGCCATCCTCTGTGAAGTTTCAAATCTGGCTCTCTAAAAGGAACACCAATCACAATGATATCTAGAGCCATTGTCCTATCATTTGGCTCCTTAAAGAAATCGGCTGGTGTTCTATGAAGCTTATGGAAAACATTAATTAATACCAGAAAACTGTACTGAGCTCTGTGTTGTAAGGAGATGAAAATTTCCATCCACATTCCAGAAAATGTATGTGAAACTCCAGAGCAGGCAGTGATGTTCTCTGGAGGACAGAAAATATTAATAATGTAGAGACTAAAGCTATACAACCTGGAGTTCTGGGCTCCTGTAAAGGTCCTTGAAATCATGTGTCTACCACCACCTAGGTAAACATTTATCAAAGCATCTGTTCTTGATATAGTAACTGATGACTCAGATGGTGTCCGCCTCACTCTTCTTGAAGAGTGATCTTTAATCCTCATGTTCTCTATGCCCATGCTTGTAGGCACTGTGCACCAAGAATGTTGAAGCAGAGAGAAAAGACAGGAAGGAATGCAAACAAAGTCGGGGTGGGGTGTAGGGTGGGTGTAAGTGGTAGAAAAAGTCAAGGGAAGGGATAAAAGCGTAAGTAATAGGGAAGGGAAAAGACAATCAGAGGAGGGAAACAGAGAAAGCAGTGTCAGGAAGGTACATGGAAAGGACTTGAGCTGTTGAGCTAAGATGCCCGCAACCCTTGACCATGGACCCTCAGCCAGGGGTTATAAAGTACAAGCTGTCAAAAGAGAGTAACATCTTCCCAGTGTTGGGATGTTGGGACCACAGTAAAGTCTCTGTCAGGGAAGACCACTCATTTCAGCTCCACTGACCACAGAGGGTGGTTCCGTCTGGATCCTTCCTTCATCATCTTTCTACTCTCATCAACTCAAAAATGGCCTCAGTTCTCCATTCTAATCTCTGCAAATGGCAAGATAGGTGGTCTATAAACCCAACAACCATCTCCTCCCTCAAAACTGTACTATGTGTAATACACCGCGTGTAACCCATTATGTAAAGGACCAGTATGGGTGGAGGAGAAATTATGCTCAAATACGGACAGCAGATATTTTTTGTGTGCAAAATAGGCAATATACTAAAACACTGAAAGGTGTGTTGGAATAAATACCTTTTCAAATAAAAGCATGCAAAGCTGTAGGTTTTAAATGTACAGACATCCTGCTCAGAAATATCTAAATTTATGGTGGGAGACATCAGAACCTGATATTGCGAAATGCACTGAATTAGAGACGCAGCCTTTAGAGGGAATGGCTTCTGTTGGGACTGTGGATGGAATCTACCAGAACAGTTTGATCTTACTCTTCCTTACTTTTGGATTTCTATTTCCTTTTTTCTTTCTTTCTTTTTTTTTTTTCTAGAAATATTTCAGAAATAAAAGTGACTTTGTTGTTCAGCATAAAGGTATTCTAACCACAGGATAACTCATCCTTTTTAACATGAAAATAAACATTTAAACATTAAAAAAAAAAGAGAAAGAGAATGGGAGTATGTCGTTTTTCCTTTTTCTTTGGCACATCAATGGAAAACACGTTTCCCTTTCCCTCTCCCAGAAAGGACCACCGTTTTCAGTTGAAGCAGCCCCCTCCAGTGACTGAGTAAGTGAACTGCAGAAGTAAACCCAGGCCAAAAGCCCACTGGTGTGGCTCAGGAGTGAAGAGTCTGCCTGCCAGTGGAGAAGATGCCGGAGATGCAGGTTTAGCCTCTGAGTGGGGAAGATCCCCTGGAGGAGGAAATGGCAATGCACTCCAGTATTCTTGCCTGAAGAATGCCATGGACAGAGGAGCCTGGCAGTCTACAACAGTTCATGGGGTCTCAAAAAGTTGGACACGACTGAGCACTATAGCACTACTGTATAATCTTTTAAAAGGGGGCTTCCCAGATGGCTTAGCAGTGAGAATCCACCTGCCAGTGTAGGAGATGTGGGAGACATGGGTTCGATCCCTGGACCAGGAAGATACCCCGTAGACGGAAATGACAACCCACTCCATCCAGTGTTCTCCAGTGTTCTCACCTGGGAAATTCCACGGACTGTAGACCGCCAGCTTCCTCTGCCTATGGCATTTCCCAAACTCGAACACTACTGAGCATGCAACCTTTGGAAAAGCTCAAATTTGAAGGTAAAAGAAGTAATCTAATTGTTTTCATTGACAGAGGAGTGTATAAAGAAGATGTGGTGTATATACACAATGAAATATTGCTCAGACATTAAAAAGAATGAAATAATACCATCTGTAGCAACATGGATGGACCTAGAGAGTTTCATACTGAGTGAAGTAAGTCAGACAGAGAAGGAGAAATATCATAAGGCATCCCTTATATGTGAGATCTAAAAAGAAATGATACAAATGAACTTACTTACAAAACAGAATGAGACTCACAGACTTAGAAGACAAACTTATGGTTGTCATAAGGGGAAAAGGATAGTTAGGGAATTTGGGATGGTCATGTACACACTGCTATATTTAAAATGGATAACCAACAAGGACCTTTTGTATAGTACAAGGAACTCTTCTCAACATTACGTGAATGGGAGGGGAATTTGGGGAAGAATGGATACATGTACATGTATGCCTGAGTCCCTTCACTGTTCAGCTGAAACTATTACAACATTGTTCATTGGCTATACCTCAAGACAAAATAAAAAGCTCAAAAGAAAAAAAGAATCTTAGTTGTAAAACCTTTGTACTCACCTGTGTTTTCTTAGACATAAATTATTTTTGGCCATTTTATTTCAGTAAAACCCCTATTATGATTCTCCATTGTTGACATCTCTTTCATCTTTCCGTTTGTCTTTAAACTTCCCATATTTAAAGTTTACTTCAAAAGTCAAACAAACATTTATAAGAGAGGTTGTTACAGTCTGGGAACTCAAGAATGTTTCGTGAATAAATAGTTGAGTCTTTATTCATGAATTTAGTGAAAGAAAGAAATTGTGATGAGTCACTATTCTGAAAACAATCTCCCAATTTTATGGAAAGCATGTTAAACAAAAAGACTCTAACAGGATAAATAAAGGGTTATAATTATGGGCAAATTCAACAAAAGGAAAAAACATTCAAAATCTAAGATGGAAGAAAATTATATTGAAGACATGGGAGTAAACGTCATGGTAATCATTCTTCGTTCATTTAACAAATATTCATAAGTATTCACTAGGAGCCTGTTCTGTGGCAAATCTCATACACACACACACGCACACACACACACACACACACACGTAAGCCAACAAGCACTTCTAATGAAAATATAAGAAAAAATAAAAATGAATTACTTAAAGTAAGTATGGATGTATTAGTTTATTATATTAGAAAAAAGCAGAAGAAAAGCAATTACCAGTACATTTTTGTTTGTTGGGTTCTTTGCCTTTGTTTTTAGAAGATGATAAAAACCACTACCAAGTGTTCTTTTAAATAATACTAAAAAACAAAAAATACTCTGTATGACCAAGAGGAATCTAAAAATGTTTTCTTGCCTATTGGTTCTTTTCGGGGTTCTTAATTTTATAGGATTATATCTCTAAGACCATATGAGGTGAGGTTATCTTCCTTTGCTTGATGAAAACCAAAATAATGCCCATAACATACTTTCAGAAAATCAAGATGACTTGATGAAAGGCTAGTACCTCTGTGTGATGGATACTTTCAACAGTCCAGAAATGGAAGAGAAATTCCTGAATCTAATAAAGAGTATTGATGAAAATATCAAAAATCAGTATTAGTCTCTAAAGGATCCCGAACAAGATAGGTAGACTATCACTGCTCCTATTCACTGTCTTCCTGAAGGACCTGGCATCAAACCAGGAAAGGAAATAAGTATTAAGTCTGAAAAGGGAGAAATAAACCATTTTTATTCATAGGTGCATGTAGAAAATGCAAAGGAGTCTATAAGCAGATTATAAGAGCTAGAACTAATAAGGGAATTATTGACTGTATAATCACTAAAGACAAATATAAATTTTATTTCTAGATACTAGTGAAATCAATAGAAAGTGAAATTTAACTTTCATTTATTAAATACGTGGGAATTAATTTAACACAAGGTATACAGTCCTCTACCAAAAAAAAAAAAAAAATTAGACAGGATCTACATAAAAGGGAATAACATAAGATGCCATATGTCAAGATGTAAATTGTCCCAAATGAATCCATAAATTCAACACAAGCCCAGTACAACTACTAGCAAGGTTTTTTGGTAGACGTTGAGAAGCTAATTATATAAGTTTGGTGGAAATTCAAAAAGACCTAAAATAAACCTTGAAGAAGAAGAAAAGTTTGAATTGCATTTCCAGATATCAAAATGTATATGAAGCCCCAGTAATTAGGACAGAATGTTCTGTTGGAAAGAGGATAAAATAAAGATGAATAAGCAGGATCAAATCCAAAAATAGGTCCATATGTATACAACATCAATTGATTTTCTCCAAAGGTGTCTATGCAGTTCTATGGGGGAAAAGATGGTCTTTCTGGGATAACAGCTAGTGTTAGTTGCTTAGCCATGTCTGATTCTTTGTGATGCTATGAACTGTAGCTAGCCGGCTTCCTCTGTCCATGTGATTCTCCAGGTAATAATAGTGGAGTGGGTTGCCATGCCCTTCTCCAAGGGATCCTCCTGACCCAGGGATTGAACCCAGGTCTCCCACACTGCAGGCAGACTCTTTACTGTCTCAGCCACCTGGGAAGCCCCCACCCTGTACTGCGACCACACAAACACTAGAATGTGCTCTTAGTGATATCTTACTATGGTTTTCATTGCATTTCTGCAATTTCTGGCTACTTGCATCTTTTGAAAGTGCCTTGACTCGTTCCTCCCTCCTCCTTCTTTTATGAAATAGCTCTTTGCCCGTGGTCTAAGTGAAATGTCTGCCTTATTTAAATACTGTTTAGCTTTGAGAGTTATTTATATATTCTAGGTACTAGTTCCTTGTGGGATGGATGGTTTCCAAATAACAGTTTTTCACAGTTGGTGGCTTGTCTTTTCATGCTCTTACGGGTTGCTTTGCAGGGCAAAAGATATTAATTTTGAAGTCTGGTTTGCCATTTAAAAAAACATTTTATAGACTTGTTTTGTTGTCAGGTCCAAAGACTCTTGGCCCATACACATATCAAAATTTTGCCCTGTATTTTGTCCTAAAATTTTTTATAATTTAACATTTTACATTTAAGTCTGTGATCCATTTTAAAGAATGTAAGTATGAAGTGTGAGACCTGAATCAAGGTTAATTTTTCCTGCCAGTGGATTTCAACTTTCTCCAGCACTATCTGTTGAAAGGGTTATCTTTCTTCTATCGAATGTATTTGGCACTTTGCCAGAAAAGGTCAGTTGGGCATATTTGTGTGGATCTATTTTCTCTGTTCATTTCCACTGAACTGTGTGTTTATCCCTGCACCAGTACCAAATAACCTTGATAACTGTAGCCTGAAATCAGATTGACCGATTGTTCTGACTTCTTATTTCTTCAAGGTTTTAAAAATTACTCCAGTATCTCTCCCCATTCATATAAATTTTAGAATAGTCTTGCCTGTGTTTGTTTTTCAAATCCTGATGGATTTTAGCAGGAGTTCTATGACGTGTGTATGTAAATTTGGAGAGACTTGCCATGTTTGCTGCTTTGAAACATCCAGTTTGCAAACTCATGACATCTCTCCATCTGTCTCCTTTAATTTCTTCCATTAGTGTTTTGTAGTTTTCAGCTTAAAAATTCTGTACATGTTTTCTGTACAAAAAAGACCACTCAGGGTCTCTTTCAGAGTCATTGTAAATGGTATTATATTTTAATTTCGAGGTCCACATGTCCATCGCTAATATATAGAAATACAGTTGACTACATACATTTATCTTATTTCCTATGGTGTTGCTGAACTCAACAGGTCTGAGAGTTTTGGGGGGTACATTCTTTGTGAGGTTTTCTATACAGATAATCATATTACCTGGCAGTTTGACGTCTTTTCTGGCCCAAGACTGTCTTTACACCTACTTTCTTTACTGCCTGGCTCTGATGTCTAGCACTGTGCTGAAGGACAGTGATGAGAGTGGATGTGCTTGCCTTGTCCCCAGTCTTGGGAAAACATACACAGTCTTCTGTTAGTAAGCACACTGTTCGCTACCGAGGATCTTCCCCACTGTGCCTGTGCTTCTCAAAGTCCTCACCATAGTTGACTGTTGAATTCCAGCAAAAGTTTAGTCTACATAGATTAATATGATGTAATTTTTCTTTTTTATCCTGTTAATATGGTGAATTTCATCAACTGATTTCCAATTTGAAGTAATTTGCATCCTTGAAAAAAATCCATTTGTGCTTGGTATATTACTCTATTTATATAGATGAATTTTACTTGCTAATATTTTTAAGAAACTTTATGTCTATATTCATGAAATATGTTTCTCTGAAGTTTTCTGTTATGATCTTTGTCTGATTTTAATTTCAGGGTAACACTAGCTTCATAAAGTGAGTGAGGAATTCTTTTCTTCTTTTTTTTCTGGAAGAAATAGTGCATAATTCATGCTAATACTTCAAAAGATTGGTAGAATTATCTAGTAACACTAAGTCCAGGGATTTTTTTTTAATTAAAAATTCAACTTCTTCATAGATATCTTGACTTCAGCTTTCTCTGGCCCCTGCTCTGAGAAGAGGTGAAGAGGAGCGGCCCCTGGAGCCCACAGTGAGGTTTGGGGACAGACAGCAGGTGCTTCCAGAGCACTGTGCCCCGCACAGAAGTAGGTTCCTACATCTGAGGGCTGGGCAGCAGCGAGGCGCAGGGAGCTGTGCTTTTTGGTCTCTCCAAACCGACCTGTCCGTCTCTGCTCCGTCTTCACTTCTCCACCCTTAGCTAATATCATCAAGAGGACAGGACTTCCCCCAGGGCTCTGCTTATACCACTGTAAGGTAGATAAAATGCTTGAGGAATTGCAGTACGTGGTGAAGTTCTCTCCTTCTTGTAGACGCAAGAATTGAGGAATTTGACTCATCTGTTGTCCGTTCACTTCTGTTGAGAAAACAGTGAGAAGTGTCAGAGAAAGTCTAATCAGATGTCTATTCTCTCAGCTCCAACGGTCTCTCTCATTCTTCTTGTGTATTTTTCTCTTTCTTTCCATGTCTCCTTGCCCAACTCCCTCCATCTTTCCACTTTTTAGTTTCTGAGTTTTTCTCAACATCCTGCTCTCTCTCAGAAAATCTCATTCCTACAGTTTCCTGCAGATAAGATTCCGCTGTGCAGAATTCTCTGGAAGCAATCAGGGAAACCCCAAACTCACGTGATATTTGCATCCATAAGATCAACACTGGTGCTATGAGCAGCATTTCCCTCTTCCTCGTCAGGAAGAGTTGCTGAATCTGCCTGCTCCTAAAGCGTTTCCCTTGTACAAGCTTTTCCAGCCCCACATACGTTTCTGTGGTCGACACTGCCTTTTGCAAAGAAAAACGAAAGGAGTGACTGCAATTTGAGACAGCCAATCAGACTTACCCCATTTTACTCACACATCTTAAAAAGCAATCCATGGCTGATTCATATCAATGTATGACAAAACCCACTGAAATGTTGTGAAGTGATTGGCCTCCAACTAATAAAAAAAAAAAAAAAAAGATTTAAAAAAAAAAAAAGCAGGGCGGGTTTGCAGATGCTGCCCCCCTGTGGCTGGATCTAAAATTGCTGACTTTATAACCAATTCTTCACAGAATGCTTTCTAATTTAATTGGTATATATGTTTGTCAAAACTTGAAAAGAAAGAGTTTGCTCACGCTGATATTGTTTGGGGAGGAACATTTTGCCTTTTAAAATGGATTTTTTAAATTTTAAACTAGGGCATCCGGGGAAATAATGAAAACAGTGAGAGACTTTATTTGGGGAGGCTCCAGAATCACTGCAGATGGTGTCTGCAGCCATGAAATTAAAAGACGTTTGCTCCTTGGAGGTAAAGCTATGACCAACCTAGACAGCATATTAAAAAGCAGAGACATTACTTTGCCAACAAAGGTCCATGTAGTCAAAGCTATGATTTTTCCAGTAGTCATGTATGGATGTGAGTGTTAGACTATAAAGAAAGCTGAGCACCCAAGAATTGATGCTTTTGAACTGTGGTGTTGGAGAAGACTCTTGAGCATCCCTTGGACTGCAAGGAGATCCAACCAGCCTATCCTAAAGGAGATCAGTCTTGAATGTTCATAGGAAGGACTGATACTGCAGCTGAAACTCCAATACTTTGGCTACCTGATTCGAAGAACTGACTCACTGGAAAAGACCCTGATGCTGGGAAAGATTGAAGGTGGGAAGAGAAGGGGATGACAGAGGATGAGATGGTTGGATGGCATCACCAACTCAATGGACTTGAGTTTGAGTAAGCTCCAGGTGTTGGTGATGGACAGGGAAGACCAGCGTGCTGCAGTCCATGGGGTCACAAAGAGTCAGACATGACTGAGCAACTGAACTGAACTGAACTGAACTGAGGACATCAGGAGAAAATAAACGTTTCATTTTGCATTTCCAGTTTCATCAGAATCATACATGTGTGTCTCTGCATGTACTAATGGAATGTATTAGATCAGAGACAGTTGAAGAGGTATTGCAAAGACTCAAAATTTATTGTTAGATGACCTAAGATCTTGAAATGGAAGATAATAAGTACCTATTTTTCTGTTGTCTTACAGATTACCCTGGTTGTGAATTATACAATTTGGAGCTCTTATTTATTGTCCCACTGTGTTATTTTACCACATACCAGTGATTTTTTAAAATCAGTATAATTTGACAGGAAGCCTTATCTATCAGATATGACTTTCTCTAAGACTTCCTTAAGCAAAACTCTCAGATAGAATACAATTGTATGGCTCCACAGAATTTGTCACTTATCACAGCACTTACCAGCCCATAGTATGATCTGTTAAATGAAGGGACTGGCCTCAAGATCTAGAGAGTGTGTATTGTATCACCTTCAAGAACTGAGCTGTTCTATATAGCAGCTACTAGCCACATGAGGCTACTTAAATTTACATTAATTGAACTTAAATAATATTAAAATTTTAGTTCCTCAATCATACTGGCCATATAACAAGGGCTAAGTACCCACACCTGACCAGAGGCTATTGAATAGTGCAGATATAGGGTGTTTCCACCATCTCATAAAGTCCCACTGAGTGGTGATTCTCTGCAATGTAGGGTCTATAAGAACAAGGAACTTTGCCTGTTTGGTGTCACAATTAAAGGCCTAGATATGAGGTATGCACTTAATAAGTGTTTGTATATTAACATCACCATGTTCCCAGAAACTACTTGAATACCTGATAAATAGTAGATACTCAAGCATTTGTAGTATAATAAATAAATGGATGTGTCTGCATGTGTGAGAGTTTGAACTCAAAATATTCCAGAGATCAGTTTAAAAACACCCTTCCATGACTGTAATCAGGAGTTACTTGTAGCTATTTAGAAATGTTGCTTTTGGAAGATTGTGTTAAAACTCCAGTCTGTCATAACAATTTATCACAGATTTGATGGCTCTTAAAGAAAAAAAATGGTTCCCTTACAATCTGGAAGGGCTTCCTTGGTAGCTCAGTTGATGAAGAATCTGCCTGCAGTGCAGGAGGCCTGGGTTTGATCTCTGGGTTGGGAGGATCCCCTGGATAAGGAAACAGCAACCCACTCAGTATTCTCACCTGGAAAATCCCATGGACAGAGGAGCCTGGTGGGCTTCAGTCCATGGGGCTGCAAGAGTCTTAGCGACTAAATCAATTTGGAGGCCAGAAGTCTGAGACAAGGTGTCAACAGAAACATACTCCTTCTGAATGTTCTGGAAGGGAATTCTTCAGTGCCTCTTCTAGCTTTAGGTGACTCGAAGTGTTCCTTCACTTGTGACTGTATACCCCCAACCTCCTCCTCCATTGAGAAGGCCTCACAAGGCTTTCTCACCTGTGTGTTTCTTAAAAGAAAAATTGTCACTGGATTTAGGCCCTACCTGAATAGTCCAGGATGACCTTATCTTTCATTTTTTCCCCCATTTATTTTTATTAGTTGGAGGCTAATTACTTTACAATATTGTAGTGGTTTTTGTCATACATTGACATGAATCAGCCATAGATTTACATGTATTCCCCATCCCGATCCCCCCCTCCCACCTCCCTCTCCACCCAATTCCTCTGGGTCTCCCCAGTGCACCAGCCCCGAGCACTTGTCTCATGCATCCAGCCTGGGCTGGTGATCTGTTTCACCCTAGATAATACACATGTTTCGATGCTGTTCTCTCAAAACATCCTACCCTCGCATTCTCCCACAGAGTCCAAAATTTTGTTCTGTACATCTGTGTCTCTTTTTCTGGTTTGCATATAGGGTTATCGTTACCATCTTTCTAAATTCCATATATATGCGTTAGTGTACTGTATTGACCTTATCTTTCTATCCTTAACTTTATTTACTTTTACAAAGTCTCTTTGTCCAAATAAGTCACATTCACACTTTCTGTGATTAGGATGTGGGCATATCATTTGGGAGCCCTCTCTCCATCCCACTATAAGGTCTTTAATGTCTTTGAAGAATTGTCATGAAAATATATGAAGGATAGAAATCTCAACATTTCTTTCAGAGTCAAAAGTGAATCTGAATCTGAATTACTGCATAATATGGAAAGAGAGAGAAGCAAGTTTAGGATGCACTGGAAAATGAAGATACCATGAGTTAACAAAGTGTTTTGAAACGCACTCTCTTGGGACAACTTTTTCTTCTCAGGCATGTTGGATTTGGACACCAAAATGAAGACAAATGTAGCAATGCTATGTTAGTGAAGGCTTCTGCCCCATCCTAAAAGAGCAAGGAGTCTGGAGAGCACTTGGGGTTGCTTTTAAAGTTCCCTGATCTTCATGCAGATCAGGAGCCCTGCTGCAGTTTACACAGAAGGATGTAAACTGGGACAGAATAGTCACCCCCTGGAGAAGGCTGCCCTTTCCCACTCACACCATCGTATTTACTGTATGTTATCTCTAGATCTTGGGGTGAAAAGTAGAAATTTGCTAAATGAAGAGAAAAAGACCTGGCTTTGCTTTGGTTTATGGACAAAAAGGAAGCTCAACATGCTTAGTAGGAAATGACTCCACAGAATACATGTATAAGATAGCCCTTATTCACTAATATTCTTGTCAAAGCGATTTTAAAAGAGGACCAGATAGAAGAATATTTATAATAAACTGTTACAATTATTATCCTATGAGATTTTAGATAAGAAACAAATAATACTGCTTGAACTGACCATGAATACTGAACACACATGTTCATTTTCACAATTACATGGAAAATTCATTCTGGCCAAAGAGGACAGCATCTGCAAAGGCTCTGATTTAGGAAAGAGTTTAATATGTCTATAAATGGTTAGAATTTTAAAGTGGTTGATGTACATTAAGGAGTATGTGGTAGAAAAGGGGGAATGACAAAACTAGAAGCAATTGAGGCGAAAACTGTACATTGTCTTGTATTTCTTAATATAGAATTTGATCTTTATATCTTCTAATGGTTCCTTATTACCCAACGATGACCAGGAACTGATACGATTATATATACATTTTATAATAACTCTATGATCATGTAGAAGTTAGATTCAAGGAGTTGAGAGTAAAGCCAGGAAGAAGCCTTAAGAGGTCCCTGCAGTTAAACAAGAAATATGCACCAAATGGCTGAATTAGAAGAGTAGCGAAGAGTTTGGAAAGGAGGAGATGGACGTGGGTGCTACAGAAGAGATACACTGACGTGACCTCGATGTTTATGGAGGGTGTGTGTGCTTCATTACACGCTGGTGCCCATCTGCCGTAGATGGTGTGTTTATTCTAACAGGGCTATTTAAAAGGGCATGACTGTATCTCTATTAATAATCAAAATTAAACAGACTGTTTCAACTTCAGATCCATTTGAGGATCTATATGTAGAACAAACTAGGTATATTTCCAAAAGCCGTGGCATTCCTGCAGCTAATAAAATAGAATTCTGAAGCATAAAAATTATTAAGTCACTTTCCCTAGATCACTCAACTAATGAGTGGCAGATTTGGAAATATAAACTAAGTTGTTGTGTTCTGCTAACACAGCAGATAAGTATCTAATTTATCATGTTCTTACTGATAATGGAAAATTTGTTCATTAGAGTGCTATGTTCAGAGATTGGGTGTATTACTAATATTATAATATTAAATAAGTATACAAAGTCATGTTTGCTATGATTGTTTGGTTTTTTCCCATTATTGAGTCCTGCTCCCACTTCTTGTCAGATTTCTATACTACAAGAAAGACAGAGCAGTAGACAAAATTCACTTACCAGAGGAAAAAACTCCCACCTCGTGCAACAATTCCAAACTTTCTGTCCAAGTTAGCTTACTACTCTCCAGGTTCAATTAATCATTTGAAGTCAATCAAGTTCACATCTGGCAGGCAAAAGATTGAAAAGCAGCCAGTTCTCCTGAATCCTCTCACTCATGGTTTCTGCATTGAGAAGTTTACGCATTGCTACAGCAATGGCAGGTCCTATGGTGATTAGGCTTCTGCACAACTTAACCCACGATCACTGAGGGGAGCAAGGAGGCTAGTGTAGGCCCCACAAAATCTTTGAGTAGGACACCAGGCAGCAATGCTTCAGCTTTCATTCTTGCTGCATGCACTGTGCTGGAACCTGATTCTCTAGGGTGGAAAATAGAAAAACTGAGATAAAGCATTCAGCAAGGGGTGACATTCAAGTAAAGATGTGAAGGAAGTTCAGAGATACACCATGTGGGTGTTTTGGGTAATAGCGTCACAGTAGAGATGGCAAAGGCAAGGGACACAGGTCTTGATATAGAAACATGTTTAGAGTGTTTAAGTAATAATATCTCTTCTTTCTCTCTAACCACTTATTCTTCCTAGGACACTACTGCATAAGAAACTTGCTAAAGCATTCAGCTGAATATTCATTGGAAGGACTGATTCTGAAGCCAAAGCTCCAGTACTTTGGCCACCTGATGCAAAGAGCCCTCATTGAAAAAGACTCTGATGCTGGGAAAGAGTGAAGGCAGGAAGAGAAGAGGACAACAGAGGATGAGATGGTTGGATGACATCGCCGACTCTATGGACATGAGTTTGAGCAAACTCCGGGAAATAGTGAAAGACCCTGAAGCCTGGCATTCTGCAGTCCATGGGGTCGCAGAGTCAGGCACGACTGAGCAACAGAGCAACAACAAAGCATTCAGCACTGTTACCTGGTTAGTGGATGATTTCCTCATATTCTGATCCTGGGGCAATTGTATCTATGGTTTGGCATCTTCTTTCCTGGTTCCCTTTAACTTCAGGTTTTAACCAGTAATGTCACCGCCATTGAGACATCCAGCCACCCTGGAGTCAAGTGCTTCTCCATAGTCCAAGTCTTTCTCTTTAGGAGCCCTTTAAGATGTTACACACTGCCTGGCGATAAAAAATAGAGATGCTTATCACAGTTAGAGAAGTTACGTCTCATTTCTCACAGATTAACAACTTGGGAACAATAAAATCATAGTTTTGATATTTAAATTAGATAATGAATCTGAAATGCATCCTACATTGCCTGAAATATGATAAGCACAATAAATATCAATTTTCTTTTTTCTAATAAAACCTACCTTTCCTTCAATGTCCAGGTCTGTAACCTTCTACTGCTTTTTTTCTCCCTCTATATCAGGTCAGTGATGGGAGTTTCTAGACAGATACTTAATCACTTATTTTCCTGGAGACTCATTACTCTTCTCTATACTTTTAGGATTATATATACTAGCTACACTGATGCATTGATACTCTCAGGGTGCAGAAAAGACATGAAAGGAACACCCAGAGGAGGTAGGTATTATTTTGATTCCCTAGTGAATAATAAAATCAAGGTCATTTTTTGTATGTTTACTGGCTATGGATATGGATATAATATTTCTAATTGGATCGCCAAGATTTTTTCCATTGTTTAACTATCTTCTTTTCTTTTTGATTTATGAACTTTTCATATATCCTGCACTTGAGTTCTTTTTTAGAAATATGCATTGCAGATATGGTCTACCAGTCTGGAATTGACTTTCTACCCTCTTGGCAGTTATTATTTTTTTTAATAAAGGCTATTTAAAAATACACTTTCATGTTCATAAGAAGCTAGCTTGAAAGTTTTGTTTGTTTTCTTTAAGAACTGTAGAACTGCTTTCTTTTGGTGACTGCTATTGCTTCTGATAAGAAATCAGGTATCATTCAAATGATGGTTCCCAGAATACAATATATCACTTTTCCCTGGGTATTGACAAGATTATTTCCACTTAAATAGACCTTGGGATTCTTCTTCAATGCCTTGCAAACTTCTGCCAAAACCACGATGTCCCATTTGCAGAATTCCTTATTCATCTTTATGGCATTTCACATAACATTGCTCCTGAATAAGGACCTTGTTGTAGAGGAAGTCAATACAGCAGTGAGTGGAGGTGCCTCCTATAAGCAAATAGGTTATGGAATGGGTAACGGAAGTAGGTATAAATTCCAGCGACAATTATCTGGTCATTTTCAGTAACAAAAACATGAAATGTTATTAATGTTTTTCATTTTGATATGAATATATTCACACATACATTAATTATTTTTAAATCCCCTGTCTCATTTGCTTGCCTGTAGTAACATAAAATGTGCTAATATAAGTTAATCTTACAACTCATTCTATCTCAGTTATTAAGATACAGGTTTCAATGCAAGAGTTTGATTCAGCTAGAAGAGGAAAGGACATCACCCAAAAAATGGATAAATGAACTTGGTATAATTTTGCAGAAGGGAGTTAACTTATACTGGTTGAATGAGGAATTATTGCAGCAGAAAGAATAGTTTTCCTGTTGACTTCATGACAAAGTTGTGTTGTTAAAAGAGGTACTGATGGATGCCTAGTTAACAAATCAATTAAATAGTTAAGCTATTGCAGTAACTTTGTACTGCCCCAACCTAACTATCTAGAAATCTATTTGGAAGGTACTTGTCATGAAGTAGCCATATTTTTATATTCTGCTGGCTGGTGCAGAGCTCCAGGCACTGTGGCAACTCACACAGGTTGCTGCTAATCAACTACATCATCTTATTGATGACACACAACTCTTCCACCTCCCACCAGATCTCCAAATCTTCTGTTCATCTTAGGCCAAGTATGCATGTAGCATAACATCAAGTGACACTCTTCTCCTCAAGGTCAGTCATTCTTGTGAGACACTAACGGAGGTGAGACAAGTTTTAGTGTGTTATGCAGGTTCCATTATCCTCATGGTTCTAGTATGTCCTTATGAGTCACAGTTTATCCATGCTTTTGTCTGCACCCACTTTCTCTCACAAATATTACTGTAGCTGGCTAACAGTAAATTTGGTCTCAACACCAGATACAAATATAACAGCTTTGTATGGACTCCTCCAGCTCCATCAATTGCCTGAGTTCAAATCTCAATAACTGATCTCTTATTCGACACCACTAGTGGTTCTGATCTACTGATTGTAACTTCAGTGACACAGAGTCTAAGAGGAGAGGACTAAGGAAACGATTTTCATGATGAGTCCAGATAACTATAACTAGACCCATGTTTGTCATGTGAGGGTCTTTAGGTGAAGCTGCCACTTTGATGTATTATGGGGCAAGTATTCAACTTTAGACAATGCATGTTCTGTATGATTGTTTTAAAGTCAAAAATTCAAGACCAAGAATGTATTAGTAGAAAGTTACTCTGGACACCTGTTTCCAGATGACATGGAAGGAGTTTTTGTTTAAAATTAAATCCTCTGATCCAGACCACAGATGAAACAACTGCAGGACTACCATTTCTTGTCTGAGGTCTGCAGGTGTGCATTTCAGCTGGGGTCTTGCAGCAGAGGGGCTCTCACTTATTAAGCTCTGGGGGTTTTGTACAGCTTTTCCCATTACTTCAAGCACTGTGAGTTCCCAGACTGCACAAAAGTACTTTGCGGAGTCTTCCAGCTGTAAGGCTGAAATGGTGAGGCTGATGGAGTTCTGTGCTCTCTGGAAGTTTACAGAGTAGCGGCCATTCCTTGCATTCCGGCCAGAAGATTCCTGACAAATAAGGAAAGTCATCTCTCCACTGGGAAGCTGCTTGTACCAAAAAAGGTAGTGCGTGTACCCACTGCTCCCTAGTTCATACCGACAGTTCAGAATGACAGATTGCCCTATTTGACTGGTTATGTATGGCTGGTCTTGAGTAACTTTCTGGGCCACACCAGATCCTGTGGAAAAAATCAGAAAACCGAGCTGAAGTAGTGAACAAAATAAAGTAGGAATTAGACTAATTTGAGACCCAAAGAAAACCCAAATTGAAATCATAATAAATATGCTTTTCTCCAACCCTCCTTTCCTCCCCAAGTCCCTGTGAAGCACCATGTGCCTGTGTGCAGTCCTTTCACCCAAAAGAGTCACACCCATGTTTGAGAGCATCCCTACCAGAGAAGGTGAAGGCCAGGAACACCCAGAGCAAACTGAAGAGCGGCATGAGGCATGGATTCCCCTGCACAAATGTGCTGAGTTCTGCCTCAAGCTGAGAGTTCAGTGTCTTTGAGTGCCTGGCAGCACATATACATACTACCTGGTACCTGTGTGACTCCCCCCAACCGGAAGTGGGAGTTGTCATGTTCATAGACCACGTGGTCTGTGCACAGATGAGAAAAAGTCTGACTCACCACAGACCTTTATTTTGCCTACTTTTCTTGCTCTTGTCAGGAATTACTTGGTCACTAATGACCTATGGAGTATCTGAAAGGGGCCTGAAAAAAACAATTCTCATGAAAGGTTTGAGTTGAGCAGAACAGAGGAATAAACAAGTTGACATACATTGGTAATTATTCAGCAGAATAACTTTACCAGTCCATTTTAAACATAATTTAGTATATGCCATGAACCCTTCTTATAATCTATTTACTGGTCATCATTTAGCCTATGCCTACTCTCTTCCATCCAGAGTCTAATGACCCTTTTTAGAAGCTCAAAGACCTTCAGCTTTCTTAGTGAAAGGCAATCCTATCCAAATAGTTTATATATCTCTTGTTTACTGGACTCTAAGGTTCTAGTTAGGTTTTCCTGTACATAAGTTACTTCAAGATCAAACAATAACAAATCAGTCCTTCTGACTTTCAGAATCTATTCCATTATCTATGTTTTTATGAAATTATAATAGGAATAAAACACTTTTTGTACAGCTTTTCCCATTACTTCAAGCACTGTGAGTTCCCAGACTGCACAAAAGTACTTTGTGGAGTCTTCCAGCTGTAAGGCTGACATTTAGTCTTACTTATTAGACTTTGAGAAGGATCAGGTCATTCAGACCTGCTGCCTCCCAAAGTGGAATCATACTTATTAGATCATGTGGCCTAGAGTTGTCCTCATGTCACGTTTTCTATGTCATTGGCCCAAAGAGTTCAGTCTCACTTGTTAGTGGCTCATTATTTTTCTCTTTGTAAAATAAAGTCAATAGAAGCATGCCAGATCTTTCTGTGACACAATGCTACAATGCACTCCTGCCAAACTTGGCTTCTACAGGCTGCAGACACTTAGTACCCATCAATACCACAGAAGCTGGTGACTGTAGCTGGTGATCTGCACACTGGTAGAAGATCATGTAGACTGTAACTGTCAATCTTCCATCTGGTTTCATTGTTTTAATGGAAGAATTAACATAAAATAGTCAAAGGCAAATAGACAAGTAGAAAGGAAAGTACAGACTCTAAAACAGTGCCAGTCCTTTAATTTTAGGACAAGATAACTAGTGATGCAGGAATAAAAGTGTGTTTTTGGTTGAGATGTCTACTCCTCTGCCTCATTTCACCTCAGAGGGCTGACAGGCAGCTTATGCCCTGGTTTGCAATTATTTATAACTAAGTAGAGACCATGGATGCCCACCGCAACCTAGGCAGCAGCATGATAAAATTTTATATATATATATATATATATATATATATATATATATATATACAGAATGATTACAGATATAAATATAAGGAAATTTATATTGATAAATTTTTATCAAAACACAGAACTTACTCTGATTCACCAGTTTTTACAGGCACTTTTTTGATGCATAACTCTATGAAATTTTATCACATGTGTGGGTTCTTGTAACTGTCACAGAAATCACAATACAGAACTGTCCCATCACTCTAAAAAAATGTCCCTTTGCAGACGTTCTCACCCCTGCAATCCCTGATCACCCCTGGCAGCTACTGCTCTCCTTTTCATTTCTATATTTTTCCTTTTAAGAATGTCATGTAAGTAGAATCATACCTTATGTATGGAATCATTGTGGATCATAATCATACTATCCAATAAGTGTTATACATCAAATAGCCTTCTGAGATAGACCTTTTTCCACTCAGCATAACACTCTTGAGATCAATCTAGCTTATTGCAGTAGTCTGTTCCTTTTAATCACTACAGACTTTTCCCAGCTAAGGATGGTTTGACTTACGCTTATTGACTTTATGGTGGTGAGAAAGCCATATGCATTCAGTTGAGAGCATACTTTGAATTTTGATCTTTTCCTGGGCTAGCACCAGGCAGCATGATATTCTCAGGTGATGCTGGGAGTGAGCTGAGCATCTAGTCAGCTCCAGAATCAGGAACATAGACAACCTTTCTGTTCCCATACAACCTTTCTGTTTTTCACTCTCAGTTCAGCAGTCAATAAATTACATGAGGTTTTGCTATACTTTACAGTAAAATAAACTTTGTATTAGATGATTTTTCCCAACGGTAAGTTAATATAACTATTGAGCATGTTTAAGCTAAGCTAGGCTAAACTAAGATGTTTGGAGGTTAGATGTAGTAAATGCTTTCTTCTCCTTAATACAATATTTTCTACTTACAATGGTTTATTAGAAGGTAACTCCACCATAAGTTGAGGAAGATCTATAAATAATATGTCTATTTATTCATCAGTTTACCCAATGAAGATGTTTGGGCAGTTTTCAGTTTGGGGCCATCACAAAGAGAGCTACCATGAATATTCATCTACAGATTTTTGTATGAACGTAAGTTTTTTATTTCTCAAGCATTAATACCACAAGTGTGATTGCTGAGTTGTAAAGAAAGTGGATTAAAAAAAGAAAAAGAAAGAAAGTGGATAAAGTTTATGTGAAACTGATGTACCATCTTCTAGAATGACTGTACCATTCACCCACCAGCAATGCATGAGTGATCCAGTTTCTCTGCATCGTTGCCAGAACTTGGTATTGTCAGTACTTTTAGTTTTAGCCTTTATGACAGATGTGGAGTGCTATCTCATTGTGTCTCTAATTTACATTTCCTAACTACTATTGATGTGAACCTTTGTTCATATACTTATTTATATGCTTTTATCCCTACTACATATCCTCTTTGGTAAAGTGCCTGTGTTAGTATTTTGTTCATTTTTCAACTGGACTGTTTGTTTTCTTCCTATTGAGTTTAGGAGTCCATTGTATTCTGAATACCACTCTTTCGATGGAAATATAGTCTGCAAACATTTCCTGCCATTCAGTGGTTTGTCTTTTTCATTCTTTTAATAATAACTTTCACAGAGCAATTATTTTTAATTTTAATGAAATCTAAGTTTTTTTATGGGTTGTGCTTTTGGTGTCATGTCAAAAATCTGTTTGCCTAACACTATGTTATAAAGATTTTCTCTTCTGGTTTCTTCTAAAATATTTATAGTCTTACATTTGAATGTATGATCCATTTTGAGACTGAATTCAAAGTTTTGTATAAGATGTGAGATTTAGGCCAAGTTTCAATTATTTGTGTATAAATATCCAATTGTCCCAGTATCATTTGTTGATAAAACTGTCCTCTGTTCAATTGTCTTTGCACCTTTGTCAACAAATCAATTTTCCCCACTTGTGTGAGTTGACTTCTATACTCTTACTCGGTGACATATACTTGCCAATGATTTTTTAATTATCCTTTTAGCATCTGTAGTATGGTTTACTTATTCATTCCTTGTATTCATAATTCATGTTTTTCTCATTTTCCCTTGATACTTCTACCTCGGAATAGATCAATTTTATTAAACAGCTTTCTCCCTGTGTGAGTCTACTTCTATAGTGTTACCCAGAGGCATACATTTATTGACAATATTGTTTTATTACCATTTTCACACTGCAGAATCTGTATATGATTTTCTCATGTGTATAAGTCATGTTTTTGTTTATTATATTGATAATTCCCTTGATAATTCTAGCTAGGAATAGATCAATGTTATTAATCATTTTAAGAAAATTGACTATATTTAATGGTTATTTCTATTGTTTGTTTTAGAGTTCACCAATCTGAATTTTTAAGTTTATCCTTCTTTTAGATTATATTGGGTTTTATTTGTTCTTTTTCTATCTGCTTTTGTTGAAAGGTTTTAATAGTCATTGTAATTGCTTCTTAAACATACATATGAGTTGTTTTAAATTTAGGGCCTAAATTCCAAATGTTTGGGTGTTTTTAGAGACATTTTTTCACAATTGATTTCCTATATCCATTCCATTTTGGTGAAAGAATTAATTCTGTATAATTTCAGTTTTCTTATATTAAGACTTCTGATGCACAAGCATGTATATGTGTGTATTTCATCTGCACTTCAGGGTGTGTCTGGGGCCTCGGCTGCAGGTCTGGGCACAGGCTGCAGGTGCCTGGGGAGCACCGTGCACTTGCTGCACAGAAGTATGTGGCTGAGTCTCCAGGCTGGGAAGTTGCAATGTGCAATGTGAGTGGTTTGGCACTCTCATTGAGGGAAACTGTGAGTCTTCCCTCTTCCATTTTATTCACAGCTGAACGTATGGCTATCAAGAATGCAGGCCCTTTACCAGGGTATTGCTGGTACCACAGGAAGTAGTCAAATGCACTCTTCTCATAATTACAGTTCAGAATGGAAATCTCTCCTTCCTGAACTGTCAAAGACTGAGGGCTCTGTTTCACCTGCTCTTGGTCACTTTTTTCCTTCTGTTGTCCACTCACCCCTGCTTAAAAAGATAAAAAGTCATTAGGTCCACAAACTGGTATTTCCTTCTTAAAGTTTCTATCTGATGAATTTGCCCATACTCCAATTTTCTCACTCCCCCAAATTAATGAGATATCCTAGGGTTTCTCCATCATAACTCACAGTCTACTTGAAGACACAGAATTAAGAATGATGCTTCCAGCATCTTGTCCATTGTTCCTGGCACCAAAGTTCAATGACAGCTCAGGTTCTTCCTCTGGTCTCCTCAGCCAGCTAGAACTCTGACTTAAGGTTCACACCAGCTTTAATTCTTTCAAGAGGCCCCACCTTCTCACAAGTACTTTCAACGAAAGCTATTTTTTTTCAAAGCAAGCACTTCTTGATTTTCTCTATGTTAGACTTGCTCAAAATTACTTTCAATGAAAAGCAGAAATCCCCTCCTTACATATAGAATATGCTTAGTTTAGAATTTCTCACTCCTATTCCTCATCTTCTTTTTCTTCATGTATCCAAGAAGGTTAAAAATCATGTATCAGGACAACTAGATATCTTAACAGGGATTACATTATTTTACAACGGAGAAGAGAGGGATTCCCATGAAATCACAAGATGAGCATTTCTCTTTTTTTAATTACAAATTAAAGCCTATTGAAGATATCAGTTCATGTTAGTCACTCAGTCATGTACGACTCTTTGCGAACCCACGGACTGCAGCACACCAGGCCTCCCTGTGTATTACCAACTTCCAGAGTTCACTCAAACTCATGTCCATTGAGTTGGTGATGCCATCCAACCATCTCATCCTCTGTCGTCCCCTTCTTCTCCTGCCTTCAATCTTTCTTGGCATCAGTCTTTTCCATTGAGTCAGTTCTTCACATCAGGTGGCAGAAGTTTTGGAGTTTCAGCTTCAACATCAGTCCTTCCAATGAATATTCAGGACTGATTTCCTTTAGAATGGACTAGTTGGATCTCATTGCAGTCCAAGGGACTCTCAAGAGTCTTCTCCAAAACCACAGTTCAAAAGAATCAATTCTTCAGCACTCAGCTTTCTTTACAGTCCAATTCTCACATCCATACATGACTACTGAAAAAACCATAGCCTTGACTAGATGGACCTTAGTTGGCAAAGCAATGTCTCTGCCTTTTAAAATGCTGTCTAAGTTGGTCATAACTTTTCTTCCAAGGAGCAAGCATCTTTTAATTTCATGGCTGCAGTCACCATGTGCAGTGATTTTGGAGCCCCCAAAAATAAAGTTTGCCACTATTTCCACTGTTTCCCCATCTATTTGCCCCTTCTATTTGAAAGGTAAAATAAATAAGGAGCATATGTTTTTGAAGCCCAGCGTTTTGTCTCTGAGCAAACTTTGATGTCATCTCAAATTCAAAGAAAACATCGTTACAGTCAAACAGGAGAAATAATAAAAGTTCTCATTCCTCAGTCAAATCCCATCTACCCCATCGTTCTAAGGGGAACATTGATTGTTTGTTAGACTTCTGTTATATTTTATTTTTCATTTATTCATTCACTAATACATCTCAATATATATTTAATGAGTGCTGCTAAGTGACTACTTAATATTCAATACTTGGATCTCAAGAAGGAAAGAGACAGTTCCCATCTTCAGTCAACTGAGGCCCAGTACTCAAGTACAATCAGATAAAAGCTACTAAGGAGAAATGTGTATCTCTAAGATGTTACAAAGAAAAAAGTAATAAACTCTGCTTCTCAATTCAACCAGGTAACAGTTTTAATGGAGGCGATACTTGAACTGGAACTTAGACCACTACTACATTTCCCATAAAGATGGAGGACATGAACTCTAGGCACAGATTAACTAAGTGTGGTATACATTTATATTAGAGAAGCTAAATGTGGCCATATCCTTGAGGACAACATGTATTATTCAGAGAAGTGTTGATTTTCAAAGCCATATTTTCAAACTATTAGACTACAATATACATCCATACTACCTAGGTAGATAGATGGATAGACAGAAACATACCATACATTCATGCATGATTGTTAGATGTAAACAGAACCATAATAGGAGTTAAGTTTTATCTCCTATTATGGTTCCGTTTACATCTAACAATCATGCATGAGAAAGAGAAATTAAAGAAACAATACCATTCCCCATTGCAACAAAAAGAATAAAATACTTAGGAGTATATCTACCTAAAGAAACAAAAGACCTATACATAGAAAACTATAAAACACTGATGAAAGAAATCAAAGAGGACACAAACAGATGGAGAAACATACCGTGTTCATGGATTGGAAGAATCAATATTGTCAAAATGGCTATTCTACCCAAAGCCATCTATAGATTCAATGCAATCCCTATCAAGTTACCAACGGTATTTTTCACAGAACTAGACCAAAGAATTTCACAATTTATATGGAAATACAAAAAACCTCGAATAGCTAAAGTAATCTTGAGAAAGAAGAATGGAACTGGAGGAATCAACCTGCCTGACTTCAGACTCTACTACAAAGCCACAGTCATCAAGACAGTAAGGTACTGGCACAAAGACAGAAATATAGATCCATGGAACAGAATAGAAAGCCCAGAGATAAATCCACACACCTATGGACACCTTATCTTTGACAAAGGAGGCAAGGATATACAATGGAAAAAAGACAACCTCTTTAACAAGTGGTGCTGGGATAACTGGTCAACCACTTGTAAAAGAATGAAACTAGAACACTTTCTAACACCATACACAAAAATAAACTCAAAATGGATTAAAGATCTAAATGTAAGACCAGAAACTATAAAACTCCTAGAGGAGAACATAGGCAAAACACTCTCCGACATAAATCACAGCAAGATCCTCTATGACCCACCTCCCAGAATACTGGAAATAAAAGCAAAAATAAACAAATGGGACCTAATGAAACTTAAAAGCTTTTGCACTACAAAGGAAACTATAAGTAAGGTGAAAAGACAGCCTTCAGATTGGGAGAAAATAATAGCAAATGAAGAAACAGACAAAGGATTAATCTCAAAAATATACAAGCAACTCCTGAAGCTCAATTCCAGAAAAATAAATGACCCAATCAAAAAATGGGCCAAAGAACTAAACAGACATTTCTCCAAAGAAGACATACAGATGGCTAACAAACACATGAAAAGATGCTCAACATCACTCATTATTAGAGAAATGCAAATCAAAACCACAATGAGGTAACATTACATGCCAGTCAGGATGACTGCTATCCAAAAGTCTACAAGCAATAAATGCTGGAGAGGGTGTGGAGAAAAGGGAACCCTCTTACACTGTTTGTGGGAATGCAAACTAGTACAGCCGCTATGGAAAACAGTGTGGAGATTTCTTAAAAAACTGGAAATAGAACTGCCATATGACCCAGCAATCCCACTTCTGGGCATACACACTGAGGAAACCAGATCTGAAAGAGTCACGTGCACCCCAATGTTCATCGCAGCACTGTTTATAATAGCCAGGACATGGAAGCAACCTAGATGCCCATCAGCAGATGAATGGATAAGGAAGCTGTGGTACATATACACCATGGAATATTACTCAGCCGTTAAAAAGAATTCATTTGAACCAGTCCTAATGAGATGGATGAAACTGGAGCCCCTTATACAGAGTGAAGTAAGCCAGAAAGATAAAGAACATTACAGCATACTAACACATATATATGGAATTTAGAAAGATGGTAACAGTAACCCTATATGCAAAACAGAAAAAGAGGCACAGAAATACAGAACAGACTTTTGAACTCTGTGGGAGAATGTGAGGGTGGGATATTTCAGAAGAACAGCATGTATATTATCTATGGTGAAACAGATCACCAGCCCAGGTGGGATGCATGAGACAAGTGCTCGGACCTGGTGCACTGGGAAGACCCAGAGGAATCAGGTGGAAAGGGAGGTGGGAGGGGGGATCGGGATGGGGAATACGTGTAAATCTAAAAATTTAAAAAATAAATAAATAAATAAATAAAAAATAAAATAAAACACACACACACAAAAAAAAAATAGGAGATAAAACTTTAGTAGATTTTTAAGGGATCCTTTCTGGCTACTTTAAGAATATGTGTATGTGGGACTAGCATTACAGTAATCTCTGAAGCAGCATTGCCCCTTTTGTGGCCATAGAGAGAAATTACGCTGAAAAAAATGTATATAGCTTCTTAAATATTCATGTTCACCACCTATGAACATCAATCAGAGCACTGAAATATGTAACCAAGTCTTCATCTTGAATCAGTGATTTCTTGAGACAGAAGGAGACATTACCTTGTTGAAATATTGACCCTCAGACTGAGTCAGTGTAAGGAGCTGTCTTTCTTCCCATAATGTCAAGAGCAAATCAAGAATAGCCCTTTATACTGAAGAGACCATGTCTTTAAATAGATTCTAAATCAGAAAATTGTGTTATATATTCTGCCCACACTTAATACTGCTGTCTTTTTATTTTTTTGTTTGCACACTGATGACATGACTTTAGCTTGTTTTTGTTTTTGCATTATTTATTGTATCTATCATTGAGACAGTAACTGTACAGAAATATTTAAGACCCCAACAGAATGAAACAATAAGCAAGTGAACTAGAACTATTCTAAAAAGACCCTTTATAATCATACATCATGATCATCTAGGATTTACTCCAGGTATGCAAGGATGATTCAGTATCCTAAGATCAATCAATGTGATACACCGCAACAACAGAATGAAAGATAAAAAACACATAATTACTTCAGTAGATGCACAAAAAGCATTTGACAAATTCAATATCCACTCATGATAAAAGCTCTCAGTAAACTTGATATGGTGAAAATGTACCTCAAAATAATGAAGGTTATTTATGACAAACCAACAGCTAACGTCACAATCAGTTGTTTTAAAAAATGAAAACTTTTTCTCTAAGACCTTAAACAAGACAAGTCTGCAAATCTCACCACTTTTATTTAACATAGTACTGGAAGTCCTAGCCATAGCAATCAGATATGAAAAAGAAAGAGAAGGCATCCAAATTTGAAGAAAGAAACTGCCACTATTTGCAAATGACATGATGTTGTGTATAGAAAATTGTAAAGTACCATCAAAAAGCTATTAGGGTAAATAAATGAAAGTAATGCTCAGTAAAGTTGCAGGGTACAAAATTAATATATAGAAATCTTTTGCATTTCTATACACTAATAATGAATTATAAGAAAAAGAATTTAAGAAAATATCCAATTTACAATTGAATCTAAGAGAATAAAATAATTAGCAGTAATTTCAACAAAGGAATTGAAAGACCTGTATTTTGAGAACTATAAGAATTGATGAAAATGATTTAAGATAATACAAATAAATAGAAAGATATCTCATGTTCATGAACTGGAAGAGTTAATATTGTTAAAATATCCATATACCCAAAGCAATCTACAGATTCAATGCAATCCTCATCAAATTACCCATGGCATTTTTCACAGAACTAGAAAACATAATCCTAAAATTTGTATGGAACCACAGAAGACCTCAACAGCTGAAGCAATTTTGAGAAAAAAGAGCAAAGTTGAAAATACTGCACTCTCTGATATGAAAATATGCTACACAGTTGTAGTAATCCAAAATTGTATGGTACTGGCACAAAAACAGACATAGATAAATGGGACAAAATAGAACCAAAATAAACCCATGCACCTATGATCAATCAATCTATGACAAAAGAGGCAAGAATACACGGGGGGGGGGGGGGGGAGACAGATTCTTCAATAAGTAGGTTTTGAGCAAACTGAACAGCTACATGTAAAAGAATGAAACTAGAAATTTTTCTCACAGTATGAATAAAAATAACTCAAAATACTTTAAAGACTAAAATGTAAGAGCTGATATCATAAAACTCCTAAAAGAAAATATAGACAGTGTGCTCTGTGACATTCATCTTTATAATATTTTTTTTCTAATCAAACTAAACTCTTGCAAAGAGAAGAAAACCATTAACACAAAGAAAAGGAAATCTGAAAAGGAGAAGATATTTGCAAACAACATGTCAACAAGGATTTAATATATAAAATATATAAAGAACTTATACATTTAATATCAAAAACATGATCTTATTTTAAATTAGGCAGAGGACCTGTATAGGCATTTTACCAAAAAAGGCATACAGAATGTTTGACGGGAGAATTCTTACATGCTGTCTCTCATGAGTCCTTTGTCCCTCTTCAAGCGGAACAGCACGCTGCTCCCAGGGACTGAGGTCATTGTGTGAGGCAGGCTTGGGTCTCCTTTAGTAAACATTCTCTTTAGGACAAAACTGCTTAGTCTCATTCCCCTTTCTTGAGATATGGATTGTCTCCTGACCTTGTGACTAACATTACCCCTTGTTCCCTTGGTAACAGTTGCTGTAAGTTTGGTTTTCTGATCTCTATCATTCCCGAAAGAAGTTTCTTGTACCACAGCCTATGTATACTCATAGAAAAATCATTAAAGCACCTTTGCTCCATCAGAGCTTAGGTCCCCGGGTCTTTTTTTGTGTGTGTCTCTCTCTCTTTCTATCTTTTACTTTCTTATTGTTGACTCTGTACCACCAGGTTCTGATCCATTAAAGGACCCCAACAAACAGGCACATTAAAAGATGCTCAATATCTTTAGTCATCAATAAAATGCAAATGAGAACAACAAATGAGCAAATCACCTTACTAGGGCTGTCATCAAAAAGGCAAGAAATAACAAGGGTTGGTGAAGATGTGGAGAACAGGGAATCTTTGTGCACTGTTGGTACTAATATAAATTGGTGCAGCCTCTGTGGAACAGTATGGAGGTTCTCCCCACTCTACCCTCCCCAGATTAAAAATGGAATGGTGTCTGCAACCTGAAGTCTTATCCTTCCTCAATTGCTTAGAAAGGAGATAGCACCTTTGTGGGGAAAGAGATAGTGAATAGGATCCTATCTGGTTTTAGTGGTTGTGGTGGGAAAGATAACAGCAAATTGACTGACAATTTTTTTTTAAAATTAAAAATAGAACTACTACATGATACAGAACTTCCACTCCTGGGTATTTATCCAAAGAAAACAAAAGAGCTAGTTCAAAAATATATAGGCACCCCAGTGTTCACAGAAACATTATTTACAATAGTCAAGATATTGAAGATATCTCAGTGTTCATTCCTATCATAGATGAATGGATAAAGAAGATCTAGATGATAGATAGATAGATCAATATAGATATAAATAGTGAAATATTACCATAAAAAAATAAAATCTTGCCATTTGGGACAACATGGATAGACCCAAAGGGTATTATACTTATTGAAATAAGTCAGAGTGAGACAAATAAACTGTATGTTTTAATACATATATGTGGAATCTGAAAAACAAATATAACAAAACAGAAACAGACTGACAGATATAAAGAAACACCTAGTGGTCACTGGATGGGAGAGAAGTGAGTGTAGGAGTGAAATAGGTGAAAGGAATTAAGCGGTACACACTCTCAGTTATAAAATAAATAAATCATAAGTTTGTAATGTACACCAAAGGAAATATGTCCAATATTTTATAATAATTTTGTATGGTATGTAATTTATCAAAAATATCAAATGACTATCCTGTACATCTGAAACTAATATAGTATTGTAAGTCAACCATGTTTCAATTTTAAAAGTTTTAATTAGATAAAAATGTGGCAAAGTAGACTTTGGGTGTAGGATTAGTTGAAGGATCTTGATACTGCAATGTGATTGCTGAACCACGCAAAGACACCAGGATTCTTGGCCTCTGGAGGAGAAGTATTCAATCTAGGGCCAGAGATGAGGCTTGATTGCTCAGAGCTTTTGTGTAATAAAGTTTTATTAAAGTATAAAGGAGATAGAGAAAGCTTCTGACATAGGCATCAGAAGGGGCAGAAAGAGTACCCCCTTGCTAGTGTTAGCCATGGAGTTGTATACTCTCTAGTTAGTTATTACAGTGAACCAAAAGAATGTCCGGAGGATGTAAAGACCTCACTAGACCTACTCTCATAATTTACATTTTAAGATGATAGGATTAGCCAGAAGGTTTTTTCCAGAGACTGTCCTCAAGCAGGATACATTATTGTTATACAATCCTAAGGAATGTAGAGGAGAAAAAAGTTTGTCCTTTCTTCCTCCTTGAGAATTCCAGACACCTCTCTCCTTGGGGACCCCTGGACGTCTTATCAAGCTGCCTAGGAATTGACTCTCTCAATACAAATTATTCTGGATTATCTGGGTAGGTCCTATACATAACCACGCATCCTTTGCTGACACGGGAAAAAAAAAAAAAAAGACTATCAGATATTTTTCTAGAAAGAAGAGTTTAGCTGGGATCAGCAAAGGATTGCAGTTTGGGGTCTGCAACCATGGCAAGCCTCATGCAAGTCCCCACAGGACAAGAGAAGAAAGATTTTATAGAGAAGAAAAGGAAGTTGGGAGTGCTACTGTAAACAGACATTTACATTTGTTTACATTGGGATGTCCCTGGTGGTCCAGTGCTTAAGAATCTGCCTTCCAATGCAGGGGATGTGGTTCAATCCCTGGTAGGGACCTAAGATCCCACATGCCACCAGGCAACTAAGCCCACGTGCCATAACTAGAGAGCCCATGTGCTGCAACCACGGAGCCCACACACTCTAGAGACAGTGCTCCACAACAAGAGAAGCCCCTGCACACACACACACACACACACAAACACACACACACACAAACACACACTCACACAAACACACACACACACACACACACACAAACACACACACACACACACTCACACACAAACACACACACACAAAATAAACAGAGTCCATGGTTTTTCACTGGCCCAGTGTTTGCCTGGAAAAGAGGTGGCATCTTTCTTCTGCCCTTTAATCCTGTTATCTTCACAGGGTATGAGAGCTCTCCCTGTCTCCTAACTCTATTTAAATGAGTTTCTGTTTATTTACTAATTTCCTACACCTTAGAAGCAGAAGAGTATTTGACTCCAAAAGAGAAAGGAGCTGAGGTGGTAGAAGAGGTTGCAGTGATTCAAGGAAGGGCTATGACCCAAGGATTCCAAGTGACCTCTAGAAGCTAGAAAAATGCAAGGAAATGGATTTTTCTTTAAAGCCTCTAGAGGAGACCTACCAGCCAGCCAAGCAAAATTGATTTCATACTTCTGCAACCCAGAACTATAAGAGAATTCATTTGTTTTAACTTATCACGTTCATATTAAACATTGAGCAAACATTTTTTGTTTGCTTTCCACAGTAGTAGGATGGCATGTCAATATTTGCAGTTGTCTGTTGGAACACTTTGTGGTGAGGCAGACTTGAACATTCTGGAGAAGGCGACTAAGCTGGATAATATCTTTATTGGAGTGATTTCATTTAATTCCTTTCACTTTTTAACATTTTTTAGTTCAGCTTGCATGCTCTGTCACTCAGTCTTGTCCAACTCTTTGAGACCCCATGGACTGTTAGCCTGCCAGCCTCCTCTGTCCATGAGATTTCCCAGTATTTCCCAAGAATACTGGAATGAGTTACCATTTCCTCCTCCAGAGGATCTGCCCCACCCAGGGATCGAATCCATGTCTCCTGCGTCTCCTGCATTGGTAAGCAGATTCTTTACCACTGAGCCACCTGGGAAGCTGTGGTTAAATACTGATTTTAATTCTGTCCTTGTATCAACTACTCTGCTAGTTCCCAGTTCGAAGTTTCTAGTGAAGAAGGAGACACAGACTGAGAAGGGGAGATTGAGACCGAAGTCCGTAACCTGTAGGGCCAAACAGTGTCTGTGGTTAAAACTGTCCTGATGCAGGTGAGTAACATGAAGCACTGCAAACGCCCTGTGGGGCCTCACGGTGTGACTGAGGCTGGAGGAGGGGCTGAGCCCCGGGAGGGTTCCTGTAGAGGCTGCAGGTGCCTGGGGAGCACCGTGCTGCGCAGCACAGAAGTAAGTGCCCGAGTCTGTGGTCCGCGAAGAGGAAATGTGCAGTGAGCTGCGGCGTTCTTTGGGGACTGTCGTGGCCTTTAATCTTCCTTCCTGCTTTGTCCCTGAAGGAACGGAAAACAGGTGGATGAGGCGGCCCCCGGGGTTCTGAAGATACCACTGCACATCGTCTGGGAAGGTGGAGAAATTACACCGCAGAGTAGAGCTGGCTCCCTCCTGGAGACTCAGGGCTGGGGGACTCTGCACCACATCCATCCCTCTCACACCTGATGAAAAGGAGAGAAACAGTCATAGGTGAGGGTCACAGAGCACCGGCAAAACCCGGAAAGTACACCCCCAACCCCATAAATGATAAGGATGGAAAGTCTGCAGGACTTGTCAGCTCCTCTTCCTCCTTCAACAAAAGAGAAGCTGCTCATTCCTTCAGACTCCCCTGTGGGGCAGCCCCAACTCACAGCAAACCTGGGCAAACAAAAGCCCCAGTACAGTGTCCACTAGCCTTTTCATGATGCTTTGCCTTGTTGCTGGAAAGCATTCACAAGATACTTAGCAAACCCTGGGTGGTGAGTGTCATGACTTGTCTGGATGTTTCAGCTCCTGCAACCAATCAGCTCAACCAACAAACCCTGCTCAGCTGACACTCTGTGACAGGCAGCCCCACCCTCTGGTCTCAACTGAAGAGGTTAAAGAGGGGTGAGAGTGGAGGGAAAAGATGACATTCAATGTTTTATACATAATTTTGAACTTGTGAAATGGAAGTTCCTATTTTCTCCTGATATATATTAATAAAGAAATCTTAGGCAATAAAAGTGGAAAAAAATCAGAAAAAGCTGGTATCTATACTTCAAAATTTTCCATATTACCTTTTGTTTATGACTCCCTGTTTGGTCCAGGGGACATTCCTGAGAGCTATGGATAAAGATAACAACATAGATAAAGATAATAACAATCAATGTAAATATAGATATTTTGCATTATGGTCATAAATGTCTAGTTCTTGAATCAGGGAATAAGGCAGAGCTATTAATTGAAAGGAATATTCATCAAAAAGCATGCTTCTTATATGCCGATAATGATTTAGCTTTTCTTCACACAAAATTATTCTCCTCTATTATTACTAACCCCATTTGAAAGAGTTTTCCAGGGGATGGAGCGGTAAAGAATATACTTGCCAATTCAGGGGACAAAAGAGATGGGGATTCGATCTCTGGGTCGGGAAGGTCCCCTGGAGAAGGAAATGGCAACCAGCTCCAGTATTCTTGCTTGGAAAATCCCATGGCCAGGGGAGCATGGTGTGCTATAGTCCATCGGATGGCAAAGAGTACGACCGGACTGAGCGACTGAGCGACTGAGCACATGAAAACTCACAATGAGTTTCGGAGGTAGGAGGTAGGTGGGCCCCTGGGCTAGACAGCTGGTATTTGTTAAGCAGAGTAAAATTCAAGCTTTGTTTTCCCTACAGACTCCAAATACTGAGGGAAGAACCAACTCTACCTTGTTGGAACTGTTCCTTTGACTTGCTTTTCACTGCTTTTGTTATTATAATCATACATAATGGGCTGCCTCAGAGAATCAGCCCCTCGGCCTGACTGCTAAAAGGCTTTTGTTCACGACCTATCCACTTGTGGATGGTAGGAAAGAAAAAATCAATACATCCCCTGCCTGAGGCTTGCCATTCTAGGAGATGTTTACAAGATTAAGTTTGCCTTTTTAATTTGTTTCCTCACCTTCCCCCACCCTGTTCTATAAAAGAACCTGCCATCCAGACCCAGACAAGATGATTATTTTGAGACATTAGTCTGCCATCTTCTTGGTCAGCCAGCTTTCCAAATAAACTCCTTGCCCACACACCTCTTCTCTCAGATTCATTAACCTGTCATGCTAATTAGCCTCAGTAACCAAGACAATTAATGGCAGGAGCTGAGCTCCCCTAGAGTAAAAAAGTGACCACTTCTGAGGTCAAGAGGTCAAGGAAAACTGTGCAGGCACAAAAAGACTCCTCGGAGCTCAAAAAGGAGGTGGCACGGCCTCATAACAGATGATGCCACGCATCCCACAAAGCTCTGCGCTGGAATCCATCTTGGCAAAAAGATGCACATGCATCTTTCAGGAGTGTCCTAAAACAGGTCTGATGTTGGGAAAGGAGAGAGATACCTGGCCAAAGATAAACACAGACCCAGAAGAACTGCCCCATATGGATGACTTAACCACCTTTTCACTGCACTCCTCATCTTCCTCCTCATTAGGGAGGATGCCCTTGTGTCTCCTGCATTGGCAGGCTGATTCTTTAACACTGCACCACGTGGGAAGCCTATTAATGGAGACTGATGAATAAAGGAGAATTTTTTTTGCTTCACACTATATTGTATTTGGAAAGGTCACCTATATACATCCTTAAGTGCCAACAGTAATTAGCTCCACCAGTCCCAAACGCTTTAGTCAAAGAGTTGAAATCCTTTAAGGAAAGAAGCTTCTTAGGATACTAGCAAAATAGTCTGGAGATAATGCAGTTAGAAATAAGGCATTGTCCTGGGTTTTTTGTTTGCTTGAGAGATGAGATTAATATTGTAAAGCAAATTCTCTGACTTGTGTTATATCAACTCACATGGCCAATCTCAAGCTATTATATCTCAGCCCATCACTATTCCAAATGACCCGGCAGTAAGTAGCTTTCTCCAGCTTGTTGAAAATTCTATGGCTTCATTTTCCCTAGAATTCTGATTCTAGAGGACAAAAATGCCAAATTTCAAGAAACAGGATTCTTTCCTTTGCAAAATGATAAGGAAAATGAATAGAAAAGACAAGAAAAAATGAAGAAAAGAAAAATCTAAGATGCCCATGGGAACCAAACACTTCCAGGATTCTGTATTGTCTGTGCTGTTTGCCTTCACAGAACATGCCAACCTCCTAATACAACAAAGACTGAGCTACAGGGTCCAGGAGGTTTGTGTTCAGCTCCTCCTGCAGCCCCAGGCACTGTGTCACTCAGAGCACAGAAGGACTTGGCTGAGTCTTTCCAATGAGCTGGTGTTTTCCTCAGGTGGAAGGACTTCTCACTCTTCCTAAATTCAGCCTCAAAACCTCTGATGGCTGAAACAAGATTGTCTCCAGACACGTACTTCAGGAGAAGCTGGGGTCCTTGTCCGGGTACTGCACGGACCAGAAGAGGTATGGTGAAACAGAAGATGAGTAGCTGCACCTCAGCTCCAGACGGGCTCCTTCAGAGACAGTGATGTGGTCATCAGGCTGGGTCACTGACTGGGCTCCAGCTCCTGCTGAAACATCAATGCTGAATCAGTGAACTCAGCTAAAACAAAAAGTCTCTATTCAACATGGAGCAATATTCCATGTGTGGACAAAGGAGTAAAATGGAGTAATACTCACTCAGAAACAGGAGCATCTCAAGCATCAAGGTGAACACCAAGGTCATAGTGGAGCAGTGAAGAGGCAGTGAGCTCCTTTCTAACAGGTTCCCCACAAATAAGTTTGAAGACTGGCTAACTTGAACCCAGGTTTCTCTGAAGTTAAGAATGACAAAGGATATATATTTCTTCTGATGGAGATTGTAGGGAGGTTGTTAGGAAGAGAAGCTGTCTTAACAAAATGCCTATCTCTGGTGTCTGAGATGTTTTACATCTCACTGTGTTAAAAATGATCAGAACATCTCTTTAAACCCGAGGGTTTTGTGAGGTTCTTCTGATCCTTCACAGAAAAGCAATTTCCAATTTAGGCAGCAGTGCCCTCCAGAGGCCAAATAGAGAACTACGGAGAAGTTCACTTTTCATTAACATGCCCCACCTTTTTACTGCCCTTCTATGGTTGAATTTCAAAGCATTATGATTATGTACGGAAGAGGATTTATATGTTGTCAGCCTTGAACTATTTGGCTTTTTAAAAAAACAGAATTGTGAGTTAAAAATGTCCTGTGTTACTGTATAGCACAGGGAACTATATTCAATATCCAGGGGTAAAAAAGAAAATAAAAAAGAAAGTCTATATACGTATAACTGAGTCACTTTGCTCTACAGAAGAAATTAGCATAACATTGTCAATCAGCTATCCTTCAACTTTTAAGTGTTGGATACAAAATAATTTTTAGAATGAAACATAAAATCACAATGTTATAATTTTTTTAGTTTCCAGATTTAACTGAGCTAAAAGGATATAATCCAATATATTTCAACTGCAGAAAGAGAAGAGCCATTAATCCAGAAGCCTTCACTAATAAAGGTGAAATTCAGACATTCTCAGTTGAAGGAAAACTAAGAAAAGTGGTCACCAGAAGACCTATCCTAAAATTATGTCTAAAGGAAGCTCTATAAACAGAAATAAAATTATAAAGGAAGGAGTCTTGAAACAACAAGAAGGAATAAAGAATACAATAAGCAAAAATATGGATAAATATAATAGACTTTTCTTCTTGAATTTCCTAAATTATATTTGGTGGAAATATTTTATAGCATATTAAATGTTATATAATAACATATATATAATAATATAATTGTATAGCTGGGAAAAATTATAACATGTCTAATGAGGCTCTAGACACACATGGAGGAAATACTAAAGAAAATTATTTTATGAATGGGGAGAATAAATAAGTGTAAAGGGAGGCAATACTTATACATTACATTCAAATAGGTAAAATAATATTACCAATAGCCTGTGTTATGTAAATGCAATAACTGGAGCAACCATACAAAAACAGCTATACAACAAGACACATCTAAATGCTATAGGCAGCCATGAAATTAAAAGATGCTTACTCCTTGGAAGGAAAGTTATGACCAACCTAGATATATTAAAAAGCAGAGACATTACTTTGCCAACAAAGGTCCATCTAGTCAAGGCTATGGTTTTTCCAGTGGTCATGTATGGATGTGAGAGTTGGACTGTGAAGAAAGCTAAACACCAAAGAATTGATGCTTTTGAACTGTGGTGTTGGAGAAGACTCTTGAGAGTCCCTTGGACTGCAAGGAGATCCAACCAGTCCATCCTAAAGGAGATCAGTCCTGGGTGTTCATTGGAAGGTCTGATGTTGAAGTTGAAACTCCAATCCTTTGGCCACCTGATGCTAAGAGTTGACTCATTGGAAAAGACCCTGATACTGGGAGGGATTCGGGGCAGGAGGAGAAGGGGACGACAGAGGATGAGATGGCTGGATGGCATCACCGACTCAATGGACATGAGTTTGAGTAAACTCCAGGAGTTGGTGATGGACAGGGAGACCTGGCGTGCTGCGGTTCATGGGGTCACAAAGAGTCGGCTACAACTGAGCGACTGAAATGAACTGAACTGACTGACATGCTATCGGAGCTTCTCTTGTGACTCAGACCTTAAAAGAATCTTCCTACAATGCGGGAGACCCGGGTTCAGTCCCTGGGTCGACACAATGCCCTGGAGAAGAGAATAGCTATGCACTCCAGTATTCTTGTTTAGAGAATTCCGGTAGGCTACAGCCCATGAGGTTGCAAAGAGTCAGACACAACTGAGCAACTAACAGACACACACACACACACTAAACACTGCAGATAAATTGAAGTGTAATCCTAGAAAATGTTGAATAATTCACAGGAGGTTAGAAGGAAAAACATAGGGGACAAAAAAAAAGCACACAAAAAATCAAATAAAATGGAAGTCTGAGCCCTAAAATATCAAGACATTAAAAACAAGTGATCTACACACAGAAACTAAGACACAGAAGTTGATCTGAACACACCAGTGACAAAACAGTTCAGACAAAAAGTGGATTAAGAAACATGACCCAACTATAACTGTCTGAGAGAAATTAATTTCAAATAAGACATGGTCATCTTGAAAGTAAAAGGATGGGAAAAGATGTATTATGCAAACATTAATCAAAGGAAAGTATAATGGCTATATTAACATCAGATAAAGTAGACAGACTCCTGAACAAAGAAAATTATCAGAGACAGAGAAATATTATCTACTGATGAAGAGGATAATTTACTGAGAAGACATAGAGATCCTAAATGTATATGTACCAACTAACAGAGCTGAAAAATAAGTGGAACAAAAATTAAAACTAAAAAGAAAAGAGACAAATCTAGAAATATAGTTAAATACTTCAATATTCCTCTTTCAAAAACTGGTAGAATAACTTGCCAGAAAATCAGCAGATGTATAGAAGAACTCAATAATAACACCATTAACCAGTAGGATTTAATTACCAGCTATACAACACTCCACCCAACCAGAGGAGAATATACTTCTTGTCAAGTGTCCATGGAATATATACCAGGTAAATCCAAATCTTGGGACCTAAAAAAAATCAACAAATCTAATGTAAAAGAACTGAAATATAAAGAGTATGTTCTCCAACCACAATGAAATAATAGTATAAATAAATAACAGAAAGATACAGGAAAATTCCCAAACATTTGGCAACCAAACAACACACTTCTTAATCATCTATGGGTCATAGAGAATGTCTCAAGGGAAATCATTGAATTTCCCATGAGTTGAATAAAAATGAAAATACAGCATACCAAAACTGGGGGGACACAGCCAAAGAAGTATTGAGAGTGAAATTTTAGCACCACATGCAAATATTAAAAAAGAATAAAATCTCAGATTATCTAAGCTTCTATCTGAAGAACCTGGACAAGGAAAAGATAAATTAATCCAATACAAGCATAAGAAAATAATAAAGATAAAAGGAGAAATCAATGAAATTTAAAAGAGATAAACAGTAGAGAAAATCAATGAAACAAAGAGTTGGTTCTTTAAGAGGATCAGCAAAACTGACAAAGTTCTAGCAAAACAGACCGGTGGAGGGGAGTGGGAAGAACAGGGACAATGTCAGCAGGCTAATTAGCAGTATGGCATCCTATGTGATTGGCTAAGGATGAACATTTGCCTTTCTCCAGTTGGTCATAGGCTTCTGTCATAGCTCAGTTGGTAAAGAATCTGCCTGCAATGCAGGAGACCCCAGTTCAACTCCTGGGTAGGGAAGATCTACTGGAGAAGGAATATGCTCCCCAGTATTCTTGGGCTTCCCTTGTGGCTCGGCTGGTAAAGAATCCACCTGCAGTGTGGGAGACCTGGGTTTGATCCCTGGGTTGGAAAGATCCCCTGGAGAATTGAAAGGCTACCCACTCCAGTATTCTGGCCTGGAGAATTCCATGGACTGTATAGTCCAAGGGGTCGCAAAGAGTTGGACTCGACTGAGAGCATTTCACTAACTAACTAACATTAGCAGTTGGTCCTGAGTTGAATGAACTTCCAAAGTATTATGCTAAGTAAAGTAAACAATGCCAAAATGCCATGTATTTTAAGATTCCATTTGCATAAAATGCATAGAATAAGCAAACCCGTGGTCAGAAAGCAAGTGGGTGGCTCCCAGGGATGTGTGCGTGGGAAGCGCGGGAAATGATTGTGTCATGGGCCCGTGGTTTCCTTTCAGGGTGATGACAAGGTTTCAAATCTAGATAGAGGTAGTGATGGTGCCATGTTGTAAGTATACTAGACGCACACTTAGGTGTTCATTTGAAAGAGAGAATTGTGTGAAATGTTGCTTAATCTCAACAAAACTACTATTTTTTTACTTTTTATTTTATATTAGAGAAGAGCTGGTTAACAATGCTGTGTTATTTTCAGGTGTACATCAAAGTGATTCTGTTATACATACACATGTATCTGCTCGTTTTCAAATTCTTTTCCCATTTAGATTGTAAAACTATTATTTAAATTGAAGTTGATGAAAATCTAACAATCAAAGAATTCACAATATAATTTTAGATCATTTTAAAAGATTTTTTAAAATTTATTTATTTATTTTAATTGGAGGATAATTACTTTACAATATTGTGATGGTTTTTACCCTACATCAACATGAACTGGCCACAGGTATACCTGTGTCCCCACCATCCTGAGTACCCCTCCCACCTCCCCTGCCACCCTATCCCTCCAGGTTGTCCCAGAGCGTGGGCTTTGGGTGTCCTGCTTCATGCATGGAACTTGCACTGGTCATCTATTTTACCTGCGGTAATGTACAAGTTTCAATGCTATTCTCTCAAATCATCCTACGCTTGCTAATTGCCTCTATCTGGAAGGAAAGTCAATACAGAAAACCCCTTATTGGAAGAAGTTTCCTCAGCGCCAAGCCAGGACGTGGTTGGAGCCCCATCTGCAGTCTGAGTCCTGGGAACAGGCTCCCTCTGCGCACTGGGGCCCACAGCTCAGAGGTCGGTGGTCGAGTCACTGTGCTGAGAAGTCACAATGTGTGAAGCACTGTGTCCTGATGGTTTATCCAACGAGACTGTAATTCTTCCACGTGTTTGCTCGTTCTGATTCGCCTGAATTGACAATAGGGATGTGAGCCCTTTCCCGGGATCCTGCCTAAACCACTGCAGGAAGTACAGAGCGCTGTCAGGGTAACTGCAGTTGAGATCCACGCTGTCTCCCTCTCTCACGCTCAGAGCTTCAGGACTCTTGACTCACGTCCTGCTTACTGCTCACCCCTGTTCAGAAAGAAAACAGAGACAGGCTGGTCAGCGGCCGATTATTCTTGGAAACTAAGTTAAGTTTACTTTTTCGTTCTCCACAGGAACTCCCAGAAACCATGCAGGTACAACTCCCTGACTTTCTGTCTTCCCTAGGGAGGAATATCAGGGAGTCGCCCATTCTTTGCCCATTTCCAAATCCCTCTAACTCACAGTTTAGTTGTAACCAAAGGATGAGCAGGCTCAGGAATTTGTCCATTCCTTCTGTCATTTAGACTTACTGGAGAACTGAATTCTTGTGTCTGTAAAATATTCAAGGACTCGCAGGATAAAAGACCTGCTTTACTGCCTCTTGTGTTCAAAACTTTCTACAGGAAACACAGAGTCAGCCCAGCCAATCAGAGCAAGTCACAGAGGCACAGAGGAGGATGCGCTAGAAGCCCATCTGCCAGGAGTGCGAGGTTGCCATGGAAACACCACCATCTCAGGGCTAAGCCCAGCCTTGCCAGAGAAATGTTTATCTCTTCCCCTCCTCCTAAGGAAAACAATTTATAACACATCAGATTTGCAGAATGTGGCTAAGTATGTACCTAGAGGGGCTTCTTTGATGGCTCAAACAGTAAAGAATCTGCCTGCAATGCGGGAGACCCAAGTTCGATCCCTGGATGGGGAAGATACCCTGGAGATGGGAATGACAACCCACTCCAGTATCCTTGCCTGGAAAATTCCATGGACAGAGGAGCCTGGTGGGCAATAGTCCATGGGGTGGCAAAGACTCAGACAATACTGAGTAACTCATACACACAGGTACCTAGAGAGAAATGTAAGCATAAATGCTCATGTTAGAAAAGAAGAAATCAAAAGTTTTACTGCACAGCTGCAGCTGAACCTCTTCACATTCCTGCAACTGCCCCCTCCTCTTGCCACTTCAATTCTTAAGAATTGTTTTCTTTAATTCACACTTTCTTGAAAATCCCTTTCTATCATTTCTCAGCCATCAGGTTGCAAAAAGAGTTAAGAATCATAATATTCACATTCAATGTGTGTGATATATCAGGAAATGGGCACTTTCACATCCTATACCTGAAGTATAAGCTAAATAAGATTCATAGGTGCTATTTTCATATCATTGGCCAGATATTCCACTTGTCTGAGGATTTTTTAAGAAATAACCTTATAAATACATTATAAAATTGCATATTGTATGCAGCAAGGATATTTAAATATCCTTCAATACAAATACTCAATATGTTATGATAGATCAGTATAATACTATACAGTTGTCAAAAGAGTAAGTAGACTTATTTCTGACTTGCAAAGATTTTTTGGACTTATTCAAACTGGTTATTTACATTTTAGATTAATTCTTGTTGGACTATAGCTGATTTACAATGTTATGTTACTTTCTGCTGTATAGCAGAAAAAATTTTGAACTGTTTAATACTGGAGTTTTTATTTTTTAATTCTCATTTTATGTTGCCTGCAGCATTTATCTCAGATATCCCTTCATTTTTAAACATGTTTAAGGCTCAGTTTCCTTACCTGAGGATAGATTAATATTACTTTGTGGGTTTTAGATTACAGGAGTATCTAAAGTGCTGAGCAATGGACCTGGCGTATGGTAGTGGTTCAATAAATGAAAATAAAGACTCTGATGTTGAAGATGAGAATGACAAAAAGACAGCAGGTAGAAACAAGAATCTCATGATAATTCTCGGATCTATTCCACTGAAGACATTGGGCAGACTATAAAGCTAAAAACCCAAAAGATCAAAACTGAACAAAACCAGGAAGTATGGATAATAATACCTGTGTCTCTCTCCTTCAATCAGGAAACTTCCACTTCTTCTCTTCTTTGTAAACCCCCCCACCTCTTCTTCTACCCACAAAGGAGGAGTGAGGAGGGCTGATTCTGTCATTCAGAGTCCATTTATGAGTAAGAAATTGAAAAAAAAAGCGAAAATGCTAGTTGCACATTCATGTCCAACTCTTTGTGATCCCATGGACGGTATCCTGCCAGGTTACTCTGTCCATGGAATTCTCCAAGCAAGCATACTAGAGTGAGTAGCCAATCCCTTCTCCAGGGGATCTTCTTGGCCCAGGGGTTGAGCCCGTGTCTCCTGCACTGCAGGTGGATTCTTTACCATTTGAGCCCCCAGAGAAGCCCAGGAGATCAGTTCTCAGTCTAACTTAAACACAGGGCTCCAGAGTCCACTTATTCTGCTTCTAGCTCCTGCATTTTGAAGTCTTTGCCTACCTGTGATAAATGCATTTCTATAGAGGGCTAATTTAGTGCCCTGGGATGGGCTGCCTCTTCTTTCTATTTCAGCCCAGATGCCTGAAAAGTAAATCAACTCTTGGCCAGTTTGAGGTGTGTCCTATCTTTCCACCTCATCCTTGTAGGAATTCTGAGCTTGCTATTCTGGATTCAGAAGGAAGTAGGAAACTCTACTTAGGCATGAACCTTAAGCTCACCTTTCCTAGAGGTAATCAGAGGACCAGTGATATTAGGTCCTGGAGGCAATTAGGTCCAGGGTCAGCTAAAAGTCCTTCTTCACTTTCTGTTTGTCTTAAGCTAATATATATAGCATCTTCAGGAATCTTCCCTGTGGTGAGCAGGGCAGGATTTGGCCACTCTTAGGTCCCACTTCAAATGGAAATATTTTAGTTGAATAATAATGAATATATGACATATCAAAACATGTAAGATGCAGCAAAAGCAGTACAGAAAGTTCCTGACTTATTGTTTTCCAACTTTACGATGGTACAAAAATAATATGGATTCAGTAGAAACTGCACTTCTAATTTTGAGTTTTGTTCACGGGCTAGTATGATGCTGTCTTTTAATGCTGAACATCAGCAACAAGTTGCAGCTCCCAGTCAGTTACTCAATCGCAAAGGTAAACAACCAACACACAACCCTTCTGAACCTAGACAACCACTCAGTTTTTCATTTTCAGTACAGTGCCAAATAAATTATATGTGGTAGTCAGCATCAAATTATAAGATAGGCTTTGTATTAGATAATTTTGCCCAACTGTTGGCTAATATAAGTGTTCTAAACATGTTTAAGGTAGGCTAGGATGAGCTATGATGTTCAGAGTTTAGGTATATTAAATGAACTTTTGACTAAAAGTATTATCAGCTTATGATAAGTTTTTTGGCACATAATATCATTGTAAGTCAAGGAATATTTGTAATTAGAGACAAATTTATGAATTTAAATTATATTTGTCAGGAAAAAAGAAATGTTGAGAATTAATAGGCAAAGTTGCAACTCAAAGAACTGGAAAAAGTAGCAAGTTAAAATAAAAGAAAGTAAAGGTAGCAAATAATAAAGCAAATAATAAAAGGTAGCAGAAAAAAACACAATTTGTCAACCATCATAAGAGAAAACTAAATATATAAAGAACCCTTTATCTGTTAAACTAACTGAATCCATAATTTCAGGATTATTAAGTTTCTCCCATAAGGCTATGCTTACATGGCCTCACTATAGTGAACTTTCTGAAAATTTTTTCTAAATCATTAAAAACCCTACACAAATTCTTCTACAGGTAGAAAAGAAGCCATAAATTGCAAGTTACCTAATGAACCATTACAATCTTGATACCAAAATCTGACATTAACATGGAAAAGAAAAAGTTGAATACTAGTATCATTCAGGAAAATGGGGGGAAAGTGCTCAATAACATAATAGTAATCAATGTTTCATTATGTAAAAAGGACAAAACAACATTCCTAAGGGCACTTAACTCTAGATATGAAAGTTGGTTACACATTTAAAAATCAATTTAAATAAAGAATATTTATCAAAAACACTATAATTAATAATCACAGTGAAATATTGAATTCTTTACCTCTGAGTTTGGGAATAAATAAGAAGAATTCTATTCAACATTTTATAGGTGATCTTAGCCAGTTAAATAGGAGTTGCTACATCATTTGTGGGGTGCAGTTAAAATGAAAATGCAGAACGACAAGTGGGCTGGGGAGTCACCTCGTAGGACCACTGCCCAGACCCCAGACCTACTGAGGAGCTTTCCGTCGGTGAGAACACACAGAGGTGCTGGGCGAGTGGTCCCTGGAGAGGACAGGGAAGCTCCACAGTTTCTCTCACAGACCTGACCCTTCACGTCTCTTCCATCTGGATATTCATCTGCATCCTTTATCATAGCCTTTTATAATAAACAGGTAAAAGTAAGTGAAATATTTCTCCTAGTTCTGTGAGTCACTCTAGAGAATTAATTGAGCCCAGGATTTTGTTTTGTTTTATCTTGTTTTGGGAATCTTCTATCTACAGTCTTTTGTTCAGAAGCACAGTTGATCACTTGGGCTTGTGACTGGCATGCCTTTTTCAGGTAGAAAATGTCAGAACTGACTAGAATGATAGGATACTCAGGTGGGATTGCAGAGAATTGCTTGGTATGGGAAAAAACACATTTGTTGACCAGAAATGTTTTGTGCAAGTAGTAAAGGAGACTCATAGGAAAGAAGGACATAATAGGGCAGAAGTGGGTTTTTCCCTACACAAGAAGGGAAAAAATCTGTTTTTTTCCCCTCACACACAGCTTTTTTTCACAATAGCACAAAACTGTAATCAATCCAAACAACCCAAATATCTACTTCTGGGAGGATGGATAATTAAATTCTTAGATATTCATATAGAGGAACTCTACACATCAGTTAAAAAAAGAACCAACAAGACATACACAAAGTGACACCAGTGAATTGCAAAGATATTATTCTGAGTGAAGAAAGCCAGAGATAATATACACTATGCATGTAGATATTAACAAGTGTGAAATTTCATTGAGTTCTAAGCTTCCGTTTTGTACACTTTATTATATGTGTTGTACCTCAGTTACAGAGAGAGAGAGAAGAGAAAGCCAAGAAGCATTTTGAATATGGAGATAAATGTCAGTGTCATCACCTGAGAATAAAAAGTGGTTCCTCTGGGGAGGCAAAAATAGACGATGTGGAAGAGTGAGAAGAAAAAGAGAGTACTATTTGATTTTGTAAATAAATGAGAGCATTATTTTGATTAAAAAATTTTATTTTTAAAAAGGATGAAAAAGTGAGAATCTCAGATGAGATGAGGTTGAGAAATAATCATTGGCTTTATTACCACCAAAGCCACTGGTTTAAGTGAGAGCTTCTCACGGAGTAATGCTCACAGAAGTCAGGTTCAAGGAGGGGACAGTAAGTCTAGACAGTCAACTAATTTCATTATTAAGGAGAAGAGAAATGTAGTAATAGGGCTGGTGGAGATATGACCTTTGAGAGTATATTAAAATGGGAAAGATTCTCTTACAGATGTGTGGCCAGATTATTATAAGAGAATGCCAAAAAATTTATTTTAGGGAAGAAGGTACATTCCTGTGGCGTCTTTTCAAGGGGCCCAAGACTGGAAACCAAGACTCCATACCACCACTATCCCTTTCGAATCTACACGGGCGAAGCTCTGGACTGTTTAAAAGAGCAGCCTGATCCATGGACACACGGCGGGGACTGTCTAGGATCCTGGACAGAATGCCCAGTAATCTCTGCTGTCTGGCTGCGTCACAAGAGTTCGTTCTCCATAGGACCACTTGGGAAGAGGCCCTGGGTGCTCAGGAGGCAGGAAAACAGCAAAGACGCCCTTATTCTAGAGCCGCAGCCTCAGGGCTTGGGTACAGTCTGCAGGTGCCTGGGGAGCACTGTGTCTGCACAGCGCAGAGGTAAGTGGCTGAGTCTTCGGGTTTGGGGGCTTCGATGTGCAGAGAACTTCCCTTCTTTAACAAGGTGGCTCTCAGTCTTTCTTTCTGCTTTTCATCCCCAGCTAAGTAAAGAAGGAAGAGGAGTTCAGGGCCCTTCCCAGGGTCTTGTCTATACCACTGTAGCCCTATGAAGCTGCTGACGGTGTGGCTGCAGTTGAGGCTGAGACTGCCCCCCTCCTGGGTTCTCAGGGTCTGAGGACTCTGCTCCACTCGGTCTTCTCCATGCAGCCCTGTTCAGGAGAACAAAGTCAGAAACAGCGCAAAGCTTTCAGTTCAGCAGTGCTTAAAATCCCAACACAAAGCCTGGGATAAGCAGTGTCTAGACTCCTCTCTCTCTCCTCCCCGTCTTTGGAAAAATGTGCCCGTAAGTTCTCACCTCTTAACCGGCAACTTACATCCAACCTGAAGCCACAAGGCTATGAATGCACATTCCAGCATGTTCTCCATCCTGCCACCTCACTCTTGATGCAATTTTAATGATTCCAAATCTTCTCCCCTGAGGGGCTGCTTCTGAGTCTTAGTTCTTCTCTAATGCACAGGAGAGCCTTTCTGCTGGGCTCAGCCAATCACAAGCAAATCCTCTAGTAGCTTCATGCTTTTAAGACACTGGGAAAATGAAAGGAATGGAATCACTGCCCCCTGGTGGTCACAAACATCTCACTGGACAACTATGCCACCTACAAAGACAAATATTGAGGGAAGGACATCCTTGATGTTGGTGGGCACAGTACACAGGAGGTCTAAAGCAGTAATCAGAAAAGCCTTCTCTGCCTGCGATTTTAATCATGTCTTTGTTCCTTGGATGTACTTTAAAGCTAAACTGCTACCAAGGGTTATGGGAATTGAGCCCAAGCATCAGTGTAATGGGGCTTCTTAGGTGGCACTACTGGTAAAGAGCCCATCTCCCAGTGCAAGAGATGTAAGAGACGTGGGTTCAATCCCTGGGTGGGGAAGAGCCCCTGGAGGAGGACATGGCCATTCACTCCAGTATTCTTGCCTGGAGAATCCCCTGGACAGAGGAGCTTGGCAGGCTACAGTCCATGGGGTCGCACAGAGTCGGATGTGAATGAAGGGGCTTAGTAGCTGTGGTATTGGTGTAATGAACTGTGTTTCCCTCTACGGTACACAAGAGTCTCAGCAGGGGAGACCTTAAAAAGACCAGAGTGCTGAGAGAAGCAGAGGGATAGAATAGTTGTGCATCTGTCTGGAAACCTCTTTGACAGAGAATTGGGAATATAAGTTAAGAAATCCATTTCTTCAAATAATTTTATGCCTGGCTTCAGGGACCAAGCATAACTAAAACTCAGGGTCAAGAACTTGATAGCTCTTGGGAGGGCAGAACAGGCGATCATGGCAGAGCGAAAGAAGAGCTCTCCAATGTAGACATGAGACAGGTCAGAAAGTCACAGGGCAGAGTGGGTAGCAGAAGATAATTATAGCAAAACTAGCCTTGCTTAATTTGCTCGCTTCTATGACACCCCATTGGATTTTGTCATTGAACGTGTGTCTATGTTGTGGAGTTGACCACCATTTATAGAAGCTCTCTTAAGACTTGTCTGAACAGCACACTCTGCCCCAACCCCATTAGCTTCAATGCGGAAAAAGAACATCAGCTCTCAGCTGCACTGTTTTGATGTCACTTTATCATTTACCCACTCAGTGACAAGAAAGAATAAGCAGCACAGAAGTTCTTACACTAACAGTGTTTGGAGTTTCTTGTTCTTGGACTTTTTATTTGAATATTTGGTAATTTCTCAGTGATTTAAAAGTCATTGAACTAACATATCAATTTTAGCATCCTTTCATATAATTCATTTTACCCAGACTTAGCAAGCTCTCTTACAATCATAGTTAGAAGGCAGCTGTTCTTTGTTTCTGAATGTGTTATCTCAGAAAGAAGATGGGAAAGATAACTGCAAGATAAATGCAGGAGCTCTTTGTAGAACAGACACTAAATGAATCTGGGAGCTGGATGAGTGATGTGTAATGAAGCTCAAGAGATGATTTACAGTTGTGAACTTTATGAAAATTGCATGTCATTTTAAAAATATTTTTAATTTTAAATCACTATAGAGTCATGAAAGTTTCCGAAAATGTACAAGGAGGCTCTGTGTACTCTTTACCCGGTCTCCTCCATGGCATCTAAACCAGCAAATTAACATTAGTAAAATCCACAGGTTTCAGTTTTTAGATTTCCTCAGTTTTGCATGCAGATACATGTGTGTGTGTGTGTGTATGTGTAGCTATTCAATTTTACACACGTACAGATTCATGTATGCATGTATATCACATGTATAGGTTCATCACCACAATCAAGATTCACAACTGTTTCATCATAACAAGGTTTCCCTAGGCCATACACACCTTTGTAGCCACACTGACCCCCTTCCCTAATCATTAACCCCAGACAATCACTCATCTGTTCTTCATCCATACAATTTTGTTGTTTAGGAATGTCATAGAGGGGCTTCCCTGGTGGCTCAATGGTAAAATAATCTGCCTGCGGGAAATGCAGGTTTAGTCCTTGGGTCAGGAAGAGCCTCTGGAGAAGGAAATGGCAACCCACTCCAGTATTCTTGTCTGGGAAATCTCATGGAGAGAGAAGCCTGGTGGGAGTCCATAGGATTGCAGAGTCAGGACTGACTTATCAACTAAACAACAACAATGTCCTAGGAATGGAATTATATAGAAGTAACCAATGAGATTTTTTTCACCTAGCATAAATAGTAAAATCATGAGATCTATCCAAGTTACTGTATGTATCCAACTTGTTGGTCTTTTTTATTTCTGAAGAGTATTCCATGGTGTAGATGTTCCACAGTTTGCTTAACCAGTAACCCATGGAGGGACACAGTTGTTTCCATATTTCAGCTGCTGTGAATAAAGCTGTTATGAATATTCAGGTACAAGTTTTTATGTGAATAAAATCTTTTATTTATTTAGAATAAGTGTCCAAATGTGTGATTGCATGTTTAGTTTCATGAGAAAGTGCCAAGATATTTTCCAGAATGCCCGTATCATTTTAGATCTTCATCAGCAATTTGTGAGTGATTGAGTTTTTCCCACATGTTTGCCAGAATTTAGTGTTATCACTATTTTTTATTTTAGCCCCACTGAGTTTGTGTAGTGATATTTCATTTTGGTTTTAATTTGCACTTCTCTGATGGCTAATATTGTTGAACATCTTTTCAGGTGCTAATTTGCAATCTGTATATCCCCTCTTTGGTGAAACACCTGTTTGAATCCGTTGCCCATTTTCTTCCCTCATAGCTCAGTTGGTAAAGAATCCACCTGCAATGCAGGAGACCTAGGTTCGATCCCTGGGTTGGGAAGATCCACTGGAGAAGGGAAAGGCTACCCATTCCAGTATTCTGGCCTGGAGAATTCATGGACTGTATATAGTCCAAGGGGTCACACAGAGTCGGACACAATTGAGAAACTTTCACTTTCACCTCCAGTTCTGTAGCTTATCATTTCATATTTTAGCAGGGTTTTTTACAGAGGAAAGGTTTTTAATTTTGATTCAGTTTGGTGTGTGCATGTGTGTGTGAGTGTATCATGCTTTCAGTGTCAAATCTAAGATTTACTTAGCTGCAAGCCTGAAGTTTTTCTCTTATGTTTTTTTTAGAGTTGCATAGTTTTATGTTTTACGTTTAAGTCCATGATCCATTTTGAGCTAACTTTTATAATGTATATATATTTTTAATATTTTTGAAAAGGCCGTGTCATCATCTTTGTTTCAGGTTTTACCTATTTGCTGTTATCAAGTAACTAGTTCAAAGCAACATAACCAAAGTGTGGATTGAAGACTTCTCATAGGGGAGTGAAAAAAAATTTGTTCTTTGAGCCTGTGACTTTCCTTTTTTATACTTAGTGTGATTTCTCTACCTAAAGAGTAAAGTTAAAATTGTAGTAAAAAGCCAAGCCCTTCTCAATTCATTGCCTCTGAAATCATCTATCATGTATTACAGGGCAATGCTTTCTAGTATAGATTCAGAAAATGGTTACATCTGTCTTATGTTTTAAGATAACTGTAATCTCTTCTAACATTCACATTTCTTTAAACTTTAAAGTTCTCTGAGAAAAATGCCTATCAATCTTTAAGTCATCAAACTGAGCTAAAAGTCAGAATCTCCTTCCTTGTCTGTAATTTCTTTCTTATAATTGAGCTTGTGTTTCTTGAAGAAGAGAATATTCTTTACAAATTGTCCCAAGAATGAAAATTCCCTCTTTCTGTTATTACTTTTTGCTAAAATTACAGGCTTCCATTGACCTTTTTTCACAGTCAGCATTCCAAGGTCAAACAGCTCATTTCTCCAAGGATGTAGTCATTCTTCTTTCTACTGTCCCAGGAGTAGAGTCTTTTAAATACCAATTTTTTAAATACAAATATTATAATTGAGGATAACAGTTTCTAAAAATTTTCTTAAGGGTTGTGAATCCAGGAGTTTAAAATTGTTATTGATCAAAATAAGTCAGCCCTTGAAAACAGAAACTAGAAATACAGACAAGGCGCTTTTCTTGTCTTGGGCTAGGACTCCCAATGGTAGGAGTATTTATCCCTAAACTAGGTCTTTAGATTTGAAAGAAAAAACATACAAAGAAGCAGCTCAAGTCATGGCAATGGTAAAGATAAATAGAAACAGATAGTTTGACACCATCAGTTGTACTCATGGGCAAAACCTAGTGTATGGAGACTACCTGTTATACAAGGTCACTTCCTTTGAACCCTAGAAATTAGGATGGAAAGGAAGAGTATTGGGACTCACAGAGAACTAAGGTAACTGTTACTTGCTTTCAGTCTGGACCACTGCTCCCTCCTTGCCCACTACCATCCTTAGCTTAATAGGATTCATATCTTTAGCCACAGCAAGTAAATATTTGAGGCTAAAATTCAAAGATTAAAAAGTCTAGAAATGAAAGCAAGAAAGAAAGAATACAGAGGTACGTTAACATTGGCTGAAACCTGGAAGAATCACTGATAAGAGGGACTTCCAAGTTTACAAGAGAACAAGTCTATATACCTCACTATAGACTCACTCAGGGGATTAAGATGGCTCTGTCTATGCCAACAGGAGGGAGACCATTTAATTTAATTGCAAGCCTGAAAATAGTACCATATGAATAAAATCTGTTGAAACAGAAAGGGAATTTATGACACATATAAACAGAAGTATTCTTATGGTGATGAAAAATGAACTACAAGAAAAAATAGATCCACAATTACCTAACAGCATCCAAAGGGTAGAAGCTCTATATCTGTTGATTTTATGAATTAATTATTCTTCAGTCAACCAATATTTAATACACAACCACTATGTGCTGTGTACTGTGTAATGTACAATGCATTCACATTTCCTGACCCTACGGAGCTCACAGTTATAGTCATACCAGAGACATTACTTTGCCAACAACAGTCCATATAGTCAAAGCTATGATTTTTTCCAGTAGTCATGTGTGGATGTGAGAGTTGGACCATAAAGAAGACTGAGTGCCGAAGGACTGATGCTTTTGAAGTGTGGTGTTGGAGAAGACTCTTGAGAGTACCTTGGACTACAAGGAGATGAAACCAGTCAATCCTGAAGGAAATCAGTCCTGGATATTCATTGGAAGGATTGATGCTGAAACTGAAGCTCCAATCCTTTGGCCACCTGATGCAAGGAATCGACTCATTGGAAAAGACCCTGATGCTGGGAAAGATTGAAGGAGGAGAAGGGGATGACAGAGGATGATAGTTGGATGGCATCACTGACTCAATGGACATGAGTTTGAGCAAGCTCTGAGAGATGGCGAAAGACAGGGAAGCCTGATGTTCTGCAGTCCATTGGGTCACAAAGAGTGGGACATGACTGAGCTACTGAAAAATACAATACATAATTATAGATATAGATGTAGATACATAAAAGTATATTAATTGCAACATCCCTTTTGTCTTGGGCTTTGAAGACAGTCTGCAGTACATGAGAACTCATAGAGAGAGACCACAATACATGCTTGAAGACACTTGCAAAACGTATATATAAAGCCCACTTTTTAGCTTTCCTTAGCCTATTCTGCACAATAATGATACAAGAGAAAGCTGATAATTCACTAAAGAGTTAGAAAAAATAGGGACTTCACAAGTGGTGCAGTGGCTAAGACGCTGAGCTCCCAATGCTAGGGACTTGGTTTGACCCCAGACAGAGAATTAGATCCCATGTGCTGCAACTAAGAGCTGGCACAGCCAAATCAGTTTAAAAAATATTAAAAACAAAAGAGAAAAAAGTGAAGCTGTGGTGGTGTGTGTTTTTTTCAATCTTTCTCAAGTTAGAGGAGAGTCAAAGGACTGACTCAGAGAGTTTGAAATATTCCCCTGGAGTCTGGAGGATTTTGAGGCTCACAGTAGGTTGCAATGACAACTTCTCTCACTTTACTGTGGTAAAGAATCTGACTGCTGATGCAGGAGACGCGAGTTCAATCCCTGGGTCGGAACGATTCCCTGGAGAAGGAAATGGCAACCCACTCCAGCATTCTTACTGGGAAATCCCATGGACAGAGGAGCCTGCAAAAAAATGGGATTGCAAAGAGTCAATTCTAGGATACATTTTTCTTCTTTCACATGTTTGATTTATTCATTAAAACTGCTTACATCTATTTTCTTCATTAAAAGTTGTTCTCTAGGTGACTTTACTTCCTTCTTTCCAATATGTTTTATAAAATTCAACTCTTTTAACTAATTACTTGATGACTTGGCTATGTAAGTCTATTGTCTCTCTCATCTCTGTCCTTCACACACTTGTGTGTCAAGCACACACACACTTATACTTTCTTTTCTGGAAAGCTGCTCTTTATTGGGATCCTTGTTATTTGTACAATAGGGATAGAACATCCTTACACAAGGAAGAGTAGTATCTTCCTTTTTGGAATTCCAGATGAAAGCAAACTCACTAGGTTAATTCCCACCTAATGTCACCAAGAATAGTGCAGAGACTTAACTCTTTTAGATGTTATATGACAGCTACTCTGCACATACGTGGTGTGGAATCATCCAAAATTGAAGCCATCTGGAATTAATTGGGACTAAAGTATAAAGCAAAGCCTTCGTATAAAAGAATTTTGTGAAACAAGGAAAATATGACTGTTTAGTAATTGCAGAGTGAAAATGCTCTATACTCCAGGGTCACAGAAACAAGCAGGGAGCCACATCAGAAAGATTTAATGGTAAACTCCTATTAAACTCCTAGGAGTCATCAAGAAAATCACCAAATACCTTTGTGTTTATTCCAGTATTGTTTACTACAGTCAGTAAAACAATCTAAAAAGCTAGTAAAATGGAATTAGTCCAAAAGTATGATAAAATCACACATTGGAATATCACCATTAGAATGTGGGATGTTGACCTGTAAATATTGTTGTGAAATAATTATTTCACAATATACTGTCAGGTAAAAACTCAGAATAGAAATATCCTATAAGGTATGAATCTCTAATATAGATTTTTTTTGACTAGTAAAATAGGTGAGTTATTTTGTTTTTAGCATTCCTTCTTTGCATATTCTATTTTCTACCTTAAACTTACATAACTCTGTAATCACATATAGAGAATGTGATCAGGTGATGAGGTTAGTTCTGAGCAAACTGCAGGGTTTCATTTCCCCTTGGGGTGAAGATTTGTGGTAGCAGTTACTCTATGCACATACTTCCAAGTCATTCACGGCACAGGTGAGGCAGGGCACAGGGAGGCTCCAAGAAGTGTCCTTTCAGAGATATTTCAGATCCACAATGATGGCCAGACTTAGTAATGCATACATATTTGTGGAGTGAACCTACAACTCTAACAACTCAGAAGCAGATTTACTCAAATACTATTGAATTTTTTTAAAGCCAAATTTCATGCTTCAATAAAATCACCATTTAAGTTTTTTTTTTTTTTTTTTTTTAACTTGGCACACAATCTTCTGCAAGATAAAGAATTGAAGATGAAGGTATTTTTGATGAATGACACTTTGAGATATGTTCTCTGAGCCAAAGAGATAGCATTTTCCTTACAGTGAGGTTTTCACTTCTAACCCCTCTACCTGTTCCTGTCCTTACTGAGAATCTCACGAAGGTGTTCATAGCTGGGGGACTCCACATGTTGACATCTGAGGTTTCTGTGGGGCTCCCTCAGGCACCGGCATCACTGTGGTCTCTCAGAGCACAGAAATACACCGCTGAGTCCTCGAGCTGTAAGTCTGTGATGGTGAGGCTGATGGAACTCGTTGCTCTCTTGAAGTTCAAAACATACTGACCTTTTGTTGTATTCAGTTCATTGTAAGACTCCTGATGAATAAGGAAAATCATTTCCCCACTTGGTGGTTGCTTGTACCAGAATAAATAATAAGAATAACTAACAGCTTCATATGCACAGTTCAAGGTTACATCCTCCTTCTCCAGCACAGGAATTTCTGACTGGTTTTGAGTTACTTTCTGGGCCATGATGGATCCTAGAGAGAAGAAAAAAAAAAATGTGTGCATATATATATATATATATATATATATATATGGAGAGAGAGGGAGACAGAGAGGAAGAGGCTGATTCTCCCAGTGGAACTCAGAGGGCTTCAAGGAACAAACAGAGGATTAAGAGTCCTAATTCCTCTGCCAGTTAACCAACTCTCCTAAACCCCAACAGACAATAATCACCTGCCCTACCTCTACACATGGGAGCTGAGCAGAGCTGAGTCTGCGGGCGGTCATCCTTACCAGCCTTACCAAGGCAGACAGAGGCTATGAGAGCTCTGAGCAGGCCAGGGAGCCCCATGTGGGAAGTTCTTCCTCTGAGCAGATGCCTGAGCCGTGCCTGAGGGCACACGCACAGTGACTGAACTGTGAGACGCTTCTGCATCAGAACAGGAGATGTAACTGGCTAATACCAGTTTGCCTGCGTCATGTCATGGCTTGTTGATGTGGTTGGTGATTGTAAGCTGCCTATTTAGACTGGAAAGTCACTTGGTCATATCTGACTCTTTGTGACTCCATGGACTGTAGCCCACCAGGCGCCTCTGTCCATGGGATTCTCCAGGCAAGAATATTGGAGCAGGTTGCCATGCTGTAATTAAATTAACAACAATCACATCAGGGCTGCATGCATATTCAGTCAATGCATCTAGGATAGACATACGTTTTGTGACAAAAACAATTTATTATGATTATAGTGACCTCTGAGAACAAATAGTCCTCCATTTTTGTATAGCTCTTTTTGGGGGAGGAGAGATCTGCAGCCCAAATCTACAGTGAAATAAGCTCGCAAGTTTTTCTTTCATACAGGAAGATAAAACTGTTTACTCTCAATCGTCGTAACTTTTCTTCCTACACTCCAAGGCATGGGTTTCTGTGGAAATTTACACTGGATAAAGTTCCTTGTCTGTTTAATGCAATCACAGCAAGCTTCCTGGTGGACAAAATTTGTCCAGCTGTATGTGTCTAACAGGAATCAATAATGTGTGCTAAAATAATCTTGCTTTTAAATATCCACCCTATAGCCAAAATGAGTACAAGCTCACCAGACCAAGCATCCTTATTTCCTTACATCAGAAATGCAGCCCTAGAGGCTGCGCGCCGCCGCTGCTGAAGCCGGTGCAGCGGGGGCCGGCACTCCGCACCAAGAGGAGCCGCCGAGGTAAGAAGCCCGCGCACCGCAATGACGAGCAACCTCCACCCGCTGCAACTGGAGAGAGCCCAAGGTCAGTAACAAAGATCCAGCCGGACCAAAAATAAAACAAACAAATAAGTAATAAAAGACACATGGCCACTCAAAAGTCACAAACGCTTTTTCATCTCATGGCTGCAGCAGTTCCGGTTCAAAGGCTTTCACTGCAAGCAGCACCTCAATAGCGTTACGTCTCAGCCACATGCAGACTGCTATGTGATTTGCCTGGTACTTCTGTGTTGGTTTATGATTATGATTCAGGTGGTGTGCTTTTAATCATCTATTCCTTTTCTCTAAATGAACTACTAATTTTGTGACATCTAATATCTATCTTACATTATGAGAAAAATAGATTTTTTTTGAAAGTCAGTCTAGAGAAGAGGAATCTTTCTGGCTGAACAGGGGTGCTTCTGGGGATTGGAGCTTGGGTCTTCTTTAAGACTGACATCCACCCTATTATCTTGTAGAGCAACTCCCAACCCCCTGAGTTTCTAGGATTTGACCTGAGTTTGATTGGTTTTCCTGAAAAACTCTAAATGTACACTAAACTCTGATCAAGGAGCGAATATACCTCTTCCTGACTTCAGCCTCCTTCTCCCCTTGGGTTTGCACTCAGCTCCCCCTGCAGCCCTCCATCACTGTGTCACTCAGAGCACAGTAGTACACAGCCGAGTCTGTTGCTTGCACAGCCCGTTTCTGCAGGTGGAAGGAGCTGTCCCTCTTCACAAGAATGGCCTGAAAGCCTCCCTTCAGGAGGAGTTGAGGAGCTTTGTTGAGATGCTGGACATACCAGAAAGGATAGGAAGTTGTATACGTGGTCTGGTAAGTGCAGTTCAGGGTCATGAGAGCCCCCTCTAAGACAGTCACTGGGCCTTCTGTCTGGTTCACTGAGTCACCACTGGTCCCTCCTACAAGAGAATCACTTCGTTATACTAGAAATGTACAGGAGAAGAGTTTTCAGCCAGAGAAGAAAAATAAAACGTATCTGTTATCATAGGAAAATGAGAAATCATTTTAGGATAAAATGCTACTTACCAAGTATTAAGAAGATGACCAGAACTGAGTGAGTGGCAGAAAACATTCTGGCGACAGTTCTTGTTCCCTAGAAACATCAAATCTAACAAAGTTAGTCTTCAGCTCGATGTTACAGAAGCTCCTCACTCAGAAAATGGGGACCCCTTTCTGCACAGCAGCAGTCTTCTGTTTTGCGGCTACAGAGGAGGCATGTCAAACCAGCTCCTGAATACAAAAAGGAATCACATTTGAAGGAAGCCCCGCCCTCTGGTGGTGATCTTAAAGATTACAGTCATATCTGACCTCAGTTCAGTTCGGTAGCTCAGTCGTGTCCAACTCTTTGCGACCCCATGAACAGCAGCAGGCCAGGCTTCGCTGTCCAACACCAGCTCCTGGAGCTTGCTCAGACCCATGTCCATTGAGTCGGTGTTGCCATCCAACCAACTTATCCTCTGTCACCTCCTTATCCTCTTGCCCTCAAACTTTCCCAGCATCAAGGTCTTCTCCAGTGAGTCGGTTCTTCACATCAGGTGGCCAAAATATTGGAACTTTAGCTTCAGCATCAATCCTTCCAATGAGTTCAGGGTCAATATCCTTTAGGATTGACTGCTTTGATCACCTTGCAGTCCAAGAGACTCTCAAGAATCTTCTCCAAAACCACAGTTCAAAAGCATCAATTCTTCAGCGCTCAGCTTTCTTTATGGTCCAACATTCACATTCATACATGATTACTGGGTAAACCATAGCTCTGACTATAGGGACCTTTGTCAGCAAAGTAATGTCTCTGCTTTTTAATACACTGTCTAGGTTTGTCATATCTTTTCTTCCAAGGATCAAGAGTCTTTTAATTTTATGAATGCAGTCACCATCTGCAGTGACTTTGGAGCCCAAGAAAGTAAAATCTGTCATTGTTTCCACTTTTTCCCCATCTATTGGCCATGAAGTGATGGGACCAGATGCCATAATCTCACATTTTTGAATGTTGAGTTTTACTCCAGTTTTTTCACTCTCCTCTTTCACCCTCATCAAGAGGCTCTTTAGCTTCTCTCTGCTTTCTGCCATTAGAGTGGTATCATCTCCATATCTGAGGTTGTTGATATTTCTCCTGGCAATCTTGATTCCAGCTTGTAAGTTATCCAGCCCTGCATTTCACCTAATGTACTCCATATATAAGTTAAATAAGCAGGGTGACAATATATAGCCTTAAAGTACTCTTTTTCCAAATTTGAACCAGTCCATTGTTCCATGTGCAGTACTAACTGTTGCTTCTTGTCCTGAATACAGGTTTCTTCGGTATTCCCATCTCTTTAGAAATTTCCACAGCTTGTTGTGATCCACACAGTCAAAGGATTTAGCATAGTCAATGAAGCAGAAGTAGACTTTTTTTAATTCCCTTGCTTTTTCCTGTGATCCAGTGGTTGTTGGTAATTTGATCGCTGGTTCCTCTGCCTTTTCTAAACTTAGCTTGTACATCTGAAATTCTTGGTTCACGTACTGCTGAAGCATAGCTTGAAGGATTTTGAGCATAATCTTGCTAACATGTGAAATGAGTGCAGTTGTATGGTAATTTGAACATTCTTTGGCATTCATTTCCCTGAGATGAGGTTATTAGCAAAGAGAATATCCTGTACCCAGTTTGAATACAAACAATACACACAACACCTGCAATATTTACAGAGTGGGCTGCTTTGATCCACAGGGCCCTTGACAGAAGGAATATCTTTTCAGGAAGTTCTCCTCCTGGAACTTACTTAGGCAGCAGCATCGGTGGAGCAACCAGAAGGGATGGAAAAGTCAAGGAAAGAGAGAATAAAGCTCCAGTCACTGAAGATGGAGTGTCTGCAGGTGAAACTCAGCAGGGTACACAATCCTGGCCTGAATTTTAAAAACCAGAGACTAGCTTCCAGGTCACACAGTCATCCATTAACAATGTGCCTTGGAACTTTCATTAACACATTGTGAAATATTTCAGCATATATAATCTGAATTGCTGTTGAAGAGTTAATATCACTTCAAGGGATTCTATGCCATCTGGGTGCATGTGGATGGGCTGAAAACAGGCATTTCTGGAGAAAAATGGTTAGGTTCCTTTATGAACTGTCCTGTCCCAGATTCCTCTCTGTAGGGCAACCCAAGAATTCCTAGGTCCAATTGGCTCTGAGGAGCAGACCTGGAAGAACTTTGACAAGACCTCTAGCATAGCACACTGGAGAGAGAAGCAACACGCCCTTCTGGGTCTGCCCACAGCCGGAGCCCCATCTGCATCTGGGTTTGTGCTCAGCTCCCCCTGCAGCCCTCCATCACTGTGTCACTCAGAGCACAGTAGTACACAGCCGAGTCTGATGTTTGCACTGCCCGCTTCTGCAGGTGGAAGGATCTGTCCCTCTTAACAAGAGTGGCCTGAAAGCCTTCATGCTCTACCTTCTTGTCTGCTGTTAAGCCCTTCAGGAAGAGTTGGGGAGCTTTGTTGAGATGCTGGACATACCAGAAAAGATAGGGAGCTGAACCAGCAGTCTGGTATGTGCAGTTCAGGGTCATGAGCGCCCCCTCTGAGACAGTCACTGGGCCTTCTGTCTGGTTCACTGAGTCACCACTGGTCCCTCCTACAAGAAAAATCACTTTGTTATGATAGAAATGCACAGCAGAGGCGTTTTCAGTCAGAGAAGAAAAACAAAACTTATCGACAGTTATAGGAAAGTGAAAAATCATTAAGCTTTAGAATAAAATGTTACTTACTGAATAGTAAGATGATCAGAAGAACTGAGTGAGTGACTGAATGCATGTATGCAAAAGAAAACGGTCCTTGTTCCCTGGAATACACCAGTCTAACGAATCTAGTCTCCATCTGGATGTTACAAAAGCTCCTCACTCAGAAAAGGAGAGCCCCTTTCTGCACAGCAGCAGTCATCTGTCTTGTGGGTGCAAAGTAGGCAAGTGAAACCAGCTCCTGAACACGAGGAACCGCATCTGAAGGAAGCCCCGCCCTCTGGTGGTGGTCGTGAGAATTGCACCACAGTGGAGTCTAACCTATTCCTCCTGATAACAGCTTGTGGGATTACATGCAGGAGAATGGGACAGGACCCTAGGAAGAGAGTCCTAAATATAACCGTGCTTAGGGAAATATTCTATTATTACTTCCATAATTTTTTGCATGGCACAGGTATCTCTAGCTTCACAAGAAACCCCAGTTACAATTTCTAGATGGAATAGTCAGAGGTTTCTTCCTCGTGTGTATCTCTGATTCCCATGGGTCAGAGAAGGATCCCTGTGTATGGAAAGTGCTTCCTCCTCTCCCCAAGTCATTTCTCTGAAGTAGTTATATTCATGTTGACTCTGTCAACATGCCGTGAAGAAAATTTTATCTAAGGCAGGTGTCAAATAATGTGTAGTTAAATGATAAGGTTATTATCCTGATTTATCATGGAATGACAGATTTGTAAAACACAATAAAAATAAAATATGTGACTTCTTTTTCATTGATAACGGTAGAGTTGATCTTCCAACTAGAAAACTATTTTTGGACCTTGAACATCAGGTAGCACAGAGAGAAGGAAAACAGGTGAGATGAGTACTAACATTGCCCATCTTACTTCATGGAGGCAGTTTCTAGGCACCAGTGCATGAGGGATTTACCAAAAATAGTGCAGCTGTCTCTCTGTGGGATTGAGACAGAATAGGAGAACGGAGATCCTGAAATACCTAAAACTTGTGGACCTCTGTACCAAAGGGGAGGAATGTTGACAAATATGAAAGAAGAAGATAAATAAGTGCAAGGCAGGGTTTGGGGGGGAGAGTGGTGGGGAGTTGGACCATCCTGGGTGACAGCAACCTTACACCTTTAGCCTCATGAGGCACAGGTGACCTTACTTAGGTAATCTGGTTCTTGAAACATCTTTTTACCTCTTGTCACATTCTTGCTTTAATTCAGCTAAGTATTTTCTTTAGAATGTCAAGTTTAGATGCTGAATATACTAGCCAGACACTCTTCATTCCAGAGGCATGTGTGTGGTATTTATCTGTCTTCTGTTTATTTATTAGGGATTCAGGAATCTCAGTGGAAAGAACTGTTTGCTCAGTGTCTGTCAGCCTGTTTGTCTAGTTCCCTGTGAAATTATTTGTGCTAGTGAAGTGAACCCACCAGAAGATTTAATGGGGTCATTTCATAGCTTGTTATTTCCTCTAGGATAGGGTTTACTTTATGCAAAGTCTAACTATAATATGGTAAGAAGTCAGAACATTGTTCTTTGGTGACATAAACCATTTTAAGGCTTGGGGACATTGTGGCTGCAGACAGCTGTGAGGGTGCCTTACAGGGCTCTCAGTGTTGTCAGTCCAGTAACAACGGCTGTGACTAAGTCAGCTGAACTCAAGAACAGTCTTCTTCAAATGTGCCTTTTTTCACTACTGAGATTTTCTCCCAAGTTAAAATGAACTTTGTTAGTTCTTACCAAAACTGGGATCATTTTTAATGCACATCTGATGCTGAGCTGTTCTTTTTGCTTGTTTTGTTCTTTTGTCTGCACCAGGTCTTAGTTTAGGCTTGTGGGATCTAGTTCCCTGACCAGGGATTGAACCTGGGCCTCCAGCAATGTGAGTGCAGAGCCCCAGTCACTGAACCAACACTCTCCCTAAAATTAGAATCTTGAGTTGAAGTTATCATGCTGGCAGGCCTCTCTGGCTCAGCAGATCACCTAGATTGTCTTAAACTCTTGTGCATTTTCAGGAATCCCTCCAGCATTCATTCTGGAAATTTGCAGGGTTGTCTACAATGTGGAAAACATTTCCTACCACAAATGGCGTTCAGTTGATTGAGGAGCAGGTGGGCAAAAAAAAAAAAAAAAAAAATCCTATGCCCTGTCTGTACTCCCACCAGCCTGGCCCCCAGTACGTGAAATGAGGGATCAGACTGAAAGCAGAGAACTGAAGTAGTTACTACCAGGGAAATAAAACCAGCTAGAATACTTTTATTTTCCCACCGTTAAGATTTATTTTTGCTCTTTCATCTCCCTTTCCATTTCTAGGCCTGTTTATTAAGATGCTGAACACCCAGGGCACAGGTGGCCAGCACCCAGTGTGCAGGACTCTAGGATGTTAGGGAGGAAGGCAGTGCTCACCTTCAGGTGGGTGTCCAGACCCACCCTAAGTGATGATGGTGACTACATCTGCCAAGACCATAAAACTACTGTAACTATTAAACTGCATTTAAGTAGTTGTGTCTATAAATTGAGCTTCCCAGGTGCTAAGTGATAAAGAATCTGCCTGCCAATTGAGGAGATGAGGGTTCGATCCCTGGGTGAGAAAGGTCCCCAGTAGAAGGGAATAGCAACCCACTCCAGTTTCTTGCCTGGAAAATTCCATGGACAGAGGAGCCTGGTGGGCTACAGTCCACGGGGTCGCAAAGAATCAGACAAAACTTAGCAAATAACGCATGCCTGTAAATTATGAAATGACAATGATTCAGTATTCTGGCCATATCGCACAGACTGCCCAGCAGTAAAACATCCATCTCTTCCCACCTGTGTGCCCACCACTGTCCTGCCAGAAAGTCTGGTCCTCAAAGTTGCAGATGGCCTGATTGTATCAGAGACGCAGAGCAGGGAGCACAGTGGCTCCGCATCCCGCTCATGAGCAGAGGAGTGTGGAGACGTTCCTGCTTTGGGAGTGGGTGATACTTTCTCCCAGTTTCTTGAGCAGGTGAAAAAGCTCACTCTGCTGCCAAGATAGCTTATTGTAAGAGTGCATAAACACTCTTTCCATGTGTCTGAAATATGACTGATTGATGAATTAATTTTCCCTGTTTTTGTTGTCGTTGAGTCCCTAGGTCATGTCTGACTCTTTACCACCCCATGAACTGCAGCATGCCAGGAGCTTTATTCTTTCTTTCCTTGACTTTTCCATCCCTTCTGGTTGCTCCAGAAATGCTGCTGCCTAAGTAAGTTCCAAGAGGAGAGCTTCTGGACAAGATATTCCTTCTGAAGGGCCCTGTGGATCAGAGCAGCTCAGTCTGTAAATGTTGCAGGTATGTGTCCTTCCCTGTCCTTCACTATCTCCCAGAGTTTGCTAAACTCACATCCATTGAGTCAGTGATGCCATCCAACCATCTTATCCTCTGTCACCTCCTTATCCTCTTGCCCTCAATCTTTCCCAGCATCAGGGTCTTCTCTAGTGAATTGGTTCTTCACATCAGGTGGCCAAAATATTGGAACTTCAGCTTCACATCAGTCCTTCCAATGAATATTCACGGTTGATATCCTTTAGGAAGGACTGGTTTGATCTCCTTGCTGACAAGGGACTCTTGAGAGTCTTCTCCAACACCACAGCTAGAAAGCATCAATTCTTTCGCACTCAGCTTTCTTTAGAGTCCAACTCTCACGTCCATTCATGATTACTGGGAAAACCATAGCTGTTACTATATGGACCTTTGCTGGTAAAGTAATGTCTCTGCTTTTTTACATGCTGTCTAGGTTGGTCATAGCTTTTCTTCCAAGGAGCAAGCATCTTTTAATTTCATGGCTGCAGTCACCATTTGCAGTGATTTTGAAGCCCAAGAAAATTAAATCTGTCACTGTTTCCACATTTTCCCCATCTATTTGCTATAAAATGATGGGACTGAATACCATAATCTTAGTTTTTTTTTTAATGTTGAGTTTTAATCCAGCTTTTTCACTCTCCTCTTTCACCTGCATCAAGATGTTCTTTAGTTTCTTTTCACTTTCTGCCATCAGAGTGGTGTCATCTGCATATCTGAGGTTGTTGATATTTCTCCTGGCAAGCTTGATTCCAGCTTTTGAGTCATCCAGCCCTGCATTTCACCTGATGTACTCTGCATATGAGTTAAATAAGCAGGGTGACAATATATAACCTTGATGTACTCCTTTCCCAATTTTGAACCAGTCCATTGTTCCCTGTGCAGTACTAACTGTTGCTTCTTGTCCTGCATACAGCTTTCTTGGGTATCCCCATCTCTTTAAGAATTTTCCACAGTTTGTTTTGATCCACACAGTCAAAGGCTTTAGCGTAGTCAGTGAAGCAGAAGTAGATTTTTTTTTTTTAATTCCCTTGCTTTTGCTGTGATCCAGCAGATATTGGATCTGCTCTGGTACCTCAGCCTTTTCTAAACTCAGCTTGTACATCTGAAATTCTTGGTTCATGTACTGCTGAAGCATAGCTTGAAGGATTTTTAGCATAATCTTGCTAACATGTGAAATGAGTGCAACTGTATGGTAATTTGAACATTCTTTGGCATCCATTTCCCTGAGATGAGGTTATTAGCAAAGAGAATATCCTGTACCCAGTATGAATACAAACAATACACACAACACCTGTAATATTTACAGAGTGGGCTGCTCTGATCCACAGGGCCCTTGACAGAAGGAATACCTTGTCAGAAACTATCCTCTTGGAATTTACTTAGGTAGCAGCATTTCTGGAGCCACCAGAAGGGATGGAAAAGTCAAGGAAAGAGAGAATAAAGCTCCAGTCACTGAAGATGGAGTGTCTGCAGGTGAAACTCATCAGGATACACAATCTTGGCCTGAATTTTCAAAACCAGAGACTAGCTTCCAGATCACACAGTTGTCCATCAACAATGAGCCCTGGAATTTTCATTAACACATTGTGAAATATTTCAGCATATATAATCTGAATTGCTGTTGAAGAGATAATGTCACTTCAAGGGATTCTATGCCATCTGGGGGCATGTGGATGGGCTGAAAACAGGCATTTCTGGAGAAAAACGCTTAGGTTCCTCTTACACTGTCCTGCCCAGATTCCTCTGTCGGGCAATCCAAGAATTCCAAGGTCCTTGGCTCAGAGTATCAGAGCTGGGAGTGCTTTGACAGTACCTCTGAAAGAGAAACAACACCCCCTTCCGGGTCTGCCCACAGTCGGAGCCCCATCTGCATCTGGGTTTGTGCTCAGCTCCCCCTGCAGCCCTCCATCACTGTGCCACTCAGAGCACAGTAGTACACAGCTGAGTCTCATGTTTGCACTGCCTGTTTCTGCAGGTGGAAGGAGCTGTCCCTCTTAACAAGAGTGGCCTGAAAACCTTCATGCTCGGGCCTCTGGTTTGTCATCGAGCCCTTCAGGAGGAGTTGGGGAGCTTTGTTGAGATGCTTAACGTACCAGAACAGATAGAGAGCCGAACCAGCAGTCTGGTAAGTGCAGTTCAGGGTCATGAGAGCCCCCTCTGAGACAGTCACTGGGCCTTCTGTCTGGTTCACTGAGTCACCATTGGTCCCTCCTACAAGAAAATCACTTTGTTATGATAGAAATGCACAGGAGAGGAGTTTTCAGTCAGAGAAGAAAAACAAAACTTACCTACAGTTATAGGAAAGTGAAAAATCATTAAGCTTTGGAATAAAATGTTACTTACTGAATATTAAGATGATCAGAAGAACTGAGTGAGTGGCAGAATGCATGCTGGCAAAAGAAAACGGTCCTTGTTCCCTGGAATACACCAGTCTAACGAATCTAGTCTCCATCTGGATGTTACAGAAGCTCCTCACTCAGAAACGGAGAGCCCCTTTCTGCACAATAGCAGTATTCCGTCTTGTGGCTACAGAGTAGGCAAGTCAAACCGGCTCCTGAACACAAGAGGAACGGCATCTGAAGGAAGCCCCGCCCTCTGGTGGTGATCGTGAAAATTGCACCACAGCCCGTTCTGACCTGTTTCTCCTGACAATAGCTTGTGGGGTACATACAGGAGAATGGGACAGGACCCTAAGAAGAGAGTCCTAAACATAACAGTGCTTAGGCAAACTATTATTATTTCCATAATTTTTTGCATGGCACAGGTATCTCTAGCTTCTCAAGAAACCCCAGTTACAATTTCTAGATGGAATAGTCAGAGATTTCTTCCTTCAATGTGTCTCCAAGATACCCATGAATCAGAGAAGGTTCCTCCTGAATGGAAAGTGCTCCCTGCTCTCCTCAAGTTCTTTACCTGAATTAGCTCTGTTCATCCCCAAGACTCAGTCAACATGCCATGGAAGAAACCTTATCTACAGCAGGTCTCAAATAATGTATGGTTGAATGATAAGGTTATTATTACATACCCTACCATCGTCAAATGACACATTTGTAAAAATACCAAAAAAAAAAAAAAAATTACCCTTACTTCTTTTTCAGAGTTAAAGGTAGAGTTGACCTTACAACTAGAAAACTGGACAAAATACATGAAACAAATTTTGGACCTTGGACATCAGGTAGCACAGAGATAAGGAAGACAGATGAGATGAGTGCTAACACTGCCCAGCTTACTTCATGGAAGCAGCTTCCAGGCACCAGTACTGGCGGGGTTTACCAAAACTGTCTCACTGTGGGATTGAGATGGAACCTAGAAATGTGTGGACCACTGGACAAGAAAGGAGAGATGTGGGCAAAAAGAGGGAAAGGGAGAGAGATAGGGGCAAGGGGGTAGCATGCGGAGGGCAAAGATCCAAGGTGAATCTTGGGCTGAATAATAATCTTCAATAAAAGAGAGAAACCTCAGGGAGTTTGGTAAACCTCCCTGAAAAGGCCTCCTTTGGGGCCCCTGGACCATACTTAGATGATAGCACTTGTCACATTCTTGTTTTAATTCAACTAAGTATTTTTTTTTTTTTTTAGAAAGTCATTCTTTTACAAGTGGTTGACCAGTTTTCCCAGCACCACTTGTTAAAGAGGTTGTCTTTTTTCCACTGTATATTCTTGCCTCCTTTGTTGAAGATAAGGTGTCCATAGGTATGTGGATTTATCTCTGGGCTTTCTATTTTGTTCCATTGATCTATATTTCTGTCTTTGTGCCAGTACCATACTGTCTTGATGACTGTGGCTTTGTAGTAGAGCCTGAAGTCAGGCAGGTTGATTCCTCCAGTTCCATTCTTCTTTCTCAAGATTGCTTTGGCTATTCAAGGTTTTTTGTACTTCCATACAAATTGTGAAATTATTTGTTCTGGTTCTGTGAAGAATACCATTGGTAGCTTGATAGGGATTGAGTTGAATCTATAGATTGCTTTGGGTAGTGTACTCATTTTCACAATATTGATTCTTCCAATCCATGAACATGGTATATTTCTCCCATCTATTTGTGTCCTCTTTGATTTCTTTCATCAGTGTTTTATAGTTTTTATGTATAGATCTTTTGTTTCTTTAGGTAGATACACTTCTAAGTATTTCATTCTTTTTGTTGCAGTGGTGAATGGTATTGTTTCCTTAATTTCTCTTTCTGTTTTCTCATTGTTAGTGTATAGGAATGCAAGGGATTTCTCTGTGTTAATTTTATGTCCTGCAACTTTACTATATTCATTGATTAGCTCTAGTAATTTTCTGGTAGAGTCTTTAGAAAATCGAGTTCAGATGCTTAATATATTAACCAGGCTTGCTTCATTTCAAAGGCATGTGTGTGGTGTTTATCAGGCTCCTGTGTATTTATTTTATTAGAGATTCAGGGATCTCACTGGGAAGAACTGTCTGCTCAGTGTCTATCAGCCTGTTTGTCTAGGTTCCTGTGCAATTATTTGTGCAAGTGAAGTGAACCCAGCAGAAGATATAACAAAGTCATTTCACAGCTGCTTCTTTTTTCTAGGATTTATTTCATGGAAAGTATGGTTGTATTATGGTAAGAAGTCAAAACATTGTTCTTTGCTAACATAAACCATTTTAAGGCATGAAGACTTTGTGGCTGCAGTCAGGTGTGAGGTTGCCTTATATGGGTTTTCAGGGCAGTGCTATCAATCCAGTAACATTTGTGTGTTGTTTTTCAAACTAGGCTTGATGCACCTGAGATCAGGAACTTAATCTTATTAATCTCAGTGGCCAACTTCTCAAAATACACAAAACACTAGTTCAGAGCAAATGGTTTAAAAATATTTGAAAAATGAATGAATAAGTGAATGAGTGGACATGTCCAGGTGTACAATGATCTGTTTATGAAGTATAGTCTCTACGAGAAATAGTTCTCAGGCCCGCGGTATGATAAGCTTCTTCCAGCGGCATGTCTAGGGTCTGAACACAGGGGCATTAGGCACTTCTCAAACTAAGGCACAGTTCTTCATGTAAGAGACCACTCTCATACTGACTATTTAAAACATGATATAGCAGTTTTATACATACAAAACTCAGGTTAAATATAAATGTCTTCGGTTCACAGTTCTTAATCACCAAAGTGAAAGTCGCTTAGTCGAGTCTAACTCTTTGCGACCCCGTGAACTACATGGGGCTCTCCAGGCCAGAGTACTGGAGTGGGTAGCCTTTCTCTTCTCCAGGGATCTTCCCAACCCAGGGATCAAACCCAGATCCTGCATTGCAGACGGATTCTTTGCCAGTTGAGCCACAAGCAAAGCTCTAGAATATGGAGAGGTAACCTATCCCTTCTCCAACGGATCTTCCTGATGTAGAAATCGAACCAGGGTCTCCTGCATTGCAGGCGGATTCTTTACCAACTGAGCTATCAAGGAAGCCCATGCATACAAAATACAAAGTTAATAAAATTCATATTAAAACATCAATGTGAGGAGTGATATTTTGCTGAAACTAAAGAGGTGGTGAAATCTCATTAGAAGAAAGCTATAGATTGTGTCATTCAACAATTCACCTGATTGAGATGATTTGGAGCTTAATGCACTATTTGCTGCTGCTGCTGCTATGTCGCTTCAGTCGTGTCTGACTCTGTGCGACCCCATAGACGGCAGCCCACCAGGCTCCTCTGTCCCTGGGATTCTCCAGGCAAGAACACTGGAGTGGGTTGCCATTTTCTTCTCTAATGTATGAAAGTGAAAAGTGAAAGTGAAGACGCTCAGTCCTTTCTGACACTTAGCGACCCCATGGACTGCAGCCTACCAGGCTCCTCCTTCCATGGGATTGTCCAGGCAAGAGTACTGGAGAGGGTTGCCATTGCCTTCTCCACACTGTTGTCTGAATTCCTGTGATTACTGATTTCCAGTATTTTTACTTCTATTCAAAAATATCCATTTAAGTCAGCATTATATAACTCTATTATTGAACAAAGCATCAAAAAATCAGCACTGAAAAAATAGAATGCATTTACTGCTACTCTTTTTTCTACTGAATTGCATGTTGATACATTCAAACTTTTTAAATGTTTAAAAATATTCTTAAAACTTTTATCTATTTAAAGACCTATGATGCTTTTATTTGTAAAGTGTCATTATTCCATTTGTCTTTAATTAGATTAAAAAATGACATAACACAAAATCTTCAGAAAGACGGGGAGTATTCTAAATTGGCCCAACAGATGATTAGAAATATGCCTTTATTATTTAATTTGTTGTCATCAAACAAAAAAATCCAGATCGAAAAGTTCTAATATAATTCCTACACCCTGTAGGTTGGCAGGCATTTTTGTTCATAAAGGGTCAAATAGTAAATAGTTTAGGTTTTGAAGTCGTACAGGCTCTGCTACAACCATGCTGGTATAGCACAAAGCATCCATGGTCAATGCATAAATAAATGAGCATGGCTGTCTTTCAACAAAACTTTATTTATAAACATAAATATCAAGCTACTTTGCCCTCTGGCTATCCTTTGCCAATCCCCACTATACTCCAAGAATTTATCCATAAACCTCTAAAGATTACTTTTTTCACTAAATATTATCAGCTTTTTGAGGAGGTTTAAAATAAAGAACACATTAATGGATAGAAAAGAAGAAGGAAATTGAATGATGCTAATACCAAAGATACTTCCCGGGTGGCTCAGTGGTAAAGAATCCACCTGCCTATGTAGGAGATGTGGATTCAATCCCTGGGTCAGGAAGATCCCCTGGAGGAGGAAATGGCAACCCACTCCAGTATTCTCACCTGGAAATCCAATGGAGAGAGAAGTCTTGAGGCATTGGTTTTCTATGTAGAGGGTCATGTCATCTGCAAATAGCGAGAGTTTCACTTCTTCTTTTCCTATCTGGATTCCTTTTATTTCTTTTTCTGCTCTGATTGCTGTGGCCAGAACTTCCAAAATCATGTTGAATAGTAGTGGTGAGAGTGGGCACCCTTATCTTGTTCCTGATTTTAGGGGAAATGCTTTCAATTTTTCACCATTGAGGATAATGTTTGCTGTGGGTTTGTCATATATAGCTTTTATTTTGTTGAGGTATGTTCCTTCTATCCCTGCTTTCTGGAGAGTTTTTATCATAAATCGATGTTGAATTTTGTCAAAGGATTTTTCTGCATCTATTGAGATAATCATATGGTTTTTATCTTTCAATTTGTTAATGTGGTGTATTACATTCATTGATTTGCGGATATTGCATAATGATTGATATTGCATTCCTGGGATAAAGCCCACTTGGTCATGATGTATGATCTTTTTAATATGTTGTTGGATTCTGTTTGCTAGAATTTTGTTAAGGATTTTTGCATCTATGTTCATCAGTGATATTGGCCTGTAGTTTTCTTTTTTTGTGGCATCTTTGTCTGGTTTTGGAATTAGGGTGATGGTGGCCTCATAGAGTGAGTTTGGAAGTTTACCTTCTTCTGCAATTTTCTGGAAGAGTTTGAGTAAGATAGGTGTTACCTCTTCTCTAAATTTTTGGTAGAATTCAGCTGTGAAGCCATCTGGTCCTGGGCTTTTATTTGCTGGAAGATTTCTGATTACAGTTTCAATTTCCATGCTTGTGATGGGTCTGTTAAGATGTTCTATTTCTTCCTGGTTCAGTTTTGGAAAGTTATACTTTTCTAGGAATTTGTCCATTTCTTCCAAGTTGTCCATTTTATTGGCATAGAGCTGCTGGTAGTAATCTCTTATGATCCTTTGTATTTCAGTGTTGTCTGTTGTGATCTCTCCATTTTCATTTCTAATTTTGTTGATTTGGTTCTTCTCCCTTTGTTTCTTAATGAGTCTTGATAACAGTTTGTCAATTTTGTTTATCTTTTCTTAAAACCAGCTTTCAGCTTTGTTGATTTTTGCTATGGTCTTTTTTGTTTCTTTTGCATTTATTTCTGCCTTAATTAAATCTGTTCTTCATGTCTGTGTCTCCTTTGCTGCCCTGCAAATAGGTCATCATCACCATCTTTCTAGATTCCATATATATGCATTAATACATAATATTTGTTTTTCTCTTTCTGGCTTACTTCACCCTGTGCAATAGGCTTTAAGTTCATCCACCTCATTAGAACTGACTCAAATGCGTTCCTTTTTATAGCTGAGTGATACTCCACTGTACATATGTACCACAACTTCCTTATCCATTCACCTGTCAATGGGTGTCTAGGTTGCTTCTTGTCCTAGCCATTGTAAATAGTGCTTCAATAAACTGGGGTATACGTGTCTTTTTCAATTATGGTAGAAGCAAAATTTTGTTGTGAGTGACAACATGCTGAAATTGAAAAGATCCTGATATCTCAACCTAGACAGCATATTAAAAAGCAGACACATTACCTTGCCAACAAAGGTCCATATAGTCAAACCTATGATTTTTCCAGTAGTCAGGTATGATGTGAGAGTTGGACCATGAAGAAAGCTGAGCACCAAAGAATTGATGCTTTTGAACTGTGGTGTTGGAAAAGACTCTTGAGAGTCTCTTGGACAGCAAGGAGATCAAACCAGTCAATCCTGAAGGAAATCAGTCCTGAATATTCATTAGAAGGTTGATGCTGAAATTGAAGCTCCAATACTTTGGCCACCTGATGTGAAGAACTCATTCACTGGAAAAGACCCTGATGCTGGGAAAGATTGAAGGCAGAAGGAGAGGGGGATGACAGAGGATGAGATGGTTAGATGGCATCACAGACTCAATGGACATCAATTTGAGCAAATTTTGGGAACTGGTGATGGACAAGGAAGCCTGGCATGCTGCAGTCCATGGGATCGCAAAGAGTCGGACACAACTGAGCGACTAAACTGAACTGAACTGAGAACAACAATTTTGTTGTGAGCAACAACATGCAGAGACTGAAAAAATCCTGATACCCCGGGCTCCTTTGCAGATGTAAGAAATGTGGAGACACGGACTAACACTCGTGAATGAAATGTAAGTAGGAGCTGCGGGGTGAAGCTTCTGAAAATGGTTGACGTGGCCAGCATGTGCTCAGTTGCCTCTTGACGTTCTTCTTGGAAGGTGGAAAAAATGGATAGACTTCTTGCTGTTTTGGCAAAGTATATAAACAAAAGTGACAATTTAAGGACAAGAAACAGCCAGGAAGAAGACCCTTGATTCCTCACAAAATTATGAAGCTAGTATACCAGTCCTGGACTGCACATGGTACATGCGATAGAGCTTCTTTATATGAGAGGGAAGTAAATTCCAGCTTGTTAAAAATGTTACCTGAGTTTTTTGTGATGTGAAGCTGAACCAACATCTGATATAAATGATGTTCATTAAAAATACATCACTGCATCAGTCTGATTGAGTAAGCTCCTAATAACCCAGCTCTTCAAAAGTGTTCTAGGTGATTCTGATATAGGTGATGGTGGTGGTTTAAGGTCTGGAATGTGGGAACCACAGTCCTACCAACCTTTCCCCTGCCCTCCTACATTTTCCACCAAGTGTCACATAAATACAAATGCCCTTTGTCCACAAACACATTTTCAGTAGCATCAAAACTGTATCAAGAAAACTACTCTTACCAGGAACAAGAATACAATGGATGGAAAACTGTTATATATGTGATAATAAACAGAAGTATCCACTTTCAAAAAACAATACTTTAGGGGCTGATAGCAGAAAACATACATCTGTCACTTGTAAGAGGAAAAATTCTGACTTTTGGATAAATTCCCATCTCTTTAATGGAGAAATTGAAGCTTAGAAATCATACAAATCATAAATGGCAGAATCAGATGCACATCTTTGTCTCTTTTACTCCAAAGACTGAGATCTTTGTGTCTATTATTACATAACATTTTCACTCCTCAGGTTTAAAGTGAAAAGTTTCATTGAAACAGTCCTAAATCCTTTTTATTTCTAATGCCTGATGAATCTACTGTTTCCATACAGGAATTAGAGAAATACTAAAATCATCTCAGGCATCTTAAAGCCCTCCCTAGGTCTTGAGGGGGCTGCACATATAACAGATGAGCCCTTCTATAGTGAGAAGTCCTTCTTCATCCTCCAGAGGTGACCTGGTAAAATTAGAACTTGAAGGGTCTTTAGGCTCATCCAGTCTAAATCCTTTGTTTAAACTGAGGAAACTGAAGGCTGCTACATCGATGATATGGCTAAAGACACAGCCAGGATGGGCAGAGCTGAATCTGGCATTTCAGTTTCCCGTTCTAAACCTCATGCCCTTAGCAACAGTCTGACACGCTACCGAAAATATCGAATTTGAAAGGAGCTCCTTTTCTTGTTGCTAGCCGTTTGCAGACTCTCCTTTGTGGGAAGACAAAACCACCAACTCCGCACACTGTTGCGGCTTCTAAGAGACAGCTCTGGCAGGTTTGTGCTAGGGCTGCGGGTGCCCGCGGAGCACTGTTGGTCTGCAGCACAGAGGTAAGTAGCCGCGTTCTCAGCCTGGGAAGCCGTGATGGACAAGGAACTGCTTTTGATGGAGTTGTCAAGTGTGAAGTGTAGTCTCCCACTATATTTCTGTCTCTCATTTGAACTCATTAAAATCAGATGAACAAAGCCTCGCATTGAATCCTGTCTGTACCACTGTAAGGCAGTTATAGTAATACTTTTATAACTGCAGTTCATGGTGACATTTTCACCCTCCTGGATGCTCAGTGTCTGAAGATTCTGTTCTCCTTGCTGGCTATTCACCTCTAGGCAGAAACACAAGGACAGAGGCCAGGAGTCAGTCACTGTATTTTCACTCATTAGTGTTTGCATTTCCTTCCATAATTTGAGGGTACATTTCCCAATTAACAGGCTTTCCTGGTGGCATAGTGGTAAAGAATCTGCCTCCAATGCAGGAGATGTGGGTTTGATCCCTGGGTCAGGAAGATCTCCTGGAGCAGGGAATGGCAACCCACACCAGTATTCTTGCCTGGAAAATTCCACGGACAGAGGAGCCTGGCGGGCTACAGTCCATTGGGTCTCAAAGAGTTAGACAGGACTGAGTGACTAACACTTTCACTTTTCACTTTTCCCAATTAAAGAGATTTTGCCCCTCAGTCTTGTGGGCTCTGAACTTTGGTCACCCTCTTCCCATCACCAAGAGCCCCAACTCACTGGCCAGCTGAAGCCACAGAATCACCAAAGACAGAACCAGAAGCTTCTCCATTCTTCTTCTTTAGGGGGATCATGGAAGACGCAGCTCTCACCCTGAAATAAAGCCAGGTTCCTCAGTCTAGCTCTTTTCTTGGGTGTACTCATCCAGTCCCTTGCAGTCCCAGGGAGAGCCTTAGGTTTCTTACCCAGCCAATCAAAGGAAACTTAATCTTCTGCTTTCAATACAAACATGCTGATTTCAAACAAAGTGAGTCTGAGGAGAGAGGCAATGCCATCTTGTGGGGGCAACATCATCCTGCAAAGAGAACCACTTGAGGAAGATGAAGTGTCTTAGGTCTGGGTCAGAGGAAATCGCAAAGCTGTTCTGTTATCTGCCTTTGTCGAACTCCAGTCCCAGCCTAGAGTGAAAACAGCTACAATCTTATGCACTAAAAACTCAATTAAGAAAGAACATTGATGCCCAGTATTTATAGAACACCTCTGAGGAGCACCGTTAGACTTCTTACAGTCACTTCTGATACCATGCCCTTCTTTTTTCCTAACTTGCCTAATGCTGGAATTAGATTGTGTATCAGTCAAGGTTCTTATTTATGAGTAACAGAAACTGACTCTGGCTGAATTAAATAGAAAAGGAATAAGTTAATTAATATTGGGTTTGCCTCAGAATCTCCAATACGGTCAGAGAACTGGACTCCAAAGCTATAGAGTCAGTCTACCAAACATTTAAGGAAGAGTTAACACTAATCCTTCTCAAAGTACTCTCAAAAGTTGCAGAGATTGCAGAGGAAGGAACATCTCAGTGAAGCCTGCTTCATCACTTTGGTCTCATGACTTCATGATCCGGCCTTGCTAGCAGTCTGAAAGTTATGCCTGAGCTCAAAAGCACTGATTTGCACTTACCAAGTTACTAATGCTATTGCTCAGGGCCTAATCTGTCAATGACACAGACTCACACTGAGTCCCTGATGTGGTGTCGTTCCCCAGAGAGACTCCCCAGATGTCTGGTGATGACTGGATTACATTAAATATCGCCTATGATGGAGACGGCTGAGATTTTTTCTCACTGGAATAGACACTTATACCTGCTGTTGTACTCTGCCAGCGTCATCCTCATAAACTCACAGAATGCCTAATTTCAGCAAGATATTCCCCACAGCACTTCTTCTGAGGAAGAAACGATTTTCACAGCAAAAGATTACAGCCATGGACACACGCCCACAGGATTATTTTTCTTACCATATACCCTATCATCCAGAAATGGCTGATCTGATTAAATTTAGCATGGCTTATTGATCCTATGGGCTTCCCAAGTGGCACAGTGATAAAGGATCCACCTGCCAATACAAGAGATGCAAGAAACGCAGGTTTGAGCCCTGGGTCAGTAAGATCCCCTGGGGTAGGAAATGGCAACCCCCTCCAGTATTCTTGCCTGAAAAATTCCAGGGACAGAGGAGCCTGGTGGACCATAGTCCATGGGGTCACAAAGGGGACTGAACGACTGAGCCCTCACACACATTGATTCTGTAAGAGCACCGGTAGAAAAACAACTCTGAAAAGACAGCTTTCTGTCTCATCGGCTGCAACGTATGCTTTACAACGGAGATAAGTAATGGTGTTGTCTCCCCCATCGCCAGAATGCGTGATTCCAGAAATCAAGGAGGTGGCACTGGGAGTGGATCCTTCACTGTTATTTTCAGTAACTCACTAGCAAGATTTTTGCATGTAATGTTTGTAACTTTGAGTTGTATTAGTTCTTATTCTCTAAAAGAAATAATGCTTTCCCCAGGGAACACAGCAATGGTTTCACTGAACTGGAAGATAAGACTTCCATGTGGCTATCTGGGCTATATACGTCTCACAACCAATGAATAGAAAATGAGGTTACTCTACTGACTAGGGTGGTTGATACCAATTACCAAGGAGAAATGGGGTTGTTGCTACATATCAAATAAAAAGAGGACTATGTCTGGAACCCAGGAGATTTCCTAGGGGAACCTCTTGGCACTTCCATGCCCAATACTAAAGGTCCTCTGCAGTCCTCTAGAGGTTAACAAATAAATTTGGACACCTACCTTAGCATCTATTATTAAATAAATTCTAAATATAGATAATTAATATTTTTAAGTAACAGCTATTTTTTGATAAATTTAGGATGCTCATGAATTTTCTAAGCATGAAAGCCAGAAAGAGTATAGGAAAATATTAGCAGATCAGACTTCACAGAAATTTAAGCTTCTGTATAGGTTTGTTAATGAAATGCTTAAGCATTACCATACCGAGTTATTTTCCATTCATCATCATTGATTCTGACCTTCCTCACACCAGGAATGGGCCCTTAGAATTTTAGATCTACAGTCTTTTTTTAAATAGTTCATTAACAAAGTAACAAGCATTTGAACTAAAAAGAAGTCAATTCTAGAAAGAGTGTAGATTAAAAATGTTCCTGACCCCCTGTGTTTAGCCAAGGAGCTTTCTGTTGAAGTCAGCCAACGCTGTGCCAACAGAGCCTCAAGTGAGTTCTTCCATTGGGGCTCATAATAAATCTGGGGTCAGTAGCAAGGAACTTCAGGATGAAGAGCAGAAAACTATAGGTCGTAAAGAAAGCTTTGCATGCAGAGATCAGTGGACCTCTAAGGAAGCTAGTTCTTTTAAGAAAGCCTTTTCTCTAGCCCTCAAATAGCTGAGAAGAAAGTAGCAGGTTGAGTCCCATCTGTCCTAAATGGAGAGGAGTACAACGAGATCGGAGAGCAAAGACATGTCTTTCTAGTTTTTCAGCAAGATACTGGCATTGCTGCTGAGACCAGTGCCCTACTGCCTAAGACATTGCTGATCACAGGTACAGAAGTATCTAGACATTTCACTGTCATGACATTGCTTCCACTTAAAGTGCCCCAGCAATCAGACAGGTCAGAAAGGAGTAAAGAAAGGGAAAGGATACTTCAGAGAAAAATAAGGGCTTCATCTGGGGAAAATAAAGTCTAAAAAATGATCAGGGTCAGTGACCCAATTCCCCTAGCCAAAAATCAGGACACAAAGTTTTCAGTGATTGAGAATTCATTTACAAGGAAGCTCTCACAAAGAAGGAATATCTCACTGAATGCATTGCTTATTTATTGAATCCTCTTGAGGGAATAAGTGCAATTAAATAAAATTAGGAGAATTATGTAAACCTCAGACATAATTGTCATGAAAAAATACAGTGTCTCCAACAAGATTTTAATTGATGGAAGAGAAACAGGACATGTACATGATGACCACCTGACCTCAATTCCACCGCCCTTCTGCTCCTATCCAGCACTTTCCCCACTCACCTTGCAAGTGCATCTGACTGATTCTGCTCTGTGACTATGAAGTAGGCGCCACAATTCAAGTAACTGTCTCCTATTTCTTTCTCCCCAATCTCTCTTTTCTCTTCTCTCTTTTCTTTGCACTACTTCCCTTCTGTTTCATCTTCTCATCTCCTTTTTACTTTTTTTTTTTTTGGTCTCTGAAAGAAATGGATGTGTAATAGAAGGTAGAAATCATTGGAATAATTGTGAAATGACAGTAAGGCTCATATTTTAGAATTTTTAGTCATGAATATCCAAACTCGAGATAGGTAATGCATGTCTTTTCTTCTTGAACTTTTAGTTTTACCATGGCCCTAATCTGATGCTCAATTCTGTTGGGGAATCATCTCTTTACACCACTCAAAGCAACAGATCTTCCTCACAGATGAGTATATGGAGATGCCCCAGTTCCCCATCTGACTAGTTCAGAGGTTTCCCTAACTGCCAGAAACCTTCATTCTAATGTTCACCAAGATTCATCTCAAACCTTGAGAAAAAATTTCGTCATTTGGAGTTGCTTACAGTGCCCCCTAGTGGTGTAAAATTGTTGGGTCAACTAGCTCATCAGCAGCCTCTAGCCCTCCATTCTCTCCTGAGGACCATCTAGAAATTATCAGGAACAAAAGAACTGTAGGCTTGAGTGGGGATCTTTTAAGTAAATTTATTCCTTCTTCAAAATGTCAGTTAATGGAAACTACTATCTTAAACTATTTTGTCAAATTGCATCTTCAAAGCTGAATGTGATTTTTCCAATCTATTTCAGAATAAGTCCACAACAAATTATCAAAGGTTTTCTATGAGTGAGATCTTGTTCTAAGTCTTTAAAACTTAAAAACTGAATTCAGCTTTGTATACTTACAAGACGTTGCAACATAATAGGAAAGACAAGGACATGTGTGTGTGTGTGTGTATTCATGTACAAAGTGGCACATGAGATAGTACAAAATGAATCCAGAAATAAGGAGAGATTTCTTATAACAGAGAACAGTCAAACAAAAATTAATGAGAACAAAATCGCCTTGTCTTTTTCCTGGAAATGATGGAAAGGAATGTTATCAGAGGTTAAGTAGAGATATTGGGTTGGGAGTAGACTGAAGACTAGAGACACTTTCTAGATGAAAATGAAAGAGTAGGAGATGGACAGACAGGGGGAAGTAATGTGGGAGATATGAGGTAAAGTGTTCTATTGTGCATTTCAAAATTTTAAAGGACTTATGGATATATTATTAACCTATCTCTCCTCTCTATATGTAATAGTATACAGTTTGCAACTTGAGTTATGGAACTCTGTTATACGTCCTGATGATCTATTGATGCTAACACCCCGCTTCATGATAATGAAGTCCCCTATATACGAACCTTCAAGTTTCAAACTTTCAAAGATGCAAACATGCATTCTCATGTCCAGTCATGTAAGTTAGTTCACATATCTGGTGTAATTTTCAAGGTACTATAATTTTATTTTGTTTTCTTTATTTTTGTATTCATCTTTTATGTGTCATTTGTGTGAAAAGTATTATAAGGCTATTACAGTACAGTACTATATAACCAGCTGTGTTAGTAGGACAAAGCTAACTTTGTTGGACTTGCAAACAAATTGGAGTTGTGTACATGCTCTCAGAATGGAACTCACTTGTATGTAGGGGGCCTAATGTAGAATAGGTTTGTAATACAGCTTTTGAACTCATTTTCTGAGAAACACTTTGTATTTCTTTTTTCCAACTATTACCACTCTCAAGTGCTGCAATAAATGTTTCAAGCATGTCTCCTGAGCAGAGGCCAGAGTGAAGTGAAAGAGTAAGCTAGGTGGCTACCTGGAGGAAAAGCACTCAGGTCCAGGAAGAAGAGCTGCAGAAACCCCAGGGCAGGAAAGCAGCTGTCAGGTCAGAGCAGCATCAAATGTGGTGAAGGGGAGAGAGTGAGGAGACAGTTCCTGACGGCAGAGAGGGGCAGGGAACCAGGTGGAGCAGTCTTGCAGGTTGTAGTAAGAATCTGCTTTTCATCTCACTGAGATGAAAAACCACTGCAGAGTTGTGAGCACAGAAGCCACATGATCTGAGTTATGTTCTCAGAAGCTCACTCCGCTGGGTGGAGGCCAGACTGAAGAGGGCAAGAAGGAAAGAGAGAGATCAGCAAGGGTTAGTATTGCCACCCCCAGGCAAGAGATGAGAGTGGCTTGGATCAGGTAAGAGCAGAGTAGGGGGTGAAAAGTGATCAATTCTGGGCCTGCTTTGAAGAAAGAGCTAATTGACTTTCCTAACAGATCAAATGGCAATATGAGATAAATTGAGGAGATAAGAGCACCTTCAAGGTTTCTGACCAAGGTGATTAGAGAATTTCATAGATAGAGCTGCCTTTTGCCTAAATGAGGATGAGTTCACAAAAAGCAGTTGGGAGGTCTGGAGGGTGAAGTAGCTGGAGTGGTGGAAATCAGGAGATCACCTGGAGATACACCAAGAAGAAGATGCCCAAATGGGGATGTCAGATAGATCATTTAATATACAAGTTCAGAAATCAGAGGAGCCATGTGGGTTTCAGATATAAATGCTGATATTTAAATAGTTTTTAAAGCCAAGAGATTGGATACAATTAGCTGGAAATAAATTGTTTGGTAGAAAGTAAAAGAGTTCTGAGAATAAATTCTTGAGGCATTCTAACATTTAGAGATCAGGGGGATGAAGGAAAAACCCTCAAAGAAGACTGAGAAGGAGCAACTGATAACAGGAAGAGAACCAAGAAAGTGCTCTGGCTCTAAATCTAAAGAAAGAATTTCAAGAAGGGAGGGTTCTATAATCTCAAATGTCATCCTTATTTGCTATGAAATTCATATGTTGAAACTCTAATCCCCCAGTATCACTGCATCTGAAAGTGGGGTCTTTGAGAGGAAATTAGGGTGGAGCCCTCACGTGGGATTTGTGCCTTTATAATAGATGCAAGACAGGCTGTTTCTCTCTCTACTCTCTACGTGAAGATACAATGAGAGGTGAGCAGTCTGTAAACCAGAGACGGGATCTCACCAGCAACTCACCATGCTGGCATCCTGAACTCAGACTTTCAGCCACAAGAATGGTGAGAAACAAATAAATCCACTTTGCTTATAATCCACCCAGTCTATTGTACTTTGGTCCAAACAAAGACACTGCTTCAAATAGTTAAAAATACTAGTTGGAACAATAAATGCATGTAAACACAAATATAAATGGGCAAAATTTCCTATTAAGATATAGAGACAATCTGAATGATATTCAAATATTGCTTAGGAGACATAAAAATAATGCAATGAAGTGACAGAAATGTTAAAAGTCTGTGATTGGGCTCCCTGCTGGACTCAGGTGGTTCAGCAAGCATCACATTCAAAAAAGGAAGGATGGATATGAGTGTCATAGCAGGTGGGGGATGGGGAGAGATTATTCCTTTGTTTGGTGCTAAAAGGGGAAAAGTAAATTAGATCAGAGATTTTTACTTAACATCAGAATGGAACATGTAACATTAATTATTTAATTAATTATTTATTTAATGCAAATTAATAAAAAACAACAATTTTCTTTGTCAGTCAAGAAGTCTAAATATGACTCGGTCTCAGGTGAACAACTCCGATATTTGTTAAAGCCGTGAAAAAAAAAATGACTTGGGCACCACATGTTTATGTGCAGAAAGGGAGAGTCCCATTCCAATTGTCGATGGTCAGAACAGACAGGTATACTGCGCCAAATTAAGGGGACCTCACACTAAGGAGAATGCCAACAGAGGCGTATCTGCAGAGAAACCCGAGCTACATTCTACCAGTAAAGAAAATATAGCACACAAATAAATGATTCTGGAAAGAACTGTGAGAAAAAGAAGAGTACACTTACATAAGCTCAATAAAGCTGGAAGGAGTGAAACCAGGAGAGCAGAAATGAGAAGAACGTCTGTAGGTACAGAGGACACGGTAGTAAAATGACACAGACACTCAACATAGCAAAGCAATTAGCATCCCATGTGGGTAGGAGAGAGGGTCTGTTCACGGGACACTCCTTCTGTGGTCTAATGATAAGATGCAACTCTAAAGGGAAAAGACTTCCCTACCCAACTTATTTTAGCATAGAGAACACTGAAACCTAATGTTGAAAATACTAAGCAGAGAAATCTCAGCTGAAATGAAAGTCTGGTCAGCAGGGGTCCTTTTGACAAGGTCAAATCAACTTCCTTCTTTCTGAGCACTCCGTTGACTTGTACCAGTTAGAAATCAGGTCTCCCTTGTGCTTCTATTTACTTCTTTTTTTTTTTTTTTCCAGTGGGTTTTGTCATATATTGATATGAATCAGCCATGGATTTACATGTATTCCCAATCCCGATCCCCCCTCCCACCTCCCTCTCCACCCGATTCCTCTGGGTCTTCCCAGTGCACCAGGCCGGAGCACTTGTCTCGTGCATCCCACCTGGGCTGGTGATCTGTTTCACCATAGATAGCATACATGCTGTTCTTTTGAAATATCCCACCCTCACATTCTCCCACAAAGTTCAAAAGTCTGTTCTGTATTTCTATGTCTCTTTTTCTGTTCTGCATATAGGGTTATCGTTATCACCTTTCTAAATTCCATATACATGTGTCAGTATGCTGTAATGTTCTTTATCTTTCTGGCTTACTTCACTCTGTATAATGGGCTCCAGCTTCATCCATCTCATTAGGACTGGTTCAAATGAATTCTTTTTAATGGCTGAGTAATATTCCATGGTGTATATGTACCACAGCTTCCTTATCCATTCATCTGCTGATGGGCATCTAGGTTGCTTCCATGTCCTGGCTATTATAAACAGTGCTGCGATGAACATTGGGGTGCACGTGTCTCTTTCAGATCTGGTTTCCTCAGTGTGTATGCCCAGAAGTGGGATTGCTGGGTCATATGGCAGTTCTATTTCCAGTTTTTTAAGAAATCTCCGCACTGTTTTCCATAGCGGCTGTACTAGTTTGCATTCCCACCAACAGTGTAAGAGGGTTCCCTTTTCTCCACACCCTCTCCGGCATTTATTGCTTGTAGACTTTTGGATAGCGGCCATCCTGACTGGCGTGTAATGGTACCTCATTGTGGTTTTGATTTGCATTTCTCTAATAATGAGTGATGTTGAGCATCTTTTCATGTGTTTGTTAGCCATCTGTATGTCTTCTTTGGAGAAATGGCACAAAGACAGAAATATAGATCAATGGAACAGAATAGAAAGCCCAGAGATAAATCCACGAACCTATGGACACCTTATCTTTGACAAAGGAGGCAAGGATATATAATGGAAAAAAGACAACCTCTTTAACAAGTGGTGCTGGGAAAACTGGTCAACCACTTGTAAAAGAATGAAACTAGAGCACTTTCTAACACCATACACAAAAATAAACTCAAAATGGATTAAAGATCTAAATGTAAGACCAGAAACTATAAAACTCCTAGAGGAGAACATAGGCAAAACACTCTCCGACATAAATCAAAGCAAGATCCTCTATGACCCACCACCCAGAATATTGGAAATAAAAGCAAAAATAAACAAATGGGACCTAATGAAACTTAAAAGCTTTTGCACTACAAAGGAAACTATAAGTAAGGTGAAAAGACAGCCCTCAGATTGGGAGAAAATAATAGCAAATGAAGAAACAGACAAAGGATTAATCTCAAAAATATACAAGCAACTCCTGCAGCTCAATTCCAGAAAAATAAATGACCCAATCAAAAAATGGGCCAAAGAACTAAACAGACATTTCTCTATTTACTTCTTGATCCTGTTGATAGATTTTCTTTCACATATAAGACCAAATCAAAGGGTCAGTTTGAAATTTTATATGATTCAAAATATCTGATCAAATATATGTACTCTCCTCCTTTCTCAGTAAACTTCCCACTGGGATGAAATTTACAAGTATAAATAGGATGATACTAAATCCATAATGTGAAAATAATAAAAATATGAAAGATATCAACAGTTCCCATAAGACAAAAAGTAGATGTGAGCATTCTGATGGGTGAGACAGAGAGAGAAAAAGCATAGCCCAGAATGAACTATGAGAAGATTTTATTGGATATGCAAGTGAAGGAAACATACTCCTTAGGAACCTATAGAGATTCTGGACTGAGAAAGGATAAGTGTGATGGAGGTCTGGAGGGACAGCACGTGGGGACCAATTGAAGGTCAGTATGTGGAATAGTTATACTAGTCTCCCTGCTACTGGGCTTATATGTGAGAAGCATAGTAGGCTAGCCTGTATGTGGGCACCTGATGTTCACTAAAGTTGAAATAAAGCACCTGGAAGGCTATTTTTTCCTGTGAGTACTTAACAGAGCTAAGCCACCTTCAAACTGATATTAGGTGGAAAGGAGAGGAAGAAACAAGTTAATAACCAGTTCCCTGCTCATTCATCCTAAAAAGAAGCCTGCCAAGTAGCATGGTAAGTCCACATGGCCAGACTACTGGCCAAGAATCCCATTCAGGAAGAAACTTTGTGGAGAACAGGGACACAATGACACAAGAAGTCCATCCCATTACCCAGTTCTTCATTCTTAAATATAAACCAAGAACAAAGTAACACTAGTCATTAATAAGTACAGACGGTATCTCTTTCCATACCTTGAAGAACCAAGTCATCAACTGTGAATATGAGAGTCATTATACCTGGAACAAAAGTGATGGCAGAATGTCATGCTTTATGGTCTCGTATGGAAATGTGTATTTGGAGAATGACCAAAAGATCTAAGAGAATAATATAATGGTTCCTTGGTAACTACTCTCAAAAAAATCTGAAGTCTTAGCTTTGAATAATAATTCTTTATATTTTTTTAATTTTTCTCTCTCAAGTTCTTCACCATATATTATTTTAATTTTACCACATTGGTAAGAAATGTAAAGGGCTTCCTGGTGGCTCAGATGGTAAAGAATCCACCTGCAATTTGGGAGACCTGGGTTCGATCCCTGCAATTTAGGAGACCTTGGGAAGATCCCCTGGAGAACGGAATGGCTACCCACCCCAGTACTCTGACCTGAAGAATTCCATGAGCAGAGGAGCCTGGCAGGCTACAGTTCATGGGGTCGCAAAGAGCTGGACACAACTGAGCAGCTAACACTTTGATTTTCACTTTTCCCAATTAACAGGAAGATTCTGGCCTGGAGAATTCCATGGGTTGTATAGTCTATGAGGTCGCAAAGAGTTGGACATGACTGAGTGACTCACTTTCACTTTCAAGAAATAGAGAAAGAAATTAACTTTTTAAATACAATAATTTTCAAGTCTACCATTTATTGAATGCACCCACATGACAAGAGAGTTCCATGCTAGTAGTAGACACTGCTGGTGCTCAACATAGACCCCCTTTTCCAGGCCAGTGGAACCAATTCCCAGCTGCTGCAAGCGTTGGCTATGTTTGGCTCATAGCTGCCCTCTTTCCCAGAAAACTGATCTACACCAATAAACATTACCTTTCTCCAGTACAGTATACCCATGCTCCAATGAGTGCCTTATTCTAAGATCAGCTGTTTATGACCCCCTTGACTCAAGGTGGGAGGGATCAATTCTGTGGGGCATTTCATGCTCCTGAGACCCCCAAGAAGTCGGACTGGATCAAGAGTTCAGCTCAGCCACATTCATTTTTACCCTCTTCCCCTCCCCACTTAACTTGCTTTTCTCAAAATAAGATGGGTGTCAGAAATCCCAACTTTGGCTTTGTTAAGGAAGTCAACCTAAGACAATACGCTACCTCACTTAATCATAAACCTATCCTGAAATATATAAGAGTATAGCCTGAAATCAAGTCACTCATTAGCAACAAAAGATAATCAGACCAGCACCATAAACCAGGTTCTTTCCAGTGGCACCAGAAGACACACAAGTGGAAAGAGAATTCGAGTATCTTGAGCTCAACACATTTCATGCTTTCTCACTGCCTTTCAAGGGCTTTTCCCATGATTTGGAACTATTTCTGAGTCATAAGTTTCCAGACTGAGAATTTGAAGCAAATTCCAATTAGATTACATCCTTCTTTGCATGCTAAGTTGCTTCAGTTGTGTCTGATTCTGTGCAACCCCATGGGTTGTAGCCTTTTATATTTTTACATCCTTCTAGTCAGTGACTATGTGAACAAAACTGGGTGAAAATCTTAACTAGTCATTCCCAGCTTTTCCCACTCTTTGGACTAAACAAACAATGTCATGTCTAACAGACCATGACTCCAGTTTTACGACGACTGTAACTTCTAATTTTTTCCCTGGATCTATTTGTTGTTGTTCAGTCACTCAGCCATGTCTGACCCTACAACCCCATGGACTGTAGGATGCCAGGCTTCCCTGTCCTTCACCATCTCCTGGATCTTGCACAAACTCATGTCTATTGAGTCTTGATGTCATCCAACCATCTCATCTTCTGTCATCCCTTTCTCCCCTGCCTTCAATCTTTCCCAGCATCAGGGTCTTCCAGTGAGTCAACTCTTTGCATCAGGTGACCAAAGTGTTGAAGCTTCAGCATCAGTCCTTCCAATGAATATTCAGGGTTAATTTCCTTTAGGATTGACTGGTTTAATCTCCTTGCAGTCCAAGGGACTCTCAAGAGTCTTCAACACCACAGTTCAAAAGCATCAGTTGATTTCCATCAGATCACAAACATTTTCCCCAGATTTTGGCATAAGTTATAGGACAATTGCACAGTGCTGATGAGTCAGGAAAGGGTGGATATTCATATCTTTGTTGATATTCCCAGCTCCTCTCACCAACATTTTCTAAAGCATCCTCAATACCATATGGTCTTTGATAACTGATCCATAATTTTTCACCATAAATCCATAATTTAATCACCATAACATTGGTTACTCAGAGATCCTTCTCAGGAAAGCTGTACCCCTACACCCTGCTGTAGGTATGGGACATTCTATGGCTATAGCTAATTCTGTCTACCATCCCAAGCCACACTCAAGTACATAGGAATCAATGCACTCTCCCACAAAGCTCACACTTGGAACTTTGAGTTCTATTCAGCCTTTACTCAGAAGTGGTAACATAAACCTCTGATCTGAATTCCTGCAGCTGTCTAGGCTTTTTGTTTCAACCAGTTCTCACCTTCTGATGCTAGTCCTTCCATCCACCCATCAAATGTATCCTTATCAAATCCACCAATTGGGTTGCAGTTGAAGGTGAAGATGAGGTGGCAGACCTATAACTAAAATAATTCATGACTTACAACTTTTTCAAAATAGTTGCTTAAGACTCCTTTCTGGGACTTCCCTGGAGGTCCAGTGGTTAAGACTTGGCCTTCCAATGCAGGGGAACTTTCCAATTCTCTTTCCACTTGTGTGACTTCCAATCCCTGGTCTGGGGACTAAGATCCCACATGCCAAAAGATTCACAGCCAAAAAGCACAAAACATAAAGTAGAAACAATATTGCAACAAATTCAATAAAGGCTTTAAAAACGGTCCACATCAAAAAGAAAAAAAAAAAAAAAACCTTTAAAAAAAAGACTTCTGCATTTATGTTTTTCCATTTTCTAAAGCAATGTATATCAAACACCTTGAATAACTACATGGGGAAAAAGCAAAATGTGCCGGGAACTATGAGGGAATATCTCAGTTATCATATTAAAATATTGTTGTCATATATAAAAGCATCATAATACCAATTCCAGTGAGTAAAGTTATGGTACAAAACTAGAGTACAATGAGAAGATTGAAAAATATTTCAGTCATTCAGACCAAACTGTGTCTTTAATTTCCCTTCAGAATCAACTGTTTCAGAATTATGAAACAATTATGAAACTTCCCTAATCAATCAAACCTTCTACATTGTTACTCTTAATACTCATTTACATCTGGAGAGGTAACAGGATGTGTGCGCCCTGCAGCCTCAGCTCTCCAAGAGGCGCTGCTGGGGCCCCAGCAGGTTTGGGCACAGGCTGCCGGTGTCTGGGGGAGCACTGTGTGCTCGCTGCACAGAGGTAGGTGGCTGAGTCGCTGGGCTCGGAGTCTCTGATAAGCAGGGAGACATGCTTGTTGGCTTTAGTGGCCTGTGCTGTAAATTTTCCTTCCTCTTTGTCTTTATCAGGATATACAGACAGCAGAAACTCAGGGCCTTTCCCACGGTACTGTCTGTACCATGCGAAGTACAGAGAAGCACTGTCAGAGTAAGTGCAGCTGAGAGAGGCGACGGCTCCCTCTGGGACAGGCAGAGATGCAGGACTCTGCTCCACTGTGTTCTGTGGGCTGCTCACCGCTGTGCAGAGAGACAGTGAATGGTCAGTCAAAGAAGATTGGTTAGGTAGTGGGTGCTTCCTCTCCAGAAATCAAGTTGTTTTTTCACAGGCCTCTCAACTCTACCATCCCTTATTTAAGGGAATAGTGTTCATGTTTCTCCATGAGCCTAGAAGGGACAATGACTCCAAATACTATATTTTATGGTCCCATAGAAATGCCCCAAACTTACAGATTAACTGAAGCCACAAGATCACTAATAAAACTCCTGAAAATTTCATCATTCTTGCTTCCTCTGGTTCACCGAGGATTCAAATTTTAAGCCCTAAAAAAAAAAAAAGAAAGAAAGAAAAAGAGTTGAGCTCAGACATTTCAATTCTTCTGCTCTAGAAATCATAAAAAGAGCCTGTTCTACCAAAGAAAAAAGAGACTTTTTGCATTACCCATGCAACAAACCACTGAACTCCTCCTCTCTCCTCCCACTTTCTCCCTCTCTCTCTACCTCCCTCCCTCCCTCTCCCCCTCCCCCCCCCCCCACTCTCTCTCTCTCTCTCTCTCACACACACACACACACACAGGAAGGAATACACGATCAGGGTCCCTGAGAAGACACTGCCATCTTGTGGACTCAAGACCCTGATCAAAGAAATATTTGAAACAGATCCTTACTATGGGAACTGATGAAAGTAAAAATCTCCCACTTTATTTAAATTACAATTTTGAGAAGCACATGGTCCACGTTAATGTGTGTGGGGAGAAGGTGATGTGTACATGTGTGTTTTATATCAAATGGCAACACTTGTCTGATTAGAAGCAGTTTTATCAAATGGCCACTCCCTCACACTGAAAAATCAGTCCTAAGGTATTCTAGTGATAGAAGTTTGGGTGAGGCTCTCATGATTCAGGGGATTTGTGTGGCTCTTCTTCATATCAGGCCAGACCCTTCCTACCTTACTTCCCCACTTCTATTTTTAAAGAAATCTAGTCTAACTCAAAAGAATCCTCTTAAAACACAATGACCTAAAATCTGACTGAACAAACATGTTTCCAGCTCACAACTTGGGCAGATTTTTAACAAAGTCAAAGGCCTAATTCTTAATACCATTTTGTATCAGTGGCATATCTGTGTGGAAATATTGCTTACTTGGACTGATGGTAGTAGTAGATGGACCAGTCTTCAGTACCTAGAGTGTAAATAAAACCCAAAGAATGGGTTCATGGGTCTAATCCCTCTTCTTGTACACAGCCCTGGTACCTCAGGATTAATCTCCAAAGTTATGGGTCTGGTATCAGTCTCTCTAACAAGCTTCCCTGGTGGCTCAGTGGTAAAGTATCTGCCTGCCAATGCAAGAGATGCAGGTTCAATCCCTGGGTCAAGAAGATTCCCCAGGAGAAGGGAATAGCAAGCCACTCCAGTATTCTTGCCTGGAAAATCCCATGGACACAGGAGCCTGGTAAGGCTATAGTCCATGGGGTTGCAAAAGAGTCAGACATGGTTTAGCAACTAGACAAGAGCAGCAACAATCACTCTCTGCTTTCTATTGTACCCTAATCAGCAAACCAGGTTTACCAGAGGGCTATCTATGCAAGAAGTTTAATCAAGTCTAATGGAAAAAGAAACACAGACAAGTACTGTTCTTTCTCATTTCACTTCCTGCCTCATGCTTTTGTAGAAGCTAGTGGAGAGAGGCCAGCAATGCAGCAGGTCCGTTTCTGCTCAAGAATTAGGTAAACAGTATCCATCAAAGACGGACTGGTCAGGTCCTCCCTATTTCCACCGACAACTATGTAGGAAGTAGGATGAGGGAGAAGATGCTAACAGTGTGATCCTTTTCTTTAAGAGAACATTGCTTTTGACAAAACTCACACAGCTATTTCTCACTCTCCTCCTCTTCTGGGAATCCTATCATACTTATGTCAGAAAATTTGACAATGTCCCACTGGTCCTTTAGTCTCAGTTCATTTTTCTTCATTCTTTTTTCTTTCTGCTCTCTGACTGGATAATTTCAGTTAACCTATCTTCAAGTCCTTTTTCCTGCCTATTCAACTCTACTGTTGAATTTTTCTTAAAAAATGTTCTTTGCATAACGATCTCTCTGCCCTGAGAGAGTGCTGTTATGTGATATATAGACAAGCCCTTTGCATTAGTCCTGAGGGAGCCCTGAGACAGGTTAAAGAGGTCAAGTTCTGTTCTTTCATGACCAAGAGCTCTGCTCCCTCCACCACCAGGAACCCATACTGGGGATGCAGGCAGCTATCTAAAAATTGTCATGGATCCAGTGTCGAAAAGATGGAATAGGGTAAGTTAAAATACCACAGAGCTTTCCTACCAGGCGTCCAATACTTTTACTTATGCGTTTGCTCGGTTGCTGCACAATTTCTGTGGTGTTTGCCTCTATGTACAGATTAATGTGCTAAAGTTTCCTGTCTCTCTAAGCTGGCCTCTTCCTGGACCTTTGGCTGCAGAGAGAAGACATTCCATGGCCTATTTTGTCTGAATCTGTTGGCATTTGCAGGTTCCTGGCTTCTCCAGGACTCACTTGGGTTACATGAGGCAAAAGGAAGCTCAGGGAACTAAGTGCTCTATCATTCCTCAAGCCCCAGTTTCCTAAGCTAATCTGACTTCTCTCCAAATTCTTATGTTTTTCTTTCACATGTCGTCCAGGGTTTCTAACTGTTCTCAACAGGTTGAGTTAAAAAAACAAACAAAAAAAAAAAAAAAAACCACCTACTACAGCTTGTCAGAAGTGGAAAGTATGATGCTTCCTTCTTTCCCTGAAGAGCAAACCTCTGACAAGCTTGGCTAGTCCACCTTCTTGGCAGTAGTCCAGTCAAAATGGTATTAAAATTATTTAATTCTTGTTCAGCACCTAGATTCTCCTGTTGAATAAATATGGTCCTAGATTGTGAGGATAACTATGGTTTACTTGAGTACACTCCTCTAAGAATTCCCTTAAATGGCCCAGTAGGACCAAGGTGGTGAATATAAATGATCTCTGTAAATGGTGTGAAAATGCCCTTATTCCTCTTGCTCCTTATCATTCTACACAAACGTTTTGAGTGTGATTAGGAAATGACTAGGAAAAATGGCAAAGTTATAGCTACTAGAATGATCACACCAATTTTGTGGTAGTGGAAAAGTAGCAACAACCCTAGTCCTAGAGAAGGGAAATCCTTAGACCCTGGAAAGTTTGTGTTTGTTGGAAGGGATGACTGTTCATGCTCTCTTTGTATGCTAGACCAAGCACTGTTGCCTAAGCAGAACAACCATATGGTCTGTGAAAACAGAAACTTTGACATGAATATGGCTTGTTCTGGACTGTTCTTCTGTGCCTGACATCATCAACAGAAGCTGTTCAACATGGATTCCCAACCCCCTATGTGTACAAACCTATAAATCAGCCCAACTTTGTTTCTGTATGGCAGTTCAAATGCATATGCTTTTTATGTCTGCCTATCTTGAATTATGCCTCATGAATGATGCTGCTCATATAACTTAATAAGTGATTTAATGATGATTCTAATCAAGTTTAATAATAAATTTAAAACTGGAGCAAACTGTCTCCCTTGGAGTTAAATGTTTATGTTTGGGAAGAAAGAACATCTCTCCATTGGGAAGGATGGTTGATCTTTGGTCCGTTTTTAGAAATTAAACCAAAGACCAGTGTGTCCAATTCCCTTACATGGATCATAATGAATATTATACTACATCCAAGCTGTTTATATCCCAGAGCTTATTCACAGTTGACTGAATCTGGGGTCCTAGGAGACATGACTGAGCTTAATCACGCAGACTGGTCTCATCCTGCTATATGAATTTCTGCTCACAGTTGCTGTTTATTCACTAAGCTGTATTCAGCTCTTTTATGACTCCATGGACTATAGCCTGCCAGGCTACTCTGTCCATGAGATTTTCCAAGTGAGAATACTGGAATGGGTCACCTTTTTCTGCTCCAGGGTATCTTCCCAACCCAGGGATCGAACCAGTGTTTCCTGCATCTTCTGGTTTACAGACAGATTGTTTTCCACTGAGCCACAAGGGAAGCCCAACTAACAGTGGATTTAATTACATGTTGTTAGAGAAAATTCAAATAGATTCAATCTCAGTCTTTGTCTTTCATAGAAATCAGAACAGCAGAGGGAGTGGCAAACTCTTAAGAAAAATTTCTAGAAAATAATACAATTTAGAACCATGAAGTGAATGTTGTTGAAAGGCAGTTTGCTGTGAGTGTCTTATACTTCTACGTGATGTTCAGGGTTTACCAACAATTACCACTCAACCTGAACCATTTTTCAGAGTTGTGCTTGCAGCATGTAACCTTGATGGATGGGGTAATGGCTTCTCTAAGACTAAGAATGAGTTTGCTTACTGCTTGGTGAAAATAGCAATGAATTCCCCAAGCTTGCTATTCATCAGCTGTGACACAATCCCATCGCATGCACAGCATCCATTTACACCCCTTAACTCACCATGAGAGGCTTATGGACAAAGGCAACTGAAGCAAATATGCTAGTGCTCATACTGCTTGCTGTGTCCTAAGTAATAACATCCTTCATCTTTGACACAGGATTTGTGACTTTACTGATAGCATCAAAGAAACAACAAGCTATTAGCCTGTAAGAGAGTAAGATCTGCTGCTGCTGCTGCTGTCACTTCAGTCGTGTCCAACTCTGTGCGATCCCACAGAAGGCATCCTACCAGGCTCCCCCGTCCCTGGGATTCTCCAGGCAAGAACAATGGAGTGGGTTGCCATTTCCTTCTCCAATGCATGAAAGTGAAAAGTGAAAGTGAAGTCACTCAGTCGTGTCTGACTCTTAGCGACCTCATGGACTGCAGCCTACCAGGCTCCTCCATCTAAGGGATTTTCCAGGCAAGAGTACTGGAGTGGGGTGCCATTGCCTTCTCTGAAGTAAGATCAAGACCTGACAAAACCCTCTCTGCCACCTTTAGAGATACTATAATAAATACTTGAATTACTTTTGAGAAAACTGTTTCCCCTATCTGGTCTAAAATGGATCTTTTCTGAAGGATGTTCTTTATAGCCTCACATGGGACTTAACTATTATTTCTAATGAAATGCTTGAGGAATTCTCTTACATGAGTGAGTGAAGTCGCTCAGTCAGGTCCGACTCTTTGCGACCCCATGGAGCCTACCAGGCTCCTCTGTCCATGGGATTTTCCAGGCAAGAGTGTGTTGCCATTTCCTAATGAAATGAAGACTCCTGGGAAATTAGTGTTACACCCTCAAATGACGATTAATCATGTGAAGAACCTAATACCAGTATACAATCAAAAGTAGAATAAATATGAACCAGTCCTCTGACCATAAATTATGATCTCTAATCAAGGCTTTTAAGAAAAATCTTATCTCCTGTAAAATGTTTCTACCAAGGCTAATTATTTGAATATGTTTCCTGAGACTTTCTCTTGCAATAATTTGAAATCAAATTTTGATGTGTGCTCATAATTATTTGACTTGAAATTCGTTTTATATTTTCCAAAGTCTTTAAAACATGTCTTTTTTTTTTCTCTTTTACATATTTCACTGCAGGGTTTCTAGCTTTCAAGTTGACCTGATTCATTGAGATTACACCTGATAAAGTGAAGTCAGTTGACTGAGGACAGACTGAGACCCTGCGTGTATCTAATTATTTAACAGAGCTTAGTGAGCAAAGAAAGTCTGGAACCTGAGTCTTCAGGTAAGAGCCAGAGATAACTGAATTATACCACATAACAAGCAAGGAGAACATATTATATAGTTAAGTATTTCAAGGTGGAAATGACAAGAAGGGAAAAGCAAAGCAAAGAGGGAGAAGGCCCGTGCAACATTTGTTTAGTAGATATTTATCAACTGACTACTATGGGCCAGTCCCTGTTCTAGACAGAGGAAAGCCCATGAGCAAAACACACAACAATACTGACCTCACAGAACTTATAATCTAATTGGAGTTACTAGCAGTGAATACATTGACATGTCAATCAAAAATATGTCTGCTCATTATGGTTATTACCATTGGGAAATGACCAGCGTGTTTGATACATAGTTAAGAAAAGGTTGATGGATGGCTACATTAGTCAGGAAGTTCAGCAAAAGTCAGAAGGTTTTCTCTACAGTAGTGATATTTGGAGAAGAAAATAGAAACCCACTCTATATTCTTGCCTGAAAAATCCCATGGACAGAGAAGCTTGGGGAAATATAGTCCCTGGGGTTACAAAAGAGTTGGACACAACTTAGCGACCAAATATAAACAAGTGATATTGGAGCTGAGACCTGAAGGATGAAAATAGGTCAGGCTCACCAAGATCTGGGGGAGGAAAATTGCAAACAAATGAAAGAATAAGATCCTACGTGGGACAAGATGTGGCAAGTTTAGAAAACTGAAAGATCAGCATTGTGACTGCACAGAGAGTCAGGAAAGAGAGTTATGAACTAAGATTAAAGGGTCAGGTGGGATTCACATTGTGCACAGTCTTGTGTACCATAGCCAAGAGTTTGTATTTTATTCTAGAGGCAATTGAAATCCATTGAAGCATTCAGGTAGGTAGCAACAGCTTTGATTTATACTTAAAAGTCCACTGTTGTTACCAGTTAGATTAGTGCTTCTCAAATTTCAAAGTGGTAGAATCACCTGGGGATTTGTTAAAATGAAGATTCAAATTCAGTAGATTTGGAGTTGATCCTGGGATTCTACACAAGTTCTAATATTGCTGGTCTATATTTTGAGTATCAAAACTCTGGATAATACACTTTGAGAGAAAAGAGACAAGTTAGAAGGTAACCTAGATCAGAACAATGCTTTCCAAATTTTGTTTAATACATCTTATTTTATGAAAATATCAGTTAAATTCATTCACTCAGTCATGTCAAGCTCTTTGCAACCCCACGGACTGCAGCATGCCAGGCTTCCCTGTCCATCACCAGCTTCCAAAACTTGCTCAAACTCATGTCTATAGAGTCAGTGATGCCATCCAGTCATCTCATCCTTTGTCATCATCAGCTTCTCCTCCTGCCTTCAATTTTTTCTGCATCAGGGTCTTTTCCAATGAGTCAGTTCTCACATCAGGGGGCCAAAGTATTGGAGATTCAATTTCAACATTAACCTTCCAATGACTATTCAGGACTGATTTCCTTTAGGATTGACTGGTTCGATCTCCTTGCTGTCCTAGGTACTCTCAAGAGTCTTTCACAACACCACAGTTCAAAAACATCAATTCTTCGGCACTTAGCTTTCTTTATAGTTCAACTCTCACATCCATATGTGACTACAGGAAGAACCATAGTTTTGACTAGATGGACATTTGTCAGTAAAGTTATGTCTCTGCTTTTAAATATGCTGTCTACATTTGTGATAGCTTTTTTTCCAAAGAGCAAGCATCTTTTAATTTCATGGCTCAAAGAGGACACAAACAGATGGAAAAATATACCGTGTTCATGGAATGGAAGAATCAATATTGTGAAAATGACTATACTACCCAAAGCAATCTATAGATTCAATGCAATCCTTATCAAGCTACCAATGGTATTCTTCACAGAACTAGAACAAATAATTTCACAATTTGTAGGGAAATACAAAACCTTGAATAGCCAAAGCAATCTTGAGAAAGAAGAATGGAACTGGAGGAATCAACCTGCCTGACTTCAGGCTCTACTACAAAGCCACAGTCATCAAGACATTATGCTGCTCACACAAAGACAGAAATACAGATCAATGGAACAAAATAGAAAGCCCAGAGATAAATCCACACACCTATGGACACCTTATCTTCGACAAAGGAGGCAAGAATATACAGTGGAAAAAAGACAACCTCTTTAACAAGTGGTGCTGGGAAAACTGGTCAATCACTCATAAAAAAGTGAAACTAGAACACTTTCTAACACCATACACAAAAATAAACTCAAAATGGATTAAAGATCTAAATGTAAGACAAGAAACTATAAAACTTCTAGAGGAGAAGTTAGGCAAAACACTCTCGACATAAATCACAGTGGGATCCTCCCTGACCCACCTCCCAGAATATTGGAAATAAAAGCAAAAATAAACAAATGGGACCTAATGAAACTTAAAAGCTTTTGCACAACAAAGGAAACTATAAACAAGGTGAAAAGACAGCCTTCAGAATGGGAGAAAATAATAGGAAATGAAGCAACAGACAAAGGATTAATCTCAAAAATATACAAGCAACTCCTGCAGCTCAGTTCCAGAAAAATTAAATGACCAAATCAAAAAATGGGCCAAAGAGCTAAACAGACATTTCTCCAATGAAGACATACAGAGGGCTAACAAACACATGAAAAGATGCTCAACATCACGCATTATCAGAGGAGTGCAAATCAAAACCACAGTGAGGTACCATTACACGCCAGTCAGGATGGCTGCTATCCAAAAGTCTACAAGCAATAAATGCTGGAGAGGGTGTGGAGAAAAGGGAACCCTCTTACACTGTTGGTGAGAATGCAAACTAGTACAGCCACTATGGAGAACAGTGTGGAGATTCATCAAAATACTGGAAATAGAACTGCCATATGACCCAGCAATCCCACTGCTGGGCATACACATCAAGGAAACCAGATCTGAAAGAGACACGTGCACCCCAATGTTCATTGCAGCACTGTTTATAATAGCCAGGACATGGAAGCAACCTAGATGCCCATCAGCAGACGAATGGATAAGTAAGCTGTGGTACATATACACCATGGAATATTACTCAGCCATTAAATAGAATACATTTGAATCAGTTCTAATGAGATGGATGAAACTGGAGCCCATTATACAGAGTGAAGTAAGCCAGAAAGATAAAGACCAATACAGTATACTAACGCATATATATGGAATTTAGAAAGATGGTAACGATAACCCTATATGCAAAACAGAAAAAGAGACACAGATGTACAGAACAGACTTTTGGACTCTGTGGGAGAAGGTGAGGGTGGGATGTTTCGAGAGAACAGCATCAAAACGTGTATATTATCAAAGGTGAAACAGATCACCAGCCCAGGTTAGAGGCATGAGACAAGTGCTCAGGGCTGGTGCACTGGGATGACCCAGAGGGATGGGATGTGGAGGGGAGTGGGAGGGGGTTCAGGATGTGGAATACATGTAAATCCATGGCTGATTCATGTCAATGTATGGCAAAAACCACTACAATAAAGTAAAATAATTAGTGTCCAACTAATAAAAATAAATGGGGAAAAAAAGCGCAAGTTTTCACCTTGCTGTACCCTCACCAGTAGTGTCATACTCATTGGTTCATAGTCTTTGTGATACTTTTTATATCTATCTATATATTTTTATATTTATATTGCCACTTATATTATTTACTAATTTAATATTAAGTTTGCTTTTATATTAAATAGACTTTAAAAATGACTATGCAAAAAGTTATCCTTGTTTTAATGGATGTTATATATGCAATCATATATTTCATGTGCAGGTTATATTTTTTCTATTGAGAATTAAAACATACCTTATATGTACCATAATACAAATTAAAATAATACCTTATCTGCAACAATTACAATTTTCTTTTATGTACTGCCTACCATGCTCTCTTGCATCAATCACACTTTAGGAAATACTGATATAGTCCATGCCCTTCATTTAACAGGTGAAAGAATTAGGATCTACAGGATTTGAATGGCCACTTAAAGCATGATTTATAGCAAAATGGAAGCTGGGAACAGAACTCAGACACTCTGACCTTTTGTCAATTACTTCTTCCACTAAAGATGAAAAATGGATCCAGAATTTGAAGGAAGGAGTCTAGTACTTTAAATTTAAATTAAACTAAAATTTTATTACTTATATATATATATATATTAATTTTAAATAAATTAGAAGATATAAACACCTTTAAGAAGAAAACACTCCCATAATTTCATGACATAAAGGTTATGACTATCACCAGTTTTCAGAATTTTTGGTGCAATACAGCTGTATTTTTTTATGAGAGAGGACTATAATATACTTGGAATTTACTAACATATTTGTTTTTCTAAACAGTGTAGATATTTCCATGTCAGAAAACATAAAGGCATAATTTTAAATGATTGGCTAATTTCCATTATTTAAATGTATTTTAAAAACTAATCACTATTTGGCATTTTTCCAATTATACAGTATTCTAGACAATATTTTTATGAACATCATTTAAGTTGTAGTTTCAATGGATATGAAATTGCTTGGATACAGGAAAAAACACGACACTAAATGTTTGGTTTTCATGAAGAAATTTTTCACCAAGCTATGGCTTCAACAGCAACCCATGAAGCTGCTGACTTTCCAATACTATACCAAGTCAGGATATTACTACTTTAAATTAGTTTTCATTTTACTTAGTGAAAAATTTCAGTTTTAATTTTCTTTTATTTTAATCAGTAAGATTTTTGTCATTACACATTTTATAATAAAAAATAAGATTAGAAAACATCACAGTACCTCACAGAGAATAAGAACTAATATCTTTTCATAAAAGTGAAAAAGTTGGCTTAAAACCCAACATTAAAAAAACTAAGATCATGGCATCTGGTCTTCATGGCAGATGAAAAATAGATGGGGAAACAGTGAAAACAGTGATAGATTTTACCTCCTTGGGCTCCAAAATCACTGCAGATGGTGACTGCAGCCATGAAATTATTATTATTTTTTCCATTTATTTTTATTAGTTGGAGGCTAATTACTTTACAGTATTGTAGTGGTTTTTGCCATACATTGACATGAATCAGCCATGGATTTACATGTATTCCACATCCTGATCCCCCCTCCCACCTCCCTCTCTACCCGATCCCTCTGAGTCTTCCCAGTGCACTAGCCCTGAACACTTGTCTCATGCATCTAACCTGGGCTGGTGATCTGTTTCACCTTTGATAATATACACGTTTTGATGCTGTTCTCTCGAAACATCCCACCCTCACCTTCTCCCACAGAGTCCAAAAGTCTGTTCTGTACATCTGTGTCTCTTTTTCTGTTTTGCATATAGGGTTATCGTTACCATCTTTCTAAATTCCATATATATGTGTTAGTATACTGTATTGTTCTTTTATCTTTCTGGCTTACTTCACTCTGTATAATGGGCTCCAGTTTCATCCATCTCATTAGAACTGATTCAAATGTATTCTATTTAATGGCTGAGTAATATTCCATGGTGTATATGTACCACAGCTTACTTATCCATTCGTCTGCTGATGGGCATCTAGGTTGCTTCCATGTCCTGGCTATTATAAACAGTGCTGCAATGAACATTGGGGTGCACGTGTCTCTTTCAGATCTGGTTTCCTTGATGTGTATGCCCAGCAGTGGGATTGCTGGGTCATATGGCAGTTCTGGTTCCAGTATTTTGATGAATCTCCACACTGTTCTCCATAGTGGCTGTACTAGTTTGCATTCCCACCAACAGTGTAAGAGGGTTCCCTTTTCTCCACACCCTCTCCAGCATTTATTGCTTGTAGACTTTTGGATAGCAGCCATCCTGACTGGCGTGTAATGGTACCTCACTGTGGTTTTGATTTGCACTCCTCTGATAATGTGTGATGTTGAGCATCTTTTCATGTGTTTGTTAGCCCTCTGTATGTCTTCATTGGAGAAATGTCTGTTTAGCTCTTTGGCCCATTTTTTGATTTGGTCATTTAATTTTTCTGGAACTGAGCTGCAGGAGTTGCTTGTATATTTTTGAGATTAATCCTTTGTCTGTTGCTTCATTTCCTATTATTTTCTCCCATTCTGAAGGCTGTCTTTTCACCTTGTTTATAGTTTCCTTTGTTGTGCAAAAGCTTTTAAGTTTCATTAGGTCCCATTTGTTTATTTTTGCTTTTATTTCCAATATTCTGGGAGGTGGGTCAGGGAGGATCCCACTGTGATTTATGTCGAGAGTGTTTTGCCTAACTTCTCCTCTAGAAGTTTTATAGTTTCTTGTCTTACATTTAGATCTTTAATCCATTTTGAGTTTATTTTTGTGTATGGTGTTAGAAAGTGTTCTAGTTTCACTTTTTTATGAGTGATTGACCAGTTTTCCCAGCACCACTTGTTAAAGAGGTTGTCTTTTTTCCACTGTATATTCTTGCCTCCTTTGTCGAAGATAAGGTGTCCATAGGTGTGTGGATTTATCTCTGGGCTTTCTATTTTGTTCCATTGATCTGTATTTCTGTCTTTGTGTGAGCAGCATAATGTCTTGATGACTGTGGCTTTGTAGTAGAGCCTGAAGTCAGGCAGGTTGATTCCTCCAGTTCCATTCTTCTTTCTCAAGATTGCTTTGGCTATTCAAGGTTTTGTATTTCCCTACAAATTGTGAAATTATTTGTTCTATTTCTGTGAGTAATACTGTTGGTAGCTTGATAGGGATTGCATTGAATCTATAGATTGCTTTGGGTAGTATAGTCATTTTCACAATATTGATTCTTCCAGTCCATGAACACGGTATATTTCTCCATCTGTTTGTGTCCTCTTTGATTTCTTTCATCAGTGCTTTATAGTTTTCTATGTTTAGGTCTTTTGTTTCTTTCGGGAGATATACTCGTAAGTGTTTTATTCTTTTTGTTGCAATAATGAATGGTATTGTTTCCTTAATTTCTCTGTTTTCTCACTGTTAGTGTATAGGAATGCAAGGGATTTCTGTGTGTTAATTTTATATCCTGCAACTTTATTATATTCATTGATTAGCTCTAGTAATTTTCTGGTAGAGTCTTTAGGGTTTTCTATGTAGAGGATCATGTCATCTGCAAACAGTGAGAGTTTCACTTCTTCTTTTCCATCTGGATTCTTTTTATTTCTTTTTCTGCTCTCATTGTTGTGGCCAAGACTTCCAAAACTATGTTGAATAGTAGTGGTGAGAGTGGGCACCCTTGTCTTGTTCCTGATTTTAGGGGAAATGCTTTCAAATTTTCACCATTGAGGGTAATGCTTGCTGTGGGTTTGTCACATACAGCTTTTATTATGTTGAGGTATGTTCCTTCTATTCCTGCTTTCTGGAGAGTTTTTACCATAAATGGATGTTGAATTTTGTCATAGGCATTTTCTGCTCTATTGAGATAATCATATGGTTTTTATCTTTCAATTTAATAATATGGTGTATTACACTGATTGATTTGTGGATATTAAAGAATCCTTGCACTCCTGGGATAAAGCCCACTTGGTCATGATGTATGATCTTTTTAATATGTTGTTGGATTCTGTTTGCTAGAATTTTGTTAAGGATTTTTGCATCTATGTTCATCAGTGATATTGGCCTGTAGTTTTCTTTTTTTGTGGCATCTTTGTCTGGTTTTGGAATTAGGGTGATGGTGGTCTTATTGAATGAGTTTGGAAGTTCACCTTCTTCTGCAATTTTCTGGAAGAGTTTGAGTAAGATAGGTGTTACCTCTTCTCTAAATTTTAGGTAGAATTCAGCTGTGAAGCCGTCTGGTCCTGGGCTTTTATTTGCTGGAAGATTTCTGATTACAGTTTCGATTTCCTTGCTTGTGATGTGTCTGTTAAGATCTTCTATTTCTTCCTGGTTCAGTTTTGGAAAGTTATACTTTTCTAAGAATTTGTCCATTTATTCCAAGTTGTCCCTTTTATTGGCGTAGAGCTGCTGGTAGTAGTCTCTTATGATCCTTTGTATTTCAGTGTTGTCTGTTGTGATCTCTCCATTTTCATTTCTAATTTTGTTAATTTGGTTCTTCTCCCTTTGTTTCTTGATGAGTCTGGCTAACGGTTTGTCAATTTTGTTTATCTTTTCTTAAAACCAGCTTTTAGCTTTGTTGATTTTTGCTATAGTCTCTTTTGTTTGTTTGCATTTATTTCTGCCCTGATTTTTAAGATTTCTTTCTTTCTACTAACTTTAGGGTTCTTCATTTCTTCCTTCTCTAGTTGCTTTAGGTGTAGAGTTAGGTTATTTATTTGACTTTTTTCTTGTTTCTTGAGGTAAGCCTGTAATGCTATGAACCTTCCCCTTAGCACTGCTTTTACAGTGTCCCATAGGTTTTGGGTTGTTGTGTTTCCATTTTCATTCATTTCTATGCATATTTTGATTTCTTTTTTGATTTCTTCTATGATTTGTTGGTTATTCAGAAGCATGTTATTTAGCCTCCATATGTTTGAATTTCTAATAGGTTTTTTTTCTTATAATTGAGATCTAATGTTACTGCATTGTTGTCAGAAAAGATGACTGGAATGATTTCAAATTTTTTGAATTTACCAAGGCTAGATTTATGGCCCAGGATGTGATCTATTCTGGAGAAGGTTCCATGTGCACTTGAGAAAGAGGTGAAGTTGATTGTTTTGGGGTGAAATGTCCTATAGATATCAATTAAGTCTAGCTGGTCCATTGTGTCATTTAAAGTTTGTGTTTCCTTGTTATTTTTCTCTCTAGTTGATCTGTCCCTAGGTGTGAGTGGGTATTAAAGTCTCCCACTCTTATTGTGTTATTGTTAATTTCCCCTTTCATACTCATTAGCATTTGCCTCACATATTGCTGTGCTCCTATGTTGGGTACATATATATTTATAATTGTTATATCTTCTTCTTGGATTGATCCTTTAATCATTATGTAGTGTCCTTTTTTGTCTCTTTTCACAGCCTTTATTTTAAAGTCTATTTTATCTGATATGAGTATTGCAACTCCTGCTTTCTTTTGGTCTCCGTTTGCATGAAATATTGTTTTTCCAGCCCTTCACTTTCTCTGTATGTGTCCCTTGTGTTAAGGTGGGTCTCTTGTAGACAGCATATATAGGGGTCTTATTTTTGTGTCTATTCAGCCATTCTTTGTCTTTTGGTTGGGGCATTCAACCCATTTACATTTAAGGTAATTATTGATAGGTATGGTCCCATTGCTATTTCCTTTGCTGCTTTGGGTTCACGTTCATACAACCTTTCTGCATTTCCTGTCTAGAGAAGATCCTTTAACATTTGTTGAAGAGCTGGTTTGATGGTGCTGAATTCTCTCAGCTTTTGCTTGTCTGTAAAGCTTTTGAATTCTCCTTCATATCTGAATGAGATCCTTGCTGGATACAGTAATCTGGGTTGTAGGTTATTCTCTTTCATTACTTTGAGTATGTCCTGCCATTCCCTTCTGGCCTGAAGAGTTTCTATTGATAGATGAGCTGTTATCCTTATGGGAATCCCTTTGTGTGTTATTTGTTGTTTCTCCCTTGCTGCTTTTAATATTTGTTCTTTGTGTTTGATCTTTGTTAATTTGATTAATATGTGTCTTGGGGTGTTTCACCTTGGGTTTATCCTGTTTGGGACTCTCTGGGTTTCTTGGACTTGTGTAGCTGTTTCCTTCCCCATTTTAGGGAAGTTTTCAGCTATTATCTCCTCAAGTATTTTCTCATGGCCTTTCTTTTTGTCTTCTTCTTCTGGGACTCTTATGGTTCAAATGTTATGGCGCTTCACATTGTCTCAGAGGTCCCTGAGGTTGTCCTCATTTCTTTTAATTCTTTTTTTCTTTTTTCCTCTCTGCTTCATTCATTTCCCCCATTTTATCTTCTACCTCATTTATCCTATCTTCTGCCTCCGTTATTCTACTGTTGGTTCCCTCCAGAGTGTTTTTGATCTCATATATTGCATTATTCATTTTTAATTGAGTCTTTTTTATTTCTTCTAGGTCCTTGTTAAACATTTCTTGCATCTTCTCAATCCTTGTCTCCAGGCTATTTATCTGTAACTCCATTTTGTTTTCAAGATTTTGGATCATTTTTATTATCATTATTCTAAATTCTTTTTCAGGTAGATTCCCTATCTCCTCCTCTTTTGTTTGGGTTGGTGGGTATTTTTCATGTTCCTTTACCTGTTGGGTATTTCTCTGCCTTTTCATCTTGTTTAGATTGCTGTGTTTGGAGTGGCCTTTCTGTATTCTGGTGGTCTGTGGTTCCTTTTTATTGTGGAGGTTTCTCCCAGTGGTGGGGTTGGACGATTGGCTTGTCAAGGTTTCCTGGTTAGGGAAGCTTGCATCGGTGTTCTGGTGCGTGGAACTGGATTTCTTCTCTCTGGAATGCAATGGAGTGTCCAGTAATGAGTTTTGAGATGGGTCTATGTGTTAGGTGTGACTTTGGGCAGTCTGTATGTTGATGCTCTGGGCTATGTTCCTGCGTTGCTGGAGAATTTGCATGGTATGTCTTGCTCTGGAACTTACTGGCTCTTGGGTGGTGGTTGGTTTCAGTGTAGGTATAGAGGCTTTTGGATGATCTCTTGTTACTTAATGTTCCCTGTAGTCAGGAGTTCTCTGGTGTTCTCAGGTTTTGGGCTTAAGTCTCCTGCCTCTGGATTTCAGTCTTATTCTTCCGGTAGCCTCAAGGCTTCTCCAACTATACGGCACTGATAATAAAACTTCTAGGTTAATGGTGAAAAGATTCTCCACAGTGAGGGACACACAGAGAGGTTCCCAGAGTTACATGAAGAAGAGGAGAGGGAGGAAGGAGATAGAGATGAGCAGGAGGAGAAAAGGGGGGACTCAAGAGGAGAGAGACAGATCTACTCAGTACTGTGTCCCTAAGTGGTCTCCATAGCCCAGAACACCCACAGAGATTCACAGAATTGGATTGAGGAGAGAAGGGGGAGGGAGGAAATAGAGGTGATCTGGGGGAGAAAAAGGGGAGTCACAAGGGGGAAAGAGTAGTCATCACACTCCTGAGTAAAAATGGGTACTGAATATTGGATTCTCAAATGTCCAAAATTGATATCAAATACTGAAAAACAAAGATTAAAAATCTAGAGTAGAGGTTAGACTCAAAAATACAGTATTTAAAACAGAAACAAAAACACAAAAAAATTTAATAAACATATATGAAGTTTTTTAAAATTTTTGCTTTAAAAATAGGGTCTTTTTTTGCAATATTATAGTGAAGTGAAAATGAAGATTAAGGGGTAATAGAGGAGTAATAGAGGACTTTAAAAGAGAATAAAAGAAAAAAATTTTTTAATATAATAAAAAAATTTTTTAATTAAAAAGAAAAGTAGTAAAAATATATAAAAATGAAAATGAAAATTAAGGAGTAATAGAGGGGTAATAGAGGACTTTAAAAGAAAATCAAAGAAAAAATAAAAAAAGAAAATTTTTAACTTAAAAAAAGTAAAAATATTTGAAAATGAAAATGAAAATTAAGGAGTAATAGACGAGTAATAGAGGACTTTAAAAGAAAATGAAAATAAGGAGTAATAGAGGAGTAATAGGGAATTTTTAAAAAAATAAAAGAAAAAAATTAAAAAAAGGAAAACAAAAATAAAAGAATTTTTTTAATTAAAAAATAGTAAAAATATATCTAGGAATTTCTCTGGAGCTGTTGTGGGCAGTGTGTTTTTGGTTCAGTTTCAGATAGCTCCTTGTTCCAGCTTACACTTCTCGATATCTATAGGCCCCTTCCGGTGTAGTCGGTGTTAACTACAGGGATTTTCATCTGTTGCACCTGTCACTTCTGAAGCAGTTCCCTTTTTTATTTGGCTTCTGTTTGCTGGTCTCTTCAGTGTTTAATTCTACCCTGACACAAGCGGGCGGAGGTAGTCTCTTGTTTTGGTTCGCTTGTTCAGTCGTGCTGTGGGGAGGGAGGGGCCCTGCAGACAAATGTCACTGGCCTGTGTGGGGAGCACTCACAGTGTTCTGGCCACACTGGGTTTGCCTCCGCTCTCGGCATGTGTGCTTCCCCCGTCTACACTGCTCAGGCTCCAAGCTGCTCTATAGGGAGCGGGCCCTGAATTGTATGCCATTCCAGTTTTCGGGTACTCCACAAAAGCGCACACTCGGTTGGGCCTGCATTTTGTGCCTTCCCCGGCCCGAGCAGCTCAGGCAGCCAGGAGCTTGACGAGCACACTCTCCCTGGGTGCAGTGCGCCTTATCCCCTCCGTGGTCCAGGCCTCAGTTTCCACGTGCACCGGTAAGGTGCACCTAGTGTCTGTTCTGGGGAGCTGGTATCTAGCTGTGACCCTCCCGATGATGTCAACCATCCAGAATCTCAGGAAGTCTTTGGTTAGAAACTGGAAGCCTGTTTGCAGTTTGGTAGGGGATACCATCTCTGAGGATGAGTTTGCCCCTTTCCCCTCCCCCCTGCCTCCTGCCTCCAGCAGGGGATGGGCCAGTCTGCTGCCAGCTAGCTCTTCTCTGGACTTGCTCAGTTCTTCCTTTGTTTCTAAGCAATGCTGCCCGCTCCTCTCCGTTCAGCCCTCACTTGCTGGTGGCGGATGCGAGCGTCTGGGGTACTTTTCTGCTGCGAGTTGCTTTTAGGCAAGTAATCTGTGGGTTTTATTTATTTTTCCTCCCAGTTAGGTTGCCCTCTGAGATTCAAAAACTTCCCCCAGACCCGCCAGTGAGAGGGTTTCCTGGTGTTTGGAAACTTCCTCTATCATGAGTCCCTTCCCGGGACGGGTCTCCATCCATAACTTTTTTTTTTTTATTAGTTGGAGGCTAATTACTTCACAACATTTCATTGGGGTTTGTCATACATTGATATGAATCAGCCATAGATTTACACGTATTCCCCATCCCGGTCCCCCCTCTCACCTCCCTCTCCACCCGATTCCTCTGGGTCTTCCCAGTGCACCAGGCCCGAGCACTTGTCTCATGCATCCCACCTGGGCTGGTGATCTGTTTCACCATAGATAGTATACATGCTGTTCTTTTGACACAGAAATACAGAACAGACCTTTGAACTCTGTGGGAGAAGGTGAGGGTGGGATGTTTCAAAAGAACATCCTTAACTCTTTTGTCTCTCTTTTTATCTTTTATATTTTGTCCTACATCCTTTTGAAGACAATGGGCTGCTTTTCTGGGTGCCTAATGTCCTCTGCTAGCAATCAGAAGTTGTTTCGTGGAGTTTGATCAGCGTTCAAATGTTCTTTTGATGAATTTGTAGGGGAGAAAGTGGTCTCCCCATCCTATCCCTCCGCCATCTTAACTCCTCCCTCTGAAAACTTGCTTTCTGAACTGGATTCTGAGCACAAAGGGGCCTGCCCTCTCACCTGAAGGGTAGACGGTGAAGAGAAATCTCAGCAAACAGGCCCAGGATGAGTACAATTTGCACTGAGGAATGAACTTTCAATAGTAACAAATGGAAATTTAATTCAATATATATTCAGATTCCTCACATAAGGGAGGGATAGATTATCCTTGATTTCTGTTTAGAGACAGAGGTTTTAAGAAATTTCCCTCTGTGGATGAAGGAAACACCTTCATTCCCACCCCAAGGCTAGACCCCCGTCAAGAGGCCCAGCTGGCAGTTGTGGGACAGGCTGCAGGTGCTTGGAGAGCACTGTGATGCAAAGCACAAAAGTAGGTAACTGAGTCTCCAGGGTGGGAGGCTGAGATACACAAAACACTGTAAAACTTCTCTTTTCCCAGGAGTTCTTTAAATTTTTTGTCTGCCTGCTCTTTCTGGCTTGATTGAATTAAAGACAAAGATACAGGTCCTTTCCCAGGCTCCTGCTTGAACCAGACGAGGCTGTAAAATGTTTTCTTTTGATAAGTACAATTAAGATCGGTATGTGTTCTCTCCTGGATACTCAGGAATAAAGGACTCTGGTCCAATGTATATGGGCTGCTCACCCCTGTTTGAACAGAGAACCACAGACAAAGGAGATATATTAATGGCTGATTATTTTATGAAAGAATATATTTCCTTTTCACAATCCCCCCAGCTGACCCAGGTAACACTAACCACCCTTCTATAACTTTCAGATTTATAGAGATTACTAGGACCTGCTCTTTTTATTCATAACTTCAAAGCCAGCCAACTCACAGCACAGCTGCCAAAAAAGAACCAGGCATGAAACTCCCAAAGACGTCTCCATTTTTTCCATTCACCAGACTCATGAGAACTCAGGTTGGAATCTGCAAGCTCTCAGACACTACCAGGTCAAACGACTTGTTTATCTGAGTGCATATTCATGAATCCACTGTCACAGGAAGCTGAGAGACTCCTCAGCAAGTCAGAAATTAGATCCATGCCCCAGTGCACACACTCACCCAGCATCTTCTGATCTCTGAAGGGGTAACATGGAGAGAGGACCACATCAAGATCAAGTGCAGAGGACTTGCAGAGTAGTCGGAGAGATACACCTACTATTCATCTCCTAGATTTTTCTCTTCCCTTTCTACTTAAATAAAATTCTTGAGCGTCTACCATGTACAAGTTATAAAAATTGAATAACTAAAATCAACATTCTCCGAGGAAAACCTCGTAAGATTTTTTTCTCTCCTGTCAGTGCAAAAACCTGCTCAGTGAGCTGATATTTATGACTTTAATTAGTGACACTGTAGCTCAGGATAATTATCTTACATCTGAACCCTGCTTCATAAATCTTGTATGGATTCTTCTTACAATCTACATTAAATTATACAAGAAGGAAGGTATTGTTATTTCTGTGCATAATGCCTGTGAGATAAAGAAAACAAACACAAAAGACATTAGCGGTCTTACCAAATATTGTCATCAGCTTTGTAAACATTTTGCTTTTATACTCAGTCGACATTCTACTAGTTGCTGGACCCCATACAGAGCTGACCTCTCTCTTTTAGTCAAAATTATCATCTACTTCAGGGTAGTAATGCAATATGATGGTCTTACCCTTGGGAATAACCAGGTGAGCAGTAACTTTCTGTATTGAGTGAGGATACCTCTATGTTAGTAGATACCTAGACTCAAGTTCAAATTCAGCCATGTCTGAAAGAGAAGCACTAGCTCACTTTGAAATTACACACAACATTTCAAAAACTGCTCCTTGACAATCTCCAGGTGCAGGTTTGGGTACAGAGTGCGAGTGCCTGGGGAGCACGGTGCACCCACCACACAGATGTAGAAGGCTGGGTTGCCGAGCTGGGCAGCGGTGAGGTGCAGGGAGCCGTGCTTGACAGTTGCATCCACAGTCGCTGTGTACCGTCCATTTGACTTTTTGTTGTCACTGTTAGTCATGGTGATCAGGGGAACAGGACCTCTCCCAGTGTCCTGTGTGTACCACCTTAGGTTGTTAACGGGGCTCACTGTATAATTGCATTGAAATGTGCAATTCTCTCCCTCCAGGACCACCAGAACTGGAGGACTCTGTTCCACTTGGCTTTCTCCACTCACACCTGTTCAAAAAGCAAAGAGCGATCTGAGAGATAGCTCACCCATTTTTATTGCTTTCTAATCTGCATCTCTTACTCCTCTCCAGAATGAATCCCAGCTGAACCATAACATGGCCCCAAATTTTCTCTCCTCATGCCCCAAAGCAATACATGCAGTACACCTTTTTGAAAACTTTTAAAAATATTCTCTGGACTTACTTTGTCAACCTGGCTAAAATTCTTCATTAACTTACAATAGAAATGAAGCCACAGAACCACCGGGGAGGATCTCACAGGCATCTCCATTCTTCTGCACTGGGCTGTCCCCCAAAACTGACTAGTCTATTCAACACCTTTTATTTATTTACATGAACAAAGGATTCTCAGGGATTATGCTTAGCCAATCAGAGACTACATCCCTATTGAGCCAAAGACCAGATTTTGCTGCTTCAAACTCAATCATACCCACAGGCAGGGCCATTGCAAATACTGCCATCTTGGGGTCAGAGCTATGGTTGCTCAGAACCTTGGGTTAGTCTTCTTGCTAGGTTTCCTTCTCACTATTTCAAACATAATACTGAATATAAGCCCCTATAAGTCTCTGTAAACAGAGTAGGTTAGTACATAAAACATGTTTAGAGACCCTGGTATGAATTCTGACTTATTGGATAGGAGAGTTAAGCCTCAGTTTTCTCATCTGAAAATATATATGATAACACTTTCCTGACATTTTTAAAAGATTTAAAAGACATGATGTGGACTATCAGCATCATGGCAAAGGAGGAAGCCCTATCTCTCTTCCACAGACATGGACTTAACAATGATATTAGCAACAATATACCTTGAAGGACAAGGCAGAACCAGCTAAAAGTAAATGTACTCCCAGAAGAACAAGCTGAGAGCAGTCACATTTACAGGGGAGAGAAGACCAACTTCACTCCACCCACATCAGTCCCTCAGATGGGCTCAGCTTAGTACTGAAAAGATAGCCTGTGCCCATCGTTGCCCCCATGGGGGAGGGGAGTGATATTGGAGCTTGCACCTGACCTTCAGCCTTCTCAGGGCACCCTCTGTAGGATGGTTTTCTATCTTACCTCTGGCCCAGTATGACAGGCAGAGAGCAATCCCTTGGGATACTGAGCAACAAAGGAAAATGAAGAATGTCTCTTTTGCTGCCAGTCCTGCTCTGTGAACTTGGAAGAGCAGAACTGATGTTCTTCCTCCAAAAGGGAAAAGAGAGCAAATGGGGGGAGGAGAAGGAGCTGGCCTTACTCCTAGCATTTCAGAGTAGGAATGGTTTCTATCTCCCCCTATTCTGGATGGAGCAGAGCCTGGTCCCTTGGGAGAGTAAGGAACAAGGAAAGGGAGAGTGTGGTTCTACAACTAGCACTGCCCTGCAAGACTGGGAATAAGTGCAGAACTGGTTTTAACCCCACACACAGTGAAGGGGAGCTTATGCCAGATAATTCAAAGCACCCTCCATGGAGCCAGTTTCTACTTGCTTCAGGTCATACTTAGCATGGAATTGGTCACTGGAACAGCTAGCAGCAAAGGGAGAAAGAATGGTGTGGTATTACAGCTGGTACTGATCTGCAAGGTGGAGGAAGGATAGAACTGAGGTGTTTCCTCCAAATGAAAGGATAGGAAACAAACCGGTACTCAGGAGCATACTCCCAAAGGGACTGGTCTCTATCTTGCCTCATATTTAGCACTGCTGACCGAGGAAGGTCTCTTCTAGTCAAGAGCAGACCATAAATACTGGGAGAGGTACCTGCTGCTTCAAAAGCTCACACAACAAAGCAAATCTACAAGATGCATAAAGAATCGAGAAAACATGATACAACCAAAGGCAGGAAATAAATTTCCAGTAACCAACTGAAAGAAATGGAAATCTGTGAATTACTTTCAAAAGTGCTAAGTGTAGAAGCTTGTGAAAATTTTCTTATTGCTTCTATTTTCTCAGTGAAATAGGAAACCAAGAAACACTTGAGAGTGTGGATATATGAGGATTTATTCCAAACTTGAATTATAATGCCCAAAGATTCTGAAAGCAAAAGAATGGCAAAAGATATATCACATAAACACTTATTTAAAAAGCTAACATATTATCCGCTTGTATAACAAACTAGGCCTTCAGAATAGGATTATTAAAGATGAAGACACATGCACATTAAATTATTCCTATTGGTTCTGTTTCTCTGGGGAGCCCTAATACAAAGAACATTTAAAATTCATAAAGAAATTTCATAAGCAAAAACCTGTAGTCTCAAATTTGTATGTACCTAAATAATATATATTGTGGGTTTTACTTACTTTTGTGAACATTTGTTATATTTCACAATAAAATTATTTTTAAACATTGATGGCTTAGAGAAATGGTTGATTAGAAATGATTACTACAGAAAAATGAAGACAGAATCAGTCCAGGAAAACAAGAGCAGAAGAGCTGAGATAAGACAAGAGAGGAGTGAGGTGAAGGGAGCAGGAGAGGAAGAAGAGAGAGAAGGAAAGAACCTTAGACCACAGAGCTGCCCATACCTGTTCTGCTTAAACTAGGGGCAAGATATTTGAAATACAGTAATCAATTTTCAACAACACCCTCAACAGAAGCAAGGATAGTTACTAAAGTAGATTTTTACAAACCATCAAAACTCAATGTGGCAACAGAAAAAAAATTCAAAAATGTCCTACAAAGCAATGGCAGAGTTCAAAACACTGAGGCAGCTGCAGATTTCAAGGCATTTCAAGTAGATGTGATTCTTCCAAACTCTAAATCCCAGTCCTCATTATTTAAATCCTCTTCTTCAAGAAGATAGATGACACAAGATTGTTCTTGTTCTCCAGTGTTGGTTGTCCACTTCCCATCCTTGTGTGGACTAATTGTGAACATGTTTTTAGCAACTTTGCCTGGGTCCCCAACTGACAGAGCTGGGAACACAGGTAAATAGTTTCCATTGCCTGAGATGATATTTCATACCCATCTTGTGATGCAATGGATTGGATTTATCTCTCCTTACTTCTCCAGCGGCATCTCTCCCAGCCACATTGTTTTCTTTGTATTTCTAGCACAGGCTTGAAGTTGACTGGACATGTATTCCTTATGTATCAAGTAAGCAACTGGCAAAAAGCATTGCTAATATTGAAATATAAATATTGAATAGAAAAGAATGCCTGGGTTGAAAATCTTAATAAGGAAAAATGAAAGAGATAGGAAAAAAGGCAAATATAGTATTTAAAAATCAGAAGAGAAATGAGTCATTCAAGATGTTGAGCCTGGATAGCTGCCTCAAAATAAACAAAAACTGAGAAAAACAGTTAGCTCTAACCTCAATCTCAACTCACATACCCACACACAGGCAAATTTAAAGACAAAACTAATCTGAGAGAAATTAAAGAAAATATGAGATAAAATTTTATCATTTAAGGTGCTACAGATTGTGAAGCATGAAATATATAACTCAGAATCCATAAAGGAATTTTTTTATAAATTTACTACATACTATTTTTAAAATTCTGCATAGCAAACATGAACAAAGTCAAAAAGATTGTATTAAACTTTTTAAAAGACATACATGACAGTTTATGACAACTTAACAGAGAATGCTCTTTCAAATCTATATTTAAATGACTCTAACACAGGTGTTGTTTTAGTTGCTAGGTCACATCCGACTCTCAGGCACCCTGTGGACTACAGCCCATCAGGCTCCTCTGTCCAGGGGTTTCCCAGGCAGGAATGTTGGAGTGGCCACCATGTCCATCTCCAGGGCCTCTTCTGGACTCAGAGACTGAGCCCTCATTTCCTTCCCACGGAACCATCTGGGAAGCCCCATAACACAGTAGGGAATTGTAAGATATGTGAATAGAAGACTTACACAAAAACATATAAATAACTTTTAAATGAAATGAAGTTCCATCTCATTCATAAACTTTAAATAATTAAAAAAAAAAAAAAATTAAAGCCTAACTGATAAGCAAAAGTCCAAAACCTCAGTAATTCACAAAGTTAGGGAAAACAGGTATTCTGCCTAGTCATAACTATTGGTGGTAAAACTTATCTAGAAGAAAATTTAGTTGAATCACAAATACTGTGGGTATGTTACTTTCTTAAATAATATATTATTTCCCTAAAGTGAATACTTAATTATTATATTTAAAGTTTTTAATTATTTTGGCTTTCTTACTTAACATGCCATTGCTCAATTCATCAATGGCCAACTTCCAATTTTCTGCTGGGTTTGGAAAGTGATCACTGTTTATTATACAGGCACTGGTAGAGAACATAGGTAGTCTCTGCTTATATATTTTTAGTCATCCTATTTTCAACCGTCACTCCCTGAATGACTTTGGAACACACAAACACACACAACGCGTCATCCACCATAATTATTCAAATGTAATTGATATTTCTGGTCTCTAAATTTTTCCGCAAGTGTACAGCAGCATCCCAATGCTTCTTGTTCCTTTTTTGAATGGCCCCAAGTCTCACTATTTACATGATTTTACCCTGAAATTACTTTAATCCTGGACAAGGAACTATTGATGTCAGACTCATTTGCTAAACTCACTAATGAGAGTTGAGTATGGGGAATCTTCACGTCTTGTTCTCAGGCCCCAGTCATTTGTATGAGTTTTGTATCAACCAGAGGCTGAGAGACAGAACACCACAGACTGGGCCCCAGAGTGGATCAGACAGTCAGACACTCCGCATCCAGGCCCCGCTGCTGCTCATAGTGAGCGTCAGCTCCCCCTGCAGTTCCCTTCTCTGTGTCACTCAGAGCACAGAGTAGTACACAACCGAGTCTGACTCCTGGACTGAGGCTTTCGTCAAGTGGAAGGATTTTGATGTTCTGTGGTATGTGGCTTCAAACTCTTTGCTGATTCCTTCTCCTTGTCCTTCGTGGCTTCCAAGAGGAGCTGTGGACCTTCTCTTGAATAGTGAACATACAAAAAAAGAGTGGGGTACCCGGTGGCTGAATAAGTGCAAGTGATGGTCACGGCAGCCTTTTCTGAAAGAGTCACTTGGCCATCTAACTGGGTCACTGAGTCTCCATGGGTTTGTCCTGGGGAAAAATAAGAGAGTTCTGTGTGATCTTAAGCATAAAGCTCTGGGATAAAATTATGATTAAAGGTTTTGTTGACATAACAGAAGAAAGAATCCACATTTTTAGAAGCATTTTGCTTATCCAGCAGGAAGAGTATTACAGTTACTAAGCCTGAAAAAGAGTTCATCTCTAGAGTATATCTCCTGAGTAACGTTCTTGATTCTTAAGATGAAGAAATGTTGAAGTCACAGTGAAATTTAGTTTCACGCAGAAAATGTGTCTGTGTTAAGAATCTGCACCCTCTGGTAGACAGGGACAGAAAAATGATGCATGTACCCTGGTCTCCTCCGCAAATCAGAAAAATGTTATCCTTGACTTTATCCATGAGACACATGTCAGTCTTCAGGTGGGGCTTGGAAACCTGATCAACAGCTGTCAACACCTCTCAGTTCTGTTTTGTTTTTAGGATACTACCTGACGTAGAAGTTCTTTAACAAAGCATCCCAGATATTTCTGTAGCTGAGAAGATGTCAATTTTCTTAAGCACTTTAATATAGTATTTTATAGGGGAGGAGCCAAGATGGCGGAGGAGTAGGACGGGGAGACCACTTTCTATCCTACAAATTCATCAAAAGAATAACTGAACGCAGAGCAAACTTCACAAAACAACTTCTGATCGCTAGCTGAGGTCATCAGGCGCCCAGAAAAGCAGCCCATTGTCTTCGAAAGGAGGTAGGACAAAATATAAAAGATAAAAAGTGAGACAAAAGAGCTAAGGACGGAGATCCGTCCCGGGAAGGCAGTCTTAGGCAGCATTGCTTGGGGTAAGGTCCGGGCCTGAGTGCCCTGAGGACAATTGGAGGGAGCTTCTGTGAGTTGCCAACTTGAACTGTGGGAGACCAAAAGAGAGAGAGAAAATTAACCGGCCCAAACACACTACCGGCCACTCGCAGAACAAAGGGACCGAGAAAGTCCAGAGAAGAGCTCGCAGGCTGCGGACCGGCCCAGCCCCGCCGGAGTCAGGGGGCAGGGGGGAGGGGAAGGTTGCGGCGAGACACAGGGCGCAGGCACCCGACCGGCGCGGGCGGGGACTGGGGCTGGGGACCCGGAGGGCAGAAGGCGCACGCACCCGACTGGCGCCAGCAGAAACTGAAACTGGGTCCGTGGAAGGGAATGGGCGCACCACACCTGGGTAGAGTGCGCCCATCAAGCCCCTGGCTGCCTGGACCGCTCTGACGGGGAAGGCACAGAGAGCAGGCGCAGCTTTTCGTTCTGCGCTTTTGTGGAACACCCGAGGGCTGGAACCTCGCGCAGCACAGGGCGCGCTCCATATAGAACAGCCGGGAGCCTGAGCAGCGCAGACGGAGAAAGCAGTGTCAGCCCCTCCCGGAGCGCCAGCCCGTCCCCGCAGCGCCAGCCCGTCCCCAGAGCGCCAGCCCCTCCCCACAGCGCCAGCCCCTCCCCGCAGAGTGACGGAACTAGCTACCTGAATAAGAGTCCACCTCCGCCCACCTGTGTCAGGGCGGAAATGAGGCTCTGAAGAGACCAGCAAACAGTAGCCAAATAAACAAAAGGAACCGCTTCAGAAGGGACTGGTGCAACAGATTAAAATCCCTGTAGAAAACACCAACTACACCGGAAGGGGCCTGTAGATATTGAGAAGTGTAAGCTGGAATGAGGAGCTATCTGAAACTGAGCCGAACCCACACTGACTTCAACAGCTCCAGAGAAATTCCTAGATATATTTTTACTTTTTTTTTATTTTTTTATTTTTTATTTTTTCTCTTTTATTTTCCTTTAAAATTCCCTATTACTCCCCCATTACTCCTTAACTTTCATTTTCATAGATTTTTATGATTTTTTTAATTAGGGAAAAAAATTTTTTTTCTTTCTTTTTTTTTTTTCTTTTTTCTTCTTTTTTTTTCTTTCCTTTTTCTCTTCGATTTTCTATTTTTCTTTTTCTCTTATTTCATTTAAAGTCCTCTAGTACTCCTCTACTACTCCTTAATTTTCATTTTCAATACACTATAACCTTACAAAAAAAAAAAAAGAAGAGAAGCCCTATTTTTAAACCGAAGATTATTCTCTCCCAATCTTGACTCTCTGTTTTCTACCTCAGAACACCTCTATTTCTTCCTTTCTCCTTCTCTTCCCAACCCAATTCTGTGAATCTTTGTAGGTGTCTGGGCTACGGAGAACACTCTGGGAACAGACAGCTGCGTAGATCTGTCTCTCTCCTCTTGAGTCCCCCTTTTTCTCCTCCTGCTCATCTCTATCTCCCTCCTCCCTCTCCTCTTCTTCATGTAACTCTGTGAACCTCTTTGGGTGTCCCTAACGGGGGAGAATCTTTTTGCCATTAACCTAGAAGTTTTATTATCAGTGCCGTATAGTTGGAGAAGTCCGGAGACTACAGGAAGAATAAAACTGAAATCCAGAGGCAGGAGACTTAAGCCCAAAACCTGAGAACACCAGAAAACTCCTGACTACATGGAACTTTAAGCAATAAGTGACCGTCCAAAAGCCTCCATACCTACACTGAAACCAACCACCACCCAAGAGCCAATAAGTTTTAGAGCAAGACATACCATGCAAATTCTCCAGCAACGCAGGAACATAGCCCTGAACGTCAACATACAGGCTGCCCAAGGTCACACCTAACACATAGACCCATCTCAAAACTCATTACTGGACACTCCATTGCATTCCAGAGAGAAGAAATCCAGTTCCACGCACCAGAACACTGACGCAAGCTTCCCTAACCAGGAAACCTTGACAAGTCAATCGTCTAACCCCACCCACTGGGTAAATCCTGCACAATAAAAAGGAACCACAGACCTCCAGAATACAGAAAGCCCACTCCAGACACAGCAATCTAAACAAGATGAAAAGGCAGAGAAATACCTAACAGGTAAAGGAACATGAAAAATGCCCACCAAGTCAAACAAAAGAGGAGGAGATAGGGAATCTACCTGAAAAAGAATTTAGAATAATGATAATAAAAATGATCCAAAATCTTGAAAACAAAATGGAGTTACAGATAAATAGCCTGGAAACAAAGATTGAAAAGATACAAGAAATGTTTAATAAAGACCTAGAAGAAATAAAAAAGAGTCAATTAAAAATGAATAATGCAATGAATGAGATCAAAAACACTTTGGAGGGAACCAAGAGTAGAATAACGGAGGCAGAAGATAGGATATGTGAGGTAGAAGATAAAATGGTGGAAATAAATGAAGCAGAGAGGAAAAAAGAAAAAAGGATCAAAAGAAATGAGGAAAACCTCAGGGACCTCTGGGACAATGTGAAATGCCCCAACATTCGAATCATAGGAGTCCCAGAAGAAGAAGACAAAAAGAAAGGCCATGAGAAAATACTCGAGGAGATAATAGCTGAAAACTTCCCTAAAATGGGGAAGGAAATAGCCACCCAAGTCCAAGAAACCCAGAGAGTCCCAAACAGGATAAGCCCAAGGTGAAACACCCCAAGACACATATTAATCAAATTAACAAAGATCAAACACAAAGAACAAATATTAAAAGCAGCAAGGGAGAAACAACAAATAACACACAAAGGGATTCCCATAAGGATAACAGCTGATCTATCAATAGAAACCCTCCAGGCCAGAAGGGAATGGCAGGACATACTGAAAGTAATGAAAGAGAATAACCTACAACCTAGATTACTGTATCCAGCAAGGATCTCATTCAGATATGAAGGAGAATTCAAAAGCTTTACAGAGAAACAAAAGCTGAGAGAATTCAGCATCACCAAACGAGCTCTTCAACAAATGCTAAAGGATCTTCTCTAGACAGGAAATGCAGAAAGGTTGTATAAACGTGAACCCAAAACAACAAAGTAAATGGCAGCGGGACCACACCTATCGATAATTACCTTAAATGTAAATGGGTTGAATGCCCCAACCAAAAGACAAAGATTGGCTGAATGCATACAAAAACAAGACTCCTATGTATGCTGTCTACAAGAGACCCACCTCAAAACAAGAGACACATACAGACTAAAAGTGAAGGGCTGGAAAAAAATATTTCATGCAAACGGAGACCAAAAGAAAGCAGGAGTTGCAATACTCATATCAGATAAAATAGACTTTCAAATAAAGGAAGTGAAAAGAGACAAAGAAGGACACTACATAATGATCAAAGGATCAATCCAAGAAGAAGATATAACAATTATAAATATATATGCACCCAACATAGGAGCACCGCAATATGTACGGCAAACACTAACAAGTATGAAAGAGGAAATTAATAGTAACACAATAATAGTGGGAGACTTTAATACCCCACTCACAACTACGGATAGATCAACTAAACAGAAAATTAACAAGGAAACACAAACCTTAAATGACACAATGGACCAGCTAGACCTAATATATCTATAGGACATTTCACCCCAAAACAATCAACTTCACCTTTTTCTCAAGTGCACACGGAACCTTCTCCAGAATAGATCACATCCTGGGCCATAAATCTGGTCTTGGAAAATTCAAAAAAATTGAAATCATTCCAGTCATCTTTTCTGACCACAGTGCAGTAACATTAGATCTCAATTACAGGGGAAAAAATTGTTAAAAATTCAAACATATGGAGGCTAAATAACACGCTTCTGAATAACCAACAAATTATAGAAGAAATCAAAAAAGAAATCAAAATATGCATAGAAATGAATGAAAATGAAAACAAAACAACCCAAAACCTATGGAACACTGTAAAAGCAGTGCTAAGGGGAAGGTTCATAGCATTACAGGCTTACCTCAAGAAACAAGAAAAAAGCCAAATAAATAACCTAACTCTACACCTAAAGCAATTAGAGAAGGAAGAAATGAAGAACCCCAGGGTTAGCAGAAGGAAAGAAATCTTAAAAATCAGGGCAGAAATAAATGCAATAGACACTAAAGAGACCATAGCAAAAATCAACAAAGCTAAAAGCTGGTTTTTTGAAAAAATAAACAAAATTGACAAACCATTAGCAAGACTCATTAAGAAACAAAGAGAGAAGAACCAAATTAACAAAATTAGAAATGAAAATGGAGAGATCACAACAGACAACACTGAAATACAAAGGATCATAAGAGACTACTACCAGCAGCTCTATGCCAATAAAATGGACAACTTGGATGAAATGGACAAATTCTTAGAAAAGTGTAACTTTCCAAAACTGAACCAGGAAGAAATAGAAGATCTTAACAGACACATCACAAGCAAGGAAATCAAAACTGTAATCAGAAATCTTCCAGCAAATAAAAGCCCAGGACCAGACGGCTTCACAGCTGATTTCTACCAAAAATTTAGAGAAGAGCTAACACCTATCTTACTCAAACTCTTCCAGAAAATTGCAGATGAAGGTAAGCTTCCAAACTCATTCTATGAGGCCACCATCACCCTAATTCCAAAACCAGACAAAGATGCCACAAAAAAAGAAAACTACAGGCCAATATCACTGATGAACATAGATGCAAAAATCCTTAACAAAATTCTAGCAAACAGAATCCAACAACATATTAAAAAAATCATACACCATGACCAAGTGGGCTTTATCCCAGGGATGCAAGGATTCTTTAATATCTGCAAATCAATCAATGTAATACACCACATTAGCAAATTGAAAGATAAAAACCATATGATCATCTCAATAGATGCAGAGAAAGCCTTTGACAAAATTCAACACTCATTTATGATTAAAACTCTCCAAAAAGCAGGAATAGAAGGAACATACCTAAACATAATAAAAGCTATATATGACAAACCCACAGCAAGCATCACCCTCAATGGTGAAAAATTGAAAGCATTTCCCTTAAAGTCAGGAACAAGACAAGGGTGCCCACTCTCACCACTACTATTCAACATACTGTTGGAAGTTTTGGCCACAGCAGTCAGAGCAGAAAAAGAAGTAAAAGGAATCCAGATAGGAAAAGAAGAAGTGAAACTCTCACTGTTTGCAGATGACATGATCCTCTACATAGAAAACCCTAAAGACTCTACCAGAAAATTACTAGAGCTAATCAATGAATATAGTAAAGTTGCAGGATATAAAATTAACACACAGAAATCCCTTGCATTCCTATATACTAACAATGAGAAAACAGAAAGAGAAATTAAGGAAACAATACCATTCACCATTGCAACAAAAAGAATAAAATACTTAGGAGTATATCTACCTAAAGAAACAAAAGATCTATACATAGAAAACTATAAAACACTGATGAAAGAAATCAAAGAGGACAGAAACAGTTGGAGAAACATACCGTGTTCATGTATTGGAAGAATCAATATTGTCAAAATGGCTATTCTACCCAAAGCAATCTATGGATTCAATGCAATCCCTATCAAGGTACCAACGGTATTTTTCACAGAACTAGACCAAAGAATTTCACAATTTGTATGGAAATACAAGAAACCTCGAATAGCCAAAGTAATCTTGAGAAAGAAGAATGGAACTGGAGGAATCAACCTGCCTGACTTCAGGCTCTACTACAAAGCCACAGTCATCAAGACAGTATGGTACTGGCACAAAGACAGAAATATAGATCAATGGAACAGAATAGAAAGCCCAGAGATAAATCCATGAACCTATGGACACCTTATCTTTGACAAAAGAGGCAAGGATATACAATGGAAAAAAGACAACCTCTTTAACAAGTGGTGCTGGGAAAACTGGTCAACCACTTGTAAAAGAATGAAATTAGAACACTTTCTAACACCACACACAAAAATAGACTCAAAATGGATTAAAGATCTAAATGTAAGACCAGAAACTATAAAACTCCTAGAGGAGAACATAGGCAAAACACTCTCCGACATAAATCACAGCAAGATCCTCTATGACCCACCACCCAGAATATTGGAAATAAAAGCAAAAATAAACAAATGGGACCTAATGAAACTTAAAAGCTTTTGCACTACAAGGGAAACTATAAGTAAGGTGAAAAGACAGCCCTCAGATTGGGAGAAAATAATAGCAAATGAAGAAACAGACAAAGGATTAATCTCAAAAATATACAAGCAACTCCTGCAGCTCAATTCCAGAAAAATAAATGACCGAATCAAAAAATGGGCCAAAGAACTAAACAGACATTTCTCCAAAGAAGACATACAGAGGGCTAACAAACACATGAAAATATGCTCAACATCACTCATTATTAGAGAAATGCAAATCAAAACCACAATGAGGTACCATTACACGCCAGTCAGGATGGCTGCTTTCCAAAAGTCTACAAGCAATAAATGCTGGAGAGGGTGTGGAGAAAAGGGAACCCTCTTACACTATTGGTGTGAATGCAAACTAGTACAGCCGCTATGGAAAACAGTGTGGAGATTTCTTAAAAAACTGGAAATAGAACTGCCATATGACCCAGTAATCCCACTTCTGGGCATACACACTGAGGAAACCAGATCTGAAAGAGACACGTGCACCCCAATGTTCATCGCAGCACTGTTTATAATAGCCAGGACATGGAAGCAACCTAGATGCCCATCAGCAGATGAATGGATAAGGAAGCTGTGGTACATATACACCATGGAATATTACTCAGCCATTAAAAAGAATTCATTTGAATCAGTTCTAATGAGATGGATGAAACTGGAGCCCCTTATACAGAGTGAAGTAAGCCAGAAAGATAAAGAACATTACAGCATACTAACACATATATATGGAATTTAGAAAGATGGTAACGATAACCCTATATGCAGAACAGAAAAAGAGACACAGAAATACAGAACAGACTTTTGAACTCTGTGGGAGAAGGTGAGGGTGGGATATTTCGAAAGAACAGCATATATACTATCTATGGTGAAACAGATCACCAGCCCAGGTGGGATGCATGAGACAAGTGCTCGGGCCTGGTGCACTGGGAAGACCCAGAGGAATCAGGTGGAGAGGGAGGTGGGAGGGAGGATCGGAATGGGGAATACGTGTAAATCTATGGCTGATTCATATCAATGTATGACAAAATCCACTGAAATGTTGTGAAGTAATTAGCCTCCAACTAATTAAAAAAAAAAAAAAAAAAGAAATAGTCATTTGGCCTTTCAACATGTTGAAATTTCTCAAAAAAAAAAAAAATATATATATATATATAGTGTTTTATAGCCTTGTGAATCTATGTGGGCCAACCTATAATCCACTGACTGTCAGAAAAGGGTTTTGTGGCTGATTACAGAGGAAGTAATAAGAAGTCAAGTCAGTATTGAATGAATCTCTATCTCAGCATTGTACCCAAATTTATAGAACAGTGACTTACATTTATTACATGCCCACTAAGTATTTGCTGTACCAAACATAAATAATGAATAAAGGGTCTTTGATTGAGGAATCACTACTATTTGAAATATAGTATTTTATCATTCCTAAAATAATATCATATGTAACAAATGCTAGTTTTTAATAAAATATTTTTGGGGGGTGGAATTCACACTATCCTATCAATAGTCAAATAACCTTGAATTTCAAAACCATCAAAATATGAAAACAAAAGAACTATCATAACTGAATTTATCAAATTCTTATAGAATGATCTGACATCAATAACTTATCCTACTATTTCCCTGATTTCAAGATAAGATGGCTCTTCCATCTGAATCAGCCAAGAGTAACCCCATACTCTTAGTGAAAATCTATCCTCAGGATTGATTCTCTTAGCACCCATCTGCCACATTTTGCTGCCAAACTTTAATCAAATAATTTTCCTCCACCAGGTTGGGAAGCCTAAAAATGTGGATTTCTGGCAAAAGCCTGGAACACGAGTTAGGACTCTGTTCTTTCCTAGCTCTTCAAATTATTAAAGACATAGCTGATATTCATACAACAGCTGATAACAGAATCAATGTGTGGCTGATTTTAAAATAACAGATTCAGGAATCCCAACTATAACTTCATGAATTGTACTTTTCAGAATTGAGACCAAGAAGTGTAATTTTTTTCCTTGACCCCACTGCACAGTTTGTAGGATTTTAGTTCCCCACCCAGGGATGGAACCAGGGCCCTCAGCAATGAAAGAACAGACTCCTAACCACTGGACCACCAGGGAATTCCCAGAAAGTCATAACTTTTAAAACTCCCAGATGATTTTGTTGCAGTCAGTTCGATACTGGTTTATAAGATTTCTTTTGTAATCAGTGTCCTAGAGAAAGATGGTCATCAATGATCAGGGAGAAATACAATTTTTAAAACTGGTCTTTTGCTATGAAGTAGCAGCAGCAGAAACAAGCACTTCTTTAGCTTACTTTGTATGAATATTCATTTTTGAAAAAATAAAATAAAAAATCCTCAAGGCTATAAGGATGAAGTTCTGGAGTGAAACACACCTTCTGTAAAACCCTGTAACCATGCATCCCTAGACACATGTGCATGGGTTCTCAGTCGCTTCAGTCATGTCCAATTCTTTGCAATCCTGTGGACGGTAGCCTGCCAGGCTCCTCTGTCCATGGCATTATCCAGGCAAGGGTTGTCATGCCCTCCTCCAGGGGATCTTCCTGACCCAGCAATCGAACACACAACTCATGAATCTCCTGCATTGCAGGAAAATTCTTTACCACTAAGCCACAGGGGAAGCCCCACACTAGACACAAACGTAGAAGCTTAGCTCAGCCTGATTCCTGGAGTTCACTCTCCACAGATTTGTATCAAGCAGCTTCATCAGTCCAAAGTTAACATACAAATAATTTCCCTGATCCAGATTAAAGAAATAAAATCAGGTTCAAGATTCTCTTTTGGGTTCACATAGTCCTTCCTTTCTCCTTTATTTTCCAACTCCGTTGTCAAAAATGGCCTCAAAACTATGCTAAGAAGGAATTCTGAAAAAATTTGACACATTAAACAGAAAGCAAAAACTAAGTTTGGATGATGCTGGGTTGAAAATAGATGTATAACACATGGACACAGAAAGTTGCTATCCACACTTTTAGAAAAACATAGAGGACAATGAGAACATAGAGGAGAAATATTTGGAATTGGGGTCACATTAGAAGACTCATGCAACATTGAAGAAAGACATTTGCTAAACTTGGATTTTTAATTGTTTTATAAATATGCAACATTCACAACACTATACTGCACTTATTTTAAATAAACAAATTAATTAGATTTGACATGTGTACACATTTATTCCAATCAAGATAATGAACAATGCATCACCCAAAAAAGTTTCCTCACATCTCTTTATAATCTTCTCTCAATCCTCTCCCCACCTCCTACTCCAATTTTCATGCAGCACTTCCATCATGAATTATTTTGCATATTTTATATAATATAAATGGAATCATGTGTACTCTTTTGTCTACTTTCCTTCTCTCAGCATAATTAAGAGTCTTTCATGGTTGTAAGTATCAATGGTTCATTCCTTTGTAATGATGAAAAGTCTTCCATTACATAGATATAAAACAATTTGTTAATCTAGTCACGTATTAACAAACATTTATGTTAGTTCTAGTTAGAAGCTGCTATAAACAAAGTTGCTTTGAGCTTTTGTGTGTCACATTTTTAGTAGACATGTGCTTTCATTTTTTTCTTGGGTGAATATCTGGGAGTGAAATTAATGGAGCATATGGTAGGTGTTTATTTGACTTTAACTTTCTTATTTTTTCTACTGGTTTTTTGTAGATGCCCTTCGATTTTATGTTCAGATAATTATGCTGTCTGTGATTAAAGACAGGTTCATGTCTTCCTTTTCAAATTGTGTTTTTTTGTTTCTTTCTCTTGCCTTTTTACACTGGCTAGAATCCCTAGTACAACACTAAATACAAATGGTGAGAGCCAAAATTCTTTCCCTAGTGCTGAAATTAGGGGGGGAAGCATTCATTCTTTCACCATCAAGTATGATGTTTGATGTAGTTTTTGTAGAGGTTTTTTATTTAGTTGAGGAAACTCCTTAGGTCTTAATTTGCTGGAAGTTTTTAAACACGAATGAATGCTGAATTTTCTTAAATGCTTTTTCTGCATCTATTGAGGTTATTCTTGTTAATTAATCAACTGATACTTGTCAGCCCCTGTAACTACAATATTGATAACTTGCCACAATAAAATATCAAAGAATATATCACTCTCCCATTTTATATAATAAAACAAGGCTCACAAGTGTCTAGAAAGTTCATGGCAGAGTTAATAATTTTGAATAGAAATCTCTCTGATAGCAAACCTGATTCCCTGTTTTTTATACTATCAATAATTTTCTGGGGCTTCCCTGGTGGCTCAGTGATAAAGAACCCACCTGCAATGCAGAAGCTGCAGGTTGGATCCCTGAGTTGGGAAGATCCCCTGGAGGAGGAAATGGCAACCCACTCCAGTATTCTTGCCAGGATAATCCCATGGACAGAGGAGCCTGGCAGGCTACAGTCCTTGGGGTCACAGAGGCCTGGACATGACTGAAGCAACAGAGCACACATGCACACAATACAGTCTGTGAACTACTTTCTTCTTTATTTCTGCATATTGAATGAAAAGTGACTAAATAATCGCAGATTTGACCCTTTCACCAAAAGAAGACAGCAACACATTGGAAAGAATATCCAAGCTGCAGTTCAGGAGCTGACTACCAGGTACTGCCTTGGCCATTCTTTTCAGATCAATTGTTAGGCACCTGAGGAGCAATGCACTATAACAAAGATGACAAATTTTTCTACGTTTAGGTGAGCCCCCAGAGTACCAAAGTTTCATTCACAGCTCCTGATCACTCACTTTCTCTAGTCCTTGAAACTGGCTTGTGATAAAGCAGTCTAGAGGAAAGCTGTTCAAATCAACTAGGATAAATATTTCTCAAAAATTTTAAAATTGACGTGCCATATATTCAAGAATTCCATTTCTAATTATTTCAAAAATTGAAATTTTGGCACATGCCCAAAATACAGAGATATTTATATATCTATGTTTCCATCAAAAGGTGGAAGCAACCCAAATATCAACAAATGAATGGATAGACAAAATGTTCTCTATACTTACACTAGGATATTATTCAACCTTAAAAAGGAAAGAAATTCTAAAACATGCTACAACATAGATGAAACTGGAGTACATCGTGATAAATGAAATAAGACACAAAATGACCAGTGTTGCATGATTCCACTTATACAGGCTGTCTGAAGTAGTCAAACTCAGAGAGAGTAGAAGAGTAGTGTCCAGAGGCTGGAGGGACGGGGGAATAGGGAGTTACTCTTTAATGAGCACAAATTTTCAGTTTTTCAACATGAAAAGAGTTCTAGAGATGAATGATGTTGCTGTTTAATAATAATGTAAATGTATTTAATATTACTGGATTATACACTTAAACATTATTCAGTTCAGTTCAGTTCACTCGCTCAGTCATGTTTCACTCTTTGCGACCCTATGGACCACAGCATACAGGTTTCCCTGTCCATCACCAACTCCTGGAGGCTACTCAAACTCATGTCCATCAAATCGGTGATGCCATTCAACCATCTCATCCTCTGTCATCCCCTTTTTTCCTGCCTTCAATCTTTCCCAGCATCAGGGTCTTTTCAAATGAGTCGCTCTTCGCATCAGGTGACAAAGGAATGGAGTTTCAGCTTCAACATCAGTCCTTCCAATGAACACCCAGGACTGATCTTCTTTAGGATGGACAGGTTGGAGCACCTTGCAGTCCTCAAGAGTCTTCTCCAACATCACAGTTCAAAAGCATCAATTCTTTGGTGCTCAGTTTTCTTTATTTTTATTTTTTTTTATTTATTTTTATTAGTTGGAGGCTAATTACTTTACAATATTGTAGTGGTTTCTGCCATACATTGACATGAATCAGCCATGGATTTACATGTGTTCCCCATCCCGATCCCCCCTCCTGCATCCCTCCCCATTCCATCCCTCTGGGTCTTCCCAGTGTACCAACTATTATTTTCTCCCAATCTGAGGGATGTCTTTTCACCTTGCTTATAGTTTCCTTTGTTGTGCAAAAGCTTTTAAGTTTCATTAGGTCCCATTTGTTTAGTTTTGCTTTTGTTTCCAATATTCTGGGAGGTGGGTCATAGTGGATCCTGCTGTGATTTATGTCCGAGAGTGTTTTGCCTATGTTCTCCTCTAGGAGTTTTATAGTCTCTGGTCTTACATTTAGATCTTTAATCCATTTTGAGTTTATTTTTGTGTATGGTGTTAGAAAGTGTTCTAGTTTCATTCTTTTACAAGTGGTTGACCAGTTTTCCCAGCACCACTTGTTAAAGAGGTTGTCTTTTTTCCATTGTATATTCTTGCCTCCTTTGTCGAAGATAAGGTGTCCATAGGTATGTGGATTTATCTCTGGGCTTTCTATTCTGTTCCATCGATCTATATTTCTGTCTTTGTGCCAGTACCATACTGTCTTGATGACTGTGGCTTTGTAGTAGAGTCTGAAGTCAGGCAGGTTGATTCCTCCAGTTCCACTCTTCTTTCTCAAGATTGCTTTGGCTATTCAAGGTTTTTTGTATTTCCATACAAATTGTGAAATCATTTGTTCTAGTTCTGTGAAAAATATCGTTGGTACCTTGATAGGGATTGCATTGAATCTATAGATTGCTTTGGGTAGTATACTCATTTTCACAATATTGATTCTTCCATTCCATGAACATGGTATATTTCTCCATCTGTTTGTGTCCTCTTTGATTTCTTTCATCAGTGTTTTATAGTTTTCTATATATAGGTCTTTCATTTCTTTAGGTAGATATACTCCTAAGTATTTCATTCTTTTTGTTGCAATGGTGAATGGTATTGTTTCCTTAATTTCTCTTTCTGTTTTCTCATTGTTAGTGTATAGGAATGCAAGGGATTTCTGTGTGTTAATTTTATATCCTGAAACTTTACTATATTCACTGATTAGCTCTAGTAATTTTCTGGAAGAGTCTTTAGGGTTTTCTATGTAGAGGATCATGTCATCTGCAAACAGTGAGAGTTTTACTTCTTCTTTTCCAAACTGGATTCCTTTTATTTCTTTTTCTGCTCTGATTATTGTGGCCAACACTTCCAAAACTCTGTTGAATAGTAGTGGTGAGAGTGGGCACCCTTGTCTTGTTCCTGACTTTAAGGGAAATGCTTTCAATTTTTCACCATTGAGGATAATGTTTGCTGTCGGTTTCCCATATATAGCTTTTATTATGTTTAGGTATGTTCCTTCTATGCCTGCTTTCTGAGGAGTTTTTATCATAAATGGATGTTGAATTCTGCCAAAGGCTTTTTCTGCATTTATTGAGATAATTATATGGTTTTTATCTTTCAATTTGTTAATGTGGTGTATTACATTGATTGATTTGCAGATGTTAAAAAATATTTGCATTCCAGGGATAAAGCCCACTTGGTCATGATGTATGATCTTCAGCTTTCTTAATAGTCCAACTCTAACATCCATACATGACTACAGGATAAACCATAGCTTTGACTAGACAGACTTTTCTTGGCAAAGTAATGTCTCTGCTTTTTAATATGCTGTCTAGGCTGGTCATAACTTTCCTTCCAAGGAGTCAGTGTCTTTTAATTTCATGGCTGCAGTCACCATTTGCAGTGATTTTTGAGCCCCAAAATAGAAAGCCTGTCACTGTTTCCACTGTTTCCCTATCTATTTGCCATGAAGTGATGGGACTGGATACCATGATCTTGGTTTTCTGAATGTTGAGCTTTAAGCCAACTTTTTCACTCTCCTCTTTCACTTTCATCAAGAGGTTCTTTAGTTCTTCTTCACTTTCTTTCATAAGGGTGGTGTCATCTGCATATCTGAGGTTACTGGTATTTCTCCCAGCAATCTTGATTCCAGCTTGTGCTTCCTCCAGCCCAGCATTTCTCATGATGTACTCTGCATATAAGTTAAATCAGCAGGGTAACAATATACAGCTTTGACATACTCCTTTCCCGATTTGTAACCAGTGTGTTGTTCCATGTTCAGTTCTAACTGTTGCTTCCTGACCTGCATACATATTTCTCAGGAGGCAGGTCAGGTTGTCTGGTATTCCCATCTATTTCAGAACTTTCCACAGTTTATTGTTATCCACAAAGGCTTTGGCATACTCAATAAAGCAGAAATAGATATTTTTTTCTGGAACTCTCCTGCTTTTTCAATGATCCAGCGGATGTTGGCAACTTGACCTCTGGTTCCTCTGCCTTTTCTAAAACCAGCTTGAACATCTGGAAGTTCACGGTTCATGTATTGCTGAAACCTGGCTTGGAGATTTTTGAGCATAACTTTACTAGCGTGTGAGATGAGTGCAATTTTGTGGTAGTTTGAGCATTCTTTGGCATTGCCTTTCTTTGGCATTGGAATGAAAACTGACCTTTTCCAGTCCTGTGGCCACTGCTGAGTTTTCCAAATTTGCTGACATATTGAGTGCATCACTTTCACAGCATCATCTTTTAGGATTTGAAATAGCTCAAGTGGAAGTCCATCATCTCCACTAGCTTTGTTCATAGTGATGCTTCCTAAGGCCCACTTGACTTTGCATTCCAGGATGTCTGGCTCTAAGTAAGTGATCACACCATCGTGATTATCTGGACATTAATATGGTAAAAAAAAAAAAAAAAAAAAAAAAAAAGTCTGTTAGGATGGTAAAATTTTTTGAGTTAAACCAATTTAAAACTTTTAAAATTAACTTTTACTGGAGGATAGTTGATTTACCATGTCAGTTTCCGCTGTACAGCAAAGTGAATCAGTTGTGCACACACAGTACATCCAGTCTGTTGAGAATTATATTCCCATGTAGGGCATTGCAAAGTATTGAGCAGAGTTCCCTGTGCCCTACAGTAGGGTTCTTATTAGTTATCTGTCTATATTATATATGTAGTAGTGTGTATATGACAATCCCAGCCTCCTAATTTATCCCTCCCCTACTCCCCCCTCGGGAAGCATAAATTTGTTTCCTATATGTGACTCTACTTCTGTTTTGGAATTAGGTTCATTTGTACCATTTTTTAAGACTCCACATATAAGTAATATATGAGTCTTGTCTTTGTTTGACCTCAGTCAGTATGACAGTCTCTAGGTCCATGCATATTGCTGCAAATGGCATTATTTCATTGTGTTTTATGGGTGAGTAATGGTGCATTGTATATATGTACCACATCTTCTTTATCCATTCTTTCCATAGACATATAGGTTGCTTCCATGTCCTAGGTATTGTAAATAGTGCTGCAGTGAACATTAGGGTACATGTATTTTTTTCAAATTACGGTTTTCTCCAGATTTACGCCCAGGAGTGGAATTGCTGGGTCATATGGTAGCACTATTTTTAGTTTTTTAAGGAACTTCCATACTGTTCTCCATAGTGTAGGAGGGTTCCCTTTTCTCCTTTTCTCAACACCTTTTCCAGCATTTATTGTTTGTAGATTCTTTGATGATGGCCATTCGGATCAGTGTGAGTGAAAGTGGCTCAGTCGTGTGTGACTCTTTGCGACCCCATGGACTGTACAGTCCACAGAATTCTCCAGGCCAGAATACTGGGGTGGGTAGCCTTTCTCTCCTCCAGGGGATCTTTCCAATCCAGAGATCGTACACAGGTTTCCCACATTGCAGGCAGATTTTTTACCAGCCAAGCCACCACGGAAACCCAAAGATCAGTGTGAAGTGATATCTCATTGCAGTTTTGATTTGCATTTCTCTAATAATTAGTGATGGTGAGCATCTTTTCATGTGCCCTTTGGTCATCTGTAAATATTCTTTGGAGAAATGTCTGTTGGATCTTCCCCTCATTTTTAATTTGAGTTGTTTGGGTTTTTTTTTTTTTTTTTTTAATATGGATCTGCATGAGTTGTTTGTATATTTTGGAGACTAATCCCTTGTCAATACAGTTGCAAATATTTTCTCTCATCCTGTGGATTTTCTTTCTGTTTTGTTTATGATTTCCTTTGTTATGCAAGAGCTTTTAAGTTTAGTTAGGTTCCATTTGTTTATTTTTGTTTTTATTTTCATTACTCTAGGAGTTAGACCACAAAAAGATTCTAGTGTGATTTATGTCAAAGAGTGTTCTGCCTAAGTTATTATCCTCTAACAGTTTTAGAGTATCCAGTCTCACATTTAGGCCTTTAATCCATTTCGAGTTTATTTTTGTGTATGATGTTAGAGAGTGTTCTGACTTCATTCTTTAATTGTACCTGTCCAGTTTTTCCAGCCTCATTTATTGGAAAGACTGTAAGACATTCCTTTGAAGATTTCTACTCTACACAATTGCTTTCCAAATACAAATATAAGAGGCAGCTACTATACAAGATCACTTAGCAATCACCCATTACCATTCAACTTTTAAGACACTGAGAAAAAATGGAATTTGAAAAGGAGTAAATTGGAGATAAGGAATATTTGGGACTGTATAACAATGATTGAAAGCGAGGGCCTAGAGGGGTGCAAAATCAGCCACATGATGGTAAAAATGCTGTTGGAGGAGTGTGCAGTGAAAGGCAAGACCAGAGACAGAACATAATTCATACAGTACTTCGCAAAATGTCCTTCTAAGGGCCACTAATTATTGATCTTTTTGTGGATAAGACTGAAGAGAGGCAGGGAAAACTTAGATTATGGAAATTGAGCCATTCAGTGATAGAGGTGTTAATAAGAAGCAATGAGTATTAGCACAAAGTAGGCACCCAAGAATGTAAATAAAGGTACTATTAACTCAGCTAACAAAACTAAAATGAATGAATTTATTAAATGGTGTAAAACAACATGATATTCAAAAGAAGGAAAATCACACAGAGATTTCATGACAAAACAATACCTGTAATATAACATATAGTCAATTAATATTTAATGAATTGCTGGGAAAATTAAATAAATAGTCTTGTTTAGGCTTCAGAGACAAAGCAGAACAGGCCTCTGACCTTGCTTCTAACCTGTCTGGACACTGCCCTGACTGTAAGTTGACTGTGAGTAACTGCCTGCTGTGAGTGCAAGACTTCCAGCACCATGGATAAGATGGGGAAGGAATCTTGAGATTGTTGAGCTCCTAGAGGGATCTCCCAGCCTTAGCAACATTCCAAGTTTTACATGACTAAACGAACAGCATTAAGGAAACCAGAGCTGCAATTTGGTCACAGATTGATGATGATATCAGTTTGCAACTGTCCTGGGATTGTAAATGGGAGCCCTGAACTGTAATCTTTGAAGTCTTACCCACGGAGAGGACTCTTTTCATAATTGGGACTCCAGATGTGCTGTGACCTGGGATTTCCCAGTGCTGAAAACTCTCAAGTTTGGATGTTGACCTCCATCCACGTCTGGACGTTGGTCAAAACCCAATTTGGGTTTCTGTATTGTCTGCTCTTTCTATTTCTATTTTCTTTTAATATTAGCATGTTTAATGCTAATATGTTGAAAGTAAGCTAGATAATTCTCCAATAAACATCTATATTATTTATTTGTATGTAACAAGTGGCTTATTTTGTTAACAAATCCTTTGAACCTGAGACAAAAGTGAAAACTTTTGGTAAAACATAAATAAATTGAAATGAAAATCCAACAATTCACACATATTTTTACTGATTTATAGTTCAGACATTTCTGAATTTCCTTAGTCAATTCTTCTAGCTCATACTAATCACTACATGGCAAGGATTTTATGTGGCTAATTTTTGTCCTCAATACATAATTTTACATTTTTGATAAATACATAATTTAAACCTAAATTTTTAGGGATAAAGAATTTTTTTTTATGAATGATAGCTCTGAATATGGCCTCTGAACCTAGAGAACTATTTTCTTAGAATGAGTATCTTCTCTCTAACCCTATGCCTGTGCAACCGTAATCACTTCCTGTCTGTGCTGGCAACTCCCTGCCCTGGTCCCTACGGCAGGTGGAGCAGGGCCCTGGGTTTTGGTGCAGGTCCCTCCTCCACACGTCTCACTGTGGGCTCTCTCAGTGCACAGAAATACACTGCAGAGTCCTCCAGCTGTGAAGCTGAGATGACAAGTGTGATAGATTTTCTTGCTTTCTGGAAATTCAATGAGTAGCGACCTTCTGTGGCATTTTGCTGGTTATGAGAATCCTGACGAATAAGGAGAATCATCTCCCCACTGCTGGGCTGCTTGTACCAGAATAAACTATAACGTGACTCACTAGTGTCATACTTGCAATCCAGGGTCACAGCTTCCTTCTCCTGCACTAATACTTGTGGTTGGTCTTGAGTTACCTTCTGGGCAATAATGGATCCTAAAGGGAAAAAAAAAAAAAAATAGAATCAGAACTTTAGGAATAAGTGGTGTGGAATGAAGAAATCCTATTTTAGACCCTACTATCCCTTCTTCCCAGGGTTCCCATAAGACTGCCTGTTCCCCCAGTCCTTAGGTCACAGAGGAGGCTCAGTTCTACCGGGACCATCCTTACCTAAATACAGTGAAGCCATGACCACTTTCAGAAGTCTGGGGAGAAGCATGTTTCAGCTCTCCGCTAGATGGAAAATATCTTCTTCAATGTCAAGGCTTTGCAAGGTGAGATGAGCCTGACAGGGTGAGGGGAAGAATTGCTGGGTATGTTCTGCTGCTGCCCCACAACAGGAAACAGGGGTTTCCTGGAGTAGCAAGTTGATGTGGCTCATATCAACTTCTCTATGGACCAGGTGAGTGTCTCACTCACCCCAAACTTCCTTTTGCATTAACCCACTCTTCAGTTCAGTTCGGTGCAGTCGCTCAGTTGTGTCCAATCCTTTGCGACCCCATGAACTGCAGCACGCCAGGTCTCCCTGTCCATCACCAACTCCCGGAGTCCACCCAAATCCATTTTTAGTTGATACCAATTACATCTGAAAATAAACACAAGTCAAATTTGATATTTATAGGAAGAGTGATAATTTGACTGACTACTGTGTTCAGCTGTTGCATCTATGATGGAACTTGTTTCAAGATACTGCATGTAATGGATTATGGAAACAACATAAGATGTAGTGATCATTTATCCTCATACCTACATATGCTTTCTTTCACTTAAGATAGAAATAAATTGCTTTATGAAAAGTAGACAAATCTGTTTGTGTTAATTACTGCAGCTTTTTCAACCTACATATCAATATAGCAATCACTATAATTCTTCACCACATCTGCTCAGTTCCCTAACTTGGGACCTAATAGTAGGAGGAAAGATACTCTCCTTTTGCAGAAGCCTAGAGTGAATCTCGTAGACATGGAGTCCTATCACAATGGTCCCTTTCTCCTCTCTATTTGTTCTGACAGTCCAGGGCTGTTCAGAGAGGGCTAATAGATGCTAGATATTGGTCATCAGCTTATCAAAACTTTGAATTTATATTGTTTCCATTAATTCAATTGGAACACTCTCAGCCAGGTCTGACTCTCTGCCACCCCAGACCTGCCAGGCTCCTCTGTCCATGGCATTCTCCAGGCAAGAATGCTGGAGTGGGTAGCCATTCCCTCCTCCAGTGGATCTTTCCAACACCAGGATTGAACCCAGGTCTCCTCCTTTGTAGGCAGATTCTTGACCATCTGAGCCACCAGGGAAGCCCGAAAGAGCCTCAAAAAGCCTCTATATTCTGTGCACCTAGTTCTAAAGGAATATATCACAAGAGACCTCCATAGGACAGTTGATCATAAGACCACTACTGATTATAATATTTGTGTGAGAATGTGAAAGGAAAGCCATGTGTAAGAATATTACTAATCAACATGTTGTCAGCTACAAATTGGCACTTACCAAGAGTATTTGCCAGCAACTGAACAACAGGAAGGGCAATTGTCTTCTACCTCTACAGAGATTGAACTCTGTGCTGCTGCAGCTGCTGACCTTCAAAACCCTCTGAGGGTAATGCAGGGTGGACAGTGAGGCACTCTGTGCTCCAGGGAAACTAGTGAAATAGGTCTTTACATAGTTAGATATTTTCAGGAACTGATTTCATGATCCCAATCCTTGCATCTCTTCATATCTAGAAAAGCACTAAATCCCTTCATGGTGACATCAGTTCCTTGGGACTAGCAGAAAATTTTTTGTAAAGTAAGCATTTGATTGCATGGAATTCCCCCTTTACCAAAATCTTGTATGTTGACTTTCCCCCATTACCTCTTTGGAGCAGTCTCTCAGAGCTATCTGAGCTTCGGTCTCCCCGGCTGCAGTCCTCATTTTGCCCCAAGTAAAACTTAGCTCACAACTCTCACATTGTGCATCTTTTTAGTCAACAATGGCAAACAGCAGAGAGCTGTTACCTACAGTGGCCTACCCCTTAAAGTTGAACAGAACTTACCTTCCTATCTCAAGGTAATTACAGCCTCAGCTAATCTGGTTGAAGTTTTTTTCAGATCCTGCCCTGGAATCTCCATTAAATCTGATGGGACCACACATAGCACAAATTGTTCCCCAACCTAAAACACCCAACTTTTTTCTACCAATCAGTTGACTAATATAAAATATTAATTTCCTCTCAGGTTATTCAACTTTGTTACGCTTCTCAGTGAAAGTTTCTCCTGATAGTACGTCTGCTATTCAAAATGCCTTCATGTCCAGAACAGATTTTTTTAACACTCTCATACCAAATGTGAATTAATGTGTTTTAAAATAATCTTATCTTAAATACTGAAAAGAAACAATACCAGGCTGTCTATGCAATAACTATTCTAAACTCCTTTTTAAACCAATCATTAGCAAAAATGAAATTAACTAAGTAGCTGAACTTGTGGATCTATCTTGGATACATAAAATTACAAAAAGTATACATACAGTGGTAGTTACAGATTTTTAACACAGTTCACATATCATGCATGCCTGTTAAAGTGAAAGTGAAAGTTGCTCATCATGTCTGACTCTTTGTGACCCCATGGACTATATAGCCCATGGAATTCTCCAGGCCACAATATTGGAGCGGGTAGCCTTTCCCTTCTCCAGGGAATCTTCTCAACCGAGGGATTGAACCCAGGTCTCCCACATTGCAGGAAGATTCTTTACCAGCTGAGTCACAAGGGAAGCCCAAGAATACTGGAGTGGGTAGCCTACCCCTTCTCCAGCAGATCTTCCCAACCCAGGAATTGAACCAGGGTCTCCTGCATTGCAGGATTCACCCTTTCTTATTTCTTTAATAAACATCTACTGATAATCAACTATGTGAATGGGAAATGCTCAATTCAACATATAATAGTAAGTGAAAAAAATTATAAGCCTATTGTAACAATAATTTATTTAAAAGGTAAGCTGAATATTCACAATATTATGTGATTGCAGAATTTTCAATATATTTATTGGATATCACACATTTCCCTATAATTGGCATGCAATATATAATCAGAAAAATAATAAATGTTGTTTTCAAAATACAGTATTAAAAAACCCATTCATATTAAGGATTGTGAATTGATACCAAGAGGTTATTTATAGAAAAGAAGTCTGAGTGGCAAATGTAAAGGCAATCTTACAATTTTGAAACAAAACAATGCTGACTCCCTTCAAGAAATCGGTAAGCAGCAATTATCCATAAAATGTGTCGTACTTCCTGGGTCATCTTGAACCTAACCTTCTTATTCTATGCTTGTCTAACACATCAGTTTCCACTTGCAGACAAACAATATGATAGATGCTACTTTGAAGGTTGCACTAGAGAAGGGGGCTGCCTGTCACAAGTATGAGTACAGGTAGCGGTTGCCTGGGAAGCGCTGTGTCCTTGCTGCACAGAAGTAGGCAGCTGAGTCTTCAGGCTGGATGGTTACGATGTGCAGGGAGAGACGTTTGTCCCTCATAGGCACAGCCTATGAGGGACATGCATAAAAGCAGCAAAGGTCAAACAAATTATGTCTCAGATTGAAATAATCTCAGTTCAGTTCAGTTCAGTTGTTCGGTCATGTCTGACTCTTTGTGACCCCATGAACCGCAGCACACCAGGTCTCCCTGTCCATCACCAACTGCCGGAGTCTACCCAAACCCATATCCATTGAGTCAGTGATGCCATCCAACCATCTCATCCTCTGTCGTCCCCTTCTCCTCCTGCCCTCAATCTTTCCCAGCATCAGTGTCTTTTCCAATGAGCCAGCTCTTTGCATCAGGTGGCCAAAGTATTGGAGTTTCACCTTCAGCATCAGTACTTCGAATGAACACCCAAGACTGATTTCCTTTAGGATGGACTGGTTGGATCTCCTTGCAGTCCACGGGACTCTCAAGAGTCTTCTCCAACACCACAGTTCAAAAACATGAATTCTTCATTGCTCATGCACAGTAAGAATGTAGAGATAGAGAATTTGACTGTTTATAAGCTGAAAAGAGGTGGATACTGTTGCTCTTTATTCATTGATGGGCCTGATATATAGTTTTTTAAATTATAAAAGCACCATGATTCACTCTCCTAAACAAACAAACCAAAAAAAATTATATATATATATGAAACTATCAAGTTCGGCCAATATAACTTTTTTATTTGTCTGTTATGGAAGATAATTCTCTCTAAAAGGAACTTTTAAGCCAAAGATCAGAGTAACAGAGAGAAGATCATTTGACATTTCAACCGCCTGTTATCTCAGACTGTCGCCTCTAAGCTGGTTTTTAGTGGGCCCTTGCTTTCTCAGAGAATTGACAGTAGAAACCGTTGAAATGTATCCTAAAATGCAGTTACTAAATGGCAGAGATCTAAGTGTTGCAGTTTGTATTAGACAGCTTTTATTTGCTCAGCAACAAGAGTTTGGAAGAAGGAGATAAGAAAAGAACATTAAGGGGGGGGGGTGATGATATCCAGTTTATCCTGTACTTTCTACTGCTAGCTCGTTTGATCTATTTTTTAATTACACAATTTTTCATTCTGTCATCTTGGATCTAGTTTCTGTTTTGTAAAATGAGGTTGAACTAAACCCTGTATAAGGGCTCATCTAGCTCTAAATTCTTTTATACTATTTAGCAGAACAAATCTTTGAGGCCTGCTTATATACAATGTAGAGTGAGGAGAGAAAGTGGGGAGAAACCCCTTGCACTCTGGAACTGCAACACCATTTTCACATTTCATGCAGTCTTCGGGGGCTGCGGTTGCCACTAATTAACCCTAGGTCCTCTTCTGAAGCAGAGGCAGGGTCCTTAGAATGAATCCCTATCTGTGATTTCATTTCTCCTGTAAGATCAAAGAGAATATAAATCCACAGTTAAATGGTATAAAATGGGACGGGGCTCACTGAATGTAAGTGTCTTCACAGACAGTGAGGTCAAAGGGGCTTTGTGGCTGAATCGGTGAGAAGATGTTCTTCTGGTGATTCATTCTGTAAGTCTTATTTCATCTTGTAGGAATAAAAGAAAAAACATCTGCCCGACTGGAGGACCCGGAGGAAGTCGATGAGTTGCCAACAGGTAAAGCAAGAGGCTCTTTCTAAAGCAACCAAATTGCTTTCTGGCTTCTGTCTCTCCGTGCAAGTGTAGGTGGGGATCACCTATATCATTTTTAGAACCAGTGCAAAATGAAAACCTGGAATCTTCTTTGCAAGAAGCAGGGTAAAGTCTCATTAGGTAATGTTTCTAGTGGCCTCCCTGGTGGCTCAAATGGTAAAGAACTTGCCTGCAATGCGGGAGACCTGAGTTCGACCCCTGGGTCCGATCCCTGGGTCGGGAAGATCCCTTGGAGTAGGAAATGGCAACCCACTCCAGTATTCTTGCCCAGAGAATTCCATGGAACGAGGAGCCTGGCAGACTATAGTCCTTGGCGTCGCATAGAGTAGGACAGGATGGACTGACTAACACTTTCACTTTCAACGTTTCTGGTGGCACCATTTTTCTAAAATGTTTTAACTCTTCATACAAATTAGCTTCATGTATCTGAATCTAATTTTTGGAGACTTTCAATCATTTTAGGTTCACAGAAAAATTAAAGAGAAGATGCAGAGGTTTCCAATATACCTCCCACTCCCACACTTGCATAACCTCTCTTCTTATCAACTTCCACATGAGACTGGTCTATTTCTCACAACTGATGAGCCCATATTAACACATTATAATTGCCCAAAGTCTATCGTTTACCAAAATTCACTCTTGGTGTTGTACATTCTACGGGTTTACACAAATGTACAGTGGCACATGTTCATCATCATAGTATCACAGAGAGTAGTTTCATTTCTAAAAATCCTCTGTGCTCTGCCCATTCATCCGTCCACTCCCCTCAATCCTTGCAATCACTGGTTTTTACTCTCTTTATAATTCTACCTTTCCCAGAATCTCATATAGTTGGAATCATATAGTAGGCAGCCTTTGAGATTGACTTCTTTCACTTAGTAACATGCATTTAAGTTTCCTCTGCATTTTTAAGGCTTGACAGCCCATTTCTTTTTATTTTTTATTTTTTTTTAGCTCACTTCTTTTTAACACTGAATAATATTCCATTGTTTGGAGGTACCACAATTTACTTATGCATCCCCTTGTTGAAGGACATCTTGGTTAGTCCCAAATGTTGGTAATTGTGAATAAAGCTGTTGTAAACTCCCATGCCTTTCTCTCAGCTTGTGGCAACTGCCCCCAGTGTTTGGTGCTCCTTGGCTTTCAGACACAGTGCTCCAGTCTCTGCCTTGTCTTCACATAAAAAATCATTCTTCTTATATTTGTTATTACCAGGACTCAAAACTCTGGATACAAACTTTAAAAGCATTACACACATTTAATTCCCTTTTCACTTTGAAGGAACACACACATGCAGTTAACCAAAAAATTGGGTCATCTCTTTCTGTTTGTTGATCACCATATATTTTTTCAAGCATTTTCCATCAGAGAAATTTATATGTAGCTTATATCTTATCTGTCAGGAGCACTGCATTGTTTTAACAAGACATTGGATATTGGCATCTACATCAGTTATGACAATGGCTCCATATTAGAGCTTTATATACACAGGAGATTTCTGGGATGAAGAAGGGCAAAAAAAAAAAAAAAAAACAAATAGTGAAATGACAGTCCTAAAGGATCTGATCTTGGGAAGAAAAAAGTGCTGAACTATGAATCTGGAATCCCAAAGAGGTAACAAGGTACTTGCACGGTGTAGCACTGCGGAGGGGCAGGGCTGAGGCAGCTGCAGTTTGGGCACAGGCTGCAGATCACCAGGGAGCACTGTGCCTCCACCGCACAGAGGTAGGTAGCTGCGTCTTCCAGCTGGGAGGCTGCGATGTGTAGGGTACTATACCGTTCCTTAAAATTCACTGTGGAACTCAGCCTTTCTTTCTGCTTCGTCCCTGAAGCTATGGAAAACAGCGTGGTGAGGCTGCCTCCGGGATTCTGCTGGAACCACTGTACATTGTTCACTGTGTCAGAAAAATTGCACCTCAGAGTAGAGTCGGCTCCTTCCTGGAGCTTCAAGACTGAAGGACTCTGCTCCACCTTCACTCCTCTCACCCCTGCTCCGAAAGAGAAAAACAAACACATATGATGTCACTGAGGGGTCACGGATGGGGTTTCCAGACCAGGAAACTCTCTCAGGAAGCACCTGAGGATGAAGGACCATCTAGGAGCCCCGGGTCAGCCTCCCCCTCCCGCCTACTGACGGCTGTGGACACTCCCCAGCCCCCTCTCTGGGGTGACCCCGACTCACAGCAGATCTGGACCCACAGAAGCCCCATCAGGGCTCCCCACTGTCTCTTCATGATCCCTTTCCCAGGTACTGAGGTGCCTTCACCCCTACTCTGAAGGGTATAGAGTCCTGGGGCCAGAGAAATGTTGTTCTTACTGTCAGTGTGTTCCACCAGAATCACTGAGTACCAATCACATCTGAGGTGTGTCAGCTCACTTAACAGGAAACTCCACCCACAGCGGCCTAGTGAGACTGCAGTAAGGTCAGCAATTTCTCCAAACTTGAGGTTTGGGGGGACAGTGCAGAGAGGTAAAAGCAATATTTCCAATATGTGAAGTCGTAAAGATTTTTTTTTTCTTAAAAGACTGTATATAAAAGAAGATTGTGGGATAGTGTGTGAGGAAAGGTAGATGATATTTCTAGAAGAACTGTGTCTTGATGGATTATGTAGAACCTTGAGGAATTATAGGGAAGGAGGACCCATTTTTCAAATTACATAGCTTGGCAGAGATTTTGATAATTCGGTATGTGAAAATTCTCATCAAGGAAAACTATCTGATACATGCATTGTTTACTGCAGAAGTAAATACAATTTTTTGAAATCATTTAGAAACCAAGATATATAGTCAGCCTCTGCACAGAAATGATTCCAATAAGAATTTGGTTGTTGAAAAACAGGACATGCATATAATGTTCACTCTGCCTTAATTTCCACCTCTCCCTTCCTACTGTCAAACTCTTGGACACCCTGTTGACCCACAGCTAATTCTGATCTGGTCACACTCTTTTGCTCAAATCCAATATTGTTTTTCTCCTTTCCTTCTATTTTTGTTCCTTATTTTTTCCTCTTTTTATTCTTGTTCTTTCTACTCTCGAGGAAATATATGAAAAGGTAGGAGGTCTGGGGTATTGGAATAATTGGAATAATTTCCCCATTCCCCAAATGGGTTTGGGGAATTCAGTCATAAAAATTTTAAAAATGAATACAGGTAACGCAGGTGTTTTCTGTTGAGCTTCCGTGCACTCAGAGCTCAGTAGTATCCCTATTTCTCTACCTCTGCTCAGAGAATCATCCTCACCATGGATATACAGAGGTAAGGGCTACAGCTTTCCAAACCTTATATAGAATGACAAAACTGAAATCTGATATGAACTTTACACAAACACTGTTCCCCTCTCCCCACCTTTGCTGTCTATAATTTGAAGGTTCCCCATGCTCTCTAGGCTCCTCTCTTAACTGTTCCATCTTTGGAATCATCAGAAAAGGTCTTCATGTCTTTAAAGCCTACAGTGCTCCCTAGTGGGCTGAAACCATCAACAAAGACCCCGTCAGCCCAACAACTACAGCATCACAAAACCCTAGTCCCTTTCACTACATGCTTCCTGATGAAGAAAGTAGTCAGAAAAATAGTCACTGCCTAGATTGAATGGAGACTAAAAATAAATTCTTACTCTTAAAATGTCATTTCATGGAAATTTATGCCTTAAAAATTTCATAAATTTGATCTTGTGCTTTTTTTAATTTCTTTACTTTAGTTCAAAATAAACCCTTATTTATAGAAATTGTGCTGTAAATATGGTAATTTATTAAAAAGAACAAAATTTTGCCATTTGCAGCAACAGGGATGGACTTGGAGGGCATTATGCTAGTGAAATATGTCAGAGAAAGACAAATACTGTATGATATCACCTGTGTATCAGTTCAGTTCAGTTCAGTTCATTTGAGTCGCTCAGTCGTGTCCGACTCTTTGTGACCCCATGAATCGCAGCACGCCAGGCCTCCCTGTCCATCACCAACTCCCGAAGTTTACTGAAACTCATGCCCATCGAGTCGGTGATGCCATCCAGCCATCTCATCCTCTGTCGTCCCCTTCTCCTCCTGCCCCCAATCCCTCCCAGCATCAGGGTCTTTTCCAATGAGTCAACTCTTCGCATGAGGTGGCCAAAGTATTGGAGTTTCAGCTTCAGCATCAGTCCTTCCAATGAACACCCAGGACTGATCTCCTTTAGGATGGACTGGTTGGATCTCCTTGCAGTCCAAGGGACTCTCAAGAGTCTTCTCCAACACCACAGTTCAAAAGCATCAATTTTTCAGCGCTCAGCTTTGTTCACAGTCCAACTGTCACATCCATACATGACCACTGGAAAAACCATAGCCTTGACTAAACAGACCTTTGTTGGCAAAGTAATACCTCTGCTTTTTAATAAGCTATTTAGGTTGGCACACACATACACAAGTGAAAGAAACCAATCTGAAAAAGCTACACACCGTATGATTCCAACTATATAATATTCTGGATGAAGCAAAACTATGGAGACAGTAAAAAGTTCAGTGTTTGCAAGGGGTTACAGGGAAGAAGGGAAAAAACATTTACAGGACATTTTTAAGAAAAGAAAGGCTAACCAATGAGTAAAAGTCAAAACGTTTAATAGTATACAAACTTGGGTAGCTCAGCTGGTAAAGAATCCCCCTGCAATGCAGGAGACCCCCGTTTGATTCCTCAGTTGGAAAGTTCCGCTCGAGAAGGGACAGGCTACCCTCTCCAGTATTATTGGTCTTCCCTGTGGCTCATACAGTAAAGAGTCTACCTGACCTGGGTTCGATTCCTGGGTTGGGAAGGTCCCCTGGAGAAGGAAATGGAACCCACTCCAGTATTCTTGCCTGGAGAATCCCATGGACAGAGGGACAGAGCCTGAGACAGAGGAGCCGTGGACAGAGGAGTCCATGGGGTTGCAAAGAGTTGGACACAGCTGAAGTGACGAAGCCCAGCACGGCACATGCAAAGTTTGGGGGAATTTTTTGTGTTGTTCTCAGTTCATTAAAGACTAACTTCCACTTTTATGCTGAGTTTGTTGCTGCTGCTGCTAAGTCACTTCAGTCGTGTCCAACTCTGTGCGACCCCATAGATGGCAGCCTACCAGGCTCCTCCATCCCTGGGATTCTCCAGGCAAGAATGCTGGAGTGGGTTGCCATTTCCTTCTCCAAGGCATGAAAGTGAAAAGTGAAAGTGAAGTCGCTCAGTCGTGTCCGATTCTTCGAGACCCAGTGGACTGCAGTCTACCAGGCTCTTCCATCCATGGGGGTCTCCAGGCAAGAGGACTGGAGTGGGTTGCCATTGCCTTCTCTGTATGCTGTTTAGAAAGTCATCATTGCTTGTCGTAAAGAATTGTGGAGAGCATGGTTATTCTTTGCTTACAAACGACCTCACTCAGGCCTCCTGTTTTAGTGCTCCCCCAAACCCTCAACACTCACACATGTGCACTTATCGGGGCAAAACCATCTTTCTCAATTACTCAAAGATGATTGGTGCCGTGTTTTCTTAACCTTTGCACAGGTGCTCAGCACATATTCTGATGCGTCTCACACGAGGGCTAGGTTCCTCCTTCAACTTTTCTACGAGACGAGTCTTCATTCTTCCTTATACTTCTCATCCTCTGAAATCTGTTGACAGCACTCTGCACTGCTAACTCCTTTTATGTTCTCTCTGTATTTTCAGGCGTATACCCTTTCTAATTTCTTAGAGTTCCTGGGAGATAAAGAGATAAATGTGAATAAAATCCTTTGCTCTCCTTCCACTGTTTCATTATGTATGAGATTCTGTTCCTCCTCCTTTCATCCCTTCTTTCTCTATTAAGAAAGATAATTTTTGTAGGCTGTGGCTCTCCTATCACCTCTCATGCCCTGCTCTGTCAGGAAGACATTGTGCAGACCACACCTCATCTGGCACACTTTGGTTCTATGAAAGTATAGTAAGACATAGCAATACCCACCTGGGTGACTTGGAACAACTTGTGGAAGCAGGATTTTGCAAGAATATGCAAAACACCACTTCATTACTTATGTGGTTTTACCTTGAAATTACTTTGACCCTGGAAAAGGAACTACTGGTGTCAGAGTTTGCAGTTTCACTAGTAAAGAGTTGGGTATGGGGAATATTCTCTTCTTATTCTTATGCTTTAGCCATTTGTACGTTTTTAGTATCAACCAGAGACTAAGAGACACACAACCACAGGCTCTGTGGGAACCACAGTGCATCCAGGCCCCGTCGCTGCTCAGAGTTTGCGCTCAGCTCCCCCTGCAGTTCCTGTCACTGTGTCACCCAGAGCGCAGTAGTACACAGCCGAGTCTGACTCCTGGACTGAGGCTTTCTCCAAGTGGAAGGAGGTGGTTTTTGCATTGTATGTGGCTTCAAAACCTTTGTTGGTTTCCTTGTCGTTAGCCTTCGTGGCTTTCAGGAGGAGCTCTGGACCTTCTCCAGGATACTGGACATACCAGAAAAGAGTGGGGTACGTGGTGTCTGAATAAGTACAGTTCACAGTCAAGGTAGCCCCTTCCAAAAGGGTCACTTGGCCATCCATCTGGCTCACTGAAGCTCCACGGGTTTGTCCTAGGGGAAAATAAGAGAGTTCTCTGTGATCTTGGGCATAAAACTCTGGGATAAAATTATGCTTAAAGGTTTTGTTGACATAACAGAAGAAAGGATCCAAATTTTTAGAGGCGTTTTGCTTACCCAGCAGGAAGAGTATCACAGTCACTAATCCTGGAGAAGAGATCATCTCTGGAGTGTCTCCTGAAGAACATTCATGACTCGTAACGTGAAGAAATGTTGAAGTCACAGTGAGGTTTAGTTTCAGTGAAGTTTAGACACACAGGAAATGTGTCTGTGTTAGGAAACTGCACCCTCTGGTGGACAGGGACAAAAATGCGATGCATGTATGAAAGAAAGTGAAACTGAAGTCCTGTCCAACTCTTTGCAACCCCGTGAACTGTAGCCCGCCAGGCTCCTCTGTCCATGGGATTCTCCAGGCAAGAATACTGGAGTGGGTTGCCATTTCCTTCTCCAGGGGATATTCCCGACCCCAGGGATCTAACTTGGGTTTCCACACTGCAGGCAGACTCTTTACTGACTGAGCCACCAGGGAAGCCCATGTATCCTGGTCTCCTCCCTAAATTAGAAAAATGTTACCCTTGACTTTATCCACGAAGCACATGTCAGTCTTTAGGTGGAGCTTGGAAATCTGATCAACAGCTGTCAACATTTCTCAAGTCTGTTTTGTTCTTAGGATACTACCTGACATGGAAGTTCTTTAACAAAGCATCCCAGGTATTTTTGTAGCTGAGAAGATATCAATTTTCTTAAGCACTGTAATATAGTATTTTATATTCTCATGTATCCATTGTGGTCCAACCTATAATTCACTGACTGTCAGAAGAGTTTGTGGCTGATTACAGGCCTTCCCTGGTGACTCAGAGGTTAAAGCGTCTGCCTGCAATGCAGGAGATCTGGGTTCCATCCCTGGGTTGGGAAGATCCCCTGGAGAAAGAAATTGGCAACCCACTCCAGTATTCTTGCCTGGAGAATCCCGTGGACTGAGGAGCCTGGTGGGCTACAGTCCATGGGGTTGCAAAGAGTGGGACATGACTGAGCGACTTCACTTTCACAGAGGAAGTAATAAGAAGCTAGGTCATTACTGAGTGAATCTCTGTTTTTCAGCATTGTACCCCAATTTATAGAAGAGTGACTGACAATTATTTGTTGTTTAGTCACTGAATAAGTCATGTCTGATTCTTTTGCAACCCTAAGGACTGTGGCCTTCTAGGCTCCTTTGTCCATGGGATTTCCCAGTCAAGAATACTGGAGTTGCCATTTCTTCCCCAGGGGATCTTCCCAACCCAGGGATCGAACCTGAGTCTCCTGCATTGGCAGGCAGATTCTTTACCACTGAGTCACCAGGGAAGCCCTGACTGATGTTTATTATATGCTCACTAAATATTTGCTCTACCACAAAAAAAGTAATGAATAAAGGGTCTTTTATTGTGGAATCACTACTACTTGAAATAAAATATTTTCTCAGTCCTAAAATAATATCATTTGTAAGAAATGTTATCTTTCTAATAAATTTTTTTTCAAGGGAAAAAGTCACATTGTCTTATCAATAGTCAAATAATCCTGAATTTCAGAATCATTAAAGTGTGAAAACAAAAGAAATATCATAATTGAAATGATCAAATCCTTGTAGAATTATCTAAGATCTATATCTTATTCTCCTACTTCTTCCTTGACTCTAAGATAAGAAGGTTGGCCTATGTAAATCAGACAAGTACTAATCCTATTGTATATTCTTAGTTGAAATCTAGCCTCAAAGATACTTTCTATTCTATCTGCCACATTTTGTTGCCAAACTTTAACCAAATAATTTTCCCCCTGTGTTTGAAACCCTGAAGATGTGGATTTGTGTCAAAAGCCCAGAACATGAGTTAGGACGCTCTTCTTTCCCAGCTTTTCAAATTGTTAAAGACCTTTCAGCCAATATTCACATGACAGCTGAAAGTAGAATTAATGAGTGAATGACTTAAAATTACACATTCTGGGCCCACCAATAACTTCATGAATCATATTATCCAGAGTTGAGACCCATGAATCTGTAAGTTTTGGAAGCTCCCCAAGAAGTTGGGCCGCAGCCAGTCTTATGTTGGTTTACAAGTTTTCATTTGGGACAGATGTCCTAGATCAAGGTAGTTGTCAAAGATCAGGGAGCAACAGGATGTTCCCAGGACTACATGCGTACTCAAAACTTTTCTTTTTGAGTACCAGCAGCAAAAACAAGCACTTCTTTAGCTCTCTTTTTATGACCATTCATTTTATAAAACAAAACCTCTGAGGAGTATCAAGATGAAGTCCTAAGAGGCATTCATCTTCTGTAAAGGCCTGTAACCATAGATCCCTAAACACACAGATGGAAGCTTAGCCCATTCTGTTTCTGGGAGTTCTCTCTTCTCAGATTCACATCAAGGAATTTCATGAGTCAGAGTCAGCACATGAATCATTTCCCAAATCCAGATTTGAAGTTAAAAAACCAGGCTCAGATACTGCTTGAATTCACATATTCCTTCCTTTCTTCTCCACCTTCCAAATCACATAGTGAGAAACTGCCTCAAAAATATGCCAGAAAGAAATTCTGGAAAATGAGTTACAAACTTCTGTTCTGGTAGGTGGGTTTCCCTGGTGGCTCAGATGGTAAAGAATCCGCTGGCAATTCTGGTGTATAGAAAGAATGCGAAATAGGCTGCAATGATGTAGGACTGAAAATAAATGTATAGCATATGGAGGCAGATAGTTGTTATCTCTACTTTAAAAACACACAGTTTAAGGCCAATGAGTACATATAGGAGAAGTATTTTTGCATTTCGGGGTCATAAAAGAAGACTTGTACAACACTGAAGAAAAGTATTTGCTGTATTTGGATTTTAATGGCTTTATTAATGCATAGTTCTCTTTGAAATAAATTGTACCTCCTTAACTTAGTAAGATTGACACTTGTATATACTTGTGAAACCATCACCACAATCAAGATAATGAACAATGCATCACCTCAAAAGTTTCCTCTTGTCTCTTTTTAATCCTCTCAGCGCTCTCTTCACTTCCTACTCCCATTTTCAAGCAACATTTCTCTCATAAAATAGTTTGCATATTCAGTAATTTCAAATAAATGGTATGATATGTGCCTTTGATAGATTCTTTCATTCAGCATAATTATTTTAAGATTCTTCCATGGTTATTATAATCATGTTTCATTCCTTTGTATTGCTGAATAGTATTCCATTATATGGATATGATTTATCTATAGATATGTTTATCTATTCACCTACTGATGGACATTTAGGTTAGTCCTAGTTTGTGGCTGTTACAAATAAAGCTGCTGTAAACATGTGCGAATAAGATTTTTTATAGTCATACTTTCATTTCTCTTGGGTCAATATCCAGTAGTGGAATGACTGGAGCCTATGTTAGGTATATATTTGAATTTGTTTAACTTTCTTTTTTTTCTAGTAACTTTTTTGCAAATTCCCTTGGATTTGACACTCAGATAATTACGGCGCTGTCTGTGACGAAAGGTAGATTCACTTCTTTTCCAAACCTGTATGATTTTTGTTTCTTTCTCCTGCCTTATTGCACTGGCTAAGACCCTTAGTCCAATATTCAGTACAAGTGATGCCAGTCAAAATTGTTCCCTTATTCCTGAAATTTGAAGGAAAGCATCAGTCTTTCGCCATCAAGTGTATTTGATGTAGATTTTTTGGTAGAGGACCTTTATTAAGTTAATGAGTTCCCTTAAGTCCTAATTTGCTGGGAGTTTTTAATCAAGAATAGATACTGAGTTTTGCCCAATGCTTTTTCTGTACCTATAGAGGTTGCTGTCAGTAATCATTTGTGACTTCTTAATCTCTGTGGATACATTACTGTTCAATTGTCACAACAAAATATTAAAGAAGATATCACTCTATCACTTTACAAATAGTAAAACAAAGGTATCTAGAAACTTAATTTTAGAGTTAAAAGTTTTGAATACAGACCTGTCTAATAGCAAAAATCTGTTTCCTTTTTTCCCCTATAGATACTTTTCAGAGAAATTTTGAGAGAGAGGGCAGCAAAATTACTTCTCGAATCTTTGAAATATTTTAAGACAGTCTTTTAATAGGTTCTTTACTTATGCAAACTGGACTAATTAAATAATTATAAATTTGGCCCTTTCGCCAAAAGAGGAAAGAAACATAAAGAATACTCATGAACTTGTTTACAAAACAGAAACAGACTCACAAACATGGAGAACGAACTAATGGTTGCCAAAGGGGAAGGATGGGGGGAGAAATAGTTATGAAGTTTGGGATGGACATGTACACACTGCTCTATTTAAAATGGATAACCAACAAGGACCTAATGTATAGCACAGGAAACTCTGCCTAGTGTTACGTGGCAGCTTGGATGGGATGGGAGCTTGGGGGAGAATGGATACAAGTACCTGTATGGCTGAATTCTTTTGCTGTCCCCCTGAAACTATCACAACATTGTTAATCAGCTATACTCCAATAGAATATAAAATTAAAAAAAGAAAAAATTCAAGCTGCAATTCAGGAGATGGCCACCAGGTAGTGCCTTGACCATCCCCTTCAGACTGCTACTTACTAGGCACCTGAGCAGCAGTGCTCCATACCAATGGAACAAACTCTTCTAGGTTTCCGTAAACGGCTAGAATTCTGAAACCTCATTCATGACTACTGGTCACTCTTATTTCTCTTTCCCTTTAAATTGGCATGTGATAAAGTAGTCTAGAGCATAGTTTTTCAGACTAACCAGGATAAATGTTTCTCAAAAATTTAAAAACTGTACTGCCATGTGATCCAGCAATTCTACTTCTGATTATATTACATTCAAAACACTTGAAATAATTTGGATATATACCCCAAATACTGACATATTCATATATCCATGTTTCTACCAAAAGATGGAAGGAACCCAAATGTTCATCAACAGATGAATAAATAGACAAAAAGTATATGTGTACAATGGAATATTATTCAACCTTAGAAAGGTATAAAAAAATCTACAACATAAATGAAATTTGAGGACATTATAATAAAAGAAATGTCACAAAATGACCAATATTTTGTCATTTGACTTATATGAGTTATCTAAAGTAGTCAAACTCATAGAAAGAGAAAGTAGAACAGTAGTGGCCACGGTTGGAGAGACAAGGGAATGAGGAGTTAGTCTTTTTTTTTTTTTTAATTTACATTTTTGGCTGCATATTGAGGCATGGGGAATATCAGTTCCTTGACCGGGGATCAAACCTGTGTCCCCTGCATTGTAAGCATGGAGTCTTAATCACTGGACTACTAGGGAAGTCCTGAGGAGTTTGTCTTTAATAAGTATAAATTTTCAATTTTTCAAGATGCAAAGAGTACTAGAGATGGATGGTATTTGCTGAATAACAATGCAAATGTACTTAGTACCACTGGTTGAACACTTAAAATAGTTAAAATAGTAAAAATGAATGTCAAAATGATAAAAAATTTAATTTAAAAAAATTTAAGGGAGTATTTTGAGAATTCTACTCTACACATCTGCTTCTAAATGAAAATATAAGAGGGAGTTATAATGCAAGACCACTTATCAATCATCCATTACCCTTCAGATTTTAAGGCGCTGAGAAAATGAGGTTAGAGGTAGGAGGAAATTGGAGACAAGGAGTATTTTGGACTGTGTTAACACTGATTGAAAAACAGGGCCTAGAGGGTTGCAAAATCAGTCACATGATGGTAAAAATGCTTTTTGAAGAGTGGTACAGCAAACAGCAAGAGCAGAGAAAGAAGACAATTCATAGTCTTCTCCTTCACAATGTCCTTCTAAGAGCAGCTAATTATTAATCACTTTGTGAATAAGATTGATGGGAGGCAGTTAAACTATATTATAGAAATTGAGCTATTTCATGCTAGAGGTGTTAATAATGCAGAATGAGTATTAGCACAAACTTTGTGACATACTAAACATTTTAGAAAGTAAATGAGAGTACATTGATTCCATTAATAAATCTAAAATAAATTTATTCATTAAATGGTATAAAACTGTGTTCAAACAGACATTCAAAAAGAGGACTACCACAGAGAAATTTCACCACCTTCCTCATTCCAAGGAATGTTGGTAATATAATATAAATACAATAAATATTTATTGAACAAATTGATCTGTGGAAAATTCTTAAAGAGATGGGAATACCAGACCACCTGACCCACCTCTTGAGAAATCTGTTTGCAGGTCAGGAAGCAGCAGTTAGAGCTGGACATGGAACAACAGACTGGTTCCAAATCGGGAAAGGAGTATGTCAAGTCTATATATTGTCACCCTGCTTATTTAACTTGTATGCAGAGTACATCATGAGAAATGCTGGGCTGGATGAAGCGCAAGCTGGAATCAAGATTGCTGGGAGAAATATCAATAACCTCAGATACCCAGATGACACCACCCTTATGGCAGAAAGTGAAGAACTAAAGAGCCTCTTGATGAAAGTGAAAGAAGAGAGTGAAAAAGTTGGCTTAAAGCTCAACATTCAGAAAACTAAGATCATGGCATCCGGTCCCATTACTTCATGGCAAATAGATGGGGGAACAGTAGGAACAGTGACAGACTTTATTTTGGGGGGCTCCAAAACCACTACAGATGGTGGCTGCAGCCATGAAATTAAAGGACACTTACTCCTTGGAAGAAAAGTTACTATCAACCTAGACAGCATATTAAAAAGCAGAGACATTACTCAGCCAACAAAGGTCCATCTAGTTAAGGCTATGGTTTTTCCAGCAGTCATGTATGGATGTGAGGGTTGGATTATAAAGAAAGCTGAGTGCCAAAGAATTGATGTTTTTGAACAGTGGTTTTGGAGAAGAGTCTTGAGGGTCTCTTAGACTGCAAAGAGATCCAACCAGTCCATCCTAAAGGAAATCGGTCCTGAATATTCACTGGAAGGACTGATGTTGAAGCTGAAACTCTAATACTTTGGCCACCTGATGTGAAGAATTGACTCACTGGAAAAGACCCTGATTCTGGGAAAGACCGAAGGTGGGAGAAGAAGGGGACAACAAAAGATGAGATGGCTGGATGGCATCACTGACTCAATGGACATGAGTTGAGTAGATTCCAGGAGTTGGTGATAGACAGGGAGGTCTGGTGTGCTGCGGTCCATGGGGTCACAAAGAGCAGGACATGGGTGAGCAACTTGAACTGAACTGAACTGATCTGAAAGACCAATAATTCACACATATTTTAAACTGATTTTTAATTCAGACATTTTTTAATTTCCTTAGTCAATTCTTCTAGTTTTATCTAATCACCATACGGTAAAGATTTTGGTGGTTATATTTGTCTTTGATAAGAAATTTAAATCCAAATTTTCGGGGATAAGAATGTTTTTGATGAGTGATAGCTCTAGACATGGTCTATGAACCTAGAGAAATACTTTCTTAGAGTGAGTGTTTCCCCTCTAAACCTACACCTGTGCTGCCGCAGTACTAACCACTCCTGTCTGTGAAGGCAATTCCCCACCCTGGTCCTACCGCAGGTGGGTGTATCATTAGAACTCTGGGTTTTGGTGCAGGTCCATCCTGCACACCCCTCACTGTGGGCTCCCTCAGTGCACAGAAATACACTGCAGAGTCCTCCAGCTGTGAAGCTGAGATGGTAAGTTTGATGAATTTGCTTGCCTTCTGGAAATTCAATGAGTAGCGGCCTTCTGTGGCATTTTGCTTGTTATGAGAGTCCTGGCGAGTGAGGAAGGTCATCGCCCCACTGCTGTATTGCTTGTACCAGAACAGACTGTAAGTTGTATCACTGGTGTTGTATGTGCAATCCAGGGTCACAGTTTCTTTCTCTTGCACTGACATTGGTGGTTGGTCTTGAGTTACTTTCTGGGCAATACTGGATCCTAGAGGGAAAAAACAGATAGAAGTAGACGGCAGCCATGAAATTAAAAAGCACTTGGTCCTTGGAAGGAAAGCTACGAATAACCTAGACAGTGTATTAAAAAACAGAGACATCACTTTGCCAGTAAAGATCTGTATAGTCAAAGCTATGGGTTTTCCAATAGTCATGTATGGATGTGAGAGTTGGACCAGAAAGGAGGCAGAGTGCTGAAGAATTGTTGCTTTCAAATTGTGGTGCTGGAGCAGACTCTTGAGAGTCCCTTGGACTGTAAGGAGATCAAACTAGTCAATCCTAAAGGAAATCAACCCTGAATATTCACTGAAAGGACTGATGCTGAAGCTGAAGCTCCAATACTTTGGCCACCGGAGGCAAAGAGCAGACATATTGGAAAAGACCCTGATGGTGGGAAAGATTGAAGAGAAAAGAAGGGTGCAGCAGAAGATGGAATGAGTAGATAGTATCACTGACTCAATGGACGAGAATTTGAGCAAACTCCAGGAGATAGAGAGGAACAGGGGAACCTGGTGTTCTGCAGTCCATGGGGTTGCAAAGAGTCAGACACAACTCAGCTACTGAACAAAAACAACAGAGATTTAGGAATAAATGGTGTAGAATAAAGAAATTCTACTTTACACTCAGCTAGGCTTCCTTCCCAGGGTACCCTTAAGACTGCCTTGGTCCTTAGGTCACAGAGGAGGCACAATCCCACTGGGACCATCCTTACCGAAACACAGTGAAGCTACGACCACCCTCAGAAGGCTGGAGAGAAGCATGTTTCAGTTCATCCACTAGATGGAAAATATCTTCTTCTTCAGTGTCAAGGCTTTGCAAGGTGAGGTGAGCCTGAGAGGGTGAGGTAAGAACTGCTGGGTATGTGCTGCTGCTGCCCCACAACAGGAAACAGGGGTTAGTTGATGTAACAAGTTGAGTAGCAAGTTGATGTAGTTAGTTGAGTAGCAAGTTGATGTGGGTTACATCAACTTCTCTATAAACCAGGTGAGAGTCCTACTCACCCCAAACTTCCTTTTGTATTAACCAGCTCTTCGACTGGTAGCAATTACATCTTAAAATAAACACAAGTTAAATTTGATATTGCAAGGAAAACCCGCCCCCCCCCCCCCCCCCGCCCGACACACACACACAATGCTGTGTTGGGTCATTGCTTCTGTGAAGGAAATGAGTGAGCAGCTCTTATTTAAAACTATTATCAGTAATGTATTATGGAAATAATACAAGACACACTAAACATGCAATCTCACATCCGTGTTCTGTTCTTCCACCTAAGGTAGAAATAAATCACTTTATGGTAAGAAGGCAAAGCACTTTAGCTCTTCTATTCTGCCTCAGTTCAGTTCAGTTCAGTTGCTCAGTCGTGTCCAACTCTTTGCGACCCCATGAATCGCAGCACGCCAGGCCTCCCTGTCCATCACAAACACCCGGAGTTTACTCAAACTCATGTCCATCAAGTTGGTGGTACCATCCAGCCATCTCATCCTCTGTCATCCCCTTCTCCTCCTGCGCCCAATCCCTCCCAGCATCAGGGTCTTTTCCAATGAGTCAACTCTTTGCATGAGGTGGCCAAAGTATTGGAGTTTCAGCTTCAACATCAGTCCTTCCAATGAACACCCAGGACTGATCTCCTTTAGGATGGACTGGTTGGATCTCCTTGCAGTCCAAGGGACTCTCAAGAGTCTTCTCCAACACCACAATTCAAAAGCATCAATTCTTCAGCACTCCGTTTTCTTCATAGTCCAACTCTCACATCTGCACATGACCACTGGAAAAACCAAAGCCTTGACTAGACAGACCTTTGTTGGCAAAGTAATGTCTCTGCTTTTTAATATGCTATCTAGGTTGGTCATAACTTTCCTTCCAAGCAGTAAGCATTTCATGGCTGCAATCACCATCTGCAGTTATTTTGGAGCCCCCCCAAATAAAGCCAGCCACTGTTTCCACTGTTTCCCCATGTATTTCCCATGAAGTGATGGGACCAGATGCCATGATCTTAGTTCTCTGAATGTTGAGCTTTAAGCCAACTTTTTCACTCTCCTCTTTCACTAAAAGGCTTTTTAGTACCTCTTCACTTTCTGCCTATTGTTACCATAATGCTTCTCCTCACTATCAATATTTTCAGTTGCCCATCTTGGGGCCAAAGCAGGAAAATCTAATCACCCTTTGCTAAAGAGTTTAGGCTGAGGTTGCAGAGATTGACTCCTGTCACAGCAATCCCCTTTTATTCTCTACTAATTTTGACAGTCCAGCTCTGTTCATGAAAGCCAGATTAGATACCTTAGGTTTGTCATTAGGTTATCAAGCCTTTGAACTTATATTCATCCCATTAGCTGAACTGGGACCATAACCAAGCCGTACCAAATTGTTATATATCCTGTATGCCCAGCTCTAAAGGAAATACATAGCAGGTGATCTCATACACCTCCATAAGACAGCTAACCATAAGATCACCACTGATTCCACCCCCAACCCTACACCTGTGCTACCACAGCCCTAACCACTTCCTGTCTGTAATAAATCTTTGTTTGTATATGAATATAACAGGAAAGCCATGCCTAGGGATATGACTCAACACCATGGCAAACAACAAAGACCCACTGCCTATCACAGTCTATTTCTTGATACATTAGCCAAAACTTACCTTCCCCTGATAAGTCAGTTGGTAAAGAATCACCTGCAATGCAGGAGAGCCCAATTAGATTCCTGGGTTGGGAAGATCCACTATAGAAGGGATAGACTACCCACTCCAGTATTCTTGGGCTTCCCCTGTGGCTCAGCTGGTAAAGAATCTGCCTGCAATGCGGGAGACCTGGGTTCGATCCCTGGGTTGGGAAGATCCCCTGGAGAAGGGAAAGGTTACCCACTCCAATATTCTGGCCTGGAGAAATCCATGGACAGTATAGTCCATGGGGTCGCAAGGAGTCAGACAGGACTGAGTGACTTTCACTTCACTGTTCACTTCACATCTTCCTGTCACAGTAATGACAGCCTCAGCGAAATTGTTTGAAGCATCTTTAGATCTTGCAGTGGAATCTCCATTAAGTTTAATGGAACTACATACAGTAGGAATTGTTCTCTAATTTAAAAACACCCAACTTTTTTCTAACAACTGGTTGACTAAATATGAAGTATCATTAATTTCTCTTCATATTATTTAACTCCTTTAAACTTCTCAATTTAAGGATCTCATGATTGTACTCTGTTACTCAAAGTACATCCATACCCAGAACAATTCTTTGGACAGTCTCACATCAAACTCTGAATTTATATATTTTTTTTAATTTTTGAAATGAGTTAGGCATGGGCAGGGGGTGCCTCCCTTGTAGCTCAGCTGGTAAAGAATCTGCCTGCAATGCAGGGGACCCCAGTTCAATTCCTGGGTTGGGAAGCTGCGCTGAAGAAGGGATAGGCTACCCTTTCCAGTATTCATCGGCTTCCCTGGTAGTTCAGTCAATAAAAAATCTGCCTGCAATGTGGGAAATCTGAATTTGATTCCTAGGTTGGAAAGATCCCTTTAGGAGGGCATGACAACCCTCTCCAATATTCTTGCCTGGAGAATCCCTGTGGACAGAAGAGCCTGGGCGGGCTACGGTCCGTGGGGTCGAGAAGAGTCGGACACAGCTGAGTGACTAAGCACAGCACAGCACAGGAATTGGGCGGTTTGTCTTTACAGAAGGGGAGCACGGGGCGTTCTGGGGAGCAGTGAGGCTGTTCTGTGTCAGTGGATTAAAATTCAAAATAAACAGAAATGTAAATAAAAAAATAGTCCATTTTTCTATGTAATTACTTAGGAATTAAGATTTCAAATACTGAATTCAAAATAGCAAAAGAGGAATCTTCTACCATCTTTTCACCCCGCCAAAAAATGCCAGTTTTCACAGTCATACTCCAAGGGAGCTTTGAGAAGTCCAGAAATCCAGCAGAGAAGTTCCAGCACACCATCTGATGTGATAGGTGTGCTGGCCTGGAGGAAACAAGACAGATGTGAGCAGCCAACATCCCCCTAAGGAAAGGAAGAAACATGGGGGCTATCAACACCTAGACTGGCCTCCTAACAGCAAGAGAAGGCCATGAAGTTCGCAGTAAATTGTCCAGAGACAGGAGAAGGCAAATACACCATTTGATTTGCAATCATTTGAACATGACATTTTCAGATCACTTTCTATCTTACTCTTCCTCAAACACACAAAAAATATATACTGTTACTGGACACTAAAGGAAAACACACGTCACATTTTCTCAATAAGAAGGTGGTCAATGCACATAAAAGGGATGTCAGACAATGTAAAATTGTAATTTATTAATATTTTTTATAGAGCTATTTCAAAGCTGATGTTTGGGAACAAGACAATGAAATGAGGAATGCTCAGTTCAATATTTAATATTAAGTGGAAAAAGATACTAATTAAGATAGGAATTTATAAAAAGAGTAAACAATATTAGCGACATTGTGTGATCATAGAATTGTCAATATCAGATTAATTACATAAAGCATTTTGTTATATTTGGCATGCAATTTGTATAATCAGAAAAATATGCTGTTTTCAAAGCACAATATTTTAAAAACTCATTCATAATAAGGATTGTGATATGGATAACAGGGGGAGTATTTATAGAACAGGAGTCTGAATGGCAAAATGTAAAGTCGGTCTTACAATTTCAAAATAAATCAGTAAATTACTAACTCTCTTCAATAATTCAGTAAGCAACAGGTATCTAACAACATGTTCTAACCCTTTCTAGCTACTCTTGAGCCTAATATTCTTATCCAATGCTTTTTATGGCTTCCCTGATAGCTCAGTTGGTAAAGAATCACCTGCAATGCTGGAGACCCCAGTTTGATTCCTGGGTCTGGAAGGTCCACTGGCGAAGGGATAGGCTACCCATTCCAGTATTCTTGGGCTTCCCCTGTGGCTCAGCTGGTAAAGAATCTGCCTGCAATGCAGGAAACCTGCGTTCGATCCCTGGATTGGGAAGATCCCCTGGGGAAGGGAAAGGCTACCCATTCCAGTATTCTGGCCTGGAGAATCCCATGGACTGTATAGTCCATAGTGTAGCAAAGAGTTGGGCACAACTGAGGGACTTTCACTTTCTTTCACATGTTTTTTATGACTAGCACATCAGTTTCCACCTGCAGACAAGCAATATAACGTTTGTCATATTTGAAGTTTGCACCAAAGGAAGGGGGCTACCCCAGTCACAGGTTTGAGTACAGACAGAAGATGCCTGGGAAGCACTGTGTCCTTGCTGCACAGAAGTAGACAGCTGAGTCTCCAGCTTCAGTGGTTGCGATGTGCAGGGAGAGATGTTTGGCCATCTTATTCAACAAAACAGTCAGTCTCTGGTCTTCCTTTTTGTCCTTATTTGAACGAATAGCTATAAGGAGCTGGGGACCTTTCCCAGGTTCTTGTTTATACCAAGGGAAGTAGTCTGAGTTACCATCTGTATAAGTGCAGGTGATAACAGAGCTATTTCCCTCCTGGACACTCAGGGTAGAAGGACTCTGCTCCACCTCGTTTCCCAGGCTGACACCTATGGAGAAAGCAGAAGTCAGAGAAAGGAGAAGGGTTGTCAGATTATTTAGCTCTAGAGTTTACTTTTCCTTTTCTACAATAACTAGAAGAAACCTGAATAAAGCCAGTCTTGGCATCTAAAGAATATCTATGAATACACTCTACTTCCCTTAAACCCTCAACTCACAGTCCAGCTGCAGCCACAAGAATGTGATTAAAGCTCCAATGGGTGTCTTCATTGTTTTTCCCATTTAGGATCAATTGTGGACCTGCAGTCTCCGGCCAGGAGAGCGGCTTCTGTTACCAAGTGATCCCTTCTTTTCTCTAGTGGTTTCTTTCATTGTCTACCCAGCCAATAAGGAAAAGGCTCTGCTTCTGCCCCAAGCCTACCTATCCATTCAGAATCCACTCAAATGAACCCTCCACATGTTCTGATCAGTAGAGGTGCACCACCCTCTGGTGGTTACATCTCTAACTACTGAACTCTCTGGTTAAAAGTCCTTCTCATACCTGTGCCTATGAGGGACTCTGATGCATAAAAACAGCAAAGATCAAACAAATTATGTCTTAGGCTGTAAATTTAAATGCACAGTAACGATGTAGAGATTAAGATTTACACCTCTGCACACAACTGAGTCATTTTTAGTAAGTTAGAAGGAGGTAGATGCTGTTGCTGTTTATCCAATGATGGGCCTGATATTAGTTTTGAAATTAGAAAAGCACCATGATTTACTCTTAAACATAAAAATATAAAACCTTCCTTTTCAGCCTGTATACCATGCTCTTTCGTCTACTATGGGGAGAAAGTCTTTCTAAAAGGAACATGTAAGCCAAATAAGAGTAAAAGAGAAAAAAGATCACTTGATATCCCAAATGCCTATTATCTTAGATTGTGTTCCTCTAAGCTGGTCTTGCCTGTTAACTGTGACTATGGTTAACAATACGGTACTTTTCATTTGAGAGTGGCTAGGAGTACAGACCTTAAATATACTCACCATAATAACAACAAGACAAAACCCTGGTAATTATGTGCAGTGAAAGATGTGTTCACTAACCTTATCAGTGTTATCACTTCAAAATATATACATATATCAAATCATTATATTAGACACCTTAAACTCACACATATCTTAAAAGCAGTGAATGACTCAGAGCCTTAGTAGGATGAGTATGAGTCAGTTCTACTGGCATGCTTCTGCTGCCTTGGCCATCGCTGGCTCAGAGTCTATATTCTATTATTTTTCTTCCAAACTCCACTACAGTGTTCTTTCCCCAAGACAATGACATTGACATTTCCCCAATAAACTGTTCTTTACCCAAGACACTTCCCCTTAACTTCCGTGAGTTTCCAGAATCATCTTCCTCTGCCAAAACCACTTTTATTACTTAGAATTTTCTGTTTACCTCTGTGAGAATAAACCTAAGAAAGCCTCAATATTGCCTGTGTCTTCTAGAGAAATAGTGCAAATAGAAGATTAACCCTAAAGAACCTGTTGTAAGAAATGGTCCCTGGGCAACCAAGACTACTTCATTTCTAGAGGTAGAAGCCCCTCTCCTGTGATTTGGATTCTCTGGCCCTGTGGATTACAAATCTCATTACCATATCTCATATCTTTAAAAATTCACACAGCTATGGTGAAGAATATCTACTCAATATATAAATATGTATATTTATTAAAATGTTCTGGTTTTATGTGTGTTAAACTTCTTGCATTGCAGGCAGATTATTTACCATCTGAGCCACCAGGGAAGCCCAGGTAATACACAAAGTTTGGAACAATTTTGTATGTGAAGTTCTTAATTCATCAAAGACTAGCTTCCAATTTTCTTCTGGATTTAGAAAGCAATTATTGCTTGTTATAAATCCCGTGGTGGCTCAAACAGTAAAGAATCTGCATGCAATGCAGCAGACCCAGGTTTGATCCCTGGGTCAGAAAGATCCCCTGGAGAAGGGAATGGCAACCCACTCCAGTATTCTTGCCTGGAAAAATCCCATGGACAGAGGAGCCTGGCAGGCTATAGTCCATGGGGTCGCAAAGAGTCAGACACAACTGAACGACTAACACTACTATAAAGAACTGTGGAGAGCATTGGTGTTCTTTACTTATAAGTAATCTCACTCAGGCCTCCTATTTTAGCACCCGCCACTAACCTTCAACCAACACATACACAGGCACTCTCGAGAGCAACACCATCTTTCTCAACTATTCAAAGGTAACTGGTCCTTCTTTTTTAAAGTCTTCTGCAGCTCACATTGTGACACCTCTCGCACTGAACCTAGGTTTCTTTTTCGTCTAGTCTGTAACACAAGCTTTAATTCTTCCTTACACTTCTCACCTTCTGACATTTTGTTGACATCACTATGTGCTATGATCTCCTCATCTATTCTTTTTGTGTTTGCAGGTTTATACCCTTTCTGATTTCTTTACTATCTTAGAGATAAATGTGTATTATTAATCTACTATGTTTATACAAATTTCAGAGAAAACATTTTATTGCACATTTTGTATTATTTAAAGTACACTTTGACATGCATTTTATTTACAGAACTTTAAAAATAAAATTTGCATTTAAACCAATCTAATAAAAATTTTAACTAGATTTAAACCAATAATGCATAGCTAATACATACTAGACTTAAACCAACGGTGCATAACAAAAATGTATTAATGTTATGACTATAGCTCATTCACAAATCCTACAAATATAGCCTTTGAAAAAAGTAGAAGAAAATTTTCTTGAAGGTGGAAGAATGAAGCCAAGAAAAATATTTTAGAAGCAGCAGGTATTTCAAGGGCAATAATATTTTTAGTCATTGTTACCATAATAGCCACTGCAGAACCAGAGAACATACGTTGTTCACGTCTGTGCTTAAAACTTTCTCCCAAGCAGCGAAAGTACTCCTAGTGTGCCAATAAACAGATGTTGATTACATAGGATTGCACCAATATTTGCAAAGACCAGCAGTATATTTGCAGTGCAATACAGAGATTGATTGCTCTATTATTCTTTTCAATACACCATCTTCTCTTACTTCCTTATCTCTCACAGTTTCAAGATTATAACAAAATACTCAATATTTTGCAGTAACCTATAAGGGAGAATCTGGAGAGAACCCACACACCACGTGTGTCACACACTACACTCGTGCACATGACAGTGACTCTGCTGTGCACCTGACACTGACACAACGCTGTGTGTCAGCTCTACTTCAATCTAAAAATAAAAGTTTTTCAAAGTCATGGTTTTTGGAGGCTGTAGCTCTCCTATTACTTCTCCTGCATGCTCTGTCAGGAAGACACTATGCAAATGACACCTTCTCTGGTGCACTCTGGCTCTCTAAAAGTATATTGTATACTAAAAGTATGATAAAACTCAGTAAAGCAAAACCCATCAAGTTGGCCTGGAACAACCTGCGGGGCATGGATTTGACTGCAAGGGTGAGCAAGGGACTATTGCATTGTTTATGTGGCTTAACCTTGGAATTACTTTGGTCTCTGATAAGGAACCATTGGTGTCAGACAGTTTTTAGCTTCACTAATAAGAGGCTGGGTAAAGGGAATGTTTCCCAGTGATGCAGTGGTAAAGAATCCGCCTGCAATGCAGCAGACGCAGGTTCGATCCCTGAGTCAGGAAGATCCCCTGGAGGAGGGTATGGCAACCCACTCCAGCATTCTTGCCTGAAGAATTCCGTGGACAGAGGAGCCTGGTGGGCTATAGTCCATGGGGTGCCAAAGACTCAGACACGACTGAAGTGACTGAGCACTCACACAAGGGGATGTTTACTTCTTGTTCTTATGCTCTAGACATTGGTATGATGTTTGTATCAACCAGAGGCTGAGCGACAAACCACCATAAACTCTGCTGGGACCAGAGGGGATCAGAGACACTCAGCATCCAGCCCCGCTGCTGCTCAGAGTTTGTGCTCAGCTCCCCCTGCAGTTTCCATCACTGTGTCCCTCAGAGCACAGTAGTACACAGCCGAGTCTGACTCTTGGACTGAGGCTTTCTCCAAGTGGAAGGACGTGGTTTTTGCATTGTATGTGGCTTCAAAACCTTTGTGGCTTCCCTTCTCAGTGGCCTTCGTGGCTTTCAGGAGGAGCTGTGGACCTTCTCCAGGATACTGGACATACCAGAAAGGAGCAGGTTACCCAGAAGTTGAATAAGTACAGTTTATAGTCACAGAAGTCCCTTCTAAAAGAGTCACTTGGCCATCCATCTGGGTCACTGAGTTTCCATGGGTTTGTCCTGGGCAAATTATAAATAAAAATTTTGTGTCACCTGGGGCATATTTTTCTGGGATAAAATTATGGTTAAAGATTTTGCTGACATAATAGAAGGAAGAATCCGTGTTTTAAGAGGCATTTTACTTACCAAGCACTAAGAGTATCACAGTCACTAAACCTGGAGAGGAGCTCATCTCTGGAGTGTCACCCAAATAAAGAGGCGACACCTGACACTTCTTTTAAGAGGAAGAAAGGTTGAAATCACAGTGAAGTGACAAGTCAAAGCCTGCTTTTCACACAGGAAATGCGTTGGTGTCAGGAAGCTGCATCCCCTTGTGGACAGAGAGAGGAATGGGATGCTTGTAACGTAGTCTCCCGAACATGTTCACATTCCCAGCTTTATTTTTGAGATATATACCAGTCTTCAGATGGCACTTGGAAATCTGACCAAGTTGCTCTAACCTCTTAGGTCTATTTTGTCATTAGGTCTCTACCTGACAGAAGTCCTTTAACAGAACATCCCTAGGGTATGTCTGTAACTGAAAAGATACCAATTTCCTGGAGCATGTTAAAACAGTCCTTTACATCCTCATGTATTCAGTGTGAGCTAGCCATAATTCACCAAATACCAGAAAAGTGTTTGGTGTTGAACTTAGAAGAAGTAATAAAAAATCAAGTCATTACTGAGTGATTCTTTTTTTCAACACTGTACCGTAACATGTAGAGCAGTAAACTGAGATTTATTACATCACAAATATCAGTCCAATTAAACAAACATGATGAATAAACAATCTTTGAGGAATCGCTACTTTTTGAAATGCACTGTTTCCTTGGTTGGTTGGTTTAGTCCCTAAGTCTTGTCCAACTCTTGCAATACCATGGACTGTAGCCTGCAAGGCTCCTCTGCCCATGGGACTCTCCAGGCAAGAATACTGGAGTGGTTTGCCATTTCCTTCTCCAGGGGATCTTCCTGACCCAGGAATCAAACCTGGATCTCCTGTTTATAGGCTGATTCTTTACCAACTGAGCTATGGGGGACTAGTCCTAAATTATATCAATTGTAAAGAATTCTATCTTTTAATATAAGCTTTTAAGGAGGAAAAATCACATATCTTACTAATAGTCATATATTCCTGAATATAAAAATCATTTGAAAATGAAAATATGAATCCTAGCCAGAAAGAAACACCATAATTGAATTTATGAAATTCTACTCGATGTTCTGATATGAATATCTTATTCTCTCACAGTTTCAACCTGGCTAAGTATTAGTCATATAGTCGTATCTGATTCTTTGTTAACCCATTGACTGTAACCTGCCAGGCTCCTCTGTCCATGGAATTCTCCAGGCAAGAATACCAGAGTGGGTTGCCATTCTCTTCTGCAGGGGAACTTCCCAATCTGGGGATTGAACCTGTGTCTCCCTCATTGCAGGCAGATTCTTTACTGTGTGACCAACAAATACTAACCTTACTAAATCCTACTAACAATACACTTAGTAGATATCTAATCTCAAGTACACTTTTTATTACTTAATGTAATAAGTAATAAGCAAAATGTTATACCAACATTTTGATGCCAAACTTTAACCAAATAATTTTCCTCCACCGTGTCTGGAACCCTAAAGATGTGAATTTCTGTCAAAAGCCTGGAGCTTGGGTTAGGACTGTTCTTTCCCAGCTTTTCAAATCGTTAAAGACTTATAAATTGGTATTTATACAGCAGCTGATGATAGAATCAATATGTGCATGATGTAAAATTACAGATTCCGGATGCACCACAAATTTCATGAATCATTTTTTCCAGAACTGAGACTTGTGAATTTGTAATTTTGAAAGCTCCATAAGAGTTTTTTTGAAAACAGTCCAACAAAATTTTATTTGTGATCATTGTCTAGACAAAGGTAGTTGCCAAGGTTCAGGGAGAAAGCTCTGGGCTCAGAATGGAAAAATGTTTCCATGACTATACTGTGCTAAGTCGATTCAGTTGTGTTGGACTCTTTGCGACCCTTGAGACTGTAGTCCACCAGGCTCCTCTCTCTATGGGATCCTCCGGGCAAGAATACTGGAGGGCATTGCCATATCCTCCTCCAGAGGATCTTCCTGACCCAGGGATTGAACCCACATCTCTTATGTCTTCTGCACTGGCAGGTTGGTTCTTTACCACTAGCACCACCTGGGAAGCCCATGACTCTACAGGTTGTGTTAAATGATCCTTCTCTGTGAAGTACCAGCAGCAAAAAGAAGTCTTCTTTAGGTCACTTTTTTTTTAATCCGGCTTTTTATTAATGTTCATTTTATTTAAAAAAAAAAATTAAAAGAAACCAAAAATCCTGAGGGCTATCAGGATAAAGTTCTGGAGAAGGAAACAGTCAGTAAAGCGCCTGGAATCATTAGTCTCTAGACACATAGATGGGAGCTTAGCTCAGGTTCTTTCAGAGAGTTGACTCTCCACAGTTTCAGATCAGGGAGTTCCATGAGTCCAAAGTCAACGTGTGACTGGTTTCCCAGATTCTGATTAAGTAGGAAAAGCAGACTCATACTGGTTGGCCTCACATATTTCTTCCTTTCTCCTTTGCCTTCCAAATTGCATTGTCAGAACCTGCCTCAAAATTATGCTAGAAAGGAATTCAGGAAAAGCAGCTAAAAACTTTTATTCTGATATAAAGAGGGAAAACAATACAGGTTTGACGACACTGAGTCAAAAAAATAAGTATAGAATGCACGGATGCAGAAAGTTGTTATCCATGCTTTAAAAAAAAAAATATTTTAAGGCCAGTAAGAATGTAGAGGACAAATATTTGCATTTGAGTCACGGGGCTGCCGTCTATGGGGTCGCACAGAGTCAGACACGACTGAAGCGACTTAGCAGCAGCAGCAGCAGCAGAAGTCTTATACAACAATGAAGAAAGATATTTGTTAAATTTTGATTTTAATGCCATTATTAAAGCATAATTTTCATAAAAATATACTGCACTTATTTAAAGTAAACTTTCATAAGATTAGATAAATATGTATGTACATATACATGCATAATTGTGAAACCATCATCACAATCAAGATAATGAACTGTGCATCACCACCAAAAGTTTCCTCACATCTCTTTGTGGTTCTCTCAACCCTCTCCCCACCTCCTACTCCCATTTTCATGCAAAATTTGTTATTAATTAGTTTACATATTTTATAACATGATATAAATGGGATAATATATACTTTTTGTCTAGCTTCCTTCATTCAGCATAATTATTTTAAGATTCTTTCATGGTTATAAGTATCAATGGCTTATTCTTCTGTGTTGGCTGAGTAGTATTCCATTATATGGATACAAAACAATTTTCCTATCTATTCACCTGTTGATGTACATTTAGGTTAGTCCCAGTTTAGGGCTGTTACAAATAAAGTTGCTATGAATATGTGTGAATAAGATTTTTTTTTAATAGACATGCTTTCATTTCTATTGGGTAAATATCTGGGGTGAAATAGCTGGATCATATGGGAGGTGTATATTTGACTTTAACTTTCTCATTTTTTCTAGTAGATTTCTTTCATAGATCCCAATGGATTTTATACTCAGACAATTATACCATCTGTGACTAAAGATAGGTGCATTTTTCCTTTCTAAACTCTTTGTCTTTTGTTTCTTCCTCTTGCCTTATTGCACTGACTAGAACCCCTGGTACAATATTAAATACAAGTGGTAGAAGCCAAAATTCTTCCCTTTTTCTTGCCTTTATTCATGAAGCCCGGTCCTTCCTATACAACTACTTTATTTAAACCATGGTTTGACCTCTACAGAATCATCATGGTTGTGAGACTTCCAGAAGATTATGGGAGGTTTATGGACAGAAAGGAGAATAATTTTCAGATGCACTCCAGAAATCTGAAGCATCTATACATCTCATAAATTTGAGCCACAGTTACTACCCCAGCACCTTCTAGAGTAAAACTTGGAGCCCCTCACAGTAAAAGACAAATACGCAAGCAGTAAGTGGAAGCCAAGATTTCAATATAAATATGGTTGAGAAAAACTCATCATTTTTTTCTTATACGCCACAGAAATAACCTAAATGCAGCAAGGAGATTAAAGAAAAGGAATAAATGCTATATCTATAAATTCAGTCAAATTAGAGAGGAATCCAAATATTTGTAAGAGCTACCAAAATCAGATAAGCTTTCACAAATACATATGTTCTGAACAGCTATAGTGAATGAATCATGCCAGGTCAAAAGGAAATCTTTCCAGATCAAATACATCTGTTAATACACTTCCAATTATTAAAATAACCCTTTTCAACATGTCAGATTGATTTTATTATTGATTTTATTATTTTCCCTTGATCAGTCAATTTCTGCTTTAATTCCTTCACTTTTATTTCTTTCATTTTGTTTTACTGTTCATACTAATTTCTTGAGTTACGTACTATAGTTATTTAATCTAAATAACATTTTTGTACTTGGAAGAAAATTAAAAATAAATATAAAAAAGAAAGTTAAATTAATTACATATGGAAACATGAACATGTAGGAATATAGAGAGGGAAATTTGTTTAAAGATAAGGTAAAAGCTAAAATATAAAGAAAAATATCAAAAGTCCTTTACAAGCTGAGAAAAATTGCATAGTAGTCACCTTAGAAAGTAAATATGAGTACCATGGACTCGCACCAAACAGACCTAAATCAAACTAATTCAGAAATAGTATAAAACAGCATGGTCTATAAAAAGAGACATCATTCTGAGAGGACCTTCATAATTGAAAACCATGCCTATAACATAATTGAAGAAAACCAGAATATGTCAATCCAAATTATGCTTTTTTGAGGATCATAAGAGACTATTATCAGCAACTATATGCAAATAAAATGGACAATTTGGAAGAAATTGACAAATTCTTATAAAAGTAAAACTTTCCAAAACTGAGCCAGGAAGAAATAGAAAATCTTAATAGACCCATCACAAGAACGTAAATTGAAACTGTAATCAGAAATCATCCAACAAACAAAAGCCCAGGACCAGAGTGTTTCACAGCTGAATTCTACCAAAAATTTAGAAAAGAACTAACACCTATCCTACTCAAACTCTTCCAGAAAATTGCAGAGGAAAGTAAACTTCCAAACTCATTCTATGAGGCCACCATCACCCTAATACCAAAACCTGACAAAGATGCCACAAAAAAAGAGAACTACAGGCCAATATCACTGATGAACATAGATGCAAAAATCCTTAACAAAATTTTAGCAAACAGAATCCAGCAACGTATTAAGAAGATCATACATCATGACCAAGTGGGCTTTATCCCAGGGATGCAAGGATTCTTCAATATCCACGAATCAATCAATGTAATACACCACATTAACAAATTGAAAAATAAAAACCATATGATTATCTCAATAGATGCAGAGAAAGCCTTTGACAAAATTCAACATCCATTTGTGATTAAAAAAAAAAACCCTCCAGAACCTATGGACACCTTATCTTTGACAAAGGAGGCAAGGATATACAATAGAGAAAAAACAATCTCTTTAACAAGTAGTGCTGGGAAAACTGGTCAACCACTTGTAAAAGAATGAAACTAGAACACTTTCTAACACCATACACAAAAATAAACTCAAAATGGATTGAATATCTAAACGTAAGACCAGAAACTATAAAACTCCTGGAGGAAAACATAGGCAAAACACTCTCTGGCATGAACCACAGCAGTATCCTCTATGACCCACCTCCCAGAATATTGGAAATAAAAGCAAAAATAAACAAATGGGACCTAATTAAAATTAAAAGCTTCTGCACCACAAAGGAAACTATAAGCAAGGTGAAAAGACAGCCTTCAGAATGGGAGAAAATAATAGCAAATGAAGCAATGGATAAAGAATTAATCTCAAAAATACACAAGCAACACCTGCAGCTCAATTGGACCAAAGAACTAAACAGACATTTCTCCAAAGAAGACATACAGATGGCTAACAGGCACATGAAAAGATGCTCAACATCACTCATTATCAGAGAAATGCAAATCAAAATCACAATGAGGTACCATTTCACGGCAGTCGGAATGGCTGCTATCCAAAAGTCTACAAGCAATAAATGCTGGAGAGGGTGTGGAGAAAAGGGAACCCTGTTACACTGTTGGTGGGAATGCAAACTAGTACAGCCACTATGGAGAACAGTGTGGAGATTCCTTAAAAAACTGGAAATAGAACTGCCATATGACCCAGCAATCCCACTGCTGGGCATACACACTGAGGAAACTAGAATCGAAAGAGACACATGTACCCCAATGTTCATCACAGCACTGTTTATAATAGCCAGGACATGGAAGCAACCTAGATGTCCATCAGCAGATGAATGGATAAGAATGCTGTGGTACATATACACAATGGAATATTATTGAGCCATTAAAAAGAATACATTTGAATCTGTTCTAATGAGGTGGATGAAACTGAATCCTATTGGACAGAGTGAAAGTAAGCCAGAAAGAAAAACACCAATACCTTATACTAAAGCATATATATGGAATTTAGAAAGATGGTAACAATAACCCTGTATGTGAGACAGCAAAAGAGAAACAGATGTATTGAACAGTCTTTTTGACTCTGTGGGAAAGGACGAGGGTTGGATGATAAAGGAGAATGGCATTGAAACACATATATTATGCTATGAGAAAAGAATTACCAGTCCAGGTTCAATGCATGAGACAGGTGCTGGGAGCTGGTGCACTGGGATATCCCAGAGAGATAGGATGGGGAGGGAGGTGGGAGGTGGGTTCAGGATGGGGAACACATGTACACCCATGGCAGATTCAAGTCAATGTATGGCAAAAACCAATACAATATTGTAAAGTAAAATAAATAAACAAAAAAAAATTTTAAGGCAAATTATGCCTCTTTGACATAAAAATTATTTTGAGTAAATGCAGGAAAGGATCCCTTTTTTCTGCCTAAAAGCAGTAAATAAATTCTTTTTTTGAAGAGAGATTCTATAATGGCACCAAGGACTCTTTGGATTCAAGAAAGATGGGGATACACAGGGGATAAGTGGACTATCACTAGCTCATGGTCTTCTCAGTTCTTCACAGATTTATTATTTCTTCATCCACAAGTATAAAAACTATTCCTGCTCTGGGTGCTTCTTCAGATCTTCATTTTCTTGTGAAGGCTCCCATGTACATGTACAGATTTAACAAAATTTGCATGCTTTTCTCCTCTAATCTGTCTTAGGTCAGTTTAATTCTTAGGCCTAACCAGGGACACAAAGATGGTAGAGGAGAATTTTTCTTCCTCCACACTATATACAATCTGTAAATATTTATTGAAAAATTGATCAGAAAAACCAACAATTCACACATATTTTTACTGATTTTTTCCATCATATGTTTCTGAACTTAGTCAATTCTTCTATCTCAATCTGGTCACCAAACAGCAAAGATTTTTTTTGGCTGTTCTTTCTTTCTGATCTTTGGCTAAAAATCCTATATGTCTACCTTCAAGACAATGAGGCAAGGATAAAGGTGCTTTTGATGATAGCTCTGAACACAGTCTATGAACCTAGAGAGGTATTTTCTCAGGGTGAGTGTCTTCCCTCCAACCCTACACCTGTACTGTCGTCCTAGCCACTTCCTGTCTGTGCTGCCAATTCCCTGCCCTGGTCCCCACAGCAGGTGGAGCAGAGCCCTAGGTTTTGGTACAAGTCCCTCCTACGTGCGTCTCACTGTGGGCTCTCTCAGTGCACAGAAATACACTCCAGAGTCCTCCAGCTGTGAAGTTGAGATGACAAGTATGATGGATTTGCTTGCTCTCTGGAAATTCAATGAGTAGCAACCTTCTGTGGCATTTTCCTTGCTATGAGAATCCTGACGAAGGAGAAAAATCACTGCCCCACTGCTGGGCTGCTTGTACCAGAATAGACTATAACCTGAATCACTGGTGTCATATGCACAGTCCAGGGTCACAGCCTCCTTCTCCTGTACTAACATCGGTTGTGGGTCTTGAGTTACCTTCTGGGCAATAATGGATCCTGAAGAAAAAAATGGAATCAAAACTTTAGGAATAAGTGGTGTGGAATAAAGAAATCCTATTTTAGATCCTACTAATCCTTCTTCTCAGGGTACACATAAGACTGTCTGTTTCCCCAGTCCTTAGGTCACAGAGGAGTCACAATCCCACCGGGACCATCCTTACCTAAACACAGTGAAGCCACGACCACCTTCAGAAGGCTGGAGAGAAGCATGTTTCAGCTCTTCCACTAGATGGAAAATATCTTCTTCTTCAATGTCAAGGGTGTGCAAGGTGAGATGAGCCTGACAGGGTGAGGGAAGGATTGCTGGGTGTGTGCTGCTGCAGCTCCACAACAGGAAGCAGGGGTTTCCTGGAGTCACAAGTTGATGTGGGCATGTCAGCCTCTCTATGGACCAGGTGAGAGTCTCACTCAACCCAAACTTCCTTTTGCATTAACCAGCTCTTCAACTGATACCAATTACATCTGAAAATAAAAACAAGTGAAATCTAATATTGCAGCAAAGATTGATGACCCCACCAATGTTGTGTTCAGTCATTGCATTTGTGAAGGAATTGAGTAGGTAGCTCTTATTTTAAAATATTATGTGTAATACATTATGGAATCAGTGTAAGATATAATAAGCATGCATTCTCATGGCCATGTATGCTGTTCTTCAACCTAAGGTAGAAATAAACCATTTAATAATAAGGAAAGCTGTTTGGACTAATTATTGTAACTTTATTGTTCTTCCTGCTGTTAAGACACTATTTCTCTTCACTATCAATGTTCAGTTGCCTGTCCTGCGGTCAAAAGCAAAAAAATCTAATCACAATTGGCTGAAGAATTTAGGCTGAAGCTGCTCAGATTAAGGGGCTTCCTGGTGCCTCAGACAGTAAAGAAACTGTCTGCAATGCAGGAGACCCAAATTTGATCCCTGGGTCGTGAAGATCCCCTGGAGGAGGGCACAGCAACCCACTCTAGTATTCTTGCCTGGAGAATTCCTTGGACATAGAAGCCTAACAGGCTACAGTCCATGGGGTTGCAAAGAGTTGAACATAACTCAGCAATTGGATTCCCAGGTGGTGCTGGGGAAGAGAACCCATCTGCCAATGTAGGAGACTGGCAGGCTACAGTCCATAGGGTCACAGAGGCGGAAGCGACTGAAGTGACTTAGTACACCCGAACACTCACACTGAGTCCTATCACAGAGGTCCCCTACTCTTCTCTATTAGTTTTTACAGCCCAGCTCTACCCATTCATAAAGGCAATTTAGAGACCAGAGTTTCATCATCAGGTTACCAAATCATTGAAATTACATTTTTCCCTTTACTTCAGTTGAAACCCTAAATGAACCACAGTAAGCTTCTATATTCTGTATGCCCAGTTCTATGGAGAACATATCATGCTGCTGCTGCTAAGTCGCTTCAGTCGTGTCCGACTCTGCGTGACCCCATAGACGGCAGCCCACCAGGCTCCTCTGTCCCTAGGATTCTCCAGGCAAGAATATTGGAGTGGGTTGCCATTTCCTTCTCCAATGCATGAAAGTGAAAAGGGAAAGTGAAGTCAGACTCTTTGCGACCCCATGGACTGTAGCCTACCAGAATCCTCCGTCATTGGGATTTTCCAGGCAAAAGTACTGGAGTGGGTTGTCATTTCCTCCTCTAGGTGACCTCATATACCTACAAGGGACTGTGATTGCAGTATTATTGATGGTAATGAAACTTTCTCTGCATATGTGTGTTAAAAGTAAGGCCATGCTCTAAGAATATTATTCAACATCATGGCAAATAACAAAGACCCCTGGCCTATTATTCTACCTCTTGATACAGTATCCAAAGTTTATCAGCCTTGTCTCAAAATAACAGCAGCCTCAGCTAAACTGGTTGAAGTGTTATCACATCTTGCTCTAAAATCTCCATTAAATCTGATGGTACCACATGCAGTACAAACAGCTCTGCTCTCTGAGTTATACACTGTAACTCTCTGAAAACACCCAACATTTTCATGTCAGTTGGCTGAATAAATATGAAATACTATTAATTTCTCCTTGCATTACTCAATGGGAATCTATTTCTCAATCAAAGGACTCTTATGATGCACTTCTGCCATTTGAGAAGTGTCCGTGTCCAGAACAGATCTTTCAGACATTCTTATAGAAAATTCTTCATAATAAGTATTTAATCTTAAAAATTGAAAGGGACAATACCAGGTTTTTTATGCAATAATGACTCCAGACTCCTTTATAGAACTCAATCCTTAGGGGAAGTATAATTAATTCAAGTACCTGAACTTGTGCATCTCTCTTGGGCAAGTCAATTTACAAACAAAAAATTATATTCAGTGTTGGTCAGTAGGTTTTTGAACGCAGTTCATAGCTTCCAAATACAACAGAGACAATGAGATTTCCTAAATCTCTGACTTTTCTTAGTCTTGGCATATGTCTTATGCCCTCCAATTAAAATGAACACTAAATACATGAATCATTTGATGTCATCATGCTACTCAAAGAAATTTTGTTATAAAGACAAAGTATCTCACAATGAAAGATTCTGCAGAGTATGGGGAAAAAATGATCGAGCAGATTATCACATTAAGTATAACTTTCTGAGTAAAGTCCTTATGCAAGAACCTCTTCTAGAACATAAAGGCAAATCCACAGAAAGGCTCAAAAATTTCATCTTAGGTTTAGAATGCCAGACCCTGATTTTGTAAGGAATGACTAGGAATGATTGATTTGTTTGATCCATGAGGACAAAACATATCAAAGCCAAGACGGCTGTCTGGTGAAGCCAAATGATCTCCATTGAACCCTTATTCAAATCCTTGAGATATGGTATTGGAGAAATATTGGCTGCAACATTTAAAAAAACATTGTGGGAAAAAATTTTCTAGATTGGTAGATATTGGGGTCAGCTCATGCATTTCTTGGAATCCTCAAAATCCCATAAAATTTGTAAAAGTCGATTATGAACTAGAATACTATACCAAGGAAATATTTGGGTATTTCCAAAATAAATTTAAACAATTTCACGTCTCCATAGGTTATAAGTATGTACTAGTAACAGCATTTTATTCTTCACATGCGTTGAAGCAATCTTTTGATAAACCACAGCACTCACCATAATTAAAAATGAACTTGATGCAGTGTTTACTACCTGTGTCATTTCTAATTGTATCTATATAAGGAAGCAAGTTTCTCTGAGATAGTTATATAAAGTTTTGCCCTCACTCAGAAATTTTACTACTGTTATTGTCCCTCTATCTTCTGAAGAATTGGAAAGAACAAATGGAATACTAGAAGTTAAATGAATTACAGTATCAGACACCCTTGAACTACTGTGGCCTAATACATTATTAATTAGTCTTGGCCCCCATGGCCCTCTTTCTTCCCTCACGAGGTCACACTACCATATCTCACTACCAGCTGGTCCCTGATATGCCCAGGTAATTCACAAGGGCCCAGATCACACATATTCCAATCTTCATTATAATCAGTCCCTTCATCACAGGCACAGGTTGATTCCCTAGCCTATCATTTAATCAGTTTTTTCATGACAACCTGGGTGACTGAGTGCTGGCATAATACCCAGAGAAAAACTGCCATTGAACTTGTGGAAATGACTTTAATATGTTCTATTTGTTATCAGTTCAGCACGTAAAGTACAAGAAATTGATCTTTCATCACATGTGTACCAACTACTATAACATCAGGCATCCCTAATTGACAAAAATTGTAAAGTTACTTACATTAGAGGCATTAAACCGAGGTTCTCCAGAGAATGATCAGAAGAAGATAGTCCATAGAAGATGGGTTGACCCACAACCCTTGAAACAAATATACAACTGCCTAAAGTGGATTTCTCCATCCAAGACCACTAGAGAATTCTCTAAGATGTCTGGAACCACTGTTTGTCACACTACCCGTTGCATTCTTCTATTTTTCATCTTTTTAGTGGTACTTGCCCACTTTAACACTAGTGTGTTATATATTTATGATTTCCCCTACTTTATGATTTTCTCCTACCAATAAAATAACTTACTAACATATTGGCTTCACTTGAAGCAGTAACCATCCTAATGCTATAATTTGGTTCAACAAGCCCATTGATTGTGTAACAATGTTAAACAATTGTTGGAGATGTTATTTAGTGTCAACTCCTATAAACACCAAATAATAAACATATCCCAATTAGTACTGCTAAAGTGAAATTTGACCAATAAAATTTGTCTTAAAAATATTAGAAAAATTCATAATGGAGTTGGTACAGTTAGCTTTGCATGAAGAATATGTCTCAACTTGATTATGTGTTGGTCCAACACTCCAGTGAACCTGTTCATTATCAGTTGCCATAATGTTTCTTTTGTAGAAATACAAATAAAATTTCTAAAGGAATTCAAACACTTGAAATGATGAGTTATTTATGTAAAATAACTTAATAGTTCAAAACATTTGGGTTAAAAATTAGTGAGAGTGGTGGCAGGGAAAGTGATCATGCACATGCCTAGTACCATGTGCTCCACCTCACAAAGACGCAGGCTGCTCAAAAGGTTTTTTATTGTATAACTTTATTCATATGGGGCTTCCCTCATAGCTCAGTTGGTAAAGAATCCTCCTGCAGTGCAGGAGACCTCAGTTCAATTCCTGGGCTGAGAAGATCCACTGGAGAAGGGATAGGCTACCCACTCCAGTATTCTTGGGCTTCCCTTGTGTCTCAGCTAGTAAAGAATCTGCCTGCAATGTGGGAGACCTGGGTTCAATCCCTGGGTTGGGAAGATCCCCTGGAGAAGGGAAAGTCTACCCACTCCAGTATTCTGGCCTGGAGAGTCAGACACAACTGAGCAACTTTCACTTATTCATATAAAATTCCTGAAAAGATAAAAATATAAAATCAAGGTTTGCATGGAGTTAATTTAGGTCACGGTGTGACTACAAAATTATACCACAAGGGAATTTGATTAAAAGACACAACTCTCCCTTCTAACTTACATGAGAGTAAACGTGAACACTAATAACATTTTGCAGAGAAGAATAGATTTGTGAGCCTAATTCTCAAATTATATTCTTGAATAAACCACTTTCTATTTTGACTTCCCTCAAACATACAAAAATATATATGCTCCATCACTGGGCTCTAAAGAAAACCCAGGCGACGTTTTCAACAAGAAAGTAGTCAGAATATATAGAAAGGACAGTCCCATTTTCCAGAAATAAGAAAGAAAAATTTAAATATAATTGTGAGAAAAATCTCTCATGAAGCCATTAAAAAGTAGGTGTTAGAGATGAAGATAATGAAACTGAAAATGCTCATTTCAAGATATAATATTAAGTGAAAAAAATCAGAATTCTAATCATACTAGAACTTAAAAAGAGAGTAAATCAAATATTAGCAATAAATTATCTGGATGCAGAATTATAAATTTTATGACATTTTTGTATTAGACACATTTTCTACATTTAGAATATAATTTTTACAATAAGTGAAAAATAACATACATAATTTTTGAAACACAAGCATTAAGAACCCATCCATAATAGGAATGTAGTATTATTCCCAAGCATTCACTTATAGAAGAGGAGTCTGAGAGCAAATATAAAGTCATTTTTAAAGCCTGAATTTTAAAATAAAACCTAACTCCCTTCAAGAATTCAGTAAGCAATAGTCATCCAACAGAATGTGTTTTAACACTTTTTGCATCATATGAAACCTAATCTTCTTATTCTACGTTTTTCATGTCTGATACATTAGTTTCCACTTGTAGACAAACACTATGACAAATGCTATAACTTGAAGGTTGTGCCACAGGAAGGGGGCTGCCCCAGTCGCAGGTTTGAGTACAGGTAGCGGGTGCCTGGGAAGCACTGTGTCCTTGCTGCACAGAAGTAGACAGCTGAGTCTCCAGGTTCAGTGGTGGTGATGTGCAGGGACAGATGTTTGGCCGTCTTATTCAACAAAACAGTCAGTCTCTGGCCTTCATTTTTACCCATATTTGAACGAATGTCTATAAGGAGCTGGGGACCTTTTCCAGGTTCTTGCTTATACCAAGGGAAATACTCTCAAGCTGTGTCTGTGTAAGTGCAGCTGATAACAGAGCTGTTTCCCTCCTGGACACTCAGGGTAGAAGGACTCCGCTCCACCTCGTTTCCCAGGCTGACACCTATGGAGAAAGCAGAAGTCAGAGAAAGGAGAAGGGTTGTCAGATTATTTAGCGCTAGACTTTACTTTTCCTTTTCTACAATAACTAGAAGAAACCTGAATAAAGTCAGTCTTGGCATCTAAAGAATATCTATGAATACACTCTATTTCCTTTAAACCTTCAACTCACAGTCCAGCTGCAGCCACAAGAATGTGATTAAAGCTCCAATGGGTGTCTTCATTGTTTTCCCCATTTAGGATCGATTGTGGATCTGCAGTCTCCAGCCAGAAGAGTTGCTTCTATTACCAAGTGCCCCCTTCTTTCCTAGCAGTCATAGTGGTTTCTCACATTGTCTACCCAGCCAATAATAAAAAGGCACTGCTTCTGTTCTAAGCCTATTCATTCAGAACCCACTCAAATGAACCTGCCACATGTTCTGATCAGCAGAGGTGCACCACCATCTGGTGGACACATCTCTAGCTACTGAACTCTCTGGTTAAACGTCCTTCTCATACCCTGTGCTTATGAGGGACTCGGATGCATAAAAAGAGCATGAGATTAAACAAATTCAGTGTATATCAGAGAGAAAAATGCACAGTAAGAATGTAGAGATTAAGATTTAAATCTCTGCATAGGATTGAGTCACTGTTAATAAGTCGGAAGAAGGTAAATGCTGTTGCCATATATTCAGGTTTGAAATCAGGAAAGCACCATGATTTACTCTCTTAAACAAAGAAAATGTAAAATCTTCCTTTTCAGCCAAACCTACCATCTCTATTTGTCTGTAATGGAGAAAGAAATCTTTGTGAAAGGAACATGAAAATCAAAGAGCAGAGAAGATCATTTGATATTTCAAAGATCTACTAACTCAACCTCTGCTCCTCTAAGCTGGTCTCACCCATGACCTTGCTATTCCCAGAGAACTGGCAGTACCATCAGATTGTGTTGATTTACAATGAGAAATTGGGTATTCTTTAAGAAATCTATTCCTATTGCTTACGTGGATTATATTCTGCAAAGTATTGAGAGAAAGTAAAAATCCTCATAAAACATCAGGCTGCAGATTCAGAAAATAACCATATGTGAATTTATACTACAGATGTTTTTACTCTCTGATATCAAAAGGTATGAAAGTGAAAGCAGCTCAGTTGTGTCCAACTCTTGCAACCCATGGACTATACAGTCCACAGAATTCTCCAGGCCAGAATACTGGAGTGGGTTGCCATTCCCTCATCTAGGGGAATCAACCCAGGGATCGAACCCAGGTCTCCTGCATTGCTAGCAGATTCTTTACCATCTGAGTCACCAGGGAAGAATAGATACAGGTGTATATGTAACTGAGTCACTTTGCAGTACAACTGAAACTATCACAACATGGTTAATCAACTAAAATACAAAACAAAAAGTTGAAAAAAAACAAGAGGCAGAGCTTGATTATTTTGTCTTCATCAAAAATATATTAACTTTGTTAAATTATCATTTAAAGTCTGTTGAGGTTTACTTGAATATCTGTTAGGTCATGTTTTTTATTCCTTATTTATTTATTTATTTATTTTTGTACCAGGAATTAGCCTTTACTTTTGGCCCACGATTTTTATTCTGGTGACTCAATTGAGCAAGGCATTTTTACCAAAATTCTTCACTCTAGAAAAGCCAGATCTCCTATGTCTTCCCACCACAGCAAAGTCTTTGAAATCTCCTTGGAGTTTTTAGACCCTCAAAAGCTGTTTTGTGCTAACTTTCCCTGTCTCTCTCTCTCTGTGTGTGTGCATGTGTAGCTCTTATGTAGGTTCAAAAAACTCCCTCTACAGATTTCAAGGTCCTTTTTATGAAGTTTACTTCTCTCCAACACCTTTCCCCTCAAATCCCAGTGATATCACCAGCCCTAATTCTGACCTCCGTTTCTTGCACACAGCAAGCTGCTGCTCTGCGGGGCTCCAGGTCCTTGTGCTGAAGGGTAGAAAATCCCCTGGGAGATGTCTAGTGACTGTGGGGGTCGTTCTGCAGGCTTTCTTTCTCCCACAGATGGCAAACTTTCACTGTCTGCACTCCTTGGAAACAGTTGCTTCATATGTTTTCCCAGTTTTGGAGTGGTTTACAGTTAGAAGATAATCCCATATCAGCTATACTGGAATAGCCAGAAAATCTTTTGTTCTCTTAAGATAGCACTTTTTTTTTAAACATATTTCCTCTCTTTTGTTTTTTTCCTTCCTGTTTTATTGAGATAAAATTGACATACAGATCTGTGTAAGTTTATGCTGTACAGCATAATGACATATTCATCAGGAAATGATTACCACAGAAGGTTTAGTGAACATCCATCATCTCATATAGATACAAAAGTAAATAAATAGAAAGCAATGTTTTTCCTTGTGGTGAGAGCACTTGGGATTTACTCTCAACTTTTATATATAAATACAGCAGTGTTAATTATATTTATTATGTTGTGCATTATGTTCATTGTACTTAGTTAGCTATCTTATAACTGACACTTTGTACCTTTTGACTGCCTTCATCCAATTCCGTCTCCCCCTGCCTCCTGGCCCTGGTAACCACAAATCTGATCTTTCTTTCTATGAGCTGATTGTTTATTTGTGAGTGTAATTGACCTACAATACTATGTTAGTTCCTTTAAACAACATAGTGATTCAGAATTTCAAAATACTCACCACAAAAATTCTAGTCACCGTCTTTCACCAGACTAAGATGTCCACTATACAACTCACATCTGTGCCTCACTTATTTTGCTGCTGGAAGTTTGTGCCTCTTAATCTGTCTCACCTCTTTCTTTCCTCCTCCTTGTGCCTTGTTTCACTTTGGCAATGCCTGTTTGTTCTCTTCATCCATGACTCTGTTTCTGTTTTGTTATCTTCGTTTGTCCTGTTTTTTTTAGATTTCACATGTAAGTGAAATCATAAAGCATTTATCTTTCTGTCTTAAATATTTCACTGTTCCTCCTGTTTTAAAATTACCTGTCATTTTTTATTCAGTAGTCAAAATGTTTCATGCATATGTACTGTATTTATAATAACTTGCACAGCTTATTTCAGAATGTGCTCTGCATTTAAAAGGAATGGGGTCTCTAGAGCACTAACATTTCTTTCTCATCAGTAATGATTTCTGACTCTTTCCCTGGTCCTCAGAGCAGCTGTTCCTGCCTGTGCGCCCCGAGTGTACGGGTGAGCCTGGGGACTGCTGTTCCTCGATCATTTACTGCATCACGTCACAGTATTAAGGCTGCTCACTCCAGGAACTGTTTTTGTTTATTTTAAGTCCCTCACAGCATAAAGTGTTTTATCACTTGCAAATTATATTTTGGTCTTAAGTTAGCCATCATCTGTCTTGCTTCCCACATGTATATGGTTTTCCTCAAACTGGAGCACTTTTCTCCCCCTCTCTTTTGTCTTTAGCCTGATCAACTCCTGTTAAAAACTAGGCTTCAAACTGAGGCATCACACAATCCAGGAAGCTCTCTCTGACTGACATCTATTTGTCTCTATAATACCAAGTTTCATCCTTTTTTACTTTATAAGAACTGTATGATAACAAAAATCTGTTTGCCACAGGGTTACATATTCAACAAGAGAAATAACTCTTTATTTCTGAAACCTCCTTATCCAGTACCTGACAGATATTAAATGCATATTTGTTGAACGATTGAATATACAAACCCTGTGAATAATAGTGGGTTGAAAATATGTCCTTAATTGAGGATTCTTGAATGAGGTACAAAAATTGTGACTCATTTTCTCAAGATGAAATAGCATTCTCATGACTGGAAATTAGCTTTTGTCCAATGGTCTTCCAAAACATAACAAAAAGGATAATGATACAAATGATATAAGTAAATACTATTGTATATGAACAAAATTAACAATTAAATGCTCTGTAAGAAGTTGAAATAAAATTAAGTGAAGTGTTACAGAGCATGGCATTGTCTTTCTTTGACACTTTAAGGTTTGACTTTCTATGATTTCCCTTCATGAGAGAGAATAATATGGGTTATGAATAAACAGCATTCAGGCTGAATATACCCATTTTTTTTCATTTATTTTTATTAGTTGGAGGCTAATTACTTTACAATATTGTAGTGGTTTTTGTCATACATTGACATGAATCAGCCATGGATTTACATGTATTCCCCATCCCGATGCCCCCTCCCATCTCCCTCTCTACCTGATCCCTCTGGGTCTTTCCAGTGCACCAGGCAGGCCCGAGCACTTGTCTCATGCATCCAACCTGGGCTGGTGATCTGTTTCACCATAGATAATATGCATGTTTCGATGCTGTTCTCTCGAAACATCCCACCCTCACCTTCTCCCACAGAGTCCAAAAGTCTATTCTGTACATCTGTGTCTCTTTTTCTGTTTTGCATATAGGGTTATCATTACCATCTTTCTAAATTCCATATATATGTGTTAGTATACTGTAATGGTCTTTATCTTTCTGGCTTACTTCACTCTGTATAATGGGCTCCAGTTTCATCCATCTCATTAGAACAGATTCAAATGAATTCTTTTTAATGGCTGAGTAATATTCCATGGTGTATATACCACAGCTTCCTTATCCATTTGTCTGTTGATGGGCATCTAGGTTGCTTCCATGTCCTGGCTATTATAAACAGTGTTGCGATGAACACTGGGGTGCATGTGTCTCTTTCAGATCTGGTTTCCTCGGTGTGTATGCCCAGAAGTGGTATTGCTGGGTCATATGGCAGTTCTATTTCCAGTTTTTTAAGAAATCTCCACACTGTTCTCCATAGCGGCTGTACTAGTTTGCATTCCCACCAACAGTGTAAGAGGGTTCCCTTTTCTCCACACCCTCTCCAGCATTTATTGCTTGTAGACTTTTGGATAGCAGCCATCCTGACTGGCGTGTAATGGTACCTCATTGTGGTTTTGATTTGCATTTCTCTGATAATGAGTGATGTTGAGCATTTTTTCATGTGTTTGTTAGCCATCTGTATGTCTTCTTTGGAGAAATGTCTGTTTAGATCTTTGGCCCATTTTTTGATTGGGTCATTTATTTTTCTGGAATTGAGCTGCAGGAGCTGCTTGTATATTTTTGAGATTAATCCTTTGTCTGTTGCTTCATTTGCTATTATTTTCTCCCAATCCGAGGGCTGTCTTTTCACCTTGCTTATAGTTTCCTTTGTTGTGCAAAAGCTTTTAAGTTTCATTAGGTCCCATTTGTTTATTTTTGCTTTTATTTCCAATATTCTGGGAGGTGGGTCATAGAGGATCTTGCTGTGATTTATGTCGGAGAGTGTTTTGCCAAGGTTCTCCTCTAGCAGTTTTATAGTTTCTGGTCTTACATTTATATCTTTAATCCATTTTGAGTTTATTTTTGTGTATGGTGTTAGAAAGTGTTCTAGTTTCATTCTTTTACAAATGGTTGACCAGTTTTCCCATCACCACTTGTTAAAGAGGTTGTCTTTTTTCCATTGTATATCCTTGCCTCCTTTGTCGAAGATAAGGTGTCCATAGGTATGTGGATTTATCTCTGGGCTTTCTATTCTGTTCCATGGATCTATATTTCTGTCTTTGTGCCAGTACCATACTGTCTTGATGACTGTGGCTTTGTTGAATATACCCATTTTTACACAGAGTCTTAAAATTAGGTTTGAAAGATTTGCTAACTGGAATTACTGAATCACTGATTCTCTGATTTAGGGATTAGGAGGTTAGGGATGTTCTATTTAGGAAATGAAAGAGATAGTTACTAGGTTGAATATTCATTAGCACCTCGAATTTTTTTTGAAAGTGATATCCTTTTGCTTTATCCAGAGTCACTTCTTAATACCGTGTTAGGTGTGAGTAAAAACATTCAGACACCTCTATCTCATGTTAGGTTTAGGGACTGCAGACACACATCTGGGTTCAGGCTTCAGGAGCCTGGGAAGCCCTGTGTCGCTGCAACACAAGATATGCGGCTGAGTCTCTGGTCTGATGTGCAGAAAGTTCTGCCCTACCTTCATATTAATTGTGGCTTTTAGTTTCTTCTGCTCCTTTTATTCCCATTTAAGTGTATTTGTAAAGAAAAATAGAGCTTTTCCCAGGGTTCTGTCTGTACCAGTGTAAGTTATAAAAAGATGTTGAAGAGACGGTGAGACTTGTGCTTCCATGCCCTTAGAGATGGAGGGATCAAGGGTTCTGCTCTGCACTGAACTAGCTGCTCACTTCTGTCCAGAAAGACAGAATCAGATAGGAAAGAGTTGATCAATGTATAGATTTTACCTAGTTACAGAGATCTCCAGAAGACCTGCTTATGTGCCTACTCTGCAGTGTCAAGTTGTAGTTCTATAGAAATGCTTTCTGCAGGAATCAGGAGATGCAAGACAATGAGATTTCAATTCTAATCCCACTGGGCATCTGCTCCCACTCAGGGGGTTGGGTCCTCAACTCTGGTTTTGTGTACAGGCTGCAGGTGTCTGCAGAGCACTGTGTCTCCACAGCACAGAAGTAAGTGGCTGTCCTCAGGCTGGGAGTCTCTGATGTAGAGTTGACTGTAATGCTCCTTGCTATTGATGGTGGATTTCAGTCTTCCTTTCTGCTGCATTCCTGAAGCTATGTAAAACAAGGAGATGAGGTGTCCATCAGGATTTTGTTGGAACCACTGCATGTTTCTTATGGAGATAGAATAATTGCATATCAGAGAAGAATTTCTGCCCTCTTGGAGGGTCAGAACCCCAGGACTCTGTTCCACCTTCATCTGCACTCTGAGCCCTGTTGAGAGAGAGAGAAATAGGCACAGGTAAGGGTCTCTGAACAATGACTGTCAGTTTCCAAGTGGAGGGCATTTTCCTCTTATTTCCATCCTCACGGTGGATACAGCCCAAGAGACTCACGTTCTCTCTCTTCCTCTATCATCCCCTCCCACCTTTTTCCTTTCCAAAGTTAGTTGTGATGTTGATGTTCCTTCAGGTTCCCCCTGGGATGTTCTTAACTCACAGCAAATCTGTATCCATAGGAGACTCAGCAAGACTCTTCTTTGTGTCTTCATGATTCTTTACTCTTTTGCTACAGGGAAAAACCTTGATGTCAAGCTCCTTTAAATATTGGTATTCATGGTATCTTGATTATGGGACTGATTCTGTTCCTGTGTGTCTGATTGTTTTCATGAGAGATTCAACAAAAGCCAACCCTAAGTGTCATCACTCAGCTGTGTAGTGGGAGCTCCACCCATCTCTGACTCAGTCCTTCTACACACTGTGGTCTGTGGGAGTGTGTGTGGGTCTGTTATGATGTTGGGGGTAATGGAAGGATTGTCTTTTCAGTGTTTAGGAATCTATTTCTGTAAACTTTGACTATATATAGAATAATTCATGTAAAAAATAGGGAGGCCATACCTTACAGGGAGAATAAAGAAATGGTTTCTTATCTATAAAGAACCATAGATAAGAGATATTGGCCAAGCTAAAATGTCAGATATGATACAATTTAGAGTTTTTTGGATTGTGATGACATATATATATATATATATATGTATATATAAAACATACACATTATATAATATGCAAATATATATGAATAATGCAAATGCATATGACTCATTTGCATTTTTACACTCCATGTATTTTACTTTTTGAATGTATTAATATCAAATGACACAGTAACAGTCTAGGAAAAATAGTCACTTGAAATAAAAAATAGTCATAATAGGAGAAAGGAAAATATTTAGTTCCTCAGTCTTTTTCACATCTATATATATGTTAGAAAAACATATATTGGTAGTATATACATATAAAATGTGAAATATTACACACAAAATGGACTGAAGAAGTGAATGTTAGATGATCCATATGTTAAATTGAGAGAGAAGAAACTTTGAGGATATATATATTATGAGTATATATATATGATATATGATGAAATATCTATATGAAATATCCAGCCCTACTGTGTCTATATGTCCATCTATCATCTATCCCCTATCAATGTCCATTTGTTATTTATCTTTCTATCAACTCGCAGAAGTTTCTACTCAATAAATTTAACATATAAGCCGTTGGTTTACAGCCAGTTGCCCCCAGGGGACACTTGACGGCGTCTGAAGGCATTTTTGGTTGTCGCAACTGGGGAAAGGAGAGGGTATCACTAGCCTCTAGTGAGCAGAGGCCTGGGAGGCTGCTAAATATCCTCCAGTGCGCAGGAAAGCCCCTTCCCACAAAAAAGTCACCTGGCCTCAAGCGTTAATAATGCTGCTGTGAGAAACTCATATAGACAACGGCTTCCAGTTTAAACAGTCTTCTGCCATTTTCTCTTACTCCTTATGTCTCCACCCTCTTCTATCTGTATATAATTTACCTTTTCTTTACTTGCTTCTATCTTTCCTTCTATTTTTCTTATCTTTGTGTTTCTCTTTTTATGTGAGGTATCAGTATGGTTTGGAAAAGAAAAACAATCAGGTTGAAAAGAATTTCTGGAAAAATTCATAAAAGCTCATATTGGTCCCTGGTACCTAAAAACATGGATTCATGAAACTATAAAATTACAGAAGTATGAAACAAATTGTCTTGTTTTAATTTCAAGCTTCATTTTTGAAGCTTGGAGATAAGAGTTGGTGATAAGAAAGCAGGACCAAGTGCATTATGAACAATTTTCTTGTCCAGAAATTCTCTTGCTCCCCATCCTCTGCCCTGGCCCTAATTATTAGTCCCCTTCCTGTTTCAGAGATCTTCATTCTTCCTTCAGCAGTTAATCCAGAAAGTCTAAAGACACTTAGAGTGCCTCCATTTGGACTAAAACCTAGCACTGACACCACTTCATATACAGAGGGGTGTGTGTGTGTGTGTGTGTGTGTGTGTGTGTGTGAGTCGCTCAGTAGTGTTTGCAGCCCTGTGGACTGTGGCTCACCTGGTTCCTCTGTCCATGGAATTCTCTAGGCAACAGTACTGGAGTGGGCTCCCGTTCCGTTCTTCAGGGAACCTTCTCAACCCAGAGATCAAACCCAGGTCTCCCACACTGCAGGCAGATTCATTACCATCTGAGCCTCCAGGGAAGTCCATACCCAAACCAGGGTTTTTGATTGTGGCCTTCAGCATCACAGTGTGTTTTCACAAAGGCACAGAATTGCTTCAGGATCATGGAGAGTGTCTGAGTTGTTCTTAAAAATTACTTCTCTGAATGGAGGTTGTAGGTGAGGGGATTCTTAAGTTGTGGCCCATGGAGATCAATGGCTATGGGAACTAGTCACTGGCTCTCCATCATCACAAGAACGAGTTCCTTGAATGTGGAAACTGTGTTCTTTACACATTTACTGCACAGAATATCAGGACCCAGATGAAGATTTTAATGTATCTTATTGAATCTGTCATTCTGCCTTGCAAACTTTTAATTTTTTTAATCCATTGTGCTGGGCAATTCACAAAACACTGTTAATCCTCATAATAACACTGTAAAGTAAGTGCTACTTATTTACTTCTGAAGTACTTATGAGGAAATTGATGGTCACAACATTGGCATATAATGCCCCACAGCCAGTAAGTGGCAGAGCCATGGATATCCCACGCTCTTCTCACTGTGTCATGTCAACTTTTACAGGTAAGAGCAGTGATTATGGAAAGACACGGGCCATTTTCATGGGAAAACAAAACCAAAATTTCCTGCCAATCCAGAACACCTCTCCATAAGGGTAAAAAAAAGAAAGGAAACAGTTTTATTATTGAATAAACATTAAATCAGAATATAGTGTTTTTCCTGGTCTATCTGTTAAAGATACTGCAAAGACAAAAATTTTTTATCCCTTTATGTAGCCAAACAAATACAACTCATTTTATGCATTTCTCAAGATAAATAATAACTAGTTCTCAAGTAAGAGGACTTGACAGCACCATTTGCCAAGAGTCCTTCTGACCTTTACCTGGTCATTGGGGTTAGCCACGTGTGCTTGCCGATTTCCTTTACCTAAAGGGACAATGGCTCGTTTCTTTGACAGGAGGAAAGTTTACAACTTAGAGCAAGGTGCCAGCCGAGGTTAGACTCCTACCCTCCACAGACACTGCGAGGTGGGGATGTCCTCCTTGATGAACCCATTTCAAAGAGAAGGCTCCCAGGTGCTTGACGAATATTTCTGGATTGTAAAACTGGCAAGAGACTTATTTAGCTTTTTAAAAGGTTTACATACATCTCAAAGTGATAGAGAAAAAATTCATAATTACAAATTTTCTAAAGTAAATACTCCAAGAAAAGGGAGGGAGCAAAGCCTTTCCCTTTTTATATGAGGCAGAATTGAAATGTGTTTTTCTTATTTTTAATTTATATTTGCCCTTGCAATCTTCAAAATGAATGTATTTGTTTAAGGGGGTGTCTTCTGAGTATGTTTCTGGGGTAATATGAAGCAATAAAGATAAATAATATTTGGACTCAGTGAGAAAAATGAAACACTACTGTTATTATTTGTTAATATTTATGTGGAAATTGATATTGTCTATGACTTAGGATGAAAAGCTGAATTTCGTAGTCTCTCATGAGTGTAAGAGATTGACAGAAAATTTAAAATAAATGGAAGATAAATTTTTTCTTAATAAAAATTTATAGGAACATTAACTCTTCAAGAAGTACATATGATCAGCATAAATACAGGTCCCTCTTTTATAAAAATATAGTACTTATTTGTATCATTCTTTCACATGCACACAAAATCACAAAGCCATTTTATGTCATCCAACTACAGTTAGGATTATGTTTAGCTGTAAGTAGCAAAGAAATTCAACCAAAAACTTGTTTATTAAAAATTTTCCTACACAAACAAATCTGGGGGAGGGATTTGACCTGGTGTCTAAAAGGTGATCAGGCATGGGATTAGGGAGGGAGTTTATGATTGTGCTTTCCTTCATGGTAGAGTTATCACTTCCATGTTTCAGGAAGAAAATCACTGGAAAGGGGACAGGAAGTTATGGTGCTTGTACCAGAAGAGCAAAAACATTACAGAGAATCCCTAGTATGTTTCTGAGTGTGACTCATTGGTCAGAACTATGCTATATGGGACCCCTAATTATAAGAAAAGATGTGAAATGTAGTGGTTATTTTTTTTTTAAGTTGGGATACAGTTGTGCAAATCAAAATTAAAAGCTCTGTTAAGAAGGAAGCAGAAGAGAGTGGTGATTACGTAGGCAACTCACAGTGTCTGCCTCCCTGACTACTAAAATGAGAATTCAGAATATGTGGTAGAGGTTAGCTTATTCCTCCTTGAGAAGTCAGCTAAAATTTCACAGTATAAATAGTATTTATTTAGAAAAATTAATAACAATATCATTTATAGGTGCATTTATTGAGTACATATTGCACTTGAGACTTCATATCATTTTTAAAATGTTGTCTCATTTGATTCATAGCAACTAAGCAAGATAGGTGTTCTTATTAACCTGTATTTACAAGGAAGCTTAGATGAGGATGAATAATTGGCCGAGGACACAGAATTAGAAAATCTCAAAGACAGGATTCAAAGACCTAGGTTCAAACCTGGCACATTGTGACTTCAAAACCTATGTGCTTCGTATTATATCATCTTGCTTTAAGAACAACCAGGAATGCTTCAGGTATAAAAGTGGGCCAGTGAAGGACTTGTCAGATGGAGGAAGCTGTCAGCTTCCAGTTTCTTCTGGCCTTGAAAACTTGAAGTCATTGATGTCTGTTACGCAAACCGTAATTCCCAAGCAAATTCCGAGCAAATATAGGCTATTGCAGCTAATGCTTAAGTGGCTTCAGAACCACCTAGTGGGAATGTTGCTTTGGGAACACAGTTGGATATTACTGGAGTACATTTGGGGCATTTTCTGTCAAAAAGTAGGAACTTTCTTCTTCTAATTAATTTTTACTGCACTTCTGCCTTTTACTCTGGTTTAGCAAACTGGGGATGAAGAAGCTTCATCAACTGAATAAAGCTGCAAAATCATTCATTTCTGTCTCCTTGTACTGACCATTCCTTGCCATGGTCTTTGGGATGTACTGTGCCTGATATCCTCCATATTGGCTTTCTTCTCACCCCTACTGCCTACCCTGAGAAGCTGTAAATATTGGATTTTGCCATACATCAACATGAATCAGTCATAGGCATACATCTGTCCTCTCCCTTCTAAGCACCGTCCCACCTCCGTCCGCACCTCATCCCTCCAGGTTGTTACAGAGCATCAACTTTGGGTCCCTGTGTCATACATCAAACTCCTACTGGCTGTCTATTTTGCATATGGCAATGTATATGTTTCAGTACTATTCTCTCAAATCATCCCACGCTCTCCTTCTTCCACTGAGTCCCAAAGTCTGTTCTTTATGTTTGCGTCTCCTTTGCTGTAATTCATGTAGGATCCTCAGTACCATCTTTCTAGATTCCATGTATATGCTTTAGTATATGATATTTTATAAACGTTTATTTTTACTCACTTAAGTGCGTGCATGCCCATGTGCTCAGTCGTGTCTGACTCTTTGCCTGTCAGGATCCTCTCCAGGCAAGAATACTGGAGTCAGCTGCCATTTCCTACTCTAGGGGATCTTCCAGACCCAGAAGATATAAGATCTCTTACATCTCCTGCATTGGCAGGCAGATTCTTCACCACTGGGAAGCCCACTCACTTGAGTGATGAGTTTCATTTCCAGAAGCTTGTCTTAGAGCAGATGAATCTTGTCCTCTAGCACATGTGGGAAATGTTCTGGAAAGGCAGCAGAAATGGTTCTCCTCCATGAGAAAAGATGTGTGAGGTGGAGCTGGAGGAGTGAGGCAGCTGCGAGGCTGGGGGCCTGCAGCAGGGTCTGTGTGCAGGCAGCAGGAGACCCTGGAGCACCGCGCCCCTGCACAGAGGTGGGTGCCCACATCCCCAGGCTGGGCTGCAGTGATGGGCAGCGAGCTGTCCTTTCTTGCCTCACCAAATTGAGCCCTTATTCTCTTCTGCTCCTTCATTTCTTTAGGTTTCGTTAATGTCATCAAAAGGACAGGCCCTTCCTTGGGCTTCTGTCTGTACCACTGAAAGAAGGTGAAGGTGCTTGAGGAGCTGCAGCGCACGGTGACATTTCCTCCCTCCTGGATACGTAGAAACTGCGGATTCTGCTCCAGCTGCTGGTGCTCTCCCCTGTTTAGAAACAAAGCAGAATGCAGCAGGGAAGGGAATTAGGGCCTCCTTTCCAACCCGAAATGATTATTTTCTCCCTTGTTCCTCTCTTGCTCTCTCCCTTTCTTCTTTCCTTCCTAATACTTCCTTTTACTCTTTACCATAAAATAACCTGCCTTCAAGGATTTTTCATCTGTGGAGGATTTTCTATTCATGTAATCGGTAACTTCTTAAACTCACATGCCAGTTGAATCCAAAAGACCAACACCAAGAGTTTCTGGAGCATCTTTTCTTCTTATCATTTGGTGGCTATAGTCCCTGATTTTAGTTGTCCTTGAAAGATTCCCTCCTGAAACAGACTTTTCTGGGCTATAGCAACACTTGCTACCCACTTTGATCTCAGTAAAAATGTACAGGCCTCTGTGTGTCAGCCAATTGAATCATTCACCCTCCACCCCCACTCCCGTTTCATCCAACCTCAAACTCTACTTTGATTCTGGGAATGATTTTGCCTTTTGGAATACTGCCCTCCTGTGGAGAGGTAAAAAAGTAATTTACTTTCTTTTTATTGACAGTCTAACGGATTGAACCCAGTAGAGTACAAGTAGAGAATATGTTTTTTCTTTTCCACCATTGTCCCCTGAAACCTGCTCTGTTGAGTTGCTCTTCCTTGACCTTAATTAAAATGTTGGCAGACTCCAGGGCTTTTTTAGTCACTTTCAGATAGTAAAAACTATAAGAGTAGCCTAATATCACAGGGTTAATTTCTCTTTCATTCTAAGTCTACTTAAAATGTGAGGAAGTCATATTTTCACCTTCTCTAGGCTAAGAAACCTGCAGCAGGGAAGGGAAATGTTGGAATTTCCTTAATGAAAAGTGGCTTGCTTTCAATGATGCTTCTGTTTCTTCCAATTTTCATTTGGTATGCACAAGTATCAGGATTTAAATAAGTCTGGTGACCTTGTCAGACATGAAAATATGACCTTTAAAATTTGCCATTTTTAGCCAAGATAACAGAAGATAAAGAACATATCATCTTATCATTTCTGGTATCCTCAACAAGCATGCTGAGCAGTGAAGTGTCTGTGTAAACTGCATTTGTGGTTGAGTGTGCGCTGTGATATTTATGAAATTGTATCATATTTTCTGAGTCATATGGTATGGGTCAGTAAGCAGCAGTGAAAGTCTTTCAGTCATGTCCAATTCTTTGCAACCCCATGGATCTAGCATGCGAGGCTCCTCCATCCAAGGGATTTTTCAGGCAGTAATACTGGAGTGGGTTGCCATTTCCTCCTCCAGGGGATCTTCCTGATCTAGGGATCAAACCTGGTCTGTTTTGCCTCCTGCATTGCAGGCAGATTCTTTACTTTGAAGTCAAAGTGGAATAAATACTTGACTTGACAATGTAAGAATTAAGGACAACCACATTAATACATAAGCAAAAGAAAAGTTTGTATGTTAGAATAAAATATGCAAAAATATAAAATCAAAATACTAAGATATAGAAATAATTTCTACAAATAAAAAGAGAAAACCTTATAGAAAAATGATCAAAAAATAGAAATAAGGTTATGACCAGTGTTAAATAACAGAGTGCCAATTCATGGAGAAAAAGTTGCTTAAAAGCACTCAGGTTCAAAAAAACGTATGTAGGTAAAGTATGTTTGGATTGTTAAAATAAAAAACACAAGTAATCCCCAATTTGTAGAGAATGCAAAATGTACCTGCTCATTCACTGTTAATTGAATTATAACTGTTTAAACCATTTGGAGGGCAAATGGTTACTGTCTTCATTTACATGTGCTTTTCTTTAGGGTTCTTTGGTAGCTCAAAAGATAAAGAATCTGCCTGCAATGCAGGAGACTTAGGTTTTATCCCAGGGTCAGGAAGATCCCCTGGAGAAGAGAATGGCAACCCACTCCAGTATTCTTGTCTGGATAATCCCATGGACAGTAGAGCCTGGTGGGCTACAGTCCATGGGGTCACAAAGAGTCAGACACGACTAAGCAACTTTCACTTTCACTTCTTTAGAAAAAAAGTGACTTTCTTTCACTTTCATAGCAATTACAATTTCATAAATTTCATTAAGTAGACATTTCTACATACATAAAATTGTATGTACATAGATGTATAAGGCATTCTCTATGACAGCAAAGAAACAGAAACACATCTGCATTAATAGGAGAACAATTAATTAAATAATGAAATGTTTCAAAGTACTAAATCAGTATCAAAAAGGATAAAGTACACCTCTTTACATTTTTCAATTATAGAAATATCTCCAGGAACTATTAAATGAAAATAAAAAGGTAAGTTGGAAAAATTAAGTTAATCCAGCTTACATGGCAAATTCTGTGTGTCCATGTATGTGTACACATATATGAGTGCATGTGTGTGTTCCTGTATAGTGTTAATCACTCAGTCGTGTCTGATTCTTTGTGACCTCATGGCCTGTAGCCCACCAGGCTCCTCTGTCCATGGAATTCTCCAGGCAAGAATACTGGAGTGGGTTGCCATTTCCTTGTCCAGGGGATTTTCCTAAGCCAGGCATTGAACACAGTTCTCCCGCACTGCAGATAGACTCTTTATCCACTGAGCCACCAGGGAAGCCCTGTTAATGTATACGTAGTTGCATAAAACGATCTGCAAAGACATACTTATTGAAACAGAATGGGCTGGTATCATAAACTATCAGAACTGGTTTTCTCAGAGGACCACGGGAGCTGTGGTGGAATGAGCCCTGGGCTTTCACTTTTGGTCTGTCTGAGACTCTCATGATGAGATGGATCTATGTGCTGCTTCTCTCTGTGTGTGTGCTCACTCAGTTGACTCAGCTGTGTTGAGAGAGTTAATTCTTAGGTAGGTTGGGGTAAGAAGTCTGGTTCCCAATGAGGAGAAAGGGAGGAGAAAAGGACAAACAATTTTAGTCTTAGTCACATAAAATATTTTTGTTTTTGCTTTTCTTCTTTAAGCCCAGAACTAATGATTATATAGCAGAGAAGAAAAGTTATGACCAACCTAGACAGCATATTAAAAAGCAGAGACATTACTTTGCCGACAAAGGTCCATCTAGTCAAGGCTATGGTTTTTCCAGTGGTCATGTATGGATGTGAGAGTTGGACTATAAAGAAAGCTGTGCACTGAAGAATTGATGCTTTGGAACTGTGGTGTTGGAGAAGACTCTTGAGAGTCCCTTGTACTGCAAGGAGATCCAACCAGTCCATCCTAAAGGAGATCAGTCCTGGGTGTTCACTGATAGGACTGATGTTGAAGCTGAAACTCCAATACTTTGGCCACCTGATGTGAAGAACTGACTCATTTAAAAAGACCCTGATGCTGGGAAAGATTGAGGGCAGGAGGAGAAGGGGACAACAGAGGATGACAGTTGATGGCATCATCAACTCAATGGACATGGGTTTGGGGGGACTCCGGGAGTTGGTGATGGACAGTGAGGCCTGGCGTGCTGAGGTTCAGGGGTCGCAAAGAGCCGGACACGACTGAGCGACCGAACTGAACTGAACTGAATTGATTTACAATATTGTGTTAGTTTCAGGTGTACAGCGTAGTGATACAGTTACAAATATACATATATTCATTTTTTTCAGATTCTTTACCCAAACAGGTATCTATATTCATGAGGGATAGTTCTCTGTAGTTTTCTTTTTGTGACACTTTAAAAATGTTGGTACTAAAATAATACTAGTTTCAAAAAATGAGTGAGAAATTATTTTCTTCTATTTTCTGGAAGAATTTGTGTATAATTCATGCTAATTCCTCTTCAGTGTTTGACAGAATTCTTCAGTAACACTGTCTGAGTCCGGGGACTTTTTTAATTAAAAATTCAGTTTCTTCGTAGACATCATGACTTTAGCTTTCTCTGCCCCTGCTCTGAGGGGAGTTGAGAAGGGGTGGACCCTGGAGCCCACAGTGAGGTTTGGGGACAGACAGCAGGTGCTTCCAGAGCACTGTTTCTGGGCACAGAAGTAGGTTCCTACATCTGAGGGCTGGGCGGCCGTGAGGGGCAGGGAACTGTGCTGTCTGGATTCTCCAAACCGAAATGTCAGTCTCTACTGCGTCTTTACTTCTCCACCCTTACCTAATATCATCAAGAGGACAGGACTGCCCCCAGGCCTCTGCTTATACCACTGTAAGTTGTAAAAGTGCTCTTGAAATTGCAGTATGTAATGAAGTTCTCTTCTTCTTGTAGAAGCAAGAATTCAGGAAAATGCTTTATCTGTTGTCCATTCATTTCTGTTCAGAAAAACAGAGGGAAGCATCAGAGATAATCTGGTTAGATGTCTAATCTGTCAACTACCCTGTCTCTCATTCTTGTGTATTTTTCTCCTTTGTTTCAAGTCTCCCTCCTCAACTCCCTCTATCTTCCTACTTTATTATTTCTGTGCTTTTTCACAGCTTTGCTCTCAATCAGAAAATCCCACTCCTGCAGTTGTCTGCAGATAAGATTCCACTGTGCTGAATTTTCTGAGAGCAATCAGGGAAACCCCAAACTCACGTGGTATTTGCATCCATAAGATTAACATTGGTGCTATGAGCAGCATCTCCCTCTTCTTCCTCGTCAGGAAGAGTTGCTGAATCTACCTGCTCCTAAAGGGTTTTCCTTGTACAAGCTTCTTCCAGACCCACAGAAACACGGTCTGCACTGCTCTTTGGAAAGAAAGGTAAAAGGAGTGACCGCAGTTTGATGCAGCCAATCAGGCTTACCACTGTTTTACTCAGGTTATTTTCAAGAGAGGCGGGTTTATAGATGCTGCCCCCATGTGGTTGGATCAAATACTGCTGATTTTATAACTAATTTCTTATAAAGTTTTTCTTTCTCTTTTTATTGCAGATATATTTTAAACATTTATTTTATCTTAGAGTATAGTTGATTAACAATGTTGGGCTAGTTTCAGGTTTACAGCAAACTGATTCAGTTGTATATACACATGTATCTATTGTTTTTCAATATTTTTTCTAACTCATGTGGTAAATACTTGTCAAGGCTTGGAAAAAGTTTACTCATGCTGATAGTGTTTAAAAGTTGGAAGAGAAAGTGAAATTTGCCCAGTCGTGTCCGACTCTTTGCGACCCAATGGACTATACAGTCCATGGAATTCTCCAGACCAGAATACTGGAGTGGGTAGCCTTTCCCTTCTGCAGGGGATCTTCCCAACCCAGGGATCGAACATAGATCTCCCACATTGCAGGTGGATTCTTTACCAGCTGAGCCACATGATAGTGTTTGGGGAGGTATATTTTGCCCTTCAGGAATGGATTCTGTGATTCTTTAAAAACCAGGGCATCAGAATGAAATAAAATGTTTCATTTGCCATTTCCAATTTTATCAGAATCATGTAGTGTGTTTTTCTGTATGTACTGATGGAATATATTAGGTCATTTTAATAAATGGGGAAAAGACCCATAATTCATTGTTAGACAACCTATGATGTCAAAATGGAAGATAAAATGTATATTTTTATCTGCTGTCATATAGAATACTCTGGCTGTAAATTATCCAGTTTAAAACTTATGGCTGTCTCACCATGTTACTTTACCACATACCAGGGGTTTTAATAAATCAATATAATTCAAAAACAGTCTTATCTATCTATCAGACATGAACTACTCTAACGAGAATTTCTTAAAACTAAGCAGTTGAATAGAATACCATCCTATGGCTTTACAGAATTTCAGAATTTCTCACTTAGCACTATTAGCTTGTATTTTAATTATTTGTTAATTGTGGGGGCTGGCTCCATGTGCCTAGAGGGCATGTAGTGTATCATCATCAAGAACTAAGCTGTCCTATATGTTGGCTACAAGCTGCTTAACTTAAATTAAACAGTGGAAGTGAGAAATAGACTCAAGGGATTAACTCTGATAGACAAAGTACCTGAAGAACTATGGATGGAGGTTCATGACATTGTACAGGAGGCAGGGATCAAGACCATCCCCAATAAAAAGAAATGCAAAAAAGGCAAAATGGTTGTCTGAGGAGGCCTTACAAATAGCTGAAAAGGAGAGAAGTGAAAGGCAAAGGAGAAGAGGAAAGATATACCCCTTTGAATGCAGAGTTCCAAAGAATAGCAAGGAAAGATAAGAAAGCCTTCCTCAGTGATCAATGCAAAGAAATAGAGGAAAACAGTAGAATGGGAAAGACTAGATACCTCTTCAAGAAAATTAGAGATACCAAGAGAACATTTCATGCAAAGATGGGCACAATAAAGGACAGAAATTGTATGGACCTAACAGAAGCAGAAGATATTAAGAAGAGGTGGCAAGAATACACAGAAGAACTATACAAAAAAGATCTTCACGACCCAGATAATCATGATGGTGTGATCATTCACCTAGAGCCGGACATCCTGGAATGTGAAGTCAGGTGGGCCTTAGGAAGCATCACTACAAACAAAGCTAGTGGAGGTGATGGAAATTCAGCTGAGCTATTTCAAATCCTAAAAGATGATGCTGTGAAAGTGCTGCATTCAATATGCCAGCATATTTGGAAAACTCAGCAGTGGCCACAAGACTGGAAAAGGTCAGTTTTCATTCCAATTCCAAAGAAAGGCAATGCCAAAGAATGTTAAAACTACCACACAATTTCACTCATCTGACATGCTAGTAAAGTAAAGCTCAAAATTCTCCAAGCCAGGCTTCAACAGTATGTGAACCATGAACTTCCAGATATTCAAGCTGGATTTAGAAAAGACAGAGGAACCAGAGATCAAATTGCCAGCATCTGTTGGATCATTGAAAAAGCAAGAGCATTTGAGTAAAACATCTACTTTTGCTTTATTGACTATGCCAAAGCCTTTGACTATATGGATCACAACAACCTGTGGAAAATCCTTCAAGAGATGGGAATACCAGACCATGTGACCTGCCTCTTGAGAAATCTGTATGCAGGTCAGGAAGCAGCAGTTAGAACTCAACATGGACTGTCTTTTCACCTTACTTATAGTTTCCTTTGTAGTGCAAAAGCTTTTAAGTTTCATTAGGTCCCATTTGTTTAGTTTTGCTTTTATTTCCAATATTCTGGGAGGTGGGTCATAGAGGATCTTGCTTTGATTTATGTCGGAGAGTGTTTTGCCTATGTTCTCCTCTAGGAGTTTTATAGTTTCTGGTCTTACATTTAGATCTTTAATCCATTTTGAGTTTATTTTTGTGTATGGTGTTAGAAAGTGTTCTAGTTTCATTCTTTTACAAGTGGTTGACCAGTTTTCCCAGCACCACTTGTTAAAGAGGTTGCCTTTTTTCCATTGTATATCCTTGCCTCCTTTGTCAAAGATAAGGTGTCTATAGGTTCGTGGATTTATCTCTGGGCTTTCTATTCTGTTCCATTGATCTATATTTCTGTCTTTGTGCCAGTACCATACTGTCTTGATGACTGTGGCTTTGTAGTAGAGTCTGAAGTCAGGCAGGTTGATTCCTCCAGCTCCATTCTTCTTTCTCAAGATTACTTTGGCTATTCGAGGTTTTTTGTATTTCCATACACATTGTGAAATTCTTTGGTCTAGTTCTGTGAAAAATACCGTTGGTAGCTTGATAGGGATTGCATTGAATCTATAGACTGCTTTGGGTAGAATAGCCATTTTTACAATATTAATTCTTCCAATCCATGAACACGGTATGTTTCTCCATCTGTTTGTGTCCTCTTTGATTTCTTTCATCAGTGTTTTATAGTTTTCTATGTATAGGTCCTTTGTTTCTTTTTCCAAATTGGGAAAGGAGTATGTCAAGGCTGTATATTGTCACCCTGCTTATTTAACTTATATGCAGAGTACATCATGAGAAACACTGGGTTGGATGAAGCACAAGCTGGAATCAAGATTGCTGGGAGAAACATCAATAACCTCAGATACCCAGATGACACCAACTTTATGGCAGAAAGTGAAGAAGAACTAAAGAGCCTCTTGATGAAAGTGAAAGAGGAGAATGAAAAAGTTGGCTTAAAGCTCAACATTCAGAAAACTAAGATCATGGCATCCGGTCCCATCACTTCATGGCAAATAGATGGGGAAACAATGGAAACAGTGACAGACTTTATTTTGGGGGGCTCCAAAATCACTTCAGAAGGTGACTGCAGTCATGAAATTAAAATACACCTGCTCCTTGAAAGAAAAGTTATGATCAACCTAGACAGCATATTAAAAAGCAGAGACATTACTTTGCCAACAAAGGCCTGTCTAGACAAAGCTTTGGTTTTTCCAGAAGTCATGTATGGATGTGAGAGTTGGACTATAAAGAAAGCTGAGTGCCGAAGAACTGATGCTTTTGAACTGTGGTGTTGAAGAAGACTCTTGAGCATCACTTGGGCTGCAAGGAGATCCAACCAGTCCATCCTAAAGGAAATCAGTCCTGAATATTCATTGGAAGGACTGATGCTGAAGCTGAAACTCCAATATTTTAGCTACCTGATGCAAAGAACTGACTTATTTGAAAAGACCCTGATCCTGGAAAAGATTGAAGGTGGGAGGAGAAGTGGCCAACAGAGGATGAGATGGTTGGATGGCATCACCAACTCGAAGGACATAAGTTTGAGTAAACTCTGGGAGTTGGTGATGGACAGGGAGGCCTGGCCTGCTGCAGTCCATGGGGTCACATAGTGTCAGACATGACTGAGTGAACTGAACTGAACTGAAAATTAAATAGAATTAAATTTTAGTTTTTCAGTCATACTAGCCACATTTCATGGCTTCCTAGAAGGTGCTAGTGGTAAGAACCTTCCTGCCAATGCAGGAGACATAAGAGACATAGGTTCGATCCCTGGGTCAGGAAGATCCCTGGAGAAGGGCATGGCAACCCACTCCAGTATTCTTGCCTGGAGAATCTTGCCCAGAGAGCCTGCTGGGCTACAGGCCACACTTGTACTACTAGGCTAGGGGCTATTAGACAGTGCAGATAGAGAATGTTTCCACCTCCTCTGAGAGTTCTATTGGACTGTGATGTTCTAGAAGGGAGAATATGACAACAAGAAATTTTGTCTTTCATATTATAATTAAAGTCCCAGCTATGTGGTATACACTAAATAAATATTTGTTTATTGTTCATAACCATGTTCCCAGAAACTACTTGAATACCTGGTGAATAGTGAATATTCAAACATTTGTTGAGTGACAAATAAATGTGTGTATTTTCATGCTTGAGAGTTTGAACTCAACATAGGCCAAAGACCAATTTAAATGCATTCTCCCATGAATGTAAACAACCAAGGATTGGCTATAGCTATTTAGAAATGTTACTTTTAGGAACTGTGTCAGAATCCTTCTTCTATCATAAAAAAATTATCACAAATTTGAGACCGAAATGCCTCCAATGACCCCTGCTTCCTGATATCCATGCCCTTGTGTAGATCCCGTGCACACTGGATCTCTGCTGGCTTGGTGACTCACTGTAATAAACAGTTTACATAGCATATACATGTATTATCCTAAGTATCCATGGTCTATCATGTTTCTCATAGTCAATGGAAAATCAATTCATAAGGTATTATATTGAGAGAATGGGTGGAATATTATAATATGTGATGAGTATAACCAAGCAATATTTGCCATGATTGTTTATGTTTCCCATTATTGACTCTTGCTCCCACTTCTCAGGCTATTTCTATACTACAAGAAAAGACATAACTGTAAGCACAATTTCACTTATCAGGGAAGAAACTCTCACTTTGTGAAGTAATTTAGAGCTTTGTTACCAAGGTAGCCTCTTACTCTCCAGCCAGAATCATCCCATGTATTCTATGTTTGAAGTCAATCCCTTTTATATCTGGCAGGCAAAAGAGAGGGAGAGGGGGAAAAAAAAAAACGAAAAAAAAGGCCAGTTCTCCTGAATTCTCTCTCTCCAGATGTCTGCATTGAGTTTACTGACTGGTTCAGCAACCACAGGCCCTACCTTGACGAGACTTCCTCACAATTGAGTGCTTCCCAGGTGGCGCTAGTGGTAACGGAGTGTAGGAGTGTCAGTGTAGGAGATAGAAGAGGTGTGGGTTTGATCCCTGGGTCAGGAAGACCCCCTGGAGGAGGGCATGGCAACCCCACTCTAGTACTCTTGCCTGGAGAATCCCACGTACAGAGGAGCCTGGCGGGCTACAGTCCATGGGGTCGCAGAGTCGGACACGACTGAAGAGACTCAGCACAGAGGGCAGCAAGGAAGCCCGTCTAAGTCTCACAGAATGTTCGAGTAGGACAGCAGGTGGCAGTGCTTCGGCGTTTACTCCTGGTACATGCAGTGCACTGGAGTCTGGTTCTCAAGGAAGGAAAATAGAAAGATTTAAATTAAGAATTCACCAAGTAAAGATGGGTAAAGATGTAAAGGAACTTCAGAGATAACACCATGTAGATGTTTGGGAAGATAGCCCCACAGGAGTGTTTAAAGAATAATACCCCATCGTAGCTACCCTCAATTTCCCCAGCATACTATTAAATAAAAAACTTGCTAAAGCACTCAGCACTGTTAACTGATTAGTGGATGATTTCCTCATCTACTCATCCTGGAACTTAGTGTCTAGGTTTGGCATCTTCTCTTCTAGTTCACTTTAGGTTCCAGTTTAAACCAATAATGTCACCATCACTCAGATGTCCAGCCACCCTATTTTGAGTCCAAGTGCTTCTCCATAGTCTAGACCTTGCTCCTCAGGAGCCCCCTAAAATGTTACACTCTGGCTGATAATAAAAGGTAAAGAAACATTTCACAGTTAGGAAAGTTATGGTTCATTTCCCAAAGACTAAAAAAAAAAAAAAAAAAAAATGAAACAATAAAACCTATGTGATAGGATTTTGATATTTAAATTAGATAATGAATCTGAAATGCATATCACAGTGCCTGACATAGAATAAGCTCAAAAAATACCATCTTTCTTTTTTTCTAGTGAAACCTCCCTTTTCTTCAATATCCAGAATCTGTGACTTGTTACTACCTTTAAAGTTCTATTTATTTTCTTAAACACTTTAAAAATACTTTCCCATTGTAACTTCTATTGGTCTGGATGAGAAGTCAGGTATCACTGTTTTTTCAAAGTTCTGATAGCTCTTATTTTTTCCAGTAGATTTATTATCTCTACTTTTAAAATTAATTTTTATTGGAGTATAGTTGCTTTACGGTGTTAGTTTTTGTTGTACAGCAAAGTGAATCAGTTATATGTATACATATATCCACTCTTTTTCAGATTGTGCTCCTGTATAGGTCATTATAGATTATTGAGTAGAGTCTCCTGTGTTATACAGAAGGTTCTCATTAGTCATCTATTTTATATATAGTAGTGTGTATATGTGAATCCCAGTCTGCCAGTTTATCCCTCATATCCCTTTCCCCCTTTGGTAACCATAATTAGTTTTCTACATCCTGGATTCTATTTCTGTTTTGTAAACACCTTCATTTGTAAATACCACTTTTTAAAATTCCATCTGATAAAAGAGATATCAGAGGACATTTGTCTTTCTCTGTCTGACCTACTTCACTCAGTATGACAATCTTTAGGTCCATCCATGCCACTGCAAATGGCACTGTTTTGTTCCTTCTCATGGCTGAATAATATTCAATTGTATATCTATGCTGTATCTTTTTTATCTATTATTCCATCATTGGACATTTAGGTTGCTTCCATGTCCATGCTACTGTAATTAGTGCTGCAATGAACATTAGGGTGCTTATATCTTCTCTGCTTGTATAGACTACTCCATCAGCTCTAGCAACTGCCTGAGTTCTAACCTTTACACGTAACTAACCTCTTATTCAACTTCACTGATGGTCTGCTTCCTGATTATACCTTAAGTGACACAAAGTCTAAGAAGAAAGGACTAAGTAAATGATTTTCATAATGATTCCAGATAACTATATCCAGATTTGTATATGAGTGTATTTTAGTGAAGCAGTCACTTTAAATTATTATGGAGTAAGTTTATAGCTTTAGACAAGTTTACACATGTTCTGTATGATTGATTTAAAGTCGATAGTTCAAGAGAAGAATGTATTAGTAGAAAGTTACTGTGGACACCTGCTTCCAAATAACATAGAAATATCTTTGATTTACTTGAAGATTTAACTACAAAGTTTAATGAAGGGAATATTTATAGATTTGCAGGCAGGGTTAAGGAAAACAAAGAGATGGGAAGCATCAAGATACTAGCAAGAGCTGAAAGCCTGTATCAACCTGGGCAGTCAGAGGAAACTCTGAGTGAAAGGGGAGGCAAGAGCTGTGAAGTGAATCCACCAGAAAGGAGTTGCAGGAGATAAGATGTGCTTTCCCAGTTCCAGCGTCTACTGGCCTCCTGCTCAAATGGGGGACCCAAAGCAGTGGTGGGAAATTGGGGGACCAAAGGGAGGGAAAAACCACAGTGATTCCCTGTCTTCTTCAGGTTCCAGTTCCTGCGGGACAGGCCCACCTGGTTCCAGCTGTAGCCTGATGATCCACCTAGAAGGAGTTTTTTATTTTGTTTTTTTTTTAGGAGGAGCTTTTATTTAGAATTAAATCTTCTGATCCAGACCACAGATGAAGCAACCACAGGACTACCATTTCTCTTCTGGGATGTGCAGGTGTGCACTTCAACTGAGGTCCTGAAGCAGTGGGGCTCTCTGTTATTAAGCTCTGGGGATTTTGTTCAGCTTTTCCCATTACTTCAAGCACTGCGAGCTCCCAGAGAGCACAGAAGTACTTTTCAGAGTCTTCGAGCTGTAAGGCTGAAATGATGAGGCTGATGGATTTATCTGCTTTCTGGAAGTTTATAGAGTAGCGGCCATTCCTTGCATTCAGGTGTTCTGAATACTGATGAATAAGGAAATTCATCTCTCCACTGGGAAGCTGTTTATACCAAAAAATGTAGTAGTAGTCCGTGGTCCAACTTAATTCATATCGACAATTCAGGGTGACTGTCTGCGCCACTCGACTGGATACGGCTGTCTGGACTTGAGTTACTTTCTGGGCCAGACTGGATCCTATGGGGAAAAAAATCAGAAAACAGAGATGAAGTAGTAAATAAAATAGTGTGGGATTTAGACTAGTTTAGGACCCAGAGACAAATCAAATTGAAATTATAAAATGCTTCTTTTTCTCCAGTCCTCCTTCCCCCACCAAGTCCCTGTGAAGCATCATGTGCCTGTGTGTAGTCCTTTCACCCTGAACACTCACACCCATGCTTGGAAGCATCCCTACCAGAGAAGGTGAAGGCCAGGAACACCCAGAGCAGGCTGGAGAGCGGCATGAGGCATGGATTCCCCTGTACAAATGTGCTTAGTCCTGCCCCAAGCTGAGAGTTCAGTGTCTCTGTGTGCCTGGCGGCACATTTACATAGTACCTGTGTGACTATGTGTGACTCCTTCAGACAGGAAGTGGGGTTTGTCATGTTCATAGATCACATGGTCTTTTTCACAGATGGGAAAAACTTTTGGCTCACAGATGTTTAATTTTCTTTCCCTGATTATTATGTTAGGTAGATCCTGAAAGCGTCATGGAAAAAGCAGTTAGTATTATGTGTTTGAGGGCTTCCCTGATGGCTCAGATGGTAAAGAATATGCCTGCAGTTCAAGAGACCCTGGTTTGATCCCTGAGTTAAGAAGATCCCCTAGAGAAGGGAATGGCAACCCACTCCAGTGTTCTTGCTCAGAGAAGTCCATGGATAGAGGAGTCTGGTGGCTACAGTCTATGGGGTCCCAAAGAGCTGGACACGACTGAGTGACTTTCAGGAATGTTCAGGCCTGCTCACTGTTCTCTTTATTTTCTTTGTTCTCAGGAAAGGGAAGGAAAAAAAACCTCATTCTTCTTTTTTCCTTTTCACTGCAGCAGGCTTCCTCGCAGTTTAACCCATGATCACTGGAGGGGAGCAGCGAGGCCAGTGTAAGCATCATAAGATGTTTGAGCAGGACACCAGCTGGCAGAGCTTTAGCTTTCATTCTTGATTCATGCAGTGTGTTACAGCCTGATTCTCGGGGGAAAAATAGAAAGATTTAGATAAAGGATTCATTTTCATGTTCATAAGAGGCTAGCTTGAAAGTGTTACTAGTTTGAAAGTATTTGCTTCCTTTTAACACTTTAAAAATGCTTTCCCTTGGTGACTTCTATTGCACCTGATATGAAATCAAGCATCATTCTTAATGATATTTCCCAGAATACAGTCTATCAATTTTCCCTGTTTATTGGCAAGATTATTTCCACTTAAATAGACCCTTGGATTTACCTTCAATACCCTTTGAACTTCTGTCAAAATCACAGTGTTGGACTTGCAGAATGTCTTATTCACCTTGATGACTTTCCACATAGTATTGCTCCTATGTAACGAGCTTGTTTTATAGGAAGTCAAGTATGGCAGTGAGTGAAGGTGTTTGTTATGAGCAAAAATGTTATGGAATGGGTATGGAAAAGGTAGTTATAAATACTCCCAAAAATTATGTGGTCATTTGCAATAACAAAGACTGTAATAGTCAGAAATGGAGTGTTTCCTGCCATATCAGGAAACAAGGATGTCACAGTCATCAACAACTGTAGCCCAATGTGAGCTCCTGAACCTAAGGGCACTCAGGAAGGAGAAGAATATCTGTGATCTAACAACCATCAGAACTGCAGTCACTGCCTACCACAAGCCTAAGGGAGCTCAGGATGTAAGAAACACAGATACTAGCCTCAGGACAGCTGAGGTGAATAGTAAAAGAATGACTTCAGTGAGCCCAGACTCTTTCACCTTCCCATGCATAGAAAAGAGCTAGATTCCTTAACTTGAGATATCCGTTTTTCTTTAATTAACAGTAATCTTTTGATGTTCAGACTACCTGCACTTTGTTGCAAAACTTCTATACAACCTGGCTCCTCTGCTCACCTCCTTAGAGCATTTCTTTCAGGGTTACTTCAGATGCTATCTCCTAGGCTTGAAGTCCTAAAAATTCCCACCAGATAAAACATAACTCTCAACTTCTGGTTGTGAATATTTTTTAAGTTGATAGTAGTTATGACAATCTCTGTTTCAGTTTGATGTGAATATGTTTATGTATACAGTAATCATTTTTAAATCTCTCCTCCAATCGCCTGCCTATGGAAACGTATGATGTGCAAAATACAAGTTAATCTTGTATCTGATTGTATCTCAGTAGTTAAGATGCAGGATCCAATGGGACAGTGTGGGTGAGGTATAAAGGGAAAGAACACCCAAAAATGGATAAGTGAACTTGGTATCCCTTGAAGAGGGTATGGCAACCCACTCCAGTATTCTTGCCTGGAGAATCCCATGGACAGAGGAGTCTGGTAGGTTGCAGTACATAGGGTCATGAAGAGTCGGATGTGGCTGAAGCAACTTAGTACGCATGCACAAACCTGGTATACTCTTTTCAGGAGAAGATTATGGTGATTTTGGTCGAATGGGAAGTAATTGCATCGTATTAACAAGAAGCATAGTTTTGCTGTTTTCTTTATTTGAAGGTGTGCTGTTAAAAGAGGTATAGATGGATGACCAGTTGACATAGAAAGTAATGGAATAGCTTTGTAGTGTCTCTAAGTCGTGTCCGACTCTTTGCAACCCCATGCACTGTAGCTTACCAGGTTTTTCCATCCATGGGATTTTCCAGGCAAGTGTACTGGAGTGGGTTGCCATTTCCTTCTCTAGGGGATCTTCCTGTCCTAGGGATCGAACCCAGGTCTACTGCATTGTAGGCAGACACTTTACCCTCTGAGCCAGCAGGGAAGCCCTTGTAGTGTCTGTGCTAGCTGGAAATCTATGACTCAGAATTTGTTTCTCTGTATTGTTCTGGGTTGGCCATAAAAAAGATTGTGCAAGGTTTAGAAGGTAGTTGTCATGAAGTAGCCACATTTTTTTATGTCCTGCTGGTTGGTGCAGGGCTTCAGTCACTGTGCAACTCACACGTGTTGCTGCTCACCTGCTAGCTCATCTTATTGTTGACTTACAGCTCCTTAGCCTCCAATCAGATCTCCCATTTTGGGCCAAATGTGCATGTAGCATGATGGTAAATATCCACTTCTCCTGAAAGTCACCCATTACCGTGAGACTGAAGGAGGCGAGAGACAGACAAGTTTTAGTCTGTCTTTGTGGGTTCCAATTGTCCTTATGGGTTCTAGTATGTCCTTAAATGTCAGTTTTTCCATGCTTTTGTCCATATGCAATTTTCCTTTCCAAACGACACTCTAGTTGATTTAAAGTAAATTCAGGCTCAGCACCAAATGCAAGATAACAGCTTTGTATAAATTCCTCCACCAACTCTAGCAATTGCCTGAGAGTTCTATTCCTTAAAATGAGTCTCTTATTCTGTATCACTGTGGTTCTACTTTTCTGATTGTACGCTAACTGACACAAAACCTAAGAAGAAAAGATTAAGGAAATTATATTCATGACAATTTCTGAAAATTAAACCCAGATTTATGATGTGAAATTTTTCAGGTGAAGTTGCCACATTAAATTATTATGGGGCAAGTTTTCAAATTTAGACATCTTTGCACATGTTCTGTATGATTGATATAAAATTTTAAAAAAATCAAGACTGAGAACGTATTACTAGAAAGTTAGTCTGGACATCTGTTCCTAAGCGACTTAAAAGGGGCTTCCAGACCACAGATTAAGCAACCACACAACTACCATTTCTGGTCTGGGATATGCAGGTGCATATTTCAGCTGGGGTTCTGCAGCAGGGAAGCTCTCTTTTATTAAACCCTGGGGTTTTTGTTTAGCTTTTCCCATTACTTCAAGCACTGTGAGCTCCCAGAGAGCACAGAAATACTCTGCAGAATCTTCCAGCTCTAAGTCTGAAATGGTGAGGCTGATGGATTTACGAGTTTTCTGAAAATTTACAGAGTAGCGGCCATCCCTTGCATTCTGGCTAGAAGAAACCTGACCAATAAGGTAAATCATCTCTCCATTGGGAAGCAGCTTGTACCAAAACATGTAGTAATAGCTCAAGGTTGCTCTATACTGACAGTTCAGGGTGACTGACTGTCCCAGTTGACCGGATATGTCTGGCTGGTCTTGAATAACGTTCTGCGCCACACCAGATCCTGTAGGGGGAAAAAAAATCAGGAAACAGAGCTGAAGTAATGAACAAAATAATGTAGGAATTAGACTAATTTGGGGCCCAAAGAAAACCCAAATTGAAATCATAATAAGTATGCTTTTCTCCAACCCTCCTTTCCTCCCCAAGTCCCTGTGAAGCACCATGTGCCTGTGTGCAGACCTTTCACCCTAAACACTCGTACTCTTATTTGGAAGTATCCCTACCAGAGAAGGTGAAAGCCAAGAACACCCAGAGCAGACTGAAGAGCGGCATGAGGCATGGATTCCCCTGCACGAATGTGCTGAGTTCTGCCTCAAGCTGAGAGTTCAGTGTCTTTGAGTGCCTGGCAGCACATATACATACTACCCGGAACCTGTGTGACTCCCCCCAAAGGAAAGTGGGGTTTGTCATGTTCATAGCCCACGTGGTCTGTGCACATGTGGGAAAAAAGTTTGGCTCACCACAAACTTTATTTTGTCTACTTGTCTTTCCCTGGTAATTGAGTTAGGCAGATCTTGAAAAGGAGTATGGAGAAAAAACAATTAGTATTAAAGGTATGAGCTGAGGGGAACTGAATTTTAAACAAGTTGAAAAATATTGATAATCATTCAGTAAAATAATTTTACCAGCTCATTTAAGATAGAATTTAGTATAGGCTATGAACTCTTCTTGTAACTTACTTACTGGTCATTCATTTAGCCTTTGCTTACCTTTCCTCCATTCAGAACAATGACTTTTTTAAAACCCACAGGTTTTCAGCTTTCTTGGTGAAGAGCTATCTTATCCAAAATAATTATCTTTTTTTTCTTAACTGGGTTTTAGGGCTCTATTTACATTTTTTAGTAAATAAAATTACTTTAACATGAAATGAAGAAACATCAGTTCTTCTGACTTTCAGAATCTATTCATTTGTATGTGTTTTTATGAAACTGTAACAGGAATAAAATATTGTTTTTTTGAAATCTGACATTGAATCTTATTTATTAGACTTTGAGGAGGATCAGGATATTCAGTCTTGTTGCTTCTATGAGGAGAATTGTACTTATTAGATCATGTGCCCTAGAATTGTACTGATGGCACTCAGAAAGCTATAAGATATTGATGAATAAAACTGAAGATACTGCAAGTAAATATAAAGATATTTCATGTTCATGGGTTTTAAGAATTAACAATGTTGAAATGTCCTCTGAACCAGAGCAATCTACAGATTTAATGCAACCCCTCTCAAAATAGTCATGGCATTTTTCACGCAACTAGAACAAATAATTCTAAAATTTGTATAGAATCACAAATTATCACAAAAGACCACAAATTATCAAAGCAATTTTGAAAAAAAAAATAACAAAGTTGAAGGTATCACACTCCCTGACATCAAAATATGTTTCAAAGGTGTTACAATCTAAAATCTACATTGCTGGCCCAAACACAGAGATTCAGTCAATGGAACAGAATAGGGAGTCCAGATTTTAACCCTTGTATACATGGTCAATCAATCTATAACAAAGGAGGCAAGAATAAGCAATGGGGGAAAAACTGTTTCTTCTATTAGTGGTGTTAGACAACTGGACAGCTACAAGTTAAAGAATGAAATTAGAATATTTTCTCACAGCATATACTAAAATAAACTCAAAATGGATTAGAGACTTAAATATAAGATCTGAACTCATAAATTCTTAAAGAAAGTATAGGCAATATGCTTTATGACATTCATCTTTGCCATATTTTTGTATCTATTTCCTCAGGCAAGGAAAAAAAGAAACAACACAGAAAATAGGACCTAATTAAATTATTTTGCACAGTGAAATAAACCATTCACACACACAAAAGGCAACCTATCAAATGGGAAAAGATATTTGGAAGTGATTGGTCAATAAGTGGTTAATGTCCAGAATATATAAAAAACTTTTGCACACAGTATCAAAACCACAGGCAGAGGACATGAATATGCATTTTCCCCAAAGAAACATACAGATGGCAAACAGACACATGAAAAGATGTTCAACATCTCTAATCATCAGGTAAATGCAAATCAAAACCAAAATCACCTCACTCCTACCAGAATACTATCATGACAAAAATGAAAAATAATTGAGTATTGTCAAGGATGTGGAGAAAAGGGAAAGCTTGTGTATTCTTGCTGGGAAAGTAAACTGATGTAGCCTCTATTTAAAACAGCATGAAGATTCCCCAAAATAATGAAAATGTAACTACTATATGATTCGGGGCTTCCCAGGTGGCTCAGTGATAAAGAATCCACCTTCAATGCAGGAGACACTTCAATTTCGATCCTTGGGTCAGGAAGATCCCCTGGAGTAGGAAATGGCAGCCCACTCCAGTAATCTTGCTGGGAAAATTCCCAGAGACAGAGGAGCCTGGCACTCTATGCTTCCATGAGATTGCAAAGAGTCGGACATGACTGCAATGACTTAGCATGCACATGCATTATATGATTCATTGATTCCATTCCTGGGTATCTATCAGAAGAAAACAAAAACACTAATTCAAAAATATGTATGCACCCAAATGTTCACTGCAACATTATTTCCAATAGTGAAGATATATAGAAACAACCTCAATTTGCACTCATATGAATGGATCTAGAAGATATATATATGTGAGTGTGTGTGTTTCTGTGTGTGTGTGTGTATACAATGGAATGTTACTAGCCATAAAAAAGAATAAAATTTTGCCAGTCGGGACAGCATGATAGACTTGTAGGATGCCGCACATAGTGAAATGTCAGATAGAGAAAGACAAATACTGTATGCTTTCACTTTTATATGAAATCTAAAAAGCAAAACAAGTTAACAAATATAACAAAACAGAAACAGACTCAGACATATAGGGAACAAACTATTGGTTGCTGAAGGGGAAAGGGTGGGTGTAGGGGTGAAATAGATGAATGAGATTAAGAGGTAGAAACTTCCACTTACAAAATAAGTAAATTAAAACTAAGTAATGTGCAGTGAAGGGAAAGAATCCATCCTGCCAAGAACTTGACTGTAGCCAGTGAAACTGATTTTAGACTTCTTGCATCCAGAACTGAAAGAGAATAAATTTGTTTCAAATGATCAATTCATGTATGAACACTGAACAGATATTTTCTGTTTGCTTTGCCCAAGTCATAGGATAAGATGTGAGCATTTGCAATTTGCAAATGTGAGTAATTGCAATTGTGAGTTATTTGTATATGCAATTATGATAAGGCGGATTTGAATAGTCTTGAGACACCCAACTAAACTGGATAACATCTTTATTGGAGTTATTTTCTCTCCTTTTAGATCCTTTCACTTTTTATCATTTTGGAGTCCCTCATGTTGTGTTTAAATATTTACTTTAAATCTGTCGTCTTATCTAGATACTCTCGTAGGTACAAGTCAGAGGTTGTACTGCAGAAGGAGATATAGGAGATATTCAGAAGGGAAAAGACCAAATCTCAAATTCGTTGGGCCAAAAAGTGTTTGTGGTTAAAACTGTACCAGTGTAGGTAAGAAATACTAAACAGCGCAGATACCTGGTAACGGCGTCACGGTGTGACTGTGGCTGGAGGAGGGGCTGAGCCCCGGGAGGGTTCGTGTAGAGGCCGCAGGTGCCTGGGGAGCACCGTGCTGCACAGCACAGAAGTAAGTGCCCGAGTCTGTGGTCAGCGAAGAGGAAACTGCAGTGAGCTGCGGCGTTCTGCAGGGACTGTCATGGCGTTTAATCTTCCATCCTGCTCTGTCCCTGAAGGAATGTAAAACAGACGGATGAGGCGGCCCCCGGGCTTCTGACGGAACCACTACACACTGTCTGTGAGGGTGGAAAAATTACACTGCAGAGTAGAGCTGACTCCCTCCTGGAAACTCAGGGCTGGGGGACTCTGCGCCACATCCACCCCTCTCACACCTGATGAGAAAGAGAGAACAGTCATAGGAGAGGGTCACAGTAGTGTAGTGTAAGTCACTCAGTCATGTCCCACTCTTTGCGACCCCATGGACTATATACAGCTCATGGAATTCTCCAGGCCAGAATACTGCAGTGGGTGGCCTTTCCCTTCTCCAGGGGATCTTCCCAATCCAGGGATCGAACCCATGTCTCCCGCATTGCAGGCGATTCTTCACCAGCTAAGCCACAGAGCTCCTGCAAAACCCTGAAAGTGCCCTCAGAAAGAGAAATTAAGCAATCAATATCATTCACCATTGCAACAAAAAGAACAATATATCTAGGAATAAACCTATTTAAGGAAACAAAACACCTGTATTTAGAAAACTATAAGATACTGATGAAAGAAATTGAAGATGACATAAACAGATGGAGAGAGATTCCATGTTCCTGGGTGGGAATAATCAATATTGTGAAATGACTATACTACCAAAGGCAGTCTAGGGATTCAATGTGATCTCTATGAAATTACCAATGGCTTTTTTTTCACAGAACTAGAAAAAAAATTTCACAATTCATATGGAAACACAAAAGACCCTGAATCCAAAGCAGTCTTGGGAAAGAAGAATGGAGCTGGAGGAATTAACCTTTCTGACTTCAGACTATACTACAAAGCTACAGTCATCAAGACAATATGGTGCTGGCAGAAAAACAGACCAATGGAAAAAGATAGAGAACCCAGAGATAAACCCACATACCCCTGGTACCTTATTTTTGACAGAGGAGGCAAGAATATACAGTGGGGCAAAAACAGCCTCTTCAATAAATGGTCGTGGGAAAACTTGACAGCAATGTACAAAAGAATGAAATTAGATCATTACCTAATGCCATACACAAAGATAAACTCAAAATGGATTAAAGACCTAAATGTAAGACCAGAAACTATTAAACTCTTAGAGGAGAACATAGGCAGAATATTTGATGACATAAATCAAAGCAAGATCTTCTATGACCCACGTCTTAGAGTAATGGAAATAAAAACAAAAATAAACAATTGGGACCTAATTAAACTTAAAACATTTTTCACAACAAAGGAAACTACAAGCAAGGTGAAAAGACAGCCCTCATAATGGGAGTAAATAATAGCAAGGGATACAATTGATAAAGAATTAATTTCCAAAATATACAAGAAGCTCATACAACTCAATACCAAACAAACAAACAAACAAAAAAAAACCCTATCAAAAAGTGGGAAAGGGACCTGAAGAGACATTTCTCCAAAGAAGACATACAGAGGGCTAACAAGCACATGAAAAGATGCTTAACATCACTCATTATCAGAGAACTGGAAATCAAACCTACAATGAGATACCACCTCACACCAGTCAGAATGGCCATCATCAAAATGTCTACAAACAATAAATGCTGGAGAGCATATGGAGAAAAGGGAACGCTCTTGCATTGCTGGTGGAAATGTAAATTGATAGAGCCACTATGGAAGAAGTTATGGAGACTCCTTAAAAAGCTAGGAATAAAACCACCATATGACCCAGAAATCCCACTCCTAGGCATAGACCCTGAGGAAACCAAAATTGAAGAAGACACATGTACCCCAATGTTCACTGCAGCTCTTTTTATAATAGCTAGAACATGGACGCAACCTAGATGTCCATCGACAGATGAATGGATAAAGAAGCTGTTACATATATACAATGGAATACTACTCAGCCATAAAAAGGAACACATTTGAATCTGTTCTAATGAGGTAGATGAAACTAGAGCCCATTATGTAGAGTGGAATAAGTCAGAAAGAGAGATATAAATATTGTATACTGACACACATATATGGAATCTGAAGAGATGGCACTGATGAATTTATTTTCAGGGTAGCAGTGGAGAAACAGACACAGAGAACAGACCTATGGACAAGGCAGGAGAAGAGGAGGGAGAAGGGGAGGCGTATGGACAGAGTCACATAGAAACGGACAGCACCGTGTGTGAGAGAGGGCCAGCGGGAGAGTGCTGTGAGACTCAGAGCAGGGCTCAGGGCGCAGGAGCTCAGACGGGGGCTCTGAGACGGGCCGAGGGCGGGCGGGAGGGAGACGGGAGGGAGCTCAGACGGGGGCTCTGAGACGGGCTGAGGGCAGGAGGGAGGGAGACAGGAGGGAGGTCTGGGAGGGGGGACATGGGTGTGCTATGGCTGATTCTTGTTGCTATGAAAGAAAACCACACAATTCTGTAAGACAATTATCCTTCAATTAAAAAAAATTAAAAATAATAAAAAGAATGGTATCTATCATCTTTTAGATCTTACAAGGAACAGGTGGCAAAAAGAAAAAAAGATTTGTTGCTGGAGAGGCATACATGGGTTTGTGGGAATATTAAATATTTTTTAAGATGAGAAAGCTTGAATATTTTAAATGCTGGGAGGGAATTAGCAAGAAAATCTTGAAGAGTCAGACCAAAGTTTGTATGATCAGTGGGCTGAAGTTCCAAAGAATTCAGACAGAATACTGTGGGTAAAGCCTTTGGGCAGAGGGGTACCATTTCAAAGTGAGAGAGACACCTTTTTTGTTATTATGGGAGAGAACGTGAACTATATGTGTAAAACAGGAATGTTTTACCTAGGATGCAGAAAGTTGAGGAAGATTCATTTAGTGATACGAATTGTCTTTATTGTCACCTACCATGACTCATCAAATGTGGTCGGTTGGCTATTTTAGGAGAGTACAGAGTCAAAGGAGATATAAATGATATATTATAGAAACATGAAAAAGTTTTCATTCACCATTTCATTTACAATTGATGTTAAAAGCCACAAATATATGGAGGCAAACTTCTGTAAGACTGTGTGATTCATATGGCTGGATGGAGTCATTTTGTCTTCTAGGGATTATGGTTTAAGTACGTAAGAGTGGGAAGCATAGACATGTGTTGGTTTGAGGGATGTAATGAGGTTAAGGTGTCCTCAAGTGTTCCCACATGGGAGGTTTCTAGTGCACCTGCATATCCAGCTTCACAAACCAGCTCTCACTCATCAGTGCACATGTCAAAAGCACCCTGTGATCAAGCTGTGGCCCATCTCCTGAATGTTCCTTGTATGTCAGGGACACTAATAACAGGTGAGATTAAAGAATAGTGTGGAATGGCCCCTATCCTTGAGGAAACAGTGCTAGCAAAGAGTTAAAAACCAAACAATATTCATAATGTTGTAAATATTGCTATTGCAAAATTGTGTACAAAATACTAAAAGAGGAAGAAGACAAATAAATATAAGGTGGAAAATCTTTTAAAAAGTAAATGTGACATTTACTGAGTCCTGAAGGTTGAGTAGGCTTTTGCAAACTTGAGAAAAGAATAATATATATGAGAAGAAAATATTAAAATGAGTTCATTATGTCTGATGTTAAGAAATCTCGGGGTAGTGGTGGGGATGAGCATGAAAACTTCCTGGAAGTAATACTGTAGATGGCCACAGAAACCATGATTTTCACTTGTGGGTCATAGTGAGTTATAGAAGGTCTTGAAATAGAATAGCAATCTAATCCAAATGTGTGTTTTAGAATGATTAGAGAGTTTGGAGTGGTAGGAGCTCATGGATAAAGGATATATTTAAGAAGTTATTCCAACCAACTTGGTGAGAGATTACAAGAACATGAACCAGGATAGTAACAAGGCAACTAAAAAGAGGTGGTTGAATGTGAGAGATATTTAGAAGACAGGATTGATGTGACTTCATGTATCAGTCAACTTTGGCTAGCATAAGACTCAGTACAAAGAACCTCACAATCTCAGTGGCTCACAGGAACAAAGCTTAATGAATGGTCCACTGTGTGTTACTTGTGGGTCAGCAGCCATCCCAACACTGTGGCTCTGCTCTTGCATACAAGTGGATTCAAGTCTGCTCCCATGAGTTGTCTCTTCATTCTGAAACTTGTGTCTGCTTCACGTTATGGAATAAAACCTGAAAGGACAACTACTATCTGGTATGTGTAGGGAAGAAACAAAAGAAGACATATCATGTAAATATATTTCGTTTTAACTAGGATATAACTATCTACTCACATTTTATTGGTCAAACATGGTCACATTGTTATGTCCAAAGTCCACAGTGTGGTGAAGTATCGGAAATACACTCTGGCTAAAGGTTAGCATAGCAAGAGTGAGAGAGAACAAGTAGTCAACAAACAACATACACTATTGCTCTTGGGCTTTCCAGGTGGCACAGTGGTAAATAATCTGCTTGCCAATGCAGGAGATGCAAAAGACGTTGGTTCAGTCCCTGGGTCAGGAAGATCCCCTGGAGAAGAAAATGGAAAGCCACTCCACTATACTTGCCTGGAAAATTCCATGGACAGAGGAGCCTGGCTGGTTATAGTCCATGGGGTCGCACATGCACACTTGGAAATGAGCTACGTGAGAGTTAGCTTATAGGGCAGTCACAGTTTAACCATCCTAGGGAAAAGAAGATGTATTAACTTCAAATATTTTAAAAAGTTTTTTGTGAAGACCTAGGTGAAATCACTAATAAAAATACCTTGCTTTTCCCATTTTTCTCTTTTGTTCTTTTTGTAAAATTTGAAGAAGATGCCTTAAGTGAAATAGTTGCTCACAGTAACAACCTCTTGTATAAGATCTTGTCCCCTTTATCAGAGCAGATGGTTCTGTTCTGGTGATGAAGGCTTTATGGCTGCTAAGTTTCCAGGATCACACTCAAATACTTGGCTCACAAAGTCATAATAGTGAGAGATTTGTGACTTTTTAAAAAAAAAAAAAATTGTTTTAGCTATCCTTTAATTTTCCTCAAGTGCATGTGACTACATGATAGAGAAAACTAAAGGGCTAGAGTCCACCATATCAAAACATGTCACCTAATAACTGAAATTCAGAAGTGAAATCTTTCCCTCCACGATACTCAGCAACCAAAAACATTTTGGCTGCTGACTTACAGCTATTCAGAATGGTCCAGAATCTTGCTGAAAAGCCATATACTTTGAATCTTTATTTTCTTTCCATGGGCATCACAGCAGTCTCCAAATGAGCCAGACTGGACTCATTTTTCCATCTATTATCTTTTGAACACCGTCCTATGGCTCCTTTCTTTCTTGTAACTATCCCAGTATACAAGTTACAAAACTAAGATTAAAATATGTATTAACTTCTTTTTGCTGTAATTCAATTGAGTTGGAATATGCATACACCTACCCTCTTAAATGCCTTTATATTGTGTACTTATCAGGGATTATTTCTACTTTCCAGGTTATGATTATAATTGAATTACATACATATTCAAATAGTTTTGCATAATACATGCTGCATAGTACATACAAAACCAGAGAAACACCAAGAAAAAAAGTTGAAGAGGGTAGACAGGGTAGGAAATTAGAAAATGATTTGAGCTGTGCATAGTAAATATTTCTATGAGATGAAGCTCATAGATTTTCTTTTTTTTTTGCCTTTGCTTTGTATATGAAAATTAACTTTTACCAAGTTAATCAACTTTACTTTTGTAAAGCTTTTTATTTTATATTCCCCTAGAGTAGGAAATGGCAAACCACTCCAGTATTCTTACCTGGAAAATTCCATGGACAGAGGAGCCTGGAAGGCTACAGTCCTCTGTAGGCCTACAGGCCTACAGAGTCAGCACGACTGAGTGACACATACAGCCAATCAACAACGTTGTGATAGTTTCAGGTGGACGGTAAAGGGACTCGGCCATACACATACACGTACCCATTCTCCCCAAGCGTCCCTCCCACACAACAGTGAGCAGACTTCCCTGTGCTATACAGTAGGACTTTGTTGGTGTCCATTTAAAATATAGCAGTGTGTACATGTTGATCCCAAACTCCCTAACTATTCTTTCTCCTCATTCTCCCCCCCAGCAACCATATGTTCATTCTCTAAGTCTGTGGATATGTTTCTGTTTTGTAAATAAGTTTATTTGTATCATTTCTGTTTAGATTCTGTATATAAGGGATGTCACACAATATTTCTCCTTTTCTGTCTGATTTGCTTATCTCAGTGTGATAATCTCTAGGTCCATCCATGTTGCTGCAAATGGCATTTATTTCATTCCCTTTAAGGGCTGGGTAATACTCCATTGTATACCTGTACCATATCTTCTTTATCCATTCCTCTGTCAATGGACATTTAGGTTGCTTCCATGTCTTGATATTGTGAATAATGCAGTGAACATTGGAGTGCATGTATCTTTTTGGACCATGTTTTTTCCTCTGGGTATGTGCCCAGGAGAGGGATTGCTGGATTATATAGGAACTCTACTTGTAGGTTTTTTATTTTTATTTTTTTTTTATACTGTAGTGGGTTTTGTCATACATTGACATGAATCAGCCATAGAGTTACATGTATTCCCTGCCCAGATCCCCCCTCCCACCTCCCTCTCTACCTGATCCCTCTGGGTCTTCCCACTGCACCAGGCCTGAGCACTTTTACTTTTAGTTTTTTGAGGAATTTCCATACTGTTTTCCACAGTGACTGTACCAATTTACATTCCCACCAACAGTGTAGAATAGTTCCCTTTTCTCCACATCTTCTCCAGTGTTTATTGTTTGTAGATTTTTTTGATGATGGCCATTCTGACTGGTGTGAAGTGATACCTCACTGCCATTTTGATTTGCATTTTTCTAGTAATTAGCAATGCTGAGTATCTTTACACGTGCCTGTTGGCTATCTGCATGTCTTCTCTGGAGGAATTTCTATTTAGGTCATATGCCCATTTTCCCACTGGGTTGTTTCCTGTTTTGTTATTGAGTCATATAACCTGCTAGTATATCTTGGAAATTAAGCCCTCGTCCATCACAACATTTGCAAATATTTTCTCCTGGTCTGTAGCTTGGGTCTTTGTATTGTTTATGAATTCATTTGCTGTAAAAAACACTTGTAAGTTTTATTAGATCCCATTTGTTTATTTTTGCCTTTATTTCTATTGCCTTGGGAGACTGGCCTAAAAAAACACTGGTGAGATTTATGTCAGAGAATGTTTTGCCTATGTTCTCTTCTAGGAGTTTTATATTATTGTGTCTTATATTTAAGTCTTTAAGCCACTTTGAGTTTATTTTTGTGTGTGGTGTGTGAAAGTATGTTCTAACAGCATTGATTTACATGCAGTTCTCCAACCTTCCCAATACCATTTGCTAAAGAGTGTCTATGTCATAATATGTAAACAGGGTTTCAGAGTAATACATTTGGGAGATTAGTGTGGTTTGGCCAAAGCAGTAGCAGTGAAAATGGCAGCGGTGGTTCGATTTGGCATTAATTTTTAAGATACGGCCAACTGGGTTTCTTTCTGGGTTAGATGTAAGCAGTGAGAAAACAATAAGAGTCAAAGATCACTAAAGTTACAGCAAGAGATGTGGACAGAATGGAGGTGCTCTCAGCTGTAAACAAGAGGTGTGGGAGGAGCATGTTGGAAGACAGTTCAGAAGGTGAAAGATCAGAATGTTAGTGCTGCTCACATTGAACTGGGGCTTCCCAGGTGGCTCAGCGGTAAAGAACCTGCCTGCCAAGCAGGAGATATGGGTTTGATCCCTGGGTTGGGAAAATCTCCTGGAGAAGGAAATGGCAACCCATTCCCAGTATTCTTGCCTGGGAAATCTCATGGACAAAGGAGCCTGGGGGACTGACATCCATGGAGTTGTAAAAAGTTGGACATGACTTAGTGACTAAACAACAACACTTTAAATTAGAATCCTGATCCTTCAGAATGCTACTGGTGTGGAGACTTTCCACACCAGTCTATTCCAGGTCTGGTCTTGCATAGCTGTGAAACAAGGGACTCGTTGAAAACCTTGTTTTTCCTCAGGACCACGCACTCCCCAGGACTCTGCTTCTCCTTCTGCTCACTTTCATCAGAGCAGAGACCTCTCTAAAACCAGGTCAGGCTGAGACCCTGAGTGTTTTACGCTACAATGTCTGAGACGGTTTTTGTTCAGCTCCCCCTGCAGACTCAGGCACTGTGTCACACAGAGCACAGAAGTACTTGGCAGAGTCACTCCAATGAGCTGAAGCTTTCATCAGGTGGAATGAGTTTTCATCCTTCTTGAATTCAGCCTCGAAGCCTTTGATGCCTTTAACCCAGGTGGGCCCTGGTAAATACTTCAGTAGCAACTGGAGGCCTTGGCTGGGGTACTGGACATACCAGAAGAGATAAATAGATCCACCATAAGAATAGTTGCATCTCAGCTCCAGACGGTTTCCTTCAGAGACGTTGATGTGACCATCAGGCTGGGTCACTAACTGGGCTCCAGTTCCTCCTGCAACATCAATGCAGCATCAGTGAATCCAGGACACACCTATCTATAATGAGACAGTGTTTCCATTCAGACACCCTCAGAACAAAATTCCTTCTATACAGGCAGAAGCATGGAATATAATTTTACTTACTTGCTGTGAAGAGCATTCCAAGTAGCAGAAGAGTCACTGAGAGCATGGCTACAGAGGGAGGAAGATCTCCCTTGAGGAGCAGGAAGGAATGTGCCAGGGTGTGCTGAGTCCTTGTAACCGGGAAAATCTGAGAGTTAAAGAGATCCCTGTCTAGGCAATCCTAGCTACTACCAGTAAGAAATGCTTCTTTAAGAATGACTGCTCCAAAAAAAAAAAAAAGAATGACTGCTCCTGACGTTGAGCCTGTTCAAATATGCACTTCAATGAGCTGTAAGATAAAGAAGCTCATAGGAGTGAGACAAACACTTCCAGTTTATGCAACATCACCCTCTGCAGGTCAACAAAAGAAACAAATTGAGTCTTCAGGCTTTTGTGCCCCATCTCCTTTCTGCTCCTATTTAGGCTTGAATTACTTAGCATTTTAAACTGATGAGAATGTTTCAGGGGTTTGCTTACTAAGAGGTTCTTTTAATATTATGAATTAAATATAATCACATAAAGTAAATTATCCTTATTTTTATAAATGAGAAAATTGAAGCAAGAAAAGAAGGATGTAATTTGTTCAAGATCACAGTAAGTGATCTGGAATTTGTCCCAATGGTGTGATTCAAAAATCTGTATCACTGGCCACTGACAATTTAGCACTATGGCCATTAGGCTAAATAGTATTCTCACTTATTAGACAGGAAATCAAGTCCTTTAGAAGTTAAATGATTTGTCCAAGGACATATAAGGATTAGAACCTAATTCATTTAGACTCCACTATGTTGTCATCTATGACAACTACTGACAATACTACTCTTTAGGTTAAATGTAATTTCACCAAGACACACATGCAGAGCAAACTTCGCAAGAGAATAGAAACTAAAGAAAATCTCCAAGGAACTCAAACACTGATGTGATGGCCAGTAGAAAAAAGTATCAGAGAAACCTCAAAGGTAGTCCAGAGAGGTACATGGCAAATCAGAATTGACTGGTGTCCTGAAAGAGAAGCAAAGTGGAGTTTTAAAGAGGAAGGACTGTCCATCAGAGCAGATGCTAAAAATGTCTACCTAGTGAGATGATGACTGAAAAGTGTCTATTGACTTTTAGCAGCACAAAGATCATGATTTGAGTCTTTCAGCAGAAACTCAACTGTAGTAGAGACAAGACAAAGGAGAAAAATTTTGGAATACAGAAATCTCCTTCCAGAGGCTGAACTGAGAACAGGAGAAAAGACATGGTGCTAACTAGACCAGGATGTGGTAACCACAGGGGTTTTAAAGGTTGAGATATATTTACATGTTTTCGGAAATGTTCTATAAACAATGGATCAAACTTCTGAAGAGACAGCCAGGATGGACTGTGGACCACAGGTAGGAGAATTTATTTGTGAGGAGAAACAGTTTTTTTCCAATTTTATTGGAATGAAGGAGGAAAGAATTGGTTTGGATTTCAGTATTATTTCAGGGTATGAAGGCAGAAAGTTGACACATCTATTAATTTTAATGAATTTTTTCTTCTTATAGATAGAAATTAAGTACCTTCCAAGATAATTAATAGAAGAGATTCTGAGATGAGAAATCTGATGAGTGTGAGAAGTTTTGAAAAAGTCACTGTAGGAACTGACAATGAGAAATGATTACAGAGAAAAAGAATACTTTCTTGGAAGCACTGTGGGTCTAGTTAGTGTTGGTGGTGATCACAATTTCAGTGACATCAGTCTGCCCATCTGTGTGATTTTCTTGAACTCTGCTTTATCAAAGTATATAAGAAAGTAGATTTTTAAAAATTTGATCTTTATAATTGAAGAGTATTCCATGGTATCAGTGTAATATAGTGTTTTTAATCATTATCCCAATGGGGTACATAAGAAGGTAGATATTAATCCATGATTAGGAATTAATAAGATCATTGATATAGCATAGAATTAACTCAAAACAATGAAGTTAGTGACTAAAGACTGATTGAAGGAGGGCTGTGAAGTTTAGATATTATAGAAAGAGAAATAAAAGATTGGAAACTTCTGAGAAATAAGATAACAGTAAAGAGATCTGGGGACTAAATGATCATAAAGAGTCAAAGAACGAGTGCAGCAGAAGTATACGAGTCTAAGAATCTGCGATGCAAGGTTGAGACAGGATGTAAGATTTCAGAGGTGGACCGGCATCTACCTGGAGAAATATCATCACATCTTTCTGGAGTGTGGCCATGGGAGTTTGTGACTGAAAGTGACCCTTACTGATAGACTTCAAAGTTGATGAGTTCAGGTTTCTCTGTGAATTTAAGTCAAGGAGTGTTTTAGGTTACAGTAGAATCTTATGTGTGTACATCTTCAATATATAAGGGAGAGTGAGGCGGTGTCGCACTGAATGATTCTCACAGACACACAGGATCGTAAGAGACAGTGCGGGGAGGCTCCGGAAGAGCAGCTCTGAGGAAACGCGGGGCGCGCATTTGTTGGTAACGTGTCAGGTGATCTTTAACTGAGAGCAGGAAAGCCAGACGGAGGCAGCACTCTGGGGCTAAGGAAGCGACCTCCTGGAGGTCTGGAGGAAATCACACCAGAGTCCTAAAGAAAGGCCTTTGAAGAAAGGGGGGCTTGTTTATCATGCAGAACAGCACCCTGCAATGCTGACGTGTCAACCAGAACATCTAACTTAAAGGCAGGGGAGAGCAAGCGAGGAGGAGGGAGTGAGTGAGAGTCAATTCCAGGAGACGTTTCTGAGCAAACAGTAAAACATGGTTCCCCCAGAGAGTGTCTGATGTTTATAAAGATGAGAATGATGAAAGGAATAGGGAAAAGTAGAGGTAAAAGGCAAAGCCTCAAAGGGTCAAAGACAAGAGTCCGTTTTTGGGGGGTGTGGTAGTGACAAGCATGCTGTTCTCATCTCTAAATTTGAAGTGTTTTAGATGAGGGAGGACCAGAAGTAACCACAAGTGAAAGAGCTGTATTACAGTCAGGTTTCAGTTAAGATATGTGGAAGGAATTTTTACAGGGGCTACTGAATGTTTGTTTTCAATAGAATGAGGATTTAGAGTACAAAGTAGAAAGCAGTGTGGGATGGTAAGAGTTAGTTAGGTCAGTGCAGAAAATTAAACAGGTCAGACTCCTTGGTGAATCATTCCTCTCTGCAAGGAGTCAATCAGGGGTAGAAGCAAATGTGCCTTCAAAGGTCCTAGTACAGAGGAAGGTGGCCACAACCAGATCAACTGGTGCTCAAGTCTCTAAAAAGATGTCATAAATCAGTAAATTTTGGCTATCCCAATGGATTATTTTCAGAAGTTTTCTTTTCTTTGTGTTCAGGAAATTGTCTTTTCCATGTGCCATATGTGTATACACTTGTTACTTGTTTCTTATAACCCTCTTACATCTTATCTACTTCAGGGGGGCAAGTCAATTTAAAATCACTTAGTATGTTGTACATTTCATGCAATTTTGATAGAATGAATTAGATATTCTTCTAACTTAGAGTCAATCTCTCAGATGTGCCGAAAAGATGGAGTCTGTGAAACATTAGACTCCTCAATGTGGTATCATTCACATCTTATTCTTGGATATTCAAAAAGACTGAGAAATTTGTCCTGGTGTGTAGGATGTGTGTGGAAATGTAAATGGCTATGTTTATCATACTCTGGAAATTGTTTTGATTCTGTGAGTGAAATCTGAGGTAACAGATACTTGTACTCAAGTCTTGGAAAGTACAACGAGAGGTGCTGTAGCACTTTCCAAAGATCAGCATATCCCTTCAGGACACTTTCAGTCACTTTTTCCCTCATTTCCTCCTCTTCCCAGCTTTAGAGCTCACTTGCTTATTTCCTCACTTTGCTTTTCCTAAAACATATCTTTCTGTCTGTTTTATTTATTCAAGAGTTCTCAGTAATTAGCATAGTACCTGACAAATAGTAGCTGCTCAATAAACATTTATTGAATAAGGAAATATTCTTGGCTGAACATTTTACTGACAATTGCTAGGGATGCAATAAAACATAGAGGACGTGAGTTAGATCTTCTATAAAAATAGAAGAAAGAGTCAAAGGACATCACATGGGATCTCATAATGAAGACAAGAATGTATTCCAAAATCCTTATTCATGCATTTTTCCTTCCTATTTACCTTTTTTCTTTCCTTCTTCCCACCCTCTCTCTTTTCCTTCCTTCCTCTGTCTATTCCCCATTCCTATCATTATTAAATGTGAAATTGATCCCCAACTATTTTGTTAGGCTCTTCCTGTGAACTTCAGTTCATTCCAATACACACTTCTCTTTATCTCTGACACTCTTCATAGACTGTGATAAATGGCACAGATTTCTGCTTGTTTTATTAAAATGTTTAATTATTGTTTGTCATACGGTTGACACCAGATAGTTTTAAAGATGATGATTGCATGTAGCTAGATAGAGTCCCCTGGAAAGACGCAAGGAATTCTCTTAACTTGGCGAAAAAGAATAACAAAAAAAAATTCATTTAGACATCAGTTGATACTCACAGTCAACGTGTCATCACAGATGTAAGTCAATGAAAATGTAAAAATGCACATGATGACTCAGCAATGTGCCCAAGGAAGCACAGTGCTTGTCAATCCTAAAGCAGTGAACCAATTTGATTAATAAAAAGTCTTTTCTCATATTGGGGCTTCCCAGGTGGCACTAGTGGTAAAGAACCTGCCTGTCAGTGCAACAGATATAAAAGACAGGTTCAATCCCAGGGTTGGGAAGATCCCCTGGAGTAGGGCAAGGCAACCCACTCCAGTATTCTTGCCTAGAATCCATGGACAGAGGAGACAGTCAGGATATGGTCCAGAGGGTCACAGAGTCGGACATGACTGAAGCAACTTAGCATACACACACATTGTGTATAGATAAAGTATATTTGGACTGTTAAAATAAAATACACAGGTGATTTCCTATTTGTGGAGGATGCAAGATATGTCCTCTCACTCTGTTGAAGTGTGACTGTTTACAGCATATAGAAGGCAAGATGCCACTTCTCCAAAAATTTTAAATGTGCCCTTTACTGAACATCTAATCAAATTTTCTAGTATCTAATTCGTACATCTAATTAAAGTTTTCATGTACATACCAAAGTGATTCTACAAAGATGTGTAAGATTCTACAAAGATGTGTAAGATGTTGTCTTAATTATAATTATTAGTATAATTAATAACTAATTAATTTAATGATAAGTTGTTTCAAAGTACTAAATAAGCATCAGAAAGAATGTAGTGGGCCACTCCACTTTATTTCAACTGTAGAAAGAGCCCCAGGACATTATTAAATGAAAATCAAAAGGCACAGTGTAAAAAATCCAAATAAATTCAATTTAATGGCAAATCATTTGCTCTGTGTGTGTACATATGTATGCATGTGTATAAATGTGTATGCAGTTGCATAAAATGATGTGCAAAGATATGTCCATGTGTGTTCAATTGTGTCCAGCTCTTTGCAACCCACTAGACTGTAGCCGCTCAGGCTCTTCTGTCCGTGGAATTTCTCAGGCAAGGATACTGGAGTGGGTGGCCATTTCCTACTCCAGGGGATCTTCCTGACCCAGGAATTGAACCTGCCTCTGTTGTGTCTCCTGCACTGGCAGGCAGATTCTTTACCACTGCACCACCTGGGGTTCAATTCAGTTCAGTCGCTCAATCGTGTCTGACTCTTTGCATCCCCATGGACTGAAGCAGGCCAGGCTTCCCTGTCCCTCACCAACTTCCAGAGCTTGCTCAAACTCATGTCCATTGAGTCAGTGATGCCATCCAACCATCTCATCCTCTGTCATTTCCTTCTCCTCCTGCCTTCAATCTATCCCAGCATCAGGGTCTTTTCAAATGAGTCAGTTCTTTGCATCAGGTGGCCAAAGTACTGGAGCTTCAGCATCAGTCCTTCCAATGAATATTCAGGACTGATTTCCTTTAGGATGGACTGGTTTGATTTCCTTGCAGTCCAAGGAACTCTCAAGAGTCTTCTCCAACACCATAGTTCAAAAGCATTAATTATTCAGCACTCAGCTTTCTTTATAGTCCAACTCTCACACCCGTACATGACTACTGGAAAAACCATAGCTTTGACTAGACGGACCTTTATCACCAAAGTAATGTCACTACTTTTTAATATGCTATCTAGGTTGTCATAGCTTTTCTTCCAAGGAGCAAGGGTCTTAATTTCATGACTGCAGTCACCATCTGCAGTGATTTTTGAGCCCCTCAAAGTAAAGTTTCTCACTGTTTCATTGTTTCCCCATTTATTTGTCATGAAGTGACGGGACTGGTGCCATGATCTTAGTTTTTTGAATGAAGAGTCTTAAGCCAACTTTTTCACTCTCCTCTTTCATTTTCATCAAGGGGAAGCCTTTCATCAGGGAAGCCTTTCACCTGGGGAACTGTGCAAAAATATATGTAATTGAAGTAAACAGGGGGAGGAGCCAAGATGGCGGAGGAGTAGGACGGGGAGACCACTTTCTCTCCTACAAATTCATCAAAAGAATAACTGAACGCAGAGCAAACTTCGCAAAACAACTTCTGATCGCTAGGTGAGGTCATCAGGCACCCAGAAAAGCAGCCCATTGTCTTCGAAAGGAGTGCTGTATAGTTGGAGAAGTCCTGAGACTACAGGAAGAATAAAACTGAAATCCAGAGGCAGGAGACTTAAGCCCAAAACCTGAGAACACCAGAAAACTCCTGACTACATGGAACTTTAAGTAATAAGTGACCGTCCAAAAGCCTCCATACCTACACTGAAACCAACCACCACCCAAGAGCCAATAAGTTTTAGAGCAAGACATACCACGCAAATTCTCCAGCAACGCAGGAACATAGCCCTGAACGTCAACATACAGGCTGCCCAAGGTCACACCTAACACATAGACCCATCTCAAAACTCATTACTGGGCACTCCATTGCTCTCCAAAGAGAAGAAATCAAGTTCCACTCACCAGAACACCAACGCAAGCTTCCCTAACCAGGAAACCTTGACAAGCCAATCGTCTAACCCCACCCACTGGGTAAATCCTTCACAATAAAAAGGAACCACAGACCTCCAGAATACAGAAAGCCCACTCCAGACACAGCAATCTAAACAAGATGAAAAGGCAAAGAAATACCCAACAAGTAAAGGAACATGAAAAATGCCCACCAAGTCAAAAAGAGGAGGAGATAGGGAATCTACCTGAAAAAGAATTTAGAATAATGATAATAAAAATGATCCAAAATCTTGAAAACAAAATGGAGTTACAGATAAATAGCCTGGAAACAAAGATTGAAAAGATACAAGAAATGTTTAATAAAGACCTAGAAGAAATAAAAAAGAGTCAATTAAAAATGAATAATGCAATGAATAAGATCAAAAACACTTTGGAGGGAACCAAGAGTACAATAACGAAGGCAGAAGATAGGATAAGTGAGGTAGAAGATAAAATGGTGGAAATAAATGAAGCAGAGAGGAAAAAAGAAAAAAGGATCAAAAGAAATGAGGACAACCTCAGGGACCTCTGGGACAATGTGAAACGCCCCAACATTCGAATCAGAGGAGTACCAGAAGAAGAAGACAAAAAGAAAGGCCATGAGAAAATACTCGAGGAGATGATAGCTGAAAACTTCCCTAAAATGGGGAAGGAAATAGCCACCCAAGTCCAAGAAACCCAGAGAGTCCCAAACAGGATAAACCCAAGGGAAAACACCCCAAGACACATATTAATCAAATTAACAAAGATCAAACACAAAGAACAAATATTAAAAGCAGCAAGGGAGAAACAACAAATAACACAGAAAGGGATTCCCATAAGGATAACAGCTGATCTATCAATAGAAACCCTCCAGGCCAGAAGGGAATGGCAGGACATACTGAAAGTAATGAAAGAGAATAACCTACAACCTAGATTACTGTATCCAGCAAGGATCTCATTCAGATATGAAGGAGAATTCAAAAGCTTTACAGATAAGCAAAAGCTGAGAGAATTCAGCACCACCAAACCAGCTCTTCAACAAATGCTAAAGGATCTTCTCTAGACAGGAAATGCAGAAAGGTTGTATAAACGTGAACCCAAAACAACAAAGGAAATGGCAACGGGACCACACCTATCAATAATTACCCTAAATGTAAATGGGTTGAATGCCCCAACCAAAAGACAAAGATTGGCTGAATGGATACAAAAACAAGACCCCTATATATGCTGTCTACAAGAGACCCACCTCAAAACAAGAGACACATACAGACTAAAAGTGAAGGGCTGGAAAAAAATATTTCATGCAAACGGAGACCAAAAGAAAGCAGGAGTTGCAATACTCATATCAGATAAAATAGACTTTCAAATAAAAGATGTGAAAAGAGACAAAGAAGGACACTACATAATGATCAAAGGATCAATCCAAGAAGAAGATATAACAATTATAAATATATATGCACCCAACATAGGAGCACCGCAATATGTACGGCAAACACTAACAAGTATGAAAGAGGAAATTAATAGTAACACAATAATGGTGGGAGACTTTAATACCCCACTCACAACTATGGATAGATCAACTAAACAGAAAATTAACAAGGAAACACAAACCTTAAATGACACAATGGACCAGCTAGACCTAATTGATATCTATAGGACATTTCACCCCAAAACAATCAACTTACCTTTTTCTCAAGTGCACACGGAACCTTCTCCAGAATAGATCACATCCTGGGCCATAAATCTGGTCTTGGAAAATTCAAAAAAATTGAAATCATTCCAGTCATCTTTTCTGACCACAGTGCAGTAACATTAGATCTCAATTACAGGGAAAAAAATTGTTAAAAATTCAAACATATGGAGGCTAAATAACACGCTTCTGAATAACCAACAAATCATAGAAGAAATCAAAAAAGAAATCAAAATATGCATAGAAATGAATGAAAATGAAAACACAACAACCCAAAACCTATGGGACACTGTAAAAGCAGTGCTAAGGGGAAGGTTCATAGCATTACAGGCTTACATCAAGAAACAAGAAAAAAGCCAAATAAATAACCTAACTCTACACCTAAAGCAATTAGAGAAGGAAGAAATGAAGAACCCCAGGGTTAGCAGAAGGAAAGAAATCTTAAAAATCAGGGCAGAAATAAATGCAAAAGAAACTAAAGAGACCATAGCAAAAATCAACAAAGCTAAAAGCTGGTTGTTTGAAAAAATAAACAAAATTGACAAACCATTAGCAAGACTCATTAAGAAACAAAGAGAGAAGAACCAAATTAACAAAATTAGAAATGAAAATGGAGAGATCACAACAGACAACACTGAAATACAAAGGATCATAAGAGACTACTACCAGGAGCTCTATGCCAATAAAATGGACAACTTGGATGAAATGGACAAATTCTTAGAAAAGTATAACTTTCCAAAACTGAACCAGGAAGAAATAGAAGATCTTAACAGACCCATCACAAGCAAGGAAATCAAAACTGTAATCAAAAATCTTCCAGCAAACAAAAGCCCAGGACCAGACGGCTTCACAGCTGAATTCTACCAAAAATTTAGAGAAGAGCTAAGACCTATCTTACTCAAACTCTTCCAGAAAATTGCAGATGGAGGTAAGCTTCCAAACTCATTCTATGAGGCCACCATCACCCTAATTCCAAAACCAGACAAAGATGCCACAAAAAAAGAAAACTACAGGCCAATATCACTGATGAACATAGATGCAAAAATCCTTAACAAAATTCTAGCAAACAGAATCCAACAACATATTAAAAAAATCATACACCATGACCAAGTGGGCTTTATCCCAGGAATGCAAGGATTCTTTAATATCCACAAATCAATCAATGTAATACACCACATTAACAAATTGAAAGATTAAAAACCATATGATTATCTCAATAGATGCAGAGAAAGCCTTTGACAAAATTCAACACTCATTTATGATTAAAACTCTCCAAAAAGCAGGAATAGAAGGAACATACCTCAACATAATAAAAGCTATATATGACAAACCCACAGCAAGCATCACCCTCAATGGTGAAAAATTGAAAGCATTTCCCCTGAAATCAGGAACAAGACAAGGGTGCCCACTCTCACCACTACTATTCAACATAGTGTTGGAAGTTTTGGCCACAGCAATCAGAGCAGAAAAAGAAGTAAAAGGAATCCAGATAGGAAAAGAAGAAGTGAAACTCTCACTGTTTGCAGATGACATGATCCTCTACATAGAAAACCCTAAAGACTCTACCAGAAAATTACTAGAGCTAATCAATGAATATAGTAAAGTTGCAGGATATAAAATTAACACACAGAAATCCCTTGCATTCCTATTTACTAACAATGAGAAAACAGAAAGAGAAATTAAGGAAACAATACCATTCACCATTGCAACAAAAAGAATAAAATACTTAGGAGTATATCTACCTAAAGAAACAGAAGACCTATACATAGCAAACTATAAAACACTGATGAAAGAAATCAAAGAGGACACAAACAGATGGAGAAACATACTGTGTTCATGGATTGGAAGAATCAATATTGTCAAAATGGCTATTCTACCCAAAGCAGTCTATAGATTCAATGCAATCCCTATCAAGCTACCAACGGTATTTTTCACAGAACTAGACCAAAGAATTTCACAATTTGTATGGAAATACAAGAAACCTCGAATAGCCAAAGTAATCTTGAGAAAGAAGAATGGAACTGTAGGAATCAATCTGCCTGACTTCAGACTCTACTACAAACCACAGTCATCAAGACAGTATGGTACTGGCACAAAGACAGAAATATAGATCAGTGGAACAGAATAGAAAGCCCAGAGATAAATCCACGAACCTATGGACACCTTATCTTTGACAAAGGAGGCAAGGATATACAATGGAAAAAAGACAACCTCTTTAACAAGTGGTGCTGGGAAAACCGGTTAACCACTTGTAAAAGAATGAAACTAGAACACTTTCTAACACCATACACAAAAATAATCTCAAAATGGATTAAAGATCTAAATGTAAGACCAGAAACTATAAAACTCCTAGAGAAGAACATAGGCAAAACCCTCTCCGACATAAATCACAGCAAGATCCTCTATGACCCACCTCCCAGAATATTGGAAATAAAAGCAAAACTAAACAAATGGGACCTAACGAAACTTAAAAGCTTTTGCACTACAAGGGAAACTATAAGTAAGGTGAAAAGACAGCCCTCAGATTGGGAGAAAATAATAGCAAATGAAGCAACAGACAAAGGATTAATCTCAAAAATATACAAGCAGCTCCTGCAGCTCAATTCCAGAAAAATAAATGACCCAATCAAAAAATGGGCCAAAGAACTAAACAGACATTTCTCCAAAGAAGACATACAGATGGCTAACAAACACATGAAAAGATGCTCAACATCACTCATTATTAGAGAAATGCAAATCAAAACCACAATGAGGTACCATTACACGCCAGTCAGGATGGCTGCTATCCAAAAGTCTACAAGCAATAAATGCTGGAGAGGGTGTGGAGAAAAGGGAACCCTCTTACACTGTTGGTGGGAATGCAAAGTAGTACAGCCGCTATGGAAAACAGTGTGGAGATTTCTTAAAAAACTGGAAATAGAACTGCCATATGACCCAGCACTCTCACTTCTGGGCATACACACTGAGGAAACCAGATCTGAAAGAGACACGTGCACCCCAATGTTCATTGCAGCACTGTTTATAATAGCCAGGACATGGAAGCAACCTAGATGCCCATCAGCAGATGAATGGATAAGGAAGCTGTGGTACATATACACCATGGAATATTACTCAGCCATTAAAAAGAATTCATTTGAACCAGTTCTAATGAGATGGGTGAAACTGGAGCCCCTTATACAGAGTGAAGTAAGCCAGAAAGATAAAGAACATTACAGCATACTAACACATATATATGGAATTTAGAAAGATGGTAACGATAACCCTATATGCAAAGCAGAAAAAGAGACACAGAAATACAGAACAGACTTTTGAACTCTGTGGGAGAATGTGAGGGTGGGATATTTCAAAAGAACAGCATGTATACTATCTATGGTGAAACAGATCACCAGCCCAGGTGGGATGCATGAGACAAGTGCTCGGGCCTGCTGCACTGGGAACACCCAGAGGAATCAGGTGGAGAGGGAGGTGGGAGGGGGGATCGGGATGTGGAATACGTGTAAATCTATGGCTGATTCATATCAATGTATGACAAAACCCACTGAAATGTTGTGAAGTAATTAGCTTCCAACTAAAAAAAAAAAAAATAAGATAATAAAAAAAATGAAAAAAATGAAAAAAAAATAAAAAATAAAAAGAAAAGTAAAAAATAAAAAATAAATAAAATAAAGTCATTTAAAAAAAAATAAAATGCAGAGTAGCAAAAAAAAAAAAAAAAGAAAGAAACAGGATGATATGATATACATTAAACTGTCAGAAAAGGACAGTGGGAGGAATCACCCTCATTTACAGCTATTAGCCTTCACTTTTGCTCTGCCTGAGACTTTTATAATGAGATGGATCTATTTGCTGCTTAGAGAATATAAAAAATGATGAAAACGCTTTATAGAGGCAGAACTTCTAGACAGATTAAAAAGAAATATTCACTTAGTTTTTGTTTCCTTAAAAAAATTTTTATCATAAACATGCGTGTTCTAGAGTAGTAACAAAATAACATTTTAGATTTTCCTCTGAGTAAGATCAATTTGCAAGTGAAACAACTGTAATAATATGCGTTTCTGAGTGTGGATTTGTCCTGGGTCCAAATGAAAGAAGGCTTTGGAACAGGAGAATTATTTATGTTTTCCTTATCTTTTCATCTTTAACACACTGAAACCAACATTTTATTAACACGAGGAGGAGCCATGACAAATTATTAATACCTCTTAACTTTATTCCTGTGTTAAAATTATGATTCTTAATTGCCTTATCATTCACAGCCACATCAACCAGTGACACACTTCTTCCTTGTCCTCTTTCTCTTCTTTTCTTTATCCATCTTCTTCCCTTTCCCTTCCCTTCATTTTCCTCATCTCTTTCCTAATCTCTTCTGACTCTCCTTCCAGATGACTCTAGATTTGCTCTTGTGACTGCTCCCCCTCTGTGCCCCCCCTTCTTCCCACCAGAGATACTGCACAGGTGCAGCCCCGTCTGTCCCCGTGTGTCCCTCTCAGGACACAGTCGTACACAGCGGTGTCTCTCAGGGTGACCTGGGGCAGGACCAAGGTGCTGGACTTTCTGTCTGAAGCTATGGTCAGAGAGGCCAGGCTGTTGTTCACTGTGTCTCGTAAGCCACAAATGACGTACTGTGGACTCTGATTAGGATTTTGCTGATACCAATGTATGTAGTCATCTCCACTGATAGTAGAGTGGTTACAAGGCAGGTTTACATCCTCTCCTTCAGCACAATCCATGGAGCTGGGCTGAGTGGTTGTAGCATCATTCACAGTCCCTAAATGGTCCAGAAAATAAAATTATCCCCTGACAACAAATCAGTGTAATCCTGTGGATGAAGGGCACGACACTCCCCAAACTGTCTGGACCTACCCCCTACTCCAGTGTTTTTATCTATGTCCTGAAAAATATCATTGATGCTTATTATACAGGGACCAAAGACACATGGCAAGAATCTGAGAACTCTATAGGCTTTATCCCATGGGTCCTTGGCTCAGTAACCCCAGAGATTTCTTCCAACCTGCTTACTGCTAAGGTCTCTTCTGGGATCATGGCTATGGATTAACCTGTCATGTAGAAGTTTGCACTCCCTAGCAAATGCATAGATCTGTTCTCAGTTGCATTGCTATAATGCTGAATAAAACACAGGGACAGGAGTAGGGAGCAAATGCTCCCTTGGCCTCAAAGTCAATCCTTGTAGACACAGAACACTTACCCAAGGTCAGAAAAACAGTCACTCCAATCACCAGCCTCATATTTCAAGGACAAACCAGGATTGTGGGCTCAGGGCTCACACTTGTGTCTGCTCCTGGGCTTTTCTCCAGAGAACAGAAACAACTGCTGCTGTTAGAGACCTACAACCAGTGCACGTGTCTGTTGCGGTGTGTTGTTGCCAGGATCTGTCAGCCAATGATCAAGCAGTTCCTCGTCTAGGTCTTCCTTCCCTGTTTTAGTCACATCCCCCAAAGAAGGAGAGACATCCCCAGCTCACAGCGTGCCGACTGCTATCCCTTGTGTCGTTTAAAGTCTGGCTCTGGAAAAGGAACATCAATCACAGTGGTGTGTCTATCCAGAACCTGTGTTTTATCATTTCTTCTTCAGAGAAATTTTCTGATATGCCGTGAAGCTTGTTTAATCCCAGAAAGCTTTACTGAGCTCTATAATGTAAAGAGATGAAAATTCCCATCCACGTTCTAGCAAATGTATGTGAGATTTCAAAGTAGGCTGTGGTTGTTCCTAGGGACAGGAAATATTAGTAACATTGAGACAAAAGGCTGAACGTCTTGAGCTCAGACATTGGAGCTCAGTGTCCTGAAAAGGTCCTTGGAATCATGCATCTGTCTCCATCTAGGCAGACATTTCTCAAGACATCACTTCTTGATATAGTAACTGATGACACAGATGGTATTCTCTTCGTCCTCCTTGAACAATTGTCCTTAAAGGCCCTCTCTGCCCACGTTTGTAGGTGCTCTGCACCAAGGATGCAGACACTGAGAGAGAAAACAGAAGGGAAAGCAAACTCTCTGGGGTGGAGAAGGGTGGAGGTGGATGATCCTGGCAGAGAAAGAGGAGTGAAGAGAAAAGAGCATAAGGAATAAGGAAGGGAAGAGTTAACCAAGGGTGGGAAATGGGAAAGCAGTGTTTAGGGAGGTAAATGGAAAATGTTAGGCTATAAGGCTATGATTCCCTGAATCCTTGACCACATGCACTCAACAAAGGATTATAAAATCAGTTTATCTAAAGACAATGAAAATCTGTCATTGTTTTTCACTTTTCTGTGGAACATCGATGGAAAACATGTTTCCTTTCCTTTATAGCCAGAAAGGACCACTGTTTCCAAATGAAGCAGCCCCCTCTTGTGACTGAACAAACAAACTGCAGAGCTAAACTCCCACCAGAAGTCAGCCTTTTGAAAAGTTGCTCAGATAGAAGGGTAAATATCCCTGGTGGCTCAGCTGGTAAAGAATCCACCTGCAATGTAGGCAATGGGGGTTCGATCCCTGGATCAGGAATATCCTCTGGTAAAGGAAATGGCTACCCACTCCAGTATTCTTGCCTGGAAAGTCCCACTGTTAGAGGAGCCTGGCGGGTTACAGTCCAAGGGGTTGAGAAGAGTTGAACACAACAGAGACTAAACAAGAGCAACAATGCATGTCCTCTACAAAAATCTTAACATTAATGAAAGAAATTAGAGAGGACATAAATAAAGAGGCTATGGATCCAGAGACTCCATACATTAAGATGTCAATTGTCCCAAATCAATGTTGATTTGTCAACACAATCCCAAGCAAATTACCTCAGTCTCTTGTGATAGAAGCTATTGTATAACTTATGTGGAAGTGCAAAAACCTAGAATAAGCCTTGAATAAGACAAACAAACATCTCTTGCATTTCCAGATTTCAAAATGTGTATGAAGCCCCAGTAATTAAGATAGAATGGTCTGTTGGTATGAGGATAAAATAGTCAGTAAACAGAATCAAGTCCAAAAAGAAGTCATAATGCATGTGTTATCAATTTTTTTTTTTTTCTCTAAAGGTGCCTATGCAGCTCCATGGGGCTTCCCCCTGTGGCTTAGCTGGTAAAGAATCCACCTGCAATGTGGGAGACCTGGGTTCAATCCCTGGGTTGGGAAGATCCCCTGGAGAAGGGGAAGGCTACCCACTCCAGTATTCTGGCCTGGAGAATTCCATGGACTGTATAGTCTATGGGGTTGCAAAGAGCTGGACAAGACTGAGTTACTTTCACTTTCATTTTTAAAGATGCTTATGCAGCTCCATGGGGGGAAAGTTGGTCTTTCTAGGATAATAGCTAGAATAATTGGCTATTTGTATTTTTTGGAAGTACCAGTGTTTTGTAGCTTTCTGTGTATAAGTTCTGTACATGTTTTCTTAGATTTATGCCTAAGGATTTAGGGTCTTTCTTGAGCCATTGTAAATTGTATTATATTATTAATTTAGATGTCCACATGTTTATTGCTAGTATATAGAAATGCATTTGATTTTGTGTTTACCTTATATATCCTGAGACCTTCCAAACCTGCTTACTAGTTGTGGGAGTCTTGGAGGGTATATCCTTTGGGATTTTCTACATAGATAGAAAATAGTGGTAATTTGACTGCCTTTCTGGCTTATAAGGTTGATCATATATTTACTTTCTTTACTGCCCTGGTTACAATGTCCAGCACTGTGCTGAAGGAGAGTGATTAAAGCGGATATTCTCCCTTTGTTCCCTTCCTCAGGGAAAAATATAGATTCTTTTACCAGTAAACATGCTAAGAGCTGTTGAGGAACTTCTCCATTACTCCTGTGTTTCTTAGAGTTTTCACCATGGTTGACTATTGGATTTTGGCAAATGTTTTTTCTACATTGCTGCTGATGAACTAGCTCATCTTATTGTTAACTCACAACTCCTCCACTTCCCGTTAGATGTCCTCCTCATCTTCTTTGTCTTGGGCCATGTATGCGTGTAGCATGATGGCAAATGACAGCCACTTCTCTTCAAGGTCACTCACTATTGTGAGACTGAAGGAGGTGAGGGACAGACAAGTCTTTGTGGATTCCAAGTATCCTCACAGTTTAAGTATGACTTTATGTGTCACAGTTTGTCCATGCTTTCGTCCTCACCAAACTTTCCTTTACAAACGTTACTCTAAGCTCACTTAAAGTGAATTCAGGCTCAATATCAGATATAAAAATAACAGCTTTGTACAGACTTGTCCACCAGTTCTAGCCATTACCTGAGTTCTAGTCCTTATAACTAATCTCTTATTCTACGTCACTCATGGTTCTGCTTTTCTGATTGTGCCCTGACACAAAGTCTAAGAGGAAGTGACTAAGCAAATGGTTTTGATGGTGATTCCATACAACTAGACCCAGGTTTGTGATGAAGTAAAACTGCCAGTTTAAAGTATTATGGGGCAAGTTTTCAAATTTAGACAACTTTACACATGTTCTGTACAGTAGATTTAAAGTCAAAAATTCAAGAGAATATATTAATAAAAAGTTATTCTGGACACCTGTTTCCAAATAACATAGAAGGTGCCTTTAACTAGAACTAAATCTTCTGATCCAGACCACAACTTAAGTAACCACAGGACTGTCATTTCTTGTCTGGGGTCTGCAGGTGTGCATTTCAGCTGGGGTCTTGCAGCAGGGGGGCTCTCTCTTACTAAGCTCCGGGGTTTTTGGACAGCTTTTCCTATTACTTTAAGCACTGTGAGCTCACGGAGAGCACAGAAGTACTTTGCAGAGTCTTCCAATTGTAAGGCTGAAATGGTGAGGCTGATAGATTTGTCCGCTTTCTTAAAGTTTACAGAGTATCGGTCGTTCCTTGCATTTGTGACATCCGAACCCTGACGAATAACGTAAGCCATCTGTCCACTGGGAAGTTGCTTGTACCAAAAAAGGTAGTAAGCGGTCCAACTTGTTTCATACAGACAGTTCAGGGTGACTGACTGCCCCACTTGGCTGGATACATCTGGCTAGTCTTGAGTAACTTTCTGGGCCACACCAGATCCTGTGGGGAAAAAACCAGAAAACAAATGAAGCAGTGAATAAAATAGTGTAGGAGTTATTTAGGATCCAAAGACAAAAAATTGAAATCATAAGATTCTTGCTTTTCTCCATCTTTCCTTTCTTCCCCAAGTCCCTGTGAAGCACCACGTGCCTGTGGGCAGTCCTTTCACCCTAAACACCCGCACCCACGTTTGAGAGCATCCCTACCAGAGAAGGTGAAGGCCAGGAACACCCAGAGCAGACTGGAGAGCAGCATGAGGCATGGATTTCCCTGAACAAATGTGCTGAGTTCTGCCTCAAGCTGAGAGTGCAGTGTCTTTGAGTGCCTGGCAGTACATATACATACTCCCCGGTACCTGTGTGACTCCCCCCAACAGGAAGTGAGGTTTGTCATGTTCATAGACCACGTGGTCTGTGCATGCATGGGAAAAAGTCTGGCTCACCACAAACCTTTACTTTGTCTGCTTGTCTTTTTCAGGTCGTTAAATTAGGCAGATCCTGAAAGAAGGCATGAAAAAAGCAATCAGTATTAAAATTTGAGCTGAGGCGAACTGAATATTAGACAAGTTGACATACATTGATAATTATTCAGCAAAATAGTTTGGCCATCCTTTTTAAGATATAATTTACTATAGCCTATGAAACTTTCAGTAATCTACTAACAGGTCATTCATTTAGCCTATACTTTTCTCCATCCAGAATCTACTGACTCTTTTAAAAACTTGCAGATCTTAGGCTTCTTGGTGAGTGGAAATTTTATTCAAAATCATTAATGTATTTCTGTCTTTGTATTGAGTTTTGTGACTCTATTTAGGTTTTTCAATAAATAAAATTACTTCACCATGAAATGACAAAAATAATCAATCCATATGACTTTCAGAGTCTAGTCAGTTTTAAATTTTGAATGAAATTATACAAGAATAAAATATTCTTTTGAACTTTGAAATTGAGTCTTATTTATTACACTCTGAGGAAGACCAGGATATTCAGTCCTGTTCCCTCCACAAGCAGAATTACATTTATCAGACCACGTGTCCTGGAATTGTCCTGATGTCACATTTTCTATGTCAGTGGTCCAACGAGTTCAGTCTCATGTGTTAGTGGCTCATTATTTTTCTCTTTGTAAAAATTCAAGATAAGTATGCCAGACCTTTCTGTGACATAATGCTGTAAAGTTCTCCTACAAAACTTGATATCTACAGGTTTTAAACACTTTTTTGTTGTTGTTCAGTCACTAAGTCACATCCAAACTTTGTGACCCCATGGACTGCAGCACCCCAGGCTACACTGTACTTCGGTATCTCCCAAAGTAGCTCTAATTCATGTCCATTGAGTCAATGATGCTATCTATCCTCCAGCTACCTCATCCTCTGCTGCTCCTTTCTACTTTTGCCTTCAATCTTTCCCAGCATCAGGGTTTTTTCCAAGAGTCGGCTCTTCATATCACATGGCCAAAGTATTGGAGCTTCAACTTCAGCATCAGTCCTTCCAGTGAATATTCATGGTTGATTTCTGTTAGGACTGACTGGTTTATCTTCCTTGCAGTCCAAGGGACTCTAAAGAGCTTTCTCCAGCACCACAATTGAAAAGCATCAATTCTTCAGCATTCAGCCTTATGTATGGTCCAACTGTCACACCACACATTACAACTGGAAAAACCATACCTTTGATTATACAGACCTTTTTTGGAAAAGTGATGTGCCTGCTTTTTAATAGGCCATCTTAAGCTTCCCAGGAGGCACAGGTGTTTAAGAACCTGCCTGCAGATGCAGGAGACATAAGAGATGTGGGTTCGATCGCTGGGTCAGGAAGATTGCCTGGAGGAAGGATGGCAAACCACTCCAATATTCTTGCCTGGGGAATCTCATGAACAGAGGCGCCTGGAGGGCTACGGTTCACAGGGATGCAGAGCCGGACACTACTGAAGCAATTAGCCCACCTGCAGGTTTGTCATATTTTCTCTTCCAAGGAGCAAGCATCTTTTAATTTCATGGCTTCAGTCACCATCCATAGGGATTTTGGAGCCCACAAAAATGAAATCTGTCACTACTTCTACTTTTCCCCCTTCTATTTGCCATGAAGTGATGGGACCAGATGCCATGATCTTAGATTTTTGAATGTTGAGTTTCAAGACAGCTTTTTCACTCTCCTTTTTCACATTCATCAAGAAGCCCTTTAGTTCCTCTTCACTTTCTCCCATTAGAGTGGTATCATCTGCATATCTGAGGTTTTTGATATTTCTCCCAGCAATCTTGATTCCAGCTTGTGATTCATCCAGCCCAGCATTTCACATGTTATACTCTGCATATAAGTTAAATAGGAGGACTGGCAATACAGCCTTGATGTACTCCTTTCCCAATTTGGAACCAGTAGGTTGTTCCATGTCCGGTTTTAACTGTTACTTCTTGACCTGCATACAGGTTTCTCAGAAGACAAGTAAGGTGGGTTGATATTTCCATCTCCTTAAGAATTTTCCAGTTTGTTGTTATCCACACAACGTTTTCAGTGTAGTCAATGAAACATAAGTAGATGTTGTACTGGAATTCTTTTGCTTTCTCCATGATCCCATGGATGTTGGCAATTTGATCTCGGGCTCCTCTGCCTCCTTGAAACCCAGTTTATACATCTGGAAGTTCTTGGTTCATGTACTGCTGAAGACTAGCTGAAGGATTTTAAGCATAATCTTACTAGCATGTGAAATGAACACAATTGCATAACAATTTGAACAATCTTTGGTATTGCCCTTCTTGGGACTGGAATGAAATCTGACCTTTTCCAATCCTGTTCAAACACTTAGTATATGTCAATACCACAGAACTTGATGATTGAAGTTTTGTATACTGTGCATGATCATGAAGTATGTATCTCTGAACTTCCACTTGGTTTCATCATTTTAATAGATGAATTAATTTAAAAGAACCAAAAGCAAACAAACAAGTAGAAAAGGGAGTATAGACACAGTCTCCAAAACAGTGCCAGTTCTTAGAATTTAAGGTCACAAGAACTCATTAATGAGTGATGCAGGGAGGAGAGTTTATATGAGGTTGAACCATCTATTCTTCTGTCCCATTTGAACTCTGAGTGACAGGCAGCAGATGTCCTGGTTTCTAATTATTTACAAGATGCAGGGGAGACCATAAATGCCCAGAGCAGTCTGGGGAACACCAAGATAATACGTATATTATATGTATCAGTATATTATATTTATCACATGTTTTTATATCCACCTTTTTATGCATAGTTGTGAAATTGATCACATTTGTAAATTCTTATTACCACCACTAAAATTAAGATACAGAACCATTCTATCATCCTAAAGAACTTTAGGTTGCTTTGCCAACCATCACACCTCTGCAACCCTTGAAATCTGCTGATGCCTTGGTTTCCAGTTATTTGTAACCAGGCAGAACAGACCACAAAGGCCCACAACAGCCTGGGGAGCAGCTTGATATTCTAAAATATATATGATAATATAATAATTACATATATATACCAGGAAATTGATATTGCTAAAATTTTATTAAAATACAAATCATGATCTGGTACCTCAGTTTTATATGCACTCTTTGGTTTTGATGCATAGCTCTGTGAAACTTTATCACATGTATAGGCTCCTGTTACCACCATTAAAATCATGACATAGAATTTTTCCATCTCTCTGAAGAAACCCTCTTTGCACACACTCCAGAGGCCTGCAATTCTTTACAATCCAGGTCACTACTGATCTCCTTTCATCTCTGTATTTTGTCCTGTTGAGTATGTTGTGTAAGTAGAATCACACTATGTATGCAATCATAATAATCCAGTAAGTGTAACCATACACCATGTAGCCTCTGAGACTGATTTTGTTTTACTCAGCATAACATCCTGAGATCCATCTAGACTACTGCATATATCAATAATCTTTTCCTTTTAATCACTACAGACTGTCCCCAACTTAATTAGGATAATTCAATTTAGGATTTTTGACTTTACAGTAGTGAGAAAGTGGTATGCATTCAGTAGAAACCATACTTGGAATATTGAAATTTTATCTTTTCCTGGGCTAGCAACATGCAGTATGATATTTTCTGGTAAATCTGGGCAGCAGCAGTGAGCTGAACTCCTGGCCAGCCTTAAAATCATGAGTGTCAACAACCGACACATTTACAGCCATTTCATACCCATATAACCATTTTGATTTTCACTTTCAGTACAGTACTCAACACATTCATAAGATTTTCATCATTTTATTATAAAATAGACTGTGTGAGAAAATTTTTTTTTCCCAACTGTAGGCTAATGTAATTGTTGGCCACATTTAAGGGAAGCTACCGCTGCCCTGATAGCTGAGTTGGTAAAGAATTTGCTGCAATGCAGGACACCCTGGTTTGATTCCTGGGTTGAGAAGTTCCTCTGGAGAAGGGATAGGCTACCCATTCCAGTATTCTTGGGCTTCCCTTGTGGCTCAGCTGGTAAAGAATCCACCTGCAATGCAGGAGACCTGTGTTGAATCCCTGGGTTGGGAAGATGCCCTGGAGAAGGGAAAGGCTACCCACTCCAGTAGTCTGGCCTGCAGAATTCCATGGACAGTCCATGGGGTTGCAAAGAGTCGGACACGACTGAGTGACTTTCACTTTCAAGGGAAGCTAGATTAAATATATTAGATGGATTTTCTTTTTTATTTTATTTTTACTGAAATATAGTTTCTTTACAATGTTAGTTTCTGCAGTGCAGCAAAGAGAATGAGTTACACATGTATACATTTATCTTCACTCTTTTTTAGATTTCCTTCCCATATGAAATTAATTTTTGACTTACTATTGTTTCAACTTAAAATGAGTATTGCAAAATAACCCTATTGAAGTTGAGAAAGATGTATAAATAGTATTTCATTGTGGGAATGCACTATAGGATATTTATCTGTTCATTCAGTGAAGATCACTGGTTAATTTCCAGTACTAATGTACATATTTTTGTGTGAACATAAAGTTTTCATTTCTCAAGCAGAAATACCCAGGAGTGTGTTTGCTGGGTTGTTCAGTAAGTGAATATTTAAGTTTATGTGAAACTCTTGGATTGTTTCCTAGAATGACTGGGCCATTCACCCACCAGCAATGCATGAGTGATCCAATTTCTCTGCTTCCTTGCCAGAACTTGGTATTGTCAGTAATTTTAATTTTAGCCCTTATGATAGATGTGAAGTGGTTTCTTTTTGTAATTTTAATTTGGATTTCCCCAATATAATTTTAGGGGTATATTCTTTGGATTTTCTACATAGATGATCATGTTACCAGCAAATAGTGGCAGTTTCACTTTTTCTTTCAACTCTATAAGATTGTTACATCTACTTTCTTTATTGCACTGACTCCAACACCTAGCACTATATGGAAGGAGTGACGAGAAAGGACACTCTGGTTTTGTTCTCTTTATTAGAGAAAATCATAGTCTTTTACTAGTAAGAATACCATTAGGTATTGAGGAGATTCACCATTATTCTTGTGTTGTTCAGAGTTTCCACCATAACTAACTACTGAATTTTTGGAAATCTGTTTTTTCTGACTAGGTTAATATGATGATATGATTTTTCTTTTCTGCCCTGTTCATATGGTAAATTCCATCCATTGATTTTCAATATTAAAGTGTCTTGCACCCTTGGAAGAAATTACGTTTGTGCTCAGTATACTATTCATTTTATATACCAATGAACTTTACTTGCTAAAATATTTTTAGAAATTTGTGTCTATCTTCAAGATAAAAGATATTTCCCTGTAGTTTTTGGTTCTTAATGGTCTTTGTCTGATTTGGGTATCAGGGTAATATTAGCCTCATAAAATGAGTGAAGAATTATTTTCTTTCTATTGTCTGCAAGAAATTGTGCATAATTCAATGTTTGACAGAATTCTTCAGTGACACTGAGTCTGGGGATTTTTTTTAAATTAAAACTTCAATTTCTTCATAGACATCATGACTTCAGCTTTGTCTGGCCCCTGCTCTGAGGAGAGATGAGGAGGAGAGACCCCGGAGCCCACAGTGAGGTTTGGGGACAGACAGAAGGTGCTTCCAGAGCACTGTCCCCTTGCCCAGAAGTAGGTTCCTACGTCTGAGAGCTGGGCAGCAGCGAGGTGCAGGGAGCTGTCCTGTCTGGACTCTCCACACTGATCTGTCCGTCTCTGTTCCGTCTTTACTTCTCCACCCTTAGCTAATATCATCAAGAGGACAGGACTTCCCCCAGAGCTCTGCTGATACCACTGTAAACTGTAAAATGTGCTTGAGGAATTGCAGTATGTGGTGAAGTTCTCTCCTTCTTGCAGAAGAAAGAATTCAGGAAAATGCTTTATCTGTTGTTTATTCATTTCTGTTCAGAAAAGCAATGAGAAGTAACAGAGAAATTCTGATTAGATGTTTATTCTCTCAGCTGTCATGGTCTCTCTCATTCTTCTTGTGTATTTTCTCCTTCTTTCCATGTCTCTCTCCCTAATTCCCTCTACCTCCCACATTTTAGTTTTTATGTTTTTCTCAACATCCTGCTCTCAGTCAGAAAATCCCACTCCTACAGTTGCCTGCAGATAAGATTCCTCTGTGCTAAATTTTCTGGGAGCAATCAGGGAAACCCCAAACTCAGGTGATATTTGCAGCCATAAGATCAACCCTGGTGCTAACAGTAGCATCTCCCTTTTCTTTCTCTTCAGAAACAGTTGCTGCTTCTGCCTGCTCCTAAAGGGGTTTCCCTTGTATCAGCTTCTTCCAGACCTATAGAAACCTGGTCTATACTGCCTTTTGGAAAGAAAATAGAAAGGAGTGACTACAATTTGAGACAGCCAACCAGACTTACTACCTTATTACCCATCCATCTTCCCCATGGATTGTCTCTGTTTGCAGATGCTGCCCCACTGTGACTGGATCAAAAATTGCTGATCCAGTAATACCTGGTAAACAGTGGTTACTCAAACATTTGCTGAATGATAAATAAATATGTATGTTTGCATATGGAAGAATTTGAATGCAAATGTCCCAAAGAGCAATTTAGAAGTGCCCTTCCATGAAAGTAAACAGTCAGGAGTTGCTTGTAGCTATTTAGAAATGCTACCTTTTGAAAACTGTGTTAGCCCCAGTAGCCCTAGTTCTCCCATAACAAATCATCACAAATTCGATGGCTCCAGAAAACAAGAATCGGTTCCCTGCAACCTGGAGGGCAGAAGTCTGACGATAAGGTGTCAGCAGGAACATACTCCTTCCAAATGTTTCTGGAGAGACTCCTTCCTGCCTCTTCTGGCTTCTGGTGGTTCCAGGTGCTCCTTTGCTAGTGACTGTACACCTCCAGCCTCCTCCTCCATCGAGAAGACCTCACGAGGCCTTCTCACCTGTGTGTCTCTTAAAAGGACATTTGTCACTGGATTGAGGGCCCACCAAGATATTCCTGTATGAGTGGATTTTGATATCCTTTGATTAATTGCATTTGAAAAGATTCTTTGTTAAATATAAGTTCACATTCAGAGTTTCCGTGGGTTAGGATGTGAATGTATCTTTCCGGACCCAACCTCCAACCCACTATAGGGTCCTTAATGTCTTTGAAGTGTTGCCATGTAATTATACAAACAGTAGAAATCTCAAAACTTCTTTAAAGTCAAAAGTAAATCTGAATCTGAATTACTTTATATATAGAAACAGAAAGAGAAGCAGGTTTAGGATGTAACGGCAAAGGAAAAGTCCGTGAGTTAACAAAGCTCTTTGAAATGCACATCATTGGGATAACCTTTCCTTTTCAGGCATGTTGGATTTGAACCTCCAAATGAAGACAAATCTAGCAATTCTATGTTGCTGAAGGCTCCACTCCCACCCTAAAAGAGCAAGGGGTCTGGAGCAGCACTTGGGGATGCTTTAAAAGTTTTCTGGTCTTCATGCAGATCAGGAGCCCTGCCACAGTTTACACAGAAGGATGTAAACCAAGACAGAACAGTCACCCCCTGGAGAAGGCCGCGCTTTCCCAACTCACAGCATCGTATTTGCTGCAGCCTATCTCCGGGGCTTGTGCTGTGAGGGAGATATTTGATAAATGAAAAGAAGTGAACCTGACCGTGCTTGGTTTTGTGAACTAAAAAGAATCTCTTCATGCCTCATAGGAAACAGTTTGAATGAATATAAATATAAGATGGCCCTCAGTAGCAAATATTCCTGCCAAACCATCTTAGGAGGGGAGCAGATCTAAGAATATTTATAATTAAATGTTAGCAATGTTATCCTCTGAGATTTCACATAAGAAGTAATGTTGCTTGAACTGGGCTGTAAAGGTTGAATACATATATGTGTTTTGAACAAGAACTTGGGGAAAACCATTCTGACCGAAGAGGACAGCATCTGCAAAGGTTCAGATTAAGGAAAGAGCTTAATACCAGCAAAAATGGTTTTATTTTAAAGTGGCTGATGTACGTTTAGAGTATGTGGCAGAAAAGGGTGAATGAGAAAACTAGAAGTAACTCAGGGAAAAATTGTACATTGCTTTGTAATTCTTAATATAAAATTTGATCTTTACAATTTCTAATGATTCCTCATTATCCAAAGATGAGCAGGAAGCAATCTAATTGTATGTGTATATATATATATATATATGTATATATATATGTTATTGTTGTTCAGTCGCTAAGTCATGTCCAACTCTTTGTGACCCAATGGACTATAGCCTACCAGGCTCCTCTGCCCTTGGAATTATCCAGGCAAGAATACTGGAATGGTAGCCATTCCCTTCTCCAGGGTGTCTTCCTGACCTAGGGATCAAACACAGCTCTCCTGAATTGTGGGCAGATTCTTTACCATCTGACCATCACAGAAGCCCAATATGATATTAAACTGGTGGGTTATTTGGAAATCTGCAAAATGAGCACAGGACCAGATAATTGATCAGCTTCATATACCTGGAAATTACTAAGTAAGAAACTCAAATGCCCATAAGAGAGTGTGATTGCTGAGTTGTGAGGTAAGTGAATATTTAAGTTTATGTGGAACTGCTAAACTGTCTTCCAGAATGACTGCACCATTTGCCCACCAGTAATGTGTGAGTGGTCCAGCTTCTCTACATTGCCAGAACTTGGTTATCATGAGTAATTTTCATCTTAGCCATTAAGCAAGATGTGGAATGGTATCTCATTGTGGCTTTAATTTGCATTTCCTTGATGGCTAATGATGTTGAACATCTGTTTATATGCTTATTTCCCTAACACATAGCTCTTTCATGATATGTTTGGATGAACCATTTTCCAATTGGACTACTTGTTTTCTTCCTACTGAGTTTAGACAGTCCATTGTTTTCTGAACACCATCTTTTGATGAAAATACATTGTGAAAATATTTCCTGCCATTCTGTGGCTTGTCTTTTTCATTCTCTTAATAGTATCTTTCACAGAGCAAGCATTTTTACTTTTGATGAAATATTTCATTTTTTATTGATTGTGCTTTAACGTCATGACAAAAATCCTTTTGTCTAACACTTGGTCCTGAAGATTTTTTTTTTCAAAAAGATTTAGAGTTTTAGATTTTACACTTAGATATACAGTCCATTTTGAGATTCTCCTCAAATTTTTGCATAAGGTGTGAGATTTAGGCCAAGATTCACTAATTTGCCTAGGAATATCCAATTGTCCCTAAATCATTTGTTCATATGACTATCATTACTCCATTGAATTGTTATTGCACACTTGCCAAAAAATCAAATTTCTCCACTTTCCCACATCCCCACTTGGGATGAGTCTATAGCATTATCTTGTTAATAATTTTTATTTTCCGTTTGTATTCATTTTTATTGAACTTTTTATCTTGTATTGGAGTATAGCCAATTCACAATGCTGTGATAGTTTCAGGTTGACAGCAGAGGGACTCTATCTTTTTAACATTGTAACATCTGTACAATATTTTACTTTTTCATTCTTTATATTTCTAATTTGTGTTTTCTCTTTTTCACCAAGCTAATTCTACCTATGAATATACAGTTTATTAATCATTTTAGCAAATTTAACTTTGTATCTCATGGGTATTTCTATCATTTTCCTTCTGTTTTACCAATTTGACATTTTTATTAGTTTCTTATTTCAGTTTATATTAGTTGTAATTTGTTCTTCTATCTTTTTTGTTGAAAGCTTAGATAATTGTTTTGCAGAATTTTTCTTTAGAAATGTAAGTATTTAAAAAGATGAACTCCTTTTATGTAAAATATTACCTATGAAATTGAAAGTGAAATTAGTTTAATCGTGTCTGACTCTTTGAGACCCCATGGCCTATACAGTTCATGGAATTCTCGAGGACAGAGTACTGAAGTGGGTAGCCTTTCTCTTCTCCAGGGGATCTTCCCAACTCAGGGATTGAACCCAGGTCTCCCGTATTGCAGGCAGATTCTTTACCAGAATCTATTATGAGATATTACCTGTATCTCATAATATTTATATGTATATGTTCTCACTATATTTTCTTTCAAAATATTTTTTAACAGCCAAGTAATTACTTCTTTAACCTATGGGTTAGTTTAAAACTTAATGCCTAAATTCCAAATATTTGGGAGTTTCTAAAGATATCTTTTTGCTATTGATTTTATAAGTCAATTTCACTACTGATCAAAGAATACATTCTGTATAATTTCAATTTTCTTAAATATATTAAGCCTTCTCATGTGCAAATAAATTGTGTGTGTGCATGTGTATTTAATCTACACAACAGGGAGTGGCTGGAGCCTCAACTGCAGATCTGGGTCCAGGCTGCAGGTGTGCCCGGGGAGCACTCGGCACTTGCTGCAGAAGTAGGTGCTGAGTCTCCAGGCTGGGAAGCTGTGACGTGCAGTGAGAGCTGTTCAGCACTGTACTGAGGAAAACTGTTAATCTTCCTTTTTATTCACAACCAAATGGATGGCTATCAAGAATGCAGGGCCTTTACCAGGGTATTGCTGATACCATGGGAAGTAGTCAAATTCACTCTTCTCATAAGTACAGTTCTGAATGGAATTCTCTCCTTCCTGGACTGTCCATGATTGAGGCCTCTGTTTGAGACTGAGAGCAAAGACAAGAGTCTATTTTTGCATGGGTGTGGTTGTGAAGAGGATGCTGTTCCCATCACTAATTGGATGTGTTTTAGATGAAAAAGAATTAGGAGCAACTTCAAGAGAGAGAAAGCTATTATAAATGTTCAGTTTTTAGTTAAGGCCATGTGGAAGGAATTTTCAGAGGCTATTGCTTCCTTAACTAACATGGAGTGCAAAGATAATCATTCCAAAGCTCCTTTATAAATGTTCTCCTCTCTCTTCCATTTCACCAGCCTTTGAAATCCAAAGATAAGATGAACTCCCTTTTCTGTTTTTACAGCAAACGGGAACCACGCACTAGATTCTGAGATAATGTTAAGGATAAAGATGTTGGCTAATAAATCTCACTGACTGCACAGAATGCCACAGTGTTTCAAGAGCTCTTAAATGCTTCCCTGGTAGCTCAGTTGGCAAAGAATCTCTCTGCAATTCAGGAGACCCTGGTTCAATTCCTGGGTCGGGAAGATCCGCTGGCGAAGGGATGGACTATCCACTCCAGTGTTCTTGGGCTTCCCTTGTGGCTCAGCTGGTAAAGAATCCTCCTGCAATGAGGGAGACCTGAGTTTGAAACCTGGGTTAGGAAGATCTTCTGGAGAAGGGAAAGGCTACCCATTTCAGTACTCTGACCCAGAGAACTCCATGAACTGTATAGCCCATGGGGTCTCAAAGAGTCGGACACAAGTGAGGGACTTTCACTTTCACCTTAATGTTTAGGTGAAAGGCTATGACAGGTACTGTTCATTGCCTACAAGTAAATTTACTTCTTCATCCTTACCAGAATCTCTATGTTCTGTTTTTCAGCAATGTTTCTAGATAAAAATGCATACCTTCCCCAGACTTTCATAGCTTGAGATCAGCTTGAACTCTGTTCTAATCAGTAAGATGTAAGCATCCTGAGCGATTTATCACCCTTTCCTAGTCACTAAACTTTTCTACTTTTCCTAATAATGCCAAATGTCATTGGGTTAGTACCTTCCTAATACATGAGTGCATGTGTGTTAAGTCACTTCAGTCATGAAGCGACTGTATGGACTTTTTCTGACCCTGTGGACTGTAGCCTGCCAGGCTCCTCTGTCCATGGGATTCTCCAGGCAAGAATACTGGGGTGGGTTGCCATGCCCTCTCCAGGGGATCTTCCCGACCCGACCCAGGGATCGAACCTGAGGCTCCTGCGGCTCCTGCATTGCAGGCGGATTCTTTACCGCTGAGTCACCAGGGGAGTCCTGATACGACATACCAAACGTCAAAAGTCACATTTGTATCCCCAAGAGATGAAAAGACCAATAACACATTTCTCCTCTATGGTCTGTTAATAGAAGCTTTACCGCTGGTCGGAAGTCATGCTTGTTTCACAAATCTGTTCTTACTTAAATATTTCAGGAGCATAAAAGGAAGACTAGAATGAAAGCACCTGAAATTTCAGTTTTAGTTCATTGTTACCTTATAATTAGTAGGAGGTAATCATGTATCATTTTATTTTTCATTGGGGTATTATGTTCATATAGGAAAATGTAATATAAGGTTACAGCCTGGTAAATTTTCACATAACCAACACTCTTTTAACCAGCACTCAGATCAAGAAACAGAGCATTACCAGCCCTATAGTGTTCTCGTTATGATATTGCCTGGCATATAACAGTATTCTGATTTCTGCCAGTGTAAATTAGCTATGTCAGCTTATGTATCCTATAGGAATGACATGTTTACTGACTATCTGAATATCTTCTGTTGTCAAAAACCTACTTCAGACTTTTGTCTTTGCTATCAATTTGCTTGTTTTCTTGTTGATTTGAAAGAGATATTTGTAAATCAAAATGATCCCTTTGATGATATATGTGATAAATAATGTTTGATAATATATTATTTTTTATAATCAATATTAAATTTGCTAAGATAATATTGCAAATATATTCACTAGTTATTCTTTAATAGATTTTCTAATTATCCTTTTAACTCTTGAAATAATTTTAATGTAGATCAGTTTTTTTTTAACGAAGGGTAGATGGTTTACAATGTTGTGCCCATCTCTACTGTCCAGAAAAGTGACAAAACATGAATGTATATATGAATATAGATTAGTTTCGATGCTTAGTGATATTTGTGTCCTGTTTAAGAAATGTGTATCTAATACAAAGTAATGAACAAGTTCTGAACTTTTTCTATTAACTTCATGCATTTTTCTTACATTCAGATCTGCATTCTGACTGCTAATTATAAATCCTTTATCCTTGGCACATGGATGGAAATGTTTTCCAATTTTTAGTGTAATACTTTTCCAGTATTAATTTTATCACAAAATTTTACTTTGTCACCCTCTCCATCTGTCATATCATTCTCCTTTATTTCAGGTTTTCTTCTATTTTAAAATTTTTCTTTATCTTTCATAGTTATCATGTATTTATTGCACGGGTGATGTAGTTTTTTGAACTTTCATTCTAACTACTAAAATGAATTATTTTCTGAAGTTTTCTCATCCTCTTTGTGCCCAGGATACTTTCTTCTCTATGTTCTGTATGGTGTATACACTTGTTATTGTTAATTTAATCATCACTTAGTATGTTGCCAGTGTTATGCAATTAGATATTCTTCTAACTTTAGATTCAGTCCCTCAGATGTGCAAACAGGTAGAATTTGTGAAACATTAGAATCCTCAGTGTGCACTGCCAACAGTCTTTCCTGATTCAATTTATTAATGCATTAGCTGTAGGGAAAAACAGTTAAGACACAGTGAGCCAATGGAGCTCCAAGTTACTAACTCCTATCAATTTTCTTGTGAGATCATATACTCATGGTGAATCTCTATTGGTAGAATGAGTGATAGAACTAATGACAATTCTATTAAACAGTACTCAATAATTCTATAATTTCTAAAGATAAATTCAGTAGAATGTTTTAAAGCAGGACACGTTTAGTATAAAAATGGCACTTGATTTTTTTTTTTTTTTTTTTTTTGGTAAGGATTATTTCTGAACAGAGATGAAAAATTAGAAATCAAAAAAAGCCTTTTTTAGCCTTTGACAAAATTCAACATCCATTTATGATAAAAACTCTCCAGAAAGCAGGAATAGAAGGAACATACCTCAACATAATAAAAGCTATATATGACAAACCAACAGCAGGCATTACCCTCAATGGTGAAAAATTGAAAGCATTTCCCCTGAAATCAGGAACAAGACAAGGGTGCCCACTCTCACCACTACTATTCAACATAGTGTTGGAAGTTTTGGCCACAGCAATCAGAGAAGAAAAAGAAGTAAAAGGAATCCAGATAGGAAAAGAAGAAGTGAAACTCTCACTGTTTGCAGATGACATGAGCCTCTACATAGAAAACCCTAAAGACTCTACCAGAAAATTACTAGAGCTAATCAATGAATATAGTAAAGTTGCAGGATATAAAATTAACACACAGAAATCCCTTACATTCCTATACACTAGCAATGAGAAAACAGAAAGAGAAATTAAAGAAATAATACCATTCACCATTGCAACAAGAATAATAAAATACTTAGGAGTATATCTACCTAAAGAAACAAAAGACCTATACATAGAAAACTATAAAACACTGATGAAAAAAATCAAAGAGGACACAAACAGATGGAGAAATATACCGTGTTTATGGGTTGGAAGAATCAATATTGTGAAAATGAGTATACTACCCAAAGCAATCTATAGATTCAATGCAATCCCTATCAAGCTACCAACGGTATTCTTCACAGAACTAGAACAAATAATTTCACAATTTGTATGGAAATACAAAAAACCTCGAATAGCCGAAGCAATCTTGAGAAAGAAGAATGGAACTGGAGGAATCAACCTGCCTGACTTCAGACTCTATTACAAAGCCACAGTCATCAAGACAGCATGGTACTGGCACAAAGACAGAAATATAGATCAATGGAACAGAATAGAAAGCCCAGAGATATATACAAATACCTATGGACACCTTATCTTTGACAAAGGAGGCAAGAATATACAATGGGAAAAAGACAACCTCTTTAACAAGTGGTGCTGGGAAAACTGGTCAACCACCTGTAAAAGAATGAAACTAGAACACTTTCTAACACCATACACAAAAATAATCTCAAAATGGATTAAAGATCTAAATGTAAGACCAGACACTATAAAACTCCTAGAACATAGGCAAAACACTCTTCGTCATAAATCACTGCATGATCCTCTATGATCCACCTCCCAGAATATTGGAAATAAAAGCAAAAATAAACAAAGGGACCTAATGAAACTTAAAAGCTTTTGCACTACAAAGGAAACTATAAGCAAGGTGAAAAGACAGCCTTCAGAATGGGAGAAAATAATAGCAAATTAAGAAACAGACAGAGAATTAAACTCAAAAAATATACAAGCAACTCCTGCAGCTCAATTCCAGAAAAATAAATAACCCAATCAAAAGATGGGCCAAAGATCTAAACAGACATTTCTCCAAAGAAGACATGCAGATGGCTAACAAACACATGAAAAGATGCTCAACATCACTCATTATCAGAGAAATGCAAATTAAAACCACAATGAGTTACCATTACACACCAGTCAAAATGGCTGCTATCCAAAAGTCTACAAGCAATAAATGCTGGGGAGGGTATGCAGAAAAGGGAACCCTCTTACACTGTTGGTGGGAATGCAAACTAGTACAGCCACTATGGAGAACAGTGTGGAGATTCCTTTAAAACTGGAAATAGAACTGCCATATGACCCAGCAATCCCACTCCGGGGCATACACACTGAGGAAACCAGATCTGAAAGAGACACGTGCACCCCAATGTTCATTGCAGCACTGTTTATAATAGCCAGGACATGGAAGCAACTTAGATGCCCATCAGCAGATGAATGGATAAGAAAGCTGTGGTACATATACACTATGGAATATTAGTCAGCCATTAAAAAGAATTCATTTGAATCAGTTCTAATGAGATGGATGAAACTGGAGCCCATTATACAGAGTGAAGTAAGCCAGAAAGATGAAGACCAATGCAGTATACTAACGCACATATATGGAATATACAAAGATGGTAACGATAACCCTATATGCAAAACAAAAAGAGACAGAGATGTACAGAACAGACTTTGGGACTCTGTAGGAGAAGGCGAGGGTGGGATGTTCAGAGAGAACAGCATTGAAACAAGTATACTATCAAGCGTGAAACAGATCACCAGCCCAGGTTGGATGCATGAGACAAGCGCTCAGGGCTGGTGCACTGGGAAGACCCAGAGGGATGGGATGGAGAGGGAGGCGGGAAGGGGGATCGGGATGGGGAACACATGTAAATCCATGGCAGATTCTCGTCAATGTATGGCAAAAACCACTACAATATTGTAAAGTAATTAGCCTCCAACTAATAAAAATAAATGGAAAAAAGAAAACAATAAAACCTATCTCTTAGGGTTTTGATATTTGAATTAGATAATGAATCTGAAATGCAAACGACAGTGCCTCACATTGAGTAAAACTCAGTAAATACCAACTTTATTTTTTCCAGTAAATCCTACCTCTCTTTCAATGTCCAGGTCTGTGACTTGTTACTGTTTGATCTTTTCTCCACATCAGTTCAATGATGGAAGTTTTTAGAAAATTCACTTAATCACTTGTTTTCCTGGAGACAGTCATTATCTCTCCCTATTTCCTGGAGTCATATTCTCCTAGCCACATTGATACACTCAGAGTACTGAAAGGACCCAGATGGAATGCCGAGATATGGTATTATTTTCATTTCCCTAATTAATAATAATATTAAGGTTTTTATATATTTATTAGCTATTGGATATCTTGTTTTTGAGTTGGATATCCAAGATTTTGTCATTCTTTAGTATCTGTTTTCTTAATGATTTAAAGGAACTTCTAAGATATTCTGCATTTGAGTCCTTTTTCAGAAATATGCATTGCAAATACAGTTTATCAGTCTGTGCATTGACTTTCAAAACTCTTAGCAGTGATTTATAGCAAACTCACAATTAAGAAATATACATTGATGTTCATAAGAAACTAGCTTGGATATTTTGCTTGTTTTCTTTAAGCTCTTTAAAAAATATTCTACTTTGGTGGCTTCTATTGCTTCTAATATGAAGTTAGATATCATTTTAATGATGCTTCCCAAAATACAATGGCTTGAAAATGTCTGCCAAAACCAGAGTGGTGGACCTGTAGAATTCCTTATTCAAATGTATGACTTTCCTCATAGCATTGCTTCTGAATAAGGAGATTGCTTTATAGGAAGTGAAGTATAGCAGTGAATGGAAGTGCTTGCTATGAGCAAGGAGGTTATAGGATGGGTAATGGAAGAGGTCGTTATAAGTACCTGCTATAACCATGTGGTCATTTGCAGAAATAAGAACAATAATACTTATGAAAATTTGTTTTTCATTTTTATATAAAATATTTATGTATTACATTATGTATTAAATTTTAACTCCCCTCTCGCATTTGCTACATGTGATAGCAAGATATGCTAATATAAGTCAGTGTTATATCTTATTATATCTCAGTAGGGAAGATACAGGATTCAGTGGCAGAGTGTGGCTTAGCTAGAAGAGAAAATAACATCACCCACAAATGGATAGATGAACCTGCTCTAATCTTTGAAGGATATGTTTAGAATATTTTGGATTGAATGAAAAATGACTGCATCATATTAGCAAGAATTGTGGTGTTGGAGAAGATTCTTGAGAGTCCCCTGGACTGCAAGGAGATCAACCCAGCCAATCCTAAAGGATATCAACCCTGAATATTCATTGAAAGGACTGATGCTGAGGTTGAAACTCCAACACTTTGGCCGCTTGATGAGAAAAGGCCTATCATTTGAAAAGACTCTGAAGCTGGGAAAGGTTGAAGGCAAAAGGAGAAGAGGGCAGCAGAGGATAAGACAGTTGGATGGTATCACCAAATCAATGGATAGTGGAAGAGAGAGGAGGCCTTGTGCTGCAGTCCATGGGGTCGCAAAAGTCAGACATGACTTAGTTTCTGAACAGCAAAAACAACATTAGCAAGAAGCATAGTTTTGCTGTCTTCTTTATTCAAAAGCTGTTAAAAGAGTACAAATGGCTGCCAAATTAACCTAAAGGGTATTGTAGCAGTTTTGAGCTACCTTAACTGACTGGAAATCTTTCCCAGAATGTGCTTCCCATATTGTTCTGGCTCAGGGTTGGACACAAAAGAAATTTGTGTGACATTTGGAAGGTCGTTGTGATGAAGCAGCCAGTTTTTATGTTTTGGGGGTTGGTGCAGGGCTCCAGAGACTATGGTTACTCACACGTGTTGCTGCTGATCTGATATTTCATCCTACTGTTGACTCACAACACCTCCACTTCCCAGCAAATCTCCTCCTCATCATCTCTTTGTCTTGGGCCAAGTATGTATGTAAGTTCAGTTCAGTTCAGTTCAGTCCCTCAGTCATGTCTGACTCTTTGTGACCCCATGGACTGTAGCACACCAGGCTTCCATGTCCATTACCAATTCCCGGAGTTTACTCAAATTAATGTCCATTGAGTCAGTGATGCCATGCAACCATCTCATCCTCTGTCATCCCCTTCTCCTCCCGCCTTCAATCTTTCCAGCTCAGAGTCTTTCCCAATGAGTCAGTTCTTCATATCAGGTGGCCAAAATATTGGAGTTTCAGCTTCAGCATCAGTCCTTCCAATGAATATTCAGGTCTGATTTCCTTTAGGATGGACTGGTTTGATCTCCTTGCAGTCCAAGGGTTTCTCAAGAGTCTTCTCTAACACTGCATTTCAAAAGCATCAATTCTTCGGCACTCTGCTTTCCTTATAGTGCAAATCTCACCTCCATACATGACTACTGGAAAAACCATGGTTTGACTAGATGGACCTTTGTTGGCAAAGTAATATCTCTGCTTTTTAATATGTTATATAGGTTGGTCATAACTTTTCTTCCAGGGAGCAAGTGTCTTTTAATTTCATGACTGTAGTCACCATCTGCAATGATTTTGGAGCCCCCAAAATAGAGTCCATCACTGTTTCCATTGTTTCCCCATCTATTTGCCTTGAAGTGATGGGACCAGATGTCATGATGTTATTTTTCTGAATGTTGAGTTTTAAGCCAATTTTAAGCATGATGTCAAATGATACCCACTTCTCCTCAGGTCACCCACTACTGTGAGACTGTAGGAGGTGAGACGTAGACAAGTTTTAGTGAATCATGTGGGTTCCATTATCCTCATGGTTCTAATATGTCCTTATGAGTCACAGTTTGTCCACACTTCAGTCTATTCCAGCTTTGTTCTATGACTATTACTCTAGCTGATTAACAATGAATTTTTTTCTCAACACCAGATACAAAGATAATAGCTTTCTATAGACTCTTCCACCAAATCTAGCAATTGCCTGAGTTCTAATCTTTATAACTAATTTCTTATTCCATACCACTGGTGGTTCTGCTTGTCTGATTGCACCTTGAGTGATGTAAGTCTAAGAAGAAAGGATTCAGGAAATTATTTCCATGATGATTCCAAATAACTAGACCCAGGTGTGTGATATGAGTGTATTTTAGTGAAACTGTCACTTTACATTATTATGGAGCTAGTTTATAACCTTAGACAAGGTTGCACATGTTCTGTATGATTGACTTAAATTCAAAAATTCAAGAGGAGACTGTTTTAGTAGAAAGTTACTCTGGACACCTGAATCCAAATGACATAGAAGAAGCTTTCATGTAGAATTAATTCCTCTGATCCAGATCACAGATTAAGCAACCACAAGACTATCATTTCTTGTCTGAGGTCAGCAAGTGTGCATTTCAGCTGGAGTCCTGCAGCAGGGGGACTCTCTCTTATAAAGTTCTGGGGTTTTTGTTCATCTTTTCCTATTACTTCAAACACTGTGAGTTCCCAGAGAGCACAGAAATACTTTGCGGAATGTTCCAGTTTTAAGAATGAAATGGTGAGGCTGATGGATTTATGTGCTTTCTGGAAGTTTACAAAGTAGCGGCCATCCCCTTCATTCTCGTCTTCTGAATACTGACGAATGAGGTAAGTCATCTGTCCACTGGGAAGCTGCTTGTACCAAAAAATGCTGTAGTCATGCACATTCCTACTGGTTTCATATTGACAGTTAAGGGTGACTTCCTTCCCCACTTGACTGATTATGGCTGGTTGGTCTTGAGTAACTTTCTGGGCCACACCAGATCCTGTGGAAAAAAATAAGAAAACAGAGCTGAAATAGTGAACAAAATGCTGTAGAAGTTAGACAAATTTTGTACCCAAATATTTACAAACCAAACTGAAATCATAAAACACTTGCTTTTCTCCAGTCCTCCTTTCCTCCCCAAGTCACGGTGAAGCACCACATGCCTGTGTGCAGTCCTTTCACCCTGAACACCGCACCCTTGTTTGGGAGCATCCCTACCAGAGAAGGTGAAGGCCAGGAACACCCAGAGCAGACTGGAGAGCGGCATGAGGCGTGGATTCCCCTGCACAAATCTGTTTAATTCTGCCTCAGGCTAAGATTTCAGTGTCTTTGAGTGCCTGGCAGCACATATACATAGCACCCGGGTTTCTGTGTGACTCCCCCCAAACAGGAAGTAGGGTGTCATGTTCATCGACCACGTGGTCTGTGTACAGATGAAGTCTGGCTCACCACACACCTTTCCTTTGTCTACTTGTCTTTCCCTGGTCATTAAGTTTGGCAGATCTTGAAAAGGGGCATGAAGAAAGAAATTAGTATTAGAGGTTTGAACTGAGGGAAACTGAAGGTTAAACAAGTTGACATACATTGATTCAGTAAAATAATTTTGCCATCCTGTTTAAGATATAATTTAGTATAGCCTATGAAACTTTCTTGTAATCTACAGATTGCTCATTAATTTAGCCTATGCCTACTTTTCTCCATCCAGAATCTAGTGACTATTTTAAAGCATTCACAGATCTTAGGCTTTCTGGGTGAAAAGCTATCTTATCCAAAGTAATTAATGTATCTCTGCCTTTTTTTTTTTTTTTTTTACTGAGTTGCAGGGCTCTGCTTAGGTTTTTCAATCAATAAAATTACTTCAACATGAAATAATTTTTAACAATCAGTCCATCTGAATTTCAGAGTCTATTCAGTGGTTTATATTTAAATGACATTATATCAGGAATAAAATATTATTCTTTTGAAATCTGATATTGAATTTTATGTATTAGACTTTGAGGGGGATCAGGATATTCAATCCTGTTGCCTTTAAACATAGAATTGTATTTATTAGACCATGTGTCCTAGAATCATCCTCATGTCACATTTTTTGTCTCATTGGTCCAGAGTATTCAGTCTCATTTGTCAGTTGCTCATTATTATTTCTCTTTATAAAATAAAGTTAAGATAAACATGCCAGATCTTTCTGTGGCATAATGCTATAACGCACTCTTACAAAACTTAATATCTGCAAACTGCAGACACTTAGTACTTGTCAACACCACAGAAGAAGGTGACTCAAATTCTGTACATCATTTCATGTTCATGTGGAATGTAGCTGTCAATCTTCCATTTGGTTTCATTGTTGTAGTAGATTAATTAATATAAAAGAACCAAAGACAAATAAACAAGTAAAAAGAAAATACAGACAAGGTCTAAAAGAGTGCAAATTCATGGATCAAAGTAACTCATGAATGAGTGAAGCGGGGAGGTGAGTTTGTATTTATCTGAGACATCTACTCTTCTGTTCCATTTCACATCTGAGTGCTGACAAACAATGAATGCCCAGGCTTGAAATTATTTGTAATTAAGGAGAGGAGATCAAGAATGATTACAGCAGCTTGCAGAGCATCATATTATACAATATAGATATATATTAATATAATAATTACATATCTATCAAGAAATTTATATTAATAATTTTTTTTCAAAATGCTATAACCTTATAAATCAGTTCTCATATACATTCTTAGGTTTTGATGCATCACTCTAAGAAATTTTATCACATGTATAGGTTCTTGTAACACCACTAAAATCCTGACACAAAATCATTTCAACTCTCTAAAGAAATCCTCTTTGAATACCTTCCCCATCCCTGCAACTCTTTATAACGCTGATAACTACTGATCTCCTTCTTATCTTTATATTTTGTCCCTTTTGAGAATGTTGTTTAAGCAGAATCACATCATGTATCAGTTAAGTTCAGTCCCTCAGTCGTGGCTGACTCTGCGACCCCATGGACTGTAGCATGCCAGGCTTCTCTGTCCAACACCTACTCCCAGAGCTTGCTCAAACTCATGTCCACTGAGTTGGTGATGCCATCTCATCCTCTATCATCCCATTCTCCTCCCAACTTCAATATTTCCCAGCATCAGGGTCTTTTCCAAGGAGTCAGTTCTTTGCATCAGTGGCCGAAGTATTGGAGTTTCAGCTTCAGCATCAGTCCTTCAAATGAATATTCAGGACTGATTTCCTTTAGGATTGAATGGTTGGATCTCCTTGTAGTCCAAGGGACTCTCAAGAGTCTTCTCCAACACCACAGTTCAAAGCATCAATTCTTTGGCACTCACTTTTCTTTATAGTCAGCAATCACATAAAGATGACTGGGAAAACCATAGGTTTGACTAGATGGATCTTTCTTAAGAAGCATCGCTACTAACAAAGCTACTGGAGGTGATAGAATTCCAGTTGAGCTATTTCAAATCCTAAAAGATGATGCTGTGAAAGTGCTACACTCAGTATGCCAGCAAATTTGGAAAACTCAGCAGTGGCCACAGGACTGGAAAAGGTGTTTTCATTCTCATCCCAAAGAAAGACAATGCCAAAGAATTTTCAAACTGCCACACGATTGCACTCTTCTCACTCACTAGCAAAGTACTGGCAAAATTCTCCAAGTCAGGATTCAACAGTATGTGAACCATGAACTCTGAGATGTTCAAGCTGGATTCAGAAAAGGCAGATAAACCAGAGATCAAATTGCCAACATCCGTTGGATCATAGAAAAAGCAAGAAAATTCCAGAAAAACATCTATTTTTGCTTTATTGACTATGCCAAAGCTGTATGGATCACAACAAACTGTGGAAAATTCTTCAAGAGATGGGAATACCAGACCACCTTACCTGTCTCCTGAGAAATCTGTATGCAAGTCAAGAAGAAATAGTAAGAACTGGACATGGAACAACAGACTGTTTCCAAATTCAGAAAGGAGTACCTCAAGGCTGCATATTGTCACCCTACTTATTTAACTTATATGTGGAGTACATCATGCAAAATGCCAGACTGGATGAAGCACAAGCTGGAATCAAGATCACCGGGAGAAATATCAATAACCTCAGATATGCAGATGATAGCACCCTTATGGCAGAAAGTGAAGAGGAACTAAAGAACCTCTTGAAGAAAGTGTAAGAGGAGAATGAAAATGTTGGCTTAAAAGTCAACATTCAAAAAACTAAGATCATGGCATCCAGTCCCATCATTTCATGGAAAATATATGAGGAAACAATGGAAACAGTGACAGACTTTATTTTCTTGGGTTCCAAAATCACTGTGAATGGTGACTGCAGCCATGAAATTAAAAGATTCTTGCTTCTTGGAAGCAAAGCTATGACCAACCTAGACAACATATTAAAAAGCAGAGACATTGCTTTGCTGACAAATGTCCATATAGTCAAAGCTATGGTTTTTCCAGTAGTCATGTGTGGATGTGAGAATTGGACTATAAAGAAAGCTGAGTGCCAAAGAATTGATGTTTTTGAACTGTGATATTAGAGAAGACTCTTGAGGGTCCGTTGGACTGCAAGGAGATCCAACCAGTCCATCCTAAAGGAGATCAGCCCTGAATATTCATTGGAAGGACTCATCCTGAAGCTGAAACTTCAGTACTTTGGCCACCTGATGTGAAGAACTGACTCATTGGAAAAGACCCTGTTGCTGGGAAAGATTGAAGGCAGGAGAAGGAGACTACAGAGGATGAGATGTTTAGATGGCATCACCAACTTGAGGGACATGAGTTTGAGCTAGCTCTGGGAGTTGGTGTTGGACAGAGAAGCCTGGTGTTGAAAGGTTGTTGTTGAACGATAAGACAAGGGATTCTTGGCCTCCGGAGGAGACGAATTCAATCCGGGGCCAGAGACGAGGCTGGATCGCTCAGAGGTTTTGTGTAATAAAGTTTTATTAAAGCATAAAAGAGATAGAGAAAGCTTCTGACATAGGCATCAGAAGGGGGCAAAAGAGTACCCCCTTTGCTAGTATTAGCAATGGAGTTATATACTCTCCAGTGAATCCAAAGAATGTCTGGAGGCTACAAAGACCTCACCAGACCCACTCCCATAATTTACATTTTAAGATAACAGAGTTGGCTAGAAGGTGTAATCCAAAGATTGTCCTCAGGCAGGATACATCCTTGTAAAGACCAGACCTACTCCCATAATTTACATTTTAAGATAACAGAATTAGCCAGAGGGTTTAATCCAAAGACTGTCCTCAGGCAGGATACATTATTGTTATATAATCCTAAGGAATGTAGAGGAAAAAAAGTAAAAAAGCTTGTCCTTTCTTCCTCCTTGAATATCCCAGACCTCTCTCTCCTTGGGGACCCCTAGACTTCTTATCAACCTGCTTAGGAAATGACTCTCTCAGTGTGCTGCAGTCCTTGGGGTTGCAAAGACTGAGCTGACTGATTTCATGGTTATCTCCATAGTTTTCTTTGTATTTCACCATTTGGGCATTGTATTATTTGCTTCTTTCAGTTTATGTTGGGTTTTATTTGCTTTTCTATCATCTTTTCCTGAAAACCTTGATAGTAGTTTATCAACCTTTCTTCTTCATTAATATAAGTATTTAAAAAGATAAATTTCCTCCTATGTATTATTTTAGCTGCATCTCATGCATATTTATATAGTGTGCTCTCCCAACATTTACTTTCAAAATATCTTCTAGCATCCATTGTAATTGTGTGTTTTTTTTAACTTAGGCTTGTTTTAAAGTTATAAGGTTTAAATATGTATCAAATATTTGGGAGTTTCTAGAGACATCTCTTTACACTTGATCCATATCATTTCCATTTTGGTCAAAAAACAAATTTTGTATAATGTCAGTTTTCTTCAATATATTAAGACTTTTTATGCACAAACAAATTGTATGTGTCTGCGTGTGAGGGTGTGACTGGAGCCTCGGCTGTAGGTTTGGGTACAGGCTGCAGGTACCTGGGGAGCACTGTGCGCTTGCTGCACAGAAGTAGGTGCTGAGTCTCCAGGCAAGGCAGTTGTGATGTGCAATGAGAGCTGTTTGGCACTCTTATTTAGGAAAACTTCCCTGTGAATCTTCCCTCTTCCATTTCATTCACAACCAAACATATGGCTATCAAGAATGCAGGGCCTTTACAAGGGTATCGCCAGTACCACAGCAAGTAATCAAAAAAACTATTCTCATAACTACAGTTCAGAATGGAAATCTCTCCTTCCTGGACTGTCAAAGATTAAGGGCGCTGTTTCACCTGCTCTCGGTCACTTTTTTCCTTCTGTTGGCCACTCACCCCCTCTTAAAGAGATAAAAAGCCATCATTTCCACAGACATATATTTATTTCTTAAAGTTTCTATCTGCATGAACTTGTTTGTAACCCAATTTTCCCAGTCCCCCTAATTAATGAGCTATCCTAGGTTTTCTCCTCCACAAATCACAGCCTAGTTGAAGCCACAGAATCAAAAGCGATGCTCCCAGTATCTTGTCCATTGTTTCTGGCACCAGTGCTCATGGGCAACTCAAGTTCCTCTTCTGCTCTTCTCAGCCAGCTAGAACTCTGACTTTAAGTTCACACCTGCTTTTATTCTTTCAGTAGGCCCCACCCTCTCACAAGTGCTTTCTCTTAAACCTCTCGCTCAAAAGTAGTATTTCTCATTCTGTGCTAATTTAGAATCACTGAAAATTAAATTCATTGGGAATCTGAAATGACCCCCTTACAAGGATAAAGTGCAGGTTAGAATTTCTCTCACACTATCCCCTTCTTCGTTTTCCTTACACCTCCTAGAAGGTTAAAAATCGTGTGTCAGGACAGTTTGATGTTTTAATAGGACTAATGTTATTTTACAATGGGGAAGAGAGGGACTCCCATGAAGTCACAAGATTAGTATGTAAGGGGCATTTCTTTTTTTTTTATTACAAATACTAATTAAAGTCTATTGAGAATACACAAGGGACATAATATATCATTACAAGCAATGCTTATGGAGCAGAATGTAAAAATACATAGTCCTTTTGCCCTGATGGAATTTACATTTCAACACCATTGTTTGGGGTTTCCACACTTTCCATGATCCTAAGAATTAATAAAATATAATTAGATCAATTTTACTTTGTACTTCTTATAAAATATAAATCAGGCAGATAAAATGTTTCCAAGAATAAGCATGGAGAAAATAAGTTGAGAAGCACTAGAATAATTTGTTCTGGAGAATCTTTCATCTCCAAATTGATAAGATTAGCTAGGAAAATTCTGCAGAATTCAGAAAATATGGGACCATGATCATTCAATAATGAAACATTTTTGATAGTTCTCATCCTGAGTTACACCTTATTCTCACAGGTAAAATACAAAAATGTGAAGAACCAATTTGGCTTTTGAGGTCAACACAGCAGGGAATAGAAACAGAAATTAAGGAGCTCTTTTTTTTTTTTTTTTAAGAGTTTGTGGTCTCTGTATTTCATGTCATCTCAGATACTATCCGGAGAAGACAATGGCAACCCACTCCAGTACTCTTGCCTGGAAAATCCCATGGACTGAGGGGCCTGGCGGGCTGCAGTCCATGCGGTCGCTAGGAGTTGGACATGACTGAGCAACTTCACTTTCACTTTTCACTTTCATGAATTGGAGAAGGAAATGGCAACCCACTCTAGTATTCTTGCCTGGAGAATCCCAGGGACGGGGCAGCCTGATGGGCTGCCGTCTATGGGGTCGCACAGAGTCAAACATAACTGAAGCAACTTAGCAGCAGCAGTAGCAGCAGCAGCAGATACTATCAAAGAAAAACATCACCACAGTTCAACAGGAGACAATAATAACCATTCCCACTCCTCAATCTAACCCCATCTACTCCAGCTCTCTAAGGGGATTTCTTATTGTTTGTTGAAATTTTGGTGTGTTTTACTTTTTTTTTTATTCATTCATCCATGTAGGTCTTCAATATATATTTACTAGTGCCTAAAATAATCATACTTGGGTCTCATTCAAGAAAGAAACAGAAGTAGCAATCTTCAGTCAACCCATTCCCATTACAAGTACATGCAGATAAAAGCTACTAAAGAGAAATGTGTTTCTATATGATAAACCCAAGAAAATGATAATGGACTCACTTCTGGACTCAGTCAGAGAATAGTTCTGATGGAGGAGCTGCTTGAACTGGAACTTACATCACCACTATATTTCTTAGTAAAGAATGGGGTAAGGGAATTCTGGCACTGATTAACTCAGTATGATTGGAGTTTGGGATGTATTTGGGTGAAAACATTATAAATTTATATTAGAGAAACTAATATGGCCTTAATGTTAAAGGATAAAACATGCTGTTTAAAGAAATATTAATTTTCAAAGCCATATTTTTCAAACTGTTAGACTAAAATATACACAGATACTATTTAGGTAGATGGATGGATACCTACATACATACAAGATTCAGAGATGTAAATTGGAGCAAAGTTGGAGATAAAAATTTAATAGATATTTAAAGGATCCTTTCTGGCTAGGTGAAGAATCTGTGTATGTGGGACAAAAGTTAATTGTCTCTGAAGCAGTGTTGACCCTCTGTGGCCATGTAGAGACATTACTCTGAATGATTTTGTATAGCTTCTTGAAATGAGGAAAAGACAGTTTCTGCAGTAAGTGGTGTTGACCCTACTGAACACCTAAAAGGACAAGACTAATACTAGAACATTTTCTCACAAAACATATACAAATATAAACTCAAAATGGATTAAAGACTGAAATGTAAGACCTGAAACTTTTAAAACTTGAAAAAGAAAATATAGGCAGTGTGCTCATTGACATTTCTCTTTGCAATATTTTTTTCTGCCTCAAAGGCAAGGACAACAAAAGGAAAAATAAATAAATAAATAAACTGGATCTAAACAAAATAACATAAATCAACATTCAGAAAACTAAGATCATGGCATCTGGTCCCATCACTTCATGGGAAATAGATGGGAAACAGTGTCAGACTTTATTTTTTGGGACTCCAAAATCACTGCAGATGATGATTGCAGCCATGAAATTAAAAGATGCTTACTTCTTGGAAGGAAAGTTATGACCAACTTAGCATATTAAAAAGTAGAGACATTAGCAGAGACATTACTTTGCCAACAAAGGTCCATCTGGTCAAGGCTATGGCTTTTCCAGTGGTCATGGATGGATGTGAGAGTTGGACTGTGAAGAAGGCTGAGCACCGAAGAACTGATGCTTTTGAACTGTGATGTTGGAGAAGACTCTTGAGAGTCTCTTGGACAAAAGGAGATCCAACCAGTCCATCCTAAAGGAGATCAGTCCTGGGTGTTCATTGGAAGGACTGGTGCTGAAGCTGAAACTCCAATACTTTGGCCACCTCATGCTGGAAGGGATTGGGGGCAGGAGGAGAAGGGGATGACAGAGGATGAGATGGTTGGATGGCATCACTGACTCAATGCACATGAGTTTGGGTAAACTCTGGGAGTTGGTGATGGACAGGGAGGCCTGGCGTGCTGCGATTCATGGGGTCACAAAGAGTCGGACACGACTGAGCAACTGAACTGAATCAAACTGAAATCTAATGCACAGCAAAGAAACCATCAGCAAAAATAAAAGGAAAACTACTGACGGTGAGTAGATATTTGCAATAAGGGATCAATATTCAAAATACACAAAACATTAAATACCTCAATAACAAAAACACAGTCTGATTAAAAACTGGGCATAGGACCTGAATAGCCATTTTTCCAAAGAGATAGCCAATAGGTACATGAAATGATGTCCAAAATCTCTAATATTAGAAAAAGAGCAAATCTATGTCAAAATGAGGTGTCACCTCATCTATCAGAATGACTATTAACAAAAGAAAAGAAATAACAAGTGTGGTGAGGATGCAGAGGAAAGGAAACCCTTTTGTACTGCCATTGGGTTGGAAATTGGAGGAACTACTATGGAAAACATTATGGAGATTCTTCTCAAAACGCTAAAAATACAACTACGATATAACCCAGCAATTTCACTCCTAGGTATGTGTCCAAAGAAAACAAAACCCTTCCAAATTGTATCTGCACCCCAATGTTTACAGCAGCATTTTTTACAGTAACCAAGATCTGGAACCAAGCTAAGTGTTCATTCATAGATGAATGGATAGAGAAAATATCGATCTTTCATCTAACTATCTATCTACACACACACACACCACAATGAAACGTTAATCAAATATAAAAAAGAGTACAATTGTGCCAAATGGAACAATGTAGATAGATATGGAGTGTATTATACTTAGTGAAATTAGAAAGACAAATACTGTTTTTTACTTATATGTGATATATAAAAATGAATCAAAACAAAGGAACAAATACAACAGAACAAAAACAAAAGCACAGGTACAGGGAACAAATGACAGACTGCCAAATATTTCTCCAGAAAAGATGAGTTTATTTGATATCGCCAAAAGACTGAAGTTCCAGATCTGCAACCATGAGGAGCCACATGCAAGCCTCCACTGGACAAGGAAAGGAAATGCTTTTATAGAGTAGACAGGGAAATTAGAAGGGTTATAGTCAACAGAGTGCCCTTAACTTTCCATTGACTGTGTCCTGACCAGGGAAGAAGAGGCTTCTTTCGTCTTCCTTTTGCCCTCTGTGATGTCCACAGGTCTGGAGAACTCCCATTCTCCTGCCAGCTCTATTTAACTGAGATTTCTGTGTTTTAAATCTTTATACCTTACAGGACAGAGTCAGAAGGATATTTGACTCCAGGATAGGAGGGAGCCATGGTGGTGGAAGTAAGATTTGGAGTGCTTCAAGAAGGGGTCTTGAGCCATGGATCCAAGTGGCCTCCAGAAGCTACAAAAGGAAAGGAAACAGATGCTTCCTCAGAGAATCTGGAAGGAATCAACCCTGCCAAGACCGTGGCTATAAACAGAGAAACGGATTTTAGATTTCTTGCATCCAGAACTATAAGAAATATTTTGTAAGTGGTCAAATTCATATTAAACACTGAGCAAATATTTTTCTGTTCACTTTGCTGCACTCATAGGATGGGATACCAGAGCTTGATCCTAGTGCTTGCAGTTGCCTGTTGGGATACATCGTAGTGAGACAGATCTGAACATTCTTGAGACAGGCAACCAAGCTGGATAATATCTTTACTGGAGAGATTTCTGTCTTCTTTTTAGTTGCTTTCAATGTTTACTGTTTTGGAGTCCAGCATACTGTGGGAAATATTTATTTTAATTCTGTCCTCTTATCAGCTACATTTTTAGTTACAAGTTAGAGGTTCTAGTGCAGAAGGAGATAGACTGCGAAGGGAAAAGACCAACACAAATCTGTTGGGCTAAAATGCGTTTGTGGTTATACCTATACCAATGTTCCTAAGGAATACTAAGCACTGCAAATGCACTGTGGGGCCCACGGTGTGACTGAGGCTGGAGGAGGGGCTGAGCCCCGGGAGGGTTCCTGTAGAGGCCGCAGGTGCCTGGGGAGCACCGCGCTGCGCAGCACAGAAGTAAGTGCCCGAGTCTGTGGTCCGCGGAGAGGAAATGTGCAGTGAGCTGCGGCGTTCTCTAGGGACTGTGGTGGCCTTTAATCTTCCTTCCTGCTTTGTCCCTGAAGGGACGGAAAACAGGTGGATGAGGCGGCCCCCAGGGTTCTGAAGATACCAGTTCACACTCTGTGAGGAAGTGGAAAAATTACACCAAAGCGTGTAGCTGGCTCCCTCCTGCAGACTCAGGGCTGGGGGACTCTGCTCCACATCCACTCCTCGCACACCTGATGAGGAAAGAGAAACTGTCACAGGCGAGGGTCACCATAACTCCTACAAAACCCTGAAAGTGCCTCCACCACCCCCCCACCCGCTCCTTCCCCGATCCCATAGATGATGAGAAGGATAGAAAGTCTGCAGGACTTGTCAGCTCCTCTCTCTCCCTTAACAATACAGCAGCTGCTCAATCCTTCAGATGCCCCTGGGAGGCAGCCCCAACTCACAGCAAACCTGGGCAAACAAAAGCCCCAGCACAGTGCCTGCTAGCCTCTTCATAATGCTTCCTCTTCTTACTGAGACATTTTCACTGTCAGATACTTCACTAAACCCTGAGGGAGGGAGTGTCATTAGCTGCTGTGGAAATGTTCCTGCTCCTGCAGCCAATCAGCTCACCCAACAAGTCCTGCTCAGGCCCTCACTTTGTGACAGGAAGCCCCGCCCTCCCACCTCAACCAATTCAGAATGGACTAGAGAGGAGTGAGGAGAGTGAGAAATAGAAAGGTCATGATTTTAGGACTTTAGGGTCATTTTCTAACAACATTGCAAAGAAAGCAGACTCTGATTTGAATTTGTGGAGGATTTTAGGGAAGAGAAAACAAACATTAATTATCTAGCTGGCATGGATGCAGGAGATTCTTGCAAAATGAAATTTTATTTCCCAGAAGTTCTCAGGATCCTTTTTTTTTCCCCCCCCCGCCTTTGGTATCTCTTATGCACTCACCTGTGATTCTGAAGGGTGCTCATGAATCAACACAGTATTCATAGCAGTCTTGGCTGGAACATTTTGCAATAATAAACAGGTTTACTTTTAATATATATATATTTATTTTAGACTGAACCTACATAAAGATTGATATTATTTTTTGTCACTTGATGAGCATTGAAAGTAGAATTGTAAATAGCTTTATTTTTATTAAAACTAATAGTTTTATTTTTATTTTTGTTAAAACTCATTCATGTCAAAGTACGGCAAAAACCACCACAATATTGAAAAATAATTATCCTCCAATTAAGATAATAAATTGATTTAAAAACATATAATTTAAAAATAAATTTTAAATAAAATTTCATCTTTAAATAAATTTTATTATTTTTTTTTAATTAGAGGATAATTGCTTTACATTGTTGGGTCAATTTCTGCTGTAAAACAAAGTGAATCAGTCAGTATTTTATAAATGTATGTATGTGTGTATATATATATATATATATATATATCTCCCCTCCTTCTTGAGCCTCCCTCCAATGCTCTAGTTCCTCACAGAGTACCAGTATGGGCTCCCTGTTATATTGCAACTTCCCATTAGTTATCTATTTTACACAAAATACATTTTAACTGTTAACTATTGTTATTTGTATTCTGCTTTTTGCCTCTAGTAGGTTATTTTAAGAGAAAAATAAGGATTTTTAAAACATATGAAAGGCAAGTCTTTGCTTTTTCTCAGACCCTATGAATAATAACGGTTCTGTGAATATGGATTGTGAGGTAAAAAGGATGGAAAATGAGGACCTGTGTATTTTCACTGAGGTAAAATTGAAGTGATCTGCAGGCACGAGGCTCAGATGAACAGTTCGAGATTAAGGCAAATCTTCACTAAAGGAACTGTGGGAAATAGTGTAGAAAAATAAAGTTGATTAGAATCAATAGTTATTATTGGGCACACAGTGGGTATTAGAGAAGCTGAATTAGAAGACAGAAAAGAGGAGAGGGGCAATCTGAGTGGGTCACTTAGAACTTTGCATGAAAATGTGTTTAACCTAGAATGCCTGTTACAGGCAACCTCTAGATAAAGCAAACCTTTTTTCTTCCTACTCTATTGTCTGGACATACAAGAAGAGAGGGAAGTTCACTAGAGGGAGGAATAGTTGCATCTCCACTTCAGGGGGCCCTTGAGAGCCAGTGATTTGACTGTCAGGCGGGTCACTGACTGGGCTCCAGTTCTTTCTGCAACAGCAATGCTGAATCAGTGAGACCAGGACAAATCTGCCTATAATAAGACAATGTCTCTATTCAGATTTCAACCAGAACTCTGTTTGTTCTGTAGAGGCAGAAGCATGGAATATAATGTTACTGAATCCCTATGAAGAACATTCCCAACAGGAGAAGGGTGGTAGAGAACATGGCTATAGAGGAAGGAAGCTGAGAGCCATATTGCGGAAGATCTCCCCTGAGAAGGAAGGAATGTGCCAGAGTGTGCTGAGTCCTATTACAGGGAAATCTGAGATTCAAAGGATCCCCATGCAAGCAAGTTCTAGTGACTATCAGTAAGAGACGCTTCCTTGATAAGCACTGCTCCTGGTGTTGAGCCTGTTCAAATGTGCACCTCAGTGAGCTGTGAGGTACAGAAGCTCATAGAAGTGAAATGGAGCTTTTATTAGAGGTGACATTTCCAGTTAATGCAACATCACCCCCTGGAGGTCAAAAATTGGAGTAAATTTCCTACTGAGTCTTTTGTGGCCCATTTCCTCCCTGTTCTTAACTAGGCTTAAATTTCTTCCCATTCTAAGCTGATAAGAGAATTCTCTGTGTTTACATATTAAATTGCTGTTGTTGTTGTTCAGTCACTAAGTTGTGTCTGACTCTTTGCAGTGTCGTGGACAACAACATGCCAGGCTTCCCTGTCCTTCCTTATCTCCCAATATGCTCAAACTCATGTTCACTGGTACTTCAACTGGTAAAGAATCCACCCACGATGCAGAAGACCCATATGGATTCCTGGGTCAGGAAGATCTGCTAGAGAAGGGATAGGCCACCCGCTCCAGTATCCTTGGGCTTCCCTGGTGGCTCAGCTGGTAATGAATCCGCCTGCAGTTCGGGAGACCTGGGTTCGATCTCTGGGTTGGGAAGATCCCCTGGAGAAGGGAAAGATGACGCAATCCAGTATTCTGGCCTGGAGAATTCCATGGACTGTATAGTCCATGGGGTTGCAAAGAGTAGGACACGTGCAACTTTCACTCATGTGCTCATTGAGCCAGGGATGCCATCCAACTATCTCATCCTTTGTCGAGATCTTCTCCTCCTGCCCTCGATTTTTCCCAGCATCAGGGTCTTTTCCAATGAGTTAGCTCTTCGCATCAGGTGGCCAAAGTATCAGAGAATCAGCTTCAGCATCAGTGTTTTCAAAGAATATTCAGAGTTGATTTCCAGTAAGATTGACCACTTTGATCTCCACACTGTCCTAGGACTCTCGAGTCTTCTCCAGTATCACAATTCAAAATGATCTGTTCTGTGCTCAGCCTTCTTTAGGGTCCAACTCTCACATCCATTTATGACTACTGGGAAAACCATAGCTTTGACTATATGGATCTTTCTCGGCAAAGTGATGCCTCTGTTTTTTAATACACTATGTAGATTTGTCATAGCTTATATTCCAAGAAGAAAGTGTCTTTTAATTTCATGACTGCAGTCACCATCCCCAGTGATTTTGCAGCCTAAGAACATAAAATTTGCCACGGTTACCAATTTTCCCCCACCTATTTGCCATGAAGTGATGGGACCAGATGCCTTGGTTTTAATTATTTCAATGTTGACTTTCAAGCCAGCTTTTTCTCTCTGCTTTTTCAACCTCATCAAGAGGCTCTTTAGTTCCTCTTTGTTTTCTGCCATTAAGGTGGTATCATCCGCATATCTGAGGTTATTGATAGTTCTCCCAGCAGTCTTGATTCCAGCTTGTGATTCATCCAGCCCAGGGTTCTGTGTAATGTACCCTGCATAGGCTTAAATAAGCAAGGTGACAATAACAGCCCCAACATACTCCAATCCCAATTTTGAACCAGTCTGCTATTCTATGTCTGATTCTAAATGTAGCTTCTTGACCCACATACAGCTTTCTCAGGAGACAGTGGTGAACTTCCCCTATCATTGCTCCTTTCAGATATCGAGTGGTTTTTACAAATGCAGAAGGTTGAACTAAACCAAAATCAAAATCTCCAATGAGTTAATGAGGCATAATTGACTGTTGTGGTATAAAACATGCAGATTTCCATGCCAGGTGTGTGAGAGGAAGGCATATCTCCATGTTGCATTCATACACTTGAAGGAATACCATAGAAGGTCTAGTCTCAGGATGTAGCAACAATAAAGTTTAAGTGTTGCCCTAGCTGAGCCACATCATTTTGTCTGACATCTTTGAATAATCACTTGGTGCACTTTAAATCATGGTAAAAGAGAAGGCTAGAGATCTCACTCAGTGATGTGGCCGATATACTGGTAGGAGTCAAGGTTCCTGGTGTTCACTAGCAGTCCATTTAGTTGAGGGAGCTACAGTGACTGGAATGCCTGTTTATCTGTGTCTGCATTTCCCCCTGATTACCAAAAACACTGTCATTCATTGAATTTCCCTTTTCCTCCTGACAATGGCTCTTCCTCAGTGCTGGTCTCAGAGCAGCAGCAGGCCCGGGTTTGGGTGTGGGCTGCAGGGGGCTGAGGGGCACTGTGTGGAGGCTCAGGGGTGTGTGGCTGAGTCTTCAGGCTGGGATCCTCCGATGTACATGGAGCTGTAGCCCTCCTTAGTGTTCAGAGTGGCTCTCACTCGTCCTTGCTTCTTTTCATCCCCATTTGCACTCACTAAAACAGGTTCTTGGGGCTTTTTGCAGGTTCCCATCTGTACCCGTGTGAAGCATAGAAAGACCTGGAAGGGAAACTGCAGGTGAAATTGGCACTCTCTCCTTCCTGAACCACAGCAAGGCAGGACGCTCTTCCACAGTCAAGCGGCTGCTCACTCCTGTTCAGAAAGACAGTGTCAGTCAGAGAAACTGATTTCTCTACAGAGTGTTCATTCTTCACATTCTCAAATATTAGAATCTGGAGGTGCCTGACTACAAAATCTTCTTTGCAGTGAACAACTGAAATAAGCAAAGGAAACAGCATGGTTGATGTTCAGTCACTAAGTCACGTTCGACTCTTTGTGACCCTTTGTGGACTGAGGCACACGGGTCTCCTCTGTCCACCACTATGTCCCGGAGTTTGCTCAAATTCACGTCCATTGAGTCAGGGATGCTATCTAACAACCTCATTCTGTCTCACCTAAACAGTATGGGGTAGGTGCTAAAAGTCAGAGCAGGGCCTTCCACTTACTCAAACTTAAATTGTGTTATGAAAAGTAAAACAGGATTGGAAGGCATCTCAATGGCCAAATTCTGACTAAATTCCCAAGAAAAGAGATGCAGCTACAGTTAATAAAGGAATATCTGAAAAGCCTCATTAACATCTCCTGTTTAGAAGTATGATTATATGGTTGGGGAGGGAATGCTAGATAAACAGTAGTGTAGTGTAGTATAGTGTAGTGTAGTGAAAGTCGCTTAGTTATGAGTGACTCTTTGCAACCCCAGGGACTGTAACCAACCAGGCTCTACTGTCTGTGGGATTCTTGGGGCAAGAATACTGCAGCGGATTGCCATGCCTTCATCCAGGAGATCTTCCTGACCCAGGGATTGAACCCCCATTTCATGTTTCCAGCATTGGCAGGTGAGTTCTTTACCACTAGCGCCACCTGGGAAGAAGCCCTGACACACAGAAGTCACTACAAATCAATTTCCTTTTTTTTTCCCTCCAGATCACAGCAATCAGCCCACTTACAGCAATCAGACCACTTGAGGATAAGAATGTGAGGCCAAGACCACACCATTCAAAAAGCTCATTCACTATGGAGCTTATTTCTGATGAGACTACTAATTCCTTGGTAAATTTACCCACATATTGGAGGGGCTTTGTCCAAACCAGGAAGTATATGTCTCCAACAGCAGGGAGCATTCTTTCAACAAATAAGGCAAAATCCTGAAATCTAAAGCCATCATAATTATTTGGAATAGAGGCCAAGCCAATTGACCACTAGGTAAATTAAATAAATATTGCCTGAAGAGGCTTGCGAGGTAGAAATGTTGACATCTAGATAAAAAATCAAAATGAGTCCAACTTAGTCTTTTATTTTAAAGTTTGAATAGTGTGAACTCTAGAAATATTTTTATCTTTTGCACTACACACACACAGAGGCACACACACGCTCACACACACATATATATATGGGGTTTCCCAGGTAACTCAGTGGTAAAGAATCCATCTAGAATGCAGAAGATGCAAGTTAGATTCCTGGGTCAGGAAGATACCCTAGAGAAGGAGATAGCAACCCATGGTTGCCCAACCCAAGGTTATATATAATCTTCCAGGGTCCACTTGCTCATGCGGATTGCAGTGAAGCAAAATTCAGTGTTTATCACAGGACACCAAGCAAGTAGTCCAGGCAGCCAGGACTCAAAAGGCTGGAATTCACTGATGGCCTAGTGGGTAGGTGACTATCATTGAGGATGAGTCAGATAGAACTTTGTGACTAAAACAACAACCAAGCATCACAGCAGAGAAGGCAAAGACAAGGGGCACAGGACTTGATGGGGAGACAAGCTTGGGGTGTTAAAGGAATAAAATCTCCTTGTAGCCCTTGTTTTTCCCAGCACACTATTACACAAGAAACTAAAGCATCCAGCACTGTTAACTGGTTAGTGGATGATTTCCTCATCTACTGATCCTGGGGCAATTGAATCTATGGTTTGGCAATTTTTCCCTAGTTCCCTTTAGCTTCCAGTTTAAGCCAGTAATGTCACCACCACTAAGACTTCTAGCCACTATGTTCTGGGGTCAAGTGCTTCTCCATAGTCCAAATCTTGCTCCTAAGGAGCCCCTAAAATGATACACTCTGGCTGGCGATAAAAGCTGGAGATGCTTTTCACAGTTAAGATAGTTATGGCTCACTCCCCATAGATTAAAAAAATGTGAATAATGAAACCTACCTCACAGGATTTTTATATTTAAATTGGATAATGAATCTGAAATGCAAACCACAGTGCCTGACAAAGAGTAAGCTCAATAAATACCAACTTTCTTTGTTCTAGTAAAGCCTACATCTCCTTCAATGTCAAGGTCTGTGACCTATTGCTGTTTGTTCTTTACTCCATATCAGTTCAAAGATGGAAGCTTCTAGGAAATTCACTTAATCACTTATTTTCCTGGAGACAGTCATTATTTTCCCTATTCCCTGGGGTCATATTCTCCTAGCCACATTGACACACTCAGAATACTGAAAGGACCCTGATGGAACCCTCAGATAAGGCTTTATTTTCACTAAAGTTTTTATATATTTATTTGCTATTGGATATCACATTTCTCAGTTGGCTCTCCAAGATTTTGTCATTCTCGTTATCTGGTTTCTTATTGATTTGAGGAACTTTTAATATATTCTGTTTAACACAATCTTCATCTGAGTCCTTTTTCAGAAATCCATATTGCAAATATAGTTTATTAGTCTGTGCACTGACTTTCAAAACTCTTAGCAGTGACTTATAACAAACACAATTTAAAAATACATTTTCATGTTCATAAGATACTACCTTGAAAGTTTTGTTTGTTTTTTCTCTTTAAGCACTTTAAAAATATTTTACCTTGGTGGCTTCTGTTGCTTCTGATCTGAAGTTAGATATCATTCTTAATGATGTTTCCTAGAATATAATATGGAAAATTTCCATGGGTTTTGGCAAGATTTTGTTTCCACTAAAATAGACTTTTGAATTTACCTTCAATGCGCTGCAGTGAAAGTTGCAATTTTCCGCCAAAACCAGAGTGGTGGACGTGCAGAATTCCTTATTCAAATTTATGGTTTTCCTCATAGCATTGCTTCTGAATAAAGAGATTGTTTTATAGGAAGTCAAGTATAGCAGTGAGTGGAAATGCTTGTTATAAGCAAAGAGGTTATGGGATGGATAATAGAAGAGGTAGTTATAAATACCAGCTATAATCATGTGGTCATTTGCAGGAATGAGAACAATAATACTTATGTGAATTTGTTTTTCATTTCGATATGAATATATTTATGTATTACATTAACCAACTTTAACTCCCCTCTCCCATTTGCCTGCCTGTAGTAGTAACATAAGATATGCTAATATAAGTCAATCTTTTATCTTATTATAGCTCAGTAGTGAAGATAAAGGATTCAATGGGAGAATGTGGCTTAGCTAGAGAAGAAAATAACTTCACCCCAAAGGGATAAATGAACTTGCTATAATCTTTGCAGGATGAGGTTAGAATCTTTTGGGATGAATGAGGAATTACTGCATTATATTAGCAAGAACCATGGTGTTGGAAAAGACTCTTGAGAGCCCCGTGGACTGAAAGGAGATCAAGCCAGTCAATCCTAAAGGAAATCAACCCTGAATATTCATTGGAAGGACTGATGCTGAAGCTGAAAATCCAGTAATTTGGCTACTCGATGAGAAGAGCCACTCATTGGGAAAGATCCTGATGCTGGCAAAGATTGAACACAAAAGGAGAAGGGGGCGGCAGAGGATGAGATGGTTAGATAGCATTAGCAAATCAGGGGACACGAATTTGAGCAAACTCTGAGAGATGGTGAAGGATAGAGGAGCCTGGCAAGCTGCAGTCCATGGGGTCACAAAGAGTCAGACACGACTTAGTGACTGAATAGCAACAACAACATTAACAAGAAGAATAGTTTTGCTTTCTTTATTCAAAAGTTGTTAAGAGAGTACAGATGGATGCCAGGTTAACAAAGAGGGTGCTGTAGCAGCTTTGTACTATCTAAACTAACTGGAAATCTTTTCCAGACAGTGCTTCCTGTATTGTTCTTGGTTAGGGTTGGCCACAAAAGAAATTTGTGTAACATTTGCAAGGTGGTTGTGATGAAGCAGCCACAGTTTTTATGTTTGGGGGGTTGGTACAGGGCTCCAGGGACTATGGTTGCTCACTCGTGTTGCTGCTGATCTGATAGCTCAACTTATTGTTGATTCACAACTCCTTCACTTCCCACCAAACCTCCTCCTCATCTTCTCTGTTTTGGGCCAAGTATGCATGTAGCATGAGGCCAAATGACACCCACTTCTCCTAAGGTCACCCACTACTGTGAGACTGAAGGAGGTGAGACACAGACAAATTTTAGTGTGTCTTTGTGGTTTCCATTCACCTCATGGTTCTAGTTTGTCCTTATGAGTCATAGTTTGTCCATGCTTTGGCCTATATCCAACTTTCTTCTACAAATATTACTCTAGCTGACAAACAATGAGTTCAGTCTCAACATCAGATACAAAGATAACAGTTTTGTATACACTCTTCCACCATATCTAGCAATTCAGTTCAGTTCAGTTCAGTTGCTCAGTCGTGTCTGACTCTTTGTGACCCCATGAATCGCAGCATGCCAGGCCTCCCTGTCCATCACCAACTCCCAGAGTTTACTCAAACCCATGTCCATCAAGTTGGTGATGCCATCCAACCATCTCATTCTTTGTCATCCTGTTCTCCTAATGCCTTCAATCTTTCCCAGCATCAGGGTCTTTTCAAATGAGTTAGTTATTCACATCAGGTGATCAAAGTATTGGAGTTTCAGCTTCAGTATCAGTCTTTTCAATGAATATTCAAGACTGATTTCCTTTAGGAGGGACTGGTTTGATCTCCTTGCAGCCCAAGGGGCCCCCAAGAGTTTTCTCCAATCCTACAGTTCAAAAGCATCAATTCTTTGGCACTCAGCTTTCTTTATGGTCCAACTCTCATATCCATACATGACTACCGGAAAAACCATAGCTTTAAGTATATGACTACTATCTGGCTCACCACAAGTCTTTACTTTGTCTACCTATTTTTCCCTGGCCATTACATTTGGCAGATCCTGAAAAGGGACATGAAGAAAGCAATTAATATTAAAGGTTTGAACTGAGGGAAACTGAAGATTAAACAAGTTGACATACATCAGTAATTATTCTGTAAAATAATTTTTCCATCCTGTTTAAGATATAATTTTGCATAGCCTATGAAACATTCTTGTAATCTACTGATTTGTCATTCATTAGCCTTTACTTACTTTTCTCCACCCAGAATCTAGTGACTGTTTAAAACATTCACAGATCTTAGGCCTTCTGGGTGAAAAGCAATATTATCCAAAATAATTAATGTATCTCTCTCTCTATTTTTTTTTTTTTTTTACTGAGTTCCAGGGCTCTACTTAGATTTTTCAATAAATAAAACCACTTCAACATGAAATTATTTTTTAAAAATCAGTCCATCTGAACTTCAGAGTCTATTCAGTGGTTTGTATTTAAATGAAATTATAACAGGAATAAAATATTCTTTTGAAATCTGATATTGATTCTTATGTATTAGACTTTGAGGGGGATCATGGTATTCAATCCTATTACCTGTAAATGTAGAATTGTACTTACTAGATCATGTGTCCTAGAATTATCAGGTCACATTTTCTGTGTCATCGGTCCAGAGTATTCAGTCTCACTTGTCAGTCACTCATTATTATTTCTCTTTGTAAAATAAGTTAGGATAGACATGCTGGAATTTTCTCTAATGTAATGCTATAATGCACTCCTACAAAACTTAATATCTACAGACTGCAAACACTTAGTACATGTCAACCCCACAGAAGTTGGTGACTGAAGTTCTCTGCACTGTTTCATGTTCATGTGGAATGTAGCTGTCAATCTTCCATTTGGTTTCACTGCTGTGATAGATGAGTTAATATAAAAGAACCAAAGGCAAATAGACAAGTAGGAAAGAAAATACAGACAAGTTCTAAAACAGTGCCAGTTCATGTGATTTAAAATCAAAATAAGCCATGAATGAGTGCAGCAGAAAGGAAAGTTTGAATTTATCTGAGACATCTACTCTTCTGTCTCATTTCACTTCTGAGTGTTGACAGGCAATGAATGCCTTGGCTTGAAATTATTTGTAACTAAGCAGAGGAGATCATGAATGACCACAGCAGCCTGTGCAGCAGCATGATGTTATAAAATGTAGATATATATTAATATAGTAATTACATATATATTAGGAAACTTGCCAGGGTCCAGCCTCAGCAGGATCCAGGGGTACCCTCAGGATGAATGGCATCAGCAAGAGAGAGAGAGAGAGAGAGACCAGACTGGGGGTGTGCAGCAGAGTCTGGCAAATCTTTATTTTTTACCATAGCTTTTATATTCTAACTTAGTACATTTTTAAGGGGAAGATACTTTAATATTACATCAGCTTATCTTTCACAAAACCAGGGTGTTTTCTGCATATTTTTTTCTGAGAGTCTTGTACATTATCTTCTGGCCTTGGGGCCTATTGACATTTTGCGACCTAGGTGAATGCAAAGCTGTTTTCCGTAATCTATTCTTTGTTGAACACAAAGGTCAGTCCTTTTGCAGAAGTTGTCAGTTAAATTTATCTAAAAGATTTACCACACAAAGACTCTGCAGCTCTGGTGAGGCAGCCCCTGTTTAGCATTCCTGGTTAAAATTAACAATTCTAAACTCTTATTTTTCTAAATCTTAAACTATAACCACTTATAGAATAATATTTTTGTGTTCTCTAATAGAGCTTCCTCACCCTCCGAAGGGCTCTGTGCCTATTAGCACCTTTATGTGATCAGGTTCTTTATGCTGTTTTATGATTAAGGTATTATGAGCAGTCATGCATATTAGTACTGAGGGCATAAACGCATTTGCCAAACAAACTAAAATGCCAGCAAAGGAGTTTAAATTGAAACACTCCTTTCATCCTGGGTAATCTTATAGGATACCACCGTCCGGGGGACATATTGATTAAAGTTCTAAGTTGATTCTGTTTGTAAAGAGATCGGGGAAGGCCTTCTACCTGTGGCACAGAAATTAGGGAGTAGTCTGATATAGCAAGCATCAGAAAGACAGAGATCATCTTTAAGGTGATCGCTGGGACAGCTTTTCAAAATCCCTGAAGTCCTGATCTGCCTTGCTTTCAGGTCTTCTCCTCATGACCTTGTCATGGGTGGGATCTCCTGTGCTGGCTCCCAGTAGAAACTGATACTGATAAAAATTTTTTATTACAATATAGACCGTAATATTACACATCGGTTTTTATATGTGCTGTTTGGTTTTGATATGAAGCTCTGTGAAGTTTTATCACATTTATAGGTTCTTGTACCACCACTAAAATCATGCCACAGAATTGTTCCATTTCTCTAAAGAAACCCTCTTTGCATACCCTCCCCATGCCTGCAATTCTTTATAACCCCAGTAACTACTGATATCCTTTTCATCTCTGTATTTTGTCCTTTTGAGAATGTTATATAAGTAGAATCATACTAGGTATATAATCATAATGTTAGGTAGTTAGAATAGGGAAAAAGAGTCCAAAATGGCGGTGGCTAAAAGACCTGGAAGGGAAAGCCCGTGAAAATAGAACAAAGGAAGGTCCGAGGACTGGAGTGAGAACCTCAGGTAAAACCAACAACACTCCTGGCTGGCCCAATTTACATAAGACAGGCCCAGGGACAGAGAAACATATAAAGAGAGGAGCCAAAGCCCTCTTCTCCCCTTTTCGCTCCCTCTCTCTCCCCCGCGCGATGGGGCGATCTTCTCTTCGCGTCTCTGGATCGACGTGCCCTCACGCCTCAAAGATGGATTTTCCTGCTATTATCTAAATAAATAGAGCTGTAACACTGAGCTGTAACACTGATTTATTTAAGAGCTATAACACGGCCCGTTCGAGACCTGAGAGCTATAACACGGTCTGTCCTCCGAGAGCTGTGACCCGCCAAGGGGCTTTAATGTCCGTCACTCCAAATTTTTGTTGTGACGAGACAAAGAACCGAAGAACATACACTCGCGTGACAGTAATAATCCAGTAAGTGTAATCATACATTATGTTGCCTCTGAGATTGACTTTTTTTCATTCAGCATAGCATCCTGAGATCCATCTAGGCTATATTTGTTTAGTCGCTAAGTCCTGTCTGACTCTTTTATGACCCCATATACTGTAGCCCACCAGGCTCCTTTGTCTATGGAATTTCCCAGGCAAAAATACTGGACTGAGTTGCATTTCCTTCTCCAGGGAATCTTCCCAACTCAGGGATAAAACCCAGGTCTTCTGCATTACAGGCAGATTCTTTACCACTGATCCACCTAGGAAGGCCTATCTAGGCTACTAAATGTATCAGTAGTCTGTTTCTTTTAATCGCTACAAACTGTCACCAACTTATGGTATTGATTTCGGTTTTTTGACTTTCCAGTGGTAAGAAAGCAATACACATTCAGTAGAAACCATACTTGGAATTTTAAAATTTAGTCTTTTCCCATCCTAGCAACATGTGGCATAATATTCCCTGGTGATTCTGGGCAGCAGCAGTGAGCTGAGCTCCTGGCCAGCCCTGAAATCATGAGGGTAAACAACCGACATACTTACACTCATTCTGTACTCCTACAACCATTCTGGTTTTCACTTTCAGTGTGTGTGTGCTAAGTCGCTGCTGTCGTGTCCGACTCTTTGTGACACTATGGACTGTAGCCCACCGGGCTCCTCTGTCCATGGAATTCTCTAGGCAAGAATACTGCAGTGGGCTGCCATGTCCTCTTCCAGGGAATCTTCCCCATCCAGGGATTGAACCTGCATCTTTTATGTCTCCTTCATTGGCGGGCAGGTTCTTTACCACTAGCATCACCTGGGAAGCCCCACCTTCAGTACAGTACTCAATAAATTACATGAGATTTTCAACACTTTTGTATAAAATAGACTTTTCTCCCACCTGTAGGCTAATGTAAATGTTGAGCACATTTAAGGGAAGCTGGGTTAGGTATATTAAATGCATTTTCCTCCTATGATATTCTCAACTAAAAATGGTTTATTGAGACACAACTCTATTGAAAGTTGAGAAAAATCTGTAAATAAGATCTCATTGTACAAATGTATTACAGTTGCATTTACCCAGTGAAAGATACTTGGCTGATTTCCAGTTTTTGGTGACCACAAATATAGCTGCCATGAATATTCAGGTACAGATTTTTGTGTGAATGTAAGTTTTTCATTTTTCAAGCATAAATACCCAGAAGTGTGCTTTGCTGAGTTGTAAGGTAAGTGAGTATTTAAGCTTACGCAAAACTCTTGGACTGTTTTCCAGAATGACTGGACCATTCACCCACCAGCAATGTATGAGTGATCCAATTTCTCTGCATCTTTGCCAGAATTTGATATTGTCAGCATTTTTAATTTTAGCCTTTATGATATATGTGAAGTGGTATTTCTTTGTGGCTTAATTTGCACTTCCCTAACTACTAATAACACTGACCATCTCTCTATATGCTTATTTCCTTACCACATAGCTTTTTGGTAAAATGTCTGAATCTTTTGTCCAGGTTTCAACTGGATTGTTTGTTTCTTGCTGCTGAGTTTAGAACAGTTCATTGTATTCTAAATACAGTTTTTTGATGAAAGTGTATTTTGCAAACATTTCCTGCCAGTCTGTGGTTTACCTTTTTCCTTCTCTTAATGGTGTCTTTCACAGAACAAACATTTTTATTTTGATGAAATCTAAGTTATTTATGTTGTATGGATTGTGTTTTTGGTGTCACGTCAAAAATCTTTTTGTCTAACCCTAGGTCATGAAGATATTCTCTTATGTTTTTCCTAAAAGATTGAATGTTACATTTTATAGTTGGATATATGGTTCATTTTGAGACTATACACAATTTTTTGTACAAGATATGATATTTATGTCAATTTTCAATTCTTTCCTAAGAATATACAATCATCCCAACCTCATTTGCTTATAAGACTATGTTGTTACTTCTATTGAACTATCTTTGCATTTGTCAAAAAATAATCCTGACCTGTGTGGATCTACTTCTACACATTTACTCAGTGACATAAACTTGTTAATGATATTCTTTCATTACATTTATAACATTATAGAGCCTGTAGAATAGTTCTCTTTTTTATTACTTATATCTATATGAATAATTCATCTTTTTTTCTTTTTTCCCTTGATAATTATACCTAGGAATATATTGATTTTATTAATCATTTTAACAAAATTAAATTTCTGTTTCATGGTTATCACTATAGTTTTGTTTGTATTTCACCAATTGAAATACATTTTTCATTTTATGTCGGGTTTAATTTGCTTTTCTATCCCCTTTTGCTGAGTCATAACAGTTTTTCAACATCTTTCTTTAGTATTATTTTATTATTACATCTTTTTACATATTATTTTATTATTACATTTTATTGTAATATCTTTATTGTAACATCATTCTTTAGTATTATTTTATTATTACATCTTTTTACATATTATTTTATTATTACATATTATTTTATTATTACATCTTTCATTTTATGTTGGGTTTAATTTGCTTTTCTATCACCTTTTGCTGAGTCTTCATAACAGTTTTTCAACATCTTTCTTTAGTAATATAAGTACTTAAAAAGATAAATTTTCTTCTATGTATTATTTTAGCTGCATTTCAGACATATTTATATAATATGCTCTCACAATATTTACTTTCAAAATATTTTCTAACAGCAATTGTAATTGCTTCTTTAACCTAGAGTTATTTTAAAGTTAGTGCATATAATCGAAATATTTTGGAGTTTCTAGAAACATTTCTTTGCACTTGATTTTCTAATCATTTCCATCTTGGTCAAAGAATAAATTCTGTATAATTCCAGTTTTATTAAATATATTGACTCGTTATGCACACACTGATGTGTGTTTGTATGTATGTGTTTCATCTACACAGCAGGGCGTGTCTGGAGCCTCGGCTGCAGGTTCGTGTAGAGGCCGCAGGTGCCTGGGGAGCACCGCGCTGCGCAGCACAGAAGTAAGTGCCCGCGTCTGTGGTCCGCGGAGAGGAAATGCGCAGTGAGCTGCGGCGTTCTGCAGGGACTGTGGTGGCCTTTAATCTTCCATCCTGCTTTGTCCCTGAAGGAATGTAAAACAGGTGGATGAGGCGGCCCCCAGGGTTCTGAAGATACCAGTTCACACTCTGTGAGGAAGTGGAAAAATTACACCGAAGCGTGTAGCTGGCTCCCTCCTGGAGACTCAGGGCTGGGGGACTCTGCTCCACATCCACCCCTCGCACACCTGATGAGGAAAGAGAAACAGTCACTGTGAGGGTCACTGTAACTCCTACTAAACCCTGAAAGTGCTCCCCCATCCCCACAGATGATGAGAAGGATAGACAGTCTGCAGGACTTGTCAGCTCCTCTCCCTCCCTCGACAATAGAGCAGCGCCTCACTCCTCCAGGTTCCCTGTGGGGCGGCCCCAACTCACAGCAAACCTGGGCAAACAGAAGCCCCAGCACAGCGCCTGCTAGCCTCTCCATGATGCTTCCTCTTCTTGTTGGGACATTTTCACTGCAAGACACCTAACTAAACCCTGAGGGAGTGAGTGTCATAAGTCGTTCCTGCTCCTGCAGCCAATCAGCTCACCCAACAAATCCTGCTCAGGTGAGGAGGACAGGACACCCCACCCCCCACCGCAACCAACTCAGGATGTGCTGGCCAGGGGCGGGTGAGAGTGGGAAATAGAGAAGTCGTTATTTTATGACTTAAGGGATACTTTCTGAGAACATTTCAGAGAAGGCAGACTCTGATTTGGAATTTGGGAGAATTTTAGGGAAAAGAGAGCAAAAATTAACTGTATAGCCCCATCTTCCTCTCGCATGGCATGGATACAGTAGATTCTTCCATAATGAAATGCTTTTTCCCAGAAGTGCTGAGGATGCAGCTTTTGTTTCTCTTATGTTCTCACTTGTGGTTCTTTTAAAGGGTCCTCTTGAATCAGCACAGTATTGGAAGTTGCTCCTATTGGCTGGAACACTTTGCTGTATTAAACAGTATTTTTTTAATTTATTTTTTAAATTTATTTATTTTTAATTGGAGGATAATTGCTTTACAATGTTGTGTTGGCTTCTGCCATACAATGATGTGAATCAGCCAGAAGTATACACACGTCCCCTCCCTCTTGAACCTCCTCCCCACCCCTCTAGGTTGTCACAGAGCACCGTGTTGAGCTCCCTGCATCATACAGCAACTTCCCAGTAGGTATCTCTTTTGCATATGGTAATGCATACGTTTCAATGCTATTCTCAATTCATCCCACCCTCTCCTTCCCCTAGTGTGTCCAAAGTCTGGTCTCTATGTCTGCATTTCCATTTTTGTCCTGCAAATAGGGTCCATCAACAGATGAACGGATAAAGTTGTGGTACCTATATACAATGGAATATTACTCAGCCATAAAAAAACACATTTGAGACACTTCTAGTGAGGTGGATGAAACTAGAGCCTGTTAACCAAAGTGAAGTAAGTCAGAAGGAGAAAAACAAATATTGCATATTAATGCATATATATAGATTCTGTAAAAATGGTGCTGATTACTTGAAAAGTTATATATATTTATTTTAGACTAGGGCTGCATAAAGAGCAATTTTAGTTATCTTAACCACTAGCTGGACATTGAAAACTGAATTGTAAGTTTTATTTTTATTAAAACATCTATAATTTTAAAATAAATTATTTTAAAGAAAATTTCTATCATAAATACATTTTTAAAACTGTTGATTACTAGTTTTGTATTCTGCTTGCTAATTTTAGTAAGCTGTTTTAGAGAAAAATAAATGTTTTTGAAACCATATGAAGATAATTTTAGTTTGTGCTCTTATCTCAGACTTTGTAAATAATATCGATTCTCTGTCAGTGGATTTGGGGGTAAAAGGGATGGAAGATGAGGACCTGTATATTTTCACTGCAGTGAAAGTGAAGTGATCTGCAGGCACTAACATTCAGATGGACAGTTCAAGGATGGTTCAGTAGTAGCAGCACGTAGGCCTGGTTGCTCCAAGGCATGTGGAATCTCAGTTCTCCAGTCAGGGACTGAATCTGTGACCCCTGCATTGGCAGGTAGATTCTTTACCACTGAGCCATCAGGGTAAGCCCCATGTGCTGCTTGCACGCCTGCATGATAAGTCGCTTCAGTCATGTCCAACTCTTTGCAACTCTAGGGTCTGTAGTCCGCCAGGCTCTTGTGTCCATGGGATTCCCCAGGCAAGAATACTGGAGTGGGTTGCTGTGCCCTCCTCCAGGGGATCTTCCCAACCCTGGGATCAAACCCTCGTCTCTCTCCTGCAGCAGGCAGATTCTTTACTGCTGAGCCAAAGGGGAAGCCCCATGTACTGTTTAGGGAATATAAAAAATGATGAAAACTCTTTATAGAAGCAGGATTTCCAGACCTGCCAAGAAAGTGAAACATTATTATTCACTTAATTTTTGTTTCTTTCAAAATACTTCTTCATGGGAAATATGAATGTTCTAGACTAGCAACAATAACATTTCAGATTTTTCTAAGAGAAAGAGTAGTTTGTTTCTGGTAAGTGGAACAACTATAACATATCAGTGTCTGGACTTGGCCCTGGATCCAAGTGAAAGAAGCCTTTGGTACAAGGAGAATTATTTGTATGTTTCCCACTTCTTATGTTGGGACTAGTACACTAAAACCAACATTTTATTGACATGAGGAGGAGCCATAACAAGTTATTAACACCTCTTCACTTTATTGCTATGCTAAAATTATGATTCTGACACACCTCAAAGTTCTTCTCAGCTGCATCAATAAACTAGGTGCTTATTCCATGTCCTCTTTTTCTTCTTTTCTTTATCCATCTTCTTCCATTTCCCTTCCCTTCATTTCCCTCATCTCTTACTGCTCTCTGACTCTCCTTCCAGATGACTCTAGATTTGCTCTCGTGACTGCTCCCCCACTGTGTCCCCCCTTCTTCCCACCAGAGATACTGCACAGGTGCAGCCCCGTCTGTCCCACTGTGCCCCTCTCAGGACGCAGTAGTACACAGCGGTGTCTCTCAGGGTGACCTGGGGCAGGACCAAGGTGCTGGACTTTCTGTCTGAAGCTATGGTCAGAGAGGCCAGGCTGCTGTTCACTGTGCCTCGTAAGCCATGAATGACATACTGTGGACTCTGATTGGGATTTTGCCGATACCAATGTATATAGTCATCTATCCTGATGGTAGAGTGGTTACAAGGCAGGTTTACATTTTCTCCTTCAGCACAATCCATGGAGCTGGGCTCGGTGGTCTTAGCATTAATCACAGTTCCTAAAGGGTCAAGAAAATAGAATTAGCCCCTGACCACAAATCAGTGTAATTCTGTGGATCAAGCATACAACATTCCCATAACTGTCTGGACCTCCCCCTATTCCAGTGTTTTTATCTATGTCCTGCAAAATATCATTGGTGTTTATTATATAGAGACCAAAGACACATGGCAAGAATCTGAGACTCTATAGCCTTTATCTCATGGGTCCTTTGCTCAGTAAATGCAGGGATTTCCTACAAACTGGTTACTGCTAAGTGGTCTTCTGGGATCATGGCTATGATTTAACCTGTCATGTAGAAGTTTGTGCTCCCTAGCAAATGTATAAATCAGTTCTCAATTCCATCGTTATGAGGCTGAATAGAGCAGAGGGAGAGCAGAGAGCAAATAGCACTTCATGGCCCTTTGCCCTCAAGTCATCCCTTGTAGACACAGAGCACTTACCCAAGGTCAGAAACACGGTTACTCCAGTCACCAGCCTCATACTCCAAGGACAAACCAGGATCAAGGGCTCACAGCTCAGACTGTGTCTGCTTCTGGGCTTGTTTCCACAGAACAGAAACAACTACTGCTGGTGAAGACTTAGAACCAGAGCAGGTATCAGTGTATTGTTGCCAAGATCTGTCAGCCAATGATCAAGCAGTTCCTTGTCTAGGTCTTCCTGCCCTGTTTTAGGCATGTCCTCCAAAGAAGGAGAGACATCCCCAACTCACACGGTGTCTGCTGCCATCCTCTGTGAAGTTTAAAGTCTGGCTCTGTAAAAGGAACACCAATCACAATGATATCCAGAGCCATTGTCCTATCATTTGGTTCCTTAAAGAAATTGGCTGGTGTTCTATGAAGCTTATGGAAAACATTAATTAATACCAGAAAACTGCACTGAGCTCTGTATTGTAAGGAGATGAAAATTTCCATCTGCATTCCAGAAAATGTATGAGAAACTCCAGAGCAGGCAGTGATGTTCTCTGGAGGACAGAAAATATTAATAATGTTGAGACTAAAGCTATATAACCTGGAGTTCTGGGCTCCTGTAAAGGTCCTGGAAATCATGTGTCCTCCACCATCTAGGTAAACATTTCTCAAAGCATCTGTTCTTGATACAGTAACTGATGACTCAGATGGTGCCCGCCTCACTCTTCTTGAGGAGTGATCTTTAACCCTCATGTTCTCTATGCCCATGCTTGCCGGCGCTGTGCACCAAGGATGCTGAAGCAGAGAGAAAAGACATGAAGGAATGCAAACAAAGTCGGGCTGGGGTGTGGGGTGGGTGTAAGTGGTAGAAAAAGTCAAGGGAAGGGATAAAAGTGTAAGCAATAGGGAAGGGAAAAGATAATCAGAGGAGGGAAACAGAGAAAGCAGTGTTCAGGAAGGTACATGGAAAAGGCTTAGGCTGTTGGGCTAAGAGGCTCAGAATCCTTGGCCACGGACCCTTAGCCAGGGATTATAAAGAACAAGCTGTCAAAAGATAATAACATCTTCCCAGTGTTGGGATATTTGGACCACAGTAAAGTCTCTGTCAGGGAAGACCACTCATTCCAACTCCACTGACCACAGAGGGTGGTTCTGTCTGGATCCTTCCTTCATCATCTTTCTACTCTCATAAGCTCAAAAACGGCCTCAGTTCTCCATTCTAATCTCTGCAAATGGCAAGATAGGTGGTCTATAAACCCAACAACCATCTCCTCCCTCAAAACTGTACTAAGTGTAATACACCGCTTGTCACCCATTATGTAAAGGACCAGTATGGGTGGTGGAGAAGTTATGCTCAAATATGGAGAGCAGATATTTTTTGTGTGCAATATAGGCAATATACTAAAACACTGAAAGGTGTGTTGGAATAAATACCTTTTCAAATAAAAGCATGCAAAGCTGTAGGTTTTAAATGTACAGATATCCTGCTCAGAAATATGTAAATTCATGGTGGGAGACATCAGAACCTGATATTGCGAAATGCACTGGATTAGAGACACAGCCTTTAGAGAGAATGGCTTCTGTTGGGACTGTGGATGGAATCTACCAGAACAGTTTGTTCTTACTCTTCTTTACTTTTGGATTTCTATTTCCTTTTTTCTTTCTTTTTTTTTCTGGAAATATTTCAGAAATGAAAGTGACTTTGTTGTTCAGCAAAAAGGTATTCTAACAACAAGGTAACTCATCCTTTTTAACATGAAAATAAACATTTAAACATTAAAAAAAGAGAAAGAGAGAATGGAAGTATGTCGTTTTTCCTTTTTCTTTGGCACGTCAATGGAGAACACGTTTCCCTTTCCCTCGCCCAGAAAGGACCACCGTTTTCAGTTGAAGCAGCCCCCTCCAGTGACTGAGTAAGTGAACTGCAGAACTAAACCCAGGCCAAAAGTCCACTGGTGTGGCTCAGGAGTAAAGAGTCTGCCTGCCAGTGGAGAAGATGCCGGAGATGCAGGTTTAGCCTCTGAGTGGGGAAGATCCCCTGGAGGAGGAAATGGCAATGCACTCCAGTATTCTTGCCTGAAGAATGCCATGGACAGAGGAGCCTGGCAGTCTACAACAGTTCATGGTGTCTGAAAAAGTTGGACACGACTGAGCACTATAGCACTACTATATAATCTTTTAAAAGGGGGCTTCCCAGATGGCTTAGCAGTGAGAATCCGCCTGCCAGTGTAGGAGATGCGGGAGACATGGGTTCGATCCCTGGACCAGGAAGATACCCTGAAGACGGAAATGACAACCCACTCCAGTATTCTCACCTGGGAAATCCCACGGACTATAGACCGCCAGGATCCTCTGTCCATGGCATTTCCCAAACTCGAACACTACTGAGCATGCAACCTTTGGAAAAGCTCAAATTTGAAGGTAAAAGAAGTAATCTAACTGTTTTCATTGACAGAGGAGTGTATGAAGAAGATGTGGTGTATATACACAATGTAATATTAAAAAGAATGAAATAATGCCATCTGTAGCAACATGGATGGACCTAGAGAGTTTCATACTGAGTGAAGTAAGTCAGACAGAGAAGGAGAAATATCATACGGCATCCCTTATATGTGAGATCTAAAAAGAAATGATACAAATGAACTTACTTACAAAACAGAACGAGACTCACAGACTTAGAAACAAATGTATGGTTGTCATAAGGGGAAAAGGATAGTTAGGGAATTTGGGATGGTCATGTAAACACTGCTATATTTAAAATGGATAACCAACAAGGACCTTTTGTATAGTACAAGGAACTCTTCTCAACATTACGTGAATGGGAGGGGAATTTGGGGAAGAATGGATACATGTACATGTATGCCTGAGTCCCTTCACTGTTCACCTGAAACTATCACAACATTGTTCATTGGCTACACCTCAAGTCAAAATCAAAAGTTCAAAAGAAAAAAAGAATCTTAGTTGTAAAACCTTTGTACTCACCTGTGTTTTCTTAGACATAAATTATTTTTGACCATTTTATTTCAGTAAAACCCCTATTATGATTCTCCATTGTTGACATCTCTTTCATCTTTCTGTTTGTCTTTAAACTTCCCATATTTAAAGGTTACTTCAAAAGTCAAACAAACATTTATAAGAGAGGTTGTTACAGTCTGGGACTCAAGAATGTTTCGTGAATGAATAGTTGAGTCTTTATTCATGAATTTAGTGAAAGAAAGAAATTGTGATGAGCCACTATTCTGAAAACAATCTCCCAATGTTATGGAAAGCATGTTAAACAAAAAGACTCTAACAGGATAAATAAAGGGTTATAATAATGGGCAAATTCAACAATAGGGAAAAAACATTCAAAATCTAAGATGAAAGAAAATTATATTGAAGACATGGGAGTAAACGTCATGGTAATCATGCTTCGTTCATTTAACAAATATTCATAAGTATTCACTGGGAGCCTGTTCTGTGGCAAATCTCTCTCTCTCTCTCTCTCTCTCTCTCACACACACACACACACACACACACACACACAAGCCAACAAGCACTTCTAATAAAAATATAAGAACAAATAAAAATGAATTAATTAAAGTAAGTATGGATGTATTTATTTATTATATTAGCAAAAAGCAGAAGAAAAGCAATTACCAGTACATTTTTGTTTGTTGGGTTCTTTGCCTTTGTTTTTAGAAGATGATAAAAACCACTACCAAGTGTTCTTTTAAATAACACTAAAAAACAAAAAATACTCTGTATGACCACGAGGAATCTAAAAATGTTTTCTTGCCTATTGGCTCTTTTCAGGGTTCTTAATTTTATAGGATTATATCTCTAAGACCATATGAGGTGAGGTTATCTTCCTTTGCTTGATGAAAACCAAAATAATGCCCATAACATACTTTCAGAAAATCAAGATGACTTGATGAAAGGCTAGTACCTCTGTATGATGAATACTTTCAACAGTCCCGAAATGGAAGAGAAATTCCTGAATCTAATAAAGAGTATCAATGAAAATATCAAAAATCAATATTAGTCTCTAAAGGATCCCGAACAAGATAGGTAGACTATCACTGCTCCTATTCACTGTCTTCCTGAAGGACCTGGCATCAAACCAGGAAAGGAAATAAGATGTATTAAGTCTGAAAAGGGAGAAATAAACCATTTTTATTCATAGGTGCATGTAGAAAATGCAAAGGAGTCTATAAGCAAACTATAAGAGCTAGAACTAATAAGGGAATTATTGACTGTATAGTCACTAAAGACAAATATAAATTTTATTTCTAGATACTAGTGAAGTCAATAGAAAGTGAAATTTAACTTTCATTTATTAAATATGTGGCAACTAATTTAACACAAGGTATACAGTCCTCTACCAAAAAAAAAAAATTAGACAGGATCTACATAAAAGGGAATAACATAAGATGCCATATGTCAAGATGTAAATTGTCCCAAATGAATCCATAAATTCAACACAAGCCCAATACAACTACTAGCAAGGTTTTTTGGTAGACGTTGAGAAGCTAATTATATAAGTTTGGTGGAAATTCAAAAAGACCTAAAATAAACCTTGAAGAAGAAGAAAAGTTTGAATTGCATTTCCAGATATCAAAATGTATATGAAGCCCCAGTAATTAGGACAGAATGTTCTGTTGGAAAGAGGATAAAATAAAGATGAATAAGCAGGATCAAATCCAAAAATAGGTCCATATGGATACAGCATCAATTGGTTTTCTCCAAAGGTGTCTATGCCATTCTATGGGGGAAAAGATGGTCTTTCTGGGATAACAGTTAGTGTTAGTTGCTTAGCCATGTCTGATTCTTCGTGATGCTATGAACTGTAGCTAGTCAGCCTCCTCTGTCCATGCGATTCTCCAGGCAAGAATAGTGGAGTGGGTTGCCATGCCCTTCTCCAAGGGATCCTCCTGACCCAGGGATTGAACCCGGGTCTCCCACACTGCAGGCAGACTCTTGACCGTCTCAGCCACCTGGGAAGCCCCCACCCTGTACTGAGACCACACAAACACTAGAATGTGCTCCTAGTGATATCTTACTGTGGTTTTAATTGCATTTCTGCAATTTCTGGCTACTTGCATCTTTTGAAAGTACCTTGACTCCTTCCTCCTTCCTCCTTCTTTTATGAAATAGCTCTTTGCCCATGGTCTAAGTGAAATGTTTGCCTTATTTAAATACTGTTTAGCTTTGAGAGTTATTTATATATTCTAGGTACTAGTTCCTTGTGGGATGTATGGTTTCTAAATAACAGTTTTTCACAGTTGGTGGCTTGTCTTTTCATGCTCTTACGGGTTGCTTTGCAGGGCAAAAGATATTAACTTTGAAGTCTAGTTTGCCATTTAAATAAATATTTTATAGACTTGTTTTGTTGTCAGGTCCAAAGACTCTTGGCCCATACACATATCAAAATTTTGTCCTGTATTTTGTCCTAAAATTTTTTATAATTTAACATTTTACATTTAAGTCTGTGATCCATTTTAAAGAATGTAAGTATGAAGTGTGAGACCTGAATCAAGGTTAATTTTTCCTGCCAGTGGATTTCAACTTTCTCCAGCACTATCTGTTGAAAGGGTTATCTTTCTTCTATCGAATGTATTTGGCACTTTGCCAAAAAAGGTCATTTGGGCATATTTGTGTGGATCTATTTTCTCTGTTCATTTCCACTGAACTGTGTGTTTATCCCTGCACCAGTACCAAATAACCTTGATAACTGTAGCCTGAAATCAGATTGACCGATTGTTCTGACTTCTTATTTCTTCAAGGTTTTAAAAATTACTCCAGTATCTCTCCCCATTCATATAAATTTTAGAATAGTCTTGCCTGTGTTTGTTTTTCAAATCCTGATGGATTTTAGCAGGAGTTCTATGATGTGTGTATGTAAATTTGGAGAGACTTGCCATGTTTGCTGCTTTGAAACATCCAGTTTGCAAACTCATGACATCTCTCCATCTGTCTTCTTTAATTTCTTCCATCAGTGTTTTGTAGTTTTCAGCTTAAAAATTCTGTACATGTTTTCTGTACAAAAAAGACCACTCAAGGTCTCTTTTCCAGTCATTGTAAATGGTATTATATTTTAATTTCGAGGTCCACATGTCCATCGCTAATATATAGAACTGTATTTATATAATAAATACAGTTGACTACATACATTTATCTTATTTCCTGTGGTGTTGCTGAACTCAATAGGTCTGAGAGTTTTGGGGGGTACATCCTTTGTGAGGTTTTCTATACAGATAATCATATTACCTGGCAGTTTGACGTCTTTTCTGGCCCAAGACTGTCTTTACACCTACTTTCTTTACTGCCTGGCTCTGACGTCTAGCACTGTTCTGAAGGACAGTGATGAGAGTGGATGTGTTTGCCTTGTCCCAAGTCTTGGGGAAACATACACAGTCTTCTGTTAGTAAGCACACTGTTCGCTACCGAGGATCTTCCCCACTGTGCCTGTGCTTCTCAAAGTCCTCACCATAGTTGACTGTTGAATTCCGGCAAAAGTTTAGTCTACATAGATTAATATGATGTAATTTTTCTTTTTTATCCTGTTAATATGGTGAATTTCATCAACTGATTTCCAATTTGAAGTAATTTGCATCCTTGAAAAAAATCCATTTGTGCTTGGTATATTACTCTATTTATATAGATGAATTTTACTTGGAATATTTTTAAGAAACTTTGTGTCTATATTCATGAAATATGTCTCTGCAGTTTTCCGTTATGATCTTTGTCTGATTTTAATTTCAGGGTAACACTAGCTTCATAAAATGAGTGAGGAATTCTTTTCTTCTTTTTTTTCTGGAAGAAATAGTGCATAATTCATGCTAATACTTCAAAAGATTGGCAGAATTATCTAGTAACACTAAGTCCAGGGATTTTTTTTAAATTAAAAATTCAACTTCTTCATAGATATCATGACTTCAGCTTTCCCTGGCCCCTGCTCTGAGAAGAGGTGAAGAGGAGCGGCCCCTGGAGCCCACAGTGAGGTTTGGGGACAGACAGCAGCTGCTTCCAGAGCACTGTGCCCCGCACAGAAGTAGGTTCCTACATCTGAGGGCTGGGCAGCAGCGAGGCGCAGGGAGCTGTGCTTTTTGGTCTCTCCAAACCGACCTGTAAGTCTCTGCTCCGTCTTCACTTCTCCACCCTTAGCTAATATCATCAAGAGGACAGGACTTCCCCCAGGGCTCTGCTTATACCACTGTAAGGTGGATAAAATGCTTGAGGAATTGCAGTACGTGGTGAAGTTCTCTCCTTCTTGTAGACGCAAGAATTGAGGAATTTGACTTATCTGTTGTCCGTTCACTTCTGTTGAGAAAACAGTGAGAAGTACCAGAGAAAGTCTAATCAGATGTCTATTCTCTCAGCTCCAACGGTCTCTCTCATTCTTCTTGTGTATTTTTCTCCTTCTTTCCATGTCTCCCAGCCCAACTCCCTCCATCTTTCCACTTTTTAGTTTCTGAGTTTTTCTCAACATCCTGCTCTCTCTCAGAAAATCTCATTCCTACAGTTTCCTGCAGATAAGATTCCGCTGTGCAGAATTCTCTGGAAGCAATCAGGGAAACCCCAAACTCACGTGATATTTGCATCCATAAGATCAACACTGGTGCTATGAGTAGCATTTCCATCTTCTCCCTCTTCAGGAAGAGTTGCTGAACCTGCCTGCTCCTAAAGGGTTTCCCTTGTACAAGCTTTTCCAGCCCCACATACGTTTCTGTGGTCGACACTGCCTTTTGCAAAGAAAAACGAAAGGAGTGACTGCAATTTGAGACAGCCAATCAGACTTAGCCCTATTTTACTCACACATCTTAAAAAGCAGGGCGGGTTTGCAGATGCTGCTCCCCTGTGGCTGGATCTAAAATCGCTGGCTTTATAACCAATTCTTCACAGAATGCTTTCTAATTTAAGTGGTATACATGTTTGTCAAAACTTGAAAAGAAAGGGTTTGCTCATGCTGATATTGTTTGGGGAGGAACAATTTGCCTTTTAAAATGGATTTTTTAAATTTAAAACTAGGGCATCGGGGGAAATAATGAAAACAGTGAGAGACTTTATTTGGGGAGGCTCCAGAATCACTGCAGATGGTGTCTGCAGCCATGAAATTAAAAGACGTTTGCTCCTTGGAAGCAAAGCTATGACCAACCTAGACAGCATATTAAAAAGCAGAGACATTACTTTGCCAACAAAGGTCCATCTAGTCAAAGCTATGATTTTTCCAGTAGTAACGTATGGATGTAAGTATTAGACTATAAAGAAAGCTGAGCACCCAAGAATTGATGCTTTTGAACTGTGGTGTTGGAGAAGACTCTTGAGCATCCCTTGGACTGCAAGTAGATCGAACCAGTCCATCCTAAAGGAGATCAGTCTTGAATGTTCATAGGAAGGACTGATACTGCAGCTGAAACTCCAATACTTTGGCTACCTGATTCGAAGAACTGACTCACTGGAAAAGACCCTGATGCTGGGAAAGATTGAAGGTGGGAAGAGAAGGGGATGACAGAGGATGAGATGGTTGGATGGCATCACCAACTCAATGGACTTGAGTTTGAGTAAGCTCCAGGTGTTGGTGATGGACAGGGAAGACCGGCGTGCTGCAGTCCATGGGGTCACAAAGAGTCAGACATGACTGAGCAACTGAACTGAACTGAACTGAGGACATCAGGAGAAAATAAATGTTTCATTTTGCATTTCCAGTTTCATCTGAATCTTACATGTGTGTCTCTGCATGTACTAATGGAATGCATTAGATCAGAGACAGTTGAAGAGGTATTGCAAAGACTCAAAATTTATTGTTAGATGACCTAAGATCTTGAAATGGAAGATAATAAGTACCTATTTTTCTGTTGTCTTACAGATTATCCTGGTTGTGAATTATACAATTTGGAGCTCTTATTTATTGTCCCACTGTGTTATTTTACCACATACCAGTGATTTTTTAAAATCAGTATAATTTGACAGGAAGCCTTATCTATCAGATATGACTTTCTCTAAGACTTCCTTAAGCAAAACTCTCAGATAGAATACAATTGTATGGCTCCACAGAATTTGTCACTTATCACAGCACTTACCAGCCCATAGTATGATCTGTTAAATGAGGGGACTGGCCTCAAGATCTAGAGAATGTGTATTGTATCACCTTCAAGAACTGAGCTGTTCTATATAGCAGCTACTAGCCACATGAGGCTACTTAAATTTAAATTAATTGAACTTAAATAATATTAAAATTTTAGTTCCTCAATCATACTGGCCATATAACAAGGGCTAAGTACCCACACCTGACCAGAGGCTTTTGAATAGTGCAGATATAGGGCATTTCCACCATCTCATAAAGTCCCACTGAGTGGTGATTCTCTGCAATGTAGGGTCTATGAGAACAAGGAACTTTGCCTGTTTGGTGTCACAATTAAAGGCCTAGATATGTGGTATGCACTTAATAAGTGTTTGTATGTTAACATCACCATGTTCCCAGAAACTACTTGAATACCTGATAAATAGTAGATACTCAAGTATTTGTAGTATAATAAATAAATGGATGTGTCTGCATGTGTGAGAGTTTGAACTCAAAATATTCCAAAGATCAGTTTAAAAACACCCTTCCATGACTGTAATCAGGAGTTGCTTGTAGCTATTTAGAAATGTTGCTTTTGGAAAATTGTGTTAAAACTCCAGCCTGTCATAACAATTTATCACAGATTTGATGGCTCTTAAAAAAAAAAATGGTTCCCTTACAATCTGGAAGGGAAGAATCTGCCTGCAGTGCAGGAGGCCTGGGTTTGATCTCTGGGTTGGGAGGATCCCCTGGATAAGGAAACAGCAACCCACTCAGTATTCTTGCCTGGATAATCCCACGGACAGAGGAGCCTGGTGGGCTTCAGTCCATGGGGCTGCAAGAGTCTTAGCGACTAAACCAATCTGGAGGCCAGAAGTCTGAGACAAGGTATCAACAGAAACATACTCCTTCCGAATGTTCTAGAAGGGAATTCTTCAGTGCCTCTTCTAGCTTTAGGTGACTCCAAGTGTTCCTTCACTTGTGCCTGTATACTTCCAACCTCCTTCTCCATCAAGAAGGCCTCACAAGACTTTCTCACCTGTGTGTTTCTTAAAAGAAAAAGTGTCACTGGATTTAGGCCCTACCTGAATAGTCCAGGATGACCTTATCTTTCTATCCTTAACTGTGTGTACTTTTACAAAGTCTCTTTGTCCAAATAAGTCACATTCACACTTTCTGTGATTAGGATGTGGGTATATCATTTGGGAGCCCTCTCTCCATCTCACTATAAGGTCTTTAATGTCTTTGAAGAATTCATGAAAATATATGAATGATAGAAATCTCAGCATTTCTTTCAGAGTCAAAAGTGAATCTGAATCTAAATTACTGCATAATATGGAAAGAGAGAGAAACAAGTTTAGGATGTGCTGGAAAATGAAAATATCATGAGTTAACAAAGTTTTTTTGAAATGCACATTGTTGGGACAACTTTTTCTTCTCAGGCACGTTGGATTTGGACACCAAAATGAAGACAAACCTAGCAATGCTATGTTAGTGAAGGTTTCTGCCCCATCCTAAAAGAGCAAGTGGTCTGGAGAGCACTTGGGGTTGCTTTTAAAGTTCCCTGATCTTCATGCAGATCAGGAACCCTGCTGCAGTTTACACAGAAGGATGTAAACTGGGACAGAACAGTCACCCCCTGAGAAGGCTGCGCTTTTCCAACTCACAGCATCGTATTTACTGTATGTTATCTCTGGATCTTGGGGTGAGAAATAGAAATTTGCTAAATGAAGAGAAAGAGACTTGTCTTTGCTTTGATCTATGGGCAAAAAGGGATCTCAACATGCTCAGTAGGAAATGACTCCACAGAATACATGTTTAAGATAGCCCTTATTCACTAATACTCTTGTCAAAGCAATTTTAAAAGAGGACCAGATAGAAGAATATTTATAATAAATGGTTACAATTATTATCCTACGAGATTTTAGATAAGAAACAAATAACGCTGCCTGAACTGACCATGAATCCTGAACACACATGCTCATTTTCACAATTACATGGAAAATTCATTCTGGCCAAAGAGGACAGCATCTGCAAAGGCTCCGATTTAGGAAAGAGTTTAATATGTCTATACATGGTTAGAATTTTATAGTGGTTGATGTATTTTAGGGAGTATGTGGTGGAAAAGGGGGAATGACAAAACTAGAAGCAATTCAGGGGAAAACTGTACACTGTCTTGTATTTCTTAATATAGAATTTGATCTTTGTATCTTCTAATGGTTCCTCACTACCCAACGATGACCAGGAAGTGATACGATTATATATACATTTTATAATAACTCTACAGTCATGTAGAAGTTAGATTCAAGGAGTTGAGAGTAAAGCCAGGAAGAAGCCTAAGAGGTCCCAGCAGTTAAACAAGAAAGATGCACCAAATGGCTGAATTAGAAGAGTAGCAAAGGGTTTGGAAATGAGGAGATGGACGTGGGTGCTACAGAAGAGATACGCTGACATGACCTCAATGTTTATAGAGGGTGTGTGCTTCATTCTATGCTGGTGCCTGTCTTCTGTAGACAGTGTGTTTGCTCTAACAGGGCTATCTAAAAGGGCATGACTGTATCTCTATTAATAATCAAAATTAAACAGACTGTTTCAACTTCAGATCTACTTGAGGATCTATATGCAGAACAAACTTGGTATGTTTCCAACAGTCGTGGCATTCCTGCAGCTAGTAAAATAGAATTCTGAAGCATAAAAATTATTAAGTCACTTTCCCAAGATCACTCAACTAATAAGTGGCAGATTTGGAAATATAACCTAAGTTGTTGTGTTCTGCTAACACAGCACATAAGTAGCTAATTTATCATGTTCTTACTGTTAGTGGGAAATTTGTTCCCTAGAGTGCTATGTTCAGAGATTGGGTGTATGACTAATATAATATTAAATAAGTATACAAAGTCATGTTTGCTATGATTGGTTTTTTCCCATTATTGAGTCCTGCTCCCACTTCTTGTCAGATTTCTATACTACAAGAAAGACAGAGCAGTAGACAAAATTCACTTACCAGAGGAAAAAACTCCCACCTCGTGCAACAATTCCAAACTTTCTGTCCAAGGTAGCTTATTACTCTCCAGGTTCAATTTATCATTTGAAGTCGATCAAGTTCACATCCGGCAGGCAAAAGATTAAAAAGCAACCAGTTCTCCTGAATCCTCTCACTCCTGATTTCTGCATTGAGAAGTTTACCAATTGCTTGAGCAATGGCAGGTCCTATGGTGATTAGGCTTCTGCACAATTTTACCCATGATCACTGAGGGGAGCAAGGAGGCTAGTGTAGGCCCCACAAAATGTTTGAGTAGGACCCTAGGTGGCAATGCTTCAGCTTTCATTCTTGCTGCATGCACTGTGCTGGAAGCTGATTCTCTAGGAGGGAAAATAGAAAAATTGAGATAAAGCATTCACCAAGGGGTGACATTGAGTAAAGATGTGAAGGAAGTTCAGAGATACACCGTGTGGGTGTTTTGGGTAATAGCGTCACGGTAGAGAGGGCAAAGGCAAGGGACACAGGTCTTGATATAGAATCATGATTAGAGTGTTTAAGTAATAATATCTCTTCTTTCTCTGTAGCCACTTATTCTTCCTAGGACACTATTGCATAAGAAACTTGCTAAAGCATTCAGCTGAATATTCATTGGAAGGACTGGTTCTGAAACTGAAGCTCCAGTACTTTGGCCACCTGATGCAAAGAGCCAACTCGTTGAAAAAGACTCTGATGCTGGGAAAGAGTGAAGGCAGGAAGAGAAGAGGAAACAGAGGATGAGATGGTTGGATGACATCGCCTACTCAACGGACATGAGTTTGAGCAAACTCCAGGAAATAGTGAAAGACCCTGAAGCCTGGCATTCTGCAGTCCATGGGGTCGCAGAGTCGGGCACGACTGAGCAACTGAACAACAACAAAGCATTCAGCACTGTTACCTGGTTAGTGGATGATTTCCTCATATTCTGATCCTGGGGCAATTGTGTCTATGGTTTGGCATCTTCTTTCCTGGTTCCCTTTAACTTCCAGTTTTAACCAGAAATGTCACCACCATTGAGACATCCAGCCACCCTGGGGTCAAGTGCTTCTCCATAGTCCAAGCCTTTCTCTTTAGGAGCCCTTTAAGATGTTACACACTGCCTGGCAATAAAAATTAGAGACGCTTATCACAGTTAGAAAAGTTATGTCTCATTTCTCACAGATTAAAAACTTGAGAACAATAAAATCATAGTTTTGATATTTAAATTAGATAATGAATCTGAAATGCATCCTACATTGCCTGAAATATAGTAAGCACAGTAAATATCAATTTTCTTTTTTCTAATAAAACTTACCTTTCCTTCAATGTCCAGGTCTGTAACCTTCTACTGCTTTTTTTTCCCCTTTATATCAGGTCAGTGATGGGAGTTTCTAGAAAGATACTTAATCACTTATTTTCCTGGAGACTCATTACTCATCTCCATACTTTTAGGGTTATATCTACTAGCTACACTGATGCATTGCTACTCTCAGGGTGCAGAAAAGACATGAAAGGAACACCCAGAGGAGGTAGGTATTATTTTGATTCCCTACTGAATAATTAAATCAAGGTGATTTTTGTAAGTTTACTGGTTATGGATATAATATTTCTAAATTGGATCTCCCAGATTTTTCCCATTCTGTTCAACTATCTTCTTTTCTTTTTGATTTATGAGCTTTTCATATATCCTGCACTTAAGTTCTTTTTTAGAAATATGGTCTACCAGTCTGGAATTGACTTTCTACCCTCTTGGCAGTTTTTTTTTTTTTTTTAATAAAGACTATTTAAAAATATACTTTCTTGTTCATAAGAAGCTAGCTTGAAAGTTTTGTTTGTTTTCTTTTAAGAACTGTAGAACTGCTTTCTTTTGGTGACTGCTATTGCTTCCGATAAGAAAACAGGTATCATTCAAATGATGGTTCCCAGAATACAATATATCACTTTTCCCTGGGTATTGACAAGATTGTTTCCACTTAAATAGACCCTGGGATTCTTCTTCAATGCCTTGCAAACTTCTGCCAAAACCACGATGTCCCATTTGCAGAATTCCTTATTCATCTTTATGGCATTTCACAAACCATTGCTCCTGAATAAGGACCTTGTTGTAGAGGAAGTCAATACAGCAGTGAGTGGAGGTGCCTCCTATAAGCAAATAGGTTATGGAATGGGTAACGGAAGTAGTTATAAATACCAGCGACAAGCATACTAACACATATATATGGAATTTAGAAAGGTGGTAATGATAACCCTATATGCAAAACAGAAAAAGAGACACAGAAATACAGAACAGACTTTTGAACTCTGTGGGAGAAGGTGAGGGTGGGATATTTCAAAAGAACAGCATGTATACTATCTATGGTGAAACAGATCACCAGCCCAGGTGGGATGCATGAGACAAGTGCTCCAGCCTGGTGCACTGGGAGGACCCGGGGGAATCGGATGGAGAGGGAGGTGGGAGCGGGGATCGGGATGGGGAATACGTGTAAATCCATGGCTGATTCATATTAATGTACGACAAAACCCACTGAAAAAAAAAAAAAAATACCAGCGACAATTATCTGGTCATTTTCAGTAACAAAAACATAAAATGTTATTAATGTTTTTCATTTTGATATGAACATATTCACACATACATTAATTATTTTTAAATCCCCTGTCTCATTTGCTTGCCTGTAGTAACATAAAATGTGCTAATATAAGTTAATCTTATATCTCATTGTATCTCAGTTATTAAGATACAGGTTTCAATGCAAGAGTTTGATTCAGCTAGAAGAGGAAAGAACATCACCCCAAAAATGGATGAATGAATTTGGTATAATTTTGCAGAAGGGAGTTAACTTATACTGGTTGAATGAGGAATTATTGCAGCAGGAAGAATAGTTTTCCTGTTGACTTCATGACAAAGTTGTGTTGTTAAAAGAGGTACTGATGGATGCCTAGTTAACAAATCAATTAAATAGTTAAGCTATTGCAGTAACTTTGTACTGCCCCAACCTAACTATCTAGAAATCTATTTGGAAGGTACTTGTCATGAAGTAGCCATATTTTTATATTCTGCTGGCTGGTGCAGAGCTCCAGACACTGTGGCAACTCGCATAGGTTGCTGCTGATCAACTACATCATCTTACTGATGACACACAACTCTTCCACCTCCCACCAGATCTCCAAATCTTCTGTTCATCTTGGCCCAAGTATGCATGTAGCATAACAGCAAGTGACACTCTTCTCCTCAAGGTCACTTGTTCTTGTGAGACACTAAAGGAGGTGAGAGACAAGTTTTAGTGTGGTATGCAGGTTCCATTATCCTCATGGTTCTAGTATGTCCTTATGAGTCACAGTTTGTCCATGCTTTTGTCTGCACCCACTTTCCTTCACAAATATTACTCTAGCTGGCTAACAGTGAATTCAGTCTCAACACCAGATACAAAGATAACAGCTTTGTATGGACTCCTCCAGCTCTAGCAATTGCCTGAGTTCTAGTCTCAATAACTGATCTCTTATTCGACACCACTAGTGGTTCTGCTTTTCTGATTGTAGCTTCAGTGACAGAGTCTAAGAGGAAAGGACTAAGGAAATGATTTTCATGATGATTCCGGATAACTAGACCCATGTTTGTCATGTGAGGGTCTTTAGGTGAAGCTGCCACTTTGATGTATTATGGGGCAAATATTCAACTTTAGACAATGCATGTTCTGTATGATTGTTTTAAAGTCAAAAATTCAAGACCGAGAATGTATTAGTAGAAAGTTACTCTGGACACCTGTTTCCAAATGACATGGAAGGAGTTTTTGTTTAAAATTAAATCCTCTGATCCAGACCACAGATGAAACAACCGCAGGACTACCATTTCTTGTCTGAGGTCTGCAGGTGTACATTTCAGCTGGGGTCTTGCAGCAGAGGGGCTCTCACTTATTAAGCTCTGGGGTTTTTGTACAGCTTTCCCCATTACTTCAAGCACTGTGAGTTCCCAGACTGCACAAAAGTACTTTGCGGAGTCTTCCAGCTGTAAGGCTGAAATGTTGAGGCTGATGGAGTTCTGTGCCCTCTGAAAATTTACAGAGTAGCGGCCATTCCTTGCATTCCGGCCAGAAGATTCCTGACGAATAAGGAAAGTCATCTCTCCACTGGGAAGCTGCTTGTACCAAAAAAGGTAGTGCGTGTACTCACTCCTCCCTAGTTCATACCGACAGTTCAGAATGACAGATTGCCCTATTTGACTGGTTATGTATGGCTGGTCTTGAGTAACTTTCTGGGCCACACCAGATCCTGTGGAAAAAATCAGAAAACTGAGCTGAAGTAGTGAACAAAATAAAGTAGGAATTAGACTAATTTGAGACCCAAAGAAAACCCAAATTGAAATCATAATAAATATGCTTTTCTCCAACCCTCCTTTCCTCCCCAAGTCCCTGTGAAGCACCATGTGCCTGTGTGCAGTCCTTTCACCCAAAAGAGTCACACCCATGTTTGAGAACATCCCTACCAGAGAAGGTGAAGGCCAGGAACACCCAGAGTAGACTGGAGAGCGCCATGAGGCAGGGATTCCACTGCACAAATGTGCTCAGTTCTGCCTCAAGCTGAGGGTTCAGTGTCTTTGAGTGCCTGGCAGCACATATACATACTACCCGGTACCTGCGTGACTCCCCTCAACAGGAAGTGGGGGTTGTCGAGTTCATAGACCACGTGGTCTGTGCACAGATGAGAAAAAGTCTGACTCACCACAGACCTTTATTTTGTATACTTTTCTTGCTCTGGTCATGAATTACCTGGTCACTAATGACCTATGAAGTATCTGAAAGGGGCCTGAAAAAATCAATTTTCATGAAAGGTTTGAGTTGAGCAGAACAGAAGAATAAACAAGTTGACATACATTGGTAATTATTCAGCAGAATAACTTTACCAGCCCATTTAAAACATAATGTAGTATATGACATGAGCCCTTCTTATAATCTATTTACTGGTCATCATTTAGCCTATGCCTACTCTCCTCCATCCAGAGTCTAATGACTCTTTTAAGAAGCTCAAAGAACTTCAGCTTTCTCAGTGAAAGGCAATCTTATCCAAATAGTTAATATATCTCTTGTTTACTGGACTCTAAGGTTCTAGTTAGGTTTTCCTGTACATAAGTTACTTCAAGATCAAACAATAACAAATCAGTCCTTCTGACTTTCAGAATCTATTCTGTTATCTATGTTTTTATGAAATTATAATAGGAATAAAACACTTTTTGTACAGCTTTTCCCATTACTTCAAGCACTGTGAGTTCCCAGACTGCACAAAAGTACTTTGTGGAGTCTTCCAGCTGTAAGGCTGACATTGAGTCTTACTTATTAGACTTTGAGAAGGATCAGGATATTCAGATCTGCTGCCTCCCAAAGTGGAATCATACTTATTAGATCATGTGGCCTAGAGTTGTCCTCATGTCACATTTTCTACGTGTTTGGCCCAAAGAGTTCAGTCTCACTTGTTAGTGGCTCATTGTTTTTCTCTTTGTAAAATAAAGTCAACAGAAGCATGCCGGATCTTTCTGTGACACAATGCTACAATGCACTCCTGCCAAACTTGGCATCTACAGGCTGCAGACACCTAGTACTCGTCAATACCACAGAAGCTGGTGACTGAAGTTCTGCACACTGGTACAAGATCATGTAGAATGTAACTGTCAATCTTCCATCTGGTTTCATTGTTTTAGTGGAAGAATTAACATAAAATAGTCAAAGGCAAATAGACAAGTAGAAAGGAATACAGACAAGTTCTCTAAAACAGTGCCAGTCCTTTAATTTTAGGACAAGATAACTAGTGATGCAGGAATAAAAGTGTGTATTTAGTTGAGATGTCTACTCCTCTGTCTCATTTCACTTCAGAGTGCTGACAGGCAGCTGATGCCCTGGTTTGCAATTATTTATAACTAAGTAGAAGAGACCATGGATGCCCACAGCAACCTAGGCAGCAGCATGATAAAATTATATATATATATATATATATATATATAATGATTACAGATATAAATATAAGGAAATTGATACTTACTCTTATTCACCAGTTTTTACAGGCACTTTTTTGATGCATAACTCTATGAAATTTTATCACATGTGTGGGTTCTTGTAACTGTCACAGAACTCACAATACAGAACTGTCCCATCACTCTAAAAAATGTCCCTTTGCACACATTCTCACCCCTGCAATCCCTGATCACCCCTGGCAACTATTGCTCTCCTTTTCATTTCTATATTTTTCCTTTTAAGAATGTCATGTAAGTAGAATCATACCTTATGTATGGAATCATTATGGATCATAATCATACTATCCAATAAGTGTTATACATCAAGTAGCCTTCTGAGATAGACTTTTTTCCACTCAGCATAACACTCTTGAGAACAATCTAGCTTATTGCAGTAGTCTGTTACTTTTAATCACTACAGACTTTTCCCAACTAAGGATGGTTTGAGTTACGCTTATTGACTTTATGGGGGTGAGAAAGCCATATGCATTCAGTTGAGAGCATACTTTGAATTTTGATCTTTTCCTGGGCTAGCACCAGGCAGCATGATATTCTCAGGTGATGCTGGGAGTGAGCTGAGCTTCTAGTCAGCCCCAGAATCAGGAACATAAACAACCTTTCTGTTCCCATACAACCTTTCTGTTTTTCACTCTCAGCTCAGCAGTCAATAAATTACATGAGGTTTTTCTATACTTTACTGTAAAATAAACTTTGTGTTAGATGATTTTTCCCAACTGTAAGTTAATGTAACTGTTGAGAATGTTTAAGCTAAGCTAGGCTAAACTAAGATGTTCAGAGGGTTAGATGTAGTAAATGCTTTCTTCTCCTTAACACAATATTTCCTACTTACAATGGCTTATTAGAACTTAACTCCATCATAAGTTGAGGAAGATCTATAAGTAATATGTCTATTTATTCATCAGTTTACCCAATGAAGATGTTTGGGCAGTTTCCAGTTTGGGGCCATCACAAATACAGCTACCATGAATATTCATCTACATATTTTTGTATGAACATAAGTTTTTTATTTCTCAAGCATTAATATCACAAGTGTGATTGCTGAGTTGTAAGGAAAGTGGATAAAGTTTATGTGAAACTGATGTACCGTCTTCTAGAATGACTGTACCATTCACCCACCAGCAATGCATGAGTGATCCAGTTTCTCTGCACCGTTTCTAGAACTTGGTATTGTCAGTACTTTTAGTTTTAGCCTTTATGACAGATGTGGAGTGCTATCTCATTGTGTCTCTAGTTTACATTCCCTAATGGCTATTGATGTGAACCTTTGTTCATATACTTATTTATATGCTTTTATCCCTACTACATATCCTCGTTGGTAAAGTGCCTGTGTTAGTCTTTTGTTCATTTTTCAACTGGACTGTTTGTTTTCTTCCTGTTGAGTTTAGGAGTCCATTATATTCTGAATACCACTCTTTCGATGGAAATACAGTCTGCAAACATCTTCTGCAATTCAGTGGTTTGTCTTTTTCATTCTTTTGATAATAACTTTCACAGAGCAATCGTTTTTAATTTTAATGAAATCTAAGTTTTTTTATGGATTGTGCTTTTGGTGTCATGTCAAAAATCTTTTTGCCTAACACTATGTTATAAAGATTTTCTCTTCTGGTTTCTTCTAAAATATTTATAGTCTTACATTTGAATGTATGATCCATTTTGAGACTGAATTCAAAGTTTTGTATAAGGTGTGAGATTTAGGCCAAGTTCCCATATTTGCGTATAAATATCCAATTGTTCCAGTATCATTTGTTGATAAAACTGTCCTCTGTTCAATTGTCTTTGCACCTTTGTCAAAAAATCAATTTTCCCCACTTGTGTGAGTTGACTTCTATACTGTTACTCAGTGACATAAACTTGCCAATGATTTTTAATTATCCTTTTAGCATCTGTATTATGGTTTACTTTTTCATTCCTTATATTCATAATTCATGTTTTTCTTTTTCCCTTGATACTTCTACCTCGAAACAGATCAGTTTTATTAATCAGCTTTCTCCTTGTATGAGTCTACTTCTACAGTGTTACCCAGAGGCATAAATTTATTAACAATATTGTTTTATTACCATTTTCACACTGCAGAATCTGCATATGATTTTCTCATGTGTATAAGTCATGTTTTTTTTTTATTATATTAATAATTCTAGCTAGGAATAGATCAATGTTATTAATCATTTTAAGAAAATTAACTATATTTAATGGTTATTTCTATTGTTTGTTTTAGAGTTCACCAATCTGAATCTTTAACTTTATCCTTCTTTTAGATTATATTGGATTTTATTTGTTCTTTTTCTACCTTCTTTTGTTGAAAGGTTTTAATAGTCATTGTAATTGCTTCTTAAACATACATATGAGTTGTTTTAAATTTAGTGCCTAAATTCCAAATGTTTGGGAGTTTCTAGAGACATTTTTTCACAATTGATTTTCTATATCAATTCCATTTTGGTGAAAGAATAAATTCTGTATAATTTCAGTTTTCTTATATTAAGACTTCTTATGCACAAGCATGTATATGTGTGTATTTCATCTGCACTTCGGGGTGTGTCTGGGGCCTCGGCTGCAGGTCCCTGGGGAGCACCGCGCACTTGCCGCACAGAAGCATGCGGCTGAGTCTTCAGGCTGGGAAGTTGTGATGTGCAATGAGAGCTGTTTGGCACTCTTATTGAGGGAAACTGTGAGTCTTCCATCTTCCATTTCATTCACAACTGAACGTATGGCTATCAAGAATGCAGGCCCTTTACCAGGGTATTGCCGGTACCACAGGAAGTAGTCAAATGCACTTTTCTCATAACTACAGTTCAGAATGGAAATCTCTCCTTCCTGAACTGTCAGAGATTGAGGGCTCTGTTTCACCTGTTCTTGGTCACTTTTTTCCTTCTGTTGTCCACTTACCCCTGCTTAAAAAGACAAAAAGTCATTAGGTCCACAAACTGGTATTTCCTTCTTAAAGTTTCTATCTGATGAATTTGTCCATACTCCAATTTTCTCACTCCCCCAAATTAATGAGATATCCTAGGGTTTCTCCATCATAACTCACAGTTTACTTGAAGACACAGAATTAAGAATTATGCTTGCAGCATCTTGTCCATTGTTCCTGGCACCAAAGTTCAATGACAGCTCAGGTTCTTCCTCTGGTCTCCTCAGCCAGCTAGAACTCTGACTTAAGGTTCACATCAGCTTTAATTCTTTCAAGAGGTCCCACCTTCTCACAAGTACTTTCAACTAAAGCTATTTTTTTTTTTTCAAAGCAAGCACTTCTTGATTTTCTCTATCTAGACTTGCTCAAAATTACTTTCAACGAAAAGCAGAAATCCCCTCCTTACACATGGAATATGCTTAGTTTAGAATTTCTCTTCCCTATTCCTCATCTTCTTTTTCTTCACATTTCCAAGAAGGTTAAAAATCATGTATCAGGTCAACTTGATATCTTAAGAGGGATTACATTATTTTACAATGGAGAAGAGAGGGATTCCCATGAAATCACAAGATGAGCATTTCTCTTTTTTTAATTACAAGTATATATTAAAGTCTATTGAAGATATCAGTTCATGTTAGTCACTCAGTCATGTACAACTCTTTGCGAACCCATGGACTGCAGCACACCAGGCCTCCCTGTGCATTACCAACTTCCGGAGTTCACTCAAACTCACGTCCACTGAGTCAGTGATGCCATCCAACCATCTCATCCTCTGTCGTCCCCTTCTTCTCCTGCCTTCAATCTTTCCTGGCATCAGTCTTTTCCATTGAGTCAGTTCTTCGCATCAGGTGGCAGAAGTTTCAGAGTTTCAGCTTCAACATCAGTCCTTCCAATGAATATTCAGGACTGATTTCCTTTAGGATGGACTGGTTGGATCTCATTGCAGTCCAAGGGACTCTCAAGAGTCTTCTCCAACACCACAGTTCAAAAGAATCAATTCTTCAGCATTCAGCTTTCTTTACAGTCCAACTCTCACATCCATATATGACTACTGGAAAAACCATAGCCTTGACTAAATGGACCTTTGTGAGCAAAGCAATGTCTCTGCCTTTTAAAATGCTGTCTAGGTTGGTCATAACTTTTCTTCCAAGGAGCAAGCATCTTTTAATTTCATGGCTGCAGTCACCATCTGCAGTGATTTTGGAGCCCCTAAAAATAAAGTCTGCCACTGTTTCCACTGTTCCCCCATCTATTTGCCCCATCTATTTGTAAAATTTAAAAAAATAGGAGCATATGTTTTTGAAGCCCAGCATTTTGTCTCTGTATTTGATGTCATCTCAAATTCAAAGAAAACATCTTTACAGTCCAACAGGAGAAATAATAAAAGTTCTCATTCCTTAGTCAAATCCCATCTACCCCATCATTCTAAGGGGAACTTTTATTGTTTACTAGACTTCTGATATATTTTATTTTTCATTTATTCACTCATTAATGCATCTCAATATATATTTAATGAGTGCTGCTAAGTGACTACTTAATATTCAATACTTGGATCTCAAGAAGGAAAGAGACAGTTCCCATCTTCAGTCAACTGAGGCCCAGTACTCAAGTACAATCAGATAAAAGCCACTAAGGAGAAATGTATATCTCTAAGATATGACAAAGAAAAAAGTAATAAACTCTGCTTCTCAACTCAACCAGATAACAGTTTTAATGGAGACGATACTTGAACTGGAACTTACACCACTACTACATTTCCCATAAAGATGGAGGACATGAACTCTAGGCACAGATTAACTAAGTGTGGTATACATTTATGTTAAAGAAGCTAAATGTGGCCATATCCTTGAGGACAGCATGTTTTATTCAGAGAAATGTTGATTTTCAAAGCCATATTTTTAAACTATTAGACTACAATATACATAGATACTACCTAGGTGGGTGGATGGATAGATAGAAATATACCATACATTCATGCATGATTGATAGATGTAAATGGAACCATAATAGGAGATAAAACTTTAGTAGATTTTTAAAGAATCCTTTCTGGCTACTTGAAGGATATGTGTATGTTGGACAAGCATTACTGTAATCTCTGAAGCAGCATTGCCCCTTTTGTGGCCATAGAAAGAAGTTATGCTGAAAAAGTGTATATAGCTTCTTAAAAATTCATGTTCACCACCTATGAACATCAATCAGAGCACTGAAATATGTAACCAAGTCTTCATCTTGAATCAGTGATTTCTTGAGACAGGAGGAGATTTTACCTTGTTGAAATATTGACCCTCAGACTGAGTCAGTGTAAGGAGCTGTCTTTCTTCCCATAATGTCAACAGTAAATCAAGAAGACCCCTTTATACTGAAGAGACCATGTCTCTAAATAGATTCTAAATCAGAAAATTGTGTTATATATTCTGCCCACACTTAATACTGCTGTCTTTTGTTTGTTTGTTTGTTTGCACACTGATGACATGAGTTTAGCTTGTTTTTGTTTTTGCATTGTTTATTGAATCTATTATTGAGACAGTAACTGTACAGAAATATTTAAGACCCCAACAGAATGAAACAATAAGCAAGTGAATTAGAACTATTCTAAAAAGACCCTTTGTAATCATATGTCATGATCATCTCAGATTTATTCCAGGTATGCAAGGATGATTCAGTAATTCAGATCTATCAATATGATATACCACAGCAACAGAATGAAAGGTAAAAACCACATAATTACTTAGTAGATGCAGAAAAATACATTTGACAAAATTCAATATCTGCTCATGATAAAAGCTCTCAATAAACTTGATATGGGGAAAATGTACCTCAAAATAATGGTTATTTATGACAAACCAACAGCTAACATCACAATCAGTTGTTTTGAAAAATGAAAGCTTTTTCTCTAAGACCTTAAACAAGACAAGTCTGCAAATCTCACCACTTCTATTTAACATAGTACTGGAAGTCCTAGCCATGGCAATCAAATATGAAAATGAAAGAGAAGGCATCCAAGTTTGAAGAAAGAATCTGCCACTATTTGCAAATGACATGATGTTGTGTATAGAAAATTATAAAGTACCACCAAAAAGCTATTAGGATAAATAAATGAAAGTAAAGCTTAGTAAAGTTGCAGGGTACAAAATTAATATATAAAAATCTTTTGCATTTCTATACGCTAATAATGAATTATAAGAAAAAGAATTTAAGAAAACATCAAATTTACAATTGAATCTAAGAGAATAAAGTAATTAGCAATAATTTCAACAAAGGAATTGAAAGACATATATTTTGAGAACTACAAGAATTGATGAAAATGATTTAAGACAATACAAATAAATAGAAAGATATCTCATGTTCATGGACTGGAAGAGTTAATACTGCTAAAATATCCATACACCCAAAGCAATCTACAGATTCAATGCAATCCTAATCAAATTACCCATGACATTTTTCACAGAACTAGAAAAAATAATCCTAAAATTTGTATGGAACCACAGAAGACCTCAACAGCTGAAGCAATTTTGAAAAAAAAGAGCAAAGTTGAAAATACTACACTCTCTGATATGAAAATATGCTACACAGTCATAGTAATCCAAAATTGTATGGTACTGGCACAAAAACAGACATAGATAAATGGGACAAAATAAAACCAAAATAAACCCATGCAGCTATGATCAATCAATCTATGACAAAAGAGGCAAGAATATGCAGTGGGGAGAAAGACAGATTCTTCAATAAGTAGGTGTTGAGCAAACTGAACAGCTACATGTGAAAGAATTAAACCAGAAATTTTTCTCACAGCATGAATAAAAATAACTCAAAATGCTTTAAAGACTAAAATGTAAGAACTGAAATCATAAAACTCCTAAAAGAAAATATAGACTATGCTCTGTGACATTCATCTTTATAATATTTTTTTCTAATCAAACTAAACTCTTGAACAGAGAAGAAAACCATTAACACAAAGAAAAGGAAATCTGGAAAGGAAAAGACATTTGCAAACAACATGTCAGCAAGGATTTAATATCCAAAATATATAAAGAACTTATAAATTTGATATCAAAAACATGATCTTATTTTAAATTAGGCAGAGGCCCTGTATAGGCATTTTTTACCAGAAAAGACATACAGATGGCCAACAAGCACATGAAAAGATGCTCAATAGCTTTAGTCATCAGTAAAATGCAAATGAGAACAACAAATCAGCAAATCACCTTACTAGGGCTGTCATCAAAAAGGCAAGAAATAACAGGAGTTAGTGAGGATGTGGAGAACAGGGAATATTTGTGAACTGTTGGTAGTAATATAAATTGGTGCAGCCTCTGTGGAAAACAGTGTGGAGATTCTCCCCGCTCTGCCCTCCCCAGATTAAAAATGGAATGGTGTCTGCAACCTGAAGTCTTATCCTTCCTCAATTGCTTAGAAAGGAGGTAGCACCTTCGGGGGGAAAGAGATAGCGAATAGGATCCTATCTGGTTTTAGTGGTTGTGGTGGGAAAGATAACAGCAAATTGACTGACAATTTTTTATTTTTTTAATTAAAAATAGTACTACTACATGATACAGAACTTCTACTCCTTGGTATTTATCCAAAGAAAACAAAAGAGCTAGTTCAAAAATATATAGGCACCCCAATGTTCACAGAAACATTATTTACAATAGTCAAGATATTGAAGACATCTCAGTGTTCATTCATATCATAGATGAATGGATAAAGAAGATCTAGATGATAGATAGATAGATCAATATAGATATAAATAGTGAAATATTACCATAAAAAAATTAAAATCTTGCCATTTGGGACAACATGGATAGACCCAGAGGGTATTATACTTATTGAAGTAAGTCAGAGTGAGACAAATAAACTGTATGTTTTAATACATATATGTGGAATCTGAAAACAAATATAACAAAACAGAAACAGACTGACAGATATAATGAAACAACTAGTGGTCACTGGATGGGAGAGAAGTGAGTGTAGGAGTGAAATAGGTGAAAGGAATTAAGCGGTACACACTCTCAGTTATAAAATAAATAAATCATAAGTTTGTAATGTACACCAAAGGAAATATGATCAACATTTTGTAATGATTTTGTATGGTATGTAATTTATCAAAAATATCAAATGACTATGCTGTACATCTGAAACTAATATAGTATTGTAAGTCAGCTATGTTTCGATTTTAAAAGTTTTAATTAGATTAAAATGTGGCCAAGTAGACTTTAGGTGTAGGATTAGTTGAAGGATCTTGACACTGAAAGGTTGTTGCTGAACCACGAAAAGATGCCAGGATTCTTGGCCTCTGGAGGAGAAGAATTCAATCCGGGGCCAGAGACAAGGCTTCATCGCTCAGAGATTTTGTGTAATAAAGTTTTATTAAAGTATAAAGGAGATAGAGAAAGCTTCTGACATAGGCATCAGAAGGGGCAGAAAGAGTACCCTCTTGCTAGTGTTAGCCATGGAGTTATATACTCTCTAGTTAGTTATTACAGTGAATCAAAAGAATGTCTGGAGGCTGTAAAGACCTCACTAGACCTACTCCCATAATTTACATTTTAAGATAATAGGATTAGCCAGAAGGTTTTTTCCAGAGACAGTCCTCAAGCAGGATACATTATTGTTATACAATCCTAAGGAAAGTAGAGGGGAAAAAAGTTTGTCCTTTCTTCCTCCTTGAGAATTCCAGACACCTCTCTCCTTGGGGACCCCTGGACTTCTTATTAAGCTGCCTAGGAATTGACTCTCTCAATGCAAATTATTCTGGATTATCTGGGTAGGTCCTATACATAACAATGCATCCTTTGCTGACACAAGAAAAAAAAAAGACTATCAGATATTTTTCTAGAAAGATGAGTTTAGCTGGGATCAGCAAAGGATTGCAATTTGGGGTCTGCAACCATGGCAAGCCTCATGCAAGTCCCCACAGGACAAGAGAAGAACGATCTTATAGAGAAGAAAAGAAAGTTGGGAGGGCTACTGTAAACAGACGTTTACATTTGTTTACATTGGGATGTCCCTGGTGGTCCAGTGCTTAAGAATCTGCCTTCCAACGCAGGGGATGCGGTTCAATCCCTGGTAGGGACCTAAGATCCCACATGCCACCAGGCAACTAAGCCCATGTGCCATAACCAGAGAGTCCATGTGCTGCAACTACGGAGCCCACGCACTTTAGAGATAGTGCTCCGCAACGAGAGAAGCCCCTGCACACACACACACACACTCACACTCACACACAGACACTCTCACACACACACAAACACACACACATACGTGCACTCACACACAGACACACACACTCACACTCACACACACACAAACACACACACACTCACACACACACACACACTCACACACACACACACACACACACACAAAGTAAACAGAGTCCATGGTTTTTCACTGGCCCAGTGTTTGCCTGGAAAAGGGGTGGCATCTTTCTTCTGCCCTTTAATCCTCTTATCTTCACAGGGTATGAGAGCTCCCCCTGTCTCCCAACTCTATTTAAATGAGTTTCTGTTTATTTACTAATTTCCTACACCTTAGAAGCAGAAGAGTATTTGACTCCAGAAGAGAAAGGAGCTGAGGTGGTAGAAGAGGTTGCAGCGATTCAAGGAAGGGCTATGACCTGAGGATTCCAAGTGACCTCCAGAAGCTAGAAAAATGCAAGGAAATGGATTCTTCCTTAAAGCCTCTAGAGGAAACCTATCAGCCAGCCAAGCAAAATTGCTTTCATACTTCTTCAACCCAGAACTATAAGAGAATTCATTTGTTTTAACTTATCAAGTTCATGTTAAACATTGAGCAAACATTTTTTGTATGCTTTCCACAGTAGTAGGATGGCATGTTAATATTTGCAGTTGTCTGTTGGAACACTTCATGGTGAGGCAGATTTGAACATTCTGGAGAAGGCAACTAAGCTGGATAATATCTTTATGGAGTGATTTCATTTCATTCCTTTCACTTTTTAACATTTCTGAGTTCAGCATGCATGCTCGGTCACTCAGTCAGTCCAACTCTTTGAGACCCCATGGACTGTTAGCCCACCAGGCTCCTCTGTCCATGAGCTTTCCCAGTCTTTCCCAAGAATACTGGAGTGGGTTACCGTTTCCTCCTCCAGAGGATCTTGCCAGCCCAGGGATCGAACCCATGTCTCCTGCGTCTCCTGCATTGGTAAGCAGATTCTTTACCACTGAGCCACCTGGGAAGCTGTGGTTAAATATTTATTTTAATTCTATCCTCGTATCAACTACTCTGCTAGTTCCCAGTTCAAAGTTTCTATTGCAAAAGGAGACAGACTGAGAAGGGGAGATAGACGCCGAAGTTCGTAACCTGTAGGGCCAAGAAGGGTCTATGGTTAAAGCTGTTCTGATGCAGGTGAGTAACATGAAGCACTGAAAATGCCCTGTGGGGGCCTCATGGTGTGACTGAGGCTGGAGGAGGGGCTGAGCCCCGGGAGGGTTCGTGCAGAGGCTGCAGGTGCCTGGGGAGCACCGTGCTGAGCAGCACAGAAGTAGGTGCCCGAGTCTGTGGTCCGCGAAGAGGAAATGTGCAGTGAGCTGCGGCGTTCTTTAGGGACTGTCGTGGCATTTAATCTTCCATCCTGCTTTGTCCCTGAAGGAATGTAAAACAGGTGGATGAGGCGGCCCCCGGGGTTCTGAAGATACCACTGCACATTGTTTGGGAAGATGGAGAAATTACACCGCAGAGTAGAGCTGGCTCCCTCCTGCAGACTCAGGGCTGGGGGACTCTGCTCCACATCCATCCCTCGCACACCTGATGGAAAGGAGGGAAACAGTCACAGGTGAGGGTCACAGAGCGCCTGCAAAACCCGTAAAGTACACACCCAACCCCATAAATGATAAGGATGGAAAGTCTGCAGGACTTGTCAGCTCCTCTTCCTCCTTCAACAAAACAGAAGCTGCTCATTCCTTCAGATTCCCTTGTGCGGCAGCCCCAACTCACAGCAAACCTGGGCAAACAAAAGCCCCAGTATGGTGTACACTAGCCTTTTCATGATGCTTTGCCTTGTTGCTGGAAAGCATTCACAAGATACATAGCAAACCCTGGGTGGTGAGTGTCATGACTTGTCTGGATGTTTCATCTCCTGCAACCAATCAGCTCAGCCAACAAACCCTGCTCAGCTGACACTCTGTGACAGGAAGCCCCACCCTCTGGTCTCAACTGAACTAAAAACAGGTTAAAGAGGGGTGAGAGTGGAGGGAAAAGGTGACATTCAATATTTTATACATAATTTTGAACTTGTGAAATGGAAGTTCCTATTTTCTCCTGATATATATTAATAAATAAATCTTAGGCAATAAAAGTGGAAAAATATCAGAAAAAGCTGGTATCTATACTTCAAAATTTTCCATCTTACCTTTTGTTTATGACTCCCTGTTTGATCCAGGGGACTTTCCTGAGAGCTATGGATAAAGATAACGATGTAGATAAAGATAATAACAATCAATGTAGATATAGATATTTTGCATTATGGTTATAAATGTCTAGTTCTTGAATCAGGGAATAAGACAGAGCTATTAATTGAAAGGACTATTCATCAAAAAGCATGCTTCGTATATGTCGATAATGATTTAGCTTTTCTTCACACAAAATTATCCTCCTCTATTATTACTAACCCCCATTTGAAAGAGTTTTCCAGGGGATGGAGTGGTAAAGAATATACTTGCCAATTCAGGGGACGAAAGAGATGGGGATTCGATCTCTGAGTCGGGAAGGTTCCCTGGAGAAGGAAATGGCAACCAGCTCCAGTATTCTTGCCTTGCAAATCCAATGGCCAGGGGGGCCTGGAGGGCTATAGTCCACGGGATGGCAAAGAGTAAGACCCGACTGAGCGAATGAACACATGAAAACACAGAATGAGTTTCGGAGGTAGGAGGTAGATGGGCCCCTGGGCTAGACAGCTGGTAACTGTCAAGCAGAGTAAAATTCAAGCTTTGTTTTCCCTATAGACTCCAAATACTGAGGGAAGAACCAATTCTACCTTGTTGGAACTGTCCCTTTGACTTGCTTTTCACTGCTTTTATTATTATAATCATACATAATGGGCTGCCTCAGAGAATCAGCCCCTCGGCCTGACTGCTAAAGGGCTTTTGTTCATGACCTGTCCACCTGTGGATGGTAGGAAAGAAGAAATTAATACATCCCCTGCCTGAGGCTTGCCATTCTAGCAGATGTTTACAAGATTAATTTTGCCTTTTTAATTTGTTTCCTCACCTTCCCCCTCCCTGTTCTGTAAAAGAACCTGGCATCCAGACCCAGACAAGATGGTTATTTTGAGACATTAGTCTGCCATCTTCTTGGTCAGCCAGCTTTCTGAATAAACTCCTTGCCCCCACACCTCTTCTCTCAGATTCATTAACCTGTCATGCTAATTAGCCTCAGTAACCAAGACAATTAACAGCAGGAGCTGAGCTCTGCTATAGTAAAAAAGTGACCACTTCTGAGGTCAAAAGGTCAAGGAAAACTGTGCAGGCACAGAGAGACTCCTCAGAGCTCAAAAAGGAGGTGGCACCACCTCATAACAGATGATGCCAAGCATCCCACAAAGCTCTGTGCTGGAATTCATCTTGGCAAAAAGATGCACGTGCATGTTTCAGGAGTGTCCTAAAACAGGTCTGATGTGGGGAAAGGAGAGAGATCTCTGGCCAAAGATAAACACAGACCCAGAAGAACTTCCCCATACAGATGACTTAACCACCTCTTCACTGCACTCCTCATCTTCCTCCTCATTAGGGAGGATGCCCTTGTGTCTCCTGGATTGGCAGGCTGATTCTTTAGCACTGCACCACCTGGGAAGCCTATTAATGGAGACTGATGAATAAAGGAGAACTTTTTTGGCTTTACAATATATTGTGTTTTGGAAAGGTCACCCATATACATCCTTAAGTGCCAAGAGTAATTAGCTCCACCAGTCCCAAGTGCTTTAGTCAAAGAGCTGAAATCCTTTAAGGAAAGAAGCTTCTTAGGATACTAGCAAAATAGTCTGGAGATAATGCAGTTAGAAATAAGGTATTGTCCTGGGTTTTTTGTTTGCTTGAGAGATGAGATTAGTATTATAGAGCAAATTCTCTGACTTGTGTTGTATCAACTCACATGGCCAACCTCAAGCTATTATATCTCAGGCCATCACTATTCCAAATGACATGGGAGTAAGTAGCTTTCTCCAGCTTGCTGAAAATTTTACAGCCTCATTTTCCCTAGAATTCTGAATCTAGAGGACAAAAATGCCAAATTTCAGAAAACAGGAGTCTTTCCTTTGCAAAATGATAAAGAAAAAAGAATAGAAAAGACAATAAAAAATGAAGAAAAGAAAAATCTAAGATGCCCATGGGAACCAAACACTTCCAGGAATCTGTATTATCTGTACTATTTGCCTTCACAGAACATGCCAACTTCCTAAATATAACAAAGACTGAGCTACAGTGTCCAGGAGGTTTGTGTTCAGCTCCTCCTGCAGCCCCAGGCACTGTGTCACTCAGAACACAGAAGTATTTGGCGGAGTCTTTCCAATGAGCTGGTATTTTCCTCAGGTGGAAGGACTTCTCACTCTTCCTAAGTTCAGTCTCAAAACCTTTGATGCCTGAAACAAGATTGTCTCCAGACACTTACTTCAGGAGAAGCTGGGGTCCTTGGTCCAGGTACTGCACGAACCAGAAGAGGTATGGTGAAACAGAAGATGAGTAGCTGCACTTCAGCTCCAGACCGGCTCCTTCAGAGACAGTGATGTGGTCATCAGGCTGGGTCACTGACTGGGCTCCAGCTCCTGCTGAAACATCAGTGCTGAATCAGTGAACTCAGCTAAAACAAAAAGTCCCTATTCAACATGGAGCAATATTCCATGTGTGGACAAAGGAGTAAAATGGAGTAATACTCACTCAGAAACAGGAGCATCTCAAGCATCAAGGTGAACACCAAGGTCATAGTGGAGCAGTGAAGAGGCAGTGAGCTCCTTTCTAACGGGTTCCCCACAAATAAGTTTGAAGACTGGCTGACTTGAACCCAGGTTTCTCTGAAGTTAAGAATGACAAAGGATATATATTTCTTCTGATGGAGATTGTAGGGAGGTTGTTAGGAAGAGAAGCTGTCTTAACAAAATGCCTGTCTCTGGTGTCTGAGATGCTTGACATCTCACTGTGTAAAAAATGGTCAGAATATCTCTTTAAAACCTAGGGTTTTGTGAGGTTCTTCTGATCCTTCACAGAAAAGCAATTTCCAATTTAGGCAGCAGTGCCATCCAGAGGCCAAATAGAGAACTACAGAGAAGTTCACTTTTCATTAACATGCCCCACCCTTTTACTGCCCTTCTGTGGTTGAATTTCAAAGCATTATGATTATGTACAGAAGAGGATTTATATGTTGTCAGCCTTGAACTATTTGGCTTTTTAAAAAAACAGAATTGTGAGTTCAAAATTTCCTGTGTACAGAGAACTATATTCAATATCCAGGGGTAAACAATAATGGAAAAGAAAATAAAAAAGAAAGTCTATATATGTATAACTGAGTCACTTTCCTCTACAGAAGAAATTAGTACAACATTGTCAATCAGCTATCCTTCAACTTTTAAGTGTTGGATACAAAATAACTTTTAGAATGAAACATAAAATCACAATGTTACAATTTTTTTAGTTTCCAGATTTAACTGAACCAGAAGGAAATAATCCAATATATTTCAACTGCAGAAAGAGAAGAGCCATTAATCCAGAAGCCTTCAGTAATAAAGGTGAAATTCAGACATTCTCAGTTGAAGGAAAACTAAGAAAAGTGGTCACCAGAAGACCTACCTTAAAATTATGTCTAAAGGAAACTCTATAAACAGAAATAAAATTATAAAAGAAGGAGTCTTGAAACAACAAGAAGGAATAAAGAATACAATAAGCAAAAATATGGATAAATACAATAGACTTTTCCTCTTGAATTTCCTAAATTATATTTGGTGGAAATATTTTATAGCATATTAAATGTGTTATATAATAACATATACATAATAATATAATTATATATCTGGGAAAAATTATAACACTGTCTAATGAGGCTCTAGACACACATGGAGGAAATACTAAAGAAAATTATTTTATGAATGGGGAGAATAAAAATGTGTAAAGGGAGGCAATACTTATACATTACATTCAAATAGGTAAAATAATATTACCAATAGACTGTGTTATGTAAATGCAATAACTGGAGCAACCATATAAAAACAGCTATACAATAAGACACATCTAAATGCTATAGGTAGCCATGAAATTAAAAGATGCTTACTCCTTGGAAGGAAAGTTATGACCAACCTAGATATATTAAAAAGCAGAGACATTACTTTGCCAACAAAAGTCCGTCTGGTCAAGGCTATGGTTTTTCCAGTGGTCATATATGGATGTGAGAGTTGGACTGTGAAGAAAGCTAAACACCAAAGAATTGATGCTTTTGAACTGTGGTGTTGGAGAAGACTCTTGAGAGTCCCTTGGACTGCAAGGAGATCCAACCAGTCCATCCTAAAGGAGATCAGTCCTGGGTGTTCATTGGAAGGACTAATGCTGAAGCTGAAACTTCAATCCTTTGGCCACCTCATGCAAAGAGTTGACTTGTTGGAAAAGACCCTGATGCTGGGAGGGATTGGGGGCAGGAGGAGAAGGGGATGACAGAGGATGAGATGGCCGGATGTTATCACCGACTCAATGGACATGAGTTTGGGTGAACTCCGGGAGTTGGTGATGGACAGGGAGACCTGGCATGCTGCAATTCATGCGGTCGCAAAGAGTCGGACACGACTGAGCTACTGAACTGAACTGAACTGACTGACATGCTCATAGTAGCTTCTCTTGTGACTCAGACCATAAAAGAATCTTCCTACAATGCGGGAGACCTGGGTTCAGTCCCTGGGTCAACATGATGCCCTGGAGAAGAGAATGGCTATGCACTCCAGTATTCTTGTTTAGAGAATTCTGGTAGGCTACAGTCCATGAGGTCACAAAGAGTCAGACACAACTGAGCAACTAACAGACACACACACACACACACACTAAATGCTGCAGATAAATTGAAGTGTAATCCTAGAAAATGTTGAATAATTCACAGGAGGTTAGGAGGAAAAACATAGGGGACAAAAAAAAAGCCCCCCCCAAAATCAAATAAAATGGAAGGCTAAACCCTAAAATATCAAGACATTAAAAACAAGTGATCTACACACAGAAACTAAGACACAGAAGTTGACCTGAACACACCAGTGACAAAACAGCTCAGACAAGAAGTGGGTTAAGAAACACGACCCAACTATGACTGTCTGAGAGAAATTAATTTCAAATAAGACATAGTCACCTTGAAAGTAAAAGGATGGGAAAAGATGTATTATGCAAACATTGATCAAAGGAAAGTATAATGGCTATATTAATATCAGATAAAGTAGACAGACTCTTGAACAAAGAACATTATGAGAGACAGAGAAATATTATCTACTGATGAAGAGGATAATTTACTGAGAAGACATAGTAATCCTAAATGTATATGTACCAACTAACAGAGCTGAAAAATAAGTGGAACAAAAATTAAAGCTAAAAAGAAAAGAGACAAATCTAGAAATATAGTTAAATACTTCAATATTCCTCTTTCAACAACTGGTAGAATAACTTGCCAGAAAATCAGCAGATATATAGAAGAACTCAATAACACCACTAACCAGTAGGATTTAATTATCAGCTATACAACACTCCACCCAACCAGAGGAGAATATACTTCTTGCCAAGTGTCTGTGGAATATATACCAGGTAAGTCCAAATCTTGGGACCTAAAAAAACTCAACAAATCTAATGTAAAAGAACTGAAATATAAAGAGTATGTTCTCCAACCACAATGAAATAATAGCATAAATAAATAACAGAAAGATACAGGAAAATTCCCAAACATTTGACAACCAAACAACACACTTCTTAATCATCTATAGGTCATAGAGAATGTCTCAAGGGAAATCACTGAATTTCCCATGAGTTGAATAAAAATGAAAATAACAGCATACCAAAACTGGGGGGACACAGCCAAAGAAGTATTGAGAGTGAAATTTTAGCATCACATGCAAATATTAAAAAGGAATAAAATCTCAGATTATCCAAGCTTCTACCTGAAGAACCTGGACAAGGAAAAGATAAATTAATCCAAAACAAGCATAAGAAAATAATAAAGATAAAAGGAGAAATCAATGAAATTTAAAAGAGATAAACAATAGAGAAAATCAATGAAACAAAGAGTTGGTTCTTTAAGAGGATCAGTAAAACTGACAAAGTTCTAGCAAAACAGACGGGTGGAGGGGAGTGGGAAGAACAGGTACAATATCAGCAGGCTAATTAGCAGTATGGCATCCCATGTGATTGGCTAGGGATGAACATTTGCCTTTCTCCAGTTGGTCATAGGCTTCTGTCATAGCTCAGTTGGTAAAGAATCTGCCTGCAATGCAGGAGACCCTGGTTTGATTCCTGGGTAGGGAAGATCCACTGGAGAAGGAATATGCTCCCCAGTATTCTTGGGCTTCCCTTGTGGCTCGGCTGGTAAAGAATCCACCTGCAATGTGGGAGACCCGGGTTTGAAACCTGGGTTGGAAAGATCCCCTGGAGAATTGAAAGGCTACCCACTCCAGTATTTTGGCCTGGAGAACTCCACGCACTGTATAGTCCATGGGGTCCCAAAGAGTTGGACTCGACTGAGAGCTTTTCACTAACTAACTAACAGTAGCAGTTGGTCCTGAGTTGAATGAACTTCTGAAGTATTATGCTAAGTAAAGTAAACAATGCCAAAATGCCATGTATTGTAAGATTCTATTTGCATAAAATGCATAGAATAAGCAAACCCTTGGTCAGAAAGCAGGTGGGTGGCTCCCAAGGATGTGTGCCTGGGGAGCTCGGGGAGTGACTATGTCACGGGCCTGTGGTTTCCTTTCGGGGTGATGACAAGGTTTCAAATCTAGATAGAGGTAGTGATTGTGCCATGTTGTGAATATACTAGACGCACACTTAGGTGTTCATTTGAAAGAGAGAATTGTGTGAAATGTTGCTTAATCTCAACAAAACTACTATTTTTGACTTTTTATTTTGTGTTAGAGAAGAGCTGGTTAACAATGTTGTGTTATTTTCAGGTGCACATCAAAGTGATTCCGTTATCCATACACATGTATCTGCTCGTTTTCAAATTCTTTTCCCATTTAGATTGTAAAACTATTACTTAAAAGGAAGTTGATGAAAATCTAACAATCAAAGAATTCACAATACAATTTTAGATCATTTTAAAAGATTTTTTTTAATTAATTTATTTATTTTAATTGGAGGATGATTACTTTACAATATTGTGATGGTTTTTGCCCTACAGCAACATGAATCGGCCACAGATACACCTGTGTCCCCACCATCCTGAGTACCCCTCCCACCTCCCCTGCCACCCTATCCCTCCAGGTTGTCCCAGAGCATGGGCTTTGGGTGTCCTGCTTCATGCATGGAACTTGCACTGGTCATCTATTTTACCTGTGGTAATGTACATGATTCAGTGCTATTCTCTCAAATCATCCCTCCCTTGCTAATTGCCTCTATCTGGAAGGAAAGTCAATACAGAAAACCCCTTAATGGAAGAAGTTTCCTCAGCTCCAAGCCAGGACGTGGTTGGAGCCCCATCTGCAGTCTGAGTCCTGGGAACAGGCTCCCTCTGCGCACCGTGGCTCACAGCACAGAGGTTGGTGTTCGAGTCACTGTGCTGAGAAGTCACAATGTGTAAAGCACTGTGTCCTGATGGTTTATCCAACGAGACTGTAATTCTTCCACTTGTTTGCTCTTTCTGATTCGCCTGAATTGACAATAGGGATGTGAGCCCTTTCCTGGGATCCTGCCTAAACCACTGCAGGAAGTACAGAGCGCTGTCAGGGTAACTGCAGTTGAGATCCACGCTGTCTCCCTCTCTCACGCTCAGAGTTTCAGGACTCTGACTCACGTCCTGCTTACTGCTCACCCCTGTTCAGAAAGAGAAAACAGAGACAGGCTGGTTAGCGGCTGATTATTCTTGGAAACTAACTTAAGTTTACTTTTTCGCTCTCCACAGGAACTCCCAGAAACCATGCAGGTACAACTCCCTGACTTTCTGTCTTCCCTGGGGAGGAATATCTGGGAGTCGCCCATTCTTTGCCCATGCCCAAATCCCTCTAACTCACAGTTTAATTGTAACCAAAGGATGAGCAGGCTCAGGAATTTGTCCATTCCTTCTGTCCTTTAGACTCACTAGAGAACTGAACTCTTGTGTCTGTAAAATATTCAAGGACTCGCAGGATAAAAGACCTGCTTTGCTGCCTCTTGTGTGCAAAACTTTCTACAGGAAACACAGAGTCAGCCCAGCCAATCAGAGCAAGTCACACAGGCACGGAGTCACACTCGTCCGCGCCAGAAGCCCATCTGCCAGGAGTGCGAGGTTGCCATGGAAACACCATCATCTCAGGGCTAAGCCCAGCGTTGCCAGAGAAATGTTTATCTCTTCCCCTCCTCCTAGGGAAAACAAATTTTAACACATCAGATTTGCAGAATGTGGCTAAGTATGCACCTAGAGGGGCTTCTCTGATGGCTCAAACAGTAAAGAATCTGCCTGCAATGGGAGAGACCCAAGTTCGATCCCTGGATGGGGAAGATCCCCTGGAGATGGGAATGACAACCCACTCCAGTATTCTTGCCTGGAAAATTCCATGGAGAGAGGAGCCTGGTGGGCTACAGTCCATGGGGTGGCAAAGACTCAGACAATACTGAGTAACTCATACACACAGGTACCTAGAGAGAAATGTAAGCATAAATGCTTATGTTAGAAAAGAAGAAATCATAAGTTTTACTGCACAGCTGCAGCTGAACCTCTTCACATTCCTGGAACTGCTCCCTCCTCTTGCCACTTCAGTTCTTAAGAATTGTTTTTCTTTAATTCACACTTTCTTGAAAATCCCTTTCTATCATTTCTCAGCCATCAGATTGCAAAAAGAGTTAATCATAATATTCACATTCAATGTTTGTGATATATCAGGAAATGGCCACTTTCACATCCTATAACTGAAGTATAAGCTAAATAAGATTCATAGGTGCTATTTTCATATTATTGGCCAGACATTCCACTTGTCTGAGAATTTTTAAAGAAATAACCTTATAAATACATTATAAAATTGCATATTGTATGTAGCAAGGATATTTAAATATCCTTCAATACAAATACTCAATATGTTAGGATAGATCTCTATTATAATATACTATCGAGTTGTCAAAAGAGTAAGTAGACTTATTTCTGACTTGCAAAGATTTTTTGGACTTATTCAAACTGGTTATTTACATTTTAAATTAATTCTTGTTGGAGTATAGCTGATTTACAATGTTATGTTACTTCCTGCTGTATAGCAGAAAAAATTTTTGAACTGTTTAACTCTGGAGTTTTTAATTTTTAATTCTCATTTTATGTTGCCTGCAGCATTTATCTCAGAAATCCCTTCATCTTTAAACACGTTTAAGGCTCAGTTTCCTTACCTGAGGATAGATTAATATTATTTTGTGGGTTTTAGATTACAGAACGAGTATCTAAAGTGCTGAGCAAAGGACCTGACATATGGTAGTGGTTCAATAAATGATAATAAAGACTCTGATGTTGAAGATGAGAATGACAAAAAGACAGCAGGCAGAAACAAGAATCTCATGATAATTCTTGGATCTATTCCACTGAAGACATTGGGCAGACTATAAAGCTAAAAACCCAAAAGATCAAAACTGAACAAAACCAGGAGTTATGGATAAGAATACTGTGTCTGTCTCCTTGAATCAGGAGGCTTCCACTTCTCTCCTTCTTTGTAAACCCTCCTCTTCTTCTACCCACAAAGGAGGAGTGAGGAGGGCTGATTCTGTCATTCAGAGTCCATTTATGAGTAGGAGCTTGAAAAAAAAGTGAAAATGCTAGTCGCTGTTTGTGATCCCATGGACAGTATCCTGCCAGGTTCCTCTGTCCATGGAATTCTGCAAGCAAGCATACTAGAGTGAGCAGCCAGTCCCTTCTCCAGGGGATCCTCTTGGCCCAGGGGTTGACCCCGTGTCTCCTGCGCTGCAGGCGGACTCTGTACCCATCTGAGCCCCCAGAGAAGCCCGGGAGATCAGTTCTCAGTCTAACTTAAACACAGGACGCCAGAGCCCACTTCTTCTGCTTACAGCTCCTGCATTTTGAAGTCTTTGCCACCTGTGATAAATGCAGTTCTATAGAGGGCTAATTTAGTGCCCTGGGGTGGGCTGCCTCTTCTTTCTATTTCAGCCCAGATGCCTGAAAAGTAAATCAACTCTTGGCCAATTTGAGGTGTGTCCTATCTTTCCACTTCATCCTTGTTGGAATTCTGAGCTTGCTATTCTGGATTCAGAAGGAAGTAGGAAACTCTCCTTAGGCATGAACCTCAAACTCACCTTTCCTAGAGGTAATCAGAGGACCAGTGATATTAGGTCCTGGAGGTAATAATAATAATTTTGCCCAACTGTTGGCTAATATAAGTGTTCTGAACATGTTTAAGGTAGGCTAGGATGAGCTATGTTCAGAGTTCAGGTATATTAAATGAACTTTTAACTAAAGATATTATCAGCTTATAATAAGTTTTTTGGCACATAACACCATTGTAAGTCAAGGAATATTTGTAATTAGAGACAAATTTATGAATTTAAATTATATTTGTCAGGAAAAAAGAAATGTTGAGAATTAATAGGCAAAGTTGCAACTCAAAGAACTGGAAAAAGTAGCAAGTTAAAATAAAAGAAAGTAAAGGTAGCAAATAATAAAACATGGGCAGAAAAAAACACAATTTGTCAACCATCGTAAGAGAAAACTAAATATATAAAGAACCTTTATCTGTTAAACTAACTGAATCCATAATTTCAAGATTATTAAGTTTCTCCCATAAGGCTATGCTTACATGGCCTCACTATAGTAAACTTTCTGAAAATTGTTTCTAAATCATTAAAAACCCTACACAAATTCTTCTACAGGTAGAAAAGAAGCCATGAATTGCAAGTTACCTAATGAACCATTACAATCTTGATACCAAAATCTGATATTAATATGGAAAAGAAAAAGTTGAATACTAGTATCATTCAAGAAAATGGGGGGAAAGTGCTCAATAAAATAATAGCAAATCAATGTTTCATTATGTAAAAAGAACAAAACAACATTTCTAAGGGCACTTAACCCTAGAAATGAAAGTTGGTTTCACATTTAAAAATCAATTTAAATAAATAAAGAATATTTATCAAAAACACTATAATTAATAGTCACAGTGAACTATTGAATGCTTTACCTCTGAGTTTGGGAATAAGAAGAATTCTATTCAACATTTTATAGGTGATCTTAGCCAGTTAAGTAGGACTTGCTGTATCATTTGTGGGGTGCAGTTAAAATGAAAATGCAGAACGACAAGTGGGCTGGGGAGTCACCTCGTAGGACCACTGCCCAGACCCCAGACCTACTGAGGAGCTTTCCGTTGGTGAGAACACACAGAGGTGCTGGGCGAGTGGTCCCTGGAGAGGACAGGGAAGCTCCACAGTTCCTCTCACAGACCTGACCCTACACGTCTCTTCCATCTGGATATTCATCTGCATCCTTTATCATAGCCTTTTATAATAAACAGGTAAAAATAAGTGAAATATTTCTCCTAGTTCTGTGAGTCACTCTAGGGAATTACTTGAGCCCAAGATTTTGTTTTGTTTTATCTTGTTTTGGGAATCTTCTATCTACAGTCTTTTGTTCAGAAGCACAGCTGATCACTTGGGCTTGTGACTGGCATGCCTTTTTCAGGAAGAAAGTGTCAGAACGGACTAGAATGATAGGATACTCAGGTGGGATTGCAGAGAATTGCTTACTATGGGAAAAAACACATTTGTTGACCAGAAATGTTTTGTGCGAGTAGTAAAGGAGACTCATAGGAAAGAAGGACATAATAGGGCAGAACTGGGTTTTTCCCTACACAAGAAGGAAAAAAATCTTTTTTTTTTTTTCTCTCACACACAACTTTTTTCACAACAGCACAAAACTGTAATCAATCCAAACAACCCAAATATCTACTTCTGGGAGGATGGATAATTAAATTGTTAGATATTCATATAGAGGAACTCTACACATCAATTAAAAAAAGAACAAACAAGACATACACAAAGTGACACCAGTGAATTGCAAAGATACTATTGAGTGAAAAAAGCCAGAGATAATATACACCATGCATGTAGATATTAACAAGTGCAAAATTTCTTTGAGTTCTAAGCTTCCGTTTTGTCCACTTTATTATATGTGTTGTACCTCAGTTACAGAGAGAGAGAGAGAAGAGAAAGCCAAGAAGCATTTTGAATATGGAGATAAACGTCAGTGTCATCACCTGAGAATAAAAAGTGGTTCCTCTGGGGAGGCAAAAATAGATGATGTGGAAGAGTGAGAAGAAAAAGAGAGTGCTATTTGATTTTGTAACTAAAGGAGAGTATTATTTTGATTAAAAAATAAGAAATTTTATTTTTAAAAAGGATGAAAAAGTGAGAATCTCAGATGAGATGAGGTTGAGAAATAATCATTGGCTTTATCACCACCAAAGCCACTGGTTTAAGTGAGAGCTTCTCACGGAGTAATGCTCACAGAAGTCAGGTTCAAGGAGGGGACAGTAAGTCTAGACAGTCAAATAATTTGATTATTAAGGAGAAGAGAAATGTAGTATTGGGCTGGTGGAGATATAACCTTCGAGATTATATTAAAATGGGAAAGATTCTCTTACAGATGTGTGGCCAGATTATTATAAGAGAATGCCAAAATATTTATTTTAGGGAAGAAGGTTCCTGTGGCATCTTTTCAAGGGGCCCAAGACTGGAAACCAAGACTCCATACCACCACTATCCCTTTCGAATCTACACGGGGGAAGCTCTGGGCTGTTTAAAAGAGCAGCCTGATCCATGGACACACGGTGGGGACTGTCTAGGATCCCGGACAGAATGCCCAGTAATCTCTGCTGTCTGGCTGCGTCACAAGAGTTCGTTCTCCATAGGACCACTTGGGAAGAGGCTCTGGGTGCCCAGGAGGAAGGAAAACAGCAAAGACACCCTTACTCTAGAGCTGCAGCCTCAGGGGTTGGGTATGGTCTGCAGGTGCCTGGGGAGCACTGTGTCTGCGCAGCGCAGAGGTAAGTGGCTGAGTCTTCGGGTTTGGGGGCTTCGATGTGCAGAGAACTTCCCTTCTTTAACAAGGTGGCTCTCAGTCTTTCTCTCTGCTTTTCATCCCCAGCTGAGTAAAGAAGGAAGAGGCGTTCAGGGCCCTTCCCGGGATCTTGTCTATACCACTGTAGCCCTCTGAAACCGCTGACGGTGTGGCTGCAGTTGAGGCTGAGACTGCCCCCCTCCTGGGTTCTCAGGGTCTGAGGACTCTGCTCCACTCGGTCTTCTCCATGCAGCCCTGTTCAGGAGAACAAAGTCAGAAACAGCGCAAAGCTTTCAGTTCAGCAGTGCTTAAAATCCCAACACAAAGCCTGGGATGAGCAGTGTCTAGACTCCTCTCTCTCTCCTCCCCATCTTTGGAAAAATGTGCCCATAAGTTCTCACCTCTTAACCGGCAACTTACATCCAAGCTGAAGCCACAAGACCATGAATGCACATTCCAGCATGTTCTCCATCCTGCCACCTCACTCGATGAAATTTTAATGATTCCAAATCTTCTCCCTTGAGGGGCTGCTCCTGTGTCTTAGTTCTTCTCTAATGCACAAGAGAGCCTTTCTGCTGGGCTCAGCCAGTCACGAGCAAATCCTCAAGTAGATTCATGCTTTTGACTTTTAAGACACTGGGAAAATGAAAGGAATGGAATTACAAACACAAACATCTCACTGGACAACTATGCCACCTACAAAGACAAATATTGAGGGAAGGACATCTTTTATGTTGGTGGGCACAGTACATAGGAGGTCTAAAGCAGTAATCAGAAAAGCCTTCTCTGCCTGCGATTTTAATCATGTATTTGTTCCTTGGATGTACTTTAAAGCTAAACTGCTACCAAGGGTTATGGGAGTTGAGCCCAAGCATCAGTGTAATGGGGCTTCTTAGGTGGCACTACTGGTAAAGAGCCCATCTGCCAGTGCAAGAGATGTAAGAGACGTGGGTTCAATCCCTGGGTGGGGAAGAGCCCCTGGAAGAGGACATGGCCATCCACTCCAGTATTCTTGCCTGGAGAATCCCATGGACAGAGGAGCTTGGCAGGCTACAGTCCCTGGGGTCGCACAGAGTCGGACACGACTGAAGGGGCTTAGTAGCAGCGGTATTGGTGTAATGAACTGTGTTTCCCTCTACGGTACACAAGAGTCTCAGCAGGGGAGACCTTAAAAAGACCAGAGTGCCGAGAGAAGCAGAGGGATAGAATAGATGTGCATCTGTCTGGAAACCTCTTTGACAGAGAATTGGGAATGTAAGTTAAGAAATCCATTTCTTCAAATAATTTTATGTCTGGCTTCAGGGACCAAGCATAACTAAAACTCAGGGTCAAGAACTTGATAGATCTTGGGAGGACAGAAAGGGCGATCATGGCAGAGGGAAAGAAGAGCTCTCCAATGTAGACATCAGACAGGTCAGAAAGTCACAGGGCAGAGTGGGTAGCAGAAGATAAGTATAGCAAAACTAGCTTTGCTTAATTTGCTTGGTTCTATGACACCCCATTGGATTTTGTCACTGAACATGTGTCTATGTTGTGGAGTTGACCACCATTTATAGGAGCTCTCTTAAGACTTGTCTGAACAGCACACTCTGCCCCAACCCCATTAGCGTCAATGTGGAAAAAGAGCATCAGCTCTCAGCTGCACTGTTTTGATGTCACTTTATCATTTACCCACTCAGTGACAAGAAAGAATAAGCAGCACAGAAGTTCTTACACTAACAGTGTTTGGAGTTTGTTGTTCTTGGACTTTTTATTTGAAAATTTGGTAATTTCTCAGTGATTTAAAAGTCCTTGAACTAACTTATATCAATTTTAGCATCCTTTCATATAATTCATTTTACCCAGACTTAGCAAGCTCTCTTACAATCATAGTTAGAAGGCAGCTTTTCTTTGTTTCTGAATGTGTATCTCAGAAAGAAGATGAGAAAGATAACTGCAAGATAAATGCAGGAGCTCTTTGTAGAACAGACACTAAATGAATCCGGGAGCTGGATGAGTGATGTGTAATGAAGCTCAAGAGATGATTTACAGTTGTGAACTTTATGAAAATTGCATGTCATTTAAAAAATATTTTTAACTTTAAATCACTATAGAGTCATGAAATTTTCCAAAAATGTACAAGGAGGCTCTGTGTACTCTTTACCTGGTCTCCTCCATGGTATTTAAATCAGGAAATTAACATTAGTAAAATCCACAGGTTTCAGTTTTTAGATTTCCTCAGTTTTGCATGCAGATACATGTGTGTGTGTGTGTGTGTGTGTGTGTGTAGCTATATTCAGTTTTACACATGTACAGATTCATGGATTCATGTATATCACATGTATAGGTTCATCACCACAATCAAGATGCACAATTGCTTCATCATAACAAGTTTTCCCTAGGCCATGCACACCTTTGTAGCCACACTGACCCCCTTCCCTAATCATTAACCCCAGACAATCACTCATCTGTTCTTCATCCATACAATTTTGTTGTTTAGTAATGTCATAGAGGGGCTTCCCTGGTGGCTCAATGGTAAAAGAATCTGCCTGCAGGAAATGCAGGTTTAGTCCTTGGGTCAGGAAGAGCCTCTGGAGAAGGAAATGGCAACCCACTCCAGTGTTCTTGTCTGGGAAATCTCATGGAGAGAGGAGCCTGGTGGGAGTCCATGGGACTGCAGACTCAGGCCTGACTTATTGACTAAACAACAACAATGACCTAGAAATGGAAATATGTAGAAGTAGCCAATGAGATTTTTTTCACTTAGCATAAGTAATAAAAACATGAGATCTATCCAAGTTACTGTATGTATCCAACTTGTTGGTCTTTTTCATTTCTGAAGAGTATTCCATGGCGTAGATGTTTCACAGTTTGCTTAACCAGTAACCCACTGAGGGACACAGTTGTTTCCATATTTCGGCTGCTGTGAATAAATTGTTATGAATATTCAGGTACAAGTTTTTATGTGAATAAAATCTTTTATTTATTTAGAATAAGTGTCCAAATGTGTGATTGCATGTTTAGTTTTATGAGAAACTGCCAAGCTATTTTCCAGAATGCCCGTATCATTTTAGACCTTCATCAGCAATTTGTGAGTGATTGAGTTTTTCCCACATGTTTGCCAGAATTTAGTGTTATCACTATTTTTTATTTTAGCCCCACTGAGATTTGTGTAATGATATTTCATTGTGGCTTTAATTTGCATTTCTCTGATGGCTAATATTGTTGAACATCTTTTCAGGTGCTAATTTGCAATCTGTATATCCCCTCTTTGGTGAAACACCTGTTCGAATCCGATGCTCGTTTTCTTCCCTCATAGCTCAGTTGGTAAAGAATCCACCTGCAATGCAGGAGACCTAGGTTCGATCCCTGGGTTGGGAAGACCCACTGGAGAAGGGAAAGGCTACCCATTTCAGTATTCTGGCCTGGAGAATTCCATGGACTGTATAGACCAAGGGGTCACAAAGAGTTGGACACGACTGAGCATCTTTCACTTTCACCTCCAGTTCTGTAACTTATCATTTCATATTTTAGCAGGGTCTTTTACAGAGGAAAGATTTTTAATTTTGATTCAGTTTGGTGTGTGCATGTGTGTGTGAGTGTATCATGCTTTCAGTGTCAAATCTAAGATTTACTTAGCTGCAAGCCTGAGGATTTTCTCTTATGTTTTTTTAGAGTTGCATAGTTTTATATTTTACATTTAAGTCCATGATCCATTTTGAGCTAACTTTTATAATGTATATATATTTTAATATATTTAAAGGGTTGTGTCATCATCTTTGTTTCAGGCTTTACCTATTGGCTGTTATCAAGTAACTAGTTCAAAGCAACATGATCAAAGTGTGGATTGAAGACTTCTCATAGGGGAGTGAAAAAAAATTCATTCTTTGAGCCTGTGGCTTTCCCTTTTTACACTTAGTGTGATTTCTCTACCTAAAGAGTAAAGTTAAAACTGTAGTAAAAAGCCAAGTCCTTCTCAATTCATCACCTCTGAAATCCTCTATCATGTATTACAGGGCAATGCTTTCTAGTAAAGATTCAGAAAATGGTTACATCTGTCTTATGATTAAAGATAACTGATATTTCTAACATTCACATTTCTTTAAAGTTCTCTGACAAAAATGCCTATCAATCTTTAAGTCATCAAACTGAGCTAAACGTCAGAATCTCCTTCCTTTTCTAATACTTCTTTCCTATAATTGAGCATGTGCTTCTTGAAGAAGAGAATATTCTTTACAAATTGTCCCAAGAATGAAAATTCCCTCTTTCTGTTATTACTTTTTGCTAAAATTACAGGCTTCCATTGACCTTTTTTCACAGTCAGCATTCCAAGGTCAAACAGCTCATTTCTCCAAGGATGTAGTAATTCTTCTTTCTACTGTCCCAGGGGCAGAGTCTTTTAAATACCAATTTTTTTTTACAATTGAGGATAACACTTTCTAAAAATTTTCTTAAGGGTTGTGAATCCAGGAGCTTAAAATTGTTCTTGATCAAAATAAGTCAGCCCTTGAAAACAGAAACTAGAAAAACAGACAAGGCACTTTTCTTGTCTTAGGCTAGGACTCCCAATGGTAAGAGTATTTATCCCTAAACTAGGTCTTCAGATTTGAAAGAAAAAATATACAAAGAAGCAGCACAAGTCATGGCAATGGTAAAGATAAATAGAAACAGATAGTTTGACACCATCAGTTGTACTCATGGGCAAAACCTAGTGTATGGAGACTACCTGTCATACAAAGGTCATTTCCTTTGAACCCTAGAAATTAGGATGGAAAGGAAAAGTATTGGGACTCACAGAGAACTAAGGTAACTGTGACTTTCTTTCAGTCTGGACCACTGCTCCCTCCTTGCCCACTACCATCCTTAGCTTAATAGGACTTATAACTTTAGCCACAGCAAGTAAATATTCGAGGCTGAAATTCAAAGATTAAAAAGTCTAGAAAAGAAAGCAAGAAAGAGATAATACAGGGGTACGTTAACATTGGCTGAAACCTAGAAGAATCACTGATAAGAGCGACTTCCAAGTTTACAAGAGAATAAGTTGGTATATCTTACTATAGACTCACACAAGTGATTAAGATGGCTCTGTCTATGCCAACAGGAGGGAGACCATTTAATTTAATTGCAAGCCTGAAAATAGTACCATATGAAGAAAATCTGTTCAAACAGAAAGGGAATTTATGACACATATAAACAGAAGTATGCTTATGGTGATGAGAAACGAACTACAAGAAAAAATAGATCCACAATTACCTAACAGCATCCAAAGGGTAGAAGCTCTATATCTGTTGATTTTATGAATTAATTATTCTTCTTCAGTCAACCAATATATAATATGCAACCACTATGTGCTATGTACTGGGTAATGTACAATGCATTCATGTTTCCTGACCCTACGGAGCTCACAGTTATAGTCATGACAGAGACATTACTTTGTCAACAAAGGTCCATATAGTCAAAGCTATGATTTTTCCAGTAGTCATGTGTGGATGTGAGAGTTGGACCATAAAGAAGGCTGAGTGCCGAAGGATGCTTTTGAAGTGTGATGTTGGAGAAGACTCTTGAGAGTCCCTTGCACTGCAAGGAGATCAAACCAGTCAATCCTGAAGGAAATCAGTCCTGGATATTCATTGGAAGGATTGATGCTGAAGCTGAGCTCCAATCCTTTGGCCACCTGATGCGAAGAACCGACTCAATGGAAAAGACCCTGATGCTGGGAAAGATTGAAGGAGGAGAAGGGGATGACAGAGGATGATAGTTGGATGGCATCACTGACTCAATGGACATGAGTTTGAGCAAGCTCTGAGAGATAGCGAAAGACAGGGAAGCCTGGTGTTCTGCAGTCCATTGGGTCACACAGAGTCGGACATGACTGAGCTACTGAAAAATACAATACATAATTATAGATATAGATGTAGATACATAAAAGTATATTAATTGCAATATCCCTTTTGACTTGGACTTTGAAGACAGCCTGCAGTACATGAGAACTCATGGAGAGAGACCACAATACATGGTTGAAGACACTTGCAAAACTTATATAAAGCCCACTTTTTAACTTTCCTTAGCCTATTCTGCACAATAAGGATACATGAGGAAACAGATAATTCACTAAAGAGTTAGAATAAATAGGGACTTCACAGGTGGTGCAGTGGCTAAGATGCTGAACTCCCAATGCTAGGGACCTGGGTTTGACCCCAGACAGAGAATTAGATCCCATGTGCTGCAACTGAGAGCTGGCACAGCCAAATAAATTTTAAAAATATTAAAAACAAAAGAGAAAAAAGTGAAGCTGTGGTAGTGTGTGTTTTTTTCAATCTTCCTCAAGTTAGAGGAGATTCAAAGGATTGAAATATTCCCATGGAGTCTGGAGGATTTTGAGGCTCACATTAGGTTGCAATGACAACTTCTCTCACTTTACTGTGGTAAAGAATCTGACTGCCAAGGCAGTAGATGCGAGTTCAATCCCTGGGTCGGGAAGATGCCCTGGAGAAGGAAATGGCAACCCACTCCAGCATTCTTGCCTGGGAAATCCCATGGACAGAGGAGCCTGGTGGGCTAAAGTTCATGGGATTGCAAAGAGTCAGTTCTAGGATACATTTTTCTTCTTTCACATGTTTGATTTATCCCTTGAAACTGCTTACATCTATTTTCTTCATTAAAAGTTGGTCTCTAGGTGACTTTACTTCCTTCTTTCCAATATGTTTTACAAAATTCAACTCTTTTAACTAATTACTTGATGACTTGGCTATGTAAGTCTATTGTCTCTCTCATCTCTCTCTCTCCTTCACACACTTGCGTGTCATGAACACACACACTTATACTTTCTTTTCTGGAAAGTTGCTCTTTACTGGGATCATTGTTATTTGTACAATAGGGATAGAACATCCTTACACAAGGAAGAGTAGTATCTTCCTTTTTGGAATTCCAGATGAAAGCAAATCTACTAGGTTAATTCCCACCTAAAGTCACCAAGAATAGTGCAGAGACTTAACTCTTTTAGATGTTATATGACAGCTACTCTGCTCATACGTGGTGCAGAATCATCCAAAATTGAAGCCATCTGGAGTTAACTGGGACTAAAGTATAAAGCAAAGCCTTTGTATAAAAGAGTTTTGTGAAACAAGGAAAATATGACTGTTCAGTAATTGCAGAGTGAAAATGCTCCATACTCCAGGGTCACAGAAATGAGCAGGGAGCCACATCAAAAAGATTTAATGGTAAACTCCTATTAAACTCCTAGGAGTCATCAAGAAAATCACCAAATACCTTTGTGTTTATTTCAGTATTGTTTACTACAGTCAGTAAAACAATCTAAAAAGCTAGTAAAATGGAATTAGCCCAAAAGTATGATAAAATCACACATTGGAATATCACCATTAGAATGTGTGATGTTGACCTGTAAATATTGTTGTGAAATAATTATTTCACAATACACTGTCAGGTAAAAACTCAGAATAGAAATATCCTATAAGGTATGAATCTCTAATAAAGATTTTTTGACTAGTAAAATTGGTGAGTTATTTTGTTTTTAGCATTCCTTCTTTGCATATTCTATTTTCTACCTTAAACATACATAACTCTCTAATCACATATAGAGAATGTGACCAGGTGATGAGGTTAGTTCTGAGCAAACTGTAGGGTTTCGTTTCCCCTTGGGGTGAAGGTTTGTGGTAACAGTTACTCTACGCACATCATTCCAAGTCATTCACGGCACAGGTGAGGCAGGGCACAGGGAGGCTCCAAGAAGTGTCCTTTCAGAGATATTTCAGACCCACAATGATGGCCAGACTTAGCAATGCATACATATTTGTGCAGTGAACTTAAATCTCTAACAACTCAGATGCAGATTTAGTCAAGTACTATTGAATTTTTTAAAGCCAAATTTCATGTTTCAATAAAATCACCATTTAAAAGTTCTTTTTTTTTTTAATTTGGCAAATGATGCAAGATAAAGAATTGAAGATAAAGGTATTTTTGATGAATGACACTTTGAGATAAACTTTTGGAGCCAAAGAGATAGCATTTTCCTTACAGTGAGGTTTTCACTTCTAACCCCTCTACCTGTTCCTGTCCTTACTGAGAATCTCACGAAGGTGTTCATAGCTGGGGGACTCCACATGTTGACATCTGAGGTTTCTGTGGGGCTCCCTCAGGCACCGGCATCATTGTGGTCTCTCAGAGCACAGAAATACACCGCTGAGTCCTCGAGCTGTAAGTCTGTGATGGTGAGGCTGATGGAACTCGTTGCTTTCTTGAAGTTCAAAAAATACTGACCTTTTGTTGTATTCAACTCATTGAAAGACTCCTGATGAATAAGGAAAATCATTTCCCCACTTGGTGGTTGCTTGTACCAGAATAAATAATAAGAATAACTATTAGCTTCATATGCACAGTTCAAGGTTACATTCTCCTTCTCCAGCACAGGAATTTCTGACTGGTTTTGAGTTACTTTCTGGGCCATGATGGATCCTAGAGAGAAGAAGGAAAAAAAATATATATATATATGTATGTATATATTATATGGAGAGAGAGAGAGAGAGAAAGGAAGAGGCTGATTCTTCTGGTGGAACTCAGAGGGCTTCAAGGAAAAAACAGAGGATTAAGAGTCCTAATTCCTCTGCCAGTTAACCAACTCTCCTAAACCCCAACAGACAATAATCACCTGCCCTACCTCTACACACGGGAGCTGGGCAGAGCTGAGTCTGCTGGCGGTCATTCTTACCAGCCTTACCAAGGCAGACGGAGGCTATGAGAGCTCTGAGCAGGCCAGGGAGCCCCATGTGGGAAGTTCTTCCTCTGAGCAGATGCCTGAGCCGTGCCTGAGGGCACACGCACAGTGACTGAACTGTGAGACGCTTCTGCAGCAGAACAGGAGATGTAACTGGCTGATAGCAGTTTGCCTGCGTCATGTCATGGCTTGTTGATGTGGTTGGTGATTGTAAGCTGCCTATTTAGACTGGAAAGTCACTTGGTCATATCTGACTCTTTGTGACTCCATGGACTGTAGCCCACCAGGCTCCTCTGTCCATGGGATTCTCCAGGCAAGGATATTGGAGCAGGTTGCCATGCTGTAATTAAATTAACAACAATCACATCAGGGCTGCATGCATATTCAGTCAATGCATCTAGGATAGACATACGTTTTGTGACAAAAACAATTTATTATGATTATAGTGACCTCTGAGAACAAATAGGCATCCATTGTTGTATAGCTCTTTTTGGGGGAGGAGAGATCTGCAGCCCACATCTGCAGTGAAATAAGCTCGCAAGTTTTTCTTTCATACCGGAAGATAAAACTGTTTACTCTCAATCGTCATAACTTTTCTTCCTACACTCCAAGGCATGGGTCTCTGTGGAAATTTACACTGGATAAAGTTCCTTGTCTGTTTAATGCAATCACAACAAGCTTCCTGGTGGACAAAATTTGTCCAGCTGTATGTGTCTAACAGTAATCAATAATGTGTGCTAAAATAATCTTGCTTTTAAATATCCACCCTATAGCCAAAATGAGTACAAGCTCACCAGACCAAGCATCCTTATTTCCTTACATCAGAAATGCAGCCCTACAGGCTGCGTGCCGCCGCTTCTGACCGGTGCGCCGCCGCTACTGAAGCCGATGCACCAGGAGCCCGCGCTCTGCACCAAGAGGAGCCGCCGCGGTGAGAAGCCCGTGCACCGCAGTGACGAGCAACCTCCACCCGCTGCAACTGGAGAGAGCCCAAGGTCAGTAACAAAGACCCAGCCGGACCAAAAATAAAACAAACAAATAAGTAATAAAAGAAACATGGCCACTCAAAAGTCACAGACGCTTTTTCATCCCACGGCTGCAACTGCTCCAGTTCAAAGGCTTTCACTGCAAACAGCACCTCAATAGCGTTACGTCTCAGCCACACGCAGACTGCTATGTGATATGCCTGGTACCTCTGTATTGGTTTATGATTATGATTCAGGCGATGCGCTTTTAATCATCTATTTCTTTTCAGTAAATGAATTATTAATTCTGTGGCATCTAATGTCCATCTTACATTATGAGAAAAATAGATTTTTTTTTTTTAAGGTCAGCCTAAAGAAGAGAGGAATCTTTCTGGCTGAACAGGGGTGCTTCTGGGGACTGAGCTTCGGTCTTCTTTAAGACTGACATCCACCCTACAATCCCTGTAGAGCAATTCCCAACCCCCTGAGTTTCTAGGATTAGACCTGAGCTTGACTGGTTTTCCTGAAAAACTCTAAATGTACACTGAACTCTGATCAAGGAGAGAATATATGTCTTCCTTACTTCAGCCTCCTGCTCCCCTTGGGTTTGTGCTCAGCTCCCCCTGCAGCCCTCCATCACTGTGTCCCTCAGAGCACAGTAGTACACAGCCGAGTCTGATGCTTGCACTGCCCGTTTCTGCAGGTGGAAGGAGCTGTCCCTCTTCACAAGAGTGGCCTGAAAACCTTCATGCTTGGGCCTCTGGTTTGTCATTGAGCCCTTCAGGAGGAGTTGAGGAGCTTTGTTGAGACGCTGGATGTACCAAAAAAGATAGAAATCTGAATACTTGGTCTGGTAAGTGCAGTTCAGGGTCATGAGAGCCCCCTCTAAGACAGTCACTGGGCCTTCTGTCTGGTTCACTGAGTCACCATTGGTCCCTCCTACAAGAGAATCACTTCATTATAGTAGAAATGTACAGGAGGAGAGTTTTCAGCCAGAGAAGAAAAATAAAACTTACCTGTTATCATAGGAAAATGAGAAATCATTTTAGGATAAAATGCTACTTACCAAGTATTAAGAAGATGAACAGAACTGAGTGAGTAGTAGAAAACATTCTGGCGACAGTCCTTGTTCCCTAGAAACATCAAATCTAACAAAGTTAGTCTCAGCTCGATCTTACAGAAGCTCCTCATTCAGAATATGGGGACTCCTTTCTGCACAGCAGTAGTCATCTGTGTAGGGCCAGTCAAACCAGCTCCTGAATACAAAAAGGAATCGCATTTGAAGGAAGCCCCGCCCTCTAGTGGTGATGTTAAAAATTACACCACAGTCATATCTGACCTCAGTTTAGTTCAGTAGTTCAGTGGTGTCCAACTCTTTGAGACTCCATGGACAGTAGCAGGCCAGGCTTCCCTGTCCAACACTAGCTCCCGGAGCTTGCTCAGATTGAGCAAGTGATATCACCATGTCCACTGAGTCGGTGATGCCATCAAACCATCTCATCTTCTGCCGTCGCCTTCTCCTCCTGCCTTCAATCTTTCCCAGCATGAGGGTCTTTTCTAATGAGTCGGCTCTTCGACTGGCCAAAGTATTGGAGCTTCAACTTCAACATCAGTCCTTCCAGTGAATATTCAGAACTGATTTCTTTTAGGACTGACAGGTTTGATCTCCTTGCAGTCCAAGGGGCTCTCAAGAGCCAACGGTTTCTCTTTGAACACCATAGTTCAAAAGCATCAATTCTTCAGCGCTCAGCCTTCTTTTTGGTCCAATTCTCACATCCATACATGACTACAGGAAAAACCACAAGGACCTTTGTCAGCAAAGTAATGTCTCTGTTTTTTAATATGTTGTCTAGGTTGGTCATAGCTTTTTTCCCAAGGAGCAAGTGTCTTTTAATTTCATGTCTGCAGTCACCATTCACAGTGATTTTGGAGCCCTAGAAAATAAAGTCTGTCACTGTTTCCATTGTTTCCCCATCTATTTGCCATGAAGTGATGGGCCTGGATGCTGTGATCTTAGTTTCTGAATGCTTAGTTTAAAGCCAGCTTTTTCACTCTCCTCATCCTGACCTATTCCTGACCTAGTCCTCCTGGTGAGACTTTGTGGGGTCTCACAGGAGAATGGGACAGGACTCTAAGAGGAGAGCCCTAAACACAAACATGCTTTGGGAAACATTCCATTATTACACCCATTATTTTCTGTGTGGTATGATATCACTAGCTTTGCAAATAATGACAGTTAACAATTTTTAGGAGGAATAGTCAGAGACTTTCTTCTTTACATACGTCTCCATGATTCCCATGGGTCAGAACAGGACCCCTCTACATGGAAAGTGCTCCCTCCTCTCCCCAAGACCTTCACCTGAATTAGCTCTATTCATCCCCAAGACACAGCCAACATGCTGCTGGAATGTTGGAATGTTACATAATGTTGGAAACATTATCTAAGTCAGGTCTCAAACAATGTGTGGCTGAAGGATCAGGCGAATGAATGATCCCTGTGCCCTGTGCTGGGCTCAGTCACTCAGTCGTGTCTGTCTCTTTGTGGCCCTAGAGACTACAGCCTGCCAGGCTCCTCTGTCCATGGGATTTTCCAGGCACGAATACTAGAGTGGCTTGCCATGCCCTCCTCCAGGGGATCTTCCCAACACAGGGATTGAGCCAGCATCTCCTGCATCTCCCACATTGCAGGCAGATTCTTCACACATCTGAGCCACCTGATCATTTAAGGCAGATCTCATCTAATGTGTGGTTGAATGAGCAGGCTATTATCCCTATCCATCATAAAATATCATATTTGTAAAATTAAAAAGTAAATTGCTGTTACTTCTTTTTACTCATAAAGGTAGAGTTGACCTTCCAACTAGAAAACTGGACAAAATGTATGAGACAAGTTGTGGATCTTGGACATCAGGAAGCACAGAGATAAGGAAAACAGATGAGAAGAACCAGGACGTTGCCCAGCTTTCTTCACGGAGGCAGCTTCTAGGCACCAGTGCATGAGGTACTTAACAAAAATGGCCCAACTGTCTCACTGTGAGATGGACTAATATTTTGGGGATACTGAGGAACCTAGAAATTTGTGGACCAGTGTACCAGAGAGGAGGGACGTGGGCAAAAGAGAGAGAGGGAGAGAAATGAGGGTAAAGAGGTGAGGGGAGGAGTCACTGTGAATCTTGGACTGAGTACTGATCTGTAAGTAAAGAGAGAAGACCCAATGAGCTTGGTAAACCTCCCTGAAGGGGCCTCCTTTGGGGCCTGGACCCTATTTGGATGACAGCCACCTACACCTTTAGCCTCATGAGGGACGGGTGACCTTACTTATGAAACCTGGTTCTTGAAACATCTTTTTAACTCTTGTCACATTTAAAGCAAGAGTTTTAATTCAACTAAGTTTTTTTTTTTAATGTCAAGTTTAGATGCTGAATATATTAGCCAGGCACTCTTCATTCCAGAGGCATGTGTGTGGTATTTATCTGTCTTCTGCTTATTTATTAGGGATTCAGGAATCTCAATGGAAAGAACTGTTTGCTCAGTGTCTGTCAGCCTGTTTGTCTAGTTCCCTGTGCAATTATTTGTGCTAGTGAAGTGAACCCAGCAGAAGATTTAGTGAGGTCATTTCATAGCTTGTTCTTTCCTCTAGGATAGGGCTTATTTTATGCAAAGTCTGAATCTATGAAGGTAAGAAGTCAAAACATTGTTCTTTGCTGACATAAACCATGTTAAGGCATGGAAACGCTGGGGCTGCAGACAGCTGTGAGGTTGCCTTACACGGGCTCTCAGGGCAGTGCTGTCAATCCAGTAACAATGGTTGTGACTAAGTCAGTTGAACTCAAGAACTGCTGCTGCTGCTGCTGCTGCTAAGTCGCTTCAGTCGTGTCCAACTCTATGTGACCCCATGGACGGCAGCCCATCAGGCTCCTCCGTCCATGGGATTTTCCAGGCAAGAGTACTAGAGTGGGTTGCCATTTCCTTCTCCAATGCATGAATGTGAAAAGTGAAAGTAAATTGGCTCAGTCATGTCTGACTCTTAGCAGCCCCATGGACTGCAGCCCACCAGGCTCCTCCGTCTGTGGGATTTTCCAGGCAAGAGTACTGGAGTGGGGAGCCATTGCCTTTTCCGGAACTCAAGAACAGCCTTCTTCAAATCTCTACAGAGATTTTCTCACCAGTTAAAATGAACTTTGTTAGTTCTTACCAAAACTGGGATCATTTTTAATGCACAACTGTTTGCTGAGCTGTTCTTTTTGTTTGTGTTTTGTCTGCGCCAGGTCTTAGGTTAGGCTTGTGGGATCCAGTTCCCTGACCAGGGATCGAACCTTGGCCTCCAGCAATGTGGGTGTAGAGTCCTACTCACCGAAACAACCTTCCACCTAAAATTAGAATCTTGAGCTGAAGTTATCATGCTGGCAGGACTCTCTGGCTCAGCAGATCACATAGATTCTCTTAAACTCTTGTGCATTTTCAGGAATCCCTAGCTTCCAGCATTCATTCTGGAAATTTACAGGGTTGTCTGCAATGTGGAAACCAAAATCAGATCCAATTCCTATCTCAAATTGCTTTCAGTTGATTGAGAAGCAAGTAAGCAAAAAAAAAAAAAAAATCCTATGCCCTGTCTGTACTCCCACTAGCCTGGACCCCAATACATGAAATGAGGGATCAGACTGGAAGTAGAGAACTGATGCAGTTACCACCAGGGAAATTAAAGTTGCTAGAATACTTTTCTCCCCACCGTTAAGATTTATTTTTGTTCTTTCATCTCCCTCTCCATTTCTAGGCCTCTTTATTAAGATGCTGAACCCCCAGGGCACAGGCGGCCAGCCCCCAGTGAGCAGGGCTCTAGGATGTCAGGGAGGAGGGCAGTGCTCACCTTCAGGCGGGTGTCCAGACCCACCCTAAGTGACGATGGTGAGTACATCTGCCAAGACCATAAAACTTCTGTAACTATTAAACTCTGCATTTAAGTAGTTGTGTCTGTAAATTGGGTTTCCCCAGTAGCTCAGCAGTAAAGAATCTGCCTGCCAATTGAGAAGATGAGAGTTCGATCCCTGGGTCAGGAAGATCCCCTGGAGGAGAAAATAGCAACCCACTCCAGTATTCTTGCCTGGAAAATTCCAGGGACAGGGGAGCCTGGCAGCTACAGTCCACAGGATGGCAAAGAGTCAGATGCCACTTAGCAACTGAGCACCAGACACAATACACACAGGCCTGTAAATTATGAAATGACAAGGATTCAGTGTCCTGGTCACACCTCACAGACTGCCCAGCAGTAAAACCTCCATCTCTTCCCACTTGCTCTGCCCAACACTGTCCTTCCAGAAAGTCTGCTCCCGGAAGCTGCAGACAGGAGTTCAGCCTGAGAAGATGAGGGGACTCTGTGCAATGGGCACGACTGTAGCAGGGACACAGAGCAGGGACCAGAGTGGCTCCGCATTCCGCTCATGAGCAGAGGAGTGTGGAGATGCTCCTGCTCGCTGAGTGGGTGGTAATTTCTCCTAGTCTCCTGAGCAGGTGAAAAGCCCACTCCACTGCCAAGATAGCCTATTATAAGAGTACATAAATACTTCCCCCCTGTGTCTGAAGTATGACTGACTGATGAATTAATTTCCCTGCTTTTGCTGTTGTTCAGTCCCTAGGTCATGTCTGACTCTTTACGACCCCAGGAACTGCAGCACGTCAGGCTTCCCTGTCCTTCACTATCTTCCAGAATTTGCTCAAACTCCTGTCCATTGAGTCAGTGATGCCATCCAACCATCTTATCCTCTGTCACCTCCTTATCCTCTTGCCCTCAATCTTTCCCAGCATCAGGGTCTCCTCTAGTGAATTGGTTCTTCACATCAGGTGGCCAAAATATTGGAACTTATAGCTTCAGCCTCAGTCCTTCCAATGAATATTCATGGTTGATATCCTTTAGGATGGACTGGTTTGATCTCCTTGCAGTCCAAGGGACTCTCAAGAGTCTTCTCCAACACCACAGCTAGAAAGCATCAATTCTTTGGCACTCAGCCTTCTGTATGGTCCAACTCTCACATCCATTCATGATTACTGGGAAAACCATAGCTCTGACTATATGGACCTTTGCCGGTAAAGTAATGTCTCTGCTTTTTAACATGCTGTCTAGGTTGGTCATAGCTTTTCTTCCAAGCAGCAAACATCTTTTAATTTCATGGCTGCAGTCACCATTTGCAGTGATTTTGAAGCCCAAGAAAATTAAATCTGTCACTGTTTCCACATTTTCCCCATCTATTTGCCATAAAATGATGGGACTGGATGCCATAATCTTAGGTTTTTGTTTTTTTTTAATGTCGAGTTTTAATCCAGCTTTTTCACTCTCCTCTTTAACTGCATCAAGATGTTCTTTATTTTCTTTTCACTTTCTGCCATCAGAGTGATGTCATCTGCATATCTGAGGTGGTTGATATTTCTCCTGGCAATCTTGATTCCAGCTTTTGAGTCATCCAGCCCTGCATTTCACCTGATGTACTCCACATATAGGTTAAATAAGCAGGGTAACAATATATAGCCTTGATGTACTCCTTTCCCAATTTTGAACCAGTCCATTGTTCCATGTGCAGTACTAACTGTTGCTTCTTGTCCTGCATACAGGATTCTTGGGCATCCCCATCTTTTTAAGAATTTTCCACAGTTTGTTGTGATCCACACAGTCAAAGGCTTTAGTGTAGTTAATGAAGCAGAAGTAGATTTGTTTTTAAAATTCCCTTGCTTTTTCTGTGATCCAGCAGACATTGGATCTGCTCTGGTTCCTCTGCCTTTTCTAAACTCAGCTTGTACATCTGAAATTCTTGGTTCATTTACTGCTGAAGCACAGCTTGAAGGATTTTGAGCATAATCTTGCTAACATGTGAATTGAGTGCAATTGTATGGTAACTTGAACATTCTTTGGCATTCATTTCCCTGAGATGAGCTTATTAGCAAAGAGAATATCCAGCACTCAGTATGAATACAAACAATACACACAACACCTGCAATATTTACAGAGAGGGCTGCTCTGATCCACAGGGCCCTTGAGAGAAGGAATGTCTTGTCAGACACTCTCCTCTTGGAACTTACTTAGGTAGCAGCATTTCTGGAGCAACCAGCAGGGATGGAAAAGTCAAGGAAAGAGAAAATAAAGCTCCAGTCACTGAAGATGAAGTGTCTGCAGGTGAAACTCAGCAGGGTACACAATCTTGGCCTGAATTTTAAAAACCAGAGACTAGCTTCCTGATCACACAGTCATCCATCAACAGTGAGACCTGGAATTTTCAAAACACATTGTAAAAATTTTCAGCACATATAATCTGAATTGCTGAAGAGTTAATGTCACTTTAAGGGATTCTATGCCATCTGTTGGCATGTGGATGGGCTGAAAACAGGCATTTCTGGAGAAAAGCGCTTAGATTCTTCTTTACACTGTCCTGTCCCAGATTCCTCTGTTGGGCAATCCAAGAATTCCAAGGTCCTTGGCCCGGAGTATCAGAGCTGGAAGTGCTTTGACAGCACCTCTGAGAGAGAAACAACACCCTCTTCTGGGTCTGCCCACAGCCGGAGCCCCATCTGCATCTGGGTTTGTGCTCAGCTCCCCCTGCAGCCCTCCATCACTGTGTCCCTCAGAGCACAGTAGTACACAGCTGAGTCTGATGCTTGCACTGCCCGTCTATGCAGGTGGAAGGAGCTGTCCCTCTTTACAAGAGTGGCCTGAAAACCTTCATGCTCGGGCCTCTGATTTGTCATCGAGCCCTTCAGAAGGAGTTGTGGAGCTTTGTTGAGATGCTGGACATACCAGAAAAGATAGGGAGCTGAATCAGCAGTCTGATAAGTGCAGTTCAGGGTCATGAGAGCACCCTCTGAGACAGTCACTGGGCCTTCTGACTGGTTCACTGAGTCACCATTGGTCCCTCCTACAAGAAAATCACTTTGTTATCGTAGAAATGCACAGGAGAGGAGTTTTCAGCCAAAGAAGAAAAATAAAACTTACCTATAATCATAGGAAAATGAAAAATCATTAACATTTTGGCTAAAATGTTACTTACTGAATATTAAGATGATCAGAAGAACTGAGTGAGTGGCAGAATGCATGCTGGCAAAAGAAAACGGTCCTTGTTCCCTGGAATACACCAGTCTAACGAATCTAGTCTCCATCTGGATGTTCCAGAACCTCCTCACTCAGACACGGAGAGCCCCTTTCTGCACCATAGCAGTATTCTGTCTTGTGGCTACAGAGTAGGCAAGTCGAACCAGCTCCTGAACACAATGAGGAACCGCATCTGAAGGAAGCCCCGCCCTCTGGTGGTGATCATGAGAATTGCACCACAGTCCGTTCTGACCTATTTTTCCTTATAATAGCTTGTGGGATTACATGCAGGAAAATGGGACAGTACCCTAAGAAGAAAGTCCTAAACATAAGCGTGCTTAGGCAAACTATCATTACTTCCATGATTTTTTGCATGGTACAGGTATCTCTAGCTTCGCAAGAAACCCCAGTTACAATTTCTAGATGGAATAGTCAGAGATTTCTTCCTTCAATGTGTCTCCAAGATACCCATGAATCAGAGAAGGATCCTCCTGAATGGAAAGTGATCCCTGCTCTACTCGAGTTCTTTACCTGAATTATCTCTGTTCATCCCCAAGACTCAGTCAACATGCCATGGAGGAAACTTTATCTACAGCAGGTCTCAAATAATGTGTGGTTGAATGATAAGGTTATTATTACATACCCTACCATCATAAAATGACACATTTGTAAAAATACTAAAAAAAAAAAAAAAATTACCATTACTTCTTTTTCACAGTTAAAGGTAGAGTTGACCTTACAACTAGAAAACTGGACAAGATACATGAAACAAATTTTGGACCTTGGACATCAGGTAGCACAAAGATAAGGAAGACAGATGAGATGAGGGCTAACACTGCCCAGCGTACTTCATGGAAGCAGCTTCCAGGCACCACTACTGGTGGGGTTTACCAAAACTGTCTCACTGTGGGATTGAGATGGAACCTCAAAATGTGTGGACCACTGGACAAGAAAGGAGAGATGTGGGCAAAAAGAGAGAGAGAGAGATGGGGCAAGGGGCTAGCATGTGGAGGGTGGAGATCCAAGGTGAATCTTAGGCTGAGTAATAATCTACAGTAAAAGAGAGAAACCTCAGGGAGTTTGGTAAACCTCCCTGAAAAGATCTTCTTTGGAGCCCCTGGACCATACTTGGATGATAGCACTTGTCACATTCTTGTTTTAATTCAACTAAGTATTTTTTTTTTTTTTGAAAGTCATTCTTTTGCAAGTGGTTGACCAGTTTTCCCAGCACCACTAGTTAAAGAGGTTGTCTCTTTTCCATTGTATATTCTTGCCTCCTTTGTCAAAGATAAGGTGTCCATAGGTATGTGGATTTATCTGTGGGCTTTCTATTTTGTTCCATGGATCTATATTTCTGTCTTTGTGCCAGTACCATACTGTCTTTATGACTGTGGCTTTGTAGTAGAGCCTGAAGTCAGGCAGGTTGATTCCTCCAGTTCCACTCTTCTTTCTCAAGATTGCTTTTGCTATTCAAGGTTTTTTGTATTTCCATACAAACTGTGAAATTATTTGTTCTAGTTCTGTGAAGAATATTGTTGGTAGCTTGATAGGGAGTGCATTGAATCTATAGATTGCTTTGGGTAGTATACTCATTTTCACAATATTGATTCTTCCAATCCATGAACATGGTATATTTCTCCATCTATTTGTGTCCTCTTTGATTTCTTTCATCAGTGTTTTATAGTTTTCTATGTATAGGTCTTTTGTTTCTTTAGGTAGATATACTCCTAAGTATTTCATTCTTTTTGTTGCAGTGGTGAATGGTATTGTTTCCTTAATTTCTCTTTCTGTTTTCTCATTGTTAGTGTATAGGAATGCAAGGGATTTCTGTGTGTTAATTTTATATCCTGCAACTTTACTATATTCATTGATTAGCTCTAGTAATTTTCTGGTAGAGTCTTTAGAAAATGAAGTTCAGATGCTTAATATATTAACCAGGCTTGCTTCATTTCAAAGGCACGTGTGTGGTGTTTATCAGGCTCCTGTGTATTTATTTTATTAGAGATTCAGGAACATCAGTGGGAAGAACTGTCTGCTCAGTGTCTGTCAGCTTGTTTGTCTAAGTTCCTGTGCAATTATTTGGGCAAGTAAAGTGAGCCCAGCAGAAGATATAACAAAGTCATTTCATAGCTGCTTCTTTTTCTAGGATTTACTTTATGGAAAGTATGGTTGTATTATGGTAAGAAGTCAAAACATTGTTCTTTGCTGACATTAACCATTTTAAGGCATGAAGACTTTGTGGCTGCAGTCAGATGTGAGGTTGCCTTACATGGGTTTTCAGGGCAGCGCTATCAATCCAGTAGCATTTGTGTGTTGTTTTTCAAATTTGGTTTGATGCACCTGAGATCAGGAACTTAATCTTATTAATCTCAGTGGCCAACTTCTCAAAATACACAGAACACTAGTTCAGGGCAAATGGTTTAAAAATACTTGAAAAATGAATGAATAAGTGACTGAGTGGACATGTCCAGGTGTACAATGATCTGTTTATGAAGTACAGTCTCTACAAGAAATAGTTCTCAGGCCCGCGGTATGATGAGCTTCTTCAGCAGCATGTCTAGGGTCTGAACACAGGGGCATTAGGTATTTCTCAAACTAAAGCACAGTTCTTCATGTAAGAGACCACTCTCATACTGACTATTTAAAAAATACTATAGCACTTTTATACATACAAAACTCAGGTTAAGTATAAATGTCTTCGGTTCACAGTTCTTAATCACTAAAGTGAAAGTCGTTTAGTCGAGTCTGACTCTTTGCGACCCCATGAACTATATGGGGCTCTCCAGGCCAGAATACTGAAGTGGGTAGCCTTTCCCTTCTCCAGGGATCTTCCCAATCCAGGGATCAAACCCAGATCCCGCATTGCAGGCGGATTCTTTACCAGTTGAGCCACAAGCAAAGCTCTAGAGTGGTATATGGAGTGGTAACCTATCCCTTCTCCAACGGATCTTCCCGATGTAGAAATCGAACCAGGGTCTCCTGCATTGCAGGCGGATTCTTTACCAACTGAGCTATCAGGGAAGCCCATGCATATAAAATATAAAGTTAATAAAATTCATATTAAAACATTAATGTGAGGAGTGATATTTTGATGAAACTAAAGAGGTGGTGAAAACTCATTAGTAGAAAGCTATAGATTGTGTCAGTCAACAATTCACCTGATTAAGATGATTTGGAGCTTAGTACACCATTTGCTGCTGCTGCTGCTAAGTCGCTTCAGTCATGTCCGACTCTGCACGATCCCATAGACGGCAGCCCACCAGGCTCCCCTATCCCAGGGATTCTCAAGGCAAGAACACTGGAGTAGGTTGCCATTTCCTTCTCTAATGCATGAAAGTGAAAAGTGAAAGTAAAGACGCTCAGTCGTGTCTGACACTTAGCGACCCCATGGACCACAGCCTACCAGGCTCCTCCATCCATGGGACTGTCCAGGCAAGAGTACTGGAGAGGGTTGCCATTGCCTTCTCCACATTGTTGTCTGAATTCCTGTGATTACTGATTTCCAGTATTTTTACTTCTATTCAAAAACATCCATTTAAGTCAGCATTATATAACTCTATTATTGAACAAAGCATCAAAAAATCAGCAATGAAAAAAATATTGTGCATTTACTGCTACTCTTTTTTCTACTGAATTCCATGTTGATACATTCAAACTTTTTAAATGTGTAAAAAATATTCTTAAAACTTTTATCCATTTAAAGACCTATGATGCTTTTATTTGTGAAGTGTCATTATTCCATTTGTCTTTAATTAGATTAAAAAAATGACATAACATGAAATCTTCAGAAAGACGGGGAGTATTCTAAATTGACCCAACAGATGATTAGAAATATGCCTTTATTATTTAATTTGTTGTCATCAAACAAAAAAATCCAAATTGAAAAATTCTAATGTAATTCCTACACCCTATAGGTTGGCAGACTTTTTTGTCCATAAAGGGTCAAATAGTAAATAGTTTAGGTTTTGAAGTCGTACAGTCTCTGCTACAACTATGCTGGTATAGCACAAAGTATCCATGGTCAATGCATAAATAAATGAGCATGGCTGTCTTCCAATGAAACTTTATTTACAAACATAAGTATCAAGCTACTTTGCCCTGTGGCTATCCTTTGCCAATCCCCACTATACTCCAAGAATTTATCCATAAACCTCTAAAGATTACTTTTTTCACTAAATATTATCATAGCTTTTTAAGGAGGCTTAAAATAAAGAACATATTAATGGATAGAAAAGAAGAAGGAAATTAAATGATGCTAATGCCAAAGATACTTCCCGGGTGGCTCAGTGGTAAAGAACCCACCTGTCAATGTAGGAGATGTGCATTCAATGCCTGGGTCAGGAAGATCCCCTGGAGGAGGAAATGGCAACCCACTCCAGTATTCTCACCTGGAAATCCAATGAAGAAAGGAGTCTTGCAGGCTGCAGTCCATGAGGTCACAAAGAGCTGGACACAACTTAGCAACTAAACAACAACAACAAATGCCTAAGATACAGTGATGCTGAGTTTTCAAGAATGAGAAACACAGATATGGACACTACCATTAAGGAGATCACAGAGTAGGACTGAAAATAGACCTTAAACAAATAATGAAAGAAATAAAAATAAATCACAAACCTGAAAATGCAGAGGTCTGTAATTCTAAAAATATCCACTAAGCTTTCCTTAGCTACTGACTCTTGGACAAGTATACAAGAATGAGTAGGCATTTACTATGTTTTTAACTCTTTTCGTGGAGAAGGAAATGGCAGCCCACTCCAGTATTCATGCCTGGAAAATCCCATGGACCGAGGAGCCTGGTGGGCTACAGTCCATGGAGTGGCAAAGAGTCAGACACGACTGAGCAACTTCTCTTCTAACTCTTTTGAAGTAAGGAAAACAATTTTTGGAAAAGAAAAAAAATTTAAAAATCACCTAAAATTTCTATGAATGGGTTACATAAGAGGAAAGTTGTGCCTTTGACAAACGTAGTATCAGTTCTGTTGAGAGAGAGGGAGAGACAGAGATGGGAATTAGGACACAATGAAATGAAGCTGGAGACACAGCTTTTCTTTATCCTCAGAGCAAATGCGGATCCAGGTGACTGACAGGCTAAAATTTGCACTCTGACAAAATCGCTCTCACCATGGTATAAGGGACTACATGGAAGAGTGATGGGGTGTGTCGAGTGTTGAACAAGAGACTAAGATGGATTTTTAATGAGGACTGTGGAGGTGAGTTGGCTTGTGGGGCTTGTGACATCTTCTAGAGGACTTTTAGGAAAGAAAGTCAACAGAGCTGGGAAGCAGACTGGAGACAGTATTTCAAAACTGAACATCACTAAACCAGCAAAAAAAACCCCTACATGAGTCTTAATATACCCCATATTGAGAGTACAGCAGAAACTGCTATTTGCCTATAGAATGCTCATTTTCTACTACTTTTAATAGAACTACAACTTTTTTTTCATTTTTATTTTATATTGGAGTACAGTTGATTGACAGTGTCATGTTAGTTTCAAGTGAGCAGTAAAGTGATTCAGTTACATAAACATGGACCTATTCTTTCTCAAACCTTTTCCCACTTAGTTATTACAGAACATGGAGCAGTCTTCCCTGTGCACTACAGTGGGTCCTTGTTGATTATACACTTTATTTTTTTTTATTTTTTTATTGGAGGATAATTACTTTATACTCTAGCAATGGTTTCTGCCATACATCAACATGAATCAGCCACAGGCATACACATGTCCCCTCCCTCTTAAACCTCACTCCCACCTCCCTCCCCCTTCCACCCCTCTAGGTTGTTAGAAGAGCACCAGCTTTGAGTTCCCTGCGTGATACAGCAAATTCCCGCTGGCTATCTGTTTTACATATAGTAATGTATATATTTCAGTACTACTCTCTCAAGTCTTCCCACCCTCTCCCTTCCTCACTGTGACCAAAAGTCTATTCTTTATGTCTGTGTCTCCTTTGCTGCCCTGCAAATAGTTTCATCATCACCACCTTTCTAGATTCCATATATATGCATTAATACATGATACTTGTCTTTCTCTTTCTGGCTTACTTCACCCTGTGCAATAGGCTTTAAGTTCATCCACCTCTTTAGACCTGACTCAAATGTGTTCCTTTTTATAGCTGAGTGATACTCCATTGTGCATATGTACCACAACTTCTTTACCCACTCATCTGTCAATGGACGTCTAGGTTGCTTCCTTGTCCTAGCTATTGTAAATAGTGCTTAAATAAACTGGGGTACATGTGTCTTTTTCAATTATGGTAGAACCAAAATTTTTTGTGAGTGACAGCATGCTGAGATTGAAAAGATCCTGATATCCCAACCTAGACAGCATATTAAAAAGCAGAGACAATACTTTGCCAACAAAGGTCCATATAGTGAAACCTATGATTTTTCCAGTAGTCATGTATGATGTGAGAGTTGGACCATGAAGAAAGCTGAGCACCGAAGAACTGATGCTTTTGAACTGTGGTGTTGGAGAAAACTCTTGAGAGTCTCTTGGACAGCAAGGAGATCAAACCAGTCAATCCTGAAGGAAATCAGTCCTGAATAGTCATTGGAAGGTTGATGCTAAAATTGAAGCTCCAATACTTTGGCCACCTGATGTGAAGAACTCATTCACTGGAAAAGACCCTGATGCTGGGAAAGATTGAAGGCGGAAGGAGAGGGGGATGACAGAGGATGAGATGGTTAGATGGCATCACAGGCTCAATGGACATCAATTTGAGCAAATTTTGGGAATTGGTGATGGACAAGGAAGCCTGGCATGCTGCAGTCCACAGGATCGCAAAGTGTCAGACACAACTGAGCGACTAAACTGAATTGAACTGAGAACAACAATTTTGTTGTGAGTGACAACATGCAGAGACTGAAAAAATCCTGATATCCCAGGCTCCTTTGCCAATGGAAGAAATGTGCAGACACGGACTAACACTCGTGAGTTTTTCGAAATGCAAGTAGGAGCTGCGGGGTGAAGCTTCTGAAAATGGTTGACATGGCCAGCATGTGCTCAGTTGCCTCTTGACGTTCTTCCTGGAAGGAGGATGAAATGGATAGACTTATTGCTGTTTTGGCAGAGTATATAAACCAAAGTGACAATTTAAGGACAAGAAACAGCCAGAAAGAAGACCCTTGATTCCTCACAAAATTATGAAGCTAGTATACCAGTCCTGGACTGCACATGGTACATGCGATAGAGCTTCTTTTTATGAGAGGGAAGTGAATTCCAGCTTGTTAAAAATGTTATCTGAGTTTTTTGTGATATGAAGCTGAACCAATATCTGATATAAATGATGTTCATTAAAAATACATCACTGCATCAGTCTGATTGAGTAAGCTCCTAATAACCCAGATCTTCAAAGGTTTTCTAGGTTATTCTGATATAGGTGATGGTGGTGGTTTAAGGTCTGGAATATGGGAACCACAGTCCTACCAACCTTTCCCCTGCCCTCCTACCTTTTCCACCAAGTGTCACATAAATACAAATGCCCTTTGTCCACAAACACATTTTCAGTAGCATCAAAACTGTTTCAAGAAAACTATTCTTACGAGGAACAAGAATACAGTGGATGGAAAACTGTTATATATGTGATAATAAACAGAAGTATCCACTTTCAAAAAACAATACTTTAGGGGCTGATAGAAGAAAACATACATCTCTCACTTGTAAGAGGAAAAATTCTGACTTTCGGATAAATTCCCATCTCTTTAATGGAGAAATTGAAGCTTAGAAATCATACAAATCATAAATGGCAGAATCAGATGCACATCTTTGTCTCTTTTACTCCAAAGACTGAGATCTTTGTGTCTATTATTACATAACATTTTCACTCCTCAGGTTTAAAGTGAAAAGTTTCATTGAAACAGTCCTAAATCCTTTTTATTTCTAATGCCTGATGAATCTACTGTTTCCATACAGGAATTAGAGACATACTAAAATCATCTCAGGCATCTTAAAGCCCTCCCTAGGTCTTGAGGGGGCTGCACATATAACAGATGAGCCCTTCTATACTGAGAAGTCCTTCTTCATCCTCCAGAGGTGACCTGGTTAAATTAGAACTTGAAGGGTCTTTAGGCTTATCCAGTGTAAATCCCTTGTTTAAACAGGAAACTGAAGGCTGCTACACCGATGATATGGCTAAAGACACAGCCAGGATGGGCAGAGCTGAATCTGGCATTTCAGTTTCCCGTTCTAAACCTCATGCCCTTTGCTATAGTCTGACACGCTACCGAAAATATCGAATCTGAGAGGAGCTCCCTTTCGTGTTGCTAGCCGTTTGCAGACTCTCCTTTGTGGGAAGACAAAACCACCAACTCTGCACACTGTTGAGGCTTCCGAGAGACAGCTCTGGCAGGTCTGTGCTGGGGCTGCGGGTGCGCGCTGAGCACTGTGGGTCTGCAGCACAGAGGTAAGTAGCCGCGTCCTCAGCCTGGGAAGCCGTGATGGACAAGGAACTGCTTTTGATGGAGTTGTCAAGTGTGAAGTGTAGTCTCCCACTATATTTCTGTCTCTCATTTGAACGCATTAAAATCAGATGAACAAAGCCTCGCCTTGAATCCTGTCTGTACCACTGTAAGGCAGTTATAGTAATACTTTTATAACTGCAGTTCATGGTGACATTTTCACCCTCCTGGATGCTCAGGGTCTGAAGATTCTGTTCTCCTTGCTGGCTATTCACCTCTAGGAAGAAACACAAGGACAGAGGCCGGGAGTCAGTCACTGCATTTTCACTCGCTAGTGTTTGCATTTCCTTCCATAATTTGAGGGTACATTTCCCAATTAACAAGCTTTCCTGGTGGCACAGTGGTAAAGAATCTGCCTCCAAAGCAGGAGATGTGGGTTTGATCCCTGGGTCAGGAAGATCTCCTGGAGCAGGGAATGGCAACCCACTCCAGTATTCTTGCCTGGAAAATTCCACGGACAGAGGAGCCTGGCGGGCTACAGTCCATTTGGTCACAAAGAGTTAGACAGGACTGAGTGACTAACACTTTCACTTTTCACTTTTCCCATTTAAAGAGATTTTGCCCCTCAGTCTTGTGGGCTCTGAACTTTGGTCACCCTCTTCCCATCACCAAGAGCCCCAACTCACTGGCCAGCTGAAGCCACAGAATCACTAAAGACAGAACCAGAAGCTTCTCCATTCTTCTTCTTTATGGGGGAGAAGATGCAGCTCTCGTCCTGAAATAAAGCCCGGTTCCTCAGTCTAGCTCTTTTCTTGGGTGTACTCATCCAGTCCCTCTGAGGCCCAGGGAGAGTCTCAGGTTTCTTACCCAGCCAATCAAAGGAAGCTTAATCTTCTGCTTTCAATACAAACATGCTGATTTCAAACAAAGTGAGTCTGAGGAGAGAGGCAATGCCATCTTGTGGGGGCAACATCATCCTGCAAAGAGAACCACTCAAGGAAGATGAAGTGTGTTAGGGCTGGGTCAGAGGAAATCGCAAAGCTGTTCTGTTATCTGCCTTTGTCGAACTCCAGTCCCAGCCTAGAGTGAGAACAGCTACAATCTTATGCACTAAAAACTCAATTAAGAAAGAACATTGATGCCCAGTATTTACAGAACACCTCTGAGGAGCACCGTTAGACTTCTTACAGTCACTTCTGATACCATGCCCTTCTTTTTTCCTAACTTGCCTAATGCTGGAATTAGATTGTGTATCAGTCAAGGTTCTTATTTATGAGTAACAGAAACTGACTCTGGCTGAATTAAATAGAAAAGGAATAAGTTAATTAATATTGGGTTTGCCTCAGAATCTCCAATACGGTCAGAGAACTGGACTCCAAAGCTATAGAGTCAGTCTACCAAACATTTAAGGAAGAGTTAACACTGATCCTTCTCAAACTACTCTCAAAAGTTGCAGAGATTGCAGAGGAAGGAACATCTCAGTGCAACCTGCTTCATCACTTTGGTCTCATGACTTCATTATCCAGCCTTGCTAGCAGTCTGAAAGTTATGCCTGAGCTCAAAAGCACTGATTTGCACTTACCAAGTTTGACCTCGCTAATGCTATTGCTCAGGGCCTAATCTGTCAATGACACAGACTCATACTGAGTCCCTGATGTGGTGTCATTCCCAGAGAGACTCCCCAGATGCCTGGTGATGACTGGATTACATTAGGTATCTCCTATGATGGAGACGGCTGAGCTTTGTTCTCACTGGAATAGACACTTATACCTGCTGTTGTACTCTGCCAGCGTCCTCCTCATAAACTCACAGGATGCCTAATTTCAGCAAGATATTCCCCACAGCATTTCTTCTGAGAAAGAAACGATTTTCACAGCAAAATATTACAGCCATGGACACACGCCCACAGGATTATTTTTCTTACCACATACCCTATCATCCAGAAATGGCTGACCTGATTAAATTTAGAATGGCTTATTGATTCTATGGGCTTCCCAAGTGGCACAGTGATAAAGGATCTACCTGCCAATGCAGGAGATGCAAGAAACACAGGTTTGAGCCCTGGGTCCATAAGATCCCCTGGGGTAGGAAATGGCAACCCCCTCCAGTATTCTTGCCTGAAAAATTCCAGGGACAGAGGAGCCTGGTGGACTATAGTCCAAGGGATCACAAAGGGGACTGAACAACTGAGCACTCTCACACACATTGATTCTGTAATAGCACCGGTTGAAAAGCAACTCTGAAAAGACGGCTTTCTGTCTCATTGGATGCAATGTATGCTTTACAGCAGAGATAAGTAATGGTGTTGTCTCCCCCATCGCCAGAATGCGTGATTCCAGAAATCAAGGAGGTGGCACTGGGAGTGGATCCTTCACTGTTATTTTCAGTAACTCACTAGCAAGATTTTTGCATGTAATGTTTGTAACTTTGAGTTGTATTAGTTCTCATTCTCTAAAAGAAATAATGCTTTCCCCAGGGAACACAGCAATGGTTTCACTGAACTGGAAGACAAGACTTCCATGTGGCTATTTGGGCTACATACATCTCACAACCAATGAATAGAAAATGAGGTTACTCTACTGACTAGGGTGGTTGATACCAATTACCAAGGAGAAATGGGGTTGTTGCTACATATCAAATAAAAAGAGGACTATGTCTGGAACCCAGGAGATTTACTAGGGGAGCCTCTTGGCACTTCCATGCCCAATACTAAAGGTCCTCTGCAGTCCTCTAGAGGTTAACAAATAAATTTGGACACCTACCTTAGCATCTGTTATTAAATAAATTCTAAATATAGATAATTAATATTTTAAGTAATAGCTATTTTTTGATAAATTTAGGATGGTCATGAATTTTCTAAGCATGAAAGCCAGAAAGAGTATAGGAAAATATTAGCAGATCAGACTTCACAGAAATTTAAGCTTCTGTATAGGTTTGTTAATGAAATGCTTAAGCATTACCATACCGAGTTATTTTCCATTCATCATCATTGATTCTGACCTTCCTCACACCAGGAATGGGCCCTTAGAATTTTAGATCTACAGTCTTTTTTTAAATAGTTCAGTAACAAAGTAACAAGCATTTGAACTAAAAAGAAGGCAATTCTAGAAAGGGTGTAGATTAAAAATGTTCCTGATCCCCTGTGTTTAGCCAAGGAGCTTTCTGTTGAAGCCAGCCAACGCTGTGCCAACAGAGCTCAAGTGAGTTCTTCCACTGGGGCTCGTAATAAATCTGGGGTCAGTAGCAAGGAACTTCAGGATGAAGAGCAGAAAACTATAGGTCGTAAAGAAAGCTTTGCATGCAGAGATCAGTGGACCTCTAAGGAAGATAGTTCTTTTGAGAAAGTCTTTTCTCTAGCCCCCAAAGAGCTGAGAAGGAAGTAGCAGATTGAGTCCCATCTGTCCTAAATGGAGAGGAGTACAACGAGATCGGAGAGCAAAGACATGTCTTTCTAGTTTTTCAGCAAGATACTGGCATTGCTGCTGAGACCAGTGCCCTCCTGCCTAAGACATTGCTGATTACAGGTACAGAAGTATCTAGACATTTCACTGTCATGACATTGCTTCCACTTAAAGTGCCCCAGCAATCAGACAGGTCAGAAAGGAGTAAAGAAAGGGAAAGGATACTTCAGAGAAAAATAAGGGCTTCATCTGGGGAAAATAAAGTCTAAAAAATGATCAGGGTCAGTGACCCAATTCCCCTAGCCAAAAATCAGGACACAAAGTTTTCAGTGATTGAGAATTCATTTACAAGGAAGCTCTCACAAAGAAGGAATATCTCACTGAATGCATTGCTTATTTATTGAATCCTCTTGAGGGAATAAGTGCAATTAAATAAAATTAGGAGAATTATGTAAACCTCAGACATAATTATCATGAAAAAAATACAGTGTCTCCAACAAGATTTTGATTGATGGAAGAGAAACAGGACATGTACATGATGACCACCTGACCTCAATTCCACCGCCCTTCTGCTCCAATCCAGCACTTTCCCCACGCACCTTGCAAGTGCATCTGACTGATTCTGCTCTGTGACTATGAAGTAGGGGCCACAATTCAAGTAACTGTCTCCTATTTCTTTCTCCCCAATCTCTCTTTTCTTTTCTCTCTTTTCTGTGCACTACTTCTCTTCTGTTTCATCTTCTCATCTCCTTTTTACCTTTTTTTTTTTTTTTTTTTTTGTCTCTGAAAGAAATGGATGTGTAATAGAAGGTAGAAATCATTGGAATAATTGTGAAATGACAGCAAGGCTCATATTTTAGAATTTTTAGTCATGAATATCAAAACTCTGCATAGGTAATGCATGTCTTTTCTTCTTGAACTTTTAGTTTTACCATGGCCCTAATCTGATGCTCAATTCTGATGGGGAATCATCTCTTTACACCACTCAAAGCAACAGATCTTCCTCACAGATGAGTATATGGAGATGCCCCACTTCCCCATCTGACTAGTTCAGAGGTTTTCCTAACTGCCAGAAACCCTCATTCTAATGTTCACCAAGATTCATCTCAAACCTTGAGAAAAAATTTCGTCACTCGGAGTAGCTTAGAGTGCCCCCTAGTGGTCTAAAATTGTTGGGTCAACTAGCTCATCAGCAGCCTCTAGCCCTCCATTCTCTCCTGAGGACCATCTAGAAATTATCAGGAACAAAAGAACTGTAGGCTTGGGTGGGGATTTTTTAAGTAAACTTATTCCTTCTTCAAAATGTCAGTTAATGGAAACTACTATCTTAAACTATTTTGTCAAATTGCATCTTCAAAGCTGAATGTGATTTTTCCAATCTATTTCAGAGTAAGTCCACAACAAATTATCAAAGGTTTTCTATGAGTGAGATCTTGTTCTAAGTCTTTAAAACTTAAAAACTGAATTCAGCTTTGTATACTTACAAGACGTTGCAACATAATAGGAAAGACAAGGACATGTGTGTGTGTGTGTGTGTCTTCATGTACAAAGTGGCACGTGAGATAGTACAAAATGAATCCAGAAATAAGGAGAGATTTCTTATAAGACAGAACAGTCAAACAAAAATTAATGAGAACAAAATCACCTTGTCCTTTTCCTGGAAATGATGGAAAGGAAAGTTATCAGAGGTTAAGTAGAGATATTGGGTTGGGAGTAGACTGAAGACTACTCTTTCTAGATGAAAATGAAAGAGTAGGAGATGGACAGACAGGGGGAAGTAATGTGGGAGATATGAGGTAAAGTGTTCTATTCTATTGTGCATTTCAAAATTTTAAAGGACATATAGATATATTATTAACCTATCTCTCCTCTCTATATGTAATAGTATACAGTTTGCAACTTCAGTTATGGAACTCCGTTATACATCCTGATGATCTATTGATGCTAACACCCCGCTTCATGATAATGAAGTCCCCTACATACGAACCTTCAAATTTCAAACTTTCAAAGATGCAAACATGCATTCTCATGTCCAGTCATGTAAGTTAGTTCACATATCTGGTGTAATTTTCAAGGTACTATAATTTTATTTTGTTTTTTTTATTTTTGTATTCATCTTTTATGTGTCATTTGCGTGAAAAGTATTATAAGCCTATTACAGTACAGTACCATATAACCAGCTGTGTTAGTAGGACAAAGCTAACTTTGTTGGACTTGCAAACAAATTGGAGTTGTGTACACACTCTCAGAATGGAACTCACTTGTATGTAGGGGGCCTAATGTAGAATAGGTTTGTAATACAGCTTTTGAACTCATTTTTCTGAGAAACACTTTGTATTTCTTTTTTCCAACTATTACCACTCTCAAGTGCTGCAATAAATGTTTCAAGCATGTCTCTGAGCAGAGGCCAGAATGAAGTGAGAGAGTAAGCTAGGTGGCTACTTGGAGGAAAAGCACTCAGGTCCAGGAAGAAGAGCTGTAGAAACCCCAGGGCAGGAAAGCAGGTATCAGGTCAGAGCAGCATCAAATATGGTGAAGGGGAGAGAGTGAGGAGGAGACAGTGCCTGACGGCAGAGAGGGGCAGGGAACCAGGTGGAACAGTCTTACAGGTTGTAGTAAGAATCTGCTTTTCATCTCAATGGATGAAAAACCACAGCAGAGTTGTGAGCACAGAAGCCACATGATCTGAGTTATGTTCTCAGAAGCTCACTCCCCCGGGTGGAGACCAGACTGAAGAGGGCAAGAAGGAAAGAAGAGAGATCAGGGAGGGTTGTTATTGCCACCCCCAGGCAAGAGATGAGAGTGGCTTGGATCAGGTAAGAGCAGAGTAGGGGGTGAAAAGTGATCAATTCTGGGCCTGCTTTGAAGAAAGAGCTAACTGACTTTCCTAACAGATCAAATGATGATATGAGAAAAATTGAGGAGATAAGGGCACCTTCAAGGTTTCTGACCAAGGTGATTAGAGAATTTCAGAGACAGAGCTGCCTTTTGCCTAAATGAGGATGAGTTCACAAAAAGCAGGTGGGAGGTCTGGAGGGTGAAGTAGCTGGAGTGGTGGAAATCAGGAGATCACCTGGAGATATACCAAGAAGAAGATGCCCAAATACGGATGTCAGATAGAACATTTAATATACAAGTTCAGAAATCAGAGGAACCATGTGGGTTTCATATATAAATGGTGATATTTAAATAGTTTTTAAAACCAAGAGAATGGATACAATTAGCTGGAAATAAATTGTTGGTAGAAAGTAAAGAGTTCTAAGAATAAAGTCTTGAGGCATTCTAATGTTTAGAGATCAGGGGGATGAAGGAAAAACCCTCAAAAGAGACTGAGAAGGAGCAACTGATAACAGGATGAGAACCAAGAAAGTGCTCTGGCTCTAAATCTAAACAAAGAATTTCAAGAAGGGAGTGTTCTATAATCTTAAAATGTCATCATTATTTGCTATGAAATTCGTATGTTGAAACTCTAATCCCCCAATGTCATTGCATTTGAAGGTGGGGTCTTTGAGATGAAATTAGGGTGAAGCCCTCACTGTGGGATTTGTGCCTTTATAAGAGATGCAAGACAGGCTGTTTCCCTCTCTGCTCTCCACGTGAAGATACAATAAGAGGTGAGCAGTCTGTAAACCACAGAAGGGATCTCACCAGCAATTCACCATGCTGGCACCCTGACCTCAGACTTCCAGCCTCCAGAATGGTGAGAAACAAATAAACCCATGTTGTTTATAATCCCCGGCATATTGTACTTTGGTCCAAACAAAGACACTGCTTCAAATAGTTAAAAATACTAGTTGGAACAATAAATGCATGTAAACACAAATATAAATAGGCAAATCCTCCTATTAAGTTACAGAGACAATCTGAATGATATTCAAATCTTGCTTAGGAGACATAAAAATAATGCCATGAAGTGAAATGTTAAAACTCTGTGATTGGGCTCCCTGCTGGACTCAGGTGGTTCAGCAAGCATCACATTCAAAAAAGGAAGGATGGATATGAGTGTCATAGCAGGTGGGGGATGGGGAGAGATTATTTCTCTGTTTGGTGCTAAAAGGGGAAGAGTAAATTAGATCAAAGACTTATACTTAACATCAGAATGGAACATGTAATGTTAATTATTTAATCAATGCAAATTAATAAAAAAAACAACGATTTTCTTTGTCAGTCAGAAAGTCTAAATATGACTTGGTCTCAGGTGAACAACTCTGATATTTGCTAAAGCCATGAAAAAAAAAATGACGTGGGCACCACATGTTTATGTGCAGAAAGGGAGAGTCCCATTCCAGTTGTCGATGGTCAGAACAGACAGGTATACTGCGCCAAATGAAGGGGACCTCACACTAAGGAGAATGTCAAGAGGCGTATCTGCAGAGAAACCTGAGCTACATTCTAGCAGTAAAGAAAATATAGCACACAAATAAATGATTCTGGAAAGAACTGTGAGAAAAAGAAGAGTACACTTACATAAACTCAATAAAGCTGAAAGGAGTGAAACCAGGAGAGCAGAAATGAGAAGAACTTCTGTAGGTACAGAGGACACGGCAGTAAACTGACACAGACACTCAACATAGCAAAGCAATTAGCATCCCATGCCGGTAGGAGAGAGGGTCTGTTCACGGGACACTCCTTCTGTGGTCTAATGATAAGATGCAACTCTAAAGGGAAAAGACTTCCCTACCCAACTTATTTTAGCATAGAGAACACTGAAACCTAGTGTTGAAAATATTAAGCAGAGAAATCTCAGCTGAAATGAAAGTCTGGTCAGCGGGGGTCCTTTTGACAAGGTCAAATCAACTTTCTTCTTTCTGAGCACTCCATTGACTTGTACCAGTTTGAAATAAATTCTCCCTTGTGCTTCTATTTACTTCTTGATCCTGTTGATAGATTTTCTTTCACATGTAAGACCAAATCATATGGTCAGTTTGAAATTCTATATGATTCAAAATATCTGATCAAATACATGTACTCTCCTCCTTTCTCACCAAACTTCCCACTGGGATGAAATTTACAAGTATAAATAGGATGATACCAAATCCATAATGTGAAAATAATAAAAAGATGAAAGATATGAACAGTTCCCATAAGACAAAAAGTAGATGCAAGCATTCTGATGGGTGAAACAGAGAGGGAGAAAGCACAGCCCAGAATGAACTATGAGAAGATTTTATTGGACATGCAAGTGAAGGAAACTTACTCCCTAGGAACCTATAGAGATTCTGGACTGAGAAAGGATAAGTGTGATGGAGGGCTGGAGGGACAGCACGTGGGGACCAATTGAAGGTCAATATGTGGAATACTTATACTAGTCTCCTTGCTACTGGACTTGTATGTGAGAAGCATAGGAGGCTACCCTGTAAGTGGGCACCTGATGTTCGCTAAAGTTGAAATAAAGCACCTGGAATACTATTTTTTCCTGTGAGTACTTAAGAGAGCTAAGCCACCTTCAAACTGATATTAGGTGGAAAGGAGAGGAAGAAACAAGTTAATAACCAGTTCCCTGCTCATTCATCCTAAAAAGAAGCCTGCCAAGTAACATGGTAAGTCCACATGGCCAGAATACTGGCCAAGAATCCCATTCAGGAAGAAATTTTGTGGAGAACAGGGACACGATCACATAAGAAGTCCATTCCACTACCCAGTTCTTCATTCTTAAATATAAACCAAGAACAAAGTAACACTAGTCATTAATAAGTACAGACGGTATCTCTTTCTATATCTTGAAGCACCAAGTCATCAACTGTGAATATGAGAGTCATTATACCTGGAACAAAAGTGATGGCAGAATGTCATGCTTTATGGTGTCGTATGGAAATGTGTATTTGGAGAATGACCAAAAGATCTAAGAGAATAATATAATGGTTCCTTGGTCACTACTCTCAAAAAATCTGGAGTCTTAGCTTTAAATAATAATTCTTTACATTTTTAAATTTTTCTCTTTTAAGTTCTTTACCGTACATTGTTTTAATTTTTCCAGATTGGTAAGAAATAGAAAGGGCTTCCTGGTGGCTCAGATGGTAAAGAATCCACCTGCAATTTGGGAGACCTGGGTTCAATCCCTGCAATTTAGGAGACCTTGGGAAGATCCCCTGGAGAAGGGAATGGCTACCCACTGCAGTACTCTGACCTGGAGAATTCCATGAGCAGAGGAGCCTAGCAGGCTACAGTTCATGGGGTCGCAAAGAGCTGGACACAACTGAGCAGCTAACACTTTGACTTTTTACTTTTCCCAATTAACTGGAAGATTCTGGCCTGGAGAACTCCATGGGTTGTATAGTCCATGAGGTCACAAAGAGTTGGACATGACTGAGTGACTCACTTTCACTTTCAAGAAATAGAGAAAGAAATTAACTTTTTAAATACAATAATTTTCAAGTCTACCATTTATTGAATGCACCCACATGACAAGAGAGTTCCATGCTAGTAGTAGACACTGCTGGTGCTCAACCTAAACCCCCCTTTCCAGGCCAGTGGACCCAATTCCCAGCTGCTGCAAGCATTGGCTATGCTTGGCTCATAGCTGCCCTCTTTCCCAGAAAACTGATCTACATCAATTAACATCACCTTTCTCCAGCAGAGTATACCCATGCTCCAATGAGTGCCTTATTCTAAGATCAGCTGTATGACCCCCTTGGCTCAAGGTGGGAGGGACCAATTCTGTGGGGCATTTCATGCTCCAGAGACCCCCATGAAGTCAGGCTGGATCAAGAGTTCAGCTCAGCCACATTCATTTTTACCCTCTTCCCCTCCCCACTTGCTTTTCTCAAAATAAGATGGGTGTCAGAAATCCCAACTTTGGCTTTGTTAAGGAAGTCAACCTAAGACAATATGCTACCTCTCTTAACCATAAACATATCCTGAAATATATATGAGTATAGCCTGAAATCAAGTCTCTCATTAGCAACAAAAGATAATCAGGCCAGCACCACAAACCAGGTTCTTTCCAGTGGCACCAGAAGACACACAAGTGGAAAGAGAATTGAAGTATCTTGAGCTCAATACATTTCATGCTCTTTCTCACTGCCTTTCAAGTGCTTTTTCCATGATTTGGAAATATTTCTGAGTCATAAGTTTCCAGACTGAGAATTTGAAGCAAATTCCAATTCGATTACATCCTTCTTTGCATGCTAAGTTGCTTCAGTTGTGTCTGATTCTGTGCAACCTCCTGGATTGTAGCCTTTTATACTTTTACATCCTTTTAGTCAGTGACTATGCGAACAAAACTGAGTAAAAATCTTAATTAGTCATTTCCAGCTTTTCCTGCTCTTTGGACTAAACAAACAATGTCATGTCTAACAGACCACGACTCCAGCTTTGTGACGACTATGACTTCTAATTTTTTCCCTGGATCTATTTGTTGTTGTTCAGTCACTCAGTCATGTCTGGCTCTTTGCAACCCCATGGACTGTAGCATACCAGGCTTCCCTGTCCTTCACCATCTCCTGGATCTTGCCAAAACTCTTGTCTATTGAGTGGTGATGTCATCTGACCATCTCGTCTTCTGCCATCCCTTTCTCCCCTGCCTTCAGTCTTTCCCAGCATCAGGGTCTTCCAATGAGTCAACTCTTTGCATCAGGTGACCAAAGTGTTGAAGCTTCAGCATCAGTCCTTCCAATGAATATTCAGGGTTAATTTCCTTTAGCATTGACTGGTTTAATCTCTTTGCAGTCCAAGGAACTCTCAAGAGTCTTCAACACCACAGTTCAAAAGCATCAATT